>NC_083402.1:47498532-57498532 GCF_020745735.1 Hemiscyllium ocellatum
ATAAAGCTAATTTATGAGGTTTATATTAATGTAAGAAAAGATTTAACCAGTGCAATAAACCATTTAGTGATCAATTTATGAGCTAAATCCACTGGGGACACCAGGAGGATGCTTTGGTTTGGATTGGTAGAAGACAGAAGGTGGTGGTGGAGGGTTGTTTTTCAGACTGGAGACCTGTGACCAGTGGAGTGCCACAAGGATCGGTGCTGGGCCCTCTAATTTTTGTCATTTACATAAATGATTTGGATGCGAGCATAAGAGGTTCAGTTAGTTGCAGATGACACAAAAATTGGAGGTGTAGTGGACAGCAAAGTACGTTATCTCAGATTACAACAGGATATGGACCAGATGGGCCAATTGGCTGAGAAGTGGCAGATGGAGTTTAATTCAGATAAATGCGAGGTGCTGCATTTTGGGAAAGCAAATCTTAGCAGGACTTATACACTTAATGGTAAGGTCCTAGGGAGTGTTGCTGAATAAAGAGACCTTGGAGTGCAGGTTCATAGCTCCTTGAAAGTGGAGTCGCAGATAGATAGGATAATGAAGAAGGCGTTTGGTATGATTTCCTTTATTGGTCAGAGTATTGAGTACAGGAGTTGGGAGGTCATGTTGAGGCTGTACAGGACATTGGTTAGACCACTGTTGGAATATTGCGTGCAATTCTGGTCTCCTTCCTATCGGAATGATGTTGTGAAACTTGAAAGAGTTCAGAAAAGATTTACAAGGATGTTGCCAGGATTGGAGGATCTGAGCTACAGGGGGAGGTTGTTTAGGGGGGTTGTTTTCCCTGGAGTGTCAGAGGCTGAGGTGTGACCTTATAGAGGTTTAATAATTGTGAGGGGCATGGATAGGATAAATAGACAAAGTCTTTTCCCTGGGGTCGGGGAATTCAGAACTAGAGGGCATAGGTTTAGGGTGAGAGGGGAAGGATATAAAAGAGACCTAAGGGGCAACGTTTTCACACAGAGGGTGGTACGTGTATGGAATGAGCTGCCAGAGAATGTGGTGGAGGCTGGTACAATTAGAACATTTAAGAGACATTTGGATGGGTTTATGAATAGGAAGGGTCTGGAGGGATATGGGCTGGATGCTGGCAGGTGGGACTAGATTGGGTTGGGATATCTGGTCAGCATGGATGGGTGGGACCGAAGGGTCTGTTTCCATGCTGTACATCTCTATGACTCTAAGACTCTATAAAGAATTCTATTTCTCGTAAATCTGCATAGCCAGTTATTAAAATTTTCTGTATGTATCATGATATTTCTACAAATGGTCAGAATTTCTTCATATTTTTCAGAGATAGTGGCATCCAAATCAGCTGCTTATGTGGTAGGACACGTGTTATAGTCAATTCCCCTTTTGCATTTTTGGTTAATACATCGCCGAATAAGATCTCTCACCTCATTTTTGCCTCATTAGCTATGCCAATTCCAGAACAATGTGCTACTCACCAAGTATCTGTTGGAAGGCCAGCGTTCCTACCACTGTGACATATTCAAAAGCTTTGGCAATCTAGCATTGCCCAGGTAAGATAATAGCACAGCATCCAAAGAGCCATGCTGCTCACCCATACATGGCTGGTTCTCCCTTACATATCCAACTGCATTCTCTCACCTCCATCGCTGTTTAGCCATCAAATCATACAGTTCGGTGAGATTAAGGATTGCAGATACTGGAAGCAACAGGCAATAGACGTAAATCTGGAAAAGCACAGCCGGTCAGAAAGCATCTGAGGAGTGGGAAGGTCCTGATGAAGGGTTTTGGTCCGAAATTTAGACTTTCCTGCACCTCGGATGCTGTGTGACCTGACGTGCATTCCCAAGTCCTACAGTTTACCGGGCATTGGCCAACTGCTGCTTAAACAAAGTCTACGTCATCGCTATTCTGTACTCAGTGTCCAATGCACACTGATCTTGCCATTGCCTATCAGGGGAACATCACAGCCAAACAATTGGAGAATTCCAAACAGGAGCTTTTATTTAAAGCCAACAAAAACAACATAAATAAAACTAATAGAGGCAGGTGGTCCATACAATCGAATGAAATGCTGACATGATAACCACTGACTATTTTACATTCTATGATGGTTTGCTGCAACAAGTTCTCATCTATTGGAACAGCAATCAACCAGGTCCTCTCTGATTTGTTAAGCCCAAAGCAGCTGAACTCTGTCATAGGTAAGAACTTCCTCCTCCCCAAAAGCATTTGGAAGGCTGCTCACATTCCCATGATTCCTCAGTATCGTAGCACAGTGCCTCATTGTCTGCTCCACTTGTGCAGAGCACAGCATACGTGGATGATGGGGATCACTCCATCCAGACTATAATTGGAGGTACCCTCGGAACCCCTGCAAGAAGTAGAATCACATCTTCAAAAGCTCAATTATCTGCTCCACAAAGGCCTGGATAAAGCCAAGGTGGTAATGTATTTGCACTCAGTATCAGTCAGGGCATTGTGCAATGTTTGTCAAACCAGGTAGCCCTCGTCCCCAGTAACCAGCTTTATAAAGTCCCTGAATGCTTAAATGCACCAAGTTCATGAGAGTGCCCCAGGATGTAGGAGTCATGGCAGCTGCAAAGGTAGTGGGCACATACCTCCAAGAAGTGGTAACTGTTAACACAGAACATGTGGAGATGAATAAAATGGAACCTGTTCCTGCTGATGAATTCCACAGTTTTGTGATATAACCCTCAGTACCATGTGTGCAGTCAGTGGAACCCTGTACCTGGGCAGAGCCAGTTATGTTGCTGAATCTCCCTGCTCGGCTGTAGCACTGATCTCGCTATGGGAAATGAATTGAGCTGATGTGATCAGCTGCACATGGCATCAGCCACTGTACGCATGCTTTGTGGGTGCATGAGTGCAACATCCCACACATGTCACCCGTCATTCCCTGGAATGATCCACTCATAAAATGGCCTCACTTGCCATCCTGCAGCCCTCATGTCACAGTCTAGCAGCCATCAATTCCATCACCTAGTCTGGGACATTTGATGACTGCTTTAAAATTGCACCATGTTCATCTTCAAAAACTCTTGTCCTCCTGAGGACTCCATGCATCCGGAAAGGTCCTGCAGCTGTGATCGCTGCAAGAGCTAGGTGATGCTGGTCCTCTATAGTAACTTGCTATTGCTCCTGGCTCTTGTCCTCCTGTATCCGCCTTCCCCTTTTTAGGAAGGCAGCCACAGTGACCAGAGTCTCACCATCAGCTGGGAGCACCACTCTTGGTGGAAATGACCCATGTTAGGAGCAGAAGGAGCAAAACAGGTTCTTAGCTCTAAGAACAGTAAATGATGGCAGACCTTGCAGGTGAGGGCTGCACACATTCCCTCACACAGTGAGACATGCAGAACCCTGGATACCAAGTGTCCGAACCCCAT
The DNA here is from genome assembly GCF_020745735.1 of Hemiscyllium ocellatum. Taxonomy (NCBI): domain Eukaryota; kingdom Metazoa; phylum Chordata; class Chondrichthyes; order Orectolobiformes; family Hemiscylliidae; genus Hemiscyllium; species Hemiscyllium ocellatum. Next base: position 47,501,913 of record NC_083402.1, read on the forward strand.
CATACGTTCAGCTTCAGCCTCACACAGACTGAATGAGAAACATATTGCATCTAAAAGAGGGAGCATTGCTCCCATAGGTATTAGCGAGCTGTGCTTCCTGCATGAATGCCAAAAAAACTTACTAACATCAAAAAGAGGGTTTGTCTCTGTGTTATGGAGATCCATTTATGGACCTGGGTTGAAAGAATGAAGTCCTGAACAAATTTCTTTTAAATTTGACATCTAGAAATCAGTGCCAGAAATAACTTGCTGCACGTCTACCAGTAAAATTTGGCATTTAACCTGAACTTGAACATCACATAAGTTTAAAGGAAAGCAATCATGGAGGAAAATCCACCCTGCATCCAGGTGCACATTCCTTTCACTTTTCGGCTCACTTAGCATCAGGAATGAAAGGTTCCTTGATCCTTAATGATACATGCCGCACCCAGGAACTGCCAAGTCCTGTCTCTCTACCCTGGTGTTTCATTTGGCAAGTTGCCAGTTGTGGCACTACAAGACAGCAGCAGGCTTCTCAATTCATTAGAGCTTCCCTTCAAGAGACGTACATTAACTTTGAGAACTGAAAGCTAGCTGAAAAGTGTACTAACAAAGCACATTGTTAAGCACCTTCCTCTATGCAATCAGACCACACTTGACTTTATTCAAAAATCATGAGGAAGCACAAATGGATGTATCAACACGTCAACATCCTGAAACATAAAAATGGGCGATAATCAAACCATAACAGTTTTTAATTTCAGAGTAGGTACAAAATGCTACGTAAATGCTCCATTATTGAACTGAAGAAGACCTTATATGTTAAAGGTAGCTGTTTTACTCATTCTTATACCTTTCTGCATCAACCACTTATCAAGCAGTAGTAATGGTCGGAACAGCACAACTGCTTCTTCAACAGCTTCTAACAAGTTCATACAGCCCGATTTGTCAAATGTCTTTTATAAGTCACACCCAGAACATTTTGTTTGCCTGGAGATTATTTTTAGCAGCAGCAATTACAAAATATTGCAAAAGTCAAGCAAGGATGTTTTAAATAATGACTGATGATTTTAAATTCATTGTTACTAACTATAGGTAAATACCTTTGTGGACAACATTTTTTTTCTCTAGGGTATTTTGTACCATGCTTCATCAAGAAATCATCTGATAGAACATACCAATGAATAACATTAAGTTTTACATTAAAAAACCATATTTCCAAAGATTTATAGTGTAAAGGTTTTTAAAGGTAATTTGTATTTTGTTATTTTATGAATTATGCATGCTTTGTGCTTTTAAACCTTTCCTCCAAATGCTTGTATATTAAAATATGACTTTAGTAAATAGTCAAAAATTCCACTTCACTCACTGACAGATTAACTATAGTTAGTGCTGAGAAGGATCATTAGGCTTGATTGATGAAAAAATACATTAGCGTTTGTTCACACTGTTGGAATTATAACTTCACATAATTTGCCACATAAGATATTTTTCTTATGAATTTTGTCAGCTAAAAACTTGGATGAAATATTGTGATGACACATTTAAACATGACTTTTGCAACAGAACCCTGTGCAAGTTGTGCAGAACATTTCTTGTCCCTTGGAGACAACATTTGAAGATGGAACCAAGAGTATGATTGGTGATAAGTGCAAGGGGACAGCATGCTGGCAGATTTGCACCCTTCCAGCACACTTGCCAGATAGAGGTGAAAATCGCTAATGGTGACCAGTCTGGCAGCAGCAAATAGTGATCAATTAAATCATTAAATGAGGGAATGTTGAGAACTGCCTTCGTATTTTCCCAGTGTCACAGTAGAGTGTGCAGTATCTGGCAGCTTCATAGAGTGCAAGTATTTATTCATAATTTAAATTAATTTTCTGGAAGGATTACTTTACTATTTATTCATGGGATTTGGGTGTCACTGGCCAATGTCCCTTGTTGTCCGTGAGAAGGTGATGATGATTTGCCTTCTCGAACCACTGCAATCCATTAGATGCTGGTAGACCCCAAGGCCAAGAAAGAGGGAGTTTCAGGATTTTGACCCAATGATACTGAAAGAATGGTGATATATTTCCAAATCAGGATGGCGAGTGGTTTGGAGGGTAACTTGCAGGGTTTGTGGTGTTCCCATATATCTGCAGTCCTTGTCATTCTTAATGGCAGTGGACATGTGTTTGCAATATGCTGTTTAAGAAGTCTTTTCCTCCTCTTTCCTGTGTCTTTATTTTTGGAATTTTGGAATTGACTTCTCTATTTTGAGCTTCTTGTTCATGCTTACCTTTTCTATCAGGGACAAAACCACCTTAGCCATCCAAGCTGCAAAACCCAACTGATCAGGCACTGAACTTCAGGAACCAACTTTTCTTCCTTTACTGGATGCCAGTCATGGAGGTTGACAATCAGAAAACCATCTCCCCAGAGAAAGCAGTGGTGATGCTTTCTCAGGACTAGAACTGCAATTCCTGCAATGCAAAAAGAGGCCATTCAGACCATCGAGTCTGCACAAATTCTTGGAAGACATCCCATTCAGAGCAAGCTCCCCCTATCCCTGTAACCCACATTTACAATGGCCAATGCATCTTATTACAGAAAAGATAACAGCTTTTGTTACAAATAACCTGGTTGAAATAACATAATAAACTCTGCTCAAACTTTTGTACATACGCTCGAAATGTAGACACTCAAATAGATCAAAGAGTGGAGAGATATAGATTAAAGTTCAAGTCTGGTAAGGCTGGGACAATGACAATATTTAAAAGGCATCTGGATGGATAAGCGAATAGAAAGGGTTTAGAGGGATATGGGCCAAATGCTGGCAAATAGGACTAGATTAATTTAGGTTATCCAGTTGGCATGGACGAGTTGGATCAAAGGGTCTGTTTCCATGCTGTACATCTCAATTACTTTATAAATTAAAGTGTCATACAGTTTATGGATGTTGGTGACTTGCCTGTCTTAAAACTGTCTTAGTCAGCTCTACTGCATTTCCTTGATGATCCAGGTGCTCTTGGTGTCGAGGCAATTGAAAGATGCAGCAGAATAATTTCTGTATTTTGAAGACATAGCTATTGGTTTCACTTCTGGCTGGCTGCAGCAACTGGAGTACTCTCAATCAGGATATAAGGTTGAAAAACTTAGAGAGAGAGGAGAGAGCAAGAGAGGAAGGAACACATTCTTTTTGCCTTCAGTATCTCTGCTGGTTATCTTACTTTATGGAAAAATCAGAAAAGATAAAAGTCTGGTTGCTACACAATGGTGGTATGGTGGCTCAGTGGTTAGTACTGGTGCCTCACAATGCCAGGGAGGCAGGTTCGATTCCCACCTGGGGCGACTGTGTGGAGTTTGCACATTCTCCCTGTGTCGGTGTGGGTTTCCTCCAGGTGCTCTGGTTTCCTCCCACAGTCCAAAGGAGTGCAGGTTAGTCATGCTCAATTGCCCATAGTGTTAGGTGCATTAGTCAGGAGTAAAGATGTGGTGGGGGAATGGGTTTGGGTGGGTTGCAGTTTGTAGGGTCAGTGTGGACCTGTTGGGCCAAATGGCCTGTTCCCATACTGTAGGTAATCTAATCAGACAACCTTCTTTCTCCATTTGCCAGGGATTATTGACTGTGCACTCTAAATGAAGCATGATGAGCTCATATCTGGGAATCTGTGTCTTTCGGCCAGGGCCTAAATGTCTAATGGTTTGTCTCCAACCAGCTGAGTAGTCAGAAGACTCTGAATACTGCATAACTAGCATAGGGCATATGGCTCTTACACAAATCTGAGCTCACTGGCTTCTGTGATTTTTTTTCCCAGTCTGACCGACTTTGTTTCAACTGTATTAGAGCTGGAAGATATATTGATACCAATTGTGTAGCCACTTTTCGTTGTGTGTTCAACACACTGGAGTGTGGCATTAGAGTCTTTTTAAATTTCAACTCGATGTTTCCAGCTGGAAGATTCAAAAGATCATTTTGACACGGTTTTCATAATTAACAAGCTACTGACCTTGTTGGAAACACAGTCAACTGCAATTTATATTGTCCACACCATTATTCTTAGGTGTTCAGGAAAAATATTTGGACTGAATTGCACCAGGTAAGGAAAAGACTTAAGTAGGACCAGCATACTGGCCCTGAGGGACCCACTTTGCTAATGAAGTGGGGGGGTGGGGGCGGGGGGTGCCTCAGAGCGTGTAACATTACATCCCTTTAGAACATCCAACACCAGCATTAATGGCCATTTCTTGGTGGATCTGTCAACTCAAATGTAAGGCAATCCACACAAACCAGCCTGTGAGCTCTCACGAGCTTTGTGCCCTCTTCCCAAGCAAAGCAAACATTGGCAAGAATATTCTGTGAAAATATCAAGCTGATTTGTGACCAAGTTGTCCATTTTTGTGTTCACATTGATGCTTGCAAAACAAAACCCTCAGAATGCCTCAGGGTCATGTATAGAGTTATAAAGTCATATAATGTGGAAATAGACGCTTCGGTTCAACCAGTCCATGCCGAACATAATCCCAAATTAAACTAGTCCCACCTGTTTGCTCCTGGCCCATAACCCTTCAAACCTTTCCTATTCATTTACTTATCAGAAATGTCTTTTAAATCTTATAATTGCTTCAACATCCACATTCTTCAGGAAGCTTCTTCCACATGCCACCCTCTAAAATATTTACCTTTCATATCATTTTAAATTTCTCTCCTCTCATTGTAAAAATGTCTCTTGTCTTAAATTCCCCATTCCAGAGGAAAGACCGCTACCATTAGCTCTATCTATTCCACTCATTATTTTATAAACCTCGAGAAGGTTGCCTCTCAACCTCCTATGTTCGAGTTAAAAAAGTCGTGGCCTATCCAATCTTTCTTTATAACTCAAACCTCTCATACCAGACAACATCCTGGTAAATCACTTCTGAACTCTCTACAGCTTAATAATATCCTTCCAATAACTAGGCAACCAGAACTGGATAGTATATTTCAGAAGGTTGTACTGTACAACCTCAACAGAACATCTTAACTCCGGTGCTTGAAGGACTGAGCAATGAAGGCAAGCATGCCAAATGCCTTTTTACACATCCTGTCAAAGTATTATGTACCTGAACCCATAGATCCCTCTGTTCTACAACACTACCCAGTTGTTAGTGTGAAATGTCAGCTTCATTCCCTCTTCTGCAAGTGGCCTGCAAGTAAGCAATCTGACACTTGACATGCATCATCTGCTCACCCACACCGCAAAAATGTCGGACACCACAACATGCCAAACATATTAAATCGTTCAGCAATGGATAACTCCAAGTTGTTTACCTCATCTGTGACTTCCATGCTTCTGTGGCCTTTCAGCTGGTCTTCTCAGACAATCGTTAGGCATGAGAAGCCCCAGTCGATATTTTACAAGCTGAAGAAGATTCTATAAGCAGTCATCTTTGATTGGTGAGGTTATCCATTGTCTGTGCCTCTCCACTTGGCCTGCTTCCAATTGGTTTGGCAGCAACAACATGTGGTAAGGAGTCAAAGATGACTCTGCTGGAAATTTTCAGTCTCTGTGGAGAGACAAACAAAGTTAAGGATTAAAATAAGACTTTTGGAGGAGTTGGAAGGATATCAGTAATTCATCGGACTAATAATCCAGATGACAGTATTCTGTTACCAAGTCACCCTTTATTTACACGTGGAGAGTCCTTGACACTGATTTAGCTCCTTCAGAGCCAGCTGTAAAGGTGAGCAGGATGTCTGACACTCCTGCTCTTATTTGTCAGCCAGACTCCTTGATTGGACCAGATTGGGGTTATTAATCAGGGAACTCATATTCTACGAGGTCCAACTGGCTGATCTCATTACAATCACTGCAATAAGGCTGATGATTGAGTGAACAAGTTCAAATCCCATTCCTGATGAAGGGCTTATGCTCGAAACGTCGAATTCTCTATTCCTGAGATGCTGCCTAACCTGCTGTGCTTTGACCAGCAACACATTTGCAGCAAATCCCACCATGGCAGCTGGTGGAATTTCAATCAAATTAGCAAAATTTAGAACAAAATTTAGCAATTATTAAATTATCATTGATTGTCATAAAAGTCCATCTGGTGTACTAAAATTCTTTAGGAAAGGAAATCTGCTATCCTTAGCTGGCCTTGTCTGCATGTTACTGAGCAAGTCACACGCCAAGGATGATTAACCAATTCCCATGCAAACAATAAGAAACAAATTGGTTAGTAAAGCAGAAGTACCTATTTTAATCATATGATGAATATTAATACAATACTTGTCTTCCTGTGTTTTGGAAATTGATCAATGTAAACTGCTCAGATTAATTCCTACGTGTACTAAATTGCCCTTGGTCGCTTTTAAAAAGTCTGCAAGATCCTTTTTAAAGATTTATCTTTACTTTTACTTTCAGTAATTGACAGTAGGTGAAACTCTCCTTCGGAGGGTCAGCACAAAAATAATGGGTAAATGGTTCTCTTTGTACCAGAGTTATTCTATGATGTTGTGTGCTCTGATGCCTCCCTTGTTACTATAAATATGTGGTGAAGGTAAATGGGTAGGCCCTTGGAATGGAAAACTGTTCACAATATGGTACCCAATTTTCAGCCTTCTTTCCCAACACCACACTCCTCTCTTCCTGTTGCATGCCAGCTTATTTTTGGTGACCCCGCCCTCTGTTTATATTTGTGTACACCAAAATTTTTCATTATTTTAAAGATCTCTATTAGGACATAGTGAGCCTTCTCCTTTCCACAGAAAAAGCCCATCTTGTTCAGTCTTGGACAGGTATAACCACACATTTCTGTAGCAAGGCACTATGAGTTATCTCACCATATCTTACCAACCTCACCTCACTAACTATGTGCCTCACCCGTGTTGCAGCTGTCACGTCCAATTCTGACCCCAGCTTTACTGCATGCCTTTCAGAATAAATCTCTCCCCAGCAGGAATCTACCAAAAGACCAGCATCCCTTGCACCCTCAACATCTTTGAAAGATAGCTGACCACCTGGACAAGCATTGGCAATTCAGAATTGCCCCTCACCAGCGGTATCGTAGCACAGCAGTCACAATGCGATATTACTAACAGCAGAAAGAGGGCATGCCTGACACTCCCTCGCACATTCAACCCCATCCTCTTACCCTGGTTGCAGTTTAACGCCCTGCCATATACTTTATCTGGTCCTAGCTACATCCCATCTGGACTCTCTTTAGATCATCATGCTCTACCCTCCAATGTTCATTATAGTCCCACAGCTTCTCATTGCTCAGTTGGCATCATGTACAGGCAAGCAAAATTTTCATTTACAGACAACGAAAGGAAACATAAATGAAAACAATAGGCCAAAGCTGAAGTTCACCCAAACATTGCAAGCTAGATTTTGGCATCACAGCCAAAAAATATTTTATAATCCATAAAGATCTGATGCATTAACTGCTCAGAAATGGCTGTCAATGAGGTTCTGCTGGCTTGTAGTGTCTAAAACAGATGAGCCCTGTCATCAACAAGGAGATTCCTCCTCCCTAGTGTCCTTATTGTCCTCATTAGAGGACTGCTCTCGTTCTGCCTGTTTCTCAGCAGAGAGTAATCATTACATTGTTTATTCCAGTTGGGCACAGCACAGCACAGCACACCAGAATGATGTGGCATACACCAGGCTCTATCTCCCCGTAAACTGGTCCAACAAGTGGAACTGTATCCTTAGCAACCTTGTTGTCTGCTTCATCACAACCCCCTGGTCGAAGTATGGGCTGCATAAATCTGTGCTCAGCATCATTCAGGGTGTTGTGCAATAACATCATAAGCCATGGTCACAGTGGGCAACTCTTGCATCCCAGTTAGGCACCTGCACCCTCAAACTCAATTAGTACATACAACGAAATCTTGATCAGATGGGCCATTGGACTGAGAAGTGGCAGATGGAGTTTAATTTAGATAAATGTGAGGTGCTGCATTTTGGGAAAGCAACTCTTAGCAAGACGTATGCACTTAATGGCAAGGTTCGAGGGAATGTTGCTGAACAAGACACCTTGGAGTGCAAGTTCATAGCCACTTGAAAGTGGTGTCACAGGTAGACAGGATGGTGAAGAAGGCATTTGGTATGTTTTCCTTTATTGGTCAGAGTATTGAGTTTAGGAATTGGGAGGTCATGTTGCGGCTGTACAGCACATTGGTTAGGTCACTGTTGGAATATTGCATGCAATTCTGGTCTCCTTCCTGTCAGAAAGATGTTGTGAAACTTGAAAGGGTTCAGAAAAGATTTAGAAAGATGTTGCCAGAGTTGGAGGATTTGAGCTACAGGGAGAGGCTGAACAGGCTGGGGCTGTTTTCCCTGGAGTGTCAGAGGCTGAGGGGTTACTTTACAAAGATTTATAAAGTTATGAGGGGCATGGATACGGTAAATAGACAAAGCCTTTCCCCTGGGGTGGGGAAGTCCAGAGCTATAGGGAAATGTCAGTGGGGGAGCGCTTTGGGGCCAGCGACCATAATTCTATTTGTTTTAAAATCATGACGGAAAAGGATAGACCAGATCTAAAAGTTGAAGTTCTGAATTGGAGAAAGGCCAATTTTCATGGTATTGGGCGAGAACTTTCGAAAGCTGATTGGAGGCAGATGTTCACAGGTAAAGGGAAGGCTGGAAAATAGGAAGCCTTCAGAAATGGGATAACAAGAATCCAGAGAAAGTGTATTCCTGTCAGGGTGAAAGGGAAGGCTGGTAGGTATAGGGAATGTTGGATGATGAAAGAAATTGAGGGTTTGATTAAGAAAAAGAAGAAAGCATATGTCAGGTAGAGACAGGATAGATCAAGTGAATCCTTAAAAGAGTATAAAGGAAGTAGGAGTATAGTTAAGAGGGAAATCAGGAGGGCAAAATGGGGACATGAGGTAACTTTGGCAAATAGAATTAAGGAGAATCCAAAGGGTTTTTACAAATACATAAAGGACAAACGGGTACCTAGGTGAGAGAGTAGGGCCCCTCAAAGATCAGCAAGGTGGCTTTTATGTAGAGCCACAGAAAATGGGGGAGATACTAAATGAATATTTTGCATCAGTATTTAATGTGGAAAAGGATAAGGAAGATATAGACTATAGGGAAATAGATGGTGACATCTTGCAAGATGTCCACTTTTCAGAGGTAGAAGTGCTGGATGTCTTGAAATGGTTAAAGGTGGATAAATCCCCAGGACCTGATCAGGTTTAGGATTAGTGGTGCTGGAAGAGCTCAGCAGTTTGGGCAGCATCCAAGGAGCAGCGAAATCGACATTTCGGACAAAAGCCCTTCATCAGGAATAAAGGTTGAGAGCGTGAAGCGTGGAGAGATAAGCTAGAGGAGGGTGGGGGTGGGGAGAAACTAGCATAGAGTACAATAGGTGAGTGGGGGAGGGGATGAAGGTGATAGGTCAGGGAGGAGAGGGTGGAGTGGATAGGTGGAAAAGGAGATAGGCAGGTAGGACAAGTCATGGGGACAATGCTGAGCTGAAAGTTTGGAACCAGGGTGAGGTGGGGAAGGGGAAATGAGGAAACTGTTGAAGTCCACATTGATGCCCTGGAGTTGAAGTGTTCTGAGGCGGAAGATGAGGCGTTCTTCCTCCAGGAGACTGGTGGTGAGAGAGCAGTGGTGAAGGAGGCCCAGGACCTTCATGTCCTCGGCAGAGTGGGAGGGAGAGTTGAAATGTTGGGCCACAGGGCGGTGTGGTTGATTGGTGCAGGTGTCCTGGAGATGTTCCCTAAAGCGCTCTGTGAGGAGGCTCCCAGTCACCCCAGTAAAGAGGAGACCGCTTTGGAAGCAACGGATACAATAAATGATATTAGTGTATGTGCAGGTAAAACCTTGATGGATGTGGAAGGCTCCTTTAGGGCCTTGGATAGAGGTGAGGGAGAAGGTGTGAGCGCAGGTTTTACCATTTCCGCGGTGGCAGCGGAAGGTACCAGGATGGGAAGGTGGGTTGTAGGGGGGAGTGGACCTGACCAGGTAGTCACGGAGGGAACGGTCTTTGCGAAAGGCGGAAAGGGGTGGGAGGGAAATATATCCCTGGTGCTGGGGTCTTTTTGGAAGTGGCGAAAATGTTGACGGATGATTTGGTTTTATGCGAAGGTTGGTAGGGTAGAAGGTGAGCACCAGGGGTGTTCTGTCCTTGTTACAGTTGGAGGGGTGGGGTCTGAGGGCAGAGGTGCGGGATGTGGACGAGATGCGTTGGGCATCTTTAACCACATGGGGAGGGAAGTTGAGATCTCTAAAGAAGGAGGCCATCTGGTATGTTCTGTGGTGGAACTGGTCCTCCTGGGAGCAGATACGGCAGAGGCGGAGGAATTGGGAATATGGGATGGCATTTTTTCAAGATGTAGGGTGGGAAGAGACAGGATGTACATGTATTTGGAAAGGCAAGGACTGGTTCTGGATAGTCAACATGGCTTTGTGCAGGGGAAATCATGTCTCACAAACTTGATTTAGTTTTTTGAAGAAGTAACAAAGAAGATTGATGAGGGCAGAGCAGTAGATGTGATCTATATGGACTTCAGTAAGGCGTTCGACAAGGTTCCCCAAGGGAGACTGATTAGCAAGGTTAGAACTCATGGAATACTGGGAGAACTAGCCACTTGGATACAGAACTGGCTCAAAGGTAGAAGACAGTGGGTGGAGGTGGAGGGTCGTTTTTCAGACTGAAGGCCTGTGACCAATGGAGTGCCACAAGGATTGGTGCTGGGTCCTCTACTTTTTGTCATTTACATAAATGATTTGGATGCAAGCATAAGAGGTACAGTTAGTAAGTTTGCAGATGACACAAAAATTGGAGGTGTAGTGGACAGCAGAGAGGGTTACCTCAGATTACAACAGGATCTTGACCAGACGGGCCAATGGGCTGAGAAGTGGCAGATGGAGTTTAATTCAGATAAATGCGAGGAGCTGCATTTTGAGAAAGTGAATTTTCGCAGAACTTATACACTTAATGGTAAGGTCCTAAGGAGTGTTGCTGAACAAAGAGATCTTGGAGTGCAGGTTCATAGCTCCTTGAAAGTGGAGTTGCAGGTAGATAGGATAGTGAAGAAGGCGTTTGGTATGATTTCCTTTATTGGTCAGAGTATTGAGTATAGGAGTTGGGAGGTCATGTTGCGGCTGTACAGGACATCGGTTAGGCCACTGTTGAAATTTTGCATGCAATTCTGGTTTTCTTCCTATCGGAAAGATGTTGTGAAACTTGAAAGAGATCAGAAAAGATTTCCGAGGATGTTGCCAGGGTTGGAGGATTTGAGCTCTAGGGAGAGGCTGAACAGGCTGGGGCTGTTTTCCCTGGAGCATCGGAGGCTGAGGGGTGACTTTATAGAGGTTTACCAAATTATAAGGGGCATGGATAGAATAAATAGAAAGTCTTTTCCCTGAGGTCAGGGAATTCAGAACCAGAGGGAATAGGTTTAGGGTGAGAGGGGAAAGATATAAAAGATACCTATGGGGCAACTTTTTCACACAGAGGTTGGTACGTGTATGGAATGAATTGCCAGAGGATGTGGTGGAGGCTGGTACAATTACAACATTTAAGAGGCATTTGGATGGAAATATGAATAGGAAGGGTTTGGAGGGATATGGGCCGGGTGCTGGCAGGTGGGACTAGATTGGGTTGGGATATCTGGTCGGCATGGACGAGTTGGACCGAAGGGTCTGTTTCCGTGCTGTACATCTCTATGACTATAACTCTATGACTATGACTAAGTCGCATAGTTGCTATTGTTAAGTGCATTGAGTAAGTGGTAATTGTTGTCACAGATTATCTGAACAGTAACAGAATGGAAATCCCTTCTGTAGATAAATTCTGCAGCGTGATAATACAGTCCTCTCAGTGCCGCATGTACAGTTGCTGGCACCCTGCACCTGGGGTAAACCAATTATGTACCCAAATCCTACTGTCTGGCCTACAGCACAGACTTCGTCATAGGGGACCAAAATCAAGCAGTGTGATCTTACAGAAATGGCATCAGTATCTGTGCTGAAGCAATTATGTTTAGGTAACTGAGAGTTATGGGTTTTACATTTTTTTTGCTGAATGAGGGAGGAGGAACAGAAACAAAGTAGACTGTTCACTCCAACCTTGCTGACTGGTCTGTTAATTAGTAATTTTAAAAATATAGACAGTTTCATTTTACATTCTGCCCACCTTTGTAATTTGGGAGATCGTGTCATATTGTCAACACAACATAATCACGACCTGTTTTACATACATCATTTGGTGCTCACTTGAGTTGTGGGCTAAAATCTACCTCTTCTTCTCTAATACATATGTAATGTTTGGTCTGTGCTATTCTGTAACATTGTGCCCTTTTCTAATGCATGCAATAGTGGCACAGCTTTTCCCGGCTTTGTTACTTGGATTCTTTTTCCAATCTTTTATTTTTCTTGGCAATTCAAGTTCAGTTTTATCTTCTGAATTACTATTTTTCACAATTATTTTCTAATCTCTTCACATTCTCCACTATCACACTCATCCCTGCTGTATGTCTACTTTTAGCCTGACCCTCAATTTTCAACATTTTCTAATCATCCATGATACTTCAGCAATGTTTAGTCTGTTCTTGTCTTTTAGCAGGGAATATTTTCTCTAGCACTTTATTCAATGTTTTACATCTTTCCCACTGCTATTTTATGTTATTGTTTACTAATATTGATGTTCATTTTAATTGCTCAAACGTCATTTCCAGTCTTTCAAAATCAACTTTTCTCCAATTTGTTACCCTGATTTAGTTAGTGCTTATGTCCTCCTCAATTACTATTTCAAATCTTGTAATAATATGAGCACTATTGCTTGGATGATCACCTACTTCATTGCCCTGGCTCAGTCTCCATTATTACATCCAATATTAAATCCTCCCTTGGTGTGCTTTTTTTTAATGCATACTGGATTTGAAAGCAGTCCTATATTCATTGTAGAAACTTATTCCCTTATCCAAGCTACCTGCCTCTTCTGGCCAATTAATTTCAGTCCAGTTATAGAGTCTTAGAATCATTTGTTCCAATTCTTCCATGCTTATTAGAAATCCTAAATTAATCAAGCTCTATTTGCCAGTTTTTGGCCCATGTCCCTCAAAACTGTTCATATAACCACCCAGATGCCTTTCAAATGTTATAATTGTATCAGCCTCCACCACTTTCTCTGGCAGCTTAATCCAGATACACACCATTCTTTCCATGGAAAGCTTGCCCCTTAGGTCCCTTTTATTTCTTTCCCCTCTCATCTTAAACCTATGTCCTCTAGTTTCGCACTCCCCTGTCCTAGGGAAAGTTCTTGACTATTCATTATATCCATACCCCTTCTGAATTTATAAACCTTTATAAAATCACCCCTCAGCCTTTGATAGCCCTGCCTATTCAGCAACTCCCTATGGCTCAAACCCTTCAGCCCTGGCAACATCCTTGTAAATCTTTTCTGCACTCTTTCAAGTTAAATAACATCTTTTCTATAGCAGGGAGACCAGAATTGAATGCAGTATTCTAAAAGTTCTATACAGCTACAAAAAGACCTCCAAACCCATATACTCAAAGCACTGACCGATAACGGTAAATGTATCAAACACTTTCTTCACCACACTGTCTTTCAAGATAGTTTCCACACAATGACTCCACTTTCAAGGAACCATGAACATGAACTCTAAGGTCTCTTTTAAAATCACCTTCACTATACCCGAACCCACCCCCCATGATTATGATATTATTTTTCTGTTTTACTCATTTCCCTAATTTGTTTGTTTTCTTCCTTTACCTCCTTCCACTTCCAGAATGGGCTACCTTTACTCTTATGATTTAATCTTAATTGTATATTATCTTTATTCACAATCACTGCTACTGCTTTATTATATTTTTTCCCTTGCCATATTTTCTGAAAAAATGTTAGAACTGTAAGTTTAATTCCCAGTTCAGATTTTTTTTGGAGTCATGTCTCAGTAATCCCTGCTATATCTGGTTCCTTGCAGTGTATTATTGTGTTCAATTCCCCTGGCTTATAATGGATGCACAGTGCATTGCTTTACAGATGGCTTAACTTGTTTTTCATGGTGTTTCCTGTCATTTTATTTTTAACTATCTTTTTATATACTTGCTCTGTAACTCTATTGCCCAGTCATTAATATTTTCCCTGACCCTAGTTTGCCCTGTTCTGTATTTCTCTGGTTTGGTTATGTTTGGGTTTGTTTAATTTTTCATATATTTACAGATTTCTCCATATTCCTGCAATAATCTACTACCAAACTCCCCCAACCACACTCTCCAATTTTGATTTTATCCATTCTACTAAAACACCGATCTTATCCTAGCTCAATTGATGTCCATCACATTAATCCATTTCCTTCTTATCCCAGTACGACTGACAATGTGCCATTGTGATACCTTTTTCCCAGGCCATACCTTCAGCTATGCACTATTTTTTCTGATCTGTTTGTTATTATGCAATTTGCATGTGGTTCAAGAAATAGTCCAGACATTAACATCCTCAAATGTTTTGTGTATCTAACTTCTGACATGAAGTAGGCAGAACCTCCTCCGTTTTCTTGCCTATGCCAGACAGGGAAGAAGTCCTGATAAAAGAGCAACATTTCAATTTCTTTCGGAAAAGTGTGATATAAGATGGAATGTACTGAGCATTTGAGATGGGTTGTGCAAGGCTGCAATGAAGCAGATGGTGTGAAAAATATGAAAGAATGAAGTCAATATTTGAATAGGTTGAATGTTAAAAGGCATTAGTTCTTTGAACAGCCCGATAGACAACAATCATTTCCAGTTCTGCATTCTCCTTCATAATAATAGATAATACATAACTATCAAGCACTTCCAAACTTTATCCAGTGATCAGGATATGCTAGCCACTATGATTGCATTGTTAGGGCAGTTGATCTGCACAATGAAGCAACCAATGTTTGTGCAATTACCACAGGTAACCTATCAGAATTAAGCTGCAGTTACTGAGAAAACCTTATAATCTACTGTTGGATTTTTAACGAACCACTTCATTTGATGTCTCACACAGATGTTATCCATACTTAGTTCAGACAAGAGGAAACTCACCAATCATTCAGAAGTCTCAACACTGTCATATTGTTACTGAACTTGCATCCAAAATAAGGTTTTCACAGTATAATCTAAAGCAATATTTACTAAATTCAATTAGGAACAATGGACCAGCAGTGCAGAAGTCAGCTGGTGGGTTATGAAGATGCCTAAAATATTATTAGCTAAAATAATGCTGTGAGTTTTGATATTTTGATGTTATCCAGTGTTATAGATAACTCAAAGAACATCGGGATATCAATTGCTCAGTCAACATGGTATCTCCAATGATTACGGTGATGTAAAAATGGAGATTAAAATGCTAATTGTATTTTTCATAATTGTGCAAACGCATTTATGCAATGCAACCTCTCTTAACAAATAAAATAATTTGAAAATTTCAATTCTGTGAAGAAAATAGTTTTTATAGTTTTAAGGGCAGCTATGGACCAACATTTATTACTAGAATGGTCAACAACAATTTTTATTCACTGATTTGTTTTATATGACACAATACAAATTGACTCTATAAGAAGGTGCTTGCCTCATAACAAGTCTCAGCTTTTTAAAGTGAATGCAGTATATCTTACCAGAATCTGCGGCAGTGCAAAGTGAAGGAGTAAGATTAAAATCATTGAACCAGGCAAATTTTATGAATAAGTACAAGGTCTGTGATATATTAACATGCTGGGAAGTTGAGGCAACAGTTCAGATTCACTTTCAGTGGAGCCCTTACAATATTAAAAAAATTTCAGCCAAGAAAGCTTGCAAAAGTTTTGTTTCCATTGAGAAATCCAAAATCATTGAACCAGATCACCCCACTGGAAGATGGTTATTGCAGCAGCGTAGATGGCAATTGAGCACTGAGATCATGTGGAAGTCCGGATGCAGCTGATTCTGCGGGAATTGCTTGGTAAGTTTCCAATTGGCAATTAACTTTCATCCAGAACCCTCCAAAAAAGTCCTTAACCCTGAGTTAGAGTCAGAGCTATGGAATGGTTCCGACTCACTGCCCTGAATATTTAGTCAGGAAGGTTAGTGAAATGAAAACCTGCTGTAACACTGAATTAACTATAAAAGTATCCAACACTCCAACTAGACTACACCCCTGGCTCCCCACAGACTCCCTTTGACACAATATCTCCCCCTGCCAGCCCAACTCCCCGTGACCCCACCAGGAACCTGATCCGTCCCAATCTGACCTGATCATTTTCCAGAATTCCCCTGCCACCCTGACAAACCTGTATCCTGCCTGACATCCAACTTTCCATACTTGACACCCTCTCTGACTCCAAACCACCAACTCAGCTGCCCACACCCTGTGTACCCATCCTATTTTGCCTGCATGCCACCTGACCTGAAGCCCTCACTCACTTACTTATTAACCCAACTGGCACTGAAACCTAATAGCCATCCTAATCTCATGCAATTGGCATCTGCACCTCTTTCTTGGCACCTTACACCTACCCCCCCCCCCCCCACCCCCAACCTAGAAGAAAGTAAGGACTGCAGATGCTGGAGATCAGAGTCGAGAATGTGTTGCTGGGATTGCAAAGCAAGTCAGGCAGCCTCTGAGGAGCAGGAGAATCGACATTTTGGACATAAGCCCTTCATCAGGAATGAGGTGCGTGGGTTGGGGGCTGAGAAATAAATGGGAAGAGTGTGGTGTTGGACGGAAGATAGCTGAGAAGGTGATAGGTGAATGAAGGTGAGAGAGGAGGTGATAGGTCAGAGGGGAGAGTGATGGACAGGTAACGAAGGCGATGCTGAGTTGGAGGCTTAGGACTGGGATAATGTTAGGGGGAGGGGAAATGAGGAAGCTGTTGAAATCCACATTTATCCCTTGTGGTTGCGGTGTCCTAAGGCAGAATATGAGGTGTTCTTCCGCCAGGCATTGGATGGTAACAGTTTGGTGGTGGAGGAGGCCCAGGACCTGCATGTCCTTGACGGAGTAGGAAGGGGAGTTGAAGTGTTCAGCCATGAGGCAGTGGGATTAGTGGGTGCGGGTTTCCCACAGATGTTCTCTGAAGTGATCTGCAGGAAAGTGTCCTGTCTCCTCGATGTCGGAGAGGCTACATCAGATGCAATGGATGCAGTAGATGACATTGGTAGAGGTACAGGTAAATTTCTGATGGACATGGAAGGACCTCTTGGGGTCTTGGATGGAGGTGAGGGGTATGGTGCGGAGGCAGGATTTGCACTTCCTACGGTGGCTGGGAAAGGTGCTAAGAATTGGGTGTGGGCTGGTGGGTGGCATGAACCTGACAAGGGAGTTGCAAAGGGAATGGTCTCTCCAGAATGCTGATAGGAATTGGGAGGAAAATATATCTTTGGCGGTGGGGTCCATTTGGAGGTGGCAGAAGTGGTGGACGATGATGCGACGTATATGGAGATTGGTGGGGTGGAAGATGAGGACGGGGGGTTCTGTCTTTGTTGCGCTGGGTGGGATGGGGTTCAAGGGCAGTGGTGCATGAAGTGGAGGATATGCACTGGAGGGCATCATCAACCACGTGGGAAGGGAAGTTGTGATCTTGGAAGAAGGCCATCTGGGACACGTCAATCTCCCAGGCAAAAGTGAGGACTGCAGATGCTGGAAACCAGAGTTTAGATTAGAGTGTCGCTGGAAAAAACACAGGAGGTCAGGCAGCATCCAAGGAGCAGGAAAATCGATGTTTCAGGCAAAAGCCCTTCATCATAAATGGAGGCAGGAGCCTCCAGGGTGGAGAGATAAATGGGGAGGGTGGGAGGGTTGGGGGGGCGCGGGGTGTCGTGGGGCTAGGGAGAAGGTAGCAAAGACTACAATAGGTGAATGGGGGGGGATATAGGTGATAGGTCAGAGAGGAGGGTAGGGGAAGGTAGCAAAGAGTACAATGGGTGGATGGAGGTGGGAATGAAGGTGATAGGTCAGAGGGGAGGGTGGAGCGGATAGGTGAAAAGGGAGATTGTCAGGTAGGACAAGTCATGAGGATGGTGCTGAGCTGGAAGTTTGGAACTGGGGTGAGGTGGGGAGGGGAAATGAGGAAACTGTTGAAGTCCACATTGATGCCCTGGGGTTGAAATCTTCCGATGCGTTCTTCCTCCAGGCATCGGGTGGTGAGGGAGCGGCGGTGGAGGAGCCCCAGGACCTGCATGTCCTCGGCAGACTGGGAGGGGGAGTTGAAATGTTGGGCCACAGAGCGGTGGGGTTGATTGGTACAGGTGTCCCAGAGATGTTCCCTAAAACGCGCCACTCCCCACCTCCTTCTCTGCTGCATTGATGACTGCATCAGTACCACCTCATGCTCCTGCGAGGAGGTTGAGCAGTTCATCAACTTACCAACACATTCCTCCCTGACCTTAAATTCACCTGGACCATGTATGACACCTCCCTCTCCTTCCTGGACCTCTCTATCTCCATTAATGACGACCGACTTGACACTGACAGTTTACAAACCACCAACTCCCACAGCTACCTGGATTATACCTCTTCCCACCCTACATCCTACAAAAATGCCATCCCTTATTTCCAATTCCTCCACCTCTGCCATATCTGCTCCCAGGAGGACCAGTTCCACCACAGAACACACCCGATGGCCTCCTTCTTTAGAGACCGCAATTTCCCTTCCCACGTGGTTGATGATGCCCTCCAACGCATCTCATCCACATCCCACACCTCCACCCTCACACCCCACCCCTCCAGCCATAACAAGGACAGAACCCCCCCGTCCTCATTTTCCACCCCACCAACCTTCGCATTAACCGCATCATCTGCTGACATTTCCGCCACCTCCAAATGGACCCCATCACCAGAGATATATTTTCCTCTCCACCCATTTCCACTTTCTACAAAGACCATTCCCTCCGTGACTACCTGGTCAGGTCCACGCCCCCAACAACCCACCCTTCCATCCTGGCACCTTCCCCTGCCACCGCAGGAATTGCAAAACCTGTGCCCACACTTCCCCCCGCACCTCCATCCAAGGCCCTAAAGGAGCCTTCCACATCCATCAAAGTTTTACCTGCATATCCTACCATGTCATTTATTGTATCCAGTGCTCCCGATGTGGTCTCCTCTACATTGGGGAGACTGGACGTCTCCTCACAGAGCACTTTAGGGAACATCTCTGGGACACCAGCACCAATCAATCCCACCACCCCGTGGCCCAACATTTCAACTCCCCCTCCCACTCTGCCGAGGACATGCAGGTCCTGGGCCTCCTCCACTGGCGCTCCCTCACCACCCGACGCCTGGAGGAAGAACGCCTCACCTTCCGCCTCTGAACACTTCAACCTCAGGGCATCAATGTGGACTTCACCAGTTTCCTCATTTCCCCTCTCCCACCTTACCCCAATTCCAACCTTCCAGCTCAGCATCATCCTCATGACCTGTCCTACATGCCTATCTCCCTTTTCACCTATCCACTCCACCCTCCCCTCTGACCTATCACCTTCATTCCCACCTCCATCAACCCATTGTACTCATTGTTACCTTCTCCCCAGCCCTACCCATGCCCTTCCCCTCTCCCCCACTGCCCCATTTATCTCTCCACCCTGGAGGGTCCTGCCTCCAATTCTGATGAAGGGCTTTTGCCTGAAACGTTGACTTTCCTGCTCCTTGGAACCTGCCTGAGCTGCTGTGCTTTTCCAGCACCACTCTAATCTAAATGCCAATCTCCCAGTCAATTGGCACTTATCTTCTTTCAATATCTGTCAAAGTGACTGAAGGCTCTTTAAATTACAGAATTTAACACAATGCTGAAAAAGCTGATGTGGTTTCAACACTGATCCTCT
This sequence comes from Hemiscyllium ocellatum, assembly GCF_020745735.1. NCBI lineage: Eukaryota > Metazoa > Chordata > Chondrichthyes > Orectolobiformes > Hemiscylliidae > Hemiscyllium > Hemiscyllium ocellatum. The sequence continues at coordinate 47,521,664 of NC_083402.1, forward strand.
CTGTTGTTGCCGTTGTTGATACCTGATGTTGTCCATTCTGCTTTGCCTGAGAAATTCATTGAGAATGTGTTTTGTACGTATGTTGATCTGTGTCAGAAATAGGAATCTGACCCAGAGGCTGGTGGCTATATGGACTGAGCTGCCTTACGAAGTGGTGAAGACTGCTCCAATAACAACATTTAAAAGGCATGTGGATAAGTACATGAATAGAAAGGGTTTAGAAGGATATGAGCCAAATGCTGGCAAATGGGACTAGATTAATTTAGGATATATGTTCGGCATGGACGAGTTGGATGAAGGGTCTGTTTCCACGTTATACATCTCTGTGACTCGACGACTCTGAAGTATGCCCCCTCAAAAAAAAAAGCTGTACTACTAAACCTGGTGTCTCCAGACAATTCCAAGATACACAGAATAAGCAAAAGCAGAAAATTATAGTTTACAATAATCTGAAAAAGAGTAATACATCATGAATCCTGAAAGACTACAGGGTGAAGTGAAACAGGAAATTAGGAAAGCAAAAGAGGATATGAAATAACATTCATCTTTAAAATTAAGAAAAAGCTGAAGATATTTTGTCAGTATATTAAGGACAAGAGGATGATGAAGGAAAAGTTTGATCCTATCAGAGATGTACTTCATAACTTGTAGATCAGAAGATGTTGGCATGGTTCTTAATGAGCATTTTATTTCTGCCTTCACATAGGAGAGTGACAACACAGCTATCTTGGTTAAAAAGGAATAGTTAAACTAACTAAAAAGGGAAGGATTTAAGGAAGGACTGACCCCATTCAAAGTGGATAAATCACCATTGCCTGATGAATTGTATCTTAACCTGTTAATGGAAGTCAGAGAGGAAATGACGGATGGTTTGATATATTTTTCTAACCCTCACTCAATATAGGTGAGACACCAGAGGGCTGATGGTCTGCAATCTTTGTACCATTATCCCCATGAGAGATAGGTCAAGTAGTTATAGACAGGTATAATGAGAGACAGGATTCATGGCTACTTGGAGAGGCATGGATTAATTAGGGATAGTCAGCATGATTTTTTAAGAGGTGATCATGTCTGACTAAATTAATTGAATTTTTTTGAGGAAGTAACATGGTAGCTTGATAAGATGTTTTCTATACGGATTGTGATTAGCCATTTGGCAATGTCTCACAAGACAATTTTAAGAAAAATTAAAATCTATGGAATGCAGGTGAATATAGCAAATTGGATCTAAAATTGGCTCATTGAAAGGAAATAAAGGGTTGGCAAATGTTATCGTGAATGGAAAGCGATTTCCAGTGACCTTCCACAGGGCTCAGTTATTTTGTTCTTCTTTATTTGTCATACACAGTAATGAACAGTTCTGGACATCACATTACAGAAAAGACTGTAAAGGGCTTGAAAATTGTAGGTATAAGGAAAGGTTGGATGAAGTGAGGGCTGTTTTCCTTAGAACAGAAGAGGTTGAAGGGTGGTGAAATCAAGGTGTACATAACAATAAGACGCGCAGATAGAGTGGGCAGGGAGGACTTGTTTTCCCCAGCAGAGAGGTCAGTTGCCACGGGACATCAATTTAAGGCAATTGGCATAAAAATTACATAGGTCATGAAGAAAATCTTTTTCACTCAGAGAGCCATTGGTGTTTTGAATTTGCCACCAGCTTTGTGTTTGAGACAGAAACTTTCAACTCATTGAAAAAGGACCTTGATCTACATCTGAAGGTAGCAAGGCCAAGTACTGGCTGCTGCTAAGTAGGATTAGAATAGGTGGCTAGTTTATTAAGCGAGCACAGACATGATGTTCTGATTGGGCTCTTTCTGTGCTGTAACTTTTCTTTGGCTCTACGGTTCTAAAATACCTCATAAGAGGCTGGTTAATAAAATTAAAGACGGCATTTTGACTCTTCCCATTGAGACTGTTTCGGCGATGAGGCTGGTGAAAGTGGTATGGGTGGTTTGGGTGGATCAAATAATGAAGGAAAGATTGTCCGGTCTCACCTTGAGTTCCAAAAGAAACGTCACTGGACTCAAAATATTAACTCTGTTCTCTCTTCACAGTTGCTGCCAGATCTGCTGAATTTCTCCAAAAATTTCTGATTTTGTTTGTTTTAGTTGGCCAACCTCTAGAGTTTTTTGCTTTATTTGTTTTCTGATACAACATGCACTCCATTTCAATTTTACTCTCACTTGAGTAAGGTAACTTAGAAAATTTCACAAGCTACAGTTAGTCACAACAGTAAATATGAGCATCGGAAAATAACCATTTCTGAAGCAATAAAGTGAACATTCAAACAAGTGATTAAATGACAGGACCATTAAAAAGTGCCAAGTAGCACATAAATAATAATAAGCAATTTTATTTTTGCATTCAAAAAGCAGAGCTGAGGGGAGATTCGACAAAATCTTGACAAATCTAACCATAGTTCCAAGAAAGGAAAAGGCAGTAAAGGTTGGGACCAAGTTAAGGTTTTGTGTTCAATTAAAACTAACTTATGTGAATCTCTGGTGGGGCATACTCCAAACTAACCTCAATGAAATTCATAACAAAATGGGTGTGCATTTGACTCTGTTGCACTCACTCACTACCCATCGTGCACTCACTTCTCCAGCCAACCCCACTCATTCACTCCATTCCCTTGCGCAATCATTCACTTATTCACCTATCCACCAATCCCTCAGTCACTCATTCACCCACCCAGGCACAATTCCATTTCACCCACTCACGCACAACCCAGTCCCTCATCTATCCCACAAACCCCTTCCCCAAAGGCTTTCCCAATTGCGAATCCTCCCTTCCTGAAGGCCTGCCCAACTCTATAACTGGCCAATCTTCCTTCCCACACTCTGATCCACTGCTTACCTAATGGTATGCCCAACTCACCTTCCCAAGTTTGCCCAATTTTCATTTTACCCTTTATCCTGATGGCTGCCTGACTCTCATTTGACCTCCAATCCTATCAGTTGGGCTCTCTTCTTCTCAAGCCAGCATCTAACTGACATTCTTCCTGTTCCTGTCCAATAGACTGCAGGTACAGGTCTCAGGCTGCATTACACTGCTCACGTTGCTATTTCCATTCATCCATCAAACATGTCGAGTTTCTCTCTCAACTCTCATAAGTGAGCCAATCAGCAACAAACATTGGAGAGAACTGGCCTTGACTGTTGGAGCAGTTCCTCACAAAATCTTTCAGGTATATTTCCCTGGATTGTCAAGGCCTTTGACAAGGTGTGGAGGAGATTTACAGAATGTTTCTAAGGATTTTAGTTTTAGCTGTAATGATGGGTTGGAAAGCTGAGATTAATCTTCTTGGAGCAAAGGAGATTGACTGGAGATTTGAAAATGGCGAATAAAATTAAATCAGTCTTAACCTATAGGGGCACCAACAGTGCTTTCAGAGAGTGAGCTCCAGGTCTTTAACATAGCAACAATGAAGGGACAGTGATATAACCTAAAGTACACAAGGTAAATCTCTTCCAATTAGCTGGTGGTAGAAGAACTAGAGGACACATATTTAAGATTTTTGAGCATGAGTTACAGGGGGAATGTGAGGGAGATCTCTTCCTTTACAGCAATTTGCTAGAGACTGAGAACCTGCTGTTCGTACAAGTGGTGGAAGTGGACAAAATACATGGATACATGGGGTGTTGAGACTGGATTGCTCTTTGGAAGAGCCGCATGGACACAATAGCCTAGATGCTCTCCTTCTGTTCCATAAATGAGTCTAAAAACAATAATGTATTCTGCTGTGGGGTTAGTCCTTTCAAGGCAATGGCCCAGATTGTGCTGTCTTAATGATGTCAAAATTGACAGCCTTCTCTTCACTGCTCCTCTGAAACTGTTTTTGGACTCTACAAATTCAGAACTTGCTATCAGAGATTCAACATTTCCCCATAGGATGCACTGTTGAAATCCTTTCTGGCTGAAATCAAGTAAAAATCATTGAACCAATGAGAACTTGTCTTTTATGCTATTACTCTTGCCAGTCTCCTCTTGAATGAGGTATAACTGGGCTTATAATGGTGTACTAAATTCAAAATTACTATTGAACTGTGTCACTAGTCTGAAAGAATATTTTCATGTTTGTTGAATATCAATTTGTTCCAGTGATAAAAAAATCTAAAATAACATTTCTCAGACATTTATTATTGGTATTTAAGCTTCTCCTTTAATATTACATGTTGGATCCAATCATTTATTTTGCTCTCTGTGAAATATCAATTGGAAATGACAAATGCAGTGTCTTTTCTTTCTACTTTGGTTGTAGGAGATTACTTCAATGTGATTAACTTCTTTCTCTGCTTCCTGTCATTACTATGGTTGGATTCCTGGAGAGCTTTTTATTTAGAGCCAGATTCAAACTGATTCAACCTGAGCCAATTTCAGAGCCTTCAAAGTGCCTTCAATAACCCTTTGAACTTTGACTTACTTCTATTTCTACAATGTTCTTTCCCCTCATCCCCTGAACATTTGGCAAGAGTGGTCTGATCTCTCTTGACTATGTGTATGTGGTTGTCAAGTCTGGTGCTGTTGAGTTGATTGGTTAGGTTGTGTCAGAAGGTTGGGTTGATGTAGTTTCTAGGGTATGGTCAACATTGAGGAGGAGGTTCAATTTAATCATTACCAATAAAGTAGAGTTTAATTCTCTAAAGGATTTCCAAACTCAAGGGAACTGTCCATTGGAATCTTCAATCTCCCAGGCAAGTCCCTCGGACTCAGTAACTTCGGAGGTTCAATACGGTCCAGACATTTAACTCCAGCCTGCACTCCAGTCTGACCATTTGGCCAACAGAATATTTGGGCCAAGGAAAATTTACATTAACCTAGTTAATTTCTAAAGCGAGAATGTGCTGAACCACTGCAATCAAAATTTCAAACATTATTCAGTATGTTTCAGACAGGTGTTATTGACTTGGAAGATGTTGTGAAACTTGAAAGGGTTTAGAAAAGACTTGCAAGGATGTTGCTAGGATTGGAGGATTTGAGCTATAGGGAGAGGTTGAATAGACTGGAGCTGTTTTCGCTGGAACGTTGGAGGCTGAGGGGTGACCTTATAGAGGTTTATAAAATTGTAAGGGGCATGGATAGGGTAAATAGACAAAGTCTTTTCCCTAGGATGGGGGATTCCAGAACTAGACATCATAGGTTTAGGTGAGAGGGGAAAGATATAAAAGTGACCTAAGGGGCAACATTTTCATGCAGAGGGTGGTATGTGTATGGAATGAGCTGCCGGAGGAAGTGGTGGAGGCTAGTACAATTACAACATTTAAAAGGCATTTGGATGGGTATATGAATAGGAAGGGTTTGGAAGGAAATGCGTTGGGCGCAGGTAAGTGGGACTAGATTGGGTTGGGATATCTGGTCAGCATGGACAAGTTGGACTGAAGGGTCTGTTTCCATGCTGTACATCTCTATGACTCTATGACTCTTATTTTCCCTACACTTTACATTTAAAATGGTGTGATTTTCATGTAATGATGCACATAGTGTAGGGTTTAGCATACAAGCATAATTAGAAAATTGTCTGGCTGAGAGAAAACAGAGAGTGTACAGAAATGGGACTTATTTTTAAAGACAGGATTAGGCTAATGGTGCTTGCTATGCTAATGGCATAAGTGATACCAGTGAATTTCAGAATGTCTGGAATATTCCAGGACTGCTGAGTTGTTCCAGTAAATGTTGTTAGACTGAACGTGAAATTTAATGTGAAGGATGCCGTAGAAGCATAGTGAGGCAAGTTTAGGATTGGAGAATTTGCAGGTCTCATGGCAACAAACCCTCCAAAAAAGTAACCACAGCTTGGTTAAGCAAAAATAAATATGATTCAGCCTGAAGATTTTATTTATCTCAGAGACTGGTATTGATTTGGAACTTTCTGCTTCAGAAGGTGTTGGGGATATCATCATTTACTGTTTTTAGACCTTAAGAGAAAGGAGAGCCAGTGGACGTGATATATTTGGATTTCCAGAAAGTATTTGACAAGTTGCCACACAAGGAGGATACTGAATAAGATAAGAGCTTCTTCTACCCTCTCATTTATTTTCTGCTGCACACCTGCCTACTGCCAGGGGGTGTGCACATAACAGGGTCATTTTTTTCCTTTGCAATTCCTCGATTAGATTCATGCAGATTCAATGCCTTTTGATCTTATATCACTTCTTGTTACTGATTTAATTTCATTTCTTACCAACAATCCAACCCTGCCCCTCTGCCCATCTGTCTGTCCTTTTGACAGATGTATATCCTTGGATATTTAGCTTATAGGAGACAGATGAGGCAGAAACTTGTTTGCTACATGAGGGAATTATGGGTCATTAGCAATAGATTTTAATGTGGAATTTGAAACACAAGCTGGTCAATCATATTCATTGACTGGCACAACAGATTCGAGTTCTTAAATGTTTACTTCAGCTCATATTGTCATGTTTGTATGTCCTTGTCAAATATGCTTTTTTGGCCTGATGTGATAAACATTTGTAATACATGCTATATTTTTGGATTTAGATTTCAATACTGAGGCAGAAAGCTTTGGCCAGTTCTTTAAAAGTATTTTCAAATGGTCAGAAAATCAATTTGGAACAGTGACCTAAATCTGTCAGTTCCAAGAAAGCAATAGTGGCTAGGAGAACTGATAAGGCATTAACAGATGGAATATTGCATTTAAGACAGGTAAAATAAACAGATTAAGGCAATTAGTTTGAATTCAGAACAGAAGGCTAAAAGTTATACCTCCAAAGATTTCAGAGTTCAGTTCAGAAGAGAATTTTTTTTTCTCAAGAAAGGAGATCAGAGTTTTCAGTTCATTTCAAGAAAACCATTCATCTCAGCAAAGTAGTTTATCATGTTTAACAATTGTAAGTCAAGAGACTTTGGATGAAAGTCTTCAAATCGCTAAAATTGAGAAAATTTAGCTCATCAGAGTTGTGAGAGGTTCATGGCATCAAACTCGGAAAGGAGCCTTTTAAAAAGATCTCAACTGTCGAAGGAAAATAAACTGGAAAGCATCCATTAAGTATAAGTTTGAAAACCTGGAGATAGCAACAATATTTTTATGGAGTTGAGTCTCAAAATCAGATGGTTTTAGGAAATAGATCGAGACTTTGTTTAGAGCATTGAATATTTTCTATGTACATTTAAATAAATAATATTGCCTGTTTAATTAGCCTACGCATAATCATATATTTTATTGATAAAGAACATCTGCAGCCTTGTATGAAAATGCTTCAGGAACAAATAACCATGTTAACCACCTGGAAAATTAAACAGATGACCTATCAAGCCAAGTTTCATTTTGGGATCTTATTTGTCAAATTTTAACATCAGTTGGGGTAAAAAAAAGTGTTAAGCTCAATATCTTTCAGAGGAAAAGTGATCTCTCTGTCTTGTCGTCTTCACTGTTTCAATTGACATAAACTCAAAAACCTTTGAGTCTCAATGCCTTCTATGCTCGCTTTGAGCAGAATTTCGGTGCAGAGGTAACACCTATTCTGACAAGTCCTGATGAATCTATCCCAACAGTCACTGCATCAGAGGTCAGATCAGTTTTCCTTTGTGTGAATCCAAAGAAAGTGATAGGACCAGACAGAGTACCAGGCTGTGAACACAGAACATGTGCAGATCAATTGTCAGAGGTCTTCTCAGACATCTTCAACCTCTCCTTGCAGCAAGCCACTGTCCCTGTCTGTTTCAAGTGGGCCAACATCATCCCAGTACCTAAGAAGGCTCATGCAGCATGTCTTACCGCCCAGTGCTCCTAAGTTCGGTGGCCATGAAGTGCTTTGAAAGGCTGGCCATGGCATTAACCAACTCCGGCCTCCCCACTACTCTTGACCCACTTCAGTTTTTTTATCGGACCAGCAGATGCACATCAGATGCCATATCATTTGCCCTTCACTCCTCTCTAGAACATCTTGACACCATGAACAGCTACATTAGATTGACTACAGTTCAGCATTTAGCACTATTATGCCCTTGAGACTGATTACTAAACTTAGTGGTCTCAGACTAAGCCCCATTCTCTGCAACTGGATCCTGAGTTTCCTGACCCGTAGGCCACAATCAGTGAAGACTAGGGACAATATTTCATCATCATTAACACTCAACACTGTAGCCCTGCAGGGGTACATACTCAGCCCCCTATTGTAGTCATTTTTTACCATGACTGCATTGCCAAATATCAGACTGATGCCATTTACAAGTTCGCTGATGACACCACCACATTCGGTCAAATCTCAGATGACGAAGAAACAGACTACAGACGGGAAGTGGAAGACCTGGAAAAATGGTGCACTGGGAACAACCTTGCTCTCAAAGTCAGCAAAACCAAGGAACTTATTATTGACTTTCAACGGGATGCTACTCATGATCCATCCCACCCCGTCAATGTTTTTCTACAACCTCTACCATCAAAGAGAAGATACAGAAACCTGAACACACACACCAGCCAGATTTGAAACTGTTTCTACCCCACTGTTGTTAGAATACTGAATGGACTCACAAACTCTTAACATTTGCCTGGACCTGTGTTTTTGTTTTTGCCGCTGTTTACCTATTATTTACTTATCTATGCTACTTAACTCTGTGATCTGCTTCTATTGCTCGCAAGATAAAGCTTTTCACTGTGCCTCAGTACACCTGACAATAAATTTAATTTAATTCAATTCAATTCAAAACAGTGTTGCATCTTTTAACTGGGAAGTTAAACCCTTCTTAAATTGAACTCAATGGACAATTTAATAATTTCAGGTCATAACATTTGCCTCCATTTCTTCATCGAGTTGCTATTGGTAATGAGTCTTCTCAGATCTATTTCTTTTCCTCTTTAATGCAGCAAAGTACAGCAGATGTTGTAATTGGGAAATAAAAACAAAAGGTGCTGGTGAAATTCAGCATCTGTGGATAGAGAACTGTTAGGACTCTTCTTGAGAACATGGTACTAAGTATCTTTTTATATGAAAGATATTAGGCTTAACAGTGTTAATTGAAACAGTGAAGAAGACAAGGACAGAGAGGTCATACTGCAAGCAAGGTGAGAATGTAAACTGTCAAACAACCATAAGTTCAAGATTGCATCTACTAACGGAAGGGAAATATTCCATAAAGGAATCTGTAATTCCCCCAATGTAGAGGACACCAGATTGTGAACAGTGAAAACCGAATAATAAATTGAATGTACATGTAAATCTGTTTCACCCAGTATTTGTTGAGCCCTTGGAAAGTGAACAAGGACAAGATTAAAAGGCATTTTTAAAAGTAGTTAATTACCAGTGAAGTGTTTGCCATGCCTTCAGGTCTGAAAGAAGCTATATATAGACATATGACTTAGATGAGGGAACTAAATGCAATATTTCAAAATTTGCTGATGACATAAAATGAGTGGGATTATGAATTGTGAAGAGGATGCAAAGAAGCTTCAGAGATTCTGGACAAGTTGAGCATGTGGACAAATACAAGCCAGATGTAGAAGAACATAGATAAATGTGAAGTGAGATAATTCAGTGTGAAAAACAAAAACAAAAATGGTGATATACTGGGAAATGTGAATGAACAAAGGGATTGAGGTATCCTTATACACCAGTCAATTAAAGTTAGCAGGCAAGTCCAGCAAGCAATTAGAAATGTAAATTGTATGTTTCCTGCATTGCATGAAGACTTGAGTTCAGATGTAGGGATTTAATTAGATTCCCAACAGTGTGGAAACAGGCCCTTTGGCCCAACAAGTCCACACCAACCCTCTGAAGAGTAACCCACCCAGACCCATTTCCCTCTGATTAATGCACCTAACACTATGAGCAATTTAGCATGGCCAATTCCCCTGACCTGCACATCTTTGGACTGTGGGAGGAAACCGGAGCACCTGGAAGAAACCCACGCAGACACGGGGAGAATGTGTAAGCTCCACACAGATAGTCATCTAAGGCTGGAATCGAACCTGGGTCCCTGGCACTGTGAGGCAGAAGTGCTCACCATGTCTTAGTACAGGTACTCACATCGATGATGAGACTGCACGTGGAGCATGGTGTGCAGCTTTGGTCTTGTCAACTAAGGGGGGATATATCGCTGTAGATGGAGCGCAGTGGAGGTTCACAAAACAGTTATTGGGTTGAAGTTATCGTAAGAGGAGTGATTGGTTCAACTGCGCCTGTATTCACAGGAGTTTAGAAGGATGAGAGGGGATGTGATTGAAACAGATAAAATTTTAACAAGACTGCGTAAACCAGATGAAGGAAACATGTTTCCCCTAGTTGGGAAGTCTAGAAACAGGGGCCATTGTCTCAGGATATGAAGTAAGCCATTTAGGATTGAGGAGAGGGAAAGTACTCCACTCAGAGGCTGTAGAGGTAGGGCCCCTGATTATATTCAAGAAGTAGATTGATTAATTTTTAAGCATTCAGGATATCTAGTGGGATGATGAGAATGCAACGATGTGGTGCTGAGGTGAGGATCAGCCATGAACGGTGGAACAGGTTTGAAAGGCTGAGTCGACAACCTCTGCTCCTAGAACCTACTTGACTGCAAGTATTTTTTGTTCATGCTCCCCATCAGGAACTCTCACTTGGTAATTAAATTGTATTACTATCAGCTATGGGGCTGACACGAGATTTAAGTGAACAGACATACATCTTAGATAGAACATAAAACAGTACAGCACAGAAACAGGCCCTTCAACCCATGATGTTTCGCCAAACATGATGCCAAATTTATACCAATTCCTTCTCCCTGACCTTGGTTCCCATCTCGTCAATTCTTGCACATTCATGTCCTTCTCTAAATGTCCCTTAAACATCCCTATCTTATCTGCCTCTACCATTATCCCTGGAAGTGTGTTCCAGACTCCCACCTTGTTGTGTGTAAAAAAACTTTCCCCTCACATCTCTTTTGAACCTTTCTCCCCCCACCTTAATTGCATACTCCCTAGTGTTAGACATTTCAACTTTGGGAAAAAGATTCTGATTGTCAGTGCTATCAATGCATCTCATAATTTTATCGACTTCTATCAAGTCTTCCGTCAGTCTCAGCTGCTCCAGAGAAAACAACTCAAGTTTTTCTAGACTCTCATTATAGCTCATAGCCTCGAATCCAGGCAGCAACCTTGTAAACCTCTTCTGCATCCTCTCCAAAGCCTACACATCCTTCTTGTAATTTTGCAACCAGAAATGAACACAAAACTTTAAGTGTGGTCCAATCAAATTTTATAAAGTTGCAACATGGCATCCTGACTCTTGTACTCAATTTCCTAAACAATATGAAAGCATGCCATATGCCTTCTTTACTATCCTATCTACTTGTGTGGTCACTTTCAGGGAGCTATAGATTTGAACCCCAAGATCCCTCTATACATTAATGCTGTTTAGGGTTCTGCTATTAACTGTAAACTTTTCCTTAACATTTGATCTCACAAAAAACTTTAAACTTACCTTGGATCAAACTCCATCTGCCATTTCATCGCCCATATCTGCGACTGACCTATATCTCGCTGTATGCTTTGACAACCTTCAACACTATCCACAACTCCACTGATGTATGTGTCGTCTGCAAACTTACTAACCCACCCATCTACATTTTCATCCAAGTCATTTATATGCATCATAAACAGCAAAGATCCCAATACGGATCCCTGTGGAACACCCCAAGTCACAGACCCCCAGTCAGAAAAACACCCTTCCACCATTACCCTCTGTGTTCTATGGGCAAGACAATCCACATGGCCAAGTCACCATGGATCCCATGCAGCTTAATCTTTTGGATGAGCCTACCATGAGGGACCTTGTTGAAAGCCTATTAAAATCCATGTTGAAAACATCAATGACTCTACCTTCATTAATCACCTCCACCACCCCTCAAAATATTCAACCAAGTTAGTGGGGCATGACTTTCCTTGCACAAACCCATGTCTGTAATTAGGCCATGCTTTTCCAAATGCACATAGATTCCATCCATAAGAATTCTCTCCAATTGCTTCCCAATCACTGATGTGAGACTCACCAGTCCATTGTTTAGTGGATTATCCCTATTTTCCTTTTTGAACAGACAAAGAACATTAGCTACTTGCTAGTCCTCCAGGACCTCTCAAGTGGTTAGCGAGGATACAAAAATCTTGGTCAAGGCCAAGCTATTTCCTTTCTTGTCTCTCTCTCAACAACATGGGTGGCACGGTGGTTAGCACTGCTGCCTCACAGCACCAGGATCCCAGGTTCGATTCTGGCTTCTGGTTTCCTCCCACAGTCCAAAGATGTGCAGATCAGGTGAATTGGCCATGCCAAAGTGCCCATAGTGTTAGGTGCATTAGTCAGAGGGAAATGGGTCTGGGTGGGTTACTCTGCGGAGGGTCGGTCTGGACTTGTTGGGCTGAAGGGCCTGTTTCCACACTGTAGGGAATCTAATCAATCATAAAAAACCTGGGTAGATAGCATTGGTCCCAGGGGACCAATCCACCTTAATGCTCTTCAAGTGACCGAATACCATCTCTTTCTTGATTAGCATGCCCCACACCAATCTCACGATTCACCATATCCTTCTTCTGGGTAAATGTCAATGCAAAGTACTCATTTTGGATCTTGTCCCTAACCTCTGTCTCCAAGCTCAAGTTTCCTCTTTAATCCACGAGTGGTCCTAGATTTTCTCTACCAATCTTCTTGTTTTTAATGCATGTATAGAATGCCTTGGGATTCTCTTTAAGTCTATTTTCCATGGTCATTTCATAGCCCTTTCTTGCTCTCTTAGTTCCCTGCTTAAGGTTTACCCTGCTTTTTTTTATATCTCTCATGGGCCTTATCCAGTTTTAGTTTCTTTGATTAAGAGAAATCTTCTGAAGTATTGGTCCTGCTGGGGGAGGTGACATCTTAGTGGTATTATCTCAGTGGACTTAGTTAATGTTCTGCAGACCCAGGTTTGAAACCTGTCACGGCGAATGGTGAACTTTACTTTCAATAAAAATCTAGAATTAAGAAAGTAATGATGACCATGAAACCATTGTTGATTGTCAGGAAAACCCCATCTGTTACACTGATGTCCTTTAGGACAGGAAGCTGTAATCCTAACTTGGTCTGGTCATCCTGTCATCCTTATATATGATTCCAGACCTACAACAATGTGGTTGACTCTTAACTGCTCTCTGGGCAGTTAGGGATGGGCAATAAATGCTGGCTTAGCCAGTGTTACCCCCACCTTGTGAATTTTTTTTTTAATTGCTGGGGCAGATTTGATCAGGAGTAGGTCATTCAGTGCATTATGCATGTTCTGTTTGTCAATGAGATCATTGCTGATCTGTGGCCTAACTTCATACACCTACCTTGGGTCCATATCCCTTGACACCTTTGCTTAATTAAAACTTGTCTATCTCAGATTTAAATTTGACTATTGGGTAGCATTGACTGCCATTTGAGGAAGAATGTCCTAAACCTCTACTAATCTTTGCATGTAGAAGTGTTTTCTAATATCTCTTCTGAATGGCCTAGTCCAATTGTTACACTATGCTCCCCAAGTCAATCATTGGAAATAGTTTATCCTTATCTACCCTGTCTTTCCCTGTAAAATTCCTGAAGACATTGATTAGGTAATCCATTAACCTGCTGAATTCTAGAGAATAAAGGCTTAATTTGTCTAATCTCTCCTCACAACTTAGCCCCTGAAGTCCAAGTTTCATCTTTGTAAATCTTTGTTGAACTTCCTCCGAGAACAAAACATCCTTCCTAAGGTGTGGTGCCCAGTCTGCTCACAGTTCTCTAATAGCTAGGCTTTTGCAAAACTGCAGCATGATATCTGCATCCCAATACTCCAGTCCTTTAGCTATGAAGGCCAACATTCCAATCACCTTCTTGACTATTTTCTGCAGCTGTTTGTGGTACTTTAATGAGCTATAGATCTGAGCCCCCAAATCTTGTTAGATATCCACTGTATTTATCTTTGTGCCTTCTAATAACATATCCTGATCTATCCTTTTATGGTCAAAATGGATAACCTCACACTTTCTTATATTAAAACCCCTCTGCCACAGTTTTACCCAATCACCTAATTGATCAATATCCTGTTATAATTTTTTATGCTGTCAAGTATGTTGTTTACAATGCAGCCCTGTTTGTGTCATCAGCAATTTTGGATATTTGACTTTTTATGCCATTATCCAAGTTGTTAAAGAATATTATGAATAATTGAAGCACCAGCATGGATCCCTGCGGGACAGCACAAGTCACGTCCTACCTATCTGAGTACTTAACCATTATTCCAACTCACTGTTTCCTGCCACTTAATCAATTTCCTATCTCTGTCAGTATTTTGCCCTCAATTCTGTAGGTTTCAACTTTAACTAGCAGTCTTCCTCCAAAACAATCCCTGAAGGATTAACGTAGCTGTTATTGATTTGGAGTACTTCTCTGCTCTACAATAGGAACAATCCCTGGACCTACCACTGAAAAAGAATGAAAGGCATGTTGAGGGAGACAACACAGATACCACAAAGAATAAAGAAGTGCTCCGATACTCGACTTTAAATGCAGTGCACTGAAGAATGCTTCACAAGGGCATTATGTATTCCCTGTTACTGACTATTTGTCACATTCCTTCACCTCCACTGAATTATATTTAACTAAGTTCAATATTGATATTAATTTCACTCAGCATTACAAAATCTTTGTGTTCAAGGATTTTCAAAAGATTTATCATTTTATTGACTTCTAAAAATTAGTAAAGTCTAATTATCATCCATGTGTGAGCCTTTGGTATATTTGTTCTAAGATGTCTTATCTACGGCAGTGTTCTATGAGAGATTTCAACGCTGCAGGTAAGATGTTGCCATGGCTCTATCAAGGGCTCTTGTGATGCTCATGGCCTTGGATATTAAAGCTGGGATCACAGGCACGATACCCTCTAATTTTCTTAACAGAGGCCAGTGTATGGCTGACGCATCCAGAACTGGAACTCAGTGCCACTATCGGTGTGTCAACACCATTAAGAGTCAATCACATTGGTGTGAATTTGGAATCCATGTTGGCCACACAACATGAAGATGACAGAATACTTCCCCTGAAAGTCATTAGTGATACATGTAGCAATACAACAGCAGCTAAACTGTGTATATACTCCCCACAAGGACTTTTCCAAATTCTCCCCCATTTATCCATCCAAAATCACACCAACTGCTTGATATAGAGCTGAAAATGTGTTGCTGGTTGAAGCGCAACAGGTCAGGCAGCATAAATATTCTCAACATAACAACCTGGTGCAGCATTACGTTGTTGGTTATCTATCACTTAATGTGATATAAAACACTAGTCACTCTTGTTTGTTACTAAATTCTTCAGGTGAGTTGGCCCTATAGACTAGGTACACACCATTGCTATAACCCAGTATAAGCCTTTATTGCAATAAACAGGCCTCACACAACAAAATAAATTAGGAGGATCATTGGCCCTACCTTCACACACTCACGATGGCTTATTCACAGTCCACTGATGTTCCATTCATCCCACTGTCTGTATTGTCCAATTCACAACCCTATGACATCTCATTGAGGATGACCGTGCTACAGTATCTGTTTTGGTGATCATATATTGCAGAATTGATTGCTGAGTGTTGGTGTCATATTTGAGTACCTCACACAGACTCTTTCATACTCTCTGACATACTCTGTCTGGCTGGTGGTCCAATTTACTTAATAACTGCGGGTGCTTAAAAGCATCATTATTTTACATACTGTGCATTGTTACGAAGGACTGCAATGCTGCCCTCTGCAGCAGAGTTGAGTTCCAAACTTGCACTCAAGTGAGCCATTTTTTTCAGCTGCTGTACCTGCACCCAATCACTTGTGTTCAATGAACTATATGATGAGGACCTTTGAAATCTTGCTCTATGCCATATGGAGTACTAATTCTTAGAAGAGTAAGAGCCAGTAATGATGTATTTACAGGAGAGTGCTTCACCATAGTCTATAGGGCCATGTCATCTGAAGTAACAAAGAGTGACCAAGGTTTTACATCATGTTAAGGGTGAGAAGTGATAGGTAACTGGTAATACAAGGCTGCATCAGGTTGTCATGTTGAGAATATTTTGTGTATGCTTATATCATACTGTAGATATGATACTGAATACACAAATGAGGGAGTATTTGGAAGAGCCCATGTTGGGAGTATGTGAATGATTTTATGTCAGATTTCAGAAAAAAAAGGAGTGCACGATTTCCAAAAACTTGGTATAAAAGAGAATAGAGTCGAGATTGTGGTGCTGGAAAAGCACAGCAGGTCAAGCAGCATTCGAAGAGCAGGAAAATTGATTTTTCAGGCAAAAGCCATTCATCAAGAAAAGCCCTGATGAAGGGATGAAGGGCTTTTGCCCAAAATGTCAATTTTCCTGCACCTCAGATGCTGCCGGACCTGCTGCGCTTTTCCAGCACCACATTCTCGACTCTAATCTCCAGCATCTGCGGTACTCACTTTCACCATAAAAGAGAATAGAAAACTCTCAAAAACACTTTCAGTAAGTCTGCATTTGTCTTTGTCAAGGATACTGATAGACATGTCTCGAAGAGTGCCAGAGTTAATGGTAGAGTTAATAGTGTAGCAGAACATAGTCATTTTCATGTATCCTCCCTTTCATTATCTTACAGCTTTTCCTGTAAGAAGTGGTGTTTCTAATGATGTGTGAAGTAGTTTAGTATTGTGTTCATAATGAAAGGAAGAAGCAGCAAGTGTACTTAAAAGTAAAGAAAGAGAAAAACTGAGAATTATCGCAACTACTGAGAGTCTCTAAGCAAACAGAAGGCGATATAATAAAGTGTGATGAATTATAATTTGAAACACTTGGGCAATGTGGAATAGTCGGGGGTATTTATGCTTGAGTTAAAATAGGATAGTGCAAGAATGCATAGGGAGGTAGAAAGCTGTTACAGGGGAACTTTCTCTTGGCAACCCTCACGAGTTCATTATTTTTTCTTCTAAACTACAGCCAAGTCCTCTTGCTGCTGACTAATTCAACATGGTTTAGAAGGGGAAGAGGACCAGCTTCCTGTTCCTCCCATGCTCAGATAATTTCATTGGAGAACTGGGAGCCCTAGGCAATATCATGCTGCCTACTGCTTCAATAATTCATTCTTCACATGCTGTCATTGTAAAATATACTGCCCCTTTGAGGGGTTGCAGACCTCCGGTAAATAATGAATGCTCTGTTCAATTTCTCACCTTCTCAATAGATTTGCAGCCAAAGATACTACCCAAAAAAAACATTTCTAACTGTTTATTTGACACAAAAGATCAGGAGAAAAGAGAAATTGGCCAGAAAATGCCAACTGAACTTTTTTCAGTGAGGGAGATTACTAGAGTTCAGAAGGATTTAAGAACCTTACAAGGTACAAAGACACAAATAACTGGTAAATCCTGTGTTTATAAGAGTTTAATTCCTGATTACTGGAGCAAAGTTCAGACAACCTTGAGGTAATAGATGTGAGGAACAGGTCAAATTAGTGTGACATAACATTCTTCATCACATAGATATCCTGGAGCTGGACCCAAGCATTCCAAACAAAGTTGCACTGCCCAATAATGATGAGATTGCTTAAATCTATGAATGTTTACCAAAACTGTAATATTTACCAGAAATAAACTGAATTACTGAGATTGTTCATGTGTAATGCTTTGCCAACTCAAATCTGTAAACTTTTCGGATGTTCCCAAAATCCAAACTATATTTGGGGAATTTATATTAATTTTTGACACCGAATCTAGTATGAGATTGCAGTAAGTAAACTCCAACCAATGCTGAGTTGCTGTCATTTTTTAGGACTTCATTGTAATTTTTTTTAGTTAATATTATACATTTGAACTATATTTATTGACAGATATCAAAGTATTATTAATTTAGTTATCAACAATGTGTTCATGATTTAATAGTTAGGATTCTACCTTGATTCAAAAAGATTCATTCATCTAATATCTTCTCTTTTTTTATATTCTTTGTCTCAAGGCTGGTCTTTAGCCATTATTTAACAAACTGTAGCAAAATGCTGTGATTTTCTTTCAAAAGGCAAAAACAATAGATGTCACCCTGGGTCTACTTCAATCTAAATGCAAATTGTAACTGATGCTATGTATTACTTTGATTTACATGATATCCATTTGGCCAGTTGAGCTAACAACATCTCTCCCAGCTTCTATGTATCCAAACTCAACTATAACGATCAATGTAACAAAACCAGAAACTGCTGAAGAAACTCAGCAGATCCAGCAGCATCTGTGAAGGAAAAAAACAGTGTTAATGTTTTCAGTTGAGGGATCTGCTTCAGAACTGATAGCAGCTAGGAAAAGGTCATGTTTTTACTGATAATTGGAGTGGGAGTGGGATAGGGGAGAAGTAGCACATGAATAGGTGGCAGACAAATGGTTTGAGATAGTAAACCAGGGAAGAAAAGAATTTGTGATAACTGAGACAATGAATGGTTAAAAATAGGTTGTCTGTGGTGAGAGCAACCCATGCCATGACAGGACTGAGGATTTGGGAGTGATAGTAGACATAGAAAGAGTTGTTCAAGCTGTAGAATGATTAAACCTGATATTGAGTCCTGAAGGCTGTAATGCTGAAGTATTGCAATGAGCTTAAGAAAGAAATGTTGGCTACATGGTAGTGTGTGCTGGAAGGAACAGTTCCTGCATCTGCTGGTAGCATCCAACTAGATGTAGCAGAGATTATGGCTTATGAACCTAAAGATCAATGAAATTTGAACCAGGCTGGATCAAGAGGAGGCTGCAGTATAGGGGTAATGACTAGCAATCCAGAGTGCCAGACCAATTTTCAAATAATAGGTTTGAATCCCACCATGGATGATGAAATTTAAATTCAATGAAACAAAAAATCTGGAATTAAACATGCTACTTAAATGATGTCCACTGTTAAGTGTTATAAAAACTCATTTGCTTTACTATTGTTGTTGAGGGAAGGAAATCTGCTATCCTTTCTCATCTGTCCTACACATAATGTGATTGACTCTTAATTGCACAAAATAATGGCCGAGCAGACCATTCTGTTCAAGGACAATAAAGAATGGGCAATAAGTGCTGTCCCAGCCAGTAATGCTCACATCCCATAATATCAAGAATTTAAAAAAGCAAGCCAGACTCAACACCTTGTACTTGAGGCAGCATCCAAGGAGCAGCGAAATCAACATTTCGGGCAAAAACCTTTCATCAGGAATAAAGACAGAGAGCCTGAAGCATGGAGAGACCACTAATCCAGAATCTGGTTTCCAGCATCTGCAGTCATTGTTTTTACCTTGTACTTGACTATATACATGAGAATCTATCCTCCTGTTAATCTGATTTGGAGTGGTGTTGTCATAGGATGTAGCTGGAATTCCATCAAATTTGACACCTTCAAGGCCTACTTCCCACCTAGTGGCCTAAAAGGCATATACAATCAAAGAATCATGGAAGTGCTATTGATTAGAAGGAGACAATTTTGTCCATGTGTCTGCACTATCTCTCCAAATGAGCATTATGATGTTGTGCCATTCTCCTGTATTTTCCTGGAACTCCACACATTTTGTTTTCAAATAATCATCTATTTCTATCTTGATTGCCTTGATGGAGCCTGCCTCCAGCACACTTCCTGGCAGTGGTGCATTCCAGGTCCAAACCATTAGCTGTGTGAAAAAAAGTTTTCTAATTTTGCATTTCCTTTTTTTCCCAAATTACTTTAAATCCATATCTTCTCATTCTTGAACTTCTTATGGGTGGGAACAGTTTCTGCTTAATGACCCATAGAGACACTTCATGATTTTGAAAGCGTCTGTCATATCTTCTCTTAGGACATCTGACCCAATTTCTCCAATCTATCTTCATAACTGGAGTCTGTAGTGCAAAGGAACTGCTTTCATAAACCTGTTCTCCTATCTATTCAATGTATTCATGTCCGTCAAAATCTATGGCACCCAGAATAGTGCACAAAGCTCCAATTGAGGACTACTTGTCTGGCGCAAATTCAGCACAGCCTCCTTATTTTATTAAAAATCACACAACACCAGGCTATTGTCCAACAGATTTAATTGGAAACACACTAGCTTTCGGAGCAATGTTCCTTCATAAGGTGATAGTGGAGGGCTCGATCGTAACACAGAATTTAAAGCAAAAATTTACAGTGTGATGTAACTGAAATTATACATTGAAAAATTAATTGTCTGTTAAGCCTTTCATCTGTTAGAATACAGTGATGGTTTCACTTCTTTCATGTGTAAATCACAAAACCTTTTTTTAAAAGTTGCATTCTCGGGTTAGCTGTTAACAATGGTGATAGCTAGACAATATGTTGAAGGTGTTGGCCCTCTGTTCTCTGTCTATGCCATGATGTTTAGATTGATTCTAATCTAAAAGGTGAGATAACAGAGTTTTATGTATATTCATGCAGTTTTTGAGCTCAGAGTTCTCAGATGCATGTGTGAGTGTGGGAGTGCCTGTTTCTGTAAGGGTGTGTGTGGGTGTCTGTGTGCGCATCTGTGTGTACCTGTGTGCGTGTGTATGTGAGAGTGTGTGTGTGTGTAGGAATATCTGTGTGTGTGTGTAGTGCAATGGTGATCACCTGTATTGTGACATGAACCCAAGGTCCCGGTTGAGGCCCTCCCTATGGGTACCGAACTTAGCTGTCAGCCTCTGCTCGGCCACTTTTCTCTGCTGCCTGTCCAGAAGTCCACCTTGGTGGATGGTCACCCAAAGGTCCGAGGTTGAATGTCCTGGACCACTGAAGTGTTCCCCAACTGGGAGGGAACCCTCCAGTCTGTTGATTGTTGTGCAGTGCCCATTCATCCGTTGTCGTAGCCTTTGCTCGGTTTCCCCAACGTACCATGCCTCAGGGCATCCTTGCCTGCAGCATATAAGATCGACAACGTTGACTGAGTCACATGAGTACCTGCCATGTACAAGGTAGGAGGTGTTCCCACGCGTAATAGTGGTATCTATGTCCACAATCTGACACGTCTTGCGGTGTCCACCGTGACACGGTTGTATGGAGTTGTCCTGAGAGCCGGGCAGTTTGCTACGAACAATTATGTATTTGAGGTTTGGTGGTTGTTTAAAGGTAAGTACTGGAGGTGTGGGGAAGACTGTAAATTTCAGTTACATCATACCGTAAGTTTTTGCTATAAATTCTGTGTTACGATCGAGTCCTCCACTATCACCTGATGAAGGAGCGTTGCTCTGAAAGCTAGTGTGCTTCCAATTAAACCTGTTGGACTATAACCTGGTGTTGTGTGATTTTTAACTTTGTACACCCGTGTCCAACACCGGCATCTCCAAATCATCCTTATTTTGTATTATATTGCCATTAATAAGATCTAGGATGCAGTATGCTTTATTAACTGCTCTACAGGGTATCCTGACATGTTTAATGACAAATGAGTCATACACCTAGGTCTCTCTGCTTCTGTACACACTTTGCACTAGCATCCTTTATTTTGTATTATCACTAGATATTCTTTCTACCAAAAGATATCAGCTCACACTTCTCCACAGTAAATTTCTGTTCACTTTACCAACTTGTCAACATTATGCCCAAAGGTGCATTATATGGTTAAGTAATCATTCCTCCTCAGTTTGTCATAAACTATCACTATTCTATGGAGGTTCAGAAAAGAAGATAGCACAAGTTAACTAAATATCTATTTATGAATAATTATGGTGACTCTAGGACTTTGTAATAATGAGCTCCATTGGTTTCAGCCTTTTACTTTCAAAAACTTGCACCACTAAAATCATTAAATTTTACTGAAATTACTAACTAGAAAAACATTGTGCCCTCATCAATCCAGCAAGTCAAGTTCCTTTACAACAAATTCTGGAAGAAAATTTAATATTCTGAGCAATTCAACCAAATACAATATTAATTGTTTTGATAACATGAAATTGCAATAGTAATACCTATACTGAGACGCACACTATATCTACAAGCTGATTTAATGAAATTGTTTATTAAAAAGAGATTGCAATTGTCCATGCCCAGATTCCAATACCTGGTAGAAATTGGAAATTGATTCCAGGGTGATCGCAAGCTAAAGTTTTAAATTCTGACTGTGTACTGTGTAGAGGACATCATTTAACATATGGCATGTCAGAATCATTAGTTTTCTAAACAACTGCTTTCTGATCTTTCTCATGCCTAGTTTACATTTGTATAACTGGATCCTTCTGGTGAAGATTAGAGAATTTATTCATTCAATTTGTTGAAACAAACATGTGCATTAACGTGGTAAAAACAATGACTGCAGATGCTGGAAACCAGATTCTGGATCAGTGGTGCTGGAAGAGCACAGCAGTTCAGGCAGCATCCAAGGAGCACCGAAATCGACGTTTCAGGCAAAAGCCCTTCATCAGGAATAAAGGCAGTGAGCCTGAAGTGTGGAGAGATAAGCTAGAGGAGGGTGGGGGTGGGGAGAAACTAGCATAGCGTACAATGGGTGAGCGGGGGAGGGGATGAAGGTGATAGATCAGGGCGGAGAGGGTGGAGTGGATAGGTGGAAAAGGAGATAGTCAGGAAGGACAAGTCCGGACAAGTCATGGGGACAGTGCTGAGCTGGAAGTTTGGAACTAGGGTGAGGGGGGGAAGGAGAAATGAGGAAACTGTTGAAGTCCAGATTGATGCCCTGGAGTTGAAGTGTTCCGAGGTGGAAGATGAGGCGTTCCTCCTCCAGGCATCCGGTGGTTGATTGGTGCGGGTGTCCGGAGATGTTCCCTAAAGTGTTCTGCTAGGAGGCGCCCAGTCTCCGCAATGTAGAGGAGACTGCATCGGGAGCAATGGATACAATAAATGATATTAGTAGATGTGCAGGTAAGACTTTGATGGATGTGGAAGGCTCCTTTAGAGCCTTGGATAGAGGTGAGGGAGGAGGTGTGGGCGCAGGTTTTACAGTTCCTGCGGTGGCAGGGAAAAGTGCCAGGATGGGATGGTGGGTTGTAGGGAGGCGTGGACCTGACCAGGTAGTCACGGAGGGAGCGGTCTTTGCGGAAGGCGGAAAGGGGTGGGGAGGGAAATATATCCCTGGTGGTGGGGTCTTTTTGGAGGTGGCGGAAATGTCGGCGGATGATTTGGTTTATGCGAAGGTTTGTAGGGTGGAAGGTGAGCACCAGGGGCTTTCTGTCCTTGTTACGGTTGGAGGGATGGGGTCTGAGGGTGGAGGTGCGGGATGTGGATGAGATGCGTTGGAGGGCATCTTTAACCACGTGGGAAGGGAAATTGCGGTCTCTAAAGAAAGAGGCCAGAGGGGGATGAAGGTGAGTCCTTTGTTGAGTGGGGGCCCCCACTTTCCGCTCCACACCCACACCAGATCCCAGCTCCCACCCCTGCCATGTTTTTACCATCCCTACAGACCTCTCCCTCACTGAGGACGAATGATCAGTCCTCAACAAATGACTCACCTTCATCCCCCTCCGTCCACACCTCAATGAATTTAATACACGCCGTGACATCGAACACTTCTTCCGTCGCCTCCGCCTCCGAACTTACTTTCACAATCAGGATTCCCACCCACCTTCTGAGGACCTCTTCGCCCACCTCCAAAATACTGCATCCAGCTGGCCACCCTGCGCTGGCCTATTACCTGCCCTCAACCTCTTCATTTCCAACTGCCGCCAGGACATTAACCACCTCAATCTGTCTACCCCCCTCCCCCACTCCAACCTCTTATCCTCACAACACGCAGCCCACCAATCACTCTCCTCCAATCCCAACTTCACCATCAAGCCAGCGGATAAAGGGGGTGTAGTGTAGTCTGGCTTCTCTACACCGTTGAAGCCAAACGCTAACTCCAGGACACCTCTTCCACAAAGACAGTTCCCTCCGTGACTACCTGGTCAGGTCCATGCCCCCTACGACCCACCCTCCCATCCTGGCACTTTCCCCTGCCACCGCAGGAACTGTACAACCTGCTCCCTCACCTATATCCAAGGCCCTAAAGGAGCCTTCCACATCCATCAAAGTTTTACCTGCACATCCACTAATATAATTTATTGTATCCATTGCTCCCAATGCGGTCTCCTCTACATTGGGGAGACTGGACGCCTCCTAGCAGAGCGCTTTAGGGAACATCTCCGGGACACCCGCACCAATCAACCACACCAACCTGTGGCCCAACATTCAACTCCCCCTCCCACTCTGTTGAGGACATGGAGGTCCTGGGCCTCCTTCACCGCTGCTCCCTCACCACCAGATGCCTGGAGGAAGAACACCTCATCTTCTGCCTTGGAACACTTCAACCCCAGGGCATCAATGTTGACTTCAACAGTTTCCTCATTTCCCCTTCCCCCACCTCACCCTAGTTCCAAACTTCCAGCTCAACACTGTCCCCATGACTTGTCTGGAC
This sequence comes from Hemiscyllium ocellatum, assembly GCF_020745735.1. Lineage (NCBI taxonomy): Eukaryota > Metazoa > Chordata > Chondrichthyes > Orectolobiformes > Hemiscylliidae > Hemiscyllium > Hemiscyllium ocellatum. Next base: position 47,545,986 of record NC_083402.1, read on the forward strand.
TTGTCTTACCTGCCTATCTCCTTTTCCACCTATCCACTCCACCCTCTCCTCCCTGACGTATCACCTTCATCCCCTCCCCCACTCACCCATTGTACTGTATGCTACTTTCTCCCCACCCCCACCCTCCTCTAGCTTATCTCTCCACGCTTCAGGCTTACTGCCTTTATTCCTGATGAAGGGCTTTTGCCCGAAACGTCGATTTCGCTGCTTGTTGGATGCTGCCTGAACTGCTGTGCTCTTGCAGCACCACTGATCCAGAATGTACATTAACATCCCTACAACCAGATGCAACACAGGTAATGTGTTTCCTAATTACGGACATTACCTGCCATAGTTTAGTTTCCTCCATGTAAAAAAGAACAAATTCTTATTTCTAAGGTGTAGATGATATAATCTGATTAATTTACATTTTAAGAATGTGCTCTTCAAAAATTATTTTGATTCAATTATGTTTGGCTTAGACTATAAATAGTTGTGTGCCAGTGCAATGACTTCCATTAAATCCAGATGGAGGCCTTAACTTCACCTAAATTAATGAATTATTGTTTTGGCTCTTCCTTGCGAGATCTCTGTGATCTGATCAGTAAAGAATATCTTTACCATATTGAATTCAACCATGCACGTTGACATTAAAATAGTTCTTGGCAAATAAGTCAAATCCACTAAAAAACAGTCTTTATAATCTTCATCTTATTAAGATGAACAGCCATTGCTGGTTCTGTGTCAAACGTTAACTGAAATTGATTTGTTAAACTTTGAATTAACTACACCATGCAGTTATCAGCAAATTGAAATCAACAATTATAATCATGAAGCACGCAAGTATGCAAAAAATATTAACTGCAAAAAGGAGCAATCTTTATTTCAGTTTTTGATTAATATAGCAATCCTGACTTAAAATGGAACAATCTCTTGCATAGCCCTCAATCGGTTCAAGATTTTTACGATGATCAATTGATCGGATCTAATTTTGCAAATATAGATGTTTTGCTAGATATTTGAATTGTAAGGAAGTCTTTACAAAACAATTTTCACTGTTAGAAATATTCTGCTGGAGAATGAGTCCTTCAGGCTTGCTGTTGTCATAAGAGGTGGACAATACATGTTTACATTGGCACACAGATCTAATTCCCAACACAACTGGCACATGTGCAGTTGCTCTCAGTCACTATGCACTTCAGTTTTAATCCCTGCCATAATGATTGGGAAAAATAATCTTGCTGTTACCTTCACAGAGTTGCACATAATTGTTTTAGTTCTCTGTTTGCTCTGCCACTGATTTTAATTTTACGCATTCCTCTGCTTTTGATGATATCCCACTCTTGTCATTTATGCTTGAGTCTAAATGAGTGATACTTTCAAAGGCATGTTCTGTCCCTAATCGTTGGAACACTGCTTTGTAATAGCTGTTTCCCAACTACAGCAGCAGTTCCTTTGACAGCAAAATAATATACAATCTTCAGGGTGATGAGAAACTGGTTTATATCTTCAGGCTTGTCAATTACACCCACTGGGTTTATCACCCATAACGGAATTTATCCCCATAATAGCCTGTTGCAGGGATAATTTGTAATTCTTCTTTGATGTGACATTAGTAATTATTTTTGATCTGATCATTAAATATGAACTTAATTCAAAAACAAAATAACTATTTACGTTTAAAAACAAAAAAAATTAATAAACTTAAAGGGCTAGTTGAACCTCACATTATTTTGAGTCATGAGCTGTAAAGCAGATGAAATTAGTTATAATAACGGAGGAGGCACACATCAAGCTGATTTATTAAACTCAACATGTCTTTTAAGTAGGGATTACCTGACTGAATATAATGAATGCACTTTTCCTACACTTCTCCATGCCTAATTAAAAGATAGTTAAATGTCTACATCCATTTCCACTCACTAAACACAATTTTTCCCCACACTTAAAGATTACTCAAGAACACATGACAAAAGAAAATGCATACTTTTCCACATTGAATCATTATTTTAAAATTACTTTAAATGCTCAGAGGATTTGTTCAGCAGCTATATGTCTGATCAGGGTCACAGTTCTAAACAGATTTAAAATAGGGGAAATTAACTTAATTGGTTTTGGGAAATAAGGGGCGGAATTTTACAAAACCTAGGAAGTCCCATTGCCAAAGCCAAAAGTGAAGCTATCCAAGTTTGATGAGTGATGGAAAAAGTGAGGACTGCAGATGCTGGAGATCAGAGCTGCAAATGTGTTGCTGGAAAAGTGCAGCAGGTCAGGCAGCATCCAAGGAACAGGAGAATCAACGTTTTGGGCATGAGCCCTTCTTCAGGAATGAGGAAAGTGTGCCAAGCAGGCTAAGATAAAAGGTAGGGAGGAGGGACTTGGGGGAGGGGCGTTGGAAATGCGATAGGTGGAAGGAGGTTAAGGTGAAGGTGATGGGCCGGAGTGGTGGTGGGGGCGGAGAGGTCAGGAAGAAGATTGCAGGTTAGGAAGGTGGTGCTGAGTTCAAGGGTTGGGACTGAGACAAGGTGGGGGGAGGGGAAATGAGGAAACTGGAGAAACAGTGATCCCTGCCCCTCCAATCATCTCCTCCACTTTCCGCTCCCCCGCCCTTGAGCCCCACCCCTCCAATCACCAGCAGGACAGAACCGCACTGGTCCTCACCTACCACCCCACCAACCTCCATATATATCGTATCATCCGTCATCATTTCCGCCATCTCCAAACGGACCCCACCACCAGGGATATATTTCCCTCCCCTTCCCTATCAGCGTTCCAAAAAGACCATTCCCTCCATGACTCTCTTGTCAGGTCCACACCCCCCACCAATCCAACCTCCACTCCCAGCACCTTCCCCTGCAACCACAAGAAATGCAAAACTTGCGCCCACACCTCCCCCCTCACTTCCCTCCAAGGCCCCAAGGGATCCTTCCATATCTGCCACAAATTCACCTGCACCTCCACACACATCATTTACTGCATCTGCTGCACCCGATGTGGCCTCCTCTATATTGGGGAGACAGGCCACCTACTTGCGGAACGTTTCAGAGAACACCTCTGGGACACCCGGACCAACCAACCCAACCACCCCATGGCTCAACACTTCAACTCCCCCTCCTACTCCACCAAGGACATGCAGGTCCTTGGTCTCCTTCATCGCCAGACCATAGCAACACGACGGCTGGAGGAAGAGCGCCTCACCTCCCGCCTAGGAACCCTCCAACCACAAGGGATGAACTCAGATTTCTCCAGTTTTTTCATTTCCCCTCCCCCAACCTTGTCTCACTCCCAACCCTCGAACTCAGCACCACCTTCCTAACCTGCAATCTTCTTCCTGACCTCTCTGCCCCCAGCCCCAGTCCGGCCCATCACCCTCACCTTAACCTCCTTCCACCTCTCACATTTCCAACGCCCCTCCCCCAAGTCCCTCCTCCCTACCTTTTATCTTAGCCTGCTTGGCACACTTTCCTCATTCCTGAAGAAGGGCTCATGCCCAAAACGTCGATTCTCTTGCTCCTTGGATGCTGCCTGATTTGCTGCGCTTTTCCAGCAACACATTGATGAATGATGGGATATTGGTACTGGATTTTATCAACACTGCCAACCTGAATTGCCTTTGCAGGGACCACAATTCATTTAAGGACGATGGGCCCCTCCCAAGAACTTCTTGTTCAATCAAAGAGATGGCATCTTAACAGCCTTGGCAATGCCAATGCCAATGCCATTGTCAGCCATTGCTAAGACTGTAGCTATTAGTAAAGGTTATGTCAATAGCCAGACATCGTCAAAAACAGAGAAATGGGCTCGGGCGATAATCCAGGTCTGCGGAAATGTTACAGGGCTCATTCAGCAGTTGTCCTGTAGTTACCATAGTGGCAGGATTAAGAAGGCCTGTGCTTCCACAGCACACTGGGAGGTCATCAGGTTTCACTGGGCTGTGTCCGCATGTGGTGGTGGACTTTTACAATCTGGGGAGAATGACCGCACAGGTGGGAATATTTTTTAATCTGTTGTTCTTATGGCTCAATTGACCTGTCTGTGGGTGTACTCCTCTGACAACACTCCTGCCATTAGCAAAATGTGATAGTCGTGGAAACAGTTCAGGTACCAGCCAAATGAGTCTCCATACCAACTTGACATTCTTTCCAGCTCTCAACCTGTCAGCAAGGGCCTGAAAAATTCTAGCTGAAGTGTACCTTGTTTTGTATTCTTGTGTTAAGAGATGTGCACAGCTAATATTCTTCCAAGTCAGTGATGTAACGGAATTTTATTGTTATGGTCTATGAAAGCTGTTTTTTAAAAGCCTAAAACTTAGGAATGGTCAGAGAGTTAGGATGTCTAGAGAGGTGGTCTTTCAGTAAAATCTGTTATTATTATTTTAGACACAGACTGTCATGTAATATCCTACTCAAAAAAATGTAGAATTAGAGATAAAGTTTAATGCACCTTCTAACCCCATAGTTTCACTTTTTCTTGTATGGACACAAGTGAACTCCCGGTTAATGCATTCAGTTAAATACAATTAATTTGCACCAACATTTATCATTAATGTACAATAATTCCTGATGAAGGGCTCTGGCCCGAAACATCGAATTTCCTGTTCCTTGGATGCTGCCTAACCTGCTGTGCTTTAACCAGCAACACATTTTCAGCTCTGATCTCCAGCATCTGCAGACCTCACTTTTTACTACCTGTACAATAATTATGAAAAGTTAGGGAGAGAGATAAAACTCTGTAAATACGTATAAATTCTCTGTTTGTGAGCAAGCAGAGCATTGGACTTATATTCTATTGCAATAAATGAAGTTTGTATATCTTTCACAGGCCAATTATGAATGGATGGATGGAAGCTATGCTACAGAACACTGAGGGGGTGAATGCTTCAAACACACTCCTGTTACTGCCAATGAGATCTGAAGACTCATAGCACTGGTTTTCATTTTCTTTGCTAAATCTCTCACTTGAGCTATGCTTGCATCTGAAATTCAGCGCACCATTGTACCTGACCACCCACCCTCAGTGAAACACATAAAAGAAATAAAAACCTGTGGTTGAAATATTTATTGTAGTTAATAGTCATTAGACAGAATTTGACCAATTCTGAAAAAAAGAAATGTCGACATCTTGTTGAAGCTTTCTGTATTGTACTCATCAGGACAATTTGCAAAATGTATTTTTCAAACTAGCAAAATTGATGACAGTGATTAGCTGGTTTACTTCTCAAAGCATGACTCCAACTAATGAGACTCAACCTGCCTTGTTTAAAAGTTAAACAAAGCCAGGCAGGTAACTGTCAATCATCATTAATTGGTACATTCTTCTTGGCAACACTTGCACAAAATGTGTACGTTGTTAGTTAGGTCTGCATTTGTTGCCAAACCCTAATTACCTTTGAACTGAGTTTCGTGTCAGGCCATTTCTGAGTCAGCCATATTATGGACGACTAGATTTATAGCACAACTTTATTAATTACTGATGCTCTCATAGGATTTGAATCCTTGATCTCAGAGCATTTTACAAATATAAAATGTATTTGCTCATGAAACATGCATGTTGCTGGCTAGATCAAAATTTACTGCCCATCCCTAATCACCAGAGGGCAATTAAGAGTCAACTGTATGGCTGTGGATCTGGAATCATAGATAGACCAGATAAAGACAGTGGTTTCCTTCCCTGAAGGACATCAATGAACTAGATGGATTTTCCTTGACAATCATGGTCATCATTAGACTCTTAAATGCAGATTTTTTTATTGAAGTTAAACCTCACCAATTACCATGATGGATTCAAAACCAAGTTTTCAAAACATCACTTTTTCTAGTGATAATACAATTAGGCCTATACCTGCCCAACATTGGCTTAAGTCTTTGGATTACTAAACTGGTGACATTATCATTACATTACTATGTTCCTTGAAATATTCAAAAGAAATAATAATTTTCAGGGAAAGCTGTGCAACAGCCAAAACATTGATTTCCTAAAAATGTCATTCTGGTGCCATGCAGCTATAATTGGCTGATTATTAAGACTCCAAATATGATATAGAGTTTGACTACTGGATTCAGATACCTTGCAATACATCAAATCAAAATCTTACTATTTGTGATAATTATATCTTGGAGTATTGCAATAAAGGTTGCAATATCTGTATAAACAACGAACAAAGAAAATTACAGCACAAGACAGGCCCTTTGGCCCTCTAAGCCTGCACTGATCCAGATCCTCTATCCAAACCTGTCGCCAATTTTCTAAGGGTTTGTATCCCTCTGCTTCCTGTCTACTCATGTTCAAAGCTTGTGAGAAGATTTGTAGCTCGGGTGTTTGTTGTGGTTCTTTTCGCCGAGCTGAGAATTTGTGTTGCAGACGTTTCGTCCCCTGTCTAGGTGACATCCTCAGTGCTTGGGAGCCTCCTGTGAAGCGTTTCTGTGATCTTTCCTCTGGCATTTGTAGTGGTTTGAATTACTACTATTATAGGACAAGCCAAACAGAGAACAGCCAGGGAATTCCTAGAGGCATGGTATACTCATCCACAGATTCAATCAATAAGAACATCGACTTTATTTGATCCAATATACCGACCACTGCAACGGACAACTGGAACTGACAACTGGAAGCAGAAGATTCAAACCACTACAAATGCCAGAGGAAAGATCACAGAAGCGTTTCACAGGAGGCTCCCAAGCACTGAGGATGTCACCTAGACAGGGGACGAAATGTTTATTCATGTATCTGTCCAGATACATCTTAAATGGCACTATCACACCTGCCTCTACCATCTCTGCTGGCAATGTGTTCCCGGCACCCACCACCCTCTGTGTGAAGAATGTTCCATGCATATCTCCCCTAAATATTTCCCTTCTCACTTTGAACTCATGATTCCTAGTAATTGGGTCCCTCACTCTGGAAAAAAGCTTCTTGCGATCCACCTTGTCTATATCTCTCATGATTTTGTAGACGTCAATCTCAACCACTGTCTTTCTGATGAAAATAATCCTAATCTACTCAATCTCTCTTCATAGCTAGACCCCTCCATACCAGGTGAACCTCCTCTGCACCCTCCCCAAAGCATCTACATCCTTTTGGTAATGTGGCAACCAGAACTGTAAGCAGTACAGTTAGTGGGCGGCATGGTGGCACAGTGGTTAGCACTGTTGCCTCACAGCGCCAGAGACCCGGGTTCAATTCCCGCCTCAGGTGACTGACTGTGTGGAGTTTGCACATTCTCCCCGTGTCTGTGTGGGTTTCCTCCGGGTGCTCCGGTTTCCTCCCACACTCCAAAAATGCGCAGGTCAGGTGAATTGGTCATGCTAAATTGCCCGTAGTGTTAGGTGCAGGGTAAATGTAGGGGAATGGGTCTAGGTGGGTGCGCTTCGGCGGGTCGGTGTGGACTTGTTCGGCCGAAGGGCCTGTTTCCACACTGTAAGTAATCTAATCTAATCTAATCAGTATTCCAAATGTGGCCGAAGCAAACTTTTACACAGCTGTCACATGACCTACTAACTCTTGTACTCCATACCCTGTCGAATAAGGAAAGTATGTGCTTGCCTTCTTGACCACTCTATTGACCTTGGTTGCCACCTTCAGGGAACAATGGACCTGAACACCCAGATCTCTCTGTACATCAATTTTCCCAAGGACTTTTCCATTTACTGTATAGTTCACTCTTGAATTGGATCTTCAAAAATGCATCGCCTGGATTGAAGTTCATCTGCCACCCAACTCTCCACCTAACTATATTCTGCTGTATTGTCTGACAGTCCTCTCCAGTATCTGCTACGCCACCAATCTTGGTGTCATCTGCAAACTGTCCATCTATACCTTCCTCAAAATCATTTATGTATATCACAAACAACAGTGGTCCCAACATGGAACTTTGTGGAACACCACTGGTCATTCCCTTCTGTTACTATTCTCTGTCGCCTGTTGTCCAGCCAGTTCTCTATCCATCTAGCTACTATACTCTGGAGCCCATCTGACTTCACCTTCTCCATCAGTCTAACATGGGAATATTATCAAACGCCTTACTGAAATTCATATATATATGACATCTACAGCCTTTCCCTCATCAATGAACTTTGTCACTCTCTCAAAGAATCCTATTAAGTTAATAGGACATGACTTTCCTTGCACAAAACCATTTTGCCTTTCACTGATTAGCCCATTTTCTTCCAATGGGAATAGATCCTATCCCTCAGTATCTTCTCCAGCAGCTTCCCTACCACTGACGTCAGGCTCACTGACCTATAATTATTTGGTTATCTCTGCTACCCTTCTTAAACAAGGGGACAAAACAAGGGCTACTTTGGTTCTAAAGTGATCAGATTCTTTGAATGTATCTGGTTTCTGAAACCCCCATCCTGTATACTTCAGGATTATGATATAGACTGTAATACTATCAGTGATCACTTATTTATGATAACCTTCTGGAGAATAATCCCATAGAATGTATCAAAGTTGTTTGTTACAGATCATGCAAATACCAATTACCTTTTAAGGAGCTTGTGATTTTATTGGTATACATTAACTGAAAATTGTCTGTGGAATTGCAATAGTTTGAAGTGCTAGGTTAGCAGCTCAAGATTCATATGTCCAAATCCCACTATTGTAAGTTGTTGCTTGCTATTACCAAATTATATCCTAACAGATACTGAATTTACATTAAAAACAAGACCAAATAAGACCAAAGGAGTTGCAGTTGCTGTAAATCTGCAGTACTGAAGTTGGATCACTCAATCCGAAATGTTAACTGATTTCTCTTCATAGATGCTGCCAGTCCTGCTGAGCTTTTCCAACCATTTCTGTTTTGGTCCCTGAAAAGCTGGACAACTCTTCAGAGACTGGTCTAGCCTACTTGTGATTCTAATTGCACAGAATATAGATAATGTTATCTGAAGCCATTTACTTATAAGCAGTGACCAAAAAGTTCAGGAATAAAACAATTGTCACTCTCTCCAGCCAGTTTCTGCTAAACTTTAAGGACAAGTGTGGAAAATGATTAAGACCATTTCTTGAGCAATCTTTCTCAGCTTTTTTGCAACTATGTGGAAGTGTTTTTAAAATATCTTTGATGCCCACCCCTCCACAAAAATACTGACTAAATTTCGATTAACCATAGTCATCTGTGAAATTGTTCTGAAAAATATGACTGATTGCTGAAACTTAATTTGATTTTTCTTCAGCTTGACAATATAGCCCACACCACATTTAATGCTAACATTCAGCCTAATGTGATTCACCCACTGTTAGTGGTAAAACCAGTTGAACAAAATTGCCTGAAATCTCCACCTTCTGACTACCTCCTGGAGTTGTTAATGGTGTGAACAGCTGATTGAAACTATCTGAAGTCTCCATTAAGTGCTCATGCTGTTAGCTGCTAATAACTATGGGGAGCATTTGGGAAGTGGTGATTTTGGACAGCTTCAAACAGCTTGTTTGCACTGCATTTATTGAAAATAACTTCCTGCCAGTTCTAGCCATGATGATTGACATTGCATGTTCCACACAGTTATTTCAATGAAGGAAGCTCCTTAGCATTCCCTTTTTGATTGTTTTTTGGCTGCTGGCAGGAGGCAGTCAGAATATAAATATTTCAGGCAACTTCAATCAGGTAAGTTTTGAATTTCACAAATTCAGCAGTGTGCAGTGACACTTATTTTAAGCAGCTCCTATACAATTGACACAGAGGTGATGACAAAGGTTCAGTACCATTTGCGGGATATTCACAACACATGTGGATGAAATGATGGATGGAATCTTTTACTAGATCCTGAACCACGTCGGCTACAGCAAGAAATGTGAGAGAATGACATGAGAAATCAAGTAAGCTGTTTATCGATGGTGAGAGCAATAATTCATATTTTCCACCAGAATCCCATCATCAAGAGATTCTCTATAGGGAGCAGCAAGAGACCTATTAATGGGGAGTATTGTTCATTATTACCTTCATGCTTCAGTAATATGCAGGTTCCAATTTTACTAAACAAGACATTGTGAAAAATGCTCTGATAGTTGGAATCAAAGGGAGATGATTGTGGCTGTTGGATGGAGGTCAATTATCTCAGCTCCAGGGGCATCTCTGCAGGAATTCCTCAGGTTAGTGTGCTCGGTCCAAAAGCCTTCTGCTGCTTCATCAATGACTTCCCCTCCATCATAAGGTCAGAAGTGAAGGTAGTCAATGATTTTGTAATGTTCAGAAGCACTCAGGACTCTTGAGATACTAAAGCAGTTCATGTCCAAATGCAGCAAGACCTGGAAAACATCCTGGGAGAAAGTGAGGACTGCAGATGCTAGAGATCAGAGTCGAGAGTGTGGTGCTGGAAAAACACAGCAGGTCAGGCAGTATTTACGGAGTAGGAGAATCGACACTTCTGGCAAAAGCCCTTCATCAGGAATGGTGAAGTGACAAGTAGCATTAATGCCACACAAATGCCGATCAATGACCACCTAAAAAAAGAGAGCACGGCATTGTCAACATTGAAGCCCCTGCTATCAACATTTTAGAGAGTATCATTGACTTGAAAGTGAACTGGAAAATCCAAATAAATATCGAGTCTCCAAGCGCAGGTTAGAAGCTTGGAATCCTAAGAGCAAATTCCCCTTCCTGATTCCCCAAAGCTTACCTGCCATCTACAAGGCAGAAGTCAAGAATGCTTTGAGATATTCCCCATTTAACTGAATGAGTATGGTTCCAACAACACACCATCTTGGACAAAGCAGCTTACTTCATTGGCACTGCATCTACAAATATCCACTCCCTTCCTCAATGACATTCAGTAGCAGCAGTGCGTAGCATTTTTTTATGTTACACTGCAGAAACCTATCAAGGCTTCCGAGACAGCACATTCAAAACCCACATTTAACAACTTGTAGAATGACAAATGCAGCAGACACATACACATACCCCCCACCACCTGAAAATTCTCCTCCAAGCCACTCACCATCCTGACTTTTTAAAAGTCATTCACAGGATATGAAAGCTTTACTGGCAAGGCCATCATTTAATGCCAACTTCTAGTTGGAAATACTTCACTATTCCTTCAATGCCACTGAGTAGAAATCCCAGAACTCTCCTGAAGGGCAACTAGTGATGGGCAACAAATGCTGGTCCAGTAATGAAGTCCATAGAGCATGAATTAAATTTAAAAGTTCTTCGAAGCACACTGGCACCATTGTTGAAATGTTGCTGCAAGGCCAATGTGCAAACCTGGATAGACTCCCAGCTCACAGAACGGACAAGGAAATAGCTCAGGACTGTTTGCCTGCTCTCTTAGTATTTACCCACCGAGCAACAAACTGGATGCTCAACTCATCCCTGCCTTACCTTGCGTTTTTGCTCATTGCCACCACACCCAGCCAAAGCTACCAGGCTCACACTACATCTGCCCTACCTTACTTTTCATTCCAGATGCAATGCCAGCATTTGTCAGCAGTAATCAGTCAAGAGGGTGGACAAGTTGCTGTACACCACCACACTCAGCAATCCCAGCCCTGCTCCACACCAACAACTTACACAACAAGCACACTGCATGCATGTCAACCAAATACATCAAAGTCTAGAGGGAGTACTTCTCTGTCAGGTCAAGGGAGGAAGCCTTCAGATAGGGGGCCTTGAAACAGTAAGTCAGTGGTAGTCTCCAATATCAATCCAGAGGTTTAGTCAGGGCCAGTCAGCCACTCTGGGTCAGGATCCTTTCCTCACTGGTGATAGGAAGGTGAATGCTATGCACCACAGCATCTGGCTTGGCTCATTCTGTTCTACCATGGACAGTACTTCCCTGCAATGAGACAAAGGGAGGGATTCAGTGAGGTGAAGATGGTTGCCATAGCAGTTAGTGGTGGTTCAAGTTGAAGAAAATTGGTGAGGTGAGTGAGTGCGTAGACAGTGCAAAGGCCATGAAGGTTAGTAATGCTGGGGACTGAGATTAGTAAGAGCAAGTGAGGCAAGATGTTGCATGCACTAGTGGAAGCGGTAGACATGAAAATTGGTGTGAAGTCAGTGCGGTTACAGAGATAGAGTGAGTGTGAGGTGGTAGGGAGAAGATGGTGGTACTTACTTTGGAGGAGATGTGAAGGTCATTAAGCATCTTCCTACAATGTTAAGCTTTCCTCCAGATGGTTGAAATTGCATTGATCCAGGTACCAACTCAGATCAGTGTGACAGTGGCTGGTATTGAAGCTTCCTTGTCTCTCCTAGGCACACAGATGTTTCTATGATATAACACCCATCCACCAGGTATGCAACAATGCCAATTTCCCCTTATCTACCATGTCTGGGGCAAATGTCACAAACCTTGCAGAGTTTCTCCAGATTGATAATGCTTAACTGGTAATAAAGGTACACAATGACCTTTTAAGAATGGCAGCCATGCCACTAATCCTGGGTTAACCCAGCTATGGTAAGTACTTCTGATTATAGCGAGTAGGAAAATCCAACTCACATTAGATGACAGGAGCACCATAGGGGTGTGGTAAGCCATTACTGAGGCAGGATTGGGATGATCATAAGAAAGAAACGACAGTGATTGTAACAGGGTCAACCAGCTGGACGTCATTGAATAGGAGTTCCCTGATTGGGGCTATTAATCTGGTTCAATGAGGGAGCCCTAGCTGACATAAAAGAGTGAATGTCAGAAATACTGAGCCTTGGAGTGACTGACTCAATGAGAGGCAGTGCTGTTAGTAATGGGTATGCATTTGTAAATAAAGGGTGATTGTGATGGGATGCCGGCCTCTGAAGAGTTACTGGAAAGAAAGCTTCGAAGAAACTCGACAACAAAATGGCACTTAGCCAAAATATCATAAGGTGCAGACCAATGGCATGTGTCGGTACAGCAGAATGGAGACTAATTAAAGTTGAAAGGAAGATTAAAGCCTGACCACAAACTCTTCCCCTTGCTCCATTTTAGCTTTGCAGCTATGTTTAGGGTCAGTTCTTAATGTCTGTTTTTAGATGCTGCTTTAGAGCTGGATCTTATGCAATATTATAGTGCACTTTTGAAGCTTTGATAATATAAAAATGCTATTATAAAAGTGACTATTTTTTGCCACAGTTGCATTTGCAACAGACTATGAATCACACCTTGCTGTAAATACATAACTGTAGGTTCAAGAATTGGTACTGTAGGCCAGAATATCATGGAGCAGCAGAGGGGAATATCACAACTAAAATTGTAAAGGCCCCTTGCTGTCATTATCAGGCTTTAGAATTCATTGAGCATGTGGGGTTTTAAGAGCCAAATATTTGACTACACAACATGTTCTAAATTCATTTTATGAGGTGTAGGTTTTGCTGGCTGGGCCAGTGTTCAATGCCTATTCTAACTGAACTGGAGAAGATAGTGGTGAGCTATCTTCATCAAACGCGACAGTCTATTTTTTGCACTTAGGAGGAAGTTCAGAAAAGATTTACAAGGATGTTGCCAGGGTTGGAGGATTTGAGCTACAGGGAGAGGCTGATTAGGCGAGGACTGTTTTTACTGGAAGCTGAGGGCTGACATTATAGAAGTTTATAAAATCATGAAGGGCATGGATACGATAAATAGACAAGGTCACTCCCCTGGGATTGGGGAGGCCAGAACTAGAGAGTATTGGTTTAATGTGAGGGGGGATAGATTTAAAAGGGATCTCAGTGGCTACTTAGATGGTAGTGCATGCATGGAATGAGCTGCCAGAGAAAGTGGTGGAGGCTAGTACAATTACAGCATTTAAAAGACATCTGGATGGTTATAAGAATAGGAAGGGACATGGGACAGGTGCTGGCAAATAGTACGAGATTAATTTAGGATATCTGGTCAGCATGGAAGGGTCTGTTTCTGTTATGTACATTTTTATGACTCTGTGACTCTATGTCAAATGCTTTCTTCACCATCCTGTCAACTGTGACTCCACTTTCGAGGAACTATGCACCTGCATCCCTCAGTTTCTTTGTCTGGCAACACTCCTTAGGGCCCTACCATTAGCTGTATCAGTCCTTCCCCAGTTTGCCTTATCAAAATGCAACACCTCACATTTATCCCAATTAAACTCCATCTGCCACACAGATATTCAGTTATGTATTTAACAGCACAACGTTTCCTGAGGAAATGTTTTACTTAATTTCAATGTAAAGATCCAAAGCCTCTGATTTGTGTGAGAACTTTCTAAGTGTTCCATGCATAGTGGAAATACCCATAGGAAAGTTCAATTTCTCTATGATAGGGATTCACAGGAATCCCCAGGTCTATCTATGCCAGTGCAAAGACTATCCAGCCAGTTGAAAATCTGGCTCTACATTCCTCCAAAACTAACCAGCAATGTCTTACATTGCAGCACTGTAATTGGTGACACCCTGACTTCAACTGGCAATGGTTCTGCAACATATATTCCATTTGAGGAATCCTCCAAGTGCTTTTGTCCCTGCCATCTGTGGAACAGACCTTGATATATTTGGAAGTTTTTAATCTGATGCACTTGAAACATTTAATGTGAATGCAATCCATTTATAATACATTATTTTCTGTGCATAACCATTTTAAGTTTCTAAAATATTCATCCGGCAAAGCTTAAAATGTTTTTAGCTCTACACCAATGGGGTTTCTCCTTTGAAAAAAGGATTTGTGACTAGTACTGACTCACTGATTTGGAAAATAATTAGCTGCAGATAGTAACTGCTGGCTGAGATTTTCAAGGATGTTGAATATTTCCAAATATATAGTCTAATTAAGTTTAGAAAATGAAGCAACTATCCTAATTTCCTGATTAATTCCAAATCTGTCTTTCAAACGCATGACCTTCCACTTCTAATTCATGAGTTGGAAGTTGTGTTTGAACTTTAACTTACTTCCAGAATAAATGAAATCCATGTAAATAACTGAGCAATTCATGATTAACCCTCAAGTGATGAGATGAAATTTAACAGCTTCTCTTATTTAGTTCACTGTTTCCATATGCATTTCTGCATTAACATTCCCTTCCAGCACAACTGGACGCGTGCAAATTAACTGCACCACTGGGGTTTCTCCTTCGTTTGAGTAAAAGCTTAGTGATGAGAACTGATTCGCTGATTTGGAAAATAATTAGCTGAAGATAGCAACCTCAGGCTGAGATATTCAGTTTGCATTCATATTCCTTCGTTAACATCCCTCTATAGATCACCTGCAACAGAGTGTGTCTACAGTTCATCTCAGTTTGGTTGAGGAGATCGGAGAGTAGCTGCCTTTGAAGCTTGTGACAGAAAAGTTATTTTAATGAGCAAACACTGATACTGTATAGCAAGCTAGCCATTAAAGACAAGAGGGATCAGTATTTCAGGGACCCATCATTGAATTTCCTCCCATGGGTCCGTGATAACATTTGTTAACCCTTCTTACTCATTCAAATGCTGACTGAAATACTGTGCAATTCTCGCAATTTCTGGTCAGGGCTTCCAAATTTTGTGAGACTGATTTTTACCATTATT
The DNA here is from genome assembly GCF_020745735.1 of Hemiscyllium ocellatum. Lineage (NCBI taxonomy): Eukaryota > Metazoa > Chordata > Chondrichthyes > Orectolobiformes > Hemiscylliidae > Hemiscyllium > Hemiscyllium ocellatum. The sequence goes on from NC_083402.1 coordinate 47,561,398, forward strand.
CTTCTCGTTAATACTTTCATCTCACTATACATTAGAAATATCTATAATGAACATTTTCCTCTAAAACTTAAGAATAACAAAGTTTAGCCCTTAAACAGGATATCATCAGAAGAAAATTATCTAATATCTTCCCGTGGTAATATTACTGTTTGCATTTCCTAATGTTAACTGCTGTGGGAGAGGGTTCTTTCTCGGTAAAATTCAAACGGTTGAGAGGATTTTGATGCAAATTGATATTGATTTCTCTTTTCTTAAAGGGAAGATAGTTTCATGCTCTGTCTGCAAGTACTGAGTGCAGGCTAGTATTTAGTCATTATTTATCGATTACTCTAAGCCAAACAAGCCAATGTGCTCAAGGCATAATTGTTCAGTCTTCAACCCCTGTGCCTCTTGCTAAGCAGACAAGCTGTGATCAATTGGGAAATGATATTACTCACTGCCTTTAAATGCTTGAAGAACATTGTTGAAGAGCAAAGAGATAAACTCTTATCTGCTTAAAGCATGTGGAAACCATTATCTTGCAGAGGATATGTTTCAGCAGTTGGGCAGCTGATCCTTGCAAGACGGAGATGGGAGAGCAAATGGGAATGATAAGCATCTTACAATTTCATTGGTGGACCTCTCTACATTTTGCCTCTGTTTTTCAGTTACAGAAGCCAGCTGGATGTCAGATGGATAAGCCTGCAGCACTGACTGGTGGTCAACTAGGAGAGGCGAAATAGCCGGGAGAGTGAACAATAACAACCATGGAACTGGTTTGTGCACAACAGATTTGCGGCAATTTGAGTTTGCCCATATTATGTTTCCATTTTTCCAAGTCTGAGTTGTGAATCTCAAATCTGATCCGTACTTATGTTGTGCCGCATCAGGGAAAAGGGCCAATTTGCTCCAGGAGGGTGGTCACACCTCTCAGACAATGTAATTCCGAATTGCTCTGTGATCAGGGGCAGGTAGGTGTATCTGCAGGTAAGGTAGGTATGAGGACTCAGGGTGTTGCATTTGACCCCTACGATTATCCACCAGTTTTGAGATTCTTGTAGGCTGTGTGGATGAGAGGGGGGATCTACATGGAGAATGAATGAACTGACTATGGCACCTTAGTACAAGAAGCCATTAAATTCAGAGGAGGAAATAGGAATGCAGTAATAGCAGGGCATAAATTACTTCACTATCCAAGGTCCAAAACACCCCATCATGGTGAGGCACCATTTTATTTGTACTTCTTTCAATCCAGTCTACTGTATTCATTGCTCACCATGTGGTCTCCTTTACATTCGCGAGACCAAACACTGAGTGGGTGACTAGTTTGCACAGCATATCTGCTTTGTCCATAGGAGTGACCCCAATCATCTAGTTTTTTGCCATTTCAATAAACCACCATGCTGTCACGCAAACATTTCCATCCAGGGTCTTCTCCAGTGTTCTAATAATGTACAATGCAAGCTGAAAGGTCAGCAGCCTATATTCTGCTTGGGCACCTTAAAGCCTCTAGAACTCAATATTGCATTCCACAGCTTCAAAGCCTAACCTCTATGTCCTCCATACACTTTGCCTCTCTCTCCAAGGTCACTGCCAGACCTTTTGAATGACAGCACTTTCTATTATTATTTTAAGTATATTTAGAGGGAATTGATATTGTTTTCTACAATTATGAATGAGAATCTGGAAGATTTTGTTGCCTGCCCAGTGCCAGGGTTAAGATTAGATTCTCTACAGTGTGGAAACAGGCCCTTATGCCCAACAAGTCCACACCGCTCCTCCGAAGATAAACCCACCAAACCCATCCCCCTACCCTATATTTACCCCTGACTAATGCACCTAACACTGTGAGCAATTTAGCATGGCCAATTCACCTGACCTGCACATCTTTGGATTATGGGAGGAAACCAGGGCACCCGGAGGAAACCCGCGCAGACACGGGAAGAATGTGCAAACTCGACACACAGGCATGAATCGAACTCAAGTCCCTGGTGCTGTGAGGCAGCAGTGCTAACCACTGAGCCACCGTGCCACCCAAAGGTTAACTTTTTTGTTTGGCATGACGGCAAATACCCTTGCCATCTTTTATAGGTGCACCATCGAGACCATTCTGTTTGAATGTATCACTACTTAGTATGGCAACTTTACCTTTCAAAATTGGAGACGGGTACGGAGGGTGGTGAACTCAGGCTGAACAATCACAAAGACCAATTTCCATCTATAGAATCCATCTACCAGGCCCACTGTCAAGGAAAGGCCGCCTGCATTCTCAAAGATCCATCCCACCCTGACAATGCTTTTCCATAACCTCTACTATTGGGAAGAAGGTACAGAAGCCTGAATACATGCACCAGCCAGTTTCGATACAGTTTCGACCCTACTGTTGTTCGAATACTGAATGGACTCACAAACTCATAACATTCACTTGTACCTGTGTTTTTGTTTTGCCGCTGTTTACGTATTTACTTATCTAGGCTATTTCACTCTGTGATTTGCCTATACTGGTTACAAGACAAAGCTTTTCACTGTGCTCCGGTATGTGTGACAATAAGTTTAACTCAATTGAATTCAATAAGGGCATGGAAAAAAGACAGTACTTCAATCGTAGCTGACTTTAATCTTCTTATAGATTGGGTTAGTCAGATTGGAAGAGGTAGACATAAGAAAGAATTAATATGGTGGTTTTGCCAAAGTTTTCCTTGAAGAATATGTTGCTGATTCAACCAGGGATCATCATTTTGGATTTGGTGATATGTAATGAGACAGATTTAATAAATGATATCAGTCTAAAAGATCTCTCGCAAGCAGTGGCCATAACATGGTGGAATTTAACATTCAGTTTGATGGTCAGAGCTTGTTGGGGTGAACCTGGATATGAATTTGTTTCAGGAAGAGTGGCAAACATTTGAGAAAAAAGGTTCATAACTCATAGAAAAGATATATCCCAATGAGAAAGAAAGATTTTAGGAGGGGGCTAACTAGAGAAGTTAAGGATAGCATCAAATTGAAAGGAAAAATACCACAAACTGTGGCTAAGATGAATGGAAACGCAGAGGATTGGGAAAATTTCAAAAACCAATGGAAGATGACCAAAAAAAGGAGGGGGATAAGATAAACATAGACGATCAAATTGCAAGTAATAACAGGATGGTCAGCAAGAGCTTTTCCAAATATATAGATAGGAAGAGAGAGGCCAAGGTTAACACAGGTCTTTCTATCCAAGACAGGCACTTTTTTTAATGATTAAGGGAATCAAAGGTTATGAGGAAAAGTCAAGAAAGTAATGATTTTCAGACAAGTCATGATCCCATTAATTGCAAAGTAGACCTATAAATTTTAGACATTAAATAGAAAAGTAAAGAAATAAAACTAAAAGTTCAACATTATCGTCCTTCTGACAGATTCATAAAGCTGTACAACAGAGAAACAGAGCCTTCTGTCCAACACGTCCATGCTGAACAGATATCTTAAATTAATCTAATCCCATTTGCAGCATCCTTAAACACAGGCGAGGTGCAGAGGATTGGAGGGTTGCTCATGTTGTCCTCCTATACAAGAAGGGTAGTAGGGATATTCCAGGTAACTACAGAATGTGCATGATGTCAGTGCTGGGAAAGTTGCTGGAGAAGGTACTGAGGGAAAAAATATCAATTTACATTTGGAAAAGAATGGGTTTATCAGTGAGAGAAAATGTGGTTTTGTACGGGGGAGATTGTACCTTACCAACTTAATAGAGTTCTTTGACTAAGTGACTAAGTTGATAGATGAAGGAAGGCCTGTAGATGTCATATATATGGACTTTAGTAAGGCATTTGATAAGGTTCCCCATGGTAAACTAAAGGAGAATGTGAAGTCACATGGTGTGCAGGGTATTCAGCTAGGTAGATAAAGAACTGGTTGAGCAACGGAAGACAGAGAGTAGTAGTTGAAGGGAATTTCTTGAAATGGAGAAAGGTGACCAGTGGTGTTCCACAGGGATCAGTACTGGGGCCACTGTTGTTTGTGAAATACATAAATGACCTGGAAGAGGGCACTGTTGGTATGATTAGCAGGCTTGCAGATGACACGAAGATTGGTGAAGTAGCAGAAAGCACAGGGACTGTCAAAGAATAGAGGAGAAGATATGTAGACTGGAGAGTTGGGCACAAAAGTGGCAGATAGCGTTCAATCCAGGCAAACGTGAGGTGCTGCATTTTGGGAAGTCTAATTCTAGAGTGAACTGTATAGTAAACAGAAGAGCCTTGGGAAAAGTTGATGAGAAGAGAGATCTGGGAGTCCAGGTCTATTGCACCCTGAAGGTTGCTGCAGAGCTAGATAGAGTGGTCAAGAAGTCATGTGGTATACTTGTCTTCATCGGTTGGGGTATTGAGTATAAGAGCTGTCAGGTCATGTTATAGAATCAAAGAGTCATAGAGATGAATAGCATGGAACAGACCCCTCAGTCCAACCCATCCACGCCGACCAGATATCCCAACCCAATCAATCCTATCTGCCAGTACCCAGCCCATATCCCTCCAAACTTTTCCTATTCATAAACCCATCCAAATGCCTCTTAAATGTTGCAATTGTACCAGCCTCCACCACTTCCTCTGGCTGCTCATTCCATACATGTACAACCCTCTGTGTGAACAAGTTACCCCTTGGGTGTCTTTTGTATCTTTACCCTCTCATCCTAAACTTATGCCCTCTAGTTCTGGACTCCCCGGCCCCAAGGAAAAGACTTTGTCTATTTATACTATCCTTGCCCCTCATGATATTGCAAACCTCTATAAGGTCACTCCTCAGCCTTTGATGCTCCAGGGAAAACAGCCCCAGCCTGTTCAGCCTCTCCCTACAGCTCAAATCCTCCAACCCTGGCAACATCCTTATAAATCTTTTCTGAACCCTTTCAAGATTCACAATGTCTTTCTGATAGGAAGGAGACCAAAATTGCATGCAATATTCCTACAGTGGCCTAACCAATGCCCTGTACAGCCACAACATGACCTCCCAATTCCTGTACTCAGTACACTGATCAATAAAAGAAAGCATAGCAAATGCCTTTTTCACTATCCTATCTACCTGCGACTCCACTTTCAAGGAGCTATGAACCTGCACTCCAAGGTCTCTTTGTTCAGCAACACTCCCTAGGACCTTACCATCAGTGTGTAAGTCCTGCTAAGATTTGCTTTCCCAAAATGCAGCACCTTGCATTTATCAAAACTAAACTCTATCTGCCACTTCTCAGCCCATTGGCCCATCTAGTCCAGATCTTGTTGTAATCTGAGATAACGTACTTTGCTATCCACTACACCTCCAACTTTGGTGTCATCTGCAAACTTACTAGCTGTACTTCTTATGCTCACATCCAAATTATTTATGTAAATGACAAAAATTAGAGGACCCAGCACCAATCCTCGTGGCACTCCACTAGTCACAGGCCTCCAGTCTGAAAAACAACCCTCCACCATCACCCTCTGTCTTCTACCTTTGAGCCAGTTCTGTATCCAAATGGCTAGTTCTCCCTGTATTCCATGAGATTAGATTAGATTAGATTAGATTACTTACAGTGTGGAAACAGGCCCTTCGGCCCAACAAGTCCACACCGACCCGCCGAAGCGCAACCCACCCATACATATACCCCTTACCTAACACTACGGGCAATTTAGCATGGCCAATTCACCTGACCCACACATCTTTGGACTGTGGGAGGAAACCGGAGCACCCGGAGGAAACCCACGCAGACACGGGGAGAACGTGCAAACTCCACACAGTCAGTCGCCTGAGGAGGGAATCGAACCCAGGTCCCTGGCGCTGTGAGGCTAATGCACCTAACACTATGGGGAACAAGCTCTAACCTTGCTAACCAGTCTACCATGGGGAATCTTGTTGAGTGCCTTACTGAAGTCCATATAGATCACATCTACCACTCTGCCCTCATCAATCCTCTTTGTTACTTCTTCTAAAAACTCAATCAAGTTTGTGAGACATGATTTCCCACGGACAAAGCCAAGTTGTGTTGCAGGTTGTTAAAACAAAGGTATGAAAAAAGACTTGTTCCCCACCCTTCACTAAAATCATCCCTCAGCATTTTTTATATCTTGCTGTAAACCTTACTGAAAGCACCTCTTCCTCCCACTCATGCACTGAATTTCCACTTTGAACTAAACTCCCACAAATACTTACTTAGCCTCTACCTTACTCACATGAAGTTGCCCTCACACTGATCATACTCCCTTATTTCCCCTTTTCATTTAAAAAGAAACATTGCATATCACTCGATTTGACCCACACAAACACTTGACAAACACCACATTTACTTTTGTAGAAACATAGCATTGTTACTGTGCAGAAATAAGACATTTAGATTATTGTGTTCATTGCAGAAACAATTCAGCCAGTCCCATTCTCACACCCTTTACCTTTCCAATTATTTTTTTCATCTTCAGGTATTTACCTAATTACTTTTTTAAACCCAAAACTGAATCCTGTTCCATCACCCTCTCTCACATTGCATTCCAAATACTAATCACTAACTGGGTCTCAAATAAAATGTTTCCTCCTATCAATGTTGATACTTTTACCACTCCCATGAAGTCTTCATCCTCTGGACCTTCATTCCCTTACCAAAGCAAGCTGTGTTTCTCTAACAATTATTTGCTAGCCCCTCAATATTTTTAACATCTCTCGAAAATCCCCTCTCAAGCGTCTGTTCGTTTTTTTTCAAGTGGCTGAAGTCCTGTTTATTGGAACCAATTTCAATAATGCCCAGAAATCTGCATTCTGCTCCAGTTGAAGTCAGACTGGAGGAGACATCCTCACATGATTAGACAGCTGATGTTATTATGTACTTTTTAATAAAAAGGAAATTTTATTTTCTCAATAACTCGAGTATAGGAAGGTTGATTCAAATTAAGGTCCAGGACAGGAATTGGATAACTATGGCTTTCAACCATGCAGCTTCTTGGAGCTCAATAATGTGGTTCCCCAGGGGATCTCTTACCTATGAATCTTTCAAACACTGATTAGCTGAGAACACATGAGAATTGGTCCCCGAATATCTTTTAAAACCAACTATCGAACGACTTTTGGAGATTGAATACTTCATCAAGAAAAATGGCATCCATCTTTTATCATCACCCCATCCAATCACATAGGTTATGTGCAGGCAGGCATTTTAATTATCAAAACAGTGCAGACATTCTGCCCTGTATCTTTGAAAGAACAGCCGAAAAGGTGAATTCCAATTGGTTACTATATTCAGAACCTGGCATCAATGGGTAAATGATCTGTAACTGGGTGAATATACAATAGTAGAATGCTGATCAGTTTTAGGTAACAGTCTATTGCCCTATTGCTGTTGTTGCTGTGCTGGTTATTATGTGCAGGTAGGCAAGTTAATCAATAAAAGGCCACATTTACTCTGGCTCTGATGCTGAAAATGTTATGTGAAAAAAACGAAGGGATAAACTTACTCTGGCTGTTGATTTGAGGTATCTTTGGAACAAGTTGCAAAGAAGACATGAGTTGAAGAGGAAATTTAAGAATTTCATAATGAACAGACTGAATCATTCACATTAATCCCAAATTTGGCTGGCCTCTCTGTGTTTCTCTTTTGCAATGAGAAATACACCAATAACAAAAAATTAAACTTGAGAGATATTTCACTGTAAAGCACAGTGCTCTAGCTAAATGTTATCCAGCTGGAGAAGCCTAAAAGAAATTAGTGGAGGATTTGAAAAGCAAGGCAGATAAACTGAGAAACATGTTTAATAGTTTGGTGTATTCAGGTAATTAAACTACGTCTGTTATTGTAGAAGCTCAGGATATTGTAAAACAAGAACTGTTGACAGATGATAAATATATAAAAAGAGCACTTCATCAAAGTCTCAAAATGGTCAGATAGTGATATTAAAAGCAAAAATAGAATTATTTAAAATTGAAAGGCACACCTTTATCTGTAAAGACCATGATGTCCAGAACAGTGAAAATGGATACACCAGTTGGTGGATTGAATATATAAATTCAAGTTCAACGTGAGAAAATCATAGAATAGAATCCCCACATGTGGAAGCAGGACATTTGACCCATCAAGTTCACACCAATCTGCCCAGACCCACCTCCTACCCTATCTCTGTAACCCTGCTAACCCATATATTTTTCGATATTATACACAATTTAGCATGGCCAATCCACCTAAGCTGCATATCTTTGGACTGTGGAAGGAAACTGGAGCACCTGGAGGAAACCTATACAGACATGGGGAGAATGTGCAAACTCCACACAGACAGTCACCAGAGGGTAGAATCGAATCTGGGTCCATAGCGCTTTGAGGCTAACCATTGAACCACTGTGCCACTCTAAATGAAAAGTATGAATTTCATGAAAAACAAGTTAAGAATTCAGTTGAAGAATGAAAGTGGAAAACAATACCATATTACCTAGATATTAAACTACTCTTCAAAAAAATCCAGCTGCAGAAATTACATTAGAGTAATAGAAATTTAAGGAGAGTTGATGCTGCATTGTTTTAACTTTTTGCTTATACTATAGTATCAATTCAATGATCAAGTTCTCATTATAATCTTTAAAATGTTGACAATCAACAGTGGGGAAGAAGGTGTTCATGTTCAGTTGGTACAATGCTGTCAACCTTTTGTATCTTCTGCCAGATGTGGAGGTACCAATATTGGACTGGGTTGGACAAAATCATACAACACCGGGTTAGCACCTGATGAAGGAGCAGCTCTCTGAAAGCTAGTATTTTCAAATAAACCCATTGGACTATAACCTGGTGTTGTGTGATTTTTGATCTTCTGCCCAATTGAGGAAGAGAGCATAACCAGGGTGGGAGGGGTTGTGTTAGTTATGTTGGCTGCTTTCCTGAGACACCGGGAAGTGTAGACAGAGTCAATGAAAGGAAGACTGGTTTTCTTGGTGGATCAGGCTACGTTGACAACTCTCTGTAGTTTCTTGTGATCTTGGGCAGAGCAGTTTCCAAACCAAGCTGTACCACATCCAGACAGGATGTTTTCTATGGTGCATTTATAAAAATTGCTAAGAGTCATTGTGGGCATGCCAAATCTCCTTAGCCTTCTAAGGAGGTAGAGGTGTTGGTGTGCTATGTTGACTGTAGTGTTGACTGGAATAGAGCAAGATAGATTGGTGATGAAAGTTACTGCTATGTACTTGAATCTTTCAATGTCTGCAAATATTTCCACTAGCTGGATCTGAGTGCACAGCCAGGGATTCTATCCAGGCCAATCACTTTCCATGGCTTCACCCTCAGCAAAGCCAATCTGATGTTTGTGCTGGTGACCATGGGCACAGATGCACCCAGGGCTGTTGGGATAGTTGACATATTTCACTGAAATAGTAAGATAAGAATGTAAGGTGTACAACAGGTCATCGTCAAACCTAAAACTACCACAAACTCAAGTGAGAACTCTAATTCTTCAATGAGAAAGTGGTCTAAAAGTAATGACAAATAATTATAAGAGCTGGAGTGTCTTGCTATCCTCCTGGTTCAGATGTCATTTAGGTCCTGGTAATCTAACAGGACCTCAATTTAAATAAATGAATGATACTTCTGCCTGAGCACTTTGCATATCTGAAAGGTCAACTCATTTAAAAAAAATAAAACCAGAAGCATTGATGTGATTATTGCCCTTGTTGAATTTTAATTTTCCATCTGCCTTGTTTCCTTCTGTATGTTTTATAATGAATTTTCAAATGCCCAACAGGGTTTGTCCTCTATATTTTCACAAACTCTGTGCGTTGTTGTTAAATCTAACTGCCTGTGGATTTTTTTTCTTCTGAGCTTAAATTGTCCACAGTACTCCTCAGGTCTGCAATGGAAAAAGAAAACATCATATTCAATCTGTTGATGTGACAGGTATCCAGAGACCTTTTTTCTTGTTCACACTGTCTCCCTTTCGATAGACTTCTAAAATATCATTATTAGGTACTCAGCTGAAGAACTTCAGTTGGCCTCTCCATTTATTTTTCTTTCTTTGTCACAGTCAATGCAGTTTTTAATATCTTAACTAAATTATTAGCAGCAGTTTTAGTTCAGAGCTAATTTCCACAGTGTTTGTAAGTGGAATCAAACTGAACTGCAGAGTCACGAACTAAGGTGGAATTCAGTTGGAGATCTTAGTGCTTTTGACTTGTGTCATGTGAAACACCGTATAAATTTTGGTTCATTATATTCCATAAAGGAGGAGGAAATATAGCTCCTTTGGTGATTCGCGCTGATTTGATAAAAGAATGGGTCGAATTTTGATTTGACAACCATAGTATAAACTGGGCACTCCTAAATAAGACATCTTTCTTAATTTTCATTCCCACAATCCAAAGTTACCCTTGAGTTACCCCTTAATTAATTACCCCATATTTTGCATTTTGAGTTTTACAGCCTGGATGGGAGCATTCTTATTTTTATTCAGTAACATACATTTCTGGTTTTTCCAGCAATTGCAACTCTACTATTGGCCAGGCCCTGGATCACCGAGCTTTATCTAATCATCAGGTTTAGTGCACTCAGTTCTCATGGAGGCTGGTGTGAGGTCATGCCAAGGATGTAGAGAGAGGGAGTCTACCTTCATATTTGTGAATAACATTCTTTTAATAAGATTTTCCCTACCTATATAAGGGAGCAGAAGTGAGGATTCATTGTTTCTTGCATGTCATTTCCCACTTCTAAACATGTCTCACATCAATTAACACCATTAATGACATATGATATTCATTTATATAACTGGACTTAATCATTGTACAGCAGCGATGGGTGCCAGGGACAATCGATACTCTTGTTGATACATATTTCACCCATATTTGAGGACAGCCATGATTTCATTTCCAGCTTTTATCTATGTAGTAAGCGACAACATTCATCTTTCTCCTATTCAGCATATAATTGTACAAAAGTCATTGACTTTCTAATATAATTGTTGAATGTTGCGTGTCTTAATACTGCAGGTGCAATATAGAGTTTTAGTTAATTGTTGTATGCAGAGTAGTTTAATTGTCCAGGCTAATTTTCTTTGATTCATTTGTGGGACAAATGTGCCTCCGGCTGGCTTACCATTTAATACCCATCTCAAATTGCCTTTGAAAAACTGATGCTGAGCTGCCTTCTTGAATTATTGTAGTCCAAGTGAGGGAGGGAGTGTTAGGATTTTAATTCAATAATATTGAAATAATGGCGGCGAGGAACTTAGAGTGGAAGTGGTGGTGTTGTGGGTCATTGCTGGAGCAGCTGAAGATAGTTGGGCCCATGGCAATAACCTGACAAATTCCTGCAGTGAGGTCTGAAGTTGAAAGGACTGACTTCCATCCATACCCATCTTTCTTTATGTGAGATGTGATACCAACCAATGGAGAGTTTTCCTTCAGTTCCCATTGGCACTAGTTTGGTTAGATTCACGCTTATAGAGTCATTGAGTCATAGAGATGTACAGCATGGAAACAGAGCCTTCGGTCCAACCCGTCCATACCGACTAGATATCCCCATCCAATCTAGTCCTACCTGTTAGCACCCGGCCCAAATCCCTCCAAATCCTTCATATTAATATACCCGTCCGAATACCTTTTAAATGTTGCAATTGTACCAGTTTCCACCAATTCCTCTGGCAACTCATTCCATACACGTACCACCCTCTGTATGAAAAAGTTGCCCCTTAGATCTTTTCCCTCTCACCCTAAACCTATGCCCTCTAGTTCTGGACTCCCCCACTCCAGGGAAAAGACTTTGTATATTTATCCTGTCCATGCCCCTCATAATTTTGTAAACCTGTATAAGGTCACCCCTCAGCCTCCGACGCTCTCTGAAAACAGCCCCATGTCAAGGGAAGTCAATTCTGGAATTCAATTCTTTTGTTTGTGTCTGGACAAGGGCCTGGTCTGGAGCTGAGTAGTTCTGGTGGAATCCAAACTGAACCTCAATGAGCAGTTATTGCTAGGTAAATGCTGCTTGATAACACTGTTGATTATACAGACTATCACTTTACTGATGATAGAGAATAGACTAATGGGGCAATAATTTGTCAGCGTGGCATTGTCCTGCTTTTTGCATATAGGACATGACCGGGGAATTTTCCACAATGATGTCACTAAATACCAGTGTTGTATCTGTTTAGAACAGCTTGGTTAGGGACATGGTTGGTTCTGAAATACAAATCTTCTGTATTATTGCTAAAATATTTTATTTTCTTATTGAGGAAATATCCAACATCGAGATTTACTTGAGAATCTTCTGCTTTTTTTTCCACGAGTAATATCTATGATGACTTCCATTAAAGTTGAGTGGAATTTTAAACAATGATAAAGTTTGCCTATAGATGACCTTTTTCACATTTCTTTTGCAGATGGTATGCAACTTTATTAATTGCACTGGCTCAGTTAAAGTTCTCCAGTTGATATTTATCAATTATCATCAGGTTTAGTAGCTACTTGGAGATGGAGATGAAACAAATCTTTCAAGGTTCTGTTGTCTACACGGCTTCCGTTTTTTTAAAAATATGGGTATTGATAGTTACACTACAAATTATTGCCCAACTTTAATTGCCTAGAGTCAACCACATTGCTCTTGGTCTGAAGTCGCATGTAGGCCACATAGGCTAGCTTCCCAAAAGGATATCAATGAACAGTTGGGTTTTCCAATAATCAAGGTCATTATTAAATGCTTAATTTCAGATTTTTTATTGAATTCAAATTCCATCATCTGCCATGACAGGTTTCAATCCCAGGTCCTCAGTACCTGATCTGGGTTTCTGGATGAACGGTCACGTGATAACACCATCACCTCCCTGAGTGTTAAATGGAAATTATTGCTTTGACTGACATTAATTTTTTTAACATTGAAAGTTTATAGATTGTGAGGAGGATAGTGATAAACTTTAGAAGCACATAGACAAATTGGATGAGTGGGTAGGCATACGGCTCATTAAACGTAATGTAAAAATGTAGGCTGTGTTTAATTTTGGAAAGGTGAATGAGGGGAGACAATGGTCTAGATTTTCCAATGGTCAGGTAATCATTTCCGCAGTGAATGGGAGTGCATGGGGACCCAGGAAAATCCTCAATATACCAGAGTCCAAAGGAATTCTCTGGGAATTTGAAGATTCAATTGGCTGATACCCCAGTGCCTGGAAACGTCTGAAAGTATCATACAAATCAAAACATTTGATGGATTCCATTGTAGGTAAGAGAGTAGTTACACTTTTAAATATCTAGTTTAACTCCTGAGCAACTAGGGAACTGAGTCCCAACTTACTATGCCATTCCCCTCAAATGTAGCAACCCCCCCCCCCCCCCCCCCCCCCCCCTCCCCCGGTACCACACATTCCCCAGACACTTACCAAATAAGCCCCCATCCACTCCTTGGTCTGACTATCCCCACTTTTAGATCCAACATCCCACCTCTCTCCCCCACACCCTTTACCCCTCCTCCACCTATGAGATATGAACTCACTTTCTCTACCCCAAGGATTCAACAGCCCCTCACCACCAGTTTTGACAAGCCCCCACTCAACCACCAGGAGTTGCTATTCTTTCCCCCACTACTGGATCCAAGTTCCTCTTCACAGGAATCAAATCCCTTGACCCCCACCTCCCACCAGGAATCTGAAACACACCTCTGTCACACTGAATTTGATATCTCCTGCCCACATCAAACTATTTTAAACACTGACGCCATTGAATTCTTATGCTCTGTCATCCTACTCATCTTGGCACTTTACATACCTGCACCCTATTCAACTGGTACCTTCTCACCTGGCACCCTATTCACTGGGTACTCTATCTGTCTGGGACTCTACTTGGCACCTTACTTAACTGACATTGTACCCGGAACCACCTGGCACTGCATCCATCTGGTTCAGTGGATAGAAACCAATGCCCATATCTACCATCCACTACTTTTCATTGTATCTATCTTGATAAGACTACTCTTCCTTAGATGAAGAAGCTAATGAGTTAAAATTTAAGGAGTTAAAATTTGTAGCAATGATAATCAAATGTTAAATAAACCATGGGTGGAGATGCAATACATTCAACAAGCCAGAAATTGATTTGTAGCCATTAGCATAAATCAGAAGATTGATTCCAAAATAGTTTTTCCACAGTTATAAAACTTTACCAGGGGGATGTAGCAATGAATGGCTGGTGTACCTGAAAACAGATTTCATTTTTTATCCCTAACCAACTATGCTTCATCTAATTGCTTCGATCAATGATGGCAGGTACTTCTGCCTTTAAAAATGCTACAAAGAAAGGAACAACTATTGATTATAATGCACATAAAAGCCTTATGATTGTATTATGTCCCTTAAGTCAGCATGGCAAGAATGCAATCCATCAATCTATTGGGCAGGCACGCAGAACAATAAGTGAGGGTTAGAAATTCTGTAATGATTACCAAAGCAAGTTATCTCTTGTGGGTATATGGTACAGTGATTGATAAATGAGAAGAATTGCACTACATAATAGCTTCTCAATAAGGATAGCATATTTGGACCACTTAATCATGGACCACTTATTATTACAAGAGTACTATTGAGTAGAAAGTGGCCTCTGCCATATTTCAAAATAGCTATTTATTTGCTAAAAGTGAAAGAAAGTAAAGTGCATTTGTTGGGGACTGTGGCATCTTAGTCATTCCATAACACAAATTATTAATGCATTACATCCTTTGTTTATCATGAAGAGTCCATTATGCCAGCTATAGAATTTCCCAACAATGCATTGAACTTAATAAATGGAATGATATTCATGATGAATATTTATTGCTAGTAATTGTGGACCTGATGTCAGTTTCATGTGTCACAATTCAACAGAAAATACATTACCAAGCATGATACTGTGGATGCTGGAAGTTAGAAATAAGATAGTAACTTAGGCTAGAGGAAGTGAGTTAACATTTGAGCCCAATGATCTTCCATCAGAACCAAAAATATTTTAAAAATATGTTAGTTTTCAAGCAAGTGCAAAAGAGACTGCAGAAAAATCACAAAACTAATCGGTGGAAAACAGGAAAGAGATAGTCAGTGGTGGAAATCAAAGCGAATGGTAATGGGGCCAGTAAGGAAATCAAAGAAATGCTTAGTAAAAGTGAGGATAACAAAATGATGGATAGCTGTTGTCCAAAAACCAAGAAAAAGAGAAAGTAAAGAATATAAGCAAAACCTGTGAAAAAAAGGAAACAAAATGGGGAGTGAGATTACAGCCTAAAATTGGTGAATTCAGTTTTGAGTTTAGGTGGCCAAGTTGAAAGATTAGGTGCTATTTATTGAGCTTAGTTGTTGTTGTTACATTAACCTTTGTCAAAAAAACTATAGGAAATTAAGAGTAGAGAGGTCAGTATGACAGAAAGGTGGGACTTAAAAAGACGGGATACTAGAAACAAAATGCTGTGCAAAACCATCAGTTAATCTGAATTGGGTCTCTACAATGTAGAGGAGATACGTTATGAGTACGGAATTCCAAATCAAAAAATGTGCATGTAAATTACTATTTCACTTAGAAAGAATGTTTGGTTTCCTGGATGAGGAGGAGAGAGGAATACAAAGAGAACAGACTTTTATTGAAGAAAGGGGACAGAAGGTATGAATAGTGAGATCTGAAGCTCGTTTTACATTGACTTCATTTCTATTGATCTTGATCAGATGGGTAAATGGGCTGAGGATTGACAGATGGAGTTTAATTTTGATAAATGTGGGATGCTGCATTTTGGAAAGGCAAATCAGAGTGGGACTGATACCCTAATTGGTAAGGTCCTGGGGATTGTTGCTGAACAAAGAGACCTTGGAGTGCAGGTTCACAGTTCCTTGACAGTGGAGTCACAGATAGGTAGGATAGTGAAGAAGGCATTTGATATGCTTTCCTTTATTGGACAAAGCACTGAGTATAGGAGTTGGGAGATCATGTTGCAGCTCTACAGGACATTGGTTAGACTACCATTGGAATATTGTGTGCAATTCTGGTCTCCCACCTATCGGAAAGATGTTGTAAACTTCAAAGAATTCAGAGGGGAAAGATGAGAGGGGAAAGATTTATAAGAGACCTAAGGGGCAACGTTTTCATGCTGTATATGAAATGAACTGCCAGAAGAAGTGGTGGAGGTTAGTAGAATTACAACATTTAAAAGGCATCTGAATGGGTATATGAATAAGAAGGATTTAGAGGGATATAGACCAAGTGCTGTCAAATGGGACTATATTAGTTTAGGATATCTGGTCGGCATGGATGAGTTGGTCCAAAAGGTTTGTTTCCGTGCGGTAAATCTCTATGATCCTATGAGTCGAAAATTGTAGCACTGGAAAAGCACAGCGGGTCATCAATCATTCCTAATGAAGGCTTATGCCCGAAATTTGATTCTCCTGCTCCTCGGGTGCTGTGTGACATTTCCAATGCCACACGTTTTGATTCTGATCTCCAGCACCTGCAGATTTCACTTTCATTTCTATTGACTACTGCATAAATTTGCCAGTTAATATTATTAACAATCAGGACAATGCTATGACTATAGAAACCCCCCCAAACATGAGAAACAGTGGGTTGTGCCTGTGTGTCAAAATTTTGGGGAAATTGGTGGTCAAAAGTGATTGGCGATTAGGTTGGGGAAGGTGTTATTAGTGCTGTTATAGATTTGCACTCTGAGAGATTGAGTAATCCATAGCCTGGGAGATTGTTGGTTCAATGGGGAGACTTGGTAAACATGGGGCAACCAATGATTGGGGATTAAAAGTTGGAAGAATTCAGTGGTTGGAGAATCAGTTGTCAGCATCAAGTGGTGGGGGATGTGTTGGAATCTGTGGTGTGGAGAATTAATGGACTGTGGTGCTCTGTGATAATTAATGGCCTAAGGGAACTGACAGAGTTACACAGCATGGAAACAGACTCTTCTGTCCAACTGGTCCATTCCGACCAGATATCTTAAACTGATCTAGTCAAATTTGCCAGCATTTGGCCCATATTCCTCTAAACACTTCTTAATCATGTATCCATCCAGATGCATTTTAAACTGCCTTGTTATTGTACCAGTCTCCACCACTTCTTGTGGCAGCTATTTCCATGCATGCACCACCCTCTGCATACAGAAGTTGCCGCTGAAAACGTGTTGCTGGAAAAGTGCAGCAGGTCAGGCAGCATCCAAGGAGCAGGAGAATCGATGTTTCGGGCATGAGCCCTTCTTCAGGAATGACGAGAGTGTACCAAGCAGGCTAAGATAAAAGGTAGGGAGGAGGGACTTGGGGGAGGGGCATTGGAAATGCGTAGGTGGAAGGAGGTTAAGGTGAGGGTAATAGGCCGGTGTGGTGGTGGAGGTGGAGAGGTCAGGAAGGTTAGGAATGTGGTGCTGAGTGTGAGGGTTGGGACTCAGACAAGGTGGGGGGAGGAGAAATGAGGAAACTGGAGAAATCTGAGTTCATCCCTTGTGGTTGGAGGGTTCCTAGACGGAAGATGAGGAGCTCTTCCTCCAGCTGTCGTGTTGCAATGGTCTGGCGATGGAGGAGTCCAAGGACCTACATGTCCTTGGTGGAGTGGGAGGGGGAGTTGAAGTGTTGAGCCACGGGGTGGTTGGGTTGGTTGGTCTGGGTGTCCCAGAGGTGTTCTCTGAAATGTTCCACAAGTAGGCGGCCTGTCTCCCCAATATAGAGGAGGCCACATCGGGTGCAGTGGATGCAGTAAATGATGTGTGTGGAGGTGCAGGTGAATTTGTGGTGGATATGGAAGGCTCCCTTGGGGCCTTAGAGGGAAGTAAGGGGAGAGGTGTGGGTGCAAGTTTTGCATTTCTTGCAGTTGCAGGGGAAGGTGCCAGGAGTGGAGGTTGGGTTGGTAGGTGGTGTGGACCTGACAAGGGAGTCACGGAGGGAGTGGTCTTTTCTGAATGCTGATAGGGGAGGGGAGGGAAATATATCCCTGGTGGTGGGGTTCATTTGGAGGTGGTGGAAATGATGACAGATGATACGATGTATATGAGGTTGGTGGGGTGGTAGGTGAGGATCAGTGGGGTTCTGTCCTGGTGGCGATTGGAGGGGCGGGGCTCAAGGGCGGAGGAGCGGGAAGTGAAGGAGATGCAGTGGAGAACATCATAGATCACGTCTGGGGGGATATTGTGGTCTTTGAAGAAGGCGGCCATCTGGGTTGTTTGATATTATCGGAACTATCCACCTTTACCCCCAGGTCTCTTTGTTCAGCAACACTCCCTAAAACCAATAAAGCGTATAAGTCCTGCCCTGATTTTGCCTTAAGAAAATGCAACACTTCATATTTATCTAAATTAAACTCCATCTACACTCCTCAGCCCATTGGCTCAAATGATCAAGGTCTCATTGTACTCTGAGATAATCTTCTTCACTCTCCACTTGGTGTCATCTGCAAACTTACTAACCATACTAACCAGTGTGGAGGAACAAAGGGATCTTAGAGTCCATGTCCAAAGATCCCTCAAAATTGCTACCCAAATTGATAGGGTTGTTAAGAAGGCATATGGTATGTTAACTCTCATTAGCAGGGAAATTTTGTTTCAGAGTCATGAGGTTTTGCTGCAGTTCTATAAAGCCCTGGTTAGACCATAGACAGAGTGGATAGCCAGTGATTTTTTTTATCAGGGCAAAAATGGCTATCATGGAGGGGCATAATTTTAAGGTAATTAGTGGAAGGTTTAGGGGTGTTGTCAGAGGTAGATTATTTACATAGAGAGTGGTGGGTGCATAGAATGCACTGCCAGCAGTGTAGTAGAGTTAGATACATTAGAGACATTTAAACGACTCTTGGATAGGCACAAGGCTGATAGTAAAATATAGGTATATAGGTTAGCTTGATCTTAGAGTATGATAAAGGTCGGCACAACATCAAGGGCTGAATGGCCTGTACTGTGCTGTACTCTTCTATGCTCTATATTCTATGTTCTAAACCTCCTATGTTCACATCCAAATCTTTTATATAAAGGTCCAAGCACTCATCACAGACCTCCAGTCTGACGAGCAATTCTGCATCACCGCTCTCTACTTCCTACCTTCAAGCCAATTTTGTATCCAATTGGCTATCTCCTCCTTGATTCCATGTGATCTAGCCTTGCTAATCAATCTACCAAGTGAAACCTTGTGGAACACCTTGCTGAAAGTCCACATAGACAATGTATGGTGTTATAGTTGCTTTAGTAGATATTTTGAACCAATATTGCTATGTGCATATTTAGATATTAGTCTTATTATCTCTGAACTATGGTTGTTTACATATATAATGACCATGAACCTGTTGCTTTTAAATAAGACTCTTACATTCCTGATATATTGTAACACTACCTTTATTGACCTTTATACATTGTGGGATACGAAATACTGCAATCTAGCTGATGTCTAAAACCCATTCCTTTATATGCTTCTTCTAGTTTGCATTCATTCTCAATTTCTCTTTTTGATGTCAGTGTCATGTCATTTGTTGCATCATCATCATAAGACCTTAAAAAACTAGGAGCAGAATTAGGCCATTCGAACCATTGAGTCTGCTCTGCCATTTGATCATGGCTGATGTGGAGTCATAGAGATTTACATAACGAAATTAACCCCATTCTCCTGCCTTCTCTTCGTAACCTTTGATCACTGTACAAATCAAGATCCTGGCTATCTTTGCTTTAAATACATTCAATAACTTGTCCTCCACAGTCTTCTGCAAGAATTATTTCTACAGATTCATCCTCCTCTGGTTGAATAAATTCCTCCTCATCTCAATTTTAAAGGGCTGTCCCTCACTTTGACGCTGTACCCTCAGGTCCGAGTGTCTCCTACTAGTTGAAACTTCCTCTCCACGCCATTATATTTAGGCTCCTCAGTATTCTGTAAGTTTCAATCAGATTCCCCTCATCCTTCTAAACTCCCTGAGACCCAGAATCCTCAACCACTTCTCGTATGACAAAACCTTAATTCCCAGGATCATCCGTGTAAACCTCCTCTGAACTCCCTCCAATGCCAGCACATTGTTCCTTAAATAGGGGGCCCACAACTGCTCACAATATTCCAAATGAGATCTGTCTAGGGGCTTTTACACCCCCAGCAGTACACCCCTTTACTTCTATTCTTGCCCTCTTGAAATGAATTTGCCTTCCTAGCTGCCAAATGAACCCGCATTTAATGTTGTGCTTTATCTTCCCGATGCTTATCTCTGTTTGGTATAGATTACTTCTGTAATTTATTTTTGTTTAATTATTGCAATTATCAAGAGCATAATCACCATTTCCACCCCCAGCCATTTAAATTCTGAGCCTCCCAGGAATTGTTACAATGCAGAAGGAAGCTGTTCGCCTATCATGCCCGCATTGATTCTCTTACCCAGTGCTGATCCCCTTTTCCCCATATCCCTGCATATCATTTCTATCCAATGATCTGCAGTATCCCTTGAATATCTCAGGTAAACCTTCCCCCACTCCATTTCTGGGAAGGATGTACCATATCTCAACTACTTGCTGTGTGAAAAGGTTTTTTCTCACATGACTCTTGCTTCATTTACTTTAAAACCAAGCATTCTCGTCCATTTCTCTTTTACGAGTGGGAACAGCTTCTCTCTCTCTACTCTGTGTAACTTCTCATGACTTTGAAAATCTCTATCGAATCTCCTTCCAGCTTTGCTCTTCAAGGAGAACATTCCTAACTTCTTTAATTTATCCTCATCACTGAATGATTCTTATAAATCAATTTTGCAAGTAGTCAGAAAATAAAGGAAGATTCTAAAATAAAATTGACTATTAAAGTGATCATGGTAATATAATTTATATTTATGCAGGAAAGTGAACTTTAAATGAGTGAGCATCAATCTTGCTGCTGACTCTCAGTCAGAAATTTCAAGGAAATAGGCAATCGTCTTGACAATGGGGGAGATTTTTACTCTGGCCTGTGACTCTTGCTGAAGGCGACACAAGGAGCCAGAGTTGGACTGGGGTAGACATAGTTAAAAATCCTACAACATCAGATTATAGTCCAACATTTATTTGGAAGTACTTTCAGGGCACTATTCCCTCATCTTGTCATTATGGAGCAGGATCATAAGATACAGAATTTATATCAAATGATCACCATGTCATGCCATGGCAGTGATGTATCGAACAGCGATCTAGGTTTGTTCAATATATCACTTCAGTTGCATGACAATGTGATGACACTTTACACAAAAACGGTAATTGATAAAACCAAGAGTTTTAAGTTTTTAAGAGCTTGCATACCATGTAGGTGTTTAAACAATCTTCCAAGATCTTGTGATGGTGTCACCATCTGGAAATGTAGTCCTCACACTTAGGTATTCTCCACATTTAGGTGTGTTGGAATCTTGAATGATATTATTCTGATGATTGTTATCCTGATGGTATTCCATGCCTTCATTATCCAAGGATATTTTCTGAATGTTTTGACCACAATCAGAGCAGTATACAATGCCTTGAGTTGGCTTCTGTTGCTTCCATGTTGCCCCACCTGGTGTTGACTTTGCAGGATCTAAGAAGACACTGAACCCATTCTAAGATGCACAACCTCCAGGATTGTCTTCTACCTTAACTTGTACTAAAGTAGGGATAGAGGTTTCTGCTGATAATGTTTGTTTGAGGTAAGCACTGGAAAAGCACAACAGGTCAGGCTGCATCCAAGGAGCAGGAGAGTTCGTATTAAGGGCATAAGCCCTTCATCAGACTCACTACATACTTTAGATGTCTTTGCAGGTACACATGCTCCCTACGTAGAACATGTGAGTCTGACCATCCAATGTATGCACAGATTATGTATTCCTGAACCTGTATGTGAGTCATGCACCATCTTCATTCTTTCTGGGTTGTTCAAGAAGTTTGTCCTGTATCTGTGAGAGCTTGGGCAGGTGATAGCCTGACAAAGCTGTCCTAGATTGGCATGTAAGCAAAATGTTCAGCCAAGCTCCAGAGAGGTAGCCATTTTGGTAACAGGTTCATATCTGACAGAAAAATCATATCTCTTGCTTTTCCCCCAGGTCATTGCAGTCCAGGTGATACACATGCACAAAATTATTTCCAATGATTTGTGACCAGTTTCCACAGCAAATTGTTTAACAAACAAGCTTGTATAAAATGTTGTGATCCCATAACTCATAATCAGTGGTTCACAGTCTATGTTATAATATTTGGATTATGCATGCTGAGAGATCTTTTGGTCCAAAAGCAACTGGTTTGCCATTTTTCATGATGAAGACACTGAACCCATTCTAAGATGCACAACCTCCAGGATTGTCTTCTACCTTAACTTGTACTAAAGTAGGGATAGAGGTTTCTGCTGATAATGTTTGTTTGAGGTAAGCACATGTTGATGGTACACCTGCGATATATGGTAGATCTTTCGTCAAGAGTTATCTTAACAATGCCACTTTAGCCATATTTCGGTATGTATGGTGCCAGGAAGTTACAAATCTGAGGCATCTCTGTTTGTCGTTTTTGTCTTGAAGTAGCCATATATCTCAATTTTTTTATTCACTCGTGAGATGTGGGCATCACTGGCTGGGCCAACATTTTATTGCCCATTCCTAGTTGCCTTTGGGAACTTAGTGGCAAGCTGCCTTCTTGAACTGCTGCTGTCCACATGCTGTAGGTTGAACCACAACACCATTAGGGAGAGAATTCCAGTCCATCGTAGTATATTTCATGGTCAAGTTAGCTTGGAGGGGTCCTGGGAATGCTGGTGTTCCCATGTATCTGCTGCCCTTGCACTTCTAGATGGAAGTGGTCATCAGTTTGAAAGGTGCTGTCTCAGGATCTTTGGTAAATTTCTGCAGTGCAGGCTGTAAATAGTACACAGGTGCAGGAAATGTGTATTTGTGGATGTGTGCAAATCAAGCAGCTGTTTTGTCTTGGATGATGTCAAATTTTTTGAATGTTGTTGTGACATCTTTAACTTTGCTTGGATTGGGACAGATCCTATAATCTTGCCAAGAAGTTGATGCGACCTACATTAATCTGTCAATTCTTGGTGTTTAAGAAAAATCCATCATGATGAGCTGCTGCGAGAGGTGAACGTAGACTTGTCTTGCTCTCCTTGACAATTATCATAATATCATTGGTAATATATCCTGGAAACTGCTCTGTCATTTTGCCCATATTCTTCTGGACCACATCCTGACTGACAGACTGCAAGGCAGTCTCTGGAAACAATATCTTCCAAATGGTATTCTGTAGGTAGTGATTTCTTGAGATTCTTTGCCAAAAGAACAGATTAATGCCCATAATAAAAACAGAATGTGCTGAAGAAAGTCCGCAGGCTTGGCAACATTTGTGGAGAGAGAGTTAACTTTTTAAGTTCAGTATGACTCTTTTCCAGAACTATGAATGTTTCACCAGTATCTACTGCTTTTCTTTTAAGTTTCTTGGCCTCCTTCCACCTATCACATCTCCATCGCCCCTCCCCCTAGTCCCTCCTCCCTACCTTTTATCTTAGCCTGCTGGACACACTTTCCTCATTCCTGATGAAGGGCTTGTGCCCGAAACGTCGAATTTCCTGTTCCTTGGATGCTGCCTGACCTGCTGCGCTTTTCCAGCAACACATTTTCAGCTCTGATCTCCAGCATCTGCAGACCTCACTTTCTCCTCGAAGTTTAATAAAGAGTCTATTTTCACCACTCACCAATTTTAGTCATTATTTGAACATAATTCCACACTTTCTTCAGCAAACATACAATAGAATAGCATACAACTGTACCAATGCACACAATAGATAATATCTATTCATTCCATATCGTCAAGTTTACTCTTAAGTTTCTCCTGCAAGTGAACACTACTTTCTGGGAGGGTCAACTATGAAATTGCATTTAGGAGTACTGTGTACAGTTCTGGTTGCCCTGCTACAGGAAGGATATTATTAAATTAGAGAGGGCTCAGAAAAGATTCATTAGGATGTTACTATGGAGAGATTGGATAGGCTGGGACTTTGTTCAATAGAGTGTTTGATGTTGAGGAGTAACCTTGTGGAAGTTTATAAATCATGAGGGGCATAGATAAGGTGAAAAGCAAAGATTTTTTCACTATGGTACGTGTTTCCAAAGTTCACCAAGGCTTCTTAGACAGTGATGCTCACATCCTGTGAATGAATAGAAAAAGATAGTTTCAACACCACTGGAAACTTTAAATATAATGCTGCATTGTATCTCAGAGCATAGTGTCAGAGAGTCAAGTGGCATAGAAATATATCCTTCATTCCATTCCAAGTAAGCTTTCCAAACTAAAGTAGTCCCATTTACCTCAATGGCCCATATCCATCTACACCTTTCCTATTTAGGGGGCATCTTTTAGTGATCAGAGAAGACAGATTTAAAAGGAAACTGAGGATTAACTTTTTCATACAGTGAATGGAATTAACTGCAAGAAGAAGTGGTAGATGCAGGTAGAGTTACAACATTTAAAAGGCATTTGAACAGGTACATGAATAGGAAAGGTTGGAGGGATATGGGCCATGCATGTAAATGGGAAACTTAGTTAGCATGGATGAGTTAGACTGATAGATCTGTTTCTATGCTGTATGGCTCTATGACTCTATGCTCTGAGGTACAATGCAGCATTATCTTTTAAAGTGTCCAGTGGTGTTGAAACCAACTTTTTGTATTCATCACAGGATGTGAGCATCACTGTCTAAGGAGCCTTGGTGAATGTTTGGATATATTTCAACAAAGCCTTTGACAAAATTCCACATGGAAGATTGATAAAGAAGGTAAAATCAAATGTGATCCATGATAAACTAGCAAGCTAGATCCAAAATTGGCTTAGTGGTAAGAGACAAAAGATGGTGGTAGAAGGCTGTTTGTGTGACAGGAGGCTGGTGTCCAATGGTGCACCAGAGAGATCAGTGCTGTGTCCCTTAATCTTTAGAATATGGAATCAAATGTGAGGGGGATGATAAGTAAACTTGCAGATGGCACTAAGATTTGCCTGGTGATTGACAATGAAAAAGAAAATCTTATGTTACAGCAGGATTTAGATTAATTGGTCAGATGGCCAGATTAGCAGCAGATGGAATTTAGCTCTGATAAGTATAAGAAGATGCACTTTGGAAGAGTACTCAGTGAATAGCAGGACACCAGGAAGATCAGCTGTACAGAAAGATCTTGGGATGCTTACACACAGATCACTGAAGGTGGCAGGGCTGGCCGATAGGGTATTTAAGAAGGCAGATGGGGCACTTGCCTTTATGAGTTGAGGCATAGATTATAAGGGCAGAGAGGTCACATTGAACTTTGTACAGGACTGCAGGTAGGCCTCAGCTGGAGTATTGCATAAAAATCTGGCTACCACATGATGGGAAGAATGCGATTGACTGGAAGGGGTGCAGAAAAATATCACCAGGATGTTGCCTGAGATAGATTGATTTGGCTATGAAGTGAGAATGGATTAGCCTGGGTTGTCTTCTTTGGAACGGAGAAACCTGAGGGGGGGAGCTTGATAGAGGTGTATATGATTATGAGGGACATGGAGAGGGTGATTAGAAAGTAGCTGTTTCCCCTTAGTCGAAGGGTCAGCAATTTTAAAGTAAAAGGCAGGAAAATTAGAAGGTATTTGAGGATTTTCTTTTGGAACCAGAGGTGATGGGAGTCTAGAATACATTTGCAAGGTTTGTGAAGGTTTGTAGCTCAGGTTGAGGTTTAGGATGTAGGCTTGCTCGCTGAGCTGTAGGTTTGATATCCAGACGTTTCATTACCTGACTAGGCAACATCATCAGTGGCGACCTCCAAGTCGAGACATGTCCAAGAAGAGACATTTAACATTATCAACAACACCCTCACAAGCATAAAGTTCACCAAGGAGGAAGAAACTGACAACAAACTCGCATTTCTGGACGTCACAGTAGAAAGAAAGGACAAGGGAGAATTACAAACCTGCGTATACAGAAAACCGACAAACACTGACCAAATACTCAACTACACCAGCAACCATCCCAACACACACAAACGAAGCTGTATCAGAACACTATTCCAACAAGCCACCACACACTACAACACAGACGAACGTAAAAAAACAGGAAAACCACATATACGACGTATTCAAGAAGAACGGATACTCAAAAAACACAGTGCGCAGATTCCTCAAGGACAAACGGCGACAAGCAGACAAAACACAGCCAGAAACCCTAACCACCTTACCATATATCAAAGAAGTTTCAGAAATGACAGCCAGACTACTGAGACCCCTTGGAATCCTAGTAGCACACAAACCCACCAACACTCTCAAACAAAAACTAACAAACTTAAAAGACCCAGTACAATCCATGGACAAAAAGCAACGTCATCTATAAAATTCCATGCAAGGACTGCCACAAACACTACGTAGGAGAAACAGGAAGAAAGTTAGCTGCCAGGAACACCAGCTAGCCACAAAAAGACATGACCCCCTCTCCCTCATAGCCCTACACACGGATGAAAAAAACCACCATTTCGACTGGGACAACACATCTATCCTGGGACAGGCTAAGCAAAGACATGCCAGAGGCCTGACACTCCAACCATAACGCCATAAACAAGCATAGATCTAGATGTCATCTAGCAACCCCTCAGAAAACGAACAGGAAATGACATTACCACAAACCCCAGGAACCTCATCCAGGAGAAATATATAAATAGAAAGCAGGATAACAACAACTTCGCTTCACTTGGAGGTCGCCACTGATGATGTTACCTAGCCAGGTAATGAAACGTCTGGATATCAAACCTACAGCTCAGCGAGCAAACCTACATTCTAGAATACATTATCTGAAGTGGAAAACCTCACAATTTTTAGAAATATTCCAATGACCACTGGAAATGTCATAATCTTTGAGGCTATGGATCGAGTGCTAGAAAATTGGACTAATGTAGATTTAGCGTCATCTTTTGTCAATGCAGATTCAGTGGGCTAAAGGGTCTCGTCAGGACTGTGGGATTCTATCATACTCTGAGCTGGTCCCCTTCCTGCTGTAGTGGTGGAGATGCTAATAGTACATACAAGACAAAAGAGAGAGAAAAGGCATCATGGATAGTTTGAGACCCCTGCAGGAGTGATCCTGGTCTCCTAGGTTTGAGGAAACTTACATCAGGCACCTCTTCATCTGCTCAGGCTCTTTCTGCCCTGGCGTAGGCTGTTTTCTCCTGTAATGAGAGAAAAGGTGAAATTGAATGAGGTAAGAGTGGGTGGCATGCTATTAGAGCTGCTGAAGGTGGGTGACAGGTAACAAGATGTTCCTAGAGAGTGATTCGGCTAGGCAGAGGGCATTCAGTACTAGTAGTATGGGAGGTTGGAGAGTTTGAGAGCAAGTGGTGAAAAATGGTGAGAGGCAATGGTGAGAGTGTTAAAGTATGAGCCTTGCTGAGAGATAGGTGCATTAACAAACATAGAGTGAGTGTTAATGCAGCAGAGAAATGAGTGTTGCCCTTACCGTGACACAGTAGAGAAAATTATTGACTTTCTTACTGCTCTGTTGGCCATGCCTCTTCACCA
Organism: Hemiscyllium ocellatum; assembly: GCF_020745735.1. Lineage (NCBI taxonomy): Eukaryota > Metazoa > Chordata > Chondrichthyes > Orectolobiformes > Hemiscylliidae > Hemiscyllium > Hemiscyllium ocellatum. The sequence goes on from NC_083402.1 coordinate 47,588,819, forward strand.
TTGAGATGGCACTGATACAATTGGTGAGCTTGGACCAGTCTGTCAGAGCCTGGAAATGTGAATTCCACTGCCAACACTTCACGGAGAGGACTCCTTCCCTTTCCAACTCCTCTCTAGTTAGTTTAAACCCAAATTTATTGGCAGTCAACTTCATGCTTATGAAGACTTCTGTTTCTGGTTCTGTCTTTATTTCATTACCTGATAGCACTACTGCTGTGGGATTGCCTTCTGTATTGTTGGAGGATCTTTCTCTGGCATGCGATCATTTTCTAACGAAGAATTCACTTCCAGAATCACTATTGATAATTACAGTGGGATTTCTTCCTCTCTATACTGAATCTACATTCTGCCTGTCCACAGACCTCAGTTCTTGGCCCCACTTTGAAAATTCAACCAGTAATTGATATGGTTCAAAAGCACATAACTTTTTCTGTGTGTACTACATTTGTTGTATCTTTCCATTCACAAGATTCCTCTGGAGTTTATGTGGTCCAAGCTTCCAAACTAGCAAATTGAATATGGATTTGATGGCTCTGTCATGACTGTCACTCACATCATCACGATCTAAATCTTTATTGACTACATTCTGTTCCTCTGGGCTTTCGTGCAATGCACAAGAAATTGCAAGACAAAGTCCTTGTTTATTTCTAAACTTTGCTCAGAGTGTGAGATTGTACAATTAATCCTGATTGATCATAAGTAATGAGTAATGAACATTAGCTCTTTGATTGCCATTTTGAATAATACTCTCTGACCATTCCAAATCATTACTTCACCAAATACTTTCTATATCCTATAATCTATCTGTCTTTCATATATTGAACCTTCTGAATTAACATAGTTTGTATAGTCTTCTATGAATTCTCAGCAGTCTTTACATTTTCTCAAGTATCTCAGTCTAATAGAGGATACATGTCCCTTCTTGGAAAAATTCAACCTTGCATTAAAGCGAAATCAGGCTAATTGCAGTGCCTTCTAGTAGGAGGACTAACATACACAACACAGTTTCATCCATAGTTTAATTGATGGATGAAGCAACTGGAGGTGAATTCCATGCATGTGTCATCTATGCCAGGCTGGATTTTAAATTGTAACCTGGTGATGTGTTAAATGTTTATGCAGAATTTCAGTGCTCACGATATGATTTCCTTCACATAATTCATTGATAAAAGAACTTTCCAGCTATGCTGTTCATGATCATGAAGGCCAGATGTTCACATAAGTCTCTGAGCATATCATTGGCAACCCTCTTCCATTACACTCAACAGCTTTGTTGATGGTCCAAGTCTCGACCTTATCCATTTCTCCGTGAATTTATGTATTACTGTAAAAAAAACTAAATCAAAGTCTATAAAAGGCTGAATGTACTTCTTCCTAGATAATTACCTCATTGAAGTTATATGCCAAAGGGAAGCTAATAATAGAATTTGGCAGTGTCATGTAATACATTTTGCGGATTTCATGTTCTCCCTAATCCATTGACATTGTATACTTTTCGTTAACTATATCTGCAGGATATTTTATCTTTGGTGTTACAGGAAGTAAATTGTCATTGTAATTTTGAGACACTGGTTCTTTTTCCCTTTGACTCCTTTCACTTGATTCCATTGATACTTGTCTAATACTCTAATAAGAAATATCAAATTTATTAAGAGGTCACAATGGATATTTAATGAAGATCATGGACATTAAGTTAAGCAGTGAGGATGCTTTCCCTAGGATCAAAGACCCTAAGGAAAAGTTCCCACTTCTTGAGAGCAACTGGCCAATCAGAGATGGGCAGCTATTCATTGAACGGCAGTACCACTACTGGATGCTTTCGGCGATATATTCCAAAGTCAAGGATCACCATTGCTCAGAAATAAGCGGATAATGGTGCATGGAGAGTTACAAGGTGGTGGTGATGCTCTCAATGGGCCTCTAATGTTTCTATTAATGGTCCCTTTGAGCAGTCAGTGATTGCTTGATGATCAAAACCCCCAACTCTTTGGAAGCTTATAAAATCAGTTGGAACTGGAATAGGAAGACCATCTGCAAGCTTTGTCACCATAGACTTAACTAGAACAGTAAGTGCTGGTGTTGCATATGCCATCCTCCTAACCAAGTAAATGACCCTTTCACTAAACTCACCCGAGGACAGAGGTATATTAATGAAGTGTAGAATAATAAATCCAACAAATTAGACTCTCATAAAGACTTTTAGAACTGTGATGAGTGTTTTTTTTTGGGAGGCTGCTTTAATTGTGCTGTGGTGGGCAATTCTTGTACATCAATAGCTTGTGGGATAGATTGGAGGACATTAAATTCTTCCCAGTAACATCTTGATGGTAACTATTGATCTACTAATTTTTCAAAAAACAATTGCCTCCTTATTCTATATCTCAAGTTTTATTTGTGCCTTTTTCGTAGAAGGCTTACTTAATAGCATAGGTATCTCAGAAGAGAAATATCACTACTTAATGCAATTGTTTTAAGTGGAATTAAAACTCACTTTCATGGCCTCAATTGGTTGTCATTACCAAGTAGCACATTTATATTCCTTTAAAGTTGCATCAATCCTCACTATTTACAGCACCAAGATAACATTTTAACTAACTAATTGATCTGACATGCTGTTGATGTACAGGGACAATTTAACGCTATAAAATTGAAGGACTCCCCAATGAACACATTCATCACTGGACTACAACTCCTTGTGAACGTGTAATTTGTTGGATTCATCAATATAGCCTTCCCTTCCTCAAAATTCACTTTGTCAATGTTACCCTGATGACTTAGTTCTTTGCTTTGAGTAGCTCACATCACAATTATACTACAAATCACACCTGAAGCCCTTATTAATATTTTCTTGCACAGTCTTGGGACTAAACTACTTATTATTTTTATTTCAATTTTCTCTTACGCGATGTAAAGAAGGAGTTGCCTTCCTATTTCTGCTCACCTTTAATCATTTTGTTATATTTACACTTAAATCCAAAATCCAGATTATTTTGGAAAAAGTCAACTATTGATTCTTCTATTCTTTGAGAAAATGAACTTATTGTTTAATTCATGAAGATTGAAGGAACTTATTGTTTCTTGAGGATTTTTTTTGTTTTGCTTTTGGCAGAAGACATCCAATCTAAGAGGATCTCCTTCTTCATTAATTTAAACTTTCATTAGAAAACAAAAAAAAGAAGGCTTCTACAATGTGACAGTTTTCCTGACTAGGAGACATCTCAAAATACTTTAGAGCAAATTAAGTATTTTTGAATGTAGTCATTATTGCATTTTAGGAAATATGACTGTTACTTCATGCAGGATAAACTTGCACCCAATATCAAGTGGTCATGATCAGTTTATCTGTTTTTGTCATGTTGCTTGAGGACGGGTATTGACCTTGAACTTTTAGATTCACCCAAGCAGATAGATAGGCTGTCAATTTAACATCTCATCTGAAAGACAGCTCTTCTGAGAGTGTGACATTTTTCTGCAGCTTCAGCCTAATTATTGGTTTTCTACCTGATAGACATACTTCGATCCAGAATGTTGTGACTCAGAGACAAGATTGGCCATTCTTGACGCTAAGAATCAATTTCTTGTCTGGATGATACACAATCCAATAATTTAAATATTAACCTTAAGAGATCACAAATTAAATTTTGTTAAGGTATTAAAACGGTCAGTAAAAATTCATGATATATTCTTTCACAGAATAATAATCCTTTTCCAAAATCTAACAAATTCTGACCATGCCTCATAGGCATTTAACAGATCACCTTTTCTGTAAATGTGATCCAACAGAAAGTTTCTCTTTGTGAGGCCTATTGAGTTTTCTTGTGCTGTTACCCCAAAATTACCTCATTAACAATGACCCACACCTCTATCATCCCCTTTTTGTCTTGTTTTCCTACATCCCATAAACTGAAGAACTGATTGCTGCCAGGACATCCCAGATTTATGGCACTGGTGCCATATTTGAAAAGCCATTTTATATGGAGTCAAGTGCTGTCAGTATGGAGTTGCCCTTCACTGTTTGGATTATTTTTCCTGGATGTGGCAGAAAAGGAGAATGTAGAGCCCCACTTTGCCAATAAGGACCTGGAAATCTTGGTGGACAACATAGTGAAGCAGAGGGCTGTCCTTTTCCTCCAGGACTGACAAAGGAAGCCACGACACTCGACCATGCCAGCCTGACCTGAGGTAACCACCTGGGTTAGTGGGTTTTTTTTTCATATTCTTTCATGGAACATGGAATGTGGCCATTGATGGCTGAGCATTCCATCCTATTTGTCTTTGGGAAGATGGTAGTGAGCTGCCATCTTGAACTGTGACAATCTATGTTATGTAAGTAAAACCATAATGCCATTAGAGAGAGACTGCTGGAATTTTGACCCAGCAACGGGGAATGTGCAGTGATATATTTCCAAGTCAGGATGGTATGCGGCTTGGAGGAGAGTTTGCAGATGTTGGTATTCCCAAATAGCTGCTGTTCTTCTGCTTCTAGATGGAAATGGCCATGGTTTGGAAGGTGCTGTCTAACGATTCTTGATGAACTTCTGCAGTGCATTTTGTAGATGGTACACATTACTGCTCCTATTACCAGTGAGGGAGGAAATGGATGTTTGTAGACATAGTGACAATTGAAGCAGGCTGCTTTATCCCAGATGGTGTCAAGTGTCTCGCATGTTGATGCAGCTGCACTCATCACAGCAAATTGGGAGCATTCCATCTGAGAGTCATAGAGTTATATAGCTTAGAAACAGAGCCTTCTGTCCACACTGACGAGATATTCTAACCTGACCTAGTCCCATTTGCTGGAATTTGATCTATATCTCTCTAAAGTCTTCCCTTTCATATATCCATCCACATACTTTAAATGCTATAATTGTACCTGTCTCCGTCACTTCCTCTAGCAGCTTGTTCCATACAGGCACCCATTCTTTGTATGAAAATGTTGTCTGTCAGGCTCCTTTTAAATCTTTCCCTCTCACCTTAAGACTATGCTCTCTAGTTTTTGACTGCACTACCCTGGGAAAAAGACCTTGGCTATTCATTCTATCCATATCCCTCATGACTTTGTAAACCTCTATAAAGTTACCCCTCAGCCTCTGATACTCCAGAGAAAAAAAACCCAGCCTATTTAGCCACTCCCTAGAAAGTGGACAGGTTTTGAAGGGTCGGGAAGTGCAGTTAACTGCAGTTTCCTAGATTTTGATTTGCTCTCATAGCGACTGTATTTATGTGACAAGTCTAGTTGAGCTTCTGGTCATTAATAACCCCCATGATGTTGATAGTAATGACAACTTCATTGAATGTCAAGTGGCAATAGTTAGATCATCTCTTATTAGAGATGGCCATTACCTGCCATTTGTGTGGCATGAGTTGCCATTTTCCAGATTCTAGATTAGAGTGGTGCTGGAAGAGCACAGCAGTTCAGGCAGCATCCGAGGAGCTGCCTTCATCAGGAAGGGCTTTTGCCCAAAACGTCGATTTTATTGCTCCTCGGATGCTGCCTGAACTGCTGTGCGTTTCCAGCACCACTCTAATCTAGACTCTGGTTTCCAGCATGTGCAGTCATTGTTTTTATCTTTTATGCCACTTTCCAGTCAAGCCTGGCTGTTATCCTGGTCTTGTTGCATTTGGTCATGGGTTGCTTCATATCTGAAGAGCTGTGAATGGTGCTGAACATTCACCATTTGGCATTCTCAATTCCGACCTCATGCTGAGGGAACATTATTGATAAAAATAGTTAGGTTTAGGACCCTACCCTGAGGAACTCCGGCAGACATTGCCTGGAGCTGAGATGACTGACCTTAGATGACTGCAACAATCTTCTTACATGCTAGGTATGCCTCCAACCGACGGGGCGTTTTCCCCCAATTCCCGCTAATTTGAGTTTTCCTAGAGCTCCTTGATGATGCACTTAGTCAAACATGGCCTTGATGGCAAGGAAAACCTCTTTCACTTTACCTCTGGAATTCAGCTCTTTTGTCCATATTTGAATCAAGGTTGTATGAGGTCAGGCGCTGAGTGGCCATGGCAGAATATAAGACAATGGGAGAGTTTAGATGAGATGAAAGTGGGTGGCACGCCATTTGGGACTGTGAATGTGGCAGTAATTATCCTGAGTGAGTGAGAAGAAAGTGCAGAGGGCATGCAGGGAGAGTTGTGTGAGGGTTTGGAATAGCTAAAAGTGAATAGTGAAACATAGTGTATGCAATAGTGACAGAAGTACACCGCGAGCCTTGATGGAAGGTGAGCACAGTAGCAGAGGCAGAGTGAGAGTGGGAAAGCGGAGCAAAGATAGCTACACTTACCCTCATGGAACGGAGGAGGTCATTAACCATGTGGGGTAAATCACATTGGCTGAAGATTGGCATCAGTGATTTTGGGGACATTTGAAAGAAGCCAGTGTGGACCATTCACTCAGCAGTTCTTGCTGAAGGTTGTTGTAAATGCTTCAGCCTTATCTTTTGCATTGATGTGCTCATTATCTCATCATTGAGGGATATTTGTTGAGCCTCCTTCTCCAGTGAGTTGTTTAATTATCCACCCCCATTCATAACTGAATGGGACTGGACTGCAGAGCTTAGATCTGATCCATTAATTGTGGATTCACTTAGCTCTGTCTATCATTTGCTACTTATGCGGTTTGGCACATAAGTAATGCTGTTTGGTAGCTTCTCCAGGCGACACCTCATTTTTAGGTATACCTGATGCTGATCCTGGCATGTCCTCCTGCACTCATCATTGAACTAGTGTTGATCCTTTGGCTTGATGGCAGTAGGAGAATGGGGATATGGCCATGAGGTTGCCAGTTGTGCTGGAGTGTATGGTCTCAATGATCTGGAGAAATGACCAGCAGTGTTGGATGGCTATTGACGTTCTTCATTCTGCCAGGGTAAAAGCGGCCATCTTCTCCCAATATCCCACAGTCACTCTACCTCCGTTACTGTATCCACCTGCAACCAAAGCTCATGGTCTACTACTCTCACTATTACCTGTGGTACATTCCATCACTCATCCTTATTAAAGCCATTCCCACAATGCTAACCCTGCATGCTCTCTACACGTTCTACTCACTGGCCCTTAACATGTTCTGCTTTCTACTCCATACTTAAAGCTGCTTCATCTCATTTCAAATCTCCTAATGCCTTATTTCAGGAGAAATTAAATGATAATAGGGAGGAGATAGAAGGCAGGTAGTGGGATCCGACAAAGAGAAGATTCTGGCTCTTACTAACGAGGACTGAGACCACTCATTTGAAGATGCTAAAACGTTCATGTCCTGGCAGCCAAGAAAGAAGAATTGTTCAATCCAATTCCTGCCACTGTGCATGTATTAACCTGCCTAAATATCTACCCCTTATTTCAACACATTTACTCTTTTGTCACCTGCAGGCATGAATGATATTACCATGGCTACTTGGCTAGGAGACAAGCCTCACAAGATACCATCTCCTTTATATCTGTGGAAGACAGCATGGATCTTCAGAGGATGCACAAGCAAGTCCAACTCTTGCGTCTTACCAGCTCAGGCACTGATACCTCGGTGGGTATGTTAGCTAGATTAGAGTCTGGAGCACATGCTAGTGAGCACATCACTGCTATTTTACTGCTGGACAAAGAAAAAACTCTCCAGGTTGTTCACACTCAAAAGATCAAACAATAGTTCAGCCTCAGGTTAACGAGGACAATCAGCAGTATGGAGTACATATAGGAGCTCTAGGCAGATTTGTTGGGGGTACTGGGCAAGTTGAGTGCAATAATGTTTCAGGCTCTTGCTGCCTCTGGCATGTGAGTAACTGGCTATCTGCATGAGTAAATTAGCCATTATCATGGAGAACCAGGACCAACACTCTCAGAGTCTGCACTTCATTGTTCTAGCCCAATAGCTAGGTAATAGGGATGGAAATACATGTCGGTCTTCCTGAAATCTCTTCTCAGGTCCCTCCAGAGGTGTCCTTGCATGCCTGCCACCCTCTGTTCTGTGAAAGTTCAAACTGAGGAAGGTGCATCTCTGTTTGGGCAGGACACACTCAGCATGGCTGGGGGGTCAAGACACAAATGCTCCCAGGGTCGCCTTACTGGAGCTTCAAGATCAATAGCCTCCACTGAATGGCAAATTCCCCCTACCCCATCTGTAGGCCTTGGAAATGCACTGAGTTGAAGTGCATGGGAACGTTATAAGACCTTCTGAGGGAACACAGTGGCACATGGGCAATTTCATTCTTAACACATTCTCACATTTTTAAATGTATATTCCCTTTTCATTTTCTGTTGTGTGAATGAACATCTCTCTCACCACAACTTCAACAATGAAGGCTCATAGCCTGGCCATCCTTAGTGCTATACCTTGTTTCTTGGCTCCAAGCTGTGAAGACAGCAGCACCATGTGCATGGGAAGGAAACTTGGAAGGAGCTTGTTACTTTGGTGAATCTTTTAGGTGAATCTTTCCAGTCTATAAAACATTATTTGTGTGTCACAGCCATTAGTGGGATATTGATGCCTAATGTTTCATGATGTGGTCAAGTGTGTTTGGGCCAGGACTTGAACTCCACATGGTCAATGCCTACCTTGTATTGCTCGCATGTTTTGTACAGGAGAATGTGCTTATGCAATGTTGTTTATTCTTGATTAGCCTTATATCACTCAAAAGTGACTCCTCCCTCCATGCCAACCCAGTAAAGATCAAAACACTTATTCTCCCCACTGTGGGTGTCATGGCAACCAGTTTCAGTGCATTTGTAAACTTGTTTACAACATGACTGATGGAAACTGTGATCGCTCGGACTCAGCTTCTTATCTTGGTAAACTTGGTAAATTCCATTCCTGGTTGTCATCCTTGTCAACACCATTGGCTTTGAATCTCCCCATGCTTGAATATCTCCCATTTTTATATATCAAATTGACCCCCTTTACAATTGTTATTCCCTCTGCATCCCATTATGCTGCCTTTAATCAGACAATTAAGTTCCCTCCCACAGCAGTGACTGCTGAAAACCTCTTTAAATGGATAGACCCTCAAAACTGTCCATGACACAAAGAACAAGGAATAATAAAGCACAGGAACAGGCCCTTTGGACCTCCAAGTCTGCAGGACACATTTTGCCCTTCCACTGCCTTTGCTTACAGGGTCTGTATCCCTCTACTCCCTTCCTATTCATGTTTTCACCCAGGTGCTTCTTGAATGCTGCTATTGTATCTGTTTCCACCACCTCCTCTGGCAGCGTGGTCCAGGTACTCACCACTTTTTGTGTGAAAAACTTGCCTCATACATTTCTTTAGATATCTCCCTCCCCCATCTTGAATCAGTGTCCCCCAGTAATTGATCCCTCCACTCTGGGAAAAAGCCTCACACTTTCCATTCTATCCAGGCCATTCACAATCTTATCAATTTCTATCAGGTTGCCCCTCAACCTCCTGCGTTCCAGTAAAAAACAAACCCAGTCTCGCCAACCTTTCTTCATAGCTAAAATCCCTCATACCAGGCAACATCCTGTAAATATTTTCTGTACCCTCTCCAAACATCCATAGCCTCCTGCTAGTGTGGTGACGCAATATTCCGAGTGCGGCCTAACTAAAGTTCTGTAAAGCTACAGTATAACTTGCCTAACCTTATACATAATGCCCCTTCCCTTTGTTACTAGGTTACCTACCTGCGCTGCCACCTTCAGTGATCTGTGGACCTGCACATCCCTATGTATATCAATAGTCCCGCAGATTCTGCCATTCACTGTATAATTTCCACCTGCACCTGACCTGCCAAAATGCATCACCTCATACCTGCCCTTGAATGACTTCGATGAAAAGCTCCAAATGATGAGTAACCAGATTCCTGACTTCCCATGATTCCCTGGGGGATTGTCGAGATATGGATCTCCTAATTATGACCACACCAAGTGATGACTTGACTACATCTGTATCCTTGGACTAATACTGAGGGCCTGGCTGAAGACTGTCACTCTTGACTTGAGATAGTAAACCACATACAGAGTTTGCACACACAGGCTGCAGGTGTGAGTTTGATATAGCATGGTGCGGCAAGTTAACAAGGCATCCTGTGATTGATCACTGCTGACAAGCATGAAAAGCTGCGCTGTTTTGTGTCTATGCGAAAGGGCAAGTCAACATTGACATACTGTGAGCCTGTAAGTTCTGGCTGAGCAGTCAAAATGCAAAAAAGCCAAGGCAAGGCAGGGTTGCTGTGAACATCAAAGTAGTCACAAAGTGATGAGTGTTAAGAAAGTGAGCACACCTAATATTCAGTCTGGTCAAATCCTTGGTGATTATGCCTTTCCACAAAGTTTTCTGGCAGCAGTATTGTAACAAACAGTGTCAGTGTACAGTACTGAAGTGCAAAAGCATACTGGATTGGAGATATGCCATAATGCTGCAGTGAGGCTGGAATGAGTCAGACCCCAATGTCTGTGGGTAAGGGGTGCATGAGATTGCTGTGAATGGAGTGTGCCCTGTGATGTCAGTGCCTGGTATCCAAATTGGGGCCCGTGAGCTTGAGTCACCAGGCACCCACTCTGACTTTCATGCCTGGGCTATTTGGTTTCTATCCAGCAGGTGGCAGAATGGGAAACTGCATACTGCTGAGACAAGATGAGGTAATAGTAAGAAACAGATGCTAATCTGTGAAAATAGCCTCTTGCCATCACTGGCCAGAACCACTTCTTGCCTTTCAATACTTAGTTAGAGAATAAGATCTTCAACTCTTGATAGCAAGAAGGTTGTTGCTGGCCATTCAACACAATTTTCCTAACTTTCTTACCATTGTCAATGTCCTTCAAAAATTCCATCATTCTTGCCACTCACAGTTCTGGCAAAAACTTTCGATACACTTCTTTCTGCTGAACTCAAGAGTTTTTACCAATCTTTTTCAGGAGATCTCATGCAGAAAGGTCTATAAATTGGCAGTAGCAGATTACTGCAGAGGCTGGAATCTGTACGGAAAACAACAAATACTGGTGATCACAGCAAGCCACACAGCCTCCACAGAGACACAGCAAACCAATGCTTTGAGTTTAGGTAACTCTCCATCAGAGCTGAAGTGAAGTGAGGAGGGAGCAGCATTAATGTTATAGTGAGGGAGTGTAGAGTGCTGGTGGAGAAAAGGTGCTAATACTTCAGATTAAGTGATCAGAATGTGAGATTGGCAAAACAATGGTGTGTCTAATTGTCAGACTGGAAAGAGAAAACAGACCCACTTGGGTGAGGGTAGGGGACTGGGGATGCAGTGACAGAGAATGTAACATGTAAAGCTAAAAGAAAGGGAAGAAATGGGAACTGTTTCACAATTTGAAGATGTAGAATTCAACATTAAATCTAGAAGGCTGTGAAGTGCCTAGTCTAAGGGTGAGATGTTCCTCCAGTTTGTGCTGTGATTCACTGGAACACTGTAGCATGGCGAGGACAGACAAGTGGGCGTGTGAGCAGGACACGGTGTAAAAATGATCGGTTTTTGGGCAGGTTGATGTCCTGCTTGCTCACAGAGGAGGTGTTCTGCAAAGTGGTCACGTAGTCTGCATCTGGTTTCTCCAATGTAGTGTAGACCTCATTGGGTGCAGTGAATACAATAAACAAGATTGGGGGAGGTACAGGTGAAATGCTGCTTCACCACGAAAGACTGTTTAGGCCCTTGGTTAGTGAGCAGGGAGAACCTGAAGGGGCAGGTGATGCACTTTCTGTGGTTAGATGGGAAAGTGCTATGGGAAGAATGGACTAGGGTGTCCTAGAGGGAACAATCTTGCAAAATGCAGAGAGGGGGAAGTGTGTTTGATAGTGACAGTCTGCTGGATTTGTCTGAAATGGCAGAGACTGATCCTTTGAATACAGCGACTGGCAGGATGAAAAATTAGGTCAAAGGGGTCCAGATCACATTGTTGTGAGTGATGGAAAGGGGCAAGGATGGTAGCCCTTCAAATTGTGAACCAACTGTCATTACTTCTTTTTTCTTTTAGCTTAACTTGTTACTTTCTCTGCCACTGTCTCTCCTCCCCCTATCCCAGTGGGTCTGTCTTCTCTTTCCAGTCTGGCAGTTAAACACAACATTCCGATCACTTAATCTGAAGTATCAAAATCTTTTCCCCACCAGTACTGTACACCCCACCACTGCCACATCAACACCCCCCCTCTCCCCACCCCCCACCCCTGGCAACTATAGCATAAATGCTGCACCCCTCCACACTCACTTCAGCTCTGATGAAGAATCAACTAGAATAGAAATGTTAGCTCGCTCTCTCTCCATGGATGCTGTCTGACTCGCTGTGATCTCCAGCATTTGTTGCTTTCTGTAGATTGGCATCTAGACAGATCAGGCCTCAGCCTCATCCACCACCATTTGTCAGAAGCATTCCTTGCGGGTCAGAAGATGAACTGGGCTTCAGGCCTCAGTAATAAGTAAACAGTAATCTGCCAACCTACTTCCAGCTCTTTTCAAGTACCCAATAAATGTAGATGTCAGTTGTGTTAAGGTGATGGAAAATGGAAAGAGTTGAAAACCAGGCAGAGAACTCATGGAAAGGACTCTTCATCATTTCACTTCTATTTAGTTCTTACCAATTGTTTTATAGAACTTCAATTCTATCACATTATATGTTAAGGGATAAAATCAGTTCAAGGGACTATCTCAGCTTTGAGAATCATACACTACAGAAGAAGCCCATTGACCCATCAAGTCAAAAATGTCAAAACTATACTAAATCTACACTAGTCCATCGCTAGGTCTGTAGCCTTGAATGGTATGTCATTTCAGGTGATCATCCAAAGATTTTTAAAGATTGTGGGATTACCCGCCTCAACTATTCTCCTAGGCAGTGCAATCCATACCCTACCATCTTCTGGGTGAAAGGATTTTTCCTCAAGTCCCTTTAGAACCTTAAAATGTTAACATTACTCCTTTATAATTAATTCTTTAACTAAGGGAACAGCTGCTTGCTAGTCACCCTCTCCATGTAGCTCATAACCTTATATACCTCTATTAGGACCCCCTCTCAACCTTCTCTGTTACAAAAAAAATACAAGCTAACCTAATATCATTTCACATCTAAAGTGCTCTATCACAGGTAACATCCTGGTGAGTCTCCTCTGCATCCCTTCTTGTGCGATTATATCCTTCCTATAGTGCAGAGATCAGAATTCCAGCTGTGACCTAACTAAAGTCCTATTGGGCTCCAACATAATTTCCCTGCTCTTATAATCTATGTCTTGACTGATAAAGACCAGTACCCCCATATGCCCTATTAGTCTTCTCTGCCACATTCAGGAATTTGTGGACAATCAACCCAAGATTCCTCTGTTCCTCTGAGCTTCCTAGTTCCCTGCCATTCATTGAATACTCCCTTATCTTGTTATTCCTTCCAGAGTCCAGCACGTCACACTTATCAGGGTTAAATTTCACCTGCAGCTGAGGTTCCCATCTAACCATCCCATTTTATCCTTCTGCAACCAACAACCTTCTTTCTCACTGTCAACTAACTGGCCAATCTTCATGTCATGTGTAAAGTTACTTATTATTCTTCCCTGCATTCTTATCCACATTGTTTATGCATAATCACAAACAATAAGGGACTCAGCGCTAATCCCTATGTCACATCACTGGGCACCAGCTTCCAGTCACACAAACAGCCTTCTACCACCATTCTCTGTCTCTAACCATTAAGCCAATGTTAGATCCAACTTGCTAACATACTCTGGATCCCATTAGCTTTTACCTTCTTTTTCAGTCTCTCATGTGGGACCTTATCGAAAGCTTTGTTAAAATCCATATAAGCATGACATCAACTGTACTACTGTATTCGCTGCTCACAATGTGGTGTCCTCGAGACTGGGGAAATGAAGCACAGCCTAAATGACTGCTTCGTAAAACACCTACGTTCTGTCTGCAAAAAAGTCCCTGAGCTTCCAGTTGCTTGCCACTTCAACCCAGCATTGTGTTCTCTGGCTGACATCTCTGTCTCAAGCTTGGTACAGTTTTCCAGTGAAGCTCAGTGCAAGCTGGAAGAGCAACTTTATTTTCTGCTTGGGAACTCTGCAGCCTTCTGGATTCCATATTGAGTTCAACAATTTGAGTGTTTGAGTACCTTCCCTCACCCTCACACACCAGGCCATGTGGTTACACAGGCTGCTACGTCATGCTACCCATTGTCAGCCATTAATGGCCCCATTAGCTGCTTTTCATTCTCCCAATTTACGTTTACCACTTCTTTGTCTATCCAACTTTTTTTTTTCTCTCTTTTTGCTCTATTGTTTACATTCCCCACTCCATCACACCCCATCTTCTGGATTAAAAGAAAATCTTTATTCCAGATAGCATCAGTTCTGAAGAAGGGTCACTAGATCCCAAACATTAACTCTGACTTCTCTCCACAGAGACTGTCAGACCTGCTGAGATTTTCCACTAATTCCTGTTTTGTTTCTGATTTCCAGCATCCGTAGTTATTTTGGTTTTTTGTCAACTGCACTATCCTCATCTACATACTTGGTCACCTCTTCGAAGAATTCTTCGAGATTTGTTAGACATTATTTCCTTCATATTTGTTAAGCATTATTGTGGTTCTGTTCACCGAGCTGGGAATTTGTGTTGCAGACGTTTCGTCCCCTGTCTAGGTGACATCCTCAGTGCTTGGGAGCCTCCTGTGAAGCGCTTCTGTGTTGTTTCCTCCGGCATTTATTCACAGGAGGCTCCCAAGCACTGAGGATATCACCCAGACAGGGGAAGAAACGTCTGCAACACAAATTCCCAGCTCGGCGAACAGAACCACAACAACAAGCACCCGAGCTACAAATCCTCTCTCAAACCTTGTTAGGCATTATCTTCCACATCTGACAGAAATTTACCTGTACTTCCACAAATGTCATCTACTGTATTGGTTGCACCCGATGTGGTTTTCTCTACATCAGGGAGTCCGGACGCCAACTTGCAGATCATTTTGGAAAACATCTCTGAGACAACCAACACCACCGTGGCTGAACACTTTAACTCCCCCTCCCACTCTGCCAAGGACATACAGGTTCTAGGCCTCCTCCATCGCCAAACCGTTACTACTCAATGCCTGAAGGAAGAACACCTCATCTTCTGCCTTGAGAAATTACAACTATATGGGATTCACCAGTTTCCCCATTGCCCTTGCCCCCAACTTATCCCAGTCCCAACCTTCCAACTCCAAACCGCCCTCTTGAATTGTCCTACCTCTCCACCGTCCTTCCCATCTATCCGGGGGTCTACCCTCCTCTCTGACATATCACCTTCTCCTCAACCTTCACCTACCTATTGCATTCTCAGCTACCTTCCCCCCACCCCCATTCTGTTTCCTCCCATTTATCTCAGCCCCGGGCTCACAGGCCTCATTCCTGATGAAGGGCATATGCCCAAAATGTCACTTCTCCTGCTCTTTGGATACTGCCTGACCTGCTGTGTTTTTCCAGCACCACAGTCTCACCTCTGATCTCCAGCATCTGCAGTCCTCACTTCCTCCCATTATTTCCCTCTGACAAAGCCATACTGACTGTGTCTGATCAAAACTTGATTCTCTGAACAAGAGATAAATTTTCTCTTTCAGAACTTTTTACAATGGTTTCCCTAGCATTGATGTTTGCAGGCCTATAATTCGTTAGTTTATCTCTACCACCCTTTTTGAAAAGTGAAACCATGTTAGGTGTCGTCCAATCCTCTGGCACCTTTTTCTTATGGCCAGAGAAAACAGGAATATTTGTGTGAGGGACCTTGTGATTTTCTCCCTTATCTTGCACATCAGTCTGAGATATGACTCATCCAGAACTGGGGCATGTTCACTTTTAAACCTGTCAAAGCTTTCAATACCTCCTCACTCTCTGTATCAGTCCTCTCAAGAATCTCACAGTCAATTGTCCTAAACTCTGTACCTATATCCTTATTCTCCGGAGGGAGAAACAGAGCTGATATCAGCAGAAATCAGCTATATCATTTTCATTGAGCTGTATGGAGGCCAAATGAGGTTTCCCGCTGCAGAGCTGACCTCATCATTGGAACACACGATGAAGCAGTGCGATCTGATACAAATAGCATCAGTACTTGCCTTGATACATATGTGGGTGAGTGATTGAGAGAACCCACATATGTGCCCAGTGGTCTTTGCAAAGAATGGGTTGCAAAACATTCAACAAGGCTGTCACCTTGATGACTATCAGGAATACATGGCCACCCATTTCTTCAGGCCAAAGGTCCTACTCCAGCAGCTGGCATATTTCTGTGAAAATGTCCCTGTGTGTTCTGTGAAAATCACATAACAAGTTTCCCTCTTTACCTGTCTTGTCCCTCCCCTTCCCAGGCTGCTGCCACTAATCTTCAGAGTTGTCTCCCCTTACTGCCCTATTGCAGCAGTGAACTCTGGTAATCCCCCTAGAGTTTGATTTCAATGGTCCCCAGTTTTGAACTGTGGCTCACTCCACCAACTTAGACAAGCATCCACAATTAATCACTGACCAGACTTCTGACTTGTGTCTGTGCAGCGCAACAACTGTAAATCCTCTCAGCTGGCATGGTACTTTTAGGACTAACCATGTCACAATTCCCAGACTGTAGTGAAAAGGACCCCCTGACTATGATGCACCAATCAGACAACTGGCCATGCCTAAGGCCAAGCACTGTCTACAAACACTGTCTCTACCAGCACTCTGTAACAGATGGCAACTCCCTCCCCTGCTTCCCCCCGCCAACCCCTAACTTGACTGAGGTTTAATCCCCAGTGTCTTTGGGACATGGATATTTGATTGAAGCTCATGCAGTGTGTTTGCTCTCTAGGCTGTTGTTGTGAGATTGGCAGACCATCATGACATACAGCAATAAATCTACCTCCTTGCCTGATGATTGCTGGCAAATGTGACAAGGAGCCTAGCTTTGTGTCTGCAGTAAATGGCAAACCAAGACAAAAGTACTGGAAGCCTTTAAGGTGGGGCTAAGGGGCAAAGAACCAAAGTACAAGATACAACAGGGATGCTGCTGAACATCTGTGTAGGTTCAAAGTGAGTGAATTCACAGACAGTGGACAGTCCTGAGAAGTCAGTGGTCCACATCATGGGCTGGGTGCCCACCGCTCAGTGCAAGGTACCCTTACAGTAGCATTGCAACACAAGGTGACAGCATACTCCAAAGTATAGCATTAAAGTGCAGAAGCTACAATAAGGAGATCAGAGATATGCCATGATGCCAATGGTCATGGGAATGACTATGTGGTGAAATAGGGCAAAGTCAGCATGGCTTCACCAAGAGGAGGTTATGCCTGATAAGTCTCCTAGAATTCTTTGAGGAAGTTACTAGCAGGTTAGACAAAGGAGAGCTAAATGGATTTACAGAAGGCCTTTGACAAGGTGCTGTGGAGGAAGCTACTAGGTAAGATAATGGCCCAAGGCGTCAGAGACATGGTGCTAGCATGGATAGAAGCTTGATTGTCTGGCAGAAAGCAGTGAGTGGGGACAAAAGGGCCTTTCTCAGAATAGTAGCCAGTGACAAGTGGTGTTCCACAAGGTTCAGTGTTGGGACCACAACTTTTCACTTTATACATTAACGATCTAAATGAAGGGAACTGAGGGCATTTTGGCTAGGTATGTAGATGGTGTAAAGATAAGTAGAGAGATAGGTAGCATTGAGGAGGCAGGAAGGCTGCAGAAGGATTTGGACAGGTTAGGAGAGTGGGCAAAGAAGTGGCAGATGGAGTACAACGTGGGAAAGTGTGGGGTCATGCACATTGGTTGGAATAATAGAGGCATAGACTATTTTCTAAATGGGGCAAAAACTCAGAAGTCTGAAGTGCAAAGTGACTTGTGAGTTCTAGTCCAGGATTCTGTCAAGGTGAACGTGCAGGTTGAGTCAGTAGTTAGGAAAGCAAATGCAATGATGACATTTATTTTCAGAGGACTTGAATATAAAAGCAGGGATGTACTTCTGAGGCTCTAAAAGGCTCTGGTTACACTACATTTGGAGTATTGTGCGCAGTTTGGGGTCCCATAGCTCAGGAAGGCTATACTGGCACTGGAGCGTGTTCAGAGGAGGTTCATGAGAATGGCCTCAGGCATGAAAAGCTTTACATATGAGGAACATTTGAGGACTCTGGGTTTACACTTGATGAAATTCACAAGAATGAGGATGGATCTAATTGAAACTTACAGAATACTGAATGGCCTGGATGGGGTAGATGTTGGGATGATATTTTCATTGGTAGGAGAGACTAGGACCTGAGGGCATTACCTTAAATTAAAGGGAAGACCTTTTAGAATAGAAATAAGGAGAAATATCTTCAGCCAGAGAGTGGCGTATCTATGTATTTCATTGCCACAGAAGGCTGCGGTGGCCAGGTAATTGAGTATATTTAAGACTGAGATAGATAGGTTATTGAGTATCGAAGTGATCAAGGGTCACGGGGTTGAGAAACTTATCAGCCATGATTGAATGGCAGAGCAGACACAATGGGCTCAATGACCTAATTTCTGCTCCTATGTCTTATGGTTTTATGATGTTCTGGAATGTGTGTAGCTGCTGCCCATGAAATATGCCCTGTGATGTTGGTGCCAAGTGTCTAAGATGCAGGTTCAGAGGAGCGGTGAACTGGAGATACTAGGTACCCATATTAACTTCCATGTCACCAATTCTTGGCACCTCTTTTCAATCGAGCAGGTGGGAGAATGGGAAACTGCTCATTAAATAAGTGAGATTAAATAGTACTGAGACAATAGTGAGCAATAATGCATACAATAGACTTCTTGCCACTCACTAGTGAGAATTTCGTCTTGCTATCCAACACTTGGTTGGAAATGGAACTTGTGGACCTCTATATTAGGGGTGTCCTCATTGGAAATCTCAACTGATATTCTACAATTTCTCCCCCTGCCCACCTAATTTGGCGACTGGGACAATTCCACTCTTTATGTTCAAATCACCAATCATTTCAACATTCAACAAAGCAAAAATGACTTTGTTCCAAAAGATCTTAAAACAAATCTTTCACACATGGGTTCTGCATCAACAAGCTCCACAGGCAAGATAGGATTCATAAAATAAAATGTATCACTCAACCAGTCACTCTCAAACAAGAATGGAACCAAAATTGTGCAACAGATCCAATAAGACCCACAATCAGCAAATAAAAATGAAAGGCAACAGTTACACTGTTTAAATCTTTCCTATTGTTTCACAATGACACTCTGTGCATGTGTCTCTGAAAGTGAGAGCAATTTTTCAAGTTTCTTTCCATGTGCACAGTTCTACTGAATGACAGTAGATGAAATGGACTGTCTTTCTTAAAGTACATGGCTCCTACTCAATGTTTCCTCAAAAAACAACAGGGCTGCATGGCTGCTCAGAGGTCCCATACATTCTGATCAATTGGCTGACACATTGACTTACACTTATGGAAACCACTACCATGCATGGGTAATGCTGTTTCTTTTCCCCTGTATGTCTGTTGCATGACCAAATACTCAATTCTGCTGTTCAGTTTGTATATTCTCGTATAACATTCATCTGGTGTATTAATTTATCCATGTTCCCCTACTACATGAGTATATGGATATGTGCATGAATACTATTGCCTTTCTGGTAATGTTGGTGGTGTTTGTTTGACTAACAATGTATCAATGACAGTGTGAAATGTGATGACTTTATTCATGAAAAGGTGTAGTAACAAGTCTATGGACTACAGGCCAGTCAGTTTAACACCAGTGGTGGGAAAAGATTTGGTCAGGTGAACATTAATCAGTGAAAAAAAGTTATATGCACATATATAATTCCTGATAAAGGGCTTATGCCCAAAACATTGACTCACCTGCTCCTCAGCTGCTGCCTGACTTGTTGTGCTTTTCCAGCGCTTCACTTTTTGACTCTGACTCTCCAGCATCAGTAGTTCTCACTTTCTCAAAGAATCACAGAAAGCTGACTAAGCAAACTTAGGCTAGTAGAGTAGGAAAGTCTGTGGGAAAAAAAATTACCTCAAGCAAAGAAAGCAGTGAGTCAGGGTCAATTGCTGTTCTTCACTCTTCAGAACAGCAAGTAATAGTGTTCCAAAGATCAGAGCTAGGACAGTTGCTGTTATTATGATATGTAAGGAGCTTGGATTTTGAAAGGCTGAAAACAATTTTATAATTTGCTGATGACACCAAAATGGGCCAAACAGTGAAGAGAGAGTAGTAAGCAAAGCATATAGGGTCTCAGACTTCATAAATAGAGATATTGATTACAAAATAGAGAAGTTATGCTCAAGCATTATAAAACTCTTGTTAAGCTACAACAAAAATATTGTGTCAAGTTCTGATCACCATAATTTAGGAAGGATGCGAAGGTCCTTGAGAGGGAGCAGAGGTGATTCACCATAATGGTTCCAGGGAAGAGTGAATTTAGCTACAATTTAAGGTTGAGTGAGCTGGGGCTATTCCCCTTGGAACAAAGGAGATTGAAGGGAGATTGGATAAAAGTGTCCAAGATTATCAATAGTTTAAATCAGATAGCAAAAAAAAACCTTTCCAATAACTCATGGTATAAAAACTGGAGCACAGAATGAAGATTTTAGGCAAGAGAGACAATGGGTATAAAAAAAATTATGTAACACAATAATGACCTGGAACTTGCTGCCTATGAGACTGTTGGATGCTGACGAAATCAATGATTTCAGAAATAAATTGAAATAGCAGTTAATGGAAATAAACTTGCTGTGCCATGGTGATAGAACAGGGGAATGGGACAAGATTGCTCTGAAGGTAAGTCACAATGAGTTTTAAAGGAATTATTTGACTGAGCATTAGTTACTTTTGCAGGGAGCCAGTGCTATATACCTACTGCTTAGTAGGCCAAAATCTTCTGAACTGACAGAATATTTGACTAATTTATATTATTTTCTTTCAGATTTTTCATCAGCATGTGGCAAATACCAATATAAGTGTCAAATATCAGAAATCCAAACACAGACATATACACAAAATAGTGGACATTCTTCAGATCCTGAAACAGCCTGTACCTACACACAGCATAATTTACATTATATTATATTGTGCGAAGAGAGAATCGGCTCATGGGTAGGAAACAGCAAGTGTGAATAAGCAGTTCTTTTTCAGATTGGCAACTTATAACTAGCGGAAGTCTACAAGGATCAGTGGTAGGATCGCAATTGTTTGCAATATATATTAATGATGTGGAAGAAGGAAGTAAGTGTTCCAAATTTGCAGACAACATAAAAATAGGTGGAAAGGCAAGTTGCGAGTTGGATGCAAACAGTCTACAGAGAGATGTTGATAGGTGAAGTAAGTGGGCAAACAGTTGGTAAATCAAGTAAAATGTGGGAAAATGTGAAGTTTCATTTTGGAAGGGAGAACAAAAGAACAGAATTATTTAAATGGAGAAAAACTGGAGGAAGCTGCAACACAAAGCAACTTGTGGATACTTGTTGAAGAAACAGAAAGCTTGCACATAGTTTATCGGGTAATCAGGAAGGATAGTGAAATGTTAACCCTTATTTCAAGGAGTTGAAATACAAAAGTAGGGAAGTCTGACTACAACTGTTTTTCCCTGTATTTGAGGAAAGTAATCATTTCATTGGAGGCAGTTCAGAGATGATTCACTATGATCACCCTTTTATGATCATGGAGAAATTAACTTAGGAAGAAAGGCTAAACAAGTTGGGGTTCTATTCATCACAGTTTAGATGAATGAGAGGTGAACTCATTGAAATAGACAGCATGTCCAAGGGGCTTGGCAGATTAAATGTTGAGACTATGTTTCCCTTCATGGGAGAGACTGAGACCAGAAGCCATTGTCTCAGAATAAAAGAGTGCTAATTTAAGACTGAGGTGAGAAAGAATTCCTCTCTCAAAGGATTGTGGGCCTTTGGAACTCCTTGCCACAGAGAGCTGTGGGGTAGGGTCTTTGTGTATCTTTAATGCTGAGATAGATATATTCTTGATCAGTAGGGGAGTCAAAGCTTATGGGGAAAATGCAGGTAAGTGGGTATGCGGAATGTTGGATTAGCCATGAAGATCAGCCAGCTCAAAGGGCTGAACAGCCTACTCATATTCCTCTTCTAATTGCCTTAAGGTCTTATGGGCCTGAGCAACATCCAGGCTTGGGCTGATAAATGGCAAGTAACATTTACACAACACAAGTAGCAAGCAAACTCCAAAAAGTGAGAATCCAACCATTACAACTTGGCATTCAATGGAATTACTGTCACTGAATGCTGAGGGTTACAGTGATCAGAAATTCAGCTAAACCAGCTATATGCATACAGTGGCTACAAATGTCAGTTGCTATAAATTCTTCAGCAAGTAACTCACTCCTGATCCCCAAAACCTGACCATCATTTACAAGGCCAAGTGTTAGCAAATAGGACTAGAATAGGTTAAGATATTTGGTCAGAATGGACGAGTTGGACCGAAGGGTCTGTTTCTGTGCTGTACTTCTCTATGACTCTATGTCAGGGGTGTGATGGAATACTCTACACTTTCTAGGACAGATGCAGTACCAACAACCCTCAAGAAACTTGGCATAATTTAGGATAAGCCAAAAGTGAGGGCCGCAGATGCTGGAGATTAGAATCAAGACTGTAGTGCTGGAAAAGTACAGCAGGTCATGCTGCATCTGAGGAGCAGGAGAATCGATGTTTCGGGCAAGGGCTTTTGTCAAAACCATTAATTCTCCTGCGTTCCTGATGAAAGGCTTTTGCCCGAAATATCAATTCTCCTGCTCCTCAGATGCTACCTGACCTTGTTTTGCTTTATCAGCACCAAACTCACAACCTAGGACATAGCAACCTATTGGATTGGCAGCTGCTATACCATCTTTAGCATTCATTATTCCCCACTGACACACAGCAACAGCAATAAAATGCACTGCAACACCCATTAAGTCTCTTTTTGCTGCACCTTATAAATCGCTGACCTCTACCATCCCGAAGGACAAAGGTAGCAAATGCATGGAAACATCGTCATCTTTAAGGTACTCTCCAAGTTCCTCTCCAAGTTGTTATGGACCAGACCCAATCCCTCAAAACATTCTTAAGCAGATAACCCAGACTGTAACTTTGCTACTTGTTTTGGGTAAGTATATAGTGGATATTCCCAAAGTGAATTAGCTGATCTGACTACCAAGTTTTAAACAACAGAATTTATTGACAAAATTACAGAATGAAACACAAAGAACAGAAAATACAATACCAGGTAACGTATTCTATCCGAACACAACAGGCTATCCCGACTTAATGAAGCTGTTCCAAAAGTACTTGCAAATACCCTCAAAAACAAACGCTTAGCACAATCAGTAAAAATTACACAAAGAGCTTACAGATCACGAAGTCAAAAGACAGAAGGAGGGACAGTGCTTCTAGTTTCACCTGTGACTCTGACTCAACTAACCCTGAATTGAACTGACAGGTGCAGCTAGAGAGGCAGCCACACCCCGTTGATTATACCAGGTTTTTAAAAAAATGTTTAAAGCTTCCTAACTAAAGCATTATCTGTTAGGTATAAACAAAAAGGGCCCCAATAAACCTTTCAAACCCAGCCTGGTTGGAGCCTGGCCAATCACCCCCTCTCTCAAGGGCATAGTAACCTTGTGAAAAGACCAACATTGTGACAAAGACACCCACCATTCAGACATGAAAATATGTTGTGATTTCTTCCATGTTGCTGGGTAAAACCCTGGTACTCCCTGTTTAAGAACATTATGGGTGTTCTTACATCCCAACGACTGCAGCAATTGAAGAAGGCACCTCACCAGCATTTCTTTCCGGTCAATTAGGGATGGACAATAAATTCTGGCACAGTCAAGGTGTCCCACATTGTCTTAATTCATAAAATAAAATAACTAAATAACATCCAGATACAAATTATATAGAAGCTTCCTCCACAGAACCTTTTAGTTAATTATTTAACTACCCAAATATTTTGTTCCTCCATAACTTGAGATTTCAGGAGTCACAACTTTACCTGCACTTTGATAATTACTGAAAGCAAGTTAATTTAATCTCTTTACCTATTAGCATATGAACTTTATGTTTATCTGAGAACTGTGATCATTTAGAGCGGAAATACATTGATTTTTGTGGTTATTCTGCCCCTCTGGTGAATGTTATTGTTACAGTGGATGTGGCAAAACTCTGTAGCTTGATAATTGCCTTTTCATTGGCCCATGCTCTGCAAAGATATTTCACTTAGTTGCTGCCAGGCGCTTGTACAGGACGTTCAGATATGATGTTGGGAAATCATGACCAAAGTTACTTTGCACATCACAGCACTCATAAACCATAATTCAAACTGAATGTTGAATATTTAAATGAGCATTTTAAATCCCTGAGCTCAGTTAAGCATCAGTTCAAAGACAACTTTTATCTTCTAATTCCTGATGAAACACTTCTACTTACTCTGACAGTTAATCTCCAATTGTATCCTATCTGCAGTGGAAAATAGACAAACTACATTCATTGTGGCTGATCGTTAATGAGGTTGGCTAACTGCTACCTACCATGTCATTGTAAATCATGGACTATCCACAAAATAATTTTCCACTCAAATTAATATTTTAATCCAAAGGGATTCTGATATTGAAGTGTGTAATGTTCATTAACAACGTGACTTCAAATTTATGTCATAGCGTTTCACAATGAAGACAGGAGCAGCAATGAGCAATGTACCTACTCATTTCTTGTCTCTGTTTGATATTTGCACGATTTTCTTGGCAACTCTTGGATTATATTGCTTTCTTTTTGTCCTTCTTTAAATTGTGTGTCAAACAATTAGTTGTGGGCTAAGAATGCAATCCTAATCAGCCTTTCTTCAACTTCTCTGATCCTTTCCACCCTTTGAAACTGACAATTCAGCTCCAAGCACCCACTAATACCTACAGCTGGACCTTGACCTTGCTAACTCAAGCTATTTTCCTAATCTGAGGTTTTACTTACCACTGTAACCATGTAAAAATACTTCAGGCCCTGTATGACTATTTTCATAGCTCTGCATGCCTGTTCCATTACAGTTTGAGGGTTTAGTTCTTGTACACAATATTGGAGGCTGAAGCACCCCAGAAGTGAATGCTATGCCATTGGCTTCCTAAACTGTTTCATTTTATAGATATTTTTAAGAAGTGACAGACATGCTGATCAAACCAAAGAACATGTGCCTTCAGTGAAGCTCCTTTATCACAGTCCCCCGTATTTAGAGTCCTAGAGTCACAGAGATTCATAGCATGGGAATAGACCCTTCGGTCCAACTCGCTCCAACTCTATTCTAAATATATCTAGTCCCCATTTGCCAGCATTTGGCCCATATCCTTCTAAACCCTTCCTATTCATATACCCATCCAGGTGCCTTTTAAATGTTGTAATCATACCAGCCTCCACTACTTCCTCTGGCAGCTCATTCCATACATGCATTACCATCTGTGTGAAAAAGTTGCCCGTGAAGTCCCTTTTATATCTTTCCCCCTCACCTCAAACCTATGCCCTCTAGTTTTGGATTTCCTCACACCGGGTAAAAGACCTTGCCTGTTTACCCTATCCATGCCCCTCATGATTTTATAAACCTCTATAAGGTCAGCGTCCTATGCTCCAGGGAAAATAGCCTCAGCCTATTCAGCCTCTCCCTATAGCTCAAATGTTCCATCCTGGCAAGACTCTCATAAATCTTTTCCAAACCCTTTCCTGTTTCACAACTTCCTTCCAGTGGGAGCAAAACCAGAATTGCATGCAATACTCCAAACATGACCAAACTAATGCCAGTATAGCCACAACATGATCTCCCAACTCCTGCACTCAATGCACTGACCAATAAAGGAAAGCGTACCAAACGGCTTCTTGAATGGTCTTAATACATATGAACTGCAGAAGAAAGATTTTCCTTAGATTGCCATGATCTATTGTACTAATTGCCTTAAATCTATCAAATTTCAACAATTGCTAAAATAAAAATAGAAGGGACTGAAAACACTCTAGGTCTGGCAGCATATTTGGAGAGAGAAACAGAGTTCACATTTCCAGTCCAATGTGACTTTATTTTGGAAGTAACAAGTGGTAGAAATTGATGGATTTATGCCCTTGGCATTGCAGGAAAAGGAATGTTCCTATTTTGAACATAAATTTGTCACTCTGGTTCTCACTTTGCTCATCAATGGGAACAATTTCTCACTATCTCTTCTGGCCAATTCTTCATGACATCCCTTTGAATGCTTCAGCCAAGTTTTGATGTGGAGGTGATGGCCTTATGGAATTATCATTAAATTGTTAACTGGAAACTCAGGGAATGCTCTGTTAACAGCAGGTGGTGAAATTTGAATTCAATAACTATTTTATACACAATTAGTTGAGAGTTAAATGTTGACTATGAAACTATTGTCGATTGCTGACAAAACACATCTCATTCACTGATGTCCTTCAGGGAAGGATATCTCTCATCCTTACCTATGTATGAGTATGGACACACATTAATACAACTGGCTCTCAAATGGCTCAACAAACCACTTAGTTGCAATATTGTCTACAAATTCTCAAAAAGGAAATGAAACTGAATGGGCCAACTGACATCTACCTAGGCACCGGAAGCAACAACAGCAAAGTCGTCCTTATTAACCTCTGGGGGCTAGTGCCAAAACTGGGAGAGCTGTGTCACAGACTGGTCGAGCAACAGCCAGACTTGCTCATGTAATCATCTCTTACAGACAATGTTTCTGACAGGACCATCACCAACCTGTTACACTGTCAGGCAGACCCAGTGGAGTTGGTGGTATACAGTCAGGAGACAGCTGCTGTGGGAGCCATCAATATTGACATCAAATACATTGAAATACATCAGGTTAAACATGAGCAAGGAAACCTCCTGCTGGTTACAATGTACCATCCTCCCTTTGCTGATGAATCAGTACTCTTGCACGTTGATCATGTAGAGGAAGCACAGAGGGTGGCAAATGCACAACATTTACATTGAGTGGGAATTTCAATGTCCACCATCAAGTGTGACTTGTTATTGGCACTACTGACTGAGCTGGTTGGGTCCTAAAGAAAATAGCTGCTAGATTGTGCCTGTGGCACGTGATGAGGGAACTAACAAGAGGGAAAAACACACTTGACCTCATTCTCACCAGTCTACCTACCATAGATACATCTGTACATGACAATATCAGTAAGAGTGACCACCATATAATCCTTGTGGAGACTAAGATCTGCCTTTGCATTGATAACTTGTTGTGTGGCACGATCACTGTGCTGAATTGGATAGATTTCAAAAAGATCTAGCAATCAAACAAGTGTCCATTTGACCTGTGTGTCATCAGCAGCAGCAGAATCGTACTCCAAAACAATCTGCAGCCTCATGGTTCAGCACATGATAATTCAAATTCTGTCCTCCCTTTGCCCTTCACCTTGCATGTACTGCTGGATGACCTGCATTTCTACTGAGCAATCACTCAGCTTTCTCTCCCTCCACATCACAAGCTAATCACTATCCTTTTCTTGAAATGTAATTATTCAAACTGTCGACAACTCTACATCCCTTCAGGAATGATTGACTCTAGGTAACACCAGGGAAAGATTGACTCAATACTCTTTCAGTGGTTAGCTAGTCTTCATAGAGTCGTAGAGACATATAGTATGGAAATAGACCTTTTGGTCCAACCAGTCCATGCCAACCATGTTCCCAAACTAAGCTAATCCCACTTGCCTGCATTTGGCCCATATCCCTCTAAACCATTCCAATTCATGTATTCATCCAAATGTCTTTTAATTGGTGTAACTATACCTACATCCATCAATTCTTCAGGTAGTTAATTCCATATTCGAACTGTTCTCTGTGTAAAACTGTTGCCTGTCAAGTTCTTTATAAATCTTTCTCCTCTCACCTTAAAAATATACCTCCAAGTTTTGAACATACCACCCTCATGAAAAAACTTTTGTTATTCACCTTATCTATGCCCTTCATGATTTTATAAAGCTCTACAATGTCATCCTTTAACCTTCTATGCCCCAGTGAAAAAAACGTTTCCAGCCGATCCAGCTATCTTTATACCTAAAATCCTCCATTCCCAGCAACATCCTGGCTATTGTAAATGTACAGAAGAAAAGTCAGGAGTTAGATTATGTTCATCTTTTTCTGCAGTTGTTACAATCAGCTTCATGTTTTGCAAATGCATTTCTTTGGATTTCAGCAACAAATATCAGTATTATGCTCTCTATGCCTAGGTCCTAATCAGCATTGTGTAACAAAAGCAGAAGTATACCTGTGACAATACTGTCAGTTAAAAAAGATTATTTTGCCCTGGGTGTTTTTTAAAAGTGAGGTTGTAAAGTCAGGGTGGCAATGGGAGACCGCCTAAATCAGCAATCAAAGGAGGTCTTGAGGTATTTTTTAAAAACAGTCATAATAATGGAAGGGAATGGCCAATTCTTACAGATGAAGCTTTCTAGGTTTTTTTAGCTGCAGCAGTCAGAAGTTGTTTGGGTCCCAGAAGAGTTGGAGCTTCAGTAAAATGATTCCCAGCAGCTACACTCTCTGAAATATCTATTGAGGTTGTTTCCTCCTGGATTGGAGAATTGCCTGTAAAGATTTATGTCTGAATTTACCTTTTTACCAAGGGATGTGTTAATGGGACATTACTATATTGGAACAGTTAATTAGTAACAGATACTGTATCTATTATTCAGTTGAGTTTTTTCAATAGTTAAGTTATTCTAGATTCCTCTTTCTTTTGTTTGTATTTTAACTCCAGTGTTTAAATAATTTGCATATTGCTTAACATTGAGGGGTTTGACTAGTTGCATCGCATCTGGAACACATTCTTCACATCTACCTTTAAAATAAGAAAAGTTAGGGTATAGGTATCTTCTTAAAATATTTTGAGAGGCTCTGGTCTGGTCTATAACAACCAGCATTGATGGTAGTGGACGCTAGACAAAGGAAGACTTAATAAGACAAGGGAGAATTCAATAAATGGCAGGGCCCTAGAAAGTTCAGAGGGATCTTGGGGTGCTTGAATGCAGATCCCTGTAGATTGGGTTAAAATGCTAGTTAGAAAGTTATATTGAATACTTGCAATTATCTGTTATGCCATAGGTTATTAGAGCAAGGAATTTATTTTGGAGCTGTACAAACATTTTGTTGTGCCACAGGTGAAATAGCAGTTTTAGTTCTGAACTCTAGGAAGGATGTTATTACATTGTGGAATATTGTGTCCAGTTCTGGTCTCCCTACTCTAGGAAAGATACAGAGACTTTGGAGAGGGTGCAAAGAAGGTTTACCAGGATGCTGCCTGGACTGGAGGGTTTGCCTTATGAAGGAAGGTTGAATAAGCTTGGACTTTTCTGTCTGGAGAGAAGGAGGAAGAGAGGAGACCCGATTGAGGTGTACAATGAATGGAATAGTCAATAGCCAGAGACTTTTCCCCAGGGCAGGATTGACTGGTACGAGGAGTCATAGTTTGAAGATAATAGGAGGAAGGTATAAAGAAGACATCAGTGGAAGGTCCTTTATGCAGAGAGTTGTGAATGCATTGAATGCGTTGCCAGTTGTGGTGGTGGAAGCATTAGGGACATTAAATGTCATTAGGGAAATTTAAGCGACTGCTGGACATGCACATGAATAGCAGTGAGTTGAGGGGTGCGCAGATTAAGTTATTATATTTTACATTAGGATTAAACCTCGGCAGAACATCGTGGAGGAAGCGAGTGCAAATTTGTGCTGGAAAAAATCTTTCAAAGCAATGGCTCACATGCGGATAATTTCAAAATTTTGTGCTATACTTTTCTATGTTCAATGTTCCATGTACACTGGAGATCATGCAGAGGAGATTCACCAGGATGTTTCCTGGGATATAACAACTTAGCAATGAAGAGAGATTGGATAAGCTCCGGTTGTTTCCATTAGAGTGGAGGGAGCCGAAGGGAGACCTGATTGAGGTGTATTGGATTATGAGGGATATAGACGGAGTGGATCAAAAATAGGAGGTTTTCAATCAGTGAATGCACTACCTGGGAGTGTGGTTGAGGCAGTTAATTTCACAACCTTTGAAAGGTAGTTGGGTGAGCACTTGAAATGTCATACCATTCAACACAATGGGCTTGGTGCTGGAAAGTGGGATGGTTAGATTAGATTTAGGGCATTTTATTTTGTTGGTGTCGACTGGTCCAAAAACAAATTGTTATCAAACAATTGGTCAAGTAACATTCTATAAAGGATTTTTTTTTGGGGGGGGTGGGTTCCTTATCTCATAGCAGAACTCAGAAAAAAATCTGTTGATAATAATTACAAAGAGCCTCTTCTGTTCTGTGTGATTCTGTGATTCTATATGCAATGCTATCATAGAATTGAAATTTCAAAATTATCCCCATGTGAGCCATTGCTTTGAAAGATTTTTTCCAGCACAAATTTGCACTCGTTTCCTCCACTGTTGTTCCTCACCTGTAGTGACTTAAACCATGTGGTTTAAGGACATGGTTGAACAATTCACTGATATACATGGTGAGGCCTTATACTCTGAAAGACAGGAGAAATATCAGCCGTTTGAGATGCCTGCCACAGCAGAAATGGCCATCAAATCTTATCAAATTAGCTTCAAAATAAGAGACTGAACTTTTGTTGGATTCAGTTGCAGAGAAATCAGCCAGGAATGAGGCACAACAGATCAAGATTACATTGGATTGTAAAATTGACTCGAGGATTTTTTCATTCTGTTTCTCTCTTGAACTCATTACAGAGGTTCTCAAGTGTGTAGTTGTCTATCAGTTTCTGGTTGTAGAAGCTCCTGTGAAATGCTCTATATCTGTCCAGGACAATAGGATCAATCCGATGTGTTGAGTAATTAAAGTTTCTTCTAGGCATTTACAGGCTCAGACCACCAAGTAGGCCTTGTTCTAAGAAACTGGGAAAGCAGACTAACTTGAGGAAAACAATGGAAGTGTTGTATAAGGTAATCATTCTGAAAGATTTGGTCTTGTATTTATATTAGTTCCTGAACCTGATGATGACACACATTGGAAGTGGAAAAATTGGACAATTCTGGAATGGTAAAAAACAAATGTTTACTCATATAAATAAGTTAATGTGATTAGAAACCTGAGGTATTCATGTGGGAAATTGATGATCCCAATGATTTGGAATTCACATAATTTATTTATATCATTGAACATATTGTTAAATTTATGTTTGATTCAAGTGGTGGGGTGCTTATCCTATTGGACTAATTACCATGGCTTAAGAATATAACAAAGCTGAGCCAATGTGGTATAGGTGGAATAACAATTAAGTGTTTCGGCTACAAGTGACACTGCAAAACAGAGTGTAAGACAGTTGAAAATGATTACATAGCATGTAATCAACACTCCTCACTTTTGAGACAGTATATATGTTTCCACCTCAATATCCATAAGGGGTTGATAAAATCCCACTGGTTCCAGGGAAACACTGGTCCAAAAACCCAGTTGTTATCAAGCAATTGGTCAAGTGGCATCCTATAAAGGATTTATTTTGGGGGTTCCTTGTCTCATGGAAAAGCTCAGATGGAATCTGTTGATCGTATTTATAAAGGCATCAAATAAATTTTTCATATGGCATAGAAGAAATAGTGGCCAGCACATCAGGACAGTCTTAACCAATTTTGAAAAATGTAATAGAGTGACTAAGAATATG
Organism: Hemiscyllium ocellatum; assembly: GCF_020745735.1. Classification (NCBI taxonomy): domain Eukaryota; kingdom Metazoa; phylum Chordata; class Chondrichthyes; order Orectolobiformes; family Hemiscylliidae; genus Hemiscyllium; species Hemiscyllium ocellatum. Next base: position 47,620,434 of record NC_083402.1, read on the forward strand.
TCACCATTTCACAGTATTGAACGATGACCAGATCAGTGGTCCAGCTAGTTTGCCATGAACATATACTTTGAGCATCAACAGTATTTCACATTCATAGATGGCTAATTACAGCTTCCTTTCAGGAAATTTATCAAAAAGGGTAATGGAGAAAATAAATTTTGAGAAGATTTGTAGCTCAGGTTGAGGTTTTGGATGTAGGTTTGCTCACTGAGCTGAAAAGTTCATTTCCAGACATCTCATTACCTTATTAGGTAACATCTTCAGTGGACCTCACGCGAAGCAATGCTAAAAATTCCTGCTTTCTATTTATATGATTGGGTTTCTTTGGGTTGGTGATGTAGACCCCCATCTACCACCCCCTGAGAAAAGGAACAGGAAGTGACTTCACCCCAGGAAATAACATCACCACAGGAAATGACATCACCAACACAAAGAAACTCAAGCATATAAACAGAAAGCAGGAATTTTCAGCATTGCTTCACATGAGGTCCACTGAAGATGTTACCTAGTAAGATAACGAAACGTCTGGAAATGAACTTTCCAGCTCAGCGAGCAAACCTACATCCAAAGTAATGGATAAAATTAGGCATGACAAGATATACAGCCAGGACACATTCAGCAGTGTGATGGACAGAAATTCCAAAAACGGTTGACAATTGCATAATTTCATTAGTATGAAGTATGTCATTAGCAACTCTAAAAGTAATCTGTTCATCAATGAAGATAGATCAGAAGATAAAACTCAGCCTCGTTTGTAGCAAGAAGCAAATGCTGAGAACAAGAATAAGTAATACAGCCAACTTGAAACTTATTCAGGTATCTTTAACTGATGTTGAGGCAGAGGGGTAGATGGATGAATAAAGCACCACAGTTAATATCAGTGACAATGTTAACGCTGAGTGAACTACAATCTTGCAGTAACACAATTGAGTGTGAGAAAAATTACTTCATCAGTCAAACTATTGTATGGATTGATGGCGTGGCAGTTGGATTTACTAAGCAGCATAAGGAGGCAGAAAATGTTATAGAATCAAATTTCAGGGATGTGTTGACACTAAAAGTTTAACCATATGGACAGGTGATTGCCAGGAGAAATAGACAGGCAATGCAGGAGTCCCCTGTGGCATTCCCTCTCAAACAGTTATACAGATATACAGATGTGCTGTTGGGTGGGAGGGTGGCTTCTCAAGAGAAATCAACACCAGCAGCTAGATCAGTGGCAAAACAATTGGCTCTGTTGTACAGCAGAGAGGGTCAAAGTGTAGGTGAGAAGTAGTGATAAGGGACTCTATAGCTAGGGTCACATGTCTTTCCGTGGCTGTGAGCAAGATTCCAAGGTGTGTTGCCTCCCTGATGCCAAGGTCAAGGATGTTGCTGAGTGAGCACAGGATGTTCTGAAAGGGGAAGGGCGAGTAGTCAGAGATCATGGCACATGTTACTCATTAGATAGGCAGGAAGAGACATGAGGTCCTGCAAAGGGAATTTAGGTAGTTAGGTAGCAAGTTGAGAAGCAGGGCCCCTTGGGAGGCTGCCTTTGCCATGTGCTAGTGAGGCTAGAAATAGGAAGGTAATACAGTTGAATGCATGGCTAAAGAGCTGGTGTTGGAGGGAAGGCTTCAAATAGCTGGATCATTGGGATCTCATCCAGGGCAAATGGAAGAACAAGTTGCATTTGAACTGGAGGGACACCAGTATTCTGGCAAGGAGGTTTGCACGTGTCACTTGGAAGTTTAAACTAGTGTGGAGGGGGGGAGAGAGCCAGTGCCATATGTCAGCATGTAGAGTGATTGATGGGAAGCTACAGATTAACGTAAGTAAGTTTAATAGGAAGAACAGGCAGGGCCAGGTGAATGAACATGATGAAATTTGTAGTCTGAAGTGTATTTGTTTTAGTGCAAGGAGTATAGCAAATTAAGCAGATAAGTTTAGAGCCTTGATTAGTACATGGGACTATAATGTTGTAGCCAGAACAGAAACTTAGTTGAGAGATGATCAGGACTGGCAGCTCAAAAAATCTAGGGTTTCGATGATTCATGCATGACAGAAAATGATGTAAAAGATGTGGAGAATTTGCATTATCGCTTAAGGAGAATGTTACGACATCATGTTCATCTTGGAAGACTCATCCAGTGAGACCATATGGATAGAACTCAGGAATAAGAAATGTGCAATCACAGTCACAGTTTATACTATAGGCCTTTAGGACCTAGTGGGAGATAGAGGAACAGATATATATACAGATCATAGAAAGATGTAAAAACAACAAGGTTATTTAGTGGGTGACTTTTAACTTCCCAATATTAACGAAGACACCCTTATTGCCTGGGACTTAGATGAGGCAAAATTTGTTTCAATTAGGTCCAACTAGTGAAGGACCATATAGATCTTGTACTGTAGAATGCACAGGGAAGGTCTTGTCTCACAAAATTGATGAAGTTTTTATTTGAAAAGTGATGAAGGTGATTAAGGAGCATCGGGCAGTGGATGTTGTCCATGTTGACTTCACTAAAACATTTGACAAGGTCCCTCATGATAGGCTAGTCCTAAAGTTAAGTCAAATGGATCCACGGCGAGTTGTTAATTTGCATACAAAATTGACTTAGTCATAGAAGACAGAGAGTAATTGTGGAAGGTTGTTTTTCTAATTGGAGGTCTGTGACAGGTGGTGTTCAGCAAGGATCAGTGCTGGGACCTCTGTTTGTAATATATGTAATAAAAATGAAGTGGTCTGATTAGTAAGTGACAACACGAAAATTGGTGGAGTTGTGGTTAGTGAAGTTATCAAAGGAAACAGCAGGATATAGATCAGTTGGAAAAGGCAGATAGGGTTTAATCAGAACAAATGTGAGGTGATACGCTTTGGGAAGTCAAATGCAAACGGAACGTACACAGTAAATGGAAGGATCCTTAGGGCAATTGATATATAGAGGGTTCAAGTCCACAGTTTCCTGAAAGTGGCAACACAAGTGGATAAGATGGTAAAGAAGGCAAATAGAATGCTTGACTCTATCGGTCAGGGCACTGAGTATAAAAGTTGGCAAGTCATGCTGCAGCTGTCTAAGTCTTTAGTTAGGCCACATTTAGGTTTTTGTGTGCAGTTCTGGTCACCATACTATAGGAAGGATGTTGGTGCTTTGGAGATGGTGCAAAGACATTTACGAGGATGCTGTCCAGATTGGAATGTATAAGCTAGAAGGAAACGTTCAACAAAATTAGATTGTTTGAACTAGAGCATTGGAGCCAAGGGGTAACTTAATTGAAGTATATAAAATGATGAGAGGCATGGATAAGGTAGATGGTCGGAGATTTTTACCAGGGTGGAAATGTCAAATATTAAGGGGTACAGGTTTAAAGTGAGACTGGGAGTGTTTAAAGGAGATATGTGAGACTATCCTTTTATACAGAGGGTGGGTGGTAGGGGACTAGAAGACAGTGCCAGGAGAAGTGGTAGAAGCAGATTCTATTGCAAGATTTAAGAGGCATTTGGAGAGTCACGTGAACATATCGGGAATAGAGGGATGTGCAAGCAGATGGGATTAGTTTAGAATGGCATTATGGTCAACACAGATATCGTGGGGCTGAAGGGCCTGTTCCTATGCTATACTGCTCTATTTTTTAAAGTGCAGACCTCTCAGTACAATAAAGTGGCAGTATACATGCAATTTTTACAATCCAATTCTTTCAGAATTAGCAATATTCATATCAGAGAAACCTAATGAATAACTCAGAGTGGTAATGCTCATGTGCATGTATCTCGTTAAATATTTTCGTAAAATTTTGTTAGAAAATAAATTCACTTGGGAATCTTTGCCAAAATCTATAAATCATATATACCCAAGATCTGAAGGGAAAGAAATAGCATCAATATTTATGTACTGAAAACAGTCATACAGAATCTTCCAGTTAAGCTTGATAGCTTAATGAGTTCATCTTCAAGGAAAGCTGAAAATACTTTTCAAAACAAAATAACTCTACTGGAAATTTGAAGCAAGTTTCATTAAATGGGTCACAAGCTTTGCTATCAAAGGCCTAATTGTTTAAAGTATTTGTTTGTCACTGGTTGTATCATTATATGTCTGATCAGGTTGACTAAGTAAAAATTGTACTGATGCCTTCACCTTCCATATATCTTGATAAGTCTAAGTCTCTGATTAGTTGACTATTGCTAAAGGTTCAGCTACTTAGGTAGGGAGCATTTTCTATTTCTGTTGCTGTATATCCAGGCGCCTCTTGCACTGTGGACTTGTCTGTTACCTCTCTTGGCTCCTCCACTGTTTCTGAACCCCAGACTACTGGATTCTATGCAATATTGAATAAGCTGTAGTTTTCTTGATTAAAGGAGACCAAATGCCATTGACATCAACATTGTCTCAAATTGTGATTAAAAAGTAAATACCGTGGACGTTGAAAACTTGAAACAATAGCTGGAGAAGCTCAAATGGTCTTCCTGCACTTTTAGAGAGAAAAGCAGAGTTAACATTTCAAGTCTAGTGACCCCTTGTTGGAACAAAATCTTGATGTGGTGTTGCCTACCCTGAAAGCATCATTAAAAATATGTAGTGTGTTAGGTTTTTTAGGATTGTATAGCCTGAAGTTTTGCTCAGTTGCGTCAACTTGGGAAGGCATTAAAAATGATGAGTGGGACCTGATTCTCAATTTCATTTCTGGATGTTTTCATGAGCACAGTGAAGGGTGCGTGTACCAAATCTATACATGACACTCCCATCCTTGCAAGCTCCATTGAACGAGGGTTGCCGGATAGTTCAAACCCCCTGCGCGTTAGAGGAGTCAGACTCTTCTCTAAGTGTTGATGGCTCACTGCCACTCAGGACAACTGTCCCAAACTCTGAACCAAAAGGAAATCCTGGAAATACATCATTGCAAAGTTTTCAATGTAAATAAAGCATATTCATTATTTCTGTTTTAATAGTTAGATTTGATGTTGTAAATTAGATGTGTTTTTTACTGCAATGATTCATTTTAGAAACTTTTAAAGATAAGCTGGCCATTTCATTGATCAACATGGAAATATTTTCAAACCTGAGAAAACATTATTTAGGCTCTTTAGTGCAATAGTAAATAAAAAAAACCTTTGGTAGCTTTCACTTACATAAAAAAATCACTTGCTCCCTGACCATTTTGATTGACAGAACATCTGTTATAGCTTAGAAAAAAGGCAGTTTGGTTTTTACTTTTCAATAGACTCTATTATTTAGATTTCGCAGGGGTTTTTTTAAGAAGAACAGTTGAACATTATGAATGCTTGGCTGCATTTCAAAATATACAAAAAAATCTTTTTGGAAAGAAGTTTAGTTCACATTTTGATTAACAGTTTCAAACCTTTTTTAAAGGATTATGCACATATAGCCCCACTTATTCTATCTTTCTCCGTCTTCTAAGAAAATCTGACCTTATCTGTCTGAAATTGTTTAGATATGTTCCAGCATACATAAAACATGGCTGCTTAGGTTCTTTTCAAGACGTCTCGTATTCTTTAGAATATACCCTTTGGAAAAGTGAAACAAAGCTGCTGTTCACTCTGCATAAAAAAAGTGATGATTAGTTTCCCCTGGCCAGCAGTGAATTAATGACCTGATATATGCAATGACAATGTGCATTCATCGTGCAGGAGCTGGAAGAGATCTCCCTATACAACTTTAAAAATACCAGTTCAGTAGAAGTTCAAGGCATTTATGGCTTGTAATGCTTCAGGCAGCGCTGTCTCAAACACGGACAAGATTTAGAGTTCTGACAGCAGGAGATGCAAATTTGCTAGGCTGGCTCCCTGGTGAAGCAACAAAAAGCCAGTGCAAAGATTTCCAGACATGCCCAGTAACTAACACTGTCACCTTGAGTAGGCCTTTTCACTTTAACATGTTTCTACAGCGGACACAACTGCCTCTGTTTCTCCATGCTAGCATCAATCTATGTGGATTTCCTGTTAGTGCACCTCCTATATAGTAGGCTGTTTCCATTTTGAGAACAATTCCCCTTACATTCCGTCAAATAGCAATATTTGTCACAAACTGTAAGAGTGACAAAAAGCTTACCTGAAATAGTTTCATAAAATGAAATTGAAATGGATGTTTAAAAGAACAACAAAACCAGGAACTTTAATCTACTTTCCCTCTAATATCTCCAGCTGTTGAATCTTAGGTCCATGCAAGTAGTTCTCCTATAAAGCCACAGCCCGAATGAACGTATAAATCATATTTATCAATGAAACTAAAGTAAATTTAACACAATACATTTAAAAAATATTGTTAATGCAGGGACAGAGGATTATTATGGTGTGTAAAATAGACTCCCTCATTCCTGTTAAACGTGCTACATCACTTTTTCTCTCCTCACATTGCTTTAGAATATCTAGCATCTCTTCCAGTGTACAGCCTTTCTTTTGAGTTCACCACCTGCAATTTTATCACCAGGATGCTTTTTGCTAACATTCTTGTCACTATGCTCCTCGATTTTTTTTCAAAAAAAGGGATAAGTTCAGAATAGTGTGCCTTTCACAGGCAGCTGCTCAACGTATCTCTCTCAGAAAACTGCTCGCTGTACAGTACCCCTCACAGAAAGCTGCTCTGTCGGCAGCTACACCAGTGTATGTGCAGAACGAAGTGTGCAAAACAAGCCCCGCTGAAATTGCACTATTGTGAACAGAGAAAATGAGGACTGCAAATGCTGGAGTACCAGAGTTGAAAAATGTGGTGCTGGAAAAACGTAGCAGGCCAGGCAGCATCCGAGGAGCAGGACAATCAACGTTTCGGGCATAAGCCCCCAAAACGTCGATCCTCCTGCTTCTCAGATGCTGCCTGGCCTGCTGTGTTTTTCCAGCACCACATTTTTCAACTATTGAAAACAGAGGTAAACGCTCTCAAAAATACCATTCCATAATTCCTCAGAGACGTTATAAGCAAATCGCACTGCTGGAATACACATTATTGAGTACTACCTGTATGTGACAATGACAAGTGAAACTAGAATTGACTGTGTCAACTTTCCAATTGCCATGCATGGTCCCTCGGAGGGGGTGTGGAGCTGAGAAGGAATATTACCCTGGAGAAGCCGGTTTGAAAGCCAAGACGCTAGATTTGAAGCAGGTTTTTTTTTTAATCATTGCTGGAACGTGAGAATCACTGCCAAGACCAGTTTTTGTTGCACCTTCTTAATTGCCCTGGAGAAAGTGATCATAAGCTGTCTCCTTGAACCATTGCAGCCCATTAATCACATTATGTTTTGGATGCAGGCTTCAGAAAACTATGGAGGATAGTAAGCTCAAGTTAACCAGTGCATCAGGACAAAAAAAAACTCCTCGGGATGGAGGCAGTCATCTTAAGGACAGCATGCAATTTTTTAAAAAAATTATCAGATAGAGCTATAATGCTCCAAACCTATATTAATCAGATTAATTGTACATGTGACATCGGAAAGTTATCATTTCAACAGAAGCACAAAACAAACAAACTTTTACACTAAGTCATCTGTGCTGAGAATTAGAGATTTGCAGCAATTCACATCACAGCTTGAAGATAATTTTAGCTTTGGGCTAACTCAACCTTAGTTTTGATCAGACTAGCTATTGTACTTTCTGGTTTTACTACCGCTTTTAAAAATCCTTTATTGTTTAGGTTTGTATAACAGTAATTCCAATCCATTTACTCCATTGCACTTAGCTCCTCACTGCTCCTCAATACCTTGAGAAATTGTCCTGAGAAATTTCAGCTTATGCTAAATGTATTAAAAAGCTTAGAGTATGTTTTATGTGCTATTTTATTGTGTAAGTACTGCAAGGAGAAGGTACTGTTCTGGTGAATGTACTTGATTAGTCATAGCTGTGAAGATGGTCATATTATACATTTACTTTATTGTTCAAGTCATTCAGCATTATGTAGTTAACATTATACCCTTTTATTTTACACAAGAAGTGTGTGATCCTGATTAGTACAAAATAATTACACCATTCAAAATAATGCTTCATTTTTGTAATATATTAGGCAGGTCTAAAAGCCAATTAGTTCTGTAATCACCAGAAGTAGCATATTCTAGTTACTGACAGGACCGAGCAGATCAGGAATTTATTACTTCCTTGTGTAAATACATATAAAAGTCAGAGATTCACGTCTGCAGAACCTGCTTACATTCTTTCATGGCAAACTGTCCTTTGTTATTAGCTCAGATATCTCCAGAGTACATTTTTATTTATTTAACAGTTCCTTGCTCTGAAACTCAGTCAATATACATTCACATTCTTTTATTCTAAATGGTACAGACAAGCACAATTAATTACAGCCATGAAACATTGATAGTTCATAAAAAGGCAGCTCATAATAAATTCAATTGTAGTTTTAGATTTTTTGGGACACAACATGAAATATGTTTGGAAAATGGATGGAGTAATTGCTAAGCAGAGCTCATTTTTTATGCACGTAACCTTTTTACATTAATTCAGCTAATAGTATTTATATTATGAATCATGACTGGAATTATTCTTCTGTGTACAGTAAACTTTAAACTAATCCCTTTGTTTAAATTATTTGTGTATTACTTCCAGGCTTATTATTCAGCTGATGTTTCCTTATGTACTGTTGTAATGAAGGTTTCCAGCTCCCGTACAGTGTACAGACTTCTTGGGTTTTGATGCACACTCCTTCTCTTTAGCAGTTGCTACATGTGGTCCTCTTTAGAACAGAACATCTGCTCTAACTTTTATGCATTTGTGAGGCTGCCTTTTGATGTTTGAATATATTAAAAATTTAGAAATTTAGTACAGTATGATTTTTCAACACAATCTCTTGCTTATTGTCTTTGATTCAAAAATATATACAATAACAATAAACTTTTAGCTCGAAAGAAGGATAATATAAATTAATAACATTTTATATTGTCAATAAAACATTTTAGTCCTTGGAAACTAAAATACAGAAGCATTTTTGAAGAAAAGTCACTGGACCCAAAATGATTAACTTTGCTTTCTCTCCACAGAAGCTGCCAGACCACTGAATTTTTTCCAGCAATTTCTGTTTTTGTTTCTGATTTCCAGCATCCATAGTTCTTTGTTTGTTTTTATACACAACAATTAGGGTACTTTCATTTATTAGACACTTAACAAAATGTTAAACATTACTTAGGTATGGAAACATGAATTCACTGCTTGAAACATTTGATGCAGTTGAGATCAAACCTGTGACTGATGACAGGATGTAGAAGTGAAAGCAAAGATCAATATGACATCTAACATCTGTATAGTCTTGCAGGAAATCAATAAAATGTTCTAAAAATGCCAAGGAAAAGAGTAAGAAAAGGCTGGCATTTAGGACAAAACACACACAACCTTAGTATTATTGAAACATGGGGTGTGAATAGAATTGAAGAGCAGCTTGGAATTTTGCTACCCTTGCGTCTGTTTCATTCCCATAAGTTGATGTGAAAACTGACTCATTGACAAATTGCACCAGTAACACAAAGATTGTGTGTGTTTTACTGGGAGTCAAGCAAAATCAATCCAGGTCTTGCTGGTTGGTCAGTCAAGGACATGTTACAAAGTCAGTCAGTCAGCCAGAGGATAAGCCACGGTCAGTTGGCTGCAGTTGGCTGCAGATCTGGGCTATTGTAGGATTTATCCATGGAAATGTAAAGACTGCAGACAGCATAGATTTTTGGATTTGTCTGGTACTATTGTCTAGTTGAAGGAATGATTACAGTCATAGTGTTCAACTGAATACAGTATGATGGGATCTGGCAGTATAGGAGTGGGCAGTCTACAATCTCAAAATAGAGTTAGCCAGGAAACTCATGGTGATCCTGGCCTGGATCTGGAGGCAACAAAGCTAAAACAGTGACATTAATTATAACATAGAGGGGGAGGGCTTAACTGAAACAGGGAGAGAAATAGCAATTGTGGATGATATTGGGAGTCAGAAAGGAAACTTCAGTACAGCAAACATAAATACTGAAGATCATCAGCTTGATCTAAAATCATCTGCACATTGCACTTTCAATGTAAAGAGGACTACACAAAAAGTGGGTGGGGGAACATATTTTCTGAAGGGAGTGTAGCCGACAGCTGGAATGTCTGTCCAACTGTGAGGCTGCTCCAGTAATCCGGAGAGTAGTAACTATTTAACGTTCAACATTTACTTTTGATTCCCATTTGCACAGAATGTCTATATACTCCATAATGTTTGATTGTAACCTAGTCTCATGAGATACTGAATGGAAGTACATAGAAACATAGAAAACAGGTGCAGGAGTAGGCTATTCGGCCCTTCCAATCTGTGCCATCACTCAATATGATCATGGCTGATTGTGCAAACTTAGTATCCCATTCCTGCCCTCTCTCCATCCCCCTTGATCCCTTTAGCCACAAGGGTCATATCCAGCTCCTTCTTGAATCTATCTAATGAAGTGACCCAGACAACTTCCAGGTTCACAACTCTCTGAGTGAAGACATTCTTCCTCATCGCAGTCCTGAATGGCATACCTCTTATTTTTAGACCATGTGCCCGTGTTCTTGAATTCCCCAACATCGGGTGCATCCTTCCTGCATCTAGCCTGTTCAGTCCCATCAGGATTTTATATGTTTCATTAAGATTCCCCCTCGTTCTTCTAAATTCCTGCAAACAAAAGCCCAGTCAATCCAATCTTTCCTCATGTGTTAGTCTTGCCACCTCAGAATCAGTTTGGTAAACTTTCACTGGACTCCCTCAATGGCAAAATGTCCGTCCTCAGACTAGGAGACCAAAGCAGCATGTCATAATTGAGGTCTGTCCTCAACAAGGCTCTGTATAACTGCAGAAAGATCTCCTTACACCGATACTCAAATCCTCTCGCTATGAAGGAGAGTGTGCCATTAGCTTTCTTCACCGCTGGCTGCACCTGCATGCCAAACTTCAGTGACTGTTCCACCATGGCACTCAGGTCTCATTGCACTTCCCTTTTCTTAAATTGCCATCATTCACATAATAATCTGCCTATCCTGTTTTTGTGACCAAACTGGATAACCTCACATTTATCCACTTAATGCTGTATTTCTCAACTATTTGCCCACTCAGCCACCCTGTCTAGGTCACCCTGCAACCTCTTAACATCCTCCTGACAAAACACCCTGGCACCCACCTTAGTGTCATCTGCAAATTTGGAGACATGGCATTCAATTCCTCTGTCTAAATTGTGAACAACCAAAGTCCCAGCACTGAACCCTGCGGTGCTCCACTTGTTACTGTCTGCCATTCTGAAAAGGATCCATTTAGTCCAATGCTCTGTTTCCTGTCTACAAACCAGTTCTTTATCCATGTCAATACATCACCTCCGATACCGTGACCTTTAATTTTACTTGCTAATCTCTTGAGGGGAATCTTGTCAAAGGTACGTTGTGGCCTAATTGGTATCTTGTGATCTTTGAGAATAGCCAATGGAGAAAGGGAAATTCACAAAAATCTCATATTTCCCATTGGCAATGGCAGACAATTTCTGGGACTATAAGTTGCAATATCCTCATACACAATGCATAGGGTGCTGGGAGAGGAATGGTGTGGTCGGTTTGTAAGGGAGGGTATTGGTGTTTGTGGCAGCTGCTTTATGGTAAGACTACATTACCACTTTTTGGGCACCATATGTAGCCTAGGATGATTATTGTTCATGGGAAGGAGTATTGTGAGTCTGAAAAGTAATACAGCATGAGCTGCTGCCACTGAGCACCTGTGACGTACTGGCAAGGAATTGTCCTCTTTAGCCATATCTAATGCAAAACCACATGAGCACATGTTGACTGGGGACTTGGCCAAGTGTGTGACTAACTTCTGTGAGGCCATAAGCTAGAGTTTCATGGGGAAGGATATCAGGGGTAGAGCAAGCCATTAGAAATTGTGTATGTGTCTCTCTGCAATAAAAATATCTGAATCCCAAAGAAAGTAGGATTGTTTTCTTTTACCAGTTATAATAAGTATTTGTCTTTAACCATTGACAAACAGACCATATTGTCAGTTTACCAATCACCCCGTGCCTCCTATGAGGAAGTGAAAGAACATGGAAAAGCTATATTTACAAAACGTTTTGGAAAACAGAAGGAACATCTTAACCCTTCCTGTGGACCAGTGCCATTGGTTTCCTCCATCCAGAAAACCATGTTTGTCTGCTGGATATGTGTGTATGTGTGTGTATGTGTGTAGAGATTTTAAAAGGGGGCTACAGTCTTAACTAGTACAGCCACATCGGTTCATAGTTCATAGCTGTTCACTTGTGATCAGAATTTAGTGCTTCATAATAAACAGCAATTCTTGCTCAGTACAAGAACATGGTGGGTTTTGTTTTCTGTTAATGCAAGTCCAACAGACAGGTAAACTGGTTTTGTGTACTTTGATGCAATCATTAGCTTTTGTGTGAACTGGAAATAATAGATTTAGAATTGCAACACTTTCCTAAGTGAGTCAAGTGTGTTGACTCCAATGCCCATCTAGGGTGAAAAATGTTCCACAATGAAACTCCATCTGCCACTCCTCAGCCATTGGCCCATCTGATCAAGATCCAGATGTAATCTGAGGTAACTTTCTTTGCTGTCCACTACACCTCCAATTTTGGTGTCATCTGCAAACTTATTAACCAAACCTCTTATGCTCGCATCCAAATCATTTATGTAAATAACAAAAGGTAGAGGACCCAGCACCGATCCTTGTGGCACTCCACTGGTCACAGGCCTGCAGTCTGCAAACCAACCCTCCACCACCACCCTCTGTCTCCAATCTTTGAGCCAGTTCTGTATCCAATATGGCTAGTTCTCCCTGTATTCCATAAGGTCTAACCTTGCTAACTAGTCCCCCCATGGGGAATCTTGTCGAGCACTTACTGAAGTCCATATAGATCATATCTACCACTCTGCCCTCTTTAATCCTCTTTGTTACTTCAAAAAACTCAATCAAGTTTGTGAGACATGATTTCCCACACACAAAGCCATGTTGACTATTCCTTATCAGTCCTTGCCTTTCAAAACACATGTACATCTGTCACTCAAGGTTCCCTCCAACAACTTGCCACCACTGACGTCAGGCTCACTGGTCTATAGTTCTCTGGCTTGTCCTTTCCATCTTTCTTAAATAGTGGCACCATGTTAGCCAACCTCCAGTCTTCTGGAACCTTACCTGTGACTACCAATTATGCAAATATCTCAGTCAGGGACTGAGCAATCACTTCCCTCACTTCCCACAGAGTTCTAGAGTACACCTGATCTGGTCCTAGGGATTTATCCACTTATATGCGTTTCAAGCCACCCAACATTTCTCCTTAACATTATTTGCCAAAGCTATCTCATGTCCCCTTTTCATCCTCCTGACTTCCCTCCAAAGTACAGAGGAACCTTGATTATCTGAATATCAATTATCCGAACATCAGATTATCTGAATGAGATCTCGAGGTCCCAATAGAAACAGTACATCAAAGACTGGGGTTGGGGGGCAGTGTGCTGCTGCCTCATCTCCTAAAAGGGAAGCGGACTTAACAGAAAACTCCGAGCCCCAGAGGAAAGGCATTGAGTCAATTAACCGAACGAAATAATGCCTGCCCATCTCATTCAGATGATCAAGGTTCCTCTGTGTACTCCTACTGCCTTCATGATCTTCTAAGCATTTGCTCAATCTCTCCTGTCCAAACCTGACGTATGTTTTCTTCTTTTTCTTAACTAAACCCACAATTTCTTTAGGCATCCAGCTCTCCCTTGACCTACCAGCCTTTCCTTTCACCCTGACAGGAATATACTTTCTCTGGATTCTCATTATCTCATTTCTGAAGGCTTCACATTTTTCAGCCGTCCCTTTACCTGTGAACATCTGCACCTAATGAGCTTTCAAAAGTTCTTACCTAATATTGTCAAAATTAGCCTTCCTCCATTTTAGAACTTCAACTGTTAGATCTGGTCTATCCTTTTCCATCACAACTTTAAAACTAATAGAATTATGGTACTTGCTCCCAAAGTGACACCCCCCCCCCCCCCCCCCCCCCCCCCCCCCACCCCACTGACACCTCAGTCACCTGTCCTGCCTTATTTCCCAAGAGTAGATCAAGTTTGCACCTTATCTCGTAGGTACAGTCACAGACAGAATCAGAATATTTTCTTGTACATGCTTAACAAATTACTTTCCATCCAAACGTTAACACTATGGCAATCCCAGTCTATGTTAGGAAAGTTAAAATCCCCTACCATATCCACCCTATTCTTCTTACAGATAACTGACATCTTCTTACTAATTTGTTTCTCAATATCCTGCTGAGTATTAGGAGGGCTAGAATACAATCCCAATAAGGTGATCATCCCTTTCTTATTTTCCAGTTCCACCCAAATAAATTCACTGGATGTATTTCTGGAAATATCCTCCCTCAACACAGCTGTAATGCTATCCCTTATCAAAAACGCCACACCGCCTCCTCTCTTGCCTCCCTTTCTATCCTTCCTGTGGCATTTGTATCCTGGAACATTAAGCTGCCAGTCCTGCCCATCTCTGAGCCATGTTTCTGCAATTGCTATGATATCCCAGTCCCATGTTCCTAACCATGCCCTGAGTTCATCTGCCTTCCCTGTTAGGTCTCTTGCATTTTATTAAAATACATGTAGTTTAATTTATCAGTCCTACCTTGTTCTCTGCATTGTCCCTGCCTGCCCTGACTGTTTGACTCACATCTTTTCTGATATTTTTCCTCACTAACTTCTTGGGTCCCACCACCAGCCACCCCCCTCCCCCCCTTACTAGTTTAAATCCTCCCAAGCAACTCGAGCAAATGTCAGTATATAAGTCCCCTTCTAATTCAGGTGCAATCCGTCCTTCTTGTACAGGTCACTTCTACGCCAGAAGAGATTCCACTAATCCAAAAATGTGATCCTTCTCCCATGCACCCGCTCTTCAGCCATGCATTCATCTGCTCGATCCTCCTATTCCTACCCTCGCCAATTTGTAGCACTGGGAGCAATCCAGATATTACTACTCTTGAGGATCTCCTTTTTAAATTCCTGCCTAACTCTCTATATTCTCCCTTCAGTATCTCATCCTTTTCCCTTCCTCTATCATTGGTTCCAATGTGTACAATGACCTCCTGCTAGTTCCTCTCCCCCTTGAGATCATTCTGTACCTTCTCTGACACATCCTTGATCCTGGCACTCACCATTCTGATTTTTTAACTGCTGGCCACAGTTCCTCAGACTAGAGAATCTCCTAACACAATCAATCTCTTGGAACCTGACATACCCCTCAATGCATTAGATCCAATCTCAATGCCAGAAAATTGGCTGTTCATACTACATTCCCTTGAGAACCCATTATCCCTTACATTTTCCAAAACAGTACACTTGTTTGAAATGGGGATAGCCACAGAAGACTCCCGCACTACCTGCCTACCTCTCTTACCTTTCCTGGAGTTGACCCATCTCTGTGACTGTATCTGTGACATTTCTCCCATTTCAGCCCAGGGCTCAGCAGGCGCCTGGGCTCTGGCAGTACTCTGAGCAACAGCGATCTCAGACACTACATCCTCCACTGGCTGCAGACAGGGGTTCAGTTATGTCTTCACCAGATTGAGTCCCTGAGTCTGTGCTAGCTAATGTGCCCAGTGAGGTGACAGTCTTTATACTGAGAGAGGTGCAGATAAACACTCTGCCTTTGTGTTCTCTGAGGTGCTGGAGCCTTCATTCTCAGAGGAAGTAGTGTTAATGGGGTGAGACTGTGGCCTTACATAGCTTATGTAGACCAATGCATTTGTCTTCATGCACGATCAAGAAAATGTTGCTTGTTGGCTTCCCTGAGATAATTTTATTTCTCCTATCCATAAAAATAACCTTGAACCCTCCTAGACCAGCTCAATTGCTCAGTCCTTTAAGAGGCTGAGGAGTTTGTTGTCCAGTATCTGCCAGTCTTGGCCTTGTCTATGGGCTTGTGCAACATAAAGGGGGAGGGAGGGAATTGAGTATGATGGCAGTGGATGCAGGCTATGAGTACCCATGCCAGGTGGTGAGATGCTTCTAGTTCATGAGTAAAACTTGCAGTGTCCAGGAAATTTGAATACTTTGATAGCACGAGGTGACTGTGAGCCCTTCAACACACATTATGCTGAATCTGGCAGCCAACCACTTTTTGTGAAATGTCTGAGTAATATCCCCTGTGAGTTACAGAGAGAAGATAGCACCATTTACACTTGTGAAGCATGGCAGATTTCTTCAGGCACTGCTCTTGGGTATGCTGGTGAGAATATCCTTTGCAGCTACCTGGAACCCGACTGGAATAGACATACAGGATGAAAAGAGGTTGCTTGACCCATCAAGTCTACACCGACTCTCCAAAGAGCATTGAATGAAGACCTGTAAACCCACAATTACCACAGCTAATCCACCTAGCCTACACATCCCTGGACAATACAAGGAAATTTAGCCTGGCCAATGCCCCTAACCTGCACATCTTTGGACTATTGGAGAAAACTGAAGTACCCACAGGAAACCCACACAGACATGAAGAGAATGTGCAGACTCCACACAGACAGTCACCCAAAGCTGGAATTGAACCTGGGTCCCCTGTACTGTGAGGAAGCAGTGCCATTGAACCACCCAAATGATGCCATCTCTAGGACGAAGATATTCCTTCTTATTCAGAGACCACCCCAAAACAACCTCCAAATAGGCAAATGACCTGTGAAAATGGCATCGGAATCTTAGATCTTTGAATGTCTCAGCAGGGACAGTTTTTGTTCCCTTGCCCCATGTGATTGATCAAATTGCGAATTCTACATCTCGCTTGCATTGATAATGGGGTAAAAAGCACATAACTATGGAAGATAAGTTATTTAGAACATGACAGAGTGACAATCTTTAACAAACCCAGCAGCATACTTTAAGTCAAAAATGGAAAATCTCAGCCTAAACCACTCAGATCAGTAGTTTTCACCATACATAATCAATAGACTTTTTGATTTAAAGACATGTTTATTTCCAAATCTCTTCCTGTGAGTAATTTGTTTTTACATACTCCAATTTTATTTTGACTGCTGCAGCTTTGTGGCAATTTTCTAAAATGACAGATGATACATTATAGCTCCTTGTTCACTGAATTTACGCTCTAAATGAATAATCTTTGCAAATCACAATCATGAGGGGCATCGATAGGGTAAATTGACAAGGTCATTTCCCTTGGAGGGAGTCCAGAGCCAGAGGGCATAGATTTAGGGTGAGAGGGGAAAGATTTAAAAGGGACCCAAGGGACAAGCTTTTTGAGCAGAGAGTGGTACACGTTTGGAACGAGGTAACAGAGGAAGTTGTAGAGACTGGTACAGCAACAACATTTAAAAGACATTAGATGGGTATATGAATACAAAGGACTTAGACGGATATGGGCCAAATGCTGGTAAATGGGAGTAGACTAGGTTAGAATATCCTAGGTGGTGAGGGAGCGGCGGTGAAGTGTCCTCCCACTCTGCCGAGGACATGGAGGTCCTAGGCCTCCTTCACCACCGCTCCCTCACCACCAGATGCCTGGAGGAAGAATGCCTCATCTTCCACCTCGGAACACTTCAACCCCAGGGCATCAATGTGGACTTCAACAGTTTCCTCATTTCCCCTTCCCCCACCTCACCCTAGTTTCAAACTTCCAGCTCAGCACTGTCCCCATGACTTGTCCGGACTTGTCCTACCTGCCTATCTCCTTTTCCACCTACCCACTCTACCCTCTCCTCCCTGACCTATCACCTTCATCCCCTCCCCCACTCACCTAATATACTCCATGCTACTTTCCTCTCTATGCTTCAGGCTCTCTGCCTTTATTCCTGATGAAAGGCTTTTGCCTGAAACATCGATTTCGCTGCTCCTCGGATGCTGCCTGAACTGCTGTGCTCTTCCAGCACCAGTAATCCAGAATCAAGCTCGCTGGTCTATAGTTCCCTGACTTTTTTTTAATCACCTATCAGAAATAAGGCACCACATTAGCCACCCTCCAATTTATTGGCATCTCACCTTTGGCTGTCATTTACCAAGATATTGTAGGTAGACACTAAATGCACCAAAAAGTGGTTTGGAAATAGAAATAACTGAATGATTGGAAACCATGGTGAATTCTTAATGGTGGCCAATTCACTCTTCAGCAAAGAGATCTCTGATGCACACTGAAGAGAGAATTTTTGCAGTACTTCAAATCCAGCCAAAAAAACACCAAGTAGAAGTGGAAACTTGAATCACATTCAACCTCATTGAAGTTCAGGTGCTACCAGAAATCTGCTTCAATCCAAGAGACTGAGCTGTACCCAGCTGTAAGTACCACCCTGCTCGCCAGCTGCATACTGCCCATATGATGCTGTCCATCTGTCAACTGAAAGAATATGATAAATTGTGTTTTAATCAACCTAGATCATATGAACAAGGGGGTTGATGAATTTTTTTACCCATCAAGTTACAGCTGTCAGTGCAGGTATTATTAGCTGTTAATTTATAGTTTTCTACATTTAGAAGAATATGTTGAGCTTTGTCATGGCATGAGCAATATGGACCTGAATGTTCTGAAGCAATGTTTACTTTCCATCTGACCTTTATCGAAAAGCTGCTGAAATGATGGAGCTTTGTGCAGCTGTGTGCCATTTTGATTGAAAGTTAAAGTAATTTATAAAGCCAAATGTCACCACATAAAGCCAAACTTGAGTAAAGAGGTGTTGTTGCACTGAAGGTATCTCAATATGTTTCATATTTTGTTTTCTTACATAGCTAAAAATATACTATGTATACATCAATCAGGAGCAAAAGTTGACCATTCAGCCTTTCGAATTTGCTCCACCATTTAAAAAGAACAAGGCTGATCTGATGGGGTGCTCAATTCTCCATTTGTACTTCTATAAGCTTGCAAGCCCTGGCTAAACAAATACTGATTTAACTCTACCTTAAAAATATTCAAAGTTTCTAATTCTGCCAAATTTACAGGAAGAGAGTTTAAAAGATTTGGGACCTCTGTTTTAATGAGTAAATGGCATTTTTCCTCCAGGCATCAGGTGGTTAGGGTGTGGAGGAAGAACACCTTGTCTTCCGCCTTTGCACCCTCTAACCACACAGCAGCAAGGTGGACTTCATCATTTCCTCACTTCCACACCCTCCCCCCTCCCACCTTATCCCAGTTCCAACATTCCAACTCAGCACCACCCTCATGACTTGTCCTGCCTAGTTACCTTCCGACCTATCTGCTCCACCCTCGTCTCCAACCTATCACCATCATTCCAGCTCCATCTACCTATCACACTCTCAGCTACCTTCCCCCCAACCCCACCCCCCTCCCATTTATTTCTCCACCCCCTCGGCTCACAAGCCTCATTCCTGATGAAGGGTTCTTGCCTGAAACATTGATTTTCTTGTTCCTTAGATGCTGCCTGACCTGCTGTGCTTTTCCAGCACCACAGTCTCAACTCTGTATCTACCTTCCACCAAGACTCATACTCTACCATCCTCACTATTACCAACAACATCTTCCCTCACTCACTGTCAGCCAATTCAACTGTGACATTACCAACCCTGCATGCCCTACACACTGCCTATTCATTCACTCAAGTCACCTACTCATCTTCACCAACAGTGCAGCCTGCCTCACAGCACCAGGGACCTAGGTTCAATTCCAGCCTCGGGCAACCGCCTGTGGAAAGTTTGCACATTCTCCCTGTGTCTGCATGCATTTCCTCTGGGTGCTCCGATTTCCTCCCACAATCCAAAAGATGTGCAGGTTAGGTGAATTGGCCATGCTAAATTACCCATCATGTTCAGGGATAGGTACATAAGTGAGGGAATTAGAGTAATGGGGTAGGGGAATGGGTCTGGGTGGGTTACTCTTCAGACAGTTGGTGTAGACTTATAGGGCCAAATAGCCTGTTTCCACACTGTAGGGATTCTATGATTCTATGATACTAGCTGCACTACATACTTTCAAAATACAAGTTCTATTACCTGCCTCTCTCTCATTCCATGAAGAAAACGTTTCACAATAGGGGCAGAAACTCAGCCCACCATTCAGCTCCTCACCCCTTATGAGGAGAGGATTTATCTTTGACTGCCCCAAGCAGGGTCTAGATTGGCATAAGAGGCTACACCATCCAGGTGAGCTCAAAGAGAATGACTATGATGAGATCAAGTGAAGAGTCTGAAGATGCAACCTGCTCCAGTCCATGTCCTTGACAGCATAGTGTCTTTGCTGCAGCATTAAAATGCTTGCCGGTGCAACCTGAGATGCAACAGAGAAGTGCTGAAGCATTCTAAAAATGGATCAGTATTACCCCAAGGGATCATGGAAGCTGTCACATGTCGAATGTCACTGAAATGGATTTGAGGTGTATTTGGCCAGTGTCAATAGAGTGTGCCCTGAGATGTTAATATCTAGTTTTCAAAATGGAGGTTGTTCAGAGTAAACTCGAAACTGTTGCTGTCAGATGTTGCTCTTGTTTCCCTGTTGAGTTTTCCCTACATTGAACTTGTTTACTACATTTGGTAAGATGGGAGACTGAATATTAATGAGGTGAATTGGGCAGTTAACAGGGTAATTTAATAATGATTAATCCTTGTCAATTGGCATCTCACCGCTGCCAAGTGAGAATCTTGCCATGTTACTGTGAAAAGCATAGGGATGGCATGAACTCCTCCTGATGTCAAGATGGGCCCCACTGCACTTGTTTTGGCAATTTTGCCAGGTATCTCACCATGTCACTCAGATCCCTATAAGATTCAGCCCTTGCATTTATACTCTGTATCTCCTTTTATCATAGTCTGATTATCATTTCCCATATTGATACTTTTCTCTTTGGCCTTGATTTGCCTTCAACAATGTGATCACTTATCCCCATTATTCAGTTTAAAATTCTGTCTATTTACTTGGTCATGTGATTGGAAAGACAAACATCCCAGCATGGTCTTATGAGGAAAGGCTGAGAGACTTGGGTCTGTTCTCATTGGAAAGAAGAAGGCTAAAAAGAGATTTGATAGAGACATACAAGATGATCAGATAGGGTAGACAGTGAAAGTCTTTTTCCTAGGATGATGAGGTTAGCTTGTACGAGGTGGCATAACTACAAAGTAAAAAATGAGGTCTGCAGATGCTGGAGATCACAGCTGCAAATGTGTTGCTGGTCAAAGCACAGCAGGTTAGGCAGCATCTCAGGAATAGAGAATTCGACGTTTCGAGCATAAGCCCTTCATCAGGAATAAGAGAGAGAGGCTTATGCTCGAAACGTCGAATTCTCTATTCCTGAGATGCTGCCTAACCTGCTGTGCTTTGACCAGCAACACATTTGCAGGCATAACTACAAACTATAGGGTGATAGATTTAAGACAGATGTCAGAGGCAGGTTCTTTACTCAGAGAGTGGTAAAGGCATGGAATGCCCTGACTGTCAATGTAGTTAACGCAGCCACATTAGAGGAGATTTAAACAATCCTTGGATAAGCACATGGATGATGATGGGAAAGTGTAGGGGGACAAGCTGAGAACAATTCACAGGTCAGCACAACATCGAGGGCCGAAGGGCCTGTTTTGCGCTGTATTGTTAAATGGTCTGTGTTCTATGTATAGGTGGGGACTACTTTTCCCAGTAGTGGTGCCGGTACGCCTTAAATCAGATCCTCTTCTCCCACTTAGTCTTTGAGCCATGCATTCATAGCTTTAAAACAAAACAAATAACATTGGGATGCTGGAAATCTGAAAGAAAAGCAGAAATTGCTGGAGAAACTCAGCAGATTTTGCAGCAACTATGGAGAGAAAAGAGTTAATATCTCGAGTTCAGTTCTAAAGAAGAGTCACTGGACTCAAAAGGCTAACTGTTTACTCTCGATAAATGCTGCTGGATCGACAGCAATTGCTGTTTTTGATTCATCTCTCCAATCTGATTTACCATATGTCAATCTGAACATGGCTCGGATAATAACTTTTGAGGTTCTGTTTCTTAATTTCCTCATACTGATTCTGCCAGTTGTCCTTCTTTATCCCTCCTTTGCTGTTAATACGTACTTGAACACAATAACTGGATCCTCCCCTTCCTAATCTAAGGTTTTGTCCAGCCCTAAGCATTTGTCCTGAAAACCGACACTGGGCAGGCAATGCAACTGCCTGGATTCATGCTCTTTACTGCAGAGAACGGTATTAGTTCTCCTCACTATACTATCTCCCAGTGCCACTACATTTCTTCCAGTCCCCACACTTGAGTGACCTGTGTACCATACTGCCACGTTCCATTAGCTGTCAAGGACAGAAACACATAAACAGAGATTTGTACTAACTTAGCAAAACACAAAATGTGAACTATATTGCTCTAAAACTGTACTGCTATAAAATATTTAACAATAATCCATGCAAAATACGTTTCTAATTGAGACTGGAAGAGAAGCAAGCCATTATTGTCCTGCCAAATTCAGACGTGAGCATTATAATTTCAGTGTGAAAGCTAAATAGTAATCAGATAAAAAGTGCATGGATGTTGCTGCTTGCCTTTAGCAAAACCCATTACATGGTTGATTCCAGTCCATTGGTGGCTCAGGTATATCATCTAGACCCAGCACTATGTCAAAACTAATGCATTGCATGATGAGCAGGATTGCACACAGAAAACGATTTAGTATATTCCCAGCGTGTGTTGGCAGACTTGAACTGTAATGCTGATTTAAATACATGCACATCTGGTGCACGAGACATTTCTGACATTTGGAGTGCTGCTGCCTGCTATGGTGACCCCTAAGAAATCCGTCCGTGAGTTAACATATTTGTTAACACCTTGTTCATTGGAGAAGGCTGAATTTCACAATGTTTTCCCATTAACATCCTTTCATCAGGCAATCAAGAAACACTTTGCCACTGAAAGAATGATAGAATTCTGGAGCTGTCTTCTCCTGAAAGGCTATGTTTGTCGTTCTCCTTGAAATTTTGAAAACTGAGATTGATATGCACCAATGATGCGTAAAAGAATTTGTCTCATAGATCATCGATGGGATAATGGAAGAATAAAAGGCTTGAGGGGCTAACTGGTCAATTTGTATTTCTATGGCTGAATGGCATCTTGCCACTATGGATCAAAGTAATCTGAGTAACATTTTTGAGGAAGGCAATAGAACCAGGTCTATACTTAACGGCTACTGCTAGTGCTGTCATGCCTATTGATGAGGGAAAGTTCCTGCAGACCGAGTCAGAACGTCAGCAACTCAGCATCCACTCCTACACGGCAGCTTGTCACTACTGGGGCTATACCTGGATAAGGACACGTTGATGTCCATGTGCTTCCTCATGTGTAGTGGCAAAAGATGTATGAGGTCCAGCACTTTCAACATCAGAGGAACTTGTTTTAAAGATGTGTACGTATTTAAATTGTCTTAACATTTCAAGTCTGAAGATTTGTACCAGGGAGACAATGAGGTACTTTCTGCCTGCATCCCTGCTTGTCATGAAATGAGTCAGTGCTGACATAGTATTGGGTATATATGAAATGGCAGAGCCACCAATGCACTGGAATAAGCCATATAATGAACACTGCCAAAGACAGGGCAGCTGCATCTTTTATCTAAGTGCTGGCAAAAAGCCAGCAGGGGTTGTATGAGGGCTTTAGTAGGTGAATTAATTGATTCATTTGATTTCTGAAGGGTCAACCCATATGCCAACTTACAGCCTATTGCTTTCAGAGCCTAATGATCAACTCAATGATCCTCCATCTGGTTCCATGGCTCTGTTACCCTCTGCTTCTAGCACCAGGTAGATTTTCTGCTGTAAGTCTTGCTTGATACTCACCCTGCATGCATAATGAGCTCCAACCTGGAAAGATAGATTGGGCCTGGGGCAAATGCAGAGGAACATGCAGAAGATTCAACACAATCATTTATTTGAAAGATGCCACATCAACTGTCACTCTAATGCTGCTGAATTTCCTGACGAATACATTGAAGGGAAGCCCTTCATTCCAAAAAAGTAAGTGATCAACTGAACCATCACTTGTTTTATGCTGACTTTTAATGTAAATCAATATTTGCAGCATCAAATGGAGTGGATCTTAAGTCTGTACGTTGATGTAAAGTGAGTAACAAAAATTGTTCAGCCTGTTTTACATGATTCCCACTTTTAATGCTGACTTATCACATATTTTACTCTATTGATCAAAGTCAGAATCTAACTCCAAGGAGTTGGCAGGATTAGAACTCATCAGGAAGCAAGGAATTCAGACTGGCAAATAATAGATTGCAAAGCACTGGATTTGGAGATGACATGTTCACAAAAGGAAAAATGAAGTATGACAGTAGATGAGGTTGGAGGTCAGCAGTAATCATATGCTGCCCACCTGAGGTCGCAAAATGATACGAATAGTGTGTATGTGTTAAGTCAATGACTCTGTTAGTGGGCCTTATGTTAATACTTAATATCGAGGGCAGTATCAGATTTCCATCCCTATGGATAATTGGTGAAGCAATTTTCAAAAGCTGTCACAGCTTTTATACTCAACCTTACAACGTTTGTTTGCTCTAGTGGATCAAAACAAAATGTAAGCACTTTCATGGTATAACATGCAATTTTTTGCAGCTTATAGTTTTGCTGTCTTAGCAAATAGTTACTGTGTTTATGTTAGTTGTGACTGTATTTTTGACAGGAAAAAGTGAGGACTGCAGATGCTGGAGATCAGAGCTGAAAATGTGTTGCTGGAAAAGCGCAGCAGGTCAGGCAGCATCTAAGGATGCTGAAGAAGGGCTCATGCCCGAAACGTCGATTCTCCTGCTCCTTGGATGCTGCCTGACCTGCTGCCTTTTTCAGCAACACATTTTCAGCATTGTATTTTTGACTCTGGGTTCACCACAAGATATTGGAACTGCACAAACATTGATATTTACTCTAACATGCTTGGGAGGAGCCATTAATGCAATTTATCTCTTTTAGTGAGGAAGGTGCAGTCCCCAATTAATACTGGGACCCAAACAGTTCCCAGTTGTGTTCAGAATTATAGATTTAAATGCAAGCATTGTCATTCCAGATTTGATATGAACAAACAATTCCTTTAACAATTTTTTAAAATGGGAATTTTGGTCTGTGGATATGGCAGTTAAAACCACAGGGTAACAAATTTATGAGAATGTTGGTATTGGAAAATATTTCATTTTAATTGTAGAGTAGTTGTTTAGAAAATAAACACTTTAAAGCTGGTTTATGTTATGCAATGAATAAGACTATCCATTGTTCCTCTGTTTGGCTGGATGTGGGTATGGTTAGTGTGTTCTTGGAGCCTGTCTTGCATTTACACAAATGTTGGGACATCAGCACAAGAGGGATAATTTCGAAAGTTGCTGATGTTACTAAGTTAGGGATCACGGCAAATTGTAAGAAAGAATGCATAATTTGTCAAAAAACAGTCAATGGAGTGAGCTGCAGATGAAAGCTACAATGCAGAATGAAGAAATATGAAGTTGTACATTTCAAGAAAATGAAGACTGAGAAGAATCATAACATGATTAGGGAAATCCTAAGTTTGCCAAGTTTGTGTAAAACAAAGCCTTCACCAGATTTGCTGCGATTACTCCTCTGATACTGAAAGAAAATGTTGGACTGTGATTTTCACAGTCACAGAGACATGACACCTTGTGCAAAATGATAGAGTGACCCATTTCCTACACATCCTGTTTTTGGTGCTACGCAGGATCCTGAACCAAACCAGGCAGTTTGGATTCAGTGTTGTGCTCAAACAGGCTCCATTTATAGAATCATAGAGCCATAGAGATACACAAGATGGAAACAGACCCTAAATAAAATTTGCACAGGAATGTTTCAATGTCCATTTCCCTGCAGTTTTTAAGAGTAGATGAGAATGCTCCTAAAAAGCAGATGAAGTCTGTGGCTCTGTCAAGCTGTCAAGTTATTTAAAAGTTGAGAGAAGAGAAAGCAGTCTGCTGTGTCTCTGTGTAGACTTCCATTCTGGGATGGTGGTGTCCACTGGGAGTCATGCAGGATGACCTTGGAGTTACATCATAGTTTGCTGGATGTAGTGCTGGACTGCTTGGAAAACACTGCCTCATTTGAACTGAACTCTGTTACATGAGATGAAACATCTCTCCAGCCCTCTCACTCACCTGCTCTCACACATTTCCCATCCATCCCAGCTCATGCTCCTAACTCACTGTTATGGTCCTCCCTTGTCAATCCCTGTTTCTCTGATCAACACTCGCTATGGCTACTCAAACCCTCTGTGTAAACCTGTGCCCCACCACACATCCCTGGTTCTTCATGGTCCCATGCCAAATTAGTTCTAACTCATGCCAACCTATGACCAGCTGACCACCCTTTGACCCTTACATCTATCATGTCAACTTGCCAAGTATCCGTCACTGGTAGCCTTCAGTGTTCATGCAGAAGTGAGACAATAAAATTATATAAAATAAAGTTCCGACATCTACTGAAGTCTTCACTATATTGAAATAAGCTGTTTCATAAATGCCCATTGAATATGTTTTAATTCTATCAACTAAATGAAGCTTTAGAACAATAAATATTTCATTCAAATGTACAATTTCTTTTCAATAATAAATATTGAAATTTATTTGCACTCCAACTTCTAATAGTATATAACCATATGTGCTTATCAATTAATCTGTGACGAAGATAGAATCCTACTGTAATAATCACTAATTGTTAACTCATTTATGAAACATTATTTCAGAAATGGAAATCCTCAGGCTTATGTCAACAGACAGAATGAATAGCAAGTAACAAGTGCTTCTGTGGGGTCCTTTTAATGCTATTGACAGGTCCTCTCATTACCTCCTTTGACAGATACTGCTGATACTTTTACCTGTTCTCTGTGACAGGTTTATTTGACAGATTCATTTAACACTTTTGCCAAGTCTTTTTGTTAACTCTCTTTAATAGTTAAAAATCATACAACACCAGGTTATAGTCCAACAGGTTTATTTGGACGCACTAGCTTTCAGAGTGCTGCTCCTTCACTAGGTGTTTGTGGAATATAAGATTGTAGGACACAGAATTTATAGCAATATTTAGCAAAATTACAGAACTAGCCCTAGATTTCCCAGTCTCCATTATAGCGAAAGTACCAGAGCTACCCAAAATTCTGAAGTCTTACCTCTGAATATGGCACTGCCTATTTCTGCAGGATGGGAATGAAGGCAGAGCATGTTCTGTGTTTTATGCAGGCAATAGTTATTTAAATTATTTCCTCCATTGCATTGGAATTTTGCTGCATTGCAATGCAGCGGAGGAAATAATTTAAATAACCATTGCCTGCATAAAACACAGAACATGCTCTGCTTTCATTCCCATCCTGCAGAAAAAGGTAGTACCATATTCAGGGGTAGGACTTCAGAATTTTGGGTAGCTTTGGTACTTTCGTTACAATGGAGGCTGGAAAATCTAGGACTAATTCTGTAATGTTCTAGGGACAGAATATATAAATTCTGACAGAATAATGCTTGATATCCCTCCTTAGGTGACCTGACAGTGTATATGTATCAACATGTTGCTTCACAGTCAATTGCCTAACATTTATTTCATGGAATGAAAAAGGCTCTGACGGTGTTACCACATTCCCTTCAGTTTCTGAACTTAGTAATCAGTTTTGTAAATAAATTAATTGCTAGACCATCAAATCTGAACTCTGCAGAAATGCTGAACTCTCATTCTTTTTAAGAGGAAATTAATCCTAAATGATAATCATGTTGGAGTTCAATGGCCTAACTATTTATGGTATATTTTGATTGTATCCTGTTAATTAACACAGCTATGCTGAAAACTGTCAACACAACTTCCAGAGTTGTGTAAATGAAGTTTAGATGTAACAATTTGTAGCACAGACTTCAGCACTGTTATTCTAAGTGATTAAAGACTTAACAGCAATATAAGTTTGTTCAATACATCACATCAGCTGTATGACACTTAGTTTTTTTTTTACCACAAATTCTATGTCTTATGATCCTGTCCCCTTAGCTACCTGATGAAGGAACAGTGCTCCAAAAGCTTGTGCAGTCAAATAAATCTGTTGGACTATAACCTAGTGTTGTGTAATTTGAAACTTCATCAACCCAGTCCAAAACTGGCACTTCCACATCATCGTATCACAGAGGAATCTCAATTATCCGAAGGACACAGGCAGGGAGTATTTCTTTCAGTTAATCAAGTGCCGGATAATCGATACTGGATAACGTGGTTAGCGACGCATTGGGACCTGGCAATTTTGTTTGGATGTTGTGAAGTTTAGTTAATCGAATGCCGGATAGTCAAGGTCCCTCTGTATAAATGTTACACTTCATACGGTGCAATTGACTGGTCAGCAGCTACTGAATTCATTTAGGATTACTAGTTTTAAGAATTAATTTTAAATTTTGTCTAATAGCACTTATTTTATCAATGCCTACATTTAATCTGTTGATTTTACTCACAAATAACGATTTGAAGTAGATTCAAGCATTTGTCAGTCATTTTGGCATGAAGTATTTCTCCATTCTAATTTCTTTGTAAAGTTGCTTAAGAGCTTTAATAGTCAATTTAATACAACACAGTTTAGCATAAGATGGCTTAAAGGCTGAAGTAGCAATTGTGCCAATAGAATTGGCACCTGATGAAGGAACAGCTCTCTGAAAGCTAGTGCTTCCAAATTGGACAGTAACCTAGTGTTGTGTGATTTTTAATTTTGTACACCCCAGTCAAACATCAGCACCTCCAAATCATAATAGAATTGGTGCTGTCACACACTCACTAAATTGTGAAATTTGGTTCAAAGGTGGAAGTATGGTCATATCTGAATGTATATGCCTAAAATTCTTTATGCTACTGATAATCCTACATTTATCTATTATATGAGTCAAAAATAATCCATAAGAATACAAGCCAGGTTGTAAATCTTTATTATTATTCCACTTATATTTGATCAGGATCATTTATGATTGTACAACCTGTTTTCATTTATGACTATTAGTAATATGGATGGTACATTATTCCATAATTGATAAGAATTATTCTCTGACATTAAGCCAATTCTACGAAATAGCACAATTGGGAGATCTATTGGACGAGCTGGACTGTGGATATAAAGGTAACTGATCCAATTATGGGTTCCAGCAGAATAAGGAGGTTATCTCCATTTCAATCTTTCTTTTGTCTTGGGCCGGGGGCTTGAATTCAAGCCCCACCACCACAAGTCCAGTGATGTGTAATATCATCTATGATCTGATTGATTTAAAAAATGCCTAAAATAATTCAGCTCATCCTCTAATGTTCCCAGTTCTCTAGTTATAATCCAACAGTAACAAAATCTCTAGCTGAGAAACAGGATAATTGACTACGACTGTAGAATGCATGGTCAAAGATCCGGCTGACCTGAGGTTTAATATCATACTTTTCAGTTGAAAACAGATATTCTGTTTTCCTATCAGTTCTCTAGTAGTATTTATTTAAATGGCTAAGCAGCATTAAGTCAAATGCTGCAAAATTTCCTTATCATGTAATAAATTGTCACCAGCAGCAGTCATTAATCCTAGCCTCAAAAACAGTCTAAATTAATAGGACATCTTAGTTCTTTAATTTTCTGCTGTCAAACGTGAATTTCTTGTTGCTTAATTCAGCCAGTTCTGTGCTCTTTGCTCATTGATGACTTGGTAATACAACTGCTGTTCAGTTCTTTTAAGACATAACACATGTTAAAGGCAAAGTTCTTTGACATCCTTTCCTTTGTGAAATTTTAACTCAGTTCTTCAAAAGCAAAGGCCAGTACTGAAAAATAGTCATTTGACCACACGTTATTTCAAATACTTTCTGATTTATACCATGAGGCATAATATATCCCATGCTATACTAAGGTAGGTTAATTCAACTGTTTATAATGTGATAATTGTCTTTAAAGAATCAGAAATGAATTTTAACATCTCTTTGTAGAAGTTGTTCTTCAGTTTATTTTACATGGACACAATTTGTGTACTAAAAGTATCAATTGTTTTCGTGTATATAGATTTGTTTATTCATGGAGTAATAATTTCAATGTTTCAAAATCTGCATATAATAACTTAGACAACCCACAGCAGATTGAAAAGCACTGAGAAATGCCATCAGCAATGCCCCTACAGCAAAGTTAAATGGCAAGAAAGGTAGTTTGACAACAGTGTTCTTTCCAAAGCCAATATAGAAATGCTTTATGAATGTTGTCAAGGCATCGCTAAAGAGATTAAACATCCCTGTTGATTCATGAAGTTGTTAGTTTGTGACTGACCAAAATGGAGAAAGTTTATTTGGAATGGTATAGAGGACATCAGGTGAGAACCTCTCAACAACTCATCCATCCAACCCTCCAAGCACCATGTACACCGCTTCCAATTATAGATTGCACACATTGCTTATCCATTCTCTGACCTCATGCTGTGAGAGTAAGTCATTTTTGAATCCAAAGGGTTGTACAGGAAATGAGTAAGAAAGTTGATTTGTTATATATTTTTTAAAGTAGGCCAAGGTTCTGTGGAGCAAGAGGAACTTTTTTTTAATGCAATCTAGTCTTATCTTGTCCCATTGACATTTCATATAAACTGTTACTCCAAGGCAAGCTTTACAGTCCAGATGGAGAAACTGAAGCAATAGAACAAGCTCACCACTACCTTCTCAAGGGTAACTATGGATGAGCAATAAATGTCAACAAAGTCTTCTTCTCATAAATGAGTATTTCCTGGATGAAGAACTGGACTGGTTCCCCCTTCTTCATAGCCATTTCCTTATATGATTGCAACAAAATTAGTTTTAAAAGATTCCCTTGCCTTTCTACTAAGCAACATGCTTTAAAAGGAGCCAATTCAAGTAAGTTTCTTTGAACTAACAAAAACATTTAAGTTTATTAATTAATACAGATGAGAAAAAATACTAAGGCAACACACACACACAAATTAGAAAGGTGTGTCCAAAAGGTAAACATTAAAAATGACAGACAGATGGATCAGGATCTGAATTGTTTTGGTTGAATGTTTCAGCTGTTACAGTGTAGGTAACAGATAGAGTTGATGTTGGTTGTTGAACACTCAGATTCAAACTCTTTAGTTTTGCAGATTAGTTCAAATTCTGTAGTTCTGATACACTTCCAGGTGTGATTGCATTTCAGCATTCATGAGGGAGCCTTTTGTTGCCCATTTTCCCTTTTGTCTCTCTAGCTGGCTGACTTAGAGTCATAGAGATGTACGGCATGGAAACAGACCCTTTGATCCAATTTGTCCATGCCGATCAGATATCCTAACCTAATCTAGTCCCAGTTGCAAGCACTTGGCCCATATCCCTCTAAACCTTCCTATTAAGATACCCATCCAGGTGCCTTTTAAATGTTGCAATTGTACTAGCCTCCACCACTTCCTCTCACAGCTCATTCCATACACGAACCACCCTCTGCATGAAAAAGCTGTCCCTTAGGTCCCTTTTATATCTTTCCCCTCTCATCCTAAACCTATGCCCTCTAGTTCTGGACTCCCTCACCCCAGGGAAAAGGCCTTGTCTACTTACCCTATTCATGCCCCTCATGATTTTATAAACCTCTATAAGATCACCCTCAGCCTCCGACACTCCAGGGAAAACAGCACCAGCCTATTCAGCCTCTCCCTATAGCTCAAATCCTCCAACCCTGGCAACACACTGGTAAATATTTTCTGAACCCTTTCAAATTTTACAACATCCTTCTGATAGGGGGTAGACCAGAATTGGACACAAAATTCCAAAAGTGCCTAACCAATGTCCTGTACAGCAGTAACATGACCTCCCAACTCCTATATTCAATGCTCTGACAAATAGATGAAAGAATATCAAGCACCTTCTTCACTATCCTATCTATCTGAGACCCCACTTTCAAGGGACTATGAAGCTCTAGCACTTAGAGTGAGAGATGGTCTTTACCTGTAACATAGGTGTAAATAGGGGGCAGCTCTTTAACTGTGAACTTCACAGCACACAAGCACTCCAACCTTAGACTGGTATACATGAGAATATTCAGTCCACCAAGTCCACTCAGCACAATTGTATTTGGATTTTTTAAACCACTGTGCTAGTGTATCCTTCAAAGGGAAAAACTTAATACGTGTCTGCAGTTTGAGATATAACCCACAGTTGGTGGCTTTCAGTTGAGCAGGCATTCATCAATTCATTTTTTTTTGTCTTGTCACAAGAGATCACAGTCCAGTCTGTTTGAAGGTTTTTTTGATGCCTTTAGCTGTTACATCGCATCAGAGGACAGCATGATGGTCCAGCGGATAGTGCTGCTGCCTCACAGCACCATGAACTTGTGTTTGATTTCAGTTTTGGACAACTGTCTGTATAGAGTTTGCACATTCTCCCCATATCTATATCTATCTGGGTTTTATCCAGGTCCTCTGGTTTCCCCTCACAGTCCAAAGATGTGCAGATTAGGTGGTTTGGCCAAGCTAAATTGTCCATAGTATGCAGATTAGATGGATTAGCCATGGGAAATGCAGGACTAAATGGATAGATTAAGGTTATGGATCTGAGTGGGATGCTCTTCAGAGGGCTTGATGGACTGAATGGCCTATTTCCAAACTGTAGAGATTTTATGACTCCCACACAGGCATCTGCAGTTGTTTGGTTTGGAAAACAGTCCTCCAGTTTAGAATTATGATTTTGGAATTAAGAGCTAAAAACACTGTAGTAATCCAACGTTCTGACTCACCATTATCACAAAGCCCAGTTTGTTTTTGCTTCTGACCTGAATGGGGATTGCATAGTTAATAAATAACTGGATCAGTTATCTCTGGAAAGCTGCAGAAAATATTGGGAAGTGGAGTATGGATAAAGCAGCATGGAACAGTTTATTTTTAATAAATGATCAATAAGAATGCAAATGACAACTATAGTACAAAAAAGTGCTACCTTGAAAACAAATGTGCACTTCTGATTCATTCAAATCCAATATTACTGCACGTAAATGTTCATATTACCTTGTCTGCTTCCTGTGAAAGCCATTCAATCCGTATAATCTCATGTTCCATTAAAGAACAGGGCTATCGTCCTACAGGACAAGCTGATGAATGACTTTGTGTAATGTCATGTAATGTCATTATCCAATGCATGGGTTTCAGACTGAAGCATCTGCAGCAGTGTCATAGCATAAAATATACTTTACCTCTGTGGCCAGATGAAATTTAACTCATAAATGATTTTTTTTTAAAATGCACTCTCAATAAAATGTCCTCATCAGGAAGGAAGTACATAAAAAAAGAGGAATAAGTGTTCATTTCCAGAAGTAATTAGGAAGTGGAAGGCAGACAATTTAAAACTCTTGAAATGATTTAAATAAAGCAGCCTGCATTGTATCAATATTGATCACTAGTATAAAAAACGTCTTCCCACAATCCATGACCTGTGGAGGTGAGATCTTGATCAGATTTACCTGCAAATGATATCAAGAGAATGACATCAACTGTCTGGAAGGAAAAGTTTGGTTTCAAGGTTGAGTGAGCATAAATTTGTTTTCAATCAAATAAATACAACGGTAAGTGAATTGGAGAAGGTCCTTTTCAGAACTACAGGGAAAACAAAATCAAAATACTACAAGAATCTTTTTGATATATATCTAGAAATGGGATGTTTTCAGAATTCCTGATACCCTGACAACATTCAATGACAAAAAATAATGAAACTATTGACTATTTTTCTTCCGCAAAAATATATTTATGAGAAAACCAGGACTATCTTTCATCTGTATAATTCAGTGTCATCCAATATAATTCATTTATTACAATCCATCAGTGCATAATGACAAATCAACATATTTAAATTATAGGTAAAATAAATCACAGCATATATATTATTCAAAAATATGCAGACAAATAGTTTCACAGTATTAATGATATTCATAAACTGTTCAAATTTCATCCTTGTGATGCATGATATTATTTAGAATCTTGCATGTCAACTTTTACACATTATGGTTATTTTTCAGAAATATGATAAAAATACAGGAGTGAGTAATGAAGAGGTTCAACTCTTGGAAAACACATCACCATTTGTGTTGAAATGCTAGTATAATCTTTAATTGGAAACATATATCTCAACCTGCCATCTCTCCAGCTCACACCTTCAGCTTGGACTAATGCCAATGTCCCAGGGCATGCACCATGGGCAGTGGCTGCACACATCTCATATTCTACCTAGTATCTGGCATTTGATAATGCCTCCACATCAGGATCTCTACAGTACTGTACTGTAATGAGGTACTTTGGAGACTACCAGAAGCTCTCATTACAATGCTGTCTCAAAGACACTTTGCATGCAGGAGGAAGCACCTATCCCATAAATAAGACAATTCTGCAACTCAGGGCTGCTTGCTGGCTTTCTTGGTACTCCCTTACTTTGCGTCTTCCTCGAGGCTCTTAGAATCCTTGCCTTCCCTTGCCTTTTGGCACTTTGCCCATCAGCGAAAGCTTCAATTTAGTTCTAACTCATGCCAACCTATGACCAGCTGACCACCCTTTGACCCTTACATCTATCATGTCAACTTGCCAAGTATCCGTCACTGGTAGCCTTCAGTGTTCATGCAGAAGTGAGACAATAAAATTATATAAAATAAAGTTCCGACATCTACTGAAGTCTTCACTATATTGAAATAAGCTGTTTCATAAATGCCCATTGAATATGTTTTAATTCTATCAACTAAATGAAGCTTTAGAACAATAAATATTTCATTCAAATGTACAATTTCTTTTCAATAATAAATATTGAAATTTATTTGCACTCCAACTTCTAATAGTATATAACCATATGTGCTTATCAATTAATCTGTGACGAAGATAGAATCCTACTGTAATAATCACTAATTGTTAACTCATTTATGAAACATTATTTCAGAAATGGAAATCCTCAGGCTTATGTCAACAGACAGAATGAATAGCAAGTAACAAGTGCTTCTGTGGGGTCCTTTTAATGCTATTGACAGGTCCTCTCATTACCTCCTTTGACAGATACTGCTGATACTTTTACCTGTTCTCTGTGACAGGTTTATTTGACAGATTCATTTAACACTTTTGCCAAGTCTTTTTGTTAACTCTCTTTAATAGTTAAAAATCATACAACACCAGGTTATAGTCCAACAGGTTTATTTGGACGCACTAGCTTTCAGAGTGCTGCTCCTTCACTAGGTGTTTGTGGAATATAAGATTGTAGGACACAGAATTTATAGCAATATTTAGCAAAATTACAGAACTAGCCCTAGATTTCCCAGTCTCCATTATAGCGAAAGTACCAGAGCTACCCAAAATTCTGAAGTCTTACCTCTGAATATGGCACTGCCTATTTCTGCAGGATGGGAATGAAGGCAGAGCATGTTCTGTGTTTTATGCAGGCAATAGTTATTTAAATTATTTCCTCCATTGCATTGGAATTTTGCTGCATTGCAATGCAGCGGAGGAAATAATTTAAATAACCATTGCCTGCATAAAACACAGAACATGCTCTGCTTTCATTCCCATCCTGCAGAAAAAGGTAGTACCATATTCAGGGGTAGGACTTCAGAATTTTGGGTAGCTTTGGTACTTTCGTTACAATGGAGGCTGGAAAATCTAGGACTAATTCTGTAATGTTCTAGGGACAGAATATATAAATTCTGACAGAATAATGCTTGATATCCCTCCTTAGGTGACCTGACAGTGTATATGTATCAACATGTTGCTTCACAGTCAATTGCCTAACATTTATTTCATGGAATGAAAAAGGCTCTGACGGTGTTACCACATTCCCTTCAGTTTCTGAACTTAGTAATCAGTTTTGTAAATAAATTAATTGCTAGACCATCAAATCTGAACTCTGCAGAAATGCTGAACTCTCATTCTTTTTAAGAGGAAATTAATCCTAAATGATAATCATGTTGGAGTTCAATGGCCTAACTATTTATGGTATATTTTGATTGTATCCTGTTAATTAACACAGCTATGCTGAAAACTGTCAACACAACTTCCAGAGTTGTGTAAATGAAGTTTAGATGTAACAATTTGTAGCACAGACTTCAGCACTGTTATTCTAAGTGATTAAAGACTTAACAGCAATATAAGTTTGTTCAATACATCACATCAGCTGTATGACACTTAGTTTTTTTTTACCACAAATTCTATGTCTTATGATCCTGTCCCCTTAGCTACCTGATGAAGGAACAGTGCTCCAAAAGCTTGTGCAGTCAAATAAATCTGTTGGACTATAACCTAGTGTTGTGTAATTTGAAACTTCATCAACCCAGTCCAAAACTGGCACTTCCACATCATCGTATCACAGAGGAATCTCAATTATCCGAAGGACACAGGCAGGGAGTATTTCTTTCAGTTAATCAAGTGCCGGATAATCGATACTGGATAACGTGGTTAGCGACGCATTGGGACCTGGCAATTTTGTTTGGATGTTGTGAAGTTTAGTTAATCGAATGCCGGATAGTCAAGGTCCCTCTGTATAAATGTTACACTTCATACGGTGCAATTGACTGGTCAGCAGCTACTGAATTCATTTAGGATTACTAGTTTTAAGAATTAATTTTAAATTTTGTCTAATAGCACTTATTTTATCAATGCCTACATTTAATCTGTTGATTTTACTCACAAATAACGATTTGAAGTAGATTCAAGCATTTGTCAGTCATTTTGGCATGAAGTATTTCTCCATTCTAATTTCTTTGTAAAGTTGCTTAAGAGCTTTAATAGTCAATTTAATACAACACAGTTTAGCATAAGATGGCTTAAAGGCTGAAGTAGCAATTGTGCCAATAGAATTGGCACCTGATGAAGGAACAGCTCTCTGAAAGCTAGTGCTTCCAAATTGGACAGTAACCTAGTGTTGTGTGATTTTTAATTTTGTACACCCCAGTCAAACATCAGCACCTCCAAATCATAATAGAATTGGTGCTGTCACACACTCACTAAATTGTGAAATTTGGTTCAAAGGTGGAAGTATGGTCATATCTGAATGTATATGCCTAAAATTCTTTATGCTACTGATAATCCTACATTTATCTATTATATGAGTCAAAAATAATCCATAAGAATACAAGCCAGGTTGTAAATCTTTATTATTATTCCACTTATATTTGATCAGGATCATTTATGATTGTACAACCTGTTTTCATTTATGACTATTAGTAATATGGATGGTACATTATTCCATAATTGATAAGAATTATTCTCTGACATTAAGCCAATTCTACGAAATAGCACAATTGGGAGATCTATTGGACGAGCTGGACTGTGGATATAAAGGTAACTGATCCAATTATGGGTTCCAGCAGAATAAGGAGGTTATCTCCATTTCAATCTTTCTTTTGTCTTGGGCCGGGGGCTTGAATTCAAGCCCCACCACCACAAGTCCAGTGATGTGTAATATCATCTATGATCTGATTGATTTAAAAAATGCCTAAAATAATTCAGCTCATCCTCTAATGTTCCCAGTTCTCTAGTTATAATCCAACAGTAACAAAATCTCTAGCTGAGAAACAGGATAATTGACTACGACTGTAGAATGCATGGTCAAAGATCCGGCTGACCTGAGGTTTAATATCATACTTTTCAGTTGAAAACAGATATTCTGTTTTCCTATCAGTTCTCTAGTAGTATTTATTTAAATGGCTAAGCAGCATTAAGTCAAATGCTGCAAAATTTCCTTATCATGTAATAAATTGTCACCAGCAGCAGTCATTAATCCTAGCCTCAAAAACAGTCTAAATTAATAGGACATCTTAGTTCTTTAATTTTCTGCTGTCAAACGTGAATTTCTTGTTGCTTAATTCAGCCAGTTCTGTGCTCTTTGCTCATTGATGACTTGGTAATACAACTGCTGTTCAGTTCTTTTAAGACATAACACATGTTAAAGGCAAAGTTCTTTGACATCCTTTCCTTTGTGAAATTTTAACTCAGTTCTTCAAAAGCAAAGGCCAGTACTGAAAAATAGTCATTTGACCACACGTTATTTCAAATACTTTCTGATTTATACCATGAGGCATAATATATCCCATGCTATACTAAGGTAGGTTAATTCAACTGTTTATAATGTGATAATTGTCTTTAAAGAATCAGAAATGAATTTTAACATCTCTTTGTAGAAGTTGTTCTTCAGTTTATTTTACATGGACACAATTTGTGTACTAAAAGTATCAATTGTTTTCGTGTATATAGATTTGTTTATTCATGGAGTAATAATTTCAATGTTTCAAAATCTGCATATAATAACTTAGACAACCCACAGCAGATTGAAAAGCACTGAGAAATGCCATCAGCAATGCCCCTACAGCAAAGTTAAATGGCAAGAAAGGTAGTTTGACAACAGTGTTCTTTCCAAAGCCAATATAGAAATGCTTTATGAATGTTGTCAAGGCATCGCTAAAGAGATTAAACATCCCTGTTGATTCATGAAGTTGTTAGTTTGTGACTGACCAAAATGGAGAAAGTTTATTTGGAATGGTATAGAGGACATCAGGTGAGAACCTCTCAACAACTCATCCATCCAACCCTCCAAGCACCATGTACACCGCTTCCAATTATAGATTGCACACATTGCTTATCCATTCTCTGACCTCATGCTGTGAGAGTAAGTCATTTTTGAATCCAAAGGGTTGTACAGGAAATGAGTAAGAAAGTTGATTTGTTATATATTTTTTAAAGTAGGCCAAGGTTCTGTGGAGCAAGAGGAACTTTTTTTTAATGCAATCTAGTCTTATCTTGTCCCATTGACATTTCATATAAACTGTTACTCCAAGGCAAGCTTTACAGTCCAGATGGAGAAACTGAAGCAATAGAACAAGCTCACCACTACCTTCTCAAGGGTAACTATGGATGAGCAATAAATGTCAACAAAGTCTTCTTCTCATAAATGAGTATTTCCTGGATGAAGAACTGGACTGGTTCCCCCTTCTTCATAGCCATTTCCTTATATGATTGCAACAAAATTAGTTTTAAAAGATTCCCTTGCCTTTCTACTAAGCAACATGCTTTAAAAGGAGCCAATTCAAGTAAGTTTCTTTGAACTAACAAAAACATTTAAGTTTATTAATTAATACAGATGAGAAAAAATACTAAGGCAACACACACACACAAATTAGAAAGGTGTGTCCAAAAGGTAAACATTAAAAATGACAGACAGATGGATCAGGATCTGAATTGTTTTGGTTGAATGTTTCAGCTGTTACAGTGTAGGTAACAGATAGAGTTGATGTTGGTTGTTGAACACTCAGATTCAAACTCTTTAGTTTTGCAGATTAGTTCAAATTCTGTAGTTCTGATACACTTCCAGGTGTGATTGCATTTCAGCATTCATGAGGGAGCCTTTTGTTGCCCATTTTCCCTTTTGTCTCTCTAGCTGGCTGACTTAGAGTCATAGAGATGTACGGCATGGAAACAGACCCTTTGATCCAATTTGTCCATGCCGATCAGATATCCTAACCTAATCTAGTCCCAGTTGCAAGCACTTGGCCCATATCCCTCTAAACCTTCCTATTAAGATACCCATCCAGGTGCCTTTTAAATGTTGCAATTGTACTAGCCTCCACCACTTCCTCTCACAGCTCATTCCATACACGAACCACCCTCTGCATGAAAAAGCTGTCCCTTAGGTCCCTTTTATATCTTTCCCCTCTCATCCTAAACCTATGCCCTCTAGTTCTGGACTCCCTCACCCCAGGGAAAAGGCCTTGTCTACTTACCCTATTCATGCCCCTCATGATTTTATAAACCTCTATAAGATCACCCTCAGCCTCCGACACTCCAGGGAAAACAGCACCAGCCTATTCAGCCTCTCCCTATAGCTCAAATCCTCCAACCCTGGCAACACACTGGTAAATATTTTCTGAACCCTTTCAAATTTTACAACATCCTTCTGATAGGGGGTAGACCAGAATTGGACACAAAATTCCAAAAGTGCCTAACCAATGTCCTGTACAGCAGTAACATGACCTCCCAACTCCTATATTCAATGCTCTGACAAATAGATGAAAGAATATCAAGCACCTTCTTCACTATCCTATCTATCTGAGACCCCACTTTCAAGGGACTATGAAGCTCTAGCACTTAGAGTGAGAGA
Source organism: Hemiscyllium ocellatum (assembly GCF_020745735.1). Classification (NCBI taxonomy): domain Eukaryota; kingdom Metazoa; phylum Chordata; class Chondrichthyes; order Orectolobiformes; family Hemiscylliidae; genus Hemiscyllium; species Hemiscyllium ocellatum. The sequence goes on from NC_083402.1 coordinate 47,660,461, forward strand.
TGGTCTTTACCTGTAACATAGGTGTAAATAGGGGGCAGCTCTTTAACTGTGAACTTCACAGCACACAAGCACTCCAACCTTAGACTGGTATACATGAGAATATTCAGTCCACCAAGTCCACTCAGCACAATTGTATTTGGATTTTTTAAACCACTGTGCTAGTGTATCCTTCAAAGGGAAAAACTTAATACGTGTCTGCAGTTTGAGATATAACCCACAGTTGGTGGCTTTCAGTTGAGCAGGCATTCATCAATTCATTTTTTTTTGTCTTGTCACAAGAGATCACAGTCCAGTCTGTTTGAAGGTTTTTTTGATGCCTTTAGCTGTTACATCGCATCAGAGGACAGCATGATGGTCCAGCGGATAGTGCTGCTGCCTCACAGCACCATGAACTTGTGTTTGATTTCAGTTTTGGACAACTGTCTGTATAGAGTTTGCACATTCTCCCCATATCTATATCTATCTGGGTTTTATCCAGGTCCTCTGGTTTCCCCTCACAGTCCAAAGATGTGCAGATTAGGTGGTTTGGCCAAGCTAAATTGTCCATAGTATGCAGATTAGATGGATTAGCCATGGGAAATGCAGGACTAAATGGATAGATTAAGGTTATGGATCTGAGTGGGATGCTCTTCAGAGGGCTTGATGGACTGAATGGCCTATTTCCAAACTGTAGAGATTTTATGACTCCCACACAGGCATCTGCAGTTGTTTGGTTTGGAAAACAGTCCTCCAGTTTAGAATTATGATTTTGGAATTAAGAGCTAAAAACACTGTAGTAATCCAACGTTCTGACTCACCATTATCACAAAGCCCAGTTTGTTTTTGCTTCTGACCTGAATGGGGATTGCATAGTTAATAAATAACTGGATCAGTTATCTCTGGAAAGCTGCAGAAAATATTGGGAAGTGGAGTATGGATAAAGCAGCATGGAACAGTTTATTTTTAATAAATGATCAATAAGAATGCAAATGACAACTATAGTACAAAAAAGTGCTACCTTGAAAACAAATGTGCACTTCTGATTCATTCAAATCCAATATTACTGCACGTAAATGTTCATATTACCTTGTCTGCTTCCTGTGAAAGCCATTCAATCCGTATAATCTCATGTTCCATTAAAGAACAGGGCTATCGTCCTACAGGACAAGCTGATGAATGACTTTGTGTAATGTCATGTAATGTCATTATCCAATGCATGGGTTTCAGACTGAAGCATCTGCAGCAGTGTCATAGCATAAAATATACTTTACCTCTGTGGCCAGATGAAATTTAACTCATAAATGATTTTTTTTTAAAATGCACTCTCAATAAAATGTCCTCATCAGGAAGGAAGTACATAAAAAAAGAGGAATAAGTGTTCATTTCCAGAAGTAATTAGGAAGTGGAAGGCAGACAATTTAAAACTCTTGAAATGATTTAAATAAAGCAGCCTGCATTGTATCAATATTGATCACTAGTATAAAAAACGTCTTCCCACAATCCATGACCTGTGGAGGTGAGATCTTGATCAGATTTACCTGCAAATGATATCAAGAGAATGACATCAACTGTCTGGAAGGAAAAGTTTGGTTTCAAGGTTGAGTGAGCATAAATTTGTTTTCAATCAAATAAATACAACGGTAAGTGAATTGGAGAAGGTCCTTTTCAGAACTACAGGGAAAACAAAATCAAAATACTACAAGAATCTTTTTGATATATATCTAGAAATGGGATGTTTTCAGAATTCCTGATACCCTGACAACATTCAATGACAAAAAATAATGAAACTATTGACTATTTTTCTTCCGCAAAAATATATTTATGAGAAAACCAGGACTATCTTTCATCTGTATAATTCAGTGTCATCCAATATAATTCATTTATTACAATCCATCAGTGCATAATGACAAATCAACATATTTAAATTATAGGTAAAATAAATCACAGCATATATATTATTCAAAAATATGCAGACAAATAGTTTCACAGTATTAATGATATTCATAAACTGTTCAAATTTCATCCTTGTGATGCATGATATTATTTAGAATCTTGCATGTCAACTTTTACACATTATGGTTATTTTTCAGAAATATGATAAAAATACAGGAGTGAGTAATGAAGAGGTTCAACTCTTGGAAAACACATCACCATTTGTGTTGAAATGCTAGTATAATCTTTAATTGGAAACATATATCTCAACCTGCCATCTCTCCAGCTCACACCTTCAGCTTGGACTAATGCCAATGTCCCAGGGCATGCACCATGGGCAGTGGCTGCACACATCTCATATTCTACCTAGTATCTGGCATTTGATAATGCCTCCACATCAGGATCTCTACAGTACTGTACTGTAATGAGGTACTTTGGAGACTACCAGAAGCTCTCATTACAATGCTGTCTCAAAGACACTTTGCATGCAGGAGGAAGCACCTATCCCATAAATAAGACAATTCTGCAACTCAGGGCTGCTTGCTGGCTTTCTTGGTACTCCCTTACTTTGCGTCTTCCTCGAGGCTCTTAGAATCCTTGCCTTCCCTTGCCTTTTGGCACTTTGCCCATCAGCGAAAGCTTCAATTTTCACAGTATCACAGCATTGCATTGCTGTTTAGTGCAGAGACATGTCAGGCAGCTTATCATGCTGGTCAGCTGTCCTCACTCAAGGGGGTGGACATGTTGCTGCCTGGCAATGTGCTACTTTAATCTCACAGCTGCACCATGTGCCAGTAGTTTATGTGGTAAATACACTGCAGGTGCTGCGAGAAAATGACTATGTCTCTAAGGGAAGCAGACATCAGTCAAGTACAGGGTGACACCCTTCAGGCAGGATTTCACAGCACAGTAAGTCAAAGACAAAAGCTCACTGGGGTCTTCAGTACAGACAACATCCACATTCATAGGGTCATTCAGGGTGTCCATTTCTGTTCAGACCGAGAAGAGCATGTGGGTGCAGATTAACCAGTCTGGTAATTTTCAGGAAGGGAGAGGGGAAGCTGAGCAGATATCAGTCCTCTGAGGTATGGTTCCTCATTTTGGGACTGACCAGCTAAGTCATTCAAAGGGGTGGGCTACAGTCAAATAGGGGAGGGGGTGTGTCCATCCATTAAAATGGAATGTAATGATGGGGTCAGCACTGCAGGATGCAGGCTGGGGAACTCAATTGTAGGGATTGAACTCAGAATGTTGGGATGCAGAAGGGATGAAAATACTGATGTGGACAGAAAAATCAATACATAAAGGGAGAAATAATACAGTATGAAAAACAAAGGGGTCCACATTTTGCAGTGCGCTCCAAAGTGCCACATTGCAGTGGAGTACTGTAAATGGATCAGACACCCTTTACTGGAGAGACTATCAAATGTCAGATGACAGTGTGCAAGATATTAAATGGGTATTGCCACTGCCCATGGTTTTAATCTCCAAAGCTCGGAAGAGCTCATTGGACTATCCAGGATAATTCAGTAATGTGAAACTGGCTTTGAAAAAAGGCCAATGATGAAGGCTGAATAGGTGAGAGCAAGAAGGAAGTCTAGGAAGACCCTCAGTCCCACTTCAAACTTTGACTGACTTACAGACAAACTGACAATGACTGCTGATATGAAATGTACATTTTTGAGATATTTTAAATGTTGCTTCTTCCTTAATCTTTCATTTTCCCTTGATTAACTTCTTTACCTTGCACTAACTTCACTCCTATGCCATGAAGTCTCTCATTATCTTGCCATTTCTTTTCTCTGTCCCTTTTTTTTTCCCTTATCTTGTATTGGTATTGCTTCTTTCCTCACTGAAAGAGATGCAGAGTGAGGTGGTGGAAGGAGCAGCTGAACTGTCAATGTTTTCCAGTACAGTACAGTATAGATTTGGAGGAATTTTGGGAGGCTCTAATTACAATATAGCATTGAAAAAAAAATCACATGCAACAATTGATGCCACAGCCCCTAACACAATAGTTGATTGTGTCTGTTATCTGGCAGTATTTCACAGTCATTAGAAAGGTCTGCTGATTCAAAAGTAATGCCATCATCTCAAGAGAAAACTCCTCCATCTGTTTTCTCGCCTGCTGTGTACCAGCTACTGGGTACTTCTGCAAAGTGATCAGAGATATGCAGAGGAGCAGAGTGTAAGGCAGCACTGAGAAGTATTAAGACGCCACAAGTATTAAGACTGCCAATTTCCATTAAGGCTTAGGTCAAGGCTGTCAAAATTAATTTTCTTTTAATAGCAGAGAAGGTAATATCTTCATTTTGTTAACTTAATCTATTTAAACATATATTAACATATGTACTCTCCAATCCTTATAAATCTCCTTAAAATCCAGCAAGATATGGATTCCTTTGTCTTCTGTGCTCTATTATTTCCTCTTTTATGTATTGAATTTCCATTCCAGTTTTCTTCATGTAAGTTTTCAGGGTATCTTTGGATGCTCTTTCCAAATGCTGTCTGAAGATCTTTGACATCTTTTAAGCTGGGCATTGACAGTATACTTCAGAAGGTCAGCATTCAGGATTTTGATGCAGTGGCAAATTCATAGCAGATACTGTTGCTACATGAAAAGGGTTGTATCTATGCTCAGGATATCTGCTTCCTGGATGATGCACATTTAAATGCAGCAGTCCATCCTGGTGATGGGTACAATCCCTCATTGGTTGCTGTTACATAACTCAAGTTTTCTTAGGCATCAGTGACATGCCACATGAGTTTTGCAGTTGTGGTGGAGTACAGGAAGGACAATCACCTTCTAGACTACAAAGCTGTGATACTTCAAAGGTAATAATAAATGAAGGCTCATTTAATCTGGAATTCACCTCAATGCAAGTGAATCAACTTTCTGAATTTAAATAATAACCACAGTTTTCTCAGAAAATAGGAAATTAAGTAGTACTTACTGCTTTGAAAAGATCTTGATCATTTCAGGAAAATCAATTATTCTGCTCCAAATGTAGAGTCATGAAAATGGAGACAAAAATGCCAAGTGACAGATAATGCTGTACATGTGTTCTGAACTTGATGTACGCCACTTTCCTTACTGGTACGGGCATCTAAAGAGGCATCTAGGGCTCTTGTCTAATAAGGTATTCACCCCTTTGCCTAGCCTGATGCCAGGTAGTAGCTACCTCTGAAATAGTTTCCCTGTTTCAGTGCTGGAATGATGCGGTTTAATCAAATCAGATCTATGTGCATCCAAACATAAGGGAGTCACTAAAGAGACCATAAAAATGTCATCATTAGGTGAACATGGAGACAGAAGAAGTAGGTATGCTCTAACGAGGTCGAAATTGAAATCATGGGCCAATGTAGCTCACTGCCTGATTCCTTCTTTAACCCAGAATGCTCACCTTCCCAATCACCATTTTCCCACACATTGTTGTCGTCAGCTACCTGCCAATATCACTGAAGTTTAATATTCAAATGGTCTTCACTGGCAAACTGCCTGGGGCCAATTAGTTTCTAGATGAATTACTTTTTTAAAAAACACTACTTTAATGATATCAATGGTTCATTTCATTTCTAATTTTTATATGGTGCTTTGTCTTCACTGAATGTGGAATAAAAGCTCTGCCATTTTTAATATGTAAATTAATTGATGAGTTAAACTTCGCTGATTAAAAAAATGTGTATATCAACTGACAGGGTTGATCATTTATCATATAATTATACAGGAACCAGTCATTTGGGAGATGACAGGATGTTATTATGAGCCATATCTCCACACATTTTCATCGCAATAGCAGAACTTCGAAAAGCGACCTAATCACCACATGGTGTAATCATGTTCAGGGGCATTTCATTCATGCAACATTTTACTAAAATTAAGTAGTAGCTTTTTTTTTTATTTCATAGCTTCAATAAAACATTCTCCATTAATTTAGCTGTATAAAGATAAACTATGGCATTTGCAATATAACATGTCTTGCAAAATGAAGGAGATGTGAAAGAACTTGCACTTAATCAGTTTTGAGACCATTCTGTTAAATAAAAGTGACATTATCACAGCCTCAAACCAAATACTGTTACTTTTCAAAAAACTGAGTTTACTTCAAAATGTTCTTTACTTTAACATATATGTTAATTATAAGAAGAGGTGCTGGATGTCTTGAAACGCATAAAAGTGGATAAATCCCCAGGACTTGATCAGGTGTAACCTAGATCTCTTTGGGAAGGGAGGGAAGTGATTGCTAGGTCCCTTGCTGAGATATTTGTGTCATCGATATTCACAAGTGAGGTGCCAGAAGACTGGAGATTGGCTAACATGGTGCCACTATTTGAGAAAGATAGGAAGATCTCATGGAATACAAGGAAAACTAGCCATTTGGATACAGAACTGGCTCAAAGGTAGAAGACAGAGGGTGGTGGTGGAGGGTTGTTTTCAGACTGGAGGCCTGTGACCAGTGGAGTGCCACAAGGATCAGTGCTGGGTCCTCTACTTTTTGTCTTTTACATTAAAGATTTGAATGCGAGCATAAGAGGTACAGTTAGTAAGTTTGCAGATGACACCAATACTGGAGGTGTAGTGGACAGCGAGGAGCGTTACCTCAGATTACAACAGGATCTGGACCAGATGGGCCAATGGGCTGAGAAGTGGCAGATGGAGTTTAATTCAGATAAATGCAAGGTGCTGCATTTTGGGAAAGCAAATCTTAGCAGGACTTATACACTTAATGGTTTGGTCCTAGGGGGTGTTGCTGAACAAAGAGACCTTGGAGTGCATGTTTATAGCTTCTTGAAAGTGGAGTCACAGGTAGATAGGGAAGTGAAGAAGACATTTGGTATGCTTTCCTTTATTGGTCAGAGTACAAACAAATGTAGCATTTTACAGAGTTATCATTTAACATTTATTTATATCACCACTTTAATTTTCCAGTTGTTGTTTATGTCTAGTGGTAATGTTTACCAAACTTTTCAACAGGAATTTTAAACAATAACTAAACTGCAATAACTATTGCAGTAGACCACAATATAACTGCCTTCTGAATCATCAGCTTTTTCTGGAGGTATCCTAATAATTTTAGAAGCAACAACAGCCACAGGAAAACAGGAACCATATCCACCCAAAGGAACATTGTTTAATACATAATTTCAAATGCTATTATGTTCAAAATGTAGAGGAAGTAGGCCATTTTACAATTAGAAATAAATTCTCAATGTTAATTCTGAAACGCAGATGCATTATAAATGATCTCTGTAAATTTGTAATTCCTGCAGCTTCTCATGTGACCATGAAGTTCACAGCAGCTATCACTTTCTTTGCTGCCTATTTCATCCAGGCCCTTACATGAGTTCACTTTTCATATAGGAGGCAATAACTGCTTTAGTTAAATTGCCATTTAGTAAATACTCATCCCACAATCTGAACAAGAGCAATAAAAAATTGTGGACTTTTGTTTGGTTATGAAGGGTACTGATATTATTAATTCTGTGTGTGTGCGTGTGTGTGTGTGTGCGCGCGCGCACGCGGATTACATCTGCCAACCCAGCACGTTTGAAAAAAATATAGTAGGTTTTTACTTAAACACTAAAAAAAAATCAAAATTGGAAGTCTACATGTCTACCATTATTCCTGGTTCAATACAAACAAATTTATTCAACTCTGTTCATTTGGGTTCAAAATATTTCAATAAAATAAAAGCTTAAATTGTTTATTTCTGAGCAATGTTGAATAGTTGTCAACTTGTCTTTTTATTCCTAGAAATGTTTTGATTCTATCATTGAAAATTTTCTCTGCTAGAGTTTGGTGGGATTGTATTGCTCCATACTGTCGGGATTCTATGATTCTATGATAGATGAGAGACTGAAAGATTTGCAGAAGGGAGAAATTTGTTTGCATATTATCAATTCAGGAGGGCAGGCAGGGCTATGAATTATATCAATGCTGAACACTCCATGAAGCATGTAGATAGTAATCTATGGTGCTGTCTGGCCCCAGGAGAATCAACAAAGTCTGCATAACCCCACTAAGTTGCATTGTGCAAACAAATGTTCCCTCTATATTCTCATAAAATGTGAATCATAAAGCAGGTAAAAGTTACATTTTGAAACGCATGACCACAGGAAATCCTAAGCCATTCACTGTAAATTAAAAGGTTAAATATCACAAAACACCAGGTTATAGTCTAACAGGTTTAATTGGAAGCAATAGCTTTTGGAGTGTTGCTCCTGCATCAGGTGGTTGTAGAGTATAAGATCATAGGACTCAGAATTTATAGCAAAAGTTTACATGTAATGTAACCGAAATTATACATTGAAAAATATCTTGATTGTTTGTTAAGTCTCTCATCTGTTTGAATGAGATTCTTCTAAATAAACCTGTTGGACTATAACCTGATGTTGTGTGATTCTTAACATTGTACACCCCAATCCAACACCAGCGTCTCCAATTCATGACTATAAGTTACATACTTTTGAAGTGTTGTCACTGTTATAATGTATGAAAGAAGATGGAAGTGACAATGGCCAGATAATTCATTGTTTATTGATGTTGGCTGAAGGACCATTAAGAACTGGGACAAAGGGAAGATCTTCAAAGTCCACCTACAAAATAATGTGAAAGAAACTTTTAAATTCACTTGAGAGGGGAGGTATGACTTCACCTTAACATCTTATCACAACAGTGTAATACTCCCCATTAGCATTGGAAATGTCATTTCAGATCTTGTGGTCATGTATCTGGAGTGAGAATTGAATCCCCGATCTTCTGACTCAAGCATGTCATCACTGAATGCCCTGGTGTAGGATTTGCATTATTCTTTTGTTATTACAGAAGAGCTCAATCTTCTGTGCAGTCTCAAGTTAAAACTCACACAAGGCCAGGTTATAGTCTAACAGGTTTATTTGGAAGCACTAGCTTTCAGAGCTCTGCTTCTTCATCAGATGGTTGTAGAATATAAGATCATTGGACTCAGAATTTATAGCAAAAGTTTACAGTGTAATGTAACTGAAATTACATATTGAAAAAGACCTGGATTGTTTGGTAAGCCTCTCAGCTTTTTGAATGGGCACGTTGGTTTCAGTTCTTACATAGGTAAATTCCAAAACTTTCTTAAGTGAACTTTAAGAACAGGTGCCATGTTGGCCCAGATAATGCATTGAAGGTGTGAGGTACCCTGTGTGAAGCTGCCTGTGCCCCAATGCTCAGACTGATTTTAATCTAAAAAAGGGATTTATAGAATCTTACATGGATTCATGCAGTTTTTGACCAAAATAAAATGTAATTCTGCAAACATAAAGTCACTCCACAAAATTATATGTGTGCGTGTGCATGTGTGAGTGTCTGTGAGAAAGTGTGTGTCTGTGTATGTGTGTAAGTGTGACTGTAAAGGGGTATAAATCTGTGAGAGGATGCTTGTGTGAGTGTGGGAGTGTATGCATGAGAGTATGAGAGAGAGCTTGTTTATGAAAGAAGGTCTGTGCGTGTGTGTGGGGGGGTGCGGGAGTGTTTGTGTGTGTGTGCATGTGGGCATGTCTGAGTGTGTGTGTTTAGTGCAATAGGGACACCTGTAGTGTGACATGGACCTAAGGTCCCAGTTGAGACCATGCCCATGGATATCGAACCTGGCTATCGGCCTTTCCTCTGCCAGGTTACATTGTCGCCAGTCCTGAGATCCGCCTTGCAGGATGGTTACCCAAAGGTCCGAGATCGAATGTCCTGGACTGCTGAGGTGTTCTCTGACTGGGAGGGAGAAACTTGGCATCCCCACCAGCAGTAGCCAAGCCGGTCCTGGCACCACAGTGGAAACTTATCACCGTGGGAAATTTGATCGTCAACTTATTGGACAACATCCTTCAACTGGAAGAGATTGAAGTTCTTAGCAGGGGTCCCTATTTCTGCCTCACCACTAAAATGGACCCCATTGGTGTTGCAGCATTCTTTCAAGATGCCAGCAGTGATCCCAGTGAGCCCACCAAGGATCCAGAACAGTCATCACAGGGACTGTAGAGGAGCAACCAAAGAAGGAGTCACCTTGCACCCCACCAGAGGGTCACTGCCCTGGGCTTGACATGTATGCTCAAACCGTCAGGAAATATAACAATGCCAGATTCATCAGCCGCAGCCACAAGGTAGAACAAAACATCACCCGATCACAATGCAACACCATCTATACTCTCAAAACCAATCACAACATTATCATCAAACCAGCAGATAAATGAGCAGCCATCATCATTCAGAATAGAACAGGTTATTGCAAGTGTACCGACAACTGAACAACCAGGAACACTACAGACAACTAATGGTTGACCTGACCAAAGAACACACCCGTGAACTAAACATATTGATCAGGACTTTGGATCCAGTCTTTCAGAGTTCCCTACACACTCTCATCCCATATACTTCTCACTTAGGTGGCCTCTGCTGCCTTCCGAAGATACACAAAGCCAACACATAAGACCATGAGACATAGGACTAGAAGTAATACCATTCGACCCATCGAGTTCACTCTGCCATTTAATCATGGCTGATGGGCATTTCAACTCCAATTACCTGCATTTTCCTAGTATCCCTTAATTCCTTCCAAGATCAAGAATTTATCAATCTCTGCGTTGAAGACTTTTAATGTTCCAGTCTCCACTATGCTCTGTGGCAATGAATTCCGCAGGCCCATTGCTCTCTAGCTGAAGAAATATCTCCTCATTTCCATTCTAAATTGATCCCCTCTAATTAAAAGGCTGTATCCACGGGTCCAATTTCCCCGCCTAACACATTAAGATGTCTTATCGTATCAAGTAATGTGACCCTGTGTGAGAACCTCTCTGGATATGTCAAAGGCATCTTGAAACCTATTGTACAGGGGACCCCCAGCTTCTGCAGTGACAATACAAATTTCTTCCAGAAACTCAGCACCCAAGGACAAGTGGAACTGGGAATATTTCTCATCACCATGGATCTGTCAGCACTCTACACCAGGATCCCCCACAATGACAGCATTGTGGCAATAGCTTCTGTACCTAACACCAACAGATTGAAATGCCCATCAGCCAGTAATTTCCAATCTCCAAGCACTATCCTACAACTCATCTGCTTTATCCTTGACCACAACATTTTCACCTTTGACAACCAGTTCTTCATCCAGATGCACGGAATGGCCATGGAGACCAAATTTGCACCCTAATATGCCAACATTTTCATGGGCAGATTCGAACGAGACTCCTTCTCTACACAGGATCACTAACCAACACTATACACCAGGTACATTGTTAACATTTTCTTCCTCTGGACCAACGGCAAGGAATCACTGAAAAAACTACATATCAATATCAACAAGTTTCATCCCACCATCAAACTCACCAAGGACTATTCTCTATTGTCTCACCCTTGGACATATGCATCTCCATCACCTCAGCCCATCACTCTACTGCAATCCCACAGATAACCTCACAATGTTACACTTCTCCAGCTTCCACTTGAAACATTTTAAAACAGCCATTCCCTACGGACAAGCCCTACGCATCTGTTCAGATGAGGAAGAATGTGACAGGCACCTGGAAGTATTCAAAGATGCCTTCATAAGAATAGGGTATAATGCTCAACTCATCGACCGCCAACTCCAACGTGCCACAGCTAGAAACCATAAGGACCTCCTCAGGAGACAAACACGAGTAGCAATCAATAGGATGGCCAAATTTTCCAATACTTTCGAGGAGCTGAAAATGATGTTCTTCTCAGCCTGCAGCACACCTCGCCAAGACCTTCCCCCAGCCTCCACTTCTCACCTTTAAACAACCACCAAACCTCAAACAGATCATTGTTTGAAGCAAACTGCCCGGCTTTCAGGACAACATCATACAAACCTATCATGGTAGACGCTGCCAGACGTGTCAGAGTGTCGACATGGATACCACCAGTACACATGGGGACATCTCCCACCATGTACATGGCAGGTACTCATGTGATTCAGCCAACGTTGTCTATCTCATACGCTGCAGGCAAGGATGCCCTGAGACCTGGTATGTTGGTGAGACCAAGCAAAGGCTATGGCAATGGATGAATGGACACCTCACAACAATCAACAGACAGGAGTGTTCCGTTGCAGTCGCAGTCGGAGAACACTTCAATGGTCTGGGCCATTCGACTTCGGATCTTCAGGTGAAAGTCCACCAAGATAGACTTTGGGACAGGCAACAATGCAAGTAGTTGAGCAAAGACTGATATCCAAGTTCAATACCCATGGGGATGGCCTCAAACAGGAGCTCGGGTTCATGTCACACTACAGGTGACCCTACTGCACCACACACACACACACACACACACACACACACACACACACACACACACACACACACACACACACACACCCCTACAGACCCATGGACTCACGCAGGCCCATCTTTCATGCACAAGATCTCTCTCATACCTTACACATATACTCCCACACTCACAAAAGCACCCTCTCACAGACATTTACCCCCTTAAACTCACACACGTACACATACACACTCTCTCACAGTCACTCATACACCCCCCCGCCCCCCCCCCCACCGCGCACACACACTTATGCTTATGGATTGAATTTGTACTCACAGAATTTAATTATATTTTGGTCAAAAACTGCATGAATCCATGGAAGATTCTATAAATCCCTTTTTTAGATTAGAATCAGTCTGAACATTGGGGCACAGACAGCCCCAAACAGGGTACCTCACACCTTCAATGCATTATCTGGGCCAACATGGCACCTATTGTTAAAGTTCATTTGACAATGTAACTTTACAAATGTTCTGGGATTTACATATGAAAGAAATGAAACCAACATGCCCATTCCAGAAGATGAGAGACTGAACAAACAATCCAGGTCTTTTTCAATATATAAGTTCAGTTACATCACATTATAAACTTTTACTAAAAACTCTGTGTCTTACACTCTTATTCTCCACAACCACCTGATGAAAAACCAACGCTCCGAAATCTAGTGCTTCCAAATAAACCTGTTGGACTATAACCTGGCATTGTGTGATTTTTAACTTTGTACTCCTTGGTCCTACACTGGCACCTCCATATCATGACTATATAGGCTATTCCTGAAGAAGGACTTATGCCCGAAACGTTGAATCTCCTGTTCCTTGGATGCTGCCTGACCTGCTGCGCTTTTCCAGCAACACATTTTCAGCTATATAGGCTATGTTGTGTTTCAGAGGGGTATCTCAGTTCATGTAGGAGGCTAAACAAAAATCTGAAGTCAACAAATTGGAACCATTTAAAGAAGCAATACAAAATGTTCAACAAGAAAGGATGCATCGGGGTTGTGGAATTGGCGGAGGCATTGAATGTGCATTTTTGTATTTGTCTTGATTGTTAAACTACAATTACATACTAAAACTGATGACTAAAAAAGGTAATGATTACAACCAGGAAAGTACATTAAACATTTAAAGGATTAAAATTTAGCAAATCTACTGGACCTGATGGCCTACATCATAAGATTTTAAAAGACGTGGCTACTGAATTAGTGGAGTACAAGAATAAACTGGGTAAATTGGGCTTCTATTCTCTGACATTTAAAAGAATAAGATGTGATCTTATTGAACCACACAAGATTCTGGAAGAGCTTGACAGGGTGGCCAATGAGAGGTTGTTTTCTTGATTGGGGAATATAAAACAGGGAGCTGACGGGGACAGGGTGTCAGGAAAAGGGGTGATCATTTGGGACTGAGGTGAGGAGAAATTCATTCACTCAAGGGGTTATGTATCCTGGGAAACATCAAAGAATATCCCTTGCTGAATATTTTTAAGGCTGAGATAGGTTGTCTTTTGGTCCCAGCAAATCAAAGTACAGTAAATGGGGAGCAACTGGGAAAGGGAAATTAAGACCAAAGGTATTTCAATAGTAGAGCAGACTTATCTGCTCTTACGGCTTAATTCTGCCTGTGTTTCTTATATTTATAGAATTCATTTGAAATGAAAGATTTTGCATTATTGCCTGTTGTCGGTTTTCACCTGCCTGGATGAGTGAGCTTGAAATAGCACCCTGTAATTATAAAAATATAAGTAACAGGAAAGTTTTAGTTCAGCTTCTGCACAAACATTCATTAAAATGTGAGTTAGCAATATTACAGTTTTCTTGCGTGTCCAATCAGGTTTCTGCCCCTATCACGGTGTGGAAATCATTTCTTGACACAGTCACAAATCATGACCTTTATGACTGTGAAGAGGTGCTGCTTCTGTGAAACTTTACCATGAAAGCAAATTGTCTTTAAAATAAAACTAAAAGTTAAATAATATAGAAATCCGAACGAACAAAAAGGGCTAGACAATGAGAGATTGTTTTCAAACTGGGGATTGCAGGAACACAGGATGGAGGCAGAATCACAAATGGGTTCTGAAGCAAGTTCACTGGAATGGAAACATTAACTCTGTTTTACTCTCCGTAGGTGCTGCTAGACCTGCTGAGTTTCTCCAGCAATTTCTCTTATTGCTTGTTGCAAAATGTCCTTGTTGATTAATGTAGAAAGTAATGTTGCATTTATCTGGACAGTACGTCTCAGCAATGATTGTACTGCAGTATTTGTAACACAGCTTAAATTATTTTGGAATATCTACCTAACTTCTGAAGGGAGGTGATAGCAGAATGGTAATGTCACTGGACTGGTGATCCAGAGTTGCAGCTTTGGGGACATGGGGTTTGAATTCAATTCATAATTTTGCAACTAAAAGCAAGTTTAGTGGTGACTATGAAACATTGTGAATTATTCTAAACAACCATCAGATTGACTTTTGTCCCATTGGGCAGGAAATCAGGCATTCTTACCTGATATGGCCTACAAAAAATGCAGACCACTAAAACATCATTGATTAATAAGTACCTTCTGAAGTAGCCTAGCAAGCCACACAGTTGTATTCCCCAAGTCAGTTGCTGCAATATAGTGCACACATGTGTTTCAGGATTACATCTATTTTTAGGCAAACTCTAAACATTAGTGATATCTCTTATTGTGACAAAACTTAAACTGGAACTTTGAAATAAAAAATAAAAGTGAAAGCTGAAAGTGCTCAGCACAGTCAAACAGCATTTGTTGTGAGAAATGGCATCTGGAAGAAGTGGCATCAGGACGATAGACCCTGGTCTTCCATGACCTCTTCTGTATCCCGAGGGGACCTTCTGTTGTGGGATCTTTGAATGGAATCTGTTTGGTAGCTGCTGGAATTTGCTGCTGGTTATGGGCTTGCAGATATATATGGACGTCTTCAATTTATTTGGCCTCCATTGAACTGTGGCCACAGTGACAGTAACTTCTGCTGTAGCTGGATACATTGATCATGGTTCCAATAAACCAATGTAATAATTATCAGAAACAAAACACATCTTTATGTAACAACACAGGTTCAGTAAGTCAAACCAAATCAGCCTCACTATCACTGCACTTGCAAAACATTCAATGACCCTCAAATTAGCTCAATTGTTCCTAACCAGACTTCACAAAGCACAGATCTTGGACACTAAGTTTATGATTTAAAGAAAAATTAACAACTTATTAGTAATGCAACTGTATCAGAACACAAAGGAACATATTTCTACATATTCAGCTCACAGTTTCAAACTAAAAATAAGTAAAATAAAAGAATAGTAAGCCTCAATACTTAGCAGTGTGAGCTGTCAGACCCATAACTACATGACAGTTTACCATTGTCCTTGTTACAATGGGATAAGGAGGACTCTAACAAGGAGAGCCATGGAATGCTTGTGCTGAGGATGATGGATCTTTGTTAGAAATAGATCTTAATCCAAAAATGGTAGGCAATTAGATTAGATTAGACTTACAGTGTGGAAACAGGCCCTTCAGCCCAACAAGTCCACACCGACCCGCCGAAGTGCAACCCACCCATACCCCTACATTTACCCCTTACCTAACACTACGGGCAATTTAGCATGGCCAATTCACCTGACCCGCACATCTTTGGACTGTGGGAGGAAACCGGAGCACCCGGAGGAAACCCACGCAGACATGGGGAGAACGTGCAAACTCCACACAGTCTGTCGCCTGAGTCGGGAATTGAACCCGGGTCTCAGGCGCTGTGAGGCAGCAGTGCTAACCACTGTGCCACCGTGCTGCCCACAATTGTAAGTCTGGAAGAATTATTGAAAGCTTGTTTCTCTACCTCATCGTCCATTTGCCCCTTCCCCCATGGACTGAAGACGGACAGAATTACATGTAAGAACATGTTGTTAATACAGCTGAAGGTTACTGTCCAGGCCAGCATTTATGACTGACTTGGAATGACCAGCTGACGAGTGACCAGATCTAATTCCCAACTGACTTACTTCTAATCCTTAGACAGGTTGCATTGGATATACTGGATTACAGTGGCCTAATGAACTGTAATGTTATAGAATACCTGACCCTAATCACCCTGTGACTCTGTGTTGGATTGATACCGGAAGATGTCCATAACTAATAGTGGAGTGATGTCCTGACTGACAGGCAGTCCATCTTGACCCTTAGATTTTAAGACACAGCCATTTCATTGAAATGCATTCAGTGTGTTTGCCAAGAAGCTGCTGGCATTATAGTGAACTAGCACAGTGCCATGGAGTGACATTTCCAGCCCCTTGTTCGATCACCTCTGGAAACCATGACAAGCTGCCTGACCTTGGGTCTGTGGTAAAGGCAAGATACAACGGCAGTATTGTGAGGCTGCAAATTCTGAATTGTGCAGCAATGTGCTAAAAAACAAGGCAAAGCAGAATGCAGTTAACATCCAAGTCGGTGCAAAGTGAGTGAGTGTTAAGAGAGTGAGGTAAAAGCTCTGAGCTTCAGCCTGTCCTAAAGTATTGAATGGGTATCTGTCCCTGCTCACACTGTAGCCCATCAAAGTGCAGTACCGAACTGTATTAAGAGTGAGTTCAAAATATGCCATAAAGACGAGTTGTGGCTGCTGCATATCCAATGCCAACATCCATGAACGATGGATGTAGGCAGTCACTGCCCATGGACCATACCCTGAGCTGCTTGGGAAGGCTAGCCATGGCAGAGATCTAGAGAAGCAAGCAATGAACTGGTGCCCACTAGACATCTACGCAAACTTCCATATTGGGGATTGTCACCATGTCTCTATACTGCCTGGTTAATAGTAAAATAGCAAACAAATGAAGTGAGATTAGCTAATAATAGGATGCTAATATATGCAAATAGACCTTTTATCAATAAAACCTTTGGTAGAAAATCAGCCTTTCTTTCCTTGATGCGTAGAAGCTCATTTTTTTAAGTTTGCCGTATTTTACCAACTGACACATTGCTACATCGTTTGCAAACTGGGAAGATTTATCCATAGTTTATATATATTTTGATAAAACTGCAATGCAATAAGCTAATTAATAATTTTGTATAATGTTAAATCTCTAATGTTCTATGTCTAGCATCTTCATTTTATTACTCCATTGGTAGTTTCATCAACAAAAACATCTCTTGCAGAATAGTGTGTATCTCTTAGAGTTTCTGATATTTTCCATTATATTTGGTACAATTTCACCTTCTGATCCTTCAGAGACTGAGTAATGCACTGGGATTTCATTTCAATCCAGACACTCTGATGGATGAACTCTTTGCTGTCTATTACTCATAAGGGTCATATAACAAAGTAGTGTGGATCAGTTCTTCGTGCAGTTTGATCTCTGCATCATAAATTGACAATAAATTGATAACTTATCTTAGAAATATGAGAAAACTGACTGGTGTAGGTGATGGGAACTGTATATGATACAGATGAAAGTGTTTTTAATGCAGCAGAAGTGTAAGGTAACATATCCCATCTCTGGTTAAGAAATAGTTTAGCCAAATTGTATGAGGCTGGCATTTGTGTCTGAGCCTACCAGATGCATTGGGATCCTTCCAAGGTTATCTTGAGACTCAACATTGTGTCTGTAGTGATGTCAGGCCAGCTGTCTGATATCTTGTCAGCATTGATGAGTTGGACCGAAAGGTCTGTTTCTGTGCTGTATAACTCTATGATTCTAAGACTTCTACTGGCAGAGGTGAACTCTGCTGAGTGTGAAATATTGCAAAGTGGAATTGCCTTAAACTTGCTTCAGTAGGAGTAATAAATAAAAGAAGTTCAATAATGCCACGGGCATTGAGAAACACTACCAGAGAATGGTTAATTTACTGACCTGTAATCCTCTTGACACCATCTCTGCCATTAGGATTTCGGGTCTTCCAATTCAATAATACGAACACTGGGAAGTTACTTCAACTGACCTGGAAAATTCAACATAAAGTGGGAATTGCTCCAATGTTTACACCAATGTCTCCACCATTACTTGGACAAAGTGGCCTGCAAGTAGGACTTTAATTGAACTAATTAGCTAACTAATCCAATGGACCAAGTGGTCAAGTTGATTCTCATTCCATCTCTGGGAAAGTTTATAGTAACTTTCTGATACAGGTCCTTCCCTATTCATTTGCCCACACCCCCATTCCATCACTCTGGTCTCTTTTCTCTGTGAAACTGGAAAAGTCCAGGTCTTGCTGAAATAAGGATACAAATTCAACTATTTTTTTTTTAATAGTCATCCTAATGAGAAGTAGTAGGGGTCACCTGAAGGACAGATATTCTGTTCATTGTTTATGTCACACAGTATTCTGTTTTGCTCTATCTTTCCTCATAAGAGCCTTCTAGTTCAATCTCTACACGCACCATACAATATGATAAGGGAAAAGATGATGTAAAGTGGCCTTCCACTGTCTTTCTCATGAGCACATGATGAAAATCCTGTATTGAACCAAGACTTTGGACAATAATAGTTACATTTGAGTAATAACTTTACATAATTTTTATGATATAATGTTAATATATCAGTCAATATATTCACCCCTTAATAAAATCTAAACTGATGTTTCCTGCATTTTTAGACCAACTATTTGCTCATCATCTGAAGTAAACTGAATAACAGTCATACAAACAAAAGTTCAATTTCAATTTACTGAGTTGTTTGCTGGTCCCAAAATTGAATATTGCTGAAGTGTTTTGCTTTGCAATCATCAGGATATTTCACAAGAATGCAAACTCAAGGGGAAAACCAACTCTTACGCTGCCTGAGAGGAGAGTGCAGATTGGTTATTAAGTGGACTCTGTTCAGTCTGGAGTTTGCAATGGGAAACCTATTTTATTGCATTGTTTCAGGTACATGTTCTTTCAGTTTGTAAAGAACAGGAAACTGTATTATTATATGTAGCTTTCAGTATCAGGGAAGTGCATCACATTGTGAACTTCTACAACTGCATTGTTTTAAAGTAAATTTTGAAGAACATAATAAAGAAATGAACATAAAAACCATTCAGGGTTTTAAACACACATACTATGTACAACCCTCTATATTGTTGTCTGCTATTGAACATTCCTGAGTAAAAGTTGCCATACAGTTCTCTTTGTTCTACCAAAGATAAATTAAGGAAAACCTCACAATATGCCGTCCTTGATTATTTATTCACCCTTTCCCATCTGTTGTCCTTGAAGTATCATTGCTAACATGCCAGCAGATTTGTGCCTTCTGTGTTAGTGTTTTCACTGGAGTGACATAACTCAGACTGGAATGTCAAGACAGAATTGTTTTTTGTACCTTTTTAAAAATCGTTTTCTTGCACAATTTGTTACATGGTATATTAACTACACAGTTAAAATGCAGGAAAATGCACACTTTAAGATGATGTGCACAATCTTCTAGAGGTGACAAGATCACTGCTGCTGCCAGCTGGGGAGAAACCTACTTCACATCTTTTCAGTGTCTATTAAATCCTCATCACAGCTAGTCTTAGTAAAAGTTACATCAGGCAGATTTGCTGCCACCATTCTCTTTCCTTATAGAGATCTACTGGGCCTCATTGCTCTGGTGTAGTCGAGACAAGTCATTTGATGGTCTAATGAGAAGAGACTTTTGTCTCAACGAGATATCGTTTATTGCATGATAGCAACTAGGTACAATTTACAATGGTTTGATAGACATTGTTACTGAGATTATGAAGATATTCAGTCTTACTCATAGAGTCATTGAGATGTACAGCACATAAACAAACCCTTCGATCCAACTCGTCCATGCCGACCAGATATCCAACCTAATCTATTCCCATTTGCCAGCACCCGGCCCATATCACTCCAAACTCTTTCTATTCATATATCCATCCAGTTGCCTTTTAAATAATGCAGTTGTACTAACCTCCAGCACTTCCTCTGGTAGCTTATTCCATAACACACACCATCTTCTGCGTGAAAAAGTTGCCCCTTAGGTCCCTTTTACATCTTTCCCCTCTCACCCTAAACCTAAGCCCTCTAGTTCTGGACTCCTCCACCCCAGGGAAAAGACTTTGTCTATTCATCTTATCCATGCCCCTCATGATTTTTTTTTAGATTACTTACAGTGTGGAAACAGGCCCTTCGGCCCAACAAGTCCACACCGACCCGCCGAAGTGCAACCCACCCATACCCCTACATATACCCCTTACCTAACACTACGGGCAATTTAGCATGGCCAATTCACCTGACCCGCACATTTTTTTGGTCTGTGGGAGGAAACCGGAGCACCCGGAGGAAACCCACGCAGACACGGGGAGAACGTGCAAACTCCACACAGTCAGTCGCCTGAGGCGGGAATTGAACCCAGGTCCCTGGCGCTGTGAGGCAGCAGTGCTAACCACTGTGCCACCATGCCTCATAAACCTCTATGAGGTCACCCCTCAGCCTTCAACACCCAAGCCTATTCAGCCTCTCACTATAGGTCAAATCCTCCAATCCTGGCAACATCATTGTCAATCTTTTCTGAACCCTTTCTAGTTTCAATAGTGTCAATAATGATGACCACAACAATTGTCATTTGTTTGATTGGATTATTGTTTGTTTGTTGTAAAAATGCATCAGGTTCACAAATGTCCTTTCTGGAAGAAAATCTGTCTTTACCCAATTTGGCCAAACATAACTCTGGACTTACAGAAAGGTAGTTGACTTTTTAACTGCCAATGAAATGCATAAATTTTAAGGTATCAAGGGATAAAAATCATTTTATTTAAAATGTCTAAGTCAAATTCTGAATGTATAATAAACGGCTCCTCAGTTATGCCTGACCTGGCAATGTCTGAACAACCAGGTTTCATAAATCAAATAGAATTTATTAAGCAAGACTTTATAAATACTTGACAAAAAGCAGAGGGCAACATAAAAGCTTTTTTATCCTTCAATGCCCAGGGTTCTTTGATTATTCCCAGAACAGACAATGTCTTTTTTCTTCTTCCCTTGAAGGGATGTTACATTAAAATGTATTGCAGAAGAATTCTACCAGATAAGTCGTGGCAAACTGTGCCAACTGAGATTCTGAACTTCCAGCTCTTATACTTAATCCCAAATTAAGAAATAATCTGAATTATTCCCTTTCATTGGCTCAAGGTGAGGTCATTTGGTGTCACATCACCTCTGCAACTTGAGTTATATAAGCTAAATAAAGTTCCATCTTGATTCCCTTAGGCAGCAGGAGTCACATTTCATGCATGAATGGTAGACTGAAAGAATGAGATACGGACTTTGATAAAGCGATTTATGTTATACCCTCTTACCTATAATGACAACTATCATAAACAATTCACCAAAATATTCACAAAAAACCTAAAGCAATGAAGAATAAGTGTCTCTAACACAAAATTAGCATGTTCTTTTAAAATATAATTGTACTGATGTAAAAAAGTATAATTAATAGATCAAGGCACTTAGCTGACAGACATCAAAGCTTTATCAGTGCAATTAAAACAAATGTGGCTGTTTTGAAGCAGATAAAATGACACCAAACAGCTGCCATCACTGTCCAGAAATTTACTTCTAACTATTTAATTATTTCAGCAAATCGAAATTCAAGCAGGATTATTTAAAAGATGTTAAGGCAAAGTCCCAAAACATTAGCTTAAAGTAACTTTGACTGCTATAAATGAATGATAGTATTACAACTTTTAAAATGGCCTGGCAAGCTACCCATGGATCTTTCCTGTCCCACTATCAGGATATTCAGCAGAGGTGGTGACACAGTAGTGAATAATTGAGAGGGATATCTCATGGTATCAAATAAAACAAGAAAACCTGCAGCTGCAGCGATACTGTGCTCAAACACAACCTACAAGTTCTTGGTCAGGCATATCCACCATTGCTATCAAGTCAGGTAATCAACCCTGTTTCAATGAGCAGGGCAGGAAGGCATGCCAAAACCAATGTCAGGCATTGCCAAAAATGAGGTCCCAATCTGGTGAATCTACATCACAGAGTTACCTACATGCCAAACCGCATAAGCAGCAAGTGGTAGTTACAGATCAGATCAGACCAGATCTGCAATCCCATCACTCAGGTTGTGAGTGGTGATGGGCAAGTAAGTAGCTCACTGGTGGAGGAGATTCCAGAAAGACCTTGGAATACAGGATCATAGTTCCTTAAATGTGGAATCACAGGTGGATAAGATAGTGAGGAAAGTGTTTGGTATCTTCCCTTATTGGTCAATGTATTGCGTTTAGGAGATGAGGGATCATGTTGCGGCTGAACAGAACATTTGTAAGGCCAATTTTGGAATACTGTGTGCAACTCTAGCTTCACTGCTGTAAGAAGATTGTTGTAAAATTCAAAAGCATTCAGAAACGATTTATGAGGATGTTGCTAGAGTTAGAAGGTTTGAGTTATAGGGAGAGGTTGAGTAGACTGGATTTTTTTTCCCTGGAGCGGCGGAGGCTGAGGGGTGACCTTATAGAGGTTTATAAAATGATCAGGGGTATGGATAAGATAAATAGACAAGGTCTATTGCACAGGATAGGGGAGTCAAAACTGGAGGCATAGGTTTAGGGTGAGAGGGGAAAGATTTAAAAGGGATATAAGGGGAAACATTTTCATGCAGAGGGTGCTATGTGTATGGATTGAGGTGCCAGAGGAAGTGGTGGAGGCCAGTACAATTGCAATATTTCAAAGGCAATTGGATGGGTATCTGAACAGAAAGGGTTTAGAGGGATATGGGCCAAATGCTGGCAAATGGAATGAGATTTATTTAAGATATCTGATCAGTATGGACAGATTGGACCAAATGGTCTGTTTCATTGTTGTATACCTGTATGACTCTATGACTACTATCCCCATCTTCAATAATGAGGAACCCCAGCATATCAGTCCAAAAGGGTAGAAGTTTTTTGCAACAATAGTCATTGAGAAGTGCAAAGTGGATGATTCATCTCAACCTTCTCCATAACTGGATGAAAGTGAGGATTGCAGATGCGGGAGATTAGAGTCGAGAGTGTGGTTCTCGAAAAGCATAGCAGATCAGACAGCATCCGAGGAGCAGGAAAATCGACATTTCTGACAAAGGCCCGTCATCAGGAATGAGGGTGGGCGCCTTGGGGGTGGAGAGATAAATGGGAGACGGGTGGGGTTGTGTGGAAGGTAGCTGAGCGGTGCAATAGGTAGGTGGAGGTGATCGGTCGGAGCGGACGGTGGAGCGGATAGGTGGAAAGGAAGATGGACAGATGGGATGGATCATGAGGACAGTACAGAGCTGCAAGGTTAGATCTGGAGTTAAGGTGGGGGGAGGAAAAATTAGGAAACTGGTGAAGTCCACATTGATGCCATGGAGTTGGAGGATCCCGAGGTAGAAGATGAGTTGTTCTTCCTCTAGGCAGTAAGGGAGTTGCGATGGAGGAGGCCCTGGACCTGCATGTCTTCGGCAGAGTGGGAGAGGGAGTTAAAGTGTTCGCTCACGGGGTGGTGGCATTGATTGGTGCGGGTGTCCCAGAGATGATCTCTGAAGTGCTCTGTTAGTAGGCGTCCAGTCTACCCATTGTAGAGGAGGCTCCATCAGGAGCAGCCGATACAATAAATGACATGTGTGGAATGTAGGTGAAACCTTGATGGATGTGGAAGGCTCCTTTGGGGCCTTGGGCGGAGGCAAAAGGTGAGGTATGGGTGCATGTTTTGCAATTCCTGTGGTGGCAGGGAATGGTGCCAGGAGGGGAGGGGGTTTGTTAAGGGGCGTAGACCTGACAAGGTGGTCACAGAGGGAGAAATCTTTACAGAAAGCAGATGGGAGTAGGAAGGGAAATATATCTCTGGTGGTGGGGTCTGTTTGTAGGTAGCAGAAATGGTGGAAGATGATGCGATGTATATTGAGATTGGTGAGGTGGGAGGTGAGGACCAGAGACGGTCTGTCCTTGTTGCGGTTGCAGGGATGGGGTTTGAGGGCAGAAGTGCGGGATATGGATGAGATGCATTGGAGGTGACCACATGGGAGGGGAAATTGCTGTCTTTAAGATTGTTTTACAAAAGTACCCAGCATCACAGATACCAGTCCTCAGCCAATTCAATTTACTCCACATGACATCAAGAATCATTAAAGCCATTGGATAACACTGTGGACTCTGAAATATTCCAACGATAGCACTGAAGACTTTTGCTCCAGAACCTGCCATGCCCCTCACCAAGTTGTTCCAACGCAGCTATAAGACAAGCATCTACCTGTCCATGTGAAAAATTGCCCAGGTTTGTCTCGTAATATGCTAGTTTAGATTTGTCCTACATTCTTGTGGTTCTGTTCACCGAGGTGGGAATTTGTGTTGCAGACGTTTTGTCCTCTGTCTAGGTGACATCCTCAGTGCTTGGGAGCCTCCTGTGAAGCACTTCTGTGTTGTTTCCTCCGGCATTTAGAGTGGTTTGTCTCTACCGCTTCTGGTTGTCAGTTCCAGCTGTCCACTGCAGTGGCCGGTATACTGGGTCCAGGTCGATGTGTTTGTTGGTAGAATCTGTGGATGAGTGCCATGCCTCTAAGAATTCCATGGCTGTTCTCTATTTGGCTTGTCCTATAATAGTATTGTTGTCCCAGTTGAACTCATGTTGCTTGTCATCTGCGTGTGTGGCTACTAAGGATAGCTGGTCTTGTCGTTTCATGGCTAGTTGGTGTTCATGGATGCGGATCTTTAGCTGTCTTTCTGTTTGTTCTGTGCAGTGTTTTGTGCAGTCCTTGCATGGGATTTTGTACACTATGCTGGTTTTGCTCATGCTGGGTATCGAGTCCTTTGTTCTGGTGAGTTGTTGTCTGAGAGTGGCTGTTGGTTTGTGTGCTGTTATGAGTCCTAGTGGTCGTAGTAGTCTGACTATCATTTCAGAAATGTTCTTGATGTATGGTAACATGGCTAGTCCTGTGGTATGTCCTCATTCCATTGTCTCAACGAGCACTCGAGCTACAAATCTTCTCACAAACTTTGTCCTACATTCTGTTAAGATATCATATTACTGCCTTGTCAGAATAGTCTTCATTGTCAGTAAAATGATGGAGGATGATATCAGCAATGTTATCTAGCAACACTTGCTCAGCAATAACCTGCTCACTGATTCACAATTTTGATTCTGCCAACGCCACTCAGTTCTTGGACTCATTATAGACTCTGTTCAAACATGGAAAAAATTGCTGAGTTACAGTGAGAGTGACTGCACTACTGACATCCAGGCTGCATGTGACTGGGTCCGACACCTGTGAGCCTAAACAAAACTAGAGTCAATGGGCTTCCAAGGTAAATTTCTCTGTTCATTGGAATCATAGATGGCACACAGGAAAATTGTTGTGGGTTTTGGAGGTCACTCATCTCAGCTCTAGAGCTTAGCTGCTGGTGTTCCCTAGGGTAGTGTCCCTGGGGCCCAACTATCTTCACCTTCACCAATGATCTTCCCTCCTTTCCAATAATTAGAAGTGGAGATGTTAATTGGTGACAACACAACGTTCAGTATCATTCATGACTCCTCAGATACTGAAGTGGTCCATGTTCAATGTAGTAAGATGTGAAAAATGTCCATCTTTGGACTGACGATGACAAGTATACAAATGCCAGACAAATGGCAGGCAATGACGATTTCCAACAAGAAAAAAAATTGCCATTCAATGGGATTGCCGTAATTGAATCATCAAATGACAACATCCTGTAGGTTACCACTGACTTGAAACTGAACTCATCTAGGTGTTTAAATATTATGGTTGCAAGTGTAGGTCAGAAGCTATGAATTCTGTAATGAGTAACTTAATGACCCCTCCCAAAATGCCTTTTTACCAGAAGGAACAATACAGGAGTGTGAAGGGATAATCTTCACTTGTGTGCATGCATGCAGTTCCTAAAACATTCAAGAGGCTTGACACCATCCAAGAAATAGCAGCTAACTTGATTGGCATCAGCTCCACAAACATTCAGTTCCTTCACTACCAACATTGAGTAGTAGCAATGTATACAATCATCAAGATATACTGCAGCAATTCACCAAGGCTCCTCAGACTATGACCACCATCATTTAAAAGAAAGGGCTGCAGATACATGGGATCATCACTATCTGCAAGACCCTTCCAAGTTGTTCACCATGGAGACTTGAAAATAAATTTCCATTCTTTCTTTGTCACTATATCAAAATAGACTCCTAACAGCATTGTGAGTGAACCCACACCAAATGGAATGGACTGCAACAGTTCAAGAAGGCAACTTATCATCACCTTCTCAATGCAGTAAGGTTAGAAAATACTTGCTGATCCATTTCGTGAAGCCCACATACCCTGAATGGATAAAATAAAATCAATGGCTTTTACAGATAGACTACAACTGCTGGTCCTATTAGCAACACCTGCATTCCAAGAGAAAAAAAAACTTGTGGTTTGAACACTAATGTTAAAATAGTAAGAACTACATCTGTTATTTAGGTACAGAGCAAAGGTATATTAAAAAAACAAGAACATATTTATTAAGAAATATGAGTTTTTTTCTATTACATTCACTTTTTGTATTCTTTTAGTGTTGCCACATTTGAGTTACACATTTTCAGTGGCAGGTAGATAGAAATTGCGTGAAACTGCCTGCAATCTAAGTGTTAATACAAGCTGTCATGTTTTGGTAACAGTAATTGAGGTAAATAGCTTTCCTTTGTAATTATTGTCATCTTTTTGCCTGTTCCACAGTATATTGAAAGTTAGTTTGTCTTAATTTATGATTATCTATTATTCACATTCATGTTATGACTCAGAAGAATAATGTTCTATTTTTGAAATTTGCTTCTTACTGATTAAATTCATTTACATAAATCTAACAGGGTGTTGTCACCCTCTGCAGTGATGCAGAATATGTTTATAGTTAATTCATGAAAAAGATTAGAAAAAGGATAACATTTCAACAGAATTTCACTTTAAGGACCCTTCTTGTTTCAAAGCTATTTTCATGAGCAACATAAATATCCTTCAAAACAATAGAGCTTAGATTATCTCTCTACAATATTTATGTGATCTCTTCTATGTAAAAAATGATTTCATCTCGACAGAGTACCTGAGCTCATCTGTCTTGTCTTTGAAGTGACCTATCATCTAGCTGGTTGCTGCATAATTTTAAGCTGCAAGGCAGAAGTTGCAGTCTAAAGCATACAGAAGTGAAAGGCTTTCAATTTTGAGCACACCGCAATTTATTTACGTAACCAATCTCTCTGCCCTTGAGTACTATGATACCTTACCACAATTCTACAAGATCAAATGTAGATATCATTCATTAGAATTGCTTTCAATTTCACTGTCTTGGAACTACAGGAATGCGTACATTAAATGCCAATCATGAATCAAGAAATTAGCTGTGACAGCATATGATGCTTGGATTCACTTCAGATTCTTGGGGCGATATCAGTTAATGAGTTGTTTAGCATGAAATTCTGTGTCTGACGCAAATGACATGTCTAATTTTCTTTTCCTGTCAGTCTCATCAATCACATGGGCCTAGAAATACCATCAAGTAAGAATATTCCAGTACCTTCTATAATTGAATATTCCAATAGCTTCCCTCTTGACCATAGCAGGTGAAACCCTGCTACGCATTCTCCTGAATCCCTATACTCTGTAGCTGATGATATTCAAAAATGTTACTTATCCCTTATCTGACCAAGTCCGGATGCTGGCTAGGTGTTGTTGCTATAAGGACAGGAGCTGCTTCAGGATCTGAAGAGTTCTGAATGTGGCTAAACATTGCACAATCATCAGTGAACACCCCGATTCTGACCTTATTATGGAACGTTCATTGATTAAGCAGCTAAGAAGGATTGATTCAAGACTATACTCTAACTAACTGAAGGTTCTGTGGTGCATTGATAGAGTCCCTACCTCTTGAATCAGGAAGTTTGGGTTCAAATCCCATTTGCTGTGGAGATCTGTAATGATGTTTCTGAACTGCTTGATGAGGAAAATATCTACGTTGAGGAACTCCTGCAGAGATGTACTTGACTGGAGACAATTATACTTGTAACCATTGTTGTGCTGGATATGATGTGACCAGCAGAGATCTTTCCCCTGATTTCTAATAACTCTAGTTTTTTTTGAATTCCTTGATGACTTGTGGGTCAAAAACTGTCTTGATGTCAAAGGCAATCATATTACCACAACTCTGGAGTTCAAATCCTTTGTTCGTGTTTCAATTAAGGCTGGAATGAGGCTAAAAGACACCTTGGAATTTCTTGCAAATTAGATCATTTCCATTTTCTAATGGATTTCATGTGGTATTCCTTTTCCATTAGCTTCCTTGCTGTTGCCTGCCTCTGAGAATAGTCCTTGATATTAATTTTGACATTTCTAGCATTATTGGAAAAGAGGGGAAGCTGTTCTACATTCAAGTTATTGATTTGTTTAATATCAATAGATCTCAGTTGATGGGGCGATATATTTTAAACATCTACAATATGCTATCTTAATCTCCATTTTAATACTGATAATTCAATACTTAGGAACACTGCAAATTTCCCTCCAAACCAGGTACTATTGTGATTTGGAATTTTATCATTATTACCACTTCAGTTAAAACCCCCAAACTTTGTCACAATGTCTGGGGGGGAGCAGAAAAGAGGTGTGTGTGTGTGTGTGTGTGTGTGTGTGTGTGTGTGTGTGTGTGTGTGTGTGTGTGTGTGTGTGTGTGTGTGTGTGTGTGTGTGTACTTTCACCAAGTGGACTGCAGCAGTTTCAAAAGGCAGCTTATCTGAAGGGCAATTAGGGATGGGTGATAAATGCTAGTACAAGCAGCTATGCCTATCACTCATGATTGCATATATATATATAAAAAACTTGCTGAGTATTTCATTACCTTTAAACTTTGCTTTTTTAATATCTACAGATTTCTTGAATGCTTGGAACACTAACTTTGATCTCTCTTATTTGGATTTCAGGTGGGTGGACAAGGGGTGACCACATAACATTTAATGTTACTCTATTTTACTCAATTAGTCTTAGCGACAGTTATAGGAACTTTAGAACCATGAGAAGACTGACTCTTCTGAATATGGTTATCTTACTTGGCTGAAAGGTTTATACTAAAAATGAAAGATGTGAATTTAAATGGAGCCTTTCATGTCTACCAGACATTTAAAAGTGATGTACAGTCAGTGAATACCACTCTTACTTAGACATATCTTACTTGTCCTTTGCTGTAAATGAGTCAAAATCCTGAAGATCCCTCCCTAACAACAGTGTGGGTGTCCTTACACCAAATGGAGTGCAGTGATTCAAGATGCAGCTTGCCATCACCTTCTTCAGGAGACTAATTAGCTATTTAGGAAGGAATAATATATGGCCTAGCCTTTGATGCCTTTACATGAATTTTAAAGAAGTACTGTTATAATACAAGAAATACAGCAATCCACATGTGCCAAGCAAGCTCTCACAATGTAATTATAATTAGATAATCTTCATTTTTGTGACATTGACAGAGAAATAGGTAATGGGAAGAACACATGCATAGCTGTCCTGTTGGTCTTCATCACCTGGTTACTCAAATGCTTTACATCCAGGCTAGTTTCAAGCAGGTTCCTCAGTTTAATGTTTCAACTAAATGACAGCACTCATGACCCTGTAGTTCTGCACTGAGATATTTCTACTCAAGTTCTGGAATGGGGCTTGACCCTAGGAGCTTGTGATTTCAAAGCAACTTTGCTTTCAATTATTGTATGGCTGATACACACAATTTTAAGTGAGCTTAACCAACCAAATTCACTTCAAGATAGCCTCCACTCCTTACTACACACTTATAAGAAAATGCTGACAAATATCTTATATCATCCATAACCAAGTGGAGGTCGTGCAGCACATTCTGCATTTATCGACGTCATTGTAACTTCTAGTTACTGAATGGTCAACTACTTCTTTCAGACAGTAGGGAGATCTAACTGAACATCAGAACACCATATCCAATTTCAGATATGAGTCTGCTTTTGGACAAAATTTAAAAAGTCATTTTTTCAACTGTTTTTCACTCTCTTTGGGTTCTATCGCTATCTATCGTTTACTTCTCTATCTCTCCCCTCACCCAATCTTCCACATAAATACCAGACCTTTCTTAGCTGCCATCCGTTCTGAAGAAGAATCACTGGACCCAGAACATTAACACATGCTGCCAGACCTGCTGAGATTTTCAAGCAATTTCTGCTTTCATTTCCAATTTATCAGTCACAGTTGCAGTGTGTTTCATTTTCCTGTGGTAAAATTTGCACATCATAACACATGGGTTAATTCCAAACACAGTCTCTTCAGACTCAAAATGTTAACTCTGTTTCTGTCTTCACAGATGCAGCCAGATATGTTGTCTTTCTCCTGCTCTTACTGTTTTTATTAATATATGGCATCCTGTTCTATGTCAGCTAAAGAGCATTTGTCCACACATTGCACCGCTTCATTAAGAAGAAGGTCATGAAATCTGCCAATCTCTGGTCCATTCCTCATGGCAATATCCTGACCAATCAGATTCCAGCTGTCTGGCCTGAGACTTTTCAACTAAAATTGACAGCAGTTCCCGCTGTATCTTCTCACTAATCATATTCAGCCAATAACAGCTCCTTCTCATGCGGTATTAATTAATATTCCACTTACAAATTTGTTTTTTTGCATGTCAGACCTGATGGTGCAAAATGAAATCCTTTGGCTCTGTATGTCTTTTAGCCATGTTGAAGTTTTGATTCCTGATGAAGGGCTCTGGCCCAAAACGTCGAATTTCCTGTTCCTTGGATGCTGCCTGACCTGCTGTGCTTTAACCAGCAACACATTTTCAGTTTTGAGCTACCAAGCAACTGTTAAATTGTTAAATCCAATAAAGGTGATTGATCCAAGATTCACACAGTACTGAGGAAGTGCTGCATTGCAGAGGTTATATTACAATCAAGCCCTTGTTTGCCAGCTCAGATGAGTGGATCCATGGTATATTTTTAAGAAGTAAAAGACTATCTTTGATTTCTTGGGTAATATTTATCTACATTTAGCTGTGGGAGTGCACAAATTAATTGCTATGTTTCTCAAATGACTACACGTTTTTTAGATTAGATTCCCTACAATGTGGAAACAGGCCCTTCAGCCCAACAAGCCCACACCGACCCTCTAAAGAATAACCCACCCAGACCCATTTCCCTCTTACTAATGCACTATGGGCAATTTAGCACAGCCAATTCACCTGATCCGCACATCATTGGACTGTGGGAGGAAACTGGAGCACCAAAAGGAAACCCATGCAGACATGGCGAGAATGTGCAAACTCCACACAGACAATCGCCCGAGGCTGGAATCGAACCTGGGTCCCTGGGGCAGTGGGGCAGCAGTGCTAACCACTGAGCCACTGTGCTCCAAAATGTGTTGAGATGTCTAAGGTGCTCCATTAAGGAGTGTCCTCCTTTTTTTATTAACACAATGTGAAAACAGGAAGATTGAGGATCAGATTGGAAGAAGACTATCCTCACATTTGCAATGTGAGCTCTAGCAGGTTTTAAATTCCACATCTTATCAGAAATGCCACCACCATTTCTTCCCCTCTACCTTGACCAGTTTTCTGCTCAAGGACAGTAAGAAATAACTGTTAGTTGGAATGTACAATGGAATAACATAATGTTGTACAGGAGGAATTAGAGAGTGATCCTCAGTGCACAACTGAGTTGATCATTGGGGGAGGGGTGTTGTTGTTGGGGTAATAGGAGTGAGGGATGGAGACAGCAATCATTCCACTTGGATTCTGAGGAAGGATTGCAATTTTTTGTAACCCCAGAAGGGAAGTTCAAACTGGAAAAGCACTTCTGATCCTGACTATTTGTCCTTAATTATAGACCTTATGGAGAGACAACAACTGCTTACTGCTCATGTCTATACTTAATGTGGTATCATCAGAGGCTTATTTGCATATTTAAAGAAGGACCTCACCAGTTTCTTGCAGGAATTCTGGTTCATTACGGCAGATTAATATTGGATCAATTGAAATCAGTATAGGATGAAGGCTGGTAGCTCCCATTAGCAGTTAAATTGACTGCTCAACCAGTTAAGCTTAGCCAGAGTTACAAATCACTTCTAATATTTTAATTAACTAAAACATTAGCTTCATTTTAAAAATTTAATAATACAGAACAGTAGACGTGACCTCAGTTATTTATTACCACAGAAGGTATAATACAATGTTAGCTCACTTTATAGTAATACAGCATACCATGAATTCTGTGCTTCCCTTTAAAAGATGTGGTTAATTTTGGATTTCATTGCCTGAGTAGTAGCTCAGAAGAAAACGTTGCCCATCCATTGCTAATATTGGGATGGAAATTCAATGTGTCTTAAAATGTGCAGGAAACTACTTTTTCAGGTGATGAAATGAAAATAGTCAATGGCAACTGATTTACTGTTAACACTGATATGTGTCACATTTAGAAAGAAATGTTGGAGAAATGGATAACAACATAAAGAGTTTTTTCCTGAGGGAATGGCAGTCTACCTTTTCTAAAGGAAATTCTTTGCAGAAAATCTTTGCAGAAATTTAAGTAGAACAAAGGCTTAAGTCTTAAAGAATCCTGAAGACAAATTGTTAACAAGGTTAATACATCTTTTAGGGGAAAATGAAGAGGCAAACTCTGATGGAGTAATTTAATGATATAAATAGAGAACTCAAAAAAAGAAACTGAGAAAGTTAAAAGATATTTGATAGAACATTACTACAAAATTCAGCATTCCCCTCCTCCTCACTCTTTTCACTGGAGGGGAGTGACAGCCGCATTGATCACACAAGAAATGAATACATCCAGGAAAGGAGACATAAGGAAAGCATATATAAGGAATGATTTGGAGATGCTGGTGTTAGACTGAGATGTACAAAGTTAAAAATCACATAACACCAGTTTATAATCAAACAGGTTTAATTGGAAGCACACTAGCTTTCGGAGTGTTGCTCCTTCATCAGGTGCGGCGCTCCGAAAGCTCGTGCTTCCATTTAAACTTGTTGGACTATAACCTGGTGTTGTGTGATTTTTAACTTTAGACATAAGGAAAGCAGCATTTGGCAGACACTGACAAAGGATGCTCTCTGTACAGTATTGTGCAGGCCTAAGGCTCACCCAACATTGAGAATCAGGCAACATTTACACAAAGGTGATCAGCTATGATCACTTGCTGGGCCTGAAGGCCAAAGCAGTGGCTTTCTCACTTGTTTCCAAGTTCAGAGAAGCTTTTTGCTTCATAGGTCTCTTTATGGTCCACTGGTTAA
Source organism: Hemiscyllium ocellatum (assembly GCF_020745735.1). Lineage (NCBI taxonomy): Eukaryota > Metazoa > Chordata > Chondrichthyes > Orectolobiformes > Hemiscylliidae > Hemiscyllium > Hemiscyllium ocellatum. The sequence continues at coordinate 47,693,917 of NC_083402.1, forward strand.
TCCACAATTGAGGTACAATTCCTTGAATGTATCCAGCTAGTCACAATTGTGATTGGGATAAACACAACCTTTCCACGTTTACAGCAATCTCATGTTTGGATCTATCTAGGTACCAACGCTGGTCCAGGCATATCCCTATATCTTTCTTTTTATGTCTTTACCAATAAGGTAGTTAGTACACTTTTGGTGGGATCTTAGACAATCCTACATGCACCAGCCGAGCGTTGCTGCTTGCAGGTGCTATGGAATGTCTGACTTCTGACTGAGCTGTCATTCCTTTGAAGACATAAATGAGTCAAATAGGAAGACAAGTGAAAGCTTACTGGATTTGTAATCATTGGTTTCTTCATTACCATCATCTACATAAGAAGCTCCTGAAAGGTTTCAAAAAGTATAGTTATCAGGATAGGGAAGGAAGAAAGGAAAGGGAGCAACACATCTTGAATAAAGAACGTCCATGTACTTCTCTATCTCCTGCCACCTTTCAAGTTGTTATTGTTGTTTGCTCTAAAGGGGTGACAGCTTCTAAGCATTGCAAATCTTGCTCCATTGGTTGTGACCCGTTTTCTACTGATGGCATAGGAGGCTGATTTGTAGTTTAGAATAATGGATAGTGACAGAACATGGGAGAGGCTGGACCAGCCGCTATCTCCGGATGAGCTGACTAAGGCCCTTGAGTCCTTCAAAAAGAATAAAACTCCCAGAAGCAAAGGCTTACTGGTCGAGCTCTATTCTGCTCTGTGGGACTTGATTGGCCAGGACCTGCTGGAGGTGTATGTTAGGATGCTTCGGGCAGGTACCATGAGTGAATCCATGAGGAAAGGCATCATCACCCTCATCTACAAGCGGAAGGGGGAGAGGGAGGAACTCAGAAATTGGAGACCAATCTCACAGTTGAATGCAGATTACAAAATTCTGTCAAAGGTAATTGCCAACCGGATCAGGTCTGCTCTGGGGTCAGTGATTCACCCTGACCAAACCTGTGCTGTGCCGGGCAGGAAGATCGCTGAGAGTCTTGCACACCTCAGGGATACGATCACCAACGTGCAGGACAGAGGGTTGGACACCTGCCTGATCAGCCTGGACTAGGAGAAAGCCTTTGATAGGATATCACACAGGTACATGAGAGATGTTATCTCCAAAATGGGCTTTGGGGAGGGAATCTGCAATTGGATCAGACTGCTCTTCACCAACATTGTCAGTGCAGTCTCAATCAATGGGTGGGAATCAGATAGCTTCCCAGTCAGGTCTGGAGTTAGGCAGGGCTGCCCTCTCTCTCCTGCCTTGTTTGAGTGCTGCATAGAGCCATTTGCCGAGTCCATCAGGAAGGATGCGAGTCTGAGAGGGGTGACTATTCCTGGCAGCGGGGGGCCTGCAGGTTAAGGCCTCCCTTACATGGATGATGTCACCATTTTCTGCTCAGATCCACTGTCCATGCGCAGACTCATGTGCATATGTGACCAGTTCGAACGGGCCTCGAGGTAAACCGAGGCAAGTGCGAGGCCATGCTCTTCGGGAACTGGGCTGACCAATCCTCGATCCCCTTCACCGTCAGGACCGACCACCTGAAGGTGCTGGGTATTTGGTTGGGGGGGAGCTGGAGTGTGCACCAAGTCTTGGGAGGAGTGTATCAGCAAAGTGAGGCAGAAACTGGGTAGATGGAAGCTACGGTCGCTCTCCAGCACGGGAAAAAACCTGGTCATCAGGTGTGAGGCACTGCCATTGCTGTTATATGTGGCACAGGTCTGGCCTATTCCCAGAACCTGTGCCACTGCAGTCACCCGGGCCATCTTCCAATTTATATGGAGGTCAAAGATGGACCGGGTTTGAAGGGGCTCGATGTATAAAGATCTGGGCAACGGAGGAAAAAATACATCCAATGCCACCCTCATTCTGATGGCCACCTTTGTGTGTGGCTGCATCAAGCTGTGTGTGGATCCCCGGTATGCAAACACCAAGTGTCACTACGTACTGAGGTTCTACCTGTCCCTGGTGTTGCGAAGGATGAGCCTGGCCTTGCTGTCGCGGAACGGTCTGAGTAGTTGAACCGTTCCGTATCACCTGTCCTTCGTGGAGAAGATTATGAAGAAAAACACCTTTGACCACAATTCCATCAAGAAGTGGTCAGCACATAGTGTCCTTGAGACCCTTCGGGAAAAGGAGAGGGCGGATCCTATCGAATGGTTCCCTGAGCAGACTGTCAAAGCCATTTGGCAGGATGCCTCATTGCCAGAACTTTCCAACAAGCACCAAGACATGGCTTGGCTAGTGGTGAGAAGGGGTCTGTCTGTGAGATCCTTTATGCACGCCCGGACTCTCAGTCGCACTGCACGCTGCCCTCGAAGCGGCTGCGGGGGGAGTGGGGGCAAGACTGTCACACACCTCCTTCTGGAATGTGCCTACGCAGAAGAAGTCTGGAGAGGAACGAGTGGTGTTTGTCGAGGTTCATCCCGAGCAGCGCCGTGACATGGGACTCCGTGCTCTATGGTCTGTTCCCCAGGACACACACCGAGACGAATATCAACTGTGCCTGGAGGTTCATCAACTCGGTGAAGGATTCTCTCTGGGCGGTCTGAAACCTGTTGATCTTCCAGCTGAAGGAGTTGACCCCAATTGTGCTGTAGACTGGCACATTCCAAGGTCCAGGACTATGTGTTGAGGGATGCCTTGAAGCTTGGGGCAGCTGCAGCCAAGGAGTAGTGGGGAAAGACCACCGTGTAACAACTGCCTGCCTAAGAAGAACAGGGGGCCCATGCAGTCATTTGGGCTTGGCTGACACCTCAGCTAAATATATGGACATGTGATTGATAAACATACAGACCTGTATGTACAAATGATAAATTCTGATCTCTGTATGTAAATGTTTACGTATGTATGGCATGACCAACTCTATTGACCCATCAAATTGCTTTCTGAATAAAGTATATTTTTAAAATAAAAAAAAAGTTTAGAATAATGGATAAAACCTACCTGAAAACTGAAGAAATATGTGAATGGGCAGAAGAATAACAGGAGTTCAGCAGTAATATCTGAACACTAATTTTAAGAGTGTCACTGTTCCATTCTTGTCTAAAAACAGAATTGAAAATCAAGGAATGCTGATGCACTCACTCTCTTTACCACTCCCTCCACATCTGTAGAGGACTTTGCATTGTAATCCATATTTAAATGAACCCTCAAATTATTTAGCATTGTGGTTAATTAAGATGTATAATTTACTTTTCCAAAAGCCCAGATTGAAATGATTTCATTTGTAAGCCACAAGTTAATTCAAAAAAACTGAAATCGGACGAGGAGCAGATAATGGAGACACAATTGAAGATTGCATGTCCTAGACCACCGGAGAGTTTAGCCTGATGTGCAGGCAGTGTAGGCAACCAAATTAACTACTTCTCTCAAGAATCAGTTCATTTCAAATCATGTCAATAAATGATTTAATCTGAACAATGTAAAGTGTCACCTGCTCATTGCTTTTTCTAATTTTTTAGGTTAGTGTGAATGTTCACAAGAAATAGGTTTTTTTAACTTCATTCTGTCACCAATCTTTGAATGATGCAACACAGAAAAAGTCCATTGTGCCTGTGTCAGCTCTTCAGAAAAACTGTCTGAATAGGGCAGGTCCCCTATCTCACCCTATAAATTTGTTCCCTTCAAATGCCTTTGAATATTGGGCAATATTTCAGGCAATGCATTTCAGATCACAACATCTCAGCCTCACCAGTGTCTCCTCATAACTGAAGTTCTTCTGCCCTAGTAAAATAGTAATAAATCTTGTCTTAACCTTGTCTGGGGCATTGACATCCTTCCTATGGGGTGCTGACCAGAATTTAAAATAGTATTTCATCAGGGTTTTGCAAAGGTTCAGGATAATTTCTTTGTTTTTGTATTCCATTGTTTTATTGAGAAAGCCAAGGTTCCAACAGTTCCTTTTTAAAAATATTTTCAGTATTTCCTACATCTGCAAAGATATCTGTCACATTCATCGTTCCTGAACTGCATTTAAAATTATGTTAGTTTGTTTATAATATTTCACCTCATCTTCTGACTTCACACTTCTTAATGTTAACTTTAGTTATATTAACATGAAAGCATAAAAGCATAGTAAATAAGAGCAGGAGTAGGACAGTTGGCCCTTTTGGTCTGCTCTTAATTGGTTGTGATCATGGTTGATCATCCAACTCAACAGCCTGTTCCTGTATTTCCCCATATCCTATAATTGCTTTAGCCCAAGTGCTTATGTCTGCCTTTTTCAGAAGTCTTTCCACGTCCTTCTTAAATTTTCTAGTATCCTCCTCAATGCTTACTACATTTGGAGTTTCTTATCTGCAAGTTTTGAAATTATGTCCTGAATTTGTGCTCGGGCAAAGTCCACATTATTCACATATTTCAGGTATTCTAACCCTGAGCATTATGGAAGGAGCAGGAGAATTGACGTTTCAGGCATGAGCCTTCTTCAGGATTCGTCCGAAACGTCGATTCTCCTGCTCCTTGGATGCTGCCTGACCTGCTGCGCTTTTCTAGCAATACATTTTCAGCTCTGATCTCCAGCATCTGCAGTCCTCACTTTCTCCTGAGCATTATGGAACTCTATTACCCGTTATCTGAGCAATCCTCACCACTGCACCACTCTGTATGAGGTAGTCTGCACCATTTCTCACCACAGATTAGGTTTGCTGCCACCATGCTCTTCTTTTGCAGGAATCTACAGGACCCATTTGATTTGGTGTGTTGGAGGAAAACTACATAGTAGTTTCATGAGAATAAACTATTGTCTTAAATTTGTCTTTTATTGCATGTTAGCAACTATATACAAGTTACACTGATGTAATGTTACTGAGGATATGGGAGGACATTTTTGATTCTAAGCTGATCTTTCATCAGATCCTTTAGAAAATGTCACAGTTGGTGTTGTATAAGGCACTCTTCAGAATGTCCTCTTTTAAGGCATCTCCCAAGCGTTTTTGCCCCCTCATTTTTACCAATGTACATTTACCACTTTTCATGTTGTCCCAAATATCTGACTTCACAAATTCAGGTGGTCTGGGGTTTCACTACTCTTCCAGAATACATTCTCTGAAAGATTGGTTGCTCTCTGGAATGAAGACCTCTTAACTTTGATTCTGTCATAGAGTCATATGGTCATAGAGATATACAGCATGGAAACAGACCCTTCCGTCCAACTCATCCATGCCGACCAGATATCCCAACCCAATCTAGTCCCACCTGCCAGCATCCAGCCCATATCCCTCCCAACCCTTCCTATTCATATACCCATCCAAATGCCTTTTAAATGTTACAATTGTACCAGCCTCCACCACATCCTCTGGTAGCCCATTCCAAACATGTACCACCGTCTGCATGAAAAAGTTGCCCCTTAGGTTTCTTTTATATCTTTCCCCTCTCACCCTAAACCTATACCCTCTGGACTCCCCCACCCCAGTGAAGAGACTTTGTCCATTTATTCTATCCATGTCCCTCATATTTTTATAAACGTCTATAAGGGCACCCCTCAGCCTCCAACGCACTAGGGTAAACAGCCTTAACCTATTCAACCTCTCCCTATAGCTCAATTCCTACAACATTCATGTGGATCTTTTCTGAACCCTTTCAAGTTTCATAACATCCTTCCAATAGGAAGGAGACCAGAATTGCACGCAATATTCCAACAGTGGCCTAACCAACATCCTGTACAGCCTCATCATGACCTCCCAACTCCTGTACTCAATATTCTGACCAATAAAGGAAAGCATACAAAACACCTTCTTCACTATCCTACCTACCTGCGATTCCACTTTCAGGGAGCTATGAACCTGTACTCCAAGAACTCTTTGTTCAGTAACACTCCCTAGGACTTTACCATTATGTGTGTAAGTGCTTTCCCAAAATGCAGCACCTTGCATTTATCTAAATTAAACTCCATCTCCCAATCCTCAGCCCATTGGCCCATCTGATCAAGATCCTGAGGTAATCTTCTTCGCTGTCCACTACACCTCCAATTTGGGTGTCATCTGCAAACCTGCAAATGTACTAACTATACCTCCTATGCTCACATCCAAATCAATTATATAAATGACGAAAAGTAGTGGACCCAGCACCGATCTTTGTGGCACACCAATCTGAAAAACAGCCCTCCACCACCATCTTCTGTGTTCGACCTTTGAGCCAGTTCTGTATCCAAATGACTAGTTCTCCCTGTATTCCATGCAATCTAACCTTGCTAACCAGTCTTCCATGGGGAATCTTGTCAAATGCCTTACTGAAGTCCATATAGATCACTTTCACTGCTCTGCCCTCATCAATTCTTTTTGTTAAAAGAATTCTTAATCAAGTTTTTTAAATCAAACTCAATCAAGTTTGTGAGGTATGATTTCCCACGCACTAAGCCATGATGACTATCCCCAATCAGTCTCTAATGGTGTGAATCTGAATGTCCCTTTCAACCTTTTATCTCTTGGATTTCTTTTGTAAAATACATATTTCCTACTGAAAGCAGTAATTTCTCATTGTAACAATGACAGGACCTTCTAACATATATTTTCTTAGCTTTCAGGAAATTTCTTCTTCCTAACTGTATCCTGGTTCTATGGATATTGTCAGTAGTGGCTTTGATAGGGTTCTATACACCACATGTTGAATGTATGTCAGTCGGCCTTTGTTCTCTGTCTGCCAGTGTAGCAGTCTCCTGCCTGCTAAAATGCAGGTAGATTGCTAACTTGGCCAAAACGCAAGAGATACTGAGTACATTGGCAAAGTAAAACTCTGAAATCACAAAATCCATACAGCAGGCACATTGCAAACTCGCAGCCAGGTGCTAATGACATTAACATAATGTAAAAGGCAAAAGTTATCCTGGACAGACATTCCCCAACAACTCATCCATTAAACAAAGGAGGGCCCAAACAGAAAGGCACTGGGTCATGCTACACAAAGAAATAAACAGTTGCATGCCATTCAAATGATTGTCACTGCTTTAAACTATTAAGTGAGTCTCCCTAATTGGCCAGAACCTAAGAATGTTCCAGATAACCATCCAAAAGATATAATAATGGTGTTCATCTGTAGACTGCTCTCTTGAATCTTCTGGAGGCTTTCAGAGGAGACCAGCATGGCAAGAGGCAGAGACCAGCTGACCAAACAAAGAGAGAGAGAGAGAGAGAGAGGAAGGAAGCTGCTTCATAGACCCAGAGAGAGAGGCAGAAAGAGGGTGACTGCGTCAATCTACAAGGGGCTTGAGAAGTATTGTAAGCTTAAGGGGCGAAATAAGATTAGAGATAATATGTATGGCATTAAAGGTTATTGTAATTTATTTCCTAATAAAATTGGGACAGTTTCGCATTGGTACCTGCTTGTGTTCATGTTAATTTAAATGCTTCAGTAATGTGGGACAGCAGAGAAAATTCACTCATAACATTCTGGTCGGAGTTGTCTAACTTGTTTAAGGAGGAACTAGACAACACTAGTAAATCTATGTTGAATGATATAGAAACTTTGATTTATTGAATTAGCTCTCTTGTTTTTACTGATGTAACATTTCTGAAGAAAGGTCACTGGACATAAAATGTTAACTCTGATTTCTCTCTGTAGAAGCTGCCAGACCTGCTGAGGTTTTCCAGCAATTTCTATTTTTGTTTCTGATTTTCCGCATTCACAGTTCTTTTGTTTTTTTTTATTTTGCTTTTACTGATCTTTCTATTGATGAAGTGACCATGTTCACTTCCTCTGTCCTGCTTTTTGAAGATTACTTTTCACTTAACATAACCTTTTACCTAGGATCCTTACTAAGAAAACTGAAATTCACCTGACATCAAAATTATCTCTGCTATACTACTTGGTCACAAAGCTGTGTTATACACTGAGTTTCCTTAGTTGAAGATGCATCAATGAGTTTATGAGGATAAACTGCCCATTGGCTATTTGGCTTCCAATGTTTGCTCACAAACATTGCAGATTTTGCAATCTGAATTCTCTTCGATATTGAGAGTAGTGGAAAATATTTCTGCCAATCCTGTATAGTTGCTGTTACATAATGAGCCATCAATTTGTCAATGCCCTTGGAGATCTCTAGCCACTACACAGCTGGCTGAGCTCTGGCTCTATATCTGCCATTCCCCAAGTTTCCCAGATGTATCCCAGGACAAGTGCATGAATAGGAAATTTTTAGAAGGATATGGGCCAAAAACAGACAAGTGGAGCTAGTTTAGTTTGGGAAACCCGGTGGCATTGATGAGATGGACTGAAGGGTCTGTTTCCATGCTGCATGACTCTATGACTATAAACTCTTCCTAAAGTGATGCTGGATTAACTAGTCTTCTTCTGTACACCAGTAAGTCATCCACAAATGTGAAAAGCTGTTGGTAGTCAAAATATGTCCTACAGCCAACCCACTGGGCCTTTGGTCTGGCTAATCTTGGACACAACATAGATGGATAGTGAGATGGTCATAGTTTCTCTTCTTTTAGTGTAGTATTAGGTTGAGTCAATTGTGGTTTTCTGGTCAATATCTCTCATTGAAAGTATGAAATAAATTCTTTATGCCAACACAGCAAATCTGAATGGATTCTGCCTTTTGTTTAAGTTCCACTATAAATAAAAGGATCCCATGAAATTTTCTATCCATTGTCCTTTTTCATACCTAGCTGCTTCTGGAACAATTCTTTCTTGATTTTACCTAGATTGACTCCTTTCATTACTTGATGAAGAATCAGGTCATGTATATACTCAACAGCATATATACTCAACAATGAGAATTCTTGATTCTGAAATATGTGTACATTTTGTACAATCAGATACTCCTTGTATTGAAGAGTTGTTTGTAGCAAACCTTCAATCTAAGTGATATACCTCCTGGACCATGTAGATACACTCTTCTTGGCTGGAGGGCATTTTCAACTATGATTAACTGTTTGATAATATAATAGCACCTGTTCCTGAATCATGGGCGAAATCTTTACGGAGAAGGAAATCTACCATCCTTACCTGGCTACATGTGACCTTAGACCCATGGAAGTGTGTTTGACTTTCAACTGCCCTGTGAATTGTTTTCGCAAGCTATTCAGTTCAAGTGCAATTAGAGATGGGCAATAAATACTAACCCAGTAATATCCCATAAATGGACTATAAAATAGTGACATGCCCATTAACTAAATGGCTTCTTGCTTGAAAGGTCCAGAGCACCCATTTCCCATAGGAATATTTCAGGTTTTTCATTCTTTAGTGACTGTTACACCTTGTTATCTTATTAATCTCTTTGTGTGTAAATATTTAACTGCTTGCTTGTTTTTTGTGCCTATGTCTTAATTCAGCACATTTTCTGAAAGTAATCTACTGTGTTACAGATAAAGCATTTCTTTTTAAAAGTTTTTAAAAGAAATGTCCTTGTTCCGCCGCAATGACAAGGATCTTTAATACTTGGTGTCTGCCCTATTCGCTGTGAGTTTCTCACTTATGTCCTTTGTGGATGTATACCCGAAATACAGAAAGAATTCCACTGATCTACTGTGACCTGATCAACAATTCCAACAAAAGTTCTGTTTCTGATTTTAACTCATCCTATTCAAAGTTTCCACGAATCCACTGAGGTAATTAATGAGAACATCTATGCACACCCTGGGATCTATCAAAACTTGCTCTTCAAGAATTTTATTTGTTCTGAGATGAAAATAATTGTCAAGGGCTTGCAGTTCATCTTCAGAAATATCCATTTCTTCTTTTACATCTTGGTTCATTATGATATCATAAGCTGTACTGCCAACTGTACATACAAATCTATGAATATGTTCAGCTTCTGATCTAGAACGAACTTGGAAGCTATTCTGTAGCTAAGATTGTTTTCTCCAGATGTCTAATTCTTCATTTTATTTGGTCCATTTCTGAAATTAAATCTTCCTGGCATATTATCTCTGATGCAATGAATTCCCAATTGTGATTATTCATTTCACTTGCTTACACAGCCATATTTTTGCAATATTAGCAGTGTGGTTGTTAGTCCAGCTACCAATAGCATCAAACTGGAAGGTTCCCAGTTTCTTGAGGGTGAAAGACAGGATTCAAATTGTTCACATTTTGCTGGTTAAAATGGCAGATTTCTGTCTTTATTGCACCACTACCTGTGGCTTTAAAAATGATTCCTGTTTTCCAAATGGCCTTACTAAATGAATCCTCTTTATTGATATCTGCACTAGTCATGGTATTTTTTTCTGGCTAGTTCCAACTGTCTGCAGCTTTCATAATAATCCTTATTTCTTTCGTGATATTTTATGAATGAGTTCCTGCATTGCAAAAGATGCTTTGAGTCTTCACTATGTTTTTAGTAATGGTTCTCCTGGCTCTTTTGTAAACTTAGTAAAGTCTCCCAACATTTTTCTTTCATTAGACCTTGTCATCTTAGGCTTTGAAAATGCTCTACTATCACTTTAATCCTGCCTTTGTAACATGCCCAAGTATTGACCTCAATTTGAATTGTTACTCTAGCCCCTTGATTTCCCTCTGAGCTGAGCTTCGTGGTGCCCATTTGCTATGGTGACAATGATTGATCTTGAGTGCAAGTGCTATTCTGTGCAGTAATTCTGCCCCAGGGGATGGCACAGTGGTGGGGGCGGCATGGTAGCTCAGTGTTTAGCATTGCTGCCTCACAGCAGCAGGCCCCTACGCCATTCTCTGCCGCCGCCCCTAACCCCGCCCCCACTCCCAGCTCTAGTCCCACACCAGGTCCTAGCTCCCAACCTTGCTGGATCTTCACCATCCCTCCAGATCTCCCTCTCTCTGAGGATGAAAGATCAGTCCTCAGTAGAGGCCTCACCTTCATTCCCCTACGCCCTCGGATTAATGAGTTCAACACGCGGCGAGATATTGAACAATTCTTCCGCCGCCTTCGCCTCCGTGCCTACTTTTATAACCAAGACTCCCGCCCACCCTCTGACGACCCCTTCTCCCGCCTCCAACACACCCCATCCACCTGGACACCCCGTGCTGGCCTCTTACCCGCCCTCAATCTATTTGTAGCCAACTGCCACCACGACATTAACCAACTCGACCTGTCCACCCCCCTCGCCCACTCCAACCTGTCACCCTCAGAACGTGCAGCCCTCCACTCCCTCCGCTCCAACCCCAACCTCACCATCAAACCGGCAGACAAGGGAGGCGCGGTAGTAGTTTGGCGCACCGACCTTTATACCGCTGAGGCCAAACGCCAGCTCGCGGACGCCTCCTCCTATTGCCCCCTTGACCATGACCCCACCTCCCACCACCAAACCATCATCTCCCAGACCATCCATAAAATCATCACCTCAGGGGATCTCCCACCCACCGCCTCCAACCTCATAGTCCCACAATCCCGCAATGCCCATTTCTACCTCCTGCCCAAAATCCACAAACCTGACTGCCCCGGCCGACCCATTGTCTCAGCCTGCTCCTGCCCCACCGAACTCATCTCCGCGTACCTCGACACGGTTCTGTCCCCTTTAGTCCAAGAACTCCCCACCTACGTTCGGGACACCACCCACGCCCTCCACCTCCTCCATGATTTTCGCTTCCCCGGTCCCCAACGCCTTATCTTCATGATGGACATCCAGTCCCTGTACACCTCCAACACCCAACACGAAGGACTCAAAGCCCTCCGCTTCTTCCTTTCCCGCCGCACCAACCAGTACCCTTCCACTGACACCCTCCTTCGACTGACTGAACTGGTCCTCACCCTGAATAACTTCTCTTTACAATCCTCCCACTTCCTCCAAACTAAAGGAGTTGCCATGGGCACCCGCATGGGCCCCAGCTATGCCTGTCTCTTTGTAGGATATGTGGAACAGTCCATCTTCCGCAACTACACTGGCACCACCCCCCACCTTTTCCTCCGCTACATCGATGACTGTATCGGCGCTGCCTCGTGCTCCCACGAGGAGGTTGAACAGTTCATCAACTTTACCAACACCTTCCATCCCGACCTCAAATTCACCTGGACTGTCTCAGACTCCTCCCTCCCCTTCCTAGACCTTTCCATTTCTATCTCGGGTGACCGACTCAACACAGACATCTACTATAAACCAACTGACTCCCACAGCTACCTGGACTACACCTCCTCCCACCCCGCCCCCTGTAAAAACTCCATCCCATATTCCCAATTCCTTCGTCTCTGCCGCATCTGCTCCCAGGAGGACCAGTTCCAATACCGTACAGCCCAGATGGCCTCCTTCTTCAAGGACCGCAGACTCCCCCCAGACGTGATCGACGATGCCCTCCATCGCATCTCTTCCACTTTCTGCTCCTCCGCCCTTGAGCCCCGCCCCTCCAACCGCCACCAAGACAGAACCCCACTGGTTCTCACCTACCACCCCACCAACCTCCGTATACAGCGTATCATCCACCGTCATTTCCGCCAACTCCAAACGGACCCCACCACCAGGGATATATTTCCCTCCCCTCCCCTATCAGCGTTCCGCAAAGACCGCTCCCTTCGTGACTCCCTCATCAGGTCCATACCCCCCACCAACCCAACCTCCACTCCCAGCACCTTCCCCTACAACTGCAGGAAATGCAAAACTTGTGCCCACACCTCCTCCCTTACTTCTCTCCAAGGCCCCAAGGGATCCTTCCATATCCGCCACAAATTCACCTGCACCTCCACACACATCATCTATTGTATCCACTGCACCCGATGTGGCCTCCTCTATATTGGGGAGACGGGCCGCCTACTTGCAGAACGCTTCAGGGAACACCTCTGGGACGCCCGGACCAACCAACCCAACCACCCCGTGGCTTAACACTTTAACTCTCCCTCCCACTCCACCGAAGACATGCAGGTCCTTGGACTCCTCTATCGCCAGAACATAACAACACGACGGTTGGAGGAAGAGCGCCTCATCTTCCGCCTGTGAACCCTCCAACCACAAGGGATGAACTCAGATTTCTCCAGTTTCCTCATTTCCCCTCCCCCCACCTTGTCTCAGTCGATTCCCTTGAACTCAGCACCGCCCTCCTAACCTGTAATCCTCTTCCTGACCTCTCCGCCCCCACCCCACTCCGGCCTATCACCCTCACCTTGACCTCCTTCCACCTATAACATCTCCATCGCCCCTCCCCCAAGTCCCTCCTCCCTACCTTTTATATTAGCCTGCCTGGCACCCTCTCCTCATTCCTGATGAAGGGCTCCGGCCCGAAATGTCGAATTTCCTGTTCCTTGGATGCTGCCTGACCTGCTGTGCTTTAACCAGCAACACATTTTCAGCTCTGATCTCCAGCATCTGCAGACCTCACTTTTTACTCACAGTAGCAGGGTCCTAGGTTCAAATCCAGCCTCACGCAACTGTCTATGTGGAGTTTGCACATTCTCCCCATGCCTGTGTAGGTTTCCTCCAGGTGCTGTAGTTTCCTCCCACAGTCCAAAGATGTGCAGGTCAGGTGAACTGGCCATGCTAAATTGCCCATGGTATTAGGTGTATTAGTCAGTGTAAATATAGGGTAGGGAAATGGGTCTGGGTGGCCTGCTTCCACACTGTTGGGAATCTAATTATTTAAAACTTTTCCTCTGCCCACCAAGCATTTTAACTTTGGTCAAACAGTCTTCCATGCCCACTCACTCTCTGGCTGAACTCTGATTCACAATTGCTTCTACAGATAACTGGCACCCACTGCAATCTACAACTGCCTTGCAGTAACAATGACTACAGACCAAGGTTGCAAAAGGTAAGGTTCAGGTCACGTAAATAATATAAGTATATTGATTAGCCAGAAATGGGAATGAAAGGTGAGGAAGAAGAACTAAAGTTTCAACTGTACCAACCAGTTATTATTTCAGATCCGTGTATATCACTTTTAAATGATTTACTACCAGCACTTGCCAGTTCAATTTGCAATCCTATTTAGCAATAGGATAGAGTTTTGAAATAAAATACAAACACAGTGGACATGTGCCTTTGCTAAGTGAGACAATCTTCACAGAGGTAATTTTCACCTGTAGTTGAAAATCATGATACAATTAATAAGTTTAATCAAGGAAGGAATAGTTTTCTATGAGATATATATTACACATCATTGCAAGGGTGGTCTTTTCCCAGCAAGACATTCAAAAAGAAGGTTCTGGATCAGTGGTGCTGGAAGAGCACAGCAGTTCAGGCAGCATCCAACGAGCAGCGAAATCGATGTTTCGGGCAAAAGCCATTCAAAAAGAAGGTTCAGGTTAGGATCACACAATGATGAAATGTAACTTGACCTCACCACTATCAGTCTTGACTCACTGTTGCAACATTATCAAACTGTTTCTCCAATATCCAGTACTGGATGTTCCCTCAACAATATTTGTTCACTCTCTCTGCCATTCCTCTCTCTGCCAACTGTTTGAGATTAAAATAAACTATTCCTCCCTTATGCGATGTACCCCCCTGCATCAATAACCTATTGGCACCTATATGGCCAGTGTGAGATAAATGTTCATTTAAAACTACAAAAAAATTAACTCGAAAAACTTCCCATAATGTGAATAAAGAACCTGATCTGCTGTTTTTGGACAGACCTGCTCAATTTGGCAGACCTGCTTCTGTCTCATCAGCATCCATTACCCTCTCAGCCTCAGTGCCAGAAAATCCTAACAATGGTCTTTGCAAAGTCAAGAGCCCTTAACAGTCTGGTAGTGGCCAAAAGTCTGACTCCCCCTCCTCATCAGCAATGAACACAAGTTTCCTTTGTGATAACAACAACATCAGATCATTTCTGTGGCAGAGTTCAAACTGGATCAAACCAATTCTGGCAGTAATTCACTTCCACTGGAAAGCAGGCAGTCGGTTACCCAATAGTCTGTTAGGACAGTGGAGTTATGTGGAGGTGGGTGCAGGAGTGTGAAGGAACATTAAGGTATTCAAGATCATGAGAAAACTGAACAGAGTAGATGGGACTATATGTGCCTGCTCATGAAAGCATTAAGAATGGGCGTGTACTAATTAAAATTAGCAAATAAGCAAGAGTGATGATGAGTGATTAAGATTCAGAATGCACTAAGGTAGAGGTGGGGTTCAGTTAAAGTGTTCAAGAGAAAATCAGACTTTTCCCTGTAAGGAGAGAATATTACAATTACTTGATAATGAGTACGATTATCCGCCGAGGAAATTTCATGTCATTGGTCATGGGCTCTGTGTGTCCTTGTGTGGCTGATGAGCTCAATCCTAGAACTACATCTCTGCCTGTACATTTTGTAGATGCTTCTAGGAGGTGGAATTAATCCTTAACCTTGAGATTGCTGGTATTATTTTCTTCAGTTCCTTTCCTGTACTTCCTCCTGCCAAAGGGTGTTCTCAAAGTAATTGTGCCCCCTCATGCAGGAGTTTCCAAGTCAGTTTCTTCTGAAGAAGACTCTCTCACACATTGACATCTGTGTTGTATTTCCTGACGGAGGCCTTCAGGAAGGCTTTGAAATTCTTCCATTGTCCTCCTGTTATTCAAGTCCCTTCTCTGAGCTAAGTGAAGAACATTCGGTTTGGCAGTTAGAACTCAGGTATCCTAAACACGTGGCTGGTTGAGAGGTAGTTTCAGCTGATCATAGCTTCAATGCTTGAGCTATTGATTGCTTTAAGGACACTACTGTTAGCAGAAAAGAATATGTAGAACTATTACATCAAGGTGATGCAGGCATGTAGTAAAAATAGTCTAATATTGTTTGGTATGGCTATGGTCATGATGTTCCCACAATGTAGAATACAGCATCACAGTCACCTTCAGAACCACTTTCTGAATTAGTTTTCTACTCCAGATGTTTTTACAGTAAATGGTAACTCTGTATCAGACTTCTGGAAGACTCAAAAATGTTAGACACACTCACTTTTTTCACACATAATATCTCTCACTTAGTAGGTTTGTGTTATGGATTATGGTAATTATGTCAGTACATCTTTAAGAGACGCGTTCATCATAACATCATTGTATCAGAGCATATGACAAATGGTGTAAAGACCTCAGTCTCCACCTTAGCTGGAATGATTTAATGTTAGCCCAGGCATGTGCTTGTGAATACGTTTGCATATAATAGGTAACTGTGGTAAACATCTGTTGGATGGTTCAATACCACAATGTTTGGATCCAGTTTCCGATATTATAAGCACGGCCACATCAGATTAAAAAAAACTCAGCTGGAGACAAAGTTCATTGTGGGCGAGAGTTTAGTTATAGGCAGATTTCTGACTCCATGATTTGGAACTGCCATGAATTATGTCTCCTCCCAAAACTGGCGAACTTTGTGGAATTACCAGGATGCCAAACAATTTCATTCATACAATGGAATAGGCAAGGTCAGGTTTAACAGATGTGGACTCACTGTCTGCCCTCTTACCCAGCACCTTCAAAACGTTCACATAATGAGAATACTTTGAACAGTTCTTACATTGACTATTAAAATGAACAGGAAAATGCAGTTCACAAAGCGTGCGCCACCAACAAAACAGTAACATTACGTGCAGTTGTTAATATTGTTGCTTTCAATTCCAAAGAAGTCATATCAGACTCAAAGCAATAACACTGGTTTTCTCTAAACAGATGCTACCAGACTGCCTGAGTTTCTCCAGTACTTTCTCCAGCATTGGCACTATTTGCTCTTATGCGGACATCACTTGTTGGATTCAGCCATTTAATTAACACCATTCCCATCAATTCTTCTAATTAGCACTTCCTTCTATCTATCCTTTTCAGGAAAGAAAACATTTGAATTATTGTCACGGAGCTCTATTGGCATGAATAACTAATTTACAGTTTTGACCACACCTTGCTTTTCAATTTGTACTCCATTAATTTAATTAGATTTTTACTGAGCTACTCTCCCATAACATGCATGTGATGTTTAGTTACCTGGTGACCTTCATTTTCTGGCAATTTGATACATGATGTCATTTGCTGCTTAAGGGGTGGTGCAAATATACACAACTAAATGGATAGCACAGACCTTCCTTTTCAGAGTTATTTTGACTTATCAGTTGCTTAGTTCTCCATAATCAGAACTAAAGTATCAAGCCATTCACAACAATAACAATGCTTCTCACAGTACTGTTGTATATGTGCCAAATAAATTGAATCACAGAATCTTTACTGTGCCAAAGGAGATAAATAGCCAACATGTCTGCATTTGCTCTTCAAATGAGAACTATGATTTCATGTATTCCTTCTTCCAATAACCCTAAACATTGGTTTTACTTGAATGGTCATTATAAAATAATGAAAAAGCATTAAACAAAATTTACTGAACACTGTTTACTTAGTTGGCTGGATGGCGAGTTTGCAACACTGGGTTTTATCAACAACTTGAGGTCCGTTTCTGCATTCACTGAGGTTATCATGAAGAACTCTCCTTATCAACCTTTCTCGTTGTCCGAGGCAAAGTGACCCGCAAGTTAAACTAGTTCTCTCTATCTAATGAGAGAGCAGCCCTATGGTCTATAAGAACTATGGTCCTCATGAAGGAGTCAAAAAGCATTTTAAGATGATATGTTATTTTAAGTCATCTGGCAGCTTCTCAAAAATAGTTTTATTCACAATTAGTGAATTTCTATTTTTAACACAAGGAATAAGATCATGAACTAATTTGACTGAAAACTTTTATCAAATAACTGCCCTCATTATCAAGAACATGTAGACAATGGCAATACCCTATGGTCTGCATATTAAACAAAACTATATGCCAGTTTTGACCAGAAATTTTGTGCCAAGTCTGATGATAGAGAATTGGCAATGGCATAGGCCTCTGAACCTGGATGTTAATAGTCAAGAATCTGCACATTAGCTACAGATGAATGGAGTTCATCCTGTGTTGGAACTGAAGTGTCTTTGAGCAGCAGTATTTATGACTGAGGATACTCCCATAGTACACATACCTGAGGTGTGCTCTGTTCACCCCAAATAGACGAAGGGTACATAAATATGGACCAACCCACTTCTTCCTGGCACCACAGCCTATTACATCACCATCTTCATGGTCAAAGGGAAAAAAAATTGTTAAACATTGCAACATTGAAGGCAATGGCCTACTGCTGTTATTTCTAGACTGTTAATCCAGAGACTCAGGTAATGTTTTCAGGAACTGGGTTCAAATCCCACCAAGTGAGATGATGGAATGGAATTCAATAAAAATAAATCTGAACTTAAAAGTCTAATGATGACCGAGGGGAAAAAAACTCTTCTGGCTCACTAATGTCTTGAGGGAAGGAAACTGCTTCCTTACTTGGTCTGGCCTGCATGTGATTCCAAACTCACAGCAATGTGGTTGACTCTCAACTGCTTTCTGGGCAATTGGGGATGGGCAATAAATGCTGATCTAGCTGATGATGCCCAAACTCTTTGAATGAATCAAAAAGAAACCTGGTATATCAGAGTAATCAGGGATAATCTCAAGACTATCCTTAAAGAACTGAAATCATATCAAGTCAGTTATCAAAGCTCCCAAATGACATCAACATCCTCAGTGAGGTCAGCCTTCCCAAGCAGTTCAAGGACCAAGCAGAGGTAAACATTTTCTGCTGGAAATGCTAATAGTGCTCTTCATATCCATGGAATCAGTTCTGCCAGCCATGTTAAGATCTTGAATGCACTGCATGAATTCCCAAATTTTATGATTAGATCCCCTACAATATGGAAACAGACCCTTCAGCCCTACAAGTCGACATTGACACTCCGAAGAGTAACCCACCCAGACCCATTCCCCTAACCAAATTTACGCCGACTAATGCACCTAACACTATGGGCAATGTAACATGTCCAATTCTTACCTGACCTGCACATCTTTGGATTGTGGGTGGAAACTGGACCACCCGGAGGAAACCCACGCAGAAATGGGGAGAATGTGCAAACCCCACACAGACATTTGCCCGGGGTGGGAATTGAACCGGGTCCCTGGTGCTGTGAGGCAGCAGTGCAAACCACTGAGCCACCTAAGTGAAGAGATCACCTATAATGAAGACGTAATCCATCATCAGTATTTACGTCCTGATCTTTGATTCAGTTGAAGATATTAAGGAAGAGTTCTATAATGACGTGGATGATGTGTTCAATGTTATCCTCCAAGTACTTGGGGACTATTACGAGGGGAACATGCCATTAAGAAAACTGGGTGGGAATAATCGATGCAATGTTATCTGTGGCTGATGAAGTGTGCTCAGCCTGACCTTATTTTAATTAACAACAACATATATCAGTGGTAAGAATACAAAACCATAAGGAGGTTCCCTAGATCCCAGCATTGACACTTCTTGGATTATGTAATTGTTCAAGCAATTATCTTTCAGACTAAATTCATGTGAAGACCTGATGTCTGCTAGACAGATTATTATCTCATTTAGCCACTTTTGCACATCCAATTAACAACAAAACCTCACAAGACCAAAATGTCCAAGATGAAAAGGATCATTTTCTTAGCCCTACAGCAGCCGACTAAAGGGAAGAATTCCAAGTGCAGCTCATCGCCAGTCTGGATATCTTTCACATGTCCAACTCAATGTCAGAAACAGAAGGATGAGATAAAGTCAGTTGTACTAGATTCCTGTTTTCAGACCATTGAGTCCAAGCATTATCATCTCCAGACTGGTGGAGATACTGAAATATTTAACACCCTGGAACCAGAACAGCTGCCTTGATTGCTTCACAAAACAGCCCAAGGTCATAAACCAGGAAGATAACAATCCAACGGCTTAAGGTTAATGACCAGAGCATATTCCAGAAGATCAAGGGCATATGGTAGGAAGAGAAAGCCCAAGTGATCCAACAATATGCTTGACTATCATGACAAGAAATGTTTTTTTTAAAAACTGCTAGAACCATCTGCACAAAAAGTCACCTTCATTCATAGGATGATTTTCTTCTTCAAGATGATAATGTCAACTGTCGATGTCAGAAAGAATATTTCGGAACATTAGAGTGATCCCTCAGGGCTGTCCCACCATTCTAGTTTATGGCTGATCATTTATGTCAACCTTGTGTTCCCATGCTATCCTCAAATACTTTGATGTCGTTAATAACTGGAAATCTATCAATCTCTGCTTTGAAATGAATGACTGCACTTCCACAGTACTCTGGGTCGAGAATTTCAAAGATTCACCACCTTCTGAATGAAAAAGATTAATTTTTAACGAAAATTGTTAATGCAATGTGGGCATTGCTGGTTATACCACCAAATGTTACCCACTCCTAATTGCACATGTTTTGAATGCAGAAAAATTACAGGAAAACCTCAGCAGGTCTCGTAGTTCTCTCTCTCTGGTCTCCATCTCCATCTGTTGTTTACTCCCTTCCCTTCCCCTTTCCCTCCTAGCCCTGGTCTTCGGTATCAAGATCACCTTTTCCTACGTATAATCAGTGCTGGTCACTGGACCCAAAACATGTATTCTGCTTTCTATTCAGAAATGCTGCTAAACTTGCTGAGCTTTTCCAGCAATTTTTATTTTTGGTTCATAACACCAGCATCAATAGTTCTTTGTTTCCTGAACTGAATAGTTACATGGCTAAATCAGAATATAGTTAAGAGTTGAAGATGTGTTGCTGGAAAAGCGCAGCAGGTCAGGCAGCATCCAAGGAGCAGGAGAATCGACATTTCGGGCATGAACCCTTCTTCAGGAATTCCTGAAGAAGGGCTCATGCCTGAAATGTCGATTCTCCTGCTCCTTGGATGCTGCCTGACCTGCTGCACTTTTCCAGCAACACATTTTCAACTCTGATCTCCAGCATCTGCAGACCTCACTTTCTCCTATAGTTAAGAGTTAACCATATTGAGAAGGGTCTGTAGTCACATGTCAGCCAGACGAGGTGATGATGGCAACTTCCTTTTTTAAGGATATTAGTGAACAAGCAATTGAAATTGGTTAAATTGTCACAACAAAACTAGCAATTAATTCCAGAATTTTTTTTCATTAAAATCAAATTTCATCATCATGGTGGGATTCATAAGCATGTTTCCAGAACATAGTTTGGGAATTTTGATTACTAGCTTCATAAATAATGCTACTGCCTCCACAGCTCAGTCCAAAATCCTTATTCCTTTTATTCGGAGAATATGTTTTCTGATTCTCGATCCCACAGCCATGGTAAGTATCCATTCTACATCTGGTCTGCCAAAATTAAGAATTTTGTAAGTTTCTATGAGAATGTTTTTCTTTCTCTAAACTCTAGAGAATGCACAACAAGTCTCCTCGATCTCCTCAGTCTCCTCAGTAGCACAGTGCCAAAATCCCAGGAATCAGATTAGTTAACCTCTACTGTGCTTCCCTATGGCAAATATTTTCAAAAATCCCTCAATCATGGTATCTGTAGTGGCAGTTGATACTCCCTAGGCTGCCATGGAAATAATCTCTCCAGCCAGGGTAACTCTGTTGTTGGGCTTCTATTTACTTCTGCTGGTTTTATTCTCCATTCACAGTCCCCCAAGCCCAATGCAATTGCCTCTGCCACCAACCAATGGCAGCCTCCTGTGGATTGGGCATTCCAGTCCATTACATGCCTCAAATGCCTCAATATATGCACCAGGCACAACCAGCCAAATATGCCCATCACCAATAATAACATTTCAGAATGTCAAACATGGTGCTTGTTATTATTGATGAAATTCTACAGTTTTCTTTTTAAATAGAACATCTGATTGCAGGAAACATCTGGTTAATGTTGATACCAGAATAGGTAAAGAGAGATACCATATTATATTAAACAATTATCCATAATGTCAGTGATGATAGGGAATAATTTTAAAGTGAAAAGCGAGCAGGTTAGAGAGGATTTGAAGAAAATTCCTGTTCACCCAAAGGATTAGACTGCTGGGTGGGCAGTTGAAACTTTGGGGGTATAAGACTGGGGCAAATTGAATAGTTGGGAGGAGAACTGCCAAGCCACCAGCATTTACAGAATGGCCAGAGAATAGCTCTCTTAAAGGTACCTTTAAGTGAAACAGAAGTCCCTGAGAAGAAGAAAAGAAGACAGAGGAAGATATAACAAGAAGATTCAATATCTGGCTGGTTTTGAAAAGTTGAATTTTGATAATTCTTAATTGGGGATTTTATCAGATTAGTATTGTAAGATAGGTTAGAGGAAGGAGTTGTAAGTAGTTGCTAGTTAATTTTTCTCAGTTACACTTCAAGAAATAAAGTTGTTAATTTTTACTTTAAATAGTTCTTGGCCTCTCAAATTTTCACAGATTACTGCAAATATTAAATCTTTTCTGTGTTGCTCATTTAAATTAAGCAGGAGGGTTTACTCCATATCGTAACAATTGGAATCAATACAGGCTGTTTCCAAAGTCCTTGCACAACTTTGAATTTTAAAATCTTTGGATTTATATATGATATCAGCACACTTTAAATTGAATATGTTAAGATAATTCATGCATGGATTCAAATCCCACCACAGCAGAGGTTAAATTCAATATTTGCAAACCATTTGGAATAAGTAGCCAGCATGAGTAAAACCTATCCTAAAACCACAGTTTTGTAAAAGCTAATGAGCTTTATCGATAGCTTTTGGATCAGAAAACTTAAAAACCTTAAATTAAAGCAAACTGCTACAAATACCAGAACAAAGTTGAAAGTACTGAAGAAACTTGAGCCTGTGCCTCTTGCTGCAGAGGTAGGGACCCTTCCATTACACCATTAGGGCCCCAGATCTTGTGAACATCAAAGAACCTGGATAAATGAATACAGATGAAAGCAATTCATTTTAAACAATCTCAGTACTAAAAGAATGAATTTCTGTGACCTGGGCGTGCAGGTGCATAGTTCCTTGAAAGTGCAGTCACAGGCAGACAGGATGGTGAAGAAAGTGTTTGCACACTTGCCTTCAGTAGTCAGTGCATTGTATATAGGAGTTAGGATGTCACATTGCGGCTGTACAGGATATTAGTGAAGTGAGGATACTTTTAGAATATAGCATACAATTTTGGGTGACCTGCTTTAGGAAGGATGTTGTTGAACTTGAGAGAGTGCAGAAAAGATTTATAAGGGTGTTGCTGGGCCTGAACGGTCTGAGCTATAGCAAGACGATGAATAGACTGAGGCTTTTTTCCGTTGAGCATCAGAGGCTGAAGGGTGACCTTACAAATGTTTATAAAATCAGGAGGGGCATGGTTAGTGTGAATAGCCAAAGTCTTTTTCCTCGAGAGAGTGAATCTGGAATGAGAGGACATAGATTTAAGGTGAAAGGGAAAGGATTTAAAAGGATATGAGGACAACCTTTTCATGTAGAGGATCATGTGTGTATGAAACAAGCTACTGGAGGAAATGGTGGAGGTGAATACAATTACAATATTTAAAATGCATCTGGATGGGTATATGAATAGGAAGGGTTTAGAGGGATATGAGCCACATGTTGGCAAATGGGATTAGGTGGATTATGATATCTGGTTAACGTGGACCATTTGGACTGAATGGTCAGTTTCTCTGTTGTATGATTCTATGACACTATGAATCTATGTGTTCTCCAAGGCCTTGATCCATGGAACAAATGTAAAGAAGAAGAAATAGATAAGATATCACAGTGAATGAGTGAAAAGATGACACAGGAAGAATTGCAGGCGTTACACCTACATTTAACCACATGAAAACACATCCAAAGTTTCAATCATTGAAAAGTTTGGATAATAATTGATAGATCTTCATTTGATAGATAGAGTCATACAGCACAGAAACAGACCTTTCAGTTTAAATAGTCCACACTGACTATGTTCCCAAATAAGTTAGTCCTACTTGCCTGCATTTGGCCCATATCCCTCCAAGCCTTTCCTCTTCCTGTAGTTATCCGAATGACTTTTAAGATACTGCATTAAGAATTTATTAGCTATACCATATAGCTAATAAATTCTTAATGCAGTATCTTAAAAGTCATTCGGATAACTACATAAGATGTTAACTACAATTCCTGAGGAAGGCCTCTTGCCCGAAACATTGATTCTCCTGCTCCTTGGATGCTGCCTGATGTGCTATGCTTTTCCAGAACCCCACTCTCAACTTTGATCTCAAGCATCTGCAGTCCTCGTTTCTCCTGGACAGTCTGTCCTTGCCCACTCACTTAATTTATTGATCATACTTTGAAAACTCTTTTGTAGCATTCACACAAATTGCTTTCCATCCTCTTTTGAAAAACCGGCCAAGCTGATTGAATATATTTGGTTGTGGTCTTTAATATAGACTATTAGTAACTGAGGATCCAACATTGATACATGTATCACTTCACTGGTTACTGTTTGTCAATATGAAGATGAGCAATTTCTCCTGACTCTCAGATTTCTCTTGGTTAGCCAATCCATATCCATGTTGATAATTTTAGTTGTCAAAAAGTGTGGTCCTGGAAAAGCACAGCTGGTTAGGAAGAGTGGGAGAAAAGCATCAGCATTTCATCAGGAATGAGGTGGGGCCCAACAGGGCTGAGAGGAGGAGGGTGGGGCTGGGGGAAAGGTAGCTGGGAGTGCAATAGCTAGATGACGGTAGGGGTGAAGGTGATAGATCAGAGCAGACGGTGAAGCAAATAGGTGTGAAGGAAGATTGACAGGTAGGACAATTCTAGAGGGCGGTGCTGAGTTGGAAGTTTAGATCTGGGCTAAGTTGGGGGGAGGGAAAATGAGGAAACTGATGAAGTCAACATTGATCCCCTGCGGTTGGAAGTTCCCATGGCAGAAGATGAGGTGTTCTTCCTTCAGGCATCGGGTAACTAGAGTTTGGCCGTAGAGGAGGCCAAGGACTTGCATGTCCTTGGCAGAATGGAAGGGGGAGTTGAAATGTTCGGCCACAGGACAGTGGGGTTGATTGGTGCGGGTGTCCCAGACATGTTCTCTGAAATATTCCGCAAGTTGGAGTTGTGTCTCCCCAATGCAGAGGAGACCATATCAAGAGCAACATACACAGTAGATGACATATGTGGAAGTACAGGTAAATCTCTGTTGGATGTGGAAGGATCTTTTGGGGCCTTGGACAGACGTGAGGGGGGAGGTGTGGGAGCACATTTTGTTCTTCTTATGGTGGCAAGGGAAGGTTCTGGGAGTGGTGAATGGGTTGGTAGGGGGCGCGGACCTAACAAGGGAGTCGCAGAAGGAAGGGTCTCTGCAAGATGCAGATGGGGTGAAGAGGGTAGTGGTGGGGTCTGACTGTGGGTGGCAAAAATGGCGGAGGATAATGTGTTGTATCCAGAGGTTGGTGGGATGGAAGGTGAAGACCGGGGTAGGGTTCTGTCCTTATTGCAATTGGGTGGGAGGGGTTCAAGCGCAGAGGTGCAGGAAGTGGAGGAGATGTGCTGGAGGCCATCTGGGATGGCGGAGTGTTTCCACCTTTTACTTACCTGCAAGTTTGAAGTCTTCCAGAGTCCTGTTCTATCTTTAGAATCTTTCCTTTTCAGCTGTATCCTTTGGACTTTGTTTTAATTTCAGATCCTGGTTATAGGTGTTTTTGTTTCTCCTGAGCTGCCATCAAGCATTATCTTGTAATTAAATCAACATTGCTACCTGCATATTAGGATACCAGTCTGTATTATCTCAGGCTGTGACCGTCTGTGCGTATACTGTCCCTGAAACTGCTTCTTCTCTACCACTAATATTTTGCAACTTAAGCATTTTATCGCTTCTTTATTTACATCTGTATGTTGTAGGTTATCAAATAGAGCTATTTAATGATTACAATCTCTCTCTACATGCTCATTTTAGGCAGGTATCTTCTGTTTTACCAATGTCAGAAATGTATGATCAGTTACATTATCATGGTTTACATATACTTCATCATGCCATACATATATTTTTACCTTCCAATTGATGTGAATAGCACCACGTTATGATCACTGTTCCCTAAATGTTTAAATAAAAATAAAATGCAGCAGATGGTAGAAAACTGAAATACAAAGAAAAAGTTAAAAATCACACAACACCAGGTTATAGTCCAACAGGTTTAATTGGAAGCACGCTAGCTTTCGGAGTGACACTCTCATCAGGTGATTGTGGAGGCCTCGATCATAACACAGAATTTATAGCAAAAATTTGCAGTGTGATGTAACTGAAATTATACATTGAAAAATTGATTGTCTGTTAAGCTTTCATCTGTTAGAATACAGTGATAGTTTCACTTCTTTCATGTGTAAATCACAAAACCCTTTTTTTTAAAGTTGCATTCACGGGTTAGCTGTTAACAATGGTGATAGCTAGACAATATGTTGAAGGTGTTTGCCCCCTGTGTTCTCAGTCTATGACCTGATGCTTAGATTAATTCTAATCCAAAAAGTGATATAACAGAGTTTTACATAACTTCATCCAATTTTTGAGCTCAGAGTTCTACATGAATGTATGCAGTTTTAGAGCAAAGTGCAATGTAACTCTGCAAGTACAAATTCACCCCACAAAATATATGTGTGCATGTGGGTCTTTGTCTGTCTCTGTGTGTGCCTGTCTGGGGTGGGGGTTGTGAGTTTGAGAAAGTGTGTGTGTGTGTGTGTGTGTGTGTAGTGAGTGCAGAGTGTCTGTGAGGGGGTGCATGTGTGAGTGTAGGAGTGTGTGTGTCTATAAGGGTGTGTTGGTGTCTGTGTGCGCGTCTGTGTGTACCTGTGTCCATGTGTATGTGAGAGTGTGTGTGTGTAGGAATATCTGTGTGTATGTGTAGTGCAATGGTGATCACCTATAATGTGACATGAACCCAAGGTCCTGGTTGAGGCCCTCCCTATCGGTACCGAATTTAGCTATCAGCCTCTGCTCGGCCACTTTCCTTTGCTGCCTGTCCTGAAGTCCACCTTGGAGGATGGTCACCCGAA
Organism: Hemiscyllium ocellatum; assembly: GCF_020745735.1. Lineage (NCBI taxonomy): Eukaryota > Metazoa > Chordata > Chondrichthyes > Orectolobiformes > Hemiscylliidae > Hemiscyllium > Hemiscyllium ocellatum. Next base: position 47,720,635 of record NC_083402.1, read on the forward strand.
GGTCCGAGGCTGAATGTCCTGAACACACACTCTCACATACACACGGACACAGGTACACACAGACGCGCACACAGATACCCACACACACACCTTTGCAGACACACACACTCCCACACTCACACATGCACCCCCTCACAGACACTCTGCACTCACTACACACACACACACACACACACACACACTTTCTCACACTCAACCCCCCCACCCCAGACACACACACAAAGACCCCCATGCACACATATATTTTGTGGGGTGAATTTGTACTTGCAGAGTTACAGAGTGGATGGCACGGTGACACAATGGTTAGCACTGCTGCCTCACAGTGCCAGATCCCGGGTTCAATTCCCGCCTCAGGCGACTGACTGTGTGGAGTTTGCACGTTCTCCCCGTATCTGCGTGAGTTTCCTCCAGGTGCTCCAGTTTCCTCCCACAGTCCAAAGATGTGCGGGTCAGGTGAATTGGCCATGCTAAATTGCTGATGAAGGGATCTGGCCCGAAACGTCGAATTTCCTGTTCCTTGGATGCTGCCTGACCTGCTGCGCTTTAACCAGCAACACATTTTCAGCTCATGCTAAATTGCCCATAGTGTTAGGTAAGGGGTAAATGTAGGGGTCTGGGTGGGTTGCGCTTCGGCGGGTCGATGTGGACTTGTTGGGCTGAAGGGCCTGTTTCCACACTGTAAGTAATCTAATCTCTACATTGCACTTTCCTCTAAAACTGCATACATTCATGTAGAACTCTGAGCTCAAAAACTGCATGAAGTTATGTAAAACTCTGTTATATCACTTTTTGGATTAGAATCAATCTAAACACTAATCTAGACAGAGAACACAGGAGGCTAACACCTTGAACATATTGTCTAGCTATCACCATTGTTAACAGCTAACCCGTGAATGCAACTTTAAAAAAAGGGTTTTGTGATTTACACATGAAAGAAGTGAAACTATCACTGTATTCTAACAGATGAAAGGCTTAACAGACAATCAATTTTTCAATGTATAATTTCAGTTACATCACACTGCAAATTTTTGCTATAAATTCTGTGTTATGATCGAGCCCTCCACTATCACCTGATGAGAGCGTCACTCCGAAAGCTAGCGTGCTTCCAATTAAACCTGTTGGACTATAACCTGGTGTTGTGTGATTTTTAACTTTGTACATTCCAGTCCAACAGTGGCATCTCCAAATCATGACTATAAAGAAAAAGTGTTAGAGAGACTCAGCAGGACTAGTAGCCTGCTCTGTGGAGAGAGAAAATTGTTTTGTGTCCAATTTGACTCTTCTTCAGAACCACAGGGACTGCAAAGTTATGGTTTTTTGTTGTTGACAGAGGGAAGAGGAGTAAATTGAATAGATGGTTAGAATGCTCAGAGTGAAATGCAAAGTGCATGCTAATGGTAGTAAAGGAGTTTAAGTATTTGAGTAGTTTTGAATCCAACCACCCCAGCCCTATTCTGCCCACATCTTATGCCTTGCTGGCTTTGCTCTCAGCTGAGAGAACTCATTTTCTCCTTTTCATGCATAGATATGTTCCATGTTTATGTCTATGAATTCTGTTAATATTAGTTCATTAATTAATCCTGTCTCATTACACATTACCAAGTCTAAAATAACACACTTCCTGGTTGGTTCCATCATCTATTGTCCTAAGAAATAACCCCAGATATCATCTATGCATTCACCCCAGGTTATTTTTTTCAAATTGATTAATCAATACATATAAATATTAAAATCACCCATCCAATTGTAGTATCTTTCTGTCCTTTGGTATTAACTGCTGTTGGGGGGAGGCTATAAATTATTCCAACCAGTGATTTAATCTTTTTGCTCTTTCCTATCTCCATCCAAACTGAAACTTCCCAGTTTCTGAATGACATGGCAATGAGAACAAAGTTGCAAAAATCACTTCAGATTGCCAGCTCCTCAGCATTGAAAGTAATTTTCCAATCACGTGATAAAGACAGACAGGCCGACTTGCATGCATTATCATGTTTTACCATTCCATTATTAGCTAATCTCACCTTGTTAAGATGCAGTTTCCAATTCTGTCACCCATCAGATTGTAACTAGGTGGTGACACTTCCCTGACAATGGGTGAACAGTGGATAGCAATAATAGGCAATTGAGGTAAGCCGAGGGTGGAGGGGAAAAATGGTGATACTCACTGTTAAGTAAAAGAGTTGATTAGGACTGTGAAAACTAATGTGATTGACAGGGGCAGCAAGACAAAATAAAAGATTGTGGAAATCTGGACTATCTGGATAATGTTTCATCGTTAACCAAAACTCAACTACACTAAGGAAGAAAAATGGCTGCCAACACCTTCATTATGGAATCCTTCATGAAGTTGCCAAAAAATAATGAGGAGATGGTAACATAGTGGAAATGCCACTGGACTAGTAATCCAGAACTCCAGGCTCTTGTATTCTGGGAACATGAATTTGAATTTCACTATAGGAGAAGATGGAAGTTGAATTCAACAAAAATCTAGAATTAGAAGCCAGGCCAATAGTGACCATGTAGCAAGCGTTGATTGTTATAAAAACCCATCTTGTTCATTATTACCTGGTGAATAAATCTGTCATCTTTGCCCGGTATAGGTACATGTGACTCCACTCCCAAAGCAATGTGGTTGACTCTTGACTGCCCTCTGAAATGGTCTAGCGAGCCACTCATTCCAAAGACAGTAAGGGTTTGGCAGTAAATGCTGACCCAGCCAGTAACACCCACATGCCATAAATAAAAGAAAACAAACTACTTAACCAGAACAGTGGGAAAATTTTGCACCCAGGTCCCAACTTTAATGATTCCCATATCATGCTCATTCATTTCTACTTGTGTTAGCAATCAACCATTCTCGTTACAAATGCTGTGAGCAATCAGAAAAAAAGACATTAATTTTGTCTTTTTATCACTTTTGCAGGCTTTGACCTTATTGTGTACTTTTATGTTTGTGCATTTTGTTCCTTTCTGTCCCATTTTACATTCCTTACCTAAACTATCCCCTTGTCCTTCCATTTCGACTTTCACAAAATTCCCCTCACAGGTATCTCACTCCTACAAATCAACTTAAAGCTCTCTCCACAGCTCTAGTATTACGGTATTCCAGGATACTGGTCCCACCATATTTTGGATAAAGGCATCCCAAAGGTACAGCTCCCATTTTTCCAGTACCCATGTCAGTACAAATTAAAATTTCCTTTTCCTCACATGAATCTGTGAGCACACATTCATCTCTAATCTTATTTATTCTGTACCAATTTGCATGTGGCTCAGGAAATATTTCAGAGATTTATTAGCTTTGTGGATCTGTTTTTAAATTTAGCCTCTTAATGCACATACTCCCTCAGCAGAAACTCCTTCTTAATACTATCAATGTCGCTTATATCCAAGTGGACCATGACAACTGAATTCCTTCCCTCCCATTCCAAGATCCTCTCCATCCCAGGGAGACGTCCTTAACCTTGCCATCAGGCAGACAGTTACTTTTGGTTTGTGTGCTGGGTGAGCAATGTAATTGTAATGCAATATACAGCATGAACAGATACCATGCGACAATGCATTCACTGACATGGGACCAGATTTCAGAAGGTGTGGTAGAGTACAATGGCATCAAGGCAACAGAGAATGACATTAATGTGAGACATGATAAACAGAAATGACAAAAAGGGATAAAGAATACAGATCTAAAAGCAAATCAGCAGGTAAGTCTAGAGGTTGCAAAAATAATAAAAGGACAAAATTAAAGGCACTGCGCTTGAATGTGTGCAGCCTTTGAAACAAAACAAATAATCTAACAATACAATTGATATAAATAAGTCCAGTCCAGTGGCCATTGCTGAAATGTGGCTCTTACATTACCTAGAATATTGAAGGGTTCATGTCATTCCATAGAATCTCCATGATGTGGAAACAGGCTGTGTGGCCCATTGAGTCTAACACTTTGAAGAGCATCCCACCCAGATGCAGTCCCCTACCTTATCCCGTAACTCTACATTTACGATGGCTAGTTCACCTAACCTACACGTCCTTGAATATTAAGGACAATCTTTCCATGGCCAATCCACCTAAACTGCATACCTTTGGGTTGTGGGTGGAAACCAAAACACCCGGAGGAAACCCATGCAGACACGGGGAGAATGTGTAAACTCTACACATTCAGTCACTCAAGGATAGAATCAAACTTGGATCCCTGATATTGTGAGGCAGCAGTACTAATCATTTTCATAGACAAACATGTTGTGATACCAACCAGAGATCAGGTTATTCTAGACTTGGTTTTGACCAATAAGATAGAATTAACTACTGACGTCATAGTGAAATCAGTCCTGGGTAGCAGGAATCATTTAATGATTAAATTTTACATAGAATTTGTGGGTAAGACTACAATTTGAAATTTAAAAGCAATTATGAGGGTGTGAAAGCAGAGCTGGTGAAAGTAAATTGCCAATTCAGTTAAATAAAAGGTCAATAGAGATGCAATGGCAAACATTTCAGGGGATATTACAGAAAGCGAATAATTGATTCCTTACAACAAATAAGAAAGATTCTAAAGGTCGACCCACCATTCATGGCTAACTAAGACAGTCAAAGTCAAAGATGGTCTCAAACTCAAGGAAAATTCATGGATTTATGCAAAGATAGGTTTCGGATCAGAAGGTTGGATAGAACATATAAAAAAAGCAAAAAGGTACTAAAAATTTAATAAGGAGGGAAAATTAAAGTATGAGACAAAATTTGCCAAAAATATAAAAACAGATAGGAAAAGCTGCTTCAGGTCTTTGCAAAAGAAAACAGTTAACAAAGTTTGTTCAAGTGTTGGAAATCTAATCAAATATCATAGTGTTGGAAGCCATCACAGCCAAGCTAATGCTTCAGGCTGAACATAACTCAAGCCTTTGATCTTTCCGTTCTCCCCGCAGAGGCTGACTGATCTGCTGAGTTCTTCCTGTGTTCTCTGTGTGAATTTTGTTTCTGTGCAATCAATTAATTTTTATTCTTATGTCAGGATAATCTAGATGAGCTGTTATGTATGCTGCATGCCAATTATTTGTTTGTATTCCTAATGTTTGATCTGATTCTAAATGTTATTGCCAACAAAGTCTTTTGTAGTTAAACTAAGAGTTTTTTTTGGTTGTTTTCAAAGCACTTCAACAAAACAATACTTTAGCAAAGCTCAGTATTAGAAACTTATAATCTGTTGTGAATTGGACAGAGAATTAATTTAAAATATTTGGTAACCGCGAAAATCTGCTCTTTTGTCATCAAAAGACAATGTAAAGCTATAAAAGGAATAATTAAGATTACAATAAGTGAATCAGACTTAAATGTTCTGAAGTGGCATCAGACAGCTGGGAATCATTAGACTGTGTACATGTGTAACCATGAATATAGTTTATGTGTGTGAGGCAGTAAAACATTTGTTGAGATATACATTGTTTGAACATGTCTTCTTCAGTAATCCTTAATCCAGATTCCTCCACCTGTGTTTTCCTTCTTTGTTTAACAAACTAAGAACATACAAATTAAAAAGATTGGAGGCAGTTGCTGTCATTGGCTATCCTATCATTTGCTGGTTAACAAAAAAAATATTATTGAGATGACACTTTTAATCTAAGAAAGACCCTGTTATGCCTCACAGGAGGGTTATCAAACAACATTTCATGCTGAGATATTCAAGGAAATATCATTATAAAATCATAGAAGCACAGAATGGTTACAGATCAGAAATAGGCAATTTGCTCTGTCATGTCCATGCCAACTTTCTGCAAGAAGTACTAAGCTAATTTGACTCCCCTGCTTTTCCCAAATAGATTTGACATTTTTTTTCCTCTTCAAGTAATTATCCATTTTCCTTTGAAAAGCCACAATTGAATTTGTCTTCAGAACACTTTTTTGTTGCAGATGAAATCAACTTGCTGAGTAAAATAGCTTGTCCTATTGCATTTGGTTCTTTTGCCATTCTCTTTAAATGTCTTTTGGTCTTTGACCCTTCCACTGTTGGGAACAATTCTCCATTTCAAGGTTTGTGCGAAGATTTGTAGCTCGGGTGGCGTTGTTGTGGTTCTGTTCGCCGAGCTAGAAGTTTTTGTTGCAAACATTTCGTCCTCTTCCTACAAAACACTATATAGGACAAACAGGAAGACAGCTAACAATCCGCATACATGAACATCAACTAGCCACGAAACGACACGACCAGCTATCCTTAGTAGCCACACACTCAGACAACAAGCAACATGAATTCGACTGGGAAAACACCACTATCATAGGGAAGCCAGACAGAGAACAGCCAGGAAATTCCTAGAGGCATGGTATTCATCCACAAACTCCATCAACAAACACATCGACCTGGACCCAATATACCAACCACTACAGCGGACAGCTGAAATTGACACCCAGAAGCGGCAAGGACAGACCACTATAAATACCGGAAGAAACATCAAAGAAGCGCTTTGCAAGAGGCTCCAAAGCACTGATGATGTCGCCTAGCCAGGGGACGAAACGTTTGCAACAAAAACTTCCAGCTCGGCGAACAGAACCACAACAATTCTCCATTTATCTGAAAAAATCAACTCCATAGAACATAGAACAATACAGCACAGAACAGGCCCTTCGGCCCACGATGTTGTGCCGAACATTTGTCCTAGCTTAAGCACCTATCCATGTACCTATCCAATTGCCACTTAAAGGTCACCAATGATTCTGACTCTGCCACTCCCACAGTCAGTGCATTCCATGCCCCCACCACTCTCTGGGTAGAGAACCTACCCCTGACGTTCCCCCCTATACCTTCCATCCTTCACCTTAAATTTATGTCCCCTTGTAACACTCTGTTGTACCCGGGGAAAAGTCTCTGACTGTCTACTCTATCTATTCCCTGATCATCTTATAAACCTCTATCAAGTCACCCCTCATCCTTCTCCGTTCCAATGAGAAAAGGCCTAGCACTCTCAACCTATCCTCGTACGACCTATTCTCCATTCCAGGCAACATCCTGGTAAATCTCTTCTGCACCCTCTCCAAAGCTTCCACATATTTCCTAAAGTGAGGCGACCAGAACTGCACACAGTACTCCAAATGTGGCCTTACCAAGGTCCTGTAAAGCTGCAACATCACCTCACGACTCTTGAATTCAATCCCTCTGCTAATGAATGCTAATACACCATAGGGCTTCTTACAAGGTCTATCCACCTGAGTGGCAACTTTCAAAGATTTTGAACTTGGACCCAAGATCCCTCTGTTCCTCCACCTGACTAAGAACCCTACCGTTAACCCTGTATTCTGCATTCTTATTTGTCCTTCCAAAATGGACAACCTCACACTTGACAGGGTTGAACTCCATCTGCCACTCCTCAGCCCAGCTCTGCATCATATCTAAGTCCCTTTGCAACCCACAACAGCCCTCCTCACTATCCACAACTCCACCAATCTTCATATCGTCTGCAAATTTACTGACCCACCCTTCGACTCCCTCTTCCAAGTCATTAATAAAAATTACAAACAGCAGAGGACCCAGAACTGATCCCTATGGAACTCCACTTGTAACTGGGCTCCAGGCTGAATATTTACCATCTACGAGGTAAAAACAATGACTGCAGATGCTGGAAACCAGATTCTGGATTAGTGGTGCTGGAAGAGCACAGCAGTTCAGGCAGCATCCAAAGTACAGCGAAATTGATGTTTCGGCAAAAGCCCTTCATCTGGAATAAAGGCAGTGAGTCTGAAGCGTGGAGAGATAAGCTAGAGGAGGGTGGGGGTGGGGAGAAAGTAGCATAGAGTCCAAAGGGTGAGTGGGGGAGGGGATGTGGGTCAGGGAGGAGGGGGCCAGGGGAATCTTCTGGAATGTTTGAGGAGTGCTGGTTATGGAGGTGGGTAGTTAAAAGTTTGTAGTACTTACAGTTTTTGATGTTTGAGACGGAATTGAAATACTGTTTGTTGAGAGTATGAATTCTCCTGAGGATGTAGTACAGAGTGGGTCCTTTGCAATTCTGAGAGAGTGTGGCCCTCAGCTGAGGCAGGGCTGACTGTAGAGAGGTTTGGTGCCGGCGCATTGCTGCGAGCGTGGAGCGGAGGATCTTGAAGGAGAACTGTTGCTGGTGTTTTTGAATCTGTAGTCTGTACTGTTTGTCCTGTTCGGGTCCGCAGAGTTCAACTCCCCCTCCCAGTCTGTCGAGGACATGGAGGTCCTGGACCTCCTTCTCTGCCGCTCCCTCACCACCAGATGCCTGAAGGAAGAACTCCTCATCTTCCGCCTTGGAATACTTCAACCCCAGGGCATTAATGTGGACTTCAACAGTTTCCTCATTTCCCCTTCCCCCACCTCACCCTAGTTCCAAACTTCCAGCTCAGCACTGTCCCCATGACTTATCCGGAATTGTCCTACCTGCCTATCTCCTTTTCCACCTATCCACTCCACCCTCTCCTCCCTGACCTATCACCTTCATCCCCTCCCCCACTCACCCATTGTACTCTATGCTACTTTCTCCCCACCCCCACCCTCCTCTAGCTTATCTCTCCATGCTTCAGGCTTTCTGCCTTTATTCCTGATGAAGGTCTTTTGCCCAAAATGTTGATTTCGCTGCACATTGGATGCTGCCTGAACTGCTGTGCTCTTCCAGCACCACTAATCCAGTATTTACCATCTACCACCACTCTCTGACTTCGACCGGTTAGCCAGTTCTCTATCCAACTGACCAAACTTCCCATTATCCCATGCCTCCTGATTTGCCTCATAAGCCTACCATGGGGAATCTTATTAAATGCCTTGCTAAAATCCATGTACACTACATCCACTGCTCTACCCTCATCCACATGCTTGGTTACCTCCTCAAAGAATTCAATAAGACTTGTAAGGCAAGACCTACCCCTCACAAATCTGTGCTGGCTGTCCCTAATCAAGCAGTGTCTTTCCAGATACTCATAAATCCTATCCCTCAGTAACCTTTCCATTACCTTGCCGACCACCAAAGTAAGACTAATTCGCCTGTAATTCCCGGGGTTATCCCTATTCCTTTTTTTGAACAGGGGCACAACATTTGCCACTCTCCAGTCCCCTGGCACCAACCCCATTGACAGTGAAGACGAAAAGATCATTGCCAATGGTTCTGCAATTTCCTCTCTTGCTTCCCACATAATCCTAGGATATATCCCGTCAGGCCCGGGGGACTTGTCTCTCCTCAAGTTTTTCAAAATGCCCAACACATCTTCCTTCCTCACAAGTATCTCTTCTAGCTTACCAGTCCATTTCATACTCTCCTCTTCAACAATATGGTCTCTCTCATTTGTAAATACTGAAGAAAAGTACTCATTCAAGACCTCTCCTATCTCTTCCAACTCAATACAAAGTCTCCCACTACTGTCCTTGATTGGACCTACCCTCGTTCTCATCATTCTCATGTTTCTCACATACGCATAAAAGGCCTTGGGGTTATCCTTGATCCTACCCACCAAAGATTTTTCATGCCCTCTCTTAGCTCTCCTAATCCCTTTCTTCAGCTCCCTCCTGGCTATCCTGTATCCCTCCAACGCTCTGTCTGAACCTTGTTTCCTCAACCTTATGTAAGCCTCCTTCTTCGTCCTTCCAAGACATTCAACCTCCCTCGTCAACCAAGGTTCCCTCACACGACCATCTCTTTCCTGCCTGACAGGCACATACCTATCAAGGACACGTCATATCTGTTCCTTGAAAAAGTTCCACATTTCAACGACATCCTCCCCTGACAGCCTGTGCTCCCAATTTATGCTCCTCAGATCCTGTCTTGCTAGCATCGTATTTACTCTTCACCCAGTTGTAAAATCTGCCCTGTTGCATGCACCTATATCTCTCCATAACCAAGGTGAAAGTCACAGAATTGTGGTCACCATCACCAAAATGCTCACCCACTAACAAGCCCATCACTTGTCCCGGTTCGTTACCAAGTACCAAATCCAATATGTCCTCCCCTCTGGTCGGACAATCTACATACTGAGTCAGAAAAACTTCCTGGACATACTGCACAAACACCACCCCGTCCAATCTACTTGATCTAAAGAGCTTCCAATCAATATTTGGGAAGTTGAATCACCCATGTCTACTACCCTGTGGCTTCTGCACCTTTCCAAAATCTGTTTCCCAACCTGTTTCTTTACAATCTCTGCTGCTATTGGGGGGCCTATAGTAAACACCCAACAAGGTGACTGCTCCTTTCCTATTTCTGACTTCAGCCCATACTACCTCCAAAGGCAGATCCACCTCAAACTGCCTTTCTGCAGCTGTTATACCATTTGTAATTAGCAAAGCCACCCACCCTCTTTTTTTACCACCCCGCCCCCAATCTTACTGAAACATCTGTAACCAGAAACCTCCAACAACCATTCCTGTCCCTCTTCTATCCATGTTTCCGTGATGGCCACAACATCGTAGTCCCAAGTACCAATCCACGCCTTAAGTTCACCCACCTTATTTCTGATACTCCTTGCGTTGAAGTGTACACACTTGAACCCATCTCTGTGTCCGCAAGTATTCCCTGTCAGTGCTACCTTCTCCACAGCCTCCCTACATTCTTGGACATCCTGAAAAACAGCTAACCTACTTGCTGGACTACAAGTCCGGATCCCATCCCCCTGCCAAATTAGTCTAAACCCCCCCAAAGAGTGCTAGCAAACCTACCTCCCAGGATATTGGTGCCCTTCTGGTTCAGGTGCAACCCGTCCTGCTTGTACAGGTCCCACCTTCCCCAGAATGCAGTCCAATTGTCCAAATACCTGAAGCCCTCCCTCCTACACCATCCTTGCAGCCACGAGTTCAACTGCACTCTCTCCCTATTCCTTGCCTCACTGTCACGTGGCACCGGCAACAGCCCAGAGATGACGACTCTGTCCGTCCTAGCTTTTAGCTTCCAGCCTAACTCCCTGATCTCCTGAATGACCTCCCCACCCCTCTTTCTACCTATGTCGTTGGTGCCAATGTGCACCAGGACTTCTGGCTGCATTCCCTCCCCCTTAAGGATTTTGAAGATACGGTCCGAGACGTCTCAGACCCTGGCACCCGGGAGGCAACAAACCATCTGAGAGTCTTGCCCATGTCCACAGAACTGCCTGTCTGTCCCTCTAACTATAGAGTCTCCTATAACTAACGCTCTCCACCTCTCCCCCTTTCCCTTCTGGGCCTCAGAGCCGGGCCTCGTGCCAGAGACCCAGTCACAGCAGCTTACCCCTGCTAGGCCATCCCCCCCAACAGTATCCAAAGCAGTATACTTATTGTTGAGGGGAACGACCACAGAGGATCCCTCACTGCCTGCTTCCTCTCCATCCCACCTCTAACTGTTACCAAACTACCTCTGTTCTCTGGCGTAACTATGTCCCTGTAGCTCCTATCTATCACTCTCTCAGTATCTCGAATAATCCTCAGTTCATCCAACTCCAGCTCCTGTTCCCTAACCTGGTCTGTGAGGAGCTGGAGCTGGCTGCACTTCCTGCAGGTGAAGTCGGCAGGAGCATCGGTGGTCACCCCTACCTCAAACATCCTGCAGGAGGAACATTCCACTGCCTGCGCTGCCATAACTCTACATTTAGTCTCCAAACAAGAACACTAAGTAGCTTACCTGTTCAGCCGACTGAGTCCTTTACGTTGGAGGAGGAGGGAGGGTGGGAGACACTACACGTGTAGTGTCTCGGGTTCCTTCTCCACTCAAACTTCTTACCTTCCCAGAAGCCTCTGTCGACGATTTCTGGGTTCCCGCTCCTAGTTGATAAAAAACACAGACTGCGAAAAGAAAAATGTTAATTGAAATTGGCGTCTGCTTACCTTCCGGCTCCCCTCTCTGTGCGCCTGCTGTAGCACTGAGTATTCTCTAATCTATCCACACCACGAAAGTCCATTATGCTTAGAATAATTCTTGTGAATATTTTCACTTCTTCTCCAATACTTTCACATTCTTCATGAACTGCAGTGGCTAGCATTTAACAAACACTCCAGTTGAGGACAAGCCAGTGGAGGGTAGAAGATTATAGCCAGTGTTTCCACAATATCCACCCATGCTTCCCTTGGTATTCCCAGATACACACCAATACAAACCAGGAAAGGCTTACTATAACCTTTACAATTGAAATTTGGTTAATCCTTGCTTTAATTAAATTTCACCTGCAAAGCGTCTGTTCAGTCCACTGATCTATGTATGCTCCTCTGGTGATCACTTCCTTGTTTTCATATCACCATATGCCTAAATTCTGAAATTGTTCCCTTTGATCCCAAGTCTAGGATAACAATGCCAATCAAGAAAAGTAGTGACCTAATAATGGTCCCTGGGAATCATCATTATACATCTTCCTCCAACTGATAAACAACCATCCGCCACTTTTCTATGTTCCCTGTTGCTCACTCAAATTAACATTGTTGCAGTCACATCTTTTTCGTATTAGAAAAGCTTCAAGTTTATTTGCTTAGCTATGTTCATCAGATGGATGTTGATAAAAGATCTAAGGTGTACTGTGCAGTAAAATAACCACTGGGTGACAATCTCCTGAGCATCCATACCTCTACAAAGATATCTGCAACTAAGATATGAAAGTGGCAAGTTGATACTGACAAACAAGAGGCAATTACTGATGGCAGTGACCTTTGAAAGCTGACCGTTTAAAGGAGAATTCAAAGACGTGAAGGGAAACACAAAATTTAGCTGGTCAAGAAAAGGGCCAAGGGAAAGTAAAGGCCAGTGAATTGTTCACCTTCTGAGCCACTGTTGCTCTGGAGGCACATTAGGCAATGCTTAGCACAGATTATACCACAAGTCACAAGTCATCATCTTATAATACAAACAGCTGTCACCAAATTTGCTGATATGCCTTTACATGATACTTTATCAAATGAATTTTGAAGGTCTGTGCACACCACATCAACTGTACTAATCTCATCAATCCTCTTTGCTCCCACACCAAGAAACTCAATCAAATTAGTTGATCATGATTTGTCTCTAATTTATCTGTTTGACATTCCTTAATTACTCCACATTTGTCCAAGTGATTAAGTTTGTCCCAGATTATCATTTCTGAAAGCATTCCCACCACCAATGTTAGCCTGGGTTAAGCCTAGCATCCTTCCTTAGAACAATAGCATAACAATTGCATTTTTCAAGCCCCTCGGCATATATAAACAGAATCGGAAGATTATAAGAACATAAGTGAAAAGAGCAAAAGTAAGCCATCTGGCCCCCCAAGCCTGCTCTGCCATTCAACAAGATCATGGCTGATTTTTTTCATGAACTCTGCTCCACTTACTCGCCTGCTCACTATAACCCTTAGTTCCTTTCCTGTTCAAAAATCTATCTATCTGTGCCTTAAAAAGCATCAACTGCTTCACTGGTAGGGAATTCCACAGATTCATAATCTTTTGGGAGAAGAGGTTCCTCCTCAACTCAGTCCCTGGTCTACTCCCCTTTATTTTGAGACTATGACCCCTGGTTCTAGTTTCACCCGGCAGTGGAAATAACCTCCCGGTCTCTATCTTATCCCTTTATAAATATATTTACTTCGATAAGACCCCCGCCCCTCCCCCATTCTTCTAAATTCCAATGAATATGGTTTCCGACTACTCAATCTCTCCTCATAAGGTAACCCTCTCAAATCCAGAATCAACCCAGTGAACCTTCTCTGCATCCCCTCCAGTGCCAGTACATTCTTTCTCAAGTAAGGTAACCAAAACTGTACACAGTATTCCAGTGCAGCCTCACCAGCACTCCATACAGCTGCAACATAACCTCCCTGCTTTTCAACTCCATCCCTCTAGCAATAAAGGACAATATTTCATTTGCCTTCTTGATTATCTGCTGCACCTGCAAGCCAACTTTTTGTGTTTCATGTACAAGGGTACCAAGGTCCCTCGGTACAGCAGCATGCTGCAATTTTTCACCATTTAAATAATAGTCCTTTTTGCTGTTGTGCCTACCAAAATGGATGACTTCAAATTACCAACATTGTACTCCATCTGCCAGACCCTTGCCCACTCACTAACCTATCTATATCCCTCTGCAGACTTTCAGTGTCCTCTGCATACTTTGCTCTACCACTCATCTTAGTGTCATCTGCAAACTTTGACACATTACTCTTGGTCCCTAATTCACAGCCATTTATGTAAATTGCAAGCAATTAGGATCCCAATTATGGTCTAGATTAGAGTGGTGTTGGAAAAGCACAGCAGGTCAGGCAGCATCCAAGGAGCAGGAAAATCGACGTTTCGGGTAAAAGCCCTTCATCATCTGCAGTCCTCAGTTTTGCACAGAGTCCCAATTACATCCAGTTCTTCACAATTTCACCCTTCCCTCAGTATTCTCACACAGGTACTCTCAGATGCATCTAATCAACTCCTGGTAATTTATCCACTTTAAGTACAGCCAGGCATTCTAATGCTTCCTCTTTATCAAACCGTTGGTCAAGCAGTCCTAAACTTTTAAAGAAAGAGGAAGATATTAGCAGAGAGCTTAAAGCACTGCCACCACTTACAATCAGGAAGGTACAAAAGGCCACAATTAGAGGGTTGTAAACATTTGTGAGAATTGAATGGCTGAGGAAATTACAGAGATCGATAGGTCTTTTGTTGGGGGGGGGGTGTGGTGATGGTTTGAAAACTAGAATGAGAGTATTATACAATTCTCTGGGTAATGTTGTATAGAGACCAAAGAGTTCGGTAATATAGTTCTTTGAAATTTGTGTCAGAGATAGACAGAGTGGTTAAGAAGGCATTTAGCACACTTGCATTGATTGCTCAGACCTTTAAGTAGAGACATAATGCTGAGGTCGTTAGTGAGGCGCCTTCTGAAATAATGAGTGCAGTTCTCGTCACTCTGCTGTAGGAAGGATATTATTAAATTGAATAGAGTTCAGAAAAGGTTTACCAGGATGTTGCCGGGAATGGACAGTTTGAGTTATAAGAAAAGGCCGGACAGGCTGGGACATTTTTCAGTGTAGTGTAGGAGGTTGAGAGGTAACCTTATAAAAGTTTATAAAACAATGAGGAGCATAGATAAGGTGACTAGCAAAGTTCTTTTCCCTGAGGTGGGGGAGTTCAAAACTAGGGGGCATCTTTTTAAGGTGAGAGGAGAACGATTTCAAACGAACAAGAAATGTAATATTTTTATGCACAGAATGATTCATATGTGGAATGAACTGCCGGAGAAAGTAATGATTGTAAGTATAGTTAGAACGTTTAAGCAACACTTGGATAAGTAGAAGAATTGGAAAGGTTTGGAGACGTATCACCAAATGCATGCAGGTTGGACTAGTTTAGTTTGGGAACATGGTCAGTGTGGACTAGTTGGACAAAGGAGCTGTTTCCAGATTGTATGGCACTATGACTCTATTAAAGTTGAGGAATAACTTAGTCAGGAGATACTGGTTAATAATCAGAGATATAGCAATTGTATCAAGTGGCACAACTCCATGAGAACAAATCTGCACAATCAATTGAGATACAATAGCATTCGAAAAAATTGATGACACAGATTTCTAGAATGATCGTGGAGTCTACAGAAAGCTCAATTCTTGAAAATTATTTTGACCATGAAATTATATAGGCTTATGCATTCCTTAAATACCATCTACAGTATTCAGTTATAGACAAAAAAAAACTGCAGATGCTAGAATCCGAAGTAAACAGGCAGGAGGCTGGAAGAACACGGCAAGCCAGGTAGCCTCACCAGGTGGAGAAGTTGACGTTTCAGGTGTAACCCTTCTTCAGGACTGGGTTGGATGTAGGTGCAGCTGCAGATAAAGGGGGTGACAGGGGCAGGGTGGTGAAGTGGTGAAGTGGGGATAGGTGAACACAGGTAGAGGGTATCACCTGTTTGGTCAATGGGAGGAATGAATCCAATTGGTGGCAGGGAGGAGTGGAAGGGAGATGGAAGGGCTGGGATGGGAGTTGGGAGATGGGGAGGGAGGTATTCAGTTTGGTTAATTCATTCACTTGTTCCATGAGAGAAGTTTACGTTTTCTTAAAGTTTTCTGACTAGAACAAAAGAAATGAAGGAGAATGAAAATATTTCATGTTTCAGCATTCTAATTCACAGTTATCATGTTGTTTACTTGGGCTCCTTGCAGACAGTGATCAATGGCTGAGCCAAAAATTCCGATTCGTATGCTCACACAAAATAAAAATCAATGAACAAAAGAGATGTACTTACAGTATGAGAAAAGACAGCCTCAGCATTGGAAGCACCAAGTCAGTAGAATGTTGATTAATTTAAGAAGCTTGTAAAATGTCAATGGATTACTTTACACGGAAGCATATTTTATCAGCCCCTGGCCTAAAGAAAGATGATTGCATTAGATCAGCAGAATGCAGGCATTTTTAAAACTTGAGCAATGCTGGCAAAAGAAGCTTCTCTATAAAGTACCCTGATTACTTGCAGAACACAGCCCTCCAGAAGTATTGACTTAAGCACAATGTAATTAGAGGATCAAGTCATGTTTAAGATCGTTTTATCACGTATTTAAGGACTTAACCACTTTCTAGGCATGGATTAATTAAGGTTTGGGTTCTCAATCTGAAATCTGAAAACATGAATGTATCTACTCTGAAATAGATACAAAATAACAAATCTATCCTTCCTACCAGACTCCCTTGGATATTGAGCAATGAAGACAGGAATTAAAAAGCATCTGCCCGAGTACTCAAGTTTGCCTGCTATTCAAATAACACTTGAAATAAAAGTGATAATAGAAATTTTACAATTAACTTATAAGATTGCATCATACAAATGGTGGAATGTATCAAAAGCAGCATATTGACTTGCTCAAGGTTTGTGCGAAGATTTGTAGCTCGGGTGCTCGTTGTTGTGGTTCTGTTCGCCGAGCTGGAAGTTTTTGTTGCAAACGTTTCGTCCCCTGGCTAGGCGACATCATCAGTGCTTTGGAGCCTCCTGCGAAGCGCTTCTTTGATGTTTCTTCCGGTATTTATAGTGGTCTGTCCTTGCCGCTTCCGGGTGTCAGTTTCAGCTGTCCACTGTAGTGGTTGGTATATTGGGTCCAGGTCGATGTGTTTGTTGATGGAGTTTGTGGATGAATGCCATGCCTCTAGGAATTCCCTGGCTGTTCTCTGTCTGGCTTGCCCTATGATAGTAGTGTTTTCCCAGTCGAATTCATGTTGCTTGCTGTCTGAGTGTGTGGCTACTAGGGATAGCTGGTCGTGTCGTTTCGTGGCTAGTTGATGTTCATGTATGCGGATTGTTAGCTGTCTTCCTGTTTGTCCTATATAGTGTTTTGTGCAGTCCTTGCATGGTATTTTGTAAACTACATTAGTTTTGCTCATGTTGGGTATTGGCTCCTTTGTTCTAGTAAGTTGTTGTCTGAGCGTGGCTGTTGGTTTGTGTGCCGTTATGAGTCCTAAGGGTCGCAGTAGTCTGGCTGTCAGTTCTGAAATGCTCCTGATGTATGGTAGTGTGGCTAGTCATTTTGGTTGTGGCATGTCCTCGTTCCGTGGTCTATCTCTTAGGCATCTGTTGATAAAGTTGCGCGGGTATCCGTTTTTGGCGAATACCTTGTATAGGTGTTCCTCTTCCTCTTTTCCCAGTTCTGGTGTACTGCAGAGTGTTGTGGCTCTTTTGAATAGTGTCCTGATGCAGCTTCGTTTGTGTGTGTTGGGGTGGTTACTTTCATAGTTTAGGACTTGGTCTGTGTGTGTTGTTTTCCTGTGTACCCTTGTGGTGAATTCTCCGTATGGTGTTCTCTGTACTATCACGTCTAGGAATGGGAGTTGGCTATCCTTTTCTTCTTCTCTCGTGAATCGGATTCCTGTGAGTGTAGCGTTGATGACACGACCAGCAGTCCCTAGTAGCCACACATTCAGACAACAAGCAACATGAATTCGACTGGGAAAACACTACTATCATAGGGCAAGCCAGACAGAGAACAGCCAGGGAATTCCTAGAGGCATGGCATTCATCCACAAACTCCATCAACAAACACATCGACCTGGACCCAATATACCAACCACTACAGTGGACAGCTGAAACTGACACCCGGAAGCGGCAAGGACAGACCACTATAAATACCGGAAAAAACATCAAAGAAGCGCTTTGCAGGAGGCTCCAGAGCAATGATGATGTCTCCTAGCCAGGGGACGAAACGTTTGCAACAAAAACTTCCAGCTCGGCGAACAGAACCACAACAACGAGCACCCGAGCTACAAATCTTCGCACAAACCTTGTTCTACAGCTAGGACAGAACTTTGAGCATTTTGTGTTCTAGCCCTGAAAGTGCATTTCAAATGGGGAGTCATCTATTTAATTCTGGGCAATTTTTCAGTGCAGTGGAAGCAGCAAATGAAAGCAGTATGGTTATAAATCCTTCTACCATCTGATGATGAAGACCCTGATAATGGTGTATTCCTCAACACCAACCAACAATCAAAGCTCTTTGACAATAGTTGATTGCCTACCACCTGAACTAAATTAATCCTTTCTGCCAGCTTCCACCATATCCAGCTTCTGTACTCACAAGCCTTAACATCATTTCTTCCAATCCTTAAATCCCATTGGTCCATTGTTCCTAGTGCCTGAATATTATTAAAATATTCTGCTTTGCTTTTCCCAAATCTTTGTAAACTAATTAGACAACCTGCCATTTATTCCTTGTGGCGTTGAAGATAATCCAGTTCTAATTGCAGGCCCTTGCTGTTTGTACTTTTGGCTATTTGATGTACATTTGTCTGGTTAGTTATGAAGAAAACAGAGATATTTAGTCACAAAACAGATCCCTTGTAATGTTACATGTGAATTATTCTGATTTACAACACTGATACTTAGTTTACTTTTCATAAACCCAGCTTATTATGCCATTTCTCCATAGACATAGAGTCAGAATCTTAGAGATGTACAGCATGGAAACAGACCCTTCGGTCCAACACGTCCATGCCGACCAGATATCCCAACCCATAGCCAGCACCCGGCCCATATCCCTCCAAACCCTTCCTATTCATATACCCATCCAAATGCCTCTTAAATATTGCATTTGTACCAGCCTCCACCACTTCCTCTGGCAGCTCATTCCATACACATACCACCCTCTGTGTGAAAAAGTTGCCCTTTAGGTCCCTTCTATATCTTTCCTCTCTCACCCTACACCTATGCCCTCTAGTTCTGGACTCCCCAACCCAAGGAAAAAGACTTTGTCGATTTACCCTATCCATGCCCCTCATTTTGTAAACCTCTATAAGGTCAGCCCTCAGTCTCTGATGCTCCAGGGAAAACAGCCCCAGCCTGTTCTGCCTCTCCATACAGCTCAAATCCTCCAACCTGGCAACATCTTGTAAATCTTATGCTGCAGCCATACAGTTTTCACTCTCTTGATAACATTCTCCCATATTTGCATTTCCTCTGGCTACTTTTTCACACTAAAAGTGGTAATTTGCCACTCCATCTGACAAAACGGGTAGTACCTCTTCAGTGAAATGGTACTACCATTTTTCCTTGTTCTGCTCCATCAACATGTAACAATGTGATTTCACAGTTGGATTTATGATTCAGACACATTGGCTTGTTTAAGGTTTAATGAATAACGTTATTGCAGATCTGTTCTGATTGACATCTTGGTTGTGAATACCTTCTTGCAACTTTGAATTTTTTCAAAGCTCGCAATGTCACATTTCCAGTTGTAGGAGAAATTTTGTCCTACAATACGACCTATGTTGTCACAAAGCTAGTCCCTCTTTCAAAAAACCTGTTCTTTGGCTCAAGGATACTTTTTCCTTGATTTTTTTCAGGGGGGTAATAAACCAGGCTGGGCTCTGACTAATCGGGTTTGGTACAGATATTAAAGGGTACTGAGAGGCCTTTTTGTTATATGCAAATTGATGAGACTTCTGGCTAAAGTGGTCATGTTTTAGAAGTGACCTGTAGAATGAAAGGGGAGTGGTCAGCTCTCTGACTGAGTAGTTTTGTTCAGTCCAGAATTGGTTGGGATTTCAACAGTGAATTGTGTGGAGACTCTCTTTTCTGCCCTTCTAACTTCAACCTCTAAGCATCTGACCCTTTTTTGTACTTAATTTTAAATGGAGTTTGCTTATTGGGACTGTTGTGTATATTAGAAACAGCATACTTAAGTTTAGTTTGAATAGAGTGAGTTCTGTAATGGTTCTTCATTCTGTTCTTCATGCTTCATTGTGTAATTTTTGAATAATTTTTTTTTAGTCAGCCTTGCTAACTTAATCCGGGTAATTTTCACTGTACACTTATTGAAAAAAATTGCAAAGTTATAGTCTGGGCTGCCTGCTTAAATATGTTTTGAGTAGTCTGGTCTAGTCCATAACAATGTCCTGAAGACTCTGAGAAAATAGTAATCAAACTTAATCTCAGGATAATTTGCTGAAAATCATAAATTCAAATAAGAATGTTCTGTATCATCATAAAAATGGAACCTGGCATCGACCACAATCAAAACAAGATCTGCAAGGATTTTAATTACAGTGCACTTTGCAACAATCTACAGGGAAGAAATTTCAAGACTCAGTGCTATATTTAGAATGAAGTAAATAAATAATAACACAATAAATTTATTCCTGTACTTGTTTCCTATCATCTATACAAAGAAACATAAGTCCCAGTTGTCTTTAATGTCAAATATTAAGACACTGTGAAGGAATTGTTGAATACTTTTGTACCACTATCCATCCAAGCCAATTAAGTATATCCTGAAAATGTTAATAGACTTTGTTTTATTAGCAAATTGGGATAAAACTAAACAAGTTATAGACTCAAAGACATTTATAGCACAGAAAGAGGCAAATTGACCCATATGATTGTTCAATTCAATAAAGGTCTGACAAATTAATCTCATTTTCCAGCTCTTGGCCTATAGTACTAGAGGATGTGACAACACAAGTGAACATCTGAATTCCACTTAAACATTACAAATATTTTTTGACTCAATCACCCTTTTAGCCAGAGTTCTAGATTTAAAGCACCCACTGGGTGAAAACAATTTACTCGTTTACTTGCCTCTCAGCAATCTGTACTCCTGGCTCATAGAAAAATATGACATCATATTCAGCATATCTATGTCCCTCATAATCTGAACAACCTTTATCAGGTCCCCTCTCAACTTTCATTGCAGCAAGGACAATGATTCCAAGCCTATCCAAGCTTTCCTGTTAGCTCAGACCCTCTAACCCTCTCAGCAACTTGATAAATCTCCTTTGCACTTTTTTAAATGCAATCATGTCCTTCCAATAATGTGGTGACCAGAACTGCACACAGCACGAAAACTGTGACCTAACCAGCAGGTCACACTGATTCAGTATAACCTCCTTGCTGCTGTATTCTATACCTTGACTAATAAAAGTAAGTAACCTATATTCCCTGTAAACCACTGTATCCATCTGCCCTGCTACCTCTAGGAATACATAGATCTGCACACCAATGTCCCTCTAATCTTCAGTACTGTCCAGAGTCCTACCAATTATCGTGGTATAATCTCACACTACTCCTGGTTGAATTAATTTATTCCTGCTCTGAAAACCTGACCAATCTGTTAATGACCTCCTGAAATTTACAGCCACCCTTCTCACTATTTAGCCAAAAAACCCTTCCAATTTTTTGTGCCATCCTGCGTTTTCTAACCTACTTCTGATTTAGGCCCGATTTTAATCAGTGGACGGATACACCTTTTCAACAGACCAATTACTTTTGCTTTTAGTGAGTCAGTTTGCATCTTAGAATCCTTCAGGCATATTGTATTTTGGCATCTGTTTTCTAATAATGCCTTGGCATTCACTCTTCAATATCTTGACTACTTTACCACTTTACAATACTGAAGTAGTCTCAAATTCAAAAATCTAATTCAAAGCATTTCTTAGCTCTCAACTCTTATGTAAAGACAGTACTTAACATTTGCCCCTCATTCACTTATCTTTCTTCATTTGATCATTTTTTATTTAAAATCAACCTTTGTTAGAGGGCTGAGCTTTCTCCCTGCCCCTCATGAATCATCAGGGGTAAAGTGTGCTGCCACGTCATCCCTACTAATGATTTTTCTGTTCTGGATCATTATGTAGTCCATTGAAGGAATGTCAGTAACGAGACAACACAGATTTAAAATAACCCATCAAAAGTCCACGGAAATGATTAGAATTTATGTTTAAAAAGTGAATTGTCCTGTAATGGATCACACTACCTGAAAGAAAAGTGGAAGCAAAGTTAATAACGGCATTCAAAGAAGTTGAATAGATGCAGCAACAAGTTGCAATTACAGATGGTGTGTTTAGCATCACAGTGCATCCAAAGATGCTCAATAAAGCTAATATCAAACAAACTTTAAGACTGAGCTAAGTGAGAAGATATTAGGACTTGTGATTAACAGCTCATTCAAAGGGAGTACCTAAAAGGAGGACATAGAGAAAAAGAGGAAGTTTCAAAAGGGAGGATTATATAACAAATCTTCTGAAAGGAACTGAAGCAGTTGCAAGGGGATGTCAAAATTAAAGCCTCGTATGAGGATGCAAGGATCGTAGCAGTAACCCTAACATCAACTACCACTCCCACCTGAAACGGCTGGGACTACAGAGCAATTGGTTGTACAACTGGATAACAGTTGGGATGGGACTTTCTGTACTTGAGAAATTGAAATCTAATTGCTAACCTAATGGACAACTGACTTAAATGAAGCAGGACAGCCATTCTTCCCCTGTGTTGGGTTCTTCACTGACCTTTTAACCAGAGAGATAGGGCCACAGAACCTAGGAAATCCAAAATTATGACATCAAATAGGGAATTCACAAGACACTTTTCATCCAAGAACTATTAAGAATGTAAAACTTCCTATCACAGTGAGTGTTAATAAATAGTATAGATGCATTTAAGGGGATACAAGTCAAGTATAAAACAGAGATGAGGTAAATAGGATATTTTGATGAGAGAGAGAAAAAGGATGGTCAAGTTGAGCTCGAGCTCAAGCTCTGCCATGGACTGTTTGGAACACAAAACTCTTTCATGTACTGTGTATCCTGTGTAACACTGTCCCAATGCCAAGAAGCTAAGATTTGTCCTCACTACAGCTTGCAGAGCAATTACCCACTGCCTAAGACTTATTAAAGTCTGCAATTTGTATCTGCTTGCTCGAGTTGCTCCAGCTGTAATAGAGGGGGTAAGTTACATAAAGAGGAAAACAGACAAAGGAGACAAGTAATGCTCATTATCTGCTCTTCCCAAAAGTGCCAGCAACTAAAAGGGTGAGTTGAGGGGTATCTTTTTATGTACTATCCATATCTGAGATTTTGCAGTTTGATCAATGAAGAGGAAGGCAATCAAACACCTAATGACCTAGAGGAATCTCTACTAACAGAAGATCGTAAAATATGATCTACCCAGCAGTATCTCAATTGTCTTGAGACTGTTACATGTTTCTGCAAAGTGCTTGCACAGAAGTGAGGGTACAGTCATAAGAATTTAGTTGGAAGTTAGGGAGACATTATAAATGACAAAACATCTTCTAGAATATTCTTTATTGACACAGCCATGCAGCCCTAAAGATCTAATGGTCTTAGATTCTTGAACCAGACTCTGAGTGGGACAGTCATAAGTAAACAGAGAGCAATAAAATGTTCTGAGCCAGAAGACCCGGCTTCAGATCACAATTGCTCCAGGGGTCTGAACAGGTTGATGAAGAAAACATAAATAATTTATAATAAGGTTTTGAAACTTCTCATTGTTATAGAATTCGACTGTACTTGTCTACTTTAGACCTTTAAAACAATTTTCACAAAGATCCTTCCCTTTTTAAAAATTAGTTCCTTACATTTAGTGACATCAAATGTTTTGCTGGACTGAGCCTGTTAATTCTTAACAGCCGAGATCACCACTAGTGTTGCTGATCATTAAGGTTTGTTCAGAAATTGCCTCAAATTAAATACATACCTCAAAGGCAATGTTAAAAATTCAAAAGGGTATTAAAAATAAATAGGCAAAAGTGAGGACTGCAGTTGCTGAAAACCAGAGTTTAGATCAAAGTGGTGCTGGAAAAACACAGCAGGTCAGGCAGCATCCAAGGAGCAGAAAAATCAATGTTTCGGGCAAAAGCCCTTCATCAGGAATGGAGGCAGGAAGCCTCCAGGGTGGAGGCTTTCCGCCACCTCCAAATGGACCCCACTACCAGGGATATATTTCCCTCCATGACTACCTCGTTAGGTCCACGGCAAACCCCACCCCCTCCCCCCCCCCACAACAACCCACTTTCCTGTCTTGGCACCTTCCCCTGCCACCGCAGGAATTGCAAAAACTGTGCCCACACCTCCTCCCTCACCACCATCCAAGGCCCCAAAGGGGCCTTCCACATCCATCAGAGTTTTACCTGCACATCCACCAATGTCATTTATTGTATCAGTTTCTCCAGATGAGGTCTCCTCTACATTGGGGAGACTGGACGCCTCCTCGCAGAGCGCTTCAGGGTACATCTCCAGGACACCTGCACCAATCAACCCCACCACCCCGTGGCCCAATATTTCAACTCCCCCTCCCACTCTGCTTAGGGCATGCAGATCCTGGGCCTCCTCCATTGCCGCTCCTTCACCACCCGACGCCTGGAGAAAGAACATCTCATCTTCTGCCTCGGAACACTTCAACCCAGGGCATCAGTGTGGACTTCACCAGTTTCCTCATTTCCCTTCTCCCCACCTTACCTCAGTTCTAATCTTCCAGCTCAGCACAGTCCTCATGACCTGACCTACCTGACAATCTCCCTTCCCAACCATCCGCTCCACCCTTCCCTCTGACCTTATCACCTCCATCCCCACCCCCATTCACCTATTGTACTCTTTGCTACCTTCCCCACCCTCCCCTCTGACCTATCACCTCCATCCCCACCCCCATTTATGTCTCCACCTTGGAGGCTTCCTGTCTCCATTCCTGATGAAGGGCTTTTGCCCGAAACGTTGATTCTCCTGCTCCTTGGATGCTGCCTGACCTGCTGTGATTTTCCAGCACCACTCTGATCTAAACCCCCACTATTAAAAATATATGCCCTTTTCAAACACTTTTAGTTATTAGTTATTAGAAAACGTATGGGAAACAATATCTTTCATGGGTGTGACAGTTGAAAACAGAGTGAAACATTTAGGAATGTGAAAGAAAACAGCCTCTAATGTTGAAACCCATAATAGACACCAAATTTAAAACTATTCAAACTTAGATCAGAAATACTCATTCTCCAAACTGCAGAGCTGATTGGCTCTGAAGCCTTCATCTATTCCTTTTGATACCATTAGACTTGATCGTTCCAATGTTCTCCTGATTGTCTCTTACTCCTCACCTTGAATAAATTTGAGCTCATGTAAAAACTTTGCTGTCTGTCTCTTAATTATTCCGAAATCTTGTTTAATGTTCACCGCCGCTCTCACTTGCCTAGTTGACTTTGCTGTCAATTTTAAACTTCTCATATCTATTGTCAAATATCTCTAGGGCTTGTCCCTACCTATCTCTGTAATCTCCTCCAGATCGAACATCTTAAACTCCCTTTCACTTCTGGCCTTCAGAGTATTATTAATTTTAATGG
This sequence comes from Hemiscyllium ocellatum, assembly GCF_020745735.1. NCBI lineage: Eukaryota > Metazoa > Chordata > Chondrichthyes > Orectolobiformes > Hemiscylliidae > Hemiscyllium > Hemiscyllium ocellatum. The sequence goes on from NC_083402.1 coordinate 47,746,144, forward strand.
CTCCTCATTAGTGTCAATGCCTTTAGATACCAAGCACGTTTGTCTTTTACCACTGTGTAATTTACCTGAGTATTACCTTACAGATTAAACTTTGTTCTGGGATAACCTCAAATTAAATAGGTATCTTTAGGACACTGGCACAAAGTTAAAGGGTCATTGAAAATAAATATGGGGCTTATCTTTTTTAAGTCCAAGGGTGCTTCCCTCAAAACTATTTACCCATAGCATAAGGGATCCAAAGCAATATTTTAGACTCTGGTAGAACTTCTGTTTTCTCCCAGATCTTTCTACATAAGCATGTGACATTGGCAAAAGTATAGCATTGTTATATAACAGCATCTTACATTCAGTTGATATCGCATCCATTAACACCAAGTTGAAGAACATTTTCCATCAGTTGTCTCTCAGTCTATCTAATCCTCACTTCTAAATTACAAGGTTCTGGGCTCCAAGCTTGAACACAAAAATCAAGGTTGATTCTCCAACGTATCATGAAGGAACACTGAACCGTAAGATGAGTCATTTATTAAATAAACTGTTAAATTGAAGTCTTATTCCCAAACTCAGGTTAACTTAATGCCATTAGTATCCAAGGCACTATTTCAAATGAAAGCAGATGAATTCTATCTTGTTTCCAATACTTATCCCTCTATCAACACCACAAAAGAAAACATTATCTGGTGATTATCACATTGCTGTTCATAGCAGTTTGTAAATTAGCTGTTGTGTTCCCTAAAGCCCAATGGTGACTACATTTCAAAAGTAATTCATTGGCTGCATACATTCTGAGATGTCTGCAGGTCATGAAGAGTGCACATAAATGTAAGCCCCTCTTAATTTCCTCTCCTAATCTTGTTGTCTTTCTTTCCTTCTTTAATGTTTTTCCTTAGTATCTAGGGTGTTGGAATATAGATGTATGGAAGCCTTTCTGCACTGTACAAGGTGCTGGTGAGACCACATCTAGAGTACTGTGAGCAGTTTTATTCCCCTTATTTAAAGAAAGATGTCAATTGTTGGAGGCAGTTCAGAGTAGGTTGATCAGGATGATACTTGGTATGGAGGGATTGGCTTCTGCACAAAGACTAAAAAAGTTGGGATTCCACTCACTGGAGTTTAGAATAATGGGAGATGATTTCATATCGGATTCTCAAGTGCCTTGACGGGGTAATTGCAGAAGGGATGTTTCCCATCAATGGACAGCCCAGGACTAGAGGGCATAAAGAATAAAGGGGCACCAATTTAAGACTGAAATGAGGAGGAATTTATTTTCTTGGAGGGTTGTGAGTCTTTGGACTGCCTTGCGACAGAGACCTGAGGGAGCAGAATCCTATATATAATTAAGGTTGAGATCGATAGATTCTTGATTAGTAGGGGTATCAAGGGAAGTATGGGAAAAAGGCAGGAAAGTGGACTTGAGGAATGTCACATCAATCGTGATCTTATTGAATGGCAGAGCAATTGAGCCAAATGGCCTACTTCTGTTCCTATTTTGCATGGTCTTACCTCGTTAGCACAGTCTTTGAGTCAACTGCTCCCATATCTCCTTAGGCGACTTGACGTTAAATTTTATTTAGAGATAGACTTGTGACATGCCTTGAAAAGCTTTACCACGCTTTTGTGCTTGTTTTCAGCAAGCGAAGCAATTCTTACTGAACATTTGGAAATGTTCATTGCTTTTGTAGCCTTGCTCCTCATTATATCTGGTTTAAAATTAGCCAATGCAATTTGAGAAGACTGCTCCAGTCCTTTCAATAAAGTATAGTTGGTTTCAATTATCCAACATTTTGTGTAGTTGTTTGCTTTGGTTTTGCTCATAATCCAGAGCTTTTAACTGGGTGCATTGTGTCATTTTCCATGTCTTAAAATCATTATGATTTATCTGAAAATAGTATCATACATTTTGTATTGACATACTTTGATTTGGCACATTAATCTACAGGGCACAATTAATCTGGGTGGAGAGTAAACATGTTAATTCTGATTTTAATCCTGCTTGGAAATCTTAGCCACCAGCAACTATTTTTATTGCTGTCTGTAATTTTCACCTCTTCTTCTGAGCATTCGAAATTAGCAAGAGCCATCTGCTTATTTAATTTATGGCCTAAGCAGGAAAATAATTGTAAACCTACACCTTTTGAAGCTCAGTGGAGAAGAGTTCTACTCAGAAATTATTTTTCTTGTCTTTGTTTCCTTAATGAGCCAGGCAGAGTTCTTCCAGACACCGATTACTCCTCACCAATGGCAAGACACTCAGCAAATCCCTTGACCCACAACTTAATTAGCTGCTCCTTGTTTGTTTTCTTGGAAGCATAGAAGGCTGAGGGACAATCTGATTGGGATGTACAGGTTATGAGGGGGAAAGCCACAGTGGATAGAAAGCAACTGCCCCCTTAGTTGAAAGTACAATTATGAGGGGAGATAATTTTAAAATGAAAGACAGGAGGTTTAGAGGGAACCTGAGGAAAATGTTTTCATTCAGAAGGTGATAGGTGTGACGAATGCACTATCTGGGAGAGTAGCTGAGGCAGATAACCTTACAATCTTTAAAAAGCAGTTGGATTGATAATTTTCAAGACTATGGGTCTAATACTGGAAAGTGGGACTGGTGTTGATTTAGTGTATGTTTGACAGTATAGACTCAATGGGCTGAAGGGACCTTTCTGCACTGGATGATTCTGTTATTTGATGATTGCTGCTGCCAAACAGTCCATAATCAACACCCCTAACACCAATTGTTTAGAATTTTCCATTGATTGTAAGTATGATAACTGACCAGGGATATTCCAATGAGTTATTGATGTGACAAACCAGGATTAGATAAGATAGATACAGAAAAAATGTTCTTGATGACTGGGAAGTCTAGGAATAGGTCACAGTTCTAGGATAAGGGGTAACATTTTTAGGACAGAAGGGGGAGAAATTTCGTCATCTACAGAGTGGTGAGCCTGTGGAATTATCTGTGACGGGAAACTGTTGAGGTCAAAACATTAAAGATCTTCAAGAAAGATATAGATATAGTTCTTGCGATGAAAGGGATCAAAGAAGATGGGAAGAAAGTTAGAACAGGGCGCCGCTCATACTGTGTTGTGGTGCAAGCTCAAAGAGCTGAATGGCATACTCCTACACCAACATTCGATGTTTCTATACCACACCATGTCCTGTGGTGATGGGAACATGGAAAGGAACATTGGAACACACAAACAGAAGTAGGGCAGTCAATATCTCCAGCCTGTTCCATCATTCTCATAGATCACGGCAGATCACCATCTTGTAGCAAATCTGCTAAAATTCTTTGAGGAAATAACAAGTAAATTTGACCAAGGAGAGCAAATGGATGTTATCTACATGGACTTCAAGAAAGTCTTGACAAGGTCCCGCACAGGAAACTGCTGAGTAAGGGCATATAGCATCAGGAGCAACCTGCTAGCATAGGTAGAAGATTGGACATCAGGCAGAAAGCCGAGTGTGTGGATAAAAGGGTCTTTCTCAGGATGGTAGCCAATGACAAGTGATGTTCAGCAAGACTCAGTGTTGGGACCACAACTTTTCACTTTATTCATTAACAATCTAGATGAAGGAACTGAGGGCATTCTGACTGAGTTTGCAGGTGATGCAAAGATAGGTAACGGGACAGGTAGCACTGAGGAGGCGAGGAGGCTGTGGAAGGATTTAGACAGGTTAGGAGAGTGGGTAAAGAAATGGCAGATGGAGAATAATGTGGGAAAGTGTGGGGTCATGCACTTTGGTAGGAAGAATAGAAGCATGGACTATCTTCTAAAAGGAGAGAAAATTCAGAGGTCTGAAGTTCAAAGAGACTTGGGAGTTATAGCCTAGGATTCTGTCAAGGTGAACTTGCAGGTTGAGTCAGTAGTTAGGAAAGCAAATGCAATGTTGGCAATTATTTTGGGAGGACTTGCATATAAAAGCAGGGATGTACAGTATTGAGCCCCATACCTCAGGAAAAATGTACTGGTCCTGGACCGTGTTCAGAGGAGCCTGAACAGCTTATGCCCAAAACATTGATTTTCCTGCTCCTTAAATGCTGCCTGACCTGATGTCCATTTCCAGCATCATACTTTTTGACTCTAATCTCCAGCAGCTGCAGTCCTCAATTTCTCCATGAGAAACTTATCAGTCATGATTGAATAGCAGAGCAGACTTGATGGGTTGAATGGCGTCATTTATGCTCCAATGTCTTAAGGTCTTATGATCTTATATGCGATTTACCTTTTTAAAGGTCATGTTAATAATGTCACCACCACATCATGGTATGTGACCTAATGACATAAACCTCTCAGTCTCCATCTTACTGGGCTCTGTCCTCTTGAAGTGTGAAGGGAAGGATGTTATAGTACATCCAAATTGCTTCACTGAAGCCCAGACGTACGAGTGCATGTAGTGTAAGTATGTAAATGTCAGCAGCTGTAAGAACATTTTGTTGAGTGTTTTAGCATGATACGACTTTTACGGGAACTAACATAAATATCACAGCATGGTAACTGCAGGTCATCAACATTTCTTGCCACATTGCCCATGATGGCAGCTTGGTAGTAATCACCAATAACTACTTATCAAGGAATCCTCATTGAAGAGCAACTTAAATAGCCAGGAGGCAGATTTACCTTCTTTCTACTCACAGTTCAAGATGTATCAAGGCAGAAGTCCTCTATTTTCTTTTACACATGTTTCAGCTTGCATCCCAATATAAAAGTTAAAGTGCAATGACACTTCTTTTATATTTCAATAGCAACATCTATTGATAGAAGACTTCCTATAGACTTAGAATTAACATCAATAGTCAAATCTGCCAGTTTAACTACAGAGACTATCTGCTCAAAACCAAGTAGCTTTTTAAACACTAGAAATTGATTTTCTAGCCTAGAGAGGATTACCCACCTTTAGTAGACAGTTGGTATTACCATTTTGTTTCTTTAATTTCAACAACAAGATTGGTGTGCCACCATGATCCTTATTTAGAACCACCTTCCCATACATGCTGAGACTTGCTATTACAAGCCCTTATCTCTTAAAGATGCAGATAACTTACTGAAGAGGCTGTAATTAAGAAATCTAAAGTAAAACAGGAAGAAAAGGTGGAAAGATAAGAGGATGAAACAACGAGCTAAGTAAAAGAAAGGAACAAATAATTCCTGCATGCTACTTCAGTAAAACAAAAATCAATAAACTCTCACCAAAAAAAGGAAGTTAAACATTTGACTATGAAATAGGCAGTGCGGGAATTTCCGGAAAATGACCAACATATGCAGCTTACTTCACAAATCAAACCATAAATGATCCCAAGATGAGATCTCTGAAAATATTACTTACTGCTGACAAAGAAGGACTTTGCAAAGAAGGACTGGCAAAGAATACATCTGGTCTCTCTGATAATGGAAAAAAAGGTTTAGAGAATAGCTGGAAAGTACTTGTGGACCAGTTCATAGTTTAAATCAACTTCTGAGTTAACAGATTCTAAATCAGGTCACACAGTCCAAAAGCCCAAGATTTCTCTGAAGCAGAACTTGCAGAAAAGCTGGTCAATTTGATAATTATCTCTAATATGATGAAAAGTTTACAGGGAGATTATCCAGGCAAGACAAAGGAACATACCACTGTTGCTGGAAGGTCAATGCTAACAGTATGCACAGATGTTACTGTAACCACTCACAAAATTCAAACCACACCCATGGTGGTGTGAATGAAAATGCCCTATGACTTTCTAGAGAAAAATGTATCAGAGACATGACAAATAAACAGGTAAAGAACTACCACAACCTCACACTTGAAGCGGTGATTCTCCTGCTCCTTGGAAGCTGCCTGTCTGGCTGTGCTTTTTCAGCACCACACCTTTTGACTCTCATCTCTAGCATCTGTAGTCCTCATTTTCTCCTACTGGGTCGAGAGTACAAGTCAGACACCCAGCTACAAATACAGAGACAGCAGCAAAGGTTTCTAAGAAATGACAATCAATCCAAGTTGTATGAAATATAACCTATAATGGTGTTATATTGTGAAGGAGCAGAAGCAACCTCAGGCCAATGTACAATACACCAATTGTGCATGCATAAAGTGAAAACAAAACTTCAACAAAAATGATTGTTGCTGATTAGCAGCAACCTGCAGCAAGACAGCCAAGTTGTCAGCCAAGAGCAACCAAGAATGGCCTATATCTGTTCTGATATGATCACCAGATCAAGACAAGTTGTCCAACTGCCAAAACTTTACATGAAAGTTTGCATTGTTAATGTTTGCATTGTTTGCATGTTTGTATAACTGGCAATGCATGCCTATGCACAATGACATATATCTATTTGCAATTTCTTTTCTTTGTAAAGTGGTTAATGTTGCATTATACTTTGCTGTAAATGTGTGCTATACCTTTAAGGGCATGCTTATGTTGTCACCATTGTATCATGGAATGTGACCTTTTGATATAAGTCTCTCAGTCTCCATCTTACTGAACTCTGTCCTTTTGGAGCATAAAATGCCAAAGAAAGTGCCCTGCAGTACATTTGATAGTTTTGCTCAAGGCCAGAAACCTAAATGCCTGTGATTGTCTATATGTAAATGCCAGGAGCTATGATAAAAGTTTGTTGATGTTTTCAGTACTAAGTGACTCATGCATCATATTTCTGTTAGGAATGCCAACAAAAGCATCAAATGTGATAATGACGGATCATCAGTAAATCTCAATACAACTTGTCAGTATCCTAATTCTTTTACCCATCCACCTAATTTCTTCCCAAATCTGTCAATTGGTATAGGGACAGAAGTTATTGGCCTACCAATAAGATTAGTTTAATTGCTGTCACCAAGACTTAGATTATATTTTATTCTGGATTTCCAAATGGCAGTATTTACAAAGGAATGGACAAGTGCACTATTTTATGAGGGGGACACACATTGTGGTTATGTCAGCTAAAAACTTTTCATTTCATTTTCAACCCAATATCATAACAGCAAAAATTCTTTGCTGGTGATTGAATGTGATGGAAATATGAGAATTTTTTTTATTGTGTTTAATTCTCTTTTGTGACAACAACATTCTTTGTTGGTGATTGAATGTGATGGAAGGATAAGAGCTGAGGTTACATCCTCAGAGAAAACAATTCCAGCTCTTTTCGATATAGAAGAACCTTTGAATAATTCATGTTATCTATTACCTTCCAGATGAATGTGTGGAAAAGTACATGAAAATGGAGACACTCAATGTAGAGCATCAGAATATTGCTTGTTTTCTTCAGCAACTGTGTGTACCAACTCTGAATGTGCTGGTTGTTACTAACGGTTATGCTGACTATAAAAATTTACAATTGTACAACTTGTACAATTTGGTACAAATTCTGTACAATTTGGTCAGCATAAACTAAATTAATGAGGCTTGGAATATTACTGTACAATATAAAAATCTTTGGGAACAAGACAAAAATAACAAGACAGTCCCTTCTAGATGACTTTCAACACATCCACCTGTCTTCTCGCCATATGCCTGCAACTGTTCATTTGCCAAAACCGGGCTAACTACAACTTGTGCTGATTTTTAACTTCTTTAGTTGATAAGCAGCGATGGCTGTCAGCAAGTCACATGACACTCATACATATTATTCCCCCTGGGGAAACAAGATAGATTAGCATATTGGAGAACCGCAGCTTGCTAATGTGTAAGAGTGGGTAAAGGGATAGGCGTGATGCTTCTCTGGGGTGGCTGATGGGGGGCCTCTGGGCTGCCACAACATCAGGTCACCCAAAGCTGAGCCAATAAAATGATGGAGGATGGGAAGGCAGTCAAACTAGGGTGGTTCCCAAGGCATCAGCTGTCAATAGTAGTCACTGAAATATGTTCTGTTCTTTTCCCGAGTCATATGTTCATGATTTTGTTTTATTTATAGCTGCTCATTTCAAATGTTGATGCAGACACAAAAAAAATGTATTAGAACCCGGAATTGTGTTTTAACAATGTGTTGATAAATGTATTTGAAAGTAAGCATTACTTCTATCTGGCCTAATGATTAACTTTGAGGGTAAATCAAATGCACTGAGCAACCTATGTGGGTTCTGCTTTCAGATACCATCTCATTCATCCTGTTCAGCTGCTGTTGATCCTGTAATGCTTCTGAGTCACTGCTACACTGTGCTTTTAAGACATATTCCCCAGCCCCCACTCCCCCAGCACGTCAGCAAGCTGTGGTTCTCCAGCTTGCCAATCAGTCTTGTTTCCCAGTGGGAATTATGTGAATGACACACATATGCAGCATTTGGCTCATTATCTATAAATTTGCATGAACTCATTCTGCACAGATGTCGAAGTTAACAAACCAGCAGAAGTGCAATGGAAATAGCATAGATTTTTTTTCAGAAGTGCATGCAATATAAACACGACTTGTATTAGTTTGTATAAATCCAAATCTAATGCGTTCAATACCACTTCATGATCCAAAGTGACTTGATCTTTGATGTTTTAAGATTAGTGACATGAGCTATTCCTATCAATGAGCCAGTGTTCAACAAGAGCACTGAACCAATGAGTGCAGCATGTCCTACAATGAGATAATCATGATTCACTGGTAAATACAAGAGTTATGAGTCTGCCACAGAACAAAAGAAAAGTCATATCACAAAGCAAAATATAGAATCTGTTACTGTTCTGAATAAAAGGAAACGTATATGGTGCAATTTGATTTGTTTTCCCTTTAGGGTGCTATTTGAGGTTAGATATCAGGAATGCTGGAGTAATTATTATTCCCAACTGGCACCTTATACCGAAGGCATTGTGTTCAAGCCCAGTATGAGGAAAGCTGACAAACAAAGCCCATTTTATGGAGATTCCATTATTCAAGAATTACCCTTTTATCTAAAGTAAGTGAAGGGTTATTGATATAATGCATACAAGTTAGCAGATTGCTGAATTTTTGTACTAATAATTATTATATGTTGCCAATGTATCATAAAATGTACACATTAAAATATTTCAGGATTACATTTAATAATACAAACTTGGATACGATTGGGGTTCTGCCAGTCTCTTTTCATAATTCCAATGGAATAAGATTGGAAGCCACTGACAAACAGCTAAACTGTGAGGCCTGTAGATTTTTATTCCTGGTCCTTCAGGTTTACTATGGAAATCAATGATCCAAAACAGTGCTCACAAAGGAATTTACCCAATGTCCTTTCTAAAGCAAAATACACGACAGAAGTTATTGCAAGAATCTTCCCCATGCAATGTTTACATTCACAAGTGAACATATTTACATGAACCTGTCCGATCAGACCAGAAGAGGTGATCAGCCTGCTCTGTCTCAAAGTCAAATTCCAATCAGGCGAAAGTGAGGACTGCAGATGCTGGTGATTAGAGTCAAGAGTGTGGTGCTGGAAAAGCACAGCAGGTTAGGCAGTATCCAAGGAGCAGGGGAAACGATGTTTCGGGCAAAAGCCCTTCAACAGGAATGGCTCAACCTCCAATCACTGATCAGACAACCTCTTCCTTAGCAAGGGTTTTTTTCAAAAATACTTTTTTCCATGCAACGAGTCTGCATTCAAACCTTGACACTGTCCAGTGTCCAGCAAATGATCAGTTTGATTTCTGGCAAAAATCACACACGTACCTTATTTTCTACTTTGGTTTGATCAATGAACTTCTAAGGACATGTTTGTGTCTCTCTGGAAAGAGGCTTACCCTTGCTTTTTAACGCACTTTGACGTTAACTTTAGCTTGCTCATGCTCTGTGTTGTCCAATCAACTGTGTGGTGTTTACAGAGCACAATTCTATGATAATCACAAATTCAACTGATAAATAGTTCACATTATCACATCAGATTCACTGTGTCTGTTTTTAAACAAAACACCAGCTTCTCTAGAGTTACTGTGACAGTTCAGTCCATTGCTGCTGAATTATGATACTTGATATAAATACATGTGAAATAATTCCACAGAGGCCGATATCCCAACATCCAAGTTACCCTTTATTTACACATGCAGAGTCCTGGACACTGATCCAGCTCCCTCAGAACCAGCTCTCAGAGTGAACAGAATGTCTGACACTCCCATTCTTACTTATCAACCAAGGTTCCCTGATTGAACCAGATTAACAGCCCCAACAGGTAATTCATATTCTACATGGCCTACCTGGCTGACCACAGCACAATCACTACAACATCAGCTAAACACAGAAACATACTGAAACCAGTGACTTTTCTAATCATTAGGTAATCACCAGACCTATACATTTTCTCCTCATTGCATTAAAATGTTCGCGTGAAGTATATTGTACATTAATATTCCTCTTTGTTTCAAGTTCTATACTAGGGTCCAAGAAACATAGGGCTGAATTTTCCCAGCCCCGTGAATAATGTGGGCAGTCAAAATGAGGAGACATTTCAGAAAACGTGGCAAGATCAGAAAGTTTAGATGCTTGATGTCAAAGAGAAAAAAGGTCAGATTTTTCATACATGGTGTGAACAGCAAAATGAGAATGTTGTTCGCAGTAGGAGACCTGTGCATATTCACATCTCATTAGCATCTAATCTCACCTCATTTATATGCAGTTTGATATTTGTCCACATAGTAGAGAGAAGCTAGATGCCGATAATTAATTCAATGATACGAAAGCTGGCGTGGTTGCACTTTCAAGTTTTCACCTTGAAAGAAAGAATGACAATAACATGGTTGACTTCAGCATGCAGGTTGAGAGTGTGAAATATGTCTGAAACAACTGTCAACCAACAAAGGTATCTCACAGTTTAAGCTTTCTGCTTGCTCCTTCATGCTTCCATGTTGGCCAGCATTCTATAAGATCTCCAGGCATGCTCCATAGCCACTGCTACAAAGGTCAGTATTGGACAAATACCAGCCTCAGCACATCCTTATTGTACATCTTGGACTAATATGGAATGCAGTTCTCTATGCCAATGCTCTAATTCAGAGCATATTGGAACCTTATATTGAAATGCTGCTGCTAGGCCACTATACACCTTACACATTGGGGCAGGTTATATTTTACAGCATTTCTCTCACTCTCTTTGCATTCATTCACCTTCCACCTATTTGAAATCTCACAGAATCTTTGCCTTGCCTTACTTTTTTGTGTATTTCTGCCTCATTCAGAACTAAAAGGCTCACAATAATTTTGGTATCCCTTAACATTTAGCACAGACAAAAAGCCAGATAGCTGTCATGGTTGTCACAGTGGTCAGACAACAGAGTGGACATGCTTCTGCATGTCTAAGTCTACCCTCTTTCCTTTATAATTACCCTTATTTAAGTTTAACACAGTTGTTTCTGACCCATGTTTCTCACTCTCATACTGAATGCTGACTGCTATCATGTTAGTGTCACTGTTTTCTAGGTGAAAACTTGAAAGTGCAAACATACCAGCTTTGGTATCATTCAATTAAGAGAAGCCATTGAAACTGGAAGCTGATGCCAGTAACATTGGAGTTGTTTTATTGCAGAATGATGAGGTGAGGATCAAATGGCTTGTCAGTGCTTGTTCAAAGAAACTGACTACACATTGGTAAAAATATTCAACAATTGAGGAAGACACATTGAATTCTATGTTAGCTTTACATCACTTTGAATTAAGCGTCATTAGTCAATTAAAAAAAACTTTTATTTATAAGGTCGACCATATTTTGATTTTCTTGGAAACAGTTTGAAACAAGAATTTAGGATTGAGTCAGTGGAAATTATTTGTCTAATAACAGATATTTGAAAATCATTCATGAAAAGCAAAAATTATAGCAGATACTTTATTTAACAGATTTTAAGCTAACTAACCTGTACCTTCCTGCGTTCTGTCTCTCCCTTTCTGAATAAAGGAGTTAAATGCACTATCTTGCAATCTAACAGGACCATGTCGGATTCAAGACAGTTTTGGAAAATTAAAATCAATGCATCGACTAACTTACTGGTCACTTCTTTTAAGACCCTCGGATGAAGTAAGCATCTCCAACAATTTACTCAGTATCATACAGGCATAGAATTATATAGATGTACAGCACGGAAACAAACCCTAAATAAATCTCATCCCATTTGCCAGCGTTTGGCCCAATTTGCTCTAAATCCTTCCTATTCATACACCCACCCAGATGTCTTTTAAATGGTGTATTTGTACCAGCCTCCACCACTTCCTCTGACAGCTCATTCCATACATACACAACCCTCCTTAGCTCCATTTTAAATCTTGCCCCTCTCACCTTAAAATTATGACTTCTAAGTCTGGACTCCCCCACCCTAGGGGAAAGACCATGTTTATTTATCCTATCCATACCCCTCATGATTTTATAAACCTCTATAAGGTCACCTCTCAGCCTCCAATACTCTCAGGAAAATAGCCCTATTCAGTCTCTCCCGATGCGTCTGAACCATTTTAAGATTCACAAAATCCTTCGTATTGCAGGGAGACCAGAACTGCATTCAGTATTGCAATTGTGGCTTAACTATTTCTGTGGTGATTACAATTTTCCTGAGTTTGTCCAACCTTCCATGTATTCCTGCTTCTGGGATGTTACTTGTATGCCAACTCATGAGGTCGGAGTCGAAAAGTGCAGCGCTGGAAAAAGCAGAGTAGGTCAGGCAGCATCCAAGGAGCAGGAGACGTTTTGGGCATAAGCCCTTCATTAGTGAAGATTGATTCAAAGTAACTGTTCAATTTATTTACTATTATCTTATTTTCCATTATTAATTTCCTGATTTTACTTTTTATGGTATTTATTTTTGTTAAATCTTTTTTCTCCTTCAAGTATTTAGATAAACTCTTACATTTTTTGATTTCTGGTTAACCTTCGCTCACGCTCTTATTTTCACGGCTGATTTAATTTTGGAAAGCCTTTGCTTTATTTGCAATTAGTTCCATCTACAGACCGAAAACCTCTCTTTCGACACTGACGTCTTACTCTTTTGGCTTGATACTATTTAACATTTTTAAATTAGTCATTGATGTGCCCATTCCAAGGAGTTTTTCTTATTCTTTGGTATATATCTATTCAGTGTATTTTTAAATATACTATTCAATGTCTGTATTAAGTTACTATTTAACCTGACTTGTTGATTCACTTTAGCCAGCTTTGCTTCCTGCCCTGGTAACTCCCCTAATTGAATTTTTAAAAAATAGTCTTTGACCCACTAGTCCCGAGGTAGACAAAGGTCAACATTCCCTTTCAATTACAGCTGCTCCAATGTCTTGCACATGGTGCCTAGCATTGGTGTGCCAATTATGGTATCAGCTTCTGGTTCCAGAAGTTGTTGCCATGCATGGGGCTTGGATGGCTGGGCAGCCGTTAAGAATATTAGAGGAAACACTGGTGATCGGCTAGTGGAATCATAGCTAGATTAGTAATCCAGACACCTGAATAGTATCCCAGAGACCTGTATCTGAATCCAAGCACAATGGATCGTGAAATCTTTGTTCAATAAAATTCTGGAATTAAATTTTTAATCTTACCATGCAACTATTTTGATTTTTGGAAAAGCCTGTTTGGTTCACTAATGCCCCTTAGGGAAGGAAACTGACACGCTTGCCTGGACTAGCCTCAGAGTGATTCCAGGTTCACAACAATGTTATTGACTCTTAATTGCCCCCCAAAAGGTCCTAGCAAGCCATTCAGTTGCATTGACCATTTGAAAGGAAGGAAGGAAAAACATTGGACAAACCACCTGACATCAGCTAAGGCCCTGGACATAACAATGGTAAACATAGTCCTGTTTACCCTGGAAAGTCCTTCTTACTAATATCTGGGGTCTATTTTCAAAATTGGGAGAGCTAAATCAACATTAGAGTGGTGCTGGAAAAACACTGCACGTCAGTCAGCATCCGAGGAGTAGGAAAATCAATGCTTTGGGCAAAAGCCCTTCCTCAGGAATGCTCATTCCTGATGAAGGGCTTTTGCACAAAACATCAATTTTCCTGCTCCGCGGATGCTGCCTAACCTGCTGTGCCTTTCCAGCACCACTTTAATCTTGACTCTGATCTGCAGCATCTGCAGTCCTCATTTTTTTCCAAATTGGGTGGGGCTGTCTCACAGATTAGTTGGAGACAAAAAAACTGCAGATGTTGGAATCCAAGGGTGAGAAGCAAGGGGCTAAAAGAACACAGCAAGTCAGGCAGCATCATGAGGTGGAGAAGATGACATTTCGGGTATAACCTTTCTTCAGGTAAAAACATGACACAGTCATACTCATGAAATTATACCATACCGACAATGACCCAGACACCACCTTCATCATCCCCGTATATATGAATGGACAAAGAAACCTCCTGCTGATTACCATGTTCCGCCCATCCTCAAATGATGAATCAGTTCTTGAAACAGCACTTGGAAAAAGCACTGAGAGGACACAGGTGCAGATGTACTCTGGGTAGGGGACTTCAACGTTCACCACTAAGATTGTCTCAGTAACAACACCACTGACCCAACACGCTTAATGTATCATTAATTAAAATAAACCTGACTGTTCTATATTTCCTGGTTATTGATTATCTTATAAACTGCTGATGTGTGATCTTTCATCGTTAAAACTTTTTTATTATATCTTATAATCCATAAAAGGAATGTTTTCAGAAGGAATTCTGAATAGCCAGAGCTTTCTCTTTCAAGTTAAGCTAAAGGATTGTTTGCTATAAAATATCCCTAAATACTGTTTGAAAAAGATCAGAGAACTACTAAAATATACTGGCTGACATTTCTTCTTGAAATAGCTTCACTAGAGACACATTATCTGATCGCTACAAGTTACTGTCACATAGTGACCTGCAAAATAATATGGCAAATCAGATGTAATTCATTAGTAATGAAGCACATTGGTGTGTTCAGAGAAGTGCTAAGTTGCCATATCAATGCAGATTATTTCTTTCTGTAGTAATACTTTGCAGCATATTTGTGACTATCTGCTTCCAATGGGAATATCATTTCATTCCCTTTGTTAGTGTTATGTTAAGCTTTCTGACTTTCTTTGTGGAGAAGAATTTGGGATTGAATTACACGTAACTGGAAAGCCATAAGATACAGCAGAGATGGAAGATATTTATTGAAACCAGATGAGCCAGGTTGTGAGATGTCACAGCTTGCAGGATGCTGCCAAGAGATAGAATCAAAGTCAATTTTCTCATCTCAGGATCATTACCTGGGACAGTGCACATTCACCCTGCAGGCAGGAGGAGTTTGTTTTATTTACTTTTATTTCAAGGCAGGGCAGGAAAGATACTGGTTTTATTGCTTAATCTATTGGTGAATCATCATACAGAGATGTTTCAGTTACAAGGAAACATTGTCAAAGTCGGCATTGCCTTCCTTTGAGATTTGAAGACTTAAAGAAGACGTGATCAAAATCATAGGGGTCGAGACCGAACCCAGAGGGAGAAACTATTCCTGCTCATAAATAGTTTTTAAAGTGTTTTTCCAAAAAAACAGTGAACCTGCGCAGTTACTGCCTTTTCTGTTGAATTAATGTATTGCTGGACATGGGAGTGCATCTAGGAAAATTAACAAACAGTGGAGGAACCTGTTTGGGAGAGGTCACAGCACAGAAACAGATAAGTGAATAGTTTTAAGTATAGCCCTGTTGTAAATCTACAATAGTGAGTTGAGTGTTCTCTTTCTTGATTATATGTTTCATTGAGGTATGTCTCTGGATTAAACTTAAAAAAATATAAGCCATAAGTATTAAGTTAGCCTGGAGCAGAGTTTTGTAGAGAAATAAAATGGTGCTATTTTTCTGGGTCTGTAGATTGGAAGAAGCAAAAATGGCCCTGAGTAGAGTGATGAAATAAGGCAGGGCAAGCGACTGAGGTGTCAGTGGGGGAGCACTTTGGTGAGCTATTACTTTTAAAATAATGATGGAAGAGGATAGACCAGATCTAAAAGTTGAAGATAAAGACTAATTTTGACGGTATTAGGCAAGAACTTTCAAAAGCTGATTGGGTGCAGATGTTCGCAGGTAAAGGGACAACTGGAAAATGGGAAATCTTCAGAAATGAGATAATGAGAGTCCAGAGACAGTGTATTCCTGTTAGGGTGAAAGGGAAGGCTAGTATGTGTAGGGAATGCTGGTTGATGAAAGAAATTGAAGATTGGTAAAGAAAAAGAAGGAAGCATATGTCAGATATAGACCGGAGAGATCTAGTGAATTCTTAGAAGAGTATAAAGGCAGTAGGAGTATACTTAAGAAGGAAATCAGGAGGGCAAAAAGGGGACATGAGATAGCTTTGGCAAATAGAGTTAAGGAGAAACCAAAGGGATTTTACAAATAATTTAAGGACAAAAGAGTAACTAGGGAGAGAATATAACCCCTCAAAGATTAGCAAAGCGGCCTTTGTGTGGAGCTGTAGGAGATAGAGGAGATACTAAATGAGTATTTTGCATCAGTTTTGACAGTGAAGAAGGACATGGAATGTATGGAAATAGATGGTAACATTTTGAAAAATGTTCATATTATAGTGGAGGAAGTGCTGGATGTCTTGAAACACATAAAAGTGGTTAAATTCCCGGGACCTGATCAGGTATATCCTAGAACTCTGTGGGAAACGAGGGAAGTGATTGCTGGGCCCCTTACTGAGACATTTGTATCATTGATAGTCACAGGTGAGCTAACATCATGTCACTATTTACGTAAGGACAAATCAGAGAATATAAATAGGTGAGTCTGACATCAGTGGTGGGCAAGTTGTTGGAGGGAATCCTGAGGGACAGGATGTACATGTATTTAGAGAGGCAAGGACTGATAAGGGATAGTCAGCATGAGTTTGTGCATGGGAAATCATGTCTCACAAACTTGATCAAGTTTTTTGAAGAAGTAACAAAGAGGATTAATGAGAACAGAGCAGTAGATGTAATCTATATGGACTTCAGTAAGGTGTTCAACAAAGATTCACATGGGAGACTGGTTAGCAAGGTTAGATCTCATGGAATACAGAGAGAACTAGCCACTTGGATGCAGAACTGGCTGAAATATAGACGACAGAGGGTGTGTAGTAGAGGTTTGTTTTTCAGGCTGGAGGCGTGTGACCAGTGCAGTGCCACAAAGATCGGTGCTGCGTCTACTACATCTCGTCATTTATATAAATGATTTGGTAGTGAGAATAAGAGGTACAGTTAGTAAGTTTGCAGATGAAACCAAAATTGGAGATGTAATGGACAGCAAAGAAGGTTACCTCAGATTACATCTGGATCTTAATCAGATGGGCCAATGGACAGAGCAGTGGCAGATGGAATTTAATTTAGATAAATGCGAGGTGCTGAATTTTGAAAAGGTAAATCTTAGCAGTACTTAATCACTTAATGGTAAGGCTCTAGGGAGTGTTGCTGAACAAAGAGACCTTGGAGAGCAGGTTCATGGCTCCTTGAAAGCAGAGTTGCAGGTAGATAGGATAGTAAAGAAGGTGTTGGTATGCTTTCTTTTATTGGTCAGAGTATTGAGTACAGAAGTTGGGAGGTCATGTTGTGGCTGTGCAGGACATTGGTTAGGCCGCTTTTGGAATATTGTATGCAATTCTGGTCTCCCTCTTATTGGAAGGATGTTGTGAAACTTGAAAGGGTTCAGAAAAGATTTACAAAGATGTTGCCAGGGTTGGAGGATTTGAGCTGTCGGGAGTGGTTGAATAGGCTGGGGCTGTTTTCCCTGGAGCGTTGGAGGCTGAAGGGTGACCTTACAGAGGTTTATAAAACCATGAGGGACATGGATAGGATAAATATACAAAGGCCTTTCCCTGGCGTGGGGAGGTCCAGAATGAGAGAGCATAGGTTTAGGGTGAGAGGGGAAAGATATAAAACAGACCTAATAGGCAACTTTTTCATGCAACACGGTGGTGCATGTATAGAATGAGGTGCTAGAGAAAGTGGTGGAGGCTAATACAATTGCAACATTTAAAAAGCATCTGTATTGGTGTATGAATGAAAGGTTTGGAGGGATATGGGCCAGGTGCTGGCAGGTGCAACTAGATTGGTTTGGGTTATCTGGTCGGCATGGACGAGATGGACTGAAGAGTCTGTTTCAGTGCTGTACATCTTTCAGCACTGTGACTCTATCAGCAAATGTGATGTGAGATAAATGCTTTCACACAATGAGTATGGTTAGTCATGGAATTCACAACCTGAAAGTGTGGTGGAGGCTGGTTCAAATGAGACATTCAAGACAACATTGGATGATTTAAATAGAAGCAAAATACAGGACTACAGGTAAAGGCACAATATTGCCACTGGACTAAAATGTCCAGTGAGCCAGTTGGGCACAACATGCTCAGTGGCCTCCTTCTGCACTTTAACACTCCTGAGATTGGGTAATTCAATAGACTAAGTTTCAATATTGGGAATTTCATGAAAGGTTTCTGACTGTGAGTTTGGGTGAATTATCTCACAGAATCCTCCACAATAATACCGTTCTACATTTGCACCATTTTGTGCAGACAGTAACGGAGGTGCATAGTGTTTCTGGGACCTGTTGGGATCTGTGCCACCATGTTCAGTCTTCAGAGTACCCCACCTCAAATTATACAGGTCAGGAACTGACATTCACAGTGCCTTGCTGCACAATTCTGAAGTGCATGATTGGGAAAGAGATGTTGACAATCTGCTTAACTGACAAGGGCCTGGAGACCATGGTAGATGGAGTAGTAGATAGGAAGGTCATTTACTTCCCTCAGGAGACCATGGCAGCAGACCCTACTTACCTGGTCTCAGGTTTACACCCAGGTCAGTTCAATGTCCATGGGCCAGAGGAACATGCAGCAATGTAAGAAGAAAGTGGATTGCCTTCTATGCTCTATATGGATGAGTGTCATCATCTATTGCTACCTCACACTCACTCTAATTCTACTACTACAACCATCTCCCACTAAGACTCATAGTCTGCCACTTTGATCATTGCACATAGCATCTTCCCTCAATCCCTCTCATTGACCCCAACCACTAGATTATTAAACTTATATGCTGTCTGCATTTCCTACTCACTTCATCAGAAACACTTCACAACTTTTGCCCCATCTGCACTGGCACTAATAGTTACTTTCCTATTCTCAGTCTCACCCTTTGTCCCTGTTCCAGAAGCAAACAGCCCTCTGCAGGGGCAGAGAGACAAGGGTAGTGGTGGAGTGCATTCATTTGACCTGTGTGTCTTCATCCCCTGTGTGGACAGAATTATTGCCGTTGTGGAACAGGATTGTGATGACTCATGTAGTGATTCTGAGACCTACATGTCCTGATGACTAGGAAACATTCAAATGCAATGCTGCTTTCTGAATACCAACACTCTATTTGTAACATGCCCAATTTGTGAATTCCATGACTAACCATACTCATTTCACAAATCATTCCCTTTGTAGGCACAAGTAGCATCAGAAAGCATCATGTGACATCACCTTGTACTCCACCTCTGACCAAGAAGACACAGGCCCTTCAGAAAATGCACTAACAAGGATGTCTCCTATGCTCTCCACCAATGAAGAGCACATTCTGGTAAGCACATCACTGCTGTGTCTTCACAGCTGGCCAAGGAAGAAACACTCTAGGTCACTGGCACTTGAAGAATTGCCAGAGACCAGGCACCCATTCAGTCACAGGATAGATATGATGTCATAGTGTTGGTTATTAATGACTTTATTCAAATGCACAGTCATAGGAGTATCAAGGAGGCTTGTCAGAGGTACTTCGGGAAGCATTCTATTCATGCTATCTGTTCTCTGCTGGCTCAGCATGAATGAGCCTGGGTCTCCATGCACAGACTGCCACGGAGTCCAGCTCACACAATATCTGTTGTATATATGCTCAGACCGCCACACTCTTACTCTTGATATTGATGCTGAATAACAATGGCAAGGTGATATGGATGAGGCCTCACTCCAGTGCCCCTTCCTCACATAGTGACATGAGGCACCTAGCTGGAGAATGAATCATCCCTGCATTCCCCCGCTCCCTCAAGTGGTGGAGAGGTTAACTATCCTTAATGCCACACAGTGTTCTAAGCCTGTCCAAAATGTAATTATACTATCCATATCTCCCATGCCACTATGACTGAATAAGGGACCTTGGCCTATTGTGAAGGCTTCTGTCTGTTTGTAACCTTATAATTTTATTAAACAACAGGAAAAACTTGAACCATCAAACTGCTAAAACTGGATTAAAATTACTGGCCTCAGCAGTACCAAAACATTTATAGTCAGTGAAAAATGAGACATGCAAATCAGTTCTATTGAATGAGGTTCACAAATAAGTTTTGCCTGTGTTGTTGTATTTTGGGACATTGGAGTGCCATTCCTTCTGAAGAATATCCCCATGTTTTTACTCTGTACAATGTTGTAGCTCTCATGGACCCTCATCAACCATCACATCAACCTGCAGTGTCCAGTAGTTGTCTGCAGCAAGGTGTCCAATGATTAAATGACATCCTCTCTCTGTATGGTACTGCAACAAATCCCGCGACATGACCTACATAGAAACCTGATGAAGAGACTTCTCATGGGCCTCCTTGTCTGGAAACTATGACATGGTGGTCTGACTGCTGCACCTAAACAGAATACTGAGGAACCTCAATTATCTGATTATCCAGCAAGATCACAAAGTCCGATGCTTGGCTAAACTATGTTATCTGGCATTTGATTAACCAAATAAAATACCTCCCTCCCTTGTCCTTCAGATAATCGAGGTTCCTCTGTATAACACAACTGTTCCTTTCCATAGAAGATGAAGGTCTGAAGGTTTCCTACATTTTTA
This sequence comes from Hemiscyllium ocellatum, assembly GCF_020745735.1. Classification (NCBI taxonomy): domain Eukaryota; kingdom Metazoa; phylum Chordata; class Chondrichthyes; order Orectolobiformes; family Hemiscylliidae; genus Hemiscyllium; species Hemiscyllium ocellatum. The sequence goes on from NC_083402.1 coordinate 47,766,844, forward strand.
CCGCATCATGAGGCACCTTTGACTGGAAACTGCACATCAGGGTGCAGTTCTTCTGGAAGAGCTTGATGCTTGTCCTGGGCTTCTGGGTGCCTGTGTTCCCCATCTATTCTTGTGGATACCTTTTTGCAGTGGCCTTAAAGATGGCCACCACTGTGACTGGATCCATTGGGAACAGTTCTGATAAGCCTATGAATGTGGGTAATATCAGAAGCTGCTCCTCAATAAAGTAAAAAATCACACAACACCAGGTTATAGTCCAACAGGTTTAATTGGAAGCACACTAGCTTTCGGAGCGTCGCTCCTTCATCAAGTGATAGTGGAGGGCTCACTCCTAACACACAGAATTTATAGCAAACATTTACAGTGTGATGTAACTGAAATTATACATTGAAAAATTGATTATCTGTTAAGCCTTTCATCTGTCAGGATACCGTAATAGTTTCACTTCTTTCATGTGTAAATCACAACACTTTTTTTAATAAAAAGTTGCATTCTCGGGTTAGCTGTTAACAATGGTGATAGCTAGACAATATGTTGAAGGTGTTGGCCCCCTGTGTTCTCTGTCTATGTCATGATGTTTAAATTGATTTTAATCTAAAAAGTGAGATAACGGAGTTTTACATTAATTCATGCAGTTTTTGAGCAAAGTACAATGTAACCCTGCAAGTACAAATTCAACCCTCAAGATATATGTGTGCATGTGGGTCTTTATCTGTCTGTCTGTGTCTGTGCGTCTGTGCGTCTGTCTGGTTGGGGGTTGTGAGTGTAAGAAAATATATGTGTGTGTGTGCAGTAAGTGCAGAGTGTCTTAAGTCTGTGAGGGGGTGCATGTGTGAGTGTGGGAGTGTTTGTGTCTGTACGGGTGTGTGTGGGTGTCTGTGTGCGCGTCTGTGGATATGTGTGTCCGTGTGAATGTGTGTATAAGCATGCCTGTGTGTGTGCAAGAGTGTGTGTGTATAGGAGTATCTGTGTGTATGTGTATAGTGCAGATGGAGTACACACTCTCAGTCTGCACTCAGGATACATCAGTACAATTATGCGACATTTCCAAACAGACAAGGCGACAAAACTACACCACGAATATGAACGCCAAGAACAAAAAACTGGAGAAACTTGGCATTCTCACCAGTAATAGCAAAGCCCACCCTGGAACCACGGTGGACAACATTATCACTGCAGTGAAGCCTATTATCAACTTATCGGACCACAGCCTTCGACCGGGAGTGATTGAAGGCCTGAGTAGGGGTCTCAACGTCTGGCCCACCACCAAAATGGATCCGTTGGTTCTGGCAGCAGACATGGAGGAGATCATCAGACAAATAAGACTCTGGGAATTCTTTCAAGGTGCCAGTAGTGATCCTAATGAGCCCACTGATGAACTAGAACAGTCATCACAAGGATCTGTAGAGGAGCGACCAAAGAAGGTGTCAACTTGGATCCCACCGGAGGGCCGCTGCCCTGGGCTTGACATGTATGTTCAAACTGTTAGGAAATATAACAACGGCCGATTCTTCAGCCGTACCCACAAGGTGGAGCAAAACATCATCCGTTCACAATGCAATGCCACCCAGACTCTCAAAACCAATGACAACATTGTCATCAAACCAGCTGATAAAGGAGGAGCCATTGTCATTCAGAATAGAACAGATTACTGCAAGGAAGTGTACCGACAACTGAACAACCAGGAACACTACAGGCAGCTACCAGCTGATCCGACCAAAGAACACACCCGTGATTTAAACACACTGATCAGAACTTTGGATCCAGTCCTTCAGAGTCCTCTACGTGCCCTCATCTCACGTACTTCTCGTGTAGGCGACTTCTACTGCCTTCCAAAGGTACACAAAGCCAACACACCAAGACGTCCCATCGTGTTGGGCAATGGGAGCCTATGTGAGAATCTTTCCGGCTATGTGGAAGGCATCTTGAAACCTATTGTACAGGGGATCTCCAGCTTCTGTTGCAACACTACGGATTTTTTACAGAAACTTGACACCCACGGACCAGTCGAACCGGGAACATTCCTCGTCACAATGGACGTTTCAGCACTCTACACCAGCATCCCCCACAAGGATGGCATCGTGGCAACAGCCTCAGTACTCAACACCAACAACTGCCAATCTCCAAACACCATCCTACAACTCATCCACTTTATCCTCAATCACAACGTCTTCACCTTTGACAACCAGTTCGCTATCCAGACACATGGAACAGCCATGGAGACCAAATTTGCACCCCAATATGCCAACATTTTTATGCACAGGTTCGAACAAGACTTCTTCTCTATGCAGGATCTCCAACCAACATTGTACACCAGGTACATTTTCTTCCTCTGGACCCATGGTGAGGAGTCACTGATAAAACTACACAGTAACATCAACAAGTTGCATCCCACCATCAAACTCACCATAGACTACTCTTGGCTATCTGTCTCATTCTTGGACACATGCTCTTCATCAAGGATGGACACCTCAGCACCACACTCTACCGCAAACCCACAGACAACCTCACAATGCTACACTTTTCCAGCTTCTACCCAAAACATATTAAAACAGCCATCCCCAATGGATAAGCCCTACGCCTACACCAGATCTGCTCTGATGAGCAGGAACGTGATGGACACCTGGAAGTACTCAGGGATGCCCTCACAAGAATGAGGTACAATGCCCAACTCATCGACCGCCAGTTTCGACGTACCACAGCAAGGAACCGTAATGACCTCCTCAGGAGACAGACATGTGCTGCAACTGACAGGGTACCCTTTGTTGTTCAGTATTTCCCAGGAGCTGAAATATTACGCCATGTTCTTCGTGACCTGCAACACCTTATCAATGAGGATGAGCACCTTGCTAAGACCTTCCCCAAACCTCCACTACTTGCCTTTGAACAACCGCCAAACCTCAAACAGATCATTGTTCGTAGCAAGCTACCTGGCTCTTAGGACAGCTCCATACACTCTGTCACGGTAGGCTTGTCAGAGTGTGCACATAGATACCACTATTACGCGTGGGTCACCTCCCATCTTGTACATGGCAGGTACTCGTGTGACTCAGCCAATGTTGTATATCTTATACGTTGCAGGCAAGGATGCCCTGAGGCATGGTACATTGCAGAAACCGAGCAAAGGCTATGGCAATGGATGAATGGACACCACACAACAATCAACAGACAGGAGTGTTCCCTCCCAGTTGGGGAACACTTCAGTGGTCCAGGACATTCAGCCTCGGACCTTCGGGTGACCATCCTCCAAGGTAGACTTCGGGACAGGCAGCAGAGAAAGGTGGCCGAGCAGAGGCTGATAGCTAAGTTCGGTACCCATAGGGAGGGCCTCAACCAGGACCTTGGGTTCGTCCCATTACAGGTGACCACCATTGCATTATACACACACACAGATACTCCTACACACACACAGTCACACACACACACAGGCACTCCTATACACACATACACATAGACATACATATACACAGACGCGCACACAGACACCCACACACACCCTTACAGCTCAAAAACTGCATGCATTCATGTAGAACTCTGAGCTCAAAAACTGCATGAATTAATGTAAAACTCAGTTATCTCACTTTTTAGATTAAAATCAATTTAAACATCATGGCATAGACAGAGAACACAGGGGGCCAAAACCTTCAACATATTGTCTAGCTATCACCATTGTTAACAGCTAACCCGAGAAAGCAACTTTTTATTTAAAAAAGTGTTGTGATTTACACATGAAAGAAGTGAAACTATCACGGTATCCTAACAGATGAAAGGCTTAACAGACAATCAATTTTTCAATGTATAATTTCAGTTACATCACACTGTAAATGTTTGCTATAAATTCTGTGTGTTAGGATTGAGCCCTCCACTACTACCTGATGAAGGAGCGACATTCCGAAAGCTAGTGTGCTTCCAAACAAACCTGTTGGACTATTACCTGGTGTTGTGTGATTTTTAACTTTGTACACCTCAGCCTATCACCGGCATCTCCAAATCATGCTCAATAAAGTATTCATTCACAGTCACACAACAAATTAATTTTAAACAGTGAGACTTTAAAACAGTGAGAAATAGAGGCCTTCAAGAAGGAAGGCAATGGGATGCCTCTGTGTAGACTTTTTCACATCATTAAACTAATTTTTAGGTCTCTAAGATGGCGGCGATCTGAGACAATCACACTGCAGAGCTTCGCCTCGCAGCAGGAGCAGGACGGTTCTTTAACCCACCCAACCCAGGTCATCAGGATTTCTTGGGGCATTGGAAAGATTGTGGAGCCCCAAGAAACATTCAAAAATTGACTTACTTGTATTTTCAGCTGTCCAGAAATGCCTAAAAAGGGAGGAGGAGCATCTGAGGCCGGGCCTGCAGCTCAACCTGCATCAGCCTCGGAGCTGATTACTCTCCAGAACCTGATGAACCAGCTCTCAAAATCTCACGAGATGTTGGGGAAACAGATTGAAGAGAAGCTGGCTTCAGTCTCTCTCATGCTGCAGAAGCATGAGCAGCAGCTGGGAGACCTGGAGAAGAGGATGGATGAGGTGGAGCACAGGGTCACAGTGGTGGAAGCTGATGCCAGCTCATTCAAGAAAGAGATCCAAGCCCCGAAGACGCAGGTTTGTAATTTCTGTGACCAAGTGGATGATCTTGAAAACAGGGGCAGGAGAAAAAACATTCGGATCATCAGTCTGCCTGAGGGTAAGGAAGGTGAACGGCCTGCGGAATTTGTTGAAGATTGGCTTCCAAAATTCCTTGACTTGGAGACTGGTATGAGAGGATTGAAAATAGAGAGGGCTCACCGGATCGCAGCACGGAGGTCGGGTCTGGGTCAACGCCCTTGTCCTCTCCTGGTGCGGTTCCATCATTACCAGGATAAGGAGAGAGTCATGGAGGCTTCCAGACTCCAGGGGAAGGATCCAGAGGCCCTAAACTACGAGGGGTCTAAGATCATGTTTTTTCAGGACTTTTCAGCGGCGCTGATCCAGAAACGAAAATCGTATGATGGTGTCAAGAGAAGATTGAAGGAGCTTGGGATTCAGTACTCCCTGAGATATCCGGCAGTGCTTCGGATCACCTTAAATGGATCCATGCATCTCTTTGACACATCGGAGAAGGCAAGAGACTTTGTGGACAAACTAACCTAAGTTAAACAACTGTAGTATGTATAAATATTGTTGCTTGAGTATGCGTTTATCATTCTGTAAAAGAAATGGAGGAAATCCGGTTGGAGCTTTGTTTATCCCCCTTTTTTCCCTCTAGTGATAATAATTTGGTTCAAACTATGTTTGGCGGTGGTTAAGATGTACATTTTAAATTTCTAAGTGAGGACATACCAAAGGATGGGTGGGGTATTTATTTCCCCCTTTTTTTATAAAAGAATGTTTTTTTTATTCATATGAGGAGTTTATTCTTTTTAGCTTGTGCTTGCAATGCGGCTCTAACTGGGAGAAGTGAAGGTGGTTGAAATGGTTAGATGCCTATTTATGGGCAGTTCGGGATGGGTAGTTGCCCTCTCTGGGCAGGAGGTGAATTCCCCTACTCAGCGCTATTAGTTGGTTTGTTTTCTGGTTTTTGTTGTTTTTGCTTTTAATAATTTTGTATGTTTGTTCAATGTAGTGATTTTAGTTTATGTAGTTTTTATATTTGGTGGACCATGCGACACTAAGGCTCAGCAATTTGTGGTTCGGGTTCCTCCTCTCTGGAATTTAAATGTAATTGCAGAAGATTATGGCTAATGATTTGACTAAATGGTGTATCTGGAATATCAAGGGAAGTCACTCACCAATTAAGAGGAAGAAGGTACTCTTGAGTCTTAGAAAGGAGAAGGTGGATATTGCTTTGTTACAGGAGACACATTTGGATGACAAGGAGCATCTGAAATTACAGCAGAATGGCTTTGACCGAGTTTATTTTCCATCATTTAATACCAGAAGTAGGGGAGTGGCTATATTGGTAAGGAAAAATCTCTCATTTAAATTGTTGGAATATGTTAAAGACACATACGGGAGGTTTGTAATTCTTAAAGCCTTGATAAATGGGGAAGAATATGGCATCTTAAATGTTTATTGTCTCCCACCTCATCCTCTTAAATTCTTGGTAGATGCTTTTTCTAAAGTGATAAGTCTCAAGCCTCGGCACATCATTATGGGGGAGATTTTAACTGCCTCACGGATCCCACAGTAGACAGGTTGCCTAAAGGTCCCTCGATACCCTCTGTACAAATTAAACAATTATTGAGTTTGTGTGGGGAATTAGGGTTGGTGACGTCTGGAGGTGTCTCCACCCTACAGGTAGGGATTTCAAGTTTTTCTCCAATCTGCATAGATGTCACATGAGGATTGATTTTTTTTCTACCCCCTGCGGTAACCCTGGATCTGGTGGCATCCTGTACGATTGGTAATATTGCCATCTCTGATCATGCTCCAGTGTACCTCATGGTTAAAATTAAGGATGTTACAGTGGATTCAAGGTACTGGCAAATGGACCCCTTTATTCTCATGGACAGCAAGTTTGTGGAGTGTTTCTCTAGGGAATTTTGGGCATTCCTAGACATCAACATAGACTCAGTTGATAGTTCATCTGTTCTCTGGGAAGCTGCCAAAGCTTATGCCAGGGGGTTAGTTATTTCATATTCCACCAGTAGGAAGCGGCAGAAGGGTGAGCAGCAACGTCTCCTTGAAGCATGGTTGAAGGTAGCCGAGAAGGCCGATTTTGACAGACCCTCGTTGGTCAAACAACAGAGGATTACGGCACCGTGGACTACACTAAATTCTGTGCTCACGCAGATGGCAAAGAAGGAGCTGGCTTTTGCAAAGCAAGAGTTATACGAGCATGGTGACAAGCCAGGCAAATACTTAGCATACCTTGTCAGAAAGAGAAGTACCCCACAAACCATTACAGCGATTAGGGAAGGGTCTGGAAACCTAACATGTAATTCTAAAAAGATTAATGTGGCGTTCCAGAGATTCTACTCTAAGTTATATCAGTCTGAGAATTGTGAGGAGGGACAGGCCAAAATGAAATCCTTTTTTAGAGATCGGAAAATCCCAGGTGTGACTCCCGAACAACAGTCCCTTCTCAATGCCCCATTATCAGAGCAAGAAGTGCAGGAAGCTGTGAGGCAGCTTCAGAGTGAAAAGGCTCACAGTCCTGTTGGACTTCCCAGTGAATTCTATAAGGAATTTGTAAGTATACTGTCAGGCCCGATGCTGAATATGTTTAATGATTCATACAGTCATGTTTGTCTCCCACCATCTCTGAGAGAGGCCAAAATTTCACTTATCCTTAAAAAAGGGAAGGATCCAGAAGACTGCCTTCATACAGGCCCTTCTCGCCCTTACATGTGGACTTTAAGATCCTCTCTAAGGCTCTTGCGTTAAGGCTGGAGACTGTGTTATCCTCTATTAATAAAGAGGATCAGACGGGCTTCATAAAGGGTCGCAGATCCTCCAATAACGTTAGGAGGCTGCTTAACATAATTCAAGCATGCCAACAACAGTCAATACGGGGATTGGTGATTTCTTTAGATGCTGAGAAGGCATTTGACCGAGTTGAGTGGCCATATCTTTTCTATACTCTAGACTGGTTTGGTCTGGGCGAAGTTTTCATAAGATGGTAAAGGTTCTCTACAGTGTACCCCTTGCTGAGGTCATTACCAACAGGGTATGATCAAGCAATTTTAATATTTCTAGGGGCAGCCAGCAGGGCTGTCCCCTTTCACCATTACTTTTTATGTTGGTGATTGAACCATTGGCAGAGGCCATTCGTGGGGATCCCAATATATCAGCTCCAGAAGTGGGGTCAAAATTACGTAAGATCTCACTGTATGCAGATGATGTTCTAATTTTCTTGACAAATCCAGCAATCTCAGTGCCTTGCCTGATACAATGCATTCACGCGTTTGGCGCTTTTTCAGGGTATCAGATTAATTTTGCTAAATCAGAGGCTATGCCTATGGGTGGTCTGACGAAAGAGTTTGCCCTTGAGAGTGACTATAGATTCCCATTTAGGTGGTCACAGGGGTTTTTTTGTGTATTTGGGCATATTCATTACTCCAGTTCTGGATTGGCTGTTCAAAGTCAATTTTACTCAATTATTTGAAAAAAATTAAACAAGATCTCCAAAGATGGGAGGCACTTCCAGTCTCATGATTGGGTTGGATAGCGCTTATTAAGATGAATATATTCCCTCGTTTGCTCTCCCCTATACGGATGGTCCCCCTGATTTTCAATAAACAAACACTCAGGAGACTGAACAGTTGGTTCAGCTCCTTTATCTGGCACCGTAAACGGCCCCTCATTAAATTAGTCAAACTGCAGTTACCTCACATATTGGGGTGAGTAGACCTTCCAGACATTAAAAATTACCAATTAAGCTCGCTTTTGACCTACGTAAGTGATTGGGTTTGTGGGGACCCTCTTTCAATATGGCTAGATATTGAAGTCTCCCAGACAAGGTGCCCCCTTGCCAGTTTGCTGTTTTTGGACAAGGTGAGGACAGTTAGGGAGTATTGCCATAACCCAATAGTCATCAATATTGTTAAAGCATGGAGGGCAATTCAGCAGAGGGAAGGTAATATTGGCAAAACATCTTTGTTTACACCTTTAGTGGGTATGCCGGGTTTTCAACTGGGGATGATAGATTCAGGATTTAAACGTTGGGCAGCTAGGGGTGTGTCTTGCATGGGTGATTTATTTGAGGGAGATGTAATGATGTCCTTCGATCAGTTAGTGTGGAAGTACGAGTTACCTAATAGAGACTTCTTTCGTTTTTTTCAAGTTAGGGATTTTATTCAAAAAAATACCACACTTTTGACTGATCCCTACAAATCTGACATAGAAAGAGGGGTATTAAGGGTTAAGAGTACACTTTCTGTCAGTACTCTATATCACCAATTGGGGGGTGTCACCTCAGATGAGTCTGACTGACTCTGCAAGATGTGGGAAAGAGAGCTGGGTGTTGAAGTTTCTTCAGAAGCTTGGGAGGATATTTGGGAGAATGCAAGGAAGATATCAATTTGCAATAGGACCCATGCTTTACAGTTGAAGATTCTCCATAGGGTCCACTTAGCCCCTGACCGTTTATCAAAAATTAAACCAGGGGTATCTTCAGCATGTCCCAAGTGCAAGGTCTGTATGGGTACTCTTACCCATTGTCTTTGGTCTTGTGACAGGCTTCAAACATATTGGAGCGTTGTAGTGGGTGCAATGGAGAGGATTTTAGGTGTAGGGGTGGAGAAGGACCCTATTTCGCTCCTTTTGGGCCTACCCATTGTATTTCCTGCAGACTTGCATAAGGAAAAACTTTTCAATATTCTTACATTCTGTGCAAGGAAGAATATCTTGCTAGGTTGGATATCAGAAACACCCCCCCAGGCCAGTCGGGTTGGCAGAAGATTGTTATGGAGCATATTCTCCTGGATTTTCTCACAAATATGGAACACCGCAAAACTGAGAATTTTTACAAGACATGGTAACCCTTTCTGAAATACCTGGACACAGATTTATCTGGCACACTAACAAGGGCTTTTACATAGCCGTAACAATTGTGTTTCATGAGTCCAATATCCAGGGAGGATATGAGTGAATGTATGAGTGTTTTGCTTGGCTGGGCTGAGTTATTATTATTTATTTGGTTGTTATTAGTTATTTATTTAGCTAGTTAAATAGCTAGTTTAGGTTTTTTAAAAAATTTTATACTTCTCTATATATGTTTATACATTCGTATAGGAGGGTGGGTTGGGAATTCTTTTTATTATTTGGGTTTAGTTTTGTACTGTTTTGAATTGCATTGTTTTGTATTTGTTGTAATATTTAAAAATCATTTTTTTCTTAATAAAATATATTTTATATATATATATATATATTAAAAAAAGATTTAAAAAACTAATTTTCAACCATCTGGCACACATAGAATAGGAGACAATAAGCACAATAAGAATAATGAGAACTTCGCTCCCCACTCTCAAACCAACCACCAGTAGAATGTTGTTTGTAAGATAATGGTGTGGACATTCTACAGTTCCAAGTGTTGTGTGTGAAACCCTTGGACCTTGTGTAAGCTATGCCACCTTGGAAAATGATTATGACTTTTGCAACTTTGATTAATCTTTACAGCTCTCCTGACATTACTTGTGCTTCTCAGACATTAGTAGAGTCAATTTAGAAGCCTCATTCTGGGCTCAATTGGCTGAACTCCAAGGGAGCTGTACCATCTGGAATGACAGTCCAACATCAGGGTTTGCTGGTTTGGGTTTGTGGGGCTGGAAAATGTTCTGTCTCTGCATTCTTGACACAAGAGAGAAAGCTTAGGCCTCAGTTTTCTGAATTTACCATTCTATTAAGCAAAACATTTACATTTCATGGCCAGGTAGCAATTTTTGCAAAGACGAAACAATTTATTCCAGTGTAAATCAATGTTTAGGTTCTTTATTCAGTCACTGCATCGGTTGCAGACGATTCTTCCAATTTTTATCTACAATAACTTTCATGCAAGTAAAAACCAGCAGAGGGATAACACAAACTGCCAACCTGCTAGTACCCACTTTGCACTGCTGCACAAGAATCTGCCTTTTAGAATATTGGATGTAGGTAAAAACAATGACTTCAGATGCTGGAAACCAGATTCTGGATTAGTGGTGCTGGAAGAGCACAGCAGTTCAGGCAGCATCTAAGGAGCAGTAAAATCGACGTTTTGCGCAAAAGCCCTTCATCAGGAATAAAGGCAGAGAGACTGAAGCGTAGAGCGATAAGCTACAGGAGGGTAAGGGTGGGGAGAAAGTAGCATAGAGTACAATAGGTGAGTGAGGGAGGGGATAAAGGTGATAGCTTGGGGCTGGGGAAGGGAGTGTGGATAGGTGGAAAAGAAGATTGGCAGGTAGGACAAGTCATGGGGACAGTGCTGAGCTGGAAGTTTGGAACTGGGGTGAGGTGGGGGAAGGGGAAATGAGGAAACTGTTGAAGTCCACATCGATGCCCTGGGGTTGAAGTGTTCCGAGGCGGCAGATGAGGTATTCTTCCTCCAGGCGTCTGGTAGTGAGGGAGCGGCGGTGAAAGAGGCCTAGGACCTCCATGTCCTTGGCAGAGTGGGAGGGGGAGTTGAATGTTGGGCCACAGGGCGGTGTGGTTGATTGGTGCGGATGCCCCGGAGATGTTCCCTAAAGCACTCTGCTAGGAGGTGTCCAATCTCCTTAATGTAGAGGAGACTGCATCAGGAGCAACGGATGCAATAAATGATATTAGTGGATGTGCAGGTAAAACTTTGATGGATGTGGAAGGCTCCTTGGATGGAGGTGAGGGAGGAGGTGTGGGCGAAGGTTTTACAGTTCCTGCGGTGGCAGGGCAAGGTGCCAGAATGGGAGGGTGGGTTGTAGGGGGGCATGGACCTGACCAGGTAGTCACAGAGGGAATGGTCTTTGCGGAAGGCGGAAAGGAGTGGGGAGGGAAATATATCCCTGGTGGCGGGGTCTTTGTGGAGGTGGCAGAAATGTCGGCGAATGATTTGGTTAATGCGAAGGTTAGTAGGGTGGAAGGTGAGAACCAGGGGCGTTCTGTCCTTGTTACAGTTGGAGGGGTGGGGTCTGAGGGCGGAGGCGTGGGATGTGGACAAGATGCGTTGCAGGGCATCTTTAGCCATGTGGGAAAGGAAGTTGCGGTCTCTAAAGAAGGAGGCCATCTGGTGTGTTCTGTGGTAGAACTCGTCCATCCTGGGAGCAGATACGGCGGAGGTGGAGGAATTGGGAATACGGGATGGCATTTTTGCGAGACGTAGGGTGGGAAGAGGTGTAATCCAGGTAGCTGTGGGAGTCGGTGGGTTTGTAAAAAATATCGGTGTCAAGTCGGTCATCATTAATGGAGATGGAGAGATCCAGGAAGGGGAGGGAGGTGTCAGAGCTGGTCCAGGTAAATTTAAGGTCAGGGTGAAATGCGTTGATGAAGTTGATGAATTGCTCAACCTCCTCACCGGAGCATGAGGTGGCGCCAATGCAGTCATCAATGTAGCGGAGGAAGAGGTGGGAAGTGGTGCCGGTGTAATTACGGAAGATCGACTGTTCTACGTAGCCAATAAAGAGACAGGCATAGCTGGGGCCCATACGTGTGCCCATGGCTACCCCTTTGGTCTGGAGGAAGTAGGAGGATTCGAAGGAGAAATTGTTAAGGGTGAGGACCAGTTTGGCCAAACGAATGAGAGTGTCGGTCGAAGGGTACTGTTGGGGAAGTCGGGAGAGGAAAAAACGGAGGGCTTGGAGGCCCTGGTCATGGCAGATGGAGGTGTAGAGCAATTGGATATCCATGGTGAAGATGAGGTGTTGGGGACTGGGGAAACGGAAGTCTTAGAGGAGGTGGAGGGCGTGGATGTAGGTGTTGAGTAAAGTAGTGATTGCTTCATGCACTGCTCTCTGCCAGTCTAAGGTCAAGTCAAATTTCAGCATCAGGCCTCATTTAAATTAAAACTGGCAAGATTGAGTAAATGCAGAAGGTGGGGGTGAGGAGAAGGGATTTAGGTTCAACTCTTGCATGATCATAACAGTGAAAGTGGGAAACAGACAAGCAGATTTTGTATTAAATGTTGAGGGAATTAGGTATGTTAGGTTTGGAGTTCACAGTGTTTCTAAATCTTATACTTCCCTGAGTTTTTGATGATTGTCTATCAAGCAACTGCACATAACACAGATAAGGTAATGAATCATTAACATTTATCGCTATTTTATGGCTCGGAAATGAAATTTTATTATCTCCACTAGTCTGGAAATAAATATTACAATTACAGGATAAAAATCATAATTATCTGTTCAGAGCATATCATTATGATTGAATCTGGAATCTTTTTAGTGCACTCCTAAATTAAGGAATTTCTAATACCTGTAAACCAGTCAATTGGTAGGACAGAACTTGAAATCACAGAAAAAAGAAAAACTATGGCAATTTCACATATCGCACTAATGAGGATGAAAGCAAGAATTTCAAATTTCAAATGGCTACAACGATTAAAACTACAATAGAAAGAGGACAACGTAGTTTGCAAGTCAATGCTGATTGCCAAGATATTGCCATGGGAAAGTAATGCGTAACCATTGGCTCCACAAGTGCTCAACTACTTCAAAATGTGGCAATACAGGAGGAGGTGGTCAAGTGTTCCAAAGCACAAGTCTGATTGCCGTTCTAGAGAAAGGATATTGTTAAACTTGAGAGGGTGCAGAAAAGATTTACAAGAAATGTTACTGGGACTGGAAGAATTCAGTTATAGGGAGAGACAGAATAGGCTGAGACTTTTTGTCCTTGTGTGCCGAAGGCTGAGGGGTGACTTTATAGAGGTTTATAAAATCATGAGGGACATGGATAGGGTAAATGACCAAAGTGTTTGTTGTAGGGTGGAGGAGTCCAAAACTAGGGGGCATAGGTTAAAAGTGAGAGGGGAAAAATTTATAAAGAACCCGAGGAGTAACTTTTTCAAGCAAAGAGTGGTGTGTGTATGGAATGAGCTACTGGAGGAAGTGATGGAGGCTGGTGCAATTACAACATATAAAAGGCATCTGGATGGAGAGATAAATAGGAAGGGTTTAGAGGAATCTGGGCTAAATCCTATTGAATGGGACTGGGTTAGATTGAGATATCTGGTCGGCGTGGACGAGTTGGACTGGAGGGTTTGTTTCCATGCTGTGCAACTTCATGACTCTATGAGTTTAAATAGACAAACTGGTAAACATTTGGGGGATGCACCTCATCAAGGATAAGTCATCGAGTCATACATAATTAAGTGATATAAACAGCACTGAGAAATCATATTATTAAAATGGTATAATTCTGTAGGAATGCAAGAACACACAGTGAACAATAATTTTATTTTTATTCATTCAATGGGTATTGTTTGCTGGACCAGCATATATTGCCTGTCCCAACTGAACCTTGAGCAGGTGGTGGTGAGCTGCTTTCTTGTACTGCTGAAGTCCATTTGGCTTAGCTACATCTACAATGCAGCATTCCATCTCATGTTCTTTCCAACTGCAGAGGCCTCTGATGTTCATTTGTGGCACAGACCTCTGGAACTGCAGTGAATGGAAGCTTAGAGCAGCTACACACAAACACACAACCCTGGTACACATCTAAGCAGAAATGCTGCCACAATGCTGTTAGAGAGAGAGTTCCAGGATTTTGACATAGCAGCTCTGGAGGAACAGTGATACATTTCAAAGTCTAGATGATGAGTGGATTGGAAAACTATGCCTATCTCGTAGAAAGTGAAGACTGCAGATGCTGGAGATCAGAGTCAAACAATGTGCTGCTGAAAAAACACAGTTGGTCAGGTCTCCTGCTCCTCGGATGATGTCTGACCGGTTGTGTTTTTCCAGTACCACACTTTTTGTTTCTGTTTATCTGCTGTCTTTGTCCTTCTAGATGGTGGTGGTCGTAGGTTTACAAGGTACGGTTTAAGGAACCTTGGTGAATTTCTGTAATACATCTTGTAGATGGTATACACCTCCTCTACTGAGCGTTGGTTCTGAATGAAGTAAATGCTTTATGATGTTGGGCCAGTTAAGGGCGATGCTTTGTCCTGAGTAGTTTCAAACTTCTTGAGTATTGTTGGAGCTACACTCAATCAGGGTATGTGAGAGTATTGCATTGCACTCAAATTTCTGCCTTTTAAATGGGGGACAGCCTTTGGAGAATCAAGAGCTGATTTCCATGGTGCAGGATTCTGAGCCTCTGACCTGCTCTTGTCACCACACTATTCACATGGCTATTCATTTCAGTTTATAATCCGTGGTAACTCCCATGATGTTGATAATGGGGTGGGCTTTAAAGATAGTAATACCATTGAATGGCAGGGGATAATGTTTAGCTTCTGTCTTGTTGGAGATGGTAATTTCTTAGCACATGTGTGGTGCCACTTGCCAGACCAAAATTGGATATTGTGTTGGTCTTGATGCATGTGAACATAAACTATGTCATTATCTAGGCATTACTGAATGATGCTGAATAGTGTGCAATCATTGGTAAGCAGCCTCACTTCCACCTAATGATAGATGGAAAGTCATTGACAAAGAAGCTGAAAATGGTTGGGCCAAGTATACTATCCTGAGGAACTGAGGTAACCAATCTCCGATTACTACAACTATCTTCCTTCTAACAAGTATTACTACAAACAGCAGAAAGTTTTTCCTGGATTCCTATTAATTCCAGTTTTGCTAGGGGTCATTGATGCCACATCCGGCCAAATGCAGCTTTAATGTTGTTAGAAACAAAAATCAATAAAATTTAGACGAGACCACCAAAACTGGAAACAAGACAATTTATTACAAACTTGCAAGTGAGGGCTTCAATTGCATAAGCAAATGAAAGCAAATTAGAACTTAGGTTAGTGTACAGTTATACTCCTTGAACTGAGTGAGGTCATCTCTCCAGACTCCTAATTACCCAATCTCTCTTACTGTGCCAGACCACTGCCCAGCTGTGCTCCATGCCAATTGCCCCTTTCTTTCCAAGTTGGCAATTTCCCCCTTGCACGTGCTGTCATAAGGCTAGACTCTTATCTCGATGTTCCCCTTTGTAACTTCTTTCATTATCCATGTGTACATTCCATTCTTGTACATACATCTTAACAATGTATCTTTTTCATGCTTCACTTATATGTTTCAGTAATCTTAGCTTTTTGCTGAAACTGTTGTTTTAAACATTATGGTAAAAGGAATTATTTTCTTTAATAAATCTACATTAAAGTTAGTACTTAATTATCCATAATTATGCACTGAAAAGTAGAGATACTCTTCCCTAAATAGCTGAAGAGTTAGTAGTTCTCTTGCTGTACCCCTTTCCTGTATGCTTTTTCTATATCTGCAAAAACAACACTTTTACCCCATTTCTAACAATGTCAAAGGCATCAATATATATTCATCAAGCTTTGAATATGGCAGGGCAAATTGGTATGGTGTTCAAAAGAGCAGATAAAATATGTGACTTTATAGATAGTGTGTCTGAATTTAATTTTTAAAAATATGTTCAGGACAAATGGCCATGCTGGCTGGGTCAACATTTATTATCCAACCCTAACTGCCCTGGAGTAGCTGAACTGTCTTCACCACAGTCTTTGGGATGCAGGGAGATCCAAAGATCTGTTAAGAAACAAGTTCCAGAATTTTGACCCAGTGACAATGAAGGAATGGCAAATAGTTCCAAGTCTGTTTGGTGGCAATGGTGTTCGCATGTATGTGGTGCACTTGTCATTTCAAGTGGTACAGCTGGTGGGTTTGGAAAGTGCTGTTGAAGGAGCCATGGTGATTTCGGCAGTACCTCTTGTCAATGGTAACACTGCTGACACTATGCATTGAAGGTGAGGGGAGAGATTATAGAAGATGTGTAGGGTGTCAATCAAGTGAGCTGCTTTGTCCTGGATGGCGTCAAGTTTCTTAAATATTATGACACACCTTTGGAAACTAGTGATTAAGCCTCAGAATATAATACATAGTTCTGGATAATCACATTAGGGACGATCTTAAGACCATGAAGAGGGTACAGATGTCAGTATTCATAAACATTGAATACTTAATGTGTTCTACTTAAATAAAATAGCCCCAAATAAATAAATTGTTCAGTTACCAAGGAAGAAATTCAATTTAAAGACTTGGATTTTAGTATTACATTTTTCAAAGAATTTCTACAGTGTAGAATCAGGCCATTCAGCTAATCAAATCTACACTGATTCTCCAAAGGGCATCCTATGCAGCCCCATTCCCCTACTCTACCCAATCCATGTAACCTTGCATTTTCATTGACTATTCACCTAGTCTGCACATCCCTGGACACCATGGGCATTTTAACATGGCCAATCCAACTAACCTGTACATTGTTGGACTGTGTGAAGAAACCCATGCTGACACAAGGAAGACATGCAAGCACCCCACAGTCATCCAAGGGTGGAATTGAACCCAAATCCTTGGCATTATGAGGCAGCAGTGTTAACCGCTATGCCACTGTTTTTGGAGTCTGCACAGCTGTATTTATTTCACAGTGGTATTGTTGGTCAACTCTTGACAATGAACATAATGAGAACTGAATTAAAAGTATGAACATTATCCTTAAAGATAAAATTTAAACAGTCAGGAATAGCAATGGAACCAAACAATAATAAAAGGGAAAAAAAGGAATAACAATAATAACGAAACAGACCATGACAAAGCATATCCTGGGACATAAAGGCTCAGCAAGTGACTTGTCTTGGCTGCGTGGATTCTGTGCAGTTCAGTGTGAGCAACTTGATAATAATGATACAATATTAAAGGTGCAACCATATGGAAAATCTTGAGCTCTATGACCGCAGCTCTTACTTACCTTATTTTGTCACCTCTCATGTGGCTTAGGCCCTGGTCCAGTGATAACTTGTAGCTCTGTTTGATTAGAAAATATCATAGCACAATCCTGGGGACTTCTGGCAAATTGTTTCTTATCAAAAATTTCAAACCTACTAACCCAATCCCTGGTGCATGTAGATGCTTTCAAATTTCTGTTCAATTGCTGAATACTAATGATGGCTTATAGTGTGGAAATGAGGCTTTCATGAAGTGTTTGTGGGACTGAACTTTGTGCTATCCAGGGGATAGGTTGGCAAACAGGCAGCATAATTGAAAGCAATATCATAGGTGCTTCATGGCACATCATCAAGTACCTCCATAGCAAGTTTCACTGTTTTTAATCAACCTGTTCAGGAATGCTATGACACAGCTCTGATGCAAGTGGGATTTGAACCTAGGTCTTTTAGCTCAGAAGTAGGGACTTAAGAGGACTCCCATGGCAGATTTGTCACATCAATGAAGATGTCACAAGCCTGTTCACTCTTGGGCTAAAGTAAACCGTTAAGTGATAATTAACAATCTGTCAAGATCTCTTCTCATCACTGACACAATTTATCCAATCTGAAAATGTGTTGCTGGAGAAGGGCTTGTGCCCGAAACGTCGATTCTCCTGTTTCTTGGATGCTGCCTGCACTTTTCCAGCAACACATTTTCAGCTCTGATCTCCAGCATCTGCAGTCCTCACTTTCTCCTCGAACAATTTATCCAATGTCAGGCGGAGGCCATTGCCAAACCTGAATCCAGCATGTTTGGTTGTTCAGGCAGGCAGTGGGGAGGGGAGTAGGAATAGGGGAGTGCTACCTCAATCTTTTGGAGTCCTGTCACATGGTCTTATTCCTTTATTTTATCTCAATCCCTTGCATGTCCATCAGGCCACTCACTTCTCAGCACATTCTACAAGACCTGCCCAGCTGGCCCCAGCAATAGTGCCATCTCTCCTTTCACCTCAGTGTTTGTCTGCAGTAACAATCTCTACTGGCAGCTGAGTGTAGTCACTGGAGCAAGGTACCTTCCTGTCTTGTGTCCCAGAGGAAAAGCAGGGACGTCAATGCAACATAGGTTTACGGTGAACAGAAGGTTAAAATTACATGTAAAATGCATGGCTTGAGTACTACAAAGGCAATGCAATAAATAAAATTAATGTATCAATAAAAAACCTATAATAAATAATAATAAATCACATATATTTGAATATGTATAAAACTGTACATGCACTATATGCAATATAAACCAGGTTGTGCAATAGGACCACGGCAAAAGCTCCGCATATTTAGCTTTGCATCTCTAAACCTGTATCTGCCACAATGAACAACTTACAGGATTTGATCAAACAAAAAATAAGCAGTTACATAGTAATGCATCATTAGAATTTGAATGGATAATCACTCAATTAAACATGGTTGTTACCCATTTATAATAGCTATATATAGATGGCTTTTAAGGGAGGCATGCCTTGTCAATCCATTATTTTTCAGCCTGGGGAGATTAGATAATGCTGTGGCAGATTGTGCCTTTGTTACTCTCTGATTTTCTTTTCCAAAGCTCAGCTCTCTTTTGTCAAATTAACTAATTTTTAAAAAAATATTCTGATTTGCATGATCAGTGACAGCATTATTATGCCTGCAATACTATGATTGTATAAATCTCATTTTACTAACTGAGAAAGTCATGTTTGACAAAATATAAAATTCCATTGTCCATTTAATGTGCATGAATGTATGCTTCTCAAATCATCATTTGTCTCATTAAAGTGATGAGAAATCTCTGAAGGAATATTCTTTATTGTTCAAATTATTCCCCCAAGATCTACACAGAAAATAGTTTGGGTCTCTTGTTTTTGCTTACATTAGACAATGTTGACTTGAGTATTCCTTTTAAGGGAGGAAGAATACTTCGTTCTTTTCTATTCTTTGATGTGATGAGAATCTCACTGGCAGGATCAATACTTGTTGCCGATTCCTATGCAATTACCCTTATACTGAATGGGTTGTATCGCTATTTCTGGGGTAGTTTAGTGTTAACTACAGTACTGTGTATCTGGACTCACATGTAGACCAAAACAGGTGAAGGTTGAACTTTACCTTTTTTTGGCTAAGTCTAAGTTGATGGTGATGCTTCCCCTAAAAGTGGAGTGCTGATGTTTGTGATGGGTGGGTAAGTATGGCCGAAGATGATGAAGAGTACCCTACTCTTCATTTTGTTCATGGCCAACATGCATCTGCAGGTTCAAGAACCATGAACCAGTTTCTGGTTTCCATGTTGAGTTTTTCCGACAACTAGTTTGTGTCATGAGCTTGGTAAGATCTCAGTCTGTGGTGTTTGAACTGTTAGCAAGCCATTTAATAATAATCACCAATTGTGAATTTGCCACTGTCTAGAGAGAATCTCACCATGCCACTGGAGAAAAGTGTACAAGATGCGCGAAGATGTTCTCGATCTAGAAATGGGCCTTGCTGAACATCTTACCCGATTCTATCAGTCACCTCACCATCCAGAGACTGCTAAGATTCACTTCATTCATTTTACGCTGTGTTTGGTGATGAGGATTTCTGGGGTGACTATGCATACACGCTTACATGGTAACACACCTATGCACAGCTCCACGTCTGTACACCATTGTGCCATACACAAAAGTCAACAATGCACACGTGCACAGAACAGGCACAGACTTGAAGTGGGAATCCATCAAGGCCGAAGGGTAGAGAATTGGGTGAGAACTAGAGGGCATAGGTTTAGGGTGAGAGGGGAAAGATATAAAAGAGACCTAAGGGGCAACTTTTTCACACAGAGAGTGTTACACGTATGGAATGAACAGCCAGAAGAAGTGGTGGAGACTGGTACAATTGCAACATCTAATAGGCATTTGGATGGGTATATGAATAGAAAGGGTTTGGAGAGACATGGGCCAGGTGCTGGCAGGTGGAACTAGATTGGGTTGGGATATCTGGCCGGCATGGACGTGTTGGACCGAAGGGCCTGTTTCCATGCTGTACATCTCTATGACTCTATGAGCAAATGTCTCTCCAGTACATATGATGCACACTCCTCAGTGTCAGCAAACACAGCCTTCATTTTATTGCGTGCTCATAATAATACAATAAAAACATAAGAAATAGAAGTATGAGTAGGCCATTGTATACAACTAGTGCTGGTGGGACAGCATGGTGACTCATTGGTTAGCATTGATGCCTCACAAAGTCAGAGACCTGAGTTTGAGTCCACTCTTAGGCAGTTGCCTATGAGGAGTTTGCACATTTTCCTTGTGTCTACGTGGGTTTCCTTCAGGTACTTTGATTTCCTCCCACAGTCCAAAGGTGTGCAGGCTGGGTGGATTATCCATGGGAAATGCAGGTTTAC
Source organism: Hemiscyllium ocellatum (assembly GCF_020745735.1). Lineage (NCBI taxonomy): Eukaryota > Metazoa > Chordata > Chondrichthyes > Orectolobiformes > Hemiscylliidae > Hemiscyllium > Hemiscyllium ocellatum. Next base: position 47,787,539 of record NC_083402.1, read on the forward strand.
GGGTAGGGAAGGGAATGGGTTTGGGTGTGATGCTCGTCAGTGGCTCAGCGTGATTTTGATGGGCTATATAGCTTGCTTACACAGTGTAGGGATTCTATGATATACTCTACAGATTTGTATTTACATTAGTCACTCAAAGAAATTAATTTGTTAGACTTTTTCAAGGAAGGCTCATCCAGAATGCATAGAGGGAAACCAGTAAATGTGTTGTATTTCAGCTCCCAGAAGGTACTTGACAAGGTACCTCACAAAACATTCTCATAAAAAAGAGCCCATGGTTTTGCAAGTACTATGTTGGAGTGGATAAAGAATTGGCAAATGAACAGGAAACAGTGAGGAGGGTAAGGCTTTCTGGATGTCAGTTTGCTTGCCAAGCTGGGAGGTTCATTTTCAGATGTTTCTTCACCATACTAGGTGAAATCTTCAGTGAGCCTCTGGACAAAGCACAAATGCAAGAATTTCTAGAGGCATGGCATTCCAACCAGAACTTTACCAACAAACACATTGACTTGGACCCAATTTAACACCCTTTAAGAAAAAGAACTGGAAATTACATCACCATAGGAAATGACATCACCAACCCAAAAAAACCCAAACATATAAATAGAAAGCAGGAATCATCAGCAGTGCTTCGTCCAGAGGCGCACTGAAGATGTTACCTTGTATGGTGACGATATGTCTGAAAATGAACCTTGCAGCTCAGTGAGCAAACCTACATGCAGAACCTCAACCTGAGCTACGAGTCTTCTCAAAACTCGATCAGGTTTTCTTTATCAGGTTGTTGACCTGTAATCTCTGGGCTTACACAGGGATCAATCCTGGACTGCAACTATTTAAAATATATTTTAATAACTTAGACAAAAGTAGCAAATGTACTATAGCCAAATTTGCTGATGACACAGAAATATGTGGTAAAGCAAGTTGCAAAGGGGATAAAAACAGTTCACAGAGAGATATTGGTGGGTTCAGTTTGGAATAGAATATGGAAAAGTGAAACTGTGTGTATTGGATGGGAGAACAAAAGAACAGAGTACTATTTGAATGCAGAACAACTGCAGAAATCTGCAACACAAAGGGACATGAGGTACTGTGCACAAAGCACAGAAAGCTAGTACACAGATGCAGCAGGTAATCAAGTAGATTAGTGGAATTGGAAGAGCACAGCAGTTCAGGCAGCATCCAAAGTGCAGCGAAATCGACGTTTCGGGCAAGAGCCCTTCATCAGGAATAAAAGTGTTTGGTCTTTATTTCACATAACGACAAGACTAGTCATTAGATATGTAATAAATGAAAACATATTGTACTAAAGTCAAAAACTTATTCATAATGGCCAAAACCAGTCGAACATCTTTGTTGTTTATAGATAGATGATCCAAGCTACAGAAGTTTAGATTCTCCATTCTACATAAAGTCTAAATCAGATTGAACCTTACAATCATTGGTAGCAGCCTTCCATCTCATATGATGATGGTTTGCACTCTCAGTCATCAACATTGTGTTAAACTTCATGTCATTTGGCTCAGGAACCCAACTCTGGCTCTGCATTTGTTGCATAGGGAAACAATGGGCTGAGTAGGTGTCAGGTCACTGGCCTTAGTTTCCTCAGTCCTTTTCTCAACTCGCTGAGACTTTTAGTCTGCTCACCTTTTCCAATACCTCTTTCACCAGTCAGCCTTCCAAGGTCACTGCCTTTCGGTATCAGAATTTGTAACATTTTGTGACATGTGTGTTGATTTCAGCACCAAATGACAGATTGCTGGTGATTGTGGAGCATATGTGAAACCATCAACAACTTAAGAGTGTCACATAGTCAATGTTTACAAATTCCTGGTTCCCCTGTTATTGCCATATGCAGGGAGGAAAGGTTTTCCTGTTTCTTTCCTTCTTACTTGATCATGAGAGTTTGGAATGTGAAAGATTACTTGTCAATCTAGCGTGTGTACTTAACCATTGATGTGCTAAGGGTAACAGAATAGGCAGACAGATCTTCTTGAGTTTTTAACAGAGGTCAAATTTATTCCTTTGAACTAAGCTGCGTAAAAATACAGGCACTCAAAATCTGCATGCACAATGAAAAGTGAAAGATACAGCTTGGTAAATTTGACCAAATACTAAATCATGAAAAAAGCATGAGAATGGGTTTGCAGACAAAGCTGTTAACTTGGTTGCTTATAATTAACAGGCTTTTGGTTCTCAGATGAGATGATGTTCCAAAATGTATTTGGAGTGTTCCTCTTTCTTTTGGAGATGTTGCTGCAAAAATTCAAAGAATTTCCCATGGAATTCTCTGTCTATTTGCAGGGAAGTCGATACAGTTCACATGTCAGCAGACACAAGGTTTAGCTATTAGATTGAAGGGAGAGAGAAATGAGATTATCGTTTCTTCGTCACAACACCAATTCTGAAGAACGGACATATCGGGACTTAAAATGTTATCACTGTTTCTCTCTCCACAGTTCTGGCTGGGTCTGCTGAATTTCACCAGCATTTTCTGTCTTTATGCCAAAATCGTATTTTATCTTAACTACACCACAATTTAAGATAACACAGGATTTTGTAAGGTTGCTAAGCAATTTTCCTGACAGTTGAGATCATTCTCTGTTATAATGAGAAAACATTGATGGATTAGCATACAGTTGAATCACTCACTGTAGGTTCAAGCAGAATCAGCAACATATTGATTTGCGGGTCTGTGTCAGTATCACTCCAATTCAACATATTTACAGCTTTGAGTGGTGCAAAAACTACAAGAAATGATCACATTCCTATTGTTCGGTCTGGTCACTCATGGAGGATATTAGCATCAACACAGAATAATTGCTACCCTTAACATGATAGCTCCCAATTCCGCATTCTAATTTGAGTTACCATATGTCTTTGTTGAAAAACCGTGTATAAGCAGTTTAGCTTTAATACTCCATTATGGTTTACTGTGACACTATCATATATTTTAGTCAGGTGTTGATTTTTAAGGTACATACAACCACAGGTCATGAAATGCAGTTTTCTAAATTGACATTGTTGCCTCTGACAGATCAATTGCAGATGACTGGTGCAGGTAGCAAACCTAAGAGAACAAGAGTTGTTAGCACGTGCGAACACTTTTAAAGTAGCTTATTCAAGAAAAAAAAGTGCAGTAAATTTAACTGCAGATCTCAATAGGATTTCTGCACCAAAACACAAAATTATAACATGATTTCAACTGCTAAATTAATTCAAGAAATATTATTCTTGTAACTAAAATATGACGCTTAGCATTCCTCTCGATACTCAGAATTAAATACCTCTAAAAGAATTATTCCCTGTCATAAATAAAATCTGTGGGCAGTTTGAATTATATAATAGGACTTTTTGTATTGGAGTTGTTCAATGGGAAAGACAAAGGATTGTAACATGGCTGTTGGAAGTGATGTTTAATCTTCGCATGTTTTTCCCAATATCATGATTATTTGTATCTTGACTCATAATTTCTATGAAACAAGTTAAATTTAATTGACCTCTATTTTCTGTAATTAATGTCACTGCTCTAATCAGTTAAAAAAATAACCCATCCATTTATATATGTTGGCATACATTAATTTCTAATATAAGATAATCAGAGGGTTAGATAGGTTGGACAGTGAGAGCCTTTTTCCTCGGATGGTGATGGCTAGCATGAGGGGACATAGCTTTAAATTGAGTGGCGATAGATATAGGATGGATGTCAGAAGTAGCTTCTTTACTCAGAGAGTAGTAGGAGTTTGGAATACCAGGCCTGCAACAGCAGTAGACTCGCCAACTTTAAGAGAATTTAAATGGTCATTGGATAGGCACATGGACGAGAATGGAATAGCGTAGGTTAGATGGGCTTCAGATTAGTTCCACAGGTTGGTGCAAAATCGAGAGCCGAATGGCCTGTATTGCGCTGTAATGTTCCATGTTTTATGTTCTATAATATAAAGTGGCACCTTTGAGACTTCCACAAAACTGATTTTAACAGAATAGAAAGTTAAATTAATAGTGAAAGAGTTAATGAAAAACTGAACCTCCAGACTTGGAATCAGTGTGAATATATTAAACACCAGTATTTATTGGACCCAGGCCCATTTTCTTTCCAATTGTACAGTTCTAATTGGTGCATTGTTGCCAGATCTTGTTACACAGAATGGCTGAACTTTAGCAATATGATGGATCTAGAATTGACAGAGCACATTACGGATTTCTGCCTGTGGGCAAAAGAGAAATTTGCATATTTTAAAAACATCATTGGTGGATTGAAATAATAATTCAATTATACATACATGCATGCTAAAGGGAACTTTGGCTGTGTGTGATGCCTGCTTATTGCATTCTGTGGTCTGTTTCATAATGCTGCACATTTATGCAGCTTAGAGATCATGCCTTAGTGTGAGAAGAAACTACCGTTACACAGACTTTGGATCTTATGAGGATAAAAGAAGCAGATGTCAACTTAGCTTTCCCCTGCAATTTGTTGGGGTCTTATTAAAATAGCTGGTACCAAAGCCTAACCAGTTTGTAGGCAAGTCCTGGGATAGGAGGGTGGAGGAAATGATCCCTACAGTGGAGAAGGGGTTGGGGAAGGGGGGGTTAGCAAATGTTGAACCTGGGCTGATGGTGGTTTATAATACTGTTATGGAACCAGGAGGGACACTCTTAACCTTCCTGAATCCACTTCAATAAAACTTCAAGAAGTTAACCCACAGTAAATAGTTAAAATGCAAGAGTGAACTTTATTTTAAATTTTGACAGCTTCTCATAGTCCCTTTCATATCTGGAATTTAAGTCACCATGGACTCAGAAAAATCTTAGTTTGCATATGTGGTGTATGTTTTACACAATATGAGGAATGCTGGATGAGTTCCTAAAACAAGTAGTCACCCTGTTGGCATATTCAAGGTGCCTAATGTATGTTTTTAGCCATATGGTGCACCGGAACAAGCTTCATAATGGCTTCATGATAAAGACTTCTCTGGACTTCAATGCTGCTCAGTACTTTCTATCAGCATTTCAAGATAGGGTACCGGCCATTGTAGTGATTGGAATGAGGTCAGCCAGGTGGACCTTATAGAATATGAGTTCCCTATTGGACTGTTAATCTGCTCCAATCAGGGGACCCTGGCTGACAGAAAAGAATAAAAGTGCTCGCCCTGGCAACGTATTTTTCGCCAGGTGCGTAACCTCAACTACGACATGCAGCTCCTGTTTGTCGACCGTGACAGTTTTGAGGTCGTCCTCAAGACGCTGCCTGTCTTTTACCAGGACCTGATCACTGTCTGGAACATGGTCGAATCGCACCGTGCCTACCCTCCGGCAGGAGTAGCGGCTGTCGTCAGGGAGCCGTTGCTCAGGAATCCGCACCTTCGTGCTCGCGGGTTCGAGTGGCTGTCGGAGGGGAAGGCCGTGGCGGCGAGGGTGACCAGGGTCGGGGACGTGCTGGGTGCCGGGGGCCTGGGCTGGACGTTGCCGCAAGACATAGCGAGCAGGGCAGCGGTAGACGTCCGGTACGTGGCCACCGGCATCCGACGCCTTAAAACGGCGGTGCTCGGACCCGACGTAGTGCACCAGTTGGAGGACGCTCAGGTGTGCGGTGGGATCCCGTCCACGCTCACCCCTGCCCGGACGGAATTTCACATTGGCCCCAAGGTCCAGTACTTACCGCGGGAGCCTGTGCCCCACAACCTGAGCCGCCTCCGAAATTTTAATTTTGTCCCCTTCAAGGACGTTAAAAGGCACGCCCTGTACCGACTGCTGCTGCACACCGTCCACCTCTTCCCCCTCATCCACCGCCCGGACACGCCCTGGCGTGCCCATTTGCCACCGGGCGGTGGGGATCCCCAGTGGAGGGCCCTCTACGCAGGAGTCCTCTCCCTTTCTCTCGGGGATCTGGGGTGGAGGGTGCTGCACGCAGCGGTCCCCTGCAACCGCAGATTGCGGTGGTTCACGGACTCCCAGCCCAACTGCTTGTTCTGTGGTGCTGTGGAGTCCGTGGACCATGTGTATATTGGGTGTGGGCGTTTGCACTCCCTTTTTGATTTTCTGAAAAACCTTCTCCTCTGCTTTTGGTTGCACTTCAGTCCCACGCTCCTGATCTTCGGGCACCCGGTGCGGAGGAGGGAGGGCAGGTCTGAAGACCTCCTCGTGGGTCTGCTCCTGGGCCTGGCCAAACTGGCCATAAACAGGTCCAGGCAGCGGGCCGTGGAGGGGGTCGTTAGGGCCGACTGCCTGCCCCTCTTCCGCGGTTATGTTAGGGCCCGGGTGTCCTTGTAGAAGGAGCACGCGGTGTCCACCAACACCCTGGAGTTGTTCATGGAGAGGTGGGCGCCGCAGGGAGTGGAGTGCATCATTTCCCCCTCCAACTCTATTTTGATTTAGTCCCTGCCCTCCCCTTCACTGTTTGTTCACACAGTATTGCCCTTTGATGTGAAGGGCACTGCTTGTCACAGGGCACTCGGGTGTTTTCCTACTTTTCCTGGTGGTGGAAATTGAATAAAGATTTGTACACCTTGTCTCTCACTGTGTCTCACAACTGCACACACACACCATGGGTACTGGGGATAAAAATTATAAGCACTACCGCAGTTAGGCGGTAGTGTGGAGGTTAATAATAAAAAAAATAAAAAAAGAAAAAAAAGAAAAAAAAACCCAGAGATCCCTTTGATGTGAAGGGCACTGCTTGTCACAGGCCACTCGGGTGTTTTGCCTGTTAGGAGCTGGACCAGTGGCAGTGCTGTGCTGAAGGAAGAAGGAGAAGAGAGAAGAAGAAGAAGAAGAAGAAGAAGAAAGAAGGAGGTGGAAGAAGGAGGAGAACAAGGAGGAGGTGGAAGAAGGAGGTGAGAGCTTTGTGCTCTGGGCCTAGTGTTTGAGCTGACCTGGGGCCCACTCCCACTGCTGGTCTCTGGGACCGCGCCTGGGCCTGCCTCCACCACCGCAGCCTGGGACTCGCCTGAGGCCCCTTCCCACAACCTCCTCCACTGGTGTGACCTGAGGCCTACCTCCACTGCTGCTGCCTGGGACTTGCTTGGGAGTCCCTCCACTGCTGGGACCAAGGGCCAGCCTGGGACTCGCCAGAGGCCTGCCTCAACTTCTGCCGCAGCCAGAGGCCCGCATCCACCAGTGCTGCCTGGGACTTGCCTGGGAGTCCCTCCCCAACTGAGGGCCTGCCTGGGACTCGCCAGAGGCCTGCCTCCACCACTGCAGCCTGGGACTCGTCTGAGGCCACTCCCCACAGCCTCCACCACTGCTGTGACCCGAGGCCCACCTCCACCACTGCTGCCCAGGACTTAATTTTGGGGCTGCCTGGGACTTGTCTTGGGGACCCCCCCCAACAGGCCTGCCCCCAACACTGCAATTGAGGGCCTGCCGAGGACTTGCCTGAGGCCTGCCTCCACCACCGCTGCCTAGGACTCGCCTCGGGTGACTGGCCTCGGGCACCTCCCCAAGGACTCCACCGCTAATACTGCCAGAGGCCCACCTCCACCGCTGCTGCCGGGGGCCGACGGAGTATGGCGAGCCCGAAGGTCGCAGGGCCCAGCCGGACCTACGCCGGGGTAGCCGCTGCCTTAGGCTCGGCTGGCCCAACCCCGGCCGCAACCGCATCCCCCTTCAGGCACCTGACCAAACGCCTGGGGGTCAAGGCCTATCCCCACCCTAACATGACAATCGAGGCCTGCAGTAAGGCCATGGCTAGTGTGGTCGGCCCACTGGCCATCGTCGCTGCGGACCGCATGTACGGGAAGGCCGTATTCTTTCTTAAGACCGAGCAGGCGGTCCACCTGGCCGTGGAGAGGGGGCTCACTGTGGGCGGGACATATTTGCCAGTCGACCCTTTGGAGGTCACGGCCCAGAGAGTCGTGATCTCCAACGTCCCGCCCTTCATTGCCAGTGAGCTCCTTCTTCCCCACCTCAACACCTTGGGGGAGATCCGGTCAGGTGTTCAACCGCTCCTGCTCGGTCTTAAGGACCCCACCCTCCGCCATGTATACTCCTTCCGACGCCAGGTATTCATTTGCCTGGCCCGGGAGGAGGTCACGGAGGGATCCTTCACCATCCTCCACGAGGGCGCGACCTACCGCGCCTTCTGGACGGCGGACGGCGTGCGGTGCCACCTGTGCCGCGAGGTGGGGCATATTAGAAAAAACTGCCCCACCCAGAAGGCTGCCCAGCCCACACCAACGGCTGCGGGTGGTGCCGCCGCACCCACTCCCCCTCCCCCAAAGTCAACACCACAAGCCCCGGCACCGGGGGCTAAGCCAGAGGCTCCCAATGCCTCAGCCTCTGGCAGGGAGGGGGGTGAGCGTCCGACCGAACGGAAGGCGCTCAGGAAGACGCAACGCGTCAAGCCCGCCCACGGGGAGACCACCCTATCCCCATCCCCTTCCCCTTCCCCTCCACGTAGCCCACGACCTGCCCCGCCCCGGCACGACAATGCCCCTGCGGCCGTGCCAGCGTCGCCCCGGCGCGGGAACCCTGACCCCCGAACCCCCAAACCCGTACCTGATCCCGGTCCCACTGACCCCGACCCCAACACCGACCCCCACCTCGTTAAGGAAACTCCTGGGGCTTCAATCCCCCCTCCAGAAACTGAGCCCCGCCCCACCCAGCCACCCCCTGGCACTAACCTGGGGGGAACCATCGCTGCTCCACTTCCTGCAGCGACCGTGTCTCTGGGCCCCGGAGAGGGAACTGGGCCCCTGCCCCGCCCGCCATCACCTGATATACCAGGGGCGGGGCAGGAAGTGACACGGCTGACCCTCCCCACCCTGGCCACGCCCCCTGCCTTCCCCCAGCCAATCGTATTCCGGGAAAGGTGGGGGGAGGGACCTCGGGCCCCATGACCACCAAGGCGGGCGGGGAGGAGAAGGCTCATAAATTCCCCCCTGTCTCTCTGGGGAAGAGGCGCCGGCCCTTGGAGGGGGGAGAAATCCCATCAGCGCGCCGGCGGCGCTGCCCCTCTCCAGGGGATGAGCCGACGGTGCCCCCCCACTGTCCTGCACCATGGCCCGACCTGCCCAAACCCCCAGGGGCGACAGCTGGGCCTTCCACCGCCATAACTCCTCCAGCCCCTGGGGAGGATTTTATTAACAACACGGGCCATGGTGCAGTCGACAGACTTTTATTCACTGCTGGGTCGTCGAGCGGTGGAGGGGAGGAAGGTGTTATCCTCGCTCCTCCCTCCCAGACTGTTTTTCCGGGGGCCTTGGCCCTGGGGGAGGACCTTTTCCCCGAGGAGCCGGGCGTCCCGGTGTCGGGAGAGGAGCGGGGCCCCGAGCCTCTGCCGCCCGGCGACCCGAACTCGGGGCGTTCCGGGAAGGGGTGCGCCGAGGAAGATACGGAAGGTGACCCTGGGGGTGGGGTCACTGGAGGTTTGAGGCCAGTTGGCGGTGCCGGACCAGCCCCCATCCTCTCGGTGGGGGAGGGGTCGGTGACCGAAGGCGACCTCCCGGAGGAGGGTTCTGGATCGGTGGCGGACACCGGGGACGACGCGGAGTCCGTCTCCAGCGACATTTTCGAGTCCCAGGTGCCCCCCACCGATCTCCCCCTCATCCCCCTCGAGGAACTCCGGGAATTTGTCGAGGAAACTCGGAGTCGCCGGGATAGAGCCCAACTGGCGCTCGACCGCTGGAGCTCCTTCGAAAGAATCTACTGGTCGGCCCACGCTGCGCGCCAGGCGCCCGGGCTTGACGTCAATGAGCGAAAGCGAGTCAGGAACTTCCTGGGAGCACTCCTGGTGAGGGCGAGGGACTTCTGTGCCCCTCTCTCGTCCTCCCAGTAAATATGTACATAGTTTAACTGTGTGTACTGGTGGTGGTTGCACTATACTTCCGACATGGAGACAACTATAGCCAGCCTCAACATCAACGGCAGCAGGGAGTCACAGCGCAGATTCCAGACCCTCTCGGTCCTTCGGGACGGGAGGTATGCGGTGTGCTTCCTGCAAGAAACCCACACTACCCCGGGAGACGAAGCCACCTGGCTCCTGGAGTGGCGAGGGGGGGTCTACATGAGTCACCTCACCCGCAGATCTGGCGGGGTGGCTATCTTGTTGGCCCCGCATTTTCAGCCGGAGATCTTGGGGGTCAGGGAGCCAGTGCCAGGCCGTTTGCTTCACCTGACGGTTCGGCTGGGGGGCGCGGTGCTTCACTTGGTGAACGTCTACGCTCCCCTGGCCGGGCCGAGGCAAGCGAGCTTCTTCGAAGAAGTGTCCGCTCATCTCGCTTCCATCGACGAGAACCAGTGCGTCGTCCTCGGGGGAGATTTTAACTGCGTCCTCGAGGACAGGGACCACGGCGGTGCCCGCACGAGTTCGACGTCGGGGAGGAGGTTGGGGGACTTGGTCAAGTCCTTGGACCTGGTGGACGTCTGGCGGAATCTCCATCCTGACTCCATCGCCTTCACCTTCGTGAGGCCTGGGGTCGGAGCGTCCAGAATCGACCGCCTGTACGTTTCGCGGGCGTACGCCTCCTGCTTTCCGAAGGCCTCCACGCGGCAGGTGTCGTGCACGGACCATCACCTGGTGTGGGCGGAACTCCTTCCGTTCGGCGCCAGGTTGGGCTCCGCGTACTGGCACTTTAACAACCTGCTGCTGGAGGACGAGCGGTTCCGGGACTCGTTTCGTCGTTTCTGGGCCGGCTGGAGAAGGAAGCGGGGAAGCTTCCCCTCCCTGAGGCTATGGTGGGACGTGGGCAAGGCTCACGTCCGCGTCTTCTGTCAGGAGTACGCGAGGGGGTCGACGAAGAGGCGGAAATCCAGGATCGGGGAGTTGGAGAGGGAGATGCTCGACCTGGAGTCACGCCTCGGTCAGCCCGACGCGGACCCGGCCCTGCGCGGGGTGTACGAAGAGAAGAAGGCCGCGCTCCGGGACCTGCAGCTCGTCGGGGCTCGGGGCGCGTACGTGAGGTCGCGGCTCCAGCTCCTCCAGGACCTGGACCGCGGCTCCCCCTTCTTCTACTCGCTGGAAAAAAGGCGTGGCACCCGTCAGCAGCTCCTTGTGCTGCTGGCCGACGACGGGTCCCTCGTCTCGGATCCGGAGGGTATCAGGGCCCACGTCCGATCCTATTACACGGCCCTGTTCTCTCCGGATCCGTCCAGCGAGGACGCTCGCAGAGTTCTGTGGGAGGACCTGCCGCAGCTCAGCCCGGAGGACGCCGGAAGGCTCGACGCTCCCGTCACCTTAGAGGAGCTGACCGGCGCCCTCGACCGGCTCTCGCGGGGCAAATCCCCGGGGCTGGACGGGCTGACTGTGGAGTTCTTCAGGGCGTTCTGGGACGTCCTGGGGAGCGACTACGCACAGGTCCTGGGGGAGTGTCTAAATGCCGGAGAGCTGCCCCTTTCTTGGCGCAGGGCGGTCATCGTCCTGCTGCCAAAGAAGGGGGACCTTCGTTCTTTGAAGAACTGGCGTCCGGTCTCCCTCCTCAGCACGGACTACAAAATTTTTGCCAGGGTGTTGTCTTCTCGCCTGGCTTCCGTGCTGGCCCACATGATTCACCCGGACCAGTCCTACACGGTCCCGGGCCGGAGGATACAAGACAACGTCCATCTGGTCCGGGACCTGATCCATTTCTGTCGACGGGCTGGTCTGCCGAGCGCCTTCCTGTCTCTCGACCAGGAGAAGGCGTTCGACAGGGTCGATCACGAGTACCTGCTCGGGACTCTGCGGGCGTTCGGGTTCGGGACGCAGTTCGTCGCCCGGATCCGACTTTTGTACGCCGCCGCAGAGTGTCTGGTTAAAGTTAACGGGTCCCTGACGGCGCCCCTTCGCTTCGGGAGAGGAGTACGTCAGGGCTGCCCCCTGTCCGGCCAGCTGTATTCCCTGTGCGTGGAGCCTTTCCTGCGCCTCTTGCGGAGGAGGTTGTCGGGGCTGGTTCTGCGCGGCGCGGGCGCGGGGGTGGTCCTCTCGGCCTACGCCGACGACGTGCTCCTCACTTTCACCGACCCGGCTGACCTGGGGAGGATGCGCGAGTGCCAGGCCGTGTACTCGGCGGCGTCTTCCGCCAGGATCAACTGGGCCAAATGTTCCGGGCTACTGGTGGGTCCGTGGCGGGTGGACTCCCTGCCGGAGGAGTTTCGGGGGTTCAGCTGGAGTACCACCCATCTCCTCTACCTGGGGGTCTACCTCAGCCCGACCGAGGAATCCTGGCCGGCCAACTGGCAGGAGCTGGAGGCCAAAGTCTCGGCTCGCCTAGGCCGCTGGACAGGACTGCTCCGAGTGCTATCTTACAGGAGCCGAGTGCTGGTCATAAACCAGCTGGTGGCCGCCATGCTGTGGTACCGGCTGGTCACTTTGGTCCCTCCTCCTGGCTTTGTCGCTGACATCCAGAGAACGTTGGTCGACTTCTTCTGGGACAAAAAGATGCACTGGGTCGCTGCGCAGGTTCTGAGTCTCCCCATTGAGGAGGGCGGTCAGTCGCTGGTGTGCGTCCGCACCCAGGTCGCGACCTTCCGCCTTCAGACCTTGCAGCGATACCTTTACGTCGAGCCTCCTCCTAGGTGGTGCGCCCTGGCGACGTATTTTTTCCGCCAGGTGCGTAACCTCAACTACGACACGCAGCTCCTGTTCGTCGACCGTGACGGTTTGGAGGTCGCCCTCAAGGTGCTGCCTGTCTTTTACCAGGACCTGATCACTGTCTGGAACATGGTCGAATCGCGTCGCGCCTACCCTCCGGCAGGAGTAGCGGCTGTCGTCAGGGAGCCGTTGCTCAGGAATCCGCACCTCCGTGCTCGCGGGTTCGAGTGGCTGTCGGAGGGGAGGGCCGTGGCGGCGAGGGTGACCAGGGTCGGGGACGTGCTGGGTGCCGGGGGCCTGGGCTGGACGTTGCCGCAAGACATAGCGAGCAGGGCAGCGGTAGACGTCCGGTACGTGGCCACCGGCATCCGACGCCTTAAAACGGCGGTGCTCGGACCCGACGTAGTGCACCAGTTGGAGGACGCTCAGGTGTGCGGTGGGATCCCGTCCGCGCTCACCCCTGCCCGGACGGAATTTCACATTGGCCCCAGGGTCCCGTACTTCCCGCGGGAGCCTGTGCCCCACAACCTGAGCCGCCTCCGAAATTTTAACTTTGTCCCGTTCAAGGACGTTAAAAGGTGTGTCCTATATCGACTGCTGCTGCACACCGTCCACCTCTTCTCCCTCATCCACCGCCCGGACACGCCCTGGCGTGCCCATTTGCCACCGGGCGGTGGGGATCCCCAGTGGAGGGCTCTCTATGCAGGAGTCCTCCCCCTTTCTCTCGGGGATCTGGGGTGGAGGGTGCTGCACGCAGCAGTCCCCTGCAACCGCAGATTGCGGTGGTTCACGGACTCCCAGCCCAACTGCTTGTTCTGTGGCGCTGTGGAGTCCATGGACCATGTGTATGTTGGGTGTGGGCGTTTGCACTCCCTTTTTGATTTTCTGAAAAACCTTCTCCTCTGCTTTTGGTTGCACTTCAGTCCCACGCTCCTGATCTTCGGGCACCCGGTGCGGAGGAGGGAGGGCAGGTCTGAAGACCTCCTCGTGGGTCTGCTCCTGGGCCTGGCCAAACTGGCCATAAACAGGTCCAGGCAGCGGGCCGTGGAGGGGGTCGTTAGGGCCGACTGCCTGCCCCTCTTCCGCGGTTACGTTAGGGCCCGGGTGTCCTTGGAGAAGGAGCACGCGGTGTCCACCAACACCCTGGAGTTGTTCAGGGAGAGGTGGGCACCGCAGGGAGTGGAGTGCATCATTTCCCCCTCCAACTCTATTTTGATTTAGTCCCTGCCCTCCCCTTCACTGTTTTGATCACACAGCATTGCCCTTTGATGTGAAGGGCACTGCTCGTCACAGGCCACTCGGGTGTTTTCCTACTTTTCCTGGTGGTGGAAATTGAATAAAGATTTGTGCACTTTATGTCTCTCACTGTGTCTCACAGCTGCACACACACACCATGGGTGCTGGGGTTAAAAATAATAAGCACTACCGCAGTTAGGCGGTAGTGTGGGGGTTAATAAAAAGAAAAAAAAAGAAAAGAAAAGAAAAAAAAAAAAAGGAGAAAAAAAAAAAAGGATTAAAGTGCTCGCCCTGGCAACGTATTTTTCGCCAGGTGCGTAACCTCAACTACGACATGCAGCTCCTGTTTGTCGACCGTGACAGTTTTGAGGTCGTCCTCAAGACGCTGCCTGTCTTTTACCAGGACCTGATCACTGTCTGGAACATGGTCGAATCGCACCGTGCCTACCCTCCGGCAGGAGTAGCGGCTGTCGTCAGGGAGCCGTTGCTCAGGAATCCGCACCTTCGTGCTCGCGGGTTCGAGTGGCTGTCGGAGGGGAAGGCCGTGGCGGCGAGGGTGACCAGGGTCGGGGACGTGCTGGGTGCCGGGGGCCTGGGCTGGACGTTGCCGCAAGACATAGCGAGCAGGGCAGCGGTAGACGTCCGGTACGTGGCCACCGGCATCCGACGCCTTAAAACGGCGGTGCTCGGACCCGACGTAGTGCACCAGTTGGAGGACGCTCAGGTGTGCGGTGGGATCCCGTCCACGCTCACCCCTGCCCGGACGGAATTTCACATTGGCCCCAAGGTCCAGTACTTACCGCGGGAGCCTGTGCCCCACAACCTGAGCCGCCTCCGAAATTTTAATTTTGTCCCCTTCAAGGACGTTAAAAGGCACGCCCTGTACCGACTGCTGCTGCACACCGTCCACCTCTTCCCCCTCATCCACCGCCCGGACACGCCCTGGCGTGCCCATTTGCCACCGGGCGGTGGGGATCCCCAGTGGAGGGCCCTCTACGCAGGAGTCCTCTCCCTTTCTCTCGGGGATCTGGGGTGGAGGGTGCTGCACGCAGCGGTCCCCTGCAACCGCAGATTGCGGTGGTTCACGGACTCCCAGCCCAACTGCTTGTTCTGTGGTGCTGTGGAGTCCGTGGACCATGTGTATATTGGGTGTGGGCGTTTGCACTCCCTTTTTGATTTTCTGAAAAACCTTCTCCTCTGCTTTTGGTTGCACTTCAGTCCCACGCTCCTGATCTTCGGGCACCCGGTGCGGAGGAGGGAGGGCAGGTCTGAAGACCTCCTCGTGGGTCTGCTCCTGGGCCTGGCCAAACTGGCCATAAACAGGTCCAGGCAGCGGGCCGTGGAGGGGGTCGTTAGGGCCGACTGCCTGCCCCTCTTCCGCGGTTATGTTAGGGCCCGGGTGTCCTTGTAGAAGGAGCACGCGGTGTCCACCAACACCCTGGAGTTGTTCATGGAGAGGTGGGCGCCGCAGGGAGTGGAGTGCATCATTTCCCCCTCCAACTCTATTTTGATTTAGTCCCTGCCCTCCCCTTCACTGTTTGTTCACACAGTATTGCCCTTTGATGTGAAGGGCACTGCTTGTCACAGGGCACTCGGGTGTTTTCCTACTTTTCCTGGTGGTGGAAATTGAATAAAGATTTGTACACCTTGTCTCTCACTGTGTCTCACAACTGCACACACACACCATGGGTACTGGGGATAAAAATTATAAGCACTACCGCAGTTAGGCGGTAGTGTGGAGGTTAATAATAAAAAAAATAAAAAAAGAAAAAAAAGAAAAAAAAAACCAGAGATCCCTTTGATGTGAAGGGCACTGCTTGTCACAGGCCACTCGGGTGTTTTGCCTGTTAGGAGCTGGACCAGTGGCAGTGCTGTGCTGAAGGAAGAAGGAGAAGAGAGAAGAAGAAGAAGAAGAAGAAGAAGAAAGAAGGAGGTGGAAGAAGGAGGAGAACAAGGAGGAGGTGGAAGAAGGAGGTGAGAGCTTTGTGCTCTGGGCCTAGTGTTTGAGCTGACCTGGGGCCCACTCCCACTGCTGGTCTCTGGGACCGCGCCTGGGCCTGCCTCCACCACCGCAGCCTGGGACTCGCCTGAGGCCCCTTCCCACAACCTCCTCCACTGGTGTGACCTGAGGCCTACCTCCACTGCTGCTGCCTGGGACTTGCTTGGGAGTCCCTCCACTGCTGGGACCAAGGGCCAGCCTGGGACTCGCCAGAGGCCTGCCTCAACTTCTGCCGCAGCCAGAGGCCCGCATCCACCAGTGCTGCCTGGGACTTGCCTGGGAGTCCCTCCCCAACTGAGGGCCTGCCTGGGACTCGCCAGAGGCCTGCCTCCACCACTGCAGCCTGGGACTCGTCTGAGGCCACTCCCCACAGCCTCCACCACTGCTGTGACCCGAGGCCCACCTCCACCACTGCTGCCCAGGACTTAATTTTGGGGCTGCCTGGGACTTGTCTTGGGGACCCCCCCCAACAGGCCTGCCCCCAACACTGCAATTGAGGGCCTGCCGAGGACTTGCCTGAGGCCTGCCTCCACCACCGCTGCCTAGGACTCGCCTCGGGTGACTGGCCTCGGGCACCTCCCCAAGGACTCCACCGCTAATACTGCCAGAGGCCCACCTCCACCGCTGCTGCCGGGGGCCGACGGAGTATGGCGAGCCCGAAGGTCGCAGGGCCCAGCCGGACCTACGCCGGGGTAGCCGCTGCCTTAGGCTCGGCTGGCCCAACCCCGGCCGCAACCGCATCCCCCTTCAGGCACCTGACCAAACGCCTGGGGGTCAAGGCCTATCCCCACCCTAACATGACAATCGAGGCCTGCAGTAAGGCCATGGCTAGTGTGGTCGGCCCACTGGCCATCGTCGCTGCGGACCGCATGTACGGGAAGGCCGTATTCTTTCTTAAGACCGAGCAGGCGGTCCACCTGGCCGTGGAGAGGGGGCTCACTGTGGGCGGGACATATTTGCCAGTCGACCCTTTGGAGGTCACGGCCCAGAGAGTCGTGATCTCCAACGTCCCGCCCTTCATTGCCAGTGAGCTCCTTCTTCCCCACCTCAACACCTTGGGGGAGATCCGGTCAGGTGTTCAACCGCTCCTGCTCGGTCTTAAGGACCCCACCCTCCGCCATGTATACTCCTTCCGACGCCAGGTATTCATTTGCCTGGCCCGGGAGGAGGTCACGGAGGGGTCCTTCACCATCCCCCACGAGGGTGCGGCCTACCGCGCCTTCTGGACGGCGGACGGCGTGCGGTGCCACCTGTGCCGCGAGGTGGGGCATATTAGAAAAAACTGCCCCACCCAGAAAGCTGCCCAGCCCCCACCAACGGCTGCGGGTGGTGCCGCCGCACCCATTCCCCCTCCCCCAAAGCCAGCACCACAAGCCCCGACCTCGGGGGCTAAGCCGGAGGCTCCCAATACCTCAGCCTCTGGCAGGGAGGGGGGTGAGCGTCCGACCGGACAGAAGGCGCCCAGAAAGACGCTACGCGTCAAGCCCGCCCACGGGGAGACCACCCTATCCCCATCCCCTTCCCCTTCCCCTTCCCCTTCCCCTCCACGTAGCCCACGACCTGCCCCGCCCCGGCACGACAATGCCCCTGCGGCCGTGCCAGCGTCGCCCCGGCGCGGGAACCCTGACCCCCGAACCCCCAAACCCGTACCTGATCCCGGTCCCACTGACCCCGACCCCGACCCCGACCCCGACCCCAACCCCAACCCCAACCCCAACCCCGACCCCCACCTCGTTAAGGAAACTCCTGGGGCTTCAACCCCTCCTCCAGAAACTGAGCCCCGCCCCACCCAGCCATCCCCTGGCACTAACCTGAGGGGAACCACCGCTGCCCTACCTCCTCCAGAGACTGATTCTCTAGGCCCTGGAGAGGGAACTGGGCCCCTGCCCCACCCGCCATCACCTGATAAACCAGGGGCGGGGCAGGAAGTGACACAGCTTACCTTCCCCACCCTGGCCACGCCCCCTGCATTCCCCCAGCCAATCATATTCCAGGAAAGGCTGGGGGGAGGGACCTCGGGCCCCATGACCACCAAGGCGGGCGGGGAGGGGAAGACCCATAAATCCCCCCCTGTCTCTCTGGGGAAGAGGTGCCAGCCCTTGGAGAGGGGAGAAATCCCATCAGCGCGCCGGCGGCCCTTCCCCTCTCCGGGGGATGAGCCGACGGTGTCTCCCCACTGTCCTGCACCATGGCCTGACCTGCCCAAACCCCCAGGGGCGACAGCTGGGCCTTCCACAGCCATAACTCCTCCAGCCCCTGGGGAGGATTTTAATAACAACACGGGCCATGGTGCAGGCGACCGCCTTCTTTTTACCATTGGGTCGTTGAGCGGTGGAGGGGAGGAAGGTGTTATCCTCGCTCCTCCCTCCCAGACTGTTTTTCCGGGGGCCTTGGCCCTGGGGGAGGACCTTTTCCCCGAGGAGCCGGGCGTCCCGGTGTCGGGAGAGGAGCGGGGCCCCGAGCCTCTGCCGCCCGGCGACCTGAACTTGGGGCGTTCTGGGAAAGGGGTGCGCCGAGGAAGATACGGAAGGTGACCCTGGGGGTGGGGTCACTGGAGGTTTGAGGCCAGTTGGCGGTGCCGGACCAGCCCCCATCCTCTCGGTGGGGGAGGGGTCAGTGACTGAAGGCGACCTCCCGGAGGAGGGTTCTGGATCGGTGGCGGACACCGGGGACGACGCGGAGTCAGTCTCCAGTGAGATTTTCGAGTCCCAGGTGCCCCCCACCGATCTCCCCCTCATCCCCCTCGAGGAACTCCGGGAATTTGTCGAGGAAACTCGGAGTCGCCGGGATAGAGCCCAACTGGTGCTCGACCGCTGGAGCTCCTTCGAAAGAGTCTACTGGTCGGCCCACGCTGCGCGCCAGGCGCCCGGGCTTGACGTCAATGAGCGAAAGCGAGTCAGGAACTTCCTGGGAGCACTCCTGGTGAGGGCGAGGGACTTTTGTGCCCCTCTCTCGTCCTCCCAGTAAAAATGTATATAGTTTAACTGTGTGTACTGGTGGTGGTTGCACTATACTTCCGACATGGAGACAACTATAGCCAGCCTCAACATCAACGGCAGCAGGGAGTCACAGCGCAGATTCCAGACCCTCTCGGTCCTTCGGGACGGGAGGTATGCGGTGTGCTTCCTGCAAGAAACCCACACTACCCTGGGAGACGAAGCCACCTGGCTCCTGGAGTGGCGAGGGGGGGTCTACATGAGTTACCTCACCCGCAGATCTGGCGGGGTGGCTATCCTGTTGGCCCCGCATTTTCAGCCGGAGATCTTGGGTGTCAGGGAGCCAGTGCCAGGCCGTTTGCTTCACCTGACGGTTCGGCTGGGGGGCGCGGTGCTTCACTTGGTGAACGTCTACGCTCCCCTGGCCGGGCCGAGGCAAGCGAGCTTCTTCGAAGAAGTGTCCGCTCATCTTGCTTCCATCGACGAGAACCAGTGCGTCGTCCTCGGGGGAGATTTTAACTGCGTCCTCGAGGACAGGGACCATGGCGGTGCCCGCACGAGTTCGACGTCGGGGAGGAGGTTGGGGGACTTGGTCAAGTCCTTGGACCTGGTGGACGTCTGGCGGAATCTCCATCCTGACTCCATCGCCCTCACCTTCGTGAGGCCTGGGGTCGGAGCGTCCAGAATCGACCGCCTGTACGTTTTGCGGGCGTACGCCTCCTGTTTTCCGAAGGCCTCCACGCGGCAGGTGTCGTGCACGGACCATCACCTGGTGTGGGCGGAACTCCTTCCGTTCGGCGCCAGGTTGGGCTCCGCGTACTGGCACTTTAACAACCTGCTGCTGGAGGACGAGCGGTTCCGGGACTCGTTTCGTCGTTTCTGGGCCGGCTGGAGAAGGAAGCGGGGAAGCTTCCCCTCCCTGAGGCTATGGTGGGACGTGGGCAAGGCTCACGTCCGCGTCTTCTGTCAGGAGTATGCGAGGGGGTCGACAAAGAGGCGGAAATCCAGGATCCGGGAGTTGGAGAGGGAGATGCTCGACCTGGAGTCACGCCTCGGTCAGCCCGACGCGGACCCGGCCCTGCGCGGGGTGTACGAAGAGAAGAAGGCCGCGCTCCGGGACCTGCAGCTCGTCGGGGCTCAGGGCGCGTACGTGAGGTCACGGCTCCAGCTCCTCCAGGACCTGGACCGCGGCTCCCCTTTCTTCTACTCGCTGGAAAAAAGGCGCGGCACCCGTCAGTAGCTCCTTGTGCTGCTGGCCGACGACGGGTCCCTCGTCTCGGATCCGGAGGGTATCAGGGCCCACGTCCGATCCTATTACACGGCCCTGTTCTCTCCGGATCCGTCCAGCGAGGACGCTCGCAGAGTTCTGTGGGAGGACCTGCCGTAGCTCAGCCCGGAGGACGCCGGAAGGCTCGACGCTCCCGTCACCTTAGAGGAGCTGACCGGCGCCCTCGAGGGGCAAATCCCCGGGGCTGGACGGGCTGACTGTGGAGTTCTTCAGGGCGTTCTGGGATGTCCTGGGGAGCGACTACGCACAGGTCCTGGGGGAGTGTCTAAATGCCGGAGAGCTGCCCCTTTCTTGGCGCAGGGCGGTCATTGTCCTGCTGCCAAAGAAGGAGGACCTTCGTTCCTTGAAGAACTGGCGTCCGGTCTCCCTCCTCAGCACGGACTACAAAATTTTTGCCAGGGTGTTGTCTTCTCGCCTGGCTTCCGTGCTGGCCCACATGATTCACCCGGACCAGTCCTACACGGTCCCGGGCCGGAGGATACAAGACAACGTCCATCTGGTCCGGGACCTGATCCATTTCTGTCGACGGGCTGGTCTGCCGAGCGCCTTCCTGTCTCTCGACCAGGAGAAGGCGTTCGACAGGGTCGATCACGAGTACCTGCTCGGGACTCTGCGGGCGTTCGGGTTCGGGACGCAGTTCGTCGCCCGGATCCGACTTTTGTACGCCGCCGCAGAGTGTCTGGTTAAAGTTAACGGGTCCCTGACGGCGCCCCTTCGCTTCGGGAGAGGAGTGCGTCAAGGCTGCCCCCTGTCCGGCCAACTGTATTCCCTGTGCGTGGAGCCTTTCCTGCGCCTCTTGCGGAGGAGGTTGTCGGGGCTGGTTCTGCGCGGCGCGGGCACGGGGGTGGTCCTCTCGGCCTACGCCGACGACGTGCTCCTCACTTTCACCGACCCGGCTGACCTGGGGAGGATGCGTGAGTGCCAGGCTGTGTACTCGGCGGTGTCTTCCGCCAGGATCAACTGGGCCAAATGTTCCGGGCTACTGGTGGGTCCGTGGCGGGTGGACTCCCTGCCGGAGGAGTTTCGGGGGTTCAGCTGGAGTACCACCCATCTCCTCTACCTGGGGGTCTACCTCAGCCCGGCCGAGGAATCCTGGCCGGCCAACTGGCAGGAGCTGGAGGCCAAAGTCTCGGCTCGCCTAGGCCGCTGGACAGGACTGCTCCGAGTGCTATCTTACAGGAGCCGAGTGCTGGTCATAAACCAGCTGGTGGCCGCCATGCTGTGGTACCGGCTGGTCACTTTGGTCCCTCCTCCTGGCTTTGTCGCTGACATCCAGAGAACGTTGGTCGACTTCTTCTGGGACAAAAAGATGCACTGGGTCGCTGCGCAGGTTCTGAGTCTCCCCATTGAGGAGGGCGGTCAGTCGCTGGTGTGCGTCCGCACCCAGGTCACGACCTTCCGCCTTCAGACCTTGCAGCGATACCTTTACGTCGAGCCTCCTCCTAGGTGGTGCGCCCTGGCGACGTATTTTTTCCGCCAAGTGCGTAACCTCAACTACGACACGCAGCTCTTGTTCGTCGACCGTGACGGTTTGGAGGTCGCCCTCAAGGTGCTGCCTGTCTTTTACCAGGACCTGATCACTGTCTGGAACATGGTCGAATCGCGTCGCGCCTACCCTCCGGCAGGAGTAGCGGCTGTCGTCAGGGAGCCGTTGCTCAGGAATCCGCACCTCCGTGCTCGCGGGTTCAAGTGGCTGTCGGAGTGGAGGGCCGTGGCGGCGAGGGTGACCAGGGTCGGGGACGTGCTGGGTGCCGGGGGGCTGGGCTGGACGTTGCCGCAAGACATAGCGAGCAGGGCAGCGGTAGACGTCCGGTACGTGGCCACCGGCATCCAACGCCTTAAAACGGCGGTGCTCGGACCCGACGTAGTGCACCAGTTGGAGGACGCTCAGGTGTGCGGTGGGATCCCATCCGCGCTCACCCCTGCCCGGACGGAATTTCACATCGGCCCCAAGGTCCCGTACTTCCCGCGGGAGCCTGTGCCCCACAACCTGAGCCGCCTCCGTAATTTTAGTTTTGTCCCGTTCAAGGACGTTAAAAGGCGGGTCCTGTACAGACTGCTGCTGCACACTGTCCACCTCTTCTCCCTCATCCACCGCCCGGACACGCCCTGGCGTGCCCATTTGCCACCGGGCAGTGGGGATCCCCAGTGGAGGGCCCTCTACGCAGGAGTCCTCCCCCTTTCTCTCGGGGATCTGGGGTGGAGGGTGTTGCACGCAGCAGTCCCCTGCAACCGCAGATTGCGGTGGTTCACGGACTCCCAGCCAAACTGCTTGTTCTGTGGCGCTGTGGAGTCCGTGGACCATGTGTATATTGGGTGTGGGCGTTTGCACTCCCTTTTTGATTTTCTTAAAAACCTCCTCCTCTGCTTTTGTTTGCACTTCAGTCCCACGCTCCTGATCTTCGGGCACCCGGTGCGGAGGAGGGAGGGCAGGTCTGAAGACCTCCTCGTGGGTCTGCTCCTGGGCCTGGCCAAACTGGCCATAAACAGGTCCAGGCAGCGGGCCGTGGAGGGGGTCGTTAGGGCCGACTGCCTGCCCCTCTTCCGCGGTTACGTTAGGGCCCGGGTGTCCTTGGAGAAGGAGCACGCGGTGTCCACCAACACCCTGGAGTTGTTCATGGAGAGGTGGGCGCCGCAGGGAGTGGAGTGCATCATTTCCCCCTCCAACTCTATTTTGATTTAGTCCCTGCCCTCCCCTTCACTGTTTTGATCACACAGCATTGCCCTTTGATGTGAAGGGCACTGCTCGTCACAGGCCACTCGGGTGTTTTCCTACTTTTCCTGGTGGTGGAAATTGAATAAAGATTTGTACACCTTGTCTCTCACTGTGTCTCACAGCTGCGCACACACACACCATGGATGCAGGGGAAAAAATAAGCACTACCGCAGTTAGGCGGTAGTGTGGGGTAAGAAAAATATATATATATAAACAAGGATTGCCCTTTAGAAAAAAGAAAAATAAAATAAACAGGAATATCACAGGGAAATAAAAAGAATAAAAGTGCCAACCCTAGCAACATATTTTTTCGCCAGGTGCGTAACCTCAACTGCGACACCACACTCCTGTTCGTCGATCGTGACAGTTTGGAGGTCGTCCTCAAGATGCTGCCTGTCTTTAACCAGGACCTGATCACTGTCTGGAACATGGTCGAATCGCGCTGCGCCTACCCTCCGGCAGGAGTAGCGGCTGTCGTCAGGGATCCGTTGCTCAGAAATCCGCACCTCCGTACTCGCGGGTTAGAGTGGAAGTCGGAGGGGAGAGCCGTGGCAGCGAGAGTGACCAGGGTCAGGGATGTGCTGGGTGCCGGGGGCCAGGGCTGGACGCTGCCACAGGATATAGCGAGCAGGGCAGCGGAAGACGTCCGGTACTTGGCCACCATCATTCTTACGTAACCCAACGTAGTGCACTAGTTAGAGGAGGCTCAGGTGTGCGGTGGGATCTGTCCGCACTCACCCCAGCGCGGACAGAATTTCACATTAGCCCCAAGGTCCCGCACTTCCTATGGGAGCCTGTGCCCCACAACCTGAGCCTGCCTGTGGAATTTTAATTTTGTTTCTTTTCAGGGGGTAAAAAGGCGGGCCCTGTATAGACTGCTGCTGCACATCGTCCACCTCTTCTCCCTCATCCACCGTCCGGACACGCCTTGGCGTGTCCATTTGCCATCGGGCAGTGGGGATCCCCAGTGGAGGGCTCTCTATGCGGGAATCCTCCCCCCTTCTTCGCGGATCTGGGGTGGAGGATGCTGCACGTAGCGGTCCCCTGCAACCGCAGATTGCGGTGGTTCACGGACTCCCAGCCCAACTGCTTGTTCTGTAGCACTGTGGAGTCCGTGGACCACGTGTATAGTGGGTGTGGACGTTTGCACTCCCTCTTTGATTTTCTTAAAAACCTCCTCCTCTGCTTTTGGTTGCATTTCAGTCCCACACTCCTGATCTTCGGGCACCTGGTACGGAGAAGGGACGGCAGGTCTGAAGACCTCCTCGTGGGTCTGCTCCTGGGCCTGGCCAAACTGGCCATAAACAGGTCCAGGCAGCAGGCCGTGGAGGGGTCGTTAGGGCTGACTGCCTGCCCCTCTTCTGCGGTTACGTTAGAGCCCGGGTGTCCTTGGAGAAGGAGCACGAGGTGTCCACTGACACCCTGGAGTTGTTCAGGGAGAGGCGGGCGCACAGGGAGTGGAGTGCATTATTTCCCCCTCCAACTCTATTTTGATTTAATCTCTGCCCTCCCCTTCACTGTTTGATCACAGCATTGCCCTTTTGTGAAGGGCACTGCTTGTCACAGGCCACTCAGGTGTTTTCCTATCTTCCTAGTGGTGGAAGTTGCATAAAAATTTGTGCACCTTGAGCCTCTCACTGTGTCACACATCTGCACACACACAACATGGGTGCTGGAGAAAAGATAAGCACCATCGCAATTAGGTGGTAATGTGGGGGCTAGAAAAAAAAAAGAAATAAACATGAGTGTCAGAGACCCCATTTACTCTGAGAGCTGGCTCTCGAGGGAGCTGGACCAGTGTTAAAAAAAAAGTCCCAGGTGCGTAACCGCAACTACGATACGCAGCTCCTGTTCGTTGACCGTGATGGTTTGGAGATCACCCTCAAGACGTTGCCTATCTGTAACCAGGTCTTGATCACTGTCTGGAACATGGTCAAATCGCGCCCTGCCTACCGTCCGGCAGGAGTAGCGGCTGTCGTCAGGGAGTCGCTGTTCAGGAATCCGCACCTCCGTACTCATGGGTTCAAGTGGCTGTAGGAGGGGAGGGCCGTGGCAGCGAGGGTGACCAGGGTCGGGACGTGCTGGGTGCCGGGGGCCTGGGCTGGATGCTGCCGCAGGATATAGTGAGCAGGGCAGCAGTAGATGTCCAGTATGTGGCCACCGCCATCCAATGCCTTAGAATGGCGGTGCTCGGACCCGACTTAGTGCATCAATTGGAGGATGCTCAGGTGTGTGGTGGGATCCTGTCTGTGCTCACCCCTGCCTGGATGGAATCTCACATTGGCCCCGAGGTCCCATACTTCCCCCGGGAACCTGTGCCGCACAACCCGAGACACCTCTGGAATTTTAGTTTTGTCCCTTTTAAGGACGTAAAAAGGCGGGTCCTGTACAGACTGCTGCTGCTCACCATCCACCTCTTCTCCCTCATCCACTAGCCGGACACGCCTTGGTGTGTCCATTTGCCCCCGGGCAGTGGAGATTCCCAGTGGAGGGCTCTCTATGCGGGAGTCCTCCTCCTTTCTCTCGGGGATCTGGGGTGGAGGGTGCTGCATGCAGCAGTCCCCTGCAACCGCAGATTGTGGTAGTTCATGGACTCCTGGCCCAACTGCTTGTTCTGTGGCACTGTGGAGTCCATGGACCATGTGTATATTGGGTGTGGGCATTTGGAATCCCTTTCTGATTTTATTAAAACCTCCTCCTCTGCTTTTGGTTATACTTCAGTCCTACATTCCTGATCTTCAGGCACCCGGTACGGGGGAGGGAGGGCAGGTCTGAAGACCTCCTTGTGGGTCTGTTCCTGGGCCTGGCCAAACTGGCCATAAACAGGTCCAGGCAGCGGGCCATGGAGGGGGTCGTTAGGGCTGACTGCCTGCCCGTCTTCCGCGGTTAAGTTAGAGCCCGGGTGTCTCTGGAAAAGGAGAACGGGGTATCCACCGATACCCTGGAGTTGTTCAGGGAGAGGTGGGCTCCGCAGGGAGTGGGGTGCATTATTTCTCCCTCCAACTCTATTTTGATTTAATCCCTGCCCTTCCCTTCACTGTTTGATCACACAGCATTGCCCTTTGATGTGAAGGGGACTGCTGGTCGTTGGCCACTTATGTGTTTCTTTTCTTCATAGTGGTGGAAATTTGAATAAAGATTTGTGCACCTTGTGTCTCTCACTGTGTCTCACACCTGCACACACACACAATATGGGTGCTGGGGAAAAATAAGCACTACCGCAGTTAGGCGGTAGTGTGGGGGGGGGTGGGGTGCGGCATTAAAACAATAAAAAAGAAAAAAAGAAAAGAAAAAGAATAGAAGTGTCTGAGTTCAGTTTACTCAGAGCTGGCTCTGAGGGAGTTGGATAAGTGACAAGCACTTGCCATGTGTAACTAAAGATTGATTTGATGATATGATCCCAGCCATCGTGGAGCTATTTCAGTCCTAAATTGGAACTGACCACAAGTGAATAATCTCTGCAACAATCAAAAAAGTTGTTCAATAACCTAGGCTGGGTGAGTTTATTAGGAATGGAAGAGAAAAGCAGCTTTTAGATGTATTCTATAAGTCAGTGTATTTAAGATCTCAGGATTAGCTCATCACTTGGGTGGCATGGTAGCTCGGTGGTTAGCACAACTATGTCACAATAGTAAGGTCCCAGGTTCAATTCCAGCCTTGAGTGACCATATAGAGTTTGCACATTCTCTATGCATCTGCCTGGGTTTCATCCTATGGTCCAAAAGCATGTAGCTTAGGTGAATTGGCTATGCTAAATTGTCCATAGTGTTCAGGGATATGTAAGCTTGGTATATTAGCCATCAGAAATGTAGGGCTAAAGGGATGGGTCTGGGAAGAATACTTTTTGGAGGTCGATGGCAGGCCAAATGGTGTAGGTATTCTATGTTTGATTCTAATGATGGGATTTTTTTTGTACACATTCTAACAGGTATTATAAAGCCAATGCTATTGTGGAAAAGAGCAAATTTACTTGTGTTTATTCAAGTTCACTTGTATTTTTAGAAATGCAGAAGCTGCTTGTGGGGGAGAGAGAAAGTAACTGGAATGTGATGAGAAATCCATTAATGCCACCTTGTATTTTCTGAACTTCAGATAGTGGAGGAAAGATAACTGGGAAGAGAAAATTATGCTCTGAGAAAAACCCTTTCTTTATATGATATTAACATTCAAAATCACTGGTTGAATGTCTACCCAATTATCACAACTCATGTTGTTGTCAGAAAGTATCAATTCCATTTTTACACATCAATGAGATGGGGTTTAGGAATTAGGACATCTATGAGGCTGAGAGAAAGAGGAAAATACTCAAAATTGAGATATAGGCTGATTATTTCTTCCCTTTAATTTTGTTGTTAAATTTGTATTGTGGTTGATTGAGTGATACAGAATAAAGCAAAGATAGTGGAGTAGGGTCGAGAAAATGACAATTGTGGCTGAGGGGGTCTTGGAACGCTCATCATTCAATCTTGGAAATTTAAAGAATGGATTGAAAGTGAAGGATGAGCTAATGGCTAACTGATCAAGGGAAGAGGACGTTTGGTTTAAAGGGAAAGAAGCAGGAATACTTGTGACAGCAAGTGATAATAAAACTGCTTTCAAATAGGGGTAAGGGTTACAAAGGTTAATGTTGCTGAATAAATGATTGGGAAAGGCGATTAGAAGGAAACTGTTGAGAACAATATTTTCCCTCAAACTCTACAGCCAATAGCTGATACTGCAGTTACCTACCCAACAGGATATTATGAAAACAAAACACACACAGAAGTGGTAAAGGACAAGAGAAGAAGAAAACTGAAAGAGGGAGATTGAGGGGGTAGGAGCAAAGGAAAACAAAGAGTGATGCAGAACTTGAAGTGGAGGAAATAAACTGAATCAGCTTAATAAAATATAATACGTTAAATAAATTAAAACTGCCTTAGATAGAATGTTAGAAGGCTTTAATGCAATTTCAAGGGCTCAAGTGACTTTATAAATTCCTTTGAGTTTTACTGTCATGACTTAAGATGTCACATGAATCTTAGTGTTGCAAATTTGTAAAGCACTCCAGGCAAATGATTATTCTGTTCAATTCAGCAAGACAGCCTAATGTATGTATATGTCAGATGTGACGTTTGACAGGTTGACTAAACTGATTAGGTATTTAATAAATGTGGCTGTTGTGTTGGGACATGATATTCAATGTGGGATGGACGAGTCTTAGAGCTGCTTCTAGTGCAAAGAGATTTGTCGGTGCTTTAGTCAGCTTAAAAACTAATTTCGAATGTATGGCTTCGTCATGACAACAATCAGTAATTTAACAACATTTATCCACACAGTTGGAATCTGAGAACCAGGAAAAGTGTTGAATGTAAAACAAAATTTGTTTGAAGTCCTAAATCCAATTATTTACATTGAACTTGTACAACTAACTTGATCTCAAGCCCAGAGTTTCACTAGGGACTTGAACGTAGTCTGTAATGAGGGAAGAAAATCAATTTGTGACCATAATTCGAAACCCCATCCTTTTCATTCCTGGACTAATGTCCTTGCTCAGGTGAAGGTCTCTGCTGGAATCATCAGCTTGCTAAGCAATGGGAGTCTGACCACAAGAAAGGAGGAAACCTTTCTGGGCCTCCAGTTGCCTGGATTCTGATAGAAGAATCACTCAGTGAGATTTCTGTTTGGTTGCTCCTTAAAATTGCATTGTCACAAGATCACAACTGTATAAAAATTTGAGAGTCTTTGTTTCTAACTAAATCAAGCAGGTCACATGCCTCCCAACTCCCAGGAGTTATTCTGGCTGTGACTGAGTGTGCCATGATTGGATAACCAGGCAATGGATGCAGTGATAGTTGATCCAATATCATTCATTTATTTATATCACCAAAATGTCAAGGGTCCAAATTAATTTGTTTTAGTGATCCATGGGGATCCATGGTTGGGTTGGTTGATCCAGGTGTCCCAGACTACCACCCCGTGGCTCAACACTTTAACTCCCCCTCCCACTCCACCAAGGACATGCAGGTCCTTGGACTCCTCCATTGCCAGAACATAACAACACGACAGTTGAAGGAAGAACGCCTCATCTTCCGCCTGGGAACCCTCCAACCACAAGGGATGAACTCAGATTTCTCCAGTTTCCTCATTTCCCCTCCCCTCACCTTGTCTCAGTCGATTCCCTCGAACACAGCATCGCCCTCCTAACCTGCAATCTTCTTCCTGACTTCTCCGCCCCCACCTCACTCCGGCTTATCACCCTCACCTTGACTTCCTTCCACCTATCACATCTCCATCACCCCTCCCCCAAGTCCCTCCTCTCCATCTTTTATCTTAGCCTGCTGGACACACTTTCCTCATTCCTGATGAAGGGCTTATGCCCGAAACGTCAAATTTCCTGTTCCTTGGATGCTGCCTGACCTGCTGCGCTTTTCCAGCAACACATTTTCAGATATATTTTTATGGTCTGATTTCAACTGTAGATGCAGCCTGTTCTGTGTTGCCCCTCAAGACTGTGTTGCTAATTACAAGATAAAAAGAGAATGCAATAAGAGAGTAAGTGATGCAGTGCATTGACCAGGCCAATTAGATCTAATATATGGTTAACAAGAATTTGAAGAATACATTGATTAGGTGAAGCCAAATATGTCTCAACAAACAAGATGAGGTCAATGCAATCGCTTGCTACATTATTAAAATCAGAAGAACTGAAAGTGAAAGGTGGCACAGATACTTAATTATAATACTAACAAGAGTCAGTCTGACATGATCCTAACTGATTAGTCAACTGAATTACCTGATGCATGTTGATTGTTGTCATTACTTGGAAATGGAGCAGCAATCATTTCATTGTTATTACCATGAAAACTGACTGCTATAGTTATTACTTGGAAGGCTAAAATGCAAAACATAGTCAAAGTAGACAAAGACTAGAAATCCATTCAAGCCTGTTCGATTTTAAGAAAATGTAACTCTGATACCCCCTTACTTCTCTCCCTCCATTATCCCACTGCTCTCCACCAGTGTAAACAAAAATCTCCCAGAAATGACAAAACCAAGACGAAAACAAGATATAAGCCAGTTTAGGAATCATTTCTCCAGATTTACTTTTCAATCTCCAAAGGCAATTGAGTAAACTCTAGGAAACCATTGTAATGGACAGTCTGAAATGGTCAACTCTCTCCTATACTTAGATATGTTCACCAAATCAGAAACTCTTCCAGCTCTATTTTGATTGCTGACAATAAATCCACACTCACTGCATGTCTTGCAACTTGTTTCAGAGATCAATGACCCATTGCACAAAGAAACAGCTCTTATTGTTTAACTTAATTTGTGCTTATAAAATTTGCACTTAGATGGCTTATGTGGTGCAGTGGTAGTATTGCTTTATCTTAAGAATAAAATGGGAGTGAAATGCTCCCGACATTAAGATAGCCCTTGTTGGACTTCTCATCCCTTTCTGCTACAAATCTCAGCATAGCACTTTGCTGACACCCTTTTAAGATTCCTGCTTTTCATGTTCTTCTTAGCATGGAGCTATACTTCTCTCAACTTACCCAATGTCTATTGTGTCAGTAAGGAGCCAATTTACAAGGTTTTCTTGAGTGAGAAGAAAAATAATTTTATTATCTGCTCACCTTCAGAAAAGTAAAACAGGCACAATGTCAAGGATACTCACGCACAGGAACAAAGTTAGTTAAAGGATAGTGTCCAGTACAAAAAGAAGATGGAGGAAACATACAGTTTCTTGTTCTTAGTTGGTCCTTGAAGCATATGGCTTTAACCTGAGATAACAGTTATTTTACTGATGCCTTATATCTTCAGTCACTTGCCCAGTATCATTTGTTTTGACAATGTGGGCATTGTTGGCTAACATGTTTTGTTGCCCACCTCTAACTGCCCATGAGACGAAGATGATGAGCTGTCTTCTTCAATTGCTGCTATTCTGAAATTCGACAGCTCCCTGGAGTGGAGTACAAGCGTATTGTTTTGAAACTTAATAATTACAGGTGATGTCTTACCTCGCCAATATGAGATATCCTCATGTTGGAATAAAACAAAAGTGTAGGAGGAGGGTTCTTCCTATCTAATCTAGTTAGCCTATCTAATCTTCTTATCTATCTAGTTCAGATTAGTGAGTTGAATCTTTCTCAGCTCTGTGTAATATGGGCTTTGGCGCGATGTGAAGCAGTATCGAGAGAAAGTTCAGCGAGGCCCATCTTGATATCAAGATCATCTCGTCACATCCTATACAAACTGCATGGTGACAATCTCACTATGTAGCAAAGAGTTCTCAACTAACTATCAGTATTGTTTTTAAATGATTTGTTAACAGACCAGACCAATCTCCATTCATTATGATGTTACCTATCCCTAGCCATTAGGAAGAGTTGGCATGGAAACCAAAGTGGGTTCTTGGCAGGTTCAACTCACTGCCTGCTCCAAGTGACTTCCATATTGGAAACCTGAGTAACAAGGTATCAGGGCATGCTGCATGGACACTGACCACATACATTGCATGTCAACAAACATTGACAGCTGACCTGTGCCAAACTCTAACAAACCTCATGTCACAAGTCTGATCCATTTACAGGACATTCTGCACTTCAATACTGCACGTTAGACTGCACTGGTAGCTATCATTGTAATAGTTAAACTTGGTTATTGATCCGAACACACCTTATTAATATTCAGTTTCCTATCTTACCAGACAAGTTGATGTTGAGAAAGCTCAGTATGGAAATCATAGTAAGTACCTGGTGAATTCAACTTGCTACTTGCTCCGTTGAATCCATATTGCTTAGGACCAAATAGCATCTCAGGGCACAATCCACAGGCACTAGCCAACCCACCACTCATCTACAGATACCGTCATCAAGCATTTGTCATCTCCTCACAACCATCATGGTACCTCCCTGATACACTTGCAGGGTAATCTGGAAGCATAGACTTGCATTGTAGGGTGCACCATTGAAAGGCTGAAACAGGAGCACTGAACACAGATCTAAAGGGAACCAGATCATGAATTCCACCAAGCTACATATCATGCTGGTCACTTGCTCTCTTAGTGCTCTCACTTATCAGCATCCACAGTTGCCTTGCCTTGCTTTGGTCTTGCCCTGCCACGCTAATTAGCTTAGACAAACAGAGAGGCAGCTTACTTTGTTGCTCAGCAGTCTTGGGCAAAGAGCATACATCAGTTAATTTCAATTAATTCCCCTTAATTTCAACACTACACTGGTGTTAAACTCCTGTACTGTACTCACTGATTATCTATGCCTGACATAGACTGACAAGGCTGAATTAGTGTCCTACCACTCCACAGCATAATCCTATGAGATTCTGACATATTTGAGTTTCCTGAAGCACAAGGTCAGCCAGGTACAAAGCACAAACTAACACAGATTAAGCAAACTATTGTTTTGAATATTGTTACTCAATGATCTTTGTAGGCTGTGAAGTCACTCAAAATGCATGTGCTACAGACAGAATCTACCACTTAATTCTTTCCATGGACTGTCTGGCTGTGCTGTCAGAACAAAAACAGGGAGACCATTTTAAGAGACATCATCCTGCTGTTAGCTCTTTCTGAACTGCAATTTTGTGCATTTTGGCTTTTTGTGTGTTACTGTCCATGATAACCTTCAGATTCAATGCGAAAATAGTTTAATCATGCAGAACTTATGCTCACTTTGATTTTTTTACTGGATTAGTGTAAGTGAATT
Organism: Hemiscyllium ocellatum; assembly: GCF_020745735.1. Lineage (NCBI taxonomy): Eukaryota > Metazoa > Chordata > Chondrichthyes > Orectolobiformes > Hemiscylliidae > Hemiscyllium > Hemiscyllium ocellatum. Next base: position 47,819,920 of record NC_083402.1, read on the forward strand.
TGAATGGATGAAGAAATAATTAAATCAATAAATGCCTTGCACAGCACTTTTAATGTAATGTTAATTTTCTAGGTTTCTGACCATTTTATTCTGCTCTATTTACTGAAATAAAAGCTGGGATGAATTTTTTCAGCTCCTATAGGTAAGCTAATTTTTAAAAATACCTTAGATATACAAGTCAATGGCGCAGTTTGTATAAAATGACAGAAACTTCCCAGGGAGATTCAGCAGCACACACCACTTCGGTAGAATGTAGTACACGTGCCTGTCCATGATCATTGCATTTTGGCTCAACTTGTTTTCGAATAAGAGAGCACAGTTTGCAGTTGGTAGCATTGAGATGTTCACCAATGGCAGTGACATTGTTCCCATGAGCCTCAATTGTTACTCCTGTGATTCATTTCAAAATAGCATTGCAAAACTACATAATTAATCAGTTACCTGATGCACTGCTCAATGTCATCAATCTATTCTTACTTAGTAACTTGACATAAATATTTTTGTTACCCTATGCTTATAATTTCCATAAGGTATAAAGGAATAGAAGGAAAAGCTTGCACTTATCCAGTATCTTTCATGACTATCAGACAATGAATTACTTTTGAAGTAATGTCACTGTTATAATGTAGGAAATGCAGTAGCCATTTTGTGCACTCAAGTCCCACATATAGCAATGCACCTGTGATCAGATAACTGTTTTTCCTGACATTAAATGATGGGTAAATGTTAGCCAGGACACGAGGAAAACTCCCCTCCTTTTCTTTGTCGTCATGTCAAGGGACATTTTCCATCTATCTGAAGAAGCAGACAGGGCATCTTATCTTAAAGACACCAATATAGTTCTCAGTATTGCTGTGGGAATATCAGGCCAGATTTTGATCTCAAGACCTGGAGTAGGGTTTAAAGATTCAACTTTCTGACTCAGAGATGCACTAGTGAGCTACAATAGAGACACATTGATCACAATCATACACCACTCTGATAGGTTTGTGTTTAAATGTTGTAACATGTGAAACTTACAAAAGATGGGAGTGCAGATATATTTCCAAAGACCTGGCAAAACTTTCGCTGTGTCCATAGAAACCGTTGAGTATTGGCCTAAATTGACGAGGGTGTGGTGGACAACTGGGTGAATGTCCCATGTATTTATCTGCCCTATTTCAACTCTGCAAGATTTGCTCCAGAAAAGCACTTTATATCTTTTGGATTGATAGTAAATAAAAGGCCATGGTTGGTGTTCTTTAATTACCATAATTGTTCTTTCTTTGCAGATTTTTGCAGCAGCTTTGTATATTGATGTTGTAATTCTTCTGGCATATTTTTCAATACTCTATCAATCAATCATTTATATAAATGCACTTCTTAAAAAAAAAGCAAATTGTAGTTTTTCACCCTTTAAAATAAGTCCTTTTTAAAGTTTATTTTATGTTATGTACCGGTTAAAGTCATACAAGACAAAGGAGATCAAGTCAAGGAGATCAGACGACAGATCATATTTACAGATGTAGGCACACTTATCCAAGAATGACTGAAAACAATTGCCTCGGCTTACTACTGACGACAGGAAACAAGAAATGCTTTGTCTTCTCTAAGAAGGACATTTTACAGTCAACTTGTGACATAAGGACAGCCCAGCTGATAATTGGCAAGACTGTCACTGCTATTAGTTGCATTATTTGCGGCCAGTACTGCAGCATCAGCTAATGTGCTACTCCCTAAGGTATCAAGCTGGTGATTGATGTGTGTGTCAACAGCACTGGCAATGCCATCTACTTTCACACGTACCTGACTAATTTAATTGCAGCAATATATTTCCCAAATTATAGGGCTCAGTGATAGCTGCTTTCTGCACATCCTGAAGACAATCCGAGATGCAGTGAGTTTAGGGGTTCATATTATCATATCTTTATGCTTTAAGATTTTGAAAAATGTAAAGCGGAAAAGCATTCCAGTTGTACCTTGACTGAGTTCCCTACCTTAGCATTCATGTGCTTCAGTTGTCATGGAAATGTTGTGAGGCTGTGTGAGGCCTTGACATGGTTGAGTTTTTAATGTGGAAAAGGTTGACAGACATTGCCATATGAATCTTCGCCATCTACCTCATATGTGGTATATAGTATGGCTTTCTCTTGTCAAGTTCCTTGAAGTATATTACCTTTTACAACGTCTATTCCTGTCTCTTTTAGATCATGTCCACAGTACTTTCACCACTTAGATCCCTGTGCACATGACTCCCAACAAAAGCTAAAGCCTAGCATTTATTTTCTAGCTTACCGAAACTATGATTTCAAACAGGAGGCTTGAGGAAAAACTGTCATTTTAATGCCACAAAGCTAGAGCAACACAATAGAACAGTAGCTGACAGTTAAAGCTAATAGATAGCATTTGATATTGTACTGGTCCAGGTATATCATCTGAAGTGAAATTGCTTGATTTCAAGGTGATTATATATATATATATCACCTTGAAATCAAGCAATTTCACTTCAGATGATATACCTGGACCAGTACAATATCAAATGCTATCTATTAGCTTTATATATATATATTATGACTTTTTAAATTTCAGTTTATTTAAGTAAATAAAGTAGCAGCAATTATGCAAAACAGGTGTGAAGAAATTGAAAGATTTTCTCCTGAGGGCTATTTACATATTCATTTATCATAAGGCTAGGTAAGTAAATTCACATTTAGGCTAGTGATGAAAAATTTGCTGTGTTTGCATTTTAAATCAAAACTCCAATGCTACTTGCTAGAATAATTTAACCTTGAAAGCATATTATAAATTTATGTTTCCTTTACTAACGTTTTTCTGAAATAATTAGTAAAGCATTATTAAAACTTCAGAGAACAAAGGTCTCAGGGTCATTCCCTATATGTGTGGAGTCAAATGATCTTAACTGGAGTAGCAGTGGATTTGTAGAAATGTCCTGCATCTAGTAGGCAGGGGAAGAACCAAAAGGCAAGTGACAAAGAACAGTACAGCAGAGGAACAGGCCCTTCAGCCCACAAAGACTGCACCAACTCATGATGCCTTTCTAAATTAAAACCTTTTGCCTCCATGTGGCACATACCCCACTATTCCCTGACTATTCATATACCTGTCAAGATGCCTCTTAAATATTGCTATTGTATCTCCCTCCACCATCCCATTTGGCAGGGCATCCTTGGCACTTGCCACCCTCTGTGTAAAAAACCTACCTCTCACATTTCCTTTCAACTTATCCCCTTTTACCTTCAGTTTATGTTCCCTCGTAATTGACTCTGGAAAGAAAAAAAAAGCATCTGACTGTTAATTTTTCTGACTATTCATGTTTCTCATACTTTCGTAAACTTCTGACTGGCTGGCCCTCATCCTTCAACATTTTAGTGAAAATAAATTAAGTTTGTTCAACGTTTCCTCAGAGCTAATCTCCTCCAAACCAGGCAACATCCTGGTAATTTTTTTTTCTGTACCCTCTCCAATGTCTCCACGTCCTTCTGGCAGTGTAACAAACAGAACTATACACAATACTCCAAATGTGACCTAATTAAAGTTCTATGTAGCTGCAACATTGAGTCATAGAGTCATCGAGATGTACATTGAATTTTTATATTCAATGCCCCGACTGATGAAGGCAAACATGCTATATGCCTTCTTGACCACCTTATCCACCTCTGTTTCCAATTTCAGGGAACTGTGGACTATTATGCCTAGATCACTCTGTATATTGATACTACTAAGGATTTTGCCATTGATTGCATCCTTCTCTACTGCATTAGATCTTCCAAAATACATTATCGCTCACTTTGCCCAGATTAAACTCCATCTACTATTAACCCGCCCAATTCTCCCGTATATCTATACCCTGTTGTATCTTCAGGCAATCTTCCTCACTATCTGCAGCTCTCCCAATTTTTGTGGTATCTGCAAATGTACTAATTAGGCTACCTATGTTCTCCTCTAAATCCTTTATAATATTGCAAACAACAAGGGTTCCAGTAATGATATCTGAGGGACAACAATCATCACAGATGTACAATCCGAAAAATACCCTTCCACCACTACTCTGTTGTTTATAACTAAACCAATTCTGCATCCATTTTGCCTGCTCACTTTACCATGTATCTCATGTGATTTCACCTTTTGTACCAGTCTGCCATGAGGACCTTGTCAAAGGCCTTGCTAACATCTGTAGCAACAACACCTATCACCCTGCCCTCATCAATCATTTTTGTCATTTTATCAAAAACTCATTCAAGTTTGTGATACATGACCTTCCTCACACAAAACCATGTGGCCTATTGCGAATAAATCCATATTTTTCCAAACTTGAGTAATTCCTATCCTTAAAGATCTTCTCCAATAATTTCCCTACCACTGACATAAGGCTCATTGGCCTGTAATTTCCAAGATTATCCCTGTTGCCCTTGTTATCCAGTGTTCTTGGATTTCTCCTATGGAAAAAAAATGACCCTATGATAAGATTTTATACAAGGCCCCAGCAATTTTCTCACTTACTTCCCTCAGTGTTCCAGGATAAATCCCATCAGGTTCTGGGGATTTGTCTACCTTAATGACTTTTAAAACATCCAACATCTCCTTTTTCATGTTGACATGCCTCAAAACATCACCATACTCCCCTCTCCCCTGCCCATCTGAGACTCACCATTCACCATGTCCTCCTTTGTGAGTAACGAAGCAAAGTATTCATTAAGGACGTCAGCCACCTCCTTGACTCCATGAATAAATTCCCTTCTTTGATCTTGAGTGGATCCCTATCTACCATCTTGCTACTTTTATATAAAAATCGCTCGGGTTTTTCCTTAATCCTGTTTGTCAAAGACATTTCATGGCCCCTTTTAGCTCTCCTAATTCTTTGTTTGCGTTCTTTCTAGCTATCTTTGTATTCTTTGAGGTCTCTATAATCAGTTTCCTAAACCATACATAGACCTCTTTTTTTTACTAAGTTCTTAATTTCTCTGACCTTCCAAGGTTCCTGAACCTTACCATCCTTATTCTTCAATTTGACAGGAACATAAAGGTCCTGAATTCTAATCAACTGGCCTTTAAAGGATTCCAATATGCCAGGTATGGATTTACTCTCCAACAGCTAACTCTGCTCTACTTTCCCCAGTTCCTGCCTAATATTGTGACATTTAGCCTCCCCACTATTTTGTACTTTCACCAGATGACTACTCTTATCCTTACAAGTAACGTAAAATTTACAGAATTATGGTCACTGTTCTGGAAATGTTCCCCCACTGAAACCTCAATCACTTGGCTAGCCTTATTCACTAATACCAAGTCTAGTAATGGCCCCTGCCCAAGTTTGAAAAAAACTGTTCTGAACACAGCTAAAAAATTCATCCCCATCCAAGTCCCTGGCATTAACTGAGACCCAGGAGAAAGTGAGGACTGCAGATGCTGGAGATCAGAGCTGAAATTGTGTTGCTGGAAAAGCGCAGCAGGTCAGGCAGCATCAAAGGAGCAGGAGAATCGACGTTTCGGGCATGAGCCGTTCTTCAGGATTCCTGAAGAATGGCTCATGCCCGAAATGTTGATTCTCCTGCTCCTTTGATTAAGTAAGACCCAGTCAATATAGAAGTTAAAATCATCCACCAAAACATACCTGTTGTTTTCACATTTTTCCAGAATCTGTCCATATATCTGTTCCTCTATCAACTGGTGTCAATTGGGAGGCCTGTAGTACAATCCCATTAAAGTGATTGTACCCTTCCCATTCCTGAGTTCTCCTCAAATGGCGTCACTAGTTGAGCCCTTCCAAGCATCCTCCCTCAGTGTTGATTTGGAGGTGCCAGTGTTGGACTGGGGTGTACAAAGTTAAAACTCACACAACATCAGGTTATAATCCAACAGGTTTATTTGGAAGTACTAGCTTTCAGAGCACTGCTCCTTCATCAGCGCGCCAGAAGCTAGTGCTTCCAAATAAACCAGTTGGACTATAACCTGGTGTTGTGTGATTTTTAACTTTGTACTCCCTCAGTGCAGCTGTGATATTCTTCCTTATCAGTAACACAGCCCTCCCACTTCTTTTACATCCCTCTCTGTCCCATCTGAAACATTTAAATCCCAGAGCATTAAAAACCCCCACTCAGTTTAAACCCTCTCAAATGGCACTCACAAGCTTCCCTGTCAAGATACTGGTGCCTCTTCACTTTGGGGGAAACCATCATTTTCAGAAGAGATCCCAAAGATCCATTTATCTAAAGCCCTCCCTCCTACACTAGCTATTTAGCTCCGTATTTAAGTGTACATTCTTTCTATTCCTAGCTTCACCAGCACATGGCACAAAAAGTAATCCAGAGATTACAACCTTACTGGTTCTGTTTTTTTTAAATTTCTGACCTAACTCCTCGAACTCCCTTTGTTGGACCTCACCAGCCTTGGTTATTAGTACCCATATGGAGTACAACCTCTGGCTGCTCACCCTCCCTCCTCAGAACATCCTGTGCCCTCCTTGACTCTCGAACTGTGAAGGCAATACATCATTCTGAAGACTTGCTTCTGGCCCCAGATTTGTCAACAGTGCCCCTGAGTTTAGAGTCCCCTTTCGCTACTACTTCCCAAAACTTCAACCCTTCCTGCTGTACACAATGGCAGCTGTGGTCCCTCTGATCTGATTGCTGCTGATGCTTTCTCTTGAGAGGTCATCCCCCTCAACAGTATCCAAAACGGTGAATCTGTTTGAGAAGGGAATGGTCCCAGAGGATGCTACACTTTCTGCTAATGCTCACTCTTCTTCCTGGTAGTCATCTTCTCTGTCTATGCAGACCTTGCTGGTGGTGTGACCAGCTCACTAAACATACTATCCAGAACATTCTCAGCCTCATGGGAGCTCCAATATGAGTACATGCACAACTCCAGGTGATTCATACAGCAAATCAGGAGCTACAACTAAATACACTTATTGTACACATAGTTACCATGGATACTGAAAGTGCCTCTGATTACCCACAAATGCAGGAGCAGCTGAGTTCTCCTGCCATTATAAATCTTATCGACCAAATCAATTTTATCAACTACAGACAACAATCCAGGAACTGATTACAAAACCTAATCCACTCGTCGTGATGCTCAGATCTCTCATTCCTGCTCTTTATTTCTCGCAGACTACATCTACAAAAAGTAAGTGTTTTGTCACTCGTCAGGCACAGCTCACTCAGTCTCTGGTTCCTGAGAAACTAAGTCAAGGTCTGACACCTTCGGAACTCCACACGCCTAGGTGCAGCTCCACGTTTACTCTGACTGACCCCACTCCTCAGGGATTTATCCTGCTGTTCACCCCCAGGTTCACTCTGATTGACCCCACTCCTCAGGGATTTATCTGCTGTTCACCCCCAGGTTCACTCTGATTGACCCCACTCCTCAGGGATTTATCTGCTGTTCACCCCCCCGGTTCACTCGGACTGACCCCACTCCTCAGGGATTTATCTGCTGTTCACCCCCCGGGTTCACTCGGACTGACCCCACTCCTCAGGGACTTATTCTGCCGTTCACCCCACATTCGCTCTGACTGATCCTGCTGTGGCTAATCTCTATTCCTGCCACGACATCCATAAATGGTCATGCTTTCATAGCAATGGTTTGATACACCAAGAATTGATTTTGAGAGATTGAACATGTGCCCAGCTGAAACATGGGCTTTAATGACAGCTAATGTGACAGCTTAGCATAAGTAATCAGGTACTACTGAACCAACTGACTGTTGGTGATAAAAATACATGGTATTGTTGGATAACTTTACCTTTCTAAACTCCTTAGAATTTGTTCTCCTCACTTGCTTTGTTTCCGAGTCCTTATAATGTAGACAATTTTGAGGTGATAATCTGGTCAGGTTGAAATGCCATTCTGTAATAAGAACATTGGAAACACCATTTTTTTAACTCACCATTTCAGCAACAAATATCTCCAACACCATTATCTGAGGGTAACTGATGGCCTAGTGATATTATCACCATTCAATTAATGCAACGTCCCAGGTAATGTTCTGTGCACCTGGATTTGAATTCCTCAAAGCAGATGGTAGAATTTGTATTCAATAATAATTTGGAAAGAAGAGTCTAATAATGACCATGAAACCCTTGCCAATTGTCAGGAAAAACCCATCTGGCTCACTAATGTCCTTTAGGCAAGGAACTCTGTCATCCTTCCCAGTCTGGCCAACATATGATTCCAAACCCACATCATTGCTCTGAGTAATCAGGGATGGGCAATCAATGCTGGCCCAGCCAGTGATATACACATCTCGTGGATGAAGGAAGAGAGAAATGAGAGTCAGGAACTGCGCCAGTCTCCAACATTTTCGATTTTGTACCTGAACAGTGAGATTATCCCATTGCATTTTTGTCCCTTCTTTTGGCCCTTTCAATATGAAAGAAATCCCCTTTATTTTTAATCTTTCTAAAGACACAGATTAGATTAGAATCCTTACAGTGTGGAAAGAGGCCCTTCAGCCCAGCCAGTCCACACCAACCCTCCAGAGAGTAACCCACCCAGACCCTTTTCCCTCTGACTAATGCACCTCACACTGTGGACAATTTAGCATGGCCAATTCACCTTTGGATGGTGGGAGGACACCAGAGAAAACCCACACGGACACTGTGCAAATTCCACTCAGGCAGTTGCCCAAGGCTGGAATTGAACCTGGGACCCTGGTGCTATGAGGCAACAGCACAAACCATTGAGCCACCATGACACCTGGAATGAATGCCTCTCTTACAGGAATTACCTCTCCATGATTGATTGTAGCCCTTCTTAATATTGCATGTTTGCTCCATTTCACTCTCATCTCATTCCTTAGGGTTTTAATTAACTAAATCAATGAACTGAATCCAAAAATACCATCCAGAATTCAACACAATATGATTCAGGCAAGTCAGATACTCATCCTGCTTCTTTCACTGGTTCCAGAAACACCAACGAAAATTAACCTTATATCAGCTCATGAGCATAGGTTAAGTATTAAAGTGCCATACCAATGATAATGGCCTAATGATCAATTGCTCATCAGTGGCTGATTAACTGAGTGTGTTAGCTTATTTAAAATAATAAAAGATTAGTTGTTATATAGCATACATTATAGCAAATTAATCTTTTACTGTGTGTAAAGTTTACGAACAAATTGCCAGGCAGAGTTGCAATATTGTATACACACAGCACATCGAGTCCATAAATGTGAACTCTCTTAAAGGAATACTACATATACCAAAAATTAAACAGTGCAGCATTTCTATTTGTAATGCAAAGCCATCTCATTAAATTGAACAAGATTTAGAGTTAGAGAGTCATAGAGCTGTGCAGCACTGAAACAGACCCTTCGGTCTAGCACATCCATGCTGACCAGATATCCGAAATAAATATAGTCTCATTTACCAGCATTTGGCTCAAATCCCTCTCAGCCCTTCCTATTCATATACCCATCCAGATGCCTTTTAAATGTTGTAATGCAGAGAGATTCTGTCAGCAATATGAACTGAAAAAAAAACTGGAACTAAATACTTTACTGAAATATGGTCGACAAGAATTGGTGGAATTCTTTCTCACCTGTAAGTCTAAGTTTAAGGGAAATGCATATTGAATTACAATTATTTCTCATCTCCTTGTCAGTCTTTTGGATTTTGAAAATGCAGACCGAATTAGGTCCTCATGTTTGTAAAGCAAACATGATATACATATAGCCAAAGGTACAATTTGTACTTGATCCACAAAGTTTGTAAGCATGGAATAAAAAGAAATGAGAATATAACATTATGCTACACACAATGTCAGAAGTACATCTCAAACATCAGCTTTGCTAATTTAAATCAATGGTTTTCACCTTTTACTTTGTTCCAGCTTCAATCTTCATTTGTGCTTGATCTCCTACTTACAAATATATTTTCGGCAATTAGCCCAAATGTTTTTCAGAGTAGAATGTCAGAATCATGTGAACAAATGAAACATGGCATCTCTATTATAAAAGACTTTATACATTTGAAATATTGTCAGGCTTGCAGCCTCATTCATTTTATATCCCTCACACATAATTATTGCTTTATTTTACATTCTGACACGAGTAAATATCTCCTGTATAAACTTGTAGGATTCTTACAATCAATTTTCAGACATTGGAACTGCTTAAGATGTCTGGTGTGCCTAGGAAAAATTAACAAACAGCAAAATTCACAGCTGACCTTGGAGGAACCTGTGTGAGAGAGCTTATGGCTCAGGAACAGGTAAGTCTATACTGGTGAGTAGAGAGGATTCTTTCTTGATTATATGTTTTATTGAGATCTGTCTCTTGATTAAATTTTATAAAATATAAACCATAAGTACTAAGTTGACAGAGAGTATTGTCTTTAGAGCAAATAGACGGTGCTATTTCTGGGTATGTAGATTGTGAAGGAGCAAAGATGGTCTTCAATAGAATGGTATGCACTTCCTGTCAGATGTGAGAGTTTAGGAAGAGTTTCCATGTTACTGGTGATTATGACTGCAGGAAGTGCCTTTGGTTGCAAATCCTATCAAATTGCATGGATCGGGTTGAAGTGACATTTAGAGGCAATGAGGAATTTACAGAAGCTACAGAGGTGTGATTGATGGCAGTTCTAGGAAGGGAGAAAAGTCACTGATACAGTCAGCTGGATGGGTTAACTGCAGGAAAGGTAAGAGGGTAGGCAGTTCGAACAGGAAACTTCTGTGGCTATCGCCATTTCAAACAATTATGCTGTTTTAAAAAATGTAGGGGTTATGGACTCTCAGGGGAATGTAGCATGAACGGCCAAGTTTCTGATATTGAGACTGGCTCTAATGCAATGAGGGGCACGTCATTGCAAGTGATTGATTGTGATTGGAGACTGAAAATGTCTTGCTTGAAACTAATAAGGTGGGTAGGACCCAGGGAGATAGTGAGGAAAGAGATCAATCTGAGACTGGTACAGTTGAGAACTGAAGCGACTCAAACGGTCAGAGCAGGCAGGGACAAGGTAGGACTAATAAATTAAACTGCATGTATTTCAATGCAAGGGGCCTAACAGGGAAGGCAGATGAACTCAGGGCATGGTTAGGAACATGGGACTGGGATATCATAGCAATTCCAGAAACATGGCTCAGGGATGGGCAGGACTGGCAGCTTAATGTTCCAGGATACAAATGCTACAGGAAGGATAGAAAGGGAGACAAGAGAGGAGAGGGAGTGGCATTTTTGATATGGGATAGCATTACAGCTGTGCTGATGGGGGATATTCTGGGAAATACATTCAGGGATATTATTTGGATGAAACTGACAAATAAGAAAAGGATGATAACCTTATTGGGATTGTATTATAGACTCCTTATTAGTCAGAGGGAAATTGAGAAACAAACTTGTAAGGAGGCTGTCTGTAAGAATAATAAGGTGGTTATGAGAAGGGATTTTAACTTTCCAAACATAGACTGGGACTGTCATAGTGCTAAGGGTTTAGATGGAGAGGAATTTGTTAAGCGTGTACAAGACAATTTTCTCATTCAGTATGTGGATGTACCTATGAGAGAGGGTCCAAAACTTGACCTTCTTTTGGGAAATAAGGCAGGGCAGGTGAATGAGGTGTCAATGGGGGAGCACTTTGTGGCCAGTGAGCATAATTCTATTGGATTTAAAATAATGATGGAAAAGGACAGACCAGATCTAAAAGTTGAATTTCTAAATTGGAGAAAGGCCAATTTTGACAGTATTAGGCAAGAACTTTTGAACGCTGATTGGGGGCAGATGTTCGCAGGTTAAGGGACAGCTGAAAAATGGGAAGCCTACAGAAATGAGATAACAAGAATCCCAGAGAAAGTATATTCCTGTGAGGTTGAGAGGAAAGGCTGGTAGGTATAGCGAATGCTGGATGACTAAAGAAGTGTAGAAAGAAAATAAGAGTATACTTAAGACGGAAATCAGGAGAGCAAAAAGGGGACATGAGAGAGCTTTGACAAATAGAATTAAGGAGAATTCAAAGATTTTGCAAATACATAAAGGACAAAAGAGTAACTAGGGAGAGAATAGGCCCCCTCAAAGATCAGCAAGTCAGCCTTTGTGTGGACCTGCAGGAAATAGGGGAGATAGTAAATGAATATTTTGCATCGGTATTTACTTGGAAAAGGATATGGATGATGTAGACTGTTGGGAAATAGATGGTGACATCTTGAAAAATGTCCATTTTACAGAGGAGGAAGTGCTGGATGTCTTGAAACGGGTAAAGGTGGATAAAACCCCAGGACCTGATCAGGTGTACCCGAGAACTCTGTGGGAAGCCAGAGAAGTGATTGCTGGGCCTCTTGCTGAGATACTTGTATCATCGATAGTCACTGTGAGGTGCTGGATGACTGGAGATTGGCTAACGTGGTGTCACTGTTTAAGAACGGTGGTAACGACAAGCCAGGGAACTATAGACCAATGAACCTGACCTCAGTGGTGGGAAGTTGTTGGAGGGAATCCTGAGGGACAGGATGTACATGTATTTGGAAAGGCAAGGACTGATTAGGGATAGTAAACACAGCTTTATGTGTGGGAAACCATGTCTCACAAACCTGATTGAGTGTTTTGAAGAAGTAACAAAGAGGATTGATGAGGGCAGAGTGATAGATGTGATCTATATGGACTTCAGTAAGGCATTCAATAAAGTTCCCCATGGGAGACTGACTAGCAAGGTTAGATCTCATGGAATACAAGGAGAACTAGTCATTTGGATACAGAACTGGCTCAAAGGTAGAAGACAGAGGGTGGTGGTAGAGGGTTGTTTTTCAGACTGGAGGCCTGCGACCAGTGGAGTGCCACAAGGATCGGTGCTGGGTCCTCTACTTTTTGTCATTTACATAAATGATTTGGATGCGAGCCTAAGAGGTACAGTTAGTAAGTTTGCAGATGACACCAAAATTGGAGGTGTAGTGGACAGCGAGGAGGGTTACCTCAGATTACAACAGGATCTTGACCAGATGGGCCAATGGGCTGAGAAGTGGCACATGGAGTTTAATTCAGATAAATGCAAAGTGCTGCATTTTGGGAAAGCAAATCTTAGCAGGACCTGTACACTTAATGGTAAGGTCCTAGGGGGTATTGCTGAACAAAGAGACCTTGGAGTGCATGTTTATAGCTCCTTGAAAGTGGAGTCACAGGTGGATAGGAAAGTGAAGAAGACATTTGGTATGCTTTCCTTTATTGGTCAGAGTACTGAGTACAGGAGTTGGGAGGTCATGCTGTGGCTGTACAGGACATTGCTTCGGCCACTGTTGGAATATTGCATGCAATTCTGGTCTCCTTCCTATCGGAAAGATGTTGTGAAACTTGAAAGGGTTCAGAAGAGATTTACAAAGATGTTGTCAGAGTTGGAGGATTTGAGCTATAGCGAGAGACTGAACAGGCTGGGGCTGTTTTCCCTGGAGTGTTGGAGGTTGAGGATTGACCTTATAGAGGTTTACAAAATTATGAGGGGCATGAATAGGATAAATAGGCAAAGTCTTTTCCCTGGGGTCGGGGAATTCAGAACTAGAGGACTTAGGTTTAGGGTGAGAGGGGAAAGATATAAAAGGGACCTACGGGGCAACTTTTTCACACAGAGAGTGGTATATGTATGGAATGAGCTGCCAGAGGGAGTGGTGGAAGCTGGTACAATTGCAACATTTAAGAGGCATTTGGAAGGGTATATGAAAAAGAAGGATTTGGAGGGATATGGGATGGGTGCTGGCAGATGGGACTAGATTGGGTTGGGATATCTGATCAGCATGGACGGGTTGGACCGAATGGTTTGTTTCCATGCTGTACATCTCTATGACTCTATGACAACTTTTTCACGTAGAGAGTGGTGCGTGTTTTGAATGAGCTGCCAGAGGAAGTGGTGGAGACTAGTACAATTGCATTTAAAAGGCATCTGAATGGGTGCCTGAATAGGATGGGTAAAACAAAGGACTGCAGATGCTGTAAAACAGAGTGTAGATTAGAGTGGTGCTGGAAAAACACAGCAGGTCAGGCAGCATCCGAGGAGCAGGAAAATCAACATTTCGGGCAAAAGCCCTTCATCAGGAATAGATGCCTGCCTTGAAGAAGTTTTCCTCCTGTCTCTACAAGAACCTGTCCTACCTGCCTATCTTCCTTTCCACCTATCCACTCAACCCTCCTCTCGGACCTATCACCTTCATCCCCACCCCTATTCACCAATCGTGCTCTATACTACTTTTTCCCCACCCCCACCCCCCTCTCATTTATCTCTCCACTCTGCAGGCACTCTGCCTCTATTCCTGATGAAGGGTTTTTGCCCGAAATGTCGATTTTCCTGCTCCTCAGATGTTGCCTGACCTGCTGTGCTTTTCCAGCACCACTCTAATCTAGACTCTGGTTTCCAGTATCTGCAGTCCATGTTTTTACCTCCTTGATTTTAACCCTACTGTGAATCCTCTTGCAAAGATGCCTGCCTTGAAGTTTTTCTCCTCTCTCTACAAGAATCTCAGTGAGTCACTGTCTCTCACTGCAACCCCCAGGTCATCTCCTCTGCGCTGAAGCTCTTCAACCATGTCCTGAAAAAGACTCGCCTCATTTCCCCTTCCCCCACCTCACCCCAGCTCCAACATTCCAGCTCAGCTCCATCCTCATGACCTGTCTTACCTGCCTATCTTCCTTTCCACCTATCCACTCAACCCTCCTCTCTGACCAATCACCTCCATCCCCACCCCCATTCATCTATTGTACTCTATGCTACTTTCTCCCCACCCCCACCCACTCCTCTCATGTATCTCTCCACTCTGCAGGCACCCTGCCTCTATTCCTGATGAAGGGCAATTTTCCTGCTCCTCAGATGTTGCCTGACCTGCTGTGTTTTTCCAGCATCTAATCTAGCATCTGAATAGGATGGTTTAGAGGGATGTGGGCTGAAAATGTGTTGCTGGAAAAGCGCAGCAGGTCAGGCAGCATCCAAGGAGCAGGAGAATCGATGTTTCGGGCATGAGCCCTTCATCAGGAATGAGGAAAGTGTGTCCAGCAGGCTAAGATAAAAGGTAGTGACTTGGGGGAGGGGCGTTGGAAATGCGGTAGGTAGAAGGAGGTCAAGGTGAGGGTGATAGGCCGGAGTGGGGCTGGGGGTGGGGAGGTCAGGAAGAAGATTGCAGGTTAGGAAGGCGGTGCTGAGTTCGAGGAATTTGACTGAGACAAGGTGGAGGGAGGGGAAATGAGGGAACTAGAGAAATCTGAGTTCATCCCTTGTGGTTGGAGGGTTCCTAGGCAGAAGCTGAGGTGCTCTTCCTCCAGCCGTCATGTTGCTATGGTCTGGCGATGGAGGAGTCCAAGGACCTGCATGTCCTTGGTGGAGTAGGAGGGGGAGTTGAAGTGTTGAGCCACAGGGTGGTTGGGTTGGTTGGTCCGGATGTCCCAGAGATGTTCTCTGAAATGTTCTGCAAGTAGGCAGCCTGTCTCCCCAATATAGAGGAGGCCACATCGGGTGCAGCGTATGCTGTAAATGATGTGTGTGGAGGTGCAGATGAATTTGTGGTGGATATGGAAGGATCCCTTGGGGCCTTGGAGAGAAGTAAGGGGGGAGGTGCGGGCGCAAGTTTTGCATTTCTTGCAGTTGCAGGGGAGTAGAGGTTGGGTGGATGGGGGGTGTGGACCTGATGAGGGGGTCACGGAGGGAGTGGTCTTTTCGGAACGCTGATAGGAGAGGGGAGGGAAATATATCCCTGGTGGTGGGGTCCGTTTGGAGGTGGCGGAAATGATGACGGATTGTTGGGGTGGAAGGTGAGGACCAGTGGGGTTCTGTTCTGGGCGGAGGAGCGGGAAGTGGAGAAGATGCGGTGGAAAGCATTGTCTATCACGTCTGGGGGGAAATTGCAGTCTTTGAAGAAGGAGGCCATCTGGGTTGTTTGGTATTGGAACTGGTCCTCCTGGGAGCAGATGCAGCGGAGATGAAGGAATTTGGAGTATGGGATGGTATTTTTATAGGGGGCAGGGTGGGAGGAGGTGTAATCTAGGTAGCTGTGGGAATTGGTTGGTTTATAGTAAATGTCCGTGTTGATTCGGTCGCCTGAGATAGAAATGGAAAGGTCTAGGAAGGGGAGGGAGGAGTCTGAGACGGTCCAGGTAAATTTGAGGTCAGTGTGGAAGGTGTTGGTAAAGTGGATGAACTGTTCAACCTCCTCGTGGGAGCACAAGGCAGCCCCAGTATAGTCATCGATGTTGCGGAGGAAAAGGTGGAGGGTGGTGCCAGTGTAGCTGCGGAAGATGGACTGTTCTACATATCCTATGAAGAGGCAGGCATAGCTGGGGCCCATGTGGATGTCCATGGCAACTCCTTTGGTTTGGAGGAAGTGGGAGGATTGGAAAGAGAAGTTGTTCAGGGTGAGGACCAGTTCAGTCAGTCGAAGGAGGGTGTCAGTGGAAAGGTACTGGTTGGTGCGGTGGGAAAGGAAGAAGCGGATGGCTTTGAGTCCTTCGTGATGGAGGATGGAGGCGTACAGGGACTGGATGTCCATGGTGAAGATAAGGCATTGTGGACCGGGGAAGCATAAATCATGGAGGAGGTGGAGGGCGTGGGTGCTGTCCCGAACGTAGGTGGGGAGTTCTTGGATTAAGGGGATGTGGGCCAAGTGCTTGAAAATGGGACTAGATTAGGTTGGATATCTGTTTGTTGTGGACGAGTTGGATCAAAGTGTCTGTTTCCATGCTGTACATCTCTATGACTCTATGACTCTAATTTGTTGCAACTAGCTGAAGAAGGAGTGAACAGATTTCTCTCTTTTCCCTCTGCCAGTGTTAGAATACACCCTAGCTACACCGAAGCAGGTACAGTCTGTTTAAAAATAACTTCAGGGAAGAAGTGAGCAATGCAGAAGAATCTCACCATGTGCTCCAAACTGATGGAACATGGTGCGTAATAGCTAACCCACATGAAGGGAAGTGTTTTGAACTAGGGTTATAGACTCAGACCAAAAACATGCAGCCTCTGGAATACTTTGTTTTAAATGGGAAGAAGCAAGGTAATGCTAAAGCATTTGTGCTATATTCTGCTATGGAGACATTTGTATTTTTAAAATAAAAGGCAAGAAATTTGGGCCCTCCGTGAAGGTATGATGTAATACTGAGAGCTCTAAGTCCCAATTAGAGAGATTGCAGAAATGCTAACAAAACTGAACCAGTTATTGTTGTCCCCACATTCCTGAGTAATACAGGGTTGGGGTTGGCCGTAGGTGGTGAGCAGATCTGTTCACCTCCTGAGGAGATGAATATGGCCAGAGGAGCCAGGTTCTGAAACTTATGAAGAAATAGAAGGAATCTTGCAGAGCCATTTTTGATCCAAGCCACTGGACATTATTGAAAGGTTCAGATTGCACAGAAGCAACCGACATGATGGTGAATCTGTCATCCATTTTGTAGGAGGCATTCTGCAAGTTCACATGAAACATAAATGATGCTAGCAGATGTTTAAAATGTGAAGCAGTCTAGAACAGTTATTCATAGAAAGGAATCTAGACTTAACAGGGTCTCTGGAAATAACAGTCTCAATGGAACTGATCTCCAAGGGAGCTCAACAACTAAGCATGAAAATGAGAGTTCACAAAATGACAGCTGAGAGACGAGCATCAACACAGGCTCAAAGCTACCATCAACACAGGCTCAAAACTACCATCAACACAGGCTCAAAACTACCATCCACACAGGCTCAAAACTACCATCCACAGAGGATCAAAACTACTATCAACATGGGCTCAAAACTACCATCAACACAGGCTCAAAACTACCATCCGTGTGGAAAAACAGGTCAGTGCAACACAAATTGCTGGTGTAAAGGAGCTGTAAACAGAAACTGTGGCCGAAATGGGCACGTCAAATGGGTGTGATTGAGGAAGAAATATGAACAACAAATGACAAGAGTACAAAAACTTAACAGTTGTAAGAAAATCTACATGAGCATGAGAAATGGCTAGACACAGAGTCTGAGGAGGAGGTGTTAATAAACATCCTAGTTGCTGCCAGTGACACCAGCTTCTACTTGGTGACTCCTCAGCTGGATAGTAAGAATGGAGGTGGACCCTGGAGTGGTGGTTCTGTTGATATCTTAAAGTGGATATCAGAAGCAGCTGAGTGATATTGCACTGCAAACCCTCAACAATTTATTAAGAACATACATAGGTGAAGTGGTGCCTTGAAGGAGTTGTACCAATCTAAATGTTCAGTTATCGTGTCGGTCTTAAGATTTATCCTTACATGCTGTCAAAGGAAATTTTCTGGGTTTATTGGGAAGAATGTGCTTTGAGAACATCAAACTCAACTAACTGAAGTAAATTGCTTGTC
This sequence comes from Hemiscyllium ocellatum, assembly GCF_020745735.1. NCBI lineage: Eukaryota > Metazoa > Chordata > Chondrichthyes > Orectolobiformes > Hemiscylliidae > Hemiscyllium > Hemiscyllium ocellatum. Next base: position 47,838,200 of record NC_083402.1, read on the forward strand.
AGCTTCTGAGACTGAGCTATCACAACTTCTAAAGAACCATGCCATTGTTTTCAATAGGGATTTAGGAAGCATGGAAAAGCCCTCTGTCAAATTGACATACCAGAATGAGAGTCAAACGAAATGTTGCAAGACTAGATCAGTGCCTTATGCAATAAGGTCGAAGATCGAGGCAGGACCAGAGAAGCTGAAATCCTCGACCTTGTAAATGTGAGTGCTTGGGTCACACCTACCATACTCACTGAGGAAGAAAAATAGGTCAATATAAATCTGCTGTGATTCTAAAGTCAATATTTATCTGATAGTGTGTGCTGAGCGATATTCTTTACCTTGAATCGACAATCTATTTGCTGGACTAGATGGAGGTCATATTTTCAGTAAAACTGGCCTTAGTGAAGCCTATCTCAAGATGAATGTAGATCCTGAATCACAGGAATACTTGACAATAGCAACACATAAAGGATTATTCCTTTAAGAAACTTCCATTTGGAATCACGTCTGCATTATTACAATGTGCCATAGTTCAGGTTTAAAATGGATTGGAAAGAATCTAGTGTTACTCAAATGATATTTTAGTCACAGGAGAAATGAAAAAGAGCATCTCTGCAATTTCGGTGCTACTCTGTAGAGACTTGAAAATTAGGGCCCAAGAGTGGGGAAAGACAAATGTGAGTGTTTAAAGCCTTAATTGAATGCTTAGGCCATGCTATTGTTGCAGTGAGCTGAATGCAAAGTGGATATTGTTGCTGTCAGCTGATATTTATACAATCCAACGCACATGAGAATGTTTGATTGCCTCTCCAGATTAACTTTGCCAAATGAATCGACTGCAAACAGTCCTTATGGAGACATTTTCCACTTTGAACAAGTAGAGAACAGTGAGGTAACGGGAGGAGAATTTAGGAATTACAGTAGAAATTATCCACTACCATCAAGATTGATGGGCATAGTTCCTCGTAGCAAGATTACAGGAATAATCCCAGAACTGAAGTTATATGTCACATGGAAGCCAAAACTTTCCATTCAAGCAGAGTGAGTCCAATGGTCAATGAGGGTCTTCATCCACTTGAGTTAAATGTGTGTTAAATCAACTACACAAAAGTCACTGTGGTAATGTCAAAAAAAAGAAACAGCCAGGAGCTAGGTGGCCAGGGCTTGACACCAAAATTGATGAGAAGCTGGGCATATGTGCAGTGTGCAAACGGGTTTGCAACCTACCTCCATTAGCACCATTACACTGATGAAAATGACCACAAAGAAACCATATTGGCTATGCTGGACATTTTGAAAGGTGAATATTTTTCATTATGGTTGACCCATCTTCAGAGAAAACCACTGAAAAACTGGGGAAGATCTTTGCAAGGATTGTTATCCAGAGTAACATGTTGAGGTTATATCACAGGAGTTTACAGATCATCGAAAGCAAAATGGAATTCAACTTATCTGGTCATCTCCTTATCACCCAGCCACAAATGGTTTGGCAGAATGTTTGCTCAGTCAGTGAAACCATTCTGAAAGGTATTTCAAAAACAAGGATCATGATCCAAAAGGTTGAGCCACTCAATTAACTCAACAAACTCTCCAATATTGCTAATGGTAAAACATCAATTAGCACAGCATTTGATTTACTGAAGTAACCCATGACAAGATACATTGTTGACAGGAAACAATTGAATTAGTCTCTCCAAGGAGAGAACAAGGTCTACATTTTCCAACAAAGGTTAAGAAGTGTTGGCAAGGAATTGAGTACCAGCCATCACTGTAGCATGGACTGAACTAGTCTTCTATACTGTACAGGTGAGAGACGACATAGCAGAGAAGACATGAAAATCTATTTTTGGCAACTAGAACAAATGTGCCAGAGACAACATTATTTGTGCATTCACCAATAACTGTGTCAAATGGAGACTTGGATACACATAAGGTGGGAACTGTAATTGGGGTATCTGAGGAAGACAACACCTCAGTAGAGAACGCCACATGTATATGGATCTGTAAGTGTGTGTGCGCGTGCGTGCGTGCTTGTGCGTGAAGGATATTAGCGTCTGTGAGAGAGTGCATGTATGTGTAAAGGGGTATAAGTCCGTGAAAGGGTGCATGGGTGGGTGGGTATGTGTAAGCATATGAGAGAGAGTCCACATTATAATGTTTTAAAAAGTTCTTTGATTTACATGTGAAAGAACTGAAACCAACATGCTCATTCTATAAGGTGAGTGACTTAACAAACAATCCGGGTCTTTTTCAATATATCATTTCAGTTGCATCACACTGTAAACGTTTGCTATAAATTCTGCGTCTTATGATCTTATTCTCCACCACCATCTGATGAAGGAGCAGCACTCTGAAAGCTAGTGCTTCCAAATAAACCTGTTGGATTATAAGCTGGTGTGTAATTTTTAACGTTGTACAGCCCAGTCCAACACCGGCATCTTGAAATTATATAAAATGCCAGAGGTTAAAGCCAGTGAGAAAAATAAAAAGATTCCTGAAATGGATTGACAGACAAATAGAAACCAACATCTTCCAAAATGTCTTACTTACCGACTGTTTCATATATGGTTGTGAATGTTTTCATTGTCTTTAATTTAATATTGGAAGGATGCTGTGTATCTGTGTAAATATGGTGGACTGTTACTCTAAGAGTCGGATCACATGACATTATTGTTAATTTTGGAGGGAAACAGCTTAGTCTAACCTTACTACCTGCAGAGTGAGCACCTCCTTAATAATATTCCTGTTGTTAAACACTTTGGCCTCCTGGTCTTTCTTGGAACATTACAAAAAGGTTGTGGCATTGTCAATTCAGTATGTACCTTGCTTTATATATTGTTCAGTGTAAAGAAATAAGCTCACCAAATTCCTAACATTAAATAACTACAAAGTTAATTTTATAACAATGGCTGGAATATTCTCAATCACTGAAAAATATGGGCATTGGTGAGAAAGTTGGGAAAATAGCTGGAGATTGGCAGTGAGCAGCTTTCCAATGTCAAGACTGAAATGTTCCACTTTCCAAGGAAGTGTCGAACAGCATCTTGGGATAGGTGGAGTTAGTGAGCCATGAGAAGCTAATGCCTCCTCATTATCATGTCATCTGACCTTATTGCTTTGCAGTTTGTAGTCATTCCACTCATAAGATAGAAATTGATGCTGAGAATTCCCGCTATGGAAATCAGATCAGTAACTTGATGACCAAAGTTTGTTTCTCACTCCTTCAGCTTTTCATTTGTCATCAACATTGCAGGGAGTACTCCATGGTAGTGACCATACATACCCCCATCCAATAGAACCTCCAGGTCTCTGTCAGCAATGTGGGGTAACTAGCACCCCCTGTCAAATATGTCTGGGGTAAATAAAACAAACAATGCTGAGCAGCAGTAGATTGCTTTCATTTGGATGGCTGAATTAAGGGATTTAAAGGTGGCATCAATACGAGTAATCATGCGCGTTCTTGATGGAGGTCAATACGTCTGCATATAGTAAAATAGAATGACAGAGGCCTTTCTTTTTGAGTGCATTCTTTTTGAGACAGTGGCACTGGATAGTGTCTTCCTTTAAAAATCTGCTTGCAGAAGGGATGTTTATCAAACAGAGTATAGTTTTGGATAGAAATTACAGCAGGAGGGGAAAGGCTCTTGCACATTTTGCCTTTATATCAAGATTGAACTGGAGAAAGTGCACATCCTGCTTTCCTACCACTTGGTGATCAAAATGGCTGCTGTCATGTGACTGGCTTTTAAACTGTAAAATCAAGGTCCAAGGTGAGATATCATGGTAATCCCATCGAGCTGTTGGGTTCTCCCATCACATTAGCACAAACCTTTTGTTCCTTCAACAAGGCAGATTTATATTCTCTTACAATGAAGGCACTGGTGAAGTTTTATTTACCCTGAATCTGCCAGGGATTGAGCCATTATCAGAAGTGTTCTCATTATTCTTGGAGTACTCCTTGATATGAGAAAGTGTGAAAGGCTCCTTACAATGCATCTTCATAATTTTCAGAGTTGACAAGCTCGAAGTTGCAAAACGGTCTGGCAGCCATTTTTGAGTCCCAGTAAAAATGCTGTTCTCACTTCCGAGAGACATAGAGGACTGGTGATGGTTTCACCTGAGAACCACCAGGTGAATTAGCTATCAGGTGAAGGGAAAATTTGAGAAAGCAAGTCCTTCAGCCAATGCAGTGACTGAACCCATGATACTGGCATTACAAACCAACCATCTAACAAACCAATTATTTGTTTCCAATATTCATTTTGAAAATATTTGGTATGTGAAGCTAGTGAAGAAGTTAAAGATTGATATTTATTGAAGCAAATCTTCAAGACAAACTACGCAATAGTGTTGTAAAATGCCAAACAGACTCAAAAGGCAAAAGCTTCTGCTTCTATTATATATGATCTGATCAGAACATGTTAATCCAAGAGAGATAAAGAATAATTAACTTGAAGTGCAAAATGTGATTTGCATATATTATCTTCATCTAACACCGAATCAGATGCAAATATGACTTACTTTTCTGGAATACTCTCAGAAAATAATAAACAACGAACATGCTGATGTTTTTCTTCAGGTAATCCTGTTAAGTTATAGGTCAGAGGATACCATAATCTGCTGTTTGAGGAGCCACAAAATCTACAAAAAAATAAACCAGTGCAAGTGCTGGAAATCTGAAATAAAATCAATGAGTGCTGGAGAGGCCCAATGAGAGTGGTAGTATCTGTAGAGAGAGAAACAGAGTCAATATTTCCAGTCCCAAGACTCTTCTGCAGCCTCAAAATGTTCACTCTCTTTATCTACCGAAAGTTGCAGGATCTGTTATGTCTCTGCAGCACCTCTGGTTCTTATTATAGAATCTATTATAAATGCCTATCAATAGTATCATTCCCTTATTCTATCCTCTAGTTAAGCACATAACACGATTTTTCTGCATTGGAGACATCGAATATAATCACATTAACTCAGCCTCCAAATTCAACAACAGAATTGTCTACTTTATAGAGAAGCACGAGAAGTACTGGCAAAACATTGGATGATTAGGAATGAATTACAGGGATATAACATAATCTGTTCAGACAAGGTTGTAATAGATTAACTGTGATTTTTTTTTACTTATGTGGCTGCAGAAGCCATTATTATTCAATGTTAAGGTTTCCAATGTATTCATGGTTTCAGATAACATAGCATGATTGGTTGTGATGCCACCATCTATGGTCTGTCATGGCAGATATTTAGTATTGAGTTGTGGTCTCCTTGGATAATCATGGTCACAATTTGAGCTGTTCTTCATGTTTCAATGAATCCTCACTAAAGCTTATCATGGTGTGATACCTGTCTGGTAGATTTGCTGCCACCATCCTCTTTCCTAATGTGGATCGACAAAACCAATTTGATCTAGTGTGGTGGAGGAAAAGCATCCCATTGTCTACTGAAAAGAGCCTCTTGTCTTAAACTAAATGCAGTTTATTTTGGATAAAAACAATATACAAATTACATTGATATGATAGACATTGTCACTTACACAACAAGAGAGGCCTTATCGTTATGTCTTTTTCTTTTAAGACTGAGAACTATTCTGCATCCCAGCAAAGCCCACCAAAATATTGCAGTTGCTTCATGAAGTGCTCAATATTAAATCTTTCAGACCCAACACACTTATACAACACATAATTTTCCACTTGTTGAGCAAACATAATCAAAGACCCCTCCCACTCCTGGTTATAATCTCCTTTAACCTTTTCCCTTGGGCAGAAGATACAAAAGCATGTATGAAAACATTCAAGATCAGCTTTTTCCCTGATGTTATTAGAGTTGTGAATGGGCATCTCAAATTTGAAATTTAAAGTTGATCTTGCTCTTTGTGCGCCTTCTACGCAACCATAACACTGTATTCCTCACTCTGTTCTATTATCTATATGCATTTGATAAACGTAATAAATCCAATACAGCCTTCTGGCAACCCTCAGCAAGAGAAGTGAGAAGGTTGGGAGAAGCAGGTATTAGAGGGCAGCGGAGAAGGATAAAGGGAGTGTGAACCTGGGACCCAGAAAAGAAGTATTCTCTTTGGCTGACACTAGCCCACACTCAGTGTGGACCTCCATCAGCCATGCTAAAATAGTGCAGGGGTGATTGAGCTATTTATATGGCCATTAATTAGCCATTTAAATGGCTCAAAAGGTCAAATTACATGCAACCTGACCAAGTTTGCCGTGACATGTGAGGGAGGAGCAAAGGACTGCTGGGAAGGTGAGTAAAAGCGCTTCAAACACTTACTTCAAGCGTCGGGGCCTCCATTGGCCGAGAGTTGTGAAGGAGGAGCAAAGGACTGCTGGGAATGTTTGAAGTGGGTGAGATCTAAACCCAAGACCCTACACTGTAGGGCCTCCCTCCCACCCACCTCCTCTAAACTTACTAAGAGTCTGTAAACCCGGTAAGTTTTCAGGTTGCTCATTTTATTTTTCCTTCTCTTCCTTTGTTTCGTCCTGTGCAGGCTTTCAACGTAGTGGGATATGGATTTTAGGGCAGCTGCATGTTCCTCCTGCAGAATGTGGCAGGTGAGAGGCACTTCACATGCCCTGTCGACTACATCTGGAGGAAGTGCACACAACTCCAGCTCCTTGAAAACCGAGTTAGGGAACTGGAGCTGGAGCTGGATGAACCATGGATCATTTGGGAGGCTGAGGGGGAAATTGAGAGGATGTACAGGGAGGTGGTCACTCCCCAGGCACAGGATAAGGACAGCTAGGCTACTGTCAGGGGGAGGAAAGGGAACCAACGGTCAAAGCAGGGATCCCCTGTGGCTGTTCCCCATAGTAATAAATATACCATTTTGGATACAGCTGGTGGGGACAGCCTACTGGGGGAAAGTCATAGTTGTCAGGTCTCTGGCACTGAACCTGGCATCGAGGCTCAGAAGTGACATGGGGAGAGTAGAAAAGTGCTAGAGATAGGGGACTCAACAGTTAGATGGATTGACAGGAGATTTTGTGATCAGGAATGGGACTCTCGGAAGCTATGTTGCCTCCCTGATGCCAGGGTCCAGGATGTCGCCGATCGGGTTTACAGGATTCTGAAGGGGAAGGGGGAGCAGCCAGAAATTGTGGTACATATTGGCACCAATGTTATAGCCAGGAAAGAGATGGAGGATCTGAAAAGTGACTACAGAGAGTTAGGTTGGAAGCTGAAGAGCAGGATGAGTAGAGTAGTGATCTCAGGTTTGCTACCGGTGCCACGAGGTAGTGAGATGAGAAATAGTCATTGAATGCAGCTTAACACGTGGCTGTGAGGCTGGTGCAGGAGGGAGGGCTTCAGATATCTAGACCATTGGGATACCTTCTGGGGAAGGTGGGACCTGTACATGAAGGATGGGTTGCACCTGAACTGGAGGGGCACAAATGTCCTGGGTGGGAGATTTGCTTGTGTGATTCGGGAGGGTTTAAACTAGTTTGGCAGGGTGGTGGGAATCACATGTCTGAGAAGGGGACAGTAGCAGATGGGGCAGTGACAGGATGTATTGAATCTATCGGGAAGGTTTCTCACGCGATGAAATGAGGGGATTGGTTAAAGTGTGTCTCCTTTAATGCAAGGTGTGTCTGGAATAAGAGTGACGAACTTAGAGCCTGGATTAGTACTTGAGGCTACGATGTTGTGGCCATAACAGGGATATGGGTTTCACAGGGGCAGGTTGCTTGGTGTTCCAGTTTTTAGAACGCTTAAAAAGAATAGGGAGGGTGGAAAAAGAGGAGGGGTTGTAGCATTAGTAATCAGAGAAATTTGTCCAATAGGTTAGAGATCACAAAACAGAGCTCGAAGTGAAATTGACAGTTTATTGCAAGTGATATTGCTGGAAGAGAAACTGACTTGGCTAAACCAGAACTGACAGTCTGTACAGGGAGATACAAATTTCCATTCCCAGAGCTGAGAATGAGATCAGTTTTATAGTAATGCTGCACAATGACACTGATTAAGAAATGGGAAATTACAATGTATCTGGAAATGGAGTAAGCTAGTTCCAAGGATGCTAATTGGAAAACAGTTATCGGATGAATGTCCTGTTCGTTCACACAATGCAACATCCTGACAGTAACAATGGTTCCATTTCTCTTCACAGGTAGGTGTTAAGGTCTCTTCTGAAGTGGTGAGGTGCTTCCATTGTCCTGTGCCTGGAGCATGTCCTTGCTGGTATCTCTCTGTCTGACCCATTCTTTATGTGGCTCTGGTATTGCTGGGTTGTGAACCTGCCCTTAGGGCTTTGAGATATCTGTGGTGCTGTGTCATGTCCATGGGGCTTAAAGCCTATTCCATTGTCTGTGTGCTGTCTGATTTGACTTGTGAGCTGCCCGGGAATTCTGGGTGTTCTGGTACAATTTGGCCAATTTTGCTTTTGTGGGCCTATCGTGGGTTAGCAAATCTTTTTCCACACAGACAGTGCATCACAGCTACAGAAACGGAGGTTGTTGAGGAAGGTTTGTCTACTGATTCGGTATGGGTGGAAGTTAGGAACAGCAAGGGAACAGCCACTGCATTGGGGGGTTTTCTACAGACAATCTAATAGCAGTAGAGAGATTGAAGAATTCATAGGCGGGCAGATTCTGGAAAAATGCAGAAGTAGCAGGGTTGTTTTTATGGGTGATTTCAACTTTCCCAATTTTGACTGGAACGTCATAAATGCAGATTGTTTGGATGGAGCTGTTTTTGTGAGGTGTGTTCAGGAGGGTTTCCTTACTCAGTATGTAGACAGACCGGCGAGGGGAGAGGCCATTTTGGATTTGATGCTCGGCAATGTGCTCAGTGGGAGAATACTTTAATGACAGTAATCACAACTGCCTCACATTTACCATAGCCTTGGAAAGGGAAAAGAGCAGTTACTGAGGGAAGATATTTAATTGGGAAAAAGGAAATTATGACATGATCAGACAGGAATTGGGAAGTACAGACTGGAAGCAATTGTTCCACAGAAAGGGCACAGCCGACATGTGGAGACTATTTAAGGAGCAGTTGTTGCGAGTGATGCATGAATTTGTTCCTCTGAGACAGCTAAGAAGAGGAAAGATAAAGGAACCTTGGATGATGAGAACAGAGGAGCTTCTCATCAAAAGGAAGAAGGCAGCTTACGTAAAGTAGAGGAAGCAAGGATCGAGCACAGTTTTAGAGGATTACAAGCTTGCTAGAAAGGAGCTCAGAAATGGACTGAGGAGAGCCAGGAGGGGGGCACGATAAAGACTTGTCAAGAAGGATTAGGGAGAACCGAATGGCATTTTACTCATTAGTGAGGAATAAGAGAATGATCAGAGAGAAGGTAGGGCCAAACAGGGATAGCAGAGGGAACTTGTGCATGGAGTCTGAGCAGATAGGGGAAGCCCTAAATGAATTTTTTGCTTTGGTTTTCACCAAGGAAAGGGACCTTGTTTTGAGTGAAAACTTTGAGGAGCTGGAGTACAGTCTTGACCAGATCAAGATTGATGAAGTTGATGTGCTAGAAATTTTGGAAAACATTAAGATTGATAAGTCCGAAGGGCCAGACCAGATTTATTCTGGGCTGCTCTGGGAAGCGAGAAAGAAGGTTACTAAGTCGCTGGCGAGGATATTTGCCTCCTCACTCACCACAGGAATCATACCGGAGGATTGGAAGGAGGCGAATGTTGTTCCTTTTTTCAAGAAGGAAAGGGTGGCACAGTGGCAAAGTGGTTAGCACTGCTGCCTCACAGCGCCAGAGACCCGGGTTCAATTCCCGCCTCAGGCGACTGACTGTGTGGAGTTTGCACGTTCTCCCTGTGTCTGCGTGGGTTTCCTACGGGTGCTCCGGTTTCCTCCCACAATCCAAAGATATCCGGGTCAGGTGAATTGGCCATGCTAAATTGCCCATAGTGTTAGGTAAGGGGTAAATGTAGGGGTATGGGTGGGTTGCGCTTCGGTGGGTCGGTGTGGACTTGTAGGGCCGAAGGGCCTGTTTCCACACTGTAAGTAATCTAAAAAAAAGGGTAATAGGGAAATCCCTGGCAATCACAGACCAGTCAGTCTTACATCTGTGGTCAGCAAAGTTTTGGAAAAAATTCTGAGGGATAGGATTTATGACTATTTGGCAAAGCATAATGTAATTAAAGACAGTCAGCATGGCTTTGTGGGGGACAGGTCATGCCTCACAAATCTTATTGAGTTATTTGAGGAGGTGATAAGACAGGTCAATGAATGTCGAGCAGTGGATGTGGTGTATATGGAGTTCAGCAAGGCATTTGATAAGGTCCCCAATGGTAGGCTCTTTCATAAAATATGGGATACAGGTAGATTTGGCTGTCTGGATTCAGAATTGGCTGGTTGACAGAAGGCAGAGAGTGGTTATAGATGGAAAATATTCTGCCTGGAGATCAGTGTTGAATGGAGTCCAGCAGGGCTCTGTTCTTGGGCCTCTGCTCTTTGTAGTTTTTATAAATTACTTGGATGAGGAGGTTGGGGAGTGGGTTAGTAAATTTTCAGATGACACAAAGGTTGGAGGTGTCATCGATAGTATACAGGGCTACTGCAGGCTGCAGTGCGACACAGACAGGATGCAGAGCTGGGCTGAAAAATGGCAGATAGAGTTCAACCTGGATAAATGCGAAGTAATACATTTTGGAAGGTCAAACTCAAATGCTGAATATAGGATTAAAGACAGGATTTTTGGCAGTGTGGAGGAACAGAGGAATCTGGGTCTGCAAGTACATAGATCCCTCAAAGTTGCCACCCAAGTAGGTTGTTAAGAAAGCATATGATTTTTTTGGCTTTCATTAACAGGGGGATCGAGTTAAAGAGTTGCTAAATTTTGCTACAGCTCTACAAGTCCCTGATGAGACCACACTTGGAATATTATGACCAGTTCTGGTTGCCCTACTATAGGAAAGATACAGAGGTGTCAGAGAGGGTGCAAAGAAGATTTACTAGGATGCTGCCTGGACTGGAGGGCTTGCCTTATGAAGAAAGGTTGAATAAGCTCGGACTTTTCTCTCTGGAGAGAAGGAGGAAGAGAAGAGACCTGATCGAGGTGTACAAGATAATGAGTGGAATAGATAGAGTCAATAGCCAGAGAATTTTCCCCAGGACAGGATTGGCTGGTACGAGGAGTTATAGTTTGAAGATATTAGGAGGAAGGTATAAAGGAGAAATCAGAGGTAGGTTCTTTATGCAGAGAGTTGTGAATGTGTGGAATGTGTTGCCAGCTGTGGTGGTGGAAGCAGAGTCATTAGGGACATTTAAGTGACTGCTGGACATGCACATGGATAGCAGTGAGTTGAGGGCTGTGTAGGTTGTTATTATATTTTACATTTGGATTAAACCTCGGCACAACAAAGTGGGCCAAAGGGCCTGTTCTGTGCTGTACTTTTCTATGTTCTATGTTCTATAAAGTTCAGCATCAGAAATAAGTTCCAAAGAACAGTCACTTTGCACTCAAAGTATTAATTGTTTTTTCTATCCACCTATGTTCCCAGAAATGTTGGGACTTTGCAGCAAAGCTGACTGTGATGTAATATCGTTGACTGGCTGGATGAGTCCGAGGTGGAGCCCTGGAATATCACACTTTTATCAAGCTGGGGAAAAGAAAGACTACAAAGGAAGGTATAATGAGAGGTTGACTACCTACACCTCTCCCCCTTAACAGGAAGCCACATACTGCAGTCATAATTCCAGGAATATAGGTTTACATACAGTGAATGTGGTAGTTCTTCAATTCATTAACGGCATAACCTACAAGTCATAACACTATTGCAGAGCATACGAAGTCAATGAAAGAATAGTCATATACTGTGTGGAACACAACCTCAGAACTTGAACTCCTGCCATGAATTGGAGGAGAGTCACAGGAGCTCCAATGATAGTCAGCAGATGCTGACGTATTCACTTCTTCATGTCACTCAAAATTGACTGTTTTCTCGACTGTACTGATTGGGATAAAGGAGAAAGACTTTACTGGAACTCGTCATCTCACGCTGATCAATTTTTCAGCTTTATGAAGGCCACTAAATGCATTAGTGAGAACTGAAAATGAAACACCAGAGAAAATAAAGAAGGAATCAAGAACAGAAGCTACCGTCCCATTTACATCCTACTCAGTAACTTTCAGCATACATAATTAATGTTGTGATTTATTGGAAACACTTGCCACAAACTGAACTGCAAGCATGTTTTAAAATGAAAATAGAGGGTGGGTGATGATACCAATCGAGTAGGGGAGGATTGTTTTGGGGGAGGGCTGGTCTGCATAGTGTATGTCAAGACTATGGCATTCTGCAAAGGCTGTGTGTGGGGCTGTGACTGTGAGAGCAGTTCAATACATTTGGGCGTTTGGCTCTTGCAACTACAGAAATGTAAATCCCCCAGGAAGATATTTGGTCTTCATATGTGCTAAATTAAAGATCAAAATTGCATATCAAAGGCCATCTTGATAGCTGACAATTCAAGTCAGGGAAATACCATCTTGAATATGGAAAACAATAGCTCTGTAAAATCTGGAAAGGTAAATAACCCAGCTTTACCGCATACCAGATTCAACACTGAGTCAACAATTTCACATCATAACCTCTGGTCCCCTGACATTTTTTTGTCAGTCTGTTTGTTTCAGTTCTGATTGGTAATGATTCTGCATTTCCCATTGGCATCTCTCAGTACACCATTATCTCTTTACTTGCTTCCATTACCATCCCCTTTGCATTCTATCATCATCTCTGTATTGTCTTCTGTCTTTTACCCAATCATAGACCTTCCCCATCCAATTTCCATCATTTCTCAGCTAATGTACTTGTTTAAATCCTGGTGCATCTCTAATTTTCCCAGTGTTAAAGATCAACTGGAAACATGTTTGAAAACCATAAGTTGTAAGAGTAGAAGAAGACCATTCAGCCCATCCAGTCTGCTCTGCCTTTCAATAAGATCATGGCTAATCTGACAATCCTCAACTCCACTTCTCCCTGTAATCTTTGATTTCCTTAAATTTAATGGCCCAGCCTCAATACTCCTATGGGATAAAGAACTCCATGGCTTCACTACCCTCTGAGAAAAGAAATTCCTCCTTATCTCTGTTTTAAATGTGTGACCCTTTTATTCTGAAATTATGCCCTCTGGTTTTGACTCTCCACCAGGGGAAACAACATTTGCTCATCTAACCTGTCAAGTCCACTAAGAAACTTGTATGAGTCATGTAAGGTCATCTTTCATTCCTCTAAATTCCAAAGAATACAGGTACAACCTACTCAACCTCTCCTTGTCAGTCAATCCATCTATACCTGGTACCAACTAAGTGAAACTTGTATGGACTGTATCCAATACCAGCACATCTTTAATAAAAGCCAAATGCTGTAAATCAGAAACAAAAACAGAAATTTCTGGAAAAGTTCAGCAGGTCTGGCAGCATCTGTGGAGAGAAATCTGAGATAATGTTTTGGGTCAATGGACCCTTCCTCAGAACTCTGAGGAAAGGTCACTTGACATGAAACGTTAACTCTGATTTCTTTCCACAGATGCTTCCAGACCTACTGAGCTTTTCATGAAATTCCTATTTTTGTTTCCAGTCTATCTTTATTTAAATAAAGTGCCCAAAACTGTTGACAGTAATCCAGCTGTGGTCTGACAAGTGACTTATAACGATTGAGTAAAACTTCCCTACTCTAATACTCTATTTCTTTTGAAATATAGGCCAAGGTTTCATCTGCCTCTTCTATTTCTTGCTGAACTTGAATGCTGGCTTTTTGTGATTCAGGTATTAGGCTCGCAAGTCCCTGTGTTCTATAGCTTTCTACATTCTTTTTCTATTTAAATAGTATGTAACTCCTCTATTCTTCCTGCCAATGAGCATAAGCTCATATCTTCTCCCATTTTATTTCATCTGCCAAGTTTTGGCCACTCACTTAGCCAGTCTATGTCCTGCTGCAGACTCTTTGTGTCATCCTCCAAACTTGCCTTCCCACTATTTTTGCGTCATCTGCAAAGCTGACATGAGCGCACTCACATTCCTCATCCAAATGTTTTATTTTCCGCAGCCGCTGCTAAAGCTACTAAATATCGCATTTCCCATTTTTTAAAAATTGTGTTGCTGATTTCCAGCATCTACCACATTTTATTTTTATATTTGTGTGTTGTTTACCAAAAATAAACTTGAAATTATTTAAACTAAGGCAAATTCCAAAATTTATATTTAAATGTGATCAATTTAAAGTTTTGAATTTAGTTTGATTTAAATCCCCAGTAAAATTGTCTACAGTTGCCCTATTTCAAATTAACCATCTTGTACTTCGAAAGATTATAATGTTTAGCAAAATAGTGTTTCTGGACTTTTAAAATAGCTTGATCTTTCAATTATATGCTATTAATTAGACCCAATGTATTCAAAGTTATGTACTTCTGAATCTTTTTCTTTCACAGAGTTAAATAATTTGAAGACGAGCAACTGCATCCAATTACACCAGTTTCTCGTAGGGTAATTCTGTAATTGTTTCATGGTATTCCCAGTGATGAATGTTGCAGCACATCAGTCAACAGACCTGACTGTCATGTAACATTGTCTTTGTCTTTACAAATTCCACACTTTGTAGCTCCTTGAATTCAAAACTCTTGCCCTCAATTATAGCTCCTTCCACTGCTTCACCTCAGCTTGCATTTGCAATTTCCTCCAAGCCTCAGTCTGCTCTCTTGAAACTGTGCTATTACATCTTTTCTCTATCTCACTTCACTTCTGATAGCACAGCTAGTCATTATGTTCCTAAGCAATGAGAGGGTTGCACAAAATTATCTCTGGCAAGGCAGAGTGAGATAAAAGTGCAACATCCGACAAGGTCACCTTATCAAGTTAAGAAGCAAAAGTTTTTGTGCTTGAAAATTGACAAAAGCTTACTTTGTCGTTCCTAAAGCTGGGCAATAGATTTTTAAATCACTTTTAGGGGTATTTATGACAACGTGCACCTGCACTTCCTTGTGTTTCTGATATTTCAGTCAAATACCATAGTTAGCCATGGTCCACTCCTCTATAGGTTCCAAAATCTCCTCACACCACCATGGCACCTTCCCATTTGCTATTGAAGAGGGTACAACACTTGCCTGTTTATTTCCTTCCTCCTCACCATCCAAGCACACCTTCCAGGTGAAGCAATAATTTACCTGCATTTCATTCAATCTGGTCGACTGCATTCACTACTCACAGCATGGTCTCCTGTGCACTAGGGAGATTGAACCCACAGCAGGGTGCCTGTCTCTAGTTGTCCTCGAGAAAGTTGGTAGTGAACTGCCTTCTTGAACTGCTGCAGTGCATGTGTTGTCGTTAGATCTATAGTACTCTTAGGGAGGAAATTCCAAGATTTTGAGCCAACAATACTAAAGGAACAGTGATATGTTTCCAAGTCAGATAGTGAATGGCTTAGAGGGGAACTTGCAGCTGGTGGTGTTTCCATGTATCTGCTGCCCTTTGTCCTTCTAGATGGAAGTCATTGTGGGGTTGGAGAAGTCTTTCAAAGAACCTTTGGTGAATTTCTTCAGTTCATCTTGGAGATGATATGCTCTGATGGTACAAACTTGATTGAGTTTTTTGAGGTTGTGACCAGAGCAGTGGACATTGATCCTACTAAAGTCCATGTTGACATTGACAAGGTTCTGCATGTCGACTGGTTAGTAACAGTAGATCACATGGGATTCAGAGAGAGCTTGCCAAGTGGTTACAAAATTGGCTTGATGGTAGGAGACTGAGAGTGGTGGTGAAACAATGGTTTTTAGATGGAGGCCTGTAACTGGTTGTGTTTCTCAGGGATTAGTGCTGTGTCCACTGAAGGAACCGAAACTAACTTGGTCATTCTAAAAGGCGAAAGATGTAAGCTAACTTTGTTTAATATTATATCCCATGACTCTGCAATCCTGTTGCTATAAAGTCTGTGTCTTATGATTCTGCTCCACAACCACCTGATGAAGAAGCAGCGCTCTAAAAGCTAGTGCTTCCAAATAAACCTGTTGGACTAGAAAATTATGAGAAGCATAAATAAGCAGTAACATTTCTCCTTAGTGGAGGGGGGGTCAATAATCAGGGAGCACATTTTTTAAGGAACAGGGGGTTTAGGGAGAAATAGAGGAAATTCTTTTTCACTCAGAGGGTGATAGACATCTGGAAGTAATTGTCTGAAGGAGTAGTACACGCAGGAATGCTCAACACATTTAGTAAGTATTTAGATGAGCATTTGAAATGCCATTGCACACAAGGCTATGTGCCAAGTAATAGGATAAAGGAGCAGGAAGGATGTTTCCAGTGGTGGGGGAGTTCAGAACCAGTGGTCACAGTTTAAGGATAAGGGGTAGACCTTTTAAGGATGAGATTAGGAGAACTGTCTTCACAATCCGCTACCACAGGTAGTAACTGAGGCAAACACATTATGTATTTTTATGAAGAGGTCAATATTGCTACTACAGCTGTAAGGATTAAGGAAATAGAAGGTTGGGAGTGATTAGGATTTTGAGTTCGATGATCAGCCATGATCATAATGCTTGTCAAAGCAGACTGAAGGGTTGAATAGCCTTCTCCTGAACCTATCTTCTATGTTTTTATGTTTCAATAGATACAAGGTGACTGGAAGGAATATGATGGGCAGAAGGGCCTTCTCCTGTGCTGTAAAAGTTCTGTGACTGTCCTCTGAGGATGAAAGCAAATAAAGCCTCAATTCTACTGTCACAAGTGTAGTTGGGTTGGATTTCCCTTTAATGTTGGCTAATAGTCTATATTATTCTTATTAGTTAATGTGGTGTGGGCAACATTGGCTAGGTCAGCATTTCTTGCCTGTGCTTAGCTATCCAACGAATAGTCAAGAGAGTTGCTATGGTTTTGGAGTCAAATGTAGGCCAAGCGAGGCAATGGCAGCAGAATTCCCTCTCCATAGGGCATTAATGACACAAATGCAACTGACAGTGGTGACTTGGTTATTTCAGATTTTTATTGAAATCAAATGTTGCTATCTGCCAATTGAACATCAGCTTGGAATTCTGGATCACTGATCCAGTGACATCTTTGGTACATTATCTATTTCCCTTGAAATTGTCAGAAATCCTGGGTTCAGCTTATTTTAATACACGTTGGAAAGACAATTAAATGAGTCACACAAGTAATTGTCACGAAAGACAATAGAAAACATAAATCTCCTAAAGTAATACAAAGAGGGATGTACCAATAGGTTGGATATGGTAAGAAATTCCTAATATATAATTGGATACAGAGCAAAGATTTTCATAGAAAACCAAACCACGTATTATAAAGGAATTCAGAGTCAGTGCTGAGAAAAACAAGATTTCTATCCTGACGCTGAAATAAAACAGTTCACAAAATGAAAAAATGTAAGGCAACAGCAGGAGGAACAGCAGGTAGCAGAGTCTTAACCGAGCAAGGGGAAAGGCAATCATGATCCTCGGCTAGGAATTCATCTACTGCTGAAAGGAAGGGAAGAGGTAGAACATTGCCAAGGCCTCCTGCATCAGGCACCGACGGCAGAAATTCACACACTTTGTCAAGCTTGCTTTTCATTTTCACATTGCAGCAATCATATTTCCATTTGAGTTTTTGTCAATATTCTAAACAAAGAATGAACTCTGGCTTCCTTCTGTATTGAGCATTGCTCTGTGAGTGAAATAGTCAAAGTGGAGAATGATATTCCTGAGCAGAGATTTAGGAGTTGGCCACCTGGTGCTGCAGTGTAATGCCTATTCATCCCAGGACCCAGCTGCTTTGAGAAAAAGACCATTTCCATTACATTCTCTGTTTTTCCATACACTATTGACTGTCCCATTATATGTTAAGATCTCCCCATCCTTCACTGTCTTTGTTCCGTCCACCTCCTAGTTTGCTGCCTACAGTTCCAACAATTGAATCACTCCACCTGCCTATCCCTACATTAATCCCTGCACAGGCCCAGTACAACATCATTCCACTGGTGACCAGGACTGACCAAGGCCCACTCCCTTGGTTGCAGTGATACAGAATCTTAATCCCTGATCACTTTGGATGAGCAACTGATTATGCCCCTGAGTATGAGCAAATACTGCACCTGACCAACTGCACGGGAATCCCTTCGCTGATGGTAGCTTCTTGTGTTGACTGAGGACTACACCCCCAAGACTTTGAGACCCGGCAATTTGTCATGTAATGTGTTTGCTGTGCAGGCAGCTGCCACATGCTGTAGGTGTAAGATTAACGTGTGCAAAATGTCTTTGCAGTAGCATTCCAATGGTAGTGACTAGGGAATTCCAAGATGGTGAAGTGAGGCTGGCATATATCCGATGTGGAGATGGGGTATGTACTGTTGTTACCCAGAAGCTGTCTTGAGACATTGATCTAGATTAGAGTGGTGCTGGAAAAGCACAGCAGTTCAGGCAGCATCTGAGGAGCAGGAAAATCGACGTTTTGGGCAAAAGCTCTTCATCAGGAATACAGGTAGAGTGTTTGAAGGGTGGAGAGATAAATGAGAGGAGTGTGGGGATGGGGAGAAAGTAGCATAGAGTACAATAGGTGAGTGGGGAAGGGGATGAAGATGATAGGTCGGGGGCAGGGGGAGGATAGAGTGGATGGGTGGAAAAGAAGAAAGGCAGGTAGCACACGTTATGAGGATGGTGCTGATCTGGAAGTTTGGAACTGGGGTGAGGTGGGGGAAGGGGAAATGAGGAAACTGTTGAAGTCCACATTGATGTCCTGGGGGTTGAAGTGTTCTGAGGTGGAAGGTGAAGCGTTCTTCCTCCAGGCATGAGGGAGCAGAGGTGAAGGAGGCCCAGAACCTCCATGTCCTTAGCAGAGTGGGAGGTGGAGTTGAAATGTTGGACCACAGGGCGGTGTGGCTGATTGTGTGGGTGTCTCAGAGATGTTCCCTAAAGTGCTCTGCTAGGAGGCGTCCAGTCTCCCCAATGTAGAGGAGACTGCATTGGGAGCAACGGATATACAATAAATGATATTGGTGGGTGTGCAGGTAAAACTTTGATGGATATGGAAGGCTCCTTTAGGGTCTTGGATGGAGGTGGCGAGGTGGTGTGGGTGCAGTGTTTACAATTCCTGTGGTAGCAGGGGAAAGTGCCAGGATGGGAGGGTGGGTTGTAGGGGGGCGTGGACCTGACCAGGTAGTCATGTAGGGAACGGTCTTTGCCAAAGGTGGAAAGGAAAATATATCCTTAGTGGTGCGGTCCGTTTGGAGGTGGCGGAAATGTTGGCGGATGGATTTGGTTTATGCAAAGGTTGGTAGGGTGGAAGGTGAGCACCAGGGGCGTTCTGTCCTTGTTACGGTTGGAGGGGTGGGGTCTGAGGGCGGAGGTGAGGGAAGTGGACGAGATGTGTTGGAGGGGATCTTCAATCATGTGGGAAGGGAAATTACGATCTCTAAAGGAGGAGGCCATCTGGTGTGTTCTGTGGTGGAACTGGTCCTCCTGGAAGCAGATACGGTGGAGGCGGAGGAATTGGGAATACGGGATGGCATTTTTGCAGGAGGTAGGGTGGGAAGAGGTGTAACGCAGGTAGCTGTGGGAGTCGGTGGGTTTGTAAAAAATGTCGGTGTCAAGTCGGTAATCATTAATGGAGATGGAGAGGTCCAGGAAGGGGAGGGAGGTGTTGGAGATGGACCAGGTAAATTTAAGCTCAGGGTGGAATGTGTTGGTGAAGTTGATGAATTGCTCAACCTCCTCGCGGGAGCACGAGGTGGCGCCAATGCAGTCATCAATGTAGCGGAGGAAGAAGTGGGGAGTGGTGCCGGTGTAATTACGGAAGATGGACTGTTCTACGTAGCCAACAAAGAGACAGGCATAGCCGGGGCCCATATGGGTGCCCATGGCTATCCCTTTGGTCTGGAGGAAGTGGGAGGATTAGAAGGAGAAATTGTTAAGGGTGAGGACCAGTTCACCAGTTCACACTCGTCAGGTCCACACCCCCCACCAACCCAACCTCCACTCCCGGCCCCTTTCCCTGCAACCGCAAGAAATGCAAAACTTGCGCCCACACCTCCCCCCTTACTTCCCTCCAGGGCCCAAGGGATCCTTCCATATCCACCACAAATTCACCTGCACCTCCACACACATCATTTACTGCATCCGCTGCACCCGAAGTGGCCTCCTCTATCTTGGGGAGACAGGCCGCCTAATTGCGGAATGTTTCAGGGAACACCTCTGGGACGCCCGGACCAACCAACCCAACCACCCCGTGGCTCAACACTTCAACTTCCCCTCCCACTCCACCAAGGACATGCAGGTCCTTGGACTCCTCCATTGCCAGACCATAGCAACATGTCAGCTGGAGGAAGAGCGCCTCATCTTCCGCCTAGGAACCCTCCAACCACAACGGATGAACTTAGATTTCTCCAGTTTCCTCATTTCCCCTCCCCTCAACTTGTCTCAGTCAAATCCCTCGAACTCAGCACAGCCTTCCTAATCTGCAATCTTCTTCCTGACCTCTCCTCTCCCACCCCCACTCTGGCCTATCACCCTCACCTTGACCTCCTTCCACCTATCGCATTTCCAACACCTCTCCCCCAAGTCCCTCCTCCCTACCTTTTATCTTAGCCTGCTGGACACACTTTCTTCATTCCTGAAGAAGGGCTCATGCCCGAAACGTCGACTCTCCTGCTCCTTGGATGCTGCCTGACCTGCTGCGCTTTTCCAGCAACACATTTTCAGCTCTGATCTCCAGCATCTGCAGTCCTCACTTTCTCCTAGAATATGTTGAAGGTGTTGGCCCCCTGTGTTTCTCTGTCTATGCCATGATGTTTAGATAGATTCTAATCTAAAAAGTGAGATAACAGAGTTTTGCATAAATTCATGCAGTTTTTGAGCTCAGAGGTCTACATGAATGCATGCAGTTTTTGAGCAAAGTACAATGTAACTCTGCAAGTGCAAATTCACCCCACAAAATATATGTGTGCATGTGGGTTTTGTCTGTGTGTGTGTGTGTGTGTGTATGTGTGTGTGTGTGTATGTGTGTGTGTCTAGGGTGGGGGCAAGTTCTTCAGGAATGTCAAGTGGCAAGATCAAACTAAGTTTGAGACCCAGACTATCCAGATGGACACCCATCATTTATGGCAAGGCTTACACAACATAATGGGCTACAAAGTGAAGTAAAACAGAATCACATGTAACAGTGTATCGCTGCTCAATCAGTTCAATGCATTCCACACTTGCTTTGCACAGAAGGACAGTGAAACAATGTCACCTATCCCATCCACCTCAATGCACCTGTACATGGTCACCTCCGCAGACATTAGATTGGCCTTCTTGAGAGTGAGCCCACAGAAAGTGACCGGCCCAGATGGAATCCCTGGCTGTGCACTCAAATCCTGTGCAGACCAGCTGGTGGGAGAATTCACTTATGTCTTTAACCTCCCCTTACTCTGATCAGAAGCCCTCATCTGCTTCAAGAAAACCACGATCTTTTGAGTGCCAAAGTAAAATCATGCAGGATGCCTCAATGCCTACAGTCCGGTGGCTTTGACTTCCATCATTATGAAGTGCTTTGAGAGGTCAGTCATGGCGCACATTAACTCCAGTCTCCCAGACTGCCTTGATCCCTTGCAATTTGTCTCCTGGCACAACAAATCCTCAGCAGATGCCATTTCCCTGGCCCTACACACATCCTTGGAACCTATGTCAAGCTCCTGATTGATGACAGCTCCATCTTCTACGCCATAATTTCAAACAAACTGATCCCAAAACTCCGGAACCTAGGTCTCTGCTCACCACTCTGGATTCTTGGACTTGCTAACCAACAGACCGTAGTCAGTAAGGATAGGTGACAACATCTCTCATGCAATAATCCTCAACCAAGGTGCCCTGCATGGCTGTGTACTCAGTCCCCTCCTCATACACAAACAACTGTGTGGCTAAATTCTGCCCGAACTCCATTTACAAGTTTGCTGATGACATCACCATTGTAGGTCAGATCTTAAACAATAACAAGACAGAGAACTGAAAGGAGATTGAGTGCTTAACAGCATGGTATAAAGGCAACAATCTCTCTATCAATGTCAACAAAACCAAGGAGCTGATCATTCACTTCAATAAGCAGAGTGGAGGACATGTTCCTCTCTACACCAGCGGTGCTGAGGTGGAGATGGTCAAGAGTATCAAGTTCATAGGAGTGACGATCACCAACAATCTGCCCTGGTCCACCCATGCTGACATATGGGAGTTGAGAAAGCACAGCAATGTCTTTACTTCGTCAGGAGTCAAAGGAAGTTTGGCGTGTCGATAACAATTCTTACAATTTTTTGTAGATGCACCACAGATAGCATCCTTTCTGGATACACCACAGTGTGGTATGGCAACTGCTCTTCCCAAGATTGAAAGAAACTTCAGAGAGTTGTAAACACAGCCCAGTCCATCAGACAAACCAACCTCCCATCCATTGACTTTATCTGTATTTCTTGCTGCATCAAGAAAGCAGCCAACATAATCAAAGACCATTCTGACCCTGGTTATACTCTCTTCCACCCTCTTCTGTCAGACAGAAGCTATACAAATTAGAATACATGTATAAACAGATTGAAGAACAGCTTTTCCCTGCTTTCAGACTTTTAAATGAGCCTTTTTAATGTGAACATTGATCTTTTTCTGCACCTTTTCAGCAGCTCTAATGTTGTTTCTTGCACTCTGTTCTGTTACCCTGTGGCACTTATATAGCATGATCTGCCTGTAAAGCACATAAGACAACACTTTTCACTGTACCTCAGTACAAATGACAGTCATAAATCAGGTAAAATCAAATCAAATCAAATCATAAACAGAAGTGGGGATATTTGCCGAAGATTATACAATGATTATCACAATTCACAGGCTTCCCAGGTACTGAAGTAGCACATGTCAATATGCAGCAGAACTTGACCACTTCCAGGCATGGGCAGTTACGTGGCAAGTAGCATTCATATCATAGAAATGCCAGCAATGATTATCTCCACCAAGAGAGATTCTAACCACTGCTATTTGATTTCCAATGGCATTACCATTGCTGAACATACCAGTGTTATCAACATCATGAGAATATTGACCAGAACCTAAACTGGATCTGCTGTATCAATACTGTGCCGACAAGGGAAGGTCAGATGTTGGCGATTCTGCAACAATTAACTTATCTCCTGACTCCCCGGATCCTGATGAAGAGCTTACACTTGAAATGTCAACTCTCCTGCTCCTTGGATGCTGCCTGACCTGCTGTGCTTTTCCAGAACTGCACTTTTTGACTCTGATCTCCAGCATCTGCACTTTCCCCAGATCCTGTCCACTATCTAATTGGCACAGGTGAGGAGGGTGGTGGAATACCTTCCTTTTGGATGGGTGCTGCTCCAACAACGTACAGTGAGTTTATCTAATCTCCATGGACTGCAGCTGTTCAAGAAGGCACTACACTGATACCTTCCTGACAATAGTTAAGGCTGGAAAATCAAGGTGGCCTAGCCACTGATGCCCACATCCCATGTAAAAATATTGTTAAAAATTTCCATTTTTTAATGGAATTTCCTGAGTGGTGTCTCTGAAACTTCCTTCTGCATTGTCCACAGTTGTTTGCCAAGAATTATTGGATATTTTATGCTGAACATGGTCTTGATCAGTCAAATGGTCTGTCATTTTCCAACTACAGTAGATTCTTACTGAAAATTAACCTCAGAAACTGAATAACTACTTCTTCACACTGGAATTTTAATACTATGCTTATTTTATCAAGTAACTAAAAAGTATATGAAAGGAACTATTGTATGGAACAGAAAACTGACAAACCCTTCCAATTTAATTAAATCAATTACACACAGCTAAAGTTTCAATTATAAGAAATTTGCATTACATTTATATTTACTCAGTTTTTTTCCCATAAATATTTGACATCTGTCTTCTTTATTTATAAGGTAATTAAAAAGCAATTTAATCAAAACCACATAAAATATATTACTTCAAGCTAAGCTCAAAGAACTTTTTACATTCACGCACAGAATAAATATTTTTCTTTATTAATACATTTTCTTCTGCAAACCACAGTAGCCATGCTAAAAATACTTTTAGAGTATAAGCACATTTGTTTCCTAAATGTTGCTGCGGGTCCATTAGACAGATCCTTATGCATGTATTGCTACTCTTCTTTAAAGGTTAATATATGTAAACTTAGTTCTATACGGATAAATCAGTGAAGGAATAATGTGCAGCTTGATATAAGAAGATTAAAATCATCTCCTATGACAGATTAGCTCTGGCTTCAAAGTTGAATTCATGAGGATTGCATATTAGGTCATCCCAAGGACAGAAACAGAATATGGAGAGAAAGATAGGAGAGTGGTACGAGTCTACACTTCAAGCAGAGCAAGTTGATCAGACATTACTGTGTACAACAATATACCAAACAATTTGAGGCATCAACCGAAACATTAATAGGTTTACTGTGATTAAAGTGAACTCTTTTACTGAAGCATATTTTCAGTCACTGTTTATTTTTTGAAATGTCTAATTCAAAAGGTTGTCTCGATCAATTAACATAAGTGTGGAGTTCTTATACTCCACAACCACCTAATGAAAGAGCAGTGCTCCGAGAGCTAGTGCTTCCAAATAAACCTGTTGAACTATAACCTGGTGTTGTGTGATTTTTAACTTCAAAAAATACAAACAATGTTTCTGACCCATTTGAAATAAAGGAAAGACAAAAATAATTGCAAATACAAATGAATAAATTCTAAATAATTTGTTCATAAATAATTTACATGAGTAACACCATAGTAACAAAATATATTCCTTTCGTACACCACCTGATCGCAGGTGTTAAACAGACCAAACACTTTACTACAAACTCTGCCTTTAGAAATACATAGGAATATGTTGATGGGTAAAATATTTTTCCGTGGATGAAACTGCTTTTTGGGGATAAAGGAAAAGTATTCCTGCAAACTTTCCAGAATTGCAAAGCTGTTACAGATGATAGCAGTTCATCAAAAGCTCCAATTATACAGTACAATCATTCTTAGATCAACAGCTTAAGGTGTGAAAAGAGCCAACAGCTGTATCTTAGCTGCCCATCTCTGAGAATGACATTCTGTATGCCAGGTATGCTTAGCTTTATACATGAAGTTGGAGTTCCATTCTTCATGGCTTTTGTTTTAATTGTATGAGAAATAATCAATTAGGTTTTCTGGCACAACTTAGGACATTGGAGTATAACTTGAGTGCGGTGTGCGGATGAGTGTACACAGTAGATTCAGTATACAACCTTGATCACTGAACCAGAGTTAGACTTTGTTTATGTAAAGTCCAAGTGGACTCTTGAAAAGGTAGTCACACCTCTTAGCTTTAGTGTCTTCGACAGTCAGATCTGACTCCACAATGACATTACTGTTTTTATATCACTACGTGCATGAAGATGTTTTTCATTGGTGGTAGAACAACCGTAGCTAAAGTGTATTTTTGCTGCAGGCCTCTGTCTCTTGAGTCATTCGAGTCACATTCTTGTAAGAACATGAGACTGACATGATTTCTTCTCAGAGGGGAGATCACTTTAGATTGTTGTTCCATCTCTGTTAGTGCATTTAGTGTTGCTTGGCAAAGCTACACATAATGTCATCTAAACAAATGTGTGACTGCACTTAGCAATTGACCTGAGTCTTCAGCCAGTAGCAGTTGCTGTCAAAAAATAAAATGATTTCTGCTCTCTGAGTTTATTATCCTTTGGTTGCAATTTTCAACATCAGTTTATATTTATTTTGTGCATCAGACAAAATGGATAGGTTCTGGTGTGAGATAATAAAGTCAATGTTACTTTCACAGATTGTATATTTTGCTTGTAGTTTGTCAAGCAGATACATTTCTTTTGTGGTAGTTATAGGCCAAGCATTAAAATGATTCATTCCCTGCTCAGACAAAATCTTTGCAGTTATAAGTACTTTACAATCAACTGTAGATTCTCACAAATTGAAGATCCTGTGAATTATTTGTTAACCAGTTAGATTTAATGGTATAATATAGTTGAGCATAAATCCAAAGTTCTGAATGATGTAGTCCATTATTTCAGTTGGACAGATGCTGGAAAGCCACAAAGTCAAGGGCAAATGATTTTTAAGAGAGAAGGATGGCAGAAGCACTATTTTCACAAAACTGTTCTTTGCATGTTTCTTTGCAGACTGCTCTAAAGGAGAATAGGCAAATGCCTGGAATCAGCTTATCTCTTATTCTCCTTCACAGCAGGAAGAACGTGGCCAAAGGGAAGGGAGTTGCCAGTCAGTACTAGACACACGTCTTTCCAGTGTGCTACATTGTTGAAGTCTGTACTTCCTGCTTTCAGTCTTGCCTAAGGGATCTTGGAGACCTTTACTGGAGAAATTCTGGGCCGCTCCTGGTTGTAATTCAGCCTAGTGGCTGTTTGGATAAATCTGATACATGAATGATTATAATGCTGAAAGAATACCAGCTAGACACCTGTAAAATATGGATTGAAATAATTATTGAGAGACAGAGTCATAGGGTCATAAAGATGTACAGCATGGAAACAGACCCTTTGGTCCAACTCGTCCATGCTGACCCAACCCAATCTAGTCTCACCTGCTAGCACCCAGCCCATATCCTTCCAAATCCTTCCAATTCATATACCCATCCAAATGCCTCTTAAATGTTGCAATTGTACCAGCCTCCACCTCTGGTAGCTCATTCCATACATGTACCACCCTTAGGTCTCTTTTATATCTTTCCTCTCTCACCCTAAACCTATGCCCTCTAGTTCTGGACTCCCTAACCCCAGGGAAAAGACTTTGCCTATTTATCCTATCCATGCCCCTCATAATTTTGTAAACCTCTATAAGGTCACCCCTCAGCCTCTGACGCTCCAGGGATAACAGCCCCAGCCTGTTCAGCCTCTCCCTGTAGCTCAGATCCTCCAACCCTGGCAAAATCCTTGTAAATCTTTTCTGAACCCTTTCAAGTTTCACAACATCTTTCCGATAGGAAGAAAACCAGAATTGCACGCAATATTCCAACAGTGGCCTAACCAATGTCCTGTACAGCCGCAACATGACCTCCCAACTCCTGTACTCAATACTCTGACCAATAAAGGGAAGCATACCAAATGCCTTCTTCACTATCCTTTCTACCTGCAACTCCACTTTCAAGGAGCTATGAACCTACGCTCCAAGGTCTCTTTGTTCAGCAACACTCCCTAGGACTTTACCATGAAAGAGAGATGGTATGATTGCCTTTTATTTAGGTTAACTCCCATTAATTTTGCATGAGGAGTATCTAAAATTCTTTAAAATGTACATCAAGCTGAAAAATGTCCATTATGTTCAAAATGATGAAAGATAGAAAAACATAAGACAAGATGAAATAAATCAGAAAGCATTGATTAGGTGGCACACAGTTTAAATTCTAAAAACCAGAGGATTGTAAAAGGAAGACATGAGGAGATAATAAATCCTGTTGGAAACGTTACAGCAGGAACTAAGCTGATTTCAATATAGTATTGATAAAAGGCGGTAACACAGCACGAACATACAAACATATCGAATATACAAGCATATCAAACATATCAGTTAGAAGCAGGAGGAGGTCATTTGGTGCCTCAAGCTTGCTCGGCCATTCAATAACATCCTGGCCCATCTGATCATGGTTTCAAGTCTACATTTGGAACATAGTTAATGGAAGTCCTTTAGACATAAAGGTGGGGAGACAACAGGCATTACAGGCCAGTTAGCTTAAAATCTGTCATCAGGAAAATATTAGTAGCTCTTATTAAGTATGTTATATGAGGGCACATGGATAAGGGCAAGGAAATCAGGCAAAGTTAATATGGTTTTGTAAAAGGAAAATCACGTTTGACCGATCCATTTGAGTACTTTGAGGATGTAGCAGGTTTTGTGGACAAAAAGGTACTATTGGGTCTACTGTACTTCAATTTCCTGAAGGGATTTGACAAGATACAACAACAAAGGTTATTGTGGGAAATAAATGCTCATGGCATGGGGGTCTATCAACCTCTGGATTGTAAACTATTAGTGACTCTGTCTCCACTGCTCTCTGGAGAAGAGGGTTTCAAATGCCCACAACTCACTGGGGGAAAAGAACGTCTCCTCATCTTTGCCTCAGTTTGGTGACACTTATTTTTTAATCAGTGGCCCTTTTTCTCTGCCAAGATGGTGGTGGATTAAGACTCCTGAGTCAGAGCTTGTCCACTCTTACTGCTTTTCTTTCTTCATTACTTACTTTTTTTTTCCCTTTTCATAAGGTTTTTTATTCTCTGCTTACCTTCTGGAGGGAGGTCAGTTATGGAGGCAGTGGCGGTGACAGCAGCATTTCAGGGCCCTGAGTTGGCACATTGGCAGCTTGCCATGAGGCTGTTGGTGTGCTTGGGCAGAACTCCAGTGGTCGGCAACATGGCGGTTTCTCTGAGATTCAGTTCATGGAAGTATGCAAGGGGCCCAGAGCGGTACTAAAGCTAAACTCTAACGTTCTGCAGCTGGACAGCAGCGCAGAGGCACAGGGATTGAGAGATTTAGACCAGCGCAAGAGAAAAATTAAACCCAGCATGGGAGAAAGATTGAGCCCAAAGCAGGGGGGGGAGAGGGATTGAGTCAAGTGCGGGGGGAGAGAGGGAGATTGAGCCCAGAGTGGGGGAGAGATGGAGCCCAGTGTGAGGTAGAGAGAGAAATTGAGCCCAGTGTGGGGAGAGAGATCCAGCCGAGTGTGGGGCAAGACAGAGAGATTGAGCCCGGTGTGGGGAGAGGGACTGAGCCCAGTGTGGGGGTTGGTGGGGCGGGGGTAGCGGTGGTTGGAGAGCAAGAGAGAGAGAGAGAGAGAGAGATCGAGCACAGCATGGGGAGAGAGAGACACAGATTGACCCCAGCGAGGTGGAAGAGATAGAGAGAGAGACTGAGCCCAGTGTGAGGGGTCAGAGAGAGAGATCGAGCCCAGTGAGGGGAAAGAGAGATTGAGCCCAGTGTGATGGGAGAGAGAAAGAACCCAGCATTGGGGGGGAAGGAGAGATCGAGCCCAGGGCAGGAGAAGGATCAACCCAGCATGAGAGAGATCGAGCACAGTGCAGAAGGAAGGAGGATTGAGCCCAGGGCAATAGAGAGAGATTGAGCCCAGGATTGGAGAGGGATCGAGCCTAGGGCAGGAGACTGATCGAGCACAGCGGGAGAGAGATTGAGCCCAGGGCGGGAGAGAGAGGGATCGAGCCCAGTGTGGGAGAGAGAGAGAGAGGGGGAGAGAGAGAGAGAGAGAGATCAAGCCCAACATGAGAGGGAGAGATCAAGCCCAGAGCAGGAGAGGGTTCGAGCCCAGGGAATGAGACAGATTGAGCCCAGTGACAGAGGGTTCGAGCCCAGTGCGGGAGGGAGAGGTATCGAGATCAGCATGAGAGAGAGATTGAGCCTTGGGTGGGAGAGGGATTGAGCCCAGCGTGAGAGAGATTCAAGCCTAGGGTGGGAGAGGAATCAAGCCCAGCACAGGAGAGAGATCAAGTTAGTGCGAGAAAGAGATCAAGCCCAGAGTGGGAGAGAGAGAGATCTGGCCCAGGGTGGGAGTGAGAGGGATTGAGCCCAATGTGGGAGAGAAATCGAGCTCAATGTCGGTGTGGGATCCTGCCCAATGTGGGAGAGGGATCGAGCCCAATGCGGGAGAGGGATCGAGATCAATGAGGGAGAGGGATCGAGCCCAATGCGGGAGAGGGATCGAGATCAATGAGGGAGAGGGATCGAGATCAATGAGGGAGAGGGATCGAGCCCAATGCGGGAGAGGGATCGAGATCAATGAGGGAGAGGGATCGAGCCCAATGCAGGAGAGGGATCGAGCCCAATGCGGGAGAGGGATCGAGCCCAATGAGGGAGAGGGATCGAGCCCAATGAGGGAGAGGGATCGAGCCCAATGCGGGAGAGGGATCAAGATCAATGAGGGAGAGGGATCGAGCCCAATGCGGGAGAGGGATCGAGATCAATGAGGGAGAGGGATCGAGCCCAATGCGGGAGAGGGATCGAGCCCAATGTGGGAGAGGGCTCGAGCCCAATGTGGGAGAGGGATTATGCCAAGTGCAGGAGAAGGATCGAGCTCAATGTTGGTGTGGGATCGAGCCCAATGTGGGGGGAGAGGGATCTGAGCCCAAAGTCGGTGAGTGATTGAGCCCAATGTGGGAGAGACATCAAGCCCAATTCAGGAGAGACATCGATCCCAGTGCAGGAAAGGGATCAAGCCCTGTCCAGGAGAAGGATTGATCCCAATGTGAGAGAGAGTTCGACCCCAATGCGAGAGAGGGATCGAGTTCGATGTGAGAGAGGGATCGAGTCCAGTGCATGAGAGGGATTGAGCTCAGTGTTGGGGGAGAGAGATCGAACCCAACGCAGGAGAGGGATCGAGCCCAACGCGGAAGAGGGATCGAGCCCAATGCGGGAGAGGGATCGAGCCCGATGCGAGAGAGGGATCGAGATCAATGAGAGAGAGGGATCAAGCTCAGCACGAGAGAAAATTGATCCCTGGTGAGGAGTGGGAACTTCCCAGGGACAGTCAGCATGGAGCCATGCGTCCCCAACAGGACTGTGTCTGAAGGACTTTTAACTTTTTTTTATTTAATACTTTATACAGAGGAGAACTGTAACATTGATCTTTTAACTTATTTCTTTACGTATGATTTTGTACCTGTATACCTTATGAATGGCAACATTGTATACATTTCATTGTATTCCTGTATCCCTGTACTCGAGTCCATGTGACAATATAACCTAATTCTAATTCTAAATCATTCTCGTAATGTGAAGGAACCTCTTGGGACACAACTTAGTAGAAGTTTGAAATAGGTAACTGCTCTAAATAATTTTAATCAATCTGATCACGCATGTTAGGGTATACCACTGAACAGGCAGGAGTAGTACTCAGGCATTCTGATCCAGAGGAAGGAAACTACCACTGTGCCACCAAAGCCACTACATTTAGAACAACTTGATGTTATTGAGCTGTAGATATTTTGAAGTAACCTCTTCAGGTGTGTTACAACACACATCTGTAGGAGGTGGAAATTAAACTTGGACCCACCTAATGTAGAGAGTTGGGAGACTCTACTACCAGAGCCCCTTGGTTTGGGCGAGAAGTATGTGCCCATTGACATCTGCTCAATGTTATCGTGAATAGTTTCTTCAGGTGATGACAGTTGTATCTAGCCTGAGGAGGGGTCCTGGAATGGTGTGTAAGACTTTTGGATTTGTAAGCCAATTTGGATAAAAGCAAGATATTGCATTTTTGTAAGCCAAACAAGAGGTTAATGGTAGGGCCTTGATAGAGAGACATAGTTCCTTTGAAGTTGCAACACAGGTAGGCAGATTGGTTAAGAACGTGTTTAGCATGCTTCCCTTCATTGTTCAGACCATTGAGTATAAGAGTTGGGACATCGTGTTGCAATTGTACAGAAAGTTGGTGAGGCCATGTTTCGAGTATACTGTAAACTTTTGCTGTAAATTCTGTGTATAGCTCTCATCACCCTGCTATTGGAAAGATTTAATTAAATTGGAGAGGGTGCAGAAAAGATTTATCTAGCACTTTGTCTTCTGTGTGTTAACAAATCCTCCATTCATGTTCAAAACTCACACAGCACCAGGTTATTAGATTCCCTGCAGTGCGGAAACAGGCCCTTCAGCCCAACAAGTCCACCCAGACCCTCCGAAGCGTAACCCACCCAGACCCATTCACCTATTCTCTACTGATGCACCTATCACTATGGGCAACTTAGCATGACCTGTTCACCTAACCTGCACATCTTTAGACTGTGGTAGGAAACCAGAGCACCGGACGGAAACCAACGCAGACACGGGGGGAATGTGCAAACTCCACGCAGACAGTTGCCCGAGGCTGGAATCGAACCCGGTCCCTGGTGCTGCGAGCCAACACTGAGCCAGTGTGCCACCCCCAATAGGTTTATTTGGAAGTACTAATTTTCGGAACGCTGCTCCTTCATCAGGTGGTTGTGGCGAATAAGATCATAAGACACAGAATTTATAGCAAAAGTTTACAGTGTGATGTAACTGAAATGATATATTGAAAAAGACCTGGATTGTTTGTCAAGTCTCTCATCTTTTAGAATGACCATGTTGGTTTCAGTTCTTTCATATGTAAATCCCAGAACTTTTAAAAAAAATTACAGTATGTGCTCTCTCTGATACGCTCACACGTACACACCCACACACTCACCCTTTCACAGACTTATACCCCTTTCCACTCACACACATACACACACTCTTTCACAGACATTCATATCCCCAACACAGACACACACACACAAAAGTTTGTGGGGTGAATTTGTACTTGCAGAATTACATCTTATTTTTCTCAAAAACTACATGAATCCATGTAAGGTTCTGTTATCCCCTTTTTTTTAGAAATAGAATCAGTCTGAACTTTGGGGCACAGACAGCCTCACGCAGGACACCTCACACTTCATTGTATTATCTGAGACACCATGGCACCTATTGTTAAAGTTCACTTGAGAATGTAACTTTAAAAATGTTCTGGGATTTACATATGAAAGAACTGAAACCAACATGCCCATTCTAAAAGATGGGAGATTTAACAAACTGTCCAGGTCTTTTTCAATATATAATTTCAGTTGCATCACACTGTAAACTTTTGCCTTACGATCTTATATTCACAACCACCTGATGAAGGAACAATGCTGCAAAAGCTAGTGCTTCCAAATAAATCTGTTGGACTATAACCTGGTGTTGTCTGATTTTTAACTTTGTACACCGCAGTCCAACACCAGCACCCCCAAATCCATTCATGCTGATATGTTACCCCCCAATATCACGAGATCCCATCTTGTGCAATAAACTTTTATATGGCACTTTAATGCCTTCAAGAAATCCAAATACCCTACACCCATTTGGTCTCTTTTCTAACTCTGCTTGTTTATCCTGATAGAACTTTAGCAAATTTACAGTCATAGAGTCAGACAGCATAGCAACAGGTCCTTAGACCCACCATGTCTATGCCAAACAACAAACATCAAACTACATTTTTTTTCTTTCTCTGCTCTTCTTTACTTAAACATTACTTACCTTCTGTGGAGACCACCTGGTAACATCAGCTGTGACTGTATTGCTGAGATTAGCCCAGCACGGTATCACGGCAACTATACCATCAGAAGAGGCAAGATGGTGCTGAAGAATGGTGCCATGGTTCTGTGGCCATGGTGATGGGGGTTTGTGCTAATGATAGTCTCAGCATTGGGTGGAAGAATCCGGAGTAAAAAATGAGGTCTGCAGATGCTGGAGATCACAGCTGAAAATGTGTTGCTGGTTAAAGCACAGCAGGTCAGGCAGCATCTCAGGAATAGGGAATTCGACGTTTCGAGCATAAGCCCTTCATCAGGAATGAGAGAGAGTAGCCAAGCAGGCTAAGATAAAAGGTAGGGAGGAGGGACTTGGGGGAGGGGCGATGGAGGTGGGATAGGTGGAAGGAGGTCAAGGTGAGGGTGATAGGCCGGAGTGGGGTGGGGGCGGAGAGGTCAGTAAGGAGATTGCAGGTTAGGAGGGCGGTGCTGAGTTGAGGGAACTGACTGAGACAAGGTGGGGGGAGGGGAAATGAGGAAACTGGAGAAATCTGAATACAGATTCCAGTTTCCTCATTTCCCCTCCCCCCACCTTGTCTCAGTCGGTTCCCTCAACTCAGCACCGCCCTCCTAACCTGCAATCCTCTTCCTGACCTCTCCGCCCCCACCCCACTCCGGCCTATCACCCTCACCTTGACCTCCTTCCACCTATCCCACCTCCATCGCCCCTCCCCCAAGTCCCTCCTCCCTACCTTTTATCTTAGCCTGCTTGGCTACTCTCTCTCATTCCTGATGAAGGGCTTATGCTCGAAACGTCGAATTCCCTATTCCTGAGATGCTGCCTGACCTGCTGTGCTTTAACCAGCAACACATTTTCAGCTGGAAGAATCCGGATCCAGGACCATTGCTAAGCACTTAAGAAGGACTGTAATGTTAATCTTTCAATTTTTTTTTAGTTTTTACTTTATACCTAGGATTTTTGTATTCATACCTAAGATGGCAGCAGAGAATGGAGACAATGTACACTTTTCACCATACTCCTGTATCCCTGCACTTGAATACATGTGACAAAAAAAATGAATTTTAAGTTCTAAATTCAGGATGTTGCCAGAACTGAAGGGTTTGAGTTATTGTGAAAGGCTGGATAGGCTGGGACATTTTTCACTGGAGCGTAGGAGGTGGAGATCTAACATGAAAGAGGTTTATAAAATCATGAGAGGCCTAGATAGGGTGAAGAGCAAAGGTCTTTTCCCTAGAGTAGGGGAGTTCAAAACTGGAGGACATATTTTAAAGGTGAGAGGATAAAGATTTAAAAGGGACCTGAGGTGCAAAGTTTTCACACAAAGTAAAATCAAAAAAACTGCAGATGCTGGAAATCAGAAATAAAAACAAAAATTACTGGAAAATCTCAGGAGGTCTGGTCGCTCCTATGGAGAGAAATCAGATTTAATGTTTTGGGTCCTGAGCACAAAGGGCAGTGTGGCTCAGTGGTTAGCACTGCTGCCTCAGAGCATCAGGGACCCAGGTTGGATTCTAGCCTTGGGCAACTATCTGTGTGGAGTTTGCACATTCTCCATGTCGGCGTGGGTTTCCTCCCACAATCCAATGATGTGCAAATCAGGTGAATTGGCCATGCTAAGTTTCCTGTAGGGTTATATGCATTAGTCAGAGGTAAATATAGGATAAGGGAATGGGTCAGAGTGGTTTATTCTTCAGAGGGTTGGTGTGGACTTGTTGGGCCGGAGGGCCTGTATCTATGCTTAGGGAATCTAATCTAAAATGACGGATGTTGTTGGACGTCCAATATATTGTCATTGCAAGAGTTGCTCGGATGTCCAACCATATTCAGCTGATTCATCAATGGCCCTTATGCCATCATAAGTGCAGATACATCATTGGTGATTATTGTATAGTGCTCACTCTCATTCACAGCTCCTCCGATAATGGAGTGGTCTGTGACTGTATACAGCTTGATCTGGCCAACCTTTAAAAGTTTGGATAAAATGTTGAAAATTAACTTTGGCACCACACAAATGCCAATACTGTTTATTTCAACAAACTGGAGTCTAATGACTTTCTACTGACATTCAATAGGATTGTTAATGCTGAATTATCTAATGTTACCATCCTCTGGTCACTGCTGACCAGACAATTAACTGGAACTGTCACATAACACTGTGAGTTTGACAATTTTGTGCTATGTAACCCATCTTTTCATTCCCCAAAGACTTTATACCATCTACAAAACACAGGACAGAAGCACATTGAAATCCATTCTATTTACAGCTCCAACAATATTGAAGAGGTTTAGCACCATCCAGTACAAAGCAAGCCTTTCCATTGACACCCCACCTCCAACCACTGAAATTCATTCGCTGCATTAATTATGTAGTGTGGCTGCAGGAAGCCTGCACTTGGCTGACATTGCTTCAACAGCACATTCAAAACCCACAACCTCTACCACCCAGGGCAATTAATCCATGGGAATACCACCCTCTGCATGTTCATCTCCATGTTATATGCCATTGTTATCCCAACATGGAACTATATTATCATTTTTTTACAGTCATTAAGTCAAAATCGTGGACCTCCCTTCCTAACAGCTCTGTGGGTGTGCCTACAGTGCCAGGATTGCAGCGATTCAAGTAGGTGTCTTGCCACCATTATCCAAAGGGCAATTAGCAATGAGATATAGATGCTGGTCTTTTGCAGATACCAATATCCTATGAATAATCTTTCATTGTTTAGTGAATTGGGAAGAATGGCATATTACTTTGATGAAATACTTTTCATACTATTTAGCAGCTCCCACCTACATTTCTGTCTTCGCATCTCAGATCTTGTCTTGATTCATGTGTCAGTGTGTCTATAGATTTTGAATATGGCTGATGTGCACATTTTTACCTTTATAATAATCATTCTGCTTCCAAGAATCCTGTGATCTGTCTACTTATGTTTCTATTGTGAAAAAGATATTGCTAACGTGGTGATTTTTGAAAGTAGCGTTTGGAACTATTGGTCGTGACTTTATCAAGAACTGAATCTGCTCAAACATTCATGAATAAAACAATGCTATTTGTTTGTTACTGGAACAAAATATCTTTTTATTTGTTCTTACAATTACAAGCTTGAGGACTCATGATGTTTCATCATTTTGAATAATGAAATGGAATTTGCTGCTTAGAAATTATAGTCCAGACTGAAGAAAACAACAGGCTACAGAAAATTTCTATTTTGCCACAGGTGAATTATTACTTATTATTCTGCTGGATTCATTCTATATGCTTTTGATGTTTAATTCAGTTTCCCCTGCATTACTTTGGCAAATATTTGCAAGGGCAGTAGGATCATAAAATTCCTCATGAGCAGTGAAACAACTGGACGAATTTCATCACATAGTTATAAATATAAAACATGCATCATTACCATTGAGTTTATGCCCAATTGCATTGTTTGTGCAGCATCATTCCCCTGAAATTACCATTATCAGTGCAGAAATTGTGAAATTTGAGGCATGAGAGATCTCAACAATTTTAAGCTGAAATTACTTTTAGTACAACTTGAGTTTTCATGATTTTTGTGACTCTAGATTTAAAAATATTTCTTTGGAGACAGGTCCTGCTTACAAACCGAGTCACAGTCTTAGGATTAAATGAAGATGATTAGTATGATTTACACACTTTTGAAAAAAATCCACAAGTGATGCTTGACCAATTGGCCACAAGGTCACTTCTTAACATATTTTGAGAGACTTCAAATAAGTATTTCAAAAAGAAAATATAAGGAATTGGATTCTGCCACCAATGTAACTAGAAAATGGTTCTACATAATTCCAAAAGTAATTTCCAGTAGTTTAAAATTAAATTTCTCCCATTTTGTTATATTAAAATCATTTTCAACAATATTTTGACAAGAGGTGACGCTTGGGTATGTTAAGCCACATATTTGAAAAGAAAGAATCTTTTAAAATGCTGGTTTTGGATGTTGTGATATACAAATAAGCTCAAGCAGAATGTTTGGTGTTACGATGGGAGGGGAAAGCACATTTTAAACAAGGCATAATTTAGGGTGCAATTCACACTGATTTACAGATTACGCCTAAAACGGGAACTCTACTCTACTTGAAGGACTATGCTTGTTTAAATATAAATTAATGATAAATTTAGAATACACAGCATATCATTGCTGTGAGAAGGAAACTATTGACCCAGTCCCATGGCTGTTAATTAGTTGAATATGTGAGCTAGTTTGAAACACCTCTATTAAAAAAAAAGTGTGGTCTCATCCATCAAAATGTAGCTCCCAATTGGCCAAAAGTGAAATGATGATTTATTTATGACCCTTTCCAAAATGTATTATTAAAAAAAAACTCTTGTTACTCACAATTGGGAGGTGGGTGCAGGGGAGCAAAATGTGGAACAAATGTTTTCCAGGTATACTGCAGGCTGATGATTTAAATAGAATAGAACAAGTTCCCCAAAATTGGTCAAGACATTTGGTGTAAGAATTCCTCATCTGCCAATTTTGGGAGCGTGTGTGAGTGTAGTGTCTGTATAGCGACGACTGAGGTATTCCTGAAACAATGGTGCAATTCAGTGTTTCCATTCAATCTGAACACCACAACAACTCTCAGCGTGTAGCATTCTGAAAGCCAATTTAAATTTAGTCATAAGTCTCAATGTCTGACTAAGCATGAGACCACTCTGGAAGC
Organism: Hemiscyllium ocellatum; assembly: GCF_020745735.1. Lineage (NCBI taxonomy): Eukaryota > Metazoa > Chordata > Chondrichthyes > Orectolobiformes > Hemiscylliidae > Hemiscyllium > Hemiscyllium ocellatum. The sequence goes on from NC_083402.1 coordinate 47,875,909, forward strand.
AAACCCATTTAGACAAGGTTCACCAATTTATTCAAAATGACACATGATATGTAAACTGTGTGATTTATATATTTAATATAATTTATTCTAAGTATGTGTTTTTGCTTTTTAAATTAATAGTATGTTACTATTTTCTGTTACTGAAAGTAATAATTAACTTGTAACTATATCTGCAGCTAAGGTGATTTCTTTAAAAAGAGTTTTTAAGACTAGTTTCAGAATTATTCTTTTTTGTATACAGTGCAAGGTTTTATGCCTGAACCAGATAAGCAACTTTCAACCAAAAGACTTGTATAAGCTAAGGGGAACACCACTAGTTTAGAGATAGGGAATTTTTCAGTTTTAATTTAGGTTTTGAGCAGTCCTATGAAGCCCTTTGACGAAGTTAGTTGTATGGATCAGTGTTTCTCAGAAGAGAAGAATGCTATGGAACAAAATTACCTCAGATTAAAGAGTTAGTGATAGTCCCAGAACAGATCTTAACCAAATGAGAGGAAATCAAAATGCAGAAAAGATTACTTAAAGTCTTGTACATTTAAGATTAGATGTGTAGTGGCTCCAGGAAAAATCTATTCACAGCTCCAGTGTATAACTTAAAGTCACAAGTGACTTAAACCCATTGAGATGTTAGTGACATGGACTTTAGTGTACCTACTATGTGAGTGGTGTTTTTGGGTACTGAACCAGGGGTGTCTTTGATACTGTACAAAAGGTTTTGTTTTTCTTTCCAACTCATAAAGAATTGTTTGGGGATTAATATGATTATAGTTTTAAAGTATGTTTAAACATTTTTGATCTACTCTATTTTATCCTCATCGCTTTTGATAATAAGCAAAGTTTTGTTAAAGCAAAATCTGCAGTATCATGTGCTTATGCTTCAGCAAAAGAACAATTTATTAAATTAAAAATAAAACAACCTATGAACCATCAAGACAGGTTTCAGTCTGGTATCTTACTTGTCCATTAATGACATCAACTGGGATCATAATATACTTAGTAAGACAATGCACTCAGCTACTTCACATGGGAGTGACTGGAGTGCTGTCTCCTCTTCTTTCCTTTTCTGCACACACAATTACTGAAAAGTAGACTATATTAACCCTTTCTGAACCACAATCCATAGCACAATAGACATGTCTCTGAACCTTGATTGGTGTCCTTATTGCTTCATAATTAAACTCATTATCAGTTGGATGATATGTACACTATACATGAACAGTTCATGGTAAATCTTGGATTGATTAGAATCATAGAGTCATAGAGATTTACAGCACAGAAACAGACCCTTTGGTCCAACTTGTCCATGCTGACCAGGTATCTTAAAATAATCTAGTCCTATTTGCCAGCACTTGGCCCATTTCCCTCTAAGCCCTTCCTATTCATATATCCATCCAGATGCCTTTTAAATGTTGCAATTGTACCAGCCATCACCACTTCCTCTGGTAGTTCATTCCTGATTATCTATTTTTTGATTTGTTTATTTAAAGCTAATGGTCATCTATTAACATTATTTCCCACTATCTACTGATTGGTTTTAATGGTGTCATTCACTAGCAAGATTGCTGTGTTCTTTATATCTTTACCTATCATTTATTGAATCTTACAGTTTACAACTGAGATACAAAATATTAAGACAAAATGAATAATATATAAAAGGTAGTGAGATATATGTTCAATCAACATGTAACTGCAGTAATAACAGTCTAGAAGAATTATGTTGCTTGCAAAACTAATCACACGTAGTTATGAAAGTTAACCATGGTTATAAAAGTACATTTTGAAAGAAATTTTTTTTTTAAATAAACACTCAAAGTGAAAACATAAAACACAATATTGTCTTTCTTTTTCTTTGCTGATGTTGCTACATTCATGATGACAAATTAATGCTGTGAAAGAATGTAGCTGCTCACTCAGCCAATCTTAACAGTTAGTCACATTTCTTTAGTCTCAAACATGATGGTGTACTCCTCTGTCAAATGACAGAAACAGTCATATTATGAAAATCTTGCATTGGCTACAGTTTAAACACAATAGAATCATATTAGGGTAATTGATGAATGTGCTCTGAACACCCAACCTAATCATTAATTTCCTTTCAAATGAGCCAAGCTGGTCATGAGGCCTTGGTTTGGAGGAGTCAGTACTCTGGTTGCAGTTGCTTTCTAGTTTTGGTGTGGAGCTGAACTGTTAGCTGAGAAGGAAGGTAGCAGGGAAAAGGATGTAAGATAATTCCACAATCCTGCAGTCTCGGCCTGAGAACACCACCCTTGCCCATATTCATGTATGAGGCCTTCCTCTTGGTTAGTGCCATGCTGGTCTGTTGGAAATATTCTAATAGAAACACGTCCTACTTATAAAACCGGTTATACCTTGGCTATTAATTAATCATGAATGTCATGTTCTGCTAATTTAAAAGTCTTCAAAAAGGCTTCAATAATTAATCTTAAACTTTGAACACAAAAGATTCTGCACATGGTGAATGATGGACTGGGGCCTTAAAAAATCTAAAATGTGCTCCATGAATGATTTTTCAGCTAAGATGTAATCTGCCTTCCTTCTGGCAGACAGCATACCTGGTGTTGGAAATGCATGTTGCAAAAGTACAGGTTAATATATATGTGCCATTAACTCCACCCATTTTAGTGAAGCCAAACACTCTGTGGATGGAGACAAGGCATTATACTCAAGCTTTTGGAGGGAGCAGTTGTATTAGATATCTAATGGTTCAATCCTCATCAGATGTAGTTATACTTATTGCTATTATGCAATAAAATCTTTTCTGTAGATACTCTATGGTGGTCACTCCTCTAACACTAATTACCAGATAGGCCCAAGAAGGAACAAAGTCAAAGTGACAGTGAATAAACCTTTCCATTTTATGTACTAGTAGACATGGCAAATACTACAACACAGCAAGAGTAATCTGTGACCCCCATCACAAGGAGAAGAAATCTAAAAGACCAGAAAGAAAATCAAACAAATTAGCTTATCGCACTTAAAACATTACTGCTTTCCGAAGACATAAACAATCAGCTGATAAAATGTGACTGCTGATAGAGACAAACAGTGGTAATGATGGAAGCAGCAAACAGACAGACATACCATTCCAAATGTATGCCTTCATTCAAAAGCTGGTCAGAATCATTGGGACAAAAGTGTGGACTAGAAAACAGCAGAAATTACAGTAAGTGTGGCAGCTTTAGTGAAGGAGACTTTATGAGGAACAACACAAGCAGGTCAAATTAGAATCTCAAAGGGAGAAGGAAGTAACTTTATGAAAAGTGCCACAAAGATCAGAAAGACAAGGCAGTGTAATAGAGAGTTTTATCTCTCATAATGGCTATCTCTGCCATCAAAATTCAGCACTATGATCTGCAATCTCAAGGAATAGGGAAATGAATAGAAAATAAATTCATACCAGACCTGTAGAATTAGGAAATCCCTAAGCCTGGGAACCTTAGATAAAAAATTGTGTAAGTCAAGGAGCTTCATGTTTTAAACCATGATAAGTTGTAAAATACCCAGTTTACCCAGGGACGATTTCACCTTAAATATAGAAGGTAGAAAAATCCGAGGAGTAGCAAATAGTTACTAGTCCAATTATTAAAAATGTGGAAATCCATGGAAAAAGGCAGGGAAACCAAGCAAACAATTGCAGAATTATAGAATTGCAAAGACAGACATTAATAAAGCTTGAAAGCAATGAATCACCTCAAAAAAGTATTGGACATCAAACGTTGTGCTGGTACATTGTAGGTGACATTGAATTTCATTGTTGATGTCTGCTGACACTGAAAAGACGATTTCAAAGTATGAGAATTGATTAATATTGTCCAGTAACTTGCTGTGGATCTTGATCCCAAGGTCAGTGTTGCATAATGGGAGCAAGCTGGTTAAGGACTTCTACATATTTAGCCTAAAGCCCATTCTGTTATGCACCTCCACAGTGGCTCAGTGGTTAGCACTGCTGACTCACAGAACCAGTGACTTGGGTTTAATTCCAGCCTTGGCTAATTGTATGGAGTTTGCACAGTTTCTGATTGGTTCTCCAGTTTCAATCCAACAATGTGCAGCTCATGTGGATTAACAGGGATAGGGTAGCAGTCTGGGTTTGAAGGGTCAGTGCAGAGTTGGTAGGCCAAATGCACTTTACAATACATCAGTAATGATCTGGAGCTTGGCTCTGAGTGTCTGAACCCACAACCATACTGCAGCACCATCAGAAAAGTAGGTGTGAACCTGGTTCTGGACTACAGGTTACTGCAGGTTCCCTCCCTTTACTACCACTACACAACTTGAATATTTCCTGTTTGTCCTGTAGAGAGGCTCCACTTCAATGGGAAACTTTATGGATGTGGGATGGAGTGAAGAATGTAGAGAGGAGCATCGGTGCAATGGCTCAGCATTACTTGTCCTCAGTTTAGTCATACATTGTGTCTGAAATGGATCTGTTAGTGAGAATCATAGCTTTCCTGTTGTTGTGCAGAATGCACCAACAATGGGACATTTCTGCAGACAACCCAAATTTTAGTAAAACGCTCCATGTTGGGAATCAGAGAGAAAACTTTACACTTGTTGAAGCCTTATATAGTTTTTGGAAGTTAATCATCTCAGCAGCCAGGGCATCCCTGCAGGAGTTCCTCAGCATGGTTAGTTCCTTAATTCTGAAGCACAACAATCTTCAACTGCTTCATCAGTGACTTTCTTCCACCATTAATTCAGAAGTGAGGATGAGCACTGGTGATTGCACAGTGATCAACATAATTCATGACCCCTCACATATTGAAAGTCCATCCAGACACAGCAAGAGCTGTACAACATCCAAGTTTGAGTCCAAGTCAAATAGCATTTATACCATTCAATTGGCAGGCAATGACCATCTCCAACAAGGAACAATCTAACAATCACTTCTTGACATTCAATGGCATTGACATTGCTGAATCCCCATTGTCAACATCCAGGGGGTTACCATTGACCAGAAACTCAACTAAACTAGACATACAAATACAGTAGTTACAAGAGCATGTCAGGAATACGGTAGCAAGTAACTCACTTCCTATCTTATCAATGTCTATGCATCATCTATAAGCCACAAGTCAGGAGGAATACTCTGCAGTTGCCTGGAATGGTGCAGCTCCAGTAACAGCTTACATCATCCAAGACAAAGCATTTGATTGGCAGCCCATTCACCACCTTTAACATTCCCTCCTTTTACTACCACGACACAGTGACAGCAGTGTGTGAAATCTACAAGGTACACCGCAGTGACTCACCGAGGCTGTTCCAACATCAGCATGTGAACCCAGGGCCTTTACTACTGAGAAGAATAAGGGCAGAATATATATGGAGCAACATCATCTGACTTGGAACTACATTGCCTTTCCTTCACAGTTGCTGAGTCAAAATCCTGGAACTCCCTTCTTAATAGCCTGTGAGTATTTTTACATTCCAAGGACTTCAGCAGATCAAGAAGGCAGCTCACCATCACCATTACCAAGGCAATAAATACTACCCCACATCTCATGAGCGAATTTTTAACAAAACCCTTCCAGTTGACAAAGGCCTTTATGAAGTGGAAAAGCCATATACATTGGTTGTTACCAATCATCTCCCTTTTCCTGGACTCCTCTTGCTGTGAGGGTCATGCACACTATGTCGTTTGAAGGATAGAATCTGCATTGTGACTCTGATAGGAGCTTTTCGATCAGTGAGGAGACAATTGAACGGAAATTTTGCGATGATCTTTGCAGAGGTGATGAACAGGGAGACTCCTCTGTAATTACTGCCACTGTTCTTACCTTTTTTCTTGAACATGGTCACACTTAGAGGGTCTCAGAGAATCCCTGGAATGCTCTCCCCCTTCTAGTTCACGAAGATGAGATGATTGACTCCTGCTAACAATATGTCACCGCTTTATTTCAATATGTGAGAAAGAATGCCATTCATGTCAGCAAATTTGACAAACAGATCAGCCAACAGAAATTTTTGAATAACAAAATGGGCTTGAAGGTTTGAATGGCCTTTTAAGTCCCATATTCTTATGGTCCCTATGTCAGATGATTGAGGAAGACTTGTTCATGGGAAGTGAGGATTGCGAGCAAGATCAGCTTTTGTTATCCATTGTTGATTTTCTTTTATTTATTTATGAATGAGAGTGTTGCTGGCTGGCCCAGCATTTATTGTCCATCACTAATTGCCCTGGAAAACGTGATGTTGAGCTGTTTTGTTTTTGAACCGTGGAAGTCATTGGGATGCAGATACACCCACAGTGCTGCGAGGGAGGAAGTTGCAGGATTTTGATTGAACAACGGTGAAGGAATAGGGTTATGATTCCAAGACAGGGATTTTCTTATTTTCTATTGGATTTGGGAGTTGCTGGTAAGGCTAACATTTGAGGTCCAGCCCTAACTGCCCTTGAACTGTATAGTTTGCTTGGCACACTTCAGAATACAGTAAAGAATTAACCATACATATCTCTGTGGATCAGTGCTAATAATCAGATCAGACAGGGTAAGGACAGTAGATTTTCTTCCTTTAATAATACTAGTGACTCAGATCAACATCAACCAGAAAGGCAACTGATCTTTCACATACATCAAGAATAAAATCAGGGAGAGTTGTCAAGTCTCCTGACCGGTTAAATGTGAAGTTAGAGGCCTGGGAGGAGATGGGACAGTACGCATTTGTCAATATAAAATTAATAATAAGGATCAAGACTGGGGAAAATATAGATCAAGGTTCTGACAGGGCTCCAAAAGGGTTAATATCTGGAAGACTGTAAGTAACACCATCCAATGCGATGATGCATGATATCACATTGGAAGGAGTCTTTGTCTGGACGTGAATTGAGTCATATGTACTTATGTTTGCAAGTATGCAGGAGAGGAGAGTGGGCAAAGAAGTGGCAGATGTAACACAATGTTGAGAAATATAAGGTTATGCACTGTACTAGGAAGAATGGAGGCATAGGCTTCTTTCTAAATGAAAAGACTTTGGAAATCTGAATCACACAAGCACTTAAGAGTCCTATTTCAAAATTCTGTTCCGGTTAATCTGCAGGTTCAGTTGGCTGTGGGGAAAGCAAATGCAATGTTAGCATTCATTTCAAGAGGGCCAGAATACAAGAACAGGGATATACTGTTGAGTTTGTTTAAGGTTCTGTCAGACTGCATTTAGAATATTGTGAGCAATTTGGGCTCTGTATTTCAGGAAGGATGTACTGGCCTTGGTTCAGAGGATGTGCACAAGAATGATCCTGGGGGTGAAGGATTTGTCTTGTGAGGACTCTAAGTCTGCACTCATGGAGTTTAGAAGGATTGTGGGGATCTGATTGAAACTTATAGGGTACCGAGAGGCCTGAATATAGTGGACATGGAGAAGTTTCCACTAGTAGGAGAGACTAGGACCTGAGGGCACAGCCTCAGGGTGAAGAAATGACCCTTCAGAAATGAGATGAAGATGAATATCTTCAGCCAGATGACATGATTTGGAGATGCCGGCGTTGGACTGGGGTGTACAAAGTTAAAAATCACACAACACCAGGTTATAGTCCAACAGGTTTAATTGGAAACACACTAGCTTTCGGAGCGACACTCCTTCATCAGGTGATTGATTGTCACAATCACCTGATGAAGGAGCGACGCTCCGAAAGCTAGTGTGCTTCCAATTAAACCTGTTGGACTATAACCTGGTGTTGTGTGATTTTTTTAACTTCAGATGATGTGACTATGTGAAATTCATTGCTCAGAGGGTTGTGGAGACCAAATCATTTGTGTACTTAAGTCAGGAGTAAGTTTTTAATTAGTAAGAAAATTAAGGGTTATGGAGATAAGGCAGGAGGATAATGTTGAGAAATATATTAACTGTAATCAAAGCAGACTCAATGGAGCAAATAACCTAATTCTGCGTCTGTATCTTGAGGTTTTGTGGTCTTTACTAATTTTTAGCAACATTCAGGAGAATCTGTAAACTCTACAAACTGGATTCTAAGGGTGAATAACCAATCCTTACAACAATTGGGAATAATTAGGCTGTAAATTGGCATGACTTAGTAAAATGTAATAGTGAATGACTCTCCATAGAGGAACTTGTTTTTGGCTGTTTTACATTTTGTGCAGTTTCTAAGTGACGCAGGCAAGTACTATTAGTAAATTTGTTCAGGAGAAATGAACAGTGTAAAGAAAGTTGATTGTGCTTGCTTGGACCAAGACAAATTAAGGATAAACTTGAGATAGTTCGAACCAGAGAAAAGTTACAGTATTGAAAGATATCAGTCTATCCTGTCTAATCCCACCATACTATTTCATTGGAGGCAGTTCAGTCAGGATTCACTAATGATCTCCAGTGTTGAGGGATTGTATTCTACACAAAGTTCAAACAGGTTGAAACTCTACTCATTGGGATTTAGAGGAATGATAGGTGATCTTATTGGAAAATGGGGACTTGACAGGGTAAGTGCTAAAGGATCTTTCCCTTCATGGAAGAGTCTAGAACCAGAGGCATAGTGTCAGAATAAGGGGGTACCAATTTAAGACTGAAATAAGGAGGAGATTCTTCCCTCAGAGAGTTATGAGTCTTTGGAACTCATTGTCACAGAGGGCTGAACAGGTAATTAAGACTGAGATAGATTAATTCTTGATCAGTCAGAGATTCAAGGATTTCAGGGAAAGGGAGGAAAGTGGACATGAGGAATTTTGAATCTGTCCTGTTTTTACTGGATTGCAAAACAGGCTGAATGGGTTAAAGGGCCTACTCCTGTTCCTATTTCTTATGATCTTATGGTCTTATGTTTGCAGCGGCTAGGTAAATGGGTTGCCCGTTCTAATTCACTTTCTACCATCTACTTGTACCTTTGTAAGTTACCAAATTTCAGGTGTACACCCAGATAAATTTTCAATACATTGAGTGTTTCCACCTCAACTGTCAAACTGGGCTACAAATTCCAGACATCTACCACTCTCTGGGTGAAAACGTCTCTCCTCACATCCTCTCTAATCCTTCTATTCATCACCTGAAATCTGAGCCTCTTTTTAAGCGACCTTTCCATTCAGGAAAACAGATCCTCCATGTCTTCTCTATCCAAACACCTCATTAATTTATTCAACTCATTTAAGTCACTCCTAATCCTTCTCTATTTTAGGGAAAATAACTATCCTATCCAAACTTTAGAATTTCTTTTTCCTCATAACTGCAAGAGGTGACTGGGAGGGTGGCATGCAGTTGAAATATAAAGACCATACCTGATATAATGAAGCATATGCCACTTATTGTGGTTACAGATGTCAACAAATCTAAAGAAGTACTAGGATACACATTTTCACATGAGGGTTAGTTGTGCAGAAAGCAAGTATTGCAGATGAATGGATTCGTGACTCCAAAAGATTACGCAATTACAAGTTGTAATAAAATATAGCCTGTTACAGTATTGGCATAGTCGTGATGCTTGGGAAAAGCTAGTTTCAGAGGGCACTGTGTGCAATCTGACTCATGATGGAAAACTCTTTGTGACATGCATAATTTCCTCGCCTACTTGATTTAATGCAATGATGCCCTGTGGTTATTTACATTTTCAACCATCTGTCCCCATGTTCTCTGGAGGTTTCACACTGCAGTGACACTGGTGGCCACCTCATGTCAAGTTGCCTAGATATTTCTTCAGTGCTGAGTGTGTCAAAGAGGATCATCTTCCTTTACTGCACTTCTTTTACAAGAATTTCTCAAAATGCTTCACAAATGGGCGGCACGGTGGCACAGTGGTTAGCACTGCTGCCTCACAGCGCCTGTAGACCCGGGTTCAATTCCCGACTCAGGCGACTGACTGTGTGGAGTTTGCACGTTCTCCCCGTGTCTGCGTGGGTTTCCTCCGGGTGCTCCGGTTTCCTCCCACAGTCCAAAGATGTGCGGGTCAGGTGAATTGGCCAAGCTAAATTGCCCGTAGTGTTAGGTAAGGGGTAAATGTAGGGGTATGGGTGGGTTGTGCTTCGGCGGGTCGGTGTGGACTTGTTGGGCCGAAGGGCCTGTTTCCACACTGTAAGTCTAATCTAAGTCTAAATTAGAAATGATTTATCCCAAATTCCATCTCTCTTCTCCTGGAAGCTTCATTTATGCTTTTACAATCTCTCACATGCTCTACCTCTACCCTTTGTATCCTTAACAAACTTCATCTGGTCCAAAATGAATTGAATTTAAATTGGCCTTGCTCTGTCCCATCTCTGCAACCTATTCCATACTCATCATAGTCTCATCCTCAAATCTAGCCCTTTGTTTCCTTTTGCATTGCGACAAAACTTTCAACCACTTTGGCACTGTTCTCTTGAACTCCTTCTTTAAGCCTGGGCATCTCTCTTTTGGTTTCTTTTTGACAAATATTTTTGACCAGGTTTGGAGCACTTGTCTATTCTCAAAGAGATGCAACGTCTTATTGACAGTGCAATCAAATGGAACTCAGTGATACCCTGCCCAGCAGGGTTTCAGTTTGTGTCCTTATTACAGCTTTTTCCAAACATGGACTAAAGAGCTGCATACTCAAGGTGAATTAAGAATGACACTCTTGACATGAACGCAGCATTGATGTAATGTCTTTAATGTAAAGAAATATTCTAAGGTGATTTCCAAGAGTGTTGTTAAACAAATGGTGCTAACTCACACAAGAGACTATCAGGGGAGATCCTTGGTCAAGGAAATACATGAAAAGAAGTTGCCTCAAAGGATGAAAGGGAAATAGAGAAGTGGAGAGTAGTGCTGTTGAATTCAAACAAGCTACACATGAAGGAAAATCTGGATAGTCAGGCAATTGAATCCTGTACAGACTGAAAACCCTGAGGTGATCTCTTCATTTCAGATTTACTACATGATCTATGCATAGAAATCATTACGTGGATGCAGATTCTTAGAACAAAAGAAATCAGCCTTCATAATGTCAGGTAGACATACAGTTGGGAATATCTGAGCTTCTCTCCTGCAATTTGTCTGTAAAAGTGAAACTTGAAAATGTGCACAGGTTGCAGCATGCAATGAAACAGCTGAGTTACTCCTTTAGGCATCTTCTATTTCTGCCAACTCTCTTCTGCATTAATGCCACCATTTATGTTGATAACATCAATATACTACATCTCTGAAAGCAATCGTGAGTGAAGTTGCATATTTTGTCACTAATTGGCACTTCCTGAACCCTTATTAAGCAAGAAAAAACGTAAATATAGATCAATTTGTTAACAATTTACTCCCAGAAGAAATTATAGACAATAATAAAAAAAAGCATTAATGCAAGCTCTCTTCATTATTACACAGTTTGGAAGATTTGTTCTTGTCACTTTTTTTTTCAGCTGCATGGTAAATAAAGTAGAAGCACTTCCTTCCATTTCTATATTGAAAAGCAACCTAGCAGCAGAGTAGGCTCGTCCACTCCGTCTGCTCTTCTTGTTCCTTTTCTTTTTTCTTCCCTTCTTGTATACTTTTTCTCTTCATAGTTTTAGTTTTGTTTGTATTAACTTACCTTCTGGAGAGAGGCAACAGCGGTGGCAGTATTGAGCTTGATATCCAGTACAAGACAGCAGCTGGGGGGCAGACACCGGACTCTCGGTGAGTTCCTCAAGCCTGGCGCGCAGTCTGAAAGCGCCTTACAATTGTGTCATCCACAATCACCCAATGAAGGAGCGGCATTCCAAAAGCTAGTGAGCTTCCAATTAACCCTGGTGGACTATAACCTGGTGTTGTGTGATTTTTAACTTTGTACACATCAGTCCAACACCAGCATCTCCAAATCTTTCAGATAGAACATAGTAAGGGATATTTTCCTGAATCTGTGGATGAAATATAGAGCTAGATCTCATGCAGATTACCACTCTGCTCCTTTTCTAAGAACATTAAATTTCTGACAAGAAATTTCAATAAAGGCTGTAGGTAGTAACCCTAAAGTTGTTACGTGAACCAAAATGTGAACAAATATACAAAACTTGTTCTACTGAAAGGTTAAGTGGTTGGATGATGTCTTAAATGTTTTCTGTGTTTCCTGATGGGATATATGCATTTACATGAAGTGTTAAAATGGGTGGCAATGTGTGTCCAGCTGAAATTCTGATTTAAAATGGATGCAGAGCACTAGAGGTGATAGTTGATCATTTATCATCAAAACAACAGCTTATTTGAGGAGACTGAATAAGCCAGACTGAGGTCAAGGTCCATTAAAACCAGGAGATAAATCTCGTGCCAGAGAAAACAAACAAACAGTTGGCATAATGAGCAGAAGATTAAGTGACCTTGGAAGTCATGACGTATTTGTGAAATTCGTCAGTGTCAGCTTCAGATCAATCACTGAAGAGTGGACAGTGTCAAGGTTTGATGACCCAGACAGCTTACACGAAAAAGTTCTATAAGAGAATGTGTCTCAGACTGATAGCTATGTAGCTCGGGAATAAGTATCATTTGATCAGTGATTAGAGTTTGAGATGGACCAGATTGGTCACCTATTTCATTCTAATTTCTAGTCAAGTCCATATAAACTGAGACACTTATGATGGTAATCATTGTATGGACAAACTTCTGGTGTATTATTATTTTTGTTTTATTTTGTTTCAATCCAGCACAATTGGATATATCCCTGTGTTGGGACTGCCTTGGGCTATACGTACCCAGAGTAAATCCAATGAACCAAGGAACGTAGGAATAAAAGCCTGCAGGGCTCTTTCAGTGCTGAGCTTCCATCCTGACAGTCCTTTTGTAGTGCAGGACTGTTTGGGACCAGCAAACACACATCCCCTTTTCAGCTGCCATATTCTGGAATGTAAAGTTCCAGAAACATAGCTGCTGTCAAACAGGAATTACAAAAGGCAAGTGTGATGTTTAAAAGTGGATTGGGTAGGCTGCCAGGGAAACAGAGTTTCATCTGGAATAATAGGTAGAGTGCCAAATGGGTAGCATACCAAGTGGCAGGGATAGAGTGACAAGGGTTAGGTTGCTGGAAAGGGTAGGGGAGGTGCAAGATGGGTGCAGAATAGGGGGACCATGCACAATAATATGGAATATGGCCAGGTGATGGGGGTGCCAGGTGGGTAAGGATTGGGTGTCTTGTGGTCAGGTATTTAATACAAGTGTATAGTGTGCCAGTGTGGGTTGGTGTAAGAAACTAGGTTTGGTGGTGAGCTGGGGGTATGGTAGGGAGAATATTGCATCTGGGATAATCAGATCTGAAAGCAGGGCATAGGTCCAGACTTGGAGAATAGGTGAGGGAGGAAGGAGGGAGCCGGTTTAGAATGCAGGAAGGACATTGGATTCAGGAGGAGTAAAGGACGGTGTTGGAGGTTCTGGTTCCAGGTCTGGAAGTGGGTTTGGGTCTGGAGCAGCGGCAGGTGTCTGTCTGGTCAGAAGTGTGGGATGGCTGAAAGGTGGGTGTTGTGGAATGGGGGTTGAGTTTGAAGCAGATGACGGGTGATAAGCTCCCAGTGGAGAGGTGAGAAAGGTTGTGGGGACCAGAGCAGGTAAAATGTGGAGGTAGGCCACTGGGGCAGGATGCTTCAGAATCAGGCCCACAGCAAGTAGGGGAATGGTCAGGTATGGAGGAGGTGAAGGGCTGTTAGGAACAGAGCTAGTGAGGTGATGGGATGGTCTGGAGCAGGGGAAGGTTGTCAGACTCTGAGTAAGTGAGGAGTGGGTTCGGTCCCAGGGGGATTGTAGGACCGCTTCTGGAGAAGAGAAAATGGTGGGTCAGGTCAGGATTTGGGGGATGTAAGTGGTCTGGTGTAGGTGTAATTGGAGGTGTTCGAGGTGAATATGAGGTCATTGAATAATTATTCAAGCAGTTAGACCATGTATTTAATTTTCTAAATTTTCCTGAACAATTACTTATTTAATTTAATCTGAACCCTCCAAATTCTTCATTTTAAAGCAGACTTTTGAGGTGCGGTGAAACTGCCCAGTGGAATCTTCAACCTCCTTGGAAATTTCTTTGATGTCTGTTCTAATAGATATTCTATAGGATCCCTATGTTCTATGCTTATCAACAGTGGAATAACAACTGTCTGGCCTTTGGAAAATCCAGACGATAGTATTAAGGTAGACTTAAAAGTGAACTATCACAGTGAGGGTGAGCTTTGCCTCCAAGAGTGTTTGTACCTGATGTGCAGTCCTCATGTTAGCTCTCAGGAGGTAAGAACTAAATGTGAGTAATGTGATCTTAAAAGATTCAAACAGTTTGTATCACAGTCCATGATATGCAAGTATTTGTGTCTCAGCATTTCAGTGTCTGGGCCAATACTAAGTTATTCACTTACACAGAGCAGCATGCTTCCATCAGCATGTTATACTCCAAATGGTCCAAGAGAAAATGGAGCTTGAAACCTTTATACGCTCAGGTCACATGTGTGATATTGTAATGATGTCACAAACATGTCTCTTAAATGTACACTGTACACTAACTGTGATGGGTATCATGACAGAAAGAGCAGTAGTCCACAGGTAGTAGGGATTATGTGTAAATGGATTATATGTAACAGTTGAGTGTTTTATTTTGGCATTAAAAAAAAAACAAATGTTTTATTACTTTAGTATGAGAATTATTCTGCAAATTAAATTCTCAATATTTTTTAAAAATTTTAATATATTGAAATTAATAACTTGTAGTATGAAGCATGAGCCTATACTATTTAATATCTTATTATCCACAATCAACTTTCTGCTTTACCTCATTTATTCTCCATTATTTTCATAAAGTTGCATTTGAGACTGGTTTTATCCTTGTTTTGTATGTTATACAATAAAACAAAAAAAAAACCAGAGAGAAGGTATGTGCTGCATTACAATTCAATGTTGAGAAGCACTTTCCAGTCAACAATACTGCCATTCTCTTTTAAGATTGTGCATTGTGGTACATAGGAATAATGTTATAAGATGTGGCTACTCAACATGCCAAATCTGTTCTGACGTTCAGTCCGACCCTGAATGATTTGGACCTTGACTCCTTTAAATAATCTACGATACATATCTTTTGATATATGTTCTTTGCTAATAATCTAGCAACAACCATCTTAAATATTTCAATTGACTCAGTATCCACAACCTTTTGAGAACAGACTATCAGATTTCTATTTCTTTTTTATGATGGGAGTAGAAATAAGCTTTATTATGATTGCAAAAGCTACCTATTCAATTAAAACAGGATTAGAAAATGCTATTTATGAGATCATAAATGCTGTGTTTGCTGCAATGCTAGAGCACTCTTTAAGTTCAATGCTCCATCTGTTGTATTAAGTGGCTTGTATTTAATGTATCCTCATACTACTTTCAAGATAATGAACTTGATTGAATTTCTCTAGTTCAGCGCAAGCAGGCTGCTACAATAAACATTAAAAATATCACATTTCCATAACATTGTAGTAGTTATTAATAAAGTTTGACTGAAATTAATGCAGTCTTGTAGGACTCCCCATCCCAACTGCAATATTCATTTGCTTTGTAGTGTGTTTGATGTTCAGGGGCATCACATGCAATACTGTGTAATGCCGATAAGCTAATATTCTGTAATTGGTATTCTGCTGTTGTAAGACTTTTTTTTTAAGCTTAGCTAGCATACAGCTGCCAACATATGTTTATATCTCTCTGGTAATTTGCCATACACTTGTCAAAGTATGATGACAATGTGTTTCTTATCTCTTGTGTTAGTTATGTTATTCCCATGTTCAGCTGAAGCTATATAACTTGTACTTTAGATTTGAGGAGCAACACATTCCCGTGCAACAATTATTTCATAATAATTTGTTTTGTACAAATATCCCAACCGACACTGAGTAAGACTCAGTTTGGACACCACTGAGACAAAGCTTTAGATTTTCTAATAAGATTCAAGCTGAATTAATGCAAAACATGTAAGCACACCAGTAGGACAACAAAATATCTGTGATTGTGGCATTGGATTAGAAATTATAAATTGACAGTCTACTCTGGCAAGTTATTGTAGTAAAACCAATCAATTGTGGCAATTTGGGGATCAGATACAATAATACATATTAAAACCATAAGTTATAAAGCCGTGCTGGTTCACTAATGATGCAAACTGATATCTATCTGGGGGTCCAGCTTACATAGGACTCTGATTCTTAATGATGTCTGAAGTTGTCTCACAAATACAACAACTATGGCTTGTCAATGTTTCTTATATTTTAAACTAATCAAAAATCAAAGGACCAAATATACATTTTTTGTCCTGGTCATTCATCCAGTTTCTATCTGATGATGAAAGGTCAGTTGAAGACAAAGCAAATTCAACGGTAAATTTTTAAAAGGGCAATAGGAAACATGTAAGGAAATATGACTAATTGGGTAAGCGCTTGAAAGAGGCAGCATAAGAATGGTGGGCCAAATGGTCTCCTCTTCTGTGGTATTATTTTACAATCCTATAAAATGAACTCCATTACAAGTATTTACTTCTAAAATGCATCCTAATGCTGCCCATTCTAATCAGCTCCAATAAATATTTTTCATCAATCACCGGGTCATTTTGTTTCTATTTTCTCCACGTGCCCTCCATCTCAGCCTGACTGGTGCCCTGAGATAATAACTAAAGTGGTACTGACATATGACTAAGAATCTTCAAACCAAAAACAGTTCTCTCCCATCTCCTGGCAACAATTCTGAATATGTTTCTATCATTGCACGTTCTTTCTTTGTATCAATTCAATATGGTTCTTGGTCTGCAAAATACCAACTACTTATCTGCAGATATACATCCAATTGCTGTAATTGCTGCTTTCTGGATCAAAGGAATGGGAGGACGCTATTCAACTTTTCAAATTTCTGCACAATTCATCATGTTTAAATGCAATTTACAATAGTGACAACACTTGAAATCTATGTTTTTTTCTCTGGGAAAAATCTTGAGGACATGAAAGATCTTTTAATCCACTCACAAGACGTGAATGTCACTGGTTCGGCATTTATTGTTCACCATAATTGCCTCGAAGGCTTTTAAGAATCAACCACATTGCTGTGGATTAGGAGTCACATATAGGCTAGGTAAGGGTGGGCAGATTTCCTCCCCAAAGGACATTAGTGAACAAGATGCATTTTACAATAATCGACAATAGTTGCCATTAGGCCAGCTTTATATTTCTAGACTTCTATTGAATTTAAATGTCACCATCTGCTCTGGTGGGATTGAAATTTATGTACCCATAATATTAACCTAGGGCTCTGGATTATTAGTTCAGTGAAATTACCATAATATCACCACCCCGCAGTTACTCTTTACTCTTCCTAGATACCACTCCTAAAAATGTCTTATAATTGCATGGAAAATCCTATTGGTATGTGATCAGCAGTTAACCATGTGTTTTGAAAGGTGAAGCAGCAAATTGCCTGTGCTCAATCTAGTTTATTTTATTTGCTGCTCATAATGTGGTTTCTTCTCCATCAAAGAGACGAAGTGCAGAATAGGCAACTACTTTGCCGAAGGCATGGGTTCTGTCCTCAAAAATGACCTTGACCTTATGGTTTCCTGTTATTTAAATACACCACGTGCTCCCCAGTCAACATTTCAGTCTCAGGCCTACTGCAGTGCTCAAGCGACGTTCAGCTCAAGCTAAAAGAACAGCTTCTTAGTTTTTGCTTGGGGACCCTACTGTCTTTAGAATTTAATAATCACAGAGCCTGAACACCTTCTTCAATGTCTTTTAACCACTCCCATGCCCATGTCACCACATGGGCTGCTTTCATCACAGCTAATCCATTTTCAGCCACTATTGATCCCCACTAGCAGCTTTTCTTCGTCATCATCATCCATCCCATTGTCCACCCAATACTGCTCTCTCTCTGGGTTACATTTCCAGCTATTGTTTCAACACCCATTTCTGTCTTCAGCATAAATAGCTACAAACATTTCTGAATAAGGGTCACTGGACCCAAAATGTTGGCTCTGTTTTCTTTCCATAAATGCTGCCAGTTTTGCTGAGTTTCTCCAGCAATTTCTATTTTGTTTGAGATTTCCAGCAAACGTGGTTCTTTGCTTTTTATTTTGTGTTTTGGAGGAAAAAAATTGAATATATTTCTGCTGTTTGCTTGAAGACAACCGAATGAATTTCTGTCTTCTCCATTCCAAAGATTGACAGTTAACTGATAATGCTCAATGTTGGATGCTCAATCAAACTTATTGTTGAGCAGACCTGAAAATGCTTATTTCAGGATAAAATTTATTGGTTGAGTGTAAAATCACTTTAGAAAGATCAGTCGATGTACATTGTCACTACCAGGCCAATGGCCCAGCATTTTTAATGGGAGGCAATGGTGTAGTGTTATTGTCACTATACTAATAATTGTAATAAAGATAAAACTAATAATTAGTGAGTGAACCAAAAAGAGGGAAGAAATACTTGACCTCGTCCTCACCAGTCTGCCTGTTGCAGATACACCTGTCCATGAATCTTTAAGAGTCACCACTGTCCAGTCCCACTTTCATAATGAGGTGATATTTCAATGTGCTAAATGGAACAGAATTTGAACAGATCTGGCAGCTGAAGACCGGGCATCCATGAAGTATTATGAGTCATAAACAGCAGCAAAATTATACTCTAATGCAATCTGCAACCTCATTTCCTGGAAAGTAACATTGCCATCAAACCAGAGAGTCAACTGTAGTTCATTGTAAAATACAGAACAGCATTCCAGGAGCAGTGCCAGGCAGACTAAAAGTGAGATGTCAACTGAAGGTACAAACAGGAATACCTGTATAGCAAATAGAAGCAGCAGGTAATAGAGCTAAACTATTCCACAGCTAACAGATCAGATCTAATCTCTTCAGACCTGCCACATTTAATTGTGAGTAATAGGGGACAATGAAACAATTCACAGGAGGATAGGGCTCCATAAATATCCCCATCCTCAATAATGGAGGAGTCCAGCACTTCATGTAGAAGATAGGGCTGAAACATTCAGTCAGAAGTGCTGAGTAGAGAATCTATTTCAGACTCCTCCTGAGGTCACTAGCATCACATACCTCAGCCAATTCAATTCATTCCACAGTACACTAGCAATAAAACAAGGCACTGGATATTCATCATAACTTGTACTCTAGAACTTGCCATGCCTCTAGCTAACCTGTTCCAATACACTACAACACTGGCATCGATCTGCAATATTGAAAAGTGCCCAAGCATGTCCTGTACATAAATGGCAGACACGTCCAACATAGTTATTTAGCACCCCATCAGTCTATACTTGATCACTATGTAAAAGAGATCACCAACAGTGCTAATGAGAAGCACTTGCTGAGCAATAACCTGCTCACTGACTCTCAGTTTAGGTGCTCTTAGGGCTACTTTGCTCCAAACCTAATTACAGCCTTGTTTCATTTCAAACATAGAGAGAAACACTGAACTCGCAAAGAGAGCTGAAAGTGACTGTTGTTAACAGTCCAAAGTTATGTGGATTGGCCATGCTAAATTGCCCCATAATGTCCAGGGATGTGCAGTGTAGGTGGATTAGCCATAATAAATATGGGGTTACGGGGATATTCTGGGTGGATGCTCTTCGGAAGGTTGGTACAGACTCAATGGGCAGAATGGCCATTTTCTAAGAAAAAAGAAAACAATATCAACGTCAAATTAGATCATACCTAGCAGCAAAGAGCCTCAGCAAAATAACAGCCATTTGGGACTCAGGAGGAAATCTCTCTCTTAGTTTAAGTCATACTTGCCACATAGGAAGATGATTGAGGCTACTGGAGATCAGCCAACTCAGCTCCAGGGCATCCTGCAGTAATTCCTCATTATAAGTGTCTTTGCCCTAAGCATCATCAATGACCTTCCTTTAATCATAAGGTCACAAGTGGCGATGTTCACTGCTGGCTGCATAATTTTTAGTACCATTCTCAACTCTCAAATACTGAAGCAGTCTATGTCCCAATACAGCAAGATCTGGATAATATCTAGGTTTGGGCTGACAAGTTTGAAGTAACATTTGCACCATCAATGGCAAGTAATTACCATTTTAATGAAAGAGGCTGTAACTAATGTTCCTTGACGTTCAGTAGCATTACATCACCAAACCTGCTACTATCATCATCTTCGGGGTTACCATTGACCAAAAACTGAACTGGGCTTGCCATATAAATACTAAAGCTACAAGAGCAAGGCATGGGCTAGGAATATTGTGGCGGGTAACTCAACTTCTTTCTCCCAAAGCATGTCCATTAAGGCCCAAGATAGGAGTATGATAGAATGCTCCCCATTTGCCTGGAGGAATGGAGCTCCAACAAGACTTTCCATTATCCAGGACAAACTCTCCCACTTGATTAGCACCATTTCTATCACTGTTGCTCAGTACCAGCACAGTGATCATCTATAAATTGCACTGCCAAATTCACCAAGGCTCCTTAGACAGCACCTTTCAACCCTTGACCTTAACAATCCAGAAGGGCCAAAGCAGGAGATCCGCAAAAGCATGCCACCTGAAAGTTCCCCTCCAAATGACTCACCATCTTGACTTGGAAATATGTCACTCCCAGGCGGCATTGTGGGCCTACCTGTATCAATTGGACTGCAACAGTTCAAGTAGGATTTTCATTGACACTTTTCCAAGGGTAAACAGAGATAGTCAATTAATACTAGCCCATCCAATCATGCCTTCATCACATGAGTGGGCAAAAGAAAATCTCCATCAAAATTTTATGCTATCCACTAAGTCATATGTAATCAACTGGAAATGACTACATTTTGCCATGGTAACCTTGGAAGAAGAGTCACTTAATCAATGCAGGAAACATGAGAAAATGGTGGTGGAAAGTGTTTGGAGGGAAGAGCCATGCCTATAATTTATCAACTTCAAAAAGTCCCATCTGTGCCACATGCTAAGACACAAGGTACGTTGTATGATGTCTCAGTACAGCTTCTAAAGAAGAGGGCCTTCCTTCCCAGAAATTCTGTAGCCCAGGAAGCTACCTTGATGGCATCACAGAGGGTTAATCTGTGCCACTTCCAGGGCCTGCCTGCCTGATACAGCACATTAAAAAAAACACAAACCTGTGAAGCCATCCCATTGAGTCCAGACTGAGAAAAGATAATTTCCAGAAAAGACTGTGGCATGATTGGGACTATGAAGGCAGCCATTGTTTCTGGTGTCCCTTCTTTAAGCTATGGAGCAACTGACAACAACGTGCTCCTTGGAAAGCTGCAGGTTTTTTCCTTCTGATTCAACTGACAATTTTCCTGATTAGTAGAGGGCTGCTCAGCCTTTGCACATGACTCCTTATTTGGTTAAATTGGCTTCCTAACTGTTTACACTCTTTCTCTCTCCATAGATGCTGCTAAATCTGCTGCCGATTTTGAGCCTTGTATGTTCTTATTTCAGATTTACAGCAGAATTTTGCTTTCACACCAATGCTGATGGAATGCAGTAGTGGTGGCAGCTTTGGATAGAAGGTAATGCTTACGAACAAGCACAGACAGTCCTAATTTTCCAAAATGGAATTTTTTGCATCAGTAGCAAAGTGCAAAACAAAGGTAACAAGCACACTATCACAGTCAATCAAGTTTATAGCTAACAGAGGGCTGCCTAATGACAAGGTCTGCCTTTATGAAACAAAAAATCAATTGCTTTTCAAAAGCGAATGATAATGCAAAAGCTTACAATGGAAGTCACATACATTTTCAATGACTAGAATCAAACAAAATCTATGTTCTTATTATAAAGTAGCTTTTTCAAACCAGGCAATATGTGGCTGAAAGCACTTAATACAATTGGTTGCTCTAATCATCTGCTGATTTGTCTTTCTGTGAAGTGCCTTTTATTCTTGTTCCTATACTAAAAGTGTGTATGAGTTAAATTGTCATTGCCTCTTGGAAATCTTAAGTGAGATTGCATTTGCAGGTTAGGAGAAAGAAAGGGCAGAAAGTGCATGTTCCAAAGAAGAACTGATTAGTTTTTGGTGAAGATGCACATATGCATCCAGATCATAAAATGTTTATTTTAAAGATTCATTAACATTGAGAAATTGGTCAATTTTTTTTTAAAGTTATGAGTTGAATTATTTGGAACATTGTGTATTGTGTCAGCTGCTGTGGTGCAGATTGTCATAACTTTTGGCATATAAGCAGAGCTTTCAGGACAGGTTACTTTACATGGATTGACTGGGAATGTCTTTAATGAGATTCTTAATAAAAAAAATTTCTGTCTTGTTTTCAGCTTCAGACTTACAGAGCACCAACCAGGCAGAAAAAAACTGGAAGGAAGAGCTACATAATTGCTTTAATTTTGAATTGCCAACGTGCGTTACTGAATACCCTCTTCACTTGTTCACTATTAAGTCGCCACAATTGTCAATAATAGCGTTGAGGCTGTAGAACTGCCAGCCTTATTGGATCAGTAGAATGTGGAACCATCAACAGTTGAGTGATGAGCCTGGTCAATTAAACATCTCTTAACAGGAAGAATGCTACCACAGTTCTACTGTCCAGTGTCCACCCATGAAACTTGGGTTCTGCATTTAGCCCTGATGTTGAGACTTATCCACTATTGGTAAAGTTCCATCAGTCATTTCAGATATTGGGTTATTAGCAGTAGAAAAGAATACACTGGGAATGAGAATTGTGAAGTTTGAGGCTGAAGAGGAAGCGCATGATTCATAAAGCAATTCAAATGGAAGCAAATTTTTTATTGAAATAAATGCCAGTAATAACTCAAAACAATCAATGGATACAAGCTACAAGAGATGTTCCGGAATATCAAAATATTAAATGAGAAGGCCAAACATAAATGATTTGGAAATGCCGGTGTTGGACTGGGGTGTATAAAGTTAAAAATCACACAACACCAGATTATAGTCCAACAGGTTTATTTGGAAACACTAGCTTTTGGAGCACTGCTCCCACTTAGAAAACTAGTGCTTCCAAATATACCTGTTGGACTATATAACTGGGTTTTATGTGATTTTTAACTAAGCATAAATGAGATCAATACACATCAAACTGGAGTCAGCTTTGAATAAATACACAAATTATTTAAAATATAATTGAGGGGAAGAAGTATTAATGTGGATGGATATGTTATGTTCCCCCTAATAGAGAGGTATTAAACTTTGATTGGTAAGCGATTTCGATCTGGGAGCAGAAGTGGGCTATTCAGCCCATCAGGTCTGTTCTACCATTCAGTGAGATCATGGCAAATCTGAAGATTCTTAAATCCACTTTCATGTCTTTTCCCTATGACCTTTAATTCTTTATTGATTAAAAAGCTGTCTATCTCAGCCTTGAATATATTCAGGGCCAAACATCTCAAGCTCACTGTGGTAAATCACTCCACAGGTTCACTCGCCTCAAAGAAAAGAAATACTTTCTCAGTTTGATCTTAAATGGCTAACACATTACTCTGAGATTATGTCCCCTGGTCCAGGACTTTCCCATAAGGGGAAACAACCTTTCCTTCTCCACCCTGTCAATTCCCAAGAATCATATAGGTTTCAATAAGGTTGTTTCACATTCTTCTGAGCTACAATGAGGACAGGCCTAACCTGCCCAACCTTTCTTCACAAGAAAATCCTTCTATATCCAGGGTCAATTTAGACTGGACTATCTCCAATGCTAGTATTTCTTTCCTTAGATAAGGGAATCAAACTTCTTCACAGTATCCCAACTGTGGTCTAACTCATGCCCTCTATAGGTTTAGCAAGACTTGTCTACATTTATAGGAGGAAGTGAGGACTGCAGATGTTGGATAGCAGAGCCGATAAGTGTGGTGCTGGAAAAGCACAGCAAGTCAGGTAGCATCGAGGAGCAGGAGAGTTGACGTTTCGACCTTCATCAGGAATTGGGGTGTGGGGTGTGTGGCTGAGAGGTACATGGAAGGGGGTAGGGCTGAGGGAAAGGTAGCTGGGAATGAATGTGGGGGATGATGATGATAGATCAGAGGGGAGGGTGGAGTGGATAGGTGGGAAGGAAGACGGACAGGTAGGACAATTCAAGAGCGTGGTGCCAAGTTGGAGGGTTGGATCTGGGATAAAGTGGGGCAGGGGAAAATAAGGAAATTGGTGAAATTAACTTTGATCCCTTGTGTTTGGAGGGTCCCCTGCCCCTATCTTATCCCAGATCCAACCCTGTAACTCGCCACCTCCCTTTTGAACTGTCCTACCTGTCCATCTTCCTTCCCACCTCTCCGCTCCACCTTCCGCTCCGACCTATCAGCAACACCCCCACCGTCGTCTACCTATCGCATTCCCAGCTACATTCCCACAAGCCCCACCCCCTCCCATTTATCTCTAAGCCCTCTTGCCCCTTCTTCCACTCCCCCCCCAACCTCCACTCCCACCCCCCAACCCCCCCCACCCCCACCATACTCATTCTTGATGAAAGGCTTATGCTTGAAACATCGACTCTCCTGTTCCTCGGATGTTGCCGACCAGCTGTGCTTTCCCACTACACACTTTTCAACTCTTGACTACATTTATACTCTCTTCCTTTTGAAATGGAGGCCAACATTCAGTTTGACTTTCCTTTACCTGCCGAGCTTGTATGCTAATTCTTTTTGTGGTTTATGCACAATAGCTCCAAAATCCCTCTGTGCTGTAGCTTTCCACAGTCATTCTCCACTTAAATAATACTCAGCTTCCCTATTCTTTCTGCCAAAACGCAAAACCTCACATTTTCCAGCATTATATTCCATTGTGTCCTGAGTATAATATTTTTAAGAGAAATAAGGAGAAGAATAGGCAAGATTGGTGTTAATGGATTGATTAAATACCGTAAAAAAAATGTTTACTATTATAGTAGAGTTTAAGTATTTGAATTAATACAGAGACCATATGGATAAACTTAAGAACTAAGAAGCAAAATTCAAATATTTGTGGTCTGCATTAGAGGCCACTGCCAATTACTTGATAAGTACTTTCTTCTGTGGTGAAGATCAGGTCATTCCTCTATCCTATGAAATTTATACAAAACACATCTGCTTTAAAGTCCCAAGTACCTTCTTTGTCTATCCCTTCATTTGGATTCAAGCACATTCAAATAACTTCTATTATTGACTGAGAATGGGACTCAGAAGCTGAACTCACAAAAGATCAAATGGAGTAAAAATATTCACAATTTGGCTCCACAATAAACAGAGAGAAAGTGATGAGCTAGAGTCAAAAAGATTGACAATGAAAAGAGCTTCTGAGGAATAGGATTAGATTAGATTTCCTACAGTATGGAAACAGGCCATTTGGCCCAACAAGTCTACACCAATCCTCCGAAGAGTAACCCATCCAGACTCATTCACCTACCCTATATTTATCCATGCCTAATGCACCTAACTTTATGGGCAATTTGGCATGGCCAATTCACCTGACCTGCACATGATGGTGGCTTATGCCTGAAATGTTGACTCTCCTGCTCCTTGGACACTGCTTGACCTGCTGCACTTCATGCAGCACCACACTTTTAACTGTGCAATACACAGTTTAAGAGAGGGAACCAGTTTTCCTTGTCCAATTTGTAGGATCGATCAAAAAAATCCCCATCATCTAAAATACTGGACAGGACCCTGAACCTTACCAATGTTTAAAATGTTAGGCAAAACCCTGGACGACAGCTGAATTTGGGCTGCAAGAAACACACAATGGAGCTATCAGAATGGAGAGTGCTGTCTGGGACTATTGTTCATCATGGAATTCCAATTTATACCTCCTCTCAAAAAGGACAATCAATTGAAACTCCTGGGACAGCTTTTACACACCAGCTACCCAGGACAGATAGCATGGGGCTTACAGAGATACCAGGCTTTCAGTTCAATTGAAATCCATTCACACACGCTCTTAACCATCAGGAAGCCAACTGACTTCAGAGGAAAACACAATGGGCAACACAGATTTGAGGGGGGATAACAGGGCAAACAGTCTGTATGACTGCCTGGCCCAATCTCACTTGAGGAAGAGCCTTTTTTCAACAACAAGCTTCTTCACAAATAACTTCCTCACAGGCTTCCACCCCCAAAAAGCAGCTTTGGAACCAAGGACCACAAAGGCCAAACAGAAAAGCTGAATCAGGAATCCAAACCAAGAGCATCATTGGTACACAGGACATTCAAAAATGAGAAAGCCAACCGAGCACTATCCGAACAATAGCTTCCACACACAGGCCTGTTCTGAACCAAGAGAACCTTTGGCAAGAACCTCAGCAACTAGGCACATATTAAAACTGTGTTTCCCTCAATGGTGAGCTGAAGCTCCCCAAGGTCCCAAAGTTCTGATCTAGCTAGCAGAGAAAAGGTGGGTAGTGACAGTGCATTGAGATCCTGAGTATAAGAAGCCTGATTAAAGTTTCTGTGATTAAAACTGTTGTCTCAGTTCTAATAGTGTTTAATCTAGTTAATAATGCATTTAATAGTATTATTGTCCTCTGTATAGTTGATTGTGTCAATTTCCCTGTTTATTGCATTTAGCTATATTTATTTGTTGTACTTGCCTTTTTTATTGTAAATAAACACAAATTTTTTTTTGCCTTGAAACACTTGTCTACTGCTTTCTTCATTTCACATTCCCTAAATAAGTCCAGTGTCCAGAACGAGGGATCTGGGGATGATTTGAACCACTTAAAAATCAGAAAATTACAGACTACAAGCCAGAACCTTACAAGATCAGGGCCAAAGAAACATGGTTCCTGAGTGGAGCAACGTTCATTTGTGCCTCAGTTTCTACCTCTAAACATTTTCAAGATGGCAAGGAGGGACCAGGTCGGCGAACCTATCTGTTCCGATGAAAAAAAGAGCATTGTGGGCACATTGCGAGCCCTCCCCAGATATGTTCTTATAGTTTCATAGAAATGAACAGATTTAATCATTTTTTACACCAGCCCTGAATGGAGGTGATTTAAGGATTGTAGACAGGAGGGGTAAAAGATAAATAAAATTGTTTAGTTTCTTTCTGTTTATCATTAAACATGTAGCATGAGTTGAACTGTGCTCAGTAAGGTGAGTTATTATAATAATGCAATTAAAAAATGAAACTGTCTTCAACAACCTTTTACTCAGTTAGTTACTTCTGTGACTAGCCGAAATGTCTTCAGATTAGTTTATCAAACTTCATCCAAAGGACAAAAAGGTCAAGATAATTCTGTATGATATATTTATTTATGCAATGTTTCTATATGCACTCTAGACATCTGTTGATTGCTTCCTCCAATGGTCCCCAGCCTCATAGTATTCAGTCAATTTGATTCACTCCACATGATATCAAGACACAGTTGCAGGCATTGGATATTACAAAGGCTATGGGCCTGGACAACATTCCAGCAATACCACTGAAAACTTGTCCTACAGAATTTGCCAATCTCCTAGCCAAGATGTTCCAGTACAGTTACAACACTCGTATCAAGTGGACAAAATGGAAAATTGCCCAGGTTTGTCAAGTACACGAAAAGCAGGAAAAATCCAACCCGGTCAATTACCGCTCCATCAGTCTCCTCTTGATCATCAGCAATGTAATGGAAGGTACCATCAACTGAGTTTTCAAGCAGCACTTGCTCAGCAATAACGTGCTCAGTGATGTCCAATTTGGGTTCCACCAGGTCTACTAGCTCCTGATGTCATTACAACCATTGACAAAAATCTGAATTTCAGAGGTGAGGTGAGAGTGAAAGCCCTTGACAAGGCCACATTTGTTTGAGTGCGGCATCAAACAGTCCTGGAAAAACTGGAATCAATGGATCAGGAGACAAGTTTCCTGCTGGTTAGAGGCATACTTGACACATAGGAAGATAATCACGATTGTCATTGCAGCTCTAGGCCACCTCTGCAGCATTTACTCAGGGTGTGGGTCCAACTACCTTCAGCTGCTTCATCAATGACCTCCAGCATAAGGTCAGAAATAGGATGTTTACTGTTGTAATTGCACAATGTTCAGCACCATTCACAACTCCTCAGATACCAAAGCAGGCCATGTTCAAATGCAACAATTCTAGACAATATGCGGGCTTGAGCTGATAAATTTCAAGTAACATTCACACCACATAAATGCCAATTAATGACATCTCCAGTATGAGATGGTCTAACCACTGCCCCTGACATTTAATGATGTTATCATCACTAAATTCTCCAATATCTACACTCTTCAGGTTACCTTTGACCAGAATCCCTGCTGGACTCACCGTATAAAAACAATGGCTACAAGAGCTAGTGAGAGACTAGGAATACTGTGGCAAATAACTCAACTCCTGACTCTCCAGAGCTTGTCCACTATCTACAACACAAAAGTCAGTAGTGTAATAGAATACTCCCCACTTGCCTGGATGAGTTCAGTTCCAACAACATTCAAGAAGCTTAACACTATCCAGGACAAAGCAGTCCCCTTCATAGGCACGACATCCACTCCCTACACCACCAATGTGCATAGCAGCAGTGGTCACTAACTACAAGGTACACTGCAGAAATTCACCAAATATCCTCAGTCAACACCTTCCAAACCACAACCACTTCCATCTAGAAGGACAAGAACAGCAGATACATGGGAACATTACCACTTGCAAGTTCACCTCCAAGCCACTCACCATCCTGTCTTGGAGATACGTTGCTATTTCTTCATTATTGCTGGATTAAATTCTGGAATTCCCTCCCTA
The DNA here is from genome assembly GCF_020745735.1 of Hemiscyllium ocellatum. Taxonomy (NCBI): domain Eukaryota; kingdom Metazoa; phylum Chordata; class Chondrichthyes; order Orectolobiformes; family Hemiscylliidae; genus Hemiscyllium; species Hemiscyllium ocellatum. The sequence goes on from NC_083402.1 coordinate 47,904,474, forward strand.
AGGACCTTATAGGTCAACCTTTAAAACATGGATTGCAGCAGTTCGAGAAGACAGCTCACTACTTCCTTCTCAAGGCCAACTAGGGACAGGCAATAAATGCTGGTCTGCCAACAAACCCAATCTCTCATACATGAATTTTAAAAAGAAAAGTTACGGAATCTGTGTATCTTTTGAGGGTGGTTTATGGGCTTTTGGACATGATCCATCTGTAAAATCCTTCTTGCAACTGCTTTACATTATTTGCATAGATGGTTCATAGCGTCTGATAGCTTAGAAAGTTTTATACCTCTTTAATGCATGAGTTTATAAGCTCTGTTTCAAAAGTGAATAGTGTGTGTGGAATAAAGGGGTTGGAGTGGTGGCAAAGGACTGAAGGGTAATCAAGTAAGGGTAAGTGAGGTGACAGCACTAAAAAATGTGTTGCTGGAAAAGCGCAGCAGGTCAGGCAGCATTCAAGGAGCAGGAAAATCAACGTTTTGGGCATAAGCCCTTCTTCTTCCTGATTTCTTCGATTTCTCCTGCTCCTTGGATGCTGCCTGACCTGTTGCACTTTTCCAGCAACACATTTTTCAGCTCTGATCTCCAGCAGCTGCAGTCCTCACTTTCTCCTAAGTGAGGTGACAGCCTGTTAAAGTGCTCTGAAGGTTTGGCTGTATAGAGATGAGATGTAGATTATCTCAGAAATTGTATGCCAAAGATTTCTGGGAATGGGGACAGACCTTTTAACTGGTTTAGCATGGATTCAGGCCACTTCAGACCATTTAAGCCAAGACTCCTGGAAACTCTCAAGTTTGAGGTGCGGTTGCAATGGTGATATTGATCCAGCCTTCTGATTCCTGGCTCTGACATGGAATTCTGAGTTCGGGAGATGGAGCTAAATGGAATGAAGAGTGGAAACATGATGATACAAATGGAACATTGTCTGATGCAAACATACCTTGGGACATTTTCCCAGGATAAATAAGCTAAATTATTGCAGATGTTGTTGTTGTTCTGATGATTGCTATGGTGAAGATGCACTTGACTTGCATTTGCATAAAGAGTATCTTCTCCAAGCCACCTTATGTAGCAGAATTTTAATTTTACCAGCCAAGAAACGGGGATGTTATTTATGGTTATTTTTCTATGGATTCATGTTTGTACCTAGGTTCCTTTTCATTCCATTTTTCCTGACATTTCTGAATTGTTTGTCTCTTCAAATTTATTTAGGGCTACTGATGAACCAAAAAATCCCTGAAAAGTTTTCTGGCCACTCCTCCCATCAACAACTCATCCCCTTACTCAACATTGTGACACTTACATTTACCTGAGAGTTACTCATTAAATTTTACTTATTTTCAATTTTTCTTCCCCAACCTATGTTCTTTCTTGAGACTGCTTCTGGTGCTAATTATACGAATGAACTTAAAGTGGAGAATTAAGTACTCTTGATGCTTTGAATGGAATTTATAACTATTCTAAGGCAGATAGATCAGATTTAGGTCCAAAGATAAAAAGTGGCATCATAAAAGATTCGAAAAGCTGAACTTTCATTCCAAATTAAAACTAAACCAACACTCTATTTTTTTTTAGATAAGCTGAGCAGCAGTCACTAGATTTTTAGGAAACTTCCTTCAGTGGGAGGATAAAGCCATGATGTACTCAACGTAAATAGATGTGCAGATTTGTAGAATTAATCTTTCATTCTGTCAATATTTGACAGAACCTATTTTCACTAGCTTTTGTCTGTTCTAAAATTTGCTTTCAGCTCTGTAATTTTTACCAGCTATTTTCAGACAGAAGAGAACAAAGAGTTTCAGTACAAACCCTTTAACAGCAGCCACAGTAAATTCAAAATCAATTGCAGCATTTGTGGTTGGACTAAAACTCCGAGATGCATTTATCACTGTGTTTGATTACTATGCAGGAGATCCAAGTCTCATGATTAATCCTGGAGTTTAAAATTCATCGCCATTGCTTCTTACTCCTTTCAATCATCTTTCAGTTTACTGAACCACAGATTACTTCCAGTCCACTTTCAATTTATTTTTCTATGTTGCACATTCTTTTATCAGTAAGTATCCATATTGTTTGCAGTTGTGTACTATTGAATCTCCAGAAGTTGTTTTGATGTGTTAGTGTTTCATAGAAGTCTTTAACGAGTGTCATGTCAAATTCTGTTTGCAATTTCTTTGTGTATGTCTTAGACTTGATAATATATGCGCCAAGTTATCTCTAATAGGCCTTTGCGGGTGCAGATAAAACATCAGGAAATTTATAATTCTTGATGGTAACCATTTCTGCATTTTGCACTGCCATGCATAGAACTGAACTAAGGAACACATTTCAAATTCAAAATGCACATAAATCTTTTGGTGACAATTGTGGATATTTAATCCATTCATACAAAATTCTTTTATCAGTGCAATCAGTAATTTGTTTATTTTAAATAGATCACTGTTCCTATTGAAATAATGATGAAATGAGTTTCGTAACAACAGGTTAAGTACTTCACCTTCATTGCTTCTGAGCCTCATTAATACAATAAGGCTAAATGTACACAAATTCACCTGCACCTCCACACTCATCATTTACTGCATCCGCTGCACCCGATGTCGTCTCCTCTACATTGGGGAGGCAGGCCGCCTTCTTGCGGAACGTTTCAGAGAACACCTCTGGGATACCCGCACCCACTAACACAACCGCCCCGTGGCTGAACACTTCAACTCCCCCTCCCACTCCGCCAAGGACATGCAGGTTCTTGGCCTCCTTCATCGCCAGACCATGGTAACATGACACCTGGAGGAAGAACGCCTCATCTTCCGTCTAGGAACCCTCCAACCACAAGGGATGAATGCAGATTTCTCCAACTTCCTCATTTTCCCTTCCCCCACCTTATCTCAGTCCCAATCCTCAGACTCAGCACTGCCTTCTTGACCTCCAATCTTCTTCCCGACCTCTCCGCCCCCACCTCCTCTCCAGCCTATCACCTTCACCTTAACCTCCTTCCACCTATCGCATTCCCAACGACCCTCCCCCAAGTCCCTCCTCCCTACCTTTTATCTTGGCCTGCTTGGCACACCGTCCTCATTCCTGAATAAGGGCTTAGGCCCAAAACGTCGATTTTCCTGCTTCTTGGATGCTGCCTGACCTGCTGTGCTTTTCCAGCAACACATTTTTAGCTCTGATCTCCAGCATTTGCAGTCCTCACTTTCTCCTAAATGTATTAATTGCCACTCTTTCATTTCGTATGGGCCATGAACTAGCTTAATATTTTGTTTCTCAAAGTTTTACAGTATAATATATCTTTGTGCCTGGTAAGGTTAGGTTATTAATGTCCTTTAGGGAAGGAAATCTGTCTGATGTACATATAGAACCAGACCCACAGCAAAGTGTTGACTCTTAATTGCCCTCTGAATTGGCCCTAGCAATCCAATCCAATCATAAGTGAAAATTAGGGAGGATGGGAAAAAAATGTTGGGTCAACGAATGATGTTCATATCACATGAACAAATGAAAAAGAAAGCTTTTTTAAAAATATATATGCTTAAGAGAGGATTTATAAAACATTATTGCACACGATGTTGATAGAAATGCTATCACTTAGTTGTTAAGTTAGCTAAGTATTTTTAATTAAATACATCAGCACTTACTGAATTAAGGAACTAATCAACCATGAAGGAAATATGAGTAGCATGAAATAAAAGTCTTTTAGATAAGGGAATCACTTTTGAGAGACACAGGGTGGAATCTTCCAAGGTACCGAACAGTGTGGGCTTTGGTGAGAAATCTGGGACAATGGTGCGAAAATTCCAGAGAGGCCATTCTCCTGTCACATCGACAGAAACAGGTTTCATTATCCAACAGAGGATTGGGCATTTATAGGAGACTCCTGCTAGTGAGTGACAGGATGCCTATTAACAGGGATTTATTGCTTCTCACCATCCACATTAACATCAAATCTGGCAGGTTCCTTTACTGCAATAGAAATGGTAGCAGCTACACAACAGGAATTTCTGACATAAGTAGGTACCTGGTTTTCTAAATCTCCACCTTAGATACCAGCCATAGTTCACACATAATGAGCAGAAGCCATTTTTGTCATATGTTCAGGAACCTTGGCTTCCATATTAGCAAGATCCAGCCTTTCTGCACCATCATGACATATCTCTAATCCACTTGCATTACGATTTTGCACTTTAATGCTGAACTTTGGAGCACATCTCATTTGAATGCTGCTGTACTGATGGTGTGCGCACTCGAACATAAGTCCAGCTCACTGATTGGAACAGGCTGCTTCTCCGGTCAGCTTGCAAGTTCTCCTCAGTGTGTTTGGCAAAATAGTGCAAGAAACATTGCTAGGCCTCGTGGAGAGAAATCTTTCATAAAACTCAACAAGAATGACACAGTCAAAGTGATATAAAATTCAGCCCATGGCATCAGAAATTATACTGCGAGGAAGATTAACTATCCATCAGTCCTCCGGCATTATACATTTAAAAAATAAATTACTACATAAGTGTATCAATACCCATTCTATGATTTCCCTAGTTATTTTTAAAATATGTGAATGAAACCCTCTGGAACAGGAGCAGCATCAGCAGTAATTTGCTTTTCCTTCATTTATTTTTAGTTTATTTAGTTTATGTCCCCATGGTAATTAATCTGCTTTTAATTCAATTTATTAATTTGGCTGTGGACATCTTCCTCTTCTGTTTCATCATTAGGTGGTAGATTATTGCTGTCCTCATTGACAGCTATACTTCATTATTCCATCATAATCTCACCAAAACTTTACAGGCAGATGTACTTTGGCACAGATATGTGGTTCCAGTGGGATTTAATCTCAATCATTATGGGACTGAAGAGATAACAGCAGTGAGTGAAGATGACATAAACTAACATGGCTAAAGCCAGTTGAGTGGTAAAGTTGACATCATGTCTATAGACAACGCCCTGTTCAAATATAATTTGCCTATGTCTGCCACTGAACATTACTGATCAACTCTTCATAAAATCATCAGTCTTCCTTCATCACCAGAAGCATGTGTTTATTGCAATAAAGGTGACCATCGCTCTGAATTATTTATGCACTAAATCTAACAACAACCAAGCTGAGATCATGATAGATTATGGATGTGCTTTCACAGAGCTGCAAGTGAAAGAGAGTAGAGAGAGCAAAGAGGTCTGCGATGCTGTTGATATTGTAGATAACACACACATGGGAAGAAGATGTGCTGACATCCAAGAACAGGAAAAGATTCTATTCATGTATCTTTTGACATTATTAACTAAAACTTCCTGTGCATGGATGCAGTTGCAATTCCTTCTTGTTGAGTCACCTTACTCTCACAGATCTCTTTCACAGGGACAACCACATCAAAGGATAGCTCCTCAAACAAAAAAAGATAAAACTGTGAGTCAGAACTTCACGTGACTGCCTATCAGGCCAAAGTTGTTTAAAAAGTTGCAGTGCAGGCTCATAGAATTGTTGAAGAGCAGTTTTCAGAGTCTGGACAAACCCAGTGGAGAATTACAGCACACAGCCCAAGGAGTCACAAGGATTACAGATGTATGGTTTTGTAAGGCTAGCACACTTGCACTGGAGGAAGGTCATCAATCCAACTTTGATTGTGGACAGTGTGTATTGCCTGAGGAAAGGAACATGAATCCTCAGAAATCTGGAACAATGGACTTGTGGAAGGATCATTCATGTCTGCAGCAAGGAATATTCAAAATCAGATCATGCAGGCTGTGTTTGATTCTGTAGTGACATATTACGCCATGTCCTCTTCTATGTCAATTGTCAAGAAAGTATTTTTCCTACTTTTTTTATTTATTGTTGGGATGTGGGCATTGCCAGTGAGCCAGCATTTCTCCTTAGCTGCCTTTGAGAAGATGGTAGTGAGCTGTCCTCTTGAGCCACAATAATCCATTTGGTGCAGGAAGACACACAATGCCAGTAAATAGGGAGTTGCTGAACTTCAACCTTGAACTTCAACCTTGAACCTTCAACACTGAAGGAATGGTGCTCTATTTCTAAGTCAGGATGGTGTGTGGTTTAGAAGGGCATTTTCAGGTGGTGGCATTCTCATGTACCTATAGTGGTCATGCATTTGGAAGCTGTACTATGATTGACTGAAAAGTTTTTGTATCAATTGCATTTAATGAAATGGTCCATTTAAAAAAAAACGTTAATTTTCATAATCAAAGAGATACAAGATGTATGTAAAATGTGTAGTAATATATAAAATATTTTTCATTTGACAGTACAAATTGAGATAAGAACATAAGAAATAGGAGCTGGAGGATGCAAATCAGTTCTTTAATCTAATTGTGTAATGTTATGAAATCATAGCTGATCTTCTACTTCAACACTACTTTCTTTTACTATACCCATAGTCCCTTGATGCTTCTAATCTATAGATCTAAGACTTAAATATTCTCAACTGTCCTCTGTGGCAGGGAATTCCAAATGTTCACCACCCTCTGGGCAAAGGAATTCCTTCCCATTTTAATCTTAAATAGCCTATCCCTTACTCTAAACATAGACCCTTGCTGTGGGTTTCCAGTCAAGGGACATTCTTCCTGTATCTATCATACCGATCCATCTTCAACTGCTTCATCAATAATATTCCCTCCATCATAAGGTGAGAAGTGGGGATGTTCACTGATGATTAAATGATGTTTAACACTATTTCCAACTCCTCAGATAGTGAAGCAGTCCAAATGTAGCAAGACCTGGATAATACCAAAGTTTGTGCTGGGCAAGTGGCAGGTAACATTTTTGTCATACAAGTAGCAGGCAATTACCATCTCCAGCAAAAGAGAACATCACCACAACAATCAATGGCACTACTATCACAATCCCCCAAAATCAATATCCTTGGATTATCATTCACCAGAAACTAAACTTAACTAGCCATATAAGTACCATGGTGACAAGATCAGGTCAGATGCTAGGAATCCTGCATTAAGTTACTCACTTCTGAATCATAAAGCCTGTCCTCTATCTATAAGACACATGTCAGAAATGTCACTCACTTCCTTGGATAAATGCAGCTCCAACAAGACTTGAGAAGCTTGACACTATCCAGGGCAAAGCAGCCCACTTGACCAGTATCAAATCAACATGCATATATTACTTCCACCAATGATTCTCAGTAGCAGCATTATGTACCATCTACAATATGCACTGCAGAAATTCACTAAGTCTGTTCTTCCAAACCCACAATCACTAATATCTAGTTGGATAAAGTCAACAGATACAGGTGAGCACCACCAGTTGTAAATTGCCCACTATGCAATTCATTATCCTGATTTGGAGATACATTGCTATTCTTTCACTGATGCTATGTCAAAATCCTATTAGTCCTTCCATAATGACATTTTGAGTGCATTGAAATGAACTACATCAATTTACGAAGGCATCTCACTGCCACTTTCTCTAGTGCTATTAAAAATGGGTAATGAATCCTGGTCCTGCTAGTAATGCACACACCCCATGAATGAATAGACAAAATCACTGTAAGAAATTTGGTTACTTGAATAAAATTAACTCAGCAATCATTGTTGTCCTCTCTCTGTGGCAAGTGTATGCTTTTCCTTCGATAAAAAGACAAACACTACACACAATACCCCAAATGTGATCTCACCAAGGATCTATATAACTGGCAATGCAATAATTCTTGTACTTAAAACTTAACAATTGTTCCTGTTGTTGATTAGATTATTGCTTTTTAATCTTCCACAGTTCAAAGATGGGCAAGTTAGATGGGTTGGCTGGGCTAAATTACCCATTGTGTCCAGGAATGTGTAAGCAAGTTTGATTACTTATGGGAAATGGAGGGTTCCAGAGATAAGTTAGGGGGTTGAGGCTGGTTGGATTGCTCTTCAAAGAGCCAGTGTAGACTCGATGGTCTGAATGGCTTCATTGTACTCTATAAGCTTCTATGATTCTATGTTTCCTTGATCAGAGAGTTAGGAATGCTGTGCCAAATATTTGGGATTGTGTGCCTGATATATCTCCCTCTTGTCAACAAGATTATTAATAACTTGTGGCTTGACATATCTATGAGTCTGTCACTCCAGTCTTCAAATCTTCTGAGAGAGTTTTCACTTCTTAGCGAAATGCACAACTCCTTTGCACTTCGCTGCCCAGGTATTGGTATTCTAATAAACATAACTGAGCATGATTTTGGCAGGAAGCACTTCAGGTGCAAATAGAGATAAGTCTCTGCTTGTTGACAACAGATGCACTGATGAGAAATGCAGTCTTTGCAAACATTGTCTGACTTCTGCAGTAAAACACCATGAGTCGATATGAAGCAGCACATCACTAAGTGGTGGAGTAGGACTCCTGAGTTTGGTGCATGTCAACTCCGCCCGTTTTTTCTTTCATTTCTTCTATTTTTTTCTCTTGTCTTGTTTTTCTTTTTTTCCTCTTTTACCTATCTTTGACATAACTCACTCACTGTAATGAGTTCAGATGGCAATCGATGCCACTGAGTTAACCAGGTGTGGACTCGTGGAGGCAAAGTGGGCCCTACACAGGGAAGAGGAAGCACAGTGTGAAGGAGAATGAGCCAAGCACAGAGGAGAGGCAGCACAGCATGAAGGAGAGTGGGTCCAATGTGGATGAGAGTTGGCCCAATGTGGAGGAGAATTGGCCCAATGTGGAGGAGAATAGGTCTAGCATGGAGGAAAGATAACCTAGCATGGAGGAGAGTGGGCCCAGCGTAGAGGAGAGTGGGCCCATTATGGAGGAGATAGGGCCCAGCATGAAGGAGAGTAGTCCCAATGTGGAGGAGAGATGGCCCAATATGGAGGAGACAGGGCCCAGCATGGAGAAGAGTGGGTCCAGTGGGGAGTAGAATGGACCCAGTGTGGAGGAAAGTGGGCCCAGCATGAAGGAGAGTGGGCCCAGTGTGGAGGATACTGGGTCCAGTGTGGAGGAGAATGGGACCAGTGTGGAGGAGAATGGGACCAGTGTGGAGGAGAGTGGGCCCAGCATGGAGGGGAATGGGCATAGTGTGAAAGAGAATGGGCTCAGTATGGAGGAGAATGTGGCCAGCATGGATGAAAATGGGCACAGAGTAGAGGACAGCAAACTCAGTGTGGAGGGGACTGAGCCCTTATTTTTCCAAGGTGAGTGCAGGAAGTTCCATCGGAATTGACAGCTGCTGCATCAAGCAGAGGCAACATCATTGAGGTAGGCCCAGCAGCAAAAGATGACACCTGAGGATCAGCAATTTTGTCATTGGTTGGGACCGACACTGTGGCAGCAAAGCTGTTGTGGAAAGGCATAATGGCAACATTGATGAGGTGGACTATGGCAAGAGATGCAACTCCAACTTTGGTAGGTCTGGTGCAGGTGGCGGTGAGGCAGTGATGGTTGTGAGCTGATTTACAATTCGAACGTAGAAGGACGTCTCTTTAAACTATACCATTTCATTTTCCCCTTATTCTTAAAAACTATTAAAATGGCACCATATTGTGGCAATGAATGGAAGTTTTTCACTTTGTTTTGTTGTATTTTCTGTTGTAAAATGCACATGACAATAAAATCAATCATTCATTCATTAATTCACGTATACAGAGGAACCTCGATTATCCGGCATTTGATTATCCGAATATCAGATTATCCGGCAAGATCGCAAGGTCCTGATGCTCGGCTAAACTGTATTATCTGGCATTTGATTATCTGGAATTTGACTAACTGAACAAAATACTCCTCACCTGTAGATAGTCAAGGTTCCTCTGTAAATCCCACAGGGTAGGCAAAGTTTGAAAAGTCAGGAAGAATACACTCCGAAATATACATCAGAACTACACTCGAGAATGAGAAAAATCTTGACTAGCTATTTCAAGATCAGGGAGCATCTTTTTAAGGTGAGAGGAGAAAGATAAAAAAAAACACATGGGGGCAATGTTTGTTTTTATGCGGAGAGTAATTTGTATGTGGAATGAACTTCCAGAGAAAGTAGTGGATGTGAATACAGTTACAATTTCAAAAGACATTTGGATAAAGATATGAATAAGAAATGTTTGGAGGGTCAGGTGCAGGCAGGTGGAACTAATTTAGTTTGGGATTATGTTCAACTTGGACTGGTTGGACCAAACGGTCTGTTTCCATGCTGCATGACTCTTTGACTCGCTGACATGAGCAAATAGATAGATAGATTTGCCTCTACTTAATGTAACAAAAGATGAGTCTGAAATATTTATTATTCCCATGTATAGCAGTGTTTTGCATTAGTGTATAATTTTTGACGTCTGCAGACAGTTCTTGACTTCACTTTCTCCTCAATCAGCTTGGCCGAGATCGAAACTCACAATGTGACACAAAACCATGCAATAAAAGACAGTAGATTTCCAGATTTATTATGTCCCACATTACAGCATTCTGTGACAAGGAAGTTTCTATACTGCTTTCTCAGATGAGGAAAAGTTTTCTTTTCCTATTCTCTAACAGTGCTATGGATATTGAGCAAATGCCAGAGCAATGATGGTGAATGAAAATGAATGAAAAGAGATGCTGCTTTACTGAAATTCCTCCTGGGTGGTGAAAATTAAAACATCAGCCTCTGCATGTGAGCCCTCTCCAGGACCTGACTTTAACTCATTAGAAATTTGATAAAACAAATAAATAAAACTAATGAGCCTCAGTGACATCCTGCTTCAACAACAAACAGGACTTCTTTATCAGCCTGTTTCATCCTCTGATTTAATCGGAGAGATTTACTTGCCTTGGAAACCCAATGCAAGGTCTCTCCCTTGACTATGCTGACCCAAATGCCATTTCTTCAATAATAATGGGGTTTATTAAATCTGCAGTGTAAGAAACCTGAAATGGCCAGTTATGTTTTTAAGGTGAGTGAACTATCTATGAGGCCACAGCAGGTGTTGACAGTATGGTCAAATAATGGTCATGAAATTCAATGCTAAATGGGACTGGGGATCCATAATCAGTCCTAGAGCTAACTTAAGACCTAACCATAAACTTAAAAGAATTTCCATCCTTTTATTCAGCACCAACTCAGATGTAATATAAAGATCGGCTGAATATTTTCTTTTTGGTTAAATGTGAGTTGAGTCAAGATTTTCAGAGGTTTTTTTATCTTAAGGCCTATCTTACCAAACTCACCTCATTTACTAGCTATCCTCTCCCTCTTTCCAATTCTTGTCCTATCTTACCACACATCATTGCTGGAACAATTTACCCTTCACTCGATATCCTGGAGTTGGCTGGTATTCCTGGCAACTAAGCCAAATTTTAACGGCTGCCACGCACAAGCACTGCCAATCTAGAACTACACTGAACCATTCCTGCCATTTACTCTGGGCATGGCAGCATTAGGCCAAATTGATGCCCCCACTATCCCTCACCCCAGCTGCTTTGCAATCATGGACCTGCAGATCTTGCTGGTCAAGGTGTTAGATGTGAGACGTGCTGCTGTCCCATGACCAGCAGTGCAGGACATGGCACTTGACTATCCAAGCCTAGTCCAGGGTTGCCACATGGGTCAGTGCAATCTCAGACATCCAGAGCAAGCAAAACGGTGGACACAGTCCGTTCCATGCTCTTTTCCACTCTGGCAGCATAAGTGCCATCATCTTCTCTCTGATACCCCACACTCAACTCTATTTCTGCTACTGCACTTACCTCCCACCAAGGCTTATGCTCGATATATCTTACTATTTCCTGCAACATTTTATTGAGTCATAGAGTCATACAGCATGGAAACAGACACTTCGGTCCAACTAGGATATTGTGAAACTTGAAAGTGTTCAGAAAAGATTCACAAGGATGTTACCAGGGTCAGAGTGTTTGATCTATTGGGAGAGGTTGAATAGGCTAGGGCTGTTTTCCTTGGAGCGTCAGAGGCTGAGGGGTGACCTTACAGAGGTTTATAAAATCATGAGGTACATGGATAGGGTAAATAGACAAGGTCTTTTCCCTGGGTTGTGAGTCCAGAACTAGAGGACGTAGGTTTAGAGTAAGAGGGGAAGGATTTAAAAGGGACCTAAAGGGCAACTTTTTCACACAGAAGTTGGTGTGTGTATGGAATGAGCTGCCAGAGGAAGTGGTGGAGGCCATTACAATTACTAACACTTAAAAGATATCTGGATGGGTATATGAAAAGAAAGGATTTAGAGGGCCATGGGCTAAGTGCTAGCAAATGAGACAAGATTAATTTCAAATATCTGGTCAGCATAAACAAATTGGACTCAAAAGTCTGTTTCTGTGCTGTACATCTTATGACTCTAGTCCATGCTGACCAAAATCCCAAACTAAATTAACCAAACTAAACTAAACTTGCCTGCATTTGGCCCATATCCCTCTAAACCTTTTCTGTTCATGTACCTATCTAAATATATTTTAAATTTTGTAACTGTACCTGCCTCCATCACTTCATCTGGCAGTTCATTCCACACACTCTAAGTAAAAATGTTGCCCCTCATGTCATTTTCAAAACTTTCTCCTCTCACCTTTAAAATTTTGCACTATAGTTTTGAATGTGCCCACCCCCCACACAGGATAAAGACTTTTGCTATTCACTTTATCGATGCCCCTCTAGATTTTATAAATGTCTATGATTGGGGATGATCTTCCATGATACCCTTCACACCCACACTGACTGCAGAGTCCACTCCTAGAATGCAAACAGGCGATGCCTCAGCCTGTGGTTCACCATAATGCTGTGATCAGAACACCGTGAACTTTAAGATATTCATGAATAGGGACAACAGCAGTCCTCAGCTGAAGGTGTTAAATTGGGGAAGGCGAACCACAAAATTATTCGGCATGAACTGGGCAATGTTGATTGGAAGAGGCTATTTGAGGGTAAATCCACATCAGACATGTGGGAGTATTTCAAATAGCAATTGATAAGAGTTAAGGAGTGACACATTCCTGTGAGAATGAAAGATAGATATGGCAAGTTACGTGAACCTTGGATGACCACAGATGTTATGACTTTGGTCAAAAAGAAAAGAGAAGCATATGTAAGGCCTAGGAGGATGGGAACTGATGAAGCCCTTGAAATATATAAGGAAAGTAGGAAAGAACTTTAACGAGGTATTAGAAGGGCTAAAAGGGATCATGAAAAGTCATTAGGATTAAGGAGAATCCCAAGGCTTTTTATACATATATAAAAAGCAAGAGGGTAGCCAGGGGATACAACAGGATATAGTTAGGCTCAATTGGGTAAAGAAATGGCTGATGAAGTTTAATTGGGGCAAATGTGAGGTGATGCATTTTGGAAGATGGAAATGATTCTATAAATGGCAAAACCCTTAGGAGTATTGATATGCAGTGGGATCTGGGTGAGTAGGTCCATAGATGGTAGCAGAGCAGCTAGATAAGTTAGTAAAAAAGGCCTATGGAATGCTTGCCTTCATTGAAAGAGGCATTGAGTATAAGGATAGATACATTATGCTGCAGCTTTATAGAACTTTAGTGAGGCCACGCTTGGAATATTACTTATAGTTCTAGTCACCATACTACCAGAAGCTTTAGCGAGGGTACAGGAAAGGTTTATCCGGATGTTGCCTGGTATGGAGGACTTTACCAATGAAGAAAGGTTGGATAGACTGGGTTTGTTTTTATTGGAACATAGGAGGTTAAGGGGCAACCTAATCAAAGTTTATAAGATTGTGAATGGCATGGATAGAGTGGAAAGTCTGAGGCTTTTTCACAGGGTGGAGGGGTCAATGCCTTCTTAACCACACTGTCGACCTGTGACGCAAATTTCAAAGATTTATGTGCCTGAACCACTAGGTCCCTCTACTCTACAACACTACCCAGAGCCATTCTATTAATTGTATAGGTTCGGTCCTTGTTTGTTTTACCAAAATGCAATACCTCGCATTTATCCAAATTAAACTGCACCTGCCACTCATCAGCACATTGACCCAAAGGTCTCTTTGTAATCTTAGATAACCTTCTTCGGCTTCCCTTACTCTCACCACACCTCCTAGCCAACACCACTAACCTGCATGTCATCTGTACTGCCTACTCACTCACTCAGGATATCAAAAGCAATAGCTGTGTAACTCACTTAAGTCTCCTGTAATACTTGCCTCCCTCTCATTCCAGCTGGATAAGAACTAACGAGAGGGCAGAAAGAATCAAGATGTGTGATGGGTGCCTGATATTTGGCTCTGCAGCCCTTACAAGGAGAGGATTCTGCCATGAGCAGCTGACTGATCATGCCCAAGACCCTGGACTGGTATCGGAGGCTGTCCTTGTCTGAACCCTGATCAAGGACTATTCCCTTTGAATTGCTTGAGAGCTGTGACAATACTCCTACCTTGCAACTGCCCTGAGTGGAAAAGGAAAACAGAAGTACTGTGAGCCTGGTATCCAGGCCTGAGAGGTCAAAGTGGAAATGACAAGCAGAGGCAGGAATGATATGAGCACCCTGATAGGCTCACAGTGAGTGAAAGCAAGTCAATAGATAAAGATGCAGCTTGGTCTACTCCATGTGCTGTGTGTGTGTGTCACTGAGCAGACAGTATCCTTGCAGCAGCATTTCAATGATAGTTGCTGGTGGGGCCAGAGGTGCAGTATTGAAGTAGATTAGAGAAGTACCACAAGGGATCTTAAAGGCTGGTTGGATATCAATGCCCTTGGATGTGGGGTGCATGTGGCCAGTGCTCATGCAGTATGCCCTGAGATTTTGGAGTTTGGTGTTCAACATGAATGTCCTCTGAACTGAATTGAATTGAATTTGTTGTCGTGTGTACTGAAGCACAGTGAAAAGTTTTGTTTTGCGAGCAATACAGGCAGACCACATAGTTAAGTAGCATAGACAGTAAATAATAGGTTAACAGTGGCAAAAACAAAAACACAGGCATAGTTGAATGCTAAGAGTTTGTGAATCCATTCAGTATTTTAACAACAAAAGGGTAAGAAGTGTTTTGAAACCAGCTGATGCATGTGTTCAGGTTTCTGTACCTTCTCTCCAATGATAGAGGTTGTAGAAAAATATTGCCAGGTTGGGGTGGATCTTTGAGAATGCTGGGGCCTTTCCTTGACAGCGGGCCTGGTGGATGGATTCTATAGATGGGAGATTGGCCTTTGTGATTGTCTGGGCCGAGTTCACCACTCTCTGTAACCATCTCCAATCTTGAATGCTACAGTTGCCATACCAGGTAGTGATACTTCCAGACAGAATGCTCTTGATGACACACCTATAACAGTTGGCAAGGGTATTCACCATCATGCCAAATTTCCTCAGCTGCCTGAGGAAGAAGAGATGTTGTTGGGCCTCTGTAACCAATGTATCCACATGAAGAGTCCAAGAAAGCTTGTTGTGGATGACCACTCCCAGGAGCTTGACACCCTCCACTTGTAGCACTTCTGAGCTGTTAATGTGTAGGGAGGCATGAGTAATATCCCACCGAAAGTCAATAATAAGTTCCATGGTTTTGCTGACATTGAGAGCTAGGTTGTTCTCAGTGCACCATTTTTCCAGGTTTTCTACCTCCCGTCTGTAGTCTGTTTTGTCTATATCTGAGATTTGACTGACTATGGTGGTGCCTTCAGTGAACTTGGAAATGGCATTAGTCTGGAGGTAGTGGTAAGCTGCCATTGCCAGATATGTGCACTGACTTTCATGCCAAGAATTCTCAACATCTAGCTTGTTTGATAACATATGCAGCTGAATATTAATGAGGTGAGTTATGGCATTAGTAAGATGTTTAACAAGCTACAATCACCCCTTGCGACCACTTAGTGAAAAACTAGCCGCTCAACAAATCAAGTCCCTCCCAAATTTGAGATGGGGCTCATCAGATGTTCACAATTCTTTTGAAAACCTACATTGTTCAGGCCCAACATAAGATACTGCCCAACATGTTTATTGAATCCTTAAGTATGGCTACTAAAAACTTAATAAATTGAGAGATTCTTTTGAATTGTGTGATTGCAGAGTGCAGTGTCTCTGCCATATTTAAGACTTTTGCAGATTTCTTCAATGTGAGTGATTTCTTAAGTGGTTTGAACTTCTGACCAGTAGTCTTAGAAATCTAATGGGACAATAATCTCTCATTTTCAATCACCAAATATATGAAATGTCCAGAAAAAGGTGCCACTAACAGATTGCAAAAATACCATCTTAAGTAAACTGAATTCTGAATTCCAACTGAAAGATGACTTTTATGATATAGTGTGCAAAAATTGCCCAGCCTTATCGAGATTTAAGAGGGACAAGAACTGAATATAAACTAGCTGCAGCTTCAGAGAGACTGGCTGGACAGTCAAATTGTCTGATACAATGTGGCAGGGATCAGTTTTCTGGCAATAGCCATTCTTTATTTATCACAAAGCTATGAATGCATGATAAAGAGAATCAGGAAAGGGGTAAAAATGGTTCGGATTCACCTTCATTTGCTTATCATAAAAGTTCAAACTCACCCCAGTGTAGTGAAATACTTGGCTGTACTACCACTAGTTAAAAGAAGAGGGAGGCTCAAAGAAGAGTGACTTGAGATAAGATGGAAATTGCCTATCTGATCAAAGGTTTCTTATTTTCTCACCAGCAGCTCATTGGAGGCACTGCATAATCCTTCCCATTCATATAAAGTTACAGTACTCAAATCCTAGACAGAATTGAGTCTTAAACATTGTTGACGAGAAAGGAAGATGAGGCAGATTTAGCGATGGAGGGATAGTGATGCAGAGAACAACTGTGAATAAAAGCAGGCTAAATGCTGTACCAATCCAGATATGACACATTCTTTTACTATTCTGCGTATGATTTTTTCAGAACCAATTCTTCCATTCACCACTAGAAGCCACCATGACAAGTGTAAAATAAAACGAGACAGATGAATGTACTAAAAAATCCAATTTCGTGGATAAATCATTTTGCCAAAGATTGATCAGAACTGGTTTGAGCCACATTTGATCAGGTACTTTATGGCTGGACCACCTTTAATTATGTAGGTGGGTAGCCAGCAGAAGTTTGGATAGAATGGGTAATCTGTCACCCAGACAGAATTGGGAATTGCAGATGCTGGAGATTAGAGTCAAGATTAGAGTGGTGCTGGAAAAGCACAGCAGGTCAGGCAGCATCTGAGAAGCAGGAAAACTGATGTTTCGGGCAAACACCCTTCATCAGGAATGAGGTTGGGAGCTTTGGGAGTGGAGAGATAAATGGGAGAGGGGGTGAGGCTAGGGAGAAAGTAGCTGTGAGTGCAATAGATAGATGGGGTTGGGGGTAAAGGTGATAGGTCGGAGAGGAGGGTGGAGCAGATAGGTGGGAAGGAAGACAGGTGGGACAGGTCATGAGGACGATGCTGAGCTGGAAGTTTGGAATTTGGGTAAGGTGGGGGAGGGGAAATGAGGAAACTGGTGAGGTCCACATTGATGCCATGGGGTTGAGATGTTCTTCCTCCAGGCATCGGGTGGTGAGGGAGTGGTGGTGGAGGAGGTCCAGGACTTGCATGTCCTTGGTAGAGTGGGAGGGGGAGTTGAAGTGTTTGGCCACAGGACAGTGGGGTAGATTGGTGCAAGTGTCCTGAAGATGTTCTCTGAAGCAGTCTGCGAGACAGCATCCAGTCTCCCCAGTGTAAAGGAGACCACATAGGGAGCAACGGATACAATAAATGACATGTGTAGAAGTGCAGGTGAAACTTTGATGGATGTGGAAGGCATTTTGTGGCCTTGGATGGAGGTGAGAGGAAAGGTGTGGGCGTAGGTTTTGCAATTCCTGCGGTGGCAGGGGAAGATGTTGGGAGGGGAGGGTGAGTTGTTGGGGGGTGTGGACTTGACCAGGTAGCTCCAGAGGGAACAGTCTTCACGGAAAGTGGATAGGAGTGGGGGGGGGAACTATATCCATGGTGGTAGGGTCCATTTGGAGATGGCGAAAATGTCCACAGATGATGTGATTCATGTGGAGATTGAGGGCTTGAAAGGTGAGGACCATGTGTGTTCTGTCCTTGTTGCGATTAAAAGGGTGGGGTTCGAGGGCGGACATGCAGTACATGGATGAGATGTTTCCAAATGAAAGAGGTGACCATAGGCACCAGCATGGGCCTGACTAACCTCCCCACCACTCTGTGGAAAGTCTCCCCTTCTGGACATTTTTTGTATTTTACTATTCCAGGAATATACAAAGAAAGGGTGAATAGAAGCCTGTAATTCTGGTCTATGTGTGCGGGAGAGGGTGTGCCACTGAGGAAATTATGTACTAGTCAATTGAGATTCATGTGTACTAGCCCAGGTATGAGTATTAGCATGTAATGAAGGTCACAGTCAATGAATCACCAACTAATCAACCCTCTGTTGCAGGTAAAAGGATTGTTTCATGATGAGCGATAGAAGCCAGTGAACCAAAAAGTTAGTCAGAGGGAAGCAGGACAAGAAGAATTCTATTTCTTTGATTTTGTCAGCCAAACACAGTCAAAAGGAAATAGTATGAAAGTATGTCAACACACCAGAAAACAAAAAAGCTGAATTGTTCATCTATCAACATTCCACTACCTACTCTTCATGACCAACCCAGAGAGACTGCTTGGTATGTTTTTTGACTTCCAATGTTTTTTTGGACTTACTTCATATTCCTAATTTGTATATGGATGCTGCATTATTATTACTGCTCATGTTTCAGTTAACTCACTCTTCAGTTAACTCAAGATAGTCTGGTTAAATTATCTCTGTAAAAACAAAACTTAATTTGGATTGAGAGAAAGACATTCATCCTTTTAAATTATCCTTTTTGCAACCAACTGAGGAAATGGTTGAATGAAGAAGGAAAGGCAGTTCACTTCTCCTTACACAGGACCTTAACAGTTTGAGACCTTTACACGGGACCTTGAGAAAACTCACTGAGAATTTGATCATACATAACACAATGTATGGAAGCAGAGAACTGATGCTTCAGTACTAGAACATATGGAAGAGATATTCACAAAAAATGGACTTTGAAGGAGTAGAGAAGGTTCACAAGAATGATCTTGGGGTTGAATGTCTTGTCACATGAGGAGCAGATGAGGACTCTGGGTCTGTACTCAATGGAGCTTGGAAAGATGAAGGGGAATGTCATTGAAACTTACAGAATATTGAGAGGCCTGGAATGAATAGATGTTGAGAAGATGTTTCCGCTGGTGGAAGAGAGGATATTGGTGTAAGAGAAAAATTTGGGCTCAATTTTTTGGTCATGATGAAGATGGACGGATGTGGAAATTTGCATCACTAGCTCTCATACCAATTTCCAGATTTCATTCAGCCCAGCTAATTTCTGGAGTTGTGATGGGGGCATGATGGTATGATTACCCATTCATAAGCAGCAGTTAGCCAACTGACCTTCGAATTGACCTATTAATCCCTAATGTTGGAAACTGAATACAAATTTGCTTGATATATTGGACAACAGTGGGCTTTAAAAAAAAGCAACAGTCTGGCTGCCATAGAGGTGCCTTCTATAGCTGATTTTGTTGTCAGTACTCTGACACCTTCCCCACCCTCCTGCAACAGCAAAACCTTACCCTGGAAAGAAAAGCCCTCTCTGCAGTTTTGGCTTGTGCAACAAAATGCTTCTTATTTTAAATTGTGTTGCAGAGAGGGTACCTCTATCTTGGGGTGACTATTCCTTCACTTACTTTGAAAGGTTCTCACACTCTTTCTTCCTGAAGAACCTCCTATTTGACCTCCAGCCTTGAAAACTTACTTGTTCCCTTTATTTGCTTGTAACCTGTACCCTGGGCACTTACTGACCAATTCAAGAAAAATTACACTCCAGTGATTGTTCCTATATAGTGCAGACTTCTGTCTTCCACTTGAGCTGTCCTCAGGTCTTGAAGACTATGAGGAAAATACTGCCTTTGTGTGAGATACTCCTTTACCTCATGACTTGCTGATATTGACGACTTTCTATCTGATGTAAATCAACCAGATTTAGGTAAGTATTAAATGTGATTAATATTAAATACTGAAAGCCTGTTATTTGCAGTGTACTTGTTTAATTTCTTTATTTCACGTAGTATTGTACTAATTTGGAGAGTTTCAGTTCTCCTTCTATTTCATTATCTAAAAGAAGAAATCTTCCATTGTAAAAGTTGACAGAGATATGAATACATTTTTGCTGTAAATTCATTGTTTTAATCTTACTCTTATCTAATCCAGAGCTTAGTTTCAACTTTTTAAAAATTTTATTCTATTTCACATTCTATCTATCACTAAAGCCAAACTCTGTTGCTAAGTTCCTAACTGAACTCCAGGATGAACATTTCCCATCAACCACCACCCTCTGTCTTCTTTCAGCTAATCAACTTCTGATCCAAACTGTTAAACCACCCTCAATCCCATGTCTCCGTATTTTGTGCAATAGCCTACAATGGGCAACCTTACTGAAATAGTGACAGCCTGTGCCCATCATTAATCTTAAAGTATATGGAATATTGCAGTATTCTGTCTCACTGGCACAAACTTCAGGTAAGGACAAGGGATATGTAAAATGTGGTGCATGTTCAAAATAGATTTTCATAATTAAGTAATTTGTTTCCTGGCCAGCCTTCTTTTTTTTCTGCTTCTGTCTGATGAAGTTAAGCTTTGTTTGTGAACTAAATTCTCCAGCAAACTAATTAATTCGTTCTCACATGCAAATTTTATGAGATGTTGGCCACATTGTTATATCTATTAAAACATTCTTGCCAATTCTTTATCATATAATAGCAAGATCACTGATTTATGATCAGATTCTATGAGAATTGTGAATACTATATGTAATCTGAAAATCCCTCACAGGCCCAGGTATTGATGTAGAGGTGCCAACATTGGACTGAGGTGGGCAAAGTCAGAAGTCACACCACACCAGGTTATAATCGGACGGGTTTATTTGAAATCACAAGCTTTTGGAGCGTTGCTTCTTGTCACCTGAAGAAGAAGCAACCCTCTGAAAACTTGTGATTTCAAATAAACCTGTTGGACTATAACCTCGTGTGGTGTGACTTCTGAATTAGGCCCAAGTAACTGGAAGTGCTCAATTTTCAGTAACTGCATATCTAATTTCTGTATCAGTTTATTATGGGATCCATAGCAGACTGGGTTTCTGTATTTTTCCATTTGTTCTTGTCAAGGAAGAGTTTTAATACATGGGGCTCAGGCATCCACTCCAACAATAATTAGGAATGATGCATCATTGTGGACAAAGACATTGCAGAAGTCAGCATGTCATTGATCCATTGACAGGAAAGGCCACTTCTTGATAAGTGGCCCAACATCAACCTTGAGCCTTTTTGTGCAAGTGTCTGAAAGATTTGGTGATGATTACTGATAGTGAGGTAAAAGTCTTTGCTACAAGGTTTACAATTCCAAAAAAATGTTGTAAGTCATGTTCTGACTTAGTGTAAGAAACTCTTTGATTGTTCTTGTTTCCTGGGGTTTGGTTTTATGACATCTTTGTCAATGATATATCATGAAATCAGATAGAGTCTTTGAAGAACTCACATTTCTCATTGAGGGTAAGTCCTACTGTTTAATAATTTCAGGAAATTGTGTACTCTTTGGTCATGACTTGCTGTCATATCACCCCATATGACATACAATACCCTCCAAACCTGGAGGATGCTGAATATAGTACTTTGGAAGATCTCTGCAGGTGAGGTGATTCAAAAACTCAATCTCCATTTAATAAACAGAGTGATGAATGTGGCAATCACTTTGGACTTCTCGTTGAATGAAACCTGCCAGAAGCCACTGTTTAACTGGTTAAGATAAAAATCGAGTTTAGTCAGGATTCTTTATTTAAGAAGTTTGGATAAACTCTCATCAACAGTAGCCATGGGGTAAATTTCTCCAGCAACTGCCTTATTGAGTACTGTAAGATCTATGTTCCATGTCCTTTCCAATTCTTTTTCATACAGAAGTGGTTTATGATCAATCTGTCTCAGAACTGTACTATTGCATATAATGTGAAAATATCTAACTTGCCCACATAACTCAGAGGTTTTGATTTTCAATAACTACGTGTCTAATTTCTGAATATTCTGAAAGAACCATTAGGTTTTTGTTACTATTCTGGTGGCCTTTTCTTTATCTGTGAGGTGATATGTATGTTGGTTATCTCCTGAAATTACTTTTATACTTGATCAATTAAAATATGAGGAGTGTTCCTGGGTGTGCGCAGGCATAGGTGAAGCATCTTTTCTCAACGTAATGATATTTCAGCTGTTTATAGCTTTCTTCCTTAAAACTATTTCTCTTTCTACGAGTTATTGTACTTGGTGGAAGAGGAATAAGTCTTGTTGTTCAGTAACAAGCTCTGTTGTTTTTGGATGATATACGTATTTCTACATACATTAACCTTTATGCCTCAAGGAAACTTTCAATATCCCTTTAATTCTGGGCTTCGTACCACTTGCCTGATGTAGTATTAAATTAGAAAGGTTGTAATTTCATTTTCTTCAATCAAGGGTTTCTTCAGATAATACAATTTGTTGTTCAATGTTTTAAATTGTACAATCACTGCAATCATATTAAATGCTGTCTTCATCAGCATGTTTCTAACATATTGCAATTATTTTCTTAAATTGTTGTATAATGCAAATTAATTTCAATTAAGCTTTGCCATTAAGAAGCTTTGTTGATTTAAGAAAGATTTTTAATTTCCATACCCTTATTGTTCCTTTTTAGAAATTTTATTTAATTTCTGTTGAATAAAATTGAAAAAAAAAACTACATGTTTCGGAATTATCCTCCTACTTGTGCTGAAAAGATTTTTTCAAGTATTTATATGTTGTTGAAATACCTTCATTTTGTTTAACTCTAATTAGTCAAATTGACTCTCAGTTTTATTTCTTTATTTTCTATTCAAACCTAAGAAGATTTGCAATATGTAACTTAATTGTAATCCGCATGTTTTATGCTATGCTGTAATTACCGCAATGCTTAACTTTTAACTTTGTTCTTTCTTTCTATCTGTTCTTAAAGTTCTGTACCTAGGCACTAAGATGGTGCCTTGTGTGGTGATATTATACACTTTCCTCTGTACTTCTGTACTTGAGTGCATGTGATAATAAAATCAAAATCAAAATCAAAATTCATTTCCTGAGCAAGAGTCCTTTCTTCAAAGATCTCTTCACTGCTTTTTCTTATTATTTTGAATGATTTTAAACAATGCTCATTTACCAACTACTTATAATAAGCCTTCTAATACATTATCAGTTGTTTTTTTTCTTTTAATGTAAGAATTTTCAACCTTCTTGTCGGGGACTTAACTGACTTTGGGTATCCAATATCGACTAATTTTTGAGTTTGGATTTTTCTACTTTCGGCTTTGGTGAGATTTTGTGTGGTCTTTTTCCAATTTTTAATTTTCTTTTCATTATTTCCAATTACTTCAGGCTTTTGTAGGCACACTTACTACTCAAAAAAGGGCAATGATCCTTTTTCCTTCAATTTTAAGATAATGCCTTTGCCAAATTTTAAATAGGATATTTCTACATTATAGCTGTAAGAATAAAAATAATCCTATCAAAGTTGTGTATGCTGTAAAACAATATGTGTGGATTGTCAGTATTTTGCTCAGTTCCAACAGTGAGAGACTTTAACCATATCACTGATCAGGCCTCATCAGCCTTTGGTCAGTAAGTTGCATGCACCTGAAGGAAGATCTGAAACAACTCACCAGGTGAAAATTGCTTTCAGGAGTCACCAGTAAAGAATTGATGAAAAATTGATTTTAACATCTCATTACAGAATGTAGTTGCATAGCTATTGGTTGCTATGTTTAATAAGATAGCAGATAATCTTTCAAATTTGCAATTGGAAAACAATAAATGAAAATTTGGACAGTAAAGAGCCTTGTTACTTGCAATACGTTGAATGTAGCAGATTGTACAACTTAAAGCAACTTAAGCACAATCAATGCATTGAAGTCTGAAAAAGAACACTCTATTTCTGTGGTTATCTACAATATTTTCTCTGACCTGTGATCTGAACTTCAATTCCCTAACAAAATACCAGCTGACAATTCCCTCTCAGTAGGCAGTCCAAAATAAGTTGCTTGTCCAAGTTTTCTAATGGGTGGTCTATATACAGAGACTAAGGTAACTTCAAACTCTATGGATTTTCCACTGTTTAGGTTCCTGATCTCTTTTCTTGTTACATGTCAAAGAATTGATTCTCTTTAATTTGTTTGAATTGTATAATTTGTTACAGTTATCTTATTACAAGCAGACTGGGAGTTTAATTGACTAAATTTTAATTTATTGCAGCTCTCAAACATCCCTTAACATCTTTTCAAATAAGGAAGTTAAGGCAAACCTGCTAAATTGCTGACCAGTGCTGTTTTCATCCTCTACACACACTCAACTGCATACATAAAAATTGACTGGTGTGGGCTTCTAACACTCCTTCACCAACCAGTGGAACAATTCATAGTGTTTGATTTATTTATGGTAACTCAGTTTTTAAATGAATATTGATTCATTTGTTTATATTCCAGATTTACTGTGCTCAAAATACTCCAAATGGCCAACTTTATATTGGACCGAAGACTATCTTATTTGACATTCTCTTAATTTTCCACTGAAGAGCCAAACACACTATAGATTAAAAATTAAAAATACAAATCAGCTGGAGTCAGTGAGTATATATCGAACCTGAGCAAAGCTTTGTTGTCTCTTGAATGAATACCATCCATATATTAATAAAGAATGGGGAGTAAATCAAACATATCATGATCTTGGCCCATTTCAAAGGAAAGCAATGCTGCCCTTTTACAAACTGATTAACAGTGGGAGGCCCTCCCATTGCAGAGCCTAAGACTGAATGAAGCTTAATCAAGAAAGCAAGAACCATATTGAAGGTTAAATGTACAACTTTTTAAAATATTTCATTGATACTGATGGCTACTGAGGGCTGCCATGCAATTGAACATAGTGAAAGAAACACCTGATAATTCTATTTCATGTCAGAAATATACTTGACTTTAAACAAAAGTACACAGTAATTTGAGATCATTAAGCATGAAGTCATAGATCCAGAGAGACATACAGCATGGAAACAGAACCTTCAGTCCAACTTATCCATACTGACCAGATTAATCCAGTCCTAAATTAATCCAGTCCCATTTGCCAGCATATCCCTTTAAACACTTCCTATTCATGATTGTTGTTTTGAATGGATGGGTTATCTTGTGAGGATAAACTGGACAGGCTAGGCTTGTTCTCATTGAATAGTAAAAAATGAGGTCTGCAGATGCTGGAGATCACAGCTGCAAATGTGTTGCTGGTCAAAGCACAGCAGGCCAGGCAGCATCTCAGGAATAGAGAATTCGACGTTTCGAGCATAAGCCCTTCATCAGGAATATTCCTGATGAAGGGCTTATGCTCGAAACGTCGAATTCTCTATTCCTGAGATGCTGCCTGGCCTGCTGTGCTTTGACCAGCAACACATTTGCAGTTGTTCTCATTGAAGTTTAGCGCAGTGAGGTGTATTTTGATTAAAGTGTATAAGACCCTGAATGGTGCAAAATTGCCCGAAAGCATCACCATAATGCCACAGCAGCCATAAATCAATGCCTATTATGGCTCTTCGGAGGCCTGACTGTCACCTCCTTACACATACAATTACACAGCCCTACACCCACAGCAGTGTGGGCACCAGGCCCCACAGTATACCTGCCCTTAGACACTTCCCTTCTTACAAACCCTGAACACTGCTACTGTTCCCCAAATGCCCAGCTTCTTAGCATTGTTCAATATGGGACTATCATGTATGGTAAAGATTTCAAAATGTTCACCTTTATTCACCAACACCAAAAGCAAACAGAAATCAAACAATCAGAAGCTGCGTTTACAAAGAAGATTGATGAAGGCAGAGCAATGGATATTGTTTATGTGGACTTCAGCAAGGGGTTCACAAGCAGGAGGATGGAAGAACACAGCAAGACAGACAGTATCAGGAGGTGGAGAAGTCAACTTTTCAGATATAACCCTTCTTGAGTCCTGAAGAAGGGTTACACACAAAACATTGACTTCTCCACCTCCTGATGCTGCCTGGCTTGCTGCATTCTTCCATCCTCCTGCTTGTCTATCTTAGATTCCAGCATCTGGAGTTGTTTTTGTATTCAGCAAGGGGCTCAACAAGTTTTCACATGGTAAACTGGTTAGTAAGGAATCCAGGGAGAGCTAGCCATTTGAATCCAAAATTGGCTTGAAGGTTGTCGACAGAGGTTGGAGGGAGAGGTTATTTATTGGACTAGAGGCTGTGACCAGTGGTGTGCTGCAAGGATCGGTGCTGGATCCACTACTTTGTGTCATTGATATAAGCAGTCTAGATGTGAAGATATGAGGAATCATTAGTAAGTTTTCAGATGACACCCACGTTGCAGGTGTCGTGGACAGTGAAGAACGTTAACTCAAAGTACAATGGGACTTCGATCAGATGGACTGATGAGCTGAGGGGTGGCAAATGGAGTTTAATTCAGATATGTGTAATGTGCTGCATTTTGGAAAGGTTAATCAGAGCAGGATGTATTCACTTAACAGTAGGGCCTTGGGGATCTTGCTGAGTAAAGAGACCTAGGTTCATAGTTTTTTGGAAGTGGAGTTGCAAGTAGACAGGGTTGTGAGGAAAGCACTTGGTATGCTTGCCTCAATTGGTAAGTGCACTTAATATAGGAGATGGGAGATCATGTGAAGGCTGTACAGGACATTGGTTAGGCCACTTTTGGAAAACTGTATTCAAATCTGTTTTCCCTGCTATAGGAAAGTTGATGTTAGGTGCAGAAAAGGTGCAGAAATGATTTACAAGGATGTTGTCGAAGTGAGAGGGTGTGAGCTGTAGGGAAAGGCCGAATGGTCTGGAGCTATTTTCCCTAGAGCATCAGAGGCTGGGGGTGGGGAGGTGACCTTAGAGAGGTTTATAAAATCATGATGGGCATGGATAGAGTGAGTAGACAAGGTCTTTTTCCCAAGATGGAGTGAGTCTAAAACTAGACGCCATAGGATTAAGGTAAGAGGGGAAAGATTTAGAAGGGACCTAAGAGGAAACTTTTTTCTTATAGAGAGAGGTATGTGTGTGAAATCAACTGAAAGATTTAACATTTCAGTTCCAGAAAATTGTCGTTGGCTGTTCATGTTGATATAATTTTGTAAATGATTACTTTTAATTTGTAAAACATTATTCAACTGGTATTTTAATTTCTCCAGTATCCATCTGAGCAGTGAAGTATGTTTAGTTATAGTTCCCAGGGATCCAGCAATTTTAAAATATTTTACGCAAGCAAATATTTTACATTAGTGTAATATAAGAAACATTCCTCAAGGAGATGCATCCATTTATAATGTCAACCTGCACGAAGATTAGGGCTTACTGTAATGCAGTCGAGCAAATAAGAGGTAGATTTTGCAGAAAAGATGTGTATGGAGAGTACTTGTGGGAGAAGAGATTCAGAGAATGACATAATTATTTTAGATGGAAGGAGGCCATTTGGCCTGCCATGTCTGAATAGGGAATGCAACTAAGTCATTAGGCCTCCACCTCCTCAGTGCAATACTGGATCTTCTTCCTTTTCAGATAACAATACAATTTATTTTTGAATACCTGAGTGAACCAGCTTACACCACTCTCTCAGGCTGTGCATTCCAGATTTTAAACACTTAGTCATAGAGCCACAGAGATGTACAGCACAGAAGCAGACCCTTCGGTCCAGCCCAAGTCTGCCAATCATATATCCCAACCTAATCTAGTCTGATTTGCCAGCACTTGACCCATATTCCTGTAAACCCTTCATATTCATATGCCTATCCAGATGCCTTTTAAGGATTATAAGTATACCAGCCTCCACCACTTTCTCTGGCTGATCATTCCATATATACACCACCCTCTGCATGAAAATGTTGTCCCTTAGGTCCCTTTAAAATCTTTCCCCTTTCACCCTAAACTTATGCCCTCTAGTTCTGGACTCCGCCCACCCTTGGGACAAGATCTTGTTTGTTTACCCTATCCATGCCCCTCATGATTTTATCAACCTTTATAAGGTCATCCCTCAGCCTCCAATGCTCCAGGATAAAGAGCCGCAGCATATTCAGCCTCTCCCTGTAGCTCACACCCTCCAACCCTGGCAATATCCTTGTAAATCTTTTCTGAATCCTCTCAAGTTTCACAACATCCTTTCAATAGGAGGGACACCAGAATTGCACGCAAAATTCCAAATGCGGGTTAACCAATGTCCTGTACAGCTGCAACATGACCTCTCAACTCCTATACTCAGTGCACTGTCCAATAAAAGAAAGCATACCAAACACATTCTTCACTATCTTATCTATCTGCGACTCCACTTTCAGTGCTGCGTGAAAATGTTTCCTGTGCCGCCATTGCAACTTTTGCCAATTTCCTTCAACCTGTGCCCTCTCGTTCTTGATGTTTCCACCAGTGGAAACAATTCTCTCTTTATCTATTTTTTCAATTTATGAAAGGTATTAGGGCTTCACAGCTAAAGGGGGATGAAGGAGGTTTGGTTTGAAAGACAAAGAATGGGTAAAAAAAAACAAAAGGGAAAACGTCTCAAAGGTAAGTAACGAAATGTCTAAACACCTTGCGTTCGTATATGGGTTAGAACAACAGCACCACAACAGGATGAATAAAGAAACACACATGATGAGATATGCTTATCCCTTTCTACTGATCCTGCACAAAGAAGGCACATCTGAAACATTTATCTAATCTAGGTTGATCTCAGATTTCAGTGGCTGGTCATTTCACATGGCCCAGTCACATCGCCTTGATGCAGAAACTGCTGGAAGGTGGAAGAGCTGGAAAAAAATGCCCCAGCCATTGTGTTCAGACCATTCTGAATGTTCTATCCATTCACATTGGTAAGAACCTGAAATCTGCAGATCTTGTAAATATCGAGTCACTGATTTTGAACTTACTTTCAGTATCTGTCTAATTTGCAGATGGGTCTCTCAGAGCAATGTGAAGAGCTCTGATAAAACCTAATTACAATATTCTTAAAACATCATCACCAGGGTGGTGTAGTGGCTCAGTGATTAGCACTGCTGCCTCATATCTCCAGGTGTCTCTCAGGTGACTCTCTGTATGGAGTTTGCACATTCTCCCTGTGTCTATATGGGTTTCCATTGGGTGCTCTGATTTCCTCCTGCAGTCCAAAGATATGCAAATTAGGTGATTGGCTATGCTAAATTGCTGATCATGTGCAGACTAGCTGGCTAAGCCATGGAAAATACCGGTTTATGGGTATAGAGTTGGGCGTGGATCTGGTGGGATGTTCTTCAGAGGGTGTTGTGGACTCGATGGGCCGAATGGCATACTTCCACACTGTAGGTGATCTATGATTTGGTGAATCATGTTGGTAATAGTAAGCTGAGGCAAGTAGCCTCTTTCTTCTATCTCATTGATAATTGTATGTTTTGAGGCAATAATGACAGACTCTGTGGCCAATTCCGTATTCAGAATCTAAAAATTCTAAGACAGTAGAAAGCACTGCAGACCAAGTGTTAATACACCCATATCTGTTCTTTTGACCTTTATGCTTGAAAATCCTCAGAGATGAAGAGTCAGTGAAACAGCTCTGTGCATTTCACTGTGGCATTAGTGAACTTTCTGTGTAATGAGAGGCTTTAGGATAATTTATTAAATAGGCAATACAGCAACCATTTTGCATTTCTTGCTGAAATAAATGAGTTAATCAGCTTTTGAGGTCAGGACACAAGGGGAATGCCCTCCCTTTACTCAATTAGTGCCATTGATACCTTAATATCCATTTATATAGAAATATAGGACACCAGCATAAGAAAGGACATCACCCCTGACATTCTCTCAGTGGCAATAATCAAAACTAAAATATTCAGTACTGTACTCAAGTTCAGGAGAGCTACCAGCTCAAGTGGACTGGCTTTTAACTCCCAAATTCTAGGTTTTATAATTCTGAAGGTAAACAGGACCTATCCCTTTCTAATTTCTGTTTTAAAATGACCAGAAATACACTGGAATATCTAGTTAGCTCCATGTAGGTAACATACAATCTTGTTTCTCAAACTGCTTCCCATATATCTATTAAAGATTCAGCCTACAAATCAAATATCACAGAAAACAATTTATGGATCTTTTCAGATATACAGGTCTGCTGGGAAGCATCACTGCCATCGTAAAAAGACTAATGCAGCTTAGGAGCAACATGAAGCAATTTTTTTTCTGCCAGAGCATTCTGCAATGAGACTGGTAAGTTAGTAGCATTCCCTCATTGATATGCTGGTGAAGGCTAGAAATATGTTGAATCACCTAACAGGAATGACAGATGCTTTCATCAAGCAGCTCTGTGGAGAGACACAATTCCTTATAAACGCTGAACATTAATAAAGACGGTCACATGAGATTTGATAAATGATGAAGAAATTATCAGAGAGCCAAAGCATATCGCAAAGTTCCAGACATACACAGATTGAAAACCAGCATGAAAAGAAAGTGCATTATAAAAATTGATGTCAAATATGCTACTTTGCTCTCATATTCATGCTAAATATAATTTAGAAATTAGGATCTGTCAATGGTTAGGTAGAAAATGCATCACATCATGTTAGAGTTTCACATGTTTGATGTTATATTAATATTTTGGTACAAATCATAATATTTCCTTGAAATAATTTTCATTTTAAAGAAGTGTGTGTCAGCTCACTTCATTTTTGACAGCTTTAGCTCTGAGTCAGTTTTCAAGAACCACTTATGAGTTGGGTGCATAATCTAAACATATATGTGATCTGCACTTCTGGAGAGTTAAAATATATGTGTTCCCTTGAATTTGTGACAAATCTTTAGCTACTGGGCCAAACCAGTGCACAGGTCAGAAATAGATTAGATTCCATACAGGCCCTTCAGCCCAACCACCCTCTGAAGAATAACCCCTTCCCCCTTTCTGACTAATACACCTAAAGTATGGACAATTTAGCAAGGCCAATTCACCTGACCTGCATATCTTTGGAATGTGGGACGAAACCAGAGTGCCCCCACACAGACACAGGGCGAACATGCAAACTCCACACAGCCTGTTGCCCAAGGCTGGAATCAAACCTGGGACCCTGGTACTGTGAGTCAGCAGTACTAGCCATTGAGCACTATGCCACCCACTGAGTGTACACCTAAAAGCTGGATTTTTAACATGACATTGGAAATCCTAAGCTCTGTACCTATTCATGATACTTTGCATTTTCATGAGGCCTGGATTGTGAGAATATGATGGAAAGATTATGGTTCATGTATTCATAGAGGAAGCTGGCTATTAAAATGATCAATTGCCTTCAATTAACTTGAATTTTAGAATCCCTGCCGTCTGGAACCCAGACTATGCAAATGAGCAGACCTGTTCTCTGTACTTTTGATTTGGATAGACAAGGTACCCCTTTGGTGGGCTGAGGTATCGTATGGATATGGTCCCAGAAAACCACTGGGCTGGGGATCTGGTATCCTTGGGCTGTGAGTGCAGTGTTTGGTTACCTTTTGGGAGCATATTTGTCATGGGGAATCAGTACCCTTTGAAAGTGTAAACTACAGAGGCATTGTGTGCAAGAGGCACATGAATCTCTGGAGATGGTCAAACTTGTAAAAGATCTGTTAAGCTTGTGAAGAAATGTCAGCACCCATCAAAACTGTCAAACTTGCCTAATGTGTCAAGCCTTGTGAGGACATGTGAATAATTGTCAAACTTTTCAAAACAATCCACGACCAGCCAAACAGTGCGAAGACCTGTCAAGCAATGTTAAGACCAGCCAAGAGTGATCAGACTTGGAAAGAAGTATTAAACTTGTCAAGAAGTGTTAAAGCAGTTAAGACTGGTCCAATGTGTTTTTATGAATGAGAGTGCTTTTGTTGATAGAATATATTCTGTGATGTAGAACTTTAAGTAACAGAACATTATTTATTCTCCTGTCTGCATGGGTAATTGTTGATATGAGGCAGACATAGGTGAAGGGAAAAAGGAAAAATGTGAAAGCAAGAGCCATAGGGGACAGGTAGAAAACCATGGAATAAGTATTGGGGTATAGGTTGGCATAGAGATAAGGGTAATTGAGGATGGATAGAAGGCATTAGGTGGGACAGGCTGGCATGGGAAATGTGCAAGTGTAGGGGGTGTGAGGGCTGAATGAATGTTTCATTTTCTATTCTTTTATTGTCATTTTTGGGCATTGTGTTGAAGTATCAAGGGAGGCTTTCCACCCAGCCCATCTTAGGACTTGACAACCCCCTTTGTTCACTTCAACTCCCCAATCCAGAGCAAAACTACGGATAGTAGGTTGCCAAAGATAGGTATTCTCTTACTGCTGTGCAAGCAAGCCAGAAACAAAATTCTAATTATTAGTGATATGTAAAAATACATAAACATTGCTGACATGATGGGCTGTATGGCTTCTTTCTGTGCTCTAACTTTTCTATGGTTTGATGTATTATCTGTAATCTTTTACATTGGTTTAAGATTCAGTCCACCTGAACTAGACCTTGTTATAAACTTGACTATAAGATCAGGTCAAAAGTGAAAGCTTCTATCTATGATGGTGGTTTGGGCAGGTTTGTGAAATAGCTGAATTTGAAATAGTAGAGTCTTGGCATAGCTTTTCTGGATAGAGCTTTATTTCTGCTGACACATCAAAACATTCAGAGCCCACTGATTACTTGTTCCCATACATGCATGCAGATATTTTGAATTAACATGTTCTGATATACCTCTGGAGCCTGTGGGATTTAAGTGCTTGCCTTCTGGCTCAGAGATAGGGACATGACAACCTTGCCAGGTGAGTATTAAAATTTTATACACTTATAAAAAATCTTTATAAAACATAATCCAATGATAAGTGTGCAGCAATAGACTATAAGCTAGTTAAATAAATTGCAGTTTTTTAAATTAATATTCATAGATTTTAAACCAGTTTACTCCATGTAATGAACAGAACACTTACAAAAAACATATTTTTGGAGATTAATCTATTTTCATTTATATTAATATAACAGCCCCAGTTGCTTTGACTCTTCAAGAATTTTGTGATTGTGACCATGCAAGAAAAATGTGTGAAACTTGAGAAGCACGATTTCAAATTCATTTTGTGTACAAAACAGAAACTCTACCTTGCCAATTTTTACATGAGAGTTTACACAGGCCCCATCTCTGATTGGCTGGGTAGTACATTGACAATGTGAATCAATGGAGGTCACTTCCATTGAAGCTTCTCCTGTACTGCTCTACGGAAGTTCATCCGAAACCATACAAACAAGATTCCAGCCAAATTTAGGATGAAGTTACAATGGTGAAACGGAGAGGTTCTAATCAAAAGAAACTGACCTCTCTTAGGATTTGTCTTTAGTGGAAAGGATATAAGGGCATGCAGACGAGATGTATGGCCAATTTTATGTCCTTACTGACATTTCTGTTGCTGCTAAATGATTGACAGGTGACATTCGATGTAGGTGGTGGGCAAGTTGTTGGACGGAATCCTGAGGGACAGGATGTACATGTATTCGAAAAGGCAAAGACTGATTAGGAACAGTCAACATGGCTTTGTGTGTGGGAAATCATGTCCCAAGAACATGACTAATGTTTTTGAAGAAGTAACAAAGATGAGGGCAGAGAAGTGGAAGTGATCTATATGGACTTCAGTAAGGCATTTGACAAGATTCCCCATAGGAGACTGGCTAGCAAGGTTAGATCTCATTGAATACAGGGCGAACTAGCCATTTGGACACAGAACTGGCTCGAAGTTAGAAGTCAGAGGGTGGTGGTGGAGAGTTGCTTTTCAGACTGGAGACCTGTGACCAGTGGAGTGCCACAAGAATGGTTCCACAACTTTTCGTCATTTATATAAACAATTTGGATGTGAACATAGGAAGTATATTTAGTAAGTTTGGAGATGACACCAAAATTGGAGGTGTAGTGGACAGTGAAGGGATCTTGATCAGATTTGCCAATGGGCAGAGGAGTGGCAGATGGAGTTTATTTTAAATAAATGTGATGTGTTGCATTTTGGAAAAACAAATCATAGCAAGACTTTTACACTTAATGGTAAGCTCCTAGGAAATGCTGATTAACAAAGAGATTTTGGAATTGCAGATTCATAGGTCCTTGAAGGTAGAGTCACAGGTCAATAAGATTGTGAAGGAGTCAGTTGGTATGTTTTCCTTTACTGGCCAGAGTTCAGAGAAACCTCGATTACCCAAATATCGATGATCTGAATATTGGATTATTCGAAGAAGATTTAGAAGTTCGACAAAAATGTTACATCAAAGAGGTAAGTGTATTCAGGTTACGCGTACTGAAGATGATGTGAAAACACAGAAACACGAACAGCTCAAGCAACAGCGACTGGATATTTTTTAGTTAAGGGTTGTTACACAGCCCTTTGTAAAAAAAAGTGTTTTACAGTATTCCAAGCATGTTACCGTGCCGTTCATTTTAAAAAAAGGCCGAAATGGTAAATGCATGCGTGAGGCATGGCTTCCGCCTTTCTATCACAAGACTGAGTTCCCAGAAACTGATAATGTACAGTAAACGATCTTGCAATCATAGAAGCTGTTGGGACCTTGTTTAATGCTGGGAATTCATGGGAAGGGATTAGTTCTTCTCATTTTAATCTGTAATTTGCAGACTGCAAAGACCAGTTTGTTTAAATAGCAGACTCATTAAAATTATAGATTTAAACAAATTCTCCAGTAGAGCACAGCATTAGATCAGTACGGCTTCCCCTGTTTAAGCTAAAAGCAATTATCCAAATAATCAATTATCTGAACATAATAGTGCCCACCCATCTCGTTTAGATAATCAAGGTTCCTCTGTATTGAGTAGAGTAGTTGGAAGATCATGTTCCAGCTGTACAGGATATTGGTTAGACCACTTTTGAAATATTGCATGCAGTTCTGGTCTCCTTCCTATCGGAAGGATATTGTGAAACTTGAAAGGGTCTGGAAAAGATTTACAAGAATCTTACAAGGATTAGAGGATTTTATAGGGAGAGGTTGAATAGGCTGGGGCTGTTTTCCCTGGTGCATTGGAGGCTGAGAGGTGACCTTATAGAGGTTTATAAACTTACGAGAGGCACGGAGAGGATAAATAGATAAGGTATTTTCCCTGGTGTGGGTGAGTCCAGAACTAGAGGGCACAGGTTTAGGGTGAGAGGGGAAAGATATAAAGGACCTAAGGGGTAACTTTCTTCATGAAGAAGGTATGTGTGTGTATGGAATGAGCTGCCAGAGGAAGTGGTGGAGGCTAGTACAATTGCAACATTTAAAAGGCATCTGGATGGGCATATGGATAGGAAGGATTTGGAGGGATATGGGCTTGGTCCTGGCAGGTGTGACTAGTTTGGGTTGGGATATCTGGTCCCCATGGACAAGTTGGACTAAAGGTTCTGTTTCTGTGCTGTACATCTCTATGACTCTATTTGTGGAGTAAATTACAGAAAATGTTCTACCACACTGTACATACGTGGGAGCAAACCAATCCAAATAACTAAAGGAAGTTTGTTGGGTGTTTTCCTGAATAATCACGAGAGTGGTTTTTATTCTGAACCAATGGTAGGGGTAAGGGAAAAGATTACACACACACACACACACACACACACACACACACACACACATATATACACACACAATTTTTCAAGAATTTCATGAAGATTTTAAAGTAATGCGTTGTGGCATTAACAATCCAATGTGGGCCAATGCGGATGGACAAATGGATGAGAGTATAATGATAGAAATGGGCATCTATATTCTGAACAGATTCATATCTGTAGAAAACAGAGGTGAGGAAAGAGAAAGAAGAACAATAGAATAATTTATTTCAGATTTATTTCATAATTTATTTAAGTAACAGTTTTAGTGGCATTTCTGGAGAAATGTGAGGGTGGGATGCAGTGTACTAATATTTGGGAGATTAAAATAAGCAGTCAAGATAAAGAGAAGGAAGTGAGGTCTAAAGCTCAACTCTGGCTTAAACAGAATGCCAAGTTTCCCAAATCTGACTTACCCACTGCAAGATGCAAGAGAGGAATTGTTGTCAGAAACAGGAGAAACTTATAATGATAAAATATGGACTATTAATCTTTAATTCAATTGATTGATTTAATATATGGGACTTACATTTGAAAGAAAACACCTTTAAATGAAGGACATAATTTCAAATGGCTGCAGAAGCCACATTGGCTTTCAAGTGACAATACAACATTGTGGAGGGATTGTTCTGAAGAGGGGTCACTGGACTTGAAATGTTAACTATGCTTTCTCATTATAGATGCTATTAATAATCATACAACATAACAACTTTGTCCACCCAATCCAACACTGGCACGTCCACATCACGACAACGGAAGCTAACAGACCTGCTGAATTTCTCCAGCAATTTCTGTTTTTGTATTTCAGATCGCCACAGTTTGTTGGTTTGTATTGTTGCTCAGGAAGTGATTTATATTCTGATAGTTAAAACTGATTATGGCATGGATTTTTTTTTTTGACATTGCACAATGTCCACCTCGAGGTAACTTCTCCCTATCGAACAAAGGATATATCAGCCAGGAGTCGTTGCTGACGTATTAATATTCAATTATTATGCCATCATAGTGGCTAACAGGGCCATTGACTATCTTTGTTGAAGATCACTTTTGATCTATAAAGTTCCTCACAACAAATAAGGGAGAACTCAGTTGCCTTATGCAGCCATAACTGTGTAGTTTGAAAGTCAGCCACATGACAGCAACCATGATTCAAGCAAGTATAGAAAAAAATAATAACATTCAGAATTATCTGCAGACTCCCATAAAAAAAAAGCAGTAACATCAAGAAGACCTGTGAAAGTGCAGGAACAGTATTTTTCTTTCAACAGTTGCTTCAACTTGGATCCTATCTCTGTCACAAGTTGGAATAAATCACAGAGACAGAAAATGTTAAAGGATATAAAAGGATCTTCAAGCACAATAGCAACTACTTTGGGAAAAGGACTGGTTATGGCTTGACTGTCTCCAGAAGAACCAACAGCATCTCAATCCCCATGCACACCATCTGCAAATGCAGAGAGGTTTGGAGAGGTATCATGCCAATGGTTAAGGCAAACTTCCATAAGTATCCATTGGACTAGGACAAAGGATTAGATTTCTTAATACTTGCTACCTCTGGTTCCCCAAACAAATTTGCTGGATTTAGTCCATTTGAATTGAAGTTAAAGATCCATTAAAATTGATTAAGATGAAGTTTTTGAACAGAGTAAGAAAACCTCAAATGAAAGCAAAATACTGCAGATGCTTCAAATCTGAAATAAACTCAGCAGGTCTGGCAGCATCTGTGGAGAGAGGAGTAGTTATTATTTCCAGTCCTGCATGACTGCATTAGAACACTCAATGGTGAATCCTCGATGTTGGATTACAGATCCACTCTTCTAGAAAGACACACAGGAACATGTAAAATAGCACAACAGCATTTGAAAGTTTCGTAAGGGAGAATGAAAGAATATAGATATAAACATGCAGTAACTTGCTTAGGACATGTTTTAGGACAAGGACAAGTCTGCCAGGGACAGCAATTGAATTTACTCCAATTGAAAAAGCTCCAATTGAATTTACAGTTCCTAAAACTAAATGAGAAGTCAAGAAATTTTTCGGAATGTCTGGAATTTAATGGAAATGTGTACTTAATTTTAGCACAACTGCTGTAGCTTTAACAAATCTGAGAGCCAACCAAAACTGTCATGCTCAACAGACTACCAAACAGCCTTTGAGAAGATGTAGGCAATCCTAATAACAAAACAAGTGTTGGCCATTCTTGATTGTTCCAGATTTCTCAAAATGCTCATTGATGCTAGTGACTTGTGGTTTTGTAACAGGATGATAAGTCAGGAATGGGTACTTCAGTAGGGTACTTCTTTAATCAACCAAAAGAATACTCTACCACAGAAAAAAGACGGTAAGGTTATTATTGGTCTTCAACACTTTGAAGTGTACATCTGATATGGTAACAAAGAGCTATCAACTTAAATTGAACATAATCCACTAATCTTCATTGAAAAGCTTAAAACTCAAACTGCCAGACTATTCAAATGGAATCTTTTGTTTCAGCCAGTTAATGTAAAGATTATTCACATTGTTGGAAAATGTAATATTGTTGCAGATGCATTGTTTTGTGTTTAAATGTTTTAAATGTTTAAGAAATGCTAAGAATAAAAAATGTTGTATAAAGGGGGAAGAAAATCAATCAATGGATGTAAGTCTGACATTCTGGTGTTTGTCTAGCAGTCATTTTGTGAAATGGTGTTTCATTTTTTTGAGCTGCAAATGTGTTGCTGGTCAAAGCACAGCAGGCCAGGCAGCATCTCAGGAATAGAGAATTCGACGTTTCGAGCATAAGCCCTTCATCAGGAATATTCCTGATGAAGGGCTTATGCTCGAAACGTCGAATTCTCTATTCCTGAGATGCTGCCTGGCCTGCTGTGCTTTGACCAGCAACACATTTGCAGCTGTGATCTCCAGCATCTGCAGACCTCATTTTTTACATTCATTTTTTTGAGTAGAGGCATGTAAAGATAGTGTTTCTTTATTTTCTTGTACAGTAATTTTGACTGAAATGGGTAAAGGACCGATTTAAAAATCAAAGAATTGTTGAAGGATTGTTGTACTTTTCAAAGCAGGTACCTGGCACTCATTGTAAGTGTTATTTACATTGCTGTTTATTCAAGCAGTAGTGAAAGCCTAGTTGCAGATGATTTTGGGCCAAGGATCTGTGTATGAATGGAGTTTTTACCAGCACCAAGTAACTGATTGGACTAGTGACCAAGTATTGATGGTAAAGATCTTCTGCCTGCCAAAACCAAATCTGTTTGATTCTCAGTTAGGTGAACAATTTGAGGCATGAATGAAATAGACAGAAGCAATCAAACCTTCCGGAAAGGAAAGGGCTGAGTTTCTTCTCTGTACCAAAAACTGCCTTAAGCCTGAAGAAAGCCAATTTTGTTTACCCTCAGCAGTTGCCGTAAACTGTGGCTCTTAAACAGTAAGCCAGCAATTGTCTGAACCAGCCATCTCCGACCTTTCATAAGTAAATGGAAATACCTGGAGAAGGAAGATTGAGAAGAAGAATTCTGATCAGCAAAAGGGTCATTTCAGCAAACCCTGTGGAGATGGATCGCAGAATTGACTTCTCAGTCTTTCTCTCGAGCCATCACATCCATATTTATCTATGTCTCTTTGTGTCTATATGTGTTTGGAGAAGGAGACTTTATAAAGGATTGAAGTTTTGACCAGTAAAGTTATATTTCAACACTTCATAATTGTCTACTGTAGTAATAAGTAGTAATTCTTCTTAAATACAGAAACATGGTCCAAGCTAAGGGCCAATCTGGACAGGAAAATAGGGGAATGCTACATACCTTTATAAAATCTTCATTTTTTTGTAAATAGTTAAGTTTGGAAATCACAGACCATGAATTCCAGTATCCCACCCCAGTGAGGCATACTATTATACATTATACTGAGTGAGTTTACAAGAAACTAGCCCCTTAATTTTTATTGACTCAAGATTTTGCTGCGTTGTTTCTTCTTTATACATGGTCAAATACAGATTGAATTGGAAAAAAATACAGTCTATTTTTGGAAAATGCAAACTCTGTTATAACCACATCAGGAAAAGAAAGGAACACATTCATTCCTCCATAATTGGTCAAAGCAACAGCATGTTAACATCTTAAATATTTGAATTCAGAAGCTTTATGCTAAATTTTCCCAAAATTTGACTAAATATCAGCCTCTGAAAATGTGTTGCTGGAAAAGCGCAGCAGGTCAGGCAGCATCCAAAGAGCAGGAGAATCGACGTTTCGGGCATAAGCCCTTCTTCAGGAATGCCCGAAATGTCGATTCTCCTGCTCTTTGGATGCTGCCTGACCTGCTGTGCTTTTCCAGCAACACATTTTCAGCTCTGATCTCCAGCATCTGCAGTCCTCACTTTCTCTTTAATATCAACCTCAAAGAGTTTCATGGAGGGTTCACCTTTAAGAACTGTTCTGTGTTGACTTTCTCAGTTTTACAGAGTTCACCTTATTATGTATGTACGTTGCCTCCATCGTACTGTTCTCATGCTGTCTTGCAGTCAGCAGCAGTATAAGCACAAAGCAACAAATGGGAGCTACCAGCGTTCCCACCATGGGAATGACTTTTAAAGCTGAGCTGCGCATCAGTTCAAATGTTGCAAGCCAGGAATAGGACTTAGCAGTCTCAGTTTGTAAAATTGTACCAGAATTGGCCAATACAGGAAAATTGACACCAGGTGTGCAGACCTGATCTTGGATAATCTGGTGGACAGAAGGGTTGTCGTCTTTACTCAGAACCACCAGAGGAGATAGGAAATTGTCAGCAGGGTCAGAGCAGTGTTCACAATCCAGAGAAACACCCAGCATTGCAGCACAGTGATTAAAGATTATCCGTGCTCTGCAAGGGCAAGTGCTACTCCTTTTTCTCTGCTACCTCATCATCATTATAACTTTTGCTCACCATACATCTCCCACAGAGCCTCATTCCCCCAGGGGCATACAGCCTCTCACCTAAATTGCTCTCACCCATTTCATCCTGCATGGCTTTTGCATTTTCTACTCCCTACTTGGAACACCTCACCCACTGTCCTCCACCTGAACCAAAACAAACAGACTCGATGGACTGAATGGCCTCTTTCTGCACTGTAGGAATTAAAAAACAACAAATTCTCCTCTGGTTGGAGTCATATTCAAACAGAGGATGATGATTGTGGTTCTTGGAGGTCCATCATCTCAGCTCCAGAACATCTCTGCGGGAGTTACTCAGGCCCAACCAACTTCAGCTGCTTCACCATTGATTTTCTCTCCTTCATAAGGTCAGAAGTGAGTATGTTTGCCAAAGATTGCATGATATTCAGCACAATTTGTGACTCCTGAGATACTGAACCTGTCTCTGTTCAAATGGGGCGGCACGGTGACTCAGTGGTTAGCACTGCTGCCTCACAGCATCAGGGACCTGGGTTTGACTCCCCCTTGTCTGTGTGGAGTTTGCACATTCTCCCAGTGTCTGCGTGGGTTTCCTGCGGGTGCTCTGGTTTCTTCCCACAGTCCAAAGATGTGCAGTCCAGGTGCATTGACCATGCTAAATTGCCCATAGTGTTAGGTGCATTAGTCAGGGGTAAATATTGGGTAGGGGAATGGGTTTGGGTGGGTTTCCTTTCGGAGGGGCGGTGTGGACTTGTTGGGCTGAAGGGCCTATTACCACACTATAGAGAATCTAATCTAATCTGAATAATATCTAGGCTGGGGATGAGAAGTGGCAAGTAACATTTACACAACACAAATGCCAGGCTATGACTGTCACCAAAAAAAAATCTAATTACCACCCCTTAACATTCATTCATCTTACCATCACTGAATCTCCATTATTGCCATCCTAGGGGTTACCATTGACTAGAAACTCAGTTGGGAGAAAGTGAGGACTGCAGATGCTGGAGATCAGAGCTGAAAAATGTGTTGCTGGAAAAGCGCAGCAGGTCAGGCAGCATCCAAGGAGCAGGAGAATCGACATTTTGGGCATAAGCCCTTCTTCAGGAATGAGGAGGGTGTGCCAAACAGGCTAAGATAAAAGGTAGGGAGGAGGGACTTGGGGGAGGGGTGTTGGGAATGCGATAGGTGGAAGGAGGTTAAGGTGAGGGTGAAAGGCCAGAGAGGGGGTGGAAGCGGAGAGGCCGGAAAGAAGATTGCAGGTCAAGAAGGCAGTGTTGAGTCCAAGGGTTGGGACTGAGATAAGGTGGGGGAAGGGGAAATGCGGAAGCTAGAGAAATCTGCATTCATCCCTTGTGGTTGGAGGGTTCCTAGGCAGAAGATGAGGCACTCTTCCTCTAGGCATCGTGTTGCCATGGTCTGGCGATGTAGGAGGCCAAGGACCTGCATGTCCTTGGCGGAATAGGAGGGGGAGTTAAAGTGTTCAGCCACGGGGCAGTTGGGTTGGTTGGTGCGGTTGTCTCAGAGGTGTTCTTTGAAACGTTCCGCAAGTAGGCGGCCTGTATCCCCAATGTGGACCAGGCCACATCGGGTGCAGCAGATACAATAAATGATGTGTGTGGAGGTGCAGGTGAATTTGTGATGGATATGGAAGGATCCCTTGGGGCCTTGGAGGGAAGTAAGGGGGGAGGTGTGGGTGGAAGTTTTACATTTCTTGTGGTTGCAGAGGAAGGTGCCGGGAATGGAGGTTGGGTTAGTGGGGGTTGTGGACCTGACGAGGGAGTCGCAGAGGGAGTGGTCTTTCCAGGAGAATTGACGTTTCGGGCACTAGCCCTT
Source organism: Hemiscyllium ocellatum (assembly GCF_020745735.1). Classification (NCBI taxonomy): domain Eukaryota; kingdom Metazoa; phylum Chordata; class Chondrichthyes; order Orectolobiformes; family Hemiscylliidae; genus Hemiscyllium; species Hemiscyllium ocellatum. The sequence goes on from NC_083402.1 coordinate 47,946,737, forward strand.
CTTCAGGAATAAGTTCTCTCCACCTCCATCTCGCCTGCGACCCTTAACCCTGTGAGAGTTCACACCAAGCAGGGTGAGCCTGAAGCTGGTCAGGAGACTCTCGGAATGTCTACACCTTGTAGCTACAAATACTTCTAGACTCACATGCCCAAAACCCAAAGGTCAACAGTCTCCATACTAAGGCCAGGCACCCTCCAACCCCGGACTGCACCTTGATGCAATGGGAGGAAAAGACAAAAGAAAACCTTATGAGCGTATACATTAGCACGGGTGACACTTTTTGTAAATATACTATCTCGTTTGTAAATATACATTCACTTTATGCTATCACCTCTGTGATTGCCTGTCATTTTAGCTGCCGTTACAAGAACAATGCTGGAGATGCTATCCACCCTTAGTAGCACAAAATGTTATAACCTCATCTAAAGGGTAGCTATTATTTCCCAAGCTCCCATCTAACAAAGGACAAAGAACAATACGGCACAGGATCGGAGCCTTCAGCCCACTAAGCCTTTGATGACACATGTTGCCTTTTTAAGCTAAAAACCTTTTATTTCTTCGCAGTTCATGTCCCTCTATTCCCTGCCTTTTCAAATACCTGTTAACATGTCTCTTATACATTGGTATTGTATCCGCCTCCTCCACCTCCTCTGGCAGCACATTCCAGGCACTTTGTACCCTGTGTATTAAAAATCTTACCACTTGTATCTCCTTTAAACTTTCCCCCTTTTACCTTAAAACTATCTCTCATTGTAATTGATACTTCTAATCTGGGAAAAAGACACGGACTACCCATTCAATTTATGCCTCTCATAATTTTGTACCCTCGGCCTCCAACTTTCAAGTGAAAACAAACCTCTCCCCAGAGCCAATACCTGGTGCATTCCTCATAACTTTTCTGTAACCTCTCCAAACCCTCCACATCCTTCTAGTAGTGTGGCGACCAGAGCTGTATGCAATGTTCCAACTGTGGCCTAACTGGTTCTATACAGTTCCAACATGACTTGCCAATTTCTGTACCCTATGTCTGACTGATGAAGGTAAGCATAGCATATGCCTTCTTAACCACATTATCCATTTGTTTTCAATCTCTAACACTAAAGTTGACAAAACACCCGGAGCCTGGACTCATGGACTTTATGAGTTATTTTCTATAGCAGTGCTCAGCGGATTGTCAACTCCTGATTGTGGTAGGCCTGAAGCACGGGGACTCCTGGAGGCCCAGCACACCTTGCAGAGACCTTACAGAAGCCCTGAAGCTTTATTTGAAGACCGTTGCACAGAAGATGAACTTGATTTAAGTAATTTCTTTTTATTTTTCTTATAACATCAAATGACATCGGAGTGCGGCAACAAAGCACTTTTCACTGCATCTTTTTAAATGTAGGTGACAATAAATAACTCATAAATTCACATGCCAACTTTTGTCAACTTACTCAATTTATCACTCTCGTTCTGTAAACTGTTTTTATCTAACCCACAATTTACTTTTCCATCCATATTTGTATTGTAATCTGGTCACGGCTGCCCCAAGACACACTAATTCAAAGGTATTATTACACATCACACCTCTGAAATGATGTGGTTAAGAGTGCCTGAAGCCTGGAATTTTACTTGAAATAATAGACCAATATGTGAGGTTCGCAAACATCATTTTGTGATCACAGATGTCTCTAAACTGTACTATGTGAGTGTTTGCTTAATGCTATTGCCCATTGTAGGGTTTCGCATCACCCCACCCCTCCAAGCACTTACCCCAATCATTCTGGTTTAGTTACAGCTATTTTCAACTCCATTGAGCACTTGCTATCTGGCTGAGGATGAAGGGGGACAACAGTCATGCTTCACAGAATGAGTCATAGACTCAGCCTCTCATTGACTCCCAAGGCCAAATCTTCATATTCTTTAGAGAATAATTGTCTTCTCTATCAACCTATTGAGCTTTGAACTTTCATATTCCTACCTTATCTACTTATTTAACTGTTCATCTCCTCACTTTATCCAGAGCCTTAGGCATCCTGCCTTGGTAATAGCAGACATAGTTATGCATTGACCTCCAATAGAGGCAAGGGTGACCCCATTCCTCACATTACCCTTTGCTTTCCCATGCTGTATCGCCTTGCCTCATTCATAAGTTGAGCTATTCTTCTTTATAATATTATCCCCATTGCATCCTGGGTATGCTATCTCCAATCATCACAACGGGGTCCCCAGTTTCCCTGCTACAAGACTGGCCACTGATAATCACCCCTTGACTCTTATTGAGCTGACTCAAAGGATTGATCTTGACCATGCCTGACTGACTTGAATGGACAGCCCCAATGGGTGAGTGACCAAACAATTCTTCCGAGGCGATTTGTATGGGTATGAAGAAAACTGGATGCCATTTAAACAGAGCAAATTGGAAAAGTGACCAAAATCATTGTCAAAGAAATAGGATTCACAGAGAATCTTAAAGGAGGGGACAGAGATGCACAAACAGTAGGGTTTCAGGAGAAAATCCCAAAGAGACAAATGTATGCAGCTAAAAACACAGTTTCCATTGGTAGGACAAAGGGGAGAGAAGGAATTACAAGAGATTGGAAACTGAAGGTCACTGATTTATGGAGCAAGGATTGAAGGGTTGGAGGAGATTGCAGAGTTGATATGAAAAAAATCATGAAAAATTTCAAACAGCAGCAAGATCATTTTAAATGGAGAGACAGAATCAGTGTGTGTCAGGAAGGATTGGGTGGCTGATGGTTAAGTGGGACATGGTAAGGGTTAGTATATATCAGCAGGCCTAATAGTATAAGATGAACTGAAGTTTATGGACTGGGGAGGATGAGAGACAGGTTATAGAAACAATTAAATATAACGTAAAGTGCCAATGACAATACATGAACGGGCCTTCAGTGTTTGATGGGCAAAAGGAAAAACGGAGAAAGCCAGTGTTAAAGAGGTGGGAGTAAGCAATAATTTTGTTATGGATGGAAATTGTCAGTTAGAAATTCAGTATAGTGATAGTATTAATGACTTAGCCAATGAAAGTGGTCAGGAAGGAAGAAACGATGCTGGTTAAGATTCTGGGTTTGTAACAGGGGATAGTAAGTTACTATTCATACTTTCCAATGTTTAGCTGGAGGATGGAAAGTCTTTTCTGGAACTAGCTATCAAGTTTGCAGTCAAGGAGTAACAGTAAATTTTAATTTATGCAGTGTTCACATTAGTAGCTCCAAGGCTAAGGTAGTATAATGTCAAAAAAAGTTATTTTACATAGTGACATTTAAAGCATTTCAGGTTATAGAATGAGTTAGTGCTTACAAGCTTGTTTTCTACACATATTTGTTGAGTTGTATTGCCTGATAATTATCAGAAAACAAGATGAGGCAACATTCTATAAATTGGATTTTCTATGATGAGAAATGTTTATTTATTGTTTGAGCAGAATACTGAACCACTGGGACAATTTTAGCATTATTACAAAGTTCCTTTTGCAGAAGATTCATATACAGCATTAACATACCTGACATTTATCTCACTTCAAAAATTTGAGAAAACACAATGGACTATTTTAAGAAATAACTTCAGATAAATATGAAAGGAGTGATTTAATTAACTTGATTACCTTAATTTTAAGCCAGTGCTTTCTTTATGTTATGGAATTTTGGTCAGATTCTCTTTCAAGGTTCAGCTGTCCTGGGTACTGTGATCAAATTATTGAAATAAAGAAAAAATAATTCCCTAACCTACAATGGTCAGCTTTGAGGCTGGGAGTTGGGGCAATATACGGGCAAACCACTTTAGGATGGTGGCCCAGTGCATTCGCATGGGTGGTCAGGGCTTGGCTGCTGGCTATATAAAAGTACTCAACTAATTCAGATGATTACTGATTTAATTCGATTGGATTTAGTGAACTTGCTGGCACTTTGCCACTGGGAAGCAGCTCTCTGCCACATAGAGTCATAGAGATGTACAGCATGGAAATAGACCCTTCAGTCCAACCTGTCCATGCCAACCAAATATCCCAACCCAATCTAGTCCCGCCTGCCAGCACTCGGCCCATATCCCTCTAAACTTTTCCTATTCATATACCCATCCAAATGCTTTCTAAATGTTGCAGTTGTACCAGCCTCCACCACTTACTCTGGCAGCTTATTCCATAACATACCACCCTCTGTGTGAAAATGTTACCCCTTAGGTCTCTTTTATATCTTTCCCCTCTCACCCTAAACCCATGCCCTCTAGTTCTGGACTCCCTGACCCCAGGGAAAAGCCTTTGTTCATTTATCCTATCCATGCCCCACATAATTTTGTAAACCTCTATAAGGTCACCCCTTAGCCTCCAACCCTCCAGGGAAAACAGCCCCAGCCTGTTCAGCCTCTCCATATAGCTCAAATCCTCCAACCTTGGCAACATCCTTGCAAATCTTTTCTGAACCCTTTCAAGTTTCACAACATCCTTCCGATAGGAAGGAGACCAGAATTGCATGCAATATTCCAACCGTGGCCTAACCAATGTCCTGCCTGTACAGCCACAACATGACCTCCCAACTCCTGTACTCAATTACTCTGACCAATAAAGGAAAGCATACCAAATGCCTTCTTCACTATCCTATCTACCTGCGACTCCACTTTCAAGGAGCTATGAACCTGCACTCCAAGGTCTCTTTGTTCAACAACACTCCCCAGGATCTTACCATTAAGTGTATAAGTCCTGATAAGATTTGCTTTCCCAAAATGCAGCACCTCGCACTTATCTGAATTAAACTCCATCTGCCACTTCTCAGCCCATTGGCCCATCTGGTCCAGATCTTGATTCTGGGTAATCCAAGATGGAGGACGGGAAAAATTTCTGGCTGTAACAGCTGCTCCTTTTTTTGAGGCATTTTGGGTGCTGGAGGTGATTTCCTCGAATTCCAGGAGCACCAATTACTGTTTTATATGCTGTTCCATTGTTTTGGAACTTTAGGGGAAAAAAAGTCAAAACAACAGCAGTTTTAAAAGGGAGAAGAACAGGTAAAGGAAGCACATAGATGTGGAGACTGCTGTTGCAATGAGGCCATGTTGTAACAGGCCAGAGAGGCCACCATCACCAGAGCAGACCATGGCTGTGAAAAGCTACACATAGAGCCTGAGGTGATCCACCCCTTTGCTTTGAGGGACCATGTGGTGTCACTTACCGAATTTGTAATTTAAAGCAAGTCTCTGAGGGCACCTCCATATCAAATTTTGTGGGTGACTCCCTTGATGCTGGTCCATTGATTTCATGGTAAGCAGCAAGGCGAGCAATGTATGAAGCCACTACTGGGACAATTGGTTTGTCAATTGCACAGGCTGTATGTTCAGTCTTGGTATCCCCACGTGGTCCTGATGTTAGTGCCCTGAAATCCAGAGGAAAATCAAATCCAAATAATTTGATTTTCATATTCTTTGTGAGAATGTTCTTATTAAAATGTTACTAAAGCAAGAAATTAAGCAACATTCCATCGAACTGTATGAAACAACACAGTGTAACTTACCCTTGAACACCTCTTCATATATGGTTAATATTTGTGTGACTGCTCATGCCAGCTAAAAATAGTATTGGCATTTGTGGTATGAGAACACTTGGCAGGAAGTCAAATTGTAGCAACAACATTATAATGCTGCCTTTCTTGATTTCAACCACTAACTTCTGCTATCCAATCCACTGAAGACACCAAGGAACTGTCTGTACTTTTTGACTTTGTAGTGCATACGTCAGCATCATCTCATCAAGTTCTCTTGGAAGCTGCTCAAGCATATGATCCGTTACAGTAACTGCAATCATGTTAATGCATGCTCCCAGATGCCTTTGCTGTTGCTGAGCTGTAAACTAAGTAGCATTGATCCTTCACTGCAACAGTATTTCAATAAAAACCATCCTTTATCCTGAAAATAAGCTGGCTGAAGCTATGCCCATGATAAATCTTTCTTGTGGCCTTCCCTTGTGTCAAAGCTTCTTGAAAAATATGCAATTCTTTATCAGGGCTTTAAATAATAATGCAGCTTTTAAAGCATCAATGTTCCCCAGAAGCCTTTCCGCTTCATGTGTCCCTATGCTAGCATTCCATAAGGCTTTAAGTGCTTTGAATCTGATGTGCAATTTAACCATAAGCTTATAGTGCCTTTTCATGCACCATGTTGTAGATAATAGCCCTGTTGATAGTTTTGCTTCTAGATGAAGCAGCTCATCAATCCTTGGATTTAACAGTAATGAACAATCATCATTCCTATTCTATCCAAGGTCTGGATAATAAGTAAGGTCTGGAGGGACTAAGGAACAAGGGAAATGTCAATTGTGTTTGGTTTACTCTAAACAGATACACAATCAACTTAAAGTTTATAATCTATTGAAACACTCGTGCTGAATTGAAAACATGTCTTCATTCTCATGTTTGTCTTTAGATGATCGTTTTTCAAGCAGCAGCATTTTTGTAAATGGGTCCCAAAATGGATGAACTTCAACACTTATACACAATTAATAAATCATCCATAGATAACAACTATCCAGTAATACTGATCAAATTCATACTAACAATGAGGAATTAAATCGTTAGTTACAAAGTTAAACAAAATCTCAGTAAGTCTCTGCCAAGTGGAAAAAAAATAGCAAATATTGTAGCTGCTATTGAATAAAAAGGATGGAATTTAGACCAGTGCCAATGTGTTGGAAACTTTGATCAGTTAGTGTATTAAAAATACTCTATCCATGTATTCTTGTTGGTGAGGGCAGAAAAAGGGATACAGAATTCAGAATTTATTAACAAAATATTCCTTATTAAAAACAGCAAATGAGCATTTCCCAAATGCCCACAATATTTACTCCCTATCCAGCTATATCCGTCTGAGGAAGGATATTACCCACAATGATGCATGTGTTTGAGCTGGACCACAGGAATCTCCTTCCTCTCCAACATATGGCTGGCTCTCTTCCATGAAGGTGGGTCTCACAGGTCAGGGTGGACCTTCCCCTGGGTCTTCTTGAGTTGCTGCATGGTCACCTGCCATGAGTCTTACTGTGAGTTTTCATTGAGGGGGTAGCTTCCAAGTGCATTATTATATCCTTCGCCCTGGACCTTCCAGAATGTACCGTGGCCTTTGTCCAATGCAGTCATGAGCTGGGTTCCAAAGCATCAAATGGGAAAACACCAATACCCTTCACTGTTGCCATGCTGGAGAGATGTAAAGAGCACGTTCTGTCACAGGCTGGGAGTCAAGGTGCCAGAAAGTCTGATCAATACTTGTCAAAATACACAAGCTTCAAGCTGGTTGTAACTTGTTCTTCCTGAACCTTTGTGATCTCTTTGATTCTGGTTTCCACTGTAATCTGTAGCCAATAGCTGCTGGCTGTTGTTTAATTTAGTTTAGCCAATTTTCTGTCAGGCCTGATTTCTCCAGCTGTGGGTCAATTTAGAATGTCCAGTTTTTGCCCATGGTCACTTGACCACAACAGGTGTCCACACAACTCATATCTCCCAGTCAACATCCTTGAGTGCGATGAAAGAAAACAATACCACCAGCTAGGTATCCTCATAGTTTTTGTTTTTGGAACAATCGGCTAAATCTTATGTTGTTTTTGGCGAAGTGTGAGTTACATTGAGAGATTCGTGCTGTGAGGTTTCTCACTGTGTTTAATGAAATGTGCCTCATTAACTAATTACACTGCCCCATGGCATCCCCCATGTCTAAGTCTATCTGTATCTCAACATGTGCCATTCCGGAACAACTTGCAATTCAGCTGATAATCCACAAAGAAACCTTGCACTAATACCATCTTTAAACATCTGTTGTTCACTGGACAAGCACTGTCACACCAAGCTGCATTGCATAGTTCTTAACATTTGTTCTGTATGAGTGGGAAAGGGAAACTGTCACCCTACTTTGTGGCCAGAGACCTGGGTCTTGCTGGATGAGGGCTGTAAATGTGGTACCTCCATTCTCCAGGTCCTGTCATGACTTAGGTTATTTTTAGCACAGTCAGTCCATTTTCACTTAATCATTGCCCCCATTATCAGATTTTCTCCTTCACTGGCTTACTATCAAGCATCACTTTGTCTACCTAACTTTCTTTCTGTCTCTCAGGGCTCCATCTCCAGCTATCCACTCACCCCTTTCCCCTCCACTCCCACCCACCCAAAACCAAACACTGTCATCCATATACGTACATCATTTTTCTATCTACTGTCAGTTATGAAGATGCATCACAGGAATCAAAAGGCTAACTCTGTCTTTATCTCCATAGATGTTGCTAGACCTGCTGAGTTTCTCCAGAATTTCTGTTTTTGGTTCAGTACTGTAAGCCTGCTCACTTTGGGAGTGCAAAAGGAGGAAGTGAAGACTACAGATGCTGGAGATCAGAGCTGAAAAATATGTTGCTGGAAAAGGGCAGCAGGTCAGGCAGCATCCAAGGAGCAGGAGAATCAATGCTTCAGGCATAAGCCCTTCTTCAGGACAAAAAGGCAAGGTAAGGCAACGCAAGACAGAGGTGCTCGGAACATGCAAGTTAAGTCAGAGTGAGTGAGTGATATAAGATCAAGTAGAATGGCCAAAGATGCATTCTGATCCAGTCCATGAGGTGAGTTTATGTCCTTGAATACAAAATGCCCTTGCAGCAGCATTACAATGATAGCTGTTGGTGCAGACTGAGGTACAGCATTAAAGTGCAGAAGCGACCTGAAAGTGGAGTGGAGATGTGTCACCAAGATTTTGTAAGAGCTGACATGCATGTTCATTGATGTCAATGTTTGTGGATATGGGTTGCACGTGGTTGGTGCCCATGGCGCATGCACTAAGATATTAATGTCCAGTCTCTAACGTAGAGGTGCTTTGGAGCAAAGAGTGGGCTGAAGTCTCCAGGAACCCTTCCAGATTACCATATCAAAAATTTTTGCTGTCTGTCCTTTATGGCCTATTGGTAATGTAGGAAGCTCAATAGTGAGGCAGGCAGTTGTGTTAGTACAACATTTAACAAGCACTAATACCACTCCATTGTCAACTCATCTCTTCCCACTGAGAAACTGGCCTCGCCTTATGACAAATACATAACTGATGCAGCGAGATTCTTCTAAGCAAGATAGGCCTCATCAGACTCCTTGTCTGATACTGTCACAAATCTTGTCCTAGTGCGAGACCACCATATGGTTCTGCCCACCGTCTGTCTTACTAATGCATATCAAATTTCTATCATCCAATAAATTATATCATGTTTAAGACAGGAGCTTTTTCACATTGGAACACCTAATGGTTTTCCTCAACCACTTTAGAGCAAGTAGGCCCTGTAGACCCAGTCAGCAAAAAGGACAGTGACTGTTATCTATCCAACCATATGTTTGCCTTGCATCTCACACTTCTTTCGCAATTGTTAACAGATCCTTATGTAACAATAGTTGTGTTTTGTCAACATAGAGTCATAGAGCTGTACAGCATGGAACAGACCCTTTGGTCCAATTTGTCCATACCAACCAGATATCCTAAATTAACCTAGTCATATTTGCCAGCATTTGGCCCATTTCTTCTAAACCCTTCCTATTCATATACCCATCTATATGCTTTTTAAATGTTGTAATTGTACCAGCTTCCACCACTTTTTCTATGGAATACAGGAAGAACTAACCATTTTGATACAGAACTGAATTGAAGGTAGAAGACAGAGGGTGGTGGTGGAAAATTGCTTTTTGTGCCTCAAGGATCAGTGCTGGGTCCACTGTTTTTTGTCATTTATATAAATGATTTGGATGGTTAGTAAGTTTGCAGATGACAACAAAATTGGAGGTGTAGTGGACAGTGAAGGTCATCTCAGAGTACAATGAGACTTTGATCAGATGGGCTAATGGGCTGAGGAGTGGCAGATAGTGTTTAATTTCAATAAATGTGAGGTGCTGCATTTTGGAAAAGCAAATCAGGGCAGGATTTGTACACTTAATGGTAAGATCCTTGGATGCTGAACAAAGAGACCTTGGAGTCATTGTTCCTTGAAAGTGAAGAAGGCATTTGGTACGCTTGCCTTAATTGGTCAGTGCATTGAGTGTAGGAGTTGAGAGATCATGTTGCAGTTGTACAGGACATTGATTGATAAAATTAGCCTAACCAATGTGCATAACTGCAACTTATAAAAATATAAATTGACAACAAGAATTACCATTAACTTCATCTTTATAAAATTAATAAATGTGATGATTCAGTAGTCATGTTTGACTCTGCCCATCCATCAGTAATTAGGTGATTGGGCAATTAGAAAGTTACCTACATGCTCCGAACTAGACTTTCTTCCAATAACAGCTAGTATATAATAGGGTTCTTCAAATAGATGAAATGTTTTCTGAAAGTAGGCATGAATCTCTGCAAATCAGCTCCGAGTACATCAATATACCATGACATTTTAACCTTGTGCCTTCCTATTACAATCTAATGGACAGTAGTTTAATTTGTGGAAGCAGTTTTCTGTGAGAAACATGCTGTCTGTTAAAATCCACCTTGTATCTTTTGTTCTACAGGATGAGCAGATTAAATGGAAGCTCTATGCCTCTATGCATTCATATGCTTTTTGCTTACTGTTCATCGACAGTGCAAAATGTAATTTTATAATAGATAAACTTTTAGATATGATTGATTCAGGCAGATTACATTTCCTAAAAACTATTATGATTCTGGTAAAATGAACAAGCAAGCAACCTTGTAAGATAAAGTATTTTTGCTAGTTTTTATGTAACCAGTATGTCTTCTTTCAACTGGTATTTTTTTTCTCAATAATGCAATTTAAAGAATGTTTAATTGCAATGAAGCACAGTCATATATTTGAGAGATTTTATGATTCTTTGACAGATAACCAAAAAACATTCCTCAGCTTTGCAGTTGAATCTGTTTTGAGTGCCTTCTCATCGGACAGCATGGAAGCCTTTCTACTAAGCAGTTCCCTAATCTCCCAAAAGACCTCAGGTTTGATTAATATGGATGGAATTCAGCGAGCTCCTTTATTCAGTTAACACACTCACATTACAAGTTAGGCTTAATGAAACGGAATTCCCATGATGGGATTTTAACAACCTATGGCACATACAGAGAATTCAGATAGACAGCCATAGGGGTGGGTGTGAATATACTATATTTTTCAATTTACACATAAAATCACCACCATATGGCTGGAACTTCATGCCAAAAACACAAATTCATAAAGTCTGTCCAGACTGTAACAATTGATGAACTGTGTGACAAACAATAAAAAATGAAAGTAGCCAACTGTCCATGAACATATTACAGATTATGGCACATAAATAGGCCATTTCTCCATCTTGCCTCCTGTAGCTCTTTTTTACATATCCCTCACTTTATCTAATTTCTTTTTATTCTGTTCTCCATCATGGAGACATTAATAACGTAGCAAAAAGTTTGGCTCATCAAGTCCTTGCCAGCTACCTCCAGAACAATCCAGTCACCCCTATTTCCCCACTTGATCCCCATAAATTAATTTTTTTCAAAGGCTCATCCAATTTCTCTTCATTATCATTGATTGATTCTGCTTCCACTTGAGCTGCAAGTTCCAGGTCATTGCCATTCGCTGCATAAAATATGTCCTTCATCATATTCCAATCCCCTGCATCTGTTGTGCAACATCCTGTCTACCACTACTGTTTGTACTAACACCTAATGTGAAGATGTTTTTCTTGTTTGCCTTATCTAAGCCTGTCATAAATGTGAGCACCTCAATCAAATCATGCCCCATTCACTTTTACTCCTGGAAAATAACTCCAGTCTTTCTAAACTAAACATTGTAGCTAATTCCTCATCTCTGAAACCATTCTGGGAAAACTGCTTTGCACGTTCTGAAGATCTGTTATCTTTCCCAAAGTCCAGACTCAATGCAATACACCAGCAGGGGCCTAAGAAAGAACATTATAAAAGTTCAGCCTAACTTCCCTGCTTTTGAACTCAATGGACAGAATTTAATGCCCTCCATTATCAAGAATTTGGTGGCAGGAAGCATTTACTCAAATGTGAGGGTTGAAAGTTAGGACCCCTCCATGTTCTTGCAATCACCTTGATAAAATTCATAACAGAACCAGCCCTGATTCTTCACAGCTACATTTTCTTACAGATTGACATTTCAATCCTTGTTGAAATCCAAGGGAAGAGTTCCTGATCTGTGCCCAGGATAAATGCATCTCAGAAAGTCCCTCTTGCAGCATTTAAAGACTACAGTTCACACTTCAATTTTACAGTTGTAAAGCACAGATATTTTCCAGCTGTTCATCTCAATTTATTGTTTTGTTTTCTTCTGGGCTTGATGACTTTGAAGAAGTTGCATGGAGAGTGTTCTATTACACATCCTTGTGCAATCTCCACTACTGATACCTGTGCATTCAGTCATTTTAGTTCTCAGCTTAGAACTCCATGCCCTGGTTTATTTCTGTTTCTAACTCCTTAAATTCTTTGCCAGCAGAATTTGGTCATACATTTTAATATCTTTATTTGGATCAGTGTCAAACTTGCCCTGATAATGGTCCTGTGAAGTCCTTTCAGAGCTTTTACTCTATTAATGGTTTTACCTGAAGATACAGAGTGCTAAATTTTCCATCTTAGCAGTATGAACAGCCTCCAAGCCTAAGGTACAGCCTGCCAATTTGTAGTTTCTATTCTATTTTCCACATCTTTTACTTCAAACCAACCAAAAGTAATAGTGAGATGAAGAAATGAATTTCATAAAGAGTTTAAACCATTTTCTAGGAACTTCAGTTGAAAGAAGATTGCTTGTGGTGAAGAGTCATTTGCTGAACCATACAAACCTGCTTTATGTAGTTGGCACGGACCAATTTCACTCCATATTGTTCTTGCTTTGCTCGGTATCAGTTGTAAAGAACATGATTTCCTCCATTTACTTTCCATGAATTTTAGTGATTTGTTAAGAAAAATGCAGAACAAAGAATAATGAACATGTTGAGCAGCCATTTTTAATACTGACACAATGACATCTCCATACGCAAGGTAACTTACATCTTGTTTTATCAACAGATTCTGCTGAAAGTTAAAGTGAAATATAACAGCCATTACAGTGATTTTCTGACAGTGATAGAGACTAAACTCTGATGTAAGGATTATTTATAGCTAGCTCCAGCTGAAAATATCATGTAGTTGCTAGAAATCCAACGTGCTGCTAGATTTAATTGTCCTAGTCCTCATTGGTTGGCTTTATGTTTTCTACCCAATGGAACAAAGACTTTTGATCATATTAAATGTGTGAACATTTTGGACAATTCAGGACAAAGCAGCCCATCTGACTGGCACCGCATCCACATTCACTCCCTCTCCCACTGACCTTCACTAGCAGCAGTGTTACCATTTACAAGATGCATGGCAAAAACTCACCAAGGCTCCTTTATCTGCACGTTCCTAACTCAAAAGCACCACCATCTATAAGGACAAGGACAGCAGACACACAGGAACATGACCACCTATAAGTTTCTCATCTATCAACAGACTTGGGAAATATATCGCCATTCTTTAATTGTCATTGTGGGTGTAAGGACAGTAAATAGACTACAGTAGTTCAAGAAAGCAGCTTACCTTAATTTTGAACTGTCTCATCTCTCAGTAAAGCAGGTCACCAGGAAGGTAAAATTATGCAAAGTCCAGACCTCAGCCAATCCATGAATATCACATCACCATCATCATCATCATTGGCAGTCATTTGCAGATGAGAATGACTCTCTACCACTCTCTGGGTGGGTCAGTAGGTGGCTGTACAGACTGATGTGGTTTCTGAAGACTCTGCCACATGTGGGGCAAAAGGTAGTCACAGGCAAGGATGGGTGGGGTAATGGTGTGGCAGCATGGTTCTTACACTGTTATAGCCTGGTTCTGGTTTTTCCTGACAGCAAGTCCCGAGGTGCTTCATGCCTTACCAGATGTTCCTCCTCCACTTTGGGTAGTCTTGGACCAGTGGTTCCCAGGTGTCTGTGGGAATACTGCACTTCGCCAGTGAGGCCTTAAGAGTATCCGTGAAGTGTTTCCTCTGTCCATCTGGTGCTCGTCGGCCATTTCAGAGCTGGGTGTAGAGTACTTGGTTGGGGAGTCTCATATCAATTGGGCAGACAACATGCCCAGCCCTTCACAGCTGATCAAGGGTGGCCAGTGCCTCAATACTAGCAATGTTGGGAGTGGTGTTGGTGCATCTGTCTTCCCAGCAGATTCGCAGGATCTTACGCAAGCAGCAGTGGTGATACTGGTGTCTGCTGTAGATAGTCCATGTCTCAGAGTCATATGGGAGGGCAGGAACCACCACAGCTCTGTATACTATGATCTTGGTGTTGGATCTGATGTTATTGCTTTTTAATACTCTTTTCCTCGGGCAGCCAAAGACTGCACCAGCACATTGGAGGCGATGCCGGATCTCTTCCTCAATAGATGCTTTGGCTGACAGGATACTTCCAAGGTATTGGAAGTGGCCAACATTCTTAAAGGCCCCCCTGATGACCTTGATAATCAGGGGGTAGGGGTGGTCACTCCAAAATGCTGGGTCATGTTGGTGGAAGACATTTGTCTTATAGCTGTGGATGTCTAGAAGCTCACTTAATAATCCTTTTATAGAAATTGCTAGAAAAACACAGCAGGTCTGGCAGCATTAGTGGACAGAAACAGTTCAGAAGAAGGGTGAATGGATCCGAAATGTTACCTCTACTTTTTCTTCACAGATGCTGCCAGACATTCTGAGATTTTCCAGCAATTTCTGTTTTCATTTCTGATTTTCAGCATCTACAATTCTTTCATTGATTTTAACACACTTTGCAATTGGACTGATTACTGCTTTGAGCCTGAGGCAGTTTAAATGTGTCAGCCAGGATCATGTGCTACAACAGAAGAATAGATGCATATTTAGAATGCTGTGGATAGAGCATATATTTTAAATATTTCACCTCTCCCACAAACCAGTGATTGGCATCATCTATGAATAGAGATATGATTCTTCTTCAGAACAGTTCTGATGGAGAGTAATGGATTAAAACATTAACTGTGTTTCTCTATCCATAGATGCTGTTAGACTTTCAGAATTTCTTCAGCTTTTTCTACTTTTCCTTCAGAATTCCACCAAATGCAACATTTTGCTTTTATCCTTTAAAGGATAATTGGTAGCTGCTGCATGAAGGTTCCCCTGACTTCTCTATGTTTTTAGTGACGTCAGGACACACAGGAATATGGGAACAAAATTGTTTCTGCCACCACACAGTTTTCCTGAAAGGTTGACTCTCCATCTCCTGGTTTAACCATCCAACTTGCACAGTATGGAACTGGGGAAATTCCTGTTTTCTAAAATTGCAAGCTGCAACACATTGCTCACTTTCTTTATTCATTCATCCACGTGATGTGGGTGTCACTGACTAAGCCAACATTTATTCTGCATTCAGAGTTGTCCATGAGAACGTGGTTTTGCCTTCCTGAACCACGTTGGTTCATTCGTCATGAGGAAGCAAGTTCCAGCTTTTTTGTCAAGTATGACTGAAAGAACAGTGATATGCTTCCAAATCTGGATGGTGCTTGGTTTGGATAGGAACTTGTAAGTGATTGTGCTGGATCTTGTCGATAGTATACACTGCAGAGCGACAGAGATGAAGGGATTGAATGTTTATGGACATTGTACCAATCAAGTGGACTGCTTAGTTTCCGATGGTGACAAGCTTCTTGAGTATCGTTTGAGTTCATTCATAG
This sequence comes from Hemiscyllium ocellatum, assembly GCF_020745735.1. Taxonomy (NCBI): domain Eukaryota; kingdom Metazoa; phylum Chordata; class Chondrichthyes; order Orectolobiformes; family Hemiscylliidae; genus Hemiscyllium; species Hemiscyllium ocellatum. Next base: position 47,962,436 of record NC_083402.1, read on the forward strand.
AAAGTGGGGATGGTGATCTGACCCTTGGGAGTCAGAAGGTGAGTTACTCACGGCAGGATTCCACATTCTGAAGAAATCAAACCAGACTCAAAATCTTATTTCTGTTTCTCTCTCCACAGATGGTGCCTTATCTGCTGAGTTTCTAACATCCATAGTATTTTGCTGGTGCAAAAATGATTGTTTTAATTTACTTATCACAGTCTAGTGAACCTAAACTATCTGTTGTTACTTTAGATAATTCTAACCTGATTAAATTAAATCTCTGCAACTGGTGGATGCAAAATTTCCAATAATTCCATGACACAAGACATGATCAAGAATTTTGTTAGGATGTGGATGAATGATTGATAGGGATGAGCTTAGCATTTTGTCACCTTTGTCCTTTCTTCAAAGTTTCACAAAGGCATCCATCATGGATTTTGCACCAGTGTCTGATTTACTGTATCATTATGTATGCGAAGTGACATACTATCTACAGTGAAAGTAATGAGCCAGATGTCCGTACAATACCAAGGGAAGTCTTTGTCTCCTTGCTGACAGTCTTCAGCAGAATGCTACATTATTGTGCCAAGATGTTAGTAAACATAAGATATTTTCTGACCTCAGAGAGACAGCATACTGTTTATTTGACCTAGCCAAGACATTTTAGCCAGATCCAATATTAAACACCTCTTTGAAAGAATATCACTCATTTCAAAATAGATTTAGTGCTTCAAGATAATATTTTTGTATCAATAAATAAAAATGGCCGTGATCCTTTTAAGACAAACATCATTATCTTTGAGGATTTTTGACAGATATGAAATAATTTGAGAATTTGAACATACAGTCTGTTCTGTTATAACATGGTAGGTGTGTTCTCGTGTTATAGAAAATCACGCTTTATAGAAAACTGGGGCCAGTGGGAAAAACAGGGTTGGGGTGAACCACCAAACGTATCAGAAAAGATTGAGATAAAATAGTAGTTAGCTTACCACAAACAATAGCACAGTCTAAATAAATGCGAAACTCATATATTTTAATGAAATAATATAAAAGTTTTAACTTTAAAGGGTTTCTGAACTTGCAGAGATACTGTATGTTTTAAGACAGGGACTGAGGGTCATCATCAGTACCATCCTTCCTTTCAGGTGCAGTTCTGGATGCAGGGTTACAGCAAAAGAAAATATTTAGTCCAGAATTGGATGGCTGTGGTTCATTATCCTCAGAATATTTACAGGGGGTTGGCTTAAAAAAGGCATTTAATTTTTGCTGCTTTTGCCATTTTTCTACTTTCATGAAGAAAATGTTCATAGGGTGCCAGATAAAACGTTATGCTACTACCTGTTATCTTGCTGCATTCTGCACTGTAGTCATTGTCTTCTAAGAGCTGCAACTGCTTCTCAACTTCCCCCAGGATAGAAGACTAGAGAAGTGGGAAGGCCTAGTGGTGCTGCATCCTGGGCTTCATCGTCTTCATCTCGAGCTTTGATTTCTCCCATGGCAACAAATTGTTATAGATCAGCTGTGGAGAGGTCTTTATAAAAGGACTCAAGTAGCCTCTCAACATCCTCAGTTTCCACTTCTTCAAATCCAACATGCTTTGCACGAGTGACGCAATGCTCTTTGATTGTTGGAAGCTCCTCTGATGGTTCAATGTCTTTAAAGTCATGAAGAAAATCTGGGAGAAGCTTCCACCAAGCTACATGCAACAGTCCTTACTGACACCAGTCCAGGCCTCCACAATGATGTCAATAGCATTCTTAATGTTAAAGCTCTTTCAAAATTGAAGAATATTGTTTCATTATCTCCCTCAGTAGCTGCAATCAGCTTGATGAATGTTTGCCTTAAATAATAAGCTTCAAAAGCTGCTATTGCACCCTGGTCCATGTGTTGATAGAGAGACATTGTGTTCAGAGGAAGGAATAGCACTGATATGTTCTTAGAAAGCTCACCAATGGTGGGAGGATGGGTTGGTGCATTGTCCAGAATGAAGAAAATCTTGAAATCCAAGCTTTTTCTCCTGCATTAATTTTTAAAAACATCCTTGAAAATATCAATAATAAGGTCAGAGAAAATTTGCTCCATCATTCAATTTCTTTTGCTTGACCTGAAATAAACACCAAAAGTGGACTTAAGGTAACCTTTCGGGGTGGTATATCACCACAAGCTTAAGCTTTAAGTCTCCACTAGCATTGGCAACCAACAACACAGTCTTAAAACACAGAGCGTGCTTCATTCTTAGAAATGTAGATGGCATTCATTTCCAGTATAAACCTGTCTCATCCAATGATTAGATCTAAGGTGTAGCCTTCTTCCTCAATCAATGTTTTCATCACAGGAGGAAACGACAACACACGTTCCTCGTCTGCACTGGCAGCTTCACCACGTAACTTTACGTTATGAAAGTGAAGCAGTTCTTAAATCCAGCAGACCAGCCACACTGAAGGTAGGCACATCTGCAAGATTTTCAGCTTTTCTCCTTAGGTCCTCATAAATTGATAAGGCTTTCTGTTTTATGGTGAGAATAGGTGACCCAGATTGCTTTCTCGAGTGCTCCATCTCCTCAAGTTCCTTTGTTCATGATGTTACAGCACTCAAACTTGTTCCAGCAATGCAGCTTGTTTTAATTCTTTCTGCGTTGTCTCTCATGGTGCACAGCATAGACTCTTTTATTCCTGTTGCACGAACAATATCACATACTCTTTCATTACACTCAAAACAATTAGAGTCAGAGAATCATAGAGATATACAGCATGGAAACAGACCCTTTGGTCCAACTCGACCAGATATCCCAACCCAATCTAGTCCCACCTGCCAGCACCCAGCCCATACCTCTCCAAACCCTTCCTATTCACTTTCCCATCCAGATGCCTTTTAAATGTTGCAATCGTATTAGCCTACACTACTTCCTCTGGCAGCTCATTCCATTCCAAGTACCACCCTCTGCATGAAAAGGCTGCTCCTTGATCTCTTTTATATCTTTCCCTCTCCCCCTAAGCCTATGCCCTCCAGTTCTGCAGTCCCCCACACCACAGGGAAGAGACTTTGTCTACTTATCCTATCCATGCCCCTCATGATTTTGTAAACCTCTATAAGGTCACCCCTCAGCCTCCGACACTCCAAGGAAAACAGCCCCAGACTATTCAGCCTCTTGGTATAGCTCAAATCCTCCAACCCTGGCAACATCGTTGTAAATCTTTTCCGAACCCTTTCAAGTTTCACAACATCCTTCCAAAAGTAAGGAGACCAGAATTGCACACAATATTCCAACAGTGGCCTAACCAATGTCCTGTACAGCCGGAGCATGACATCCCAACTCCTGTACTCAATGCTCTGACCAATAAAGGAAAGCATACCAAATGCCTTCTTCACTATCCTATCTACCTGCGACTCCACTTTCAAGGAGCCTTGAATGTGCACTCCACGGTCTCTTTGTTCAGCAACACCCCCTAGGACCTTACTATTAAGTGTATAAGTCCTGCTAAGAGTTGCTTTCCCAAAATGCAGCACCTTGCATTTATCTAAATTAAACTCCATCTGCCACTTCTCAGCACATTGGGCCACTGAGGATGTTACCTAGTAGGGTGACAAAACGTGTGGAAATGAACCTTCAACCTTTAACCTGAACTACAAATCTTCTCGCTAATGCAACCTCTCTTTGTTTGCCTGTCCTGCCTTTGCAGGATTCAGCCTGGAAAACCTTTGCTGCACTCCCTCTGTAGCAAGAACATCCTTCCTTAGATTAGAAGACTAACACTCAGGAGGATGAACTGCAAGTGAATGAATTCATCTGAGCTTTTGCTGTGGTAAAGGCACAGGAAAATCTGGGAAAACTGGGTCAGGACAGCAACTTGATTTGTTCTATACTCCAGCTTATTCTCCTCCGTCTGGATTGAGAAATTGACAATCCACCTGGAAAAGGCAGGCAGGAAAATAAGATAGTTAAGGCCTGAAATAATGGCCATTTCCAAAGATGGAGACAAATTTCCTAATGCCTTATAGTTGCTGCACTGTGTCAGATTTTAGGCAGTGCCTCAAAGTCAGGTTTGCAGTGGCACTGTAAGCTGGGAAAGATTTGAGGCTCTATTATATTTTCCTCTTTGCTGTCCCTGGCAACTTACAATATTTTACCTGGGTGGAAGTGTTATCTTTTGTGTACATGTTCAAATACTGCTGCCCGTGCTGTCTGCTTAACAAATTATCAATGCTTTGACCTTAATGTTTCAAAGACCTTAGTGATTTGTACAAACAAGTTTTGTAATAATAAAACTTCCTCGAACACTGTTTTCATATTATTTTACGATCTGCATTGTTCCAACAACAAGGACTCGATATTTCAAGAACTCTAGTTGATGTCTGAAAGCTTTATATAGATTCATCATTATCTTGAAGCTCTTGTATTCCATACTTCTTGTGATAAGGGAGAAATCCATTACTTTTTATGGCTTTATCAACCGAGGTGCTGTCTTTAATGGCTGCACATCTAAAGTCACAAATCCTTCTGTTGTTCTCAACACTAATCATACTGTCAATCAGAATATAATTGCTGCAATTGTTTCCATAAACTTGCATTACTTCACTTTTACTGATATGAAAAACCATTTAACATTTCTTTATCATTCCTTTTTTTATTATCAATTATCCTTTGCTACTTCCTTTTGACTTTTAAAGAATTACCTGCTATTTTGGCATCATCTCAAAATATAAACTCCATTCTTTCTCTGATTATATGTAAATTAATATGCACACTGAAGAGAAAACACTGAAGTCTTCAATGAACTCCACTAAATGGATAAGTTTGAAAACAACTGCAGGATGTTCCCATTCATGTTGCACTGATAATTGAGCTCACAACTTTAGAACATAAAAAGGTCTGATTTGAACACATTAAAGGAGATTTGTTTCAGTAATTTGGAGGCAGAAATACTTGAAGCAGAGCATCACTAGGGCTGTCACACAGACAACAAAATGTTGACAAATACAAGAGGCATCAGATAATATCAAATCATTGGTGTCTTCTGATCTGTTTACCTTAGTCACTCTATGCTTTTCTCAGTTTCAACCAAAAGACCAATTTTTAAATTCAGTGCCCACATGAGTACTGGTCAACTCACTTGATCTCTTAATCCATTGTCAGTGAATAAGAATGACCAAACTTAATACATCAGCACTAAATTATCCTTTCTTCGTGACTTTAACCTCAATCAAGCACAAAAAACCCCAATGATTCGATGATAGATGCATCTCTTATTGTCATCCAGCAAAGTTCAAAGTGCATTCAACTCTACCGTGGGTGTCCAAATGTTTTCTTCTTTTATTTGAATGATTCTCCAAGGTGCATGAGCAATGCTCAATTTGCTGGTTGGTTGCATATGTTCTGTAGTAAGTTTTGGGATTATGATGGGCCTTTACTCATGAGAGCTAGCTTCCAGCACAGAAAGGTTAACATATCTGTTCTGTAGACTATTTTTTTCACGTCCTTTTAACAATGTAAAAATAATTTTAACTCTTTAAAGAAACAATGGGGAGAATGGAGTGCCACTTGTGTTAACGATGTAACTGACACCAAGAGCTATATCAGTAGATTATTCCTACATTTGTCCTATGCATACTTGCTTTAACCTATGAAATGACACTGGCTGCAACATAAAGAAGAGTTGAGTAGATTATTGAGGTTAATGTGAGGGAGTATATCCACACATCACATCTGACATCTATCGCTCCACCAATCTCTCTTCTTCCTTTATGCACCACACCTCCATGACTAATTCTGCAGCAAGCATGCAGTGACTGTCAGACCTTACATCAACACCTCACAAACAAATGTCTTTCAACATGTTCAAATGGACACCTCCCCCAAATTCCATAAATTAAGGTTATTTAGCTGCCAGGCACATGACTCGCAAAATAATTGGTAAAGTAATATGAAACAAAGAACTGTGGATGGTGGAGATTTGAAACAAAAACAGAAAATGCTGGAGAAGCTCAGCATGCTGGCAGCACCAGTAGTGAGAAAAACAAGGCTAACATTTTGAGCTCAGTGACCCTTAATCTGAAAATATTTTGCCCACTACTACCCTCTTCTGACAGAAAATGGCCCTGGAGGACCGGTGAACTCAAGGACCAATGGAAGCTACATATAAATTTTGTGAGAATACCACAAGATCAGAATCCAGAAAAGAAACCCAGCTTTGAGCTGTAACAGAGAGAGAAAAATAAACAATTCCACATTGAGCTTCAAGACCCCAGCAACTGAAAAAAGCTGAAACTAAAAATCCTATTCAGTGGGAGATTGACCCTACCCATTCAGGCTGATTCTATTGTTTCATTTTTTTAAAATAAAAAACCCAAGGCCTCACAAACTGTTTATGTTATTGGCTTTGAGCAGACCAGGGGCACCTCTGTCTCAACCTTTCTTCATAAAAATAAGAGTATATACACCTCTTAAAGCCATATTATTGGTATACCTTCCCCGGTAAAAAGAAGAATCATTAATATACAAAGATGCCTTATTTAAAAAAAAACTTTAGTCTAACTCTCTCTCTCTCTCTCTCTATATATATATATACACACACTCTAACCATGCAAACATTCACTAGTACACTCCATTTCAGTCCGCTTTCTTTACTAGCTACAGAACACCTCCGTCTTCATTCATCAAAGTCACAAGAATGCATCTGCAATTGCTTTCTCTCATCCTGCCGCAAGTATAATTTTCAAATTGAATGAATACAATAAGAGTCTTCATCTAAATAGTCTGATATTTTTATCCTTAAATTTTATAAAATTTTCAAAGGGTTATGATCAGCATATACAATGTCTCAGATACATTACTGGAAATATAAACATTGAAATGTTGCAACGCCAAGGTCTCCTTCTCAATTGTGGAAAATGTCTGTTGATAATTATTCAATTTTCTGCAAAAATACTCAGCTGGTCTTCCTAATTTCTCATTGTCATCTTGCAAGAGTGTAACACCGACACTCACATCACTCACATCGATAGCCACTTCGAATGGTTTTGTGTAATTAGGTGTGGCTACTACTGGAGCAGAAGTTAACACAACTTTCTGCTGTCAAATGCCTTCACACATTTCTTCATCTACTGAAATTTTCTACTTCATTAGAAAACGAATCAGTCACTGAAACAAACACACTGTTAAAATTCATTACAAACTTCTGAGAAAAAAACACTCAGTCCCAGGAATTGTAGTACTTCCCCGTTCATTGATGGTATGGGAAAATCCCCAGTAACCTTTGTTTTCACATCCCACAAGGACAATTGTACTGCTCAGTGACATGGTCCAGTAACATGACTTAGGCTTTTGTGAACTCTTAGCCAAGTTTATCACCAAGCCTGTCTCCCAAAATCAATTGAATAATTCTGATAGATACTCCAAATGTTTCTTCCATGTGTGACTAAAAATTACAGATCATCAATGTACAACACACAATTGAATAATCTCAAAATTACTTTCTTGCTTGATCTTTGAAAATGGCTGATACATTTTTCATACTAAATGGCATGATTTTAAATTATTGGTTGTATCACCTTTTCAAGACAGTCTTCCAAATGTGGAATATAATATGAATCAGATTTTGTAACTACATTGACTTTGCGGTGGTCCATAAATAATTGTTGGGTACCATTCAGTTTTGGCACTATTATTATGGATGAGCTCCATTTGCTGCAACTCACTTCAATTATGTTGTCTTTGAGCTTGCATTCAATTTTTTCTGAACCTTTGCCAACTTTAGAGGGTTAAGTCTATAAGGATGTTCCTTAATTGGAACAGCATTTCCTCTGTCAACATCATGTATGATCGATTATTAGATTCCCAGCGTATTCCCACATATCTCCCCATGTAACATCAATAACTTTTGCAAGTCATTACAATTTTTCTCTGGAAGTAATTCAATAATTCATTCCAATTTTGCAAACTTCCTCATTGTCTAATTTAATTTGATGAATATCCACTTCATTTGAAAACAAATAGTTTAAACAACTGAACTTAGTTCTTCACTCTGTGTTGGAGCCAGTAACACTTTCTCCTTTTGCTTTCTTTCTCTGATAAAATACCTTTTGAGCATATTTGCATAACACTCTCTGTGATATTTCTTTCTAGCCAGTGTTCTTATCAAATAGTTCACCTCACTCAATTTCCTTTTGATTTGATAAGGGCCACTAAATCTTGCCTTTAAAGGTTCGCCAACTACTACACTTTGTCTCCATTAAAACAATTATGAATTTTTGACCTTGTTTCTGCTTCTTGTTTTAGCAAATGCTATGTTACTTTCAAATGCTGTCTAGCCAACTCACCTGTATTTTAACCTTTCCCTAAAATTTGACACAGAATCCAAACATGTGATCTCTTAACCCTGACTCACCAATTTTACTTCAGTTGCTTTCAGATGTTCTCTTACCTCATGCCTAAAAACGAATTAAAATGAACTGAATTTAGTTGAATTATTAGGTGCATCCCTAATGAAACATACAAATGGCATTTCTTTCCCACAGTCCTCAGGGTAGTCTTGACTCTAAGCTTTCAATATGGTCTTTAAAGTTTGATGCCACTGTTCTTATGCTCTCTGTGACTCTGGATGGTACTGAATTTGAATTGTTTTATTTCTAAACTATCTGTAACTTCCTTGCATAATTTTGATGAAAAATTTGACCCATGATCTGATTGTATTTCTGTGGGTAGTCTATAGTCCATAACAATTTTGAATAATTCTCCTACAGTACTTTTAGTTGTGATACTGCATAATGGAAATGGCCTCTGGAAATCTAGTAAACACCCAACCACATGGTTAATACTGATTCCCACTTTTTGTTTCAGGTAGGTGTCCAATGTAATCAATTAAGACTCTTGCAAAAGGCTCCTTATCTGACATGTATGACATGGTTGGCAAAATTTAACAACAGCCTGATGCAGTCTAGGCAAATAAAAAATGTTTTTTTATATTTTGACTTGGAGTTTTATTTATTCCAAAATTAGCTCCTATTATTAATTCAGGTGTTACATGCAATACCCCTTTTCTATAATCTACCAGTAATGCAACTTGATGAACCTCTGCCCATTTTTCATCCATCTGAACATGTGATGGCCTCCATTTCCTTATCAAGACTTCATTTTTAAGACAGTAACATTCTGAGATACACTCAGATTCTGCTTCTGTGCATGCTTTTTATCATCAGCTATATCATTACAAAGGATCCACAAATTTCTCCATTACTCCAAAGACCACCTCACCAGTTTTCACAGGCTCTCCAACTTCAATTTATATAACTGCTCTTCTCACCATGAATTCCATATATAGTCAGTTCTTCAATGCAAACTGACTTTAACGTAATTGAAGAATTTATTTATAGAACATGAACTTTGTTTACCTGAATTGGCTATAACGCGATTCTGACTCCATTAGTTTAAATGATGTTGCTATTGCATGATTTTCCTATAAAGTGAGATCACTCCAGAAATGAACTATCACATTCTATTAGACCCAACTATATTACTACATTTTCTAGCAATACGCCTTTTGACTTCCATATCTCCTTATGGCTCATCACCAAAGATTCACTTGCTCCTGTATCTCTTAAAATCTTCAACTTTTTGATGTACTCCTCCTGGCATACCTGAGTAAACCTTGCCCACGCAAAATTAAATTCCTTAAAGAGATCTGGCACTTTTTTTTCAACCAAATCCCGACGAGGTTGTACATTCATTTGCAGCTTCCACAATGCTTTCCTTTACCAATTCCACAAAACTTACTGGCTTATCCTATTTTCCGACATCCATCTTCCCAGTGCTTTTTCTAAACCACCAACACCGTGACATCATGTGGCCTACTTTATTGCAGTGAAAACATTGAGCATTTTTATTTCTCTTTTCCTGCTCATGTGTTTCCATCTTATCCAGTGGTAAACTATCTTTACTATATTCAATTAGATGTCTTTTCCCCAACTTCTATCACTCCCATAAAGAAACTTATGCTGGAAGTCAAACTTGAACCAACTCATAATCATCCGCCATTGCTGTTGCTAATCTTGCAATCTTAACTCTCTGCTTGTCTACATGACTTCCCATTACTTCAGGAAGTGAATTTTTGAATCATCTCTCTAAGAGCATCAGTTATTCGATCTACATTCAATGCCTTTATCCTCTTATCAAAATTACTTTGTTTGATCCTTTCAAACTCCATGAATGTTTGACCAGGTTCCCTCCTTAGTTTTCTAAAATGTTGTCTATAGGCTTCTGGTACAAGCTCATATGCATCTAAAAGGGCTTTTTTTCACTTCATCATACTCCCCAGATATCTCCTCTGCTGGCGATGCAAATATCTCACTAGCTCTACCTACCAATTATGTATGAATCAACAATGCCCACATGGTCATTGATCATTTCATTTATTTAGCCACTTTTTCAAACAAAATGAAAATAGCTTCTACAACCTTCTCATTGAATTCAGCAAAATTTGGATATATGTAAAAAGATCCTCACCAGGCGTTTGGCTATGATACAATTGCTCTCCATCACTGACCTCATCACTACTCCTACCTTTCACCTCTATCTCTGTCATTTTAAATCAACTTTGAGTTTTCAGTTCCAATCTCCAAATTTCAAAAAAACTCTCTCTTTCTCCTTTTCTTCTCTCTATCTCCTGTTTTCTTTTGGCTTTTCTTTTTTTTCTCTGCCAGGGCTATTCTTTCTTTTTCTTTTTTCTTTGCTAGAGCTAATCTCTCTTTCTGCTTGCCTTTCATTTTCAATCACGTCAAACTGTTTCATGTCTTTTTCATGTTCAAGCTGCTTTATTTGCAACTGAAATTTTAGCCATTTCCAAAGAATCTGATGGCATTTCTCCCAATCCTAAATGATGAGCCATTGCTGCAATTATCTCCCCTTTTCTCATTTACAAAGGCAATCCCAACTCCAGCTTGCCTGCCAATTCCTAAAGTATTGCCTTGCTCACTTTCTGTAAAACTGCTGAAATGACTTCTTCCACCGCCTGGAAACTCATAGCGGCTGAAAGAGCCATTACTGCACAAGGTGCTATTTTATTAAAACAACCAAATTCAGTTCCCAAAAAGAGAAGACCAAAACTCACCACTCACTGTCTTTGAGACCAATAATACAAAACCCAAGCTGGAATTAGAAATTTTGATCCTGACAAGAGCCCTCAGTTAGTTATGGATCAGACCAAGATGCCTCAAAATATATTAAGAAGGTAACTTAGACCCTAACCTTTTCTTATTTTAAAGGTAAGGCATTACATTCCAGATGTAATTCAATGAGTCAAACTACTCGACATTATACAAAACACATTTCATATTTACACTACAGCTAAAATACAGACAAAATAAAAATAAATAAAATAATTGGCTTAACTGCCACCCTATTGAAATGCTTAACAGATGATTATATATATGAACTAAAACTAATTAACTGTTCCATTACAGCAGCATCCCATGAACACATCCTTCACAAAGGCAAATTCAGTAAAATAGATTGTCTTACATCCAATTCTAGCAGTAGGAACAGACCTCCAGCTTTTACCTGTAACAGAGAGGGCAATAAAAGTTTTCAGGTCTATCTTCAAGACCCCAGTAAATGCAGAAAACTAAAACTAAAAGTTTTGATTCTGTGGGAGCTTTACCACAAGAATTCAGGCTGCTTCCATTGTTCTAATTTAAAAAAAAACCCAAGACCTCACAAGTTGTTTACCTTATTGTCTTTGAGCAGACCAGTAGCACTTTTGTCTCAGCCACCTCTTGAAGTCATAGTGTTATCACAACACATAGATAGATGGAAGGACAGATAACATGAAAGAAACAAGGAGCCTGCAGAAGGGTTTGGACAGGCTATGAGTGTGGGCAAAGAAGTGGCAGATGGAATACAATGTGGAAAAGTGTATGCACTTTGGTAGGAAGAATAGGGGCTTCGACTATTTTCTAAGTGGGAAATCTGAAGCACCAAAAGACTTGTGGGTCAAAGTTCAGAATTTTCTTAAAGGTAACATGCAGGTTCGGTTGGCAGTGAGAAATACAAATGCAATGTTGACATTCACTTCAAGAGGGCTAGAAAACAAGAGCAGAGCGATACTGCTGAGAACGTATAAGGCTCTGGTCAGATCACATTTGAAATATTATGAGCAGTGTGGGCACCTATATTAGGAAAGGTGTGCTGGTGTTGGATAGAACCCAGAGAAAGTTTACAAGAAGGATCCTGAGATAAAGCACTTGTCATGTAAGCAGTATTTGAGGACTCTGGGTCTGTATTCAATGGAGTTTGAAAGGATGGGGGTGGTGGTGGAGTATCTGTTTAAAACTTACAGAATACTAAGTGGACATGGACGAGGTTTTCAGGAGAGACTAGAACCCGGTAACATACCCTCATGGTTAAAGGACAATCCTTGAGAACTGAAATGGGGAAGAGTTTCTTCAGTTAGACGGTAGTGACTCTGCGGAACTCATTGCCCCACAGGGCTGTCGTGGCCAAGTTATTGCATGTATTTATGACAGATGGATATGTTCTTGATTATTGAGGAGATCAAGGGTTATGGAGAGAAGGTAGGACAGTGGAGTTGAGAAACATATCAGCCATGATCAAATGTTGGTTCCACCAGTCGAATGGTTGAATGGCCTATTTCTGCTCCTACAACTGATGGTCTTATGGTCTATTTAAAGATTGTCAACAAGTTAAACATGATGATATCAGGGACAATGACTATATGCTCAGATGAAGAAATGTGTTTTAAGGAAATTTTCAAAGGTGCAGTTAAAGACAATAAAAGAAATGTCTTTCAGGAACAGAAAGCAGAGAATAAGTGCCAGAGTCTAAAGCTGTAGAAGGTTGTAGAGTTTTGGGGAAATGGTCTTAATAAACAATGAGCTCGATAAAAACCAGCAAAATCTAGTAATGTGGAAATCCAGATCCAAATGGCACTGTCACTTTCACATTTTACTGCTTTTCCCTTCTGCTGATTGGCAGATGTCCCTGAATTTAGAAGTCTTAGCTATGTATTCAATGTCCTTCATACATTTTTCCTTGTCTATATCTATAATCTTCTCCAGTCCTGTTACCAGGAGTGTTGCATATATTTTGGTCCATTTACTTGAGGAGGGATGTAGTTATATTGATGGCAATTCAGAGAAGATTCACTAGGTTGATTTCAGCAGTGAGGGGTTTGTCTTATGAGAGAGATTTAGTTGTTTAAGCTGATACTGCCTGGGTGAATGAGGAGATCTAATTGTGGTATATAAGATTTTAAAGAAGATTAACAAAGTAAATATGGAGATGATGTTTCTTCTTGTGCGGCAATCTAGAATGAGGGGTCATAGATTTAGGCTAAAGGGTGGTAGTTTTATAACAGGGATAAGGAGAAATGACTTCTCTCATTGGGTGAATTTATGGTAATCATTACCCCAGAGTCTGGTGGATACCAGGGCATTGAACAAATTTAAGGAGGAGATAGACAGATATTTAATTATAGGTTTGAGAGTTTTGGAGAGTGACAGGAAAGTGGAGTTGAATCCACAAGGTGATCAACTATGATCACATCAACCATGATTACATCACCATGATCACATCAAATGGCAGAGCAGGCTAGAGGGGTTGAATTGCTTACCTCTGCTTCAAGTTCTTATGTTCTTAATCTCTGAGAATAAGGTTCCTCACAATAGGCCTCTTGTGCACTCTCCACTCCCTTTGCCTAACTACTCGCTATCATATCTTCGTATTGTAATTTGAGAGCTGTGAAATGTGCATATTTGACCAGATCCATACGTAATTTATAGTGCTTTTTTTTTCAGGTAAGTGTCCAACTTTGACCTGACAATATAAATATTACAAATGGTGTTCTCATTAAAATAGGTCAATAAGATAATAAAGCCCATTACCCATAGTTAGGACAATATTTGCTGAATGTTTGCCTGATAAAATTGTTAATAAGTGACATCAAATTCAGAGGCTCAAAAATGCTTTCATTATTCACTAAATTAATGAATACTGCAAAAAAAGTACCATCTTTAATGACCACACTTAAAAGCATCAAGAAATAAACTGTGACAGAAGTCGTGCCTTTAAATTTAACAAACCCAGGGTTTAATGCAGCTCAAAAAGTCCTCTCTTAATTGTTGTTGTTAAGTATCACAAATTGTTTGATTTTACAGCCTCCACTTAATGCAAGCATTTTACATGAGGAAGACTCTTCATGGTTATCAATTTTTTCAGATCACTGGGATGTGAAATGCTGCGGGAGATTTGCAAAATTAGTGTCCTTCTGACTGAGGTCACATGGTTGAAATGTACTGGCGAAGCTGACAGCACCATATATAACTTAACAACACTTTGTTATCGGCTACAAAATGGAAAATGTTCACTTCTGCGGCATTGTCATCCTTCACCAGAATAAGCACAAAATGACAATTGTATCATGAACAATGGAGTTCGAGGCTTCAGCAAAGACAACATTGTTGAAGATCACCAATCTGGCAGTAGGAGCACTAAACATGATCTAGCCTTGAAGCACCTCAGTGCTGTTACACAATACAAATTCATTAACTAATCAATTTGTTTCATTGTCATCTTTCCCTCATACAATATACGAATTTATATGAGTCACTTCAGGTCAGTGTTGGAGAATGACATCAAGAGCGAGAAATGTCAATTGGTAGGGATAAAATGGAGCTAAGCAGGGTTGATTGGCACGAGAGGTTGTTGGGAAGATAAATCACTGAGTGATGGACCATGGAGCAGATGGTTTGAGTATAATTGAGTTAGATACCCTTTAATGGAAAACGTAGGATAAATAAATTCAGAGTTTCCTGAATGGAAAGACATCCAGACAATGATAATTTAGATAAAATATGACAAATCAGTTCTCCTGGGTGCATAGATTTCTGGAGCCACATTCCAATCCTGGTGGCTCAGTGGTTCAATCTGCTGCCTCACTGCACTAGGGACCCAGTGACTGTCTGTGTGGAGTTTGCACATACTGGCTATGTCTGCGTAGGTTTCTTCTGGGTGCTCCAGTTTCCTCCCACACTCCAAAAACATACAGATTAGGTGAATTGGCCATGCTAAATTGCCCATAGCATTCAGGGATGTATAAGTTAGGTGGATTAGCCAGGGGAAATCCAGAGCTGTAGGATAGGGTAGGGAGATTGGTTTAGGTGGGATGCTGTTTGGAGGGTCAGTGCAGATTTGGTGGGCTGAATGACCTACTTCCACACTGTAAGGATTTTATGATTTTATGATTCTACGAATCACTTTTGGCCTGTGCTCTGGCTTGTTTCTCAGGTGGGCTTCTCCATGGTCAACTTCTGTCAAACCAAAGCATGCAACAGTTGCTAATGATCCTAAATACTATACAGCCTGCACTGTAACTCACCTTTGATCTATATGGAAATCTGAATTATTGCATCAAAATGCAAATGATGCTTTCAGTATTGAGCTTGGCACTTGCAAGAAGGTCCTTGTTGTAATCACACTCTCATTATGTACATGTTCGTTGGCTAATGACACTGTTGCAAGCTCAAGACAGTTGCCCTGGTTTCCCTCTACACACCGTTTCTGTCTGCTTTAACAGCTGGCACAGATGATTGAACTAAAATGAAAACATTGCACATATTGCCTGGGAGAATTAGCTATGTAGCTAAGCCTGGGTTTGTTGTCCTTAAAGGTGATGTAGTGACAGTCTGGTATAGTTTTCCTTTGTTGTCATCTACCATTTTTGGTGGCCTGCCTCTACTGTTTCATACCTAACTCAGCCCAGTCAAGTTTCATGACAGTATCAAAAGGAGTCATCATAATGGTGAACATTTTGTTCACAACATTCTAACCAACAGAAACCTAGCTGATCTGCAATATCCCATTTGTGTAGGTAATTAAAATGTATGGCAATGTTGTCAGGCTATGACCTTGTTCAGTGGTCACAAACAAATGGGGAAGTCTGATCAGTTCCACTTGTGAAACATGAGAGAATAAAGTAACCTTCAGACAGTTACTTGGCTATTGTTGAGTCCTTGCAATCACAAAGAGCCCCAATAGCAGATGCCTTGTCTCCTGAGTATGTAAGCAGCAACGTGGATGATGGGGGTCTGGTAGATGGGGTGTAGCTAGATTTCCACAGGCATTTGAGAAGATGCAGCAAAAAAAAACATAAACGGAAGTTTAGAATTCCCAGAAAGTTAGGGCTAAAATATTGGCTTGGATAGAGGATTAGCTGACTGACAGAAAGCAGAGGGTCTGGTTGATGAAATGTAACTAGGAGCGTACCACAGGGTTCAGCTTTCGAATCTCAACTATTTATAATCTATATCTATGATCTGCAAGCATGGACAAAGTGCAACATAGCAAGATTCATGGATGATACTAAAGTAGGTGGGAAAGCAGACGTTGATGAGGGGATAAAGTGTTTACAGATAGTTATTGATAAACTAAGAGTCTGGCTAATGGGGCTTAATGTGGATAAGTGTGAGGTAGTCCATTTTGGAAGGAAAAATAAATAGGCAAATTATTATTTAAATGGGAAGCAGATTCAAAGTTCATTAATACAGAGGGATCTGGGTGTCTTTGTGTATGAATCATGGACAACGGGTATATCAGTGCAGCATATAATAAAAAAGGCAAATCTTGGCATTTATTTTAGAAGGCCTAAATTATAAAAATAAGGAAATGTTGTTACAAATATATAAGGTATTAGTGACACCACACCTGGAGTCTTGTCTCCAGTTTTGGTCTCCTTACTTGAAGAAGTATGTGGTGGCATTGCAGGCAGTTCAGAAAAAGTTCACCGGGTTGATTCTAGGGATAAAAGGATATCATAGATTAATTGTTGAATAGATTAGGCTTGTACTTGCTGGAGTTCAGAAGCATAAGGGATATGAAATGTTGAAGAAGATCAATAAGGTGGATGTTGAACAGATGTTGCCCCTTGTGCAACAGGCTAGAACAGGTCACAAGTATCGAGTGACCAAATATACAGTAGGTTCAAAACTGAGATGAGGAGGAACTACTTCTGTTAGAGCATTGTGAATCTGCAGAACTCACTGCCACAGAGTATAGTGAGGGCAGAATCAATCAACGTATTCAAGCAAGAAATACATTTTATTTCTGATGCAAAATGGGGTAGAGGGCTATGGGGAGAAGGCAGGAAAATAGAGTTGAGACCAAGATAAGATGATCATGTCAAATGGTGGAGTGGGCTCAAAGGGCTGAATTGCCAATGGCCACTGCTAATTCCTGTATCCCAGTGACAGCTGCTGCTCAATCACAAGGTGGCAGCTCCTCATGCTGTCTGTACAAGTGGGAATGGTAGTTACTGTTATTAATACAAGCAATGCCGAGCATCTTGAGAAACACTAGACATAGGCGAATGAATGAAGAGGAATGGAAATAGAATGTGTTATTGAAATGGTAAGAAATTGAAGACCTCCAAGATGAAAAGGGATCTGAGTGTCCTCATACATGAATTGCAAGATGCAGATTCAACAAGTAATTAGGAAGACAGTAGAATGTTATAATTTATTGTGAGGGGAACTGAGTTATCACTGGAGAGGTCATACTTCAATTATACAGAATACTGGTGAGACCAGATCTGAAGTACTTTGCACTTTATTAGGAAGTTTATTGAAGAAAGGATATAAATTCAGTCTGAGAGGTTATACTTTTGAGCTAGAAATGGGAGGATTGTTTATTAGGAAAGTTCAGAAAGATGAAGCTTGCATCCAGTGGATGCAAGTAAAAGTAAAACATATCACTAAAACATATAACATAAACATGGAGTGAATATTTCTTCTTATTGGAGGTCACTGTTTAAAATTAAGTGGTCACTCAATTACAAGAGATGGGCAATTTTTTTGATAGGATGATGAGTCTTTGGAACTGTTTCTTGAAAAGATGGTTGAAGTGAAGTCCTTGAATAACTTACAGACAAATGTAAATAGATTCTTGCTTAAGAAAGGGGTGAAAGATCATCATGGCTAGGTCCACAAGAATGCAGATTTAAGATTAGAATCAGATCAACCATGAATGACAGTATTGGTTGAATGGCTAAGGGATTGAACGGCATACTCTTACTGCCAATGCATGTGTTGGGATGTTTGCAGGATGATAGTCACAACATGATGGGTCACAGAAAGAGTCTTGGAATTCAGGGTAGGAATGGCTTCTACTGCCATTCTGTCCCTGTTGATTTGATGGCAAACTCAAAGAGTTTTTTTTTCTGACTGGTTTGCCTTGCAACTTTACAAGAGACCTCTGTGGACTCCATTTAATCCCTGAGCCACCTCAGAATGCCATGGGCAAAAGGAATAATTGGTCTCAGTTAACTCACTAATGAGCCTCAGTGACATCCTGCTTTCCACAACAATCAGGACTCCTATATCAGCCTATTCATCCTCTGATTTAAACGGAGAGATTTACTTGCCTTGGAAACCCTTGCCTTGCAAGGTCTCTCCCTTGACTATGCTGACCCACATGCCATTTCTTCAACAATAATGGGTTTTATTAAATCTAGCCTGCAGTGTATGAAACCTGTAATTTGCTGTATTCTCCCTTTAATGCAAAAAACTAGGTTAATGCATCTCTGAAGAATAGTCCAACACACCATTCGCAACTCCCTACAGCAATTTAAAGTTGAACACAAGGTAAGAAATGTATTCATTCCTGACATTCATTGTTCATTTGATTAAATTTGTAACTGGCTCAATTTTTATTGTCAACTTGTAATCTCAAATATAAGAAATTGTTCCGATACAAACATGTCAAATGGAAAAGTAGCAAAATAAAACTTCTTTGTAAAAGTCTATGGCTGGTGAAACAGTTCACTGTAGGACAAACCAGAAGAATAAAATTGTATTGAGTTAAAATTCAGGATTGATTTACTAACAACAAGAATAAACCTATTTAGCACACCTTGTTTTCTTCACCTTTTCCAACCTGAGAATATCAATCAATTTTCTCAAGCTGGTCTCAAGTACTTTGACAAAATAATGCTTCGCATTTGATTGCCTTTGTTTTCAGGAATAGTGTTCATGATTTGTGAGGTGTCCATTTCCACCTTGGTTGAGGTAGCAGCACTTAAATTGGAACCCTCTCCTCATCAGAATGAATTGCATCTGGACCACATCTTGTTGCAGCTTATAGGCTCTGTGGTCAAAGAGGAACCCAGCAACAATGCAAACAAACCATTAATTCAACATTTTCTGGTGCACACTGGAGACACCTTTCCATGCACACTGTTCTTCACAGAGTACAGTGTGAGCTATGTAGGAAGATGGCATAAAAACCCTTTCATTGTACTGCCACCAAAAGGAATTTATGATCCTAGTTTTTTGATCAATCAGCTAAGTCATATCAAGTTTCATTTTATACGTGCTGCTTGTAGAATTGTAAATAAATTAATATTATTACCAATATGTGAGATGAACCTTTAAAGGGTTATGATTACTTTTCAATGCCTTGGATAATTATAGATGATTGTTGTAAACACCTGTTTGACTCATTAATATCCTTCAGGAAAGAAAATCTGCATCCTTACCTGGTCTGACCTACATGTGACATCAAAATAGACCACTCGTAAATGTCCTTAGGAAGTACTTAATGAGCCAGTCAGTTTAAGGGCAATTACAAATAGACAACAAAGGCAGATTTGTCAATAACTTGGGTAAACTTTAATTGGTTTTTAAGTGCTTGTAACATTGGTGCAGAAAAAAAAGTGCAAGTTATGTTGGCTTTGAAGCAAAGCAACACAAATACACTTGCTGGTAGCAACTAAATTAATCACTTTGCACTCATATTTCTTCCCCAACTTTTATTCTTTCATGAGGCACAGGTGTCACTTGCAAGTCAGCTTTTGTTGTCTATTCCTGATTGCCCTTAAACTGAATGGCTTGCTAAGCCATTTTCAAGAGTCAACCATTTTGATGTCACATATAGGCCAGACCAGGTAAGGATGCAGATTCCCTCCCTGAAGGACATTATTAATTCAAATCACTTTTACAACAATCATTTATAATTGTCATGGTTACCATTACTGACATAAACTTCATATTTCAAATTGATTAATTGTATTTAAATTACACCAGCTACCATGAAGGTTTCTAAACCATTTCCCCAGAGAGTTAAATGGGGCCTGTGTGTCAATAGGGCAATAGTAGCACCACTATACAGAATGCAAAGTACTGGGCTAATGGTAAGAGTCTTGGGAGTGCAGATGAGCAGAGAGATCTCGGTGTCCATGTACACAGATCCCTGAAAGTTGCCACCCAGATTGACAGGGTTGTTAAGAAGGCATACGGTGTTTTGGCCTTTATTAATAGAGGGATTGAGTTCTGGAACCAGGAGGTTATGCTGCAGCTGCACAAAGCTCTGACACGGCCACATTTGGAGTATTGTGTACAGTTCTGGTCGCTGCATTATAAGAAGGATGTGGAAGCTTTGGAAAGGGTGCAGAGGAGATTTACTAGGATGTTGCCTGGTACGGAAGGAATGTCTTAAGAGGATAGGCTGAGGGCCTTGAGGCTGTTCTCTTTAGAGAGGAGAAGGTTGAGAGGTGACTTAATAGAGACATATAAGATAATCAGAGGGTTAGATAGGGTAGACAAGGAGAGCCTTTTTCCAAGTATGGGAACGGTAAACACGAGGGGACACAACTTTAAAGTGAGGGGAGATGGGAATAAGACAGATGTCAGAGGTAGTTTCTTTACTCAGAAAGCAGTAAGGGTATGGAATGCTCTGCCTGCAACAGTAGTAGATTCGGCAAGTTCAAGTGCATTTAAGTCATCATTCGACAGGCATATGGACATACATGGAATAGTGTCGCTGGAATGGGCTTCAGATTACTATGATAGGTCGGCACAACATTGAGGGCTGAAGGGCCTGTACTGCACTGTAATGTTCTATGTTCTATTCCAACAGCCTGGAGCAACTGTAGTATTAAGGGTAAGCATCATGTCCTAAATGATCTGATCTGTACGATTTATATGTAAATTAATATCATTTTCAAATTTTGATTTCAAAATAGTGGCATATGGGTGTTTTGCATATTGTTGTGAAGAAAATTTTATATGTAAAAAAATTAAGTCAGCTCTTTCAGAATAATGATATAATCCAGTATGTGTCAGAGAGCAGGTGACTGCAAACCACTGCAGAGTGAAGGGAAAATTATTTATACTGTGATGGTTTATGACAGATGTGTAAACATTATCTTGTTTTAAGTCAGAACAACCAAGGATTGATCTGAGTTTTGAAAACACAGCAAAAAACACATGTCTCGGATCAGAAACAAGTATATATTTTTTTTCACATATAAAGGGAATTTATTTTTTGAGTTGTTCAGCGAAAGCACAGTCATGTTAACCAAAATTTTTATCTGGGCAACTTACGAATGAGTGTTTGTTTTGAAGCATGCAGGTTAGAAATTTGCTGAAATGTCTTTAAAGCTTCATGCAGGAAAGAATAGTTCACAGGACAGAAACTGTGGAGAACTTGAAGGGTTGATATAGAGAGTAATTTCTTGAGATTTGAATCTCTGTGAAGACCATAAGATGTAGGAAAATAATTAGGCCATTTAGCCCCTCAAGCATGCTCCAGAATTTCATCGGACCATGACACTGATTTAGTGTTGCTCACATCCACTTTCCCGCCCTTTCCGCAAAATCCTTGATTCCCCGACTGATCAAGAATTTATCTGTCTCACTCTAAAATGTACAAACGACTCTACCACCACAACTCTCTGTGGCAAATGTGGCAAAGAGTTCCAAAAACTCTAAATCTCTGACAGAAGAAATTCTTCCTCATCTCATTCTTAAATTGGCATCCCTTAACTCTGAGCCTTGCTCTCTGCTCCTACATTTTCCCATGAAGGGATAGATCCTCTCAGCATTAACTCCCTTAAGAATCCTATATACATGAATGAGACCACATGTCATTTTTCTAAATTCCAATGAACAGAGTTCTATAAGACAATCCATACCAGGGATTATCTTAGTGACCCTCCTCTGAACTGACTCAATGAAATCTTCAATTTTTCAGATTCCAATCTTTCTGTATAGAAAATTGTATCTCACTAACTTGACTGAGTGTTTTGAAGAAATGACAAAAAGATTGATGAAGGCAGAATAGTGGATGCCATCTGCATGGACTTCAGCAAAGAATTCGACACAGCAAGGTTAGATCACATGGAATCTAAAGATAGCTAACCATTTGGATACAAACTTGGAAGGTTGTTTTTCAGAAAGGATGCCTGTGGCCGATGGTGTACTGCCAGGATCGGTGCTGGGTCCACAGTTTTTTGACATTTATACAAAAGATTTGGATGTGAATGTAAGAGGAATTGTTAGTAAATTTACAGACAACAACAAAATTGTCATGGGTGGCGTGGTGACTCAGTGGTTAGCGCTGCTGCTTCACAGCATTAGGAACCCAGGTTCAATTCCAGCCTTGGGGATTATCTGTGTAAAGTTTGCACATTCTCCCCATGTTTCCTCCCACAGTGCAAAGATGTGCAGGTTTGGTGAGTTGGTCATGTCAAATTGCCCATGGTATTCAGGGGTGTGTAGGTTAGGTGCATTAGTTGGGAGTAAAAAGTAGAGTAACAGGAGAGGGAATGGGTCTGGGTGGGATATGTTTCAGAAGGTTTGAGTGGACTTGTTGGGCCAAATGGCTGGTTTCCAAACAGTAGCGATTCAATGAGTCTATGAAAATTGGTGGCGCAGTGGACAGTGAAGAAAGTTATCTCAGAATACAATAGGACCACGGTCAGATGGGCCATTGGGCCAAGGAGTGGCAGGCGGAGATAAATTTAGGAAAATGTGAGACATTGCATTTTGGAAAGGCAAATCAGAGCAGGATTTATGCAACAAATGGTGTGGTCCTGGGGAGTGTTGCCGAATAAAGAGACCTTGGGGAGCAAGATCAGAGTTTCTTGAAAGTGGAGTCATAGGGTAGTGAAGAAGGCATTTGATACGTTTGGCTTTATTGGTCAGTGTTTTGAGTATAGAAGTTGGAATGTCATGTTACGGCTGTATAAGACATTGATTAGGCCACTTTTGGAGTGCTGCCTTCAAAACTTAATGTGTTTAGAAAAGATTTATGAGGATATTGTTAGGACTGAAAGGTTTGAGTTACAGGGAGAGGCTGAATAGGCTGGGGCTATTTTCCTGAAGCATCAGAGGCTGAGGGGTGACCTTAAAGAGTTTTACAAATTCGAGGAGCATGGAAAAGGTAAATAACTAGGGTCCTTTTCCCAGAGTAGGACAGTCCAAAACTGGAGGGGATAGGTTTAGAATTAAAGGGAAAAGATTTAAGAGACTTAAGAGGCAATGTGTGTATGGAATGAGCTGCCAGAGAAAGTGTTGGAAGCTGGTACAATTACAACATTTAAAGGCATGTGGATCCATACATGAATAGGAAGGGTTTAGAGGGATAATGGCCCAAATGCTGGCAAATGCGATGAGTTTAATTTAGTTTATCTGGTCAGTGTGGACTGTAGGGTCAGTTTCTGTGCTTTACAATTCTATGACTCTAACTTTCATTAAATAAGATGACCAAACTACTCACAGTACTCCAGATATGGTCTCACCAGCACTTTGTACAACTGCAGTAAGATTTTCCCCCTTTTAGATTCTAACTCCTTGAATTAACGGCCAACATTCCATTATGTTCCTTGAAAACTTACTAAAGTGATGGTGTTGAGAAGTAGTTAGAGCATTTTGTTTTGTTGAATGTTTTATGAATTTATAAACATTTTTTGCAATAAACTAGATGTATTGTTTGTTTTCATCATATGTGCAATAAACATCTGACAAATTGTTAAAGAACTCTGAAGCCTTGAATGACTATGTTGCAGTGATTGACAGCTATACTAACTAAAATAAATAAAGTGTTGGGGATAAGTCTTAACTTTTTGTGGCTAGAATGAAATGCATCGAGTTCTTTTTGGAGAAATATCCATTGCCAGATCTAGCCAGTCTTCTTACTCTATCTTACCCAGTTGGCAGCATTAATTATCTTATACCTGTGGTGTTCCTCATGTCCAATGTTAGCATGAACTGATACTGTGGATCTCTGCTGTAGAATCAACATGTCTTGTGTACATGCCATCTTTAAAAAGTCACTTTAAATGGATAAAGGCTGGCTTTCTGAAGCTTCGCTGTTCAGGCTCAGCCAGATACACAATGTATCAGAGAAGGCGAAGGTGGCACCATAAGATGTAGGGGCAGAACTTGGCCAATAAGCACATTGAATTTGTTTCATCATTCACTTGCACCATTGCGATTTTATAACCTTCAACTCTACTTTTCTGGCTTTCTCCCCCAATCCTTGATTCCCTCGCTGATTAAAAATATGTCTATCTGACGTTTGAATATATTTAATGACTGAGTCTTGACAGCATTCTGCATTAATGAATTCCAAAGATTAACCACACTGAGATTATCCTCCTCTCCATCTTAAATAGCGAACACCTTACTCTGAGATATTGCTCTCCATTTCTAGACTCTCCACAAGGGGAAACAACATCTCCATATCATTCCAGTAAAGTTTGCTGAAAATGTTATATGTTTCAATAAAGTGCCCTCTCATTGTCCTAAATTCCAATGAGTACAAGCTCAATCTACTTAATCTATCCTGCTACAGAAATCCCTTTATATCAGGTAACAGCCTAGTGATCCTTTTCTGCCCTGCTTCCCATGCCATTACATCTTTCCCCATGATTCTCTTACAGAGGCTTGGAGGTCCAAATTTGAAAGTCAGTCATCTCAGCTTCAGGACATCCTTGCATGAGTCCTCAGGATATTGTTCTAGGTCCACCCATCTTCAGTTTCATCATCAATGATGAATAGGATCTTATTAACTATTAGATGCACGATTGGTGTTGTTAACCCTTGCCAATTAGGGATCTCTAGCTGATAAATATAACAGGGGATTCAGAGTCTCCTGATTTCAGAGACTGACTTGGTACTGTGTATGTGTAAATAAAGGATGACTTGGTGACAGGATACCAGACACTGTGCAGTCATTTCACTGACCTTCTGTCCATCATGTGGTCAGAAGTGGGGATGTTCACTGATGATTAAATGTCAAAATGTACAGGGAATAGGGATCTCCACAGGTCTGTGTCCTCATTCGTACATAATACAATATGGAGTATTCTTTCTTTTTAAAAGCTTTAACATCAGTGGGCCCTGCAGTCACTTGTCCCATACAATCTGAATATAGATGCAGCCATTTTGTCCCACATTGTGAAATTTCAATTTCTAGCAAATTCCCATGGAAGGTGACACTATGATCTCCTCAGTCAGTAGCTTCCTGAGTAAGTCAATGATTTACAAAATTTCCCCACCCCTTCCTTGAAGCTCATATTGTCATTCCCATAGGACTCACACCTATCCCAATCTGCCCACACCTGCCAACCCTTTCCAACCAGCCCTTAGCACATGAAGTTACCAAATTTGGTCATTCATTGCACTGACCCTACTCCTCCTTGAAGCCAAAGTACTCCAATCCACGTTTAATACATCCTTCCCTTACAGGTAGTGTTGCCACCTCCACTTCTCCCTTCACAATTGTCAACTCCCTTGCAGCTTGCAGCCTCTGATTGTAAATACTATAACTTGACAAGTCTCCTTCCTGAGGCAAGGGCTACTCTTGTCCTTTCCCTTTAATTTCTGTTGTCAGACCATCGCCCATCTCCTTGAGCATCACAATTAGACAGCTCCAAAGGTGAAATGCCTAGAAGACTGATGGCTGTGTATTCCCCTGACCACATTAGTCTCCTGCTGCAGTGGAGTTATACGACTCTGACCCACTCCCTGCACTGCAGAGATGTGAACAATCTGACTGAGAACACCCTGACCAGATCCCTGACCATCAACAATTCCAGGACCAGTGTCTGAGGTTGCCTTTGATTCACTATGCCAGCATCCCCTGACTGATGGTTGTCTTCCCAGACTTCATTGAGGATTGTTGCCATAAGACTCCGAGTCCTGGCTGCTTGCTTGCTGCACATGCAGTGTGTTTGCCTCAAAAGCTGCTGGTGCACCTCACACTGCCATACAGCAACATGGCCATACTCTAGACTGAGGACTGCTCAGTGCTAATGGGCATGGCAAAAAAAAATAAATCGAGGCATGGATGGCATGAACATGCAAGTATGCGTTAATTGAGCAAGTGTTTAAACAGTATGCAAAAAGCCCTGAGATTTGGAATCTCAGGAATTCAATGTAGCTAAGTGCGAAGTCGTTCACTTTGGTAGGAATAACAAGATGATGGATTACTGGGCTAATGGTAGGCTACTTGGTAGTGTGGATGAGCAGAGGGATCTTGGTGTCCATGTACACAGATCTCTGAAAGTTGCCACCCAGGTAAATAGTGCTGTGAGGAAGGCATATGGTGTACTGGGCTTTATTGGCAGAGGAATTGAGTTCCGGAGTCCTGAGGTCATGTTGCAGTTGTATAAGACTCTGGTGCGGCCTCATCTGGAGTATTGTGTGCAGTTTTGGTCGCCATACTATAGGAAGGATGTGGAAGCTTTAGAACGAGTGCAGAGGAGGTTTACCAGGATGTTGCCTGGAATGGTAGGAAAATCTTATGAGGAAAGGCTGAGGCACTTGGGGCTGTTCTCATTGGAGAAGAGAAGGTTTAGGGGAGATCTGATAGAAGTGTATAAGATGATTAGGGGTTTAGATAGGGTAGATACTAAGAACCTTTTACCGCTAATGGAGTCAGGTGTTACTAGGGGACATAGCTTTAAATTAAGGGGTGGTAGGTATAGGACCGATGTTAGGGGTAGATTCTTCACACAGCGGGTTGTGAGTTCATGGAATGCCCTGCCCATATCAGTGGTGAACTCTCCTTCTTTATGGTCATTTAAGCGGGCATTGGATAGGCATTTGGAAGTTATTGGGCTAGTATAGGTTAGGTAGGATTCGGTCGGCGCAACATCGAGGGCCGAAGGGCCTGTACTGCGCTGTATCCTTCTATGTTCTATGTTCTATGTTCTATGCAGCCTTGGCCAATTTATGAGCTGGGTTCTTATCCATGCATGCAAAGTAAACTTTCAATGCCTTGTTGGTTTGCCTTACAATACAAGTCTGTGCTTCGGGAGAGGACTGTATTGGTGAGGTGAGATGATGTTCATGTGGTTTAACAAATCCAAAATCCAATATCTTTGAATGAAAAGTATGCGAAGCTAGTGCCCATGGATCATGCTCTGTGATGCGCTTTCATCATATGTAACATGGAGATCCTTTGCGTCAAGTGGTGAGCTGAATCTGGATGCTGCCTAACCTGCTGTGCTTTAACCAGCAACACATTTTCAACTGAATCTGCCAGATACCTGCTGTGGTTTCCATGACAAATTTTCTCAATACCTAGATTATTTAGCACATTACGTAAGATAAAATGTTGAATATTTATGAGGTAAGTTGCAGCATTAACAAGACCGTTATCAGATGATAACCTCCTTAATTGGTAACTCACCACTGCCTAGTGAGAAATTCAACCAGCTATTTATGAACTACATGAAAGATGGAAGGTGATGCTCCCAATGATGAAAGAGAATTTTTTTTTAGATTACTCAGTGTGGAAACAGGCCCTTCAGCCCAACAAGTCCACACTGACCTGCCGAAGCGCACCCACCCAGACCCATTCCCCTACATTTACCCCTGCACCTAACACTACAGGCAATTTAGCATATCCAATTCAATTAAGCTGCACATTTTTTTTTGGACTGTGGGAGGAAACCGGAGTACCCGGAGGAAACCCACGCAGACACGGGGAGAATGTGCAAACTCCACACAGCCAGTCGTCTGAGGTGACAATTGAACCTGGGTCTCTGGCGCTGTGAGGCAGCAGTGCTAACCACTGTGCCACCATGCCACTGATTCTCCTCTGATTCTTCCACAATCCCAGCATGACACTCTGACCCCTATAAGATTCCATTCGTAATCTCGCAAGCCAGATTTCTTCCTGGGATCTGAGTTGCCTAATAGTACTATAAGATGGGACCATAATAATTTACAGTATTTTCATTTAGGTTTTTTTGCAATTGCACTATTTCTTCGAGAAAATGCACTCCTTGGTATTTAAATTAAAAATTTCCTTGACTTATAATAAATATGTCTAATTTCCTCTGAGGTTGAGTGTTAGATTGAAAGCAAATGCACAAGTCTACATTGTAAAGTAGATTGATCATGGAAAAGAATCTTACGTGCAGTCATTGATGAATTGCCAGCCCTTGGTTTTGTACATGTCAGCTGTATTGTATGTATTTATGGACAATCCACAATAGAAAGGAAATAATAATGGAAAAGGATACAACACATTGGTTAAGTCAGTACAAATTTAGATGGGAAAAGAACTTTAAAGCTTTTTTTACTCTAATATAACTGACAAGATAAAGGGGAGACAGATTGTAACGTTCCTACATCATAAATCATGAAGGAGTTATGATGTGGTAAACAGTAACAAATTAGTTCTACTGACACCCGATATTCACATTAAAGCACAAAAAGTATTCACAAGGAACACAATTGGGAGAAAATATTTAGAAAAGGTGGTTGTCTTGAGAAATAACAAGCTTTTGTTGTCAAGCTTTTGCTGGAGCTCTACAAAATCTTCTCGAGGCGAATTAAATAAGTTTAAAAAAATAATAGAAATACTGAAGTTTATGAAGGGCGAATTTAATTAGCTAAATGCGGTTTCTGTATGTCACACAAGTAACTGTTCTATTGGCAAAAAAGGAATGGTCTATGTTAAGAAAAACCAATAGCTGCCTCTGTTCAAACATTGTGAATGAAAAAATACCTGCATTTACATAGTGCCATATCATTTCCTCAAGCTGTTAGAAACTGTGTTTGAATAGTCACCTTTATTATGGAGAAAGACACAGCAGCCAATTTCCGAACAATAATGTCCCATAAATTGCCGGGAGATGAATGACCAACTAATCTGGTTTTCATTGGTTTGATTGGTTTTCCTATTGTGCCAATACTGAACGCGTCTACATTAAAAGCAGCTGTCCAATTTTAAGAGCTGCAACTGCTGTTTTATTTCTCATTCTCTTTAACAGCAGGCTCCTGCAGGCAGATCCAATCTCAGTCAGGAGCTCGTAACTTGTTAATAAGAATAGTCCTTGAATCAGAAAATCTATCCTATTTTAGGAAAATGAGTTTTAAGCCATAATGAATTCAAAGGTAGCTTTGATTGAACGGCTAACTGAAATCCAAATGTGAAACAACTGTTCATAGTTTTGTAGGAAACTATATATAAGACCTGATATTGGGATAAGCCAATTGTGACTCTGTTCCAATTATGGTTGTACAGTTTCCTTGACAGTGATTCCTTTTGGTGGTTTGTTCCTTACGGCTCCCTATCAGCTCCACTCACCATCTTTCCAATCGCAGATCCTGAAGCATACTGCCATGTTACAGGTAGCTTTCTGCATCTGAAATTTTTCATTGCATATTAAGCTAGGTTTGCCAGGCAGCCTCCCTTCCCATATCACACTCACGGCATTGGAACATTTAATAAATTCGCCTCAATTATTTTTTTCTTAAATCTCCCACTTATAACGAATGTGCAAGTCCTTTGACTGAGGGGGTCACTCAGAATGGACACTTTGCAGCCTCATTCACAGCCTCACTCCCTGCCTCACTGCCTGAACAAAGCAGTGATAGGGGTAGTGAGAAGTGTGGAAACTGGGAGCAACGAGTCAGGCAATGAGTAGAATGACAAGTTGAGAGGTGAGGGGAGCAGAGAATGGTGGAAACAAAAGGAGTTATGTGCTGTGCAGCAAGGGGCGCAGTGAGATGGGCACTAGGAAGAAAGGCAAATCGAGAGGAGAGGGAAGCAGCAATGGTTGCAGCAGAATTATCATTTTAATCAAAAGGCGTTGAAACTTAGATGGAATAAAGTTGCATCTCTTGTTTTCTCTAACAGTTGCAGGATAAAATCACATACTGAAGGATTGAAAGTTATCTCCAACTATCCAGCTTGAAATGGAGCAATGACACACTAAAAAAAAACAGAGCAACAATGTATCAGCAGCAGCCTTTGAACAAAGAGAGAGAGAGAGAGAGAGAGAAAAGCAACATTGACCAATAGTAGCAAGAATACTAAAAGCTCTTTTCTTCCTTCTTTTGATTCCTCTCTCTCCCAATGTCTGAAACAAATGTCTCTGAAATTGCAATTTGGGAAAACCACCAATCATAAGAGAGCAAGGTTAACTGCAAACTTTGCCACAACTGAGGAAACAGCCGTACAGTTGGGACTAATCTCTTGCGACTGTAATTCAACTCAAAAAATTTGAAACTGAGCTGCCTTTACATTCTTGTCTGTGCTCAACACCCCTCCCAACCTTCATTCTCAGCTTATGACTTGTGGTTTGCCATAATGTAGGTTATAGTATTTTGTTAATTCCTACTGGGATAGTAGGTTATCAAATCTATCACTCTTTCACTCAAAAATATCTTCTAGTTAATTGGCTCCTTCATTTTGATATAGTTAACTAAGTTTTAATTAAAGCGTTGTAGCTTTATGCGAAAGGATAAAATTAAAATGTTTGTTATAATTGACTGAGAGGGGAATTAAAAGCTGATCAACCTTCCTCACATGATCATAACCTTTTTTTAAAAAATAGATTTGTGGTAAACTCTTTGGCTTTAAGAAAATTCACTATTGTCATAATCACTTCTTCTTTGCAACATTTGAAGTCCTTTCTTTTAATATATCACTGCATTTACCCTCTTTGAGAAGCCAGACTTGGATCTTTTTCACTGCAGTTTTGTTTTTCAATGATATATATTTTTGTTGAACATTTTGAATTCTCAACTTAAATGTCTTCCAGGGATTATTTATTGTTATACCTTTTAATCTATTTACTCAACCAAGCTAAGCCAAGGCTCCTCTGATAGCTATGTACTCGGTTTTGTTTAAGATTCTTATTTGTGATTTGAGTCTGCTATTTTTAAAATTAATCTGATTCAATCATAGTGTAATGATTTCCCACTGGATCTTTTACTATGGCATTACAAATGAAGCCTATCTCTTAACACAATACAATATATAAAATAACATTTTCACAAGTTCGTTCCACAACATATTGTTCCAGGAAACTGTCACAGAATTTTTTAAAATCACCTTGCAGATCACTTTTATCAGTGTGATTGATTGAGTCTACAGGAAGATTAAATACCCACAAAAAATTGTGCTTTTGTTACTGCTCCAATGCTTTCTTATTTTTATGCTGTACAATGCTATATTTACTGTTAGACAGGCAAGAGGCTGAAAGAACATGGCAAGCCAGGCAGTATTAGGAGGTGGAGAAGTCGACATTTCGGGTGTAATCCTTCTTTACAACTGGGAGGTCACCTCCTGTTTCAGTTCCCCTAACCACTCCCTTTCTGACATGACCATCCTTGGCCTTCTCCATTGCCACAATGAACCACACCGCAAATTGAAGGAACAACACCTCATCTTTTGCCTGGGCAGCCCGGATGACTCAACATTGGGTTCTCCAATTTCAAATAACCTCTCTTCGTATCCTTTGATTCCTTCCCAGCCCCTCCCCATTCCTTCCACTCCTCCCTGCCACCAACAGGATTCATTCTTCCAAGTGACAAGCCAGGTCATATTGTCTACCTGTCTTCACCTATGCCCACTTCACCACTCTGTCCCTGCCACCCACTTTATCTGTAGCTGTCCTGAAGAAGGGCTAAATCCGAAACATCAACTTGTTTACCTCCAGATATTGCCTGGCTTGCTGTGTTCTTTCAGTCTCCTGCCTGTCTATTTTGGACTTCAGCATCTGCAGTTTTTATTTGTCTTTAACCACATTTACTGTTAGGGCATAGAACAAAGAATATTATAGCACAGTACAGGCCCTTCAGCCCTCAATGTTGTGCCAGTCTGTGGAACTAATCTGAAGCCCATCTCTTCATTTTCTACAAAGTCTATACTCTTTCATTTTCTTTCATATGTTTATCCAATGACCATTTAAATGCTCTTAAAGTTAGCAAATCTACTACTCATAGAGTCATAGAGATGTAAAGCACGGAAACAGACCCTTCAGTCCAACTTGTCCATGCTGACCAGATATCCCAACCCAATCTAGTCCTACCAGCCAAAACCTGGCCCATATCCCTCCAAGCCCTTCCTATTCATATACCCATCCAGATGCCTTTTAAATGTTGCTATTGTACTAGCCTCCACCACTTCCTTTGGCAGCTTATTCCATACACGTACCACCCTCTGCATGAAAAAGTTGCCCCTTAGGTCTGTTTTCTGTCTTTCCCCTCTCACACTAAAATAGCCTTTGTCTGTTTATCCTATCCATGCCTTTTATGATTTTATAAACCTCTAAGTTCACCCCTCAGCCTTTAACGCTCCAGGGGAAAAAGCCCTAGTCTATTCAACCTCTCCTTGTAGCTCAAATCCTCCAACCTTTGCAACATCTTTGTAAATCTTTTCTGAACCCTTTCAAGTTTCACAACATCTTTCTGATATGAAGGAGACCAGAATTGCATGTAATATTCCAACGGTGGCCTAACCAATGTCATGTGCAGCCGCAACATGACCTCCCAACCCCTGTACTCAATACTCTGATGGATAAAGGAAAGCATACCAAACACCTCCTTCACTATCCTGTCTTTCAAGGAGCTATGAAACTGCACTCCAAGGTCTCTTTGTTCAGCACCACTCATTTATCTGAACTAAACTTCATCTGCCACTTCTCAGTCCAGTGGCCCATCTGATCAAGATCCTGTTTTAATCTGAGATAACCCTCTTCACTGTCCACCACACCTCCAATTTTGGTGTCATCTGCAAACTCACTAACTCTACCTCTTATGCTCATATCCAATTCATTTATGTAAATGATGAAAAGTAGTGAACCCAGCACCGACCCTTGTGGCACTCCACTGGTCACAGGCCTCTAGTCTGAGAAACAACATCCATCACCACCCTCTGTTCTACCTTTCAATCAGTTCTGTATCCAAATGGCTAGTTCTCCCTCTATTCCATGAGATCTAACTTTGCTAACCAGTCTCCCATGGGGAACCTTGTTGAATGCCTTACTAAAACCCATATAGATCACATCCACCATTCTGCCCTCATCAATCCTCTTTGTTACTTCTCCAAAAAAACTCAATCAAGTTTTTGAGACATGATTTCCCACACACAAAGCCATGTTGACGATTCCTAATCCCTAGTCCTTGACTTTCCAAATATATGAACACCCTGTCTCTCAGGATTCCCTCCAACAACTTGCCCACCACCGACATCAGGCTCACTGGTCTTTAGTTCCCTGGCTTGTCCTTGAACAATGGTACCATGTTAGCCAACCTCCAGTTTTCCAGCACGTCTCCTGTGACTATCGATGATACAAATATCTCAGTAAGAGATCCAGCAATCACTTCCCTATCTTCCTACAGAGTTCTAGGCTACATCTGGTCGGCATGGATGGGTTGGATCGAAGGGTCTACTTCCATGCTGTACATCTCTGAGTCTATGACCTGATCAGGTCCTGGGGATTTATCCACTTTTATTCATTTCAAGACATCCAGCACTTCCTCTTCTGTAGTATGGACGTTTTTCAAGGTGTCACCATCCATTTCCCTACATTCTACATCTTCCATTTCCTTTTCCACAGTAAATACTGATGCAAAATACTCATTTAGTATCTGCCCCATTTTCTGTGGCTCCACACAAAGGCCGCTTTGCTGATCTTTGAGAGGCCCTATTCTCTTCTTAGTTACCCTTTTGTCCTTAATATATTTGTAAAAACCCTTTGGATTATGCTTAACTCTATTTGCCAAAGCTATCTCATGTCCCCGTTTTGCCCTCCTGATTTCTCTCTTAAGTATACTCCTACTTCCTTTATACTCTTCTAAGGAATCATTCGATCTATCCTGTTTATACCTGACATATGCTTGCTTCTTTTTCTTAACCAAACCCTTAATTTCTTTAGTCATCCAGCATTCCCTATACCCACCAGCCTTTCCTTTCACCCTGACAGGAATATAATTTCTCTGGACTCTCATTTCTGAAAGCTTCTCATTTTCCAGTCGTCTTTTTACATAGAATCATAGAGATGTACAGCATGGAAATAGACCCTTTGGTCCAACCTGTCCATGCCGACCAATTATCCCAACCCAATCTAGTCCCACCTGCCGGCAACCGGCCCATATCCCTCCAAACCCTCCCTATTCATATACCCATCCAAATGCATCTTAAATGTTGCAATTGTACCAGCCTCCACCACATCCTCTGGCAGCTCATTCCATACACGTACAACCTTCTGCGTGAAAACGTTCCCCCTTAGATCTCTTTTATATCTTTCCCCTCTCACCCTAAGCCTATGCTCTCTAGTTCTGGACTCCCCAACCCCAGGGAAAAGACTTTGCCTGCGAACATCTGCCTCCAATCAACTTTCAAAAGTTCTTGCCTAATACCATTGAAATTGGCCTTCCTCCAATTTAGACCTTCAACTTTTAGATCTGGTCTATCCTTTTCCATCACTATTTTAAAACCAATAGAATTATGGTCGCTGGCCCCTAAGTGCCCCCCCACCAACACCTCAGTCACCTGCCCTCCCTTATTTCCCAAGGCTAGATCAAGTTTTATATCCACATACTGAATCAGAAGATTTTCATGTGTACACTTCACAAATTCCTCTCCATCTAAACCTTTAACACTATGGCAGTCCCAGTCTATGTTTGGAAATTTAAAATCCCCTACCATAACCACCCTATTATTCTTATGGATAACTGAGATCTCCTTACAAGTTTGTTACTCAATTTCCCTCTGACTATTAGGGGGTCTATAATACAATCCCAATAAGGTGATCATCCTTTTCTTATTTCTCAGTTCCACCCAAATAACTTCACTGAAAGCATTTCCGGACATATCCTCCCTCAGCACTGCTGTCATGCTATCCCTTATCAAAAATGCCATTCCCCCTCCTCTCTTGTGTCCCTTTCTATTCTTCCTATTGCGTTAGTACCCTGGAACATTAAGCTGCATGTCCAGTCCACCCCTGAGCCACGTTTCTGTAATGCTATGATATCCCAGTACCATGTTCCTAACCATGCCCTGAGTTCATCTGCCTTCCCTGTTAGGCCTCTTGCATTGAAATAAATTCTACTACTTTTACAGGTAGTGAATGCCATGTCCCTACTACTCTGAGTAAAGGAACTTCCTCTGACACCTGTCCTATATCTATCACCCCTCAATTTGAAGCTGTGTCCCCTCATGGTAACCAACACCATCCGTGGAAAAAGGCTCTCACCATCCACCCTGTCTAACCCTCTGATTACCTTACACGCCTCAATTAAGTCACCTCTCAACCTTCTTCTTTCCAACGAAAACAGCCTCAAGTCCCTCAGTTTTTCCTCATAAGACTTTTCCTTCATACCAGGTAACATCCCGACAAACCTCTCCTGAACCCTTTCCAAAGTTTCCATGTCCCTCCTATAATGTGGTGATCAGAACTGCACGCAATACAAGAAGTGCGGCTGCACCGGAGTTTTGTACAGCTGTAATATGAACTCATGGCTCCAGAACTCAATTCCTCAACCAATAAAAGCTAACACACCATATATCGTCTTAATGACCCCCATTAACCTGACGACTTTCAGCGATTTATGTACATTGACATCAAGATCTCTCTGCTCATCTACACTATCAAGAATCTGACCATTAGTCCAGTACTCTTTATTTTTTTTGTTGCTCTTTCCAAAGTGAATCACCGCATACCCTTTTGCACCAAACTCCATCTGCCACCTCTCAGCCCAGCTCTGCAGCCTGTCCATGTCCCTCTGTAACCTGCAACATCCTTCAGCACTATCCACAACTCCACTGACCCCAGTGTCATCTGCAAATCCACTAATTCATCCTTCTAGGCCCTCACCTGGGTAATATATAAAAATGACAAACAGCAGTGGTCCCAAAACAGATCCTTGTGGTGCACCACCAGGATGAACATTTGCCATCAACCATCACCCTGTCTTCCTTCAGCCAGCTAAATTCTGACCCAAACCGCTAAATCATCCTCAATCCCGTGCCTCTGCATTTTGTGCAATAGCCTACCATGGGGAAGCTTCTCAAACACCTACTGAAATCCGCATAGACCATATCAACTGTTTTACCCCATCCACCCCATCACCATCCCAAAGAACTCAATAAGGTTTTTCTTTTAATTATTCCTCCTAGGGTTTTCTGACTATTGCTGTTCCTAATCTCTAACCATATTGATTCTATTTTGAACTTTCTGAGCCAAGATCCTTTCTCACAAATGATATTATTATTCTCATCAGCTTCCTCCTTTGCCTTTTCCAAACTTCCTGGCATTTTGAAATGTTGTGTACCATGGAATATTTATCTTCTGACCGTAGCCATCTTGTAACCATGTTTCTAGACTGGCAAATTTATAGATTTTATTAAAATGCAGAAAGAGACGTTATGCCCATTGGTAGGAGCAAATTACTGCAGATGCTGGAATCTGAACTGAAAACAAAAACATGCTGGAAATTCAAATGTTAGCTTGCGCTCTCCCTCCATGGATGCTGCCTGACCACTGTGATTTGTATCATTTTTTTGTTGTCATTTGCCCACTGATGTTCTCTGAATAAGCAATTCACTTTGAGTCATTCTTTTGTCTTTAACCTATAGCCTTGCACATTCTTTCTTTTTGGATAGCTATTTAATTCCCTTTTGAATGCTTTAATTCATTCTGCCTCAATGCCAAACAGTACATTCTAAACTTAAATGACTTGCTGCGTAGAAATGTTTTTTCATCATTTTGCTTTTGTTTCTGCTCTCAGTTACTTTAAACCTGTGCCTTCTTGTTCTTGACCCTTTCTTGAGTGGGAACTTTCTTTTCCCTATGTAGTCTGTCCAGATTTTGCATGATTTGGAAGACTGCAATCAAATCTACTGCTACCTTTTTCTCCAAGGAAGCCTCATCAGCAGGACAGAAAGGCTTTCTGCGCACTTTTCCTCTGTAGCTCACAGCATTGAAGAGAATACTTCAACTCTGACATGCTGTTCACACATAGTTCAGATCCACATAGTCTCCTGAGATCTGTAAACACTCAATAGCCTTCAGTTAGCTTCCAAAATAAACAAACAAAATAGCTGCTGAAATTAACTTTCATGAACCATTGTTCTAAAACAAGGTCTATAACATTATAATTCCCTTTGGAATCATAGAGTCATACAGCATGGAAACAGACCCTTCAGTCCGACCAGTCTCTACTGACCATAATACCAAATGAAACTAGCCCCACTTGCCTTCGCTTGATCCATATCCCTCCAAACATTTCTTATTCATGTGTACTTATTGAAATGTATTTTAAAGGTTGTAACCTTATCTGCATCCACCACTTCCTCTGGAAGTTCATTCCACACATGAACCACTCCCGTGTAAAAAAAAATGTCCCTTGTATCTTTTTAAAATCTTTCTCCTCTCACCTTAAAAAATGCCCCCTAATATTGAACTCCCCCACCCCAGAAAAAAGACACCTGTCATCCACCTTACCTATACCCCTCATCATTTTATAAATCTCTATAATGTCACCTCGCAACCTCCTATGCTTCAGTGATAAATGTCCCAGACTATCCGGCCTCTCCTTACAACGCAAGCCTTCCATTTCTGTCAACAGTGTGATAGATCTCTTCTGAACTCTCTCCAGCTTAATAACATTCTTCCTATAACAGGGAGACCAGAACTGGACACGGTACTCCAGAATACTTCAATTTTCTGCTTCCTCCAGAAGCCTTTACCTATTCACACCTTTTGAAGTTTTAATAGATCGTCCTGAAATTCCTTAAAGATTTTTATTGACCTTCCATGATTGGGTCTTAAGATAATACATCAGTCTGTCTGCTTTTTGCTGCAGTCAATTAACAAATGATTGTATGACTCTGGGGACACATCTTTTAGATTCTGTGTCCTTTTTCAAAAGACAAATCAATCCTTTACTTAAACAAAATTATGCAATTATTTTATATTGTGACACCATTGTCTTTCAGACAAAATTAATCATTTCACTTTTCTCTGCACTCAAATGCATTTGCCACCTGCCCAATCATTCCTCCAACTTGTCCACATCTTTTTGAAGTTCCAAATTATCGTCCTGTTTCACAAAGTCTCCATGTTTATTTACATTCCACAAACTTTGAAATTATGCCCTGTACGCCCAAGTCTAGCTCATGAATATACTTCAGAATGAGCAAGGGCCCCAGTCCCAATTCTTTGGAATCTTGACTAGAAACTAACCTCTAGTCTAAAACCATCTACGAGCTACTATTCTGTTTGCTGTTAAAGCCAATTTTGTATCCAAGTTGCTGCTGCTCCTTTTATTCCATGAGCTCTAACTTTGATCACTAATCAAACACTGAATCAACATCATTTGTAAGTCCATATGCACCACATCAAATGCATTTTCACATTAATCTTCACTGTTACCTCTTTCAAAAAAGAAATTATGTAAGTTTTTTTAAATAATATTTCCTTTAACAAATCCATGCTGGCTTTTTTGAATTAACCACAGTTTCCTTATGACTATTAATTTTGTCATGAATAATTGTGCCTAGAAGTTTCCCAATCAGCAGACGTTAAACTGACTGGCATATACTTGCTGGACCTGTTTTTGCATCGTGTTTTGAACAAAAGTGTGAGGTAATAATTTTCCAGTCCTCTCGTCCCATTATGTAATCTAAGGAGGACTGAAGTATGGCCAGTAACTACAATTTCTACTCCAACCTCACTCAGAATTCTTGAATGCACCTTATCTGCTTCTGGTGTCTCATCTACTTTTAGTAAGGTAGCTTGTTCAATACCTCCTCTTTATCCATTCTAGACCCTGCTAATGTGTAAAGCACCACATATACACACTCTTTGTCTTAATCATCCAGGCAGCTTATTTTTTTTTGCAATATTGTTTTTCTTTCAACACGCTATACCTTGACTGTCCCTGAAATACATCATCATTGAAGGTGGCCCATTCTTCAGCTACCATTTCTCCTGCTTCTTTTGACTCTGATTTATTTAATGTAAATCTATTGTTAGTCAATTAGTGCTGGTTTTCCTCAATCGCTTGGTCCTACTCTTGTTTGTCCTTCACCTTCTTTCTTAGGCAGCCTAAACCTATGATACATTGATCAAGCTCCTCTAAATGTTCTACTGCTTACACTTGATCTAGTTGGTCCATCTTGTTCCCAAGAACCAGACTGGCAGTATCACATTTCTTATTTGATTAGTATGCTACTTTAGATTTTTTTTTTCTGAACATAATCTGGGAAGACTTATCCGCCATTGCTCTTCGATCCAACTGCCATAGTCTGTATTCGGGTAATTGATGTCCACCTACAATACTTAATATATAGTTTTGCAGCTCACTATAATTTCATGTACTAGATACTTTCTACTTATCAATGACCTGTAGATTACATGAAGGAATGTAGTTGCACCTTTTGTTGCCTTCTGAGTTCTAGCCCCATAGATTCTGTCCTTGACCTCTTTGGTACATCTTCTTCACCATTGCAACTTCTTAATCAATGCCAACACCCATCCTATTTTCTTCACTTCTTAGACATCTTGTATCCAGAATAATTAACACCCAGTCCTTCACGCCCTTGAATCAGATCTATGTTACAGACACATTGTATTTCCACATGGCAATCTTCATTTATAACTCACAAATCTAATTCACCCCATCTTGTGTATTTGTAAACATGAAATGTAACCCTGTTTTAGACTGTATTGAAGCTTTTTCATCTTGTACTGATCAGGACAATTTGCAAGAAATACCAAAATAAAGGAAATCAATGTTTATAGTGGAGGAGGAATGCTGAAATAAACAGACAAATGTTCTTTGCGTGTACACACATTATGTCTGTTCCAATGTAAGAAGCTAAGTAATAACCATTTTCTGGTTTACTTCTCAGCCCTGATCAATGACAGTCAACCTGCTATGTTTAAAATTTAACCAAAGCCTGACAATTAACTGGTGAGTTCTAAATGGCAACATCTTCACCAGTGAGAATCTTACTTGTTAATGAATCAGCATTTTCTTTTTCTATGCTATAAATGTTGATTTCCCTTTACTTTGGTACTTCTTCCAAATTGTCCTGATGAGTGGAAGGCAAAAAGCTTTGAGAAAATGTGACTTCTTTCAGCAATATAGATAATATCATGCATTGAAGTTCTGTCATTTGTTTTATTAGTTCTCATTGAAAAAGATTCCAGAAAGTTACTTTTATTATTCCTTTTTAAAGTAAAGTGTAGAACAATTTATCAAAAAAACACACTGACAAAAGGTCATTGATGTGATCATGAAGTACTTCTAAAGAAATGTGTTAAAATATATTTAGTATGTCTAACTAATTAGAAAGTACTTTATGCTCACTCTTAGACTAACAAATAAGAGTCCCTGTTAGTTTGGCTTTCCTTTGGACATCTAAAGTTTTTAATATTCAACTCTTCATTGTGAGATGGAAACAGTACAGCCTTCTCTACAGGATATCTGTGAACTGTGTAAGCCAGTTCCTGACCCAATCAGACCAAAGTATTGTGAAATTAACAGTGCAATGATGGATAAGGAAATACAAGCTAAAATGATGAATAAAATGTCTAATAAACTATTAAAAATAAAACAAAAAATTACATTGAAAGGAAAAATATTGAAGAACATACTTTAAAGAAATAAATTCCAATTTAAAACAAAATCTCCAAAATAGTTAGAACCTAATGAATAAGACACTACATCTGAAATAATTCATTTTCAGTACAAGTTCATCAACTGGCTATCTGTTATCATGCTGCTTAAAAGGCTCTTCGAGGTGGAATAGCTTTTAGTGGCATGTTTACTATGTTTCAAGCTGAGAAAATTCATACGGCACAATACATTTAAAATAGGGAGCCAGACAATAAAGTGCCATTTTCACAAAGTGAAACAAAGTAAATAGCAAATCTCTGATAACAGCAGATTTATTTCCACAGTTAACCACACATCTGCCCCCAGACAAAGCTGCTAAAAGTCTGTACAATAATAACTATTGCACTGCTATAATAACCTTTATTGTTAGTTTTTCTGCAATTTTGGGTTAATGTTTGGCAATTATTTGATCTTTGTCTGAAGAAAAGAGATCACGAATTTCCAAGGAAAGTCATGAGCTCATCTGCCAATTAAAGAACAATGAACACCTGATAAAAACTAAGTGGTGCCAGGGAGCAGTTCAAGGTCATCTCAGTTTAAGTTAAGTTGGTGGAATTCACTGTGCAAAGAAATTTGGCATTTTTGTTACTTTGTATTACTACATCAAATAATGCAAGTTACGCCGATTGAATTAAATGAGTTGAAACATGTCAGCTACTCTGCATGTTCATCTTATAATGAAGTAATGTAGCTTATTGATTTGTATTAAGTGTTTTCTATTTGAGTGCTTGCTTGATCAATCATCATGGACAGAATACTTGATGTACATGCATTTTCAGTTCATGTTAAGAGGATCCTATGACAATGTCCCGAACATCTCCAAGGTGCACCCAATTTACCTTTCGATCTTGTGAATTCACTAAACTTCCATAAGACCATAAGATATAGTAGCGGAAGGAGGTCATTTAGCCTATCAAGTCTACTCCGCCATTTGAAGACACGACAGCTGATCTGATAATCCTCAACTTTACTTTCCTGGCTTTTCCACATAACCTTTCATTCCCTTACTGATTAAAAATATGTTTATCTCAACCTTGAATTAATGTAATGCCCCAGACACAACTGCATTTTAGAGTCAAGAATTCCATAGATTCATAATTCCTCCTCACGTCTGTCTTAAATGTGCAACCACTTACTCTGAGCTTATGCACACTGGTTCTAGACTCTCCCCACAAGGAAAAATATCTCTGCATCTGCCCTGTTATCACCCCCAAAAAATTACTTTATTTTTCAATAAAGTGGCCTCTCATTATTATAAATTCTAAAAAAAATACAAACCCAGTCTACTCAACCTCTTCATATGCTATAGTCTCTCCATACCTGGAATCCTTCTCTGGACTGCCTGCAATTCCATTATATATTTCTATAGATTAGTGGCCTAAAACTATTCACTGTATTCATCTGTGGTCTGTCTTGTGCCTTTTATAGTTCTAGCAAAACGCCTTACTTTTATACTCCATTCCCTTTGAAATAATGGCCAAAATTTCATTTTCTTTCCCTATTACCTCTTCAGCTTGGATGCCAGCTTTTAGTGATTTTATGCATCAGGACTCCCAAATCCCTGTGACTGTATGTTTCTGCAGTCTTTCTCCATTTAAATAATTTTCACCTCTTCTATTCTTCCCGCAGAAGTCTTTTTTGCACATTATACTTCATCTGTCAAGTGTTTGTCTGATTTACCCCATCTCTGGCCCTTTGCAGACTCACCATTTGCCTTCACACTTATTTTTGTGTCACCTACAATCTT
The DNA here is from genome assembly GCF_020745735.1 of Hemiscyllium ocellatum. Lineage (NCBI taxonomy): Eukaryota > Metazoa > Chordata > Chondrichthyes > Orectolobiformes > Hemiscylliidae > Hemiscyllium > Hemiscyllium ocellatum. Next base: position 48,004,887 of record NC_083402.1, read on the forward strand.
GGTGATAATACATTCGCATTTCTCATCCAAGCACTTCAACAGCAGTACCATGCAGTTCCATGTCTATCATCATGATTTTACACGTTGGTATTATCTTACTGATCCTGTGCTCCATTGTTTATCATAATGCAGAAACTCTGAGACCTAAAGATCCAAAGATAAAAGTTGAGGCAACTGAAAAATGAAGTGATATGGCTAAAGACTCAAAGAGAGAGAGAGAGATGGTTAAGATTTAATCACTATTAGCAAACAGGATCTCAAAATGATCAGTCTCCGGATTGCCCCAGACATGTATTCCAGATTATTAAGGGAAACAGGAGAAGAATTAATAATTAAAAAGTAATGACCACATTTCATTTTTTTCAGGTTCTGGATATGGTGCTGGAGGACTGAAGGTCAGGTAACAATAACCTTGCTTTTTTCATGATGGCCAAATAGTGCAAATGGAAGTTGTGCAGATGGTATCCTCCAGAATCCTTGACGTAGCAGACTCTGAGGGATCTGCTTGGGAAGCTGAAGATTCCAGTTCACATTTCTCAATGTTTGAGACCCTCCGAAAGTTTAAATTGAGAATTCAGAGGGTTTCACTGCAACCAAGCAGTTTGTTACTTTGGAAAAATTAGACAATTTAAAAATTAGCATAATTATGGGATAACTATCCAACCTATCTAAAATTCAAATACACTGCCCTATTCCACCTCCCACTGCCCTATTACATGCCCCATTTCCAAACCTAACAATGACCCATTCCTACAGGATAAAATGCCCTTCTCCTACTCATTGGACTTGATTTCTTCAACTCATTTCAATCTTACCTGAACACTCTTACTTGCTTCAATCCCAACTTTTGATGTGGACATTGCATTATAGGAACGTTCTGATTGCATGGGAGAAAGTACAGAAGAGAATTAACAAAGATGTTTCCAGGAGTGGGAAGCTTTTGTTATAAAGAATTGATTTCCTTAGCACAGAAGAGTAGAGATTTAATTGAGGTCAATGAAATTGGATGGCCCAGGGAGAATGGAGAGGGAGGACCTATTTCTTGTTAACAAATTGGTCAATAACTAAGGAACCTGAATTTAAATTAATTGATTACATGGGAGCAGCAAGATTTTTTTAATCCAGAGTTTAGTATGGATCCAGAATTCCCATTACATGTAAAAACTATTGGCTGTACTTGGGCTGCCAACACTATAGAACTGGGATCAATTGAGCTGGAAGTTGGGATCAATCTGGAAAGCTCTTTCTCAGCCTACACAAACATAGTGGGTTGATTGGCCTTCATCTATGCTTTTATAGGTATAAGGCAGCTGTTCTCCCAAACTACATGCCTCAAATATTTTGTTTGAATGGTTCTCTGTGTTACTATGGAAGCGTCTGCTTATGATTTTTTTGTTGCTGAATCTTTCCAAGGTGCCACTTGACATCTGGGCACTATTGATCAGATGTGTTGCTTCTGCTTTCCTCCCCTACAGGAGGACTTTCAGACTTTGTTTTAAATAGTTCTCAGTCCTTTAGCTAAATTCTGCACTGTCAAAGTTTCCAATAGGCACAATTAGCCTTTCATAGAGTCATAAAGTTATACAGCATGGAAACAAGCCCTTCAGTCCAAGCAATCCACATTGACCATAATTCCAAACTAAACTAGTCCCACCTGCCTGCGCTTGGCCCATTTGCCTCAAATACTTCTTTTTCATGTACTTATCTAAATGTATTTTAAATGTTGTAACTGTATCTGCATCCACCACTTCCTCTGGAATTTCATTCCACATACGAACCACTCTGTGCATAAAAAAAATTACCCCCATATCTTTTGAGATCTTTCTCTTCTCACCTTAAAAAATGCCCACTAGTATTGAAATCCCTCACTCTAGGAAAAAGACATCTGCTATTCACCTTATCTATACCTTTCATTATTTTATAAACCTCTACAACATTACCTCTCAGCCTCCTATGCTCCAGTACAAAAAAAGTCTCAGCCTATCCAGCGTCACCTCATAACTGAAACCCTCCATTACTGATATCCTTGTAAATCTCTTCTGAACCTTATCCAGCTTAATAATATCATTCCTATAAGAGGGAGACCAGAACTAGACAAAGTCCTTCAGAAGAGACCTCACCATTGGACTATACAAACTCAGTGTAACATCCCAACTCCGATACTCAAAGGTCTGAGCAATGAAGGCAGGCATACTAGATGCCTTCTTACCAACCTATCTATATGTGATGCAAATGTTAAAGAATTACGTACCTAAACCCCTAGGTCTCTCTGTTCTACAACACTGCCCAAAGTCCTAGTTTTAATTGTCTAAGTCTTGTCTGTTTGTTTTACCTAAATTTACTCATATTTATCCAAAGTCAGACCATTGACACAATTGATCAAGATTTCTTTGTAATCTTAGATAACCTTCTTCATTGTCCAATATATATTCAATCTTAGAGTCATCCACAAACTTATAAACCATGTTTTCTGTATGTTCATCTAAATCATTCATATAAATGAAGAACAAAAGTGAACCTACCCCTGATGCCTTTGTAACACCACAGGTCACAGGCCTCCAGTCTGAAAACAATCCTCCACAATCACTCTCTGTCTTCTACTGTTCAGGCAATTTTGGATCCAATTGACAAGTTCACTCTGAATCCCATATGATCAAATTTTACAAATTAGTCTTCCATGCGGAATCTTGTCAAAAACTTTACAAAAGTCCAACTAAACATTGCTTACCACTCTGTCCTCATCAATCATCTTGGTTACTTCCTCAAAGAACTCAATCAAATTTTTGAGACACGATTTCCTCGCACAAAACCATGCTGACTATTCCGAAGCATTCCTTGCCTCTCCAAATGCATTTAAATTCTATCTTCCAGAATCACTTTCAACAACTTACCCAGAGTCACCAAAGTCAGACTCACAGGTTCATAGCTCTTGCCTTTTTTGTCTTCACCACCCTCTTACCTCACAAGAGTAGTCACATCATGCGTGTGCTCATAGTATTCTGGAGATTCCAATGCCAGTATTTCCCCTGAGATGCAGTGTTCAGAATCTCTTCAAATATTTCTGCAAAGGGCCTTGCAATTTCCTCAAGTTTCCACAAAGTCCTGGCATACACTAGATCAGGTCTCCGAGATTTTTCCAACTTTATATTTCCTAAGACCTTAGAATTTCCTTTTCTTTAATGTGAACTGTTTGCAAAACATCTAAATTTATTTCCCTGAGTTCTCTAGACTCCATTTCTTTAACCACAGTAAAAATTGATGCAAAATATTCATACAATATCTCTTGCATCTCCTGAGGTTCACACAAAGGTGATTTTGCAGATCTTTAAGGGGCCCTACTCTCTCAGAACAGGAGCAGATACATTTAGAGAGGGATTTGGACGTGTTAAATGGTATGTAAAATAGTAGCCAATAGAATTCATTGTAGGGAAAGGTATGATCATCCACTTTGAGCAAAAATGTTAAAGCAGGGCATTTTTGTAATGGTGAGAAATGGAATTACATTTGCCTGGGACTCTGGGATTCCAAGTCCAATAATATTATCATAACACCACCACCTCCCAGTCACATGTAGAATCCTGACAGACATCATGTGGAGTGTTTTGCTCAGTTCTGAACACTACATCTCAGGGGAAATACTGGCATTGGAATCTCCAGAATACTATGAGCACACGCATGATGTGACTACACTTGTGAGGTAAGAGGGTGGTGAAGACAAAAAGGCAAGAGCAGAATCTGTGCAATTCTCTTGCCTCCCATGCTAATTATGTCAGAGCGTAAAATCTTTGATTTTCATGTCAATGTGAAAATTCACAAAAGTGGGCAAGAAGAGTTTAGACAAAGGGAAATTTGAGTCCAAAATAAAAATACCACGGATCCTGGGTATCTGAAACAAAAAGTGAAAATGTTGGGATATGCTTGCAGATCAGGCAGCATCTGTGGAGAAAAAAAAGAGTTAACATTTCATGATGACAATCTTTCCTCAAAAACCAACTAAACTTTACTTGGAAAATGTTCCTTTCTTTATGGCTCCTGATTACATTCCAGGTCTTAAGGATAAATGCAACTCAGTTTTCTGACATTGGTTGGATCAGCGTACCTGGTTTCACTTGGCAGACTGACCCATTCACAGCCTGCTGCTATCCATAAGCATGTCACTTTCCCTGAAAGGGTAAATCATTTTCAAAAGCTCCCTTTCATAGCACTTCCACAAATTTGTAATGGGATGTCATCAGGAAAACAAATAATTTTTGGCTCCTCTGTACTCACTTACATTGAAGTGAACTAATCATCTATTTCCGCAGGAGATGTATATGTTCAGGAGCAAATGAGTAGAAATGAGTAAAGAATGGTCTGGGTATTCAGTCATGGCCAACATTTTTAAAAACTGGGGCTCTCCAACTGCTCACATAATTTCACTGGAAAGGAAATGGTCAAATATGTGTTCATATTGCAATTCTATCATTGCTGGGATAGTGTTATTAGATTAGATGACTTAGTGTGGAAACAAGCCCAACAAGTCCACACCGACCCTTCAAAGAACTACCCACCCAAACTCATTCCCCTCCATCTAACACTACAGGCAATTTAGCATGGCCAATTCACCTAACCTGCACATTTTTGGACCGTGGGAGGAAACCCATGCAGACATGGAGAGAATGCGCCAGACACGGGGAGAATGCGCAAACACCACACAGACAGTTGCCTGAGGCAGGAATTGAACCCGGGTCTCTGGCGCTGTGAGGCAGCAGTGCTAACCACTGTGCCACCGTGCTGCCCATTATCTGGTGCACTGAAGAGTTATAACAACGAAATAGACACCATAACTTAAGAGAGTGAATTTATGGGAAGAACATTCCAGGCAGGTTTGAATCTGAGACCCCAATTAAGAGAAGGGGAAGGACACTGCTGTGTCAGATTTTAGAGGCTGGAGGAGTATGGGTCAAAGGAGAGAGTGCCATCTAAAGGGGATGGTTTCAATAGGTACAGGACATCCTTAACAGAGGTAAAAAATGAGGTCTGCAGATGCTGGAGATCACAGCTGCAAATGTGTTGCTGGTCAAAGCACAGCAGGTTAGGCAGCATCTCAGGAATAGAGAATTCGACGTTTCGAGCATAAGCCCTTCATCAGGAATAAGAGAGAGAGAGCCAAGCCGGCTGAGATAAAAGGTAGGGAGGAGGGACTAGGGGGAGGGGCGATGGAGGTGGGATAGGTGGAAGGAGGTCAAGGTGAGGGTGATAGGCCGGAGTGGGGTGGGGGCGGAGAGGTCAGGAAGAGGATTGCAGGTTAGGAGGGCGGTGCTGAGTTGAGGGAACCGACTGAGACAAGGTGGGGGGAGGGGAAATGAGGAAGCTGGAGAAATCTGAATTCATACCTTGTGGTTGGAGGGTTCCCAGGCGGAAGATGAGGCGCTCCTCCTCCAGCCGTCGTGTAGTTGTGTTCTGCCGGTGGAGGAGTCCAAGGACCTGCATGTCCTCGGTGGAGTGGGAGGGGGAGTTAAAGTGTTGAGCCACAGGGTGATTGGGTTGGTTGGTTCGGGCGGCCCAGAGGTGTTCTCTGAAGCGTTCCGCAAGTAAGCGGCCTGTCTCACCAATATAGAGGAGGCCACATCGGGTGCAGCGGATGCAATAGATGATGTGTGTGGAGGTACAGGTGAACTTGTGGCGGATATGGAAGGATCCCTTGGGGCCTTGGAGGGAAGTGAGTGTGGAGGTGTGGGCGCAAGTTTTACATTTCCTGCGGTTGCAGGGGAAGGTGCCGGGGGTGGAGGTTGGGTTGGTGGGGGGTGTGGATCTGACAAGGGAGTCACGAAGGGAGTGGTCCTTGCGGAACGCTGATAGGGGAGGGGAGGGAAATATATCCTTGGTGGTGGGGTCCGTTTGGAGGTGGCGGAAATGGCGGCGGATAATACGTTGTATGCGCAGGTTGGTGGGGTGGTAGGTGAGAACCAGTGGGGTTCTGTCTTGGTGGCGGTTGGAGGAGCGGGGCTCAAGGGCTCCTCCGCCCTTGAGCCCCGCTCCTCCAACCGCCACCAAGACAGAACCCCACTGGTTCTCACCTACCACCCCACCAACCTGCGCATACAACGTATTATCCGCCGCCATTTCCGCCACCTCCAAACGGACCCCACCACCAAGGATATATTTCCCTCCCCTCCCCTATCAGCGTTCCGCAAGGACCACTCCCTTCGTGACTCCCTTGTCAGATCCACACCCCCCACCAACCCAACCTCCACCCCCGGCACCTTCCCCTGCAACCGCAGGAAATGTAAAACTTGCGCCCACACCTCCACACTCACTTCCCTCCAAGGCCCCAAGGGATCCTTCCATATCCGCCACAAGTTCACCTGTACCTCCACACACATCATCTATTGCATCCGCTGCACCCGATGTGGCCTCCTCTATATTGGTGAGACAGGCCGCTTACTTGCGGAACGCTTCAGAGAACACCTCTAACCAACCAACCCAATCACCCCGTGGCTCAACACTTTAACTCCCCCTCCCACTCCACCGAGGACATGCAGGTCCTTGGACTCCTCCACCGGCAGAACACAACTACACGACGGCTGGAGGAGGAGCGCCTCATCTTCCGCCTGGGAACCCTCCAACCACAAGGTATGAATTCAGATTTCTCCAGCTTCCTCATTTCCCCTCCCCCCACCTTGTCTCAGTCGGTTCCCTCAACTCAGCACCGCCCTCCTAACCTGCAATCCTCTTCCTGACCTCTCCGCCCCCACCCCACTCCGGCCTATCACCCTCACCTTGACCTCCTTCCACCTATCCCACCTCCATCGCCCCTCCCCCTAGTCCCTCCTCCCTACCTTTTATCTCAGCCGGCTTGGCTCTCTCTCTCTTATTCCTGATGAAGGGCTTATGCTCGAAACGTCGAATTCTCTATTCCTGAGATGCTGCCTAACCTGCTGTGCTTTGACCAGCAACACATTTGCATCCTTAACAGAGGTAGCAATCTCCCTCCCTATGGCCTTTACAATGCAGTTTAACTTAACACATTGGGCATATTTCCCCTAACTTAATAGCCTAAGGGAGGCAAGATCTTTGATGCTTTAATCATCCATGAATGTGAAGACAGATGGGTGGTGAGCTGGCCACTTGCTTTGCCTTAAAAGCACCTTTTGGAGGGAGGCTGTAAATTCATTTCGTGTGTCAGTCTGGATTCAGTGGTAATAATTGGAATCAGAAGCCCGTTGATTCTGAGTCCCACCCCAGCAGCCTGAGCAAATTATTTAGGCTGGCACTCATTGCCCTACTGAGAGAGTGTTGCGTTGTCAGAGGTACCATCTCATGGCATCTGGATGAAATGTCAGATTGAAGCCACATCATTGAAACTGTTGAAAAGAAAACCCTACAGATTCCATCGATTAATTTTTTTCTTTGTTTTTTGCCCCATCCTAAAATGAGGCAAAATTATAATGTCAAGAAAGCAAGTTTAAAATTTTCTGTTTTGTAAAGTATTCTTAAAAGTTTTTTTAAAAATTACCATAAGTTATGGAGTATAAGTTCCCTGCATTTTTCAGGACCAAAAATCATACTTTTGTAAATATTTTGTGTACAAGCAAACTCCCCCGGTCAACCTCAATTTTTCATCATGGAAATGTATTTTTTACTTGCTATATCCTGTAAATTGATATGTAGAATTAAACAGGCTGTGATGCAAAGAAGATGCATGGGAGTTTAAGGCATGTCCACAAAAAGTACACAAGCATGTTATAACAAGTGATTAATGGAATGGGTCCTCCAACAAAACTGATCATGTATAAAGTTATTTCAAGTTAAAACATTTGCTAATTCATCAGTTAACTGCTGCAACAAGGGAATTTTGTGTTCATGAAAATCTGGTGTGAGAAATAGAGGAAGAAAAAATGATGGTAAAGAAGTTTCCCAAGATCATACATGCCGTCAGAGCAGAGATCATTGGTTTGGTCTTGAACAACATGTATCAGAACATGTCCTGGAAAATCATTGGAATGGTTATCGGAAATGTAATGTGTTTACAGGACACAGTAAATTAATTCCTAAATCCATCAAAATTATCAGACTAATCGTCTAGTTTTGCAACATAAAACTAAGATAGCTCAAACTACAAAAAGACCTCATTGCCAAAAGTATCATTTTCCAGCGATTCATTAACAGACAGCAATGAAAGTATCTACTTATACCCATGAGGTCTATAACGCTCAGCAGACAAGCTGTGCAGATTCAAAAACAGACCCAGTGGAAACATAAGATGGCAAGATTCATGGTTCCACTTGCTTGCAAGACCAATGGAACAAAATTAACATGTATGGTAATTTTTAATTTATAAAACCATGGTCAAAATCAAATTCCATGCAAGAGCTTTTATGTAAATCTGCAACAACAATTGGCTGGATAAGGACAGAGTAAAATTATGGATCAATAATGTGTGGATTAGGTCTCTCAGTGGTTTTCATAAAGAATGCAGCTTATTAATGGAAGATATTTACAAGTTCCATCTAGCCGATAAGATCAAGAGATGCTGCAAAGTAATAACACCCGGATTGCATTTACACCCGGGGGGTCTAACATCCATAGTTCAACGTCTGGATGCATGTTTCAACAAGCCATACTAGGGCCATGTTTATGTTTGATGGAATAGACAGATGGGTGGTGGAGAGAAATTATCACGGAGAGTGGAAATATGCATGCAGCCATATTTGATGCTTCGTGTGGTTTCATTAGCAAAATGTAGGATATTATTAGTGCACAAAATGTCCTTGGGTGGTTCCAAAAATGTAGTATATTCAATCCAATTGATGGAGAGGATTTTGTTTTTGTGTAGTAATGATACTGAAAACAGAAGTATCACATTTATTTCCAGGGGGTTCCTTACAATGACACCACAGATAAAGTCACTCAGAATGACTTTGATAAACTATTTGTGCTGGATTCTGAAGATAATGAATTGAATGCTTTTAAAATCCTTTGATTATGATTAAAAGTATCATTGTACAATAAATTGATTCAATAAACCATGCCACAATAACATGCATTCTCAAATTGTTTTCTCATTTCAAAATGGCAGCCACCCAGAATAGTAGTTCACATCGTGTATTTGGTGTACAAATTGTCATTAGTTTTGGGAAGGATTTTTGGAAACTTCAAATCTAGACTTATATGTCATAATCTATCTCAGCTAGTAAAATTGTTGGGCACATGAAAAAATTTACTGTGGCTGCAGGTGGCCTTAGGCAGCACAGGCAAATTCAAAATGGATACAAGACCTACTTACTTTGCTATACGTGAACAATTTTTGGGAGGTCAGTATGTAATTAAATGATCTTTCCTACAGCAGTATAAATGCTTAGAACCCTAGTAGTTATTAAAAGGAATGTAATAACACCTCTCCTTTTCTTGATGTTTGGAAGAATTTGCTATTTCCATACCATAACTTAACATATCAACATGCAACACATGAGATTTCATAATTTTTTCTATGAAGCTCCTCTTAATCCTCATGTGGGTCTTCTCACATTTCCATTGTATAGATGACAGTGATCAAAGTCCTGAAATCTGCTTTCCCTTTCTCCTTTGACATAGTCCAGAAATTGTTGCTGCTTTTAGAATCTCAGCAAGCATGTCATTTGAACTCTGTAGCCCTACGGCTTGGAACCGGTGCTAATTTAGATACAACTGATCCATTTCAACCTTAATGGAATTTCTATGAACCCAGTAAGCCAGGTATTGTACCCTGCAGGACTTATATGTCATGCTTTTTCCATAGCATTTAGAAATCTCATTACACACCTTATTCATTTAGTTTTGATTATCATCCTTCAACAGCATTTTTTCACATATTTGCTACCATGGCCTTCAAATGTTGTACAATGACACTCGTATTTCACAATATCCAAGTTCAAGTTTTCTCATTTTTTCATTCTTTTTGACATTACTTTCTGACATCTTCCTCTATGTGCTCACTTTTGCAAATGTAACAACAAATTTTCATGAATGGGAGAATAGATATAATTGCTAATATCAGAGTTAATGTCTGTCATGTTTTGAGCATTAATGGGAAGGAATGTGACAAGTGCACTATAGTACATAATTAACTGCCGTGTCGTGATTACAATTGAATTACTATTGGGAGGAAATGGCAGTTTTTGGCTCATAAAACCCAGTGGGAAATCCTTCTATTCATTTATAAAAATTAACTTCAATTCTAATCATGGACTTGGGGCTTTTTTTTTTGCTAGGATAATGAGAGTTGGGAACATATATATGCTGATTCTTTCTCGAAACTTGTCCTTGTGATAAACTTGTGGATGTATTCATTACTTTCTTTGTATCTTCTAACTTAATGTTGATTTTTTTTTTAATGCTTAAGTATTTTCAGCTTGCATATTCTCTCAGCATGTGAAAATCTATGAAAGTTAACCATCTAAATTGTGATCTAGGAGTTTTCACACTTATAATAATTTTCTTCAACGCCGCCGTCCTTACCCTGGTACTGAATTTAATCCTGTAAGAGCAAACCAGGGTCAGAATTTCTATTTTGCTGTAATGCCTTTTCTTTGTCTGATACTTGAGTTATGACCCTGGCTCCTTTGTCGAGGTCAGAGTAATTTGAATACTAATAAGGCACTAGTGCCAGCAAAAAGTAATAAAAATGATTTGAGAAAATGTTTTCTATTATTCATTCATGCGATGTGGGCATTGCTGGCTTGGCCAGCATTTATTGCCCAGTCCTACTTGCCCTTGAAAAGGTGATTGTGAACTGCCTTCCTGAACTGCTGCAGCCTATTTGATACAACTTCCCCTCAATGCAATTCAGGCGGAAATTCTAGGATTTTAACCCAGCAACACTGAAGAAATGGCAATATATTTTCCTGTCAGCACGATGAATGGATCTGAGGGATTTTATAGGTGGTGGTGTTTCCCCCCGGTATCTTCTGCCATTATCCTACTAGGTGGAAGTGGTTGGAAGGTGCTATTAAAGTAGCTGTTGTGCATCTTATAGATTGTACACACAGCTACTCCTGAGTTGTGGCAGTGAAAGAAGTAAATACTTGTGGATGTGGTGCCAGTCAGAAAGGTTATTTCTTTCCTGGAAGGTACATGCTTGTTACTGGAGCTGCACTCATCTAGTGGGAGTACTCCATCACATTCCTGGTTTGTGTATTGTAGATGATGGATAGTGGAGACAGGAGGTGAGTGAACTGCTGCAGGATTCTTATTCTCTGCCCTAGTCTTGTAACCACTGTATTTATATGGCAAGTCCAGTTCAGTTTCTGGTCAATGGTAACCCTCAGGATGTTGATAATGACGTTTCAGTAAAGGTAATTCCATTGAATGTCAAGGGATAGTTAGATTCTCTCTTGTTGGAAATGGTCATTGCTTGGCTGACACTTCTATGGCACAAAACTTACTTGTCACTTCTCACCTAAACCTCTATATTGTCCAATATTTGCTTCACATCGACATTGGCAGCTTGGTATCTGAGAGCTGTGACAAGTGTTAACATTGTGTAATCATCAACAAACATCCCCATCATCCTTATGATGGAGGGAATCAGCTGAAGATGCTTGGGTCTAGGACACTACCCTGAGGAACTCCTGCAGACATGTGTTTGAGCAGAGATGACTGATTTCCAGCAACTAAAACCATCTTCTAATGTGTCAGGTATGACCATCTCCAATCAGTGGAGAGTTTGCCTTTGATTTCTGACTGATTTCATTTTTGCTTGGGTTCCTTGGTACCACACTTGGACAAATGGGGCCTTGATGTCAAAGGCAGTCACTCCACCTCACCTCTGGAATTCAGCTGTGTTGTCCATGTTAGAAACAAGGCTGTAATGGGGCTCAGGAACTGAGTGACCCAAACTGGCATCAATGAGCAGGTTATTGCTGAGTAAGTGCTGCTTGATAGCACTTTTGTTGAATCTTCCATCACTTTACTGATGATTGAGAATAGACTGATGGGATGGTAAATAGACCAGTTCAATTTGTCCCCATTTTTGTGTAGCTGACATATTTGACCAATTTTACACATGGAGAAAGTGAGGACTGCAGACGCTGAAGATCAGAGCTGGAAATGTGTTGCTGGAAAAGTGCAACAGGTCAGGCAGCATCCAAGGAACAGGAGAATCGACATTTCGGGCATAAGCCCTTCTTCAGGAATGAGGAAAGTGTGTCCAGCAGGCTAAGATAAAAGGTAGGGAATAGGGACTTGGGGGAAGGGGCATTGGAGATGTGATAGGTGGAAGGAGGTCAAGGTGAGGGTGATAGGCCAGAGTGGGGTGGGGGCGGAGAGGTCAGGAAGAAGATTGCAGGTTAGGAAGGCGGTGCGGAGTTCAAGGGATTTGACTGAGACAAGGTGGGCGGAGGGGAAATGAGGAAACTGGAGAAATCTGAGTTCATCCCTTGTGGTTGGAGGGTTCCTAGGCGGAAGATGAGGCCCTCTTCCTCCAACCGTTATGTTGTTGTGGTCTGGCGATGGAGGAGTCCAAGGACCTGCATGTCCTTAGTGGAGTGGGAGGGGGAGTTGAAGTGTTGAGGCACGGGGTGGTTGGGTTGGTTGGTCCGGGTGTCCCAGAGGTATTCTCTGAAATGTTCCGCCTACGTTCTGCCTAGGAACCCTCCAACCACAAGGGATGAACTCAGATTTCTCCAGTTTCCTAATTTTCCCCCCCCCACCTTGTCTCAGTCAAATCCCTCGAACTCAGCACCGCCTTCCTAACCTGCAATCTTCTTCCTGACCTCTCCGCCCCCACCCCACTCCGGCCTATCACCCTCACCTTGACCTCCTTCCACCTATCGCATTTCCAACGCCCCTCCCCCAAGTCCCTCCTCCCTACCTTTTATCTTAGCTTGCTGGACACACTTTCCTCATTCCTGAAGAAAGGCTTATGCCCGAAACATCGATTCTCCTGTTCCTTGGATGCTGCCTGACCTGCTGCACTTTTCCAGCAACACATCTTCAGTAATTTTCCACATGGTCAAGTAAATGCCAAGGTTGCAGTTGCATTGGAACACCTTGACTATTGGTTCTGAAGTTCGGTGATTCAGTACTGTTGTTGGAATATTGTCAGCTTTCCCTCCCCCTCCCACCCCACTGGCTTTGCTGTCACCAGTGATTTAATAATTTCTTGATATCTAATGGAATTAATCAAATTGACTGAGGACTGGCATTCATGATTCTGGGGACATCTGTAGTTTCTGAGATGAATTTTCCTCTCGACACTTCTGGCCAAAGATTTTTTGAGTATGATTGTGTCAGGTTATTGGTTAATGAATCTGTGAGACATCTCTCCCAGCTTTAGCACTAGCCCCCAGATATTGTGAAGGAAGACATTACAGGGGTTAACAAGCTGGAGTTTGCTATTGTAATTGCTAATGCCTCAGTTGATGTCTGATGTTCAACTTCATTCTTATATCAGATGTTCCACCATTTATTTTTCAAGCAGGGCCAGCATTTTAATATCCTTTCCCCTTGAATACCAGCAACATTTTGGTATTCTTTTAGAATTCTCAATGTTGGCAGTCAATAATATGGACAGCCTGAAACTTATTCTAAAAATCAATAGCTGAGCAGGCATCTGTGCTTAGATGTTTTCAGTCTGTGAAGCATTGTTAAGATGTCAGTGTGTATCCATGACAGCCTTCTGTCCCATAAGATGATGGTTTATGCCTTGGTCGTCAACCCTGGGTCAAGCTTCACTTGGCGAGGCTCCAGAATTACATCAAGACCATGTGTTGAGACAATAGATGATTCTCTGGCCTCTGCATTTTCCAGCTTATCTTCTCAACCAACTGAAATTCTCATTTCTGTTTATCTCTTTCAATGTCTGTCCAAACAGTCAACTCTAAATATCCTATCAATTGACAGCTATCCCCAGTTGCTAGTGTCAATATTCACCATCTTTATAGCTCGCTTGCAGAGGTAATGGGTGCCCTGAAGTTTGTAATGCAGTGGTCAGGTTACTGCACAGAAAGTTGCTGAGTATATGGTCATCATCCATCCAATATATGTGCCTGAGGCAGCACATACATCATTGCCCTAATAACGAGTGAATATTGATGGAATCAAAATGCTCCAAGACCTCCAAATATGTCACAACCTGTGAGCAATGCTGAAGGTATGTCTAAGATGGTGAAGGTGGATACAGCCTTTTCTCCTGACTGACATGTGGTATCCAGGCCTCATCAATGGTGAGGAATGTGCTAAGGGCATAGGCTTTGTTGACCAACATTTGGAGTTTTCAGTCAAGTTACTGCTGTTCCACACTTATTACGTTTTGCTGTTAGACCTGCCTTCGTTTTGATCCCCTCCCTTTTAATATCTCCCGTGTCAAAGGAGAGCTAGATACTCTGTCAGAATTGTAACTTGTAAGTGTAACACCCATCAATGTGTTGAACTTTGCATCAAGTGCACTCTTAGTACACTCTGATTGTGCTTACACTTGTAATTAATTATATTGGATCGCTTGGTTCTTATGCATGGTTCCATCATGGAGGTATAAAATCTAGTGTTTTATTTTTGACTAAATGTGAGTTTTGTCAAGATTTTTAAATGATTTTTTGTTGTGAAGGTTTCACCCTGGTATCTCTATTACACCTATTCTGTTAACTATGTGCTACACCCCATGCCATCCTTCTCACTTGGTTCTTACTATCCAGTATTGATTTACTGCTTTCAAGTTCTTTCAGTCTTTATATTGTTTCTCTAGAGAGTTTCCTCTTTTCCCTAAGGAATACCTGGGATAGACTCAGCGTGGTTCCAATCAAAAGAGGCACTTGTTTTACATAATAAGTTAGTTTTAAGTACAATTTTCTTTAAACTGATGGTCATTATCAGACTCTTGGAAATGAAATGGAATATTCAAACTTGTGTAAACTCAAATGTTTCCTCTCAAAGACTGTGACTTCAATGCAACATGAAAATTGACTCCCTCACACAACACCAGACAGCACCCATTCAATCAAATTGACAGATTTTTGTTTTTTTTATCTGGGTAAGTAGTATGACTGATGTTGATATGAAAATGGCATTTCTGCTTTGAATGAGAAAGTTCAAGTGTTCCTTCCTCACCTAAGGAATGACCAGAACCACTGGAATGTTGTGGTAGCAATGTGTGTTGAGAATGTTTTTCACAGAATCACATCTGGTGATGATCAGATTCAGCTGGTGCTAATGGCCGGAACTTGGGTGACTCCAGGAGATCTTATGGCATTGTTGGTTCTGAAAAAAGTAGTGTTTGCAAAGCCCATGTTTGTAGCAAATATCAAGTGATTTCTACCTGTTCTCAATTATGTTACTAAAACCATAATATTTCATGCTGGAGGGCCATGTGTTAAGGTACAGGCACACCTTAGTGTTGAAATCCAACAGTTGATAAAGATGTTCTGATTTGGGATTTTGTTGATTGGAGTATGAAACTCCTCTTGTAGTGATCTTTTGCCTCTGCAGTGGAGTACAGTGTTAGGGCACAGATACTTGTGAAACGTTGTCTTATTGCAACTGAGAGGCAGATGGACATGCAAATACATGAACAAGGGAAAAGTGCAGGCCCTTGGAGCCTGTTCCATCATTCAATAAGATCATGGCTGATCTGATTTAACCCTAATTCTACATTCCTGCATATCCCCGATAATTTTTCATCTGCTTGGATGAACCCATCCAGATGAAGTCTCACCAATACCCTGCATAACCTTCTTCTCTTGTATTCAATTCCATAACAGTCTGTAATCTTTCCTAATTACTTATTGGAACTGCATACTAATAGTTTGCATTTCATGCACTGGACACTCTGAACTCTCTGCATCTCAAGGGTCTGCAACCTCTCACTAATCAAAGAATACATTTCTTCTTTCTTCTTTCTGACAAAATGGACAATTAGAGATTTCCCAGTTTATATCCATTTCCAGATCTTTGCTCACTCACTTAACTGATTGCCGTGAACAGAACACATGCTGAGCTATTTGTGGGGTCTCTGACATCAAGAGTACTGAGCATCTCACAGCAAAGCCTACCCCTTGTGCATGCTTTCTTCTGACTAATATTCCTGTCAGATGATGGTGTTCTGTCTCTTCTCACTGAACCTGGTCTATATTCGAGGAAAACTATGTCAATGTCCAGTCTGTCAAGTTCCTCATTGAGCACAGTTGTCTCCTCAGATGCTGCCTGAACTGCTGTGCTCTTCCAGCACCACTAATCCAGAATCTGGTTTCCAGCATCTGCAATCATTGTGCATAAGACAACTGTGTAAAAACATTCTCCACCAGCTGCAGGTTTTCTGTTCTGTAGACATAATCCTGATAATCCAGTTTGCCAATTGAAAATTTTGAACTTTCTTTCTCACTGTTTTGTTTGCTTGCCTGTTGCCATGCATTCTGTCCATTCCCTGAGCAGAGACTCCCATCTCCACATGCCTGTTGATTCGGATAGACTGTAGCAAGTCAGCTATGTACTAATTATGGGCTGCCCAGTTCGGGGTTGGTAGTGGCTGGCCAGTGGAAGATTGGTTCAAGAAGTTTTATATTCTCAAGTGCATTTCAAGAATGGTCAATAAATGTTGATCTTACCTTCAATGCTTACATCCCATTCAAGAATAGAAAAAAGTCAACACTTTATTTCTTAAAAAGATATCTCTATTATTGAATTGTGTGTGTAGCTGTTGTATTTTTTATATAACTGTACATTAACTCAAATTATTTCTTTGTGACACTGTTGTTCATTGTTCAGTTTTGTTTTACGTTCAAAATTGTTGGAATTCTTGTGGAGTAAAACAAAATATCTGAAATTGAAGCCAGCCTGTTCCCATGAATTCAACAGGATAGGCAAAGGAGGAGAAAGGGAATAAATGGGTGTAATCTTTCTCATTAATAGGTAGAAAATTGTATGGAATAGCATTTAAGTTATCTGTGCAAACTATGAACTCCACAATATAAGCCATTCTTTGAAACCAAGTGAAAAGTAATTTGCTGTGTTTTACAGAATCCTGCGCTGCATGGCAGAATAGTTTAAAAACAGTCATATATTTGGTTTGAAATCATCCCAATTGTATTATTTTGTTTGATCAGTCAAGAAGATAAAAGAAGGCATAGAGGGAGATTAGTAGGTACCACAGCTGGACTGCCCAATTCCACAGTATATCACTAATTATATCTGTGCACAATGGCACATCTACCTGCCACTTACTGCAGGCTACAGGTCGATGTCTATTCAGCTTCACAGCTGCTGAACTGGCTAAATAAACATCTGCTAACTCATATTGTCAGGTAAAAGCAATATTATTTACATCTCTTTTTGCCTTTTAGGCTAACACAGGAATCATTTGCTGCCCTGGCAACATAGTTGGTCACATATGTACAAAAATAGATTTGTTCATTGGCAATTGTTTTTATTTAACTAATAACTCAAAATTACATCTCAGCTTTAACACTGAAAGGTGATATACAGAGAAACAAGAGAAAATTGGAAGATAAGCTAATTTTTACAAGCTGTTGGGTTTCCAATTCGACCGCTGGTATAGCTTGATCATTACCTCTCAGTATGATTCATCATGTCTCTATCTCTTTCCTGTCATGGTGTTGTTGTGCACTATAACTTTGGCTTCACTCCTGGATTTCTCTTAAAAATATACCCGTAAAGTCAACATTATCTCCTTGTACTCACAATTCTCCATTTTATTTCTTTTTTTTTGTGTGGTCTGTGAATTCATTCTCAATCTATCAATGAAACTTTCGCATCATAAAATCACAGTAGAGACGTGGGTAAGAAAATCTATTCGGCCTGCAGTAGGTTAATAATTCCACTTCAGAACATATTATAGTTGCTTAAATCATTTGATCATTGTTTTAGAGCCAACGTTCTACAGTCCAGAAAGAGACCCTTCAGCTCATTGGCATGGACACAATCATCAAGCCTTTTTTTCTGGTTCTAGCACTTTACGCATAGCCTTATATATTATGAAACTTTAGATGATCACGTAATTACTTTTTAAATATTGTAATGATTCCTGCCTCTACTACTCTTTCAGGCAATCAGCTCCAGATAGCCACAAAACATTTTCCTTAAATCTCCTCTGAATCTCATGTCTTTTACCTTTTAATGTACACTCCCGGTTATTGACGCCTTCCAGAAAGGAAAAGTCTCTTCCTATCTGCCTTGTCTATGCCTCTCATAATTTTGTAAAACTCACTCTCTAAGCTCTAACAAAACCCATCCATGCCTATCTAACCTCTCTTCATAGCTGAATCACTCTAGGCCAGGCATTTTCTGGTGAATTTCCTCTGCATCCTCTCTAATGCAATCACATCTTTCCTACAGTCTGCACATATAACTCCATCTGTGAACTAACTAACATCTTATGCTGCCCTATCATAACCTGTAGCTTTTCTTTTCAATGCCTCAACTAATAAAGGCAAGCATTTCAATGCCTTTTTACACATCTTATCCACCTGTTCTATCCACTCCAAGGATCATTGAACATTCATACCAAAGTCCCTCTGATCCCCCGTATTTGCCAAGGTCCTGGCTTTCACCATATCCTTTCTTGCCTTGTTAATGCTCCTAAAATGCATAGCCTCACATTTTTCAGTATCACATATCATCAATCATTTTACAGCCCATCTGATCAGGACTACATCATCCTGTAGTATTAGGCTTCCCTCCTCATTATTTACCACGACCAATTTTCTTGTCATCTGCAAACTTACTGATCATATATCAACATTTGTGTTTTTATTATTACACTGCAAACAGCAAGGAATCCAGTATCAAACCTTGCAGTGCGCTACTGAACACAGGCTTCCGGTCACAAAACCAACCTTCACCCATTGCCCTGTGCCTCCTGCCGCTAAGTCAATTTTACATTTGAATTGCTCTGGATCCAAAGGGCTCTCACATTCTGATCACTCTCCCAAAAGAGATCTTCTCAAAAACCTTCCCATAGTCCATATAGAATGACTGCATTAATACACTACCATCATCCACATATCTTGTCGCATTCTTGAAAATTTCAGATATGATCTTCCCAACAAAATTGTTCGACTATTCTTGATTAATCCATGCCTTTCCTTGATTAATTTTGTACCTCAGAATTATTTCTTACAGTTCCCCTACCCCTGATGTTAGACTGCCTGATATCACATTAGTTACCCTCCAATTCTCTCGCACATTTCCTGTTTCTAGACAGGATGTGAAAATTAATGGCAGAGTCCCTACAATCTCTTCCCTTGACTTTGATAGGAGTCTGGGATACATCATATCTGCACCTTTTCTAATTTAAAGCCAACTAAGACCATTAATAACTCCTCCCTCTCGGTTGTAATCTATTCAAGTACATCACAGTCCTCTTCCTTGATTTCCATACCGAGGTCTTACCTTTTTCTTATGAATATCGATATAAAGTGTTCATTTGAAACCTCATCTATATCTTCCATCTCCCACTAGAGTTTGCCACTTTCATCCCTTTAAGCCCCATTCTTTTCCTTGGTTATGTTCTTGATTCTAATAGACTTCCTTTATTTTATTTTACCCGTCAGCACATTTTCAAGACTTTTCTTAGCTTTCCTAAACTGAACACAAAGAAAGATGATTGTAGTTGTTGAAGATCAATTATCTCAGTGACAGGACATCACTGTAGAAGTTCCTCAGATAAATGTTGTAGCCATGTATCTTTATCTGCTTTATCAATGGCATTCCACCATCATAAACTAAGAGATGTTTCTAACAGCTGGTTCATCATGTCATGACATTTCGGACCTCCATGACAGGTGAAATATGAACCTGGACTCTTGAGCTGGTGTCTGGGACACGATCACTACATCGCAACATAATGCGTCTGTAATGGCAAGGTCACAACTGGGGTGATTTTACCATCACTTTTCCAAGGGCAATTAGAGATGGGTAATTAAAGTTGTAAAAGTCAATGATGCCCATGTCTCATGAACAAACCAAAAAGGTGGTGCTATTTTTCAGTGCATGACCATTTGTAGTGTGCAGATTTGTCTAAATGAAGAGGCAAAGACCCTGAAATGAGTTTTTTTCTATCTCTTATTTATTGTCGCATTCTCTCTCTTTCATTTCTGTGATTTTTTTTATATACATCTCCCTGTCAGCTGACAAAATCCTATTCTATTATCGAAGGTTTAACTTGTCGGTCATCATCTCAAACCAGACTAGCCCCTACTCTCCAGAACCTATAAATTATTCACCATGATCCACAAACTAACCTGGTCAAGCCACATTTCGGGTGGATTGATTTAAATGTTCATGGTGCCATCACTCACTCCAACCGCATTGTGTGAGATCTTTCTGAGATATTGGTACAGAGCATTACACTAGAGCCATTACAATGACATTGTCATCTTTTGAAGGGCTTGTGCCCGAAACGCCGAATTTCCTGTTCCTTGGATGCTGCCTGACCTGCTGCGCTTTAACCAGCAACACATTTTCAGCATCTTTTTCAAGCTGTCCACTCTGCTCCATTGATAGTCTGCTGCACACTCACAAGTGTCCTTTCAAAATCTCAAAAATAGAGTCCATAGCCTGAGCTGTTCACTCATGACTGTCATGTCTTAATTTCATTTTCAAGTCTTCTGGCACCATTAGAATATGCAGTGCAGAAGTGGAATTTATAAGAGACAACAGTGAAAGGGGTTCTGAGAAGACTTTTTGTCCCTCACTCCGAAGAGGTCTGTCAATGAGTCTTAATATCCTAAAAATATCCCCAAATTCTATCGATATTACCAATGATAAAAGTATGAATAAATGAAAATATGAGTGTTGCTTATGCTTGAATCTAGTCACCTTATTTTTAACTTGCAAACAGCTTGTGTCAGGTGGTGCTTTCATTCCTCCTCTTGCTACTTGTCCTCCTGTCCATTCCTTCCATAAACCATTCATGGTCTAACTCCCACACTGGTCGAACTACCTGCAGACCCATTCCACCCCTCCCTCCCCACTCCCATCCTAATTGTATCTGCAGATTAGCAGGCTGTATTTATTCAGGTGGAAATTGCTAGCTTTGAGCTAATTAAGATAAGAAGTTTTATTTCTGGCTTGAAGGGGAGCTAACGTGAGAAATTTTCCAAGTACAAATTCTGTAAGGCAGCTTTTTGTGTATCCAAACATGCAAAGTCAAATTTGAAGCACTTTCTAATATATTCCTTAGTGTAGAAAAGCAAGAGCAATCTGAAGAGGATTAAAGTATTAATTCTGAACCATGCACATATAGCAAGAATTAATTGGCATCAAATAATATTTTCCTATGACGGACAGTTTCTTATGTTTTCAAGTCACATAATTGTTCATTATTCATTCACAGAATATGGGTATTCTCCTGTCCCTGAACCCTGTTTTATATTTTACTACACCCATCCTGCTCCTCTAAAACTCCCTCCTCTCTTGTGGAAGTCATAGAGGTATACACTGCCAATAATTCCCCTTCCTCCAGCCTACCATAGCCTCGTATACTGTTCCGCCTGCGCCATTATACTTTGATTTTCCCCTCAGCTTTGTCCTTATCCTTACCTCAGCACATACTTCTGCTCCCCCCCTCCGCCCAAAGCCTTGACTGCTCCATCCCCTATTGGCATACAGTGACTCCCTCACCCTTACAGCCCTACCTTGAACCCTCCTCACTGATGCTTGTGCTTCCAGGAGTGTACTCAGCCCAGATCTCTGACACTCTTCGACAATTAGACATTAGACTTGACTGATCAGTCCCCAACTAAAGATACACAGTTCCCCTGACTACTTGCGATGGCTTTGCAGAATTGAATGTTGCTCTCTCCCCAAACTGTAGTTGCATATATCTCCTGACTATGATCTGCTTGAGCAGATGATTGACTATAGCCAATCATAGTATGTGGACTGTGCTTGAGATCGATGGTGCCAGCAAACCCTGGCCTATCTGGCCTCTTGACTGGACTGAGGATTAGCACTCCCCCTACGTTCTACTATAGCTATTCGATTGAATAAAGGTGCAGAGTGTTTGTCCATAAGTAGTTGGTACGTGCTGTAGGTGTGTCATCCAGCAAGATAGCCCTCCTCATTCCAGTCTGATGAAAAGGAGACTGTGTACATATGCTAAAGAGCACATCCATACAGCAGTTCCCTTTAGAATTGAATTTCTGAAGAAGTGTCACTCGACTTGAAACATTAACTGTACTGTCTGAGTTTCTCTAGCAAATTCTGTTTTTGCTTCAGATCTTCAGATTCCACAGTTCTTAGTTTCATTTTGGGTGCTGTAGAATGTTCTGCATTGATTGTAACTGTATAATACTTAAATAATTTTTTACACTTTGCAACTTTGCATCTAATGCCATTTGGGTTGCTCATTTAAGATTCAGGTACTCTTTTAATTGAGAATATTCGGTGATTTTGTTAACTAAGGTAGCAACAAGGATTTTATCACAAATGACCTCTTGCTGTAAGTTTTCATAGTTGCATTGTTCATACAGCCTCTCCAGGAAGGTTGTATCTGATTTTGAAATATGATCTCATGATTGTTTCATTTGTTTTTGAAATAAAATATTGATCAAAGGTTTTTGAGATTGTCAATCGTAAGCTGATCTGTTACCTATGTAAAACATCATCTGATATTCTTCCCAAACGGAGGGAAATTATTATAACACGTGCTTCATTTGATTTTGTATCCAAACCTGAAGCTTTTTAAAATATTAGTAATTGTGCTTTCCACACAATCTAATTTTCTGATCTACCAAATTGATCTAAGTTGAACTTTTCATTGGGAAAGATTGGTAATAGCGAATTTTGTTACATTCGCTTATTGTTTAAAAGTATTTGAAGATGTTGATTATTTTCTTGATTAGGATAATAATTATTAAGGTTTGATCTCATTGTACTGCAGAACCATTATTCTCTCTTGCCATATTCTTTGTTGATTAAAGTTGTTCTTGAATCTTTGTAATTACAAAGATAATAGTGTGGTAATCAAACTCAAAACTGTCTTTAAAGTTTCTCCTGTTCTAAATGCTCTCTTCAATGTAAAGTTTACTTTTCCTTTACCAAAATGATATTTTCATCCAATTAAAGAAGGTATTCCTTTTCCAAAACAAAAATAGAAATTATTTAAAAAGCTCAGCAGGTCTGGCAGCATCTGTGGAGAGAAATCAGAGTTAATGTTTCAGATTGAGTGACCCTTCCTCAGACCTCCTGACGAAGGGTCATTCGCCTAAAATGTTAACTCCAAATTCTCTCCGCAGATATTTCCAGACCTGCTGAGCTTTTCTAGAAATTTGTATTCTTGTTTCTGATTTACAGCATCTGCAGTTCTTTTGATTTTTATTCCTTTACCAGGATAACTAAAGGATTTCAAAAGTTGTATGGATAGAAACTTTTTTCTTTAACATACTTTCAATCAGGAAAATTCATTAATGTTTTGACTGAATTAAAGTTAGCTGCCCTGGTATAACTTGTGCCAATATTTTTCTCTATCTGAGGTTTTTTTATGCTGAATTTGACACTCCAATTTCTGACTCATGCAGTTTTACTTCGTCGCCAATTTTTTTTTAACAAACAAAATACATACAATTTCTGAATTACTGAATAAACTTGTGTTTCTTGCTCAAATCTTAAAATATTAAAGATTTAACTAATCTTACTGGTAGAACTCTTAAACTTCGAATTTTAAAAAATACTTCTTATTCCCTTTTTTCATTTAAACCTGTTAATGAAGGAATTCTGTGACTTGTTTGTTGACAAATTTGAATAAATAGTCTAAAACAATTCAATAACTGCCAGAGTCCTAACCCGATGTCCCAGCTTAACACCTTGTGTTTTTTTTCCCTCTGAGGGATCGAACCTGCTTTAGGTGTCCAATAATTTGTCTCTTTTCATGGATGCTTAATCTCAATTTATTCCCTTTGCCGCTAGGGAAGTTTTAGAACTCTCATTGCTTTTCCTCCTCCCTTAAAAAATTGATTAACTTATTACTAGCTGCAATAAAAACTTCTATTGACTAACCATTGTCTTTGCAAGTGTCTCTGAAAGAGCTTTCCGTTTACTGATATTTCATTCACAGCAACTATTTAGCTCTGTGGTGTTTTTTTTTGGCTGTTACTTGGTCTTAAAGTGCATTGACATTTTTTTGAGAAAATCGTTTTTTTAGTTCTTCTCTTCTCTAAGTGATTTCAGGTTTGTTTCTTGATCTTCACTACTGTCACAACCCTGGTATAAATTGTAATTTTGCATTTGATATCTAGCTAGTACCCTGATGTATTTCACTAAAGTATCATTAGTTCATTTTCTGAAAGGTTAGAAAAATATTTTTTGACCAATAGCAGAGATACAGAGATAAGGAGGATCAAATATTCGCATAATTCACAGCTATTATCCATTGCTGAACTCCGGTAGGCCCATAAGAATATATTTGGTAGATTCTAAAGTTGTAACAGTGACCTAAGCATGTCTTCTTTGCTGCATATGCTCCAAACAACATCAAGATAAACATAAGAAAATGATATCCCTCATAGTGTTGTCTCACCATTTTCAGTTTGCTATCTGCAACAATAAAGCAGCCTTGAAAATCTGCAGTTTCATGATATCTTTCAATTTGTGTTGAGCTCCCATGAGCAGATTTTACCTCCAGACCCAATCTAGGTTCACTGTTCAGATGTGACATCTTTGTAATATGATGTCACTGAGTGTGCATCTTGTTTCAAGAGGCCAGTACTGGAAAGCTAGCCCTGATAAAAATGCTTCTTAAGATCTGAGATGTAATTCAGAAAAGGAGAAAACTATTGAGAAAATAACTGTAAAGTTCAGGATTCAAATCTCTAACAGTAGAGTCCGTTTTGACACAGAATAGATATGCTTAACTCCCTTTAAATTTCTGTCAGATGGAAGAATCCCTGATCCTAACTGGCCACTTTATAAGGAGGCTTGCTCTATTTTTTTTTATTCACTCATGGGATGTAGGCATTGTTTACCGGCCAGCATTTAGTGCTTTCTCTTATGTCTCATGTGGTAAGATTAATATGCAAAGTTGTACATCTTATCTGAGAGCATTTCAGGGTGTCTGCAACATCATGGATCAGAAGTGACCTGGGAAGTGATATAACAGGCAGCAGAACTTCGATGGCAAGCTTCTGATTCTCATTTGATATTCAAGACTGCCTCATGCAACATCGAAGCAGGCCTGGATATAAGTACATATTGCAATTACACAAAATAATTTGCTTATCTAAAGTTTGGGTCTAAGTCAATTGTAAAATTATCTAAAATTTCTAGGTTAAAAAATTGAAAAGGGCAACACAGTCTCAACTTGCCTTCAAATTTTCACTTCGTGTATTGAAGCCAAATTATGAACAAAGTTACCACTGACCTGCTGTCAGGAGGCAGCTTTATTACCTTTTGTTTTAAAGGTAGACTGCTTGCCTCCATTTCATACTTGTAGAGCACATTTTCTGGACATTTGGAAGCGTGGCAGCTGAAGAAAGAAGAGAATAATTGTTTCTGTTAACTGAGCTACTGCCTTTTCAGCATGGGGATGTGGTCCAGGAAAAAACAAGAGTACAGTAAAGGCAAATACCTGTCGGAAACTATTGTGCCATTTAACTCCCTCAATGTTCTGAATTCCAACAACCCATGTCCATTGTAATAATCAGTTGTCCCCATCCCTACAAAAGCCTAACTGACCCAATCCCTGTTGAAGTGTAACTACCCGATCCCTGGCGATATGTAATTAATCCCCCTCACTATGAGATCTTAGTATGATGCATCACTGTGATATACCCCATCAGTGCGTTTTCTGACTACTTGCCCTCAATCTGAGCTCTGATTACCTCCTTCACTATGATGTTGGACTCTGCATCAC
Source organism: Hemiscyllium ocellatum (assembly GCF_020745735.1). Classification (NCBI taxonomy): domain Eukaryota; kingdom Metazoa; phylum Chordata; class Chondrichthyes; order Orectolobiformes; family Hemiscylliidae; genus Hemiscyllium; species Hemiscyllium ocellatum. The sequence goes on from NC_083402.1 coordinate 48,030,709, forward strand.
TGTGATACCTGACAGACTTCACAGTGATAGACAGAGTGTCCACTACTGTGAGGTCTGTGTGTCCACCACTGTAATGTTTGGTTCTCTCTCATTGTAATGCCTGATTCAGTGTCACTGTAATGTCTGACTGTGTGTCACTATGATGGCTGATTGTACCTTTCTGTGATGTCTGAAGGCCCCATATCAATGTGATGTCTGATAGCCATTTATCACTGTGAGCTATAATTGCCCATCACTGATATTTCTGGCTAACCTCATCACTTTGAAGTTTGTGATGTTTCACTGCTTATTGCCATGATCTCCAACAGCTATCCTGCACCCCCACCCTGGTGATGTCTGAATGTCTTATTTCCACAAAATGTTTGACAGTATACCCCACCACATCTGACTACCCTATCTATACTATGCTTGAGGTTTTGCATTCCCCACAACTAACCTACCAATCCTCACCCTTGCAATGTTGGACTTTCACCCAAATTGCTCCATTTCCCAGCTGTCAGTGTGTCAAACACATTCTCTGTCCAACCAGAAAATGGTTAAACAAATTCACATCAAATTGGTCCCATTAAATTTGTCAGCATTGAGGTTTCCATATCAGCATCTGGGTTTCCTTTACTTCTGGATTTCCTGTATGCAAATCCATCCCTACACATTCTAATCCTACTACATCACTATTCCACAACCCTCAGCCACCCCTATTCTTTTCCTGCCTCAGAGTTAAAATCATAGATAATGAATAAATCGTGTTTTCTCAGTACTTTTGGATCATCATTTCACATTTGATTGCAGGCATTGGGATGCCTTTGAAAATTATCCTGCTATTGTTTATCACGATGAACTCCATTTTGTGTGCAGATGCTTGTGAACACCATATTCTGATTTTGAATAATACACAGGTGGCTGGATATTTGTTAAATCTACCTGAATGTGATATTTAAATGCAAATATCTTTCTCAAGTCATTTATATTAAACCTTTAACAAAGGCTGACATGGCTGTGCACTGAGATTCATACAGATAGCTAAAGCATCTGAAGCTACTTTATATTTAATTCTAAAACATTAAACATAACAAGGGATAGCAAACATGTTTATTTGCAATAATAGATAAATTGATGACTTTTATAGATAATTTCATTCTGAACTGAATTTTAGTTTGAGGGATATTGGCTAAAAGTGCCTGTAATAAATTATACATTTTGAAAAATGAAGCCATTTTTCTGAATAATTTAGATGTTCTTCTTCACATTGCATTGCACATTTTTACACCACAGCCATTTCAATTTACAATTTATATTCAACTATTCAAATTTAAAATTTAGATTTGCTACTCAATTACTTCTGGTTTTCTTTTCTCTCATTGTTAATTCAATAAATTAGCATTAATTGACTTTTAATTCTATGTATGTCCTCTACCATGCTGTGTTCACTCACACCCAGAAGCATCAAACTGAAGGAGCATCACTGTATTCTAACATATTATCTGTGTAACCTTGATAATCCTGAAGACTGATGTTTTCCCTCAAGATAATGTCATTTATGTCACTAATAATAGAGAACAGTATCAGAGGAAATACATTTTATTAAAAATATGATTTTACTACTTTGTGCTTGTAATGTTTGTTATTAGTCAGTCAATCAAATACACATTACACTTGCGCATTCCTGAATTTTCAAGCAACATACACAATTGGCATTGTCACTTTGTTTTAAAAGCCACTTGAGATTTCAAATTTTATGCAATAGCTAAGCTATCATTCTTCTGCTACTGATAGTTTAAAACAAAGTTATGGTGGTCAATCTGCTTGCTTACTGTTAGAATATAATGAAAAATTATGTTGAAGGTTGAAGAATAGTTCCAGATCAGTGCACATGAGTTAGGGCCGCAATTCAGAACTTGCTCAATGTAATTGAGACTTTTTAAAAATTCAGCAATTTTGTTGCATGCACCAACACAATAAATCACTGATGTATCTCACCATTAAGTGAGAATTCAAGGTTTAAGAATGCACTTAGGATCAAGATGCAGATGCCATAGGGATTCTCGTGCTGTGTGGTCGGCCTCCTTGCTGAGATGTCATCAACTGAGACTCCACCTCCCTGTGGCCAGCTAAAGGGCCAACCTGTCACTGGTCTCATATTTGAGCTGCATGACACCAATCCCCATGGATGGCCCTATCACTTCCTGTGGAAAATTTTCCTCTCCACATATACCTCTAAAACTTGTGAACTTTCCTTATTTTTAGATCTTCCACAGGCTTTTAGGATATCCTGATTTTAAGGTGCCTATGATCTTCTCAAATAATGTTGACCATGCCCACTACTCCTGGTAGGTTGCGGTAGAGTAAAATGCATAGTGTCTTTACTCTGGATATTGCAACTGAGCATGTGCAAAAGGAGCTATGCCCAAGCGGTATCAAATTACATGCAACTGAGCATGACTTACAGTAAGGCATCTTCTCTTATCATCCTTGGTAGATACATATGCTCAATAATCCTTTTGCTATTCACTCAAAAGAGTTTGGATCTCATGGTGACAATGTAGATGTGTCACAGAATTGTTGAACTGGGCGACAAAATCCTGAAGTAAAGACAAGTGAAACAAATGACCAGCAGATGATCCAAACTCAGAGGCAATATTGGAAGAACATGAGGACTGCAGATGCTGGAGATCAGAGTCAAGAGTGTGGAAAAGCACAACAAGTCAGGCAGTGTCCGATGGCCAAAAGAAGTGAAGCTTCGGGCATACGCCCTTCATCAGGAAGGAGGTTTGTGAGTGGGGGAGCCGAGAAATAAGTGGGAGGGAGATGGAGCTAGGGGGAAAGTAGCTGAGAATACAACACACAGATGAACTTGGAGAACAAGGTGATAGGTTAGAGAGGAGGGTGGAGCAGATAAATGGGAAAGACGATGGACAGATCAAGACGGCATTGCCAAGTTAGAGGCTTGGGACTGGGATAAAGTGGGGGAAGGGGAAATGAGGAAACTGGTAAAATCCACATTAATCCCGTGCAGTTGCAGGGTCCCAAGACAGACGATGAGGCTTTCTGTCTCCAGGTATCAGGTGGTTCGGGTTTGATGATGGAGGACCACCAGGACCTGCATGACCTTGGTGGAGTGAGAGGGGGAGTTGAAGTGTTCAGCAACAGTGCAGTGGAGTTGGTTGGTGCATGTGTCCCAGAGATGTTTTCTGATATGATCCATAAGTTGGCATCCTGGCTCACTGATTCAGAGGAAACCACTTCAGATGCAACAGATACAATAGATGACATTGGTGGAGGTACAGGTAAATTCCTGTTGGATGTGGAAGGATCCTTTGGGGCCTTGGACAGAGGTAAGTGGGGAGGTGCAGGGTTTGCACTTCCTGCAGTGGCAGGAGAAGAGGCCGAGAGTGGGTGAGAGCTAGTGGGAAGCGTAGATCTGATGAGAGAGTCACGAGGGAATGGTCTCTCCAAAATGCTGATAGGGGTGGGGTGGAAAATATATTCCTATTGGTGGAGTCTGTTTGTAGCTGGCAAAAATGACAGAGCATGGTGTGATGTATACGGAGGTTGGTGAGGTGGAAAGTGAGGACCAGGAGGGTTCTGTTCTTGTTGCATTGGGAGGGGTGGGGTTCAAGGGTGGAGGTGTTGGAAGTGGAGGACATGCACTGGAGGGCATTGTTGACAACGTGGGAGGGGAAATTGCGGTCTTTGATGCAGGAGGCCATCTGGGATTTTCTAAGGTAATTGGTCATCTTGAGAACAGATGCCGTGGAGGTGGAGGAATTGGAAATGGGGATGGCATTTTTATAGGAGGCAGGTTGGGAGGAGGTGTAGTCCAGGTAGCTGTGGGAGTTGGTGGGTTTGTAGTAGATGTCCATGGTTAGTCAGTCACCAGAGATGGAGGTGGAGAGGTCCAGGAAGGGGAAGGAGGTGTCCGAGATGGTCCAGGTGAATTTGGATCAGGATGAAAGATGCGATGAAAGTGATGAACTGTTCAACCTCCTAGTGGGAGGACAAGGTAGTGTCGATACAGTACTGATGTAGTGGGGGAAAAGGTGGGGGATGGTGCCGGTACAGCTGTGGAAGATAAACTGTTCCACATACCCGACAAAGAGGCAGGCGTTGCTGGGGCCCATGCAGGTGCCCCTTTGGCTTGGAGGAAGAGGGAGGATTGCAAGGAGAAGTTGTTGAGGGTGAGGACGAGTTCAGCCAGGTGGCTGAGGGTGTTGGTGGAAGGGTATTCGTTGGGATGGCATGACAGGAAGAAACGGAGAGTTTGGAGACCTTCATCGTGGCGGATACATGTGTACAGGGTCTGGATGTCCATAGTGAAGATAAGGCATTGGGGCCTGGGAAATAAAAGTCTTGGAGGAGGTGAAGGTTGTGAGTGGTGTTCCAAACGTAAGTGGGAAGTTCCTGGACCAAGGGGGACAGGACAGTGTCAAGGTATACAGAGATGGGTTCAGTGGGACAGGAGCAGACTGAAACAATGAAAAGTCAGGTTTGTGAATCTTGGGTAAGAGGTAGAATCAGGCAGTGCAGAGTTCGGGGACAATGAGGTTTAGGTTGTAAATGGGAGATCCCCAGAGGTGATGAAGTTGTGGATGGTCTTGGAGATGATGGTTTGATGATGGGAGGAGAGGTCCTGGTTGAGGGAGCAGTAGGAGGAGGTGTCTGTGGGTTGACATCTAGCTTCAGTGGTGTAGAGGTCAGTGCGCCAGACTACCACAGCAGTCCCCTTGTCTGCAGTTTGATGGTGAGGTTGGGGTTGGAGTGGAGGGACTGGAGGGCTGCGTGTTGTGACGGCAGAAAGTTGGAGTGGGTGAGGGGAGTGGACAGGTTTGAGGCGGTCTATGTCATGGTGACAGTTATAAATAACAGTAACAGGCCAGGTGGATGGGGTGTGTTGGAGACAAGAGAAGGGGTCCTCAGTGGGTGGGCAGGACTTTTGATTGAAAACATGGGCCTGGAGGCAGCGGCGGTGGAAGAAATGTTCAATTTTCCAGCGTGTGTCAAACTCCTTAAACTGTGAGTGTGGAGGGGTGAAGATTAGGTCTTTGCTGAGGATTGAATGTTCATCCTCAGTCAGGGAGGAGGGGGGTCTGGGGGAATAGTAAAGACATGGCAGGGCTATGTCAGGGAGACAGGCCGCCAACCTGTGGATCGTTTCGGAGAACGTTTCTGGGACACCTGCACCAATCAACCTTACCACCCCGTGGCTGAACACTTCAACTCCCCCTCCCACTCCACCAAGGACATGTAGGCCCTGGGCCTCTTCCATCACCAAACCTAACTACCCGATGCCTGGAGGAAGAATGCCTCATCTTCCGCTTTGGAATCCTGCAACGACACGGGATAAATGTGGACTTCATCAGTTTCTTCATTTACCCTCCCCTCACCTTATCCCAGTCCCAAGCCTCCAACTCTGCACTGCCCTCTTGACCTGTCCATCGCCTTTCTCATCTATCTGGGTTAGAGTGGTGCTGGAAAAGCACAGCAGTTCAGGCAGCATCCGAGGAGCAGTTACTGCTCCTCGGATGCTGCCTGAACTACTGTGCTTTTCCAGCACAACTCTAATCTAGACACGGGTTTCCAGTATCTGCAGTCATTATTTTTACCCTTTCCCTTCTATCTGCTTCACCTTCCCCTCCGACCTATCACCTTCTCCCCCACCTTCATTTACCTATTGCATTCTCAGCTACCTTACCCCTAGCCCAACCCCCCCTCCCATTTATAAGACATAGGAGTGGAAGTAAGGCCATTCGGCCCATCGAGTCCACTCCGCCATTCAATCAGGGCTGATGGGCATTTCAACTCCACTTACCAGCGTTCTCCCCGTAGCCCTTAATTTCTTGTGACATCAAGAATTTATCAATCTCTGCCTTGAAGACATGTAGCGTCCCGGCCTCCACTTCACTTTGCGGCAATGAATTCCACAGGCGCACCACTCTCTGGCTGAAGAAATGTCTCCGCATTTCTGTTCTGAATTGACCCCCTCTAATTCTAAGGTTGTATCCATAGGTCCTAGTCTCCTCGCCTAACGGAAACAATTTCCTAGCGTCCACCCTTTCCAAGCCATGTATTATCTTGTAAATTTCTATTAAATCTCCCCTTAATCTTCTAAATTCAAATGAATACAATTCCAGGATCCTCAGCCGTTCCTCGTATATTAGACTAACCATTCCAGCGATCATCCGTGTGAATCTCCGCTGGACACGCTGCAGTGCCAGTATGTCCTTCCTGAGGTGTGGGGAACAAAACTGGACATAGTACTCCAAATGGGGCCTAACCAGAGTTTTATAAAGTCTCAGTAGCACAATGGTGTTTTTATATTCCAGCCCTCTTGAGATAAATGACAACATTGCATTCGCTTTCTTAATCACGGACTCAACCTGCATGTTTACCTTTAGAGAATCCTCAACTAGCACTCCCGGATCCCTTTGTACTTTGGCTTTACGAATTTTCTCACCATTTAGAAAGTAATCTATGCTTTTATTCTTTTTTCCAACGTGCAAGACCTCGCATTTGCTCACGTTGAATTCCATCAGCCATTTCCTGGACCATTCTCCCAAACTGTCTAGATCCTTCTGCAGCCTCCCCACTTCCTCAGTACTACCTGTCTGTCCACCTAACTTTGCATCATCGGCAAACTTCGCTAGAATGCCCCCAGTCCCTTCATCCAGATCATTAATATATATTATGAACAGCTGCGGCCCTAACACTGAACTCTGCAGGACACGCTTGTCATCGGCTGCCATTCCGAGAAAAGAACCTTTTATCCCAACTCTCTGCCTTCTGTCAGATAGCCAATCCTCGATCCATACCAGTAGCTCACCTCGAAAACCATGGGCCCTCACCTTGCTCAGCAGCCTCCCGTGTGGCACCTTATCAAAGGCCTTTAGGAAGTCTCGATAGACCACATCCACTGGGTTTCCCTGGTCTAACCTACCTGTCACCTCTTCAAAGAATTCCAACAGGTTTGTCAGGCATGACCTCCCCTTACTAAATCCATGTTGACTTGTTCTAATCAGACTCTGCTCTTCCAAGAATTTAGAAACCTCATCCTTGTTGATGGATTCTAGAATTTTACCAACAACCAAGGTTAGGCTAATTGGCCTATAATTTTCCATCTTTTATCTTGATTCTTTCCTGAAAAAGGGGGTTACAACAGCGATCGTCCAATCATCCGGGACTTTCCCTGACTCCAGTGACTTTTGAAAGATCTCAACCAATGCCTCCGCTATTTCCTCAGCCACCTCTCTCAGAACTCTAGGATGTATCCCATTGGGGCCAGGAGATTTATTAATTTTAAGACCTTTTAGCTTTTCTAGCACTTTCTCTTTTGTAATGGCAACCATACTCAACTCAGCCCCCGACTCCCTTTAATTGTTGGGAGATTACTCATGTCTTCCACTGTGAAGACTGACGCAAAGTACTTGTTAAGTTCTCCTGCTATTTCCTTATCTCCCATCACTAGGCTTCCAGCATCAGTTTGAAGTGGCCCAATGTCTACTTTTGCCTGTTGTTTGTTTCTTATGTATTGAAAGAAACTTTTACTATCATTTGTAATATTACTGGCTAGCCTATCTTCATATTTGATCTTCTCCTTCCTTATTTCTCTCTTTGTATTCCTCTGTTTGATTTTGTAGCCTTTCCAATCTTCTGATTTCCCACTGCTCTTGGCCACTTTATAGGATCTCTCTTTTTCTTTAATACATTTCCTGACTTCCTTTGTCAGCCATGGCTGTCTAATCCCTCCCCGGATAATCTTTCTTTTCTTGGGGATGAACCTCCGTACAGTGTCCTCAATTATACCCACAAACTCCTGCCATTTTTGCTCTACTGTCTTCCCCGCTAGACTCTGCTTCCAGTCTATTTTCATTAGTTCCTCCCTCATGCCCTCATAATTACCTTTATTTAACTGTAACACCATTACCTCTGATTTTGCTTTCTCTCTTTCAAACTGCAGACTGAACTCTACTATATCATGATTGCTACTTCCTAAGGTTTCCCTTACTTTAAGATTTTTTATAAAGTCTGGTTCATTACATAGCACTAGGTCCAGAATAGCCTGCTCCCTTGTGGGCTCCATGACAAGCTGTTCCAAAGAGCCATCCTGTAAGCATTCCAAGAATTCCCTTTCTTTGGATCCACTGGCAACATTATTTATCCAGTCCACCTGCATATCGAAGTCTCCCATGATCACCGTGACCTTGCCTTTCTGACATGCCTTCTCTATTTCCCGGTACATGTTGCGCCTCTGGTCCTGATCACTGTTAGGAGGTCTGTACATAACTCCCATTATGGTTTTTTTTGCCCTTGTGGTTCCTCAATTCCACCCACACAGACTCCATATCATCCGACGCTATGTCATTCAGTGCCATAGATTAAATTTTGTTCTTAACTAACAAGGCAACTCCACCCCCTCTGCTCACCTCCCTGTCTTTTTGATAAGTTGAAAATCCTTGGAGGTTTAACTGCCAGTCCTGACCCCTCTGTAACCACGTCTCTGTGATGCCTACCACATCATAATCATTCACTATGATCTGTGCCATTAGTTCATCTGCTTTGTTACGAATGCTACGAACATTCAGGTAAAGTGCCTTAATGCTAACTTTATCATTAGAGATATTGGAAGTCATAAGATGTCCTAAGTTATCCTTCCTTTTTGCTGCATTCCCAGTCTGCCTCAAGTTTAAATCCGCCTGCACATATGCTATCCTTATGCTTATCTTTCCATTTAACTCCATACTCCCTGTCACTTTCACTTTCCCTTCCCCCCAACTCAGAAGTTTAAAGTCCTATTGACCACCCTATTTATCCCCTTCGCTAGAACATTGGTACCTGATCGGTTCAGGTGGAGACTGTCCCAATGGTACAGATCTCTCAGTCCCCCAGCCAACAAGCCTCATTCGTGATGAAGGGCTTATGCCTGAAACATCGATGCTTTTGCTCCTTGGATGCTGCCACACCTGCTGTGTTTTTCCAGCACCACACTCCCCTGACACAATATTGTAAAGAAAGCTCATCCATGGCAGAAGTTAGCTAATGATAGAATCTGAGGCATAAGAAAGAATGAGTGACAACCAGCAACAGAATAAAATGGTTAGCACCAGGAAAAGAAACAACTGACTACATTAATAAAGTGTCACAGAAATAAAAGTACTTACAGAGGTTGGTAAGATCCAAGTGTTGAGAAAATACACTAACAACAAGCTCGTAAAGGAATGGGACATGGTCGAAGCGATGAAGCAATTCCAACAGTAGGTTCCTAACCTATTCAGTTTTATTGAACATTGTATGTGTAACGAGAGAGAATTGTGAATGTTGAAATGGCAGCAACACTAAAAATTAAACTCAGGCCACAGCAGTCTGCAGAGGTCACAGCTGTAGTGTGCATGGAGTGACATTTTGAACACTTCTTGAGTGATGTAACAGGCCCATTGCCAAAATTTGCTGTATGAATTTTGGTCCATAGATATTAAAGTAAATAGCAGAGAAGCTAGCACCAAATAAGGTAGCACAGCAGAATGATTGATTCTGTTGGATGCTACAGTATAGTTGAGACTGACAGACCTCAGACCATCCTCCATCATATGGCTCGTGAAGTAGATGTCAGTTGTCTGTCACTCCTAATTGCAAAGGAAAATAAATTAAAGAGACACTGTATATAATTCCAAATCTGGTACCAGTCTATGCACTATTTGGACACAATCAATCAGTGTCTCATGATGGTAGAGTCAGGATGCTATGCACATAAGGAGCCGAATGTTGGGCAGTCCACAATTATCTTGAGTGTGGTCCTGGAAAAGCACAGCAGATCAGGCAGTATCTGAGGAGGAGAAAAATCGATGTTTCATGCAAAATCCCTTCATCAGGAAATCCATGATGAAGAGCTTTTGCCTGAAACGTTGATTTTCCTGCTCCCCAGATGCTGCCTGACCTGCTGTGCTTTTCCAACACCACACTCTCGACTCTAATCTCCAGCATCTGAGGTCCTCACTTTCGCCACATTTATCCTGACTCTTACTTTACTACTGTGGGGCTGTATGTCTCCTTGGATGAGAGAGAGGCAGTTATTAATGGAGATGAAAGTGGATGGCACACCACAATTGCTTCTTTTGGTATAGGTGGGGAGATGTCCCGAATGAGTGATTAGATCATGCAGGATTAGTGGTTGCAGTGTGTGAGAGCAAGTGAAAGGAGATGTTGCAAATAGTGGTAGAGCATATGCCCTGCTGATAGATGGGTGCAGTAGCAGAGATTGAGTGACTGTGAGGTATCAGAGCAGGTATCAAAGGTGGTGGCATTTACACTGTATTTGAACGTCTTTTACTTTCTTTCTACAATGTTGGGCATTGTGAAGAGAGCTGACACTGTACTGACCCAAGGTGAGGGTGTAGGAGACAACCTTGGATCTGGCTGATATAATTTGGTTTCGTGTTCTCATGGCCTCCTGTGTTGGCCCTGGAGAAAGTGCAAGTCCTGTCTGTGTACTGCCCCATAAAACAGGACCTCCAAGTCCCTGCTCACAAAGTGGGATGCCAAATTCCCCTTGTCTGTCATGTCTGGTACAAATGTCAGGGACAAAAAATGACAGCTCTGGACCAACAGGTCTGATCCACATGCACAATGGCATGTTAAGCATGGCATCAACACCAGAGATGCCGGTCAATGCTGGCATAGCTCCGCTGTAACAAGTTGTTTCAGGAATGGTGCCTGCTAAGATGGAGCTAAAATTGGATGTGAGAGACACCGAGTTGCCTAGCAGCTGAGGCAGCTTTGATCAGATTTAACAAGAAATCTCAGTGGGCCTCACAGCAAGAATCCTGCCTAAGAAATTCAACACAACTCACATTCAACCAAAACATGATCAGATTGAGCCCGTTGTGTTAGTAGAATCACAAATAAACATGTGATATTTTAAAACAATCTCCAGCCAGCAAAGTGACCATAGAACCAGAGGGGGCAAGGTATATAACATTGGAAAGAGACCATCAATTATGCAAGAAAGGGGACTCAGAGCTACCAAACAAAGCCAAGACCAGTGAATCTTCAATCAGGAAGGATATGATTATGTGCGCACAGACGTTAAATGTATGCAACACTCCTGGCAATCAAAATCCTAATTAAACCTGAGCTTGGCATGATTAGGGAAAATCTATCAATCCTCAGCAAAAGCCCACCAAGGAGAAAATCAATAATTTAGATAACCAACAACAAGTTCATTATTTAAGAGAGAAAGAGATCCTTAAGTCCAAAATGAATTGTGATAATATTAACATGCAAGTCTTGTTAATTGTTCTGTTGATAACAGCTGGAGGCTGCAAGAGATAAATATCAGCAAATTGATAATCATACAGATACACAGAAACATAGAAAATGAGAGCAGGATTGGGCTATCTGGCCCTTTGAGCCTGATCCACCATTTAATATGGTCATGGCTGATCATCCAACTCAGTACCCTGTGCCTGCTTTGTCCCCATGCTCTTTGTTTTCTTTAACCTTAAGAACTATATCTATCTCCTTATTGAAAATGTTCAATGTTTTGTCCTTAATTATTTTATTTGGCAGAGAACCTAATACGCTGACTATTATCTGAGTGAAGTAATTTCTCCTCATTTCAGTCCTAAAGTGTCTATCCCATATTCTTAAACTGTGATGAACTGCCCACCATCGCAGACATCCTTGCCATTTATACCCTGTCTAGTTGTAATAAAATATTTCAGTTTTCTGTGAGATCCTATCTCATTGATCTAAACTCAAATGAATATAGTCTTAACTTTCCCAAATTATTTACATATGTCAGCCCTTATTATAAAACTAGGAGCTCATCAGATGGAATTTCAAAGCACTAAGAATGAGAGATTGCTTGTACTTACAAATCTTGGTTCTTCTAAGAAGATTAATAAACCTGCACATTTTGGAATTTTAACAGCGTCTACACATGGTGATCCATGACGTTCACACTAATGTGTAAACTAATCACATTTCTAGTGAATATTCTTCAATGTCCTTAAGCAATTCTGTCACAGTAACAAAATTATTGTGTATATTTTGAAATGCTATTAGTTTTGCAGATAGGTTCTGCCAATGCTTGTCTCTAAATCACCGCTCCAAGCTGCATTTGTTCTTAGTATCCTTAGTTCACTGAGTAGCTCCCTGAAAGAATCTAAAAGAATAGGGGTTACTGGCAAAATATGTCCGTGATCTGCAGCACACTTGCCCCAATATGATATTGCGAGGTGCAAATCATTTTTTGGATTTGGTTTTATTTGAATAGAACTGAAGAGCAGTCAGCATCAAACTTCAGATCAGTCTGAAAATTGCACATCTGTAACTAATACATGCCTGTTTTATTTTTCCTGAAAGTCAAAGACAAAAATCAGAGCAAGCAGCTGTCCCTTGGATAACTCAAGGCTACTTTAATCTTCTAGCAGGTCTGCACATGGGCACAGAACAGAGACATTTGTTTTATGTGAGAGAAATTTGTAACAGACAATGAGTAACTTAACCAAAGTTCCTTTGCCAAACCTCTGATAACTGCATCATAAATATGCTAAACAAGGTATGTTTTTACTTTTGTTGGGTGGAAAGGAGTGGAAATATTCTTCCCATCTTCAGTAGCTCACTGATGGCTTACATTAGCTCTCTCTGCCACTTTAGATCAGATCAATCAAAATGTTTGGAACTAACATTGATAGAGCTTTCTTCTCTGAGAATATCAAAGCTCAAATATCATGTGAACATGACCACATGAAAGTTCCCCCTCCAAGCCACACACTATCCTGACTTGGTACAGTATTACTGCTCTTTCATAGTTGTAGGAAAAGAGTTCTGGTTCTCCCTCCCTAGCAGCATTGTGAGTGTACCTTCAATTCAAAGGCTGTAGAAGCTCACCACCAGCTAGAGACACACACATTTATGAACAAATAAAACCACATCTGTATGATTATCTATCTTCCTGATTGATCTGGAGTTTGATGCTGACCTGCTTTTCAGCTCCATTCAAATAAAACCAAAACCAAAGAATGATTTGCACCTCTCAATATCATATTGGGGCAAGTGTGCTGCAGATCACACACACATTTTGCCAGTAACCCCTATTTTTTTAGGCTCTTTTGGGGAGCTACTCAGTGAACTGTAAGGATACTAAGAACAATTGCAGCTTGGAGCGGTGATTTAGAGACAAGCATTGGCAGAACCTATCTGCAATACTAATAGCATTTCAAAATATACACAATAATTTTGTTACTCTGACAGAATTGCTAAAGGACATTGAAGAATATTCAGTAGAAATGTGATTAGTTTATACATTAGTGCGAAAGATAAAGAAATCTATAATTACAACAGTACGATTTATCCTTCTTAAGCAAGTGATAATGAAGGCTACAGCTTATTTTCCACTTACAGCGTCTATTATTATTAAAATTAAGATTGACAAGGAAATAGCATTCAACTAAATTGAAGATGACATATCCTGTGGCTGCAAATTACTCTTCATTCTAAAATAAAGAGGGTAAATCTAAGAAAATTGGCAAGTGGGAAAATGATGTAATCATATCACCTGTTTTGCGCAACCTATTTTCGAGTCAAATCTTGATCACATCAATTTCCCATGGAGTCCATCTGTTAACAATAATCCCATGGTGTTCATGAGTACTAATATTTATAAATACGCTTTGGAACTGGGAATGATTTAATTTAAATAATAACGTCATCTTCTGGTCATTAAAACCTTGGAGCGGATGGAAGTTACATTATCCTAATTTTGTGATCTGTACAGTCACATGTTTTGTAAGTTTAATGAAAAGCAATATTTTTAATTTGGCTTATACTTGCAAATTCATCGTGGCAACAGGAGACAAAACCCATTGTCATATAAAAAGAACAGTTTTACCACACCAGTGGAAATAAGAGTCAACAGTTTGTGGGGCCAGGTCCTGGTTAGCCACTGGTAGACCTCTGCCCAGTTACGACGGGGGGGTGGGGGGTGGGATGTGGGGTGTGGTGTTGGTGTTCGGTTATTAATCTAGCATTTTAGTTGTTGGAAATAGTTGTCACTGTCACTGTCAGTCAGCAGGGAATCCATTAATGCAGTGACATATCATTCATCCTACTAACTGCTGGTTGGCCTTTCTGCTCACAAACCCCCTTCTGCCTTTAATATGATTGCCTTCCCAATACGCATCTCCAGTGAGGCATTTAATGTTAATGTGGATTTGAAGCTTGATTGTTGAAGTGAACTCAATCAAAATTGAGAGATCAGGGCTCTGAACTTGATCAAACTTGAAAGGTTATGACAAGAAAAGGACAATTACTCAGTTTTAAATAAAAGCAATACCCATGGATGCTGGAGATTGCAAATGAATCAGTGAGTTCTCAAGTCATATTGGACTGTGAATGATAATAGATTGGTAGCAGCACTCACAGAGAGGTTTCAGAGTCATAGAGTCATAGAGTCATAGAGATGTACAGCATGGAAACAGACCCATCCGTCCTACCTGTCCATGCCGACCAGATATCTCAAACCAATCTAGTCCCACCTTCCAGCACCCGGCCAATATCCCTCCAAACTCTTCCTATTCTATACCCATCCAAATGCCTCTTAAATGTTGCAATTGTACCAGCCTCCACCACATCCTCTGGCAGCTCATTCCATACACGTACCACCCTCTGTGTGAAAAAGTTGCCCCTTAGATCTCTTTTATATCTTTCCCCACTCACCCTAAACCTATGCCCTCTAGTTCTGAACTTCCCGAAAAGATTTTGTCTATTTATCCTATCCATGCCCCTCATAATTTTGTAAACCTTCTCAGGTCACCCATCAGCCTATGACGCTCCAGAGAAAACAGCCCCAGCCTGTTCAGCCTCTCCCTGTAGCTTAAATCCTCCAACCCTGGAAACATCCTTGTAAATCATTTCTGAACCCATTTCCAGTTTCACGACATCTTCCCGATAGGAAGGAGACCAGAATTGCAAGCAATATTCCAACAGTGGCCTAACCAATGTCCTATACAGCCGCAACATGACCTCCAAACTCCTGTACTCAATACTCTGACAAATAAAGGAAAGCATACCAAATGCCTTCTTCACTATCCTATCTACCTGCAACTCCACTTTCAAGGAGCTATGAACCTGCACTCCAAGGTCTCTTTATTCAGCAACACTCCGTAGGACCTTACCATTAAGTGTATAAGTCCTGCTAAGATTTGCTTTCCCAAAATGCAGCACTTCGCATTTATCTGAATTAAACTCCATCTGCCACTTCTTAGCCCATTGGCCCATTTGGACCAGAACCTGCTGTAATCTGTGGTAACCCACTTCGCTGATAACTACACCTCCAATTTTGGCGTCATCTGCAAACTTACTAACTGAACCTCTTATGCTTGCATCCAAATGACAAAAAGTAGAGGACCCAGCACCAATCCTTGTGGCACTCCACTGGTCACAGGCCTCCAGTCTGAAAAACAACCCTCCATTATCACCCTCTGTCTTCTACCTTTGAGCCAGTTCTGTATCCAAATGGCTAGTTCTCCCTGTATTCCATGAGATCTAACCTTGCTAATCAGTCTCCCATGGGGAACCTTGTCGAACGCCTTACTGCAATCCATATAGATCTACTGCTCTGGTCTCATCAGTCTTCTTTGTTGCTTCTTCAAAAAACTCAATCAAGTTTGTGAAACATGAGTTATCATGCACAAAGCCATATTGACTATCCCCAATCAGACTTTGCCTTTCCAAATACATGTACATTCTGTCCCTCAGGATACACTCCAACAACTTGCCCACCACTGAGGTCAGGCTCACCGGTCTATAGTTCCCTGGCTTGTCATTACTGCCCTTCTTAAACAGTGGCACCACGTTTGCCAACCTCCAGTCTTCCGGCACCTCACCTGTGACTATCAATGATACAAATATCTCAGCAAGAGGCCCAGCAAACACGTCACTAGCTTCCCACAGAATTCTTGGGTACACCTGATCAGGTCCTGGTGATTTATCGACCTTTAACCGTTTCAAGATATCCAGTACTTCCTTCTCTGTAATCTGGATATTTTGCAAGATGTCACCATCTATTTCCCTACACTCTATATCTTCCATATCCTTTTCCACAATAAATACTGATGCAAAATATTCATTCAGTATCTCACCCATTTTCTGTGGCTGCCTTGCTGATCTTTGAGGGGCCCTATTGTCTCCCTAGTTACCCTTTTGTCCTTAATATATTTGTAAAACCCTTTGGATTCTCCTTAATTCTATTTGCCAAAGCTATCTCATGTCCCCGTTTTGCCCTCCTGATTTCCCTCTTAAGTATACTCCTACTTTCTTTATACTTTTCTAAGGATTCACTCAATCTATCCTGACATATGCTTCCTTCTTTTTGTTGTGGTTCTGTTCGCCGAGCTGGAAGTTTTTGCTGCAAATGTTTCGTTCCCTGGCTAGGGAACATCATCAGTGCTATTGGAGCCTCCTGTGAAGCGCTGCTGTGATGTTTCTTCCGGTATTTATAGTGGTTTGTTCTTGCCGCTTCCGGGTGTCAGTTTCAGCTGTAGTAGTTTGTATGTGGGGTCCAGGTCGATGTGTCTGTTGATGGATGTTCTTGCCGCTTCCGGGTGTCAGTTTCAGCTGTAGTGGTTTGTATATGGGGTCCAGGTCCATGTGTCTGTTAATGGATTTGTGGATGAATGCCATGCCTCTAGGAATTCCCTGGCTGTTCTCTGTCTGGCTTGTCCTATGATGGTAGTGTTTTCCCAGTCAAATTCATGTTCCTGGTTGTCTGAGTGTATGGCTACTAGGGATAGCTGGTCGTGTCATTTTGTGGCTAGCTGATGTTCATGGATGTGGATTGTTAGCTGTCTTCCTGTTTGTCCTATATAGTGTTTTGTGCAGTCCTTGCATGGTATTTTGTACACTACGTTAGTTTGGCTCGTGTTGGCTATTGGGTCCTTTGTTCTAGTGAGTTGTTGTCTGAGTGTGGAAGTTGGCTTGTGTGCTGTTATGAGTCCTAAGGGTCGCAGTAGTCTGGGAATGATACGTTTGCAGCAAAAACTTCCAGCTCGGCGAACAGAACCACAACAACGGACACCCGAGCTACAAATCTTCAACCAGACTTCCTTCTTTTTCTTAACCAAACCCTCGATTTCTTTAGTCATCCAACATTCCCTATACCTACCAGCCTTTGCTTTCACCCTGACAGGAATATACTTTCTCTGGATTCTCGTTATCTCATTTCTGAAGGCTTCCCATTTTCCAGCCATCCCTTTACCTGTGAACATCTGCTTCCAATCAGCTTTCGAAAGTTCTTGTCTAATATCGTCAAAATTGGCCTTTCTCCAATTTAGAACATCAACTTTTAGATCTGGTCTATCCTTTTTCATCACTATTTTAAAACGAATAGAATTATGGTCGCTGGCCCCAAAGTGCTCCCCCACTGACACCTCCGTCACCTCCCTTGCCTTATTTCCCAAAAGTAGGTCAAGTTTTGCACCTTCTCTAGTAGGTACATCCACATACTGAATCAGAAAATTGTCTTGTACACACTTAAGAAATTCCTCTCCATCTAAAGCTTTAACACTATGGCAGTCTTAGTCGATGATTGGAAAGTTAAAATCCCCTACCATAACTACCCTATTATTCTTACAGATAGCTGAGATCTCCTTACAAGTTTGTTTCTCAATTTCCCTCTGACTATTGGGGGGTCTATAATACAATCCGAATAAGGCGAGCTGTCATGGAATATTGTCACATGCATTATGATCTGTTGGTCTTCGCTACTGTGCCTTTTACCACTCAATCTCACAACGTTTCTTTATTTATGCTCAAGATTTCTGTCATAACAGCTGAGCACAATTGCTTTTAAGTTCAATTGCTTCCCTATAATCTGCTATATAGGAGGACTCTGACTTATGAATATTGGTACATGAGAAAGAGATCCCATATTGCTGGAGTCACAGAGTCACATAGCAAGAAATAAACCTTTTGGTCAAATGCCTCCATGCCAAACAAATTTCCCAAACTAAACTCGTCCCACTTGCCTGTGTTTGGCCCTTTCAAACTTCATGTACTTTTCTAAATGTCTTTTAAATGTTGTAACTGTACCTGCATCTGCCACTTCCTCCAGCAGTTCATTCCACATATGAACCACTTTCTGTGTGAAAATTTGCCCCTCAGGTTCCTTTTAAATCTTTCTCCACTCACCTTAAAAGATATGCCCCCTAATTTTGAACTGTCCTCAGGAAAAAAAGCTTTGACAAACCAGTGAGAGAATTCAGCTTCAATGGACTGAATAGCTTGGAATGAGTCTGGATCATAAGAAATTGGAGCATTATAGACCACTTGGTCCTGTATAGCCATCCAATAAAATCATGGCTAATCTGAATGTGGCCAATTATTTTCTTGTTGGCCCCTCCCTTGTTCAACTCCCTTACAAGAAAAAAAACTGCTTGACTCAGCTTTGAAGATGTTAAATGACACCCCTCTAGTGCTGTGTGAGGGAAAAAAAATCCAAAGATTAACAGCATCTGAGAAAAAAAAGTCATTTTATTTTAAATGGAAGATCTCTTATTTTTAAACTGCTCAGTCATTCTAAAATTCCCCATGAGGATAAAAACATCCTCTCAGCATCTATGATTGTCATTTCACTGCTGTTACTTCAAAAGGAAACTGCTTCAAAATTTGAAAAGAAAAAAAATCAAAATGGATCGGGAGGATGGGATGGAATATGGAATTAGGACATGAACTGAGATGCCAATCACAACTGAGTTGATAGATTTTTTTATCTCTGAGTCAGAGAGTTCAAGTCAGATTCCAGTCTTGAGAACTAATCTCTGGGCTAACATTCAATAATGAAGGAGTATGGAGGTATGGAGAGGATATCCTTTTGATGAAGTCCTGCCCACTCTCTTAGAAATATCTGAACTATGAACAGGAGTACATCATTCAGCCTACTCCACCATTGGATGGGATCATGGTTGATACTTTCACTGACATTACCTCCACAGCCATTTGTGGCAGACAATCCATAGTTTCACTATTCTTTGAGTGAAGAAATATTCTCATCTCAGTCCCAAACAGTCTACTCTGTATCCTGAGATTGTGTCTCATGGTTCTAGACTCTACTCCCAGGTAAAATAGCTTCCCTGAATCTAATCTATCCAGCCCTGTTAGAATTTTATATGATTCAATCAAATCCCCTCATCCTTCTAAGCTCTAGTGAATCCAGCCCAATGAAACCATATATCCTCATATCACTGCCCTGACATCCCTAGTATCAGCCTTGTGAACATCCATTGCATTTCTTCTATATCCTTTATTAATTAGAGAGACCAAACCTTCATGCAATACTCCACATTTGGTTTTATCAAGACCCTGTATAATTGTAGCAAGACATACCTACGTTTGAACTTTTATCCTCTTGCAATCAAGGTCAAGAGACAATTTACCTTCTTAATTGTTTGCTGCACCTGTCTACTTTCATTAACTGGTGTAGAAGGACACTCCAATCCCTTTAATCATCCATACTTCCTAATATATTACCTATAAAATAAAACAGTTTCTTTCTGTTTTTTCATACTGATTTTCACAATTACTCACATTATACTCCATCTGCTATGTGTTTGCCCACTCACTCAACTTGGTTAAAATCATCTTGCATCCTCCTCTCAACTCACAATCCTGCCCAGCTTTGCGTCATCAGCAAACTTGGAAATGTTCTATTTGGCTCCCTCATCCAGGTCATCTATATATTTGTTAAAACGTGTGGTGCTCGCAAAGCAAACAGGTCAGGCAGCATCCAATGAGCAGGAGAGTCGATGTTTCGGGCATAATCTCTTCATCTGTATATCTGTGAATAGGTGGGGCCCAAGCACTGATCCCAGTGGTAACTCATTAAACACTGCCTACCACCTAAGAGAAGACCCATTTATTCTCACTTTGTTTCCTGTCTATCAACCAGTTCTCAACATATATTAATACATCACCTCATGTGCTCTATCTTTGCTCATTAACATCTTGTGAGGGACCTTATCAAAAGCCTTCTGAAAATCCAAATACACCATATCCACTGGTTCTCTCTTACTTATTATATTAGTTACATATAAAAAAAAATTAATTTCAGATTTGTTCAGCATTATTTACATAAACCCATGCTGGTTTTATCCAATCCCATTAAAGTTTTCCAAACATTGTGTCTTTTATAATAGACTTCAGCATTTTCTCCACCACTGATGTGAGGGTCTATAATTCCATCTTTTTTCCTACCTCTCTATTTTTATATTTTTGTGTTATATTTGCCATACTCCAATCTGTGGAACTGCTCCAGAGTTTATCAAATCTTTGGGGGTTGACCACCAATGCATCCAATATTTCCAGGGACACTTATTTTAGTACTGTGGGATATAGATTATCAGGCCCTTATGATTTGTCAATCTTTAACTCCATTAGTTTTCCCATCACCATTTGGTTTTACTAAAATTGATTTCCTTGAATTTCACCCTCATTGGAACATTTCTAGAATATTGTATGTGCCCTGTTTGGCCAAAACAGAACAAAAGTAGATGCTCAATTCTCCTACCATTCTTTTCATCTTTCATTATAGTATCCTATCTTCTGATTGTAAGGGATCTACATTTGTCCTTATTTTTCTTTTTTCTTTTCAGATAGTTATAGAAACTTTTATAATCAGTTTCTATGTTCCCTATAATTTTGCTGTTGTACTTTACTTTACCCCTCTTGATCACAAACTTTTTACCCTTTTTTGCAGTATTCTAAAATGCTCCAAATCCTCAGGGTTGCTGCTTTTTCTGGTAACTTGTATACTCTTGGATCTAATACTGTTCCTAATTTTTTTTTATATAAATTGCCTTTCCTCTTAGTTTTGCATCAGACAGGAATTAATACTTATTGTAACTTGTGCATATAATCTTTAAATATGAACCATAAATTATTCACAGTCAACCCCTTCTGTAATGTTTCCTGGTCTATTATTTTGGGCCAATTTGTGCCTCATATCCTTAATAGTTTATTTTATTTACATTCAGGATCCTAGTTTTGGATTCAACTATATCCCTTAATGAAGAATTCTATCTTATTATGATTTGGAGATGCCGGTGTTGAACTAGGATGTACAAAGTTAAAAATCACACAACACCAGGTTGTAATCCAACAGGTTTAATTGGAAGCACACTAGCTTTTGGAGCGCCTGATGAAGGAGCAGCGCTCCAAAAGCTAGTGTGCTTCCAATTAAACCTGTTAGACTATAACCCGGTGTTGTGTGATTTTTATCTCTATCCTATTGTGGTTGCTCTTTCTTAAGAAAACAATGATCCAGCATTCAAATATTCAATTGTACCTACGTATGGCCATTTCATACTGTACCACATTGTGTTCTGACTTCACACAATTGACTCATGAGCATACTCAGCAAAGAAACTTGTTTGTAACACAGGTACTACCTCGGATCTAGTTGAAAGACCATAGAGATTCTCCAGATCATTTACGCTAACTTTGGAGGAAGAGGCTACATTAAAACCTGTGCAACATATTTTCAAGGATTTCTGCTGGAACTTTGCCAAAGTTAATGTAAGACTCACCATGCACTTTAATTTCTCCCATGTCTTTTGCTTGCTATGTATCTTTCTTCCTACAAAATACCTTGTGGTATTCTGGAAACCAAAGATTGATAATAAACTATAAACTTTGTTTATTTATAGGAGTATTGACTGGGTGCTACAGAAAATTGTCTGTCGACTATTTAAGAGAAGTGGAAGATGAGGCATATTTTGAAGCTTGAAAGAAATCATTTTACAAGATGTCACCCTTGTGGTAAGGGAAGCTTAACAGCCAGCTGTCTAATCATTTGGACTTACTGATCATACAGAAATATTGCAGTTTTCGTTTAGCTTTTTACTAGAACAGATTGGCAAATTAAAATGTCATTACCCATTCTGTGAATAGAGTCTTTATTTAAAATATCAGCATCCAAACTGTTGTAAATGGAAAGACTGTTCTATCTCCTTTCAACCAACAACATTCAACATATAACACATGGATAGTTGATGGTTCTCGGTCGTTTATCACACGTTACAGAGTTAGTGCAAAACTTTGTTTGATATAACATCCAAGCAATCATTAAGAAAACAGATGGATTAATCCTGAGCAGTTTAAATTTTCATGTACTGATTTTAAGTCAATGTTCTGAGGTTATGATAATTTTTATTTTCACTGATAATAACATATATTCAGAATCAAGATGATTTAACTGGGCGGTAGTTCTGGGTGGGTGGTAAGTGAGTTCAAATGTCCTCAACCTACCCATCTTCAGGTGTTATTTACATCCCTTGTCCAACTGTCCAAATCGAGCAGACAACAATGGAAGATGTTGGTTATTAATAGTGCAGCCCCCTCCTGCCCCTTCTCAATGCTGTACTCCTTGAACAGGCAGTTTGAATGCCTCCTCTGGGACGCTGCAAGAAAACTTGCCAGGGTTTAGTTTTTGGGCATCCCGCATGCTGTGTCACCCACTGGCTACATACCGGCTGGGGCAGGATGTGGGCCCTTATTAATTATCCACTTTAGGGCCTCATTTGGCAGTGGGGCATAAAAGCAGCTCAGGGGTCTTGTAGTCATGGAGTTAATTAGAGCAGAGGGGATAGGTAGCAGTGGGCCTGTCACCGTCACATCTAACTTAATATCCTCCATCACCAAATTTGCTGTGGGGAATGCCTCAAATTCCATTCCACAATCATTCTGCTTGAAACGTTTGCTTGGTTAAATTCAACTGTGGGTGCTATTACCAATTTTATGTGATGTAGAAAACATCAGGAGTTGCTAGCAGGCATGTGCAGGGCAACTTTATCAACTTTAATTGCTCCTGCTGATTTTAATTGTCTTCTAAAAAGCAAAAAAAAAGGACTTCACACTGCACCATGTTGGAAGTTAACTTGAGCAGTGAAGTGGTGTGAGTAAATGGCAGACTCACAAGCTAAATAAGTTGTCCATTTAATCTTCGGGGTTTGCCTTGGAAACTGGCTTGAACACAAACTGAACTTACAAAACAGAGAGGCAGGATATAATGGCTGTAATGTCATAATGGATTTGCATTTCGTATCCATTCACAAGCATTTGAGACAAAAATAAGAAAGTTATGAAATGGGTGAGAGCTTGGCAGAATGACTTTTCATCATATCTCCTGCCCCAGGCATTCCAATTATCACCCAAAAGACTGGGCAGAGAGGAGCAGGGAACCTAACAGATGGCATGGACCGATTATGATGATAAGATGGATCATTGACAACACTCTGTTTAATTTAAAAGCAAAGTATTGTGGATGCTTGAAATCTGAAATGCTGGAGAAATTTATCAGACCTGGCAGCATCTATGGAGGGAGAAACAAATTTAACATTTTAAGTCCAATACAACTTCTTTAGAACTGAATGTGACAGAAAAAAAAAACATATTTTGTACAGTGAACAAAAGGGGAGCAGAAAAAAATGGAACAAATGGTAAAGGTGCCCAGAGCAAGAGGTGAAGTGAGCATTTGTGGTAGTAGTGGAGGGTTAAAGATGCAGAATACATATGAATAGAAGAAAATGTGTCAGCTGTGCTGAGAACAACCCATGACATCAACCCCATGTGGGTGGGGAAAAGGAGTTATCATCAAAATGCAGGGCAGACTTCTTGGTTTGAAGTTGTTGAACTCAACACTGAGTCCTGAAGGCTGTAGGCACCTAAGGGGACAGTGAAGCATTTTTCCTCTGGCTTGCATTGAGTTTGAATTGAATTGATTTACTGTCACTTGTATTTAACAGATAAATACAACGAAAAATGTAATATTTCACCATGCTCAGTCACCATTTTGAGTTACAGAAAAAAAATCAACTAACTAAAATATAATTAGAAACAGAGTTCTTCCTCCCTTCTTGTATTCTGCTCAACATTGGTGGAGGAGGGTATCTCCACAACAGGCTCTGTGCCCACAAAGCCCCCACATCACAGTCCAGTCAAGTGTCCCACTCCAGGGCCACCACACCATTGCAAGGACCACTTTACTGGGCTTACCATGCCATCACTGATGTAACCACCACTCCTGCCCATCCACCAGGTGTACTGATTCTGACCTAGTACATTACCACAGCTCACTGGCACTGAATGCCAATGTCGGCCTCTTTGTCAACCACAGATGCTGTCCTGCTGTCGACATCATCTTGAAAACCAGTCCGCTGCCACAGCCTTGAGTTCTGCACTAGCCCTACCTGTGCTGGTTTCCCTGGAATGCCCCTCCAAGTCAAGGATGGAAATGCCAACTTGGGAGGAAAAGGGTGTATTGGAATGTCAAGTGACTAGAAGGTCGACTTCACACTAGAGACACAGGTGTTCTGCATAAGCTTAGTTTTGTCTTGCTAATGTAGAGACAACAGCACTGTGAGCAGTGAATACAGTAGACTTGATTGAAAGATGTTCAAGTAAATTGTTGCTTCAAATGGAAGTTGCAGGTGAGCAGGTAGATGTTCTGAGAGATGCAGAATCCATTCAAATACAACAACATTTAGATTAGATTAGACTTACAGTGTGGAAACAGGCCCTTCGGCCCAACAAGTCCACACCGACCCGCCGAAGCGCAACCCACCCATACCCCTACATTTACCCCTTACCTAACACTACGGGCAATTTAGCTTGGCCAATTCACCTGACCCGCACATCTTTGGACTGTGGGAGGAAACCGGAGCACCCGGAGGAAACCCACGCAGACACAGGGAGAACGTGCAAACTCCACACAGTCAGTCGCCTGAGTCGGGAATTGAACCCGGGTCTACAGGCGCTGTGAGGAAGCAGTGCTAACCACTGTGCCACCGTGCCACCTCAGGTATGACAGCAGTCTGTGTCCATATGCAGCAAGATCTGGAAAAAGATTCAGGTTTGGGCTTATCTGTAATGAATGATATTTGCATCTGACAAGTTTCAAGCAATAGCTATTTCCAAAGAATCTTGGTTTTCTTTCCCACTATCTGCAATGTGAGGTTACCACTGGCAAGCAAATGGACTGGACAAGCCACACCAATACTCTGGTTACATGAGCAGGTTAGAAGCTGGGGGTTTTGTAGTGAGTAATGCCCAAATAACATTCCTCTCAAAGTGTGAGAGACTATGGCCACCCCCAACAAGAGAGAGAATCTAACCATCTTCTTTTTGATTTTGATTGCATTATCATCATCAAAACCTCTACTACTAATATGCTGATGTTTTCCATTAATCATTATCTGAACTGGCCAGAAAGGTTTTGGGGCCACAAGAGCAGATCAGAGATTAGGAAGACTGTAATAATTCAGCCCAGAGCCTGTTGATCATCCATAAATAACAAGTCTGAAATGTAAAAGACTTGTCCCCACTTGCCTGGGTGAATGCAATTCCAGCATCATGCGAGAAGTTTCACACCATCCAGAACAAAGCAGAATGCATGATTAATGCTCCTTCCAACATTTTAAACAATCACTCACTCCTACATTTGAGCACAGAATGTACTGCATGCCATCTACAAGTTTGCCAAATCGCCTTCAACAGTACCTTTCAAACTCTCCAACATTACCACAAGGAAACAAAAGAGCTAATTTTTTTTAACTAATTCATGGAAAATGGGTATTACTGGCTAGGTCAACATTTACTGTCTTTTCTTTATTCACTGAGGGTAGAGTATAAAAACAGTAAGATTATGCTTATAATGTACAAATTGTTAGTTACGTCACAAGCTGAGTACTATGTACAGTTTGGTCACCTCGATATAGAAAGAATGTGGTTTCATTTGAATGAGTATGCAGGAGACTCATGAGGATGCTGTCAGAGCTAGAAAAATTCAGCTATGGAAAGATTAGATTACCTGGGGCATTACCTTTGGAACAAAAGAGACCAAAATAGATTTGATTTGAGATGTGCAAAATTGGAGGGGCTCAGATAGAATGAATGGGAATTATTGCATCCAAATTTAGAGTATTGATTCGTTGGGATCTACAGCACAGAAAAAGATAAAGACCACATCTGTACCAGTCAAAAATAGTTACCTAACTATCCTAATCCCATTTCCAATGCTATCCTAATCCCATTTCCACACGCTTAGCCATGTATGTCCTGGCATTGCAAGGCATATCTAAATACTTCTTTAATGTTAGTCTTATGTTACTCGAAGATTTTAACCTACTGCGAATCCTCTTGCAAGGATGCCTTCCTTGAAGAAGCTCTCTTCCTCCCTCTACAAGGATTTCAGTGAGTCTCTCTCTCACTGCACCCCCCAGGTCATCTCCTCTGCACAGAAACTCTTCAGCCACGTTCTCCTCATTTCCCCTCCCCCTACCTTGTCTCAGTCGGTTCCCTCAACTCAGCACCACCCTCCTAACCTGCAATCTCCTTACTGACCTCTCCGCCCCCACCCCACTCCGGTCTATCACCCTCACCTTGACCTCCTTCCACCTATCCCACCTCCATCGCCCCCCCAAATCCCTCCTCCCTACCTTTTATCTTAGCCTGCTTGGCTACTCTCTCTCATTCCTGATGAAGGGCTTATGCTCGAAACGTCGAATTCCCTATTCCTGAGATGCTACCTAACCTGCTGTGCTTTAACCAGCAACACATTTTCAGCTTATGTTTTCTTTACACTGTCCATTCTTGGGTACTCTGTTCTCCAAATTCACAAAGCACTCCTCAATCTTCATATACTCATGTGGTTGTATCATGCAAAATTGTGTTCTAAACAAGGCTACAGCTTCCCTCTTTGTGTCTGTCTTCCAAAGAACTTATCAGGTGCTTATTACCACCTCCTCATAAGCAGCTACTCCATTGTAATCTTTTGCTAAATCACTCCCCAACATGACTGCAATTTCTAAGGCCCAGAATATTGACCCACAGACAGTGTTTGACTTCTTCAGGGGCTCTTATATGTATCCCTAAAGAGTTTCCAAGGTCCTCCTTAGATTCTTCTGATGCAAACAAATTCCAAATTGTGCAGTTGCTTCAGGAGTCTGCAAGCAGGCACAAAAGCAACTTGCCCTGTTAGGGTAGGTGTTAAGTACTTTGATGCTGGCTTTGGAGACTATGTTTTCTTGCAACTGGATTTGAAGGCCCTGACAAAGCATCCTTGAGGAGGTCAAGCAGACCCCTCACTCAAAACTTATTGAACTCCAGGCTCTAGAGGGCAATCATTAGAAATTATCTTAACATTTATGTACCAAAATGAGACAAGGATATTACTTTATATGAAAGAAACCATGGAAGGCGGTGTTGCATATTTTAAACAGTTGCTGGAATTCATTGCAAGTTATGTTGATATGTCATCTTGTTCAAGCAGTGGAAGAAGATGTTGGAGAGTTATGTGGCACTGTAGATATTTGTTCAGGGCAGCTTTGCCCAGAGACAGACTGTTGGTTGATTTTTCTTTGCATGAGTCGCAGGGATATTCCGTATGACAACAACTCTCTGATTGGTTCTTGAGATGATGGACAGCATGTGTGTGAATAATACAGCTGAATAAAAGCTCCAGATTCTGAAAAGAAAAGACCATCCTTCCTCTCATTGTAGAGAAATAACAAAGAATTGGAAGACAGCCAGGGGTGTTCATATGTCATTTGCCTATAAGCTGCTGCCTCTACTTAATGACTGAGAAAGTGAAAAATTAGTGTGCCAACTGCCCTGTGTTTGCAGTAAAGAACTGAAAGGATTTTCCCTTTAGAGTTCAGCTTCTTTGCCTGTGTTTGGACCAATACTGGAATAAGGTCAGGAGCTTAATGGACCTGAATGCAAATTGAGTATCAATGAACAGCTTATTATTTAATTCAAAGCAGTGTCAATGGCATGTTCCAATGTGGCATTGTGTGTATAGTACAAATTTGGTCAGTTTTCAACATTGCTGAAAATATGCATGCACATTAGCTGTACTGGAACAGCTTGGTTAGTGTATGTCTCATTCTGGTTCACAACTTTCCAGCATTATTCTCAGAATGTAATCAGAGACCATTGACTTTGGAGTAATCGGTGTCTTCAGCTATTTTTTTGATAGCACATGACCTGAATTGATTTTAGTGGAAGGCTAAGCTGAAATTCTGGATATATGTAGAGGAGGCTGACATGAACTGTTCTTTGACCCATGGATGAAGCTTGTTGAAAATGCTTCATCTTTGCATTTTGCACTTACTTGCTGTGCTGTGTAAGGGCTTTTGGACACTGGCACAACTTATAATGATGCCACACTGTTGCTGTGCACAAGGTATAAACAACAGAATGTGGGCAAAGATAGTGGATGTTCATGTGAAATAGCCTGAGGGAAGTACATTCTGGAAACAATCTTAAAAGTGGCACAGTAATAATAGCGCCATTATTTCGCAGATTACCACTTAAATGAGTGGTTTAAGTGGTAATAAAAATCCCTCCAATAAAGAGAGTACTAAAGGAGCCTTAGCCTAGAAATTGTTTATGTCTTTACCTTAACCAGTATGTCTTGAACCCAACCTTATCGTTGAAGATATAGACCACACAACAAAAGATGATAGTAGTGGTGCAATCCACTGCCTAGAAAACATGGCAGCAGTGAACATCAAAAAATGATTTACACACAAGTTTACCAAAGTTGTAGTACTGAACAGAGTATAAATCAGGACATTAGGGAAGTCTATTTTAGATCTAATGTGCAATATGATAGTATTAATTAACAATCTTGCAGTAAAAGCAGCCTTTAGGGAAAAGCAATGAGGTTGTGAGTATTGAAGGGATTGTTCTATGGAGGATGAGTAGACCTAAATCCCCTAGATTTTAGAAGATGAGATGTTTGATCTCATTCATGCTGTGAGAATGATTCCTTTAACTGGGGAATCTAGAAAACAGGGACATAGTCTCTGAAAAAGGCATTGATCATTTTGAACTGAGATGATGTGAAGTGACTTCAAACAATGATTTGGGGAGCGTGATCATGTTTTGGATACGAAGAAGACAAAGCAATGTGGGTTTGTGATGGAATGTAAAGTTCAGGTGAAAGACCAGTCTTAATGAATGGCAGAGCAGTTCAAAGGGTTCAAGGACCATGGTTCCTATTTCATTCCATCTTACCTTCACCATTTCCCTTTACCCCTGTTCTCTCTATTTCCAAGTGGCGAATGTTTTGTTTCATTCATGTTATTCCAGTGCAACTCACATTTCCCTTCCTCCCCATTCACATGAACAGACTCATTTCTTCAAACTTCCCATTATTGTCTTAACTCACCGTCAGATTTTTTTTTCTTGTCTCCCCATTCCTCTCTCTCTAGCGCACTCTTGAATCATCACATTACTCTGTGTTCATTCCTCTCTAATTCTGTGACATCTTCCAATACTACAATCTTACGTCAGTTACTTGTACACCTTTCCACATTCATTTTGCCAAAGATGGTCACTCTTTCAGTTGACTAAATCCCAAGCTCTCAAGCTTCTCCCCTTTAGCTGCTTAAACAACAATACTCCCCCCATCTCTTCTTAATATGAATAGAATTGATGTGATCTATACTTCATATCTGTGAGTACCTTGTTACATAAATGGTTATGGTTATACATTTTCTTATATAAATGGCAGCGGCTCCACCATTGGCTCGAAACTTAAGACTTTTCAAACTGAGGAGACTGACAATCCTTAGTTTTGCTGATATCATTGGCTACTGATTTTGCATTCTTCTAGCTTAGAAGTTGTATCTTCACTAGAATAAGAATCTATTAGAATTAGAATCTCTTCCTGATGTGTTAGCTAGTTCTCTTTTTGCTGCTGATCTATTTCACTGATCAATCTCCTCCCAGGGTGCCATCTCTCTGGGTATGTGACCTGTGTATTCCATTTCATAATTTCCTTCATTAAATGCTCGATAAAACACATACTTTTTGTTGTAAAATTTAACACACCATTTTCAATTAACTTGCTATCCACAAGTTTACTGTTGCTGAATGCATTAACGTCATGGTAGTAATCTGACTGAGAGTTGTTGACCTTCTCAGCTGGCAATATCTTCCACCACTCGTCTCACCCAGACAAAGGGTTACAATACCAATATGCCTCTATCACAAAATAGCAATTTGGTTTATAAACCATTTATTAGATTACAATATAACAATCTTGAGCTCTGAAAACCTTTAGTAAAGGATTCAAATCCACTTTATTGCCTTAGCAGTTGTGACAGAGGTTTCAGCAATTCCATCAACATCTTTTAGATTGAATTTCCAGTAGATAATCTATCTTACTTCACTATCAGTAGATATTCATCCAATAATAGGGATAAAAATCTATATGTTACCAGTTTCAAAGTTTACAGTACAGACAACAATGGTTAATCAAAAACGGCTTTAATCCATTTGCTGTCACTTTAACCTTTGGGTACACATTGCTGTTTTCAAATTTCAAATCATGTCTTGTATTTTTGCTTCAGAAATATATTGAGACAGGCATGGTAAAGTAACACAATATTCATTTTAACTTGCAATAATGTTGTATAATATGTTGGAAGTTTAGTGAACAGAAACAAAGGTTTGAATCTTAAGTTGGAAGACAAATTAACCATTCCAAGTGATTAACACCAAATTGGAACATGACATTTAATCTTTCATGACTATTAAGTGTGTGCTGCTAAACTCATACATAGAATAATCTGGATTTAAAGTGGCCAGTGTTGAATTAAAGCTGGTTTATGACATGGAGCCATGTTTCTAATTAATGGGCACCCTGAGTGGAGGGAGTGTGCAGTTCAAAGGACATCCCTGAGGATCTGGGCCTAGCCAAGTTGGCAATCAGCAGGACCACGCAGTGGGCTGTTGAAGGAGGTCATGACACGAGGCCATCTGACCCTCTTCCATGGAGAGGGAGCATGCAGAGTCCACTGGCAATGTGCAGCCTTTCAAGATAGGTAAGCTGCTGTGGTGTATCATCATACCCAAAAGTGACATTTAGTTTAACTTCAATAAATTTCCTTTGCACATTTTCCAGTGACCTTTTAATGATGTTTTTAATAACAGTTCCCAACAGGGGCTACCTAGATCATTGTTACTTATTTTGAAAGAGCAGAAACTCAGACATGAGCTCCTGATATTCCAGTGGAACTCACTTGGACTTTGTCCATCTTGCCAGTGAAGACCACACTCTTCATAAGAAATTTTCTTCTGGAAATTTGGATATTTCAGCAACAAAAGTAAGTTAGAAAGTTTTGAGAATATTTGTAGCTCAAATTGAGGTTCTGGATGCAGGTTTGCTCGCTGAGCTGGAAGGTTCATTTCCAGTCATTTTATCACCCTACTAGGTAACATCTTCAGTGGGCCTCCGGGTGAAGCACTGCAGATAATTCCTGCTTTCTACTTATATGTTTATAAACTTGGAAGGAGGAATTATCAGCAATGTTTCACCTGGAGGCCCACTGAAGATGTTACCTATTAGGGTGACGAAACATCTTGAAATGAACCTTCCAGCTCAGTGAACAAACCTACATCCAGAACAGAAGTAAGCTAATTTGTAACTTATTCCAAACATTCCCACATTGCAGTGATTACATGGCTGTGAGTAATCTTTGTGTCAAAGTTGAGTGTTTAGTTGGGTATCACAGCATCAGTATCAATTGATAGACTGACATGGAGCTCATGCCATTTCCCTGAGCTGTGCCTTAGCAATCCTGATATCCTACTGGAGGAGAGAATGCTTGAATACTGTGATAGAGACAAGAAAAACTGCAGATGCTAGAATCTAATGTAGACAAGCAGGAAGCTGGACGAACACAGGAAGCCAGGCAGCTTCAGGACATGGAGAAGTCAATGTTTCAGGGGTAACCCTTCTTCAGGATTGGGGATGGGTGTAAGGGGAACTGTATATAAACTGCAAGTTTTTTGTGCACTGTAATCCACACCCATTATGGTAACAAGCTGAATTTACATGACATTAGACCCAAAAATAGAAATGATTGCAAGAGCTCAGCAAGTCCGGCAGCATCTGAGGAGAGAAATTAGGGTTATCATTTTGAGTTGAGTGACCCTTCCTCAAAAGTCAGTAGACTCTGCTTTCCCTCCACAGTTACTGCCAGACCAGCTGAGCTTTGGCAGCCATTTCTATTTTTGTCTCTGATTTACCACATGTGCTGTTTTTTTGGTTGTTATTTGCGTGACATGAGTCTGAGCTTCCACTTCGGCACTCAGATGTTGGGTCAAAATGATTTGAGTTACAATGGAAATTGAGAAATCAAACACTGCATCATGGATGTGTTCACAAATGTGCAGATGAAATTGGTCACCACTGTCATGCTACAAAGGATGTGATCAAGCTTTATGCAAAATCATGCCAGATACTGTCATGATCCTTAACTTTGTAACAGGCTTCCAAATTCACTGCATGTGTGTGAGACTGAGAGTACTGAGCATGACTTTCAATGTCAGCTGCCAATCTGTCCATGGGGGCAGCCTGATGCCCAGGTACCAAATGCAGCAGGATCCCATGGAGTTGCTGCATTCCTACAGCTATTGTTTCAATTGGCTGAGTGCCTCAGACAAACCTGCCTTCTCCTTCTGTGTCTATTTCTGCATTTATATGAAAGTGTTTTTAACTGGCACCTTATGATGCTTCCCAAGCTGGGACTGAGCATCTGCCTGGTCTCTGACAGTCCTCTGAGCACCAGTGACCTGGGCTGTTTCTTCCTTAGTCAGCTGTGGAAATGTAGCAATGAAGCGCTCACCAGCAGATTTGTTTGAATCTAATCCAGCGCAGATAGTCACTGGAGCATCAGTATTTGAGCTGGTGAAGGGTGCAAGAGATAGGCTTGTCAGTGTATCCTCTGAGACATCTGAGATTTCTTCCTTAGAAGGGGAGGAGAATACATCTATGGGCCAGCCAGTTGACTGATGTGATTGTACATTGTTACCTACGGGAAACAAGGAAGGCAATGTAGTTAACAAAAAATGCATAGAAGTTTGGGCATGTTCAGAGTCTATTGATAGTGGATGTAATTGTACAGTAGTACAGTCGTGAACGATGCCAGAATGTGGAGGTTTTGGCATCACCACATCATTAGTCACAGCCCTGTCTTGTCAGTGCCAGAACCTCCTCCTCATTGATATCCCATGACTTGGCCTGGCTCTCTTTGTCCTATTGTGGGCTATTTTCTCCTGGAATAAGATAAAATGAGGGATTGAGTGAGTGAAGAGTGATTGGCACAGTTATTAGTTCTGGTATGGGGAGGAAGGCAGGGATTGTGCCATGTGAGTGCGTAAGCAGAGCAGATGCTATGCTGTATGGTTTGGGGGATAGTGGTTAGGTAGGGAAGAGGAAGTGTGGGAAGATCTTGCATGCAACTCTGAGAGTAAGTATGAGGTAGCAGAAAGAAGATGAGATACTTTCCCTCATGACATGAAAAGATTTTTCACCTTTTTTTTCTATGCACCACTGTGACCTGGATGGTAACCACAAACCAAGCTCGCAGGATCTGGTGTTTTGGTGTCCTCGACTGATCGTGGGAGAGGAGGATGGCCTCCTCAGCAACACCTCTATGTCCCTGTCTGCAAAGACGGTGTGTCTGACACGTTCAAGCAAATGACATGAGCTACGCACTTGACCTTATGCACACCGGATTGGTGCTGGTGCTTGGAATGCCAGACATGCCACAATGGCAAATCCTTCCACCTGTCATGAGTGGGATACTACAGTGATCGAGGTGCCATAGAGGTATGGTGCATAGATAATGAGTTGACTTTCAGAAAGATGTGGAAAAAAAATTGCCAGGCCTCAATGCAAGAGAAACCCTCCATGACATTCGATGAAATTAATGTTTATCTGATTTATGGTAAAATTCAGTGGCACTATTTATTTTCTAACCTGAGATGACGTTGAAACTGTTAGAATGAAGAACACATCAAGGAAAAAGATCGTTCGTGAGCTTGTGGTGCAACAGCAGCGCGTCTGACTCCAGGTCCGAAGGTTGCGTGTTCAAACCACGTCAGCCTCACTGACGCCAAATTCTTATGGGCGGCACGGTGGCACAGTGGTTAGCACTGCTGCCTCACAGCGCCTGTAGACCCGGGTTCAATTCCCGACTCAGGCGACTGACTGTGTGGAGTTTGCACGTTCTCCCCGTGTCTGCGTGGGTTTCCTCCGGGTGCTCCGGTTTCCTCCCACAGTCACAAAGATGTGCGGGTCAGGTGAATTGGTCAAGCTAAATTGCCCGTAGTGTTAGGTAAGGGGTAAATGTAGGGGTATGGGTGGGTTGCGCTTCGGTGGGCTTGTTGGGCCGAAGGGCCTGTTTCCACACTGTAAGTCTAATCATTACATTCTTTTTTTACTTAAAGCACACTGTGGTGGCTTCAGTGTGTGTGCATGAGAGGTAGGGATAAGGGAGACAAACAAAGCAAGGAACTACATGTGAGGGAGGCACATTGCAATTACTCCTGTTTTAACCATGTAATTTAGCTAGCTTGCCTTAACCTCCTTATTCAATTCACCACAAACTGTCTCTGGCTAATGACAAAGCAGTCTATCATCCTCTGGGACCGTGACAACTTTCATGGTTAACATTGTTCCCTTAACCACAACATTTTTTTTCATTTATTGTGAGATATTGCTGTCCACAAGTTCTGATACACATATAACATTCACAACTAAATTCCTGTTGTGTCTGAAAATATTTGTATTCAACTGGTGTGTATGTGATAACATTGCCGATGCAAAAGTTCATTTGTAGGCCTGTAGATTGTGTTTTATTACCTTCTCTACTACCTTGCACTGCAGATTTTTTTGTCAAGCCAAGTGAAATGGATATTATCTAAGTCTACCTTTGGCTGTTCAATTTGTATCTGTCTGCTGTGAACTAATCGCAAGAGCTTGCTGATGTGCTGAAATGATCAGAACAGAAGGTAAGAATTTAAGAAGACATCATGAAGTTTAGCAGTGGCAATCGACAAGGGATATTTAATGCCTGTATCTTCAGGATCTGCATGGCTTTTAGCCAGTTTTATTTTTTTCATTCATTTACACGATGAGACCGTCACTTGTTGCCCAAAAGAATCAGCCACATTGTTGTGGGCTTGGAGCCAGACCAGGTGAGGATGGCAGTTTCCTTCCTGAAAGATCATTCGTGAATCAGATGGGTTTTCCCTCGACAATTGACAACAGATTCATTATTTAGTCTCTTAATTCCAGATTTCTATTTATTGAGTTCAAATTCCATCTGCTGTAGTGGATTCGAACCCAGGTCTGCAGAGCATAACCTCGGTCTCTAGATTAATAGATCAGTGATAATGCCACTAGGTCATTGTCACACCTTTCCCCCTAATTATTTTGATGTTACTACATTGTTAACATATGTTGATTTTTTTTAGTTTTGTTATTTATGTTGCAAAACATATTGAATCTATTGCATGTTGGGGACACAATAGTGCTTGAACAAACTCTTATCCTTTAATCTACCACACACCTAATATTATGAGTTTCGTATGGAAATTCTGCACTTCATCATCAGCTGTTTTACTTGGTTACTGAATGCTAGCTGTTTTACTAGTTTAACATATATTGTTGAGTATGACATTTATATTTCACATGGAAACTTAAAACTGAATCTGAAATTTGGCTTAAGCAATCAATTATCACTGTTAACATCTGATCATCAGTTTTTCAACTTTATTTCTTTTAGTTTTAATGTGCAGATCATTAAATAGTCATTTGTTTCTATCGGTTCATTCTCTCAATATTTTGCTTTGGCTTGTGTAAAGATCCTGACAATGCCTCTCTCTAAAAGTATAACCAGAAACTATTTCTGTGTGTGACTCTGCATCTTGTATGAAACACTTCTAATTAAATAATTCAAATCTTTCAAGAAATAGCATTCTTGTAATATTGTTCATAAGAAAGTAGTTTTGAATGCACAAAAAGAAGAATTATTACCACAGTATGCTACCAAGCATAATCCAATATTTGGAATGTATCTGGGGAACAGGAAGATATATTGAGAATAGGTTTTGCTACATAAACGGATTTCTAATTGGGCATTATTATTTCTTTCTTGTCCCTAGGCAGCATATTAGGATTTCCCATTAATAACCAGTATGAACCGGGGAGGGAGTGTTGGTGGATGTTGGGGTGGGGGGGCAGGGGCGGGTGTAGTGGCCATTGGTGCTTCCTGTCCACAAGATTCTCCTGGCTGGTTGAACAGTGACAGAGCAAACCATAGAGTGGTGTAACACTGTTTTTCCGCTATTTTCTGTTAGGCAATGGGCACTTGAGAAAGCCGTCTCAGAAATTCACCTCCAATGCATCATATGCCATCATCACGGTTGCAGGAATAAACTTGCACCTCAAGATGCCATTTTAGAAGTTCAAACATCATTCTTGAGCCTCTACATCCAAAGAAGTGAACTAAACTTACATCATCCATTGTTATATGTGTAGGAACACAAGTAGCTTTTCAAAAAAAAATTGACTTTGTATATGCCATACAGTATAATGTCAAAAGTCACATGACACCAGGTTTTAATCCAACAGATTTATTTAAAATTACAAGCTTTCAGAGTGCTGATCCTTTGACAGGTGAAGTAAAGGGAGGTACACAGGCACGGAATATAAAGGTGGAGAGATAATGGCAAGATAATTCCAGGTAATTAAGAATATCAATGGATAAGTACAAATAGTGTGAGTAGAGTTCCCCATCAGTCAGGGAACACTTCCACAGTCAAGGACAGTCAGCCTCTGATCTTTGGGTAAGCATTCTCCAATGTGGCCTTCGTGATACACGATAACGCAGAATCACCGAGCAGAAACTGATTGTTAAGTTCTGCACTCATGAGGATGGCTTCGACCCCCATCCTTGGGTTCATCCTCCTAAACATCCTGTTTTGAGAACATTACTCTGTAATTATCTCTCTGCCTGAATTACTTTGTCTAGCTTTTAATTACTCATCATGTGACTCTGATACCTACTCATATTATTTCAGCCAATTAGTTGGTCATCTGGAACTATTTCATTTTTGGTTATTTCTAATTATTTCTATGCCTTAACTAATAAATCTGATCATAGGTCATCCCTTCACTTGTTATTTAGTTGTCAACACTTTACTCACATTGTTTGTAATAATCTGTTGACACTCTTGATTACCTGCAAAGGCTTGTTATTCATCCTATCAATACTCTACTCACACTATTTGTACTTATCTGTTGATATTCTTAACTACTTGGAATTACCTTGCCATTACCTCTCCGCTGTTATATTCTGTGCCTGTGCACATCCCTCTACTAATGAAGGAGTGGCATTCTGAAAGCTTGTCATATTAAATAAATCAGTTGGATTATAACTTAGTGTCGTGTAACTTTTGTCCACCTCAGTCCAACACTGGCATCTCCACATCATAATGTATAATGTGAGAGCATCTGATGCCAAGTCTCTAGGTTTTCTCTGGTCCCTTTTGCCATCTTGTCTTTTTTATATACACTTTACCCCTGCTCCATAGATATTTGATTCTTTAACCCTTCCTTTCATATTTAAATTGTTCTGAATAAGGTGTCTATATCAAATGCATTACTTGTCAGCAGTAACGTCTGCCTCATAATGGTCACAATTTCATGGTACAGCAAAATCATCCTTACTACCTTTGGAAGCACAGAGCCATTGAGGAATCTGCCATTCAAACCATTGTGTCTGTGCTCGCTGAATAAATTAGGCACCCATTCTCATCACACTTTCCAGCACCTGCTCTAATGCCTTGCCAGTTACAGCACTTCAGGTTCAGATACAAGTTCCTTTTAAATGAGTTGTGTGTTTCTGCCTCAGCCACCAATTCAGCCAGACAATCCTTGACACCCAGCATCCTCTGGGTGAAATTTTCCTTTCCTTAGTTTTTCTTTAGTTCTTTAGCCAATCACTTTAAATCTCTCCCCTCAATGTACCAGACCTTCTATGTCCACTCCATCCCAGTATCTTAATATTTTGTACATCTTAATTAAGTCACCCTAAGGCCTCCTCTGTTCTAAGGACAGAAATCCTATCCTATTCAATATTTCTGCATTTTCAGGCCCTGGCAACATTCTTATAAATGCTCCCCCTGCCCCCCTGCCCCCCCGCCCCCCCCCCCCCCCCCCCCATCCCGAGACTCTCTCCAAAGCAATTATGTCCTTTTTTTTAATGTAATGACCAGAACTGCACATAAAATTCTATCTATAACACTCTCAATGTCCTCCCTGTTTATTGTGCATTCCTTTGTTTCATTTACCTTCACAAATACATAATTTTACACTTCTTCACGTTGAATTCTATTTACCATTTTTCTGCCCATTCAACCAAACCATCAGCATTCTGTCGTCAACACCCATCATCTTCATTGTCAACTACGTGACCAACTTTTGTGTAGTTCTCAACTTTCGAAATCATGTGTCCAGCACTTAAGTCGAAATCATTAACATACATTGCAAACAGTAAGAAACGGAACATTATGCCCTGAAAACTGTAGAACACTGGTGGAAACCACTGCAGGGATATATGGTGACAATCAACAAAAAATGCCGGTAATCACAGTGGGTCAGGGAGCATCCATGGAGAGAGAACATGCTAACGTATCAAGGCTAGATGGCTCTTCCTCAGAGCTCTGATGAAGAATCATCTAGACTTGATATATTATCTTGCTGTCTCTCCATGGATGCTCCCTGACCCGCTGTGATTTCCAGCAATTTTTGTTTACAATACAGATTTCCAACATCGGTAATAATGTTGGCGATCAACTTTGTTTCCTTTCATTGATCCAATTTTGCAACCAACTTGCCACATTCCCCTGTGTCACTTGGATTTTAGTTTCTCCGTCCAGTCTGCCATATTCAACATTGTTAAATGCCTTAATAAAGCCAATTAGTGAACATTCACTCTGCACCAAACTTCCTTTGTACTTGCTCAAAATATTCCATTAAGTTAATAAGGATCTTCCCTAAATGATACAGTGCTGATTATATTTGATTATTCCATGCCTTCCTAAACAACAATCGATCCTATTCCACAATAGTAATTCTCATAATATGCCCACTAAGGTCAGATCAACATATCCATAATTAGTTGACCTATCCTTTGAATCATTTTTGAATGATGGTACTACAAAATTGCAATCTTTCAGTACTTAGAGTCATAGAGAGTACAGAATGGAAACAGACCCTTCAGTCCAACTCATCAATGCTGACCAGACATCCCACTTAATCTAGTCCAATTTCCCAGCACTTGGCCCATATCCCTCTAAACCCTTCCTATTCATATATCCATCCCCATGCCTTTTAAATGCCGTGATAGTATCAGCCTCTTGGTACCTCATCTATATCATCCTTCTTCTGCATGAAGACAGAGACAAAGTTCTCATTAAGAATGCTGTCCATATTGTTGTCACACACAAGTTACTAGGGACATCTCTTAGTCAGCCATTTGGACTTTCTAGGCTGATAAAGCATCTCTGTATATTCTTTGACTTTATCAGATTTTTTTTGCATTCTCTTCTTGCTTCTGAATTTCCTTTTTTGTTTCCCCCAATATGTTCTAAGCTTTTGTCCGCTTTCTAAACTATTACTTCTTTTGGGAATGTCTGTTTCTACTTTTTCTTAGTCTATATGCTTCTTGACAATCAAGGAGGTTCCATTGATTTCCATGTGGGGCATGCATATATTGTATCCGTAGAATCTCACTTTTGAATGTCTCCCACAATTTTTTAGTGATTTCCATTCAAGTAACTGTATCCAGTCCACATTTTCCAGATCATATCACTGTTTTGCAAAATTCACATTCCCCAGTTTAAAACATGTATTCCTGTTCTATTTTGTCCCTTTCATGATAGCATCAACTCTAATTATTATTATCATTATACTGAAAATGGTCTATTGCTGCTAGTTCACCCACCACCCGGCATCATTTTCAAAGACTACATCCAGAAATGTACTCTCTCTGTTTAGCCATTTACATGCCGTCTAAATATATTGTCTTGAACACTGCAAGAAGTGTGCGCCCTGTTTGTATACCAGTTGATGTTTGGGTAGTTGAAGCACCCAACTGTTACTGTCATTTTGTATTTTGCAATCAAAAAGTTGCCTGTATTTTTTTCCTCTAACTCTCGCCCACTATGTGTGTCCACAGCACATGTCAAGTACTCTGGCTACCCCTTATTTGTTTCTGAACTCAATCTCCATGGCCTCATTTGAGTTTCATTTAGTTTATCACCCCATTGTAATTTATTTATCACTTTTCCATTTCTTCAATAACATTTTCAGGATTGGTGCCATTTTTCATGACATCTTGTCATATCTTCAGACAAGCAGCAATCTCTTCTCACATAGAGGAAAGGTTAACTATCACAGGAGATTTGTTGGATTGTAATACATAAATAAAGGCTGGCTAAATAATTTCTCTTCAAGAAATTCTTTGTGTGTTTGGTACTTTCACGGCTGACCCAGCACATTGTATGCAATAAGCTTTTGAATCACCATAATTTTACAGTTATCAAAAGAAACTTTGTTCAGTGGACTGAACGTAATATTAATGAACTATACAGATAAAAAGCTTCTATGTTTGTTTCCAGATCTTCAATGAGTTACCAGATTTTAATCAAATTAACAAAAAAGGCACAAAAATTGATCTGGTTTGAAAGTCTAAGCAGAGGTTAATGATCAGATAGGTGTTGCTCTGCTCAAAATCCATATTTTGTCAACACTGTACAGCACAGCACCAGGTTAGAAATTCGAGCAGAATTTAACGTTGCTCATAAGTGCTGATGATGGTGGCATATTGATTACAACTGACATGTATGTGAAGTGCAATGATCCTTTCACTTATATAATTGGAGAGTTCTAGCAATTCACCTACCGCTTATTCCAGAAGACAAAACAAAATCTGTGAATGCAAGGGATGATATCATACTTCCTTTCTAATAGGAAGTGCATTTCTTTAGATGCTGAAAATGTGTTGCTGGAAAAGCGCAGCAGGTCAGGAAGCATCCAAAGAGCTGGAGAGTCGACGTT
Source organism: Hemiscyllium ocellatum (assembly GCF_020745735.1). Taxonomy (NCBI): domain Eukaryota; kingdom Metazoa; phylum Chordata; class Chondrichthyes; order Orectolobiformes; family Hemiscylliidae; genus Hemiscyllium; species Hemiscyllium ocellatum. The sequence goes on from NC_083402.1 coordinate 48,071,678, forward strand.
TCGGGCATGAGTCCTTCTTCAGCCCTTTCTTTAGGTGCCCCGACCAAGGAGCATAAGCTTCACTGAGACAATGCCACTTGGAGCCTTGATATTTTTCTTTCTTCGACCACAATTGGATTGATCCTGTGGGAAATGGAGTTGGATATGGATATTGATCCTGTAAGATATGTGCGTCCTGATGAAGGTTCCTGCCTGAATCGTCAACTCTCCTGCTCGTCTAATGCTGCTTGACCTGCTGTGCTTTTTCCAGTTCACATTTTATCGACTGACTTTGCAGCATCTGTAACACTGACTATCTCCAAGTTGTAGGATATGGATCCCTAGCCAGAAGAAAGCATGGCATACTGTTTAAAGACTCCTTTTCTAATTACTTCCTCATTTGGGGTGATTATAGTCTATCCTGTAGAGCAATGCATAGTCACCTAATGGAGGTGTCCAATAACCTTCATACATCTGTTGACAATGTGCAGATTCTACTCACAAGTGCAAGCTGATGTCACTGCATAGAGGGCACAGGGAAGTTGAGACCCGAGTGAACTGAAAAAAGTGACTTACCTGTTCATTAACCAATAATATTTTGGGTTTGAAAAATTAATATCAAGGAACTGAGATGGAATTGTAAATTAAAGAACTTCAGTTACTGTCAAATCAGTTATGGAAAGTAAAATAAGGAGAGAAAAAGAATATTTGTATTAAGAGAGGAAGTAAAGAAATAGAAAAAAGTTTAAGAAATAATAATTTTAACCTTTGAAAATTTATTAATAGTTGAAATAACGTGACTTCACATTTGGAACAGTTATTTTTCAATTAAACATTGTTTAATTGGAAGCAATTAACATCACATTATTAAAAGAGCATTGACATTTGAAAAAAAAAATCTTACCTTTCTGTAGCCAGTTTGGTTCACAGCTACATAGCCAAAGGCAAGATTTAACAGAGGGATACAGCAGGAGCAGGAATCCATTCATTCACACTACTTGCAGACTAATGGGGAAATGCCACTATGGTGACTTCAAGTCATAACTCAGGATTGTTGTTGGTATTATTTTGTCAGATTTTCAGCAGTCCAAGGAAGACTTGACTCTCAAGAAGACCATTACAGTGGTGAGTGAGCAAAATTTCAGGGGTGGTGTAGTGGCTGAATGGCTAGCACTGCTGCCTAACAGTGCCAGGGACCCAACTTCAATCCCAGCCTCGGGAGACTGTGTGGAGTTTGCACGTTCTCTCTGGGTCTGCATGGGTTTCCTCTCATAATCCAAAAACATGCAGATTGGGTGATTTGGCCATGCTAAATTGCCCATAATGTTCAGGGGTGTGTGGTTTAGGTGCATTAGTTAAGGGTAAATGTACAGGAATGGGTGTGGGTGGGTTATTCTTTGTTGGACTAAATGGCCTGTTTTCATACTGCCGGGATTTTGTGAAAATAAGTAAATTCAATGAGGCAAAGATGAAACTATGAACAGTAGATCTACATAGCCAATTCAATATTTTAGGTACAGAAATGCTGAAGACATTTGCTAAGTCAATGCAATGGATAGATAAACACCTGGCATGAAAAGCCCTTACAAATGCCAAACAGCAAAAGAAACTTCACAGGCAAGAAGCATGCTTGACTATTAAAACAAAATACTTTTATTCAGAAATGATGTCATTTTCAGAAAATGTGATGAAGCAGGATACAGCAATAGAAAGTCATTTTTTGAGGTTTCTTTGGCTGAGAAGTTTTTCTTTCTGAGGGTGTTGTCTGTCAGAGGTCTCAGGGCTATTTGCACCCCAAATAAAGCCATTGTAAGTGAGTTTCTGTCTACCCTTGTGGAAGTGCATGTTGTCTTTCAAAAGTTTTCAGATGTCTGAGAATGTCTATTTGTAATCCGCTTGGAGCATTCTGGGATCTTGACTGCACTGCCATTATAAGAGGTCAGGCAATTTTTGGCATTTATTTCTCAATGAACCTTGTGTCCAGTTGAGGTGATTAGCTTTATACAGAATCTATAATATCATGGCTACTTCATTCATGATAGTACGCTTTGGCACTAAGTTGGCATAGAGGTAATGGGATTGGATAGAATCATGTTTTGGAATGAAAGGCATGATGACCATTGGGTATGTGCATTGACGTGGCATAGATAAGCAGCCATGGGCTAGGGAGGTGGTGGGGAGGGTGGGGAGTCAGAGCTAGAAAATTTAATTTTTAAGGAAACTGAATGCAATTCCAATATTCAAATCTCTGACTTACATCTGATTGATCATCAATTAAAGGGTGAAGAGGGGCATTTATCATCCTGAGCTGACAATGTGTTGCTGGAAAAGCACAGCAGGTCTGGCAGCTACCAAAAAGCAGGAGAATCGACGTTTCGGGCATGAGCCTTTCTTCAGGAATGAGGAAAGTATGACAAGCAGGCTAAGATAAAAGGTAGGGAGGAGGGACTTGGGGGAGGGGTGTTGGAAATGCGAGAGGTGGAAGGAGATCAAGGTGAAGGTGATAGGCAGGAGTGGGGGTGGGGGCGGAGAGGTCAGGAAGAAGATTGCAGGTTAGGAAGGCGATGCTAATTTGAGGGATTTGACTGAGGCAAGGTGGGGGGAGGGCAAATGAGGAATCTGGAGAAATCTAGGTTCATTCCTTGTGTTTGGAGGGTTCCTAGGCGGAAGTTGAGGTGCTCTTCCTCCAGTTGTCGTGTTGTTATGGTCTGGCGATGGAGGAGTCCAAGGACCTGCATGTCCTTGGTGGAGTTGGAGGGGGAGTTGAAGTGTTGAGCCATGGGATGTATGGGTTGGTTGGTCCGGGTGTCACAGAGGTGTTCCCTGAAATGTTCCGCAAGTAGGCGGCATGTCTCCCCAATATATAGGAGGCCACATCGGGTGCAGCAGATGCAGTAAATGATGTGTGTGGAGGTACTGGTGAATTTGTGGTGGATATGGAAGGATCCCTTGGGGCCTTGGAGGGAAGTAAGGGGGGAGGTGTGGGCGCAAGTTTTGCATTTCTTGCAGTTGCAGGGGAAGGTGCCGGGAGTGGAGATTGGGTTGGTGGGGCGGTGTGGACCTGACGAGGGAGTCATGGAGGGAGTGGTCTTTTCGGAATGCTGATAGGGGAGGGGAGGGAAATATATCTCTGGTGTTGGGGTCCGTTTGGAGGTAGCGGAAATGACGACGGATGATACGACGTGTGTGGAGGTTGGTGGGGTGGTCCGTGAGGACCAGTGGGGTTCTGTCCTGGTGGCGATTGGAGGGGCGGTGCTCAAGGCCGGAGGAGCGGGAAGTGGAGGAGATGCGGTGGAGGGCATCGTCGATCATGTCTGGGGGAAATTGCGGTCTATGAAGAAGGAGGCCATTTGGGTTGTATGGTATTGGAACTGGTCCTCCTGGGAGCAGATGTGGTGGAGCTGAAGGAATTGGGAGTATGGGATGGCATTTTCACAGGGGGCAGGATGGGAGGGGGTGTAGTCTAGGTAGCTGTGGGAGTCGGTCGGTTTGTAGTAAATGTCCGTGTTGATTCGGTCGCCCGAGATAGAACTGGAAAGGTCTAGGAAGGAGAGGGAGGAGTCTGAGATGGTCCAGGTAAATTTGAGGTCGGATGGAAGGTGTTGGTAAAGTGGATGAACTGTTCAACCTCCTCGTGGGAGCACGAGGTAGCGCCGATACAGTCATCGTTAGCGGGAAGTGGAGGAGATGCGGTGGAGGGCATCGTCGATCACGTCTGGGGGGAAATTGCGGTCTTTGAAGAAGGAGACTGCTCCTCCGCCCTTGAGCCCCGTCCCTCCAATCGCCACCAGGACAGAACCGCACTGGTCCTCACCTACCACCCCACCAACCTCTACATACGTCGTATCATCCGCCGTCATTTCCGCCACCTCCAAACGGACCCCAACACCAGAGATATATTTTCCTCCCCTCCCCTATCAGCGTTCCGAAAAGACCACTCCCTCCATGCCTCCCTCGTCAGGTCCACATCCCCACCAACCCAACCTCCACTCCCGACACCTTGCCCTGCAACCGCAAGAAATGCAAAACTTGCGCCCACACCTCCTTTACTTCCCTCCAAGGCCCCAAGGGATCCTCCCATATCTGCCACAAATTCACTTGCACCTCCACACACATCATTTACTGCATCTGCTGCACCCGATATGGCCTTTTCTAAATTGGGGAGACAGGCCGCCTATTTGCGGAACGTTACAGGGAACACCTCTGGGACACCCGGACCAACCAACCCAACCACCCCATGGCTCAACACTTCAACTCCCCCTCCCATTCCGCCAAGGACTTGCAGGTGCTTGGACTCCTCCATCGCCAGACCATAGCAACATGACGGTTGGAGGAAGAGCGCCTCAACTTCTGCCTAGGAACCCTCCAACCACAAGGGATGAACCTAGATTTCTCCAGTTTCCTCATTTCCCCTCCCCCCACCTTGTCTCAGTCAAATCCCTCGAACTCAGCACCGCCTTCCTAACCTGCAATCTTCTTCCTGACCTCTGCGGCCCCACCCCACTCCAGCCTATCACCTTCATCTTGACCTCCTTCCACCTATCGCATTTCCAATGTCCCTCCCCAAGTCCCTCCTCCCTACCTTTTATCTTTCCTCATTCCTGAAGAAGGGCTCATGCCCGAAACGTCGATTCTCCTGCTCTTTGGATGCTGCCCGACCTGCTGCGCTTTTCCAGCAACACATTTTCAGCTCTGATCTCCAGCATCTGCAGTCCTCACTTTCTCCATTTATGATTCTGGCCTGACTCCATTCTGCACCACACCCCTGCATTAAATACCAGGACATTTTTCCTGAGCCAGCTGAAGTGAACTTAACAATATTTCTCTATTCCCCTGACCTGGATTATGAGCAAACTTTAAGACCTCAGTGTTAGTACTGGTCTCAGGGTGTTTTTGAATTTCTGTCAACATATTCAAATCGGAGAAAGTGAGGACTGCGGAAGCTGGACAGTCAGAGTCTAAAAATGTAGCGCTTGAAAAGCACAGCAGGTCAGGCAGCACCTGAGGAGCAGGAGAGTCAACGTTTCAGACATAAGTTCTTCATCCTGAAATAACGACTCTCCTGCTTCTCGGATGCTGCCTGACCTGCTGTGCTTTTCCAACACCATACCTCTCAACAACGCATTCAAATGATCTATAAAGGACATCGTGCTGAGACTCCTACCCTTACTTTAACTGGACATTTTGTGCCAAGGCTTTATGAACTAATTTTATAGATTTTAACGTTTAATATGTCATATGTTTTTTTTGGATAGGAAGCTGGGGGAATATGAATTAATTCTTGCCAGTAAATTTGTCATGTCACCAATGCATTATTGTCAGAGACAATATGCCTCCATTCTACATGTGAATGAGTTTATCTGTTAAATCTCTTGTGTCAAACTAATTCTTTGATTATCCAATTACAAAGCACTAGCAGTCAATCTGCACTATCATTATCACTGCACTTTTGCAGGAGTGTTTAACAATAGATGATATAAAATCCTGAGCACTCAAAACATTTTTTTTAATTAAAACGTGCTTTTTTTGACAATAGATTCATTTGTACATTATTCAGATATTTACTATTTTCATAATAGGAAAATGACCTTGAAGCTATTTAAACTGAATTTGGAATTTTATTAATTCAACCCAGATGTACCTGGGAGCGCACAGTCATCTCAAGTAAAATAGGCATTGCCATAAAAATGAATTTCTACGGCAAAATGAATTTCTCAGAATTTCCTATGAATGCATCAACAACAAGGGAAACAAAAAAATGTTCTGGAAAAGCACAGCATTAGGCATGGCAGCATCTGTGGAGATAAAGCAGAGCAAATGTTTTGGGCCTAGCAACCCTTCATCAAAACTGACTATAGCCACGAAAAGGTTGTTATTTATGTTGAGGATGAGGCTGGGAAAGAGGAGGAAGAATAAATGGTCGGAGGAGATGGAGCCCAGAGAAACAGGCAATCAGTTGGACAGGCAAAGGAATGGGCAAAAGTCAGTCTTGGAGAAACAATAGCTGCTAATGGGAACCATTAGTGCCTGACAATTGGTTGTTTGTAGTAGCTGCCCATGTGATAACAAGGCCTCGTGTGTGGATTTTGAGGTACAGACAGTGGGAGAAGGTGCCTCAAACTCTAAAATTTGTGAACATGATAATGAGTACAGAAGGTGACAGGGTCGCCAAGTAGAAAATTAAATGCTCTGTCATCGTTGCATCATTTTCATTAAAACACCAAAATCACACGACAGCTGGCATAACCCTTGTAGCCTCAGTTGTTATGAACTGCTAACATTCATACCTCTGAATCTGAATACTGCTAAGGATGATGAATTTGATATTGATAGACTCAAAAGTTCTTGAAGTCGCAGCACAACCATCAACAGCAGTTCTGATGTCAGCACTGGTTCAAAAGGTCACACTCGTGTATTTAGAGTCATAGAGTCATAGAGATGTACAGCATGGAAACAGACCTTTTGGTCCAACCTGTCCATGCCGACCAGGATATCCCAACCCAATCTAGTCACAACTGCCAGCACCTGGCCCATATCCCTCCAAACCCTTCCTATTCATATACCCATCAAAATGCATCTTAAATGTTGCAATTGTACCAGCCTCCACCACATCCTCTGGCAGCTCATTCCAAACACGTACCACCCTCTGCATGAAAAGGTTGCCTCTTTGGTCTCTTTTATATATTTCCCCTCTCATCCTAAACCCATGCCCTCTGGCTTTGGATTCCCCCACCCCAGGGAAAAGACTTTGCCTATTTATTCCATCCATGCCCCTCATAATTTTGTAAACCTCTATAAGGTCACCCCCCAGCCTCTGATGCTCCAGGGAAAACAGTCCCAGCCTGTTCAGCCTCTCCCTGTAACTTAAATCCTCCAACCCTGGCAACATCCTTGTAAATCTTTTCTGAACCCTTTCAAGTTTCACAACATCTTTCCAATGGGAAGCAGACCAGAATTGCATGCAATATCCCAACAGTGGCGTAACCAATGTCATGTGCAGCTGCAACATGACCTCCCAACTCCTGTACTCAATACTCCGACCAAAAAGGCAAGCATACCAAACGCCTTCTTCACTGTCCTATCTACCTGCGACTCCACTTTTAAGGAGCTATGAACCTGCACTCCAAGGTCTCTTTGTTCAGCAACACTCCGTAGGACCTTACCATAAAGTGTATAAGTCCTGCTAATACTTGCTTTCCCAAAATGCAGCACCTTGCATTTATCTGAATTAAACTCCATCTGCCACTTCTCAGCCCATTGTTCCATCTGGTCCAGATCCTGTTGTAATCTGAGGTAACCCACTTCGCTGTCCACTACACCTCCAATTTTGGTGTCATCTGCAAACTTACTAACTTTACCTCTTATGCTCGCATCCAAATCATTTATGTAAATGACTAAAAGTAGAGGGCCCAGTACCGATCCTTGTGGCACTCCACTGGTCACAGGCCTCCAGTCTTCTACCTTTGAGCTAGTTCTATATCCAAATGGTTAGTGTTCCCTGTATTCAATGAGATCTAACCTTGCTAATCAGTCTCCCATGGGGAACCTTGTCGAACGCCTTACTGAAGTCCATATAAATCACATCTACTGCTCTGCCCTCATCAATCTTCTTTGTTACTTCTTCAAAAAACTCAATAAAATTTGTGAGACATGATTTCCCACGCACAAAGCCATGTTGACTATCCCTAATTAGTGCTGAAAATGTGTTGCTGGAAAAGCGCAGCAGGTCAGGCAGCATCCAAAGAACAGGAGATTTGACGTTTCGGGCATAAGCCCTTCTTCAGGAATCAATCAGTCCTTCCTATCCTTAATCAGTCCTTGCCTTTCCGAATACATGTACATACTATCCCTCAGGATTCCCTCCAACAACTTGTCCACCACCGAGGTCAGGCTCACCGGTCTATAGTTCCCTGGCTTGTCTTTACCACCCTTCTTAAATAGTGGCAGCACGTTTGCCAACCTCCAGTCTTCCGGCACCTCACCTGTGACTATCAATGATACAAATATCTCAGCAAGAGGCCCAGCAATCACCTCTCTGGCTGCCCACAAAGTTTTAGGTTACACCTGATCAGGTCCTGGGGATTTATCAACCTTTAACCGTTTCAAGACATCCAGTACTTCCTCCTCTGTAATCTGGACATTTTGCAAGATGTCACCATCTATTTCCCTACACTCTATATCTTCCATGTCTTTTTTCACAGTAAATACTGTTGCAAAATATTCATTTAGTATCGCCCCCATTCCCTGTAGCTCCACACAAAGGCCGCCTTGCTGATCTTTGAGGGGCCCTATTCTCTCCCTAGTTACCCTTTTGTCCTTAATATATTCGTTAAAACCCTTTGGATTCTCCTTAATTCTATTTGCCAAAGCTATCTCATGTCCCCGTTTTGCCCCTCCTGATTTCCCTCTTAAGTATACTCTGACTTCCTTTATACTCTTCTACGGATTCACTCGACCTATCCTGTCTATACCTGACATATGCTTCCCTCTTTTTCTTAACCAAACCCTCAATTTCTTTAGTCATCCAGTATTCCCTATAGTTACCAGCCTTCCCTTTCACCCTGACAGGAATATACTTTCTCTGGATTCTCGTTATCTCATTTCTGAAGGCTTCCCATTTTCCAACCATCCCTTTACCTACGAACATCTGCCTCCAATCAACTTTTGAAAGTTCTTGTCTAATACCGTCAAAATTGGCCTTTCTCCAATTTAGAACATCAACTTTTAGATCTGGTCTATCCTTTTCCATCACTATTTTAAATCTAATTGAATTATGGTCGCTGGTCCCTAAGTGCTCCCCCACTGACACCTCAATCATCTGCCCTGCCTTATTTCCGAAGAGTAGGTCAAGATTTGCACCTTCTCTAGTAGGTACATCCACATACTGAATCAGAAAATTGTCTTGTACACACTTAAGAAATTCCTCTCCATCTAAATCCTTAACACTATGGCAGTCCCAGTCGATGTTTGGAAATTTAAAATCCCCTACCATAACCACCCTATTATTCTTACAGATAGCTGAGATCTCCTTACAAGTTTGTTTCTCAATTTCCCTCTGACTATTGGGGGGTCTATAATACAATCCCAATAAGGTGATCATCCCTTTCTTATTTCTCAGTTCCACCCAAATAACTTCCCTGGATATATTTCTGGGAATATCCTCCCTCAACACAGCTGTAATGCTATCCCTTATCAAAAATGCCACTTCCCCTCCTCTCTTGCCTCCCTTTCTATCCTTCCTGTAGCATTTGTATCCTGAAACATTAAGCTGCCAGTCCGCCCATTCCTGAGCCATGTTTCTGTAATTGCTATGACATCCCAGTCCCATGTTCCTAACCATGCCCTGAGTTCATCTGCCTTCCCTGTTTGCCCCTTGCATTGAAATAAATGCAGTTTAATTTATTAGCCCTACCTTGTCCCTGTCTGCCCTGACTGTTTGACTCACTTCTGTTCTCAGCTATACCCGTCTCAGATCGATCTCTTTCCTCACTATCTCCCTGGGTCCCACCACCCCCTCCCCCCAACACCCCCCCACCATCCCCACCTTACTAGTTTAAATCCTCCCAAGCAGTTCTAGCAAATTTCCCTTCCAATTTAGGTGCAATCCGTTCTTCTTGTGCAATTCACTTCTATCCCAAAATGTGAATCCTTCTTCCATACACCAGCTCCTCAGCCATGAATTTATCTGTTCTATCCTCTTATTCCTGCCCTCACTAGCTTGTAGCATTGGCATAATCCAGATATTACACCCTTGAGGACCTCCTTGTTAAATTTCTGCCTAACACTCTGTAATCTCTCTTCAGAATCTCAACCTTTTCCCTTCCTATGTCATTGGTTCCAATGTGGACAATGACCTCTTGCTGGCCCCTCTATCCCGTGAGAACATTCTGCACCCTCTCTGAGACATCCTTGATGCCTGCAGCAGGGAAACAACACACCATTCTGCTTTTTCTCTGCTGGCCACAGAAACGTCTGTCTGTACCTCAGGCTACAGAATCCCCTAACACAATTGATCGTTTGGAAATTGACGTACCCCTCGTTGCATTAGAGCCAGTCTCAATATCAGAAACTTGGCTGTTTGTTCTACGTTCCCCTGAGAATCCATCACCCTCTACATTTTCCAAAACAGCATACCTGTTTGAAATGGATATATTGACAAAAGACTCCTGCACTAGCTGCCTACCTCTCTTACCTTTCCTGGAGTTAACCCATCAAAGTGGCTGTATCTGAGTCTTTCCCCCCTTCCTATAACTACCATCCATCACATACTGTTGATGTTGCAAATTCCACATCGCTTCTATCTGTCTCTCCAACCGATCCACTCGATCTGATAAGATTCTCATCCAACAGCATTTATGGCAGATGTAATCCGCAGTAACCCTTAAACGGTCTTTAAACTCCCAAGTCTGACAAGAAGTACATATCAGGGAAGTTGTGGACTCTGATATTTCAATTGATTCCAAGATGGTGATGGCACGGTGAGGTGAGCCCAGTGGCGTGTGATGGATCCAAAGCATGATAACTTCGATGTTGGTGGGTTGGGTGTGGACAGCAGTGAGGTGCAGGACTCAAGGCAGTAGCAGTGGCAGCAAAGCAACAGTTGCAGAAATGGTGGCACCTTGGCATTGCTGTGTCCAGCACGAGCAGCATTGGTGAGCCTCGCTCAGGACTCAGAGGTGGCAGCAGCAGTAGTGATGCTGATCTGCACATTTCCTTTATCTTTTGTTTCTGTTTCTTAAACTTAGGCTCTTGTTTTTAATTGTAACTATTGCATTTGAAAGTGGCGCTGGAAAATAGCAGCACTTTTCACTGTATTCCTGTACTCAGATACATGTGATCATAAATAAAATCTGAAATTGAATATCATGAGGTCAAGTTCTGCTCTAGAATTTGACCACTAAATTCTAGGCTGAAACTTTTTTGCTGTTCTTTGGACAAAATGTTTGTTTGAGATCCTGTATTCCTTTGAGATGATCCAAAAAGATCTTGTGACAATATTTTTAATGAAAATCATAGGCAATATTGCTGGTATACTGACCAATATTTGTTTCCAAATCAAAATTGCAAAAACAGATTGCCTCACGGCAGCACAGTGGCTCAGTGGTTAGCACTACTGCCTCACAGCACCAAGGACCCAGATTCGGTTCCAGCCTTGGGCGACTGTGTGTGGAGTTTGCACATTCTCCCCGGGTCTGCGAGGGTGTCCCCCCCACAGTCCAAAGATGTGCAGGTCTGGTGAATCGGCCATTGAAAATTGTCCATTGCGTTAGTCAGAGGGAAATGGGTCTGGGTGGATTATTCTTCGGAGGGTCGGTGTGCACTTGTTGGGCCGAAGGGCCTGTTTCCACACTGTAGGGAATCTAATCTAATTATAGATTGCTGTTTGTGAGAACTTGTATCAGTTTGGTGAATTTCATACATTAACACAGTGACCACACTTAAAAATGCTTTGCTAATTGTACTGCTTGGGAATCTCGTGAAGTTGTGAAAGACACTACAGTATATAAATGAAATTTTTCCTTTGTCTTCATGTGTATCTTTTGTACTTTCTTAGCCGCTGTGAACAGCATTCATATTCATCCTATAGCTACTCACTGCACTAAATTACATTTCGGAACGACAAAAGGCATTCAATCTCTGAATATTCAAGGCCCACCCTCATGAAAATTTTCTGAATTTGTCATAGTTTATGGTCACATCATTCAATGCACACAAAGAGAGTTCTAAAACGTAAAGTTTTAAAGGGACCTGGTCAGCATTTGCCCCGTAAGTAATGCCATTAAAAATACTAATTTGATCATTATCATATTTCTGTTTTTGGAAATTTGCTGTGTGAAAATTATTTGTTGCATTTCCTGCACTGCCACAGTGAGTGCAGGCATTCCCCACATTGCAAACTAGTTCCATTCTTGAATCTGTTTGCAAGTCAATTTGAATGAAGGTCAGAACATAATACAGTACAATATAAAATCGCCATTGTTATTATGAGGAAATGTTCATATGTCGGATATTTGCAATTGTTGTTAACACATTGCGTTCGTAATTATGGGCATTCGTAAGTCAGATGTTCGTAAATTGGAGATGCCCTGTACATTTGAAGTAGCTATTCAATGGTTTTAGAGCATCCTGGAGTTCAGAGTTGACAAAACATGTTAAATGAATGCAGATCATTCTTTTATCTTTCTTGTCTGGTTTGAAGGGTTAGAAGACCTACTTATTGTCTTAGTTCAACTTAATGGCAGATAAATCTGATTATGCAGCATCCCATATTTTAGGGAAGTACTAAATGTTGAAGAGTCCATCATGCCAACAGGATGTCTACATATTCTGTCCAAGCTGGAAATCTGTTATATTGTTAAAGAACCTGTCAGCTACATCTTGCCTATGCCAGTCAGAGTTCTAATGCTTATTTCAAATTCCTTTCCCAATTGTGTTGTCATTAGCGATGAGAAACGGTAAAACAGATCAGGGTCAAACACCAAAAGAGCTTGTTATTCAAAACTCATGAATCTTCAGTCTTGAGAACAGATTAGAAATTATTCATACTGAAACTGTCTCAAACTACATCTGTTGAGGATATTACAGCAAATTTCCCCAGAGCACAGAAGTTGATGGATCATTGTAGGCTGCCAGTAAAAAAAAGCGATTAGGTAAAAATGCTTGTACTAAAATGGTATGGAGCCAGGATCTACGTGAAAACTGCAAGCCATTGCCAATCTTGTTTCCTCCTCTCCAGATTTATTTGCTGTTCAGAAAAAAACATGAAAATTTTCAAACAGCATGTACTACTCCAACTTGATTTATATATTTCAAAATGGAGCTGATAGCCAAGTATTACTGGTTATTTGAAATAAAAACAGAAATTTCCGGAGAAACTCAGCAGGTCTGAGGTCAGAGCAAAGGTAATAAGACACAGTCAGTGGATAGGGCATTGGGATGTGTTGTCTGATTTGTAGGAAAAAGTGAGAACTGAGTCCACATTCCTGATGAAGGTTTACGCTCCCGCTCCTGCTCCTCGGATGTTGCCTGACTTGCTATGCTTTTCCAGTGCCATCCATTTCAAGGTTGTCTTATGTATGCTTTGTAGGATTTGCTTTTAGTGCAGCGGTCCCATGTTCTCCTTTTCACACCTATTTTATGACTCTCTCTCATCAGGTCTGGCATCATAGAGTCATAGAGACGACCAGCATGGAAACAGACCCTTCGGTCCAACCTGTCATCTGTGAAGAGAAATCAAAGTTAATGTCTCGAGTCCGGTGACTTCCTCAGTGCTGGACCCAAAATGTCAACTTTGATTTCTCTTCACAGATGCTGCCAGACCTTCTGAGCTTTTCCAGCAACTTCTGTTTTTGTTTCTGATTTACGGGATCTACAGTTTGGCCCATATCTCTCCAAACCTTTCCTAGTCATTGTTAAAAAAAATCACACAACACGAGGTTATAGTCCAACAGGTTAATTTGGAAGCACTAGCTTTCGGAGCACTGCTCCTTCATCAGGTGATTGTGGCGCACAAGATCGTAAGGCACAGAACTTATAGCAAAAGTTTACAGTGCAACTGAAATTCTACATTGAAAAAAGACCTGGATTGTTTGCTTAGTCTCTCATCTTTTAAAAAGGGCATATTGGTTTCACTTCTTTCATACATAAATCCCAGAATCCCAGAACTATTTTTGGAAGTTATATTTTCAAGTGAACTTTAACAATAGGTGCCATGTCATCTCAGGTAATGCATTGAAGGTCTGAAGTGTCATGTGTGAGGCTGTGTGTGCACCATACAAGGAACCTCACATCTTCAACACACTACCCAAGATGACATGGCACCGACCACTAAGGTTCACCTGAGAATGCAGCTCCATACAGAAAGCTCTGGGACCCACACATGAAAGAACTGAAACCAACGTGGTCACTCCAAAAGATGAGAGACTCAACGAACAATCCAGGTCCACCTCAACATATAATTTCAGTTGCACCGCACTGCAAACTCCCGCTGTGTGCCCCACCATCTTGTACTCCCCAACCAGCGCTCCGAAAGCTAGTGCCTCCAAACAATCTGCTGTTTCACAACCTGGTGTTGTGTGATTTCCAACATTGCGCACCCCAGTCCAATACCAGCACCTCCAAACCTCCAACACCAAGTCGACTGCAGCAGTTCAGGAAAGCAGATATAATGAACCACATAGAAAATACTGAAGATTTGGTGAGATGGTAGTGTCTTTCGTTAATTGCCCCACTTTCTCAAGGGCAACTAGGTATGGGCAATATCTGCTGGCCACATCCCATGAATATACTTTTTGAAAAATTGGGATGGACGAAATATAAAATTAGGAAATTATATGAGTGTGTAATAACCCCAGCTAATTCTATATTTGAAATCATTAACTTCCTGGATGAGAAGGTTTGAAATGGTTTCCCTTCTTTATTTATTCTCTCCCTCCCTCAGTTGATCATTAGAAGGTTAATTTAAATATGGATCCTTTGCATTGTGGAGTCTTCATTCCCAGACAAAAATGAACCTTATGATTTAAAAAGAAACCAGTTTTATTCAGCTTTCTTCAGTTAACAAAGACTGAGTTCAGAAATTCAAAAACTTGAGAAGAATTAGCAACACAATGCATGTACACATTGATTAGAAATAAGATGTGAATTCAGGAAATGAACTTTGTTTTAGAAATGGATCAGTAGTTTGGGAAGAGCAGCTTGTTGAACATTCTGGCATTGCAGTGGAGGTAATCAGTGCCACTTGGTAGTTGAATAGCAATTCAACATTCTTAATTTTGCAGGTTGGTTGAGATTCTGTTGTTCTGGCTCCTTTTAACTCTGACTGAATTGCAGATTTCAGGATGAGAGATTTGCTGTCCTGTTGCCTCTTGTCCTGTTATTAGCTAGCTAACCTCTAGCGCTTAGAGTGAGAAATTCTCTTTCTCTCCCATACAGGTTAAGTAGGAGATAGTTCTTTGTGATTTTCACATTTGAACACTTAAACCAGGTTAGTACACACAGGTGTTAAAGCCTGCTGGTATACAGGTGAAGCTCAGTCATACTAGTGCACTCCAGTTGAGTTGAGACTGATATTTTCACACAGCCTTCAAAGGAGAAATCACAAAATGTGTCTGCAGTTTGGAACTTAAATACCTGGATGGATTGCTATTGAGCCACAAGTCATCAGCCCCTGATTATCCTTGGAATCTCAAGAGATCACAATCTAGTCTGCTTTGACTTGGCCATCAAAACTTTCCTATTCATGTACATGGAGAAAGTAAGGATTACAGATGCTATAGATCAGAGTCGAAAAGGGTGGTGCTAGAAAGCACAACAGTGCAGGTAGTATCCAAGGAGCAGGAGAATCAACATTTTGAGCATATGCCTGACCTACTGTGCTTTTCCTGTGCCAGACTTTTCGACTATTTGTATGTGTCCAAATGTATTTTAAGTGTTGCAACTCTACATGAATTTACCACTTTCTCTGGAAGCTCATTACATATATTCACCACTCTCCAGGTGAAAAAGTTGCCCCTCAGGTTCCTTTTAAATCTTTCTCCTCTCACCTTAAAATGATGTCCTCCAGTTTTGAATTCCTCTCCCCTAGGGAAAAGACATATGCTATTCACCTTATCTATGCCCCTCATGATTGTTGTTCAGCATGACCATTACCCAAAATGCCTCTGAAAATTCAAAATATTAATAAACATATGATATCAGCAATTCACTTTCAAATCCTCCACCCTAGGCATAGCTGACTTCCACTCTTTATTAATCAAATGTTGCTGTTCTCCACAGGTAGTCAAAACTAGAACAAATTCAAATGCCTTTTTGTTTATATTTGAAAGGTAAGCACGAGAGCAATATGAATTTATGAACCAAGTGTCTTCTTTAGTCATTAAAAGAAAGCTTTATCATTTGAATATTCATAGTCAGATCTTGTTGTTCGTCTTGCACGATAGCTCAGTGGTTAGCACTGCTGCCTCACAGCGCCGGGCACCCGGGTTTGATTCCAGCCTTGAGTGACTGTCTGTGTGGAGTTTGCCCATTGTCCCTGTGTCTGTGTACGTTTCCTTTGGGTTCTCTGGTATCTTCCACAGTCCAAAGATGTGCAGGTTACATGGATTGGCCATAGAAAATGCAAGGATAGGGTAGAAAGTCGATCTGGATGGGCTGCTTTTTGGAGGGTCAGTGGGGACTTGATGGGCCCAGTGGTCTGTTTCCACACTGTAGGAATTCTAGTATATCTAGAGAAGGTATCTGTTTACCACTTGTACTAATATACTGCAACACAATCCGACTTTGCCACTGATATGTTAATGGAAGCTATCATCCATTGCAGAGAGATGTAGATAGAATCAAAGCATGATTTGCCTCCTTAGAAATTGCTGTAAGGATGTTTGCCCATTCAGCTAGTCCCCTATTTAAGTGATTTTACACATACTGTTCTGATCAATTCTCTATCCAGATAGCTGTCCAGTTACATTTTTAAGCACTAATTAAAATAACATTATTTTTCTCATCAGCATTGCACCGTTAAATTACAACAGAAAAGAATAATCATGTGCATAGCCATAGGGTACACAAGAATATAGTAGTAATGTTTTAAGTGTCTGAATGTGAACATGGCTGACCAAACCTGTGTCCATGTAAAAATCCCTAACAAACTGCTGTAAACAGTAAAAATGACACTTATATTCCATTATCTACAGTATAATGTGCTCCACAGCCATTGCTAAGTCAACAATCTGGTAGCCTGTCATTGAAAGAAAATAGGTACGAACAAATCTCAGGATGGTTTCGATTACAATTCAAAGCATGCAACAAATTGAGTGACAGAGTTTGCATCTGTGCTAACCTGTGAATTCCTGATAAGTGAATACGCTTGACGAGTGAATAAAATAGTTGGCAAAGAGATTATCACTTAATGGAAAAGGACTATTTAGAAGACACAATTTAGGAAGTGATGAGTTACAAAGGTGGACCAAGTATTTCCAGCTGCAGATGGTGAGTCCGTTATATGCAATAAGCAATTTATTTTTTGAAATATCTCCTTACCACTTATTGAATTTAACTAATGCATATAACATTAATTCAAGTGGTTACATTTGATTAAAATATTTTTATTAGGTACATGTGCTAATCTGACTGGAATACTTTTATAACAGCTGGTTATATGATTCATTACCACAGCAGTAGTTATGGTACCCTAATTATAATTTTTTCAAATGTATGATTTTATTGGTTTTTCATCATAATCATTGTCCTTCACTTCCAAAGTTGCTGTGTGTTAAATAATAATCAGTATAACAGACAAACAGTCTGAGAAGGCATTTACTAATGTAAGGCTAGACAGAAACAGACACTTCAGTCAAACTCATCCATGCTGACCAGATATCCTAAATTAATCTACTCCTATTTGCCAGCATTTGGCCTATATCCCTCTAAACCTCTCCTATTCATGTATCCACCCAGATGACGTTTAAAAATCATAATTGTGTCAGCATCTACCACTTCCTCTGGTAGCTCATTCCATACACCACCCTCTGCATGAAAAAAATGCACCTTAGGTCCCTTTTATATCTTTCCCCTCTCACCTTAAACCTACGCCTTCTAGATTTGGACTCCTCTACCTTGGGAAAAAGATCTTGGTTATTTATAATGTCCATGCCCCTCATGGTTTTATAAACCTCTATAAGGTCACTCAGACTTTGATGCTCCAGAGTAAACAACCATCTGTTCAGCCTCTCCAAATAGCTCAAACCCTCCAACCCTGGCACCATCTTCGTAACCTTTCAAGTTTCATAACATCTTTTCTGGGAGACCATAATCGAATGCAGTATTCCGAAAGAGGCCTAACCAATGTCCTGCACATCTGCAACATGACCTCCCAATTCCTATACTCAATACACTGACCAATAAAAGCAAATATACCAAACATTTTCTTCACTATCTTGTCTACCTGTGACTCCACTCTCAAGGAGCCATGAACTGACATTCCAAGGTCTCTTTGTTTGGCAACACTCTAGAGG
Organism: Hemiscyllium ocellatum; assembly: GCF_020745735.1. NCBI lineage: Eukaryota > Metazoa > Chordata > Chondrichthyes > Orectolobiformes > Hemiscylliidae > Hemiscyllium > Hemiscyllium ocellatum. Next base: position 48,089,668 of record NC_083402.1, read on the forward strand.
ACCTTACCATTAAATGTATAAGTCCTGCCCTGATTTGTCTTACCAAAATGCAGTACCTCACATTTATCTAATTTAAACTCCATCTGCCAGTCCTTGGCTCATCAGACGATCTGATCAAGATCCCATTGTACTTGAGGTAACCTTCCTGGCTGTGCATTACACCACCAATTTTGGTGTCATTCAGTCAAAGAGTCAGAGAGATGTACAGTATGGAAGCAGACCCTTTGGTCCAACTCATCCATGCCAACCAGATATCCCAACCCAATCTAGTCCCAACCGGCCCATATCCCTCCAAACCCTTCCTATTCATATGCCCACTCAAATGCCTTTTACGTGTTGCAGTCGTACCAGCCTCCACTACTTCCACTGGCAGCTCATGCCATACACATACCACCCTCTGTGTGAAAAAGTTGCCCCTTAGGTCTCTTTTATATCTTTCCACTCTCAGCCTAAATCTATGCCCTCTAGTTCTGGACTCCCCCACCACAGGGAAAAGACTTTATCTATTTATCCTATCCATGCCCCTCATGAGTTTATAATCCTCTATAAGGTCACCCCTCAGCCTCCAATACTCCAGGGAAAACAGCCCCAGCCTATTCAACTTCTCCCTCTAGCTCAAATCCTCCAATCCTGACAACAACAACAGGGGAGGTGACATGGAGACCAAGAGGGAGCTGAGAAGGTAAGGAAACTGTTTAAATACTTACCTTTGAATCCCACAGCTTTAACCAGCAACACATTTTCAGCTTTGAATCCCACAGCCTTTTTCCTGTCCAGGAGCAGCAGGAGATAGAGTGGAGGTGACGTGGAGACCAGGAGGGGGCCGGGATGGTAAGGGCTTAGTATATAGTTGGGCAGCGACTAAACCCAAGATACTGCACATGTAGGATCTCCCTCCCGCTCTCCCCTCCCCAAACAGAAGAAAAAGTCATTGTAAGGAAAGGTTTTTATTTTTGTTTTTTCATTTCTTTCATATATTTAAGTGCATTGTTTGGTTTTAGTTAGTTGATATAAAGCTAAGGCTTACAATGGCAGGGGACCTCAGAACTGTGACTTGTGCCTCTTGCTTGATGCGGGGGGGTCAGGAACGTGGCTGACGTACCTGACTCTTACACTTACAAGAAGTGTGTCCAGCTGCAGCTCTTGTTTGTCCTCGTGACGGCTCTGGAGCTGCGGATGGACGCACCATGGAGCATCCGTGATGATGTGGAGGTCATGGATAGCACGTTTAGTGAACTGGTCACACCGCAGTATAGAATTGCTGAGGGAGACAGTGAATGGATGTTCAAAAGGCAGAAAAAGAAGAGGAAGGCAATGTAGGTGTCCCCTGCGGTCATCTCCCTCCAAAACAGGTATACCATTTTGGATACTGTTGGGGAGATCGCTCACCGAAGGAGGGCAGCAGTTGCCAGGACCATGGCACCGTGGTGGGCACTGCTGTTCAGAAGGGCAGGAAAAGGACTTGTAGGGCCATAGTCATAGGGGATTCTATTATGAGGGGAGTAGAAGGGTGGTTCTGTGGCCGAAAATGTGACTCTCAGATGGTACGTTACCTCCCAGGTGCTCGGGCCAGGGATGTCACCGATCGGCTGCAGAGCACTCTGAAAGGGGAGGGTGAACAGCCAGTTGTCTTGATGCATATAGGCACCAATGATATAAGTTAAAAACAAGATGAGGTCCTGAAAGAAGATTTCAGGGAGCTAGAAGAGAAGTTATAAAGGAGGACCTCAAAAGGTAGTGATCTCGGGATTACTACCAGTGCCACATGCTAGCTAGCATAGAAATGAAAAAATAGGCAGGATGAACAAGTGGCTTGGGGGATGGTGCAGGAGGGAGGTGTTCAGATTTGTTGGACATTGGGACTGGTTCTGGGAAGGTGAACTATTAAAAATTGGACAGTCTACATCTGAACCAGACTGGAACTAATGTCCTTAGGGGTTTTTGCTACAGCTGTTGGGGAGGTTTTAAACTAATAGTGCAGGGAGCTGGGAACCAGAAGAGATGACAAATAGACAGCAAGGTGGAAACTGGAGACTGTAATAAAAATGAAGAGATCATTAATAAGTGAAAGAGTAGGCAGACAGAGATGAATGCAAAAGAGCTGGTGGCCTGAAGTGCATATACTTTCATGCAAGGACTATAGTGGGTAAGGCAGATGAACTTAGGGCTTTGATTGGTGCCAATCACAGAGACTTGGTTGAAAGAAGGGCATGATTGGCAACTAAATGTTCCAGGATATAGATGCTTTAGACAGGACAGGGAGAGAAGTAAAAGGGGAGGAGGAGTTGCATTGCTGGTCAGGGATGATATCACGACTGAGCTAAAGGAGGATACTATGGAGGGTTTTAGTAGTGAGGCATTATGAGTGGAGCTGAGAAATAAGAAGGGTGCAGTTACATTGTTGGGGCTGTATTGCAGGTCTCCCAACAGTGAGCATGAGGTAGAAGAACAAATAGGTAAACAGATTATGGAAAGATGTAGAGGAAACAGGGTAGTAGTGATGGGAGATTTTAATTTTCCCAACATTGACTGGGATACACTTAGTGTCAGAGGTCTGGAGGGGGAGAATTTGTAAGAAGCATCCAGGTGAGTTTTCTAGAGCAGTATATCAATAGTCCGATGAGGGAAGGGGCCATATTGGACCTGGTGTTGGGGAATGCGCCAAACCAGGTGGTAAAAGTTTCAGTGGGGGATTTCTTTGGGAACAGTGACCACAATTCTGTAAGTTTCAGAATACTCATAGACAAAGATGAGAGTGGTCCAAAGTGAAGAGTACTAAACTGGGCCAAGGCCAATTATATCAAAATTAGGCAGGAATTGGGAAATGTGGAGTGGACACAGCTATTTGAAGGGAAGTCCACATTTGCTATGTAGGAGGCTTTCAAAGATAGATTAAAGATAGTGCAGGATAGGCATGTCCCATTGAAAGCAAAGGATAGGAAAGGCAAAATTCGTGAACCATGGATGACAGGAGAAATCATATGACTAGCCAAGAGGAAAAGGGAAGTGTACATAAGGTCCAGGCAGCTAAGAACAGAATGGGCCCTGGAGGAATATCAGAAGAGTAGGGCCAGTCTTAAACGAGGAAGCAAGCGGGATAAAAGGGGTCATTAAATAGCTTTAGCGAGCAGAATTAAGGAGAATCCCAAAGTCTTTTATTCTTATACAAGAAGCAAGCAGGTGACTAGAGAAAGGATTGGTTCACTAAAGGATAATGAAGGAAGGATGTGTGTTGAACCTGAGAAAATGGATGAGATTCTGAATGATTACTTTGTGTAAGTGTTCACTGAGGAGACATGATGAATGTTGAGATTAGAGATGGAAGTTTGATAACTCTGGATCACGTTGGCATAAATAGGGAAGATGTGTTGGGTAGGCTAGAGGTTATTAAGGTGGACAAATCCCCAGGACAGGATGGGATCTATCCCAGGTTGCTGAGGGAGGCAAGTGAGGAAATAGCTGCGGACTATCAAATAATACAGGAGAATATAGATAGACTGGAGAGTTGGGTGGAGAAGTGGCAGATGGAGATCAAGCCAGGCAAAAGTGAGGTGATGCGTTTTGGGAAGTCTAATTCTAGAGTGAATTATACAGTAAACGGAAAAGCATTGGGTAATGCTTTTTGATGAGCAGAGAGATCTGGGAGTTCAGATCCATTGTACCCTGAAGGTGCTGCACAGGTGGATAGAGTAGTCAAGAAGGCATATGATATGCTTGCTTTCATCAAATGGGGTATTGTATAAGAGCTGGCAGGTCGTGTTAAAATTGTACACGACATTGGTTTGACCGCATTTAGAATACTGTGTTCTGGTTGCCACATTACCAAAAGGATGGGGATGCATTGGGGAAGGTGCAAAGAAAGTTTACAAGGATGCTGCCTGGTATAGAAGATGCTAGCTATGAAGAGAGATTGAGTAGGTTAGATTTGTTTTCATTAGAAAAAAGGAGATGGCGGGGGAGGTACCTGATTGAGATCTATAAAATCATGAATGGTAGAGACAGGGTGGATAGAGATAAGCTTTTTCCCAGGGTGAAGGATTCAATAACGAGAGTTCACGCTTTCAAGGTGAGAGGTGAAAAGTTTAAGGGGGATACGCACAGCAAGTACTTTACACAGAGGCTGGAACACATTGCCAGCAGATGTTCTTTGTACATCTATGTCAATCTTTTCTGAACCCTTTCAAGTTTCACAACATCTTTTTGATAGGAAGGAGACCAGAATTGCACGCAATATTCCAACAGTGGCCGAACCAATGTCCTGTACAGCTACAACATGACCTCCCAACTCCTGTACTCAATACTCTGACCAATAAAGGAAAGCATATCAAACACCTTCTTCACTATCCTATCTATCTGCAATTCCACTTTCAAGGAGCTATGAACCTGCAATCCAATGTATCTTTGTTCCGCAACACTCCCAGGAGCTTACCATTAAGTGTATAAGTCCTGCTAAGATTTGCTTTCCCAAAATGTAGCACTTCACATTTATCTAAATTAAACTACATCTGCCACTTCTCAGCCTATGGTCCCATCTGATCAAGAACCCATTGTAATCCGAGGTAACCTTCTTCGCTATCCACTATACCTCCAATTTTGGTGTCATCTGCAAACTTATTAACTGTAACTCTTATGCTACTTTTATGATGACAAGTAGTGGATCCAGCACTCCACTGGTCACAAGCCTCCAATCTGAAAAACAAACCTCCACCACCACCCTCTATCTTCTACCTTTGAGCCAGTTCTACATCCTAAAGGCTAGTTCTCCCTGTATTCCATGAGATCTAACTTTGCTAACCAATCTCCCATGGGGGAACCTTGCTGAATGTCTGACTGAAGTCTTTGTAGATCACATCTCCTGCTCTGCCCTCATCAATCCTCTTTGTTACTTCTTCAAAAAAAAACTCAATCAATTTTGTGAGACATGATTTCCCACACATAAAGTCATGTTGACTATCCCTACTGTCTGCCTGAAGTTTGCACATTCTCCCTGTATCAGCGTGGGTTTCCTCCGGGTGCTCCGGTTTCCTCCCACAGTCCAAAGATGTGCAGGTTAGGTGAATTGGCCATGCTAAATTGCCCATAGTGATAGGTGCATTAGTAGGGAAATGGGTCTAGGTGGGTTACTCTTCAGAGGGTCAGTGTGGACTTGTTGGGCCGAAGGGCCTGTTCTGCACTGTAGGGAATCTAATCTAATCTAATCAGAGCTTGCCTTTCTAAATACATGTACATCTTGTCCATCAGGATTCCCTCCAACAACTTGCCCACCACTGACATCAGGCTCACTGGTCTATAATTCCCTGGCTTGTCCTTACACCATTCTTAAATAGTGGCACCATGTTAGCCAATCTCTAGTCTTCCTGAAACTCACCTGTAATTATCGATGATACAAACGTCTCAGTAAGAGGTCCAGCAATCACTTGCCTAACTTTCCACAGAGTTCTAGGGTACATCTGATCAGGTCCTGGGGATTTATCCACTCTGCAAACTTAGTAATTGGACCTCCTACATTCACATGCAAATCACTGGTGATTCATAGAAAATGATGGGGTACAGACTTTGAAAGCCTACCCTCCAAATTGGGGGGAGAAAGTTGGAGAAGGGAAATTACTCACAAAAGCCCATATTCAGCAGGGTCTTTTAAATTCAGCATTGAATTTGAACAGATTCCATTTTGGCTGTTACAGGAGCATAAACTCACAGTGTGAGAATCATGAATTTATGGAATAGACATTAGCGGTCTTGTTATCATCTATCGTGAGAGGAATTGAATATGAAAGTGAAGAGGTTCTATTCTAGTTGTACAGGACATTGGTGAAACCATATTTTGATTACTGTAGTATTAGTCACCTTATTTATGGAAGCATTAAATACATTGGAAGTAATTCAGAGAAAGTTTGCCAGACAAGTACCTAGATTTAGCATGTTGTCTTATGAAGTAAGATTAGGCAGGCAAGGCTCATACCTGCTAGAGTGTCGAAGAGTAAGATGTAATTTGATTGAAACATTTCACAGAAGCATAGAATCCCTTCAATGTGGAAGCCCATTGAGTCCACATTCATTCTTCAAAGACCATCCCACTCCCCCACCCTATTCCTGTAACCCTGCATTTCCATGGATAGTCCACCAAATCTGTACATCCTTGGACACTATGGCCAAATGTCTTACTCCTCCTCCTACATTGTATGCTCTGATGGCACTCATTATGTCTTTATAATCCATTTTTAGTGAATAAATGCTTCCAGCTAGCTGAGATTTAAAATCATGCTTTTCAAAGTCGAGAAGCTACAACAGCTATTTGGTTTAAATAATAAATCTTGTCATTAAAAATAAGAGTTGATTGGGGGTACTTTCTTTTTGCTTTTATTTCTTTTACTTTATTCACAACTTGCATCCTCCTACTCTACTCCAACTTGAATCATGTCTGAAGATTGCTGAGTAAGAATGAAAGCAGGCAGTTGCAAAGGAACAGCGATATTGTGCCAGAATAATTTAAATTCCATCCATTTATATCACCAAATCATGCAATTTTAAAGATGTAGTTAAATCCTGATTAATTCAAACTGATGTATCAGAAATGCAATAGTTGATTCAGCATTATGCTTAACCCTAGGGTTTTTCTATACAACTAGAGTAAATAACTAATTTGTTGTATTAGTTAATCATTCATTTAGCAGTTCAACATAAAATCAACAAATTATATATACACCAAAAAATACTTTACAAAAATCAATCACATTTCTAAATTGAGTTGATGTGTCCACATGAAATTAAAATATATATTGATTATATTTAGGGTGCTGAGAAGTTCAAATAATAGAGTTATACTTGGATCAGGAATTGTACATGATGGAACTGAATGGGGTGTTATTTATGTACTTGACATTTATGCATTGGACAAGATTGCATTTCAAAATAATATAATTTTAGTGCACTGATAAGGCTTAATGCTTTAGGAATTAATTATATTATTTTTAGTCAACTTTATTGCTGACAGTAGTTTAAAAAAAGTCATTGCCCAACAACGTGATATGCTGAGAATACATAAATAGCAAATTCTAAGCAATTTTATTGACCTGTATGCTCTCTCCTACACATAAGACATAGCCTCTGTATTAGCCACAATATATCCATTCAATGAGGTCATTACTAGTGCCATCTTAGAGTGTACATAACTGAACAATTAAATTTTAATCATTAATACTATCAGGCTGATTAATCATTTAGGAACCTACACTTGATATTTTCTAAAGTTTAATCACAATTGGATATTCAATTGTCTCCCATCAATTTCAATACGTAACTATTATTAAGGGAAGTAGCTTTTCGAGTCAACCTATAGATAGTTCCAAAATCATCCATGCCTAATTTGTAACATTGATTTTCTATCGTATGACTTAGTTTTTGTTGATGGTTGTCACATTCGTATTTAAAGCTGAGTTTGACAATAATTGTTTGCGATTTCAATTGTATAAGATTTTCTCAGACAGTATTGACTTGGATTTTTTGAGTTTTCTCCAATCATTTTGAACACTTTCAATGTGGCTAAATGTAGGAAATAGCATAGCAGCATACAGTGAGCCCCAGACTCATCATCATAGGATCCCTACAGTGTGAAAACAGGCCCTCTGGCCCAGCAAGTCCACACCAACTCATTCCCCCTACCCTATATTTACCCATGACTAGTGTACCTAACCTACACATCCTGAACACTATGGGAAATTTAGCATAGCAAATTCAACTAACCTGCACATCATTGGACTGTGGGAGGAAACCCATGCAGATAAAGAAAGAATGTATAAACTCCGCACAGTCACACGAGGCTGGAATCAAACCTGGGTCCCTGGCACTGTGAGGCACTGCTAACCACTAAGCCACCATGCTGCCCAGATGTCAATTCTGAAATTTTCTGCTGGAGATGATGGTGGGTGTACATAAGAAATAGGAATGGTAGGAGGCCTACAGCCCCTTTAATAACATCATGGCCGCACTTCTACCTCAACTCCAGTTTACAGTTACATCTCCAAAATCTTCATTGATTCCCTTAGTGCTTCAAAGTCTCTTATCAATTTTCTACATATGTCATTTGCTGATATTGAAAGCACTTTGAGATAGAGACATTCACAACTTCCAAGACTTCACTCTGAGTGAAGAAATTCTCTTAATTTAGACTTTAAAGGTTGACTCCTTATATCTGGCAGTTCTAGAATCTCTAAGTGAGTGAAGCATCCTCTCAGCATCTACCAGGTGAAGCCCTAGAAACTTTGTAATTTTTGTCCATTCACTGGTTGAACCATGACTGTTGTGCCAGCTTTTATTACCCACCAAAAAGTGTCCTCAGAAAGTACTGGACTAGAGTGGTGCTGGAAAACCACAGCAGGTCAGGCAGCATCCGAGGAGCAGGACAATTGACATTTCAGACAAAAGCCCTTCATCAGGAATGGAGGAGCAGGAAAATTGACATTTTGGGGGCTTTTCCACTCTAATCTAGAGCCTGGTTTCCAGCATATGCAGTCCTCACTTTTGCCTCAGAAAGTACTGTTGAGTTCCTGTCTTGAACCACTGCAGTTCATGTGGTGCAGTTACACTCAAAATTCTATGAGGAAAGGAATTCTGTGATCTTGACCCAGCAAAAATAAAGAAAGAGAGATCTTCTGTCAAGGCAGGATGGTATATGACCAGGCAGGAGGTATACTGATGGTATTCTCTGTAAGCTCATACCATTCTAGATGGTATATGACCAGGCAGGAGGTATACTGATGGTATTCTCTGTAAGCTCATACCATTCTAGATGGTATATGTGATGGGTTTGGAAGATGCCTTGGTTTTTTGAAGTTCTTCTTGTCAACAGTACACATACAAATCTATCTGCAACCAGAATTCCTTGACGTGATAAAAAATTAGGTTTAAAAATCAGATTATTATCTAGCTGTTGGTGTGTTTAGGAGAATACCAACTTGAAATATCTAGTCACTTCAATGCTGTGGCGTTTTCTGGAGGGACTACTGTTCAATGGCTAATGGCACGAGTTGCGACAAGACTTGTCTCGTTAGTTCAGAAACATGACTACCTTCATCTAAGCTGTGATTTAGAGGTGCTGGTGTTGGACTGGGGTGGACAAAGTTAAAAATCACTCAACACCAGGTTATAGTTCAACACGTTTATTTGGAAGCATTAGCTTTCAGAGCCTAGTACCCTGGCACCACAGTTAAAAAAGTTATCACCATGGGGAAATCGATCGTCAACATATCGGACTGTATCCTTCAACAAAAAGAGATTGAAATTCTTAGCAGAGGGCTCAGTTTCTGCCCCACCACTAGAATGGACCCCATGGGTCTAGGAAGGCTGCTCCCTGGGCTTGACATATATGTTCAAACTGTCAGGAAATGTGTAAATTCCAGATTCATCTGCTGCACCCACAAGGTAGAGCAAAAGATCATCTGAACACAACACAACGCCATCCATATTCTCAAAACCAATTGCAACATTGTCATCAAACCAGCAGATAAAGGAGGAGCCATCGTCATTCAGAATAGAACAGATTACTGTAAGGAAGTGTACCGACAACTGAACAACCAGAAACACTACAGGTAACTACTGGCCGATCCGACCAAAGAACATACCTGTGAACTAAAAACATTGGTCAGGTCTTTGGATCCAGTCCTTCAGAGTTCCCTACATGCGCTCACCCCATGTACTTCTCACATAAGTGACTTCTCCTGCCTTCCAAAGATACACAAAGCCAATACATCAAGATGTCCCATCATATCAGGCAATGGGACCCTATGTGAGAACCTCTCTTGTTATGTTGAAGGCATCTTGAAACCCATTGTACAGGGGACCCCAGCTTCTGTAGTAACACTACATTTTTCTTACAGACACTCAGCACCCACAGACCAGTTGAATGGGGAAAATTCCTCGTCACAATGGATGCATCAGCACGCTACACCAGCATCATCCTCCACAATGACGGCATTGCAACAACAGCCTCCGTACTCAACACCAACAACTGCCAATCTCCGAGCACCATGCAACAACTCATCTGCTTCAGCGTTGACAACAATGTTTTCACCTTTGACAACCAGTTCTTCATCCAGACACACAGAATGACCATGGGGACCAAACTTGTACACCAGTATGCCAACATCTTCATGCACAAGTTCGAACAAGACTTCTTTTCTGCACACATCCTCCAACCAATACTACACACCAGATATATTGACGACATTTTCTTCCTCTGAACCTATGGTGAAGAGTCACTGAAACAAGTACACAGTAATAGCAATGAGTTTCATCCCACCAGCAGCCATCATGGGCAGCATGGTGGCACAGTGGTTAGCACTGCTGCCTCACAGCGCCAGAGACCCGGGTTCAATCCCTGCCTCAGGCGACTGACTGTGTGAAGTTTGCGCATTCGTGTCTGCGTGGGTTTGCTCCGGTTTCCTCCCACAGTCCAAAGATGTGCAGGCCAGGTGAATTGGCCATGCTAAATTGCCCGTAGTGTTAGGTGCAGGGGAATGGCTCTGGGTGGGTTGAGCTTTGGCGGGTCGGTGTGGTCTTGTTGGGCCAAAGGGCCTATTTCCACACTGTAAGTAATCTAATCTAATCTAAACTTACCATGGACTACTCTCTAGTGTTTGCCTCATTATTGGACAAATGCATCTCCCTCAAGGATGGGCACCTAGCACCTCACTGTACCACAAATCCATGGATAACTCATGATGCTACACTTCTCTAGCTTTCACCTGGAACAATAAAATAGGTAGCCCCTGTGGACAAGCTCTACTTTGAATGTCACTTCCACCCCTGCAGTTGCCACCATGGCAGCTACTTCTGACCCACTGGAAGGCTCTATCATTGACATCACTTCTGCTGCCAGTGATGTCACCAGCTGAGTACTTAACTGAAATGTTGCCCTTGCTGCCTATGATGTCACTTCCGCCCCCATTAACACAGCAAGGTAGGTATCATGTCTGTGCTGGCGAATCTAGTGGTGTCAGTGTATCCTGCGGTGGTAGTCTACTCTGCAGTCATGGAGGTGGTTGGGTGGATGGTGATCTCGGGGGTGGTGTGGTCAGCAGTGGCTGCGGACCGTGCGGCAGCGATGGGGGTGGGGGTGGAAGTGACGTCATTGGCAGTCGTGGAAGGAGCAGCCATGTGGTTCCAGAGGCCGTGGAATGGTTGTAGAAGATTCGAGGAAACCTGTATATGGAGGAAAGTGCATGAAAGTTTGTTGAACTTATGTTCTTTTATTTCTGATGCAGTAGAGAAAAAACATTTGTTGAGCGCGTGCATCCTTCTGAGGATGTAGAATACAGAGTCCATTGCAGGTCTAGGAAAGTGAGGCTCTGAGCTGGAAGGACAAAATAGTGATGTATTCAGATAAATCTATAGAAGGTTGAGGGTGAGAGAGGAATGATTTAAAAGGGACCTAAAAGGTGACTTTTTCAAGCAAAGAGTGCAGCACGTATGGAATGAGCTACTAGAGGAAGAAGTGGAGGCTGGTACAATTATAGCATTTAAGAGACATCTGGATGGATACACAAATGGGAAGGATTTAGTGGGATATGGGCCAAGTGCTGGCAAATGGGACTAGATGAATTTAGGAGATCTCAACAGCATAGATGAGTTGGACCGAAGGGTCTTTTCTGTACTGTACATCTCTATGGCTCTATGAGTTTATTCATTATCTCTACAAATAGATGGAGTGGTGACTTAAAGTTAAAATTCATAAGAGACCTGATTTTTTTATACAGTTATAATGAACCATTACCAAATTTAGTAAAGTTCAAAGAAGAATCCCTCATGGACAAAGCCATTCAGATGATGCATGAAAAGAGCTTTTGAAACAAATCATTCCTAAGAAGGGAAAATAAAACTTTGCATAGCTGAGCTATAGATTGTATTCATTTTTAAACTATATATCAATATATTGTGAGTGGCATGGTGGCCCAGGGGTTAGCATTGCTGCCTCACAATGCCAGAGACCCAGGTTCAATTCCCGCCTCAGGCAACTGACTGTGTGGAGTTTGCACATTCTTCCCCGTGTCTGCATGGGTTTCCTCCGGGTTCATCGCACAGTCCAAAAATGTGCAGATTAGGTGAAGGGATAAGTATTGGGGAATCAATCTGGGTGGGTTGCTCTTCGGAGGGTCAGTGTGGATTTATTGGGCCGAAGGGTTCCACGCTGTAAGTAATCTAATCTAAATATAGACGACACATCAGATAATTCAATATAGTGAGTTTATGGACAACATATACTAAAGGCCCTAGGTAACAAAGTGCAGCAAAGAGATCTCAACAGCATGAAAAGTATCTGCTTTTAAAACTGATTGTTTTTATTGTCAGAATATATGTCACTTTCAGAAGTAATATCAAGACAGGAACAGAACACCAAAAATATAAGTTAGACCAAACATATTGGCATGCAAACAATTATTTCAGTGGCCATTTCATGAATTTAAAGTTAGAGATGGGAGGAAGTGTCACTATGTTATCAGAAAGTGATCCTTAGTTGACGAACCACTGCTTACAGGTGACAGACAATCAACTACATGGTTTGGGGATATTGTATTTCATGTTAAAGTTGCAAGCAATGATCCAACGTAGAGGTCACCAAATGCTAGAAAACATTTTTGTTCTTCACAACCAAACAGTCGATTTCCGGAGTAGAAGGGGAACATTGACCACAATTCCATTTAAAAAATGGAGATTTAATGGCAAAAGGAAAAGCCAGCTTCGTGACAGAATCAAAACAAAAAGCAAAATCTCCTGAGTTTGGCTAGATTGGGATTATAATCTTTATTTCCTCCTGTAACTGAGATGGAAAGCTGTGACTGGAGATGGTTGGCTGAAATGTTTTCCACTGCAGTCAGAACTAAAGCAAGTACAGATTCATGGTGGCAACAAAGTTAGCGAAGATGCACGGGCAAGAGGCAGCAACTGAACTGTCTGCAACAATACTGAGTCAGATTGTCACAGCACATAGTGGATAATGACATACTTCAAATTCAAGTCTCCTATCAGGAGCTGAGGCAATCAGGAAATTAACAGGTCAAGTAATATATCCAAACTCCCACTTTCCAAGGAAGAATCCCCAAAAATAATTAAGAAGGAGAACAGTTGCAACTTTTTAAATCTATCTTCATAACAGAATTTCCTCACTCTAGGCATCATTTTTATAAACCACTTCTGCATTCTCTCAATCATGTTTACATCATTCCTATAATGTGACACTCAGAACTATACACCAGGTGAGGTCAAACAAGTGTATTATAAAGGTTCAACATTTCCTCCTTGTTCTTGCACTGTATGACCCTGTTAATGAAGCCCAGGATTCTGTTCAATAGTGTCAGAGGCATTAGGGACATTTAAGTGACTGCTGGACAAGCACATGGATGGCAGTAGATTGAGGAGTGTGTAGGTTAGGTTGATCTTAGATTAAGGTAAATACTCAGCACAACATCATGGGCCGATGGGCCTATACTGTGCTGTATTGTTCTATGATCTATGTTCTATGCTCTATGTGTTTGTGGACAATATCATGTACATTGTATAGTTGCAGCATGAATTGAATTGAATTGAATTCAACTAAATTGAATTGAATTGAATTTATTGTCACGTGCACCAAGTCACAGTGAAAAGCTTTGTCTTTTGAGCAATATAAGTAGATCACAGAGTTAAGTAGCAATGATAGTAAATAATAGGTTATCAAAGGCAAAAACAAAAACACAGGCACAGGTAAACATTCGGAGTTTGTAATTCTATTCAGTATTCTAACAACAGTAGGGTAAAAACTGTTTCAAAACTGGCTGGTGCATGTGTTCAGGATTCCATACCATCTCCCTGATGGTAGAGGTTGTAGAAAAGCATTGCCAGGGTGGGATGGATCTTTGAGAATGCTGGCAGCCTTTCCTTGACAGCGGGCCTGGTAGATGGATTCCATAGATGGGAGTTTGGCCTTTGTGATTGTCTGGGCTGAGTTCACCACTCTCTGTAACCGTCTCTGATCTTGAATGGTACAGTTGTTATACCAGGTAGTGATACATCCAGACAGAATGCTCTTGATGGCGTATCTATAGCAGTTGGCAAGGGTTTTTGCCATCATGCCAAATTTCCTCAGCTGCCTGAGGAAGAAGAGACGCTGTTGTGCCTTTGTAACCAGTGCGTCCACATGAAGAGTCCAAGAAAGCTTGTTGTGGATGACCACTCCCAGGAGATTTACATTCTCCACTCATCCCACCACTGAGCTGTTAATGTGTAGGCGGTAGCATGAGTAACATCTGTCCAAAAGTCAATAATGAGTTCCTTGCTGACATTGAGAGCTAGGTTATTCTCAAAGCACCATTTTTCCAATCTTCCACCTCCTGCCTGTAGTCTGTTTCGTTGCCATCTGAGATTCAGTCGACTATGGTGTGTCATCAACGAACTTGTAAATAGTTGAAATAGTTAGCTGCACCTGTTAGAATGTAGAGCACTGAACAGGATAGTACAGGAACAGATCCTGTGGTCCACTATGTCTGTGCTGTTTGCAATGCCATTCTAAACTAATCTCATCTGCTTATGCATGTTCTATATCCGTCTTTTCCCGGTCTGTCAAAATGCCTTTTAAATGTTGCTATCATATTTGCTTCTACTGCCTCCCCTGACAGCATATTCCAAGCATCTAACAGCTTCTCTGTTAAAACACTTGCCTTGTACATCTCGTTCCCCCTCCCACCTTCACTCTGGGAAAAGACTCTGACTGGTTATCTTATTCACACCTCTCACAATTTTATATACTTCTATCAGATCACACTTCAGTTCCAACTCTGTAGTAAAAACAATCTACATTTGTCAAATCTCTACACTCCAATCTAGGTAACACTCTAGTAAGCCTCTTATGCATCCTCTCCAAGCCATTCACATCATGCCTATAGTGTGATGACCAGAGCTAAACGCAATACTCCTAATATGGCCTAAGTTTTATACCTCTGCATCATCAAATGTCAACTTCCATACTCAATGTCCTGATCGATGAAGGCAAGCATGCCATATGTTGTCTTTACCACCTTATCCACTTTTGTTGCTACTTTCAGGGAGTTATGGACTTGCACCCTAAGATCCCTCTGTATATCAATGCCCCTAAAGGCCCTACCATTAATTTATAATTTTTCTTGCATTTGACTTTCCAAAATGCATTACCTCACACTTGTCCAGATTAAACTCCATCTGCCATTTCTCTGTGCAACTTTCCAACTGATAAAAAATTCTGCTGTATGCTTATGTATCCTTTGACAACCTTCCTGACAATCCACAACTCTGCCAATTTTCATGTCATCTGCAAACTTACAAATCAGACCACCTGCACTTTTATCTAAATATTTATATATATTACAAGCAACAGAGGTCCCAGCATCACGGATCACAGACCTCCAATCAGAAAATACCCTTCCACAACTAATCTGTGTCTTCTGAGGGTGCCTGATGCTACCTTCTTCAGCTACCCAATGAAGGAGCAGTGCTCCGAAAGCTAGTGCTTCCAAATAAACCTGTTCGACTATAACCCTGTATTGTGTGATTTTTAACTTTGTCGACCCCAGTCCAACACTGGCACCTCCACATCACGACTCCTATGGTCAAGGGAATTTTGTATCCAACTTATCAACTCACTATAGATCCCATGTGACATAACCTTCTGGCCCAGTCTACCATCAGGGACCTTGTCAAATGCTTTCAGAAAGTCCACATAGACAACATCGACTGTCTTGCCCTCGTCAATTATCTTCTTCATTTCCTCAAAAAACTCAATCAAATTCATGGGACGAGGTCTCATTAGTATAAAACCATGCTGACTATCCCAAATTAGTCAATTCTTTTCCAAACATGAGTAAATCCTGTCCCTAAGGATCTTCACCAATAATGTCACTACCTCTGATGTAAGGCTCCTCAGGAACTAACTAAAGGCAATAGGAAATCTTTGAAATAGAGGTGAGAAAATATGAGCATTTAATAATGTAATAGAGCTATAACTCAAATACAGTTTACAATGAATGAATCTTCAGAGCTATTAAAAAATCCTATCAAATAGCCAAAACACCTATTGATATCAAAGGCAGAGAATCATTGAATAATGATGTAAAACTATCAATCCACCTTCCGAGATGACTTTTGAAACTCAGCAAGCAATTATAATGGGATCTGCTGCCTAAGCAACCAACTATAGTTCCAAATGATGTGACCATTGAATCTGAAATAACTGAGAATTTGTTTTGTGTGTATAAACAATGATCAGCTAAATCAAAGAATTCCGAAAGACAGTAACATTTTTTGGTGCTACTCATAGAATCGCTACAGTCTGGAAGCATTCCTGATAAAGGGTTTATGCCTGAAACATCAATCCTCCTACTCCTCAGATGCTGCCAGACCTGCTGTGCTTTTCCAGTACCACACTTTTCAATGTGTGGAAGCAGGTCATTTGACCCATCAAGCTCACACCAATCCTCTGAAGAGCACCTATCCAGAACCTCCCTCCCTGCTCAATTCCCGTAATCCTGCATTTCCCATGACCAATCCACCTAGCCTACACCTTTCCTGAACACTATGGGTAATTCAGAAAGGCCTATCCACCCAACCTGGAGTTCTCAGGAGTCTAACTCAGGCATAGGAGTCCCATGTAAGAATTACAATTCCTCCGGTTACTGTGAATCATGTCTACTTACAGGAAGGGATTAACAGTCTTCAAGATCACTGTATTAATTACCTACTTCTGTAATGTAGCTGACAAGAGTGTGAATGTTGTGTGTGATTTGGCTTCTGCATCCTTATCGCACAACAGCTCAAATTACTAGAAATAGGAATGGGAGTGGGGTTGCCAAAATCAGTTCATGTTCACAATTTCAAAAGGCCTCCTGAAGTGCTGTCTCTTGATGAAAATATATGCCCTGGTTGCAACAACAACAAAAAAACACTAACATAAATATAAAGAAACAAACCAAAAACAGTAAAATATACAGTGAAGCCCTGTGGAGAAAATACACATGGCAACAATTCAGGTTGAACACTTTTTTTTGCATGAAAGAATGAACTAATCAAACGCATAGTGATCTCCACCACAATTACTGCATATTGATCTAACAATTTCATCCCCTAGTTTTGTTTGCCGATAAGCAATTTATAGACCTAAAGTGTTTTCAAATATCCTTGTTTTTAATGTACTTTTAACAAAAATGGCCAAAAATTCCTGGTTTAGAATCAACTGCGGAAAAGAAAATACTGCTGTTTGTTAATTAGTTGCACAGTCACTGATCAGTGTTAGTTTTTCATGTCAAGGAGCACTTCCTAGTATTGTACATGGGGTCAGAACAAAAAGAGTCAAGTATAAATCAAAAGAAACAAATTGTGAGCAAATGATCACTAAAAGCAAGATTGCATTTCAACAGAGGAAAGCATCCCAAGGTGCTCCACAGAAGTATAATTAGGAAGACCAATAGTAGATTCCAGAAATATACATATGGAAGGTGGCAAGACAAGCTTCTCTGGAGATGTTCTGGCTATGATTGACAAAAGTGGAAACTGGTCAAGGAAGTTGTAGAGTAGGGCAATAAACATTGAAGGAGGATTGATTCATCAAACCAGGGCTGCACAGAGGTTGACAAACATGAAGAGAGATAGTACAGCACAGTAACAGACCCAGAGACTATCATTTGTGGATTTGATTGTTGTTGTGGCCAGGACAGATTCCCAATTAGAAACCTTCAAAGTGGACTTGTAGGAATGATGGGAACGAACTGAGGAGCTGACATTAACATCATCAACATTGCTGGGGAATAGAATCAGGGTAAATCACTTGACTGACCCCAAAGGAGGGTAGAAGTCATTCTTTCCAGTTGAAGACCCCAAAATAAATCCCCCAAATTCCAAGTTCACCCTGCCTCTAATTTGCACATGAGCACTGAATTACATTATATGATGGAGGCCTGATCAATGTAATTATAATATGCAAATGATGAGAACTAAAGATGTTATGTACTTGGACTGTCCATGACAGATATTTCAATGGAAGTCATTCTTAAAAAGATAGAACAAAGATAGATTCAAATCATTTAGAGAAGTAGCTTGCTTATTTGTCTGCATCTTCAGTAGCCAGCAGTTGTAATCTCCAGTTATACTTTGCTTTCTGAAGGCTGCACTTTATGATTTATGATCATATTACTGTCATTTTACATGGCATTTGTGTTTTTAAAAGGATCATACCCAAGATTTTAAGTCTAAGACTTTTGTTGTAACAAGCAAGGTAAAAGCAACATCATTTAACAAAATATTGCTCAAAATTCAGAATGCTAAATTTCAATCAAACCCTGTTTTTTATTCTTGAACTGAATTCCACAAACATTTCACTCTGTCTCTTCCTCGGATTTCTGGACTTTTGTCTGTAGACTGGTGGAACTAACTCATGCATTAAGCATAGTGGTATAATCAGATGATAAACTGCAAACTGGCAGGGTCAAAAAAAAACTCTTATGCTATCAGGATCAGTCATTACTTCTACCAAGTACTTAAGCATTTTAACTTAAAAATTAATAAATGTATAAAATATCCAAAGAAGATTAATTCTCCAAAAACTGGGCTGAATTTTAAGATTTTTTGGCTAAGTTTGAGTTGCATCACGTTTTTTGCAGAGTTTCCTACCGTCAGTTCTATTGAGATGCCTTGCCATAGCTTACCAAACTCACTTTGCTAACAATCTATCTTATCCTGAATGTCTGAAAGCAAGCCCTTCTTGTCACACGCCACTCCCAAAATATCTTGCCATTCAGTGGATATCCATCTAAAGCCTGACATCTTTGGCACCCATGCCATCTTTAGAGGTCAGGGCAAGTGTGGGTGATGAGGCTTTGTCACCCACTAGCACAGCAGCTGCAAAGCCACAATGCTCATGGCACATAGCTGACATGGATGACACTCTTTTGCCCATCCAACCCCATTCGCTCACCTTTGTTACTGTTTAAATAAAATGCCACCCACTTTCTGTGTCCATTGATACATTGCTTTCGAATACACTTTATATCAGAGCGAGTGTGCCCCTAATGCCCAGTGTAGACCCACAACTTGTCATTGGACAAACAATCAGACAAATCCAAACATGAACCATTATTTATCAACAAATAAAATACAAACAAAACCAATAGGGGTTGAACTCAAACAAAATCAATAGTGGAAAACATATTCTGACATGGTGATTGACTGTGTTACAGTCCACGTGGTCTGCTGCACCCAGCTCTCACTGATTGGTAGCAGGTAACAATGAGATCATGGATTAGTGGTGCTGGAAGAGCACAGCAGTTCAGGCAGCATCTGAGGAGCAGCAAAATTGACGTTTCGGGCAAAAGTCCTTCATCAGGAATAAAGCTGAACTCTGTCATGACAAAAGCCTCTTCTTTCCCAATGTCCGCATTTTCCTTCTCAACAGACTGCTCCCAGTCTCCTGGCTTCTCAGCATTTATTACATTGTGTCTTTGCCTGCTCCAACTGTGCAGCAAACAGAATGTTACTACACTCTCAGTCCAGACTGTACTGGAGGGGCCCCCGCAGATCAATCCAAGCAATGTACTTCCACTCCAGAATGTGCCGCTACTGAGCCAAGCTGTACTAACCAGTCACAAAGAGAAAGTGAGACTGCAGAAACTGAAGAGTCAGAGTTGAAAAATGTGGTGCTGGAAAAGCACAGCAGATAAGGCAGTTTCTGAGGAGCAGGTGAGTCGACATTTCAGGCAAGTGATGGATGGTGTCATCAACAGTGCTACTGAGCAACATCTCTTCAGCAATAGTCTGCTCAGTGATGTCCAGTTTGGGTTCCACCAGTTTCACTCAGCTCCTGAATTCATTACAGCCTTGATTCAAACATCAACAAAAGAGCCAAAAGAAGTCTGGACAAAATTCCAGAGGTGAGCTGAGAGTGACAGCCCTCGACATCATTTACTCATTTAGCAAATGAATCAAACTTTGTACTGATCCATTAATTAGTTCATTTAATGAATTAATCTTCATTTCATTCATTCTTTCATTTAGTGAATCATTTCTTCACATTCATTCATCAAGACTGCATTCAACCAAATGTGGCATTCAAGAGCCTGAGCAAAACTGGAATCAATGGAAATCAAAGGGCAAACTCTTTATAAGATGGAGTCATACCTGGCACATGTGAAGACGGTTGTGGTTGTGAAGGTCAGTCACTTCTACAGTCAGCTGTAGAAATCCCTACAGGAATTCCTCAGGATAATGTCCTAGACCCAACCACCTTCATCTGTTTCATCGATTGCCTTTCCTCCATCATAAGGTCAGAAATGGCAAGGTTTGCTGATGATTACACAACATTCAGCATCATTTACAACTCTTTAAATAATAAAGCTGTTCAAATGCAATGACACTGAACAATATCCAGGCTTGGGCTGAAAAGTAGCAAGTAATATTTACACCACAAAATCTCAAGCTCTGACCATCACCAATAAGAGACAATATAAACATTGCCCTTTGATATTCAATGGTGTTAACATGACAGAATCCTCCACTATCAATATCTTAAGGGTTACCCATTGACCAGAAATTCAATTGGATTCACCATATATACACATTGGCTACAAGATCATGTCAGAGACTAGGTGTATTGCAGCAAATAACACACCTCCTGACTCAAAAAGCCTGTTGACCATCTAGAAGACACAAGTCAGGAGTGTGATAGAATACTCCCCACTTGCCTGGATTGGTGCAGCTGGTGCCACACTCAAATAGCCCGCTTGAATGGCACCATGTCCATTAGCATTCACTCTTTCCACCACTGAAGCTCAGTAGCAGCAATGTGTACTATCTATAAGGTGCACTGCAGAAATTCATCCAAGATCCTCAGGCAGCACCTTCCAAACAGATGGCCACTTCCATCTAGAAGGACAAGGGCAGCAAATACATGGGAACACCACCACATATAAGTACCACTCTTAGCTACTCATCATCCTGACCTGGAAATATATCGCTGTTCCTGCACGTTTGCTGGGTCAAAATCCTGGAATTCCCTCCTTAATGACATTGTGGAACTAGCTACAGCACATGGACTGCAGTGGTTCAAGACGCTTAAGAAGAGATTTGTGAATGCATGGAATGTGTTGCCAGTGGTGGTGATGGAAGCAGAGTATTAGGGACATGTAAGCGACTGATGGACAGGCACATGGACAGCAGTGAATTGAGGGGTGCGTAGGTTAGGTTATTTCATTTTAGATTAAGAATAATCCTTGGCACAACATCATGGACCAAAGGGCCTGTTCTGTGCTGTACTCTTCTATGTTCTCAGGTAGCTCACCACAGACTTCTCAAGGGCAACTAAGGCTGGGCAATAAATGCTGGCCAGGCAACAATGCCTCTGTCCTACGAGTGAATAAGAAATAATTGTAACTTCAGCAGCCCCATCATTTGTTCTACCATGGCTCTGGTCAAAATGTAGGTGAAATTAAACTTATCCTCTGCATCGTGCACAATAGTGTGATGAGCCAGAGTCACAGTGGGGTAGTATTTGTTCCCCAAAGTAAATAGCATGGTAAGGCACTTGTACCCTTGAGTGCAACAGAGTGAGACGAGGGTGCTTTAGGATGTAGGAGTCATGGCAGCTGCCAGGATAGTGAGCACACACCTCCAGATGACAATGAGCAAAGATCACCTGAACATTAATTGAATGGAAACTTTTTCTGTTGAGGAATTCCGATATGTTGTGCTACAGCCTCTCATTGCTTTGTATGGTGCCCTGTTCTAAGGACAGGCCAGCTACCTTTCCAAATACCACAGCCTGGATTGCATTACTGACAACATCAATGGGAAATGAAATGAATCATTGTGAATTTTGTAGGGATGGCACCAGTCACTGTCTTGATGCATTTGTGGATGTACATTTGAGAGATCCCACACAGGTTTTTCATTCCATGCACCGTGAGGGACTGTGTGGCAGCAACCTCTCCCTAAGCTTGCTGCACCTCTACCTCCACACCAGCCTGCCATTGTTCCTAGGCTCCTTCTTGCTCTTCTTCCTCCTGCACGTGCCTACACCTTCTTAGGCTTGGACAGCCACAATGCTCAACCTCCCAACATAACAGTGATTGATCATGCTTCTCATTTCCATCCACATCAATGACCATTTTTGGAGTAAGTAGTTGGTTTTATAATCAGATACTTTGATTGACACTAATCCTCCCCAATTTTCTAATGTAGGGATCAGCACTGATTCATGCTAGCTAACTTGCACCACATGCTGGATTCTTCCATGGTCAACAAGTCCTTGAGGGGAACTCAAACCGGGCACTTGCTATCTATCAGTTCATTTCACACAATTCTGCAAGATTAAACTCCGACTAAATTTGATGGCTACAATACTATATAACAAAGAACTGAAGATGCTGGAAATTTAAAAACAGGAAGTGCTGGAGAAATTCAATAGGTCTGACAGCATCTGCAGAGAGAAAAGCAGAGTTAATCATTTGAGCCAGTGACCCTTCATCAGAACTGAAAGCAATTGGAAATGGGTGGTACTTACATTAATACCAGGGTGGGGGATAGGAGATCATGGGATGGGGGGGGTGCGGGCTGCTGGGGACTGCAGGAGAGAAAAGATTCATAAGAATCAAGTGAGGACTGTGGCGCTTGAAAAGCACAGCAGGTCAGGCAGCATCCGAGGATTAGGAGAATCGACATTTCGGGCATAAACACTTCATCAGGAATGACATTTGCGGGCTGGGAGCCTCAGCGATAAATGGGAAGTGGCTGGGGTTGGGGGTCTGTAGCTGAGAATGCAATAGGTAGATGAAGGTGGGGGAGAGGTAATAAGTCAGAGAGAAGGATGGAGTGCTCAGGAAAGGTGATGGTCAGGTCAGGAAGGCGGTGCCAAATTTGAGGCTTGGCACTGGGATAATGTGGGTGGAGGGGAAATGAGGAAACTGTTGAAATCCACATCAATCCCGTGTAGTTTCAGGGTCCCAAAGGCATTCTTCCTCCAGGCATCGGGTGGTAATGGTTTGGCAATGGAGGAAGTCCATGACCTACATGTCCTTGATGGAGTAGGAGGGGGAGTTGAAGTGTTCAGCCATGAGGCCATGGATCTGACGAGTGGTTAGGAGCAGGCTGAGGCAATAGGTCAACCAGGGAAGTCAGGTTTGTGAATCTTTGTTAGGAGGTTGACCATAATCTCACCTCCCATCATTAAACCATCATCTCCCAGAACCTCATCATCCCTGGGGATCTCTCATCCAAAGCCTCCAACCTATTGTCCACGAACCCTGCACCATCCAATTCTACCGCCTCCTCCAAGATTTTGCATCCATTGCGCCCGATGTGATCTCCTCTACATCAGTGAGACAGGACGTGTACTTGCAGATCATTTCAGAGAACATCTCTTGGATACCCGCACCAATCAACCCCTGTAGCTTTACACTTCAACTCCCCCTCCCACTCTGTCAAGGACATGCAAGTCTTTGGCCACCTCCATCGCCAAACCACTACCACCCAATACTGGAGGAAGTACGTCTCATATTCCACCTTGGAACCCTGCAACCACCGTTTCCTCATTTCCCCTCCACCCACATTATCACAGTCCCAAACCTCCAACTCAGCACTCCCCCCAACCCTGCCCCCCTCCCTTTTATCTTTCATTCCTGATGAAAGGCTTATGCCCGAAACGTCGTTTCTCCTGCTCCTCAGATGCTGCCTGACCTGCTGTGCTTTTCAAGTACCATACTCTAGAAAAGGTTAATAGAATATATAGAGACGGTACTGAGAGAAGAAGTGAAAAGGAGGGACAAACAAAGGATTTGCTGCTAATATGCTGAGAGGAAGATAATAGTGTGTAGGGTGCTCATGAGAAGGGTGAATGGTTGAAAATGGTTTGGCGTACTGGGATAAACCCATCTCAAACAATACCTGAGGGTAGGCAACAAAGAAGCAGGACAGCGTTCACATTCTGAAATTGTTAAGCTCAATGTTGAGTCCTGAACATTGTCAGAAAATTGCATTGAGCTTTGCTGGAGCACTGCATCATGCCTGAGACAGAAATATTAACGTGAAAACACAGTGGCATCTTGAAATGGCAAGCACTGGGGCTCTTTCTTACCGAAAGAGCATGGGTGTTCCTCAAAGGGGTTACTGAGCCTGAATTTTGTCTCTCCTAGGTGAGAGGCAGCCACGTTGTGAGCTGTGAATACAGGAAGCTAGATTGAGCGAACTGCAGGAAGATCACTGTTTCACTTGGAAGGTGTGTCTGGAGCCTTGGATTGTGAGGAGGGAGGAAGTAAATGGGAAGATATTGCACTTTCTGTGGAAAGCGTGGTTGGGGTGCAGAATGGTGTTGGGAATGGAGGAGTTGCCGATCATGGTATCCTTGATGGAATAGTCCCTGTGGAATGCTGACTAAGTGGGGGGTAGTAGGAGAATGCATGTCTGGTGGTGCCATCCTACTAGAATTAGCAGAAATATTACGTTATGTTTCTTTGGAATCAAAGGCCAATGGGGTGAAAAATGAGGACTGGGGGACCCTAACATTGTTGTTGGAATGAAGGGAATGGGTGAGGCTGCAATTCAGGTCAAATTGGTACAACTCCCTACGTATATATTTTGGATCTACTAACATCCATAATTTTTCTCCCTGCAGCCATGCAGCTAAATATCAGCTGCACACAGACCACTCAACAAACTTTTCACTTACAACTTCAGGTTTATCTGATTTAAGTAGGGTTTCATAAATGATAATAACTACCCTCTGTGAAGCCTTTTGTCAAGTCTCCAAGGCGAGAAACCATCAGCCTTGAAAATGATTCTAGTATCTGAAAACAGACTCAACTTTCCTTAACTCACTTCCCTAAACTCAAAATTGATTACTGAATGTGGTTTCTCAAGATGTTGTGAGCTAACTTTCCAAACAAAGAACTGTGGATGAAAACAAAAATTGTTGGAAATCACAGTGGGTCAGGCAGCATTTGTGGAGGGAGAACAAGCTAATATTTCAAGCTCTGATGAAAGATCATCTACTCTGAAAATGTCAGTTTGCTCTCTCTCCATGGATACTGCCTGACCTGCTGTGATTTCCAGTAATTGTTTGTCTTCAGTGGTGATTCTAGCATCCGCAGTATGATGGACACAGATGTCACATGGAGTTGGGACCTGAATGTTATCTGACAACTGGCTGCAAACCCTGAACTGAAAGTCAAGCCATTGCTTTCACTCATCAGGAAAGATGGACATTTAATTTTTTGACTATGTTTCTGAGATTAGGCAGAAAACAAGGACCTCTGTCAAGATTTGACAGAGACTTTCTTTATGTCATAGGTATCCAACTGTATTTGAACTCAGCTTTGGCCTGAAGCTACTGCTGCTTTTCTATCAAATTGAGTGAAGTCATTAGGGGATCAATGCCAGGCAAAGATGAAGATAAAAGTTTCACCCACAAATCTTGGGCACTAGGGGGACTCTGAGGTAGTTAAATTGAGGTCTTAAACTGAAATTCTAATTCATCACAAATTGAGAGTGTGACATTATCTTGGTAAAAGAGTTAAAGCTCACATGAGGAACAGTGACATATCAAAATGATTGATTAACACATCTTACCTGCTAAGGCTCATCAACAAGGTCTGCACAGATTGATCAAGTGTCATCTCTGAACAGTGATCAACTGACTTATTCCTTGTAGAGATGGTAAAGTAACTTCGGAAATTCTAATACTGTAGAGCAGATAAGTAACTCAGGACAACACCAAGTAAACTTTAATAAACTTTTCCTTTTATTTTCTAAATTCCACAACCTCAGTTTATTTAACCTCTTCTTGTGGTATCATCCTTGGAATCGAGGGGTCAGGTTTTCTGAGGAATGGCAATCATATGTAGTTTGCCACTCTGCTCTTTTTTAAACTCATGAAAGAGCTCTACATTCCTCACAGGAGATTCACTCAGAAATGTAGAATTGTTTCTTTCATTCTTACATTCTGACAGGTCTGTCATAGTGCAGAATAGTCAGGCAAACCACATCCCCAATTTCACTGTAGTCAGTTGCCATATTCTGTGATTTAAAGCTCCATCATCTCAGATAGCTACTTTGAAAGCTCCTGTAAAAGTGTAAACTAAGTGAGAGTTGAGGGTGCAGGGAGGGTAGGGTGCTATGTTGGGTGGGTTAGGGTGTCAGGTAAGTAAATGGCAGATAGACAGTGTGCCAGGTGGGTAAGATGTTAAACTTCAAGGAGACAAGGTGGGAGGGGGGGTATGGAAGTGATGGAGTGTTTAGGGTAGTTCAAGGTGGGCTGGAGATAGCACATTGGATGGGAGAGGGGTGCAGGGGGCTATTATGCCTCAGAGGTACATGGGAGGGTTTGTTGGGCCAAGAGCATAGAAGGATTGAATACGGCAGCAGAGGAAGAAAGGGAGTTAGTGTTAGCAACAGAGAGAAAAGGTATTGGATCCAGCCATTCCTGGAGGCTGGAGGGCGTGTCTTGTCTAGCAATGGTGGACAGAGGGGTCAGGTCTGACAGCAAAGAATGAGGCATCAGGCCCCTGCCGCTGGAGGAGTACATTCTGGTCCTGGAGTAAAGGGGTTTTTGGTCATGATTTGGGAATTTAAGGGAAGTGGAAGAGGTGCAGGTGTACTCAGTTTGTGGATGTGGTGCCAATCAAGTGGGCTGCTTTGTCCTGGATGAATAACAGGTATGAATCTTTGAGAAATACATTGTATAAACAAACAATGAAGAAGGAAGAATTGAACAGAAGTGAACTTCTAAATTCTGGCTTCAGCATAAATGTTGGCAAACTCAGGAAGACTGAGATCAGAAGAGATTGATTACTAATCTACTTCATCCATTCTTTCACTCGATATGGGACTGGCATTTCATTGTTAAGGTCATAAGTCTTTCCTGCCTATTCAACTTCGGCATCACAGTTTTAAAATCATTCATCAATGATACATGGCATCATCATCTCTAATTGAGAAGGTGGTGGTGTGTACATTGTAAGTGCATTGCAAAGAAAATTAGATAGACATTTGAAAACAAAGGTAAACATCAAAGAGAAGGAGACTGAATAGAATTGGATGAATAGCTCATATAGAGAAAAATCAAGCAACATAGACTTGAATGCCCTGGGTCTGTGCTATACCATAATTTATTGCTTTTACTTGCTTGTCTTTTGTGTGTCTTTTATTCATTTATGGGACATAGGTGTCACGGGCTGAGCCAGAACTGATTACCAATTCCTAGTTGTTCTTGAGAAGGTTGTGGTGAGCTGCCACAGACTGTCGCAGTCCATGTGCTGCAGACAAGTCCACACTGCCAAGAAGGAGGGAATTCTGGGATTTTAAGCCAACAACTTTGTGGGCAGCAAGGTGGCACAGTGGTTAGCACAGCTGCCTCACAGCGCCAGAGACCCGGGTTCAATTTCCGCCTCAGGCAACTGTCTGTGTGGAGTTTGCACATTCTCCCCGTGTCTGCGTGGGTTTCCTCCGGATGCTCCAGTTTCCCCCCACAGTCCAAAAATGTGCAGGTTAGGTGAATTGGCCATGCTAAATTGCCCCTAGTGTTAGGTGAAGGGGTAAATATAGGGGACTAGGTCTGCGTAGGTTGGTCTTCGGAGGGTCGGTGTGGACTTGTTGGGCCGAAGGGCCTGTTTCTACACTGTAAGTAATCTAATCTAAACTGTGAAGGAACGGTGAAATATTTCCAAGTCAGGATGATGAATGGCATGGAGGGGAACTTGCAGGTGGTTGTATTCCAATGTATGTGATGCCCATGTCCTTCCAGATATTAGTGGTCATGAGTTTGAAAGTTACTATCTAACAGTCTTTGGTGAATTTTTGTAGTGTATCTTATGATGGTACACAGTGCTACTACTGAGTGTCTGTGGTGAAGGCAATGGATGTTTGAGGATGTGATGCCAATTAAGCAGGCTTTTTTGACCTCGATGGTGTCAAGCTTAGAGTAATAGAGTGATAGAAATGTACAGCACGGAAACAGACCCTTCAGTCCAACTTGTCCATGCCGACCAGACATCCCAACACAATCGAGTCCCACCTACAAGCACCCGGCCCTCATCACTCCAAACCCTTCCTATTCCTATACCCATCCAAATGCCTTTTAAATGTTGCAATTGTACTAGCCCCCATCCCTTCCTCTGGCAGCTCATTCCATTCTTATACCACACTCTACATGAAATAATTGCCCCTTAGGTCTCTTTTATATCTTTCCCCACTTACCCTAAACCTATGTCCTCTAGTTCTGGTCTCCCCCACCCCAGGGAAGAGACTTTGTCTATTTATCCTATCCATGCCCCTCATAATCTTTCTTTCTTTCTTTCTTTCTTTCTCTCTTTCTTTCTTTCACTCTTTCTTTCTTTCTTTCTTTCTTCTTTCTTTCTTTCTTTCTTTCTCTCTTTCTCTTTTTCTTTCTCTCTTTCTTTCTCTCTCTCTTTCCCACACTGACCTCATCATGTGCTACCTGTCTCTGACCTCTCCCTTTAAAAGTGTTGTGTTAACTTTTTTTCTCTCTCCAATGTTCCAAAACAATGCAACAGCATATAAAACAGGAATTGCTGCTCCTGGAATTCGAAGAAGTCACCTACAACACTTAAAATATCTCAAAAAAGGAGCAGCCTGTTACAGCCAGAAATTTTTCCCATCCTCCATCTTGGATTATCCAGAATCCTGTTCTTCAGTGTTATTGAAGTTGCACTGGTCTAAAAAAAGTGGGGATTATTCCATCCCACTCCTGACTTGTGCCGTGTAGATGATGGACTGGCTTGGGGCATCAGGATTGATTGATTGATTGGTTTGATCTATTGTCAAGTGTACTGAAGTTTGCAAGTAGTACAGGCAGATCATAATAAGCAAGGACACACAGTTCATAGGGTGAAAAAAACTTGGAGAATTTAGCTTTAAAAGTGTAGAACAGTGCAAGAAATATTAGATTTAGATCTGCGGTAGGGAGCTCACAATGAGTCACCATCTTCAATCTGCAGAGTTCCTAATGTCTGACATGCTTTTTTAGACACTTTATTTATATCCTTGGGCCTTTCAGTTTTTGTTCAATGGTAACTCCCAGCTTGTTGATAATGTGGGATTCAATGATCGTAATGTCATTGAAAGTCAACGAGTAAAGATTATATTGCCTCATATTGAAGATAGTCATTACCTTGCATTTGTGTGTAATGAATACTACTTGCCATTTGTCAGCCCAAGCCTGGATGTTGTCCAGATCTTAATGCATTTGAACATGGATTGCTTCAATACCTGCTTCAACTTTAACCATAACCCTAACCCTAGCTCTAACCCTCACCCTATTGCAGGTGCTGAACATTGTGCAATCATCGCCAAACATCCTTACTTCTGACCTTATAATGGAGGAAAGACCATTGGGATGGTCTCCGACTACTGGAGAGTTTACTACTAAGTCAAATTCACTCCAGTTTTGCTTGGGCTCCTTGAAACACTTGGTCAAATATGGCCTTGATGTCAAAGGCAGTCATTCTCACCTCACCTCTGGAATTCAGCACTTCTGCCCATATTTGAACCAAGGCTGTAATGAGGTTAGGACCTGAGTGGCCCTGGAAGAATCCAACTGGGCATCAGTGAGCAGTTGCCAATTGATAGTGTTATTAATGACACCTTTCATCACTTTACGATGATTGAAAGTAGACTGATAAGGTAGTCTTTGGTTGCATTAGGTATGTCTTCCTTTATGTTTTATGGTCATATGTAAGCAATATTCCACATTGTCAGGTAATGTTGTGGCTGTACTGGAACAGCTTGGCTAGGTGTGTAACAAAGCTGAAAATGTACTGCTGGAAAAGTGCAGCAGGTCAGGCAGCATCCAAAGAGCAGGAGAATCAACGTTTCGGGCATGAGCCCTTCTTCAGGCTCATGCCCGAAATGTCGATTCTCCTGCTCCTTGGATGCTGCCTGACCTGCTGCGCTTTTCCAGCAACACATTTTCAGCTCTGATCTCCAGCATCTGCAGTCCTCACTTTCTCCTCCTAAGTGTGCAACAAATTCTGGAGAACAAGGTTCAATGCTTATTGTTGGAATGTTGTCAGGACCCATAGCCTTTGCAATATCCAGTGTCTTCAATCATTTCTTGATATCACATGAAGTGAATCAGTGATGCTGGAGGCCACTGGAGGAAGCCAAGATGGATCATCCACTTAGCTCTTCTTGCTGCAGATTACTGTGAATGCTTCAGCCCTATCTTCTGCACTGATATGCTATGCTTGTCCATTAGTGATTACAGGGAGTTTGAGGATCCTCCTCCCACAATGAGTTGTTAAATTGTCCACTATCTTTTACCACTGTTATGTGGCAAGACTTCAGAACTTTGATCTGCTCTGTTGATTGTGAAATCACTTAGCTCTGTTTATCACTTGCTACTTATACTGTTTGGCACATAACTGGTTCTTTTATGCAGCTTCACCAAGTTGACACCAAGTGTACTTGATGCATGCTCTCCTCCACTCTTTATTGAATCAGGTTTGATCCATATCACCGCAAGACATAGAAGCAGAATTAGGCCATTCAGCCCATTGAATTTGTTCTGCTATTCAATCATGGCTGATATGTTTCTCAACCTCATTCTCCTGCCTTCTCCCTATAACCTTTGACCTTTTTACTAATTAAGAACCTATCTGTTCTAAATACCCTCAATACACCACCTCAGCTGTAACGGGTTCCACAGATTCACCATCTTCTGGCTGAAGAAATACCTCCTCATCTCAGTTTTAAAGGGTTGTCTCTTCACTTTGAGACTTTGCCCTTGGATCCTAGTCTCTCTCACTAGCGGACACATTTTCTCCACGTCTACTCTATCCAGTCCTCTCAGCAGTCTGTAAGTTTGAATGAGATCCCTCCTCATATATCTGAATTCCATACAGACCCAAAGCCTTCATTCAGCAAGCCCTTCATTCCCAGAAACATTCTTGTGAACATCCCCTGGACCACCATCCAAGGCCAGCACAAGCTTTCTTACATATAGAGCCCAAAACTGCAATATTCCAAATGAAGTCTGATCAGAGTCTTCTACAGTCTCAGCAGTACATCCCTGTTCTTCTACTCTAGCACTCTCTATAATAGACACAAGAAAAGGGATTATCAATGTGAAGGCAGGACTTTGTCTCCATGGGGATTGTGCAGTGGTTACTCTTACTGTTACTGTCATGGACAGATGCACCTGTGGCTTGCAAGGTGGTGAGGATGAAGTCAAGTATGCTTTCCCTTTTGTTGATTCCTTCACCACTTGCTGCACACCCCAGTCTAGAAGTTATGTTCTTTAGGACTCAACCAGAATGAATAGCAGTGCTGCTGCCTAGCCACTCTTCATAGCGGACATTGATACCCAACCCCTCCCCCACCAAGAATCCATTCTGTGTCCTGGTTACCTTCAAAGTGCGTTCTCTGAGTGTTGCTCAGAATGGAGGAGTACCGATTAATCAGCTCAGGGAGGACAGTATATGGTAATCAGTAGGATTTTCCCTTGCCATGTTTACTTTGATGCCATGAGACTTCATTTTGTCTCAGTTAATGTTGAATACTTCCAGGGTACCTCCCTCTTGACTGTATGCTTCTTCTGGGTGTATCTTACAATTGGGATGGTGATGATGGTGGTTGGGTCATTGTTTGTAAATGATGGTTCTATAAGTATGACTATTTCAGACTATTGCTCTCCCAGTTTTGACATTAGCCCCCAGATGTTCATAAAGAGAAATTTATAGTGTCCACAGGATTGTTTCTATCATTGTCATTTCTTGGGACTACGCCAATGCTAGGATGTCCATCTGGTTTCATCTTTCTTTTTCTGACTTGCGAGTGATAGCTATAAATAAGTAGCTCACTGGGTCATTTCGAAGGCCAGTGATGAATCAATCACATTGCTGTGGGTCTGAGACAAGTAAGGACTGTTATTTCCTTCACTTAAGGAAATTAGTGAACCAGGTGGGTTTTTTGACAATCGATGAGATCATCATTAGAATCTTAATTCCAGATTTTTAATGAATTTAGATTTCACAATCTGCTATGAACATTACCTAGGTCTCTGGATTAATAGTCAAAAAATGTGGTGCTGGAAAAGCACAGCTGGTCAGGCAGTATCTGAGAAGCAGAACCCTCGATGTTTCAAGCATTAGCTCTTCATCAGGAATGTCTTCTACTCCTCAAATGCTGCCTAACTGGCTGTACTTTTCCAGAACTTTACTTTTTTGACTCTGATCTCCAGCATCTGCTGTCCTCACTTTCCTTTCTGGATTGATTGACTAGCAGTAAAATCACAAGATCATTCCCTCCATTTGTGTAGCATAATATTTGTGAGATGATCAGGTCAGAAATGAGAAACAGAAGCAGAATCTGAGCAGTAGTTTTCCAGTTACAGTTATCTTGTATTTAATTTACTACTTTCTTAACTGCTAAGCATGATGCTTTCTTCATCTGATTCTACACAAAAGCTTCCCTATATCTGTCTGCTCAATTTCTTTCAGGATTATAAATGCCTGAAATGTATTCTCAAATTTCTATTTTCTGAACAGAACCAAATCAAAAACTCTGAGTCTTTTTCATTTTTCATTGATCTGAATGTTTGGATCATTCATTGCACAATAGTCAAAATGTCATTGTATGCAACATTGAAAGGTCAGGTGACAGATGTACTTATCGATGTAAGCAGTTTTATTTCACATTAATGTGTGATCCCTTGCATGAATTGTACAAATCATCAGTTGAAATGTGAAGCATACTTATTCAGTAAATTAGAAAATTAAAATGAACATGTAATTAATATTATGGCCCTGAGACAAACTCTTTCTTTGGTCCTAGGTCTTGGTGTATTGCCAGTCGGTTGATGTCATGCTTGCATTTTGACTTGCCCTGCACTTTTTTCTTTCCATTAGTTCAAGAAAGAACTTGAAGTCAGGCAATTTATTCAACATTCTGATATGTACTTTAGTGGACTCTTGTTTTTTATTGTTTCATTGTAACATGTTGGATAATTTTAACATTGGGTGACAGCTTCAGTCAAATGGAAATAAGACAAAGTCATTAATGGAAGGCTCATTTAATGTTGTCTGTTTTAATCATCATCCAAAGTTAACATTGTTATCCAATGTAGAACCAAGGAGAGCAATCATGGGCTGTGGTGTTTCTTCTACTTTTGGGCTCTTTTTTCCATCCTACCTCTTCCAAAACAACCTTTAACCCTTGTCAGCTCCTGTCAAGCACCTTCATAATGCACTTTACATGCTACGGAATAGAATAGAATAGAATAGAATAGAATAAAGGGCCATTCAGCTCGTTCAGTTCCTACTTGTTCTTAAAAAGCAAAATTCATCACCCCACTACCTTCCTGCTGCACTCATTCTTTTCTTATTAATTTTGCCTCAGTATTTATCCAACTTGCTTTTGAAATCTAATTTAATTCAAGGAAGGAATGTCTTCCAAATCTTAATTAATCTTTGGTAAAAGATTTTCCTCAGATTTCCACCAGTTCTTTTGCCAATTAACTGAAATGAAATTAAATCTAAACCATCTTATTATCAATCAATCAGCCACTGAAAACAGTTTCTATTCAGTCCTTGTAAACCCTTCATAAATTTATACACCTCCATCAAATTCCTTCAGGCTTCTTGACTTTCGGGAGAACAAGCCTGTAATTCTTTACTTCAGTAAATTCCTTCTGAAACGCTTACAAAAATCTTCACACCATTCTATGGCACAGAATTGGAATCCAGGGTCACAGTGGGGTTGAACTCTTTTATGTCTCTAGATATAATATTCAAAAGTTCGGGTTTCAATACAACACATTACAACCACACCTTTGTCAGACAATTACACACAACTTGGTTGCTCATAATATGTAAGTAAAAAGTGAGGTCTGCAGATGCTGGAGATCAGAGCTGAAAATGTGTTGCTGGTTAAAGCACAGCAGGTCAGGCAGCATCCAAGGAACAGGAAATTCGACGTTTCGGGCCAGAGCCCTTCATCAGGAATGTCTGGCCCGTAATGTCGAATTTCCTGTTCCTTGGATGCTGCCTGACCTGCTGTGCTTTAACCAGCAACACATTTTCAGCTCTGCTCATAATATGTAACCAGCTCTGCTCCTTTAAACTTTGTTCTACATCAAAATAACCTTCCTTTGAGGGCTTTTCTTGAGATATTTTCAAGGACAACCTTCCAAATTTTTCTCAGGGCTACCTTTTGATTATATATAGTTTCTTTTTGTGATTTTTTTGGACCCCTATTCAATTCTCACAAGCACATTTCTGAAGTGAACAGTCACATCATAACAATGTCGTTCATATTTGAGTTTACGTATGTAATATTTGGACGCATGCAGAAGTAGAACTAGAAGAACTCACAAATATCTTCAGTTATCAATAAAAGTAATAAAAGCCTTTTTTTTCAAAATAACTGGCATGCACTTCCACATAAAAAAGCAATTACCCTAAACATTTCTTTCATTACCTGGTGAAGTCACATATTTTCATTGTGTATGGACAAAGCTGAAACATTTTATTCAGGCACTTACCATTATCTACTAAATCTCAGATCTCAGTAATGCATTTAAATTTAACAAATGAGAAAGTGTTCATTACAAAGACATTCAGTAAATTTTCCATAAGTAGTAGCTCCTGAGTTCATACAATTGATGTGAGCGATTCCACATTAATTTCCGTGTCGTTCATTATTTAATTGGCTCCATGTTTACCTGGTTCCCAGTTACTTGAATTTTCCTTTGTTAAGAAGTTGAAAAAAGGCAAGTTCAAAATGGGCCTCTCTAGTTTCCAGCTTCAGACTTCAGTACATTGACATTTACAAAATTTTCTGAGATGAATTATCTAGGTTGTGTTCTCTTACTGATCTTCAGTTTAGAAATGGGAATTGAACCCTTTCTTCCTGTTATGGAACTCTGAACATATGATCTCCATCTTCATACAATTCGACACAATATCCTTATGCACTAAGAAGAAAGCCAGAAAAACTCTTGGAAACTGAAAGTCAATGATTGTGCAGCATCTTTGAAGGGGAAATGAGAAGAGGAACTTGACATCCCCAAAGGTCCATGCAGTGAAAGTCATACAACATAGATTTAGATTACTTAGTGTGGAAACAGGCCCTTCGGCCCAACAAGTCCACACCGACCTTCTGAAGAGCAACCCACCCAGACCCCTTCACTATGGACAATTTAGCATAGCCAATTCACCTAACCTGCACATTTTTGGACTGTGGGGGGAAACCGGAGACACAGGGAGAATGTGCAAACTCCACACAGACAGTTGCCTGAGGTGGAAATTGAACCCCAGTCTCTGGCGCTGTGAGGCAGCAGTGCTGACTACTGTGCCACCATGCCACCCATAACATAGAACATGGAAAGAAACCATTTGGGCCTGTTGAGACGGAAACCGAATGGTCTCGTCTCTACGTGTTCGTTGGAAGGAGAGATCAAACCGGCTAGAGTTTGGAGCAAAAACACCGTTTATTACAGAATCAAGACTGGCAAACTATACAACGAATTCAAAAGCATGCAAATTCGTTGGAGAAGGCGTTCTCCCTCTCCCTTCGGATCTGGTGCAGTTATACTTCACGCTTCCTCGAGTTCCCGGTCAGGTTCCCCTTGTTCGGCTCTTTCATTGGTCGGTTCACCTGTCTGTGAAGGGATTAGTGTCTCTATTGGCTGCCCCGAGATACCTGTCCCACTCCTGCTGTGCCGAACAATGGGTAGACATCCTGGGTTCGGCAGTTTCCGATCTTGTAAATTAAAAGTTTATTGTTGGAAGGGTTTCCTCATTGCCATGCGTCTGGCTGTCTGGACGTTCACAATAGTTCTCCATAGTTGAATATACAGATATTATCATTTAACATAGGACCCGAATGAGTTTGACGTCAGCGGAGGCATTAGCAAGTACTTTATCAATCAAGTGTGGTATCGGTGCGATTTACACTATCCGATAGTTACCGGTTTCCTTTATAAACAATGAGAGTGTAGCAGGATGATCTGAAACTGACGGACATGTTCTAATCCCCCAGGAATGTGGCCCCAGGCAGGCAGTCCTGCAGTGGCTGGGTTTACTTTACATGGCTGTGTTTTAGCTGGTATCTGACAGTGTCTGCTTTAATAATGGTGCTCCCCTCCCTAGCCCCAATGTAGGTACCCCGATAGCAGATTCTCCCCAACATTCCCTCCCTTGGCCTCGAAAGAGGCCACACCCCCTTATCCCGTAAGGAACGCAACCCCACGAGGCGACCGGTGTCCGGTGTTGTATCGCCCAGACTCACCGGTTCTAAGGAGACAGTTATATGGGGATGAAGGGTGCCCTGAAAAACGCGCCGCTACACAATTAAGCAACAGACAGTCACAGCTGCATGCTAAGCTAAACTAATAGTTGAAGTAATTGAGGCAGTGTCTGCAGAAATAACGAAAAGCACAGGATTAGACAAGCATTGCAATAAGTCATTCAGAGCTGGCGGAATGTACGCGAGTCCGTTAGAATGAGTAAGCCATTTAGTAAACGGAAGTCAGTAGTCCAAAGAGCCGGCAAATGTAAATAGGCGTTGTAAGTTTGGAAAGGGAGTAGGAACAGCCTGGTACCAGCAGTTAGGTACCCGCTAGAGATCTGAAACCCAGTGTGAAACTGTAGTGTGCCCCGGTGGTCCCGTAGATCAGTATGCTCCAGAGAGCAGCAGTGCTGTTCAACCGTCCGACACGGATGCAAGCAGGCAGAAATCTCATCAAATGGAGACGAACGGAGGCCACGCGTTCCGATGTCAATGCGCGACTGTGCCTGTCTTAGGTTGTCCCTCGCCCGAGGGATCTTACCCGTCATTGACTAACCAGTCGTGCTGCATTGAGTAATAGATGGCGACATCCGTTTCACCACCCCAAGGACAGGCATGGGCAGCTCAGTAGCATGGTCAGTGGCCTCCGAGGGTGGCTGAGGGCAGTCAGGAATACTGGACAGTCCGCAAAGGCCGCCTGCGAGAACAGCAGTGTCTCAATTGCCAAGGCACACAGTACATTTCACCCACCCGCTGTTATGGAAGGATGAATTCACATATACCCAATTTAAACGGGCAAAATAAATAAGTGGGGCTCTTTGGACAACCAGGCTGCATTTATCGTACATGAAGATGAAAAGTTAGTCATGAGTACAACAGGATCAGACGAATTCGAAAGAAAGTCATTGAGGGAGCTGACACGCACCGGAGAGATAGCACCTACTCCGCCCGAACCGCGAGCTCATGCAAAGGCGGTACTATAGCAATGAAGAAAAGAATTGGGAGGTCCCCCCTCGCCAGCCCTTATCGCAACCAGCTGTAAGCAAGAAACCCGGTATCATGGCTCACGAGCGGAAGTCGCATTACAGCATGTATTGGATGTGTCCCTGTCCGTTTGTAGGAGGTCACACACAGGCTGTCGTGTTGTCGGAGTTGGTGGCAGCGGCGTCTCCTGGTGGAGCTCAACGGATGGGGGTCCGGTTGAAAAGTAATGATACCTTATCACCTTTAAATCAGTGAGATGGGGCTGTGGGAATGCAGTAAAAAGGAGTCCCCGCATCACCAGGGTGATATATGGCGGGGTCAGTCAGGAACCATGTGACTACTATGGGGAATAAAGTGTTGTGTTGTATGGGGTCTTTGGGGTGGCATGTCTGGGAGACCGGAATGGACGGGAGGCAGTCCCCAAAGTCTCCAGTCAGTACTCCTGAACATGAGGTCTGTGCTCATGTGGAATGTCAAATGCAACCAGGAAGAGTGTACTCAACCATTTGTGCAAGAGGAATGGAGGGAGCAGATATGAGAAGACAATGGTGAAAAAATGAAGGCAGTCTGAAACCCATAACCTTTCTTATGAGTTGTGGACCTGTACGTGGCAGGATTGCAATGAAAAAAATCTACCAGGAGGAGTCACATAAAAATAGAGCGACTCTGTGCGAGTTGGACGGAGTGGTTTCACGTAAGGGAAGGGGTACAACTTTACACAAAGGAAGTCAGAGGGATTCGTGATCTCAAATCAGAGAAAAAGGCTCCCCAGCACGGGCTGCCACAAAAAGGCAGTCGAGGCAGGGGTAGCCAGATTATACTGTAGGTGTTTTAATGTTCGTCGAATAACGAAGAGGCAGAGGAAAAATGTTTAAACGTAATCATGACACTGGTCCAGTGTCGGTGAAGTAATTGCGGGGAGCAGTCACACAAAAGGTGTCGAGTCGCAATATTCCGACAAAGTTAAAATGAAGTGTGCGCAGACTGTAGAAGACAATTAGTAGGATAATCCATGTCCATCTGAGCAGCAGCACTACACGGGGGAGATGAAAGTCGGGACACTGATAGAAATGCAAGATAGTACGAGTGGCAGTTATGACTCGGTGGGAATGTGTGCTCGCAGCTGCAGGAGTGCAGGCGCCTGTATGTTTTAAAACGCAATGTTCGAAGAGTAAACACATTCGTCCAGAAGTTGTGTCGAAAAAATAGAGTAAGTCCCTCGAGAGGGAAGTGGGATTGGTAATAGTGAGAAGGGAACCACAATAGACTGCATAGGGGAAGGCCTACGGTACGCCTTGATACTGCGCGGTAAGGGGCGCAAGCAATCTCGATTTGCACCCCGGGGAACTGCCCGTGCTCAGGGCGCACAACCAATGGGGTTGTCGTAGGACAATCGTTTGATGAGTCACCCATGGAGACCGTTTAGGATAAGGGTCATTAATGTGGAAATGATGAGGATCCCCATCAACTCTGTGGCAACAGGACAATAGAGCAGGTAAATTTCCACCGTGTGGTTAGGGAAGACACAGCGCAGGAGATCCCCCTAACCTCTCAGGGCGCGCAGCGTAAGCCTCAAGGCGGCCAGGACCCCGTCTAGCGGGCAGGGCGGGGATTTTCGCCCCCAGACACTTGGGTACGATATTGGAGCGAAGCGCGACTGTGATTCAGAAAGTATGGGTATCATCAGAAAAAGCGTTTACACAAGGGATAAAGACAAATTTAGACAAAAAGGAGGTTGAAGCACCAACTAAAGGGCACAATCCTATCCTGATGGCTATTTGCTCGCTCGCAGCGGAGTCCATGATAAACAAGGTGGATCTCTTAAGATAAGGCTGAATGAAGAGTTTAGACAGCGAAATAAAGTACAAGAAGAGCAAAGATATCAGTGAAATGGACCCATGTCGGGCCGTGTCAAGGTGGGGCTGCATGTTCCCATCTCAGTCTGCATCTCCCCGCGAGGTCCTGTCTCCTCGAGTGATTTTAAGGATATATTAGGTTGTGCTGACCTGGAGCAATGGGAGAAGTGGTACGTGTAGTGGCCTATGTGTTTCCAGCCAGCTCAGTATAAGATATGATGATGATGATTATGGAGAGGGGGCCTTTCTCACCGGGACCCTGATGAGCAAAGCAAAACTCTGGGCAATTAGGAGATTTGCGGCGGAACGAAGTTGGACTGTTTGCCTGAGGGGGCTTGTTTCCCTGAATGAGGTACGGAACGAGAGGTGCAAGTACAATCCTTGTATATGCAAGAACCTGCTTGTGTGAGGGGCCGTGTGCCCTAGCCGAAAGAGTGTGCGCAGGTGCTGCGGGCATGTTGGG
Source organism: Hemiscyllium ocellatum (assembly GCF_020745735.1). Taxonomy (NCBI): domain Eukaryota; kingdom Metazoa; phylum Chordata; class Chondrichthyes; order Orectolobiformes; family Hemiscylliidae; genus Hemiscyllium; species Hemiscyllium ocellatum. The sequence continues at coordinate 48,129,256 of NC_083402.1, forward strand.
AAGGTGAGAGAGAGAGAGAATTACAAAAGGCTGGTCAGACAGGTCAGGACAGAAATTGTCGGTGTAGCACTTTCCTCCGTTTAATACTTGAGGATTTGATCAGTTTGAGGGAAGTAACAGCCTTTAAAAGATACCCCGGGAAAAGGATCATAAAGGAACCTGGTGACCCTGCCGTTCTCAGTGCGTACCTGTGCGTCGCAAAAGATATGAACAGATGAATTGGCGAGGAGCACTCGCAGCTGAGGAGACTGAAGGATTTGGGCAGGGCATGAGGGTTGGGAAGTCCTGGTAGCAAACCTCAGGGAGCATGAGACTTTGGAAAGAAGATGGGGCGCAGAGCAAGGCAGTAGAAGCATAGTGAGTGAAATGCCCTAATGGAGAGATGAGGCCAGAAGATGAGTTACTGTGCCCTGGTAGAAAAACCTCAGGGAGCTTAAAGCCTTAAAAAGAGATGGAGCGTAATGATCCGCGGATCTTCTATTCAGCAAGACCCAGTTGAATTCATGCAAGCTGAATGAAAGACAGAACTAAGACGACCTCAGATCCGGCGGTGAACATAAAGTGTGTGGGTTTGGGAGAAAACGATGAAGGGGCGTGACTATGGCGTGGGGAATGGGGAGCGGGGTTGTAGGATAGGGCAGTACAATCGGCAAGAGGAGTCTGTACGAGATTTCAATGGGAAGGTTTGGTACTGACTGGCAGTTACAGGTTGCATGTTCAAAGCATTGGAGAGTGTAACCTCAGACAGGTAGACTGGCTGGCATCTTCAACCCGCATGGTTGCCAATACCCGCTTTAGGGACTGGAAATGGCCGTGTCTGTGGCAGCAGTAGCGCAACCCTCCCTAGCCGCAAAGTTGAGGAGGGGAACAAGTAGCAGGAGAAAATTGCTTTAAAATGAGCGTCCATAATGCTTTAGCGAATGAAAAAATCTGTGGACTTGGGAGAAAAGATAAAAATGGGTTCGTGAGAGGGGGCAGAAAAATGTGGAGGGCATAGACGGAAGAAGGAGTAGGTGGGCCCCCCCTCGTTCTTGGCACTTTGTGAACACGAGGGGAAAAGGGATGGCCTAAACACCCATGTCAGCGGACAAAAAGATGAGTGAGCGGCCGCGAGGAAGAGAGATGGGCCAAGCACCCTGCTGTGTGCTGAGTAGCACGTCCTAGTTGGAGGCCTGAGGCCTGTGACCAGCGGGGGAAAAAGAGAGAAACAAAATAAGTGGGCTGGGGGATATTCGGGCAGTGGGATGGCCAACCACTGGACATACAAGACGTTGTAAATGAAAACGCACAATATGGCGATACGGCAATGCGCATGTTGTTGGTCGGGATGTTAGAGTTAGAAAGGTACAACCTGTCAGAGAAGATGGGGTTAGAGGCATGATTCATATCGACATCCCAGTAACTGAAGTGGACCTGTTCATCGAGTAATCCCATGAAGTAGGGCAATGACGCTTGAGAGACCCATCGGTGTAGTGGTGGCGCGGTAGTTGAGCTAAAAGGGGTGGCGGAACGTCCACAGGCGAGCAGCCCCTTCTAGACTGTGCAATCCTGCCAAGAGTGAGCATTCGCGCCAAAAGCGAACGGGCACCGCCCCAACTGAGCGTTCGCGCCAAAAGTCAGCTGGCCCCGCCCAACCTGAGTCTTCGCGCCAAAAGCAAGAAAGCCCGCCAAGAACTAAGGTGACCCGCCCAGAGAAGGGTGACCCGCCAAAACTAGGGTGAGCACGGGACACCCCGGGATTTACCGTCTTAGGATTCCACAACCGTAGTGTGATTAAAATAAAAGGTCAACCATCCCTTCCTGCGCCCCCTCCCTACATTCAGGTATTCCTTTCCAAGTATAAGAGTAATTAAAAGTGATAGTGGGGGACAAGCGGCATTTAATCCTAAAAATCAAGACGAGACTATGGAGAAAAATCCCAGACCGTTAAGTTATCAATCCCAAACCGCTAAGTGTAGAGAACAACACTCACGTACTCCGACACCAGTAAAACTGCTTTCGGCTGCTGGGCAGCTTCCCACGGTCCCTGTCCGTCACTCAGGCTGTCGGTGCCGGTCCACTGTACACCGAGACCTGGGATGAAACATTTGTTGCGACACCTCCGTTCGCCACGTCTGTTAAAAGCACTGCCCTCACTCACTCACTCCCTCTCTCACTGGGCCGGCCCCACACTGGTTTTCATCCACATACATGCCAACCCACGCATACTGTCGGTGTGTCCGTACTCTCGTCTCAGCCTGTTGCAGTCCCTTGTCCCCAGTTTAAGTGACATGTTTCGAGGCATTATATCCTCGCAGAAACTGACAATCTGTGTGAAATCGTAGCAAATCTCGGTCGGGGGCGTCCGAAATGGCTGGGGCTGTGGTGGAGGTACAGTGGCCCCCTTGCCACTGCTGGTTGAATGTGACTAACAGTTTCGTTTTCCACCCCAGGGATTTTTCAGCGGTCGGTGGTGCCCAATCAGTAGGGGGTTTCCCTAGGGCTATTGTTTGCCGCGCTGAATACTGCGGCGAGAGTAGGAGACAGTTTAAAATTTTGGTCATTAGCGCCGTATCTGTGAAGGTCTCTTTTAGTCTCGTCAATATCAGGTCTTTTTGGGCGGGCGCTTAGTTAAATACTTGATCCAGTGCTGTCTTGTGCACTGTTACACTGTCCAGCAATAAATGAGCATGCCAAGTTACGTCTGTGCCAACCGTGAGGTGCCACCAGGGCACTCCGGGGAGCAATGGTCGAAATTGGGTCATTTTTGGTGGTCCAAAGTTCAAGTCCCCCATGACGGATCTCACCTGGTGGGTACTGCTTTAAACCCAGTGCGTTTTTCAAAAGCCTGACCTTCGCGTGGCAGATTTCTGCTCTTAACAACCGGTCTAAGGCAAACGCCTGTGCAGGTAAACCCTATCCAGGAGATGAGATCCGCCCTCTGTCCCCTTAGAATGCTAGCAGCGAGTGTGTCTATCGATAGTTGTCGGAGTTAAAGTGCTTAATAAAAAGAGAAAGGATCCAATCAGTCAAGTGCGGTCAGCGCTGTCTTAAATAATTTCACTAAGCGTCCAGGCTCCGTAAGCCACGCTTTTACCTTAACTCAGAAAGCTGCGTCCAGGATCCGAAATCCACGCATGAACTTTACTGAAAAACCCGCGTCCAGGATCCGAAATCCACGCGTAAAACTCAAACTGAAAAAGCTGCGTCCAGGATCCGAAATCCACGCATTAACTTAACTCAAAAACCGCGTCCAGGATCCGAAATCCACGCGTAAAACTCAAACTCAAAAAGCTGCGTCCAGGATCCGAAATCCACGCATTAACTTAACTCAAAAACCGCGTCCAGGATCCGAAATCCACGCGTAAAACTCAAACTCAAAAAGCTGCGTCCAGGATCCGAAATCCACGCATTAACTTAACTCAAAAACCGCGTCCAGGATCCGAAATCCACGCGTAAAACTCAAACTCAAAAAGCTGCGTCCAGGATCCGAAATCCACGCATTAACTTAACTCAAAAACCGCGTCCAGGATCCGAAATCCACGCGTAAAACTCAAACTCAAAAAGCTGCGTCCAGGATCCGAAATCCACGCAGTAAGTCGACTCAAAAAGCGCGCATTAACTTAAGGCTAGCCATGGATCAATTAGTCACTTCAGTACCGCGATAACAGGCAGGTATTAGTGAAGAAGTGAGAAAATAGCTTACCAGTATGGACTCTGCAACGTTGCTGCCAAACTGATTTAAAAGTACTGTTTGTGTTGGTGAGGATCAGGGAGCAGACAAAGACTGACTAACTGAAAAAATTTACCTACTGGAAGTCTTTGCTTTAACAGGCGCTTCCTCACCTTTTAAAAGTTCGGCCGAAAGTTTGTCTGCCCTCCGGTCTGCCAACGTGGCCAACTTGCGGTCGTCTCTTTCCCTTCCCACAGTCAGGCTCACCATCTGTTGAGACGGAAACCGAATGGTCTCGTCTCTACGTGTTCGTTGGAAGGAGAGATCAAACCGGCTAGAGTTTGGAGCAAAAACACCGTTTATTACAGAATCAAGACTGGCAAACTATACAACGAATTCAAAAGCATGCAAATTCGTTGGAGAAGGCGTTCTCCCTCTCCCTTCGGATCTGGTGCAGTTATACTTCGCGCTTCCTCGAGTTCCCGGTCAGGTTCCCCTTGTTCGGCTCTTTCATTGGTCGGTTCACCTGTCTGTGAAGGGATTAGTGTCTCTATTGGCTGCCCCGAGATACCTGTCCCACTCCTGCTGTGCCGAACAATGGGTAGACATCCTGGGTTCGGCAGTTTCCGATCTTGTAAATTAAAAGTTTATTGTTGGAAGGGTTTCCTCATTGCCATGCGTCTGGCTGTCTGGACGTTCACAATAGTTCTCCATAGTTGAATATACAGATATTATCATTTAACATAGGACCCGAATGAGTTTGACGTCAGCGGAGGCATTAGCAAGTACTTTATCAATCAAGTGTGGTATCGGTGCGATTTACACTATCCGATAGTTACCGGTTTCCTTTATTAACAATGAGAGTGTAGCAGGATGATCTGAAACTGACGGACATGTTCTAATCCCCCAGGAATGTGGCCCCAGGCAGACAGTCCTGCAGTGGCTGGGTTTACTTTACATGGCTGTGTTTTAGCTGGTATCTGACAGTGTCTGCTTTAATAATGGTGCTCCCCTCCCTAGCCCCAATGTAGGTACCCCGATAGCAGATTCTCCCCAACAGGCCTAACTCACCCATGCTGACTAGGTTTTCCAAATTGAATGAGTCTCATTAGCCTGCGTTTGGTCCATATCCCTCTAAACCTTTCCTATCCAAATATCTTTCGAATATTGTAGTTGTACCTGCATGTAACACTTCCTCTGGTGGCTCATTCTATATATGCACTCCTGCCTCCCCTACCCATGTGAAAAAGTTGCCCTTCAGGTTCCTTTTAAATCTTTATTCGCTCACCTTAAAGCTATGCTGTCTAGTTTTGGACTTCCCTACCTTGGGGAAAAGACCTTGACTATTCATCTTATCAATGCCAAATCATAATTCCATAGACTCTTGAAGTAATTCCACAAAGGCTAATGTACCATCAACAAGTTACACTTTATTTACACATGTGTAATACTTGACACTGGTTCAGCTTTCTCAAAGCCATTTCTTAGAGGAAGCAGAACTTCTGTCACTTCTGTTTATAGCTGTCAGCTCGGGCTCCCTGATTGGACTAGGTTAGCAGCCACAATCAAGGAACTCATATCTATGAGGTCCATCAGGCTGACCTCAGAATAATGATTACACTTTTATAATGTCACCTGTCAGCCTCCTACACTCCAGAGAAAAATGTCGCCACCTATCCAGCCTCTCCTCACAATGTAAAATCTTCCAGTTTTGGTAACAGCTTTGTTAATTTTTTTTACCCTTTCCAGTTTAAAAACAGCCTTCTGATACCAGCATGACCAGAATTGGATGTAGTATTCCAATTGTGGCCTGAGCAATGTCTTATAGAGCTGTAATATGATGTCCCAACTCCTGTACTCAATGCTCTGACCGATGAAGGCAAGCATGCCAAATGCCTTCTTCACCACCCTGTCTACCCTGTGACATCACATTCAAGGTCTCTGTTTGACAACACTCCCTAGGACCCTACCACTAATGGTGTAAGTCCTGTCTGAGTTTGTCTGACCAAAATGCAACACTTTGCATCCAAGAACAGTTCAGCTGAAGCTAAGAAACTTTGTGATTCAACAATGCCGAACCTGTCAACCAAACCATAGTGAGCAGTCAATTCCCATAAACGCAATCCTTTTATGCCACTGACATCCGCTACAACTCTCATACACATATCATGTCATTTCCCTGCAGGTAGATGTCTACTTGGTAGATAAAAAGCAACAGCACGGTGTCCGCAAGCATCCATTCCCTCCACTGGATATTCAGAGCCAGCAGTGTGTGTTATCTGTGGGATGCACTGTGGAAATTCACCAAGGGTCCTTGGACTGCACTTTCTGGACCCATGGACACTTCCATCTGAGAGGCCGGGGTGGTGGATGCACGGATGAAACATCTGCAGATTCCCCTCCAGATTACTCACCATCTTGACTTGGAGGTGCATTGCCATTCCTCACTGTCACTGGATTAAAATCTTGGAATTTCCTCTCTAAAGGCATTGTGGGTCAACCTCCAGTTGGCGGACTACAGTGGTTTGTGAGGGCAGCTCACACCACCTGCTGAGAGGTGAATGGGAAGGGGTAACAAATGCTGGTCAAACAGTGACACCCACATCCAATGAGTGAATGAATGCCAAAAGAAGTTCTGAGAAGTGAGTTTAAAATAGTTTGGTAGTTGTTTTTGACTGATGCAGACTCAATAGGCTGAAGGGTCTCTTTCTGTGCTGTAGATCTCTATGACTCAATGGAGATGGCTGTATAATGGAGGCTTGAAATAAAATTTACAGTGTTCAATGTTTCCAGTAAAATTGAAAACATCAGTAAACTGCTAAATATCATTTTTTTTCTTTTCTTTTTACTCCCATTTGATGTCACTTCAGCAATCCTGTATATTATAGCATACAGGATTGACAACATACCTCCCATTTCTAAATAACATAAGTAATTTAGGGTCAATTGAGTTTTCAGTGAGCCAATGCCAATCCATATTTCACACTGTCCACATGATAAAATGATTGATATAAGCAGACAGGCAGGAGAGAGGATTTCTAAAGGAAAAGGAAGGGAAGGCACAGTTTTGAGGATACCTTTGGCTCATTGGAGGCACCCCTCCTCCCATGTTGTAAGCACTTTATTCCTCTATGTCTGTCTTCCAAAAAACCACACTCTCACATTACACCTTCATGTCCGCAGCCTGATCCCTGCCTACTCAATAAAGCTGATCTATCTGGCTCCTGCATCTGTTATCAAAGATAACGATTCTGAAGGATTAATATCCATGTTACAATGAGCTCCACCTAAATGTAGGAAAGTTTATTATCAGATAGGAAATGATTTCATTGAAAGGGGGAGACTTGTTGGGATTAATGGCCTACTTCTGTTACAACATGTTATGGCCACCTCAAATAACCCTTACACTGAACCACATATTGGAAGAGGTGGCAGAGACCAGTAGTGGAGATCATGGTCATACCACAATACTAATCTTCTCTGCTTCATGATGATGCTTACAGTCCTACTCAACTCTGGCTAGAACTGCTAAAGCTGCCAGTTGATCAAATTAGCTCAGTTAGTGCAGTTGGCAGGATGTCTAGTTTGTGATGCAGAGTGATGCCAACAACGTGGGTTCAATTCTCACACTGGCTGAGGTCATTTTCTTCAGAGCAAGATAGAGTAATGATTCGCTATGCTGATACTGGGGATGGAAGGACTGTCATTTGGATAGCGATTGATTTAGCTGGCCTGCATTCACTAGAGTTTAGAAGAAAGAGAAAGGATCGAATTGAATAATCTCTAATTCTAACAGGGCTGGGAAGATTAGATCCAGTGAGGATGCTTCCCCTAGTTGGGCAATCTCAGGGTGTGAGATAGACCATTTAATATTGAAATGAGGAAACATTTTTTCACTTAGAATGAACTTGTTGAATTCATTACTACATACGGCTGTGGAAATCAGAAGTGCATTTGGTTAGTTGTTCAATCAGAAAGTATTATCAAGGTGGTGCTCACATCTGCTTTCAAATTATTCTGAAACATTGAGATCTTTGTTTAGGTATTAAAGAAGTCAAGGGATATGGAGGGAAAGAAGAAGTAAGATGTTGAGGTACAGGATTAGCCATGATCATATTGAACTGTGGAGCAGACTCGAAGGGCCGAATGTCCTCCTCTATGTAGTACACTGTTTGAAAGATGGCTGAAAGCAAATTATGAGTAAAACACTAGGTAAATACTTGAAGGGCAAAACATCTTATCTGGTCATGTGGAAAAAGCTGAAGGGTTGAGGCAAATTCTGCAGATGTACTGACAAAGACACAATGGGAGTCCATCTGTACTGGATTTTTTTTTTGACACATTCTTGTTCCTTTTTTTCTCTTTTTTTTACCACCACACTTATATTTTCCCCAGCACCCATGATGTGTGTGCGCAGGTGTGAGACACAGGTGTACAAATCTTTCTTCAGTTTCTACCAGCAGGAATTTGTACTGGATTTATTCTGTGCCTTTTATGAAGGTCTTTTTTTAAAATTATGATGGATACTTTAGTCTCAAAATGTAGCCGAGGTATAATTATTGTTGTATTGACTTTGAAGGACAGTTAAAATTTTCAACTTGTGTTTAAAGACTTTTACTATCTGTACTGTTCATCCATTCCACACAAAATTCATTTAGATTATAACCACAAAGGGAGTGCCATTGTTGGATTTGAATTGCATGATCTTCTGAATAATTGCATTAGCCCATTTTGACTTTGCATTCTGTCCAAAGTGCATTCAGTTAATTGTTCAATCAGAAATCATTATCAAGGTGGTGCTGACAGCTGCTTTCAAATTATTCTGGAACGTTGTGATGACATTCCTTTATCCTAATAAGTCAGAAGCTTGAGAGGATCTAGCTTGCAGTAATCACAAGAAGCATTAGAAAATATTGGATATTACACATTTAAAATAATTCCAAGATTCACAGAATAACAGAGCTATTATAATACAGAAGCAGGCTATTCAGTCCAGCATGTCTGCACTGGTTCTTTTCCTGCAAGCATGAAGACTTAGTACTATTTGCCTGCCTTTTCTTCTTACCCCTGCATGTTGTATCTCGTCAACTAATGAATCCTTGTCCTCTTGAATGCCTCAATTAATTCTGCCTCCACCACATCTCTAAGCAGGGCATTCCAGATCTAAAGTTTTTTGTAAAAATCACAAACATTGTCCACTTGCTTGGACGAGTGCAGCTCCAACAACAGTTAATATACTTGTCATCATCTAGAACAAAGCAAGCTACTTGTTTGGTACACCATCCACCATTTTCAACATTCACTCTCTTCACCGCTGATGCACAGTATCAACAGTGTTTACCATCTGCTAGAATACACTGCAGTTAGTCATCTACTCACCAAGGGTCCTCCAACAAAGTGAAATTTCCATCACCTAGAAGGGTAGCAGATGCATGAAAACACCACAACCTGCCAGGTTCCTTTCAACTTCACACCATTTTGACTTGAAACTACATTGCTATTCTTCCACTATTGCTGGATAAAAATCCAGGAACTTGCTTTCTCATCACACAATGAGTATCTCTACACCTCACAGACTATAACAGTTCCAGAAGGCAGGTCACCAGGCATTTGGTATGCTTTCCTTTATTGGTCAGAGTATTGAGTACAGGAGTTGGGAGGTTCATGTTGCAGTTGTACAGGACATTGGTTAGGCTACTTTTGGAATATTGTATGCAATTCTGATCTTCCTATTGGAAGGATGTTGTGAAAATTGAAAGAGTTCAGAAAAGATTTACAAGGATGTTGCCAGGGTTGGAAGATTTGAGCTATCAGGAAAGGTTGAAGAGGCTGGAGCTGTTTTCTGTGGAGCATCTGAAGCTGAGGGGTGACCTTATCGATGAAATCATGAGGGGCATGGATAGGGTAAATGAACAAGGTCTTTTCCCTGGGGCGAGGAAGTCAAGAACTAGAGGGCATAGGTTTAGGGTGAGAGGGGAAAGACATAAAAGAGACATAAGGGGCAACTTTTTCACGCAGAGAGTTGTTCATGTGTGGAATGGGCTGCCAGAGGCTGGTTCAATTGCAACATTTTTAGATTAGATTACTTACAGTATGGAAACAGGCCATTCAGCCCAACAAGTCCACACCGACTCGCCGAAGTGCAACCCACCCAGACCCATTCCCCTACATTTATCCCTGCATCTAACACTATGGGCAATTTAGCATGGCCAATTCACCTAACCTGCACATTTTTGGACTGTGGGAGGAAACCGGAGCACCCGGAGGAAACCCACGCAGACGCAGGGAGGATGTGCAAACTCCACACAGTCTGTCGCCTGAGGCGGGAATTGAACCCGGGTCTCTGCCGCTGTGAGGCAACAATGCTAACCACTGTGCCACCATGCCGCCCATAAAAGGAATCTGAATGGGTATATGAACAGGAAAGGTTTGGAGGGGTACGGGCTAGGTACTGTCAGGTGGGACTAGATTGTATTGGGGTATCTGGTCAGCATGGATGAGTTGGACCAAAGGGTCTGTTTCCATTTGTACATCTCTATGACTCTATGACCATGTTCATCAGACAATCGGAGATGGGCAATAAATGCTGGCCTGGCTGGAAATATCAGGTGGGAAGGTCTGAGTAGCAAATTAGTAGGTGGTGCAGAGGACACGCAAGGGTGGGGGTTGATGAACGTGAGTGGGGAAAATGTCCTAGGTAATAATGAATGCAGCAGAGCATGCGCTTTGGTAGGAGGTGTGTATAGTAACAGGGATAGTGACAGGGTGAAGGAGGACATTAACCTTGCTGTGCATTCCTCCAGACAACTGAGAGAAGGAAGCCTCTTGCTCTTGGCTGACAACTTCATATTAAGCTGGTATTATGGCATCCGGCTGGTCCTATGGGAGGAGGAAGTCCTGCTTTGGCACTGTCTAGAAGGATGTACAGAATCCTGCTTGTAAAACGGTGTTGAAAAATGTGTTGCTGGAAAAGTGCAGCAGGTCAGGCAGCATCCAAGGAGCAGGAAAATCAATTTTTCAGGCATAAGCCCTTCTTCCTGCTCCTTGGATGCTGCCTGACCTGCTGCGCTTTTCCAGCAGCACATTTTTCAGCTCTGATTTCCAGCATCTGCAGTCCTCACTTTCTCCTTGTAAAATGGGGTACCAATTCTCCTCTGTCTACCATGCCAGGCAAACATCAGGAACTACACATGCAGTTCCAGTCAGCAGTGTTTGTCCAGATGCTCCCCAGGTTTCTAAAGATGGCATAGGTGTGAGAACTGCAGATGAATTCCAGAATGTCTGCTGAGTAGCAAATTGTTCTGGGAACAGCAAGTGGTAAGATGGGGCAGAAATTTGACACTAAAGATGCTATGGAGGCACAGTAGATCATTACTGAGGCAAGTTTGGTATGATATGGTGAGAAAACCCATTAGACCTTGAGGTGACAAACCAATTAAAAATATAGTGCAACTTGAACCTCGCCAAAGAAACATTAAGATTCAGCCCCATATCATTTTTGTTCGGGGCCAGCGTGGAGCATGAATCTCTGCAGAATGTAATATGATTTGCAAGTGCATTTTGGCTAAAGTTGGTATGAAGTTGGCACTGTCTAGAAGGATGTCCAGGATCCTGCTTTGACTGAGGTCTTATACTAAATATTCCATCCAAGTTACATATCTGGAACAAGTAAAAAGCTTAGAACTCCAACATTACCCAACAGCTTAAACTGGAGTTTCAAATGAGCCAATAAGGTTAGCAGCTGACATGAATCCACTATAGGATTGGAATGTCTTTGCACATTAAACATGCTGTATATTTTTCTGAAATTTCATAAGGTCCATCAAACAGATTTTAACTGTACATATCAATATTAAATCAGGCCTATCAACCACAATATAAATGGAATGGATAGAAATATGAAGGAAGGCATTTTGCGTTCTTTGTGCTGCTCTGTTGTCCAATAATGTTTAAGCAGAAGACACCGGATGTAACTGAACATGTCTGTACATCACATAAAGCTCCTTTAGTTCCTACCTCAAATGGACAATTAACCAAGCCACAAATGAAACTGACAAATGAAAAGTGAGTATAACTTAAGAATATTCAACTCATTCACAGCTCCACCATTGAATATATCATGAATTGAAATAAAAGGTCAGGTTATAAGCTAAGGGATCCCATAAGAGCAAGCAAAACGGAAATGAATTTTGGAATATGTGTTGCAAATATAGTTTATTGATGTGCCTGACATTTGGAAACCTCTGTTGTAATGTGAAAAGGCTATTATACAGGTTGTTTGAAAGCAGTGAAACTTCAGTCATGAAAAGGTTACAGGTAATGACCTGTATTACCTATCCTTGTAATGCCAGAGGCAATAAGATAGTGCTTGCACCGAGCATTCTAAACCTTCACTAGAGTTTCTAACTGACGTAATATTAAAAAGGTTGTTGAAAAATTGTCTCAGTCTGATAGTCCATAATTTGAAATGTCACTGTGAAAGAATATGAGATGACTTATAGTTGCCTGCCTGATAGTTTGGCTTTGCAATGCAATTTAGCTATTTTTAACAATTATATGTTGCTGTAGCATTTAGGCTGCCTGTCCTTTCTTTTTGCACAACAAGCACTTTTAGATGAAAAGAGTCTGATGTGAATTAGAAAGCTCGTCTCTACAGAGGTGCTTTATCATGTAAAACCACAAAGGAAATAGAAATAGATTGGAAATAAAAGCTGAGGAAAATTACTTCTTTATTAATTCTTTTGCCCAGAAAAGCAATTTGCTGCAATATTGATTTTTTTCCCCAAAAAATTTTAAAGTAAGCTCCAGATTGAATTAAAATATCAGAAACCTTGGTGTGTTGACAGGTTCAAGCGAACTCCTTTGTCCCCAGGGCAAAGAGGTTTGCTGTTCTTATTGTTGGCACACTACGTTGTGGTCTGATTGTATCAATGCTGCTGCAACAGCATTTTACGTTTTGACATTCAGTAGGCCCACACAAGGCAAAGGGCAGCAATATTCTTCAATAGAAAAGGTTACTACTCTATCAACGTCTAGGTAGCTAATTCCAGGAAAACCATCATTCAAGGCAATACTCAGTGATTAGGGAACTGACAGGCTGCTTTCTTGCTTATTCTGTCATTCGTTCTTGTAATGAAACTGACAAGATGGCTGCTTTGGGGAACAAGAAAGGTTGATAACATCCTCCTCTGCAACTTGATTCATATTCAAGCAATGTATATACAATTGAAGCCAGCATGCCCAAACACTTTATGGGATGTACAATAAGATTGTTTCAACTTTCAGCCATGACTCAGTGATAGCACACTCATCTGGATCAAAAAGTCTGGACTCAGTTCTACTCAAGCTTCTCAAATCTACTCTGAGGTTCCAATGCAGGACCAATAGAGTGCTACACTGTTAGAAGTAATGTGTTTCAGAAAAAAAATTAAACAAGGCTCCACCTTGTCTCAAGCAGACATAGACATAGTTAAAAATCACACAACACCAAGTTATAGTCCAACAGATTTAATTGGAAGCACACTAGCTTTCGGAGTGCCACTCTGAAAGCTAGTGTGCTTCCAAATAAACCTGTTGGACTATACCTGGTGTTGTGTGATTTTTAATTTTGGACACCCAAGTCCAACACCGGCATCTCCAAATCAAGACATAGACATAGACTGCATGACAATATTTTGAAGAAGAGGCAAAGGATTTATGCCTGGTATCTGGGCTAAACGTAAATCACTTAACCAACATCACAAAAATAGATTATCTGGTCCTTATCACATTGCTGTTTGTAGGAGTTTACTGTCATGTCAACTAATATAAAGATAACAGCCTCATTGATTATGTAGTCCTCTGGAATCACATGAAGTTATCAAAAGTACTTTATAAACATATTTCTTTTTTTTAAAGTATCTCCATTGCTCAGAGATCTCCCTGCAATATACCTAGATAGCATGTCACTGCTTATTGCACAACATTGTACTTTAGAAGACCTTCAGGTTGGCGAGGAGTATTAAACTGTGTTATTCGTTATGCAGGCATTGACCCTTAATTGGAGATTCATCTGTGCTCCAGTTTAGAAAGTGCATATTTACAATAAGTAATTCTGTAATTTAGTGCCTATTAGAATGTGTCAAGTTTGGTCTAGTCCTATATTCTCCTGGTATTAATGCATGATAAGCCAATATAGCTGGATTACCATGCGAACTGTGGATCCTGATCAAGTCCTACTGAAACTCACTGCCAGATGTAACACCTGAAAATAATAAGAGAGAATGCAGTTCTTGGCTTTGCAGCTCTATCAAAGATACTTGTTTAGAGACTTTAGACAGAGAGAGAGAGAGAGAGTGACAGATCCAGCTACATGAAAACTTGGGAAAGCTATTGTGTCAACATGGGAAGAAAATGTTTTTCATTAGAAATCCATTAGATTATGGTTGAGAGAACATTCTCTGGTCAAACAGACAGAACCCACGAATTTCATGATACTGGAAGACTTGTCTTGACAAGGCCAGAGTAAGGAATCATTGGATTGAGTCTTATTGCTGGAAGTCAATTTGGAATTCTCAGAAGGTTGTGGAAAATTAATTACAATGGATTTGTTTTTGCTGAAGTTAACATTCTGTGGAGACTGCAGCACAATGTATAAATATGTCACAGGGTTATTGGTCATGTTCAGAATGAACAATTCAGAAAGAAAAAAAAGAATTCATGCTCTGTAGACTAGAATATTAGTTGTTTACCTATTAATGTTCAGTTAATTTTGTTTAATTTTTTACAGTAAGATTCTTAAAACTTAAAATATTGTTGTGCAAGTCCTTTTCTTTGGTCTATGGGAATGCAAATCGCTCTTTGAAAATCATCAATTTCTGTGGGGATTGTAACAGATGCAACTAACATACGTATTTATATAGGCAGCTGTCAAAACTGTCCAAAGGCAAGGTACTTTGCAATAAAAACAAATTAACATAATTATCCCAAAATTTACATTACAAAATATCATCTCATTCAATGTAAATATGTTTTCTATGTCAGAAAAAAGGTGAAGTAAAATAGTTGTCAATTACTAATTGATGGAGAACTCAGCAGGCACTCAAAGAGATACTTAAGCTTACAATACTCCACGGGGTGATCCACAAATTGAAGGAGAGAAATGCACATATTTGCACTCTCAATACCATGAAGTAATGAGGGCCATGCACTATAAACTGTGTCACACATTATTTGGTTACGACACCATGTCATAGCATTCAGCATATGCTCTTATGTCATAATCAGAGGACTAACAAGATTTGGGCTCCAAAAATATTTTGGCTTTGTGACTTAGATTGCAACAAGTGTCTAGCTATGAATTTGGAGATATTTCAGGAATATAAATGGACTTGTAAGTCTTGCCTCTTACAAAGCATGGTAGCAGCTATTAGTAACTCTTTAGACAATGTTGTGTAATAAGTTTGCTCAATGACGGTCACACAGCAACAAACTTATTACACAACATTGTCTAAATAGCTACTAAAAGCTATTCACATCGCTGCCATACAGAGAGCAGGGAATGTCAGAAACTGCAAGTGATATTTTGGATCTGCTAATTCAATTCAAGATGCATTAAAGTTAGTAAAGTTATCCAAATGGTAATTCATTTAATTTGGCAGCAACATCCTGTTTGTGATGATGGTCACAATTCCCATAAGGTAAAGAGATAATGGCTGAACCTTGATATTGTGCATTGATATACAGAATGTTATTTGAAAGTGATGACGGATGGATACAGTTGGTAGGAACAAAAACAGCCTTTTGCATCCTCATCTCATTTGATCTTGAGGTTAATTTTAATGTGAACTGCATATCAAAACTGAACATCTGTCATGCCAGGGTACTGCTGGTTGATCCATTGTCTGGAAGGACTCTTTTAGAACAATTGAGTGACATCATCATTTTTGTTGTTAGTGGTAGCTAAGTGCTGAGGTTGCTCATAGTTTCTAAAAATGAGCACCTTCTATCCCCAGCTCCCTGGGAGAGAAGTAGGGGAAATTCCATGATCTACTTTCCCACCATTGCAATGAGCACATTTCTGTGAGTGGGTACAACACATTGAATCAGATTCTGTGGTCTTTATAGGAATTAGCCTGACATTTGACTGCCAGAAAAGTGTGCAGCATTACCCCAGTCATTCCCGATACTGCATTGGATGTGATTATCTGGTGGATGCAGACACATGTGGATGGATGGACAACATTTCTTGGCATGTCCAGCTGGAAATTTCTGCTTCTGCCTATCTTTGTGAAAAGATCAGTTAGGTATCCAATCACAGCCACGTTTCCTCAAGAACAGGATCCTTTTAAAATAAATGTTCTCGTTCTCAAAGTGGTTTAGGTCAATTTCCTGGAGTGGATCTCCAATTCAGCCCATTTAGACCAATCTGAACATGTCATCTCAGTTGTTACGACACGGCAGTGAAGTGTTTTGCTAATTCTACCAAACACCCAGAAAACCTCACCCCGCCTCATAATCTGTTAAAGTATGAGTGACAGAGATCTCCCAAATTCCACTATTTAAAGAAAAACATATGAACTTATTCTTTACCTCTAAAAGTGAACATGAAACAACAATTATTTACAACTCTAAGTCTCCTTTCTCTTAAATGCTTATTATTTGCCTCCCACTCTATAACGATATACTATTCCAATAAAAGCCCATATTAAAATTACATCAACATAATTTCAAAACCACAGTGTGGCTGTCGTCATTGATGCTTGTCTTCCTCTGGCTATACATTTCCCTGGGTCGTCATCGGTCTTTTGTTGCAAAGATGTTTCATATGAAAAAGGTACCTTTGATAGAGTAACTGTTGCTGGCAGTTACTCAGGTGATGGCAGTTGATCTCTCTTCTAACTTTCAAAATGTATGCTCCTTTATACACCTAACAGTGTATCATCTCAATAGTTCGAAGTTGGCAAAAACAATAAACCCAAATTTGATTGGGTTTTAGTATCCTGGGGCATAATTTAAACTGATTGGCTAGTTTCGAATGGTTGTCAAAACAGCAATCAAAACTCAGGTATTTGTTTTACGGGCAAATGTTACATATTTTCAACTTTCCAGTACACTGAGCTTGTTAGTCAGTCACACGACAGGTGCCTGTAAGCTTTCAGTGCAGAGCAGCTTTCACTGTCTCTTAAAAGGTGCAGTACACACCTTCAACATCATAACACAGAGTATGTTCTCGCTTTGTTAATTCATTAGTTTCTTAATTAGAAATGAAGTTAAATAGTATAAGGTAAGTGAAGTCCCAATCAAATCAGCCATGATCTTATCAAATATTAAATCATGCTCGAGGGATCCAATGATCTATTCTGGCTCCTAATTTCTATGTCCATATGTGTGCTGGTATTTATGTTTGTATAACATTTGCAACACTTCAGAAAATATTCACTGGTGAAATTAAGATTGGTCTGTTGGCAATGGTAAATATATCGGCTCGGTTAATGATCTACACTCCTGTGATCATGCATTTCTCTGCCATATCTCTGCTGTTGGATCTCCTTCTTCCCTAATATATTTAGCAGAGTGAGATTTGGTGATGCACCTCTCTCACTGTGTGCTTATAATGCTATTTGCCCTTCTCTGTGTTAGGTCTCTCAATTCAGCCTGTTAATGGATAGCATCAGTGAATGTTTGTAAGATGACATTTTTGGATGACATTGCAGAGTTGTAACACAGATTAGAAATAAATGGAAATTAAAACAGATTCTGGGCATTTCAAATGTACCAGTTTAAGATTGAATAGAAAGGACCTGATATAGGATTTCTGGTGCGACCGGATGGATAAGAATGGAAGTACATTAGAGTAGACCCAGTCAGGTGGATAGCACAAATAGAACTCAATTATACATTGTATGTTGAAATTCAGTTAACATACACCATTCAATTTTGTTTCGAACAACAATTCAAAAGAACTTTTAAAGTTTCTTTTGCTCTTAAACTAATATGACATGGCCTAAAATTCACTGTTGTGCTTATTGTAAGAAGCAATCTGTTGGCCGGAAAATAGTTCAGCAACTGATGCTTCCTAAATCACCCTGGAATGAGCGTATGTAATAGAAGCTAAGGGATAATATAATATCATGGCCGTAATCTCTGCTACAACAGATAAGTTAAGTTTATGGCTACCTGTTGGAAATGTAGCTTTCTCACAAACCACCCCTCCATCACAGAATTGCAGACTTTTTACAGCAGAGAAGAAGGCCATTCATCCCTTCTTGTTTGCACTGTGAAAGAGTATATCACTCAGTGCCATAACCCATCGAACCTCCCTGTAAACCTGTACAGTCTTCCTTTTCAGATACCAGTCTAATTCCCTTTTGCATGATTTGATTGAAGCTGCTTGTACCATACCCTCATGTAGTGTACTCCAGACATTAACCACTCATTGGATAAGCAAGTTTGTCTTCATGCAACTTTTGCTTTTTTTTTTACCAATTAGTTTAAATCACTTCAAATTAAGATATGTAATTGTGATACACCTGCATGCTTTAAGGCTTTTCTTAAAATTTCTACAAAGGAAGATGTTATATCTAACCAAATATGAAGGTGGAAAAAATGATCTTGGTCATTGTATTTTGACACATTGTTAAAATCTGGTCAAACTGTCAAAATGGTGAGGACAACGACATCTCTCCAAAGTCCCCATGTTAAACAAAATTGTGTGTATGCTTCTACCAAGGATCACAACAATAACTTCTTACCTCTCTAGCCTTCTTCTTGGCAAGTCTGCAATGATTCGATGTGGCTTTTCAGGTGTAATCCCAATTGCATTCACACCTTCCCCAATGTCCCTGCAGCTGGTGTACATCTGTTGCCAAAAGTTTGGCTCCGAACAGTAACTTACTCTTAAAGATGTTCCAACTTAGGCAGACCAAAAAAAAACTACTCACAAATAATTTCCAGCAGCCAAAAGCCACTAACTGGAAATTTGACATATAAGAACCTGCCCAGGACTAAAAGATATAGTGAATTGCTCCTGACTTTTAGATATGCCTAGCTGGACTTTTCATGTGATTCTGTCACCATAGCCCACATTTTTCAGGCCTCCATTAGGTTCTACCCAAATCACAGCTTCAGCCTATTGCAATATTATTTGCATATTTTGTTCTGAGTTGATTTGGAATTGATCAGCTCTCCATTTTGTGTACTAATTCAGTATGCAGAATGGCAATTTAGCACACAAGAACCTGGTGAAACACATTCAAATTTCTTTTGTTATTATCTGAATCCTTATCTGTTATATTGTTTCACATGCTTGCTGATCTATACTATTTCAAATACAATTTCAGGAAAGTTGGCTTTAACTGAGGTACGATGCAAGCAGCCATGATGTTAAACTGACTTAAAAATGTAGCTTTGATTAGTCAAAGTGAGTACAAACTCCACACAGTTTCAGAATATTCTATTAAAATGAAACTAAACCTTATTGACATGTACATTACTGATCTTTTAAATGCATATGCTTACATTTTTGTACACATAAAATAAATACATATATCAAAGTTTATATGTAAAAACATTAGTTCAATAACATTGATATTGTATTTTTTGTAAGTCCTATAAATAGACTGGAATTGTTGATGAAGTTTGCATGCTGTTATGACTTTCAAGTAGTGCAAAAATCAATTCAAAAGGTTTCTAATCTTAGTTTTCATAATGGAGAGCATAAGTAATAAAATGTCAGGCACATTCAATAAGAAATAAATAACTGCATATTCTACAGTGATATTGATATATGTGTACAAGAGAGGACTACTAAGTTTTGCAGGAATTTGGGGCTTAAAGAAGAACAGTAATCCATTCTACCTTTAAAATGGCAGATAATCATAGGAGTGCCATAGTGTTCCTACTGATTTTTGTAAAGGGCAATTAAGGGCCATTTAGGTAACTACAGTCTGGCCTGCTGTTCATAAAATCTGTTACGTAGGAAATAAACTGGTTTTATTCAGATCCACTGTTCTCCTTTTTAAATAAAAAAGGTAATTCCTTATCAGGTTGGAATGAGAACAGGGTCATTTAGTTTGAAAGAAACAGGTAAACTGTAAATGGATTAACAGAAATACCAAGAATATGGAAAAGACAAGGTCAACATAATAAAGTGATATAACTAACCCAAAGTGGAGAAGATTTAATGTAAGGGAAGTAAAGTTAAGATAAAGCAGCCCAACCTGCTTGAGTCAGATATGAGGCCTGCAATATCTGAGAAGTTGTGGGTCCTACCAATTTCCAAGCTGCAGGAATTTAAGCTCCTTGTTCCAGTCCTATTCTGGCCACTAGCCACAACTCTTTCTCTGGTAACATCTTCAAAAAACTCTGACGTACTTGTCAAATACAATTTTGTAATCATGTGACCATGCTGACTGTACTAATAAGATCATTTGCCTCCAAGTGCCCAATGATCATATCATTTATAGAGTCACATAGCTATATATTTATGATAGATTTTAGCAATTTCCCTACTATTACTATAAAACCATCAGGCTTATAGTTGTTAGTTTATCCCTTACTTATTGCTAAAACAGTAGGCTGACAATTGCAAGCTTCCAATGTGTAGGCATCATTGTAAAATTGACGGAAAGTTGGAATATAATTACCATTGCATGGATTATCTCAATAGACAACTCCTTCCACAATCTGGGATATCAAGTCCTATGGATCTATTAATTATCAGCTCCATTAGTTTCTCTAAGACAAATTTGTCACTAATATAAATTTCCTTCGATTCCTCATTCTCCCTTTTTACTTAGATCTCTTAGATAATGGCTAATGCCATCACCTCCATTGCAATTAAGAGTGGCGGACATACTGTCTCTGGTTATGGACCTTTTGATGTGCTTCAGTACTGTGTCCTCTGAGGGATAATTTTCTTCCTCTTGTTTCCTCTTACAGTGTCCCTGGTGCAGCAGCAAAAAATCCTCGAGGCTGCCCCTCCCACTTTGAAGAATTTCTCCTTAGACAGATTCACTTTTTGCATGATCTCTAGTACTTATTCAATCATAATTAAATTCTGCTTTGAGGGAGCAGGCTGGCTTTAGGTTAAAATTTAAGCTTAGCTAAGAAGTTACAATTTTTGGGCTTTGTACTGCTATGTATGTGCAATGAGCAGTATTGTTAGCTTGATTTCACTTGAGAAATCATTATAATGAGGAAGCAGCATATAGTTCTTCTGCCTGCATTTCAATCAACAGTTATTTATGCATTATGTTTCCCTTTTGTATTCAGTTTTGCTGTATAATATATCCAACTTTATTCACATTATTCTGTGTGTCATTTATTGTCTTCGGATTTCATGAAATTCTGCTGAACCTCATTGTATGAGTCTTCATATTTGATGAGTCCTGAATGATAATATTATTCCAAATGTACAAATCTTGTTTGTGATGCTCATATATAATCACTTATGATGAATAGCAGGCATCCAGTGATTAATCCTTTAGATAGATACCATGAAGCACCTTCACAATTCAAAGTTACTTTACGGCTACTTCCGGTGTGCTGTTTTGAGTATTCAGTACTCTGCATTACCCATTCATCCCCACCCCATTATACAACTAGTTCTGTTACTAGTTCTGTACAGAGATTTTGAAATTCTAAGTAACTCCCTTGTCTATCACTGCAGTAATATCCTTGTAAAACTCTAGCTAAGCATGTACCCCCTTCCTGCAGTACAGACCTTTTTTAAAAGATACATTTTTTTCCAGCTTTTTTTTTGCCCTAATATATCCCTTAAAATTGCTTCAAAGCCTTCCCATTTTAGGTTACATTTTCTGCTACTTTGAAGCTGATAATGGCTGGTCAGCAGTGAATGAATGAAGCTCAGCTTTCATTAACTTTATACTAGTCCACAGACTTTTTGTGGATGTTTGGGTTATATTTCTGTACTAATTAGAAACAAAATTGCACAAACACCTCCAAAGGGCATCTCAGGGGTCTGTGGGTATAGAACAAGCAATTTTGTGTGTCTTCAGCCAATCAGTTTGAAATTTAAACCAAAAGAAGCAAAGTAGAACATTTAATTCAATGTGAACTCATGTACAGAAACAAAATAGACAGAGATTCAGATATGAGTTGAACATGTGTTGCTGGTTAAAGCACAGCAGGTCAGGCAGCATTCAAGGAATAGGAAATTCGATGTTTCGGGCATAAGCCCTTCATCAGGAATGAGGAGAGGGTGTCAGGCAGGCTAAGATAAAAGGTAGGGAGGAGGGACTTGGGGGAGGGGCGATGGAGATGTGATAGGTGGAAGGAGGTCAAGGTGAGGGTGATAGGCCGGAGTGGGGTGGGGACGGAGAGGTTAGGAAGAAGATTGCAGGTTAGGAGGGCGGTGCTGAGTTGAGGGAACCGACTGAGACAAGGTGGGGGGAGGGGAAATGAGGAAACTGGAGAAATCTGAGTTCATCCCTTGTGGTTGGAGGGTTCCCAGGTGGAAGATGAGGCGCTCTTCCTCCAACCGTCGTGTTGTTATGTTTTGCCGGTGGAGGAGTCCAAGGACCTGCATGTCCTCGGTGGAGTGGGAGGGAGAGTTAAAGTGTTGAGCCACGGGGTGGTTGGGTTGGTTGGTCCGGGCGTCCCTGAGGTGTTCTCTGAAGCGTTCTGCAAGCAGGCGGCCCATCTCCCCAATGTAGAGGAGGCCACATCGGGTGCAGCGGATGCAATAGATGATGTGTGTGGAGGTACAGGTGAACTTGTGGCAGATATGGAAGGATCCCTTGGGGCCTTGGAGGGAAGTGAGTGTGGAGGTGTGGGCGCAAGTTTTACATTTCCTGTGGTTGCAGGGGAAGGTGCCGGGAGTGGAGGTTGGGTTGGTGGGGGGTGTGGACCTGACGAGGGAGTCACGAAGGGAGTGGTCTTTGCGGAACGCTGATAGGGGAGGGGAGGGAAATATATCCCTGGTGGTGGGGTCCGTTTGGAGGTGGCGGAAATGACGGCGGATGATACGTTGTATACGGAGGTTGGTGGGGTGGTAGGTGAGAACCAGTGGGGTTCTGTCTTGGTGGCGGTTGGAGGAGCGGGGCTCAAGGGCAGAGGAGCGGGAAGTGGAGGAGATGCGGTGGAGGGCATCGTCGATCACGTTTGGGGGGAATCTGTGGTCCTTGAAGAAAGAGGCCATCTGGGCTGTGCGGTGTTGGAACTGGTCCTCCTGGGAGCAGATGCGGCGGAGACAAAGGAATTGGGAATATGGGATGGAGTTTTTACAGGGGGCAGGGTGGGAGGAGGTGTAGTCCAGATAGCTGTGGGAGTCAGTCGGTTTATAGTAGATGTCTGTGTTGAGTCGGTCGCCTGAGATAGAAATGGAAAGGTCCAGGAAGGGGAGGGAGGAGTCTGAGACAGTCCAGGTGAATTTGAGGTCAGGATGGAAGGTGTTAGTAAAGCTGATGAACTGTTCAACCTCCTCGTGGGAGCACGAGGCAGCGCCGATACAGTCATCGATGTAGCGGAGGAAAAGGTGGGGGGGTGGTGCCAGTGTAGTTGCGGAAGATGGACTGTTCCACATATCCTACGAAGAGACAGGCATAGCTGGGGCCCATGCAGGTGCCCATGGCAACTCCTTTAGTTTGGAGGAAGTGGGAGAATTGAAAAGAGAAGTTATTCAGGGTGAGGACCAGTTCAGTCAGTCGAAGGAGGGTGTCAGTGGAAGGGTACTAGTTGGTGCGGGGGGAAAGGAAGAAGCGGAGGGCTTTGAGTCCTTTGTGATGGGGGATGGAGGTGTACAGGGACTGGATGTCCATCGTGAAAATAAGGCGTTGGGGACCGGGGAAGCGAAAATCCTGGAGGAGGTGGAGGGCGTGGGTGGTGTCCCGAACGTAGGTGGGGAGTTCTTGGACTAAAGGGGACAGAACCGTGTCAAGGTATGCAGAGATGAGTTCGGTGGGGCAGCAGCAGGCTGAGACAATGGGTCGGCCGGGGCAGTCAGGTTTGTGGATTTTGGGCAGGAGGTAGAAACGGGCGGTGCGGGGTTGTGGGACTATGAGGTTGGAGGCGGTGGATGGGAGATCCCCTGAGGTGATGAGGTTATGGATGGTCTGGGAGATGATGGTTTGGTGGTGGGAGGTGGGGTCGTGGTCGAGGGGGCGATAAGAGGAGGTGTCCGCGAGTTGGTGTTTGGCCTCAGCGGTATAAAGGTCGGTGCGCCAAACTACTACCGCGCCTCCCTTGTCTGCGGGTTTGATGGTGAGGTTGGGATTGGAGCGGAGGGAGTGGAGGGCTGCACGTTCTGAGGGTGAGAGGTTGGAGTGGGTAAGAGGGGTGGACAGGTTGAGTCGGTTAATGTCGCGGCGGCAGTTGGCTATAAATAGATTGAGGGCGGGTAAGAGGCCAGCACGGGGTGTCCAGGTGGATGGGGTGTGTTGGAGGCGGGAGAAGGGGTCGTCAGAGGGTGGGCGGGAGTCTTGGTTGTGAAAGTATGCTCGGAGGCGAAGGCGGCGGAAGAATTGTTCAGTATCCCGCCGCGTGTTGAATTCATTGATTCGAGGGCATAGGGGAATGAAGGTGAGGCCTCTGCTGAGGACTGATCTTTCATCCTCAGAGAGGGGGAGGTCTGGAGGGATGGTGAAGATCCGGCAAGGCTGGGAGCTAGGACCTGGTGTGGGACTGGAGCTGGGGGTGGGGGGGGGGGGTTAGGGGCGGGGACAGAGATCGATGTAGGGGCGGAGTTAGACTTGGTGACGTTGCTTGGTGTGGGGGCGGGGTCAAGCGTGGGGGCGGAGTCATGCGTCGTGATGGAAATAAGCGTGGGGGCGGGGTTACGTGTGGTGGCGAAAGCCGGCGAGGGGGCGGGGTTATGCGTGGTGATGAAGGTTTGCGTGAGGGCGGGGTTACGTGTAGTGACGTAAGACGGCGTGGGGGCGGAGAAACCTGAGGCGTTGTGGTCCTGCAGGTTAGTGATGTCAGTGGGGGCGGAAGTGGCTGCGGCGATGGCAACCGAAGGGGCGGAAATGGTTGTGGCGACGGAAGAACGGTAGTCATTCCCGGTAGCCGCGGGGGTCGCGAGTCCGTCGGCGATCGTGGAAGAGGTTGTCTGTGCGGTGATCGCCGGGGCGGTTGTTTGGGCAGCGATCGCGGAGGATCCGAGGTCGGTGGGGGCGGAAGTGACGTCACGGTCG
This sequence comes from Hemiscyllium ocellatum, assembly GCF_020745735.1. NCBI lineage: Eukaryota > Metazoa > Chordata > Chondrichthyes > Orectolobiformes > Hemiscylliidae > Hemiscyllium > Hemiscyllium ocellatum. The sequence goes on from NC_083402.1 coordinate 48,154,042, forward strand.
GCAGCGGCTGTTGGTGCCGCAGGCGCTGTAGCGGCCACATGTGTAATGGCGTCCGACAGGCCAATAGAAGATTCTGGAACAGTTGAGGAGCCACGAGTGTGGGGGTAAGTACATGAAAGTTTTCGGTACTTACTGTCTTTAATTTCTGATATGGCTAGGAAGAACTGTTTGTTTAGTGTGTGGATTCTTCTGTAGATGAAGAACAGCAGAAGTCCTTTGCACCCTCTCCTCATTTCTGATGAAGGGCTTATGCCCGAAACGTTGAATTTCCTATTCCTTGGATGCTGCCTGACCTGCTGTGCTTTAACCAGCAACACATGTTCAACTGTGATCTCCAGCATCTGCAGACCTCATTTTTTACCCAGAGATTCAGATATAGAGACAAACATAAAATTCATTTAAGCCTTTAAATTTTAAATAACATTCAAAATCTAAAGAAATAATGTTATATTTTAATGTAAATTTTCAGAGCCAGAAATGTTATTTGGAAGCAAATAAGGTTTGTAAAAAATATACGTATTGAATATACTAGCCCCAATATTTCTACAATTCTCATTGGTATTTGTTGGGTGTGACAGCATCTTCATGGATTTCGATGCCATGATGGTTGGCAATGTACTGTTAGACTGAAGCTTGTGATAGAGCAGTATAAACAAGACAGCAGCTTCCAGATTTCCATTTTTAACTCTGCACATATTGATGTCTTCCATAATGATCATTATTGCTGTAGCTTCACCATTTTCTCACTGCAAAATCTGAGTCAAAACTGTTTTAATGTAGATATGATTCAGGTCTACTTTAACAATGTGGCATAAGTTATGGTACACAAACAGGGACTAATTCCATTCTAAATGCCTTCAATATAATTAATATTATGACACAAACATGAAAATCTATCAGGTTTGTGCATAGCAAATAAAGCAAATAAGAGATCAGAATTTTCAATGAATTTATTTTCCATGTTTTGTTCTCTTTCTGCCTCCAAGGAGATTGATTTCATGCATATTAACTTCCATGATTCAGTAATAACAATCCTTCCTGGTTAATTTTCTTCCTGTTTTCTGTTTCATCAGAGTCTATGCACTCTCTTTGTTGTCACATTGACTGGCACTTTGTAGCCAAATAGAGACTTGTTATCTTTTCTTGATTTATTTACACGAAATGTATATGTCTCCACTGTTGCTAAACACATTTATCTGATGTATTTACCTTTATTAAATAATAATTGTTTATATCAAGCAGAAAGCATGTCCTAGCAACACCTAAATCCATACTAATATGTTCAAAATTGCTTTGCAGACAATGTTGCCAGCCCTCTATGGTATATTGTAATTAAAACAAGGTACGTTAAAGATTCTTGAGCAAAACATGTAAAATACTTGGAAGTATTTGATGCTTTCTATGTTTACAACCTTCATTTTATAATACAGGTGTTTATTTACTACATATAAGAGCCTTTACAATATTCCAAAAATTGCTTAAGAGACAGTGTTCCAATTCTCCATAGATATTGGAATGGTGGGAAAGGATTGGAGGATTGAAAAGGCTTCATTCAAAAAGGAGGAAAAAAGAAACAGCTGGCAAGTACAGGCCAGTCAGCCTAACATTGGAGACTTTTGATGACAGTAATACAGAACAAATTTAGTTGGCACTTGAAAAGAATGAGTTACTTAAAACATGAAAGACAGTCTGCCAGATAAAAGCAAGATTTGTTCAAGGAAAATCACATCTAATTACATTGAGTTCTTTCATGAGGCCACAGTTATAGAGTCATATAGCATGGAAATAGATGCTTCCGTCCAACTAGTCCATGCTGAACATAAAGCCAAACTAAACTAATCCTATCTACCTACTTCCGCCCCATATCCCTCCAATCCTTTCCAGTGCATGTACTTATACAAATGTCTTCTAAACATTGTAATTGTGCTCACATCCACCACTTCCTCAGGAAGTTCATTCCACTCGTGAACCACCCTATGAGTAAAAAATATTTCTCCTCCTTTTTTGTTAACCGTGTAACAACCATCATTTTCCAGCCCCCTCCAGCTTAGAAAAGGTCATATTGGACTCAAAATGTTAGCTCTGTTTCGCTCTCTATAGGTGCTGCTGAGCCTGCTGAGTTTCTATAGCACTGTGTGATTTTATTTCAGACCGCCAGCATTCGCAGTATGTCATTACTCAGAATTCTGCAGTAACTCAGAAATGTAGCAAAGTAATGATAGGACATTAACAGACTTCTGAAAGACATGGAAAAGTTGGTGAAATGTGTGTAGATACATGGCAGTTGACGTTTAACACAGGGGTCTGTAACCCAACAAAGAAGTAATTCATTTTGATTGGAAGAGTGAAGATGAGGTGATATAACTTATAATTTTAATTTATGGGCGGCTCAATGGTTAGCATTGCTAATGTCACAACGCCAGGGTTCAGTTTTGATCCCACCTCGAGCGTCTCTCTGTGTGGAATTTGCACATTCTCCCAGTGTCCTAGTGTGGGTTTCCTCCAGGTGCTCCATCCTCCCTCAGTCCAAAAATGTGCAGATCATGTGAATTGGCTATGCTAAATTGCCCATAGTGTAAATCAGGGGTAAATACAGGGTAGGGGAATGGGTCCGGGTGGGTTACTCTTTGGAGGGTCGGTGTAGACTTGTTGGGCCAAATGGCCTGTTTCCATAATGTAGGGAATATAATCTAATTAAGGAGAAAGAAAAGAGACAGTAGACGTTTTGACAGTAGATGAAGAATTTAGAAGCTGTTATAGATAGAAACATTGAGTACAGAGCAAGGAAATTGTCCTATAGCCATATATAGCTAATTTTGGATATCACAATTTAGGAGACACTTCAGCGAATGGGTAGAGGAGACTTCATGTGGATGATATCAGGAATTGTGACATGGGAGACACTGCAAAGGTTGGGGTTGTTCTCTTCAGAGCAAGGGACATCAAATGGAATACAAATGCAGATACTCAATGCAGAATCCCTTCGAGTCTCAAAGGATAACAAGTTATAGTCCAACAAGTTTATTTGGAAGCACTAGCTTTAGAAGCACTGCTCCTTCGTCAGGTAGCTGTGGACAGGACCACATGACAAGGAATTTAGAGCAAAAGATCACAGTGTCATGCATCTGAAATGTTATATTGAACAAACCTAGATTGTTGTTTAGTCTTTCATCTTTTTGAATGGGTTGCAGGTTTCAGTTCATTAATATGTAAATCCCAGAACTACTTTTAAGTCACATTCTCAATATAAAAAAAAGTGACACCTCAGCTCAGACAATGCATTAAAGGTGTGAGGTTAGAGTCTGTCTGTATCCCAAACTTGAGTCACAGTGGTTCTATTTCCAAAGTAGGAATTTAGAAGATATTGCATGGATTAACTGCCTGCAGATTGTATGCTTTTTGACCAAGATAGAATGTATCTACAAATATAATTCTGAAAATGCAAATTCACCCCATAGACTTATATGTGTGTGTGTGCATGCATGAGAGAGAGAGAGAGAGAGAGTATGATTGTGAGTGTGAGTGTGTGTGAGAGAGTGTGTGTTTGCAAGTGTGCAAGCTTGGTAAAGTGTGTGTATGTGAGTGTGATGGAGTGTAAGTCTGTGAGAGGATGTGTGCAGGGATGTGAATATGGGGGGGTGTATGTGTGTGCGTGTATGAGAGAGAGCATGTGCATGAGAGAGGGTCTGCATGAGTGTGTGTATAGTGCAGTGGGGTCACCTGTAGTGTGACATGAACCCAAGAGCCCAGTTGAGGCCATCCCCATTGGTACCAAACTTGGATATCATCATCTGCTCGACCACTCTGCGTTGTTGCATATGCTGAAGTCTACCTTGGAGGATGATCACCCAAAAATCCTAGGCCGAATGTCCCTGACCACTGAAGCATGCCCCAACTAGGAGGGAACAACCCTGTCTGGCAATTATTGTGTGGTGTCCATTCATCCAGTGTCAGATGAGGAGAAACATGACGGACACCTGATGGTGCTCAAGGATGCCCTCATAAGAACAGGGTACGATGCTCAACTCATCGATCACCAGTTCTGACGTGCTGCAGCAAGAAATTGTAATGACCTCCTCAGGAGACTGACATGGGATGCAACCGATAGGGTACCCTTCCCCATGCCTCCACTTGTCACCTTTAAGCAACTGCCAAACCTTAAACAGATCACTGTTCACAGCAAAGTGCTCAGCCTTCAGGACAACATCGACCATAACACCATACAACCCTATCATGGCAAACACTGCAAAATGTGTCAAAGTGTCCACATGGATACTACCATCACACTTGGCAATGCCACCCATCATGTATGCAGCAGGTACTCATGTGACTCAGCCAATGTTGTCTATCTCATACGCTGCAAGCAAGGATGCCCCAAGTCATGGTATATTGGCGAGACCAAGCAGACACTACAACAACAGATGAATGGACACCAGCAACAATAGCCCGACAGAGGTGGTCCCTTCTAGTTGGGGAACACTTCAGTGGTCAGGGACATTCAACCTCAGATCTTCGGGTGACAATCCTACAAGGCGGACTTCAGGATATGCAACAATGCTGAATGGCAGAGCAGATGCTGATAGCCAAGTTAGAAACCAATGAGGATGGTCCCAACTGGGACTTTAGGTTCATGTCACACTACAGGTGACCCCACTACATTATACACTCTCTGTCTCTCTCTGTCTCTCTCTCTCTCACACACACACACTCACACTCTCACACTCACATACTCATGCAGACTCTCTCTCATGCACCATGTTGTCTCTCATACACACACACCATTCTGCACCCCCCCACACACTTATAGCCTCTCACACTCATTTGCTCCATCACACTCATGTTGGACTATAACCTGATGTTGTATGATTTTTAACTTTGTCCACCTCAGTCCAACACTGGCTCCTCCACATCCCGCTCAAAAGGAGTGATACTTAATGTCTAATCCTCTTCAAAGTCTCTGTGACATATCAATGTAAGGTATAGCTATGAACATATGAATTGGGAGTAAGAATAGTAGTCTCCTGAAACTACTTTGCAATTCAACAAAATTATGGCTGAACTGACTTACCCGTGATAACCTCTCATCCTCTGGCTTATCAAGAATCTATCCCCTCCTCTGTCTTAAAAATATCCAATAAATCTGTTTCCATTGCCTTATGGACATTTCTTCAAAGACTTATGACACTGAGGAAAAATTCTCCTCACCTCTGCCTTAATTTAGAAGATTCTCTCACAGCAGGAAACTTCCTTTAAACATCCATCTAGTCAAGTTTTCTCAGAACCTGAAATTGTTTCAATCAAGCGACATCTTACTCTTCTGAACTCCAGTGGATAAAAGCCTCATCAGTTCAGCCTTTTCTCACAGGACAATCCACCCATTCCAGGTGGTCCAGTGTATTTCGTCTTTGAACTGCATTGTTCTTCATCCTGATGGCAGTGGAGTAGGGCTCCTGAGCTGGGGTTCATCTGCACCGGCTGCCTTTCTTTTTCTTTTACTTTCTGCTTGTTTTGCGCTCAGATGCCATCAGTGGGAAGGAGCCCCAGTGCAGACTCAAATGGACACAGCACAGACTTTCTGGTAGCCGCTTATGAGACCCCCTACTTACTTTTCTGGTGTCACATGGGACCCGGCGGTCGAATCAACAGCACCTACATTGGCAGAAGCGACGTCAGCAAAATAGGCCCAATGGCAAAAGATGGCACTTGAGGATCAGCGACTTTGTCATTGGTTGGGTCTAGCACCGGCAGCGATGGAAGACCATTACAGTGAGACTGGGAAGGTGGGCTCAGCGGTGAGTGATGCGACTCTGAGGTTGGTGGGTCAGGTATAGGCGGCGCCGAGCCGGTGCCAGAAGAGAACCAGCCCAGCGGTGAAAAATGGTGCCCGAAGTGTGGTGACTTCAATGCATGTTAGGTTCAGTGTAGACTGCAGTGAGATGTTGGAGGATAGATGACGGCGTAGGCATTGTTGATGATGAGCTGGCTCATGACTGGTGGACTCTTTAAACTATATATTTATGTTTGTGTTTCTCATTCTTAAAATTCTCAAAATGGTGCCAGGTCATAATGATTAGATAATTCAAATCAGTCTCCTTCAGTGGTTCCCAAATTCACAGCTGTTAGACCTTATCCAATTTGATTCACTCAAATGATATCAAGAAATATTTAGAGACATGGGATACATGCAAAGACTGACAACATTCCAGCAAAGTACTAAAGTGTTGTGCTCCAGATCCTGCTGCACCTTTGCCAAGCTGTACCAGTACAAAACTGGCAAATATCTGACAATGTAGATAATTATACAATAATGCCCTGTCCACAAAAAAGCAAGACAAATCCAACCCAACCACATGCTACCCCAAAAATCTATTTTCAATCATCAGCAAAAGTGTAATCAACAGTGCTTTCAAGCAGCACCTGTTTAATAACACCTTATTCCCTGATGCCCAGTTTGTATTATGCCAGGGCACTCAGCTCCTGACCTCATGACATCCTCAGTTTAAGTATAAACAAAAAAGCTGAATTTCAGAGTGAAGCAAGAGTGATTGTGGAGAGTGGACTTGATATCAAGTCCCCATTTGGGTAAGCATGGCATCAAGGATCCTTAACTAAAACAGAATAAATGAGATTCAGGAGCATATTCTCGCTGGTTGGAGTCATGCCTGGCATGCAGTAAGATGGCTGTGGTTTTTGGAGGTTAGTCATTTCAGGTCCAGAACATCTCTGAAGGAGTCCCTCGAGGTAGTATCCTAGGCCCAACCAACTTCAGCTGCATCTTCAATGGTCTTCCTTCCATCATAAGGTCAGAAACAGGAATGTTCACCGATGATTGCACAATGTTCAGCATCATTTGCAATTCCTGAGAGACTGAAGCTGTCCATGTTCAAATGCAACAAGATCTGTACAATATCGAGGTTTAGACTGAAAAGTGTCAAGTAGCATTCACATCACGCAACCTAACCATCATCCTTTGACATTCAATGATGTTACCATCACTGAATTCCCCCACTTACAACTTCCTGGGGATTACCATTAATCAGAAACTCAACTGGACTGTCCACATAAACACAATGGCTATAAAAGCAGATTAAAGGCAAGGAATACTGTAATAAGTAACTCACCTCCTGACTCTCCAAAGCCTGTCTGAGATCTAAAAGGTACAAGTCAGGAGTGTGATAAATTACTTGCCAATTGCCGAGATAGGTGCAGCTCCAAGAAATAGGGGGGCATGGTGGCTCAGTGGTTAGTACTGCTGCCTCACAGCACCAGGGACCCGGGTTCGATCCCAGCCTTGGGTGACTGTCTGCTTGGATTTTGCACGTTCTCCCCATGCCTGTGTGGGTTTCCTCCAGGTGCTCCGGTTTCCTCCACAGTCCAAAGATGTGGAGGTTAGGTGAATGGGTTATGCTAAATTGTCCATAGAGTTAGGTGCATCAGCTAGGGAGAATGGGTCTGGGTGGGTTACACTTCAGCGGGTCGTTGTGGACTAGTTGTGCCGAAGGGCCTGTTTCCACACTGTAGGGAATCTAACTAATTAAAAACACTTGAGAAGTTTGATATCATCCAGGACAAAGCAGCATGCTTGTTGGGCATTACAGCTACCAAAAAGACCCTCTTCCTCACGGCCAGCACTCAGTAACAGCAAGGTGTACCATATAAGGGATGCATTTTCCAAACCCATGATGACTTCCATTTGGAGGACTAGGGCAGCAGATATATGGGAACTCCACCACCTGCAAGTTTCCCTCCAAGCCATGCACCATCCTGACTTGACAATATATCGCCATTCCTTCACTGTCACTGGGACAAAATGTTGGGGAATTCCGTTTCTAACGGCATTTTGGGTCAGCCTGCAACTCATTGACTGTAACAGTTCAAAACGTCAGCTCACCATCACCTTCACAAGGGCAACTGGGGACAGCAGTAAATGCTGGTGCACCCAGCAATGCCTATGCCCCACAAGTGAATTACAAAAAAGATTCGGGTTTGAGCAATCCAGTCTGTCTTCATATTAATTGCCAAACTGAAGTTACACGAATAGTTACAATACTGTAAAATTCTGTTTGGTTTCTGTCAAAATGAACTAAAATATGTTATCACAAAGGCTAATTTTGAATTGATTCATGTGGCAATAGAAAATATATTGGACTGCCTAATTCAAATATTAAATTAACCCATTGCCAAGAACCTTTCTCTGTTTGAAGCTGCAGCCGTTGCATACTTTTAGAAACTCATCAACATAAAATACAATTGTAAAATTTCCATTCTACACAAAAAAAAATCATTACAAGATGTGTGCAGACATTCTTTTTAATTTTGTTCTTGGCACATAGGGACAAAAGACTGATGGATTGTCATGTCTCATGGATCAATTTACTGATACCTATGTTCACTTTGGCCTCTATCTTCTTTCTTATCCATTTAAAGAAGCTCTTGCAGTCTGACAAACTTTGAGGGTAAACTTGCAAGTAGGAGTAATTTCTCCATTTTTGGGGAATTTTTTTTGTTGGTTTAGAAAGCTTTCCGATTCTCTGTCACATTGTATGATTTTATTATTTTCAATTTTATGCTATTGTTAACTCCCCTAATAAACCACGGTGTGCTTTCCCCTTGCTACAACTTTTCTTTCTCATTGGCATATATCTTTGCTGTGAGTCGTGAACTATTTTCTTAAATGCCTGCTATTTTTGCATCCACCATCTTTGCTGCTCAACCCCTTTGCTAGTCCACTCCACCTCCCTCTGCCCTCATTCTTTTTGTCACTCTCAATTACGTCTAGCTGTCTAAAGTTTATTCCTTCACAATCCTGGTCTTCTGGCCACAGTACAATCTGACTCAATATCCCACAGTAGACCTAAGAGCAGCAAGGTCTTGGACTGAACAAAACCAGGAAAAATTGGTGAACTCCCTGATCTATGTAGAGTCGCAGGTAGATAGGATAATGAAGTAGGCATTTGGTATAGAGTCGTGGAGTCATAAAGATATACCATATGGAACAGATCCTTCGGTCCAACCCGTCCATGCCGACCAGATATCCCAACACAATCTAGTCCCACCTGCCAGCACCCAGCCCATGTCCCTCCAAACCCTTTCTATTCATATGCCCATCCAAATGCCTTTTAAATGTTGCAATTGTACCAGCCTCCACTACAGCCTCTGGCAGCTCATTCCATACATGTACCACCCTCTGCATGAAAAAGTTGCCCTTTAGATCTCTTTTATATCTTTCCCCTCTCACCCTAAACCAATGCCCTCTAGTTCTGGACTCCCCAACCCCAGGGAAAAGACTTTGCCTATTTATCCTATCCATGCCCCTCATAATTTTGTAAACCTGTATAAGATGCTTTCCTTTATTGGTCAGAGTATTGTGTACAGGAGTTGGGAGGTCATGTTACAGCTGTACAGGACATTAGTTAGGTCACTTTTTGAATATTGCGTGCAATTCTGGTCTCCTTCCTATCGGAAAGATGTTGTGAAAATTGAAAGGGTTCAGAAAAGATTTACAAGGATGTTGCCAGGGTTGGAGGATTTTAGCTGATTAGGTGGGGCTGTTTTCCCTGGAGCGTCAGAGGCTGAGGGGTGACCTTATAAAGGTTTACAAAATCATGAGGGGCAAGGATAAAATAAATAGACAAAGTCTTTTCCCTGGGGTGGGTGAGTCCAGAGCTAGAGGGCATAGGTTTAGGGTGAGAGGGGAAAGATACAAAAGAGACCTAAGGGGCAACCTTTTCATTTGAGGATGACCAGAGGAAGCGGTGGAGGGTGGTACAATTGCAACATTTGAAAGGCATCTGGATCGGTATATGAATAGGAAGGTTTGGAGGGCTATGGGCCGGGTGCTAGCAAGTGGGACTAGATTAAGTTGGGATAATTGGTCGGCATGGATGAGTTGGACCGAAAGGTCTGTTTCCATGTTGTACATCTCTATGACTCTATTTGTGAATAAGGTAATAAACATTCTCTTAAGATTGGGAGGAAGGAAGTAAATGGCAGGTGTCAGAAGTAGAAAGTTCCTCTTGCAATAAATCTTACTTGGCTCTGAACACTATGATTATCCTGCTTGAACACAGCAAACTACATAAAAGTTTCCACGTTTTCAACAATACATCTTTTAACTATCTTTCTTCAGAAAATGTATTATTGCTGCCTTTACATTGCTGGAAATTGAAACACAGGCAAGTTGACTCTGAGAACAGCAGCAGCTCCTCTCAGCTGCACATTAAGAGCTGATGACTCAGCACCCTGCTGAAAACAATATAAAGATGCTGATTAGAATTGAGAGGTTTGTGTATCCCCAATAGTAGCCCCAGGTAATTTGAGCAAAAGAAAGTGTATGCATGTGCAATTGTCACTCTCCGTTGCTACCAATCATATTTCATTTGACTTGACTTAGCATTCTGGATATAAATGAACGTAGAAAGTCCCTGATGTCTTTCTCTGAATATTAATCAACATTAACCAATCGCAGACATTTAGCGTAACCTCAAAATAATGCTTAGAAACTGTTGAGACAAGAGTCAGAACTTAAGTGTTATGAAGGTATTTTTAGTCTACGTGTTTAGGAATGTTAAGACACATCTCTGGAGCTAATCGGACTTGAATACAAGTTCCCTGGCTTAGAGGGCGGTACCTGACCACTGCACTACCAAAGCCCAAGTCTATATGTTACATAAGCTTATGGCAATAGAAAGTACATATTTCTTATTCAATTGGCAGCTTTGTTGCAGGGCAGGCTTGGTGCTCATCAATGTGAAATCAACAGCAGCTTCCCACAATTTGATCCCGGAATATTTAAAAGTAATGCAAGATAAGTGAGAGGACAAAAAAAAACTGTCATCCGTAGGGAGAAAATACAATTCTAGTGCAGCATTCAAAGACTTCTCATGTTAAAGGTTGGCATTATTTCTCAGCAGAAATGGAAAGAACTTTTCACCCTGATATTCCAGTGAACCAGTGAAGGTCCTGACAAAATTACAACAAATAACTCCGGCTGGATTTTGAACATTGAGGCAGGAAGCTGGAATTGGAGAATGCGCAGTCTGGCTCTGGGTCATCAGGTCAAGTTCCATTGACATCACATGCAACGGAAGGAGCGGTATGCAGAAAAGGAGTGCCAAATTGAAACAGAATTCACCTTGGACGATGGGGTGGGGATGTTGGGGAGTGAAGGAGTGTGAAGAAGGAGTGGGGCGTGGGCAAGGGAGGATGGGTAGGAAGAGGGAGGATAAGGAAAAGAGAGAAGACTAAGGAGGGAGGGCATTGATGGGGAGTGTGAAAAGGTAATGGAGGAGGAGAGGACAGTGATGCAGGAGATAGGACTTGATGAGTGGGACCAGAGAGAGTACTACCAGCTCCCTGACCATTCCCCACAGACCTCTTTTCCCTCTCAGCTTTTCTCCCCTACAGCAGCCCTCTTTACCCCATTTCCACAACATCAACCCCACCTTCCTCATCACAGCCGCCTCTCATCCCCATCTCAATTCCCACTCTCCCACATGACTGTCCACATCTCACACATAACTGCGTCAATCCTCAGGACTCACTCCCTTGGACTAGTTCCTTACAACAATAACTTGATTGCCACTATATTTCATATTGACAACACCCCTTGATTAAATGTGCTTCACCACTTCCTGTAAACAAACATGCCAGAATTTGAAGTGGTGCATTATATATATGTTTGAGGTGGAAATAGGTAACATCTGCAAGGAAACACTCCACTTCCAGCTTGTAAACAGAATCCAGTAGAGATAATCCATTACTAAGTCCAGTTATCGGTTTCTGTTGATATAGTTAATAAATGTCTTTATTGTGAGTGCTTGACTAAGCTTCAAGGAATCCCTTTCATAGAGTCATAGAAATATATAGCACGAAAACAGACATTTTGGTCCAGCTCTCAGATCAGATATCCTATTAAATCTCATCCCATTCGCCAGCATTTGGCTCATATCCCTCAAAACCCTTCCTAATCATGTACCCATCCAGATGACTTTTAAATCTTTCGATTATACCAGCCTCCATCACTTCCTCTGGCATCTCATTCCATACACGCACCACCCTCTTCGTAAAAACGTACCCCCTCAGATCTCTTTTAAATCTTTGGTTTTTCACCTTAAACCAATGCTCTCTAGTTATGAACACTGCCAACCCGTGGAAAAGATCTTGTCTACTCAAATGATCTATGCCCCTCATGATTTTATAAACCTCTATACAGTCACCGCTCAGCCTTACTGAAACGTCTCTGGGACACACCCAAAAATCAATCCCACCACCTTATGACCGATCGCTTCAAATCCCTTTCCCACTCTGCCAAGGACATGCAAATCCTGGGCCTCATCCACTGCCAAATCCTAACGACCTGATGGCTGGAGAAAGACTGCATCTTCTGCCTTGGGACCCTCCAACCATATGGAATCAATGTCCAGTTTCCTCATCTCCCCTCTCCCCACCTTATCCCAAATCCAACTCTCCAACTCAGCACCATCCTCTTGAACTGTCCTACCTGTTCCACTCCACCCTCCACTCTGACCTACCACCATCACCCCCCACCTTCATCGACAAATCACATACCTAGCTACCTTCCCCCCCAGCTCCAGCCCCTTCACATTTATCTCTCAGCCCCATTCAGCCTTCCACCACATCCCTGATGAAGAGGTTATGCTCGAAACATTGACTCTCCTGTTCCTCGGATGCTGTCTGACCTGCTGATTTTTCCACCACCATACCTTTTAATCCAACTTGCCAAAGTTATCTCATGTCCCTGTTTTTGCCCTCCTGATTTCCCTTTTATAATACTACTGCCTTTATACATTTTAGGGATTCACTCGATTTCTGCTGTCTATACCTGACATATACAGAGGGACCTTGATTATCCGGCATTTGATTATCTGAATATCGGATTACCTGGCAAGATCATAACGTCTTAATGTTTGGCTAAACTATGTTATCCGGCATTCAATTATGTGGAATTCGCGTAACCAAACAAAATACTCCCTGCCAGTGTCTTTCGGATAATTGAGGTTCCTCTATACTTCCTTCTTATTCTTGACCAAAACCTCAATTCCTTTAGTCATCCAACATTCTGTACACCTACTAGCCCTTCAACCTAACAGGAACGTACTGTCTCTGCACTCTCGTTATCTCATTTTTGAAGTCTTCTCATTCTCCAGTCATTCCTTTACTTGCAAAATCCGCCCCAATCAACTTTTGAAAGTTCTTGCTTAATATCATCAAAATTGACCTTAATCCAATTTAGAACTTTAACTTTTAGATCCAGTCTATCCTTTTCCATCATTATTTTAAAACTAATCACTGTGCCCAAATTGCTCTACCACTGACACCACAGTCAGCTGCCCTGTCAAGTTTTGCACCTTCTCTAGTAGGTGAGTCAGAAAATTTTCTTGTACACACTTAACAAATTTGTCTCCATCCAAGCCCTTAACACTATGGCAGTCCCAATCTATGTCTGGAAAGTTAAAATCCCATACCATAACCACCCGATGATTCTTACAGTTAACTAAGATCTCCTTACAAATTTGTTTCTCAATATCCCACTGACAATTTGGGGGTCTACGATGCAATCCCAATAAGGTGAACATCCATTTCTTATTTCTCAGTTCCACCCAATTAACTTGCCTGGATGGATTCACAGAAATATCATCCTTAACTACAGCTGTAATGTCATTCCTAATTTTAAATGCCACTCTCCCTGCTCTCTTCCCTCCACCACCCCCACCTCCACCTTTTGATCCTTCCTATAGCATCTATATCCTAGAATATTAAGCTGCTATCTATCTCTGAGCCAAGTCTCTGCTACGATATTCCAACCATAGCCTGAGTTCATCTGCCTTATCTGTTAGGCCTCTCTCATTGAAATAAATGCAGTTTAATTTATCAGTCCTACCTCGTTCTCTATTTTATTCCTGTCTGCTCTGTCTGTTTAACTTAATCTTTTACCCAACTGCACCAGTCTCAGACTTATCTCTTTCTTCACTATTTCCCTGGGCTTAATGGGTTCCTGAAACTTTACTCTGGTTCACAAATCACTGAGGGTCCAATAACTGCATGAGCTTGAAAGATAGTCTAACTCCACAAAATTGTTTAGTGGTTGGTAGGGTTGATGGAAGGACATATCAACAAGTCTCTGAAATCGACTGAGCCAATTCTGGACTATAGGCTGCAGATTAATTGTCTGCCACCTTCACAGAATCAAAGAATTGTTGTGGTATAGAAAGAAGCAATTCAGCTCATTGTGCCTGCCTAGGCTTTTAAAAGAAGCTTTATTCCACATCAGGAATGGGTTGGAAATCACAAAATTGAAGTCACAAGTTACATGTTAAAAATAGGAAAGAAAATAGCAGAGGAAAGAATTCTTAAAATTAAGATTATTAATCTCAGGGGAGAAAAGGAGCTGGAGATGTCTAAAGATCTAAAATCTGATAAGCCAGAACCAAATGGTGGTCATTGACGTTTTTGATGCACATTTTGAAATAGCCCCAGATAATTGCTAGTTAACATAATAATAATAATGCATAGTGTAGCCCTGTTGGAGGGATGTCAAATGCAACCTCCACCAGCCTAAAGATTTTCAGACAATTTTGAATTCAATAATTTCAATAAGTGTGGCAAAGTAAAGGGTCCTGTTCAAATGATCTCAAATAATTAGATGACATCCTTTACCTCGTTGTTACTTTAAGTACATGTGTGCCTGGCAAAAGGGCAAACATTGACACTCCTTACTTATTCAAAGACATTGTCTCAATTCAGAGTGCCACAAGAACATTTACTATCTTCAAGTAATCTTTGAAATAGACAGAACTTGTTCACTATCCCACATGATATCTAGGAATGGTTGGAGGCACGGGATATTGCAAAGGCAATGGGGTTTGACACCATTCCAGCAATAGACTGAAGAGTTGTACTCCAGAACCTGCTGCACCCCTCGTCAAACTGCCCCAGTGCAACTCCGCCTCTGGCATCTACCAGACAAGGCAGAAATTGCCCAGGTGTGTCTTCTACACAAAATGCAGGATAAACCAAACCTGGTCAGTTACGACCTCATCAGTTTGCTCTCAGTTTGCTCTCAATCATCAGTAAAGTAATAGAAAGTATCTTCAACAGAACTATCAAATACCACCTGCTTAGCAACAATATATTCACTGACATCCAGTTTGGGTTCTGCCAGGGGCCCACTCAGCTCCTGACCTCATTACAGCCTTTCTTCAAACTTGAACAGAAGAGCTGAATTCCAACAGTGAGTTGAGGGTGACAGCCATTGACATCAAGGCTGCATTTGAATGAGCATGGCATCAAGCAGCCCTAGCAAAACTGGAACCAATGGGAATGGGAAGAAATCTCTCCACTAGTCATCTCAGCTCCAGGATACCTCTGCAGGAGTTGCTTCGGGGGGTGTCCTAGTCCCAACCATCTTCAGCTGACTTTCCATCCATCATAAGGTCAGAAGTAGAGAATGCACAATGTCCAGCGCAATTAGCAATTGAGGTAGTACATGTCAGAATGCAACAAGATCTGGAGAACATCCAGTTTTGGACTGACAAGTAGCAAGTTACATTCATGCAACACAAATGCTGGGCAATAACCATCTCTCAATTAGAAACTCAATTAGACTCACCATATAAATATAATGGCTCCAAGAGCAGGTCGGAAGTGAGGAATACTGCAACAAGTAACTCACCTCCTGATTCCCCAAAGCCTGTCCAACATCTGTAAAGGTACAAGTCAGGAGTGTGATGGACTACTTCCACTTGCCTAAATGAGTGCAGCTGCAACAATACTCAAGAAGCTTGACACCGTCCAAGCCAAAGCAGCCACAAGTCCACAAGCATCCATTCCTCCAAAGCCGATGTTCAGGAGCATCAATGTGTCCTATCTAAAAGATCCTTTAATCAGCACCTTCAAAACCCAGGACCGCTTCAATCTAGAAGGACAAGGGTAGCAGATACATGAGAACACACCACCACCTGCAAGTTCCCTCCAAGCTACTTACCATCTTGACTTGGAAATATATCCCTTTCTTTCACTGTCACTGGGTCAAAATCCTGGAAGTCTCTCCCTAATGGCACTGTGGATCTATCTATAGTATGTGGACTGTGGCAGCTCAAGAAGACAGCTCATATCCATCTTCTCAAGGGTATTGAGAGACAGTCAATAAATGCTAGCCAACCAGCAAATGCCCACAACCTATGGGCGAATGAAAAGAACACAATTGCTTCATATATATAGGTCTCTATAGCACTCAAAGGCTTGCAATATTGCCCTCTCTCCTTCTGTAGGAAGCAAACAAGATATAATTTTAGTAACTGAACAGTGGACTGTTATTAAAAAACTATAATATTAACTTGCCCTGTGCTCTTCAAATGGCATTTATGTACTCAATTTGAGCAGGTCACACATGTACATGGTAGAAGTTCATTGACCTCATAGAAACAGAGCAAATAGAACCAAGTCATTCAGTCATTTGAGCCTGCTTCACCATTCAATTGGTTGTGGTAGATCATCCAACCCACTACCCTAATCCCTTTTTAGCCCCATACCCTTCAACCCCTCAAACCAGTAGAATTATATCTAACTCTTTCTTGAATGCATTCAACATTTTGGCCTCAACCAACTTCTGTGGCAGAGAATTCCTTAGACTCACCACTCTCTGGGTGAAGACATTTCTCCTCATCCAGTGGTGAATGGCCTATGTCAATACTTAATCTGAGATCCCTGGTTTTGGGCACTATGATCATTGAAAATATCTTTCACACATTTTCCCTATATAGTCCTTTTATAATATTGTAGGTTTCTATGGCATCACTCCTCAATTCTTCTAAACTTCAGTGAATGTAGGTAAATTGATCCAGTGTCTCTTAATGCATCAGTCCTGCCATCCCAGGAATCGATCTGGTAAACTTTCATTGCATTCCCTCCCATAACCAGATGCCATTCCCAAAATAAAGAGATCAAAACTGTACATAATACTCCAGTTATGGTCTCACTAGGGCCCTGTACAACTGCAGCAAGCCGTCCCTGCTCCTGTAATCGAATCCTCTCACTATGAAGGCCAACATTCAATTTGCCTTCTTGACCACTTGCATACTTATCTTCAGCATTATAGAGTCATAGAGTCCTACAGCATGGAAACAGGATCTTCAGGTAAAAAGTGAGGTCTGCAGATGCTGGAGATCAGAGCTGAAAATGTGTTGCTGGTTAAAGCGCAGCAGGTCAGGCAGCATCCAAGGAATAGGAAATTCGACGTTGAATTTCCTGTTCCTTGGATGCTGCCTGACCTGCTGCGCTTTAACCAGCAACACATTTTCGACAGGATCTTCAGCCCAACTTGTCCATGCTGACCAGATTTGTTAAACTGAGCTAGTGTCATTTGTCTGCATCCAGCCCATACCATGTCTTTTAAGTGTTGTAATTGTACCTGCCTCTATCACTTCCTATGGCAGCTCATTCTATACACACGCTACCCTCTGTGTGAAAAAATGCACCTCAAGTCCTTTTTAATTTTTTTCCCCTCATCTTAAACCTATGCCCTCTGGTTTTCAACTCGCCTACTCTGGGAAAAAGGTCATGACTATTCAGCTTACTTATGCCCTACTTATTTTATAATCTTATAAAAGGTCACCCCTCAGCCTCCTATGCTCCAGGTAAAAACAAATCCAAGCCTCTCCTAATAACTCAAACATTCCAGTCTAAATAACATCCTTGTAAATTTTGTTTTGCACCCTTTCAAGTCTAATAATATTCTTCCTACAGCAGGGTGCTCAGAATTGAATGCAGTACTCCAGATGTAGCCTTATTGGTGTCTTGTACAACCACAACATGGTTCAGAGCTCAATGCTCTGACCAGTGAAGGCCAGCATATCAAATGCCTTCTTCACTATCCTGTCCACCTGTTATGCCACTTTCAAGGAACTACGTACCTGCATCCCTAGGTCTCTCTGATCGACAACACATCCCAGGGCTCTACTACTGACTGTGTAATTCCTGCCCTGGTTTGACTTAGCAACATGCAACACCTCATATTTATCTGTATTAAACTCCATCTGCCACACCTCGGCCCACCGGCCCAGTTGCTTAAGATCCTGTTGTATTCTTAGATAACATTCTTCACTATCCATTATAACACCAATTTTGGAGTTTGGAAATCTCTCATTGATATTTGTTTCATATTGCTGTTCGCAGGCGTCCAACCTCTACCACTACTCTCTATCTCCTACTGTCACACCAACTTTGTGTTCAATTGACTATCAGTCCTGGATCCCATGTGATCTAACCTTACTAACCAATCGACCAAAGAGAACCTTATCGAAGACATTGCTAAAGTCCAGGTAGACAACAAACACCACTCTGCCTTCATCTATCTTCTTGGTCACCCCTTCAAAAAACTCAATCAAATTTGAGAGACATGATTTCCCTGCAGAATGAATGCTGATTATCCTTAATGAGTCCTTACCTTTCCAAATGCATGTCGATCCTGTCTTTCAGAATCCCCGCCAACAACTTACCTAACACTGACATTAGGGTCACTGGCCTATAGCTCCCTGACTTTTCTTTGCAGTCTATCCCCGAGAATCTTTTCCAATAATTTCCTGACTGCTGATGTATTTTCCCAGAATATCCATGTTGCCTTTCTTAAACAAAGAAACAATGGTGGCTATTCTCCAATCCTCTGGAACCTCGACTATGATTAAAGAGGATGCAAAGATTTTGTACAAATCCCAGTAGTTTCCTCATCTGCCTTCCTCAGTATTCTGGGATAGATCCTATCAGGTGCTCGGGACTTCTCCACTTTAAAGTTTTTGCAAAAACCCAACACTTTCTCCCAACTAATATTGATATACCCAGAATACCCTAGCTGTTCACAATATGCATTCATGATTTGGATGGAAGAATTGAAGGCGATATCCCCAAATTTGCAGATAACACTAGGCTAGGTGGCAGTGTGTGCTGTGAGGAGATGCTAAGATACTACAGGATAACCTGCATGGATTGGCTGATTCGGCAAATACAGCATAATGTACATAAATGTGAGGTAATCTACTTTGGTCACAAAAACATGAAGGCAGTTTATTATCTGAATGGTGGCAATTTAGGAAAAGGTGAGGTGCAGCGAGACTTGGGTGTCATGGTGGAGCAGTCGCTGGAGGTTGGCAAGCAGGTGTAGCAGGCAGTGGGGAAACCTCATGGCATGGTCTCTTTAATAGTGAGAGGATTTGAATATCTGTGTAAGGATGTTTTACTACAATTATACAGGGCCTTGAGGAGACAACGTCTTGAGTATTGTGTGCAGTTTTGATCTTGTAGTCTGAGAAAGGACATTCTTGTTATTGAGGGAGTCCCGTGAAAGTTCACCAGACAGATTGCGAAGATGGCAGGACTGACATATGAGGATATTTTGCATCAGCGTTTACTGTGGAGAAGGACATGGAAGATATAGAATATGGGGAAATGGATGGTAACATCTCGAAAAATGTCCAGATTACAGAGGAGGAGATGCTTGATGCTTTGAAATGCATAAAAGTGGATAAATCCCCAAGATCTGATCAGGTGCAACCTAGAACTCTGTGGGAAGCTAGGGAAGAGATTGCTGGACCCCTTGCTGAGATATTTGTATCATCAATAGTCACAGGTGAGTTGCCGGATGCTTAGACATTGGCTAACGTGGTACCACTATTTAGGAAAGCTGGTAAGGAAAAGCCAGGGAACTATAAACCAGTGAGCCTGACGTCAGTGGCTGGCAAATTGTTGAAAGGTTTCCTGAAGGATAGGATTTGCATGTAGTTGGAAAGGCAAGGACTGATTAGGAATAGTCAAAATGGCTTTGTGCATGGGAAATCATGTCTCACAAACTTGATTGAGTTTTTTGAAGAAGTAACAAGGACGATTGATGAAGACAGAGTGGTGAATGTGATCTATTTGGACTTCAGTAAGACGTTCGACAAGGTTCCACATTATAGACTGGTTAGCAAGGTTAGATCTCACTGAATACAGGTAGAACTAGCCATTTGGATTCAGAACTGGCTCAAAGTCAAAGACAGAAGGTAGTAGTGGAGGGTTCCTTTTCAGACTTGGAGGCCTGTGACCAGTGGAGTGCCACAAAAGTTGATGCTGGGTACATAACTTTTTGTCATTTGTGGTAATGATTTGGATGTGAACATAGGAGGTATAGTTAGTAAGTTTACAGATGACACCAAAATTGGAAATGTAGTGGACAGTGAACAAAGTTACCTCAAATTACAATGGGATTCTGATCAAATGGGCCAATGGGCTGAGGAATGGCAGTGGAGTTTAAATTAGATAAATGCATGGTGCTGCATTTTGGAAAAATAAATCTTAGTGGGATTTATACACTTAATGGTAATGTCCTGAGGGAGAGAGGGAACAAAGAGATTATGGATTGCAGGTTCATTGTTCCTTGAAAGTAAAATCACAGGTAGATAGGATAGTGAAGAAGGCATTTGGTATGTTTTCCTTTATTGGTCAGAGTATTAAGTACAGGAGTTGGGAGGTTATGTTGCAGCTGTGCAGGACATTGGTTCGGCTACTTTTGGAATATTGTGTGCAATTCTGGTCTATTTCCTATCGGAAGGATGTTGTGAAACTTGGAAGGGTTCAGAAAAGATTTACAAGGATGATTCAGGTTTGGAGGATTTGAGCTATAGGGGCAGGCTGATTAGGCTGGGGCTGCTTTCCCTGGAGTGTTGGAGACTGAGGGGTGACCTTATCGAAGTTTATAAAACCATGAGTGGCATGGACAAAATCTTTTCCCTGGGGCAGGGGAGAGCAGAAGTAGAGAGCATAGGTTTCAGGTGAGAAGGCAAAGATTTAAAAGGGGGCTAAGGGACAACTTTTTCACACAGAGGGTGGTGCGTGTATGGAATGAGTTGTCAGAGGGAGTGATGGAGGCTGGTACAATTGCAGTATTTAAAGGTATCTGGATGAGTCTATGAATAGGAAGGGTTTAGAGGGATGTGGACTGTTTGCTGGCAATTGGGAGTAGATTATGTTAGGATATCTGGTCGGCATAGACAAGTTGGACTGAAGGGTCTTGTCTGTGCTGTACATTTCAATGACACTATGACTGGATTGAATGGGTTAGTACTCACTGGAATTTAGAAGAATTAGGGGGAATCTCATGGAATCATATAAAATTCTAATGGGACTTTACAGGCTAAATATGGAAAGATATTCCCAATGAGGAAGTCCGGATCAAGGGGTCACAGTCTAAAAATACAAGGTAAGCCATTCAGGACTGAGCTGAGGAAGAACTTCTTCTGTCAGAATGTTGTGAACCCGTGGAATTGTTTCCCACAGGAAATTGTTCGGGCCAGTTCATTAGATAGGTTCAAGAGGGAGCTGGATGTGGCCCTTGCGGCTAAGGAATTAAGAGGTATGGAGAGACAGCGAAATTGGGAAACTGAGATTGCAAGATCAGCCCTGATTGCATTGAATGATCATACAGGCTTGAAGGACTGAATGGCCTACTCTCTCACCTGTTTTCTATGTTTCTCCACAGAATTGTTCTTTATTCATTTGCAGGATATGGATGTCTACCAACATATCCCTGTCGAGAATCTCCATCTACTATATCCTTCCATTTTGTGACTATTGATGCAAAGTATTCATTAAGGACCTCACCCATTTCCTCCAGCTCTCTGCATAAATTCCCTCACTTGCCCTTGAATGGACTACCCTTTCCCTAACTACTTTCTTACTCCTTATGTATGGGTAAAATACCTTAGTATTTTCCTTAATCCTATTTGCCATTTATGTTTCATGTATCCTTTTAACCTTCCTAATTCATTTTTAAATTTTTTTCCTGCTTTCTTTGTACTCCTTGAGGGTTCTGTCTTTGTTCAGTTTCCTAAATCTTGTATATAACTCCTTTTTCTTTTTACTAAGCTTTCAATTTCTCGTGTCATCTAAGGTTCCAGAATCTTGCCATCCTTAGACTTCATTTTCACAGGAACATGCTGGTTCTGAACTCTGATCAACTAGCCTTTCAAAGATTCTCACATGCCTTATGTGAATTTACTGTCAAACAGCTGCCCCCAGTCTACATTTTAGATTAGATTCCCTACAGTGTGGAAACAGGCTCTTCGGCCCAACAAGTCCACACCGACCCTCCGAAGAGCAACCCACCTAGACCATTCCACTATATTCACCTCTAACAAATGCACCTCAAACTACGGGCAATTTAGCATGTCCAATTCACCTAACCTGCACATCTTTTGACTGTGGGAGGAAACTGAAGTACCCAGAGGAAACCTATGCAAACACGGGGAGAACGTGCAAACTCCACATAGACAGTTGCCAGAGGTGGGAATTGAACCCGGATCTCTGGCGCTGTGAGGCAGCAGTGCTAACCACTGAGCCACCATGCTGCCCTTTATCTAGTTCTTACTTAATACTGTGATAGCAGCAGATTTCTGCAGATGTTGGAATCTGTACTGAAAACAACAAATGCTGGAGATCACAGTGGGTCAGACAGCATCCATGGAGAGAGAAAAAGCTAACATTTTGAATCTTGATGATTCTGCATCTAAATCTTATATTGTGGTAGTTAGTCTTCCCCCAATTTAGTATATCTACCAGAGCATCATTCTTATCCTTATCTGTACATAACTCAAAACTTAAAAAATATGGTCACTGTACCGAAAATGTTCCTCCACTGAAACTGATCACCTGGCTGAGCTCATTCCCCAGGATTAGATCTAGTATGGCCCTTTCCCCATTTGATCAATTTGCATATTGTTTCAAAAAATCATCGTGGACACACCTAACATATTCCAATCCCTCCCAAACAGGCCCTGGCAGTAAGCAAGTCTCAGTCAATATAGGGAATTCAAAATCACCCACCACAACAACTGTTGTTTTTACATTTTTCCATAACTTATTCACATATCTGTTTCTCTATCGGTAGCTGGCTGTTGGGAGGCCTGTAGTACAATCCCACCAAACTGATCACACTCTTCCCATTCCTGAGCTCTATCCATAAGACCTCAGTGGATGGCTCCTCAAAGGTGTCCTCCCCCAGTACAGCTATGATATATCAGTAACTCAACTCTCCCAGCTCTTACATTCCTCTCTATCTAGTCTGAAACATCTAAATCCATTAAGCTGCCAGTTTTCTCCCTCTCTCAACCAAGTCTCCATATATTTCAGACTGTTGTGTTAGTAACCCACCCTCTATCTGTTCTTCCTCTTAGGCTTACTGGCCCTAGTCTAAGACTAGTCAACAACAGTATATATCTGCACCAGAAGTCCTTTGTACTTTTTAGTGCATTTTAGCATTTTAAAAAATTGACCAGATGAAGTAGATTACACTCAAATGATTCATTTGGTTCAAACTGAGAGGAAATGAATCAATTTTGTGACAAAGTTATTGTACTGGAGGAATAACAAAGAAAATTGAATGAGATTAAACAATTGCCGTATAAAACAAACTAATAGAGAGAATTATCCTTCTGGTAATCTCCTGTGCAATAGTCTGAGCAAGAAGAAAATCTCCATCATTGTTTCAATATTTAAAAGGCATATTTTATACTGACAAATACTTGACACACAAATAAAATGCCAATTCTTGAGCTTATGGGCCTACATTTATGTGAATGCATGAATGAAGCCCATTAGCAATTGGAAATGTCATTCCTTTCAGTCCTATCTTATCAAATGTGCTCAAAATAGTTGCAAATGTATTGTACTGGTAGTAATCCATCTTCTTGTAATAGACTGCTCACAAAAATAAAACATAAAATGATAAAAAAAGACACTAAAACACAGAATAGTGTTCTGACTGGTGTAATACCATTATGTTGTTTTCTGAAGTATTTTAAAGTCATTAACATATGACATGCAGAATTTGAGAACGTTTGTTCTTCATCAAGCTGTTCATTTTCCTTTTATCCCAAACTGTTTAGGTTTACAAATCAAACTTCTGATTGAACAACAGCTGTTAATTTGCACAACATTGATCATGTAAGAAGATAAAGCACTTAGTCATTGTGGATACCTTTCATCAGTGTATTCCTCTGAAGCAAGTGGGACTTGAACCTGGTTTGTTGGCCCTAAGGTGTGGATCAATTCTCCTATACCTGGGGCTGTGCAGAAGACATACACAAATACCTGCCAGCTGAGAATTTACTGTTTGGATGACACTGGCAAGGCAAACAGCTCAGCATTTATTTTATGAAATTGGAAGTCTTGAACCTCGCAATGGCTCTGAAAGAATTTCTGCACTTGTGTTTCGTACTGCCATTTGTTTTCTTCACTACTTCTTACCTTTAGCCGCCCCTGGAAAGGCTGATGTGGACACCTAAAATATTTACAAAATTTGTGAAGGTTGAAGGAAGGATGCTGCTGGCTAAACAGCAACTTATCTTTCAGCTGGATGGATCCTATTAACTTAATCCAGCAGTCCTTTAAGAGCTGATCTTTCATGCAATTCCCTATTTGCCTCTGTGGTGATTTCCCAGCATACGGCTGAATTCGGAAGGCTTTTTGCATTAATATTTAATCAAGGCAAGTCGCAATATATAAACTCAGGAAATTTCAGTGCCTTGCTCTACATCAACACGGCAATTGACTACTGCATCATGGTTACTCTACAAAGTGAACTAGAGCATCGTTTAGTGGAGCACTAGTGCTATTATTGCTAAATGACGAATCCAAATGTTCATGTAATGTTCTTGGGACCCAGGATCAAAATTCACCGTGACACATAGTTGAATTTGAAATCAACAAAAAAATCTCGAGATAGGACTCTACTGATGAGTGCAGAACCTCATCAATTGTTGGGGTAAAGCCCATTTGGTTCACTCATGCCCTTGAGGGAAGGAAACAGTTGTCTTTACCTGGTCTGACCCACATTCGAGCCAGACCTCTAGCATTACAGGAAGGACAGGTAGGGTGAAAAAGATGCTTAGCAGAATGTTGCCTGGATTGGAAGGGTATTGGCTTTGAGGAGAGGTTGGACAAACTTGGATCTTTTTTCACCATAGCAATGGAAGCTGAGGGGTGGCCTGTTAGAAGTATATAAAGTTAGCAGATACATGGATAGTCAGGTTTTCTTTCCCCCCAGGGTGGAAATGTCAAATACTAATGGTGATAGATTTAAGATGAGAGGGGAAAATTTTGAGGGTGATGTCGAGGAAGATTTTTCACACTGTGGATGATAGATGCCTGGAACACATTTTCAGGAGAGGTGGTAGTGGCAGGTATGATAACAATGTTTAGGAGGCATTTAGACAGACAGAGAACTGAGGGATACGGAGTCAATGAGATTAGTTTAGAACAGCATCATAGTCAACACAGACATGATGGGCCAAAGGGCCTGTTCCTGTACTATACTGTTCTATATTCTCTGCTCAATGTTCAGTGTGGTTGACTCTTAACTATCTTGTGGGCAGTTAGGGATGGTCAATGAGTGTTGGCCTAGTCAGCAATGCCCATATCCCATGTATGGGAAAAAAAACAATCTCTGCTGTGATTATACCAATAAAACACATTATTAAAATCAAACAACTAGGCTCAGGAAAAGGAAAGAAAGGTTAAAAAAATTCCAGGTTGTGGAAAATAATCGTAATTGTAATTTATGCCAATCATTTATATTGCATTTTCATAATAGGATACCATTAGAGACAACTGATGCAGCTACCTCAAAAGCAAACCATAGCATTTGCCTGAAAATCTGAAATTAGAACAGAAAATGATGGAAATTCTCAACAATTCAGACAGCACGTGGAGATTAAAGAAGTTAATGCTTCAGGTCGATGATGCAGATTGACTGCCTGTCAAACACCCATTTCAAATAATTAAAGGCCCTATTAAGAGTGACTTCTCACACCCTTCAGTGTGTTACTGATGATTTTTTTAATTTCAAAAATATACTTTATTCATAAAATATTTTGATGGTCTGTACAGTTGGTCATGCCATACATACGGAAACATTCCATTTCTTTGCATATAGAGATCAGAATTTATCATTTGTATATACAGGTCTGTACATTTATCAATCATATGTCCATATATTTAGTTGAGGTGTCAGAGGAGCCCAAATGACTGCGTGGACCCCCTGATCTTCTTAGGCAGGCAGATGTTACACGGTGATCTTTCCCCACTGCACCTTGGAGACAGCTGCCCCAAGCTTCAGCGCGTCCCTCAACACGTAGTCCTGGACCTTGGAATGTGCCAGTCTGCAACACTCAGTTGGGGTCAACTCCTTCAGCTGGAAGATCAACAGGTTTCAGACCGCCCAGAGACAATCCTTCACCGAGTTGATGATCCTCCAGGCAGAGTTGATGTTCGTCTCGGTGTGCGTCCCGGGGAACAGACTGTAGAGCACGGAGTCCCGCATCACGGCGCTGCTCGGGACGAACCTCGACAAACACCACTGCATTTCTCTCCAGGCTTCTTCTGCATATTCCAGAAGCAAGTATGTAACAGTCTCGGCGCCCCTCCCACCCCCCATAGGCCACTTCGAGGGCAACGTGCAGTGCAGCTGAGAGTCTGGGTGTGCATAAAGGATCTCACAGGCAGAGCCCTTCTCACCACCAGCCAAGCCATGTCTTGGTGTTTATTGGAAAGTTCTGATGATAAGGCATTCTGCTAAATGGATTTGACAGTCTGCTCAGGGAATCGCTCGATAGGATCCGCCCTCTCCTTTTCCCGAAGGGTCTCAAGGACACTATGTGCTGACCATTTCCTGATGGACTTGTGGTCAAACTTATGTTTTCTTCATAAACATCTCCACAAAGGACAGGTGATACAAAACAGTCCAACTATTCGGAGCGTTCTGTGGCAGCAAGGCCAGGCTCATCCTTCGCAACACCAGGGACAGGTAGAAGCTCAGTACGTAGTGACACTTGGTGTTTGCGTACTGGGGATCCACGCACAGCTTGATGCAGCCACACACAAAGGTGGCCATCAGGGTGAGGGCGGCATTTGGTGTATTTTTTTCCCCGTTGCTCAGATCTTTATACATCGAGTCCCTTCGGACCCGATCCATCTTTGATCTCCATATAAATTGGAAGATGGCCCGGGTGACTGCAATGGCAGGTTCTAGGAATAGGCCAGACCTGTGCCACGTATAACAGCAATGACAGTGCCTCACACCTGATGACCAGGTTTTTTCTCGTGATGTAGAGCGATCGTAGCTTTCATCTGCCCAGTTTCTGCCTCACTTTGCTGATATGCTCCTCCCAAGACTTGGCGCATGCCCCAGCCCCCCCGAACCAAATACCCAGCACCTTCAGGTGGTCGGTCCTGACGGTGAAGGATTTCGAGGATTGGTCGGCCCAGTTCCCGAAGAGCATGGCCTCGCTCTTGCCTCGGTTTACCTTGGCCCCTGAGACCTGTTTGAACTGGTCACATATGCACATGTGTCTGCACACGGACAACGGATCCAAGCAGAAAACAGTGGCATCATCCATGTACAGGGAGGCCTTAATCTGCAGGCCCCGGCTGCCAGGAATAGTCACCCCTTTCTGGCTCGCATCCTTCCTGATGGACTCGGCAAATGGCTCTATGCAGCACACAAACAAGGCAGGAGAGAGAGGGCAACCCTGCCTGACTCCAGATCTGACTGGGAAGCTATCTAATTCCCACCCATTGATTGAGACTGCACTGAAAATATTGGTGTAGAGCAGTCTGATTCAATTGCAGATTCCCTCCCCAAAGCCCATTTTGGAGAGAACATCTCTCATAAAAGTGTGTGATATCCTGTCAAAGGCTTTCTCCTTGTCCATGCTGATCAGGCAGGTGTCCAACCCTCTGTCCTGTATGTAGGCGATCGTGTCCCTGAGGAATACAAGACTCTCAGCGATCTTCCTGCCCGGCACAGCACAGGTTTGGTCAGGGTGAATCACCAACTCCAGGGCAGACCTGACCCGGCAATTACCTTTGACAGAATTTTGTAATCCGCATTCAACAGTGAGATTGGTCTCCAATTTTTGAGTTCCTCCCTTTCCCCCTTCCGCTTGTAGATGAAGGTGATGATGCCTTTCCTCATGGATTCAATCATGGTACCTGCCCAAAGCATACTGACATACACCTCCAGCAGGTCCTGGCCAATCAAGTCCCCCAGAGCGGAATAGAGCTCGACCAGTAAGCCTTTGCTTCTGGGAGTTTTATTCTTTTCAAAGGACTCGAGGACCTTGGTCAGCTCGTCCTGATATAGCGGCTGGTCCAGCCTCTCCCGTGTTCTGTCGTCTAAGACCTCCGTGATAGAGGACAGGAACGACTGGGAGGCAGCTTTATCGGTTGGCTTCGCATCATACCGACTGTCATATAAGGATTTGCTGATCTTTATGACATCAGCCTGAGATGATGTTATCGAGCCATCTTCTTCCTTCAGACGGCTGAGCACGGAGCTCTCTTTGTGCACCTTCTGGAAGAAGAAACGTGAGCACGTCTCTTCCTGCTCCACCGAGCGGACCCTGGACCGGA
The DNA here is from genome assembly GCF_020745735.1 of Hemiscyllium ocellatum. Lineage (NCBI taxonomy): Eukaryota > Metazoa > Chordata > Chondrichthyes > Orectolobiformes > Hemiscylliidae > Hemiscyllium > Hemiscyllium ocellatum. Next base: position 48,182,500 of record NC_083402.1, read on the forward strand.
AGATTATCTAGGAGGCCTTCGAGGCAAAGAGTGAGGGTTGCTGGCCCTTCACCTCCTGGAGGTCTTCCATGACATCGATCCCCATTGTCTGCAGTAGGAGCAGGTTCTTCATACTTTCCTGGAGCTCAGACAGTTTTCCCCACCTCTGTCTCGCCTCTCAAACACCTTTGAGGATGAAGAACCTCTTGATGTTCCCTTTTACTGTTTCCCACCAGTCTGCTGAGGACTCAAAGAGGGGCTTCATGGTTCTCCAACCTGCTCTTGAGCTCCTCAATGTTTCCCGGGGTCCATAGCTTTGTGTTCAGCTTCCACGTCCCCTTACCAGCCCGCTGCTCATTCTGTAGGTGACAGTCGGCCAGCAGGAGACAGTGGTCAGAGAAGAACACTGGCTTGATGTCAGTGGATCTGACAGAGAGTGTTTGGGACTGATGGTGGAATGCTCCCTGGCTACATCCAGAGGCTGACAGCTTCACTCTCAGCAAGCATCTGGGGGTGCAATTGGAACTGATTGCCCTCACAGTCAGAGTGGGTCATCTGAATGGATCTGCTCTACTGGTTTATACTTTTTGACTCATCTCACTCAGGGCACCTCAAAATGGAGGTACCCACTCACCCTCCAACTTGCTTCTTCAGCATCATGTGTTTTGGTGCGGTTGACAAGGCTATGTTGAGGCCAGCCCTACGATTTGGCCTGCAGCACTTAATTCCATCCGTCAAATGGCAGGCTTGGAGGCAATGCATCCAATGGCTGCCTCCGGGACTATTGCAGAGCAAGTCCCACCAGAAATAATAGCATTTGGTTCTGACATCGAAGTCTTGAAGCCTTCAGAAATTCCTGATGATTGTTTTTCCATAATCTGTTGCATATTTCATTAACTCACCCTCAATGAATGATGGTAAAACTGATTTTCCTTCAATTTTACTCTCTTTAGTACTTCTGCAGCCAACATGTACTACTCCTCAGCCAATGCACATTCCAAGACATACCCACTAGTCTTGAGAATACCAGTGTCAACGTTGGCTATGCACCAGCTGACAGAAAACCAACACAATAATGGCTGAACAGCAACAAGGCCCTCACCTCACCATTTGGCAACAGAACATCAAGGCCATTGGCCACTTCCCTATCGCGGAAGAAAAATCTCTGGGGAGTATGATATGGAAATTGACACCCTTACAAGAATCAGGATGCAGCATTTTTGGGCTTCCAGTAGGTCCACATATTCTGGTCTTCTAGCACCATCAATTCAGCCATGAATCTGTGTTTCCACATGTCCACAATAGTGCCAACTAGTGAAATAAGGAAGGAAACTATACAAGTGTCAATGTCAGTTGGATATCTTTCATAAGCACAACCCACACAATTCTATTCATTTTAAAATAGTGATGGAAAAGGATAGACCAGATCTAAAAGCTGAATTTCTAAATTGGAGAAAGGCCAATTTTGACGGTATTAGGCAAGAACTTTCGAAAGATGATTGGAGGCAGATGTTCACAGGTAAAGGGATGGCTGGAAAATGGGAAGCCTTCAGAAATGAGATAACAAGAATCCAGAAAAACTATATTCCTGTCAGGGTGAAAGGGAAGGCTGGTAGGTATAGCCAATGTTGGATGACTAAAGAAATCGAGGGTTTGGTTAAGAAAAAGAAGGAAGCATATGTCAGGTATAGACAGGATAGATCGAGTGAATCCTTAGAAGAGTATAAAGAAAGTAGGAGTATACTTAAGAGGGAAATCAGAAGGGCAAAATGGGGACATGAGATAACTTTGGCAAATAGAATTAAGGAGGATCCAAAGGGTTTTTACAAATATGTTAAGGGCAAAAGGGTAACTAGGGAGAGAATAGGGCCCCTCAAAGATCAGCAAAGCAGTCTTTGTGTGGAGCAAAAGAAAATGGGGGAGATATTAAATGAATATTTTGCATCAGTATTTACTGTGGAAAAGGATATGGTAGATATAAACTGTAGGGAGATAGATGGTGACATCTTGAAAAATGTCCAGATTACAGAGGAGGATGTCTTGAAACAGTGAAAAGTGGATAAATCCCCAGGACCTGATCAGGTGTACCCACGAACTCTGTGGGAAGCTAGAGAAGTGATTTTTGGGCCTCTTGCTGAGATATTTGTATCATCGATAGTCACAGGTGAGGTGCCAGAAGACTGGAGGTTGGCAAACGTGGTGCCACTGTTTAAGAAGGGCGGTAAAGACAAGCCAGGGAACTATAGACCTGTGAGCCTGACCTCGGTGGTGGGCAGGTTGTTAGAGGGAATCCTGAAGGACAGGATGTACATGCATTTGGAAAGGTAAGGACTGATTCAGGATCGTCAACATGGCTTTGTGCGTGGGAAATCATGTCTCACAAACTTGATTGAGTTTTTTGAAGAAGTAACAAAGATGATTGATGAGGGCAGAACAGTAGATGTGATCTATATGGACTTCAGTAAGGCGTTTGACAAGATTCCCCTGGGGAGACTGATTAGCAAGGTTAGATCTCTTGGAATACAGGGAGAACTAGCCATTTGAATATAGAACTGGCTCTAAGGTAGAAGACAGAGTGTGGTGGTGGAGGGTTGCTTTTCAGACTGGAGGCCTGTGACCAGTGAAGTGCCACAAGGATCGGTGCTGGGCCCTCTACTTTTTGTCATTTACATAAATGATTTGGATGAGAGCATAAGAGGTACAGTGAGTAGGTTTGCAGATGACACCAAAATTGGAGGTGTAGTGGACAGCGAAGAGGGTTACCTCAGATTACAACAGGATCTGGACCTGATTGGCCAATGGGCTGAGAAGTGGCAAATGGAGTTTAATTCAGAAAATGCGAGGTGCTGCATTTTGGGAAAGCAAATCTTAGCAGGACTTATACACTTAATGGTAAGGTCCTAGGGAGTGTTGCTGAACAAAGACAAATTGGAGTGCAGGTTCATAGCTCCTTGAAAGTGGCGTCGCAGGTAGATAGGATAGTGAAGAAGGCATTTGATATACTTTCCTTTATCTGTCAGAGTATTGAGTACAGGAGTTGGGAGGTCATGTTGCGGCTGTATATGACATTGGTTCGGCCACTGTTGGAATATTATGTGCAATTCTGGTCTCCTTCCTATCGGAAAGATGTTGTGAAACTTGAAAGAGTTCAGAAAAGATTTACAAGGATTTTGCCACGGTTGGAAGATTTGAGCTACAGGGAGAGGCTGAACAGGATGGGGCTGTTTTCCCTGGAGCTTCGGAGGCTGAGGGGTGAACTTATAGAAGTTTACAAAATCATGAGGGGCAAGGATAGGATAAATAGACAAAGTCTTTTCCATGGGGTTGGGGAGTCCAAAACTAGAGGGCATGGGTTTAGGGTGAGGGGGAATGATATAAAAGAGACCTAAGGGGCAACGTTTTCATGCAGAGGGTGGTACGTGTATGGAATGAGCTGCCAGAGGAAGTGGTGGAGGCTGGTAGAATTGCAACATTTCAGAGGCATTTGGATGGATGTATGAATAGGAAGGGTTTGGAGGGATATGGGCCGGGTGCTGGCAGGTGGGACTAGATTGGGTTGGGATATCTGGTCGGCATGGATGGGTTGGACTGACGGGTCTGTTTCCATGCTGTATATATCTATGACTCTATGACTCCAAGACCCTGAGCAAAAAGAGATAACATCACCAATAAGGAAGTGCTGCAGAGAACTGGTCAGAGGCACCTTGGGACATTATGATAGAGAGCTGACTAATGATGGCAGGATATCCATCTCCTGGATTTATGGCATAGAGTGGCAGCTGAGTAGCCACCATTTCATGGAAGAAGACAGTGAGACTGACCAAAGAAGACCTGGTGAAGTACATTTCAGAAGGATGTCCAAGAACAGGACGTAACTTGGGTTACAACAAAAAGTATTTCGATAGACCAAAGCCAGTGACAGAGTTTTGCTACCCATTTCCTGCAGAAGATTGATGGTACTAAGTCTAATGCTACATCTAAGACTACTTCTTCCCTGATGGTAGTATATTGTCCATTGACATTTAGCCTAATGGGTATTATTCACATGTGACTGAAAAGTGGGTATTGTCAGGTCACTCAGCCAAGTCAGGTATTAGGAGTGAAATTGACCCAGAGGAGTAAGAAAGCAAAAATCAATTTTACATTCACCCCATGTTCGTTTCTATTTCCATATCATTCAATGTCAATGTTACACTCTCCTTTTCTGTGTCAAGTAGTGTATAAGCATGGAAACGTAGTTTAAGCAGAAGTAAATCTTATGATCTGTACCAATTACAGTCTTTGATTAAAAAAAAGGCCCATTTCCATTTCTCTGATATTACAACAATGATAATCACTTCATCTTAAAAAAGAAAAACAGTCTAATTATAAATATGTTGTCAAGGAGATTGCTGTGGAGCTACAATTATATGAATCTAAATTTCTGCTTGACCTGATTTATTGTTTGTTCACTCAGCGGATCTAGTTCAGGGGTTCCTATTTATGCCACAAGAAACCATCTTTACAGTGAGCCTAAGATGCCATATTTTATCATATTCTCTTGATGATTTCTACTCTTGGTTTTAACATCAATCATAACATTCTGCTTCCCCATCATTGTGAGATTGAGAGGTTTGTGATTAATTGATTTGTCTTGATGTTAAATTGGGAACCAGACTGATTATTGTTCTGATTGAAGCATTACACACCAGATTTTCAATCATTTCCTTTTCATGAGTAGTTATTGAGCTTGATCTTTAATTTCTTCATGTGAACATGTACAAGTCTTCACTGCTCTGAACTCAAATTGAATGATAGCATTTGGGGAGGAGGAAACTGCCATCATCTATGACCATCTCAGCTGTATTAAGTGCTGCAAATGACATCCGTTTCTGACAGATGACAACTGGGCACAGCAGTCAATCTTTGGTTATGATGCTGAAATCTGCTTTGTATTGTGGGAGTGAACTTCAGCCTGTATTAGTTTTCTTCGTGTTCACTATTGCTGTTTGTAAATCAAAGTTCATGTTTCCATTGATCTGATTGCTTGCCTGCATGTGATGTACCCATATTGGACAACAACAAGTTGTGAATCTACTCTGGGTTATGGACACAGGGTAGTACTAACTTAGAGGGTGTTTAGACAGAATATAGCGATGGACAGGTAAACTGTGTGGCATGGTGGTTAAATTGTGACTTGGGTGAGGGAATGGTAATGCATATGATATAGTCATCCCAGTTATTTGGAGTTAGCAGCCTGGCCAATTTCTTGTTATGCCACATCACTGGTGAAGGTCAATGCCAGGTTGCCAGTGTTTGCCCAGTTCTACAGTCATGCTTTAAAAATGGCATGGATGTAAGGGATGCTTGTTTTTCTTTTGGTGGATATTTGATGAGTGGCAAGTGGGAATGCTGTGTGGTAAGAGGAGGCCAGAATCAGCGATGAGAAATGTCATATGGGCAGGGTAGATAATTGATGCAGTAAATTGATAAGATGTGGTAAAATAAATTATTAGGCCTTAGAGCAAAACCACTGCAAAAAACACAAGACAACTTTGACTTAGTCAAAAAAAAAACATAAGATTCAGCACAATACTTCTCCACATATCGAGTATCTCTAAGTTGTTCAGGTCCATGCAGGCAGTTAGATGATTCAGAATTATGCAATTTGAAGTTTAAAAAGTCCGTAAGTCCATAAGATATAGGAGCAGAATTAGGACGTTCAGCCCATTGAGTCTGCTCCACCATTCAATCATGGCTGATATCTTTCTCAACTCCATTCTCCTGACTTCTCCTCATAACCCCTGATCCCTTTACCAATCAAGAACCTATCTATCTCTGTCTTAAATATACTCAATGACTTGGCCTCCACTACCTTCTGTGGCAATGAGTTCCATAGCTTACCATGCTATGGCTGAAGAAATTCCTCCTCATCTAAAGTGTCGTCCCTTCACTCTGAGGCTGTACCCTCAAGCCCCTGTCTCTCATACTAGTGTAAACATCTTCCCCATGTCCACTCTTTTGAGGCCTCTCAGGATCCTGTCAGTTTCAATATGATCCCCACTTATCCTCCTAAACTCCATCAAAAAATAGAGACTGTACACTCCATGCAGGTGTATTGATAGCAGGTTGTGTTGTCTCAACACTGTGACTGTGAGTGGAACTTGTACCCTGGAAAAGTTATCATCTCTGATTTCAATGACAAATCCCCAAAAGGCATCCAGCAATCTTTATTTGTAGGATTGGCAACGGCAACTTGCTGGTGTGACTGGAGAGAATTTATAAGATCATGTCCAGGAAGAAATTCAGCTTGCCAGGCTTTCATTGAAAAACCATTTTAATCACATACAACCATGCTGAATGGTCTGCAAAGCAGATGAGAACTGAGTATTTCTGTAGACCAATTTGACATCATGTGATAGGTTTAAATGTTGCACTTGTATTTGACTTAGACTCCTGAAGGTTCCAGTGCTCATCTCCTGTTTCTGGAATGTCACCGTCAAGTTAATGAAGAGGATTGATAATGGCAGAGCAGAAGACGTGACCTATATGGAATTCAATAAGGTGTTCGACAAGGTTCCTCATGGTAAATTAGTTAGCAAGGTTAGGTCACATGGAATACAGGGAGAACTGACCATTTGGATACATAACTGACTTGAAGATAGAAGACAGAGGGTGATGATGGAGGGTTGCTTTTCAGACTGGAGGCCTATGACCAGTGGTATGCCACAAGGATTTGGGACCACTGCATGTTATCATTTATATAAATGATTTGGATGTGAACATAGGAGGTTTAGATAAAAAGTTCACAGATGGCACCAAAATTGGAGAGGTAGTGAAAATTGGAGATGTAGTGGACAGCAAAGAAGGTTACCTCAGAATGCAACAGGATCTTGATCACTTGGGCCAATGGGCGAAGGACTGGCAGATGGAGTTTAATTTAGATAAATGTGAGGTGCTGCATTTTGGAAAGGCAAAACAGGGCATGACTTATAAACTTAATAGTAAGGTCCTGAGTGGTGCGGCTTAACAAAAAGACCTTGGAGTGCAGGTTCATAGCTCCTTGAAAGTGGATTCGCAGGTAGATAGGATAGTGAAGAAGGTGTTTGGTATGCTTTCCTTTATTGAGTACAGGAGTTGGGACATCATGTTGTGGCTGTACAGGACATTGGTTAGGCCACTTTTGGAACATTGTGTGCAGTTCTGGTCTCCGTCCTATAGGGGGTTGTTGTGAAACTTGAAAGGGTGCAGGGAAGATTTGCAAGGATGTTGCCAAGGTTGGAGATTGTAAGCTATAGGGAGAGGTTGAATTGGCTGGGGCTGTTTTCCCTAGAGCATCAGAAGCTGAGGATTGACCTAATAGAGGTTTATAAAATCATGAGGAGCATGGACAAAGTCTTTTTCCAGGGGTAGGGGAGATCAGAACTATAGAGCATAAGTTTCAGGTGAGAGGGCAAAGATTTAAAAGGGGACTAAGGAATAATGTTTTCATGCAGAGGGTGGTGTGTGTATGGAATGAGTTGTCAGAGGGAGTGGTGGAGGCTGGTACAACGTCTAAAAGGCATCTGGATGGGTATATGAATTGGAAGGGCTTAGTGGTATATGGGCTAAGTGCTGGCAAATGGGACTAGATTAGTTTAGGATATCTGGTCGGCATGGACGAGTTGGACCGAAGGGTCTGTTACCATGCTGCATATCTCTATGACTCTAAGTACAGACCCAGAGTCCTCAAAAGCTCATCAAATGATAAACCTTTCATCCATGGGATCATTCTTGTAAACCTGTTCTGAACTCTCCAGTGCCAGCACACCCTCTCTTAGATACAGGGCCCAACATTGTTCACAATATACAATCCGACCAGAACCTTTTACAGCCCCAGAAGCAAATCTCTCCTTTTTTATTCTAGCCCTCTCGAAATGAATGTTAACATTGTATTTGTCTTCATAATTGTCAACTAAATAGCATGCTAATCTTAAGAGAATCCTGAACTATAATTCCTAAGTCTCTTTGAGCTTCAGATTTTCAAAGCCTTACCCTATTTCGAAAACAGTCCACACCTTATTTTTCCCACCTCACACTTTTCGACATTGACATCAAAAATCACCCCTATGGAGAACAAAATGAAAATATGTGTGAATTAAAACAGTGTGCACTAAAATTGGGAACAGTGTAGAGTTAACAAAATAAAAATTTAAACAGGATTATAAATAGAGAAGTCTCTCCAAGTACACAGCTAAAGACACACACAGCTGGACAATGTGAAATATGAAGCAGAAAGCCGAAAGCAAACATACACATAGTGAATAATATTAAGCCTATTACAAGCCTCTCCATGTGTAAAATGTGTACAAAAGACAAAAAGACAATGAAACAATAGATATCCAATAGCCAGCATGAACTAGAAGGTCTCAGATGTCCAAACTAGGTTAAAACTTTTTTAAAAATGAAGTAACACAGAACTGGATAATCAAGCTATGAAAATACCGATAAGGGCTTGAGATGAACAGCTCTATAGAATCAAGATCTCTGATTTATCGGAAGAAGATCAAAATGGTTCTGTAAAGATATGAGAAGTGCTGGAAGATCAGTTTTGAGTAAGAGTCCATTTTAGAATTTATCTCCTAGAGCTGATATTCTACAGGCAACAGCTCCTGGAATTGATAGATCAATTTGTCAGTAATTACCTTAATAAGGCAAGGATGTGACTTTTCAGAAACTGAATTGTTGAAGTGGATAATTTAATTATTGGTCACTCCGTACTTATGAGGCACTCCAAAACATTTCATTTAGTTCCTATAAGGATGGTAGAGGCAGAAACCTTCATGATATTTGAGAAGTATTTAGATGGACACTTACAATGCCAGGGCATACAAAGCTGTGGGTCAAGTGTTGGAAAATGGGATTAGAATAGTTAGGTGGTTGTTTTTGCCCAGTCCAGATTTGATGGATCTAATGGCCTTTTTATGTACTGTAGACCATGATTCCAAAAAAAACAATTTGGAAATAAAAGGCCACAAGATTGATACACTGCTAATAGCTTGCAAAAAAAAAAATGTAATGGGGTTACAGTACCAGTAAGCAATTGGTGCAGCCAATCATATGGGCACTGTCATTGGGACATTAAAAAAAAACAAGTGCTATCTAGTAATTGCAGTCTATACACCTATTGCAAAGCTGTCCTGCATTTCAAGGTCTGTGCAAGGGTGTCGTATTAAAGGATACTTGGTCTAGCTATGTAAAAGTCCTGGCTTCAAAGACACAATCAGAGGCTCAAAATGGACAGAAGAACAGAACAAACAGAGGAATCTATGTTCAAATGTAACAAGACCTGGACAATGTCCAGGCGTGGGTTAAGAAGTAACAAGTAACATTTATGTCACACAAGTACCAGGCAATAACCATCTTTAACAATGCAGCATCTAACTATCACCTCTGGACAGTTAATGGCATTATCATCGCTGACTCCTCCATTCCAACATCCTGAAGGTTGCCATTGACCAGAATCAGAAATGAACTATCCATATAAATGCTGCATCTGCTAGAGCTGGTCAGAGACTATGAATCCTGCAGTGAGTGACTCAACGCCTGTCTTATTAAAGCCTGTTCACTCTCCACAGTGGACAAGTTGGAAGAGTGAATAGTCTCCACTTGCCTGAATGATAGCAGCTTCAACAGCACTCAAGACTTTTGACATCATTCAGGAAAAAGCAGTCCACTGGATGGTACCCCATCCAGAAATATTCACTCTTTCACCTCTGACGCTCAGTAGCAGCAGTGTGTACCATTTCAAGATGAACTGCAGAAATTTGCCACGATTTCTTAGATAGTACATTGCAAACACATGACCACTACCTGATAGAAGGACAAGGATAGCAAGTACGTGGGAACATAACCACTTGCAAATTCCCCTCCAAGGCATTCATCATCCTGGCTTGGAAATATATTGCCATTTTATCCAGTGTTGCTGGGTCAAAATCCTAGAATGCCCTCCCTAATGGCATTGTACGTCTACCTGTGAGACTTCAAGAAGGCAGGTCACTATTACTTTCTCAAGGACAACTAGGGACAAGCAATAAATTCTGGCCCAAGCAGAAAATCCCAAATCTTATATATGAAAAAACAAAAATAGAAGACAGGCAAGACAGTATGCCAACAGAATCAAGAAGTGCACCAGAATCCTGCAAATAAATACACAAACTTCACAACAAAACAGACCCAAACATCAGAGTGGAATAACTTTCAGCTGAAGTTCTCTACATTACAAATGCAATACATTGTGTGGATTAACTCAGATAACCAGAGATTTTGCCACACTCAATGTCATCTGCTCAAAGAAAACTTGGAAAATACCAACAAAACCAAGACTGACACTGGAACTAGTGCAAACATACAATCAGTCTGATTTCTGAAGGGCGTTGTACCTGAATCATCGGAACTCAATGGTGCAACCAACACCGACTACATTAAGTGTATCCCTTAACATTCTGCAGTGTGACAATAGACAATAGGTGCAGGAGTAGACCATGCTGCCCTTCGAGCCAGCACCACCATTCATTATGATCATGGCTGATCATCCTCAATCAGTATCCTGTACCTGCCTTATCCCCATAACCCTTGATTCCACTATCCTTAAGAGCTCTATCCAACTCTTTCTGGTGACTATTGCTACATCACCATGAGAAGCAGTTAAGAGACCCCAAAAGTGCAAAAAAAGTACCAAAGATGAAGAGACATGATGGCTTTTGAAGTATTGGTAAATATGAATAATTGAATGGATTCAAATGATATGAACATATCGAAGAACTGAAATCCATGATCAGCAGTGATTGTATGCAGCAGTAGAGAAGGTTTAACAAGTCATGTACTGTTTGAGCCAGGCCCAATCTGCCTATCCCATGTTTCTTGTGAATGGTTTGTAATAGATTGGTGGGAGATAGACCTTTATTATGTTCTCTTCATCACTTTGAAATACTTTGTATCTTTGTACTAGAAATTCATGTCAACCATCACTTTTCACTCAATGACTCTGGGAAACAACAGGATCAAATAAACAGAAACATCAGGTGCTGGCTGCATCCAATAAGAGTTTTTATTTTATTTATTTATTTGTGGGATGTGGGAGTTGCTGTCTGGCCAGCATTTATTGCCCTGAGTTACCCATGAGAAGGTTGTGCTGAGCTGCCTTCTTGAACTGCTGCAGTCTACCTGCTGTTGACCTACAATGCCATTAAGGAGAGAATTCCAGGATTTTGACCCAGCAATAGTGAAGGAATGCTGAAGTATTTCCAAGTCAGGATGCTGAGTGTCTCGGAGGGGAACTTGAAGATGGTGGTGTTCCCATAGATCTGCTACCCTTGTCCTTCTAGATGGAAGTGGCCAACGGGTTTGGAAGGTGCTGTCTGAGGATCTTTGGTGAAATTATGCCATGCATTTTGTAAATAGTACAGACTGTTGCTACTAAGCATTGGTGGTGGAAGGAGTGGTTGCTTGTGGATGTGGTGCCAATCAAGCAGGCTGCCTTATCCTGGATGGTGTCAAGCTTCTTGAGTAGTGTTGGGACTGCACTCATCAAGGCAAGTGGGGTGTATTCCATCACATTCCTGACTTGTGCCTTATAGATCCTGGACAGGCTTTAGGGAGTCAGAAGGTGAGTTACTTACCTCAGTACTCCAAACCTCTGACCTGCTGTTATAGCCATCATCTTTATGTTGCAAGTCCAGTTGATTTTCTGGTAAATAATCACATTCAGGATGTTGATAGTGGGGGATTCACTAATAGTAACATCAGTGAATGTCAAGGGACAATGGTTAGAATTTCTCTGATTGGTGATAAATATAGCCTGGCTTTTGCGTGGCGCAAATGTTTGCAGGTAAAGGGACGGCTGGAAAATGGGAATCCTGCAGAAGTGAGATAACAAGAATCCAGAGAAAGTATATTCCTGTTAGGATGTTCGGAAAGGCTGGTAGGTATAGGGAATGCTAGATGACTAAAGTAATTGAGGGCTTGGTTAAGAAAAAGAAGGAAGCATATGTAAGGTATAGACAGGATAGATCGAGTGAATGCATTGAAGAGTATAAAGAAAGTAGGAGGAAACTTAAAAGGGAAATCAGGAGGGCAAAATGTGGCTAGCGTGGTTCCACTGTTTAAGAAGGACGGTAAAGACAAGCCAGGGAACTATAGATTGGTGAGCCTGACCTCGGTGGTGGACAAGTTGTTGGAGGGAATCCTGAGGGACAGGATGTACATGTATTTGGAAAGGCAAAGACTGATTGGGTATAGTCAACATGGTTTTGTGCGTGGGAAATCATGTCTCACAAACTTGATTGAATTTTTTGAAGAAGTAACAAAGAAAATTGATGAGGGCAGAGCAGTAGATGTGATCTATATGAACTTCAGTAAGGCATTCAACAAGATTCCCCATGGGAGACTGATTAGCAAGGTTAGATCTCTTGGAATACAGGGAGAAGTAGCCATTTGGATATGGAACCGGCTCAAAGGTAGAAGACAGAGGGTGATGGTGGAGGGTTGCTTTTCAGACTGTAGACCTGTGACCAGTGGAGTGCCACAAGGATCAGTGCTGGTCCTCTACTTTTTGTCATTTACATAAATGATTTGTATACAAGCATAAGAGGTACAGTCAGTAAGTTTGCAGATTACACCAAAATTGGAGTTGTAGTGGACAATGAAGAGGGTTACCTCAGATTACAACAGGATCTGGACCAGATGGAACAATGGGCTGAGAAGTGGCAGATGGAGTTTAATTCAGATAAATGCGAGGTGCTGCATTTTGGGAAAGCAAATCTTAGCAGGAACTATATACTTAATGGTAAGGTCCTAGGGAGTGTTGCTGAACAAAGAGACCTTAGAGTGCAGATTCATAGCTCCTTGAAAGTGGAGTCACAGGTAGATAGGATAGTGAAGAAGGCATTTGGTATGCTTTTCTTTATTGGTCAGAGTATTGAGTACAGGAGTTGGGAGGTCATGTTGCAGCTGTACACAACATTGGTTAGGCCACTGTTGGAATATTTCATGCAATTCTGGTCTCCTTCCTCTCGGAAAGATGTTGTGAAACTTGAAAGCATTCAGAAAAGATGTACAAGGATGTTTCCAGGGTTGGAGGATTTGAGCTACAGGGAGAGGTTGAACAGGCTAGGGCAGTTTTCCCTGGAGCGTTGAAGGCTGAGGGGTGACCTTATAGAGGTTTACAAAATTATGAGGGGCATGGATAGGATAAATAGACAAAGTCTTTTCCCTGGGGTTGGGGAGGCCAGAACTAGAGGGCATAGGTTTAGGATGAGAGCGGAAAGATATAAAAGAGACCTAAGGGACAACGTTTTCACGTAGAGGGTGATACGTGTACGGAATGAGCTGCCAGAGGATGTGGTGGAGGCTGGTACAATTGCAACATTTAAGATGCATTTGGATGGGTATATGAATAGGAAGAGTTTGGAGGGATATGAGCCAGGTGCTGGCAGGTGGGACTACATTGGGTTGGGATATCTGGTCGGCTTGGACAGATTGGACTAAAGTGTCTGTTTCCATGCTGTACATCTCTATGACTCTGTGACTCTATGACTCTAAATGTTACTTGCCATTTGTCAGCTCAAACCTGGATATTGTCCAGATCTTGTTTCATTTGGACGTGGAGTGCTTCAGTATTTGAGGAGTAATGAATGGTTAACACTGGCGAACATCCCCACTCCTGGCCTTATGATGGAGGGAATGTCATTGATGAAACAGCTGAAGATGGTTGGGCCTCGGACACTACCTTGAGGAACTCTTGCAGAGATGTCCTGGAGCTGCGGTGACTGACCTCCTCAACCATCTTCCTATGTATTTGAGTATGACTTTCACCACCGGAGACTTCGCCCTCTGATTCCTATCAATTTCAGTTTAACTAGGTCTCCTTAATGCAACACTCGGTGTCAAATGAAGCGTTGATGTCAAGAGCTGTCACTCTCACCCCACCTCTGGAATTCGACTCTTTCGTCTATGTTTGTACCAAGGTTGTAATGATGTCAGGAGCTGAGTGGCCCTGGTGGAACCCAAATTGGGGATCTTTGAGCAGGCTATTGCTGAGCATGTTCTGCTTGATAGCACTGTTGATGACACTTTACATCACTTTACTGATGTTCAAGAGTAGAATGATGGGGCAGTAATTGGCTGGGTTGGATTAGTCTTGCTGTTTATGTACAGGACATAGTTGGGCAACTTTCCAAATTGTCAGGCAGATGCCAATGTTATAACTGTACTGGAACAGCTTGTTTAGGGGAGTGGCAAACTCTGGAGCTGGAATATTGTCAGGGCCCATCGCCTTCGCAGTATCTAGTGTCTCCAACCATTTCTTGATATCACGTGGAGTGAATCAAATTGGCTTAAGACTGGTATCCGTGATGCTGGGGGCCACTCGGCACTTCTGGCTGAAGTTTACTGCAAAATCTTCTGCAAAATTACCTCAGCTCCTGATGGATGTGGAAAGATCCATCTATCACTTGCTGCTGATGCTGTTTGACATAGTCCTGTTTGGTGGCTTCACTGGGTTGCCACCTTGTCTTCAGATATACTTGGTACTGCTTCTATATGCCTTTCTGCACAATCCACTGAACCCAGGTTGAACCACTGTTAGTCTATGCTGAAGTGAGTTCATTCCAGTCAGTTACTATATGCTGTGAGGAATAGGAGCGTTAAGCCAAGTGATAGCATCTCCCTGATTCACACAAATCTTAATGTGCAAATTCAGGAATATTTGAAAAGAGCTGATATTAGTCTTTATATTGTTTTTACATTGTTCCACATTGGTAATATTACTTATGTATGACATTCCATTTTACAATACAAATAAATTCCACACTAATTGTTTCAAGTTCTCATTAATTAGTTCAAACTGTTTGAGCAATTATACTTTCATTGAACAAAACAAGTTGAACCATTTATTTTCAAATCACTAGAGATGCCTTTTTCAGCATGTAAGCAATACAGCTTCCTTGTTCCCAAAGTAAAATGACCATGTGTTACAGATGAGTTGCAGGCTCAGAGTCCTCTGTTGCATGGAGACAGAAACATATAACACATGCCAAGCTAAATATTACAAGAAACATGGAAAGAAATCAGCTCAGGAACATCAATTGGAAAATGTAAGAGCTGAAGGAGCATGAACAAGAAGTACAGAACATTGGCAAACAGAAACAAAGGGTCAAGAGGAAAGGCATTAAGAAGCATTACAAAATAATATAACATGATCAATTGAGCTAAGCAGCCATGTCTGACTGGCATGTAAAGGTATGTTTGGATAACTGAACTGAATTGCCTGATGAACTGCATGTAACCCTCTAACCTAAACTATCAAAAAAATCAGTGTACTAATTAAACTATCACTGCTGTTAATCAAGATGCTGCCAGGCTTGAATGTCTAAAAGCTCAAGATGCTATTGTCATCCTGCCAATGAACTGAGTGACCCACAGCAGTTGCCTATAAAGAGATGATTCAGTAGATGACTTTATTAAAAAAGGATCATTGAACTGAAACATAAGGCAGAATTTTGTACTCTCTAATTTTTAAGGCAGCGTGCCATTTGATGGTACAGTGGGGCTCAACACAGAGATTCTCCTTCTGATCAAGTGGTCACTAAAGACTCTCTTCCTACCACAGTTGGCATTCAACTAGCAGCAGGGGAGAAGGGTGGTGGTAGTAGCTGTGGTGGGACTCAGTCTTTTAGAAAGTCAATAGAAATACAGGAATGCTAATTATTTTTATCAAACTTTAAATAAAACTCACGTTTGAATTTCTTAAAAATGGTTTAGTTCAATTAATTGTTTTATTTCTAAGGATCGTGTTTGTTTTCATCACACACTTAGACATGATTAGAGAAAACAGTGAGCAATGCTCAGGGAAAATCAATTGCGATACAAAGGGATTTGTCTTTGGAGTGCCAATATCTTCTTTTTGCACAGATGCTTTTTTTTTCACTCCAAAGGGGTTGCTGTTGTGTTATGGACACAGCTTTTGTATTCCATAAGCAGTGGCAATTACTGTTGTCAGACTGTGGCAGGTAAGTGAATACTTCAACAGAGGTTTCATCGTCCAAACTATTTATAATAATCAACAGTTTGAAGTCAAGCATATGCATGACACCATTTAGTGTTAAAAGCTACACAATAGTGACATGGTTAAATAGAGGCTGAATTCTGAATCTCTTTATCTTAATAGGTATAATGAAATTCCATATGTTTATCTCTTTAATTGACAAAGATGAGTGCTATTGAATCAGATATATTTAATTTGAATTGCATTATTTGTGTCACTGTCGCAGTGTAGCAGCATGTTATTAACGTCAGGCAATTTTCATCAAATTTTTTAAAACCCTCAACAAGACTAGACATGAGCTAAAATGAATAGTATTCAAACAGATTTTATTATGGGGAATAACCAATACATTGTTTCCATTATAATGATGACAAACTGCTCTCCAGCAATACCCCGCCAGCCCCACTCCCTAAACAACCCCCACCTTCCAGCCAGAGGCAGCCCTGCTATACAAAACAGACAATACGTATGCTTCCTGATATACAGAACATCAATGTTAGTGACAATGTTCATGACAAGCAAAAAAAATCATCACCTCTTTATATCTGGCACTCAGGAGAAAAGCTACTCATTTCGTGTGCTGAAATAAAGTCAAAGTAATTTCATGAAAAATGAAACATCATAATATTCAAACTAATTGCCAGAGGTTTCCAAAGTGTCTTAATTTTATGTTATTGTAGATTAATTACTTAAAATATAAAACTCAACAACCTACATTAAAGACGAAGCACATTGCTACATAATGATAACTTCCAACTACGATGTCTTCATTATGTTGTCAGTCTATCTCGTGAGGTTTTAATGTGCATGTACAAGAGGAACCACGGAGAGAAACATATAGACCTTGATGCTAAAAATCCTGTACAACATTTTTTTTTTAACTTTGTTATTTTAGAGTTTTTCCAATTACACAGCAGGGATTTAACAACACAAATCAGAAATGGAGTCATTATGGTTGAGTCTGCAGAGAAAATAAGTGCATAAAAAGTCAATTAAATTCTGTATGGCTCTAAACAGAGAGGAGGGAGTGGGAAATCAGCTTGGATTCAGTTTAGCTTCCTTGGTTGCACATTTATATCTGCGACAGAAAATTGTTTGCTCATGCTGCACAGTGGACAAGAATGGCAAAACCTTAGTGTGGGAGCAGAAAAGGTTTACTAAACTGGCATTAGCAATGGCAGACTTCTATTACATGGAGAAAATCTGGAACTGTTCACAGAGATTTTCTGAGCTTTTCTAACTTACAAACTACTTTGACAGAGTAAATATGGAGAATCTGTTTTCAATGGCAGGGTAATCAGTAACCAGAGGACATAGATTTAAGGTAACTGGTAAAAGAACATGAGGAGAAATGTGGAGAGTTTTGTTATACAGTCAGTATGGAATGTACTGCTAAATAGAATAGAAACAGATTCAATTGTACCATTTAAAAAAAAATTGGATAAATACTCAAAAGGAAACAAACTGCAGAGCTTTGGGGAATGAGGCTCATTTGATTGTTTCTCTCCACAGAAATAGTGTAGACACAGTGGATTGAATAGTCTCTGTCTGCTGTGTGTGAGATTTTATGATTCACTTGAGGACTTCAGTAAGTAACATTATGTATTTGTCTTTCTGGGACATTGCACAGCCTGCCGAAAGCACAAAATCAGATATATCCAGTTGATAATTCCATACATTGTTACGAACTGGAATAAGGTTCCATGCATCAATGAAGAAGACTCCTTTATGGGATTCTATCAGATAGGTCAAAGACACAGTTTTTGACTGAGAATTCCAAACAGTTCCTCAGGAAGGACTCTATTTGAATTCTGGATCTGAACATTGGATATTTGGCCACTGATGAGAAAGTGAGGACTGTGAATTATGGAGATCAGAGTCGAGAGTATAGTGCCATAAAAGCAGAGCAGGTCAGGCAGCATCCGGGGAGCAGGCGAATCGACGTTTTAGGCAAGAGCCCTTCATCAGAAATGTGGCTTGTGAGCTGACGGAGTTGAGTGATAAATGGGAGGGAAGGGGGTCTAAGGAGAAGAGGGTCCAAGGGAAAGCTAGCTGAGATTGTGATAGATGTATGTATGGAGGTGAGAGTAATGATGATAGGTCGGGGAGGAGGGTGGAAGAGTTTCAGGGCAAAGGAGATGACCTGGGGTGTGCAGAGAGAGAGAGAGAGAGAGAGAGAGACTCACTGAGATCCTTGTAGAGAGAGGAGGAGAAGTTCTTCAAGGTAGGCAATTGGAAGAGGCTTCACAGTAAGGTTAAAATCAACTAGGAGAAAGTGAGGACTGAAGATGCTGGAGATCAGAGTTGAGAGTGTGGTGCTACCTTTTCCCCAGGCCCAGCCCCCTCCAATTTATCTCTTACCAACTCCCCCCACCCCCCACACACATCCCACCCCTCAGTCACAAGCTTCATTCCTTATGAAGGGTTTTTATCCAAAATGTCAATTCTCCTGCTCCTCGGATGCTCCTTTTCCAGCACCACATTCAACTTTGATCTCCAGCATCTGCAGTCCTCACTTTCTCCTAGTTGATTTTAACCTTACTGTGAAGCCTCTTCCAATTGCCTACCTTGAAGAAGTTCTTCTCCTCTCTCTACAAGGATCTCAATGAGGCTCTCTCTCACTGCACCTCCCACCCCCCAGGTCATGTCCTCTTCCCTGAAGCTCTTCCACCCTCCTCTCTCTACAAGGATCTTAATGAGTCTCTCTCTCACTCCACCTCCCACCCCCTAGGTCATCCCCTCTGCCCTGAAGCTCTTCCACCCTCCTCTCTGACCTATCACCATTACCCTACTTCCATCCACCTATCATGCTCTCAGCTATCTTCCCCCCAAACCCACCCCCCTCACATTTATCTCTCAGCCCTCTTAGCTTGTAAGTCTCATTACTGATAAGGGGCTCTTGCCCAAAACATCGATTCTCCTGCTCCTTGGATGTTGCCTGGCCTGCTGTGCTTTTCCAGCGCCACATTATTTGACCACTGAGCCTGGCTTCCTGACAGGATTCAGGAGCCAACATTGTTTGCCCCCCAAGGAGCCAAGCTTTTGCTTGTTTCTCAGGGACAAAAAATGGAGGAATTAAGCTTTCGTACAATGTAAAAACATCACAACGACTTAGCAGGACAGTTAGCAAAATCTACCTGAAAGATGAACGAATGCCAATTGCATGTTAATTAATTGAAAGCCTCGGTGATGCATGAAAACAGTATGATGTGGGCACCGTTATGTCCCAGACCTGAGGAAATGAAACAGTCATACATATCCACAAAACATGTCATATTGTTTCTGATTATTCATTTATCAAATATGGCCCCAGTCACCTCCTTAGCAGAGGTAAGTAGTGCATTGTAACTAATGCTCTGATATCTCTTTTACAACCTGGGAAAAAAATGAAGACAATTATTGGAACTGACAAATATTTTTAAGTGACCTGTTCAGAGAGTTTCTTGTACACCTCTAGATGGTTAGATTTGAACTAGGGTCTCTCCACACAGAGGTAAGGACACTACCACTGCACCAGAATGCTGTGCTGTCTGTGGCTGATGCTTAAAGGTATCATTACATAACTTTCTTGTAATCTCTCTTGAGAACAGCAGCTCAACTAGATGTAGGTATAATGCCCTACAATGATCAATTTTGTTGAGAAGACTGATAAGTTTACAGCCTTCACCTTTCATTTTAATAATTTCTCTTTAAATGCATCTTCAGTTCCTCACTTGGCCATTTGCTGCTGCTCCTGCTCATCAGATCGGAATGAAACTGCCAGAGGACTGCAGGAAAAATGTGATGCCCGAAGCAGTTTATGACTTCAATAGGTTCAACTGTCATTATTTATATTCCAAGATTGTCCAATAGTGCTAAAAAGTGTTAACGAATTGTCTTTGGAACATCTGCTACATTTTGCAAAGTACAAAATCACACAGCATGAGGTTATAGTCCAGGTTTATTTGGAAGCACACGGTTTTTGTAGCCACATGGTTTAGTGAGAACAGTGGTCAGGACTTCCAACAGGTTTTAACACAGAAAATTACAGTGTCATGCAACTGAAATTGTTCACTATATCATTTCAGTTGCATGACACTAATCTTTTGCTATAAATTCTGTGTCTTAAGATCCTGTTCCACAGCTACCTGATTAAGGAGCAGCACTCTGAAAGCTAGTGCTTTCAAAAAACCCTAATGGACTATAACCTGGTTTTGTGTGTGTGTGTGTGTTTTTTTAACTTGGTCCACCTCAGTCCAACACTGGCTCCTACATATTTCACAAAGAGCTAGAGAATTTCCTTTAAACAGCACAATGACGACTGCCTCCAGTTTCCAATCCTGAGTCTGTTTTACATCAAAGTTCATGTAATGACCTCAGTCTTCAGGAATTGCACATGTTTATTGCTGCACAGTTACCACATTAAAAAAAAGGATCAGATATTGTTTGTGGCTTTATTCATTTCCAAGCTTACTTCATTACTCAAGAACTTCTAGCCTAAGAGGAGTTGAAATAATGATCCACTTGAGGATGTTCCACTCACTGGATATACTTTGAACAATGTGTTCTGAGAATGGTCACTGGACTTGAAAGGTTAACTCTGCTTTTTCTCCACAGATGCTGCCAGGCCAGCTGAGTTTCTCCAGCAATATCTGTTTTTGCTAGAAAGAGGTGTGTTAAGACCTGTTGGAAGTCCTGATCCCTGTTTAAACCGTGTGGCTACAAAAACACTGGGTGTCCTAAAACCACCAATGCATAGTTTCTGCTTTCCACAGTTATTGCTAAATGTGATTTTGAAGGTCTGCATAGCAGCAAGACAAATCAGAGGGAACATTTGTGTTAATTTAATGTTATGTGAGAACTGCCTGGGAAGTTTAAAGTTGTAATGATCAATTCCAAAAATGTCTCCAATTCGGATTTAGAGTTGAAAACTCTGGTGGTCTCCAATTGTCTTATGTAAAATACAACTCAGGTGAAGTTAAAGGATCAAACTCCATCCTCTCTCTCTTGAGTAATTATGCTACTGATTCCCCTGTTGCCACTGTTTAAGAAAGGTGGTAAGGACAAGCCAGGACCATAGACCAGTGAGCCTGATTTCAGTGGTGGGCAAGTTGTTGGAGGGAATCCTGAGGGATAGGATGTGCATGTATTTGGAAAGGCAAGGACTGATTAGGGATAGTCAACATGGCTTTGTGCATGGGAAATCATGTCTCACAAACTTGATTGAGTTTTTTGAAGAAGCAACAAAGAAGATTGATGATGGCAGTGCAGTAGATGTGATCTATATGGACTTCGGTAAGGCGTTCAACAAGATTCCCCATGGGAGACTGGTTAGCAAGGTTAGATCTCATGGAATACAGGGAGAAGTAGCCATTTGGATACAGAACTGGCTCAAAGGTAGAAGATAGAGGGTGGTGGTGGAGGGTTGTTTTTCAGACTGGAGGCCTGTGACCAGTGGAGTGCCACAAGGATCGCTGCTGGGCCCGCTACTTCTTGTCATTGACATAAATGATTTGGATGCGAGCATAAGATGTACAGTTAGTAAGTTTGCAGATGACACCAAAATTGGAGGTGTAGTAGATAACGAAGAAGTTTACCTCAGATTACAACAGGATCTGGACCAGATGGGCCAATGGGCTGAGAAGTGGCAGATGGAGTTTAATTCAGATAAATGCGAGGTGCTGCATTTTGGGAAAGCAAATCTTAGCAGGACGTATACACTTAATGTTAAGGTCCTAGGGAGTGTTGCTGAACAAAGAGACCTTAGAGTGCAGATTCATAGCTCCTTGAAAGTGGAGTCGCAGGTAGATAGGATAGTGACGAAGACGTTTGGTATGCTTTCCTTTATTGGTCAGAGTATTGAGTACAGGAGTTTGGAGGTCATGTTGCGGCTGTACAGGACATTGGTTAGGCCACTGCTGGAACATTGCGTGCAATTCTGGTCTCCTTCCTATTGGAAAGATGTTGTGAAACTTGAAAGGGTTCAGAAAAGATTTACAAGGATTTGAGTTATAGGAAGAGGTTGATTAGGCCAGGACTGTTTTCCCTGGAGCATCAAAGGCTGAGGAATAAATTTATAGAGGTTTATAAAATCATGAGGGGCGCGGATAGGATAAATAGACAAAGTCTCTTCCCTGGGGTAGGGGAGTCCAAACTAGAAAGCATAGGTTTAGCGTGAGAGGGCAAAGATATCTGAGGAGCAACGTTTTCATCAGAGGGTGATACGTGTATGGAATGAGCTGCCAGAGGAAGTGGTGGAGGTTAGTACAATTGCAACCTTTAAAAGGCATCTGAATAGATATATGAATAGTAAGAATATGGAGGGATATGGGTCAGGTGCTGGCAGGTGGGACGAGATTGGGTTGGGATATCTGGTCGACATGGATGAGTTTGACCGAAGGGTCTGCCTCCGTGCTGTACATTTCTATGACTCTGACACTATGACTCCCCACTGGACCAGCCAACCAGACACTCCCCATCTTGCACTGTCACAAATTGACTGATCCCGTAACCAAACCAGTCCAGTTAAACAGCATATTCAATTTGGAGATGAACAACCTTCAATGGAGCTGACTAGCTATGAATGACCTCAATAGCATTTTATCCGTGCAACTGTGGAACAAACTGACCAGATCCACTCCTTACTGATATTCCACTTGATGAGCACATGATGGCTATAAACCATTAATGCTTTATTTGTATAGGACTTCAAATCTCTTTTATTCCTTAATCTGATTATTGTCGGTTATATAGACATTGCAATGAGTGTTTCACAATCCCACTCAGCCACTGCCTTTGGCATTATTTCTCAAACAGTTGACAGAACAGCAGTGGCTCACTTTGTGAAAACACAATCACTTACCACAGGTTCTGTTTATTTTTAATATTTCACTCAAAAAGGCAAAAGTCTGAGATTAATTGTCTTAAATTTTGGCCAGTCAGCAGACAGAAAGCCCATTGCAGTAATTCTCCTCAAAAATGAGAGTTATTCAAAAAGTCTTCAGCTGGTTTTACAAACTGCATAGATGCTGTAGGCCAGAACTTTAATGCAATCATCTAATAATGGTGTGTCATTCATTTTATTTTGTGTGCCCCAGTTCTAGGTAATATCCTCCATGTAATCATTTACTTAGATTTAGATTACTTACAGTGTGGAAACAGGCCCTTCGGCCCAACAAGTCCACACCAACCCGCAACCCACCCATACCCCTACATTTACCCCTTACCTAACACTACGGGCAATTCACCTGACCTGCACATCTTTGGAGTGTGGGAGGAAACCGGAGCACCCGGAGGAAACCCACGCAGACACGGGAGAACGTGCAAACTCCACACAGTCAGTCGCCTGAGTCGGGAATTGAACCCAGGTCTGCAGACGCTGTGAGGCAGCAGTGCTAACCACTGTGCCACCGTGCCGCCCACCAGTTTCTCTGAATGCTAAGCCTGTGAACACTTTCTCGACAGTCAATTTCTTGAAAACTAAGTGACAGAAAAATGATCAAAATAATATCACCAAGGCAAAGCACAAGTCCATAGATTGGCAGCTGGGTTTGTGTGTTGCTATTTTTACAAAGCTTGCAGTTATCATTTCATGAGACAATAGTTTTCATCTTGGTCAACTTTGTGTTAAGCAGCACCCTTTGTTACTTATTGAATGCTTCAGGACCTCTGAATTAGTGACCTTACCAAGATGTCAAAGATGCATCTGGATCAAACAAGGTAGAAACTGTTCAGCTTTTTCTTTAGTCTGGTATATGTTGTTCAGGTCTAATTACTGTAAGATAAAGACACAAGCTTGGTAGACTCACACGTTGTGGGTAAATGACCACAAGCTGCTTATGAAGAAATCTCAGAGATAATCAAGTACTGAAATAATGATTTAAAATGTTTTGCATTTAGCAACCAAAAATAAATCCCTTAAATAATCGAGTTAAGCCTCATATCTCAAATTGACTACTACCCGAACATAGATACAATTCCAACCAACACTATCTGTCCCTGGATGTGTTCGATCCTTGTACAGTATTGTGCTTTGAAATTCTGCTGAAGGAGAGTTTTATTCTTATACATTTTTTTTCCTCTAGTCCATGATGTGATATTATTGATAATTCTTTTGATTATTTATATAGTCACAGAGCCATAGAGATGTACAGCATGGAAACAGACCCTTTAGTCCAACCTGTCCATGCCGACCAGATATCCAAAACCAACCTAGTCCCACCTGCCTGCACCCAGGCCATATCCCTCCAAATCCCTCTTATTCATACACCCATCCAAGTGCCTTTTAAATGTTGCAATTGTACCAGCCTCCACCACATCCTTTGGCAGCTCATTCCATACACATACCACACTCTGCGTCAAAAAGTTGCCTATTCGGTCTCTTTTATATCTTTCCTCTTTCACCCTAAACCTATGCTCTCTCATTCACCTACCCCAAGGAAAAGACTTTGTCAATTTAACCTATCTAAGCCCCTCATGATTTTGTAAACCTCTATAAGGTCATCCCTCAGCCTCCGATGCTCTAGGGAAAACAGCCCTGGCCTATTCAACCTCTCCCTATAACTCAAGTCCTCCAACCCTGGCAACATCCTTGTAAATCTTTTCTGAACCCTTTCACATTTCACAACATTTTTCAATAGGAAGGAGACCAGAATTGTACACAATATTCCAACAGTGGCCTAACCAATGTCCTGCACAGCCGCAACATGACCTCCCAACTCCTGACTACCTGGTCATGTCCACACCCCCCAACAAACCACCCTCCCGTCGTGGCTCCTAAAGGAGATTTCCACACCAATCAAAGTTTCACCTGCACATCCATCAATGTCATTTTTTGTATCCGTTGCTCCCGATGTGGTCTCCTCTACTAGGGAAACTTGACACCTCCTCACAGATCGCTTCAGGGAACATCTCCGGGACACTCGCACCAATCAACCCCACCATCCCGTGGCCCAACATTTTAACTACCCCTCCACTCTGCCGAGGACAGGCTGATCCTGAGCCTCCTCCACCGCTGCTCCCTTACCACCCGACGCTTAGAGGAAGAACGCCTCATCTTCCGCCTCGGAACACTTCAACCCCAGGGCATCAATGTGGACTTCAGCAGTTTCCTCATTTCCTCTCCCCCCACCTTACCTCAGTTCCAA
Source organism: Hemiscyllium ocellatum (assembly GCF_020745735.1). NCBI lineage: Eukaryota > Metazoa > Chordata > Chondrichthyes > Orectolobiformes > Hemiscylliidae > Hemiscyllium > Hemiscyllium ocellatum. The sequence continues at coordinate 48,207,667 of NC_083402.1, forward strand.
CCTTCCAGCTCAGCACCATCCCCATGATGTGTCCTACCTGCCAATCTCCCTTCCCACCTATCTGCTCACCCTCCTCTCTGACCTATTACCTCCATCTCTACCCCTCCTGCACCCCTCCCGCCAATTTATCTCTCCACCCTGGAGGCTCGCCGTCTCTATTCCTGATGAAGGGCTTTTGCCCAAAACATCGATTTTCCTGCTCTTCGGATGCTGCCTGACCTGCTGTGCTTTTCTAGCACCACTCTGATCTTTGAGGGGCCCTTTTCTCTCCCTATTTATCTTTTTGTCCTTAATGTATTTGTAAAAACCCTTTGGATTATGCTTAACTCTATTTGCCAAAGCTATCTCATTTCCCCTTTTTGCCCTCCTGATTTCTCTCTTACGTACATTCCTTCTGACTTTATACCCTTCTAAGGATTCACTCGATCTACCCTGTCTATACCTGACATATGCTTCCTTCTTTTCCTTAACCAAGCCCTCAATTTCTTTAGTATAGTATATACTATAATTACCAGCCTTTCCTTTCACCCTGACAGGAATATACTTTCTCTGGATTCTCGTTTTCTAATTTCTGAAGGCTTCCCATTTTCTAGCCGTCCCTTTGCCTGCGCACATCTACCCCAAATCAACTTTTGAAAGTTCTTGCCTAATACCATCAAAATTAGCCTTCCTCCAATTTAGAACTTCAACTTTTAGATCTGGTCTGTCCTTTTCCAGCACTATTTTAAAACTAGTAGAAATATGGTCATTGGCCTCAAAGTGCTTCCCCACTGACACCTCCGTCACCTGCTCTGCCTTATTTCCCGAGAGTAGGTCAAGTTTTGCATCTTTACTAGTAGGAGCATCCTCATATTGATACAGAAAATTTTCTTGTCCACACTTAACAAATTCCTCTCCATCTAAACCCTTACACTATGGCAGTTCCAGTCTATGTTTGGAAAGTTAAAATCCCCTACCATGACTACCCTATTATTCTTACAGATAACTGAGATCTCCTTACAAATTTGTTTCTCAATTTCCCTCCAACTATTAGTGGGGTCTATAGTAAATCCCAATAAGGTGATCATCCCTTTATTATTTCTCAGTTACACCCAAATAACTTCCCCGGATGTATTTCCTCCCTCGGTACAGCTGCAATGCTATCACTCCTCTCTTGCCTCCCTTTCTATCCTTCCTGCAGCATTTGTATCCTGTTGCCTCCTTGGTGCCAGGATCAAGGATGTCTCAGAGAGGGTGCAAAATGTTCTCAAGAGGGAGAGGGGCCAGCAGGAGGTCATGTACACATTGGAACCAACGACATAGGAAGAGAAAAGGTTAAGATTCTGAAGTGTGATTACAGAGAGTTAGGCAGGAATTCAAAAAGGAGATCCTCGAGAATAGTAATATCTGGATTACTCCCAGTGCTACGAGCTAGTGTGGGCAGAAATAGGAGGATAGAGCAGATAAATGCATGGCTGAGGAGCTGGTGTATGGGAGAAAGACTCACATTTTTGCATCATTGGAAGCTGTTTTGGGGTACAAGTGACCTGTACAAGAAGGGCAGATTGCACCTAAATTGGAAGGGGACTAATATACTGGCAGGGAGATTTGCGAGAGCTGCTGGGGAGGATTCATACTAGTACGGTGGGGAGGGGATGGGGGGAGCTGTGTTTGTGTGTGTGGGTGGGTGGGACCCAGGGGGAAAGTGAGGAAATATTTCAAGGCAAGACTGGTACAGTTGAGAACAAAGGAGAGTCAAACAGTCAGGGCAGGCAGGGACAAAGCAGAGAACAAGGTAGGACTGATAAATTAAACTGCATTTATTTCAATGCAAGACGCCTAACAGGGAAGGCAGATGAACTCAGGGCATCATTAGGAACAGGGACTGGGATATCATAGCAATTACAGAAATATGTCTCAGGGATGGGCAGGACTAGCAGCTTAATGTTCCATTTCATTCAAATTATTGACTACTCCTTTGAAGCCAGGTTTGCAGCTTGGCATTCTAGCAGAAGTAGCTTCCTTATTCTTTGTTATATTTGGTACTGGCTGTCTGTTGAAGACACAACTTTCCTATGATTAGCTCCTTAAATTCTTTTGCAGGGCAATCAGTTATCTTTGTGGCATGAGGCAGCCATTCATCAAGCAATTGATAAAACAATTCTTTATGTAGCTCCAGTACCTTCTTCTCCCGGACATGGCTAATTGCTTTTAATTCCTGTTTAGGTTTATTCTTGTTACTGAATAGTTTATTCCAGACTGAATTACTGCTGCTTCTTTCCATGTGAAACAGTTTATGATTACAGTGTGAAAACAGGCCCTTCGGCCCAACAAGTCCACACCGACCCTCCGAAGAGCAACCCACCCTGACCCTTTAACATGGCCAATTCACCTAACCTGCACATTCTTGGATTGTGGGAGGAAACTGGAGCACCCGGAGGAAACCCACGTAGACACGGGGAGAATGTGCAAACTCCACACAGATAGTTGCCTGAGGCGGGAATTGAACCCAGGTCTCTGGCGCTGTGAGGCAGCAGTGCTAACCACTGTGCCACTGTGATGTTATCTTTGTTGATTATTTCAATCTATGAACAGTTATTAAAATTCCAAAGTTAATAATATCACACAAAGTTTGGTGTTCTTGGTCAGGTTGTTGTATTCCATTGTTTCGTACTGAATTTAGTTTTAATAGCTGCAATTTTTGCAACATGTTGTTGAGTTCAGCATTAAGTGATAGATTGCTAGTGGTCATGGAGCTTAGATATGTGAAGCTATCAACAAGCTCCAGCCTTGCACTCTCAATGTTGATTAATGGCAGTATGAAAGCATCTATACAATGATATTCATCTTCCTAATGTTGATAGTCAAAACAAACACATTACAAGCTTTCCATTTGCTGAAGAAGGTGTTCCTTTATATAAAATGCTGATACAGCATTATCTATACTGCTCACATGCAGGGATTCTATACATGTGTGAAAATCGCGCTCTCATGGCTGACTATCCAAAATAATAGGTAACATGGATTTTTGAACAAACTTTCCTTTAACAGCTTATTTCTCTCCAAAAACCCTTTGTTTTAACTTTGCAATTTCAATTTTGTTAATATTAAATGGCTCACACATCTGTTCCATTAAAACCTCTTAAAACATCTACTTTGTTAATCTCTTTTAAAAGTATTTATTCATTAAAACATCAAAGTTAATTTTCGATTCATGAACATAGAAAAGGGATTGATAGTGTAATTGAATGCTGTGTTTGCGACAATACTTAAAGACACAACTGCCATTTATGTTGACGTTATTTATGTTATATGTCTTTTCACTCACTCCCCAAACCAGTAATTCTGTATTTATTTCTGTTACCATGTAAAGTACTATAATGTAAATATGTAAATCAACTACAGAGGCAGATCTGTCTTTTTCTTTTTATTTGTCCTGAGATACTTGGTAGTTCGGACAGGAACTTCAGGATTTTTACCCAGCAACAGTGAAGGGACAGCAGTACCATTCCAGTTCAGATTATTGTGAGTATGGCTTGGAGGGTAACTTGCAGGTGATGGTCTTCTGATGAATCTACCATCTTTGTCCGTCTGGGTGGTAGAGATTGTCGACTTGTAAGGCGATGTTGACGTACCTTTAATGAGTTGTATGAAGTGCATTCTCCAGATGATAAACAAAGCTATTGCTGAACATCTGTATGCAGAGGTTGCCAATAATGTCAGCTGCTTCATCCTATTTCGTGTTGAGCTTCTTAACTTACGCTGGAGTTGTACTCATTAAGTAAATGGAGGGCATTCCATCACATTCCTGACTTGTGCTTGCACCTTGGAGGACAGGCTTTGGGAGTTAGAAAGTGAGGTACTTTCTAAGTAACTGACCTGCTTCTATATCCACAATGTTTTTTGCTCTCTGACTGGATTTTCAGTGCTGATATGTTGAAATGTCTTCAAACAAAGACTGGTTGACTTATTCTCAAAACAAATGTGCTTGGTTTGTATAACTCAGCTGTTCTAATAATAAAGGACTTTGTTGAATTTTGCCTGGTAAAAAGTAAAAAAAAAACTAAAGCAATCTTTTAGTTAGGCCCTGATCCCACAGCTAAGAGTCTGGAATCTGCCCTTATTGCAGACAAAGAAAAATGGTTTTTGTCTAAGGTTATTTATGGCACATCAAAACCTGTTACCTCAACTCTTGCCATTTTCTTTTAAACACACAACTGCTCAACAATATTGGTCTCCGTCTGTAATTGAATTGCTGTTACACTGGGACTGAGCATAGAAACATTTCCCAAAGATGTGTACAAGCAATTGCATTTGACAATCACTTATTTGTAGGCATACTGTTGCAAGGTCTCTACCAGCAATGAGATAAATATCCAATGTATCTGTTTCTTTCGTAGTGTTCTTGGAGAGATAGATGTAAGTCTTAGAGTGCTTTGTGTCTATCTATATGTTCCATGTGTCGATTATGTCTAGTGTGTGAGTGAAGACAGTTAATGTCCTTCTCACTTTTTGTGTCTTGATATGTTTCTCACTTTCAGCCTGCACCATTGGCAATCTGAAAAGGAGAGCCAAATATGTACATCTCTCCTTGCCAGTGTATAACCCCCATCCCCATCAGTAATTCCTCTGCTGTACCACCTTGTGAAGATGCATGTAAACAGGGGATGTGAAAACTTCTAAAGAATCTAGAAGAGCTTTTGTTCCCCAGTCATGAAATGCACTGATGTGCTGTTGACCCACCCTGGAACTCATAAACTAACTATATTGCTTTGGTAATCTTTGTACTTACTTCAGAGAGACGAAGGTAAAGGGAACAAATCCTGACATCAAATTTGGAGTGGAATCCAAATGCAGACTGATGCCTGATTCTCCTCCCTTTCCAACAACTTCTGCTTTCATTTTGGTGTCAAACATAGTGATCTGCTTTGCTTTGCAGCCAATCGTGGGAGGACATTTCACATTTGCTGAACAAACAGTGATGTTTGCTAATTTGCAAAACATTGTCTCATGAGATGGATGATTAGCTAGAGAGAAAAGTGTTTGTAGGATTAATATGGCTTCTGAAAGCACTTTACTGAAATGTCAATAATGATAATTTTGATTCATAGGCAAATAAATAATTTTGAAGTGTAGTTACCCTAGCAAAGTTAATTGAATTGAGTTTTCACAAATTCTCACAAGCATGAATGTGACAAGGTCAGATAATCTGTTTTGTGAAGTTGTTGACGGGTTAAACATTTATGATGAAGACTGGGATAATTTGTCTGCATTTCTTTGAAATAGTACAATGGGTTTTTTTACATCATTCAGAGCAGGCTGGATATTAGTTGACAGTACCTGTGATGGTGTTGTATCCTCTCAGTATTGCGTTGGATGTGTCAGCTTTGCTTAAGTGCTCATGCCTTGTAGAGGGACTTGAACCAGGAGCATTATGTCTCAGAGGCAAGAGTTGGTCACAGCTGGTTGGTCACAGATTGAGGAATAAATAAGAATCACAAATGTATGGAGAGAAATTCAGCAACAGAGAAGCTGAGATCAGAGATGAAGATACACCACTTAATGATTTTAGGAAAGGCTTCTCTCTGATAGGGATGATATGATGTCACAAGATCTGCTTGGAATTATGGAAAATAAAGAACATGAAAGCATGGGAAGGGTTAAAGCATGAAGATCACTGGCAATCTGTGGTCTGTGGAAGGCAGGATGGGATGAGAATAGTGGAATGCTCTTACACTAATTAACAGAGTACGGTTAAGGCTGAAAGTTAACTATGGCGAGATGAGATAACACAAGTAATTAAGCAGGCTTCTCTGTTAAGAGTTATTATGACAGGATTGGGGTAATAAATATTTGGGACATGATATTAAAATATCTAATTAATAGTTAGTAGAGTCAGCTTGAGACAGGAGACTGTTGTAACAGATGGAATAGCTAAATATCTATCATGACAGGTTAGTCTGGAATGGAAAATCACTGTAGCAGAGTTAGCAATAAATATCTAACTGTGACATTAGAATCACATTAAGTAGAATGTACAACTAAAGAGATAATGGGAACTAACATCACTGGTTTATTGTGTAGCTAGAGTGAGGTACTTTGATTAATATAGTTGGACACGCTGATAAGCTAACAGAAACATTATTTAAAAAATGCACGGACCCTGAGGTTCATGGACATTCGAGAATCTGCTTCCTCAGTGTCGTGGTTTTTTGTTTGCAAATAAAAGACTCACTTCTTGAAGAACTCTCTGCGTCTCCTGGTGATTCTCTATATTTTCTCTATAACAGAATCATGTAGGAAGTTAAGGTTAGTAATATTCTGGTACAACTAGCAAGAAACACGAAATGGAGCTTCAAAAATGGAATTCATGTTTATAGTTGGTGAAAATGATCCACTCAATATTTAATTATAGGAAATTTTGGTGTAGTCAAGTGAATAAAGTGGTTATGAACAAGTAGCCAGAGATATAATAAATGACCTAAGTTACAAAACATACCTGAGGACTAGAAACAGGTAAAGGTTAGATATTAAGAGACATCCAAAGGTTACTGTATGAGGATGGAGTTATTCAGATTAAGCTTTGAACTCTTGGGATGAACCTGCAAGCATCTAGTTCAGAAGTGATGGTGTTGCCTAAGCCAACAGTTGCCAGATGTGGGGAAAGTGAGATCTGTATAAGTGGGAGACTCTACACCTGAACTGGAATGGGTCCTGCATCCTTGTGGTGAAGTTTGCAAATGCTATTGGGAAGAATTTGAACTAGTTTGTTGGAGGAGGGAACATGGATTATTGGTAAAATAGACACATAGCATACTTTAGAGAAGAAACCAAGGCAAAGTATGTTCAGTTATGTTAAGCTTCAAAAAAGTAAGGCGATGCTGGATGGCCTCTACATTAATGCTAAGAGCATTACACGTAAGACCGACAAACTAGATTGGCAGAGGGAATTGTGATGTTGTTGCCAACACAAAGTCTGTTTGAGCGAGGACAGGACAGGCAACTCTACACTTTAGGAAGTAGGATCCTCGTGCAGGACAAGGCAAGGTATAAAAGAGGCGGTGGTGTTGCATCGGTAATTGAAGAGTCAGTTATGCAGTAAAGACAGGCAGCATCTTAGAAGGTCTTCAATGAGGTTTTGTAGGTAGAGCTTAGGAATTAAAAAAGGGACAGTCACATTGCTGGGAGAGTACTATAAACCTCCAAACTGGCAGCAAGCAATTGTGGAGTGGATGTGTAGATAATTCAGTGAGGTCTGTAAAAACAATAATGGGTTAATTATATTAGAGGATTTCAAGTTAGAGTCACAGAGTCATGGAGATGTACAGCACAGAAACAGAACCTTCAGTCCAACATGTCCACACAGAACAGATATCCTAAATTAATCTAGTCCCATTTACCAGCATTTTGTCCATATTCCTCTAAACTTTTCCAACATTAATTGGTATTATCATAGTAGAAATCACTTAAAAGAGGCAGATTTCTAAATCTGTATTCAGGAAAGCTTTTTATATCAACATGTGGAATGTCAAGAAAAGGGTGATATGGTGCTGGACCTAATTTTGGGAAAAGAAGCCAATCAGGTGTTCAAGGAGAGCATTTTACTGATAATGACTATGCATCATAAGTTTTAATTTTGTTAGGGACAGGTAAAAGATGACCTGCAAGAAAAGGGGTCTAGGATTGTGGGAAGTTCAATTACATTAAAATAAGTCAGGATCTTGACAAAGTGGACTGCGAACAGTTACCTCTGGGTAAATCTGCAGCAGCATAATGGGGGTGTTAGAAGAATGTTCGCAATGAAACTGGGAAGACTACAGGCCCAGCATATTCCCTTGAAGATGACACTTATGAGCAATAGGCCTGAGAACCCTAGATGTCTAGGAATACTTAAGACCGGATGAGAAGGAAAAGATAGGCTTTTAGCAGGTACAAAACAATGGAGACTGAAACAGAGTATAGAAAGTTCAGAGTGGAACTTAAGAAATAAATTAGGAGAGCAGAGAGAGGGCATGAGAATACTCCTGAAAGTATGATTAGGGGGAATCCCAAGAATATTTTATATGTATATCAAAGAGAAAACCATACCAGATAAAGAGTAGGACCCAGTTGTGACAAAGGGGGCAATCTGTGCGAGGAGCTTGAGGACATTATCAGAGTGTAAAATGAATACTTTGGTTTTGCATTCATTTTGGAGGAGGAGGAAGTAGGTACATAATTTCGAAAGGAGAAAGTGAGGACTGCAGATGTTGGAGATCAGAATTGAAAAGTGTGGTGCTGGAAAAGCACAGCCAGTCAGTCAGAATCTGAGGAAAGTCGATGTTTCGGGCATAAGCCCTTTATCAGGAATGAGGCAATTTTGAAAGATGGACTGTGAGGCTCTTTAACAGCTCGACATAGGGATTGAGAAAGCAGTGGATATTTTGGTGGTCTTAAAAGTGGACAAATCCCCAGGTCCAGATGAGTTGTAACCCATCTATTACAGGAGATGAGAGAGAAAATTACTGGGGCAGCCAAGCTTAATTCTACTGAATAGATTACCATACATGACTAGAACCTCTATTCATCCTGGGTCCCTTTTCTTCCTGAAAGACCTAACCTAATCCCAGTCTTTACAAATGACCATTCTTTGGATCAAGAGGTCCTCCAAGCTTGGCTCATATTCTGGAGGACAATTTGCTTCGATTCTACCCAAAGTGTGGCCAGATTCTTAAAAAATAGGTCATCCCAGCAGTAACATTATTGCTGTGGGATGGCTATATAAAATATCTATGTAAGGCAACATTTACTAGTCGATAACTGTTAAGATTAGCTTGGGATTCTTTTTGAATGATCCAGTCCCAGTTGTTAAATATGGAGATATTCATCGAGGTCAGCTGAATGTTTCAACTGAACAATATTAAAGTCATCAGTGAAAGTTATCAGAAAGGGAAAAATACATTTTGATTTTTAGCTCCCACTTTTTATTGTGAGGATGAGAGTTACAATCTCCACTTTACCAGCAATATTAAGTCAGCTTTTATATATTTGGGGCAATATACAAATGAATCTATCAAAAATATGATTAGTTTAAGCAACAAATTGAAAAAAATATATGCAACATAATATTTGCACGCATCAAATTCATGTTGTTGACCAGACAGCCTGTATGAACATGCTTCTCTTGTTTCTGTCAATATTTTTCAAAAAAAAACTTTTTGGATATAAACACTGTTGGCAAGGCCAGAATATATTATCCCTGATTGTCATTGAGAAGGTGATGGTGAGCTGCCTTCTTGAACCACTGCAATCTCTCTAGTGTAGGTATTCTCACTCTGTCGGTGAAGGAATTCCAGGATTTTGAGACAGTGACAGAGAAGGAATGGCAATATAGCTCTAAGATAAGAAGCTGTGTGGTTTTTGAGAGTGCAAAAATCTTGTGAAGAAACAGTAAGATTTAGAAACAAAACTGCTACTCAGTCTATTAAAACATTGACTCTCTTGTTCTCTCTCCAGACTCGCGCTGCTGATTCATGAATATTGTAGCCTTAAGTGGACAAAACACCCAATGCAATTCTCAATACACTATATCCTTGTCTTTTCTAAATAAGCATATTACAATTGACTATTTACAAAAGGGTTACATTCAATTCAATTCATAATATTATTACATATTTTAAGTTCTCTATTAATTTAACAATGTGCTCTTTCATGTACAACGCAGTAAAAGATTTGTTCAGCAACTGAAAGTAGTTTCATTTGGAATATATCACTGAAATATGCGTGGATGTTTTCTCTCATGAGTACTCTATTATCTGGCATCAAGTGTTATCTCATTTGATTCATGTCTCTTTATCTGAACTGTCAGTTTCAGAATCAGATTCAATGCTTGTGAATAATGTTTTCAGTGCTTTGAAGAATAAAGCATTTTGTGTGATGATTTGTAGACCACACTTAGCAGTAATCATTAATCCCGTGGTGTTGGCCACAATAAATGAATTGGTGTCAGATGAGTTTGTCTGCTTTTCAACATGCCCATCACTTTTCACAAGCAATTTATCTCCCGGCTTTAATCATATAAGTCTGAATTTCTTTTTTCACCCAGCATTACTTTAATTTGAACTTTCCATTCTCAAATGCATTTGTGGACATGTTGATGATTCACTCTGCAAGGAAATTTATGAAGTGCAAAGATATGAGTTGCAATTTTCCCTCTAAGACACAAGGCATCCTGACTTAGAACTATATTGGCACTCCTTCATTGTCACCAGGTTAAAATAGTGGAACTCCCTTCCTAATACTTACACCTCAAGGATTGCCATACTTCAAGAAGGCAATTCACCACAGTCATCGCAAGGGTAATTAAGGACGTTATTGACATGCAGAGGAATTGGAATGTGATTGCAATTACAAATCAATGTGCTGTTATGTGGAAACTAGTTCTAATGTATTTGAAAGACAAGTCTTCAAACGTCCTGACCATTTTCAGTGCTTTGTCACTGATGTAAGGGAAGATAGCTGTCTTCAAGGATCTGTTGGAATGGGGCAACCCTCTAGTTTATTCAACATGTTTGTCTCCCATTACTCTGACAGAAGCCCTTGGATCTAAGAGTGTCTACTTTGCGTAGTCAATGGCCACTGTCATATGTGGCTGTTTGCTGTAACTGAAAGAGGGTCCAGATGTATATTCAGTGTCATCAGCCACTGCATGTTTTCATTGAGTTACATTGAATTCATCTGTTGATTTTAGGAGTTGACTCTGTTATTGAGAAAAACAAACAGGAGCAAAGCATTTGATTTTTCCACAAGCTTTATATTGTTTGACAATATCAGGACTTTAGCACTGCTACAAAGGAAATATAATTTACATAAGTCACAACTCCACTTAGGAGATGTGTTGTTGCTTGTTGGCATATGAGTAATGAACAGTGTTAACAGAAGTTGAATTTGGAGTGTGATAGATACTATTGGCAGCCTGAACTTCAGTAGGGCTGGACTCTGAAAGTGATAGCAATCTTGCTAACTCTAGCAGCTCTGGCAGCTTTCTGTCTTTCTTGATTTCTTTCCAGCATCGCTGACAGGAGTGACAAGTTTTGATTTTTGATTTTCCATTCAACATATTTAACATCACTGAAATCAAATTTCGCTTCTGGTTACCTCAAGTGCATGAAATATTGATCAATTATCTCACCTGCTTCTTGGTCAGTAAGTTTGAGGACAATTGTTCTTTATTTTGTATTTACCTTGGATGTGAAATAAGTCATTAGTACATTTTTTTTAGCTGAGTCATAGATATTTTGCTCAAGTAAATGTGTCTCAAGCATATCTTCCAATTTTTCACCTCCACAGTATAGAAATGAGACCTTTTCTGTCCTCCATTTTTACAAAATGCTTGCCTTCAAACATTATAGCCACTTTTGTCAATGTGGGAGTTCAGATGATGTCTCTAAATCCACATCAAAACAGGATAGGTTATGCATTGAAAAGGTTATCTGGATCTGCAGTGTGACAATATTACATGACCAAGGAACCTGGATCATGTTACTTTCAAATGGTGCTAATGATTCAATAGTAATTGTTTTTCCTTCAGATGGTTTATTTGAGATCATACCATGCAGTCTCTTGTTAATCTGGAGCTGAAGCACCACTTGTGGGTCAAACATCAAGCTACAGCCTCAAGATGTTCCCTAACAACTCAACCGAAAATCTTCCTGCAGAAAGTAGACACACTTTCAAACATTTCAGCACTGAAAAGAATTCCTTTTGTCTTACCACCTTAATTGACATTGTGAAGGTCTTGGAAAGAAACAGAAAAAGTCTAGGATCCACCCCATGGTACCCTTAAGTGTTCAGAATACTATAGATTAGATTACTTACCATGTGGAACTAGGCCCTTCAGCCCAACAAGTCCACACCGACCCGCAACCCACCCAGACTCATTCCCCTACATTTACCCCTTCACCTAACACTACAGGCAATCACCTAACTTGCACATTTTTGGATTGTGGGAGGAAACTGGAGCACCCGGAGGAAACCCATGCAGACACAGGGAGAATGTGCAAACTCCACACAGTCAGTCGCCTGAGCCGGGAATTGAACCCGGGTCTCTGGCGCTGTGAAGCAGCAGTGCTAACCACTGTGCCACTGTGCCACCTTGCCACCCACTAATGCAATTCTTAACAAATTAAAGGGATCTTGCGGATAGTAGAGTTTCCATGTGCTGTTTTTTTATTAGATTGCTTAGAGTGTGGAAACAGGCCCTTTGGCCCAACTAGTCCACACCAAGCCTTCGAAGAGTAACCCACTCAGACCCATTCCCCTACATTTACCCCTTCACCTAACACTACGAGCAATTTAGCATGGTCAATTCACCTAACCTGCATATTTTTGGACTGTGGGAGGAAACCAGAACACCAGGAGGAAACCCACACAGACACGGGGAGAATGCACAAACTCCATACAGACAGTTGCTTGAGGCAGGAAATGAACCCGGGTTTCTGGCGTTGTGAGGCAGCAGTGCTAACCACTGTGCCACCGTGCCGCCCATAATTTAGGTTGTGCATACTTCAGGGTGGTGGAGCCTACAGGAGTGGAGGATGCTGTTAAAAGAGCTCTAAGATCCATGTTATGTACATGGTGATTGATTATGGAGCACCAATCACAGTCCTCAGAAGCCTGCATAGACAGTAAGAAAATTAGAAGGAATCCTAATGGTTCATTTTAAACATATTAGTTTGTGACCCAAACGTTTAACATGTATAAAATGAATTAGAGAAAAATAGAGAGATAACTAGTGGTGGTTAACCTGTGGAATTCACTATCACCAAAAGCTTTGGAGGTGACTGAATATATTCAAAAGAACTCCTGATAAATTTTCAGATATTAAAGGCATCATAAGGGATGGAGAGAGAGCAGGAATATGGTATTGAATTAAAAGATCAGCTTTGATCATATCAAATGGCAGAACAGGTTTGAAGACATGAATGACCTACTTCTGGTCTTAGTTTCTATGTTTCTACGATGTTGGAGCAGAAGTAGGCCATTCAGCCCATCATATCTGCTATGCCATTCAATGAGATCATGATTGATCTGAAAATCCTCAACTTAACTTTCTTGCTTTTTCTCCATTACCTCTGATCCCCCTAATGCATTAACAATCTATGTCAGCCTTGAATATGCTTAACAGTCCAATCTTAATAGCTGTTTGCAGTAAAGAATTCCACAGGTTCATTATCGTTGAAGAGGATAATCTCTGTTAAAATGGAGGACCCCTTATTCTGAGATTATATCTATGTTCCGAGATGAGAACCACTTTCTGCATCTACATTGTCATATCCTCTAACAATCTCGAATGTTTCAATAAAGTCACTCTCATTCTTCTAAACTCCAATGAGTAAAGACCCAGCCTTTTCAATCTGTCCTTATAAGACAGTCTCTGCATACCTGGGATCAGCCTAATGAATCCTCTTATACCATTAATCTTTCCTTTGTTAAGGGGACCAAAACTATCCACAGAATGCTAGATGTGACTGAACGAATATCTTTTGCAGTTTCAGCAAGAGTTCCCTATATCTTTACTCCATTTCCTTTGAAATAAAGGCCAACAATGTATTTGGCTTCCCTATTATCTGTTGAACATATCTGTTAGCTTTTATTGTGACTTATTCAGGTGAATTCCCAAATCCCACTAAACTGTAACTTTCTATAATTGTTCTCCATTTAAATAAGATTTAGTGTCTGCAAAATTACATAACCTTAAATTTTTTCAGATTATATTCTACATGCCAAGTTTATATCCTCTTGCTAAACCTATCTATATCCCTCTGCAGATTATTTTTGTCATTCCAATCTATTTTTGTATTGTGCAAGATTCTGTGTCAACTGGTGATTACAGCTTTGATCAGGTTAATTTTTTTTCACTTTTCTTTTACCTGCAATGCCCCTGTTCATTTAAAAGTCTTAAATAAAATGAACACAATCAACGAATTCAGGATAATTTTACTCATTATCTGTGTTGTGGCTGTGCTTTTGTAATGAGCTTGTGACTCCCACTCCATGCATTCACGCTATTTCATTGGTAGCACTCCAGGTCATCTTTGTTTTTGTGATTGTTCTCCTAGCTAGGAAGACATCTTTGTTTTACTGTGAAAGCTACTGCTAAATTCTATCAAGGCTTTCCTCAGGCATCTTCAGATGTAAATATTCACAAGATTAATCTTGTTGACTTGCAACCACGCATTCCTCATGATCAGAAGATTTCCAGTCCCTGGTTTTGTGCTTAGCAGCAGTAATCAAGTTAGCACATTGTACGAAAGCGCTCACCATGTAGCTTTAAATAACCATAGAATCATTACTCACATCTTATTATCACAGTCTTCTAAGTGCTTTTCACACATTGCAAACCCACTGATTTTTCACTTTGAGCTTCATGAATATTGACAAAAATTTCCTGTGATGTAAACTTTATTTCCAGAAAAAAATGGCTGAAATATCTGAGAGTAAATGTTTTCAACAAAAAAAAACAAATTTCTCTCCATTCATCTTCTCATCCCATTCGGTTTATTGAAACGAAAAATAATCTGTTTGGATGAAGGGAATTATACTTTAGTTTCATCCACAAACTTTATAGTTAAGCTTTTTATAAGGACTAAAAACATTGCCAATTTAGGAACTTAAAAAACCAGAAGAGAAAGGCTGCTCTTTGTCCCTGGCAATTACAAGTGTTAAAGTAATCTTGGCTTTGCACATTGGAGAATTCAAATTAGCTTTTTATGAAGTGAACTGACAAACACGTAGCACAGGTTATTTTTTTCAAATGAATGCTCAGGGAAATATTGCTCATAGTGCAGTCAGTTGTATTCTGAGGTTGTTTCTTATGGCTAGTTAATTCGGAATTGTGCTCAGCAGACACCAGTGTGTGAACTCCCAGAGTGCAAGTCCCATGTATATCACTTTACATGTTTTGGCAAATTATTTTTTGTTGTTAATGGACTTTCTTTAATATCACAAATTCAGGGACACTTCAAGGACCCCAAGCATTATTGAAAGCATAGCTAATTCAGTTATGTTCACTACCAAAGCAAAATTAGCATGTATAGGCTTGTCAGTTTTTAATAGGGTCAAGGCCTGTTCATTTTACTCTTCAGTAACTGTTGAACAATTGACAGCAGTAAGTTCCATTTGAAACATGTTTCTGGAAATATAAAGATCAGGTAATGTCATCTAGGCTATTTATCTGAGATAGTTGAGTCAGTTGATGCTTGGACACAAAACCCGGATACACAATACAACAGGAATATATATGCTATCATTGCCTAGCATCCTGTATTAAGATTCCCTCCCGAAGAAAGGACAATATTGATCATCATGACTGTTAACAGAGCTGAGAAGAACCTTTGCTAGTTACTCCACTTAATTTTTTAAAGATTAGTTTCATCCCCAGATGTCAATAGTGTCAATGCATCACATTAGGTTTCATCAAATGCAATCTGAAAGTTGCAGCTCATAGCCCACACACAACTATGAGGAGCAGACACTCTTCAGTAAGAAAATAATTCATCTTAAAATGAGCTATTCTAAAGAAATATAAACTCAGTGGCATAACTCTTTTCCTCCATCACAAGGGCAGTTATCTAGTTGAGTAAATTGCCCACCCATGGTAGAAAATGGGATAGTTTCTGTAATGAGCTGGTGATCTGCTCTGCTCAATCAATACTCATGCAGAGATGGTGTCAATAAATTCATAGTTCAACTGTGTTATGGCTTGTTTCTTTTCTACTAATTTTATAGCCGTTTGTATATAATAGGTTCCATGTATTTTATACATGTGTAACTAATGCAAGAGGTTTCAGTATCATTCTGGTTCAATTCTTGAAAGTAGCAGCTTCAACATGATTGGCAAATTCCTTCAATCTAAGACGCAGCAGTTCAGAGCCAGTGTGCCCTGAAAAAAATGTAATATCTCCCAATTTCTGCCATTAGAAATATAATTGGATTTGGAGAAGGAAGGAGAATGTCAGAAGCAGTAAAGTGCCAGACTATTGTTAGCAATCACTGTCATTTGGAAACCAGTATCATTCAACATTTGGTTATCACTCCTGCAGCTAAGATACTGCACAGAAAATATAATGCAGAAACAGGCTATTTGGTCCAACTACTCCATGCCAGGGTTTATGCACCACTTGAGCTTTTTCCTATATTTCTTCATTTCAGTCTCCTATCCTAACAAGCTTTTCCTTACTGCCTGAAATGTTTGTTTAGTTCCCATGAAATGAATCAATGCTTTTGGTTTCAACCACTCCCAGCTCCATTTTTAAATAATGGAGTTTCTTCTGAATTCCCCATTGAATTTCTTAGTGACTGTCTTCTATTACTGCATCTAATTATGCTGTTGCCCGAGAGAGGAAAATGTATCTCTGTATCCATTCTATCAAAACCTTTCAAAATTTATATCAGGTCACCCACCTCCTCAGCTTTCTCATGTCAAGAGAAAAATGGCCCAGTTTTCAAACCTCCTGAAATGCAAACCCATGGATTTTTAATATCCTTTTCATAAATCTTCTTTGCACTTCCTCCAGTGCTCCCGTATCTTCCCTATAATCTAGGTACCAGAACAGTAAGGTGTACTCTTAAGTGTGGTCGAATCAAGTTTCGATACTGGTTTGGCAGATTTTCCTTCCTTTTCAGATCGATCCCAAGTATGAATGCATTATTTCCACACTGGAGCAATGCCAGGATTTAGATTATATGTTACAATGACTGGCTGATTGAATCAGAGAAAATATTCTTCCATCTGTTCATAACAGAGAGAGTACAACTAGCTCCTGCATCCAAATGATGATCCACTGATGTCAACTTGGATTAACCATGAGAAACCCTCGGTCGGAATAGTTGTTTGGTAACTTTTTTGAGTGTCCTGGCTAAATTGTTCTTTTCTTCTGGGATTTTCGTCTCTCCCCATGCCAACTGAATTCCTTCCCATCTATCTTCAGTGATGCAGTGCACCAATAAAGGCATCATTCTTTCTGTTAGGTAGGAATAATCTAGGAAACAGAAATTGACTGTCGAGAAAGTGTTCACAGGCTTAGCATTCAGAGAAACTGGTGTGCGGCACGGTGGCACAGTGGTTAGCACTGCTGCCTCACAGCGCCAGAGACCCGGGTTCAATTCCCGACTGACTGTGTGGAGTTTGCACATTCTCCCTGTGTCTGCGTGGGTTTCCTCCGGGTGCTCCGGTTTCCTCCCACAGTCCAAAGATGTGCGGGTCAGGTGAATTGGCCATGCTAAATTGCCCATAGTGTTAGGTAAGGGGTAAATGTAGGGGTATGGTGAGTTTCGCTTCGGCGGATCGGTGTGGACTTGTTGGGCTGAAGGGCCTGTTTCCACACTGTAAGTAATCTAATCTAATCTAATTAGGTCTCCTCTCCTCCTCCTTTTCTCCAATGAAAAAAGTCCAAGCTCAGTCAACTATCTTCATAAGATAAGCTCTCCAGTCCAGGCAGCATCCTGGTAAACCTCCTCTGAACCCTCTCCAAAGCATCCACATCTTTCTATAATAGGGCGACCAGAACTGGAGGCAGTATTCCAAGTGCAGTCAACCAAAGTTTTATAGGGCTGCAACAAGATATCACGACTATTAAACTCAACCCCTCTGTTAATGAAAGCCAAAACACCATATGCTTTCTTAATAACCCTGTCCACTTGGGTGGCCATTTTAATGGATCTATGTACCTGCACACCAAGTTCCTCCACACTGCCAAGAATCCTATCCTTAATCCTGTACTCAACTTTCAAGTTCAACCTTCCAAAATGCATCACCTCATCCAGGTTGAACTCCATCTGCCACCTCTCAGCCCATCTCTGCATCCTGTCAATGTCCAGCTGCAGCCTACAACAGCCCTCTATACTGTCAACGACACCTCCTACCTTTGTGTTGTCTGCAAACTTGCTGACCATCCTTCAATCCCCTCATCCAAGTCATTAATAAAAATTACAAACAATAGAGGTCCAAGGACAGAGCCCTGTGGAACACCACTCACCACAGACTTCCAGACAGAATATTTTCCTTCTACTACTACTCGCTGTCTTCTGTTGGCCAATTGTTGGAGGGAATCCTGAGTGACAGCATGTACATATATTTGGAAAGGCGAAGACTGATTAGGGATAGTCAACATGGCTTTGTGTGTGGGAAATCACATCTCATAAACTTGATTGAGTTTTTTGAAGAAGTAACAAAGAGGATTGATGAGGGCAGAGCAGTAGATGTGACCTGGATGGACTTCAGTAAGGCATTGACAAGGTTCCCCATGGGAGACTGGTTAGCAAGGTTAGATCTCATGGAATATAGGGTGAACTAGTATTTGGTACAGAACTGGCTTAAAGGTAGAAGACAGAGGATGTTGGCGGAGGGTTGTTTTTCAGACTGGAGGGCTGTGACAAGTGGAGTGTCACAAGGATCGGTGCTAGGTCCAGTACCTTTCTTCATATATGCGCCTTACTCTCTCATTAGTTACACTTTTGGATGTGAGCACAAGAGGTATAGCTAATAAATTTGCACATGACACCAAAATTGGACGTGTAGTGGACAGCAAGGAAGGTTACCTCAGATTACAACGGGATCTTGATCAGATGTGCCAAGGGGCTGAGAAGTAGCAGATGGAGTTTAATTCAGAGAAATATGAGGTGCTGCATTTTGGGAAAGCAATTGAGGTATACAAGATAATGAGAGGCAGAGATAGAGTGATAGCCAGAGACTATTTCACAGGGCAGAAATGACTAACACAAAGGGTCATAGTTTTAAGCTGGTTAGAGGAAAGTATAGAGGGGATTTCAGAGGCAGGTTCTATACACAGAGAATTGTGAGAGCATGGAATGCATTGCCAGCAGCAGTTGTGGAAGCAAGGTCATTGGGGACATTTAAGAGACTACTGGACATGCATATAGTCACAGAAATTTGAGGGTGCATACATGAGGATCAATGATCGGCACAACATCGTGGTCTGAAGGGCCTGTTCTGTGCTGTACTGTTCTATGTTCTATGTTCTAACTTGCCCAGTACTGACGTCAGGCTCACCAGTCTATATATCCCTGGCGTGTCCTTACCACCTTTCTTAAACAGTGGCACCACGTTAACCAACCCACCTGTGACTATTGATGATACAAATATCTCAGTAAGAGGCCCAGCAATCACATCGCTAGCTTCCCATAGAATTCTAGGTCAGGTCCTGATCAGGTCCTGGGGATTTATTCACTTTTATGCGGTTCAAGACATTCAGCACTTCCTCCTCTGTAGTATGGACATTTTTCAAGACATCACTAATTATTTCCCAACATCTATATCTTCCATGTTCTTTTCCACAGTAAATACTGATGCAAAATACTTGTTTAGTATCTCCCCCCATCTCCTATGGCTCCACACAAAGGCCACCTTGCTGATCTTTGATGAGCCCTATTCTCTCCCTCATTACCCTTTTTGTCCTTCATGTATTTGTAAAAACCCTTTGCATTCTCCAAAATCCTATTTGTTAAAGCTATCTCTTGTCCTCTTTTTTCCCTCCTGATTTCCCTCTTAAGTGTACTCCTACTGCCTTTATACTCTTCTAAGGATTCACTCGATCTATCCTGTCTATACCTGACATATTCTTCCTTCTTTTTCTTAACTAAACCCTTAATTTCTTTAGTCATCCAGCATTCCCTATACCTACCAGCCTTTCCTTTCACCCTAATAGGAGCATATATTCTCTGGACTCCCGTTACCTCATTTCTGAAGGCTTCCCATTTTCCAGCCATCACTTTACCTGCGAACATCTGCCCCCAATCAGCTTTTGAAAGTTCTTGCCTAATACTGTCAAAATAGGCCTTTCTGCAATTTTGAACTTCAACTTTTCGATCTATCCCTTTCCATCACTATTTTAAAACTAATAAAATTGTGGTCTCTGGCTCCAAAGTGCTCCCCCACTGACACCTCAGTCGCCTGCCCACCCTTATTTCCAAGACTAGGTCAAGTTTTGCACCTTTTCTAGTAGGTACATCCACATACTGAATCAGAAAATTTTCTTGTACACACTTGACAAATTCGTCTCCATCTAAACCCTTAACACTTTGGCAGTCCCAGTCTATGTTTGGAAAGTTAAAATTCCCTCTCATAACCACCCTATTATTCTTACAGATAGCTGAGATTTCCTTACAAGTTTGTTTCTCAATTTTCATCTGACAATTAGGAGTCTATAACACAGTCCCAATAAAGTGATCATCCCTTTCTTATTTCTTAGTTCTGCTCAAATAACTTCTCTGGATGTATTTCCAGGAATATCCTCCCATAGTATAGCTGTAATGCTATCCCTTATCAAAAGCATCACTCCCCTCTTCTTTTGCCTCCCTTTCTGTCCTTCTGTAGCATTTGTATCCTGGAACATTAAGTTGCCAGTCCTGGCCATCCCTGAGCCATGTTTCTGGAATTGCTACGATATCCCAGTCCCATGTTCCTAACCATACCCTGAGTTAATCTGCCTTCCCTGTTTGGTCTCTTGCATTGAAATAAATGCAGTTTATCAGTCCTACCTTGTTCTCTGCTTTGTCTCTACCTGTCCTGACTGACTCACTTTTGTTTTCAACTGTACCAGTCTCAGGTTGATCTCTTTCCTCACTATCTCCCTGGGTCCGTCCCCCCCCCCCCCCCCCCCCCCCCACACCCAACTTTACTAGCTTAATTCTCCTGAGCAGCTCTAGCAAATCTCCCTGCCAGTATATTAGTCCCCTTTCAATTTAACTGCAATCTGTCCTTCTTGGTAGAAGCTCACTTCTACCCCAAAAGAGCTTTGAATGATCCAAAAATGTGAATCATTCTCCCATACACCAGCTCCTCAGCCTTGCAATCATCTGCTCTATTCTCCTATACCTGCCCTCACTAGCTCCTAGCACCAGGAGTAATCCAGATATTACAACTCTCGAGGACCTCCTTTTTAAATTCCTGCCTAACTCTATAATCTCCCTTCAGAATCTGAACCATTTCCTTTCCTATGTTGTTGATTCCAATGCATACAATGATGTTCTGCTGGCCCCCTCCCTCTTGAGAACATTCTGCACCCTCTCTGAGGCAGAAGGGAAGCAACACACCATTCTGACTTTTCGCTGCTGGTCACAGAAATGCCTGTCTATACCTCGGACCAGAGAGTTCCTGAACACAAACGATCTCTTGGAACCCGACCTAACCCTCATTGCATTTGAGCCAGTCTCAATAACCAGAAACTCGGCTGTTTGTACTACGTTCCCCTGAGAATCCATCACCCCCAGTTATTGTATCTCATTGCATATAGCAGAGGTAAATAAAAGTACAACACTCTTACATATGCCAAGAGTGAGGTCAGGAATTTCTGTAACTATGTCAGGTAACCTAAAAAAAATTGCGAAAATAGAATCTCAGAAGAAAGATGGAACATTATTTAATGTAAACAAAGGCTGCCTGGCAACATTGTTTAGTTATAGCAACTCAATTATTTTGTGACAGGAAAGCACTCCCACCAGCTGCAACACAGCTGGAGTGTCCCTTTCTGTCTTTTTTTCCCCAAATGTAACTTGCACTGGCAGAGACAGCAAGCCCACATTACCAACAATCTTTGTCAGTGTTTAGTGTCTTATCATCAGCCTCATGTCACTTGAAACTAAACATGCGAGATTAATGGCTAACCATCTTGCAGGCAAAAATAGCATCTGCTGAAAATGGCAAGGAGCTAATAAAGGAAATAAAGTTTTTACAATTTGTTTATTCCTGTCATCTTGTTCTTTCGGACCACTTTTCTTTAGCTATTCAACCCTTGAGCTTTAATACATTACTGGAGACAAAGGGGGGAAATGTTTCAATAAACACCTATCATGAAAAACATTTTCTCTTGAGCTAACAATATGATGGCAGAATGTATATCTTCTTCATGGCAAGGAAGCCAAACTGTGCATGCAGAAGATCTAAGTTCAGGTTGACAGGAAGCTACTTTAAAACTAACAAAATGACTGTCAGTTGGTCTGTCAACAGACTGAGTGCAGAGGTTCATGTTGGCTAACAGATGGGCTCTTTGAGTCTCCTAATATTGATGAGAATATAAAGGTATCTTCCTTCATACAATGGATTACTCTGATTTTGGAATTGCGAACCTGTTCACATTCACCTGTAAAGTTGACTGAAACTTCTGGTATCCACACAGGACCGGAAGAAGCTACAGACAGGTGTAACACATAGACCAGATCATCATGGAAGCCAATCTCCAATCCTTGGAGTCCATCCACATTTGCTGTTGTCAAGGAAAGGCTGCCAACATCATCAAAGACTCATCCTACTCCGGTAAAAGTCTCTTCCAATCTCTTTCGTCAGGCAGAATACATGAACCAAAAGGTTCAAGAACAGCTTCTTCCCAGCCATTAATAGACAGCTGAACGGACATGCCTAATTTCAAATCTAATGTTGATCTTGATTTTGTGTTCATCCTGTGCAACTATAATCCTGTGTCATTCTGTCTAAACACACTGTGTATTTGAATGTTATGAACTGCGTGTACTGCTCGCAAAACATATGACAACAATACATCCAATCAAATCAAATCACGCACAGACATTGGTATTTGAAAATTGCCAACCTCTCAGGATCGCCATGGCACATTCTAATCTATTTTCAAGATATTTAGCAAATGCAGACTTGCATTGAATGGAGCTGGAATTGGAAAGCTGCTGCAAAGGACACTTTGTGAGCAGGGTCAGGCACTCAGCTCATGATTTAGAACAAACTGCATCTCAAGGCTGTTCACTTGCTCTCTCAACTCTCACTCACTTACTGCATGCTCCCTGTTTTCACATGCCTTGCCGTGCCTTTCCTATTAGCACAGCCACCAAACCAACTTACATTACATTACTAACACCTTCCATCCCGACCTGAAATTCACCTGGACTGTCTCAGACTCCTCCCTCCCCTTCCTAGACCTTTCCATTTCTATCTCGGGCGACCGACTCAACACAGACATCTATTATAAACCGACTGACTCCCACAGCTACCTGGACTACACCTCCTCCCACCCTGCCCCCTGTAAAAACGCCATCCCATATTCCCAATTCCTTCGTCTCCGCCGCATCTGCTCCCAGGAGGACCAGTTCCAACACCGCACAGCCCAGATGGCCTCCTTCTTCAAGGACCGCAGATTCCCCCCAGACGTGATCAACGATGCTCTCCACCGCATCTCCTCCACTTCCCGCTCCTCCGCCTTTGAGCCCCGCTCCTCCAACCGCCACCAAGACAGAACCCCACTGGTTCTCACCTACCACCCCACCAACCTGCGCATACAACGTATTATCCGCTGCCATTTCCGCCACCTCCAAACGGACCCCACCACCAAGGATATATTTCCCTCCCCTCCCCTATCAGCATTCCGCAAGACCACTCCCTTCGTGACTCCCTTGTCAGATCCACACCCCCCACCAACCCAACCTCCACCCCCGGCACCTTCCCCTGCAACCGCAGGAAATGTAAAACTTGCGCCCACACCTCCACACTCACTTCCCTCCAAGGCCCCAAGGGATCCTTCCATATCCGCCACAAGTTCACCTGTACCTCCACACACATCATCTATTGCATCCGCTGCACCCGATGTGGCCTCCTCTATATTGGTGAGACAGGCCGCTTACTTGCGGAACGCTTCAGAGAACACCTCTGGGCCGCCCGAACCAACCAACCCAATCACCCCGTGGCTCAACACTTTAACTCCCCCTCCCACTCCACCGAGGACATGCAGGTCCTTGGACTCCTCCACCGGCAGAACACAACTACACGACGGCTGGAGGAGGAGCGCCTCATCTTCCGCCTGGGAACCCTCCAACCACAAGGTATGAATTCAGATTTCTCCAGCTTCCTCATTTCCCCTCCCCCCACCTTGTCTCAGTCGGTTCCCTCAACTCAGCACCGCCCTCCTAACCTGCAATCCTCTTCCTGACCTCTCCGCCCCCACCCCACTCCGGCCTATCACCCTCACCTTGACCTCCTTCCACCTATCCCACCTCCATCGCCCCTCCCCCTAGTCCCTCCTCCCTACCTTTTATCTCAGCCTGCTTGGCTCTCTCTCTCTTATTCCTGATGAAGGGCTTATGCTCGAAACGTCGAATTCTCTATTCCTGAGATGCTGCCTAACCTGCTGTGCTTTGACCAGCAACACATTTGCAGCTGTGATCTCCAGCATCTGCAGACCTCATTTTTTACTCAGTCAACAGAGCATACATGATTCAATGTAGCACCGTGCTAAACAATCTCACAACAGCACCATATACCAATAACTTACATGACAAACACACTATATGTGCAGCAAGCTGTCTCAAAATCTCAGGGGAGAAGAGTTCACCAAAATTAGAGGTATTCACCAGTCAACAGTTTTGTCACAGCCGGCAATACCAGTCCCCGTGAAAGGGATATAAGAGAGAGAGGGCAGTTGCACTAGGGAAAATATCACAACTGTACTAGGAGAGCAAACCTTGGAGGGCTCATCCTGTGAGGTCATATGGGCAGTGCACAGGAATCAGAAAGGTACAAACACTTTGATGGGGCCACCCATCAGCCAGCAGGAGAAGACAGGAACAGGTAAGTGGACCGATTGTGGAAATATATTAAAACAGCTGGATTGGTGTAGTGGATGGTTTTAATTTCCCCTACATTGACTGGAACTCTCTCAGGTAAAAACAATGACTGCAGATGCTGGAAACCAGATTCTGGATTAGTGATGTTGGAAGAGCACAGCAGTTCAGGCAGCATCCGAGGAGCAGTTCCTCTTGCAAAAATGCCATCCCATATTCCCAATTCCTCCACTTCTGCCGTATCTGCTCCCAGGAGGACCAGTTGCACCACAGAACACACCAGATGGCCTCCTTCTTTAGAGACTGCAATTTCCCTTTCCACGTGGTTAAAGATGCCCTCCAATGCATCTCGTCCACATCCCATACCTCTGCCCTCAGACCCACCCCTCCAATTGTAACAAGGACAGAACACCCCTGGTGCTCACCTTCCACCCTACCAACCTTCACATAAACCAAATCATCCACCGACATTTCCGCCACCTCCAAAAAGATCCGACTACCAGGGATATATTTCCCTCCCCACCCCTTTTCGTCTTCCGCAAAGACCGTTCCCTCCGTGACTACCTGGTCAGGTCCACGCCCTCCTACAACCCACCCTTCTATCCTGGCACCTTCCCCTGCCACCGCAGGAACTGCAAAACCTGCACCCACACCTCCTACCTCACCACCATCCAAGGCCCCAAAGGAGCCTTCCACATCCAAAGTTTTACCTGCGCATCCACTAATATCATTTATTGTATCTGTTGCTCCCGATGAGGTCTCCTCTACATTGGAGAGACTGGATGCCTCCTAACAGAGTGCTTTAGGGAACATTTCCGGGACATCCGCACCAATCAACCACACCGCTCTGTGGCCCAACATTTCAACTCCCCCTCCCACTCTGCCGAGGACATGGAGGTCCTAGACCTCATTCACCGCTGCTCCCTCACCACCTGACACCTGGAGGAAGAGCGCCTCATCTTCCATCTCGGAACACTTCAACCCCAGGGCATCGATGTGGACTTCAACAGTTTCCTCATTTCCCCTTCCCCCACCTCACCCTAGTTCCAAACTTCCAGCTCAGCACTGTCCCCATGACTTGTCCTGCCTGCCTATCTTCTTTTCCACCTATCCACTCCACCCTCTCCTCCCTGACCTATCACCTTCATCCCCTCCTCCACTCACCTATTGTACTCTATGCTACTTTCTCCCCACCCCAACCCTCCTCTAGCTTATCTCTCCACGCTTCAGGCTCTCTGCCTTTATTCCTGATTAAGGGCTTTTGCCCAAAATGTCGATTTTACTGATCCTCGGATGCTGCCTGAACTGTGCTCTTCCAGCACCACTAATCCAGAACTCTCTCAGTGCCAGGGCGTTCGATGGGGGAGTGGGGGTAGGTATAAGTTAATTTCATCCACAAAGTTTGTGGATTGGTATGAGGACTGCAGGCATCAGTTTGAGCATAAATCCACATCTGGCATGTGAGATCCTTTTAAAGGCCATTTACTGGGCCTACTGTGAAACAGTGATAGTGCCTCTAGCTCTGGGTTCAAGTCCCACCTGCTCCAGAGGTGTATAATAACATTGCTGAACAGGTTGATTAGAAAAATAGGTAAATAAAACTAAAAAAAGAAATTTAAAGGTTACTCAATTAGAGTTCAGGACCAGCATGTTTGTCTGAAAATGAATGATAAGGATGGCAAGATTCAGGAACCTTGGACGACAAGAGAAATTGCGACCTTAGTCAAAAAAAAAGGAGGCAAGCATACGATTTAGGAAACTGAAGACAGATAAGGCCATTGTAGAATACAAAAATAACAAGAAAAAACTCAGACAAGGAATTAGGAGGGCTAAAAGAAACCAAGGATTGTCCTTGGTAAATGGAATTAAGGAAAATCCTGAGGCATTTTATACATACATAAGGAGCAAGACAATAGCTAGGGAAACGATAGATCTACTCAGGGCAAAAGAGAAATTCATGCGTAGAGCTAGAGGAAGTGAGTAAGGTCCTTAATGAACACTTTGCATTGATATTCACAAAGAAGGAAATAATGGATTGAATTGATTGCTTAAATGACTTATTGTCACTTAAATTAAGTGAATAATACGGTAAAATATAATGAAAAGCTTCAACATCTGGTGACATTTTGAATATTTTAAGAGGTAAAAGATAGAACTGAAAAAGAGTCAATCTTTGGCCTGCTATGAGTCCTGAGTCAGCTCACCAGTGATACCTATGCTTCCACTGCCCAGCCACTGCCTGTGCCAGGCCCATAAGTCACCATTCTTTAGGCCCTATCTCTACACCGCTGGACCCACCCTGCCAACATCGTTACCAAGTCCTACAATCGCCCTGCAAAACAGGAGTCCCTGGTTGCACTGCTGCCTCGATGATTCCAGGTTATCCCTGCTCTGGGCACGCCACACTGCTGCCACAACAGCCACCACCTCACCAATGCC
Organism: Hemiscyllium ocellatum; assembly: GCF_020745735.1. Classification (NCBI taxonomy): domain Eukaryota; kingdom Metazoa; phylum Chordata; class Chondrichthyes; order Orectolobiformes; family Hemiscylliidae; genus Hemiscyllium; species Hemiscyllium ocellatum. The sequence continues at coordinate 48,234,664 of NC_083402.1, forward strand.
AGGAGTCCCTGGCTGCATTGCCAGGCCAGGAGTACCCTCTATGGGCCTACTGCAACCAGGAGTTCCTGGTTCCACTGCCAGGCCAGGCCGGGTGCTGTGTTAAGAGTCCTGCTCCAAGTGCCCTCCTCCAAGAAGTCGCCTTGCTGATCCATCACTTTGAAAAACCCACTACCACCACATTCGATCGCTGGAAGAACTTTGCCACAGCCACTGCCCCCAAATGCCAGGAGGCCATTGTTGCTGCCGCTGCTGCTACTTCCAATCACTGGGAAGAGCTGCGTTCAAGAGAGCGATATAAGACCATAAGACATAGGAGTGGAAGTAAGGCCAATCGGCCTATCGAGTCCACTCCGCCATTTAATCATGGTTGATGGGAATTTCAACTCCACTTACCCACATTCTCCCCATAGCCCTTAATTCCTTGTGACATCAAGAATTGATCAATCTCTGCCTTGAAGACATTTAGCATCCCGGCCTCCACTGCACTCCGCGGCAATGAATTCCACAGGCCCACCACTCTCTGGCTGAAGAAATGTCTCCGCATGTCTGTTCTGAATTGATCCCCTATAATTTTAAGGCTGTGCCCATGGGTCATAGTCTCCCCGCCTAATGGAAACAATTTCTTAGCGTCCGCCCTTTCCAAGCCATGTGTTATCTTGTAAGTTTCTATTAGATCTCCCCTTAACCTTCTAAACTCCAATGAGTACAATCCCAGGATCCTCAGCCATTCGGATATGGTGATATCTTATGGCATGTCGATGCAAAAAAGGAGAAGAGCAGTGTGTTTACAAAAGCATAAAGGCATTTAAGCCCCAAGACTCTGTGGGATCTCTCCCAGAATACTGAAGGAGCTGAGGCAGGAAATTGCAGGGGTCTCATGAGAAATCTTCATATTCTCTTCAGTCACAGGCGATGGCCCCCAGTCAGACGTATCTAGAATATTGCATCAAAAACAGAATTTGCTTGAAAATCTCAGTAGGTCTGGCATCATCTATGGAGAGAAATCAGAGTTAATATTTTGGGTCTGGACAGAGAACAAACTGATTTTTCTCCACAAATGCTGCCAGCCCTGTTCAGATTTTCCAGCAATTTCTGTTTTTCTTTCAGATTTACAGCATCCGCAGTTCTTTTGCTTTTTGGTTAAAATATTGCATAGCTGAAAATGTGTTGCTGGTTAAAGCACAGCAGGTTAGGCAGCATCCAAGGCACAGGAAATTTGACGTTTCGGGCCAGAGCCCTTCATCAGGAATGAGGAGAGGGTGCCAGGCAGGCTAAGATAAAAGGTAGGGAGGAGGGACTTGGGGGAGGGGCGATGGAGATGTGATAGGTGGAAGGAGGTCAAGGTGAGGGTGATAGGCCGGAGTGGGGTGGGGGCGGAGAGGTCAGGACAGGATTGCAGGTTAGGAGGGCGGTGCTGAGTTCAAGGGAATCGACTGAGACAAGGTGGGGGGAGGGGAAATGAGGAAACTGGAAAAATGCGAGTTCATCCCTTGTGGCTGGAGGGTTCCCAGGCGGAAGATGAGGCGCTCTTCCTCCAACCGTCATGTTGCTATGTTCTGGCGATGGAGGAGTCCAAGGACCTGCATGTCTTCGGTGGAGTGGGAGGGAGAGTTAAAGTGTTGAGCCACGGGGTGGTTGGGTTGGTTGGTTCGGGTGTCCCAGAGGTGTTCCCTGAAGTGTTCTGCAAGTAGGCGGCCTGTCTCCCCAATATAGAGGAGGCCACATCGGGTGCAGCGGATGCAATAGATGATGTGTGTGGAGGTGCAGGTGAATTTGTGGTGGATATGGAAGGATCCCTTGGGGCCTTGGAGAGAAGTAAGGGAGGAGGTGTGGGCGCAAGTTTTGCATTTTCTGCGGTTGCAGGGGAAGGTGCCGGGAGTGGAGGTTGGGTTGGTGGGGGGTGTGGACCTGACGAGGGAGTCACGAAGGGAGTGGTTTTTGCGGAACGCTGATAAGGAGGGGAAGGAAATATATCCCTGGTGGTAGGGTCCGTTTGGAGGTGGCGGAAATGACAGCGGATGATATGCTGTATACGGAGGTTGGTGGGGTGGTAGGTGAGAACCAGTGGGGTTCTGTCTTGGTGGCGGTTGGAGGGGCGGGGCTCAAGGGTGGAGGAGCGGGAAGTGGAGGAGATGTGGTGGAGGGCATCGTCGATCACGTCTGGGGGGAATCTGCTGTCCTTGAAGAAGGAGGCCATCTGGGCTGTACGGTATTGGAACTGGTCCTCCTGGGAGCAGATGCGCAGAGACGAAGGAATTGGGAATATGGGATGCATTCTCTGGTCATCATAATATCAGAAGAATGTGCAGATTTTGGAATGGGTACAAAATTGGTTTACCAGGATGATGCCTAATTTGGAGGGTATTAGCTTGGAGGTGAAATTGGGCAAGCTTGGTTTGTTTTCAATTCAATGTCGGAGGCTCAGGAGCGATCTACTAGAAGTTTATAACGTTATGAGAGGCATGCGTAAAATGTATAAAGTCAGAGTCTTTTCCCAGGGTTGAAATGACAATTACTAGGGGGTATAAGTTTAAATTAAAAGGGGAAATATTTAAAAACGTGAGAGGCAAAATTTTTCCTCGAAGGCTGATAGGTGCCTGGAATGCACTATCTGAGAAGTGGTAGAGGCAGATACAAGAGCAACATTTAAGCGGCATCTTGACTGATCCATGAATAGGCAGGGAATAGAGAGAGATGGACCACATTGAGGCAAAAAGCTTTTAGTTTAGGAAGATGTCAGATGTTGGTACAGTCTTGATGGCCTGAAGGGCCTGTCCCTGTGGTGTACTGTTCTTTGTTCTTTTGTTAAGTTATTCACAGTCACGGGATCTGCGCATTTTTCGTCCAAGGAATGGATCACAGTCAACCTGTCACTCCATGACAGCCAGATGGGGCTTTTTATTAAATTAATTCATGGTATGTGGACATCACAGGCTTGGGCAGCATTTATTGCCCATTGCTAATTGCCTAGAGAGCAGTAAAGGGTCAACCACATTGCTGTGGGTTTGGAGTCACATATAGACCAGACCGGTAAGGAAATTAATGAACCAGATGTGTTTCTCCTGACAACCACTTCATGGGCATCATTAGTCTACAAATCTGGAATTTCTATAATTCAGGTTATTATTGAATTCAAAGTTTACTATCTGCCATTATGGGATTTGAGACAGTATCACTAGAACATTACCTAAATCTCTGGATTAACAGCCTAGTGAAAATACCAGTGGACCAATGCCTCCCCTCAATTTAGGACTAATACTGTTGAGGGGGGTGGGGGGTGTGTACAGACATCAGTCACGGGTCCAGTTACTTTTTATCCAGGACTATAATTAAACACAGAACCAAGGATGCTGGAAACTTGAAATAAAAAAAAACAGAAATTGCTGGAGGAACTCAACAGGTCTGGCAGTATCTGTGGAGAGAAAGCAGTGACCTTACTTCAGAATTCTTTTTCTCATTCACAACTGTCTTGTGAATGAGAAAAAGAATTCTGAAGTTAAGTTAGTCCACTTAAGGTCAGTCCCTCAGGGCTTTCCAGAACGATTATGCATGATGGGAATGGGCCATATGAGAGGGGAATTCATTCATAGGCAGGAGCACGCTGAATTCATGGAGGAGGTGTTGTATGACTGTACCTGGTATAGTTACTCTATATGCCAGGGTTCAGTATAGAAAGATGGGCAGGTGCAGAATTGGGTGGGGATGTGGAGAGGTGCAAAGCCTATAGGGTTCATTGGAAGGATTTGGATGTTCAGAGCTTTACTAAGACATACAGACAGAGACTAGATGCCAAGGTCTGAAGAGTGATCGTTACTGCCTTTATTATTGATGTTGGTGCTGGTTCATATGACTCAATGGAGGTGAGGTGTCCCAGGTGAGTGAGTAGGTACATGCAGGAAAAGTATTGAGGAGCGATGGGGAGAAATTAGACTGAGTGAGGGACAGTGTCCTAAGCAATAGTGAGAGTAGTAGCGCATGAGCCTTGGTTGGAGGTGAATCCAGGAACAGACTAGGGTGGGAGTGAGGTAACAGAAAAAGAGTGTCACACTTAACCTAGGACTTTTGCAGGCCTGCCAGCATTTCTGCCAGTCTTCAGGTATAGCATTGACCTGGGGGCAGGGGAGACCTTCAGAGTTAAGGACATGATCTCGTCTGGAAGTCCTCCAGGGAAAGATAGCCCTCCTCTGGACCATTGCAACCATCAGGACATACAAGTCCCTGTTGGAGAATTGCAGCACCATTTTCCAGTTTTCAGATATCTTGCAATGACTATCTTTCAATGAGCTGGAAAATGTCAGAATGCCCTTGTCTATTTGAGAGTAGAATGGCCTTTTAAAGATGGTGTGGTTGTGAGGGATGTTGGTCTTTCAGCAGAAATGCAGTGAGCGGTGAATCCTTATAGGAACGTGGGAGGGGTTGGTAGGATGGGTTTAGAATCAGATGAGAGGGGCAGGCTAGATAGTGCATAAAGTGAGTTTGGGATGTGCAGTGAGAGCTCTCGCTCTGCTTCACCAAGAGAAATCCTTCGTGAAAATTGATAAAATTAACACATAGTAAAAAAACGATTCATCGTATAGTCGTAGAGTCATAGAGATATACAGCATGGAAGCAGACCCTTCGGTCCAACCCGTCCATGCTGACCAGATATCCCAATCCAATCTAGTCCCACCTGCCAGCACTTGGCCCATATCCCTCCAAACCCTTCCTATTCATATACCCATCCAAATGCCTCTTAAATATTGCAATTGTACCAGCCTCCACCATTTCCTCTGGCAGCTCATTCCACACACGTACCACCCTCTGTGTGAAAAAGTTGCCCCTTAGGTGTCTTTTATATCTTTTCCCTCTCACCCTAAACCTATGCCCTCTAGTTCTGGACTCCCCAACTCCAGGGAAAAGACTTGTTCTATTTATCCTATCCATTCCCTCGTAATTTTGTAAACCTCTATAAGGTCATCCCTCAGCCTCTGACGTTCCAGGGAACATAGCCCCAGCCTGTTCAGCCTCTCCCTGTAGCTCAAATCCTCCAACCTTGGCAACATCATTGTAAATTTTTCTGAACATCTTTCAAGATTCACAACATCTTTCTGATAGAAAGGAGACCAGAATTGCATGCAATATTTCAACAGTGGCCTAACCAATGTCCTGTACAGCCGCAACATGGCCTCCCAACCCCTGGTACTCAATACTCTGACCATTAAACGAAATACCAAACGTCTTCTTCACTATCCTATCTACCTGCAATTCCACTTTCAAGGAGCTATGAACCTGCATTCCAAGGTCTCTTTGTTCAGCAACATTCCCTAGGACCTTACCATTAAGTGTATACGTCCTGTTAAAATTTGCTTTCTCAAAATGCAGCATCTCGCATTTATCTGAATTAAACTTCATCTGCCACTTCTCAGCCTGTTGGCCCATCTGGTCAAGATCTTGTTGTAATCTGAGGTAACCCTCTTCGCTGTCCATTACACCTCCAATGTGTTTTTAAAAAAAAATTAAAATTTCTAAATGACATTTCAGCTTCTAATGTTTACGTCCCTTTCTTTATTTCACTCTGTGTAACATTTATCCAGGGTGAATGAGAATTAGTCTGTTTTATTTCCTCAATTGCAGTTTGTGAGAATTCTGTGCAATTGGTTACTTCACTTCAACCTGGACAGATGAGCATTGACTTGAATTGGCATCAGCTTTAAATTAACCTGAGGAAAGTAGATAGTAATGGCTCTGTGCAGTCCAGATCCTCCTGGGTAGCTTTCTGTTGAATCAGTGGTGAGCATCATTACTTCATACCTGACCACAAAATCCAGACTGCGAAAATTAAAAACAATTTGCATCCTGCAAATGAACAGTATCAGCATAATGATTTTGAAGAACATTTATTGATTCAATTATGACCAATAGAAGAATTATTGCAAATTGGAAAACATATATTGCAGAATTGGAAAAATCATTTATTTTTCATAATGTATACATGATGATTAATTACATCTTTGATCGTATCAAATAGTCTTTGCAGAATTGTCTATGACAAAAAGTATACATATTGATAAACAGGGCAACATGATTAAAGTATGAAATCACTTGTCACAGAATTATATTCTTTATAGGATTATGTTTTATTTATTAGGATGCTAAACCTCTACAAAACTTGACTTGCCTACAGCTGACATTCTATTGGTGGAAGCAATGTTGATTATATCTTCAGTTTCCTCCGGTAATATTCTCCTTTTGCAATTGCATTTTCATTAAGATGTGCTTTAAGCCAAAAAATGATTTTTAATTCCCAGGCTAGAAACTTGAATTAAACTTTGAAAAAAACAAAGTTTTTAGCAACAGAGGCTGAAGTAACTTAAACTCCAGTTGAAGATGGCTAACTCAAGTTTGCATTACTGTTCAGCATAATTTGCAACTGCTCAGAACTGAAACAGGCCACATCCAAATGCAGCAAGATCAAGACAATATCCAGGCATGACTAGAGGGAAGTAATAAAATGCTAAACAAATGACAGGCAATGACTATCTCTACCAAGAGAAATTCTAACCATCATCCCTTGACATTCAATGAGGTCAAGAGAAAGTGAGGACTGCAGGTACTGGAGATCAAAGTCGAGAGTGTGGCGCTGTAAAAGCACAGCAGCATCCGAAGAGCAGGCAAATCGACCTTTCAAGCATAAGCCCTTCATCCTGATATTAATACCCTGTGTGGTTCTGACGAAGGGCTTATGCACAAAACGTCAATTCTCCTACTCCTTGGATGCTGCCTGACCCGCTGCGCCTTTCCAGCACCACAGGTGTTGACATTTAATGATATTACCATCACTGAATCCCCCACTGTCAATATCTTGGGGGCTTACCATTGACCAAAACTGAACTAGACTAGCCATATAAATACACTGGCAACAAGAGCTAGTCAGAGATTAGGGATATCACAGTGAATAATTGACTCTCCAAAGTCTGTCCATTATCCACAAAGCACAAGTCCAGAGTGTGATGGAATATTCCCTAGTTGTTTAGATGAGTGCAGCTCCAACAACACTCAAGAAGATTGACACCCATCTGGGAAAAAATGGCTCACTTGAATAGCATCGCATTCACAAAGGTCCACTCCCTCCACCACCAACACTCAATAGCAGCAGCATGTATTCCCAAAAAGATGCAAAGCAGGAATTCACCAAAGCTCTTTAGACAGCACCTTCCATACACTGCTGAGACAGAGATTTCTTAAACAAAATAAATATATCACAACCAACTCCAGATGACCAACTAACTTAGTCGCTTTGTCTTTAATGAATTGGAAACATCCAGACCATCGATTTCAACCTGAAACCACCCAAGATGACAGTCTGTATATTCCTTTTACATTTTAGATTCTAATTGGTAACCTTTCCATCCACATTCAGATGTGTTTATTTTAATCATAATTTTATTATGATAATTCTAAACCTTTTCTTTTTAAAGCTTAAAAAGCTTGTCTGCTTGTTTATTTGATGATTATAGCTGATAAGCAAGTCAGTATTTACTAAATTGGCAAATGAAAAGTTTCCAGAAATCAAAGCTTTCCAGTCAAAGGAGAAGATTGAGAAGGAGGGAATGTTCCAACTCCTTCTTACCTGGTTGTTACATGTTGGAGCACAATAGACTTGAAGAATAAGAATGGCAATTTCAAATCTGCCTAAACATTGCATCCATTCTGTTCTCAATCAATATGTTTTCATTGCATTTCCATCAGTTCCCACTTTAAATTTAACTTTCACTGCCTTGTGTTTTAAGAGGGAGATGTCTGCTAATGGCAGTTTGGTGGGGGAGGGGTGGTGCTTCTGTAAAATGATCTGTGAAATCATCCATAATGCTAGTTTGTGTACTGTGTTAAACCTATCAGTAAAATCTTTTGGGATTAGTTGTCACCGAAGTTGCACTGTACTTAGCAACAGCCCAGTTTGCCACCAGACCGGTTACTTGATTTTGCCAGGAGAGATTTTAGTTTCCAAATTACTTTTTTAAAGGCTTACTGCTTTCAGGACATTTTCTGTTAGCTACTACCAGGTGGAGGAACACTTCCATTGAAGAGCCATACTGTATTTGAAACATTACCACTGTTTCTGTCTCCACAAATGCTGTCTGAACTGCTGAGTTTATCCAGCATTTCCAGGTTCTTTTTTATTACAGTAGCAGTTGAGTTTACTAGAAGACAACAAATAATGAAGGTCATTCATAGAAGGCCAGACAGAGCACACAGGGTAAAAATCTCAACGGTCATTTGTGCATCTAGAACTTGGAGGGTGTACATTTCCTGCCTATCATTATTCGACCATTCCAGAAACATAACAGGTATGCTCCCTGCATCTGTCAATCCATCAAAAGCACCATCACTCTTGAGTAACACAGCTGTAATCTTATCGTCTTTCTCTCCACCCTTCCTTCATCACTTCCTTCTTTCCTCCTCTCTTTACCTCTACTGTAGTTGCATTATTGAGAAATTAAACCAGGTGCACAATCCAAGTCAAAGCAGTTCACTTCATTGGTCTCACATCCACCAACACCCACTCCCCCTGTCACTGACACTAGGTAGTCGAAACGTACACTAATTACACAATGTACTGCAGAAATTTACCAAAAATACATAGAAAGCACTTTCCAAACTCAGGAACCTGACCATCCAGAAGGACAAGACAACACTACCATCTGTAAGTTCCTCTCCAAGCCACTCACCATCCTGACTTGGTAATATATCACCATTCCTTTGGTGTTGCTGGGTCAAACATGGGACTGTATTCCTAAAGGTATTGCAGGTTTACCTGCACGAAATAAGCAGCAGCTTTTCAAGAAGTGAGCTCACCAACCTTCTCAAGAGCAACCAGTGATGGGCATTCTGGCCAAGCCAACATCACCCATATGCAATGAGTAAATAAAAAAAAACATAATAAAGTAACATAATAAATAAATAATCAGCACCGAATCAAAAAATCTAACAATAATTATGCCATAGTTTTCAATATTTCTGTCTTCTGTGCTCACTGTCTAAGTTTCTGAGTATAAATATTTGAGCAATTGTTGCGAGAATAATTTATAGCAAAGCCTACTTTATATAACGAGTCCTTTCAGTCATTGCTAATAGTCTCCTGCATACATGCAGATAATTCATGCAGTGTCAAAACTCAACATATTTTGAAAGATGTGAAGAGGAATAATGACTGGCAGAAAAGTTTCCCTGATAATTACTTCATTGTAAAAAAGAATGAATGTCAATGATTTTACCATAATGCATAAATACTATCTTGTGGAAATCCCTGTCAAAGACTTTAAAGAAGCTGATAATTTCTTTTTTTTTACTTTTTTCATGGGAGTTAGGGGTTTCTGGCTAATCCTGAATACTATCACAGCAGAGAATTGCTAATACAAATTCACTTAAGTGAGAATGTACTGGAAAGATGACGATGAGCTGGGAAAGGTGAAACAGTTTACAGACAATTAATCATTTATTAGCCATCCTAAAATACAGATCGAACATATAAATGTATGAATTAGGAACAGAAGTAAGTCATTTGATTGCATGAGCCTGCTTTTGCATTAACAAATATCATGGCTGATCTGTCAATTGTTTGCATTTTGCATTTACATCTACCATTTCTTAACAAGAATCTACTCAACTTCACTTTAAAAATATACAATGATTCTGCCCTTCTGAGGCTGACAGTTCCAAAGTTGCTCAACAATCTGAGAACATAAAATATTCTCATCTCTGTCCAAATCAGACCCTAACTTATAAACAATGCCCACCAGCTCTGGACTCACTCACAAGAAAACACATCCTTTTCACATCTACCCTTTTAAGACTTTCAGGATCTTATACACTTCAGTCATGTCACCCTTCATTCTTCTATAGTGAAAACAAGACCTGTTCAAATTTTCAACATAAGACAAAGTGCTTATTCCAGATTTTGATTTCATAAATTCCTCCAAACCAACTCCAATGCCTTTTCATCCTTTCTTAAATAATTGCACATAATGTATGGGATGTGATTTCGCTGATGCCCTGTACAAATGAAGAACTGCAGAATAATGTTTATTTCTGCCCTTCCATCTGCAGACAGATGCTGTTGCTTGTGTCATCTTACCTGAACTGATATTCTAAATTCTGCTGTGCAGTCTTCATTTTTGATTGAAAAGTGGCAATTGGAACAGCAACAAGTCTTTTTTTTGCAGAAGAATTGAGTAAAAGGATTGATTCATTCAGGATGCACTGTAAGTGAAAAAATGTGCATGTTTGTTCAGGTGTAAAACAGCAGCTCCAAGTGCTTTAGTAGGCAGTTTAAGTCATAATTATTTTTCTTTCACTTTTAATATAGCATCCATCTCTATTTTATGTTTCAGTTCCTGTGACAAACATCACGATATGTGAATGTTATCACACCAAATCAAGCAAAAGACAAAGACGTGGAAACCTTTCTTCCATCTCATGAGGTTGCCCATTCTGTGATTAGTAATAGCTTGCATGATTATTTCTGTTACGTTTTATGCATGCTTTCCCAACATCTTTTCAACATTAAGCGATGCACTTAATTTTTTCTTTCTCATTCATCCTCTCAGTTTTGAATTTGGCAGGTTGTTTGCTCTGGTTCTCATTTGGTTGCTTCATAAGCCAACAGTGAGCACATTCATCTCACTGCATAGCTATTTAGTTCCCTGTTAATCATTTTGACTCCCTACAGATTTGTACTGCTATGTTTAACATTGAAATCTGATTAATAGCCACCTTGCTATGAGAAATATTTCAGAAATTATCTATTCCTTATTAGGATTCTTTTAGTTCATCAAATTCACATGATAAAGTATGAGATATTACTTCACCAATTCAATAATCAGTGGCAAAATATCTGTGAGCTTCATGTATTACATTCTAGCTTACTAAACCTTTCAGTCTTATTCATTGTGACATTGAAAATCAGCGTCTGCCTTCTCAAAGTATGGAATTCTTCTAATTCTGTATTTAACAACAGTGTAGGAAAATACATGCCTTCCCTTTCCAATCTCTTCGCATGACTCAGAGCACCTATTTAAATGATTGCCAGTTTCTCTGCACAACCTCTAAAGGATGAGTCGAGTTACAGAAAATAAGACTTGTAGTTTGTGGGTGTGGGGGCTGGAGTTTGGGAAGGGGAGGGGAATGGAGGTGGCGGTGTATTCCTCTTCAATAGCCAAACCACAGCAAAACAGAAAAACAATAGCAGCAATGCAGGCAAAATTGAAGGCAATGATATTACTGAAATATTGTTGCTCTTGTTCTTGGGTCATGGAAAAGGAACTGGAATGAGTTTAGGCTTTGCACAAGTGCATCCTGCAGATTGTACAGGCTACAAATAGAGTACATTGTGATAGAGTATATTTTACTAGTTGATCAGAAAAATGTTGCCTTTGTACAGGGACCTAGTCAAATCAAATCAAAATTAAAAAGATTTGTATCTGTCACACAACTAGCTCTTTCAAGCTTAACGTTTTTGGTTCCATTTATTTTCCTTCCTAGGATCTTCACTTGATGAGGTGCAATTCTATAGCATTCTCTACTGAAGACGTGTAGAGGCTTGGTTGCTTACAGATTTGTGGGACATTTGGAGATAATGAGAAAGTGAAATTAAAGATCAGGGCCAACAATGGTTGTATAAAACATGCTCCATGGATTTTATCATTTGGTCCTGCTCATACCATTTGTATTCTTACAAACAACTTTATGCATCACATATCTGTACCTCAGGATAGTACACCTTCAAGATGACATAGTGTCATAGAGATGTACAGCATGGAAACAGATCCTTTCGTCCAACCGTCCATGCTGACCAGATATCCCAACCCAATCTAGTCCTACCTGCCAGCACCTGACCCATATCCCTCCAAACCCTTCCTTTTCATATACCCATCCAGATGCCTGTTAAGTGTTTCAATTGTACTAGTCTCCACCATTTCCTCTGATAGCTCATTCCATACACGTACCACCCTCTGAGTGAAAAAGTTACCTCTTAGGTCTCTTTTATATTTTTCCCCCCTCACCCTGAACCAATGCCCTCTAATTCTGGATTCCCCCACCCCACGGAAAGTACATTGTCTATTTATCATATCCATGCCCCTCATTTATTAATGGTGTAGGTAATTAAATATTTAATTTTATTCATGTGATGGGATTAACAGAATCACAAAATGATCACAATGCAGAAGGAGGAAGTCATGACTGCAGATGCTGGAGATCAGAGTTGAGAGTGTGTTGCTGGAAAAGCACAGTGGGTCAGGCAGAATCCGAGGAGCAGAAAAATCAACATTTCGGGCATAAGTTCTTCATCTGGAAGGGCTTTCCAAAACGTTGATTCTTCTGCTGTTTGGATGCATCCTGACCTGCAGTGCTTTTCCAGCAATACACTTTCGACAATACTGAAGGAGGCTGCTTGGTCCAATACTGCCTGTGTTAGGGCTTTGTAAGAGCGACTCACCCAGCTCATAAATGTCAGAACCATCTACGAAAATGTCTGACCTTAAAGTTTTGCCAAAAAAATGATGTGAGTCAAAGAGTCAATAATTCTAAATAAATACTTAAATTTGCAATTACTTTTTGCCATTCAGATAATGAGCATAAACATATTTTATTTTAAAAACATTATTTAATCTTCTGATCAAGAGTAATAGCTGGTGAGGTGACTGAGAAGTTCCCACAGTGCTTCAATTTTCTGTTTCATTAACCAATGATAGTGAGTTATTTAGTCATATATGAAGAGTTCGGTACTCCGCAATATGATTATCTTGTAAGTTACATTAATTTTACTGAATTATCAAAGCCTAACTGTTAATTCTATTCAGCACTGCTCAGAATTCTTCCTAGTATTAATGCTGGATGGAATAACCTTGTATTTGTGCAATTCCTTGATAATTTCCTTGAACTGCATTACTTTTGCAAACAGTTCAAAGTGGCCTGACTGCCAAAATAAATGTAAGTGTTTACTAAGGACATATATTTTCATTAAAGGTGATAAAAGACGCCCACAGCTGCAGCTGTCACATTCTTTACTGATTTATTTCAAGAATGAAGGAGCAGGAGTACTCTTTGATATCCAAATTCAGAATGTCACTGATTTCTCACGCTGCTCTGGCAGTATTCGGTATATCTGATTAAATTACAGATTCGGTATGTATAGTTTAGCATAGGTTTAAAATATTTGACAAACCATATTTCCAAATTCTGTTTATAGGTAGGATTAAGGAAGTAAATTTGCCTATATCAGCTGTGATAAAATCATTCTGAATTGATTTCCAATTTGTGGAAAATTTCAAATATTCTGCTCAGGTCCCTTATGTTTGCTTTAGGCATGTTTTTCTCATCTACTCCAGTGGAAATGAAACCACAGATTTCGGAATGAGCACTAGGTTTATTAACCCTGGGGCTTTGCTTAACTAATATTTGTCAGTTTCACACCTTGTCCAGTCAGAAAGACAATGGGAAGAAGTGTAAAAGCACGTAGCTCAAAGGTTACTCAGTTACAATGGGCTGTTGGTGGGATTGGCTGCTGGCAACATCCTGTAGAGATTCCATTAATGGAGCGAATGTGAGACCACAGTTGTGAGATGTCATTGATTTCCTTGTGAGCCCTGAATGACTTTTGCTGTTCCTGCTGGCTCCACAAGCAAAGATAGAAAAGAATGGGTGCTGCAAGTTTGAGCAAAATTAATTTTAGGAATGAAAACAGGTTTGTTGAACCTCAACATTATAATGTGATAACAATGGGAAATTTATAGCCTCGGGTTTTACTGCTCTTCGGTGAATTAGGGCTGATATAACAAGATTAAATCATGTCAGGGTGATTCCGTGGAGCAGGAAGGCAAGAACCCCATGTGGATAATTAAGGTCTTTTTTAAGATAACTGTTGTGGGCCCACTGAGTATCATTCTGCTGAGGACAGGATGGGAAAGTTAGCCCAATGGCTTCAACCACATTGGTATGCACCCTGAAATCTCCCTGGTAATTCTAATTTAAAATTTATACTCACCTCCAAAAGCCATCCCCATTTTGGGGTGCCACCAAAATTGCCAAGTTGCCTCAGCAACACCTGCCTCCCTAAGTAGTTCAGTTGAAACTTCAGAACTGCTGAACCGTTGGCTGGGCTGACAGTAACAGGAACTAGGAGAAAGTGAGGACTGCAGATGCTGGAGATCAGAGCTGAAAAGGTGTTGCTGGAAAAGCACAGCAGGTCAGGCAGCATCCAAGGATGCAGGAGAATCGATGTTTCAGGCATGAGCCTTCTTCAGTAACAGGAACCAATCCACCACTCTGAATTGGAAGGCAGGCACAAGGCTTTGTACTTTCAGTCGATTGTGAGATTATTCTTTGCCATCGTAACCTTGTTTTTTGATCTTTTGTCAAAATTTGTGGAAATAAGCATTCAGATCTTTTCTTTAAGAGAATATCTAACAGAATGGGAAGTAAGAAACTTCACCATTTGATGCTTCTATGTCTAAGCGAGCAGAAATGCAATAAACAGCCTTTCAGGTAAACAAGTGTGACTGGAAGGTGAGATTTAATGCCATCCATCAAAAGATGTTCTGGGAAATGCAGCTTTCTAGTCTAAAATGTAGCATAATGAATAGGGAGTTAATGGGCCAACATAAAAGCCTGGTTCTCCAGTGATTGAGTCTGGAGATCTGTTAATGGAAAACAAGAAAATATTGAAGTATACTTGTGTTTGACTTCACTGAAGAATCACTGAATTGTTATGGCACAGATGAAGCCAATTTGCCCATCATGCCTACACCTAATGAGCATCATTGCCTAGAATCAATCTTCTGTTTTTTTTCCCCCAAACCGTTGCAAGCTACTTCTGTCCAGCATTTTCTTGAATGCTTTAATTAAACCTGCTTCCATTACACTCTGGGTAGTGCTTTTCATATCATAACTGAGTAAAAACTCTTTATCCTCACATCACCCTTGCTTCTTTTGCACACTGGTTTAAATGCATGCTCTTTTATTCTTGTTTCTTTGATGGGCAGGAACAACTTCTCCCTACCTACTCTATCCAGCCCACTCATGATTTTGAGAACCTCTATCAAATCTCCTCTTAACTTTCCCATCTCCAAGGAGAACAGCCCCAGGTTCTTCAATCTATCCTCGTAACTGAAGTTTTACATTTCTGGAACCATTCTTGTAAAGAAAACTTACAAAACTTGCCAAGAAACTTGAAAGTGAGATGAAGAAGAGGTAGAAACTTAAAACAATCACTTTCACAAGGACAGAGGTACTTGGAAAGTTATAGCCCTAAGTGCTAACAAATTCCCAGCACATGACGGCCTGTGTCCTAGGATGTTAAAAAAAAGTGGCAACAGATATAATAAATACATTGCTTGTAATCTTCCAAAATCCTTAGAACTGGACCTTACTTATTTTTGGCTAAGTCCAATTTACATCAAATTATTTTTTTAAGAGTGATTGTCTCCACAAGGCCTAGCAAGATTTTGTGCTGTACATTCTCAAAATCCTTTCATTCATTATCAAAAGTTGAACAAGTAAATACGCTTTTGTATTCTTTTGGAGTATAGCTGATGCTATTATATCTTAACAAGGGATAATAGAGGAACAGATACTTCTGTGCAAGGTCTGCAAGCTTTTTATAATAAATCTAACCTCAACACAAGTAGAATCTTGTGATAGTTGATAGTCTTGTGATAGATGGTTGATAGTTACTAGGGCACCCTTCTTGCATAATTCCGTAACCATCTTAACACGACCTTAAAAGATTCCTCTTTCCTATAGGTAAGGTGCAGAGAAAGATCAACTTTAATACATGAGAGGTCCATTCAAAAGTCTGATAACAGTAGGGAAGAAGCTATTCTTGAAATGGAGCCTGTTGATCACCTGTTGACGTGCATTACTTGGATTTCCAGAAAACATTTCAATAGGTTCCACATAAATGGTTCTGAGATAAAGTAAGAGAACATGGAACACAGAGTACCATACTAACATGGATAGAAGATTGGCTAGCTAACAGAAATCAGAGAGTATACGTAAGTAGGGTTTTTTTTCTCACATTTGAAGGATGTGAAGAGTTAGGACTCATAGGACCTGTGCTAATGGGGCACTCTTAGTTCTCCAATTTTGCCACCCTCAGTGCCTCCTTCAATAGTATTCAAAATGGAGAGGTACTGATTCATCAATTCTCCCAATTTTGACTCAAGTCTTCAAATGTTAGTGAGGAAGCTTTTGTAAAGTTGATTTGAGTGTGAAAATAGACAAGTCCCCTGGTCCGGATGGGATCTAACCTAGGATCCTCTGGGAAGCAAGGGAAGAGATTTCCAAGCCTTTGGCATTGATCTTCAAATCATCATTGTCTACAGGAATAGTGCCTGAGGACTGGAGGATAGCAAATGTGGTTCCCTTGTTCAAAAAGGATAGTAGAGACAACCCTGGAAATTACAGACCAGTGAGTCTCACTTCAGTTGTTGGTAAAGTGTTGGAAAAGGTTAGAAGAGATAGGATTTATAACCATCTAAAAAAGAATAATCTGATCATGGACTGTCAGCATGAGTTTGTGAAGGGTAGGTCATGCCTAATGAATCTTATTGACTTTTTTTGACAAAGTGACCAAACTGGTAGATGAGAGTAAACCGGTTGATGTGGTGTACATGGATTTCAGCAAGGTGTTCGATAAGGTTCCCCACAATAGGCTATTGTACAAAATGCAGAGAAATGGGATTGTGGGAGACAGCAGTTTGGATCAGTAATTGGCTTGCTGAAAGAAAACAGAGGGATGTAGTTGATGGAGCATGTTCATCTTGGTATCCAGTTACTAGCGGCATACCGCAAGGGTCGGTGTTGGGTCCACTGCTATTTTTATAAATGACCTGGATGAGGGCTTAGAAGGGTGGGTTAGTAAATTTGTGGATGACACTAAGGTCGGTGGAGTTGTGGATAGTGACAAAGGATGTAATAGGTTGCAGAGAGACATAGATAGGACGCAGAGCTGGGCTGAGAGGTGACAAATGGACTTTAATGTGGACAAGTGTGAGGTGATACACTTTGGACGGAGTAATCAGAATACAAAGTACTGGGCTAATGGTAAGATTCTTGGGAGTGCAGATGAGCAGAGAGATCTTGGTGTCCGTGTACACAGATCCCTGCAAGTTGCCACTCAGATTGACAGGGTTGTTAAGAAGGCATACAGTGTTTTGGCCTTTATTAATACAGGGATTGAGTTCCGGAACCAGGAGGTTATGCTGCAGCTGTACAAAGCTCTGGTACGGCCACATTTGGAGTATTGTGTACAGTTCTGGTCACCGCATTATAAGAAGGATGTGGAAGCTTTGGAAAGGGTGCAGACGAAATTTACTAGGATGTTGCCTGGTATGGAAGGAATGTCTTATGAGGAAAGCCTGAGGGCCTTGAGGCTGTTCTCGTTAAAGAGAAGAAGGTTGAGAGGTGACTTAATAGAGACATATAAGATAATCAGAGGGTTAGATAGAGTGGACAGGGAGAGCCTATTTCCAAGTATGGGAATGGCAAACACGAGGGGACATACCTTTAAAGTGAGGGGAGATGGGAATAAGACAGATGTCAGAGGTAGTTTCTTTTCTCAGATAGTAGTAATGGTATGGAATGCTCTGCCTGCAACGGTAGTAGATTCGCCAAGTTTAAGTGCATTTAAGTCATCATTGGACAGGCATATAGACGTACATGGAATAATGTAGGTGAGATGGGCTTCAGATTAGTATGACAGGGTGGCACAACATTGAGGGCCGAAGGGCCAGTACTGCGCTGTAATGTTCCATGTTCTATGTTCTATGACTGTGCATATCCTTGTCATGCTAGTGACTTGGTTCATATTGGAATATCTGCCTGGTTTGATTGTCATTGTTTCTTGTAGCTTTTTTAATATTACAAATGGTTTGCTAAACATTTTTAGAGAATATTTATAAATTAATCACATTGTGGTGTGTCTGGAAGCATGTGTAGCCACATCAATATGGACAAATGATTTATTTCCCTTAAGGGCACTTGCAAAGCAGATTTCTTTACAGCAATTTGAATATCTCACAATCACTATTATTGATATCAACTTGTTATCCACTTGTTATTTGATAAAATAAATTCAAATTTTCACTGCTGAATGAATGGAATTTGAACATGTCTTTGAATGATTATTTCGATAGCATAATCACTATATACCATACCTGTTGAGTTTTTTAAATTTATGGAACAGTGAACTGAGAAAGGCTACTTCTTTTTCAAAGTCTCATCTCTTTAAAGTTATAACTGAAGTGAATAAGGAGAGACAAAGGGAATTATTTTGCCTGAGGGTCTTTGAGCATAGTATATTTCACTAGTGGTTTAAGCTGAAAACATTGTATCATGTAAGGGAACATTAAATAATAATTTGAATCAGAAGATGGTACAGAGTTGGGGAGAACTGATACATTGGGGATTGTTCAAGCATAGGACTAGTGCAGACTGAAAGGACTGAATGGCTGCCTCTGTGTTGCAAACCTTCTTTATAGGTTTTTGATCCTGATGGATCTCCATTTTTATTTTTACAATTTACAAAGTATTGAAGAGGCATAGTGCACTTGATCCACAATCTTCATTTTCTTTTTAAATTTAGTCTTCACCTCATTACTCTTTGTACAGTTTGTGATATTTAATAGGATTGTGCAATGCAGCATTTGTAATATAAACAGCTACGAATGTGTGATAATGTGCATAATGGTTGAGATGGTAAACTCATTGGTCTATTGACCTTTATAAAAGTTTTATAGGTTCTGCTTTGTCAAAAGATTTCCTTTTGACATATGGAAATTATAAAAATAACTAGCTAAAAAAACTTCTAGAATTTTTTGTACTTAACACTACCTCACCAATTCAAAAGAACACAGCAACTGTAAATATGCAGGAGTGAATTTACATTATTACATTGCAGATAGGGCCTTTTTAGCACATTTAAAGAGTGATTTGCAAAATAGTTGTTTACATCAAAAAAGACAGCATGTAACATAGGACCTAGAACATTACAGCGCATTATAGGCCCTTTGGCTCTCAATGCTGCGCCTTTCCTGTGGAACCAATCTAAGGCCTATCTATCCTACACTATTCCTTTTTCATCTAAATGTTTATCCAATGACCATTTAACTGCCATTAAAGACAGCGAGTCTACTACTGTTGCAGGCAATGTGTTCCACACCCCCACTACTCTCTGAATAAAGAAACTATCTCTGATGTTTGTCCTATATCTATCACCCCCTCAATTTATAGCCATATCCCCTCATGTTAGCCATCACCATCTGAGGAAAAAGGCTCTCACTGTCCACCCTACCTAACCCTCTGAGTATCTTGTATGTCTCTATTAAGTCACCTTTCAATCTTCTTCTGTCCAATGAAAACAGCCTCAAATCCATCAGCCTTTCCTTATAAAACCTTCCCTCCATACCAGGCAACATCCTAGTAAATCTCCTCTGAGCCCTTTCCAAAGCGTCCACATCTTCCTATAATGTGATGACCAGAACTGTACATAATACTCCAAGTGCAGTCGCATCAGAGTTTCGTACAGTTGTAGCATGACATCATGGCTCCAAAATTCAATCTTTCTACCAATAAAAGCTACCACACCATATGCCTTCTTAACAACTCTAACAACCTGGGTGACAGCTTTCAGGGATGTATGTACATGGACACCGAGATCTCTCTGTTTGTTACACTACCAAGAATCTTACCATTAGCCCAAATATTCTTTTTTCCTGTTACTCCTTCCAAAGTGAATTACCTCACATTTTTCCACATTAAACTCCACTTGCCACCTCTCAATCATGTTCTGCTATCAATGTTCCTTAGTAACCTGCAACATCCTTCAGCACTACCCACAAGTCCACCAACCTTAGTGTCATCCACAAATTTACTAGCCCATCCTTCTACACCCTTATCTAGATCATTTATAAAAATGACAAACAGCAGTGACCCAAAACAAATCCCTGCAGTACACCACTCGTAACTGAACTCGAGGATGAACATTTCCCATCAACCACCACTCTGTCTTTTTTCAGTTCACCAGTTTCTGATCCAAACCGCTAAATCACCCGCAATCCCATGTCTTTGTATTTTGTGCAATAACCTATCATGGGGAACTTTATCAAACACTTTACTGAAATCCGTATGCACCACATCAAATACTTTACCCTCCTCCACCTGTTTGGTCACCATCTCAAAGAACTCAATAAAGTTTTTGAGGCATGACTTACCCTTCATAAAAACCATAATGACTATTCCTAATTAACTTATAACTCTCTAGATGATTATAAATCCTCTCTTATAACCCCTTCTGTACTCCCCCTCTTGAACAAGAGGGCAACATTTGCTATCCTCCAGTCTTCAGGCACTATTCCTGTAGACAATGATGACATAAAGATCACAGCCAAAGGCTCTGCAATCTCCTTCCTGGCTGCCCAGAGAATCCCAGGAAAAATCCCATCTGGCCCAGGGCACTTATCTGTTTTCACACTCTTCAGAATTGTTAATATATCTTTCCTGTGAACCTCAATCTCATCTAGTCTTGTAGCCTGTATCTCAGTATTCTCCTCAACAACATTATCTTTTTGCAGTGTGAATACTGAGGAAAAGTAATCATTTAGCAATTTCCCTATCTCTTCAGATTCCATGCACAACTGCCTGCTACTATCCTTGATTAGCCCTAATCTTTCTCTAGTCCTGTAATTCCTGATATAATTATAGAAAGCTTTAGGGTTTTGCTTGATGTTATCTGCCAAAGACTTCTTATATCACGTCCTGGCTCTTCTTGGCTCTCTTTTTAGTTCTTTCCTGGCTAAATTATAACTCTCAAGTGCCCTAACTGAGCCATCACATCTCACCCTAGCATAAGTCTCCTTCTTCCTTTTGACAAGAGATTCAACTCCTTTCATAAAGCACGGCTCCCTCGCTCAACTACTTCTTCCCTGCCTGACAGGTACATACTTATCCAGGACTTGCAGTTGCTGTTCTTTGAATAAGCCCCACATTTCAACTTTGCCCATCCCTTGCAGGTTGCTTCCAAATCCTATACATCCTAAATCTTGCCTAATCGCATAATAATTGCCTTTCCCCCAGCAATAGCTCTTTCCCTGCATTATATACCTATCCCTTTCCATTGCTAAAGTAAACATAACCGAATTGTGGTCACTATCACCAAAGTACTCACCTACCTCGAATCTAACACCTGGCTGGATTCATTACCCAGTATCAAATCCAATGTGGCCTTGCCTTTTGTTGGTCTGTTGAATACTGTGTCAGGAAACCGTCCTGCACACTTTGAACAAAAACTGATCCATCTAAAGTCCTTGACTATAGTATTTCTAGTCAATATTTGGAAAGTTAAAGTCCCCTATAACAACTACCCTGTTACTCGCGCTTGTATCCACAATCATCTTTGCAATTCTTTCCTCTACATCTCTGGAACTATTTGGAGGCCCATAGAAAACTGCAGCGGACAGCAACTGACAACCGGAAGCGGCAGAGACAAGCCACTATAAATGCTGGAGGAAACATCACAGAAGTGCTTCACAGGAGGTTCCCAAGCACTGAGGATGTCACCTAAAAAGGGAACGAAATGTTTGCAACACAAACTCCCAGCTCAACGAACAGAACCACAAAAACGAGTACCCAAGCTACAAATCTTCTCCCAATCTTGTTCCTATGGTTGCATTTGCATTCTTCACAAGAGTTTTACTGACTGAAATAATTCTGTCACCCCTTTTTTTATGACTCTTTGATTCTACATTTCTATGATTCTATGTTTATTTACATATGAACAGTACATGACTATAGAACTGTCTCATAAAGTGTTAGGCACCAGAGAGTGAGAATTCCTGATATTCCACCTTTTCACATCAGTCAGGGCTCCCTGATTGGACCAGATTAACAGCCCCAATCAGGGTACTCATATTCTATGAGGCCCAACTGGCTGATCTTGTTATGATCACTACACTTAGCATATAGGGCTGACATTCCTCTCTGATAGTCTGTGAGTATGTGTCCCACCACAACTCTGACAGCAGTCCAGATGAATAACACGAATAGCTTGTTAAATGCTAAATGAGGCAAAGGTATGTTTTGTTTGTCTTATGTAGAGAAGTACTCTATATCAATTGCACTTTCTGTAATTCCAACTTAAAATGTTTTACGGTCTGGCTGTGTATCTGTCTTAGAAAATGGATTTGTAAATATTAAGTCTATTATAGTTGTAAGATTGGAATATACTGTATTGGAAGAAGTTGAGTTTTTTGCAACTTCTGCAATATTCAAATGTCTTATAAATTTTTAATTTACGAATTTTAAGAATAAAAGATTTTTTTGGAAAGAAGAATCAGAAGGAGCCCTTACTTCACCTCTTACATTCCCTGCCCAGACATTTAAACATTGAAAAGTATGTAGACAGTACATGACTTGAATTCTAACATGATCTGTTCAGACTTACATTAATCAAAAAAATGTCTGCTGCAGACACAGGGTGTCTGGTACCCCTGGTCTTATCCACTTCCCCTAAAGAAGCTCCCCTAATGTCCCCTTTGGAGCCTGATTGTTATTATTGCTATTATTCTTATAACCTTGTGAGGTCAACTTTGTCAAGTACATCATGTAGTTGAGCACAACTCAGAGTAGCACAACATTACTAGTCATTCAACTATTGATAACGGCTCAAAGCTTACTCTCAGTTCAGCCATACATGCCATCACCTGTGTAGTCTATGTGTCTGCTATGTCATCATGTTAGCTGTGGTTTTAATTTAATTCCAAAACCTTTCTTGTTCCAAGAAAATGGGAATAAATGAACTATACATATGAAACATACTAAATTCCTGAGACTTTTCTAATATAATTTAAGTCATTTAACTCTGATTAAGCATTTTATTGCCCATTTTGGGGCAATTAACCCACTGTGGTAATTTTCAGACTAGAGGAATGGTAGTGGTAGCACGCAACTTGTCACAAACTGCCTGGGATTAGTTTGTAAGGATCCAACATCAAAGGATAGTGGCAGGAAAGTGGAGTCAAGGAAATAATCTGATCAGCCATGATCTTGTTAAATGGCAGAGCAGGCTTAAGGAGTCAAATGACTACTCCTGCTTCTTATAATCCTATTTCTGTAATGCTAAATCGCGTGTTGAAATGAGGTTAGAATAGTAGGTTCCCCTGTTTCTGAGTCGGCAGGGCAATCTGCCACCAGCAAGGTTTCTGCAGAGAGCTGAGCACTTACTGACCTCATTTGAAACTACATGAGGTGTTCTTTCACTGACCCTGTCAGCTCCAGCAGGAGTAGCACTGGAAAACTCTGGGAAGCCTATTCCAGGTACAACTTTGTAAACATCGGGTTTGCAGGCTGAGGAATATAAACCATTTTTATGCTTTCCAGTTTAACAGTAGCCCCCATATCTGATTTAATTGTCCTTCACTATCCATTGAAGTTCCTTGAGCATTTTTCCAACAATCCAGAACCAACACAGCAGGGGGCAACATGGTGGCTCAGTGGTTAGCACTGCTGCTTCACAGCATCAGGGTCCCACGTTCGATTCCAGCCTTGGGTGACTATCTGGGTGGAGTTTACACATTCTCCCAGTGTCTGTGTGGGTTTCCTCCCACAGTCCAAAGATGTGCAAGTCAGGTGAATTGGCCATGCTAAATTGCCCATAGTGTCAGGTGCATTAGTGGGAGGGAAATGAGTCTGGGTCGGTTACTCTTCGGAGGGTTGGTGTGGACTGGTTGGGCCAAAGGCCCTGTTTCCACACTGTGGGAAATCTAATCTAAACATTAATAATATTTCTGATAACATATTTTAATTGAATATCTTAATTCTGCAGAAACAATGTAACAATTCTGAAATGAACTTGGATTAATGTAGAAACTTAATGCATTTCAGTTGTCTATATTTGAATTGAATAGAGAAGAAAATTCAATAAAGCTGGTGCTAGTTTTAACAGCCGATCAATCTCTGTTTAATTGTGCTGTTCTTACTGACAGCACCTGCATGGTAAGGAAAACTACTGACAGCTTTTCACTGTGACTTGTTCTTCCAGCCAATTACCTGGCTTGAAGTGAACTGGCTATATTCTGACCATTAACACATTCTAAACAGTTCTCTTACTCTTTGTTTTTCATATTTAATATGGAGAAAACGTTATGGGCTTCAAGGCAGTATTTCTAGGCTTCATTATGTATGTTTCAAAACTAATTCTTTTTTTTTATGATACTGCACCAAAATGTTACCTTGGAGATTGTGCAACTTGATTACTTATTCCAGTTGCTTGATGCAACCATCTCTCATCTGGGTAAGCACAGAAAATATGAATTCTAACTATTCTTTCTGCTGTGCTAAATCTAAGAAGGATGCTCGTTATTTTTGAGCAAAAGGCAAGATTTCCATTTCAGAATACAATTTTTCCATTACTTGCAAATGATCCACAGATGCTGCAACCAGAGATGTTAGCACTGACACTGGGTTTTGAGTTCTCTTCTCTAGAATATTCATCATACTCAAATCATTGCAATGTACAATTCACCAAGAATCTAAAATGGAAAACCAAATTAGAAGTCCCAAATAGTTAAGAGAAGTAGTTGCTTAAAACATTTGATTTCCGCAGAGCAACAAAAAAATTGAATTGTGAGATTTGTGAACAACAATCAGTTATTGATTATCATTGCAGTATAAGTACAAATACTTACATGAGTAGCAGGTCAAATTATTGGTCAGTTGATAAAGAATGATAGAGAATAAGTAAAAGGCGAATCAGAAGAAGGAAAGTAGGTTTTGATGGAAGTGCTCCTCCGCTCTTGAGCCCCGCCCCTCCAATCACCACCAGGACAGAACCCCACTGGTCCTCACCTACCACCCCACCAACCTCCAGATACATTGTATCATCCGTCGTCATTTCCGCCACCTCCAAACAGACCCCATCACCAAGGGATATATTTCCCTCCCCTCCCCTATCAGCATTCCGGAAGGACCACTCCCTCCGCGACTCCTTTGTCAGGTCCACGCCCCCACCAACCCAACCTCCACTCCTGACACCTTCCCCTGTAACCTCAAGAAATGCAAAACTTGCGCCCACACCTCCCTCCTCACTTCCCTCCAAGGCCCTAAGGGATCCTTCCATATCCATCACAAATTCACCTGCACCTCCACACACATCATTTACTGCATCCGTTGCACCCGATGTGGCCTCCTCTACATTGGGGAGACAGGCCGCCTACTTGCGGAACGTTTCAGAGAACACCTCTGTGGCACCCGCACCAACCAACCAACCAACCATACCATGGCGGAACACTTTAATTCCCCCTCCCATTCCACCAAGGACATGCAGGTCCTTGGCCTCCTCCATCGCCAGAACGTGGCAACACGTCGCCTGGAGGAAGAGCGCCTCATCTTCCGCCTAGGAACCCTCCAACCACAAGGGATGAATGCAGATTTCTCCAGCTTCCTCATTTCCCCTCCCCCATCTTATCTCAGTCCCAACCCTCGGACTCAGCACCGCCTTCATGACCTGCAATCTTCTTCCCGACCTGTCCGCCCCCACCCCCTCTCCAGCCTATCACCCTCACCTTAACCTCCTTCCACCTATTGCATTCCCAACACTCCTCCCTCAAATCCCTCCTCCCCACCTTTTATCTTAGCCTGCTTGGCACACCCTCCTCATTCCTGAAGAAGGGTTTATGCCCGAAACATCGACTCTCCTGCTCCTTGGATGCTGCCTGACCTGCTGCATTTTTCCAGCAACACATTTTTCATCTGTGTTTAAGGAACCATGTAAGTAGGTTGGAGGCAGTGTGTAGGAGGTTTACTACATTGACACCTGGAGTCTACGGATTGTCTTATGAGGATTGATTCCAGGACTGATCTTGTTTCCAGTGGAGTGTAGAAAGAGTGAAGGGTGACTTGATTGAAATGTACCACATCTCAATGGTCATGAGAAGATGAATGTGCAAAGGATGCTTATTTTTGCGCATGATTCAAGATTCTGGGGCACTACATAAAATTTTGTCATCATTCTTTCAGGCCAAAGAAGATGATGCAAAAAATTTCTTTCAAAGGATTATGCAATCATACCCCTTGGAAGACAGTAGAAGTGGGATCATTGAATATTTTTATGACAGAGGTTAAAAGACTCTTGCTAGGCAATGGAACCAAGATTATTGGAGATAGATAGGCTCATGGAATTCAAAATACAAATGATCAACAATGATCCTATTGCATGGTGGAGTATTTTCAAGGGGAAATGGTCTACTTCTGCTCCTATTTCCTATGTTCATATGTTCATAAATATTATTGAATACTCTTCTACTGCTACTGATAATCAGAGTGCATCTCTGCCCAGTTATTACATCCCCTTAAAATGTCTCCTAGTTAGCCACTGCACACAATGGGGGTTATTCTCAATATAAAGACATGACTTCATCTGCAGAAGGAAACTGTTATGAAGCCGTCATAACTACTGCTTTGGGGACTATAGTGAGGAAGATGTTGTGTATGCTGTTCTTTCTTTTTGTTTCTCTCACCACCTACAGCTGGAGGACTTGATCAATTGAAACAGTAGTATTTATGCTGAGCCATTCTTGATGATGCCCTTGCCTCCTTCAGTATATTTTTGAATTGATATTCTCCATCAAGAGGAAATGATCCATCAGCTGATTAGGAGTCGTGGTGGTGAGAGGGTTGAGAATCAGCAACACGTTACCTTGACCAGATTTCCAGGACTCCAAAGTTAAAATTAAGGAGTGCAATGGAGAAAATGAGGACTGCAGATGCTGAAGATCAGAGTCAAAAAGGGTGACACTGGAAAAGCACAGCAGGTCAGGCAGCATCCAAAGAGCAGGAGAGTTGATGTTTTGGGCATAAGCCCCTCATCAGGAATGTGTGGACAAGGTTGTTGAAGGGGCAGAGAGATAAATGGGAGGGGGATGGGGGATGGGGCTGAAGATAGTTTGGAAGATGATAGGTAGGTGAAGTTGGTGGTGATGGTGATCGGTTGGAGTGGAGGGTGGAGCGGATAGGTGGAAAGGAAGATGGGCAGGTAACTGAGTTCAAGAGGGCGGTGCCAAGTTGGAGGGTTGGATCTGGGATAAGGTGGGGGAGAAGAGATTTGGAAACTGGTGAAATTGACATTGATGTCATGTAGTTGGAGAGTCCCAAGGCGGAAGATGAGGCGTTCCTCCTCCAGGCATCAGTTGATTAGAATTTGGTGGTGGAGGAAGCCCAGGATTTGCATGTCCTTGGCGGATTGCGATGGGGAGTTGAAGTGGTGGGCCAAAGGATGATGGGTTTGTTGGGTGCATGTGTCCTGGAGATGATCTCTGAAACATTCTGCAACTTGATGTTCTGTCTCCCCAATGTAGAGGAGACCACATCGAGAGCAACAGACACAGTAGATGACGTGTTTGGATGTGCAGGAAAATCTCTGCTGGATGTGGAAGGATCCTTTGGGTGCTTGGATGGAGGTGAGGTCGGAGGTATGGGCGCACTTTTACACTTCTTGCAGTGGCAGGGGAAGGTGCCAGGAAGGTGGGGGGGAGGGGGGAGGGGGTTGGTGGGAGGAAATGCATCATCCTCCACCATTTCTGCCACTTACAGTGAGACCCCACCACCAAGGATAAATTTTCGTCTCCAACCTGACCAGTATTCCATAAAGACCATTCCTTTCATGACTCCCTTGTTAGGTTCAATCCCCTCACCAACTCAAAAAATCATTTCATATCTGGCAGAGATTTTCCTATATATCCAAATACTGTATCCATTGCTCCAAACATCTGGAGGAGGAACGCCTCAACTTCTGCCTTGGGACCATCCAGCCACACGGCATCAATGTCAATTTCACCAGTTTCCGCATCTTCCCCCATCATCTAATCTCAGATCCAACCCTCCAACTCAGCATCACCCTCTTGAACTGTCCTACCTGTCCATCTTCCTTTCCACCTATCTGCTCCACCCTCCACCTCGACCTATCACCATCATCACCCACCTTCGTCTACCTATCATCTTCCAAGCTACCTTCCCCCTAGCCCCACCCCTCCCCAATTATCTCTCCGCCCCCTTGCCACCATCCTTCCTACATTCCAGATGAAGAGCTGATGCCCGAAACACTGACTCTCCTACTCCTTGGATGCTGCCTGACCTGCTGTGCTTTTCCAGCACCACACTTTTTGACACCAATGAGTCCCATGGCAGTTTCAGACTGGAAGTTCACCGCTATGCAGTCACCTCTGATTGATATGGCCTGAAGTTGTAGTGAAATATACTCTAGAACATAGAAGATGGTGATGTGATGTCCTGATATTGTATACGTTATGAACCAGATCAAAGTCCTTTGAAATATATTAAGAAGTTAGTGTATATCCTAACTTTTTCTCGTTTTAAAGGTGTTGTGTTCCAGATGCAATTTGACTGGTCAATATACCAGACTTGAAACAAAACACATTACATTTGTGCACCATAATTAAAATACAGAAAAAATAAAAAAGGAAATAATTGGTTTAACTGTGACTTTGCTGAAATGTTAATAAAGTATTTTATTTGTTAACTATTACTATTTAACTGTTTAAATGTAGTAACATCTCATAAACGCATGCATATTCAATAAAATTGATAGTCTCACATGCAATTCCAGCAGCAGGAAGACAACCTAAGCTTTTATTTGTAACAGAGAGCGATAAAAGAGATTCCACATCCAGCTTCAAGACCCCAGCAACTGCTACTGAAAAACTAAATCAAAAAGTCCTGGTTCAGTGGGAGCTGGACCCCACATATTCAGGTTGCTTCTATTGTTCCAACTTTAAAAAATTAAATACAAGGCCTTATAAGCTGTTTACTATTGCCTTTGCAGCAGACTGCCAGGTACATCTGTCTCAATCTTTCTTCATAATAAAAAAAAATCCAGGACAAGATGCATCTATTAACACCGCATTATCATCGCTTGATTCCTTAAGAAGGACAATGTTGGATCATTGACTCGCCTGTGGGTCAGCTCTCCCAATTTTGGCACAAGCCTCCTGATTTAGTAAGGCAGTCTTTTCAGGATCAGCTAGACTGTGTGTAATTGCCATTTCTCTGGTGCTAATGGCGATGAAGGGTAGTCCATCTGGCTTCTATGCTTTTTTGAGACAATTTGGCATTTTGAAATAATCGGGTTACTTGTGAGACCATTTCAGAAGGCAGTTAAGAATCAGCCACATTACTGTACAATCACTGTCGACCAGACCTGCTGAGGGTGCCGGGGTTGGGGGGTGGGGTGGGGGGGGAGGTGGGTGGGTGTGCGTTGGGGCAGTCATGTGGCCCTCCTGCCTACTGACCTGTTCTCATTTCTAGCTGCCATAGCTGTTACATGCTCGATTGCTGGCGGATGGGTACTGCAGTGTCAGTAAGGACCTGCTACACCAAGTATACAGCTACTGGACTCTTGAATCATGATCCTGCCCAGCTTGGTTAACAATATCTTGCTTTCATCCTCAACTTGTCACTGCAGGAGCTCAGGTTGGTGAGCAGCCTGCGCCGGGCCCCTATCTCCAGCCCAGATACCCCTTGGGTACACAGAAGCTGCTATGTGTCACAATACCTGCAATTGCGGTAATGCAGCACACGATATTGCTCTCCCTTGCAACCTAATGGCAATATGGAGCCACAGTAAAATGTTTCTTAAATAAAACCAATATTTTCCTTATCGCAGCAGACTAAATGTAATTTTGTAGTACAGCAAGACCAAATATAATGATCAATCCTTGAATAATACCTTTTAGTTTCAGAAGCTATTTTGGGCAAAAATAATATTTTGTTAATTATGCTATGTATGACTTTATGTATAAACATCCACTTCATTTCAATCTAAGCAAAATAAATCTAAATAAGCTGTATATCCTGTTTCCAGCCTCTTTTTAAAGCATTAAAGTGCAAATAAATAAACTACAACTGTTTAAAGTGGTTAACATAAAGCAATGTGAACAAACAAATTGGTTCTGAAATTTGAAGCAGTGATTACATTTCTTCCTACTCTAAAAGAAGTTAAAGGTTATACTTGATGCATTCTATGAAAACAAAACTGCAAAGCTGTACAGCATTTCCTTTCATTAGATCTCATTTGTTTTCCTCTAATTAAGCATGTTGGCCTTCATTCCATTTGACCCTGTTCCTTATTCATCAGTAAATGTTTCATCATTTTTAAAAATTTTGAAATGAATGTTATGAAAAATGTGGTAGAACAAATATTTTTGTTTATGTGGAGCACTCAAATGCTGAGTACCTTCAGCTTGGCTCAGCTACATTCCACAGCGTGTCAAATCTTTACTGCTCAATTAAGTTAGATCGGCAATTCATTGGACTACGTCAGAGGACTCATTATCTTTCACAGATAAAAGATGCTACTGGCAAGTGCTATATTTTTGATTGTATATTTTATAAAGAGACATGGAAGGCCCAATTCGTTATGTCAGTAAAAATGAAAATATTATCAGATTGGAATTTACAGAGCATAGAGAATACAGCTTTGAACTTTGCATTGAGAAAAAGACATAATTATTTGACCACTCACTTAACTTAATCTCATATGGGAGAATAAGTCAAATCTCAATTTATGGGTCCCACTTCAAATATTGCAAATCAATTATGGAGCAGCGAATGAAGGCATTGGTTTTACTGTTGTCTTATTTCACAATTATCTTATTTGTATTTGATTCTGTTCTCCTCAAAGTTTGAGATTATTTGATGACGTGACATCTCCATTTTGAATATTCCAAGGTTGTTCTTCTTCCTTGTAGTATGATCTAATTTGTAGGTTTAGAGATTGGCTTGTATCTGAGTATTGGATGCCCTATGGTGTGAGTTTGTTGCTTTTGGTAAGTGGAAATTCACTCTGTGATCCCTGTGTTCGACCCAGGGAGATTGACCGTTGATGAATATGACCTTGATACCTAGCATGCAGCAACTTGCAGGAACTGCAATGTTCAGGATTTTACCTTGTCATTTTGATGTTCAGATAGCGCATTTCATGATGTGGACAAGCCATCTCCAGATATCCAAGACTCAGTAACAGAGATGCTTGATAGCTTCCCAGGAAATGGTCACTGAAATCTACAATTACTGCAGTAAGACCTGCAGAGACAACAGCCAATGCCAGTGGTCCTCAAAGTGACTGCATTAATCAGCTTCTTTTGTCACCCATTCCTTTCAGGTGCCATGTGTAGAATTTCGCAGGCTACATTAAAGACATGAACAATGCTCTGTTCCCCCATGCCAATGAATTTATCAGATTCACCACAGGTGATTGCAGTCTACTGACCAGGGCAATGGGCTTCACAGCATTTCCTATAAGTGACTGTAGTCACATGACCATTAAAGGTCTCTGGGAACAGACAATGGCATATTTGAACCATAAGGGTTTCCTATTTGTAAATGTCTAACTGGTTTGCAACCACAGGTGAAGAATCATGCAGGCCTAAGTTTACTTCCCAGGGAGCTCTTATGACTCAGAAACTTGCAGTTTTCTAAGCTTTGTGGCCCTGACCAGACTGATGGCTGGATCCTAGGTGACAAGTGTTATGTTATGTCTCACAGTTAGTCTATCAGTATACCTTTAAGAGATATGCTCATGATTTTATCATTATATCATAGCATGTGACCTGAGGGTGTAAAGATATAAAATGCCATTTTACTGTGGATCTCTCAAAACATGACAAGCATGGTGCTTTTGTAACCTTATTGTTCACCTTTAGATTAGACACATATGTATCTATGAATGTATTTTTGTATATTGTAGATAGATGTAATAAATATGTTAGTTCTGATGAAGAGTCACTGGACTTGAAATGTTAACTCTGTTTTCTCCCCACAGATACTGCTAGACCTGCTGAATTTCTCCAGTAGTTTCTGTTTTTGTAATAAACATCTGTTGGATTCTTCAATCTGATGCTATCTACATCCAAGTTTGTGTTAAGAGGGATAGTATAAACCTGGCCTCATCTTGCTGAAGGTGGGTACCCATATCATGGTGAGCAGTGGTGATTGTCCATAAGAAATGACTCCAAGGTCTCAGAGATAGTTATTCGGAAAATTAATTAAAATTTAATTAAATCTAATTGCAGACCAATGAGACAAAGCTCAGGACAACAGATAAATTTCTATAATCAGCAGTTTCAGTTTCTGTGAGTATAAAGAGCCAGCCAACTCTGTCCATAGGGCATTGACTAGCAATAAGACCGTTTTAATTTCTTTTTGATTGAAATCTAAGTTCTTTCAAGATTCAACAAATTTCTAACAGTGCTTTAAATGATAAAAAAGGTTGAAGTTACAAATACTATGAAAAATATCTAAACCTGTATTAAAATATCATAAACACTCTATTTCTTGAATTCTTAAACTACTTGCCTGCAGATCTTAAAACAATAGCTTTAAAGTGGCCAAGGTCAGAGAAAACTATATCATTACTGGGGGAGGCAATGGCCTATTAATCCCAAGACCTAGATAATGGGGATTCAGGTTCAAATCCCAGCATGGGAGATGGAAGAATTTGAATTCAACAAACACAAAGTCTGGAATTGGGGAGTCTAATGATCACAATGAATCCATTGTCAATTGTCAGGAAAAACCCACTTGGTACACTAATCTCCTTTAGGGAAGGAAACTGTCATCCTTACCTGATCTGGCTGACATGTGATCCCTGACCCACAGCAATGCGATTGAGTCTTAACTGTCTTTTGGGCAAATTAAGGATGGGCAATAAATGCTGCCTAGCCAGCGATGCCCACAGCCCCTGAATGAATAAAGAAAAAAACAGGGCAAGGAAAGGAAAAACGAGAAGAAAGAGAAATAGAACTTGGAACTGAAATAAACAAGCACTGCACTCTGAAAAGGATAAGATTTGTATTGAGAAATGGAAGGCGAATGCTGAATTATCAACTTGGTATCATCGGATGACACCCAAAATGAATCATATCTTTCCAAACAATATGCAAAGTTTAGTTTTGCAGATCCAACAATGGACACTCCCAAGGGAAAAAAAAACTTCTAAAGATCTTGCTTGCCAATGGCAGGAGGTGATTTGCAGAATTAACACATGCTATTTCTGTGGATGATCATAAAGATTCAGAAAAGAGCTGAAAGGTGCTTAAAGGCCAGTTCAAGGGAAGAACTAACTTTGGATCAATAGAGAGCAAATCATGTCATTCAGACGACAGTCTGAACGATCTGTTGACCAGTTTGTCAGAGGATGCTGCAGAAAAAGGGCATGAATGTAACTTTTTTTAAAAGATCATTCATGGGATGTGGGCTTTACAGGTTGGACCGGTATTTATTGCCCATCTCTAGTTGTCTGTGGAGAACGTGGTGGTGAACTGTCTCCTTGCTGCAGGCATATCCACAATGCTATTAGGGAGGGAATTCCAGAATTTTGACCCAATAACACTAGCAGGAACATTCAGAGAGGTACATTGGTTAGTCATCACTTCTACACTAATGGAAGTCTTCAGGAAGGATATTTTGGGCAAGCAATAGGGTCATACCATTGATGCATCACTTGAGGTTAGACACCAAGTATGAATACATAGTAGCAGGTCACCAGTACATTCATGCTTTAGGTGCAACCATCAGAAAGGTGCACTAAACCAAAAGATCTGTAACACATGCAGATTGTCACACCTCCCCAGATGGGTTCAGCTTTTCTTGATTTCTGTAAAGCCTATAGTACCAACAGACATAGGATATAGACATCCAGGAAATTTGGTTCCAAAACCAAGCTAGATCTCAGGACAAAACACATATGACAAACAAGATAGGAGTGTACCACAAGAGTGGAAATAATGGAAGTTTTAATATGGTGCACAAGCACAAACATATCAGTGAGGTTCAGAATCAACCAAGTGAAGGCAGATTTCAGAAGATAATTTTTAGCCTCACACGCTATGTGGGATTCTTTAATATCAGATATCCATTTCAAAGTTTATTATGTTATGAGGGATAACATGAGCATTGCTACATCACGTTAAATAACCTGCCAGAGATAAAGGCAAAATCACATCAACAAGGGCTATTTCCCCCAGGTTAGGTTGATGATACCAATGAAGCATTCCCATAGTGCAGTGTAAGAGCACTACATCCAGGCATACACTTCCACTGGAGCCATCATTGAACAGACCATTGGCATGTTTTAAATAACCTTCCATTGCCTTGCAGGTTCCAAAGGGCTCTACACTTTACACTGCACAAGGTTTCACAAGGAGTCATGGTATGTTATTCACCACTTAATGTAACCAGGAAACATGGTGAACTCTCGCTCAGGATGACTCAGAAGAGCAGCAGTGCTCCTTCACTGACAATCAATAGAATCTTCCTGGGGAACAAGACATGAATGTGCATGAGCCTTGAATGGATCCCAGGGCCTTGGAGAGGAATAAGTTAGAGTAGACAAGTCAAGGATATCAGGGACAATTTTATATACATAATGCTTGCCCAAGATTGAGGATGAGGACACTATGTGACTATTTTCCCATTACCCAGATAAGTTTGTCTTTCCAGAAAATCTATTCACCTTTCCCTGATCAATTCCTCCTCCACACCAATGGCATCTCCCACGTAATTGCAGAAGGTACAATACTTACCCATTAATCCTCCACCCTCACTGTCCAAGGCCCAGATATACCTTCCTGTTCAAATAGTGATTTACCTGCATTTCATTCAATCCAGGCTACTGCATTTGCTATTCACAAAGCAGTCTCCTCTAGACTGGGGTGAAAAAACGCAGACTGGATGACCACTTTGAGAAACACCTACATTCTGTCTGTAAAAATGACTATGAGCTTCAAATTGCCTGCCACTTTAGCACGTCATCATTTTCCTATGCCAAAATGTTTATCTTAGGCCTGCTCTACTGTTCTAGCAAAGCTCAACATAAGCTGGAAGAACAACACCACATTTTCAACTGGGAACCTTATAGCCTTCAGGACTCAACAACATGTTGAATTATTCTAGAGTATGAACACCTCCTTCCTTGTCTATTACCCAGTCCCATATTCCAGCTCCTGTCAGGTATGGGTTTCTTTCCAGTTTCAACTACTCGTGGTCCCCATTATCATCTATCTAGCATCTCATCTTCCTTAATATCAACAATCCCTTTGTCAGCCTATCTTTCTTTTCTCTCTGTCTGGTTTCTGACTCCACATATTCACTCACTCCTTTTCACTCCCACCCACCGTCATAAGCAGAAATGCCAGCTTTTCCAAGCTGCCATCAGTTCTGAGGAAGGGCCAATGGACTCAAAACGTTAACAGTGTTCTCCCTCCACAGATGCTGCCAAACCTACTGATTTTTTTTTCCCAGCAATTTCTGTTCTTGTTTGCAATTATTCTTCAATAATTCTGGCGACTACTTTTCAATTAAATATTTTTTTTTAAATTTAGGTAAACAAAGCATTTGCAGTCTCTTCAAGTTCATTATTGCCACAAATGTTGCAATAGATTTTTCTTCAGTAATTTTTTTTACTTTAATATCACCAAGTCTTGGACTAGTTTGTTAAGGTGCAGTTAAGAGCAAATCTGATCTATTTGTAATTACCATGTTAAGCAGGCTATTATTATTAATCATTCACAGGATCAGTACAAGTAAAAGAAAATTAGAATTGCGTAAAGATAGATTTCTTCTAATTATAACTTGAAATAAAGCTTGAAAATTATATTCCTGAGGTTAACCACAAAACAAGTCTTGAAATATTTTTCTAGATCCAAAATTCTCAAAGTACTATTTAAAACCTCCCATTAATATAATTAGCTTTCTTACATCAATTGCTAAAAATAGACATAAATTTCCATGTATAATTTTAATATAAAGCAAAATTAATAATACATCCACAGGGAACATCATATTGCTATTCAATTCACATCATTTAATATGTAATTTTCACTATGTTCTCCAGCAAATTAAAATCCTTGTTTTCTTTCTTCATATTCTCTTTATATATGTCTTATCAATTCTTGCAGTAAAACATGGAAGCCATTTGAATTAGAGGTAATTTACCATTGTAGAACAAATGCTTAAGATCTTGCTGTGGTATAGCAGATTGCCAAAGCTGCCTTGCGCACTTATATTAATTAAAGATGCAAACATTTGTCCTACAATGTTTAATAATGTTATATTTCCGTCATGAAATTAGTTAAAACAGCCTTTGCTCAGCTTGCAGAAGTTCAATTTTTCATGGAGTCAAGTGGGGGAAGAAAAAATCAAAAGACAGAAAAGGCATGTAAGGAAGGCATAATACGATAATCATTGGGTCTTCAATACTGGGAATGTCAGGTTAGTAGTGCACCACGAGACCATCATAAGTCAAGGAATTTGTGTAATGTCTACGTGATGGTTCTTTTTGGATCAGATTGTGATACAGGCCACAAGGAAATCAGCAACTCTGAATTTGATGGTGAAGAATGAGACAGACTTTATTTGGGAG
Organism: Hemiscyllium ocellatum; assembly: GCF_020745735.1. Lineage (NCBI taxonomy): Eukaryota > Metazoa > Chordata > Chondrichthyes > Orectolobiformes > Hemiscylliidae > Hemiscyllium > Hemiscyllium ocellatum. The sequence continues at coordinate 48,271,130 of NC_083402.1, forward strand.
CTTTAAAGTGAAGGAGCAGTTTGAGATGGTGAAATTGGAATCAGATGCGATGGTGTTACAATTATGTAAAGGTGACTACAAAGATATGAGGGAGGAGATGGCCAGAATTGATTGGAGCAGCAATGACATGAGATTAGATTAGACTTACAGTGTGGAAACAGGCCCTTCGGCCCAACAAGTCCACACCGACCCGCCGAAGCGCAACCCACCCATATCCCTACATTTACCCCTTACCGAACACTACGGGCAATTTAACTTGGCCAATTCACCTGACCCGCACATCTTTGGACTGTGGGAGGAAACCGGAGAACCCGGAGGAAAACCACGCAGACACGGGGAGAACGTGCAAACTCCACACAGTCAGTCGCCTGAGTCGGGAATTGAACCCGGGTCTACAGGCGCTGTGAGGCAGCAGTGCTAACCACCGTGCCACCGTGCCGATTCTGGGGGGTAATTTGCGAGACAGAGCAGAAATTCATCCCAAGGAAAACAAAACATATAAACAAGAGGATGAGGCAACTATAGTTGACAAAGGTTGCCAGGAGCAGTATTAAAGCGAAAGAGAAAGTAAATAACGTGGTGAAGATTAATGAGAAATCAGACAATTGGGAAGCATTTAAAAACTAGCAGAGGATATCTAAAAAAAAAATAAGGGGGAAGAAGATGAAATTTGAGGGTAAGCCAACGAGAGTACAAAAGAAAATTGCAAGTTTTTTTTAGTTATATAAATGTGGTGGCATGGTAGCTCAGTGACTAGCAGTATTGCCTCACAGTACCAAGGACCCGGGTTTGATTCCAGCCTCAAGTGCCTCTCTGTATGGAGTTTGCACATTCTCCCCCTGTCTGTGTGGGTATCTCCTGGATGCTCCAGTTTCCTCCCACAGTCTAAATATATGCAGGCTAGGTGAATTGCCCATAGTGTTCAGGGATATGTAGGTTAAGTGCATGAGTCAGGGGTAAATATAGAATAACTGGGGAGGGGAATAGGTATGGATGGGTTACTCTTCGGAGGGTCAATGTTGACTTGTTGGGCCGAAGGGCCTGTACAACGCTGTAAGGTTTCTATATCTAATTCTACATCGAAAAGGCAAGAGAGTAGCAAGAGTAGAAATTGGAAAATGTGTTTGGAGAAATAGTAATGAGGAACAATGAAATGGCAAAGGAACTGAATAGGTACTTTGCTTCAATTTTCACAGTGGAAGACACCAGAAACATACAAGACCTTCAAGAGAGTCAAGGGGTCCCCTTGCTGGGGAATCTGAAAAGTCTGGAGGTGGATAAATCACAGGAGTCAGATGGACTACACTCTAGAGTTCTGAAGGAAATTTCTAAGGAAACTGTGGAGGCATTAGTGGTGATCTTTCAGGAATCCCTGGAGTCAGGGAAGGTGTCAGAGAACTGGAAAATGGTTAATGTAACAGCTTATTTAAAAAGGTATGGAGGCAGAAGACAGAAAACCATAGGCTTGTCTGCCTGACCTGGGATGTTATTAAAATTTTAGAGTCCACCATTAAAGTACGTGATAAAATAATGTTAGAACAGCTTGCGAAGGGGAGATCATGTCCGATAAATATGTTAGAATTCTATGACGAAGCATTGAGCAATTTAGACAAAGGAGAACTAGTGGACATGATGTATTTGGATTTCCAGAAGGCCTTTAACAAGGTGCCACACAGGGGGCTGCTGGTGACTAATGGAGTTCCACACAGGTCAGTATTGGGATCATATTTATTCATGCTATACATGAATGACCTGGATAATGAAACTGAAGGCATTGCTGCTATGTTTGCAGATGACACATGCATAGCTGGGGGATTGGAAGTGTTGAGGAAGTGTGGATGCTACAGAAGACTTGGACAGGCTAGGAGAGTGGGCAAAAAGTGACAATATGGGTAAGTGCGAGCTTATTCACTTTGGTAGGAAGAGTGGAGGTATAGACTATTTTCTAAACTGGGAAAGGCTTTGGAAATCTGAAGCACAAAGCCATTTGGGAACCCTAGTTCAAGATTCTCTTACATTATCATACAGGTTGAGTTGGCAGTTAGGAAGGCAAAAGCAATGTTAGCATTCATTTGAAGAGGGCTAGAATACAAAAGCAGAGACATACTGCTGAGGCTGTTTAAGGCTCTGGTCAGACCACATTTGGACTATCTAAGGAAGGATGTGCTGGCAATGGAAAGGGTCCAGAGGAGGTTTGTAGGAATAATCCAGGGCTTGCCATACGAAAAGCGGTTGAGGACTCTGAGTCTATACTCATTGGAGCTTAGAAGATTGAGAATATCATTAAAACATACAGAATACAGAGAGATACAGATAGGTTCTTCATTAGTAGGTGGATCAAAGGTTACATGGAGAGAGCAGGAAAACTGAGTTGAGGAACAGATCAGCCATGATAGAATGGCAGAGCTGACTCAATGGGCCAAATAGCCTAATTTTGTTCCGCATCTTCACTTCTAAGAATTAAGTCAATTAGATTAGAAGGCAGAAATTTGATGAGAATGAAAAGTTGAGAGAAGTTTGATTACCCAAACTTTCATGTATAAAGATACCAATCTTGGATTTCATGTGCCATGGTATGTTCAAGAGAGAACTTGCTCATTTAATACTTGAACGTGTCACCAATGGAGCCCATAGATGAGGTCGGATTTTGTGGGAACAGTACAGTTGCCAAGATAATATGATCGGGAAGTAGGTTTTCAAAAAATATTTTTACTATTCTAAACTACATTTGCATCTGATTCGGCTTTTGAATGGACTTTGAAAAAGTATTTGTGCCGAAACAAGTTTTTAGGATATTGAAGGTGTGTTCCAAAACAGATTGAAGAAGCTCAATATACTTGTAATCTGTAGTTGCAGGTCAGCAATGTGTAACCCAATTCATAAACACCTCCAAATTATCCTGGAGCTCTGGTTTTTGTGGTGCTACATATCCTTCTCCCCTTTGTTGTAACAATGATGAGATATTTGGGTATTAATCATTAGTAGCTTGTGGGTGTGGTAGTGTGACGGAGTCCTGACCAACAATCAGTCTCAGCAGAGATGGTCCTGAACTTGAAGACAAGTTGTATGGCAGTAACTATATATGTAATTTATCTGAACTCCTGGAATCACAGTGTTGTGGTGCAGTGACAGGCCTTTCAGCCAATTGTATCTGCATCGATTCTTCAAATGAGCATCATTACTTACTCCCAACATTCTGCTTCCTAATCCCCCCTCCAACTATACACTTGCAATTACTTGTAATCATCCAATGCCCTCTTCAATTGAAACTACCTCCACTACATTTTCAAGCAGTATATTACTTAATCTAGCTATTCACTGTGTGCAAAAGTTTCTTTCCACATCACACTTACTTCTTTTGCAAAGCTCTTTAAATTTCTGCTCTCTGGTTACTAATGCTTGCCAAGTCGATTAGATTTTTCTATCAACACTATCAAACCCACTCATGAAATGCTCACATCCCATGCAGGAATAAGAAAAAAATAATCTTGGTCCTTTCTTTACTTATTTCTGTGCGAGAGAATCCTTCACTTCACAGATCTTTTTCAAATAAGAGATGTTAATTACAGACATTCCTATCTGTCTGTTCTGTTACCTGAAGGACCTTTCAACTCAGACAGGGGTGAGTTTTGGTTTTTGCTTTTGTAGTGGATGTGTAACATCTGCATTTGATAAATATTGCTTGATCGTCGTTAACAATGTGTTCAGCAAACTTTTCAGTTAACAGTTCAGTACTAAGCTGAGATGACAGCGTTATTCAATTTTGATTGCGGCAATTTTTTATTCCATGCAGCTTTGTTGATATTTGTCTTCTGATGTTTTAACAATAGTACGGAGATGCAAAACATTCCCTCCAATCTGTGATTTACTCAGTGCTAATAATGTGGAAAAAATTATGGACACCAATATAGCAGGTCTTCTTATTAGTTTCAGTTGTTTATCTTGGAAAACCTGTACAGTCTTCCACAAACTGACTTCTTTCAGGTTAAGCGATAATGATTTTCTTCTGATTTAGTTGAACTTTATAAACAAATTCCAAAATATTAATGATAAATCATGCATCCTGACTCAAGAGTGAGATTGGCTGCTTCTGAAAGGCTTATGCACTCTAGAATGGAGTATTGTTTGCAAAGTAATGTAATCTATTACAAACCTTAGGTTTTGGAGTGGGATATTACACAGCTACATATTCTTCTTGCTGCAAATGTGTTGCTGGTCAAAGCACAGCAGGCCAGGCAGCATCTCAGGAATAGAGAATTCGACGTTTCGAGCATAAGCCCTTCATCAGGAATAAGAGAGAGTAGCCAAGCAGGCTAAGATAAAAGGTAGGGAGGAGGGAATGGGGGGAGGGGCGATGGAGGTGGGATAGGTGGAAGGAGGTCAAGGTGAGGGTGATAGGCCGGAGTGGGGTGGGGGCAGAGAGATCAGGAAGAAGATTGCAGGTTAGGAGGGCGGTGCTGAGTTGAGGGAACCGACTGAGACAAGGTGGGGGGAGGGGAAATGAGGAAACTGGAGGAATCTGAATTCATACCTTGTGGTTGGAGGGTTCCCAGGCGGAAGATGAGGCGCTCCTCCTCCAGCCGTCGTGTTGTTATGTTCTGCCGGTGGAGGAGTCCAAGGACCTGCATGTCCTCGGTGGAGTGGGAGGGAGAGTTAAAGTGTTGAGCCACGGGGTGATTGGGTTGGTTGGTTCGGGCGGCCCGGAGGTGTTCTCTGAAGCGTTCCGCAAGTAAGCGGCCTGTCTCACCAATATAGAGGAGGCCACATCGGGTGCAGCGGATGCAATAGATGATGTGTGTGGAGATACAGGTGAACTTGTGGCGGATATGGAAGGATCCCTTGGGGCCTTGGAGGGAAGTGAGTGTGGAGGTGTGGGCGCAAGTTTTACATTTCCTGCGGTTGCAGGGGAAGGTGCCGGGGGTGGAGGTTGGGTTGGTGGGGGGTGTGGATCTGACGAGGGAGTCACGAAGCGAGTGATCCTTGCGGAACGCTGATAGGGGAGGGGAGGGAAATATATCCTTGGTGGTGGGGTCCGTTTGGAGGTGGCGGAAATGGCGGCGGATGATACGTTGTATGCGGAGGTTGGTGGGGTGGTAGGTGAGAACCAGTGGGGTTCTGTCTTGGTGACGGTTGGAGGAGCGGGGCTCAAGGGCGGAGGAGCGGGAAGTGGAGGAGATGCGGTGGAGGGCATCGTCGATCACGTCTGGGGGGAATTTGCGGTCCTTGAAGAAGGCACCTTCCCCTGCAACCGCAGGAAATGTAAAACTTGCGCCCACACCTCCACACTCACTTCCCTCCAAGGCCCCAAGGGATCCTTCCATATCCGCCACAAGTTCACCTGTACCTCCACACACATCATCTATTGCATCCGCTGCACCCGATGTGGCCTCCTCTATATTGGTGAGACAGGCCGCTTACTTGCGGAACGCTTCAGAGAACACCTCCGGGCCGCCCGAACCAACCAACCCAATCACCCCGTGGCTCAACACTTTAACTCTCCCTCCCACTCCACCGAGGACATGCAGGTCCTTGGACTCCTCCACCGGCAGAACATAACAACACGACGGCTGGAGGAGGAGCACCTCATCTTCCGCCTGGGAACCCTCCAACCACAAGGTATGAATTCAGATTTCTCCAGTTTCCTCATTTCCCCTCCCCCCACCTTGTCTCAGTCGGTTCCCTCAACTCAGCACCGCCCTCCTAACCTGCAATCCTCTTCCTGATCTCTCCGCCCCCACCCCACTCCGGCCTATCACCCTCACCTTGACCTCCTTCCACCTATCCCACCTCCATCGCCCCTCCCCCTAGTCCCTCCTCCCTACCTTTTATCTTAGCCTGCTTGGCTACTCTCTCTTATTCCTAATGAAGGGCTTATGCTCGAAACGTCGAATTCTCTATTCCTGAGATGCTGCCTGGCCTGCTGTGCTTTGACCAGCAACACATTTGCAGCTGTGATCTCCAGCATCTGCAGACCTAATTTTTTACTTACATATTCTTCTTGTTTGCTTGCCTAAGTGGTTGTTCCGAAGTCGGTTGTGAAAGCTGAACCACCAGTTAGAGTCAGCAGAGAGGCTCTTACTCTTATTGACATGATGGGGTTTATGACATAATAGTGTAACAAATAGAAATTCAACCAGGAAAATGAAGCTGATTAACTGGCCACTTATTGACAGGGCAATGTGAACAAAGGCCTTCAGCCTGCTAACATTTATGTGATTAGTTCTCAGGTATCTGAACAGCTTAGGTCTGTGAAAATGATAATGAGAAGCCTCAGATCTCTATCAGATCAGGAATTGAATCTGATCTCTAGAGCAAAACCCACTTTATACCTGAAGAAAACCAATGGCGAGAGTGTGGTGCTGGAAAAGCACAGCTGGTCAGGCAGCATCCAAGGAGCAGGAGAGTCTACATTTTGGGCATAAGTCCTTCATCAGGATTCTTGCTGCCTGACCAGCTGCACTTTGCCAGCACCACACTCTTTAACTCTGATCTCTAGCATCTGCAGTCCTCACTTTCTCCTGAAGAAAACCAATGTATTCTTCTTTCAGTAGTTGCTGTAAGCTTTGTGTTTATTGAATAAGTCAGAGATCCTTTTATAAATGTGAACCAGCCACCCTGCAACTTGTGCAAACCAATGACAGCTTCAGGAGAAGGAAGATTGAAAAATAACATTCTGATCAACAACAAGAACCATCTCAGCAGACTCTGAACAGAGAGTATTGAGCTGCTTTGTCAATTTTCCCCTTGTCTATGATGCCTATTTTGAGTGTGTCTGGATTTCATAAGGGAGTTAGACTTTAGATAGTAGGGTTGCATGCCAATAGTTTATCATTTCTGTAGCAAGAATCTATTTATTGGTAATAAATAATAATTCTTGTTAAGTACAAAAACCTGATCCATGCTTTATGTCAGCACGTGTCTAATCATTAGGGAATGTTATGTACTTCTATAATTTTTTTTAAACATTTTGTGACAACTCTAGGAAGAGTTATGAGGAAGGGTCACTGGATCCAAAACATTAGCTATGATTTCTCCATAGATGCTGTCAAACCTACTGAGAATTTTCAGTGGTTTCTGTTTTTGTTCCAGGAATGGCAGGACTTGATTTCCTTACAGCGAGTTCACGCAGTCTATACAACATAACAAATTTGAGTTAATGTCAAAGGAGAAACTTCTACCTTTTGAGCATTTGCAATATTTAACATTTTCATTTGTGAGGACATGCTAGATTAATTCTGTATGTCAATTTCACAGCTGCATGAACCCATAGTGGAGCTTCACTTAATATGCACTTTCCACATTTGAGGCTTATAACAACAAAATTAGTTTTAGAGTGTTGAGATTGATACTCAAAATGTCTTTTGTTCCCCTGAAGTAAAAAGAAAAGAGATTCAAATTGAACATTAGCAATTCTTGTCACAGTAGCCAGGTGGAAGACTGACACTCTTTGAGTGACACCTTGGATGCTGTTAAGAATAAAATCTACCCATTCTTAGAAAGTTTATAGGTTTATAAAACTTTGTGCTGATTCCAAGCTTAAGAAATGTGTTAGTAAGTTAAGTTATGATAGCTATATATTGGTTCCATAAATCAGTAATCTCACAGATAGAAATGAATAAAATGGAACCTTCTGGAAGATTCACATTCACTCTCATAATTATGCTAGCCATGTCCACTACTTGTTCAAATTGAATTGAGCAGATTCAATTAACAAGAGAGGCAGCTTGAAAATTAAAAAGAATTTACAAGGTGAAAAAGTTATAATTTGTTTAAAATTCCATTTTATAAAGAAGGTGTGATCAAAATATAATTTTGTTCCATCAGATAATGTGAAGAAAATAATGCATCAGAATCAAACTGTCCATTTGTAGGGGTTACGATGTTGGCTTCCCAGTAATAGTGTTAATGACCTTTGTGGACATCAGAAATTGCATTTGATATATACTCTGAATTCAATAGATTAAATATGCATTTTTGTGTAGTATAGCGATTTTTAAAATACTAGTAACTGTGATTGGTTTTGCCTTTTCAGCTCTCATGTGGATGAGTGTGTTCTGAAGCAATTCATTTTCTGGGTGAATGGCAAATTTGTTGTCAGTAATTACATTCTTACCCAAAAATGTGTCCACTGATGAGAAAAATAAAATCCTCAACTGAGCTGAGGTCCAGCAGAGAAATGCAGATCAGGTTAAGCTTTCGCCACTCATGGTCAGGAAGAATGATGTGGGAAGTGAATTTGTGGTCTCAGTCACTACCACTAGTATATTTACAATGCAAAACTGCTCATAACTCAGCAGTCATTAGTTTAACACTTTGATGTAAGTCTGTGTTTTTTTCCCTGTATAAAAGCAAGCTTTAAAAGGAATTCTTTATTTTTAGCCCAAAACAAAAAAGTGATAAGACAATAAGACCATAAGTTATAGGAGTCAAAATAGACCAATCGGCGCATTGAGTTTGTTCTATCATTCAATCATAACTGATATGTTTCCCAATCACAATCTCCTGCCTTTTTCCCGTAATCTTTGATCCCCTTCTTAATCAAGAACCTTGTTATCTCTGTCTTTAATACACTCAATGACTTGGCCTGCACAGCCCTCTGTGGCAGTGAGTTCCACAGTTTCACAACTACTGCCAACTGACAGGGAAAAACCCATCTGTTTCACTCGTACCCTTTACAAATAAAATCCTTACCAGGTCCAGCCTACATGTGACTCCAGTCACACAGTAATTGGTTGACTCTTAATATGATACGAAGTAGCAAGCCACTCAGTTGTAGCAATCACTCAAAGGGTGGTGGTAGATGGCTGTTTGTGTGACTAGGAATCTGGTGTGCAATGGTATGTCACTATGAATATTGCTGGGTCCATTATTGTTCATCATATTCATAAATGATACAGATGAGAATGTGTGGGTGTGTGTGCTGAGATGATTAAAAATTAAGTTTGTGCATGGCACAAAAATTGGCTGTGTAATTCATAATCAGGAATAGAGGATGAAGGGCTTTTGCCCGAAATGTCGATTTTCCTGCTCCTCGGATACTGCCTGACCTGTTGTGCTTTTCCAGCACCATTCTAATCAACAGGAAGATACAGACAGGCTGGTCAAATTGGTGGATCAGTGGTAATTGGAATTTAACTCTGATAAATGTGAGGTGATACATTCTGAGAGAAGTAATACTCAATGGATGACAAGACACTAAGAAGCTCAGAGTAACAGAAGCATTTTGGGATGCTTGTCTACAGATCTCTGAAAGTAGCAAGACAGGTTACATAGAAGATCAAACAGTACAGAACAGGAACAGCCCTTTGGCCCATCATGTCTATGTCAACCAGGATGCTAAACCAAACTGAAGTAGATAAAAAGCAGCTATTTCCCCTTGATTGAAGGGTCAAGAACAAATGGTTCTACATTTAAAGTGAAAGACAGGAGAGCTCGAGGAGATTTAAAGAAAATATTTTTTTCACCCAGACTGTGGTCAGGATCTGGAATGCTCTGTCTGGGACAGGAGCTGAGTCAGGGAACTTCACAACCTTTAAAACATCATAGGACAAACACTTGAATTATCATAACATTCAAAGCTTACAGCAGGAATTAGTGTAACTAGTAGAGCTGTTTTTTTAAGCAGTGAAGATTTGATAAACCAAAGGGCATTTTCAGTACTGTACAATTCTGGGTACTGGAAGTAACAATGATAGAAACAGCCCAGTCAACCCTGCAAAGTCCTCTTAACAAACATCCAGGGGCTGGTGCCACAGTTGAGAGAGTCTCACAAACTAATCAAGCAACAGCATTTTCATGGAATCACACATTATAGATAATATCTCAAACACCACCATCATCCCTGGGTGGTTCCAATCACATCAGCAAGACTGACACAGCAGAGGTAGGAGCACGATGGTTAACAGTCAGGATGGAGCTGTCCCAGGAGTCCTCAACGTTGACTACTGTCACTATGAAGTCTCTTTGTATCAGTTCAAACAAAGACAAGGAAAGCTCCTGCTGATTGTCATATATGTCTTCCTTTGGCTATTAACTCTGCGCTGTTGATGTTGAACAACATTTGAAGGAAACACTGAGGTGGCAAGGGTGCAGAATGTACTCTGTGGTAGATTTCAATACCCAGCACTAATAATGGTTCAGCAGCAGCACTACTGATCGAGCTTGTCAGGACCTAAAGGACCTTCATTTTCAGGAGCAGCAAGATAGAGAGGACCAGGTGGCTGCCAGGAAGGTACATTTTACTCTTACAAGTACTTACCTCGAGTGTCAGTGGCCTTCATCTGCAGCAGCAGCAGGAGCGAGGAGCTGTGAGGGAGCGGTCAAATTGCGCTCTGGGAAGGTGAGTGAACTGATATATTTGGGCAGTGGTTGAACTCGAGAAGCTACACGTGCAGTGTCTCCCACCTATCCTCCTCCTCAAAACAAAAAAAGGACGCTGTGGTTTATTGATAAAATAAGATTTTTCCTAATTTTTTTTATTGGTAATTGGTGAAAACTTTTCTTTCCTTTTTCTTTTATCTAAATTAAGACGAAGTCAAGCTTAGGATTAGAAATGGCAGATCTCAGACCTGTGTTACGCTCCTCTTGCTCAATGTGATGTCCCTGACACAGCTGATGTCCCTGACTCCTTGACGTGCAGGACATGTGGCCAGCTGCAGTTCTTGTTAGACGCCATGACAGCTCTAGAGCTGCAAATGGACTCACTTTGGAGCATCTGCAATTCTGAGGAGGTCGTGGAATAGCATGTTTAGTCACCACAAATTGGTCACACCACAGATTAGGATTGCTGAGGGAGAAAGGGAATGAGTGACCAAAAGGCAGAGAAAGAGCAGGAAGGCAGTGCAGGTGTTCCCTGTGATCATGGTGGCACAGTGGTTAGCACTGCTGCTTCACAGCGCCAGAGACCCGGGTTCAATTCCTGCCTGAGTTGACTGACTGTGTGGAGTTTGCACACTCTCCTCGTGTCTGCGTGGGTATCCTCCGGGTGCTCCGGTTTCCTCCCACAGTCCAAAAATGTGCAGGTTAGGTGAATTGGCCATGTTAAATTGCCCACAGTGTTAGGAGCAGGAGTAAATGTCAGGGTGGGTCCACTTCGACAGATCAGTGTGGACATATTGGGCCGACGGGCCTGTTTCCACACTAAGTAATCTAATCTAAAAAAAAAATCTCCCTCCAAGAAAGGTATTCCATTTAGGATCCAGTTGGGGAAGACGATTTACCAGAGGAAGGCAGCAGTAGCCAGATTCATGGCACTGTGGTTGTCTCTGCGTACAGAAGGATGGGAAAAAGAGTGGAAGGGCTATTGGCAAAGGGGATTCCATTGTAAGGGGAGTAGATAGGTGGTTCTGTGGTCAAAAATGAGACTCCTGAATGGTATGTTGCCTCCCAGGTGCACGGGTCAGGGATGTTCCTGATTGGCTGCGAAACATCCTGAAGGGGGAGGGTAAACAGCTAGAAGTTGTGGTGCATATAGGCACCAATGATATAGATAAAAAATGGAATGAGGTCTGACAAGCAGAATTTAGAAAGTTAGGAGTCAAGTTAAAAAGTATGACCTCAGAGGTTATAATCTCAGGATTGCTATCAATGCCACATGCTGGTCAGCTTGGAAATGAAAGAATAGACAGGATGAATGCATGACTTGAGAGAAGGTGCAGGAGGGAGGTTTCAGTTTTGGGACATTGGCATCGGTTCTGGGGGAGGTGGGCCTATAACAAATTGGACTGTCTACACCTGAGCCAGACTGGAACCAATGTCCTTGGCAGTGCTTTTGCTAATACTGTTGGGGAGGGTTAAACTAATGAGGTAGGGGGATGGGAACCAAATGAGGAGGTAGTAATTGAAGCCTGTAAGGAACTAGATCATGAAGTCACCATGACTAAGGGGAAGAGAAAGCTGGGAGCAGATGAGTGGAAAGGGACTGGTGGTCTGAGGTGCATTTGTTTTAATGCAAAATGTTTAGTCAGTAAAGCAGATGAACAAAGGGCTTGGATTATTACCTGGGAGTATGATGTTGTCACTATTACTCAGATGTGGTTGAGTGAAGGGCATGATTGGCACCTAAATATCCCAGGATATCGATGTTTCAGGCAGGATAGAGAGATAGGTAAAAGAGGTGGAGGAGTTGCATTACTGGCCAAAGAAGATATCGCAGCTGTACTGAAGGAGGGTACTAGGGAAGACTCGAGCAGTGAGGTGATATGGGCAGATCTCAGGAATAGGAAGGGTGTGGTAACAAGGTTAGGACTGTACTATAGGTGTCCCAACAGCGACTATGAGATAAATGTGGAAATATGTAGAGAGATCATAGAAAGATTTAGGAGCAATAGGATGGTAGTGATAGGAGATTTTAATTTTCCAAACACTAACTGGGATTCACTTTGTGTAAGAGGGCGAGATGGAGCAGAATTTATAAGGAGCACCCAGGAAGGTTTTCTAGAGCAGTATTTAAGTAGTCCAACTTGGGAAGAGGCAATACTGGACCTGGTATTGGGAAATGAGCCTGGCCAGGTGGTTGAAGTTTCAGTAGGGGATTACTTTGGGAATAGTGATCTCAACTCCGTAAGTTTTAGAATACTGATGGAAAAGATGAGAATGGTCCTAAAGGAAGACTGCAAAATTGGGGGAAGCCCAACTATAGTAAAATACGGTAGGAGCTGGGAAATGTAGATCGGGAGCAGCTGTTTGAAGGGAAATCCAGATTCAACATGTGGGAGACTTTTAAAGAGAGGTTGATTAGAGTGCAGGAGAGATATGTCCCTCTGAAAATAAGGGATAGAAATGACAAGATTAGGGAACTATGGATGACAGGTGAAATTGTGAGATTAGCTAAGAGGAAAAAGGAAACCTACCTAAGATCTAGATGACAGAAGACAGACGAAGCTTTGGAAGAACATCAGGAATGTAGGACCAATCTGAAACAAGGAATTAAGAGGGCTATAAGGGGTCATGAGCTATCTTTAGCAAATAGGGTTGTGCAAAATTCCAAAGCCTTTTATTCATATATAAGGAGTAAGAGGATAACTAGAGAAAGAGTTGGTCAACTCAAGGACAAAGGAAGAAAGTTATGCTTGGAGTCAGAGAAAATGGGCGAGATTCTGAATGAGTATTTTGCATCAGTATTCACCGAGGAGAGGGACATGGTGGATGTTGAGGTTAGGGATAGGTGTTTGTTTACTCTAGGGCAAGTCAGCATAATAAGGGAGAAAGTGTTATTTCTTCTGTGAGGCATTAAGGTAGACAAGTCCCTAGGTCCGGATGGGATCTATCCCAAGTTACTGAGGGAAATGCGAGATGAAATAACTGGAGTCTTAATAGATATCTTTGTACAATCCTTGAACACAGGTGATGTCCTGGAGGACTGGAGAATTGCTAATGTTGTCTGCTTGTTTAAGAAGGGTAGCAGGGATAATCCAGGTAATTATAGATCGGTGAGCCTGACATCCGTGGTAGGGAAACTGCTGGAGAATATACTGAGGGATAAGATCTGTTCCCATTTGGGCTTATCTGTGATAGGCAACATGGTTTTGTGCAGGGAAGGTCATGTCTTACCAACTTAATAGAATTCTTTGAGGAAGTGACAAAGTTGATTGATGAGGGAAGGGCTGTAGATGTCATATAGATGGACTTCAGTAAGGCATTTGATATGGTTCCCCGTGGTAGACTGATGGAGAAAGTGAAGTTGCATGCGGTCCAGGTTATACTTGCTAGATGGATAAAGATCAGGCTGGGCGACAAGAGACAGAGAGTAGTAGCGGAAGGGAGTTTCTCAAAATGGAGAAGTGTGACCAATGGTGTTCCATAGGGATGTGGGCTGGGATCATTATTGCTTGAGATATATATAAATGATTTGGAGGAAGGTATAAGTGGTTTGATTAGCAAGCTTGCAGATAACACTAAGGTTGGTGTAGTAAGAGATGGTGAAGGGGACTGTCAGAGAATACAGCAGAATATAGATAGATTGGAAGTTGGGCAGAGAAATGTCAGATGGAATTCAATCTGGGTAAATTTTGAAAGATCCAAATTAAGAGCGAAATATACAGTAAATGGAAAAGTCCTGGGAAAAGTTAATGTACAGACAAATCTGGGTGCTCAGGTTCAATGTTACCTGAAGATGGCAATGCATGCCAATAGAGTAGTCAAGAAGACATATGGCATGCGTTCTTTCATCAGGTGGGGTATTGAGTACAAGAAATGGCAGGTCATGTTACAGTTGTATAAGACTTTGGCTTGGCCACATTTGGAATATTGCGTACTGTTCTGGTCACCACATTACCTAAAGGATGTGGATGCTTTGGAGAGGGTGCAGAGGAGGATTACCAGGATGTTGCCTGGTATGCAGAGTGCTAGTTATGAAGAGAGGCTGAGTAGATTAGGATTATTTTCATTAGAAAGATGAAGGTTGAGAGGGGACCTGATTGCGGTCTACAAAATCATGAGAGGTATACACAGGGTGGATAGCAAGGAGCTTTTTCTCAGAGTGGGAGACTGTTATTTGGGGTCATGAGTTCAAAATGAGAGGGAGTTTAAGGGATATATACATGGAAAGTTCTTTATGCAGAGGGGTGGTGGTGCCTGGAATGCGTTGCCAGTGCTGGTGGTAGAGACAGGTATGATAGCATCATTTACAATGTATCTAGACAGATCTAGGCAGGGAGCAGAGGGATACAGACCCTCAGAAAGTAGGCAACAGGTTTAGATAGAGGATCTAGATCGACACAGGCTTAGAGGGACGAAGAGCCTGTTCCTGTGCCATAATTTTCTTTGTTCTTTGTTCTGCTGGACTGGAGCTGTGGCAGGTGGTGAAGGAATCAACAAGGGGGAAAAGAAACATACTTGACCTCAACCTCACCAATCTGCCTGCTGCAGATGCATCACAGTATCAACCACTGTACACTCCTTGTGGAGATTAACTCCTGCCTGATAATACCTTACATCATGTTGTGTGGCACTATCACCATACTAAATAGGACAGACTTGAACCAGATCTAGCAGCTCAAGACTGGGCATCCATGAGACGCTGTGAGTCATCAGCAGCAGAGTTGCAATTCAATACAACCTGCAACCTAATGGCCCAGCATACCCCACTTTATCATTAGAATGAAGCTAGGTGATCAACTCTGATTCAAGAGGCCGTGCCAGGAGCAGAGCCAGGCATGATTAAAAATGAGGTGTTAACCTGGCAAAGCTTCAACACTGTACCACTTGCATGTCAAGCAGTGTCAGCAGCAAGTGATAGGATCATTTAGCTCTGTCTATAGTCAATGTATTATTTCTAAGTCCTGCAAACCTGCCACATCCAGTCTTGCATGACAGCGGACAATTAAACAACTCACTAGAGGATGTGGCTCCACAAGTATTCCTATCCTTAATAACGAGAGACCTCAACACATCAGTGTAAAAGATAAGGCTGAAGCATTTACAAGAATCTTCAGTATCCCTTTTCCTCTCTCTTTTATCCATGCAGTGGAACATGTTGGCTGGTCACTTGTCTTCTGTCTTGCCTACTCCACGTAGATATTTTCCAATCATTCTGTTCAAAGATCTTCTAACACGCCTTTGGAGCAAGTGGGATTTAACCCAGATATCCCTGAATCAGAGGTAGAGATACCATCACTGTGCTACAAGATCCCACAAACTGTATTTTTATTTAAACAAGAAGACATCTTTTTTGTGGATAGAGTTTATTGACTACACAGAGTTGCTTTTGTTTTATTAACCCATTCGTCAATCAACCTGTTTGGTGCCTATGAGTAGTACTGAAGGCTCTACTTCCATCCTGTATAACTCTATGACTGGTCAGAGATGTTACTACACACCTCTGAAACAGATGGGACTTGAACCAGGGCCTCTTGTGCCACAAGAGTTCACCAAGTGTCTTTTATAACCTATTTTTCTAATCAACCTGTTCAAAATTATTATTATTACACACTCTGGAGCACATGTGAATTGAACCCAGGCCTCAATTCATATTTGACCACTGCCATGGTGGGACTTGAACCCATGCCCCCTAGAATATTAACCTGGAGTTCAGGATTACTAGTCAGTGACATTACCACCGCCTCACATACATTTTTAATTAACCCAATCAGAGTTGCGACCACATACCTCAAGAACAGGTGGGGTTTGAACCCTGGTCCATTGCATCAGGGGTAGGTACACTACCTCTGTGCCACAAGAGCCCCACTAACTGCATGCACTATTATATCAGAGGAAAAATGAGGCTATTAAAGTGGTCATTAATTAACCGCTTAAACGACTCCAAAGGTGTAAGGGAAAGGCCAGCTGGCTCCACCTTAAGATAAGGAACAGGTGGAGATTGGACAAGATCGCATTGGGCTGGTCACCTACTTTATTATGCATCCCTGTCCCCAACAGGGCAGCACTGTGGCTCAGTGGTTAACACTGCTGCCTCACAGTGCGAGGGGCCCACGTTCGATTCCAGCCTTGGGTGACTGTCTGTGGAGTTTGCATGTTCTTCCCATGTCTGCGTGAGTTTCCTCTGGGTGTTCTGGTTTCCTTCCACGATCCAAAGCTGTGCAGGTCAGGTGAGTTGGCCATGCTAAATTGCCTATAATGTTCAGGGATGTGTGAGTTATGTGCACTTGTAAGGGGTAAGGATAGTTTAATAGGTTTGGGGAATAAGTTTGGATGGATTGCTCTTCGGAGGATCAGAATGGACTTGTTGGGCCTAATGGCCTGTTTGCACAGTAGGGATTCTATGAACTTTGTGTATGTTTGCTGAGATTGGGCGATATAAAATTCTCCCCAAATTGGTTGCACTGTTTGAGAGATAAGGAATGTGAAGACATAGATATGAGTTTAAATGCAAGATATTTGGGATGTAGAGACAACATTTTTCGTTACATAATAATTTATGAGGCTATCGAATGCAATAGCAGAAACTTTCAAGAACAGATTTCATGGGTGTTTGATATAAATGTTGGTAAAGAGATATGGGAACAATTGCACGTACATAAGATTGACATTTGTATGGACCTTCAATGCCACCTTGATCTAGTCAGGTCGAACAGTTAGATCTATGTTGTAATTTGTCTGGAATTCAATTCAATTATTCCTTTATCAGGAGATTTCAGAAGGTGATGTGTTGTTTATATCAAACGATTAGTGTCGATATTTGCCTTCACCAATAATTTTTTAATTTTTTGAGACAGGAGTGTGGTAAAGTAAATTAGTCAAGCAAGTTCAATTCTGGTGGAATTTCATTTGATCATAATTCAGAAAGGACCTTCTGCTCCAGGGCATAGCCATCTCTATATTTTTTTAAGAACTAGAAACATGCACAGAATTTGGAAGGATATTGCTCACCATCCTGCATTTAAAATATGGCATAGTTTGCTTTTCAGCATCTGTATCCTGTATCATATTTATTTTATAAATGTTATATATTGTAGTCTCCACCTCCAAAAGGCTTTAGTGTTGTGCCTCAGACCTGCTTCTCCAAAGTTGCATACAAGTCAACCAAAATTGTGATGGAGTTAGTTGAGAAGAAACGGTGGGGGTGTTGATAGGGATGGAGGTGAGCGGTGTTAACATTAAAAAGTACATGGAATTAGGTAGGTTGAGGCCTTAACATTGTTTGTAAATTGGCTTCACCCCACTGTCTTTGAAATTTAATGTGGGGGATTGTATACAACCCCTTTGAAGAATCAACTCCTATCGATTGATGTAGTATTATGTCAATTTGCTCTCAAATGTAAACATCACATGGAAGTATTTCTTGGGTTCCTGCTGAAGAAACCAAGCTGCACCATGCCTGCTGCCAGACAATTATGTCAAATCTGGTAGTATTTGATAACGTGGTGACTGTGTTAAAATGCTGCAGACCGATTTACTGGGATTAATTTATTTTGTTCTTATAAGTGATTTCAGCATCACTGCCAAGGCTTGCTCCTGAATTACACTTGTCTCTTAAATGGATTAGAACCAATAAATTCTTGAGTCAACTCCACTGCTAAGGGTCTGGAGCCAAATGTAGATCAAGCTAGGATGGTGGTACCTCTCCCTGAAAAGCCATTCGGGAATTAGATAAGCTCTTACAACAATCAATTGTGCTTAAATGGTCACTGTTAGACCATCTACTAATTCCAGATTTCATTGATTTAGCATCTAATATGGTCAAATTTCAACCCTTATTCTCTGGAATATCATTCTGAGAATCTGATTATTAGTTCAATGATGTTATAATTATATTATCATCTCCCTCTATCTTCTGTCTGGACACACTTCAAAACTTTTATTTTAAAGTAAATATTTCAAAATTTCATTCAACTGAAAGCAATTTAATTCTTATTATGCAATAAATCTGCAATACAGTTGCTACATATTATATATTTAAGACATTATGCACCTAATACACAAACTGTAGTGCACTTTAAAATAGGAACATGCCAATGAGGCATTTCAAACCTACGCATTTGATGACTTTTATTGAATGCTAAGCAGACATGAAGACCAATTTATGTAAATTTGTGTGATGTGAGAGGGTTGACAGACAAACCAAGCCAGGTTATTAACTCAAGTTTTAGTTACAAAACTGAACATTCCTGATTTGCACTTGGTCTTCTGAGCAAATGACAGGCCATTCTTGCAAAGCTAGTGGATTCCTTTTTCTTTTGACATATACGGGCGGCACGGTGGCACAGTGGTTAGCACTGCTGCCTCACAGCGCCAGGGACCTGGGTTCAATTCCCACCTCAGGCGACTGACTGTGTGGAGTTTGCACGTTCTCCCTGTGTCTGCGTGGGTTTCCTCCGGGTGCTCCGGTTTCCTCCCACAGTCCAAAGATGTGCGGGTCAGGTGAATTGGCCATGCTAAATTGCCCATAGTGTTAGGTAAGGGGTATATGTAGGGGTAGGGGTATGGGTGGGTTGCGCTTCGGCGGGTCGGTGTGGACTGGTTGGGCCGAAGGGCCTGTTTCCACACTGTAAGTAATCTAATACATGCAGGTCCCAATGATATAATTTCAGTTCAGAGGTTTGCTTCCCAGGTCAAGACAGTGAGGAAGAACAGTGCGACGAGCAGAGATCCAAAAATACATACGTGTAGGTTTCCTTATAGTGCTTAGAAAAGCAAAACCACTTATCTTGTCCCTCTTCAGGAAGCTGAATCACCCCTTCCATGAACACCTTATCCCACTCTGCACCTGCAGAATGTCCTAACCACCAATCTGGACACCTAACTAAAGTTTGTGGGTAGAATACCGTATTTCCCATTGTATCTCAACAATTTCCCACCCAGAATCAGAGAAAAAGCAGCAGGAATTATTTCAACAAGGCCGGGAGTTTTAAAAAGTCAGTGGAGCCTCACTCTAGAGTCACCAATGAGATACTTTAACTCTGTACTCACGCACCCAAAACTAGTCCAGATTTAAAATAGGATTGTTAATGTCACAATCTATATGAGCAAGCCAAAGAAATTGATCGAACATGGAGGCCCTATGGCCCACTGAGCCTATGTCAACTCTGAATTATCAGAGTTGTCCACCTAGTCTCATTTTCTTGCCTTTCACCTTACCATAATTCTTCAAAAATATTTTCTTCTTCTATTTGGAAAGCAATCATGGTTTCTGCTTTGTTATGATCCTAGCTGGTGGCATTATTGGGCATCTTGTGGTATAGAGTGAAATCTGGCTCATAGACATAAGAGTTTTTAAATGTTTTTGTTTACCATGGAGATCAGTCTCTGAACATATTCACAAGAGGTTCCAATGTAATTATAATAAAAGACTGCAACATGTTTTTTGCACAACAGAAAAAAAAAACATGAACCATGCTACACAAAACAAGAACAATTTAAAATGGTCTCATTAAAATAAGAGAAAAATTTAACCCTTCAACCCCAACAACACGTTTACAGATATCCAAGTCTCAGTAAAGGCTCCACCCGGTCTCCACACTAAAACACCTTATGACATAGCTATAAACAATTTATGTTCAAAATTTTCTGCATTTACTTGATGCTTTCTTCTTTACTTACTGCTTGTTCCTGAAAATCTTAAACAACCTTTGAAATAGCTCACTGACCACCAAACATAGGTTCCTTAAACTCATACCATCAACAGCCTAGCCTCTCTGACACCTCTACAGCCATCTGTTTCTGGTTTTCTGCTCAGCAATTGACTACTTTTTTTACCCCAGCACTGACAGTTTAGACTGCTAATAATAGCACCTCCGCTAAGGACCTCTTCTTTCTGAATCAACCTGTTTCTGTCAGAATGAAACTGATGCTGGGGAATTTTATTTCTCTCTCAGGGCTGAGAAAATTCAAGTCAGTAAACAACTTAATAATTTTTTTTCCCTAAATGGCTTGCTGTTCATTTTCTGAAATCACATGTTTTCCTGGAAATGCTGATTTATAACTCAATAGATTTTGACCTCTTGAAAAAGAACCTTCCAAAAACTGAAGACTAAAATATTTATTTTTCTCCCTTTAGAACCAAGTTCTCAAATCGCAGTTATATAATATGAATTTACATCACATTTTCCACAGCACTTTTTAATAAGGGTTTGTCCATTTACTAACAGCTGTTTATGGTAAAAATAACTCTTTGAAACTCCCTCTGTCGTCTTTTGCCACATGTTCAGACATCTATGCCTTTTACATTAATGCGGTCTGTGATTTTTCTATACAGTAATGAGCACAGCATATTGTGAGCACAACCACAGAGTGACACGGTCTTGCTGAGATAGATGTCATTACGTTTATTACCAAACTAACTATTTACATGGCTACATTTATTTATTCACTCAGGGGGCATAGACATCACTGGCTGGTCTAGAATTTATTGCCCATCCCTAGTTGCCCTTGAGAAGGTGATCTGCCTTCTTGAACCATTTCAATCCATTGCTGTAGGTCGACCCACAATGGCATTGAGGAGGAGTTTCCACATTTTTTATCCAAAGACACTGAAAGTACGGCTGATATATTTCCAAGTGAGGATGATAGGTGGCTCGGACAATACTCCTCCCTAATGAATGAAGTCCAACAACTACAATCAATACCTTTGTGACATTTATGACTCCAATGAGCAAAGAAGGTGAAACAGCTCTTCAGAATGAAGCACATTTAGAATCCTAAAAAATATATCATGGCATAGATTCTGCTTTGGGTACCATCAATGATTCCAATACAACTTGCAACATAAATTGGAGATTTATCTTTGAAAAATGTATTTTTCCATTACATTTCCACTCAAGTTTTTTTCCAGTATCAGTGAATGCGCAATTTGCCTTGCACCAGGCATATGACCTTTTATTTTGTAATACATGCAAATATATATTTTAATATATTTCTGGGCATTCTAAAAGTCAGCATGATTAGACTTAGATCTAAGAACAAATTACAAAACTTCAATTCAGCTTTCATCTATCTGTTAATACTCTAATTATAAATTGCTGTGAATTACTTACAAAGCTTCACTTTCTAGTTAAAGTAAAATACAGTAGACAGTAAAGATGGTTCTTCTTTTAAATTTTGTATATTTTTAATTCTGAACTGAAATGGAAGAAGACTGTTTTAAAAACATCAAGTTACTGACACTCTTTATAAATGCACTATTCTTTGTCCAAACCAGAGTTGGAGATGTGGAAGGGTTATTGCCAATGAGCTGGAACTTGGGGTCCATATGAATGATTTGGCCAGGAACAATTAGCTGATTGGTCCATAGAGTAGTGATCAGTTGTTAATAAAAATTAAAAAAAAACAAATAAAAGATTCCTTACTTTTTATACAAAAAGTCATCACTGTACGTTCATACATAAAAAAACTTTTATCTGGGAAATGAAACAGCATCTGCAATTTCCTAATTGATGTTTACCACCATTTAAGATCAGAAAAGTTTAGATGTTCTGATGTATTCAGTTACATCGAAAAATCTGCTGAACACTGCAGAATTTTCAATTGAAATGTAACTAATTTTATTTTTTATCTGAATTATTTTCTGACATTTCCTGAATTGATTCTTCAAGAAATCCCAAAAAATCTTCAAAAGTAATAAAACATGTCCATGTCTTTTGTAATATCTTTTGTTCAGAATTGATATATCAATAGTAGTTCAAAGCCAATAGTGTTAAATATTTAAGAAAAACAAGGTATCCTATATCATAATAGTTTTGCTGTCATGAAACTCCAATTCTATAGCACTGAAAGGTCTGATTTTGATGAATATATAATTATTAATATTGATTTAAAAGATAAAGGGGTCAAATCAAAAGAAAAAAGACTGGGAATAAAAAAAAGTCAGAGGAAAGACATTATTCCACTGTTCTGGGATTTGCAAATGTGTCTGCTGTAAAAGTGAATAACGAAGGGCATAAATTTAGAGAATGAATATAGACTTTGGTCTCAGAACACAATCAGTCTTCATAAAGGTTACATTTTTTCCTTTTTTTAATTTTAAATGTTCCTATTACGTGTTTCTCGTTATCACAATGAAAATTCTTTGAACACAGAAAACTGTTCTGTCTGATCATTCTTTTCTCAGTTATGCAGTGGTTTTAAGCTAAAAGCATCAGCAATGGTAGCAAATAATGGTGAATAGAAACCTACAGTAAGTCTGGGGCATCTTATTGATTAAAGTTGGCAGTAGCTCCAGGCAACAATT
Source organism: Hemiscyllium ocellatum (assembly GCF_020745735.1). NCBI lineage: Eukaryota > Metazoa > Chordata > Chondrichthyes > Orectolobiformes > Hemiscylliidae > Hemiscyllium > Hemiscyllium ocellatum. Next base: position 48,293,754 of record NC_083402.1, read on the forward strand.
CAGGTTACTGAATTATTAATTATTAAATTCAAAAGAAGTGAAACAAATGTATAATAGCTCATTTTGTTTCTGAACATTATTTTCATATAGTTATCCATAAGGCAATGATATTAAAGTAACTGAATAATAAAGGATTTTCGTTTTTTTTAAAATATATATTGTTGGCAGAAAAATAAGATTTTGTAATACTGAAAGTAAAGCAGATCATACAAAATAAATGTAAACAAAACATGAATTTTGTAAACAGAAACAGTGTAATAAAAATATTTTCTTCTTCAGCTTTGAAATCTATTATTTGTGATCATGTTTCCTATACTAACATCATTAATCACCTATCATTCAATAAATTAATATACTTGGTGCAATATTGTGTCTTTAGGACAATATCCATAATTAATTCAGAGTTTTTTCTTTACATTATCTGAGTTGGTTCAGCGCAAGTGAGGAGTGCAGCTATACTGGGACAACCATTGATTACGAAAAATCTCCAGGACTGGTGGTACATGCGCAACTACTTCAGCTACACTTGATATACCAATGGATCCTTCTTGTCTTAACATTCCTGTGAATCTACACAATGTTCCCTTTCATGATGCAGAAGGTAATATGTTAACTATTCACAAATTGTCCAGTTTAAGATATCACTCAAACACAAACATGCACGAAAAGTTAAAGTTACAACATATTGAAATGAACTGGTGCCCTTTTTTAAAATGAGAATGTAGCTCAATCCACTTTCCATTTTCAATGTTGTTACTGTTTACTTTGATGTTACCTTATTTTACCCACAAAATCAATTTTCAACAAAGGTCTCAGCTTTAGTTCTTATGGCACCACTTCAATTTTGTTTGTGAAATTTTTAATGGGATTGCTGTCTACATCAGCATTTGTTGCTGATGCCTACTTGCTCTTGAGAAGATGGTGGTGAACTGCCTGCTTGAACTGCTACAGTTTGGTGCATAGTAACACCCACAGTGCTGTAAAAAAAAAGGAGTTACAGGATCTTGGTCTAGAATACTAAATGAACAGGGATGTCATTCCAAGTCAGGAGGTGTATGGCTTGGAGGGGAACATGCATGTGCAGTGTTCCCATATGCCTGATGATAATAACTCTCTAAGAGGTTGAAATCATGGATTTTGAAGGTACTGTCCAAGTTGATTTGTTGAATGCATCATTTAAGGACCTGAATTAGCAGCAGGGCAGTAAGGTTGATATTGGACCTTCCTACCGTGCCTTCAATTCTGGTGGAGGCAGGAAGCTTGCAGAGTTTGGGCATGGCCTCCTCACAACTGATGAAATGGCCTTTCCATTAATATGGCCATTACTTCCAGTGGAGACAGAAAAACTGCAGATGCTAGCATCTAAAATAGACAGGCAGGTGCTGGAAGAACACAGCAAGCCAGGCAGCATCAGGCAGTGGAGAAGTCGACATTTCAGGTGTAACCCTTCTTCAGGACTAGGGTTGTGAGCAGGGGGAGCTACAGATAAAAGGGGTGGCAGGGCAGGGTGGTGAAGTGGGCACAGGTGAAGGCAGGTAGAAGGTACGACTTGGTTGGTCAATGGGAGGAACGAATCTGGTTGGTGGCAGGGAGCAGTGGAAGGGATGGGGAGGGGCTGATAAGGGAGTTGGGGGAATGGGAGGGGGGTTATTTGAAATTGGAGAACTCAATGTTGAGTCCTCTGGGCTGTAGGCTGCCCAGGTGGAAGATGTTGTTCCTCCAATTTACGGTGTGGTTCATTGTGACAATGGAGGAGGCCAAGGATGGTCATGTCAGAAAGGGAGTAGTTAGGGGAACTGAAATAGGCGGAGACTGGGAGGCCTGTTTGATCCATGCACACTCAGCTGTAATGCTCAGTGAACCGCCACCTAAGTTTAAGCTTGGTCTCCCCAGTGTAGAGAAGACCACATTAGGAGCACCTGATGCAGTAAACTAGGTTGGAAGAGAGGCAGGTGAATCTCTGTCTCACGTGGAAGGACTGTTTGGGGCCCTGGATAGAGGGAAGGGTGTGGTGCAAAACCATCAGTTTTGCATCTTTTCTGGTTGCAGGGGAAAGTACCTGGGAGTTCAGGGGACTTGGTAGGGAGAGTAGCACAAACCAAGGAGTGTCAAAGGGAACAGTTCTTGTGGAAGGCAGAGAGGGGTAAGGAAGGGAAGTTGTTCTTGGTGGCGGGGTCTAGTTGGAGTTGGCAAAAGTGTTTAAGGATGATGCGTTGGATGTGGCGACTGGTAAGGTGGTAGGTGAGGACAAGACGTCTCTGTCTTTACTGCTTTGTGGGGGCTTGGGTGGGTTGGAGCTCAATTTATGCCCAGTGATTACTGATAGTTACTTCAATTTAATATACAGCTTTCACTACTCAAGCATTCTATTCTATCTTGTTGAAGGAAACACAGATCACTTTGCAAAAGATCTCAATTTAGTCTACAACCATGTTCCTGATCTTGGTTGCTTCTCATTTAAATTATTTCTCTTATAAGAATCCTATGAGACTCTCATGAATCTCCTAATTTTCTCTTCTATTGATTTCCTTCACTGTTATAATTAAAATTAGGGAAAGCTTGAGAAACAACACCTCAAATTTTGATGTTTTCGAGATTAAACTTTAAATTCAATAATCTCTCATTTTAGCCCCACAGCTCCAATTTTGCTTTGGACCAAAATTGCAGGAGGTCTACTTTTATTGTATTCAGTTTCTCTAATCTCTTCCATTGCTTTTGTTGTTCCAAAAGCATTTTCTTTTGCATCACACCATAGTTCCCTGTCTCTTACACTCTTACGCCTTCCAAAATATCAGCTTTTTTCACTTCTCTCACCTCTCCAACTGCACATATGTGTTCTGTTTAAAACAGGTTACATCTCTTTTCTATGATCTTGTGAAATGTCATTGATTTGATGTGTCAACTCTGCTTTTCACCCCAATGTTTTGGTTTGACTGTTGAGCATTTCCAGCAATTTTGTTGTTTCCTCTTGCCATGTTGCTTAATCATACCTCTGATCTCATGACAGAAGAACAAAGAGTTAGTTACAAGATTATTTATTGACCGTATTTCACAATTAACAGAGCATAAAACATGTTCTAGCAAATGTTTTTTGTACAATTAACCTCCGGGCCCAGCCACACAGAGGTGTTCAGCTATAATAAATATCAATAAATATTGCCTCATGTGGATGACAGCATTTATTTTCAGGCATGTATTTGACCAATCTGATTGATATTCCTAATGCCTAGTTGACCTCTGGGCATGGCTGCAGATCTGAGAACTTCCAAATAGTTCAAGCATAATTTTTTTTACCTACTTTATACACATTTAATTGTAAAGTATGGTCAAAAATAATTGTGCAGGTAATTCATTATTCTTCATTCATAAGACAATTTTTAAAAAATTTTTGTTTCCTCTAAAACATCTTTCAGTTGGTTGGCTGCACTTTCTGATCATCGTCGTCATACAGTAAACTGCTTTGAAATAAGGTCGGTTCACTAGAACCAGTTCTGAGCAAGTGTCACTGGACCCAAAACATTAACTTTCATTTCTCTTCACAGATGCTGCCAGACCTGCTGAACTTTTCCAGCAACTTTGGTTTTTGTTTTGGCTTACTGATAACCATTTTCAAGTTTAGGATCCTCTGATTGAACCACTCCTCAACTGACGAGGCCAGGTCGCAATATTGGAAATGAAAGCTAGTGAAGTTCTTGTATCTCAACACACCAAGATATTTCTTGCCTCAAAACATATTCCCAATTTACTTGTACAATTTTCTTTCATTTTGTGTATTCCAGCTACCATTACCTCTAACTGTATAAAGACATCAGGAGGAAGGGAAGAGAACACACCCTTATCTAAACAATGGAGCAGAGGTTAAGAGCGTCAAGTTCCTTGGAATGACAATAACAATGTATTGGATTTCCCACATAGATGCGGCAGTCAAGAAGGCACAACAGAATATCTTCTTCCTCAGGCAAGGAAAATTTGGCATGTTCATAAGGACCCTCAATAACTTTTACAGAAGCACCATAGAAAGTCTACTGTCCAGTTGCATAACAGCCTGGTATGGTAACTGCTCTGTCCTGAACCACAAAAAGCTACAGAAGGTTGTGAGCATAGTCAGACCAGACCGTCATGGGAGCCAAACTCCATCCATACACTCCATTTATATTTTTCATTGCCACAGAAAGGGTGCCAGCATCAAAGACCCATCCCATTTTCGTAACGCTCTACTACAACCTCTTCCATCAGGCAGAAGATACAAGACCTCGAACACATGCACCACTAGGTTCAAGAACAGCTTCTTCCCTGCTGTTATTAGATTGCTGAATGGACTCTCTGACTACAAATAATATTGATCTTGGTAATGTTGATCTTGATTTGTGCACCTCCTGTGCAGTGTAACCTGTATGCTTCATTCTGTCTAAGCACCTTTGATATGTAAGTCCTTGCTTGCTTTGATCTGCCTGTATTCCTCGCAAACAAAGCTTTTCACTGTACTTAGATACACATGACTCCAATGAATCAAATCAAGACTTGAGTTATAGATGGGGCCAAGTGAGTTGGTTATTTTATACATGAATTCATTCATGCACAAAAAAAACAAGATGATGCAATCTAATTTGTAGTAGGAGAGTAGACTTTAATCCCATCAGTTTTTATTTTCTCTGTTCACTTTGCCAAATCTTACAATGTCAGAACACTGAGCTGGGCTAACTATGCAAATATTAAGGCTACAAGAGCAGGTCAAAGAACTTGGAATCCTGTGTTACTTAAGTCATTTCCTGACTCCCTAAATCCTGTCCACCAAATACAAGTCTAATTTAGGAATGTGTTGGAATGCTTTCACTTGCCTGGATAGGTGCATACCCAACAGCTCTCAAGATGCTTGGCACCATTCAAGACAAATTAGTCCAGTTGATTCAATATTTACTCCCTCCTCTACTGATGCACTGTGGAAGCAGAGTTTCAATGAGAAGATATTGAACAGTCAATGAAAATGGCTGTTTTGACAGGACCTTCTAATCAAGTGACCCCCATCAACTTGAAGGACAAGGGAAGCAGATGTATGGGAACACCATCACCTGCAATTTCCCTCCAATCCACTCATCAACCTGATTTGGAAATATAACACTGTCCCTTCACTGTCAAAATCCTGAAACTCCCTTCTGAACAGCTTTGGAGATGTCCACATCCCTCATGCTTCAAGAAGGCAGCTCACCATCACATTCTTCAGGAATGTTAAGAATGGGCAACAAAAACTGACCAAACCAGTAATGTCCACATCGCATGAAGAAATAAAAAAAGTCTAATAACTCAACCATTCAGTACCAAGAGTAATTATTGATAGACAGCAAGGTGGTCAAAGTCATAACAATCTTTCCAAACTGTTGGAGGTTATATTAAAGAGACAATATGTTATGTTATAGTGTCATAGTCATAGAATAATAGAGCCATAGAGCATAGAAACAGAAGCATCTGTCCAACCAGTAATTCTGAATCCTGTACAGCATGGAATGTTTCAAGTTCAATTAGTCCTCTGAAGAAGGGTCACTGGACTTGAAATATTAACTCTGTTTACACTTCACAAATGCTGCCACACCTGTTGATACACTCCGGCAATTTCTGTTTTTGTTTCAGAAATAAAACTAACAGCATGTTTTTGATGCTAAATTGTCACTGGGAATATGACTGTATATCCAACAATGTGCCTCCACTAATTAAATGCTGAGTTCAGCATTTCCTTTAAACCTGTAATGATCACTGATATCGTCAACATTTGCTGTTGAAAAAAATGCTTTCAAACTGTGACAAAAGAATGAAGTAAAATTGATCATGAAATTGGTACTTAAAACTTACTTTTTAATGATTCTATGGTGACAGTCCTTACAAGGATCAGGATGAGGAAGTGTCACTCAGAGCATTACAAATCCAATGTCCTAAATGTGGACTACGAGACCATGATTTTCAGATCTTGTCTTTTAGACAATGAGATCAGAAAGCCTACTCTTGGCCAAGTTTAATGAACGAAATACATCTGCTACAAGTTGTGCAATTTCAAGTGAATTGTTCACTTTCATCAAGGCCAACTGACTTACAATAAACACCCAACCTTGATAACAAAGCACCTCTTGAGCCAGTACAAACACATTTCCTTGGCTGTTTGCAATCTTTTGTGGGCATAATAATAAAAAGGGAATATTCTTATCATGTTGTAAGATCTTTGAAGCTGTCTTTTTCTGCTACACATCAGCTTATACTTATGTTTCCCAGTTGTATTAGTACAGCTAAGAACAGATAGCTTAGCTTCACTACCTGAACCACATGGGTACAACAGCAGCATTAAGTGCTTTGCATAGGTACAGGTCATGTAGTTTGAGCCACCTGGGCATTTTGGGTTGAGTTGAGCTGGGTGGTGTCAGTTTGATCAACTTAATGATCAGGAACTAATCAGGCAAGCTTCGCAGAGCAAGATGGCAAAACTGACAATTTGTCTGATGTGCCACCAAGAATTAGAACTAACTAAATTGTTATATTATTTGAACAACGAGGCCAGGTTTCGTAGATTGTATAGCAAAAGGAATATTTTCAAACATGTCTGGTTTATAAGTAGATCTGGTTTATGGGCAGCTGAATTTCAGTTATCCAGTCCGAACTCTGCTGTAAGTGGAAGGAAGGGGACAAACTGTGAGGTTTTCAGAAACAACATGCTTTCTCAGTTGTCCAGGAGTTCTAGGAAATGAAGCTTGTACTAACCTAAAAGGCATTTACATCTCATCACACATGGCATGCCAAATGCCATTAATATAGCACCTCTCAAGGCCAGTATCGAGAATTCCAAATGCTGGTCCTGTAAGATCAGGCAGGTATACACATTAGGAGTTCAAACTCCTTCGGGGTCTCTGTTGCTCTGTAACATTCTTCAACACTGCAATATTTGAGAACTCTGTTTCTCAGTTGCAACATTGCAAGCAGAAGGGCCTGTTCTGTGCTGTATTGTTCTATATTATTCTATGTTTTCTAATTGTATGATCAATGCTACACTTATGGTGGCCAATTTTCACCTGCAGCAAGTTTGCAAAAATAGCCTTGAGATGAGTGATCAGTCAACCTACGATGGTGGTTTGGTTAAGCGAGAAATGTTGTTTAGCTGACTGGAAAAAAACTCATTACCTCAGCACAGTAATGAAGGGTCAACATGTGTACTTGAGTCTCCAAAGTCTGGCTTGACCCTGCAACATGAAAGCTGACTGCTTTAACTTTCTTCCATTATGGAAATTGGTGAGCTCTTGGATATTGATCAGGTGAAATACTTGTTATTCATAATTGTTGCAAGATGGACACCTACTGGCTAGCTTCACAAAGTACAGCGTTCTATTGATGGCACCTATGTTGCTATCAGAAGGCCAAGCAACAAGTGACACACTCCATTCATTCCATCCAGTGCATTATTTTCCATTTGACTGGGACCCTGTCTACAACTTCAAACATTAACTACATCCACCACCATCACACAGTGCCTGCAGAGTGTGCAATCTACAGATTGCATTGTAGCATTTTGCCAAGTATTCTTTGGCAGCATTTTACAAACTTGTATCTCTATCACCTCGAAGAACAAGGACAGCAGCTGCATTGGAATATCAGCACCTGCTGACACCACCCACCAGTTACACAAAATGGTGGGATGAGGATTATGTCTCTGTTCCTTAATCATTGCTGGGTCAAAAGCCTGAACTTCTCCATTAATAGTTCTGTAGGAGGTCAGACTGTGGTGGTTTAAGAAGTCAGCTAATCAAAATCACAAAGGCAGTGGGGGATGGACAATGAACAATGGCCTGATCGGCAACACTCACATCTTTTTAATGAAAATGAAAAAGATAGCTCTTAGACTAGTAATGGCAACAGATGTTCCAGCATTGAGGTTCTTTCTTTTTGTGAATGCAGCCAGAAGTGTTAGTCTCTCTCATGTTGTTGTTGCATATTGCCATTGAAAAGAAATGAAATGGATTCAGTGGCGACATTATGTCAGTATGTAATAGTATCCAATTAATCTGTCAAATATCTCCAACAGAGATTTGAGAGAAACAAGCTATTGATGTTAATCTAATTGTAAAAGCAATCAGCTTTCATGTTGCCAGGTCAAGCTAGACTTTGGAGACTCAAGTACACATGTTGACCCTTCACGACTGCACTGAGGGAATGCCACATCATCACTAACAATGTCTTTGAGGTGAGGCATTAAATTAAGGCCCATCATTTCTTTCAAGTTGAAGCAGAAGATAAGCTATTATGAACCAGATCAAGGGAGTGTTCTTCCAGTCAGCTAAACGACATTTCTCGCTCAACCACATCACCAAAGTAGGCTGACTGATCACTTATCTCAAAACACCTGATGAAGGAGCAGCACTCCAAAAGCTAGTGCTTCCAAATAAACCTGTTGGATTATAACCTGGTGTTTTGTGATTTTTAATGGTCACTTGCCAGCCTCAGTCACCAATTACCTGTGACTCTAACCATCTGCTTTACCTGCCTCTGTTGTGGGAAGTGTGCATTATTGGAAAATTGAAATACAATTAACAATTTGCAAGTAGTAAAAAGAAAATCCACCTTCACTTGTAACAAATAACTACAGAGAGGTTGGTATTCCATCACCGAGTCATCCTTTATTTACATGTGCGCAGTACATGGATTCTGATCAGCCAGCTCAGAGCCAGTTGCTAGAAAAAGGAGACTCACTAAATCTTCTGTTTATTTCTCAGTCAGGGTTCATTGATTGGCCCAGGTTAATAATCCCAATGACAGATTTCATAATCAATGAGATCCAGCTACCCCTTGTTCCAATCATTACCTAACTTAGCTCAGCAAGAGGTTAGGAATTCAGGCATAGGGCAGAATGTAGGAAGGGAATGTATAGACACAGGTCCTCATCCTGCAGTTGAATATAATTGACACTAAGGTTTGTAGCTTATCCTAATGGAATCAATGGAGTGCACTTGGCCTGTAACCTTTGAAGCTTTGGTATTTCAAGTGTTCATCTTTTAAATACTTTTTAAAGGGTCTTCTACCCTTTAAGGTCATGAATTCTAGAACCCCTGGTCTGGATGAAAACAATTACAACCCGACCAATTTCCATATCATCTGCAAATATCTTGTTCATAATGCTTACACTGAAGTCCAAATCATTAATATAGACCACAAATGGCAAGAGTCTAAGCACCAAACTCTGGAACACCACTGAAAGTACATCTCCAGTTATAGAAACATCCATCAGTCTTCAGTCTCTGCTGCCTGCGTCTCAGCCAATTTTGAATACAATTTATCATTTTGCCTTGGATCACGTGGCCTCATACTGGTGTCTTCTGCCATGAAGGACTTTATCAAAAGCCTTGCAAAGGTTTATGTAGACAATATTAAATGCATTACCTCAACACCACTCCTGGTTACCTCTTCAAACAAATTGATTAAATCAAGGCTTAAGCATTTACCCACTTTTAAGTTTGTTAAAACTGTTAATACCTCCTCGCTGTCAAATATATTACAGACCCCTCCCTGTTTTCTATACCTACATTGTCCTCCTCGATAGTGAATACAAATACGAAATGCTCATTTAAAACCCATTTTTAATCTTCTGGTTCCACATATAGTTTGTCACTTTGCTCTTTAATGGATCCTAATTTTTCCACAGATATCTTCTTACACCAAATAGGCTTATAAAACACTTTTCAATTTTCCTTTATTTTACTCACCGGTATTTTCTTTCCCCCTCTGTTTTTCTGATTTCTTTTTAAGTAACTTCCTGTACTTTGCAGGGCATCCATTGTTTTAAGCCCTCAATATTTACCATAAACACCCTTCTTTTATTCTTATCCAGTCCTGCACGTTCATTGACATTCAGGATTCCCTTTATTTGTTGATCCCACCCTGCACTCTCACTAACCTATAACTCTGATGTAGATTTTCTTAAGGAGCTGTGCCCACTTTGGCAAGGTTCTGTTTTGTAATATGACAATCAGCCTTCTCACAATTTATAACTGTATCTTTCGGTCCATCTTTGTTTTTTCCATTGTCCTTTGGTTCAACAATCTGGAATTCAATTCTAAAGAAGAGTCATACCAGACTTTTAACAGTTAAAATTGTTTTTCCCTCTCCACAGATACGAACAGACTTACTGAGTATCCCCAGCATTCTCTGTGTTTCTTTCTGAGTTCCAGCATCTGCTGTATTTAGCTTTTATAGAAGTTAGGGCATTTTGCTTCAGTTATGCGGAGCATTGGTCAGATCATATCTCAAATACTGTGTCCAGTTTTGATCTCCTTATTTAGAGAAAGGTAAATGATTGGAAATATTCTAAAAAGGTTTATTATATTGATACATGGAATGATCATGTTGTCTTCTGAGGGAAGATCAATGAAGGTGGGAGTTTGAGGGTCAGATCTCGTGTAGGGTTAAGTCTGGGGACAGGGGAGGGTAAGGGAATCATGTCCTAGTAGGGCTGGGGAAGAACATTATGGAGTAAAGTGGATCATATCTGGCGGCAGGTTCAATCAGAATAGGGCGAACTCAGCGTTGAGGACAAGGGAGTTACTTTCCAAGGGCCCAAGGGATCATGTTCCTGGGGAACCAATAGTGAGATGTGTGTGTACTTCTTATAATATATATCAGGGGTGATGTCAGGTCCTCAGTATGGGGAGGTGAGCAGCGGGAGTTGTGAGTTGGGGGTGGGGAATTTGGTTAATCCATGTCTCAAATTGTAGGGCAAAAAAATCCAGGTCCAGGGGAAGGGGGATTGGATTCCAATGGTGGGGCTTATGGATAGTGATCCCAAAGGGAGCTGTTGAGGATCTTGGAAAGTGTTTGTGAGGCAAGTTGCAGATCAGTTTAATAGTTACTCAGGAATGAGATTAAATATTTAATTTCTAATGTTTCCTGAGTAACTCACTTAACTACTGCAGAATGCTCCAAATTTTTGATTTAATGAGTACTTCTGGAGTGTTTTAACTTTAAGGGAATTACTCAAGGAAATCTTCAGTTTTCCAGGCATTTCCTTCATGATCTATTCCAATGGGTATCCACAGGGTGCACTCCATATTTCAATTATTATCTGCCAATCAGAAAATCCAGGCCTATGTCTTCACATTGTTTGGATTGCTGAATGAGTAAACAAATAGCCACAGTGGAAGAATGTGCAAAGTTTTATTTTTACCTAGGGTTTGTGTAAACCATCATCCAAGCATAACATCAATTGGCTAACTATTTTTAAGTTTAACAGAAACCAACTGTGTTCATCTGGCAGCTGACCTTTCCAAATTCTTTCAACAGCATTACCTTGAGTTTGTGTGTATCATCCATCTGGTGCTTCTCTAGTGCTCCCTGTGGTCTTTACTATGACAAGTTTATATATCTAGTATTTTTTTTTGCTGGTATCATTATTTCCTTTATTAAAGAAGAGAGTGAACACCCAGTTTGTTCTTTTGTTTAACGAATACACATGGCAGCAAATTATTCTTAACCCCACCCTTGCAACAATTTCATTGGACACTGAAATTTAATTCAAACTTTCAATGAATAATTTAAAAGATGACATAAAATTTCACCTACTTTTACTACCATTTAAAACTGTTTTTTTTGCAGGCAATTTATACCTTAAGGCACAAACAAGAACCTTCTCATTTTCTTTTTAATTCAATCAAAAACAGACTTCACAGCTATACTTTACACTGGCCTTTGAGCTAGATATTCAATTTTGCTGGAATCAGTTCAAGTCATTTGGATGGGTATATGAATAGGAAGGGTTTGGAAGGATATGGGCCGGGTGCTGGCAGGTGGGACTAGATTGGGTTGGGATATCTGGTCGGCATGGACGAGTTGGACCGAAGGGTCTGTTTCCATGCTGTACATCTCTATGACTCTGTGAATTCTTAACTTTGATGGTTTAATTGTGTTATTTTCCTTCCTCAGCTGTGAACATTGAACCTCAAAATTGACTTTCACAATGATTTTTTTCACATAGAGATTCCTCTCACACAAGTTATACACATCCTCTCAACTTATTTAAACTCATGAAATTGTTCTTTTAAATCTTCCACACTGTAAGTAATCTAATATAATCTCAGTGTGAGCTCTCGCTTACATTCCTGTGTGGTGAACACATGCCTTTTGCTGCCTATAGTTTCTTTCAATCTCTTGAAATTGGGCAGATTAACGTCATCCACGAGATCCTGTGGGGTTAACGCATATCTTTTCTTTCTAAAAGTACATCTCCATGGAAATGTGATTCAACTGGGTCTTTTGTCCAGGTATAAATGCTGATTATCTATTAAGATCTCAACTCTCTTTTAGTTTGAAAATAAATAAGTGAACTGAAGTAAATACTTATAACCTGGCACTCTCAGCATGGTTTGAGACTCTGGGGAATGCCATTATCTCCAAGAACAAATACTTGACCATCTTCATCCCAGTAAAAAGTATGGACCATCCTTTCATCTCTATCAAGCAAAGCAACCATGTTTACTGTCAGGCAGACTTCATAAGATCCCTTTCATTTTACCTCAAATTAAATACACATTCCAAAACATAACAATGTTATAAACCTCATAATTTTAACACCCTTTAAAAAGAGACATCATTGACAGTAGAGAGACATAATTGTGTGACTAGTAATATCAAGACATGAGCACGTCACCAATCATGCTTCCTTTAATTAACTTTTTCCATATCTTTATTAAAGCTTTGACCAAAGATTTTTGATGGGCCTCTTGCTGGGTAGATATCTTTGGTCCTAACCAACTTATGGGCTTGAACTGAGACTCAAACCTGACATGCACCCCAAATGTCATATTTTGCAATTGGCCTGTCTCAACCATTCGATCACCTGCTCTATCATCAGGCCTTGTTTATACTCCAATAAATCATTGAGTGAGCATTGAGAACTTGAATGAGCTCATCCCTCAATGCTGCATTGTTCCATATATAAATCCACTTTATATAAATCCTCAACTAGCTTGGATTAGCTGCATACAGTAATGAGCTTCTCAGGACTAAAATAAGCATAAAAGGGCTGCTAGGACTGACTAAAAATTGACTGCGATTTCATCAGTATCTTGGTTATAAAAATCTCCTTGGCAATGTGGCCCATTGTGGTAGAAAGTATTAACTTGGAACTGTTGGCGATTCAAATGGAGACCTGACATTGTTCTAAACCTACAAAAATGCATCTTCTACAACTCTCATGTGAGTGCTTTTATCAATCCTTTGATAACAAAGGGCCTTGGAAGGCCAGCAATGCTGAACTGATATGAGGTGGAGGTGCCAGTGTTGGACTGGAGTGGACAAAGTGAAAAATTACACAACACCAGGTTATAGTCCAACAAGCTGATGTAAGCTGATGTGGACAGGGTGACCCTTCAATAGATACCAAACTTTACCTCATTTCTGATAGGTCTTCAACTACTTCACTGCATTTTCTTTTTAAATATAAACATTTTTATTGCATATTAACTTTAAATGAATGGCAATCAGATATACAAGACTGCGCCCAAACTACGTTGTGCTACTTATGCTATTTGGGGAATATATCCTTGATATCATTGTACAGTTGCCCCAGAGTTCTACAATCCTCACACCATTAGCATGAGGGGCCTCAAACTTCATAAGAGGTGCCCCTATCTCTCAGGGAGAAGGGTAGTGCCAGCTGCCAAAGGGAACAGAAACCAATCACTGGACACTCAGAAGCTTGTTTTTCATGGCACTCCAGAGGTGCCTGGCGTCTCTATCTCCTCCTGACTTGAAATTCTAAAACCTGCAAATGTCAAAGGCAAGATAGTAAACTTAGGTCTGGCAGGAGACGTTCAACAGTCCTGAGTCCCTCTATGACCAATAAACCTTGTGGACAGCCATCCAAATATTCCAAGCCAACAGAGCCAACTACAGAGCAGGCTCACTGCACCCCAGCTATGGAGGTCAGGGCCGTACACAGGCAAAGTGGGAGTGGGAGGAAGAGGAAGAAAAAAAAACTTACTGAGGGTGCAGAGGTGCCACAAGTAACATGTATTCATAAATATCCTTACACATTCCTAAATAAATCTCTTGAACTCTTAAAATGCCTGATGTAGTATAATTTTGCTTTTGGACTTGATTAAGTTGTAACCATGTGAGGGATGTGCAGCTTTTTCAGGAATTCCAAGTTGTAAAGGCCATGCATTGCTCATCTCCGACAAGCTACCAGCTACCTGACAGCCAATAACCTTGGATGTCAGGAATCTTTCAAGCATGATGTTCAGGACTACAGCCATGGGAATTTTCACGTGTGACCTCTGAGCAGGTAATCTGTGGGTATTGTCAGACAAAGAGCACAATTTAACAGAAGCAACTGCTCAACCTTTGCATCTGTCACTATAAAGCTTCAAATTATGTCCTCACACTGTGTGGCATGAAGGCTTCCTAAGGCAGTCACTGTCATGACCATGTAAGGGTGTGATATTATCCGATTGTTCCTTGCACAAACAAAATTTTAGACCTACAGTGGAAGTACAATTCTGTCAGTAAGTCACCATTAACCCTTTCTCCAAATAACATGCCCCCGTGCACATCACAACCCATGTTCTTACATGCTGATATTTCAATGTGAGACTGGAAAGTCACAATCTGAGGATACAGGTAGACCATTTAGGACTGAGGTGAGGAGAAATTTCTTTACTCAGTGAGTGGTGAGCCTATGGAATTTTCTGCCATGGTTATCAGTTAAGGCACGGTTTCAAGGAGATAAATATAGTTACTAGGGTTAAAGGTGTTCAATAGGGTATGGGCTGAAAGCTGGAACAGGGTACTGAGTTGGATGAGTAGCCATCACCATTTGAATGGCAGAACAGGTTGAAGGGTTGAATTAATACTGCTCCTATTTTCAATGTTTTGTTGTCATATATGTGCTATCAACAGTCAGGTGCATTTATTTTGGAGGTTCATCATCACAGTCAGTCAATATGGGCAGTCGATCATTTGAAAGCAATTCTCAAAAAAAGTTTATTAAGTTTGTTAAGGATGAACAGTTTAGCTGAAATGCACTATTTAGTTAGATAAGAAAGGAAATATTTGACCCATGACAGATCAGAATGCTTTACTGACCCTGAAGCCATTCTGAAGAATGGAGAAGCAAGGGTGATGCTTTTGAAATGGTGGAATGTCTTTGCCTGATATCATGCCATCCTGCATGGTAATAGTCTTTGTCTATCCCTCAGGCTAGTGCAGAGGAAGTCCTTGTCTCCTCCTAAGTGGATGATGGATCCCTAGATTCTCTCTCTATCTCTCTCTTTTTTTTCCCACCAGTCCCTGTTAATTATCTTATTTTAGGGGCTGGCCGTCTATACGATAATCACTTGACTGACCCCTGTCACCCAATGACCACATGTACTGATGCCAGGATGACCACTCTTCCTGTGCTTACTTCTACTTGAAGGTTAGTTTTAATACCTTCTAAGGTCAAATGTTTCTTAATTTTCAGAACACTACATCCATAATTCAGGGCAGGGATGCCCAATAAAGATATTATTTACACTTGCAGAAGGCTAATTAAGACTAATTCAACTAAATGAAGTCTCATGTTATGTTAAAGTTAACATTTCTCAGAGTCATACCAGACCCAAAATCTTTCTCCAAGGATTCCGTCAGGCCTCCTGTGTTTCTCTGGAATTCCATGAGTTTAATTCAAATGCCAACATCTGCAATATTTTGTTTTTATTAGGGAATGGGACTGATTGATTTGCTCATTAACAACTTAGACCTGATATACAGAATGGCCTCCTCTGTGCTATATTGACCATTTGTCTTCCTGACTTCAGGAATAATCAGGAGGAAGCTGATGGTATAGAAAGTTGCCATCTTATCAAATCCATTACCAACAAATGGTCTACATTTAATGGTGAGGAGGTAGGTGTCACCATTGACAGGTGGACTACTCATCTATCTCTATCCCCTGACTAAAAAGCTGTTTGTAAATCATTCATGCTATGTGTTATATTAATGATGGGGGGAGCCGATGTTGGACTGGAGTGGACAAAGTTAAAAATCACAACACCAGGTTATAGTCCAATAGATTTATTTAGGAGAAAGTGAGGACTGCAGATGCTGGAGATCAGAGCTGAAAATGTGTTGCTGGAAAAGCGTAGCAGGTCAGGCAGCATCTAAGGAGCAGGAGAATCCACTTTTCAGCATGAGCCCTTCTTCAGGAATGAGGAAAGTGTGCCAAGCAGGCTGAGATAAAAGGTATGGAGGAGGGACTTGGGGGACGGGCGTTGGAAATGCAATAGGTGGAAGGAGGTCAAGGTGAGGGTGATAGGCTGGAGAGGGGGTGGGGGCAGAGAGGTCAGCAAGAAGATTGCAGGTTAGGAAGGTGGTGCTGAGTTCGAGGGTTGGGACTGAGACAAGGTTGGGGGAGGGGAAATGAGGAAACTGGAGAAATCTGCATTCATCCCTTGTGTTTGGAGGGTTCCTAGGTGGAAGATATGGCACTCTTCCTCCAACCGTCGTGTTGCTATGGTCTGGCGATGGAGGAGTCCAAGGACCGGCATGTCCTTGGTGGAGTGGGAGGGGAAGTGTTGAGCCCTGGGTGGTTGGGTTGGTTGGTCCGGGTGTCCCTGAGATGTTCTCTGAAACATTCCGCAAGTAGGCGGCCTGTCTCCCCAATATAGAGGAGGCCACATCGGGTGCAGCGGATGCAGTAAATGATGTGTGTGGAGGTGCAGGTGAATTTGTGGTAGATATGGAAGGATACCTTGGGGCCTCGGAGGGAAGTAAAGGGGGAGGTGTGGGCGCAAGTTTTGCATTTCTTGCAGTTGCGGGGAAGGTGCTGGGAGTGGAGGTTGGATTGGTGAGGGGTGTGGACCTGATGAGGGAGTCACAGAGGGAGTGGTCTTTTCGGAACGCTGATAGGGGAGGGGAGGGAAATATATCCCTGGTGGTGGGGTCCATTTGGAGGTGGCGGAAATGACGACGGATGATACGATGTATATGGAGGTGGGTGATAGGTGAGGACCAGTGGAGTTCTGTCCTGGTGGCGATTGGAGGGGCGGGGCTCAAGGGCGGAGGAGCGGGAAGTGGAGGAGATGCCGTGGAGAGCTTCGTCAACCACATCTGTGGGGGAAATTGCGGTCTTTGAAGAAGGAGGCCATTTGGGTTGTACGGTATTGGCACTGGTCCTCCTGGGAGCAGTTGCGGCGGAGACAAAGGAATTGGGAATATCAATACCGAATAACCCAAAGGATAAGAGACACCATATTCATGGAGAACTGAATTAAACTGAATTGACTTGAGTTTGTTTTATTGTCACATTTACTCAAATGAGTACAGAGAAAAGCCTTTAAATTACTACTTACAGGATCGTTTTAGGTACAAAGATACCTCGGGACAGATTCTTCAGTTACAAGATTATATACAGTTTAACAATATTACCAACACACAGTGCCATCTGAGGTACAGAGTACCTAGGTACAATCCTCAGTTACAAAATAGAGAAATGAAGAAATAAAAGTTACATTACATCCATATACAGTATAACCATATGTCATAAAAACAAAAAGTAAAGTTAAAAAGACAAACATCCTTATTCATGGAAAGCACCCTCAATAATGGCATCCCTCCTTCCCATGGTTTTAAAAGCACTTTTATAAGAACATCCCATGTCACTCCAACCTATTTGCTCATGTCAGTAGCATTAATGGAGTTGACAGCGTAATATGAGGCTCAATTGAGTTTTCAACTTTTAACAAGCTTGGTTCACACTTAATTATTTCTCTACAAAGGTTGCCCTGGGTTGTCAGTTTTGGAAACTGTACATTCCCCTGTATTCTCCAGGGGAGGGCTGGCCATCAGAACTGTTTTACATTCCTCTCCTCCTGCTGAAACATGCTCTGTGTGGGCATGTCATATCCAGTACAATGCTGCAATAAGTTAGAGAGAAGTATGAATACTGAAATCTGTTGGTTTATAAAATTGTAAAGTTGTAAAAGTCATTATCATTTATTTTAATGCATCAGTGTTTTTTCTCTTGAAAACATGCAGCATTATTAATGTTGCATGTAGGAACATTATCATTTTCCTTTCATTGATGGAGCAAGTAACCACAAATATATCAAAATTCTCTTCAACGTTCCGAGCTTTCAGTGGTAATAATGTGGGATTACTTTAAGACATTTTAGATTGTTATCCTAGAGCCCTATCAGTTATTGGAAAACTCAGAATACTAAGTTGCAGAGAACACCTAATGGTTTTCCCATTCTGTACCTTGCTTTCTGGGTATTGGGCATTAATCCCTTGACTGAAAGCTGAAGATATTTATCAGCTAGTTGGTGATTTGTGATTGTTGTGTAATGGGTGGTTCATCTTTATTACAGAGTGTTTGGTTCACTTTCACAGCTTTGGCTGTAATCTTTCACTATGACATGGATTTATAATGGAATTTACTGTTTCTTCTTGCAGACCTTCCTTTTACTGTGATGATCCAAATTTCTACAGGCGTTGCTCCAGTCTTGTTGATAATGCACACTTGACATTTACAGTCTTTTTTTGTCTCTGGTTTTGGCCGTGGATAGAATGTTAATATATCCATCAATGTCTTTTTAATGGCTTCTATTACTTTGGAATATTTCCCCTCTGCTGAATACTATTCGATGTGTTTACTTAGGAGGGATGATGTCATTGATATGAGTTAATTGTGCATGGTTTATTAAAGGAGCAGGTTTGATGATCCAAATGGCTTTTTATTTTATCATTTATTCTGTGTTATTAAATAGATGATTCTGTTCTATTTCAGCAGGATATTTTTCTCATATTAAAATAATGGTGATGACAAAGGCAACAATAACAGAGATTTTTCTCCTTCTCACTGAACTCCATCATGCCTTTAGAAAATCAAACTTCCTTTTTAAATCAGGTATGCAGTTACATTGACGGTAGCAGCAAGCCTCTCAACATACTCCAGTAGTTTCCTAATAGGTAATACCTGCACATATTCAATTACCAACTTTTGGTACAATAACAATGGCCAGAAGAATAAAGTTAATATTTTGAGCTGATATTTTTTTCACCACATTTATATTTGTTGAAGCAAGTGACATCCAAATCCTATCACTCTCAAGGTCACAAAGTAGGAGAGGTCAAAGTGCATTTGTAAAGAGGAATTATTTCTTTGCTAGAAGTGGATCATTCTAATGGACAAATAATGGTTTGTTCTTCCAACTTGTATTTTCAGTTCTTTCAGCTTGTGTTTACCCATATCAACATCCTTGATTGTGCATTCCTTTGCTTTGTTTGCTCTCCACAAATGTATAATTGTGGACTTCTCCAGAGTAAATTCTTCTTGCCACATTTCTACCCACTCAACTAAACAATCAATACCTCGTGCAGTCAACAGCTACCCTCTTCACTATTAACAACCCACCCAACTTTTGAGATAGCTGCAGATTTCCTAATTGTGCCTGCCATAGTAAAGTCTAAATTAAGATATACAACAAATAACAAGGGATCCAAAACTGAACCTGTACAATGCCACTGAGAACAAGTTTCCATTTGTGAAAACATCCGTCAACTACTACCCTTTATTTTTTGCCACTGAGCTAGTATCCCACAGGTTTTCATTTTTCTTAAAAGTCTGTCATGTGGAACCTTGTTGAATGCCTTACTAAAATGCATACCAGTGAAGGCATGCTATTGATATTCTAGACAGAAAATCTTTACCTTTTTATTGTTCCAATATACTTCCTATAATTAGATGCCCTAAACTGTACTAGGTACTCCAACTATTATCTCTATCTTCTGTAAATTGCTTTGATATTCAATTACTTATGAGCAAACCTTTCTTCAAAATTTCATATATGAGAAATGCACAGTTTGTGTTTGGCTGAATCAGGACATAGTTTGTTTCTTGAGAAGCTTCACATGCTCGCTTATAAATAACTGAAGACCATCTCAAGGGATAAACTGCAATGGTTTACAAAACAGTAATTTTTCAAAAATTCCATGAACACCTCTGCTTGGAATTTCTGAACCTTCAAATCATCAGATCAGAAACCAGTTCGCACAAATCAGATACAGAAAATACTTAACATTGTGTACAAACATATCTATACTTGAGTCAAAAAGTTAAGAAATCATTTTGAACTTCATTATCTTTTGAGCTTTCTCATTATACAATATTCAGCTGATTCAACAGTTCATTAAACTATGCCTTCCAAATAATCCAACTAAAAATGCAACATCTGTATCACTGACCTAGTTACAAGCCTGGTAAAACAGATTAAGCCAGTAGCGCAGATGATATGCATATTAAAACAACAACTAGCTTTCAGTGAGATTGTTTACTCCGAGTCAGATATTTACTGAAAGTATCAATATTAATGTATTTTATAGACCTTTGACATTCATTTTGCTACTGTTGCACTTATATTGCTGAACATAATAGCAATATTTAGTATATACTAAAGTATTACTTTCTAAAATGCAATACTCAAAACCTTGTACCTAGAATTTAATAAGGTCTTAAATTCTCATGTGCACAATCACGGAAGGTAGTGCTTATCGTGCTTTATATGTATGGTGTTATTTTAGTATATCGGGTTTCTGAAACTGTGTCAACAATTGCAATCTATTTACTGACTTTTAACATAGCTTAGAATTATGAATTATTAATTCAAATGTAAACAATAATTCCATTAGAGCATTTCATAGAATATTTAATGCTATTCACAAATTGCATGTATTCAGAAGGGAATATCTTCATCTTTTATATTGCCTCAGAAAACACTTTGATCATTCTATTGGACATTCTGAATATAATGAGTGTCTCCATTTTATCACTGAGATGAAGTTTGTTACACAGGTTTGCAGAGCTATAAATAATGATCTTTGAATTCAGTGCTAACTCTTCCATTTCTAAAATTTTGACTTCATAATCAATTATTCTTGTTCAATTTGCCCTTTTTGGAAATTTAAACATCCTAGGTAAATCCAGAGAGAACAGAAAATTGACATGGGTGAAACACCGAGCAATTGGCTGAGAGTCACGCCAAAGCCATTACAGTTAATGCTAAGAGATAGATTGAAGCTCTATACTGTAAATACATGGTGCCAATCCTGGGCTACAAAATACAAGATGGTCAGTATTCAGTTATTTCCTCATGTACCTGACACACCTTAAAGACCCAAACCCCACTTTTTTTTCAGGTCACTGTGCTAATCTTCAGGAAGTAGATACAATGGAATAAATACCCATGTCACCAAACCAATATTAGTCCAGAAAGTGCTTTTGAATGACTTTCCTTTTTATATAAAACCAAACTTTTGTCCTGTTTGCCACCTGGTAATGGAAGCTCCTTAAAGAAAAAGGTTGAGGTTAAGGGACTGGTATCGTCATTAATTAGTCCCTGAAGAGAAGTTCTAATGGGACAACATTGAAAGACTGTTCCAAACTTGATTCCTGGGATAAACCCACTCTAGATAATTTTGCCTATACATATTTTGAGACTGGTAAGAGAGGAATCTGTGAGTGTCAAAGCTTTTCTGCTTCTTTCTCAATTCCTTTCAAAGAAACATGTCCACATCAAAACAGATTTTATTAATATTTTTTAATACAAATTATCTTGTAAGGTGCATCTTGGAGATGGTCACATTAGTCACCTTTCTATCATTGTCGGCCTCAAACAGCAGCCTGCTAGCATTGCTAATGCACCAGCTAAACGAGAGCCTGCTTGTGTGCCACGTTCCTCTTACAAGTCATCTCAGGTATATCTCAGAGGCTGGTCATTGAGATTGGGAATAGAACATCATGTAAAGGTGAGAAGAGACAAGAAGTGACAGTACTGGAGCAGCAGGAGCATTCCCAGATAGTCATTGCCTTGTCAGTAAGCTCTGTAATTTTTGAAATGCAGCAGTTCGGGGAAATTGGGTAACCATGTTATTCCCCTGTTGCTCTTCAGCATAAAAGCATAGGAATACATTGGGTATGACACTGATACATTATTCACCTGGTTGCTGTATGGGATGAGACAGAGGCAGAAAGGTTATGGGTGGAGTTGATATTGCTCAGAGAATTGTTCATTGAAAAGCTGTGCAATTGGCTTACTGCTGACCTGAAAACTATGGAGATGAATCACTTCAATCGTTAAAATATAAATGTCAAGATCTACGCAAGCAGAGGTGACATTGTGGTGGTTGTCAACCTGATCTTGTGATCTCAGCTCTGAATAAGGAGGTTGTGGTCTCAAGTCTCACTCCACCAATTCATTCACCAAATTTATACAAACATTTCAATTCAGTACTGAGGGAGCTTTGCATTGGAGCAATGCAGAATTTATTATTAAATGCCACTCTTTGAAGTACAGAAGGAAAATATTCCATCCATAAATAGTTTGACCTGTAATTTATTTCATAACTATCAAAAATACATCATTGCATCATGCTGTCTGATATCCTGTGGAAAGAAGAGGTACTATACTCTTCTCATTCTTTAATTGGTGATGATCTTTTGAAAATCCCTATTTGATATGATTGTACTGGACGGACATCCAAATCAATCCTTTGATAAACGTTACCTGAACAACAACTTACCATGGCTTAGCTGCACTTAAAATCATTGGTACTGCAAGAAAACTCTTTGTTGACTTTCTTTTTTCAAGTGTTCCTAAAGACCTGCAAATGTTTTATTCAGATTTTATTTTTAATTCTGCTTCAGCAGAACAGGAGTGGCTGAAAAAAGGAATGTGCTTGAAAAGGACTTCACTCTGTAGTGATGCAGGCAATCAATTTTATCCCAGGCATTTAAAATTAAACTTATAGTGATACATGGCTAACAATTGTATCATAAAATGTAATTCCACAAATTTATATTAATTAGAAAATTTAGAGGTAAATATACATTTAAAAAGAGCACAAAGGGCTTCTGACATTTCAAAATTAAAGGTTTCTTTCAAGTGTTCCATATGTGAAGCCAATTGAGTAGCCATAGTATTGCTATAATCTTATTAATGTGTAATTCGGTCTAATGTTTGCTCAGTACCCATTTCACGTTTTACATAAGAATCCATAGGAAAGACCTGTGATTACTGTTTATCAGTAGTAAGCTGCGATCATTGAAAGCAGAGAATGTGGTGCTGGAAAAACAGGTCAGGCAGCATCCAAGGAGTAGGAGAGTTGATGTTTCGGGTATAAGCCCTTCATCAGGAAACTGATGTGATCATTAAAACCCAGCATTCCCACCAACAACACTTCATTGATGAAAGGTAAAATCAGAATGGTGAAAAAATGGCATCTTACTCTAACTCATCCCACCCTACCCTGTGTCCATCCTGACCACATCACTGCTGAACTAACTAAGTTAAAATCAGAAGTAAAAAAGGGACCACTTCTACGTGAGAAGTCATAATTTCCTCAAGGAAGAAAATGAACTATCCATTATGATTCTTACTGGTGACAAAACAATGAAAGTAAGCTTGCAGATGGAAACTTACTTTTCACTTTGCAAATTTGTGTTCAGACTTTTTGTTCCAGGAAGATTCAGATGGACTGAATGTTTAAAGATATTTACCAATTTTATTCTACGATTTTGGTTCCTTCATCCTTCGCTTTCCTCTCCTCTGTTCTACTAAGAGAATTGGACTCTTGCCAAGATATAGTTCATTGACGACAGTTACTGTCTGATACAGTGCTCAAATGGTCAGCACTAGCGTATGGACTTTATGTTTACAAGTGTAGCAACTGGGAAGTCATCCAGGAGTGCATTGGAATTGTCTATTCTAGAAGTAACATAGGTAAGGATGAGGGTCCCAACAATTTTTGCACAAAAAGGGTCATTTTAATTTCATTGCTTTAACAATCACTGGTGGGGTGGCACAGTGGTTAGCATTGATGCCTCACAGTGCCAGAGACCCAGGTTCAATTCCCACCTCAGTCAACTGTCTGTGTGGAATTTACATATTCTCTCCGTGTCTGTGTGGGTTTCCTCCCACAGTCCAAAAATGTGCAGGTTAGGTGAATTGGCCATGCTAAATTGTCCGTAGTGTTAAGTGAAGGGGTAAATGTAGGGGAATGGGTCTGGGTGGGTTGTGCTTCAATGGGTCGGTATGGACTTGGGCCAAAGGGCCTGTTTCCACACTAAGTAATCTAAAAGAAATCATCACTGGATTACCACCCAGATGTAGTGATCGCTTAATTTTTCATTTCACAAGCAAATGACCTGTTCCTAATGGTTGCAGACCAGGTTGTGATGATAACCTATGCTGTTGGTGATATTCTGCATCGCAAACCAGCTGTCCAGCCAACTGAGATAATCAAAATGCATTGTAAGGATAGGAAGGTGTTCCTGATGAAGAGTTTATGCCTGAAACGTCGACACTCCTGCTTCTCGCATGCTGCCTGATCTGTGCTTTTCCAGTGCCACACTTTTCGACTCTGATCTCCTGGATTTGCAGTCCTTACTTTCTCCTCGCCTCTTCTGTACTGTAGGGTTCTATATTTCTATGACCCCAGTGAACCTCTGCATCAGCTGAAGTTAACAAGCAATTCTCGCCTTCTAACTTCACCTCTCACTGAAGGTGCGGTAACACTCAGATTAAACCACTACCATTCATTTCTCTCTCTCTCTATTGAGAGAGCAGCCTATGCTCTGCTAGGACTTTGGCAGCTTTATCTTTTACCTGTGACGATAAGATTTAGCTGTAAAAGTCAGAGTTATGAACTCCAGTTCACACATGTGTACTTGCAATTAAAAATCATTTCGGTTTCAAACCTCCTTCACTGGGCTAACTGTGCAATGGCATAAGATGATGCCATTACACTCCTAAGAGAATTTCTTGACCCCATGATGAGGTCAGGCATATCTGCCCACATGGAGAAAGTGAAGATGCAGATGCTGGAGATCAGAGTCGTGAGTGTAGTGCTGGAAAATGCGGTCGGTCAGGCAGCATCTGAGGAGCAGGAGAGTCAACGTTTCGAGCATAAGCCCTTCATCAGGAATGTGAGGGGTTCGAAGGGGGCCGAGAGATAAATGGGAGAGGGTGGGACTGGAGGGAAAGGTAGCTGAGAATGCAATAAGCATGGAGATGGGGATATGATGATAATAGGTCAGAGCGGAGGGTGGAATGGTTATATGGGAAGGAAGATGGACAGGTAGGATACTTCAAGATGGCGGTGCCGATATGGAGGGTTGGATCTGGGATAAGGTTAGGGGAGGGGAGATGAGGAAACTGGTGAAATCCACAATTACCTCGTGTGGTTGGAGGGTCCCAAGATGGAACATAATATGTTCTTCCTCCAGGTGTTGAGTGGAGAGAATTTGGAAGTGGAGGAGGGCCAGGACTTGCATGTCCTCGGTGGAGTAGGAGAAGGAGTTGAAGTGTTTGGCCGCAGGGCGGTGGGGTTGTATAGTGCGTGTGTCCCAGAGATGGTCTCTGAAACGTTCCGTAAGTTGGCATCCTGTCTCCAGAATGTAGATGAGACCACATCGAAAGCAAAGGAGATGGTAGATGTGTGCAGGGGTGCCGGAAAATCTCTGTTGGATGTCAAGAGACTGGTTAGCAATGTTACATCTCATGGAATACAGGGAGAATTGGCCATTTGGATACAGAACTGACTCGAAGATAAAAGACAGAAGGTGGTGATGGAGGGTTGCTTTTCAGACTGGAGGCCTGTGACCAGTGGTGTGCCACAAGGATCGGTGCTGGATCCACTACTTTTCATCATTTACGTAAATGATTTGGATGTGAACATAGGAGGTACAGTTACTAAGTTTGCAGATTACACTAAAATTGGAGGTGTAGTGGATGGCAAAAAAGGTTACCTCAGAATACAATGGAATCTTGATCAGATGGGCCAATGGGCTGAGGAGAGGCAGATGGAACTAATTTAGATAAATGTGAGGTGCTGCATTTTGGAAAAGCGAGTCAGAGCAGGACTTATATACTTAATGGTAACTTGCTAGGGAGTGTTGCTGGATAAAGAGACATTGGAGTGCAGGTTCATAGCTCCTTGAAAGTAGAGCTGCAGGTAGATAGGATAGTGAAGAAGGCGTTTGGTATGCTTTCTTTTATTGGTCAGAGCATCGACCACTGAAGTTGGGAGGTCACGTTGCATCTGTTAGAACACTTTTGGGATATTGTGTGCAATTCTGGTCTCCCTCCTATCGGAAAGATGTTGTGAAACTTGAAAGGGTTCAGAAAAGATTTATAAGGACGTTGCCAGGATTGGAGAATTTGAGCTATAGGGAGAGGTTGAATAGGCTGGGGCTGTTTTCCCTGGAGTGTCGGAGGCTGAGGGGTGACCTTATAGAGGTTGATAAAATCATGAGGGGCATGAATAGGATAAATAGGCAAAGTCTTTTCTCTGGGGTGGGGGACTCCAGAACTAGAGGGCATAGTTTTAGGGTGAGAGAGGGAAGATATAAAAGAGACCTAAGGGACAACTTTTTCACACAGAGGGTGGTCCGTGTATGGAATGAACTGTCAGAGGAGGTGGTGGAGGCTGCACAATTACAGCATTTAAAATGCATCTGGATACATATATCAATAGGAAGGGTTTAGAGGGATATGGGTCAAGTGCTGGCAAATGAGACTAGATTAAGTTAGGATATCTGGTCGGCATAGACAAGTCGGACTGAAGGATCAGTTTCCGTGCTGTACACCTCTATGACTCCATGTGTAAGAACCCTTTGGGGCCTTGGATAGAGGTGAAGGTGGAGGTGAGGGCACAGGTTTTACACCTATTGCGGTGGCAAGGTAAAGGTTGGTAGTGGGGGACATGGTCCTAATAAGAGAGTCGCAGAGGGAATGGTCTCTGCAGAATGCAGATGGGGTGGGGATAGAAATATATCACTGGTGGTGGGGTCTATTTTTAAATGGTGTAAATGGCGGAGGATGATGCGTTGTATCCGGAGGTTGGTGGGGTGGAAGGTGAGGACTATTGGGATTCGGTCCTTGTTGTGATTGGAGGGGTGAGGTTTCAGGGTGGAGTTTCAAGAAGTGGAGGAGATGCACTGGAAGGTATCATTGACCACGTGGGAGGGGAAATTGCAGTCCTTGAAGAAGGAGGCCATTTGTGATGTTCTATGGTGGAATTGGATCTCCTGGGAACAGATGTGGCAGAGGCAGAGGAATTGGGAGTAAGAGATAGTGTTTTTTTACAGGAGGCACGGTGGGAGGCAGTGTAGTCCAGGTAGCAGTGGGAGCTGGTGGGTTTGAAGTAGATGTCCGTGTTGAGCCAGTTGCTGGAAATGGAGATGGAGATGTCCAGGTGAATTCGAGGACAGGGTGAAAGTTATTCTTTAACTTGATTTTTGAGTGGAGCAGCAGTGGAGGTAAGATGAACCCGGAAGACTGCAGCTAAGGTAAGGCAGTTTTTTTTTAAAAATTACTTACCGGTCACGGGAAGGATTTTCCTGGCAAGGAACCAAGGCATCAGTTAAAGTGTGTTTGCTTTAACGCAAGGGGTATCAGGAATAAAAGTGACAAACTTAGAGCATGGATCAGTACCTGGTGCTATGATGTTGTGGCCATAACAGAGACATGGGTTTCTCAGGGGCAGGAATGGTGGCTGGATGTTCCAGGGTTTAGAGCATTTAAAAAGAATAGGGATGGGGGAAAAAGAGGAGGGGGTGTAGCACTACTAATCAGAGAGGGTATCACAGCTACAGAAACTTCCATTGTGGAGGAAGATCTGCCTACCGAGTCAGTATGGGTGAAAATTAGGAACAGCAGGGCTCAATCATCTCTTTAGGGGTTTACTACAGGTCCCCCAATAGCAGCAGGGAGATGGAAGAAAGCATAGGTCGGCAGGTTTTGGAGAAGTGTGGACATAGTAGGGTTGTTGTAATGGGTGTCTTTAACTTTCCCAATATGGATTGGAACCTCCTTCGAGCAGAAGATTTGAATGGAGCTGTTTTTGTAAGGTGTGTTCAGGAGGTTTCCTAACTCAGTATGTTGACAGGCCGACGAGGTGAGAGGCCATTCTAGACTTAGTGCTCGGAAACGAGCCGGGGCAGGTATCAGATCTTGTGGTGGGAGAGCATTTTGGTGATAGTGACCACAACTGCCTCAAATTCTACATAGCTATAGAGAAGGAGAGGATTAGGCAAAATGGGAGGATATTTAATTGGGGAAGAAGAAACTATGATGAGATTAGACATGAGTTAGGAAGCATGGATTGGGAGCAATTATTCCATGGTAAAGGCACTATAGACATGTGGAGACTGTTTAAGGAACAGTTGTTGCAAGTGATGAATAAATATGTCCCTCTGAGACAGGCAAGAAGTGGTAAGATAAAGGAGCCTTGGATGTCGAGAGTGGTGGAGCTTCTCATCAAAAGGAAAAAGATAGCTTACATAAGGTGGAGGAATCTAGGGTCAAGCTCAGCTCTACAGGATTACAGGAAGATGAGGAAGGAGCTTAAAAATGGTCTGAGGAGAGCCAGGAGGGGACACGAGAAAGGCTTGGCAGAATGGGCTAGGGAGAACACAAAGGCATTTTACACTTATGTGAGGAATAAGAGAATAGTCAAAGAAAGAGTAGGGCCGATCAGGGATAGCATAGGGAATGTGTGTGCGGAGTCTCAGGAGGTAAGGGAAGCCCTAAATGAGTTTTTTGTTTTTGTCTTTACGAAAGAAACAAACTTTGTAGTGAATGAAACCTTTGAAGAGCAGGTGTGCATGCTGAAATGGATAGAAATAGAGGAAGCTGATGTGCTGAAAATTTTGTCAAATATTAAGATTGACAAGTCGCCAGGCCTGGACCAGATTTGTCCTTGGCTGCTTTGGGAAACGAGAAATGTAATTGCTTCGCTACTTGTGAAGATTTTTTCATCCTCGCTCTCCACTGGAGTCGTACCTGAGGATTGGAGAGAGGCAAGTGTAATTCCTCTCTTCAAGAAAGAAAATAGGGAAATCCCCCGCAATTACAGATCAGTAAATCTCACATCTGCCGTCTGCAAGGTGTTAGAAAGGATTCTGAGGGATAGGATTTATGACCATCTGGAAGAGCATGGCTTGATTAAATGCAGTCAACATGGCTTTGTGAGGGGTAGGTCATGCCTCACAAGCCTTATCGAGTTCTTTGAGGATGTGACTAGAAAAGTTGATGAGGGTAGAGCTGTGGATGTGGACTTCAGCAAGGCATTTGATAAGGTTCCCCATGGTAGGCTCATTCAGAAGATCAGGAGAAATGGGATTCAGGGGAACATAGCTGTCTGGATACAGAATTGGCTGGCCCAACAGAAGACAGCGAGTGGTAGTAGAAGGAAAATATTCTGCCTGAAAGTCTGTGGTGAGTGGTATTCTACAGGGCTCTGTCCTTGGGCCTATGGAGTTCAACCTGGATAAATGTGAGGTGATGCATTTTGGAAGGTCGAATTTGAAAGCTGAGTACAGGATTAAGGATAGGATTCTTGGCAGTGTGGAGGAACAGAGGGATCTTGGGGTGCAAGTACATAGATCCCTTAAAATGGGGACATTTAAGAGACTCCTGGACATGTATATGGTCACAGAAATTTGAGGGTGCATACATGTGGATCAGTGGTCGGCACAACATCGTGGGCTGAAGGACCTGTTCTATGCTGTACTGTTCTATGTTCTATGTTCTATGTTGATGAACTGTTCAAGCTCCTCATGGGAGCATGAGGTGGTGCTGATACAGTCGCCGATGTAGCAGAGGAGAAAGGTGGGAAATGGTGCTGGTGCAGCTACAGAAACTGGACTGAGGCAAGCAAAGCTGGGGCCCACGCATGTGCCCATGGCTATCAGCCAATAGTTTCCTCATCTCCCCTTTCCTGAACTTATCCCAGATCCAACTCGCCACCACCCTCTTGAATTATCCTACTTGTTGTTCTTCCTTCCCACCTATCTGTTCCATCCTCAGCACATCTACCTATCACATTCTCAGCTACCTCTACTCCCCCCCCCCCCACCCCACCCCCCAATACCCTCCCATTTATCTTTCAGCCTCCTTGGGTGCCCTCACATTCCTGATGAAGAGCTTATGCTCGAAGCATTGAGTCTCCTGCTCCTCAGACATTTTTGATATCTGCCCATGGAGTCCCATGACACAATTGTAATATCCCTATCTCTGGGCCAAAAAGTGAGGTTCACATCCAGAGATCTGACTTAACATGTTTGAACAAGTTGATCGAATGTAGTTTTCCCCAGACCAAATTGCAGCACTGGAAAGGAATCAGTCATAATTGTGAGGGGAAAATCAGGTCCAGTGCTCCTGTTAACATCGGAATTGGAGGGAGTTACATTTCCCTGTGAATGGGGTGGTAGATCAGAGAAAAAGTCAGGGTGAACTGTGGTAGGAGGCTGAGAGAGAAAATGACAGTGAACACAAACAGAGAGGAATACAGCTCTCCACCCCACTAACAATTACGTCAACTATCATAAAGCATTTGATTTAGCAAAGGTCAGCACAAATACTTGTCCACAGTAGCTTATACATTCTGCTAGAAAAATAAAGGAAAATCCCAGAATTTTCATTTCACGCAAAGTTGAATGGTAGTGACAATTACAGCATTCTAACAAAGACAAAATCCACTGGCCTTTTTACTGTAACTGTGTTGTAAGTAAAGTCACAAACTCTGGTGAAACAACTGCCCTGCCCTGCCCATTACCACTACTGGTTGTCCAATATTTCAGTTGTTGCAGATGCTATCATGCCAATCTGGAAGTGAACGAATGTTATCTTTGAATGTTATCCTTATTCACAACTCTATTTTTTGTTTACAAATAGCAAACAAAATTGTTCCGAGAAATAAAAAAATACAATTTATTTAATGCCGCTTTTTGATTTTTCCTGGGGTATTCATTGTAAAACCATGATAATTAATTTTCAATTCATGGGGAAACTCCAAGAAAATCCTGGAACATTGCCAATCCCAGCTTTGATCTCCATTTTAGAGCAGTTAATAATTTTTCAACTTTGTCAGTTTTATTTTTACTTTGGTGGTCAGTCGTTGAATGTAGATGGAAAGTGTAAAATTTAAATCAAATATTTGAACACATCAGAAGCAACTATCAATGGAGTAATATTCACTTACATTGATTTCCCTGCAAAAGGATTTTTTGAGTGAGACCAATGGTCACAATATTAACTACATTCATAGAATCCCTACACTATGGAAAAGGCCCTTCATCCCTACAAGTCCACACCGGCCCTCCGAACAGCAACCCACCTAATTTCCCTAATAGTAGGTCCTGATGAAGGGCTTATGCCCGAAACGTCAAATTTCCTATTCCTTGGATGCTGCCTGACCTGCTGTGCTTTAACCAGCAACACATTTTCAACTAATTTCCCTAATAGTCGACATTGACCCCAGGCTAATGTGTCTAATTTACACATCCTTGAATACTATGGGCAACTTAGTATCGCCAATTCACCTAACCTGCATATATTTGGATTGTGGGAGGAAACCGGAGTAGCCGAAGGAAACCTATGCAGATACGGGGAGAATGTGCAAACTCCACACAGATAGCCATCTGAACTGGGAATTGAACCTGAGTCCCCTGGCACTGTGAGTCAGCAGTGCTAACCACTGAGCAACCATGAATTAGTTCCATGAAAGAACGTTAAGTGTCTTCAATCTTTCCTCAGTAATCTGGAATTTCTTTGAATGGGTATTTATATCTACTGTTATAAACACAAAACTCTTTTCAGGAGCTTCTGAAACAAAGTAAATAGCATTATGACACATTTTAAGTACATGTTTTGTCAGGTGCCAGAAGCAAGCAATCCTCTTAAGACTCAAAAGCATCCTTTCACAAATCTATCACAGATTGATAATTCCAACGATGCTTGCAATTGTGGATTATTCATAACATTGCAATAATCAAAAATGTGTATGACAATAAAAATTCTGTTCATTTATAACAATCTCTGAAGGAAAATTGCAGGATGATGAATTGCATTGTTATTTTAATAGCAATAGTTAGGAGATTACATTTGAATATACCTATTGAGGCAGGAACTTAGTTTTCTATTATTGAAAATATGGTCATTGAGAAATAGTGATAACATTTGCAGCAGATAGTTTTTGAATTTTTCATTGCCAACATTTTCTAAAGACAATAACCAGCTTTATCATTCCACCACCACATTGTTGTCATGCAGGCTGTCCTACATTCAGTATTAGATGAGTTGGAATTTAAACATTGAGAAACTTGAAACAAGGACACAAATTATTGAAAGAACTCAGCAGGCCAGTCAGTTCTTCTGTTTTGAGAAAGGGTCACTGGATCTGAAGCTTCATTCCTGATGAAGGCCTTTTCCCCAAAATGTCGATTTTCCTGCTCCTCGGATGTTGCCTGACCTGCTGTGCTTTTCCAGCACCATTTTAACTTTGACTCTAATCTCCAGCATCTGCAGTGCCCATCTCCACCTTCTATAAAAGTAAGCTGACTGATTGTACCTGATCCAACACCAACTTCTGTTCATAAATCATAACTTGTCTTGTTGGTCAACATTAGCACTTCAGTCTTCTAATTAATTGCCTTTACACCCTTTTGTCTTCAACTTGTCACATACACAAAACTACATTCCAATGAAACTAGAATTTGTTCTCCCTCACTCTGCTCCATTTTTGGAGATTGTATTTCAGATGTCTCAATTCGTTATTGTGAATTCATCTCGATAAACATCTCCACCTTCTTTTCCAGTTTTAAGGTCTTTCTTAAACTCACAGCATAGTTCAAGCTTTTGCTTAACCCAAATCTTCTACATCCTCTCAGAGTCCATTTTTATTACGTGT
The DNA here is from genome assembly GCF_020745735.1 of Hemiscyllium ocellatum. NCBI lineage: Eukaryota > Metazoa > Chordata > Chondrichthyes > Orectolobiformes > Hemiscylliidae > Hemiscyllium > Hemiscyllium ocellatum. The sequence goes on from NC_083402.1 coordinate 48,326,502, forward strand.
TGAATCAGTCTGTTGTCATCCCTACTATTCCACCATTACTGCCTGCTGTTGTTGTTTTTGCTTGTATCAAGGATGTAATTGTCAGAACATATCTGCATGATGAAACTGAATCACCTCTAGCTGCCAGTGATTGGATAATTGTGTACTCCGATGAGTAAAAGGCCAAAACACCATCAGTCCTGGATGAGTGCACACTGATGTATGACAGAGCCAAACTAAAGAAAGTGATTGAAGTATATAATTTCATTTAATTATAATAAATTGTGCAAGTCGATCCACTACAGTTTTATATTCAGGATTTTAATTGATCTATTTATTGCCCTTCTTAGTTCATTTCGTAGTAATGAAAATGAAACAATTAAGCACTTATCTGTGCATTAAATTGTTTTAGAATCAGCTGGGCCTATTTACCTTCACTAATTTAAGTATTCTGAAAATTGAAGAGCTGGGTGAGATAATGTGTCACTTTCAGTTTGGAAGAATGCCATCTAAAGCAATTTAGTGCTGATCTACACATACAGTTGACTAAATTTCCTATTTACAAAGTTGCATCTTAAGTATGAATTAATCGTAACTCAGTTGTTATAAAATTGTGCTCGGACAATGTTGATTCATGTACACTCATAAGAAATTAATATATTTAAGCCTGTAGAAAAGAGAGGTAAGCTGCCTTCATTAGTTATTAAACCAGTCTTCAACTGGTTATAATCTCTATTTGAACAATCAGCTCTGATTGTGTTACTTGGAGAAAATCAAATCACCTCTGCTTCTCAACCTTCTATCTTTGAGTCCTTAATAATGGGGCTCACTTAGACATTCACATATATAAATTGAGACAGAGCAGGCAGGACAGAAATTGAATATAGCATTAATCATGAGCATTGTCTCAGTAATAACATTCCCAACTGACTGAGAAGGTGAAATGATCAAGTTCCAATGAGGGGAGACTCAGATTTTGAATTTTAATATCATTGAACTGCTGTAACTGGTCATCTGTGGATATTGAAAGTTTTGATTATGTTCCTTGTTTGTGCATTTCAAACTATTAATACAGACAATATGCACACAGTTACATATGGCCCAGATGAAACTGAGTTCCCCAATCATATCAATCACAATCTAGTTAGCTCATGTTAAAAGATCAGGTCTACATTCATTTACATTCATCAGAACCAGCAGTCACAGTTTAAAGATTGGGATAGGTCATTTGGGGCTGAAATGAGGAGAAATTTCTTCACCCAAAGAATTGAGCACCTGTGGAATTCTTTGCAACAGAAATTGGTTGACTTCAATACATTGAATCTTTTAAAGAAGGTGTTAGGTATAGTTATTCGAGCTTAAAGATAAAAGGATATGGGGAAAAATTTGGAATATGTTACTGAGTTGGATGATCAGCCATGATCCTATTGAATGTTGGTACATGTTTGACAGGCTAAATAGAAAATTCTATTCATTAACGGTCATCCTTAAACAGAACAATGTCCATGGGATGATTAAAAAAAGGCATCTTATGGAATTCCTTCAGCTTCAGCTCCAGGTGGGTCAGCATGAATAGCTTCTTACGTTCAAAGTTAAAAATCACAACACCAGGTTTTAGTCCAACCGGTTTAATTGGGAACACTAGCTTTCAGAGCGCTGCTCCTTCATCAGGTGATTGTGGAAGACACAATTGTAACACACAGAAGTTAAAACAAAAGTTTACAGTGTGACGTAACTGAAGTTTGATTGTTCGTTAAGTCTCGCATCTGTTAGAATGACCATGATAGTTTCACTTCTTTCATGTCTGTCTCCTGAGGAGATCATTACAGTTCCTTTATGTGGCACATCGGAACTGGCGGTCAATGAGTTGAGCATTGTACCCCGTTCTTATGAGAGCATTCTTGAGTACTTCCAGGTGCCCGTCACGTTCTTCCTCATCTGAACAGATCCGTAAATCACAAAACCTTTTTTAAAAGTTACAGTTAACCTGAGAATGTAACAATTGGTGTCAGCCCAGATAAGATGCTAAAGGTGTTAGCCCCCAGCGTTCTGTTGTCTGTGCTATAATGTTTAGATTGATTCTAATCTAAAAAATGAGTTAACAGAGTCTTTTATGGATTCATGCAGTTTTTGAGCAAAGTACAACATAACTCTGCAAGTACAAATTCACCCCACACATGTATATATGTGTGTGTCTGTCTGTCTGGGATGGGGGATTGGGAGTGTTTGTGAGACAGTGTATATGTCTGTGTGTGTGTGAGAGAGTGTAAAGGGGTTTAAGTCTATGAGAGGGTGAGTGTGGAAGTGTGTATGTCTGTAGGAGTGTGTCTGGGGTGGGGGGTTGAGAGTGTCTGTGAGAGAGAGTGTATGTGTGTGTAAAGTGGTCTAAATCTGTGAAAGGATGCATGTGTGAGTGTGTGTGTCTATAGGAGTGTGTGTCTATCTGTCTCATTCTTGGACACATGCATCTCCATCAAGGATGGGTACCTCGGCACCACACTATCACAAACCCACAGACAACCTCAATGCTGCACTTCTCCAGCTTCCACCCAAAACATATTAAAACAGCCATTCACTACGGACAAGCTCTACACAAACACCGGATCTGTTCAGATGAGGAAGAACGTGACGGGCACCTGGAAGTACTCAAGAATGCTCTCATAAGAACGGGGTACAATGCTCAACTCATTGACCGCCAGTTCCGATGTGCCACATAAAGGAACTGTAATGATCTCCTCAGGAGACAGACATGTGCTGCAACCGACAGGGTACCTTTCATTGTTCAGTATTTCCCAGAAGCTGAAAAACGACGCCATGTTCTTCACGACCTGTAACACATTATCAACGAGGATGAGCATCTCGCCAAGACCTTCCTCACACCTCCACTGCTCGCCTTTAAACAACTGATAAACCTCATACAGATCATTGTTCGTAGCATACTGCCTGTCTTTCAGGACAACTCAACACAACCCTATCACTGTTGTGGTTCTGTTCGCCAAGCTGGGAATTTGTGTTGCAGACATTTCGTTTCTTGTCTAGGTGACATCCTCAGTGCTTGGGAGCCTCCTGTGAAGCGCTTCTGTGATCTTTCCTCCAGCATTTGTAGTGGTTCGAATCTGCCGCTTCCGGTTGTCAGTTCCAGCTGTCCATTGCAGTGGCCGGTATATTGGGTCCAGATCGATGTGCTTATTGATTGAATCTGTAGATGAGTGCCATGCCTCTAGGAATTCCCTGGCTGTTCTCTGTTTGGCTTGTCTATAATAGTAGTGTTGTCCCAGTCGAATTCATGTTGCTTGTCATCTGCATGTGTGGCTACTAAGGATAGTTGGTCATGTCGTTTCGTGGCTAGTTGGTGTTCATGGATGCGGATCATTAGCTGTCTTCCTGTTTGTCCTATGTAGTGTTTTGTGCCATCCTTGCATGGGATTTTGTACACTACGTTGGTTTTGCTCATGCTGGGTATTGGGTCCTTCGTTCTGGTGTGTTGTTGTCTGAGAGTGGCTGTTGGTTTGTGTGCTGTTATGAGTCTTAGTGGTCGCAGTAGTCTGGCTGTCAGTCGGAAATGCTGTTGATGTATGGTAGTGTATATTTCTTCTGATGTCCAAGAATTCCTGTATTGTTTGTATAGAGTGTCTGGATCCGCTGATCAGGTGTTTCAGTTTCTGCTGTAGTTCTTTTGCCAGTTTGTGAGATGGTGTCCCTGGTAGTGATACTATGGGTCTGAGTGGGATGTCTGGTTTGTCTGAGTGGGATGTCACAGAAGCGCTTCACAGGAGGCTCCCAAGCACTGAGGATGTCACCTAGACAGGGGACGAACGTCTGCAACACAAATTCCCAGCTCGGCAAACAGAACCACAACATTCTTATGTTCATCCTCGCTAGAAAAATGGATCAGATGTGCAAAGTATTTATTGACATGAACAATCCCTTGATAATTGCCCACTGTGCATGCTTAACTCTAGTTTTCAACATGCTGTGCATATATATGTGCAATAAAAAAATCAACTTAGTTTTTTTAAAAATCTACTTTGCTTGACACTTCTTTTACATTTACAACTGATATTTTTCATGAATTCTTTTCATTTTTGTATGTTTGCTATATTTTTACTGCTTTTTTAAAAGGCCTTGGGCATCAACATACAGTAATTTATGAAAATTTGTTTTCTCTACATCCCTACTCCTTTTAATGTTTAATTATTTAAACTAAATGCATAACCTCATTAATTTTCAAATTTATCTGCCGAATCTAATATGCTGTATATTTGTAAACTTTAATTTCTTAAACACATTACCAGTCTCTATTTCTTAATAACACAAATAAGCTGGTGTTCTAACAGTTTATTTCCAATATTGATAGACATAATTCTTAGAAATCTCACTTAAATGTTTTACCAATTTAGTCTATCTCTTTACTGCATTTCAGTGGCGTTGATGATTACCCTATTTATAGTTTTGCTTCATCAACGATATCTGCAACTATCATAGCAGTGAGCCTTTTCACCAAAATGAGCATGCCAAACATCGGCAATTTTCTTTATCTGTGATGAGGAACCCAGGTCTATCAAAGTCACCACTTTTGCAAAGATTAGGCCTGTTGGAGTTCTGTTTAAAAAAAATAGGGAATGAATTGTTTTATTGTTATTCATTCTTGGGATTTAAATGGCTCAGGTAAGTCACTTTTGTTGCCTATTCCTTGTTGATCTGATAGGTGTTGGAGGCTGGTACAATTACAACATTTAAAAGGCCATCTGGACAGGTATGTGATTAGGAAGAGTTTAAAGGGAAATGGGTCAAAAGCTGGCAAATGGGACTAGATTAATTTTTGATACCTAATGGGCATGGACGAGTTGGACCGAAGGATCTTTTCCTGTCACTCTACGACTTTATAACTACATTTTCACTATTACTGAAACAACCCTTTTTATTTCAAATGTAATTTTAAACTGAATTTTACACAGCTATAGAATTTGAGCTTATACATGATCAGCATCGGTTCATCCCATGGGATTAATAGCTCAGTAATTTCACCGTTTTGCCAGCATTTACGAAAGCTGTGACAAAGCGAGCACATATAGGCACCTGCTTACACATTTCTATTTGTGTAACTCAGGCGTATAAATTAGTTTGTCTGCAGATTGAGTTACATTCTGTTAAGTATTACTTGAACCCCTTGAATGGTTGAAAATACCAAACTGCTATTCCACAGTAGGTTAAAATACTTCAAGGAGAAATCAAAATACTACGCATTACATTCTGCTTATACAAATGTTCTAGTTCGGAAAACCTGTCTTTCAGAGGGGAAGATCATATCTGAAAAACATCCTTGCCTTTTGTGAAGGACTTTACAGATGGAGGAGATTACAAAAATTACTGCCGTTTATTTTTAGAATGCTTTTGATAGGGTTCTACATGAAAGATTTCCAATTAAACTGGAAGCCAAAAGATTGGATATAAAATTTGATGAAAGGTTTGGAAATGGGGAGGTTGTAAGCAGTATTTGTCACACAAAAAGAAAGCAGTGATGAGGAGACTTAAATAAAATTCTGTAAGGATCAGAACTAGAATCTCTGACTTAGCTTATGTGAATTTAGAAACTTGTAGCAAGGTTGGGAAATATGAAGTACATAAATAAATAAATAAAAACCTTGAAAATGAAGTGTTTAAATAAGAAATTGTGGACTTTATGTTTCTGAAGAGATGAATAACAAGTAAACTTTGAGCAATATTCACACACAAATCTTTGGAGATTTAACTGCTTTCTTTTTCTGTCCTAGAAGAGAGGATGTAGATATTGATGATATTGGCTGAGAACACTGGCAACAGAAGAACACCTTGATTATCTTTCAAGATTGCCATGAGATATTTTATCAAGCAAACTCCTTATTTAACTTTTCTCAGCCAATATCATAAAAATAGATTTATATAACTCATCCATTTCTGATTTGTGAGATATTGCTGTACATAATTAGGCATTTGTGCTTACTCATCCAACATTCACCTCACTTCCTAAAGTTAGAACAGTAGAAGTTATGCAATAACGCAGAGTTTAAGAGACACAGAGGTCCACTATAGACTGTGTGATCACTGATCAGTTTGTCAGCTATTTCATGTTACCTAATACAATATTAAATTTTCGTGATCATCCACAAACAGTTTGAACATCCCAGGATACAAGAATAGAAAGGAAGTGGGGGGGAAGAGATGATGGAATAGTGTTTTGAATAAGGGATAGCATTACAGCTGTACTTAGGGATGATATTCCTGGATACATCCAGGGAGGTTATTTGGGAGGAGCTGAGAAATAAGAAAGGGATGATCACCTTGTTGAGATTGTATTATAAACCCCTCGAAATGTCAGCTGGAAATTGAAAAACAAATTTGTAAGAAAATTTCAATTATCTTTAAGAATAATAGGGTTGTTCCGGAAGGGGATTTTAACTTTCTAGACTGGGACTGCCATAGTGTTAAAGGGTTTAGATGGAGAGGAATTTGTTAAGTGTGTATGAAAAAATATTCTGTTTCAGTATGTGGATGTACCTACTAGAGAAAGTGTAAAAGTTGACCTACCCTTGGGAAATAAGGCAGAGCAGGTGACTGAGGTGTCAGTGGGGGAGTACTTTGGGGCCAACAACCATAGTTTTATTAGTTTTAAAATAGTGATGGAGAAAGATAGACCAGATCTAAAAGTTGAAGTTCTAAATTGGAGGAAGGCTAATTTTGATGGTATTAGACAAGAACTTTCAAAAGTTGATTGGGGGCAGGTATTTGCAGATAAAGGAATGGCTGAAAAATGGGAAATCTTCAAAAATGAGAAAACAAGAGTCCAGAGACACTATGTTACCGTTAGGGTGAAAGGAAAGGTTGGTAGGTGTAGGGAATGCTGGATGACACAAGAAATTGAGGTTTTGGTTAAGAAAAAGAAAGAAGCATATATCAGATATAGACAGGATAGTTTGAATGAATCCTTAGAGTATAGGCAGTAGGCGTATATTTATGAGGGAAATCAGGAAGGCAAAAAGTGGACATGAGATAGTTTTGGTAAATAGGGTTAAGGAGAATCCACAGGGGATTCTATAAAAACATTAAGGACAAAGAGTAAGTAGGGCCCTTCAAATATCAACAAGGTGCCTGTGTATGGAACCGCAGGGGGGAAATACTGCTCACAGGCCTCCTTTCTGAAAGGCAGCCCTCCCCCACCACTCTCTCTTCTATGTTTGAGCTAGTTCTGTATTCAGATAGCTAGTTCTCCCTGTATTCCATGAGATCTAATCTTGCTAACTAGTCTACCATGAAGAATCTAGTTGAATACCTTATTGAAATCCATGTAGATCACATTCACCGGTCTTCCCTAATCAATCCTCTTCATTACTTCTTCAAAACACACAAACAAGTGTGTGAGACATGATTTCCCATGCACAAATTCATGCTTACCATCCCTAATCAGTCTTTGCCTTTCCAAATACATGGACATTCTGTCCCTCAGGATTCCTTCCAACAACCTGCCCACCACCGATATAAGGCTCACAGGTCTATAGTTCCTTGGATTTTCCTTACTACCTTCTTTAAATAGTGACACCACTTTAGCAAACCTCTAGTCTTCCTCATCTGTGATCATCGATGACACAAATATCTCAGCAAGGTGGGGGGGAGCAGCAATCACTTACCTAGCTTCCTACAGAGGTCTAGGGTACACCTGTTCAGGTTCTGAGGATTTATCCACCTTTTTAAGACATCCAGCACAGCCTCCTCTGTAATGTGGATATTTTTCAACATGTCACCATCTATCTCTCCATATTCTATAACTTTGATGTCCTTCTCCACAGTAAACACTGATAAGCACGAAATGGTAAGGTCCTGGAGAGTGTTGTTGAACAAAGAGACCTTAGAGTGCAGGTTAATAGTTCCTTGAAAGTAGAGTCACAGGTAGATAAGATAGTAAAGAAGGTGTTTGGCATTGGATATAGGTTTGCTCACTGAGCTGGAAGGTTCATTTTCAGACATATTAGGTAACACCTTCAGTGAGCCTCCAGACAAAGCAATGTTAATGATGCCTGCTTTCTATTTATATGGGTTTCTTTGGGTCGGTATGTCATTTCCTGTGATGATGTCATTTCCTATAGTGATGCAATTTCCGGTTGTTTTTCTCAGTAGTGGTATATCGGGTCCAAGTCAGTGTGTTTGTTGATAGTGTTCTGGTTGAAATGCCATGCTTTTAGGAATTCTCGTGCATGTCTCCATTTGGTTGGTCCAGTCAAAGTGGTGTCCTTCCTTTTCAGTACGTAAAGTATAATGTATCTACCCAAACACATTGGCTTGGACGTGATTTACCACCCCCTGAGAAAAAGAACAGGAAATGACATCACCAGGGCAGCACAGTGGATCTGTGGTTAGCACTGCTGCCTCATTTTACCATGATCCTAGGTTCAATTCCAGCCTTGGGCGATTGTCTGTGTGGAGTTTGCACATTCTCCCCGTGCCTGTGTGGGTTTCCTTCGGGTGCTCTGGCTTCCTCCCACAGTCCAAATATGTGCAGGTCAGGTGAATTGGCCATGCTAAATTGCCCATAGTGTTAAATGCATTTGTCAGAGGGAAATGGGTCTGGGTGGGTTACTCTTCGGAGGGTCGGTGTGGACTGGTTGAGCCGAAGGTCCTGTTTTCACACTATTGGGGATTCTAACCTAAACTAATCTAACCCAAAGAAACCCAAACATATAAATAGAAAGCAGGAATCATCAGCAATGCTTCGTCCGGAGGCTCACTGAAGATGTTACTTTGTATGGTGATGAAACATTTGAAAATGAATTATCCAGCTCATCCAGAACCTCAACCTGAGCTACAAATCTTCTCAAAACTCACGAGGTGTTTGGTATGCTTTGCTTTATTGATCAGAGCATTGAGTGTAGGAGTTGGGAGGTCACGTTGACTCTGGACAAGACATTGGATCGGCCACTTTTGGAATATTGCATGCAACTCTGGCCTCCCTCCTATCGGAAGGATGTTGTGAAACCTGAAAGGGTTCAGAAAAGACTTGCAAGAATGTTGCCAGGTTTGAAGGATTTGAGATGAAGGGAGAGGCTGAGTAGGCTGGGGCTGTTTTCCTAAGAGCTTCAGAGGCTGAGAGGTGACCTTATAGAGATTTATAAAATCATGAGGGCCATTGACAGGGTAAATAGACAAGGTCTTTTCCCTGGAGTGGAGGAGTCCAGAACTAGAGGGTATAGGTTTAGAATGGGAAGGAAAAATTAATAACAGATCTAAAGGGCAACGTTTTCATGCAGAGAAAGTGATGGAGGTTGGTACAATTACAAGAGTCAAAAGGCCTCTGGATGGGTAAATTAATAAGAAATGTTTAGCGGGATATGAGCCAAGTGCTGGCAAATGGGATTACATTAGGTTAAGATACCTGGTCAGCATGGATGTGTTGGACTGAAGGGTCTGTTTCCGTGCTGCAAAGCTCTATGACTCTGTGACAAAGCATTAAGTCAAAAGCACTTAATGTTATTGCCGAGTTAAGAGTAAACTTTCTCATGGGCACCTATAAAGCAAACATCACTCCTGCTTAACCATGCTGAGTTGGAGATGAAGAGCTTATGCCTGAAATATCGATTCTCCTGCTCCTCAGATGCTGTCAGGCCAGCTGTGCTTTTCCAGTGCCACACTTTTTGACCCTGCTAATTTGGAAGTCAGGAATATGTTAGTTTCTCTCCCAAATCTGGAATATCCAGACTTCTAACTGTATTCTTTTTAGCTCAAGTGACTGGATAAAAGGCAACAGAGGTTATGTTCCTCTGTAAAGTTTTGCAGATTCTTAACTTCCTGCCATATCTCTACTATGTCCTATTCTCTGGATTGGCATACTGCTGTCTTAGTTGTATTGAAATTGCAATGGAAGCTGTGAATCATTATTGTTCAAGTAAAAACATAGCATAGCACAGCGCAGTCAATGGCGGTTGGGGGAGGGGGGAGGTGTAAAGGCCACTCTGGAAGTATTTGGTGCAATTTGACTTGTATGGCTAAAACAGAGATTGAAAGATTTCAGGTTAAATTTTTCAAAGAGACCTGACAAGAAAAGAGTATAGGACAGTTCAGAGTATGCTTGGACAAAAAATTACGTTGGTATGAAATTTTAGCTTGTGCAATGTTCCAGATCAGGAGTGTTTGGTTAGAAACCAGCAGATTATGAAAAATCTGAATAAATGTAGTTTTTAGTTCTATCAATATACATGTATGAAGTCTTCATATGTTACAGGACAGAATGGCAGAAAAAAATCATATCAAAAGATTTGATATTAAAGGGTAATTCTGCGAGATTTGAAATATCATAAAATTAATTTCTTTCAATACAAAGGCCTAACTGGTAAGGGAGGTAAGGGCATGGTTGGGAACATGGGACTGGGATGTCATAGCGATTTCAGAAACATGGATCAGGGATGGACAGGACTGGCAGCTTAATGTTCCAGGGTATAGATGCTATAGGAAGAATAGAAAGAGGGACAAAAGAGGAGGGGGAGTGACATTTTTAATAAGGGATATCATTATGGGTGAACTTAGAGAATATACTCCTGGGAGTGTGCCCAGGGAATTCATTTGGGTGGAAGTGAAAAATAAGAAAGAGATACTCACATTTTTGGATTGAAGGATCGACCTCCATCTAATAGTCAGCAGGAAATTGAGAAGCAAATTTTGTAAGGCCATCTCAGTCATGTGTAAGAACAATAGGGTGGTAATAGTAGGGGATTTTAACTTTGCAAACATAGACTGGGACTGAGACAGTGTTAAGGGTTGGATGGAGAGGAATATAAGTGTGTACAAAATTTTTTTTAAAATTCAGTATTGGATGTACCAACTAGAGGAGGAGCAAACTTTGACCTACTCTTGGGAAATTGGGAAATTTGTTAAGTTTACAGGCAATACAAAGATAGGTGGAGGGACAGGTAATATTGAGGAAGGCTGTAGAAAGATTTAGACAGGTTAAGGGAGTGGGCAATAAAGTGGCAGACAGAACGCAACATGGAAAATTGTGAGGTTATGCACTTTAGTAGGAAGAATACAGGCATAAACTGTTTTCTAAATGGGGAGAAAGTTCAGAAATCTGAAGTGAAAAGGGACTTGTGATCCTAGACCAGGATTCTCTTAAGGTAAACTTGCAGGTTGAATCAGTGGTTAGGAAGGCAAGTACAATGTTGACATTTATTTCGAGAGCACTGGAATATAAAAGCAGGGGTGTACTTCTGACCACATTTAAGAGTATTGACAGCAGTTTTGGGCCCCATACCTCAGGAAGGATATACTGGCCCTGGAGCAGGTGCAATGCATACTCACGAGGATGATCTCAGGAATGAAAGGCTTCACATATGAGTAACATCTGAGGATGTTGGGTCCATACTCCATGGAAGATGAGGGGGAATCTATTGAAACTTACAGAATACTGAATGGCCTCAACAGAGTTAACATTGGGAAGATGTTTTCATTAACAAAAGAGACTAGGACTTGAGGGCACAGCTTTAGAGTAAAGGGAAGACCTTTAGAACAGAGATGAGGAGAAACTTCTTCAGCCAGGGAATGATGAATCTATGCAATTCATTGCAACAGAAAACTATGGAGGTCAGGTCATTAAGTACATTTAAGATGCAGATAGACTGATTCATGTTTGTTAAGGGGATCAAGAGTTACAGGGAGAAAGCCAGGAATGGGGTTGAAAAAGTTATCAGCTATGCTTGATCATGGTGGAGCAAATGTGATGGGGCGAATGGCATAATTTCTGCTCCTATGATTTATGATCTTATGTGAGGTGGCAGCGGGGGACCACTTTGGGGCCAATGACCATAATTCTATTTGTTTCAAAATAGTAATGGAAAGGATAGACTGGAACCAAAAGTTGAAGTTCTAAATTGGAGGAAGGCCAATTTTAACATTATTAGGCAAGAACTTTCAAAAGTTGATTGGGGGCAGGTATTTGCAGGTAAAGGAATGGCTAGGAAAGTGGGAAAACTTCAAAAATGTGATAAAAGGAGCCCAGGGATGGTATGTTACTGGTAAGGTGAAAGGCAAGGCTGGTGGGTGTAGGGCAGTTGAATGCTTAGAGAAATTGAGGTTTTGGTCAAGAAAAAGAAGGAAGCATATGTCAGAGATCGACAGCAGAGATTGAGTGGATCTCTTGAAGACTATAAAAGCAGTCGAAGTAAACTAAAGAGGGAAATCAGGTCAGCAAAAAGGGGACATAAGATAGCTTTTGCAAATAAAGTTAAGAGAATCCAAAAGCATTCTGCAAATACATTAAGAACAAAAGGTTAACAAGGGAATGAATAAAGCCTTTTAAAGATCCTGTGTGGAACCACAGGAGAAGGGGGAGATACTAAACATCTATTTTGCGTCAGTGTTTACTGTGCAGAAGAATATGGAAGATATAGAATGTGGGGAAATAAATAGCAACATCTTGAAAAATATCCACATAACAGTAAAGGAGGTGTTGGATGTCTTAAAATGTATAAAGGTAGATAAACCACTGGGATCTGATCAGATGTACTCTAGAACTTTGTGGTAAGCCAGGGAAGTGATTGCTGGGCCGTTTGCTGAGATACTTGTATCATCAAAAGTCACAGGTGAGCTATTGGAAGACTGGAGGTTGGCTACTGTGATGCCACTATTTCAGAAAGGTGTTAAGGAAAAGCCAGGGAACTATAGACTGGTGAGCCTGACATCAGTGGTGGGCAAGTTGTTGGAGGCAATCCTAAAGGACAGGATTTGGAAAGGCAGGGACTGATTAGGGACAGTCAACATGGATTTGTGCATGGGAAACTGTAGCCAATAAGCCAAGGAGTGACAGATGAAGTTTAGTTTAGATAAAAGTGAGTTGCTGCATTTTAAAAAGACAAATCAGGTCAGGACTTATACACTTAATGGGGAGTGTTGCTGAACAAAGAGACCTTGGAATGCAGCTGCATAGTTCCTTTAAAGTAGAGTTACAGGTAGATAGGATAGTCTGTTTGCCTTTATTGGTCAGTGCATTGAGTGTCAGAGTTGGGAGGTCATGGTGCAGCTGTACACGACTTTGGTTAGGCTACTAATGGAATACCGCATTCAGTTCTGATCTCCCTGCTAAAGGAAGGTTATTGTGAAACTTGAAAGGGTTCACAATAGATTTGCAATGAGGGTTTGAGCTATATGGAGAAGCTAAATAGGCTGGAGCCATTTTCCTTGGTGCATTGGAGACTGAGGGGTGACCTTGTAGAGGTTTATAAAGTCATGAGGGGCATGGATAGGGTAAATAGAAAAGGTCTTTTCCCAAAGCAAGGGGAAGTCCAAAACTAGAAGGCATAGGTTTAAGGTGAGAGGGGAACTTTTTCATGTAGAGCATGGTGCATGAATAGAATGAACTGCCAGAGGAAGTGGTGGAGGCTGGTACAATTAAAACATTTAAAAGACATCTGGATGGGTACATCTGAATAGAAAGAGTTTAGAGGAATATGGACCAAATGCTGGCAAATGCGGCCAGATTAATTTAGTATATCTGGTTAGCATGGATGAGTTGGACTGAAAGATCTATTCCATGCTGTCCAACTGTATGACTACAATTGTGCTGAGGAATAGATCAGTTTTTACTTTGTTATGTGTATTAAGGTTTTTCAAACAGTGTTCTCTATTTCAATACCTTGGCTTGTTCTCTTTTCCTTTGTGTATTAAATTTCTGTTCTATTGTGACAGAAAATCTGCAACCTTATGGTTCTTGCTTCATTGAATGATCAGGGAGAATATGAGGACTACAGATGCTGGAGAACATCAGTGAATGATCACCAAACTAAACAAGATCAAATCTGTCAAGCCAGATTTCATTCCCAGGTCTGACATTTTTTTAATTTAATTTATTATTGTCACATGTATCTAGCTACAGTAAAAAGTTTTGCTTGAGTACAGTACAGACAGATCATACCATACAAAGTGCATTTGGGTAGTAGAACAGTGAGGAATACAATGGTACAGCTGCAGAGTAGGTGAACAAATTGTGGGATCAACATTAAATTTAAAATTTGAGACGTGCATTCAGAAATTTAATAACAGCTTTCACAGACTTCACAGAATTACAGAATTAATACGATTTAAAGAAGGTCATTCACCCCATCCTGTTTGCACCAGCTCTATTATCCCAATCTCCTTCCTTTTCTCCATATACATTCAAATAACTATCCAAAGCCCTCTTGAATGCTTCAATTCTACCTGCCTCCACTACATTTCTACCCAGTGCATTCATACCCTAATAACTCACTGTATGATTAAAGGATTTCTCACATCACCCTTGTTTCATGTATAAAGCTCTACCCTCTTATTCTTGTTTCCATCTTAACATCAGCTGGGATCACAGCAAAGAGTTTGCAGTCCAGATTTTCTGATCAGGATTGGAAACCATGTTTCAGATCCTCATGAGAGAAATAAATAAAATGATTTGCCTTTAGAGGGATTTTCTGTGTGAATTTCCAAGCTAGGGACCTTTTCATTTGAATGGATCTGGACCAGGCCTGGAACATATGCATTCAGCAGAGGGGTGGATCAGACATGAAACCACACCCTTTTTAGATGACAATTGCTGCTTTAAACATCTTGCAGATTCTCTCAGTAACTGAGAGAATGTGTGTAAAGTTGATTAGGATGTTGGGTGCCAGGAAGGTGACAAGTAGTTGCCTGGTAAGTTGGGGCAGAGGATAGCCAGTGGAGAAGTGGTTGCGGTGAAAGATGGGTGATTAGGTCAGATTACCTTGTGGATACGGGAATAAGATGTTAGGTAGATGGAGAGTTAGGCCACCATGTAAGTGAGGGTAGTGGAAAAGGATAAGGTGGCAGGTATGTCATACAGTTATAGAGTCATAAAGATATGCAGCACAGAAGCAAACTCTTTGGACCAACTCATCTATGTCAACGAGATATCCTACATAAATCTAGTTCCATTTGCCAGCATTCTGCCCATATCTGTCTGAACCCTTCTTAATCATATACCCAACCAAATGCCTTTTAAATCTTGTATTTGTACCAGCCTCCACCACTTCTGTTGGCAGCTCATTCCATACATGCACCACCCTCTTTGTGAAAAAGTTGCCCTTAGGTTCCTTTTATGTCTTTCCCCTCTCACTTTGAACCTATGCCCTCTAGTTCTGGACTCTCCCACCCCAGAGAAAATAACTTTTCTACTTACCCTATCCATGCACCGCATGACGTTGTACACGTCTATAAAGTCATCCCTCATCCTCCAAAGCTCCAGGGACAATCACCCCAGCCTATTTAGCCCCTCCCAACAGGTCAAACTCTCCAATCCTGGCAACATCCTTGTAAATCCTTTCTAAACCTTTTCAAGTTTCACAAGATCCTTCCAATAGGAGGGAGACCAGAATTGCAAACGGTATTCCAAAAGTGGCCTCACCAAAGTCCTGTACCGCTGCAACATGACCTCCCAACTCCTATAGTCAATATTCTGACCCATAAAGGCAAGAAGATCAAATGCTGTCTTCACTATCCTATCTACCTGCGACTCCACTTTCAAGGAACTATGAACTTGTGCTCCAAGGCTTCTTAGTTCAGCAACACTCCCCATGACCTTAACATTAAGTGTATAAATCCAAAATGTAGCAACTCACAAAAATCTAAGTTAACCTCGGTATCTGCCAGTCTTCAGCCCACTGGCCATCTGATCAGGGTCCTGTTGTTCTCTGAGGTAACCTCCTTTGCTGTTCACTGGACCATCAATTTTGTTGTCCTATGCAAACTTCCTAACCATGCCTCCATTGTTCACATTCAAATCATTTATATAAATGTGAAGCAGTGGACTCAGCATCAATCCTTATGGCACACCACTGGTCACAAGCTCTAGTCTGAAAGGCAATCCTCCACCACCACCCTCTGTCTTCTACCTTTGAGTCAGTTCTGTATCCAAATAGTTCGTTCTCCCTCTGTTCTGTGTGATCTAACTTTGCTCATCAGTGTACCATGAGGAACCTTGCCAAACACATTACTGAAGTCCATATAGATCATGTCCACTGTTCTGCCCTCTTCAATCCTTTTCAATGCTTTTTCAAAAAAAACTCAATCAAGTTAGTGAGACATGATTTCCCACACACGAATCCATGTTGACTATCCTGAATCAGTCCTTGCCTTTCCAAATATGTGTAAATCCTTTACCTCAGGATTCCCTCCAAAAACTTGCCCACTACCGATATCAAGCTCACTGGTCTATAGTTCCCTTATTTTTCTTGTAACTTTTCTCAAATAGTGACACCATATTATGCACCTCCAGCCTTCCAGCACCTTACCTATGGCTATCGATGATACAAGTATCTCAATAAAGGGTTCAGCAATCACTTCCCTAGCTTTCCACAGAGTTCTAGGGTACACCTGATCAGTTCCCAAGGATTTATTCACATTTTTGCATCTTAAGACATCCAGCATCTCCTCCTCTGTGTTATGAACATTTTTCAAGATGTCACTATTTATTTCCGCATGTCCTATATCTTTCTTACCCTCTTCCACGTTAAACACGAATGCAAAACATTTGTTTCATATCTCCCCCATCTCCTGTGGTTCCACACAAAGACTGCCTTGCTGATCTTTAAGGGGCTCCATTCTCTCCCTGGTTATTCTTTTTTCCTTTATGTATTTGTAGAATCTCTTTGGATTCTCCTTAACCTTAATTGCCAAAGTTATTTCATGTACCCTTTTTGCCCTCCTGATTTCCCTCTTAAATATACTCCTACAACTTTATACTCTTCTAGGATTGCCTCACGGTGGGCGGCACGGTGGCACAGTGGTTAGCACTGCTGCCTCACAGCGCCTGAGACCTGGGTTCAATTCCCGACTCAGGTGACTGACTGTGTGGAGTTTGCACGTTCTTCCTGTGTCTGTGTGGGTTTCCTCCGGGTGCTCCGATTTCCTCCCACAGTCCAAAGATGTGTGGGTCAGGTGAATTGGCCATGCTAAATTGCCCGTAATGTTAGGTACGGGGTAAATGTAGGGGTATGGGTGGATTGCGCTTCGGCGGGTTGGTGTGGACTTATTGGGCCGAAGGGCCTGTTTCCACACTGTAAGTAATCTAATCAATCTCTGCTGTGTGTACCTGACATATATTTCCTTCTTTTTCTTCACAAAATCCTCAATTTCTCCAGTCATCCAGCATTCCATGGATCTAACAGCCTTGCCTTTTACCCAAACAGGAACTTGCTGTCTCTGGACTCTTTTTATCTCATTTTTGAAAGCTTCTCATTTTCCAGCCCTCCCTTTACCTGTCAACATCCACCTCCAATAAGCTTTTGAAATTTCTTGCCTAAAACCATCAATATTGACCTTCCTCCAATTTAGAATGTTAACTTTTAGATCCAGTCTATCCTTTTCCACCATTATTTTAAACTAATAGAATTATGGTCACTGGCCCCCACTGACACCTCGGTCACTTACCCTGCCTTATTTCCCAAGAGTTGGTCAAGTTTTGCACCTTCTTTGTTAGGTACATCCACATACTGAATCAGATTTTTTTTAATGCAAACTTAACAAATTCCACTCCATTGAACCCTTAACACTACGGCAGTGCCAGTCTATGTTTGGAAAATGAAAATTTGCTACCATCACCACCCTTTTATTCTCACAGATAACTGAGATGTCTTTACAAATTTGTTGCTCAATTCCCTATTGCCTATGGGGGGGTCGATAGTACAATCCCATAAGGTGATCAACCCTCCTTATTTCTCAGTTCCATCCAAATGAGTTCCCTGGGATACTTGATCAAAAACTCACTCACACACATTTCTTGTCCCCCTTTCTATCCATCCTGTAGCATCTATACACCAGAGCATGAAGCTGCCAGTCCTGTCCGTCCCTGAGCCACGTTTCTGTAATTGCTATGATATACCATTCCCATGTTCCAAACCATGTTCTGAGTTCATCTGCCTTCCCTGTTAGGCCTCTTGCATTGAAATAACTGCAGTTTAATTTATCAGTCCTACTTTGTTCTCTGCTTTGTTCCTGTCTGTTTTGACTACCTGACTTACTCTTTTTCCCAACTGTATCAGTTTCAGACTGCTCTCTTTCCTTATTAACTTCTTGGGATCCTCCGCACCCCCACTTACAAGTTTAAATCCTCCCAAGCAGCTCTAGTAAATCTCCCCACCAGTGGTTTAGCCCCTTTCAATTGAGGTGCAATCTGTCCTTCTTGTACAGGTCACATCTGCTCCAGAAGAGATTCCAATGACTGAAAAATGTGAATCCTTCTCTCCTGGATCAACTCCTCAGCCACGTATTCATCTGTTCTATCGTCCCATTTCTACCTTGACTAGCTCATGAAATTGGGGTCAATCCAGATATTACTACTCTTGAGAAGGTCCTTTTTAAATTCCTGCCTAGCTTCCTATACTCTCCTCAGAATCTCATCCTTATATCTTCCGATGTCGTTAGTTCCAATGTGTATAACAACCTCCTGCTGGCCCTTCTCCCTATGGAGAATATTCTGCACACTCTTTGAGATATCCTTGATCATGGCACCAGGTAGGTAACACACAATTTTAATTTCTCGCTGTTGGCCACAGAAATGTCTGTCTATTACTCTGACTAGAGAGTTCCCTATCATAATCGATCGCTTGGAACCTGTCGTTTTCTTCATTACACTGGAGCCATTCTCGGTACCTGCTGTCAGTGCTATATTCCCCTGAGAGTCCATCTACCCTGACATTTTCCAAAACACTATATTTGTTTGAGGTGGGGGTACTCACAGGAGACTCCTATGCTACTTGCCTCCCTGTCCTACCTTTCCTGGAGGTAATCCATCTACCTAACTTTACCTCACTACCTATAACTGCCATCCATCACACCCTGTAACTCCTGTACACTCCTCACTGTCTCTCACTGTCACTCCAATTGATTCATAAGACTATAAAACCAGAAGACATAGGAGCAGAAATTAGGCCAATCAGTCCATTAGTCTGCACTTCCATTCAATGGGCTGATAAGTTTCACAACCCCATTTTCCCACTTTTTCTCCGTAACCCTTGATCCCCTTGACAATCAAGAACCTATCTATCTCAGTCTTAAATATACTCATTGACCTGGCCTCCAAAGCCTTCTGTAGCAGTGAATTCCATAGATCCACTGCTCTCTAGCTGAAGACATTTCTCTTATCTCTCTTTTAAAAGGTCTTCCCTTTACTATAAGCATATTCCCTTGGGTCCTAGTCTTTCCTAACAATGGAAAATCTTCCCAACATCCACTCTGTCCATGTCATTCAGTATTCTGTATGCTTCTATTAGATCCACCCTCATCCTTCTGAACTCCATCAAGTATAGACCCAGAAGCCTCAAATGTTCCTCATATATTAAGCTTTTCATTCCTGTGACCATTCTTGTGAACATCCTTTGAACCCACTCCAGGGCCAGTACATCCTTCCTGAGATATGGGGCCCAAAACTATGCACAATACTCCAAATTTGGTCTGACCAGAACCTTAGAGAGCCTCAGAAGTAAGTCCCTGCTTTTCGTATTCAAGTACTCTTAGACTAAATGCTAACATTACATTTGCCTTCTGAACTATTGACTCAACCTGCAAGTTTGCTTTTGAGCGAATCCTTGACTAGAGCTTATAAGTCTCTCAGCACTTCAGACTTCTGAATTTTTTCCTCATTTATAAAATATTCCATGCTTCTATTCTTCCTACTAAAGTGCATGACCTCATAATTTCCCACATTGTAATCCATCTACCATTTCTTTGCCCACTCTCCGAACCTGTCCAAATCCTTCTGCAGCTTCCCCACCTCCTCAATGCTACCTGTCCCTCGACCTATCTTTGTGTCATCTGCAATCCAGAATGCTTTCAGTTCCTTCATCTAGACCATTAATGTACAAAGTGAAAATTTGTGGTCCCAACACAGCCTTGCGGAACATCACATGTCACTAGCTGCCATCTTAAGAAAGACCCTTTTATTCCCACTCTCTGCTTTCTGCCAGACAGCCAAGCTTCCATCCATGCTTGCTCATCGCCTCTAACATCATGGATCCATGTAATCTAACAGGATTTACTGCAGACGTAATCATCAGTAACATGGAAACTTTCTCTACTCTCCCATATCACACAGGAAGAGTATATTACTCCAATAAATGCCACATTGCACCTTAACAATCTACAGACCAAGAAAATAAGACAGTCTTAAAAAAACACTGCTCCAGCTATCTTAGTACCTATGTTATATATTTTAAAGTATAATCAAGAGAAACATCTCAATAAAAACACGTAATCAAAAATAACCCACTCTATTCACTATTGTAGATTTACAAAGAAAAAAAACTAGTTACTTAGCTGCTCCCCAGCTGTGATCTCCCCACATAGGTTTCTTCAAGGTCAGCTTGGTTTTTTTTCTTGGATGAACTCCAATGTGCAGAGGTACTTCAAAGCGAACAGCAGAGGCAGTAGCTGTGAAGGTTTGTTGCTGGGTCAGACAGCAGTGTAAGTTTCTTTCTCTGTTGATTCACTTCCCACCATGTAGTCACTGTCATTGTCTCCCTTCCTCCTTTTTTGAAGTGCTATCATTTTGATTTATTTTATCCCAAAGTTCCAAAACAATGCAACAGCTTATAAAACAGTAATTACTGTTCCTAGAATTTGACAAAACCAGCCCCAACATTGAAAATACCTCAAAAAAGGAGCAGCTCTTAAAGCCACGTTTTTTCCATCCTCCATCTTGGATTATCCAAAGTGTTTTGAGTAGGTCAGGTTTGGAGAGGTTGGAGAAACAGGATTGGAGTGTGGGAATTACACACTCTTAGGGCAAGTCCAGTCAGGAAAATCCATTCAGGGAGGAAGTGTGGTCTTGGAAGTCATGGTGCTGGTCAGTTGGGTCAGATCAGGTTGAGAGGGGCCGAGGTTAGAATCTGAAGTGGTGAGGTAGATCGTCTTTGGGGGAATCTAATCACAGCAGTAATCAAGTCCAGGGACTCAGGAGTGGGGTTATGTCTAGAACATGGGGTGCTGGTCCCAGGAAGAGTCAGGTCCCCTGGGAGGGGTCAGGGGAATTGTCAATTCTTAGATGGAGCTAAGTCCAAAGGGTAGTATTGTCAGATACCCTTGGGGATCCAGAGGTGGGCGTGTCTGGTTCAAATGTAGAGGTGGGTTGACAGGAATTGAACCAAATGTGGGATGTTGTGTTCAGGGTAGGAATGGAAAGAAGATATTGAGATTGACTTGGGGGCTAAGTTTCAACCCTTGGGATGGTTGAAGGCATTTGATTAGATTAGATTACTTACAGTGTGGAAACAGGCCCTTTGCCACAACAAGTCCACACTGACCCTCTGAAAAGCAACCCACCCAGACCCATTCCCCTACATTTACCCCTTCACCTAACATTATGGGCAATTTAGCATGGTCAATTCACCTAACCTGCACATTTTTGGACTGTGGGAGGAAACCGGAGCACCCAAAGGAAACTCACGCAGACACAGGGAGAATGTGCAAACTCCACACAGACAGTTGCCTGAGGTGGGAATTGAACCCAGGTCTCTGGCGCTGTGAGGTAACAATGCTAATCACTGTGCCACCGTGCTGTCCTATTACTATTACATTACTATTACGTTAGTGGATCAGTTTTAGGGTTACTCAGAGAAAATTAGAGCAGTTGAAAATTCTATTTCCAGGATTGGTCCTAGGAAGACTGCATTGTCAGGATCTCCACAAGGTCTCCGCATCCTGCCTCAGCGACCATCATCCTATTCAAGGATGTCAGCCACCAAAAGCATTGGCCAAAATATTTCAGTCTTGGAGATCCTACCTCTAACCGTAGTCAGATTAACAATTACCTAATTACCTTCAGAGGTCCTCTGTGCTGAAAGTTCTTATGAAATGGTCTCTAGTTACAAAGCTGTCCAGGATATCCTGAATCCGGCAGTGAAGATCAAACCATACCACCTTATGCAGCAGTCGCTATGTTATGTCCTGTGATTGAAACATCCTGAAGCTCAGCCTGACCTTTCGACAGCTCCTGTGAAAGACTAAGTGTGTATGGTAATTGTATGGCTGGGTTGGCAGTTGAGTGAGAGGTTGCAGTGCCAGATTTGTGAGGAATAGTGTCCCAGATGGGTATGTGGCTGTGCTTGTTAGTTAAAGACAGTGCCATGAGGGGACAGTTCCAATTTGAAGGTGTGTCAGGTGAGTATGACCAGTGGTGAGGAATCCTGTCCAGGGTGATGGGCTTTCAAGCTAGCAGTGTTTGGTGGAGGGGGTTATCAATTCATATTGAGGTTTACCAGGGCCTGGGGAGGGCAATGGGGATGCAATGGAAGGCTTTGTGCTATGTGATTGAAAACATCAGGCCAGAATGTCTGGTCAGTGTGAGAGACATCTAGTACAACAGTAATAATGGTTGCCATGTTCAGAGGCCATTAGACTGGCCATATGTAAGGAGGGGGTTGTTGGGAGAGAGGGAGGAATTTCAGACTGATGCAGAAGAGAGGTGTTGGTTCCAGTAGGGTCAGATTGCGATGGACATTGGAATAAGTTGAGTCATGCAGTAAGGAGGATCCTGGTCCAAGGGTTGGTCATCAGGGATATAGGAGTGGGGGTGCTGTCTAATAGGTCAGGGGACATAGTATAATCAGTGGCGAGTTGGGTGGTCAGTTTAATAATCACCAGAAGTACAGAATGCTTTTAATCCTCTAAACTTTCCTTTGCAGCTATTAAGTTGATTTGAGTCAGAGCCCTCTGAAATCTTTGACTTGAATAGACCCTGTATGTTCCAGACGCAGGGGAATTGCCCACCAGAAAATTGAAATTGCTTGACAATTGCCACAGAGTCAGTTGCTTCAGAGATTCTGCATGGTTCTAAGGCACAACTCCAGTCTGTGCTGTTCACATGACTCGCTGAACTATTGAATATCTGGGCCAATACACTAATCCTTTTTATTAGCAATGCACAACTAATAAAATCCTGAGCCTCTCTTGTCCTACATTTCACCTCTGGTGATGAATTTTCAAGTCTTGCTTAATAGAATAATAGAATGACCTGTTCGAAGCAGACAAGTATCACACTTCAGCTAAATTTGTCAGCTCATTTTGTAGCTAATTGTGGCCACATTAACTGCATTCCAACATTTGCTGCAATAAATTAATATGTAATTGAATACATATCCTACTGAAATTCTATGCATGACCAAAGGCAAATTTGAATGCACAACTGAAAGGAAGGAAGGCATTTGCTAAAGGATTGACTATATTGTGACATCCCCACTCAAAACACTTTCACCTGACACAGGACCAGTGCAACAAGAAAAATCACCAGCGAATCCAGAAATTGTTTTAAGAATGTCATTTTAGTTACAGGTGGAAAATGAAATTGTCCATCAAACATTTTTAACATGTTTACTGTTGTGTTACAATTTAAATGTACTTTCACTCTAATGTTAATTGCTGAGCATGTGCGTAAGGAGCTCTATCATGACGAATGAAAGCAGAATACTGCAGAAATCTGAAATGCACAAGAAAGGCTGGAGAAACTCATCAGGTCTTGCAGCAGCTATGAGGAAAGAGACATTTTTGAGTCTGATATCACTGCTCTTCAAAGTTCAGCAATATCAGTTTTTATGTCATGATAAAGCCAGGTCATAGAACTGGAAGCTGAGTATGCATAGGCTTCTAGTGAAGTCCAGTGTTAATCTCCTCTACACTGTTGTAAGGAATATATGTTTTCTTTTATGTTCACTGTTACAGATGTGGACAACCTTCGAGCAACAATCTAAGCATTACTACACTTATTTTCATAGAATTATAGAATGCCTACAGTGTGGAAACAGCCATTTGGCCCATCAAGTTCACACCAACCCTCTGAAGAGCACCCTATCCATGCTTTGGGCAATTTAGTATGGCTAATCCACCTAACCTGAAAATCTTTGGGCTATGGGAGGAAACTGGAGCACCCACACAGAGAAAACCAATGCAGACACAGGGAGAACATGCAAACTCCACACAGATAGTCACCCAAGGGTGGAATTGAACTTGGGTCCCTGGCACTGATCTCTCGGGATCCTTATATGCCAATGCTAACTCATGGTCCTTCCATGCCATTCATCCACTTTATACCATTTTGAGAACTACTGAGATGTGTGGTAACAATGGCATTTCTTGTTCTGGAAAAAAAAATGGCTCAAAGGTAGAAGACAGAGGGTGGTGGTGGAGGGTTGTTTTTCAGATTGGAGGCCTGTGACCAGTGGAGTGCCACAAGGATCGGTGCTGGGCCCTCTGCTTTTTTGTCATTTACATAAATGATTTAGATGTGAGCAGAAGAGATACAGTTAGTAAGTTTGCAGATGACACCAAAATTGGAGGTGTAGTGGACAGCGAAGAGGGTTACCTCAGATTACAACTAGGATCTGGACCAGATGGGCCAATGGGCTGAGAATTGGTATATGGATTTTAATTCAGATAAATGCAAGGTGCTGCATTTTGGGAAAGCAAATCTTAGCAGGACTTATACATTTAATGGTAAGGTCCTAAGGAGTGTTGCTGAACAAAGAGACCTTGGAGTGCAAGTTCATAGCTCCTTGAAAGTGGAGTCGCAGGTAGATAGGATAGTGAAGAAGGTGTTTGATATGCTTTCCTTTATTGGTCAGAATATTGAGTACAGAAGTTGGGAAGTCATGTTGCGGCAGTACAGGACATCGGTTAGGCCACTGTTGGAATATTGTGTGCAATTCTGGTCTCCTTCCTCTCGGAAAGTTGTTTTGAAATCTGAAAAGGATCAGAAAAGATTTACAAGGATGTTGCCAGGGTTGGAGGATTTGAGCTACACGGAGAAGTTGAACAGGCTGTCGCTGTTTTCCCTCGAGCATTGGAGGCTAATGGGTGACCTTATAGACGTTTACAAAATTATGAGGGGCATGGATAAGATAAATAGACAAAGTCTTTTCCCTGGGGTTGGGGAGTCCAGGACTAGAGGGCATAGGTTTAGGGTAAGTGGGGAAAGGTATAAAAGAGACCTAAGGGGCAACTTTTTCACACAGAGGGTGGTACATGTATGGAATGAGCTGCCAGATGATGTGGTGGAAGCTGGTACAATTTCAACATTTAAGAGGCATTTGGATGGGCATATGAATAGGAAGGGTTTGGAGGGATGTGGGCCAAGTGCTGGCAGGTGGGACTGGATTAGGTTGGGATATCTGGTCGGTATGGACAGGTTGGACTGAAGGGTCTGTTACCATGCTGCACATCTCTATGACTCTATGACTCTATCTGCTCTTACTATGAGATTCTAAAGACTTCTCACCTCTTCATGTTTACCAGTACAAATATTTGGAACTGTTCCAAAGAAGAGTAATTGGATTTGAAACATCTACTCAGTTGCTGCCAGACCTGCTGAATATCGCCAGCACTTTCTGTTTTTGCTTCTGTGTGCTTTCATCTTTTCAATGATGTTAGATTTGTCAGAAAGAAGACATACTCAGAACAAAAGCTGTGACTGAATTTTACTGGCTACAAAACTGCATGAGCAAAGACATTGCTTACATTCGCATATTAAAATGTTTCCAAAATATTACCCTCTGCTGAATTCAATACATTTTGCACAAGATGTACGGTCCTACTGACAGATTCCTAATGACCAGAATCAGCACTAATTCTGGTTTACTTTAGTGGCTTTGATTTTCTGATCACCTAATTATGTTGTTTATAAGTAATACAAATGAGGTATGTGGATTCCATTTATTAAGATCTTTCGCATGGCTATTTACAACTGAAACTAATACATTATAATCCCAAGACACATCCTTCAACTGGGCTACTGCGATACAAAGTGACCGTGGCCTCTGACATTCTGGCTCTTTATCCATCTGTACGGTGAACTCTTAAAGCAACACTATTCTTCAAAAAATAATGAAATAACCCCCTTTTTCCAGAGATAAATGTTATGTGTTAAAAGGAAAACATTGAGTACAGAAGTTGAGTCAAGCCCTGGGGTGTAGTCCTTTCAGTCCAGGTGCTTTCACCATCTTCAGACCTTTCAACTTCCCCAGTATCTTCTCCTTAGTGATGGCCTCTACACTCACCTCTGCTCCCTGACTCTGTTGAAGGCCTGCTACATTGCTAGTGTCTTCTACCATGAAGCATGATGCAAATTATTTATTCAGTTCCTCCACCATTTCCTTGTTCCCCATTTCTATTTCTCTAGCCTCATTTTCCAGCGGTCCAATGTCCACTTTTACCTCTCTCTTTCCTTTTATGTATCTAAAAATAACTCATTACAAACTTCTTTTATATTACTATCTAGATTTCTCTCTCATTTCATATTATTCCCCCTACCTGCCTTATTTTTTTTTTCAATTGTCCTCTGCTTTTTTTTAAAGACTTCCCAATCGTCTGGCTTCCCACTGATCTTCACCACATTATTTACTATTTCTTTTGCTTTTATGCTGTCCCTGACTTCCGTTCTCAATTGCAATTGCCTCATCTCCCCCTTAGTAATTTTCTTTTTCCACTAGATAATTTTCTGCCCTGTCTCCCGAATTTCCCCCAGAAACTCCTGACTTTGCTGCTCCACCATCTTTCCTGTTAGGCTATCCTTCCAATCAATTCTGGTCAGTTCCTCTTTCACATCTTTGCAGTTACTTTTACTCAATTGTGAAACTGTTACATTTAATTCAAGCTTCTCCCTGTCAAACTACGGGGTGACTTCTGTCATATTACAATCACTGCTCCCCAGAGATTCCTTAACCTTTATTTCCCGAATCAAGTCTGCATCATCACACATTAACAAATCCAGAATTGTTTGTTCCCTCATAGGTTTTACAACAAGCTGCTCCAAAAAAATCCTGAAACATTCCATGAATTCCTTTCCTGGGATCTACTATCAACCTGATCTTCCCAGTCCACCTGCTTATCGATGTCCCCTACGAGTATTGTAATAGTTCCTTTCTTACATGCCTTTCCTGTTTCCAGATTTATTTTTTGCCCAACATCCTGATTACTGTTAGGAGGCCTGTACACAACTTGCGTTAGGACCTTTTTACCTTTCTGGTTCCTCAACTCGACCTACCCTATGCCTTCCAACAGAGAGAACAGTGTCTTCTCCCCTGATGATCTTATCCTTGATTACAACTACAATTCTGTTTTCCTTCCCCCTCTTGAATGGCTCCTTGTATCACACAGCTAATGGTCAGTTTAGTGAAAATGAGGACTGCAGATGCCGGAGATTAGAGCCGACAGTGCGGTGCTGGAAAAGCACAGCAGGTCAGGCAGCATCCAAGGAGCAGGAAAATTCAAGTTTCAGATTTTAGCTGTTCATCAGGAAAAAGGCTGGGAGCCTCGGGGTGGAGAGATAAATGGGAGGAGGGTGGGGCTAGGGGAAAGGTAGCTGAGAGTGCAATAGGGGGATGGAGGTGGAGGGTAAAGGTGATAGGTCAGAAGTTAGGGTGGATTGGATAGGTGGGAAGGAAGATGGACAGGTAGGACAGGTCATGAGGGTAGTGCTGAGCTGGAAGGTTGGAACTGGGTTAAGGTGAAGGGATGGTCAGTTTGCTCATCCTCCCTACAGTTCCCACTCTCATCCACAAAGGGAGCAAGAATCTCAAACCTGTAAGACAAGCTCAAGGGCTAAGGTTCGTGCAGCACTACCTCCTGGATCCCTCATAGTCACACCCTTCTGTTCATGACCACTGACTGAACTCAAGGTAGTTAATCTAAGGGGCATAACTGCCTCCTGAAACATAGCATTCAGGCAGCTCTTCCTCTCCCTAATGTCAGAAGTCACAAGACACCAGGCTATCGTCCAACAGATTTATTTGAAATGACAAGCTTTCAGAGCGCTGCTTCTTTGTCAGTTGAAACTATGTATCCCTAATGTATCATAGCATTCGAAACTTAGGCTCCAGCTCATCAACTCTGACCCACAGTTTATCCAACACCCAGTATTTGCTCTGGATGTGGTCATTATATACCACAATGGGGTTCACCATCTCCCATATCATGCAGGTAAAATACGTCACCTGGCCCTGCATTTCTTTTTTTAACTTAGTTCTTTGTTTTAAAATTTCCTCCTGGTCTTTTAGTTTGTAACCTGTAAATATTCATTCTATTTACCATCAATCTGAAAGTAATACAAAATAGATAGTCAAATTAGCAGCTGCTCCCAATCGATGAACTGATTGTTTTCCTATGATGTCACTCTTTCTTTCATGCTGAACATTAATTAATCCTGTAAAAAAGACCTTACAAACTATGAACGAAGAAAGCAATTAGAAAGCACCTCTTTCCCTCTGTATTGAATTCCCATGTTGCCTCCAATGTTCCCGAACTATGTACTTACTCAGACTGCGTCTCACTCTGGCCATGTGAAAGTTCTTGATCATGGTGTCATGAATCGTATCCTGCCTCTTAGAGAATGTGGAAGCTGGCAGCTTGGAAAAACCCTTCTCACTTCCCTTGTGAACATTCCCCTGCTGGCGATAGTGACCTCAGATCTATAGGTGCAATAGGGTACATCAAAATCTTGTTTTGCTGTCCCACATTTCGGGGAAAGTGAATTCAATCTGTGTTCCATTTGCTCAGTGAGACCATTTTGTCTGAGGCAATTTGATGAGTTTGTCACATGGTTCACACCTCATTCTGGCACACCTGACCTTGAAAGGTCTTCCTGTGTACCACAGTCCATTGTCAGAAATTATTTCTACAAGTACATCAAACAGATTGAATATGGCACTCAATGTATCTGCCACAAATGGACTCAAAGTGATTTTTACCTGTCTGACAACTGAAATTTTGAAGGAGTATTTGGTGACCAAAATCAAATTATCTTCATTTACGCTACGTAGATTAGTGGCAGTTTTGAACCAAAGGAGCTAATAGAATTTAGTGAGGGTGTGTACGGTTGCTACATTGCTGTGGTTGGTCATTTCAGTACGCTGTCTCACTAACATCTCTATTTCACTGTTGATCTCTGGCCAATAGGATGTATCAGATGGGCTCTATGTTCTTGTTTCCTTGGTATCGTTGGGAAAATATGTTATGGAGCTTTGGGCACATTCAAGTGTTTTCACACATACACCTTCTAAGATCCTGGATTCATTACTGTAAGACCAAAAACATCTGAGAATGTCTGCAACTATGATCCCTATGATAACTTAACAGAGTGTCTTCAATTGACAAGTCACTGTCAGTTTTTGATTAAAGTTGGTCACATTAAAGCTGACCAAAACAAAATACTGATTTGGAGAACATCTTTTTTGATGTCCATACTGTCAACTTGTAATCCAGTGAAATAGCTATTCGCATAGATTTCTAAATCTACTCAGTTTATCTGAGGTGGCTGTGAAGTGATGCGCACAATAGGTAGTGCCTTGTTTTCTGTATTATCCAGTGTTGACTTAAGCTTTTGTGTATATAAGCTTTGGGAAAATTAAGTGTTGGAATTGCATCTTTTCTGAGGTGCGATTTATCATCACCTTTGAACCTTCCTATGGTGTCAGTCCTGTCCATTGCTATAAATCCTGGACTGACAAGTATTCTTGGTCTCTCCTGATGCCATGATGATTTCTTGGCTAGTCACAATTTAAGACCATAGATGTCAATAGACCTACCACTGCTAGTCTGCTTATCCACCAGCTAAAATATTTGCGTTTATCAGGCTGAAGTGCTGTAGATGCACTTCATTAGTTCTGTGCCAATGCAAGGGATAGATGACCCATTTTAAAAAGATATTTTAGCATTGTCAGTTGTACCATTCGAGCAATCTTAGAACACGCCCTTTTGATTTTGGATGAACTACAATATTTTGATTTTCAGCGAGTGTTTGCTGTTTGCTCTTGCCATATAACAACGATTGTGGCAAAAGCTTCTAGTTGCCCAACTTCATCTGGACAATGTTATACACTCATTCTAGAAAACCTGTTTGTCATGTGACTGGAAGTTTTCATACAGTCATAGAGTCATAGAGATGTACAACATGGAAACAGAACCTTTGGTCCAACCTGTCCATGCCAACCAGATATCCCAGCCCAATCTAGTCCCACCTGCCAGCACCCAGCCCATATCCCTCCAAACCCTTCCTATTCATATACCCATCCAAATGCCTCTTAAATGTTGCAAATGCACCAGCCTCCACCATTTCCCCTGACAGCTCATTCTATATATGTACCACCCTCTGTATGAAAAAGTTGCCCAGTAGGTCTCTTTTATACCTTTCTCCTCTCACCCTAAACCTATGCCCTCTAGTTCTGGACTCCCCAACCCCAGGGAAAAGACTTTGTCTATTTATCCTATCCATGCCCCTCATAATTTTGTAAACTTCTATAAGGTCACCCCTCAGCCTCCGACGGTCCAGGGAAAACAGCCCCAGCCTGTTCAGCCTCTCCCTATAGCTCAAATTCTCCAACCCTGGCAACATCCTTGTAAATCTTTTCTGAACCCATTCAAGATTTAAAACATATTTCCAATAGGAAGGAGACCAGAATTGCACACAATATTCCAACAGTGGCCTAACCAATGTCCTGTACAGCTGCAACATGACCTCCCAACTCCTGTACTCAATACTCTGACCGATAAAGGAAAGCATAACAAACATCTTCTTCACTATCCTATCTACCTGCGACTCCACTTTCAAGGAGCTATAAACCTGCACTCCAATATCTCTTTGTTCAGCAACACTCCCTTGGACATTACCATTAAGTGTATAAGTCCTGCTAAGATTTGCTTTCCCAAAACGCAGCCCCTCACATTTATCTGAATTAAATTTCATCTGCCACTTCTCAGCCCATTGGCCCATCTGGTCCAGATCCTGTTGTAATCTGAGGTAACCCTCTTCGCTGTTCACTACACCTCCAATTTTGGTTTCATCTGCAAACTTATTAACTGTACCTCTTATGCTTGCATCCAGATCATTTATGTAAATGACAAAAAGTAGAGGACCAGCACCGATCCTTGTGGCACTCCACAGGTCACAGGCCTCCAATCTGAAAAACAACCCTCCATCACCACCCTCTGTCTTCTACCTTTGAGTCAGTTCTGTATCCAAATGACTATTCTTCCTGCATTCCATGAGATCTAACCTTGCTGATCAATCTCCCATGGGGAACCTTGTCAAATGCCTTATTGAAGTCCATATAGATCACATCTACTGCTCTGCCCTCATCAATCTTCTTTGTTACTTCTTCAAAAAACTCAATCAAGTTTTGAGACATGATATCCCATCACAAAGCCATGTTGACTATCCCTAATCAGTCCTTGCCTTTCCAAATACATGTACGTCCTCTTCCTCAGGATCCCCTCCAACAACTTGCCCACAACCGAGGTCAGGCTCACCAATCTATAGTTCCCTGGCTTGTCTTTACCACCCTTCTTAAACAGTGGCACCACGTTTGCCAACCTCCAGTCTTCCGTGACCTCACCTGTGACTATCAATGATACAAATATCTCAGCAAAACGCCCAGCAATCACTTCCCTAGCTTCCCACAGAGTTCTCAGGTACACCTGATCAGGTCCTGGGGATTTATCCACCTTTAACCATTGCAAGACATCCAGCACTTCCTCCTCTGTAATCTGGACATTTTGCAAGATGTCACCATCTACTTTCCTATAGTATATATCTTCCATATCCTTTTCCACTGTAAATACTGATGCAAAATATTCATTTAGTATCTCCCCCATTTTCTGTGGCTCCATACAAAGGCCGCCTTGTTGATCTTTGAGAGGCCCTATTCTCTCCCTTGTTAACCTTTTGTCTTTAATATATTTGTAAAAACCCTTTGGATTCTCCTTAATTCTATTTGCCAAAGCTATCTCATGTCCTCTATTTGCCCTCCTGATTTCCCTCTTAAGTATACTCTGACTTCCTTTATACAATTCTAAAGATTCACTCGATCTATCCTGTCTATACCTGACATATGCTTCCTTCTTTTTCTTAACAAAACCCTCAATTTCTTTAGTCATCCAGCATTCCCTATACCTACCAGCCTCCCTTTCACCCTGACAGGAATACATTTTCTCTGGATTCTTTTTATCTCATTTCTGAAGGCTTCCCATTTTCCAGCCATCCCTTTACCTGTGAACATCGGCCTGAATCAGCTTTCGAAAGTTCTTGCCTAATATTGTCAAAATTGTCCTTTCTCCAATTTAGAACTTCAACTTTTAGATCTGGTCTATCTTTTTCAATTGTTAGTCTTGCTGTGAACTTTATGTATCGCTATTTTTGTACTGCTACACGTGTCTTCTGTTTGGTTGTGCCCTCTTATAGCATCTTCTGAGCCAGATTTCTTGAATATTTGGTCCTTTTCACACCATATGTGTTGCATAGAGCTTGAAATGCTAGAGAGCTTTGTGATAGGTACAACAAATTTCATTTACTCTTCATATCCTGACCAATATGGTTCACTGCATCTTGCATTTGCCCAGCCAGTGTTTCATTCTTTCAGGCATCTACTGGCAATATATGAATACTTTGACCTTTCCTTCTTTATACCAATAAGTATTTTTGAATACTTCAGCAGGCATTGAAACAATGTTGTTATTCACTCGGATGGTTCATTTTCTGAATCATACATTTGTTATAGCATCTGCTGACAAATTGCCTTATTGATTCTTTCCTGTAGTACATTCTAGGTGATTAATTCTAAAATTTACTAATCTTCTAGCTCATTCCATGTCTTTGTGAAACCATGTTTGATCCTCTTCAGTTAAGACAGAAGTACTGGTTCTGTGCAACCTTCCATTTCTAACTACTATGAATATTTTTTTCTGATTGTTTATTTGGTACTGCAACAGTTTGGTCTATAAACCATTGCTGAATTCTTTGTTTAAACTATTTTGAATACAAATAGGACATTTGTGATTTTCTAATTCATGCCAGGAGCCTTGGTATCAATCCCTCATCTGCTTTTCTACCTTTAGTAAGCACTTTAGGTTGGGAGGAAATTGCAACAATTTTACTATTATGGAAACCCCAGGGATGTATTTTCAACAATGTCTTTTTCACTTTACCTTTTGTTTTATAGTTTGTTTTGTATAGCATCTTGTCTACCTTCAGTACTACATTTGGAGTAACTTTTGTATCTTCTTTCAAACATTTATTTTGTTCACCCGGGACTGGACATGGTTGCAGTCTGTCATTTTATTTGAATTTGCACATGCTGTTGTTTTGCTCTGCACTGGGATATTGCCTGATGACCCTGTAAACTTTAAATAGCATGGCTGACTTAACTGGCTACCTGTAGAGCTGGCTAGCACAGAAGGTTGTCATAAATTATGAAAAATTTGTAGTTTCTTCTGTTTTCTTTGTTGTGGGAACTTCAGATTACTTTTTGTATCCCCATTTGCTGTTTCTCCACTTAATATTTAATCATGTAGCACCAGCTTCTTTAAAGAGATGATCATCACTGAACACCATGTAGTTATTCATTGTGCTCCCTATATCTAACACAAATGAGCTTTGTGCATTTCATTGACTTGAAGATCTAATGTGAGTTTAATTACAGCTAAAACTAATGCCCATAGCATCAAGTAATCTTTAGTGAACAGAAACACAGAATGAGTATGGCCTCTGGTTATATGATGGCACCCCAGTCCTGAGTCTGTATGCATATTGAACTCTTGAAAAGAAATCACTCTTAAAGTGATTATACAGCCCACTATACCAGCAAGGGTATGGGAAGCAACCACTTTCAACTGCTCCACATTTGCACCACCCTAACCAGACCATTTTTCTACAGAACAAAAGTAGCCTTGCAAGGAGTGATTAAGACCTGATGCCTCCTCACAAATCAGCACAGTGAAAATATGAGCGCTGTTCTTGATAACCAAGTCAATTAATGTGATTACTTACTTGTTCCCCTCTACTAATCGATTTTCAAGATTTGTGAACATTTGTACATCAGGAAAAAGTAAATGTCTATTAGCTAGTTTATCAAAGTCCACCCACAGATATTATTATCCGAGAAAAAAAATCACAGCAGAACAAACATTAGCATTGCAAATCCTTTTTTTCCACATAATTATTCATTGAAGTCAAAGGATTATATGAAGTTAAAGTCAGTCGGCATGAATAGACATAAACCTTGAAATTGCTTTCAGCATAAATTATCATACTGACAGCAAATAGAAGAATATAGGGAAGAAATGTAGGAAGTGCCCTGTCCCTTCAATATATTTCATAGTTCTTGAGCTATAACAACAAATTGTGAACTCTAATCAAAGAAGCAGTGTTATTATTAGCAAGCACATATAGATTACTTCAAAACTGCATGGTAGAGACCTCAAGACAGATAAGTACAAGTCACATAAATGTCTAATTGGAATGTGGGAGAACTGCTGAGTAAAGGTTTCGAAAATCATCTGAGATTCAACTAAGAAGGTATACATAAAATGATAGATACAATGGCCAACAGGTTAGTCAGTGAAGAATGTAACATGTGCAACTACTTGAAGATATTAATGAAACAAAACAGCAGACAGTAAAATGACCTGGTAACTACAGGGAAACTCACTGAAGGTAATCCTTGAGAGTTCTGTTATTCATGTTGCCCATGTTTTTGTTGAAGCTTTTCATCACAACTGTGAACTTAGAACATTGAACAAAAACACACAGATGGCACGGTGGGTCAATGGTTAGCACTGCTGTCTCACAGGGCCAGGGGCCCAGGTTTGATTCCAGCCTCAGACAACTGTCTGGGTGGAGTTTACACATTCTCCTCACATCTGTATGGGCGCTCTCTGGATGCTCTGGTTTCCTCCACAATCCAACGATGTGCAGGTTAGGTGGATTGGCCATGGGCAATACAGGGTTAGAGGGAGAGGGTGGGATGCTTTTCAGAGGATCATTGCAAACATGCCTCTTTCAGTGCTGTAGGGGTTCTATGATTCTATGAGAACAGTAGAACACAGGAATGGACCCTTTGGCCCTCGATGTTGTGCTGAACATGACATCAAATTCCTTCTGCCTGCCTTTGGTCCATATTCCTTGCATGTTAATGTGTTTATTTAAAAATCCCTTAAACACCTCAATTGTATCTGTCTCCACCACCATGCCTGACAGGGCATTCCAAATTCCTACCACTCTCTGTGTAAAAAATGTGCCCCATACAGCTCCTTTGAACTTTGGCCTTCTCACCTTAAGTCTATCCATGCAAATCATAATTTTACAGACTTCTATCAACTCTCCCCTCAGCCTCCCCCGGAGGTTTTTCAAACCTCTCCTAATAGCTCATGCCCTCTAATCTAGGCAGCATCCTGGTAAACCTCTTCTGCTCCCTCGCCAAAGCCTCCACATCTTTCCAGTAATGTGGTGACCAGAATTGAAAACAATTTTTAACAGAAAGAGCTAACAAGATATCCACATTTTCAGTTCTGTGATAACTTCAGGCTTGTTATAACTTTACACTCTGCCAATGTTCCCTTTTGTGATAATCACTGACCTTGATTCTACATACCAAAGAGAGTGATGTTAACTTTATGTAGGGGGAGCTGATTTTTCCTAGTTTTGATAGAAGGTGGGGATGAAGTGATGAATCTCATAATATTCTGGTGGGCAATGATTCAAATCACATCATAGCAGCTGGTGGAGCCTACATTCAATCTGGAATATAACATTGGCCTTGTATATTGTGACCATGAAATTATCCATTGACATAATAATCCATCTGGTCCTGTACGGAAGAAAATTTACTATCCTTACTCCAATATGGCCTACATATGACTTCAGACTGAGAACAATGTGGACGACTGTGGCTGTGTTCTGAAATCATCAAGCAAGTTATTCAGTTTAGGAGCATTTACAGATGGATCACAAATATCGAATTTGCTAGTGATGTTGATATCCCATGAAAAAATATTTAAAACAACTCACCTGCTCAAATAACCAAACAACGTGGTATTGAATTCTATGATGATTTCTTATATAATCATTGGGACCTGATAGACAGTTTG
This sequence comes from Hemiscyllium ocellatum, assembly GCF_020745735.1. Taxonomy (NCBI): domain Eukaryota; kingdom Metazoa; phylum Chordata; class Chondrichthyes; order Orectolobiformes; family Hemiscylliidae; genus Hemiscyllium; species Hemiscyllium ocellatum. The sequence continues at coordinate 48,362,385 of NC_083402.1, forward strand.
AACAGCTTGCAAGTAACTTGCTGATATCTCATCAGGTGAAGGCAACAGAGAAGATAATCAGTACCAGCAGAAGGCCCAATAGTTGTGTGCCTTTAGGTTCGAGAAGCAAAACTTACTCCCCTGACATGAATGTAAAACTACCATCTCCCAAAGGATCTGACCCCTGTGAGATAGCACTGGCACCTTTAACCTACTCATTGCCTAGTATTGGTGATGGTGTCGGACATTGTGCAATTTTCTGCTCCTTCTTGGCACATCCCATTGTGAAAGGGTTAGAGGATGGCTGACAGGATTAAATGAGTCACAACCATTAAAATCAGCCAGGTCTTATTTCCTACCATTCCGTGGAAATGAACACACCAATGCATTTTCCTTTCAAAAGCCTGATAACAACTATAATCCAGGCAGAAGTTGTAATTTTGTTTAATTGCATTGATTCGTTTAATTGTGTTCAGGTCTTGGATATTGACTGAGATTTGCATTTTTTCCCTAAATAGCCCTTGACTGAAAATAGAGCAGTTGGCTTAGAAGGCACATATTCAATGATGCATCTCTCTGTGAATAAAGGTTTTTAAAATGTGCAAAGATTAGCCCCATGACTATTCTATCATATTACTATAGCAAGTGGCTTCCTAGACAAAACATTCTCACACAGAATGTAGGAACTGAAAGTGAAGGTTTGAAACCAAGGAGAAAAATTTAGGTTGGAAACTAAAATCCTAGGTGTCATTGTAAAAAATGTCAAAAAGCAGTACATTGTTGGGATACAATTACCCGCTGGTTATGTTGAAATTTTAATGATATGACCAGTGGAACAATGAGGTTGATATTTTGACACGGATCACACCTTATCACAGAAAACAAAGTATGACCTGGCATTATCCTTTCCTAATGGAAGTAAAATCAGAAACAAAATACGTTGTGAGTTGGATACCTGTCAAAAGTAGAGGAATGAACGTTCACACCTTCAAGTTGGATAGAAAATACAGAAATAGAATCTGTTAAAAGCCTATGAAAAAGGCTCAGAATTTGATAAACTTTACAAAAGGATTATCATTTCTTGGCGGATATTTATGGATTATAACAGATTGTGTAAAAATTGACAAAATTCAATTTTAGGAATCCCTGGATGAGCACTTTTGTTTAAGTTTCTGGATTGTGTGAAGTGGTTTGTATGGACAGACAATCCGATTTTACTGGGGTTTATTTCTCAGAAAGGGACCTTGTCTCATATCATAAATTTGCTGCTTTTAGTAAAAGAGCAAGCAATCATTTCTTTCAACTTTAATGGAATGAATTAGATATTTTGTGGTGAAATAAATAAAAACTCAATTATCACTTTTCAAAGTAGTACAGATACCGGGCATGGATGTCAATACATAGGAATGACTAAACACAGACAGCATAAGAATAAAATGAAACAAAGTACTGCAGATATTGAAGATCTAAAATAAGACCAATTTAGCAAATAAAGGAATTACAGCATTTGAGCAACAATAATGGAGAATGAATCCTGGAACTAAACAAGATTTGATTAATACGTGCTTCAGCTGTGACTCGAAAGTATGCAAATGTCATAAGGTCAATTGCTTAAAGTGAAAAGACAGGATAGTCAAAATGACGCATGTTGAAAAGATATCTGAAGAGTGAAGAGTGTTGAATCTGATTAACACAAAGACTTTTAAATTTTGTGATGAATGTATTAGTCATGCAAATGCTTAACAGTGTAGTTCTGGATATTCCAATAGTATATCAGTCAGATACAGGAAGGATGATATTCAAAAAGTGAAGTCCATAAATTTGCAGAGAAAAGTAAAATAGAAACTGAGATTGATCCATCACTTTAACTTAAGTATTTACTCCTTTTTTAGATTCCTGGTCATTTCCCTAGCCTAAGCACACTTCAAATTCAATTCCACCTTTTTGAAGGTCATTAGGAATTACCTAAGCATAATGGTCTCTGGTTCAAAGAAGTTTTCATGGTGCAGGGAAATTAAAACCTGCATCAGAGGATTTACCTTACTCCACACAACCACTTCATGCAAGCGATGTTGCAAGGGTTGGGCAGAAAATTCAATATAGTGCAAATTTCCAAGTCCTGAATATTTCATCCCAGACATTTTCAAGTAGGGTTTCATTGACGTTCAGCAGACTTTGGCAGAAGATGATAGGACAGCAGGCAAGCAGCTGTGGTAAGTATAAGTTTGTAAGCAAAAAAGACTGACCTCCATAGCCACAAGAATAACACACAAAAGAAAATGCAAATTAAATTAGAATTTTTAAAAATTATTTTATTCACTTCATGAGATGCAAGTGTTACTTGCTGTGCTAAATGTATTGGCTATCACTGGTTGCCCTTGAGAAAGTGATGTTGAGCTGGCTTCTAGGGGTTGGCAATAAATGTTGGCACAGTCAGCAATGCCCACATCCCATGAAATGATTTTTTTTTTAAAGTTGTTTGATGGAAAAGAACTATAAGCATTGGAAATAACATTGAAAACTTAAAGCATTAAGTTGACTTCTTGCACAGTTCGGAGTAAGTGAGGACTGCAAATGCTGGAGATCAGAGTCAAAAAGTGTTGCGCTGGAAAAACACAGCTGAGAAGCAGGAGAGTCATCATTCCTGATGAAGAGCTTATGCTCGAAACATCGGACTCTCCTGCTCTTGGATGCTGCCTGACTGGCTGTGCTTTTCCAGTGCCGCACTTTTTGACTTCTTATACAGGTCAGGCAAGTCAAATGCTCGTGCATTAGTTTCAAACAGATAACTTTTGTGATGGCTTGATCAGAAGCTAGTTCACTAACTTCCTAATGGTAACAATGAAAAGCATAATTTCTGACAGCAAAACTAGACAGTTTAATAAAAGTCACCATGGAAACATCTTCAGTTTATTACCAAACTGTTCTGATAATAGATGGATTGCTTGACCAATAACAGCTGCAAAATAAAGATATTTTTGCAGTGAAACAAATCTCCTTCACACTCCAGAAATTCATAACAAGAAGTGACATCTTTAAAGTAAACAACAGCTTCTGAAACTGTGATTCATAAGCACACACAGTTTGGTAAGTACAGCTCTTCAAATATCATTTTTTTCTACAAACATAATTGTTCTTACTCACACTGTCAAGTGACTCACTGTTTTCCATGATGCATGTCAAAGTTTGATACCAATAGTAAGAAATTATGTAATACAAATAAAAGGTTTCAAGCAAGTTCTTCTTCCATAATCCTGCAACCTCATTAACAAAATCCTCCTAGAAAGCAATTAGGAATGATCTGGAGTTGCTCACTCTCCTTCACCACTCGACACATTGCAGAACATATCCAACCAGAATTTGCTGTCAAAATAACGGTTAAGTCCACAGAATAATCTCCCCCTGTTCTTATGTTCCTATTCTTGGCATCCATAAGTGGCAGTGGGAAGATTCAAGTGGTAAAGGAATATCTCAGGATTTGCCAAATGATTAATTACCTGAAAAAAGGCATTTCACAAAAACTGTAAAAAAAATGCAACTGGTACAAAAGTCAGGATCTGCATAACTAGACAATATCCATACAAGAGTCAAGATTAGAGTGGTGCTGGAAAAGCCTTTCTCAGGAATGAAGGACTTTTGCCCGAAATGTTGATTTCCTGCTCTTCGGATGCTGCCTGACCTGCTCTGCTTTTCCAGCACCACTCTAATCTCCAGCATCTGCAGTCCTCACTTTCACCTAATACCCATGCAAGAGGTGTAACAATATTCACTGAGCAAACGTAGTTTGACCCCAGAGAGTCAGTGAGGATAAAAGACAGAGTCCACTTCATCAAACCATAACTGAGAAAGTGGGCTAATAGGAAGACTTGCCCCAGAACACATTTAGCATTTTTGTGGGGTCAGGAAAAAGTAGCTTGTGATTTTGCAAATATGTTTTATGGAGGCAGCTGCCCATATTATTCAGCAACTGCGTCCTGTCATATTTGAGTTTGGTGATCTAGGTGCATGAAATGCAACAGGCACAAATTAGACATTGTAGGAGGAGGATTCATTTGGATATCGAGGAAGTAATGTAGCCCCTTTGTACTTGGTCACAGGACACCTCTTGGAGAAGTATGGCATCCTTTGGAGTTGCTAAAAGGAGACATGATTGTGCATAAACCCACTAACTGTTAATTCATCAGAATTGTTAAAAGGCTTGTCAAAAGCAAATATCAACAAGAATGATGCATTTAATAACAGCGCCCTTTAATCTTTGAAAAAAAAGTTTGAAATGTCAAACAATATTGATCTTGTTATTTCATTCTGTTGACAAAAGCCTGGTGTTTTATTACTAGATTCAGGCTACATGAAGTCTTGCACAATCTTTGATGATTAAGAGTAAGGTATCAGCCATTTCACTATTTAATTGACACTATGACAGCGGTGGTAGATTTCTTTGATATGGTAACATTAATTACAATGCTCAGTAAGGAATTGTAGGAATTCTGTACTTCAGTGAAACATTTGTTAGAAGGGAGTTAATGTAGTGATTAATTTCTGAGTGAAATTTCTTTCTAAGTCTGCAATTAATATTTAGAAACTTATATTATTTCATCTCATCATATCTCCAGAAGTCTTCCCATGAGTTGACATGAGGCTGTAAGGGCAAGAGGGATGGTTGCATGAATATGGGTTGGTATAGGAGTTATCAAGTGCCATGCGTGTGGTGGGAAGCATAGGATGGTATGAAGAGGATAAAAGGTAGTAGGTCAGAGAGGTCAGTCATGTCAGCTCCAGGACATCTCTGCAGGAGTTCCTCAGGGTAGTGTCCTAGGCCCTTCAGCTGCTTCATCAATGACGTTCCCTCCATCAGAAATGGGGATGTTCACCGATGGCTGCGCAATGTTTAGCACCATTCATGACTCTTCAGATACTGAAACAGTCTATCTGGGCAATATCCAGGCTTAGTCTGACAAGTGGCAAGTAAAATCTGTGCCACACAAATTCCAAACTATGACCATCACCAATCAGAGACAATCTAACTACAGCCCCTTGACATTCAATGGTGTTACCATTACTGAATCCCCACTATCAACATCCTGGGCATTACCATTAACCGGAAACTCAACTGGACTTACCATATAAAAACAGTGGCTGCAAGAGCAGATCAGAAACAAGGCATACTGCAGCAAGTAATTCATTTCCTGACCCCCCAAAGACTGTCCACCATCTACAAGGCATAAGTCAGGAGTGTGATAGAATACTCCTCACTTGCCTGTATGAGTACAGCTCCAACAACTCTGAAAAAGCTTGACACCATTCAGGACAAAGCTGGCCGCTTGATTGGTATTATATCCACAAGCATCCATTCCCTCCACCACCGACACTCAGTATCAGCAGTGTGTATTATCTACAAGATGTACAACAGAAATTCACCAAAGGTCCTTAGACAGCACCTTCCAATACCGCAACCACCTCCATCCAGAAGGACAAGGCTAGCAGATATATGGGAACACCATACTTCCAAGCCACTCACCATTCTGACTTTGAAATATATTGCTGTTCTTTCACTGACTCTGCATCAAAATCCTGGAATTCTCTTCCTAATGGCATTGGGGGTCAACCTGTAGCAGGTGAACAGCAGCAGTTGAAGGAGGCAGCTCACACAACCTTCTCAAGGGCGACTAGGGAAAGGCAATATATGCTGATCCACCAGCAATGTTCACATCCCACAGACGAATATATTTTAAAACTATGAAGGTGATAGGTTGGCAGTGAGGACCTGAGTACCGTTGGAGGTGCAATCAAAGCACGAGTCAGCATGGTGTGGGAGGTTTGGTGTGGGTGTTATATGGAGGGGGCTGGAGGAATATTTTGTGCTTCATTACATTGTAAACACACTTCAACAAAGTGCCAGAGCATCACGACAGCCTTCCATCCATGTCAGCCACTGCATTTCCTGCAAAGCCTGATTCCCTGAGAATCCCGCACCCCAGGAACAAAAGTACCAAATTGCTGGGATATATTCCCTGTAATTGGAATTGTGGAGCAGGAGAATGTCCCAACTCCATGCTCCCAACTTAAATTAAAATTTAATACAAAGACTTGGAGCAGCAGCTGTGATACATTAAATTTTTACAAGTGAAAATCCAGTTTCACTCACACGAATTGTTCCAGTGAACATTTCATAAACTGAAAAAATCTGTGGTGCAGTTTTTAAAAAAAAATCACTCATGGGATGTGGGCGTCCCTGGCTAGGCCAGCATATATTATGGAAGCAAAATGTTAACTCTACTTTCTCTCCACAGATGCTGCCAAACCTGCTGTGTTGCTTCAGCAATTTCTGCTTTTGTTTCAGATCTTCACCATCCACAGTTCTTTGTTTTATATTATTGCAATGATTGTGGATTTGGAGTGGAACACATTTTCACTATATTTCTATGTCTCCAGGTTATCAGAGGAATATTCCAACCAAAGTGGCAAGAAACCCTATGTCTCAATAGCAGTTTAGAACTTAGGAACAGGTCTGCGGTCATTTCCAAGTTACTCCACCAGTAAGGGGCAGCTCCATTGACCTTGGGATACCTAATTACGTGAATAATAAATAACATACTGGGCCAAAGCCACACAGTTCCAAATGCAGTCCCTCTTGGATGCACTTGGGTTTGCCCGCATTGCAATCATCATGAAACCCAAAGTTCCTGCCTTTAATTTTGAACCAAAAACTTCAGCAAAAAGAGAAATAGTGTAGAGGTTGAAAACAGTAATAAAACATGAAGAGAATATGCTGCAAATCATGAGCAGGTCAGGTGACATCTGTAGTGAAAGAATTCAAATAGTTTCTTTCTCCCGAGCTGATGTTTGAATTGCTGATTGACTTCATTACTTTGATTCCATTGTTTTTTATTCATTGTACAAACTTCTCTTTGGAACTGGGAGACTCTTGTTCTGAGAAAGTGAGGATTGCAGTTGCTGGAGATCAGTATCAAAACGTATGGTGCAAGAAAAGCATAGCAGGTCAGGCAGCATCCGAGGAGCAGAAGACTTAACATTTCAGGCTTAAGCCCTTCATCAGGAATGAACAGCTTATGCCCAAAACATTGACTCTCCAACTCCTCGGGTGCTGCCTGGTCTGTTGTACATTTCCAGTGCTACACGTTTTGGCTCTGCTGTTCTGAGATGCGAGGCAATCAGTAAGGTGTGTGTTCATATTGTATCACCTATGACTATTGACCTTCTTACAATAAAGATGCCATGTCTAATATCTCAAAATCATGCAAGGGCATCACTGGAATTTGTATCTGTATTATTCCAAACCTTTCTTTCACAAATAATTCACCATGCCATCAGGAGTAGTGTTTGTTTGGACTCTCCTCTTTGTGCAAAGAGGAAAGAGTAGCAAAGTGAGAATTCTAACTTTCCCTTTGACATTTTAGAGGGAGGTTATAGCCTCGTGGTATTAGCTGCACAGTTAATCCAGAGATAAAGATGACATTCTGGGACCTGGGTTTAAATCCTGCTACAACAGATGCTAGAGTTTGAATTCAATAAATATCTGGAATTGAGAACCTAATGAATACCATGAATTCATTGCCAATTGTTGGAAAAACCCATCTGGTTCATTAATGTCCTTTAGGAAAGAAAACTGCCATCTTTACTACATGTGGACTACATGTGACTCCAGACTTACAACATTATGGTTGACTCTTGATTGTCCTCTGGGCAATTAGGGCTGGCCAATAAATGCTGCATAGCCAGCGACACCCTCATCCCCTGAATTTTTTTTTAAAAACCTGGATTGGAATCCCATCATGGCAGATGGTGGAATTTGAATTCTATAAAAATATCTGGAATTAAGCGTCGAATGGTGACCATGAAACCATTGTCAATTGTTGGGGCAAAGCCCATCTGGTTAACTCATGTCTATTAGGGAAGGAAACTGCCATCCTTACCTGATCTGGCCTACAAGTGACTCAGACATATAGAAATGTTATTGGCTCTTAATTGTCCTCTGAGATTGGGAATAAATGCTGCCCTAACCCAGTGACGCCATCATCCTGTGACTGAAAAAAAATCCCCAAATCCCAATCCATTTCCTGACTCACATATTTCTGTGGGAGAAGGGAGTAACCTCTGGCAATTACATTGGACACTGCCGCAGGATTAAACCCTACAAAGAACCTTCTAAGGAGTTCAAGCCTTTAAGACAGTAAAAGGTGTATCCAAGGTTACAGAAGGCTACTCCTTCCAAAACTTAAGAGTTGGAGGGGAAAGAACCATCTCTCAGCCCTTTCCAATCATTGTTGCACTTAGATGGCATTGTCATCTTAGCCAACACCTGCTGTAGTGGCATTCTTCTCTTTGCTATGTATAGACTGATTACATAGATGGATTGGTGCAACAATCACATTTTAAAAAATTTGCTGATGAGACAATAAACAGATAATATTCACTCTGGGCTAAGTGGAAAACAGCTGACTTCAATCACTGCTAATTTTTATGTTTGTCACTCAGTGATGTGACAAATGGGTGGTGTTGAACTATGTAACGATTGATACTATTTTAAGATCCCAGTGATGAAAAGCTTATCTTTTGAGGAATGCTCAAGGACTCTGGGTTTGTACTTGATGAAGTTTAGAAAGGTGAAGGAGGATCTGATTGAAACTTTGAGGATACTGAGAGGCCTGGGTAGAGTGGACATGGAGAAGGAGTTTCCACTAGTGGGAGAGACGAGGACCTGAGGGCACAGCCTCAGGGTGAAGGGCCAATCCTTTAGAAATGAGTAAATGCTGTACGTACATCATATCACAACTGTTTCCAAATAGGCAGTCCCAGAGAACCATGGTAACAGGGGCAGATGGTTATTTGAGTATGTCTAAGCTATGGGTGATTTCATCTATGGTCAAGATTTAGAGATGCCGGTGTTGGACTAGGGTGGACAAAGTTAAAAATCACACAACACCAGGTTATAGTCCAACAAGTTTATTTGGAAGCACTAACTTTTAGAGTGTTGTTCCTTCATTAGGTGGTTATAGATTCTTTCATGACTGAACACTCCAACATGATGACGACATAGCTGACAACTGAACTAGCAATTTATACAATCATAGTTGATGTTTCAGCAAACTTCTGTATCTGTATCACATCTGATATTTTTCTGTGTTTCTTAGATATTGCAAGTTTGACTTAGATTGGCATTTCAATATGGAGAACCAAATTTCAGCATGAACCACTATATGGATTAGTCAGCTTCAGCATTTTCCTAAGAGGATATAGTTCTTTTTTAGAGTGTTGTTTTTATTCTCACCTCAGTTTTGCATACCTAAAACAGTTCCCCATAGAGGATCTATTTGGGAGTTCTGCTGTCATCCATGTGGAAGGTATGCCTGCCCATCTGAAGTGAGTTTTCTTGAGGTTGGTCTTTATGTTGTTAAGCCTGACACAATATAGGACCTCTTGTTTGTGATTCTTGTCCTGAAAGAGAATTTTCAAGGAGCATCTTTAGTGACAGCCTTCCAGACCTTTGACATGGCACTTCTAACTGGCCCAGAATTCCATGCCATTCATTAGGGTGATACAGATGATGGCTTGGGAGTTGGTTTAAGCCTCTAGCTTAATACCATGCTGCAATCATGGAGGTGTTTGTCTCCAGAACTCTGCATACTTGAAAAGATATTTTAATGATTATTGGTGGCCCTAATGAGAACACTAACAAACTAGATAAATGTTATACAATGGTGCTATCAATGGCTGATATTTTCTTAATTAACCTGTCTAGTGGTATGATTATACTTTTTGAGCAGATGGGATTTGAACCTGATCTTCAGTTCTAATGTAGGGCACTACAATTTTCCACAAGTGCCCCTTCAGGAACCTTTAAAAGTTCAGTATAACACTGTCCCAAATGAATCATTTCAAGTTGTGTCTAGTCCTCCATTGGATGCACTTGATGATGGTTGAAACGTAATTGCATGTTTAGAGACAACAGTTTTAACCACCAACAATTTTGGTATCACTCAAGAATTTGCTTTCCTTCATTTGGATGTCTTCCTCTTTGTAAGAATCTAGGCCACATTCAGCTGCATGCAGCAGGTCTCTGATCCTTGCCCTTGCTACTTCAGTGGAGGCATGCAATCTGGAGAAATTGACAAACTTCTCACAACAGAGTCAGATAGCTCATAGATAATGACCTCCCAGCCAATATGGCAATTGCAGGAAGATAACTATAAGAAAACTGCACAAGGCAATATCACGATCTATATATACTTTTCATAGGCATATCTCAAGCTTTCAACAATGAGAGTTGGTCTAGTCTATGACATCTGCTGTCCAAGTTATAATGTCCAAACAAATTTATCAAAATCCTTGTGCCGACTGCACGATAGCCTAGCTGGATGTGCTTGTGCCCACAGCAAGATCCCTGACACCTTTGCCGAGAGGCCTAAAGTAAGAATGCATTGTAGATCTTCAATTCTTCAAAGGCTGTTTTCTCCAATGCTTGAGCAAGTCACTAGGGACATCTCTGAAGACATCACAAAGGAAATACGTTAAGAGGCTTACCAGTGCCTGCATTCCCTCTTATATCCAACAGGCAGGAGAAGCAAAGCTAGCAGGACAGGCAGCAGGAGGGTCAGGGGAATCTGCAGTAGACCTCATTGGCCTACTTTGCTACCATCCCAAATGACTATCAGATTATCTGTGATTCAGGAGATCAGAAATCATCCCAAATGAAGAAAGCTCCTTTTTCTGAATACATAATTTAGCCCTCTGCAACTGATCTGTTTTGCAAATGTGTCCAGTTTTGCATGAAACTTCAGTGGGCTGTATATTAGCATAAATTACTTTTTCACCAAATATGTGGCTAGACAGACTAAACTTGATTATGTGTAGACCTCTGATTTGATGAGCTACAGTTCCAGTGGTCAGGATGTTGATGTACTCATTCATGGTTTCATGCCAATGTAAACCTGTTCTAAATTTGCAAACGTCTTCTCACAGAGATTTGGAGATGTTGTGGATGGTTGGTCTTGGGAGTGTTAGGGAATGACCTCTGGAATTTCTTGCTCTCGCAATCTGACAACTTCTTGGCGCCTGAGTTTTTAGAAATCTATTTTTTATTCATTGATACAAATGAAAAAAAACATAAGATTAGAAACTACCAATTAATATTAGGGAGTACCCAGAAGACAACATTTAGGGGATACCTTAATATATTTTAAATAAAATTGAGCAACTTGGAGTCAGTTAAGGGAATGCTAGTTAGGCTTATTGAATTTAAGTCATGATACACTAGATAGTGTCTGGGATAGCCATAGCCTAAAGGAAGAACAAGCTGGGGTTACATGAGGTGAAAAAGCTCTGCCTGCCTATTTACTGTAAATTCAATCACTATCAAATACACAGCCTCATAGACATTTAAAGCACAGAAGGATGCTGTTTGGCTCATCGTGTCTATGTTGGTCAACAAAGATCTGATTTTACTAGTTTCATTTTCCAGCTTTTGACAATGCAAGTGAATATTTAAATACTGCTTAAACCTCAGGAGGTTTTTGAGTCAACCACCCTTTCAAACTAGGAGATCCAGACTCCCATCATCCTCTGGGTGAAAAACAATTTTCTATATCTGCTTACTTTAAATACAAGTTTTTGGTTAGCTAATTGGTAAGATGCTGGCTAGATCAACATTTATTGCTGAGAAGGCATTTAAGAGTTAATCACATTGCAGTGGGTCTAGAGACTTATGTAGGCCAGACAAGAGAAGGATGGCAAATTTCTCTCCCTCAAGGAGGGGTGGCATGGTGGCTCAGTGTTTAGAACTGCTACCTCACAGCGCCAGGGACCTGGGTTTGATTCCAGCCTCAGGCGAGAGTCTGTGTAGAGTTTGCACATTCTCCTCATGTCTGCATGGGTTTCCTCCCACAGTCCAAAAATGTGCAGGTTAGGTGAATTGGCCGTGCTAAATTTCCCATAGAGTTAGGTGCATTAGTTAGGTGGAATGGGTCTGGGTGGGTTACTCTTCAGAGGGTCGGTGTGGACGAGTTGGGCCAAACAGCCTATTTCCACACTGCAGGGAATCTTAAAAAAAAAGTACACTAGTCAATCAGTGAAACAACAATCAACAGTGATTATATGGTAGCTTTTGATTACAGCTCGTCATTAAATTCAAATTTCACTACCTATCATGGTTGGATTCAAATCCTTGCCCCAGAACATTAGTCTAGGAATTTGGATTACTAGTCGGTGACATTCCTACTACATCACTGTCGCCTCATTAGTCCTGTTCTTGAAGTTACCTCTCCATTACCCCAATTCTCCATTACTTCAAATATAAAATAACAAAAGTCTAATCTAGACCAAATGACGGAGAATATGCATATTAATCCCCTGGTTTGGATATTGGGAGAAAAATTCAAATATAGCCATAGTGAAAAGTAGTGAAATTATAAGATGCAAGATTTTTCCATGTTTCAGTGTCTTATAAGCAACCATTCCAAAATCATGCGTTCATGGGCAAAGTTTAGTATTTGTCAAGCAGCACTGCACAAACATACACCAATTCCCTCAGGCATTCTTTAATGGAATCAGTTGCTGATAGTGTTTCCTGCCAAGGGAATCCACATACACATATTTGAATAAACAGCAGTGATCAGATTTTTTTTCTCCCCTCGGTTTCTGCATAAGGAGACACTTTCAATATTTGTATGACTTGAATAATTGTAAGCAGACAAGACATTTTGGGAATGCACAGCAATGGAGGAAAACCTGGTGATTTTCATGGCAGATTCCCATTTTAACTTGTCACTTCTGCTTCCTCTTGGCAGTTGGAGGGAAAAATTAGTGTTAGAAAGTTGGGACAGGGATGTTAAGGGACACTGTTTCCTTTTACCTGCAAAGTCCTATAACAATCCATATATACCTGCACAGGACAAATGATATGATCTTTCCTCGAGACAGGTATTTGACCCAATGCAGCAAGGTTTATGTTGTTCGTCATAACATAAGAGATTGAGCATGGATATCATTGCATTAAATAAACCAACAGATTTAATATAGCTAACTACTGTGGTCAAATATTAGACTGCATTACAGCAACATTGAGCAACATGTTTCCATGTGCCATATTTCAAGTGATCCTGGGGTAACATAAGAATTGATACCTTAATACCATATGTCACATACACAATACACTGGTGATATCATAAACATGACTTTTAAAGGTATACTGACATACTGACTGTAAGACATAATACAACATCATGCCAAAGTCATGACTATTATATTACTTTTCCTGTGTTTTTGTAGAGAAGAAGATTAAGAGGCTCACATACTTTAGTCACCGAATCATAGAATTGTTATGATGCAGAAGGAGACCATTCAGTTCATCATATCTGAACTGACAGAGTATTTTAACTTATTGCCTATCGTCTGCCTTTTCCCTATAACCTTACACATTGTTTTGAATTAAATAACCATCCAATGCCCTCTTGAATGCCTCAATCAAATTTGGGTCTATCACACTTCCATACAATACATTCCATAACTTCTTCCTATGTGAAAAAGTTTACTTGCATTTACTTATCTTGCAAATACTTTCAATACCTTTGATACTTGGTCCTTTTATAATCTGGAACAGTTTCTCACCATTTACTATCTCTGGATACCTCACGTTTTTGAAAACCTCCATTAAGTCTGCCCTCTTCAGCAAGGAACACATGATGTGTGATCATATTTTAATAGGCCATTTACAGCAACAAAAATGTTTTCAGAGAATATTGCTCAGTGACAGTTGTTTGCAATTCAGAAAAAAAAATCACAGTTAACAGATTGTGGGTTATGAGGGGTGGATTATTGAGTGAAGAATAAAGCAAATCAATGCCTGAAAAATGCAGTCAATAATTGTTGGCAGGCTGTAGTTCATGCGGATATTGACATTGCTGGCTGGCTTCCCTAATTGCCATTGAGGAGATGATAGTGAGCTGCAGTCCATACATACACAATGCCATTAGGGGCAAAGTTCCAAGAATTTGATCCACCATCTTTGAAGGAAAGATGATATATTTCAGGATGTTAAGTGGCATGGAGGGATGCTTACAGGTATTGATTTTTCCATGCATCAATTGCTCTTGTTCTTCTAGAATGTAGTGGTCAAAGGTTTGAAGGGTACTGTATGAGTTCATCTTGCTGCTACTGAGCATCAGTGGTTGAGGGAGTGAAAATTTGTGAATGTATTGACAATCCAATGGGCTACTTTGTCCAGATGGCTTCAATTTCCTTGTGTGTTGTTGGAGGCTGACGCCATCCAATGGAAAACATTCCATTCTACTCCCAAATAGTTTATTGTAAATAGTAGACAGGCTTTGGGAAATTAGGAGGTGAGTTACTCACTGCAGGATTCCGAGAATTTGACTTGTGTGTGTAGTCACAGTATTTTAATGGTGAGTCTAGTTCAGTTTTTGGTTAATGGTAACTCCTAGGATGTGGATGGTTAGAAGTTCTTCAATTGCTGTTGGATGAGATATGGTCATCGGTTCATAGGGACTGTTGACTTCAAAGCCATTTACTTTTCAGCTTTGGCATCTGTTACTGCCATTTCACTGGCAGCTACAGATGTTTACATTTATTAACTCTTTCATGGGATCTAGTTGCTTAGTCCTTTTTAAAAATTCCTTTATGGGACACAGGCATCTTCAGCTAGGCTAACATTTGGTGCCCATCATTAGTTGCTTCTGGTTGTGGGCCGCTTTCACGAACTGCTGCAATTTAGCATAAGGACATCTCCATTGTTCGGTGGTGGTGGTGGTAGTGTGGCTGTTCTACATTTTTGATCCAGCAGCTGCAAAAGAATGATGACCTAATTCCAAATCAAAATGGTGAGTGGCTTAAAGGGGAAGTTGCAACTATTGCTGTTCATACACAACTTGTACTTCTAGGTGATACACAATTGTAGGATTGAAAGATGCTAGTGCTTCCAAATAAACCTATTGGACAATAACCTGGTGTTGTGTGATTGTTAACTACCTTCAATATGCTATACATTGCTGACATCATGTGTAATTGGTAGAGGAAGTGAATATTTAAGATGTTAAAAAGAATGCTTTGTCTTAGATAGTCTCATAATTCTTGACTATTCCTGAAATTGCACTGAATAAGGAAAGTGGAGATGATGCTATTATGCTTCTGGATTGAGTCTTGATGGACAAACTTAGGTTACTGACTGCATAATTTCTAGGCTTTGTAACCAAAATATTTATACGGGCGCCCAATTTAGTTTTTGGTCAATGGTTACTCCTAGGGCATTGGTAGTGCACCATCCTGAATTGGAAATGCTATTGGAGATGAAGGAGAGTTGGAACTTTGTTGCAGTTGCCTTTGAGAAGGTGATTGAGATATGAAGTGAATGTTACTTGCTAGTTCAGCCCCAACAAGAAGCATACTCTTCCTGCTCTTTTGTAGACTGTCTTTTTCATGGATTTGGAGAAAGACAGATACTACAGAAGACAAATAGCTATCGCAATTAGTTCAGGCAGGGCCATGTCCTGAGTGAGTGAATAGGCAGTGTACAAGGCATGTAGTGTCAGGGGTTAGAGCGGGTGAGAGCGAGTGGAGCAGATGTTGAAGGTAATGGTGAGTGTGGTAGAGTAGAAGCTTTTGTGGGAGTTGGGTATGGTAGTGAAGATTGAGTGTGAGGTACCAGAGAGAAGATGGTGGCACTTACCCTGGCAGTGAGAAGAGGAACATTGACTTCTTTCTACAATGCTGGGCTTTCCTCCAGTTGACTAAGAGTGCTTTAACCAGAGTAATAACCTCAGACCAGGCTGGCATGGTCTGGTTTTGAGGCCCCCACTGCTGTTCATGAGGAAATAGACCTGTGTTTTAGCTTATCTAACAGGACCTCCAGGATGCCAATTTATCTCTATCTGCCATGTCTGGTTCAAATGTCAGGAACAGTGCTGGGCAGCTTCAGACCAACAGGACTTGTCCTTGTGCACAATGAGCTTTTAAAGATGGCACAGGTACAAGGAATGTTTGTGATTTCCAGATATTATGTTGAATTACCAAGCTGTTTCAGGAATGGCACACAGTAAGATGGGGCAGAAATCAAGTGTGACATTCACCCCAAGGATGGAAATGCCAATTAATGTGCCGAGTTTAGTATGATACTCCAACAGAACCCTTTCAGCCTCAGTGACAATCACTCCACCAAACTTCACATAACTTGAATTTACACAAAATAAAAAATCCATGTGATTTAACCAATTTCTTTATGAAGATATTTTTCAGGAGTAAATTGACTCAAGTCAATCATTTCTGTTGTGGATGGCAACATTTATGTCACTTATGGATATGCCAGGGTTCGGTGAGAGCAAGTTGCTTATTCGGTCAACATTGGATTATTTTTAAGTGATCAAATTTTGAAGGATAAAGAATAGAAATGGGTATTCACTAAGCTACAGAGGCATTTTAATATCGACCATGATGGAAATATTTGTGTAGAATTTGGACTGAGATATATTGAGCATATAAGGACTGTAATACTGGAACAAATCCATTATAAGTCTCTGCTTAAATATAAGGTTTATTTTTGAGTTCCTATGATACATAATGTAGATGTTAATATAGCCATTTTAAATGTAAATACAACATTCAGAAATAGTGTGCTCCATAAATAGACTAATACCCTAACATTTAAGGTTTCCCTGCCACTATAAACAAAATTCCTTGAGGAAAATGAACCTTTCTTTTGGGAAAAATAACTGACTTGCCCTAACTCCAAGTGCTATTTGAAAATTGTGAGATTCCCTTAGGGTGAGCTAGGATCTTTAAATGGTTGTATCTAGCCTGAATATCTTTTTCATGTTTTGAAAATTGCCTTGAAACCCTCTTCTACACTGCCAGAGGTATGTCCTTTCAAAGTTACAACTTTTTCTGATTCTTACATGTAAGCATTCTTTTCCTCAAAATCAGGGCAATTATGTAGAGTTGCATATAAGCTAAGTGCAGAATTGATTTGACCAATTTATATTATCTGGTTACCTGTTATACATATGATAATTTTGATCTCATATTTTGTAAAAGCAGAAATTGTGAAAAAAAAGGTACTCAATAGGCCTGGCATCACCTATGGGGAGAGTGACAGAGTTAATGTTTTGAGTTAAATGGTTTTCCTTTGGGCCTTGGTCACTTGATTTCCCTCTGTATAACTGTTACCAGATCTGCTGAACTTTTCCAGTAAGGTCTGTTTGCATTTCAGATCCTCAACATCTGCAGGAATTACATTTATTTTTGTCCTGAACTCATGTTCCCTTTATTCTTTTACCTTCATCATGTTGCCATTTCTAAATGTTGACACTGGGCAGAAATTTGCTATTTTCAGTTAACATGTGTTGTCAAGTTTGATTTATGGCAAATGGTCCACTATGGGTCATGGGAACTTTTCTGACACAATCTTACTCGCTTCAACTTGCTAATTACACAACTGGACTTTTGGGTATCTTTTGTAGAAATTTGTACAATGGTAAAGATGAATGTTCTTGCTACTGCCAGGACATTATGGTGATAACCTTATTTGAAGCCCAATTACAAATCACTCTGGATGCTGTAATCCAGGAACAACCTCCCACATGGTCAAATTAAAAAGATACAGCTGAACGCAGGGTCTGGAAAGGAAAGCTCGCATCCTGCTTCATGGACAGGGATCTGGAGATGCTGTCGGATGGGCTGATGGAGACGAGCACCATCCATCCTTTATTCAACAGAGAGTCACAGGAGGCTACATCACCAGCTACAGCCAGGCAGGGCATAGATACCAGTCTGAGTCAGTTGCGTGGCACATGTCCATGCAAAGGCTGTCATCCACACCATCAGCCCGACTATGAACACTTCCTAATCTCTGGGCTCTCTATTCACTCAATGAGGCTGTCTTTTCCTTCTCCTCCATCACCACCTAACTGTTCTTCCATTTACTTCGGTGATACACAATCCCTCCCTTTGTTTCATTACAGGAATAATTGGTCCACAATTTGGCCAAAACGACCAAGAATGAAGAGGGAGAGGGTCATGGGAATGTGAACACTAAAGTCATCATTCCTTATGGGAAGAAAAGGTAACAATTGGCTGAAGAGCACCACCACTTAAATGGGGTGGGATAATAACAGTGGCCAACCAAATCAAGTAAACTTCATTGTGTTGTGTGACACTACACCAGTGCCAACTCATCTTAATTTACATTAGATTTTATCCATCTATGACAACAATTCCCTTGTTTGCAGGTACTAGCAGAATCCAGAAAACCTCCAGGAAGACTCCAGGCAGACACCCTCATCTCCACTCCATCACTGAGGTGGAAGACAATGAAGCCTCAGAGGAAAATCAGCAAGGCTTTCACCTGATCCCTCCACCAGCTCAAGAGACTTTCACCTCAGTGGTAATCTGTCGACTTAGGGGAGCACAGTCTGGTGAGCATATCACTAACATCTCTCCATGGCTGGTCAAAGAAGAAATGGCCCAGGTCTTGGAACTTGGAGGATTGTTAGAGGCCAGGCACCTGCTCAGACCCAGGAAAATAATTCCACCGTCTGAGCTATTGGTCACACTGACAAAATGCACAGGCAGTCACAAGCACAGCAGCACATTAATCAGAAGTGTTTGTCAAACAGGCTCAAAGAATGAAGGACTCTGGCAATATTATCAGTACCAGGCCATGCCAAAACAGAAGTATGCCAACTGATCCCCCATGGACTCTGGACTACGTTCAGACTAGCACAGTTTGGATCCAAACAGGACAACCAGTGCAGGGACTACAAATTCAAAACTACCAACAATGGTTCTCCTTCAGGATCCTCTGCTCCACACGCTCAGCCATGCATTGCCACCTAACCTCTCTATAGTCAGCCCTGCCTCAACTGAGGGCCACACTCTCAGAACTGCAAAGGACCCCTTCTGTACTATATCCTAAGAAGAATTCATACTCTCAACAAGTTGTACTTCTACACCATTTCAAACATCAAAAACTGTAAATCCAACAAATGTTTACATACCCGCCTCAATAACCAGCGCTCCTCGAACATTCCAGAAGCTTCCCCCAGCCTCCGGAACTGCTCGGCCAACATCAGCCACGAGGCCGGGACAGCCAACATCACTGCGGCCATCGGTGACATCACTTCTGTCCCCACCGCCTGGCAGCTTGCAGCCACGGCCGCTCATGCCACCTTCGTGACCACCAGCCAGACAACAGCTGCCGAAACTGCCGGACAACTAACCACCACTGAATCGCCACAAGATCCGCCACCGCAGGGACCAACACAAGGCCTAACTGAGAATACACTTCCGCCCCTTCTGTTGCTACCATTGCAGCCACTTCCGCCCCCCACACACCCCCCGACACCAGCCACACCACATGTCCTGCAACTTCTGTCCCCTTCATGACCACTACTGCAGCCACTTCTGCCCCCTACGACATCACCCACTTGATGCATTTCGTCACTTCTGCCCCCACCCCCACATTACCACTGACGCCACACATTCCGCGGCTTTCACCCCCATCACGGCCGCTTCCGCAGCGACTTCTGCCCTTCCTCATGAAGGGCTACTGCCCAAAATGTCATTTTTCCTGCTCCTCAGATGCTGCCTGAGCTGCTGAGCTTTTTCAGCACCACACTAATCTTAACTCTAATCTCCAGTATCTGCAGTCCTCACTTTCACCTATGAAACCTTCACTGGCCATTTGCAGTAAACAGGTACTTTCATAGCACAGGGGAAGTATTTGTAACCAGTTATGATTTGAAGATGCCAGTGTTGGACTGGGGTGTACAAAGTTAAAAATCACACAACACCAGGTTATAGTCTAACAGGTTTAATTGGAAGCACACTAGCTTTCAGAGCATCGCTCCTTCACTACCACCTGATGAAGGAGTGTCGTTTCAAAAGCTAGTGTGCTTCCAATTAAACCTTTTGGACTATAACCTGGTGTTGTGTGATTTTTAACTTTGTAACCAGTTAAGGCATGGAGACAGACAGCAGCATCTACTTAGCCTACTTACCTCTGTACTAAGATTGGAAAGTTACAACCTTCAGTGACTCTCAAAATTGTGATGGTAACCAATGGTTACTAACCAGATGCTTTCAATATCTAATCCCAGACTCTGTCAATAATCAATTCTCGACACAGGATTTGTAGTTTAAACAAAACACTTAGCAATTTATTAACAATACAGTAACTTTAGCAGAACAAAATTAAGCAACAAAGTAATCTAATTGAAGTCTGTGATTTAAATCCAATAGCTTTTGTTTTTAACCCCATTTACAAAACAAAAACAGCGAGATAGATTTACACTGTTTATAGAAGAAAATAATAAAACTGGCCAGATTATTTAAACAGCCTTCATGATGCAATCTTCCACAAGCTGGTTTACAGAGTCATAGAGTCATACAGAATTGAAGCAGATTCTTTACTCCAATTTGGCTGCGCCGACCTGATATCCTAATCTGACCTAGTATGATCTGCCAGGATTTGGCCCATATTCTTCTAATCCCTTCCTATTCTTTTAAATGATGTAATTGTACCCAACTCCCCCACTTCCTCTGGCAGCTCGTTCCATACACACATCACCCTCTGTCTGAAAAAGCTGCCTCTTAGGTCCTTATTAAATCTTTCCCCTCTCACCTTAAATCTATGCCTCAAGTGTTGGACACCCCCACCTAAGAAAGAGACCATAGCTATTCACTCTATCCATCCCCTGTTAATTTTATAAACCTCTGTAAGGACATCCCTCAGCCCCTGACCCTCCTGGCAAATGAGCTCAAGCCTAGTTAGCCTCTCCCTATAACTCTCCTGTGCTGGCCACATCACTATAAAACTTTTCTGCATCCTCTCAGGTTTAACAATATGTTTCCTATAAAAGGGCAACTAGAATTGTCTGCAGTATTCTAAAAGTGGCCTCATTGATGTTCTGTACATCCGCATGACATCCCAAATGCAATACCAAATGTTCTGATCAGTGCAGGCTAGCAAAGCAAATGCCTTCTTCATTATCCTGTCTACCTGCGAATCTACTTTCAACAGACTACGCACCTGTAGCACTAAGTCTCTGTTTGGCAATACTCCTCAGGGCCCTACCATTAACTGCCTAAGTCCTGCACTGGTTTATCTTACCAAAATTGAAAACCTCACCTTTATCTAAATCTCAATCTGCCATTCCTTTGACTGTTATCCAATCTGATCATGGTCTCATTGTATTCTGAGATAATCTTCTTCACAGTCCACTTACACCACCTATTTTGGTGTCATCGGTGAATTTACTAACTCCAATATTCACATCCAAATTTTTTGTATAAATGATGAAAAACTGTGAACCCAGCAGCGATTCTTGTAACACACCACTGGTCACATCCTCCAATCCAAAAGACAACTCTTTACCACTACCCACTGTCTCCTACCTTCAAGCTACATTTTGTGTCCAATTAGCTAACTCCCCTGATTCCCACATGATCTATCCTCACATTCTTGAAGAACTTATGCTCGAAACATCGGTTCTCCTGCTCCTCAGATGCTGCCTGACCGGCTGTGCTTTTCCAGTGCTGCACTTTTTGTCTCCAATCTCCAGCATCTGCAATCCTCACTTTTTCCTAGCTGTGCTAACCAGTGTACCACGCAGAACCTTGTTGCTGAAGTCCATATATACCACAACCACCAATCGGCCTTCAGCAATCTACTTTGTCACCTCTTCAAAAACTTAATCAAGTTAATGAGACAGGATTTCCCATACACATAACCATGTTGACTAACCCTAATCAGTCCTTGCTTTCCCATATGCCAATAAATCCTGTTCCTCAGAGAACCCTCCAACAACTTACCCAACACTGACACAAAGCTCACTCGTCTATAACGTCCTAGCTTTACCTTACCATCTTGCTTAAATAATGCCAGCACAATAGCCACCTTCGTCTTCCAGCACCCACCTGTGGTTGTCTATGATACAAGTATCTCAGCAAAGGACCCAGCAATCTTTTCCCTAGCTTCCCACAAAATTCTGGAAAACACCAGATCTGGTCTTGAGGATTTATCTACTTTTATGCATTTTAAGCCTTCCAGCAACTTCTCTTCTGTAATATGAACATTTTTAAAGACTCCACTATTTATTTCCCCAAGTTACCTACCTTTCATGTCCTTCTCCACAGTAAATACTGATGTGAAATATTCATTTCGGATCTCACCTATCTCCTTAATGTACTTAGTAACTCTTTTTGGATTTTGCTTATCTCAATTTGCCAAAGTGATCTCATGGAGAAAGTGAGGACCGCAGATGCTGGAGATCAGACCCGAAGTGTGTGATGCTAGAAAAGCACAGCCAGTCAGGCAGCATCTGAGGAAAAGAAGAATCATCATTTCAGGCATTAACCCTTTATCAGGAATGAGGCTTATAGGCCAAGGGGGCTCAGAGATAAATGGGACGGGATGTGGCTGGGGGGTGGAGGAAGGCGTAAGGTAGCTGGGTGTGCAATAGTTGTAAAGCTGGCTCATGTCCTCTTTTGCTCTCCTGATTTCCCAGTTTAGTAACCTCCTACTGCCCTCCAGGGATTCACTCGATCCCAGCTTATCTATAGCCGAATATGCCTCCTTCATTTTCTTGACTAAAAGCTCAAATTTCTCTTGTCCTCCATCATTCCCTACACCTACCAGCCTTGGTCTTCGTACTAACAGAGACAAACATACTGTCTGTGAAATCTCTCATTTTTAAAAGGCCTCCCACTTCCCAAAGTCCCTTTACCTGCAAATAGCCTTCACAAATCAACTTTTGAAAGTTCCTGACTAGTGTCATCAAAATTGGCCTTACTCCAATTTAGAACTACTCATGATTGATATTTTGAAAATGTAGATCAAAACCAGATTTTCAGTTCACCCTGGGAAGTCAGTGATACTTACAACTTAGTTCCTGTTCTATGAACATCCAATAGCTGATAATGAGAGGTCAGGCAGGAAACTTCCAAACCAACAGCCTTCTCTCAGAAATACAGTGCCAAACGAGTTCACCTCTGGCCTCTGCCTCTGTTGGACCATCATATTCCCTTCTTAAATTGCTGGCACCCTTTCCCAGGTACTAACCTTGTTAATGCCAAACATTTCCTACGTGGTTAAACATACTGTATTCCTGAAGAGTTGATGAATTTATGGAATTCTTTTGATCAAGACCAACCCTGCAATTAACTTCCAGGCCTGGCATCGCAAACAAACAACAGCTTGTTTGCTCTTTTTGTTGTTTTTAACATGAGCTGATCTTCATAGTCCAATGATCATCTTCAGTTCACAGCTGCAAAACAAAATTAATACAAGAATAAAATTAAAACATTGAAAAATCTGTGAGGGTTCTATCAAATCATAATGTCCTGCTTGTGAAATGCATGCAGTGTCTAATTATGTGGGGTAAAAATCCTCATCACAAATTATCTCGAGCATGTGATTTGTCATTACAGATTGAAAATAGTCATCTGTGTGTATCGGAAGTAATGATTGGTGACCTGAACAACAACATCTGAAGGACAGCATTGACTAAGACAATTCAAGTTCTCATTAGCTGAAAATGGAAACAGAGCTGCTTTCCTCTCACCTTGGATTATACATATTCAACAACATGATCGTGTATACAGTGCTGCTCTTCTTGCATGATGTGTGGGGTTGTGTGAGCTCGGTATCAGTAACCATAGCTCTTCGTGTCCAGTTGTATTTGCTTGACATGACTTGTGCAGCTTTCATTGGAATGCAGTTCTTACATCAAAGGCACGCTGTCAAGAAAAGGCCGCCAGCGTTCTCAAAAGATCCATCCCACACTGGCAATGTTTTTCTACAACCTCTACCATCGAGGAGAAGGTACAGAAGCTTGAATACATGCACCAGCTGGTTTCAAAATAGTTTGTACCCTACTGTTGTTAGAATACTGAATGGACTCACAAACTCTTAACATTCACCTGTACTAATTATTTAATTATCTGTGCTACTTAACTATGTGATCTACCTGAATTGCTCGCATGATAAAGCTTTTTACTGTGTCTTGATACATGTGAGAATAAATTCAATTTAATTCTATGACCCTCCTTGTTACAGTGCTCCACGTTCTACTGTATGGAAGAGTATGCTAAATTATCATTGGTAATCAATGTGAAAACTGATTGAGACTGAGGAATGATAAACACTGCTTCATCAGGTATAGTAGACTTTTGAAGGTAAAAATCGATACCATGGTTAGCAGTGGTGGTTGGTTATGAAACACTATTTAAGTGGCAACTAGTTGACAGCTCTGGAAGTGGATAATGTGAACAATTAGCAGTAACAGGCTCTGTGAGTACAGAGATCCATGAAGATACCTAGATGGAGCCTTCACCAGTTAGAAGACTGAGTTAATTTATTTTTTACTAAAATTTAAGTTCCATAAAGGTGCAAGAAATTTCTAATTTTCTACTTAGTAGAGAATCCAATAAGCACAATAATATTTCATTTTTGATGAAATATTTTGTTTATTCACTGATATCATTTATGAAGAGGTTGTCATTTCAGACAGAACCAAATACATTTTTTATGAAGTCACAGAATTATAGAATGGCACACAGTGCAGGAGAAGACCATTTGTCTGATCACAACACTGTTGTTTTTTTTTAAATAATTACTTTCTTTAATAGCCCTGTAAGTTGTTCTTTATTTAAGTATACACACATACACACATACACACACACACACACACACACTTCAAAGAATCAGATTTGTTTTAGTTTATGTGTCCATGGAATATGGGCATCTCTGGCAAGACAAGCATTCATTGCCCATTCCTTATAGCCCTGAAAGATGATGGTAAGCTGCCTTTTGAATTATCACTTTTTATTTTTTTCAGGCAGCCCAAAAACTGAATAAAATAAATGATTCCCAGCTGCCCTTAGTTCTTTATTTGCCAATTGTTTTAAGTCTTACTGTTTAGTTATCTTCCTGCCATTGGGAAAAGTTTTTCACTTTCCATTCTATTAAAATCCCTTCATGATTTTGAACAATACAACTAAATTCCCATTCTTTTGGTCTTCTTTACACTTAGGAGATGGAAAATCCAATTTCTCCAAATAACCATCCCTGATTCCATTTTCTTAAATTTAATTTGCATCTTCTCCAATGTGATGACATCTTTCTCCAAATGCGTTGTCCAAAGTTGGACATTATATATGTCATTGACTTGTCTTAATATAACTGGAACATAGCAAATCTTCTACAAAAATTTAAAATGTAAATCACCATTCAGAGATATGAACTATGAATTTCTAGATTCACGTGCATCCAATGCAGAAATGCAAGCCATTAACCTTTGCTTAACAGCTGGAAATGAAGATCTACACAGACTTAAGACATAAGGCTTAACAGCTAAAAAAGCTCTAAAGGGTATGGACCACATCAGAACACTAATTTAGCGCCAAACTAAGTCTGTATGCATTGCCCAGAATTCAAGCTAATGTGGTCAGGTTACCAGCAGCAGAAATGGCTACTAGACTGGTTAAGAGCTACAATGAAGCATCCTGGGAATTTTGGTGAAGGTAGTTTAAACTCTAACCTCAATTAAACTGCAACCAGGACATGTGACCTGCAGTTTCCAGCATTGACCAAATAAGTCAGGTTTTATAGTTGTCTCTAGACATACTGGCACCATACTACCTTATACAGAGCATGGAAGGTGGCTGTTTAATGTTTAGGAACATTTTCACCAATAAAATCAAACAAAGCTAGGATCAAACAAAGTGATCAAGCTTTGATCACTTCATTGGCTGAATGCCAGAGATCTTTCCAAAAAGGAGCACATAGCCAAATAAGCTAACAGAACAACGAAATTTTCTCAAAAGAAGCCATCCAGATCACATTTGAGGAGTACATGCCCTGAAGTTCCTTTCAGAGAAGACAAAGCCCCTTGAGGTAAGACCTACATGGAGAACAAAGTTGGCCAATTCACTCAAATTGGGGTAATGTTTGATTCAAGCTAAACTTACTGAGTTAAAGTTAGAGTTGGGGTTAACTGTGCATTAAGTTAAAGCTAAAGTAAAGTGAAATTAAATGAAGTGAGTTAAAGTTGAAGTTGCTAGATGAAATAAGTAGTAAGTGCTGCATTGAATGTATGTTTTATATTAAGTACTGGTACTTTATGAGTTAAATATTTAAATTCTGAGTTGATTCTCTGCCTTTTGTCTCTTACAAGGGAAGAATACCTGGGTATACTAGAACTGGAACAACCAAATAGAGTAAGACACGTGAGGATGTGGCCTTCTGCACGCACCAAGAAAATACTTAGCATTCAATCAATTTTGCAAGGTATATGGAAAGAAAAGGTTATTGCAGAGGTAGTGCACTAGAGTAAAGGCTAAGGCAGCTGTGAAGAATTGTGTACTGATCCAAAAAATGATATACAAGGAATATCTTTAAGCTATAATAAAGTCATCTGATCTCCGACTTGACATGTAGATATGAAGTGATCGACAAACTAGAATGCAATGACATACATTACAAGATAAAAAAAATGTAGTGAAACACATATTTCACACTATCAACCTTATGGTAAACATCATTGTCATTGCACTGCTTGATGTACCTGCAAAAATTCAAATTATCTGCCCTCAGAAAATTGCTGGTTATTTGTTGTTGCCAAGATTGACACAGGACAAGTGCCAATATATTACTCCTGGAAATTGGAAAACAATGTGATCACAGACATCAGTGTGTTAAAAACAAAAAACATACAAATGTCAAACTTGCAGTTTACAATGGCTCACCAATTCCGTATAAGGATCAGTAGTGTTGGAGTTGAGGGATAATTAATCCTCCTGGATGTCACAGATATTCTAATAGTTGACACACTTTAACCCATAAAGTACCAGTACTTAATTCAAATCATTGCTACACCAGCAATTGTAGGTCTGCTACCATGCTACGACTAGTACTCATGATAATCTATAGAATCAGTCAAACATCAGATGTACAGCAGAGACTGCATCAGAATATTCAAAAAGTATTGCAAAAGTGAATATGAAAGAACGAAATACTTTACTTCTAAAATGGTGAAGCTAAAATCTCAGCTTTCTGCGTTAGAAAGAAGGAGAAAAGTTCATGAGGAAAGACTGAAGACTAGCTCAGCATAATCCAAAATTGAGAACACCCTCTGAGATTGTAGAGTCTTGTGGGGATACTTGAGGGATGACTAGTGGTGTACCACATGGATCAATGCTTCAACACCCAGCTACCCATGATATATTGTTATGACTTGAATGAGGGAATATTTATATGTATAAATGACTTGCATGAGGAAACCAAATGCAAAATTTGCTGATGACACAAAGCTTTGTGGGATTATGTAAGGACATTTCATAGCAATCTAGACAAGTTCATTGTGTGGGAAAACACATTGGCAGATGTAGGTTTACATGAAAAGGATGCAATTAGACACTTCAGTGTGAAAATAGAAAGTCAGATTATTAATTAAAAATGATATATTGAGAAATGTGGATGTTTAAATGTATCTGAGTCATTGGATACCAGTCAATGAAAGTAGACAGGCAGGTACAGCTGGAAGGCTAATGATTTATTGGCCTTCATTACAAAAAGATTTGAGTTCATAAATAAGGATGTCTTACTGCAGTTAAACAGGTCTTAATAAAACCATGTACCGGTATATTGCATGCAGTCCACACTGGATGGTTAGGTAGCAGATCTTGGGTTATCAAAAATGAAAAAAAAACTCCTTTCGGTTCCAAAGAAGAATCATATTGAACACAAGACATTAACTTGGATTCTGTCTCCTCAGATGCTGCCAGACTTGGGTTTCTCCAACACTTTTTGTTTTGACTTCAGATTCCAGCATCTGCAGTATTTTGATTTTATTTATCAACATCAGTACTGTCTTTTCTATCAAATAGCTGGCCGGAGGGTGTTAATTAAACGCTAGCCCCAAAGTACTGCCCATTCTGACCACTGAACACTAGAAGGTGTCCAATCAGCATTGGTCCAGCTTGCCATTGAACACTGCTTTCAACATATTGCCAAAGTGGTTACTTGACAAAACCACCATTTCAATTTCATCTTGACCACTTTGGAAACTTTTTAGCACCTGAATGCACATCAAAATTTCCCTCTCACAGCTGCATTATTAGTCCTATTCATCCTGTCAACAGGCGTATCTCAATCCAAGTCTCCAATTGGTTGATCCTGATCTCAAGCAATCATAAAACAAAAGAAGGCAAAAAGATTTAAAATGAAATAGAAGTGAATATTCAGGAACCTTGCTTCAATCTAGTTCATATTAAAATTTGATATGATATGCATAATTAGTTGTTATTTTTCTATCTCCCAAGATTGGATGGATAAATTTGTACCAAAATCAGAAGTTACTGGAGGAACTCTAGTCTGGTAGCATCTGTGGACAGAGAGAAATAGAGTTAAAACTTCAAATACAGTGAGACATTTTCATTTATCCAGTTAAAATTTAATATATCTGATATGTAGGCCAGGGACAGAATTAGGACCTAAAATAGATAGGTTCTAAGACCGAAGAGTAAGTAGCCATGCCCTCCAAATGTTGCCTACCATTGTTCTGAGAAAAGTGCGGGAGATAACTCTCTTCTAAAGAAGCAAAGTTCTGCAGATGCTGACAATGTGCAATAAAAAACAGAAATTGTTGGAGAAATTCAAAGCCTGGCAGCTTTTGTGGAAAGAGGGAAACAGAATGAATGTTTCAAGTCCAATATGACTCTAAGCTGAAAATATGTGGCTGGAAAAGCGCAGCAGGTCAGGCAGCATCCAAGGAACAGGAGATTCGACATTTCGGGCATAAGCCTTTCTTCAGGAGGGCTGAAGAAGGGCTTATGCCCGAAATGTCGAATCTCCTGTTCCTTGGATGCTGCCTGACCTTCTGCGCTTTTCCAGCCACACATTTTCAGCTCTGATCTCCAGCATCTGCAGACCTCACTTTCTCCTCCAATATGACTCTAATCCAAGTCAGAATAGTGTGATTGGAGTAAATGGACTTTTGAAAACATTTCTGTAATAAGGTAAGCTATGATGTCACAGTGACTTCAGTGGTTTACATTCTACTAAGAAGTTGAAACCTGTACAGCTAGGACTATCCTGCTCTGTAACCTTCCCATCATATACAATCTAACAATAAAGATGGATAAACACTTCTTATTAAAACCCAAGCAGTAATCTAATTGAATAATTTCTATAGAGCTTATTTGGTGAAGCAGACTCAAGGAAATGCAATTGAAGTAAACAAATGCAGCAGTATAGATTGTAGGAGACAATTTTTCACATGGAGGTGATAGACACACTGCAGCTGCTATGTCCCACATCTGCTTAACACATGAAATAGGATTCATGAGCTGCTGTTTAATCTGATTGGTTCTTTAGTCCAAGCAGCACAGGGTACTGAAGTGAAGTGTCTGGGTCTGGCATGAAGGACATCTGAAGAATGTTGTCTTGTTCATCACCCCAAACATGTAGAGCCAGAAGAAAGTTATAAAGTTTTGCCCATAGATGCTGCAGCTCTAGTACACATGTGGTAAGTAGGGTAGACATTGGGGGAGAAATTAGATAAGGTCCAGAAATTGTTGCATTCCATTAACAACACAGGCCTGGTCTTTCCAGCATAGGTAGGACATCAATTTTGTACACCCTGCTCATTTAAATGAGAATGTGACCCATAATAACTCACCCAGAGTGCATTCCATGCCCTTGTCATCTACAATCCTCCAAGTTCAACATAGAGGATTACTGATTCAACAGCCGAGAGAACGAGTGGCACAAGACAATCAGCAGGAGGTTTCCTTGTCAGTGTTTGATCTGATGCCAGGAGACTTTGTGAGATTCAGAGTCAATGTTGAGGACTTCCAGGGTTACTTCATCCCAACTGTACACCACTGTGCTGCCACACCTGCTGCGTCTGTCCTACTGGTGGGACAGGACTTACTGAGGGATGGTGATGATGAAGTACAGGATACTGTAATGTTCGATCTTGTGAATATGACTATGTCTGGCTGTTGCTTGTTGGGCAATAAGACATCTATCTCTCAATTTTGGCATTCAACTCCAATGGAGAACTTTACTGGGTCAACAGGACTGGGTTTCCATTGTAGTTTCCAGTGCTTTAATTGATGGCAGGCTCTCCATCCACTTTCAGGTTTCAGCAGTTTGATATAATTGTGTGACATGCTAGTTAGGAGTGGCTTGCAGTTAAGAATCGACCAAGTTATGAGTCCAAACCGGCATATCTCCTTTGTAGGGCATGTGAACCAGCTGGATTATTATGATATTGCTTTCACAGACTTTTAATTCCAGATTTTATGAAATTCAAACTGCATGATCTGTCATTGGTTGGCTTTTATCCTGGGTCCCCAGAACACTACCTGGGTCTCTAGGTTACTCATGAAAAAGCAGAGAATTAAGGGACCTGAGAATGAGTATATGAACACTTTGTCTACTTTGTTAAACAGAGAGACATCAATCCCCAGAGCTGTGAATCACTACTGATTTCTATTATCCGAGGAGTTAAAGGTTTTGAACGAACAGTTTTTCTGTTTTGTCAAAGAATTAGAATAAGTTTCACTTGCCTGGTTGAGTGCAACTGCAACAACACTCAGGAAATGTGACATCACATAGCAGTAAACAAAAAAAAAAGGAACTGCAGAAGTTGGAAATCTGAAAGGTAAACACAAACTGTTCTGAAGGGGTGTCACTGGATCCAAAACATTAACTGGCTTTCTCTCCATGGATGCTGCCAGACCTGCTGAGTTTCTCCAATAATTTCTGTTCTTATACCATAATGCAGCCTGCTTGATTAACACAACACCTGCCACACAGCAGTTACTCACTTCTGTACCAAAACAGTGTCAGCATTATGTACATCCAGAAGGTGAACTCTACTAATTCACCAAGCCTTCTTAGATAGCACCTTTTAAACCTATGATCTCGAACAACTAGGACCAGGGTCACACATGCATGGGGAACCCACCAGCTGCAATTACTCCTCCTAACCAGTCACTATTCTGACTTGGAAATATTTGATTGTTCATTCACTGGTACCGGGTCAAAATCTTGGAGCTCCTCTTCTATCTAAACTGAGGGGTCCCTTGCAGCCATTTAAGAAGGCATCTCACTACCTACTTCAGGGAAATTCAGGGTTGGGCAATAAATGCTGACCTAGAGAGTGACCTCCACATCCATGAATAAATAAAATAATGTAACTAAAAAACAAATGCATTATATGATATGGGTCTGAGATATCTCTGAGATGTTTAGAAGAAAGCCACTTTTATAGTTGTCATCTTGTCCCATTCAACTCACTGGTGAAAATATATTAGATGTGCAAGTTGAGATTAAAGGTTAGTGACCTGTTGGATGCTGCGTGTTGCAGATGTAAGACCATAAGACATAGGAGCAGAAATTAGACCATTCAGTCCATTGAGTCGGCTCCATCATTCAATCGTGGCTAATACATTTCTCAACCCTATTCTCCAGCTGTCTCCTCGTAACTTTTCATCCTCAAGAACCTATCTATGTCAAAGTCTTAAATATGTTCAATGATCACAGCCTTCTGTGCAATGAAGAAGTTTCTGCTTAGCTCCATTCTAAAAGGTCTTCCTTTTACTCTAAGGCTGTGCACTCAGGTCCTAGTCTTTCCTACTAATGGAAGCATCTTCCCAACATCTACCCCATCCAGGTTATGCAATATTCTGTAGAATTCAATTAGAAACTGCCCTCCCCCCACCCCCCCACCTTTCCTTCTCAACTCTATCAAGTATAGTCCCAGAGATCTCAAATGCTTCTCATATATAAAGCTTTACATTCCTGAGACCATTCTTGTGAACCTTCTCTGAAAATGCTCAAAGGCCAGTGCATCCTTCCTGAGGCATGGGGCCCAAAACTGCACACAATAGTCCAAATGTGGTCTGACTAGGGCCTTAGAGCCTCAGAAGTGCATCCCTGTTTTTAAATTCAAGTCCTCTCAAAGTAAATGCCATCATTGCATTTGCCTTCCTAACAATTGACTCAACCTGTAAGTTTACCTTGACAGAATCCTGGACTAGAACTCCCAAGTCACTTTGCACTTCTGACTTCTGAATTTTCTCCCCATTT
The DNA here is from genome assembly GCF_020745735.1 of Hemiscyllium ocellatum. Lineage (NCBI taxonomy): Eukaryota > Metazoa > Chordata > Chondrichthyes > Orectolobiformes > Hemiscylliidae > Hemiscyllium > Hemiscyllium ocellatum. The sequence continues at coordinate 48,394,486 of NC_083402.1, forward strand.
AGAAAATAGTCCATGCCTCTATTCTTCCTACCAAAGTGCATGGCCTCACACCTTCCCATTTTGTACTCCATCTGCCACTTCTTTGCCCACTCTCATAACCTGTCCAAACCTGCAGCCTCTCGGTCATTAAATGTATAAAGTGAAATGTTGTGGTTCCAACCCTGATCCTTTTATATTTTATATTTTAACTGTGACCTCTGGCAGATGCGTGAAAGCTATTATAATTATGGTTCAAGCACTGCTGTATTCATAGCTCTAGTTAACTGAGACACATGCAGCATCCATGAGGCATCTCATTGTGAAGCACAGCAATCAGTCTTGGGTATGTATGTGGGGGCAAATATCTAATACTTTATTCCCTGATGAGTGTATGTTAGCATTGAATAGACAGTGGGGCATACCCTGGTAGAACACAGCTGATCACTGATTTGCAGCACTGGAGCCAGGTTCTCATGAGTGGCTCACAGACACTGACCTCCACAGTGACCTCAGTCTAAGCTTCATCTGCCATTGGCGTCCTCTTCCCATCCCTTGAGGACATGAACATTGAGATAAAATTTATCAGAATGCAGACATGCTGGATGGCCTGGAGGAGAGCATTTAGGAATGACAGGCATATCTGGGGTGGGTGGAGGTGACAACACAGATGTAGTGATGCTCCTGGCTTACACAAAAGGGAAATACTAGTCAGATCCCTTTGAAATAAGGCACCGGAAGATCATGGTGGAAGTCAGAGATTTCATTCAGCTGCCCATAAGATTTAACAGTCTACTCAGTCATGCATATGTAATGACGTGAAAAGAATGTAATTACATAACACAACTTAATCCATTTTTAGGCTCAACACCACACACGTAGTTTCCAAACAGGAGCATTCTGCACATTGTGATCAACAGAGAAGGTGCTTTTTATAATGTTGAATGAGGGATAGATACTGGACAAAATGTTCGTACAATTCCCCTGACCTTTTTCAAAACAGTGAGGCATTACTTGAAGGCCTTACTTAATGTTTCTTATAGAACAGTATCTCCAACCATGTCCCTCGGTAGTGCACTGAAGAATCAGCCTAGAATTCTGTCCTTAAACCCTGGCAGTGAACTCAAACCCACAATCTTCTGCATTCAGAGTGCTTCCAACCAAGCCACAGCTGTGTACCATGTGTGCACCAGGTACTGGGTGGAGGAAGTCAAGAATACAACAACAGTGAGAATGTGTTTGCCAAAGATTTCAGCTGCAGTACTGAAGGAGCTCACAGAGTATGACATATTTTCTCATATCTATTTTACAAACATATCACTATCCATTTTTATTTCAATAAACCATATATTTTGATTATGTATGTCTTTGTTTGTTGAGCAATCTTATTGTATACATAAACAGCCCCATGTTACAGCACTTACTTCACTTCAGGAATACTTCATTGGAGGAAGTAAAATGCTTTGCAACATCCTAAGGTCACGAGAAATGCTATTTCAATGCAAGTCATTTCTGTCTGTGTGAATTATTTATTTCTTCCTTCATCCTGTTCTTATATTTCACAAGTTTAAGAGCAATACATGCTCTCAATCTGGTTAGTGTTTTGTTAAAAATACTGTTAAAAAAATGGCTCAGAATTTCCTTCAACTTTCTGTCATATACTACACCATCATAATATTGGAGAAAGTGCAGCAGAAAGTCCATTTGTGTGTTAATATAGCTTCCTGGGATTCCAAAGAAGTTACAGAAGCACAGCAGTAGAATGTCCAAGGAAATTCAAGGCAGTTAAAAAGAACTATGTTTAGACATCAGTCACCCATGATACATGATTTTCTGTTGGTCTCATTCAATTTTTTTTGAATTTGGAAATCTGTCACTACAAATTGATTCCCCTAACTTCTCATGGGGACTGTGACAACGCTCCCATATATTTCATAAGACAAGAGTACAATTTCTTAAGTTTGGCTGGCAGGTTTAGTGTGCAGCTCTGTAATCTTCGAATCCTTAATTTCCAGATTTATTGAACAGGCAAGATAATTGCAGCATTCTGAAGTGATCTCACAAGAACTGACAGAAACTGACAAAAATATCGGATCTGAAGAAACAAGTATCCCCAAGGAAGTAAAAATGGTTTATGATGTGTACTTAATCTTGCTGTCTGGTCAGACTCATTCTGTGCTTTATGGTCACAATCAGAAGGTTCACTGAGATGATGTTGTGAAAATAGCCAGGGGTAAAGTTTGTTCAACTTGACAGCAAGCAACATTTATTTTTAAACACCAGAGCCTTTCAGATTTCAAAAGCTTAGTCTGAAGGTTGACTTTCTGTGACTTGTCTGCTGCTCAAAATTTTATAAGTGCCTGTGATTTTGAAGACATGAACAAGCAGATTAAAAAAAGTTCATCTTTTGAGAGCTGAAAAAGAGTTAAATTGAATGAAATACTTTGAACAACAAAATCTCATTTGATTGTCGTTTCTGCTAGAATGTGAAACTTGGCCTGGCAAAACAAGCACTGCATGCTTATCATAACCAGACTGTGAATGCCTGCAAGATATTGTGTGCTACTGTGTTAGACATAATGAAGTGGGTCTTGCAACAGTGAGTAAGGAAGATAACAGGTATGGAAAAATGAAGAGAAAGCATTTTGAGATGCCTTTCCATTGTGTGTGTGTGTGTGGTCTGGGCCAAAAGTTATGAGATAGAGGTTCTGAGAGAAAGTTGGCATTGTGCAGCTGAAGTCTGAGACTTGCTGCCATGCCTTAAAAATCACAGAATTGTAGTGGTGTAAAAAAGGTGACTATTTGGTCCATTGGCTCGGAGCCAGCTCTTGCAGCATTTTGACTTTGTTCCGATTTCCTTTTTGTCTCTAACCCTGTACATTTTTTCTATTTAAATCATCATCATAAGTCCTCTTGAATGTTCCAATTGAACCTGCCTCCATGACAACTGCAGGCTGTGCAGTATGTGTCATCCCCTAACCACTCACTATAATGAGAACATTTTTGTTTTCACTTTGCCTTTGCTTCTTTTGGAAAGCATGGTGGCTCAGTGGTTAGCACCGCGGCCTCACAGCACCAGGGTCCCAGGTTTGATTCCAGCCTTGGGCGGTTGTCTGTGTGGAGTTTGCACATTCTCCCCTTGTCTGTGAGGGTTTCCTCTGGGTGCTCTAGTTTTCTCCCACAGTCCAAAGATGTGCAGGTGAATTGGCCATGCTAAATTGCTCATAGTGTTAGGTGCATTAGTCAGAGGGAAATGGGTCAGGATGGGTTACTGTTCGGAGGTTCGGTGTGTACTAGTTGGGCCGAAGGGACTGTTTCCACAGGAATCAATCTAAAATTGAGTCACCTAGTCTCTAGCCTTGTACATGTGGGAATAGTTTCTCCTTAGCTACTGTGTCTAGAACACTTACAATTTTGAAAACTCCATCAGCTCTTCTTTCAGTCTTGTATAACGCCAGTATAATCTCCCCGTTGTTGAACCTTATGACACTATTTATGAAGCCTAAAATGATGTCTGCTTTGCAAATAGCTATCTTGACCTGTCTTGTCATGTTTAATGATTTATACACACATATACTCAAATCTCTCGACTCTGCACGCTCTTAAGAATTTTTTAAAATTTTGTCTCTCCATGTGCTTTTACTAAAATACATCGTCTCACACTTCTGCCAATTAATTACTTACTCACCAACTTGACGACGTCTTTTTGAAGTTTGCCACTGTCCTCACAAATTAAAATTCTCCCATGTTTTGTGTTATCTGTAAAGTTTGAAATTGTCCTCCGCAAAGTAACATATAAATCATTAACATGCATCGGGAAAAATAAGGTTCCCAATATCTGACCTTGGGAAACTCTACAACAAACTTTTCCTAGCACAAAAAGTACCCATGAACTTTTACTGTTTTCTAAGTCAGAGCTAATTTTCCATCCACTTTGCTCCTGTCTCTTTGATTCCATGAGCTTTGATCGAACACCTTTTGGAACTCAGCCATGTCCTCTTCAAAAAAACACTCCAGCAAGTTAGTTAGGTATGATTTTCCTTTGATAAATCCATGCTGATTCCCCAAATTAATTGACATTTTTCTGAATGATTGCTAATCCTATCCCGAGTAATTGTTTCTGGACGTTTCCCTACCATCATAGTTAAACTGAGTGGTCTGTAATTGCTGGGTGCAACTTAACAAACTGTTTTGAACAGGTATAATGTTTCTTCAGCACCACCTCTGAATCTAGGAAAGATTAAAGATAATTGCACGTGTGTCTACAATTTCTACTCTCATTTCCTTCAAAAACCTTCGATAAATCTCATCCAATCCCAGTGCCTTGTCAATTTTTTAAGGACTGATGCCTATTCCATTCTTCCTCTTAATCTATTTTAAACTCTGATGACTGAAACACTTATGATGACCCCCAAACTCCTCAGTACGTTAACCTCGGAATACTATTTCATCTCCACATTGAACTCCATGTTTCACTCCAATCTTCATGTTTAGAACATTGAGAGACTTTCAACATACGTTTCTTGCTGAATTCAAAACCAGGGTAAACAATATACTCAGAAGAAAAATTTCAACCCATACATTATTAGCTGCAACTGAGTCCCAGTCTGAGTCCTGAAGAAGAGTTACACCTGAAACAGTGACTTCTCAACCTCCTGACGCTGCTTCCCTTGTGGTACCTACCGCTATGTAAGCAGCAGTTCACGCTGCCTATTTAAGAACAGGGTTCATACCATGCAGCCTGACAAATGTTAAGTGTGCTCCTAACTGGCTGAACATACAGAAGGGGACCAAATAGTATAGACAGCCAGCCTGATAAAGACCTCAGCCTCACTTAAAATTCTACTCAGGCTACAACAGCTGCTGGAAAAATGGCAGAAAGGTTTTGGTGGAAGCAAATTGACTTGGTGCAGAACAGGTAGAAAGTTCACAAATTCTTGGTAGCAATGAAGGAAAGAAGAGTGGCCTTGTACACATAGTATCATAAACTTGTAAAGCAGAAAAGGAAGCTATTTGTCCTATCCTGTCTGTATCAGTCACAGAATCACACAGATGTACAGCACAGAAACAGACCCTTCAGTCCAACTCGTCAATGCCAACCAGATATCCTAACGTAAGCGACTCCCATTCACCAGCACTTGGCCCATAACCCTCTAAATCCTTCCTATTCATATATCCATCTAAATGCTTTTTAAATGCTGTAATTGTACCAGCCTCCACCACTTCCTCTGGCAGCTCATTCCATACACGCACCACCCTCTGCGTGAAAAAGGTGCCCCTTAAGTCCCTTTTAAATCTTTCCCCTCTCACCCTAAACCTATGCCTCTAGTTCTAGTCTCCACCCACACCAAGGAAATGACCTTGTCTATTTACCATATCCATGTCCCTCATGATTTTATAAACCTCTACACGGTCACTCAGCCTTCAATGCTCCAGGGGAAACAGCCCCAGCCCATTCAGCCCCACCCCATTCAGCCTTTCCAATCCTGGCAACATCCTTGTAAATCTTTTCTGAACTCTTTCAGGTTTCACAACATCCTTCCGATAGGAGGGAGACCAGAATTGCACAAATGCCTGCCCTGACTATTTGATTTGCTTCTTTTCCCAACTGTACCAGTCTCAGACTGATCTGTTTTCTTACTATTTCCCGGGTCCCACTACCCCACCTTACTCATTTAAATCTTCCCAAGCAGCTCTAACAAAATCTCCCTGCCAGTATCTTGGTCCCCTTCCAATTCAGTTGCAATCCATCCTTCTTGCAGAGGTGACTTCTATATCAGAAAAGATTCCTATGATCCAAAAATGTGAGCCCTTCTCCCCTGCACCAGCTCCTTCACCTGCATTCATCTGCCCCACCCTCCTATTCCTACCCACACATTCATACCCTCACTAGCTCATTGTATCAGGAGTAATTCAGATATTAATACCCCAAGGACCTCCTTTTTAAATTCCTGCCTAACTTCTTATGTTAAAAATCTCAACTTTTCCCCTTCCTATGTCATTAGGTCCCTCTCCCCTTTGAGAATATTCAGCACTCTGTCTGAGATATCCTTGATCCTGACACCAGGGAGGCAACATTCTAATTTCTGCTGTCTGTGCCTTTGACTAGAGACTTCCCTATCACAAGCAACTGTCTGGAACCTGAAGTTTCCCCCATTACATTAGAGCCTGTCTCAGTACCAGAAACCTGGCTGTCAGTGCTACATTCCCCTGACATTTTCCAAAACAACATACTTGTTTGAGATGGAGACAGCCACGGGAGAGTCCTAAACTACCTGTCTCCCTCTCCCACCTTTTCTGGAGGTAACCCATCTCCCTGATTATATCTGTGGTTTTTCTCCCTTGCCTATAACTGTCATCCATCACACCACCTGGCACCTGGAAATTCCTCTTTGCCTCTAACTGCCACTCCAACTGATGCATGTGATGTAATAGGATTTGCAACCAAATCCACTTCTTGCAGACAAAATCATCAGTAACATGGAAACTCTCCCTAATATCCCACATCCAATAAGAAGACTACCTCTCTCTACTAAAGGCCACCTTTGCACCTTAGTAATCCACGCATCCAGAAAGTAGCACGGCCATACTGCTCGAAAAGAAAACATTACTCCAGGCTAACTTCGTATCTTTGTTTTATATATTTTTAAAATTTAATCAAGCAGCAGGTCTCAATAAAATATATAATAAAAAGCCCGCTTTCTTCACTATTGTAGATTTACAGCAAGATTACAGCTTATAAACTATGTACGTATCTGCTCCTGTGCTGTGAGCTCTCCCACACAGGTTCCTCCAAGGTCAGCTGTGATATTCACTGTTGGTTAATCTTTCTTAGATGCACTCAGGTGAACTCAAAACAACAAAGGCAGTAACTGTGCAGATTCACTGCTGTGGCAGACTGCAAAGTAAGTTTCTTTCTCTGACCATGTGGCCTCTGCCTTTGTCTCTCTTCTCCTCTTTAACGCGTCATTGTTAACTTGGGGGAAAAAATGATCAAAACAAAGAGCTGAGTACACTAACTCATTTAGCAGCTTTAGGCATATAACCCTGGAGGCTATGGCACTGCAAGGGAATATCTAGATATATCTTTAATGTTCAGAGAGTTTCTGGCTTAGCAATCCTTTTAGGAAGTGAGTTCCAATACTCCCACAGCCCTCAGAATAAGAAAAAAACTCTCTTCAATTCTTCTCTTGGCCATCTACTTGTTACCTTAGATCTATGCACTTCTACTAATGAAAGAAAGTCTCTTTGTATTCATCCTATCTGTGCCGCTCATATTTTAAACTTATCTGGTCAGGTCCCCTTTCAATCTTCACTGCACCAATAAAACAACTCCATCCTATCTAAACTTTCCTCATATCTAAGACCATGCAGCCCAAGCAGATCCTGGTAAAAATCTCCTCTGCATCCTCTTTAATGCAATCACATTCTTTCTATAATGTAGTGAGCAGATCCAAATACAGTACTTCAATTGTGGCCTAACCAGCATTTTATGTTCCACCATAAACTTGTGGCTCTTGTTTTCTACGCCTTAGCCAAATAAGGCATGTACCCATATGCCTACTGAACTACTTAAATATTTAGCATCTATTGATTGACACATTAAGGTCCCTTTGATGTTCAGCACTATCCAGGATCCTTTCATTCATAGTGTAATCCCTTGCCTTGTTAGCTGTCCGAGTGCACAACCTCACATTTCCAGGTTGAATTCTATTTACCACTAATTAGTCTCCTGTTCAGTCTGTTGTTGATAACCTCCTGCAGTTTACAGCTATCCTCCTCTCTATTTACCATCCAACTAATTTTCATGGCATCTGTGAAATTCTTGATCATACCCCTTACATTTAAGCCCATTTCACTAATATGTACTACAAACTGCAAATACCCCCATGGCACTGAACCCTGAAGAATCTCATTGGAAACAGACTTCCATTTGCAGAAATATCCCACTACCAGTACCCTCTGCTTCCTGCCACAAATTCAATTTGGATCCAATGAGCCACTTTTCTTTGGGTCCAATGGCTTTTTCTTTCTTGACCAGTTTGCCACAAGGAATCTTATCAAAAACCTTACAGCAGTTGATGTTCACCATGTTAAATGTATTACCTTCATTAACACTGCTGATTACCTCCTGAAAATATTTCATCAAATTTGTCAAACATATTCTTCCCTCAAGAAATCCCAGGCTAACAATCCTTGAATATTTCCTGTTTCTCCAAATGCCAATACATTCTTTCCCTCAGAATGTTTCTAATAACTTGCTTACCACAGCAGGTTAGACTGACAAGGTTATAATTTCTTGGCTAAACCCCCTTTCACCTTTTAACAATTGGCAATATTAACAGTCCTCTAGCACCTCACCTATCGCCAGGAATGATTTAGAGATGCCGGTGTTGGATGGGGGTGTACAAAGTTAAAAATTACACAACACCAGGTTATAGTCCAACAGGTTTAATTGGAAGCACTAGCTTTCGGAGCGACACTCCTTCATCAGGTGGTTGTGGAGGGCACAATTGTAAGACACAGAAATTATAGCAAAATTTTACAGTGTGATGTAATTGAAATTATACATTGAAAAATACTTTAAATGTCTGTTGAGTTTTTCATCTGTTCGAATACCATGATAGTTTCACTTCTTTCATGTATAAATCACAAAACTCTTTTTGGAAAGTTGCATTCTCAGGTTAACTGTACCAATTGGTGTTAGCTAGACAATATATTAAAGGTGCTAGCCCCTTATGTTCTCTGTCTGTGCCATGATGTTTAGATTGATTTTAATCTAAAAAGTGAGATAACAGAGTTTTACATGAATTCATGCAGTTTTTGAGCAAAGTATAATGTAACTCTGCAAGTACAAATTCACCCCACAAACGTATATGTATATGAGTGCATGTGGGTCTTTGCATGTATATCTGTCTGGGTTGAGGGGTTGTGAGTGTCCGTGTGTATGTGTGTGTGTGTTGGAGTATCTGTGTGTGTGTACAGTGCAATGGTGGTCACCTGTAGTGTGACATGAACCCATGGTCTCAGTTGAGGCTCTTCCTATGGGTATGGAACTTAGCTATCAGCCTCTGCTCGGCCACTTTTCGCTGTTGCCTGTCCCAACGTCCGCCTTGGAGGATGGTCACCCAAAGGTCCGACTGGGAGGGAACACTCCTGTCTGTTGATTGTTGTGTAGTGCCCATTCATCCGTTGCCATAGCCTTTGCTCGGTTTCCCCAATGTACCATGCCTCAGGGCATCCTTGTCTGCAATGTATAAGATAGACAATGTTGGCTGAGTTACATGAGTACCTGCCATGTTCAAGGTGGGAGATGTCCTCACGTGTAATGGTGGCATCCACATCCACACTCTGACATGTCTTGCAGCACCTACCGTGACAGGGTTGTATGGAGTTGTCCTGAAAGCCGGGCAGCTTGCTACGAACAATGATCTGTTTGAGGTTTGGTGGTTGTTTAAAGGCAAGCAGTGGGGGTGTGGGGAAGGTCTTGGTGAGGTGCTCATCCTCATTGATAATGTGTTGCAGGTCATGAAGAACATGGCGTAGTTTTTCAGCTCCTGGGAAGTACTGAACAATGAAGGGTATCCTGTCGGTTGCAGCATGTGTCTGTCTACTGAGGAAGTCATTATGGTTCCTTGCTGTGGCATATTGGAATTAGCGGTCAATGAGTTGAGCATCGTAACCCGTTCTTATGAGGGCATTCCTGAGTCCTTCCAGGTGTCCATCACGTTCCTCCTCATCTGAGTGGATCCGGTGTACACGTAGGGCTTGTCCATAGGCTGTTTTAATATATTTTGGGTGAAAGCTGGAGAAGTGTAGCATTATGAGATTGTCTGTGGGTTTGCAGTAGAGTGTGGTGCTGAGGTGCCTCATAGTACACTTCTCCAGCTTCCACCCAAAACATATTAAAACAGCCATCCCCTATGGACAAGCCCTATGCATAGACCAGACCTGCTTAGATGAGGAAGAATGTGACGGGCACCTGGAAGTACTCAGGGGTGCCCTCATAAGAATGGGTTACGATGCTCAACCCATCGACTGCCAGTTCCGATGTGCCACAACAAGGAACCATAATGACCTCCTCAGGAGATAGATACGTGCTGCAACTGACAGGGTACCCTTGGTTGTTCAGTACTACCCAGGAGCTGAAAAACGACGCTATGTTCTTCATGACCTGCGACACATTATCAGTGAGGATGAGCACCTCATTAAGACCTTCCCCACACCTCCACTACTTGCCTTTAAACAACCGCCAAACCTCAAACAGATCATAGCTCGTAGCAAACTGTTCGGCTTTCAGTACAACTCCATACAACCTTGTCACGGTAGGCGCTGCAAGACGTGTCAGAGTGTGCACATAGATACCACCATTACACGTGGAGACACCTCCCACCATGTTCGTGGCAGATACTCATGTGATTCAGCCAACATTGTCTATCTTACACTTTGTAGGCAAGGATGCCCTGAGGCATGGTACATTGGGAAACCGAGCAAAGGCTACGTCAACGGATGAATGGGTACCGCACAACAATCAACAGACATGAGGGTTCCCTCCCAGGTGGGGAACAGTTCAGTGGTCCAGGACATTCGCCCTCGGAGCTTTGGGTGACCATCCTCCAAGGCAGACGTTGGGACAGGCAGCAGCGAAAAGTGGCCGAGCAGAGGCTGATAGCTAAGTTCCATACCCATAGGGAGAGCCTCAACTGGGACCTTCGGTTCATGTCACACTACAGGTGATCACCATTGCACTGTACACACACACACAGACACTCCTACACACACACACACACGCAGACACTCCTACACACACACACTCCTATACACACACATACACACGGACACACGCATACACGGACACACATATACACAGACATGCACACAGACACTCACACACACCCTTACAGACACACACACTCCCACACTCACACATGCATCCTCACAGAGACCTAGACCACTCTACACTCACGCACACACATATACACTTTCTCACAGATACTCACAACCCCCCCCCCACCCCAGACACACACACACACACACTCCTACACTCACACATGCTCTCCCTCACAGACGTAAGACACTCACAGACACACACATATAGACTCTCTCTCACACACACAAGGCCCCAACCCAGACAGACAGACACACACACACACATGCACACATATACATATACATTTGTGGAGTGAATTTGTACTTGCAGAGTTACATTGTGCTTTGCTCAAAAACTGCAGGAATTCATGTAAAACTCTGTTATCTCACTTTTTAGATTAGAATCAATCTCAACATCATGGCACGGAGAACACAGGGGGATAACACCTTCAGCATATTGTCTAGCTAACACCAATTAACACAGTTAACCTGAGAATGCAACTTTTAAAAAAGAGTTTTGTGATTTACATGTGAAAGAAATGAAACTATCATGGTATTCGAACAGATGAAAGACTCACCAGACAATTAAGGTATTTTTCAATATAAAATTTCAGTTACATCACACTGTAAACTTTTGCTATAAACTCTGGGCCTTACAATTGTGTCCTCCACTACCACCTGATGAAGGAGCATTGCTCTGAAAGCTAGTGCTTTCAATTAAACCTGTTGGACTATAACCTGGTGTTGCGTATGTTTTAACGATGGCCAGGAAAGATTGGAAAAGTACTGCTCGGACCTTTGATATCTCTTCATTTTCATCCCTCACAGCCTGGGATACACTTCATGTGGGCCCATTGATTTATTCACTTTTAAGGCTATTAAGCCCTGTACTACGTCCTCCCAATGTTAATTTTTTCCTTATATTTCACAGAACTCCACCCTGATATCCATAGTTGCATTGTCCCTTTCCATCTGGGAAAGATGCAGGATGGAAAGTTCTTTTTGCCTGTCCACACGGAGGCATGTGCAGAATCAGAGAAAATTCGGTGACATCTTGCATGAATTCTAAATGCATCATATGATGATCTCATCGGCTGTCTACATCACCAAGCTTTCACAGTGATTACTTCACCAGACTTCCGACAGAAACAATGGCACATGCTTAACTTTCACCTCATCCTCACACTCAAGGGGGTGCTTCAGCCTCATAGTCACATCTTGCAACTTCTACAAACTTCTAGCTGTTCAGCTATCTCAGGAACACCACAAAAACATATTGCATAACATTCACTGACTTTCGACCTTCTCCCTTGCAGGACAGGGTCACACATAAAACACAGCGTCCACCCAAAAATCATCAGAGAATAGACAGGCCCAAATCTCTTGAGCCCTTTGATGTGCATATCCTCATGTAAAAGCCAGTTAGATCTTGTAACATTTGGCACCTTTGAGAATATTCCATATGTTGCTGCCTTATGATATTTCTCAAATTCAATTTTGCCCTCACCCTGCATCAAATTATGTAGATATGGACATCTTTCTTTAGAACTCAGTCCACTGCCTGCTGCTTCCCTCACCTGAAAACACGTCTTGTACAACTTTGCTTTCATTTATCAGACATTGTGATTTGGCCAGACAGAGCAGTTTTAGTTAGAAAAAAGAGAAAAATCAGATCTCTGACGAAGAAACATCATTACCATCTCTGACACTTGCAGCTAGTAGATGCGTACCTTTGAGCATACAGAAAGTCAGGATTTGCACATGGATATGAGCAATCTGCAACCAGGCCAAATGGGAAAGACAATGTGCTAGATTACTGCAATATAATACATCTTGCAGTTGATAATATGGCCTAGCTGAGTCATGAGGATTTGATCATTATGGGTCACTGCACCACTGGAAAATCCATGGCATGAGAACTTAAAGACGAGATGATTGCCAACCGTACAGGTCTCTGTCACCTTCCAGATGTATCAAAGTATAGCGTACTGTGACATATTGAAAATGATGCCACTCCCATCTGAAAGATTTATTGGTCTAGAAATTGAGGGCTAGACGGGGGATATGATCAAAGTTGTCTTCCTGGTCAGTGGCAGTGGTATCCTTGTTCTGTTTTCTAGTTGCAGGAACAATTACAGGAGGTGGTTCCAGTTCAATTTGTGAAAAACATACAGAGGAAGGATATTATTTAAATGATGACATATTGGGAAGTAAGGAGGTGCAAAGGGATCTAGGTGTTCTTGTACACCAAACAATGAAATGAGAACAGGCAGGTAGAACAAACAATTAGGGTATTACAACCAGTGAAGTAGGACAAGTTCCCCACCCAATAAAATGAAACACAATTTCACCTACTTTGGGCCCAAACCTCACTTTTCCACCAGAAAGGGTCTTAATTGATGTTCATCTGAACTTAGTTTATATCTAATCCAGCAGCTTCAAGCAATCTCTTATAAGTCTACAGGCTTTTTAAAAATGATTAATAGTTGAGCAAAGTTCTAATCCTAACCCAAGTCACCATTAAAGACTATTCCTGAACCCATACAGAATGAGGAAGAAAGCACTGGATAATGCATCTAAAATGGGTGGCATAGTGACTCAGTGGTTAGCCCTGCTGCTTCACAGCGCCAGGGACCCAGGTTTGATTACAGCCTCGGGTGGCTGTCTGTGTGGAGTTTGCACATTCTCCCTGTGTCTGCGTGGGTTTCCTTTGGGTGCTCCGATTTCCTCCCGCAGTCCAAAGATGTGCAGGTCAGGTGAATTGGCCATGTTAAATTGCCCATGGTGTTAGGTACATTAGTCAGAGGGAAATGGGTCTGGGTAGGTTATTCTTCAGATGGTTGGTGTGAACTTGTTGGGCCAAAGAGCCTGTTCCCATACTGTAGGGAATCTAATCTTCACTTCAGTTTGCTGAAGCAACCATGCTTAAACCCCTCCCAATTCTTCCATCAGAATTTATAAATATTATACAAATGAGAATCAAATATTACCTAATTTTTGAACTGAAAAAGAAGCAAGATTTATTGCCCACCCACTCATACAGATCTTTATTGGTAGACAGGATGCAGAAGACACCTTAATCGGTCACTTGGTGGGGTGTTGAGTAGTATTTTTGAAAGGTTTATTTCATTAGATTTGAATAATATGCCCTTTGGATTTGAGCATGGTAAATGGTCATGTTTCCAGACAAGCAGTAAAATATTTCACCCCAGAAAAAAACTAGCTGTAAAAAAGCAATTTCTGAGTGTTCAGTGGAAAAGAAAGATTTAACAGAATGCCTGTAAAGTGCACTCTGCAATACCCATTTCCCCCGGTAACTAAAGCTACAGATTAAGTACCGTTCACAAGTGAGAGGGAGAATTTCCACACTGTTTTTGACAAAATTTCAGAAAAAACTGTCCTACTTCCAATGCTACACTGTCAGTAATCAGGAAAGTACTGTTCCCTAAGTGCCATACACTTGCAGTTGTGAAAACTGAAGGAAACACAAACTATATCATTTTCCCAAAAATTGTAGTCATGCTAGCTAAATGAAATTTGATCATACAAACCACAATTTATATTTCTATTAATATTGGATCAATGTAATACTAACAGTATTTTAGCAACGTACGAGTGCTTAATCAAAATCCCCAGCGTTTCACCCAAGTTATACATCTGCATTTTCTTGGATCGTATTCCAAAATGTTTCAGCTGAAAAAGTAAGTTGGTTGGAATGAAGTAAGGCAGTAGATAATACTTATGTTCCCGAATGTGGTAGGATATGAGTTGCATTTATTCCCTTTCCAGTGAAAAATCTTTTCCACTGAAAGGACAAGGAATGTATTCACAAACTGAACTATGTGCTCAAGCATTGCTTTGGTTGGCTTAACTTATGTGACCAACAACTTTTTTTTGGTTCAAATGAACACAGTGTGCACCAAGTGGAAATCTTTCAAAAAGGTGACTTTTAGCTGTGGGAATGATATTTCTGGTTTTCAAAAATGACAAACAGGAAAGCCAAAAATATCCTTTATGTACAGAGAGGAACACCCTAAAATATCAGCATAGTGTATCAAGGAGAATCTCTTCTGTTGAAAATATTTTGAGATCATGACTTCACCTTAGCTGTAAATTTTGTTTGTGTGTTTCAATAGAAATCCCATGAAGAATCTATTAAATTTCTTAATGCATAATTTATTATTCTTCAGGTGTGAAGATCCATTCACTTCTCTATAAGAATCCACAGATTTAGCTGGCAGAGAGTGCTTGACTGAAGCCAATTCCCTGTATTTATGACAGATAGTGCTTTTAGGCACTTGACAACCTCATTGTTTAAGAGATCATACAATTCATTCATAATTAGTTACGATAACTGGCAATTGAATTCTAAAATGATAACCGATTGCTCATATAACTAGGCATTCTTTTTGGATGAGAATATCTTCAGAGCTACTCTCACTCTATTCCTGTAATTTAGCCTGAAGTTCAACATTAACCTTGTGCTTCTGGGAAAGTTACAGCAGTGGAGGGAAAGCAGCTCTTGGGAAACTCCAACCTTTTGAATGATAGATGGCAACTTTTCTGTCCTTTCTGGTTTCTCCAGCACCATCTGCAGGAAAGATGGAGATCTGATCACAAACTCCCAAGCCTACAATTACTCAGATCCACACCTCGCCTTTAGAACAGCCAAGGTTGATGACCCCTTCAATATTTCCTCTTCCCTCATAAGAAAATGTACTGTTTCAAATTGCCTTTGGCATGTCTGACGTTGGAGAATCACCAAGTAGGAAATTATATGTGCATAATTAAAATCATACCAAACCTTAATGAATTGGAAATTCAGTCTTTAACCACAATGCTACCCCATAAACATTGTATAATATATTTAACAACTTTTTTTGCTCTCCTCTCTTTAAAATATTGGCTTTTTGTTCAACAAAAACAGTAAGATTACACCCAAAATTCTCCAATTCGTGCTGGATGGATGCCACAGTCTGTCAGCAGCAGAGAGACTGGGGAAACTCCCTCATGATGATGAGGAACCAAAAAAACTATTCACTGGAAAAATTAATCTTGAATGCAGGAGAGTAATTTGAGATACTTACAGATATATTACTCAACCTTTGCGTCAGAATCAATATTACGCATGGAGGCCAATTGGAGATTCTAGCTTTGAGGTTTTAAAGTAAAGTAAATTTAAAGTGAAATGAAAGAACGTGTAAAACAGAAACTAATGTGTGATGGAAATAAAACTATAACCTATGTATTAAATTTAAATATCTTATGGTCTGAGTAAGAGGCACAGTGAAATCCAGATGAATTGAGGTTCACATCATTCTTTACCGTTCAACAATTAGCTGTTGACTTCAGAGTAGTTCCCTAGGTTTGGAGGCAATTTACATTATACAACTATTGGTATTATTCACAATCCATCTTTTGCAGTATTATCCAAAATTTTGTATGCTTTCATGTTGTACCTATTGCTTTACTTCCCCCATAACTGTCTGGGTAAATTACTTTCAAGTAATTTTCGGCAAAGTGACCATTTTAACTTGGCTAGAAGATCCGAAGAAACCCCTAATTATTAAACTATATTAGGTCTTTTTGCCAATTTTCTCCTGGCATTATGCCAAATGATTCTGAGAATCCATGAGCAAATTCCTAATGATAATGCTTACTGGAGATATTGTAGGTGATATCCAGGTGTTCTTTGCCTTGGAGGTCATTGCAGGTTCAAACAGCTTCATAAATATTCAGGTAAATAGAATTTGACTTTCTCAACACCAAAAAGAAACTTTATCAGATACAGCATTGCCAATTCATCATTTTTATTCAATAGCTTATGTCGTACAAAATCAAAACTGCTTAGTTTCTTAGTTGTGAATTGGTAATTTTCATAATTTAGAGATAGTAATACCACAGGGCAAGATGGAAGCTGCAACTCCCACAGACAAGTTCCTCACGCTCAAGAAAAACCTTTCTCAAGAGCTAGACTTTTCAGGTTCTGTTTATGATTTTTGAATGATATGGTCTGTATTGCTGTACTGCAAATATTATAATTCTAAGAATAAAATGGAGTTCTGGTCCAGAAGATCATTTTGTTCCATTTGATAGGACTGAGTCCATAAGATGTAGGATCAAAGTTCATTAGTTCTCCAATTCACCTTCATTATCACTGATATAAGCAGCACTTAGTGCCCAGTCTGGCCATCCACTTCATACATTGAAAAAGCCTTTAGGCACACTTTTCTTTTCATAGAATCCCTACAGTGTGGGTAGAGGCCATTCAGCCCATCAAGTCTGCATCAACAGTCTGAAAATCATCCTTCCCTCTCACTGTAACCCTATATTTACCATAAATAACTCATCTAGCCAGCACACTACAGGGTAATTTAGCTTGGCAATCCACCGAAACTACACATATTAAGACAGTGAGAGGAATCTCACACAGACACCAGGAGAACATGCAAACTCCACATAGACAGTCACCCAAAACTGGAATTGAACCTGGGTCTCTGGAGCTGCAAGGCAGCAGGCTAACCCTTGTGCTTTTGAATTGAGAAAACTATGGAGGGCTTAATGGGTGATCACCAGGTACAAAAGGATCATATGAAAAGAAATGTTTTCAAGAATGAAGTTATCAGGATATGAAATGCAGAGAGAAAGAATGAAATGGAGATGAATTGTTAATATTTGAAGTTGTCTACCTGAAAGAGCAGTAGAAATTGGGTTACTGAACGTTCTTGATGTGAATCAGTTGGATTTTTCATTAAGGGAGGTGATGACCTAGTGGTAATATTGTAGACTATTAATCTGGAAATTCAACTAATGTTCTGGGGACCCAGTTTTGAATCCAATCATGGCAGATGGCATCTGGATTTTAGAATCTACCGTTGACCATGAATCCATTGTCAATAGTTAAAAAAACCCATCTGATCGAATAACATCCTTTAGAAAAGGAGATCTGGCATCCTTATCTGGGCTGACCCACAACAATATGGTGTGGCCCTCTGAAATAGTTCATCAAGCCATTCCATTCAAGGGCAGCTAGGGAAAGGCAATAAATTCTGGCTCAGCCAGTGACATGTACCTCCCATGAGTCAATTAATAAAATGCTGCACATGTAGAATGAGAGCTATACACCAAAATCATCAGCCATGTTGCTTGCGACACACACTTTAGACCTTTTTTGCAATGGCTGAAATGTAAGGAATACTGTCAATTATTGTAGACTAAAATAATGTTGGCAGTTGCCAGGATGTCTAGCCTTTGCTTACATGCCAGCTGGATACTGAGGGAATGGAGTTCATTTTGGTAACAGTATAGGAGAGGATTCACGTGCACCCATCCAAAGTGATAGGTGTACAGTTAATGGCACCTTCTTCATGATCTTCAATCAATTTGTCTACCAGAAGATTATTTCTGGCAGGAGAAAATTACATGTAGTTAGCAGTCATTCAGAACACAGCAAGAGTGGGCAACAGACTAAGATGTGTTGCAAATATCTCCAGCTCCAACCTGAAAGATGTGAAGTCAGAAAATGCATTATAAAGTTCACCTTCAAAGACATTGGCAATGCATTCCTTGACCTGTTCTGATGGTATTGCTAAGTCCTGCAGAAACAGATTACCTGCTTGTAAAGTCAATGCAACTGTCAGAAGAAACCAATAACCAGCTGAGTAGTTGAAGATTATTTTAAAAGTTTCTGGTGGAGGATGTCTATCTGCTGCTCAAATCATTTTAAGCTATGCAAGGAAAACAGCAATATTAGTTGGTGGGTTAAATTCCAAAATGCCACTGTGGTGTCAAAGTAGCATTGCATGTTGATTGTGTCATGATGACAGATCAGAGCTCCAACTTACTTTTGGACACATTGACCTTTTGGAAAAGACACCTTTTTTAACATTAAAACTACAATCTCAGCCTAGTTAATAATGTAACTTCTAAACATGCTATTCATTGAAAGCTGAAAGAATTCTTGTATGAACTCCTGGAATGATGCAACCTGTCAGCTGCCAAACAAGTTTGAAAGAGAGAGAGAGACTGCAAAAGGCAGGGAGAGTGGTACAAGGCAATTTACTTACTTTCTTTAAGCAGGAATGTATCTCCTATGGAAATATTCCAGACTATGGAAATAAGCTAGAAGATATGTTTTTGTTTTACCCTTCTAGAAATATAACAAAACAGTGATAGTAGAAATCTAAGGGTAGCAGTTAAAAAATATTACAATCCCAAGCCACAAACATGGAAGCTGGATGAGGCTATTCAGCTCTTGAAGCCTTTCTAACGTTCTTCCAGATCTTATTTCACGTTAAATTAATTATTCTTTACTAGTGTCTCCTAATGAAGCTATTGCAATACGGCGACACCACTGGAACATTTCTGACAATGTGAAAAATGTATGTCCTTCTCATAAAACGCAGGACAAATTCAACCCAGCTAATTGTTGCTCAATCAGTCTATTCTCAATCATCAGCAAAGTGTTGCCATGGATTGCTGACAGTGCAATAAAGTACATTTACTCAGCATTGCTCATTGATTCCCATTTTGGGTTTGGTCAATTCCTGACCTCACTACAGCTTTGGTATAATCATGGACAAAAGTGTTGAATTTTTGAAGTGGCGAGAATGAAAGTCCTTGACAACAAGGTAATATTTGACTGATTGTGGCATCATGAAGGCCTTCCCAAATTGAAATAACTGGGAAATGCAGCACAGCCTTTACCTACAAGATGCCCTGCGTTCCCTATTTGCTCTTGAAATGGCTGGTTTGCAAAATAATTTCCAGAAGGCAGTTAACAGTCACGTTGCTGAAAGTCTGGCCTGATGAAGTAAGGGTGGCAGATTTCATAAGTGAGTCAGATAGAAATTTATGACAGCTGATGATGGTTTTAAGGTCACAATTACTGGCACTCACTTATAATTCCAGAATTCTTATCGAATGCAAATGTCACCACCTTTCAGTGACATCTGAATCCATATTCCCAGAATGATAGACTGAGATGCTGGATTATGAGTCCAGTAACTATTCTTACTGCCTCGCTCACTTTTCCCCATGCCCTTCCACCGCACCCCCCCCCCCCCCCCCCCCACCAATTTCACTAAGCTGCATTTCCCAGTGAGAATGTACTGGGGAAATTACAGGGATTAAATTGCAACAAATCCACAGACCTGTATCCTGGAGTTTTGAAGGAAGTAGCTTCATAGATCGTGGCAACATGAATTATGATTTTCCTGAATTTCCTTCATTCTAGTTTTTAAAAAGAAACAGAAGGGGGGAAAATGGGGAACTTAGCCAGTTAGCCAATCATCAGTTATAGGAAAAATTATGGAGACTGTTATTGTGAATGCAGTGATAAAAATTTCAAATATCATAATATTAAAAAGAATAGTCAATTTTGATTAATGAAAGGGAAATCATGTTTGAAAACATTGTTGGAGTTTTTGATGATGTAACATGCAGGATTGCTAAAGAAGAACTAGCCAATGACATATTTGAATTGTATTCAAGGAGTTACCATTTAAGAGGTTATTGAAAAAAACAATTATGACTTTTAGAATTGTGGGTTAATATATCAGCATGGGAAGTGGATAGAAAGCTGTAGCTGGTCTTTCACCAACAACATATTCTACCTAAAAGAAGCTGCCACTTAAAAATAAAATGGGTTTGTCATGCTTGTCAAAAACTCAAAATGGCTCAGATCCTTCATCAATACAAGAAGTGGTGGGAAACAGCACTGAAGCCCTTGATGCCAATAAAGTAGATGACAATGGGAGAAAAATGCCAAAAACTCACATGGCTTAGAGATGGAGCTGTGTGGACCCAGTGGTAGGCGATTTTGATGCACTGACATGTTATGTAAGATTGATTACGATTGTTAATATAAACTCTCGCTTTTATTACATTCAAGCTGTACAATGAATCCATGTGGAATTTGTGATGTAAAACACTACATGTAAGCAGTCGTGTGGTGGATTTATTGTTGCTGCCCTCTTCAGTTCAAAAGTCTGTTTTTCATTCTAAAATTTGGGGTCAGAAAATTCCTTCTATCGTCATACTTGTTTTGTCAGCTGTGGACTGGCTGAACACTCTGAAGACTGTCCTTTTTAATCAAAAGGAATATTGTGCATCTGGTTAATGTTGATAGATAAAATGGGCAACTAAATAAAACGACCAGAAAAGCTGATTATAGAATTCACATTGGGACTGTTTGGCACCACTACAGTTGAAATATGGTTCTTTCATTTCTCAAGACTTGTTTAGAATCAGGGTCTAGCATATAAGCTGAAAGCCTTCTTTTAAAGTTTTGGGAACATTAATCTATTTATACAGATTAACCACAAACCAAAATAAGCTATACTAACAGATATCTGCTTTCCTGCAATGTTCTGTAGAAATTAAGGAGTGGTTGCATTGGTCCACAGGAATTCTGAACTGCTATTCTCAGGTTACTGTAAGGCAGCTGAATAATGATTAAAATGCTCTAAGTAGAAGGTGATTTATATTCTGACTAATTTCATTAAGGTTGTAATTGCTATCAGGCATATCTAATAGTTAATTGGAAGGTGATTAATAGCTTTCTATTTTGTTTTGTGTCTTCTTAAATAGTGTTCTGGGCATATTAGCCCTAGGCTCTGGGTGCATGATAGATTTCCTAAAGAGATAAATGCTTGGGTTGAAAACTGGACAAGATACAGGAAGTATTATTTATCCTCATGCTCATCACTCTTGGAAAATGCGATCAAATGCTAAAAACATTTTTCAGGTGGATTAACAACTTGCTTCAAGTTACATGAACATTCCTTCTATGGTCAAGAAGGCCTGGTGTGAGTCTGAAACCTGGGCCCCTGGCTTAGAAGTAGAAACATTACCAGGTGGACTTTGCAAAGTCATAGAGAGCATTGTGATCTTGCAAATATTATAATGGATGCAAGATCTAACAGACATAAGTGGAGTAGCAGGAAGGATAGGGTAGAGATAAGATATATAATGGAGCGTGAGCTTTACTTGGTCTTTGTCAGATCATCAGGTGTCTCTAACATCATGTTGCAGCAGCTAGTATCCATCCCAATTCCATCCATTTCCATTTTGAAGGTATCAGGCACCTTACTCCTTTTCTCTGTCTTCATTTGATAACTACCAATTCATGAACAAGAGTTATCCCATTAAATGCGCACCAGCTCAATAGTTGTGAAGGTTCAAATAAAACTTCTAGTTGGTATGCAGCTTCTGGGGAGATAGGACACAATTGTTGAGGCCTATGATAGGCTTGGAAGCTTAGTGGTCAACTCTTAACAATCTGACTGCTCAGGATCCAGTGAACTTTCTGAATGATGGGGCAGAGAGTCACTGAATTCACTGCATCCATACATAGATTGAAAACCAGAGAATTGTAGCTTTTGGTTTTAAAAAAATTATACGTAATTACATTACAGTGCTGACTTACACTGAAAGAAATGGCAGAAGGACCTGCAGCTCTGGTTCTGAGGATCCAGTTTGAGACTGCATCACCTTGCAAAGTGCAGCAATAGCAGAATCGGTTGAATGGCTGAGAGTTAGCAGCAAGGGCTCTGGTGGAGGGGCAGTGTTGTGTCCGTGAATGTAATCAGCATGGCAGGTTTGTCTCTCTTGTCACTCTCCTACACAAGTGCCTTAGCAATCCCAATAATCTGCTGGCTTGACACAAAATGTATGGCCCTTTCAGCACTGGCATCTTTAAGGTTGTTTATAGCAGTTTGAGCTTTTTTAAAAATTCATTCACAAGACATGGGTGTCAATTGTCACAACTGAAGTTGTCAGGTAACCACTCTTACTTCAAATCGGGAATTGTCACCATCTAATTATCTACCCAGCAGATGGGTGAATAGAAAAAGCTTCATCCAAATGGATGTAGGAGATTACTAGGAGACTCTCAATTCACAACTGGTTGGAGAATTTAACTTTTCTTTCTCAACATCAAAGATCTAATTGCTGCTGATTTCACCATATTTTCCTAACTGACACACTACTGTCTACATTGTTCAGGGACTCAGAAGATTCAATCAGTAGATTACTTCCTTCGTTCGGCCTCCATTGACTCACTCAAGAACCTCAAAGCTGGCCTTCCGGTCTGCTTATCTATTACTAGCTCTTTTATCCCCATTAAATCCTTCTTCACATTGTTCCTGCAATTGTTGCAGCATCAATACACCTTCCTTTTAAGAGGATCAGGCCACTTTGAAGATATTTACATGAAGCATACATAGTTCAAGACTGCAGATGCTGGAAACCAGATTCTGGATTAGTGGTGCTGGAAGGGCACAGCAGTTCAGGCAGCATCCGAGGAGCAGTAAAATCATGTACAGTGCTGGATGACCTGCTGAGTCTTCTGTCAATCAGTAGTGTTTGCTATGCTGAGTTGTATGCTACAATCATATTGATGAGGTAGGCAACAAAAAATTATCATGTTGTCTGTTTTAAAGGGACAAGGTGAAGGGTACATACATCACAATCTCTGCATCCACTATTTGGTCGAATCACATACTTTCCCCTTGACTTGGTCTCAATATAAACGACAGAGAGATGTGGAAGTAAGCTATGGCTCCTTTTCTAGTTCAGTTAACAATAGCTAATTCTGGAAAAGCACAAGCACATGAACATCAGATTAAGTCTCAAGGTTTCCATTAGCATAGCAACCGTAAAGAATAAATAATCAACTCGCATTTATTGCAACATGAAGCTGAAGAAAGGCCACTTGAAGACGATGTTGGAAGGCTCAAACAATCCATGTAATCAAAACCCATTATGATTTGAGGAATAAGTGAAAGAAAATTAGAGATTTAAAAATGCTTTCTAATTCACACATTCTGTTGCTCTTTAAAGAAAGCTAAAAAATGTAAATGCGAAAATCAACTGCAGTTACAAATTCTTAAATGTACTTATAAGTAAATTACATAAATTACCAAATGGCAATAAGGAAAGATGTTTCTGTGATCTATGACTAGGCCTTTACAACAATTTCCTATCTTATTCAAAGTACTCTGTTATAAAATTTGACAGTAATTTACTGAATGTTACCCAAGAGGAAGTCACTGACTGCTTACACAATAGCATTGATATTGAGGTACACGTGCCCTCCATTGTTTTGTATTAGACAAAGTAAGAACAGAATAAAATGTGTGAATTATAATACAAAGTGCATGCCATGACAGTCCTGTTATGATTAATTGAGCATGAGAATTACTCCTGTTGTTATTTTGAGAAGATGTGCTTACAGGCAATCCCCATGTGAACTTGAGGCAAAAAAATAATGTTGCAGTAAATTATATATAGAAATATCAATTAATTAATTGTGAGGATTATTTTTAGTGTTAATATGTCACAGCCTTTACAAACAATGTTCAATGTTGTTCAACAATTAGTATCTGGATTTAACACATATATTTTGGGTCTGCTGTTGAGTATGGTTGCCAGAGATACGATGCAATATACACAGCACAACAAGATGCAGCAAAACAGCATTTTTGATTTCTTGCATGCAGCTATAGGTTGTACAGGCTTTTTATTGAAAAGAGCAAAGGACTTAAAGCAAAATGTATTTTCACCAAGATCAATCAATGCCTTGCTTAAACTTGTGCCTCACTACAAATATTTTAATTTAGATTAAGTCTTTGCAAATTAATGGTTAGGGTTGACAAAAAGCAACAGCAATTTAAATAACAATTACAGACTCAGAAGCCACTGTCATCAGTCTTGTTGCTAAACAACAAATATAATGTGCTGGATTTTTAAAAAAATGTTGTTTATTAGACTGCTCATTGAGATTGTGCACAAATAAAGACAAAGGCCAAGAAATTTATTTTTTGAATTATTTATCACACCATATGTAGTGTGCATTTACTTTTAACTGTATCTTTGCTGAGGCAGCAAGGCTTATATCATTCCCTTGTAACATAACACATAAAATGTTAAAATCTTGGTGCTGGGTTCAAATCCCACCATGACAGATAGGAGAATTTGAATTTCCCAAGAATCTGGAATTAGAAGTCTAATAATAACTATGAAATCCTTGTCAATTGTCTTAAAGCCCATCTAGTTCACTGATGTCCTGTAGGGAAGGAAATCTGCCATTCATACCTCATTTGGCTTCCAAGTTTGCTTCCCACCTCCTCAAATCAAAAGATAGTATTATTGCCCTGTCAGACAAATTTAATTAAGTTAATTGATGAGGTGACGCATATGTGGATGAGGGATTTGCTGTGAATGTTATATATTTGGACTTTCAGAAAGCATTTGATATGGTGCCACATGGCAAGTTGGTTAGCAAATTAAAGATGTTTGGGATTGAAGGTCCTTGGCAGCTTGGATTAGAAGTTCGGCTAAAAGATAGGAAACAGAGAGGAGGTATAGATTATCATTTCTCAGTCTGGAAACCAGTTGAATGTGATGTTTCCCAGGAATCAATGTTGAACTCTTGCTTTCTTTGATTATACAAATCGTTTGGAAATGGTTGTTGAGGACACGTTCAATAAATTTGCAAATCATGTTAAGCTAGAGAGAACAGTGAATTGAAGCACTGAACTTCAAAGGTACACTAACAGGTTGTTCAAATTGGTAGACACCTGACAGACAGATTTTAATGCAGGGAAGTGTGCAGTTTTGCTCTTTGGAGGAAGAAACATGGAGAGATATTACAGGTTCAATGATACAACTTTGAGGGGAGTACAACAGCGGAGGGACCTCAGGGTTTAAATGCATAATTCGAAGGTGGCCAGGCAAGTTGAATCAGTTGTTAGGAAGGCTTATAGAATCCTTGGGTTGATAAATAAAGGCGCAGAATATAAAAGTGAGGAAGTGATGCTATACATTTACAAATCATTGCTCAGACCATGAATTGAGTATTGCATTCAGTCTGGGCACTTCGTTTAAGTAAGGATGTTAAAGACCTCGAGAGAATGTAAATGAGATTTACTGCAATAATAGCAGGAATGAGGGATTTTAGACATAAGAAAATGTAAGAGAGATTGGGCTTATTCTCCCTGGATCAGAAAAGATTAAGAAGCAATATCACTCGTGTTCAAAATTATGAACAATATTGACAGGATCAAGAAGGATATTCTGTTTTTGCTATTTGGTATGTCACTAACTAAGAGTCACAATTTCAAGACTGTCAGTAAGAGAGCTAGGAGTGAGATGGGAGAAACATTTTTACTCAGACTTGTTAGAAATTGGAATGCACTGACTGGGAGAGTGATGGTGGTAGATTCCATAGTATTAATAGAATTCATAGAATTATAGATTCCCTACAGTGTGGAAAGAGACCATTTGGCCCAACAAGTTCACACTGATTCTCTGAAGAGTATCCTCAACCTTATTCCTCAACATTTACCTCAACTAATGCATCTAACCTGCACATCCCTGAACACTATGGGCAATTTAGCATGGCCAATTCACCTAACCTGCACATCTTTGGACTGTGGGAGGAAACCGGAGCACCCAGAGGAAACCCACGCAGACACAGGGAGAATGGGCAAACTCCACACAGGCAATCGCCCAGGTCCCTATCACTGTGAGGCAGCAGTGCTAACCACTGAGCCACCATGCTGCACCATTTCAAAAGAGAGCTGGATATATATTTAAAATTGATGAATTTAAAGGGTTATGGAAATAGGGCTGGAAAAAGTGACTAGCTGGGTCACTCTTTGCAAAGCCAATACAGACACCATGGGTCAATCACCTCCTTCTTTACCCTAAAACTTTACGATTCTATGTGAATCTAGACCCACAGAAAATGTGACTGACTCTTAATTTCCCCCTGAAATAGCCTAACTGTTAGCTAATTAGAGGAGCTGTCTCACAGACTAGCCAAGCAACAGCCCAACCAACTCATACCAATAAAATCATACTTAACAGGCAATCTTCCAGACAATGCCACCAGCATCTTTGGATATGTCTGTCACACCAGCAGGACAGCTGCAACAGAGGCGGCTGCATAGTCAGAAATGATTTACCCTGGGAGTCCTCAACATTGACTCCAGATCCTATGAAGTCTCATGGCACCAAACATGGACAAAGAAACCTCCTAATGATTACCATGTGCCACATATAGCCCATGACTGATGAAACAGTACTCTTCCATTTCTAAATTCTTGTAGAAGAAGCATTTGTGCAAAATGTACTCTGGATGGGAGACATCAATGTCCATCATCAAGAGCAGATCAATAGCAGCACTACTACTGATTGAGCTGGTCATGCCCCAAAGAATGTAGATGTTTGATTGGCTCTGTGACAAGTTGTGCTAGAAATGGCAGGAGGGAAAAAGGTACTTGACCTTATCCAGACCAATACTTCTGCTCCAGATGTTTCTGTCAATGTCAGTATTGGAGATGAATTCCCATCTTCACTTTGAGGAGACCCTCCAATGTTGTGTGGCACTATTACCACGTTAAATGGAATAGACTTCAAACTGATCTAGCAAATCAAGACTGCATACCCGATGTATTCCAATGAAATCAGCAACTTAATAGCCCAGCAAATCCCCCATTTTAGCTTTCCTATCAAGTCAGGGGATCAACCATGGTTCAATGAAGAGTGCGGGAAGGTATGTCAGGAACAGCACCAGGTAAAACTAAAAATGAAGTGTTAACTTGGTGGAGCTGCAAAATCTGCATAACAAACAGAATAAGCAGAGCTAAGTGATACCACAACAATTGGATCTGACGTAATCTCACCAATTGTAATTGTAAAATCAAACATTCATTCAATGAGAAGGCTCCTCAGATGTTCCATCCTCAATGATGGGAGAGCCCGCATGTCAGTGCAAAACAAGGCTAAAGGGTTCGCAAAAGTTTTCAGCCAGAAATGCACAGTGCGGAGTAGGTGATCCATTTCATCTTCCTCCAGAAGCATCACAGATGCCAGTCTTCAGCCAATTTGGTTCATTACTTGTATTATCAATAAAATGGTTGGAAGCAGTGGATACTGCACAAACTATAAGCACTGACAATTTTCTGGCAATAGTATTGAAGACTGGTATCCAGAATTTGCTGCATTCTTCGCGAAGCTGTTTCAGCATAGTTATAACACTGGCTTTTGACAAATAATGTAGAAAATTACCCAGGTATCTCCTATCCAAAACAAGCAGAGCAAATCCAACCAGCCAGTCATCATCCTACAGTTTACTCTCAATCAACAGCAAAGTTCTGGGAAGTGTCATTAACAGTGCTATCAAGAAGCGATTGCTTTGTAATAGCTTGCTCATTTATGCCATTCAGCTTCAGCTGACAGTTCACCCATGGTTTAAACATGGATAAAGAGTTGAATTCTGGGGGTGAGGTGAGGTGACATCAAAGACTGCACCTGACCCAATGTGGCATCAAGGGACCCCAAGCAAAACTGAAGTCAATGGGAATCAGGGGAAATCTCCCCATTGGCTGGAGTCATACTTGGCACAAAAGATTGTAATGGTTGATCAAAGTTAATCTTCTCAGCTCCAGGCAATAGCCATCTCCAACAAGAGATAATCCAACCATTGTCTCTTGGCATTTAAGGACATCATCATCACTAAATCCCCCACTATCAACAATCTGAGGGCTACTAATCATCAGTAGCTCAACTGAACATATAAATACAGGACACTAGGAATGATAACTCCTGACTCCTCAAAGCGTGTCCACCATCCACAACCAAACTTCACGGGTGTGATGGAATACTCTCCACTTGTCTGGATAGGTGAAGCTACAATAACACTCACAAAGTTTGACACCATCTAGAACAAAGAAGCCCCACTGACTGGCATCTTATCCACAAAATCCAACCCCTCTGCCACCAGTGCTCAGTTGTGGCAATGGATACCAGCTACAAAGTCCACTGCTGAAATGTGTGAAAGTTCCTCAGACAGCAACTTCTAAGCCCTCCACCACTTCCATTTAAAATGATAAAGGCAGCAGATAAATGGAAGTGACATCACCTGCAAGCTCACCAGCAAACCTAACCTGCAATTCTAGTGCCATCCTTCAATGTCACTGGGTCAAAATCCTGGACCTCGCTCCCTCCCTATTTACACCAAAAGGACTATTCAAGAAGGCAGCCAACAATGACCTCCTCATTGGCAGCAAAGAATGCTGACCAAGGCTGGGTCACTCAGCCCCTTGAATGGATGAATAAAAAACATGTCCTAAGGATGAACCTTAGAGGTTTGATGCTTTGATCAGCAAGGGAGTTTGGAGGTGAGGGTAGCTAGAGGATATCATAAAATTTTGTGTTGTACTGCTGCTAAGTCTTTTGGAGTCACATCCTCATGCTAATGTGCTCTCATTCTCTTTTGAACATTTTCTGGTTCTGTGCAGATCAATTGATTCTTTCCTCTTGCCCATTAATTCATCCAATCCCTCAGTCATCAATCTAGATCTGTCTAGGCCTGGTGTTCGATTTGCAGAAATTCCATTGCAACAATTTCTTTTCTTAACCTTCCCATGAGGAAGCAGCCTGCTTTTAGAAAAATTCAATGGTGTATACCATACTGGCTGATAGTCATTCTGTCAGGATATCCTTTTGAACGTAGATTTTAAAATTCAATGTGAAGGAATTTGTGGTCTAATCATGAAGATGAGGTGGACAGACAAACTAGTGACTCACCTATCTCAATCTGACAGACCTGGGATTGCTAAAAATCATGATTCTATGGTGAGGTATCAAAGAGAATGAATTTCACACAATAAGAGCAAAGAGTTTTGATATAATATTCCCCTGTGTGCAATCAGATTTTGTGCTATTGACAGATATCTAGCATTGCCAAAGTAAATTTGTAACACCATGCTCGTAACTTATTTGCCTCTTCTATATTATGCAGCAGAGGGGAATATTTGAACGTAAAATTACAACTTGCCAAATTTATATATATTTTATCTGTGCGGGTTCTTATAGAAATCCGAGATAAGTAATATTAATTGCATTTTATTTGTTATTCCTATATTCTTCTATCAAAGTTACTGTTGATGGTTGGAAGGACATTTACCTTTGGGCGTTGAGATCATAAAAAACTAGTCTAGCTGAACTTTAAAAATAGGACATAGCAAATCTCTAGAAAATGGCTCAATGGCTCACTAATCTAGACATTTTGCACTACTTTAACCACACTACCTCATCATATCCATTTACTCACAGTACAGAGAAAATTGAAGTTGTCTTTATACTATTCGCTTCAGTGAACTCCATTAGTAATTTAATCCAAGTTACATATTGTGTGAAATGATTCTGTCTGAATTACCTTTTTATTTTACTTTCAATGCTTTCATATTTAAATAAAAACCAATAGAGTTTGAACACTTCCACGGTATGAGTAATAGCAGTCTGATTTCAACTTCTGCTGCAAAATTATGATTATTACACAAAAGGTTTTCTTGAGTTCAAACCATACCTGTGCTTAATCAAAACAATTGCAATTTATTAATTACTGACCCATTATAATTCTGGAAACAGTTTTAAATTAAATTAACTCAGTCAAAGGTTAGTCCTCTGTTTCGGAAAGGTGACTTTTCCTTTTTGTTTAAAAAATGCTTTTCTCTTCTTTTTTTGATTACTCGTGTTTTCAACAGCAGATATTTATCATTCTCTTTGTGTTGTTTTCACTTATGGTATCTAATACTTCAATTTCAATAGAACTGATTATGAACTGTGGTAAACAATGTTTATATCACAATCAATGAGTCAATTTTATGATATCAATCTGATCATATATTTTAACCAAATATGTTTTATTTGTTAGCTTTACTCCTTCCTTTGGCTTGAGTTACATAATTTAAACCTAATTATGAGCAAAGTAAATTTGAATGGAATTGATCAATTATGATTTCGGAAAAATTGCTTTAATGCAAACTTTCAGTTAATCTAATATCAGTCAGGGTTATATGTTTAAATGTCTACTGGTTAGGCTGCCAAAATGGAAGTTTCCTTTACAGCTCAGGTCATGTAGATCTCACAGAGAAATAATTTCATGGGCTTCATTGTTACAGTTTCCATCTGGATTTAATTAAAGTATCAAAATATCACTGCCTCACAACTATTTATGTTGAAGATGAGTAAATTTGTAATCATGCAGTGTGAGATTAATAAAATATTGGCTTTCATTTTTACTTAGTATATAAAAACAAACACTCTAGTGATGGTAACTGGGATGAAATTTAATGGAATTGAAACCTATTATTGAGAACTATCCAGTTTCTCCCCTTCATAAACATTGACGGTTACCAGAGTTTTATTCATAAACTGACGCAGTATGGATTTTCAGTGAACCTTTTTCCAGATGTTACTCTTCATTAGACATAAACAGGCCAGGTAAGGTTCAGTGTTGGAAGCTGGACATAACTCTGATGCTGATTTTATAGCACTTGAACAGATAGAAAATTACACTGACCAATAAGTTCCCACAGGCTTAAATACCATTAATATTATTCAATGAGCTCTGAAACTCTGAAAAATAAAACACATGACTAAATATGGGGAAACGTATTTCATGGCTATGCCAAGCATCTGCTGCACTTTTACAAAATAGTGAAATGCAGCAACAGAACTAAAACATGATTTGCATATATATGCCATCTTCTTATTTTCTGAAGTATAAAAATCCAAATGGAAAACAGACATCTTAATGACAAAAAACTGTCAGGAACATAACTGCAATTTCCCAATCTTTGCTTCCAGTGGATGAGGCTGGTCACTGATAGTATATATTCAGATAAAGAATTTCTCTATGTGGGTGCACATTTACTTCCAGTTGCACAACTCATTTGGTTTTAATGCATCACCCATATATTACTAAGAATTAATTTTCCATCATTTTTCAGAAGACTTTCTGTTAAATGTCATTTTAACAAATCACAAACATGGTAACTTAGATGATGAATGTGGAGGAATCTCAATAGTTGTGAGTTGCAAGTACGTTTTCAAGAGCAATTAGTAAGTGAGATAACTCCACCCGAGTCCTGTATCCCAGCACAAAATCATCTTTTATTTACATATGAAGAGTTCATGACATTAATCTAGCTCTATCAGAGCTAATTCTGAGTGAACAGGATATCTGACACTCTTATTCATTTTCTGTCAGCCAGTGCTCCCTGATTGGACCAGATTCACAGCTCTACTCAGGGAACTCACATTCTATGAAATCCACCTGGCTGACCTCATTACAATCACTACATCCATCTCCCAATGAGTCCGAGGACATAGGTCAGTTCCTTTCTTCATAGCTCCTCCTCGAGCGCTTTAGTGCTGGGTCAGGTTCCTTAAACCCTGCCTTAGATACCAGCAGCGTATTAATGCACAGTAGCTTGCCTCTTGTGCCAGAGCATCACCAGCAAAATTTATTCTCTTCTTCAGGCAGCAAAATCCAACATGTCCATTTGCTCCTGCACTCATTGTGAGTTTGCAGCTTTCATATGGTCCACATGTGTGTTCAGCACTATCGCAGCTACCTGAACTTTATACATCTCTGGACCTGTCCTCGCGTAAACCATTCCTGTTACCTATGTCAGGCCATTCCCATTGTTCCTACAGCAAACTTTATCCCCTGTAGTAAACTGTCTCTCGGTTAGCAAAATCTTGTATCCAGCATCGGCATTCCTGATGCCATTTCAGCCTCCACTCACCCCCCATTTCCCCCACCCCAGTCAGACAAGAGCAGATTTAACCTGATGCAGAGTCTTCTCCCCATTAGCAACTCTACTTGAGTGTGAGGGGTGGCGCTACAATCAAAAAGGAACAGAACATTTTTGTATGTAGTGAATCTGAAGGCTGTTTCTTTAAGTCTGCCTTCAAAGTCTGGACCACTCTTTCTGCCATTCTATTGGATGATGGTTAGTATCAAGCTGTCCTTATATGTCAAATACAATTCAACTTCAGGAAATACTCAAGTTCCTTGCTGGTAAACAATGGCGTATTACCCGTGACCAACACTTCGGAAGTCTGTGTCGAGCAAAATATGCAGATTTTCTGTCATCATCTCATGTTTGATGAATGAACTTTATCCACATTCTGCCACTTTGAGTGTGCATCCACTTGACTAAAAACATTAAGCTCATCAATGGTCCTGCATAGTCGACATGTAACCACGTCTAGCCATTTCCATGAATGTGGGGGAGCTACTGGCAGCAATGTTTGTCCTTGTTAGCACTCTGGACATTGCCCCACCAACATGGCTATGAGTGCATCCATTCCTGGCCACCAAGTATAATATCCCATCCACATCTTCATTTTGAAAACTCCTGGATGACCCTGGTGGAGATCAGCCAGTACGTGGTAGTTATCTTTGCTCAGGACAATCACACATGTTCCCCATAATAATATGCTGTCCTCTACTGAAATCTGGTCTATCTGGGTTCAAAAAGTTTCACTTCTGGTTGTGATGGGCCTGTAGCTTCCCCCATCACCACCAGATGATTCAGATTTGCCAGGATTGGATCTTTCTGAATCCAAATATGACTGCCAAAAATTCCTTCTTTCTCCAATACATTTACGTTCTGCATTAGCCAAAGTCCTGGGTGCATACCCTACGAGATGTTCCTCTTCTTTTGGCCACCAATGAGCTAAACTACCTCAGTGCCATATGAGAGGCATCACATGTCAATACTAGATCGTAGTGGACCAATACCTTAGAGGATGATAGCTGTTCCGTCAAGCACTGAAAGCTGTGCCTTGGCTACATGACCAGTTCCAAGCTGACACTTTTGAAGAGGTGATGCAAAGGTGCCAGAATGGAGGACAGTTTATGTACGAACACTCCATAATAACTTGCCAGCCACAGGAAAGTCCTACGCTCTGGTACAGGCATGGGACCAGAGATACCTTTAATTGCCTTCTCGTTGTCTTCCAAAGGATGCAACCCAGTCTTGTCAAGTCTGTGGCTGACGTAAGTCACTTGGGCTGACTGGAACATGCATTTTTCCCTTCTAAGGCATTTGTCAGCATGGAGCAAACATCCAAGGACTATGTACAAACTCTCTTAGTGCTGTTTATTGGTGTTCCCTGTAAGTAGCACATCATCTAGACAAATAGCAAGTGGGGTAAACCTTGTAGAATGTTCTTCATTGTCTGCTGGAAAATCGCACAGGCTGATGATACCCAGAATGGCAGTCTCACATATTGGTTCAAACCTTTACGGGTATTAATTGTAGCATATTTCTGGGAAACCTCATCTAACCACAATTGCAAATATGAATGGCTCACATCCAGCTTCGTGAAGGCCAGCACCCTCAACCTCACCCCCACCCTCACCCCAGCAGGTTTGCGTAAAAATCCTCTATGTGAGGATTTCAGTATTTATCCAGTTGCAACAAGTGATTGATCATTTACTTAAAATCCCCACAAAGGTGAACTGGCCCATTAAGCTTTGCAGGCAGTATGACCAATGCTGTCCATTCCCTAAACTGGATGGGTTTAATGATTCCTTTGTTTTCCAACTTCCTGATTTCTGCCTCTATTTTAGCTGTAAGGCATTTGGCACAAGTGGAGGTGGTGGTGATGTGGTGGGTGGGTGGTGGAATTGCTTCCTACTGAACATGCAAGATGGCTTTGGGTCCTTTGATAGTCCCTCGACCTTCCTGAAGAACTTCCAGGTATTTAATTAAGACTTCACTCAGGCAGCCATTTTCAAACCAAAAAATGTTGTGCCAATCTAGGTGAATCCTTCTCACCCTGTTTCACCCCATCAAGCTTGGGCCCAAGCCTTTTATTACAGTTAGTGGTAACTGAACAAGCTGCTTCTCATAAGATACCGGAACAGAGTTGTACCCTTAATCTGTAAAGGTTCCCCAGCATAGATTCTAGGTATAGCCAAGGTCTTGTACAAACCTAAGAATTGGAATCCAGAGCGAATTTTATTAAAGACTGGTTTGGCAAACCTGAAATGACCCAGCATCGACCTCCATTACAGCCAATGACCATTTAACCAGATCTTTATTTTGATTGGTCCTGATTTGGATGTTGCTAAGCAATTGAACTATTCCAAACTTGATGTAGATGGACTTTCTAGCATGTACACTCTCCTGGATACCAGCCTATGAGTTCTCTTACTCAATTCAGGCCAGCTCTCAGAGTGAACAGAACCTCTCACATTCCTGTTTTTTTTAATATATATAATTACACTACTGCCTAACTGCGGTAGTGCTTATTTTTCCCCAGCACCCATGTTGTGTGTGTGTGTGCGTGTGTGTGTGTGTGTGCAGGTGTGAGACACAGTGTATAAATCTTTATTCAATTCCCACCATTAGGAAGAAAAGAAACATGAAACATTCTATGAGTTCCTCCTGGCTGACCTCGTTACAATCACTATATCAAGAAACATAGCATGCCTGGCATTAGACATGTGAAGAGAGAAAAATAAAAGTTCTTTTTCAGATCCAGTATAGTTCTGAAGAAGTCTTGAAATGTTAACTCCATTTCTCTCTCCACAGAAGCTACCAGACCTGCTGAGTTTCTCTCGCTTTCTCCATGTTTGTTTCAGATTTCTAGAATCTACAATATCTTGCTTTTATCAGAAATAATGGGAAGAAAATGATTGTGGACAATAAACAATGAAATTAGTCTTTGCCAATAACATAAAATTGGAAAACATGAATTAGAAGTCTATATTTAACTTAAGCAGAACTGTCAGCTGCTGGCTCACTAATACATATGTTACATTGTCATCTAAGATATCTTGCATTCCCAATAAGTGGAAAGAGCAGTCATGACTCTGCCATTTAAAACCTCCAGCTAGGAATACTGCATAGGAGGTGAGATATCAGAATTAAAACAATTATCGCAATGATCAAAGACTTCTAACAACCAAAGGAATCTTAAGTGTCACTTTTTGACAAATTATAAAAATTGAAAATAATCTTACACTTTTTACTAATTTGACAGAACTCAGTTGATTTCCAAATATTCACTATCCTAGTTTTTTTTTAAAAAGCATAGTCATCACCTTAAATTGTCCTGGAACCAATCAAACATTAATTGGAGGCACAAACTAATTAAAGTTCTGATCATTAAACATGTACACCAGCTTCACAGCAAAATCTTACTGAAATGGAGCCACTACCTCCATTGATTTTACTGTCATTCCATTGCCTATGTCACCCCTGCAGACTATCCCTTATCTTCAGTCACTGCATGGAATTCTGCTGAAAGAATCTGTCTTTGAAAACGAAGATAAGTTGCAGATACCATATTTCTTAGGTTAGTCCTCTTTCAGCAATTAAGGAGTAAACCTTGGCACATGGCTGGGGGAGCTAACAAAAAGTCAAGTTATGAAAATAGCTCTGAGGTTAGTTTTGCAGATCAGAAAGGTGCCCTAGGAAATATAGCAGAAATATAGTAGTTGACTTTATGTCTAAATTGTGCCATATATAATGCCCATTGAACACGGTTGGGCACTAAATTTAATTTGAGCCTCATTCCTGCCTAACAGTGAAATTCTCCCCGGTGTCTTAATCAGCATTTTATCTCTAAAACAACATGAATAAAACATTTTCACATTGCAGGTTTGGGGACTATAGAACACTCCTAATCTGTTTTTTTTTAATATTACAACAATAGATACAATTCAAAAATACTTCATGGGCTTTAAAGTAATTTGTCTGAGGTCATGAAAGACCAACATAAATTCAGGTCTCCATAAAATGAAGGAACAGAAGGAGGCCATTTAGCCCATCGAGTCTGCTCTAACATTCAATGAAATCATGGCTGATCTGGTAATACTCAATTCCACTTTCCAGATTTTACCATTTAACCAATGATTAAAAACTGCAATATCCAGAAGCATAGTCAGCAGGATTCAAACCTGCATATTCCTCACATTAACTGTGACAAAAAAAGAATGCAAACATATCAAACTGAAAAACTTTACAGTGTGATCAATTGATTCATTTTAAAGTTACACAGACAGAAGTGGCACGGTAGCTCAGTAGTTAGCACTGCTGCCTCACAGCACCAGGATCCCAGGTTCAATTCCAACCTTGGGTGACTTGTGTGGAGTTTGCATGTTCTTCCCGTGTCTGCATTGATTTTTTTCCGTTGCTCTGTTTATCCCGCAGTCCAAAGATGTGCGGATTAAGTGGATCTGGCATGCTAAATTTCCCATAGTGTCCAGGGATCTGTAGGTAAGGTGGATTAGTCATGGGAAATGTAAGGATAGGGTAAGGGGGTGAGTCTGAGTGAGATACTCTTTGGCGAGTCAGTGTGAACTTGTTGGACTGAATGGCCTCCTTCCACACTGTAGGGATCCTATGATATGAACTTACATTTCAAAACTCAAAAACAGATTCTAAAGCACAAGTCTATTTGTTAATTGTGTTGCTATCACTAAATCACCTCCTTCAGCATCCTGGGGCTTACCATTGACCAGAAACTCAACTGATCTCATCACATAAATGCAGTAGCTACAAGAGCAAGTCAGAGGCAAGAAATACTGCGGTGAGTAATTCATCTCCTATTCCTCCATCTACAAGACACAAGTCACGAGTGTGATGGAATACTCTCCAATTGCCTGGATGGGTACAGCTCCAACAACACATCGTAAGCTTGTCACCATCCAGGACAAAGCAGTCCACTTGATTGGCACCAAGTGCATAAATATTCATTCACTCCATCACCAATGCAAAGTAGCAGCAGTGTGTACTATCTACAAGATGCACTGCAGAAATTTACTAAAGATCCTTAGATAGCACATTTGAAATCCATGAAAACTTCCATCTAGACTACAAGGGCAGCTGATAATTGGGAAGACCACCACCTGCAAGATCCCCTCCAAGACTCTCACCATCCTGACTTGGAAATATATATTTTTTTTTTCACTGTTGCTGGGTCAAAATTCTGGAATTCTCTCTTTAATGGCATTTTGGATCTACTTACAACACTGCAGTGGTTCAAGAAGGCAGCTCATTATCACCTTCTCAAGGGCAACTTGAGACAGGCAATACATGCTAGGCCAGCCAGCATGCCCAGCTTCCCGGCAGTGTCTTTATCAATTATCTGACTTGTCAAGTCTCAGACAAATATATATGGCAAAAATCAGCCAGTTGCATCGGAAGGTGTTAGTAAGAGGATTAATGGAATGTCTGAGAGATGCAATTTGATCTTACATTTGAAAGCATGCAATCATAAGACATTAAAAGATTGAATTTCTACATCTCCATTGTGAAATATATGCAAAAATAGCTCCGAATTATCAGCCTATAAAAGAATCCATTCCCCATACTGAAAATGAGAGTAATTTGCTGTAAAAAGATATAAATGGAAAAGAGTAATCAAAGCCTCCACTGACATCTGTGAGTAAGGCTTGAATTTATACATTATATAACTTGTATTTCTGATTTGATAATCTGACATTTTATCACCTTCCTTGCCTTTCTTGGTGTATGGTTAGGGTCTCAGCATGCAAATATACAGGAAAAGATAGGAACTGACAGAATAAAGCATCAAATCTATTTAATCTAAATATGGTCACCTGTATGTCCCATTATCTCCCCCACTCTTGTCACCATATATCTCACCGCAGACAGAAAAAAAATGATGAGTAAAAGGAAAATGAAGACTTTGAAAATCCCCTGTAATACCTGCGACAAAGAAGCAATATTCAAGAAACCATTAAAAATCACAGTACATGCAAACACGTAATTGTTATCTTGCAAATAGATACCATTCAGCCTATCTTTCCTACACTGTCCCTTCAAATGAGCGTCAATTCTTAGTGTCAATCTCCTGTTTATTCCCTATACCCTTGCTCACTATGTTTATCCAACTAATTATCCATTGCCCTCTTGAATGCTCCACTTGAACATGCGCCCACCATACTTGCAGATAGGGCACTCCCTACCCTAAATACTCACTGAATGAAAAAGTTTTTTTACACCACAATACCCTTGCTTCTTTTGCACATCACTTTGAATATATGTCCTTTCATTGCTGTTCTTTCTAGGAGCTGAAACAGTTTCTTCCTACCTTTTTTATCTAGCCTGCTCATGATTTTCAAAATCTCTATCAAAACTCCTCTCAGCATTTTCTCTCCAAGGAAATCTTTATCAATCGATCCTCATAACTGACGTTTTTCATTCTTGAACCATTCTGTAGATTGCTGCTGCTTACTCCAATGCATTCAAATTGTTCCCATAATATGTTGCCCACAATGTAGACAGTATTCCTGCTGAGGTCTCACAAGTGTCTCATACAAGTTCAACATCACTTCCTTGCTCTTGCACTCTATGCCCCTATTAATAAAGCATGGCCATTATAAGCTGTTCTCTCCACTTGTCCTGC
Source organism: Hemiscyllium ocellatum (assembly GCF_020745735.1). NCBI lineage: Eukaryota > Metazoa > Chordata > Chondrichthyes > Orectolobiformes > Hemiscylliidae > Hemiscyllium > Hemiscyllium ocellatum. Next base: position 48,433,582 of record NC_083402.1, read on the forward strand.
CATCTTCAACAATCTGTGTACATATACACCCAAGTCTCTCTACTCCCACACACTCACTGCAATGAACCTCATCTGCCACCTATCCACTCACTCCACCAACAATGTCAATGTTGTTTTCGAGTTCCACATTTTTGCCCTCACAGTTTATAATTTTTTCAAAATTTCTTGTTATCTGCAAACTTTGAAATTGTCCACTGCAGATCATTAATATATGGCAGAAAAAGCAAGGGTCCCAATACTGACCCCAGGAATTCCATTACAATCTTCCTCCAACTCAAAAAATATCTGGTTGACATTCTTCTTTGTATCCATTTTGAGACTGTTCCTTTTTGTACAATAACCTATAAGTTTCCTCAAGTCTAACATGTGACTTTGAATCAAATCCCTTCTGAAAATCTATGTACATCACCTCAACAGATTTGCCCTCAGCGAGCCTTCTGTTACTGCTTCAAAAAATTCTAGCAATTAATTAGACATGATTTCCCCTTGAAAAATCAATGTTGACTCTTTCTAGTCAACTCACTTTTTTCCATGTGACTGCATTAATTCTATCCTGAGGATTTGTTGCAAGAAGTTTGCCCACCACCACAGTTAAACTAGCTAGTCTGTAGTTGCTGGGGTTATCCTTGTAATTTTTCTTATATGTTTCCAATTTTCCCATTTTCTGACACTTCAGCTAAGTCCAGGGAAGATTGTAAGATTATAGACAGTGTTTGCACAATTTATACCTTCACTTCCTTCAAAGTCCTAGGATGTACCTCAACCAGTCCCAGTGCCTTATCAACTTTAAGTGTCAGCCGTCAATCCAAGACTTCTTCCTTATTAATTTTGAATAGTCACTCTGAATGTTTGAGATTTTCATGTCTGTTAGGTCTCATCTATATCATTTTCAAAGGTTCATAGTGAGTTCATAAACACTGCACATTTTAGTGGTCTGTTATAGAAATTAATAACTTTATCAAAAAGCTATACCTCTTGGTACTTAACCTAATACTGTTTTTTAAATGTATAGTGATGGCCTCTACATCCATGTCTATCTTGTTCAAATAGGCTATCACTTCAATAAAATCCACTTCATTCATCACTTTAAATGCATCATCATATCACTTCAAAGTGAATGATTCTGCAATGAAAGATACCATAATTCACTCAATTCTGAAAGTTAAACACTTACACCTAGGTCAGATACGCAGGTGGGAATGAAGGTGGATAAGAACAAAATTTTTTATGCCAGCTATTGTGCCAGTTCCTGCTATACTGCCAATTCACAGCCACTTTCCTGGAGGTCAGATCAGGTGCAGAAGTGAAGTGGCTGCCTTAGGCCAAATAAAATCATTGTTCAGTCTTTAATTGGCACTTTCCAATCAAACTACAAGTTTCTGCAGGTGTCAGGAGCTTGGTAAATGCCTAGAGACAATCTTCTGGTGGAAACGAGAACTAGTGTTCTAGAATCGCTAAGTGACCACTTCCCTCCAACTCCACCATTATACCCCCTCCTCATCTCTCCCAGTACCTGCAATGCCTACCTGGCTGCAGGTTGTCCCTTGGAGTGCAGTCCTCTCCACAATAGTGGTTCCTCAACTCAAAGCATTTCTTTGCATCAGCTCTGTCATTGCTGATATAGTGCCTCAAAATGGAAGTGCCTTCTCTCTTCTTTACATAAGAAGTCAAGCTCCAACTCTTTCCATGTTGGAGGGCCTTTCTATGCTTTAGGAACTCATTGCCATTATTAAATTCTGAGTGTACCTCTAACTGCTCTGTCCTGCATAAATTCTGTGAGCTGACCATCCCCAACTGCGTGTAAGATTTGGATCTGAATTTGATCCTGATATTGAGTTCTTGATATCCAAACAGAAAACAGATATCTTTTTGGCTGTCCTCCATTGGAACCTCTCAAATGTTTCAATATCCTTGAGCATAGAAGGGGACAAGAATTGAACACAGTACACTCGATGCAGTTGAATGGAAGCTCTATAAAAACTATTACACATTGCCAGAAATTTCTCGACAGTCACACCCAATTAATTACTCTAACAACTGTGGATTTAAGTATATGTTTAGAGTTTCTGCCCAAGATCTAAAAATTAATTCAAAAAATGCCAGAAAAAAATTCTTCTTCAAATTTCTTGCCTTAAAATGGTCTACTGTAGCTCAGTGAAGTTGAATAGACTGGCTCACTGTGAGTAGCTTGGTAACACACTTTTAGTTAATGTTCTAATTTCAGGACTAAGGCCTTAGTACACACTCAGAATACAACTAAATGTATTTAACATGTACAAATTGACTGAACAAAACTTTTGGGGTATATTTCCCTCAATAGGTTTGTTACCGAGGTAGCATGAAGTAGTTTTTCTTTTAATTAATGCATATTTTAGCAGGATGTCTTGAATTTGAACACCGTATGATGTCAGTATGTTTAGTTCTAATAGCTAAAAGAAGATAATGTCAGTGCCTGTGCTCTAGCTTTTAAATTTGTTATTCTATTATTTTTCAATTCAAACCCTGTTCAACTTGACACACATGTTTCTGAATTGAATATGCTATCTTCCACAATATCACTGGAACAAAATGGCAAATCCCTTGTTTTGCTTGATGAATGGCCTCTGAATGTAGGAGAAGTATCATCATTGTGTTTTTGTTTAACCCTGACTCCAGGTATTCTGTTTTTGCAGAATTGATGGATATCTTCATCTTAGTATGATATTGATCTGTCACAAAGATTCACCTGGATTCCTGGATAATTTTCTGAATGTGTCTAGTTAAATAATTTTTACGTCTTTTCCGATCTTTGTCAGACAGACCAACCGAAATAATAGTGGTTACTGTTAGCCTCTTCAGAAGAGTCACCCAGATCCATGCCTCACTTTTATCAAAAGTAGCAGCTAAAATCTTCCTGAGAGAAATCAAAAAGCAATTATATAGCACATATTCAACTAGAAGTTAGTAACAATGTTAATAGCTTTAATGGTGATTAGCACCGAGGTTAGGTTGGGCGGTTAACACTTTGAGTTAATGAGTACTTCCACAATCCCATGTTATCACCATTTGAGTTTTGGTGAGCTCAGTTGGCTGGATGGCTGGCTTGCAATGCAGAGTGATATGAAAAGTGCAGGTTCAATTCCTGTACCGCCTAGTTTCATTGACAAGGTTCCCACCTTCTCAACCTCACCTTTGCCTGAGGTGTGGTGACCATCAGGTCAAATTGCCATCAGTCATCTCTCCCCATGGTCCTCTGAGATAATGGAGACTGTATGTCACTTGCTACTAGCAATGGAACGATGCACAAAAGCAATGAGAGGCCTGAAATGTAATTGGTAAAAAAATGATTTTAGCTCAAAAGAGCAAGATGTAAATTTAGATTGGGTACTGTAAGAAGCAGGATAGGTAGAGGTTATTTGTTGGAGTAGGTTGGAGGCCCCCAAACATTAGTTACAGCGTAGGAGTGGGTATACAGTAAGGGATAAATGAGATGTGTTAAAAAGGTACCATAAACTGTCAATCAGTTTGGCAAGGAGAGCCTTGAAAATTATTTCATAGGGTGCATTTGAGATAATTTCTTAGAACAATGTATGCTGATGTCCACCAGGTAAGAGGCTATTCTAGAACTGGTAATAAACAACAAAACAGGATGAACCGATCAACTCACAGTAAAAATATTATAGGTGACAGTACTCATAACATGATAGAATTTCATGTCACACTTGAAAGGGAAATGTATGGTTCTAAGATTACTATTAGCAAAACTACTATCGGCCAGCATGGTAGGCCATAAAATTGGTCAGATTCTAAGAAAGAGCAAAGAAAGAAAAAATGAAAGTAGAATATGAGGGAAAGCCAGACAGTAATATAAAAATAGTTTGTGAAATATTTTACAGTTAAATAGAAAGGACGTAACAATATAAGAAAATTGCTGGAAAAACTCAGCAGTTCTGACAGCATCTGTGGACAGAGAAACAGAGTCAACACTTTGAATTTATTACAACTTCTTTGAAACTCAGTTGAGTAATAATGGACTTAAATCATTAAGTCTATTTCTCTCTTTACAGATCCTGCCAGACCTGCTGAGTTTCGCTAACATTTTGTATTTTCATTCCCAAATTCCAAAATCCACCAGTGGTGGATCTAAATCTAAAATTATCACCAGTGGTGTGGAGCAAATAATTACATGTAAAGGTTGGTAAGTCCCAGAAGATTCAGGCCTGATTTCTAGGTCCTTCACAGATGTGGTTGCAGAGATAATAGAGGCATTGGCTGTAATCTTCCCAAATTCCTTAGGTTCTAAAAGGGTGTGAGCAGATTGGCAAAAACTAATATAACACCTTTATTGCAAGAATGGCAGGAGTCAGAAAGCAGGAAACTATAGATCTGTTAGCTTAACTTCTGTCACAGAGAATATGATTAGCTTAGGTCAACATGGCTTTGTAAAAGAGAAATCATGTTGAACTCATTCCTGAACACTTTTCTTTAAGGAAATTACATGCAAGTTGGTTAAAGGGGAATCTGTAGCAATTTTTGGATTTCAAAAATGTTGTTACATCAAAGTTTACTACACAAAACAAAACCACGTGCTATACTATGCAATCTATTACCATGGAGAAAGGATAAATGTTATCTAATAGGGGCAGACAATAGGGATAAATGGGCCTCTTTTGGGTTGTCAACTCTGTGAATACTACACAGATCAGTTCTGGGGCCTCAACTACTTATAATGTATTTCAATGTTTTAGTTGAAGGGACCAGGGGTATGTTATCTAAATTTGCCAATGACACCAAGGTAGGTAAGAAACTTAGTTGTCAAGAGGAAATATAGAGTCTGCAAAAGGATGTAGATAGAGTAGACAGTCAGAGACTTTTTCCCCAGGTACAACAGAGTGTTACAAGGGGGCATAAATTTAAGGTGAAGGGTGGAAGGTACAGGGGGATGTCAGGGGTAGGTTGTTTACCCAGAGAGTGGTGGGGCATGGAATGTGCTGCCTGTGGGAGTGGCAAAGTCAGAATCATTGGTGACCTTTAAGCAGCGATTGGATAGGGACAAGGATAGGTGCTTAAGCTAGGACAAATGTTCAACACAACAGCGTGGGCTGAAGGGCCTTGTCTGTGCTGTATTGTTCTATGTTCTATGTTCTATAGTGGGAAGAATTGGAGTATGATAGGGGCAGGAAGAGTAGAAAAGCAGCATATTAGTTTGATGAAGAGAGGTGCAAAACTTGGTGGTACGGAGGGATTTTGGTGCCCAGTTAATCACAGAAAGGTATTATGCCAATACAGCAACTAATGAGGAAGACCAATTGGATGTTGGTGTTTATTGCAATGGGGAAGGAATACAAAAGTTAAGATTTTTTCCTGCACATTGGTGAGACCACATCTGAATACTGTGTATAGATTTAATATCCTTGTTTGATAAAATATATAATTGTATTAGAAGCAATTCAAACAAGATTCACACATTCTTGGGTTGAAAGACATATTGTGTCCATACCCATTAGGATTTGGAATGGTGATGGATGATCTTACTGAAACATCAAAGATTTCTGAAGGAACTTGACATATATATCAAAGTTTGGAAACAGTCACATTGTTAGTTGAAAACTTCAGGAAGACACACAGACTGGTGAACTAGCAGACGTATGGTGCAGAGAAGTATGTTGCATTGGGTAATGGAAGGAGATTTACAAGAGTGTTCCCAGGAAAGAAGCACTTGTCATGAACAGAGTGGTAGAGGAGTCTGGCTATACACTTGATGGAGTTTAAAAGAATGAGGGGGGATCTGATTGAAACTTACAGAATACTGAGAGGCCTGGATAAGGTGGATGTGGAGAAGATGCTTTTACTAGTAGGAGAGACTAGTGCCCAGACTCAGAATGAAGGGGCAACTCTATGGAACTGAGATGAGGAGGGATTTCTTCAGGCAGAGGTTGGTAAATCTATGGAACTCATTACCACAGAAGCTGTGGAGGCCAAGCCATTGAGTGTATTTAAGACAGAGATAGATAGGTTCTTGATTAGTAAGGGTAATAGGAAAAGGCAAGAAAATGGGATTGAGAAACACCTTAGCCATGATAGAATGGTGGAGCTAACTTCCTGGCTGAATTGCCTAATTTTGCCCCTCCGTCTTACGGAATTATTGCAGCTGGCAGTTTCCTGCAACATTGATCTGACCAGAATTTTCAGGGTCATTGAGAGGTCACCAGATTGGCTTGAGGAAGAAGGTTGCAGGCAGCACCGTTGGTGACAATTCCAAAAATTCTTGGAAAGGTCAAGATGAGCCCATTAGGGTAGCATTTCCTGGTGATCCCAGGCTCCAAGCATATGCTACTTAATGAGGATAATTAAAACAATCTTAAACTAAAAAGGTCAGTTTTCTAAAGTAATCCAGGTTGTTTCCCAGCCTTGACAGCAGAAGATGGACATACCTTTGCATATCAAGAAAACACTATACCTTTCCTCATTGATCCCCAACTAAATCACTAAAGCAAATCCTGTGAGGTCTTGTAATTCCCCTGGAACTGACCAGACACCTGCCACTATGCTCACCCATATCCTTTGGGTTTTAATTTTTGAGACATGGATAGAGGTTCTTAGGAAGACATGTCGAAAACAAGGGGAGATAAGTAATATTCCTGGGAATTTTCAGGCTCTCCATTTGAAGGTTTCCTTTGACATTTGATTTTATTTGATTTATTGTCACATGCACCTAAGTACAGTGAAAAGCTTTGTTTGAGAGTAGTACATGCAGATCATAGTAAGCAAGGACAAATAGGGCATAGGGTGCCTTGGACAGAGTGAGGCATGCAGGTTACACTGCACAAGAAGTTTGTGAAACATGATCAGATTAACTAAACAAACATTATTTGGAGTTCAATATCCATTCATCAGTCTAATAACAGCTTGGAAGAAGCTGTTCTTGAGCTTATTGGTGTGTGTGACATGCTATAATGCTCAGTCAGAGCACACTCTAGCACACCCAACAATAAGACAATACGAGGAAAAGCAAAACTTTAAGAATCATATATTTCCAGGTTATTAATTGTACAATACTAAAGTATTAATTTATTTAGGCCACTTTTACAAGCTAACACAATTATAGAGCAGTTGCCTAAGGAGCAGAAACTAGAGAATCAAATTAAATTGATGACAAATGAGCGCTGAACTGGAAGGTTCATTTTCAGACATTTCATCGCCATACCAGGTAACATCCTCAGTGAGCCTTCAGATGAAGCACTGGTGGCCTGGCCCACTTTCTATTTATGTGCTTAGGTTTCCTTAGGTTGGTGGTGTCATTTCCTGTGGTGACATCATTTCCTGTGGTGATGTCATTTCCAGTTCTTTTTCTCAGGGGTGGTACATGGGATCCAAGTCAATGTGTTTGTTGATATAATTCCAGTTGGAATGCCATGCTTCTAGGAATTCTCATGCATGTTTCTGTTTGGCTTGTCCTAGGATGGATGTGTTGTCCCAATTGAAGTGGTGTCCTTCCTCATCTGTATATAAGGACACTAATGAGAGTGTGTCATGTCTTTTTGTGACTAGTTGATGGTCATGTATCCTGGTGACTAGTTTTCTGCCCATTTGTCCAATGTAGTGTTTGTTATAGTTCTTGTAAGGTATTTTGTAAATGACATTAGTTTTGCTTGTTTTCTGTATAGGGTCTTTCAAGTGCATTAGCTGCTGTTTTAGTGTGTTGGTGGGTTTGTGGGCTACCATGATGTCAAGAGGTCTGAGTAGTCTGGCAGTCATTTCTGAGATGTCTTTGACGTAGGGGAGAGTGTCTAGGGTTTTTGGAAATGTTTTGTCTGCTTATTTGCTGAGAAATCAGCAGACTGTTTTCATTGGGTATCTTTTTTTTAATAGACTGTATAGGTGATTTTCCTCTGCACTGTTTAGTTCATCTGTGCTGCACTATGTGGAGGCTTGTTGAAATAATGTTCTAATGCAGCTTTGTTTGTGGGTATTGGGATGATTGCTTCTGTAGTTCAGTATTTGGTCAGTGCATGTTGTTTTCCTGTAGACACTGGTTTGAAGTTCCCCATTGGCTGTTCGCTCCACTGCAACATGTAGTAATGGCAGTTTGTTGTTGTTTCCCTCCTCTTTAGTGAGTTTTATGCCAGTAAGGGTATAATTGATGGTTTTGAAGGTTTTCTCTCATTTGTTTTGTTAGTGATGATATAGGTGTCATCCACATAGTGGACTCAAAGTTTGGGTTGGATGGTTGGCAGAGCTGTTTGTTGGAGTCTCTGTATTACTGCCTCTGCTAAGAATCCTGATATCGGAGATCCCATGGGTGTTCCATTTGTCTGTCCGAAGGTTTTGTTGTTGAAGGTGAAGTGAGAAAAAGAACAGAAAATGATCATCACCACAGGAAATGCTATCACCAACCCAAGGAAACCTAAACACACAAATAGAAAGTGGGCCTTGCCAACAGTGCTCCATCTGGAGGCTCACTGATGATGTTACCTAGTATGGTGATGAAACTTCTGAAAACAAATCTTTCAGCTCAGCCAGCAAATCTACATCCAGAACCTCAACTTGAGATACAAAACTTCTCAAAACTCACTGATAACAAATGAATTTGAAAGAAAACCTTCAAATGTTCTCTCCTCGAGAGGATAATGATATAAATATATTCTAAATGTTGTTTACTTATCTTTATTAGAATAGGTATGTGCTTATGGAGATGAATTGTTCTCACTTCTCAAACTACCCTCCTCATTCTCAAGAATTACTCATGGAACTTTATTTTCAAGCTGCATTCAGATTTAAGTGTTTCCAAATCTCATCAACAATTGAACATATCACACAGCTGCTACCCTCAATTTATTGAGTTAAGCAATAACATGGTGGTAAATATGCTTCTTTCCCCATGTTGTATGCACAGATTTCTTTGTTTATGTGACAAACATCTTTTCAAAAGTTACTGACCTACAATGAGTTAGAAAAGTGATGGGACAAATCTTTGTGTGCTTCTTTCTGCATACTCTGATTGTAACTTTAGTATGAACCTTTAGGCTTGAGTCAGAGTTCCTGCTTAGACTCTGCTTTCTGTGCTTTATACACTTCAACCAGTTTCTGTATTAATAACACTTTAGTCATATAGCCTTGTCAGTGAGTCAGACAAAGATACACAGAATTTGGTTTGTAGTTCAACTCAATTAAAAATATAAGGAAATTATGAAAAATATTTAAAAATAAGGAATTTAAAAATTCCTTATTAAAAATGTTAGCAGTTCCCACATTCCCAATATATTCACAGTTCATTCACCTCTAACTGTGTGAGAAAGGATATTATCCACAATGATCCATATGTTTGAGCTAGGCTGATGGAATCTCCTTCCTTTCTGACGTAGGGCTGACTACTTCCACAAAGGTGATTCTCATAGGTCAGGGTGGTTCTCCTCCTGGATCTTCCTGAATTGTCACAATTGCCAAAGTTATTTCATGTACCCTTTTTGCCCTCCTGATTTCCCTCTTAAATATACTCCTACAACTTTATACTCTTCTAGGATTGCCTCATGGTGGGCGGCACGGTGGCACAGTGGTTAGCACTGCTGCCTCACAGCGCCTGAAGACCCGGGTTCAATTCCCGACTCAGGCGACTGACTGTGTGGAGTTTGCACGTTCTCCCCGTGTCTGCGTGGGTTTCCTCCGGGTGCTCCAGTTTCCTCCCACAGTCCAAAGATGTGCGGGTCAGGTGAATTGGCCATGCTAAATTGCCCGTAGTGTTAGGTAAGGGGTAATGTAGGGGTATGGGTGGGTTTCGCTTCGGCGGGTCAGTGTGGACTTGTTGGGCCGAAGGGCCTGTTTCCACACTGTAAGTCTAATCTAATCTAATCTAATCTTCTGTCACGAATTTTGCTGTGAGCCTTTGCTAAAGGGGGTGGCTTCTAGGTTGGTGGTTTTATCCCCCTTGCTTCAAAACTTCCTGAATGTCCTGTGGCCTTTGGCCAATGTTTCACGAGTGAGATTCAAAACATTCAATACTTCAGACCAACACCTTTGCTGTTGCCATGCTGGGGAGGTGTAAAGTGCACATCCTCATGTACTGACTGGAAGTCAAGGTGCCAGAAAGTCTGATTGAAACTCCTCCAAATACACAAGCCTCGGGCTGGTTGTAATTGTTTCTCCCTGAAACTTTGTCAACTCTTTGACCTTGGTTTCTACTGTTATCTGTAGCCAATAGTTGCTGGCTGTTGTTTAATTTAATTTAGCCAGTTTGCTCTCAGGCCTGATTTCTCCAACTGTGGATCAATTTAGAATGTTTAATTTTGGGTTTTTGGTCATTGGGCTGCTTCTCATAGGCAGAGATTTTCCAATGACCCAACTTGTAACCACAGTGAGAGCAAGGCCAACAGCCAATTAGTTGAAACCACAATCCTACTCAATGTCCACCAGGAATTATCCATTCTCCTTAAGGCTGACTATGTTCAAAGTAATGAGGAAACTTGCCCTGATACACTCCCAATATGGACATCTCAGAGACTTTGTTGGTGAGCATTCAGTATAGGAGACTGTTAACTATTTTTTCACAAATTAAACAAGCAACACAGACTTTGAATGCAATTCTAGTAACTTTTCAAATATTTTAAGTAGAAGTCTATCCTCATACCATCTCACCTGTTATTCGCTTTCTCTCCAAAATACTGAGGGGCATTTGAGCAATAACTAAGTAAGAGTGAGCATCCTGTATCTTTCAGTTCTGACAATGCACACAGTGAGCAGTTAAGGCACTCCAATGAGAGTGATTTTATTCCAATTCTGTATTCAATAAGCTCATCTCATCAAAGATAGTCATGCTCACTTTGCCCTAATTCCTCTAGGTTAGGACAGGGAATAGTAGCAGGTTTTTTGCGCCTGTTTGTTACTCAACTATCAGTCAACCCGTACTGGCATTAAGCAAGGAAGTGGTGAGGCTCAGCTCTAATGCCCCCTGAACCAAAAAGACTATTGGGACTTGCAACTAAGTAATGGCCACTTGGAAGAGATGTTGTATTACAATGTAGAGCCTCAGGAGAGCTGAAGAAACGAAAATTGGCAACAAAAACTGAGCTGCCTGAACACAGTGGCCCACTTGTATATTATATTACAGAGCCAATGCCAGAAAGTAATGGGGCATGGGTTTATGTTCATAATCTTCTGCATAATTGAGCATTCAATTAAATGCAAGTTGCTTTGGGAAAGTGCTGAGTAAAAGCTAAAAGAAAGAAGGAAAATCAGAAAAAGAACACATCCCCTGTTGACTATTTTCACGACAATATCAAAATGGGAGCCATTTATTCAACTGCTAAACAATAAGAGCTGTGTGAAATGGGGAAGAGAGAGAATTAACATAAGTTTGACAAACAATGAATGGATAAACAAAATAACTACCTTTTGAGAAGTCAGTCAAGGAATGCTCAAAAGGATCAGTGATTGTATTTAATCAGGTTGGCCTGGATTATTATTTGTCGTGAAATATGGTGACAGTCTGACAGTTTAGAGATAAGAGACGAGTCAAGAGATTTGTTGCTGAGTTTGAGCTCAATGTACGTGTGAAACCCGATGGCTGGAACCTTACATAGGTTTAAGAGTCTGAGTTGGCCCCAGTAAGGTGTGTGGCAGAATCGAGCAAGCAAGTTCAGCAAGACTCATATTAATGTTAAGATCGTCTCACCACAACCTATACATGTTTCTCAAATGCCTCAGTGAGATAATCAGGAGGCAGCAGTGTGATGGCTTATTATGCTCCTTATTGACAGCTCAATTTGCTTCATTAATATTCTGGTTGTGATTTAACAAATTCACCAAACAAACTAGCCAATGGGAAATCCAAATTTGGAAACCAGAAAGGGTGTTTGGCAGATTCAGCTCACCGTCATGAACTCTGTCTTGCCATGGCCAAACTGTAGACCACGGTACTTCCCATGAATATCAACTGCGCACACTCTTCCACCATGGACATAGGCACCTGACTTTCAAGGAGCCTTCGCTACCATCCTGGCATCTCTCCTATGTCGAAACGTGTGGTGCTGGAAAAGTACAGCCAGTCAGGCAACATCCGAGAAGCAGGAGAGTCAACATTTCGAGCATAAGCATCTTCATCGGGAATGATAAGGAGGCCCAAGTGGAATGAGAGATAAATGGGAGAGGGGATGTGGCTGGGGGGGGCGAGGTAGCTGGGAATGCGATAGGTCAATGAAGATGGGGGTTGATGGTGATAAGTCAGAGAGAGGGTGGAGCTGATACGTGGGAAGGAAGATGGATAGGTAAGACAGTTTAAGAGTGCGGTGCCGAGTTGGAAGGTTGGATCTGGGATAAGCTGGGGGGAGGGGAAATGAGGAAACTGGTGAAATCCACATTGATCCCATGTGGTTGGAAAGTCCCAAGGCAGAAGATGAGGCATTCTTCCTCCAGCTGTCAGGTGGCTAGAGTTTGGTAGTGGAGAAGGCCCAGGACTTGCATATTTTGGTGGAGTGGGAGGGGGAGTTAAAGTGTTCACCCACCAGGTGGTGGGGTTGCTTAGTGTGTTGTCCCAGAGATAGTGTTTGAAATGTTCTGCAAGTTGGCAATCTATCTCCCCAATGTAGAGGAGACCACATCAAAAGCAACGGACACAATAAATGACATGTGTAGAAGGTAAATCTCTGTTGGATGAGGGAGGATTCTTTCGGGCCTTGGATGGACGTGAGGGGGGAGGTGTGGGCGCATGTTTTGCACTTCTTGTGGTGGCAGGGGAAGGTACCGGAAATGGGACGTGGGTTGGTGGGGGCGTGTGGAACTAACAAGGGAGTCACGGAGGGGATGGTCTTTCTGGAATGCAGATAGAGGTGGGGAGGGGAATAAATCCCTGCTGGTGGGGTCTGTTTGTGTGGCGGAAGATGATGTGTTGTATCCGCAGGTTGATGGGGTGGAAGGGGAGGACCGGGGGGATCTGTCTTTGTTGTGATTGGAGGGGTGGGGTTCAAGGGCAGAGGTGCAGGAAGTGGATGAAATGCAGCAGAGCGCATCATTGACCATGTGGGAATCTGTGAAGAAGGAGGCTATCTGGGATGTTCTATGTTGGAATTGGTCATCATGGGAGCAGGTGCAGCAGAGGCAGAGGAATTTGGGAAGAAGGGCATTCTTACAGGAGAGAGAGTGGGAGAGGGCGTAGTCCAGGTAGCTGTGGGAGTCAATGGGTTTGAAGTAGATGTTCGTGTTGAGTCGGTCGCCAGAAATGGAGATGGAGATGTCCAGGAAGGGGAGGGAGGTGTCTGAGATGGTCCAGGTGAACTTGAAGTTGGGTGAAAGATAATCGTGGAGTTGATGAACTGTTCAACCTCCTTGTGGGAACACAAGGTGGTGCCGATACAGTCATCAATGTAGAGGAGGAAAAGATGGGGGATGGTGGCAGTGTAGCTGCACAAGATGGACTGTTCCACATACCCAACCAAGAGGCAGGAATAGCTGGGGCCCATCTGAGTGCCCATGGCTACCCTTTGGTTTGGAGGAAGTGGGAAGATTCAAAGGAGAAATTGCTGAGGGTGAGGACCAGTTCAGCCAAGTGAATAAATTGAAGATTGTAGTGCTGGAAAAGCACATCTGGTCAGACAGCATCTGAGGAGCAGAAAAGTTGATGTTTGAAGAGTGTGGTGCTGGAAAAATTTGCTCTGCAAACCCAGACTTATCTGTTATCTGTTGGAGCATTTTGGCAGCTTGCAATGTATGGCTGATTGGGTACAGAAACCACAGAGGGACAAGTGCTCAGTCCACGGTGTGTTTCAGGCTGTCTAGCATGGCTACTCCTTTACACTCACAGTGCGCATTCACCTGGTGTCTATTGGCATGCCTGCAACAGGCATGCCTTGCCCCATTGTATCTTGTAGAGGCAATTTGCACAGTCACTAGGCAGATTGCTGTGTTGAGTATCAGGCCTCAGACAAGGGTGCGTGCATTATACACCAGTGCGCCACATCAGTTTCCCACCTCCAACACGTGGCAGCAGTGTTTGCAGCAAAGAGGCTGCATCTGCAGCAAGCAATGGAACATATGGGAGAGTCCTAGAGGAAAAATCAAGATAAGATACTCCAAATAAGACCTCAATATTTACACAATGACTGAAAAAAGTTTGGGAGTTTTGATCAGGTGTTGCTTTGAATCTGGAAACCCAGAAGAATGTCTTTCTTCCAGGCTATGTCATTGTTAATGGCAAAGCGAGATTGAATTTTTTGGTCTCAATTGCTGTGCCAAGACAGGCCAAACTGAGAGACTGAGTAGTTGTTAGATGACCCCCACACAGTGGAGAGATTGCAAATATCTGAGGGGTTAATTGAATGGATGGAAGTATCAGGAGGGAGGGGCAGTAGGGGATAGAGATCTGAAACAACAGTTTGGAGAATTAAGAGTCACAGAGAATCAGAAAGTTCAATGGGTATATTGAACATCAGATAATTGAAATGGCCAGAGGGCAATTAGTTACAATTGTCAAAGAGAGAGCACAGAGGCATTGAGGAGTAAGTGACTGGCAGAATCAGGGAGAAAATCATTACCATCATAAGGTGAAGTTGATATAGTGGCAGATCATGGCAATGGAATTGTTCAATTACAAATTGGGAACAGCAATGAACACAGAAAGTTAACTGCACCCAGAAGGTCATTTGAAGTTACCTGCAAAGTTCTCACCCAGAACCTCCAAGTGATCTGGTAAGGGTGAAATTTAAAATGAAGGTTAAGTTTGGAGCAAGTTCCTTCATTAGAAGAATGAAGTTGCCATGCCTCCCCCTGGAAATTGATTGATCACCCAGGCCCCTGTCAACTGTCTCCATTCAACCTTGTAGTGCACCATTTGGAGTTGTATCAGGCTTGGTTTTGTGATTTCTATATTGGAAAGTCACTCAAAACCAACATATTCGTGTGTTAAAATTCCCACCAGTATATAAAGGGGGAGAAACTCTCATGAGGTGTTATTGTGCTTTATGCCGAGATGATATATTCATTTCTATGTCGAAACTGGAATTTATTTATGATGCATTAAAAAGGTCTGTTCTCACACTTAGAGTTTCTCTACTTTCTTTCACTCTATCCATGGACAGGTTTGACTAAAAGCATACCTAGACCAGTCACCAGACATACACAATCAAACACTGAAGAATGGAACAATTGAGCCCGCAGTTGAGAATTTCTCGAAGCCTGTCTTACACTATGTCATAACTGGAAATATTGCCACTTCTGCTTTCTCTGGTTTTGAATTTACTCTCGTGATTACAATTCTAAGTGCCAGTGACATGCATGCAAATCATGTGGACTTTCCTAGGGATAGGATGATTTTCATTGGTAAAACCTGTCATCTGCTGAAAATACAGAATCTCCAAGCAGCCTATTATGAGCCTGTTGTTTAAACAGCGAGGCGGTGTAACATTACCAGTGTGTCCCACCAGTATTGAAAATAGTATAATCTTCACAAACATATCTGACCATTGCGATAGTCCAGCCCCACTGTTCAGCAATACCTCCCTGCATGTTCTCTTCCACAATGACAGGGAAAGGCATCAGTAATCTTCCCTGTAGGTGATATAAGGATGCCCTTTCACTAGACCAAGCTGAATTGGACTGGGGTGGCTCAAGAGCAATCGTGGAGTCACCTGCTATGCCTGAGTCCAGTGCAGGAAATGGCTTACCAACATTATCTGAGTTGCAAGGGTGGTGGTTAATGTCTCACCTTCAACTAAAGTCTCTTATTCTCATCAAAAATGTATATTTGCAAGTGAACAAGCAAAGTCAGAATAGTGAATGGCCTTAGTGCCGTATATCAACTGAGGCTACAGTTTGTATCGTATGTACTTGGATGCAAAGATTGAATTGACAGGAGAATATTTGTGACAGGGCTAGACACAGACAAGAACTTTCTTGTTGAATGCAAATTGAAAGTTAGAGGGCTTCAATAAAACCATCTATGAGGACTTCACTGTAAACAAATTAATGTTAACAAGTATTCACACTATGCAAATCAATTAAAAGTACAACCCCACAAATCAGCATAACTTTTGATCTGCCACAAATATTCTGCTAACATTAACATTGCAATTTAACCTGCCACTATGAAATAGAAATTTCAGATCCTGTTTAAATCAACTGCCCCATGTCATTTCCACTCTTGTGAGTTGTATAAAATCTCGTTTCCAGTTTTGAATATGGCATTGCACCCAACTTAATGTTTCCTCTAAAATGTTTTATATTATCATTACCCCAGAACAGAGTACTCCCAATCTTTCAGTCATGTTGAAGCATAATTAAATATCGAAGTCCTCACACTTAAGTACTGAGGGATACTTTCATATTTGATAGTCTCTGATAAAATGAATCTGCATTATCATATCCAGTAAGAGATATACAGTGTGCTTATAATTCCTGGCAGTGTTGAGTATTTGAAAGGAAAATACAAAAAAAGAGTGGGTTATTTCGTCCCTTGAGTCTGATCTAACATTCACTTAGGTCATGGTTGATCTGTACCCTAAAGGAGTGAGTCACTGGTGGAATCTCGATGCAAGGATATTTGATGCTTTCAAAGCACTATATATTAAACCTTTAAATGAATTACAAGTATGTTTTCATGTGACAATTCATCAATTACCAGAACTTGTGAAATCAGAGTGGCTTTCAGCAGAACTGCCACTGTTAAGACCCTGTTGAGAATGAGGTTTACATGATCAAAAAGAGTGTGGCAACTTGCAGACAAATGCAATTATATTTATTTTTTAGAATAAAATACATCAATGTAGGTTACCTTTCGAAATGAGATTAAAGAGTTGACACATCTCCCCAGAACAGAAGGTGCATATTCAGCCCTTCTCATTGCATCAAGTTTTCTTTCTCTCAGAGCAATTTGCAGTTATCAGTAGATTGAATTTTCATTGAATTGTATGTTTAACTTTGTGATGTAAGGAAACTATTTTTGTACCTGCAGTAATCCTCAGTGCCTGTAGTTTCCAACATATTACCAATCATTTTGCAATCATTCATCACACTAGCTCTGCATGCATTTTGAGAAATGTCTTTGTTAATTGACGAGTAGAGCATTCAGTTTCTTGAGCCTGTTCTGCCATTCAGAGATCATGGCTGATTTATAGCCTAATTCCATTTACCTGCCTTTGGCATATATTCTTTAATACCTTTGCTTAACAAAAAGATTATCTATCTGAAATTTAAAATTAACAACTGAACCAACATCCACTGCTGTTTGTGGAAGAGAGTTCCAAACATTGATCAGCTTTGGGTGTAGAAGTACTTCTGAACATCTGTCCTGAATGATCTGGCTTTAAATTGTAGGCTACGACACCAATTTCTAGAATCCCCAACTAGTGGAAATAGTTAATCTTCATCTATTCTGTCTTTTTTTTTAATACCTTGAAATCTTCAATCAGGTCGCCCATTAACTTCCTAATTTCCAGAGAAAACAGACTGTGTTTGTATAATCTCTCCTCATAACGTAACCCCTGATGTCAAGGTATCGTCCTTCTAAACCTAGGCTGTACTCCTTCCAAGCCATTATCTCCTTCCTAATATTCCAGATCTGCTAACAGTACTCCAAGTAGGGTCTAACCAGTGTTTTGTATAACTGTAATATAACTTCTGCATCATTATGCTCTCATCCTCCAGATATAAAGGCCATCATTCCATTCGCTGTCTTGACTATTTTCTACTAAACAGTGTTCCTAAAACTTGAATTTTGTATATTTTAGTTTCAGTTCACTGAAAAACAATGTCTGTTATTGTATACAATTACCAAATGCAAAACAACAAAGTAATAAACCAAGATCAAGTAATTAAAGCAATAAATTTGATTATACAGCCCACCCAAGCACAGTGGTCTTAACCTCTCACCTGCAGTAGGTTCAATGTGACAGTACTGGAAAATTAAATGAATGTGGAGGAGTCAACGTTTACTCTTGAAAGTGCCTGAAAGTATCCAGCTGTTCAACATCTGGAAAAAGGCATCCTCAGTGGCTGTGACTAGAATTACACTTGTTTTCAAGTGTAGCGAAATGCCATTACTTTTTATGTAACTAATTTCCACCTTGCTGAGCAAGTTAATGTTCCTGAGATTATATATTTTATATCAGGAATAAAATCATTTCCCAATAAGTCTCTCAGATACATTGCCAAGCTCACATATTTCAGCCTCTTCCCATGATGATTTTCAACATTCAAAGAACAAAGAAAATTACAGCACAGGATCTGACCCTTTGGCCCTCCAAGCCTGCGCCAATCCAGATCCTCTAAACCTGTCGCCTATTTTCTGAGGGTCAATAGACAATAGACAATAGGTGCAGGAGTAGGCCATTCTGCCCTTCGAGCCTGCACCACCATTCAATATGATCATGGCTGATCATCCTTAATCAGTATCCTGTCCTGTCTTATCTCCATAACCCTTGATTCCACTAGCCTTGAGAGCTCTATCCAACTCTTTCTTAAATGAATCCAGAGACTGGGCCTCCACTGCCTTCTTGGGCAGAGCGTTCCACACAGCCACCACTCTCTGAGTGAAGAAGTTTTTCCTCATCTCTGTCCTAAATGGTCTACCCCGTATTTTTAAGCTGTGCCCTCTGGTTCTGCACTCACCCATCAGCTGAAACATGTTTCCTGCCTCCAGTGTGTCCAATCCTTTAATAATCTTATTTGTCTCAATCAGATCCCCTCTCAGTCTTCTAAACTCAGGGGTACACAAGCCCAGTCGCTCCAGTCTTTCAGTGTAAGGTAATCCCGCCATTCCATGAATTGACCTCGTGAACCTACGCTGCACTCCCTCGATTGCCAGAATGTCTTTCCTCAAATTTGGAGACCAGAACTGCACACAGTACTCCAGGTGTGGTCTCACCAGGGCTCTGTATAGCTGCAGAAGAACCTCTTTGCTTCTATATTCAATCCTTTTGTTATGAAGGCCAGCATACTATTAGCCTTCTTCACTACTTGCTGTACCTGCATACTTACCTTCATTGACTGGTGTATAAGAACACCCAGATCTCTTTGTACTGCCCCTTTACCTAAATTGATTCCATTTAGGTAGTAATCTACCTTCCTGTTCTTGCCACCAAAGTGGATAACCATACATTTATCCACATTAAACTGCATCTGCCATGCATCTGACCACTCACCTAACCTGTCCAGGTCACCCTGTAATCTCCTAACATCCTCCTCACATTTCACCTTGCCACCCAGTTTAGTATCATCAGCAAATTTGCTAATGTTATTCCTAGTACCATCTTCTATATCATTAACATATTTTGTAAAAAAGCTGCGGTCCCAGCACTGATCCCTGCGGTACCCCACTGGTCACTGCCTGCCATTCTGTATCCTTCGGCTCCTTGCCCATTCATGTATTTGTCTAGATACATCTTAAATGACGCTATTGTGCCTGCCTCTACCAGCTCCACTGGCATTGTGTTCCAGGTATCCAACACCATCTGCGTAGGGAAATTTCCACACGTATCTCCCTTAAACGTTTCCCCTCTCACCTTGAACTCATTATCCCCGGTAATTGAGTCCCCCACTCTGGAAAAAAGCTTTTTGCTGTCCACCCTGTCTACATCTCTCATGATATTTAGACTTTAATCAGGTCCACCATCAACCTCTGTCTTTCTAATGAAAATAATCCTAATCCACACAACCTCTTTTTATAGCTAGCATCCTTCATACCAGGCAACATCCTGGTGAACTTCCTCTGCACCCTCTCCAAAGCATCGACATCCTTTTGGTATTGTGGCAATCAGAACTCTACACAATATTCCAAATGTGGCCGAACCAAAGTCCTATACAACTGTAATATGACCTGCCAACTCTTGTACTCAATACCCCATCTGATGAAGGAAAGCATGCCGTATGCCTTCTTGACCACTCTATCGACCTATGTTGCCACCTTCAGGGAACAATAGACTTGAACTCCCAGATCTCTCTGCTCATCAACTTTTCTCCAGGGCCTTTCCATTTACTGTATAATTCACTCTTGAAAATTGGATCTTCCAAAATGCATGGCCTCCCAATTGCCCAGGTTTAACTCCATCTGCCATTTCTCGGCCCAACTCTCCAATCTAGCTATATTCTGCTGCATTCTCTGGCAGATCCCTCCACTATCTGCTACTCCACCAACCTTAGTGTCATTTACAAACTTGCTAATCACTTATACTTTCCTTCAGATCATTTATGTATATCATGAACAACTGTGGTCCCAAGATGGATCCCCGTGTAACACCACAGGTCTCAGTTCTCCATTTTGAGAAACTCACTTTCATAACTACTCTCTGTCTTCTGCTGCCCAGCCAGTTCTCTATCCATCTAGTTAGTACACCCTGGACCCAATGCAACTTCACTTTTTCCATTAGCCAACCATGGAGAACCTTATCAAATGCCTTCCTGAAATCTATGCATATGACATCTACATCCTTCATCAATCAACTTTGTCACTTCCTCAAAGAATTCTATTATGTTTGTAAGACATGAGCTTCCCTGCACAAAAACATGTTGCCCATCACTGATAAGCCCATTTTCTTCTAAATGTAAATAGATCCCATCCCTCACTATCTTACCCAGCAGCTTCTGAAACCACTGAGATGAGGTTCACCGGTCTATTATTACCTGGATTATCCCTGCTACCCTTCTTAACAAGAGGACAACATTAGCAATTCTCCAGTTCTGTGGGACCTCACCCATATTCAAGGATTGTGCAACGATACCTGTTAAGGCTCCAGTAATTTCCTCTCTCACTTTCCTCAGTAACATGGTATACATCCCATCCGGACCTGGGGACTTGGCCGCCTTAATGCCTTTTAGAGTACCCACAATAGATTAGAGGGAAATAGATGGTGGCTTCTTGAAAAATGTCCATATCATAAAGGGGGAAGTGCTGGATGTCTTAGAACACATTAAAGTAGATACATTCATAGGATTTGATCAAGTATATCCTAAAACTCTGTGGAATGCGAGGGAAGTGTTTGCTAGGCTAAGATATTTATATCATCAATAGTCACAAATGAGGTGCTGGAAGACTGAAGGTTGGCTAATGTGGTGCCACTGTTTAAGACAGGTGGTAAGGACAAGCCAGGGAACAATAGACCAGTGAGCCTGATGTCGGTGATGGGCAAATTGTTGGCAGGAATCCTGAGGGACAGGATGTATATGAATTTGGAAAGGCAAGGACTGATTAGGGATCATCAGTATGGCTTTGTGTGTGGGAAATTATGTCTCACAAAACTTGATTGAGTTTTTTGAAGTAGGAATGAAGAGGATTGATGAAGGCAGAACAGTAGACGTGATTTATATGGACTTCAGTAATGCGTTCGACAAAGATCCCCATGGGAGACTGGTTAGCAAGGTTAGATCTCATGGAATACAGGGAGAATTAGCCAATTGGATACAGAACTGGCTCAAAGGTAGAAAACAGAGGGTGGTGGTGGAGGGTTGTTTTTCAAACTGGAGGCCTGTGACCAGTGGAGTGCCACAAGGATCGGTGCTGTGTCCACTATGTTTTGTCATTCATATAAATGATTTAGATGTGGGCAGAAGAGGTATAGTTAGTAAGTTTGCTGATGACACCAAAATTGGAGGTGCAGAGGATAGCGAAGAAGGTTACCTCAGATACATGGGCGGCACGGTGACACAGTGGTTAGCACTGCTGCCTCACAGTGCCAGAGACCCGGGTTCAATTCCTGCCTTGGGCAACTGTCTATGTGGAGTTTGTACTTTCTCCCTGTGTCTGCATGGGTTTGCTCCAGTTTCCTCCCAAAGATGAGCAGTTTAGGTGAATTGGCCATGCTAAATTGCCCATAGTGTTGGGTGAAGGGGTAAATGTAGGGGTCTGGGTGTATTGCTCTTCGAAGGGTCGGTGTGGACTTATTGGACTGAAGGGCCTGTTTCCACACTGTAAGAAATGAATCTACAATGGGATCTTGATGAGATGGGCCAGTGAGCTGAGGAGTGGCAGATGGAGTTTAATTTAGATAAATATAAGGTGCTGTATTTTGGGAAAGCAAATCTTAGCAGGACTTACAGGCATAGAGATGTACAGCACAGAAACAGGCCCTTTGGTCCAACCCATCCATGCCAACCAGATATCCCAACTCAATCTAGCCCCACCTGCCAACACCCGTCCATATCCATCCAAATCCTTCCTATTCATATACCCATCCAAATGCCTTTTAAATGTTACAATTGTGCCAGCCACCACCACATCCTCTGGCAGCTCATTCCATACACATACCACCCTCTGTGTGAAAACGTTCCCCCTTAGGTCTCTTTTATATCTTTCCGCTCTCATCCTAAACCTATGCTCTCTAGTTCTGGACTCCCCCAACCCAGGGAAAAGACTTTGTCTATTTATCCTATCCATGCCCCTCATAATTTTGTAAACCTCTATAATGTCACCCCTCAGCCTCTGATACTCCAAGGAAAATAGCCCCAGCCTGTTCAGCCTCTCCCTATAGCTCAAATCCTCCAACCCTGGCTACATCATTGTAACTATTTTATGAACCCTTTCAAGCTTTACAACATCTTTCCGATAGGAAGGAGATCAGAATTGCACGCAATATTCCAGCAGCCTAACCATTGTCTTAACGAACAGCTGCAACATGACCTCCCAGCTCCTGTACTCAATACTCTGACCAATAAAGGAAAGCATACCAAATGCCTTCTTCATTATCCAATCTACCTGTGACTCCAGGTCACTATGGAGCTATGAACCTGCACTCTAAGATCACTTTGTTCAGCAACACTCCCTAGGACCTTACCATTAAGTGTATAAGTGATGCTAAGATTTGCTTTCTCAAAATTCAGCACCTCACATTGATCTAAATTAAACTCCATCAGCCACTTCTCAGCCCATTGGCTCATGCAATTAAGATCCTGTTGTAATCTGAGGTAACTTTCTTCGCTGTCCACTACATCTCCAATTTTGGTGTCATTTGCTGGCATCTTATACTTCTTATGCTGGCATCCAAGTCATTTATGTAAATGACAAAAGTAGAGGACCCAGCACCAATCCTTGTGGCACTCCACTGATGATAGGCCTCCAGTCTGAAAAACAACGCTCCACCACCACTCTCTGTCTTCTACCTTTGTGCCAGTTCTGTATCCAAATGACTAGCTCTCCCTGTGTTCCTTGCTAACCAGTCTCTCATGGGGAATCGTGTTCAATGCCTTACGGAAGTTCATATAGATCGCATCTACTACTCTGCCTTCATCAATCCCTTTTGTTACTTCTTCAAAAAACTCAATCAAGTTTGTGAGACATGATTTCCCAAACACAGAGGCAGATGAACTCAGGACATGGTTAGAAACATGGGACTGGGATATCATAGCAATTATACTTATACACTTACTGGTTAGATCTTAGGGAGTGTTGTTGAACAAAGAGACCTTGGAGAGCAGATCATCGGTCCTTGAAAGTGGAGTCACAGGTAGATAGGATAGTGAAGAAGGCATTTGGTATGCTTTTCTTTATTGGTTGGAGCATTGAGTATAGGAGTTGGGAGATCATGTTGCGGCTGTACAGGATATTGGTTAGGTCACAGGACATTGGTTAGGCCACGTATTGAATATTGTGTGCAAGTCTGGTCTCCTTCCTATTGGAAGGAAGTTATGAAACTTGAAAGGATTCAGAAAAAATTTACAAGGATGTTGTCAGGCTGGAGAATTCGAATTACAGGGAGAGGCTGAACAGGCTGAGGCTGTTTTCCCTGGAGCATCAGAAGCTGAGGGGTGAACTTACAGAGGTTTATAAAATCATGAGGGGCATGGATAGGGTAAATAGACAGTCTTTTCCCTGGGGACGTGGAGTCCAGAACTAGAGGCCATGAGTTTAGGATGAGAGGAGAAAGGTTTAAAAGAGACCTCAGGGGCAACATTTTCACACAGAGGCTGGTGCATTTGTGGAATGACCTGCCAGAGGAAATGGTGGAGGCTGGTACAATTGCAATATTTAAAAGGCATCTGGATGGGTATATGAACAGGAAGGGTTTGGAGGGATATTGGCCGGGTGCTGACAGGTGGGACTAGATTGGATTAGGGTATCTGGTCGGCATGAACGAGTTGGACTGAAGGGTCTGTTTCCATGCTGTATATCTCTATGACTCTATGAGTTCCTCCCTCCTTGTGCCGATTTGACCTTAAGTAATGAAACATCTATCCCTCTCCTCAGTGAATACCGATACAAAGTACTCATTAAGAATCTCACCCATTTTCTCTGATTCCATGCATAACTTTCCTCCTTTGTTCTTGAGTGGGCCAACCTTTTCTCTATTTACCCTCTTGTTCCTTATATATGAATAAAATGCTTTGGGATTTTCCTTAATCCTATTTGCTAAAGATATTTCATGACCCCTTTAGCTGTCTTAATTCCTCGTTTCAGATTTGTCCTGCTTTCCCACTATTCTTCCAAAGCTTTGTCTGTTTACTGTCGCCTAGACCTTATATATGCTTCCTTTTTCCTCTTAGCTAGTCTCATAATTTCACCTGTCACCATGGTTCCCTAATCTTGCCATTTCTATCCCTCATTTTCGCAGGGACATATCTGTCCTGTACTCTCATCCACCTCTCTTCAAAAGCATCACACATATCAAATATGGATTTACCTTCAAAGAACTGATCCCAATTCACATTTCCTAGCTCCTGATGAAATTTACTATAGCTAGCCTTCCCCAATTTTGCATTCCTCATTTAGGACCACTCTCGTCTTTGTCTGTGACTATTCTAAAATTTATGGAATTATGTTCACTGTTCCCAAAGTAATCCCCTAATGAAACTGCAATCACTGGCTGGGTGTAATCCCCAATACCAGACCCCTTCCTGAGTTGGACTAGTTACATGCTGCTCTATGAAACCCCAATTCTCCATAGAAATTCTGCTTCATCTTGACCTCTAATACTAAGGGAAATCCAGTCAATGTTGAGAAAATTAAAATCTATCACCACCACCCTGTTGCTCCTACATCTTTCCAAAAGCTATTTACATATTTGTATCTCTATCTCACACTTGCTGTTGGGAGGCCTATAGTACAGCCCCAACATTGTTACCTTCCTACTTCTGAACTCTGCCCATATTACCTCACTGCTTTGAATCTTCCATAGTGCCCTCCTTCAGCATACCTGTGATATCCTCTCTGACCAGTGGTGCAACTCCTCCACACCTTTTACCTCCTTCTCTATCCCGCCTGAAACATCTATGTCCTGGGATATTTAGTTGCCAATCTTGTCCTTCCCTCAACCTAGTCTCAGTAATAGCAATAACATCATATTCCCAGGTACTAATCAAATCCCTAAGTTCATCTGCCTTACCTACTACACTTCTCGCATTGAAACAAATGTACCTCAGACCACCTGTCCCTTTGCATTCATCATCTGCTCCCTGTCTACTCTTCCCCTTAGTCAAATTTTTAGTGGCTCATTTATGTTAGAAATGTGTAAAATAGAATAGATGTCACTGCAAAAGAGTTGTCAACAAATGTAATGTTGAGTCTCTTTTATGAAGATAGCTGCATTCATTTCCTTATTCTCTATCAGAGTCAGGGATCTTTGCATTAATTTTCATGTTGCAGGAGCTTTCCAGCTTACAAAAATTCCCAAACCATTTTTTTTTAACTAGACATTGCAGAAGGATATTCATCAAAAATTATAATGAATTTTGTTTTAAGTAGAAGTGTTGAAATTCGCTGAATTTAAAAATGTATCTTAATTCATAGTAACCCACAAGAAAACTGAAAAACATAATTTGGCTAATGTTTGGATTTTCATATGGAAATATTACAGCATTCAGCAGAAGTTTAAAACTCATCTTTACTTAATTCAAAAGAATTAGAGGTGACTGTTTGAAACATATAAGATCCTTATGGGACTTGACCGAATGAATATGGAAAGGATGTTTCCTCCTTTGGGAAAATCTAGAACTAGAAGTCATAGCTTAAAAAAAAAGGGAGTTGCCCATTTAAAACAGAGATGAGGAAACTTGTTTTTCTCTCAGAGGTTTGGGATCTTAGGAATTCCCTGCCTCAAGAGGGAATCTTTAAATATTTTTAAGACAGTGATCGATAGATTTTTGATTACCAAGGGGAAGACAGATTATTTAAGGTTATAGAGTTAAGGTTAACATCAGATCTTATTAACTAGAGGAGCAGGCTTAAAGGGCTGAGTGGTCCCCTCTCATTCCTTGTTCTTATATCCACATGTTTGTATCCTATCAGTCTACTCATCCAATTAGGGTGAGCGAGCAGAATGGTGTTAAACAGAACAATTTCTCCTTGTCTCAAGGCCACCTGGCACAATGCTGGCTCTTAACACTTCACTCTACTAAAACTTAATGTAAGGCAGAGTAGTTTAGAGCCTGACGTGACTCCTATGGTGAGATTTATGGCATCAGACTTTGATTTTTCTCAGAACATAGCTGTTTGACAGATTAAACAGTTCTGGATCTGTTCACTCTCACTTCTTATTTTGCTGCTTTTGACAGTCTGGGTCTGTGCTTTCTTTCTTTCTCTCTCCCAGTTGTCCTGCTTTTGATAATTGTGAGACAGCTCTTACTATCTTGCTCCCTCTCATGCCACCTTTTAGGCCTCTGGATCTGTAATTTCACTCACTTCTTCTTGCTTCACGTTTTGATGCTTTG
Source organism: Hemiscyllium ocellatum (assembly GCF_020745735.1). NCBI lineage: Eukaryota > Metazoa > Chordata > Chondrichthyes > Orectolobiformes > Hemiscylliidae > Hemiscyllium > Hemiscyllium ocellatum. Next base: position 48,460,177 of record NC_083402.1, read on the forward strand.
GGTTCACTCTCATTTGAAGGTAGACTTCAAGAACTTCGAGTCACTAACAGGGGATTGCTTGGTTGTGTGACTATGCTTAAACTGGATAATATAACAAATCAAGACCAGATTGCAAACATTTCATTTGACATCCTGGCCCTTCTGTCTGTAACTGAGTGTCTGCCATGCTCCCCAAATGGTTTGAACAGATCCTCCTCTGCAGGGATCAGTATGTACATGTCAAAGTCACTATCACCAGTCTTTGAGCATTTCCTGTCATTACTTGCTTCTTGTCCTGCAGCAGCAAGAAGGGCTGAATATCAAATCTTTGAAAGACAAAATCCTTTAAGAGCATACAGTTATATAACAGCTAATGTCACCTCCATAAGTATTCCACAGACACTGCACGCTTCTGCAATTAGTATAATTTTCACAGCAGAAACAGGTTCCCACATATTTAGTCTGTATGTTCAACTCCAACTCCTGAAAGGCATAGCTGTCCACCCACACATTCACATTGTGATACCACCACAAATGTCACTGTTCTACAATTGCTGTAACATGGGACAGATGCCGGTTACCTTTATCTGGTGCAGGATCCAGTTTTACTAATACATCTCACAGATGCTAACCCCTCCATGCAGTCATCACTACATCACAAGGAATCCTGCAATTCCCAGGCAGCCTGGAGGAGAACCTGCGTGGGGGACTCAATAAACCGTAGGGCTCCTTGTTCTCAGTGTTGAAATATTCCTGAAAACACAATGGGTGGTTGGAGCAGTAGTTACAGCTTTCTGGTGAAGTGGGGGAATTGATGGGTCAAACTTTCAAAACATCCACTCAGACCATCAAACCAATACTGTTGCATTTCAGGGAATGAATGCGAGTCCAGATGCCTTTTAAACATGGCGTCCCAAGCTCCAAGCTCATGAGCTAACCTTGTGATTATCAAACTCCCTCCTGCATCTGCTGCACAATTGGTCAGGCTGCCCAACTCAGAATATCTTATTGGCTGTGTCCCATACACTTCCAATTCCACCATCGGGACTTTTGATGCCATGACCACATTTTCTAAACCTGAGCTTCCTCTTTAACCCCACCCTGAGCACAGGCCAACAAGTTTACTGCCCTGATAGCCCACTGAGAATGTTTAGTGAATTTCTGGAACTCCTGGCCTGAATTTTCCTCATCATTATACAGTTTTGCCAGGATATTACTTCCTTACACCCCTTCATGTCTATCCTGCCTTGTCTCATTTTCCTTGGTCAGATATCATTGGACAGAACAAGTTGTTAGTGGGATCCCTAACATCAACAATAACCAGACAAAATTAGCCAGCAATGTCCATTATTTTTCATATAGGCTCCTGACAGCATCACCAGCTGGCCCTTGATTCAATGATGAGGTCTGCTCAGAGGTGCAAACGTCTGGCAAATGGCTTTCATGTGACTGAACAGACCAACTCGATTTAGAGATCTTTGGCACATGGGCATCCTATCCCACGAGTTAGTGGGATCTGAAGGGTACGGTCTGCTTACTTTTTTTTCCACTGCTGTGCCTCTTCAGTCAGGCATTTAAACTCAAAGCATGATGCAACCTGATAGACAAGTTGTCCGTATCTTTAACAATTGATGGCAAGCTCTTTTCAGTCAATAATGTCAATGCTTCAAACAGAAATTGTTCCTTTGTAGTGATTTCGTTGTTCTCTCAGGAACACAGGCTACTACAGAGTTGAGAAAACAGGACCTGGCAAGGATGATGAATTTCAGCTCATTGGACATATTGGCCAATTCATCAGAGTTGGTTTTGCAGGAGTTTTGTCTGAATGCTTTGGACCTGTCTTCAAGAAGGTCATTAATGTTTGTTAATGGTCCTGAAATTGCATTTGAAGACTGTAGCATATTACAAGCACTAATAAAAGTTGTTACATGGTAACTGAATTAGTTTTCTTTGAAGCAAAGGGCAAGTTTTATTGACCCAAGAAAATAAGTGTGACATTATATGGTTTGACTTGTAATTGTTGCTGTGAAGACAACGTGGGAGCTTTTATTTAGAACAGGCAATATTAAGGAGGTTTTGATCAAGTAAAAATATTTTATGTTGTTATTTGGTCATGGAATATGGTAGCACCAGCTAATCCAACATTTATTGCCCATCCCAAATAGCTTAGAGGGCAGTTAAGAGCCAAACACATTGCTGTCTGGAGTTACATGTAGATCAAACCAGGCAAGATGGCAGATTTCTTTTATTAAAGGACATTAGTGAACCAGATGGGTATATCAAGTAAACACAATCAAACTTACATTGGACTAAATGTTTTCATGACAAAATCACAAGGCTGAACCATCAGTGCTTTGCTACTAATCAGTCTGACATACCTAATGTCAGAGCTGTTATTTAGCTCAAATAAATATATTTTACAAGGATCAGATGTTCACATTTGGATCTTGTCAATGCACATTCCTGTCATTCTTTTCCTTTATTGATTTATATATCAAACCAAAGTCAAATGCCTTGTTAATAGAGTGGAAAGTCAGAGAGAAACAAAGATTAGAAAATATTTCAAGATTTATTTTACTAAACACTGCTGCTTAATTTTCCTCACAACTGTCCTGAATTGTAATCTTTGATTTCACAAGAAATTGATTTTAAACAAAAATATTATGTCAGTTTTAGTTTAAAGTTGACCACACACATTTATTAAACTAAGAACTTTCCCTTTCTCACTGATTATTTTGCTTATTCCGAACATATCCTGTGGGAAGTCATATCCCATCTGCAGTACAATTCTAAATTTAATTAAAGCCAGAGGAGAATAAGATAAGGATCAACAGGTCACCTAAACTTGAACTGACATTGTTCAGAATTTTTTTTAAATCTAATGTTTGAAAGCTTAATTGAATTTATTGAGGAATTCCCAAAGTCACAGCACTGGTCTTTGATCATCTCACTTGTAAACCACAGGTAAAGAGACACAAATTTGCCCCAAAGTAACATTGTATTTTAATCATTGCATATTGTTACTAGAAAATTACTGATTTAATCTGGAATATGTTTATTAAAGAATCTTTACAAACTTGAATGCTTTCCACTGTCTTTGTCTTTTAAATTCTTAATTTGCACTTATGGCCTCAAGATATTCCCTGCATTACTGGCTTTGAAACAGAGTCATCAAACTTTATAGAACTGACTTATTTCACCTTCTTTGCCTATATAACCATCTGTTCTTCTGGGATCAGGAGAATAATTCATTGTTAATAATATTATTTTGTGTTAATTTGAGAGAATCATTAGCTGCTAATGGGGACCCCTCGTGACTGACAATATGTTGTTTGTGGTAGCAGCTCATGTGAGGACAAGACCTTGTTTGTGAGGGTAGGAGCAAGGATTGGAGAAGATGCTCAAGCCCTAAAATTGTTGAATTCAATATTTGGTTCAGTAGGCTGCAGGTTTACCAAGTGGAAAATGAAGTGCTATTCTTCCAGTTTGCGCTGAGCTTTGATGGAGCACTGCAATGAGTCCAAGACAGAGATGTTGGACAGAGAATAGGGTGGTGCATTGAAGTGGCAGGCAACATGAAACTCAGGGTCATTTTTTGCAGATGGAATGTAAGTGTTCTGCAAAGTGCCTGCCCAGTCTGTGCTTCATCTTCCCAGTGTAGAGGGGACCACTACTCTCCTGGACCACTCCTGGAGGATCATTCATCCAGTAAGAATGGAGCCATGCTTGAACAACCAGTCAACCCAACCAATAAGAGAGAAGATCTCATTTGTCTTCACCAGTGAAGACTTGTCCCTATAGAAACTCAGCCATTCATCGCAAGTAACCATGCACAGTGTACATGCTAACATGCTAAATGTAAAACATACTTTGTTTCTTATATTTCTGGTAAACCTTAAACTTTTCTTTTATATAGAACTCATTCACATTTGCATTTCAGTCGGCATGGAAGTATTTTTCATTCATTTACATTTTGGAATGCTATGTGAATAAATGTTATTTTTTTCTCTGATTTAAACTTATCTGAAAGCCTGCTACTGAAGATCATTACACTTAAGAAGTTAAAACACAACTTTTAAAAATAGATGTCTTGCTGCTCAAAACCAATCAACATGGATGCAGAAAGTGCTGCAATTCATACACTCCAGATGGCCACAGATCCTATCATCTTGACACATTAAGCCATCAGGAGAAGATGCATGAGAGAGTGGTGCTGCACTTTAGTTTAGTGTAACTCCACTGTACCTAACTCATACATCGAAAGCAACTCCTTCACACACATCTCATTATAAAAGGCACTTTCCTTAATATGCACCCATGTATATAACAGGTGAGGCAAAAAGTAGCAAGTTAGTAAAACTTGGCTGTCAGAATAAAATTGATAACTTTTTCATCACCCACACCATGCAACATTGTACTTGAACTCATGGCTACATCAGAATGCACAACAGATGATTCTTTGAATGCAAGATACAGCTATTTATTGGAACCAGTTCAGAGAAGGTTTACTGGATGAATAATAGACTGAACACATTGCCTTATGAGAAAAGGCTAGACGGACTAGGCCTGTATCCTCTGGTATTTAAAAGAGTCAGAGGTGACCTGTTATGCAGGTGGTGCTCTTGGTAAGCACTCACTTAAACAACATATGATGTATTTAGGAAGTGCTGTGCTTTAGATATTTGCAACAGTCTAAATTACGTAAACTTTCATGATTCAAAAATATGTTTTTTTAGTTCCTTTCTTTTCTGCCATTTACCTTTGAAAGGCCTCTACCTCCATTTATTTCTTGGATATTTTGTTTATTTAGAACAGGAAAAGAGCCAGAGGGGTCTGTGTTTTTTGGCACTGCATATAATGAAATTATATATCTATCATTTAGAAAGAATTCAGCTACACATAGAAAACACAGTCAAAACCTTCCCTGATGCTAATCAAAACAGGAGGACAGAATGGTGTGGTGGTAATTGATTGATAATTCAGAGGCCCAGGTTCATGCTCTGGGGATAGTGGTTCAAATCCCCCAGAATGCTTGGGAATTTAAAATAATTAATGAAACTTGGAATTGAAATGTCTCAATAATGTTGACTGTGAAACGACCACTGATAGTTACAAAATCCACCTGGGTTCAGTATTTGGCCTTTCAGGAAGGAAATCTGGCATCCTTACCTGATGTGACTCGAGGCACATGGTTGAATCTGAACAACTCTCTGAAATGGCTTCACAAATCATTCAGTTCAAGGGCAATTAGTGATGGGCAATAAATGCTGTCCAAAGATACCCATGAAAGAATAAATAATAATAAAATTATTTTCAAGCCACTTCTTACCATGTTATTCTGTTATACTTCTGTTACTATATAAAATTATGCAATATTTTCACATTTTCTTCTGAGGAACAACAGGAGTAATTTTCACTTCAGGCAGGGGCTGTTAATTGGCTATTAGAGAGCAATCCCCAGCATACATCTGCATGACTTCCTTGTTTATTCAGGTCAATGACCAATTGGTCTTTTATTCTTACATTTCCCAAAAATCAACAGCACTCCAGTACCCTTTTACCATTTACTTCAAAACTCGCCTTGCACCACTCTCATCTTTCTATCAATTTATGGCTTAACTTTCTCTACTACATCTTGTAGACTTAATCTCTTGATACTCAAATTTAACAATGTATTCAGAACTTTCCCATTTAAAATCCCTCAATCATTCAAATAATGCTGCAGGTTTATTCATTTGCAGCATATCAGATACTGCGTGGGATAGTGTGAGGAGCTATAATAGCAAAATTGTGCAATGAACAAAATTTTCAGAGTTTTAAAATTTTGCAAGAGAAATGTGAGGTTTCAGTTGAAAGCTGTATGGAATGTATTAGAAGTCTATGTTATATAAGGTTTTTACTGTATTGAACAAGTTGAAATCACTATTGACTAAACATTAGCAGAGGAGGCAACTTATACTTTAAACTGAAAAATGAAAAATTTTCATTTGTTATTAAGACAATTAAAATCCACTGTAAGGTTATCAGGGTAGGCAGGTGAGCTCTGTCAAGATGTGCTTTTTTGTGGGATGTCTTCTCTCAGTTGGGTATACTCTGCAAATAGGATTTTAAGTAACTGACTTGTGGATACAATGTGAGTTGGCTTGGTAGGTGGTGGGGAAAGGTTAGTGGGTAGATGTAGATTAGATTAGATTAGATTTCCAACAGTGTGGAAACAGGCCCTTTGGCCCAGCCAGTCCACATTGAACCTCCGAAGAGTAACCCACCTAGATGCAGTTCCCTCTGACTAAAGCACCTAACACCATGGGCAATTTATTTAGCATGGCCAATTCGCCTGACCTGTGCATCTTTAGACTGTGGGAGGAAACCAGAGCACCTGGAGGAAACCCACGTAAACACGGGGAGAATGTGCAAACTCCACACAGACAGTCGCCCAAGACTGGAATCGAACCTGGGACGCTGGAGCTGTGTGGCAGCAGTGCTAACCACTGAGCCACTGTGCCACCCATAAGTAGGCACTATATTGGCATGAAAGGCATTGAGGAGATGGGTAAAGATACATAGGTTAGTGGGGAATGTGGTGTGTGCATGTGGATGTTACTGAGACTGAGAGGAGTTGACAGCGAAGGATGAATGAATGTTTTATTATTTTTAGGATATGTGATTGAAGGTCTAAGGGAGATTTTCTACTGAGTCCACCTCAGGATCTGGCAGTCCCCTCAGCTCTTCACAGATCATCTGGTTCAATTTCCAATCTAAGTCACACCCCAGACATGCACTAAAAATAGAGATTGATTGCAGCTCGCTTTTAAAGGTTGGGTTCACAAAGCTGTGAAATATCTCAAACCTTGTACCCGACCTGAGAATAAAAATTAGGTCGAAGCAGTTTTATTTAAGGGTCCAGTCAAGCACCTCAATTTTATTTGTCATTGCCTCATCTCCATTTGAATGTCAAAACTGTCCCCACAAATACATAACATCTCAGCTAAATTGTTTCCTCAATGTCTCAACACAATCGGATTAATTGTTTTCCAAATTACCATTGACTTGGTTTTCAAGACGAATTCATATTCTGGATAATTTGTGGCCGTAACCTCATTTTTACTTTTGCGATTGTAAGAAAAATGTGGGAAATTGCAGTGCCCATGTTTGTTTGAAGTATAAAGCATTTTCTTTCTGGCACATTTCTGTGTCAATTGCAAACCTGGATGCTATCTTCTTTCTGAAAGGGCACACAGATTTCTTTCATGAATGCAAGTTTCACAGCAATGGAATCAATTCATGTTTCACCACAAGTCCATAACACCTTGGAATGATAAGCATTCCCATCTTAACCTTTTATAAAAGGAAGGGTTTTAAGGCTGTGGTTTTGGATCAGATAAAACCAGACTATAAAATTGTCGAGGCAATCAAAGCCAAAAAATGAGTTAATATGGAGAGAACTGTGCTGTTGGAATTGCAGACAAACACAGGGTACATTGTGTACCTAGTTGGTTTCAACATAATTGACAGCAAAAGTAGAAGCCAATGTACATATAATTACTTTGCTCTGTGCCACCATTTCTGAGTCCTTCATTTCACACAGCTTTATTGGAGCAATTTTCAGTTTTGGCCAACATCATGGAAACATAGAAAATAGGAGCAGGTCTCGGCCATTCCACCCATCAAACCTGCCAACCATTCAACATGATTATGGCTGACCTTCCATCTCAGCATCTTACTGCTGCTGTCTCCCTAAATCAGTAACTCGTTTCACCTCTAGAAATCCGTCTGTTTATTTCTTACATATATTTAGAGATTTGCTCCATAACCTTTTCAGTTAAATAATTCCACACATCGCCCACTCTCTGGATGAAGATATTTCCCTTCATCTCAGTCTGAAATGGCCGCCTGGCATCCTAAGACCATGACCACTAATTCTAGACCACCCAGCCAGGGCAAACCACATCCAGTCTGTCTATGCCTATTAGAATGTTGCATGTTTCATTGAAGTTCTCTCTCATTCTTCCAAAATCCAATGAGTACATGTCTAGTCAATCTGCTATTTCAGAAATTAGTCTGGTGAACATTCACTGCAATCCCTCTGTGGCAAGAGTGCCCTTTCTTCGGCAAAGAGACCAAACCTGTATAGCTGCAGTAAGACCTCCTTGCTCTTGCACTCAAACCCTATTGAAATAATGGTCAATGTAACTTTTGCCTTCCTGCTTGCTGTACATATATGCTTGCTTTCAGCTCCCCTTGTACATTTCAATAATAATCTGCCAATCTGTTTTTCCTACCAAATTGGAGAACTTCACATGCAACCACACTTTTCTGCATCAGCCATGTATTTGTACACTCACTTAATGAGTTGAAATTGCCTTAAGGGATTTTTACTTCCACCTAATCAATCACAATTGAACATAGTTTTGTGTCATCAGCAAACTTGGAATTATTACACTTGATTTCCTCACTCAAATAATTGTAAAAAAAAAATGAGAATAGCCGGAAGCCAAGAATTGATCTCTGTGTTAACTCAGCAATCAGCATCCATTTCAAAAACAACTCTTTTATTTCTATTCTCTTTTTCTTTTTTCTTTTCTGAGAGCCAATTTTTAATCCATGCCAGTATAATTCGGCTTTGATTTTGCAGAATAATTTCTTATGTAGGATTTTATCAAAAACTTTCTGAAAATTCAAATATACATATCCAAATGCTTTCCCTTCTCTATTCTACTCACTCCATTCTCAAAAAAACTCCAATAGGTTTGTTTATCATAATTTCCTTTCATAAGTCCATGTTGGCATTACACATGTTGTAAGTGTCCTGTCGTCACATTTATAAAAGATTGCAGCATTTTCCCCATGACTGATTAATTCACAATACCCTGTTTGCTCCCTCACTTCTTTTTTAAACAGCGGAGTTACATTTGCCTGCCTCCCAACCTGCCAGGACTGTTACAAAATCTACAAAATTTGGAAAGATGATAACTGACACAAATACAGTCTCCATGGCCTCACCCTTTAGTATTGTGAGATGTAGATTCAGGAGGCCATGTCTCTCTAATAGTAGCTCAGTAGTTAGCAATACTGCCTCATAGCACCAGGGACTCAGGTTTGATGCCAGTCTCAGGTGACTGTGTAGAGTTTGCATGTTCTCCCTACATCTGTGTAGGTTTCTTCCAGGTACTCTGGTTTCATCCCTCAGTCCAACGACGTGCAGGTTAAATGGATTGGCCATGGGAAATACGAGGTTACAGGAATAGGGTTGGGTGTGTCTGTGTAGGATGCTCTTCAGTGGGCCAGTGTAGACTTGATGGGGTGAATGGCCTGTTTTCACATTGCAGGGATCCCATGAAATCTTCCAGTTGATCAAGAGGTCCACATAATCAAAAACACACTAAATAATAGAATTGTAATACAGGGTGTATATGTATCATTGTTAAACTTCATTTACAGCATAAATCATTTCAATGATAATGTAACTTTGCCTTAAGTTAAAGTTACTGGCAAAGAGGCTTCTCACTTGCACATTCAACGGACTACTCAGACATTGCAGAGATTGTGATAATACAGGATCCTTCTGGTATTTAAGGTCTATAGATTCTTCCAGTTTATCAAGAGTTCCAATTCATAAGATGCCAGTTTAAAGAAAGTTTGCTGTAGGCGTTTACTTAATCTGTCATTTCCTTGTTCTCCATTATCAATTCTCTCATTTCAGACGATAAAAGGTCTATATTTGTCTTCATTAATCCTTTTGTTTTTACATACTTGTGTCTGATTTTAATCTTCTTGCAAGTTTTCTCTCTTATTCTATTTTTTCCCATTTTAATCAATCGCTTGGTTTTGCTGAATTCTAAACTGTTCCCAATTTGCAGACTTAATCCTTTTCATAGCAACATAAATGAGTCTTCTTTGGATCTAATACTTCCCTTAATTTCTTTTGTTAGCCATGCTAGGGGACTATTTCTTATTACATTCTCTCACCAAAAAGAAATATATAGCAGTTGCAGGGCTTGCATTTAGTCCTTAAATATTAACTATTGCCTATTGTCAGATCCCAAACTGAAATCTGGCCTGATGGATCATTCCTTTTTTGATTTTACTAAGATAGTCCTTCGTTGAAATATAAGTATGCAAAATTACAGATTTGGGTATTAACAATAAAACACAAGTTTCTTTAGAAGGAGAAATAATATCCAGCTAAAATGAAACAAATTACTTGCATGAAACACACATCTAAAGATTTTGAAACACATGGTAGATATTGAATCCCATATACACTCCTTCAAGATCAGATTCCATAGTACTCACACGAGAGAGAATTTCCTTGTGTGTCATCTTTATAGGTTGAAATTAACTCTGACTTCAACTTCCAGTCTTGCAAATCTTGAAAACTCTTCCTGAAGCCTTCCTTAACTTGACCTTAAAACTTGCCGGCTTCAAGTAACCAGTTCAGGGTTTTATCCTAATACTTCAGCTCTGGAACTATTAGGAAACTTCTTACTCTGAAATAATTTATTTTTAAACAATTCCAAACTATCTTCTCCTTTTCTCACGAGCAGCTGCTTTACTCATCCATTTAGCTAATTCAACTAATAATTCTGAAACTAAAACTGAAAAGTTTCTAAGTTCGTAGGTTGGCTCACTGAGCTGGAAGGTTTGTTTCCAGATGTTTCATCACCATGACTAGGAAACATCATCAGTGAGAGTCAGTGAAGCTCTGGTGGTGTGTTCTGCCTCTCTATTTATAGGTCTTGGTTTCTTAAGGTGGGTGATGTCATTTCCAGTTCTTTCTTTCAAGGGAAGGTAGACGGGATCTAAGTCGATGTGTTTACTGATGAAGTTCTAGTGAGAATGCCATGCCTCTAAGAATTCTCGTTCATGTCTTTGTTTCACCTGTCCTAGGATCTGTGTTTTGTCCCAGTCAAAGTGGTGTCCTTCTTTGCCTATATGTATAGAAACTAGTGATAGCAGGTTGTGTCTTTTGGTGGCTAGTTGGTGTTCATGTACTCTGGTGACAAGTTTTCTGCTTGTTTGTCTGATGTAGTGTTTTTTTTTACAGTTTTTGCATGGTATTTTGTAAATGACGTTAGTTTTGCTGGTAGTATCTAATGGATCCTTTATGTTCATTAGTCACTGTTTAAGTGTGTTGGTAGGTTTGTGAGCTAAGATGATGCCAAGGAGTCTGAGTAGTCTTGGAAGTCATTTCTGATATGTCTTTAATGTAAGGTACTGAAAAGTTTCTCTTCAAGCTATGGATTTTCTACAATACACTTTAAAACAAGTCAGATTCTTTCATCACAAAGCCTAAGATACTAATTACCCTGTTTAATTTTTACACTCACAAATGCTCAAAAGGTGTACAAAACCTGCTAGCTTATGGTGGCTATATCTCTCAAACTGTTTTAGAAGAACTCACCATGTCTGCAGAAATACAAGTTAATATTGAACCCCTTCATTGACACAGAAAACCTCATATGCTATTGGTACAAAATTCAAAACCCAACTTTAATAATAAATGATATTAACATACATAAAAGTCACATATATTACACCATACATGCTTTTAAAATTTTAAAGTTACTCAATCTCTCACAGCCAACTGACTCTTCATATCTCAATGGTTTCCTTTCTTTCAGTTTAGGAGCTAAGTTTTGAATTGGACTAATCAATATATATGCCAAAGAAGAATTCTACTGTATTTGGGCAACTCTCTTCTGAAGGATCTCTCAAAGGAATTAACCACTTCACATTGTACAAAACCAAATCTAGTTTAACTTTCCATCAAGTTTGTTCTTCAGCAGACTTATCTAAAAAAAACTGATTTACATTCCAGGAATTCACCCACCACAGTACAATTACTATTGTACTTTGCTCAGTCTTTTTTGCAGATTAAAGTTACCCATGTAGCACTCTTGCTACAAGTATCAACTAACTTTGCATCAAATGCTATCCCTAACTTACCACTATTGCTTGGAGACTAATAGACAATTCTTACTAATGTTCTCTGCCCTTTGTTGCTTCTTAGTTACACCCAGACATTAAGATCTTCTGTGCCATTATCCTGTCTCGCTGTTGTACTGATTTTTTCTTTCACTCGTAAAGCCACCCCACCTCCTTATCCTTTTTTGTATATCCTTCCCAAATATTCAACACCTTTGCATGTTTAATTCCCAGTCTTGGTCACTCAGCAGCTATGTTTCCATAATCACAACCACATCATTCCCACTTATGGCTATTTTCACTGTTAAATCATTGATATCATTGTAAATGCTCTGTGTATTCAGGCATAATACTTTTAAACGATTTTTTAAAAACATTTTTGCACATTTATATACAATGTCATATTTGTTGCTTGTCCTAGTTTCATATACTTTTTCTTTTGTTTTCTACTTTTGTATCTTTCATTTCCATCTTTGTTTCCCTCACATATTCTCCCCACTCAGGTTTTCTAATCTTCTGCTACTCTAGTTCAAATCCTCACCTACTGTATTAGTGAACGCCCCTGTGGTGATCTCAGTTCTGGTCCTGCCAAAAACAACCATTCAGCTTGTGCCAATCTCATCTTCCCCAGAATCTGTCCTAATACTCCATGCATCTACATTTCCACTACCCTCCTCACAAACCCAGCCCATCAGTAATTTTCTAGCCATTGCTTCAACTAGTCTTTTCTCCTAGTCCTAATCTTACTAACACATGATAACCCTGAGATTACTACCTTTGATTTCCTACTTTATAATTTATTTCCTAATTTCCTTAAGTACTACTTGCATGATCTCATTCCTCTTCTTCCATATGTTGTTACCACTGACATAGACTATGACCTGTAGTCGTTCCCCTTCCCTTTCCCCATGCCTTGCAGGTTCCCAGTATCTTCCATAACCTAGGATCAAGGAAGGCAACATACTGGTAGCATGTCGACAGCCACTGAATTATTGATTGCTTTCCCTTAAGATAGAAACCCTTAACACTATGATTCTCTTTTTCTTATCTGCCCTCTCACTCCCAATTTTCCTTAAATCATCAACAACAGCTTCTTCAGGTCAACTTTAGTAAATTCCAGTACCAGTTGGATAATAATTGGTATTGTTGCAATGCAGTAAAAAATGAGGTCTGCAGATGCTGGAGATCACAGCTGCAAATGTGTTGCTGGTCAAAGCACAGCAGGTTAGGCAGCATCTCAAATGCAATAAATTTATATTTCTAACACAACTGCTTACACTTGTCCAGAGGCAAAAACTGTTTCAACAGAAAGAGATCTAAAATTGGATGGTAATCTAAAAACAATCAACAACATGTATATCAGAAGGAGATAATAAATACAACACAAAAGCATTCATACATGTGATAAGTAACATCTTATTCAGCTTTGACAGACCTACTTTGCAATACTTACTTTTATACATTCTCTGACTAAGAGCAGCTGAATGGATTTTTAAAAATGTTATTCCCTAAGTATCTTTAGAGGTTCTGATTCTCAATGTATCTATTAATGACTTGGATGAAGCAATAGAGAATTGTACAACAGATTTTCATCTGACATTAAGTTAAAAGGTGTAATAAATTGAGTAAATTTGAATTATGGTATGAACACAGTAAGAGAGTGGGCTGATGGAGTTTGATGTGGAAAAGAGTATGATCAGCCACTTTAAATGCAAGAAACTCCAATTAAAATACTATTTATATTAAAAGACCAGAGCTGTGGAGAAGAAAAGTAATTTGGGTGTTCATGTATAAAATCATTAAACAATAGTGCACAGCCATAAAATGTGCTCAAAAAGAGCTGATGGAATGTTATCTCAACATAATGGGAGCACAAAGGTGAGGAATTGATTCTTCAGTTGTAGGGAGCTTGGGTCAGATTCTATCTGAATGACAAGTTAAATAAAGCCTGTTTGTATTTCCTTATATTTAAAGGTTTGATGGATAATCTAAATGAGCACCTTAAAATGATGAAATAATCTGTTTTACATGTGAATATTGTGCAATAAAGAAGAAATAGAGGTTAGGAACTCCTTTGAGGTGACCAAATGAGGCTGAAATGTAAAGTGCATGATACACAAAGGTTAATTAAAATGTTAGAAGTGATACCAAAGTCTCACATTATGCCGTTAAAAGATCTGTTTCATAAGGAAGACAGTTAATAGTGGCTTTAATTTTTACTTCTTTTTTTCTATAATTTTTCAGTTCTTTTACAACTTTCAGTTGCCTCAAATATTAAAAATCATCTACCTATTTTTTAAGTTTAGCATTATCAGATTTTAAGGAAGACAGCCGGTGAATGTATAAATGTTTAATGTAGGAAAGAGGTATCTCACTTTATTGGTAAAGTCATGTTCACAAGATCAAAATTAATCTGTGTTCATCCTTACAATGACATGAGAAAGATTTAAGAAACTATGAGTTCAAACTTATGTTTATTTGGCTGAGCATTAATGTCATAGAATTTCATGGAGGATTTCTCTCCATGGAGAGCAGCAGTTCTTTTCAAACTATTGTCCCAAGCTTACCTGATTTCCTATTTATGCTGTCCTCATGCCTCCAGGCACCTACTCTCACTTTCATGCCAAGAATTACCTTGTTTCCTCAATCCAGATGATAGGATAGGAAGCTGCATGTTTATGAGGCAAGACATTCACTTAATGATGCTGATAACAATAATCCCTGTTAATCGACAACTCATCACGGCTTAGTAAGAATCTCATCTCAAAGTCCACAACTACTTTGGAAAATGCAGCTAGTTATGCCTGATATCGAGAGAGACTTTGCTGGCCTTGTCACATGACACCTCAGGATTTCTCACCATAGCCAACATCATTCAAGTCCAAAAAGATTCTGCCCTATAAGTTTTCTTTTTACCCGTTAGATTATCTATTGGTTTGTAATCCTAAAATGTAGACAAATCATCATTTGCACTGATTTGTCAATTAAGGATATTCCTCCAAGTGTGAACATCAGCTCTTTGTAAGATGAGTGAACTTTTGCTGAGACTCTTCATTCTGTCATGTGGGGACCATCTTCTGTCTCTTCTTATTCAGAAGAGAAATTTGCTTTCAAACTCAATTCTTTACTACTTAGAATTTTATATTGACTATCATGGATTGTGCATCTGTGGGGTGGCACGGTGGCTCAGTGAATAGCACTACTGCCTCACAGCAGCAAGGACCCGAGTGTGATTCCTGCCTTGGGCAACTGTCTGTGTGCAGTTTGCACATTCTCCCCATGTCTGCATGGGTTTTCTCGGGGTGCTCCAGTTTCCTCTCACAATCCAAAGATGGGCAGGTCAGGTAAATTGCCCACAGTGTTAGGTGCATTAGTCAGGAGCAACTATAGGGTAGGGGTCTGGGTAGATTACTCTTCGGAGGGTCGTTGTTGAGTGGACTTGTTGAGCTGAAGGGCCTGTTTCCATACTGTAGGGAATCTCATCTAATTTTTTATCTCTACATAACAATTCTTGGTACTTAACAGAAGATTATCAAGCCTATGTTTAATATCTGGAATTTTCAAGTGATGCTGGAAAAGACAGGGGGTTTAAGCAAATCAGTCAAATAACGTTATTTACCCACTTTTCCCTATTATTTAAGAAACTTGGTATGGAAGCTTGTGAAATATAATTTTTATTTCCAAGAGTGAGGCAGCCTTGGTGTTCTGAAATGACAAAGTCTCGGTGAGCTATGGTCTGTCTCACAACTGAAAATTAAAATCATATTTCACTGTCCTTTGTAGCCTATTCTACTTACAACACTAATTGGTTCCTATGACTAAATCATTGTAGCATTAATTTAAACTCTACTTACTTTTATTCAGTTTTAATGTGGTCTACATAAGCATCAAAGTAGCTTTTATGCTCCCTTTCATAATTACATAAAATTTCCTTTTCTTGCTCTCTCAGTACTACTTTCTCAACTTTAGAGGCTGCAATTTTCAAAGTCTCTTCAACTGGGATTAGATTTTATAAAATTCACAGAGCCATTTTGTTCTGAAATATTTTGTGTCTTGCCAATGAATCAAACAGTATCAATGTTATATTTCATTGTTCAATATAAACAATATGCTGTTCATGAATTATCTGTCTCTATAAAGAAATGTTTATGTTACATTTCAGATTCCATACAGCCACCTAGAAGTGCTGCATTGCTGTAGAAGTGGATAAAATATGCACATAAGAACATGTAGCTATTTAATTGCTGGACAGGCTCCTTTGCAACAGATACCATCAGTTGGGAGATACTGGTGATGGTACAACAGATTTTCCTTGATTTTAGATAATTTGAGAAATTATTTAAAAGAAAAAGGGTACATTCTGGTTTAACTTCAGCTAAGCAGTGAAAGTTCATTCCATTCTATTTCCAACTGCATTAGCGAGTTGGGCTCCAGAGGGCGTGGATTGGGCTTATACTTCTTCTGAGACATTGTCTAGGAGTGTCTGAGGTTACACCAGGAAATTTGCCAGATATGCTAGTAGAGCTTATTCCCTAAAAGTAGATTTTGTTCTGCATCTAAAGTAGTTTGAAATTTCAAACAGCAATTGATCCCAGAAATATTAATTACAACTGCAGCTGGGATCTAATATCAAAGGGAGGAAGGTCTAATGTTAAAAGCACAATGTTTTCTTCTTTGAGTCTGAATAGCTTTATTTTCCCATTCCCAAACAGAACTCTGTCAGTCAGAGATTACATTTCTATCATAAAGGAGATTGCCCTGCTGTCAATGCAAGATAATGCAGAATCAACAAAATGTTTAGATTAAAAAAACATACATTTTTATTGGGATTCTGTCTTCATTTAAATCTTATGTATGTTGTTTTTTTCCAGAACCATCTGGTTTTGTGTACATTCATTACCACCAACCCATCTTGGTAGTACCAGTCTAAGCTTCTGATACCATGTAGCGAATGATGCTCATTGACATCTTGGGCAGAAGATAAGATCAATCATGATGAACAAGAATTAAATTTTTAGACTTCCTGTGAAGATTTATAGGTCAGGTTGTGGGTGAAATCATGGATTCATTCGCTGAGCTGGTCTCGTTTTCTGCAAACGTTTCATCGCCTTGATCGGTGACATCATCACATGCGTCTTTGATAAGGTGTTGGTGCTCTGTCCCCCCTTGTATTTATATATCTCTGTTTGTTGGTACTTCTGGTTTTATATCTGAATGGTTTGTATGCGGGGTCCAGTTCAATGTGTCTACTGACTGAGTTCCAGTTGGAGTACCAAACTTCAAGGAATTCTCTGCTATGTCTCGGTTGTGCTAGGATGATTACATCATCCCAGTTGACTTTGTGCCCTTCATTGTCCGGGTATTTGGAAATGAGAGAGTGCTGGTTGTGTCTGGCAGTAGTGAGCTGATGTTCATGCACTTTTAGGGTCAGCTTTCCTCTTGTTGGCCCTATGTACTGTTTTTCACTAGTATTATAATTCTTATAATGCACTTTTAAATGTAATTTGTCTTTTGTTAAACTGTTTATTATCTTCAGTTAACCAGACCTTGAAGTCTCTTTTCAAACGAAAACATGGAGTAACTAATCACAAGAAACTTTTATAAGTATCAAAACACAGCTCCTCCCTGGTTTGGTGGGAATTTCAACTTGCATGACTTTTATTTACTCCAATGAGTGTACCTCAGTTTGTGGTTCTTGTTGTTAGATTCGAACATTCACCCACTTACCTCCCCTGTACGTTGTACAATTGATTTATGATGGAAACTATTCCCCCAAGGAGCAACATTAATCCTAATGTTGTGATTCAGCTGAATGCAGCTTCTTTATTTCTCACCCAAAGTAAGTCATGTGCACAAAATGTTCAACGTTCAAGTAAATGTCATGACTATGCATAGATTTGGGTATAAAATTGAATAAGCTCCTTTTGGATGAAGAGCCGAGAATGTGATGCTAGTAAAACACAGCAGGTCAGGCAGCATCTGAGGAACAGGAGAACTGACATTTCAGGCAAAGGCCCTTCATCATGAATTCCTGATGAAGGGCTTTTGCCCAAAACATTGATTCTTTTGCTCCTCAGATGTTGCCTGACCTGCTGTACCTTTCCAACACCACACTCTCGACTCTGATCTCCAGCATCTGCCCAGTCCTCATTTTCTCCTTTTGGATGATGTCATAATTTGTGTGAAAGGTCAAATTTAATGATGTCTCAGTAATTAAAGTAAAAGATTAATTGAGGACAACGCCACTTTTTTCTTCATTTGTGGGCATTTCTTGTTGGCCAGCATTTATTTCCCTTGAGAAGGTGGTGGTGAGCTGCCTTCTTGAACCACTGCTGTCCATCTGCTGTGGGCTGACCTACAATGACATTAGGGAGGGGTTTCCAGAATTCTACTGAGCAACAGTGAAGGAACAACAGTATATTTCCAAGTCAGGATGGTAAGTGACTTGGAAGGGAACATGAAGATGGTGGTATTCCCATTTATCTGCTGCCCTTGTCCTTCTGGAAGTGGTCATGGGTTTGGAAGGTGCTGTCTGAGGATCTTTTGATGAATTTCTGCAGTGCGTCTTGTAGATAGTATACACTGTTGTTGCTGAGCATCGGTGGTGGAAGGAGTTGATGCTTGTGGATGTCATGCTGATCAAGCAGGCTGCTTTACTCTGGATGGTATCAAGCTTCTTTAATGTTGTTGGGACTGCACTCATCCAGGCAAGTGAGGAGCATTCCATCACACTCCTGACTTATGGATTGTAGATGGTGGACAGGTTTTAGGGAATCAGGAAGTGAATTACTCACTGCAGTCTCTGACTTGCTCATGTGGCCACTGTGTTCATGTGGTGAGTCCACTTGAGTTTCTGGTCAATGATTACCCCCAGGATGTTAATAGTGGGGATTCAGTGATGATAAAAACTTTGAATGTCAAGGGGAGATAGTTAGATTGTCTCTTATTGGTGATGGTCCTAGCGTGGCATTTATGTGGTGCGAATGTTACTTGCCACTTGTTGGCCCAAGCCTGGATATTGTCCAGATCTTGTTGCATTTGACCATGGATTGCTTCAGTATTGTGCATGGCGCTGAACATTGTGCAATTATCAGCAAACATCCCTACTTCTGACCTTATGATGGAGGGAAGGTTATTGATAAAGGAGTTAAGAAAAGGCTTGTACCATTTTCCTGCAAAGAAATGACAACTGACCAATCAAGCCTTCTCTGGCTCAGCACAGAACCTGACCAATAAGTGACATTTACCAAAAATGAAGGGAGGGAGTTAAAATATGACAGGGAAAATGAAGGGAAAGTTAAAGCAATGAGCAGAGATGAACATCCTAGTGAATTAATGTGCTCAACACATTTAACCTAAGTTTGGATTGTTGCTGAAGTGGAGATGTTGCATAAAGTAATTGTCAGGATATTTGGTCTGTTTCCACTTCACAGCATTCTGGCTACAAGTGAGCATTGAAGCAAATCTGAAAGTAAGTGGAGGTAGGTTTAGAGCCACTGCTGACTGGTGCCTGAGCCAGCTCTACATTGCATGTTAGCTGAAAATGTTCTGATACAATTCTTTATTGTTTGACCTGTGCAAATATTTGCCCATTATTGTTGACAGCTGGATGTCCCAATGCCTGTACATGTCATTAGTGACAACTTGATTGATATACATAATAAGGCAAGTGTATCATCATATCAAAAACATGACATACTCTGATTAAAACTTCCTAATAAAGTATCCATCCATGTGATGTTTCAGGCATTCAGAGATGTTATAGAAGAGAATTATAAAATCCTAGAGCCCACAAGGAAGCTGTTTGGCGAATCAAGTATTTGCAAAATTTTTGAAAAGTTTTCTATTTAGAACCACACGTCAGCTTTTCCTTCACAAAGTAGTTATCTTCAAATATGTGTCCAATTACCTTTTAAAATTCAAATAGGATCTGATTCCCCCACCTTTTCCGTATTGCATTCCATACCTTAACTACTCTGTACGAATAAAAGTTTCATTTCCCCTTCAGATGTTTAGTCCAATTATTTTAAATCTGTGATTTTTGGCTACTGGCCCATTTGCCAAAGCAAATATTTTCTCCTGATTAGAGCTGTGACAAACCTTTTTAGAAACATAGAATATAGGAACAGGAGTAGGCCATTTGGCCCTTTGAGTCTGGTTAGCCATTCAATATGATCACGGTGGATCATCCAACTCAGTACGCTGTTTTAATTTTGTTCCAAATCTTTTCATTCCTTTAGACCTAAAAACCACATCTACATCTTTCTTAAGAATCTTTAATGTTTTAACTTCAACAGTTTCTTCTGGTGGGGATTTCCACAGGATCACCACTGCCTAGTAAAGAAATTTCTCCTCATCTCTGTCTTACTCCTTATCCCTAAACTGTATTCCCTGGTTCTGTACTCCATGGTCTAATCCTATTAGAATAGTTTGGAGGATGAATTCCTGGAATATAAACTAAACAGCTTTTGAGAAAAGCATGTTCAAGAACTAACTAAAAAATGAGTTATTCTCAACCTGCCATCATGCAATGAGAAGGAAAAAATGTCTCCTGTACAGAATAGAAAACAATTTATACCAATGATTAGATGAGGGGAATAAATACATATGAGCAAGATGGGTAAGAAGGTATGTTTGTAAAGAGGACGTTGGAAGGTTGTAGACCAATAGTGGTAGTTTGAATACATGGGAAAATATCTGGCAGATGGACCATTGTGATGATGCTACTCCTTCAACAAGATTGGGTTGTCCTTGGTTTTTTTCTCAGGACGTCATAAATACACAGACTCTGAGACATGTGGGATTGATCTACTTGAGAACACTTTCAAGCTTTTTAAAAAAAAACACATGCATAAAGAAAGGCGAGTGGCCAGTTCTCTCAGCTCAACTTTCCTCTGGTTTGGTTTGGTTTGGTTTTAGCAGTCTGGCTGTTTACTGAAAGCAGGCAATCAGTTGTGAAGCTGTTGGATCCAAAGAAGATCTATGCTGGCCCTCCCTCTCTCTGACATCTCTCCTGGAAGACCCTGTGTTTGATTTTACCTTCTGTGCCAAGGGTGTTTATGGGGATTGTTGCAGGAATTTTGAACAGCATCATTAATTTGGGATAATCTATTGGGTTTTCAGGTAGGTTGTTATTCAGTATTCTATTCTATTTTGTTTGTATTTCAATCAGTAGTTTTGCTTAAAACTAAATGGTTTGATCAGCTGCATCCCTCCTGGGGCATCCACTATATATCTGCTTAAAATAACTGGCAAAGTTAGGGTCCGAGCTACTGTCTAAAAATGTTTTGAGGGGGTCTCACCTGGTCCATAACTCCATAATGTGGAAGAATGTGAAGTTGTTCACTTTGACAGGAAGAATAAAATAAAACAATGTACAAATGAAATGGAAATTGATTGCAAAATTTCAAAGTTCAAAGGGATCTATATGTTTAGGGACATGAGAGCAAATAAAAAGATGCAGGTCCAGAAACCAATTAAGAAAGGTAATGGATTGCTATCCTTTATTACAAGAAGAATTGAATATCTAAAAAAAGGTATGCTTCACTTTTACAAGGCATTGATGGGACCATATCTCAAATATTGTATCAGTTTTGGTCTTATTTAAGAATGGATGTAAATGGTTAGGAGGTGATTCAGAGGAGATTTACTAGATTGCTACCTAGAATGAGAGAGCTATCATATGAAGAAAGGTTTGCCAGATTAGGTTTATTTTTATTAGAGTTCAGAGTTTTGGAAAGATTGACTTGATTGAAGTGCATAAGATTCTGAATGGATTTGACTAACTGGATGTGGAGAGGATGTATCATTTTGTGGATGAGTCCAGAACAAAGGGACACATTTTTAAAATTAGATGTTGTGCTTTTCCGGCAGACATTTATTTTCTCTCAGAGGATCGTGCAACTTTGGATCCCTCTACCTCGGAAAGTGTAAGAGGTAAGGTCATTAAATATGTTTAAGGCAAAGGTCAATAGATTCTTGCTAGGCGAGGAAATCGAAGATTGTCAGGAGTGAATAAGAATGTGGAATGAGAAACACAACTGCTCAACCATAATTTTACTGAATGACAGAGTAGGTTCGAGGGGCTGAATTTTCATATGTTCATGTGTCCAAAACCAGCCATTTTAAATAATAACATAACTGTCTTGCTGACTCTATGACATGCACTTGAACACCAAATGCAAATAATTAAATGAGACCTATTTCTTTATTTTTATGACTTGAAGATTAAACAGAATCCACTGAGAAACCAAAAATAATCAATTGCCATGAGAGCTGCTAAGAAAGAAACAAACAGAGAATGTTTTTCTACTGATCCCAGCCTTAAGGGCAGGAGATGTGGGAAAAAGTAGTTGGCTCTGCAAACTGCCTCGCACTGTCACTGCATGTGAAAAATATTCAATTTCCTAGTTTTGTTGTTGTTGAAGTTGATGAACACTTGGTCTATAGATATCAAAACATATGAGTTTCTGGGAGGTCCCACTAATTTTAACTTTGACCATAAAAACACTTCCCCAAACAATCACTAGTTGTTAGATGAATTCCCAAAACAATATCCATTCAGAACCAAAATAAATTAAATTTACAGTATAAATAGAGTCCATTTCACCATGAAATAATAGTTATCTTATTTATCCCATTGTGTTGTTTTAGCATTGCTTCTTTGGGCTTTTTTCAATAGCTGTCTGTGTACCATTTGGAACAAAATTTAAATTTTTGTGTGATTTTGTGAATACTCAATAGAAAGAAACTTTCAATATAATTCTCTTAATACTAAATCATTACTTGATTCCTAAAAATCTTTTAATAATTAACAATTTTGTAGCACAGCCAATTAATCCCACATTTTATTAATAATATATTTTGCTATTATTGTTTGTGAACATTTAAATTTGGGTCAGCACTCAGCACATTGAGACTGCATTGTCATTTAGTAAAATTGTGGCTGATCTGATCACATCACGAACTCACACTAATCTTCCAACTCCTTGTTTATCAATAATCTATTCCTCAAAGACTTCTGGGCAGAATCTTATAGGGGCCTGAGTGATGTGGGCTATGATGTGATTTGTGGTAGAATCTCGCATTAAAGCCAGGGAGGCCTACCTCAACATCGGATACAACTTATCGTATCTTTTACATATTTGCCAAGTATTGAGGTAAAATTCTCACTAGACAGTAGTGAGTAACCAATTCAGGGGGATTACAGCTAATTAAATGTCTTATTAAGGCTGCAACTCACCTCATTAATATTTGGCCTTCTTACTAAACAAGCACATTGTACAAGCTAGATGTTGAGTGTTCTTGACATGGAAGTCAGAGCAAGTACCTAGTGACTTCTGTGCACCTCAGACTGTGAATAGCCTCTATTTTGCTCAGCACAAAACAGTATCTGAGGCTACAGCAAATGGGAAACAGCAACAGGCATGTCCACAGGCATTCTCATCTGACATTAGCCCCAAGCCCTCATGACGATTGTGGCACCCCCTCAATCCACTAGCAGGCTGCTTAGGAAGTATTGACTTTAGTTACAAAGTATCTGGATTAGAGGTGCTGGAAAGGCACAGCAGTTCAGGCAGCAACCGAGGAGCAGTAAAATCGATGTTTCGGCAAAAGCCCTTCATCAGGAATACCTGATGAAGGGCTTTTGCCCGAAACGTCGATTTTCCTGCTCCTCGGATGCTGCCTGAACTGTTGTGCTTTTCCAGCACCTCTAATCCAGAATCTGGTTTCCAGCATCTGCAGTCATTGTTTTTACCTTATTTAGTTACAAAGTACATTGGCAATTAGTATTCACAGACTGCTGTAAGAATACTTTGCGTGCACTGACCGGCATCCAGACCACACACTGGGCCAGGCTACATTCAGGGTTGCTCACTTGCTTTCGCAGTTCACACTCACCTGGATGCTCACACAATCCTTGCCTTGCTGCCGATGTCATGGTCATACCAACTTGCCTTGCTGGTCAGCAGTCTTCATTCAAGAATGTGTATGTTTTGCTGGACTGCAGTGTGCTACATTAATCCCACAGTTGCACCATGTACCACCAGCCTACACAGTAAACATAATGTGTACAGGTGGTTCTCATATAAAGCATGCTTCAGCAGCATGATTTGGCTATAATGTCGCTGAAGAATTAGCAAACGGTATTGTTGAGAATGCTTACCTCAGTTCACAATATCACAA
The DNA here is from genome assembly GCF_020745735.1 of Hemiscyllium ocellatum. Taxonomy (NCBI): domain Eukaryota; kingdom Metazoa; phylum Chordata; class Chondrichthyes; order Orectolobiformes; family Hemiscylliidae; genus Hemiscyllium; species Hemiscyllium ocellatum. Next base: position 48,484,267 of record NC_083402.1, read on the forward strand.
TTCTAACGGCGAATGTTTTGCATGCTTCATTCTGCAAATGAGCCAATTTCAGCAGCCATCAGAATATGTGAGAGGTACAGTACGATACATTGAGCAACTTCATCTCAAAAATTAAACTAATGAATGTTCAATATTCTCCCTCTAAGACAAGAATATTCTTGTATAATTCCTGTATACGCACTATATAATTCCTGCAGGACTGCATTACTCTTATACATACTATTTGTCTTTCTTTTGGATTTTGTTTAAAGATTGTAAAGGATGTGAACTGTCAGAGGAACTGCCATAAATCAAAGAGTACTGAGTTGCCCTTGCAAAGCAGGTTGACTTTAAAAAAGTGGAAAGTGAGGATATTGAGTCCCACTGTGAAGACCTCTCTGTAGCTGATGTACCACAGCTTGTCGTTGAGGGGGATGGTGAAGTTGGAGATGAAGTCGATGAAGTCCAGGATGAAGCACCAAGAATGTTTCCATTTTTCTTTTGTCTTCTATCCTGAGGGAAATTGAAAGACACTTGCAGCTGCTGGAGGACAATGATTACAATGCAGAATGTGGCAGGGTAGTAGTTTGTTCAATCAGGTATGATTTGACACCCTTTGAACAGCTTCTTCGTGACAGAAATAAAGGGGCAGAGCAACAGAAACAGGACGTCTTTTTTTAAACTAACTCTCAAGAAATAGTCAGAAGACAATCAACCACAGCCATCCACTTTTGATTTTTGAGCAATCATGAGTGATTTTTTTGCTGGTCTGCCCCTAGTCCCTCTCTTCCCTTTGGCCCCTTTATTTCTATGAAGTGAGGTTTCACTGGAACGCAACCATCTGTATGCAGCAAGCTATTATCTATGTCTTAAAATCACAACAAAACTGGTGTGGGAGGGGCCTCTGATTATGTTGGTTGCTTTCTCGATGCAGTAGGAAGTACAGGTGAAGTTAGTGGACAGAAGGCTGATTTGTGAAATGGACTGAGCTGTGTTCATGACTCTGTAATTCCTTTAATTCTTGGGAAAGTCAGCTGCCATATCACGCAGTGATGCATGCAGATGAGATGTTTTTTTATGGTGCATCAATAAAAAATTGTATGAGTCTTTATGGACATGCCAAATTTCCTTACCTCCTGAGAAAGTAGAGGCATTGCTGTGCTTTTTTGATCATCAATGTGGGTGGATTCTCAGTGATTGTCACTCCCAGGAGCTTGACGCTCTCCACTATTTCCATCTCAGCACCATTGATGCAGAAAGGGTCGTGCCCTCCACTCTGCTTCCTGATGTCAATGAGCAGCTCTTGGATCACTGAGAATCTGTCCTGCTGACATTGATGTAGAGATTGCTGTCTTTACATTGCTGTCTTAAGCCCTCTATCTCCTTCTTGCACTTCATCTCGTCATTGTTTGAGATCTGATCTACAGCAATGCTGTCATCAGCAAACTTAGAAACAGAGTTAGTGTGGAATTTGGCTACAGAGTTATGAATGTATAAGGAGTACAATAGGGGATTGAGTACGCAGCCTTGCAAGCATCAGTTTTGAAGATTATCATGGAGGAGGTGTTATTGCCTATCCATATCGACTGTGCTGGTCAAGAATTCAAGAATCCAGTTAGAGTGGGGAGAGCAGAGACCTAGGTCCCAGAGTTTGGTGATGAATTTGCTTGGAATTATGGGGTGAAGGCAGAGTTGTAGTCAATAAGTAGGAGCCTGACATAGGTACCCTTGTTGACCCAATGTTCCAGGGATGAGCATGGGCCCAGAGAGATGCTATGGAACTGTTGTGCAGGTTGTCAAATTGCAAGGGATCAATGCAATCAGGGATGCTGGAGTCAATCTGAGTTCGTGAACATTACGAAGAGCTTGATAATTATGGATGTCAGCACCACTGGGCGGTAGTCATTGAGACATGCTGTATGATTTTTCTTTGGCATTGAGATGCTTGCTTCCAGCTGATACACCCTCCTCCCTTGGTTCTGGGATCACACACTGCCATAAAACCTTGAGACTTGCCTCTCTTTGGCAATAATCTACTTGGGCCTCCTCTTACTCTACAGACATCGCCTACAACTGAGTTATAATGCTGTCACGAGTGATGGATTAGCCAGCAGCTCCTGAGGGTGTGATTTCCTCCTGAGTGAGTGATGACAGTCTCATAATGAGTCTATTTAACCTGCCTGTGGTGCATAATGGCAGAGTGGGATTTAAAGGATGGAAGCCAAATTTGAGATTTGGTTAGGGAGAAAGGTGGATGTGGGAAGGGTGAGTGGTACACATTTGTCCTCCACATCCCTCAAACCTCTGCCTGTGTTATATCTGTCTTCACATAGCTTCAGAGTGCAGCCTTATCATGCCAATGGTGATAGACCTAATATTATACTAACAGAATAGAATTTAAAATAATGACAAACAGTGAAAGACAATAACACTTGTTTGAACTCTAATCTCATTTTTTGCCTATTGGAGGTTTTACTTGCACTGAGTAGATAATAGCTAGTAATTTGGAAAATCACAATTAAAAATAAACAACATTTATTTCGGTTTTTCATTGAATTCACAATACAGGTAGTTTGTGTCAGTGTGACTTTTATGTAAGGCATTGCTTTGCAGCAACAATGATGTTGCGGCACAGCAACCATGTTCCTGTGAGGCAAAATTGATCAGGACTGTATTGCTGAACTGTAACAATAGTAATTGGCTGATTCATGTTCACATTACCAGCCTCTTATTGAATTTCAATGCATCTTCACACTAATCAAGTGCTCTGCCATTGTATTTTCTCATACTTCTTCCCTTATCTAAATAAGATTACCATAGTTAGATGTAATTTACCCTTATCAGCTGAGTGACAATTTGTTGTGCATTTTTGTAGCCAGATTAATTCATTTCAAATTCTACTATGTATATTGAACGTAATTTAGGATATTACAATGTGCAGTTTAATTAAAGTACACACACTGTGCCTAGGGGTATGAATTAAAGTTCTTCATTATATTAATAAATTTATTACTTTTAATGATCCTTTTATACAATGGTTAATGCGATTGCCATTAATCCTTTTACACCATTGATTTTTTTTGTGTGTTGGCTGTTGTAGATATATGATACAACTATTTCCAGTAATAAGCCATTAGGAGCTACAAACTGGGTTTTCATTAGTTTGTAATAATTCTTTATTGCGGGTTAGCAATATTAAGAATTTTTTTATCAAAGGTGCAGAAGCCAACCAATATTTTTGTTCGATGCCACGTCAGTGCTGAAGGTTTAAAATAGTGTTTTATAAAAATTGGTGTTCTTGAGAAAAACAAATAAAATATTAACGATGAGTAATTGCAGTAATGTACCAAGATATTGAGGTTGGGATGTAAAATAATTACTGAAATTTGGTCTGTAATTTTATCACCCAAATTATTTTCACCTCCTAAATATGTAAGAAATCGTTGACAGAATAGGAATCCTTTCCCCTTGTGGATTTGGTCGAAGATTTGATATGTTGACAGCTCCTGTCAATTGCAGAAGTGATGGTTCAGTGATCTGAGAGGAAGAATCATTTCTACTGTCCAGTACATTCTTGAATGTCACTGCGCATTTGTTAGGATATGCACGCTGCATTTTAAAACCCTTCTAAAGTTTACAGTATTTAGAATATTTAAGGTCATTTGAGATGAAGGATAGGTCTGAACATCCTAAAAGTTATAGTTGTTTGTTGATTGTGATTTACCAATCAGTAATTATTGTTTGTTTACCTTTCTCTATTGTTGCTGAGGAACAGGTCAATCCACTGACAAAATTTGTTAAACAAAAATATTTCTATTGACTGACGGTTTCTGGGGTTCCCATGTGAGCCTTAAAATGGGCAGACTGCTCTCCCACCTGATACAGATAGCTGCCTTTTTCCAATATTCAAAAGAGAGCCCGATGCTGATTCTAAATCCTCATGCAATTTTTAGGTAAAAGTCAAATTTCTCTTTAGGGAATATTCATGACCATTATCATAGAAACAGAGAAAAAAGAAGCATGAGTAGGCCTTTCAGTCTTTCAAAGCTGAAAATGTGTTGCTGGAAAAGCGCAGCAGGTCAGGCAGCATCCAAAGAACAGGAAATTCGACGTTTCGGGCATAAGCCCTTCATCAGGAATGAGGAAAGTGTGTCCCGCAGGCTAAGATAAAAGGTAGGGAGGAGGGACTTGGGGGAGGGGCGATGGAGATGTGATAGGTGGAAGGAGGTCAAGGTGAGGGTGATAGGCCGGAGTGGGGTGGGGCGGAGAGGTCAGGAAGAAGATTGCAGGTTAGGAAGGCGGTGCTGAGTTCGAGGGATTCGACTGAGACAAGGTGGGGGGAGGGGAAATGAGGAAACTGGAGAAATCTGAGTTCATCCCTTGTGGTTGGAGGGTTCCCAGGCGGAAGATGAGGCGCTCTTCCTCCAACCGTCATTGGTTGTCATTTATATAAATGACAAAAGTCAGTAGACCCTGCACCAATCCTTGCAACACATTTCTGGTCGCAGGCCTTCAGTCCGAAAAACATCCCTACACCAGCACCTTCTGTCTCGTACCTTTGCACCAGCTTGTATCCAAATGGCTAGTTCTTCCTGTATTCCATGTGACCTAACCTTACTACCTCCTTGTCACTTGTGAAAACTCCCCTGCCCACAATTTCCTATCTCCTCCTCTGTTCTAAGAATCCACCCTTATGTTTTAATTTTCCCTTTCACTATTACCATTTCATGAGCAAACCAGTCAATAAACCCCAAACCCAGATTTGAGTTTCCTGCTTTTCCCTCGACTCCACGTACTGGTATGGCCCCTGACCAAAACCCCCACACACCTAGGAACAATCATGTCCCATACTCTCATACTTAGAAGGTGGATCCCACCTATGAATGGTCAAACTTCAAAATGAACTCTCCACACAGGCCCAATGTTGTACCTGTAGTCCCTGAACTGGTTGCACTTGGCTATAGGATTGACCATGACCAAATCCCTCTTCTGCAAAGACACAGATTCCCGGATTCTGGTAAACCTAAGATCCTGAATTGTAATCAGATCAGCCCCTTGCCATAACCTTTGACTGACTGCAGTCACCCATGACATCACGAAGATCTTATCCCCTTTAACTTTCAGATATGGTCATTTAGTGGGAGCACATGCCATGTAATCTGCTAGGTATGCTGTTGGCATCATATGGTGCAATGCAATAACATGTCCACTCCTTGAATGTACCTTGCAGATTTTTAGATGTTCTAAAGTTTACACATTCAAATGAAGAGTGAATATTTTGGTATATCATACTTCAAACAGCATCTCCCTCAATCTCAGCAAAACAATGGAGCTGGTCATTGACTTCAGGAAGCAAGGTGGAGGGTACAATAATGCCTACATCAGTGGTGCTAAGGTGGAAATGATCGAAAGCACCAAGTTCCCAGGGGCATGATCACCAACAATCTGTCCTGGTTCACCCACATTGATGCGAGGCCAAGAAAGCACAACATTGCCTCTACTTCCTCAGGAGACTAAGGACATTTGGCATGTCTGTAAAAACTTACATCAATTTTCAGCGATGCACCATTGAAAGTATTCTATCTGGATACATCATGGCTTAGTATGGCAACTGTTCTCTCCAGAACCATAAGAAACTACAGAGTTTCAGCCCAGTCCATCACGCAAACCAACTTTCTACCCATTGACTCCATCTACAGTTCTCACTGCCTCAGAAAGGTAGCCAACATAATCAAAGACCCCTCCCACTCCAGTTATAATCTCTTCCAACCTCTTCTGTATGGCAGAAGGTACAAATGCTTAAACAGGCATACCAACAGATTCCAGACCAACTTCATTCTCGCTCTCATTAGACTTCTGAATGAATCTCTCTAATTTTAAATTTAATGTTAATCGCGCTCTTTGTGCACCATCTCTACAGCTGTAATTTTATACTCCTCGCTCTGTTCTACCACTCTATTATCTTTGTATTGTATGATCTGCCTGTACTAAAGCAAATCAAATCAAAGACTTTCTGCAGTTTCTACCGATTACTATAAAGCTTTTAAGCTTCATTTGAATAATATCATGCTTCACTTAACACATCAATGTTTCCCAGGATTTCTTTCCTAAACCAGACAGATAACTGTATAATTTTGAGGTACAAAGCTGTTGGTAGAAAAATTTCTGAATTTATCAAGGGAAATCAGGTTCAGCAATATACAAAAGTCTACTCTCTAAACCTACAGAAAAAGGCCATACAAGTATTGGCCCTTTACGACTCTGTCTTGTTTCAAGCTGTCAGTGGGGACACAGCTGACACAAACCAGGCTTCCATGTTGTGCACTGTGTCTTAAGTGGCTGCCACTTCACAAAAAGTCACAAGGATAAGAGTATTAATTCAGACAAGTATTCTGTCAAATGGAAAGATTGCCAAATGCCTTTAAGATATCAAAACAGTATTCAGTCACTGAATAAAAAAATGCAGGAATGAACAACTAAGTTGCAACTTACAAAGATTTTTCAATTTTGAAATCAAGATTGTAATAGAGTCCATTCTCAGTTAACAAAAAACAGAAAATGCTAGAGGAACTCAGCAAGTCTGGCAGCATCTGTGAAGAACAGACAGTGTTAATGCTGGAGGAACACAGCAGATCTGGCAGCATCTGTGAAGAACAGACAGTGTTAATGATTCCATGCTTGCTGAATTTCACCAGCAATTTCAGTTTTTGTTACAGGTTTCCAGCATCTGCAGTTCTTTGTTCTACTTTCAGCTGCTATTGCCTGTCTCCTTTTCAAAAATGTATAAGTGATAAAGAATTTTTTCAGATTTGGCCAATGTAAAAATGTGTACAGGTTATGTTCCATATTAATATTGATCCAAACACCTATGGAATGGTGCAAACAATTCAATTATATTTGCATTTCAGGAAAGACTTATTTAAAAATAATTAGAACTAACACATCAGTTTGTGGCCATGGAAGGTGCTAAAGAATTCTATGGATGCAGGCTCAATTCATGGGTCTGATCATTTCCAGTAGAAAGAACAGTAAATCTTGCAAATGACTCATACTGGTTCAACTCAGACTGTATATGTCAAAATGGACAACCAATTTCACCAGTGCATTAATTTGAATATATTACTGTTTCTACTACCTGGGTTGCTGAGTAATGTTTGGAAGAAGTTCCAAACGAGGAAAAGCCTGACTCTGGGGGAAGCTGTGGTACTGATTTGAGTGAATTTCAAGTTTTGCTGCATGCTCACCACCAGGCCATTGTGAAGGGACAGCATTTGCCATTATCTATCCAGTGAGAATGTAAAGAGAAGAAGAATGAGGAAGCGGAGGAAGAGTTGCATAGAGATGATCATCCATTCTATGTTGGAAAGGATGTATTTTAAGCCCTGGTCAAAGATCTGTACAATTGTAGTTTTGGGGACTCTTCCATGTTTCTTGATAAGTAAGTGCAGGCATTCTGGTTGCTTCTGTACATATACACCATCAACCATCTTCTGCCAGCCTCCCCTGTCCCTCTGTAGCAGGAGTAACGTGCAGCCTCTTAAAGTGATCTGGCACCTGGGCTATGCTCCTTATCCTGGCTCCCATGCACTTTTTTTTCTTTTTACTTATCCACCTCTGTGAGCCTGTTTTCTATTGGGAATGAATTAAAAATAACAAAATAATGCCATCATAAGGACATGCCACTTGAAGGTAAACTCACTCACCTTAATAATTGATGACAGATTGCTCAGCTTCTTTCTGCTCTGCAGTGATGCTCTGAGAGCAGCATCCTGACATTGACCATTTTGTTACTTAAACTCACTTACTTCCTCTGTACCAGTTTGGAGGGCTCCTGCCACACTGCATATGAAGGATATTTCTCATTTTCTCCATGTCTTACAGAAAGACCTCCACTTTATTGTCTAAATACATTGATGCATGTTCATCCATTACTCAGTGTCAGGATCCAGTAAAGACTTCTTTTTCAGAAAGGCTGTACCAATTCTTGCAGCCACAATGCATTTCCCCTCAGAGATGCAGGCTGCCTTCAAGCATTAGTCACTTGCAATATCAGGTCTGCAGTGAATGAACTAAGTCAGAAGCACTGGCCAAGTACATTAATTATCTGAAACATTAAGCAAAATCAATAGGCACTGGTACTTTGTACTTTGATCTTCATCGCCATTTTCAATAATTATCAAATTTCTCCACCTTATGTTGAAGGTTTAGCAAACGTTATTGTTAAAATTCGCACAGTTGTTTTCAGACCTCTTGTTAGCCTCCCCTCCCTATTTCTATCATGTCCCTTTGAAATCTCTGCACTGCTCTAATCTTAGTCTTTGTCATATTTTGTTCAATATTTTCTCAATTTTTTTGTCAGTACTCACACTGGAAAATGATAATGTTGTCAAGGAGAATATTGAGATACAGGCTATCAGACTAGATGGGATTGAGGTTCATAAGGAGGAGATGTTTGCAATTCTGGAAAATGTGAGAAAAGATAAGTCCCCTGGACTGGATGGGATTTATCCTAGGATTTTCTGGGAAGCTAGGGAGGAGATTGTAGAACCTTTGTTTAGGGTCTTTATTTCATCATTGTCTACAGGAATAGGACCAGAAGACTGGAGAATAGCAAATGTTGTCCCCTTGTTCAAGAAGGGAAGTAGGGACAACCCTGGAAATTATAGACCAGTGAGCCCTACTTTTGTTGTGAGTAAAGTGTTGGAAATAATTATAAGAGATAGGATTTATAATCATTTAGGAAGGAATAATTTGATTAGGGATAGACAACACAGTCTTGTGAAGAGAAGGTCGTGCCTCACAAACCTTACTGAGTTCTTTGAGAAGGTGACCAAAGAAGTGAATGAGGGTAAAGTGATTGATGTAGTGTATATCGATTTCAGTGAAGCATTTGATAAGGTTCCCCATAGCAGGCTATTGCAGAAAATACGGAGGCATGGGATTCAGGGTGATTTAGTGGTTTGGATCAGAAACTGGCTAGCTGAAAGAAGACAGAGGGTGGTGGTTGATGGGAAATGTTCACACTGGAGTTCAATTACTTGTGGTGTACCGCAATGATGTGTTTTGGGGCCATTGCTGTTTGTCATTTTTATAAATGACCTGGATGGGGGTGTAGAAGATGAATTAGTAAATTTGCAGATGACAGTAAGTTTGGTGGAGTTGTAGACAGTGCTGAAGAATGTTGTAGGTTACAGAGGGACATAAAAAGCTGCAGAGCTGGTCTGAACAGTGGCAAATGGAATTTAATGTGGAAAAGTGTGAGGTGATTCACTTTGGAAGGAGTACCAGGAATACAGAGTACTGGGCAAATGGTAAGATTCTTGGTGGTATGGATGAGCTGATAGTTCTCATTATCCATGTACATTAATCCCTGAAAGTTGCCACCAAGCTGATAGGGTTGTTAAGAAGGCATATGGTATGCTAGCTTTTATTGGTAGGGGTATTGAGTTTCAGAGCCATGAAGTCATGTTGCAGCTGTGCAAAATGCTGGTGTGGCTGCACTTGGAGTATTGCGTACAGTTTTGGTTGCTGCATTATAGGAAGGATGTGAAAGCATTACAGGAAGCATTGGAAAGGGTGCAGAGGAGATTTACCAAGACGTTGCCTGGTATGGAGAGAAGGTCTTATGAGGAAATGCTGGGGGACTTGATGCTGTTTTCATTAGAAAGAAGAAGATTAGGAGGTGACTTACTAGATATACAATATACTCAGAGGGTTAGATAGAGTGGACAGTGGGAGCCTTTTTCCTTGAATGATGATAATTAGCATGAGGGAACGTAGCTTTGAATCGAGGGGTGACAGATATAGGACAGATGTCAGAGGCAGGCTCTTTACTCAGAGAGTAGTAAGGGTGTGGTGCGCCGTGCTTGCAACAGTAGTAGACTCGCCAACTTTAAGGGCATTTAAATGGTCAATAGACAAGCATATGGATCATGATAGAATAGTATAGGTTAGATGGGCTTCAGATTGGTTTCACAGGTCAGCACAACATCGAGAGCCAAAGGGCTTGTACTGCGCTGTAATGTTCTATGTTCTGCATATTCCAAGTTTAACTGATCCATCATATCTTCAGCTGCCTAAAATTATAATCTGGAATTTCTTCCTTGAAACTCTTTGCCCTTTTCCATCCTTCATGATTCTCATAAACAAAACCAAGATTTTTGAAACAATATTCATTACCTTACACAGTGGCATATTTAATTCAATTCTGAAGCACTTTGGGACATTTTACTAAATTACTGGAGCTATGTAAATCTAAGTTGTTGTTAAAATAGTTGTTTATAAATACATATTGTATTGGCCTTGTTTCAGGAGGATGCCATTGCTACCAAAACCAATATGTTGATTATGTTTCTGTGCTGTGTAAGTGCATAAGCTTACTGATTCTTTTTATCCAAATTTTGTGGAAAAAAACAGGTGCAATAAAACTAACTGCACCCTGAAGGTGCTTACATGAAATGCAGCAAAAATAGCCGACCAGTTTTAAAGCACTTTCCGTTTCACATACAGCAGGTTAAAGTTATTATTTGGGAGTGGCTCTCAATTGTTGATGTTTTTAATACTTGCCCAAGGAATTGAACCAATTCCTTCTTAATTTGCCCTTATTCTTGCTCACACCACTGGTCAATGCCTTGGGATGTTTTCCCACATTAAAGATGCTGAATAAATGCAAGTCATCGTGACTGTTTTCATTTATTTGGTGAAATGTTTGAACGAGTCAGCAGAATTAAATTAAGTGGCTGTTTGAGATAATTGTATATTTTGTTTGCAGTCTTTTTGAGGTGTGACACTTTGACGTGTGAGAACTTCATGTGATTTGATGCACAGTAACACATTCCTCTGAGACATCAACGATAAAGTTTGTGGAAACGGAGCAGCAAAAACTATGGGACATGAAAATATTTATTTTGCAATAGCTGCCTTACATCCACAAAGTTAAAGGAAATTCAAATGGGAGGGGAATGTCCTGGCAGTCTATAAATATTTAGACCACTGTAAAATTGACCAATTTAAATGAGCATTTCAAGACAAACTTGTTTTCTGAAGACAAGCCAGATGTGATGGCAAGGAAACCTGATATTTGAATTTGTTTCTCAAGCATACCGGAAATGTTGATACTAACGATGTTTTAATTACTTTGGTAACCACAGGGGACTGAACATAACGAGTTTTATTCTCTCCTCAGGAATTACAAGCAGGGTGTATTGGGTCCCACATCACGACAGAGATCAAACATCCTTTCAAAGCATTAGATCTTTTTACAAATAAACAGTATGCTGCACAGCATTCCAGTTGGGTGAGACTTGAGAGCTATGTTTTTATTTTTGAATTACCATAAAGGAAAGAGAAATTGAAATAATAACTTGCATTTTTCGGGTTATTTCATGATGGCAGGATATTCCCAAGCACTCTAAGCCATTGAAATGCATCTGCTTATTGCAAGAAACAATATGGAGTTAACAACAAGGAAAGAATACACCAATATTGTTTGATTGAGAGCTTGTTATCTTACCTAAAGTGCACATCTTTTCATTAATTCTACTGTACACATATATAAGAAGAAAGATTAAAATAAAAAAGCATTATTTCTTCTTGGAAAGAAAATATTGCAAGGCCCCCACAAAAATATATTCCAACTCTATATAGAATTTAGTGAGACTTTGTTTAGATACTGATGAGTATGTTGTAAATGTATTATTTAATTTGGTTGGTCAGTCAGTTAGTAAAGGACTGAAGGACTCATGTATGCCATAGACTGGAGCTGTAAGAAAGTTTAAAAGAAAATTCCAAGTTATTTCATAGCAGGTTTGAAGAAAATGTGTTTAATATTATTTATATTAGATTAAAAAGAGTAATAGACTGTACAGAGATTTTCATGCATGGCTGTTCTAGATTAGTTAAGAAGAAGCTGTTTCCATGAGCAACAAGGGTTCTCAATAACCTGAAAACACAGGCATTAAAAAAATTGGCAAACAAACCAAATGGAACTTGGGAGAGTTTATTCTGCACATTTGAGTTAATTATTACCCAGAACCTACTGCCTGGATGGTGGTACTAGAAGATTCAACTGTAGCTTTCAGAAGGATTAAATATATATTTGAAAAGGAAAAAAGAAAATTCAACTATGGAGATTGAGCAGGGAATTGGGATGAATTTGGTAACTATTAAATAGAGTAGGACAATGACCTCTTTCTATGTTGCAAAATTCTGTTGGAGAAATTTTAACCGCGGTTAGAGATTAGATTTGGGTGCAGATGGGGAAATTATGGTTGAAAAATGCAATTTCATGGGAAGCCAACTCTAACCTAACAGCTAAAGTAAAACAAAGAACAATGGATGATGGAGATCTGAAACAAAAACAGAAATTGCTGAAGAAAGTCAGCATGTCTGACAGCATCTGTGGGGAGAAAGCAGAATTTAAATTTTGAGTTTGTTGACTCTTCACCTTCTCTGATTTCTCCCCACAGATGTTGCCAGACCTGCTAAGTTTCTGTAGCAATTTGTATTCTTTGGTTGTTTATAATCTGACAACTTCTGCTTTTTGCGATTTGTGTAAATCATGATATAACTGTTCACATGACTCTGACATCATTGAGAGAGAATGAGCATGTGAAGAGAGAGGTCTTAGATACTACATTAGAGAGCTATATTTAATATCATATGTACAGATATGAGTTTTAAAATGCTTAAGGGATTGAAGAGCCCTATTCTGTGATGTGCAACCATGTTCAGGAACAGTGCGTGCACAGAAACCCAGAGATTTTCCAGATCAGTTTTTTGTTGTTCAATATTGAGTTAAAGTAGGGTGGCAGCAAGGAAAAACTTCCAAAGCCAGGAACTGGTGAAAACAAGTTCAGGGGACACAGGTGAAAAGGAGAAGACTTCAAAGTAGTGAAAAGAACTCTGAAGACTTCATTTGGGTGAGAATCAAAAAAACTTTGGAAAACATCAAAGCCTAGTCATGAACCAGCAATATTCTGGAGAGGAGAAACACAGGATCAATAGATGTCAGCAGGAAGAATGAAAAATCCACTCACCCAGAACAGTCAGGTGCACAAGTTAATATTGAGTTGAGATTTAGCCATTATCTCAATCATTTCATCAGCTAGAAGGTCGACAGTGAGACCAGATATATGATCTCTGGAAGTGACTATTTCAGCACCGCAGAACAGCTTCAGATTTACATGTGATAGACCAGAGCTACGAGTTCTGAAGAAGATTCACACAGTTAAACATTAACTCTGTTTCTCTCTCCACATATGCTGTCAAACCTGCTGAGTTTCTTGAACATTCTCTGTGTTTGTTTCCAAATTTGAGTTCTGCCTAAGAAGCAACAACAGATTGCTCCCTTGCTCTGTCTTTACAACTCATCTTAGAGAGTGTGTGTGAGCTGGAGACTCACTGAAAGTCATCTCTATTACTCAGGGAGGATTCCGCGAGAGTATTTTCTTGCGTTCCATCAAACCATCTCAAGCAAAGGGAATTCATCCAAAAGCAACTGTTCTGGAAATATACTCCAGTGTCAGCAAAATATGTGTCAGAATAGCTTTGGAATCAGAATATCATTCAGGCTGATCCATGGCTCACCCTTTTCTTTCATCAGTTAACTGTTACTTGGCCAAAATACTTTCAAGTTACTTTTGTAAACTCCAATCTGCTGTCAATAATCTTTTTATCTTTGTTTGAGCAAATTTGTTTTAGATGATATCCCAATAATTTGTTTGTGTCTCAGGAAATCTGACTGACTTGCTGTTAATTTTGAACATGACACAATCTAAGACCCAAAGGCATTCATCCCACCAATCTAGCTAAATTTAAAATTTATTGTGACTGGAAATGAATGGATTATTTAGGATATATCGGGACATACTGACATCCCTAACTCCAGTGCCATTGTTTATAAAACTGTTGTGCACCCAGTCATGTGTTGGCAGTCCAGAGCTGCCCTGCACTTTTGCAGACATATATCCTGAGCATGGCTGTGAAGGAAAAAATAGTGTAGTCAGGGACCTGAAGATCCTGGTGGATAAGATGGTACAGATGGTTGTCCCAGTGGGTTGCCAGGGGAAGCTACACCACTCAATCTTGCCAGCCTCACCCAAGGTTTCCACCTGAAGCAGTGTTGTCTCAATAATCTGGAGAAACAGCCAACAGAGCAGCAAGACCACCATTCTTACAGGGTGTTACCATCTGTTTTCTGCTACCTCACACACAGATGAATGCTGTTACTGCACACACCCAGCACCAAGGTTTATGCTCTACAACTCTTACAAACTTATGCAATATTCTGCCACCCAAAACCCCTCCAAATCACTAACCCGGCATTTATTGCCTTTCCCCATCACCATCCCCCCGACATGCATTCACACTAACAGCTGTGCTACTACACACTTGCACCTCACTCAATCCCATCATTTCTCGCATTCCTGGGGAAAACTGGCCAAAACAATGCTGGAATAGCCAGGTCGTGTATTGGGATGTGATTCCCTCACGTCCTATAAATCCAGACATTTATCAGCAAAGATCAGGGTCACTCCTGTGGGGATGCCTGCGGGGATTCCAGAAACCATTCATCGTTGTGGTAATCTCCCAGAACTGTGCATTTAATGTTAACATGCCACAAATTCTACCCATTGTTTGTGACATTCTCATTTTATTTGCCAACTACAGCTACTAGTGGTAGGTCCATGGTGGCTGTGGTAAAGATGGCCACCCTCTAAGATATGCCCTCCACCACCCCAAAGGAAGGCAGCATTGTTGTGTCACAGGAAGCACTGACAACACTTGGTCTGCGTCAAGACTGTGTTGTTAGAAAGGCACAGCGGGCCAGGCAGCATCTGAGGAGCAGGAAAATCAACATTTCGGGCAAAGGCCCTTCACCAGGATTGAGGCTGGGAGTCTTGGGGGTGGAGAGATAAATGAGAGGGATGTGGGGCTGGGGGGAAGGTAGCTGAGAGTGCAATAGGTGGATGGAGGTTGGGGTAAAGGTGATAGGTCAAAGTGGAGGGTGGGGCAGATGGGTGTGAAGGAAGATGAACAGATGGGACAGATCATGAGGGCGGTGCTGAGCTGGAAGGTTGGAACTGGAGTAAAGTGGGGGGGGGAGGAAATGAGGAAACTGGTGAAATCCACATTGATCCCATTTGGTTGGAGGGTCCCAAGGCAGAAGATGAGGTGGTCTTCCTCCAAGCATCAGGTGGTAAGGGAGTGGTGATGGAGGAGGCCTAGAACCTGCATGTCCTCGGCAGAATGGAAGGGGGAGTTAGCCACGGAATGGTGGGGTTGATTGGTGTGGGTGTGCTGGAGATGTTCTCTGAAGCACTCTGCGAGGTCTACAATCACCAGTTCAGAAACTGATACCTCAGTAGATATGTTTTCTCCATTAAATATGGGACTACCTACTGATCAGCACTTCCCTGCAATGTCTCCACAGCTGGAAGAAATTACCAAAGTGCAGGCTACTCAGAGACCATGTATCTGCTCCATTCCAGATAGGAGAGGACCTCATGGTGTTCATTGACTTGTCCAGGCAGATACAGGAGCAGCAGGCAGGTTTGTCAGAGTTACTAGGCAATGTGGCACTTAAGTTGCAGGACCACAGCAATAGTGTGGGGACTCAGCTGCCTTAGGCATGAGATTGTCCTGCTACCTCCAGGGACAGCTGCCATAGAGAATCAGGTCCAGCAGTCTGCTGGGTATGAGAGCAGACCTGCACTCCATCACTCCCTCCATTGATCAGCCATAACAGTAAAACAACAGAGAGACAAGGGGCTCTGAGCTCACTCCAGATTCCCCTTCCTCTCAAGGAGACAAGATGACATCAGTGGGCATCCAGCTGGAGGAAGAACTACATACAGCCCCCACCACCTCCACCTCCAAACATTTCCTTTCAGAACACTCTCCAACCTACTCACTACATTCAACCGATGGGAGGTCATGTTGAGAAGGCATTCAGCTTGTTTGGACCTTCTGGACAAAAAAAAAACACTCCTGGAATCGCTAGTGTGACAAGGCTGCTTTTTTAACAAGGTTAGGGCTGAAAATGTGTTGCTGGAAAAGCGCAGCAGGTCAGGTAGCATCCAAGGAACAGGAGATTTGACATTTCGGGCATAAGCCCTTCTTCAGGAATGAGGAAAGTGTGTCCAGCAGGCTAAGATAAAAGGAGGGGCTTGGGGGAAGGGCGTTGGAGATGTGATAGGTGGGAGGAGGTCAAGGTGAGGGTGATAGGCTGGAGTGGGGTGGGGGCGGAGAGGTCAGGAAGAAGATTGCAGGTTAGGAAGACGGTGTTGAGTTTGAGGGATTTGGCTGAGACAAGGTGGGGGGAGGGGAAATGAGGAAACTGGAGAAATCTGAGTTCATCCCTTGTGGTTGGAGGCTTCCTAGGCGGAAGATGAGGCGCTCTCCCTCCAACCGTTGAGTTGTTATGGTCTGGCGATGGAGGAGTCCAAGGACCTGCATGTCCTTGGTGGAGTGGGAGGGGGAGTTGAAGTGTTGAGCCACGGGGTGGTTGGGAGGGTTGGTCCGGGTGTCCCAGAGGTGTTCTCTGAAACGTTCCGCAAGTAGGCGGCCTGTCTCCCAAATATAGAGGAGGCCACATCGGGTGCAGTGGATACAATAGATGATGTGTGTGGAGGTGCAGGTGAATTTGTGGTGGATATGGAAGGATCCCTTGGGTATCCGCTGCACCCGATGTGGCCTCCTCTATATTGGGGAGACAGGCCGCCTACTTGCGGAACGTTTCAGAGAACACCTCTGGGACACCCGGACCAACCATCCCAACCACCCCGTGGCTCAACACTTCAACTTCCCCTCCCACTCCTCCAAGGACATGCAGGTCCTTGGACTCCTCCATCGCCAGACCATAACAACTTGACGGTTGGAGGGAGAGCGCCTCATCGTCCGCCTAGGAACCCTCCAACCACAAGGGATGAACTCAGATTTCTCCAGTTTCCTCATTTCCCCTCCCCCCACCTTGTCTCAGCCAAATCCCTCGAACTCAGCACCGCCTTCCTAACCTGCAATCTTCTTCCTGACCTCTCCGCCCCCACCCCACTCCGGCCTATCACCCTTGACTTCCTTCCACCTATCACATCTCCAATGCCCCTCCCCCAAGTCCCTCCTCCCTCCCTTTTATCTTAGCCTGCTGGACATACTTTCCTCATTCATGAAGAAGGGCTTATGCCCGAAACGTCGAATCTTCTGTCCCTTGGATGCTGCCTGAACTGCTGCGCTTTTCCAGCAACACATTTTCAGCTCCAATCTCCAGCATCTGCAGTCCTCACTTTCTCCTCGAAGTCTTTAACAAGGTTAAGCAGTCCTTGGTTTTTATTTTCAGAGAGGTCTTAAATGACACAAACTCTGAAAAGTCTGGTGTGTAGGATTTTAGGGCCAATTTGATAATAGCTAACAGACATTGCCTCAGCAAAAAGGTTTTCAAGTTTAAAAAAGAAATCACATGTACATTGAAAGCGGGGGTGACCCGTTCTCCCAGCTCAGGTTTTCTCTCGTTTGGTGATTTTTATCAGTGTGTGAGAAAAGGCTGCTGGACGCACAGAAGCAGGTCCAGACTGGTGCTCTCTCTCTCTCTCTCTGACTTCTACCCTGTAAGAATTTGTGTTTGACTTTAGCTTTTATGTAAGGGCTTCCTCATGGGGATTGTTACAAGTATTTTGAACAGAATCAATAAGTTGGGATGATCTGTTGGGTTTTTGCAAAGGTTAAGTTATTCGGTATTCTGTTTTCTGATGTTTGTGTTTCATTCAGTAAGCTTGTAAATAAATCCTGTTTTCTTTGAAACTAAGTGGTTTGACCAGCTGATTCTCTCCTGGAATATATCCACTCTATATCTGCTTAAGACAACCAGCAAAGTGAGGGTCTGGGCCACCTTCTTGAAATGTTTTGAAGGGGGGGGTGTCTGGCCTGGTCCGTAACAATAGACCAAACTTTCAATGCCAATAGAAGCATTTAGTGATGGGGAAAGAGAGGAAAAGACCTTCTCAGGGGATATAACTGACACAGGTGACTCAATACCGTAAATATATTATTGTATTTGAAAATATATGTTCCCCTTTCATCATTGTCTGTGTATTCAATTCTCTGTCTTGCCATAATTGCAACATTAAAAGTACAGAGCCTAAGAACCCTCTGTGCTACACAATGTCCCAGGGTCCGTGTGTGAAGCAAGCAACTCAATATACAAGCATTGGACAAATGGGAGGTTGTGACTACATTGGTAACTAAGCTATATCTTTCCAGGTGGACTAACGTTCCTTTTGTATCATATATATCAGTGGGATTCAGTTGTTATCTTGCATGACATGTCAGGAATGCCTGAGGAGAGGAATTAGAATACACACATTAATCCCAATGATGCTCAAAGATAGTTGCCAGTGCACCCCAAAATTGCAGTAATGGGCGGCACCGTGGCTCATTGGTTCGCACTGCTGCCTCACAGCGCCAGGGTCCCAGGTTCAATCCCAGCCTTGGGCGACTGTCTATGTGGAGTTTGCACATTCTCCCCGTGTCTGCGTGGGTTTTCTTCAGGTATTCTGGTTTCCTCCCACATTCCTAAGATGTGCAGGTCAGGTTAATTGGCTATGCTAAATTGTACATAGTTGCTAGGTGTATTCATCAGAAGGGGGTGAGTTACAGTTCGGAGGGTTGTTGGGCTGAAGGGCCTGTTTCTACACTGTAGGGAATCTAATCTAATCTAATCTAACTGTAAGTGGATTAGAGATATGCTCAGATGGTTTGTAAGGCTGGCACATGTCAGATGCCAACATACATGGATGTGGGGTGTGCCTGGTTGCCAGTCGTGGAGTGTGCCCTGAGACATTGGTGCTGTGTGTCCAAGATGGAGGCCTGGAGGAGCAAGCATTCACTGGAGTTACCGGGTACCCTGTCCAACTTTCATGTTGGGAGTTCTTGACATTGAGTTTCTCCATTGGGTGATAGGCTAGGAAACTGCTTGTGAGGCTAAGTATTGAGAAATCATTACTGTAAATAGTCCTGTTTCCAATCACTAGTGAGAATCTCATCACAACTTTTGGAATTTAGTTGGAAAATGCAACTTCTTTCTCCTAATATTGAGAAAAGCCTTACTTATTGCACGATTCTCCCAAATTTCTCACCATAGCCAGTGTCGTTCAGAGTGGGCAAATTCCACCTAAAGGTATGAAGAATTTTCAAAGAAAAGCCACATAGCCCAGTGTTTGAGGGCATAAGATGATTGTAGTTTTGAACTGACAGAGCAGGTGACCAGTCAGAAGAGGAACAGCACAATGTTTTCTCTCTCTCTCTCTCTCTCTCTCTCTCTCTCTCGCTCTCTCTCTCTTTCTCTTTGTAGACCTCTCAGCAAAATGTGCTATCAAGAATCATCTTGACCACTTGGGGGAGTTTCCGAAAAGGATTTTCTTGGAAATCTATCCCATGATCCAAAGCCAAGTGATTTCAGCCAACACTGACTACTCCAGAATGATACCTCATTGCCAGCAGTTCTTGTGCAGAGGACAACTCCAAAACATTGGGACATTCTGTGATGTTACTTGGCCAAATGACTTTAAAGTTAACAGTGTACAGAGTTTACAGCTTATAATTTTTTTCTCAGATGTTGTGTTTTAATTTATTTTGACAGAATATATGTGTATAGATGTATAAGTCAACCTGTTTATTAATAATCTTTGCATTTTTGTTTGGAGAAGTTTGTTTTTGATTATAAATAGTTAGATAAAGAAACCTGGCAAAAATGTCGAAATATTGAATCTAATCGTGAACCTGACACTGTCTAAGATCTATATAATGAGCCAAATATGCAGATGGGTTAAATTTGAAATTTGTTGTGACATGTGGAGTGGTTGTACTAGAAAAATAAACAGTGCACCCATCCAACCTTGGTTGTACTTGTAGACTAAGGAAGCGAAGTGCCGCATTGTTAACCAGAAAGATACATATTCATCTAGGTCTCTTAGAAAGAGCACATACAGTACTTCAGGATAAAATTAAGAGTGAATTGTGGAACGAATTTCCAAAGCTATTAAAAGATATAAGCGGTTTGAATATGGAATGTCACATTCATCTGCAAGGAGATGCCAACTCATCTGCTATACACTCCAAGGAAAAGTCCTTATCCTTCAATGGAAAAAGAAAAATCTCAGTTGGACAACATGATTGAAAAATGGGGTCATATGACTAATGACTGAACCAACACAATGGTGCTCAGGATAAGTAATTATTCCCAAGGCAAATTAAGAAATTGGATTTTGTTTGGATTACATTCAGTTAAACAAAGGCATTAGGAAGAAAAACATCCTATTTCATCTGTTGATGACAGCTTGTTAAATTCAGCAACAAGCAAGTTTTGTACAAAACAAGTTGCCACCATTGGGTTCTGGAGATACCCTTAGACCTAGAGTCAAGATTGCTGCAAACATGTATCACACCTTTTCAGTGGTATCACTTTAGCCAGCTACCATTAGGGATCTCCACTACATCAAAATTTCCCAAAGAGAAATGTCTGGAATCCTGGAAGGGAGAAAAGAAATGACTTGGCATCTGGATGATGTCCGGGTACATCAGAAAATTAAAAAGGAACACAACCAGAGAGTCAGGATGTGTTATAGTGACTACAAAATGCAGGCTCTTTTACAAAATGAGAAATCCCAATTCTCTTGAACTCACTGGAATATAAAAAACTGGGAGATGACCTGATCAAAATATGCAAGATGTTTAGAGGATTTGGCAGAGTGGATGCAGAAAGGTTGTTTCTTTTTGCAAGAGAATCTTGGACATGCATATTTAAGACAGGGATGAGCAGGAATTTATTGTCTCAAAGGGCTGTGAATCTGTGGAATTCCATATTACAGAGGGCTGTTGAGGTGGAGTCATTAAGTATGTTCAAAGTAGAGAAAGGCAACCTTTAATCAGAAAGGGGACCGAGCATTCATGGAACAGCCATGATCTTGTTGAATGACACAGAATATCTGATGGGCTGAATGGCCTACCTCTATGCCTATATCTTACAGAGTTATGGCTTCATGGTCTCTAGAACAACAATTACATTTTTAGCGTACATTATCCAAGAAAAGTTGAATCCAAGGAAAATAAGAGCCATTAATAAATGTTCAGCACTAAATTTCATAAATGAGCCCTAGCATGTCTCCTAGATAGCATCAGTTCTGAGGAAGGGTCACTCAATCCAAAACATTAACTCTGATTTCTCTTCATAGATGCTGCTAGACATGCCGAACCTTCCAGCAATTTCTGTTTTTGTTTCTGATTTACAGTGTCCACAGTTTTGGCTTTTATGTCTTAGATATGGTGAGTCAAGTAGGAAAATTTATCCGACAAAGGTATTGACAGATGAATCAATTAACATCATGTTGAATAGATGTTCAAACACTATTTGGATAAATGTTTAAACAGGAATGGAATTGACAATGCATGGATCATCAAATAGTAACATTTGAAAGTTCTGTCAACCATAAGGAGGAGGCAAAAAAAAAGATTGTCCTTCGTTCCTGGAACAAACTTATTAAGCTCCAAATTAACACAATGGAAAATTCAAAACTATACTACCAACATTCTACGATCTGAACTCTAATTTAGACCATAGAAATAAGTCTTATGATTCAAAAATTGTAAAAGTAAGCATAATGACTTGAATTCAATCTTCTAATGCTTTATATCCATTGCAGATCGATTTACATTGATTTAATCATGTACTTAACAAATGTTAGGATGCACATACTGGGTCTTGAAATTACTTTTATTTTTTACTCCAGAATTATCATGCCTGAAAAGGCAAATATATTACTAAAGAAATAGAACACATTGCATTTTAAAAAGTCTTGCATAGACCAGGGAGCCTGACGTCAGTGGTGGGCAAGTTGTTGGAAGGAATCCTGAGGGACAGGATGTATGTGTATTTGGAAAGGCAAGGACTGATTCGGGATAGTCAACATGGCTTTGTGCGTGGGAAATCATGTCTCACAAACTTGATTGAGGTTTTTGAAGAAGTAACAAAGAGGAATGATGAGGGCAGGGTGGTAGATGTGATCTATATGGACTTCAGTAAGGTGTTCAACAAGGTTCCCCATGAGAGACTGGTTCGCAAGGTTAGATCTCACGGAATAAAGGGAGAACTAACCATTTGGATACAAAATTGGAGGTGTAGTGGACAGCGAAGAAGGTTGCCTCAGATTACAAGGGGATCTTGGTCAGATGGGCCAAGATGTGGCTGATGGAGTTTAATTCAGATAAATGTGAGGTGCTGCATTTTGGGAAAGCAAATCTTAGCACGACTTATACACTTAATGGTAAGGTCCTAGAGAGTGTTGCTGAACAAAGACACTTTGGAGTGCAGGTTCATAGCTCTTTGAAAGTGGAGTCGCAGGTAGATAGGATAGTGAAAAAGGCGTTTTGGTATGCTTTCTTTTATAGGTCAGAGTATTGAGTACAGGAGTTCGGAGGTCATGTTGTGGCTGTACAGGACATTGTTTAGGCCAATGTTGGAATATTGCGTACAGTTCTGGTCTCCTTCCTGTTGGAAAGATATTGTGAAACTTGAAAGGGTTCAGAAAAGATTTACAAGGGTGTTGCCAAGTTTGGAGGAATTGAGCTACAGGGAGAGACTGAACAGGCTGGGCTGTTTTCCCTGGAGCATCGGAGGCTGAAGGGTGACCTTACAGAGGTTTACACAATTATGAGGGGCATGGATCGGGTAAATAGACTAAGTCTTTTCCCTGGGGTGGGAGAGTCCAGAACTAAAGGGCATAGGTTTAGGGTGAGAGGGGCAAGATATAAAAGAGATCTAAGGGGGCAACTTTTTCATGCAGAGGGTGGTACGTGTATGGAATGAGCTGCCAGAGGATGTGGTGGAGGCTGGTACAATTGTAACATTTAAGAGGAATTTGGATGGGCATATGAATAGGAAGGGTTTGGAGGGATATGGGCTGGGTGCTAGCAGGTGGGACTAGATTGGGTTGGGATATCTGGTTGCCATGGACAGGTCGGACTGAAGGGTCTGTTTCCATGCTGTACATCTCTGTGACTATATGACTCTATGACTCTATATCCTAGATTTCATGACCAGTCAACAAGTGCTTTACAGTCAATGAAATAGGTTTTCCATATCATGCTGTCAAATTATGGTAATGGATAGAGTGCCATACCTATATTGCATTTCCCCACAATCGGATAATCTGCATTTTTTTAGTGATGGTGCCTGATGAATAAAGATTAGCCAGGACACCAGGATAACTCCATTACTTTGAAATAATGCCACTTGTTTTAAAGCACCGACCTAAGAAAGCAGATTAACATCTCACCCAATAGATAGCACCTCTCGCAGTCTCAATACTACACTGTCAAGTCAGCCTTGATTTTTTGCACTCAAGTCCTGCAGTGGACTTCAACCTGTGACTCAGAATAAGACTGATTGGTTGGAGCGACAGCTAGAGGCAATAAGGAATTTACAGGAACTCAGATGTGTGATAACTGGCAGTTGCAGGAAGGGAGAAAAACCACAGATAAAATCAGGTAGATGGGTTACCTCCAGAAAATGTGGGAGAGCGAGACAGGTAGTGCAGGACTCTCCTGTGGCTATCCCCATCTCAAACTGTTGTGGAAAATGTAGGGGGCGATGGACTCTCAACGAAATGTAGCATTGACAGCCAGGATTCTGGCCCTAAGACTGGCTCTAATGTGTCGATGAGGTATGCCAGGTTCCAAGCGATCAATTGTGAGAGGTGACTCTAGTCAGAGGCACACATAGACATTTCTCCAGTCAAAGTGAGACATTAGAATGGTATATGCCCCTCTGGTGCAAGGATCAAGAATATCTTGGACGGGGTGCAGAATAATCTCGCAAGGAAGAGGGATCAGCAAGAGGTTGTTGTACACATTGAAACTAATGACATAGCACGAGAAAAGGACAAGATTCTGAGGAGAGAATGTAGGAAGTTTAGGCAGAAATTTAAAAAGTAGCTCAAGGGTAGTAATATCTGGATTTCTCCTGGTGCCACAAGCTAGTGAGGGTTGGAATAGGAGAACAGAGCAGATGAATGTGTGGCTGAGTAGCTGATGCAGGGGAGAAGGATTCACATTTTTGGATCAATCAGGGGTAGAAGTGACCTGTATAAGAAGGACAGGTTGCTCCTAATTTGGAAGAAGACTTATATACTGGCAGGAAGATTTGCTAGAGATGCTCAGAAGGCTTTAAACTAGTAAGGCAGATGGGCGTGGAACCCAGGGAGATAGTGAGGAAAGAAATTAATCTGAGACAGATACAGTTGACAAAAGATGCAAGTCAGTCAGGGCAGGCAGGAATAACGCAGAGAACAAGGTAGGACTGATTAATTAAACTGCATTTCTCTCAACGCAACCTGTAAAGTAAGGCAGATGAATTCGGGGCATGATTAGGAACATGGGATTGGGATATCACAGCAATTACAGAGACAGGACAGGACTGGCAACGTCATGTTCTGATGTATAGATCAGAAGGATAGAAAGGAAGGCAAGAGAGGAGGGAGGTGTGGCGTTTTTGATTAGGGATAACATTATGGCTATACTTAGGGAGAATATGTCCAGGAAAGTTATTTGGGTGGAACCTTATTGGGATTGTACTACAGACCCCCCAGTAGTCAGCAGGAAATTGAGAAACAGATTTGTAAAGAAATCTCACTTATCTATAAGAATAATAGAGTGGTAATTGTAGGGGATTTTAACTTTCCAGACATAGACTGGGATTGCCATAGAGTTCAGGGCTTGGATGGAGAGAAATTTCTTAAGTGTGTACGAGAAAACTTTCTGATTTGGTCTGTGAATATACCTCATAGAGAAGGTGCAAGACTTGACTTACTCTTGACAAATAAGGCAGGGCAAGTGATAGAGTTGTCAGTGGGGGAGCATTTTGGGGCCAGCAACCATAATTCTATCAGTTTCAAAACTGTGATAAAAAAGGATAGGCCAGGACTGAAAGTTAAAGGAAGGCCAATATTGATGGTATTAGCCAGCAAGAACTTTCAAACGTTGATTGGGGGTGAATGTTTGCAGGTAAAGGAATGGCTGGAAAGAGGGAAGCCTTCAAAAATGAAATAACAACATTCCAGAAACAGTATATTCCTGTTAGGGTGAAAGGCAAGGCTGGTGTGTAGGGAATGCTGGATGACTAGAGAAATTGAGATTTTGGTCAAGAATAAGAAGGAATCATATATGAGATAAAGACATCCGAGATCGAATGAATCCTTAGAGGAGAATAAAGGTAGTAGGAATATACTTAACAGGAGAGCAAAAAGGGAACATGAAATAGTTTTGGCAAGTAGGATTAAGGAGAATCCAAAGTGATTCTGCAAATACATTAAGGGCAAAAAGACAACTAATGAGAGAATAGGGCACTTTAAAGACCAGCAAGGCAGCCTATGCGTGAAGCTGCAGGAGTTGGGAGAGATTCAACATGAATATTTTTCATCAATATTTCCTGTGGAGACGGATGGGGAAATAAATAGTGACATGTTCAAAAATGTGTGTTTCCAAAGGAGGAGGTGCCGGATGTCTTAAAATGCATAAAAGTGAATAAATCCCCAGGACCTTATTAGATGTATCCTAGAACTCTGTGGGAAGCTAGGGAAGTGATTGCTGGGCCCCTTCCTGAGATATTTGTATCATTGATAGCCACAGGTGTGGTGCCAGAAGACTGGAGTTGGCTAATGTGGTGCACCTATTTAAGAAATGTGATAAAGAAAAGAGAGGAAACTATAGATCATTGAGGCTGACATTTGTGGTGGGCAAGTTGTTGGAGGGAATGCTGGGGGACAGTATTTACATCTATTTGGAAAGGTAAGGACCAATTAGGGATAGTCAACACGGCTTTGTCTGTGGGAATTGTATCTCACTAACTTGATTGAGTTTTTTGAAGTGGTAATGAAGAGGATTGATGAGAGCGTGATCTATATGGACTTCAGTAAGGCCTTTGACAAGGTTCTTCATGGTAGACTGGTTAGCAAGGTCAATGGAATACATGGAGAACAAGCTATTTGGATACAGAACTGGCCTGAAAGTAGATGACAGAGGGTAGTGGTGGAGGATTATTTTTCAGACTGGAGGCCTGTGACCAGTGGTGAGCAATAAGGATCCATGCTGGGTCCACTACTTTTCGCCATTTATATAAATGAACTGGATGTGAACATAAGAGGTAAAATTAGTAAGTTTGCAGATGACACCAAAATTGGACGCATTGTGGACAGCAAAGAAGATTACTTCTGAGTAAACGGGATTTTGACTAGATGGGCCAATGGGCTGAGGAGTGGCAGATGGAGTTTAATTTAGATAAATGCGAGATACTACATTTAGAAAGACAAATCAGGGCAGGACTTGTACACTTAATGGTAAGATCCTGGGAAGTATTGCTGAACAAAGACACCTTGGAGTGCAAGTTCATAGTTCGTTCAAAGTAGAGTCTCAGGTAGTTAGGATAGTGAAGAAGGTCTTTAATAAGCTTGCCTTTTTTGGTAAGTACATTGATTATAGGAGTTGGGAGGTGATGTTGTGGCTATACAGGACATTGGTTAGATCACTTTTGAAATACTGCATTCAATTCTGGAGTTCCTGCTATAGAAAAGATGTTGTGAAACTTGAAAGGGTTCAGAAACAATTTATAAGGATATTGTCAGAGTTGGAGGGTTTGAGCTAAAGGAAGAGGCTGAATAGGCTAGGGTTGTTTTCTCTGGAGCGCGGAGGCTAAGAGATGACTTTATAGAGAGCTTTAGAAAATCATGAGGTGCATGGATATGTTGAATAGCCAAGGTCATTTCCCTGGGGTGGGGAGTCCAAACCTAAAGGGCATAGGTTTAAGGTGAGAAGGGAAAGATTTGAAAAGAACCTCAAGGGACAATTTTTTTCAGGAAGAGGGTGATGCTTGTCTGGAACAAGCTACCAGAGGAAGTGGTGGAGGCTGGTAAAATAACAACTTTTAAAAGGGTACATGAATAAGGAACGGTCTAGAGGCATCTGGGCCAAAAACTGGCAAATGGGACTAGATTAATTTAGGATATCTGGTCGGCATAGATGAGCTAGACTGAAGGATCTGTTTCTGGTGCTGTACAACCCTATGACTGTATGATCACAGTTATTTCAGCAAATAAAAAAAAGGAGAAAAATGAGAAAAACAGAAGGTGATAACTTGTTTAAATTAATTTTTAAAGTCCTCTTGATCAATTCACAACCTGTAGGTCTGAGATTCCAAGGTTGACTTCATGTCAGGATGACAAATCAACTCATTAACTGGATCCTTATGAGAACATTTTCTATCCCTAAATAGCAGCAGCAAGATCAGCTCAGATTTATGGTACAAATCCAGCACAAGAGACTGAGAACTGTTTCGCAAAGTTAATGGTGAAAATCAGACAATGAGTTATAGCAATTTATAATATACAGCAAATTTCTTCTTTATAATAAGTTCTGGACACTTTAGTTGTTTATTTACGAGAGGCAAGCATTGCTGATAATGCCAGCAGTTATTACCTATTGCCAATTATCACTGAAAAAATGACTCTGAATTGAACGAGTGAAGTTTGTCTGGTAAAGCTACCTGCACAATGTTTCTAGGAAGGCTGTTCCAGGATTTTGCTTCAGTGACAGTGAAGGAACAGCAACATGCTTCCAAGTCAGGATGATTTGTGGTTTGGAGAGAAACTTGTTGATAGCAAGTTCCTCATGCACTGTTGCTCTTGCAATACCTACCATTTAGCAGGGCTAGAGTGAGAGATTATTAAAGAAACTTTCCTCTTGGTGGATTGCTGCATTGAATTTTGTAGACTGTACACAGTGCACAAATTATGCATGAGTTGTAGAAGTACTGAATATTTAAGGCTATTGATTTGCTTTATCCTGAATGGTGCCATGATTCTAACCTGCTGTTGGTTTTGCATTCACTTGATTAAGTAATATTCCTGACTTTTGAAGAATTTATTATTTCGTGGGCATGGGCATCACATTTATTGCCCATCCCATGAACCCTGAGAAGATGCTGGTGAGCTTTTTTTTTCAAACCACTGCAGTCCAAACGATTTAGGTACACCTACTTTGCTGTTAGAGAAAGAGTTCCAGGGTTTTGACACAGTGACAGTAAAGACAATGCAGTTTCAAGTCAGGATGGTATGTTGTTTGAAGGGAACCTTGGAGGTGCTGGTGCTCCAATGTATTTAGGTGAAAGTGAGGATTGCAGATGCTGGAGATTAGAGTCGAGACTGTGGTGTTGGAAAAGCACAGTACGTCAAGCATCATCCAAGGTACAGAAAAATCGATTATTTGGGCAAAAGCCCTTCATCGGGAATTCATCGGCCCTTCCAGAAAAAGGGCTTTTGCCTGAAACGTTGATTTTCCTGCTCCTCGGATGCTGCCTGACCTGCTGTGCTTTTTTAGCATCACAATCTCAACTCCAATGTATTTATTCATCACTGAGACTAAATGCAGGAGCCACTCCTGGGCCATTGGGTTAGGATATTGAACGGCATTATCCTGACAATGACCAACTTACAAACTACTGCAGAAGCTGACATCCAATTGAGGTGTTCCCCACCAACACTCCCCACCCACCCCTCAACCCAATTCCCCCACTTTCAAAGAGTTCTAGGCCCATTTAATGAGTGAGAAGCTCAGTAGCCTGAACTACATAGTTCTGCTGAAGAACCTGTAGGTCTGTGTCCACTGAGGCAAGTCTTGTTGAGTGGGTGTCCGGGTGTCCGGGTGTCCTTCAAACAGAAGACCCATGGTTACTAAAGTGGTCATTGCCACAGGAGATCTTCCTATGGGCAATGAGAGTGGCCTTTAAGGAAGACCCCTCATGAATTCCCTGGGAAAACACCCAACAAAGATGAAATGGTTGGGGAGGTAAGTGGCCTTTAATTACAAGGCTCAACTGGTGGCACAGTCGGTGTCTGTTCCACATAGGTTACTGTCACTGGTAATATACCATGATGGAAGTCAAATGTTGGAGTCCCCTCTTGCATACTACCAGTGCTCTCATCTCCCAGCCTATTGCCATGGAGTTAAGAAAATTCAGCCTGGAGTCTGGAGTCAATGCCAATACATCCCAGGTCATCACTCTCCTCTGGGTGCACCTTTGATTGGTCTGTCCTGCAGGTTGGAAGTTGAGAGTTTGGGGTGAGATCTTTGTCTTATTTGAATTTGATGCCAGGTTCACTACAAGGTTGATCCTTCTTTTATTCTTATAGTTTTGCTGGTGATTTGATACAACAAGGTGAGTTGCTAGGCCATTTCAGATGACAGTGAAGAGTCCATCCTATTGATTTGGGTTTGGATACTAGCTAGAATACTAACCAATAAAAGCAGATTCCTCATGGAAAACTGTGAATCAGATTGTTTTATAAAGATCCAATAGTTTCAAGGTCACCATTACAGACACCAGTCATTAATGGACCATTAATGATTCAGATCTTGTTTAATTAACTGAATTTAAACTCATCAGCTTCAATTGTGTGATTTGAACTCATTAGTCCAAGCTATTGGATTAATAGTCTCATAGCATACTTAATATGCAATTGCTGTTGTAGAGATCAATACCAGCGGGTACCATTGTTTTTCAAGCAGTACCTTGATCATTTATTTAAATGTCTTTGGCTAACAATGCTTAAGACTGGATTAGTAACAATTTAAATTGAATTGAAATTCAATTTCAAATGTAATAACTGAACTGGAAAATAATAGAGGTAAATTCCATTGTTGTGAATAATTAGTTGGTTCCTGTCTACCTCAACAACTCATTAAGAACATAAAATGGAGGAGCAGAAATGGGTCATTCAGTCCATTCAACTGCTCTACCATTCAACGAGCTCATGGCTGTTCTAATCATCCTCAACTCCATTCGCTGCCGCTTCCCCATAATCCTTGATTCCCCTACCGATTAAAAATCTGGCTATCTCAGCCTCATATGTACTTCATGACCCAACCTCAACTATCCTCTGCAGTAAATAATTCCCCAGATCAGGAATAAATTCCTCCTCATTGATGTCGTAAAATATGTAATGCTTTATTCAGAGATTATGCCGTACTGGCACCAACCTAGTGAACCTTCTCTGAACTGCTTCTAATGACAGTATACCTTTCTCCAGATAAAGGGCCCAAAACTGTTGGCAGTATTCCAGCTGCAGTCTGACTATTACCTTGCATAATTTTAGCAACACCTCTCTATTTTTACACTCCATTGCCTTTGAAATAAATGCAAACATTTTATTTGCCTTCTCTGTTATCTGCTGAAGCTGTATGCAAGTATTTTTTAGTGATTCATTGATGAGGACTACCAAATCCTTCTGTTCTGTAGCTCTATTTTTCCTGCCAAAATTGATAACAATACATTTCCTCACATCTTATTCCACCTTCCAAATTTTTATCCATTCACTGAACCTATCTATATACCTCTGCAGACTCTTTGTGTCATTCTAACCACTTGCATTCTCATCCATTTTTGTGTCATTCACAAAATTGGCTATAGTAAATTCACTTGTCTCACCCAAGTCATGCATATATTTTATAAATAATTGTGGTCCCTGCATTGAACTCTGTCGCACACTAATAGTTCCAGGTTGCCATCCTAAAAATGCCTGCACTCCCACCTAATTCTCTGCCTTCTATTAGTTAGCCAATCCTCTATTCATACTAATATACTCCGTCCAACACCACAAGCTCTTATTTTATTAAGTAGCCTAATGTGTGGCATCTTATCAAATGCCTTCTGAAAATCTATCATTTCCCTGTATTTATCCTACTTGTTATATTATCACAGAATTCTAGTAAATTTGTCAAGTATGATTTCTGCTGCATGAATCCATGATGATTCTACTTCATCATATTATGTATTCCAAAATAGTCTGCAATGACTGTAACATTTTCCCAATAACAGACATTAAGCAAGCAGGCCTTTAGTTAGCTGGGGTTTTTTACTCTTTGTTTCAAAAGGCAAGTTACTTTGGCACAAAATTAGAAACTGCTGCAGAAACCCATCCAGTCTAGTAGGATTTCTGGACAGAAAGCAGAGTTGATGTTTCAGGTCCAGAACGTCTAGATGCAGTTCTGTCTGCATCTAGATGCAGATACTGCCAGACCTGCATGTTTCTCCAGTAATTTCTAATTTTGTTTCAGATTTCCAGCATCCGCAGTTTTGCCTTTGTAGTGCGTTGGCAGTTTTCCAATTCTCTTTTCGAATTTAAGGATTCCTGGAATCTGTGCATGCAGTATCTCTATAATTAATTCCTTTAATATCCCGGGATGCACCAATCAGATCCAGGGAACTGATCAGTTTTTCACCCTATTAACATCTTTAGCACTTGTTCTCTAGTGATCATAAGCATAACTGATTCCAAAAATTTGAAATAAAATAATTATACATTGAGAAATAACTCTAATGTTGTGGTTAAAACAGATGAAGTCTTTTAGTAGTGTTATAAGGCAGGCTATAGTGGATAGGTGCACCACATACATCTCAATTAATGTTTCTTTTCATTGATGTAATTTGATCCATACCATTCATTTACATCAACATCAAAAAATAAAGCTACCTCACTTCTACAGTTCCACTGGAAGCATGAGCAGAGCAAAAGTTTTCTTTTTGTTGATATCATATATAAAGAATCTATCTGCCATCGATTCCACTGGGTTTAAATCAAGGAAAATCCTCTTCACTCTCTGGATAGACCAGACATCTTGAACATTAAAAAAGACATATCAAGTGTGACATAAAATCCACAAGATCAATGAAATATTCTAAAAGACCCTTTTTGAAAGGTAAGTTTATAGCTATTGCTGAGACAAGGAAAATATTTTACCTAGAAGCCAAAGATATTATGGATTTATAACAGATCTTTATGACCAACTATTTTGAAATCAAATAAGACGTCAGGCCTGTGGGAACTTTTTTGTTACATATGTTTCAATAACCTTGACCTTTGTGCTGCAGCTGCATAAATAAGAAATGTTTGTTTTCAATAAGATCTTATAAATTTCCACAGCTATTGATTGGGCCTTAACCCTTAAACTGGACACATGGTCAGTAAATTAATGCACAGTCATGACATCCACCAGTGATGTGACTTGAAATCAGTGTTCATATCAGCAAATGATAGAGGCTAATAGGGGAATTCCAACCATTGTGCTAACAGGTTTGGAAGAACTGTGTATCTTTTATTTACATAGTAATTCATATAGAACCCCTTTTAGATCTGTCAGTGTCCTGTGTTGCTCCTTGGAAACTGGCACAGACATTGGACACAGACGCAAGTACCTGCTTACCTCATATTAGAATGTCTCCTCTCGTTGAATGATTCTATGTCATAAAATGATCTGCCAGGTTATTGGTTGAAACTGTAATGCGAGAAAGAATTTGCAGTTGAATTTCCATAAGAAGTGGAAATTCATAGGAGTAACCTTATTTCCTTGTATAGCTTCAGTTGACAATTCAAGGAAAACTAAAGAACCTGTGCACATTTTGTATGCTTACTTTGATTTTCTACTGAAATTATTATGAGAAATCTGAAGAAGTCTGAAAAATAGAATGCTTGTTTTGATAGAGCAATGTTCATTTACTCAGAATTTCCAAATTACTTGAGGGCCAAACATTTCTTTATTAATGGTAGTCACTGTTGTTTTTTAGGCTTATATGTCACTCAGTTAGTGCATACCAAGATTTTACACACTGAGAATAAAATATATTAAGATCTTAATCTCTTTTGGCAGTGTTGATTAAGGGCTAAAAGATAACCAAGATGTTGGGAGCTTTCTCTGCTCTTAAATAAATCCAAGCAATGATTCACATCCTCCCAGACATGTTCAATATTTCATCAAAAGCATAGACGTTCACTAATCCAGCTTTTATTGTACAGGAGCATTGTTCTCAGTCGTGCACTCTAATTCAGCTAGGCATTTCTAGCACAAGAAAGCAAGAACTGCAGATGCTGGAGAGTCAGAGTTTATAAAGCATGGCACTGAAAAAAAGCACAGCAGGTCAGGCAGCATCTGAGGAGCAAGAGAGTTAACGTTTCAGACATAACCCTTCATCAGGACTGGGGAGGGGACTGAAAATAAATAGTGAGATGATGGTTGGGGCTGGGAAAAGATAGGTGTGATGGTGATAGGTGGATGAAGGTAGGAGGTGATGGTGATAGGTTGTTGGGGAGAGTGAAGTAGTTAAGTGGGAAGGCAGATGGACAGGTAGGTCAGGTCAAGAGGGCGGAGCTGAGTTGGAGGGTTGGATTTGGGATGGGGTGGGGGGAAGAAAGATTTGGAAATTGGTGAATTCAATCTAGACACTGTGTGGTTGTAGGCTCTCAAGGTGAAAGATGAGTTGTTACTCCTGCAGTTTATGGGTGACCTTGTGTAGCCAGTGGAGGAGGGCCAGAATGGACTTGTCACTGGGGGAATTGAAATTGTTGGTTACAGGAAGGTGGGAGTAGAACATGCAGACCAGAGATATTCCTTGAACCATTCCACGAGTTTAAGCTAGGTGTCTCCAATGTAGGGGAGGCCACATCAAGATGCAGTAAATGAAGTGCAAGGATACACAAATCTGGAGGTGTGGGAAATGGAAGAGATGCAATTGAGGGCACTGTTGATCACAGGGGAGAGGAAATTACAGTCCTTGATGTAGGGGCTCATTTGGGATCTCCTGGAGTGGAATGGCAAAGGAATTGGGAGTAGGGATTGTGTTTTTACAGGAGGGGGGATGGGAGGAGGTGTAGTCAAGTAGTTGTGGGAGTCAGTGGGTTTGAAGTAGATGTCAGTGTTGATTCGGTCACTGGAGACAGAGATGGAGACGGCCAGGAAGGCGATGGAGGTGTCAGAGATGGTCCATAGGAACTTGAGGTCAAGGTGTATGGTCACGGTGTGGTAAATGAACTGTTCAAGTTCCTGTGGGAGCATGAGGCAGCGCTGATGAAGTTATTATGTAGCGGAGGAAAAAGCAGGGAATGATGCTGGTGTAGTGTTTTGGAAGAGAGACTGTTCCACATTTTCTACAAAGAGCTGGGCATAGCTGGGACCCATGCGGGTACCCATGGCCACCCCTCTGGTTTGTAGGAAGTGGGAAGATTAAAAGGAGAAGTTGTTAAGGGTGAGGACCAATTCTGCCAATCACCTCACTCTTTGTTCCTCTCATAAAATCTTACCTGTATTAATTTAATTAATAGTAGTGAGAAAACTCATTAACAGTACTGTGAAAACATTACATAGAGTTTTCTAGTTTCTTTAGGCACAGGTACAGGCTATTTGGCCCAATAAGTTTATGAAGTCAATGTTTATGTTTTGCAGAAGCCTCCTTTGACCTTATTTTATCTATCCCTGTTGCCATTTCTTACCAATAAGAATCCATCCACTTCTAATAGTCATAATGCAGCAGCAACATCATACAATGTGCAACTTAAGAAAACATGAAGGTGTGGCCTTTCTGATGAGACGTTAAAACTATTTACTTGCATACACAAATATCTGGTCAATGATTCAAATTTTAAGGAATGTACAACTTATGGTTAAATATTTTCACTGCTGGAGTGCACAGCTCAAGGTAAGAGGAAAAGTGCCTATGTTTGTCCTAGCTCAGGTTATGTGCACTCCAAGCACTGCCATAGTCATAAGTTATGCCTAATACTGGAATGGGGCAGGTAGATGGGATGGAAAAATGGTGTAGGTACCTCTAAGACCAACAGTTATGTTCATAACTCAAAAGCTGAATATCATCCTGAATATTATCTGTGAAATACATTTTAATTGAATCATATGGAAAGTCCTGTGACAAGCCCCACTCCATCACCCCTCTGCGAACAAATATTTTTAATGAAAATCTCATGGAAATATTCTTCAATGGGAAAATCCTGGAAATCCCTGGGCAACAAAATAGTTGGGTTCACAGAATCACAGAATTGTTAATGTGCAGATGAAAGTCATTCAGTGAATTACTGATGCAGTGCCATTCTCCATTTTCCTCTATACTGTTCTTGTGAACAGATCATGTTCCTCAAACATAAAGCGGAAAATGTTGTTGGTAAGGATGAGAGAAGCTTGCATATTTCTAGAAATGCTAATGTGGTTCTCCTACACTGTACACCTCAATGCTGATCCCAACATAATCTTTAAAAATGTAATGTAGCTCTATAGAACAGCAAAGTACAAAGGACTGTTCTTCTGACCATATCACTATACTGGGAACACTGCTGAGCCAAATAAATTCTTAGAAGCATCCAAAATATTGTGACCCTTGTTTTTATATACACTAAGGTCTAAATTGACAAGTTTCCTTTTCATTCACCAACTTTCACTAGCTTCTCGAGTAGAATCAAGTTGATGATTCTCATTTTCACTTTCAAAAGTTTCCATTGCATTCACCTGTTAACATCCATGATCACTATGATGCACACACTGCTTCTGTAAAATTGACTATATCTACGCACGTGTTAATCCATGACTTTGATGGCTTAGCACCTGTTAACCAATCAGCCCTGTCCTCTCATGCAGTACAAATGTTGGTTTTCCCATTGAATTGGTATCCTTGAAAATTGTCCTGACAAGTGTGAGATACTTTTCCTTCAGTAATACTTAAATTGTTTTGTTTAGTTTCTTTTCATCAGTAATAAAGATTGGCTGCTTGTTCACTGCTTGCCTTTGTTCAGTCAGTAATATCTTAGTGGAGGTGCCAATACATTCAGAGGTGCATTTGGACATGGTTCAGAGGAGGTTGACTGGATTGACCCCCAGAGTAAGTGTGTGTCTTCATGAGAGATTGGCTCATGAAGAAAGGTTGGGCAGACTGAACTTGTTTTGAATGGAGTTTAGAAGAGAGAAGGGTGTCTTGATTTTGATGTGTAGAGGATCCTGAATGGCCTTAACAAGATGGATGTGGATGATTCCTCTCGACACCCAGGTCAGTCCAGAAGCAGGGACTTTAAAATTAGGGGGTATCTTCTAAGGCAGAGATGAAGACAATGTTTTTCTCTGAGGGTTGTGTGATTTTGGAGCTATAGAAGTGGGGATCATTAAATATTTTTAAGGCAGAAGCAGATAGATTTTGTCAAGCTGAAAAATCAAGGGTCATCAGAGTAGATTGGAATGTGGAATTCAAAATGCAAACACATCAGCCATGATCATATAGGCAGATCAGGCCAGCAGGGCTGAATGGCCTACTTCTGTTCCTAATTGTGTCAAAATCTTGCAAAATGATCATATAGATGCATGAATCTCCACTTTCTTCAGACCCTAGCTCAATTTTTTGGCATATGGATAATGTCATTTTGATTTAATACCGTTATTGCAGCAGGAGCACTGCTGATCATGAAAGATGTCAGACGTCAGATGACACCAGGTTATAGTCCAAAAGGTTTATTTTAAATCTCAAGATTTCAGAACATTGCCCCTTCATCAAGCGACAAAGAGGCAATGCTCTAAAGCTCGTGATTTCAAATAAGCTCGTTGAACGATAACTTGATATTGTCTGAATTCTGACTTTGTCTACCCTAGTCTAACACCGGCACCTCCACAGGAATAGTTTTAAAGAGGCAACTTTCAATTAAGAGCACAAGTGTCACTGGGAGATCAAATATCACAGAGTCAGAGTGAGATCACACCTGTGAGGACAACTGCGAGCTTAGAAGGTTCCCAAAGACAAACTTATTATGGAGAATAATCCAAACCATCATCTCAGGTTCCCAGATCCAAAAGATTTATTAAGGTTAATAATGCTACTAATACTAAAACTAACTCACACCATCATGCTATTCAAATATTCCACGTAAAAATATGTTCTACCTCATTTGATGAATGAAGTATCAAAAATTGTCCTTGGGGTATTCTGTCTGAGGTAGGCCACTGAACTGAAATCCCCATTCCTATTATCGGCATGATTTGTCAATTTCTATCACTTACTTGTCTGTGGAATTTAGGATATTGCCCATGCAGGAATAGTTGAGCTGTAATTGGCTCTTCTCCATCTTTCCTGACTAAAAATACCACAAATCTAAAACAAAACCAAAAAGAAAAATGGAAATATATAACAAATTGACAACGACCAGTGGATTAAAACTTGATTGGATTCTTCACTGAACCAGAGTGCAGTGAATTCAAGCATGGTCACTTTTATTGCTTCTGCTCAGATTGCTTTCAACTTTTGAATTACCACTTGCTAAGATATGACACGGGTTCTAAGACTCACAAATGATTAACTTTCAAACAATATTACTGTACATTCAATCAGAGTCATGCTGCAGCAGATCAGTGGAACAGCTAATCAGTCAAGCTTCAATCATGTCATTGAATTGATGGTTGAGTCAATTCAGTTAAACTGTATCAGATGAAAAGAAAGGCAGCAAACATCAGCAAAGTATGAATATCGTAATGGCAGGTTAGTCAACTGAAATAGCTATAACTGACAGTTTCAACTGTACTTAGCCAATGGTTCATCAACCTTAGATCTAAGAATAATTTCAGTACACTACACAATATTTTTTATGTACTTATCTATCATTCTGGTGCCAAACAAACTCTTTAAGTACCCTATCATATCTGGTCCAGTGACAAACAATGTCAAAATATAAATCTATGAATAGAATTGTTTTAAGGTATACATCTTTTTCCCAGTATTCTCTTCCTTACCTCCTCACTTTCTGCTGCCAATCATTGGTGTGAGACTTGAGTTTAATGACTACCAGCAGCTCTCCAGCTCTCAGTGTCACTCCAATCGCAATTTTTCAGAAGGGTAAATAATTAGTGAATGCCAACAGCTAACTCAGCCATGAGGGACAGTACAGCTGATCTTAAATCTGATCTTGCCTTACATTCACATATGTTCATAATAAGAAATTTGTTTATCTCAGCCTTAACAATTCTCAACAATGAAGCATCCATAACACTCTGGTATAGAAAACTGCAGGAAATGTTCATTCATTTCAATTCCAATTCAATACTCCTGTGTTCTAGATTCTCCAGCAATGGGAAGCAATCTCTCAGTATCAAACTTGTCAAGATTCTTTAGAATCTGATATGTTTTAATGAGTGCGCCTATCATTCTTCTAAACTCCAAAGATTGTACATCCAATTTTCTCAGTCGCTTATCACAACACAACGCTTTCATCCCATGTGTTGTGTCGCTAATGGACCTGGAAGGGTTAATGTTGAAGTGCATTAATCCCTATTCAGTCTGCTGATCATAGAATCATAGAATCCCTACAATCCTGTAAGAGAGCGGTGGAGTGGGACTGTATGTCTGAGGCCCGTCCATTCAGTATACTTACCTTTTTGTTGCTTTTCCTCTTTCCCTCTTTTTTTTATTTAAAAAAAATCATTTTATTTGGCTTATTTGTTGTTGAAGAGCTCGATCGCAGCAATGGCATCAGTGGTGACAAAAGTAGGCCCCGCACGAACTGGCAGCAGTCGGTGAGTAGACCCAGCACGGACTGATTAGAGACAAAACAAACTGCAGATGCTGGAATCCAAAATAGACAGGCAGGAGGCTGGAAGAACACAGCAAGCCAGCCAGCATCAGGAGGTAGAGATGTCAACGTATCGGGTGTAATCCTTCTTCAGGAGTCCTGAAGAAGGATTACACCTGAAATGTCAACTTCTCCACCCCCTGATGCTGCCTCGCTTGCTGTGTTTTTCCAGCTTTCTGCCTGTCAGCATGGACTGGTGGCAGTTGATGATGAGACCCAGTGCGGATCGAAGGCACTCAATGAGTAGGCCCAGCACACATTGGTGGCAGTCGGTGAGTAGGCTCAACATGGACTTGAGTCAGTCAGTGTGTAGGCCCTGCATGGACTCAAGTCAGTCGATGAGTAGGCCCAGCATGGATTCGAGTCAGTCAACATCTCTGCAAGATTGTGGTAGAGTAGGCTTGTCTACTCTATCTTTCCCTTCTTTTCTCTTTTTTTTAGTGTGTTTATACTCACTTACATTCTGGAGAGTGGCAGTCTCAGTATTGGAACCATTGAATATGGTGGTCTGCTAGTCCAGTGCGAGGCTGTGGCTGGGGCCTGACCCAGGACTCTCGGTGAGTTCCCGATGCTTGGTATGCAAACCGAAAGAGAGGTTGAGGCCTGGCACAGACAGCACCTGGATCGGGGCTTTGGCAGTCCAGTATGTGGCAGCAGTTGAAGGCCTGGATCTGGACTTTGACTGTCTGTGATCCTAAGAGCAAGCGCAATGCAGCAACGTAGGTTCCCCTGACATCTGGAGTGACGCTGAGAGCAGGGTAGATCAAATACGTTCAGGGAAAGTGTCAAATCGGAGGAGATTGAACACTTGTAGGAAGTGCAGTGCCAGCATGGCTAAGCACTTAAGAAAGACTTTAAATTAAGAATTTTTAACTTTTAACTTCATTCATTATTTGTGTTATATCAACAGTGACTGTGATGTTAAACTTTTAACTTTGTTCCTTATTTATATCTACCTTGATCTTAAGTTTTTGTACCTAGGTACATGTATCTGAGATGAGGCCATGTGTAGTGACATTGAAAGCTTTTCACTATACTTGTGTACTTGAATACACATGACGATAAAGTCTGAATCAAAATGTTGAAGTAAGCCATTTTGCCCATTGAGTCTACACCAACCCTCTGAAGAGTATCCCAACCAGACCCAACCCCCCCATCCTATGGGCAATTTAACATGGCAATCCACTTAACCTGCATTTCTTTGGACTCTAGGAGGAAACCATTGAGCACACCCACACAGGTACAGACACGTGGAGACTGTACAAACTCCACACAGACAGTTGCTTGAGGGTGGAATCAAACCCAGGTCCCTAGTGTTGTGAGGTAGCAGTGCTAATCACTGAACCACTGTGGCACCATTGATGATGATGTAATTCAATCTTGGATGGGGAAGCCAAGAGAATAGTTGTAGATCATGAATGGAACAGATCTGTAATTTGTATCTCCCAACAATCAGTATCTGATTGATATCAGGCAATGAACCAAATCTTGTTACGATAAGGGGCTCTTCTTGTTAAGAAGCACAAGCACATGTACAACTGTCGCTGTAAACCAAATTGGCTCTTAAACTCAGTCAAGGCAAGTGCAGTGGCAGCATTTTCTACCCACATATGCCACGTGGTGGCAGCAGTGAGAATACCACAAGGTAGAATCAGGGGAGGAAAAGTCCGTTGAATCCAAGAGAGGAAATATCTAGAAGACCAAGCTTGAAGACATTACCACTTCAATAACTATTCATGCGGACTGTTAGCACTTGCAAGTGCATGGAACAATAAAGCAGTTAGCAGGAACTCATGGAAAGATCAGCAAGAGAGAAACAGCATTCCAGGCTGAAGCCTTTACTTTGGATCTGGTAAGAAGTGCAAAAGAAGTAGAGCAGGCTAGAAAGCGCTTAGAGACAAGTAACACCTGGTAGTTAGCGATTCCATCAGGAAAGAAGATCTACAGGAGTATTCCCACAAAGAGAAGCTAGGAAGAAAATGTATCAAAGCACTGCAATTAAAGTTTTAAAAAGTCCTGAAAGGGGAAAAGATTTAAATTAATGGTACAAGAATGATTGAGAAGGCTAGAAGTAAAAACCGAAGGTATATTTATAGCTCACAATGAGCATTGCCATGATGGCAATTAAACCACATAAAGCAGAGGTACAGTGGGGAAATCAAGGGCTATATAAATACTTGATAGTTAGTTCACAGCACTAAGAACATCATGAAGCAGAATTAAGGTGACAAAAGGGACAATTTAAAGCTAAAGCAGACAAGATCGAACAGAAGAAGATTGCTAAAAGACAGTTGAGACTGTGATAAGAGCAGGGGATCCATCATTTAAACAGCAGTTCTGGCAAGAAGAATTTATTAAGGCTGCAGGCACAAGCGTTTTAGAGAGGTCATAGAAAAAGATTTACATTCTGTATTAGGCCCTGAAAAGCAAGAACTTGTCCATTTTGCCTAAAGGATGATGAGAAACCTCTGCCTTGTACACAGAAAGTGGAAAATTTCTACTTTAACTGTAAAAGCATTGGGAAAAACAGTAAACTGTACAGATACGTAGTCTCATTATGTAACTGAATAACATGCTTTATAAGAAGCAACAGAACACAGCTTTACATATTTTAAATGCTTTAAGGTAAGGAAGATGAACAATCGCCACCAGGACAGAACCCCACTGGTCCTCACCTACCACCCCACCAACCCCACATATACATCATATCATCCATCGTCATTTCCGCCACCTCCAAATGGACACCACCACCGATATATTTCCCTCCCCTCCCCTATCAGCGTTCTGAAAAGACCACTCCCTCCATGACTCCCTCGTCAGGTCCACACCCCCCACCAACCCAACCTCCACTTCCGGCACCTTCCCCTGCAACCGCAAAAAATGCAAAACCTGCGCCCACACCTCCCCCCTTACTTCTCTCCAAGGCCACAAGGGATCCTTCCATATCCGCCACAAATTCACCTGCACCTCCACACACATCATTTACTGCATCTGCTGCACCCGATGTGGCCTCCTCTATATTGGGGAGACAGGCTGCCTACTTGCGGAACGTTTCAGAGAACACCTCTGGGACACCCGGACCAACCAACCCAACCACCTCGTGGCTCAACACTTCAACTCCCCCTCCCACTCCACCAAGGACATGCAGGTTCCTGGACTCCTCCATCGCCAGACCATAGCAACACGATGGCTGGAGGAAGAGCGCCTCATCTTCCGCCTAGGAATCCTCCAACCACAAGGGATGAACTCAGATTTCTCCAGTTTCCTCATTTCCCCTCCCCCCACCTTGTCTCAGTCCCAACCCTCGAACTCAGCACCACCATCCTAACCTGCAATCTTCTTCCTGACCTTTCCGCCTCCACCCCCACTCCAGCCTATCACCCTCACCTTAACGTCCTTCTACTTATCGCACTTCCAACGCCCCTCCCTCAAGTCCCTCCTCCCTACCTTTTATCTTAGCCTGCTTAGCACACTCTCCTCATTCCTGAAGAAGGGCTCATGCCCGAAACGTCGATTCACCAGGTCCTTGGATGCTGCCTGACCTACTGCGCTTTTCCA
The DNA here is from genome assembly GCF_020745735.1 of Hemiscyllium ocellatum. NCBI lineage: Eukaryota > Metazoa > Chordata > Chondrichthyes > Orectolobiformes > Hemiscylliidae > Hemiscyllium > Hemiscyllium ocellatum. The sequence continues at coordinate 48,526,281 of NC_083402.1, forward strand.
GCAACACATTTTCAGCTCTGATCTCCAACATCTGCAGTCCTTACTTTCTCCTAGAAGATTCAGAAATAAAACAGAACTGAGAATGCTAGAAATCTGAAACTGAAGCAGAAATCGCTGGAGAAATTCAGCAGATTTGGCAGTATCTGTGGAAAGAAAGCAAAGCTCTGCTCTGATAAAGGGTGACTGGACCCAAAACATTGACTCTGATAAATTATTGATCCCCACTACCTTCCCCACTAGACCATGAGAATGCGTTGGAACACATTTATGTGTGCTTCATGGATGATCTTTCCTTATTGCTGTCAACTGTTCTTCTCACTGGATTGAGGTGAAAAATTCATATCTCACCAACACAGAAGAACTTGTCAGTTTCTTACATGAAATATTCACTACACATGGGAGCCATGATGTGACCGTGTCAGAAAAAGGACCACAGTTTGTTTGCGAGTCTTTAGCCAGTTCTGAATTTTAACATGTAACTAATTTACTGGGATATTTGCAGTTGAATGGGGAAACTGAGAGGGTAATGCTGATTTTTATTTATCCTTGTTAAACTTCCTGTCCATCCTCTCCAGCTGACTTATTATGGGCTAGATTAATATAGGATGTCTGGTTGGTATGGATGAGTCTATTTGTGCTGTACATCTCTATGGCTCTAAGTATCTTTTAAAAATGAAGACTTGAACAAAACCTCTGTTATTTAACAATTTGAAAAGCTTTGTAAACAGTATTTCCTGTTAACTCACATTGTAAATTTAAGCAAATGTCTATATGATTATAAATAGTTAGATTGGCACATTCCATCATATAAAGACAGAATTAAAGCAGTTGCAGTAATAAAAGGAAGTGATTATCTGAATATCTTATTACTTCAAGAATAATTAGTGTAATGGCCATGAAAATGTAAAAGATACATGAAATATGTTTGATTTTAAAGGTTATCAATATTAAAATAATGAGTCACCTTTTATTTATAAATTAATTAATTGCCAATTGCAAGAGCACCTAAATGAATGAAGGATTATTTCAGGTGAAGATCAGTATTCACTGAAGGTGAACGTCAATGTGTATGCATTTCAAACAACTTTGTTCTCCGTAAAAACTCTCCCATCACGGGGCTGATGGTCTTCTTTTATTCAGGTGAACTTTTTTTTTAAAAAAAGATTGGTGTCATATTTTGATATTCTTTATTTAATTGTGTTCTCCTAAATTGACAAAAAATATTTTTTTTAAAAAGTCTTAAGGTTGCAGAGATTATAATTAAAGTTGATGGTCATAAATCTTAGTTATCTGAATGGAGACTTAATGTTCAGAGTGCTAGTTTCAGTGAAACATGGCATTTGGTTAAAAATGCCACACCAAGTGTCATTACTTTTGTGTATATATGCATGGGTGTTATATATGTGAGCTGAAGATATGTAGAGTGAGCAGGTTGTGACATCAAGCAGTTGATTTGACACACACTGTACCATTTTTGACCTTGTATTTTGTTTTGTTTATTTATTCATGGGATGTGGGCATTACTAGCTAAGCTAACATTCATTGGCCATCTCTAAGTACCCTTGAAAAGGTAGTGGTGAACTGCCTTTTTGCACTGCTGCAGCACACAGTGCTGTTTACGGAGGGAATTTCCAGATGGGGAAACATGCTGTTCATAACCACCCTGTCAAGATGCCTCAGGACATTATGTGTTTCAAATAAGTCATTTCTTAATCTTCTAAATTCCAGCAGCTACAAGCCTAGCTCATCCAATCTTTCTTCACAACAGAACCCAGCCATTCCACGTATTAGAACAGTAAACTTTCTTTGAACTGCTTCTACTGTATTTTCATCCTACCTTAAGCAAGGAGATGAATACTGTGCTTATTTTTCCTGAGGTGGTCCCACCAATGCCCTACATAACTGAAACACAATTTCCCTACTTTTATATCCAATTGTTCTCTCAATAAACAATAATGTTCCAGTGGCTTTCCTAATTAAGAGGAACTTCGATTATCCGGCATTCGGTTATCTGAATATCGGATTATCTGGCAGATCGCAAGGTCGCAATGCTTGGCTAATCTATGTTAACCAGCATTCGATTATCCAGCATTCGATTAAATGAACGAAATCCTTCCCATCCTTGTCCTTCGGATAATCGAGGTTCCTCTGTACTTGCTATACCTGCAAACCAACCTTTTGTGATTCATACGCTAGGACATCCAAATTCTCTTACATCTCATAGCATTGCAATCAATTACCACAGAATCACATAATTATTATGATCAGAATGAGACTATTTGGCCCATTGTGTCTCCACTAACACTCTGAGTAATTTACATTTCTGGCAATCTCTTGTTTTATCCTCATAACTTTGTACATTGTTTCTATTTAAATAGTCATCCATGTTCTCTTAAATGACTAAAATGAACCTGCCTCTAACAGATTCCCAGGCAGTGCATTCCAGACACTAACTATTTGGTGTGTAAAGATTTATTTTCTCAGCTTGCATTTGCTTCTTTAACAAAACACTTTAAAACTATGCCCTCTGGTTCTTGATCCACCCCTCTCTCCTTCAAATGGAATAAAATTCAATCATTTATAATTGGCGCTTTCTAGGGGCTCCCTTACCTTGAGATCATTAATTACTTTTATCTCATTGTACAATACCAGGTCAAGGATAGCCTACTCTTGAGTTGGCTCCAGAATCTATCATTTTAAGAAACTATCCCCAAACACTCTATAATATCTTCTGCTTAACAAAGTTGCCTATCTGACTTTGCTACTTCAAATCCTGTGTGCAATCAGATTCAGGATCTTTACTTTATTATAGAGTTATAGCATTATAGAGACATATAGCATGGAAATCGACCCTTTAATCCAACCATGATCCCAAACTAAACTCGTCCATTCTGCCTGCCTGTTCTTGGCCAAGATCCCTCCAAATATTCCTTATTCATGTACTTACCTAAATGTTGTGACTGTACCCGCATCCACCACTTTGTCTGGAAGTTCCACACACAAACCACTTTCAGTGTAAAATAATTACTCCCTATGTCTTTTATCAATCTTTCTCCTCACATCTTAAAAATATGTCCCCCCCATCTTGAAATCCTCCACCCGAGGGAAAAGACACCTGCCATTTACCCTATCTTCACACCTCATGGTTTTATAGACAGCTGTAAGGTCACGCTTCAACCTCCTGCATTCCAGTGAAAAACAACTCAGCCTATCCAGCCTCTCTTATAGCATAAACCTTCTATTCCTAGCAACACCTTGGCAAATCTGTTCTGAACTCTCCCCATCTTAATAATATCCCTCCAATAGCAAGGTGACCAGAGCTGCACACTGTATTCTAGAAAAGGCCTCACCATCGTACTGTATAACTCCAACATAACATTCTAATTCCTGTGCTCAAAAGCCTGAGCTGTAAAGGCAAGCATGCTAAATGCCTTCTTCACTACCCAATCTATATGTGATGCAAACTTCAAAGAATTATATACCTGAACCCTCTAGGTCACTCTATTCTATAATACTACTATTAATTGTATAAATCCTACTTTTGTTTGTTTTACCAAAACACAATACCTCACATTCATCCAAATTTAACTCCATCTGTCACTCTTCAGCCCATTAACCAAGTTGTGGATGATCTCAAGTTTACAGCCAGTAGAATGAGGAAGTCCAGCTAGGATTCCATTCAATTTTGAAGAAGTAACAAAGAGGATTGATGAGGGCAGAGCGGTAGATGTGATCTATATGGACTTCAGTCAGGTGTTCGACAAGGGAGACTGGTTAGCAAGGTTAGATCTCATGGACTACAGGAAGAAGTAGCCATTTTGATACAGAACTGGCTCAAAGGTGGAAGACAGAGGGTGGTGGTGGAGGGATTTTAACCTACTGCGAATCCTCTTACAAGGATGCCTTCCTTGAAGAAGCTCTCTTCTTCCCTCTACAAGGATTTCAGTGAGTCTCTCTCTCACTGCACCCCCCAGGTCATCTCCTCTGCACAGAAACTCTTCAGCCACGTTCTCCTAACCTGCAATCTTCTTCCTGACCTCTCCGCCCCCACCCCACTCTGGCCTATCACCCTCACCTTGACCTCCTTCCACTTATCCCACCTCCATCGCCCCTCCCCCAAGTCCCTCCTCCCTACCTTTTATCTTAGCCTGCTTGGCTACTCTCTCTCATTCCTGATGAAGGGCTTATGCTCGAAACGTCGAATTCTCTATTCCTGAGATGCTGCCTGGCCTGCTGTGCTTTGACCAGCAACACATTTTCAGCGGTGGTGGTGGAGGGTTGTTTTTCAGACTGGAGGCCTGTGATCAGTGGATTGCCACAAGGATCGGTCCTGGGTCCACTACTTTTCATCATTTATATAAATAATTTGGATGAGACCAGAGAGGTATAGTTAATAAGCTAGCAGACGACACCAAAATTGGAGAAATAGTGGACAGAGAAAAAAAAGTTACCTCAGATTACAACAAGATCTTAATCGCATGGGCCAATGGGCTGAGAAGTGGCAGATGGAGTTTAATTCAGATAAATGTGAGGTGCTGCATTTTGGGAAAGCAAGTCTTGGCAGTACTTACACACTTAATGGTAAGGTCCTAGGGAGTGTTGCTAAACAAAGAGACCTTGGAGTGCAGGTTCATAGTTCCTTGAAAGTGGAGTTGCAGGTAGATAGGATAGTTGAAGAAGGTGTTTGGTAAGCTTTCTTTTATTGGTCGGAGTATTGAGTACAGGAGTTGGGAGGTCATGTTGTAGCTGTACAGGACATTGGTTAGGCTACTTTTGGAATATTACGTGCAATTCTGGTCTCCTTCCTATCGGAAAGATGTTGTGAAACTTGAAAAGGATCAGAAACAATTTACAAAGATGTTGCCAAGGATTGGAGGATTTGAGCTATTTGGAAAGATTGAGTAGCCTCGGGCTGTTTTCCCTGGAGCGTCGGAGGCTGAGGGGTGACTTTATAGAGGTTTACAAAATCATAAGGGGCATGGATAGGATAAATAGACAAAGTCTTTTCCCTGGGGTGAGGGAGTCCAGAACTAGAGGGCATAGGTTTAGGGTGAGAGAGGAAAGATATGAAAGAGACCTATGGGGCAACTTTTTCACACAGAGGGTGGCACGTGAATGGAATGAGCTGCCAGAGGAAGTGATGGAGGCTGGTACAATTGCAACATTTAAGAGGCATTTGGATGGGTATATGAATAGGAAGGGTTTGGAGGGATATGGGCCGGGTGCTGGCAGGGGGACTGGATTAGGTTGGGATATCTGGTCAGCATGGACGGGTTGGACCGAAGGGCCTGGTTCCGTGCTGTACATCTCTATGGCTCTATGACTCAATGTGGATTTTAGCAACAGGTGAATTGATCCTGGTGCAAAGTGCAGGAAAGAGAACAGAATCAAAAAGCTCGCTGAAAGACTGAGGTAAGAGAGACAGAATGGGAACAGATTGGTGAGCGTGTAAAAACCCCCACTGGTTGGGGTGAATAGCCTGTTTCTCTTATAATGATTTATGCAATATCATGTCCTTATGATGATTGCCCTGAAGAATGTTCCACCTTTCTCAAGTAAGATCAAAATCTATTAATTCTCACTTCCCTGCTGCATGCTTAGGATGCCAATAAGTTGACCTTTAGAATTTTCATTTTCAAGTCAATGGTTCCAACTCTTTCCTCTTATTGATCTGGATGGCACTACATTCGAATCTTATATTTCTTTAATGATGGTAAACCATGCCAATTAGTTATCTTTAATTTGTGTGGTCCTAGCAATCCTGCTAAATACCTAGTATTGGAGGAATTTTAAATTTATGTTGTACAGCAGACCTTTCATGTCCTGCAGTTGTCAAGGTGGCTGATTCTTGCCTTGTCTCTATTTTTTGATTTGCCACATCTTGCCAATTTTGATCCCTTAATCCACTATTTAAATTAAAGGCTTCTCTATTTCCCTAGTTAGGCACTTGCTAGAATACCGCTCTTCAAATAAAAGACAACGAAAAGCCACTGTTCACTCCCAACTTTATATAACAATATATTCAATGCAATATTCAACTAATTACCTTTGTGCTTTGCTTTGATGCCTGATTGTTGGGTGTCTTTGGCTGTCCTAGTGTACCATGTACAAGATACTGTGCTATCCAAAAGTGGTTGTAGCATGTCTAATGAAAATATGTTGCAATTCAGCAGCAAAGACTGCAGAACGCTATGGAAGATTCCCTCCAGATTTTCTGAACTTTGAAGACTGCACCTCCAGCAGGAATCTGGTCTGGTTAATCGACAGGCTACAACAGGGCATCAGTGGAGCAGCAGTAGTAGTAAGAGAACAAATGCTGGCATTCTGAGAGAGGACAACAGGTTCACACTCAATGGAATCAGTGTCATTTGCACAGACTGGCACATTACTAAGCTCACTGATCTACTGGAGGACAAATTGCTGACATGTTTGGAAACATGCAAGTTCCTTTGGGCACTGGTATCTCCAGTTATGATTCAGCCAGTCAGAACCTGCATGGCACAATGGGGACTTTGTGTAGCAATGAGCTGAGATTTCAGTACTTTGGTCTGAATTTCCAATGCAGCACTTAGATATAAAGTAGCTTCTACATGTGCTGAAAAGGAAGCTGAGACATCAGATGTTACAACATGGTTCACACGGTTCATTCTGCGGACGTCCTCATGGTGTTGGCTATCACTTCCACATGAAAAAGAAGGGACTTCCTGTTCTGTGTAAAGTTCTGCACTATGTTGAATTGGACCTCTGATCCAATGCTCCTTAGTAAACAACAGCTGTCTTGCAGACTTGTCAATGCACTAAGCATTTCTGTGCACATAACTATCAGTGTGGCATCCCACAGAAAATCACATCCGAACCTGTTGCAGCAGACTTGTGCAACTCTGTCCTCAGGAATGTTGGCATACTTGCTTTCCCATCTTACTGACCTGGCATCAGATCAGTCATGCTCAGTGATTCACTATGTTTCTATACTAGCCCTGAGACTACTTGCAGTTTCGATATCTGAGCCAGATTAAATTGACAACTAAATGACAGTCTTTCTGTCTTGTCAGTTTGTTATTGATCTACACCACCATCCTCAGTCATCACATTCTTTTGCGACTATATCAACATAAATAATCAAAGGGAATGTTGGTGAAGAAAGAAGTGGTGGAGGTGAGTGGCTGGGGCAAAGTGAGATTGCAGCACCATCTGCAGCTTGTACCTCACAACAGTATCCACTTCTCATTAAGGTTCAGTGTCAGTATGGAGTCCAAAGTAGGCTTGTCTCCTGTCCTTTTGCAGCTTTTGCCACCTATTATAGTTCATCTTGTCTGACAAATGATGTAGAAGTGCTTTAGTGAGAATGATGCAATATGTTTGAAAGCTAACTGCCTTCCACAGTTAAATAGAACTATGTGCAAGCTGTGAGACATGAATATATGGCTTGCAATTGTGCTAAGTGTATGATGGTGAGGTGACATTATGAATGTGAAGTTAGATCTGTCATGAATTAGATTGTTGGTAGGAAAATGAAGCAATGCAATGAATGGTGCAATATGAGGCCATTTGCAGCTCACAGCATGTAAGGATGCACTTGCTTGATTAATACAGTAAGGTCATTAAATTTCTTGGGGCCATATATTGAAGACTTTGGAATAAGAGGGATGATATGGATTGCCCGTGCTTCTGTTGTCTAATGCAAATCTCTTTAGATGGCCTCTTTTGAAAGGAGATAATCTGGTCAACCTCTTGCATCATCTACATCTGTGATCTCAATGACATTTTCATGGCTTTCTGATGGTCTTAAAAAGAATGTAACTTGTCTTTAAAAGATGCAGTCTGATTTTTAAAAATGTAAGTTTGCTTTAAGTAGTGCTAGCCTCACACAAAGTCAGGTTTCCTTGTTAAAGCCACTCAAAAGCACATTCTGCACTGATGATTATCGCATGGTTTGGGAAATTGGCAGATGTAATGAAGTTTAGCTGTTGCTTGCCACACTTTGAACATAGGGTAACAGTATGTCAGAAAATTCCACATCCAATTTTGGGGGCTTTCTAATTTAGCTCCCAATTTGTTCTAACTTGGTCAAAGTTATTACTGATTAAATAAACCTTGTATTCTGGGTGATGTACTCAAATGGTGATATACTTAAATAAACAGTTTGGATCCATGGTAATGATACCACTTGTATAACAAGTATGCAACATGCATCTATCAGCTTGTTTGTGTAGTGAAAATAGTGGTTGTATGAACAAGAACATTGTGACTGCCCAGATTCACTGTGCGGAATGTCTGAGGAATTAAATTGTAGTTAGCTATCAATCATCTTTTATCTACCACATTTGAATTGCTGTATTAACCCTGCAAAAGACAAGAGCTGGTTAGAAATCACAAATTGTGAAATCTGACTTTAATCCTTCATACAGGTATCCACCAATGTTTATTTTGCATATTTGAATTTGCAAATTTAGATTTAAGATTTACAATTTCCAGCTGGATTCCTCACAATTCAGAAAAAACAACAACAGTAAATAGAAATTGAGACATGTTCCTCCAGAAGGCAAGGGACTTTTATGACACTCCTGTAGCCTAGGAAGAGCAGGAATAATCTCCAGGTCCCTCAAGAAAGCCTTTGTCTCCCCATGGCCTATTCAGTCTTACTTGCTCCCCTGCTCACAGAGGATTTCATCCTCTCCATCTGTCCCTTAATCCTGTAGCCTCAAACTCTGAGCCTATAGCTCCATCCCCAATTCCTGTCAAGGTTAGAGGGGTCTGCTTTCTAGTTCCCTCTCTCTGAATTGTTGTTTATTCATTCCCACCTGCTTGCCAAGTGTAGTCTTTCATTCTCTCACAGCTCCTAATTGTTGGAGGCCTCCCCCAAGTGATCTCAGTTGAAGCTTCCTGTCATGGGTTTTGGCTGGCTGCTACTCAAAAAATGCAAAACAAAAATTATAATGAGACTTGAAAACAAAAGTGTGGTATCATTGCCTGTGCTAGCTGACTGCATTACACCACACTATCCATGCCTTGGCTTAAAAGTTTGGGACATTGGTGATTGTATTTTTTTCTCTGACTAACAATTCCAGAGATTTCTTCATTTCAATTTACATTCCAAATTCCTTTGCAAGAATTGACAATGGTATCCGATTAGTTGGAAATATTGACAAAATTTCTGTAAAGCTTCTATACAATCTATTCATGAAGAACTCCAACATCTATACCACAGTTTGTCCTTGATGAATTACTTAGACTGTTGCATAGAGCAATTCAACGTAATTCTCTGGATGTCTTCTGGTGGACAGCTTGATGATTGATTTGAATAACTGCTTTAAAAATATTCATAAAATGCCAAGCAGCATTGCAGGAATTTATTGAACTCTGTGACCAGAGATGCAGCAGAAAAAAATGTATCAGATAGATGACAGTCCTTTGAGAGATCTTTGCTGCAGTAAAGCACTCTATAGTCATATTTTGTGCCTGTGTCAGAACATAAATTTGAGTTGAGTCTGCTAAGACTGCAAATCTATTTTAAGGTCCTTTTGTTCTTTTTCCAAGTCTAAACCAATCTATACCGGATTGATCCCTACCCTCAACTTGTGTTTAAGAAAGGATGCACTATACACTCAAAGTAAAGATGTGGGTCACATGCACCTTGAGCATAATGTTTGCAAAGACCAAGGCATCTTTTGCACTGGTGTACTATATAAATTTAATCACTGAAAGGAATTCTTTCATCTGTGAGAATGCAGTTTTCAGTAGGCATTGAACTTTGATACATTCAGCAGACCACAAGATAAATATAAATAAGACAATTCAGTTTATTCTAGCTTAGCAATTGTAAACGGAGATGAAAAATGAAAGAGATGTGAGAGACTTATTGACAATAAATTTAAGCTATCAAAACAATTTTCAGTGGCATTGAGTAAAGGAAATTAAATATTGAGATGTATTTGAAGGTCAATAGTGAGCTGAACTGGTGATATAATTCTGCTACAGTATCTTATAAAGCCTCAGTGCAACCATGCACAAGTTATTGTGCAAAGTTCTAGCCGCCACAATATATTTTAAAAATTTGCAACAACTGAGAGTGTACTGGAAAGGATAACCAAAACAATACAGGGAAAGGAGGAATTAGATGATGAGGAGCAATTATTTCAATTAGGTATGTTCACACAGGAAAAATAAAATTAAGGGAGGACAAAACAACAGAATCGGAGGACAAACTATTCACTTTACGAGGAGTAAATGCAAACCTAATCTGCAAAAACACAGAAGACATTTTAACATCTAAACTGAGTTGATTTGCATTAGCTGAGATGTAAGTCATAGAGTCATGCAGCATGGAAACAGACCATTTAGTCCAACCAATCCATGCCAATCACAATCCCAAACTAAACCAGTCCCATCTGCCTGATGTTTGGCACATTTCTTATTCATGTACTTATCAAATGTCTTTTAAATGTTGCAACCGTTCCCGCATCTACTACTTCCTCTGGAAGGTTATTCCATATACAAGCCACTCGCTGTGTAACAAAATTGCCCCTCGTGTTTTTTTTAATCTTTCTCCACTCACCTAAAAAATATGTCTCTTAGTCTTGAAATCCTCCTGCCATTCACCTCATCTATACTCCTTGTTATTTTATAAATTTTATTTTATAAATCTCTGAAAATGCACAAAATTTTAAAGTGAACCCCAACCCTCTTACTTGCAGTTTTAATAAAGGATGGATGAGTGAATAATTAATCATTACATTCAAGGAATCCCTACATTGTAGAAGAGGCCATTGGGCCCAGCATGTTGTCAATGACCCTCCAAAGAGCAACCCACCCAGACCCACACCTCCACCAAATCCCCACAGCCCCACCCTTACTGTAGCTAACCCACCTGGTCTGCACTTCCCTGCACACTGCAGAGTAATATGGCATGGCCAATCCATCTAACCTCTACATCTTTGGACATCGTCTGCAGACCTCTTATTTAAGTATGATAAATGAAGTTGTGCCTCAGACTTGTTCCCTATCTGGAACTTTCTGCAATCATCTGTACTTATGCCACATTTGTTCTAATATATTCTCCCATCTTCCATGAAAAACATGAAAGATGCCTTTAAACTAATGCAAATGTTGGTTGTGGAATGTTTGTGAGACCTACAGTCTTCAGAGATTTGAAGAAAATATCCTCAATGTTATTTGGAGACATAGGGACCTATTGGGTAGTTCCAAATATTTTGTTCTGAATGATAAGATATGTCTTTGAAAGAAAAATGTCCCTCTAAGAGATGTTAAGCACAGTTTAAAATTGTTAAAAGTAAACATGAATATGTGTGAGTAATGTAATAACTCATTATGGCTGTCAAGGCATTTCAAGCTTCTGCCTTTTCAATTAGAAAAGGTTGCTGTTTTTAAAAGAAAATCAGTGCTGTCATTTCACTGCTAACTTATTATTGGATTAGTGCTATGTAACTGATTCAACCACTTATTATTTCAATAGGGTGACTGTTATTTCATGGTTTGATTGAGAGCTCCAATAAAGTATTACATGTGGGACTATGTGTGCAAATGCTTATTTTTACAAGCAATTAGGAACTTGCATGAAATGTTTGTTTTTAAGGGATTTAATAGCTGAAGAAATTTAAATATATTGGATGAGGTTTTATGTTTCTTTAAAAAGAAGCATTGTAATAGACACAAAGAAATGTATTTATTTCATCTCAGCTTGGCTCCTGAGGTCTGCCCATAGTGGATACCAGGTGAATTGGCATGAAAGGTGTAGAAGAAAATAGTAGCGGGTGAACAGTATTGGTTGGGGGTATTCAGTTGGAAATAAAGGATCATACGGATGGATAGAAAAGCATTGGTTGGCATTAGGGTATCAAGCACCATGTGGATGGCTGGGAACTATAATGTGCCACAAATTGCACTGGATGGGGCAGAGGAGAGTGAGGGGACTATGAGGGTTGAGAGTTCGAGGTCTATTTTCTTGTATTTTTTTAAGCTTCTAAGGAAAGTGGAATAATCCTGGAACAGGAACCTGATCACCCAGACCACGTTCCTCCCAGTCAGATTGGGAAGTTGGGCCTCTCAACTCCTGACTCAAGAATAAAAACTCTCCCTTTGTTTTCTAGTGTACGTCTGACATTGGCCTAAGTTAATTTCATTGATTTAAACTGTTTTATTAGATTAGATTACTTACAGTGTGGAAACAGACCCTTCGGCCCAACAAGCCCACAGCGACCCACCAAAGCGCAACCCACCCAGATCTATTCCCCTACATTCACCCCTTCACCTAACACTATGGGCAATTTAGCCAGGCCAATTCACCTAACCTGCACATTTTTGGATTGTGGGAGGAAACCGGAGCACCCGGAGGAAACCCACGCAGACATAGGGAAATGTGCAAACTCCATACAGAGAGTCGCCTGAGGCAGGAATTGAACCCGGGTCTTTGGCGCTGTGAGGCAGCAATGCTAACCACTGTGCAACCATGCCACCCTGAATATTCAAAGGCATTATGTTCATTGAATTATACATTATCAACACACTGGGGCTTAACTCACTAAAAACTGAATCAGACCATGTACATAAATACTACTTTGAACAGTTCAAAGCTGGGAAATCTGCAGTGAATAATTCACTTCTTGGCTCCTGAAATCTGTCCAATATCTAAAACATACAAGATGTAAGTATACCTCCAACAAGGAGTGCAGCACCCTCCAGGAAAAAGTTGCACATTTGATTGGCACCCCATCAACCACTTTAAATATTCACACTCTCCATGACCTACATATAGTGGCAGTAATGTGTACCATCTACAAGGCACAAACAATAAATTTTCTAAGGCTACTTTAACATTCCAAACTTATGACTCTCTACCACCTGAAAGGACAAGGGAAGCAGATGCATGGGAACACCACGACCTCTTCCAAGCCACACACCATCCAGACTTGGAACAATATGATCATTCCTTCACTATTGCTGGGTCAAAATCCTGGAATTCACTTCATAACCAAACTGTGGCTAAATCTATAACACATGGAATGTAGCAGTTGGGCAGGCTTTTCTGTACTATTTTTGATTTTACATAACAATTTAATGCATTCTGTTAATAATCTAACAGTTCTATGAAGAATATTTTAAATATGATTTCCCCTTTTGAAGTGAATATCCAATTTATAATCCTTTAAAATGACATCCAAGCTTTTCCATAATGAACCACATTAATTCAATTCTAATTTTACAATGATAGAAATTACCCATTACATAGTGAATAAAACCTGATTACATGTGAGAAAAATGTTTAAAAAGTGAAAAATATTTTCTGTCACACAAAATTAAAGTTTCTCTTCCTTTGCTGTCTGAGCATTTCAACAAATAAAGCTCTTGTAGAGCAATGGTGATGCCTTGTTCAAATCCAGTGCTTTATATCAGAACAAAATCCAAAAGCACTGTAGCTGCTGCAAATCAGAAATAAAAACAGAAGTTGTTGGAAAAGATCAGTACATCTGGCAGCATCTGTGAAGAGAAATCAGAGTTAATGTTTCGAGTCTGGTGACCCTTCCTCAGAACTGATGATAGCTAGGAAAATGTCAGTTTATATGCACAAGACAGGGTGGGAGAGAGGGTAAGTAGTAACAATAGGTGGAGATAGAGCCCAAAGAGAGAAAACAGTTGGACAAATAGATCAGAGGGGTGACCATGGGTACAAGCATGGGTCCCAGTTATGCCTGTCTCTCTGTGAGGTATATGGAACATTCCTTGTTCCAGTCCTATTCCAGCCCACATTCACAACTCTTTCTCTGACATATCGATGATGTTATCGGTGCTGTTTTTCCCTCTCGTCCAGAATTGGAAAAGGTAATCGATTTTGCTTCCAATTTCCACTCTGCCCTCACTTTCACCTGGTCTATCTCTAACTCCTACTTTCCCTTCCTCATCTCTGCTTCCATTTCTGGGGATAAACAGGCCCTTATAACCACCAACTCCCACAGCTACCTGAACTATACATCCTCATACCCTGCTTCTTGTAAAGACTCCATTCCATTCTCCCAGTTCCTCCGTCCTGGTCACATCTGTTCCAATGACAAGGGAACTTTGACAAGGGAACCTCAGAAATATCCACCTTCTTTCTCAATCTAGCACTGGTGTTGACAGGGCTCTCAACCAGGTCTGACCCATCTCCTGCACTTCCGTCCTCACCTCCTCTCTTCCCTTCCATTCCCCTTGTTCTTGCCTATCATCCCAACAGCATCCATATCCAGAAAATCATCAGCTGCCATTTCCACCAACTCAAGTGAGATGCCACCACCAGACACATATTGCCCTCCCTTCCCGTGCCACTTTCCACAGGGACCATTCCCTCAAGGACACCCTGATCCACTCCTCCTTCACTCCCAACAACCACCCATTGTCCCACGATAACTTCCCCAGCAACTGCCGAAGGTGTAACATCTGCCCATTTATCTCCTCCCACCTCAGGTATCCAAGGGTTGAAACATACCTTCCAGGTAAAGCAGCACTTTGCCATTACTTCATACAATCTAGTCTATAGTTTTCGCTGCTCACAATGTGGTACCCTCTACATTGGGAAAGTGAAGCATAGACTGGGTGACCGCTTCACAGAACATCGATATTCTGCCTGCAAAAATGACCTTGAACTTCCAGTTTAACACACCACCCTGTCCCTTGGCCAACATCCCTGTCTAAGGCTTGCTGCGTTGTTCCAGCGAAGCTCAGCTCAAGCTGGAAGAACAACATCTCATTTTCCGCTTGGGACCCTGCAGCACTCCAGACTCAATATCAAGTTCAATAATTTTAGGCCCTGAACTTTCCAGTGTTCTAGCCCCCAACCCCACACACCAGGCCTGTTATCACATAGCCTGCCATTACACACTATCTATTGTTAGCCACTAGTAGTCTCCATTAACATCTATTCACTCTCCTACCCATTTCATTATCCATTCCTTTGTCTATCCAATTGTTCTCTCTCTTTGGGCTCGAACCCCACCTATCATTTACTCCTTAACCTCTCCCCCCACCCTGTCTTCTGCAGACAAACCAACATTTTCCAAGCTACCATCAGTTCTGAGAAAAGGTCACTGGACCTAAACGTTAACTCTGATTTCTCTTCACAGATGCTGCCAGAAATGCTGAGTTTTTCCAGCAAATTCTGTTTTCATTTATATCGAAATAGGTTGATCTGAAAGTAATTTATAGGAATATTTTTTATTTAGGGTTGGGTTAGACACTGGGAGAATAAGAGCAATGTGTGAGTAATTTGCGCCATGATAACACGAGAAGTGTGGAATGTTTGAGAAAAAGTATTAGTTCTTCATTTTGATTTCCAATCTGTCAACCATTGTGGTTTGCTCCTGCTGATCTAATCTTTACCATGAACTTTAGAACTGACATAAGGTGAAAAAAGTATTCTAGACCTGCGTTTGCTATCAATGCCATTCCTGATGAAGGTTGTTCGCCCAAAATGTCGATTTTCCTGGTCCTCGAATGCTACCTGATCTGCTATGCTTTTCCAGTACCACTCTAATCTTTGCCATCAATGGTCAGCTTAATCATACAACTGGTGACCTTCCAATTGGCTCCTGGGCCTCCCATCTGACTAAGATATTGAGCAACATAGCCCAATCAAAGAGTAGGAGTTCTGAAAACTGAGAACACAGAAAATAATAGCAGTAGGCCATTCAGCCCTTGTAGCATGGTCCACCATTCAATATGACCATGGCTATTCATCCAGCTCAGTATCCTGTTCCTGCTTTCTCTCCTAACCATTTGATTAATGTATCCCCATTTTAGAGGCTTGTCACTTTTTGGGTTAAGAAATGTTTCCTCATCTCTATCATAAATGGCATACCATTCCATTAGACTGTGAACCCTGGTTCTATAGTCCCCGGTCATCATTACATCCTTCCTGCATTATTCCTGTTTAATCTTGTTTGAATTTTAGAGGTTTCTATGGGATCCCACCTTGTTCTTCTAGGCTGCGATGAATATGGTCCGAATTGACGCAGTGTTTCTTTATATGTTAGTTCTGCTATCCTGAGAATCAGTCTGGTAAATCTCTGTTGCACTCACTCCATAGCCAAAGCTTTCTTCCTCAGATAAGGAGATGAAAATCACACACAATGATGTCAGATGTGGCCTCACCAAGGCCCTATGCAATTGCAGCAAGACATCCATGGCCTTGTCATTGAATCCTCTCACTGTAAAGACCAACATACTATTTGCCTTCTTCGCTGCCTGCTGCATCTGCATGCTTACTTTTAGCAACTGGTATACAAGATTTCAGTATACCACTTTCCCCTTTCCCAGTTTATTGCCATTTATATATTGATCTGCCTTTTTGTTCTTGCTACCAAAATGGACAACCTCACATTTATCCATTTTATACACTTCATCTGTAATACATTTGCCCACTTACTTTAACCCAATACAATCCTGGAATTTATTTACCAGACACTAGTTTAAAAACAGAGAATGCTTTTCTTGTCCAAAACAAGAACAAATCTTAGTAATGATACAAAATAAAAACCATGCAACTCTATCTTGCAGGATCTTACTGGCACTGGAAATGTTTACAAGGGTAAATATCATACACTTCCTCAAAGGTGTCATAATTCATTGTGGCAAATCAATTTAAAATGAGTTGCAACATGGATTCCTGCATTCTCTTTTTCTTAATGCCTTCATGACATGCAGACATTGCTGACAAAGTTAACATTTGTTGCCCATTCCTGCATGTCCCTTGAAATGAGTTTCTTGCTTAGGCAACTTCAGAGGGCAGGGAGAAAGTGAGGTCTGCAGATCAGTGTCACTGGAAAAGCACAGCTGGCCAGGTAGCATCCAAGGAGCAGACGAGTCGACATTTCGAGCAAAAGCTCTTCATCAGGAATGTGGAAAGAGGCCCAAGGGGGCTGGGAGATAAATGGGAAGGGGGTAGGGCTGGGGGGGGGGTGGGGGGGGAAGGTAGCTAGAAATGCAATAGGTAAATGAAGGTAGGGGATGATGATGATAGGTCAGAGCGGAGGGCGGAGCGGATAGGTCGGAAGGAAGATGGACGGGTAGGACACTTCAAGAGGGCAGTGCCAAGATTGAGGGTTGAATCTGGGATAACCTTTTGGGAGTGGAAATGAAGAAACTAGTGAAATAAATATTGATTCTGTGTGGTTGGAGGGTCCCAAGGTGGAAGATGAGGCGTTCTTCTTTCAATCGTCAGGTGGATAAGATTTGGCTGTGGAGGAAGCCCAGGACTTTCATGTCCTTGATGGAGTGAGAGGGGCAGTTGAAATGTTTAGCCACAGGGCGGAGGCGTTGTTTAGTGCGTGTGTCCTGGAAATGTTCTGTGAAACATTCCGCAAGTTGGTGTCCTGTCTCCCCAATATAGAGGAGACCATGTTGAGAGCATGGACACAGTAGATGATGTGTTTGGATGTGCAGGAAAAACTCTGCTGGATGTGGAAGGATCCTTTGGGGCCTAGGATGGAGGTGAGGTGGGAGGTGTGGGTGCAGGTTTTACACATCTTGCGGTGGCAAGGGAAGCTGCTGCGAGTGGAGGGTGGATTGGTAGGGGGTGTGGACCTAACAAGGGAGTTGTTTTCAGAGGGTAGTTAAGAATCAAACATTGCTGTTTGTATCACACATAAATTAGGCCAGATAAGGTCAGCAAATTTCCTTCCCTAAATTAGTAAATCCAGTGGGATTTCACAATAAGCGATGATAAATAACATTGTGGTTTTATATTCGTTAATGTTTCTCAGCATAAGTTTCAATTCCAGATCTTTATTAATTAAATTTAAATTTCATCAACTACTGTAGTGGGATTTGAAGCCACATCTCCAGGATATTAGGCTAGACCTCTGGATTACTAGACTAGTGACACTACTACTTCACCACCACCTTGCCACTCTGGGTTCATGAGAGAATGTCCCATCGGTACAGATCCCAATTTTCCCAGTATTGATGCCAGTGCCCCACAAGCCGGAACCCACTGAAACAGTCATACAGTCAGAAAGAGACCCTTCAGTATAACTGATCCACATCGACCAGACTTCCCAATATGACTTAGTTTCAATTGCCAGCATTTGGCCCATCTCCCTCTCAACTCTTCCTAATCATATATCGATCCAGATGCTTTCCAAATGTTGCAACTGTAACCACCTCTACCACTTCTTTTGCCAGCTAGTTCCATACACACAGCAAGCTCTGCGCAAAAAAGATGCTCCTCAGGTTCTTTTCACATCTTTCTCCTCTCACCTAAAATTTATGCCCTTTAGGTTTGGACTCCCGTACCTTAGGAAAAAGGCCTTCTTCGACAATTAATCTTTGAGTCACACACTATTCTCTCTGTACTGATTTTCACTTCACCAATTTTCACATGACTAAGGTAGTAATGTAAAGATTATGACCTTTAAGGTTCTGCTTCTTAATTTGACACCTAGCTCCTCGTACTGACTATGCAGAACCTCCTTGTCTGCCCTGCTTAATTGTACATAGATTGTCTACAAGCGAATGGAACTTCCCCCTGTCACTTCAAGTTCCTCTCCAGCCCTGACAGCAACACAGCTATCTGGACTCACACTCAGTGCTGTAAAAAACAGTGTCAATCACCCTCACTGTCCTGGATCCTACTACCTGTACATTTTTTCTTAGATCCTCTCTTCATGTATCACATTGCCATAGACAGTTAGTTTATCCAACCTGCAATCCTCACCCTTGTCCAAATAAATTGAAAGGATCTTAAACCTATGTGACATTTATAGTCCTGCCTTCTGCGTCCCCTTACCTGCCTTATTCACTCTCCTATCCTGGAACACTGATCAAATCAGATGAATTTTCCTTACTGGGGAAAGGTATTATTACTGTGGAACGAGTGAAATGAATGCTCATCAGACATGTTCCCTGGGCTGGCAGGACTGTCCTATGAAGAGAGACTGAAGAATATGAGCCTTTGTTAGGGGTGATCTAATTGAACCCACAAAATAATTTAGAGATAGAATGAGATGGAAGTCAAATGTTTCCCCCGGTTGGGGAACTTAAAAATAAAGGGGGATGTCATTAGTACCAAGATGAGGAGAAGATTTTTTTCACTCAGATGGTTGTAAACTTTTGAAATTATCTAACTCAGATATCTGTGGAAGCTTATTTTCTAAATATATTTAAAGTAGAGGTTGATAGATCTCTGATTGTTCATCCCCATGTAAAGAATTATGGAGATAGGATGGATAAAGTGTCAGAAAGGGTTTCAAGATAAATAATCAACCATGATCTACTTGAATGGCTGAGTCAGCTTGACAGGTTGAAAGGCACTGTTTCCATGTTCCTAAGCAAAGAGTACATATTATACATGTTTCGAAAACAAAGCAAAACTCAATATTGATGTAACCACAATGAAGAAACAAATTGTGTCTTATTTCTTATCTACTAACTGACTAGATTTCATTGTGAAATTTTTTGCACAAAGGTAATTATGCATTGAAGGTCAGAAGTAACAAAGGAGCATGTGCTCAGATTATTATATTACTATTCATGCTAAGACATGTTTAATCAAATTTTAATTGTTCAAATGAACCTTTTATTCGAAGTCTGAACCAATTAGTTTACTGTAATCATTCAACATCATATTTTGTTTAAATGCAGAATTTTAGCATCACTATTTTATTGGAAGAGATATTTATGCGAGAAGAAAAGCCTTGGAATGTTGTATCACTTACAATTATTTAGATTGTGAGGTTCCAATGTACACAATTCCAAATTGCTATTTCCCCAGTTTGCACACTGTTCAGTCACTACAATGCTGTTGAAAGCCGCTGCCTTGGAACAGTTGAGATTCAGGATTATTTTCTAAGTTTTTTTTATGAGCATGCATTGTTACCACACTGAAGAGAGCTGATTGACTTTGTCTCTGTTTAGGAGTGGCCTGATGGTAAATTTGAGGATAGACTCACAGGAATGAGCATTGATGAGATGCTATGGTTTTCTCTCAGTACATTATCAAAGGACACTGGTCCCCAAATCCCCACCTCCTGCTGCAGTCACTTGGTCTTGATTTTCCAAATATTTGTACTGTTCTATTCCTTCAAATCATCTTCCTGGCACAACCATCTTAATCTTCTGTTCTTGCTACAACTTAAGAAAATAAATATTGGAATATTCTTTTCACTGAAGGCAGGGAGGGGAGTTGGCATGTATGGCATCCCTCAGCCTGTATCCTGTTCTGAGCACCTGAATCCTCCACACTCATCCCCCTAACAATGCATTAATAACAGCATATCTCTCCAATAATTCCACTGTCATAGAGCAATCAAAACTCTAAGGCTTGGGATCTCTAAGGTTTTGGATGTGTACATACACACATTGACTGCAAATACAAAAGAAAAAGACAAAGCATGTTATGACAGTGAGAAGTACTTCTGCTCCAACACAAATAACTGCTGTGTTGCCTTTTACTATGAATTTTTAGGTAGGTTGTCAGTGAAATGGGTTGAAGAATGCACTGCAAATGCTCATTTCTGTCTGAAATGGCAGAGTCCTGTATAATTCAAAGAAGCTTGCATGTTGAAAGGGCTGACCTCCAGAGACAGGTGGATATTTCAAACACATAGCAATACATAAAAATGGTAACAGTAATTTTACTGACCCCATTCCAAGACTGTTTCTGTCCTAATAATATGTTAAGACCAAGTAAATATTAGCCCAATCATCCTTCCCTGAAGCTTTATTGCCAATATACTGTAAGTGTTGATTTGGTCTTCAAAAAAAAAACACAATACATGTTGGCATACTGAGAAAATAAAACATATCAAATAGTATGAGTTATCAAAAAACAGCATCATCCATACTGGTTCTCCTTACAAGTTAAGCTTTTCTCTGCTTTACCATTCTTCTGCTGTCTCTTTCTCTTCCTCTACCTGATTCATTCATGTTCCCTCTTGAATTTATACTTGCTATCAGTCACCAGCACTTCTTCTCATTCACTCATCACAATGGCATTTTGCTTCATACTGTATTCAATTTTGTTTATTGGTCAGTGTTTCACTTATTCACAAACAGTTTGGCCATTTCACATCAGTTTTGTGAGAAACAAAGCTCACTCACTTCAATAATTTCAGTCCGAGACAAGATCTGAATCAGTAGTGTCATTTATTTCACACTTGCAAGTGGGTGTGAAGTCCACTGTCTGTCTCTCTGTACAAGGCAGGGGACTCACACACCGAATTCAACGAATACTCGATATTTATATAATTTGGTTCCTTTTTTTATTTCATTGCTCCTCCCCCTGTTTACATCCTCCACTTCCCTAAGACCGGTACCCATTACTCCTGTTTATCTCATGTCTTATCCAGCCTTGTCTGTGACAAAATGCTTATTCCTGGCCTCACAAAGCCGTTTGACCTCATCCTGCTGTGGGTTATTGTTAGGCACATCCTTTGTTTACCATTATCTACTCCCTCCATCTGTGCCGCCCCTCTCAGCATCTTATCATTAAGACTCTTTTAATTGGGGTTTGTTCCTGTTTTTCTGTAAAAGTGGGAAACAGATGTTTATACCTACTGTTTGTACAGGCGTATCTAGCTTAACTGCCTCTCTTCACAGCATCTTATCTAGTCGCCTGTATTTCTACCATTGTTTTGCAGTCCTGTTTCTTTCTTGCATACATTTTTAGCTAATACAAAAAAAAGTTATGCATTTCCTCCATATAGTTTCCATTCTTGTTGACTCAGCTCTTGGCTGAAACAATTACACACTGGTGTGAGTTCATTTACTTTGTATAAGCAATTATAATTGCAGAAGTAACATTAATTTACCTATATCCCACAGTTTCGTTGAACACAATAGTCTTTTTAAAAAGATTTGTGATCAAGATGAGAAAATTATTGTGTTGGGGCATGAAAGTCTTCCCATTTCAGGCAATTTTAAACACATCCATGTCAATTGCACTGCACCCAGATGTAGATTATCTATACAATAAACTTGAAACTCACTAAATCATGATGAAGAGGTGCCAATATTGGACTGGGGTGGACCAAGTTAAAAATACCACAGCAGCAGGTTATAGTCCAATAGGCTGGGCTTCCAAATAAACCTGTTGGACTATAACCTGGTGTTGTGGGATTTTTTAACCTTTTTAAATCAGTGAGGCCTTAGTTAAACAGAGCTGAGTCACTCGTGAATGCGCGTGCGCGGTGAGGGTGGTGCATGCTGGTCTTTGTAGTTCGGTCTGGGTTGCGTCACGATTACCCACAGTGCATTTCGACCACGCTGACGGTCAGGGGAAGGTCAGGAAGAAGGTTCGAGTCGTGAGTGAACGGGAAGACATGTTGTGGGCACGGACGGTTCGCAACTTCAGCACCTCGCTGATCCGCAGGTCACACTATGAGGAGGGACCGGGAAAGGTACGGGGCGGTCGGACGGCGATTAAAGTGCCTCGGGCGGGGGTTCCGCTAACTGCAGCCGGGAGGCGTGAGGCCTCCTCCGGGCGGTGGGTGGGGAAGGCCGCGATGCTGTTGGACCACCTGGCCCAAGGCTGGCGCTTCCTCCTCCTCCGCGGGCCGGTCAGTCCGCCGCCTTCACAGTTGTAGTGGGTTGAACGTTACTGTGGTGAGGGAGAGCGCGGTAAAAGGCCTCGCTGTTCCCATGTCTCGGAGCTGGAGTAGCGGCTCGGGGCGGAAGCTGCCTTTCCGTGTCTCTGCCTCAGTATCATTCCCTTTCGGGTCGGAAACTCTTTCACCCCCCCCCCCCCCCCCCCCCCGATTGACTGGAATCAACTCCATGTAATGTCCTGCCTGCCTCCCTGAATGCCCTTGTTTCACCTTGTTCCTTTACCACCGCAGTGCCCAAGGCTCCTTTTGGATGAAGGAACGATTTAAGTATCACTTTCAATATAGCTGAAAATGTGTTGCTGGTCAAAGCACAGGCCAGGCAGCATCTCAGGAATAGAGATGCTGCCTGGCCTGCTGTGCTTTGACCAGCAACACATTTTCAGCTGTGATCTCCAGCATCTGCAGACCTCATTTTTCACTCCCTTTCAATAAAGTCTGCGTTATTTGACGTGCTACACTGGGGAGGCCAAACGCAGATCAGGCAGTTGCTCTTCAGAACACCCTACCCCAGTCCTCCAACACGACCCTGACCTTTAGGTCGTTTGCAATACTCTATCTTCGTCCTGTGCATCAATGTTGTAATAGGCCTCACAATCTGGAGTGGCAGCACACTGTTCGTTATTTAGGCACTCTGGCCTTCTGGCTGCAGTTTCACAGCTTCAAACCACGAATGCTGTCCTCCATTTTAATATTTATCCCCAGTGTCTGTGTCTTGACTTCCTGTTTTTTGCTTCCGATTTGAAGTCAATTTGGACCTGATGTTAACCCTTTTCTTTCTCCACAGATGCTGCCAAACCTGCTGAATTTATCCCAGCAGTTTGTTTTTGTTCAAAAGTAGAAATTGCTGATGAAAGCATTTGTGGGCAGAGAACAGTGTTAAATGTTTGAAGGCTATTGAATATGTCAGGATTATGATTTTTTTTGTTTCAGATCTCCAGAATCCACAGTTGTTGTGGATTGCTGTTATTTATTTTGTTTCTTGCTATTTGAACCTATTGTCTTCCACATTGTTTTCCCTTTATTTGCTTAAC
This sequence comes from Hemiscyllium ocellatum, assembly GCF_020745735.1. Taxonomy (NCBI): domain Eukaryota; kingdom Metazoa; phylum Chordata; class Chondrichthyes; order Orectolobiformes; family Hemiscylliidae; genus Hemiscyllium; species Hemiscyllium ocellatum. Next base: position 48,549,904 of record NC_083402.1, read on the forward strand.
TTTAACCTTTGTGGCTGATCTGTACCTATCCTCTGTTTGATACCTGAATTATGTAAATCAGTTTTGTGTCTTTGGTGTTCCAGTATAGAACTTGGAAGCAGGAGTGTACCATTTTGGTGCTTGAATTTGCGCCACCAGTCATGATTGATCTACTTGTGTCTAAGCTCCACTTTTTGTTGCTTTTACACTCAAACCCTTTGCTCTTGCCTATCAAAAAATTGCTTCAAGTTTAAATATATAAATGTAAACTCCTGCCTGCCATGACCCTCTAGGAAAAGAATTCCACAATTCTTAACTTTGAGTGAAGAAATTTTGTCTCGTTAGACAAAAATGGGAGGTGCTTCATCTTAAATAATGTCCCCTGAGTTTTGGTCTCAGCCACAGTAGATTTCTACTTTAGATCCACCAGATTTCTACTTTAGATCCACCAGATTTCTACTTTAGATCCACCAGATTTCTACTTTAGATCCACCAGATTTCTACTTTATCTGCACCCTTCAAATCTAATTTCACTTAGTTCACCATTAATTCTTCTAAATTGCAATGAATGCAGGCCTAACCTGTTCAACCATTTTTCATAACATAAGACCACAATTCATCATCTACTTTTTTTATAGAGTCATTGGAATGTGGAAAATTGCTAATTTGCATTTGGCAACAATGGTTTAGTCCTCAGCAGTTATTTTCTTCTATAAATTTGTATTTTAGTGACTACACTTTTTTTTAATGGCCTGTACCTTTTTTCTAAAACTTGAAAATCGTGCATTTTGTGTTTCTCTATCCTTGCAGTCACCTTGCAGGTGGGTATGCCTTTTCTCTTAATTATTTTGAATGACTGGCTCTTTCTTTTTTTTTGAGCAAAATGTTTAGTTTGATATTTCTGAAAGTCTGGAATCTGCATTGTACAGTAAACCAGTAATGCTAACTTTGTTCTGATAAATAAACTCATCCAGGATATGTAAAGAGCTAAATTAATTTCATAATTTATAACCACAAATTTCCCTTTATGCTTTCAATATCACTGTTAATACCTACACCCAACAGTAACTATTTAGCTTCTAATATGTATGTCAATTCTTATTTTGCTCCGTGTAAATTTCACTGAGGCTAATCAGTGGATTTTATTCTCTAGTCTTTAGCATGATTCCCCACTTTAAGGATGCTAGTTAGACAAGGTTGCCTGTTTGTTTTTTTTATATCCGGCAAGGAGCACTCCATATCGTGGAGATCTTTTGAAGTTTGTGACAAATGTTACCACTGACTATAATAGTCAGATGGGATATTCTAGCATGTTTTCATGTTGCTTTGAAAAGGGAATCTTGACCTTTCTACTACTTTTGAAGTAGTATTGCTTTCATAAAAGCCATGTTGTGCTATCTCTAGTAGTTGACACCATTTGGGTCAGTTTTGTATTGAATGCTGTGACTGTATGATTGTGTTTTTCTAGAAGTATCTGGTACAAATGATGTGAATTCTTTAAATGAATGATATCATGACACTGTAAACGCTTGCTGATGTACCAACACCAAATTTATTATTTGCTTCTTTATTTGACTTGGATTAACTGTTTTCCTTTTTTATTTTAACAGAACTTGCCATTTTCTGTGGAGAACAAGTGGAGGCTGTTGGCGATGATGACAGTATTCTTTGGCAGTGGCTTTGCTGCTCCATTTGTTTTAGTCTGGCACCAAATGCTCAAGAAATGAGACTACATTATTCAGTACGTGACAATCTAAAACTTTCCTGTGCGATTGAATAAATTCAAAATCAATTGTTTATCTGGTGCATGTGATGTGAAGATTTTGATATGAGTAATACTGTGACACTGTAAACGCTTTCTGATGCACCAAACCCCATAACTTGTTTGCCCTTACAATGTGGTTGTCACTTTGTATTTTTTTTATTTTTAATGCTGTGTGATCAAACACTCCTTTTATTTTTACTCTTGGTTTTTTTTTAAATTAACCCCCGTTGTCACTTTGTATTTGATCAATGACACATTAAGTAGGTATTAATCAACTATGTTATCATGTGGCCATATTTGAACATTTGAGTATAATTTTTGTGATTAGCATCAGCAATTACTTTGTAGGTATTACCATGCAATTCCAGGCAAAAGTTTCTAGCAACAATGCAGTTTAGCACATATAATTTTGTAGGACAGAAAGCATTTGACAAAGTTTTCATTCTGCATTATAATTGTCCAATGCTGGATCACTAGAGTGTAGTTATTTTTCAGGGCACTGTTAAATCTCAATCACCATTTTAAAGAATTAGTGAATTTGTGTAAGTCACAATTGATTCTATGTTAAATATTTTGCATTTTAATGCATGTTTATTAACCTGGATTCAAGTGTCTTTTGGAAACTGTAAGCTAGAGTTAGCACATTCTGGGTTTAGGGACAAAGTTATGCTCCTTTCATTACCATCCTAAAAGCAACTTTTTTTAATATAGATCTTAGATGTAATTACATCTTTCAAGAACAAAACAATTCTTGTTGATTAGAGTACAATACTTGTTTAACTTATTGTTAGTTTGGAGTTTCTGCATGTGCTTTTGCAGAGTTTCATTAGTACCACTTCAGAATTTTTGGAAAATGCATTGTTGGACTTTTTTGCATTCTCCATCTGTTTAAAACGAGTCAGCTAGGAATTGATGTACTTTGCACCCCTACACCCCCTCCCAAAGCTTGATATTGGCAATGAAAGGTCACAGATCAGAAATGACAGCTCTGTCCTTTTCTCTACAAATGTTTGCAAGACCTGTTTTTTTTCCCTCTAAGATCTTGTTTATACTTAAATGTTTTGGATAAGTTTTTTGTTTAATTAGACTCTGACTTGTGCTACTTCTAAACTTTTTTTTCTTTTCCAGATTAAAAAGCCACCTTTAACTGTGGTAGATATCTGCTGAGCAGCTTATATCCTCAAGAGTCTGTTAATCTTTCCAGTGAGGTGTTCTTGTAAATAAAAATATTAAGAAATTAAATATTCCCCTCTTTGTGCTTTATCTACTTTTGGTATTTGGCTGAGTTCAGAGTCTCAAATACTAAAATTTATGTCTTGGGTGTTAGGTTTAAAATGAGCCTCCCCTTTGTGTGCTATCTTTTTGCAAATCATCTTCCTTAATCTGCAGGTTTAGGAGAAAATGAGGACTGCAGATACTGGAGATCAGAGCTGAAAATGTGTTGCTGGAAAAGCGCAGCAGGTCAGGCAGCATCCAAGGAGCAGGAGAATTGACGTTTCAGGCATTAGCCCTTCTTTCCTGAAGGGCTCATGCCTGAAATGTCAATTCTCCTGCTTCTTGGATGCTGCCTGACCTGCACATTTTCAGCTCTAATCTGCAGGTTTATACTAATTATAAATAACTATTAGTAATCTTGTTTCTTTACCATAGGTAGAAGGTGAATCTTTGAGCTACAGGAGAAATGTTGTTTAGCCCCTTGAAAGTAGTTGATCAGTACAGTTCTACTCCATTATAAGGTTGGAACTGGGAATAATCTAGTCGAGTAATGCTACCACTACAGTGCTGATCATGTTTTGTGATTCTAAGTGCATTGGCCTATAGTTAAGTATAGTGATCTCCCTCACTAACATCTGGTGCCTTGTTGCAGTAGAGAGAAATGACCCAACAACAACCTGACAGTCAACCCTGCTTCCTAAAAGTCCCAATATCCTAGACTCCTCAGTCACTATCCTTGCTAGTGAAACTGATTTAGCCTCCAGAGATTGCCTCTGGGTCACAGATGATTTGGCATTTAGGTCAGTAATAGGTGAGGACATCTGGTTATCAGCTACCATTGATCAGCAATGATCAATCAATTGAGGGACGATGCTGAACACACTCAAAAGCACCACCAAGAGTAGCAATTAACAGGCAAAGAATATCCTCCTGTGGGGGGGCTTCAATGTGTATCATGTCCCACCAATATGCCTCTGGCAGATGAGCATCAATCAGAGGTACCACCACAACCATGTGGAGATGAGTCCTGTCCTCAAACATTCCCTTGAATAGTGTGGTAATACCACCATGTTCAAATGGGATAAATTGAAAGCACGTAGCATCAATGGGTTATTAGCTGCAGCAGAATCACATTCTATTACAATCTGTGACATGTGTAATCCTTCAACCACTATCAAGCAAAATGACCAACCAAGAACGATGAAGACAGCATCAGAATAAAGGCCTAACTGACAATAAGGTGAAGGTATAGGACGACAAGTAAATAATGGAAGATGTAAGTTGACAGCTGAGGAATCCCAAAAGCAATAGAACCGATCACATGCTAATATAAATGGTAACTGGCAAATTAAAGAATTAATGGAAGGAGGCTTCCTGAGCCCATCATCTTTATTGACACTGCAACCCAGCACATGTGCAAAAAAAGACCAAGCTGAAACATTGGCAATCATAATTGCTGAGTGGATAATTCATGTCTTTTCCTGAGGGTCCTAACAGTGCATGCAAGTCTTCATACATTTTAATAACTCCATGTAATATCAAAAATTGGGTGAGCAGATGACATATAGCAAAGGTTATAGCTGGAAACTGGCCACATAAATACTGTAACCTAAAAAAGCAGGTTATTGGCTGTGAATTCTGCCATGAGCAGCTTAGTTCATAATTCCCCAAAGCTGTCCACTCTAAATGACACAAGAGATTGCTCAGCTCTGCCCCACTTGATTCAGTGAGTGCAATTCCCAAGTCTGAAACGCCCAACATCCTCCACAGCAAAACAAACCCGAAACATTCACAATCCTTGACAAGAAGCACGCGTGCTGTGTACTGTTGGATCGTGACAAATTTCAGATCACGCACACTATCTTTTTCAGACAGTTACATTCCAATACCCACCCTGCTTTCAGTCTCTGGAGTCAGTGTAGTCAGCCAGTTATGTTCGGGTAATGTACAGTGTCGGATTAAGAGTGGAATTTTCCTTGGTATGTGAGCAATGGCAAGAAAAGAGAAAATATATAATTAAAAAGTTAATCATATTTTTGACATTGAGTAATTTTTTTCTGATTTTCTCCATAAATCTTAAAAGGCAATTTCAGAATCTCACTATTGAGTGCAACTATGTTATTTACATGCATCTACATCTCATTAAAGTCCTAACTTAGTTTTTGCTATGAAACTAGATAGCACAAATTCCTGATATAAAGCAGATTGGGTACCTAAAATAAACAAATTAGAGGAATCCTTCAAGACCATCAATAATACCCTGACTGACATAAAATTCACAAAAGAGGAAAGCAACAGCAAACTGCTATTCCTAGATGTCACAGTAGAGCAAACAGCCAATAGGGAACTCCAGCATCTACAGGAAAATACATACTGACCAATACAGAACTACAGAAGCAATCATCCCAACTACCCAAACAAGGCTGTATTAGAACATTATTTCAATGAGCCACCATACACTACAGCACCGAGGAACTACAACAGAGTAGAGGAAAATCACTTATACAATGTATTCAAAAAGAATGGGTACCCAATGAACACAGTCTGCCAATTTCTCAGCAACAAATCCTAACAAGCAAACAAAACGTCCAGAAACCCGGGCCACCTTCCCCTTTATCAAAGACATTTCGGAAATGACTGCCAGACTTTTGGCACCATGGTAGCCCCACCAACACACTAAAACAGCAGCAAATGAACTTAAAAGACCCTATACAGACAACAAGCAAAACTAATGTCATTTACAAAATAACTTGCAAGAACTGTAACTAACAAACAGGCACAAGAACAGTCACCAGGATACCCGCCACAAAAATCCATGACCCACTCTCACTAGTATCCTTAAGTACAGATGAGGAAGACCACCACTTCAACTGGGACAACACATCCATCCTAGGACAAGTCAAACAGACATGCGTGAGAATTCCTAGAAGCATAGCATTCCAACCGGAACTCCATCAACAAACACATTGACTTGGATCCCATTTATCACCCCCTGAGAAAAACAACAGGAAATAACATCACCATAGTAAATGACATCACTAACCCAAGGAACCTAAACACGTAAACAGAAAGCAGTCCATGCCACCAGTGCTTCATCCAGACGCTCACTGATGATGTTACCTAGTGTGGTGATGAAGCTTATGAAAACAAGCCTTCCAGCTCAGCAAGCAAACCTACATCCATATCTAGGGTGCTGCCAATGCTGGCTGTTCATATCCTTCCCCTTTGATGAGGAGGGGTAAACAGCTCAGATAGTAGGATTCTCCATCATTGCTGGCTTCTCCTAGATATAGAGTACTATTCACTACATCCATCTTATATTGAGGGCATACTATCATCCATCTGCAGGATTTGGCAACAGACACAGCTGCCATTCCACCAGTGTTCAAATCCAATGTGACCATCAATGACAAATTTTGGAGGTCTGCTCAGATATCCTGGGGGTTACCTTGACATTTCCAGATTAGAGGGACTCACAAAGGTCTTGTATCTTTCTGTGGTCAGCAAAGTGCAGAGGGGTGCCTGTTGGGAGACAAGGGATATGTCTTCTAAATGTGGCCCAACCCTGAGGTGGTGACAGAGAGATGCTTAATGCTTCTTCCAGCAGGACCATAGTCATATAGAGAAGAAATCTTTGGGTAAAAAATGAGGTCTGCAGATGCTGGAGATCACAGCTGAAAATGTGTTGCTGATTAAAGCACAGCAGGTTAGGCAGCATCCAAGGAACAGGAAATTCGACGTTTCGGGCATAAGCCCTTGAAGGGCTTATGCCCGAAACGTCGAATTTCCTGTTCCTTGGATGCTGCCTAACCTGCTGTGCTTTAACCAGCAACACATTTTCAGCTCATATAGAGAAGAACCTAGTTCAGATGAGGTTTCTCTCTCTCTCTCTCTCTCTCTCTCTCTCTCTCTCTCTCTCTCTCTCAAACACACACACGTTAAATGATGTCTGAGTGCTGTTTTCTAAGGTGAAGTCCCTCATGGTAGCCAGGAAGTTGAATAGAATGCTGAGTAATCTCTTCTTCAACCTTCAATCATTATCAAGCCTTCAGTTTTTCCGAGTGCACACAGACTGCTAACTTGCCATGAAATTCTTCAGCATTTATAGAACAGTGTTGAATTTGCAAGAGACAGCACTTTGTAGAGCAGAATGCTGCACGATGATGCAGAGTGAACATATGAACTGTACATCTCCCAGATTTGACAGCATGCACCTGTGTAAAGTTGATACATAGAATGAACATTTCTTCTCAGAGATGTGTGGAATCATCATTAATTCCGTATACTCACTCACAATGTAAATGTGTGCACAGAAGGCACTAATATAATCCTTGCATACTGTGTTTAGCCTCAGTATTGTTCACATTCAAGTGTAATGTCTTTGCTGCAGTGCTGAATGTTTCAAATGTCCCTTGTGTTTAAGTCTAACTGCAGTCAAGAGGGTTATGTGTGTATGGAATGAGTTGCCAGGTGAAGTAGTGGTGGCTGGTACAATAGACAATAGATAATAGGTGCAGGAGTAGGCCATTCAGCCCTTCGAGCCTGCACCGCCATTCAATATGATCATGGCTGATCATTCCTAATCAGTATCCGCTCCCTGCCTTATCTCCATAACCCATGATTCCACTATCTTTGAGAGCTCTATCCAACTCTTTCTTACATGAATCCAGAGACAGGGCCTCCACTGTCCTCTGGGGCGGAGCATTCCACACAGCCACCACTCTCTGGATGAAGAAGTTTCTCCTCATCTCTGTCCTAAATGGTCTACCCCATATTTTGAACATGTTTCCTGCTGCCAGAGTGTCCAATCCTTTAATAATTTTATACGTCTCAATCAGATCCCCTCTCAGTCTTCTAAACTCAAGGGTATACAAGCGCAGTCGCTTCAGTCTTTCAGTGTAAGGTAATCCCTCCATTCCAGGAATTGACCTCGTGAACCCACGCTACACTCCCTCAATAGCCAGAATGTCTTTCCTCAAATTTGGAGACCAGAACTGCACACAGTACTCCAGGTGTGGTCTCACCAGGGCCCTGTACAGCTGCAGAAGCACCTCTTTGCTTCTATACTCAATCCCTCTTGTTATGAAGGCCAGCATGCTATTAGCCTTCTTTACTACCTGCTGTACCTGCATGTTTGCCTTCATTGACTGGTGTACAAGAACACCCAGATCTCTCTGTACTGCCCCTTCACCTAAATTAATTCCATTGAGGTAGTAATCTGCCTTCCTGTTCTTGCCACCAAAGTGGATAACCATACATTTATCCACATTAAACTGCATCTGCCCACTCACCTAACTTGCCCAGGTCACCCTGTAATCTCCTAACATCCTCATCACATTTCACCCTGCCACCCAGCTTTGTATCATCAGCAAATTTGCTAATGTTACTGCTGATACCATCTTCTATATCATTAACATATATTATAAAAAGCTGCGGTCCCAGCACGGGTCCCTGCGGTACCCCACTGGTCACTGCCTGCCATTCCGAAATGGAGCCGTTTATCACTACCCTTTGTTTCCTATCAGCCAACCAATTTTCAATCCAATCTAGTACTTTGCCCCCAATACCATGCGCCCTAAGTTTACTCACTAACCTCCTATGTGGAACTTTATCAAAAGCTTTCTGAAAGTCCAGGTATACTACATCTATTGGATCTCCCTCATCCATCTTCAGAGTTACATCCTCAAAAAACTCCAGAAGATTAGTCAAGCACGATTTCCCCTTCATAAATCCATGCTGACTCTGTCCTATCCTGTTACTACTATCCAGATGTGCCGTAATCTCATCCTTTATAATAGACTCCAGCATCTTTCCCACCACTGAGCTCAGACTAACTGGTCTATAATTTCCTGCTTTCTCTCTCCCACCTTTCTTAAAAAGTGGTATAACATTAGCCACTCTCCAATCCTCAGGTACCGATCCCGAATCTATCGAATTCTGGAAGATCATCACCAACGCATCCACGATTTCCCGAGCAACCTCCTTCAGTACCCTGGGATGTAGACCATCAGGCCCCGGGGACTTATCAACCTTTAGACCTAACAGTCTCTCCAGCACCAAATCCTGGCAAATACAGATTCCCTTAAGTTCAGGTCCTTCAGTCACTGTTACCTCTGGGAGATTGCTTGTGTCTTCTCCAGTGAACACAGATCTGAAGTACTCATTTAATTCTTCTGCCATTTCTTTGTTCCCTGTAATATATTCCCCTGTTTCTGTCTTCAAGGGCCCAATTTTAGTCCTAACCATTTTTTTGCCTTGCACATACTTGAAAAAGCTTTTACTATCCTCTTTATATTATTGGCCAGTTTACCTTCGTACCTCATTTTTCCTCTGCGTATTTCCTTCTTAGTAATCCTAAACAATTGCAGCATTTAAGAGGCATCTGAATGGGTATATGATTAGCAAGGAATTAGAGGGATATGGGCCAAGTACTGGCAAATGGGACTAGATTAATTTAGAATATCTGGTCAGCATGAACAAGTTGGACCGAAAGGTCTGTTTCCATGCTGTACATCACTATGACTCTAAATACGTGATGGTTGCTATTTCTTTCAGCATTGGGATGTCTGTACTCATCATTCTCATGGGTGTGCCTTAACCACAAAAAATCATAGAGTCTTTACCCAGGGAAAAGACTTTGCCTATTTATCCAATCTATGCCCCTCATGATTTTATAAACCTCTATAAGGTCACCCCTCAGCCTCTGACGCTCCAGGGAAAACAGCCCCAGCCTGTTCAGTCTCTCCCTGCAGCTCAAATTCTCCAACCCTGGCAACATCCTTGTAAATCTTTTCTGAACCCTGTCAAATTTCACAACATCTTTCCAAATTGCACGCAATATCCCAACAGTGGCCTAACCAATATCCTGTACAGCCACAACATGACCTCCCAACTGCTGTATTCAGTACTCTGACCAATAAAGGAAATTCCCTCCAACAACTTGCCCACCACCGACATCAGGCTCACTGGTCTATAGTTCCCTGGCTTGTCCTTACCACCCTTCTTAAACAGTGGCATCACGTTAACCAATCTCCAGTCTTCTGGCACTTCACCTGTGACTGTCGATGATACAAACATCTCAGCAAGAGGCCCAGCAATCACTTCTCTGGCTTTCCACAGAGTTCTAGGGTACACCTGATCAGGTCCTGGGGATTTATTCACTTTTATGCGTTTCAAGACATCCAGCACTTCCTCCTCTGTAATCTGGACATTTTGCAAAATGTCACGATCTATTTCCCTACAGTCTATATCTTTCATATCCTTTTCCACAGTATATACCGATGCAAAATACTCATTTAGTATCTCCTCCATTTTCTGTGGCTCCACACAAAGGCCGCCTTGCTGATCTTCGAGGGGCCCTATTCTCTCCCTAGTTACCCTTTTGTCCTTAATGTATTTGTAAAAACTCTTTGGATTCTCCTTCATTCTATTTGCCAAAGCTATCTCATGTCCCCTTTTTGCCCTCCTGATTTCCCTCTTAAATATACTCCTACCTCCTTCACTCGATCTATACTGTCTATACCTGACATATGCTTCCTTCTTTTTCTTAACCAAACACTCAATTTCTTTAGTCATCCAGTATTCCCCATACCTATCAGCCTTTCCTTTCACCCCAACAGGAATATACTTTCTCTGGATTCTTGTTATCTCATTTCTGAAGGCTTCCCATTTTCCAGCCGTCCCTTTACCGGCGAACATCTGTCCCCCAATCAGCTTTTGCAAGTTCTTGCCTAATACCATCAAAATTGGCCTTCCTCCAATTTAGAACTTCAACTTTTAGATGTGGTCTATCCTTTTCCATCATTATTTTAAATCTAATAGAATTATGGTTGCTGGCCCCAAAGTGCTCCCTCACTGACACCTCAAGTCACCTGCCCTGCCTTATTTCCCAAGAAAAAGTCAAATTTTGCACCTTCTCTAGTAGGTACATCCACATACTGCGAATCAGAAAATTGTCTTGTACACACTTAACAAATTCCTCTCCATCTAAACACTTAACATTATGGTAGTCCAAGTCTATGTTTGAAAAGTTAAAATCCCCTACCATAACCACCCTATTATTCTTACAGATAGCTGAGATTTCCTTACAAGTTTGTTTCTCAATTTCCCTCTGACTATTGGGGGGTCTATAATATAATCCCAATAAGGTCGTCATCCCTTTCTTATTTCTCAGTTCCACCCAAATAACTCCCCTGGATGTATTTCTAAGAGTATCCTCCCTCAGCACAGCTGTAATGCTATCCCTTATCAAAAATGCCACTCCCCTTCCTCTCTTGCCTCCCTTTCTATCCTTCCTGTAGCATTTGTATCCTGGAACATTAAGCTGCTAGTCCTGCCCATCCCTGAACTGTGTTTCTGTAATTGCTATGATATCCCAGTCCCATGTTCCTAATCATGCCCTGAGTTCATCTGCCTTCCCTGTTTGACCCCTTGCATTGAAATAAATGCAGTTTAACTTATTAGTCCTACCTTGTCCCTCCCTGCCCTGACTGTTTGACTCACTTCTGTTCTCAACTGTACCAGTCTCAGATTGATCTCTTTCCTCACTATCTCCCTGGGTCCCACCCCCCACCTTAGTATTTTAAATCCTCCCGAGCAGCTCTAGCAAATCTCCCTGCCAGTATATTAGTCCAATTTAAGTGCAATCTGTCCTTCTTGTACAGGTCACTTCTACCCCAAAAGAGTTTCCAATGATCCAAAAATGTGAATCCTTCCCCCATATACCAGCTCCTCAGCCATGCGTTCATCTGCTCTATGCTTCTATTCTTGCCCTCACTAGCTCGTAGCACTGAGTAATCCAGATATTTCTACTTTCGAGGACTTCCTTTTTAAATTTCTACCTAACTCTCCCTTCAGAATCTCAACCTTGTCCCTTCCTATGTCATTGGTTCCAATGTGGACAACGTCTTCTTGCTGGCCTCTCTCCACAGTGAGAACATTCCGCACCCTCTCTGAGACATCCTTGATCCTGACACCAGGGAAGCAACACACCATTCTGCTTTTTCGCTGCTGGCCACAGAAACATCTGTCTGTACCTGGGACTAGAGAATCCCCTGACACAATTGATATCTTGGAACCTGATGTACCCTCGTTGCATTAAATCCAGTCTCCATACCAGAAACCTGGCTGTTTGTGCTACGTTCCCCTGAAAATCCATCACCCCCTACATCCAAAACAGCATACCTGTTTGAAACGTGCATATTCACAAAAGACTCCTGCACCAGCTGCCTACCTCTCTTACCGTTCCTGGAGTTAACCTATCTATGTGACTGTATCTGAGACTTTCCCCCCTTCCTATAACTGCCATCCATCACATGCTGTTGCTGTTGCAAATTCCTCATCGCTACTACCTGACTCTCCAACCGATCCATTTGATCTGATAATATTTGCAGCCAGCAGCATTTATGGCAGAAATAATCCGCAGTAACCCTTAAACTCTCTTTAAACTCCCACATCTGACCAGAAGTACATATCACTCTATTAAAGGCCATTTTTTGCTCCTGCATAATCTACAGACCCAGAAAATAACACCATCTTCTTCCTCTGCAAACACTGCCCCAGCTTAAATTAATAGTTATGTCTTATATTTCAAGTTTAATCAAGAGACATATCTCCAAAAACATATAATCAAGAAAGAACCTACTCTAATCACTACAGCAGATTCTCTGCAGGTCACACTTAAAACAATGATTAACTTATCTGATTCTGTGCTGTGAACGTCACCCAACAATTCCTCCAAGATCAATTGTGAATTTCACTGTTTGATCATTTTCCCAGATGCACTCTGATGTCCAGCAATACACAAATTCAAACATCAAACACAGTAACTGTGCAGGTTTGTGTTTTCTCTCCCTCTCTCCTGCAATGACCTCACTATGTGCTTCCTTTGTCTGCTCTTCTCCCTTTTAAAACTGCTGTTGTTTTGACATTTTTTTTCCAAAGTTCCAAAACAATGCAACAGCATATGAAACAGTAATTGTTGCTCCTGCAATTCGAGGAAATCACCTCCAGCACCTACAATACCTAAAAAAAAGGATCAGCTGTTATAGCCAGAAATTTTTCCTGTCCTCCATCTTGGATTACCCAGAATCTTCTCTCTGACAGTGCAAATTATACTAGAGCAGTACATATACACTGAAAATGTGTTGCTGGAAAAGCGCAGCAGGTCAGGCAGCATCCAAGGAACAGGAGAATCGACGTTTCGGGCATAAGCCCTTCTTCAACCCTTCTTCAGGTCCCATTCCTGAAGAAGGGCTTATGCCCGAAATGTCGATTCTCCTCTTCCTTGGATGTTGCCTGACCTGCTGCGCTTTTCCAGCAATGCATTTTCAGCTCTGATCTCCAGCATCTGCAGTCCTCACTTTCTCCTCCAGTACATATACACTACAAGTATGACCATAAAAACACATGTGCCATCTTTGAGTCCTCATTAAGTTTTTTTTTCTTTCTGTATCTTCCACTAGGTTCTAATTGTAGTCCTGTTTTCTGCAGCTGCAGTGGAGCTACTCTGTGATTGGCCATGTTGGTTCTTTCAAGACATTGTCAGTTATCTTTTCGTGCCATTGGGCCTAGAGGGATCTGGTCTGTTGACAGTCTCCTGCCCAAACGCAGGCTGACCCCTCTTAGCTTGAACTGCTGCAGGCATTGGGATCACAGTCCAAGGGGAGGTGGTGGAAGTGGCTGGGCAAGTCTGAAATGTCATAAGAGGCTACTTCTGTGGGACATGTGTGTTGTTTCTCCATCCTGTGGATGCCTGCCAACACCACACACTCCTTAAGAGGAAGGAACATTTGGAAGGAGGTCAAGGTCCCTTGTCCCGCTGTCGCCTTGCCAATGACGCTGAGCTACTATAGCCAATGATGGAATGTGGGTGCATGCGCGTATATACCACATACTGAATAAGCTGGGCCTGGTTCTCCACAGCAAGCACTAACCCGTCCATGGAGACAGGCAGGTGCATTGATACCAAAGCCAGCACAGCACTGATCATGTTGATGGGGTTCTCCATCTTAATGTGTGCCTCTGACAAAACTGTCTAACGTTCCCATGCCTGTCTGCCTTTTGATGTCCAATACTGGCTGAGAACAAGTAGCTAAGCTTGTGCATGGTCTCTGAGTATCAGAGACATAAGCTCTTCTTCCTCAGCCAACTGCGGAGATATGTCAGTGACGTACCCATCAGATTGTGATTTAAGCCACATCTAGAAAGAGTATCTACTAAGGTGATGGCTGTTGGGAGATGCAGGTGAAAGCCTGCATTCTCTGGGGATCGAGTGCTTCCTCCTCAGAGGTTGAGGTGGGGCTGAGGATCTCCTGCATTGGCCTTTTTGTGATGATTGCTGGGTCTTGCTACTGCATTCATGAGAGAAGGGAATTAATTAGTTGTCTGAGAGGGGTACAACCTTGTGCAGATTAGAATTAGGTAGCACTACTTTGAATGGGAGAGCAACACAGTGAAATGTTGCTCATGGGGTTGTTGGTCACACAGTTCTTCCATCCCCACGAGTAGTTATGTGTTTCTCAGATTTGATTGAGTATTTTTGCATAAAATAAAGAAGGAGCTAACTGCCTGTGAATTACCCACTGGTCTTGGACCTCTTGGTCCAATTGTGAGCCAACTTTTCTTGCAATGAGACAAAGGGAGAAATGAATTACAGTGAAAATGGATGGAAGGGCAGTAAATGGAGATGTAGAAACAGGAAAGTTAGTGAGGAGTCTCCACTGAGGAAGTTTCGAGGGAAGGAAGGATTAATCATTTGGCAAGTGGGTGAAAGTCCAGGAGGAACAACCTGATGCAAGCAATGTTGAGATTGTAGTCCATGAGTCTTGGTGAGATACTTGTTCAATTGCAGAGTCAGAGTGGTGTTTCTGAGAGTATTAAGTAGCAGAGAGAAGATGGTAGTATTTACCATTGCAGAGTGCAGATCATTGACCACTTCTTGCACTGACCAGGCTGCAATGTATGTCTAGGCTGACCTGGTGTAATTGCGTAGCCTCCTATGATAGTCAGCTGGAAAAATGTTTGCCCTTTTCTCGACCACCTCATCCACCAAGGAATCCAGGTAGCTATTCATAAGGCAGGGAGTGAGTTTTCCTTTCCTCGAACCATGTCATAAATGTACAGACTAAAGCAATACAATGCCGAATGACATAAACGCTAGAATTTCATGGATGTGGCAAATAGTTTTACAGCATGATTCTCTGAGAAATGTTCCCAACAATGAAAGGTTGTGTGTGAAATGTCACTCTGAGGCATGGCAAATCAGGCCTGTGGCACCTCAGTTTCTCTCTATACATATATCACATATATATTCCTCTACATAATTTTCTTTACGTGTGCCATTTTCAAAACCAAGGATACACAGCAAAATATTAAACAATATTTTCTATGATGAAAATGTGTATCCAGCATTTAACAGCACTGGAGTGTTGATTAAGCACTGGCATACAGTAATTAAACCTAAAAGCATTAGAGAAACAGGTAATAGTAGTTCATTAAGGTACAAAAATTGATTTGAGTTTTATAATGAGTTCAATAATCATATAACTAGATACTATATTAGTACAAATAAATATAGATTGCAGTCATTATATATCTCCCTCAGTATCTTTTGAATATTAAAATACATGGCAGCTTTACTTTCAAACTGCAAAACAGAAATTGCATTTTTTGCATTCCTTGAATAATATGTGGAAGGGCCATGCTTCTAACTGATATGCTTGGTTAATGGTCAATCTTGCAGTCAGTTAGAAATACTTTGTGTCAGAATTAAATCAGGAAAATTATACTTTAAATTATAAACCTAATTGTAACAAATACTTTGTGTTACAGGATTAATACTGTATGCAAAAAATTATTTTACTCTACTTCCAAGATTTTCTATTTGACTGTAAATAATTAGTGCCACATTGAAGCTATACTAATAAATGTTGGAGGAGTCATTAGATTTCAAATTGTAATACTCTATTTGAAGTTTGTTTGAAAGCTTATTGTAAATCTACTTCACTTAATCATCTCAGTTTTGAAAACATAATATAACATGCCAAAAAAAATGTTTGTTTTAGTAATTTGTTTGGAATTTGTAATAACTAAAAGCCTCCACAAGTTTGTAATTGCTTTGATTTGAGTTGATCAGAGGAGTGATTAACATGTCAGTATCTAAGTGGCTAAAGGTTGCAGCTATTTTGTTTGCAGAAATTCACCGTATTTTAAATAGCATTTAAATATAATTTAGTTCCAAACATTCTTCCTGTCCACTTTGCCTAATTTATGGATATTACTTAGTGTAAAAGGGAAAAATCTTCTATCTACCACGTGCAGTACTATGAAAGAAACATTAGTGTTGCTTGTGATGAGTACCTTTGTGCTGCTGAGTAGGACTAATGGTTTTATTAGGGCCAAGTGTGCTTATGAAATGTTTTAATATTCACTTTAGACAATGTTTCTAAACACAAGCATGAAGAATGACCACTTAATTCAGTGCTAATCATCGGAAACTCTAAATGATGGACAGTCAATCTCTAGTTGTGCTGCATCCAGCAACTGAAGCATGAATTATGTTCACTTTTGTCAATTATTATAGATTGCTTCAGTACATTTGCTGGAGGTTCTAGTGGTGCAGTAGTTGTTCTTAATTTTGAGCCAAATGGCCCAGTTTTGAGCCCCACCTGCTCCAGAGATGGATAATAATGTCTCTGAAAAGGTTGAATAGGAAATATCTTCAACACATTTGTTTGGGTTTTGTGGTGCAGTGGTAAAGTCCCTACTTCTGAGCAAGGATGCCTGGGTACAAGTACATCTGCACTAGAGGTGTGTAATAAGTGTGAACAGATTGACCAGAAAACATTTATGCAAACAGGTAAAAGAATATGGCTGGTAACAAGGCTGAGAAGTAGGTACTAGCAAGTCTGTGAAAGACTTGAGTTCAAGCAGATGGCAGTATTTGGATGAAAATCAGGGGTATTCAGAGTTTGAATTAGATATTGGACTATGTTTCCACAAAAAGGGATCTGACTGTTAATGCTACAGCATTAATATTTGAAATCTCCCTGTCTAACCTCCATTGTTAGCACTTGGAAATTCAGAGAATATAAAACTAAATTATAAATGTTGCTACCTTTATCTGGGTGAACTGTGAAGGTGACTCTGATTGACATCTTCAGAAAATCAGCCAACTAACACTCACCTTTATCTGTGGAACAAGACATCATGAAATCCATTTAAATAATCTGGGCAATTTTGTTATTTTCTTTTATTTATCCCCTAACTGTGTTTGTTTATCTGTATCTTCTGTGGGAATGGGTCTGAAAAACAAAGGGTTTTGGTTCAAAGCATAGACCAATTAGCTTGCTTTGTTATTGAATTTTAGTCTACATAAGTTGCTGTATTGTTAACAAATTGCCAAGTCTTTTGTTTAAGACACAAACCAGTGCCTGCAATTAAGTAATTACAGAGTCTGGGATTGGTTATAGAAACGTCTGGTTAGGAACCATTAGGGTCAATTTTGGGGGTCCCTGAAGGTCATAATTTTACTATGTTGCAAATACAAAGTTAGGAAGGCTGATTTAGTCCATCTGTCTGTCTCCATGATGTAACATAAGTAACAATTTTGTCACACAACTGAGTAAAAAGAACAATTTGGCCTCAACCTCCAAAACTGTACAACCGAGCAGATTAGATTAGATTATATTACTTACACTGTGGAAACAGGCCCTTCGACCCAACAAATTCACACCGACCCGCCAAAGCGCAACCCACCCAGACCCATTCTCCTACATTTACCCCTTCACCTAACACTACGGGCAATTTAGCATGGCAAATTCACCTAACCTTCACATTTTTGGACTGTGGGAGGAAATCGAAGCACCCAGAGGAAACCCACACAGACAAGGGGAGAACGTGCAAACTCCACACAGTCAGTCGCCTGACTCTCTCTCCCTTATTCCCTCAAAAATTCTGAAAAATGAAATATTTCTAATTCAAGCAGTATCAAAGGGCCAACTCACAGGCTGCCAATTGAGGATCACAGTTTGTGAATTGTGGTTGACAATAATATGATATAATCACAAAAACAACTATGAGAAAGCCATTTGATTTCATTCTTATTCATTTAGTCATCAATCCAGAAACTTTGCTCTTCTTTATTCCATAGATGACATTCATGAAAAACAATTTGTCTCATCTGTCCTCTTTGTGAATGGATACATGTGTGTGTTGGGTTTGAAGGAGGTATAGTTTCAGTTTGTATGCTGATATTTAACAGTCCATTTTACTACATGTTAAAGGGTAAACTGTTTATCACAGTTTTTTTTTGTTCATCGGAGAAACCTAGTGTGAATTTTTTTATCTCTAATGATTGCAATATAATATTAACCATCTTTATGATTAATTTGGTCATTATCATTTCTGTGACAACTTATGGAATAGTGTACAAAGTTAAAAATCACACAACACCAGGTCATGGTCCAACAGGTTTAATTGGAAGCACACTAGCTTTCGGAGCGACGCTCCTTCATCAGGTGGTAGTGGAGGGCTCAATCCTAACACAAAATTTATAGCAAAAATTTACAGTGTTATGTAACTGAAATTTAGCATTGAAAAATTGATTGTCTGTTAAATCTTTCATCTGTTAGAATATGAAAGGTTTAACAGACAATCAATTTTTCATGTATAATTTCAGTTACATCACACTGTAAATATTTGCTATAAATTCTGTGTGTTAGGATTGAGCCTTCCACTACCACCTGATGAAGGAGCATTGCACCGAAAGCTAGTGTGCTTCCAAGTAAACCTGTTGGACTATAACCTGGTGTTGTGTGATTTTTTAACTTTGTACACCCCAGTCCAACACCGGCATCTCCAAATCATGGAATAGTGAATTATGATTTGCAGTGCACTCTTCCCTTCAGGGTTGTGACAAATTTGGTAAACCGTTTTTTCATTCAATTCAACATTCTTATGATGACAACATTACTGAGGACTATGTATCTCTAAACGTAATTCTTCACAAGTTGTCTTAGTTGTAAAACAAATGTAGCATCCAATGTCTAGATTGGTACGGTTCCAGAATACAAAACTATCCATAATTGGAAGTAATTTGGCAACTTAGTTTAGGAAAGCCATTGGCAATGTCTGGATGTGATAATGTGATCCTGGTTAAGGGACATTGTTAGTGCACTGTAAAGGGAGCTTTCAGGACCTATATTGTAATCATGTAATGATAAACCTTGGAGTGCTGTTAGTGTCAATGAATGGAAAAAGTTTGCACTTCTGACATCCCTATTTTAATTAGCATAACTATTTCCTAACATTTTATTTAAACTAAAGAATATCCCCTTATGTTTAAATAGATAAATATACCACATTGGTCCGATAATTATCTCATTGTTCCTACTCTACAGAAACAAAACAAGAATGGAATGGCCCAACTTATACTGCCTTAATTGTTAATACTTAGAAATGAAATTCAGAAGATATTTCTGCAACATGATATGCCTTGGACCTACTTTTAACTCTATGCTAGTGGATGTGTTTTGAATGATTTAAAATCTTGCTCCTCAGGGAGTCCAGAACTAGAGGGCATATGTTTAGGGTGAGAGGGGAAAGATACAAAGGAGATCAATAGGGCAACTTTTTCACACAAAGGGTGATACGTGTATGGAATGAGCTGCCAGAGGAAGTGGTGGAGGCTGGTAAAATTGCAACATTTAAGAGGCATTTGGATGGGTATATGAATAAGGAGGGTTTGGAGGGATATGGGCCGGGTGCTGGCAGGTGGGATTAGATTGGGTTGGGATATCTGGTCAACATGGATGGGTTGGACCGAAGGGTCTGATTCCATGCTGTACATCTCTATGACTCTACGATAAAATTAGTTATTTTCTTTAATAAAAATTGAGAGCAGGTTGGTTCTGTTATTAATAATAAAATTACAAACTCAAATACAAAGTAAACGTGTATAAATGCAAATATAAATAATGCAGTTTTTATGAGTTGCACTAGAGAGTAACAAGAACATCATCTCCAGTATTTAAAATAGATCTGCTAACGTTTCTTGGTGAATAAATAGTTCTTTCAGTCTGAAATAAAGTCAGAATATGTCAGGACTGGTAAATATTTGATAAACCTGCCAACTAAGATGTTTAATGCTAATTTTCTTTACTACCATTTTTGTTACATTTCTTTGATTGCCAATGCATATGCTGTCACTATGTTTAAATTCAGTAAAGGAATAATGTATGGGAGTCAAGTGTGCACTTGTTGTTTGTTCAAAACAAATGCAACGTAATTTGTGATGTTTACTAGAAAAAAAGCAGCAAATTACTTAAATAAAATCTTAAATTCTCCTAACGTAACTTATGACAAAATCTGTATTTTGGCTGCCTGGTCAATGAACACAAGTGGCATTCTATTCAGTCTATGAGTTTGCAATATCCAAGACTCCTATATGGCAATAAAATTCTGCCAAAGATTGAATATCAGCACTGTGCACAAGTAAAACTATAAACTATAGTTTTCAGTTGAACAAAATGCAATAAAACATTTATCTCTTCATAGCATTATTTGTACTTCTCTGATGAAAGCTATATTCAGAACTTTACAAACCTTCATAATACTGTTATAGCTGCAAGTCTCAGAAGTGTGACCATTCACTGAAGATTCATAAGGAATATAGGCCAACAGTAGGGAAAGCTAATGGAGTTTTGAAGTTACTGCCACATTGGTACAATAAAAATCTAAGATGATAGGACATTGACCATGAAGGGCTTTGATTGATTCTTACTTTTAAAATTGTGTATGATTATGGGCCTCATATATTGATGGATTTCAGTCCCAAGCATGGTCTTAGAGAACTGGCGTTGTTGACTACCATAGAATCCCACAGCACAGAAAGAAAATCTTTAGTCCTTGCTAGCACTATGAATACCCAATTAATGTCCTACTCTTTTTCAACAAAACTGCAGTTTTACAGGATTTATTAAATTTCCTTTTCTAAGTTATGATTAAACCTGCTGCCATTAACATTTCAGGCTGTTCATTTGACATCATAATAACTTACTGTGAGAAAAAAAATCTCTTCATCACACCTCTCATTATCTTGACAATTACCTTAAATTAGTGTCCTCTGGTTACAAATCCTTCTGCCACTGGAAACATTTTCTCCTTTTTATTCTAATGAAATAATTCATAAATTTTAATGTTTCTATTAAATTTTCCTTTAATTCCATGCTCTAAGGAGAACTGTCTGAACTCGTCTAATCTCTCGATGTAATTTAAATCCATCTGGCTGAGTAAAATTCAAGTAAAACTAACGTGTACGTTTTCTAAAGTCTTGACAGATATTGCAGAAATATTAAAGCTTTCCCTTGTCTGGTAGAGAAGATTGCTTACCCAATATCGAAGTAAACAGATTTTCAGCCAAGTCAGACATGTTTTGTCAGATTACAAATCATGCAGTGCAATGTGGAGTTCCCACATTGATAATGAAAAGATATGCAAAGAATTTTAATATATGGAGACATTAAATTGTTTGTTAGTTTTATTATATTGAATAGATAGCAAACCTAGAAGATAAGCAAAATATGACCAACAACTTTAAAAGATCTGGCAACTCAACTTCAGACCTAAAACATTAAAGATGAGAGTTTTCACGAAAGTACAATGGGATTTGGGCTGGTCCTAATTTAAGCTGCAGCATATTCAACCTTTGATCGCTTTTGTTGTGTTAACACAAAATGGAGAGAAAACAGTCTGCGGCAATAGTAACCGTAGAAATTACCAAGAAACTGAGTTTTCAAGTTTTGAAATTGATTTTCATGGGAAGACTGAAGCCATTGTTTTCGTCCCTGCTCCAAACTCCATTTCCTGACCATTGACTTCATCATTCTCCCTGGCATCATTTGAAGATTCAACCAATCTGTTTGCAGCGTTGGTGTCAAATTTGTTCCTAAAATAAGCTCCCAATCTTATAATCACACCATCAGGAAGAGCATCTATCTCCTTCTCCACACATTATCCAAACTCAGTCCTTACTCAGCTTATCTGAACCTGAAGAATTATTCATAATTACATTATTTGCTGATTTTTTACAAAAAAAGTCACTCGCAGAATGTGGACAGAGTTGGCTGGATCAGCATTTATTGCCTTTCGCTAGTTGCCCTTGAGAAGGTGGGGGTTAGCTGCCTTCTTGAAACTTTGCAGTTCACTTGATGCAGGTACACTCACAATGCCTTTAGGAAATGAGTTCCAGAATTTTGGCTCAGGCACATTGATATATTTCCAAGTTTGGATGGTGAGTGGCTTGGAATGGAAGTTACAGATGGGGGTGTTCCAATGTATTTGCTGCCCTTATCCTTCTAGATGGCATTGGACATGAGTTTGGAGAATCTTGCACAGTGCATCTTATAGACAATACAATATTGCTACTGAACATGGTGCTGAATATTCACTTTGACTGTTTTATTATATTCCTAGCTAATCATCTATAGTTTGCAATCTAAGGTCATTCAACATTCTGCTTATTGTGTCTTAAATCACAGTAATTTCTATTTACTTATGTGCTGTACCTGCATATTAAGTTTTTTGCAATTGATGCACTAGGGCAGCCAGATCATTCTGCATATCAGAGCTCAATAACCTTTCCCTATTTAGATGACATGTTTCTTTTTCACTCTTAATGCCAAATTGGGCAATATCATTTTTTCTAATGCTATATTGAATTTGCTCAATCTTTGCCCTCAAAATTAACCTTTCTATATCCCTTCACAGTTTCCTTATGACCTTATCACAACTTGGTGTCATGCCTATCTTTGTGTCTTCATCAAATTTAACAACATTGTCTTTGGTCCCATCATCTAAGTCACTTATATACTTTGTAAAAAGTTAAGAGCCCAACACTGACCCCTGTGGCACATCACTCATTGTATTTTGTCAACTAGAAAATGAGCCATTTATGCCCATTCTCTGTTTCCTGTTTTGAACCAGTCTTCTATACATGCCAATATGTTACCACCTACATCATGAGCTCCAACAGTTTGCTTATACCATTCTGTGAGACTTTCCCACCCTTGAATTTTCTTGTTTATAGCTATTTCTGGTATGTTATTTTTATTCTCTATTGTAAAGATTGATGTAAAACATCTGTTCAGTTCGTCTGCCATCTCCTTATTTTCCATTATTAATTTCCAGTGCTAATTTTCAATAGGATCAACACTAACTTGTATTTTTCTTCATAGCCAAGGAATCCCTTGTTATCTGTTTTTTTAAATTTCCAGTTAGCTTTCTCTTATTTGCTTTTTCTCTTAATAATATCTGTCATTCTGAGGTATTTTTCATATTCTGACTAATTTTCTGACCTGTCAGCCATCTTTGACCAATATTATGCTTTCTCTTGGAGTCTGATACTATCTTTCACTTTTGTTCTTAGTTATGGACAGTGGATCCTCTTGGAATTTTCTTTTTCTCTTTGGGATGCATTTATTCTGTGTATTCCAAAATATCCCCTTAAATATCTAATATCGCTTATCTATAAACTTACCTTAACTTCATTTGTCAGTTCATATTAGCTTAACCATCATCATTATCTTTCTTAGCATTTAAATTAATTCCTACTCTTCTCTCCAGCAAACCGAATATACAGGTCGGTCATATTGAGGAGCATATATACAAATTTGACCTGTTTTCTCTAGAATTTAGAAGGTTAAAGGGTGACCAGGGTTAAGGGAAGGTTAAGGGAAGATCAAAGTCTTCAAGGTATAAACATGAAAATACAGAGTATGTAAAGGTAAGCTATTTCCACTGGTTGTGGAATCTATAACTTGATGTATAGTCTGAGAATTAGGCCGAGATCATTTAGGAGAGATGTTAGGAAGCACTTCTACACACAAAGGATGCCAGATGTTTGAAACTCTTTTCTTCAAATAGCAGTGGATGTAGGATCAGTTGTTAATTTTAAATTTGGTTTGGATGAATCATTGTCAAGCAAACATATTAAGGGAAATCGGCTAAAGGTAGGTATATGGAGTTAGGCCACAGATCAGCCTGTGGAGCTGAATGGCCTACTCTTGTTCTTATGTTCCTATATTATGACCAATGCTACTTATAAGATGTGTCTTCATTATAAGGTCATGAAATAATCCTATCTCACTGCCCAATGTCAGACCTAGTATAGTCAGCTCTTTGGCTGATTCTGGAACACGCTGTTCTAAAAGACTATCCCAAGAACTTTCTATGGACACCTTTTCTATGTTACTTTTAGCCACCAGACTTTTAATTATATGCATAGATTTCAATCTCCTGTGATTGGTGCTGTATCTTTCTAACAAGTTTCCATAATTTCTTTCTTTATAGTCCATCCTATCGTGTGGTTACTATAAATGGGTCTATATGTCCATTCCCATAATTACCACCTTGCATTTATTATTTCTCATCTCTATACTACCTCT
This sequence comes from Hemiscyllium ocellatum, assembly GCF_020745735.1. Classification (NCBI taxonomy): domain Eukaryota; kingdom Metazoa; phylum Chordata; class Chondrichthyes; order Orectolobiformes; family Hemiscylliidae; genus Hemiscyllium; species Hemiscyllium ocellatum. Next base: position 48,574,306 of record NC_083402.1, read on the forward strand.
ACATCCTGGCTTCCCAATTTTAGGTCATCCTTCTCAATTGTGTGAATACTATCATTATTTGGAAAATCATCTCTTCATACTTCCTGCCTTCCCATCCTTCCTAAATGTTAACTTCCCTTCAATATTTCTGACCCAATCTATGTCATTCTACAGATTCGTCTCTGTGATGGCTATCAGGTAATAATCATTTATTTTTATTTCTTCAATCAATTCATCTGCTTTATTTGGAATACTAACTGTGTTCAGCTAAAGAGCCTTTAATTTTGTCATTTTATTACTTGTATGAACTTTAGAGCCTTAGATTTGCACACTTTACCTTTCCCTGTCATGGTCTATTTTTCATTTCCCATATTAATACCTTTCTTGCTTACGCTGTCTGTGTTGTTTGATTTACTACATCTGCTGAATATGATTCTTTGGTTATTTACCTTAATGCCCTCTCTACTTCCTTAGATGTGTGTCAAGAGGGTGGTGCTGGAAAAGCGCAGTAGGTCAGGCAGCATCTGAGGAGCAGGAGAATCGACGTTTTGGGCATAATCCCCGATGAAGGGCTTATGCCCGAAATGTCGATTTTCCTGCTCCTTGGATACTGCCTGACCTACTGTGCTTTGCCAGCACCACCCTCTCGGCTCTGATCTCCTGCGTCTGCAGTCCTTGCATTCTACTTCCTTAGATGTGTGTCTTGCTAGAGCATCGTTCCCAGTGATACGGCTCCCACTTTCCCCACAGTTGGTTTAAAGAATTTTTTAAAACAAAAAGACATATTGCTGGTGTACTGGCTAACATTTATCCCTTAACAAACATCACTTAAAAATTCAATGTTAAATTCGATTATCTCTATTTCAACAGAGACTGCACTTATCAGTTTTGCGTCTAGAGTGATGAAGATGCCCCACAGCTGTGAAAATTGTTCTTTAAATACATTTCTTAATAAAATTTAATGTTGATTACAGTGTTAAACATCAATAGCTGTTTGATTACATTATATTTAGGATAAAGGACACATGAGAACATAAAGGCTTGAGAGTGGAATCATCAAGAGATTATAGCATACTGAAGGCCATTCTATCATCATGTCTGCGCAAGTTCTCTACATGATTAATTCACTTAGTGCATTTTCCCAACAACCTTGCAAATGTTTCCTCTTCAAACCATAATCCAATTTTTGTTGAAAGTCACAACTAAATCTGTCTTCATAGCAAACTCAGGCAGGGCTTTCCACTTCTTAACCAATGCCTGTATAACTAATGTTTTCCTCATTTCTTCATTGTTTCTTTCAAACCAGCTATCCTGTGGTTCACAATCCTTCCTTAAACGGGGACAGTTTTTCTCTGTCTACTCACTCTCTAGACCCCTGTCTGGATTATTTGACTAGTCCGTTTTGACTCTATCAAATATCCTTTCAAACTTTACTTCTCAAAGGAGGCCAGCCCCAGCTTCTTCAATGTATCTAGGTGACTGAAGTTCTTTATTGCTAAAACCATGCTTTTGCACATTTCACTCACGGTAATATCTTTACACCAGAGCTGCCCACAATTGTCCAATTTAAGCAGAACCAGAATTTTATACAGGCTTGAAATAATTCCAATGCTATAGCCAATCTTTTCCTTGAACAAGTATAAGGTTACGGTTCTGAGGACTATCATGTCTGTACCAGCTCTTCAAATGAGTATAATGACATTCTGCCAATCTTGTGTTTTTACCCTGTGATCATGCACATTTCTTCTCTTGAAATAACCACCTTATGCCCTCTTGAAGGCTTCAATTATGCCTGATTCCACCACACCCCAGGCAGTACATTTCAGACTCGAACAACTTGGTATGTGAAAAGTATTTTCTTATGTTGGATTTTCTTCTTTTGCAAAACATGTCAAACCTGTAGTAAAATCTGAGCTGTACACCATCTTTTGGTATGTATAGTTCCCGTTCAGATATGAATAAACATTTAAACAATGAATCTTAGCATTGTTTAGTCTAAGAGGGAATAAAGGGTTTCAGCCTTGAAACCTTAACTGGAATTACTTTTATTGACATTGAGAAACTGTTTTATTTCATTCTTGTCAGAGATCATAGTTTCTTAAATTCCTTGCCTTCCTATATGATCCAGAAGCTGACAAAATTCTGCATGTTATTTTGTCAGCATATTACAGCTTGTCACCTGAAAGTATTCAGGCATGAAACACACAAAGGTTGTTATTTATTGTAGGGATAACAATTGGTATTGCAACCATAGCTACGGACAATTCACTAACAGCAAGGATTATTAAATCAAAGGTTGATTGTTAAATTCTTGGATTAGCCTTTTAACTTATGACTTTCTGACTGGCAGGTGAATGTGTCAAACTCGTTCAATTGCATTGATGTACCTGATCATAGCTGTGAGAGAGAGTGGGATTGATGTCCACATTCTCCACTTTAGCTGGGGCAGCACAGTGACTCAGTGGTTAGCACTGCTAACTCACAGTCCCAGGGACTTGGGTTCAATTCCAGCCTCAGGCAGGTGGCTGGGTGGAGTTTGCATATTCTCTCTGTGTCTGCATGGGTTTTCTCCAGGTGCTCCAATTTCCTCCCACAATCCAAAAATGTGCAGGTTAGGTGAATTGCCCATAATGTTCAGGGATGTGTAGATTAGGTGCATGAGTCAGGGTTAAATATAGGATAATAGCGTAGGGGAATGGGTCTTGGTGGGTTACTCTTCAGAGGATTGGTGTGGAACTTTTAGGCCGAAAGGCCTGTTTCCACACTCTGGGATTCTATGATAGCTGACTGCAAGAGCCTCAACTCTTTTTGAGTGAGAGGGGGGAAATATTAAGCTGATTTCTTGCACAGATTTTATCAGTGTTGCTCCCGTAAAATATGTGTGTAGATTTCAGACTAGGATGAGACTCCGATTGCTACATTGCATAAAACTTGCTGATACTCATCCTCTGGAAAATGGCTTTTCAGATGGAGAATCATACAATTCTACCCGAAGGTTGAATTATACAAATTTCTCAACAGTTCTTAATTTGTTAGGAGAAAGTGAGGACTGCAGATGCTGGAGATCAGAACTGAAAATGTGTTGTTGGAAAAGCGCAGCAGGTCAGGCAGCATCCAAGGAGCAGGAGATTCGACATTTCAGGCATGAGCCTGAAGAAGGGCTCATACCCGAAACGTCGACTCTCCTGCTCCTTGGATGCTGCCTGACCTGCTGCGCTTTTCCAGCAACACATTTTCAGTTCTTAATTTGTGCACTGAGTAATTTTGTTACAATGCTAGTGTTTACAACATCTGGAGAGACCATGCCTGCATTTCACTGGTGAAAAATTCAATTGCTCTATTTGCTACGGATCTCAAAATAGATGCCCTAATTTCTCAAATACATTTCTTCAACTTTATTTTTCAGGTTACTGCAGGACCTTTTACAATAATGCTGATTTTTCTCATAGCAATTCAACAGTAAGCCCTGGTTGTTCCAAGCTGTTTGTTTTTCAGTGGTTTACTACAGCAGATCATTACCACACTATTATGTTTCAGGTATATGAAATGGTGTGATTATTTATTCCCCTTTACATTCAAATGCTTAACATGGTGGATCATCACTAACCTGTCTATCACTCAGTTTTTTAAAGACTCACATCTTTTTGCCTTACCTGTTCTAGTGCCACCGATAACATTTACAATGAATTCATTCACATCAGTTTCTCATAAACAAATTTGAAAATTGCCCAGTCACCAGTCTTGAGAAACCTCATAAAATAATAGTATTATACTATTAATATGTTTAACTGTATTGACAAATGAACAATACCAGGAAAGAGGAGTAAAATACCAGTGTGACTGTCTTTTATTCATTCGCAGGATAAGGGCATCACTGGGCAGACCAGCATTTATTGCCCATAGGGCAGTTAAGACCCAATCACATTGTTTTGGGTCTGGAGTCACATATAGGCCATTAGGATAGGGATGGCAGCTTCATTCACTAAAGGACATTGTTGAACTGGATGGTTTTTTCCGACAATCGGCAATGGATTTGTGGTTATCATTAGACTCTTAATTCCAGATTTTTATTGAATTCAAACTCCACCATCTGCCATGATGGGATTTGAATCCTGGTCCCAAAAACATTACCTGGGTCTTTGGATAAACAGCCCAGCAATAATATCACTCAAAAATATATGATTGAAAAGCACTAATAGTTCAAAAGTGGTTAACACCTTACAGATAGAAAAGGTAGCCTTGTACTGCATGGTGGCTCAGTGATTAGCACTGCTGCCTCACAGCACCAGGGTTCCAGGTTCAATTCCAGCCTCAGGTGACTGCCTGTGTGGAGTTTGCACATTCTCCCCGTGTCTGCGTAGTTTCCTCCCACAATCCAAGAATGTGCAGGTTAGGTGAATTGGCCCTGCTAAATTGCCCATAGTGGTAGGTTATTTAGTCAGGAATAAATGTAGGATCTAGGTGGGTTACTTTTCGGAAGATTGGGCAGGACTTGTTGGGCCGAAGGGCCTGTTTCTGTGCTGTAGCTAATCTAGGCACTATGTCATTTGTATAAAGCAAAACAAATACGATTTTACTTTAATCCAGTAGAACATTTTATTTTATTAGCAGTTAAATTGCAGACCTTTTCCTATACTTAAAAATTGTTTGTTACAGCAGTTTTACATTGTTTCAAAAATAATCCATTCACTACTTAAACTTACATAATTAGTCAACATGAATATATTCGGAAACAAGAGATTGCTGGAGAAACCCAATAGGTCTGGCTGCATCAATGGGAAGAAAGCAGAGATAATATTTCAAATCTGGTGACTCTACATCAGAACTGAATGTATTCTGTGTTTGCAGATAGGACAGAACATTCCCATAAATAGAACAATGCTTTCATTTTTATTTGCTTGGTTTTAGTATTGTTTGTTCAAAAACAATGGAAGAATGAAGAGTTTATTGTGCTTCTCCAATATGTAAGGCTGTCCCCTGAGTTATTACCCATTCTGAGGACTGTGTGAAATCATTGGAAATAATCACAGAAACTGAATTTTTCAACTCCGTATTTTGTTGTACAAGTACAATTTTAGATGAACAGCAAGCATTGCAGTATTAGTTTATCAGTAATATAAATTAAAGACTGTAAGAATTACACACTACCCTGCTGCCTACTTGAGGCATTTGTAAACATAACTGTCAGAAATATAAATGATTAATGGAGGTTTCAACATATTGTGCTGAGTGGGTGGGGAATAAACCGACAACAGTAAGATGGAAAACCTTTCTGCTTAACAATAAATAATAAGGCAATATCAATTTGTAATACTGTTGCATAGTTAATCATTGGAACTGTTCTCAGAAAAATGCCTTATTTTACAATTACCTTTCTTATCTGTATTTAACATTAACTCTTGAATTGCTAGGCATGATACTTGCAATTTCTCAGGCACACTTTTATTTGAAATAATGGGAAGTAATTCTGCACTTACAGAATAATTTTTAGATTTGTCAGGGATGCTCATAAAATAATGAGTTTTTGCAAAAGTCAAGCTGAAAGTCCTTGTCAAGGTTCTCGATTCTCTGTTAGCCATAATGATGTTATAAAAAAAACAATCCTGCTGGGGGTAGCACTAAATCATATAGGACCAGATCTTTCTGGAGTTGGATGCATGCCTTTTAAACTTGTTCTGAATCCTTCAGTTTAAATAGCTTTCGCATAGGGATTTCCCAGAAGTGCAATCTGATAATAGCACAATGTGGGCAATGGGTATTTGACACTTCAGTGAATGGCAGGACCAATGGCCTAAAACTCCCGAATCAAAGACATTTTAAAAATAGAAAAGAAGCAGGAATGATGTAGAGGAGGATAAATTAGTGACAAATCAAATATGGAGTGAAAAGCAAAGAGAAGAGGAGGATAGATGAGAGAGGCAGAAAATAATGCAGAGATTGTCAACAGAGGAATCTACCTCTCATCTAAGTCTGACATCATTCAGAAGAATCCCACTTGAAGGACACTTATATATGAAGGAACAGACTTCTTTGAAAACATCTGTCATTGGGAGAAAGTATGGAAAAGGTAGCGGAGAAAGGAAAGCCAGTAAACTCAAGGCCAAGGACAAATTTCACCTCCCGGAAACTTCTGCCAAATGTGGGGTTGGATATTCAGCTCTAGGATCAGGCTCGTCAGCCACACTATGACCCACTGAATCAATTATCAGTTACTGGGAATTTTTGAGATGAAATATGATGCTCATTAGGGAGCCAAGGTCTTTTTCCCAGGGTAGGGGAGTCCAAAACTAGAGACCATAGGTTTAAGGTAAGAGGAGAAAGATTTTAAAGGGACTTAAGGGGCAACATTTTCACATAGAGGGTGGTGTGTGTATGGAACAAGCTGCCAGAGGAAGTGGTGAAGGCTGGTACAATTAGAGCATTTAAAAAGCATCTATATGGGTATATGAATAGGCAGGGTTTAGAGGTATATAGGCTAAGCACTGGCAAATAGGACTATATTAATTTAGGATATCTGGTTGGCATGGAACAAGTTGGACCAAACGGTCTGATTTTGTTTTGTATAACTCTATGACTCATGACTATGATTATTGGGTCCAAGCCCTGGAATTGCCTTCGTACTGGCATTGTGTACACAGCAGGTGGACTGTGGCTAATCAATGAAGGCAGCTCAATGCCACTTTCTTGAGGGCAACTAGGGATGGGCAATAAATACTGGCTAGGCAGGAATGCCCACATCCCCCAAATTAATTTTTGAAAAAATTCTATGAATCTGACTGCCGGCAATGATCATGATATGTAGAAATATACCTATGCTCTTATTCTAACTTGCTGATTAAGGTTAATGGATAGTTAATGAATAATTAACCAGCATGTACATAAAATTAATATGGAGGCTAAGAGTAAGAAACCATTTATATAAAGCAACAGAGAGGCTTCTCAAGGGCAACTAGGGAATAGGCAGTAAACATCATAGCATGGTAAAACTTGAATGCAGACTGATACATCACAAGAGTCCACCCCCAGTATAGTTGAAACTAGCTTCATTTACATCCTCTCCTCTGAAAGATAAAACAGTTACATAATCAAGAGGTGACTTTCTGTCAAGAAAGAAGAAATAATCAGTCCTCTCATTATTGTTAAGTTTCTCCCTGTTTCAAGTAGTTTACATCTGTGACATTCCATTGTCTTCACACAGGACTTTGTCAGGCAGTAAATTTAAATCTGCAGGTTTTTCCACATAGTAGCCTTTCTTTAAAAAAAACATACTTTGGAACTATAAGTACAAAATGGCTGTAAATATTTCAGGATTCTGATCCATCATCATGACGGAACAAATACAGTACTGAACAAGCAGATTCCTTTGTCCTTGATAATATTGAGCTTTTTGAATGTGTTGAAGCTGTTTTTTTTCAATGTAGAGAGATCCAAGGGGAGAGTATTCCTCATACCTGTAATTTGTCTTGTAAATTATCAAAAGACCATACGAAGTCAAAAGGTGACACATTCATTGTAAAATGTTGAGTCTGTGGCTTGGACTCAAAGCACAGTATTTTGATGCCTGATTCAGGTAAGATTCTTAGAAAGGATATTTGAACATGTTTTTGAAATAAAGAATCACAATGTCATTGAGCTGTACAGCATGAAAACAGACGCTTCGGTCCAACTTGTCCAAATCAACCAGATATCCTAAAATAATCTAGTCCCAGCATTTGGCCCATATCCCTCTAAAACCTTTCTATTCATATACCCATCCACATGCCTTTTAAATGTTATAATTGTACTAGCCTCCACCGCTTCCTCTGGCAGCTCATTCCATACACGCACCACCTTCTGCGTGAAAATATTGCCCTTCAGATTTCTTTTAAATCTTTCCCCTCTCAGCTTAAACCTATGCCCTCTTGCTTTGGATTCCCCCACCTTGGGAAAAAGACCATGGCTATTCAGTCTATCCAATCACTTTATGATTTTATAAACCTCTCTATAAGATCACCCCTCAGCCTCTGATGCTCCAGGGAAAATAGCCCCAGCCTAATCAGCCCCTCCCTATAGCTCAAACCCTCCAACCCTGCTTTTTGTCATTTATATAAATGATTTGAATGTTAGCATAGGAGGAATGATCAATATGTTTGCAGACACCAAAATTGGAGGTGTAGTGGACAACCAGGAAGACTACCACGAAATACAACAGAATCTGGATCAGATGAGCCAATGGACTAATGAGTGGCAGATGGAGTTTAATTTAGATAAATGTGAGGTGTCACATTTTGAAAAGACAAATCAGAGCAGGACTTATACAATTAATGGTAAGGTCCTGGGGAATGTTGCTGAACAAAGAGACCTTGGAGTGCAGGTTCATAGTTCCTTGAAAGTGGAGTCACAGGTAAATAGGGTAGTAAAGAAGGTGTTTGGTAAACAAATCTTTACTGAACAGAACATTGAGTGGAGGATTTAGGTGGTCATGTTGCAGCTGTACAGGACATTGAGTAGGCCAGTTTTGGAATACTGTGTGTAATTCTGGTCTCCCTACTCTCGAAAGGATGTGCTGAAACTTGAAAGGGTTCAGAAAAGATTGACAAGGATGAAATGTATTGAGCCATGGGATTGGGAATAGATGCAGATGTAATTATAATATCATGTATTCAAAGAATGGTTCCGTACCTCACCACTTCCCCAAAGTGATATTTGCAACATTAATGCAGGTTTGGGGAAGAGGGGAACCTGCTGGCATCTAGTTAACAGCCTAATATAAAACAAAGAACTGTGGATGCTGGAAAACTGAAACAAAAACCGAAAGTGTTGGAGAAGCTCAGCAGGTCTGGCAGAATCTTTAGAGAGAGAGACAGGGCCAACGTTCGAGTCCAGTGACTTTTCTGACTTTCTGTTTCATTTCAATTGACAGGCTCTGGCTTAATTAGGGCATTTATATTCATAATGTGGAAATTAATTGTCAGGTTTCCAATCATGAACTGAAAATCAAGCCCCTTGTTCTGATGTCATACGCTGTTAATATGAATGTGCTGAGCTTTAATGGCTTCTGTTTTCTTACTATCATTGGGTTAAGTCTCTCATATGCTCTGAAAGTTGCCCAAGGCTAAATTTTAAACCTTTCCTGCCTCCTTGCTCCTTCGCACATGACCATTTGCTCCACTGAAAGTGTGGCCAACTCCTAGCCAGTTTAACCCCTTCTGAAGTCATAAACTCAGAGGTTTACAGCACAGAAAAAGGCCATTCAGACCAGCAAGTCTGCACTGTTAAAAAACAACCACCTAACTGTTTATATCCCATGTTTCAGCACATCGCCCATAGTCTTGGCATCTAAATACGTCTGAAATGTTATAAGGGTTTCTGCCTCTACCACCTTTACAGGCAATGAGTTCACCTTCTGGATGAAACAGTTTTCCATTCCATCCCCTCTAAATCTCCTGCTCCATAATTTAAATCCATGTCCCCGGTAATTGATCCCTCCACCAAGAAAACATTTTCTTCCTGTCTAAGCTATCTATCCCTCTCATAATTTTATACATCATAATCATGTCCATGCCTCAGTCTCAACTGTTCCAAGGAACACAACATCAGCCTATCCAATCTCACTCTTAAAACTAACTATCTCCAGCCTAGGCAACATCCTTGTAAATCTCCTCTGCATCCTATCCAGTGTAATCACATTCCTGCAAAAATGTGGATTTCAGAGCTACATACAGTACTGTAGCCATGGCTAGGTTTCCTCCTCATTGTTGCTATCCCACCAACATTTGTATCATCTACATACTTACATCAACCCTTGTACATTCAAGTCAAATGGACTTATATAAACCACGAACAGTAAGTGCCCCAAAACTGACCCCTATGGAACGCCACTCGACATAGACTTCCTGTTGCAAAATATCATTTGACCATCACCCCTCCCCCATCCCAACACCCCCCACCCTCCACCCCCCCGGGTGCTGGCGCTCAGCTAATTCTGGATCCAAACAACTAACATTTTTTGGATCCCATGGTTTTTTGCTTTTGTTTTTCGTCTCTCCTGTGAGACCATATCAAAAAGCCTTGCTGAAGTCTAAGTAGACTGTGTTGAATGTATTGCTCTCATCAACAAAATTATTGCCAGCACCCCTGCTATTTCCTCCCTTGCCTCACTCAACAGCCTTGGAAATATTTCACCTGGCCCTGGAGATTTATTTGCTTTTAAGCCTGGGAGATCACTCAGAATCTTCTCTCAATTTATGTTCATTTCTTTAGATGTATCGCAGTCCTTCTCCCTGATTTCTATCCCCACATTGTTCCTCTCATGGACACAAAATATTCATTTAGAGCCTTATCAATGTCCTTTGACTCCATGTATATATTACCACTCCGGTCCTTAATGGCGTCTACTCTTTCTCTAGATATCCTTTAATCCTTCATGTATTTGTAAAATAAATTTGGATTTCCCATTCTTTTACCTGCCATTATTCATACATGCCTCCTTTTTTGGTCTCCTTTTTAAGTATGCCCTTGCACATTCTGTATTCCTCCAGGACTTCTGTTGTTTTGATTCATTGCCATATGCAATAAATCTCTCCTTTACTCTTTACCCACTGGTACATTTCTTGATTTCGAAAGATCACAGAATTTGTTGGTCCTCCTTTTATCTTTACTGAAACAGGTTGACTCTGTACAATCCCTATTTCCTCCTTGAATGTATTCCACTGCTCTGACATAGAGTTATCTAAATGTATCTGCTGTCAGTCGACTCTGACCAAATCATACCTAATCGTTTTTAAAAAAAAATCTTCCTTCTTTCAGTTTAGAACTTTGACTTCAGGCCCTTCCTTGTCCTTTTCCATAACAATCTTGAATCTCAGGATTTTCCTGAAGAAGGGCACATGCCCAAAACGTCGATTCTCCTGCTCCTTGGATGCTGCCTAACCTGCTGCACTTTTCCAGCAACACATTTTCAGCTCTGATCTCCAGCATCTGCAGTCCTCACTTTCTCCTTGAATCTCATGTAGTCATGATCACTGCCTGCAAAATGCTCCCCCATTGATACTATATCCAATTGCTAGAACTTTCTCCTCTCTTGTAGGATCGGCGCTGCCTCGTGCTCCCACGAGGAGGTTGAACAGTTCATCAACTTTACTAACACCTTCCATCCCGACCTGAAATTCACCTGGACTGTCTCAGACTCCTCCCTCCCCTTCCTAGACCTTTCCATTTCTATCTCGGGCGACCGACTCAACACAGACATCTATTATAAACCGACTGACTCCCACAGCTACCTGGACTACACCTCCTCCCACCCTGCCCCCTGTAAAAACGCCATCCCATATTCCCAATTCCTTCGTCTCCGCCGCATCTGCTCCCAGGAGGACCAATTCCAACACCGCACAACCCAGATGGCCTCCTTCTTCAAGGACCGCAGATTCCCCCCAGACGTGATCGACGATGCCCTCCACCGCATCTCCTCCACTTCCCGCTCCTCCGCCCTTGAGCCCCGCTCCTCCAACCGCCACCAAGACAGAACCCCACTGGTTCTCACCTACCACCCCACCAACCTGCGCATACAACGTATTATCCGCCGCCATTTCCGCCACCTCCAAACGGACCCCACCACCAAGGATATATTTCCCTCCCCTCCCCTATCAGCGTTCCGCAAGGACCACTCCCTTCGTGACTCCCTTGTCAGATCCACACCCCCCACCAACCCAACCTCCACCCCCGGCACCTTCCCCTGCAACCGCAGGAAATGTAAAACTTGCGCCCACACCTCCACACTCACTTCCCTCCAAGGCCCCAAGGGATCCTTCCATATCCGCCACAAGTTCACCTGTACCTCCACACACATCATCTATTGCATCCGCTGCACCCGATGTGGCCTCCTCTATATTGGTGAGACAGGCCGCTTACTTGCGGAACGCTTCAGAGAACACCTCTGGGCCGCCCGAACCAACCAACCCAATCACCCCGTGGCTCAACACTTTAACTCCCCCTCCCACTCCACCGAGGACATGCAGGTCCTTGGACTCCTCCACCGGCAGAACACAACTACACGACGGCTGGAGGAGGAGCGCCTCATCTTCCGCCTGGGAACCCTCCAACCACAAGGTATGAATTCAGATTTCTCCAGCTTCCTCATTTCCCCTCCCCCCACCTTGTCTCAGTCGGTTCCCTCAACTCAGCACCGCCCTCCTAACCTGCAATCCTCTTCCTGACCTCTCCGCCCCCACCCCACTCCGGCCTATCACCCTCACCTTGACCTCCTTCCACCTATCCCACCTCCATCGCCCCTCCCCCTAGTCCCTCCTCCCTACCTTTTATCTCAGCCTGCTTGGCTCTCTCTCTCTTATTCCTGATGAAGGGCTTATGCTCGAAACGTTGAATTCTCTATTCCTGAGATGCTGCCTAACCTGCTGTGCTTTGACCAGCAACACATTTGCAGCTCCTCTCTTGTAGGGCCTTCTACATATTGGTTTAAAAATCTCTCCTGAATGAAGTTTAAGAATTCCACTTTCTCTAAATTTATCACACAATAACTACTCCTGGTTAATGTAGGGGCAGTTGAAATCCTCTATTATCACTATCCTATTACTTTAACACTTCTCTAAAATTTGCTTATATATGTGCTTTCTGTTTCAGGGGGCCTAGAGTACACTCCAGCAATGTGATTGCTTCTTTTTGGTTTTTAAGTTTCACCTACGTGAGGAGCATCCTAAGATATCTTGCCTCCTTACAGGTGTAATTGACTCCTTGCACAGTATTGTAACACTAGTCCCCACCCCCCACCCCCACCTCTTTTACCTCTTTCCATGACTTGCTGAAAGCCCTTTTATCCTAAAATATTGAGCTACCAACCCTGCCCGCACCCCAACCATATTGTAGTCATAGCAGTTACATCATACTGCATGTTTTCATTTGTGCTCTCAACTCATCTGCCTACTTTGTCAGACTCCTTGTGTTAAAATAACTTGAGTCTTAACTAGCCAATAATTTCTATGTCTTCTAGACTCCCTTACTGTCTGTCCTAATTTTGAGTGTTCATCTCCCCCACTGGACTTTCTCTCAGGGAACCAATCTCTTGCCAAATTAATTTAAACCCACCTCTGCACTGATAAACCTACTTCCCCAAAGATGCTAGTCCAATTCTGGTTCAGATGTAGCCCATGAGCTTTGTATAGGTCACACTGTCCCGAAAAATGATCCTAATATCCCAGAAATCTAAACCCTTCCACTCCTGCACCATTTGTCTTGCTAGGCATTCATCGGGACTAACTTCCTATTTCTATATTCACTAGCATGTAGCACCAGAAGTAATCAAACATTATTACCTTTTGAAACCTGTTTGATTTTCACCTTCATAATGCTCTGCAGCCATTCAGTGACATGCCTGACTGTGGCATCAGAGAGGCAACACACCATCCTGGAGTCTCTCCTGTGCCTGCAGAACTACCTGTCTGTTCCCCTTACAACTGAATCCCCACTAGACCTCTAGTGTCTTTTTCCTCCTCTTTTATGCAGACCCACCCAAAATACCATGAAGTTGACCACCAAGGCTTTCCCCTGCACAGTCACCTCTACAAATTGTATCCTAAGTGGTATATCTCTTAGAAAGGAAGATAGCCACAGGGGGCTTCTACATCACCTGCCTCCTGTACTTTGCCAGGTGGTTTTCCCTGCCCCTTCTGCCTGTTCAGTCTTCATCTGCATGAACAAAGTTAACGTTTAAAGTCTGAAATGATCTTTAGAACTTCAGTTCTAGCATCTGCAATACTTTGCTTTTATTTGGGTTACCCTCGTATGTATTGCTACCCAGATTTCCCTGCAGCTAGCATCTGACTGACAAAATGGAATAGATCGTGGCTTGGTACAGTCGTGTAAATTAAGTTTGTAGCCTATTTTACATCAGTTCTGATTTTATTTCCCCTGTGACTTCACCAGTGAATATGCTTTGTTCTATGACAAATTATTTCTTCTAAGAGTAATGTTATGTTTCTGAAAATATTTCAAGATTATTATTGTATATATTGCGTCAACTCCCTCCATTACAGTGATTTATACAAGACAGAACTCTGTTTTGATTCATACTTAGGCTGGAAACAACAGCATTTTGCATCTGAGTTTGATTTGAAGTTTTTTTTCACATTTGTCTGTAATTATCTATTCTGACTTTATATGTAGCATATTGTACAGGAGTCTTTACCATACCATTTATTGTACTTGTGAGAATATTTGTGCGTTTTTAAAGGAGGGAAACCAATATTATTTTAAAAACAAACATCAGAAGTTATACATTGTTTCACTAGTACAAAATTCAAGTTTATTGTCACATCAGATTCTTGTGTGACATTGCTATTTTTACTGCAGCCAATAGTATAATCACTGAAAACATTCAATTCATCACAGTATGATGTGCATTCTGCATGTCAAATGAAGTTATTTTTTCCAAGAACTAAGATACCTGGTCGAGAAATTTTGCAACTGAAGCAATAGGTCGTGAATGAAGGTGACAGACATTCAGCACTGAAGATCAAGTTTTCAATTAATGAATGAGAAAGCACACCTATTCTGCAGACTCTGCATATTCATGTTACTTCTAGCAATTTATGCATTAGGATTTGAAGCAATGTTGCCTGCATGAAATGACTGAATTACAGTTAGAATGTAAATTACAAAAACTGTTCTCCAGATAAAATTTCACCAGCAGTGCAAATTATTTTTAGTTAAAAGGGAAGAAATCGGAAAGCGAAAAATAAAGATTATGCTGAATCTTACGACTTTTAGCTGAGTGTCAGCTTTGTTGAGTTTCATGGATGGTTTCTCTGTACAGAGCCGAGAAAATTGACTCACCGTATCTTAATAAACTCACTTCATTGCCTATCTACCCTATCACTTTGCCTCCCTTCACATCTGTTTATAGCTCCTTTCTACCTGAAACAAGTATCTACCTGGATATCCCAGAATGGACTGGCATCCTTGGCACTGGTGCCATCTTTGAAAGACCATTGCACACCCGGATAGGTATGGCTAGTCTGGAGCTGCCTTGCACATTTCCTGACATTTGCTCAGACATGGTAGACAAGGGAAATTTATCACCTCTCTTTGTGGGCACAGACCTGGAGGTCCTGGTGGATGGTGTGGTGCAGGGGCAGGATGTCCTTTTCCCCGAGGACCAAATGAGGCCACAACACCAGACCATGCCAGCCTCTCCAAGGTTATCACCTACATCCATCCAGTCTCAGCCATTTGGAGGAACGTTCAGCACCGTAAGAAGGTCAATTGCCTACTGCACACTGTCAGCATCATCTCTCCCACTGACACCTCAGTCACCTGCCCTGCCTTATTTCCCAAGAGTAGGTCAAGTTTTGCACCTTCTAGAGTAGGTACATCCACATACTGAATCAGAAAATTGTCTTGTATACACTTAAGAAATTCCTCTCCATCTAAACCTTTAACATTATGGCAACCCCAGTCTATGTTTGGAAAGTTAAAGTCCCCTACCTGATTGTTCTTACTGATAGCTGAGATCTCCTTAAAAGTTTGTTTCTCAATTTCCCTCTGACTATTAGGGGATCTATAAGGTTATCCTAATAAGGTTATCATCCCTTATTTCTCAGTTCCACCCAAATAACTTCCCTGGATGTATTTCCAAGAATATCCTCCCTCAGCACAGCTGTAATGCTATCCCTTATCAAAAATGCCACTCCCCTTCCTCTCTTGCCTCCCTTTCTATCCTTCCTGCAGCATTTGTATCCTGTAACATTAAGCTGCTAGTCCTGCCCATCCCTGAGCCATGTTTCTGTAAGTGCTACGATATCCCAGTCCCATGTTCCTAACCATGCCCTGAGTTCATCTACCTTCCCTATTAGGCCCCTTGCATTGAAATAAATGCAGTTTAATTTATTAGTCCTACCTTTCCCTGCCTGCCCTGACTGGTTGACTCATTTCTGTTCTCAACTATACCAGTCTCAGATTGATCTCTTTCCTCACTCTCTCCTTGGTTCCCCCCCCCACTGACTAGCTAAAATCCTCCTGAGCAGTTCGTGCAAATCTCCCTGTCAGTATAATAGTCCCCTTCCAATTCAGGTGCAATCTGTCCTTCTTGTACAGGTCGCTTCTACCTCGAAAGAGATTCCAATGATCCAAAAATCTGTAAAGTTGAAATTATGCCCTTTAAATATACGTCTATGTAATTTATAAGCATCAAAAAAGCAAAGGTCCTGGTATGATTGGGTAGAAATGCCTCTTTGTACTCCCTTCTAGTCATTTCTGTCTCCATTTTACCCTTGGTCAATATCATATCCACAGGGCAACTGATCATATGATCCATAGATATCAATTTTCCGAACAAAAAATATTTTTTAAAAATTAGTAGTTATTCGGACAAGTATCAATTAACTGAAGAAAGTAAGCATGCATTTGTTCATTGTGATTAACTAATCGACAGAGATTTCCGATAATGGTTTGGTGGGGGTAATGTTGTTGATGTGGTGTACTTCCAAAAGGCTTTTGATAAAATGTCACACAGTAAACTTGCCAGAACAGTTAAAACCATAAAAAAAAAGGGACAGGGAAAGTAACTATTTTAGTAGGAATACCAAGGAGAGGACTATTAAGCAAAGGAACTGTATTGTCACATAAGGAGACTATCCGGTAAGTTGTCAGCTTTCCAGCCAATTAGAGTTACAGATTCGTAGAAATGTACAGCTCAAAAACAGACTCTTTGGTCCAACCCATCCATGCTGACCAGATGTCCCAACCCAATTTAGTCCCATTTGCTCGCACTTGACCCACATTCCTCTAAATCCTTCCTATTCATATACCAATCCAGGTGCCTTTTAAATGCTGTAATTGTACCAGCCTTCAACATTCTTCTGGCAGCTCATTCCATACAAGCACCACCCTCTGTATGAAAAAGTAGCCCCTTAGATTCCTTTTATATGTTTCCCCTCTCACCTTAAACCTATGCCCTTTAGTTCTGGACTCCCCCACCCCAGAGAAAAGACTTAGTCTATTTACCCTATCCATGCCTCTCATGATTTTGTAAACCTCTATAAGGTCACCCCTCAGCCTCTGATGCTCCAGGGAAAACAGCCCTAACCTCTTCACCCTTTCCCTATAGCTCAAATCCTCCAACTCTGGCAAAATCCACGTAAATCTTTTCTGAACCCTTTTAAGTTTTACAACATGGGAATGGGCTTTCTTATTGAGCATTCTATAGCAATATGGCTGAGTGTCACCAATGTTTTGCATTCACAGACCATCTCTGTGTTCAGTATCAACCAGTAAGGAATGCAGATGCTGGAGATTAGGATCAAGATTAGAGCGATACTGGAAAAGCAGTATTCAAGGAATAGGAAAATCGACGTTTCACCAGGAAAAGGGCTCAGTATCAAACATTCTGGACTACTTCCCTGGACATAATATCCTTCAACTCCTCTTCTAGGGTACATCAGCAATTTAATATGTCTCTCCTCACAGCCATAGCCTCTATTAGTAGGGGTATTGCTGATTTGCCAGCCCTCTAATCGGACCATGAGCTGTTGTTACATACTGCATTCCTCAATAGCGATGAAATGTCCTCCGAGTTCACCCATGGCTTGGAATGTACCTCCTACTGTTGCTGCTCACTGCAGTGGAATTGAGTTGCAATTTCAGCCCTGAGAATGATAGTTTGGTAATCCCTGTAAAATTAAGCTTGATGTAGGAGCAAGCCCGATAAGTTTGTTTGCTTTCTTTTAGGACAGAAAATAAAGCTTGTTGTAAGAATCTCTGGTGTGTACTTGAAGTTATAGGTGAGAATGTGTTTTCTTATAGTACCCTTTTTGTAATGAATGTTCTGAAGTGCTTAAAAATGGAGAAAATCTAAGAATGTTAGTATGAGGTTACATTATGATGTAAGTGTTAGCGATGTATTACAGTCAATTAACGTCAGTGAAAATGAAGGTGTTAACTGTAATTAATTATCACCTAGCCACCTAAAATTTGGAAGTGAACCCACAGAATAAACAAAAGCATTGCGCCACTGTCAGTGTAATACACAAACACCCTTGCTAATGTGATAGATCATTTAATGACTCAACCTGACTAATGGGTCTTTCCAACAGTATTGGAATCACATGAGAAACTGAGACAATATTCCAAATTTACTAATAACAAACTCCTGCAGATGCTGGAAATTCAAAATAAAATGAACTGCTGAGAAGCTCAGCAGGCCTGGTGTCATTTATAGGGAGAGAAAAACAATGTTAATGCTTTGAGACTGAGATGATTCTGCATGATAGTTATGAATAATTAATGGGAGGCACAGTGGCTCAGTGGTTAGCACTGCTGCCTCACAGCACCAGGGTCCCAGGTTTGATTCCAGCCTCGGGTGACTGTCTGTGTGGAGTTTGCACATTCTCCCCACGTATGTCTGGGTTTTCTCTGGGTGCTCCAGTTTCTTCCCACAGTCCAAATGTGCAGGCCATGCTAAATTTCCCATAGTGTTAGATGCATTAGTCAGAGGGGAATGGGTCTGGGTGGGTTACTCCTCAAAGGGTTGGTGTGGACTGGTTGGGCCAAAGAGCCTGTTTCCACACTGTAGGGAATCTAATCTAATCTAACTATGTTCTGAATGATGCTGCCGGATTTGCTGAGTTTCTCTAGCACTTTCTGTTCTGATTCCAGATTTAATTGCAAGCATCAACTGACTTAGACAATTACATTTGCTTTATTTCTCATGGGATAGTGACTGGTTTCTTTTACTTGCACTGATTGTGAGTAGAATTGTGCCAGCCAGGGTGAACAAGCTACATACGTATAACATTGTTATTCAGGAGCTGCATATATTTCATCATCTCATGTAGGCTAGCTGGCGTGTCTAATATGGTATTCAATATAAGATGGACTGTCACATGAACTGTGCCAGTCAAATCATTTGACACATATAGTGTCATAACCTTTGACCCAGAAGCATAGTGGATCAATAGTGGAGTCATTTTCAAGAATGTTTGGAAAGTATTTTTAGAAGTTTTTGTCAATGACAAAGGTATCATTTGCATTTTTAAAAGAAAAAAAATGGAAATACTGTCCTTCTGGTCTAGCAACACTTGACCTAGAAATAGTCCCAACAAGAAGGCAGTTAACATACAACAGCCATGTGGCTGGCAGATATAAAGCAGAACCAGCAGTACGAGAGTTGGAGAGTAAGAGTAATCAGCACACAGAGGCAAAGATTAATTTAAAGAAAATAAGCAAACTTCTCAAAAAGAGGGCAATTTTTATGTTCAGCAGTAAAGGAGACAGGAACTATTGGAGGCACTGTGTTAGTTGACTAAAATGATCTAAAACTTGAAAAGTTGTGCTATTAGTTTAGAGATGCTAAAGATCTAGGTGCCTTCCCAGAAGTTCCCAATTCATGAGCCAGGATGTCATTGATTAAAAGGAACTCTGGAAAGTTGCATCACTGGGGCTGTAAAGACACTAAAAGAAAAATGAGTTATAGAAGTGTACCTTGCTGATGGTAAACTTGTCAATGAAACTCAAAGGTGACAGCTGCTGTTGTAGTGAACTCTCAATCTCCCCTGAATGATTAAAGAACAGTACATTGTGGAACTGTGTAGCTATGTAATGTCTTGCATCTGTGGGGAATGATGAGGGTACTTGTAACTATGTATGACATAGCTTTTGTTGTATTAACAATTTAAATTGAACTTTACTTTTGTATTTTAAGTATCAATTACCTGCTAATTCTTGTTTAGTTTATGTTGCCTTTGATTCGTGTTTAAATATAACTTACTGATGTGGTAAGTTCGAATGATTGACCACTGCAGTCATGGGTATAGGTTTTCAATTGTTTATTCAAGTGTATGCAAGGAGTGTCCACTATAGACTAGCCGAAATGAAAACTTTGCTGAATACAAGAAATTCATCAATTTATATACCTTTAGTCACGTCCAGAAATTCCAACGTTGTCAGTATATAATCTTGAAATAAAAAGGTATATCCAGTCCCAGGTACATATCTTCATTCACCCAGACAAGAAACTGCTTAATCTTATCCTAACCTGACTCTGCATGGTAGTTTGCTCCATTCTTTATCATTGTCTGTTTATTCCCTCTGCCTCCTAATCCCTTCTGATTCCCAATGCCTCGCTTGAAGACTCTGCTGACACCAGCACTAATGGTATATAAGGTTTGCCTGGAGAATTTTGCTCACTATTAACATTTTACTATGAACATAGAAATCTGTATTTAACTCTTACATTACAAAAAGAGAAATCATATTGATAATTTCTTCATTTGGTAAATATCGTTATTTCCATTGATGGCTTCTCCACAAGGAATGTAATACTAGTTTGATGTTCCAGTTTCTTCGTAAGATAATGCACCAGTGTTCATATCCAGGCTCAGATATCCTGAGGGCTAAATTTGATGCCACTGAAAAAGAGTTTAGGTATCACGATGCATGATTACCTTCTTTCCATTGAAAGCAATACAGGGAACATGGCAACGGAGAACTAGATACTTACTTCAATTATGTCAGCACCCAACCAGCACTCTTCCACAAAAGCTTCCAGCATGTTCTGTTTTTATTTCAGATTTCCAGTGTCTGCAGTATTTTACTTTTGTGTTTCTTGGAAGTTTCTCTCTTAGAAACACGTTAATATTAATGATTCTGGGTTATGGCAGCTGACAACATCCTGGCATTAACGCTGATGGTTTGCACCCACAACTTGCCCTGACCCTAGCAGTGTTCCAATACAGTTACAAAACCAGCATTGACCCAACAATGGTAGAAAATTGCCAAGGTGCATCCTACATATGAAAAGCTGGACAAATCTAACCCGGCCAATTATCACCCCTATCAGTCTGTTCTTGATCATCAGTAAAATGATGAAAGTGGTCATTGGCACTGCTGTCAGGCAACACTTGTCCATCAATAACCTGTTCACTGATGTGAAGGTGCCAGTGTTGGACTCAGGTGGGCTGAGTTAAAAATCACACAACACCAGATTATAGTCCAACAGATTTACTTGGAAGTGCAAGCTTTCGGAGTGCTACTCCTTCATCAGGAATCATCAGGACAGCTCCAGAATGTCAGTGATTCCTAGCTGCTCAAACCATGAGCACAAAGGATGCTGGTGTATTCTGAGATATCAACATGTGGTTCTGGGAATGGTGCTTGTTAAGATGGCAAGGACCTTGAATATGAGTGACGTCATGGGGCACAATAGACAATTAATGAGGCAAGTTTGGTAAGATAGGGTGGGAGAACTTGTTAGGTGTCATGGCAACAAACCATCCAAACGACTTGTTCAGCTTGGATTTAGTCAATCAAAAGTAAGATCGAACCCTATATCTATTTTGTATCATTAGCTACTTCTAATCTTTGAGTGCATATGTATTTAGCTAATAACCTTGCGACTTTTACTTGATTAGTCACAGCAGTAGTTTTGCAATAAACTAACCTTTGTCTTCTTTTAAGTGTAAAACTGTGTTGTTCTTACTTTTAAATTTAAACATGAAACTTATACAAATACATCATTAATGGACTGCACCAAGCAGTTGGCTGGTGTGTGGTTGTGACAATAAGTTTCCAAACCTGGACAGGACCATCACTGCTTGGTGTGCTGTTGACAGTCCATTCGTGTCCAGTGAACTAATAATATTGGTCATGTGTTTTTTTTAGTCTATTTCATATATTTTATTAGGAACAATCTGTTCCTTTCTGAATCAAAGACATACATTGTCCAGCTGACAGGCTTTAAAGATTAGATTCCCTACAATATGGAAACCAGCCATTTGGCCCAACAAGTCTTCATCAACCCTCCAAAAAAAAACTCACCCAGACCCATTTCCCTATACTACATTCACCCTTGACTAATGCTATGGGCAATTTAGCATGACCAAATCACTTGGCCTGCACGAGGAAACCGGAGCACCCTGAGGAAACTTGTGCAGACACAGAGAGAAAGTACAAATTCCACACAGACACTCACCCAAGGTGGGAATCAAACCTAGGGTTTCTAGCACTTGAAGCAGTAATGCTAGCCACTGAGCCACCATGTAACCCTCAAACACTCAGGCCCTCTCCCATAGGGAACTGAACCCAGTCTCCTGCATGACAGGCAGGGATACTAACCACTATACTACCAAGGACAGTAAAGACTCCTCATTTGCCTTGAAAGTCTAAACTTTAACAGACAATCAATTATTCCAATTACTGTGGAAAACATAAACAGATATTGTGGGAAAATCTCAGCAGGTCTGGCAGCATCTGTGGAGAGAAATCAGTTCTTCAGAACTGCTGAGATTTTCCAGCAATATCTGTTCTCGTTTCAGATTTCCAGCATCTGGAGTTCTTTCAGATTTTTTGTTTACTGTGGAAAACATCATGCATTTCTGTTGGAGAATGTATTGAATTCTATAAAAATACAAAAAGTTTGATTTTGTGATCAAAGTTATGAATTTAATGACAGAGTTTGAAAATGTGAAAGTCTTGTTACAGTATAATGTTTTCTCTAATCTTAGAATGTTCCAAGCATTTCTGAAGTGTATTAACTGTAATGTGGAAAATGGAAATGATATCCAAATAGCCATGTAAGGTGGTTCAGGGCTGTTTGAAGGCTTTCCAAACATAGTACCTCAATCAGATTTTTGTTCCTCCTCTGCATAATATTTTTGAATATTGTTCTTTAAATTTCAGATTATTTAAGAGCAGATTATAATGCATTGAACTGTAGGCCTTGCAGTTCATTCAGGCCACACATGTGGTCATTATTAATAGTAGCATAGCCATGTTTACACATGTATTGGATCACAGGGTGTATCCACATGGTTTTTTTTAGATACAGTTAAATGTAGTTAAGAGAAGAGTCAACAATAGCAATTTACTTAAATATTAACATTTATTAAGTAATCAAAAAAAATGAAAAGAAAGACAAAGAAAGCAATGAGCTTTATGCTGTTCTGCTCATCGGCACCCCTCGATCGATGGCTGGTCTGGAGGCTTAGGTTTGTTCCTGGCACTATTTGTGAGCCCAGTCTGAAGTGAAGTCTGGCAACTTGGAATGAAACTATCTCTCTTATACCGTGTAACAAACAGCCAGCACAGAAAAGAAAACAAGTTGCTTGCAACTACCAAAAACAAGTTTTGATTGAGCCATCTGTGAAGCATACAGAAATGTTCACAGGACTCATTCAAGGCCATGTGGCTCTAGAATCTCATCAACAATTCTAGCCCTTCAGCCTATCCTATACAACATAGTTTTAGTTACCAGCCAGTTAACAATGCTTTTTCTCTTAAGAAAATGTAAAATGTACATATCTTGATCAATGGCTACCTGTGTAAATGATTCAAAAGATGCATGATCCCCACATTTGAATAAATATTGTTAAGACTTGAAGACAAAGTCTCCAATGTATTTAGTTTTACATCTTTTTGAAATGGGAAGGGCTATTTGGTTTTGAAGAAAGAAACGTTTGCATCAATAAAAAATAAAATTGCATTATATTGAAATTTAAGGCAGTCAATGAAAAATTATGAAGAAGTCTCGCAAT
The DNA here is from genome assembly GCF_020745735.1 of Hemiscyllium ocellatum. NCBI lineage: Eukaryota > Metazoa > Chordata > Chondrichthyes > Orectolobiformes > Hemiscylliidae > Hemiscyllium > Hemiscyllium ocellatum. The sequence goes on from NC_083402.1 coordinate 48,597,804, forward strand.
TAACATAAGTTTAAAATATTGTGGTATTGTATTTAATGAAATATCTCTATATATTTATAAGCTAACTAGGTGCACTATGATTAAAGTAACTGTCTGTGCTATGCTTGTTTTTAATTTTCTCATGGGGCATGGGGTGTCACTGCTGGTCAGCATTTATGACATAACTCTAGTTGCTCTTGAGAAGATGGTGGCGAAGTGCCTTCTTCAACTGCTGCAATGCTATAGGTAGATCCACTATGTTGTTATGGAGGAATTTTGACCCAGCAAAAGTGAGGAAACAGCGATATATTTCCAAGTCAGGATGGTGAGTAGATTGGAGGAGAACTTGCAGGTAGTGGTATTCACATGCATCTGCTGCTCTTGTCCTTCTAATTGGAAGTGATTATGGATTGAATGTACTGTCTAAGGATCTTGAGAGAATTTCTGCAGTGTGCCTTGTAGATCATACACACTGGTGTTACAGTGGTGGAGAGAGGGTTAGTGGATCTGGTCCCAGTCAAGCAGGCTGCTTTGTCCTGGATGGTGTCAAGCTTCTTGAGTGTTGGAGCAGCATCCCCCTTGGCAATTGGACAGTATGATATCACATTCCTAACAAGTGCCTTGTGGACAGGCTTTGAGGAGTCAGGATGTCAGTTACTTGTTGCACTGTTCCTAAGTTCTGACCTGCTCTTGTAGCTATTGTATTTATATGGTGAGTCCAGTTTGAGTTTCTGGTCAATGATAACCCCAAGAATGTAGATAGTGGGGGATTTAGTGATGGTAACACCACTGAATGGCCGTGGTTATATTGTTTCTTATTGGAGATAGCTTTAACCTATTCATTGTGTGGCTGGAATATTAAATGCCACTTGTCAGCCCAAGCCTGGCTATTGAACAGATCTTGTTGCATTTGAACATGGATTGCTTCAGTATCTGAAGAGCTGTGAATGGTGCTGAACATTGCACCATCATTGGCAAACATCTTCACTTCTGACCTTATGATGGAAGGAAGATCATTGATGAAGCAGCTGAGAATAGTTCAGCCTAGGATATTAGTTGAGAGTGTGTTGCTGGAAAAGCACAGCACATCAGGCAATATCCGAGGAGCAGTAGAATCAACATTTCTGGATTCCTGATGAAGGGCTTATGTCCAAAATGTTGATTCTTCTGCTCCTTGGATGCTACCTGAACTGCTGTGCTTTTCCAGCAACACACTCTCGACTCTGATCTCCAGCATCTGCAGTCCTCACTTTAACCTAGGTTATTACCCTGAAGAACTCCTACAGAGATACCCTGGACCTGAGGTGACTGACCTCCAACAACCACAACCTTTTGACATAGGTCAGACATGACTCCATTGGGCAGAAGGTTTGTCCCTTGATTCCCTTGAATTCCTGTCTTGCTCGGTCTTCTTGTTGCTAGACTCAGTCGAATATGGCTTTGATGTCAAGGGCTGTCACTCTGACCTCACCTCTGGAACTCAGTTCTTTTGTCCATATTTGAACCCAGGCTGTAATGAGGTCAAGAATGAATGGCCCTGGCAGAACACAAACTGGGCGTCAGTTGTCTGATGGAGCATAAATTAGCTGGGTTTTTCCTCCCATCAACCAACCTGCTGTCCTGGTTTTTGTGTCCGGGGCAAACCTGGGCAATTTTCCATCTGCTAGGGTTACAACTGTATTGGAATAGCTTGGCTAGGGGAGTGGCAAGTACAATTATAGGGTCTAATTGCTGGAACATTGTCAGAATCAAATGCTGGAATTCAAAGTAGACAAGCAGTATGCTGGAAGCATACAGCAAGCCAGGCAGCAACAGGAGGTGGAAAAGTCAACATTTCGGGAATAACCCTTGTTCAGGATTGAGGGTGAGTGTAAGGGGAACTGCAGATGTTGGGAGAGCTGGGCAATGGGTGATGAGGTAGGGATAGATAAACACAGGTAGAGGGTATGACCAGGTTGGTCGATGGGAGGAATGAATCCGCTCAGTAACTGTAAGGAAGGGTCCACGAGAGGAATAGAAGGGAGGTGGAGTGGCTGGGAAGGGAGTTGGGGAATGGAAAAGGAGGTTATTTGAAATTGGAGAACTCAGTTTTGCATACGCCAAAACATTGTATGATTTCAAGAAAGATTTGGATATAGAACTTAGAGGTAAAGCGATCAAGATTATGGGGGAAAAGCAGGAACAGATTATTGAATTAGTTAATCAGTGATGACCATAATGAAGAGTGGAGCAGACTCGAATGGCTGAATAGCCTACACCTACTTCTATTTTCTATCTTTCTATGTAAGCATCCCGAAAGGATATGGCTGTGGCTATTGACTCAATCACTTTGCAAACAGCCAAATGACGCAAAGAGGATTTTAAATATTTTTTCCTATATCAGCTACTTTATGAGAATTACACCTCCTAGGAATGCATCAGACTAACTTTTATGTGAATTACATGTTCACATTCATAAAATGTTGAGGCATTAACCTGTTGCCACCAAATTTCATAAAGTATCACAGTATGTGTTTCATCACCGCTTTTCAGGTAGATTAGATTAGATTCCCTACAGTATGGAAACAGGCCATTTGGCCCAAAAACCCCGCACCGCCCGTTTCTACCTCCTGCCCAAAATCCACAAACCTGCCTGCCCCGGCCGACCCATTGTCTCAGCCTGCTCCTGCCCCACCGAACTCATCTCCCAATACCTCGACACGGTCCTGTCCCCTTTAGTCCAAGAACTCCCCACCTACGTTCGGGACACCACCCACGCCCTCCACCTCCTCCAGGATTTTCGCTTCCCTGGTCCCCAACGCCTTATTTTCACTATGGACATCCAGTCCCTGTACACCTCCATCCCCCATCACGAAGGACTCAAAGCCCTCCGCTTCTTCCTTTCCCGCCGCACCAACCAGTACCCTTCCACTGACACCCTCCTTCGACTGACTGAACTGGTCCTCACCCTGAATAACTTCTCTTTTCAATCCTCCCACTTCCTCCAAACTAAAGGAGTTGCCATGGGCACCCGCATGGGCCCCAGCTATGCCTGCCTCTTCGTAGGATATGTGGAACAGTCCATCTTCCGCAACTACACTGGCACCACCCCCCACCTTTTCCTCCGCTACATCGATGACTGTATCGGCGCTGCCTCGTGCTCCCACGAGGAGGTTGAACAGTTCATCAACTTTACCAACACCTTCCATCCCGACCTGAAATTCACCTGGACTGTCTCAGACTCCTCCCTCCCCTTCCTAGACCTTTCCATTTCTATCTCGGGCGACCGACTCAACACAGACATCTATTATAAACCGACTGACTCCCACAGCTACCTGGACTACACCTCCTCCCACCCTGCCCCCTGTAAAAACGCCATCCCATATTCCCAATTCCTTCGTCTCTGCCGCATCTGCTCCCAGGAGGACCAATTCCAATACCGTACAGCCCAGATGGCCTCCTTCTTCAAGGACCGCAGATTCCCCCCAGACGTGATCGACGATGCCCTCCACCGCATCTCCTCCACTTCCCGCTCCTCCGCCCTTGAGCCCCGCTCCTCCAACCGCCACCAAGACAGAACCCCACTGGTTCTCACCTACCACCCCACCAACCTCCGCATACAACGTATCATCCGCCGCCATTTCCGCCACCTCCAAACGGACCCCACCACCAAGGATATATTTCCCTCCCCTCCCCTATCAGCGTTCCGCAAGGACCACTCCCTTTGTGACTCCCTCGTCAGATCCACACCCCCCACCAACCCAACCTCCACCCCCGGCACCTTCCCCTGCAACCGCAGGAAATGTAAAACTTGCGCCCACACCTCCACACTCACTTCCCTCCAAGGCCCCAAGGGATCCTTCCATATCCGCCACAAGTTCACCTGTACCTCCACACACATCATCTATTGCATCCGCTGCACCCGATGTGGCCTCCTCTATATTGGTGAGACAGGCCGCTTACTTGCGGAACGCTTCAGAGAACACGTCTGGGCCGCCCGGACCAACCAACCCAACCACCCCGTGGCTCAACACTTTAACTCTCCCTCCCACTCCACCGAGGACATGCAGGTCCTTGGACTCCTCCACCGGCAGAACACAACAACACGACGGCTGGAGGAGGAGCGCCTCATCTTCCGCCTGGGAACCCTCCAACCACAAGGTATGAATTCAGATTTCTCCAGTTTCCTCATTTCCCCTCCCCCCACCTTATCTCAGTCGGTTCCCTCAACTCAGCACCGCCCTCCTAACCTGCAATCCTCTTCCTGACCTCTCCGCCCCCACCCCACTCCGGCCTATCACCCTCACCTTGACCTCCTTCCACCTATCCCACCTCCATCGCCCCTCCCCCTAGTCCCTCCTCCCTACCTTTTATCTTAGCCTGCTTGGCTCTCTCTCTTATTCCTGATGAAGGGCTTATGCTCGAAACGTCGAATTCTCTATTCCTGAGATGCTGCCTAACCTGCTGTGCTTTGACCAGCAACACATTTGCAGCTGTGATCTCCAGCATCTGCAGACCTCATTTTTTACCCAAAAAGTCCACACCAACCCTCCGAAGAGTAACCCACCCAGACCCATTCCCCTATCCTATATTTACCCCTGACTAATGTACTTAACACTATGGACAATTAAATGTGACCAATTCACCTGACCTGCACATCTTTGGATTATGGGTGGAAACCAGGGCACTCGGAGGAAACCCATGCAGACATGAGGAGAATGTGCAAACTCCATACAGAAAGTTGCATGAGGCAGGAATCAAACCTGGGACCCTGGCACTGTGAGGCAGCAGTGGTAAATACTGAGCCACTGCGCCACCCATTCTTGTATACAACAGCTTACATGAACTTACACTACCAATGGGATTTGGTTAAGTAAGTAAAGAAAAATTTTTTTTTAGATTAGATTACTTACAGTGTGGAAACAGGCGCTTCGGCCCAACAACTCCACACCGACCCCTACATTTACCCCTTACCTAACACTACGGGCAATTTAGCATGGCCAATTCACCTGACCCGCACATCTTTGGACTGTGGGAGGAAACCGGAGGACCCGAAGGAAACCCACGCAGACACGGGGAGAACGTGCAAACTCCACACAGACAGTTGCCTGAGTCGGGAATTGAACCCAGGTCCCTGGCGCTGTGAGGCAGCAGTGCTAACCACTGTGCCACCGTGCCGCCCGTTAAATTGAGAAATTTCACTTCAGTTTATTCAGAATTTTGATCATATGCCAACAGGGGTATTACATTCACATAGGGCACTGGAACACAAGAAGATATTTTCAATTTGGAAGAAATACAATGCAGATTGACAGATTAATACCAGAGATTTAAGGATTTTGCTAAAGCGGGCATTTTGCCAGAGTGGCGGGGGGAGAAGGATTGGTGAAGCATGGGGTGACGGGAAGGGTGAGATTTCCTGCATTAAAAGGGACTTACCTCGGGAGTCAGGCCTCTATTTGCCGAGAGGTGCAAGGGAGGAGCGAGGGACTTCTGGAAAGTTACCTGAAACACTACTCGGGTAGTGTCTCCCACCCATCCTCCTACACTAACCAAAAAAAAAGTTCTGTGCGCCAGATTGGTAAGGTAATGAGTTTATTTTTTATTCCTTATTTTGTCAACAGTCTCTTTGAGAATTTAGAATAGTGGGAATGGAGGTTAGGGCAGTTGAACGTTCCTCCTGCAGAATGTGAGAGATAAGGATCACCACTAGTGTCCCTGCTGACTACATCTGCGGGAAGTGCACCCAACTCCAGCTCCTCGAAAACTGCGTTAGGGAACTGGAGCTAGAGCTGGATGAACTTCGGATCATTCAGGACGCAGAGTGGGTTATTCAGAGGATTTACAGGGAAGTAGTCACTCCTCAGGTACAAGAAAAAGGCAGATGGGTTACAGTCAGGGGATGGAAAGGGAACCGGCAGGCAGTGCAGGGATCCCCTGTGGCCATTGCCCTCTACAATAAGTATACCGTTTTGGATACAGTTGGAGGGGACGGCTTACCAGGGGAAAGCAGTGGGGCACAGGGCTCTGGCACAGAATCTGTCCCTGCTGCTCAGAAGAGAAGGGGAAAGAGGAGCATGGCAGTAGTCATTGGGGACTTCATAGTTAGGGGGACAGATAGGAGGTTCTGTGGGGATGAGAGAGACTCACGGTTGGTGTGTTGCCTCCCAGATGCCAGGATTCATGATGTCTCTGATCGTGTTTTGGGGATCCTTAAGGGGGAGGGAGAGCAGCCCCAAGTCGTGGTCCACATAGGGCATCAATGACATAGGTAGGAAGAGAGATGAGGATTTAAGGCAGAAATTCAGGGACCTAGGATGGAAGCTTAGAGCTCGGACGAACAGAGTTGTTGTCTTTGTTTTGTTGTCCATGCCACGTGCTAGTGAGATGAGGAATAGGGAGAGAGAGGAGTTGAACACATGGCTACAGGGATGGTGCAGGAGGGAGGGTTTTGGATTCTTGGATAATTGGGGCTCTTTCTGGGGTAGGTGGGACCTCTACAAGCAGAATGGTCTTCATCTGAACCAGAGGGGTACCAATATCCTGGGGGGGACGTTCGCTAAGGCTATTGGGGTGGGTTTAAACTAACCCAGCAAAATTGTAGTTCGAGTATAGAAAAGGTTGAGAGTAGGGAGGTCCAAAATCATGTCTCATGGACGCAAGATGGCACCAGCAAGCAAGAAGTTCGTTTGAAGTGTGTCTACTTCAACACCAGGAGCATCTGGAATAAGGTAGGTGAACTTGCAGCATGGGTTGGTACCTGGGACTTCGATGTTGTGGCCATTTTGGAGATATGGGTAGAGCTGGGACAGGAATGGTTGTTGCAGGTTCCAGGATTTAGATGTTTCAGTAAGAACAGAGAAGGTGGTAAAAGAGGGGGAGGTGTGGCATTGTTGGTCAAGGACAGTATTGCAGTTGCAGAAAGGATGTCTGGGGACTTGTCAACTGAGGTAGTATGGGCTGAGGTTAGAAACAGGAAAGGAGAAACAGGAAAACTCCCTGTTGGGAGTTTTCTATAGGCCTCTGAATAGGATAGCAAAGATGATTCTCGATAGGAGTGAGAGAGACAGGATAGTTGTCATGGGGGATTTCAACTTTCCAAATATTGACTGGGAACACTATAGTATGAGTACTATAGATGGGTCAGTTTTTGTCCAGTGTGTGCAGGAGGACTTCCTGACACAGTATGTAGACAGGCCAACTAGGGGCGAAAAGCCACATTAGATTTGATACTGGGTAATGAGCCCGGCCAGGTGTTAGACTTCGAAGTAGGTGAGCACTTTGGTGATAGCGATCACAATTCTTTAGTGATAGAAAGGGAAAGGTATATACCACTAGGCAAGAGTTACAGCTAGGGGGAAGGCAATTACGATGCGATTAGGCAAGATTAAGGAAGCATATGATGGGAAGGAAACATAGAAATGTGGAGCTTATTCAAGGAAAGGCTCCTGAGTGTCTTCGATAAGTATGAATCTGTAGAGCACGGGAGCCGTGGTTTACGAAGGAATGGAATCTCTGGTCAAGAGGAAGAAGAAGGCTTATGTTAGGATGAAATGTGAAGGCTCAGTTAGGGCACTTGAGGATTACAAGGTAGCCAGGAAATACCTAAAGAGAGAGCTCAGAAGAGCCAGGAGGAGACATGAGAAGTTGTTGGCAGATAGGATCAGGGTAAACTCTAAGCTTTCTATAGGTATTTAAGGAATAAAAGAATGACGAGAGTAAGATTAGGACCAATCAAGGATAGTAGTGGGAAGTTGTGTGTGGAGTCAGAGGAGATAGGGGAAGCACTAAATGAATATTTTTTGACAGTATTCACTCTAGAAAGTGACAATGTTGTCGAGGAGAATACTGAGATACAGGCTACTGGACTAGGTGGGATTGAGGTTCACAAGGAAGAGGTATTAGAAATCCTGCAGAGTGTGAAAATAGATAAGCCCCTGGGCCGGATGGGATTTATCCTAGGATCCTCTGGGAAGCAAGGGAAGAGATTGCCGAGCCTTTGACATTGATCTTTAAATCGTCATTGTCTACAGGAATAGTGCCAGAAGACTGGAGGATAGCAAATGTGGTTCTCCTGTTCAAGAAGGGGAGTAGAGACAACCTGGTAATTATAGACCAGTGAGCCTTACTTCAGTTGTTGGTAAAGTGTTGGAAAAGGTTATAAGAGAAAGGATTTATAATCATCTAGAAAAGAATAATTTGATTAGGGATAGTCAGCACGGTTTTGTGATGGGTAGGTTGTGCTCACAAATGTTATTCAGTTCTTTGACAAGGTGACCAAACAGGTAGATGGGAGTAAACCGGTTGATGTGGTGTATATGGATTACAGCAAGGCATTCGATAAGGTTCCCCATAGTAGGCTATTGTACAAAATGCAGAGGAATAGGATTGTGGGAGATATAGCAGTTTGGATCAGTAATTGGCTTGCTGAAAGAAGACAGAGGGTGGTGATTGATGGAAAATGTTCATCCTGGAGTCCAGTTACCAGTGGTGTACCGCAAGGGTCAGTGTTGGGTCCACTGCTGTTCATCATTTTTACAAACGACCTCGATGAAGGCGTAGAAAGGTGGGTTAGTAAATTTGCAGACGACATGAAGGTCAGTGGAGTTGTGGATAGTGAAGAAGGATGTTGTAGGTTACAGAGAGACATAGACAAGTTGCAGAGCTGGGCTGAGAGATGGCAAATGGAGTTTAATGCGGACAAGTGTGATTTTGGTCAGAGTAACCAGAATGCAAAGTATTGGGCTAATGGTAAGATTTTTGGGAGTGCAGATGAGCAGAGAGATCTCGGTGTCCAGGTACCCAGATCCTTGAAAGCTGCCACCCAGGTTGACGGGGTCGTTAAGAAGGCAAACAGTGTTTTAGCTTTTATTAATAGAGGGATTGAGTTCTGGAACCATGAGGTTATTCTACAACTGTACAAAACTCTGGTGCGGCCGCACTTGGAGTATTGTGTACAGTTCTGGTCACCACATTATAAGAAGGATGTGGAAGCTTTGGAAAGGGTGCAGAGAAGATTTACTAGGATGTTGCCTGGTATGGAGGGGAGGTCTTACGAGGAAAGGCTGAGGGACTTGAGGCTGTTTTCGTTGGAGAGAAGAAGGTTGAGAGGTGACTTAATAGAGACATATAAGATAATCAGAGGGTTAGATAGGGTGGACAGGGAGAGCGTTTTTCCAAGTATGGTGACGGCGAGCACAAGGGGGCATAGCTTTAAATTGAGGAGTGATAGAAATAGGACAGATGTCAGAGGTAGTTTCTTTACTCAGAGAGTAGTAAGGGTATGGAATGCTTTGCCTGCAAGGGTAGTAGTTTCGCCAACTTTAAGTGCACTTAAGTCATCATTGGCCAAGACTATGGACGTACATGGAATAGTGTAGATTAGATGGGCTTCAGATTGGTATGACTGGTCTGTGCAACATCGTGGGCCGAAGGGCCTGTACTACGCCTTAGTGTTCATTGTTCTACGATTAAATTATGTGGGTATAGGCCTAGTTTGCATTGCTTTCATTGTAGATGGTTGAGGGTGATCCAATGGAGATATTTAAAATGATGAATGAAAATCAACAAAATTAGATCCAATGAAAGTATTCCTTCTGGTGGGAAAATTCAGAACAAGAATGTGTAACTTTTTAAATAAGAACAAGTCCATTTCGGAGTGAAATCAGACATAACTTTTTTTTGAGCAATGTCTGGTGAAAATATAGATGAGGATTCAGTTGAAGTTTTCAACAGATTGTTGCTCTAGGTAAGATAGATAAAACAATATGAATCTAGTTGTGCAAATGGAATTGAGGTATAGGTCAAATCTAAGCATCTTATTCCTCCTCATGTGCTCCAACAGGAAATATTGCATTGACTTTTGATTCTCACTATGTGTCATCATGTTTATATGGCTTTGCGTATGGAATGAAAACCAAGGATAATAATTAGAATTTGTGTTTTTCTCAAGGAAGAAACTGTTCACAGCTCTAAGAAGAAAGTGGTGCAACAGTTACTCCACCCTGAACTAAACTATTGTACTCTGACATTGCATGAGGAAGTATTTAAAATTGTAAAGAAAGTTTGAAACAAGGAAGAAAGAAAACATTGATAGTTGTTGGTTTATGAATTTTTGCTTCTTTTAACTTTATTGTACCCTGTATTAATGGTCAGCCACTAAATCAATAAGTATTCATATCACTCTTAATGAATCCATTGCAATTGTTTATCCTTCTCTAGTCTTGCCTGTGAAAGATCAAATTATTTGTATTACATCTGACTCTACTAGTTCTTCACCCCACACAATGTCACTCCCTCAAATCTTCATAGTACCAGATGCCAACCAGAGAGAACAGTGAATGCTGATCTACAGTTAAACTGGGATAGCTGCTGATGACATCAGAAGGAAGGTGACATTATCTGAGGGATCAAGTAGTCTCTCAAATGAAGAGCCTATCGATCTGCATTTAACCTTTTAAGATTTAACATTCTGCATTTTCTTTCGATCCAAGCAAAGGTCATTTTTCTATGTCATATTAGGAGAATAGGCTCAGGATGGGCTTCTGTATTTGCAAAGGTCCCCTTCAGCCCCCTCCGAGAAAACTGCAACCTATGAGAAATGGGAGGGAATGCCAACATGCCCCAGTTCAGTTTAAGAGTGGACTATTAGTTTATTCACTTTCTTTCGGAACTTGCTACTGGCATTTACGTAAAAGTTGTGTACAATTTTGACTCTGCTGAAGTGTCACATTTAATATCACTTTTTCCTATGGACAATTGACACCCTAAGCCACAATCAATCCCCATTGGTCCCTTTTGGGAGGGCTGCACTAGGCTGAATCCCCACTCTTGAGGAAGCTGTTAAATATTTCCACTTGTTATAACAACCAACATGTGTTAACCTCTTTGAAGGTGAAATGGCAGAAATACACATCAAAGTGAGTTTCGTCCTGTACCTGTCACTGGATTAATGAGGGAATGGCAAGAATCCCAATCTTATAAAATCAAATAGGCTGGAACCTGACATAACCTGATCCCAGCTTAATTTCCCTTTCTTTGTCACACATTTGTTGAAGATTTATATGAATGCACTAGACGATCCAACAATTCCACATTCAGAGTTTTACTAACAAATTCAGATAAGTATATTGGAAGGATGTTGTGAAAGTTGAAAGCGTTCAGAAAAAATTTGTAAGGATGTTGCCGGGGTTAGATGAATTGAGCTACAGGGAGAGGCTGAATAGGCTGGGGCTGTTTTCCCTGGAGGGTCAGAGGCTGAGGGGTGACCTCATAGAGGTTTATAACATCATGAGGTGCATGGAAAGGGTAAATAGGTAAAGTATTTTTCCTGGGATGGAGGAGTCCAAAACTAGAAGGCATAGGTTTAGGGTGAGAGGGGAAAGATATAAAAGAGACCTAAGGAGCAACTTCTTCACACATAGGGTGGTGTGTGTATGGATTGAGCTGCCAGAGGAAGTGGTGGAGGCTGGTACAATTGCAACATTTAAAAGGCAACTGGATGAGTATATGAATAGAAAGGGTTTAGAGAGATACGGACCAAGTGCTGGCAAATAGGATCTCGACTCAGGCGACTGTCTGTGTGGAGTTTGCACGTTCTCCCCATGTCTGCGTGGGTTTCCTCCAGGTGCTCCGGTTTCCTCCCACAGTCCAAAGATGCGCAGGTCAGGTGAATTGGCCATGCTAAATTGCCCGTAGTGTTAGGTAAGGGGTAAATGTAGGGGTATGGGTGGGTTGCGCTTCAGCGGGTCGGTGTGGACTTGTTGGGCCGAAAGGCCTGTTTCCACACTGTAAGTAATCTAACCTAAAAAAAAAATTAGGTTGGGATATCTGTTCAACATGAATGAGTTGGACCAAAGAGTTTGTTTCTCTCTATGTACACCTCTATGACTTTAATTATATTAGTTGTCATTTGATAGGATGGAACTTGAGTATTGCTTCAATGAGACACATTTTATCAAAGCTTTTCTTCTTGATTTCATCAGGACAATTCTCAAGAAATACCAATATAAAAAGAAACAACATTTTACACTCTATGACCACAGCATGCTGTTTGGTTGGCAGGTTCTGATTGGTAGAGATATTGTCATGGACAAAGCACTAGTTAGGAGGTGATTGTAGAGGGCATAAAAAGAAACAAATATCAAAACAGTCATGTAGTTGATATAGCCAATGTTTAACTCTATAAATACCAAAGAGACTGAGTGAGAGTTGTCTCCAGTGCTTCAGAAAATGTCCTGAATTATAACAATAGCTCATTGTCTAGACGTCTAGGGTTAAGGCTAAAAGCAAGTGTAAGCCCTCCACCTTTAGTTCAACTTCATTTTCCTGGTGACATCTATCCTTTACTCCAATGATTCCTCCAAATAACATAAATGTAAAGGAATTTTTCCATAAATTATCACTGATATAAACTTAAATGACAAGAACTGAAATTTAAGTACGAAAACTGGCAGAAATTATCTGCAAATCAATTACAGTCAAAATAAATGTTCATATTTTAAAACTCAAGAATTTATCTGTTTTGTAGAATCCAAAAATTAAGTTAAACTGGTAGCTATATTTTGAATATTAACTTCCTATCAGAGTTAAGATGGCAATGTAGAATTCCTGTTTGATGTAGGTGCTTAGATATGTTACATGCCTAGTGCAAATGCCAAAAATTTAATATTTTAATCAACCTTTTATCCACTTTCAATGTTTATAGTTTAGCAGAATATATTGGGATTCACAAAGTGGGCACAGATCCAGAGAGTTTTCCAGACCTCCATATCAGGCAATACCATTAACAGTCACAATATAAACAAAAATGGTAAGGAACTGAAACATTTGATGTTCAAAGTGCACAAGTTGGTATGAGTTGTTTTTTCTTGTAATTGCTATTGTGATGGTACTATGGCTTTGAGAAGTGTATCTTGTCCTGTTTTTTTTTAAGTGAGGTTTTAAGGCTGAGGTGCCATGCAATCTACCACAGCCTAACAGACATTGAACATTTCTGATAAAAGTTGGAACAATGGAGGCAGCCTGAATGGGTGTAGTCAAGCTCCCACAGAGCCAAGAGCTTTCAGCTTTTAGCAGTTGCTGTTGGGGTCTTGAAGATGTGGAAGCAATGTTTCCTTCTCTCAGATTTAGCCAAAAGCTGGGGATAGGTTTCCTGATATTGGAGTGACATATGAGACAATCTGCTTTCTGAATTTGTCTTTTGCCAACAGTGTGTTTTGTGGGATGTTACTATATTGAAACAGTTTATTAATAATAACTACTGGACCTATTGTTCTGTTAAGTTTTCCAATTAAGTCCATCCAATTCCTTATTTCTTTTGTTATATTTTAGCTATAGCAGATTAATAAATTGTGTTTTGCTTTAAATCTGGTAGTTTGGCTAATCAAATTGCATCTGGAATGCAACACCTTATATTTAACTCCAAAATAAGCAAAAGTTATGGTCTAGACTATCCTCCAAATATTTTGTGGGAGTTTGATCTGGTCTATAACACAATCAAGTCCAGATTCCACGAAAACATCAGAAGTAGTATCTCGATCATCTTAATTTACTTTTTTTTTACAAAAAGAGATGGAATTGCAGTTACTTCATGCTAAATAGGTAAAATATTGTCATTATTTGACCTTAGCAAATTGCTATTTGTTTCTGTTGCACTGCACCAGGTGTGCTCCAAAGGTTTGTGTGATTTCAAATAAACCTGCTAGACTATAACTGGTGTCATGCGTTTTTTGACTTTCTGTGATAGTGAAAATAGTTGCTGACAGACTCACCTATTGAAACTATTTTACATATTTTTATTGCGTATGTGTTTAACTTTATAGCATTTCATCTGTATGTGCAGTAACTGTATACCAAATTACTGGATCATTCAACAATGACATATTATGATAATATAAATTTTAAAGTTCCAATGCAGGAGTATATTCCTGGCATAAATCTTGTGAGTGAGAGAGAGGAAATCATTCTTTTGAACATTCACCAGGTCTCTGCTCCAAATAGATGGAATAACATTTCTCACTCTATCTTCCACAACTGTCTTGATAAGAATACAAAATGGTTCTTTATTCATGTACATGAATTTATATGAGTGAATAACTATTCAGCCATCAGTTTCTGAATTAGACGTGGAAGTATGAGTGTTAAAACCTTCCATTCAAGGGAATTGTAAAATGCAAACAGAATTCCTCACACATGGATAAAAGGAAAGTTTTAATGGGTGAGCAACTTTGTCAGTAGAATTGGACACTAAATGTAGGATTTAATTTAAAATTGTCCCAAATAGAGATGTAATGCTTGAACAGTAAAATGGTGAAAAACAAACACACACCAAACAAAAGCAATTGGCTGTTTGGATTCATCAATTAATATACTTGCCACCTACAAGCTCCAGCACAATAACACTGCAATTTTCTTTTCCATGTCCCCACAATATTTCTATTCAAGCTTCTTGTGATCACCATTTTAGCTTTTCATGCTGCTCCATACGCAATCATTTTAGAAAACATGTTTTATCACAAGACCAAGTCTGGCAAGTACTCAATCATAACAAAAACATGTAGGACTTCTGACCTATCTTCCACGACATTTATTTTTAAGTGTGATTCAAACAGCAGATACAGAGTGCATACAAATCAAGGAGGACCTGACCGACATTGAAGAGCTCAGTTACTCTTACAGGATGTTTTAAAGCAGAAAATCCGGATTACATAAAGGATGCAAAATCACTAAATAGAGATAGGAACAAGTATTAGATAAATTTACAACATTATAGCATTTTTCCCAAAGACATATTTTATTAATTATTAGGTCATTTCCAATATTGAAATAAAAATATTTAACACATTAATATCACCAATTGATGATTTTATGTATATTATAGAAGTATTGGTTTTATTCCTGACAATACAGATAAAATAATTAAATTGCTTGCTATAAAAATAAGCAGAACTGTAATTCATTGATGGTGCAGAATGATTTCAGCATAAATAAACTCATTTATAAAATAATAGGTACAACAAACTCAGCCATCTGCAATCATTTCTCGATATGCCATTATCTAATACTTATCTCTTTCCCAAAGCCCTGCACTTAATGGAATCTTGGAATTGATAACATATGCAACTTAGATCTACTCTCGATAGTTCCTTTCTTATGCCTGTACACAACAGCATCAGGATATGCCCTAAAAGCTTACATTGCTCCGCAAGATTGTTGAACCGTATTTGCTTTTTAAGTACCCCTCTTGTGGGTAAATTACTCAAATGGAAACAGCTAACCTTTGTATATACGTGAGAGTTTCCAAACAGAAAAAATTTCATCACCTCTATTATACCAGATCATTAGCCACTCTGCATTTGATTTTGTAATTAGCACAGAAAGCACCTACAAGCTTGTACAATGGTTCATGTTTTATGTGCACAACAGCATTATGACATACTTGTGCAGATTTTGTTCATTGTTTTACCTAATCCATGTCAGTAAATAAATGTGAGGTGCTGTATTTTGGGAAAACAAATCTTAGTAGGATGTATACACTTAATGGTAAGGTCCTCGGGAGTGTTGCTGAACAAAGAGACCTTGGAGTGAAGGTTCATAGCTCCTTGAAAATGGAGTCGCAGGTAGATAGGATAGCGAAGCAGGCGTTCGGTATACTTTCCTTTATTGGTCAGAGTATCGAGTACAGGAGTTGGGAGGTCATGTTGTGGCTGTACGGGACATTGGTTAGGCCACTTTTGGAGTATTGCGGGCAATTCTGGTCTCCTTCCTATCGGAAAGATGTTGTGAAACTTGAAAGGGTTCAGAAAAGATTTACAAGGATATTACCATGGTTGGAGGATTTGAGTTATAGGGAGAGGTTGAATAGGCTGAAGCTGTTTTCTCTGGAGCATCAGAGGCTGAGGGGTGACCTTATAGAGGTTTACAAAATCATGAGGGGCATGGATAGGATAAATAGACAAGCCATTTCCCTGGGGTTGGGGAGACCAGAACTAGAGGGCATAGGTTTAGGGTGAGAAATGAAAGATATAAAAGAGACCTAAGGGGGAGACCTAAAGGGCAATTATTTTCATGCAAAGGGTGATACATGTATGGAATGAGCTGCCAGAGGAAGTGGTGGGGGCTAGTAAAACCGGGAAACATTTAAAAGGCATCTGAATGGGTATATGAATAAGAAAGGTTTGGAGGGATATGGGCCAGGTGCTGGCAGGTGGGACTAGATTGGGTTGGGATATCTGATCATCATGGATGAGTTGGACTGAAGGGTCTGTTTCCGTGCTGTACATCTCTATGACTCTAATGAGTGAGGATATTGGCATGGACCTACAGATTCAAGTCAAGTCAGTTTAAATTATCATCTCATCAGGCCATTCAAGAGCTTTATGGCAGTGATTGAAGTGTTGTCCTCCTTTCACAGATGGCCTCTGAGAATTTCCATCTAATTTTGGAAAACTATCTTCCTTAGTAGAATTAGATTTCTTTCAGTATTAAGACGCTGATATCTCTAATTGCTGTGAGATTCCAAACTGGAGGCTGTTACTGATACGTTTGTAGGTCAATTCATAATCTTTTGTCATTTCTGAAACATTGTTTATTTTATGACCTTTACATTATTGCAGGTGGAATCCTCTCCTCAAAGGAACACGACTGTTATTTTTTCTCTACCAGAATCATTTTCTTAGGAATCTCAAAGCTCTGCTCAACCTTTATTGTTCTATGTTTTTCCCTCTGGGAAAATCTACAAAGATATGATAGTTATCTTTACAAATTCCTAAATTTGTCTTTAGAGGTACCAACTCAACAGCTTGAGAACAGCAATTTTTGCTCTGTTACAGTCAGCTGAGTGCTACTGAGTCAACTACACTTCCACAACATTTCCCATGAAAACACTATAAAGGCACAGTCCTATCTTCTTAAGGCCATTTTAGTTTTTTGACAACTTTCTCAAATGACACAAAGTGCATTTCGACACTTTCCCACCAAATTTAAGCACTAAACAAATACTCCTCCTCAAATCAGAAGTTTGAGTAGTGGGTGCTGGCTTATCCTCACTGTTCCCTTCTAATGCCTGGGCTTTAAGCTTTATTCTTTCAGATTCTGATGGTCTTTCTTTCTCATTATGCCATTCTTCTCCTTTGAGTTTTATTCTTTCCAAGATTAATTTATATTTCTGTGTTGTTCTTTCTCCTTCCAATTCATTTCTTTTTCTGTTTCTCTTTCAAACTTGCATTTCCTCAAATTTGAATTGTCTCAACTCCCAAGTTCTTGTTAATGTAATTTTAGGCAATTACGTTTAACCCCCGATTTCCTCCTTAAGCTTCAATGCTGAGCCAATTCTTCAACAATCTCAGCTGACAATTTCAAGTTGACTCCTAATTCCACTGTTACTCCCTTCAAATTGTCCTTTTATCAATTGTCACACCACATCATCATGGCACATCTCTAACTCATTTGTGATATAGTTCAGCCTGTCCACACTGCACCTCAGGGCTCCCTGACACCATACATTGCAATGCTGCTGGCAGACTGCTTTGTTACCCATTTCGTGCATCACAGCAGAGTGCACTGCAGGAGTCTTTGCTTCCTCTCAGCACAGACACTATCACTAGTTTCCATACAAAAGCAAAGAAGGACAGATCTTGACTGGGATAACACACGGATCCGAGGACAGGTGAAACAAAGATGCACACAAGAATTCTTAGAGGCAGGGCATTCTAACCAGAACTCCATCAATAAACACATCGACTTAGATCCCACCTACCTTCCCTTGAAGAAAAAGAACTGGAAATGACATTACCCACGTTAAAAAAACCAAGACCTGTAAATAAAGAGGCAGGAATTACCACCAGCACTTCACTGGAAACTCTCACTCATGATGTTAACTAATCATGGTGATGAAACATCTGAAAATAAACCTTCAAGCTCAGCGAGGTAACTTATATATTTATCATCAACCCGAGCTACAAATCTTCTCAAATATCACTAACACTTCGAATTAACTTCCTACCTCTGCCTTGCAATTTTGCACATTTTTGTCCCATTCAGGACTTTCAGGCTTACAAAATCAGACACAATCTCTTAGGTTTGGCAACAGTCATCAGTCAAAAAGACATCAGGCATGTTTCTATATGATGCTGTGCTACATCATTCTCACATCTGCAGCGCGTGCCACCAAGTTACACAGCAAACACACTGCATTTGCTTCAGTTGAATGTTTGAAAAATTAAAGTGAATGGTATTCTGTCAAGTCTTGGAGGCCGCCAACAGTCAGTGGACACCAACACAGTATATCAAGAGCATCATTCAAGCTCAGCCCAGGCAATGGGACATTGTTAGCTGATCATTTTGGGCGTTCAGGGTCTGAAGTTCCATGTTATTATACGGAGGTGAAAATGTGTTGCTGGTTAAAGCGCAGCAGGTCAGGCAGCATCCAAGGTACAGGAAATTCGACGTTTCGGGCACAAGCTATTATATGGAGGTGCCAGAGTTGGCCTGGGGTGGACAAAGTTAAAAATCACACAACACCAGGTTATAGTCCAAGGGAGTGGGCCATAGTCAGACTTGCCTGTACCGTCTGGGAATTAACAGTTGTCAGTTTGGGAACTGAAGAGAGGTCAATCAGATGTTCTGGGACCTGGGTTTGAAGCTGCCATGGCAGCTTGTGGAATTTGAAGATAATTTTTTAAAAATCTGGAATTAAGAGTCTAATAGTGACCATGAAACTATTGTCAATTGTCAGAAAAACCCATTTAATTCACTAATACCCTTCAGTGAAGGAAACTATCCTTGTTGCCTGGTCTGTCCGATATGTGACTCCAGATCAACAGCAATGGGACTGCCCTCTGGGCAATAAATGTTGGCCTGACCAGCGGTGAGCACATCCTGTGAATGAATTTAAAAAATGAAAATTAACCATCTTCATCTTGGTAAAGCAGCGTAGCTGTAGGTGACAACCTTAAGCGTGACACCTGAAAGGTACAATTCACAAAGACAATCTCAACGAGGACAGAACTGAGTTCCTCTCACCATGAGTTGTAAGTATTTTCAAAAATGTTTTTTTGTGCAACACTACATTTCTTGGGTGTGGAGGAGGGTGGCCAGGTTTCCATCATCCTACCATATTTACAATCTCCTACTGTACTCGTGCTTGTGTACATGCAGCATACATTGAATATCTAGACTATATCAAAAGTCCATGTGCAGGTATTCCCACCTATTAGAGCCCATGTTCCATTTTATGAATGACTATAGGAAACTGTCATTCGTGCCTAATGACTACTCATATCACAAAGGATCTATTCTATATCAGATATTACCTGTGTAGGTTCATTTCAACCATACCCAATTGATAGAACCATGAAACTAGGAGGAGTAGGTTATTTGGCCCTTTGGCTGATCCACTCTTCAATATTAATATGGCACATCATCCAACTCAGTACTCTGTTCCGGCTTTCTCCCCAGACACTTTGATCCCTTTAGCCTTAATCTAATTTGTTCTTCTAAACATTTACATTTCTTCTAAATATCTGGAATTAAGAAGTTTAGTGATGCCCATGAAGCCATCATTGTTTGGCTAAAGCCTTTTAGAAAAGGCAAACTGCTGCCCTTGTTTAGTCCGACCTGTATGTGATAGCAATATGATTGTTAACTGTCTTCTGAAATGGCCTAACGCCTCAGCCAGTTGTAAAAGAAACTCTCAAAAATGGAATTAAACAGGGTTGATCACTTGTTGACCCTCCTTACTGACATCAAGGGGTGAATGTCAAAATTGGGGGAGCTGTCTCACAGATTAGTCAAACAACAGCCTGACATTGGGTGCAAAGTTTGATTCCATGAATATGACAATATCTCCATCATCAGCATCCCTGGGCATGTTCTTGTTCACCAGCAAGACAAGTCAGCAGAGGTAGTGCACAGTGGCACACAGTCAGAAGGGAGTCACAAAAAGAGAATTTACAGAAAAATCTCGGTAGGTCTGGCAGCAACTGTGAAGAGAAATCAAAGTCAATATTTTGGGTTCAGTGCCCTTCTTCAGAACTATAGTAGTTAGAAAAGAAGTTTTTTTTTATTGGAGAAGTTATGGTGGGGGTGGGGGGGGGGTGGGTTAGAAGTAAACAATAGGTAGAAATAGAGCTCAAAGAGAGAGAAGGACAGTTGGACAGACAAAAGAATGGCTAACAGTAAGCCTAGGAGAATGAATGGTTGCTAGAGGGTACTGTTCATGGCTATTTATGGATGGTGTGTGAAATAAATCCATGACGCCGGTATCCAATCACCAAGTCATTCACACATGCATAATACATGATACTGATCCAGCTAGCTCAGAGCCTGCTCCTATAGTGACCAGAACCTCTGCCATTCCTGTTTATATCAGTCAGCCAGGAATTCTTGATTGGACCAGGTTAACAGCCCCAGTCAGGGAGCTCATATTTCATGATTTGGAGACCTCATACCTCATGACGTCCACCTGGCTGACTCCATTCCAATCAATATAATATGTAATAGCAGACCTGGTGAAAACAAGTCCTGGTGGATGGATGAACATGGGAGTAAAAACATGGGAGAAGGTGCTTCATGCCCTAAAATTGTTGAACTTGATATTAAGTCCAGAAGGCTGTAGAGTCCCCAAGTGGAAAATAAGATGCTATTCTTCCAGCTTGCGCAGAGCTTTGCTGGAGCAATGCAGCAAACCTGAGACAGGTATTGCCCATAGAACAGGGTGGTGTGTGGAAGTGGCAGACAACTGGAAGCTCATGGTCCTTTTAGCAGACGGAACATAGGTGTTCTATGAAGCAGTTACTCGTCTGTGTTTTGTTTCCCCAGTTAAAGAAGATCACATTGTGAGCAACAAATGCATTAGACTAGATTGTGTGAAATGCAGGTAAAGTGCTGCTTCACCTGGAAAGTGTATTTGGGCCCTTGGATACTGAGGAGGGAGGAATTAAACAGACAAGTGTTGCACCTTCTGGGGTTGCAGGGAAGGTGGTGTGACAGGTCTCCCAGGAGGGAATGATCTTTATGGAAGACAGGCAAGAGACAGGAGGGGAATGTGTGTTTAGTCGAGGCATCTCGCTGTAGGTGGCGGAAATGACAGCTAACAATCCTCCAAATGTAGATGCTGGTAGGATAGTAGATGAGGACGAGGGGTCACTATTGCTTTTGTAGAAGAGAAGAGAGGGTGATGTGGGCTTAAGTACGGAAGATGGGTTGAATCCGACTGAAGGCTTTGTCAACTGTGGTGCTGGGGAATCCTAGGTTGAAGAAGAAGTTAGACCTTTCGGAGGCTCCCTTGTCTAAGTTGGCATCATCAGAACAGATGCAGCAGAGACAGAGGAACTGGGAGAATGGAATAGAGTCTTTATAGAAGGTAAGGTGCGAGGATGTATAGTCAAGGTAACTGTGGGAGTCAGTTGGTTTATAGTGAATATTAGTGGCCAGCTTATCTCCAGGAATGGAAACAGAGATGTTGAGAAAGGGCAGGGAGGAGTCGAGATCGGCCAAGTGAAGGTGACAGTGGTATGGAAATTAAAAGCAAAATTGATAAACCTTTTCAATGCCAGATGAGAGAGGGAAGCATCACCAATGATATCATTGATATACTGGAGAAAGATTATGGGTGCATCCAGAATAGGATTGAATCAAGGAATGTTTGACCCATCCCACAAAGAGACGGGCATAACTGGGGGCCATTTTGGGTACCCATGGCCAACCCTTTGACCTGAAGGAAGTGAGAGGAGTTAAAGAGAAGTTGTTCAGGGTGAGGACAAGCTTGGCCAGGCTGAGGAGGGTGTTGGTGGATGGGGATAATTCAGACCTTTTATCCAGGAAGAAGCAGAGAGCCTAAAACCACCTTGGAGCCCACAAACTGAGAATTCTGAAACTGATACAAAGCATCAGAGGAATCTCGGATGTAAGTGGGAAGGGACTAAATAAGGGGAGAAAATAAATGAGTGGAGATTGGAAGAGACAGGTTCTGTGGGGCAGGAACATGTACAAAACAATGGGTTTCCTTGGGCTGTCATGTTTGTGGATTTTGGGAAGGAGGTACAAGCGAGACATGTAGGCTTGGGAGACTATGAGTGTGGACACAGTGGGGGAGGAAAGGGAGATAACTGGATGAAATAAGGTTCGTGACCATTGTGGACATGATTGCCTGTTGTTCCATGGTGGGGGAGATAGGTAGATGTATCTAAGAGCTGGCACTCAGCTTCTGCAATATTGAAGTCAGTCCACCAGGCAACAGCAGTACCACCCTTATCTGCTTAATTATAAAACTAGGGTTAGATCTGAGAGCACAGAGTGCAGTCAGTTTACAGGAAGATAGGTTGGAATAGGTGAGGGGGACAGAAAAACGGAGAAAGCCAATGTCATGTCAACATTCTCAGTGAACAAGTCAAGTGCAGGTAGAAGGTCAGAGGGATGGGGTCCAGGTGGAGGGAGAATGTTGGAACTGGGAAAAGGGGTCTGTGGGCATGGAGAGGACTCTTAGCCAAAGAAATGAGCACAGAGGCAATGGAGGAAGAGTTCAACATCACGTTATGCCAGGAATTCACAAAGGTGGGGACACAGAGGGCTAAACTGAAACCTTTGCTGAGTATAGAATGTTCAGCATCAGAGAGCAGAAGGTCAGACAGATAGTAAATACATGAAAGAGGTGGGGTTGTGAGAGGGGATTTAATCAGAAGGAAGGAGAGGAGAGGAAGGTTCTGGAGGGCTATGGATATCTGATTGCATCTTGTGTTCCTTGATGCTTGAAAGGAAAAGAAAATGCACATTGAAAATGTAGAGGATAAAGTGGAACTGGGGAGCAGTGCAGCTTTGACCGAGCACCACATGATGCTGTTGGAGAGAGTGGTCGAGAATTTGCATATGATTATGCATGGCACTGAGAATGAATTTCAGTATATGGTGAGAAGTGTTGAACATCATAGAGACACTTGTGATCCTGAGTAGACTCAAATCTTGAAGGATGAAACTTGAATTGGAATTCATGTGGGGTGAGTCTGAGCTACAGGCAATCACTGAGGAATGTGATGTAGCTTTGGAAATTAGTTTACCAAGTACCTCATCAAACTCCAGGAGCGACAGCGAAATTAATGACGGTGAATAAGAAAAAAATTGGAACTGAAATCCTGTCAGAGAAAGGAGCAGAACATCTTCAAGGTGGACACGCCTGGAAGAGATGTGGCACTGAGTTAAACACAAAATAAGATGGGAGTTATCTGGGAGTCTTCACCATTGGTCTGAACCCCACGATGTCTCAAGGCATCAAACATGGGTAAGGAATCGTCATGCTGATTTCTAGGTACCAAACCCTTTGGCTGCTGAATCAACACTGTTCCATGTTAAACTCCCCTTTGAGAAATCACTGAAGGGATCAAGGGTGTAGGGTGTACTCTGGGTGGGTTCTTGAATATCCATCACCAAGAGTGATTCAGCAGCATTGCAATGTACCAAAAATGGTAAACCTTATCATCTGTTTTCTCCAGCTACTTAAAGAAGGAATCAGAATTTATATTTGACCAAATCAGAAATAAACAGACAGAATTCCTTGCCTAGCAAGAGGCAATGTCTTTTGTTATTAATATGTCAAGGTAACAAGGTACCTCGGTGATTGGCTACCGATTGGAATTAAACAACAATTTATTTTATATTTCTATAGTATCGATAATGATGTAGAAAATGTTCCAAAATTTTTTTATAAAAGTGTAAGAGAGTAAGACACTGAAATCATATGCTTTTTTTCTGGGATAGTCCGAGCATGATCCTAGGCAAAATCAACAGAACAGCTGAAAAGCCAGAACTCCAAATTTACAATGATGCCCTTGTGGGGTAAAACCAAGCACTGTCACCTCCACCATAGATTTCAGGAAGATCAAGGGACATTATTAATGATTGTTCAGTCAAAACACCATCATTGTTCAGATTGTCTTTTAGTCAAGTAAGAAGCAGTAGTAAGATGAGGAAGTCCTAGAATTTGTACCACCATGTAAAGATAAATTACTGATACATTTCCTTCTAATTTTCCACCTTTCAAAGCTTTACATCCATATTTCCTAATAAGTTGATCGTTTGACATGATGATCAATTTTGTGTCTCTGATCTGCACCACCATGGAATATTTCCCTTGGGATTCAGAACTGAATGCGATCGTCAAGGTGCAATCTCTCAACTTCAGCATAATAGCTTGAAACTCATCATGCAACTGATACGGCAATTTGTTTCAGCTTTCTGTTCCCTTTGTTGGTTGCAGCTCTGGATAATCAAAGCTACTTGCAAACTGCTGAGGTCAATCAGAGCACTCATCTTAGAAATTGGTTTGTGCTGTTCATGATTTTCTAGCCATTAAAGAGGGAATGTTTACTGAAAGGAGCACAAATGTTTGTGAATGGTTGGAGGGGGCTGAAAGCTTAGAAATTGACAACACAACAGGAAGCTGGTAGTTTCTACATTCAACTGCACCTCTAAAGGTAACCCTTTAGGCATTTTGTTAATTTCAGTATGTTAATTGCTCATCAGGAGAGTTTGGCATGAAATCTGCATGCACAACCTCCCATGCTTCCCAGAACTTATCTGCAAGCAACACGAGAGCATTGTAGTAATTTGAGAGTACTAAAGAAAGGACAGGTCAATATTTTTCATTCTGATCAAAACTTCACTCTGATGTAAGAGCAGAAGTAAACCATTTAGCCCAATAAGTCTGCCTTGCCATTCAATGACATCATGGATGACCTGATCATTGTCAATTCCACTTGAATTTCTTGTGGTAAAGAATTCCACAAACTTACTTTTTTCTTTTGAGAGAAGGAGTTCTCCCTTATCTTTTAGTTTTTAAAAAGGTGCTCATGAGGAAAATGGCTGGGTGAAGGGCCAAGGTCCTTTTCCCAGGGTATGGGAACCCAAAACTAGAGGGCACAGGTTTAAGGTGAGAGGGGGAAAAATTTAAAAAGAACCTGAGGGGTAGCTTTTTCATTTAGAAGGTACATGGAGCAAGCTGCTGGAGGAAGTGGTGGATTTCTGTACAATTATAACATTTAACAGGTATCTGGATGGGTATATAAATAGAAGGGTTTAGAAGGATATGGGCCAAATGCTGGCAAATGGGACCAAGTTGGATTGGGATGTCTGGTAGGTATGGATCGAAGGGTCTGTTTCTGTGCTGTATAACACCATGATTCTATCTGTGCACAATTACACCCATCTCCTTCCACTCAAGCATTCCAGAAGTATTGTACCCTTACTTTGTATTGCCTGTCCTTGTTCTTCCTCCCAAAATGCATCACTTCCCAGTTCTCCACATTATACTTCATCTGCCACCTGTCTGTGTACTCCACCAACTTGTCTATGTCCTGATGAAGAGCTCTTGCTCGAAGCGTCGATTTACCTGCTCCTCGAATGCTGCCTAACCTGCTGTCCTCTCCCAGTACCACTCTCTTGACTCTGTCCTTTTAAAGTTCTACGCTCTCTGCTTCATTATTTAAAAAGTCTCATAGTTTGAAAGGTTCATCGCATCCACACACTTTTGAAATTGTCCCCTGCACACCAAGATTTGAATCAATAAAACATATTAGAAGGCAATGATGTGATGTTAAGACCATAAGACACAGGAGTGGAAGTAAGGCCATTTGGCCTATCGAATCCACTCCGCCATTCAATCATGGCTGATGGCATTTCAACTCCACTTACCCGCATTCTCCCCGTAGCCCTTAATTCCTTGTGACATCAAGAATTTATCAATCTCTGCCTTGAAGACATTTATCGTCCCGGCCTCCACTGCACTCTGCAGCAATGGATTCCACAGGCCCACTACTCTCTGGCTGAAGAAATGCCTCCGCATTTCTGTTCTGAATTTACCCCCTCTAGTCCTAACGCTGTGTCCACGGGTCCTAGTCTCCTCACCTAATGGAAACAATTTTCTAGCATCCACCCTATCCAAGCCGCGTGTTATCTTGTATGTTTCTATTAGATCTCCCCTTAATCTTCTAAACTCAAATGAATACAATCCCAGGATCTTCAGCCGTTCCTTGTATATTAGATCTATCATTCCAGGGATCATCCGTGTGAATCTCCGCTGGACACACTCCAGTGCCAGTATGTCCTTCCTGAGGTGTGGGGACCAAAACTGGACACCGTACTCCAAATGGGGCCTAACCAGAGCTTTATAAAGTCTCAGTAGCACAATGGTGCTTTTATATTCCATCCTCTTGAGATAAGTGACAACATTGCATTCGCTTTCTTAATCATGGACTCAACCTGCATGTTTACCTTTAGAGAATCCTCGACTAGCACTCCCAGCTCCCTTTGTACTTTGGCTTTATGAATTTTCTCACCATTTAACAAGTAGTCCATGCTTGTAACATAATGTTATTGTCACTGGATTAGTAATTCAGAGATCCAGGTGATCTGGATCATGGTAGAGGCTCTGATAATATTCCTGCGTCATTGCAATCCTGTGCTGTTTTCATTTTGTCCAGTCATTCACAGGATGTGAGCGTCAATTGCAACTTTAGCCTCCACTTTCTGTCACAAATTCTCCTTCAGAGAGTGGTGGTTAGCTGTCTTTTT
Organism: Hemiscyllium ocellatum; assembly: GCF_020745735.1. Taxonomy (NCBI): domain Eukaryota; kingdom Metazoa; phylum Chordata; class Chondrichthyes; order Orectolobiformes; family Hemiscylliidae; genus Hemiscyllium; species Hemiscyllium ocellatum. The sequence continues at coordinate 48,624,324 of NC_083402.1, forward strand.
TAGTTATTACTGTCTTTGTGGTTTAGGAATATTGCTGTGCATTTAGGAAGTGATTTTAACCTAACAATGTTGAAGGAATTGTGATATAATTACATGCCAGCTCATTATGTGCTGAGCTTTGCAAGCAAGAGTTGGGGTGAGTATAGTCAGCCCTCTGCCAATTGTGAACAATCAAAGAGATGGTCCGCACATCGTTGGGAAGATTGGTCTTTCCTCACCTTTTTTAAAAAAAAAAGTTTAGGACAGTAGTTCCCTGGCACATTCTCCATGGCAACACCTTGACCATTCAGTATTGGCTTGCCAATCAATAGGTCTTCTCTCATGCAGTATAAATTGTTCCCTTTTTAAATTTGCCATTTTTGTAATTGACGGTTGCAGGATGAAAAGATTCAAAAGCATGCCTCCTTTTCAGTTATACTCCAGTTATGGGATGTATTAGACAAATTTTTGGGCATCATTTGTTGACTGTAAATCTGGGGAAGAAAAGTGATATTGGATTAAGGTGAAGATTATAATCCATCCAGTGCTGGTTTGATAGATAGGGTTATAAGGAATCGGGTTGATAGAAAGCGCTTCTCAAAATGGAATGTGTTTGAATGTGCCACGGTATTCGGCTTTCCTGTATCTGATTGAGTCCTTTATAGTGCTTTTAGCATTTAATCCTGCTGCTGAACTTCTGAGCAACCTTCAGTCATGTATTTTAGCTTTCACTGGCATACTACTTCCTTAGTCATTAGGCAACATTATCTCCCTTCACACCCTTACAGCCATGAATCTTGTATCCAGAATGCATCACTAAACTGAGGCACAAATCTAGAACAATGGAATTCCATTCCAACAATTTTATATTATAGTTTCCCATTTCTAGAATCTATTAAATGTTATCTTTACAATGTTTCTTTATGTACAGGAGTTGAAACAGATTCAGATAGATTATTATCATACCTGATTGATACATCCTTAGGCCAATTACATTATATTGGTTGCATTAAAAGGAATCATTACCAGATGCACTGCAGTTAATTCCAGGTTTACTGCATGCAACTATATCCCCACCTGTTCACCTTTGCACTCAGCATGTTATCAAATTAAAATCGAACACTGCACGTTTCTCATATGGTTGCCGAATAGTTCCTGTCAGCAGAGTTATCTGGTATAAGTGCCTCTTGTTTTCCAGTATACTGTAGCCAGTATTGTAATAATTGAGAAAAAAAACACTAAAATTACTTGCTGTTCAATCAAAATATTTTACCAGAAATCAGGCAAACATTTTGGGATACTGTTCTAGTGGTTTAAATTATCACTGGAAAATTATAAATGCAGTGAATTTGTACACCAATTCTTCAATTTGCATCCCATTAAGCAAGGCTCCATGCCAGGTATATCCCATTACAATGTTTACTGATTTATATTTTAAATGCAGATATGATTATGTCTATTCAATGCCAGATAATTTGGTGTTCCCACTGAAGTTGGCACTTTTACAAAATATCCAGTCTAACAAAGGTAATAAAATATTAAATAGCTGTACTTGGAGATTGAAATAAAAAATTTTCCAGCCAAAAAAAAGTGATGCATTAAGAATCATCAAAGCTTGGTAGAGAGTGCTCCCTGCTGTTTGGTTCTCAGACATTGCACCATGATTATGTCTGTAATTTTCTATATGCCTTTTACTTCATAAGCCAACTGGAAAGTACTTGTGAAACCATTAGCAGTGAACATTGCATGTAAATATCAAAATCCTCAATATTTTATGGAAAAAAGCACTTTTTTTTTCTTGGGTTAAGGAAGATAAGCCTGTGACTAGAAACTGCACAGAATGCAGGTGTGGAAAACATTACTACAAATAGAAGTTAGAGTTTGTATTAAACAGAAGGTTCAGCCCCAGTTGCATAAATTGTTTTGGCTTATGAAGTCAAAACAGAATGTAATTCACTTGGAAATTTGAATTTGAAAGGCCACAACACATTGATCTCAAATGCTTATCGCCAAATCCGATACAACTGTGAGTAATTTATATATAAAGATCGGGAGGAGGGAATTCTCATTCTTCATTTTATTTTGCTTCTTTAGATTTTTGCAAGTTTGTGTCAACCTTCAGGGGAGTTAAAGATAGCCTTAGATCAATAGCGGAATATATAAAAGAAAAGCTTGACAAAGACAGATGCATATCCATCAAAGCAGAGACAGAAGAGTTCATAACAGGAAATAAAGCAATGGCAGAGGCCAAATTTTAGATATGTTTTAAAAGGGAATGTGGGCATCGCTAACTAGGCCAGTATGTCATGTTCATGCCTAGTTACTCTGGAGAAAGAACTGAGCTGTCGTCTTGAAACACAAGCTTTCGAAGGAGCTTGTACTCCGAAAAGCTAGGACTTCCAAATACATATGTTGGACTATAACCAGGTCGTGCATGATTTTTACCTTTGTCCACCTCCTGTTCAACATTGGCACACCCAAATCATGGCTTCTTAACCCACAGCTGTCCTCAGTTCTTGGTGTGTGGGAACTCCCACAGAGCAGTAAGGAAGGATTTTGTCCCAGTTGCAGTGAAGAAATGACAACATAAATCCAAGTCAGGATGATATATGACTCAAAGGGGGACCTGCAGCTGATGGTATTCCCAAGCATCTGCTGCCTTTATCCTTTAAACTGATAAATGGCACAGGTTTGGGTGGTATTATCAAATGAACTTTGGTGAGTTAATGCAGGGCATCTTGTAAATGGTACGCACTGCTGCCACTGTACATCAGTAGTATAGGGAGTGAATGTCAAAATTAGTAAATGGGGTGTCAATCAAGTGGGCTGCTTTGTCCTGACACACAAACAACAATTGCTGAAGGGACTCAACAGCTCTGGACAGCATCTGTGGGTTGAAAGCAGAGTTAACATTTCAAATCCAGTGACTCTTTATCCTGTCCTGGATGGTGTCAAGCTTCTCGAGTACTGTTGAAGGTATACCTATCCAGGCAAGTAAGGAGTATTCCAACAATCTCCTGACTTGTGCTTTCTAGATAGTGAACCAGCTTTGTGGAAACAGGCAATGAGTTAGTCAACTCTTATGGTCTTGTGGCTGCAGTATGAACATGGCTGGTTTAGGTCCGTATCTCTTCAATGAAACCTCCAGGACATTGACACTTGACAGGTTCAGCAATAGTAAAGTTATTAAATGTCAAAGAGCTATGAATAGATTCTCTCATTGGAAATGGCCATTCTAATTTTTTGGGTGGCACTGTGGCTCAGTGATTAGCACTGCTATTTCTCAGTGCCAGGGACCCAAGTTTGATTCCAGCCTCGGGTGACTGTCCTATGTGGAGTTTGTACACTTTCCCCATGTCTATGTGGGTTTCCTCCCAGGTGCTCCAGTTTCCTCCCATAATCCAACGATGTGCAGGTTAGGTGATTTGGCCATGCTAAGTTGCCCATAGTGTTCAAGTATGTGTAAGTCAGGTGAATTAATCAGGGGTAAATATAGGATAATAGCATAGGGAAATGGGTCTGGGTGGGTTACTCTTCAGAGGCTTGATATGGACTGGTTGGGACAACGTGCCTGTTTCCACACAATAGGGATTCTAATTCTAATTCCCTGACATTTGTGTGGCATGTATGGTGGTTAGCACATATGCTGGTCGCCACTTATCAGCCAAACTCTGGATATTGTCCTGATCTTATTGTGAATGGACATGTGTGTTTCAGTAGCTGAAGAGTTATGAATGGTGCTAAATATTGTCCAATCATCAGTGAGCATCTCCACTTCCAATCATATGTTGGACACCACAAGGAAATTGATGAAGCAACTGAAAATGGTTGGGCTAGGACACTAACCCATGGACCTCTTTTGAGGTGATGTCGTGGGGCTGGGTTGATTGAACTCTTAAAACCGCAACTGTAAATCTTTGTGCACAGTACGACTCAATCACAGAAAGATTCCTGCGCCATTACTTTGTATCTAGTTTTGCTGTGTGATCATCTTCAGAGGAAGATTCAAGAACATTTGTTAAAATAATTCCGATCTAAAGGTTTAGTTTTCACATGAAACAGAATTAAGTATTAGTAAAGAAAAAAGGTAGTATTGAAGAAATTAATAGGATTGAAAGGACCCAATGGCCTACATCCAAAAGTGTTGGAAAAGCTTGATAGTGAGTACTTGGGTGATTGAGTTTCAACTACTGTAATGGTGTCTGCAGATTGGGTGTACATTTACAACCTTTCATTCTTTTAAGAAAAGAGGAAGAGAAAAGAAAAAGAATTTTAAATCTGTTAGCCTAACATCATTCAGAGTGAAAATGGTACAATCTATAATATGAGAATTTCTGATGAAGTTCCACATGAAATGCTACTAAACAAAATTAAATGACGTAATCACCTAAGACAATTAAGAATTTTTTAACAAATAGAAAGCAGAGTTGAGTAAATGAATCATTCTCCAGTTGATAGACTGTGACCTATGGAGTACTGCAAGGAATCATGGTTAGGCCTCAGCTGTTCACAATCTGTGCTGAAAAATGTGTTGCTGGAAAAACTCACCAGGGAGCAGGAGAATCGACGTTTCGGGCATAAGCCCTCCTTCAGGAATTCTCTCCTCCTTGGATGCTGCCTGACCTGCTGCACTTTTCCAGCAACACATTTCTCAGCTCTGATCTCCAGCATCTGCAGTCCTCACCTTTCTCCATGTTCATAATCTGTATCAATGATTTGGATGAAGAGGCCAATTTTAATTTTCCCAGGTTTGTATATGATCCAAAACTTGATGAGAATGTGAATTATAAAGAGGACCTAAAAAGGCTTAAGGGAAATTTTTAGAAAGGGTGAGGAGTGAGCAAAAGTATGGCAGATGGAATATATTGTGGAAATATTATATAATCTGTTTGGTCAGAGGAACAAAGGTCAGAGTATTTCTTGAATGGTGAGAGATGGGAAAGTTGTGGTGTTCAAAGAGTACAGTATAGTATAGCACACTGGTGAGGCTGCAGCTGGAGTGTTGTGTACACTTCCAGACCCCTTGCCTCGGAAGGGTACATTTTGCTATAGAGGAAGTGCATAGAGGTTCCTAACACTGATCCCTGGGATGGGGTGAGATTGTCCTAAGATGAGAGATTGAGAAGATTTAGCCTGTATTCTCTGGAGTTTAGAAGAATGAGAAGCAATTTCATAAAACATAAAGTGTTAACTAAGAGCAGGATAAGTAATTCAGCTACTTGAGTTGCTCTGCCATTTAATATACTTCTGGCTGATCTCCTCTCAACCTCAACCCACCCTATTTTTCTCCCTGCTCCCATAACCCTTTAACACATATTTTATTAAGTAATGTTTATTTGCTCCTTATATTTAATCAGTTTCCTGGCATCCATCAAACTCTGGGTTGAATTCCCCAGAGTCACAACCTCTTTAAAAGAAGTAATTTCTCCTCACCTCTGTTTTAAATCTGTGCGTCCTTAGGGTAAAATTATGATATCTCATTGCAGGTTGCCTCACAAGAGGAATCATCTACTTTTTCAAGTCCCTTGTACATGTTACGTACATCAATTGGATCTCCTCTCATTCTTCCAAACTCGAACGAGTATAGGCCTAAACTGCTTTATCGCTCCTCATAAGACAAGAAACTTACCAAATTCTTAAAAGGATAGACAACATGCAGGAATATGTTTCCCTGGTTATGGAATCTAAAACCAGAGGACACAATCTCAGAATAGAAAGAATTGAGGACTGAAGTAAGAAGGGAATATTTCTCTCAGTAGGTTGTGAATCTTTGAATTTTCACAACCTGAAAATTTCAATCAAAGAGTAAGTTCAAGAGAGTGATTTGAGAGATTGAAATTATTAATGATCCAAGAGTATATGGTTTGGTGCAGGGATATGGCATTGAAGTAAGTTTGATCAAGCAGGATTTAAAATCACAAACTAGGCTTGAGAGGATGAATGGGTTACTCCTGCTCCTACGTTGCTATGGTACTATTTTGAAAACACAAATCATCTCTTTTGTTAGACAAATAGTATGACATTTAAGTCATTCCGCCTGATAAAATTTAAGACATTATAGATCACTGTTTCAGGATGCAGTTGAAATTAATAAAATGAACAAAGCAGGATAGCAATTGGACTTCTTGTTTATTCCCATTTTAAGTGCAAGCTGTCTGGAACGAGGGATGTTTTAGAGGATCAATGCCCTCTGCTTGAAAGACATTCTCTGAAAAACAAGCCCACAGGGGTCCAGTTCAGGATGTTCAACATTGTGTGAGCAGCATCAGAAAATCACCAAATGAAATATTGGCTCAGGTACTTCAGAGGTGCCACAGCATCTACTCCCCATGGAAACATGGTCCATGTGATGCCTCTGCTAACACTAAATAGACCTGAGGCCCAATATGTTGAAGGAATATGGATTTCAGCAGAAGCATCAGTGTAGCAGAAATGAATACACATACAATCTGAATAGTTTGGTGAGGGGAGGGTAAAACTTTAAAAACTTGGGCCATAAGATGTAGGAGCAGCAGTAAGTCATTTGGTCCATGTCTGCTCCACCAATCTAAAAATCATCAAATCCACATGGTTGCCTTATCCCCACTACCTTTTACTGATTAAAAGTCTTTCTCATCCTTGAAAATAGTTAACAAACTAACATCGAACAGCTGTCTGTGGTGAAGAATTCCACAGATTCACTACTCACTGAGCTCCTCATCTCTCTTAAATAATAACCCCTGACTCCGAGATTAGACTAGATTCCCTATAGTGTGGAAACAGGCCCTTTGGCCCAATCAGTCCACACCAACTCTCCACAGAGTAACCTACTCAGACTCCTTTCCCTCTGACTAACATATCTAACAATATGGGCAATTTAACCAACCAGCACATCTTTGGACTGTGGGAGGAAACCCACGCCGAGAATGTGCAAACTCCACACAGTCTCCCAAGGCTGGAATCAAACCTGGGACCCTGCTACTGTGAGGCAGCAGTGCTAACCACTGTGCCATGTCCTCCTAGACTCTTCCACAAGGGGAAATAACTCTCAAAATCTACACTGTCAAGTTCCCTAAGAATCATATATTTTAATAAGGTTATTTCTCATTTATCCAAACTTGAATATGTATGTGCAATCTTCTAAACCTTTCCTCACAAGAAAATTCCTGCATTTCTGGGATCAACTTCATGAATCTTCGGACTGTCTCCCTTTCCAACATATCTTTCCTTAGATCAGGAGACCAAATTGTTCACAGTATTCTATGGGTGGATTAATTAGTGTCGTGTGTAGTTTTAGCAAGTCTTCCTGTCTTCATATTCTGTTCTTTTTGATGTATAGGCTACTATTCCATTTGCCACCCCTATTACTCACTGAATTAGCTCTTTCTCATTCATGCACAAGGATTCTCAAATACCTCTGGGCTGAAACAATCTGAACAACCCTAGCAACCGAACAGTAGTCTGCTGTATTGCTGTGGACACGGGCAGTATTCACTGCTCCTCGTAACTCTACATCTAGGTGAGGTTGAAACTTCCTTTGACAGACTCCAGTGATCTTTTTTGAGAACTGCCGAGGTTACCACTGTAGAACTGGAGCAACACATCCCTTCTAACCTGTAGAAAAAGGGGTCCTAATTCAAGCAGTGAGCCCTTTATTTGAATATGAAGAACCAATATGTATAATAGGCTGATCTCATTCACTATGACATTTGACCTATTTCTGATGCTCTTTGGGTATAAGAGTTTAACTTAAATTGGATAACTATGCTACATTTTTCTACATGGGAAACAGCTAAAATGACAGCCAATTTTACCCTGCTAAATTTGCATTTCTAAGGAAGTGTTGGTTGTTAGAACATTTTTCATATTTTCCTATTAGTTTTGCTAAATCCAAAAATCACAAAAACAATGACTAATTTGGCTGTTTATACATGGCAAATTGCCTAGAACTATTTGTATGACTGAAATTAACCAGAGTTCACTTGAAACAATGATCCAAGACTTGACACTTGTTATCCTTAAAAACTAACAAGGTTTTGTCTCATAATGGGATTGAAAATCAACAAGGCTTCAGGGGCAGCTATGTGTGTGTTTTTTTTTAATCAAACATCACAGAAGGGGGTACAAAAGAGGAAAGTTATTTCAGACCCCCTACAGCATTGAGAAGAGCACAAAGAAGTTTCTGAACACCAAGTTCAATTTTGCAGTAAATAGAATGTATGCTTTTATAAGGGAGCAGAGTGCTGATTAGATGTGATTCAGCTGTGGGTGCACATGAATGTTTAATGCAAGCCACAAGTAAAGCAAGTTGGTGCTACAAAGATTCTGATTATGGATTTATAATCTGTTTAATTTGGCTGCCAATCATCAATAATAGTGATAGAAACGCAGTTATTTAGCACTTCCTTCAAGAGGTGTTTCGTTTACATGGTTTTAATTTAAAATTTTCAAAAAATACTTAAAATATCACCAGTGACTGGTAAGTATTTTAAAAATAGTTTACATTCTTTTTGAGAAAAAGAGACCAGTCAGTTATTTAGCTCTTGTAGAATAGGTATCAGCCATGACTGAACGATGCTAACTTTGCCTCAGCCAGAAGATTGTGGTTTCATGTCCCACCCGAGCAATTTCATCCATATTGATACTCCAGTGCAATGATAAAGAGATGTTGCATTGTTTGATGAGATGTTAGCCCATGTTAGAGCTATCCTCTCACATAGATATCAAAGATTCCAGGATATTTATTTGAAGACTCAAAGTTCTCCCAATATTCTAACCAATACTTATTTCTTGACTGCCATCACTTTAAAAAAAAATTATCTGCTCATTATTACATTTCTTCTTTGTAAGACTTCCTTGTGTGTAAATTGTCTGCCATGTTTCCTTTGTTATAATAGTGACACTTCAAACGTTAACCCCTTTAGCAATATTCTGAGATTGTGAAAAGTGAGATAAATCCAAGTCTCTTTTTTGTTCTTTTTAGCTTGTCTGTTTGAAACAATTGTCATTAAGTTCAGAACATCAATGGGCTAATTGAAATATTAAGTAACTTTGAAAATAATGGTGAACAGAACAGAAAGAAAGTGTTGTAGGTTAGTTTGAAGTTCTCTTACTACAGCAAATTACTGAGTTTTATGACCTGAGATCGGTGACATTGGACGTTTAATGCAGTGCAGTCACAAGGCATAAGTAAAGCAAGTTGGTGCTACAGGGATTCTGACTATGGATCTAAACCATTTAATGTGGTTGCCATTCATCAGTGATATCATTGATAAACCGTGTTTACTTACTTAGTGTGGAAACCGGCCCTTCAGCCCAACAAGTCCACATCGACCCACAGAAGCGCAACTTACCTAGACCCATTCCCTTAAATTTACCCCTTCACCTCACACTATGGGCAATTTACCATAGCCAATTCATCTAACCTGCACATTTTTTTTGGACTGTGGGAGGAAACCCACACAGACACTGGGAAAATGTGCAAACTCCACACAGCCAGTCACCTGAGGTGGGAATTGAACCCAGGTCTACTGGTGCTGTGAGGCAGTAGTGCTAACCACTTTACCACCCATAATTATCCAGCACAGACAGATGTACTCTTCAATGAATCAGAAAATAATGCAACGTATAATGGTCACCGGACTGATCCATGGGTTCATAGACCTATAAGAACAGCTTGAGGAGATTGGGTTTAATTCTCTAGAATTAGATTAGATTAGATTACTTAGTGTGGAAACAGGCCCTTCGGCCCAACAAGTCCACACCGACCCGCCGAAGCGCAACCCACTCATATCCCTACATATACCCCTTACCTAACACTACGGGCAATTTAGCATGGGCAATTCACCTGACCCGCACATCTTTGGACTGTGGGAGGAAACCGGAGCACCCGGAGGAAACCCACGCAGACACGGGGAGAACGTGCAAACTCCACACACAGTCACCTGAGGCGGGAATTGAACCCAGGTCCCTGGCGTTGTGAGGCAGCAGTGCTAACCACTGTGCCACCGTGCCGCCCAATTAGAAAAATGAAAAGCATGCAAACTAATACAGGGTTTATCAGGGAAGATGAAGGAAGGATGGTTTCTCTGGCTGGGATGTCTGATCAGGGGACAGAGCCTTACACTGGATAAACCACTGGATAAAGAAGAATTTCTTCACTCAAAGTGATGCACCTTTGGTATTCTCTAACCCAGAGAGCTATGGAGGCTCAGTCATTGAGTATGTCCTAGAGAGAAATCAATAGACTTAAAGGAATAAGGTGAAATGTGGGAAAAAGGTATGGAAGTAGAAAATCAGCAATCGATAAAATGTGGAGCTGGAAAAATCAATGGCTAAGTTTAATGGTAGAGTGAAAGGGCAACTGCTGCTCCTATTTACTGTGTTTCTAAAATAAAGTAGGATAGGATGTACAGTGTTGGTCTGTTACTCTGAGATGTGATCCTTAATGGCTTTGAGTTATTGCTTCCTCAGTCTGGCTGAGGCTCCTGTCCCATTACACAGGTTCGTGCAGAAATATGCTATGGTTTTGGCAGCATTCTGGAAAGAACTGGTCAGTTTCAACACTGGTATGCAGTGTGACTTGGAACACACTGTCTAAAGTCTGCCAAATATAACAAGCAAACTTTTTTGCATGATCTCACAAATGCAAGACGTGCCCAGTTCCAATCTGACATACAAAAGCACATTTCATTTAACTAATATTGATGTTCCTTTCTATATTTCAAACTTTAATGTAATTTTAATTGATAATGTGTGATCAATTTGAACTTCACACCCAGAATTAAGGAATCCTCTCATCCATTGTTCATTGCAACAAATACATTCAAGTGGATAAAATGCATTTTAAATATAGTTTTGTTGCTCTTGAGTGAATTTTCAGTTGTTACATCTGTCTTGAGTCTTAGACATGTAAAATAAAATTAGGATGGGCAAAAAAATGGCATTTATTATGAGCTGGAAGTGTGTGCTCCTGTCGTATTGGTAAAGACAAAGTCTGGAAGTGTTTCAGATTAATCCTCGATTTGTTACATCCAGTCCCAGGTAAGGTTCCCCAATTTATGATTCCAGATGGATTCCCAGATGAGGGATGAACTGAGTCCATTAACTTCATGTTTTAAAAGGAGTTATTTTAACCAGGCTTTATTGAGTTGACAAAACGTTAGTTTATTCATGACTAAACACAAGAAGAATTAGTAATACAGGGATTAGAAAAAAAGGAGACTTCAAAAGAATAAAAGTTAAAGAAACAAATTAATCTGGTTCTGAATTGTTCATGAAAACTGAATAGCTGAACATTGAGTATATTGCGATGGAGATTACCAACAGTGTTTACGTTGGTAATTGAACAGTCAGCTTCACAAGCCTTAGTTTTGCAGAATCAGATTCTGTAGTTGAGTCCTTTTGATTACGATTTAAATTCAAACATTCCAAAGAAGGAGTTATTTTGTTGAACTATATCTTTTTTTGTCTGGCTGTTCACTCAAAGTGAAAGATTTCCAGCACTCCAAGTGAGAGAATCATTTTACCTGTAACACAGGGGTGACTAGAGGATAGTTTCTTGACTGTAATCCCCACAGCATGGCTACTATTTGAATCTAAGCTTGTATACAAGAGAACATTCCAGAAAGCATTAAAATTGGTTTTTATCCCTTTTACTTGTGTATTTGTAAAGAGGAAACACGTGTCTGCAGTTTGGGACATAATCCAAAGGGGATGGCCTTCTATTAACCAAGAGATCATCAGCCCCTCATTATCTTTTAGAGTCACTAGGATCACAGCCCAATGCCTATTGTCTTGCCTCTTCTCTGCTTAGAAGGCTGTTGTTTCATGTTCTCTTCCTCCATTGGTGTGACATGCTGTGGCATGTTGCTATCCAGGGAGCCACCTATTTTATATCCACAGCTATTTTTGGCTGTATCAGCTACCTTTTTAAAAATGCATTTCAGAATTACAACATAAAAAATGTCTACAATACACTTTGGTCATGATATCATAATACTTTTTTTTCATTTTCTTCCTTCTAAAAACAAATGTTACAAAATAAAATTACCTTTCCCCTTGTTTCCATTTTGGGATTAACATCTACAACTTGAGATAAAACATTTGCTTTGGTCTCTGATCTCAGCCTAGTTCAACATGGTGGGCATTGTACGTTCCGGTTCTGGTTCTGGAGTGAAAAGATGAGTCTTTTGATTGGATTATTGTAAATGAACATTATTGGAGGGGAGATGAAGGCAGGATTGATTATGACTATGACACTGCCTGCAATAAACTAATTTGTTGATACTGACCAGTGAAGTGCACTTCAACATCAGTGAGTGGGATTGACTTTCATCCATAGCACAAAGCGATTCAACTTTAATCAGGAGGAGAGCAGAGTGAACAGGCTGTGGAGACAACTAAATATTATCTGATTTGAAAGTTATTAACCTTAAGTGATTGGTTTCTCTTAACCAATGTTTCTCTCCCCTCAAAAGCAACCTGAACTGCTTAGAATTTTACAACCTTGCTATTTTGCTTTTTAGATCTCCCCGTATTCATGTTATATTTGCTTTGTTTTACCGCTGGATTATCTGCATCATTCTCTAAGGGGTATGCAATGTTCCATGCAAGCAGTTATTTTGAATAGTCTATCCAGCTGCTATTTCAGAGCCAAGGAATAGGAATGAAAATCAATACACTGGCTTCAAAAAGCACACAGCAAGGGAAAGAACTGACAAAAAAAAATGTAATAAGGTGAAACTTTTACCCTAAAAGGTAAAGTTTCAAAAGTATGAAGGAAAGGATAGCAAGATCTCCACACGTCAGTGACATGAGTTGAATCATAGAATGATTGGTATGCACTACCACAGTTTTGTACTACTGAGAGCAGATGAACTACATTTAATTTTTGACGTAAGTGAAATCTTAGCCCAGCTGGTGTTGGAATGACATCAGTGTATAAAATAATAAATTCTGTTCTAAGTTGCAGTTAATACTTGAGCACGAATCCAGAATCACACCACAATTCTTCACAGTTCTACCAGAGCCTTCTCAGCTCATGACATTTTTTCTGCAACTTGCATATTTTTATCCCTACTTATATTTTTTTCTTTTTTTTTCATGATAGAGGTGAATGGGAGCACACTAACACAAAGTATGGAAACCATTTAAACTGCCCTGAAATCAAGGTACACCTCAAGAATTGCCAAGCAGAAGGAAAAGGTATTGGATATAGGAAAAACACCTGTCATCTTAATGCTATTCTGTATTCTTCCTACCAATGATTTTTCTCTTTTTTTTTTTCCTCTTCCTCCTTTCTTAATTTTGTAAATTGCATTTTTCCCTTTGCTAACTTGCTTGTCTGTCAATAATTGCCCTGATTTTGGTTAAACTTTGTTTGGATTTTGTCACCTTTTTTGGTTCTTTCTCTGCCTTCCTCATTGTTTTTTCTTTAGCAAAGCTGCCCCTGGAGGACAGAACTTCACTTTAAGATGTATCTTTGCATCTGTTTATTTATGATTTTCAATATTTTTATTTGAACAGTGATACTGTCTTGGACATACTGAGGTTGAATTAACCAACTTATACGTGCTAGGAGGATACTTTATAGAGTGATGGTGGGGTGGCTGTGATGGTTCTTAACATGTTCTTGATTAACCTCTGATTAAGCATATGGGATACCCACCCACCCGAGAGAAGTGGTATCCTACTAGATAATCAAATTTCCCAAAGTTTTTAGATTCGTGGCAATTAATTGAGTGGTCATTTAAAGGCCAGTTTAAGCAGTTACATTCTACTTTTCTATGCACTCTTTCTGAGATAGGAGAACTTTCTCAAACCTGCAAAATGTTCTTGGACTTATGTAGCCCCAATGTTGTTTCTCCACTCCTGAATCTGTGGTGCAGCCAAACCACACTTCAAAAAACTAACTCTCTTCGTCAGGGATAGTTCCTTTACATGTTTAGTACCTGATACATTTTCCACTTTCATCCATTAGCCCCAGCTTCACTCCCATTTGTTTTGAGGAGGACAGTGATGCTCTATTAAAATCAAAACTGTTGAGTTAAAATTATTCTAGACTCATTGCTGAAAACTCACTACATTTATTCATTACATCTGCATAAAGTAGTTGAACCAAAATGTACCTACATTGTTTTTTCTCCTTACCTTGTGCCTATGGCTCCTTATTCCAGAAGATGAAGAAATGTCAAATGCATAGTTTTGCTTATTTCTGAAGAAGCTTAAAATTGAAGAATTCGGTTTTGGGAAGTTTTTTTTGTTTCTTTGTTTTTAAATTTTAGTCTGGCTTCAGGTCAAATGAAAGAATGCCTTTTCTTGGAGCAGGCTGTTTTGTAAGCTTTCAGCTCATGGACAATTGATGCTGAAGTAAGCATTACATTGATAATGTTTCTGAAAATGCTGATGATGTATAATAGCAATGAGATTGTGAATGATCTGCTTCATAAGTGAGTCTAACAGCAACTGTCTGAAAGGCTCAGGGCTGGCTGTGACACATTTACAGGTTCATACATTAGTACGACAAAAAACAACTTTGACTTCTTGATTTATTAAAGTGTATTTCATATATCTTCACTTCTGCCTGAAGGCAGGGACCTTGTTGTTTATTCATGAAACACACCAAAGTGCTGAGTTTTCTTATTACTATGAGGCCAACGGGTTTAGGTAGCCTCTTAACAAATAAACTAACTAATGCAACCATGACTTAGTCAGTCAGCACACCTAAAAACAGAGGGACAAGCTCTAATCCCATGCTGGATACATGTGAGGCCAACATTGCGTCAAAGAATTCCCAAAGTGGAAATTCCTCACCCCCATCCTTTCATATGTTGATGGACAGGTTGAAGGTAGATGGAAGCTCCAGCACCATCAGGCATCAAAGATAGTTCAATACTGAACTATGACTTGTTAAAACAGTTGCAATAAACAAGTAGATTTCAGCCGAAGTTATAGTGGGAATTTACTAGGAAGATTAGGAATATCATGCCCTACTAAAATTACAGAGAAAGAATAAGGAAGTGGGGTAGTGGTTATCTCCATGTCAGTTTTCAGTCTATCTGTTCTGGTTCAATTCTCAATAGTACATTACTGTTATCTGCAAGATATGCCCACCTCCAGCTCTGAGGAAAGACAGATGCCTCAAAGTACCAGTAATGCTGCCTCCTACACCCACCACTGCACAGATGCAGACACCTTGGTGGCTATTTTTGCCATGTGTCATTGCCGTACCTCTTCAGCTGGTTGCATAAGAAATTCCCAGGTTGCTGGCACTCCGAGGGCTGTCACCTGCTCGCCTCTAGATAGCAGAGGACTCCGTGGTGTCAGGAATCAGGGTCTACATTCACGTCAGTGGGGGATCTGTGCAATCTAATACAAAGGTTGCATAACAGTGGCAAAACCATTGGGACTCTGCCTCGACCATGTGAGTATCTGGCTGCCTCCATAGACAGGTTGGCAATTGCTAGGTCCAGCAGTCTGAGTCTGCTAGATCTTCACACCATCTTGCCCTCCAGGTGTCCAGTCATTGGTCAGCACCAATAGTAAGGTAACAGGGGAAAGAGGAAACTTGGCCTCGCTCCAGGTGCCCATTCCTGACAAGGGCAGTGCCAGTAGACACACAACCTGATAAGGAAAGACATAGATTCCCACAGAAGTCTCCTCTCGGGATAATCCAAATGTGTTGAAGCCTAACTGATTCTAGTAGCAAGTAGTCATTTAATTCCTCTGTTGCCCCAGTAACTGCTTATTTTGTCTATTCTAAGATTGTTCATGACAGGTGTGGATGCTTGATTAGTGAACAATAAAATAAGGCTGAGGTTCTCTATTAGGAATCTAGAGGTTTGTTGGCACTATGTGTTACAAACTGAATAAGGTAGACAGTGTGAATACACATGATCAGTGCCAAAACTGCGCCAGCTGCTATGTTGATAAAGACTAAAATATAGCTGTCCAGCCACAAGGCCTTAAACAAACATTAGGCCCTTTCATGACGTTCAAATTGGGCTTGAAAGTTTATTTCAATGCATGTTCCCAAAATTGACAGAGCAACTCAGCAAGACTGCACTTTCCAATCTGGCAATCTCTACCACCAGGAAGGACAAGGACAGCAGTTACATGGGAACACCACTCTCTGCAAATGCCCCTCTAAGCAACTCACCATCCTGACTTTGCAATATTTTTCCATTTCTTCACTGTTGCTGGATCAAAATCCAGAACTTCCCTTCTTAAATGCCCTGTGGGTGCACTTACCTTGCCTGGACATGAATAGTTTAAGAAGCAAACTTTGTCCTGAATATATTGTCATGTGGAATGCTTTTTACATCCTGGGAACTGACAGTTGCTGGCCTATTTTGAATGTCTCCGTTGCCTCCATATTCTTCTCCGACTACCATAACACCCTTCTCAAAATCAACCTGAGATCAACTGCCAGCTGTATTGAGCCTACAATGTAAGTCTCCCTTGCTGGGGTGCTGCCTGGTTTTAAACAGCAGCTATCTGCAGATCACCAAATAAATTTAAATGAGGTTCTGATGACTCTGCCTTGAGTCCATTCGTTCTGCAGGGAGCATTCCATACATTGAGCTGGCACTGCCAGGCTGTCAGTATCCAAAGTCAGATTAACTTTTTCTGCAAATGCACATTTTTCTCTTAATGTGCATCTTACAGTTGTGGGATCCACCAACTAGATTGAAAGGAGATTTAGACTGATGGGGATTGTATTTGTTAGTTTATGGTGTTAGCTGATAAAAATCAAAATAATGCTGCTAAATAACATGGTGTGTGTGGTCAAATTTTCTGATCCCATAGTGCAAGAACTACACACAATTCATTGTGCTTCAGTGTGGTTATTTATGAGATTGTCCTTTCCTGAGTTCCAAACAACTGAACTACAATAAATGAACTCATGGAGTTAGGCACGAAATGAACTCTGCACACTTTTTGGATCCTGTGACTAACATCTGTGGCAATTTCTTCTTGCATACTTGTTTATTTTTTTTTTTCTTTTTGCCCCTCTGTTCCTAAAACAATAACCATGCTTAGCCACAGTTCCATGGATTGAAAGTACATTGTGAATGTTCTTGTTTGAAACTGAGCATTGAACAGATTAACTTAAAGAAAAAGAGATCAAATCTGGAAAGCTCATTTCAAAGCTCAGGATGTTCTCAAAAGATTCAGTCAATAGCATTAATTTTTCCAAAATTAATCACTTCTGTAATGCTGTCAAACAACACCTGGCAAGGTTTCACAAACCGACATTACAATTGCTTCTGTGGTCATTAATGTAAAGATGCTGGTTGTTGACAAAGAGAGTCCTGCAGCTGTTTTTGGAACAACATTGTGGGAATCTTTGTATCTCCTATGAGATTAAGAATGAATATCTAATCTGAAACATGGCACTTTTGACAACACAACATCCTCAGTACTGCACTGAAGTATTTGGCTGAGGTTACACTGAAGTGGAAACATTTGAAGCTCACAGGGGTGAAATATAAACACAGTTTACTTCTTTCTTGGATGTAAATGGATAATTGGCAGACGATAGTAGATTACATTGTCATAATCCCTGAAGCAAATGCAGTGGTCTTGAGAATATATTCCAAACTCCACAGAATATGGTCATCTGTTGCTAGGCCAGAGAGATCCATATTGCCACCAACACCAGCCCCCAATCACCAGACCTCGATATACCTATGAGCTGGCATGCCACTAGGACTCAGTCTGAATTCTTTGTCTGTCAAATGCCATGCTACATCAGGCTACCCAAATGGTGCCCACAGATTGATTGTTTTCTTCTGGGCATCAAGACAGAATTGCAAGAATTCCAAGCTCAAATGGAGCAACAATTAATATTTCATGAGAAGATGATGCTGATTGGTTTGCAAGGAGACTCAGTGATACAAATGTTCCATTGACAGTGCAGCAGGGAACAGTTAACTCAAACAATATTCATGTTCTCAACCACTAAGCCACTGCTGTTAGTTCAATTAAAATTTGATCAAATGTTGATATTGGGATTTGAACCTCATTGAGAAATCTCTTCAGCAGCAACATACATCGAGACTTCCAATGTAAAGTGCATTGTTTAATTGTATACAAAGGGTGAACATTTCCTGGGAATTCATTTGAACTCGATGAACAGACACAGACTAAAACTGATATTAATTTTAGGTCAGGAGGTGAATGTGTGTATAACTTGTAAATCTGGGAGGAAACAAAAGTGTATCAGCTTGGCTTTAGTTATATCCTATGAGAAAGTGAGGACTGCGGATGCTGGAGATCAGAGCTTTTCCAGCAACACATTTTTAAGCTTTAATTATATCCTACAAACACTAGCTTTCTTGACAAGAGCATGTTTACAACTTGAAAGAGAGGAGAATCTTATGCTCGTGCCTTTGCATTACTATCCCAGTCCTTAGAGGATGGTGAGGGTGCAAAGCGATGGGAGGATGGGAAATAGGAATCGAGATTGGAGTCTGCACAAAGCAATTAGAGGGTTGAAGGGTCAAAGGTCATGGGGAAGGACATCGATATATTAGGCCCTATAATCTTTTGTTTCAGACCCTGTCTGTATTGGAATGAGTATCATATCATTTTTTTTCCTCTACAGTGTGGAAGCAGGTATTCAGCCCATCGAGTCCACAGTGATCCTCCGATAACATCCCATTAATTTCAACCTAGCTATACATGAACATCCTACTTGAGAATTACCAAAAACTAAACCAGTTTGAGTCCTCCAGGAACATGTAATGTTTTTATTCTGGCCTCGTATTCACTTATTCTCGCACCGGGGACTGTTGTTAATCTTAACAGTAACACATTTAGCAAAGTAAGTCCTGGCAAAGTCTCAGATATTGAGTTGCTGAACATAAATTGACATAAATAGCATGTCTTCTTTTTGCATTCAACAACGTATGTTCACAGTAATCTTAAACAGTGGAAGTTCACTTTATACTCTTATGTAAAATGTCTCTTCCTTCAGAAACTAAAACAAGAAAGCCTGTTACTTCTTCTAGGTTGATAGAATTATTTTTAGGATATTTCCTAATCAACCTCTTCAGGGATGTTTTTACACACCTCTGGAGCATGCCTCCTAGCTTAAAGATATGTTCACTGCCACTTTCAAAGTTAGTGCTTCCCAATAAACCTGTTGGACTATAACCAGGTGTTGTGTGATTTTTAACTTTGTCCACCCCAGTCCAACACCAGCTTCTCCAAGTCTTTCACAACAGTCACCTTTGTTTCCCTGAGACAAACTTTATTGTACAAAGGCGATGCTGCCATCTTCAGGAAAGGAGTGAATACATGGAATTTAGGCTTGCCATATGAATTCATGGTTTATTCGTAACATGAAAATGGCAAATACTTATGTGCCATTTATAGTTTCACTAAAATTGCTATCTCCAGTCTTGTTGGACCAACTTGGAAACTGATTGAAGAAATAAACATTTTATGTGCATCTCGTGCAGTAATCCTGTGAAAGGCACAGAACTCCAAAGTAATTTGTACATTATTAATGCAAAATTTCAGCCAAATGTAAACAAATTCCATGTAGTAGGGAAACAGTACGTTAATAGTATTTATTTTTGAAAGCCTTTCAACCAACAATAATTAGCAAACATGTTTATACACAAAAAAAGTAATTAATTTTGGTTGGAAGTATGGGGATGTTACATATTACTTGAAATATACAGTGTGGGTGGGGTAGGGGAACAATGGGATCTCAGAGTACAGATACACAAAGCACCAAATGTTGTGCCACAGTCTAGGCCATTAAATACAAAGCAAGTGTTAGGCTTTATTTCTAGAGACACTGTGTTGAAAATTGGTTAGATCATACTTGGATTACTGGTTACAACATTATAAAAAGGATACAAAGACAATGGACAGAAGATTTATGAGGGTGTCACCAGAAAAGAGTGAATCTCCCTAGCAGGAAAGGATTGTCCGGCTTGGTTAATTTATCTTGGAAAAATGAAGACACTTGCTATAGGCCGATTTTCATCACCACTCATATTCCATGCTTCCATTCCAAAGCTGATCTTTTCTCCCTTTTGAATCTTGATGAACGTAAGAGACATTAAGCTTAGTTTAGACTTACAGTGTGGAAACAGGCCCTTCGGCCCAACAAGTCCTCACCGACCCGCCGAAGCGCAACCCACCCATACCCCTACATTTACCCCTTACCTAACACTATGGGCAATTTAGCATGGCAAATTCACCTGACCCGCACATCTTTGGACCGTGGGAGGAAACCGGAGCACCCGGAGGAAACCCACGCAGACACGGGGAGAACGTGCAAACTCCACACAGTCAGTCGCCTGAGTTGGGAATTGAACCCAGGTCCCTGGCGCTGTGAGGCAGCAGTGCTAACCACTGTGCCACCGTGCCGCCCTGTGATGAAAAAACTTCAGCAACGCGTCTCTTCTTAATGACTGCTAAGTTCAGATGGTATTACAATAAATAATTACATCGCAGTAATTACAGTGCTACATTAATTTAGAGGCACAGGAATCTTTCCATTTTCCCTCTGCCTATTCCCGTGTCAATCTTCTGTCCAATCTACAGAAGTAGATTAAATGTTTTTGGAAAAAGCATATCCAGGTATGCAGCTTAATTAAACTGGTGATATGGCTGACTGTGTAATGACGCCAACAAAATGGTGACAATATCCATGGAGTCATCTGACTTTACATCTCCAGATAAAGGGAGATGATAATTCAGAATTCAAGACCGAGCAGATAACCATATGATGCACAAGATTCATGAAAATACTTGATTTAGTTTTCCATCAAAATATGAAAGTTTCAATGTTTACCACCTAAACTTGAGAATACGATCATCACGTTACACAATTCTGTCATCTGACATTGAGAGCAAAATGCATATTGATAAGTGAGTCAAGGATGGTAAGAGAGACATCTTGTGCGAAACTCTGTGGATTTACATTACAGTTCCATGTGATCAAACATTACTATGACATAGTTCATTGTACAGATATTCAGTAGCTATTCTTACAGCAAGTGCATAGTTAATTCTTTATACAATATATGCAATATGTTATCAGGTAAAGAAGAAA
The DNA here is from genome assembly GCF_020745735.1 of Hemiscyllium ocellatum. Taxonomy (NCBI): domain Eukaryota; kingdom Metazoa; phylum Chordata; class Chondrichthyes; order Orectolobiformes; family Hemiscylliidae; genus Hemiscyllium; species Hemiscyllium ocellatum. The sequence goes on from NC_083402.1 coordinate 48,645,361, forward strand.
CATCAGTACACTAGGAATGCTCAAAATGAATCAAATCAAATTGGCCCTTTGTAATAAAGTAAAACAAAATGATATGCAAGAGCAGCCAGGAATGGACTATTGCCAATATAGATGCAAATCATTTTCCTGCTGATGTTATTACCTCAATATTTCTTTTCCTAGTGTTAGAGGGATAAGTTAGTCATTTACATCTGTGTGTGGCACAAGAACTGGTTTTACTTTTTGAAAGAAGTTGTTCCATCTATTTCTGAGGATTCCACAGCAGCATCAAGTCAAGTACAATCAACAAGTTTTTTTAATGTCCATGGGGCTAAGAAAGTATGTACATGTGGGTTCTTGGACCACCTGCGCACAATGAAGTCTTCACAAACAGAAAATACTTTGAGCCATGAATCTGCTAGACCTCCGACATGGTTACTATCTTCCCAGAGCTTTCTCATGACTCATGTAGCCCAGTAAACTTCAATTTGACACAAAAGTTTAATGTGTCAGCATCAAAGGGATAACTAATGCTTTCTTTATAATGTTAATTTCTTTAGGGAGGTCGGGGTGGGGGCTGGGTGGACGAGGAAGATAAAATGATTCAAAGTGTAGTTAAAAGCTATCAGCATAATTTTAACCTAAGTGGGGTTTAGAACTGTACAGCATGGAAACAGATCCATCAGTCCAATTTGTCCATGCTGACCAAATGTCCTAAATTAATCTAGTCTCATTTGTCACCATTTGGCCAGTATCCCTCTAAACCAATATACCCATCCAGATGCCCTTTAAATGTTGTAATTGTACCAGCCTCCATTGCTTCCTCTGGCAGCTCATTCCATACACGTACCACCCTTTGCATAAAAAAAATCACCCCTTAGGTCCCTTTTAAAATTACTGAAGAAAGCAAAAAGTACAAAATCAGCGTGCTCAAAGGAGGAGAAGCTCTGAACTGTGCAGCCAGAGAGCACAAGGCTGTGAACAAAGAATCAGAGAGAGAGAGAGACAGTCTGTGAATGAAGTGGACAGAGAGAAAAAGGCTATGAGTCAAATGGTTGGAGAGCTCGAGATAGTGAGTGGAGCAGTTAAAGAGGGTGATGTTCTGAGTCATGTGGTCAAAAGGCGTGAGGCTGTCAGTAGAATAAGTCAGAGACAGCAAGGTTGTTCGTGGAGTGATCAGAGAAAACAAATGCATCTGTAGCAAATGTGTAAAACTGAAGAAATTCCAACTCAGATTTATTAATTTGGAAGCTGAGTTGAAAACATTGCAATGCATCATTGAGGGGGAAAGTGACCTGAACACTTAGTTCCTGAAGGCAGTCACACCGTTAAGATAAGGCAGTCTAATTCCATCCTAGCAAGGTGCAGAAGATTGTGATAATGAGTAAGGCAGGAGAGGGGTCGGAGAATTATGGTGCAGGAACCTCAGTCCTTGCAATTATCTGACAAGTTTGAGATGCTTATCTGTGTGGTTGAAAGCAAGGTCTGTTGGGAGGAGGAAAGGACTGACCAGTGTGTCTTGGTTCACAATGCCTTTCAAGTAGCAGGAGTAAAAAGGAAAGGAGTGATAGGAGAAGATTGTATAGGGAAGGGATAGACACTGTTCAGTACAAAAAAATTGCATGAGTTCTTAAGGCTATGACTCGACAATGGGACATCTGCTCAGGGTTAGAAAGGAAGTTGGAGTTGAGGTCAGGGGTGATCCAGTTTTCATATCCACGTAGATACCAATGACACAAGTAAGAATGGCAAAGAGGTTCTATTTAATCAGAATGAGGAGGTAAGCAATGAACTAAGGAGCATATCCTCAGGAACAATAAACTCTGACATTTGCTGATGATTGTACACTGTTCAAAATCATTCACATCTTCTCAGACACTGAAACAGTATGCATCCCTACACAGTGAATCTGGTCAATATTCAGACTTGCACTGACAAGTGACAAGTAACATTTAAATCAGGGAATGACTATCTGCAACAAGAGTGAATCTAACTATTGTCCATTGACATTCAATGGCATTATAATTGTTGAATCTCGTACTGTCAACATCTGGGGATTGACTGAAAACAAAACTTCATGAAGAAGGGCTTATGCCCGAAACATCGATTCTCCTGCTCCTTGCATGCTGCCTGACCTGCTGTGCTTTTCCAGCACCACACTCTCAACTCTGATCTCCAGCATCCGCAGCCCTCATTTTTCTCCCCGAAAACAAAACTTGACTAACCAAAAAATACTGTACCTACAAAAGAAGACCAGAAGCTTTATTCCAGCAATATTACTGAAGACTGGAGCTGCAGAACTTGCTGCACTCCTGGCCACACCATTTCTGTACATTTACAACACTGCCAGGTACCGAACAATGTGGAAAATTGGCTAGTTTTCCAGGTTTGGGCTGAAAAGTAGGAAATAACATTTCCACCATGCAAATGTCAGGCAATGACCATCTTCAATAAGAGACAATGTAACCCCACCTCTTGACATTCAATGGCATTGCCATTACTGAAACTCTAACTATCAACATCCTGGCCATTACCATTGACCAGAAGCTCAACTGAACTCGCCATATAAATGCAATAGCTACAAAAACAGGTCAGAGACTAGGAATGCTGCAGTGAGTAATTCACCTCCTGAATCTCCATCTACAAGGCAGAAATCAGCATGTGATAGAATACCCCCCACTGCTCTGGATGAGTGCAGCTCACAACACAAGAAGCTTGACACAATCTAGGACAAAGCGACCCCTTGATTGGCATGACATCAACAATCATCTACTCCCACTACCGCTGATCCACAGTAGCAACAATATACCATTATCTACAAGATGCACTGCAAAAGTTCCCCAAAGATCCTGAGACATGACCACTTCCATGGAGCAGGACAACAACAGGAGATGCTTGAGATGTCAACCATGGGAGCAGCAAGTTCCCCTGCAAGCTACTCATCATTCTGCCTTGGAAATATGTCACTGGTCCTTTAGTGTAATTGGTAAAAATCATGGAACTCCCTCCCTAATGGCATTGTGGGTCTCCCTACAGCAAATGGAATGCAGCATTCTGGAAGATAGATCACCACAATCTTCTTAAGGGTAACTAGGGATGGGCAATAAATTCTGGCCAAGCCAGTAAAACCAACGACCCATAAGTGAATTAAAAAAAAACTATTTACAGTGAATGCAGGAGCAAGTGATAAATTCCCAATGAGTGTGCAGGAAATATAGAGGACATAGAGATAGCTATCTACTACTTTGGGAGGGTTAGGATAATGAGAGCTGTTGACTGGACATGATACATGACATAATGAGATGTTTAGCCCTTGAGCTTTGATGAGCTACATTGACAAAAGAGAGAAGATGTAGCAATTACCCATCTGAGATGAGGATCATTAGCCTTCTTGCTATACTGCTGTGCATTGTGTTTCACCAAGAACATTGCACTTACCCACACTGCTATCTGTGTCCAGGTTGGCTGTGTCTCATGGCATAGCCTCTTTGTTAGCACTAGAATATAATACTTCCGTCCTCCTCAACAACCTATCCATCAGCCCTGGTGATGAACCAATGACTTAGAGCAACCAGAAAACAAACTTTCCAGCTCAGTGAGCTAACTTACATATTTAACATTGCAAGTTCCCAATGTGAGCTACAATTCCTAGTTTTCAATGTCTACAGTTCTGTGGAGCTAGGGTTTAAATACAGAGTTAATGGAGTGAATGTCACAAAGTCCTGGGAGAGGTGCATACTTCCACCTCTCCTGCTGCATGGTTCCAGGGCAGGCACCAAGGAGTTTAATTGCTTAATTACTGATGTGAAGAGCAGAAGATTGCATGAGAGAAGTTATCATGTAATGGTAAACTGGTTGCAATACATCTCACTTGAAAAAATGGGAATTTTAGACATAGGAGCAGAAATTAGACCATTCAGCCCATCGAGTCTGCTCCACCATTCAATCATGGCTCATAGGTTTTTCACCCCCATTCTTCTGCTTTCTCCCCATAACCCTTGATCCTCTTGACAATAAGAACTTATCTATCTCTGTCTTAAAATACTAAATGACTTGACCTCCACAACCTTCTATGGCAATGAATTCACCATAGATTCTCTAACTGAAGAAGTTTCTCCTTATCTCTGGTCTAAAGTGTCTTCCCTTTACTCTAAGGCTGTGCTCTCAGGTCCTAGTCTCCTACCAATGGAAACATCTTCCCAACGTCCACACTGTCCAACCCATTCAATATTCTGTACGTTTCAATTAGATATCATCCTTCTAGACTCCATCCCATATAGACCTAGAGTCCTCAAAAGTTCCTCACATGTTTAGCCTTTCATTCCTGGGATCATTCTCGTGAACCTCCCCAGTAAATGAATGTGGGTGTTCCTGATGACCACAACATTCACCCACCTCCATTGTCAATTCAACCTGACTCCAAGGATGGAAGGCCCTACCGATTCTTCATTTGCCTTGCTCAGATAAAATTATAGTGAATGGGTCCTTTACAAAGACAAATGCTCAAACGTCACTCAGATATTAAGCTTTTCATTCCTGTGACCATTTCTCATGAACCTCCTCTGAACCCACCCCAGGGCTAATACTTCCTTCCTGAGATATGGGACTCACAACTACGCACAATACTTTAAATGTGGTCTGACCAGAGCATAATAGAGCCTCAGAAATGCATCCCTGCTAATATATTCAAGTCCTCTCAAAATAAATACCAACATTGTATTTCTGTCTCAAACTTCCCAGTTCTTCCATGAAAGATCATTGCTTTGCCTCTTACAAGCTAGAGTCCCAGCAATGGTCATTCCTCATCTCAGAATATTGCATGTTTGAATGGCTGTCATTGGGGGGAGTGGAGGGAATGTTTTCGGCTGGCTTTGGGTAGCAACATGGGAAATCCCCCATTCAGAAATCTTGCCCGAGAAGTGCTTTTCTGATGCAGATACCCTCCGTAGAACATCTCAGCAGAAACAAAAGCAGAAGCAAAATGTTCAATAGTCTTTCAAAAGGAAAGAGAAAAACTAAACTTTTAAAATACAGAGAAGACCAGATGACATTTAACAAAGCATTTAATGCAGCAGCAATGATGGGCTGAACAGTTTCCCATTAGCCTGTAAAATTGCACTGTTTCTTATGTATGGATCTGCATTAAATAGATTCTTATTAGGATCTGAAGAAAAGGTGGCTAAAAGGGTCTGAGGGTCCAGAGCAGCCAAGGTTTGTTAGATCTGAGAGAACTGATTGAATAGTATTCCCCTGTTCCTGTGTTACCAGACCTAGTTTTATTATTGTAGCTCTTTTGTATCACAAAGATAAACTGCTTCCAAAAGGGCTAAGACATTCAGGAATATATTTCTGCATGATTTTCATTTGCAAATGTTTCCACATTAGGCTGTAATGTTACAGTCTGCCAAATATGTTCTTGTCTCATGACACAGATTAAATCATCTCAAATGTATACGAGAGAATAATAAAGCAATTTCAGGGCTTTTGAAAAGTCCTTAGGGCTTGATCCTAATAGAAGTCTCCATTTTTTTGCATCACATTACTTAATTTGAATTGGATTGTTGATGAGATTCAAGATTTGTGCTCTATTAGACTTGAATTTTAAGTGGATCAAGAATTCTACTTGTCATCTCATCAGTCCCTCCCAGTTTGTTATCAAATATAAATTATTAGTTTTGGGGGTTGGGGAGCATGTTGGGTGGGACGTGAAGGGGTGGTGGGGGGTTCTGGTGGAGGAGGGACAACTTGCTGTTGTGATGTTGCACAACCTGATTTTGTTTATCAAATCCAAGATCTGGAGTGCTGACTCTGTTTATTAATCCCAATTGGTGATATAGCAGCAAGACTTTACCTCACAGTCTTATCAATTTTAAGTTTTATTTTAAAATTTTACACAATATTTTAATGAGTAGAATTTCCATGTGAGATCCCAGAACTGGGTCTCAGTATTCCTAGTGAACATGAAGGTGCAGGAGCCCTCTTTACTGGGGACTGGCAGAGAAGATCACTGCACCAGACCCATGCCGGTCAGTTGCCACCCGGTCAGTGGTGTACATGTCACAAGATCAATAACCTTCACACTCCATGAGAATAAGCACCACTATCTAGTCTCTACAACCAAGACTGACACTCTCACTATTGCATGCAGCATAGAAGAATTCAGAGAGTACAGCACAAGAACAGGCCCTTCAACCCACCACTCCTCTGCTAACCATGATGCCATTCTAAAGTAATCACAGTTGCCTGCACATAATTCATATCCCTCTATTCCCTTCCTGTTCAAGTCTCTGTCTAAATGCCTGTTACACATTGTTATTGTACAAAAGTAATTTCTGTCTTGAGAATTATCAAAGCCACAGCATCTTTCCCCACTCGCTCTCATCCACCCTGACCCTGTATTTCTTACTCACTCACTCGGAATACTTCATCACCTTTCCTCCAGCCCCCTTTGTCAATTCCATTGGTTTGGTTTTTCCCTGTTAATACTGTAACTGTATAAATTATTAACTAATTGACATGAAGTCATTTTGGTCACCCTCATCTATATTGACTTTGCTGTATAGCTTTTCCAGTACTTATCATCTTTCTAGTTGATGTCTCCTCACTAAGCACATTCACTCCTCATCCAAATCCATTAATTTCCGGTCATCAGGATACCACATCACTGGTTAAGCAATCCAAATAGGAAGGTGAGGAAATTCATGCATTTGAAGAGAAACTCAGCCTCTTTTTATTCTTCAGTCCCTCAACCAGTGATAGTTTCAAATACGCAGGGCAAAGTGATAATAGCTGCCCCTGCACAACCAGGCCATCATCATGACCCTCACAGCCATTTAGCCAGAGAGGTGTGCAGCCTGCTTCTACAGCCTCCTTGGAAATAGGAGGAGCACTACATAGAAGTGTCAGAGAGTGGTGGACATATATTGCTTAGAATACAAACTGGACTACAGTGGTGTTCAGATAAGTTTATTGAAGCATATTAATTGACAAACCTGTACATAGAAAAAAAATAAACCATTCATAATAGGTATATAAAGTTTGATTTTGTTATGAGGTCACACAATCATTTCTTTTTCAAGTTGCAGCTTATCATGCCTCATGTGTCATAAGATGCCTCATGTGTTCAATGCCCTGCCTTTGCTCTCTCTAAATCTCTGCCCTGCCTTTCAGGCCTGGTTTACTCTCCTGCAATGTTCTGATCTTGAAAAACAACACTGGAAATGCAACTCTTCTATAAGTTAATGTTTCTGAATGGGTTAATGTTGATGTTACATTAGCTCTACTAATTCCACTGAGGTCACAAAGAGTCTGTGGACAGAGACAAGGACTTCTACTCCAGCTAATGGTGGGAAGTAGATGGGTCTGTACCAGCTCCTAGTATTTAGGACCAAATTACTGACCAAATGAACAGTTGTTGTAGCCAACAGCAATCAACCTTCTTGATCTCTCTGAATATATTCATGAAATAGATAATCTATGGTGATGTATGCTTAATCACTAAATAAACTCATAACTAAGTAAAGACAAGGATGGCAAATATCAAACAATCCTTACCCAGTATCCCGTACTGGCAGAGGTAGCAAATGCCACAATGTTTCAACCGTGGTCATCTGGAAAATTACCACACTTCTCTGGCTACAATGGTGTTATGCACGGACTCATCATCCTTTTGATGACCACATTGTGACCATATCTCCATGGTCAGTCTTCCTCCTCACCTTCCTCCTCCTGCTGAAATTCTTCCTCTCCATCTCTGTTCCAGGTCTGATGAGAGATCCCAATCACTCCACTCTGGCTCCAGTGAGTGTATTTGTGATCGGGCTGGCAGTATGCTCCAACTAACATGAAAATACCATTGCCAGGTGGTCTAGAGGCTCACCTGAGCAAGGGATACTATGCCTTGAACAACTCAATGGCTTGTTTAATTATATTCTTTGTTTGAAGATGGCTTTCATTGTACCTTCTCTAACTGCAGTAGTCACCTACTCTGGGGATACCACTTATCCCTGAGTAACCATCCATGCACCTCAGTACTGATCTAAAATTCAGTGCAGCCCTAATTCCGTAAAAATACATCAGTCTTGGAAACTGCAGGATGAAAGCATAGACATGCACAGTGGCATACAGCGAAAAGTGTTCAGTCACCACAATCTGGCACCATTTTTAGGTACAAAAGAATAAAAAAAAACTTACTTAATTAGAGTTCATCTTCATCAGCTGGGGTCCCAAACACGGCTCCAGCAAGGTCCCAACTCATGGTTTACTGCAGCCAGAAACCCCTGTTATGTGCACCAACACCACTGAAGTCAACATCCTGTCACCGCAAAAAGAGACCCCTTTCAATGACTACCCAGTAGCTGCACAGTTAAAGGGTAGTAGCCCTTTCTGTTAATATTGCCAGATTGCATTCTTCAAGTGAGCCCTCACTAAAGCAGGCATGCAGTCAACCATGCACTGCACCTACACAGGAAAACCCTGCCATCCATTGTATCTAAGATGCTGCATGTATTGGTATCAAAAGTGATGAGCTATGCCACCCTTATGAAAAGGAAATCGGTGACCATGTGAATACATATGTATGCAGTGGGAGCTTCACACTTATTACTGGCTGAGCATTGGAAGAAATAGATTGCAAAAATATTTAAGAACACAATGGACTGCAATGCCACTACCATTGAGTGCCTCTGGCCTGAAACTGCTTGAGGAAGGGTGGACATCTCAGTCATGATTTTACTGGAATGTTTTGGTCTCCTCTTGCATAGTGTCACACACATGTCAGGATAAGTGAGCCCATTCATATAAGTTATTTCAATTTGATACTGATTGCTCCTGTCAATGTATTCATTGCTTGGAGGTGCCCTGGAGCTACATCTATTGCTGAAGGAACAATTTTAAAGTGAGCAGCAGACTGTCAGACCTTTGAGGCACCTATCCCTGTCAAGTAATTAGTTGAGATGGATTTGGTCTCGCAAATACCTCACTCTCTTCCCTCGCTCTCTCATGAGAATTTCTTTCCTGACAGATAATGGCTGACTTTGTTAAATGGAAGAAGAGGTTTACAAGATATTGTTGAACAGCATTCCCAATTACTCTCTAACGAGGTATGGGGAGACACGTTTATTTGGAAGATTCCAAAATACAGTCAAGCATATGAATGAATGAATGAATGATTGAATGATTTATTGTCACATGTATATAGGGAGATACAGTGAAAAGTGTTCAGTTATTACAATCTGGCACCATTTGAGCTACAAAAGAATAAAACTTCATTGGCCAGGGTCCCAAACACTGCTCCAGGACTTCTGCAAGATCCCCACTTGGGGCCAACTGCAGCCAGGAGCCCTGCTCTAGGCACAGACATCACCACAGTCAGCAAACTGCCACTGCAGAAAGAATCCATGCTCCAATCCTACCATAGCTAAGAGCCTCCATTCCGCCATCATTGCAGCCGACGCCCCGCCACTTTTCCAGCATTCTATGCATCAGGCCTACAAATAAGAAGTCATCGCTGACACGTCTCTGGCTAACTTGACTCCAGTGGAACATCCACAAACAAAACGTAGAGAGTGAAGATAAGGAGATTTAATGTACCTCTTATGATGGCAATTCCAACATCAGTGGACATGCATGTAGAGTTATTCCAACTAGCAAAATAAACAAATAAAAATATTGTGGAGTTCTATGTATGCAGGAAATTCAGAATTCCAATAAATGAAAATAAAGATTTTGCCATTCTAGGCCCATTCCCAACTTCATAATGGTGTTGAAAGCTTGCATATTCTATGTGTCTTCATCATAGATCTTGCAAGTTGCATACCAGAAATAGGAAAATCATTTGGTAATTAAAAAAGTGAGGAAATTAAGGTAATTAATATTAGCAGAGAAAAAGTGCTGGAGGAACTTACTTGGTTAAAATCTGACAAACCCCGATGGCCTACCTCCTAAAGTCCAAAAGAAGTAATTACATCGGACTGAGTATTATTTTCCAAAATTCCCTAGATCCTGGAATACAGCATTTTGAGAGATTGCGAATGTAAAACAACTATCCAGGAAAGGAGAAAGAGAGAAAAGCAGGCAACTACAGACCCAATAGTGCAACATCACGAAATGGCTGGAATGTATTATTAAGGAATTCTTAACAATCAGCATAGAAAATCATCATATGGTCAGACAATGTTACCATACTTTTATAAAGGGAGATGGTGCTTGTCAAGTTGATTATCATGTTTTGAGAATGTGACTTATAGATGAAGGGAAACTAATAGATTTAGTATTTCTGGAATTGCAAAGGAATTTAATAAAATGCCACATAAAGCTTTAATAATGTTAAGGGCTGATGAAGTTGGGATCATATATTATTAACAAATGATTGGGTAATCGATAGGAAGCAAAGATTAATGGGGAATTTTAACGTTAGCAGATTGTGATTATTGTAGTCACGCAAGGATCAGTGCCAGAATCAATATTAATGACTTGGACAAATAGAATAATGTATTTACATTTGTTGATAATATAATGGAAATGATGATACAGGTGGAAATCTAAGCTGAGTGTGAGCAGTTAGAGAGGTTACAAAGAGATAGACAGGTTCAGTGTGGGCAATAAGTTGGCAGACTACAAAGTGGGAAAATCTGAGGTGATTCCTAAGAATAGAAAAGCAGAGCATTTTTAAAAGTGTAAGATTTGTAAATGTTGCTGTTCAAAGAGACTTGTGCGTACTCGTACATAAAAAGTTACCCTGTATGTAGAACAAGCTATTCAGAAAGTAAATTATATGTTGGGCTTAATTACAAGTAGATTTGAGTCCAGGAATAAAGAAGCATTGCTGTATTGTTTTGGTGAGACAACAACTGGAATACTGTAGTAACTTTGGTCTCAATTTTTAAGGGAGCATTTACTTGCATTGGAATCAATACAGCAAAGATTCACTTGTTTGGTAAAAGTAAAGAAAACAAAAAGGCAGCACAGTTCCAGGGGACCTGGGTTCAATTTCACCCTCAGACAACTGACTGTGTAAAGTTTGCACATTCTCCCTGTGTCTGGATTTCCTCCGGTTGCCCCGTTTTCCTCCCACAGTCTTAAGGTATTCAGGTTAGGTGGATTGACTATGTTAAATTTCCCATAATGTCCAGGAATGCACAGGCTAGGTTGATTAGCCATGGGAAATGCAGGGTTATAGGAACAGGGTAGTTAGGTAGGTCTGGGTGAGATGCTGTTCAGAGGGATGGTGTGAATCGATGAGTCAAATGGCCTAATTCCACACTGTAGGGATTCTATGATTCTATAATTCTGAAGAATCTTAAATGGGTCGGTGCTGTTCCCATTGGCTGGGGCATGTAAGTCATTGGATAAGTCTCAGAAAAAAAGGGATGAGATTAAGAGAAATTTCTTCAGTCAACTGTTGATGAATCTTTTGGAATTCTCCACTCAGAGGATTGTGAATGCTCTATTATTCAATACTCTCAAGGTTGAGATTGACAGATTTTTAATCTCTCAGGGAATTAAGAGATATGATGTGATGGTTGGAAAGTGGAGTTGAATCCATGACCAACCAAGATCATACTGAACGATCATGACTTGACAGATCATATACAGTCTACTCATGTGTTCTTGTAGCCTTGTGTTGTCACATTAGCTAAAATTAGTTTGAAATATCATCAACGGATTTAATTGCTCCAGTGAAAAATAGATCAAAATATAATAAGCTTCTACATAATGTACTTCAAAGACATATTTCAAATCTACTGTTAGTATAAAGGAAGGTCATAAGTCATTTAAAAGAAGATTCTGTAAATAACTACATTTCATGGACAAAACTGTTAAGTAATTCTGAATGAATCATAAAATTCTTAAGCGTCAGCAAGGAACTAGAACATGAGTTACTTCCTTTTTTTGGGCTTGGCAGCTAATATTCAAGGAATCCAGTGGAGGTGCAGTGTTTGTAATTTTGGTTTTCCCACTTTATTTCGTGTGGAGAAGGATATGTACAATCCACAGAGCTAGTCGGGACAACTTAGCTTTCACCTGGGCAGTTAATCCAGATCTGTAAAAGCCATTTTCCTGCGGACACCAAATTATTTTATCTGAGGATGATGTGGTCAGAGTGGACTAAGTAAGAATGAAAATGAAACAAAGGATTTAAAACTCAACCAGATCAATTCTGGTTCTGATTCTAAACAAACTACCCAAGGTGATATGTTTGCAATTCTTGTATGTTAGGGCAGGGTTGAAGATGACAGCCTAGTTTATACAATAATAATCATCATTCTTCCTAACTGTATCCAAATCAGTATTTTGTAATACTTGGCTGGAAAGTATGCGGGAAACTCAGAGACTGGCTATGTAAGCTCCAGGCCACTAGAGATTGTGCAAATATAGGTTTTGTCTTATGTTTGGTCATGGTCAGATTGATGTTGTTAATTTTCCTTAACATAGGCTGGACTGATGAAAGTACCTAGTGAAAGTCTCTGTGCATAGCTAAATGTGTTATTGGTGGACCCAAGTTAGCATTCAAGCAAATGAACATTACATGTAGACACACACAAACTGCACTTCAGACAGTGGTTCTGAACTGTGTTGAGTTTCTTGAGTGTTGTTGGAGTTGCATTTTTCCAGGCAAGTGGAGGATATTCTATCACAATCCTGACATCCTGTGAGGGTGAAAGGAAAGGCTGATAGGTATAGGGAATACTGGATGATGAGAGAAATTGAGGGCTTTGGTTAAGACAAAGAAGAAAGCGTATGTCAGGTATAGACAGGATAGATTGAGTGAATCCTTAGAGTATAAATGCAGTAGGAGTGTATTTAGGACGGAAATTAGGAAGGCAAAAAGGAGACTTTGGCAAATAGGATTAAGGAGAATCCAAAGGGCTTTTACAAATACAGTAAGGACAAAAGGGTAACTAGGGAGAGAATAGGGCCCCTCAAAGATCAGCAAGGTAGCCTTTGTGTGGAGCTGCAGAAAATGGGGGAGATACTAAACGAGTATTTTGCATCAGTATTTACAGTGGAAAGGATATGGAAGATATAGACTGTAGGGAAATAGATGGTGACATCTTGCAAAATGTCCAGATTACAGAGGAGGAAGTGCTGGATGTCTTGAAATGGGTAAAGGTAGATAAATCCCCAGGACCTGATCAGGTGTGCCCTAGAACTCTGTGGTAAGCTAGAGAAGTGATTGGTGGGCCTCTTGCTGAGATATTTGTATCATCGATAGTCACAGGTGAGGTGCCAGAAGACTGGAGGTTGGCTAACGTGGTGCCACTGTTTAAGAAGCGTGGTAAGGACAAGTCAGGGAACTATAGACCAGTGAGCCTGACCTCAGTGGTGGGCAAGTTGTTGGAGGGAATCCTGAAGGACAGGATGTACATGGATTTGGAAAGGCAAGGACTGATTCGGGATAGTCAACATGGCTTTGTGCGTGGGAAATCTTGTCTCACAAACTTGATTGATTTTTTTGAGGAAGTAACAAAGAGATTGATGAGGGCAGAGAGTAGATGTGATCTACATAGACTTCAGTAAGGCATTTGACAAGGTTCCCATGGGAGACTGGTTAGCAAGGTTAGATCTCATGGAATACAGTGAGAACTAACCATTTGGATACAGAACTGGCTCAAAGGTAGAAGACAGAGGGTGGTGGTGGAGTGTTGTTTTTCAGACTGGAGGCCTGTGGCCAGTGGAGTGCCACAAAGATCGGTGCTGTCCTCTACCTTTCGTCATTTACATAAATGATTTGGATGCGAGCATAAGAGGTACAGTTAGTAAGTTTGCAGATGACACCAAACTTGGAGTTGTAGTGGACAATGAAGAGGGTTACCTCAGTTAACAACAGGATCTTGACCAGATGGGCCAATGGGTTGAGACATGGCAGATGGAGTTTAATTCAGATAAATGTAAAGCATTGCATTTTGTGAAAGCAAATCCTAGCAGGACTTATACACTTAATGGTAAGGTCCAAGGGAGTGTTGCTGAACAAAGAGACCTAGGAGTGCAGGTTCATATCTCCTTGAAAATGGGGTCGCAGGTAGATAGGATAGTGAAGAAGGCGTTTGGTATGCTTTCTTTTATTGGTCAGAGTATTGAGAACAGGAGTTGGGAGGTCATGTTGCATCTGTACAGGACATTGGTTAGGCCACTGTTGGAATATTGCATGCAATTCTGGTCTCTCTCTTATCGGAAAATGTTGTGAAACTTGAAAGGGTTCAGAAAAGATTGACAAGGATGTTGCTAGGGTTGGAGGATTTGAGCTATAGGGAGAGGCTGAACAGGCTGGGGCTGTTTTCCCTGGAGCATCAGAGGTTGAGGGGTAACCTTATAGAGGTTTACAAAATTATGAGGGGCATGGATAAGGCAAATAGGCAAAGTCTTTTCCCTGTCGTTGGGGAGTCCAGAATTAGAGGGCATAGGTTTAGGGTGAGGGGGGAAAGATATAAAAGAGACCTAAGGGGCAACTTTTTCACACAGAGGTTGGTAAATGTATGGAATGAGCTGCCAGAGGAAGCGGTGGAGGCTGGTACAATTGAAACATTTAAGAGGCATTTGGATGAGTATATGAATAGGAAGGGTTTGGAGGGCTATGGGCCGGGTGCTGGCAGGTGAGACTAGATTGGGTTGGGATATCTCGTCGGCATGGATGGGTTGGACCGAAGGGTTTCCATGCTGTACATCTCTATGACTCTATGACTGTATCTACTTTGTAGGTATTGGACATGCTTTGAGGAGTTAGAGAATTTGTTTGCCTGATCCAAGTTTGTTTTTGGTCAATGGTAACCCTCAAGATGTCGACAATTGGGGATTCAGTGAAATAATACTATGAATCTCAAGGGAGAGGGTTAAATTCTTAAAAACAACATATTACAGATATAGATATCTGAAATAAAAATAGAAAGAGTTCGAGAAACTCAGTTATTCTGGCAGCCTCAGTTTCTGACCTGCAGATGGTGTGGTGGGAGAATGGGGATATCACAAAGGGCTGTCACATATCCAACTTGAAGGCCTTTGATGAAGTAAGTGCAACCAAGCTTTTATTAGATGTAGTCTAGACTGTGTATCCTGCTGAGGTATTGGTATACAATGCAACATCTGTGTCTTGGCATAGGTGAGCAGTAAACATAAAACAGATCGACAAACAATTCTTTATAATATGTGCCATCTACCTAGTAAATAGTGCATGGCATCATTGATTTACTTTACCTGACAGTATCCTTTAAAATATATTATCTTCTCTCATATCTCTTGCCAACCTTTATATGTGGGCATGTGTTCAGCATTCACTCTAGTTGCCTCTGATGTCCCAGTTTGTAATGAGGACAATTTTACTTTTAATGAAAGAAAACAATTTGCATAAGGCTGTTCTCTTCACTAACTGTCACATTCTATACTAGGGACGGCCTCACATTGATTACATGCTCAGGGTTTTCATTTCTTGAGTTAACAGTGTATTTATCTTTACCTTCTCAATTGTTTACTTTTTCTGCTCTCTAGGCCTCTGTTGAATTTATTTCTTGAATGAGACTGAATCTGCAGAAACTGTTCATTTAATAAGTTTCGATCTTAACCATAATCCAGTATGAAAACATTTTTCCTTTTTTCATTCATTCATGGGATGAAGGCTGGCATTCATTGTTTATCCCTAAATTTGTTTGGGAAGGTAATAGCAAGATACCTCTTGAAACACACCAAACCAAGCACTTTGATGCTACTAAAGACTTGCTTTGCTGTTTCAAAGGGAGGTTAAGAGTAAACTACATTGTTGTGTATCTGCAGCCACAGATAGAGCAGTAAGGATAGCAGTTTTGTTTTCATTCAACAATGTTAATGGACAAACTGAGGTCTTGTAACCATCTAGAAATTTCACAGTCAACGTCACTGACAATATTTAATTTATTGCCAATTAATAATTTAACCTAATTAAAATTCTTCAGGTTTTATGTTGGAGTCTGAATTCATGTCTGCAAAATATTAATTCAGACCTATGGTATTATTACAGTCACAACACTATTTACCTGAACTGGAATTCAAATTAACAAAGGCTGTGGTGGGATTTGAACTCAAATTCACTAGTTTATTAACATAAACCCTTCATAACCATGTATAATTTACAGCTGAGAATGGCTCAATGAAATAGATTATTCAAGTACAACATTGCTCATTTGCCAAACCAAGTACCATTTCACAATTAAAATTCTAAACAAAATGCTCTGTTTCCATTTTCATGCTATTCAGATGTGAGAACCTTTTGTACAGTAACTACATAGAAATTTGATTCTATTGAAATCCTGACATGTTTTACCACTGGCCCCAAGAAGATTAATCTGGTAATATATCAATACATTTTTAACAAAGCAGCTTTCTGTGCTATCTCAGTGAAGAATACTGTGGAACAAACTTGATTAGAAACAAAAAAAAACTGCAGATGCTGGAATTGAAAATAAACAGGCAGGAGGCTGGAAGTACGCAACAAGCCAGACTGTATCAAGAGGTCAAGAAGTCGATGTTTCGCTTGTAACCCTTCTTCAGGACAAGCTGTGCAAGAAAGTTGCTGCCTGCCTATTCTTCATTACTCCCAAGAGTTACTGGGTATTCATTGAGAAAACAGTGCAGAGCAATATTCCTGGAAAATTAGAGGCAAAGTAAACTGAAATATTTTCAAAAGCATTAACAATGGTGCATTTGCACATATTAAAAGTCAAAAAGATATTTCTTGTCTGTAATCTAGAATGTAGAATTCAGAGGCATTGCTATGTAATTACACACAGTCAATAAGTAAAAAATGAGAGTCACACTGCTCCATATCAGAAATATTTTATTGTCTTATTCTCTCTGCATGCTGTCTTATGGGAAAGTCATTTTATATTACACAGAGCTAAAGTGTCAGATTGAAGTTTGAAATTTAACAATAAATTATGCAGATTGTTTGAACCTGCATTACACAATATATCTGTGGCATAAAGAAATTGTATTTTTCTGTATTAAAGTAGCTAAGTCATAAAACAACAAACAATTTGTCTAATCAACTCAAATTTCTGCAATTAATGTATATTCTGATCACATCTTTTTCCTAAAAAAAGCAATATTCCTTTGATACAGTAGGATGGGTCAGTAAGTGTGGAAATCCTTAATATTGAAGGTAATTAATATTGAAGGTAAAATTGTTCAGCAAACCCTATCAGGGACACTGACGTTACCCTCAGGCTCAGAAGCACAACACAGGTTGAAATATTGCGAAGGCAAATAATATACAGAAATGTGTCATAATTGTGGCAATAATGTCTAATTTAGAAAATAAAAACACTAATGCAGCATTGTAGTCAGTATTTGAGCAAATATTTCATATAAAATATCACACTGTAGATATCTATAGATTGCGCTGCAATCATACCCCATTGAGTACATAACTTATCTTGCATCATCCTTGTCAGCTGTGTTTGAACAGCAGTGTTGTGAGTTGTCGATCTGTAAAGAGAACACCTTTAGCAATCTGTTAATTACATAGAGCAAACTAACATGAGCCTTGCTCAAAGCTCTCAATTTAACAAATGGTTTTATATACTTATTTCTAAAATAATAATTCACAACTAGCATAAATATTACATCTGTGCTCAGTCTATATTGCTCATTTCTTTAAAAGGATTGACATTAAGATTCTGAATGAAATCCAGAAAGTTAACCTAGCTTCTTGTGAATCTGCCACACCCCTTGCTTCTCAACAACCATGCTTTCAGCACCTTAGGCCTTAAGTTCTAGAATTCCTTTTCTAAGTCTCTTTTTCTTAAAACCATTCATTCATGAGAGTAAGCATGCCAAGCTGAGCAAACAGTTCCATGGCTATTTGTACTGGGAAATGCAAAACAGAAGTAATAAATCTTAGCTAAGAGCCTTGACAAGCATTAGCCTATTGAAACACCTGAGCCTCCCCCAGTTGACTGAAATTCTAGCTGTGATCTCAGCTTTCAGTTTCACACTTTTGGTATGAATCATACAATCCCTACAATGAGATAGAGACTATTCGCCCCATCATTTAGCCGACACTGGATGCTAAGGAACAATTTACCATGTCCAAACTACCTCTACATGAGGTTAAGAGGTTTCAAGTGCTTTGCCATTTCAATTATTGAAATATAAAAGACCTTGATGATGGACACTTTAGACAATAGTGAAGGATGTATTTTTTAAAAAAAAAGTAGCATTGTGGTTTTACCAGAGTGGAAAGTTAGAAATGAATCCCTTTTAGACATATTTTTAAACAAATGTAACTGTCACTATAGGGTTCATTGTATCTATATATTGTATCATGTGTGTATGGGCATGGAAGTGCCATACCTTTGCATGAGCAATCAGGAGAGGTCCAGAAACCCAAAGAAATTCAAACATATTAATAGAAAGCAGGACTTATCAGCAGTGCTTCGCCTGAGGGCCACCCTAGTAGGGTGACAAAACATCTCCCGCTCAGCAAGCAAACCTACATCCAGATCCAAAGATGAACCACCTCGATTTAATTGTAAACTCCCTGCAGTGTGAAAGCAGGCCATTTGGCCCAACAAGTCCATACATCTCTCCAGAGAGCAGCCCACCCCGACTCCCCCCTCCCCCCCCCCCCCCCCCCCGCCCCCACCCCAAGTCTATCCCTGTAGCCCAGCATTTCCCATGGCTATTCCATCTAACCTGCACATCCCTGAACACTATGAGAAATTCAGCATGGACAATCCACCTAACCTGCACATGTTTGGACTGTGAGAGGAAACCGGAGCACCTGGAGGACACCCATGCAGACGTGGGGAGAATGTGCAAACTCCATATGAACTGTCACCTGAGATTGGACGAAAGTGAGTACCGCAGATGTTGGAGATCAGAGTCAAGATTAGCATGGTGCTGGAAAAGCACAGGAGGTCAGGCAGCATCCTAGGAGCAGGATAATTGATGTTTCAGGAAAAAGCCCTTCATCCACCTGAGACTGGAATTGAAACCAGGTTGCAGGCACTGTCAGGCAGCAGTGCTAATCACCGAACTACCGTGCAGCCTCAAGTAAGAAAGTCCTTAGTCACTGGGTGGTTTAGGTTGGTTTCATTGTGAAGTGTATACTACACTTTCATAAAGTTTGTGAACTAGATGAGGTTTTTCCCCTTATAACAGTTGAGAATAGCTACATGGTCACCATTAATTAGCATTTCATTGCAGATTTTTGTTGAATTCAAATTTCACCATCTGCATTTAGTGGGATTTGAACCCATGTTCCCTGAGCATTTGCTCTGGATTGCGAGTCCGATGACATTACCAGAACACCACCATCACCCATAAACTGTCAGATGCCAACAGTCATACATGACAAAGGCCTGCCATAAAATTACTGGATGAGAACACAACTCTAGAAGAAACTGTGACTACCATTAACTGCCTGAAGACCTGGAAATGTTGGAATTCCACCTAAAGCCTTGTGGCCTGAAGCTAAGTAATGATCTCCATGAGCTTTTATGATTTGGCGAGAAACACGTCAGAATTTCACACAATCTTTGTGGTGTCATTATCATCACCTTACATAAAAACAAAAAAGAAAGTTCCAACTACTCTGGGATTATTCTTCTTTCTATTGCTGCAAGGGTTCTGGCTGCAATACATCTGAACAAGCCTGTGACTACTACTGCATAAGAAAACCTCCCAGAGAACCAGTACAATTTCCAGGTAAATAGAGGCATCACCAACATGATGTTGGTACTCAGACAAATAAAACAAGTGTTGTCAGCAAAACATCACTTTTGTTGATGTCCTCAAGGCCTTCAAACACTGTGAGCAGATGAGGACTTTTGAAAATCATTAAAAATCTTGAAAGCCCATATAGATTCCTGGTCATGAAAATAAGTTTATATAAATCAAGCACATCAACAACCTTTTGAGCCCTTCTGAATCTCCAATGGTGGAAAGCAGGGAGTCATCTGGCCCTGACCTTATTCGCTACCTTATTCAACAAGATATTGCAGCAGGCAACAAAAGACCTTTAGGAAAGAGTCTACATTTGCTTTCTGACTTATGGAGCTCTCTTCAACATCAGACTCACACAAAGGAAAAAAGAGAAACACATCAATGAACTTCTATTCACTGCTATTCTATTCACTCCTATTCACTGATGGCTGTGAAGCCCTGAACAGCAGGCAGTAAGATTTGTAACATGTAACAACACATTTTCTGAGGCTGTACAATTCCTCAGACTGAAAATCAATTTAAAGAAAACTGAAGTCCTGCATCAGTCAGCATTCCAAGTCTAGCATTGTCAGTGAGTTAAAAATCACACAGCACCTGGTTATAGTCCAACAGGTTTAATTGGAAGCACACTAGCTTTCGGAGTGTCACTCCTTCATCAGGTGGTAGTGGAGGTGGTATTGTCAGTGAGGGAACTGAGCTGAATTCTTCCATGCTGTTATTCTGTCTATAGGATGGTCTTATTTTATTTGTTATCATCCTGAACAAATAAGTGGGTAATGAGCTTTCAGAAGCAACAATGCATTTTGCAGGTTGTGCAAACAAACTTGGAGCAATCACAGTCTTCATATAAAACCCAGACTCAAAGTGTACAAATTTGTAGTCATCATC
Source organism: Hemiscyllium ocellatum (assembly GCF_020745735.1). NCBI lineage: Eukaryota > Metazoa > Chordata > Chondrichthyes > Orectolobiformes > Hemiscylliidae > Hemiscyllium > Hemiscyllium ocellatum. Next base: position 48,665,923 of record NC_083402.1, read on the forward strand.
ACATTTCTGTCTGATGCCTAGACATGGGTCCTCTACCATTAATATGTGCACCTTCTAGAGCAATTCCACTAGTGCTGCCTCTGCAGCACCCTCAAAATCTGCTGGCACAACACAAATATTGTGGTCCTGGAAAAAGCCAATATCACCAGAATTGAAGCCATTCTCCTGCAAAATGAATTTGTCTGGGTGGTTAACCGTTTCTGCCCAAGATTATGTTGTGAGAAAGTTGACCATTCATAAGCGTGACAGAAGATCCTGATGCAAATATTTCAAGGACCTCCTGAGAAAGTGTGGCGCTGTGTGCCTATTTGACCACGAGCAACTAGGAAAGCTGACCATAGATTGTGATGCTTGAAAATACTGCATCAGGAAGACTTTAGACAACTTCGAGACAGAGTGAAAATTAGAATGAAAGAGAAAAAAGAGAAATATAGCTTCAAGTGCTCCAACCATGATCATACCTTGCTTTATACCTGCTGAGGGTCACAGATATGGGGCGGCACGGTGGCAAATTGGTTAGCACTGCTGCCTCACAGCGCCAGAGACCTGCATTCAATTCCCACCCCGGGCAACTGTCTGTGTGGAGTTTGCACATTCTCACTGTGTCTGCGTGGGTTTCCTCCGGATGTTTCGGTTTCCTCCCACAGTCACAAAGATGTGCAGGTTGAGGGAATTGGCCACGCTAAATTGCCCGTAGTGTTAGGGGTAAATGTAGGGGAATGTGTCTGGGTGAGTTGCTCTTTGGAGGGTTGGTGTGGACTTGTTGGGCCAAAGGGCCTGTTTCCACACTGTAAGAAATCTAATCTAGATGAGAGATATGCCTGATTAGCCATTAGCAGGTTTGCAACTGATGAATACAAACACTTGTAAAATCTTTGTCCACAATGAAATTCCTGGAAATACAAATTCCACTGAGTGCCCACTCATGTCTCAGTACTTCTACATTTTAGTAATTGTATTGGTGTTGGAAATTTGATTTATTTTAACACTGAATTTTTTTCTCCTTTTTCCTATGTAGCATTAGGCCTGACTTAACTGCTGTTAGAACACAAATCTGCCTTAATCACTGGGATCGCTGAGGTCATGATGTTTCATTGAGTTGACATCAAATGTGGCAACATGTGTACCCTCTTTTCAGTGATTAGGAAAGTTTTGTTCTCAGAAGGAATGACAACCAGCTACAGATGAAGGTGAACAAGGGACAACAATCATCCTGATGTCATAAGTAGCTGTCCTGTGATTTTTGGCTGTAAGGACTTGAACCGGTGTATGACACATTATAAAAGTACCTTACAAAATAGGCAATATCAACAAGTGCTCAAGGTCAGGAGCAGTCCTTGTCAATCAATCTTTGCATGTGGCAGTCCTTGCCAGGGAGCTGTCTTCTACAAATTGAAGGTGAATCAAAAGAGTTTAAGGGAAGACCAAGGAAAGAGTTCCCTATCAACAAGAGGTTGCCTTCACAACTTTAATGAGATTTTCACACTCTTTGCCAACAACCTGTTTCTCTTCTGGAAGTAATGAACTATCCTCAATTTTCACATGTGCATCATCTTCTTAGTCAGATTAACGGATGTATCAGATCTAATATATTCATAACAAATGTAATAAACTAGCTAAAAATTGCTTACAAATAGTCAACTGCCTCTATTAGGTAACTGTGATCAACACTCAAAACTTAATGTTGGAGACTAAATTTTTAAATTGGAACAATGAGTCGTCTGTTTCTAGCTAAATATGCCAGAAATGTTTCTGGACTTGTGCAATCTGTCATCAATTCTCACATTTATTTTAGAGGGTAACTGTGACCTGACTCAAATACATATGGTCCTACACCTATTGCTTTATTTAGTAGAAAGCTACAAGCAGTTCCCTTTTTGGTTTTTCATTGATTTTGTAGTAACCAGACTGGGAAATGAAAGAGTGGGTTCTAAGAAATCAAGAATCCTTATTGGAAGTAAAGATAAACAAAATGAAAATGTCTGCCAGAAAAGAGACAGGCCTTGCTTCAGCCAACAGCAGCAGTGTATCTGCTAAACAAGGTAATACAGTGTTGCTGGATATGGCTCAATAATGTATTTGTAGCAGTGACATTGCTTAATTCTTAACAAACGTGTAGCACTTAACTATGGCAATTGGTTTCAGTTTTAGCTTGAGACAGGAATTTGGATTGCCCATGCCAAATCTTTGTTGTATTTTATCCAATCCCTTCAAACATGGTGCTTAAGGGATTTTTAACCCCAGATTCACTAGTTGCAATACTATCTCAAACACAAAACCATTAGAAGAAAATGGAGTTCCAAAGTAATCATTTGATGGTGTTTTCCTGCTGTCACTGGCACACAAGGGACTGTCAAGAAGTTCAGGGGAGACAATTTATCTGGAGTAGGGTTTTAGTTTTTTTATGGGCGATCTCAAGGGTCTGCAGGCCATAGTTTAGCCCGCAGTTAAAATGGCATGTGTCTTGATAATGTTGATAGGTCTTAACTTGATAATTTAAATCCGATTTGGCTAGCTTTCTTGTGCCTGAATACAGAAAACTTAAGGTAGGTTACAAAAATCTGGTATGAAAACACTTACCAACATAACCCCTCTGCGCACAACGATCATTCAGGGTTGCTGGGGGTTAAAGGCAAATCTCAAGTCTCCGTCACAAATTTAATTAACTGAGTTTCTATTAAAATGTCATTTTCATTTAAATTCAAGTCTATTGGAAATTATTGCCAGTTCAATTGAGTTTATTTCAGTGTATTAGAAGACATTAATGCCAATGTACAAGCTCACAAATCATATAATTGTAAGGTTTAGTGTAATTGAGTGAGAGTCCTCACTGATTATGATACATTGTAAGAGAAATAAAAACTGGCAGAATTATATCAAAATGCTGCAAAAAAAACAAAGGAAATTAATGCCACTTCATAAACTGGAATTTTGGCAAATAAGGATATTGTTAAGGTACTCAAGATGCCTGGACTGCAACTTTTTAACAAAGTTATGGTTGGAAGTTTCCTTTTTACATAAGCAAGTGAATGGCCATTTCTTTTTGTAATTAAATGTAAGGTTGTATTGTATCCATTCCCTTCAAATACGATACTCAAAGGATTTTTAACCCCCAGAATTACAAGCTCCAATACTGTCTCTTATGTAAAGTCAGTAGAAGAAAGAGAGGTCTAAAATAATTATTTGACATACATCTTGACTTTTTTTTTGTTTCGTGCAGGTTGCATAGCGTTTCTTTTTGAGAGATTATCACTATGCGTCTCTGTATGATTTTGCGTTGTATCTTACCAAATGTGTCCCCTTAACTATCTACCTCACTCCTGTGGCATTCCTCATATCCAATTCTATCCCCATTTTACCTGTGGCATTCCTGAAACAATGCACCACTCATTAGATATCCACCAAAAGACCAGCATACCTTCTGCCAGTGCCATCTTAGAAAGGCTGTTGTGTATCCGAACAAATGTTGGCAATCTGGCATTGTCTTCACCAGCAGGGTCATGGTACAACAGCCATGGAGCCTTATTGCACGTGGAACACAGCTGACACTCTCTCATATGTACAATCCTACTCTCTCACTCTGGTCAATATTTAATCACCACATACACAGTTAACATGTCCTTAATTACATCCTGTCAAGAACCCGCTCGACGTCACTGCTAATCTATCCCCAGTATCCACCACTGACCCATACCCTATCATTGTCCAGTAGGGGGAATGTCACATACAAGTAGGCAGGACCATAATTCTAAAGCTAAGCTTTTATTTAGAACCACCAAAATGGAGCACAAACAAAACAAATAGAGGCTGCACTTCGGCCCAAAATGTAAACCAAAGGCTGGCACGTTGACTAATGACTTCTCTACAGTCCAGGACGGTCTGCTGCATGCAGCTCTGATCTATTGGAACTGCATGTCAGTCAGGCATTGGCTGGCTGGTTGCACCTGACGCAATTGAGTCTGTTCTTGGACAAGCCAAACTTCATCTTCTCCTCCGGAAGACTGGCTCCACTCCCCCAGCTCCTCAGCATGATTTACATCATCTTGGTACCTGTTCCATTGGGTAGAGCACTTCACACCAAGATGTTGTGATGCACTCCATCCAGACTATACTGGAGGCCCACCATTATCACCCCACTCAAGACCAGTCCAAGAAGTGGAACCACATTTGCACCAACCCTATTGGCTGTACCACTGTGGTCCTGTTTGAGGCATTGGGGGCATTGCATCTGTGCTTTACATCAATCAGGTGTTACTTGCTGGTTTCATGAGTCATGGTCACAGTGGGTAGTCCCTGTCCTTTACTAGCTAACCTGGACACTCAAATATGAAATGTACATGTAAGTGCTCCAGGATGTCAGAGTTGAGGTACTGCCAGGATAGCTGGCACACATCTGTAGAAAGTAGTACTGGTAATCCCAGATAAATGAAATGGAACCTTTTCTTGTTGATGAATTCTGCAGTGTTGTGATACCGCCCTCTCAGTGCTACATGTGTACAGCCAATGGCATTCTGTACCTGGGAGAAGAAAACAATGTTTGCAAACTTACTGCAAGGGTTGGACCACTAACCTCATCATCACAAAACAAAGTGAACTGGTGTGATCTTGCACAGATGACATCAGCCTCGGTCCTGATGGATTTATGGATGAGATCCCATCTGGGTTATCCATCACTCCCTTGAAGGAAGTTCAAAGAAGTTCAAAGTGGCTGTCACCTTCCAAGCCACCAGGAGAGATTGGCCTGTCATTCCTGCAGCCCTCAGGTACTGCTTCATCATCTGGCTTAATTCTGACACAGTGTTCAACTACAGTCATTCTTAGCACCATTACTTGCTCATGCCCAAAAAATAGAATTGGAGATGAAAAACTCCACATCTCCTGTGGACTCCATGCATTCTGCCTCTTTAACCCTTCTGTGAACTGCAGGCTTCTTGTCCTCCTCAGCAGCCTCCTGCTAATCCTGGACTTACCATTGTCCCTGGTCTTCCTGCAGCTGCCTTCACCTTCTTAGGAAGTTGGGCACAATGACCAAAATGGCCCCTGCAGCGGTCTCTGGGTGGAATTGAACAAGAATGGGAGCACAAAAAGTGAAAGATGTTTAGGGGTCAGAGAGATCATTGGTGGCATACTCTGCAGCTGAGGGTTGCATGCACCACTGCATTGAGTGAGATATGCAGCACCTGATAACAAGGGCCATGTCTCCATCACTCATTCAGCTCCAGCCTCAGTATGTGCAAGAAATTGTTGAATGTGCTGTACTGACTGAGTGGCCAACACATTTCATCAAAAGGCTGTGCCTGCTTTGTTCCAAGCTCCTTCCCATCCCAGATCCACATCAATCAACCAGCTTTTCATAACATTCAGAATAAACCATCATGAAATGCCCATAACAGATGATGAAGCAATGGTCTTCAACTTTCCTCCACAGCAACTTTAGAAACTGCAGAAGTAATAGATCATCTTTGGTCTGCATCGACCTCTTTTTAAGTCATTATTACTAACTTCAGCATCATTGAGATCCCAATATTCTGTTTGTAAATCACTTTTGATCAGCATTTCAACCCTATTCATATTCACTCTGCAAGCATTGCGAATAAATGATAAAATGCGCAGGCATTGTGATGGTTACTGCCAATAATGCCTCCTCCCATAGCTTACTATGCTCTTGGTCCTGTTCTGCCTAATCCCCCAAACTCCATATCATAGAGTCGGTCCAACTTGTCCATGCTGACCAGATATCCTAAGCTAGTCTTGTTCCCTTTACCAGCCCTTGGCCCATATCCCTCTAAACACTTCCTATTCATATACCCATCCAGGTGCCTTTTAAATGTCATAATTGAACCAGCCTCCGCCACTTCCTCTGGCAGCTCATTCCATACATGCACCCATCCTCTGTATGCAAAAGTTGCCCCTTAGCTCCCCTTTAAATCTTTCCCCTCTCACCTTAAATCTATGGCCTCTAGTTCTGGACTGCCCCACCCAAGGGAAAGGACCTTGTCTATGTACCTTATCCAATCACTTCATGATTTTATAAATCTCTATAAGGTCACCCCTCAACCTTGCATTCCTCACCATCATCATTCTTGTTCCCATCTCTGGAAATGCCTGTGCTTGCCCCCCTGCCAACCCTTTCCTTTTGGCAGTGCTTTCCCAATAGGTGCCCTTGCAGCCTCCTGAATGATCACTGGACTGACTGCCACAAGTATATTCACCCAGACCTCTGACTGACTTTGATGAGTAGCCCATAGACATGACTGAGCAGACTCCCTGAATGATGATATGCAATTCCTGTCACTGCTGCTGCTGCTGCTGACCCTAGAGGATTAACCATTTCCCACTCCCTAGGCTACAGTCAGACTTCTTCCCTGCCTGTGAGCAGCTTGAGTGAACAATTGACCATGGTCAAGCCCCTGGGCTAAGAACAGACTGTGGATGTGATTGGTGGTACCACGACAAGCTGATCAATAACAGCATCCACTTGACTAGCCCCACTCACTTCTGACAAGACCATTTGATTGAATAATGTGCATGCAGCTGGCACATGGTGTGGTTTTAAATTGACATCTTGGTGTGCTGTACAACCCAGTGCCCCACTCTGACAGATCCCGACTGACAAACATAGCAAGCAGCCTGTCTGTGTGTCTGTAATCAATAGCACATTAATGCAGCCATATTGATAGACTTTGGCCCTGGTTGAAACATTAATATGCTAACAGGCTTGGCTTGGAAAGGCAATACAAGGCAAGACATGGATGCTGTGAGCAAGCACCGAGAAGCAGATTGGTGCAATCTGTGAACTGGTGTCTGTCCTTGTGTACAAAGTGTCCTTGTGGTTGTCTTTCATTGCCGGCATGTCCTGCTATGCAGGTTTGTGCTTTCTACGTTGCCTGAAAGTGCATCAACTGTGAAGGCCATGAGGGATTGGCGAGTGTCAGATGCCAATCTCTGACGGGTGCTTGTTGATTGTGCCTTGAAATGTTGTTTGGTGATGAGCAACATGGAGGCTTTTCACAGGCAGCAGTGAACTGAAGGCACTGAAGCCACCCTGACTTCCATGTCAAGATTTCTTGAAGTTTGACACATTTGTTAAGTTAGGACCTTACGGTGTTGTTAAGGCATCTTACAAGCCATAATCCACTTGAATTGGCAACTGACCGCTACTCCTTGAGAATCTCTCCTCATCTCTTGGCAAATGCATAGAAAATGCCATGAAATGCTGCCACCATGAAGATAAGCCTTGGCAGAATTCTCTCCTGATTCTGTCAGTAATCTCTCCAAAGCCCACATCATAGAATCTCTGCAGAGAGGAAAGAGGCTATTGAGTCTATTGAGTGTGCACTGATCCTCCAAAAGACCATCCCACCCAGAACTAATAGCCCCCGCCCTTTCCCCATAGCTCCACATTTTGCACAGCCAATCTACCTAAACTGCATATCTTTGGACTGTAGGAGAAAACTGGTGGACCTCGAGGAAACCACGTGAACACAGGGGAAATGTGCATATTCCACACAGATTAGATTAGATTAGATTAGATTAGATTAGATTAGATTACTTACAGTGTGGAAACAGGCCCTTCGGCCCAACAAGTCCACACCGACCCGCTGAAGCGCAACCCACCCATACTCATACATTTACCCCTTACCTAACACTACGGGCAATTTAGCATGGCCAATTCACCTGACCTGCACATCTTTGGACTGTGGGAGGAAACCGGAGCACCTGGAGGAAACCCACGCAGACACAGGGAGAACGTGCAAACTTCACACAGTCAGTCACCTGAGGCGGGATGTCACCCAAGACATGAATCAAACCAGGGTTCCTGGCGTTGTGAGGCAGTAGTGCTAACCACTGCACCATCATACCCCACCTCCATCACTCAGAACCTGAGAAAATTCTACATTGTCTCACATTTCTACATTATGTAAAGTAGTCTGCCAAGTACAGAGTCATAGAGTCATAGAGATGTACAGCATGGAAACAGACTCTTCGGTCCAACCTGTCCACGCTAACCGGATATCCCAACCCAATCTAGTCCCACCTGCCAGCACCTGACCCATATCCCTCCAAACCCTTCCGATTCATAAACACATCCAAATGCCTCTTAAATGTTGCAATTGTACCAGCCTCCACCACTTCCTCTGGCAGCTCATTCCATACACGCATCATCCTCTGCGTGAAAAAGTTGCCCTTTAGGTCTCCCCCTTAGGTCTCTTTCATATCTTTTCCTTCTCACCATAAACCTATGCCCTCTAGTTCTGGAATCCCCAACCCCAGGGAAAAGACTTTGCCTATTTATCCTATCCATGCCCCTCATAATTTAATAAACCTCTAATAGGTCACCCCTCAGCCTCTGACGCTCCAGGGGAAAACAGCCCAAGCCTGTTCAGCCTCTCCCAATAGCTCAAATCCTCCAACCCTGGCAACATCCTTGTAAATCTTTTCTGAACCCTTTCAACTTTCACAACATCTTTCCCAATAGGAAGGAGACCAGAATTGCATGCAATATTCCAACAGTGGTATAACCAATGTTCTATACAGTCGCAACGTGACCTCCCAACTCCTGTACTCAATACTCTGACCAATAAAGGAAGGCATACCAAACACCTTCTTCACTATCATATCTACCTGTGACTCCATTTTCAAGGAGCTATGAACCTGCACTCCAAGCTCTCTTTGTTCAGCAACACTCCCTAGAATCTTACCATTATGTATCTAAGTCTTGCTAAGATTTGCTTTCCAAAAAGCTGACTGTGGATTTTAGGAAGGAGCATTAAATGTAAAATCTTACCATATGTGCCATAAGTGGAGATATTTAATGTTTATTTTTGTCCTTATCTAATATTTAAATTTTAATTTTTAATCTAATTATAGATTGCTGCTTTATTTATGCGATTAACTAGTAATGCCATTTTAGCTGATATGGGATACAGACCTCAAACCATTGAGATAAATGTTTAAAATTGTCTTTTGAATGTTCCTATCAAACAAAATTTAAATGAAATCTTGATTTATTAGGTTTTACAGCAAATGATGACCAGAAGCAAATAATAAAATGCATTGCTGAAGGACAATGCTGCATGTCCAGAAATAATTATGTCTTTATTAATTAACAGACTGATATTTTTAAAATCATTTTTAATCACTCATGGACATGAACGTTACTGATGAGGTAGCATTTTATCACATGTCCCTAGTTGCCCTTGAGAAGGTGATGTTGAGCTGATGATCAGTTAATCTTACAGACCAACCAAACCCTATACCTAGATTATACTCAATCACCAAAACTTTGAAATTCACAAAAGGAGGTCTACTAGCAGATTTATGCTGATCTCTATGATTAATTTATGACAAAAGAGTGAAAATGTGAGTAATGTAGAAGTCGTTCATCCTTTCATAATGCACAGGATGAAGGCATCAATGCCAAAGCTGATATTTGTTGTCCATCCTTAATTTCCCTTGAACTCATTAGTTCTCCAGGCTATTTCGGAGAGCAGTCAAGAATTGACAACATTGCAATGAGTCTGTAGTAGCAAGTAGACCAGACTGGGTAAGAACAGCAGATTTTCTTTCTCTAAGGACATGAGTGAACCTGACTTCTTTTAAAAAATGACAATTATAAATAACTACATGGTCAGCATTAGACTAAATTTTATTTTCAGGTTTCAATGAATTCAAATGACACAATGGTGGGATTTGAATCCATGCATCCAGTACATTATCACTCCAGTAAAATTACCACTGTGCCACCACCTTCCTGTAGCATTAAAGCCCTAATGAGAAATGTTGACTTGCTCGTTATCATTACGGGACAGGAAATTAACAGGAGATCCATGTATTAATTTTATGATGGTGGAGACCATAGTCGATTGGCTAATAGACAAGGAGCTTTCATGAGCTAAATAATCTTTCCTTGATCATACTTTTTATGAAACGGTGAAACAAAGGTGATACTTAAAAAGCTTGGAATCAATATTATGGTAACTATTCTGTGACTGCATTATATATAGTGAATTCACTTCATCTGCAGGGCTGCGTATTTACGCAATGTCAGATTGCCTTCAATATTTTCAATCTAATCACTGAATTTAAAAGTTGCATGATCAAGCTCTTTTCCAGAAGTTTAGTTTAAGGCTGAAGCTGATATACCAGTGTAATATTGAGAGTGTTATGTACAATAAAATACAATACTCTTGTTAAGCCAAGGATGTTAGGCCAACACCTCATCAGTTAGTGTCAGAGTTATTGAAATTATTGGAATATAATGAAGCAATGTTCCAAATAAGGTATCATTTTGCTCAGAACTTTGTTTTGTGTGAGATGTTGTTCTGCCCCCCCAACAAACTGTTTGTGAATCATTTTGAAAGTGATAATGTGCTATGTAGCTACAGATAGTTCAGGTAGAATGAAAAGAATTGGGAAGTGCTGAAAACTCAGAATAGAACTTGAAAATGCTAATGATAGCACAGCTTTCATCCATAAAGCTAATAGCAGTTTGATATCTGGGTGGGATCTTTCATCAAGTCAGAAGTTTTGTGTTAGGAATTAGTGCCATTGATGTGGATCAAAGCTCTATGAAATGAATAAAAAACACCAAAAAGATCAATAAACTGCTATCTATATTTAAACTGGGCCGAGATAGCCAGCAGAAATCATTCATATATTTGCTTTGATCTGGGACTATCAGTAAAAATATCTGCATGATCTGTGTTAGATTGCAGTCCAGATGGTAAATCCAGTTTGATCTGAATCAATATACCAAGGGAATACCTCAAATTCAAAAGCAGAATCACAGCATTGAAGCGTAATCTATTAAGGGACACAGTTTACTAGGTCTTTGACCATTTTCAAAAATAAATAAAGTCATGAAAGAAAATATCACCACAAGCTAAACTGTGATTATGTATGCATGCCAGCTTAGAAGCAATATCAAGACAGGTTTTATTTGATAAAATGTGTTTGAAAATCTGTCCATCCCCAGTGGTTTTCTTGCCTGCAGCATTTAGCAGACATAGTTGCCATATTCTAATGAAACTGGGATTGCTAATATTTGTTTTCTAATTCAGCAAATGGTCCCATGACATTTGGCAGAGGGAGCCTGCACAAAGTAGCTCTATTGAACAGAAGAAACCTTAATAGATTTCTTTACCTTATCCAGAACATTGCAGAGGTTTAAGTGGATGGTGTGCTATGTTATCATATTTTGGAATCTATGTGCAGGAAGTTGCTTGACCCATAATATTTATGTTTACAGAAATGAACTACCATCTAGTTTTTTGAGAATCCTATCAAACACTTGAGCTTACAAACTCTTTGAGCTTTGTATTATTGGTCAGTGATTGATCCTTCCTTTTGAAAATAATCTTGCAAGGCTTTCCTGTCACTCGACTGAATAGAACAGAAGAAAGAACAATCATGGCCATGAAAGAATTATTTTTATGGCATTTACAGAAAATGTTTACCAAAATGGGAAATTGTTTTGGACCACAAAGTTTACCAATAGCCATGCAATCCATGTGCTGAGTGTATTCAGTGGTTTCAGGCCATCAACCTGACCCTGATATATGCCTAAATCAGGATGATATGGTTGCAGATAATTGGGAGGTGATAGTGCTCTCATGCAATTGCTAGATTTGCCCTTCCAGGAGGCCATGGGCTTGAAATCAGCTTTCAAAAAGCCATTGGCAACTCACTGAAGTGCTTCCTATGGTGGTACACACTATAGACAGAGTTCACTGGTGGCGGAGAAAATGGATGGTTAAATTGGTGATTCAGATGTGAATTAAGCAGACTGATTTGTGCTGAATGGTGTGAGGTTTCTTGACCATTGTTGGAGACACATCCCTCCTGGCAAGTTAAAAATATTATCTATAATGCACCTAATTTTCTCTTTTATGTGGCTGAGCGGTTTTGGAAAGGAATAATGTGAGGTAGTCATCATTGCATTCGTGGTCTCTGAACTGATGCAGAATCATAGAAATGTTACAGCTTTGTGAGAGAAAGTGGGAGTTTGTTTGTCATAGACTTGACCTCTGCCCTATTATAATATCATAAAATAGTTACAGCAGAAAAGGCGGCCATTTGGCCCTTCATGTCCATCCCGGATCCATGAAGGAACCATTAACCTAATTTCAATCCGTTCTTACTCTAAAACCCTAAAAATATTTTCTCTTCAGATAATTACTGATTTCCCCTTGAAGTCCTCAACTGAATCTACCTTCACACAATCTCAGGCCTCACATTTGGATCCTAACCACTAGTTGCATGATAGAAGTTTTTCTATAGGTTACCTTTAGTCCTTTTGTCAAGCACTTAATTTTTCTTTTAGTCATTCATGGAGAGTGGGTAATGATGGCAAGGCTGGCATTTATTGCCCATCTTTAGATGCCTAGAGGACAATTTAGAGACAAACACTTTGCTGTCGGCCAGGTAGAGATGGCAAATTTCAATCCCTAAGGCAAATAAGTGAACCAGGTGTATTTTTTGCAAAAGTTGACAGTGGTTGCGTCATTACCTTTAGATAAGCTTTTTAATTCCAGGTTTTTTGTTTATTCAATTCAAAAGGCACCATCTGCCATAGCCCTCGGAACATTAGCTTTGGGTTCTGCGTAATTAGTCCTATGACATTACCACTCCCCACATTGTCCTCTGGTTAGCTTCCATGGGACTACATTTTTTTATCTACTCAGACAAATCCCTCATGATTGTGAATAGCTCTATTAAATCTCTTTTCAAACTTCTTCTCTCTCGGAAGAACAAGCCCAGTTTTGCAATCTATTTATGTCACTGAAATCCCTCATCCTGAACCCATACCCACAATTTTTTTCAGCATCCTCTCAAAAGACTTCAAATTCAAATTGCTCTTAAAATGTGTTGCACAAAATTGTAAACAATAGTTCGGTTGGTCAAATTATCATTTTGTAAAAAATCACCACAACATCCTTGTTGTTGTACTATGTACCTTTCATTTTAAAACTTAGAATCCCATAAATATTCTTAACCAGTTTCGCAACCTACCCTGCCGCCTTCACATATCCACAGGTCTCTCTGTTTCTGTACCCCTTTGGAATTGTAGACTTTAATTTATACTGACTTTCGTCATTCATGTTAGAATAAATAATTTCCCAATTCCCAGCATTAAATTATATCTGCCACATGCCTGGCCATTCCACCAGTTTTCTCTATGGCCCTTCTGACATGTCATCATCATTCCAAGTTTGGTATCATCAACGAATTGTGAAACTGTGCTCTGCATCCCAAGTCTAGATCCTTAATTATAAATCATGTAAAGCAATAGTCTGATTACCAATCTAATTCTCTGTTTCCTGTCAGTCGGCTAACTTCGAATCCATGCTTTCATTAATCCCTTTATTCCACAGGCATTGTCTTTACTAATAAACCTGCTATTTGATACTTTATTAAACGTTTTTTGAAAGTCCTTGCACACGACTTGAAACACATCACCCTCATTAACACTCATCAAAAAACTCAGATAAGCTAGTTCAATTTCTGTGAGTAGCCTGTTTAGCCCTTGTTGATAAAACAATGTCTCCATACTAGGCATCAACCTCGTGACGTTTCTCTCCACTGCCTCTGGTGAAATGATATCCTTCCTTAAATAAGGGCACCAAACTGCTCACAGTATTTTCCAACATTATACTTCACTTGCCAACTTTCTGATATCAGCGTACACTCAAGTTTCCTGCTTGCACAACATAGCTGTCGTAAAAGTTTTTCTAATTCTGTATTTAACTAATGCTTATCCCATTTATTGCTGGAAATCTAAACAATAACAATTTTTTGTTTTTGTTATTGTCTCGACTACCTCCTCTTTCACGACAGATTTGGTAGCATGTTTTTGGTAAAGATAGGTAAAATGTATTCAGTTGATATTGCAACCATTCCTTCTGCCATCATACAAAAATCTCCTTTTTAGTTCCTAAATATGACTAAACTCCTTTAACCACCTATAGAAGATTTTTGGAAAATCTAATAAACCAGTAGCTCAGTTTAACCCCCTGCAGTTCAAATTCCATTTCTACAATTGGTAGAATCTAAGTTCAAGTTTTTTTTTAATTTAAAAAGTTTGAAATTGAAAACTATCATCAATGGTAGTTTCAAAAAAAACTCTCGTTCATTAGCATCCTTTCAGAAAGAAACTCTGCCTTACTTATTATATCTGATTCCAAACTCACAGAAATGTGACCAGCTCTTAGCTGCCTCTGAAAGGACCTAAAAAGCTATTAGGTTGTACCAAATGCTACAGAAGATATAAAACTAAATAAAACCAAGCAGACCAACTGGCATCAATTTAGGCATCAAAAATGATAATGACACACCTAGCCCAGCAATGTCCTTCTTACCATCATATGGGGATTTTGTTGAGATTGTCAGAACCATGCCACATATTTGTCAAGCAATAGTCTGACATAATCATACTCACTTAATCATACCTTGAAACCAATGTCCCAGACATCAACAGTGCAATCCCAAGTTGTCCCATTCCACCTCAAAGGCTATTGATGAAGCAACGAAAGGTGGTTGGACTGAGGGCAATGCCTTGAAAGAAATTCAGTGGCAACGTTCTGTGATCAGGAAGAGTAGTCTTCAACAACCACAAACACCTTCCTCTGCTTTAGTTTTGACTACTGCCAGTTGTGAATTTTCTACTCATTCCCATTGGCTTCCGTTTTACCACAGCTATGCCCTTGATTTGGGGATAGAATGTTCATGGACCCTCTTTCTGCTATCACTTAAATATTTATCTAAGTTGAGCAAAGCAGAAGAAAATGTACCTACCCCTGAATTGTTGAGTTCCAATAAATGTCTCAAGATCTGCTGATAAATTCTAACATTTATTATTAGTGCCTTGGAAGATGAGGTTCACGAGTGTGTTAGGGATATTTCTTCTAGCGCAGCATATTGAGGACTTATCATAGAATAGAACTTTAGATGTACCATTATGTAATAAAAAAAAGAGTCAATTAGTACATGTGTTGTAAAAGAACCTTTCGGGCTCAGTGACCATGATATAACAGAATTTCACATTATGTTTGAAATTAAGGGAGTTGAAACTGAAGCCAGGATGAAAAAATTGAGTAAACAGAGTTATAGAGTCATAGAAATGTACAGCATGGAAACAGACCCTTCAGTCCAACTTGTCCATGCCGACTAGATATCCCAACCAAATCTAGTCCCACCTGCCAGCACCCGGCCCATATCCCTCCAAACCCTTCCTGTTCATAAACCCATCCAAATGGCTCTTAAATGTTGCAATTGTACCAGCCTCCACCACTTCCTCTGACAGTTCATTCCATGCATGTACCACTCTCTGCATGAAAAAGTTGCCCCATGGGTCTCTTTTATATCTTT
This sequence comes from Hemiscyllium ocellatum, assembly GCF_020745735.1. Classification (NCBI taxonomy): domain Eukaryota; kingdom Metazoa; phylum Chordata; class Chondrichthyes; order Orectolobiformes; family Hemiscylliidae; genus Hemiscyllium; species Hemiscyllium ocellatum. Next base: position 48,681,292 of record NC_083402.1, read on the forward strand.
CCCCTCTCACCCTAAACCTATGCCCTCTAGTTCTGGACTCCCTCACTCCAGGGAAAAGACTTTGCTTTTTTACACTATCCATGCACCTCATAATTTTGTAAACCTCTATAAAGTCACCACTCAGTCTCTGATGCTCCAGGGAAAATAGCCCCAGCCTGTTCAGCCTCTCCCTGTAGCTCAAATCCTCCAATCCTGGCAACATCCTTGGAAATCTTTTCTGAACCCTTTCAAGTTTCGCAACATCTTTCCAGTAGGAAGGAGACCAGAATTGCACGCAATATTCCAACAGTGGTCTAACCAATGACCTGTACTGATGCAACGTGACCTCCCTACTCTGGTACTCAATACTCTGAACAATAAAAGGAAGCATACCAAACGCCTTCTTCACTATCCTATGTACCTGTGACTCCACTTTCAAGGAGCTATGAACCTGCACTCCAAGGGCTCTTTGTTTAACAAAACTCCCTAGGACCTTACCATTAAGTGTTTAAGTCCTGCTAAGATTTGCTTTCCTAAAATGCAGCACCTCGCATTTATCTGAATTAAACTCCATTTGCCACTTCTCAGCCTATTGGCCCATCTGGTCAAGATCCTGTTGTAATCTGAGTAACCTTCTTCGCTGTCCACTACACCTCCAATTTTTGTGTCATCTGCAAACTTACTAACTGTTTCTCTTATGCTCGCATCCAAATCATTTATGTAAATGACACAAAGTAGAGGACCCAGCACCGATCCTTGTGGCACTCCACTGGTCACAGGACTCCAGTCTGAAAAACAGCCCACCACCACCACCCTCTGTCTTCTACCTTTGAGCCAATTCTGTTTCCTAATGGTTAGTTCTCCCTTTATTCCATGAGATCTAACCTTACTAATCAATCTCCCATGGGGAACCTTGTTGAACGCCTTATTGAAGTCCACATGGATCACATCTACCGCTCTGCCCTCATCAATCCTCTTTGTCACTTCCTCAAAAGACTCAATCAAGTTTGTGAGACATGATTTCCCCCGCACAAAGACATGTTGACTATCCCGAAACAGTCTTTGCCTTTCCAAATACATGTACATCCTGTCCCTCAGGATTCCCTCCAACAACTTGTCCACTACTGAGGTCAGGCTCACTGGTCTATAGTTCCCTGGCTTGTCCTTACCACGCTTCTTAAACAGTGGCACCATGTTAGCCAACCTCCAGTATTCCGGCACCTCACCTGTGACTATCGATGATACAAATATCTCAGCAAGAGGCCCAGCAATCACTTCTCTAGCTTCCCACAGAGTTCTGATCAAGTCCTGGGGATTTATCCACCTTTAACCATATCAAGATATCCAGCCCTTCCTCCTTTGTAATCTGGATATTTTTCAAGATGTCACCATCTATTTCCCTACAGTCTATATCTTCCATATCCTTTTCCACAGTAAATACTGATGCAAAATACTCATTCAGTATCTCCCCCATTTTCTGCAGCTCCACACAAAGGCCGCCTTGCTGATCTTTGAGGGGCCCTATTCTCTCCCTAGTTACCCTTTTGTCATTAATATGAAGATATGAAAGTGTGAGTGGTAAATTGGCTGTGGTAGTTTGGGAATCTGCATTAAAAGTTATGATGTATTTTAGGATACCTTTAAAAGAATTATTACACAGGTTACAATAATGATATATCCCTTCAAAGCAAAAAGTCAAGCGACTATAATTTGTCAATGAAGCTGGGGACTGTGTTAGGTTTTCAGATTATAAACTTGAGAAAATGGAAATTTGGATACTGGAACTTTAAAATGTACAATAGTTGGCACGAGAAGGGAGGCAATAACATCCTGACAATACTTGAGAAGGCAGGCAGTGCCCAGGTTGAAATCAAAGCTGACTGTTTGGGAAGAGGTATCCATATCGATGATAATAGATGCATTAGTGATAATATTCCAAATTTCTTTAGATTCTGGAATGGTTCCTATTGATTGGTAGGTATTAAAGGTCACCTCACTAATTAAGAAGGATGGGAAAAAGACAATGATGAATTGCAGATCTGCTAGACTGACATCAGTAGTTGAGAAAATGCTAGAATATATAATAAAGATGTGATCAGTGGACATTAGGATATTAATGCTCTGGTTTGGCACAAATGGTATGTATTTGTGTATGGGAAATCATGTTGAACAAATCTGTTGGAAATTTATAATAATGTTCTCAATAGAATTGATAAAGGAGAATTGATGGACGTTGCATACTCAAAAGACTTTTGATAAACTCTCCCATGGGAAGTTAATTTTCAAAATTAAAACACATGGTGTTTGAGGTAATGTATTATGATAGATTAAGAATTGGCTAACAGGCAGAAAACAGAGAGCTGGAATAAACAGATTATTTTCATGTTGGAAGGTTTTGAATAGTGGGCTACTTGCAAAGATTAGCCATTCACAATATGTATCGATATTTTGGTTGTGGGGACTAAATTTACAATTTCCAGATTTGCAAATGACTCATGTCTCGGTGTGAGTGTATGCTATGAACAAAATGCAAAGCAACTTCAAAAGGATTTGGACAGACTTCGTAAAGACATGGCAGAAGGAATATAATTTGGAAACTTTGGTAGGAAGAACATGTGATTCCTTAAATGGTAAAAGGTTAGAAAGTGTAGGTGTGCAGAGATTTGGGTGTCTGCCTGATAAATCAATAACAATTAACATATAGGTGCAGCAGTCAATTAGGATGGCAGATGTTATATCTAATTTTATCACAAGTGGATTTGAGTACAGAAGTTAACAGAGACCTGCTGCATTTGTATAGAACATTGGTTAAACAGTTAGAATATTATGCGTTAGGAAGAACTTCAAAGCTTGGAGTAAATGCAACAAAAGTTCAAGGACCTTATTCCAGAGAAGTCAGCACTCTCCTATGAAGAGAGATTGGAAAAACTGAGTTTGTGTTCTCTAGTATTTTGAAGAATTAAAGACTGTCTCATTAAAACCTACAAAGTACTTAAGGGGACACACAGAGACACCACTTTGAACTAATATAAGGAGATTTTTCCTAATGCAGAGGATTGTGAATCTTTGAAATTCCTTTCTCAGAATGCTGTGGAATTTCAATCATTTATGTTTAGAGATTGACAGGTTTCTAAATAGCATAAAAGAATATGGTAATATATGAGAAAAAAGCATTGAAATGATGATCAGCCAGAATGATATTGAATGGCAGGCTCAGCAAACTGATTAGACAAAAGTGAGGACTCCAAATGCTGGAAATCAGAGTCTAGATTAGAGTGGTGATGGAAAAGCACAGCAGATCAGGCAGAATTTGAGGAGCAGGAAAAAGCCCTTCATCAGGATTGAAGGCAGGGAGTCTCCAGGATGGAGAGATAAATGGGAGTGGGGTGAGGGTGAAGAGAAGGTAGCAAAGAGTACAATAGGTGGATGGGGGCGGGGATGAAGGTGATAGATCAGAGAGGAGAGCGGGGAGGGTAGCAAAGAGTACAATGGGTGAATGGGGGTGGGGATGGAGGTGATAGGTCAGAGAGGAAGGTGGAGTAGATAGGTGGGAAGGAAGATTGGCAGGTAGGACAGGTCATGAGGATGGTACTGAGCTGGAAGGTTGGAACTGGGGTAAAGTGGGGGAGGGGAAATGAGGAAACTGGTGAAGTCCCCATTGATTCCCTGGGGTTGAAGTGTTCCAAGTCGGAAGATGAGGCATTCTTCCTTCAGGCATCGGATGGTGAGGGAGCAGCGGTGGAGGAGGCCCAGGACTTGCATGTCATTGGCAGAGTGGGAGGGGAAGTTGAAATGTTGGGCCATGGAGGGGTGGGGTTGATTGGTGCAGGTGTCCCAGAGATGTTCCCTAAAGCGCTCTGCAAGCAGGTTAAGAAGAAACGTTGTTAAAGACGCCAAATACTTTGCAAAGGTACATTCCCTGATCGAGAATCGAACCTACGCCGTGGCAGTGAGAGCGCCAGATCCTAACCACTAGACAACCAGGGAAGCAAGTTGATTGGCTACTCTTATTTCTATGTTCCTGATGGACTACTCCCTCAAAAGAAAATAGCTGTTTGGGTTTCTATCATATCACCAAGTCAGGGAAACCTGCTAATACACTAATCAGCAGATTCAGTTTGTGGCAGACATTAATCATTGAGTTTTATACATTTTAATTCAAAAACTAGTTGTTAGTTCTGGATTTGTTGAAATATGTTCATACGACCCAGATGATTCAAAATAAGCTAGCAAAATATCAACTACTCACGAATAAGATTGAATAATTTGAGTCATGTTGAATTCATGTGACCTAGTCAACAAAATAAAACTTAATTTAAATAGTTCAACTGAGTTATCAGTTTTGTGAAAATTTTCTTTTGGCAAGTAGCTTGAGAAATACTATCAGTATCATATTTATATAAGAATCAACCCAAGATTATATTGATTGAAATCAATCTCATCTCCTGAAACCCTCCTGGCAATTTGTGCACAATTTCCTGCAAGATCATTCAAACAAATCCATAAGGGAATATGTGGAGTGTTCTGAAAAGAGACTTTGTGATAACTTTTGGAGGAATGACCTTCACCTCAGAATTGATGAACATTGAAAGGTTGATGGGGTTTTTGAGGACACATTGTGGTTAATTCATTTTTTGTAAATCACCTTATAATAATTATTTACTTCCCCTGATTCCAATTCACAGCAGAGATCCAGAAGCCAAGATATTCAACAGTTTGCTTTCACTTAATGTATCTTTAATTTCATCAAATTCACACCCTTTATTTGGAAAACAAAACAGAACTATTTGGAAAATATGGTAATATAATTTAAAGCATATGAGGCATTAGCAAATTTAACTTTAATAACATATATTAACATCCTGTTTTGAACTTCATATTAAAATTTAATTGTTTGCTTCATGACATCTTAATATATTAACATTTCTAATTTTAGCGATTGATTTGAATTAACTTTGGGGCTTTGCTTAAGTAGATAGTTAAAAGGGAAGCTGTCTTTAAAATTATGCTCCTGTTTTTATTAGGGCAAAGATATGATCTGTATGATGTGATTTTAATGGACTCGTGGTGAGAATTGGTCAGCAAGTTCTTAGTGACTAAGAACTGTTTGATGACTCTTTTACTATTTAATGACTCCTTTCATTCCTATGTTGACAATTTACAGCAGGCTAACAATGTGTTTAGGGGCCATCTTTTTTTGTGAAAAGGATAATTCATAATGGCAGATCCCAGGAGATGCATTGCAATAGATCTGAGTGGTTTTCAAGCTGTAGTATTCAGATCTCCAACACCTTTTCTTCGTCTTAGTGATGTTAGTTTTAATAATTCATTTGGTAATTTTTAATATTTCTTTGAAGAAGCGATTTCTTATATACTCAACTTTTAAGAACCATTGATAATCACATGAGTAGCAGATGAATAAAGAATGGTTGAAGAAAGGAGAGAAGAATGCATGAAAAATTATATAATGGACAGCCTTATGATTACTACTTCACTGGAAATGCAGCAAAAACAGATATATTTTTCTGCTTTGAGTACTCTCAAGAGACTTTTTTTTGATTAGGTATGACAAGATAATAACTGAGACGATTTGCTCTTATAAAAGCCTTGCTGAAGCTGTTTATTCCAGTTGAAGATTGAACTTTTGTATCACTTGCAAAAACTGGCCTGAAGTAAGACAAAACCATAAGATGATCAGGGAAATTGATGAATGCAATTGGCTGGCAACATGAGATGGGGGATTTGATAAATATATGAGTCACCACTGATTGACATCAAAAGAGATTTAAGAATCAGCATGAGTGACATAATTCACATTATAAACATTAGGACATTGAGAAGGTCGGCATATTGTCAAGGAGGTAGGGTCTGGTCAAGTACTGAAGCCTTGAAAAAGCCTTCTTTGCTACATTGGCCATCCAAGAATAGACTCTTGAACATGGCAAGCCAAATTGCTGGTTTTGAGAATACATTTCCAGTGATTAACAAGATTAAGGAATCTTAATTAAACTATATTGTTGTTTTGGGTCATTGTGTACCAGAGTAAGAGCAGAACCTGGACAGTCCAGACAAGGAAAGGGGCTATAGCGATGGCAAATCAACCAAACTTTTTCCATCATGTGGTCAATCAGGAATCACTTCTGTTCACACTGGCATTGGTTGGGGTGAGTCTCAAACCGAGAACTTCGAATTCAGATTGAGGGATGCTATTTTTTAATTTCAAAAATATTTAGAAAAATATCTTTTAAAAAGATATATATATAGTCACAAACACGCTTTAGTTCTGTATAGTAACATATGAAGACAACAAACCAACACTGGAGTTTGACTCTATCCAACAAATCAAAGGCATCTCTTACTTGTACAAGATTATGTTTACATGCATTTGAGGCACGAGGACAGTCTGATAACTGAACTGATCCTTAATTAACTTCAGCAGTAATACCTCTAACAGTGGTCTTTCCCTCCTGCACCTTTGTGACAGCTGCCCCAAGTCTTATTGTGTCCTTCAGCATTCCTGGACCTTGGAATATGCCGGGGTCTGCAACATTCAATCGGAGTCAATTCCTTGCCCTGGAAAACCAGCAAGTTTCAGGCAGATCAAATTGCGTCTTTCTACCCACTGTGTCACAAGACGTTCTAACAGCACAGTCCAGATCAATTAAATCCACATGGAGTGGAGGGTAACCTGCTGCCATCTTGTTCAGAGTGACTCAATATTCAACTAGATATTCTGTTTCCCCATTAAGCCAATGAAACCATCTCTTCAAACTACAATAAGATAATATTTCAAACAACTAGCTTTGAGAATGTTGAGTTGCTTAGCATGTTAATTAAGCAGATTTGTAATTTTTTAAGCCAGATGATTTTGCAGCAGCTTGCAAAGTTAATTTGGAGCATTGGTTTGTACATAGCTGATGTTTATTGGCTTATTAGATGCTAATATACATTCCATTGGAGAGTAGGATATTCTTCTCATGAATAAAGAACTAAATGTTTTTCACTGCTGTCGACCTCACTTCGTTAAAAACAGGTGGAACTGAAATAGATCCAGCTCTGTGTTTCCACTGAGGGGTTTTCATTAGTTGGAATTTTTGAAAAATCGCTAATCCTGTAACATTTACAATAATGAGAATTTAATGCTCTTTAAGTAACATGCTATCCCAATATTAATTTTCCCAAACTTCACTAAATCAGCTGTGGAATATATGCTTTTCTATGACTACACAGCAAAGCAATAAAGATCATAAAACATATAACAGTATAGCACAGTACAGGCCCTTTAACCCCCGATGTTGTTCCAATCTTTTATCCTACTCTAAAATCAAACTAAGCTACATACCCTTCACTTTACTATCATCCATGTGCCTATCCTATAGTCACTTAAATGTCCCTAATTGCATCAGACTCAACTAGCACCAGTGGCAGTGCATTCCACACACCCACCATTCTCTCCTAAATCTTTCTCCAATCACCTTAAACTTATGCCCCCAAATAGCCATTTCTACCCTGGGAAAAAGTCTCTGACTATTCAATCTATCTATGCCTCTCATCATCTCGTACACCTTTGTCAAGTCACCTCTCAACTTTCTTTGCTCCAGTGAGAAAAGCCTTAGCTCCCTCAACCTTTCTTCATAAGACATGCCCTCCAGTCCAGGTAGTATCCTGGTAAATCTCTTCCGCACCCTCTCTATAGCTTGCATATCCTTCCTATAATGAGGCGACCAGAGGTGAACACAATATTCCAAGTGTGGTCTAACCAAGGCGGTAAAGAACTGCAACATAGCCTCACGGCTATTAAACTCAATGCCCCTGCTAATGAAAGCCAACACACCGTATGCCTTCTTAACAACACTATCGACTTGGGTGGCAACTTTGCAGTTCAGTTTCCTGGTATTTCCAAGGTTAACTGTGGTGGGTACATTTTTGATGCCTTACAGTGAAGGAGAAAAGTATGAAATCACAAGTATAATAATACATTATATGTCCACCATCAGAAGTGGAGAAGAAGTAGTACGATTTGAAGAGCACCAAGCTAAGATGTAAGCAGATTTATATCCATAAGTACACATAACTGAGTATTACAGTAGTGAAGTAAACAGTCAATATGTGCCTGTGTAGTAAGATATTAATATAGCAGAAATTATTGCATTGCAAATTAAAGACTGCAGTTGTCCAATTTCATTATGAAGCATTGTAATCATACAGGTTTGTATGCATAGTTCCATATGTCCTGCTAGATGAGGAAATATAGTGATGGGGTCATTGACTCATGTGAGAGCAAACAGAAGGAAATCTCAATGGTCGAAAAATGTTAGATGTAAAATGCAAGTGTTCGGCATCTGATGAGAAGGAAGAAAAGCAGAAAAGCCTCTCAAGAATAGTAGGAAGGGAGTAAAGCTCAATTACAAGACCATTCAGTCACATTTATGTACCTTAGTCAAATGTTATGATACCTTGAAAATTTAATAGGGCACTCACAAAAATCACAAACTATCTGAAACGTATCCATTAAATGCTGATGGTTCTCAGGTGACTTTTTATTATTCACTCTCATTGTTGACTAGGCAAGCATTTATTGCCCATCCCTAATTGAATTTGTAAAGATGGTGGTGAGCTCTTTTCTTGAACCATTGCAGTTTGATTTAGGTTGACCCACAATACTATTAGGGAAAGAGATATTTATGGGATTTTGACCCTATGACACTGAAGGAATGATAATTTTTCCCAAGTCAGGATACAATTTAATCCATTTATCCCTAAGAACTATATCTAATCCCTTCCCAAAAACATTCAATGCTTTGGCCTCAACTATGGTTGAAAATTCGGCAGACTCATCACTCTCTGGGTGAAGAAATTTCCCCTCATGTCAGTCCAATGTTCGTGTTGAAGGGCTTTTGCCCGAAATGTCGATTTCCTGCTCCCGGATGCTGCCTGACCTGCTTTTCCAGTACCACTCTAATCTTGACTCCAATCTCCAGTATCTGCAATACCCACTTTTGCCCTTTGCTCAGTCCTAAGCGGTCTAGCCAACTATCCTTAGACTGTGACCCCTGACTCTGCAAAAGCTGTGAGGATAATGTAGAACTTCAGAACTTTCACTTTGATGCAAACAGTTGGCAGACAAACTTCAATGTGAAGAAGTGAGGTGTAATGCACTTCTAAGTAAACATTAAAAGTAAAAGGTACTATTCAAAAGGGTGTGCAGGAAGAGAGAGACCCGGGTGTTCAAGTATATAAATAAGGGACATTAATAAAACATATGGTATTCTAGGCTTCATTAATAGGTGCAGAGAACACAAGGGTGGGGAGAGTTTGATCACATTCTCTCTGACTTTCCTGTCACTGCAAGGACTGCTGATTGGTGAGCATGTGAAATATGTGGACCCCTTGAGTGGTCGCACCACTACGCAGCTGAGAGAATATATCGGGTGTGATGAATTTATAGTAGACAAGATAGACCTCAGCTGGAATATTGTGGACAATTTTGGGTGACACACTAGAATAAGCATGTAAATGCTCTGGAGAGGACGCAGAGGAGATTTATGAGAATTGTTCCAGAGATGAGAAACTGCAGTTATGAGGCAACATTAGAGAAGTTGGGACTGTTTTCCTTTGTGAGAAGAAGACTGAGGAATTTTGGTAGCAGCCTTCAAGGTAATGAGAGTTCAGAATAGATAGGGAGAAAATGTTCCTGCTCACAAAATGGATTGAGAATCAAAGTGCGGTTTTAAAATAGTTTGGAAAAGAAGCAAATAGAAGGCAAGAAAAGGCTTTTGCACAGTGCAACCAGTAAGAGTCCAGAATGGAAGTGTAAAGGTTCAATAAAGACATCCAAGACAGCTTTGGCTAATTATTTTAATGGAAACAATATAAGACACTATGGGAAGGTGATGGGAGGTGATGACCAAGTGGGATTATCACTGGACTGTTAATCCAGAAACCCAGAGGATCCAGGCTGCAATCCCACCATGGCAAAAGGTGGAATTTGAATTCAATAAATATCTGGAATTAAGAATTTAATGACTACTATAAATCCATTGCTAATTGTCAGAAAAAAAACGTCTGGTTCACGAACATCCTTTAGGGAAGGAAACTGCGTTCTTTACCTAGTCTGGCCTACATATGACTCCAGACCGACAAGAAAGTGATTGACTCTCAACTGCCCTTTGGGCAATTAGGCATGGGCAATAAATGCTGCCTAGCCAGGGACACTCTCATCTTATTAAAGAATTACTTTTAAAAACTCTGTGGAAAACGGAGTTAATTTAAAAACCTCAGTGAACCAGACTAGACATGATTAGCTGAATTTACTCATAGAACATAGAACAGTACAGTACAGCACAGGCCCTTCAGCCCACAAGGTTGTGCCAGAACTCCTTCTACACTGTAACAATTCTGTGGTTCTGTGATACCTGAAGCTGTATCAGACAAGATTCTGCCTACTTCCATGATGACAGTCATTGAGCTGTGCACTATGTGCAGGAAAACCTCCATTCAATGTGATTGGTTCACCACCCTCTGGAAGTCATACTCACAATTACCACTAAACTCAAATTCTATTCCTTGGGATCCTTACATAGATCCATCACTGATAGAATAAACCAAGCAGCAGCTCACCGCTCCATAACACCGATATGAATTCATTGATTCAACAGTAACCCCTACAGACTGAAATGTCAGTAGGATCCAGGTGCATGGCCAACTTTCCACATCTGCTGTGTGTCATCAAATTTGCATGTTGTATTTAAAGAAGGTGGTGATAGGATCTTAGTCAAAAGGATGCTTGTTCTTATTAGAACAGGTGATGAGTGACGAGTGACGAGTGACGAGTGGCAAGTGGCGAGTTGTAAGAACTAGTCGAGATCATTGAGATCGTCACTGGATTGTGATTGGACGTTGGAGGATCGTTTGGTTGTGCTGACCTGCTCTTGGTAGATCTTCATGCTGGCTTCGGCCTAACGCCAATTCAGGGACCAGCCAACCTCAGAGCTATGGCCTCAGCAGCTGCCCGCAGCCCTGGACAGTAGGTTCACAACACAGTCAGGGTGACTGTAAAAAAGGTGGAGGATCATACACCAGTCGATCAAACCCTGTTCATCAAGAAGATGCTGTTGGGATGCTGTGGGTTTGCTGCAGTGGATGTGTACTGCTGGAGTTGCTTGGATCTGCTGTCCGTGCGCAGACTTGTGTGCATTTGTGACCAGTTCGAACGGGCCTTGGGGGCCAAGGTAAACAGAGGCAAGAGTGAGGCCATGCTCTTCGGGAACTGGGCCTACCAATCCTCGATCCCCTTCACCGTCAGGACCGACCACCTGAAGGTGCTGGGTATTTTTGTTCGGGGGGACTGGGGCATGCGCCAAGTCTTGGGAGGAGCTTATCAGTAAAATGAGGCAGAAACTGGGCAGATGGAAGCTATGGTCGCTCTCCATTGCAGGAAAAAACCTGGTCATCAGGTGTGAGGCACTCTCATTGTTGTTGTACGTGGCACAGGTCTGACCTATTCCCAGAACCTGCGCCGCTGCAGTCACCCGGGCCATCTTCCAGTTTATATGGAGATCAAAGATGGACCGGATCCGAAGGGACTCGCTGTACAAAGATCTGGGCAACGGGGGAAAATACACGCAATGCCACCCTCACCCTGATGGCCACCTTTGTGTGTGGCTGCATCAAGCTGTGCGTGGATCCCCGGTACGCAAACACCAAGTGTCACTACGTACTGAGGTTCTACCTGTCCCCGGTGTTGCGAAGGATGGGCCTGGCCTCGCTGCCACAGAATGCTCCGAGTAGTTGGACCGTTCCATATCACCTGTCCTTCGTGGAGAAGTTTATGAAGAAAAACACCTTTGACCACAAGTCCATCAGGAGGTGGTCAGCACGTAGTGTCCTCGAGACCCTTAGGGAAAAGGAGAGTGAGGATCCTATCGAGCGGTTCCCTGAGCAGACTGTCAAAGCCATTTGGCAGAATGCCTCATCGCCAGAACTGTCCAACAAGCACCAAGACATGGCTTGGCTGGTGGTGAGAAGGGCTCTGCCTGTGAGATCCTTTATGCACGCCCGGACTCTCAGCCGCACCGCACGCTGCACTCGAAGCGGCTGCGGGGGGGGGGGAAGAGACTGTCACACACCTCCTTCTGGAATGTGCCTACGCAGAGGAAGTCTGGAGAGGAATGCAGTGGTGTTTGTCGAAGTTCATCCCGAGCAGCGCCGTGACTCGGGACTCCGTGCTCTACGGCCTGTTCCCCGGGACACACACCGAGACGTACGTCAACTGTGCCTGAAGGATCATCAACTCAGTGAAGGACTCTCTCTGGGCGGTCTGAAACCTGTTGATCTTCCAGCTGAAGGAGTTGACCCTGATTGAGTGTTGCAGACTGGCACATTCCAAGGTCCAGGAATACATGTTGAGGGACGTGCTGAAGCTTGGGCCAGCTGCTGCCAAGGCGCGATGGGGAAAGACCATTGTGTAACGTCTGCCTGCCTAAAGAAGAACAGGGGGCCCGCGCAGTCATTTGGACCCTGCTGACGCCTCAACTAAAAATGTAACCGTACAGACCTGTAAATAGGAATGATTACTCTGTTTCAGTATAAAAAGAAATGGAATGTTTACATATGTATGGCATGTCCAGTTGTATAGATCATCAAAGTATTTATGAATAAAGTATATTTTTGAAATTAAAAAAGGAAGTGTACTGCCTGCAGGATTTTCCTTGGGCAGGCTACTTCAGTGTGACCTTCAGGAGTGTGAAGAATTGCGAGCAGGTCCTGAAGGTCTTCAAGGAGAAGGAAGGGGAGCCGCTGTTCACATCTTGTCGGCAATCCCATTGTGTGTGCTTCCTTCACAGAGGAGTCAGGTTGTTACAATCCATATGTACAACCCCTATGTTCCAGCGGCTGATGTCCTGACCTTCCTGGGAAGGTACGTCCAAGTCGAGGGAGAAACCACCGATGTGGTTGACTCCTTCGGGATCTGGACCAGTAAGCAGCAGGTCAGGGTAACTCTGAGGGTTGATGACAATGGGAACATTCTCCACTCACCCTCAAGCTTCGCAATTGGAGGGAGCAGAGGCTACCTGACATATGCAGGACAGCCAAAAGTGTGCCAAACTTGCGGGAAGGCGGGACACATGGCGGCGGATTGCAAGGTGACCATCTGCAGGAACTGCAAACAGGAGGGTCACCTGACCAAGGACTGTCAGGAAGCAAAGAGCTGCAACCTGTGCGGAGAGGTGGGCCACATGTACAAGACCTGCCCAAGACGGGGGAGGGAGCACTTACACGCAGATGGCTGGAGGTGGCAATGTGAGCCAGGGACCCCCAAAGACCAGCAAGGTCCACCCAGACAACAGGGAAATGAAGTCTGGTGGCACCCAGAAAGAAGAACAGGCTGGACTGGAGGAGGCAGCAGCCAGCTGAGAGACACAGCAGCTGAATCTAGCTCTAGCTGGGCAGATGGAAGCAATTGAGGAGAAGGTAATCGAAAAAGCAGAGGAGTGGATACCTGTTAAAAACAGGAAGAGAAAATCCTGCCAGGCCCTCAAAGCCTCCCAGCAAAAAGGGAAAAAACAGCTGCACGAAGGAGGGACGGCCAACTCGTCGGATGGTGAAGACGGGCGCAAGGAAGGTCATCACCAGAAGAAGCAACAGAGTGTCATAGGTGAAGAGGAGGGCATTTCCTCCCAACCAGGAAACAACGGACCCCCAAAAGTCCACCCTCCACCCAGTGAGAACCTGGGGGTACCCACTGCACCACAGCTACAGGTAACTGAGAGCTGCGATCCTCTGACAGCCCCACTGTCAGACACAGAACTGGACGGTGCGGACCCTTGCCTTGGCTCAATGACACCAGAGCAGGTAAATGACCCCAGTGAGGAGCTGGATAGCTATCTCAGCCCACCGAGGGTCCAGCAGTTCGTGCTCACCATGGGGATGCAGACAGCTACCCCAGAGACAGGACAGTCAAATGGACAATGGTAACCCCATAAACTGGGGGTTAAAGAAGGTTCCTTTCCTGTCGTATAACAGGGGGCCCACTCAGTAGGTGGGTTCCACTGAAGCCACAGCTAAATACGAAAAGACTAGATAGTTAATAAACGGAACTGGAAATACAATAACTGTAAATTTGATTAATTCAATCTGTTCTCTGTAATGTTAAGACATGCAATGTGTATATATGAATGACATGACCAATTGTAAAGATACCAAAAATTTATTTCTATGAATAAAGTATATTTTGAAATAAAAAACGAAGGTGGCGATAGGATGACTGTAGATACAATTCCATTGTTAGTGCCATTCCAGAGGAACTCTGTAGTCTGCCCCAGTGACTGTCTTACACATCATTGTACCCTATTGTGTTTTGCATAGCATTGCACAATAAAGGAGTGTGACCTTGCACTCAGTGGGTGTGGTGAAAACAAGCCTCAATGGACAATAAAGGTGGAGAACAACAGGTTGTGATTTGGAGATGCTGGTGTTGGACTGGGGTGTTCAAAATTAAAAATCACACAACACCCAGTTCTAGTCCAACAGGTTTAATTGGAAGCACTAGCTTTTTGAGCACTGCTCCTTCATCAGGTGGGTGTGGAGTACACTTTTCCAACAGGTTTAATTGGTTTCATGAGTACTTCACAACCATCTGATGAAAGAACAGTGCTCTGAAAGCTAGTGCTTCCAATTAAACCTGGTGGACTATAACCTGGTGTTGTGTAATTTTTAACAACACATTGATTATGTAAGAGTACATATAATCTCCTTACTACAGAAATCAGAAGCATGGTAACATGTACTCACGATACACATGAAGACCTGGTTCTCAGCCGCCTTCAGCATCATGTAACAATTTGGACACCATAGCCCATCTTCCAATTTCTACCTTGTACATTCCATGGTGAAGGCTAACAGTAACTTTCCATATGATAAATGGAGATCCAAGGGTTCTAAAAAAAATTCACTGAATAAAAGACATGAGTGAAAGCTCAGATATTGTTTGATCATAACTAGACACCAATCTCATGTTCTTCCTAAAGTGGTTTCTTCTCCTGTGATATGGTGAGTATACAGCATCAGCAGCTGATGTATAGGTAGGTTGTTGGTCCACATGCCCCTTGATGTTTAATAACCATGACTGTTGACTTCTGGTTGCCAAAGTTTAGAGAATTCAGACAATCTGAGAGGTTCCAGCACCAATGCCTGCTCTGTGTCTGCTTAAGCAAGATGAATTCAGGTTTCCTTGCCCAAGTTTAACTTGATACCATGAGACTTCATGAAGTTGTTGAGTCAATGTCAAGGACTCCCAAGGCAATTTCCTTCCAACTGTATACCTCTGTGCCACCACGTTTGCCCAGTATGTCCTGCAAGTAACAGGAGCATATCCGGGGTGGTGTTTGAGTCATTGTTTATGAGGTATGTCTGCATGTGTATGGATATGAGAGCCTGTTTCTTAAATAGTGTGAGAGACAGCACTCCCAATTTTGGCACTCACCCCAGATGTTATCTAGGAGGACTTTGCCATTGGTCCCTGGGTTGATGCCTGGGTAGTCTGTCTGATTTCATTTCTTCTTTGAGAATTTGTTACAACTAAGTAGCTTGTTTTGGAGGGCAGTTGAGAGTCATTTCAGAGAGCAGTTGAGAGTCAATCACATTGCTGTGGTTCTGTAGTCACATATAGGCTAGACAAGACAACAGTTAGATTTTCTTCCCTGAAGAATATTAACAAACCAGATGGATTTTGCCAATAATCTACAACAGTTCAAAGGTTAGAAGAACTACTTGCTCACAATCTGTGAAAGTGCTAGAGAAACTCTGCACATCTGGCAGCATCTGCAGATAGAACAAATAGAGTTTTGAGTCCAATAACCCTTTGTCAGAACTTTCTGAGGAAAGGGCACTGAATTTGAAATGTTAACTCCTTTGTCTCTCCACAGAAGTTGCCAGACTTGACAAGTTTCTCCAGTATTTTGTTTTTCATTCAGATCTCCAGCAGCCGCAATTCTTTGGTTTTGTTTTAGTGAACAATCTGCAGTTTGCAATAGTCTGTAAGAAAGCAATCCTTGTCCATTTCCACAGAAGGCTCTTGAATATTTGAGCAACTTACAGAAGACACATCCATGTGATATTGTAATAAGCACTCTTAAAAATACTGGGCAAAAGAAAAGTGTGAGGATCAAATAAAATAATTTCCACTAGAGATGCCAGGGTAATGGTGAGCCTATTAAACAACATGTGACAGTGTTGTATGTTGAATAGAATAGTAATTTATTGTAAGGTGTATTTTTACAAAAGAAATACAGTAAAAGGTTTATAAATTGCCATACCATGGCACCTGTATGAGGTTTCTGCATGAAAATTTGACATTCTACCTAATGAACTATTAAAACTTATTGAAAAAAATTACAATTCCACAAATTAGAAAAAGTCTCCTCATAGACAGTGATGATTTAACTTTGAAAAAAGCCTCAACGTTAGCATTCTAAATTGAATCTAGATTTCCTGATTACCCACAAATTACTCTGCAGCCACAACATAGGCAAAAGTGAGGACTGCAGATGCTGGAAACCAGAGTTTAGATTAAAGTGGTGCTGGAAAAGTACAGCAGGTCAGGCAGCATCAGAGGAGCAGGAAAATTGACATTTCGGGCAAAAGCCCTTCATCAGTAATGAAGGCAGGGAGCCTCCAGCGTGGAGAGATAAGTGCAACATACCCAACCAGTTCAAGCGCAAGGATTATGGATAGAGAGGCATTAGCAGTCTCATTGATACTTGCCACACCAATTAAAAAATGTGTCTAAATTATAGTGGAATCCATTGATTCAAAACAACATGTCCAACGCAAGGAAAACAATGTAATGTCTACTTAAAGCTGAATCATTTTTCAAAAGTGTGCAGGTCATCAAAGAAGAAGACCATCAATCTAATCAATTCAAAGCATGGATTAATCTATTCTTGAGAATGGAGTATGACATGTGCATTTAATCATCAGGCAATTTCAATAATTACTTACTTGAGATCATGGACATCTTACTGTCACTCCTAAGCAACATTGTTGCAAAAGTATGTATATTGAGCAATAAAGTCTACCATCATCTTTTTTAACAATTTTCTCTCACTCTCCTGATGGGCACGATGGACACGGTTCACCTTTAAAATGATTGATTATTTGGGTTTGGGAACAATCATAGTTCCAGTCCACTGAAAAAATGTTAACTGAAACAAATGTACATACTGCACAACCAAAGTGAGAAACTTTATGAAGTTAAACCAATTTGTTCAACTTTGTTTCAAAGTTAAGATCCCATCATAACACACATTAATGTATCCTTTCTTACTTACTTCACACAAAAATGGTAAATCTGCCAGTTTTCCAATGTTTATGGTGGTTACCTTTTGCAGCCAATAACAAAATGTCACAGGAATTGAAATTACTTCAAGACAGCATTGAGTCAAATAACACATCCTCACAGTTCCCAAAACTTACCATTGCACAAAGCAGAGCTGTCGACCTTTTGGGGGTCAACAAAGCAATCATTCTGGACAAATACTCAATTTCTACTAACCAAGAGCTATCAGCATCATTGCATTACACCGTAGCTTTCATGAAGCTTGATGAATGATGTGGCTATCTTCAAGTACAACCAGCTGAGCTAACCTGATATTTTGTAGCTTTTGTTACTCACAAAGAAATGTTTCTGTACAACAGAACCCACTTTGGGCCAAGAGCAGTATTTAGCACCTCCCAGAAGATCATTTCATGTGTTTTTCAGATGTAGAGGGGAACACTCAATCTATTTGTTGCCCATTGAAGAGATAAAATATAATGTGATCAGTTGCTGTCACCGGTGCCCATGCAACTTGCACAACACAATCTGACATTCAAAAGGGCAAAAGCACATTAGTGGCATTTGAGATTGACATTCTCAGGTACACAATGATAATATCTGGAATAAATCCTTCACACAACAAAAAGCCAAGGTAATTCAAGTGCTTCTAACCCCATCTAACATGAAAGGGAGGGCATCACTTCTCAGTACAAGCAACTTTTATCACAAATTCATCCCTAAGCACGTAGACATTGCAGTGTTCCTCTGAAAGCTATCGTGCAAAAGATGCAGAATGGAAATGGAAAACCACAAGCTAAATGACATTTGATATAATAAAAGGTGAAGAGAACCTCTCTGGCAGTCCTTAACATTTCAACCTATGAAATATCTATCAAAACAGATCTTTCAGTAAGTACTCTGTGCATTGAAGGCAGTGAAAGAACAGTCAGTTCGGCATTGCATCCATTGTCAGAAACTGGATGAAAATTTCTCAACTGTAAGCTCATATCTGCTGACAGTGGGTGTCTCTCACAACTTTGCATATGCACCGATCCAGCAATGTGTATTTTCAGAATTCCAGAAATGCTGTGACATCATATAGATTTCCAATTATGTCAGTTTGGAAAGAAACTATGTATGCACAGCAAACAAATGAGCTATTGAAGGATTGATGATGAGGTGGCATAGGGATGGCAGGGGGGGCATGGAGAAATGAAGTTGAGGGCTTGAAGAGGAATGAAGATAGAGTAGCTGAGGGCTGGAGTGAAGGACAGAGGGAATTCAAACGACCCCTCACAGACCTTTCCCTGCCGCACAGACTCATTCAGCTTTCCTCGTCTATCACAGTCACCCCATTTTCCCCTATGCAGAGTTTCCTCTCTTTACAGCCTTCCTTCCTAGTCATAGCCAATCCTCTTCAAAGCTTCCCCTTTTCAAAGTTTAAAGACAAATCCATTTAAATCCATGAATTTAAACAATGCACAGTACACATGCATGTTGTCAGTAGACATGGCCCGACTGGAAAGCACTAGCCTGCGTGTACATAGAATATAGAACATAGAAAAATACAGCGCAGTACAGGCCCTTTGGCCTTCGATGTTGTGCCGATCCGAGCCCACCTAACCTACACTAGCCCACTTTCCTCCATATGCCTATCCAATGCCCGTTTAAATGCCCATAAAGAGGGAGAGTCCACCACTGTTACTGGCAGGGCATTCCATGAACTCACGACTCGCTGAGTAAAGAATCTACCCCTAACATCTGTCCTATACCTACCACCCCTTAATTTAAAGCTATTAAATTACCATCTCTTGTGAATCCTTGGTGTACTCTTGTGAACATTAGTACATGTATCTCTATGACAGAAAATTCATTCTTCACATTGATCATTAAACACTGCCCACATTGCTAGCCACATTGAGATCTGGTGAGGCTTCGGAGGAAGGATGGTGGTGCAGGCGTCATTGATGATGAGCTGCTCAGGATTGATGGACTCTCTTTAAGTTATATCTTTCTATTCTTTTTCTTATTCTTAAAACCATTCAAAATAGCTTTGGATCATGGTGACGATGGACAAGCTTTTCACTGTATTTTACTGTTTTTCTCACCTTAATATATTAATTTATGATGGTCTGATTATCTAAATTAGAAAATGTCAATGTTGGCTATCTCACAAGCATCAGTGCTTTGGTATCACTTTCAGATTCTTGTTTCCTCTCAACTTCTTCAAGAACTATTAATTTCACCAATGCTGAATTTATCCTTTTAATTTGGTCATAGACAAAAACATCTGATCTAAGTAAGTAGAGGTAAAATATTAATAGTTTCAAGACAAAACTGTAAAGCTCCTGTAAAATGTACTGATAGGGTTGCCAACTACATATAGACGCAAAGAGTTCACTACTGACCTGCTTCCAATGGCCCTTAGGCAAGGTCATTTGAATTCGATTTGTCCTTCTCTCCGTGAACAGGCCGTGAGCTTGGTGATGGTTGTTGGTGCTGCCCTTAACATAATCTTCTAAACTTCTTCATGAACCAGTTTCAGTCCCATGACTTGATGGTAGACTGAGAAATATGTCAGGCTGTAAGTTACAGATTCTGGTGAAATACTTTTGCTGATGATATCCCACAATATCTTGAATAGTAACTAATTTCCAGCGAAGTTGCTCAGGTGCATTTCGCAAGTATCTCTTTGTAATGTGTGGAACTTAGAGAAGTACAGTTTAACATCCAATAATGTTGATGAGAGGAACTGAGATATAACATTGATTATTAAATGGAAAATAAAATTATCTGCCAATCCATAAACATATTTAATCAATCTAACTACAAAGAGAAATCAATAACTAATTGAGCCTTGATCCTAAACAGAACCTCTACAGGTTGAACTTTCTCCTGGCATTTAGGAGAAATCATTTCATTAAATTAAGTGAGCATCTACTGGAAAATGTGTGGAGCTTAGCACCTATCTAAAGAGCTTTTCTGTAAACAACATAGTTGCATATTTTCTGCTATGTTCTTTCTTCCCAAGCAAGTTTCTTACTCTGACAATTTTCTTTGTTTTGAAAGAAAATATGTTTTTATGCTAAAGGCTTTTGTAATATTGTCTATTTGGACTCTTTATATTCTAATCAAATACCAGTAACAGAGATTGTAGCAGCGAGCCATAATTGCAGGTTGGTCATTATCAATAATTGTACAACTATTTACCTTCAGGCAAAAGATTAATTTTGAACTTACTGTGATGGTTTCAGAAAACTGCTTCATATTCTCACCATAATCTCTTCTCTACACAACTGTAAAAATCGTTTAACAGCCTCATTTAAATATTGAGTAGGCAGTTTGAAATGAGCATGATGATTAAAAATGTTTCCTATAAATATTTTGATGTTTGTGGACAGTTTTTTTAAAAATCTACAATTCCTTTAATATTTTTAATGCTGCGATGCATGCACACACAGTGTATAAATCAGAACAAGAGCTGGTCAAGTATCCACGACCCTGCTATGTAGCTGTTTAGGTGCGGCTTAGTGAAGACGTTTTAGAAGAGCCTGATTTTTAACCTAGCTCACCCACAAACTAAAAGCATCATTTGCAGCAATATCTAAGCTATCCATTTTATAACAAAATTCTTAAACTATGAATTGAATTATGTCAATAAAAATCTAATATGTAAGTGTTACCACTCAGTGAACATTTTCAATTATAACTTACTGGACCATAAGCAGATCTTATTGGTATTGGGTTGCTGTGGAAAATGTGCCATGATTAATTTACTTGGTATACATTTGCTATAATATTGATTCCAGAAGCGAGAGGTACAAGAATAGATTCCACACACACAAATAATAATGTTTTAGTTAAGAAAGATACCATTTGCATCAACTGAACATTAGGCAGCTAATACTGCTCTGCCTCTTTGGTAATGTTATTAGGTAGCCCTCTGAAGCAGTACATTCATTTTAGATATTATCCTATATTTAGCTGTTTCCAAATATAACATGTTGATGATGCCAAACTTTATATAAATTGATTGAATGAAACTGAACAATCAAATAAACATAAAGGCTCCCCAAGATCAATTTGATCACATTTCCATGATAATCACAGCGTGGCCTGAAAACATTTCCTTTTTTAAAAATGCAGAAGAATATAGAAGAGTTCCGTGTGTCCTGCCATTCATTGACTACTCCCTTATCTTCTTACTTCTTCCAAATAGCTTCACATTTTCAGCAATAAATTCCATCAGACCATCTGACTAATCCATCTATATCTTGCTGTAACTTCAGATGTCCTTCCTCTCTAATGATCACTCAGCCAATCTTCATGTGATCCCAAAATGCTTAATCACCTCCCCAGCACCATTCTCATCTTTATCATTTATACATATCATGGACAATAAGGGACCAAGCAGTGAGCCCTATAGTATGCCACTGGACACAGGCCTCCATTCACACAATTAGGGCTTCTATCGCCATCGTCTGGCTTCCTCCACTCAGACAATTTTGGATTCAACTTACTAAGTTACCCCAGTTCTCATGCTTTTCTCTTCTTTATCGGTCTCCTATGTGGGACCTTGTCAAAGGCTTCACTAGTTATAGAATGAAAAAGGTAATTATCAATGCCCTTTGGCTCATCTAATCTACGCCAGTCAAAACAACTGTTTAATTATTCTGATCCCGTTTTTAAACACTAGGCCAAAAGCTTTGTATTCCTGGATGTCACAAATGCACATCTAAATACTTCTTGAATGTTATGAGAGTTTCTGCAGGTAATGAGTTCCAGATTCCTAACACCCTCTGGAGGATAAAGGTTTGCCTCGCATTCCTTCTAACCTTCCTGCCCTCTATCTTAAATCTATGCCCCTGATCATTGATCCTGGAAAAGATTCTTTCTGTGTACCCTATTTATACCCCACATAATTGTAAAAATCCCCACCATGTTCCCCCTTCAGTCTCCACGGCTCCAAGGAAAATAAACTCAGTCTATCCAATCTCTCTTCATCAGTAAAACTGTCAGCCCAGGCAACATCCTAGTAAATCACCTTTGCATCCTCTCCAGGGCAACCATGTCCCTCCTATAATGTGGGTTCCAGACCTACACACAATATTCTAGCTGTGGCCTAATCAACTTTTTATACAGTTCCAGTGCAACCTCCTTGCTCTTAAACCTTGTAATTCAGCCAATAAAGGCAAGTATCCTATATGCCTTTTAAACACTTTACCTAAAAAAACTGTTAGCTAGAAGGACTAATGTACATATAATCAAAGTCTCTCTGATCCTCTGTGCTTCCCAGGATCCTATTGTTCATTATGTATTCTCTTGCCTTGTTTGTACTACCCAAGTACATTGTCACACACTTATCTAGATTGAATTGTATTTGTTACTGTTCAACGCATCTAATTAGCCTCTCCATATCGTTCAGTAACTCTATCCTCCTCACTATTTACCACACCACCAATTTACATATCATCTTTGAACTAACTGATCAACACTCCTCTTTTCGAGTGTAAATCATTTGTATACACCAAGAACCCCAACAATGACCCCTGCGGGCACTCACAGACATTGGCCTTCAGTTTCAAAAATACCTCTTGATAAGGCACTCTGCTTCTTGTCACTCAGCCAACTCTGAATCTAATATCCAAATGTCCTTGGTTCCCATGGTCTATGCTAGCAATCTTCAATGCACGACCTTGCTGATGACCAAGAAGATTACGTCAAAAGCATAATCCTCATCTACACAGCTGATACCTCTTAAAAATTCAATCAGACATGACCTCCCCTTAACAAAACCATATCCACATAAACTACATCAACTGCACTACCCTCATCTACACATCTGATCACCTCCTCAAAACTTATAATCAAATTTGTGAGATATGATCACTACTCACAAAGCCACGTTGACTACCATTGATCAAACCTAGCCTTTCCAAGTGCACATTAATTCTCTACTTCAGAACTTGTTCAAATAGTTTCCCTACCACGGATGTGAGACTCACTGGTCTTTAATTCTCTGGTTTCTGTCTCTCACCTTTCTTGAAAGATGAAACCACATCAGCTATCCTCACTCTCCATGTCAATCTGCTCAAAAACCTCACAGTCCATCTTACCAAATTCTCTGCCTACATTCTCCTCCTCCTAGTGAAGTCAGATATGAAGTATTTATTTAATATTCTGCCAATGTCCACTGGTTCCACACACAAATTGTCTCCTTGGTCCTTAATAGACCTTACTGTTTCCCTGGTTATCCTCTTCTCCTTGATTTCTTATAGAGTCCCTTGAGATTCTCCTGAATTTTATCACCAGTAAAACTTTTCATAATTCCTCTTGGCTCAATTGTTTTATTAAGGTGTTCCCCCATTCCCCCCTACTTTCAATACTCCCCTAGGGTCTTTGTCTACTTTGAGTGCAGAGGGGCAGTAAACTCTACTTTGGCTCAGAGGAAGAGAGGAATCTTGGGGTGCTTGTCTACAGATCCCTAAAAGTGGCAGGTCATGTTAAAAAGGTAGTTTGAAGGATGCAATTCATTCCCTTTATCATCATGGAATATAAGAGCAGGGAGGTTACTTCAGAGCTGTATAAAACTATGGCTGAGCCACAGCTGGAGCACTGTGAGCAGTTCTGATCAGCATGCTATAGAAAGGATTTGATTATAGTGGAGCGGGTGTAGAGGAGATTCACAAGGATGTTGACTGGAATGGAGTAGTTTAGCTATGTAGAGAGATTGGATATGTTTAGGTTGTTTTCTTTGGAGCAGAGAAGGCTGAAGAACAACCTGATTGAAGTGGATAAGAAAAGGAGAGGCATGAACAGGCTGGATAGAAAGTAGTTGCTCCTCTATTTGAAGTATCAATAACAAGGAGAGCTCATTTGAAGGTAAAGGGCAGCAAGTTTGGAAAGGATTTGAAGAAACAATATTCATGCAGAGGCTGGTGGGAATCTGGAATCCATTGCCTGGGAGGGTAGTTGAGGCAGGAAACTTCACAACCTTTAAAAAAGTACTTGGGTCAGCACTTGAAACGCCAGAACATTCAAGACTATGGACAAAATTCTGGAAGGTAGGACTAGTGTAAATAAATCAGCACAAACTCAATGGGCTGAAGTCCTTTTCTGTGTTGTATGAGTCTATGACAAGAATTAGTACTCAAAGTTAAGATATTCAATGAAGGGGTTGAATTAGTTTCAGTTTCTTAAAGGATAAATTTTCAGTCAAATTGTAAAAGCAATGGAAACCAGAGATGTACAAAGGCAAGCGAGAAGTTTAAGTGCCACACTATTGACATGATAACACTAATCTTGGGGAAAATACTGATAATTAGAACAGGCAATATGGCTTTGTGTGGGGAAGGTCTTGTTTCACAAACTGGATGAGTTTTTTGAGGAAGTGATAAAGCTAAGTGTTGAGGGTAGACTGGCAGTAAAGTCTAAAAAGAATCTTTTAGCAAGGCTTTTGACAAGATCCCTCATGGCAAGCTGATACAGAAGATGAAGACACATGGAATCCACAGTGAGTTGGTAAGATGGATTCAGAAGACAAAGAATAGCATAGAAGAGTGTTTTTCTGATGGAATTCTGTGACCAATGGTCTCCTTCAGAGATCAGTGCATGGAACCTTATTGTTTGTAATATATATCAATAATTTGGAGAACAATACAGGTGATCTGATTAGTAAGTCCGCAGGTGGTGCAAAGACTGGGGGAGCTACAGATAGTGAAGAGAATTACTGGAGGATACAGTAGTATAAAGATAGGGTGTAGACTTGGGTAGGGAAATGGTCGATGGAGTTTAATCTGGACAAATGCAAGATGATACATTTTGGAAGGTTTGGCAGGAGAGAAGTATAGACCCTTAGAAATAAACCCTTAGAAGTTTTAACATACAGATGGACCTTGGCATATAGGACCACAGTTCCTAAAATTCGCAACACAATTGGATAAGGTGGTCAAGAAGGCACATGACATGCTTGCCTTCAGTGGCCGGGGCACAGAGTATAGAAGTTAGCGTGTCATGTTGTAGCTGTATACAACTTTAGTTAAGCCATATTTGAAATATTGTGTACAGTTCTGGTGAACACACTGCCAGAAGGATGTGGATGCTTTCGAGAGGATGCAGAATAGGTTTACTGGATGTTGCTTAGTTTGAAGGGTATTAGCTGTGAGGAAAGATTGAGAATAGATGTTTGGCTTTCACTTGAACATCACAAAATGAGAGGCTGCCTGATAGAAGTTTACAAAATTTTGACAGAGATGGATAAAATGGATAGTCAAAGTCTTCAACACTATTGTCCCCTCGAGACTGATTACTAAACTTAGTAATCTCGGACTAAGCCACACTATCTGCAACTGGAGCCTCAGTTTTCTGACCCACAGGCCACAATCAGTGAAGATTGGGGACAATATTTCATTGTCACTAACATTCAACACTGGAGCCCCCCAGGGCTGCGTACTCAGCCCCCTGCTGTACTCAATGTATACCCATGACTGAGTCACCAAATACCAGAATAATGCCATTTACAAGTTCACTGAAGACATCACCATAGTCGGTCGAATCTCAGATGACGACAAGACAGACTACAGACGGAATGTGAAAGACGTGGAAAAATGGTGCACTGAGAACAGCATAGCTCGCAATGTCAGCAAAACAAAGGACCTCGTTATTGACTTTTGGTGGGATGTTCCTCATGTCCCCCTACACATTAACAGCGCAGAGGTGGAACGAGTGGAGAGCATCAAGCTCCTGAGAGTGGTCATCAACAACAAGCTTTCTTGGACTTTTCATGTGGACGCACTGGTTACAAAGGTCCAACAATGTGTCTTCTTCCTCAGGTAACTGAGGAAATTTGGCATGATGGTAATACCCTTGCCAACTTTTATAGGTGCACCATTGAGACCATTCTGTCTGGATGTATCATTGCCTGGTGTGGCAACTGTACCATTCAAAATTGGAGACGGTTACAGAGAGTGATGAACTCAGTTCGGACAATCACAAAGGCCAACCTCCCATCTATAGAATCCACCTACCAGGCCCACTGTCAAGGAAAGACTGCCAGACTTCTTAAAGATCCACCCCACCATGGCAATGCTTTTCTACAACCTCTATCAACGGGGAGAAGGTACAGAATCCTTAACACATGCACCAGCCAGTTTCGTAGCAGTTTCTACCCTTCTGTTGTTAGAATACTGCATGGACTCACAAACTCTTAACATTTGCCTGTACCTGTGTTTTTGTTTTTGCTGCTGTTTACTTATTGTTTACTATCTATGCTACTTAACTCTGTGATCTGCCTGTATTGCTCGCAAGACAAAGTTTTTCACTGTGCCTCGGTACACATGACAATAAATTCAATTCAATTCAATTTAAGTTAACAGCATAGAAATGTCAATTACGAGGGGACATAGTTTTAAGGTAAAGGGGGAATTTAAAGAAAATGTGAGAGACAAGTTTTTTACACAGAGGGTGGTAAATGCTAGGAATAAACTGCCAGAGGAGATGGTAGAGATGGATACAACAGCAATGTTTAAGAGACATTGTGATAGATTTATGATTTGGCAGGAAATAAATTGATCAGGACTGCATAGCGGCATAATATTTTTAATTTTGAAAGGCATAATGAGTTGGTGCAGTCTTGGTAGGCCAAGGGGCCTGTTTATGTGCTGTACTGTTCTTTATTCTTCAAAAAACTGTGGGAGAACAGCAGGTAGTGTAACACTGCTGGACAAAGAAATGTAGGAATTATAGCATGCACATCGCAATGCTGTATAAAAAGCTTGAAGATGTCTATAACCCAGTAGAGTTGGATTTACAATTCATGGTGATAAGACTCAATCACTTTACATATGCATGTAAATAAATGATAGCAGATCTATTCCCTGAGTCTTCTTATCAATTTAAGTTGATTGTAACAGGTAAAGTGTAGCATGAGGTCATGGGTGGGCAGGATAATGTTTGGGAAGGATCTCTTCATTTCATTCTTAACTTTCCTTGTTTTGAGTAAGTTCTGTAACATACTAAAATAGAAGCCAAAACTTCACCTGCTGCAGTGCATATTGGGAATTATTATATGTGCTTTATATTTGAAATGCTAGAATTTTTTTTATCCTCGTTTGAATGTCAGAAGATGAAGAGTTATCTGATAAAAGTTTATAAAATTATAAGAGGCGTGAATAAATTGGAAAGTCAAAGTTCATTGCCCGTCCCTAGTTAGCCTTGAGAAGATGGTGGTAAGCTGCTTTCTTGAACTGTTGCAATTCATCCGCTTTGAGTAGACCCGTAATGCCCTTAAAGAGGGAACTCCAGAATTTTAACCCAGTGACATTGATGGAATGACAATATATTTCCAATTCAGGATGGTCAGTGGCTTGGAGGGAACTCCAAGTGGTGGTGATGTTCCTATGTATCTGCTATACTCGTCCTTCCAAATGGAAGTGGTCATGAGTTTGAAAGATGCTGTCTAAGGATCTTTGGTAAATTTCTGCAGTACATCTTGTAGATCGTGCACTCTGCTGCTACTGAGCTTCAGTAGTGGAGGGAGTGGATGTTTGT
This sequence comes from Hemiscyllium ocellatum, assembly GCF_020745735.1. NCBI lineage: Eukaryota > Metazoa > Chordata > Chondrichthyes > Orectolobiformes > Hemiscylliidae > Hemiscyllium > Hemiscyllium ocellatum. The sequence continues at coordinate 48,709,136 of NC_083402.1, forward strand.
GTTACTCTAGTGTGGACCTTTGTTCGATGAAAATGGCTGGCATAGCACACAGTTCACACTTGGAATGTTTATTTTAGATTTGTATGTTTTGTGTGATCAACTGTGAGGTGCTTCCTAGTGGCAGTATAAGTGAGTTAATGATAGCTGTGTGTCAGTACGGGCCTATTGGGACTGAAGTCATGATGTACACATTCAGAAACAGTCTGACCTATTCTTGCAATAGTCGAAGAATGTGGTGTTGGAAAAGCACAACAGGACAAGCAGCATCTGAAGAGCAGGAGAGTCAATGTTTCAAGCAAAAGTTCTTAATCAGGAATGAGGGGGTGGCCCAAGGAGGCTGAGCGATAAATGTAAGGGGGGTGGGGATCTGAAAGCCTGTGATTTCAAATGAATCTGTTGGGCTATACCTTGGTGTCATGTGACTTCTGGAATTTTAAAGACAGGTGACACAACTGTAAGAAGGAAGGTTAGGTGTGAGGTGGTAGGTGAAAGAATGTGACATTTATGCTGGTGCGACAGTGTAGGTCTTTGACCCTTCTTACAGATCTGTTGAACATTACTCCAGATGGAGACTTCATTGATCCAGGTAGCAACCTGCAGCTGAGAGAGGTTCTCAGAATTCCTGCAGCTGAAGTAATTTTACTCTGCCTCTTCTTTTCTATGTTAGTTTTATTTTTTTTATTAGATTACGTTAGATTATTTACATCACCCATGATGTTATATCTTTTGAATATCACTTAGATGAAGTCTTACAATATCGTTGGACAATCCGCAAATTTTTCTTAAACCCACTCTGCATCCCCTTTTGTTAATGCTAAATCTATGGCTAAACCTTGGGAAATGTTGGCATTTTATCAAGTTTCATAGAGGATTTCTCTATGATGAGGCACAGCAAGATTCCTTGCTGTATTGTCCTAAAAGCGTCTCATTACCCTATCATATCTCTATGGTGCCCCCTCTTGTCTGGTGCTAGGCCATGTCCACGATCTCACTGTAGCCAAAAGAACTCACCACTTACCAGATTTCATCTCACCTTCAAAGCAGACAGAGGTGGCCACATAATCATGCCCTGCATCCTGCTCTGAGGTTGCTACCTGGATCAATGAAGTCTCCATCTGGAGTAATGTTCAACAGATCTGTAAGAAGGGTCAAAGACCTACACTGTCGCACCAGCATAAATGTCACATTCTTTCATCTACCACCTCACACCTAACCTTCCTTCTTCTTCCACCATCCATTTGGGCTTATTCTGCATCCCTCTCACTGTTGAGTGCAACTTCTTTTCTCCCCCCCCCAACAACCTTTCACACTATGAACCATGCATGCCCACTCATTCACTCAGGACACTTTATCACCTATTCCACCATCTGCATCAGTGCTAACAGCTGGATCACCTGCTTTCATCTCACTCAATGCCCCCTTTTCCCTCACTCCAGGAGAAGGCAGCCCATACAACAAGGCAGAAAGGGCTCAGATGGTGGAGGGATGCCCACATTAGTTTTTCGTCTTCCAGCAAGAAGAGAATCCTGGGCATTGTAAGAGAAGACCAAGACCACTCCTATGGAGATACCGCACCAAGCAAGTACCACTCTATATTCCAGTGCAACTCCTACTTTAACCCCATTATCAGTGTTGTTAATTGCACACTATTTTTGACCCTCAATTGCAACACTTCCTGTCTTTTGCATCTTACAGGTACAAGAGCAATGTCTACTGTCTTGGTGGTCAAGTGGATACGTCGCAAGAAAGGCCGTCTACCATATCTCTGAAATCTCAAAGGAAGCATCAGGAAAACAGCCTCCTACATGCTTCACCAGCTCAGATACCTCAGTGGGAGCTTTAGCTAGATTAGAGTTGGTACCCCCAGCTAGTGAGCATGTTACTGCCACACTTCTGCAATTGGCCATAAAAGAAACATCCCAGGCCGCTGGCATTCTGATAACTGCTGGAGACCAAGCATGTGCTCAGCCCCAAGAAAGAGAAGACCCTATGGTGTGAGAAATAAAGGACATGCACATGGATGCACAGGGACAGAAGCACCATGAAGATATATGGGAGGCAGTCCAGAGGATGCAGGACAGCAGCTATGCTATGCTGTTGCATGGATCTAATCATTGCTGGCAGCATCCATGGACAGGTTGGCAGCTGCCATGGAGAAGCACGTTTATCTGGATTTACGTGCAAACCTACACTCCATTGCCAACCTTCAAGGCCAATAGATCCAAGTGTTGGGCAGATTCCCTCCTCGCCAGCTGTGGTACCTGGAACTGTAATAGGAATGAAGAAATTAAAATGAATGATGTTTCACTACAAATTTGATGTATGTTAAAACATGTCATTAAAAGAACGCCATTAAATCTGTTTGCTCTTTTATTTGTGTAGCCCCTACTGCAATTCTCGCACTGAAGTCAGAATCAGTTCATATGCCTGATGGTCCGTGGAGTAATGGGAAACTGCTGCACCAGGTGCAGCCAATGTGAATATTGCATTTAGAAGAGTCTTTGGATATTTCCCCCTCCAACTCTATTTTGATTTAATCCCTGCCCTCTCTTTCACTATTTGATCACGCACCATTGCCCTCTGAGAAGGGCACTGCTTGTCACTGGCCACTCTGTTTCCTTTCTTCCCGTTGGTGGAAATTGAATAAAGATTTGTACACCTGTTGTATTTCATTGTGTCTCACGCCTGCACACACAACATGGGTGCTGGGGAAAATATGAGTACTACCACAGTTAGGTGGTAGTGTGGGGGTTAAATAAAAAACAGGAAAAAAAAAATAGGAGATTTAGAGTCTCTTCAGTTTGGAGCACTGACTGAAAAAAAGAGTCTTTGGAGTGGGCTGTTTTGTGACACAGTAGTAATATCCCTACCACTGGACCAGGAGGCCCAGATTCAAGTCCCACCTGCTCCAGGGGTGTGTAATGATATCTCTGAACATGCTGATTAGAAAAATAGGTCAAAAAAAGAAGAGTCTTTGGCAATGAGTCAGTTATTTGACTACATACACATTCATTGGAATGGCAACACTTGCCTCAGTGACTGCAAGGTTTGGGCCTGAGAGGTACTGGTCACTGTACTTACAGAAAGACATTGATGTGTTGGAATCAGTTCAGAGAAGCTTCCCTCGATTAATACCTGGAATGAGCAGACCGCTTGATGAGGAGAGGTTAGTCAGCCTCTTGAGTTGAGAAAAGTCAGAAGTGATTTCATGGAAATGTTTAAATTCCAGAGGAGTCTTGATCACGTGGATGTTGAAAGGATGTCTTCACTTTTGGGAGGATCTAGAACTAGGGGTCATAACTGAAAAATAAAGTGTCACGCATTTAAGACAGAGATGAAGGTTTTATTCTCTCAAAGCCTGAGTGGCTTTGGTTGCAGTGGATGCAATGTTTTTAAAGATCTTTCAGACAGAGGTAAGTAGATTCAATAAAGTATACTGATTATTGTCCAAATAGGAGGACTTTGTTAAAAGAAGAGTAACAATATAACAGCTACTAAAAGGGAAAAAAAGGTCTTCCAGAGCTTCATACATCATTTAGCTGATTTAAGACAGCATAGGTGGAAGGACAAGTTATGTTGATCTTACTGCTGCCACTGGTGTGTGATAGGCATAGAGCATGAAATGGAGAGCAATACAATGGATATTTTGCCCTGATGTTTAAAAGAGAACAAAACCCTACTCAGTGAAACTTGTCACTTGTTGCAAGAACTGTAGCTTCATATCAACATGAGCTGCAATAAAGTTGCCAAGGCCTTAAATGTATTGAGTTTCTACTGGGCTGAAGCAGGGAATATTTCACTGATATATCACTGTTGAAAAATGGAAATCACTATGGGTCTGTATTTTTGTTATTAATTCATCCAATGAAGACATCATTACCGATATTAGTTGTTATTGTTCATCCCTAGTTGTTCTGGAGAAGGTGGAAATGGGCCATCATTGTGACCACAGCATAAAGAGAAAGTACAGTAAACATAATCCAGTTTTCTTTTACTCCTTACTAAAACACTCAAGTCATTCCTTTCAATGTTTTCCTTCTTTTCTACATTGGCACTGTGCTATTATTTAAAACCCAGCTTTAAGTGATGATGTGGTTTGGAAAGCAGACAGGATGGAAATGTGCACACATACTTTTAATTGAGGCTTCGCAAACATTATAAGCTAAAATGCAAAAAGAAGAGGCCAGTCTCAGGATGATGTTTCAGCATCTGGTCAATAAGACAGTGAATGACCAAAATGATTCAATTTTAACATCTATTTTGTGAAATCTATTGATTCCATCACCACAGAGAAATTTCACCATGACAGAAACTTTGAGAGTCTACATGTGCAGTGAAGTTCTTAGAAATCTAAGCATTTCTGTCAGTGGTTCAATGCTCATGCAAAGAAACTAATTTGAGTGTTTGCCTGCACTGCAACACATCAGCAACTGGTTAACTTGATAAGAATTTCCACTTTTACACTGTTAGCCTTGAGATGTAATTATGTGTTGATAGTGAAATAACCTCATAATTACTTCTGAATGTTCTGCCTCAAAACACTAATTTTTGTGAAAACAATAACACTTATGATTCAAAGTTTTAGATTATGGTTAAAAAGTCCACATGTCTTCAGGTTATAAAAATATTTATATTGATATCTTCATTCATGCCTGAATGAACTACATGATCCTCTGTCCTGTTACCTGTAAGTTTAAATTAATGTGAAGAATAATCAGCACTTTTACTTAACTGTTAGCACGACAGATTGAAAGTTGCTATGAAAACCTGCACACCTCTGGGAACTCTACTTGATTCCAATTCAGACTAAGAGAAGGAACATCTGCTCTTTTTCTCTCTGTCTGCCGGCTGTGAATTGTAATGTAAAATTAGTTTGGACAATTCGAAGACAATTCCCAGTAGGCATGAGTGCATTGTTGTTGAGCCCAAATTGCTGTCTAAATTGGCAATCTCACTCAATTAGACCAATAAGGATGGTTGGTGTGGGAAATGGAATGTTACTTTCGTGCAACAGAGTTACAGCTCATTGCTGGAGCAAACCCTAGGGAACTTTACTTTGCATCTGATTATGATACACCAGACCTGAAAGCATTTGTTGCTGATCGGGGATGTCAAAGCAGGAAAATATGCTGCTCCCAGCATGAAATCACATTTTGCTGAAAATAATTTCATGTTTATGTTCTTTTTTAATTCATGATGCTTACATATGCTACTTATCTGAAACCGCAGTATGTAAAGACCCATTAGTTCACAGTATTTTTTTAGTTTTGAAAGGGGCATGGCACTGTGCTATTGTGCTTTCTGCTTATGAATAAAACTACTTTAAATAAAATTATTCATATGATTATAGAGAACTAACAGCACAGACTGGAGGATAGCTGTGAACAAATCTGTGGTTGAGAATTAGATCAAATTAAATAGTATCTGAAGTGGATTGTGTCTGAAATGCAATTCTTCTGAATAATGAGAATCTTAAAGAAATTTTGAATGTTTCATTTAATTAGTTTTTTTTTGTTAAATATTCATAGCTGCTTTACCAAATTCCGATCTGTGTAGTTAGAGCCTCATTTCCTTACTTTAAATCCTGTTAGCACATTAACTTCACCTCTCCATAACTAAGCCTCTCCTGGACGCAGTTCATTCTCTTGCAAAACATTTACTGGATAGAAAGGAAATCTGAAAGTATTCCATAGAACAAGATTAACACTAGATAGATGTTTCTTAAACCATTGCAAAACAGATTAGAAATTTTCAACTTTATCATGTAATTTGTATTTCTAGAAATGATTTCTGAGAATTAAGTAACTTTTGAATGTATTTTATGGAAATGTATTCATGACTGCTTTAATACAATGGGAAATGTTCAACAAAAATAATAAAGGAACTATCAATGTGTCAAATATCCTAACATTTTCTGGCAGTTTAAAGCAAATATGGTTTACAAGAAAGAATAGTTTTGATCAGACTTTGACATGGGGATGTCAAATATGGTTTACAAGAAAGAATAGTTTTGATCAGACTTTGACATGGGGATGTCAAATCAGTTAAATACATGTCTGGAGATTTGATCATATGTCACCAGTCAGATAATGCTTCACCACATGATATTTGTTCACACAGCATTTGTGAACTATTTGTAAATGTTACTGAATTTACCTTATTAACATCAAGCCCTGAACAAAATACAAATTGAAAGAACTGCAGAAGCTGTAAGTCAGAAACAAAAACAGAAATTGCTGGAAAAGCTCAGCAGATCTGGCAACATCTGTGCAGAAAAATCCAAGTTAATGTTTCAGGTCCAGTGACCCTTCCTCAGACTTGATGGTAGCTCAGAAAATGTCGGTTTACATGAAGAGGATAGGATGAGGGCAGGGGATAATGAGTAAATGATAGGTGGGGACAAAGCACAAATTGAGAGAAGAACAATTGGACAGACAAAGGCTTTGATAATGATTTAGCTATTAATGCTGACTGTTAGTGGTTCTGTATAGTTCTGTATAGTGGCAGAATATGAGATAACAAGCCTGGTTTGTGCTGGTTGGGGTAAGGACATGGGAGAGCTCAAGCTCTAAAGGTGTTGAATTCGGTATTGAGTCGAGAGGGCTGCAGGGGTCTCCAAGCAGAAAATGAGATACCATTCTTCTAGTTTGAGCTTAGCTTTACTGAGACATTGCAGCAAGCCTGAGACAGAGATATTGGCCAGGAAACAGAGTGATGTGGTGAAGGTGATCTGTCCACCTGTTCTTCTCTCTCTTTAGGCTCTATCTCCACTTATCATTTACTCCTTACCCCATTCCCCACCCATTTGCTGCGCATAAACTGACATTTTCTTAGCTGCCATTACCTCTGAGGAAGGATCACTTGTTCTGAAACATTAACTCTGATTTCTCTCCACGGATCTGCTGAGCTGTTCCAGCAATTACTGAACAAAATATATTTTGTTTGACAGCAAAATGCATAGTATGATTTATAAACCAAATAACTTGTTAATTTCTGGCAAAGATTTAAAAAAATTAAGGCTAAGTAATGTTTAGCCTAAAAACATATTTTTGACTTTTTTTACAATATTTTTTACAATACTGATGCATCAAAAAAATTAATTGATATAATTACCTTGAGCATAAAGTTTTTGTAAAGTATTATGAATTGTAGAATGTATGCATATATATAAAAATAATAAATAAAACCAAAAAAAACAAGACCAATATATCCACATTGAAGCCCAACTTCAGAGAAAAGCATCTCGGCTTTGGTAGGGAATTAATGGGGCAAGGCTTGGCATCCTCAAAGACAGGAACAGTAATTATTTAACATAGCCAAAAACACTATAACCTAACAGTTGCAACATTGCTTCCCAATATGGCAGCAAATGTTGGACTACAAAGACAATAAAAATCTTTGTGTACTGAACAATTGTTATTAAACTGCTACACTACTCTGAGGTCTGGACTGTTTCAGTGACACAAAGCAGTAGAGAAATTCCTTGAGCGTTCAACTGCCACATTCTTCAGAGTCATTAAAATTCCATTAAATAAACACGAGTATCCTTCTTGAAGTAAGCGTCACAATCACTTCGTCAAACTCCTGCAAGAAACAATAGAGCAAATAACTGAAATGTATTTCTGCCATAAGTCCTGTTTCTCAACTCTCAAATTGCCAAGGAGAGAACAAAGAATACACTACAAAGACATTCTGAAGTTCTTCTTCAAGCATTGACATTAAGGACTGGGAGGAGTTTGCTTCCAATCACTAAAGTTAGCAAACACTTTTCCCTTCATGTCCTGTGGCGAAACATTTTAATGTTGAGGCAAAGTGGTGGCATCAAAGGTAAGTAAGAGAAAAAAATCTTGCTTTCCTAATTCAATATGTCTCATTGGACATTCTGACCCTTGTGCCTAAACATCTGCAGACTGTATATTGGCCTGTCAAATCACTTGAAGAACCATGGAAGAAACCCATTTCACCATGTAGATATCACCCCCGAATTGAAGCATAGCCAATGATGGTATTAAAAGTGAAAAGGCAGATAGAGACATATTTCAACATTATTTAAAGGTTTCTACATAAATTTTCTTTTCCAATTTGTTCCTGAGATGTGTGCATTTTGGCTAGTCCAGCTCATCCCTAATTGCCCTGAAGGATGTGGTAATGAACTACCTTCTTGAAACACTCAGTCTTTGGGCTGTCAGGAAGGGAGTTTGAGGATTCTGACCCAGCTCCAAGTGACTTGGAGAGGATTTTCCAAGTGATGATGTTCCATGAATCTGTTGGTCTTGTCCTTCTTTTGGTAGAGGAAGGTGGGTTTGGAAGGTACTGTTGGAGGACTCTTAGTGAGTTACTGCAGTACATTTTGTAGATGGCACATATTACCTCTCTTGAGCATCCCTCGTGAAGAGAGTGAATGGAATGCCAGGACAAAGTGAGGACTGCAGATGCTGGAGATCAGAGTCGAGAGTGTGGTGCTGGAAAAGCACAGCAGGTCAGTCAGCATCCGAGGAGCAGGAGAATCAACATTTCAGGCAAAAGCTTTCATCAGGAATGGAATGCCAGTCAAACGGACTGTTTTGTCCTGATGATGTTAATCTTGAGTGTTGGAGTTACTCCCATCTAGGCAAATGGAGAGTATTTTATCATACTCTTATGCCCTGTAGAAAGTGAACAGGCACTGGGAAGAGTTGAAAATGTGTTGCTGGTTAAAGCACAGCAGGTTAGGCAGCATCCAAGGAATAGGAAATTCGACGTTTCGGGCATAAGCCCTTCATCAGGAATGAGGAGAATGTGCCAAGCAGGCTAAGATAAAAGGTAGGGAGGAGGGACTTGGGGGAGGGGTGATGGAGGTGTGATAGGTGGAAGGAGGTCAAGGTGAGGGTGATAGGCCGGAGTGGGGTGGGGGCGGAGAGGTCAGGAAGAAGATTGCAGGTTAGGAAGGCGGTGCTGAGTTGAGGGAACCGACTGAGACAAGGTGGGGGGAGGGGAAATGAGGAAACTGGAGAAATCTGAGTTCATCCCTTGTGGTTGGAGGGTTCCCAGGCGGAAGATGAGGCGCTCCTCCTCCAGCCGTCGTGTTGTTATGTTTTGCCGGTGGAGGAGTCCAAGGACCTGCATGTCCTCGGTGGAGTGGGAGGGAGAGTTAAAGTGTTGAGCCACGGGGTGGTTGGGTTGGTTGGTCTGGGCGTCCCTGAGGTGTTCTCTGAAGCGTTCCGCAAGTAAGCGGCCCATCTCCCCAATATAGAGGAGGCCACATCGGGTGCAGCGGATGCAATAGATGATGTGTGTGGAGGTACAGGTGAACTTGTGGCGGATATGGAAGGATCCCTTGGGGCCTTGGAGGGAAGTGAGTGTGGAGGTGTGGGCGCAAGTTTTACATTTCCTGCGGTTTCAGGGGAAGGTGCCAGGAGTGGAGGTTGGGTTGGTGGGGGGGTGGACCTGGCGAGGGAGTCACGAAGGGAGTGGTCTTTGCGGAATGCTGATAGGGGAGGGGAGGGAAATATATCCCTGGTGGTGGGGTCCGTTTGGAGGTGGCGGAAATGACGGCGGATGATACGCTGTATACGGAGGTTGGTGGGGTGGTAGGTGAGAACCAGTGGGCTTCTGTCTTGGTGGCGATTGGAGGAGCGGGGCTCAAGGGCGGAGGAGCGGGAAGTGGAGGAGATGCGGTAGAGGGCATCGTCGATCACGTTTGGGGGGAATCTGCGGTCCTTGAAGAAGGAGGCCATCTGGGCTGTGCGGTGTTGGAACTGGTCCTCCTGGGAGCAGATGCGGCGGAGACGAAGGAATTGGGAATATGGGATGGAGTTCTTACAGGGGGCAGGGTGGGAGGAGGTATAGTCCAGATAGCTGTGGGAGTCAGTCGGTTTATAGTAGATGTCTGTGTTGAGTCGGTCGCCTGAGATAGAAATGGAAAGGTCTAGGAAGGGGAGGGAGGAGTCTGAGACAGTCCAGGTGAATTTGAGGTCGGGATGGAAGGTGTTAGTAAAGTTGATGAACTGTTCAACCTCCTCGTGGGAGCACGAGGCAGCGCCGATACAGTCATCGATGTAGCGGAGGAAAAGGTGGTGGGTGGTGCCAGTGTAGTTGCGGAAGATGGACTGTTCCACATATCCTATGAAGAGACAGGCATAGCTGGGGCCCATGCAGGTGGCCATGGCAACTCCTTCAGTTTGGAGGAAGTGGGAGGATTGAAAAGAGAAGTTATTCAGGGTGAGGACCAGTTCAGTCAGTTGAAGGAGGGTGTCAGTGGAAGGGTACTGGTTGGTGCGGCGGGAAAGGAAGAAGTGGAGGGCTTTGAGTCCTTTGTGATGGGGGATGGAGGTGTACAGGGACTGGATGTCCATCGTGAAAATAAGGCGTTGGGGACCGGGGAAGCGAAAATCCTGGAGGAGGTGGAGGGCGTGCGTGGTGTCCCGAACGTAGGTGGGGAGTTCTTGGACTAAAGGGGACAGAACCGTGTCAAGGTATGCGTAGATGAGTTCGGTGGGGCAGCAGCAGGCTGAGACAATGGGTCGGCCGGGGCAGGCAGGTTTGTGGATTTTGGGCAGGAGGTAGAAACGGGCGGTGTGGGGTTGTGGGACTATGAGGTTGGAGGCGGTGGATGGGAGATCCCCTGAGGTGATGAGGTTATGGATGGTCTGGGAGATGATGGTTTGGTGGTGGGAGGTGGGGTCTTGGTCGAGGGGGCGATAAGAGGAGGTGTCCGTGAGCAGGCGTTTGGCCTCAGCAGTATAAAGGTCAGTGCGCCAAACTACTACCGCGCCTCCCTTGTCTGCCGGTTTGATGGTGAGGTTGGGATTGGAGCGGAGGGAGTGGAGGGCTGCACGTTCTGAGGGTGAGAGGTTGGAGTGGGTGAGAGGGGTGGACAGGTTGAGTCGGTTAATGTCGTGGCGGCAGTTGGCTATAAATAGATCGAGGGCGGGTAAGAGGCCAGCACGGGGTGTCCAGGTGGATGGGGTGCATTGGAGGTGGGAGAAGGGGTCGTCAGAGGGTGGGCGGGCGTCTTGGTTGTGAATGTAGGCACGGAGGCGAAGGCGGCGGAAGAATTGTTCAATATTTCGCCGCGTTTTGAACTCATTGATTCAAGGGCGTAGGGGAATGAAGGTGAGGCCTCTGCTGAGGACTGATCTTTCATCCTCAGAAAGGGGAAGGTCTGGAGGGATGGTGAAGATCCGGCAAGGCTGGGAGCTAGGACCTGGTGTGGGACTGGAGCTGGGGATGGGGGCGTGGTTAGGGGCGGGGACAGAGATCGATGTAGGGGCGGAGTTAGACGTGGGGACGTTGCTCGGTGTGGGGGCGGAGTCAAGCATGGGGGCGGGGTCATGCGTCGTGACAGAAATAAGCGTGGGGGCGGGGTTACGTGTGGTGGTGAAAGTCGGCGTGGGGGCGGGGTTATGCGTGGTGACGAAGGTTTGCGTGAGGGCGGGGTTACGTGTAGTGACGAAAGACGGCGTGGGGGCGGAGAAACCTGAGGCATTGTGATCCTGCAGGTTAGTGATGTCAGTGGGGGCGGAAGTGGCTGCGGCAACGGCAACCGAAGGGGCGGAAATGGTTGTGGCGACGAAAGAACCGTAGTTATTCCCAGTAGCCGCGGGGGTCGCAAGTCCGTCGGCGATCTTCCTGGCGATCGTGGAAGCGGTTGTCTGTGCGGTGATCGCCAGGGTGGTTGTTTGGAAGACTAGAGTTGAAATTTTCTCAACAGAAACCTTGGCCTCTAAACTTATTTTGTAGCTACAATGTGCATATGACAGATATTTTCTCACAATTATATTGTTAATAAAAGTTTAAAGAAACATAATATACCAATTAATTGTCATTGAAATTTGATGATCAATCAAGGTCAGGAACCGTATATGAAATTAGCCACATACAAGCTGCCAATCCCTTGCTGCAGACTACCTGCAACGAGAGAAACAAACCACGTATACAACAGAATACCTCACAGGCCAACATGTGGTCTTCCTTCCTGGAATTTCTATTACTATTTCCTTCCTGGTTCGTTTATGTTTCTGTCTGAACTCCCTAGCTGGGGTATATCCTCTCCAATTTGTTTGTTTAAATCTCCCACTATCTCCCTGAGTTTGTGTGTGTTTGTTTCTGTCTCTTTCTCTCTCACTCTCTTCTCTCTGTGTCTCCATCCCTCTCCCATATTCCCACCCCCTCCCACCCTGTACCCCACAAACTTCCACTTGTCACACTTTTGAATCTCAAAGAATTTCTGTCATTATGATGTATCAATAATGAAGATGTGTTTCTGAATGGTGAAAGGGTCAGCAGGGCTCAGTTGATGTGCAATTTGATTCCAGCCATTACAGAATGTTATGTAAGTACACGCCAAACATAAAAGGGCCATTTTGACTGAATTTTCAAAAGCATCAATGTGGAAACTGGTAGACTCTCACTAAAAACAAAAAAGTTATCAGCATGATTTTAACACTGGATGAAGTTATCGAACCATACATATCATAAAATGCATAAGGAAGACAATTTCAATTCATTCAATTTTTTGAAAAAGCACATCATGAAATATTAAATTGTTGTGAAACTTTCACTGAAGCACATCAGTGATTTTATATCATAGTTTATGCCTGAGATGAACAGTGATGATTCTCATCATGTTCGCCATGGTTTTTGGAGCTTTATTTCAAACTATTTTCGAAATGTCTGCAGCACAGAGAACATTCAACAGACACCCACTCAAACACTGAACAACTAAACATAACACTTAGGGTCATATTGTTGAACATATCAAACGTATTTAAGGTATACTTTTTCAGAGGTACACCTAGTTTGTATATCAGCTCTTACTTTTTAAATAGTTGGATGCCACTCTGAATTGATTTGGAAGTGGAATCAAGAAACCAAAACTCAGATGAAGCCCAGAAAATGGTTACTCATTCAAACAATAATTTTGGGGTTCTTAATCTGTGTTTCAAAGGAAATAAGAACTGAGTTGGGGAAAATGAATGGCTGCTTTGTCATCAGACTTTAACAGTAGTGTTACACCTTTCTTACAACTTGACAGAGTGAAAAATATCTTTTGGGAAAATGCTAAGATATTTTCAGATTTATGCTGTGAGATTGCAGAAAACTTGCTCAAAGTTTAGCTACATTGTGTGGAGCCACAGAAAATGGGAGAGATACTAAATGAGTATTTTGCATCAGTATTTTCTGTGGAAAAGTATATGGAAGATATAGACTGTAGGGAAGTAGATGGTGACACCCTGCAAAATGTCCATATTACAGAGGAGGAGGTGCTGGAAATCTTGAAATGCATAAAGGTGGATAAATCCCCAGGACCTGATCAGGTGTACCCGAGAACTCTGTGGGAAGCTAGAGAAGTGACTGCTGGGCCTCTAGCTGAGATATTTGTATCATCGATAGTCACAGATGAGATGCCGAAAGATTCTAGGTTGGCTAACGTGGTGCCACGGTTTAGGAAGGGTGGTAGGGACAAGCCAGGGAAATGTAGACCAGTGAGCCTGACATCGGTGGTGGGCAAGTTGTTGGAGGGAATCCTGAGGGACAGGATGTACTTGGATTTGGAAAAGCAAGAACTAATTAGGAATAGTCAACTGGCTTTGTGCGTGGGAAATCATATGTCACAAACTTGATTGAAGTTTTTGAAGAAGTAACAAAGAGGATTGATGAGGGCAGAGCGGTAGATGTGATCTTTTTGGATTTCAGTAAGGCGTTCGACAAGGTTCCCCATGGGAGACTGATTAGCAAGGTTAGATCTCACGGAATACAGGAAGAACTAGCCAACTGGATACAGAACTGACTCAAAGGTAGAAGACAGAGGGTGGTGGAGGGTTGTTTTTCAGACTGGAGGCCTATGACCAGTGGAGTGCCACAAGGATCGGTGCTGGGCCCTCTACTTTGTGTCATTTACATAAATTATTTGGATGTGAGCATAAGAGGTACAGTTAGTAAGTTTGCTGATGACACCAAAATTGGAGGTGTAGCGGACAGCGAAGAGGGTTATCTCAGATTACAACAGGATCTGGACCAGATGGGCCAATGGGCTGAGAAGTGGCAGATGGAGTTTAATTTAGATAAATGCGAGGTATGTATTTTGGGAAAGCAAATCTTAGCAGGACTTATACACTTAATGGTAAGGTCCTAGGGAGTGTTGCTAAAGAAAGAGACCTCAGAGTGTAGGTTCATAGCTCCTTGAAAGTGGAGTCACAGGTAGATAGGATAGTGAAGAAAGTGTTTGGTATGCTTTCTTTTATTGATCAGAGTATTGAATACAGGAGTTGGGAGGTCATGTTGCTTCTATACAGGACATTGGTTAGGCCACTGTTGGAATTTTGCGTGCAATTCTGGTTTCCTTCCTATCAGAAAGATGTTGTGAAATTTTAAAGGGCTCAGAAAAGATTTACAAGGATGTTGCCAGGGTTGGAGGCTTTGAGCTATAGAGAGAGGTTGAACAGGCTGGGACTGTTTTCCCTGGAGCATCAGATGCTGAGGGGTGATCTTATGGAGGTGTACAAAATTATGAGGATAGGGAAAATAGACAAAGTCTTTTCCCTGGGGTCAGGGAGTCAAGAACTAGAGGGCATAGGTTTAGGGTGAGAGGGGAAAGATATAAAAGAGACCTACAGGGCAACGTTTTCACACAGAGGGTGGTACATGTATGGAATGAGCTGCCAGAGGAAGTGGTGGATGCTGGTACAATTGCAACATTTAAGAGGCATTTAGATGGGTATATGAATAGGAAGGGTTTGGAGGGAAATGGGCCCCGGTGTTGGCAGGTGGGACTAGATTGTGTTGCGTTATCTGGTTGGCATAGATGGGTTGAACCGAAGGGTCTGTTTCTATGCTGTACAACTCTCTGACTCTCTAAGTGCACAAGAACTGACAGAAGTTTTGATTTGTATTCAATAGCTTGTTGTTATGTACAAATTCAACTGCACCATGGAAGAATTTCAACACTGATCAACATTTTCAAAAGAAAACTGGTGGTATATAATAACCAATATGATAGAACTAATTTTTTTCTTTTGAAGATGGGAGAAGCCTGTTTTATTGGTGAGGCAAATTTTGCCTGATTTCAGAAAGAAACATATTGCACTTTTCCAATCCATATCAAATGAGCTGGAATCAGAAATAAAAGTAATTACACTAAATTTTCTGTGATGATGCCTCAAACAACATGAACTCATTCAGATGGTATAGAAAATCGCAATAATCAAATTAAAATTCATTAACCTAAATCTGAATCTACTTTACTAAAGCACCTGAAGTTATTGAATTATGCTTTAATAACAACTTTGGTGTCAGTCCAATATACAGTCATAATAAAACTAATGAAGAAGCACACAATGTAAGCCATCTTGTAGTGTAGTGGGAACTCAATTAGGAAAGGCCACTGAAGCTGTAAAACAGATTACACAGACACGTATTTACATTCAGTAATGAGTTTTTAAGAATGGCTGCATGCAAGTGTGAATGTGCGCTTGTTAGAGTTATTTTGAAAATAAAATATGATTACAATGTGCAGCAAAACTAATCAAATAGCCTATTTTGCCAACCCTTTCATGTACCCAAACTTAAAATGCTTGCAAAATGTAGGTATGTGTATGTGCATGTATTAAATATGGAATAACAATGAACTTGAATCAAATTCATGTTTCCTGCAGTGATAAAGGTATAAAACTGATAATGATTAGGAGATAACCATAAAATGATAATTAATAAGAATGTAAGTAAAAGAATGTGAAATTGAATGTGGTGTGAAATTGGACTCTGATCCGAACAGATCAGTTTTGGTTTGAATGACCCTAGTATACTTTTTATAGCCTTGAAAAATTGAATATTTAGATTGAGACATTTCTGAATATCAGATTTATTCTGCAAAGTAATAAATGAGCTATGTAGGTAAGCTGCACTACAGCTTTAACTCTATTGGCCTCTGTTGCAACAGGAATGGTCAATAAAAATTGGATGTCTTCCTGTAACAGTGAGACTGTACCTGGGGTACTGTGTTCAGTTTTGAGCTCCTTCCTTTAAAAGAGATAGATCTGCATTGAAAGCTGTTCACAGAACTCCTGGGATGAAGAAACTGTGAAGAAAATTTGAGTTTGTTGGGTCTTTATGCATTGACGTTTAGCAGAATTAAAGCTGGATTACTAAAGCACAGACAATTCTGAGAGGGGTTGATATAGTAGATGCTAGGATGATATTTTCCCTTCGTGAGAAGGACTAGGGTCACAGCTGCCTTCAAAAAGGAGATGAGATGGTAATCTCTTCTTTTTGAGGATCGTAATTCTTCCCCCAAAATTAGTCATTTAATATATTCAAGGAAAATCACATCTTTATTTACGACATCACTCCTAAATACAACATAAAGGTCAGGTCAAATACAACTGGAAGTATGCCAAATATTTAGTAAAGTTTATAGAATGCTGTTGTGGGAAACTAGGACTGAAATTGTGGGGGCCCCAGCAGATGTTGTACCATTGACAACCGAGGGTGATGTGTCAGAAGGCTGGATGGTAGCTAATGTTGTTCCATTTGTTAAGAGACACTGCAAGGCAAAGTCTGGGACTACAGATTGGTGAGCTTAACATCAGGGATGGATAAGTTGTTGGAGTGGATTCTGACAGACAGGATCTACATGCTTTTGGAAAGGCAAAGGCTGAT
This sequence comes from Hemiscyllium ocellatum, assembly GCF_020745735.1. Classification (NCBI taxonomy): domain Eukaryota; kingdom Metazoa; phylum Chordata; class Chondrichthyes; order Orectolobiformes; family Hemiscylliidae; genus Hemiscyllium; species Hemiscyllium ocellatum. The sequence continues at coordinate 48,725,774 of NC_083402.1, forward strand.
TAGAGAGAGTAGGCATGTCTTTGAGCTTGGAAATTCATTATATAAGTTTGGTTGAGTTTTTTTAAGATAGCTTAATACAGAGCAGTAGACATTGTTTACATTGGCTTCAACAAGTCCCTCAACAAGATTCCACATGGTGACTGGTTAGTAAGATTACACCATATGGGATCCAGGGAGAGCATACAAAATTGGCTTGATGATAGGAGATGGAGGGTGGTGGTAGAGGGTTGTTGTTCAGACTGGATGTCTGTGAGCAGTGGTGTGGCACAAGGATCGGTGCTGGGTCCACTGTTGTTTATCATTTATATAAATGATTTGGATGAGAATATGGGAGGCATGGTTAGTAAGTTGTAAATGACACCAAAATTTGTGATATTGTGGACAGTGAAGAAAGTTATCTAAAAGTACAACAGGATCATGATCAACTGGGCCAGTGGGCCAAGGAATGTAAGGTGTTGAATTTTGATAAATGCAAAGTATTGAATTTTGGTAAGACAAACCAGGGCAGGACTTATACAGTTAATGATAGGACTGTGGGGAGTGTTGTCAAACAAAGAGACATCAGGGTGCAAGAAAGTTGTTCCTTGAAAGTGACGTCACAAGTAGACTGGGTTATCAAGAAGGCATTTTAGCATTTTTGCCTTCATCAGTCAGAGTATTGAGTACAGTAGTTGGGATGCGTGTTACAGCAGTACAAGATATTGGTAATGCCACATTTGGATTACCACATACAGTTCTGGTCGCTTTGTCATAGGAAGGATGTTATTAACCTGGAAAGGTTGTAAAACAGATTTACAAGGATGTTACCGAGACTGGAGCGTTTGAGTTATAAGGAGAGACTGGATAGGCCAGGACATTTTTCCTGGAATGTAAGAGGTCGAGGGGTGACCTTATAGATGTTTATAAACTCATGAGGGGTATAGATAAGGTGAAATAGCCAAAATCTTTTCCCCACTGCTGGGGAGTCCAAAACTAGAGTGCATAGTTTTAAGGTGAGGTTTAAAACAGACTTGAGGGGCAACATTTTCATACAGAGGGTGGTGCGTATATGGAATGAATTACAAGAAAACGTTTTCGAGGCAGGTACAATTACAACATTTAAAAAACAAATGGACAGGTATATGGATGGGAAATGTTTCAAAGGATATGGGCCAAACTCAAACAAATGGGACTAGTTCAGTTTAGAAAACCTGGTCAGCATGGACAAGTTGGGCTGAAGGGTCTGTTTCCATGCTGTATGACTCTATGACTCCATGACTTTATGACCCTAAGACTCAAATTATTATTTTTTGTAGAGACATCAGTTATTGGCATTGTTGAGAACACATCTGGAGTAGTGTGTACAGTACCAGTCTACTTATTAAAGGAAGGATGTAAATGCATTGGAAGTAGTTCAGAGCAGGTTTACTAGATTAATACTTGGAACAGGCACAATGTGTTATGAAGAAAGGTTAGACAGACTAGACTTGTATCCACTGAGCTTAGAAGAATAAAAAGAAACTTGACTGAAACATTTAGGACCTTGAGGGGTAATGATGGGGTGCATGTGGAAAGGATATTTCCTCTTGCAGGAAAATCCAGAACTGGGAATTACTATTTAAAAAATAAGGAGCCTTCAGAAATGAGATAACAAGAATCCAGAGAAAGTATATTCCTGTCAGGGTGAAAGGGAAGGCTGGTAGCTATAGGAAATGCTGGATAACTAAGGAAATTGAGGGTTTGGTTAAGAAAAAGAAGGAAGCATATGTCAGGTATAGACAAGATAGATCGAGTGAATCCTTAAAAGGGTATAAAGAAAGAAGGAGTATACTTAAGAGGGAAATCAGGAGGGCAAAACGGGGACATGAGATAGCTTTGGCAAATAGAATTAAAGAGAATCCAAAGGGTTTTGACAAATATATTAAGGACAAAAGGGTAACTAGGGAGAGAATAGGGCCCCTCAAAGATCAGCAAGGCGGCCGTTGTGTGGAGCCACAGAAAATGGGGCAGATACTAACTGAATATTTTGCATCAGTATTTACTGTGAAAAAGGATATGGAAGATATAGACTGTAGGGAAATAGATGGTGACATCTTGCAAAATGTCCAGATTACAGAGGAGGAAGTACTGGATGTCTTGAAACGGTTAAAGGTGGAGAAATCCCCAGGACCTGATCAGGTGTACCCGAGTACTCTGTGGGAAGCCAGAGAAGTGATTACTGGGCCTCTTGCTGAGATATTTGTATCATCGATAGTCACAGGTGAGATGCTGGAAGACTGGAGGTTGGTTAACGTGGTGCCACTGTTTAAGAAGGGTGGTAAGGACAAGCCAGGGAACTATCCTGTGACCAAAGTACAGAGTTTGAACCATTTTCCAATTGTTTGCCTTCTCCTGAATTCCATGTCTTTCCAAATATTGTACTTCAATAGAAATTTAAATTTGTACTTGATACCAATATAAACTGTTGGATTAACAACAATATTTAAACATAATGAAGAGCAAGTTTGGAATTGTTATTCAATTTTGCCCTTTGTAACTCATTGCTGTACTTATACAGACTAAACAGTAGATGGAATCCACTTTGTGTGGCTCTGACAGACTGACACAATAATATTGCTTTGCCCACATGTTCCACTAATAAAATAAAACAGATGAATATCTGTGCACATTTCCAAACCACAGTCATTTAATGTGAAGGATAACAAGTTCCAAAGTAACTAATTTAAATTGATGGTTTTTCAAGAACTCTATATTGCAAGCTTAACATCACAAGAATAATGTTGTATTAATAAGCCCTTAACATTTCTTGAACAGCCACTTAACAATGCAAAATTAATAGATAATTTATTTAGATGTTAAAATGGAATTCTTCCAGCAACGGATTCTTAGCTACTAAACAATAAAATGGTCTGATTACCCCAAGGAGACAAATGGAGCAGAATGTTTGTAATAATGTTCCTTGTGTTAGACAGCAGGGAGACTCCGTAGTTACTACAGTCAGAGTAGTTGCCTGCTTGAATGTAGTCATAAGCCCAGTGATTCTATGTATATCACAACACGCTAGTTTCATTAGTAATGATCATGAAATTACAATATTGTTGTAAAAACTCATTTGGTTCACTAAAGTCCTTTTGGACATAAAATTTGTCATTCTTAGCCAAACTAGTTTACATGTAATTCCAGAGGAATATGGTTCTTACTTGTCTGCTATGCTCAGTCAAAAACTGCTTTTGTTTTCAAGGGGAGATACTTCCACCTCACCTTTGGAATTTAACTCTTTTGCCTATGTTTGGTCCATTGTTGTAATAAACAATGGAATCCAAACTGATCAATGGTGAATGGGTTGTTGCTGTGTAAGTAACATTAAATAGCACTGTCAGTGATACCCATCAGTACTTTGCTGATAATCGAGTGTAGATAAGTAGATCAGTAATTGGCCAGGTTTGATTTGTCTGCATTTTTTGGACAAGACAAAGCTGAGCAATTTTCCACATTATTGCTACATGTTATTATCAAATAGGTTTGAAGTGGTCCTGAGACCTAATTGAATGAGGGAACAGGTGATGGTTATATTAGTCAAAAGTCACATGGGTGAGAATTGATTGCCTTAATATGAGATGCACGTGATCAATGGTGTGCGATGACTGTAATAACACTCATTTAAAAAGCTTTGACTTGGACTCTTCAAAAACATTTACTTTTTAGTGTACGACATTAGATGCAGCTGGATTATAACAGAATGGTGGGAGTGCAGCTACTTCCAGAGGACAAATATTCTATATAATTGCTGAAATGTTGTCAGGGCCAATAACCATTAATTTATCTGGTATCTTCAGAATTTTTTTTTATTTTTCATTTGTCTGGAGACTGCATCAATTACTCTGGTGTGCTGAGGAGAAGGCCAAGATGTATGATCAACTCGGTATTTCGAGCTGAAGATGTTGCAATTACTTCATCTTTATCTCTTTTGCTGATGTGCTGAGTTCCAACATCACATATGGATAAAATAGAACCCTTTTCATTCAGTTAATTACCACCATTATTCAGGACTGGCTATGTAGATTAACAGATCTTAAATCTGATCTGTTGCTTGAGTGTTTGCTTCAGTCTATCTTTAACATATTGCTTATGCTGTTTAGCATGCAAGTAGTCCTGTCACTTTACTGCAATGATAACTCATATTTAGGCTTACCAACTGGAGCTGCTTACGTTCTCCACTGGACTGTTCATTGAACCAGAATTGGTTCCATATCTTGATGGTAATGGTAGAGTCTGGGGGATGTGCTAGGCTATGAGGTTACAGATTGTCATTGAATAAAGTCTGCTGCTGATATTGGCCCATAGTAGCTTATAGATGCCCATATTCAAACTGCTAGAATCAACCCCATTTCACACTGTGGAAGTATGACACACTGGAGGCCAAATGTTTTCAGTTTGTAAATGGATTTATTCTCCTTAAGGATTCCTGCATAGCTAACAAATAAAATTTTTAAGGATGAATTAAAAAAACATCTTTCCCTTCTGTTGGCTATCTCATTATATGCCACAGGTCTAGCCAGACAGAAATGTCCTTCATGTGCTATGAAACCACTCGGTGATGGATATTGAGGTGTTCAATGTATATTGTGCGCCTTTGCTACCCTCAGATCTTCTTTCAACTTTTGTTGAACTCAGAGGAATATAGATTAATCAGCTGACAGATGGTAAACCACAGGAGGTTTCTTGCTTCATCCTTACCCAATGTCATGAGGTTTCATGGGATTCAGAGTCAATGTCAAAGACTCCCGCAGTCAGTCACTCCAGCTCCCTCTGCTGCTATCCTGTTGCTGGTGCAACATGACCTATCGCTTTCTTCTTATTTGACATTTCTGTAGCTGCTAGTGCATCTGAATGGCTTCATTATGGTGAAGGAACTGAATTCTTTGAAAGTGGCTGTCCTTGAATTCAAGGCACTATTTGATCAAATGTGAAAGCCAATGGAAATCAGGAGAAAACCTTTTCACTTACTAAATCTTGTCAAGCATAAAGGAAGATGGTTATAGTTGTAGGATGTCAAACATCTCAGTCCTGAGCCATCATTACAGAGTTCCTTGGGGTAATCCCCATGACCCAACCATCTTCAGTTGCTTCATCAGTGGCCTTCAGTTCATTATAAGACCAGAATGTTAGCTGATGATTGCATGGTGTTCACTATTACAGAATGGTGTAAGTGTCTGAAGGGGTCAATGCTTTGGAATGTCTTAAGTGCCACCCACTGTGATTATTTCATATAGGCTTGGGGGTGGTGAGGTGAACAGTTTAGGATTATGAAGAAGAAAAACCTATTATCTCTTAGTAATAAAGTCTATTACATTTTTGCAAATTGTACTTTGTTGCTATCATGCAATAAATGATATCTTGTTTAAAATCTTTTCTTGTTAGAATACCAAGTAGTTTTCTATACCACATGAGACCAATCACAATATATAGATTCCCACCTTGAAAGAGGATGGTAGCAACAAATCTACTTTGTAGAGAACAATGGTACAGAGAGCTTACACAATAACGATTACCAGTAGGATGGATTGTATACAATAAGTAATATATATGATTTTTCATACACTAAAACAGTTTGTCTCCATATACAGAAAGAACCAAATGACATTTAGGCATTAAGTGAGTAAGTAACATTTATGCCTATAACATTGAAAAGCCATTTGGATAAGTACATGAATAGGAAAGGTTTGGAACATATGGACCAAATGCAGGCAAGTGGAGCTAATTTTGTTTGGGAACATGGTCACCATGGATACTTGGACCGAACGTTCTTCTTTCCATGTTGTATGGCTCTATGATTCATGCCATGTACCAAGCAATGACTATCTCCAACCTTCTTTCTTTGATATTCAATGGTATTACCATTGGTGAATGCTACACCATCAACACTGTGGAGATAACCATTAACCAGAAACACAGCTGGACAAGTACCTTGTAGTGTTACAGCCTGAAGGATTACTTCAATGGGCTAAAGTGTACCATCAGTGAGGAACGTCTTTGCCAGACACAAGCTGTATAAAAATTGCTGCCAGGATGGAAATTTGGCTTGATCTTCTCTGAAAATTGGTTAAAATCCCAGAAATGAAAGCTTTAGGTTCATGAGTGTGCATATAATTCAATTAACTGGCTATTGGAAGGGCTCCAATAGGGGAGATAGGCCACTGTTTGCGTCTCTGCTACTGGTAAAATTACAGTGGAGACATGAGAGGGCAGTTAGGTGAAAGGCATGGCACCCACTGGATTTTACCATATCTTTGTCCCCTCCATCAGCATGTTACATCCAATCCAAAAAGTCAATTCAATTCAATGAGTTAACAGCAATTCTCCTCAATGCAATTAATTATTTAAAAAGTCAACTTCAATGAGTGGATTTTTTTTTGCTCTTAGGACATGGGAGTTCAATATTACCCAAGACAAGGGAACTGATTATATAATTGGAGAATAGCTGGACTAGTAATTCAGAGGGCAAGCTAATATTCTGGGACATTGCTTCAAATCCCACATAACTAGTGGAAAACTTTAAGTCAATCGGAATCTGGAGTTAACCATAATAGTAACCATGAAACTATTGTTGTAAAACCTCATCTGATTCACTAAGGTCTTTTATGGAAGGATGTCCTTTATAATCAGGCAACCATACCATAAAAAATTTAAAATGTACTCAATGAGAAGATTTGCATTTCCCTCGTGGAGCCCACTCAAGATTTATTCTATTTAAAGTAACAGAAGAAAGTTGGGTCAAATTCTGGAATACAGGTAGTCCTTCAATAACATGATGGTTGCATTCTTGTGCAACCCTGCATTATAAAAAAATCACGTGTTAGAAACAGATCTTAAAGTGTTGTCAATATAATTGCATTACAGCCAACACACGTTTTTACAGTTCATGCTTTAGAAACAGAGTTCCCAATTCATCAGTCACGTTATAGCGAATTTGTGTTAACAAAACACGTGTTATAGCAGAGCCACCTGTAAATATGCTGTTCCCTACATCTAAATTCCCATACTATCCTCTGCTCTGCTGTTGCTTTAAGTCAGATATTAAAAATGAAAATGTGCCCAATACTCCTTCTCAACCTACAAAGTTTCATTGCTGCCTCATCACCATAAAACAAGCTGGAGTGTAAACTCAGTCACGAAGCTAATTCAAGAATGCTGAGATTTATTTCCTCAGAGATGAATTAAAGCATACACAACAGACATTAGGTACTGTGGCCACATTAAGTTAAAGTATTTCATTTTTTTTATTGCATTTTAACATTTTTCTCGCTTCATACCTGCATTCAAATATAAGTAGGCAAGTTGATTTTTTTTCCCTGTGAGTTTCTGACAGGCAAAATGACCTTTAGCACTGTTTGGTTGGGTATTAATTTATTTGAAAATTTTTAGCAAAAAATACTATACCAGTAAAACATCAGTAGAGAGCACTGATGGACCGCTCAAATGACATTAACATCATTCTGAGAATTCTTACATATTCAAAAATAGGTTAGCCAAAATTCTGGTTTTCCATGTCAACATTTTTTTTAATAATACTCTCTGATTTATCTCACTGCTTGTTGAAGCCTTGGTGAAAGCAATGTGGTTGAATTTGTGTATTTGTACTTGCAAAACACATTTGTTACAGTAGTATATAATAGATATGTTAGCAAAAATGAAACATGCAATTTATTAAATATGGCTATTTGGATAGAATATTGGCTAACTGATAGAAAGCATAAAGTAGAGCTGAACAATTACCTCAATTTTATTTACTCCACTTCTTTGGGTGGCATGGTGGTGCAGTGCTGAAAATGTGTTGCTGGTTAAAGCACAGCAGGTCAGGCAGCATCCAAGGAACAGGAAATTAGACGTTTCGGGCCAGAGCCCTTCATCAGGAATGAGGAGAGGGTGCCAGGCAGGCTAAGATAAAAGGTAGGGAGGAGGGACTTGGGGGAGGGGCGATGGAGATGTGATAGGTGGAAGGAGGTCAAGGTGAGGGTGATAGGCCGGAGTGGGGTGGGGGTGGAGAGGTCAGGAAGAGGATTGCAGGTTAGGAGGGCGGTGCTGAGTTCAAGCGAATCGACTGAGACAAGGTGGGGGGAGGGGAAATGAGGAAACTGGAGAAATCTGAGTTCATCCCTTGTGGTTGGAGGGTTCCCAGGCGGAAGATGAGGCGCTCTTCCTCCAACCGTCGTGTTGTTATGTTCTGGCGATGGAGGAGTCCAAGGACCTGCATGTCTTCGGTGGAGTGGGAGGGAGAGTTAAAGTGTTGAGCCACGGGGTGGTTGGGTTGGTTGGTTCGGGTTGGCATGGTGGTGCAGTGGTTGGCACTACTGCCTCACAGCACCAGGGTCCCAGGTTCAATTCCTGCCTTAGGCGACTGTCTGTGTGGAGTTTGTACATTCTCCCTGTGTCTGTGTGGGTTTCTTCTTGGTGCTCTGGCTTCCTCCCACAGTCACAAAGATGTGCATTCAGATGAATTGGCCATGTTAAATTACACCATAGTGCTTGGTGCATTAGTCAGAGGGGGATAGGTTGCTCTTCAGAGGGTTGATGTGGACTTGTTGGGCCAAAGGGCATTTTTCCACACTATAGGGATTCTAATCTAATCACCATTGGCTATGCATTCATCCACAAATCCTCTAATTACTAGAATAATTGCCTTAAAATCTTCTTACCTCTCTTTCATCAATAAAAGTCATCCTTGAAACTTATCATTTCCACCAGGTTTTTGATCATCAGCCTTGATATTTTCATGTGTGACTCAGTGTGAAAGTCTGTTTGATCCAGCCTATGTGAAGTCACTTGTGTTGTTTCACTCTGTTAATGATGTTACATAAATACATGTTGTTGATTTTCAGAATACTAACAAGTTTGCAACAATGCCTCTGACAAACACTGATGATTTTGAGGATTTAGGGTGTATTTTCAAAAGTTTGTCAATATCACAAAATGTGGAAACAAGGTAAACAATTATGAGAATAGCAATAGACTTTAGAAGGAAAACAGGCTGGTGAAATGGTGGATACATAACAGACATGATAGATTTCATACAACAAAGTAAAAAGATTTAGGTGACAGTAGAGAATAAATGGTATAATTTTGAAGGGATGCAGTACAGAGAGGCCTGTGACTTTATGTACACAATTTTCACTGAAGCTGGCAGGGCAAGTTAAAAATGTTGTGAAAATGGCAGACAAGACTCTTGGCTTTATAAATCTATGCATAGAGTGCAAATGCATGGAAGTTATGCTAGATTTTTTTTATCAACTACTGGTTAGGCCTCAATTAGTGTTTTATATTTCAATGTGGAAATCAAGATTTTAAGAAGAATTTGAGGCCATCAAGAGGAGATAGAACAGCACAATGAAAAGGTTAATGTGGAGAGATTGGAGAAATTGGATTTACTGTCCTCAGAACAAAGCTGGTAAAAAAAGAAACTTTAACTGTCATATTCAAAACCGTGAACAGTGCTAACAGAGCAAATGTGCAGTAACTACTCCCAAAGTGTCGCTAACTAAAGGATGTAGATTACAGGAAATTGACAAAAGAACCAAATGTAACAGGAGAGAAAATAACATCCGCAATGAATTGGAATGATCTTAAACATGTTGTCTGAAGGAATGGCAGAAGCCATTTCAATAATAACTTTCAAAAGGAAATCGAATAATTACTCGAAGCAGAAACATGGATTATGGTTGGAATATGAGGAAAGGTCAAGGGAATGGAGCTTTTTAGATAGTATTGGATCTTCTGGTTACCACCAACTGGTGGCTCGAGTTTTGGCTAGTTTGCTTTCACTAATCTTCCTTTCTATCCTGAGTCAATGGACCTGTTTAATTGTCAGCGGCAGAGGCACTATAGAATATTAACAAGAAGAGGTCATTGTATAACGAGGCATGGTTTGTTTCATAATAGCAACTAACATTAGCTTTTTAAGGCAAGGAGCAAGGAAATTCACATCTGTCATTATCAGGGCCTCATTCTAGTTTAAGTGTTCTCCACCCAACAATTGTATGTTGTTAGCAGGTTGGGTCCAGCTAATGCAACTTTAACATCAACTCTTTCAGAATTATGAGCTTAACAAACATTTATTCCCAATCTTGATTTCCATATATACTCACAAACATAATGACTTTTATATTTGTCATTACCATATTTCCCTGTAGCTTTGACTGCACAAATACAGAGTCAAGCTCCTGGGAGTGGTCATCCACAACAAGTTTTCTTGGACTCTTCATGTGAATACATTGGTTATAAAGGCCCAACGAAGTCTCTTCTTCCTCAGGCATCTGAGGAAATTTGGCATGATGGTGAATATCCTTGCCAACTTTTATAGGTGTGCCATTGAGAGCATGCTGTCTGGATGTATCATTGTCTGGTATGGCAACTGTACCATTCAGATCAGAGATGGTTACAGAGAGTGGTGAACTCGGCCCAGACAATCACAAAGGCCAATCTCCCATCTATCGAATCCATCTACCAGGCCCGCTGTCAAGGAAAGGCTGCCAGCATTCTCAAAGATCCATTCCACCCTGGCAATGTTTTTTCTATAGCCTCTACCATCGGCAAGAAGGTACAGAAGCCTGAACACATGCACCAGCCAGTTTTGTAACAGTTTCTACCCTACTGTTGTTAAAATACTGAATTCAGATGTTTTTGTGTTTGTGGCTGTTTATCTATTATTTACATATCTGTGCTACTTAACTCTGTGATCTGCCTGTATTGCTCGCAAGACAAAGCTTTTCACTGTGCCTCGGTACACGTGACAATAAATTCAATTCAATTCAATTCTGGAGGTTGCATTATTCTTCCAGAACACATTCCTTTCTTGGAAAACTGACAGCTCATTGGCTTTAGGACTGTTGACCTCTGCTCTGATTCCCTGTAAATTATTTCTCTGCTTGAGAATCTTTTATCTCTTTAATATCCTTCTTGGAGGTTACTTTTCTTGCCGAACCCGGAAGTTGAAATGTTACCTTATCTGGAGGATCCTTGACTTTCTTTTCAGATGAATTCTTCTCTTATTCTAGAATCCAGTTTAGGCCCAGCTGCTGCTCCCATGATTGTAGCTGACTATTTGTCAGCTTTCACATTTTTGCTTATATCTGAAACTTCTTATACAGGTAATGTTTTTAAAGTTGCAAAGTCATTTATCTTTAAAAAATAATTGCCTTCAATGTCAAATAGAATTTGAATCCATAGCACCACTCACCATGTCATATTTGCTGATTCCCAGCCATTGGCAGCATGTGGTTTGGGTGGTTCACTGCCACCAATCTTCCTTTCTACTCTCTAACCAAAAGCAAACTTTAACTGAATTTAACCCAAGGCTCTTCCATCATTCGATTATGACACATATGTTTCTCAACCCCATTCTCCTGCCTTCTCTCCACTAATCTTGATCCCATTATACAAGATCCATCTTAATATAAACATTTAACAAAATGTCAATAAAGAAAAACACTGAAGATACTTGACTTGTATGAACTAATAACTCAGTTGTAGCTGAAGTAATTTATAACTCTATGGGATAGATTTTTTTTTAAAAATCAGTAAAAGAATTTTTATTTTTCAGAAACTGTGGAGCTAAAATCACTAAAGCTGCAATCAATTGAAAAAGGTTTGCATCAATTCAACATCAGCTGTTATTTTCCAAATCATTGTGACAATGATCAGACATATATCTATTTCATATTAGTTTAATTGAAAAGGAGGCATTAATTTATCAAAACTACAAAATAATTGTCAAAAATATGTTTTGTTGCTGTCCTATACTATATTTCATGAGCAAACGAGAGGCAATACTGTGCCTTGATGTTAACTTGGGGCAGGTGACAAGAGTGAGTAGACAAGCAGTGATAGATCATCTGCTGTCCCCCCCAAGTCCACCCCCCCAGCACCACCCCCCCCCCCACCCCCACCCCCCACCTTCCCAATACTGGTGCAAATCCAGCAGCCTGTCAGATTCTAATTGGGTATAACCTTTGAACAGTATTTGACAGGTGTAGGAAATGATGTTTCTACAGTTTTCTGTACCAGAGAGAGAAATAAAGAAGAAAGAGAGATCTTTTTCAAAAGTTGAATTTGAGTACATTACTTTATCTCTCCGCATTTTCAGCAAGATTTTACAACAAACTACAAACCCCACAGTCCTGCCTGCACTCTATATTATTCCTTCATTTCCATCAAATCCTTCAAGGAGGAGAAAGTGAGGAGTGCAGATGCTGGAGAGTCAGAATCAAAAGTTAGGTGCTGGAAATGCATCCAAGGGGCAGGAGAATCAATGTTTCGGGCATAAGCTCTTCATCCTTTAAGGACATAATGCAACATCACTCTTTCTCATTACAACACACTCAACTTCATTAAGAGTAGGCTGCTGTGGACTGACTCTGAGCAATCATTCATAGGAAGCAGGAGATGTTGACAATGTAAGTCACAGGAGCTTACACACATGACTTCCTCAAGATGTTGTTCCACCTGAAGTCATCATCCTTCTGCTCCTTCATCAAATCCTGTGCCTTGACATACTCACTGCTGTTACTGATATAGATTAAACTGAGCACAGAGGAGAGACAAGAAAGTGCGCTGATGTTAACTGTTCTGGTGGATTTGAGCTTTTTTGCTGACTCCTTCAATCTCCCTCTGAAGATGTTACAGGGGCTATTGAAGAGTGCATAACAACAATGATAAAAATAGCTCATACATAGAAGTATTACTTTTATTTTTTTTGTCCTTTACTCTTTCATTCATTGTGGAAATCACTGGTAAGGTCAAAGTATTTTTAACATCCCTAATACACAGTTTAATGGGCAATTTCAGAGGGCAGTTGGATTTCAACCACATTGCTGTCAGTTTGGAGTCACGTGTAGGCTAGACCAGTTGAGGTAAGCACCTTTCTTTCCCTAAAGGACATTAGTTTTTTTATGGCTTTACAACAATCCATGACTGTCTACTAGGACATTAATGTCCATTTTTAATGTCCATTATGACCTTTAGTCCATTATCACCCAAACTAAGACACTTTTACAACAACCAATGGTAGTTTAATGGCACTATTATTGAGGGTAGTTTTATATTTTCCTTTTATTCATTGGATTTAAATTCCACCAGTGACTTATCCATGTACACTGAGTCCTAGATTGGGTTTCTGGATGTAGGAGATGGTCCCTTCCACAGATTTCATTCCCATTAAGGCTCCCATATATCTTCAAACTGCTTGTTTCCATGATATTACCCACCCAAGTTCTAATATAATTGCCAGCCCCCAAGCCATAGGTGAGTGATTGTGGAAAGTGTTTGGCATGCTCACAATCGCAGGTGAAGAAGAGACTGCTAGATTGTAGATGTCTTCTTGTTTTTTGTAATATGTGCAATGCCTAACTAGTGTCACATGCTAACTATCACATGGATCTTCCAGTTTCTGAGACTAAATCACTTATGTAAATGGTAAGCAACAGTCGCTCCAGAACCAAAACTGAGAAACTCCATCTCTCACCTTCTTCTTACCATAACTGCCATTAGATCCTACTCAGCTTTGAATCTGGTTTACTGTCCATGCTGTACTTTTCTTACTGACTTAATTTCTCGATTCTTAGTCATTATGTGGTGCCTTATCAAGGGTCTTTATAAGTTTTAAATGTACAAGTTTCTAGCAATGTGACCAAAGTGTTGCCTACACTATTTTGCTTCTTCACTTCTCTTTTTCTACTTCCATGCTTTGGGCTTCCAAATTTTGCAAAAAACTTAACAAAAGATTTGTCCCAGCACCTCTTTTACAGATTTATTTTTAAAAGGATAGCTAGCTCAGCAGTGACTCAAAACAAGCACTTTCCAGTTGTTAGGCTGCAGGGGGTACATGGTTGGCAACTTAGGAAACATTAATTTTCATCATTAGAGTGAAAATAAATGGATTATTTTATGATTGTAGTCCCAAGATATCTGGTATTAATGTGTGAGACTTTGTCAACCAAAAGCTCAAAGGAGTAGCAGCATTACTGGCTTCTTTTACTTAGATTATTTCTGGGCCAAACTATACAAAAGCAGCTTTGTGTGCTGTTGAGATACATGTATGCATGTAATCTCATACATACTTGCTTTCAGCCCTTGAAGTGAAATGAGTTGTACTGGCAAAAAAAACAGCCAGTTAAACAAAAGATATTTCAATGGAAAAGAAATCCGTAAAACTTGTGTCTTAATGAGAAGAGAAATATAATACATGAAAACAAATAAGAAAGAAGGATATTTGAGAAAATCACCTTGGGTTTTCATTTGTCTTTGTTTGTTAAAAATAGAAATAACAAGGAACATTACCAGTGGAGCACAAAGAGGATAATGTAATGTGATGGGGAACGCAATATTGGTGGGACTGGGTGTTGTGCTTCCTGCAGCTGGACATGTTTGGGTGGAAACCTATCATCCTCCTGCCTGCCATGATTCATTCTCTATGATTCAAGGGTGCACACAAATTTGGCTGTTCATCCACCATTTTTAAATAAACGGGAAGTCGTAGAGATGAAAACAGACTCTTCATTCCAATTCATCCATGCTGACCAGATATCCTAAATTAATCTAGTCCCATTTGCCAGTATTTGGCCCATATTACTCTAAACCCTTCCAATTCATCTACCCATTCAGGTGCCTTTTAAATGTTATAATTGTACCACTTCCTCTGGCATTTAAGTTCCATACAAGCTCCACCCTCTGTGTGAGAACGTTGCCCTCAAGTTCCCTTTTAAATCTTGCCCTCTCACCTTAGATCTATAATCTCTGGTGTTGGACTCCCCTACCCTGGTAAAAAGAGACATTGACTATTCACCCTATTCATGCCCCTCATGATTTAGATGTGAAGATGTCAGTGATGGACAGGGGTGGACAAGGTCAGAAGTCACACGACACCAGGTTGTAATCCATCAGGTTTATTTGAAATCACAAGCTTTTGGAGCACTGCTCCTTTGTTACCTGATAAAGCACTCTGAAAGCTTGTCATTTCAAATAAACCTGTTGGACTTTAACCTGGTATCGTATGACTTCTGACGTCATGTTTTCATAAACCTCAATAAGGCAACCTCTCAGCCTCAAATGATCCAGAAAATAGACCCAGCCTATTCAACTTCTCCTTAAAATTTAACCCCCCCAACCCAGATAACATTCTTGTAAATCTTTTCTGAACCTTTTCAAGCTTAACAACATCTTACCTGTAACTGGCAAACCAGAATTGCATGCAGTATTCCAAAAGTGGCCTAACCAATGTCTGCAACATGGCCTCCTCACACCAATACTCAATGCACCGTCCAGCAAGCATACCAAAAGCTTTCTTCACTATCTTGTCTACACTTTCAAGGAACTATGAACATGCATCCCAAGGTCTCTCTGTTTGGCAACACTTCCCAGCACCCTACCATTTAAATGTGTAAGCCCTGCCATGGTTTGTCTTATCAAAATGCAACACCTCACATTTATCTAAGTTAAACCTGCTACTCCATCTGCCCATTTGATCAAGGTCTCATTTTACACTGAGATAACCTTTAGTGTTCACTATACTACCAATTTTGGTGTCATTTGCATAGTTACTAACCATTCCCATTATATTCAAATCCAACTCATTTATTTGAATGACAAAAAGCAGTGGACCTAGCTTTAATCCTTGCAACGAACTAGTGGTCACAGTCCTCCAGCTGAAAAACAACTGTCCACTACCAGCATTTGTCTCTTATCTTCAAGTTAATTTTGTACATAAATGGCTAGCTCTCTCTGGATTCCATTTGACCTAAGCTTGCTAACCAGTCTACTATGTGGAATCTTATTAAATGCATTGCTAATGCCCATAAAGACAACAGCCACCACTCTGCTTTCATCAATCTTCTTTGCCACTTCTTCAAAAAATTCAATCAAGTTAGTGAGATATGATTTCCTGCACACAAAGCCATGATGACTATTCCTAACCAGTCCTTGCCTTTCCAAATAGTGTATACCCTATCCATCAGAATCCTCTCCACCACTGAGGTCAGTAGTTGCCTGGCTCTTCCTTACCATGTTTCTTAAATAATAGCACTTTATTAGCCAAGCTCCAGTCTTCCAGCACCTCACCTGTGGCTATCAATGATACAATTATCCAGCAATCACTTGCCTAGCTTCTCACAAAGTTCTGGGATATACCTGATCAGATCCTGGGGATTTATCCACCTTTATGCATTTTAAAACATCCAGCACCTCCTCATCAACAATTTTGGTACTTTTCAAGATATTGCTATTTATTTCTCCAAGTTCTTGAGCTTTCGTCTCCTTCTCCGCAGTAAATTCTAATGGGAAATACACATTTAGTATCTCACCAATCTGCAGCAGTTCCTCACATAGACAGCCTTGCTGATCCTTAAGGGACTCTATTCTCTCCCTGGTTATTCTTCTCCTTAATGTATTTTTAGAATTGCTATCTCATGCCCCCTTTTTGCCTTCCGAATTCCCTCATGAGTATACTCCTACTGTCCTTATACTCCTGTCGAAATTCGCTCAATCTCAGATCTCTATACCAGATATATGCCTTTTGTTTTCTTGATCAAAGTCTTAATTTCTCTACCATTCTCTACATCCACTAGCCTTGCCCTTTAACTAACAAGAACATACTGCCTTTAGACTTTTGTTACCTCATTTTTGAAGACCTCACACTTTCCAAACATTCCTTTACTTGTGAACAATGAGAAGGTTAGTGGAAATGAGTATTACTTTTTGAAAAAAATATCTTGTGAGGACAGAAAGATGGGAAGAACGGGAGTACAACATTTGGCGAACCTACTCATCCAGTCTCTTGTCCTCTTCCACTCCTCTTCTCCCAAAAAGAATCAACTTCAGCATCCATATATATCCAGAAGTGATCTTACACAGAGGTGAACACTTTTTTTTCTCAATTCACCAAATCACCCATGTGTTCCTCCATTCATTGACCACCATTAGTAAATAACCTGTTTTCCAATTGATCAGTTTATGTGCAATGCTTCCATTTTCATATTATCTTGGAGATAATTGCAGTCCCAGTAGCACCCAGTATTCAGCTCTGTGACTGCTAGAACAGTCAATCTGATTGGCCAACAGCTGACAAAGGTGGGACTTCCACCCACTGATAGGTAGCAGTCCCACTCCCAGCCTGTTTAGCCCTCTTGCAGTGTATTATCACTGGGGAGCAGACTGTTTTTGAAGGTTCATTCACTGCCTCCCAATTTTTGCATCAGGGAGGATAGGGCAAGTAATATATCCCATGCCCCAAAACCCCAGTCTACGACTCCAATCATGTACCACACAATCGTTAAGTTGACTTCACAAAACAAGATGAATAAGACACTGTATAAGTTTAAAGTAGCATCTCTCTGAATGTACTGCCACAACAGCTCATTTCTTATTGTAGCTTTAAGCCAACATGCTGCAATGAAATTAAAGAGGAAGCTATTCAACAAATCCTGGCTAAAATCTCTTCTGCACATTTAGAGAACCCTGAATCTGGACCAATATTAGAAATTAGTGAAGGGACATGCATGCTAGTCTTCTAATTGCACTGTGAAAATACTGATGAAGTCCTTTGAGTTTTAATAAGTTGTATATGGCATAATACCCTCTCCCCAGCAAAGTACTTACTTCTATCCTCATGAAACTCTCTATGTCAATCATAAGTG
The DNA here is from genome assembly GCF_020745735.1 of Hemiscyllium ocellatum. Classification (NCBI taxonomy): domain Eukaryota; kingdom Metazoa; phylum Chordata; class Chondrichthyes; order Orectolobiformes; family Hemiscylliidae; genus Hemiscyllium; species Hemiscyllium ocellatum. Next base: position 48,743,434 of record NC_083402.1, read on the forward strand.
GATGAAAACCAGATGTTTGTTCCAGATCTAACACAAAGGAGAAGCTATTCAGACTTGATTACTAAACAGCTGAATCTAAAGGGGCTTTTGTTCATAGCAAGGAGGCTTATCCCAACATCTTCAAATCCCTAGAGTTCTCCAAAGTAGCACAAGAACACAAGATTTGAAAGCTTGAGAAGACAATTGCTGATGGCTCAAGGTCGTGTAGATATTTTTAGTTAACCTGTCCAGATATGTTGTGAGATATGTTCAGCGCAGGTGGGACTCAAACCCAGTTCAGTGACTCAGTTCAGTTTACTTTCTTTATTTAACCCATTTTTCTAATCAACCTGTTCAGAGATAATTTTATACACCTCTACAACAGGTAGGACTTGAACCCAGGCTACCCAGTCAAGGGATAGGGACATTACCGCTGCACCACTAAAGACCTTTTAGTGTCTTAATTATTTCATGTGAATGTTTGTCAGCCATGTCTGTGCAGGTCGTATTCTGGCCTCATAAATCAGAAAATTGTAGATTCAAGTCCTACTCCGCAGGTTTGAGAACAAAACCATGACTGATCCGTCTCTCCAACAGTGAGAGAGTGCAATACTGTCAAAGGTGACAAGTTTCAGAAGAGATGTTAAACTGAGAACCTGTTTGTTCAATCAATTGGATCTAACATCCCATAACGTTATTTCAAAGAGGAACAAATACATATTCCCAGGGCCTGGTCAACATTCATTCCATAATGAAGACCATGAAAACAAATTATCTGGTAATTATCACTTTGTTGTGCGCAAATTGTCTGTCTCAATTCTGACATTACAACAATTGCTGCACTTCAATAGCTGTAAAGCACTTTGAAATATTGTGATATCATCAATCACTACATAAATGTATGCCTTTCTTTTGAGTATTAAAATATTTGCAAATGAAAATAATTAGGAATCATCTCTCAATTTCTCTCCAGAGCTCTGAAGTAATTTTGCACTTTATTTTGAAAAGTGATAGAACAAGATATAGGAACAAAAATAGGCCATTGAATCTATCAAGATTGCTCCGCCATTTAATTAGATCATGACTTATCTGATAATCGTCAATACACATTCCTGACTTTTCCCTGAAGCTTCGATTTCCTTTTTGATTAAAAATGTGTCCACCTCAGCCTGGATAACCCTCTGTGTAGAGAATTCCACAGATTCAGTACACTCGGAGAAAAGAAATTCCTCTTCATATATGTCTTAAAATATGACACCTTACTCTAAAATTATGCCCTCTGGTCCATTAATTATCCACTGCCAGTGGAGTAGGAAATTCAACCACAGAGTTTTGATTTGATTTATTTATTGTCACATGTACTTAAGTACAGTGAAAAGCTTCAATTATAGACTGGTGAGCTGACATTACTGTTAGAGAAGCTGCTGGAGAAGATGTTGAGGGATAGGATCTATTCCCATTTGGAAGAAAATTGGCTTATCAGTGATAGGCAATATTGAGGGCCATGTCTTAGCAACTTAATAGAATTCTTTGAGGAAGTGACAAAGTTGATTGATGAGCGAAGGGCTGTAGGTGTCATAGACATGGACTTCAGTAAGGCTTTTGATAAGGTTTCCTATGTTAGGCTGATGGAAAAAGTGAAGTTGCATAGGGTGTACTAGCTAGATGGATAAACAGGAGACAGAGAGTAGTCGTGGAAGGGAGTTTCTGAAAATGGAGAACTGTGACCAGTGGTGTTCCACAGGAATCTGTACTGGGACTACTGATGTTTGTGATTATACATGAATGATTTGGAGGAAGGTATATATTTGCAGATGACACTTAGATTGGTGGAGTAGCAGATAGTGAAAGGGACTGTCAGAGAATGCAGCAGAATATAGAGAATTGCGCAGAGAAATGGCACATGGAGTTCAATCTGGGCAAATGTGAGGTGTTGCATTTTGGAAGATCTAACCCAAGAGCAAACAATTCAGTAAATAGAAAAGTCCTGGGGAAAATTGATGTGTAGAGATATCTGGGTGTTCAGGTGCATTGTTCCCTGGAGGTGGCAATGCAGGTCAATAGAGTGATCAAGAAGGCATACGACATGTTTTCCTTCATCGAACGGGGTATTGAGTGCAAGAGTTGGTAAGTCGTGTTACTTTGGTTTGGCCACATTTGGAATACTGCACATGGTTCTGATCGCCACATTACCTAAAGAATGTAGATGCTTTGGAGAGGTTCATCAGGATGTTGCCTGGTACGGAGGGTGCTAACTATGAAGAGAGGTTGGGTAGATTAGGCTTATTTTCATTAGAAAGATGGGAGGTTGAGGGTCACTTGATTGAGGTCTACAAAATCATGACAAAATCATAGACAGGATGGATAGCAAGAAGATTTTTCCCAAACTGGGGGGCTTAATTACTAGGGATCACAAGTTCAAAATGAGAGGGGAAAAGTTTAGGGGAGAGCATGGAAAGTTTTTTATACAGAGAGTGGTTGGTGCCTGGAAAGCATTGCCAGCGGAGGTGGTAGAGGCAGGCACAATAGCATCATTTAAGATGTATCCAGACAGATACGTGAATGGATAGGGAGCAGAGGGATACAGACCCTTAGAAAATAAACAATAGGTTTAGATAGAGGATCTGGATCAACGCAGAATTGGATGGCCAAAGGGTCTGTTCCTGTGCTGTAATTTTCTTTGTTCTTTGTTCATAACAATAGTACAGGCAAATCATACAAAAAAGGACATACAGATCATAGGATGATAAAAAAAGTTAATAGAGGTAAACATGTTATGTCACACAGGGCATACACTAGACAAGATCAGCATAATTTGGAGTTGGAGAGTCCATTCATCAGTTTAATGATGGACGGGAAGAAATTGTTCCTACACCTGCTGGTGCATGTGTTCAAGCTTCTGTATCTTCTGCCTGATGGAATAGGTTGTAGGAGAGGATTACCAGGATCCGATGGGGTCTTTGATGATGTTGACAACTTTTCCGTGGCAACGAGCTTTTTTTTAGATTAGATTACTTACAGTGTGGAAACAGGCCCTTCGGCCCAACAAGTCCACACCGACCCGCCGAAGCGCAACCCACCCATACCCCTACATTTACCCCTTACCTAACACTACGGGCAATTTAGCATGGCCAATTTGAGCTGTGGATCAAAGGTTGGTCTTTGTGATGGTCTGAGCTGTGCACACAATCTTCTGTAGTTTCATACAGTCTTGGGCAAAGCAGTTGCCATACCAGTCCATAAAAGTTGATGAGGATGCTCATGGACATGCCAAATTTCCTGAGCCGCCTAAGGAAGAAGAAACATTGTTGTGCCTTCTTGATCATTGCAGCTTCTCAATCTGGTCCTGATTTTGGCAAAGATGGAAAGGTCATGAGGTAGAAGTCAAGTTTCTTTTAAGTTATCATTAAATACCAAAGCTAATAAAAGAGGACAGTCGTTTGGTATTAGTTGCAAAATCGACAGGTTTACAAACATTAAAATCTTGTAATTCTGATCCCAAAAAGCACATTAAAACAAAATGATTTTTTTTCTCCCAGCAAATAATAAACAAGAACAGCAAGCTGGAATGGCTTCAGTTAATTTAAAATCCACAGACCTTATGGGTATTGACACTATAATGTTTTCTAATGTTTTGTATGTATAGTACATTGTCTGCTGCAAACTTTTCTGATGATATTATTAATCCACTGCGTAAGTGGGATCGTGTCAATTATGTCAACAGCTGACGGCTGGAGTCATACCTGATCCACAGGAAGATAATCATCTTTGTTATAAAGTAATTAACCACTGGAATTTCTGATTAACTCACAGCATCATTATATTGCACATTACTGCTTTTTCTTATCATTTCAATTATGAATACCAGATAGGGCAAGAGTGTAGCCATGTGGTGACAAAGTATATTGGAACAACAAAGTAGAGATTTTGCTTCAATTCCCCAGTGCATTTAAGTTCCTGGCTTTTGCCTTGTAGGTGTAGAAAGAGGACAATTCGAATTGAGAGTAGTCACCAGCCTGTGACTGACCTGTTTTCTTTTAACTGACCTGTGTGAAACAGGTCAAAATAAATCGACATATGAGTGAGCATGTGTCTCTCTAGTTGCTTAGTAAGAAAGAAAGATGTTTGTTACCTTGACAACTGGGTTCTATTGAAAATAAAACAATCATTAGCTGTCTCTATCAATTTCTGAAAGCAGTTGTGAAAGAATTTAACGTCGCTTTCATGTATAAGTGCTATATCCTTGTGTAAGAGTGCCCCCTTGTGGGAGAAGCACTATGTCGGGAGGACATTTTATAGTTTTTTAGATTAGATTAGACTTACAGTGTGGAAACAGGCCCTTCGGCCCAACAAGTCCACACCGACCCGCCGAAGCGCAACCCACCCATACCCCTACATTTACCCCTTACCTAACACTATGGGCAATTTAGCATGGCCAATTCACCTGACCCGCACATCTTTGTGACTGTGGGAGGAAACCGGAGCACCCGGAGGAAACCCACGCTGACACGGGGAGAACGTGCAAACTCCACACAGTCAGTCGCCTGAGTCGGGAATTGAACCCGGGTCTACAGGCGCTGTGAGGCAGCAGTGCTAACCACTGTGCCACCGTGCCGCCCACAGTTTTTACAATGCCTTGCATCAAAGCTTGGTCTGAAAAGTTCAGTTTCAGAATGTAAAATCATCAGACTCAAAATGTCCAGTTTGCCGGCACCAGCCACTTTCTTTTTCCTACAGATGTGCAATCCTTCTACACATCCATTCCACATCAGATGGTCTTAGAGCTTTGCTCTTCTTCCAAGAAAGAAGACTTGAACCATGCACACCCACCACCACCCTCCTCTGCCTGGCCGAGCTCGTCTCACTTTAAAAAACTTCTCCTTTAACTCCTCCCACTCCTTCAGGTCAAAGATGTCACCATGGTATCTGCATGGGCCCCGGTTTTGCCTGTCTTTTTATGGTTATGCGAAACATTTCCTCTTCCGGTCCTACTTGGGTTTCTCCCCACAACTTTCTCCAGTACATCAACGACATCATCTTTATTGCTTCCCTTTCCCACCTGAACTGGAAAAAAAAATCAATTTGCTTTAATTCTCCATCCCGCTTTTACCTTCACGTTGTCATCTCTCACTCATCCCTTTGCTTTCCTCAACATCTCTGTTTCCAATTCTGGGGATAGCTGGCACTAATATCCACTACAAACCCACTGACTCCCACAGTTACATTGACTATACATCATCACCTGCTCCTTGTAAATACTCTATTCTATTTCCCCAGTTTCTCCATCTCCATCGCATGGGTTCTGATGATGTCAGTTTCCGGGAGCTTCCGGGATGGGGGTGGAGCTCAGAAAATGGCCACCATTTTTCCTCATCTGAGAATTTCCATCAAACCATGGATGAGAGGGCCCTTAGAAATGTCCAACCCATTTCCCATACTTCTTCTCTCACACTTTCCCTTTCCTCCTACAATAATGATAGGGTTGCCCTCATCCTCACCCACCATAACATCAGCCTCTGCATCCAAAGGATCATAAGCCACCATTCCCACCACCTCCAGTGGGATGCCACCATCCGACACATATTCCTCTCCCCTCCCCTCCCTTCTCAGTGTTTTGCAGGAACCATTCACTCCAGGACATCATGGTCCACTGTCCTTCACTCTCAATACCTCCATGATGCCCTCCCATGCAATCGCAGAAGGTGCAATACTTGCTTGTTTACCTCCTCCTTCCTCACTATCTAAGGTCCCAGGTACACCTTCCAAGTGAAGCAATGATTTACCTGCATTTCTCTCAATCTAGTCTACTTTATTCACTATTCACATTGTGATCTCCTCTACAATAGTGAGATGAAATGCAGACTTGGTGTTCACTTAAAGAAATATCTAGGTTCTGTCCAGAATAATGACCTTGAGCTTCTGATTTCTGCCACTTCAACACACCACCATCTTCCTATGCAATGATTTTTGTCTCAGGCTGCTGTAGTGTTACAGCAAATGTCAGCACAAGCTGGAGAAATAATACCTTATCTTCCAATAAAGTTCCTTCCAGCCTTAGGAAACAACATTGCATTTAACAATTTCAGAGCATGAACACCCTGATCCAAGTTCATTATCTACCGAAGTGTTGTCATGAAATGAGTTGCTTTCAGTGCAGACAACCCATTTTCAACTACTCACAGTCACCATTATCACTTCTCTTCGTCCATGGCTTACTATCAACAATTGGTTTGTCTGCTCATTCTTTTTCATTCTCTGTCTGGGCTTTGTCTCAATCTATCTGCTCGCTTATTCCCCCCATCACCCCATCCTCCAGTTCATCAGGATGCATAAAAACTTATCCTAGCCGCTTCCCATTTTGAAGAAGGATCCCTGGACTAAAACTTTATCTCTGTTTTCTCTGTGCAACAGGCCTGAGAAAGTGTCAAAGAAAGGTAGTTGGATCAGAGATACAGGTCAACCTGCCAGCTGTATAATAGAGGAAAAAAGGCTGTTGCTTGCTTCCATTGAAAAGATAGTTGAAGGAGCAGCACTGTTACTGATAGGGCTAAGGGTCACCCATGGAGCTAAAAACACAGGAAAACATCTCTCTGATTAAGACCATTTAAGGATGGAATTGACTGGCTTTAACTGTTTTGAATAGACACATAATAAATGAATCAATTCATTCTAATAGACTTTCATAAGTCTCATATAATGATATTGATGATTCAGTGAAATCCATCAGTGTTCTATTTTTTATAAAAGGTCTAACATTGCTTTAAATAAACTTGATTAATATATTTAATAATTAAATTGCATATCAATATACTGCAGCTTTGTTATTAATATCATATAGTGTAGTTTCCACCACCAGACGTATAATTGACTCTGACAGTAAATAGTTTAATTTCTTTTTATAAAACTCCTTTTTGTACCATTTAAGAAACAAATTAAAATGCAAAGAATTGATATTGTCTCACAGACTGTTTCCTGCAAACATTGTTGGAAAGGGCCACAGAAGGGCAGAGTATCTGCTTTTGGGGTGTATCAAATGAAGAGACCGTGGCATCATCCCCATCCAGTCTGGGTGCACTAGGCAGCCAGGTTGGTGCTGTTGAAGTCCACAAAAAGGATGCCTTTCTTCCTCAGGCACCAGCAATAGCCATGACTCCTTGCACCAGCATCACCTTTGAGGGGAAAGTCTGTGAAACCTTAAAAGATGCAACAAAAATGCATTCACTGCTGCCTTCATTAGTGCAATGAATGTTAGCTCAGTGAGAAACGTACCTAGAGTAGACTTGGGAATACAATGAGCACAATACTGATAGCCTGTGGAGCTGGTTGAGGAAGCAACTATTAAGGCCTCTGATACTCAAAGGACTGCCAGAAACCTAGCTGCCTGCTCAGCCAATGTGAAAGACTTGCTCCTGTACTTGGCCATAAGTGACAGGACAAACCTTCAAAGAGACATTTGGGGAGGCAGGGCAGTGGGAGGAAAGGTTCAGGGAGGGTATTAAAATTTTCATAACAAGAAATAGACCAGAGGTTATGGAAAGGGTCAGGAATCTATGTTCAGGCTTAGTAGAGAAGCAGACAACTATGATAACATGACTGAGAGTGTTGTACTGAAATGCACGTTGTACATGAAACAAGGTAAATGAGCTTGAAGCACAGATTGAAATTGGCAGGCATAATGTTATGGGCATCACAAAGATGTGGCTTTCAGGGGGTCAGGGCTGGGAATTAAATATCCAAGGTGTTGCCTAATAAATGAAACTAAATTGATAGCAAGAGGTGATATAGGATCAGAAAGCAAAGCATGTGTGTGGGTAGAGTTGAGGAACTACAAAGGAAGAAAGAAAAGATTTACAAGGATGTTGCTAGGGTTGGAGGATTTGAGCTATAGGGAACGTTTAATTGTCTTCTCTGGAGCATCGGAGGCTGAAGGATGACCTTGTAGAGGTTTATAAAATCATGAGGGGCATAGATAGGATAAATAGACAAAGTCTTTTCCCTGGGGTGGGGGAGTCCAGAACTAGAGGGCATAAGTTTAGGATGAGAGGGGAAAGACATAAAAGAAACCTAAGGGGCAACTTTTTTAATGCAGGGAGTGGTATGTGTACGGAATGAACTGCCAGTGGAATTGGTGGAGGCTAGTACAATTGCAACATTTAAAAGGTAACTGGATGGGTATCTGAATAGGAAGGGTTTGGAGGGATATGGGCCAGGTACTGGCAGGTGGGACTACATTGGGTTGGAATATCTGGTCGGCATGGACAAGTTAGATCAAAGGGTTTGTTTCCATGCTGTACATCTCTATGACTCTATGATTCTAATACCCTGATGGGAGATATGTGTGACCCCCTAGCAGTAATTAGGATGTCAGAAAATAAATTAGGAGATAGATAAGGCATAAGAAAGACACTATTACAATAATCATGCGGACTTCAGTATGCAAGTGGACTGGAGAAAACAGGTTGGTAGCAGATCTTAAGGAAAGCAATTTGTGAATATCTGTGAGATAGCTTTTTTTTTGCAGCTTCTACCCACCAGGTTACAAGCAATTCTGGATTTGGTGATAGATAATGAAGCAGATTTGATGAGGGAGCTGAAGATGCAAGGTTCCCTGGGGGATAGTGAGCATAATATGATAGAATCCACCCTGAAGTTTGAGATGGAAAAGATAAAATCAGATGGAAAATATTACAATGGAGTGAAAGTAATTACAAAGACATGAGGGAGGAGCTGGCCAGAATTGATTGGAAGGGGAGCCTCACAAGGAAGACACTGGAGCAGCAATGGGAGGTGTTTCTGGTGTAATTAGGGAGGCAAAGGAGAAATGCATCCCAAGGAAGAAGAAACATACAAAGGGAAGGGCAAGGGAACCATGGCTGACAAGGAAAGTCAGCAGCAGCATAAAGTAAAGGAAAACACACACAATGTCGTGAAGATTAATGGGAAGCTAGAGGATTGGAAAGCCTTTAAAAACCAGCAGAACGTAACCAAAATGAAATAAAGGGGACTGGATGAAATACAAGGGTAAGGTAGCTAGTAATATAAAACAAGATTGCAAACCTTTTCCTACATAGTTAAAAGATAAGTGAGAAGAATGCACATTGGAAAATGAGGCTGGAAGAGTAGTAATGAGGAACAAACAAATGGTGGAGAAACGGAATAGCTACTTTGCATCAGTCTTCATGATGGAAGACACTAGGAACATAGCAGAACTTCAAGAGAGTCAGAGGATAGAGGAGGTGAGTGTAGTGCTCAACGCTAAGGAGAAGGTGCTGGGGAAGCTGAAATGTGTGAAGGTGGATAAATCGCCCAGGCCAGATAGTCCACATCTCGGTGTTCTGAATGAGATAGCTGAGGAGATTGTGGAGGTATTCATGGTTATCTTTCAGCAATCACTGGAGTCAGGGAGGGTCTCAGAGGACTAGAAAATGGTTAATGTAACACCCTTGTTTAATAAGTGAGGGAGGCAAAAGACAGGAAATCATGGGTTAGTTAGCCTGACGTAGTCATTAGTAATATTTTAGAATCCATTAGTAAGGATGAGAACACAGAATACTTGGAAGTGCATGATGAAATAGAATTGAGTCAGCATGGCTTTGTCAAGGGAACGTGATGCCTGGCAAATCTGTTAGTTCTTGGAGGAGGTAATTGAAATAACTCCACAGAGGTCAATTTCCTGTCAGCAGTTACCCTTTAATTACAATTGGAGAGTCCTTGACTCACTGCCTCTGCCAGAGCCATCTCTCAGAGTGATCAGGATATCTGACACTCCTGTTCTTATCTGTCAACCAGGGCTCCAAGACTGGACTGGGTTAACCGCCCCAATCAGGGAGCTCATATCCTATGAGATTGACCTGGCTGACCTTGTTACAATTACTACAGTGACAAATAAGTTAGAGGAAGGGAAGCCAGTGACATGATCAATTTGAATTTCCAAAAGGTCGTTGACAAGGCTGCTAAACAAGATAAGACTCCATGATAATAGAGGGAAGGTATTGGCATGGCTAGAACATTGGTTGGCAGGCAGAAGGCAGAGAGTGGAGATAAAGGGGTCATGTTCAGGATGGTAGCGCATGACTAGTGGAGTTCTGTAGGAATAAGTGCTAGGACCATAACTATTCACATTATACATTGACAATATGGATGAAGGAACTGTTGTAATTGTTGTTAAGTGTCCAGATGACATAAAGTTAGATGGTAAGATGTGTTGTAGAAGCGGGAGGCTGCAGAAAGACTTGGACAGGTGAGGAGAGTGGGCGACAAAATGGCAGTTGGATTACAATGTGGAAAAATGTGAGGTTATGAGGAAGAATAGAGGCATGGACTATTTTCTAAATGCGGAAAGGCTTTGGAAATCTGAAACACAAAGGGACTACTCTGAAATCCTAGTTCAGAATTCTCTTAAGGTTAATATGCAGGTTCATTTGGCAGTTAAAAAGTCAAATGCAATGGTAGCATTCATTATGAGAGGGCTGGAATACAAGTGCAGAAATGTCCTGCTGAGCTGTATTGGGCTCCAGTCAGTCATATTTAAAACATCATTAGTAGTATTGGATCCCGTATCTAAGGAAGGAAGTGCCAGTATTGGAGGGCATCAAAAGGAGATTCACAAAAATGATCCTTGGAATGAAGGGCTTGTCATAAGAAGAGTGGTTAAAGATTCTGGGTCTGTACTTGTTGGAGTTTAGGAGGATGAAGCGGACCTAATTTAAGTATACAGAATACTGAGAGGCCTGGTTAGTGTAGACATGGAGAAGATGCTCACACTAGATGGAGAGACCAGGACCTGAGGGTCTCAGAGTAATGGGATAACTCTTTAGAACTAAAATAAGAAGGAATTTCTTCAGCCAGAGGATGGTGAATCTTTGTAACTCATTGCCACAGAAGGCCAAGTGGAGGCCACATTATTGAGTGTATTTAAGTCAGAGATATGTAGGTTCGTGATTTGGAAGGGGACCAAAGGTTACAGGGTGAATGCAGAGAATGATTGAATGGGGGAGTAGGCTCAATGGGTCAAATAGTCTAGTTCTGCTCCTGTATCTTATAGTCTAGCATCAAGCAGGTACATCAGAGGCCCTTGGTAACAAAAGTTGGAGGAATCTGTCACATGATGATTAGTGTGGTGGCTCCAGCAATGGGAGCTTCTCCATGGATACATTGGTTTTACTCAGTGGCAACTGGACATGTGCTCAGACCTGTTCTCCATTGCTCCTTCCATGAGGGGAGGGGGGGGGGGGGTCAGTATCAATGCAAGTCTACTGGAAGACAAGGTACCTCAACCTCACTCCAGGTGCTCTATTTTCGCAAGAAACCAGACAGAAGGAGTGACAGGCAGGTACCCTGGCAGCTTCTATTCATGGTACTCAAGAGGTGCTTTGTCCCTTTGCCTCCCTTGTCAATGGTCCCAATGCCTCCAGTAGCTCAGGTTGATGAGGGTGGATCTGCATCTGTGCAAGGCATACTAAGCAAATCAGGGCACACTAGGCCCATTATCAACAAGAGATGACTGCCCAAGTCTTAAAATTCAGCAGATTGTACCACACTGCTGGCTCCTTCTCCCCTAGCTGTGGATATCAGGCCTGCACTTTGACATAGTGGCACAGAAGGGAAGAAAACATATTTTGAAGACCCATCATTGGCATGACGACTCAATCTTCATCACTTTCTCAAACATTTACTCACTCACATTGTTACTGTGCCTGCTGTGATCATATTGTCCGAATGAGACCCTAAGCCATAAGACCATAAGATGTAGCAGCAGAAGTAGGCCATTTATCCCATCGAGTCTGTTCTGCTGTAGAGTGAGATCATGACTGATCTGATAATCCTTAATTCTGACACCTTTTCACCATAAGCCTTGATTCCTTTACTTTAACTATTTTGTAAATGGGAGTGGGTAAAGTGATCCGATGTGAAAGATGTGGGCCATCTTCAACCAACAATAGTCAGTGCTGCAATGCAATATTTACACTCTGGTGCATCACATAATTGAAAAAATGGAGAAATGCAACTAGCTCATCAGTCAGGAAGCCAGATGCCTGCACATCGAAGACTGAAGTCAAAGGGATACTGATGAATTTCATAGAATATAGAAAATAGAAAAGTACAGCACAGAACAGGCCCTTTAGACCACGATGTTGTGCCGAGGATTAATCCTAATGTAAAATAAAATAACTTAACCTACACACCCCTGAACTCACTGCTATCCATGTGCATGTCCAGCAGCCACTTAAATGTCCCTGACTCTGCTTCCACCACCACAGCTGGCAACACATTCCATGGGGTACTGAAGAGAGCAATAATGAGTTAAATTGGAGCCAGGGCAAAGAATATGCAATTTATGGATTCCACGCATGCAATTTATTAAAGTGATGGCAGAATTAGTCATGTTTCTACACGTTGCAGGAGAGAAAGGTTTGTCCCATTTCTAAGGTCCTTAAAGCCTTGTTGTAACATTTAAATCTGTGAGAAGACTAATTGGCAATGGCAGTGAGGTCATTTGGGGTGTGAGAACTATCACGATATGAACACAATCACAGTGATAGCGTGGGGGCAGTCAGAGTATGGGGGAAGTCAGGGTCTGGGGCCAGTCAGAGTGTGGGGGACATCAGGGTCTGGGGCCAGTCAGGGTCTGGGGCCAGTCAGAGTGTGGGGGACATCAGGGTCTGGGACCAGTCAGGGTCTGGGGCCAGTCAGAGTGTGGGGGCCAGTCAGGGTCTGGGGCCAGTCAGGGTCTGGGGCCAGTCAGAGTGTGGGGGACATCAGGGTCTGGGGCCAGTCAGGGTCTGGGGACAGTCAGAGTGTGGGGGATGTCAGGGTCTGGGGCCAGTCAGGGTCTGGGGCCAGTCACAGTGTAGGGGAAGTCAAGGTCTGGGAGAGGTCAGAGTGTGGGGCCAGTCAGACTGCGAGGGGAGTCAGAGTCTGGGAGAGGTGAGAGTGTGGGGGCAGTCAGGGTGTGGGGGTAGTCAGAGTCTGGGGGCAGTCAGGGAGTGAGAGTTGGTGTATGGTAACATTGTATCTGGGGTAGCAGCTGGCAGGTGACAGCAGTAATTGGTTGGGTGGTGACATACACCCGAAACTAAGAGTGGAACAATACTAGGGTAGTTACCCATGAAAGTAATGCACAGTAGGGTGAAGGCTTCAGTGCTCAGCTCAATGTCAAAGCTACCTTCATGAGTCCTGACTTCACAAATCCAATGTTTAAGCTTTGGGTACTTACTGGGCATGTGCATGAATTAGGGCTTCCAAAGAGTCCTGACGTTAAACTATGAGACTTTAAGAATAAGGAATATGAGTCAGTCATTCAGCCCAGCGAGCTTGCTTCTCCATTCAATAGGATTATTATTGATCCGACATTCCTCACATTCACTTTCCTGCCCTTTCCCCATAACCTCTGATTCTCCTATTGATTAAGAATCTATTTCTGTGTTTAATGTACATAACAACTCTGTCCCGACAGCTCTATCTGGCAAGGAATTTCAAAGACTCACAATCTTCCGAGAGAAGAAAGTTATCTTCATCTCAGCTTTAAATTGGTGACTCTATTCTGAGACCATGCGGTCTAGTCCATTCTCCAATGAGAGGAAACATTCTGTCAGCATTCATCCTGTCAAGCCCCTGAAGAATCCAATATGTTTCAATGAGATCACTTCTTATTCTTCTAAACTCCAATGAGTAGAGTCCCAACCTGTTTAATCTTTATTCATAAGATAATCCCTCCATTCCCTATCGAAATTCACTACTGTTGGCTTCTGAAGATCCAATCTATTATTGTTTTTATTATGTTGTTTCAAATAACTGTACAATACTGCTTTCTGTCCTCTTGCAACTTGTGGTATGTAGTCACCTGCCCTCTGGTGGCAGATATTCTACAACTGTTCACTGCTTTGTTGCAAACAGGCAGGATTTCTAATCTGTTGTAGTTTTAAAAATTGTAAATTCACACAAATTCATAAAGATCATAGGTATAATAAAAACATTTCTAAAGGGCTCTGATGGCTAGAAACTTGGTTATTTCCGTGTTCGGGTGAAGGGACCACAGTTTTACCACACCTACCCCCATTCCAATGAAGGACGGGTCTATGCAACTTTAATGCTCCTGCCTTATTTCCATCATTATAGTTCTCCTGAAACTCCTCTCAGTAGAAGTGCCAGTGGATTTTGTGTACAGAGAATTGAGTAAAATAAAGTAACAGAAACAAATCTTCCAGACAATCTTTTACTTTAGAAGTGGTAGTCCCTATAATACAAACCTTCAGGGAAGTAGAGATAGTTTTAAACAAATAGGGATCAAGTGTGGAAAAGGTATGCATATCAAAGAGTAGAGACTAGACAGAAAAACAGTAATGTATAAAATAAAGGTCAATGAATATTATGTAAGGAAAGAGGTATACATCACAATTCAGGGTCAGATACCACAAAGATAACAAAAAAAAACAAAATTAAAGGCTTGAATACAAGTAGCATTCATAACAAAATAATTGCACTCACAAGTAAATACTTAAAAGCTAATAGACCTTACAGAGCTTTGGCTTCAATATGACAAGAATTGTGACCTGAATATTTATGGAATATATAACGTAATAGGAAGCTAGGTAAAGGGGTAGAACTGTTAACAAGGATGGAAATTATGTAATAGTTAGAGATAGCCTTAGTTTAGGAGATCAGATTGGAATGAAGGAAGATTTGACCCATGCAAATACATGGTAATTGCCCAGGAAGTTTAAACTTTTGGTTTGTGAATACAGGCCTCTTGAAAATTTGCTGATCCCTTGAAGTCTTCAGCCTATTGTGCAACACTTAACTGGTTACCAGCCCGAGCATTGTCCCACTCTGGTATATGTCACCATCACCCAACCACCTCAGTTTTGGTTGAAATGGAGGAACAGTAGGGGAAAGAAGTCACTAGTTGGAGTGATTTATAGGCACCCTAAGAATAGCCATGATGTGAAACAAAGTATGCAAGACCATATAGTGGATGTTTGTGATAAAGTGTCAGCAATAATCAGAGATGAATTAATTTGCTTGTAAACTGGAAAAATCAACTTGGCAGCAGTAGTCTGCATGAGGAAGTCATAGACTTGTTTTGAGATGGGCTACAAAATGGGCTGCTCAGAGAAAATATCAAAGAAGAAGTTATATTAGACTTGGTATTAAGCATTGTGACAGTATTAATTAATGACCTCAGAGTTAAGGTACCACTCAGTAGCAACAACCACAATATGATAGAATTTTATATTCAGTTTGAGGGTGATAAGTTTGGGGCTAAGATTATTATTTTAAACCAAAGTAACTTTGTAGGCTTGAAAGCTGAATTAGCTGATATGACTTGGTATATTAGACTAGGGAAGAGATCAGTGGAGTTACAATGGCAGACATTTAAGGGAATATTTTGAAATACTCAGAGTAAGTGTATTCCTACTTCACAAAAACTTCTAATGAGAAAGGCCATGATTTGAGGTTCAAGATTTAAAAAGCTAAGAAACACAGCCAACAAAAGTATAAAACATGTAAATGTGCAAAGAAGGTCATATGATTGGTCAGAATATGAAGCAGAAAATGACTAAAATGGTAAACGAGAGGAATAAATAATAGTACGAGAGGAAGCTAGTTGGAACTGTAAAAATGCTTAACAAGAGTTTCTACATGTACTGAAAAAGGAAAACAGTAAATAAACCGAGTGTTGGTTCACGTAGAGAATAAGAATGTGAGTTAATAGATAAAAAAAAGAGCAGCTGAAATGAACAAATATTTACTTAAGTGTAGACAGTACAAAGTAATTTTAGGAATAATTGTAAATCAGGAATTGGAAGGGAGAAAGGAATATGGTGAAATTACAATCACTATGGAAGCAGAAATATTCAAACTGATAAAACTGAAGGGTGCCTAGTCTTTGGGTCCAGATGGACTTCATCCTAGAGTTTTAAAAGTGTAGAAGTAATTAAGTATGGGTAAAAATGCTGACCTAGCCAGTAATGTCCTCATCACCATGAAAGGATATATTTTTACTACAGGTACGTAACCATTTATCCAAACATCCAAAAACTGAAAAGCTCTGAAATCTGAAGTTTTTTTTGTGAAGTTTTTTTCTCATTAACAAGGTTGTTTGGCGAGCAAACAGTTAACCCAAATCTACACCTACTCGATGTATGTCACTCAGATGTGACATGGGGGGGGCATGGCCAAGCACTGACAGGCCTGGGGTTTCTCTGTGAACGCTCCCAAGTCACACTCACTCGATGGGGACATGGCAAGCACGTTCTTCACTTAGAAGTCTGCTTCTCCAGTAAGATTTTTAAAAAATTCACAATTAAACTGTCACATTCTGAAAACCACATCCTCAAGCAGAAGCTCTTCAGCCACGTCCTCAAACAGACTCGCTACCACAGCCACATCTCCTTCCTCAGCAACTGTCTATGGAACTGACTGATCCCACTTGGACTCCGGACTACGTTCAGACCAACAAAATTTGGACCCAACCAGGACAATCAGTACCTACAACAAATCTGAAGCCTCCAACAACAAACCTCCTTCCGGATCCTCCACTCCACGCTTGCTGCCATGCACCGCTACCTACATTCCCTGCAGTCAGCCCTACCCCAGCTCAGGACAACACTCTCACAGACCTGTAAAGGACCTCTACTCTTCTTCGTCCAAGAAGAATCCATACACTAAACAAACAGTTCTTCCTAGCCATATCAGAAATTAAAGATAGTAAGTACCAAAAACGTTCATATACTTAACCCCACACTCCGGTTCCAGAATCTTCCATCAGCCTCTGGAAGTGCTCGGGCGCCATTAACCACGCAGCCGCTACAGCAACCGCGGCCGTGAACCATGATGTCGCTTCCGCCCCCACCGAACATGCAGCTTCCGCGATCGCCGCCCAGACAACCGCCTCCACGATCGCCAGGAAGACCATCGCTGACAGATTTGCAGCCTCCGTGGGGTCCACAACCACCAGGAACAACACCGTTTCTGCATTCACCGCAGCTATTTCCACTCCTGGAGTTACCGTCGCCGCATCTACTTGTGCCCCCAGTGACATCACTCGCCTGCACAACGACCACGCTGCACGCGTCTCCGCCCCCACAATGATCCCTGCCCTCACACCTAACTCCGCCCCCACACCTAACCCCACCACAACTCCCAGCTCCAGTCCCCCACCAGGTCCGAGCTCCCAGCCCTGCCGTATTTTCACCATCCCTCCAGACCTCCCCATTTCTGAGGATAAAAGATTAGTCCTCAGCAGAGGCCTCACCTTCAGCCCCCTACACTCCCAGATTAATGAACTCAACACGCGGCGAGACATCGAGCATTTCTTCCGCCGCCTTCGCCTCTGCAACTACTTCTTCAACCAGGACTCCTGCCCACCCTCTGACGACCCCTTCTCCTGCTTCCAACACACCCCATCTAGCTGGACACCCCATGCTGGCCTCTTCCCTGCCCTCAATCTCTTCATAGACAACTGCCGCCGCGACATTGACCGCCTCAACCTGTCCCCCCTCTCACCCACTCCAACATCTCACCCTCGCAACGTGCAGCCCACCACTCCCTCCGCTCCAACCCCAACCTCACTGTCAAACCGGCAGACAAGGGAGGCGCGGTGGTAGTTTGGCGCACCAATCTTTATATTGCTGAGGCTAAATGCCTGCTCACAGACACCTCCTCCTACTGCCCCCTTGAGCAAGATCCCACCTCCCACCACCAAACCATCATCTTCCAGACCATCCATAGCCTCATCACCTCAGGGGATCTCCCATCCACCGCTTCCAACCTCATAGTCCCACAACCCCGCACCGCCCGTTTCTACCTCCTGCCCAAAATCCACAAACCTGACTGCCCCGGCCGACCCATTGTCTCAGCCTGCTCCTGCCCCACCGAACTCATTTCTGCATACCTTGACACAGTCCTGCCCCCCTTAGTCCAAGAATTCCCCACCTACGTTCGGGACACCACGCACGCCCTCCAGCTCCTCCATGATTTTCGCTCCCCCTGCCCCCAATGCCTTATCTTCACAATGGACATCCAGTCCCTATACACCTCCATCCCCCATCACGAAGGCCTCAAAGCCCTCCGCTTCTTCTTTTCCCGCCGAACCAACCAGTACACTTCCACTGACACCCTCCTTCGACTGACTGAACTGGTCCTCACTCTGAACAACTTCTCTTTCCAATCCTCCCACTTCCTCCAAACCAAAGGAGTAGCCATGGGCACCTGCATGGGCCCCAGCTATGCCTGCCTCTTCGTTGGATATGTGGAACAGTCCATCTTCCGCAGCTATACTGGCATCACCCCCCAGCTTTTCCTCCGCTACATCAATGACTATATCTGTGCTACCTCGTGCTCCCACGAGGAGGTTAAACAGTTCATCCACTTTACTAACACCTTCCACCCTGACCTCAAATTTACCTGGATCGTCTCAGACTCCTCCCTCCCCTTCCAATATCTCTCCATTTCTATCTCGGATGACAGACTCAACACGGACGTTTACTATAAACCGACTGACTTCCACAGCTACCTGGATTACACCTCCTCCCACCCTGCCCCCTATAAAAACGCCATCCCATATTCCCAATTCCTTCACCTTAGCTGCATCTGCTCCCAGGAGGACCAATTCCAATACCGAACAACCCAAATGGCCTCCTTCTTCAAAGACTGCAATTCCCCCCCAGACGTGGTTGATGATGCTCTCCACTGCATCTCCTCCACTTCCCGCTCCTCCACCCTTGAGCCCCGCCCCTCCAATCGCCACCAGGACAGAACCCCAGTGGTCTTCACCTACCACCCCACCAACCTCCAGATACATCCTATCATCCTTTGTCATTTCCGCCACCTCCAAATAGACCCCACCACCAAGGATATATTTCCCTCCCCACCCCTACAGTGTTCCAGAAAGACCACTCCCTCGGCGACTCCCTCGTCAGATCCACACCCCCCACCAACCCAACCTCCACTCCCGGCACCTTTCCCTGCAACCACAAGAAATGCAAAACTTGCGCCCACCCCACCCCCTTCACTTCCGTCCAAGGCTCCAAGGGATCCTTCCATATCCATCAGAAATTCACCTGTACCTCCACACACAACATTTACTGCATCCACTGCACCCGATGTGGCCTCCTATACTTTGGGGAGACAGGCCGCCTACTTGCGAAATGTTTCAGAGAACACCTCTGGGACACCCGCACCAACCAACCCACCGTCCCGTGCCTGAACACTTTAACTCCCCCTCTCACTCCGCCAAGGACATGCATGTCCTTGGCCTCCTCCATCGCCAGACCATGACAACATGATGCCTGGAGGAAGAGCACCTCATCTTCCACCTAGGAACCCTCCAACCACAAGGAATGAATGCAGATTTCTCCAGCTTCCTCATTTCCCCTCTCCCCACCTTTCTCAGTCCCAACCCTGAGACTCAGCACCGCCTTCTTGACCTGCAATCTTCTTCCCAACCTCTCCGCCCCCATCCCCTCTCCGGCCTATCACCCTCATCTTAACCTCCTTCCACCTATTGCATTTCCAACGCCCCTTCCCCAAGTCCCTCCTCCCTATCTTTTATCTTAGCCTGCTTGGCACACCCTCCTCATTCCTGAAGAAGGGCTTATGCCCGAAACATCAATTCTCCTATTCCTTTGATGCTGCCTAACCTGCTGCGCTTTTCCAGCAACACATTTTAAGCTCTGATCGCCAGCAACTGCAGTCCTCACTTTCTCCTACATTCTGAAAACCACAAATTTCCAATTTCCAAAAAGCAGATGGTCCTGATGATTTCAGATAAAGGAACACGTACCTGTACCTTTCCAGTGGGACATTTCAAAACAAGTGTTCCAAATTTTAGTTCTGAGGAAGGGTCAGTTGACCCAAAACTCTGATTCCTTTCCACAGATCCTACCAGACCTGATGAGCTTTTGCAGCAATTTTTTCTTTTGTTTTTGATTTATAGCATCCATAGTTCTCCCGGTTTTTTTCCAAATGTTATAATTAGAACAATCAGAAAATTTGTAAATATTGTCTGAAGTACAAGTTTCAAAACTGAGATTAAGCATGTATTGTTAGATAGAAGTTTGAAGGGTTATATTAAAAAGGCTATTGTCCCGACATCAACTTTTTTTGTGTGGTAGAGAATTCCATGGGCTCACCACTCTCTGGGTGAAGAAATTTCTCCTCTTCTCAGTCCTAAATGGTCTACCTAATATCCTTAGACTGTTACCCCTGGTTCTAGACTCCCTGGTCATCGGGAACATCCTTCCGGTGTTTACCTTGTGAGAATTTTATAGATTTCTATGAGATCCCTCCCTCTTCTTCTGAACTCAAATGAAGTTAGTCCTAACCCATCCAGCTTCTATTCATTCATCAGTCCTGCCATCCCAGGAATGAACATTATAAAGCTTGAATTGCTCTCCTTTGATATCCAGAACATCCACTCTCAGTTAAGGAGATCATAACTGCACACAAATAACTCAGGCTTTGTACAGTTAAAGCTAGACATCCCTGCTTCTGAACTTGAAATCTCTCACTAACCAGAGTTCTGTGTGTATTGCAGAGTTGTAATTGTTATCTCTACGTTATGTAGTAACATTTTCAGTGATAGTAATGTAGATCTAATCTTCCATTGAGCCTGATGCCTTATAAGGGATTATCATGTACCCAAATATTATGCAACTAGCTCATAAGTACTATACAATAAACCTATTCTGTTTATCAAGACTGAATCAAATGTCTGCCAAGACCTTTGTGAGGCATCCTTCCCTATTTGGTATCAGTAACTTGTTCTAGTACCAACAAGAAAGTTTATTGCTAGTGATTTCACCGAAGGCAAACCAGATGGTTACAGGGGATGATCTGGACATAATAAGCTAATGCTAGCAGTGGTCATCTAAAGTTATAGTTCAGCCATCTATCAGCTGAAAAATATGACACCTACTTGCTCATGGTGTGATGTTGTCCAAGTCCATTTTCTAAATTGTCAATCTCCCAAGCAAGAAAGGTGACCCTACCACAAACAAATACTTTGAGTATCTTGTGTACTTCAGGGAAGTGCAGGTCAGTATATCTCCATTGACTTGATGTAGCAACAGCAACAATTATACTCAGTTCTTTTAAAGATCCAGGAGCAGAAACATACGGTTCTGCCTCTAACTATTGCATCCAAGAAATCTTTGGAAAATACAAGGAATTTTGTCAGACACTGGTGAAGATGGGTAGCATGGTGGCTCAGCGATTAGCACTACTACCTCACAGTGCAAGGAACCTAGGTTCAATTCCACTCTCAGCTGACTGTCTAAATGGAGTTTCCACATTCTTCCCATGTCTGTCTGGGTTTACGCTGGGTGCTCTGGCTTCCTTCCACTATCCAAAGATGTGCAAGTTAGATTGACTGGTCATGCTAAATTAACCACAGTGTTCAGGGATGTGTAGCTTAGGTGCATTAGCCATGGGAATACAGGGTAGGATGCTCTTCAGGGGGTCATTCAGGCTAAATGGCCTGTTTCCACTCTGTAGGGATTCTATATTGTATAGCATCCTGACAAAGTCCAGGGGAATTTCAGACACAATATTTTTTGATCTGTTATGCTCTGATTTTCTAACCAGAAATCAACATAGCTATACATTATATATATATTATTTTTCAAAACACATTGCAGTAGTCCTGCTAAGACACAAGATAAAATTGAATGCTTTGAGAGCTTTGAGTTCCCCCTGTAGCTTAATGATACTTAAGTAGTCAAGAACTCAACCTTCTGCAAGTTCCCCTTCAAGCCACTCACTATCCTCTCTTGGAAATATATTGATGTTCCTTCACTGTCACTGGGCTAAAATCCTGGGATTCCAACCCTAATGACATTATAGATCATAGCACATGGACTGCAGTGGTTCAAAAAGGCATTTCATCATCAACTTCTCAAGGAGAATGAGGGATTGGCAATAAGTGCTGGATCAGTCAGTGATGTCCACATCCTATGAATGAGTACAAAAGGAATCTCTGTAAAGCAGTATTTTTAAGAGGAAATGATAAGAATTGCAATGGAAAAAATGTGTATGACATAGTGATCTTGTTTTTCTGGTGAATTGTGCATTTTGAAATAGAAGGCTCCTGTATCTTGGCAGTTAACAGGATGCAGGCTGAATGAGTCACTGCATGAACTTTATTTTAAAACCACATGTGAACAGAAATACAAACTCATCTGAAAAATAACTGGGTCTGGAAGGAGAAGTGATTGTGTTACAATATTTATATAGAACACTGAGTAAACACATATATTAAACTTCAAAGTTCAACATTGAATAATCTTGTACTGAACAGGTTGTGCTTTTTCTTTCTGTTTCTTTTTTATATCCAAAAGTACTCTTGCACATAACTGAACATCTTTTTTTCCCATCACCAAATGACCATGACATTTTTGTTTTTGACCACCACCAATAATCACCCGGGCAGCTAATTCGACATAGGCAAAACCCATTAAGGGCAATGCAAACCATCAACAGTGAAGGAGAGTTAGGGAGAGTCAGAAGGGGCTAAATCAAAATGGAGTTGGATGAGGAGTGATTTGCTGTTGCAGTCAATTAGTTACAATCATACTGATTATTAGTGTCAGAGTCAGTTGCATCTACACATACATAAATTATACTAGTCAAATCTTATGTCTGACCTTAAAGTTAAAGTAATGCACAATTAAGAAGATATAAAAGTGCAATGAAAATAGCAAAGGCTGCAAGCTACGATAATATCGGCATTATAATGACATAATCTTGGATCTCTGAGTTATGGCTCCACCCTAACTAAATTATTTCCAGTTAACCAGCTATAAAATTGCTTTTATTTGACAGCTGCTCTTGTATTTCCTATCCACCAAAGGCAAGACAATTTAGCATGATCACATAAACACGCTTTTGGTAAAGGCAAATTCAGCAAAATAGATTTCCCTCGTTTGCTATCTCCTCCAGACCAGGAGAAGGAACACTGAAAGAATGAATCTAGCAAAGAGAGAAAACTCATGCTTTTGCAACAACAGACAGAGAGCTGAATATCACAGCTTCAACTCCAAAATCCTAACTTCAATAACAACTGAAATCAAAAACTAAAACCCTTTCCTCTGTGGGCCTGATTCCACCCACTCGTGCTTCTTTTGTTGAGTTTAAAAAACCCCCAAAGATATTTACTCTGCTTTTTGTGGAGGAAACTACTCAGCAACACTGAGGAAACTACTTTACAACACTCCTCTTCAAGAGAATCAGGACAAAGCAAATCCCTCTTTAAAGGCATATGTAGTCACAATTACTCAATATTTAGCTTGCTCGGCACTTTTGATAAGATACGAACTGAATAATAATTAGATGAGTTGAACTGCTAATAAGGCGGTTGACAAGAAATAATCCTCCATTAGTTGGCAAACTGACCCCTTGTGTCGAATATAAAAGATGGAGAGATGCTCCCGACATCAAGAGATAGGCCTCACCTGACTTCTCATCAGTTTCAGTTTCTGGGAATGGCTTTAAAAAGGCTAATTTGAGGTCATATTTAGACGAGGGGACAGATTTGTAGCTCGGGTGCCGCATGTCGTGGTTATGGGTATGTTCCCAGCTCGGTGACCATCCCCACAACCACGACAATAGATTATAGTTAGTAAACATACATTTTATTAAGAGTATGGAGTATATGGAAAAATAGAACTGTTAAAATAAATGCTTCTGACATTTATGGTTGTGAAGATTAATTTGTTTGATCATTTACCTCAAATAATTTTAAAGATTCCCATCTGAAAACACAAGGAACGAATATCATTTCAAGCAGGTCTGCTTATTCAAGCAAGCATGCCTTATCACTGTAGAGATAGTAAAGGGTGGATTCTAACAGGAAATGTTCAAGCAAACACCACATTTCAACAAAACAGTTATTTTTATTCATCCATTAATGTATAAGAATAAAAGAGAAGTTCTTTTTCAGGAAGCAGATCTGCAATGCTAACTGATACCACAAGAACTTTGTTTTATCATTGTGAAGAATCTCTAAATATTTAATCTCTAAATATTTCAGCCAAAGCACAGTATATGTGGAACAATTTAAATATATTGAAAATAAAAAATTGTCAAACTAAAGGCCCGTCTTCAACTTTGGCTTTGTGACCTCAAAAGGAAAATACAGCAAAGTTGATGAGGAGATAATATGAGATGTATGGAACTTATATCTGGTTCTGCCAAGCAAATTATGTTGTCCTTTGAAGTTATTCATAAATGAGTAATAAAGCAATTTTCATAAAAGTTATTGTCATTGGCTCACAAATATAACATCAGATATTAGTAAAGCATCATACATTTTAACTATGCCCATAATCATAGAAACTTAAAAAATAGGAGCAGGAGTAGGCCATTTGGCCTTTCAAGCCTGCTCCATCATTCAATAAGATCACAGCTGACCATCCAACACAGTATCCTGTTCCCGTTTTCTCCCCATACCATTTAATCCCTTTACCCCTAAGAGGTCCTTTTTTAAAACATTCAATGTTTTGGCCAACATACTTTTCATGGCAGAGAATTCTACAGACTCACTATTGTCTGGATGAGGAAATTTCTCCTCATCTCCATCCTAAATGGCTTACTCCCTGTCCTTAGACTGTGACTTCCGTTCTGGACTCCCAGGTCATCAGGAACATCCTTCCTTTTATTACTCTGTCTAGCCCTGATAGAATTTTATATTTTTTTTATGAGTCCCCCTCATTCTTCTGAACTGAAGTGAATATAATCCTAACTGATCCAGTGTCTGTTCATATATCAATCCTGCCATCCCTGTCTGGTGAATTTTCATTGCACTCCCTCCTTAGCCAAAGCATCCTTCCTTAGATAAGAAGACCAAAACTGCACATAATATTCCAGGCATGGTCTCAGTAAAGCCTTGTACAATTGCAGCAAGACATCCCTGCTCCTGTAATTGAATCCTCTCACTATGAAGGTCAACATATCATTTGCCTTCTTCACCATCTGCTGCACCTAAATGTTCGTTTTCAGTAACTGGTGTACAAGGTTACCTAAGTCTCATCACAACTCTGCCATTCTGAATCTATCATCACTCAGACAATAATCTGCCTTCCTGTTTTTGCTAATGAAGTGGATAACCTTGCATTTATACCTCATCTGCCATGCATTTGCCTATTTTCTCAACTTGTCTAAATCAAACTGAAGTGCCTTTGTCTTCTGCTCTCAGCTCATCCTCCCACCCATCATGTTCTGTGCTTGAATTAAATAAATGCATATGTTCTGAAAATTCTTTTGCTACTTTGGGATTTTCTGGAGAACAGAATTGGCATAACACAAGATTAAAGTGTGATGTTCTGTTTCAAAATTATGCATTCAAGTTTCCTGTCATACTTTGTGCCTCCCTGAAAATCCTCCACTGAACTAGTTCATATAAGTAAATGAAGGTCAATAGTAAAATTCCAGGGGTGACAGTCCCACTGCTTCATGAGTAGCCATTAGGAAACCTAGCTAATGGAGCCAGGAGAGAGAATTTGTACTATATTCTTTTTACTTTTCCATATTCTGAACACTGAAACTTTGTCTGTCTGGTTATATGATTGTGAGATAATTGAGCTATCCTTGCCCCCAATATAACAGTCAGGTTTGTGAGGACTCCCTCTATCTTTTGACACCATAATGGATGAAGTTCTGCCATCTCCCTTTTTATTGTAACTCATGTGGTTTCTGGAATCTGCTGTCTTTCATCCTCTGATTATTCTGACTTTAAATTATTCTTTTGATGGGTTGGACTGCCGAGCAGTGGATTGAAGCCAGTCTATGCCAAACATAGAAATGATTTCCTGAACAGTAACATTGCATTTGCAACCTATTTTAAGCATCAGTTGTGAACAATGCACTTCCATAACTTAATGTAAATGGTATTGTTTTATGTAGAGATATAACAGCGTGCATGCATTAATAAGATTTGAGTTGATTTATTAGAAATGCTATGAGATATTGTTCCTCAGGTCTATGCATGGTTTTCCTTCATAGCCAAACATACTTTTGGAGAATCAATATGACCAAAATGTGCAGCACTACTTAAACTGGAGGAGTCCTATTACTTTTAATAGTAGATTAATGAATGTATTACCAACAATAAGGTAGGATGATCCTCTTAAAAATGCCCTCAAGATACATCTGAATGTGTCCACATGCATCAGCAAAACTGTTGTTAAATCAGGCAATGGAACAGGAAGAGAATTTTAACAGACATTTTGTAAACAAAACTGTATTTATATTTCATAATGACTTCAACTGTAGTTATATTTTATAATGACTTCTGTAAGGAGATGAACACTTGGTCAAGCAATTCTTAACTTCTGATATTTTGATATCATGTATTTACAGTACTAGATGGAAGCCCTTGTTATTAATAAAGAACAATAACAGCTGGTACTGAACAAGCATTTTACCAAGAATTAATTATCATTCTCACTGACTGGATTCCTTTTGTGATAGAAGGTATTGTAGTTATGTCTACATCAAACCTGAAGAAATATTCCAATTTTATGCCTGAGTACATGTTGCTCTGCCTAGTGATAGCATTGATCACACACACAAAGCCTTAGAATAATCTGAGATTTTTAGTTCATTAACCACTGAATACAGTGAATCCCCTATAGTGGAATGTGCATAATGGAATTAACTCTCACAGAAGTATCCTTAAAAACTTCTGCTCATCGCTAAGAGTGTGGCAAAATTAGTGCAATCAAAAGAGATAAATATCTTCAGTGCACGAAGATCATTAGGTCTGCAGTCCAACCCATCATGAGTGGATAATTTCATTCCAATCATGGTTGGAAATCAGGATTTCCTCTTTCATGTATTGAAATACATATTCTATATATATAGCTAGTAATGCATTAATTTCGGTGTATAGAGAGTCATTGGAGCAGCTGGACTGGATTTGTGGTTCAAGAATCTTTGACTCAGCACAATCCATGGGAATTGCCTGGGAAATTGAAACTGCTGATGGACAACTTCCATGCATCTGGAACCCACTGATAAAGCCATTTAATGTCAAAAACTCCAGAAAGGTCCAACTCATCTAAGTACGAACGTTACCCATGAAGATTAAAAGCCTACCCATAACTATTAAATTGACCTCTCAACTCACCATGGATCTCTATAACTATTCCTTCAAACCCCTGAAATCCCTGGACTTAGGACGGCCACCCCAACTAGACAGCTCCTTGACCCAACCCAATTCCAGCCCATAACTTGACACACTCTTGCGGGACTTTAACACCCTTCCGTAATGCAACATCCCCATTTCTGTTGGCCTGACACCCCCACCATTGACCCAACATCACCACCTCCCCACGACAACATAACTCTCCTTCCACCTCCCAAACCTGACCTCCTTCATCATCCTTATCCCAACCTGAGCTGAGTTAAAAATCCCATTCCCTTGACCTACCTGACCTATCTTGGGCCCAAACTTACATCCCCAACACTTCTGCAGTCCTGACACCAGCCCCACCCCTACCCCGACCACCATTCCAATCCCACCTTTCACTTTCTCTGTCTCAAATAACACCCCCACAACTCCCTGACCTAACCTAAACGTTCAGTCATATACCGGGCACCTTGACATCCTACTCACTGCACCCAACTGGCGATGTAAACCGTAAACCCTCACCCATGTGACACCCTAATGCATCATCCAACAGCAACTCTAATCCTATACTTACTTCACATACTTAAGCTTTCATAGCAACTGCCAAACTCACAGAACATTACACACTTCCTGCTGCAAATGGAGATGCCGCTTCTACAAAGATCTTCTGTGGTATTGGCTTTGTGGATTCCTGGACAGCTTTGTAACAGGAGACACCTGTCCTGGAAACTCTCATGTGGAAGAGACCTAAAGGTCAGTGGATAATTTCAAAATAATCATGGTTGGAAATCAGGATTTCCTCTTTCATGTATTGAAATACATATTCTATATATATATATAGCTAGTAATGCACTGATTTCGGTGTATAGATTGTGTTAACTTGTTAATAAGTGTAAAAACAGCCAATAGAAAAATCCTATCTGAATTTTTGCATTTGTTCATTGTTGTATGATTAGTTCCACAAAGATTAGGAGAGCTATGGACAGCGAGGAATATTGCCAAAGAATACAGCAACATATATACTGGCTGGAGACTTTGACTGAGAAGTGGCAGATGGAATTTAATCCAGGCAAATGCAAGGTGATGTATTTTGGGAAATCTAATGCAGGAGAGAAGTAAATAGTAAATGGTAGAACTCTTAGTAACATTAACATACAGAAAATTGAGGTGTACGCATCCACAGTTCTCTGAAAGTGGCAACACAAACATATTAAGTGGTCATGAAGGCTAGGCAAGCTTACCTTCATTAGTTGGGGCCTAGAGTATAAAAATTGGCAAGTCATGTTGCAGATGTGTAGTATTTCAGTTATGCCACATTTGGAACATAGTGTGATGACCAGAACTGTACACAATCAAAAGAATATGAAAGCTTTCCAGAGGGTACAGGAAAGGTTTACTGGGATGTGTGGTTTGGAGGGTATTAGCTATGAGAAGAGATTGAACAAACTTATTTTGTTTTCATTTGAATGTCAGAGGCTGAGGAGTGACCTGATAGATGTTTATAAAGAGAGGCATGGATAGTTGGAGTCTTTTTCACAGTGTAGAAACGGCAATTACTCAGGGACATAGGTTTAAAGTAAAAGAGGGAAAGTTCAAAGGTGATGTGAGAGGAACTTTTTTACACAGCGGGTTGTGCTTGGAATGCACTGGCAGAAGAGTTGGTAGAAGCAGATACAATCGCAACATTTAATAGGCATCTTAATACATACTTGAATAGACAGGGAATAGAGGGATAAACTGTGTGGAAGCAAAAAGAGTTCAGTTTAGAAAGGCATTTTTTATTGGCATAGGTTTGATAGGCTGACATGCTGTACTACTTTTTGTTCTTTGTACTGAATCCCAAGAAGGAGAAAAGCTAAATGAAATTTGTTCTCCACAATTCAGAAATACAGCTACCAGTGTTTGGATCATGCAAGGTCTGGGAGCTTCTGTCTATATTTGCAAAGTGGTCTCATGAGATCAAGAGAAATGGAATCATTGAGGGATTTTGTGCTGAAAAGAAAACAAAAACGGAATGAGCTAATGTTATTCAAGAGGAAAGACTTGTCTCACAACAATTTAGGATTGGAATCAAGGGATCAAATGTTATAAAGTTAAAGAGATGAATGATTCATGTAAAAGGTTCTACAAGGGAATCCTTTACCCAGAAATACAATTGCAAAAGTCTACCATGTCATAAAATGTCCTTTTTCCATTGTTTACATGTTGAAATAAATCCTAGATGTCATATTCTAAAAATCTACTTCTGTTACAATGTACATCAACTTTAGCTCACTATTAACATCCCTCATCAGAAATTGTGGGTTCAAGATCTACTTCAGAGATTTTGCTTAATCCAGTTTAACATTTTGGTTCAGTACGAAGGGTGTACTGCAATATCTGACCAGCAATCTTTCATATGAAAAGTTATTTAAGGTCCCAATTGCCCTCAAGGGACTTTGAAAGAAAGTACAGTACTGTTCAAAAATATTAATGGGAGTTCTCCCTGATATTATATCATGTTTCTCCCTCAAACAACATCATTAAACACTTATGATTTCACAGTAATTTGTGGGATCTTGCTGCCTGTAATTTCATGACATCCTAACTGTGACTACACTTTGAGGTAGTATATCATTGATTACATGCTTTAAGGCATAATGAGGTCATGAAAATAGATATACAAACATTAATGATTTCTTTTCTAAAAATAAATAAGGAGTCAAATATGTTTAATAAAATTTTAAAATTAATAAGGAGAAACATTTTCATGCAGTGACTGGGTAGGATTAAAAATGCACTGCTTAAGGGTGCAGTGGACACAGGTCACTGGAGGCTTTCAAATTCATTATTTGAAAAAGAAATGTATGCAGGTTTATGGGGAAAACAGGAGAGTGGTAGGTGAATTTGGTAGGTGAATTGGTTGCTCAGAGGGCCAGCACAGACATAACAGGCCAAATAGCAACCTTCTGTGCTGTGATTATTCTGATTCTATAAAGAAACATTAGGATTACTTTTATTATTATCACTTTTAACAATGACATACTGTGATTCAGATGCATCAATATCATAAGGCATTAAATTACAGAGGACTGCAGATGCAGGAGATTAGAGTCAAAATTAAAGTGGTGCTGGAAAAGCACAGCAGGTCAGGCAGCATCCGAGGAGCAGGAAAATCGATGTTTTGG
This sequence comes from Hemiscyllium ocellatum, assembly GCF_020745735.1. NCBI lineage: Eukaryota > Metazoa > Chordata > Chondrichthyes > Orectolobiformes > Hemiscylliidae > Hemiscyllium > Hemiscyllium ocellatum. The sequence continues at coordinate 48,773,710 of NC_083402.1, forward strand.
GCATAAGCCAAACGGCTAATTCTCCCTGTACTCCATGAGATCTAACCTTGCTAACCAGTCTCCCATGGGGAACCTTGTCGAACACCTTACTGAAGTACGTATAGATCACATCTACTACTCTGCCCTCATTAATCTTCTTTGTTACTTCTTCAAAAAGCTTAATCAAGTTTGTGAGACATGATTTCCCATGCACAAAGCCATGTTGACTATCCCTAATCAGTCCTTGCCTTTCCAAATCCATGTACATCCTGTCCCTCAGCATTTCCTCCAACAACTTGCCCACCACTGAGGTCAGGCTCAATGGTCTATAGTTCCCTGTCTTGTCTTTACCGCCCTTCTTAAACAGTGGCATCATGTTTGCCAACCTCCAGTCTCCCTGCACCTCACCTGTGACTATCGATAATACAAATATCTCAGCAAGAGGCCCAGCAATCACTTCCCTAGCTTCGCACAGAGTTCTTGAGTACTCCTGATCAGGTCCTAGAGAATTATCCACCTTTAACCATTTCAAGACATCCAGCACTTCCTCCTCTGTAATCTGGACATTTTGCAAGATGTCACCATCTATTTCCCTACAGTCTATAGCTTCCATATCCTTTTCCACAGTAAATACTGACGCAAAATATTCATTTAGTATCTCTCCCCCCTTCTCTGTGGCTTCACACAAAGGCTGCCTTGCTGATCGTTGAGGGGCCCTATTCTCTCCCCAGTTACCCTTTTGTCCTTCATATATTTGTAAAAGCCCTTTGGATTCTTCTTAATTCTATTTAAGATTGTAGAATTTGAAGTATCTACTTTCTTCAATAATCTATGGGAATAATTAACACTTAAAATATCACATTTCCAAGTAATAAAACAATATTTTGCTTTCTAACCTTTACTATTGATTGTACAAATATGCAAAGTTGAAAATCAACAATCAGATCAAATATCTTGCTCAATTAGGAAATCAACTCTTCAGCAAATATTTTAGTCATGTTAAATGGTTTGGCACTTTTCAGTTTGCAATAATTTTGTCATATGAACAGGTGCACAACATCTTTTAAGTAATTCAACACTAAATCTGCTGGAGAAAAACTGGATTGAATTGTATAGAATGGTTCTATGCAGCAGATGTAATATGCTTCACTGCAATGTAAATACTACCTTGTTTTTATGCTTAGCCAATCACAGAAAGAAGAACAGGAAAAAAAACTGATTCATTTTACACCAAGTTCTTAAATGGTTAACTTTTTTTGATTGCAAAAGATCATTGATATTAACAAAATTATTTCACATATATTGAACTCACTTTAATGGGGATGGTGAGTCCAGAACTAGAGGGCATAGGTTGAGGGTGAGAGGGGAAAGATATATAAGGGGCAACTTTTTCATGCAAAGGGTGGTGCATGCATGGTATGAGCTGCCAGAGGATGTGGTGGAGGCTGGTACACTTACAACATTTAAAAGGCATCTGGATGGATGTATGGATAGGAAGGGTATAGAAGGATATTGGCCAAGTGCTGGCAAATGGAACTAGTTTAGATGAGCATATCTGGTCAGCATGGATGAGTTGGACTGAAGGGTCTGATCCATCTCTATGACTCTATGACTCTGTACCTTCAGTCAGTTGTTGACAACCTTTACCTCATTGACTTGAAGTGATAAAATGGCATATGGCAGACGTTCACGTGCTCGTCAGACCTAACATCAAGTCCTGTACATGAGATTGAAAACATGTATCAAAACCATGGGCAAAACTCATGGATTTAATATTTTTTAATAAAACAAATAAATAAATAAACTTGAATGCATTTTAAAGACAAAATTCAGGATTATGTTTTATCGTAAATGATAACCCTTTCGAGAACGAATCTGCCATCCTTACCTGGTTTGGCCTACGTGATCCCAGACCAACAGCAAAGTATTTGACTCTTAATTGCCTTCTAGGGCAATAAAAGCTGCATTAGCCAGCGACACCATTATCCCGTGAATGAATAAAAAAGTCACAGAGATGTCATTTTGCTCATTATCTCTGTGCTGGCTCCTTGGAAATGATGTCTAGTTAAACCTACTGTCTGCTTTTTCAATATTGTTTTGTATTTTCCATTCCCACTTCAGGAATGTTTGCAGATCTTATTGCCATTCTCTGCAGTTTTGCTTTTAACTGTATTTAAAACAACACAAAACTTGTTGTAACAGTACAATGCCTAGGGACAAAGTTCAGAAATTCAGGCAGCAGCAACTCCCCGTCAGAAGCAAGTCACCACAAAAAAATTACAACCTCAATCTCATAGGTCAGCCTTCTGTCATTTTGGTCTTTAGGTCACACTTCAGGCCACCACTGGTTAAGTGAAAGAAAGTCATTGTAGCTACTCAAAGGTATCATGGAGAGATTGGGTTAGTTTGTGATCACTTTGAAAGGCATTATGCTGACAGAGAACTGACTTAAACATTTGTTGTAAACATCCTAAGAGGTGAGTGTGGGTTAGGTTTTGATAACCAGAACTGTTTGTTGAACTACATACATTATGGACAGAGAAAGGACAGATACCTCCATGACTGTGTTCAACTAAATCTCTCAATACACTGAATGTCACCTGACCTAGGTTACATACTGTGATGCCATCAGCTATCCCATTGACAGCTACTACCTCATACTTTACATCCCCCAAATATTTTCCTGTCCCTGAATGTTTACCCCACCCCCACATTAATGTGTCCATAATTCACCATCATTAATATGTTTACATTTCTAGCCATTAACCTGTAACCCACACCCCGCTCATCAATTCAATTGTTGTCAGGCTTTATAGGCAAACGTGTTCACAGGCATCCTAGAGTACAGGCAGGACTGATACTGAGGATGTGCCTTTTTCTTAAGAACAATAATGAACATTGGCAATATCCTTTCAGTGTCCCATAGTGGAATATCAAGTACTGCTCTTGTTGTTGGAATGAACAATTTGTCATTAATGTCTTTCTGTCATCTGGCCGACTCTAGCTGTGCTTCTACTCAACTGTCGAGAAAATGAAGTGTCCTCAGTATCAAATGGTAAAAGAAGATTGAGGGCTATCTCTTCAAAAAGCCCTGAGTCTTCTATATCCCACATGCTGTGAGGTTTCTTTAGCTCTGTAGGCCACAGTTGTCTTTCACAGGTAATCATGGCAGAGCATATATCACACTGTTGGGATGTTTTGGAGCTACGTCTGAACCCAAGGGGTATTGGTGGTTACAGTGCCCTCTTCAGGCCATTGCTATGCTAGTGGGCATGTTGAAACTCCTTTGGCAAATGTAATATACTGACCCCATAATCTGAGCAGATGAATCTTATACCAGTCTAACTGGTGGCTATTCTGTTTTCACAGTGTATTTATTTGTTTATTATCATATGTGTTTTGTAAAACAATACAGTGAAAAGTGCTATAGAGTGTCGCCAGTCTCCAGCCATCTTAAAACACAGAAAAATAAACCAAAAAAATAGAAAACAAAGGCAGAAAGTAAAGAAATAGTGTTAAACTTTACAGTTCTTGTTAAGTGCTCCGTCATGGGTCTGGTGGCCAGCTACATCTCCCCTTTGCCATGCCACTGTCACTGGAATGAAAGTTGTTACTCTTTGGCGCCATTTTGCCTCCACTGATTCCCTCATCACTATTAGTCTTCACTGGATCTCACCAATGCAGCTGCTACCAATGACATGAGGTACCACACTACCCAAACTCAACTCCAACGTCGTTATGAGCTTCGGGCTGACCTCTTTGATGGAGCTGCTGCTGATGCCTCTGGGTGACATACTGGACCCAAACCCACCTCCACCTCCACCTCCATGAATCTGCGCTGGACACAGATGCCACTGGGAACTCAAACTTACTTTTGCCACAGCAGACACGGGTCGATGTTAATGCTTACTTCGTGCCTTGCTGGGCCTATTTCGAGTCCATCCAAAGCTCACTTCAAGACTGCCATGAGTCCACGCTGGGCCCACTTCAAGTCTGCAAGGGGCTCACTTGCCTCTGCTAATGCTGCCATCACAACCGAGCTCTTCAACGAGAGCTAAGTAAAAGAAAAGAAACAAAACAAAAGAGAAAAAAATAAGCAAAAGGAAAAGAAAAGCAGATGAACAGTTGAACCTTGGGCTCAGGAGCTTTACTCCACCATCATGTCCACCACCATCTTCCACTGCTAGCAGCATAGATTTTGACAAAAGTGAGTCCTATCCGGATTGGAAGATGTGTGACATAGCACAATTGACCAGAATGTTCCTTCTAATTTCAAAAAACTCAACAAAAGCCTTCAGTACCTGGTCATAAATTGTGGAGTGATCTTTGTCTCGTCAATATATTGTCAGTGCAGTTTCATACTGAGTGTAAGAAAGTGCTGTCTTATTGTCTATTTGTCTTATGTAAGTTGCCTGAGGTGATTCTGGAGTGTTGTAAACTTCGGCCCCAATTGTGCCAACGTATAGCCTGGTCCAGCCATTTTAAATTGTGAAGAGGCTCAGGTAGTAGAAGGGTCTTCTCCATCACAAAGCATCCTGTCCGCATATTGAGGGGGGAGAAGAAAGAAGTCATAATAAACTTGCCTATGCATGTTTGACACTCAGTTTGTAGCTACTTTCTTTTCCTGTTACTGTTAGCCTGTGTCATTACTTGCCAGTTGCCCTTGCCACCTGCCCCATTTGCCCAATGTTTCACCTTTTGCTGGGGTCTCACATCCCATGTTCTGCAGTTTCACCTATTACTGGAGTTTATCTGCTCTGTGTTTGCCAGATTTTCCCCCTGCATCATTTATCTTCACCTGTCTGTTGTCACCTCTTTCAATTACTTCATTTCATCTCTGCACCTTTTTTTCTCCGGTTTGACTAGTGCTTTGTTTAGCTGTGCCATTGTAGTGTTAGAACATGACTGCTACTGCTGGGCTTTATCATCTTTGTTTGAAACAATCACACAATTGCTGAGCACTGCTGGGTACTTTTCCTGCATTGCTCTAAGGGAAGATTTCTCATTTTTTAGACTGGAGCAGATCTTGATAAAAAGAACAGTTTACTGGACTGAGTAAAGTAAAGTGAGAGATCCCTGCATGATTCTATTGGAGTATGTCTTTCTACATTCTGAATGTCAGGTGACTTGGTGTCATTTCTTGTGATGCTATCCTACACATAGCTGCCACTTTATGTTCCAAAATAGTATTTGTTTTAAAAGATGTTAGAGAGAAGAGTGAGAGGGACATGACTGAGATGTTTAAAATTATGAGGAGCATAAATAGAGTAGACAGGAACAGAGTTTTGAGCTCAAAATGTGTTGCTGGAAAAGCGCTGCAGGTCAGGCAGCATCCAAGGAACAGGAGATTCGACGTTTCAGGCATAAGCCCTTCGGAGAGAAGAGAGCTTCTTCAAGGAAGGCATCCTTGCAAGAGGATTCGCAGTAGGTTAAAATCTTCGAGGAGAAAGTGAGGAAAGCAGGAACAGAGTTTTCCCCTTGATGGAAGAATCAATGATTAAGAGGCATAGATTTAAGGTAAGGTCAGAAGGTTTAAACTGGTGGAAATTTGGAAGTCACTGCCTATAAGTAAAACACACAGAATTCCTCTTAACATTTAGATGTTCACTTGCTAAGGCATAAAAGACCACGTGTTGTGTCCTGTGTCAAAAAGAATTCAGCAAGAGTCCTTTTTGGTGAAGAATTTCAAAGATTCACAAATCACTGAGACAAAGTTCCTCCTGATCTCTGTCCTAAATGTGTGTCTCCTCATTTGGAGATTATGCTGTCTGGTGGTAGAACTCCCACAATGGGAAACAACTTTTCTGCATCTACTCTGTTAGGTCCTCAAGAATCTTACATGTTTTAGTAAGGTTGTCTCTCATTCCTATTTATTCCAATGAGTGCAGACCAGTCTATTCAATCTCTTCTCATAAGACAGTCCCTCTGTACCTGGGATCAGCTTCATGAACTTTTACTGATGTGTCTCCAATGACAATACATCTTTTCTGAGATAAGGGAACAAAAACTGTTCATAGTATTCCAGCTGTGGTTTGACGAGCACTATGTTTATTTTTCAGAAACCTCTGTACTTGTATATTTCATTCTCTTTGAAATAATGAACTGCCTTCCATATTGCCTTCCCTATTACCTGCTGACATTGGATGCCAGCTTTTTTGTGATTTACTGATGAGAACACTCAAATCCATCTCACTTTGCATTCTTTCTCCATTTAAATAATATACAGCTTCTCTATTTTTCCTGCTAAAGCGCACAATCTTACATTTCCCCATATTATATTTCATCTGCCAAAATGTTTCTCACTCACATAACCTCTCCAGGCTCTTGCATCATCCTTACTACATCTGACCTATTTTTGTGTCATCTGTAGACTTGACTATAGTACATTCACTTTCCTCATCCAAATTATTAATGTATATTCTCAAAAATTGTGGCTCCAACATTAATCTCTGTGGCACATCACTAGAACATTTAACATCCTGAAAATGTCCCTTTTATTCCAACTCTCTGTCTTCTATTAGTTACTACCACCAACACCCTTCTTATTTTATTGAGTACCCTAATTTGTGGCACCTCATCTAATGCCACATCTAAAAATCAAAATACATTAATCCACTGCTTCTCTTTAATCTTTACTGTTTGTAACTTCCTCAAATAATTCTAATACATTTGTCAGCCCTCATTTCCATTTCACGGCTAGCCCTCTGACTCCCAGATATCCCTCCAATCCAACTAGTCCCCATTACCCAATTCCCCTTCAACTCCCACTCCCCTTGACTTGATCTGATTACCCCCAACACTGATTACCCACATCCCTATCCATTTTCCTCTCTACGCACCTGTCACACTACCCGTTGCTACCCAACACTGTTACACAATAAATTGGAGACAATAAGGACTGCAGATGCTGGAAGTCAGAGTCAACAGATGTGAGACTGGAAAAGCACAACTGGTCAGACAGCATCCAAGGAGCAGGAGAGTCAACATTTCAGCTTGAAATGTTGACTTTCCTGCCTTTGGATTCTGTCTGACCTGCTGTGCTTTTCCAGCTTCACATCTATTAACACCGTTATACAGTAACCTCATCCAAACCATTCCGTGACCCACTTACCTTACTGACCATATTCCCTCGCCCACTCTACCCTATTGTCACACCTTATGTAGAAAATGAAGCAGTAAGGGTATTTCCAACTTTACTGTAACTGGAACAATGTCTCAAAACACTGAGGTTGGCCTTTTAAACTGTCCGCTTCATAGCAATGAATATCATGTCTTCTCTGTCACGGTTTCCTGAGGTGGGTCGGATGTCCTGAGAATTTCTGTGAATCCTGTAAACTGTTTTAAAGATAAGAAGCCAGGCCTGAAAATAACTTATCAGCTATTGCACTAAAAAAGGGATGTGACTTGTTTGCCCTTGATGATCCAATTGAATTAGTGGTTCCATTTCCAATAATCTCCATGTTTCTGGAGAAATTGGATTAGAAAGTCCCAGAAAGAAATATGGAGCTCCTATGTGGCAGAGATTACTAGGATTGGAGTGGCACTCCAACATTGATTGGCTCTGGGCTGACAAAAATACAATTGTATCAATTTCTATCAATAAACAGGAAAGCTATGCAACAAAACTACTTCAAAACAATTGTCGTTTCAAAAAAAATTGTTTTCTGATAAAAGTATGTTGTGAATCTTTCAATGGTTCGATATGCTATGCTAATTCTGGTTTCATAAGTGCTAGAAACATACAAAACATGGCTTTGTGGGTTATTTGATCAGACATAACTGCTGAGGTAGCAGCAACGGTTGACAACAGTTGTCACAGAAAGAGGCGTTATGTAAATGAACTCAGCATTAACCTATTGCATTAAAGGGCAGCTATTAGTTTTTATGGGTATAAATGGCCCCTGAAAATTGCCAAAGTGGTAGAAGTCACTGAGCTAGTAATCTGGAACTCCATGCTATTATTCTGGAAATGTGAATTTGAATTGCTCACCATCTTGATGTGGAAATATATTGCCATTTCTTCAATGTCACTGGTTCAAAATCCAAGCATCTCCAGCCTGATATTATTGTGGGTCTACCAATGGCACATGGACTGCAGTGATTATACAGTCATGCAGTCATACAGCACTTATATACAATACCAGCAATTTTGATGTCATTTGTAAACTAACCATGCTTCCTAATTTCTTATCCAGATCATGTGTGTCAATGACAAACAAAATGTAGGCATAGCACTGATCCCTGTGGAACACCACTGGCCACATTCTTCCAGTCCAAAAAGATAAGCCTCCACCACTACCCACAGTCTACTAACATTAAGTCAATTTTGTACCCAATTGGTAAGTTCTCCCTGAATCCTATGCGATCTAACCTTACTAAGCAGTCAACCATGTAGAATCTTGTTAAAGGCTTTGTCCATGCAAACAACATCTCCCGCTCTGCCCTCATTTATGTTTTTGGTCAGCTCAACACTACCATCTCAAATAAATGCTGGCCCAGCCAGTGATGCCAATGTCCTATAAAACATGGATCATAGAACATTACAGCACAGTACAGGTCCTTCAGCCCTCGATGTTGCGCTGACTTGCAAAACCAATCTGAAGCCCTTGTAACTTAGAGTATTCCATTATCATCCATATATTTATCCAATGACCATTTAAATGCCTTTAAAGTTGGTGAGTCTACTACTGTTGCAGCCAGGGCATTCCACGCACCTACTACTCTGAGTAAAGAACCTACCTCTGACATCTATCCTATATCTATCACCCCTCAATTTAAAGCTAGGTCCCCTCATGCTAGCCATTACCATCCGAGAAAAAAGGCTCCCACTGTCCACCCTATCTAATTCTCTGATCATCTTGTATGTCTCTATTAAGTCGTCTCTCAACCTTCTTCTCTCTATTATAAACAGCCTCAAATCCCTCAGCATTTCCTCATAAGACCTTCCCTCCATACTAGGTAACATCCTGGTAAATGTCCTCTGCACCCTTTCCAAGCCCTCATCCAGATCATTTATAAAAATGACAAACAGCAGTGGACCCAAAACAAATCCTTGCAGTACACCACTAGTAACTAAACTCCAGGATGAACAATTCCCATCAACCACTACCCTCTGTCTTCTTTCAACTAGCCGGTGCTGATCCAAACTGCTAAATCACCCTCAATAGCCCATTATGGGGAACCTTATCAAATGCCTTACTGAAATCCATGTACACCACATCAACCACTTTACCCTCATCCACCTGTTTAGTCACCTTGTCACAGAATTCAATAAGGTTTGTAAGGCAGGACCTACCCATCACAAAATCATGTTGTTTATGAATGAATAAAAAAAAAATATATGATGAAACTTGATTTCAGTAAAACTCTGAAATAAAAGTCTAATGACAAAAAATGTAAACATTGTCAATTATCATATTGAAAAATAATATCGGGTTCACTAATGACCTTTAGGGAAGAAAAGGTCTGCCTTCCTTTCCCAAAAAGGCCAATATGTGACTGTTGATCCACTGCAATTTGAGTGACTCTTAACTGTCTTTTCAGCATTCAGAAATTGGCAATAACTGCTGGCCTAGCCAGTGATGCCCAGATCCCATGACTCCATGAAGTAATAAAACAAATCATGAAGCTTAACGATTGTGACAACACAGCAATAAAAACTATGGGGTCAGCTTATCTTCTTGAATGTGGTGTTATGAAACTCATTATTTCATTTATTGTAGTGATAAGTACTGAGAAACATGGCTGATCAGGATACAATGGACAAATGACATTGCCTTGCTTGTCACAATTTTAAGCTTTATATGCAGTTTAGGTAACAACAATATTCATTTGAAGATATCGAAAATATTATTGAATGACCAGTTATTTGACTAAATCATACGTAGCATACAGAATCAATATAGTGTATTATGCTGTTCAAATTAAATATTTTATATAAAATTCACACAAACTGCTATCAAATTTAAATCTTATATGAAATTATAACAGCCTATGTTACCTATTCACCTCTCTCAGCTAACCAGAGAACAGTATTAACTTTAATTGGAAGAATCTGACTAGTAGCAAAATTGGAAGAATCTGACTAGTTGGAAAAACACAGTACCTTGTGGTAAGTACAGGGGCCTTCCTAACAAGAAAGCAATGTTAATGACTTATGAGTCACTGACTTGTGCCCTGATGTAAACTGTGCCTGACAGCATGTTGGAATATCTCCTGTAGCAAGTGAAGCAAGAAGAAATTCAATGACAACAGCAAGAGTAGTCTTAGCTCGTAAAGCATTCCAAAGTGACAAGTAGTTGCACTGAATTATTCAGGCAATTTGCTGTGCTGCTCTAGAAATAGCAATGTGACCAGTATAAAAAAGTCTTCATCCTCCAGCTAATCAAATATGTAACCTTGCATTTCATAATGACCAAAGTTAGTTTCATTTTCATATTAAAAACTTATGCTGTGAGAAAATTTGAGAAACTTGATTTGTTGTGCTCTGTTTGTAGTTTTAAAGTGAAATTTGGAATTATTGTACATTCAAAGCTGAACTAGCTCTAAGTGTAAATTTTACAAAGCTAGGGTTCCTCTACAGGCCCTCACTAAACAGAAAGGCAGGATACGAAACTAGTCTCAGCGCTGCACTTAACTTAATCTTAACAATCTGTAACAACAGAAATAAGAGGTGTTTTTTAGTCAATGGCCTGTCCTTGTCTGAATGCCAGATGATGTGCTCCTCATCCAAGTCCAGCAGCTCCTCATCCATTCTTTCACAGATCAATATGGGTGAGCTTCAAATACTTGAGTAGAAAAAGAGTTACTAAGTGGGTACAGTGCTTAATCAGGAAGGCTACTGGGATGCTATCTTTTATTGTGAAAAGAATTAAATGCAACAATAAGGGAGTTATAAAGGGCATTGAGGAGACCACATCTCAAATCCTATGTACAGTCTTGGTCTCTTTATTTAAGGAGAGATGTAAATGCACTGGAAGCAGCTCAGAGCATGTTTATTGTTTGGACACCTACATGAGGATAGGTTGATCAGGCTGGGCTTGTTTCCACTGGAATTTACAACAGTAAGAGTTGGCTTGATTGAAATGTGGAAGATCCTGAATGGTCTAAACAAGCACGACACAGGAAAGATATTTTCACTGATGTGTCAATTGAGAACCAGGGCCACTGTTTTTAAATTAACAGTCACTCTTTTTTTGTACAGAAATGATTTTTTTCTATCACTAATGGTTGTACAACTTAGAGAGTCACTGCCTCAGGAGGCAGTAAAGATGGGATGACGTAAATATTTTCAGGCAGAGATAGATTTTTGTTACTCTAGGGAGTCAAAGGTAATCTGGGGTTGATGAGGATTTGGAGTTTGAAACACAAACAGGTCAGTCATGATTTTATGAACAGACTCGAGAGGCAGAATGGTCTACTTCTGCTCCTCCTTTTATGTGCATATGTTTGTACGTTATGTTGACATAATATTACAAAAATTAAACAGGCATCATTGCACTGCATAACCTAAACAGAATTACCTCCTTGTATTAAGGCAAAATTCTGCAAATCATGAAAATATGAAACAACGCAGAATGCTGGAGAAAGTCATGTTATGCATTTGTGTAAGTATTATGGACTGCCACTTTAAGAGTCCAATCATGTAATGCCATCATGATATCCTTTGCTGTTTTGGTTGGATAAACAGCTCTCTCTAACCTTGCTGCCTATAGAGTGACTATGTCCTTAATAAAACTCTTGTTCTTCAAAATGTTGGCCTTCTAATCCTTCTTGGAACATAACACAACAAGAAAACTGACAACTAGGATAAAATCTGCTTATAGATTTATTGGATTGGTCCATTGATACATCAATTAAAAAAAATCAGGGTTCTCACTGCAGATCTCAGAGTTGATTAAAAAAATAGAAATCAAAAGACACCATGACTGCACCAAAGCAGGAGATGGTTGTAAATTATTTTTAAAGCATTCACCTCTGGAAAGAGATGAATAGTGAAGAAGATGCTCTCCATGTGTTTGATGTTGAAGGAATACTATGAATAATGACCACCCTCCATGAAGGGAAGTGTCTTGAGCAAGAGGTGTAGACTCAGAAAGACACATGCAGCCTCAGAAACTTTGTTTTAAACAGGAAGGAATGAAGTTGCACTAAAGTGTTGTGGTATATCATGCCATGCAAGCCTTTCCCTTTTAAAGAAGAGTTAGAAATTTTTGCACCACAGAACCAAATGATGAAAGTATGGAAAGCTGGAACTCCTAAACCTAGAGATTCTAATATTTTTTTCAAACTAAAAAAAATTGAAGTAGAAATGGTCATTCCTGTGTATTATAGGGGGTGAAGCTTTTAACCCCCGTGAGGAGTCTGGTACAGCTCGAGAAGCAGGTTGCACAGTTTATGAAGAAACAGTTTATGAGAAATCTTACAGAGCCATTCTGCACCAGAACAATTGGAGGTAGCTGAAAAGTTCAGTTCCACAAATGCAACCATCATGACGGTAAATCTATCTTCCAGTTCATAGCAATTTTAAAGAAGTTAGCAGATTTCTGCAAATTCATAGACAACTTAAATGATGCTATCAGAAACAGACTTGTGTGTGATTTAAAATGTGAAGCTATCCACAAGAGGTGACTGATGGAAAGAACTTAAATATAAACATAGCACTGGAAATAACAATCTTGATGGAACTAAGAAAGAAGGGAGCTCAACAGCTCCATAAACAGGACAACCCAAGAAAACCCATTATTTCTGCCCATTGCTACGCCACAGAACTCATCTCTTCATTCCTCAATTCAACCTTTTCTCGACTTGTCCATTTCCTTCCCACTTACATGAATTCTGATATTTTACGTCAGTTTCAGAATTTCCAGTTCATAGACTATAATTGCCTCCCTTTCACCATGGACCAATTCCCCATCAAGATAGTTTCAGGACTGTCCACTTTCTCTTGAAAAAAAAAGACTGAACAGTTCCCAGCAACCACCACCCTCCTCTGCCTGACCAAGCTCAATCTCACTTTGAACAATTTCTCCTTTAACTCATCTCACTTTTTTCAGATCAAAGATGTGGCCACGTGTACATGCATGGGACCCAGTTATGCCTGTCTCTTTGTGGGGCACCTGGAACATTCCTTGTTCCAATCATTCTTGGTACCCTCCCCACAACTTCTTCTCAGGTACATCAATGACATTATCAGTACTGCTTCCTTCTCTCATCCAGAATTGGAAAAATTTATCAACATTGTTTGTAATTTTCACCATCCTCTGACTTTCACCTGGATGATTTCTAACACTACTCTTCATCAACATTAGTTTCTATTTCTGATATGCCACTGATATGCACTACAACCCATCAACTCTGACAGTTGTCTTGTCTATAGATCCTCACACCCCATTTCATGTAAAGACTCCCAGTTTCTCGTTTTCTGTTGCTTCTGTCGTGATGATGCCACGTTAGACACATGGGCCTTAAGAATTTCTATGTTTTCCATGTCTGACACATTTCTTGCATTATCTCTTTCCCCCCTACAACAATGATAGGGTCCCGTGGTCCTCTTCTATCATCCCACCAGAATCCATATCCAAAGGAACATTAGCTGCCATTTCCACCACCTCCAAAGTATACCATGACCAGACAATATTCCTTTCTCACCCCTTGTCAGCCTTCCACAGGAACCATTTTCTCTGGGACACCCAGGTCCACTCCTCCTCCATTCTCAACACCTCCCCAAACCCTGTGGCAGCATACCATGCAATCATGGAAGGTGTAATATCTGCCCATTTACTTTCTCCCTCCTCATATCCAAGGCTCCAGACACACCTTTCAGATGAAATAATGATTTATCTGCACTTCACTCAATCGAGTCTACTGTATTTGCTGCTCAAGTGGTGGTCTCCTTTTCACTGGGGAGATGAAATGCAGACTGCGCATCCGTATTGCAGAAGACCTATGTCCTGTCTGCAAAAATGACTCTGACTTTCCAGTTGCCTGCCACATCAACACACCATCCTGTTCCCTGGCCAATACCTCTGTCTCAGGCTTGCTGCAATGTTGCAGTGAGGCTCAGCACAAGTTGAGACATCTCATTTTCTGTTTGAGGAATCTGCACCCTCAGGATTCAATATCAAGTTCAATAATTTTAGAGTTTGAGCACCATCTTCCATGTCTGTCCCTCACCCCTACACACCAGGCCTTGTCATCACATACGCTGCTTTCACCACAGCCAGCCATATGCACCAGAGTTCTAAAGAAGGGTGACTAAACTTGAAATTTTCTCTCCACTAGACCTGCTGTGTTTCTCCAGCAATTTCAGTTTTTGCAACATATAATCCTGGTGGACTCTCTGGATTAGCTTTTTCCAAATGAGTCAACTCCAAGCAATCCTTATGAAGACATTTTCTACTTCAAACAAGTAGGGAACACTCCAGTAATGCCAGGACATGTTAAGAATTACACCAGAAATTATTCATTATTTTTTAAGAAGATGGAGTTGGTACTTTGTGGTAAGATCAAAGGAAGAACCCAAAACTGAAGCCATATGTCACACAGAAACTAGAACTATCTGTACAAGCAAAATGTCTGTTATGGAGAATGAGGGTAATCATTCCATCACAGGGAAGGAAACGTGTATTAAATCAACAACATGAAGGTCACTGTGTATTGTCAGAATGAAGGAGATTGCAAAACTCTATTTTTGGTGGCTAGGTTTCAGCACCAAAACTGAGAATGCACTTTGCACAAGGCTTACAACAAAGCTCCCTTACTGCCATTACACCCATGGGAATGGCCAAAAATGTCATGGCAAAAATATCCATATTGATTATGGTGGACCTTTATGAAGGGCAGTATTTTTCATCATGGTTAATGCATATACTAAACGTCCTGAAGTTACCATTATGAAGGTGACATTTTCAGAGAAAAACATTGAAAGATTAGCAGAAATCTTTGCAAGGTTTGGTTTATCCAGAACAACTTGTAAGTGATAATGGTCTACAGTTTATATCACAATTGTTTATGGACTATCTAAAGCAGAACATAATTGATATTCAACATATCTGATCAAGTCCTTATTCTGCAGCCACAAATTATTTGACCGAAAGATTTGTTTGGATAATGAAACAACTCTTAAGGATAGCTTGACGATAAGGATCACTATCCAAAAGATTGATTTTAGTCAATGTCATGGAACTTGACAACTAAAAGTTCCCCAGCATGGCTCATAATTGTATAGGCATTTGATTTGCTTAAAGTTAAAAATCACACAACACCAGGTTATAGTCCAACAGGTTTAATTGGAAGCACACTAGCTTTCAGACCACCGTTCCAAAAGCTAATGTGCTTCCAATTAAACCTGTTGGACTATAACCTGGTGTTGTGTGATTTTTAACTTTGTACACCCAAGTCCAACACCGGCATCTCCAAATCATGATTTGTTGAAAGACATTGTTGACAGGAAATAACAGAATAAGGTTTTCCAATAAAAGAACGTGACCAAATGTCACATTTACCTAAGAAAATGTCAAGAAGTATTGATAATAAATTGTTGAAAATTGTGTACCAGCCATCATTACAAACTGGATTTTTCTACTATACCATACAGATGATGAGAGATGATGTAGTATGGAGAAGACACATAGATCATCTTTGGTAACCAGAACGTATGTGCTGAAGACAATATTAATTGGAGCGGCACGGTTGCTCAGTGGTTAGCAGAGACCCGGATTCAATTCCCGCCTCGGGCAACTGTCTGTGTGGAGTTTGCATATTCTCCCCATGTCTGCGTGGGTTTCCTCCGGGTGCTCCGGTTTCCTTCCACAGTCCAAAGATGTACAGATTAGGTGAATTGAGGAGAAAGTGAGGATTGCAGATGCTGGAGATCAGAGCTGAAAATGCGTTGCTGGAAAAGCGCAGCAGGTCAGGCAGCATCCAAGGAACAGGAGATTCGACGTTTCCGGCATAAGCCTTTCTTCAGGAATCCTGAAGAAGGACTTATGCCCGAAACATCGAATCTCCTGTTCCTTGGATGCTGCCTGACCTGCTGCGCTTTTCCAGCAACACATTTTCAGCTCTGATCTCCAGCATCTGCAGCATTCCTGAAGAAGGGCTTATGCCTGAAACGTCGAATCTCCTGTTCCTTGGATGCTGCCTGACCTGCTGCGCTTTTCCAGCAACACATTTTCAGATTAGGTGAATTGGCCATGCTAAATTGACTGTAGTGTTAGGTGGATTAGTCAAGGGTAAATATAGGGGAGTGGGTTACTCTTTGGAGGGGCAGTGTGGACTTGTTGGGCTGAAGGGCCTGTTTCCACACTGTAGGCAACCTAATCTAATCTAATCTAAAATTCTCAAATAACTGTGCTAATCAGAAACCTGGAATGACCTGAGGACAGAACAGATTTGGAGCATCTGGGTCCCTTAGTGGAGAACACCATGACATTGTGTGAATCTCCAAATATACTGTATGCTCAGGAACAGACAACCACAGATAATGTTCCTAGCATATCTAAAACATCAGAGGCTAAAGCCAATAAGAAAAATACAGATGTTTGAAATGTGATGAATACCCACACAGGAACCACTGTCCTCCAGAACATTTATCTACTGACGTTTGAATATATGACTGTAAACATTGTTAATATTTTCTTTGCAGGAACCTCCGATGTAAAGGAGTAAGTCTGTTGTGTATTTGATAAGTATGGTGGACTGTAATTTTAATCAAGGGACATCATGATGACATAATTGACCATTTTGGGCAGACAAAAAGCTCTCTCTAACTTTGCTGCTTGGAGATTGAACACTTCTGAATAAAGCTCCTGCTGTTTAAAGTTTTGGCCTCTAAGCCCTTCTTGGAAATTGACAATTCCCTTATTGTAATCTGTCTCTGCCAACCTGCAGCATTCTATCTTTTACAACAGTAATCATGTCACTACCTTCCAGGTTTCTGTGTTATAATTTATAGAGTCATTTCTCACAAAGCAACCGAGATAGAGGACTGTTTTTCTTCCCATTTGCAGTTATAGTATGTTGGCATGTGAGTATCAGAGCATCTAATCCACATGGTCAGTGAGGATTTTCTCATTCAAAATTCTGCTTTTCACCTCATTAATAATGTAACTTAGCTGTGAGTGTAATTCTTGCCAATTTGCATGGCCAGAGAGTTGGAAGCCTTCTTGTTTTCAAGCTTCTGGTGTCATATTTAAAGTCTATCTGCATACCACTTCCGACAGTACAAGATAGGGCTACCTCTCAAGCAGCAATTCTTAACACTGAGGTTTAAAGACTCCGCAGAGGAAAGGCAAGCTATATCCTCACTTACAGGATAGAGATCTGAAAGTGTTCAAGGATGGGGTAGTGAACAGAAGGGCAGTCCCTTTCCCTGCTGACCACCTAAGGACATTATAACACCAGACCCAAACAATCTGGACTCAAATAAAAGCACGGCATAGTTTCTGTCTCAAAGGAGATGCTCAGAAATGCCACAAGAAGGTCAATGATGTCTTGTTCTCCACAAGATCAGGTCCTGCTATCTTCTCTCTACTACCTCATACTCAAGGGATGAAACTTGTTCTAATTTTGCCATTGTTCAGGCATGTCATCAGGGTTCCTGGACAATGATTCTCAATGTTGCATGCAGTAAGTCCACTCAAAGGCTCTCCTCTACATCTTCATCCAAACTACTAACCCATTCTTCCCTTCGTGCTTCCTACTCATTGGAGATGACTTAACGTCTCAGCTGCAAAGCACGGCCACTGACTGTTCCCACATCATATTGCAGAAATAATGGTCTATAACTGCCCCAAGAAATCCAAGAGATGACAGGCATCAGGTTTTCTTATGCCCTACAAGGGAAAAATACTCAATAAGGCTCTGGTGATATGATCTGTTTATATAGTAATAAGGAGGCTCCCGTGGGCAACCAGCCCACTGAGCTTTATTTTGCTGTACTGTTCTCCCATTACCACCAAAGCGAGTTTATTCTTAACTTGCACAAGCTTTTATGCAACTTTTAAAACTAATTTCTGACTTTTTTTTATGCTGGCACGAGTAGCATCCACTGAAACATCTACTAGCTCAGAAACTTTCAGCTTCTTCTGAAGAAGGGTTAGTGGACCCAAAACATTAATTCTGATTTCTCTCTGCAAATGCTGCCAGACCTCTGAGTTTTCCAGCAATTTCTGTTTTTGTTTCTGATTTCCAGCAACTGCAGTTCTTTATTTTCTTCTCTTTGTCATATAATATGCATTTGAATCACCTGACCTGAACCTTAGCAAATCAATCCCAACCAGCAATTGGCCAAACTGCTTTCCAATGAAGCACATACTTTTCAACAATCAAGTATGACAATAGAATCACTGCTTCAGCCAACTGTGTAACAACTGATTTCCTGAATCTATGCTTACTTATGAGAAAAGAAATGCTGAGATCAACGTTATGCTATTGATAGCAAAGGATTATTCAAGCTGTTTCTGATTCACTTCCTTTTCTTGTACAACAATCATGAAGTGTTAACATGCATCATATGATCTAGTTATAAATATGTGCATCGACTCAATAATCTGCCAAATTCACACTTAGTTTAAAGAGCTTGTGTTCAACTCATCAATTAAAATCCAATTGAAATTGCATATATTCATATCAGATTACATGTGAAAAACAGAAACCGATTAAGCTACGTGGCCCAACCACTCCAAGTCAGGATACAGACAAGTCTCCTTTCATTCTTTCTCATCTAAGTGAGAAGGGGAGGTGATGGCCTAGTGGTATTATCACTGAACTATTATTCCAAAGATATGTAAATGTTCTGGGAACCCAGATTTGAATCCCAGTGGAATTTGAATTCAGTAAAATAAAATCTTGAATTAAGATTGGCATCTAGTTCACTAATCCCCAATAGGGAAGGAACATGCCATCTTTACTTGGTCTGGCCTACACGTGACTCAGACCCATAGTAATATGGTTGACTCTTATCTACCCTCTAGGAAATTAAGTGTGGGCAATAAATGCTGGCCTAGCCTATTGTAACTCTATATTCCATTCTCCCAATAATGTTTGTCTAGGGTGTCGGTTAGCTCAGCTGGCTGGATGGCTGATTTATGTTGCCACCAGTATGAGTTCAATTCCTCATTACCACTGAAAGACTCTCCTTTTCAACCTCTTGCCTAAGGTTTGGTGAGCCTCAGGTTAAATCAGCACTCATCTCTCTTTTTAATTATTGAACAGCTTTATTGTCTGGTAGGACTGTGGTGACTTCACCTGTGTCTGGCTTTCTCATGTATATCAATTGTATACTATTCACTTCAATACTCCCTGTGGTAACAAGTTCCATGTTCTTAACACTCTTTGGTAAAAAAGTCTCTTTTAAATTACTTATATAATTTCTTGGTCATTACCTTACATTGGTGCCTCTAGTTATGCTTTTCCTTAGAAGTAGAAACATGCTCTGCATATCCATACTGTCAAAACCTTTCAAACTATTAATTCCTCTATTAGGTCACCTTCCACTTTCAAAAGGGGAGACAATTATAATTAAAACCATTTAATTCTAATTTACAACATAATTTTGTAACATAGGATTTACATTCCAATGAAATGAAGTGACTCTTGCCTGCAAAGTACCTTCTTCTATCCCTGTTGACCTTCAGTCAGGTAGATATTTCTCTGTATAAATTGGGTGTTTCAAAAACTATGAAGAATAAAGAGACAGATACTTATTACAAGATCACAATGCACAATTTTTATTATTGATGTGGGATAGCATACAAATTTAGCAACTTCCGTAGGCACTGTGGTTAAGTATTTCAACTCTAACTGGTGAGTTCATAGCTAATTAATGCCAAAAAATAAAATACTTCATTGCAAAATACAACATAAAAATTAAAAAGATAAAACAAAGAACTATGATTGCTGGAGATCTTAAGCAAAAACAAAAATTTCTTGAGAAATTCAATAAGTCTGGCAGCATCTGTGGGAAGTTAACTGACCATTCTGATGAAGAGTCATCAGACTCAAAAAGTTAGCTTTGCTTTTTTCTCCATAGATGCTGTCAGATCTATTGAGTTTGTCCAGCGATTTCTATTTTTGTTGTAGAAATTAGAGGAATAATGTTGATGCTTTTAAACAGGATTCAAATATAATTTTCGAGTAATTTATTTATTTAGCAATGTTATGTATGCAATAGATTGACAGTTTATTTCAAGAACTCAGAGAATAAATGGTTTGTAAAGGTCATCCGACCTTTCAGGTTCATTCCCACCCATATATGTTCTCTGTCTTCCTTAATAATATTTGTGTGCAACATCCTCAACAATATAAAACAATCTGGACCACTGGATGGAATCTTCTTGACCCACATGAAACCAAGAAGGAGAGGATAGATTTAGAGGGATTGTTGTTAGTTCACATATACAATGCTATTGTATCTCTGCCTAACTAAGTTCCAGGAGGGAGGGTCTATGGCCTTTGGGTTAAGTGTTGTATAAGATTAAAATAAAAGGCTATAAAATGGCCAGAAATAGTAATAAATCTGGAGAATTGAAGATTTTAGAAGACAGCAAAGGATATAAGATATAACAAAGAATAGAAGTCATTGGCAGGACTGTTCACAGGACCTGACTATAACTATATTGTAGGACAGAGTATAAATTAAGAACTAATGAGAGATTGCCAGAAAAACATTGCAATAATCATTGATAGTTATTCATTTTCATTTGGTTTGATGAAACAAATTAGCATTGGTAGCATTAAAGATAAGTTTAGAGCAGAATTTGGAACAGTTTCTTATATCAATATATTCTGGAACCAAACAGGGAAGAGATTATTTTAAATCTATTAATGTATAATGAGACAGGCCTGTACAGACCGACACAGCTGAACTGGCATGTTTTGTTTTGTCTTGTTTGTGCCCTATTTGCTTTGCTTTCAGCAAAGTGGAACTATTTTCTCCATTTTGCACCATCATTTAAATCCATTTTACATCTTCATTTTTGCTTTATCACATTATCACTCCCTTTGTCTTTTGCTCTAGGGACCCTCACAATCTATTTCACTTGCTGCTCTTCCTTATTGGTGAGCAGCATGATGAACACCATTTTTCAGACTTTTCAGTTCCAAGAAGAATCATACTAGGCTCAAACGTTAATTCTATTTCCCTCTCCACAGATGCTACCAGGCCTGTAGTGTTTCGCCAGCACTTTTTAAAATTTTCTCAATGTCTCGAATCCACCACACTTTGTAGTAATAAATTCCATAGATTTATGGCCCTATAAGAGAGTAATTTCTCCTCATTTCTGTGATAAATCCGCTTACGCTTTTCCTAAAACTATCACCACTCATTCTGAAATAACTCCACAGAGGTCGGTATCCTGTCACTAAGTCACCCTTTATTTACATTTGGAGAGTTTGAGACACTGATTCAACTTCCTCAGATCCAGCTGTCAGAATGAGCAGGATGTCTGAAAGTGCTGAGCTTATCTGTCAGGCAGGGGTCCCTTAATGGTCCAGATTAACAGGCCCAATCAGGGAACCCATATTCTATGAAGTCCCCCTGGCTGACCTCATTACAATCAGTATAATACTAGATTGCTGCAGATAAGGAAATATCATTTCCAAGTCCACTTTGTCAATCTCCTTTAGCATCTTGTATACCTCAATTAGATGTCCTCTCAGTCTAGAACATATAGGCCTAAACTGCACATTCTCTCTTCTTAAGACAAATTCCTCACCTCTGGCCTTGTGAATCTCTTCATAACTGAGTCCAAGAAAACTCAAGTAAAGTAACAAAATTGTATGCAATAGTCCAGGTGCAAGCTCATTAATGTCATATGCAGATGCTGTAACACTTCCCTATTTTAATATTCTATTCCAATAGCAATAAATGGCAAAATTCCATATGCCTTCCTTATACCTGCTGTATCTACATACTAATTTTCCGCGATTCATGCACAAGGGCAGCAAAGACAATGAAAGCACTCTGAAGTTTCTTCCCCTTTAGGTAATAAGTTGCTTTTCTATTTTTCTGACCAAGTTAGAAAACCTCACACTTGTGCATGCTAAACTCCATCTGCAAAATGGTGGCCTATTCACCTAACCTTTTCAAAGCCACTTGTAAATTTGTTATTCCTTTACCACAGCTTACTGTCCTACCTACTTTAGTGTCATCTGCAAATTTGGCCATCGTACCTTTTATCTTTGCATCAGATCATTAATATAGCTTGTAAATAGTAGAGGACCAAACACAATGGGACCCCTTATTTTGCCAACTCAAAAAAGACCAATTTAATGCAACTCTCTGCTTTCTGTTGGTGAGCCAATCCTCTATTCAAGTTATTAAATTACCCCTAATGCCATGTAATCCTAATTTGTGTATAACCTTTTATATGGCAGCTTATCAAATGCCTTCTGGAGGTCCGAATATATAACATCAACAGAATCCCCATTGGAAACTTTGTTTGTTACTTCTTTGAAAATCTCTAACAAATTAGTCAAACCTGATTTACCCTTCCTGAATACATACTGACTCTGATGAATTATCTTTTGACTTTCCAAACGACATGTATTATTTCCTTAATAATGGATTTTAATGATGCTAAAAGGCTGGTCTATAGTTTTCTACTTTCTGATTCTCTCCCTTTTAGAATAAGGTTGTTATATTAGGATATTTCTAATCTCCTAATATTTCTAATATTTCTGGTACATCTCTCATATCCAACAAATTTTGGAATATCATAACTAACGGATTCAGTTAGCCCTGCTGCCACTTCCTTAAAGAACCTAGCATGTAGACCATCAGGCCCTGAGGACTTGTCTCCCCTCAATCCCAATAGTTTGCTGCACAGAAACACCGTCAATTGCATGTTCCCTTCCAAGCCATATATCATCCTGAATTGGAACTATACCCCATTTGTTCATTTTGTTCACCATCCCTAATAGTATTCTAGTAAAAGGTGAGAGTGGATTATAGCAGTTCAAGAATGCAGCTCACCACCAAAATCTCCAGGGTAATTAGGGATGAACAAAAAATGTTATCCTCATAGCCCATGATATAATAAAAATAAGTCTGAATGGTTTCCTTTATTATATCAGTGCAATATTGCCATATCTGCTTTTAGTTGAGCACAGCCTATTTTCAGCAAAACACATCTCACCAAAAATTACCATACCCTGGAGGCATCATTAAGGTCATTGATATATTAGCTTCCTTGGTTTAACTTCTGCATCTGCTGTGTATTTGAACCACTTCAGGTTTTAGCCTTAGTTTTAACCCACCCAAAAGAAAAAGAAAATTACAGGTAAAAACAGAGGTGTATAATGGTGATTTGATTCAACTATTTTACACTTCTGCTTTAAGTAGTTTAAGAATCTCCTGTAAGACTTGAGTTAGGACCTATTGTCAGGCAGAATACAACAAATGATGAAGGTTGAAATGCAGAGGTACCAAAAGACTTAACAGACATTCTCATGATGCCCCTAGTTGTCCAATGTGCACCTGTGATAAATTATTAGCATAAAAAAGCAGACTATGAAAACCATATTCATTGTTAAGGTTTTGTGGCTGTGACAGATCCATACTATGAACAGTTATGTGCTGTTTTGCATTGTGAATATGGAAAGTTAATTTGGTGCTTTCAAGTTATATTTGTTTTTGAATTCAGTTGTGGGATGTGGGTATACCTGTCTGGGCCAGATTTTAATGCCCATCCCTAGTTGACTTTGAGAAGATGATGGTGATCTGCCTTCAGAACAACTGCACTTTATGTGCTATAGAAAAAGCCCACAATCCTATGGGGGAGCGAATTTAGGAGCGATCATGCTATCTATTGATTTTGAAACTTTCAATCTACCTGCGCCGTTATCATTCTGTTATCATTGTTGCTCAGGGGCACAAATTCCAATATAGAACAGGCTGCTTTTGCACTCCAAATCCATATAAGCTTCAATTATATGACTTCCGCAATTACCGTTCCCAGGATTATCTGTCATTTTGTACAATGTAGCTACCTCCACTCAAAGTTATTGATGCTTCTTGTTATTTACAGCTTCTTGTTTCTTCACCTAGTTTCAAGAAATCAAATGCCAAAATATAAAGAAAGGAGAAAAGGAGACTTAGCCCTTTTCTCTGAGCACAAGAATGCAAATTCAGAGCTGTTCATGACCAGGAATGCAATTAGAAAGTGTTAATAAAAGTTACCGAAGAAACCATTTAAAATGCTTTAACAACCAATTCCAAAATTGTTCTGAAATAACATTACATTGTCTCTCCACCCAACTAATTACAACTGGTCTTATTAACTTCCAACTGCATAGCTGTGACCCTCAATTCACAAAAATACATTTTTAATTAATTTGTAAGGTGGGGGCATCAAAAGCACATACTGTCCAGCATTAATTGCTCTTGAGAAGTTGGAGGTTAGGTGTAATCTTGAGTCATTGCAGTTGATATGATAATAGTATTTCCACAGTACTGTCTGGTCAGAAGTTCCAGAATTTTGATTCAGCAATGATGAAGGAATAATGATATATTTTCAATTCAGAGTGATTAGAGTGTTCCTAACACCAAATGTAGCGTATTGGAAATAATATTGTTATAAATGAATAGCGTATATTGACTATTTGCATTGTTTTGGACCTTTCTCTCTGTCATCGTTTGATGTCATTGATGATACATCCTGACAATTAGTACATTAATTATTACACTTCGTACTACAATAGCTAAAGAGTTCCAGGATTTCTACTCATCAATGATGAATTGGAATGGTGACACATTTTCAATCAGCATGGTATATAATTGGAGAAGTGTTTGGAATTAATAGCGTTCTGCTGCACTTTCAGGCCTTGTTTATTTAATTATTATGAGTCATTTTTTGGTTGAATAATATCTGCCTCAACAAATTGCTGCAGTGCAATATGCGGATTCTGTGCTCAGTAGCTTTGATAATACATGAAATGGAGTAAGTGAGTTATTAAGATAGAAGATGGGGTGCAGATCAAACAAACTGATTTCTTTTAGATTAGATTAGATTCTCTGCAGTGCGGAAACAGGCCCTTTGGCCCAACAAGTCCACACCAACCCTCTGAAGTGTAACCCACCCAGACCCATTTCCCTCTGACTAATGCACCTAAAACTATGGGCAATTTAGCTTGGCCAATTCATCTGACCTACACATCTTTGGACTGTGGGAGGAAACCAGAGCAAACCCACACAGACATGGGGAGAACGTGCAAACTCCACACAGACCGTCGTCTAAGACTGGAATCGAACCTGGGACCCTGGTGCTGTGAGGCAGCAATGCTAACTGCTGAGCTACCGTGCCACCAAAAGTTGATGGTTCCACTGGGTCTCAAACCCAGGATTCTCTGCATGTAAAACAGACGTGATATCCACGACACTACAAAACCCACATGGTTGAAATGTGATGAGATCTGACTCCAAAGGTGCGAAAAGGGCCTCTCTTACAATTAGCACTTAGGCAGATTTCACTCGCATGTCCCAAATTAAACAAATGCTGGGATGAATCAAGTTGAGGTTCCGCCAAGATTGCCTGAATGTTATTGAGCTTCTTGAGTACCATTGGTACTGCATTCACAAAACAAAGGGGACAGTATTCTATTATTTTGCTGATTTATGCAATGAAAAGACTTTTTTCTATTATTATTCATGCACAGGATGAGGGTGTCATGGACTAGGCCAGAATTTATTATTCATCCCTAATTGGCCAGAGGGCAGTTAACCCTATATATCAACCATGTTCTTATGGGTCTGGAGTCACATATCGGCCTGACCAGGTAAGGACTGCAAATTGCCTTCCTTAAAGGACATTCGTGAACCAGATGGGGTATGAAGAGTCAAGGCATGTGTCATTCACTGCAAAATACAACATTTCTGACTTGCTCTTGTAGATACACTATTGATACTCATATCAACAGGCCAGTTGACATATGACATTGGAAAAATGTTAAAAACTATTGTTTAAAAAAGTTACAACAGGACCCTTAGATGGATTCAATTAATCAGATGGTGTCAATGTGGTTTGGTGAAAGGCAAATCATGTTTTGACCAATCTACTGAGATTTTTGAGGAGGTAACACATGCTGTTGGAAAAAGGGAATGAGTGGCTGAACTGTACTCGAATTTCTAGAGGCATTTGATAAGGTGCCATATCAAACGTTATTGCAGAAAATAAAAGCTGGTGGTGTAAGGGTAGTATATTGCCATGGATAGAAAATTGGCTGGTTAACAAGAAGCAGAGAGTAGCCATAAATAGGTTTTCTTTTCCTGTTGACATAGTGCTGTGCTACAGCGATCAGAGCTGAGACCTCAACTATTTATAATTTGTATAAATGATTTAGATGAAGGAACCAAAATTGCCAAATTTGTTGATGACACAAGGATAGGTGGGAAAATAGGTCTTTAAGAGGACATAAAAAAGCTACAAAAAGATATTGACGGGTCAAGAGAGTTGGCAAAAAATTAACAATGGAGTATGATGTGGGAAAACATGAAATCACCCAACTTGACAAGAAGGATAAAAAGAGGCATATTATCTAAATGGTGAGAGATTGCAGAGCTCTGAGATGCAAGGATCTGTGTGTCCTCATGTATGAATTGCTAAAGGTTAGCATGCGAGTACAGCAAGTAATTACAAAAGCGAGCATAACCTTAGCAGTTATTTTGAGGGAAAATGAGTACAAAATTAGGGATGGAATGCTTTAGTTATAATGGACATTAGTAATGTAACATCTGGAGTACTGTGCATAGTATTGGTCACCTTAATGAAAGGAAGATATAAGCGAATTAGAAGAAAATCAGACAAAGTTTAATGTTTAAATTAATGCCTAACATGGATGAGTTGTCATGAGAAATGGTTGGACAGGCTTTGCGTGTATTCACTTTGATTCATAGAGTCATAGAGCTGTACAGCTGGTAAACAGACCCTTTGGTCCAACTCACCCAGGCCGACCATTTATCCTAAATTAATCTGATCCCATTTGCCATTATTTGGCCAGTTTTGGTTTAAACCTTTCCTATTCATATTGCCATCCAAATGCCTTTTAAATATTGTAGTTATACCAGCCTCTACCACTTCCTCTGGCAGCTCATTCCATAAATGGCACCACCATTTGCATGAAAAAATTGCCCCTTAGGTCCCTTTTAAATCTTACCCTTCCCATATTAAACATATGCCTTCTGGTTTTGGACTGCCCCACCCTGGGGAAAAGATTTTGTCTATTCACCTTATCCATGCCTCTCGTGATTGTATAAACCTTTATAAGGTCACCCCTCAACCTTCAATGCTCCAATGGAAATAGCCCCAGCTTTTTCACTGAGTGCAGAAGAGTAAAAGTTGATTTAATTAAAGCATACAAGTTCCTTGGGGTCTTAACCATGAAGATGTGGACAGGATGTTTCCTCTAATGGGAAAATCTATACCTCGGAGTCATTGTTTAAAAATCAGGTGACCACCATTTAAAAAGGGGTGAAATGAATTTTATTCTCTAAGGACATGAGTCATTGGA
Source organism: Hemiscyllium ocellatum (assembly GCF_020745735.1). Taxonomy (NCBI): domain Eukaryota; kingdom Metazoa; phylum Chordata; class Chondrichthyes; order Orectolobiformes; family Hemiscylliidae; genus Hemiscyllium; species Hemiscyllium ocellatum. Next base: position 48,801,199 of record NC_083402.1, read on the forward strand.
AATAATTTCCTGAAAAGCAGGTGGAAAGACTCCTCAAATATTTTTAAGGAAAATATAGATGAATTCTTGTTAAGCAGGGACGTGGGAAGTTACCAGGAAAGGTGGGAATCAGATTTGATGTTACAATCAGATTAGCGATGATCTTGCAGCATCTGTGAAGGGAAATCCAAATTAACATTTCGGGTCCAGAGATCCTTCCTCACCAAATCTGAAATGTTGATTCTCACTTCTCTGCGCAGACATTGCCGGACCTGTTGAGCTTTTCCAGCAAGTTCTGTTTTTGTTCCTGATTTACAGCATCCGCAGTTCTTTCGGTTTTTATCAGTCATTATCTTGTTAAATTGGAAGACCAGGATTGGCCTTCCCCAGTTCTTAATTTGTATTTCACCATGTGGCTTATCCAAATAACTTTCTGATTACTGATAAGCCCCATTTTTGTTGATAGTGGTGCTAGTGAATGTCAAAGGTTACACTGTCTCTTGTTGAGTTAGCCATTATTGAATAGTTGTAGTGAAAGGCTTATATTACAAAACATTTTTCACAGCTTTAGGACACTCTAAAGGGTTTTACAGTAAAGGAAATGCATTTAAAGTGCTCAAATATTATTCCACATATTGGAATACTGTGAGAATATAGAAAATTCTCCAATAAGTTGCCACACAGCAAACTTCCAGAACCTACAGTGTGATGGTAAACAGACAATCTGTTTTTTTAAGGGTTTTTTTGTGGGATAAATATTAGCCATGAGACTAAAGATTTGCTTTATTTGTTCATGGGATATTGGCATCGCTGGTAGAGCAGCATTTATTGCCTATCACTAATTACCTGGACAGTGGTTCAAAAACAACCACATTACTGTGGGTGTTGTAGAGTACAGCGAGTAAGGATGACAGATATCCATCACTAGTGAACCAAATGGATTTGTGTAACATACAACAACTTTTTTTAAAATTCTAATTTTTTATTGAATTCAAATTCACATAATCTGCTAAAGTTGGATGTTCCCCAGTCTAGTGTGGTGTTTGGAAATACCAATCCAGTGATATTACCAGTATGCCACTGCTTGCCCAAGATAATTCACATAAAAATAGAAAATGTTAAAAACACTCAGCAAGTCTGGCAGCATCTGTGGAGAAAGAATCAGAGTTAAGGTCTCAAGGCAATAGTCTTTTATCAAGGTAACCACCTTCCACTTTTTTTTTTGCATTGTGTCTTTTTACCATCTGTCTCATTGCTCCTCCTCTGTCTCTGTCAAAAATATTTTTAAAAGCATTTTCAAAGACCTTTCAGTTCTGAAGAAGCGCCACACCAGACTCAAAGTTTTATCTCTGTTTCTCTCTTCACAATGCTACCAGTTTGTTTCAATTTCTCCAGTATTTTCTGCCTTTTGTTCCCATTTTTAATTGCCCTATCATTGATGCCCATGCCTTCAGCCACTTTAGCCATATGTTCTGGGATTTCCTAACTAGACCTTTCTGCAGCTAAACTCTCCTTCCGCATGTAAGGTGATCCTTAAAACTCTTTGATCTTGACATTAGTCATCTGCCTTAATATCAACTTATTGTTGCTTGTGTCCAATGTTGTTTTATAACACTTCTGTGAGGATACTGCGTCATTTGTTATGTTTAGAGATGCTATATAAATACAAGTTTTCTGTTGCTGTTCACAGCTAATAATGTGATGAATGAACTCATGAACTTTTACATCAGAAACATTGGGACCAACCATTTATTTACCAATTAACCGTGATCTAGTTACAGTCAATAAAATACATTCAAAGATCTTGATCGAAATATAAAAATCATTAGCATTTCTGTGCAAACTCTATTATTAGGTTGATCATACTAGCTTGTTGAAGAGTCCCCAAAGGGACCAAAATAAAATTACTACACCAAGGTATATTAATATCTTGATCCCTCAGGTAACACATTGCCGCAGCACAGAGATGCACCAAGGAACAGACATGGCACCACTGGTTGTAAATATACAAATACATAGGGACATGTTGCACGTTGAATTGGATAGTACCCAAAAATGAACACATAGATCATGATGTATGCATAACCTCAGCACTTTAACTGAAATGCAGGCAGGATGCCAACTTTGAGCTAGCTGCTAATTTCTATGACCCTGCACTCCTTGCACTGTTCATTGGCTGCAAATGTCAACAAGGGGTCCATATCCTGAGTGCATAGTAATTACTTGAAGCAAGCCTGTATCTCTCAAAGCGGAAATGTAGTGTTGCTCATTACTGCTTGTGTTGAAATATTCTGAGTACTCTGCATTTGAAAAGTAAACTATGGCTGAGTGTAAGGGAGGGCACACATTGTCCTGGAGATCACTGTGGGTAAGATGGTGAAAAAGATAGAGAGATGCCAAGTATAAATAAAAAGCACCGGAGAAACTCAGCAGGTCTGTCAGAATCTGTGGAGAAAGAAACAGAGTTAATGTTCTGAGTTTGAGATGACTCCTCGTCAGAACTGTAAGGATTGTAAAATGATAGTTTTTATGCTGCTAACTGAGAGGAGAAGTGACTTGAGTAGATTGTGAGGATGCCCAAAGTCAAAATAAATGTTTGCCAGAGGTGGTGAATTGAGATAGAAATTTAAAATGGGTATATGCCTCTCTCTCTCTCTCTCTCTCTCTCTCTCTCACACACACACACACACACTTTGCAATATTTTCCACTGACAGTAAAATCTTTCCACCAGTCATGCTGCATCTTCTGGGGAAGCATCTCACAGGAACACCAGGATAGACAAAGGCATGCAGAAAAGGCATTAAGGGAATGCTCAATGGTAATTAGTTTATTTTTCTCTGAACTGTGGCATGATTTAATTTCTAAATTTGGATTGGAATGTGTATTTTTGTGTTGGCTTTTGTTATTATACTATGGAAAAGAAGATAACATAATAGTCAAATAGCAAAGGAGCAGGAAGGAGAATAGAAATGTTGATGAGAGGAGAATTGGAGTTGTTGTTGGTATTGCCGATTTTTTAATGAATTATTTGTTCTGTAGAGCTGAAACAAGAAGGTCATGTTCAATTTATACCCTACCTTCCATTTCCTATTTTTCTAATTTTCCTCTTCATAGTCCTGTTCTTAAGGTTCTTGCTATTAGGTGGTGACAAGACTTGTTCCCTCAAGATGACAAGATTTGCAGCACCAAACACATGTAACAAATATTAAGACTCACTCCTCTAAATAAAGAAGGGCTGCTCCTTAATAGTTCAAGTAGCAAAGGTGTTGCATGAGAACGTCAGTGGTCTGCTCTATAAGAACGTTTGAGGCAGCATGGCTCTCCAATAGCTGATGTGCAGATTCCAGATTGAAGTCACAAACTATGTCAGAACAGAAAACCCATGTGACTAATACTTGGTTTGTGGGCTGGCTGAAATACAAATGTGATAGAAAAAAGCAAATTGTTACTGCTACCATTGACCTGTGTGAGGTATTGCCAGTTGTCACGTACCAGCTGCATATTGAGGGAATGAAATTCATTTCTCTTCAAGAACATGTCTGAATTCACAAGAGGCAGATACAAAGCAATATGCACACAGTCAGTGGTGAAGAGACCTGCTGCCCTCATGATTGCTCCTCCTGTTTGTCTGTTTCCCTCTCCCTCAATGCACAGGGAGTATTCATAGATTGCTCTCCTCATCCACAAGTGCACTGCAAATTGAGTGTGCTCCTCACATCAAGCTTTGAAAGAGCTAGGTATATGCATTTTCAAATTCACAATTATTTCACAGCCACAAGAAATTGCAAACCTTGTCTTGTTCTGAGGTTACTGTTTTGGATGCAGCAATTGGCAGATCTCAGTGTGCTATTTTAGTGCAGCACAGACACCTTAAACATTGGTCATCACTGAAGTTCAAGTTCAGCTATTCTCTTAACATCCACTGCACATCTGGTCTTCTGAAGGGAGCATTTCTCCACTTTGTCGTTTTTTTAGCAGCTGGTCCTGCTCTGTATGTTCTCTGCTCATTCTCCCAGTCACTGTCAATACTAACAGGAGGTCCAACTAGTTCACCAAAACCTAGAAACAACCGTTGTGTTTGTACCTTTAAGTCACTAAAAGTATTTTAGCACCAGTAGATCATTCTCTGTAAATTACTAAAACTTTTAGCAAATATGGAAAAATACTCAAAGTATTGTAGCACTATGCAAATTAAATAACCTGGAAACAAACCTGTACGTAGTTTTGATCCTTTTAAATATTGCTGTTTGGAATTGCTTAATACCAGTTAAATTATATTCAGCTGTATGGGTGAAGTGCAGCACGGAGCTGTAAAGCTAATTGACATCACAATCTATCTGCAGTAAATGCTGCTGGAAATAATTAGGTGTGCTTTGGTGTAAACAATGCCCTTTCAGACAGCATATTTGCACAGGGTTTGCACAGCACTATCATGTGTGTGTCAAATTTGTAATCCAGGTGTATCATACAAAGGATGGGAATGCAAAATAGGAGCAGAATTATGGCAGATGATATTTGGACAGCATGCTGCCTCACAGAGCCAGGGACATGGATAAAATCCTACCCTCAGGTGACTGCCAGTGTTGAGTTTGCACATTCTCCCAGTGTCCTCTGTGTGCTTTGGTTTTCTCCATAGTCAAAAGATGTATAGGTTATGTGGATTGAGAATGCTAAATCCAGGTGTGTGCAGGCTAGGTGGAGCAGCCATGGGAAATGTAGGTTTACAGTGATAGAGTGAGCATGGGTAGGATGTTCTTCAGAGAGTTGGTGTGGACTTGGTGGGTCAAAAAACCTGCTTCAACACTGTAGGGATTCTATGATTTTATGAAGTAAACAATTTGGCCTCTCAAACCGAATTCACCATTCAATATAATTGTGATTGATCTGTTTATGTTTCAAATGCCATTTTCCTGATAATCCCTTGCTGAATAAAAATTTACCTACAACAAAAACAGAAATTGCTGGAAAAATTCAGCAGGTCTGGCAGCAGTGTTTATGTTTCAAGTCTGGTGAACTGTTAGTAGCCAAAAAACAGGTGGTATTTATGTTGAAGCTGAAGAGGGGGGAGGAGGCAGGGAATGTGAGGGTGAATGGATACTTGGAACAATGAAGATCAAGACAAAAGATTAGAATGGAAATCCTGTTAAAGAGAGGAATACAACCGCTTCAAGGTGGGCATGCTGGGAGACACCGGATTTGCTTTCTTCCCACAGATATGGCCAGACCTGTGGAGTTCCTCCAGCAATTTCCGTTTTTGTTTCAGATTCCAGCAACCACAGTTCTTTGTTTTAGATGAATGTTAAACTGACTGCCACATCTCATCCAGCTTTCCACAGTTATTTATTTTATTTAAGAATTTACCTACCTCTGCCTTAAAAATATTTAATGACCCCACCTCCACTGCCAGTAAGTCTTCCTTAACAATTTTAAACCTGTCAAGTGTCTAAATTGTCTTTTTTTTACCATGGCCTGCTCAGCATTTTCTTCCTTGATAAAGACAAATGCAAACCATTACTTTATAATTTCAACCAAGCTGCCTGCCGCTATACACTAATCTTCTTTTTGGTCCATAATAGCATCATTCCTCCTTTTACCACTCTTTTATGTGGGCTGCCAGTCTGTTCTCACGCTTTCTTGTTACTCTTATTTGCTTTTCCTCTTCAATCTATACCTTCTGTTATCAGTCTAGTTCTTGGTTGTATTGTCAACCTGAAGTATATTTTTCCCACTTCATTTTAATCTCTATATCTTTCATTGTCAAGAAAGTGCTAGATTTCTTTGTCCTTTCTCTCTGAACTGTGGGAATATATATGACAGTAACCAAACAATCTTTAAAGGGAACTGTAATGATGGTAACAAGGTCTACTAGCTGGCCAATGTAGAATATGAGTTATCTGATTGGGGCTGTTAATTTGATCAAATTAGGGAGACTGTCTGACATAAAAGCACCAATTTCATGGATACTGAGGAGTTGAATGCCTGACTCAGTGAGGGACAGTGCTGTTGTCAAAGGCATTATGAATAAAGGATAATTGGTGATGGGATGTTAGCCTCTGAAAAGTTATTTCAGTAGCTATTATTCAATCATTATTTTGTCTGCCAACATTTGATTCCAATTTATCTGTCCCAGAACTATCTGTACACCAATGAATTTGACTTTCCACAATTAATTACTCTTACTCTAAATTTCTAGTTGTTCTTTACCAACAGCAACCACTTCCTGATGTTAGAATGATCATTGTTCCCTAATGTTCCCTGACTGACACTAGAACCATTTGTCCCACCCCATTCTCTGCTCCTTTGTATGATACAGATGGATTACAAATTTGACACACACATGATAGTACTATGCTAATCCTTTGCAAATATGTTGTCTGAAAGGGCATTGATTATGCCAAAGCACACCTAATGATTTCCAGCAGCATTTACTGCAGTAGATCATGATGTCAATTAGCTTTACAGCTCGATGCTGCACTTATCCTGTACAACTGAATATGAATTAACTGCTGTAAGGCAATTCTAAACAGCAATATTTAAAAGGATCAAAACTATGTCCATGTTTGTTTCTAGATTATTTAATTTGCATATTGCTGCAATACTTTGAGTACCCCTCCATACTTGCTAAAAGTTTCAGTAATTGGACAGAGAATGGTCCATTGTTACTAAAATACTTTTCAGTGACTTAAAGGTACAAACACAACAGTTATTTCTAGATCATAAAGTAAATGTCTTTTCTGCCATTTTGACAAAGTATCACTGTCATGGTGACAGGAGAAGGTCAACTCAAAGAACAAGGTGGTAGTTACAACTTCTTGTGGAAAGTTAAATCTAAGGAAGAATGCTGACTCCATTGTGATAGTTTAATCACAAAAACAAACTAGCTGTCAATCTCAGCAAGCCCTCCTGTAGGATAAGTAAACGTCACATGAACCTTCAGCTTGGGCAAATTTAGAAAATGTATACTGTAGTCATCAGTGAATACACATTAATTCTAGAAGCAAAGTAAGCAGCCAAAAAGGAATTCTACTCCAACCTTGATCAGTTGCTGTCCTGTGCATCAAAAGGAGATTTGCTACTTCTCGTTGGTGACTTCAATCCCAGAGTTGAGACATCACAAACCTCTTGAAAGGCAAGATTTACAAGGAAGGCATACTGAAGGTGAATACCAATTCGGTTCTCATCTGACAAAATCCCTCAACCATAGCTTGGTCATAACAGACATTATATATAGCTGGAGAGACAAACAAGTTACCAAGTTGTCATGGCAGTGTGCTTGCTCTGGATATTGTCTCTTTCTTGACAACATCATCATCCAATGGAGGGACTACACAGATATTCACATTACCCATGTCATAACAGGAGTTGATGACTGCTGAATTGAGCACTACCTAATCTGCTCCACTATCTCTTTCAGCCTGGCCCAAAAGTGACAGCAGCAACTGAAGCACCATAGCAGGAAATACAAAGTTGATTTACTCTGCAAAAATAATCCATTCTGTCAGCACATTAATGTAAACTTGGTGATACTAAATGAACAGGAATACAGAAAGTCCACAGTGGTATTGTGAAAACCTTCTGCAATGAGATTTTGGGTTTTTCTACCATAAGACATCAGGACAGGTTTGAGCTGTTATTTAGAAGCTATTAAGTAACAAGTGCAAGACATTCCTGAAGTTGAAACTTCACCATTACTCACAGGAAAGAAAGCAGGTCCATGAACACATGAAGGCAAATGTGCAAAAGAAAAACTTGTGGTCTAAAGAGCAGACTGTAGGCAGAAAGAGTGTAAGAAATACAATGACAGCTACATGCGAGTGATTCTTCTGCACAGTTAAGATGGTTACCTATGGCCCAGGCACTGAAGAACCCACTGAAAATTAAGAATTGAGTTGCAATCATCAAAGAGAGAGAGGCAGTGATCTCTTATTTGAAGGAGGACTTTGAGAATCTCCCAAATAAGACTCACAATCTTACTAAATGTTGAAGCAAGCTCAAGGATCTAAATGGACCTCTGCCTAATTGTTCACCTGTTCATATTTCTACCAGATCTGTTATAGAGTCATAAGTGCTAACTTTTCACTACAGAGGCAGATAGCTTGAATTAGGAAATTTTGTAACTCAGCCGATCTACCTTAGTTCAGAGGACCACAGTACACCCAGTTTTTGCTATAAGTGGGCAGACACAGGATAGTCAGGTCTGATAACCCTCGAACAGAACATAGCAAGCATTGGGCTAGCAAGCGACAAGTTGTGCAGGCTGAAGGCCTGTTACAGTTCTCTGGGACTTTGCCCCAGCTTTTTTTAAGCCTGCTAAATTCTCCAGCAATCACCCTTCACACTCCTTCACCTCTGACACACCATATATCTTATCAAAGACATAATGCCCTCTTATGCATTTTATGCCCTGCTTTACCTTCCAGGCTGCTTTCACTCCTCATTCTACCTCACCGTACTTGTATGCATTCTTTCTATCTCTTCCAGGCTATCTGATTACCACTTTATGCATCTTATGTCCTCTCTATGCCACTGTTATGCATCTGAACTGCAAGAAGATGGTTATATTTAACACTGAAAAAACTCATTTATGAAATATATTCAAATATTTTTATAGGTGTTCAGTTTGTTATAAAAACAAGGTTTTATTCAGTAATCACATCAGAGTCAGCTATTCTTTCATAGTTGTTATGAAGATGTGGGTATACTGTACCTTTAAGAGAGTCAAAAGCTAGCAGAACTACCTGACACAGTACTAAGTGTTCTGAACAAGATATAATTTAAGCTTTTGGTCCAGTAGCTAGGGTAGCTAGTTGCCTAGAGACAACAAAACAAATTTGAATTAGGTCAATTAGTTTAAATTATACCCTGAAAAATACCAAACTCCAATCAAGTTTGAATTGAGTATATTGACAATCTTAAAAGCCAATGATACAATCCAATGCTTTGGGGGTTTAAGACTGGGGAAAATTAAATAGTTGGGAGGAGAACTGCCGAGCCTTTAGCATCTGCAGACTGCCTGGTGAATAGTTCTCTTAAAGGCACCTTTATCGATCAGTAACCAGTGAAACAGAAATTCTTAAGAAGAAGAAAAGAAGACAGAGGAAGATATAACAAGAAGATTCAACATGTGGTTCATTTTGAAAATGTGAATTTTTGGTAAATCTTAATGGGGGGAGTTTTATCAGACTAGTATTCTAGAAGGGAAAGTAAAAGATAGTTTACAGGAAGAAGTTGTAAATAGTTGTTTGTTAATTATGCTCTGTTATACTTAAAGAAATAAAGTTGTTAATTTTTACTTTAGATCTTGGCTTCTCGAATTTTACAGATTACTGCACAGGATAAATCCTTTCTGTGTTGCTGGTTTAAATTAAGCAGGACGGTTTACCCTGTGTTGTAATATAGTCTCTTGAAACTGTCAATCATGCCCAATGAGATAAGTGGTTTTGTAACTTTTGAAAACTAGCTAAGTATTCATTATACTCCCAATTACATTAACAATCCTTAGGGAATGTCAAAAACAACTGCATTGAAACCGTTGGAACACATGCATTTTCCTAAATAGCTGGTCAATCAAAGCAGACCAGCAGGCCCTGTTTTTTGGTGCTTAAAGAGCTGAGGTTTTAAAAAGCTTCAGATAAAACCACTGAAACAAGCCTTAACCTGTGTTCACAAATGCTTACTTCTAGCCTTCAAATATATGAATCACAGGTTGCAGGTTATGGATCTTAGTCCAGCCAAAATGGACAGTATTTGAACTGAACACTAATTTCAGATGCTGAATTTGAATTTATTATCTATGTTATTCACATCCTACATATTTCCTTTGCTGTTAAAAAATGGGATCTGTCTGAAATGTGGGCAGGAACGTACATACAAGGAGCTTGTGCAGGTCATTAAAAGCATCTAGCTTCCTCTGCCATACAATGAGCTCACAATTAATGTGCTTGTGACATCAACTCCATATTCCTGCTATCCTGACAACATCCAGGTCATCTGTCATTTTTAAAGAGCCTCAGATTTGCTGTCACTCCTTAAAAACCATGTATTAATTGATAGCAAAGAAGGAAGTTATTTAATCCATTAAGTCAATGCTGGCTACTCATGGAGAAATCCAGTCATTCACATTCTCCAACTTGATCCTCACAGCCTTGCAAGTTTACTTCTTTCGAAATGTCCATCCTTTTGAAGGAAGTCTTTGTTTCTGCTTCTATTGAACAGCAAGTTTCAGATAACTTCTGCTTGCTGCAAAATAAATGACCTTCCTCACATTTCCCTTGCATCTCTTGTCCAAAATTTTAAGTCTGTTCCTTCATGCAAATATTTTATTTCACCCAGAAGGTAGTGGAAATTTGGAATTCTCTGCTGGTAAGGCTGGTTGATCATGTCTTTGGTCTAACTCTTCTGCGCTGACCAGCCATCCCAATCTGACCTAGTTCTATTTGCCAACATTTGGCTCATTCCCTCTGAATGTCTTATTCATATATCCATTCAGATGTCTTTTAAATGTTGTAATATTTTAAAAAGTATTTAGATGTGCATTTGTGATGCCAAGGCATACAGGGCTGTGGAACAAGTGCTAGAAAATGAGATTAGAATAGGTACATGTTTTTCTTTTGAGCAGTGCAGATTCTATGGGCCAAAGGGTCTTTTTCTATGCTATACAATTCTATGACTCTATGACGTTGCCTCTGGAGTTCAACAATTTTATCCATGTTTGAACCAAAGATATAATGAGGTCAGGAGCCATGAGACAGACCCTGGCAGACCCACCTAAGTGTCAGTGATAATTTCAGGATCCAAGTCATTTATATTTAACCAAAAAAGCATTGGTCCTCACACTAACCATGGAAAATCACCACCGTCTACCAACCTCCAAACTGAAAAACCGCCATATACATTTCACTGCTTTTGCCATTCAGTAAGATCAAGACAACTCTGATTGTGCCACATTTCTGCCTACTCTTCATAAACATTCACGGACTTGCTTATTTATCAAAATCTATCTACCTCTGCCATAAAAAAAAACCAAGGATTCTGCTTCCAAAATTTTTCAGGAGGAGAACTACAAATGTGAAAAACATCTGCTCATCATCTTAAGTGGTCAACTGCTTTTTTAAAACATTGTGATATAAACTGTCTCATTCACATACATTGTTTATGTTATTTCTTTTCAGTTTGGGTTTTTAATTTTGAGTTAATAAAATTGATGTTTTCTATATATTTTTCTCACTGTAGTGATTTCTTTTTAAACAGATATTGAGGGCTACTTTGGCAGCATACTAAGTTTTTGTCTACTTTGGGATTTTATAACCTAGCAAGGCAGACAATTGTACCTCAAGATCTGTGTTTGAAATTTCTGGAGTTGAAGTTTTTTTTTAAGTTTAAGGGAAACACCCACAGTAGAGCGGGAGAGAGAGAGAGACTTTGCTTCAGTTTTACATTGTGTGCAGTGCTCCTGAGAAAGGAAGTGTACAGTTAGTTAGATTACCTTAGAGTAAGGATTTGTAATAGTTCCAGAATAGAATTGTTGGAACAAAACTGAAGGGAATTTGAAGCTGCGTTTGTTTAGACTTAAAGTGTACAATAGCTGTCAGGAGTTAATGTCACAGCTATCTTAAACCTATTGATCTGGTCTGAGTATTGTGCATGGTTGCTGTTGAGTTCTGGACAAGAGATTTCTGTTTTAAATTGTAAGGGAGTGCTTTGAGAATAATTGAATTTTATTTTTACAGTGCTTAAAACTTTCAATTTGTGTTAGGAGTACATAGATGGGTTGCCATTTTTATCTTTATTTTGCTTAATGAACTTCTGTTTGCTACTACAAAATCTCCAAAGTTGTATGCTTCTGCGTCAATGAGAGACCACCTAATTAAAACTAAAACAAAATCAAATGTCATCTATCAAGCTAGATTTCACTCTGTGATCTAATTTGTCCAGAAATAACATGAACTGGGAGCATAACAACAGTAATGTCTATTTCTATGTTCTCCCACAAGAGGAAACATCCTTTCCACAGCCACCCTGTCAAAAGCCCTTGGGATCTTTATGTCCTTAAGATATTGTTTGTGCAATAGAACATTCTATAAACCTGAATTTTATTAACCAACTTGTTGTGGATGCAACTCATACAGAACAACAATAACTTTATAAAAATGTTCTATCACATGGGAATGATATTTTAATGCTTTCTTCTGGCTGTTGATTTCAAATCTCACTCACATGTAATAGGTTGGTAGGGAGTCAGTTTTCAGCTTTGAGATTAAAGTACAAAGGAAAGCTGTATGAACAATTTCCTAATTGGAATACTAGTATATCAAAGGTTTTTTAAAGAAGGAAGATAAAGACCAATTGCAGGATATAGCATGGACCTTTATACCTGCTTTACTGTAAATAGTTAAAAATCACACAACACCAGGTTATAGTCCAACAGGTTTATTTGGAAATACAAATTTTCAGAGCACTGCTCCTTCATCAGGTAGCTAGTGGGGCAGGATCATAGGACACAGATTTATAGTAAAAAGATCAAAGTGTGATGTATTGAACAAACCTAGATTGCTGTTAAGTCTTTAATTAATTAGAATGGGAATGCAGGATTTGATTCTTAATAAGTAAATCTCATAACTTCTTCCAAGTCAGAGTCCTGAGATAGCTTAAGATTTTATAAAAGAAAGGTGACATTTCAGCTTAGACAATGCATTAAAGGTATGAGGTTAGATTCTGTCTGTATCCCAACTTTGATGCTATTTCCAAAGTAGGAATTTATAAAATGTCACATGGACTGACTGCCTACAGATTGAGTGCTGTTTGAACAAAGTAAGATGTATCTGCAAATACATATCTGCAAATGCAAATTCACCCCATAAACTTATATGTGTGTGTGTGTGTTTGTGTACCTGCATGCATGATGGGAGGGTTGGGGGTGGGGGGGGGGGGGGGGGGGGGGGGTGATGGTGGGTTGGTGTGGAGAGGGAGAGAGAGAGAGGGGGGGAGAGTGTAAGTGTGTGTGCACATGTGAGTGTGTGTGTGTGTGTCTGTACATGATTAAAAGGGTGTATGTGTGAATGTGACAGAGTATGTGCCTGTGAGAGAGTGTGCGCATGAGTCTGAGTGTGGGTGTGTATCTGAGAGAGAGCATCTGTATGAGACAGGGTCTCTGTGACTCTGTGTGTGTGCGTGCATGTGAGTGCAGTGTGTCCGTGTGTGAGAGAGAGAGTGTGTGTATAATGTAGTGGGGTCACCTGTGATATGACATGAAGCCAAGATCCTGGTTGACCTCATCAGCATGGTTATGTTGAGGATTCACTGACATGCCACAGCGAGAAACCATGATGATGTCATCAGGAGACAGACACAAGATATAATCAATAGGGTACCCTTCATTGTCCAATACTTCCCAGGAGCAGAGAAACTACGCCTGCAACACACTATCGATGAGCATGAACACCTTGCCAAATCTGCCCTACACCACCACTTCTCACTTTTAAACAACCAGTTAACCTTAAACAGACCATTGTTCGTAGCAAATTACCCAGCCTTCAGGACAACATCGATCATAACACCATACAACCATGGCAACCACTGCAAGACATGTCAGAGTGGCTACATGGATACCACCATTACATGTGGGGACACCAACCACCATATGCATGTCAGGTACCCACATTACTTGGCCATTGTTGTCTATCTCATACGCTGCAGGCAAGGATGCCCCGAGGCATGGTATAGTGGTGAGATCAAGCATACGCTATGATTACAGATGAACAGACACCGTGTAACAATCACCAGACAGGGATGTTCCTTCCCAGCTGGGGAACACTTTAGCAGTCAAGTACATTCAGCCCCGGATATTCAGGTGACCATCTTCTTCAGGTGACCATCCTCCAAGGTGGACTTTGGGATAACAAATGTGCAGAGTTGTCGAGCAGAGGCTGACAGCCAAGTTCAGTATGAAGATATTAACTGCTATGGCTACCCTCTCTCACTGCCTCTTCAATATCATTCTGGAATGTCTGCAGGCTTCCTGAGAGAAGACAACCTTTCTTCTCTTGTGAGCATCCTTTACCAGGCCTCTAACGCATCACCGAATGATCTTGATACACATTCTTAGGCCTTTCCACCATCTCTTACTGGTCTCTAACTCTTCTGTAATCAGTCCCAACCCAATTTGTAGTTAAGGTAAAGACAGTTTCAGTAATGTAGGCTTGCTTTAAGAGTGCTAACATGCTAAGAATTTTGATCTTCAGCTGAAGTGTATGGAAATGCCACACTGGGCAGTATACTACAGTACAATCATTATAATTAGCAGCCAAATTCAAATTTCCATGAGGGTTGCAGCACTTTCAACACATATGGATCAAACATGCATGTTAAATCCTTACCCAGTTTTGAGGTTCTGAAATCTTTTGTAATTTTAAAGATCACCCACAGCCTTCTTTTTCAAGAGACCAAACTTGTTTATTCTTTCATTATATCAACATGCTGGCACTTGTTAACCTTACTGCTCTTGAAGGATTATTAAACCAAATCCTATTTGAAAAGGGGTGCTTGAGGTTTTGCCACTCACTGACAATGTTGCTTCCTTCAACATGGCATCTGATTGATGCTTGGGTAGTACTCGAGCAATCCACATTCTTTTTGCATTTCCCCTCTGTTATGCCCAATTCAGTTAATTAAATGCACTTTAGGAAATTTCAGCCTCTCTTCCTGTTTCCTTTTAAAACCATGATTGAAACTACTGCTTTAATATCAGTCCTGGTTTAAGAGTAATACTTCCATCTTTAGAAAAGTTTCCTTTATTTTCCATATGCCATGAGTTTTTCAGGCTTCGCAGATTAACTTCCTGACTTATTGGTGAAACATAACATTTGTGACTTGGCCAGCCTCATTTAAATGTATCTCATAAGTTCAGAGAAATTTATGATCAGCTTGCATGACAGCACTGATCTCAGAAATTGAAGAACTGGAACTGAAAGTGTTGAAGCAATAAGGTTTCTCTTTTATGTAAATCATACCTTGCTATGAACTAAACATTAGCCGGCAGAAGCTTGTAAAGGAAACTCATGAATAAAATATTGGTTAAAACAACAGTCACAAAACATTGAAGTTACCTAACCATCAGGTTGATTCCCAGCATGCAAACAAGATGTTTAGGGAGTAGGTTTGCTCGCTGAGCTGTAGGTTTGATATCCAGACGTTTCATTACCTGGCTAGGTAACATCATCAGTGGCAAGCTCCAAGTGAAGCGAAGCTGTTGTCTCCTGCTTTTTATTTATATGTTTGTCCTGGATGGGGTTCCTGGGGTTTGTGGTGATGTAATTTCCTGTTCGTTTTCTGAGGGGTTGATATATTGTATGTAGATCTAGGTGCTTATTTATGGCGTTGTGGAGTGCCAGGCCTCTAGAAATTCTCTGGTATGTCTTTGCTTAGCCTGTCCCAGGAGGGAGAGAGGGTCATGTCTTTTTGTGACTAGCTGGTGTTCGTGTATCCTAGTGGCTAACTTTCTTTCTGTTTGTCCTACGTAGTGTTTGTGGCAGTCCTTGCATGGAATTTTGTAGATGATGTTGGTTTTGTCTCTCCCTCGTAGCCCTACACAATGATGAAAAAAAACACCATTTCGACTGGGACAACACATCTACCTGGGACAGGCTAAGCAAAGACTTGCCAAAGAATTCCTAGAGGCCTGGCACTCTAACCACAACGCGATAAACAAACACATAGACCTAGATACCATCTATCAACCCTCAGAAAATGAACAGGAAATGACATCACCACAAACCCCAGGAACCCCATCCAGGACAAACATATAAATAGAAAGCAGGAGACAACAGCTTCGCTTCACTTGGAGGTCGCCACTGATGATGTTACCTAGCCAGGCAATGAAACGTCTGGATATCAAACCTACAGCTCAGCGAGCAAACCTACACCCTAAACCTCAACCTGAGCTACAAACCTTCACAAACCTTGCATCAAGACGTTTTGTTGATCCATAAACAAATCTATTTGGGAAGATGATAACATCAGGTACACTTTGTTATTGCCATAAAGTTGATTCACATTCACTTTAAAGCTCCTTCCTATCGGAGAGATGTTGTGAAACTTAAAAGGGTTCAGAAAAGATTTACAAGGATGTTGCCAGGGTTGGAGGATCTGAGCTATAGGGAGCGGTTGAGTAGACTGGGGCTGTTTTCCCTGGAGCGTCGGAGGCTGAGGGGCGACCTTATA
This sequence comes from Hemiscyllium ocellatum, assembly GCF_020745735.1. Classification (NCBI taxonomy): domain Eukaryota; kingdom Metazoa; phylum Chordata; class Chondrichthyes; order Orectolobiformes; family Hemiscylliidae; genus Hemiscyllium; species Hemiscyllium ocellatum. Next base: position 48,817,397 of record NC_083402.1, read on the forward strand.
GGAGTTTATAAAATCATGAGGGGCATGGATAGAATAAATGACAAAGTCTCTTCCCAGGGGTGGGGGGAGTCTAGAATTAGAAGGCATAGGTCTAGGGTGAGAGGGGAAAGATATAAAAGAGACCTAAGGGGCAACTTTTTCACTCTGAGGGTGGTACGTGTATGGAATGAGCTGCTAGAGGAAGTAGTGGAGGCTAATACAAATGCAACATTTAAAAGGCATCAGATGACTATCTGAATAGGAAGGGAGGGAGGGATATGGGCCAGGTGCTGGCAGGTGGGACTAGATTGGTTTGGGGTATCTGGTCGGCATGGACGATTTGGACCGAAGAGTATGTTTCCGTGCTATATATCTCTATGACTCTAAATGCAACAAGTTGAAGTCAGACAAAACACTTTTTATCCCTAGGTATGGAGTTGAGCAAAATAAATTGTAAAAAAGCTGAAAAAATGAAACAAAAACAAAAACTGATTAGAGAGGAGTAAGTATTCTTCATAACACTCCCACAAGACCTAAAAGCAAAAACATGTTTTAGTTCCACAACAGCTTTGTTTCCAGAAGAACAATCATGAATGACATAATATTATCCTGACAGCAATCATGTAAATGTTCTGACATTTTCTAACATTGCCAATCTTGTGAAATTTTAAACCTCATCCTTTGAGAGAGTTGCTAGAGGTTGCCATTCTGTATCAATATTGTCTCCTTTAATGCGGTGCCTAGCTGTTGCATTGACAGCTCTCTTGTAACTTACTTTAATTATTACATCCCTTCCCCTTTTCGAATTTCAATCAGTTCAAGAATTTCAATTTTCAATAATTCAAGAAATATCTGTCCATATGCTTCCTGTTTCCGTTTAGATGTTTCCATGATTCAGACCACTCATTTGAGAAAAATTGCATTACATACTTAAAGTATCTCTTTGCATTTGGTTTATTTGTTTCTCATGTTTTACCCTTGCAGAATATTTGAAGTCTTTCATTCACTCAAAATTAAAACAGAAAATGGTAGAAGTATTCAGTATCTTTCATTGGTATCATTTTCCAAGCTCCAAAACTGAAGTTTATCAAGGTGGTAAGCTGAGAACGCAGCTGTCAAAAGTAACATTGAGGTTCTATGATGGAATGAAAGGAGAATGGGTGGCATGATGACTCAGTGGTTAGCATTGCTGCCTCACAGTGCCAGAGATCCGGGTTCGATACCAGCCTTGGGTGACTGTCTGTGTTGGGTTTGCACATTCTCCCCATGTCTGCGTGGGTTTCCTCTGGGCGTTCCAGTTTCCTCCCACAGTCCAAAGACGTGCAGGTGAGGTGAATTGGCCATTCAAAATTGCCTATAGTGTTCAGGGATGTATGGGCTAGGTGCATTAGTCAGGAGTAAATGCAGAGTAATGAGGTAGGAGAATGGGTGTGGGTGGATTACGGTTCGGAGGGACAGTGTGGACTTGGTGTGAAAATGGCCTGTTTCCACACTGAAGGGATTCTATGACAAGTTAAGGTGTGAGTCCAATATAACAGGAGGAAAGCTGATCTTCAGTTCCAAACAGTGGACACTAAGCAAAGTCCCCCTGCTTTGGCTGAAAGAAGTCAGAAGCTTGTCTGTTAACCTTCTGCAAACCAGAAGAGATTTCCACTGTTTCACATAACAGCAAGTCACTTGCCGCTGAACAGATCCTGACAGATTACAAGAATGTTTTCAGAAGGCACAAAGCAAACACTGCAGTTGCTGGAAATTTGAAATTAACACAGATGGTTCTAAAAGTACACAGCAGATCTGGCATCACTGTAGAAAAAGAAACAATTACTTTTTCAAATTGTGACTTTTCACCAAACCTATTTTCACAAATCATAGATGTATTCCCAGTAAATAGCATCTTAGAATTGATGAGAGTGAGACCAACTCAACATATTCTGAGGAGATTTGCAGCTGTCCTTAAGAGCAGCCTGAAAGAGAACATAAAGGGATTTGGGAAGATTTGCGTGATACCGTCTGGATTGCTAATAGACTAGGAGTTTTTTTAAAAAATGCATGAAAAACTGACAGCTATAAATTCAAATCTTTAATTCAATATTCAAATTCAAACCAAAGTTTTGAAGAAATCTCAATATCTTTCCAGTCAACGAAGAATTTTTTTCAACTTGCAAAAGCAAAGGTTCTTTGATCAATGCTAAGGATAGTTACTAGCAAGTGAAAGTAAGATACAAAAAAATTTTCTGACTACATTCTGGATATCATTTGGGAAGTACAGATGGTTGCAAGCACCATTTGGCAATTCTATTGCTCTGGTCTGCTGGTCTAATAGGAATAAAAGCAATTGTGGATGATCTGCTAAACTATGGATATGGACATATGGTGGAAAATGCTATTGCCGAACATGGTTAGAATCTAATTAGACAACTAGAGAAAGATCATCATATAAAGAAAACTAAAATTGAAGATAACATAGTTTTACTAGCTAAAGGACTTCACCCTGATCCTGTTATAGTGTGAGTTGTAGGAGAGATACACCAAACAAGACATAATGAGCAGTTCAACAGTTTGTTATATGTGAAATACTTAAACTCTTACCCAAATTGTTGTCAATGTGTGAATCTCTGTTCAAGTTCATTACAAAAGATGCTCAGTGATATTGGAACTCAGATTATGAAGTAGTTTTCAATTGCTTTGAACAACTAGTGATGATAATACTAGTACTATGATGTCAATGCCAGTGAAATAGAATTTGGAGCAACCTAATGCAGCAAGGACAAGCAGAAGTATGTTAATGCAAATTCAACAACTCTGCACAGTTTGAGAAAGAGTACCTGGTGATTGTTTTGTTTTCATTTTAACTCACTCATGGCACATGGATATTGCCAGCTGGCCAGCATTTATTGCTTGTCCCTAGTTGCCCTTGAGAAAGTGGTGGAGAGCTGCCTTCTTAATCTACTGCAGCCTATGTGCTGTAGGTTGACCTGCAATACCCCTTAGGGAAGGCATTCCAGGAATTTGACCCAATAAGCATTTCAACCAGTGCCTGGCTGGGAGGGAAAAATTGATGGGCGAAGCCATTTCAAAGCATCTTTCTCACACTGCTTTTAGCTGCTCCAAAGCTCTTGTCAAGACTTTTATTTCATTTGCAGAGATGTTATTTGGATAGGAAGTAAAAGAAAAAGAAGAAAAAATACATTGCTGACGAGCTGTTAACAACTTTTTTTGTGAAGCAAGTTAATGCTTTACAATGTGAAATATTCTACATTCAACAAGAAACAATAACATGACATGATGTGGAAGAAATCAATCCAGTGAGATTTCTGCAGAAGTGACAAGATGTTGTGATCAAAAGATGTTCTGAAATCACCAAAGACATACATGTAAAAGAGAACTGGGCGTACAGATGTTCTTTTAGTCATGAAATGTGGGTCTCACAGACTCGTTCACATTTTATTGCACACTGTTAATTGCATTTGAAACGATTAAATGATCAGCCAGAGAGCATCTTGTTCAAAAGGACCGTACACATCAGAGTTGGATTTAGTCAAATCTTTGATGAACCCTTTACCAATTTTCACCATGGCCTTAGATTATATTATATTAGATTAGATTACTTACAGTGTGGAAACAGGCCCTTTGGCCCAACAAGTCCACACTGACCCTCCGAAGAGCAACCCACCCAGACCCATTCCCCTACATTTACCCCTTCATCTAACTCTACAGCAATTTAGCATGGCCAATTCACCTAACCTGCACATTTTTGGACTGTGGGAGGAAACCAGAGCACCCGGAGGAAACCCACGCAGACCACAGGGAGAATGTGCAAACTCCACACAGACAGTTGCCTGAGGTGGGAATTGAACCCGGGTCTCGAATCTTTTCATTTGACTGGAAATAGTATGGAGATGATGTGTAGTATTGAATTTTCCAATTATTCATGACTTGTCTGAATTTTTCATCCGTGAAGACTGAAGTGTCCTTTCAGTCATTTTAAAAATCTGACTGACTGAAGTCAGCTGATCTAACTCCAAGCTGTCAAAATAGTCATTGGCTGAGGCTATGTTATCAGTTTCATAGAGAATGAAGTGATCTCGTCCAAATATTTATTTTTTATTCATTCAAGAGTTTATGATGGTGCTGGCTCGGCCAATGTTTATTGCACGTTCCTGATAGCCAGAGGGCAATTAATAAGTTTTAACTGTTTTAAAAGTCGCAGTCTTAAAGTGAATCTGGAGTCACCTACAAGCCAGAACAGGATGGCAGCTATCCCTTTTCAAAGGGCATACATGAACCAGATGGATTGCAAAGCAACTAACATCAATTGCATGGTTGTTTTAGGTCACTTTTCATTCCAGATTTTTTTTATTGAATTCAAATTTCAGTACTCGCTATGGTGGAATACAAAGCCATGTTGCCAGGACATTAACCTGGGTTTGTGAATTACAAGTCCAATGATATCATTACTGTGTACCACCTCCCCTTAATTCTTCATCCATTAACTTTTTTCATGGTCTGCCTGTAATGTCATGGGCCACGAATGACTTTAGGTCTCTCTTAGCTTGATGTACATTACAACACTAGACTGGTCACAAAGCCATTCCTTTTTTTACTAAAAGCTGTTCCCTGTCTCAAGGAGACTCTGTTCTTGACTTTTTTTCAGAAGGGCAATAAACCCTGGGCTGGGCTCCAATCAGTCTGGTTTGCTACAGAGATGAAAAGGATTCTGAGAGGCTTTTTGTTTACATGTAAACAGATGAGACTTCAGGTCAAAGTGGTCATGTTTTAGAAGTGACCTGTGTAATGAAAGGGGTGCGGTCAGCTCTCTAGCTGAGTTGGGTGGTTTTAGTTCAGTCATGAACTGGTAAGAAGTTCATCAGGGAGCTGTGTGGAAACTCTCTCTCTCTCTTTCTGCCCTTCAACTTCAACCTGTAAGAATGTGTTGCATTTATACTAGTTTTTAAAGGGAGTTTGCTTATTGGGACTGTTGTGTATATTTGGAACAGCTTAACTAAGGCTAGTTGGATAGACTGAGTACTGTAGGAGTTCTTTATTTGGTTCTTTGTGTTTCATGCCGTAATTGTGTGAATAAAGTTTTGTCTGTTTTAAAATCCAGTCGTCAACCTAAGTAACTTATTCCGGATAATTTTCACTATACACTTACCGAAACAAATTGCAAAGTTATGGTCTGCAGCTGCCTGCTTAAGAATGTTTTGAGTGGTCTGGCCTAGTCCATAACAGCTGCTGAAATGACCCTTACTTAAATTGCTCGCCTTTGGCCAAAACAGCATTTCTATGCCTTCCTCAGACATGATAATTTGCATTAATATACTTCAACATCTCTTTTTTCTAAGAGTAGAGAAACATGCTTATGAAGACTTGGAAAGTATTCAGGTCCAGTTACTAATGACACGTCACACCCAGACTATTGTTCACCAGGCAAGGAACTACTTATGCCAAAAACAAGGACAAATGTGAATGGTAATAACGAGGCAAAATAACAAAAAGCCAAATTTAACTATGTTAAAGCCGACAAATCATTTCTTGATCTGAGAGTTGAGAGCCAGAGTGCAAAGATTCAGTGCATTCAAGAAAAGTGAAACTGCTTGGCAACTTGGGACCTGTGTAGAGAAGTTGGAGTACATGGTGAAGGTGAATAACCAGATACATTTTCACAACAGCAAACAACTATTGAAGTTGTTCCTTTACAGCAGACAACTGATGAAAAAGATCCGACTTTGCCAACTGAGCAAGGAGCCAAGCATCCCTTACCTCCAGAGGGACAATAAGTGCAATGGACAGACTACTACAGATACCAAACTTGCAAAACTTGCAACATTTGCTGCAGCAATAACATCCCTAAAGAAGCAATTCTACCCAGGAACCTGCAAACACCAGATAACAGAAATAACTCACATGTATTATAAATAGACCTGAAAGCTGGTTATGTGCACAATGTATGTATAGAAATAGATTAAATTAGAACAGATGAGAAGGAACAAACCATTTTGTTCACTCGTGATAATTTTCTTTATGGACTATGTACGTGTAGATACTTAAAAATGACAGTGTAAACAATTTACTTTGAAAAGGTTGACTTTGTATAGTTATATTTATAGATTGCAGTTTTTCAAATGCTTGTGACCTCTAATATCATGCTAAGTAAGTAAAGGCTTTGCATACTGTCTGTATTACACACAAGACAGAAAAATTCCCAGTTTTCACGAGTATCTGGTGTAGGATTCAAATCCTCATCATCCTGGTAAAGAGATGAGATTGGTACCACTAAGCTGAAGGCACAATTACTTGTGGGGATGACTGATCTTGCATTTCCAGCAAATTCTGTTTTTAATAAGGTCATTAAAATGCTCAAGTTAAATTTCCACCAGTTACTTTAGGACTGTGCAAATAGTGATCTCCAGAACTTACCTGATTAAAGTTTAAAGAGTCAGTGAAAGGATAGCTCATTCACATGGGAGTAATACATACTTATGCAACGAGGGGTGAATCTTGACACTTGCAGATGCACAGGAGTTGAAAACTTCAGGGCCCAATTTGGTCTGGTCCAAATCCCCCCATCCTTTGGAAAGTTATTTTTCTCTCCTTTCGGCCACATTACAATTAGGGATTTTTTTCTCTCTTTATGTGCCTCAAACAAGGCCAATCAGAAACTAGTAACTAAGAACAGAACCTACCCAAACATGTTTTGATTCATTCCTGAATATTCTGGGTCTCCCACCACATTATGAAAGGATTTACAGCAGAATGTGCTGGAATCAAATTTGGAGCATACTTAAATGTTCTACAGAGTACTTTTGAATTGATTTCTTTTCTTTTTATTATTTTTAAATCATTTACATGAATGTGCAAATACTTTTGGTGTCAGTTTATGAGAATTCATGTGCTTTATGATGCATTAAAAGAAAGTGGCTTGAATAGTCAATTGACAGGCAAACATACCCTTTAACTGAAGACACAGCTAAACAATTACTTTGCAAGAGATATCCAGCAGCATACAGAATGATAAAGCATTGAAACAGACTCTTCGATCCAGCTCATCTGTGCCAGCCATCCCATTTGATCTAGTTCCATTTGCCAGTATTTGGCCCATATCCTTCCAAACCCCTCCTATTCACATATCCATCTAGGTGCCTTTTAAATGTTGTAATTGTACTTGCCTCTACCACCTCTTTTGGCAGCGCGTTTCATGCATGCACCACCTTCTGTGAGAAAAAGTCACCCCTCAGATCGATTTTAACTCCTTCTCACCTTTAGCCCATACCCTCCAGTTTTGGATCCCTCACCTTCGGCAAAAGACCTTAGCTATTTGCATTATCCATGACCCTCTTGGTTCCAAAAGCCTTTATAAGACCCATTTAAGGAATATCTTCCATGATGAAAATTCTGATTAGCTTTGTGGCCTTGACTAGAGCGCAGATCGTATTAGAGCCAATATACAGTTCCAAATTTTATTTGAAAGGTGATTCTAAAAAAAAAGTTGTGGGGCATATTAGATGATGGTCTCTTTTAACTGCATCAGTTTTCACATGTTTCATACGGTCCTCCAACAGGTGATAGTCACTGTCGCCTGATGGGGCAGCGTCGCTCCGGGGGCTAGTGTGCTTCCAATTGGGCCTGTTGGACTATAGCCTGGTGTTGTGTGATTTTTAACTTTGTACACCCCAGTCCAACACCGGCATCTCCAAATCATGCCTTTATCAAGCGTGACATGGACTATAAGAGCAGGAAGGCAATGTTGGACGTGTGTGGAATTTTACTTAAGACACAGTTGGAGTACTGAGGGCAATACTAGTCATTGCGCTTTAGGAAAGATGTGATTACACGGAAGGAGGTGCAGCAGAGATTCACCAGAGCATTGCCTTGGATGAAGTGCTTTAGCTATGAAGAGAGACTGGTTAAACTTGGGTTGTTTTCTTTGGAGTAGAGAAGGTTGATGGGGAACCTGATAGAGGTGTATAAGATTGAGGGGCTTGGACAGGGTGGCTAGAAATCAGCTAATCCTCTTAGTTGGAGGGTTAATAACAAGTGAGTATAATTTTAAGGTGAAATGCAGTTGGTTATTAGTGGAATTGAGAATCAATTTTTTTCAGAGGGTGGATTGGGATCTTGAATGCATTGATTGTAAGGATAATTGAATTGAATCACTCATTGTCATGTATTCAGTATGAAGTACAGTGAAACATTTATACTGTTGCCATGCATTGGCGACATACTCTTGATCTTAAAATTAAAAAAAAACGTAGTCTAACTTTTTTTTGTCTGCCACCACAATCCCGCTCCAAGCTGGGCGGGGGAGGGTGGGGGGGGGGGGGGGGGGGGGGGAGGTGGTAACCTCTCAAACTTCAAAAAGTACTTGGATGTGCACTTAGAGTCAGAGTTGTCATAACATTCCAGGCTGTGGGTCTAGTATGGGTTTAGCACAGTTTTGACTGTACATAATCAATGGGCTGAAAAGCCTCCTGTACTGTAACTCTGAACATTTTCCAAAAGTATAGAGATGCTGGAGTATTTCCTACAGATGGGCGTATAACAAATGTAATCCCACTATTTAAAGAGAGAAGGAAAGAAAAGCAGAAAAACAGACTGGTTAGACTAGCGGGCACATGCTTGAGTCTGTTCTAAAAGACATGAAAAGAGGATGTTTGTAACTTGTGAATGAGATTGGACCAAGCCAGCCTGGGTTTGTGAAAGGCAAATTATGTTTAATAAACCTAACGGAGATTTTTCAGGGTGGGCTATTAGAATAGCTACGGCTGAACTAGTGGATGTGGTGCATTTGAGTTTTTAGGAGGTCGATCATTAAAGGTTAGTGGTCAAAATTAACACGTGGCATTGGGAGTAATTTATTGGCATGGGTTGGGAATTGGTTTGGAGACAAGAAACAGACTGGGAATCAGTGAATCTTGTTCTGAGTGTTAGGCAGTGACAAATGGGGTGCCACAAGGTAAAAGGCTTGGACCTTATTCATAATATATAAAAATGAACTGGATGAGGGGGAAGCATTTGAAATAATTTCAGGTTTGTTGACAGTGCAACTGGATTGGATTGAGCATCCTGAGGTGGATGCATGGAGGCTTTTGAGGGATTTTTGACAAGTTGAATGAGTGGACAAACATATGTCAGATGCAGTACAACATGGTTAAATGTGAAGTTATATACTTACATTTCATTTCCACTTTTCAAAATGATTATTTAAGTGATTATATGTTAGTAATTGTGGAAATGCACAGGAATCAGGTTCTCTGTATACACCGGTCATTGAAAGTAAACAGGCTGGTGCCGTAAATGTTGGGAAAGCAAGTAATATATTTGCTTTCATTGCAAAAGGACTCTAGATCAGAAGTAAGGATGACTTACTGCACTTATACAGGGCATTGGTGAGACCATACCTGTGTAGATTTTGCCTCTTTAGTTATGCATACGGCATACATATTGCCAGTTGACGAGCAATTATTGCCCATCTTTAGTTGCACTTGAGAAGGTGGTGGTGAGCTGCCTTCTTGAACTGCCGCAATCAGTGTGCTGTATGTTGACCCACTGTTCACTCAGGGCTTGGAATTCCAGGATTTTGACCCAGTGGCCTACCTAAGAAAGGATATAGTTGCCATAGAGGGAGTGCAGCAAAAATTCACAAGGATGATTGTTGAGGTCGATAGGACTGTCATTTGAGGAGAGATTGATATGATTGGGTCTGCTTTGATTAGAATTTAGAGTGATATGGGATGGGGCAGGATCTGATTTAAATACATGAAAATTCTCACAGGGCTGGATAGGTGAGATGTAGTGACTGTTGTCCTGGTTTAAGGAGTCTAGAACTTAATGGGCAGCATGGTGGCACAGTGGTTAACACTGCTGCCTAAAAGCGCCAGAGACCTGGGTTCAATTCCTGCCTCAGGCGACTGACTGTGTGGAGTTTGCATATTCTCCCCGTGTCTGCGTGGGTTTCCTCCAGGTGCTCCGGTTTCCTCCCACAGTCCAAAAATGTGCAGGTTAGGTGAATTGGCCATGCTAAATTGCCCATAGTGTTAGGTGAAGGGGTAAATGTAAGGGAATGGGTCTGGGTCGGTTGTGCTTCAGTGGGTCAGTGTGGACTTGTTGGATCAAAGGGCCTGTTTCCACACTCTAAGTAATCTAATCATAACATTAAAAGCGCATTTTCAGAATTAGTCAGAACTGAGTTATTCACAGCCTTACAAACACTTCAATTTATATTTCTAAGAGATAAATATTGCCTTCGCTACAGAAGGTTTAGCATTCCAGACTACCATTGTCTTACAATTGTATAGGGCCCAGATGAAAACACCATTGGATATCTGGGAGAGAATGCTAGATTTCAATAACAACCGCTTGTATTTTATGAATCACTATTCACAGGCAGGAAGACATTTCAGATTGAGCTAAAATAAGGAGATAAATGACACAGTGGAAATCAAGCTTAAGTGAAGGAATACAGAAAGATTAGGAAATTAAAGATTTTTAAAAAGTGTGTAAGTGGATTATTGATAACATGAAGGTGGAGGAAAACTGCTCAGAAAGGTTCAAGGGTAACAATGTAGTAAGAATCTGAATGAATGGCGACTAGAGGATAAAAGAAAAGAATGAGGACGAAAAATACTGGAGGCCTAAATTCAAGGTAAGCTGATGCAATGGAAAGATTTTTTGAAAAAGGTCAAGGTGCTGAAGATAAAATGCTGGGACACAGGAAACCAGTGCAACTAGCAAAAGACATGATGATAGGTAATACGACTTAGTGTGACAAAGATGTGCGATGTGAATATTTGGATCAATTGAAATTTGTGGTAAGTTCAAACAAGGATAACAACTAAAAGATCATTAAACAGGCCAGCTTCTGAGGTGAAGTACATATGGATTAGAGTTCTTGTAACTGTAAGGAGAAGTTGCAATGAGGCCATGAAACATTGCAGAGGTGGAAGATAATACAAAAAACAGGAGGTGCTTGAGAAACTCAGTAAGTCTGAAAGTATCTGTGGGCAGAAAGACAGAATTAATGTTTTGAGTTTGACAGGACTCTTCTTTGGAAATGGTAGAAGATAATCTGTGCTCATAGGGGAGAATTTAAAACTATGTGGAAACGATGGCCCTGATATTTAACATGGCACATTCTTAGAGCTTTGAAATCGCGTACCTCCTACAGTTTTTATTGTGTTATAAATTTTTCTCTAGTTTGCGTACTGAGAGCCTGATTGACAAGAATTCTGCCTATTGGATTCAAAACACTGCAATGGGAGAACACAATGGAAGAGCAGGTAGAGAGACAGGGACCCTTTGAGGAGGGTGGGGGTTGGAGTGGATGGAAAGATTGTGAGGAGGGAAAAAGTCTGGTTGGGTGAATTGATGAGTGTTTTGAGGAAGTGAGAAGGTAATGGGCCTAGTGAGATGATGAATGAGATGGGGAAAAAAAAATCAATGATTGCCAGGTGAGTTTCTAGATCTGATTATGACTTTTATTCTCTCACTGAACTTGCAAAACGTTAACTGTTGAATTCCCACTTTGCTGCAAATTCCCAATTACTCACTCTGTCTTGTATAACTCCAGTGAAGTCTTCCTCACTCCGACCATATGACTTACTTAAATGGAGAATGGCTGCAGAATTCTGAGGTGCAAAGGAATTTAGATATTCTCAAGAATTAATCACAAAAATATACAAAATCAAGGAGGCTGATGGAATGTTATCTTGTATTACAAGAGGTACTGAACATAAAACTAAGAATGTTATCCTTTTGCTATTCCGGGCATTGGTGAGCTGTCATCTTAAATGATATGCGTGGTTTTAGAGTCATAGAGTCATAGAGATGTACAGTATGGAAACAGATCCTTCGGTCCAACCCATCCATGCCGACCAGATATCACAACCCAATCTAGTCCAACCTGCCAGCACCCAACCCATATCCCTCCAAACCATTCTTATTCATATACCCATCCAAATGCCTCTAAAACGTTGCAATTGAACCAGCCTCCACCATTTTCTCTGGCAGCTCATTCCATACACATACCATTCTCTGTGTGAAAAAGTTGCCCTGTAGGTCTCTTTTATATCTTTCCCCTCTGACCCTAAACCTATGCCCTCTAGCTCTGGACTCCCCCACCCCAGGGAATAAACTTTGCCTATTTACCCTATCCATGCCCTTCATAATTTTCTAAACCTCTATAAGATCACCCCTCAGCCTCTGACACTCCAAGGAAAACAGCTCCAGCCTGTTCAGTCTCTCCCTATAGTCCAAATCCTCCAACCCTGGAAAATCCTTGTAAATATTTTCTGAACCCTTTCAATTTCACAACATCTTTCTGATAGGAAGGAGACCAGAATTGCACACAATATTCCAACAGTGGTCTAACCAATGTCCTGTACAGCTGCACATGACCTCCCTACTTCTGTACTCAATACTCTGATCAATAAAAGAAAGCATACCAAACCCCTTCTTCACTATCCTACCTATCTGCAACTCCACTTTCAAAGAACTATGAACCTGCACTCCAAGGTCTCTTTGTTCAGCAACATTCCCTAGGACCTTACCATTAAGTATATAAGTTCTGCTAAGATTTGCTTTCCCAAAATGCAGCACCTCGCATTTATCTGAATTAAACTCTATCTGCCACTTCTCAGTCCATTGGCCCATCTGGTCAAGATCCTGTTGTAATCTGAGGAAACTCTCTTCGCTGTCCACTACACCTTCAATTTTGATGTCATCTGTAAACTTATTAGCTGTACCTCTTATACTTGCATCCAAATCATTTGTGTAAATGACAAAAAGTAGTGGACCCAGCACCGATCCTTGTGGCACTCCACTGGCCACAGGGCTCCAGTCTGAAAAACAACCCTCCACCACCACCCTCTGTCTTCTATCTTTGAGCCAGTTCTGTATCCAAATGGCTAGTGATCCCTATATTCGTGAGATCTAACCTTGCTAATCAGTCTCCCATGGGGAACCTTGTCGAATGCCTTACAAAAGTCCATATAGATCACATCTACCACTCTGCCCTCATCAATCCCCTTTGTTACTTCCTCAAAAAACTCAATCAAGTTTGTGAGACATAATTTCCCAAACACAAAGCCATTGTGACTTTCTCCTTATTTACCAAAGGCTGTAAATGCATTGGACGCAGTTCAGAGAAAGCTTACATTAGATTAGATTCCCTACGATATGGAAACAGGCCCTTCTGCCCAACAAGTCTATACCAACCCTCCGAAGAGTAACCCACCCAGACCCATTCCTCATATTCACCCCTGACTATGGGCAATTTAGCATGACCAATTCACCTAACCTGAACATCTTTTTGATTGCGGGAGGAAACCGGAGCACTCGGGGGAAACCCATGCAGACACTGGGAGAATGTGCAAACTCCACACAGACAGTCACCCAAGGCAGGAATTGAACCTGGGTCCCTGATGCTGTGAGGCAGTAGTGCTAACCACTGTTGATACCTGGATAGAATGAGTTGTCTTGTGAGAATAAGTAGGGCAGGCTAGGTTTGTTTCCACGGTAATTTAGCTGATTGAAGTTCCTGCATGGTTTCGACAGTGTGGACATGGACAGATTGTTTCTTCTTATGGCTCAGGTCCTGAACTACAGGCATTGTTTTAAAATTAGGGGTTACCCTTTCAGGTCAGAACTAGAAGAAATGTTTTCTCACAGAGAATTGTGGGGCTTTGGAATTCTACCACAGAATGTAATGAAGGCGGACCTTTAAAAATATTTTAAGTTCTTGTTCATGAAGGGAATCAAATGTTATTGATAAAAGGTGGGAATGCGGAATTTCAAATAGCCATGATTTTATTGAATATGAGAGCAGGTTCGAGCGGCTGGATGACCTTCTGCTGCTATTTTGTTTGTTGGATGTTGTATAATCACTGTGCTACTGAACCCCTCACTGCTGGAAACTTTCTGCAGAAGTTTGAATTTACTGCCCATCCAATGAAAATTCTCCACCATGGCCAGTCTCAGTTAAAATTGAAAGCAGGGTTTGGGTTTGTAGTTATTAAAACACTAACTCCTCAAATGACCTAACCCCTACCCTCGCTTCAGTTTTTTGTTTGAAGAGGTGATTATTAAACTTATTTGTAATATTTCAAAGAATAAGCAGCACTAAATCCATAAACAAGCATTTAAGTAGCCTTCATTATGAGTAGTATAAGGCGGCAGTTCTCCTTTAGGAAGAAGAATCTAAAATTGATAGACTAATTGGTTACTTTTGCAAAAAACTAAGATAACCATCAGAGATAGTAGCCCATGGTAGAGGAAACTCTTGGTTTATCACTGGTTGTCCAACTTGTGTGTTATATACATGAAATAGTTTCAGAGAGAGACCACAGATGTTGACCACTTCCATTTCAATTTTGTGGAAAAGTTTAAGCTAGGTTATTCAGTTGGAGTTTATTCCTTCAACTATATCACCTGAAAATCACCCACATTGCTGATAAAACTAATGTGGTTTTAGATACTCTAGTACTTAAAAGACATCACTGACAAAAGCTAAGAGAATGAATACATGTGTCTGTGTGTGGTTGTTGTTTTATATATTTAATTCTTTTTCACCCTGTGTAATGAAATGAAAATAAATCTTACTTCATTCATCACTTTCTCCATTTACATAAATGACTTGGATGTGAATATAGGAAGTAGGCTTAGTAAGTTTGCGGATGACACCAAAATTAATGGTGTAGTAAACAGTAAAAAGTTAATCTAAGAATACAATGGGACCTTGGTTAGATGGGCCAATGGGCAGAGGAGTGGCAGATAGAGTTTACTTTAAATAAATGTGAGATGTTGCATTTGCTAAGGCAAATTAGGGCAGGGTTATACAGTTAATGATAAGGCCTAGGGAGTGTTGCCGAACAAAGTGTACAGGTGCATAGTTCCCTGAAATTGGAGTCACAGGTAGACAGGCTGGTGAAGAAAGCATTTGGCATGCTTGCCTTCGTTAGTCAGACCATTGAATGTAGGAGTTGGGATGTCATGTTGTGGCTGTACAGGACATTAGGTTCCGCCACTTTTAGAATATTGCATTCAATTCTGGGATTGGCCTTCCTGCAATAGGAAAGATGTTCTTAAACTTGAATGGGCTCAAAAAGATATACAAGGATGTGGCCAAGGTTGGACAGTTTTAGCTATGAGGAGAGGCTGAATAAGATGGGGCTATTTTCCTGGAGTTTTGGAGGTTGAGGTGTGATCTTGTGGAGGTCTAAAAAATAAGAAGGGAATAGATAGAGTGAATAATCAAAGTATTTTTCCCAGAATAGGTGAGTCTGAAACTAGAGAGCAAAGGATTAAGGTGAGAGGGGAAAGATTTAAGGACCTGAGGGACAACTTCTGCACGGAGAGGGTGGTGCATGTACAGAATGAGCTGCCAGAAGAAGTAGTGGAGGCTGGTACAATTACAACATTCAAAAGACATATGGATGATTATATGAACAGAAAGGATTTAGAGGGATATGAGCCAAATGCTGGAAAATGGAACCAGATTAGTTTAGCATGTCTGGTCAGCATGGATGAGTTGGATCAAAGGATCTGTTTCTGTGCTATATAATTCTAAGATTCTATGTGGAGAAAGTTTCATGATCCCCAGGGGTCAGAACTATAAAACCCCACAAACATTTTGTTCTTATGCGGATTTCAAAAGAGGTCTCACACAGCCAGAAATGGCTGCGGATATAAATTGAGTGCTTTCTGGAGAAAGAGGCTCATAGAATGTCACACATATTGATGCAAAGAGAACATTAAACAGCAGCATTTCATGGCGGACAGGGCACGGGGAAGAAGCAAGTCAAAGTAGACTGGATTGTGATCTCTTGTGACTACAAAGATAATGTGGGGCTCATGACTTCCTGCTCAACAGCAAGCTAACCCTTGTGGAGTGTTTTACACTGCAGTTACAATTCTGTTTTCCCTTTGAAGGTTACACGTGGATAGTGGTTAAAAAGCCAGTTTAAATTTTACTGGGTGTGTCTTCATGTAGAACTGAATGTTCTCATGTGAAACAAATCCTTTGCTTTGAATTCTTTACATATCAACTGAACCTTGGTCAACCACAGTATGGCTGCCATCTGTACTTTGTTGTAAGGCTTGAAAAAATAATTTCTCTCACCCTTCTTAAGGGACATTTGTTATCTAGCAGGCAGAAAGCTATCATAAGACTTTGGGTGCCTATCCAATGGAAGAATATCATTAACATCTGGTTGACTGTTAATTGAATAAAATGTCCATAGGTAGTTTGCTGCCTTTTAGATATCAGGTTGGCAATAAGGTCAGTTATGAATTGAGTTCAGGAGGATACTGGGGACTCTCAGCTTTGAGGAACTCCTTGGAGCACTTACTATTTGGATTAATGAGTTTAAATTTCATACTTTGCTCATTCTACCGAGTGTATGTCAGATTTTTCTATACAAAATGCCAGTAGGAACTGCAATACTTAATTGGCATTTAAAAATGTATCAGCAATATAATGAGACAATAGGATCCCAATTTATCTGTGTTCATGAGGCTACTCTCTGAGATAGTCAAATCACTCAACTGATCCAAAACAAAGCACATTAAATAGATTTTCTTTTATTTTTTAAAGTTTTGGGTGGTACAGACTTGATGGAATGAAGGTACTATATGATTCTTTAATTCTAAGACATGGAGTTGGAAACAAGTGCACTCCTGTACAATTCCAATACCAGATGCATGTTCCCTTCTCCTTGTGTTTCAGCATTCCAAAGGGAGTGCTTCCTCAATTACTGTGACAACTTTCCCTTTCTAATTCCCTCTTATCATAAAAATGCAGGAGCTTCAATACCTACTCTTTTACGTCTTCCCTTTTCATCAAGACTCCAAATAATCCTTCTAGTTCAATCGCAAATGTGATTTTCACTTTCTAGTCACAATTTTCCACCCTGTTCCCACTCTTTCTGAGCCTGGTCTGCTGTGGTTTTCCAACAAAACTCAGGATCGTGACCAGGTGGGCCAATAGGCTGAGAAGTGGCAGATGGAGTTTAATTCAGATAAATGCAAGGTGCTGCATTTTGGGAAAGCAAATCTTAGCAGGACTTATACACTTAATGGTAAGGTCTTAGGGAGTGTTGCTGAACAAAGAGACCTTGGAGTGAAGGTTCATAGCTCCTTGAAAGTGGAGTCACAGGTAGATAGGATAGTAAAGAAGGAGTTTGGTATGCCTTCCTTTATTTACAGGGGTTGGAAGGTCATGTTGCAGCTGTACAGGACATTGGTTAGGCCACTGTTGGAATATTGCATGCAATTCTGGTCTCCTTCCTATCGGAAAGATGTTGTGAAACTTGAAAGGGTTCAGAAAAGATTTACAAGGATGTTGCCAGGGTTGGAGGACCTGAGCTACAGGGAGAGGCTGAACAGGCTGGGACTGCTTTCCCTGGAATGTCGGAGGCTGATGGGTGACCTTATCAAGGTTTACAAAATTATGAGCAGCATGGATAGGATAAGTAGACAAAGTCTTTTTCCTGGGGTCGGGGAGTCCAGAACTAGAGGGCATAGGTTTAGGGTGAGAGGGGAAAGATATAAAAGAGACCTAAGGGACAACCTTTTTATGCAGAGGGTGGTATGTGTATGGAATGAGCTGCCAGAGGAAGTGGTGGAGGCTGGTACAATCGCAACATTTAAGCGGCATTTGGATGGGTATATGAATAGGAAGAGTTTGGAGGGATATGGGCTGGGTGCTGGCAGGTGGGATTGGATTGGGTTGGGATATCTGGTCAGCATGGACGGGTTGGACCTAAGGGTCTGTTTCCATGCTGTACATCTCTATGACTCTATGTGCTGGTAAAATATGAAATTCTGGCCCCTGCTTTTTGTAGGAGTTTTCACAAAAATGATTTCTGTAATTTTTGTTGGATTCTAGTAGAATTCCCTGCAAAAAAAATTATTTGTTCAGACATTCTAAATTCCAGTAAAATTGACTGTTGGCAGCTACTACCCCCAAAGTGGTGCATAGACATAAATTGTGTGTATGCTGAGCTGACTTGTTTTCATACTGCTAACACACTGACATCTATCTAGCAATGTGGAAAATTAATAAGGCATGTTCTGTCCACAAAAAGCTGGGCAAATCTCACTCAGTTAATGCACGCTGTATCAACCTACTTTTGTTTAGCAGCAAAGTGCACATAGAAGCTGCAGGACACCAAGATAATCCAGGGTCAACACAACTGCAAGCAATTGTTTGTAACTTGATGTACTTCAGACCTGAGTTCAAGAGCTAGAGTCTGTTGCAGACATTGCATTGCAACAGGGAAGAGATAATTAGTTGGACACTTTGACCAGGAATTGGCTACATCCCCTAAATCCAAACTTGTCTGTGTTCAGAGTCAGGAGGGTATGAGTTCAGGTGAGACAAGTAGATGGCGCAGAGAGTGGCATATGAGGATTACAACCCCTAATATTATTCAAGGAGGAGAAAATATATTTTGAGGGTCAGCTAGCAAATGGAATGGACAGCAAGAGCTGTTTTATTTGTATAAAAAGGAAGATAGAGACCAAAGCGAGCAAAAGTCCCTTAGAGAATGAGGCTGAGGAATTATTGATAAGGAACCTGGAAATGGAGGAGGAACTGAATAAATAGATTGCATTATTCTTCATGATAGAAGACATGAAAAACATTCCAAAAATGGCAAATCATCAAAGGTTAAGCTGGGTAGAGATGAGGAAATAAATGCAGTACAATCACTAGGTAAACTAGTTTGATCTCAGGTGTGGAAGGATTTTCTGATGAAAAGAGGTTGAGTAGTTTGATCCTGTAGTCACTGGAGTTTAGAAGAATAAGAGGGTACTTATTGAAACATAAAAAAATTCTTAGGGGCTTCTCTTCTCCCAGTTCAAAGAGAGCTGAAGACAAATTTCTTCTCTCGCTAGATTGTGGTTTATGGAATTCTTTATCGCAGAGAGCTATAGAGCCTGGGTCATTAAGCTTATTCAACGCTGAGCTGAATGGAATGTTAATAAGAAGAAAATCAAAGTTAATAGGGAAAGGAAGGTAAGTGGAGTTGAAGATTATCAGATCTGCCATGACATCATTGATTGGTCGAGCAGACTCAACACGCTGAGTGACCTACTTCTGCTCTTATAGTTATTGTCTAATGATTATCCCTGTCTGACTTGAACTGTGTCCTCACTGCTGCTGGTTCAAGGTCCTGGAACACCCTCCATAACAGCACTGTGGGTGGCCCAGTATCCCAAGGCCTGTAGTGTTTTAAGAAGGCAGCACACCATTACCTGCTCAAAGCCAACAAGAAAGAGTCTTATCATTTTCTATTTGCATTCAATAGTATTATATTGTTGAATAACCCATGATTGATATCCTGAGGGTATTATTGACAGGGAACTGAAAGAGACTGGCTATGTAAATACTGTGGCTGGAAGAGCAGGTCAGAGGTACCATATATAAGATACAATCCGGATATGTAATGTCACATTCTCTTCTTACGCCAACAACCCCCCAGAAAGCTGTCAGCATCCAGGGCAAAGCAATTTGCCTGGTTGGCACCTAATCCACCATTTTAAGCATCAACTCCCACCAATACCCATTGGCAGAACTGTGTCTCATTTATAAGGTGCACGTCAGCAATTCACCAAGGCTCTCTCAGTGGCACCTTCTAAATTTGCAAAGTAAAAGCAGTAACACCAGCTGTACATTCAAACTACACACCATCCTGACTTCAAACTGTGTCACCATTCCTTCACTGTCACCAGGTGAAAATCCTAGGATTCCCTTTCTAACAACAGTATTTACCACAGATGAAGTGTAGTGTTTCAAAATTGTGGCTCGTTGGCTATTTCTCAAAGGCAGTTAGGGATAAACAATATATGATGGATAGATACAAATCCTGTGAATAAATACTTTTTTAAAAAAATCACTAATTTCACTGCAAATACAAACCAGGCATGATTGTCAACTTGCTCTTGATTCACTACCACTCTCCTTATTATTGTTCATAGTCAACATTTTTTGTAGATTAGATTAGATTACTTACAGTGTGGAAACAGACCCTCCGTCCAACAAGTCCACACTGACCTGCCGAAGCGCAACCCACCCATACCCCTTCACCTAACACTACGGGCAATTTATCATGGCCAATTCACTTGACCTGCACATCTTTGGACTGTGGGAGGAAACCGGAGCACCCGGAGGAAACCCATGCAGACACGGGGAGAATGTGCAAACTCCACACAGTGAGTCGCCTGAGGCAGGAGTTGAACCCGGGTCTCTGGTGCTGTGAGGCAGCAGTACTAACCACTGTGCCACCGTTCCGCTCACAATGTCACTTCTCACAGGTTTTACAGTATGCAACCTAATGCATGTTGAAAAAAAACCGGGCAAGGATTAGAATTATTTTAATATTCTTGAATGACTTGTTCAAACAGGAAGTGTTTGGTTATACAGGCTTTATTCACGTGTTTATCTGAATTGTCACCCTTGACTTGAGCATTTAGATTTTTTTATCAGTTGTACTGCTAAGAAAGTTAATTTAATGTCTTTAAGAAGGCAAATCCATTTTTCCCACTTTTCTGTCATGGGGCCCTCAATCCTGGGGTTCACTTCCATATATGTCTATATATGCCCTTAGAATTTAGACAGAACAAGAGCAGGAAGAAGAGGAAATGACAGAGGAAATGCAGCATAGTCTACACCAAAAGAGAAGACTGAAAGCAGATACCCTTTCACCACTCCTCAGAGGACATTGCTTCCTTAGCAATATCTGAGAAGAGTTACAAATGTTGAGAAAAGAGGAATAGAAATTAGTGTGCTTTGTTGATTGGACACAAAAAGAAAACCTAACTTTATGAGGCTAACATGGACTCTGTAAACTGTCTCCTAGCAGATATTTTAAGATCTCTTAAACAATGAATGTCATCACCATCTCACGCCAACATACTTCTGGTACAACATATAACCAAGGAGGCTAAAGTAATGCTATCCTTTATTATGAGAGGAATTGAACATAAACGTAAGGATATTGTACTTCAGTTATACTGCACCTTGGTGAGAACACATCTTGAAAACAGTGTGCTGATTTGATCACCTTATTTAAAGAGGATATAAGTACATTCGAGGCAGTTCAGAGAGCATTTTCTAGATTGACACCTATAATGAGTGATTATCTTTTAAAGATGGGACAGGTTGGGCTTGTTTAGAAGAGTGTGGGTTGATTTGGTTGAACTGTGTAAAATCCTGAATGGTCCAGACAAGATGGAAATGGAGAGGATATTTCTTCTTGTGCGTCAATTTAGTATTAGGAGGCACTGTTTTAAAATTGGGGGGTCTCCTTTTAGAGATAAACAGAATTTTTTCTCTCTTGGGGGCTGTGACACTGGAACTCCCTGCAGTTAAAATTGATAAAGCACAAGGGCAGGATGAGTTGCATTCAAAGACATGAAGGGAAGTGAGACTGGAAATTACGCAGTCACTAATTATGAGATCCCAGAACATAATGAACAGTTAATTGTGCAAATGCAGGTTAATTAAATAAAGTTAGCCATTGCATGTTTTCAAATTTAAACAAATTTTGTCACTGTGATCACCAATGGTTACGTTAGGCTTTTACTCTTCCTAATAAATATTAATGACTTAGATCACAGGTTATAATTTTAAAGTTGTGGATAATTTGAATCTTGAAGTATTGTGAACACTGATCTCTCGATCATTATTAATAAGGGTATAGAGTACAAAAAGCAAGGGAGTCATCTTAAACTTGTATATAAAAAACTGATTCAATTTCAGCATGCATGTTGTATCTAGTTCTGAGCACCACATTTTCACAAGGTGATAAGGTATTAGACAGCACAAAAAAGATTAACAGAAGTTATTCCAGGGATGAGTAAGTTCAGTTATGTCAACAGATTAGAAGGATTTGGACTGTTTTCTTGTAAAGAAAGTTGAGAAGAGATGGTGATAGAGGCATGTAAAATCATGGAAGAGTTTGAATAGATAGAGAAAAACTGCTCCCATTGATGCAACAATTGAGTACAAGAGGGAAATGTAAGGCAATTACAGAAAAATAAAGTAATGAACAAATGAGAAAAAACATTTTCATTCAGTGTTTGGGATTTGTAATGTTTTACCTAAGAAATGGAGGCAGCTTCAGTCAATGTAGTTAAGAGGGAATGGGATTATTGGCTGAAAACAAGGCAAGTGGAGGGATATGAGAAGAAGGCTGAAAGACTGCACTATGTGCATTGCTTCCAAGAAATTCTGAATATGTGACTGTTTCCCCTAAGAATCCTAAATTCTGTTTCCCATTTCTAGAAGAAAAATGCTCTCCATTTACTGTTCTTCTCCCATCAATGTTGTCTGACATATTCAGTATTTCATCTTTCTCTGTTTTATTTCAGTATTTTATTTTTTATTTTCACTTGCTGTAATATATTGATTTTTAGAAAGGCAATTTATTTGTGAACGGGTTGAAATATTAAACAAAGAATAGTCAAGAAGCAGTTTTTACAATTTACAATTTTTGCTTGATAAAACATTTTAAAGTAAGCAATAATTGAAATTCATACCACTGATTATTCAGTTGGTACTTTATATACAGACCAGGAAGATACTTGTTTTGCTTTGTCATATCTGTCAAGTTAGATTGGGCCACAACGGAGTATTACATCTGATGTCATGTCCCTTGGCTAGGGAGTGTAAAATCCCTACTGGAAAGTGTATCCACAAGATAAAGATAGTGTTTCCTTCATGTGTGATTCATTCCACAGTGGAAAAACCTGTCAACATAACGCAAATACGTTCAAATCTGAAAATACATACTTGGGCAAGATGCTGAAAATTGGAACTAAATGAAGACATATTGACTTCAAGAAAAGCACAAAAAAGAAAAGCACAAAAAGGAAAAATACAAATTAATTGCTAGAGGATCACAAATCTTTCAATTTTTGCAGATACTGCATGTATCAAGTATGCCAATCAAAGATTCCTACTGGTATGATGTAAAGATCTCAATAATCCGCTTCAACAATACATATAAATCTACTGTATGAGTATTAATGTTACAAGTTTTCCAATATCTGGATATTTAAATAGTAGATTTACCCGACAAGTTATATGTTAGTACCCAAGGATGTCCCAATGTAATGATTATGAGTTAACTGGATGAGAAGTTTAAACTTCTGATGAACAATTACCCTGCATCCTGAACCCTCTGAAAAACTCTCTGACTCAGAGTTAGAGCCAGAGACTTCAGACCATTCAAACTCATTTGCATGGATAATTACCCAAGAAAGATTCAAGATTAAACTTGGTTTTAACACTTAAATAACCCTAAAACTGATCCCTCCACCCCCTATCACTCACATTGCTTACTCTAACTACAGTCTCAACCTTTTGGACATCCCAGACTCCCTAACCCCATCCATAAGGAGCCGGTCCTATCCACACACCAGCCATCCTAGCTCCTCATCTACTCAAATAGCATCCCAGCTTAACCACTTATCCACTTGCCACTGTATTCCATCATGTATCTGGTTTTCTAACCCCTTGTCCATCTTCCCACTGTTCTCTCTCACCCACCCACTCATCTGTCATTCTAATCTTCACATGCTTACCTTACACTTTCACCTTCTCTGTAGTCATGATTTGGAGGTGCCAGTGTTGGACTGGCATGGACAAAATTAAAAATCACATATCACCAGGTTGTAGTCTAACAGGGTTATAGGCAGTGCCTCAAAAGCTAGTGTTTCCAAATAAGCACTATTGGACTATAACCTGGTGTTGTGTGACTTTTTTTAACTTTCTCTGTAGATTTTCGAACGAATTTTGGGACATTTGAACTTTTTAAACTTATGCTAATATATAGCTAGTGCTGTAAAAAGGGACATGTGTCTTACAATGACTCTACATATTCTTTCTATGAGGATTACTGTGCCACATGACATAAGAAGAAAGTCAGGCCTGAAAAATCATTGGAAGGTAAATACATAACTTTTTGTCTTAACTGTTTAGAAATAGGGATTCTGACTGATCTTGGAAAGTTTGAGCTAACATTTCGTTTTCCAAGATTAATATATAAGTGGCACATGACATTCGATGGAGAGAGGTGCGAGGTGACATAATTTGGTACAAAGAACAAGAAACAGTATAAAGCATCACTTTCTCTGGCAGCTGATTCCATACACGCATCACTCCTTGCTAGGCCCACTGCTTTTTGTCATTTATGTAAATTATTTGGATGTGAACATAGGACGTTTGGTGAAAATTTTTGTAGATAGCACCAAAATTGAAGGCATAGCATACTGCAAAGAAAGTTATCTCAGAGTATAATGTGATCTTGATCAAGTGGGCCAATGGGCAATGCGTGGCAGGTGTTGTCTGATTTAGATAAATATGAGGTGCTGCATTTTGGAAAGATAAATCAGGGCAGGGTTTATACATATAATGGTAAGGTCCTAGGGAGTGTTGTTGAACAAAGAGACCTTGGAGTGCAGTTCATAGCTTCTCGAAAGTGGAGTTGCAGGTAGATAGGATAGTGGAGAAGGCGTTTGGTATGCTTTCTTTTATTGGTCAGAGTTTTAAGTACAGGAATTGGGAGGTCATGTTGCGGCTGTACAGCACATTGGTTAGGCCACTGTTGGAATATTGCATGCAATTCTGGTCTCCTTCCTATAGGAAAGATGTTGAGAAATTTGAAAGGGTTCAGAAAAGATTTACAAGGATGTTGCCAGGGTTGGAGGATTTGAGCTATGGGGAGAGGCTGAACAGTCTGGGGTTGTTTTCCTTGAAGCACCAGAGGCTGAGGATGACTTTATAGAGGTTTACAAAATCATGAGAGGCATGGATAGGATAAATAGACAAAGTCTTTTTTCCTGGGGTGGGGGAGTCCAGACTAGAGGGCATAGGTTTAGAGTGAGAGGGGAAAGATATAAAAGGGACATAAGGTGCAACTTTTTCATGCAGAGGGTGGTACGTGTGTGGAATGAGCTGCCAGAGGAGGCGGTGGAGTCTGGTACAATTGCAACATTTAAAAGGATGGATATATGAATAGGAAGGGTTTGGAGGGATATGAGCCGGGTGCTGGCAGTTGGGACTAGATTGGGTTAGGATATCTGGTCGGCTGTACGGGTTGTACTGAAGGGTCTGTTTCCATGCTATACATCTCTATGACTCTATATGGATATTGCCAGGGTTGGAGGATCTGAGCTATGGGGAGAGGCTGAATAGGCTGACGCTAATCTACCTGGAGTTTCACAGGCAGAGGGCTGACCTTAAAGAGTGGTTTATAAAATCATGAGGACATGGATAGGGTGAATAGGCAAGGACTTTTCCTTGGGCTACAGGAGTCCAAAACTAGAGGACATAGTTTGAAGAAAAGGTGGGAAAGATTTGAAAAGGGCAATATTTTCAAGGAGAGAGTATTGCGTGTATCGAATGAACACCCCCCACAGAGGAAGTGGTGGTGGCTGTTATAATTACAACATTTAAAAGGCATCTGGATGAGAATATGAATAGGAAGGTTTAGAGGGATATGGGCCATAAGTTGTCAAATGGGACTAGACATCTGTGTCACAAAGCTAGTCCTTCTTTTTCTAAAAACTGTTCCTTGGCTCAAGGATACTCTGTCCTTGATTGTTTTCAGAGGGATAATAAACCAGACTGGTTGGGTACAGAGATTAAAAGGATTTTGAAAGGCCTTTTGTTTAGATGTAAACAGATGAGACTTTAGGCCAAAGTGGTCATGTTTTGAAAGTGACCTGTAGAATGAAAGGGGGGTGATCAGCTCTCTAGCTGAGCAGTTTAGTTCAGCCCAGAACTGGTTGGGAGTTCAACCAGTGGAAACTTTCTCTTCTGCCCTTCTAACTTCAACCTGTAAGCATCTGACTCTTTCTTGTACTGTGTTTTAAAGGAGGTTTGCTTATTGGGAGTGTTGTGTATATTTGGAACAGCATACTTAAGTCTAGTTGGATAGACTGAGTTCTGTAGGAGTTCTTTATTCTGTTCTTAGTGTTCCATTGTGTGATTTTGTGAATTTTTTTTTGTCTGTTTAAATCTGGTAGTCAAACTTGCGAACTTAATCTGTGTCATTTCGACTGTACACTTATCAAAACAAATTGCAAAGTTATGATCTGGGCTGCCTGCTTAAAAATGTTTTAAGTGGTCTGGCCAAGTCCATGATATCTGGTCAGCACAGACAGTTTGGACCGTAGGGTCTGTTTCCATGCTGTATATCTCTATCACTCTATGGTCAAAGGGTCAGGGCCAGGATGACCCAATGGCCTTCTTCTGCAACATTATGATTTTATGATATTTTTAATCATCCTTACATGCATATTCTGACTATCTACATTTCACATGGACGGCCAACATGTGCTTTTGTAAGGTGGTGCCCCTAACTCTGAGCCAGGAGGTTTGGGTTCAATCCCAATTGCTCCAGAAGTGTGTTAAAACATCTCTGAACAGGTGTGTGTGTGTGTGTCTGTGTGTGCATGTGGAGGGTTAAAGGGTAAACAGGGGTTGATGTGAATTGGTGGCATTGTAATAAAGCAGCTATAAAGGGGCAGATTGGCATGGATGGTGTGGAGTTCATGGAGTTACTTACAGGGCATTAGGTGGTATTGATAAAACATGTAGAATTTGCATGTGGGAGAAGAGTGATGTCTAGAAGAATGCATTGTGCTGGAGAATCTAGACAGGCTTTATTCCAATTCCAACTCTGCATTGGATACCAATCCAACCTCACACCCACATACTGAAAATTACAAGTCCAGACAGCCATTTTTAAAGGTTGATTTTGTGGAGTCACTAATTCTGCTTTCTCTGTGCACCTGAATCAGCAACAAAAAAAAACGACTGTGTATCCTTTTGGCAGTAAAAAATGAGGTCTGCAGATGCTGGAGATCACAGCTGCAAATGTGTTGCTGGTCAAAGCACAGCAGGTTAGGCAGCATCTCAGGAATAGAGAATTCAACGTTTCGAGCATAAGCCCTTCATCAGGAATAAGAGAGAGAGAGCCAAGCAGGCTGAGATAAAAGGTAGGGAGGAGGGACTAGGGGGAGGGGCGATGGAGGTGGGATAGGTGGAAGGAGGTCAAGGTGAGGGTGATAGGCCGGAGTGGGGTGGGGGCGGAGAGGTCAGGAAGAGGATTGCAGGTTAGGAGGGCGGTGCTGAGTTGAGGGAACCGACTGAGACAAGGTGGGGGGAGGGGAAATCCTTTTGGCAACTTGCTTTCCTGCCCTTATTTTTATTGTCAGCAAATTTTGCTATACTAAGTGAGACAGTTGATGCCCAGCACTGATCACTGTGGCACTCCACTAGTTAAGTTTGCTCTTCTATATATGTTGTACATTCTGTCGGTTAGTCAGTTCTCTATCCATGCTAATACACCACCCTAACACAAGTTCATAACTTGTGCAGAAACCTTTTAGGTGGAACTGTCACAACCACTTACCACAAGCTTCCTTACAGTGCTCTATGAACTAGAACTTGTCTAAGCTTTCACATAGTCCCTTTTAATTGGAGTGTTTCAACTTAAAAATAACCGTCAGCACAGCTCTGTGTTTTAAAGTGATAAAAGATTAGCTTGTTACATGACTATTGCTGAAAGTTACTGAATAATTTTTTTAGTTCAAATACAGATACAGATATTTGAAGTAAGGATAAAAGTTTCATATGAAGATGAAAATTAGATCAGTTCTCATATTACTGCAGGCTTGGCTTGCTTTAAAATTCGGATTCTTCATGACCAGAATTGCAATTTTAAGTTGGATTTAG
This sequence comes from Hemiscyllium ocellatum, assembly GCF_020745735.1. NCBI lineage: Eukaryota > Metazoa > Chordata > Chondrichthyes > Orectolobiformes > Hemiscylliidae > Hemiscyllium > Hemiscyllium ocellatum. The sequence goes on from NC_083402.1 coordinate 48,845,121, forward strand.
CAGCTGCACCGGCTTCTATAATTATATAGTTCGAGATGGCCCCCACAGATGGGCTAAATATGTTCTGGGAGTGAAAGCTCTTTTATTTGACTCTTACATCACTACAGGTCATGGTTCTTGGTAGCCTGGCAACAGGCTGTCCTTAAGCTGTTCTTTTTTCCCCCCTACATCCTTCCCTCTGTTGCCCTACTGAGAAGCAATTCAAATTGTTTTGCTGGTGTTCAGATGGTTTGCTTCAAAATGGCTGTGCTCAGTCTTATTTTTTATCATAACGATACAGGGTAGCTGCAAATGTTAACTTTAATGAATCATTGTTCCACAAATCAAAGTAAATTATTCTGGAATTCCGTGTGATGACCAACCCGTGTTCTGTACAAAATGAAATAAGTTTTAAGTCTTCATACATTTTGAATGTTCAATTGACAGTCCTGGAAACCTTGAATTATTTAATGACCCTTCGTGATTAAGACTTGAAATAACATTGTCTGATTGTTTGCCTCTGGCTACAGTTGAATCCCACAGGAGAGTCATGTGGGTTTTGAAAACCATCTTGAGTCCACTGTAAGGATGGCTTAACTTTCTTTATAAAGTATATCATTCATGATAAGTATCTTATCCAATATAATTTGGAAATCCAAATAAAGTACATACATTGTTGTTCCCATTTAACTATCCTGCTTGTCACATCTTCAAGGAACTGTAATAAATTTGTCAAACATGATTCACAAAACTTCCTTTTCTCAAAATCACCTTGACTTTGCTTAATAGTATTATGATTTTCGATGAGAAAGTGAGGACTGCAGGTGCTGGAGATCAGAGTCGTCAAGTGTGACGCTGGAAAAGCACAGCAGGTCAGGCACAATCTGAGGATCAGGAGAATTGCCAGTTCTGGCATAAGCCCTTCATCAGGAATTGGGGAAGGGGTGGAGGGGTCCCAAGGCAGAAGATGAGACATTTTTCCTCCAGGCATTGGATGGCTAGGATTTGGCGGTGGAGGAGGCCCAGGACTTGCACGTCTTTGGTGGACTGGGAGGTACCAAACACCCCACCGCCCTGTGGCCGACCACTTCGACTCCCACTCCCACTCTACCAAGGACATGCAAGTCCTGGGCCTCCCTCACCGCCAAATCCTAGCCACCCAAAGCCTGGAAGAAGAACGTCTCATCTACCGACTTTGGACATTTCAACTACATTGTACCAATGTCGATTTTACCAGTTTCATCATCTACCCTCCTTCACCTCATCCCAGAGCCAACTCTCAACTTAGCACTGCCCTCTTGAATTGTCCCACCTGGTGGGACAACTTCCTTCCCACCTATCTACTCCAACCTATAATCAGCAGCCCTCACCTGCATCTACCTATCACCTTTCCAGCAACCTTTCCCCCAGACTTAACGTCCCCTCCTATTTATCTCTCAACCCCCTTCCCCACCCACCACCCACACCCCCTTCCCCTCCCACCGTGCTCCCCCCCCACACACACAAACACTGATACATTCCTGATAAACGAATCGAGACGTCAAATCTCCTGCTCCTTGGATGCTGCCTGACCTGCTGTGCTTATCCAGCGTTGAACTTTTCGACTTATGATTTTCTATATCTTCTTTAAGAATGGATTCTTGTATTTTTCAATGACAGGCCTAATGACCTATATTTTCCTATTTTCTCGACTTTTTTTATCTCGTAAATAGGCTCCAAAAAACTGAGACCATTTAAGAACCTAGGCTATTTTTGAAGATTAAATTTAATGCATCCATGAACTCTGTAGCTACTTCCTTCAAGACCCTTGGATGAAAGTCATTAGATCCAAGGGCCTTATCAGCCATAAATGTCACTAGTTTTCCTTTTACTTTTGCTGTAATGATAGTAACTGTTTCAAATTCTTCCATCCCTTTTGATTCTTGATTTTCTTACATTCATGGGATTTTTTTTTCCTATAAAACATAGAAACTAGGAGCAGGATAATTTGACCCTTTGAGCCTGCTGCAACATTTGATATGATCCCAGTTAATCCACTATCTTAACACCATATTCCTGCCTTTTCTCCATACATTTTAATGCCATCAGTATCTAAAAAAAACAATCTTTTTCTTGATTGTACTCAGTGATGTGGCATCCACAGCTTTCCACTATTAATTATTGAATTTCACCATGTAAGGTACAACACTTGTTTTAACTAACTCTTTCTATTTGTACACTTGTAGAATTGTATTTCTTGCATGTTTTCTGTCAAACTTCAAGTTCTTCCCTTTTTTAAAATGAAATCTTTGCTGGTTTCTAAATCTTTCCTAATCTCCTGACCTACCACTGATCTTTGTGGTATTGGATGTCTTTTCTTACAATTTTGGACCTTGCTAAATTTCCATGGTTAGTAACTAAAAAAACTGTTGTTGTAAATAAAAATCAGCACATCACCAAATTGATACTTCTAATATGAAAGTCTTCTTCATTAGATGGATACTGAAATGAGGCTGATAAAAAGATCCTATAGCACTATATGAAGATGAATTTGAGTCCTTCTGAGGTTCTGGTCAACGTTTATACCTCAACCCATCCCAAGAAAAACCGATACAGTCATTCATTCATGGAAGCTTACTGTGTATAAGTAGACTACTATATCTGTTTAGAAAACAACTGTATCTTTCAAAAGTAATTTGTTGCGAGTGTTTCTCTTATGTCATGCTATTTTGCAGACATATGCATTAATTTGGACCAATTTGATTAATTCATAAATCCAGAAGAATCATCAGCTTAGAACATAGAACATAGAAGGATACAGCGCAGTACAGGCCCTTCGGCCCTCGATGTTGCGCCGACCGAATCCTACCTAACCTATACTAGCCCAATAACTTCCAAATGCCTATCCAATGCCCGCTTAAATGACCATAAAGAAGGAGAGTTCACCACTGATACGGGCAGGGCATTCCATGAACTCACAACCCGCTGTGTGAAGAATCTACCCCTAACATCTGTCCTATACCTACCACCCCTTAATTTAAAGCTATGTCCCCTAGTAACACCTGACTCCATTAGCGGTAAAAGGTTCTTAGTATCTACCCTATCTAAACCCCTAATCATCTTATACACTTCTATCAGATCTCCCCTAAACCTTCTCTTCTCCAATGAGAACAGCCCCAAGTGCCTCAGCCTTTCCTCATAAGATTTTCCTACCATTCCAGGCAACATCCTGGTAAACCTCCTCTGCACTCGTTCTAAAGCTTCCACATCCTTCCTATAGTATGGCGACCAAAACTGCACACAATACTCCAGATGAGGCCTCACCAGAGTCTTATACAACTGCAACATGACCTCAGGACTCCGGAACTCAATTCCTCTGCCAATAAAGCCCAGTACACCATATGCCTTCCTCACAGCACTATTTACCTGGGTGGCAACTTTCAGAGATCTGTGTACATGGACACCAAGATCCCTCTGCTCATCCACACTACCAAGTAGCCTACCATTAGCCCAGTAATCCATCATCTTGTTATTCCTACCAAAGTGAACGACTTCGCACTTAGCTACATTGAATTCCATTTGCCACATTTCCGCCCAGCTCTGCAACTTATCTATATCCCGCTGTAACCTACCACTTCCTTCCTCACTATCCACAACTCCACCGACTTTTGTGTCATCCGCAAACTTGCTTACCCAGCTTTCAAGTCCTTCCTCTAGATCATTTATAAAGATACCTAACTTAGTTTAGCATTCATAGGTACTTCTTAACATGGTTGGCAACTGATAATACAATGACTTAGACTGTAAGAGTTGGATAAATAAATATATATGGTGATCAAATTGGAACATTAAAAGAAAATAGAAAAAAACTGATTCTTGATTAACACAAGGATTTTCACTCTAATTTCCCAAGGGAGAATACAATGATGGAATTAGTGTTGGCGTGTACTCAAAATAGCTCACATTGAATGTGATTAAGTTGCTATATCGATGACGGTACCCAATCTATTATGTGAAGATATAAATGATAAAGCAACAAAGTAGTGAGTAAAGCAACTAAAAGCACCAATTGTATTTATTACATCTTTCTTTTTCTAAGAGAATGTAATGCCATCTTTATTTTATCATGCTATAAGGAGATGTCAACATAATCTCTGTAATAAAAGGCTCTAATGCTCTCCAAGAAATAAGCAGCAATAGTGAGAACAAATTCAAGGCTCAGAAACACAAATAAGTATAAGTGGATACATTTAAGTGCCAGAGTTTTTCTGTTTGTTACTTTCCCATAACACTGCTGATGGAGCATTAACACGAACAGGATTAGAGGTCATGGGATCTCAAAACTCCATTTTAAAGTTGTGATCTGTCCTTATTGTTATACTTTCATCATTAATGCATCCTAATGGTGGAGGAGTGTTCACAAATATCCCTATCCTCGATGATAGGGGAGCCCAGGACAAAAGTGCAAAACATGAATCTAAAGTATCTGCGTCCATCATCAGCCAGAAATGCTGAGCAAATTACACACCTCAGGCTTTTACTGAGGTTAACAGCACCACAGATGTCAGTTTTCAATCAAATGAATCAACTCCATGAGTTATCAAGGAATGGCTAATGGCACTGGACACCACAAATGCTTCTGACAACATTCTACCTGTAATCTTGAAAATTTAGCTCCAGAACTAAGGTGCAGTCCTTAGCCGAGCTTTTCCCAATATTACAACTCTAGTTTATCTTCTTAGCAATTTGAAAAATTCCCCTGTTATGTCCTATCCACAAAATGCAGGACAAACCCAACTTAACCAATTATTATCCAAGGAGAAAGTGAATACTGCAGAAGATGGAGTTCAGAGTCAAAAGGTGTGGTGCTGGAAAAGCACAGCACAGCTTATGCCATAAACATCGACTCTCCTGCTCCTTCGATACAGTCTGACCTGTTGTGCTTTTCCAACAACAAACTTTTCGACAATTATTATCCAATCAGTTTACTCTTGACCTTCAGCAAAGCAGTGGAAAGTTGTCTACAGTCCTATCCAGCAAAACCTGCTATGTAATATCCTGTCAACTGACACTCAGTTTGGGTTCTGTTAGGGCCACTCATAACTCAACATCATTACAGCCTTGGTCCAAACATGGACAAAAGAGCTGAACTCCAGAGATGATGTAGGGAGTGAATCCTTTTGATATTGCTGCAACATTTCACTGAGTATGGCATCAATGAGCCCTTATAAAACTAAAGTCGGTTGGAATCAGATGAAAAGTTCTCTGCTTGTTGAAGTCATACAAGCATAAAGGGAGGTGTTTATGGTTTTTGGACGTCACCACAGGAGTTCCTTAGGGTCATGTCCTGGGTCCAACCATCTTTCAGATTCTTCAATTACTTTGTATTCATCATAAAGTCAGTACTGGGAATGTTTGTTGATGGCTACACAATGTTCAGCACCATTTGTAATTCCTCAGAAAGCAAAGCAGTCTGAGTCCATATGCAGAAGAATTTTGGCAATATTAGAGTGATAAATGTTGAGTATAATTTGTGTCACATGTACACAAGACAACACGAGAGAATCTAAACATCTCCCATTGACACTCAATAGCATCTCCATTGCTGAATTCCCTAGTATTAACATCCAAGGGGTTAAACATTGACTAGAAACTTAACTGGACCAATGTTACACATACTGTAGCTCCAAGATAAGGTCCAAGGTTAGGAATTCTGTGGTGAGTAATTCACCGCCTGAGTGCTTTATGCAGTCTACCATCTTAGGTCACAAGTAAGGAGTGTAATGGAGTACCCTCTACTTGCCTGGATGAGTGCAGCTCCAACAACAACTAAAGATGCTTGACACCATACAGGACAAAGCATCTTAGATGATTGACAAATTCATCCACCATCTCCAACATTCACAACTTTCACCACGAATTGCACAGTAGTAACAGTGTCTATCATCTACACAATTCACAGCAACAGAAAGGTTCATTCAATAGAACATTCCAAACCCGTGACCTCTCCCACAAAGATGGTCAAAGGGGGCATCACCACCTTGGAGTATCCCCTCCAAGTCACACACAATCCTGCCTTGGAACTCTATCATCATTCTTTCACTGTTGCTGGGTAAAGAAAATTCAGGAATTCCCTTCCATGCTATACTGTATGTAAACCAACCTTCCAGATATTGCAATGACTCAAGAAGGCAGCTCACCACAATCTTCTCAAAGATAATGATGGATGGGCAATAAATACTGATATAGTCAGGAATGCCCACATGCCACAAAGTAAAAATAAATTCCAATGTAAAAACTAGCAGTATAATCCAACCACTCTGAAATTATATTCTCCAGACAGAGCAGCAGCCTTTCGTGAAGGCAGTTGGTCTTTCACCACCTATATCCACTTCTAATCTGCTCTCTAATAATCTCTTCACATAGATATGCAAGTCTTCTCATCTTTACCTTAATTCATGAAGGCGACATTCTATTACATTAATAATTTTTGATTTGTCAATCCTGGCTACAGCTCCTAACCTGCAGTGTACTTCAGATTGGATTCCTTAAGGGACAGTTATGAACAAAGTTTCCATTGGTAGAAATTAAGATGTATCCTGAGATTAGGAATTGCCACTTGCATTCTCCGGCATAAAGTTCATTTGCAAAATGCAGGAAAGCAACCTTGATCAATGTTAGAAAGTAATCAAGGTGTAGTAAAGATATTATTTCCTAGTCAGATGCCTGATTATGAACGTTTTATTTGGTATTGTGGAATTTGAAAAATGTCCAGACTGGCTATAACGCATTTGACAAGTGCCAGTACAGGTTTAAGTAAAACATGGGAGCGTTTGCGGCAGGAGTATGATTGAAAGCAAGAGGAGATAAATAAAAATCAACCTCTATTTAACTGATAGGACAGATTTATGAAAGGGAAATCATGTTTGCCAAAACCGTTTGAAACTAAGGATGTAATCAGCAGATTAGGTGAAGGGGAACCAACTTATATGGAATATTTAGATTTGAAGAACATTTTTGAAAAGGTTCCACATAAGAGTGGATAGCACTGGATTGTTTTCTGCCCATTAATCCGTACATAAATTCAGGATAAATGAAATAAAAACAGAAAGGGCTATGGAAACTCTTCCAAAGAAGGGTTAAAATCAAACTAAATGTTAACTTTGTTTCACTTTCCACAGACGTTACCAGATCTGTAGAGTTTCTACAGAACTTTCTGTTTTTATTTCAAATATCCAGCAGCTGCCAGATTTGCAAAGTTTCTACAGAACTTTGTATTATTTCATACCTCCAACATCTACAGTGCTTCACTTTTATTTGTGGGAATAAATGGATCATTTTAGATTGGCAGGCTGCGACTAGTGGGGAATCACAAGGATTATTGCTTGGAACTAGGCCATTCACAATATATATCAATGACTTGGAAATGGAGATTAAATGTAATATTTCTGATATTGCAGATGAAACAAAATTAGATGGAAATGCAAGCTGTGAGAAGGATGCTAATACATTTCAAGGGGATTTGGAGAAATAAGTGAGTGGGCAAAGAATTGGTAGAGTAGAATGCAGAGAAAAGTGAGGTTATCCACTTCGGTTCAAAAAACAGAAATAGAGTTTTTCTTAAACATTAAAGTTTGGGAAGTGTTGAACTTCAAAGGGACTTGGGTGATCTAGAGTTGTTGAAAGTAAAGATGTAGGTACTACAAATAATTAAGACGTCAAAAGTAAATTGGCCTTTAATACAAAAGGATTTGAGTATACAAGCTTATTGCAATTTAATATGGAGACTTAGGAGTACAATGTGCAGTTTCGGTCTCCTTAGCCAAGGAAAGATATTCTTCACATCGACAGAGGACAACAAAGATTCACCAAACTAATTCCTGGGATGATGGGATTGTTGTATGAGGAAAGGTGAAGTAGACTGGATCTGTATTCTCCGGACTTCAGAAGAATGAGACGGGACCTCATTCAAACATATAAAATTCTAACAGGGATTGACAGGATAAATGTCGGAACCATGTTTCATCTGTCTGGAATGTCAAGAACCAGGGTTAACTATCTCAGAAGAAGGTGGTAGTTGGAACAATTTCTTCATTCACAGCATAGTGTCTCTTTGGAAATGTCTACCCCAGAGGGCTGTTAGTCATTGATTGTGTTCAAGAGTGAGATTGATCGATTTCTACATAAGCATCAAGGGATATAGGGATAAAGTATAGGAAAACGATACTTAAGGTCACCCAATATTGCACGAAAAGGCACATGGGCTTGAAGGCATACGTCTACTCCTGTTTCTTAAGTTCTTTTCTTCTCTATGTTTTGAAGCAGAATGTCTAAAAACAACTTCTGCTTGGTCTCCTATGCTTTGAAAGGCAGCATTTCTGTGAAAATTGCCTCATTGTTCTGGCTTGCCATCTATGATTTCACAACTTCAGAAATAGATCCATTGGTTTTAATAAATAGTATATATTATTGAAATGTTAACTGTTTCTCTCTCCACAGATGTTACCAGACCTGCTGAATGTCTCCAGCATTTTCCATTTTTATTTTGGATTTCTAGCTTTAATGGTATTTTGTTTTAATAATAAGCATGAGAAAATGGATTACAGTCACAGGAGTGGGAGATAGGGAAGCCAAATTAAGTTATACATTGCAGAGGAAGGGGACAAGCCTGTAAAGATAATTAAACAAACATAATTGAATTTTAAATTGGAGGCTTTGGGTGTGGAACAATGAGCGAACATAGATCAGAAAGGAAAGGAACAATGTCATAGAGAACAGAAACAGATCCTTTAGTCCGACCTTTCCATGCTGAGCAGATTTCCCAAACAAAACTAATTCTGTTTGCCTGCACTTGAATTGAGCCTGGTACAACAGACACCAGCAAACCAGCTGACATTTGCATACAGTAGAGAATAGGAATGGTGGAGCATCAGAAGATTTGAGTTTGGAGGTGACAAATAGAGGAGGTGGATTTCAGAACAGAAGCAAGCAATTGGTATGGAGAATAAAGGATACAATTTTTTTGTTGACAATCATATAGTGTTGAAAATTTGGTATTCTATCTGATCCCAATCTAAATCAAAAACTACATGGTTTAGACCTAACAGTGACCAGAAGGTAAAACAAAATTGGAGACAAGTGCAGTGGAGAAATGGAGAAACTTATAGGAATGGAGACTGATAAATCTACCAGGGCCTGATAATCTACATCAAAGAGTACTTAAGGAAGCATTCTTGGAAATAACGGATGCATTGGTGGTCATCTTCCAAGATTCTTTAGACTCTTGAACAGTTCCTACAGGTTGCTGGGTAGCTAATGTGACTCTACTGTTTGAAAAGTTGCAGGATACAGGGATAAAAAGTAGCCAGGGAATTATAGATCTGTGATTCTGATGTTGGAATTAGAGATGATTGAGTCCTTTACCAAGGATTTCATGGCAAAGCACTTAGAAATAGTGGTAGAAGCAAATACATTCAGCACAGATTTGCAAAAGGGAAACTGTGCCTGACAAATCTACTAGAATTTTTCAAGGCTGTAACTAGTAGAACTGATCATGGGAACCAGTGCATGTGGTTTATTTGGTCTTTCAGAAGGCTTTCAACAAAGTCCCACAGGAGATTAATGTGTAAAATTGAAGTGTATGCAATTGGGGTAGTGTATTGAGGTGGATAGAATATTGATTGGTAGACTTGAAGCAAAGAGAAGGAAAACATGGGTCTTTTTTCTGAATGTCAGGCAGTGACTAGTGGGGTACCACAGAAATCAGTACAAGGACCCCAGTTATTCACGATGTATGTTAAAGGACTAAATGTTTCAAAATTTGCAGATGACACAAAACTGGATAGAAAGGGTGAGCTGTGAGGATGATACAGAGATGTGGCAGTGTGATTTGGAAAGGCTGTGGGAGTAAGGTAGGAAGATGCAGGATAATAAATGTGAGGTTCTCCACTTTGGTAGCAAAAATAGGAAGGCAGATTATTATTTGAATGGCTGTAAATTGAGAAAAGGGAATGTTCAACAAGACTTGAGTGCGCATGTGCACCAATCACTGAAAATGGGCAGCATGGTAGCTTAGTGGTTAATACTGCTGCTTCACAGTGCCAGAGACTCAGGTTTGATTCCAGCCTAGGCTGACTGTGTGTGTGGAATTTGCACATTCTCTCTAGAGTTCTGTCCATGTGGGTTTCTGCCAGGTATTTTGGTTTCCTCCCCAAATCTGAAGATGTGCAGGCTAGATGGATTAGCCACAGTAAATGCATGGGGGCCTAGGTCTAGGTGGGATGCTCTGAGGATCAGTATGGACTCAATGGATCGAATGGCCTCTTTCTACACCGTAGAGTTTCTCTGATTGTAAATAGGCAGCAGACAGCAAACTGTATATTGCCTTCATAGTGAGATGGTTTAAATACAGGAACAAGGATATCTTGCTGCAATAATGCAGGGCATTGATGAGCCACACCTGGTATATTGTGTGCAGGTTTGGTCTCCTTATCTTGAGAAAGTGTATAAGGTATGAGCAGGTAAGAGTTAAGCAGAGTTAAGTTTAGGCATCCTCATAGCAGACCACTTTAGGGACCACCTCTGGGACACCCGCACCAATCAACCACACTGCCCCATGGCCCAACATTTCAACTCCCCCTCCCACTCTGCTGAGGACTTGCAGGTCCTGGGCCTCCTTCACCGCCACTCCCTCACTACCCAATGCCTGGAGGAAGAACGCATCACCTTCTGCCTTGGAACACTTTAACCCCAGGGCATCAATGTGGACTTCACCAATTTCCACATTTCCCTAAAAATAAAATCTATTTTCATGTTGTACATCTCAGAGTCTATAAATAAAGTCTATATTGTATTTAGTTGCAACATGACTGTGATTGGGCAGGACGAATAGATCAGTTGGTCTTTCCCTGTCCATTAGTTTTTCTATGATTCTATATGTGATTCCAACTACTACTCTGACAGTAAACAAGTTTACTGGTGTGTTTCCCTGTGAAAAGTATTTAAAATAGACTTTTTACATATTCAGTAGGTTACTAGTTGATAAGTAACTTTGATTTTTAAAAAAAGCTTGTGATAAAAATAAGTAAGGAAGTTGAGGTTTGTTGACTTTCGCACAACAACCTCATTCATGCTCGTTTATAGAAAAGATGCGGAAGTTGGACATCTGATACTCGGTTGTCGACATCGAGGAAGACTCCTCAGTGAGATCTCAGGATCAGGAGTAAGACAGATCACACGTGATGTAAACGCCCGAGGATATCTCATCAGAAGTAACATGCGGCTCAACAGTCTTTACGTTTCCAGTCAGAGCGAATAAACGTAATCCCTAAAAACGAAGACTAACAAATCAGCTTCCTTCATTGTCTTTCTTTTGCACACAAAGACACACACACGATATGCCCACGCATCCTGACTTCTGTAGCCCGAGGTGTTGCGGGATTGCAGAGCACATCGTTTCCCAGGATTGAAGTCGATTTCTCGGGCCTGAAACGGATATAGCACAAGTAAAAGTTGCGCAAGAGGCGAGGAGTGTGTGTGAGAAAGGATTTTCTTCGTTTACACTTACTGTGTGCCTTGTGTTGTGACTGAGGAGCCGGGCCGCGGACCAGAACCGTCTGGATCGCGTGCGCGAGCCACTGTTCAACGGCTGCACCGCGAGCTGCGTCTCGCACTCCAGCCTTCACCCGCTTGGAGCCGGAATTGGAGTGAGCAAGCCCCCACCCCCCCCGTTCGCTCCCCACCCACTCGGAGCGAGTGAGTGGCCTTGCGGCTTCCAACCTCCCCTGCCACTAACTACCTAACTGACTGACGGACGGACGGACGGAAGGAAGACAGATGAAGTCATGAACTCTCCTCTCCGCTGACTGCTCCCGTGCTAAAGTTGCGTCTCCACTTTCCCCACCCCACTCCTGTCGCATGTTGATGCTTTTAGACATAAAAAAGTTTTTCCTCTTCCATCCGCTCCTCCGATACCCCCCTGTTATTGTGTGTGCGCGCCTGTTCGCGGGGCTGTGACCATGATGGCGGCGGAAGTCGGGAACGAGTGCCTGTTGGCGGCGGCTGTGACCGTGGCGGCTCCGGGCGCAGATGGCGAGACGGCTGTTTTCCAGTCTTCCCCGCAGAAAGTGCCGGAATTGAGCTCCGTGCGGCCTCTCGAGTCTGAATCGTCGTCGTCACCGCCACCACCACCATCATCATCATCACCACCGCCGCCTCCGGCTCCGTTCCTTTCCGAACCTACTGTCGGGGCTGCCCCTCTCACCAACACTCCTGCTCTCCCCATGCCCCCGGACGAAGTGGATTCTTTCGACGGGCATGAGTTTGAAGAGGAAGAAGTGGCGATCCCGCTTACGGCTCCCCCAACCAACCAGTGAGTAATGAGCTAGAAACGGCCTGCACCAGACAGCGGCCCAGGGGCTTGTCAAGGGGGGCCAGGAGGGAGGGAGGGAGGGAGGGAAGGAAGGTTCTTGAGAACAAAGAACCAGAGCCGTAGGCCTGCCATCACACCTGACCCAAATTATTAAACATAAAGCTAATAGAAAAGAAGACAACGCAACATACTTTATCTGTTGCTAACGAGGAGTGTGAATTCATAATTCACGTAGCCGGAAGCTCATTTCCTAGCTAATATTTACCACATACAAATTGAGGTTTTGAATGTTAAGAGACATTCAAAATTGCCTCACTATTGAGCATTGTACATTTTTAATTTGTTTGATACTGTAATGCTGGAATATTCTACGTTACTGATACTTTACAGGACTTGGAATGATGTTGGAGGTTGTCTGCGGATATCAGAAATGTAGTGTGACTGTTGGAGGAAATCAGAAAATCTGGACAGATTTTTGACCTTTTTTGCTTTTGTTTATTTGTTACTGCTGTTCTATCGCTTGAACGTGTCTTGTGAATCGCTTCATTTCGGAGAATAGTTGGGATTTGTAGTAGATCAGGTGTGTCATAAAATGAACTGGGAATGCGAATGCTTACTCATTTGAAAAGAACTGATTATTATAAATTTGCTCAGCGAGGTATGTGCCAACGCTACTGTCAGACTTGCGTCCTGGAAGTTAGAATATTACAGGTTATCGGAAAGTGTGTGTTTTGTGATTCCGGGATATCAGCTCTCAGTTGCTCACGGTTGTGCGGAATGACCTTCTCTGTTTGTAAAGCTTATGACTATTTTAAAATACTTATTACAATATTACAATGCCATGATTATAAGTGAACTTCTGTTATTCATACTGATGTTTAACTCATAATGTTGTGGTTTTGATTTTTTCCAATTCCGATTTAAATATAGGATTAGGCTCTTCTATCAATCTTGTTGTCTGTGTGTCAATGCTAATGTTTCATCGATTGGTTTGTCATTCCAACTCTGTATTTGCACCTTTTTAGGATTTTGATCAAGTCCTATGATTGTCATTTTTGGTTACCTGTGATGATATGCTACAATAACACTCTTGAGTGCAAACACTTTAATTTCCTTGTTTAGTTTTGGTAGTAATCTTGATGCAGTTGCCAGTTATGGTGTCACTATATATTTGAAATTGACTTGTACGTATGTTCAGAACTCTTTCCATTGGTTTTGAATGCGTTGTGATTTTTAAAAAATCTTTCTCAACACTGCTATATCCTCTCTATATAAGAAGAAATGATTGGCAGCCAAGAAAAGTATAACAAGTAGTGTAGGCTGAGTGAGAGTTACAAAGTCAAAGTTGGATTGTGCCAAGGATTGCTTGTCATGGTTGTTCTAACTAAGCAGAAAGTCCATATTCAATGATGTGTGCAAATGACATTAAATTTTAAGGACGGAATGATGAGAACACAAGTGTTTAGAGAATTGTGGAAAAGCACTGGAGGATGGAGATTAGTAGATCAAAGACTTGTATATGGGCTGTCCATTTGAGTCTGGGAAGGGGGATAAGCGTGAATCTGTCAAGTTTATAACTAAAAACCTGGAGAGAGTGAGTATTTTCAAACATGTGAAATTGGTGGTGGCAGAAGATGTATGCAAGTGTGTACAATAGAAATTAGTTCTTGTTGGAATATTTGAATGATGTGAATTGTTATGATCCTAGTTTAAGTTATGCCTGGTCAAGTCAAGTCCCAGAACCAATGATGTGATTAGGTCAACTGCTACAATTCACATTTACATAGCAACTTGAGTGGAATGTCATAAATTGCTTTGCTGGAATGTTAATTTTTACTTCAAAATAGTTGAATTAAAAGGAGGAAAAGTGATTCTTCAGTTACACACATTCTTGCTTAAATGCATTCTTATTTCTGTCTTAAATGTGAGATCTGTTATTTTTAAACTGTATTCCCTGTGTTTTGATTCACTTCACTTAGAGTCATGAAGATTATAGCATGGAAACAGAACCTTTGATCTAACTCGTCCCTGCTGACCAGATATCTGAAATTAATCTAGTCTCATTTACCAGCATTTGGCCTATATTCCTCTAAACCCTTCCAGGACTCTGAGGGAGCATCCTTCGAATAAACTTTGCAGTGGTACAAACTTGGTTAGAGACAAAAGAAATTGCAAATGCTGGAATCTAAGGTAGACAAGCAGGAGGCTGGGAGAACACAGCAAGGCAGGCAGCAACAGGAAGGAAGAAGCATTACACCCAAAATGTGGACTTCTCCGCCTCTTGATGTTGCCTGCCTTGCTGTGTTCTCCCAGCCTCCTGCTAATCTACCTTGGATTCCAGCATCTGCAATTTTTACTTTTGAGTCCACTACTTCCTCTGACAGCTCATTCCATACACGCACCACCCTTTGTGTGAAAACGTTGCTGTTTAGCTCCCTTTTAAATCTTTCCCCTTCACCCTAAATCTATGCCCTCTAGTCTGGACTCTCCTACCCCAGGGAAAAAGACCTTGTCTACTTACCCTATCCATGTCCGTCATGATTTTATAAACCTCTTTATGGTCACTCCTCAGTCTCCGATGCTTCAGGGAAAGCAGCGCCAGCCTACTCAACCTCTCCCTGTAGCTCCAACCCAGGCAACATCCTTGTAAATCTTTTCTGAACCCTTTCAAGTTTCACAACATCCTTCCTATAGGAGGGAGACCAGAATTGTATGCAGTATTCCAAAAGTGGCCTAACCAATGTCCTGTACAGCTGCAACATGATCTCCCAACTCCTGTACTCCGTGCTCTGACCAATAAAGGAAAGCGTACAAAATGCCACCTTCACTATCCTATCTACCTGCGGCTCCACTTTCAAAGAACTGTGAACTTGCACTTCAAGGTCTTTGTTCAGCAACATTCCCTAAAGACCTTAGCATTAAGTGTGTAAGTCCTGCCCTGATTTGCCTTTCCAAAATGCAGAATTATCTAAATACAACTCCATCTGCTACTCATTGGCCCATCTGTTCAAGATCCCATTTTACTCTGAGGTAACCCTCTTCACTGTCCACTTCACCTCTAATTTTGGTGTGATCTGCAAATTTACTACTTCAGAGAAAGCATCCTCTCAACAGCTATCCAAAGAAGACTTCTTGGGCTTTTGTTTCAAAAATCTTTTCTTGTTTTTCCAGTGAGTAAAAACTCAATGTTTTGTCAGAAGACAACATCAATTATAGACAAATATGGGGTGTGAAAAAGAAAAAAAAGGTTATAGTTTGAGTAATACAGAGTTTTGAGTATTTGGGGCAGGATTTGAACTCTGGTTTTTTTTAAAGCCGAAGCATTGGACCCGGAGCTGACTATAGACTATCAAGTACAAGGTGGATGCATCCAAGTTAGATGACGGAGTAGCTGAAAATGTGTTGCTGGTTAAAGTACAGCAGGTCAGGCAGCATCCAAGGAACAGGAAATTCGAAGGAATGAGGAAAGTGTGTCCAGCAGGCTAAGATAAAAGGTAGGGAGGAGGGACTTGGGGGAGGGGTGATGGAGATGTGATAGGTGGAAGGAGGTCAAGGTGAGAGTGATAGGCCGGAGTGGGATGGGGGCGGAGAGGTCAGGAAGAAAATTGCAGGTTAGGAGGGCGGTGCTGAGTTCGAGGGAATCGACTGAGACAAGGTGGGGGAGGGGAAATGAGGAAACTGGAGAAAGAGTTCATCCCTTGTGGTTGGAGGGTTCCCAGACGGAAGATGAGGTGCTCTTCCTCCAACTGTTGTTGTTATGTTCTGGCGATGGAGGAGTCCAAGGACCTGCATGTCCTCGGTGGAGTGGGAGGGAGAGTTAAAGTGTTGAGCCACGGGGTGGTTGGGTTGGTTGGTGCGGGCGTCCCAGAGGTGTTCCCTGAAGCATTCTACAAGTAGGCGGCCAGTCTCCCCAATGTGTGGGCGGCACGGTGGCACAGTGGTTAACACTGCTGCCTCACAGCGCCTGAGACCCGGGTTCAATTCCCGACTCAGGCGACTGACTGTGTGGAGTTTGCACGTTCTCCCCGTGTCTGCGTGGGTTTCCTCCGGGTGCTCCGGTTTCCTCCCACAGTCACAAAGATGTGCGGGTCAGGTGAATTGGCCATGCTAAATTGCCCGTAGTGTTAGGTGAAGGGGTAAATGTAGGGGTATGGGTGGGTTGCGCTTTGGCGAGTCGGTGTGGACTTGTTGGGCCGAAGGGCCTGTTTCCACACTGTAAGTAATCTAATCTAATATAGAGGAGGCCACATCGGGTGCAGCGGATGCAATAGATGATGTGTGTGGAGGTACAGGTGAATTTGTGGCGGATATGGAAGGATCCCTTGGGTCCTTGGAGAGAAGTAAGGGAGGAGGTGTAGGCGTAAGTTTTGCATTTCCTGCGGTTGCAGGGGAAGGTGCTGGGAGTGGAGGTTGGGTTGGTGGGGGGAGGGAGTCATGAAGGGAGTCGTCTTTGCGGAACGCTGATAGGGGAGGGGAGGGAAATATATCCCTGGTGGTGGGGTCCGTTTGGAGGTGGCAGAAATGATGGCGGATGATACGCTGTATACGGAGGTTGGTGGGGTGGTAGGTGAGAACCAGTAGGGTTCTGTCCTGGTGGCGGTTGGAGGGGCGGGGCTCAAGGGCGGAGGAGCGGGAAGCGGAGGAGATGCGGTGGAGGGCATCGTCGATCACGTCTGGGGGGAATCTGCGGTCCTTGAAGCAGGA
The DNA here is from genome assembly GCF_020745735.1 of Hemiscyllium ocellatum. NCBI lineage: Eukaryota > Metazoa > Chordata > Chondrichthyes > Orectolobiformes > Hemiscylliidae > Hemiscyllium > Hemiscyllium ocellatum. The sequence continues at coordinate 48,862,153 of NC_083402.1, forward strand.
GGCCATCTGGGCTGTACGGTATTGGAACTGGTCCTCCTGGGAGCAGATGCGGCGGAGACGAAGGAATTGGGAATATGGGATGGTGTTTTTACAGGGGGCAGGGTGGGAGGAGGTGTAGTCCGGGTAGCTGTGGGAGTCAGTTGGTTTATAGTAGATGTCTGTGTTGATTCGGTCGCCTGAGATAGAAATGGAAAGGTCCAGGAAGTGGAGGGAGGAGTCTGAGACAGTCCAGGTGAATTTGAGGTCGGGATGGAAGGTGTTGGTAAAGTTGATTAATAGTGAAGAGATTCATTTTATAGAGTCATAGAGATGTATAGCATGGAAACAGACCCTTCGGTCCAACTGGTCCATGCTGACCAGATATTCTAAATCAATTTGGTCCCATTTGCCAGCACTTGCCCCATACCCCTCCAAACCCTTTCTATTTATATACCCACCGGGGTGCCTTTTAAATGCTGTAATTGTACCAACCTCCACCGCTTCCTCTGGCAGCTTATTCCATACATTCACCACCCTCTGTGAGAAAAAGTTGTCCCTTAGGTCCCTTTAAATCTTTCAACTCTCGCCCTATACTGAAGTCTTCTCATTCTGGACTCCACTACCCCAGGGAAAAGATCTTTTCTATTCATCCTATCCATCCACTTCATGATTTTCTAAACCTCTATAAGGTCATCCCTCAGCCTCCATGTTCCAGGGAAAACAGCTCCAGCCTATTCAGCCTCTCTCTTTAGCTCAAATCCTCCACCCTGGCAACATCCTGGTAAGTCTTTTATGAACCCTTTCAAATTTCACAAATACTTCCTACAGCAGGGAGACCAGAACTGCGCACAATATTCCAAAAGTGGCCAAACCAATGTCCTGTACAGACAAAAAATGACCTCCCAACTCTTCTACTCAATGCTCTGGCCAATAAACCACCTGATGAAGGAGCAGCGCTCCAAAAGCTAGTGCTTTCAATTAAACCTGTTCGACTATAACCTGGTATTGTGTGATTTTTAACTCTGGCCAATAAAGGAACTCGTGCAAAAAGCCTTCACTAATCTATCTTCCTGCGACTCCACTTCCAAGGAAATATGAACCAGCTCTCCAAGGTCTCTGTTCAGTAACACTCTCTAGGACCTTTACCATTAATTGAATTGAATTTATTGTCACGTGTACTAAGGCACAGTGAAAAGCTTTATCTTGAGTAATACAGACAGATCACAAAGTAGCATAGATGGTAAATAATAGGTAAACAGCAGCGAAAACAAAAACACAGGTACAGGCGAATGTTAAGAGTTTGAGTCCATTTAGTATTCTAACTACAGCAGGGAGAAACTGTTGCGAAATTGGCTGGTGTGTGTGTTCAGGCTTCTGTACCTTCTCTCTGATGGTAGAGGTTGTAGAAAAACATTGCCAGGGTGGGATGGATTTTTAAGAATGCCAGCAGTGTTTCTTTAACAGCGGTTCTTGTAGATGGATTCTATAGATGGGATTCTAAAGTGTATAAGTCCTGCCCTGATTTGCCTTTCCAAAATGCAGCACCTCACATTTATCTAAATTAAACTCCATCTGCCACTCCTTAGTCCATTGGCCTATCTATTCTAGATCCTGTTGTACTCTGAGTTAATCTTCTTCGCTGTACACTACAGCTCCAATTTTGGTGCTTTTGCAAACTATTAATTATGCTTCCTGTGTACATATGCAAATCATTTGGAGATCTTAGAAGAATTCTGATAATTAAAATTTGTCTTAGATGTGATCGCGCAATTGGATAGCAATTGTTGAACAGTGCCAAGTGTTGAGAGTTACATTATCAACCGCAAAATATTGCAGATGCTGGAAATTGAAATTTTTAAAAAAAGGAGCATTGGAGAAACCCAGCATGTCTAGTAGTATATGTAGAGAGAACCAGGATGCTGCTGTGACTAAAGGGTTTGAGTCATAAGGAGAGGCTGGATAGGCTGGGCCTTTTTTTTTGTGGGAACATAGGTTAAGCGGTAGCGTTGTAGAGGTTTGTAAAATCATGAGTGGCTTAGATAAGGTCAACAGCAAAGATCTTTTTCTGAGGCTGGGGGCGTTCAAAACTAGTGGGCATATTTTCAAGTGAGAGGAGAAAGACTGAAAGGAACCTGGGGGCAACATTTTCCACACAGGGTGGTTCGTCTGTAGAATAAATTGCAAGAGGAGGTAGAAGATGCAAGTACAGTTACAACATTTAAGAGACATTAAGATAGGTAAATTGAAATGATTGAAATTCAAAGATTGAAATGGATATGGGCCAAATGCAGGCAAATGGGACTAGTTTGGAGAGAGTGGCCATAATTCTGTTAAGTTTAGTTTAGCGATGGAAAGGATAGGTACATGCCACAGGGCAAGAGTTACAGATGGGGGAAGGGCAATTATAATGCGATTAGGCAAGACTTGGGAGGTAAAGAATAGGGTAGCAAAATGCAGGAGATGGGGATAATTGAAATGTGGAGCTGATTTAAGGAACAGATACTATGTCCTCGATAGGTATGTCCCTTGTTAAGCGGAAGAGGGAGGCTTATGTGACGTTGAGATGAGATGGTTCAGATGAGGCGATGGAGAGTTACAGATTAGCTAGGAAGGATTTAAAGAGAGGTTTAAGAAAAGTAAGGAGGGGGCATGAGCAGATTAGCATGTAGAATAAAGGAGAACCCTAAAGCTTTCTATAGGTATATGAGGAATAAAAGGATGACTAGGGCCAGTCAAAGACAGAAGTGGGAAATTGTGTGTGGATCCTGTGGAGATTGGAAAGGAGCTAAATGAATATTTCTCATCCTGTTTTCACTCAAGAAAAGGAAAACATTATAGAGGAGAAGACTGAGAGATATGGGCTATTAGACTAGAAAGAATTGAGTTTAATAAGGAGGAGGTGTTATCAATTCGAGAATGTGTGAAAGTAGATAAGTCCCCTGGATCAGATTGGATTTATCAGAGGATTCTCTGGGAAGCTAGGGAGGAGATGGCAGAGCCTTTGGTCTTGATATTTGAGTCGTCATTATCTTTCAGGTTTAGAACCAGAGGACTGGAGGATTTCAAACGTTGTGCCCTTGTTCAGGAAGGGCAGCAGGGATAACCCAGGTAATTATAGACCAGTGAGCCTTACGTCTGTTGTAGGAAAAGTTTTGGAAAGGATTATAAGAGAGAGGATTTATAATCATCTAGCAAGCAACAGTTTGATTGGAGAAAGTCAATATTGTCAAGGGCAGGTCGTGTCTCTCAAACCTCAGCGATTTCTGAAAAGGCGACCAAGCATGTGGATGAGGGTAGGACAGTTTGGTGTACATGGATTTCAGTAAAGCCTTTGATAAGGTTCTACATGGTCGGCTCTTGGAGAAAATACGGAAGCATGGACTTGAGGGTGATTTGCAGTTTGAATTAGAAACTGGCTTTCTGTAAGAAGGCATCGAGTAGTGGTTGATGGAAAATTTTCAGCCTGGAGCCCGGTTACTAGTGGTGTGTTTTTGAACCACTGCTGTTTGTCATTTTTATAAATGACTTGGACGCAGGCATAGGTGGGTGGATTAATAAGTTTGCAGATGACACTAAAGTTGGTGGAGTGGTGGACAGCATGGCAGAAAGTTGCAGGGGAACTTGGATAAACTGCAGAATTGAGCTAAGAAGTGTCAAATGGAGTTCAATGCAGGTAATTGTGAGGTGATTCACTTTGGGAAGAAAAACAGGAAGGTAGAGTACTGGGTCAATGGAAATATTCTTGGTAGTATGGTTGTGCAGAAGTATCTATGTACATAGATCCCTGAAAGTTGCCACTCAGATTGAGAGTCCTGTTAAGAAGGCATACAGTGTGTTAGGTTTTATTGGTAGTGAGATTGAGTTCCAGCGCCATGAAGTCATGCTGCAACTGTACAAAACACTAGTGCTGCCTCACTTGCAAAATTGTTTACAGTTCTGGTAACCCCATTGCAGGAAGAATGTGGAAGGATGTGAAAGCATTGGAAAAGGTGCAGAGGAGATTTACCAGGATGTTGCCTGGTCTGGAGGGAAGTCTTTATGAGGAAAGGCTGAGGGACTTGGGTCTGTTCTCATTGGAGAAAAGAGGGGATTTAATAGAGACATGCAGGATGATCAGAGGATTGGATAAGGTGGACAGTGAGAGTCTTTTTCATGGATGATGACGTCGGCTTGTATGAGGTGGCATAGCTGCAAATTGAGGGGTGATAGATTTAAGACAGATATCAGAGGCAGGTTCTTTACTCAGGCTGGTAAGGGTCTGGAATGCCTTGCCTGGCAGTGTAGTTAACTCAGCCACATTAGGGGCATATAAACCCTCCTTGGATAAGCATATGGATGATGATGGGATTGTGTAGGGCTTAGATTAGTTCACAGGTCGGCACATCATCGAGGGACGAAGGGCATGTTCTGCACTGTATTGTTCTATGCCTAGTTTGGGAGACTTGGTCAGCATTGACGAGTTGAACTGAAGGGTCTTGTTTCCATGTGTGTGACTCTATGACTCTAAGATGGTTGTTGTTTGCAGGAAGATATAGATGGATAAATCAGCTGGACAGAGCAGTGGCAAATGGTATTTAGCCCTGACAAAGTGCGAGGTCATGGACTTTGGAAGAAGAAACAAGATGAGTGAGTAATTAATGAGTGGCAATACACTAGGTAGTTTAGAGGAACAATGGGATCTTTTGGTAATTATTCACAGATTCCTGAAATCAGCAGATCACGTGAGTAGGATAGTTAAGACATGTGGGACGTTTGCTTTCATCAGTTGTGGCATAGAGTATAAGAGGTAAAAACAAGGACTGCAGATGCTCCTCGGATGCTGCCTGACCTGCTGTGCTTTTCCAGCACCATTCTAATCTAGGCATAGAGTATAAGAGCGAGGTGGTAATATTGGAATTGTGCAGAGCATTGCTTTGACTAAAGCTGGAGAAAATGTGCATTTCTGGTCACCTCACTCTGGTAAGGATGTGATACTACTAGACTGGGTTTGGCGGAGTTTTACCAGGATGTTGCCTGGAATGGAGAAATTAAGCTTTAAGAGTAGGCTTGGATTGTTTTCCTAAGAGTAGAGAAGATGGAGGGGGGTGGGGGGGTGATTATGGTTAGGCTGTATAAGATTAAGGGGTAAAAGCAATGACTGCAGATGCTGGAAACCAGATTCTGGATCAGTGGTGCTGGAAGAGCACAGCAGTTCAGGCAGCATCCAACGAGCAGTGAAATCGACGTTTTGTGCAAAAGCCCTTCATCAGGAATAAAGGCAGAGAGACTGAAGCGTGGAGAGATAAGCTTGGGGAGGTTGGGGGTGGAGAGAGTAGCATAGAGTACAGTGGGTGAGTGGAGGAGGAGATGAAGGTGATAGGTCAGGGAGGAAAGGGTGGAGTGGATAGTTGGAAAAGGAGCTAGGCAGGTCGGACATGTCATGGTGACAGTGCTGAGCTGGAAGTTTGAAACTAGGATGAGGTGGGGAAGGGGAAATGAAACTGTTGAAGTCCACATTGATGCCCTGGGGTTGAAGTGTTCTGAGGCGGAAGATGAGTCATTCTTCCTCCAGGTATCTGGTGGTGAGGGAGCGGCGGTGAAGGAGGCCCAGGACCTCCATGTACTCGGCAGAGTGGGAGGGGGAGTTGAAATGTTGGGCCATGGGGCGGTGTGGTTGATTGGTGCGGGTGTCTCGGAGATGTTCCCTAAAGCACTCTGCTAGGAGGTGTCCAGTCTCCCCAATGTAGCGGAGACCGCATCGGGAGCAACAGATATACAATAAATGATATTAGTGGATGTGCAGGTAAAAATTTGGATGTGGAAGGCTCCTTTAGGGCCTTGGATAGAGGTGAGGGAGGAGGTGTGGGCAGGGGAAAGTGCCAGGATGGGAGGGCGGGTCGTAGAGGGGGCGTGGACCTGACCAGGTAGTCACGGAGGGAACGGTCTTTGCGGAAGGCGGAAAGGGGTGGGGAGGGAAATATATCCCTGGTGGTGGGGTCTTTTTGGAGGTGGCGGAAATGTCGGCGGATGATTTGGTTTATGCGAAGGTTTGTGGGGTGCAAGGTGAGCACCAGGGGCGTTTTGTCCTTGTTACGGTTGGAGGGGTGGGGTCTGAGGACGGAGGTGCGGGATGTGGACGCGATGCGTTGGAGGGCATCTTTAACCACGTGGGAAGAGAAATTATGGTCTCTGGACCTCCTTCACCGCCGCTCCCTCACCACCAGATGCCTGGAGGAAGACCGCCTCATCTTCCGCCTCAGAACACTTCAACCCCAGGGCATCAATGTGGACTTCAACAGTTTCCTCATTTTCCCCTTCCCCCACCTCATCCTAGTTTCAAACTTCCAGCTCAGCACTGTCCCCATGACTTGTCTGGACTTGTCTGACCTGCCTAGCTCCTTTTCCACCTATCCACTCCACCCTTTCCTCCCTGACCTATCACCTTCATCTCCTCCCCCACTCACCCATTGTACTCTATGCTACTTACTCCACCCCCAACCTCCCCAAGCTTATCTCTCCACGCTTCAGTCTCTCTGCCTTTATTCCTGATGAAGGGCTTTTGCCCGAAACGTCGATTTCGCTGCTCGTTGGATGCTGCCTGAACTGCTAAGATTAAGGGGTATGGACAAGGTAAACAGAGAGCACCTGTTTCCTTGGCTGGGATGGGGGGAGGTGGTTAGTTGTGAGGGGACTTAGTTTTAGGATAAGGAGATTTTGAAAGAAAACACTTTCACTCAGTGGGGAGTGGAAATCTGGATTGCACTGTCAGGTCGGTTGATGGAGGCTGGAAACCTTGCAACACCTTTTTTAAACATATGGAATATTATAACATTCAAGGATATGGTTCAAATGTAGGAAACTGGGATTGGTGCACTTTTAGTGGTAGTACAGACATGATGGACCAAAAGGCCTTTTCTGCACAATACGCCTGTGGCTTCAGAGAAATAATGGCTTTCCTTTAAGGGGATTAAAACTGTTCACAGTACTCCAGATGAGTTCTCACCAGCACCTGTAGACCTGTCTACTCTCATACTCCTTGAAATAAGGCCCAATGTTCCATTAGCCTTCCTGGTTACCTGCTGCAATTGTGTGCCAGCTTTTTATGTTTTGTGCACAGTTACACTCTTCCTTCGTGTTACAGCTTTTTGCAATTTTTCTCAATTTAAATAATATTCTGTTAGGGAGGTTTGGGGATGGGAAGGCCAAGAATTTATTTTTAAAAAGCTCTAGATAGAAAATAGCCTTGTTGCAAATAATGATTTTTAAAGGATTGTTTTAAAATTGCTTTCAATTTGAAGATGATTTATGGATTCATGCAATCCGTTTTTAATTCTGCTTGACAACATACTTGTGTTGGTTAAGGATTAAAGGATGACCTGGATTGTTTTTGCTGAAAGAAGTTGAAAGATATTTATGCTTTGAGACAATGTAAGTAGCATGTGTGTTTAGAGTGGAAACTTGAGAGACTCCAAATCCCACAAAAGTGTGGAAAATCTAAAACTGTAGATAGCTGTGCTTTAAACTGTTTGTTTTCAAATAACAGAGTTTAGCTCTCCTCTTCTCAAGGAGATCTAATGTGCACTTCGGCCTAACAAGGATTAATATATGATTAATGTTACTATAGAAGAAGCCATTTTTGAGACTGGGGTACAGATTTCCCTACAATTAATTGAATATCATCAACGACAGTGTTGTGTGGTTAGCAGAGGGAGAGGATTCCTTGGCTTTGGAAATTTCCCAGCTAGATGTGGGATATAGATAGACTTGAACTGAAAGAGATGTATCCCGCAATCGTCTAAGAATTTCAGAAGATACTTCCTGGAGAAATATTTGGCCAGTGGGAAAGAATGATAGAAACAGGCTTTTCTGCTGGATGTGTCTGGAATTGGTCGCTCAAAGTTACCACTTAACAAAACAAAGAAACGTGAGTCATTTTGAAGGTGGATGCATTCTGGACTGTTTGCATTCTGCAGAATTACAGGGTTTATAGCAATGTGTGATAAGTATAAAGGAAGAACATTCTTTTCTGTAGTTCAAACTATAATTTCCCCACAAAAAGGGATTTTTAAAATATCAAACAGTAACAGTTCTTAACTGGAAAGGCTAATGTTTTAAGTTATTGGTCTCTAAGGGGATCATAGCAACCAACAAACTAGACTATGATAAATGAATGTTGCAATATTACATCAATAAAATGTAAGAAAGGATGCCAAATTGCAATATTTTTAAAAGAGAGTACAGATATGTGCTGCGGAGAATGTAGATACAGATAAGAAAAGAGTACAAACAGAAACACTATGATTGAAGGACATAGAATTTTTAAGAAAAAAGTTGTTACCTTGGATGTTTTACGGATCTTGTAGCAATGAAATAGAATTAAAAATCTGTGAGATATTTGTGATAAGCTATCCACTTGTCAGTTGGAAAAGAGGAAAAAATTAGAAAAGCTTATGGATTGTTGTCCTAAAATCAAATTTCCAAACTGTTCAACCAGCAGTGCTGTATAGTCTGGGAAATTGCCTAATCTGGCAATATCTTGCTTGTTGTGAGTAGTACCTGAATGCTTTGAGAGCAATATTAACAATATGATGAAGATTGAGTTCCAAATTGGAAAGTGCAAAACAGTTATGCACCGATATGGATAGTTTTTAAGATTGAGGAGTAAGCTTGTCATAGTAACATGGAAGAGAGCAATTGCTACCCTGGGCTAAATCACCAATTGATTGAAATTCAAATACAAAAACTTAATATAACTTTCCTTGGGGGCGAATGCAATTTATAGGGCTGTGTTAGTATTATAGGACCCAGTATGTAAGTTTGAAACAGAATGTCTCCATGAATGGCATTTATTCTTAGATGATAAGCATAAGAGTGAGAGATTTACAGCAAGAAGGAGGTGGTAAAATCACCTGATAAAGATATACTGGCATTGGAGGCAGTCTAGAGAAGGTAATACTGAGCATGGAGGGATTTTCTTATGAAGAGAAGTTGGGTAGGTTGGACCTGTACTCTTTGGAGTTTCGAAGAATGAGAGGCGACCTCCTTTTGATGTACTTAAGTCTCTTGGAGTGTTTGGCAGGGTAAATGCTGAGAGGTTATTTTCCCTTGTCATTCTTTTAAGAAAGAGAATTGTGGAGAAATGTCTTCTCAGGATAGTGAATCTGTGGAATTCTCAGAGGGCTGCAGACATCAGTACGTTCAAGGCTGAGATTGACAGATTTTTAAGCTGTGAGGGAATAAGGGGTTATGGGGAAAATGCTGGGAAATGAACTTGGATTGTGTGCATATAATGCCAACTGAACTTTGCTTTCAGCTTACTGTTTTCTGTATCATTTCTTGTCATCTGATCTCTGTCTCTAGTGGAGTTTGATTTTGTCACTCGGGTCAACCAGTGAGTCCAGGGGTTCTGGGGCACGTAGTGACTAGTGAGCGGAATAGAATATGGGAAATCAGAAGCACAGATGGTAAGAGCAGAACGAGAGTGATGTAGAGATGAGATTTTTTGTAAATGGAAGATGACCTCTGGATGATGGGAGACATTCATGCTCTTTGACAGCACAGAGAAAACTTTGTTTGGATTTAGGAAAATATGGGGTCTTGAATGGTGAGTTCACAGTGGTGCGGTGGCTCACTACTGCCTCAAAGAGCCATGGACCCAGGTTCAAATCCAGCCTTGGGAGACTGTTTGTCTATGTGGAATTTGCACATTCTCCCCATACCTGCATGGGTTTTCTGTGGGTGCTCTGGTTTCCTCCTACAACCCAGAGATGTGCAGGTTGGCGGGACTGGCCATGGGAATTGCAGGACAGCAGGGATGTGGACAGGGGTTGGATTTGGGATGTACATGGGATGTTGAGAAGGATGACATGGGAGGGCCATGAGGCTTGGGTTATTGGGTCTTAGCTAACTATTAAGTTGAGAAATGCATTGTCCTGGCAATTCTGTAATTGATGTTACTTAAACAATGAAATACAATAAGGTTTTAGCTCCATTTGGAATTTCAGTTTAAAAAGAACATATAGCTTAAACTAGTTTAAAGCTTTACAAATTCAAAATGTAGGTCTGTTTAATATATGAGAGGTAAAACTGGAATAATTGGGGAGAGCTACCTTGAACGAAACAAGTACATCCGAGTCATAGATTGACAGGTAAAACTGGAAACATTGGGCCCTTTTTTTTAGAAGAGGGAGTTCTTTGGGTACAGTCAAACTACATTCCCAATATAGAAAACAAAAACAGGGCAAACAGATCCAGGACTTTCCAGGTGAGGGAAGAGGAAAGGAGTAAGTTTAAGCAGAAAATTCTGTGGCAAATATCGGGTAGACAACGCAACTGGAAAACAGACTCAATGTAGAAGAATCAGAGGAAAAGAGAAAGCTAATAAAAGAAGTATGGCTAATGTTTTTTTTTAAAAAAGGAAATCTCATGTGTATGTATAAATAGTAAAGGATTGTGAAGGAAGTTGTGAGGATTGTTATGGCCCAAAATGGAGGTTTGCCCATTTAGGTAGCCATCATGGCTAGATTCTAAATGAATACCTTGTACCTTTCTTTACCAAGGGGAATAAGGAGCTGCCTGTCATAGTTGAAGCTGGGGCAGTTGAGAAGGCATATGTAGAGCGAGAGAGGATATTTGTTAGGCTGCCAAACTTGAGATAATAAATGAATAGATCAGATGAGAAGTGTCCAAGGATACGAAGGGAAGTATGAAGTAAATAGGCAGAATTTTCTGATCTTAGGTTCAACTTTTGGGTTGGCAGCAGAAGAGTGGATAATTACAAATGTCACATTCTAGTTTTAAAAAAAAAGCCAGGATAAATCTAGCGACTAGACCAGTCAGGCCAACATCTGGTTTGAGGAAGCTAAGAGACCATAATTTGGGATAAAGTTAATTGAGTTTTGAAAATGATTTAATTAAGGAATAGCAGCAAAGAATTCTTTTCTCAACAAATGGCATTACAGAGATGTGGGGTATGGCCATGTTGAGAGAGCATTTTAATGAAGAATGTGGGAAGCTGATCTTTTTAAGTGTTCATGAAATTAAAGAAGTAAGGAAATTATGATAAGCCTATGCAAATCATTGATTTGGCCTCTCCTGGAGTATTGGGTCTGGTTTTTAAAGAAGGTACATGTAAAATTTAAGAATGGTCCCATGGATCAAGAATTTCCGAGCCCCTCAAGATTTTATAAACCTGTGTAAGGCCACCCTTCAGCCCCTGACATTCCAAGAAAAACAGACCCAGCCTATTCAGCCTCTCCCTATAGCTCAAATCCTCCAACCCTGGCAACATCCTTGCAAATCTTTTCTGAACCCTTTCAAGTTTCATAACATTCTTCTGATATGCAGCTTGTTGAGTGTTGTTATCCCCCACTCAACTTCAGTGGGAAAGCATTATTTTCACCTTGTTTTCTTTATTAGTCTGTTTACTTAGGAACAGCATATCTCATCCCATTTGGGTTCTGTAGTTTTTTTTAAGGGTCCATTTTAAATTTTGTAGAATGTTGTGGTTTGTTTTGGAATGTTATGCCACTATGATATATTTCATTACAGCTGTTTTGTGAGCATCGTTTTTATTGAAAGTTGTTAGGTTTGGATTGACCTGAGATATCCTCCATGAAATGAAAACTTGTGTTGAAAAGGTTTCTATTTCAGCTTTGCAGTTACAGGAAGGAAAAAGCTTGAAGGAGGAGTTGTAGAACTGTAATAACATCTGAATTAGCACACCATTGTATGCACTGTACTGTGTGTTCTTTTCACTTGTTGGAACTGCATTGATCCTGGCAAGTGAACAGCATTTCATTATACCATTAACTTGTGCTTTGCAGATCTGGTGAGTCAGGAGTTAAGAGTTGCAAAATTCCTCACCTATGTTTGATCTGATCTTTTTAGTCGTATTTATTTATAACGCTCATAAAAGTAAGGTTCTGGTTTGACGGTAATCTGCAGGATGTTGGTTGGGCTGGTCTCAATGATGGTCAAGGGGAGATGTAACAATGTGCTTCCTCCTAATGAAGAATTTATCTCTTTCAGCCTTAAAATACACAACATCTGCTCCAATAGTTCTTTGTGGCAAGCAGTTCCAAAAACACTGAACCCTCTGAGAGGAGAAGTTCCTCCTCCTCCGTCTTAAATTGTTGCTGTTTATTCTAAGCCTAGCATGCTAGTCTTAGACGCTCCAGTGAGAGGAAACATCCTCTCAGCATTTACCTTGTTAAGCCCTTAAAAATCCTATGTTTCAATGATAATGGATTGTTTTCCTCTGTCCTGTAGGAGTTGATCATTACTGAATACTTTTGTGGCATGAATGTTACTTGCACCTATCAGCGTAAAACTGACTCTTGTTCTTATTTTGTTGCGGGGCACAGACTGCTTCAGCCAATTGATTGGTTATTCTCTCTACTGAGCTGCAGTTTCCATCAGAAGCTGTTCTATTTAGACCAAAATATTTTTGATTTACCTGCAATTCCATTGATTGAATGGGAAAGGAAGTCACCAGGGAGTGGTCTACATGCCCCCTTATAGTAAGCACAATGTGGGACGAAGTATACAAAATAATTATTATTGGCTACTTGTGATTAAAAGGGCATAATAATTATAGGTGGCTTTATCTAGATGCAAACTAGAAAATCAACTTGGCAGTAGTAGTCCAGATGAGTTCATAGAATGTGTTTGAGAGACTTTCTTAGAGCAGAATGTTCTGGAACCAGCCAGAGAATAGTATTGTGTAATGTGACAGGATTATTCATGACTTCCAGAGCTACCTCGAGGCAGCAGCAGCCACAGTGACTGAAATTTACATCCACTTTGAAGGGAGAAGATTCGGTCAAAAGAGTTATACTTTAAACTTAAGAGACAAATGTGTTCGCCTGAAAGCTGAGCTAGTCAAACTTAACTGCACTACCAGACTGGGAACACAGTCAGGGATCAGTTGTAGATATTTAAGGGAATATTTCCTAATACACTTTGTTAATACTTTAAAGAAGCATAACAATGAGAGAAACCATCATCTGTAATTAACTAACAAGCTTAGAAAAACTCTCAAATGTAGGGAAAAAGGATGACTGACTGTACAAAGAGAAGTGACAGGTCAAATTGTTAGTCAGAATATAAACAGTGGCAGAGAATGAATAATAAGTTAATCAAAGAAAGAAATTAGTGTATGAGAGAAAACTCGCAAGGAATCTGAAAATAGATAAAAGGAGTTTCTGCATGTATCTAAAAAAGGGAGAGAGTAAGAAGAATGAATGTTGGTTCTCTAGAGGATGATAATAGATAGTTAATAATAAGTAATAAAAAAGAAGTACAGTCAGTTCTGCAGTAATGCAAAAATTCTGTTCTGTAAAATTTCATGTGTGACAATGCTGCCCCGTAACAAGATTATGTTCTCCTTGGTTTTTTTAACAAGAAAAGTTGTAAAGTCAGTGGTGCCGAAATGTCTAACAAACACTGCCTAAGTCAACAATCCAAGGAGGCCTTTAGGTTTTTCAAAGCATTTTTACAATGAAAGGGTAGTGGCCAGTTCTTCCAGTTCAGGATTTTTTCTAGTTTGAATTTGTTTTGGCAGGCAGGTGGAAGCTAATGGTAGCAGAGGTAGCTACAGTGAAAAGAGGTTCCATGCTTAAACACAGATCTTGCCTGAAGTATCTGTCTGAAATCTCTCCTGCTTGTAAGAAGCTGAGTTTGAATTATGATTTGCCGAGGAATATTTATGGGATATTGCAGGAATTGGGACAGCTTTATGTTGTGATTTCGAGTCTGTTGGATTTTTAAGTGTTGTTATTCTGAATTATGTTTTCTTTTGTTCGTGTTTCAACTGTGGTGTTTAAATGAATTCTGTTTTACTTCAAGCCGAGTGGTTTGACCAGCAGCTTCACTCCTGGAATATCTACTTTTCATCCCCTAAAAAAAGTTAAGATCTGGGCTATCATCTTAAAATATTTTGAGGGGGTCTGGCCTGGTCCATAACATGTGTTGTAAGAAAATCGCATAATAATACCATTTAAACTAATCATGTTATAACCAATACATGCTTTAAAAGTTTGGGCTGGAAAAAGTGTCCTCAATTCGTCAATCGCATTATAATGAAGTTGCTTTAACAAAATGCACCTTATAGCAGAATGACCTTTTGCAGATAATTGAACCGATCTTTTGCTTTTGTCTTCACTTTAGAGGATACAAGTGCATTCCACTAATTAAATTAGTAGTTAGAAGGAAGAGAAAGACTTGGGAAATTGCTACCACTGCAGAAGCAGTACTCAGCAAACTGATGGAGCTGCAAGTTGACAAGTTTTCTGGGTCTGGGTGGACCCTTTTAAAAGAGGTTACTAATGTGGTAATACTTTTGGTGTTAATTTTCCAAACTTCTTTTGATTCCGGGATTTCCAACTGACTGGAAAGTAGCAATTGCAACTTCTCAGGAAGGGAGGGAGACCAAAAGTGCGAATTGAGAAGTTTGTTAACTGTGTGGGGAAGATTTGGTCAATAAAATGTTTAAGCTGTGCATTTTAAAAAAAAACCTCAAAGTAACTGGGAGGAGGTAGCATCATTTCATTACAAGGGAATCATGTTTTAACCAATTTATTGGTGTACTTTGAAGGGTTAACATGCATTGTGGATAAAGGAAAAGGCATTTCATAAGGTGTCACATCAAAGGTTTTTGAAAAAAGAAAATAAGAGCTTGCACTGTAGGAAGTACCGTATCAGCATGGGTAGAAGATTTTTTAGCTGGCAGAAAACAAAGTATGCTTAAATGAATTTCTGATTGGCAAAAGGTTGTGATTTCAAGTGGATAAATATGGGTTAAGTAATGATCTAGCAGATGAAATATAGAATGGAAAAATATGAAATTGTTCACTTTGGCAGGAAGAATAAAAATGCAATGTAAAAATCTCAGTGACAAATGACTTCATAATTCTGAAATGCAGAGTGATGTAGGCATTCCAGTGTATAAGTTACAGAAATAATTAAGAAGGATAATGGAATATTATCCTTTATTTGAGAGGACTTGTAGATAAAAGTAGTGATTCTTTGCTTTAGTTGTTACCATTTGTGAGACCATACCAAAACTGCATACAGTATGAAATCTCCTTAATTGAGAGAGGATATAAGTGGATTGTAGGTGGTTTGATGGAGGCTTAGTGAATTGGTAACAGCAGTATATGTACTCTATTATGTGGAAAGTTGTGCAGTCTGTGCTGTTTTTAATGGAGTTTAGAATGGTGACTTTATTGAAGTGTATAAGATCCTAAATAGCATAACAAGGGGGGAAACAATCATCACTCACTAGAGTATATCCAATAGAAATATTTGTGTAGTTTAACAGCATAACTGCATAAACCTGAAAGATAAATAGTACTAGCAGATACCTAGCTTGATCTTTGTTCCAAGAGAAATCCTAGAGTACAGCTCTAGATACAACGATCCATCATCTGGTGAACATAGTGTAATCTAAATCCAATTCAGAATTGAGGCTAATCAAGAGAAAGTTACAGATGCTGTCTCAACATGTTATCCCAGCGATGCAAGAAACAGGAACAGTATGAAAATATTGGTCAATCAGAGGTGACACCTCCCTAGCTGATGCTCTGCTGGATGGATCCAGAATATTCCTATCCACAATGATGCACAGTGGACTTCTTCAGGGAAAAAAAAGCTGCAAGAGTTTTGAGAAGTGTATACTTGGAGCTGGCATAGCTGTGCACTGGATTGGTATCTTCATGCCTTGTATATCACAAATATTTGAAATCTACAGCAGAAAGAGGTAATAGCTGGTGAAGTACTCCACAGACTTTGGTGTAATCTGGGAGTTTCTTGATCACGTGAAAAGAATGGCATCTCCGTATGAGACTATGAAAGATGTTGTGAAACTTGAAAGGGTTCAGAAAAGATTTACAAGGTTGTTGCCAGGGTTGGAGGATTTGAGCTATAGGGAGATGCTGAACAGGCTGGGGCTGTTTTCCCTGGAGCGTTGGAGGCTGAGGGGTGACCTTAGAGGTTTACAAAATTGAGGGGCATGGATAGGGTATATAGGCAAAGTCTTTTCCCTGGGGTCGGGAAGTCCAGAACTAGAGGACATAGGTTTAGGGTGAGAGGGGAAAGATATAAAAGAGACCTACAGGGTAACTTTTTCACACAGAGGGTGGTGCATGTATGGAATGAGCTGCCAGAAGAAGTGGTGGAGGCTGGTACAATTGCAACATTTAAGAGACATTTGGATGGGTATATGAATAGGACGGGTTTGGAGGGATATGGGCTGGGTGCTGGCAGGTGGGACTAGATTGGGTTAGGATATCTGGTCAGCATGGATGGGTTGGACCAAAGGGTCTGTACATCTCTACAACTATATTATGCAAAATTTGTATTTGAAAGATTTGAGAACTCAACAATCATTTTAGTGATATGAGTTCTGTTCGCTGAGAAAGGATTCATGGATGAGTAATATGTGATAATTGCATGCAGAGTTTAATAAAAGTTTCTTCATCATAGAGTGATGAGGCTATTATCCATGGTGACACAAGTTTATAGAAAAGTATCTCTTAGGTTCAACGAGAGCCCTCACAATGCAGAGACACAGCCTGACCTTAATCAATCTTATTGTCATTCTCAGGCCAAATCTTTTTAAGACTGAATTGAAATTGATTGCAGATTCAGAAGAGCAGAATATAGAAGACAATTTTGCCAAGTGAAGTACATCATCCAGGAGGGTTAAGATGTAAATTCACATCACAACTAGAAGGAAATCAAAATTTCTAAAAGACAGGCCAAACAGCAAAAAGTAATTGGTGAAGCAGAGACTTTTGAGAATGAACATTGTAATTGGATGCAAAGATGCCAAATCCATTGTTAACCTACATATAAGCTGGTAAAGCAGAAAAGGTTATCAGCCACTCCAGCAATATGACAAATGAGTGAGAGAACATCAACAGTATCACCAATAAACAACACCAAATCAGCAGCAGTAAGCACAAATGCAGTGCCAGGCACAACATCAGTATGACAGCGTGGCAGCTCATCGCTAGGAATGATGGAAGACCAAGTCCTCAAGACAATGGCACAACATCCCATCAGTGCTGACCCCGGAATCCGAGCGCCCTATTGTTCGAACAAATTGGAATTCGAACAATTATTTCGAGAAAATCCGAACACCACATACCGTTCAGGTCGCACATTGTTTGTTTGTTTGTTTGTTCAGTTCGTCCCGAGAAGTAGTCGTGAAAGCATCTATCGTGTGTCCATCACTAGCTTACCTCATGTTTTCACCTTGATTTGTGCTTTTATTTTGTAATTATTACCCTTGTGCATTCACCATGGCACCCAAGAAGAGCAGTGAAGCAAATAAGAGTAAGAGGAAATCCGTGAGAACGACAATTGAGTTGAAGAAAGAACTTATTGCTGAGCATGAGAGCAGTAACGCATGTGTCTGATCTCACTGCCATGTTTGAAATGCTGAAATTGACCATGTGTATGATTCTGAAAAATAAAAAAGTGATAAAAGTAGCTGATGTGGCCAAAAGTGTTATGACTCTGACCCCTAAGAGATCGAAGTTTTATCGAGGAGGTGGAAAAACTCTTCTTAGTGTGGATAAATGAAAAACAGTTGGTTGGTGATCCCATCTCTGAGGGCATAATTTGTGAGAAACCCAGGCTCCTGTATGCTGACCTTAAAAAAGACATGCCTGGAAGTAGTGCTGATAGTGATGAGTTTAAGGCTAGTAGGGGGTGGTTTGAAAACTTTAATAAAAGGACTGGGATCCACAGTGTTGTTACACATGGAGAGGCTGCTAGTTCGAATGCGCATGCAGTGGCAAAGTTTGTGAAGAAATTTAGTGAGTTTGTGAACACTGAGGGGTATGTGGCACAACAGGTGTTCAATTGTGATGAGACAGGCCTCTTTTGGAAAAAGATGCCAAGGCGGACCTATATAACTAAGGAAGAGAAGTCTTTACCAGGCCATAAACCAATGAAAGATAGGCTTACTCTTACTCTCTCGTTATGTGGTAATGCTAGTGGAGACAGCAAGATAAAGCCTTTGTGTACCACTCAGAGAATCCACATGTTCAAAAAGAACAATGTTATGAAGCGCAAGCTTAATGTTATGTGGAGGGCAAACATGAAAGTATGGGTTACAGGCAGTTCTTCACTGAGTGAATTCATGAGGAGTTTGCCCCTTCTGTGAAGGCTTATCTTGAAAAGAATCTACCCCGAAGGCTCTTCTTGTGATGGATAATGCTCCTGTTCATCCTTCAGGTTTTGAAGAAGATATGGTGGGTGAATATAGCTTCATTAAGGTGAAGTTCTTGCCCCCCAGTACCACTCCTCTCATCAAGCCCAAGGGCCAGCAAGTTATCTCAAATTTCAAAAAATTGTACACCAAGGCTATGTTCCAGAGATGCTTTGACGTGACAAATGAGACTGAACTGACCCTCAGAGTTTTGGAAAGATCATTATAATATACTCCATTGCTTAAGGATCATAGACTAAGCATGGAAGGAAGTGTCTCTGAGGACAATGAACTCTGCCTGGAAGAAATTCTGGCCTGCATGTGTTGCAGGGAGAGACTTTGAAGGCTTCGAAGAACCGCCTGTTATTGTGTCTCTGGGCAAGTCCATGGGCTTGGAGTTGAGTGAAGAGGATGTGGAGGAGTTAGTGGAGGATCACAAGAATGAACTCATTACAGAAGAACTTCAATACCTCCACAAGATGCAGCAAGAAGAAGTGGCAGAGCAAATTTCTTCAGAGGGAGAAGAGGGAGCAAGTCGGAACATTTCCAATGCTGAAATTAAGGAACTGTGCTTGCTGTGATCTAAAACACAGGCCATTGTTGAAAATTGGCATCCTAACAAGGCAGTGGTCAACAGGAGAATAAAAATGTTCAATGACAATGTGATTGATGACTTCAGTAAAATTCAGAAAAGTCGCCAACACCAGACAACTTTGGAACGGTGGTTCTCTAAAGAAAGCCAGTCCAGTGAGCCTCAACCCTCTATAAGTGGTTTTAGTGTTACAAGAATGAAGAGAAAAAGGGAGCAAACACTAGAAGCTTAGTTACCTGATGTTATCATGGAAAGTGACTCACCTTCTAAGCAGTAAACCCTCTCCCTCCTTCCTCCTCTCCAGCTTCCACATGCACCATTAGCACTCCTCACTTAGGTAAATGAAGTTATTTTCATGTTAGTATATTTATTTCTTGTTTTTATTACTATTACTTGATATTTAGGTCATTTACTCATCTTATTTTACCTTTAACTATATGTATTTGCAGTTAAAAGTGTCTTGAAAATGTTTTTTTTTGGGTCCAGAAACTGATGAATTCACTTTCCATTATTTCTTATGGGGAAAATAGTTTTGGACTCTGAACTTTTCGCAATCAGAACAGCCTCCTGGAACAAATTAAAGTTAGATTCTGAGGTGCCACTACTTTGATATTTATTTCAAAAAGCAATATTCAAAGTGTTGAATATAAATGTTGAAAGTTAATAATCTTCAGTTGAGCTGTTTCAAAAACATATTAAATCTAATGTTTTGGAAATTATTTTGAAATTTAAGTACATTTTTCGTGGAACAGTCTACTGACATTTTATTCAAAAATAACCATGGACTATTATGATTCTTGGGCCCAGGAGCGATTGAAAAAGAAATCTGAAAACCCAGCAATTTACTGAAGGATTTGTACGACAAGAAAATGAAGCAAACACCAACATAAGAGAAGACAATGGCCTGGTGATACTATTGCTAGACCATTAATCCACTTTTAAAACCGCATAAGCAGCAAATGATGGATAGAACTAAGTGATCCCACAACCAATAGAACAGATCTGAGCTCTGTGATCCTGTCACATCCAGTTGGAAATGGTGATAGACAATTAAACATTCGCTAGAGGATGAGGCTCCATAAATATCCCCATCTTCAATGATAGAACAGCCCAGTATATCTGTGCAAAAGATAAGGTTGAAGCTTTTGCAGCAATCTTCAGCCAGAAGTGCAGAGTGGATGATCTGTCTCCGCCTCCTCCAGTTGTCCCCAGCATTACAGATACCAGTCTTTGGCCAATTCAATTCACTTTGCCTTCAACTGTTTTTTAGTATCACATAATGGATACTGCAAAGGCTACAAATCCTGACAATATTCCAGCAATCGTACTGAAGATTTGTGTTCCAGAACTTGCTGCTACACTAGCCAAATTGTTCCAGTACAGTTACAACACTGATATCTACCAACAATGTGGAAAATTGCCCAAGTATGTCCTGTACAGTGAAACCTCAATTATCCGTAGGACATAGGTGGGGAGTATTTCGTTCAGTTAATTGAATTCCGGATAATCAAATGCCGGATAGCATAGCTTAGCCAAGCATCGGGACCTTGCGATCTTGCCGGATAGTTGAATGTCAGAAAATTGAGATTCCTCTGTACATAAAAACAAAACAAATCCAACTTTGCTAGTTACTATCTCATCAGTGTACTCTCAATAATCAGTAAAATGATGGAAGATTGTCAACAATGTTATCAAGCAGCGTTTGCTCAGTGAAACCCAGTTTGTGTTCTGCCAGGACTGCTCGGCTCCTGAACTCATTACACCCTTGATTCAAACATGGACAAAAGGTCTGAATTCTAGGGGTGAGGTGAGAGTGACAGCCCTTGACAGCAAGGCTGCATTCAACCAAGTGCGGCATCAAGGAGCCCTGGCAAAACTGGAATCAATGGGAATCTGGGGACAGACTCTCCTTTGGTTAGAGTCATACCTGACACATTGCAAAATGATCATGATTGTTGGAAATCTGTCATCTCAGCACCAGAACATTTCTGCAGAAGTTCATTAGTGTCCTTGGCCCAACCATCTTCAGCTGCTTCATTAATGACCTTCCCTTCATAATGTTCAAAGTGGGGATATTTGCTGATAATTGCGCAGTGTTCAGCACCATTCCTGACTCGTCAGATACTGAAGCAGTAGGTGTTCAAATGCAACAAGTTCTGGACAGTATCCAGGCTTGGGTTGACAAGTGGTAAGTAACATTTACGCCACACAAATGCCAGGCTATGACCGTCGCCAATTAGAGATAGTCTAACCGCCACCCCTTGACATTCACTGGTGTCACCATCACTGAATTCCCCCACTGTTAACATCCTGGGGTTATCATTGACCACCAACTGCACTCACCACATAGAGTGACTACAACAGCAGATCAGAGGCTCTAAATACTGCAATGACTAACACACCACCTGATACCCCATCTGTCCACAGTTTACAAGGCATAAGTCAGGACAGTGATAGAATACTTCTCACTTGTCTAGATGAGTGCAGCCCCAACAACAATCAAGAAACTCGACGCTGCCCAGGATAAAGCAGCCTTCTTGATTGGTACTACATTCACGAGCATCCACTCCATCACTGACGCTCAGTATCAGCAGTGTGTACCATCTTGCAGAAATGATCTTCTGATAGCACCTTCAAAACACATGACCACTTCCATCTAGAAGGACAAGGGCAGTACCTACTGCCCTTCAACTTCCTGTCTAAGCCACTCACCATCCTGAATTAGAGATATATTGCTGTTCCTTCACTGTCGCGGAGTCAAATCTTGAAATTCCCTTCTTAGTGCCATTATGCATCAAGCCACAGCAGGTGAAATGCAGCAATTCACGAAGGCAGCTCACTACCAAGGGCAACTAGGATGGGCAATAAATGCTGGCCAGGCAGTGATGCCCACACCCCAAAATGAGTAGATTAAAAAAAAATAGTGTTTTATAAGCTTTAGTGCTATATGCACAATTTTACTTTTTGTGGAACCTTGAAGGGTCCTTCACTTTTCCTGGAAACAACCCAGAAGTATGTATGAGTCTTACCCCTTGAGAATATGCATGAATTCTTCTTTAGTATTTTATCTATTCCTCTGATATAATAATCCATGGGTGTCTATCCATTTAACTTTTGACTGTGACCTTCCACCTTTTTTTTTCCATTACCAACTTCACAGTGCTTTCTATGGCCACTGTAAACTCCCACTAGCTGCAAGCTAGAGCTAGTCTCCCAGATGTATTTCACTCATGATGTCCCACCCACGTTTCATGTGGTGAACAATGAAGTTAATATTTTCTGCTTAAAATGCAGGCTAGCAGATTTTTCATTTGCTTTTGGGTTTCTCAATTTGATGACATGCAATTTTCCACTAAATCAAAACTACATTTGCCTGTGTTCTCAAACTTCGTTGTCTGTGGTACAGGCAAACACGCTGATAAATTAAACAAAATAACCTTACTTGTATCCAAGGCTCCACCTTGAATCACAACATTTATGGCAACATGATATGTTTTGGGATGAAGCGACTAGAAACTCAAACAAATTGTTTTACCTTCAAGGCTACTCTTGAATTCTACAACCTACGTTAATTTCTGTCTGGCATTTTTCAGTTCTTCCAGATTCCTTGCTTTAAGCTTCTTTTATGGACGTGATAACCTGACTGTACCCAGGAGTCCAGAAATGAGTCATTCATTGTCCCAATATTTACAACTTTCTCCCTCTAATCTTGTATTGTGAATGTGAGGTAACTAACTGTAGTTAAATCTCAACCTGTTTTTATTGCATTTACTTCAGGAATATTACAAGTTTCTCAATCAGGATTTTCCATTTAGCTTAATTTTAATACTTTAACCTCTCAAATAAAAGTCATATTCACAAATATAAATTGTGAGACATATGGCACGTTTTTGTATACACTTGGTTAACAGTCCAAAGATTAATTGGCTATACTAAATTGCCTAAAGTGTCGAGGGATGTGTAGGTTAGGTGCATTAGTCAGAGAAAATATCGGGTATGGGAAATGGGTCTGGATGGGTTACTCTTTGGAGAGTTGGTGTGGACTTGGGCCAAATGACCTGTTTCCACACTTAGGGATTCTATGAATGTGCTAATCTGGATACAACATTGCTCAGTACAACATTTTGGCCCCTTGGGGAGACAGTGGTTTAAGGGTCATGTCCCTGACTAATCCAAGATTTGAATCTCACCATTCCAGATGGTGAAACCTGAATTCAGTAAAATCTGGATTGGAAAAAAAGAACTAGCTTCTTGGCAACCATGTAACCACTGTTGATTGTTGTAAAAACCCATCTCTAGTTCACTGATGTCCTTTAGCAAAAGAAAACTTTTATCTCCACCTGCTGTTGTCTAAATGTGACACCTGACCCGACACCTGACCCAACACCTGACCCAAATCTTTCCCTAGCTCCCCCTGGCCAATTTTAGTGAGCACTAAATGCTGGCCTAGATAGTGATGCCTACACCCCATGAATGAATGTGTATTTTAAAAAAAAAATGTATCAACTAACCTGTTTCTGCTTCTCCCCATACCCTTGTTCATAGAGATGTGTAGCATGAAAACTAACCTTTGGTCCAACTCATCCATGCTGACCAGATATCCTAAATTTAATCGAGTTCTATTTGCCAGCCTTTTATGCCTCTAAACCCTTCTTATTTGTATACCCATCCTGATGCCTTTTTAGATATTATAATTGTTCTATCTTCCTCCTTTTGAAAGTACTGTGGTTTTGCTTTCTTTTCTCCAAAGTTCCAAAACAATGCAACCACTTATAAAACAGTAATTTCTGCTCCTGGAATTTGAGGAAATTGGCTCCATCACCTAAAGCATCTCAGAAAAAAAGGAACAGCTCTTACAGCCACAGTTCCTTCCTGTCCTCCATCTTTGATTACTCTGGATCCATTTTACCAAATGCTATATCCAACTCCTTCTTGAAACCGTACAGTGTTTTTGTCTCGACTGCGTTCTGTCGTAGCACATTCCATGGGCTCACCACTCTCTGGGAGAAGAAATTCCCTCTCTTGTCAATCCTAAATGGTATCCTTAGACTCTGACCCCTGGTTTTGGACTGTCATCATTGGGGACATCCTTTCTACATCTACCCTTTATCAGCACCATATTCACAAACATCCATTCCCTCCACCGCTGATGTTTGGTAGCAACAGTGTATACTATGTACAAGCTGTATTGCAGAAATTTGCCAAAGATCTTCCAAACCCATGACTCCTTCCAGCTGAAAGACGACAGCAATAATCGGATGTAATGGTGTTACAGTTAAATAAAGGTAATTATGAGGGCATGAGAGAGGAACTGATGAAAATAGACTAGAAGCAGAGCCTAGCGGGGAAGACAGTAGAGCAAAAATGGCAGGCGTTTGTGGGTATAATTGAGGACACTGTACAGAGGTTCATCCCCAAGAAAAGAAAGATTATCCAGGGAGGGATTAGACAGCCATGGCTGACAAAGGAAGTCAAGAAATGTATTAAAGAAAAAGAGAGATCCTATAAAGTGGCCAAGAGCACTGGGAAATCAGAAGATTGGGAAGGCTACAAAAACAAACAGGAATACAAAGCAAGAAATAAGGAAGGAGAGGATCAAATATGAAGGTAGGCTAGCCAGTAATATTAGAAATGATAGTAAAAGTTTCTTTCAATACATAAGAAACAAACAACAGGTAAAAGTAGACATTGGGCCACTTCAAACTGATGCTGGAAATCTAGTGATGGGAGATGAGGAAATAACAGAAGAACTTAATAAGTACTTTGCGTCAGTCTTCACAGTGGAAGACATGAGTAATCTCCCAACAATTAAAGGGAGTTACGGGGCTGAGTTGAGTACGGTTGCCATTACAAAAGAGAAAGTGCTAGAAAAGCTAAAAGGTCTTAAAATTAATAAATCTCCTGGCCCCGATGGGATACATTCTAGAGTTCTGAGGGAGGTGGCTGAGGAAATAGCAGAGGCATTGGTTGAGATCTTTCAAAAGTCACTGGAGTCGGGGAAAGTCCCGGATGATTGGAAGATTGCTGTTGTAACCCCCTTGTTCAAGAAAGGATCAAGACAAAAGATGGAAAATTATAGGTCAATTAGCCTAATCTCGGTTGTTGGTAAAATTCTAGAATCCATCATTAAGGATGTGCTTTCTAAATTTTTGAAAGAGCAGAGTCGGATTAGAACAAGTCAACATGGATTTAGTAAGGGGAGGACGTGCCTGACAAACCTGTTGGAATTCTTTGAAGAGGTGACAAGTAGGTTAGACCAGGGAAACCTAGTGGATGTGGTCTATCTAGACTTCCAAAAGGCCTTTGATAAGGTGCCACACAGGAGGCTGCTGAGCAAGGTGAAGGCCCATGGTGTTCGAGGTGAGCTACTGGTATGGATTGAGGATTGGCTGTCTGACAGAAGGCAGAGAGATGGGATAATAGGTTCTTTTTCGGAATGGCAGCCGGTAACAAGCGGTGTCCCACAGGGTTCAGTGTTGGGGCCGCAGCTGTTCACGTTATATACTAATGATCTGGATGAAGGGACTGGGGGCATTCTAGCGAAGTTTGCCGATGATACGAAGTTAGATGGACAGACAGGTTGTACTGAGGAAGTGGGGAGGCTGCGGAAGGATCTAGACAGTTTGGGAGTGTGGTCCAGGAAATGGCTGATGGAATTCAATGTAAGCAAATGCGAGGTCTTGCACTTTGGAAAAAAGAATAAAAGCATGGACTACTTTCTAAATGGTGAGAAAATTCGTAAAGCCAAAGTACAAAGGGAGCTGGGAGTGCTAATCGAGGATTCTCTAAAGGTAAACATGCAGGTTGAGCCCTTGATTAAGAAAGCAAATGCAATGTTGTCTTTTATCTCAAGAGGTTGGAATATAAAAGCACCGTTGTGCTATTGAGACTTTATAAAGCTCTGGTTAGGCCTCATTTTGGAGTACTGTGTCCAGTTTTGGTCCCCACACCTCAGGAAGGACATACTGACACTGGAGCGTGTCCAGCGGAGATTCACATGGATGATCCCTGGAATGGTAGGTCTAACATACGAGGAATGGCTGAGGATCCAGGGATTGTATTCATTGGAGTTTAGAAGATGAAGAGGAGATCTAATAGAAACTTACAAGATAATATATGGCTTGGAAAGGTGGACGCTAGGACATTGTTTCCATTAGGTGAGGATTCTAAGACCCGTGGACACAGCCTTAGAATTAGAGGGGATAAATTCAGAACAGAAATGCAGAGACATTTCTTCAGCCAGAGAGTGGTGCGCCTGTGGAATTCATTGCCGCAGAGTGTGGTGGAGGCCGGGACGCTACATGTCTTCAAGGCAGAGATTGATAAATTCTTGATGTCACAAGGAATTAAGGGCTACGGGGAGAACGTTGGTAAGTGGAGTTGAAATGCCCATCAACCATGGTTGAATGGCGGAGTGGACTCGATGGGCCGAATGGCCTTACTTCCACTCCTATGTCTTATGGTCTTATACAGGGACAGTACAACCTGCACGTTCCCCCCTCAGCCACTCACTACCCTATCTTGGAAATGTATTGCCATTCCTTCACTGTTGCTCTATCAAAATCTTGGACCTCCCTTTTGAAAGGTATTCTGAGTCAGCCCATGGCATGTGGATTGCAGTGGTTCAAGAAGATAGCTCACTCAAAGGTAGGGACAGGCTAGAAATGTTAGCCAACCAGTGACATCTGTGTCCCTTGAATGTTTTGTTTTAAATTCAATGTATCAATTTGAAACATGTGATGTAATGTTAGAAATGACTTCTTGATGTCAATTCCTGATTCCGTGAACAATAGTTATAATGTTTAATTGAACAAACTGTTAATTTTTTCAGCATGCCAGCCTTCATTTTGTGCCTTCCTGCATTACTGTTTTAGAAGTGTGATTGTTAATTATGGCAAACTTTGCCTCTGAACATCTTAACACCTGTAGACTAAGAATTATTTCTAACTTCGCTTGTTGATCGTTGGTGTTACTAAGCCAAATGTTAATTTTCTACTTTTAATTTATGCTTGAGCAGTCTGCCCCTTTGGAATTAGAACTCTGAAATGATCACCTCTGCGTTTCAGTTAACTAACAGTAACCGATATTGTTTCTAATTGTTGATGCCTCTTAAATGCATTCTTCAACTGGTAAATGTTTTGTGAAACATCCCATTTCAGAACTCTAACAATTTTAAGGTGATTTAAAAACATCAGTTTTTGATTAATTCCTGCATGTACATATTTTATAGATTTTCATTTCAAGTAAGCATTAACTTTGAATCCTATGCTGTTTTCAATCTAGGAACTACATGTACTGCACAAACTCTACTCAAATCATAGATTTTCAATAATAACTTGCTTTACTGCTAAGCAAGAATGTTTGGTTGCATTATGTATGAAAATTGAAGAAGTGCTTTAAGAATTTAAACCAACTGGTGTCTCTTGGAGCTTTTTCAATTAATCTGCCAGGAATGCCAAAAAGATTCATGAATTCTAATGGTGCTTCAAAATATTTAAAGGCAAGCCTAATTATTATCATTTTAATAGTGATGAGTTCTGAAGTGCTGTTTTGCTTTTAAATCTTCCCCATCAATAATTTGGTGAGAAGAACAATTTTTAAGAAGGTAGCTCTGTGCATAAACATTTGCAGAATATCTTGTCCATGTGAAAGAGTAATTGTGTGTAGTCCAGTGCTCCCATGTTTTGTCTTTTTCTCTATTCTTAATTACTTGTCAAATTGTTCTGACATTTCTTTGGCAAACCTGGCCTAAATTTTCTTTCTTGATTTGATTCGAACTCCCCATTTCCAACCCAGAGCAAACAGAACACAGTTCTTAACCTGCAAAGATTCAGGCCCCTCATCCAATGGAAGATTCTGCAGAAGTCTACTGAAATAGGAAACCTCACAGAAAAAGATGTGGGAAATCTTTGTGGGAAGCCTTGCTTCCTTTTTATGATACTGGTATTCCAGTAAATAAAGTTTAAACATCCAAAGTTTCTTGTAAAGTTGTGGAGATGAGGCATGTCGATAAAGTGTTTAGGGTGCCGTGTGAGTGGCTGATGAGATAAATGTTATATTTTTTAATCAACCTTTTCAGCAATGTTACTCACCCACCCTCAAGAATGGGTAGGACTTAAACCTAAGCCTTCATGCTAAAATGTAGGGATATTGTCACAGCTCCATAAGATGTCCAAGTGTTAGATGGCTCCAGAAGTTGGGTAATTACTATCAGAAGTCTAAATCGCTGGGGTGATTATCTCATAGTCATTGAAACAGGATTTCTAAGGGGTTCTGATGTGCATCTTTTAGGGTTTCTCTGGCCTTTGATTATGCATAGATGAGAATATCTGGATGAATGTTTCATTGCGTTCTCTTTGTGTCTCTGGCTTTCTCTTGCACTCACTTCCTGTCTCTCCATTTCTCACTTTCACTGTCTCTTGCTCACATATTGCTCTTGTTCTCACTCACTCGTGCTTTTCTCCCCCTCTCACTTGCTCGTCCTCTGTACCTCTCTCCTGCTCTCTGTGTTGCATATGTTTTCTATCTGGCCCCCTTTGTCTTGTCTCATTCTCTCACTTGCTCCTCCTCTCCTGTTTCTCTCTCTCTCTGTACTCAATTTTGAAAAGTTCAATCTCTCACTGGATTTACTTATTTTTCAAACTTGAAGTCAATAACCCCTCATGATTCCCCTCATTTGATCCTGATATCTCTGCTAATATTTCTCCTTCAATCAACATTACAAAAAAATACATTGACTACTATCCCGTTGCAGTTTGTGGGAATTAGCTGTGCGCAAATTGATTGCTGCATTTTGTAGATTGCAACAGTGATACTTGATTAACTGCAAGCCATTGATACATGCACAGTGGTTAAGAGAAATACTATATCCATGCAAAACTTTTATTTTTTTCTGGCATTAGTGTATTCTCTTCCCTCAATGCATAATAATAATTGAAGAGTGCAATTGAAATGATCAAGAGGGTGAAAAGATTGAAGAAGCTTTGGGTAAATTGAGAATGTTTCCACTGGGATAGAAAAGGTGGAGACATATTGCTATTTCATATTCCCAGTTGCAGTGGAACAGAAAACTTTGGCCTGAGCTTGTACAGGAAAATTCAAACCTATTCATAGAAAACAATATTGCAATATAAATGTCATATTTTGGGCATACTCTCCAGAGAGGCAATAGAAACCATCAATGTTGATTAGTTTAAATAGAAATTAGATTTATTAATTAGAGAAGATAAAACTTTGGGATGTACTATTTAAATAGTCTAAGCTGAAACAATACTAATTAACAGGACATGGGCATTGCTGACATGGTCAGAATTTGTAGTATACCCTACTTTCCCCGGAGAGGGGGAGGCGAGCTGCTTTCTTGAATCCCTCCAATTCATTTAGTATTTATACTAACTGTGCTGTTTAAAAGCAAGTTCCAGGATTTTAACCATGAAGGGATAGCAGTACAGTTCCTGACTTCTATGGTATATGTCTTTTGAGAGGAACTTGCAGGTGCTGATGTTTCCATGCAACTGCTGCCCTTGCCCTTCCAGCCAGCCAGAGTTTTTGAGTTTGGAAAGTCCTTTGGAAAAAGCCTTGGTGAGATATGATTTGGAGGTGCAGGTGTTGGACTGGAATGTACAGTTTAAAAATCTCACTACACCAGGTTGTAGTCTAACAACAGGTTTATTGGGAAGCACTAGCTTTCAGAACACTGCTCCTTCAGGTGGTTGTGCCTGATGAAGGAGCAACACTTTGAAAGTTAATGCTTCCAAATAAACCTGTTGGACTATAACCAAGTGTTGTGTAATTTTTAACTTGGTGAGATATTGCAGTGTGTTTTGAAGATGGTATGCACTGTTGCAGCTATACGTTGGTGGGGAAGGGAGTCAGTATTAATGATGAACAGAGTGCTAGTCAAACTGGTTGCTTTGTCTTGAATGATGCCAAGCTTGGAGTGTTGTTGAAGTTTGGGCATATTTTATCTTTTACTCAGGATTTATGTTAAGTATTATAAACCTAAATTCTTATTTATTTAAACTCAAAAACATGAATTGTTTTTCTTTGTGACAGAGTCCATGAAAAATTAAGTAAACTTTAAATTGGCAAGCATAACCTTTCCAAAGAAAAAGGGTTCTTGGAGTTGAACAAGAAAAGGGAAGAGAAGTGAGTCATTTGATTCTTCCTCACTTGTTTTTCACAACCGGTTTCTTGAAGTATAATGCCATGAATTGTCTATGGCACTGTAGCTAAGGTCAGACAAGTGGTTGTAAGTCTGTACCTTGATCGCTTTGCATTTACATCCATATTTCTATTTATAAATGTCAGAAAATGGTAATTTTTAAAACAATTTGCCCTGCTACTTCTTTGTGCATATGGATAAAGATTCAGATCAATTTAATTTTTGAAATACAATTGGGTGTTTGCTTTAAAACATTGTATTTTCAATTATTTCGATTTTTATATAAAACATTTGAACACGACTATTGCGTTAACATTGCTAGCAATGTAGCTGATAACTCCATGTTAATCCATTACATTAGAAGTCCCTTTTGTAATGGGACTTACATAGAATGTACTGATCCATTGACATAGAGTCATAGAGTCACAGAGATGGACAGAATGGAAACAGCCCTTTCAATCCAACTCGTCCATGCTGACCAGATATCCCAATCCAATCTAGTCCAATCTGCCAGGACCTGGCCCATATCCCTCAAAACCCTTCTTATTCATATACCCATTCAAATGCCTCTTAAATGTTGCAATTGTACCAGCCTTCACCACTTCCTCTGGCAGCTCATTCCATACTCGCACCACTCTCTGCGTGAAAAAGTTGGCCCTTAGGTCCCTTTTATGTCTATCTTTCTCCTCTAAACCTATGCCCTCTAGTTCTGGACTCTGACCACAGGGGAAAAACTTTGCCTATTTACTCTATCCATGCCTCTCATAATTCTGTAAACCTCTATAAGGTCACCCCTCAGCCTCCGATGCTCCAGGGAAAACAGCCTCTCCCTATAGCTCAAATCCTCCAACCCTGGCAACATACTTGTCAATCTTTTCTGAACCGTTTCAGGTTTCACAACATCTTTCCGATAGGAAGGAGACCAGAATTGCACGCAATATTCCAACAGTGGCCTCACCAATGTCCTGTACAGTCGCAACATGACCTCCGACTCCTGTACTCAGTACTCTGACCAATAAAAGAAAGCATACCAAACGCCGCCTTCACTATCCTATCGACCTGCAACTCTACTTTCAAGGAGCTATGAACATGCACTCCAGGTCTCTTTGTTCAGCCACACTCCCAACGATCTTATCATTAAGTGAATAAGCCCTGCTAAGATTTGCTTTCCCAAAATGCAGCACCTCGCATTTATCTGAATTAAACTCCATCTGCTACTTCTCAGCCCATTGACTCATCTGGTCCAGATCCTGTTGAAATCTGAAGTAACCCTCTTCGCTGTCCACCACACCACCAATTTTGGTGGCATCTGCAAACTTACTAATTGTACTTCTTATGTTTGTATCCAAATCATTTATGTAAATGACAAAAAATAAAGGACCAGCATCAATCCTTGTGGCACTCCACTGGTCACAAACTTCCAGTCTGAAAAACAATCCTCCACCACCACACTCTATCTTCTACCTTTGAGCCAGTTCTATATACAAATGGCTAGTTCTCCCTGTATTCCGTGAGATCTAACCTTGCTAATCAGTCTCCATGGGGAACCTTGTTGAACGCCTGACTGAAGTCCATATAGATCTCATCTACCACCCTGCTCTCATCAATCCTCTTTGTTACTTCCTCAAAAAACTCAATCAAGTTTGTGAGACATGATTTCCCCTGCACAAAGCCATGTTGACTGTCCCTAATCAGTCCTTGCCTTTCCAAATACATATACATCCTGACCCTCAGGATTCCCTCGGCAACAACATGCCCACTATCGATGTTAGGCTCACTGCTCTATAGTTCCCTGGCTTATCCTTACCACTCTTCTTAAAACAGTGGCACCACATTAGCCAACCTCCAGTCTTCTGGCACCTCCCTGTGACTATCGATGATATAAATATCTCAGCAAGAGGCCCAGCAATCACTTCTGTAGCTTCCCACAGAGTTCTAGGGTATACCTAGAATGGGGATTTATCCACCTTTTACCTGTTTGAAGACATCCAGCACTTCCTCCTCTGTAATCTGGACATTTTGCAAGATGTCACCATCTATTTCCCTATAGTATATATCTTCCATATCCTTTTCCACAGTATACAGATGCAAAATACTCATTTAGTATCTCCCCCATTTTCTGCGGCTCCACATAAAGGCTGCCTTGCTGATCTTTGAAGGGCCCTATTCTTTCCCTAGTTACCCTTTTGTCCTTAATGTATTTGTAAAAACTCTTTAGATTCTCTTTAATTCTATTTGTCAAGGCTGTCTCATGTCCCCTTTTTGCCCTCCTGATTTCCCTTTAAATATACTCCTACTTCCTTTATACTTTTCTAAGGATTCACTTGATCTATCCTGTCTATACCTTACATAGCTGAAAATGTGTTGCTGGAAAAGCGCAGCAGGTCAGGCAGCATCCAAGGAGCAGGAGAATCGATGTTTCGGGCATGAGCCCTTCTTCAGGCCCGAAACGTCGACTCTCCTGCTCCTTAGATGCTGCCTGACCTGCGCTTTTCCAGCAACACATGTTCAGCTCTGATCTCCAACATCTGCAGTCCTCACTTTCTCTTATACATTACATATGCTTCCTTCTTTTTCTTAACCAAACCCTCAATTTCTTCAGTCATCTAGCAGTCCCCATACCTACCAACCTTTCCTTTCACCCTAACAGGAATATACTTTCTCTGGATTCTCGTTATCTCATTTCTGAAGGCTTCCCATTTTCCAGCCGTCCCTTTACCTGCGAACATCTGCCCCTAACCAGCTTTCAAAAGTTCTTGCCTAATACCATCAAAATTGGCCTTTCTCCAATTTAGAATTTCAACTTTTAGATCTGGTCTGTCCTTTTCCATCATTATTTTAAATCAAACAGAATAATGGCCACTGGCCCCAAAGTGCTCCCCCACTGACACCTCAGTCACCTGCCCTGCCTTATTTCCCAAGAGTCAGTCAAGTTCTTTTTTAGATTAGATTAGATTACTTACAGTGTGGAAACAGGCCCTTTGGCCCAACAAGTCCACACTGACCCGCCGAAGCGTTACCCACCCATACCCCTACATTTACCCCTTACCTAACACTATGGGTAATTTAGCATGGCCAATTCACCTGACCCGCACATCTTTGGACTGTGGGAGGAAACCGGAGCACTCGGAGGAAACCCACGCAGACACGGGGAGAACGTGCAAACTCCACACAGTCTGTCGTCTCAGTCGGGAAATGAACCTGGGTCTCAGGCGCTGTGAGGCAGCAGTGCTAACCACTGTGCCACCGTGCTGCACCTTCTGTAGTAGGTACATCCACATACTGAATCAGAAAATTGTTTTGTACACACTTAAATTCAAATATTTTAAAATATTTTAATTTTTACATGTTAGATGTAATAATAGATATAAATAATACATATTTTACTAATAGATTTCTGATGAAGGGCTTTTGACCAAAACGCGATTTTTTTTTCCTGCTCTTTGGATGCTGCCTGAGCTGGTGTGCTTTGCAGCACCATTCTAATCTTGACTCTTAATTTTAGTATCTGCAGTACCCACTTCTGCCATATTCTTATACCACTATTGCAGTGTTGGATATGGTCAATTTCTATATTGATGTTGGTCATCCACTTAGTCTAATTAATTATATCACTACCCATTATGTTATCCCTGTTTGCACTACTTAAATCGTTCACCACTACTTTCAAAATTAAAAAAAAATTCAAAATGAGAACTGAAGTAGTTTGCCTGCTTCTGTTCTGTCTTCCTGCATGTGCAAATCTTTGTTCACATATATGCTCTATTCCATTTGCCCCTCTAATTCCAGCCTGTTCCCAATTGCTTACATGGTCTGTTGACAGCTTAATGCATTTGGCCTTAAAGTCCCAAGAGTTTCCTGTTTAGAACAGTTTCTTACTTTTTTTTTTCAATTTTTCCAAAAACAAAAATAATCCAATATATTTTGCCACCAAGCTAGTGAATGGTTTCTCATAAGCCAGTGACAGAGTAAAAAGTACTTAATTAGTTTCGCACACGGAGGTACCCTGGAATATTGGGCATTGAACGTATGCTCAGTCTCCACAATATAAATCATTGTGCATGAATATCTCAGACGAAAAGAAAATACTGCTTATTATTTTTGGCAGAGATTCAGGTTTTTGTATGAATTATTCGGATTAAAATTTTCAGTAAACCAATTGAAATTAATATTGTTTGCCAGTGCTCGGACATTAAGAATTTTTGAAAAATCGGTACATTTCTGTTGCATTTTGATTATGATAAATTCTGACATTCTGCTTTCAGAGATGCTTTAATAAAGCTGATTTACCAAACTGCAAACTGCTGCATGACTGAGTTCGCCACCTTGTAACAATAAATTCCATGCTTAGTTGTAGTGCAGTTAGTACAGTGCACTGATGAGGCAGGTAACAAACATGTCAGTTGCTTTTGATTAAGATAATACTTTGAAATTTTGTAAGGATGTAAAGAAATGTACAATGCAATGGAGTGTTCCTGTTTTCATTAGAAGTTATACTTTGTTGTGGGAATTTCTCATCTATAATAACCGCAATAAAAATACTTCATAGTGGTTGAATACTTCTCTGATAAAATAGATTAATCAATATTTTTATGTTTCTGTATCGTTGTGCTAAATTAAATGTTCCCCTCTCTCCCTCACCATGATTCAAAATAGCTTTACCTCGATGGTTATATATTTCTAGTGTATATAATCGTGTAATGTTTGCAATTGAATATTATGCATGATTTCAGCTTTAGTTAATGGTTTTCTAGAGTATATCTGTGGCATATTATAACTTTTACATTTCTTTTAGCAATACTGTTAATCTTGGCTTGATTTGTTTTCCTACAGGACTAATTTGGCATATGCATTGCTTAAATTTTGTGAACTTTAATGATGATCTTCTTGTAAAACTGCAACCAAAACATGAATGATTGATAGATTATTGATTTTTTTTGCTTTGTGTTTGGGAGAGCTTGAATGGAAATGTCAGTGTTTGCTGCAGTGAATCTTGTTTAAATCACATTTTGAAAATTTGTATTTTGCGGTAATGTTCAAAAAAATGGATTTCATGATTTTGTCTGCATGGTGTATTTAAATTTGACAGTCTGTCTGATTTTTGATAAAAATTGGAATTCCATAGCGAAGAAAGTTGAGTTGAAAGCATTGTATGATGTTTTGGAAGCGATGCTGTTGTTTTATTATGCATATTGCTCTATGTCTAGAAGCATAGATGTTTATGTAAAGATAGCCATTTCTAGCTTAATGATACGATTGAACCTTAGGTGATTTTAGAGATCTTTATAAATTCAGTCTTAAAATTTGTTCAGTAAATTAATGTTCAAGCTATATCTAGTTTTTAACGCTAAGCAAAACAATCGAAAGAACTATGAAAGAACTATGGACTTCAGAAGTTGCAGGTATGGCAGCATCTGTGGAAATTGCAGAGGAACCTCAATTATCCGGCATTTGATTATCCCAATATCGAATTATCCAGCAAGATCATAAGATCTCGATGCTTGGCTAAACTATTTTATCCGGCATTCGATTATCATGAATTTGATTAACCGAATGAAATACTGCCCGCCTGTGTCCTTTGGATAATCGAGGTTCTTCTGTAATCAAGAGTTAACATTTTGGATCCAGTGTCCCTTCTTCAGAACTGGTGTTCTTCATTTTAATGTATTCCCAGGTCCCCTGAGTCTATCCATTGAATTCTTAGATCTTTCGCCTGTCACTCAAAAGCCTCTGCCTTTAGTAAAACTATATTGGTTGCAATGCATTATGTTTGTGGTGATGTGGAGGTATATTTCTGGAACACCGAGGAGGAACTTTATCCTCTTTCATTCATTGGACTCTGTCCTTTTTATTTGCTGTAAAATCTTTAGAAGCTGATTATACAACTTTGTATAAGATATTTCATCTGAAACTGTTCTTTGATTAGATTGTAATTTTAAGGTGTTTAAGCAAAATTTAAACAATCCGTCGTAAGGATGGAAAAGACTGTACCATGATTCTTTATGTACTTGCAGTTTAGAAATTCATTGTGTGTAGTTACAAATTTGTATGTGTGTGACACAAGCTGTTTAAATCAAACCAAAGTGCATTTGAGAAACTTCCTCAGAGGTACTGTAAAGGCTAACTGTTACAACTTGCAAATGAGAAGGCAAATGATCCTATAGAAAATTAGTTTGGGAAGTTAGTAGAGGAAAATAAGGGATGGCAAATGAACAGAACAAGATCTGTGCATCAGTCTTCACCTGAGGATACAAGTAAAGAAAGAGCTATCAAGCAAGAAGTGGAAGGGGGAGAGGAACTAAACAAATTTACAGTCACTAGGTAAGTGATACTGAGCAAATTGTTGGAACTGCAGGCTGACAATTCCTGATGAACTTCAACTTAGTCTTAAAAAAAGTGGCTTTAGTTGATGCGCTAGTTTTAATTTTCTAAAATTCCAGAGATTTATGAAAGGTTCCATTAGTTTGGAAATAGGGAAACAACTCCTTTTGTTCAAAAAGGGAGACTGAAAGCAGGAACTGCAAGGGCAGTTAGCTCAACATCTGATATGGGAGAAAAGGCTATTATTAAAACAAAAAATTATAGGGGGTACAATTTGTACTGCTATAAAGCATGTTTCTTCAACATCAAATTGGCTTTAACACGCTTGAAGAATTTTACTCATAGAATGCAAACTTTCCTTACCTGTGTTGGCGATAATGTGGTTCTGGCCCCATTAGTTTAAATGGTACAACTATTTTGTGAGAATGGAACTATTGTGTTATATCAGAACCAACAGTACTTCAAAATCTTCAAGTTAGTCAGCCTGAGTCTGTATGGTTTGTGGAAAGGAAATCATGTCTAACTTAACTTTAAGACTTCTTTGCTATGAATAACAGAAAACTAGTGGCTGTGTTGTACTTGGATTACCAGAAGATATTTGAGCATGTACTATATCAAACTTGTGATGTTAGATATAACATGTTGGCATTGTTATAGTATTGGTGAATTAAGCAGAAACAAAGCAAGCATAAGTGGGTCATTTTTTGATTTGCAAGATATAACAAGCATTAATGTTAGGACCGTAACATTTTGCACTTTGTATAAATGACTTGGATGAAAGGACGGAAGGAATGATTGCTAATTGCTAAATTTGTTGATTGGAGATTGTCGATAGTGTGGTGCTGGAAAAGCACAGCAGGTCAGGCAGTGTCCGAGGCCAGAGAAATCAATGGTTCGGGCATAACCCCTTAGTCAGCCATTCCTGATGAAGGATTTATGCCCAAAACATCGATTCTTCTGCTCCTCGGATGCTGTCTAACCTGCTGTGCTTTTCCAGCACAGCGCACTCGACTCTGATCTTCAGCATCTGCAGTCCTCACTTTCTCCTAGATCTCAGAGATAGGTCAGAAAGTAAAGTCGTGAAGAGGGTGTAAAGTCGTCACAATTCAATTATAGACAGATTAATTGACAAAGATCTGGCAAATGGAGTATAATGTGGGAAAACATGAAATTGTCCAGTTTTGGCAGGATGAATTAAAACCGAAAGCATCTTCTCTAAATAGTGAGAAGTTTCAGCGCTTGATGTAGTAGGATCTAAACGTCTTAAGTATGAATTGAAAAGGTTAGTACATGCAGCAAGTAATTTAGAAAGTATTTATTATTTATTGTGAGAGGACTTGAATGCAAAAGTAGGAAGGTTTTGCTTCAGTACTATAAGGCATTAGTGAAATCACATTTGAAGTACTGTGAACATGTCTTCTGTACAATACATGTCTTATTTAAGGAAGAATGTAAGTATGTTGGAAGCATTTCAGAGAAGGTTTACTTGACTAATATCTGGAATGAAGAGTATGGTGCTGGAAAAGCACAGCAGGTCAGACAGCATCCGAGGAGCAGGAAAACCGATGTTTCAGGCAAAAGCCCTTCAGGAATGAGGCTGGGAACTTCTGGGATGGAGAGATAAATGGGAAGGGCATGGGCTATGAGGAAGGTAGCTGAGATTGCAATAGGTGGTTGGAGGTGGAGGTCGGGGTTAAGATGATAGGTCGGAGGGGAGGGTGGAGCGGATAGGTAGGAAGGAAGATGAACAGTTAGGACAGGTCATGAAGACGGTGGTGAGCTGGAAAGTTGGAACTGGGGTAAGGTGAAGGGAGGGGAAATGAGGAAACTGGTGAAATCCACACTGATACCATGGGGTTGGAAGGTCCTGAGGCGGAAGATGAGGCGGTCTTCCTCCAGGCGTCGGGTGGTAAGTGAGTCGCGATGGAGGAGGCCCAAAACTTGCATGTCCTCGGCAGAGTGGGAGGGCAAGTTAAAGCGATCAGTCCTCAGCAAAGGCCATATCTCCATCCCCCTCCATTCACACATCAATGAATTCAATATGCTTTGTGATGTCAAACACTTCCTTCACTGCCTCCGCCTCAGAGCTCACTTTTTCAGTCAACACTCCTGCCTACTTTCCATGGACTGCTTCGTCTGCCTCCAACACACCACATCTAGACTGTGCCGTCTGTTACCTGCCCCCCACGTTACCCCAGTTCCAACCTTCCAGCTCAGCACCGTCCTCATGACTCGTTCTGTCTATTCATCTCCCTTCCCACCTATCCGCTCTATCATCCCCCACCTCCATCTACCTATTGCACTCTCAGTTCCCCCCCCCCCCCCCCCCCCCCCCCCCCCCCCCCCAGCCGCATCCCCTCTCATTTATTGTTCCACCCCTGGGGCTCCCAGCCTCATTCCTGATGAAGGGCTTTTGCCTGAAACGTTGATTTTCCTGCTCCTCGGATTTATCCTGATCTGTGCTTTTCCAGCACCACGCTCTTGACTCTAATCTCCAGCATCTGCAGTACTTGCTCTCGCCTAATATCTGGAATGGGCAGGTAATTTGATGAGGAAAGGTTGGACAGGTGAGGCTTGTATTTGCTGGAACTTGCAGTCAGAGGTAACTTTATTGAAACATAAGATTCTGAAAACATCTTGAATGAATGGATTGGAAAGCAGGTTTCCTTTTCTGGGAGAATTTGGAACCAGTGATCGTAATTTAAGATATCAATAAGGAGAATTTTTTCTTTGCGGTCATGAGTCTTTCGAATGCTGCTGTTTCTGCTTTTGAAGCAGATAGGTTTTCACGGAGAGGTAGGTAGAGTCTTGATAGGGGGTAGGCAGTAATGTAATTTGATTACATCAGTCACAATCTTATCAAATCTTATCTTCTTGCACATAAATGGAATTTTGGGAATGGAAAGATGGCAAGATAGGAACGGAGTAAGAACGTGGAGTTGAGTTAGCCAACCATAATCCTACTATGAAGGCTCAAGGTGCTAAATGTCTATTGCCTACTGTTTTGCATTCTTAGGAGGATGGGAACTGGCTAGGAGACCTTTCAAATAAAATTAGTACATACTTTAAACTAATGGGACATCATTGAGACACTTTCCAAGTGTGGCATGATTTATTTTAGCCATTGATACAAATAAGATATAATTCACTAAATAGCAATTCCCTATTTATATAGCATCTGCTCTGATGCACAACGTCCTTCCAAGGCACATTACAGAGACATAACAAGAAATAGAAACGTGAGGGGTGACTTAAAGCTTAGATAGCAGTGTATTTTGTGTGGGCTAATGGATGAAAAGAAGTAGCAAAGAGTTTAGTAAGAAAATTTTGAGAATAGTGTTGAAAGAACAACTGTTAAAGGCGACTGGTTAAGAGGATGGCATCAGATGGAATGAGTTGGAGTGAAGCTATAACGAATTATAGAAATGAGTTGGGGAAAGACCGTGGCAGAATTAAAATTGGTACCTCTTTCTTGCTCCCTCTGGCTTTAGTTCTGACTCTGTGCTAAAAGCTGGTATATTCTGCTGGGACTTACTTGGCAAGTTGAGTCTGTCAGCACTTACTAGAACTATTTCAACTTCATGCGAGGACGTTTCAGCATCATATCCATTTCCTTCCATTGTGTAGTACCTTACACTAGTTTGTATTAGTTTAATTGGCTATTGTTTCATTTCTCCTCCCTCATATACCTTGCTTGAGGTCATTCTATAATTTTAAGCTTTTGATTCCATTATCACATTTGATTTGTCACGACGTACAAATTTAATCAACTTCTGCAATTTAAAACAAAATCTAAATTATTAACAACATGCACCAGTGCGAGGTGGATAGAGTAATCAGTATTCCCCGCCCCCCCCCAAGCTCCTGTATTACTGTCATCAATATTGTATTCGGAGCTTATTTTTACCCATTCTAACATCTCATGTTAAATTTTATTGTTTACCAACTTGTATGTTACTTTTATGTACTTTCAAATATGGCATTTTGAGAATGAAGGGTATTAGAAGTTTGGCTACCATTTTTATTATCCATACTTCCACTTTCCAATAGCTCTAATTTTCCTGCCGCATCATTTTTTATGCTGGAGATTTATTCCTCTCAAAGAATTAATTAGTTTAATCCTGAAAGATGCATATTTAAAATTGCCAGATTTTCTACAATGATGAATCTATGTAATATTAATTATTCTTGTCTGGCGTGATATTTTAGTGGCATCTGAGTTTGATGATAAACTTATAGAAAGAATCATTGTTGGACAAAAAGAAATTGGTGGTTAAAATCTGTACTGAAAAACATCCTGTCAAAATATGCACATATTTGTCGTGATTTCCTGACTATAGATTCCTTCAAATTGATTATTAAGAAAAGGTGTCTTCAACTAATGCCTGTCTAGAGCTACTACATTAATCATATTGTCTGTAGTTTGTGGTGCAGTCTAAGAGCATTTACTTATTTTACTATTTCAGGTGGTATCATGGAAAGCTGGATCGTACAATCGCTGAAGAGCGGCTTTGTCAGGCAGGCCGATCGGGAAGCTATCTCATCAGGGAAAGTGATCGAAGACCAGGTTCATTTGTGCTTTCGTTTCTAAGTAAAACAGGCTTGGTCAATCATTTCAGGTGATATGTTTAACATTTTATATCTGCAGTTATGTTGGGGTTGGTGGAGGGATTAGATAGAGAGTGGGATGGGGCATTATGAACATACTGTGTCTGT
Organism: Hemiscyllium ocellatum; assembly: GCF_020745735.1. Taxonomy (NCBI): domain Eukaryota; kingdom Metazoa; phylum Chordata; class Chondrichthyes; order Orectolobiformes; family Hemiscylliidae; genus Hemiscyllium; species Hemiscyllium ocellatum. The sequence continues at coordinate 48,903,124 of NC_083402.1, forward strand.
TTCCTTGAAAATTACAATTATATGTAACTTATCTCCTCTATTTAAAAAAACAGCTATGTTTCTAAAACTGATACTGGTTCACCAATCTTAATGAAAATGCAGTGTAGCGTTGGTCACACTGCTGAGTTCTAACTAATTTGGGAACTTTTTTGACAAGTCATTTGGACTTGCTTATATCTGATTTCAAAGTCAAGGATTTATTTGATGAGTTTTTATTAAGACTTATGTCAAGAACATTGATTATTTGAAATTATTTCGAATTGGCCCTTAATTTTCATGGTTATTGTAGATTGTAAAGAATTTAGTACTTGTCAGACTTTAATCAAACATGTTGGCGTGGCACCTAAAAGAGTATTGAAACACGAAATAGTACCTTGTAGAAAAACATTGAATAGGATACTTACTTCATTTGCAAGAGTAATTTCCAACTATTGAGGTTGCAGATCTGTTTTGTGGATCTCCTTCAGTCTTCCACCAAATAAACTTACCTATAGAACTGAAAATCTGATTATCTCACTGAAGTATATAAAAATAATGTGTTGGTAATCAAGACTTGCTGTTCTGAGAGTCATCCCAAAAGTTAAATATTTTTAAAATCTCACAGAATTCCTGACTGACTTAATTTTCAGACCCAGATGGACAAAAAGCATGGATCAGGTTTCTGTAATAAACAACAATTATCATTTCTTATATTAAAAAAAGACTCCAGCTAGAGGCAAGAAATTATGAACCGTTGGTATATAACTCAATGAGTTAAAGCTCCAGCCCCCCTTTAAGTTCCAACTCCATACATGCATGTAGACAAAGCAGGAAAAAAAATGGATGTTATGGTCTGAGGGAAAGACTGGAAAAGCAGTTGTCCTTGTTAGCAAGATTTGCTGAGATGATTCTTGGGCTTCTCACAGTGTTGCTTTTAGATTTCCTTCTACAGATATTATCAGTTTTTTGCAGGAGGCACAGGGTGACTGGTTCACACTTATTAAAGGACTGTGACTTCTTAATTAAAAGCCACAGCTTACAGCAACAGGAAATATATTGATCTCTTTTTGTTTTTACTGCTGAGAACAGAGACAGCGACTGTTCTTGAGGCGATCTGATGGCTTCTCCCCATCTTGTTCACCACCCCAAACTATTCAGTTATATGGAAGCCAATCACATTGTTGTTGACATGCAGAAGGCCTTTATCATTGGACTATGGACTAGTGACCAGTTATCAATCAGCTACTTATTGCCTGCTGAATCTCCATTTGTACACAGCTCTTGGCTCCAGCTTGTCTACAAACATTGTTTTTAATAGTGCTTGAACCAGCAATTGTATAAGCAGCAGTTACAGTGAGTGCCAGTTTACGTTATTTGAAAGGTTAAGCTACCTCTCAACAAACATTGGCTTTCGAGTCATAGAGATGTACAGCATGGAAAAAGATCCTTTGATCCAACTTATCCATGCCGACCAGATATCCCAACCCAATCTAGTCCCACCTGCCAGCACATTGCCCATATCCCTCCGAACCCTTCTATTCATATACCCATCCAGATGCTTTTTAAATATTGCAATTGTACTAGCCTCCACCACTTCCTCTGGCACCTCATTCCATGCACGTATGTGAAAAGTAGCCCTTAGGTTTTTTTTAAAATATCTTTCCTCCTCACCCTAAACCTATGCCCTCTAGTTCTGGACTCCCCACCCTGAGGGAAGACCTTGTCTACTTATTCTATCTATGCCCTCACGATTTTATAAACCTCTATGAGGTCACCCCTCAGCCTCTAAAACTCCAGAGAAAACAGCCCTAGCCGATTCAACCTCTCCCTATAGCTCAAATCTTCCAACCCTGGCAACATTCTTTTAAATCTTTTCTGAACCCTTTCATGTTTCACAACATCCTTCTGATAGGAAGGAGATGCAATATTCTAACAGTGGCCTAACCAATGTCCCGTTCAGCCGCAACATGACCTCCCAACTCCTGTACTCAATACTCTGACCAATAAAAGAAAGCATACCAAACGCCGCCTTCACTACCCTATCTACCTATGTTGCCAGGGTTGGAAGATTTGAGCTATAGGGAGAGGTTGAATAGGCTAGGGCTGTTTTCCCTCGAGTTTTGGAGGTTGAGGGGTGACCTTATAGAGGTTTATAAAATCATGAGGGCATAGATAGGATAAGTAGACAAGGTCTTTTCCCTCAGGGTGGGGAGTCCAGAACTAGAGGGCATAGATTTAGGGTGAGGAGGAAAGATATCACTTTCAAGAAGCTGTGAACCTGCACTCCAAGGTCGCTTTATTCAGCAATACTCTCTAGGATCTTACCATTAAGTGTATAAGTCCTGCTAAGATTTGCTTTCCTAAAATGCAGCACCTCCCATTTATCTAAATTAAACTCCATCTGCCACTCCTCAGCCCATTGGCCCATCTAATCAATATTCCATTGAAATCTGAGGTAACCTTCTTTGCTGCTGACTACACCTCCAATTTTGGTGTGATCTACAAACTTACTAACTATACCTCTTTTGCTCACATTCAAATCATTTATATAAATGACGAAAAGTAGTGGACCCAGCATTGATCCTTGTGAAACTCCACAGGCCACAAGTCTCCAGATTGAAAAACAACCCTCCACCACCATCTTTTGTTTCTACCTTTTTATGCCAGTTGTGTATCAATGGCTAGTTCTCCCTCTATTACATGAAATCTAACCTTGCTAATCAGTCTCCATGGGGAACCTTTTCGAACGCCTTACTTAAGTCCATATAGATCGCATCTACAGCTCTGCTCTCATCAATTCTCTTTGTTGCTTCTTCCAGAAACTTGATTAAGTTTGTGAGACATGATTTCCCACACGCAAAGCCATGCTGAGTATCCCTAATGAGAGCTTGCCTTTCCAAATATAGGTAAATCCTGCCCCTCAGGATTCCCTCCAACAACTTGCCCACCACCAACATCAGGCTCACTGGTCTATAGTTTCCTGGCTTGTCCTTACTACCTTTCTTAAATAGTGACATCACGTTAGCCAACCTCAAATCTTCCAGCACCTCACCTGTGATGACTAAAATTGTTATTTTTCTATTTGAATCAACAGTAAAGAAAAATAAAAAGGAAAAGTCTTTACAAATCTCCCATCTACAAAAGTATTTCTGCTCTGTTATTTGGGATGTGAACCAGTGACAGTCTTAATCTGTTGGATGGAATATATTTCTGCTGTGTTAATTGAGATGCATTGGTCTTAGCTCTTTTTAGGTTAGGAACAATTTTAAAAATGAGCTTTATTACTTTAAGTTAACTGCATATCATTAAGTTGTGCATTTAGGTGCTTTTCATATTGATATCTGTAATATGAAGTTTCAGATTTTTTGGGCTGCTGTAGCAATTTGAGATTCTTGCATTTTGCTGTTAGTCCTTTTGTTTTTCTTAGTGGCAAAGTCTAGATGTGAAAGCTTATTGTGGCTTGAAGAATGAGAATCCAGCTTGCTTGACCAATGGCATTGTCTAATCCTTCAATTTCTTTGTAACTATCTCTGGCAGAAAATCTAATAGTTTTAGTGAAGGCAATTCAACCTGTTTTGCAACTGATGATAGTTTCTATGCATGTCAAATTATTGTCTCAACATCTTTTTTACATTGGGAAAATTAATGACATATATCTGTTGCCATTATGAATCAAATTAATTGTATAACTTTATGGTCTTACTACTCATTCTAGGATAATTGCAATGTGCGGTGATTATTACATTGGTGGACGACGATTTTCTTCGCTCTCAGATTTGATAGGTTACTACAGCCATGTGTCCTGTTTATTAAAAGGAGAGAAGCTTCTGTTTCCAGTAGCACCCCCAGAGGTAAATGCATTAGTTCATAATTGAGAAGAGTTTGTGGACCAATGTAAAACAGAAATTTTGATTTATAAATCAAAAGCTGGCTGATTTTTTTTTATATATATGAAGAGGTCCATTGGATCGTTTTTTTTGTGGTCTACTCATGCACTCACTTGTGTTTTCTTCCCACCTTTATTCTATGTCTTATTAGATCTTGCTCTACAAGTTATTAATTTAACCTTTTTTGAACTGAAAATGTGTTGCTGGAAAAGCGCAGCAGGTCAGGCAGCATCCAAGGAACAGGAAATTCGACGTTTCGGGAATAAGCCCTTATCATTTTTTGAACCCCACTTCAGCTTTCTTTTAATTTTTGCTCTTGCTCTTTGTCTCTTCTATCTTCATTCTTTCTTTTTCTTTATTGTCCATTTTAACTTTTCAAACCAGATGCAAAAATGGATGTGAGAGGGAGGGGGTTTTGTATAATAGGTTCCGAACGTTTGCAGCATGAAAATTAGCTATATGCTGCTAAGGCATCATTATTGTATATTAAGTCATGCAGTGAATGTGCAGGTGCAATTTTTCCTTCTTGACCTTTTTGTTATTATAATAAGTTGGATTTTGATGCCCAGATAAGGTTGAGGTTAACAGTTTTTTTTGTTAAAATGTAAATCTGACAACGTCCAACGAATGCAGAAATAATTAACCATTTCTACTTTGTCCGGTGAAATAATGCTATATGGTCATGATATCTTACTGAGGAGAATTGGTATGGTAATGTAATTGAAATGTTTGAAGTTTCTGAACTTGTGTGATAGATGGATGCAAGGTTCAGCAGAAGTGGTTTTGTCTTGTCAGTGTAGGTTAATTTTTGAAAGTGCATTAAGTCTTAAATATAATGAAATAACTTCTTTGGCACTAAAAATAAATTTTTACAAGTGTGAAGCCTCATTCTTTCAGATTGTATTTATTGCTGGAGATTAAAAATTTTGTTTAAAACATTTTTCTTCCCTTCAAACCATATGTTTTCTTCACATTTTTTTCTTTGTACATGATTTATTAAATTAATATTATAATTTGTACATCCAAGTTGAAACTGTTCCCTCTTCATTATCCAATCAAATTGAAAGATTGTTAAGCAAATATAGTTTATTGTTCTGTTCACACAGGACCCCCATTCCAAGCATGGGTATCATAGTAAGTTCTAGTGCAAAATCCACAGAAAATCTGTTGAGTTCAGTGAATTATTGGCACCTTGAGCAACACTTAACCCATTAGTTTTGAACCTTGGTTAAACACAACTCTGTCCTTGCATTGCTTGTCTACCAGAACATTTAGTGAATTATCAAAGGGCATTATGAAAGAGTTCAGCTAACTCATTTGTTTTTGGAGTTTGGTAAGTGTATTCGTGTATTGGGAGCATTATGGGGTCCCTTATGGATTTACATCTTATAACGTAATGATGAAAGGCTGTCCCAATATTTCTAACATTTTCTGTTTTTTTCAGATCTGAAATATGTATTATACACCATTTTTGGGGTCATGTAATCTTATTGATTGTGTTAAACAATTGGCTTCTTAGAAAACAAGATATTTTTAGGAAGCAAATAAGTACCGTGTGAAATTTATGGGGATTAGAGTTGAATGTTAGAGAATTGGAAATTTGGTGTCAAATAGCATTGGTGTAATTTACAATATGAGGTGTTGACATATCAAATGTGATTACTTATTACTGCAAGACAATTCTCACTTTAATGTCACCAAGAAAGAGAAATATTCTAATGCAATTGCCAAGTGACCGTGATTATTACACCAAGCCTTGAGCAGAAAACCTGTTTTTCAATTATTTAAAACCAATTTCTTGATTAAAATCCTCAATTTAGAAGTAAAATCAGACATTGCATGAGGTCAATGAGATTTGGTGGGAAGAATCGATATATTTTCTTTTAGTTGCTGTAGGGGATTGTGAAGGCTATCATTGGAAAAGAGAGACAGAGCTTTCATTTATATAGCTGTTTTCATAGTCACTGGATGTCTCTGAAGCACTTTACAACCAATGCAGTTTTGTATGAAGTGGAATCACTATTGTAATGTAGTAAAGTGATGTTCCAAGTATGCTCAGCAAGCCCATAAATACAAGACTTTAATAATAATGGCCAGACAATCTGTTTTTTTGTGATAACATCTAGGGTGGGAAATTGTTGGAGTCTATAACCAAGGTAGGTAACTGAACATCTTGACAATTTTCAGATAATCAGAGAAAATCTGCATGGATTCTTGGCTGGTAGATCTTGTCTGACAAACATCACTGAATTTTTTTGAAGAGGTGACTCCTGTAGTGGACAAGGGAATGTTGTTTATTTGGACTTTCAGAAGGCATTTGATTCAAACCCCATGTGTCAGGCTGTTAATGAAGATGGAACTATGTGAAATTACTGGCACATTACTGATATGGCTGTGAAATTGGTTCAGTGGCAGGTGACAAAGTAACGGTGATGGGTGTAGGTACATAACTTGAAGAATGCCACTAATGGTGTCCAACAAAGATCTTGTTAGTGCCTCAATTATTCACTTTTTAAAAAATTACTTAGATAATAGCATAGAAAATCATATATCCAAATTTTGTGATAACACAAAGTTAGGCAGCATTGTAGACAGTATAAATGATAGTATCAAATTGCAAGTTAATAGACTGGGTGAATGGGCAAAAGTGTGATAGATGGAATTCAGTGTAATACTCACTTTTTTTGTCAGCTTGCTGATTTCTGGAGGAATAGTGTCAGTTTCTCAGGGAGGAAGAGAGTTGGAGTTCCACTAATCTGCTTAAATTAGAATCTCTAATAAGTATTGGTTCCAACATTTCATATCTCTCGGTTCTGACTTGAGGTGGCTTTGTTCCCTAAGCAGGACCTTGTTTCAGTTGACTGGGTCAAATTTTCAACAATTCCATCTAGTTGAAAGTTTGTAAAGATTAGTTCTTCACAAAGGTATTATTACCTTGAGACCAGTCATAAAATGCTTCCTTTGAAAACCTACATTTTTGAGCAAAATAGTTAGTTTCTACTTTTTTATTTTTATTTGTTAAAATTAAGAATTGTTTCTCCTATTCAAAATTATAGCCTGTTGAGGATAGGAGGAGAGTTCGAGCCATCTTGCCATATACCAAAGTTCCAGACACAGATGAGATTAGGTAAGTTACTGCTTTTTTTTCTATGTAAAAGTAAAGCATTTCACTTAGAATATCTCTTGGTCAATTCCTTGATTTAGTAAAAAGAGAATTCTTTTTGAACACCAACTTCAGTATTCATTGCTCCTAAACCAAGGGAAATACATTTACTTCACTATCTTCTGCATGTTGGAGAAAATTCGAGTTTGCATTTGCTTCACATTTAGATTTTGGAAGAAACTTTGCCTATGTTTCTCCCAACTACCTGGTCTTATCATTTCATTTGCTGTGACATCTTGAAATTGTTGATGCTGAACCACTATTTTCAATGCCTTTGATCCTAGAAAAAAGTCCATTGCAACCAAACCTGTAATTCTATGCACTGTGTCCTTCATTTTTTAAAAATCTGAAGCTCAAAGTGTTCACCTGCTTCTTAAATTCACAACTTAGATTCACAATTGTCTTCCTTTTGTTTAAGTCTGTACATTACTTTGCCCTTTTATGTTTGTAACATAATTCAATATCGTTATCTCTGCTTCCCCATCCCTAAAATCTCCATTCCTCTGTGTAAGGGTTCTTAACTAATTGCTGTTCCTTCCATTTCCTTAATGCTTTGTCTGATTTGCTTCTTGGAAGAAAAACGTCCATTAACATCCCAAGGTTTTCCATAGAGTTTTTGCTTCAAGTATAATCATTGTTATTCAGGCAATTTTACAAGCAGGTTTTCTCAAACAGCATTGAGATGTGAAACAAATCATACTTTGCTTCCTGGAACTGTTTGAAGGAATAATCTTAGCCATAACACCTGTGGAGGTTTTATGTTAATTTTTAGATCTTTGCTTGATGAAATAGAGAAGAGGCACCAAAGTTAATGTTTCGTTCCAAAGATGGCACCTCTGCACATTCTTAACGTTTATATGCAGCCCGAAATGCTTAATGCCTTTTAGTGGGACTTGATCCCTTATTCTTCCCACATGCACCATCCCTTAGCTTAGCTAACCTCCCATGTAGGCCTCTGATTCTCCATTATCACCTTATTTTAACACTTCAAGTTCACTTTACAGCTGTGTACCATCTCATGATGACTTTTCAAGACCAAGTTAGGTGCAAGGAGACCAAAGCATCTGAATCAGTAGTACACCCTTTGCCTCACTGATCTTCACCTTTATTAGCATTACTACTACAATCTTGTTGATGCTATTTTCTTCCCCTTTTATTAAATATCCCTCCTATCAAATAATTAACGTTATGAATATCTCGATTTGCCTTGCTTCATGACTTTCAAGATCAGTGGTTTTAAATAAATGTTGAGAAAGATTCACAACTTTAAAACACAATGTTACAAATTCAGATTTGGTATAGGTCCTTTTTTGGTTCAGTGGCATCAGTTATTGTGTTATTTGTATGCCTTTCATTTATGGATATGGATTCTGCTACCTTTTAATCTAAATGTTTGAAAGCACAACCTATGAATGTAACAATAGCACCCTCTTGAGTTCTGCACTAGACAATCTCATCTCTTACATGTGTGTTTTCACTCACACCGATGATGGACCAAACAGCACTGATTAAAATAAGGCTGATATGGGTTAATTTTAAATAAGACCATTCTGCTCTTCCCCATGATGCTTTGAAGGTGTTAGACAAAGATCTGCCTGAAGGAGTGCACTCAGAAATCCTGGTACATGAACATTAACTTGATATGAATGCCTAGGTTACTCACTCTCTTTCTAGATTCCTCTACTGGAGGAAAGTGTGGTTATTCACTCATTCCCTGGATGAGCAGAGTATCCTGTAACCTCCTAATTTTAGGAATTAACTGTACAGTTTTGGGCAATCCAGACTCAATCTAAAATATTATTAGGCTTTCTCTAAGACTAATGCCTCCTTTCTATAATGGAATTTTCTCAAAATGGACCCATTTAAATTCCTTTGAGGACTAACCAGCACATTGTATAATAATTCCACCAGCTTTTATAAAGCATATGTTTTCTCCTGTACAGGGGGTTCTGTATTTCCATGTGTCTGAATTGTGAACATGATCCCATAGAGGGTGTAATTTTAAATATTTGACATGAACATTTGCTCTACTTACAAAGGGCTACTTTATATTGTCTTGCACAGTTTTCTGACTTGTGTATGAATCGACTTGTGCAGGAACCTAATTCGTTATCAATCCAGCAACTACCTGCATCTTTTTCTATTGGCTTTGTCATGTCACTTTTTACATATGTAGGGTAGTTTTTAATGCCTTTTATTTAAAAAAAAAAGCAATGTCAGAGCTTTAACTGTACAAGGCTGAACAGATGGTCGCCAGTGATGAGGAACTGGGTCTGGTGGATGTTTAAGAGACCAGATGGGGAAGAATTCATTGTTATTGGACAATTGTGTGCCTTGAGGAAGTTGCAAAGATGAGGAACAATAGAATAAAGTGATTTATGTGAAGGAGTGAACTTTAAAGAACTGGGGAAGGAGGAGTTACTTTAGGTTAATGAACACAGAGGTTTGGTAAGTATGACTTGGTTGCGCTTAAGATCCTATCTGTTTGGATTGGGGTGAAGTTTAATGAGGTTGAGAACTGGAAGTCCATTAATACAACACCATTATTGAACCAACAAAGGCAGGATGTGTTTTTGAATACAGAGCAATGGTATGAAAGTTGGGTGTTTTATGATACATTTTAGAAGTTCATTTGTTGGCTCCAGGAGGAGGGAGAGCAGGCGGTGGCAGTAGCAGTTGGTGGCATACAGAGGGATTGAGTGACAGAGCAGGGTGTTGGTGTTGCCACTGCAGGTGGGGGGGGGGGGGGGGGGGGGGGGGGGGGGGGGAGCGGGTGGGAAGGCGACTGGGACTGGTACTTAATTGAAAAAAAATACCTTGCCACCGTCTGTTATTTATAAAGAAAGGATGAGGGATGGAGACTTCTAATGAAGGACTGATGCAAGCTGATGCAACACTTGAAGTCAAAGATGCGGTTACCACTTCAGACCTTGGAGGTGCAATGACGTGATGAGTGAGAAGAGCTGATAAATGAACTTACTAAAGTGGAGGAGGAAATTCAGAAACTTTCTCAAGTACTTGCAGCTAAAGAAAGACCTGTTGCTGAATTAAAGAAGCTAGGATTGATTCCACTACTTGAACTTGAACAGATTTTGTCAAAAATAGATTTAGAAGTTTTGAGAAGACTTGGAGCTCAGGTTGAGGTTCCGGATGTACATTTGCTTGCTGAGCTGGAGGGTTTGTTTTCAGATGTTTCGTCACCATACTAGGTAACATCTTCAGTGAACCTCCGAATGAAGCCCTGGTGAAGCCTACTTTCTATTTAAATCTTTGGGTTTCCTTGGATTGGTGATGTCTTTTCCTGTGGTGATGTCATTTCCTGTTCTTTGGTAAATGGAATCTGAGTCAGTGTGCTCGTTAATAGAGTTCCGATTGGAATGCCATGCTTCTAGGAATTCTGCTTGGCTTGTCCTAGGATAGATTTGTTGTCCCAGTCAAATTAGTATTCTGCCTCATCCATATGTAAGTATACTAGAGAAAGTGAGTCATGACTTTGTGGATAGTTGATGTTCATGTATTCTGGTGGCCTGTTTTCTGCCTGTTTGTCATAGTTCTTGCAAGGTAATGACATGAGTAAATGACATTAATTTTGCTGGTTGTCTGTATAGGGTCTTTCACGTTCATTAGCTGCTGTTTACTGTGTTAGTAGGTTTGTGGGCTACCATGATGCCAAGGGGTCTGACTAGTCTGGCAGCCATTTCCAAGATCTTTTTGATATAAGAGAGGGACCAGAGTTTCAGGACGAGTTTTGTTTGCTTGATTGGGTTTGTTGCTCAGAAATCGGCAGACTGTGTTCATTGGGTACCCGTTCTTTTTGAATGGTGGTAAATGAGATCCAAGTCAATGTGTTTTTGATAGAGTTCCTATGCCTTACCACCCACTTCACCTTCAACAACAAAACCTACAGACAAACCAAAGGAACACCCATGGGATCTCTGATATCAGGGGTCTTAGCAGAGGCAGTAATGCAGGGACTCAAACAAACAGCTCTGCCAACCATCCACACCAAACTTTGGGTCTGCTACGTAGATGACACCTTTGTCATCACTAAGCAAAACAAATTAAGAGACCTTCAAGACTATCAATAATACCCTTACTGACATAAAATTCACTGAAGAGGAGGAAAACAACAACAAACTGCCATTCCTAGATGTCACAGTGGAGTGAACAGCTAATGGGGATCTTCAAACCAGTGCCTACAGGAAAATGATGGTATATTTTTCTATAGTTTACTATGCATCCACATAATGTGGAGAGACAGAGATATGGAAACCTGTACTGGTTTCTTTGACAGAACATAATAGGTTTACTCATTTGGTGTGTTGTATGCTCTTTGCGTGATTTCCTTCAAAGCATGCCATTTATCAATTTCCTTCACTTTTGAAAAGATTACATAATCTCTCCTGCTGATAAAGGGATAGCAAACTAACTCTGGATTAGCATCAGGAAGTCTTTTATACAATAGTATGATCTGAAACTGAATTCATAATTTACATTTAGTTTCCCAGTTAAATTCCCATCTAAGCGTTTATAGTTCTGTCTATCCTTGGGGGTATGTTTGTGAACAGTTTGAGGAGTTATTTAAGGATTTCATCCATCTGCAAGTTGTCAAAACTGTAACAGTGAAAATGAAGAAGAATCTTTGTTTATTGTGGATCATAAAGGAATTGGTAACTGAGGAAATAAACTGTATTTTTCCTTGATTCATGGCTGTAACAAATCCTGCACTTCATAATCTATATCTTCAACCTTTTGAACAATATGGTTACGAAAAGTCTCAAACCTGTGCTGCCTCAGCTTATGTATACTACTGGCCTCTTCCATGTTGATAAATTGATCCAGTTGTTTTGTAAGAAGTTTCATTTGATGAGGTTTTGGGGTACAGATTAATTATTTTCATCTCAATTTGGAAATGGTTTTGATGTTGCTGCAGTTTCAATGTGGGTATTATGTTTATGCAGTTTTCTGAAGGGGGATATGTTTATTGTTCACAATGAACTGGAGGATGGATGGATGTGGGTGACCAACCTACGAACAGATGAGCAAGGCCTCATTGTGGAGGATTTGGTAGAAGAGGTGGTGAGTATCTGAAACTAAATCTTTCTGAAGATTTCCGTGCCTTAATTACTTACACAAGCTGTATGTCTGCCTAATAAAAGCATACATTGGACACTTTCTTTAATGAATTTAAAATTGTGAATCTTGGAAAGCTATTAGAACAATGTTCCATAGTCACGTGACCTTTTAACCATTCTGCATAGTTCAGAAGTTTTGAAAGGCAGAGTTTCTCGGCATTTCGGAAATGTTAGTAAAGGTTGCAAGAAGTTAGGTGACAAATTTCATTTTAAGGTTTCAAGGTAATTGTCCATACAGATAAAATATATAGAGAATTATTATAGTTAAAAACAATTGATTGTCGTATGTTGTTCAGTTAGCCAATTTACCTCATGGTTAATGATGGAATTTAAGTTTGAAGTTGAGCTAATCTAATTTTCTGTCATTTTCTTTATAATTTTAGTATAATCTTTTTTGCAAGATCAGCAAATCTTGTCCATTGTTCATGTATTGCTATTATTCAAACTCTTTCCAGTTGTCCTTATTGTGCATTGTTGGTCAGCAGCCAAGGTCACTCCTTGTAAGTTGAAATGTGATCCCTCTCAGCTTTTGGGGGATAGATTTCTCAGGTGAGCAGGTCTGTATTTTTAATAGACAAAACTGCAACAAATTAAAAGTGATTTGATCTAGTTCCAGCTTTTGGATTTGAAAAAATTAAAGAACTGTGGATGCTGGAGATCTGAAGCAAAAATAGAAATGCTGAAGAAACTCAGCAGGTCTGGCAGCATCTTTGGGAAGAATGTTTTGAGTCCAGTGACTCTTCATCAGAACTGACAGTGTTTCTATCTTGGATTTCACATTCTTTTTCCATGACCATTGCAAGTCGGTCAGATTTTGGATAGCAGTGTCACTGGCTAGCTGATAATTGCCTGTGAGTAGGTGCTATGTCATGTTCATCTGCAGTACATCTGTGCTGCTTGAAAGAAAGTTCCAGTTTTTTGACTGAGTGACAATGGAGGAATGTAGATATAGTTTCAAGTTAGGATGTTGTGTGGTTTGGTTAGAAATTTGCAGATGACCATGTTCTTGTGCATCTGCTGTATTTGTCCTTCTAAGTAATAAAGTTCATATATTTGGAAGGTACTGTTAAAGACGTCTGTGTGAATTGGTGCAGTATGCTGTAATTGCACCTATGGTGGACAGAATGCATCTTTAAAGTGGAGTTTGGAATGCTGGTCAAATGGTTGAGAATTGCCTCCCAAATCTCCAAACCATATCCACCCTCTCCAAGGTATAAGTCAGATGACTGTCAGAATACTCACTGCACATATAGATTTGTACAACTCCAATAGTGTTCAAAAAGCCTGACACCATCCAGGACCAAAGGAGTCCACTTGGTTGCAGCAGCCTTTGACTTGCTTTTTGTCACCTTGAAATTTATTTGGCTTGTCCAGTTAAGTTTTTGTTCAATGGAAACCTGTTGAATATTGATCATGGTGGATTCAGCAACAGGAATGTCATTCAGTGGGCAAAGGAAATGGTTAGATTCTGTCCTGACGGAGATGGCTTCATACTTATGTTGTCCAATGCAGAATTTTGTGCAGGTCTTGCTGCATGCAGATAAAGTGAGGTAGATTCATTGGAGCTGATAGAGTTTGATATTGCTGTACTGTAGAGAATGGATTTAGTTGTTTGAGTTTCTAGTAAGTAGTGATGGTTATTTCTATTCTTAAATGTTGACATAGTATAAAAGTGATTTGTGGTAAAATTAACAAAGTACATTAAAAAGGCACCATAAGTGAATAATATAATTCATTATTTAATGATGGCTGTTCAAGTGCTATGTCAAAGTTATGGCATGTGGAAGCTCCTGGATATCATTGTGATCCAGGTCAAACAGCTATAGTAACTGTTTTGAGATTCTAGCAGCATTTGGCTCAGAGTTTGAGCTGGTTGCTGAATTACAGCAATGTGACATTTTGGAGGGAGAGAGAAAGCTGCCTAGATTATTTATTCCTCAAGACTGTTATCTTAGTGCTTACATCATTGAACCTATCACCTTATGTCTGCACTGCCTTGCCATGCCTTTTTTTTTGCATTTTACACCCACCAGTTACTTCTGTCTTGTATTGCTATTTGGTGCGGACAACAAACTTGTCATGGTTGTCAGCAGTCCTAAGAGAAGACAAGTGAGACATCCTGCATTTGGGGGTTGAGGCACATTGCGTTAACGCCAGCCTCTGATACCAGTCTAAGCATTCGGACATGGTCAGGTAACCATCTGGAGTAGTCAGAGCCAAGCCTCTGTCATTGTAAGAAGTGAAGGACCAAATATCTGGCAATCCACCATGCATTTTGATGCTTTCTGTCCTATAGTGTTCTTCTGTGATGAAAGAAAAAGAGATATTAGACAAAGATGAAAGCTACAGCCTGCCTTTTTGTGCAGGTGGGGGAAAAGTAATGACTTGTCCAAAGCGAATGAGTAGGCAGCAGAGATTACCTGCGGGGACTTGGTGTAGGTGACGGAGAGGGAAGGAAAATGTTGCATGTAATGCTGAGATTGGTAGAGTATGAACCTTGATCGGAAGTGGGTGTAGTAGCAGTGAGAGTGAGGGGTAGCAGAGAAGATGGTGGCACTTTGCTGGTAGAGCATGGAATATCATTGATCTTCTTTAATATACTGTTGGGTGTTTCTCCAGATAGTTGAGATCATGTTGAGGCCTGATGTCACAGCCTCCTTTGTCCTCGAGGAAGAGGATGCTCTTCCTCTGCACCATTCTGTCAACAAAGTGAGGTATCAGTTTCTTCTTCTGTGCCATGTCTAGGGCAACTCTGGACTGTGTGTGTTTTTCTGGAGGCAAACATCTTTTAAAGATGGTGTCCGGGATGCCGGTCCATTCTGCAGTACCCCGTCTGTGACAGGTCCTGCTGGTTTTTTTGACTGGGATTAGACTAACATTGAAAGAGAGGGGCAACATAGAGATAAGACAGATAGTGAGTTGGATTTGGGACAGTTTATGAGAAAATTCACTTGAACTTGTGGTGAGAAGCTCTCCAACAGAAAAGATAAAAATGACACTTCACCAAAAATGTAAGATTGAACCTGTAGAATCAGTTTGGGTGGGAATGAGGGATAGTAGGGAACAGAACTGAATGGTGGCAGTGGTCTACAGACCCCTTAACTACTAACAGCAATGTGGGACAAAGTATGTTTGTGATAAGGGATAGCAATAGTTGAGACTTCACACATGCAGGAACAATCAGGTTGGCAGCAGTAGCTTGGATAATGAATTTGGAGAGTGCTTTTGAGAAAGCCATATCACAACACATGTTCTGTAACCAAGTAGAAAGCAAATTATTTTAGATTTCTTAGTTTCAGGAAAGGTTCGATCAAATTGAAAAATAGTAAATATAACTCTAATCAAGAGGGAAGCAGGCAAGAAACAGCAACCTGTGAGCCAGATAACTTGATATGTGTCTTTGGGGTAGTGTTAGATTTAATTATTAAAGAAATTATAATTGTGTACTGGGAAAAACTGAAAAAAGTAATTTGAAGAGTCAGCATGAAATTGTCAAATAGAAGTCATGTTTTAACCAATTTATTTGAGTTCTTTGAAGGAGTACATGCTCTGTGGGTAAAGGGGAACCAATTAGACATGCTGTACTTTGATGACATGCCGTATCAAAGGTTATTGCAGAAAATAAACCTCATGGTATAGGGGGATAACACGTTAGAATTGATAGGAGACAGGGTCTGTCCTTCAATCTTTTAGGAATCATCTTTCCTCAATTTAAAAATCTGAATCAACTCGAGTTGAATCTGGTTGAATTTGAAAAAAATATTTCTTCCAGTTTGTCCTGTGACTTTCAGACTAATGCAAAGTTTTAAAGAAATTGTGTGTAAAGTACAGTTCTGTTATGAATGTGTGGAGCTTCTATTCCTAACTTGTACAGATACAAATTCATTCATTTTGTTTGACTGTTCAATCTGGATTGTGTTTGCAGGACCGTGAAGAAGATCCACATGAAGGAAAAATGTAAGATTTTCAACATTTCTTTCATTCCATTTGAGTTACTAATAAAATATGACATCAGGAATCAAAAGCAGAAAGACAAAAGTGATGATATTCTACTCACTTTGGGCATTAGCTATATAAATTGCACCATTTGTATTAAAACTTGGAAAGTCAATTATTAGAATGATGAAGGCACATATAGTTAGTAAGTTGTACTTCTGCCTAAGTTCAGAATTAGCTTGGACAGTTGAACAATCTATCTTATTGCTCCAAAATGAACCTTATCAAATTATTAATGGAAGGCACCTTTTACTTCAGTATGAATAAAACCAGATCCTTGTATTTTGACATTAAGGGCAGATTTTTCCCAGGCTTTGAATGATCTGGGCACCTACAAAGGATGTGGGAAAATGGGCAAGAATGAGAAAATCAGATTCACAGGATTGAGAAGGGCAATTCCAGTTATTTGTTTTGGTCTTAAACAGTGAGATCACCAATTTTGGTGGTAAGTAAAAGGGAGTTGGGATTGTAGTTGCTTACCTGCAGCCTACAATTCTCTCTTCTGCTTTGAGAAACTAAATAGTGACATGGCTTAGAAAGGGTGGACGCTGGGAAATTGTTTCTGTCAGGCAGAGATACTAGGACCATAGGCACAACCTTCGAATTAGAGGGTGTCAGGTTAAAACAGCAACGAGGAGATATTTCTCCAGCCAGAGAGTGGTGGGTCTGTGGAATTCATTGCCACGCAGCACGGTGGAGGCCGGGACATTAAATGTCTTCAAGGCAGAGATTGTTCAACTCTTAATCTCGCAAGGAATTAAGGGATTGGGGGAGAGTGCAGGTAAGTGGCGTTGAAATGTCCATCAGCCATGATTGAATGGCAGAGTGGACTCGATGGGCCGGATGGCCTTTCTCCCACTCCTATTTCTTATGGTCTTAAAGACAATTCCTGACTTGAAAGTCAAGGGGTTACCTAGCAGTTGGAGCTTATTACTTGTTTCTTTGTGTCATTTTACTGTTTCTCTATTGGCCTGTCATTGAATGTTCCATGGACACTGTTCTCTTTCACCTTTGTCCACTGATTTGTCAAGCCTCACCACATAAATGTGGCTGTTCCCAGACAAATTCAGAAACTACTTCAGCCCTTCAGGACTTTACTTCGTAGCTCAGGACCACTGTTTATTCACATGCCCCCCTCTCGTCACTTTGCATACATCTCATGTATTCATACAGCATATTTCTTATGGCTGTTAGTTTAATTTCTTTGATCTCACTCCCTTTTATTCTTAATTGGTGGCTGTTAATCTCTCTGGATTTTATGGGGCTTTTTTTAGCCAGAGGGTCAGAGGGGTTGCTGCTTGTGGATGATGAGGATTTGAGTAAAAGAAAGGAAATCTTGGTGCAGATGTCCAGGTCCTATGAGTGCCTAATCCTGCAGTACTGCGCACAGTTTTGCTTTGGAGGAATGAGAAGAAATATCATTAGAAAGAAAGTGAAGGACAGATTTGATGTAGGGATGATGCTCCCCTAGGCTGGGAATTCTGGAGCAAGAGGTCAATGTCTTAGGATATGCAGTAGATCATTTTAAACTGAGATTAGGAGAAATCTCTTTATTCAGAAGGTATTTAATTGTAGAATCTGTACAGTGTGGAAGAAAGCCATGCAGCCCATCGAGTCCACACTGATGCTTCAGCAAGCATCCCACCCAGATCTGCCCTCACCCTGCATTTCCCATGACTGAACCCAGATCTACCGTCACCCTGCATTTCCTATGACTGAACCACCTACACATTCCTGGACACTATGGACAATTGAATATGGCCAATCCACCTAACCTTCACATATTTGGACTGTGGGAGGAAACTGGAGCACCCAGTGGAAACCCAGACGGACATTGGGAGAATGTGTAAACTCCACACAGACAGATGCCCTTGGGTGAAATCAAAACCCAGGTCCCTGGTGCTGTGAAGCAGCAGTGCAAACCACTGAGCCACTCTGTCACCATGTGGGATTCTCTAACCGAGAACGCAGAGGTCAAGTCCCAAATCTAGTTCAGAAATAGCTTTCTGAAGACTAAAGAGATCAAGAGGTATGGGGAGAGAGCATTAGTATGGTATGAAAGAGGATCAACCATGCTCAACTGGAGTAGTGGAACAGAACAATTGGCTGAACAGCCTCCTGTTACCATTTTCTATATTCCTCTCCTTCAACTATTTGTTGTTGGGGGAAGAAAAAAAAAACCAGGCATAATTACAACTACAGCTACGTGTGAAACTTCAGATGCCAACATGCGTAGGATTTTTGCTAATAACTTCTATTAACAAATGCTCTGTGATTGAGGTTCACTAGCTTTATTTTGAAACTTTGATTTTTGTATGCAATAACTAACTTCTCTACTATTTCGGGCATAATTATGATGACACAGGAAACCATTTACCAGCTCAAATCATCCCACTTGCAAGTTCTTTTCCCACTAGTACTACAGAGGTTTCATTTTACACAGAAATATTTTACGTCTCTTTTGAACATGAGCTGAAAACAGATTTCAATGTATTAAATTGTAGATGTGAGAGATTAATCTGTGTTTCAAAGACAGATGTGTGGTAACAAGGTTTTGATTCGTGGGACACCAGTAGAGGGGGAAGTAGGCACTGTACTGTTGGGAACAGCATAATTTGATTCATGTTCTGGCATCCTACAAGGTTAGTGGAGAGGGCTTTAAACTAAATGACATGGGAATATCATGTGAAAGCAGATGTGGAAAACCAATGGGACACAAAAAAGCATAGTAACAGAACAGGGAGAGATTCTAGAAGTTGTGATAAGCAATGAGACAGGATTGGTTATCAATGTGATGGTAAAGGAGCTTTGACATGACAGTGATAAAAGTATAATTGAATTTCATATTTAGTTGGAAGAGACATATGGGCCTTATTTTAGAAAAAAGATATACAAGCAACAGAAATAGTTAAGACAAGATATCTGCTTCTTGTTCCTTCCTTTGTTGCATAAAGGAAGAGTGAACCAGTTGGGTTTTTATTCATTGAAGTGTAAAAGAATAAGAGGTAGTCTTATTTAAACAAGTAAGCTTCTGAGAATACTTGAGATGGTGAATATTAGGAGGAAGTTTCCTCCTCGTGTGGCTAAAACTAAAACTGAAGGCACCATTTAAAGAAAATTCAGCTCCCTTTTAAGATCAGGATAAGAAGAATTTAGTTTTGCTTTTGGAGGGTTGTTTGTATGTGAAATTGTCATTCCCTGAAAGCAGTGAAGCCTTGACCTTTGAATTTATTCAAGGTTGAGTTAAGTTTTTGATATGAGGGAGTTGAGGGTTATTGATTCAGACAGGAAAGTGAAGTTGAGACCTCAACTAATATTGTTGAATGGCAGTACAGATCTGAAAGGATGAATGAGCTACTCCTGCTTCTAACTCCAGTGAATACCAGACTGTAACAATGCATTTATTAAAATTCTCTTCCTCTGGCTTCTAGTTCTTTTATCAATGAGTTTAACTTCATGAAACAATTATGATTTTTAGCACTTGATTCAAGTATAGCAATTAATATCTGAGAGGCAGATTCACCTCAGCCTCAGGCGACTGACTGTGTGGAGTTTGCATGTTCTCCCCGTGTCTGCGTGGGTTTCCTCCGGGTGCTCCGGTTTCCTCCCACAGTCCAAAGATGTGCGGGTCAGGTGAATTGGCCATGCTAAATTGTCCGTAGTGTTAGGTAAGGGGTAAATGTAGGGGTATGGGTTGCGCTTCGGCGGGTCGGTGTGGACTTGTTGGGCCGAAGGGCCTGTTTCCACATTGTAAGTAATCTAATCTAATCTAATGTAATCTAATCAAACATTGGGTTTGGTCTTTAGTGCTGAGATAGGCCAAATATGTGACGTTGAATTTGAATATGAGCAATGCACGTTGAAGCACACCTTCCGGTAGGCAATTATTAATGTGTTTAAAGACAGATTATTTATTTAGCTAATGAGACAACTGAGACTTTAGCTTACAGCTCCTGGAAGCCTTCTGGTGTTAGACTCCTCATTACTTGGACTAGTCAGAGAGTAATTTTTGATATTGTGCGCTGGTGTCATAGAGAAAGAATAGAGGCTTGCATTCAAACAATGTATTTTCATGACCTCAGGCTGTTCCCAAACACTTTACCCTTCTAAAATATTTAGTTAACTGTAGTAATTGTCAAAATATGAAAAATGCAGCATTGCACAGAGAGAAAAGTGTCATAAACAGCAGAGGTGATGAGAATAAATGTGTGGACCATTGTGCAAGGAGATAGATTTCATACCCTGCAACAGCACTGAATAAGGTAGGTGTTTATAATAATCCCATTGTTTAACGATCATCTTTACTAATTTTCAATTCCAGATTTATTATTAGTTTAAATTGATCCCGCTACTGTGGTGGGATTTGAAGTGACATCACCATGCCTCTGGATTGCTAGTCAAGTAGAAGTTTCTCAAGTCTAGAAATAAGCACGTAAAATATCTCCTCTTGAAAATGTAACATAATAGAGATATAAAGTCTGGAGTTTTATAGTACAGAAACAGACCCTTGGGTTCCACTTGTCGACTGGCTGATCTAGTCCCATTTGCCAGCATTTGGCCCATTTTTCTCTAATGTAGCTATCAATATATCTTTAAACGTTATAATTGTACCTACCTCTGGAAACTCATTGCATAAATGCACCACCCTCTGCATGAAAGTGTTGCTCTTGAGATCCTTTGTAAATTTTTCGCCCCTCATCTTAAACCTATGCTTTTTAGTTTTGGACTTCCCTACATTGGAAAAGGTCCTGAGCTGTTTACCCTATTCATGCCCCTCATGATTTTATAAACCTCTGTAAGGTTACCCCTCAGCCTTCAACCCTCCAGGGGAAAAAAACCCAGCCTATTCAGCCTCTTCCTGTAGCTCAAACCCTCCAATGTTGGCAACATTGAAATCTGATTGAAGATTTGTAGCTCGGGTATCTGTTGTTGTGGTTCTGCTCACCGAGCTGGAAGTTTTTGCTGCAAACGTTTCGTTCCCTGGCTAGGGAACATCATCAGTGCTGTTGGAGCCTCGTGTGAAGCGCTGCTTTGATGTTTCTTCCGGTATTTATATTGGTTTGTTCTTGCCGCTTCCGGGTGTCAGTTTCAGCTGCAGTGATTTGTATGTGGGGTCCAGGTCGATGTGTCTGTTGATGGATGTTCTTGCCGTTTCCGGGTGTCAGTTTCAGCTGTAGTGGTTTGTATATGGTGTCCAGGTCAATGTGTCTGTTGATGGAGTCTGGGGATGAATGCCATGCTTCTAGGAATTCTCTGGCTGTTCTCTGTCTGGCTTGTCCTATGATAGTGGTGTTTTCCCAGTCAAATTCATGTTGCTGGTTGTCTGAGTGTATGGCTACTAGAGATAGCTGGTCGTGTCGTTTTGTGGCTAGCTGATGTTCATGGATGCGGATTGTTAGCTGTCTTCCTGTTTGTCCTATATAGTGTTTTGTGCAGTCCTTGCATGGTATTTTGTAAACTACGTTAGTTTGGCTCATGCTGGGTATTAGGTCCTTTGTTCTAGTGAGTTGTTGTCTGAGTGTATGGCTGTCAGTTCTGAGACGCTTAGGACTCATAACAGCACACAAGCCAACATCCACGCTCAGACAACAACTCACTAGAACAAAGGACCCAATACCCAGCATGAGCCAAACTAACGTAGTTTACAAAATACCATGCAAAGACTGCACAAAACACTATATAGGACAAACGGGAAGACAGCTAACAATCCGCATCCATGAACATCAGCTAGCCACAAAACGACACGACCAGCTATCTCTAGTAGCCATACACTCAGACAACCAGCAACATGAATTTGACTGGGAAAACACCACTATCATAGGACAAGCCAGACAGAGAACAGCCAGAGAATTCCTAGAAGCATGGCATTCATCCCCAGACTCCATCAACAGACACATTGACCTGGACACCATATACAAACCACTACAGCTGAAACTGACACCCGGAAACGGCAAGAACATCCATCAACAGACACATCGACCTGGACCCCACATACAAATCACTGCAGCTGAAACTGACACTCGGAAGCGGCAAGAACAAACCAATATAAATACCGGAAGAAACATCAAAGCAGCGCTTCACACGAGGCTCCAACAGCACTGATGATGTTCCCTAGCCAGGGAACGAAACGTTTGCAGCAAAAACTTCCAGCTCGGCGAGCAGAACCACAACAGTTGGCAACATTGGTTTTATGCACCTGCACCCCTGGATGTCTTTGCTTGGTAACACTCCCCAGGGCCTCGCCATTAACTGTATAAGCCCTGCCTGGCTTGCCTTACCAAAATGTAGCACCTCCCATTTATCGAGATTAAACTCAACCTGCCACTCCTCAGCCCAGTGGTCCAGTTGTAAGCTGAGATAATATTCTTCATTGTCCACTATATCACCAATTTTGGCCTTATCTGCAAACTTACTAACCATACCTTCTATATTCACATCCAATTCATTTTATATAAGTGATGAAAAGCAGTAGACCCAGCACCAATCCTTTCAGCACATGACTGGCCACAGGCCTCCAAACAAAAAATCCTCCACCACCACCTTCTATCTCCTACCGATTTTGTATCTAGTTCGTTAGCTAGCCCCGGAGTCCATGTGATCTACTTGCTAGCTCGACTACCATGTGAAACTTCATTGAACGTCTTGCTGAAGTCCATACGGACAACATTTACTCCTTTGCTGCCTTCAATCTTCTTTGAGATTTTTTTGAAGAAGTGACAATCAAGTTAGTTCGATATGATTTTCCATTCACAAAGCCACATTGACTATCCCTAATCAGTCCTTGCCTTTCCAAATGCATGTAAACCCTATCCCTCAGAATCCCCTCCAACAACTTACCCACTACTGATATGAGGCTCACCAATCTCTAGTTCCCTGGCTTTTCCTTACCACATTTCTTAGGTAATGGCAACACATATACCAAAGTATCTGCTGCTTCATGCCTACCATGATGTGATTGCAGAAAAGCAAGTAACTGCAACTGGAGTTCTGCACCACCATTTGATGAAGCCACTATTCGTACGGCTATGGATGGTAGGAATGTACTAACTCTTGCTGTTCGGTATTATCTCCTGTTGATAGTAAAAAGGTTCCTGGTACTGAGAACTGAATGCTTGTCATAGCTGTCACATGTCTATTGGCCAACTGGTGACTAACTTATGTTAGGACTGACTCTAAAACAATACAGCTAACATGAAAAACAGAACCAAAGCACTGCCTATAGTAAATTTGTATACCTGAGCCATAGTGGTAGGGCATTATTGAGGATTGACTTAGCTCATTGATAAAACTGGGATGCAAATCTAAACTTTGTAAATATTAGCAAGTCAGGAAAAAGTACATTTCATAATGGCAAATGAAAATCCAAGAGGTGGATGTAGTTTTCATAGTAGCTTGAATTGTAAATTGTTCAATTCAGACTTGATGAATATCAACATGCTGAAGATCCAACTGACTACAAAAGATGGAAAGAGGGTTTATGTGGTGCAACAACAGTGTCTGTACCCCACCAGCTCCTGAGGTATATCGTAACATCTCACAGCTCTGAAAATGTTATTTTAAAATATTGATTCATTTGAACAGTTATAAATAAATACAAAAGGTGGAAAGAAAATTAAATTGATTGCTTGCCATAGGTTATTTATTATTTGGAAATGGTTCAGCTGTCCCATATAAAGCATTTGAAATCCTTTTCTCTGTTCAGTTTCTTCATTGAGATGTGCAAATTTCCATAATTTTCTTTCCTTGGTTAAACAATAATATTTTGTCCTGATGAAGATTGTTGGAGATTTTGGAGAAGATTTGTAGCTCAGGTTATGGATCAGGTTGTCAGTTTGCTTGCTGAGCTGACGGATTGGTTCTCTGACGTTTTATCACCATGCTAGGTAACATCAGTGAGCCTCCAGTGAGGCGTTGATGTTCTGTCCCGCTTGCTATTTATCTGTCTTGGTTTGTTTTCGTGGATGATATAATTTCCGATTCCATTTCTGAGAGGTTGGTAAATGGTGTCCAAATCAATATGTTTGTAAATGGCGTTCCAGTTTGAATACCAGACCTCTAGGAATTCCTGTGCATGTCTTTGATTAGCCTGTCTCAGGATAGATGTATTGTCCCAATCGAACTGGTGTCCCTCTTCGTCTGTGTGTATGGAAAGCAGTGATAGCTCGCCATGTCTTTTGGTGGGTAGTTGATGCTCATGTAATGTGATGGCTAGCTTCCTGCCCATTTGACCAACTATCACTGGTACCCATACACATAGATGAAGAGGGTCACTGGTTTGACTGGGACAGTACATCCATCCTGGGACAGGCTAAACAAAGACATGCAAAGGAATTCCGAGAGGCCTGGCATTCAAATCGGAACTCCACTAACAAACATATAGGTTTGGACTCCATTCACCAACCTCTCAGAAACAGAACCAGAAATGATATCACCTACCACAACAAACCGAGACAGTCGAATTACAAGAGGGACAGAGCACCAATGTTTCACTGGAGGCTCACTGATGATGTTAGGTAAAATACCTAGCATAGTGACGAATGTTTGAGAACAAATTACCAGCTCAGCAAGCAAACTTGCAACAAGATCTTTGTACTTGAAGATAGCATGACAATGGGGCGGCACGGTGGCACAGTGGTCAGCACTGCTGCCTCACAGCCCCAGAGAACTGGGTTCAATTCCCGCCTCAGGCAACTGTCTGTGTGGAGTTTGCACATTCTCCGGTTTCCTCCCACAGTCCAAAGATGTGCAGGTCTGGTGAATTGGCTATGCTAAGTTGCCAGTAGTGTTAGGTGAAGGAGTAAATGTAGGGGAATGGGTCTTGGTGGGTTGATCTTCAGAAGGTCAGTGTGGACTTGTTGGGCTGAAGGGCCTGTTTCCACACTGTAGGGAATCTAATCTAACCTAAACTTTAAAATGCAGCAGAGTCTTTGTAAGCCTGAATTCTAAGCCTTGGAACTTGAGTACACTGGTGGAGGGCAAGATCTGAATATAATCTGTCTTGTAAGAAATTTTAATCCAAAGTGTCTGATTTCTGAGATGTTGACTGGAAAAACTTGCATGAATTTTTCATATCTGTGAGCAACATGTGGGCTGCTACAGCCATACCTTACATTTCAAAAATACCTCCAAGTTAAAGCCGATGAATATTTCTCTCAGTTCACTGTTTTTGCAGTACAATTTGATTTTGCTTGCATGGTTAACTCAGCTCTGCTTTTATAAATAATATTATTAAAGCAAAAAATGTTTTTAAAAACTTTTATAATATCACCCTTTTTTCAGCTGGTTTCATGGCAAGATATCAAAGCAAGATGCATATAATCTGCTGATGACAGGTATTGATTTATTACAGTGGTTAATTGTATGAAATTGTTATTTTGCGTTTCTAAGACATATCCCTGTACCTCATCTGTACCATTGTCCATTAAGTCAAAAATCCTTTGAAATTATTAAACAATGATTTGAGTATAAGGCCTGTTGTGTCCTCGCTTGAACTCTGCAAGGGCAACTCGTCTAGCTCCATTCCTCACCTTTTCTGATAGCCATATGATTTTTTTTCTCTGCTTAGATAATTACACAATTCCCTTTTGAAAGCTACAGTTGGATCACGATATATTCGGAGTGCATTACAGATCTAACCACCTGCTGCTTTTTTGCTTAAGTTATCTGTTTGGTACTTGTTTTTCAACTTATATAGGTGTCTTCTGGCTACTGAATCCCCTTCCAATGCAAACAGATTCTGCTCATCTTTTCTGCCTGGACCTCTCTTGTTTTATCTGTGTTCAATAAAATCTCCTTTCCACTTTCTCTCTGAAGAAAATTCCCAGCTTCTGCAATCTATCCAAGCAACTGAAGTCCCTTAAATATGGTCTTTTCTCTAACTTCTCTCATAACTTCCCATCCAAGGTTTTTTTTTCTGGCATTTTCTTTAGAATTGTATGCTTTATTTTGTATTACCTTCCCTCATTCTTCCTGAAAAATATCACCACATTCTCTGTACCAAGTTTTATCTGCCTCATATCCTCCTATTTTGTCAGCCCCTCTATTTCCTCTTGATGTCTCACCGTGGACCTCAGTTCATACTACTTCCAAGATTTGGGTAATTTGCAAATATTGAAATTGTGTGTTTTACATACTCGGGTCTGGTTCATTAATATAGATCCAAGAAAATAAATTGGTTCGCCCCTTTGGTACAGATTGTATATTGCAACTTTGAAATATCTGTACTTCCAACTGTAAACTTGAGTATTCTTTTCTGACAATGACAGGAGGTGGCCAATCTATGAGCAGTTCCAAATGTTGTCATGGCTTCCTGTAATCTTACCTATTGCTGCATTTTCCTCCCCTACTACTTTTTGTCTAATGTTTCCTACTGCAACATGCACAACAGCAGTTTCCTGAATCAGAAAATGCATTGCCATACCAATTAGCATGCACAGACCTGAATGTCTGCACAGGTTTAGAGGCAAAATTGGTCCTGTACTGTGCTTTCAGAAATAATATTAATCAATGTTCAATTGTAAAGTAATGCATATTTTGTAGTACCAAGAGTTAAATTTATTTGTTATGTGACCATTTGTACTTTTGTTGATTTCGTTAACTTTATTTGAAGCTTTCAATTTTTCCAAAAACACATGCTTGCCTTTTTAAGTCAGTCAACTTGTTTATGGAGTGCATACATTGACGCAATTTTGCTATTTTATATGCTTGTGTTTTTTTTAAGCTTTTAGTGTTTTTTGTTTCAAAATAAACTTTAAAGATTCATTTTGAAAACATTGTTCAGATCAAGTTTGTATTTAATAGCATTTGTGAACAGCTAGGGTATATGTCCACGGATACATGCAGGGGAAAATATAAAACCTCCAGGAAGATGATTATGTTGAAAAAAGCAAACTTCAACACCACTTCAATTTTGAAGAAAATGTAACCATTCTGACAATCAAGACAATTTTAAAAATTAAGTTAGAACAGCATATTTCATCATCCTAATTTCAGATTAGTTTTAAAACATTACAGGCACAGGAAAGTTGTAGATTGAAAGCACAATAGACCCGGGTTCAATTCCCGCCTCAGGTGACTGTGCAGACTCCACACAGTCATTCTCCCCGTGTCTGCGTGGCTTTCCTCAGGGTGCTCCGGTTTCCTCCCACAGTCCAAAGATGTGCAGGTCAGGTGAATTGGCCATGCTAAATTGCCTGTAGTGTTAAGTGAAGGGCTGTGGGTGGGTTGTACTTCAGCGGGTCGGTATGGACTTGTTGGACCAAAGGGCCTGTTTCCACATTGTAGGTAATCTAATCTAATCTAATTTCTTTAATGTAAACAAAAGTGAAAGAAAGAATGAATGAAGGAACCACTGGCTTATTTGAGCAACCTTACGAGTAAGGGGTGAGTGAGTTGAGGTGAACTAAGAAGAATAGGTAAAAAAAATATATTAGAGATGAGCAGGCAGCTTGCACAACAAGTTAGGTTAGTGATGGAATTAAAGAGGTGGTAGAAATAGGCCATGGTAGACAGAAAACACGTCAGTAAGAAGTGGAATGCAAGAAACTTGAATGATGGAAGAGGTTGCTGTGGGCTGAATGCCACATGTTCCCTAAAATGTAACATGATATTTGATATCAGTTGCAATATATCCAGCTACTGTCAGCAAATACTTAATTGTGAGCTTCTTTGTGTCGGAGAGAATCATAAATTTGCATTTCTTTTATTTAGTTGGTCAAATATGTGGCTTTCTTGTAAGACCATCAGATAACACACCGGGTGACTACTCGCTTTATTTTCGGACTAATGAAAATATTCAACGATTTAAAATATCTCCAACATCAAGCAATCAATTTATGATGGGTGGCCGATACTACAACAGGTAACCATTCTCTTTTGTGCAGTTTTTGCAAATTAAGGATAGAGGATATAGTTGATGTATTAACTTAATCCCCAGACTCTTCCATTCTGTACTGCGTGACCAGCACGGCCTTGCTTCTATATCTCTCTTGAAATGGCTTCTTTATTTGTGCCAGCCTAGGAAATTGAAAACCTGAAACTCTCTTAACATTCTCTTCTCATGAATGCTGTCAACTAGTCCTACTAAATAGAGCAAAAACAGAAACAAAAGTCAATAAAGCAAGCCAAGACAAATGGACAAACTGAGAATATAACAAGGAAACTGAGACAAACACATCATGCTATTTTCCCTGACTTAATTAAGTCATGCCAAACGAGTTCCACTCAATTATGGATTTTAAAAAAACACTGAATATGGCAATATTTAATTGCTTTCAAACAATGTAAGCACTTGAATTCTGTTAATTTTTTTAAGCTTCCTTTTAAATTGTCTGTGTTTGTGTTGCCCTTGAGAATAAATACTAAGAGTTGATTGAACATTGTTTTCCAGGCAAGTTAACCTTTATTTTTGGCTGACTTCTCAACCTCATGATGCAAGGAGTTCAATGTGGTGCTTGCATGAACAGTGAAATGTTAAGGTTAACTACTTCTTCAATGTCAGTAGTATTTCAGTATAAGGAAGCAAAAATTTAATGGACTTCATTTGTTCCCCAAAGCTTTCCAGATATCTAAAGATCACTTTAACTGTGGTCTTCAATGCTGCATTCCTTTTCCATTTGTACATCTTTCTCATGCAATTTAAAACAAGACTATAAATTGGAAATTCGCTGCAATGACATGCCTTCTAAAGTTTCATAGTTCAATCATTGTGATTTCTGACTTTGTTGTGTCACAGCTGCAACTTCCCAGTTTTATTTAGATGGTAGATATATTCTATTATTTCTTAGGTCAGTGCAATTCTCAATTTAGTGCTCCTTACTTGATTCCTCAAGGCTCAAGTAATAAAAGCTGACCATCTAGCAGTGACCACATCTTGAGTAAATTAAAAAAAAACAAAAAGTAGAGAATTTTATTCTTAAAAACACCAAGCAATTGATTCATTACTAGAAATAAATTATTCTAGAATTTCATTGATCAGTTTGTATAAAAGCAGCAAGACTAGAGTATTTGACTACTTAAAGGATTTCTGTTCTCACTAATTAAGTAGGAATGAAATATAGATATTCTCCATAATGAATGTTCTGCACTGCTTTGTGTAACCAGTGAAAACTTGAAGTCCAGTGCAATTGCCAAGTGTATCAAACCACAAATTATTTAATCTTCCATGTTCACCTTTTGAGTTGTGATCAAATAATATGTGCGATATCCAGGACATAAGGTCATGAGACGTAGGAGCAGAAATAGGCCAGTCACCTTGAGTTTGCTCCACCAATGAGATCTGATAATCCTCAACTGTCCTTTCCTGTCTGTTCCCCATAACTCTTGATCCTTTGCTAGCTTGCGCCTTGAATTAATTAACAACCCATACGGTAAAGAATTTCACAGACTTACCAGCCTGTGAGAAGTTTGTCCACATCTCTATCCTATATGGGTGACACTTTTTTTGAGATTGTAATTAGCCATATTTCAACTGATGTCAACTCTAATATCAAGGCAGTATCTGTAGAAAGAACCAGGATGTTGTCGTGACTAGAGGGTTGAATTAAAGGAGAAGCTGTGTAGGTTGTGACTTGTTTTCCATTGGAGCAAAGGAGGTTGTGAGGGGTGATGTTAGGAGAAAGTGAGGACTGCAGATACTGGACATCAGAGCTGAAAAATGTATTGCTGGAAAAGTGCAGCAGGTCAGGCAGCATCCAAAGAGCAGGAGAATCAACGTTTCGGGCAGAAGCCCTTTTTCAGGGGTGATGTTATCAAAGTTTATAAAATCATGAGGGGCACAGTTAGATAAATAGCAAAGGTGTTTTCTCTAGGGTGGAGACATTCAAAACTAGGGGGCATATTTTTCAGGTGAGAGAAGAAAGATTTAAAAGGGACCTGCGGGATCTTTTTTATGTAGGTTGGTCCAAGTATGAAATGAATTACCTGAGGAAATGGTAGATGAAAGTCCAGTCACATCATTTAAAAAAAACGTTTTGGATAGGTATACAAATGGAAAAAGTTTGGTGGGATAAGGGCCATACGCAGGCAAGTGGACTGGTTTAGTTTGGAAAACTGGGTCGGCGTGGGTGAATTGGACTAAAGGATCTGTTTCTGTGTTCTATGACTCGCTGCTCTTTGACTGTATTAGAAACAAACCCATTTCCTTTCTAGTATGTTGATCCAGATCAACAGTAAGCATGGAGTTCTAGCCAAAAGCAGATTTCTTTCTAACAGATCGCCTATGCCTGACAACTGGAATTAGGATGTGCAGATACCTTTTAATCTAATGTTAGCACCAAGGAGATCACTGTTTTTCCCCACCATGGAAAAGTACAACCCTCTTAAATGAACTAGTGAGTGTTACGTTTGCGGAACAAATGCCGTTCATGACAGGAAATGTACAGAGCTGGATTTACCTGACCCTTTGCAGTTGGCAGAATGGCTTCTTGTCCCACTTCTTTCTGTTTTCTTTGACAGAATTTCCCAGAGCAGGATGGGAACTTTGCTCCACAGAAGTTATCAGTCAATCAATCCAATTGATGACATAGTTGCTGTTCTGAGATGGTGACACTGTTTTACTGAATTTGACACAGCTCCCTGCAATGTATTGAGGCTGCTGGCTCAATCAAAGTGATCTTACTATGGCAGTCCAGGAAGGCATTGAAAGTGGAGACACCAGGCCACAGGAAAAGGCAATGGAGATGAAAAGTCTTAGCAAATTTGGGAATAAGACTCTTGTACCAATGGTTTTGGAATGTTATAGTGCTGCCTGACACTTATTAGTCAGCAGTCTTGACCTGCCTTTGTAGTACCCACTTTTTTCATGTTCTAATACAAGATCATTTTCTCTGTGGAGAGAAAACTGACATTGCTTGACGAGCACTTTATTAGTTTGGACGCTTTCTTTCAGTTCCTTCATTGGTTTCTAGTGGCTGGATACATGAAAAGTCTCCCTAAGGATCTGAGTGAAGAATAATTAAAATGTCTCCCTTCCTCAAATTCTCCGTCCTCTACCCTTGAATTTCACCATTCAGGCATTCCTTTAAAATATAGTTAAAAGTCAATTTAACAATCTGAAATGTTCACTCTGTTGACACTATTTCAGTTTTCAAGGATGATGCCAGACTTGCTGAGTGTTTCTAGCAATTTCTGCTTTTTATTTTCAATTTCTAGCATCTGAGTGTTTGCTTTTGTTCTTTCAAAACCAAAAAAAATGCCATGCTACAACCTGGCCAATTACCACACTAGGTCAAAGTGAGGACTGCAGATGCTGGAAACAAGAGTTTAGATTAGAGTTGTGCTGGAAAGGCACAGCAGGTCAGGCAGCATCCGAGGAACAGGAAAATTGACGTTTTGGGCAAAAGCCCTTCATCAGGAATGGAGGCAGGGAGCCTCCAGGGTGTAGAGATAAATGGTGGGAGTTGAGGGGGTGGGGAGGGGGGTTGGTGGAGAAGGTAGCAAAGAGTACAATAGATGAATGGGGGTGGGGGATTACCACACTCAGTCCACTCACAATCATCAGCAAATTGATGCCAGTCCACTTACCCAATTTGTAACTTATTAGAGATCTCTTTCAAATATTCCTATTAATTATATTTACGCTTTACATGGAGGTTGAATTATTGATTTCTTTGCTGTCTTAATAGTGATAATAATATAACAATCTAACCAAAAGACTTCTAAACATACCGCCATTTTATCGAAATTAGTTTGGTTCAGATTCTCCTTGTTTCTGACTTGGAATACTTTTCAATAAGATGTGGAGCATTCAGATCACAACCGGTTTCTTGAGTATACTGGCCCTCTTACTGCTTCCTATCATTTCCCAATTGCTTCCGTAAGATGTGAATTATTTAGGAATTGTCCCTATGAGTATTTTTAGTAAGAAAATACGGTATTGCAAAATATTTTCTGTCTTTGTAGAGGCTATGTAGTATTATATGCTGTTGATTAATATCGTTCCAAATGTCTCTTCTGTGTGGAATGATATTACTGTGTAATTATCTGTGTTTCTGTGGAAACTGTTGTATCCAGAAATTTCATGCATTTGTATTGTCCTATGTCTGTTGTGTTCCTGAACTTACTGACATCTTCCAAGTTGCGTGTGTTTTGGTTTTTTTTACCTTCACAATTTCCCTGTTAGTTTGCACTAGATAGCTGCACTTTAATCAAATTTCTTCTTTCAGCATGTCTTTTTCCAGTTAATGTGGTTTCTCACACACTAGAGTCTGATTTATATATGGGATATGTTCTTTTATATCTGAATTCATGGTGATCCACCCCTCATAATTCACACCACAGAGAAAAAATAAGTTTTTATTTTGTTGTTTCATTGCAACAACCCTCTTGACTTAACTGATGGCTGAACATTTGAGGAAACAGCATCTTCATTTGGCTGCTTATGGCTTCATGAACTCAAAAGCTTAAATAATTGTGAGACTCTCTTTTCCAAACAAATCATTTTGTGCTACCGGGTATATGGAATTCTCTGACATGTTACCTTGAGATTACATCACTGGCTGTATTTTTCAGTCATGCTTAAAAATTGTCAAGGAGCTCATCTGGTTCCTTCTCAGTCTTTAAAATTCATATCAGTGAATCTGATGATTTGACTTTCAGTGGAAGTGTGTACTAAATTTTCTGAATTTTTTTTCTGGGCTTTTACTGTAAACCCCCCCCCCCCCCCCCCCCCCCCCCATCACTCAGCTTGTAAACAGATTTAATCCTTTCTTACCTGCCCACAAAAAAAGTAGCTGACACTTCCCTCATTTCCAGTATGTTTTTTAAGAAAGTGTCAGCTTGCACTTTTACTTTTTTCAATGTCTCTATGACATCACTGGGCTTCCATTTTGCTATGGCTGTGGCTGCATGATCATTGCTGCAGTAATAAATACTTTGTTATTGCATGATTCAGCCAGTTTTCTGTCTCTGCAGCAAATTCATCTGTTTTTTTTAAATTAGATCAATTTAGTACTTCAATCTTAATCACAAAAAAACACGGTAACAGCAGGATGTCTTCTGGTTTCGATAAGTTGAAAATAAGACTCAAAATACTGGAGCTTCACATTTCTTTGAGTTCTCCATATAGGGAGTACTATTGCTTGGCACGTGGTACAGTGCAGCAGTTAAATATAGTGCTGTGGACAACACTGTATAAAATATAGTTGCTATTCCTTTACAAACAATATAATATAACAACTTTTTAAATCAGTTATTTGAGTGAAAATATTTAAAAGGTGTGCATAGCTGCTTTACCTAATTGCATAATTGGTGTGAGCTTACTATGTCAAGCTAGCAATATGGTCAGTTTCGCGGGTGGGTCCTGACTGACCAGAATGTATTTTTTTATATATGGGAAACTCCAAAATAATAAATTTCCTTTTAATCTTTGTATTTTGCTGGTTTGGTCAGTTGTGCTCAAACCCCTGCCCCTTCAAGACATTACGGATTATGTAGGCCTTAAAAGAAAAGGCTTATAATGTTACTCGAAATAATGGTAAAGCTGAGGAAAGGGAGGATTTTAGAGTATATAAAAAAAAGAAAATCAAGAAACTGATCAACAAAGCGGGAATAGAAAATTAATGAAAGTTAGCTAAAAAAAGTTAAAGTGGACTGTTGGTGCTTTTATTGGTATGTATAAAGGGAATTTTTGCTCGGATAAATGTGTCCTTTTACAGACAGGCAATCGGGAGAATCTATAATGGGGGATAGTAAAATGGCAGAGAAGGTGAATTATTACATTATCTCTGACTTCACTGAGGAAGATGCAATATATCAGAATTATAGGTCTCAAGCACGAGGCAGAATGGGAAATGGTTGGAAATAATGTATTAATAATGTGTTGGTGAAATTAATGGGACTGAAGGCTAATAGGTCATTGGGACTTGATAGTCTATAGCTGAGAATGTTGAAAGAAGTAGTTGTGGAAATATTGAATGCTTTGGTTAGATTCTGCAATGGCTCCCGTAGGTTAGAAGATACCAAATGTCACTCCACTGATTTTAAAAAAAAGGGGAGGGAGAGAGAAAAACTGGCAAACTACAGACCATAACTTTATAACAGTAGTACAGAAAATGCTAAAACTATAATAAAAATCTGTGATAAACCGGCAAGGATGATAATGATCTAACTTGCTATAGTCAATGTAAATTTGAGAGTGAAAAGTTGTGTTTCGCGAACTGGTGAAGTTTCTTCAGGATGTTACCCAAAGAATTGATCAAGGGAGTTAAAACTGAAATTGTTGGAAAATATCAACAGATCTGGCAGCATCTGTGGAGACAAACCAGAGTTAACATTTCAGGTCCAGCAACCCTTTTTCAGATCTGATGGTAGCTCGGGTAGTTGGTTTTTATGTAGGAGAGGGTGGGGACAGGGCATAAGGAGTAAATGATGGGTGGAGATAGAGCACAAAAAGGGAGAAGAACAGTTAGACAGACAAAGGAGTGGATAACAGTAGGTCTAGGAGAATGATAGCTGCTCATGAGGATTCTAGGTAATCAAAGATGGAGGATGGGAAAAATTTCTGACAGCAATAGGCTGCTCCTTTTCTGAGGTATTTTTGGTGTTGGGGATGATTTCCTCGAATTCCAGGAGCAGCAATTACTGTTTTATGTGCTGTTGCAATTGTTTTGGAACTTTGGGAAAAAAAAGTAAAAAAAAAATAGCACTTTTGAAAGGGAGAAGGACCGACAAAGGCACAAGCACATGGTCTGTAAGGGAGAGAGAGAGACAGAAAGAAAACCAAACTGCTATCTGACACAGCAGTGAATCTGTGCAGTGACTGCCTTAACTGTTTGAATTCATGTATCAGTGGACATTGGAGTGTATCAAGGAAAACTTAATAAACAGCGAAATTCACAACTGATCTTGGAGGGACCTGTTTGGGAGAGGTCACAGCTCAGAAAGAGAAAGGAAAATAGTTTTAATTATCGCCTTGCTGTAACTCTACAATAATAAGTAGAGTGGGTTCTTTCTTGATTATGTTTTTATTGGGATCTGTCTCTTGATTACATTTTAAAAATATAAGCCATAAGTATTAAGTTAATCTGGAGTGATGTTTTATAGAGCGATAAGACAGTGCTATTTTCTGGGTCTGTAGATTGGAAGGAGCAAAATAGCCTTTAGTTTAGTGATATGCTCTTCTTGTTGGATGTGGGAGTTTCAGGAGAGTTTAAGGGTTACTGAGGATTATATCTGCAATAAATGTTGCTTGGAATCCTGCCAGATCGAATGGATCAGTTCGAGCAACAGTTAGAGGTAATGTGGAATTTACAAGAGCTAGGGGGTATGATAGTTGGCAGTTATAGGAAGGGAGAAGAACCGCAGATACAGTCAGGTAGATGGGTTAACTCCAAGAAAGCTAAGCAGGCAGTACAGGAGTCTTCTGTGGCTATCCCCATTTCAAACAAGTATGCTGTTTTGGAAAATGTAGGGGGTGATGGACTTAAGGGGAATGTAGCACGAACAGCCAAGTTTCTGGCATCAAGACTGGCTGTAATGTAATGTACATCAGGTTCCAAATGATCGCTCATGTTAGGGGACTGTCTAGTCAGGGGCACAGACAGATGTTTCTGTGGCCAGCAGTGAAAAATCAGAATGGTATGTTGCCTCCCTGGTGCCAGGATCAAGGATATCTGAAGGCGCAGAATGTACTCAAAGGGGAGAGGGACCAGCAAGAGGTCATTGTACACATTGGTACTAATGACATGGGAAGGGAAAAGCATGTGAATCTGAAGAGAAAATATAGAAAGTTAGACAGGAATTTAAAAAAGGAGGTCCTCAATGGTAGTAATATCTGGATTGCTGTCGGTGCTATGAGCTAGTGAGAGTAGGAATAGGAGGATAGAGCAGATAAATGCGTGGCTGAAGAGCTGGTGTATGGGAGATCCACATTTTTGGATCATTGAAATCTCTCTCTGGGTAGAAGTGACCTGTGCAAGAAGGATGGTTTGCAACTGAATTAGAAGTGTACTAATATACTGGCAGGGAGATTTGCTAGAGCTACTCAGGAGGATTTAAACTAGTAAAGGGGGGTAGTGGGATCCAGGGAGATACTGAGGAAAGACTCGTACACTTGAGAAAAGAAGCAAGTCAAATAGTCAGAGCAGGCAGGAGCAAAGCAGAGAATAAGGTAGGATTGATAAATTAAACTGCATCTATTTCAGTACAAGAAGCATAACAGGGAAAGCAGATGAACTTAGGACATGATAGGAACATGGGATTGGGATATTATAGCAATTACAGAGACGTGGCTCAGGGATGGATAGGACTGGCAGCTTAATGTTCCAGGATACAAATGCTACAGGAAGGATAGAAAGAGAGGCAAGAGGAGGGTGAGTGACGTTTATGATAAGGGATAGCATTACAGCTGTATTTAGGGAGGATATTCCCAGAAATACATCCAAGGAGGTTATTTGGATTGAACTGAGGAATAAGAAAGGGATGATCATTGCCTTATTAGGGTTGTATTATAGACCCTCTAATAGTTAGCAGGAAATTGAGAAACAGATTTGTAAGGACAATTCACTTATTTGTAAGAATAATAGGGTGGTTATAGTAGGAGATTTAAACTTTAGAAACATAGACTGGGACTGCCATAGTGTTAAGGGTTTAGATGGAGAGGAATGTTAAAAGTCGACAAGAACATTTTCTGAGTCAGTATGTGGATGTACATACTAGAGAAGGTGCAAGACTTGACCTACCTTTTAGGAACTAAGGCAGGGCAGGTGACTGAGGTGTCAGTGGGGGAGCACTTTGGGGGGCAGTAACCATAATTCTATTAGTTCTAAAATAGTAATGGAAAAGGATAGACTAGATCTAACAGTTGAAGTTCTAAATTGGAGGAAGGCTAATTTTGACAGTATTACGCAAGAACTTGTAAAAGCTGATTGGGTGCCAATGTTCGGAGGTAAAGGGATGGCTGGAAAATGGGAAGCCTTCAGAAATGAGATAATGAGAGTTTCGAGAAAGTATATTCCTGTTAGAGTGAGAGGAAAGGCTGGTAGGTATCGGGAGTACTGGATGATGAGAGAAATTGAAGGTTTAGTTAAGAAAAAGGAGGAAGCATATGTCAGGTATAGACAGGAAAGATAGAATGCATCCTTAGAGTATAAAGGTAGTGATAGTATACTTCAGAGGGAAATCAGGAGGGCAGAAAGGGGACATGAGATAGCTTTGGCAAATGGGGTTAAGGAGAATCCAAAGGGTTTTTACAAATACATTAAGGACGAAAGGATAACTAAGGAGAGAATAGTGCCTCTCAAAAGATCAGCAAGGTAGCCTTTGTGTGGAGCTGCAGGAGATGGGGGATTTGCTAAATGAGTATTTTGCATCTGTGTTTACTGTGGAGAAGTGCATGGAAAATGTAGAATGTGGAGAATTAGATGGTGAAATCTCGAAAAAGATCGATGTTACAGAAGATGATGTGTTAGATGCCTTGAAACGCATAAAGGTGAATAAATTCCAGGACCTGATCTGGTGTACTCTATAACTCTGCTAGGGAAGTGATTGCTGAGCCTCTTACTGAGATATTTGTATCATCGATAGTCACAGACGAGGTGCTAGAAGACTGGAGGTTGGCTAACTTGGTACCATTATGTTAGAAAAGTGGTAAGGTCAAGCCAGGGAACTATAGAGCAGTGAGTTTGACATCACTGGTGGGTAAGTTGCTGGAGAGAATCCTGAGGGACAGGATTTATCTGTATTTGAAAAGGCAAGGACTGATTAGAGATAGTCAACATGGCTTTGTGCATGGGAAATCATGTCTCACAAACTTCATTGAGTTTTTTGAAAAAGTAACACAGAGGATTGATGAGGGCAGAGCTGTGGACGTGATCTATATGGACTTCAGTAAGGCATGCAAGAAGATTCCCCATGGGAGACTGGTTAGCAAGGTTAACAGAGAAAACTAGCCACTTGGATGCAGAACTGGCTCGAAGGTAGAAGACAAAGGGTGGTGGTAGAGGGTTGTTTTTCTGACTGGAAGGCCTGTGGCCAGTGGAGTACCACACGAATTGCTGCTGGGTCCTCTACTTTTCGTCATTTTATATAAATGATTTGGATGTGAGCTTAAGAGGTATAGATAGTAAGTTTGCAGATGACACCAAAATTGGAGGTCAACAGCGAAGAAGGTTACCTCCAATTACAACATGATGTTGATTAGATGAGCCAATGGGCTGAGGAGAGGCAGATGGAGTTTAATTTGGGTAAATATAAGGTGCTGCATTTTGGGAAAACAAATCTTAGCAGGACTTATGCACTTAATGGTAAGGTCGTTGGGAGTGTGGCTGAACAAAATGACCTTGGAGTGCAGGTTCATAGCTCCTTGAAAGTGGAGTCGCAGGTAGTTAGTATAGTGAAGAAGGCGTTTGGTATGCTCTCTTTTATTGGTCAGATCATTGAAGATAGGAGTTGGGAAGTCATGCTGCGGCTGTACAAGGCATTGGTTCCGCCACTTTTAGAATTTTGTGTGCAATTCTGGTCTCCTTCTTATTGGAAAGATGTTGTGAAACTTGAAAGGGTTCAGAAAAAAAATACAAGGATATTGCCAGGGTTTGAGGATTTGAGCTCTCTGCAGAGGTTGAACAGGCTGAGGCTGTTTTCTCTAGAGCTCGAGGGCTGACCTCAAAGAGGATTATAAAATCATAAGGGGCATGGATAGGATAAATAGACCAAGTCTTTTCCCTGGTTTGGGGGGAGTTCACAACAAGTGGGCATAGGTTTAGGGTGAGAGAGCAAAGATATAAAAGTGACCTTGGGGCAACTCTTTCATGCAGAGGTGGTAGTTTGTATGGAATGAGCTGTCAGAGGAAGTGATGGAGGCTGGTGCAGTTGCAACTTTTAAAAGGCATCTGGATGGATATATGAATAGGGAGGGTTTAGAGTGATATGGGCCACGTGCTGGCAAATGGAACTAGATTAGGTTGGGATATTTGGTCATCATGGACGAGTTGGACCGAAGGGTCTGTTTCCATGCTGTACATCTGTGACTGAGTATTAGCGACCAGCAATGGAACAGTGTATTTCAATTTTCAGCAAACGTTTGAAGTCATCTGCAGAAGACTGTTAGCAAAATTAAGAGAAATGTACTTGCATGGAGTTAAGGTTAGTTTCATGGGCAATAAAAAGAGCAGGAATAAATGTATAAATTTTGTATTGTGACGAATGTGTGGTTCTGCAAGGATCAGTACTTTCGCTCCAGGTGTTCACATATATGACAGTCATCTGAATGTTGGAACCAAATGTAATGCAGTAGAACCCCTGTGTCCGCGGATTCAGTTTCCGCGGTTTCAGTTATCCATGGTTTCCCGTGGCCCGAAAATATCACATGGAACCTTCCAGAAATAATTCGAAGGCTGCTGGGAGGGAACGTCCCATTTAAATGGTAGGGTTTGCTACTATCCACAGTTTCAGACATCTGCGTACTACCCGCAGAAACAGGCAATCACCTGTATTTCCACATTCTTGGCTCAGTCAAAGCTGGGTTGGAATGTGTATTGTGATGATGCAGAGTGGCTTAAAGAGGATTTTGATAAGTTAAATGAGTTAGTAAGAACATGGAAGAACATGGAATATAATGTGTAAAATTGTGAGGTTATCCACTTTGGTAAGAGGAATGGATATGAAATTTTACTTAAATGGTAAAAAATGTAGAAAGTGTAAATGTACAAGGAACCAAGGTGTCCTTGTCAATAAGTTGCTGAAGACTAATGTGCAAGTGCAGCAAAAGGTTAGGAATATGTTAGCCTTTCACACAATACAAGAGTAGAAAAGTCTTCAACTGCACCCCTTACTTAGAAATTAGTTAGTGCAATTGAGGGAGTGCACTGAACTTTCAGCAGGTCTGATCCCAATGATCAGATTGGCCTACCAAGAGAGATTGGGAAAATTGGGCCTGCATTCTCTAGCATTTCAAAAAGTGAGAGGTAATTTCATTAATCTCTACAAAATATTTGAGCAGATATACAGATTAGATACAGTTAAGATGTTACCTCTTATAGTGCAATGTCGAACCAGGCACGATACCAAAATAATGGGGAAGCCTTCTAGGACCAGGATGAGGATATTATTTCTTTTTACTCAAGGTTGTGAGTCTTTGGAATTCTGTGCCCCAAAGGGCTGTGGAAGGTTTGTCATTGATCAGGCTTAGAGATTGATATCTACTCTCAATGGACATGAAGGAATATGAGGATAGCATAGGGGAAGAAAAGCATTAAAGTGGGTGATTGGTCATGATAATATTGATTGATGGAGCATGTTTCACTCAAATGCCTATTCATGTTCTTATGACCCATGTTCCTAAATCTATTAGAACAAACCTTTTTCAGTCCTGTGATCTGCTTTCCTACTTCAAAGAATTGCCTAAATCCAGAGGAATTATAGCAATGAGGTACAGATAGTTTAGATCTTGCCAAATATCTCAAAGGATTTACAGGAACTATCAGCTGAACTTTAATCTTAGAGACAGAAAATGGGATGGGATTAGATTAGATTAGATTACCTACAGTGTGGAAACGGGCCCTTTGGCCCAACTAGTCCGCACCAACCATCTGAAGAGCAAGCCACCCAGACCCACTCCCCTACATTTATCCTGACCAATGCAGCTAACACTACGGGCAATTTAGCACCTAACCTGATCACCTTTGGACTGTGGGAGGAAACCCACGCAGACATGGGGAGAATGTGCAAACTCCACACAGACAGTTACCCAAGGCAGGAATTGAACCAGGTTCCCTGGTGCTGTGAAGCAGCAGTGCCAACCACTGAGCCACTGTGCTGCCCACAAGAGCTGGAGGATTTCCCAATGTCATGATCCTTCCTCCTGACTGACCTTGCCTACCAGCCTCTTTTCTTTACGGACTAATGCTCCAAATACAGTGGGCAAATTTATCTCTGAAAGTTGCTTGGAAAATTCAGTCATGGGGATTCACAATCTGAGAACAGTTACTCCTGTAAGTTGAATGGACAAAACCTCTGATGCTCCACAATCACAGGGGTTGTTCCCCCAGACCAGGACGGTATAGGAGGTGGAGCTGACATGGAGAAGATGGTGTCAGGTCACTGGGGTGGGCAAAAGAGAGAAAACAGTTTAAAATTTTTTAACAATGGAATACTCCGCTATGTGAGAATTAGGAGAAGTTGAAGTCACTGAGTTACTGAATTCTTTGTTTACCCCCAAGGTTACAGCTTCCAACACATGGCTACAAATGTTCAGGAACTATGTGGGAGTGAAGTGTAGTGAATGCCATTGCAATGACTGCTGTGACTGTTGGATGATTTTAATACTAAATGGTTGAATTTCATAAACGTTCATGTTTATACATATCACACCTCAAAGTATATTGAAGTGAATATTTTGATATGCAGCATTCCTGTTGTTTCAATTAACAGTTGCGACAGTTCTCTTTTAGGTAATATGGACATGGGTGGGGTGGAAAACAATGCAATACACTGCAGTGTGTCCACTGACGTCTCTGTCTCTCTGTCTCTCTGTCTCTCTGTCTCTCACATGCTCGCGCTCTCTTTCTCTTGCACTCACTGAATCTCTCATCTTGCATCTCATGCTGTCTCGCTCTCTTGTTCGCGCTCTCACTCTCGCACGCGCGCACACATATATACACAAACCCCCTACCTTACGCAGGTGAAGAATACCATATTAATAACTTATGTCAGTGAATGTAGGTGAGGAAAGCCTCGTTTTCAGGTCCTTCCTACCTCAGCATCGCCAATGAGACTTCCTGTAGGTTTTGCGGTATCTGTCGTTTCCCTTACTCCAGTGCAGCCTTTGATATTGCCAGTGCTCACTGATCCTGGTATTGACACAAAGCATTTTATTCACTCATGAGATGTGGGGAGGTCGTTGGCTGGCTAACATTTATTGCCCATCTGTAGTTTCCCTTAAGAAGGTCATGGTAAGCTGCCCTCAGTTTATACTCCATTTCTGGGCATAGATTTTAGTAGTGGCGAAATTAATCCATATGCTGTCATAGTTAACAGATTTTTTGAGATAATCAATTCAAAAAATTAGTGGTTCAAGCTACTTTGTTAATGTTTGTTCCTGCTGTGTACTTGATTGCAATATATAATGTTTGGTAGCTCTTAAGATTGAAATACTTGACTATTTTCATGTTACAATATTGTGCACGTACAATTTCACCTTGAAAACTTTCGACAGGCATCATATTCTATTGCAGAGTCTGAAAAAGAATTACATGTATTTAGCCTATTAGTCAGTTGAGTCTTTTAAATATAGACAGTTCATTGCTTATGATATTGATGATCTATTTAAAAATATGTACACATTTTATTCCAGTATAGAGGAAATCATTGAGCACTATAGGAAGGAGCAGATTGTTGAAGGTTATTACCTCATAGATCCTGTCCCCTTGCAGGTGAGTTGCAATCTGTCCAAAGAAAGCATTATTACAAAATTCATCACATGATTTTAAATTCTTAAAGTATAGATGTTTGGCTTTTTCAATGACTTCTTTAAATGTGCAGAGGGCAAACTTAGTGTGATTCATTCACTGTTCCAATGTATCTTTGTTGTTTCTGAAGTACTCCCATTTATTTTTACATGTTCTTTGTATTTTTATTATTTTGCTGACCATTGCAAATATATATGTTAATCTACAGATTTCAGACTATGGCATATGTGAACGTAATCCAGCTAGACAGAATCCAAATTTGTATCATAAAGTTTCTCCAGAGGAAGGGCATAGTTTTAGTGTGATGGGTACCTGTGAAAATGCAAGTTTTTGGT
This sequence comes from Hemiscyllium ocellatum, assembly GCF_020745735.1. Taxonomy (NCBI): domain Eukaryota; kingdom Metazoa; phylum Chordata; class Chondrichthyes; order Orectolobiformes; family Hemiscylliidae; genus Hemiscyllium; species Hemiscyllium ocellatum. The sequence continues at coordinate 48,946,021 of NC_083402.1, forward strand.
TCTAAGAGTTTCGAAGAAATGTTTGCTTGTAGAAATTAATATACATTTCATGATAATGTTCACACTTGCTATAATGCTATAATTTCCACAGATAAGATGTAGGAACAGATGTAGGCCATTTGGCCCATTGAGTCCACTCTGCCATTAAATGTGACCACGTTAATCTGATGATCTTCAGCTCTATTTTGCTGCCTTTGCCCTGAAACCTTTGGTTCCCTTACTACTAAGAAGTCTGTCAGTCTCAGCCTTGAACATACTTCATGACCCAGCTTTGACAGCCCTCAATGGTAAAAGAATTCCACAGATTCATCACTCTGAGAGAAAATATTGCTACTTATCTCCATCTTAAATAGGTGTTGCCTTATTCTGAGATTATGTCCTCTGTTTCTAGACTCTCAAAAGATGAAACAAACCTTCAGCATCTGCCTAGTCCATAAGAATGTTTGCCTAGTCCATAAGAATGTTCTAAATTTCAATAAGGTATAAACTCCGGTGAGGTCAAACCCAATCTGCTCACCCACTCCTCATTAGAAAAGCCTCCATACATGGGAATGACCAGAACCTTTTGAGGTTTGGCCCCTAATTCACTCTTTGCTGTAGTTTTCTGCAGTCTTTTCCCATTTATATAATATTCACTCTTCTATTCTTCTTGCCAAAGTGCATAACATCACCCTTTATATACTGTCTGTTAAGTTTTTGTCTACTCCTGCCTATATCATCTGTAGACTCCTTAAGTTATCCTCATTACTTGCCCTCCCTATTTTTATGTCATCTGCAAACTTGGCGATAATACATTGATTTGGGTGACAGAAGTCATTCATACATATTTGACATAACTTTGTCCCCAGGACTGATCCCTGTGATCACAACTTACAGTTTCATATACTGAAAATGCCTCCTTAATCACAACAACCTGTCTTCTTTTAGTTAAACAATCGTCTAGTATAGAATGAACATGGCTTAATGAAGGAAAAGATGTGTTTGACAAATCTGGGTTTGTTTGAGGATGGGATGGAACCAGGAGCATAGATAAGGGGGAGTCAGTGCATCTGATTTGTTTGAATTTCAGAAGGCTTTAGATGAGGTCCCACTGATACATTAGTATGCAAAATGAAAACTCATGAGATTGTGTACAGGAACAAATTGAGAACATGTTGGCGGACAAGAAGCAATGAATAGGAATAAATGGGTCTTTTTGGAGTGGCAAGCAGTGACCAGTCAGGTACCACAGTGATCAATGCTCTTTGCAATAACTACTAATTAGATGAGGAAACTGCATATTGTATTTCAAAGATTACAGATGACACAGAACTGGGTGGGAGTGTATGCTTTAAGGAGGATGCAGAGAAGTTTCAGTATGATTCGGGCAAGTTTAATAAGTGGGCTGTTGCATGGAAGATGCAGATTAATGTGGATAAATGTAAGCAAAAATAGGCAGGCAGATTATTATCTGAATGACAAGAGGAGGTGCGACCAGACCTGAGTGACCTTTTACACTAGTCACTAAAAGTAAACATGCAGTTGCGATAGGCAGTGATGTGGATAAATGATATGGAGGCCTTTATAGCAACAGTCAGAGATCCAAAGTACAGAAAAATGCTGTTTGACCCATTACATCTGTGCTAGTCAAAAATAGTCACGTAACAACTCTAATCGCATTTTACAGCACTTGGGCCAAAACCTTCTGTGCCTTTAGTATTGTAAGGGCACATCTAAATTACATGTTATGAAGGTTTCTGCCTCTCACCACCCTTGTAGGCAGTGAGTTATAGACTCTCACAGTCCTCTGAATGAAAACTGTTGCCTCACATCTCCTCTAAACCTTCTACCCCATACCTTTTAAATCTATGCCCTCCGGTCATCTATTCCTCTATCAAGTGAAAAACTTTCTTTATGTCTGTCTTATCTGTATCCCTCACAATTTTATACATCTCAGTCCTGACCCCTCTGAATCTCCTCTGCTGTAAAGGGAAAAAAAACCCAGTCTGCCCAATCTCTCTTTATAACTGAATCTTTGCAACCCAGGCAGCATTCTGGTAAATCTTAAAGGGCTAGACAGGATAAATGCTGTGTATGTTGCCCCTCTTGGACTAGGGCACGTTGTCTCAGAATGAAGAAGTACCAATTTAAGACTGAGATGAGGAGGAATTTCTTCTGGGAGTTGTCTTTTGAACTTCTTGCTACTGAGAGCTCTGGGGACAGTGTCCTTGCGCATAATTATAAGGCTGAAGTAGGTAGATTTTTGATCAGTAGGGGAATTAAGGGTGATGGGAAAAATGCAGGAAAATGGGCTTGAGGAAATTCAGATCAGCTATGATCCATTTGGATGGTAGAGCAGGCTCGAAGAGTTGAATGGTCTTCTCCTATATTCTGTTTCTTTTCTTGTACTAACAAGGTCAGTCCTCCACTTTTTTCCTTTCTATCTGTGCTTTAAAAAGGTCTCTACTCTGCTCAATTCCCAGCTTTGATTTGCTTGTGACCATGAATCTTTAAAGACCACAAAACTACTAAATTTTACCTTTATCCCTGCTGTTAGTGCATTTATTTTGTTTCAAAAACTACATACATTCAACTAAATAGCCAATAATTTTGCTCTTTTTGTACCTCCTGTTGATCTTGTTTGCTTCACATTTATCATGCTTGTATTCTCTGACCCTTTCTGTTCTACTCTGGGTATCACTATCAAAATAGGTACCTTGCAATGCTGCTGCATCTTTGTTTTGCAAGCCCATATCCTCATGTTCTCCTTCCTTTCACACCCCAACCCCAAAGATTTAAAGCCCAACCAAGGCTTGAGTTATTGAATTTCCCAAGGCAGTGGTCCTAGCACAGTTCAAATGATCCATCCAACAAGAACAGCTCCCTTCTACGTTATCACTGGTGTCAGTACCCCATGAACTGATGTTCTTTTCTGTCACATCAAAAGTTCAGCCCTGCATTTAAATCTTAGTTTATTTACCTTATGCCAGTCATAAGGTCATAATCCTGAGATTATCATCTAAGAGTTCTGTAGTTTAGTTTATCTTTTATGTTCAAAATCTTTCTGCAGATCTTCTTTTCCAGTCCTATTACTGTTGCTAGTACCAATGTGGATAACAACTCGATTCCCCTCTTTATGCTCTAAGTTCTTCTCCAAAACCAAGACTATGTAATTTAACCCTGATACGAGGCTGACCACGTATCATTCAGTGCTCCCATTCATAGTTGCAGAGAACAGTATTTAATTATACTTTACACCTACCTACTTTACGTTGTTATTTTCTCCCCTGCATTGATTGGCTCCCTGTAGCATGGTGTTGTGATCAGGTCCCTCCCAGTTTCCATTTTCATCCATAAGAGTTGTTCCTTGGGTCCCCATGCGTGCCTCATTATAATAACACACACCTATCTGTGATTACAGATTGAATGACTTAATTTAATAAGTGTGACTGCTGCTTGGACCAAAGTTTCCAGGTAGCTCGCTCCCTCACTGACATCTTCAGCTTAGACTCCTATCCTCGACTCTGATCCAAAGTTGCTGCAGCTGCAAATAAGGGTTAGGGTTGAATCATTTTGGTATCCAACAGGTCCCGTGTACTACAGCTACATCGTGTGACCTGCCACATCACTATTGCATTTAGTTAAGTAATTATTGGAAATCGCTCTAGTATCCCTGCTCTTTGCCCTCCAATGAATTATTTCCCTTTTTAATGCATTACTGACATTCTTATGCATAACCAGCTCTTTAATAAAGAAGCAAAAAGATAGAAGACAAGAGACTTCAACATAAACTGAAAACTTTATTTTCACTTTTTAAGACTGAAAATACTAACTAATATAATGAGTTGCTGCCTTGAGGCAAAAGTCAACTAAACACCTATCTCTTTTTGCTGAACTCCTTGAGAGACTTAACTCCCTTGCTGTAATGTAACCCATTTGCACTGTCTTGGCTACTTGCATATGTTCCCAACGCAAAGATTTAGCTCACTCAATAAATGAAGGTTCATTTTCAGCTTTTTTTTTATTAAGCTGCTCTTTCAATGCACCTATTGAAAATAAGCCATCTCAAAGCTTGCAACAGACTTTGTCCCTGCTGATTTCTCTTGATGCAAACTACAAATTACAGTCTAAAGAACGTCCACAAGTTGAAGATCTAGACATTTTCTTACACAGTAAATTATTTCTCACTCCACTAGATGAATCTCAGAATTCTTACTGTGCAGAAGGACTCCATTTGGCCCATCATGCTTGGACTGCTTCTCTTACATAATGGTAGTCTCCTGCTTTTTCTTTATATCCTTCCACACAATTTCAAACCAAATAATCATCCCAGTGCCCTCTTGAATGCCTCAGTTGAATCTGTCTCCATCACATTTCCAGACAGTACATGCCAAATCCTAACTACTCGCTTTGTGAAGTTTTTCTTCCCTCACATCACCTTTGCTTCACCTAGACTTCATTTTAAATCTATGCCATCTCATTCTTTTTTTTTCTTTTAAGAACAAGAACATTTCTTCCCATTTACACTGTCCAGCCTGGTAATAATTCTGAAATCCTCTATCCATGAAGAACAGTCCCAGTCTCTTCAATCTGCCTTAATGAAGTTTCTCATATTCTTGTAAATTCCTTCTGCACTCTCTCTCGAATGCATGATATGGCACCCACAAATATATACATTACTCCAGGTAGTCCAACAAGTATCTTGCTCAAGTTCAACGTCTGCTCAAGTTCAACGTCTGCTCAAGTTCAACATCTTGCTCTTGTACTCCATGCCTCTATTGACAAAGCTGAGAACTATGCTTTGCTAACTGCTCTCCATCTGTCTTGACACTTTCAATGATCTGTTCTACATCCCGTTTAGCATTTTACTGCCTACTTTCTACTGTCTTTCCATGCTCTTCCAACTAAAGTGTATCACTTCACAATTTTTTGCATTGAACCTCATTTGTCATGTGTCCACCCACTCCACTAATTTGTCAGGGTCCTTCTGGAGTTTCACGCACTCTTCTTCATAGTTCACAACTGTTACAAGTTTTGTGTCATCTGCAATCTTTGAAATAATACCCTGCACACTAAGGTCCAGGCCATTAACATATATCAAGGAAAATAAGTGTTTAAATAGCCCCCTCCCAACAAACTCCATTATAAACATTTCACCAGTGCAAGAAGTATCCATTGACCAGTTACTCTGTTTGTATTTACTGTCCCTTTTTAATACTGTTATGTATCACTTTCCTTAAAAGTCTGTTTTGTGGAATGAGTCCATACGGCCTCTTTATCACTTATTTAAGAATGCTGTCTCCCAAGACAAACGATAATCTTCTTTCACTGTATTTGTTAACTGGGTAGTTAGGTAATTAATGGATGTCCATAAGAAAAGGTATTATTTGGAGCTGGTGACCCAAAAGTTTCTTTGATTGCTTTGAGTCCGAATAATGGCATGTGAACTAAAACAAAATACGGTCTAAACCAAAGCAGTCAGTTCTATTTTTTTCTCTCTGAAGGTCAGTTCTAATAATGAACTATATTGTTGAATTTTCTTTGTTTCTTTTATATCAATTTCACACCCAATCAAAATTAGGTTTAAGGGGCAATTAAGTGGTTTCCCTTTGGAGTTTTTATATTTGCAGGACAAAGCAGTGTAACTGCAACATTTTTTATATGAATCCAGGTTTGGTTTTTGGTTGTGACAGGTGTGGACTATCAATGAATAAATCACGACCTGTTGTCCAGTATTAGTAAACTTTGTTGAGCCGAATTAGTAGTTGTTTTAATTACAAAGGAACATGACCATTATACTGCAGATTTTAGTTCTGACATTGCATAATTTTGTAGTTGACTTTTACCCTTTCAGGTTTGCTATTTGGATAATTGAGCTAATGAAAGATTTTAATCTTCTTCAGCATCAAGAGCAAGTACTCAATGAGTATGATGGTAGAGAAATATACAATACAATCCGGCGCAAGCCAAAGGATGCACTTTATAAGAATATAGTGAAGGATGGCTACCTCTGGAAGAAAAGTAAGAAACCTATCTTGGAGATCGTTGAATTTGATTCCTCCTCATAATCAAACAATTGGTTTCAGATCTTTTGTGTGGTTGCTACTGGAAGAAAGTAATTTTCCGTTGTTGAATTTATAAACCAAACCACCTAATAATTTTGTGCTGATTTAGCTCCTTTCTTTCGCTTGGGCAATATTCTGTTGATTAGCATAACTACAGAACACCATAAAATGACCTGAAAAGCATGTAAACCTACATGTGTGCCAAGTCATGAAACTATACCTTAATCACAATCAGTTGCAAGACCAAGACCTGAAATATTAGCTATTTTCCTATCCACAGGTCTATCAGATATGTGGTGTATTTCTTTTTATTTTAGATTTCCAGCATGTATTGTATGTTGCTTTTACATTAATCATAACCTCCTTTTAAAGACTAACAAAATTGATGAGAAAAGTAAAGGACAATATAGGAAAAATAATGGGGAATTTCTGTTTATCTCTCAGGTATAATGTAAGAATATCCAGGAAATACTTGATATAAAATCCTCCTAATCCAAGCTGTACAATATGCAACCTATTGGAAGAATTGTTTGCATTGATAGAACTAAATATGAATGATGTGATTACCATTACAGAGTCCTGTTTGCAAGGCTGGAACTTGCATATTGAAGACTATTTGACATTTCAGGAAGACCGAAAATGAGCTAAATGTAATGGGCTAGCCCTGTTAGTTGAGTATAACACTGATACAGTTTTGAATGATAACTATAACTTAAAAGATTAAGATATAAAATCAGTTTAGAAAGATAGGAAATGGAAGAGGTTGTTTATGGACCCATGATAGTAATAAAACGTTAAGGTTGAGTATGCAGGAATAAATAAATGGACCATGTAAACAAGCCACTGCAATAATCATGGGTGATTTTATTCCAAATGGAGATGGAGTGAGTCAGATTGGCAATAATAACCTTTAAAAAATTCTTGTAGTAGTACATTATTGTGCCAACCAGGAGCAGAGTATTAGATCTGGTATTGAACAGCAAGATGGGTTTAATTTATAACTTCCTAAGAATTTCACATTCTGTTTTGAGATTTGGATTCTTTCAAATAGAACGGAAATTGATTCCATCCTTTCTAGAATGAATTTGAGCTGTAATCGTGTATAATATCAGAATAAAGAGCCACCTGTTTCTGATCCTCTCCCATAATTTTTTTTCTGAACTATAGACCTGAAATTTGTTTTTATTTCAGGCAAAGGTAAACGATGGAAAAACTTGTATTTCATTTTGGAAGGGAATGATTCCCAGCTAATCTATTTTGAAAGTGAAAAGAGAGCCACAAAACCAAAAGGATTAATAGACCTCAGTGTTTGTACTGTATATGGAGTTCATGACAGTCTGTTTGGCAGGTGAGAATACTTAAATATTTAAGTGCTTGTCTTTTCATATTAAGTATCACAAGGCTTTTTAATGTCCTGTTGCAAGAAATTTCTAATTGTTCCAGTATCATTGATAACCATTTTATGATACTTTCAAGTACAATCTGTATTCCTCCATGGGACAATGGCATAGTGGTAATGTCACTGGACTAGTAATCCAGAACCCCAGGCTATGGTTCTCAGGGCAAGGTTTCTAATCCTGGGCTGAAAATGTGTTGCTGGAAAAGCGCAGCAGGTCAGGCAGCATCCAAGGAGCAGGAGAGTCGACGTTTCGGGCATGAGCCCTTCTAATCCTACCATGGCTGATCAAATTTAAATTCAGTAAAATTATGAAATGTAAAACTAATCAAGTGGCAATCATATCTACTGTTTGAGCCCATGTGGTTCATTTGATATCCTGTTAGGGAAAGGCGTCTGCCATCCTTATGAGGTTTGAACTGAATGTGACTTCAGATAGACGTGTAATTGACTCTTAACTGTCCTTTGGGCAATTAGGGATATGCAATAAATACTGACCTGGCCGTCATTCCTTGAAAGAATATTTTCAAAAAACGTTTTGACTTTTAAAAAAAATGTCTTTCTTTCATCACAGTCCATTAAAAATTTATGACATACAGCATCAAAATGTTAAGCACAGAACAGGCCCTTCGGCTCACGATGTTATGCCGAGGATTAATCCTAATCTAAAATAAAATAACCTAAGCTACGCACCCCTCAATTCACTGTTGTTCATGTGCATGCCCAGCAGTCACTTAAATGTCCCTCATGACTCTGATTCCACCACACAGCTGGCAACGCATTCCATGCATTCACAACTCTCTGCGTAAAGAACCTACCTCTGACGTCTCTTCTATACCTTCCTCCTAATATCTTAAAACTATGATACCTGGTGCCAGTCAATTCTGCTGTGGGGAAAAGTCTCTGGCTATTGTCTCTATCCATGCCTCTCATTACCTTGTATACCTTGATCAGGTCACCTCTCTTTCTCCTCCTCTTTAGCAGAAAAGTCTGAGCTTAGTCAACCTCTCTTTGTAAGATGAGCCCTCCAGTCCAGGCAGCATCCTGGTAAACCTTTGTACCCTCTCCAAAGGCGCTCTATCTTTCCTATAGTAGGGTGACCAGAACTGGACTCAGTATTCCAAGTGTGGTCCCACCAGGCTCTTGTAGAGCTGCAGCAAAACCTCGCGGCTCTTAAACTCGATCCCCCTGTTAATGAAAGCAAAAGCACCATATGCTTTCTTAACAACCCTATCCACTCAGTGGCAACTTTGAGGGATCTATGCACTTGAACACCAAGATCCCTCTGTTCCTCCACACTGCCAAGAATCCTGTCTTTAATTCTAGATTCAGCATTCAAGTTCGACCTTCCAAAATGCATCACTTCACATTTATCCAGATTGAACTCCGTTTGCCATTTCTCAGCCGAGCTCTGCATCCTGCCTATGTCACGCTGCAGCCTGCAATAGCCCACGATACTATCAACAGCACCTCCAACCTTTGTGTCATCGACAAATTTACTAACCCACCCCTCAACCTCCTCCTCCAAATCATTTTTAAAAACTACAAAGGGCAGAAGCCCAAGAACAGAGCCCTGCGGGACACCGGTCACCACTAACCTCTAGGCAGAATACTTTCCATCTGCAACCACTCTCTCCCTTCTGTCAGCCATCCAATTCTGAATCCAGACAGCCAAATCTCCCTGTATCCCATACCTTCTGACTTTATGAATGAACCTACCATGGGGAACCTTACCAAATGCCTTGCTGAAGTCCAAATACACCACATCCACTGCTTGACCTTGGTCGACCTGTCTCGTCATCATCTCAAAGCACTCAATGAGATTTGAGAGGCGTGACCTGCCCCTCACAAAGCCATGCTGATTGCCTTTAATTGCGCTATGCTTTTCCAAATAGTCATAAATCCTATCCCTCAGAATTCTTTCCAAAACCTTGCTGACCACAGATGTAAGACTGATTGGTGTGTAATTGCCAGGGATTTCCCTATTTGTCTCCCTCCATTCCTCCGGTACGACTCCTGTGGAGAATAAGAGGCAAAGATCTTCATCAGCAGCTTAACAACTTCCTTTCTTGCTTTCCAAAGCAACCTAGGATGAATCTGGTTTGGCTCTGGGTACTTATCAATCTTAATGTTTGCCAAAATTTCCAGCACATCAATTTCATCAATCTTGATAAGTTCAAGCATGTTGCCCAGCTCCTCAAAGTTCTCATTCACAACAAGGTCTCTTTCCTTAGTGAAAACCAAAGCAGAAAACCCATTTAAGGCTTCCCCTATCTGCTCAGACTCCACGCACAAGTTCTCTATGCTATCCCTGATCGGTCCTCCCTGCTCCTTGACCATTCTCTTATTTCTCACATATGTGCCAAATACCTTTGGGTTCACCCTAATCCTTCCTGCCAAGCCTTTTTCGTGCCCTGTCCTGGTTCTCCTCGGTCCATTTCTGACCTCCTTTCTCGAAAGCCTGTAATCCTCTGAAGCTGTGCTAGATCTTTGTTTCCTATTGCTTTCTTCATTTTGATGAGAAGGCTTCTTAATCTTACCCCTTCTTGCCTGTCTCAGAGGAACACATTTGTGCATCACTCGCAAGAACTACTCCTTAAACAGTCTCCACGTGCCTGTTATGCCCTATCTGAGAAACAATCGCTTCCAGTCTGCACTTCCTAAATCCTGTCTGATAGTGTCATAATTTCCTTTTCCCCAATTAAATTTCTTCCCTTGGTAACTGCGCCTTTCCCTCTCCAAGGCTATGGTAAATGTGAGGCAGTTGTGGTCACTGTCACCAAAGTGTGCTCCCATCGCAAGATCTGACACTTGTCCTGACTCATTGCCAAGCAGCAAATCCAAAATGGCCTCACCCCTCATCGGCCTGTTGACATTCTGAGTAAGGAAACCCTCCTGAACACACCTGACAAAAACGGCTCCATCCAAACTATTTGCATAAAGGAGGTTCGAGTCAATATTGGGAAAATTGAAGTTATCCATAACAACAATCCTGCTACATCTGCAGTTTTCCAAAATCTTGCCTGCCTATGAGTTCTTCAATCTCCCTACTGTTATTATGGGGTCTGTAGAAAACCCCCCAATGAGGTGGCTGCTCCCTTGCTGTATCTAACTTCCACTCATACTGACTCAGTAGACAAACCTTCCTCAACAGCCTTCGTTTCTGTAGCTGTGATGCGCTCCCTGATTAGCAATGCTACACGCCCTTCTCTTTTTCCACCCTTCCTGTTCTTTTTAAATGTTCTAAATCCTGGAACATCTAGCAACCATTCCTGCCCCTGTGAAACGCACGTCTGCATTATGGCCACATCACAATAGTGCCAAGTACTGTTTACCAAGTGCTCTAAGTTAATCTCTCTTATTTCTGACACTCCTTGCGTTAAAGCAGACACACTTTAACTGATCCCTTTGTTCCATCACATGAATAACCTTACTGATAGATTCACTACATCCTGTCACTTCCCCATATCTAAGTACCCCACCTGTCAGATATGAAGCTCTGGTTCCCACCCACACCCCTCCCGCCAGGCAATCCAGTTTAAAACTCCCAAACCACGTGAGCAAATCTCCCACCCAACACATTTGTGCACCTCCAATTCAGGTGCAACCTGTCCTTCATGTACACGTTTCACCTTCTCCAGAAGGCATCCCAATGGTCTAAATATCTGAAGAAGCCCTCCCTCCCGCACCAGCTGCGCTGCCACGTGTTAAGCTGCACTTGTGCCAATTCCTCACCTCACTATCTCGTGGCACTGGTAGCAAACCTGAGAACACACTCTCTACTCGTCCTGCTCTTCAGCTTCCAACCTAGCTCTTACAGTCACTTCATTCCTCAATCCCTTCCTGGCTATGTCATTGGTGCCAATATGTACCACAATTTCTGGCTACTCACCCTTCCCCTTCAGAGTCCTGTAAACCCGATCAGCAACATCCCACATCCTGGCACCAGAAAGGCAACATACCTTCTGGGAGTCCAGTTCCTGACCACAAAATCTCCTGTCAATCTGTCTAACTATTGAGTTCCCCACCACTAGTGCTTTTCTATTCTGCCCCCCCTCACCCCTTCCCTTCTAAGCCTCAATGCCAGAGACCTGACAACTATGGTTTTCCCCTGGTAGGCTGTCCCACCAGCAGTATCCAAAACCGTATACTTATTGCTGAGGGGAATGGCCGCAGGGGATCCCTGCTCTACCTGTTGGTTCCCTTTCCTCCCCCTGACTGTAACCCAGCTGTCCTTATGCTGTGTCTGCGGAGTGACCACCCCCTGTTCATCCTCTCAATTTCTCCCTCGGCCTCCCAGATGATCCTCAGTTCCTCCACCTCCAGTTCCCTAATTCAATTTTCGAGCAGCTTGAGTTGGGTGCACTTTCCGCAGATGTGGTCGGCAGAGACGTGTTACGTGTCTCATCTGCCACATTGTGCAGGAGGAGCACACAACTGCCCTATCAGTCATACCCTGCTAATCTGAAAACCCACACAGGACTAACAAGGAAGAGAAGAGAAGAAAAGAAGATAGAAATGAGAATACCTGAAGACTTACTGAGTTTACAGACCCTTAGTAAGGTTAGAGGTGGTGGATGGGAGGGAGGCCCTACGGTGTAGGGTCTCTGGTTTAGATCTTACCCACTTAAAAACTTCCTGGCAGCCCTTGTTTCTTTCCGCCCTCTCTCTTCACTCTGTTCAAAGTGAAAGCCCGACTGTCGAGCTAGAAGCTTTATGTGGGAAAAGCTGACTTACTCATCTACCCTCATTTCTCTGCCCTCTCTCCTCGCCACTCTGTTCAACGTTTCTTCACAACTTTCTTTATATTAATGCAACTTGAAAATTTTCCCTTCATTACCTTGTAATTTATCACTAAATAAGGTATACTGATAACCGTATCTAATTTTATACTCAGATAATTTGGTTGCCAATTATAGTTGACAATCTGGAAAAAATATTTTCATTTATCAAACATTGTTATTTTGAATATTATGTGATCTGGAGACTGACTTCAAGAATTAAGGGATTAGGTAGATTTTAAAGATAGATATAATAGGTATACAGAAATATTTAATAATACAGTATTCACTTTTTGGAACTTTGCTTTGAATCTAGCCCAGAAAAGGGAGATTCAAGCCTCTTCGCAGGGGACTAGGATTCCTTTGTGAATTATGCTTTGGTTGTCTTTAAGTTTCCGTTAATTGTTGGAAGACTGCAACATAACTTCATGTTCATTTTACACACTTTGAGCCTTAAGTTAATTAGCATGGAAAAATGAAAATAGTGATTTCTGAGGCAGGTTTAAGTGCCACTTTTACGAGAAAGTATTGTGCACAAAAGGGTGATGCTGAAGGAGAGAAATGTTCCTGTTCCCAGTGTTTGTATTCAAGAAATATAAATATGCACAGAATGCAGAAATTGGCTGATCCATTGGGCAAAAGCTAGCAGTAGTTAGTGTTTTAATGCAATCATACATCTACAGAAATAATATATTGCAAAATAAAGCCTCTAACTGTTCTAACACTTGAAAGTCACACAGCACCAGGTTATAGTCCGACAGATAGCAGTGCTCCAAAAGCTTGTACTTCCAAATAAGCTTATTGGACCATAACATGGTGTTATGTGATTTTTAACTTTGTCCACTCCAGTCCAACACTGGCATCTCCACTAATTACTTCTCTGGGCATAATTACAAAGCGGAAAATGCCACTGATTTCTGTTTTTTTAAAAATAGTATAAATTTATTTATTGTTCAAAGTTGTTTTTATGTATATATACCATTGATGTTTTCAGTGCTTAAACATGGAACAATCCAAAACAAAACCCAAGCACTTCCTCCTTGATTTCCTTCTCTCACCGTCTGCCTCAAAGATTTATTTCTTGCCTTAAATGGTGCTTTAACTAGAGCTTGTGTCAAGCATTCCGTGCTTTGGGAATCCGGAGAACTTTTTTTTAACTAAACTGGAAAAACTTAGTCATAAAACTTTGACTTAGATTAGGTAACATAATTAAAGATGAATTTATTTTTTGCCCACATTAATTGAAAAGAAGATAAGAAGGCAAAACTTCTCAGGTTTGCTGGCAATCTGCCTCCACCTTTTTTTAAAAAAAAGTCTAATTAATCTGATCAAAACCTTGAAGACCTGACGAAATTACAGGAAAAGTGCATATTACTTCAATAGTGCTTCAGAAGGATTTGATCATTTTAAGAAACTGCTAATTGAAATTGCAACTTATGGCAAATGATTGGCCTTATTAAGAACTGGTGAAGTGGCAGGATATGAGAAAAGGCATAATAGACACTACTTTAATTGTCCAGATGTGACCCATGACACCTTTCAAAAACCTGTGTTAAGACCTTAATAATTCACACACACACATGCATATATTAATGTTTTGATCACTGTGAAAAATCGTATCTCCAAGTTTGCCAGTGATCCAAAGTTGGATGGTATTGAAATTCATGTAGGTGGAAATACAAAATTACAGAGATTTTGATTGAACGTGCTAAACTCTAGTAAATGGACTTTATTTTACTGAATAGCAAAATTTTTTATTTTAGGTCTTAAAAGGATTAAGCAAAGTACTTTATAAAAGGTACAGAGCTGTCATGAGGGGCATAGATAAGGTGATTGGCAAGGGTCTTTTCCTGAGGGTGGGGGAGTTCCAAGGGAGTTTAAGGTGAGAAGAGAAATATTTTGAAGGATATGAGGGGCATTCTTTTTTTAACCAAGAGAATGGAATGAACTGCCAGAGAAAGTGGTGGATGCAGATACAATTAGAACATTTCATGAATTTTTCCAAACATCTTTCAAAAGGAAAGGTATGGAGGAATACAGGCCAAGCACTGGCAGGTAGGACAAGTTTATTTTGTGAACGTGGTCGCCGTGACTAGTTGGAATGAAGGGTATATTTCCATGCTGTATGACTATCACACTTAAGTATGTGGGTTGTGAAAGCGTCTGGAAAAATAATTGGAATTGCTAATTAGCTGTGGCCTTTTTATCTGAAGGTTGAGAATATATGTGATTAGAAGTCATGCTTCATTTGTGTAAAGCCCTGTTTTGACCTTTCCTGGAGAAATGTAAGCATTTCCAAGCATCCCACCCTAGCAAGAATACACCGACTTTGTTTGGAGTGCTGTGTAGTTAACCAAAATGATACCTATACCCATACATTAAATGGAATGATTACACCTGCTACATTATAATTTGATTCAAATTTTCAAGATATTAAGAGCACATAGTGAACTTTTTCCTCTGGTTAGTAAGTACAGGGTTTATTCGGCATGGTCTTGAAAATTTGATCAGACGTTATGGAAGCAAAATTAGGAAATCATTTCATACAAAGGGCAGTTGACATTTAGAATTCTGTCCCACAAATTCTAAGTCAAGTGTTCATTTTAAAAACTGAGGTTGATAGATCTCTGTTTGCTAAGAACAGGTTTGTGGCGTTAGTTCGCTGATCATCCACAATCTCATTGATCACTGGTATAGACTGAAGGGACCAACTGTCCTACTTTTGCTTCTATACTCTTAAAATAATAAATGAATCAATCTCCAGGCCACACAAATGACATCAGTGCCAATGACCATCTATAACATTGCATTAACAAGAGATTCTCCATTTTCAAAACCAATCCTTTATAATTACATTTTTAACTTAACAATAATTTTTCCATTTGTACTTGTGAATGAGGGTGGTAGCATCCTTTTCATGATGTGTTGTTTGATTTTCTGTTTCGAGAAAAGGGTAGACTGCACTGCAGCCTAGCATAGGCTGTTCAATAGTCTTTTCAACGTAACTGGTTTATTTTCATGTTTGTTCTCCAATTGATCAATAGTGCTGATCTTGTACACCAAATATCCTGTTATATTCCTCTCCAAACATTTAACTAACTTACTAGTAAGGTTTGTTGTCATCTCTTGTGATAGTCAGTCACACACTCACTCACCTTAGCTTGAATCACCATTGTGCCAGGCGATCGAAATTGCTAACCATAACGCTGTGAACTTGTTCCCATCAATCAATTTCATTTTAAAAGTTACTATTAAATCTGCTTCTGCCACCATTACTGCTAGTGTATTCCATGCCATAGTAACTTAGTGCATGAAAGCAATGATTCCTCATGGCATATCTGGATTTTATTCCAAATACTTTCAGGGTATATCGACTGACTGTGTTTTTCTGGTACTGAAATCAGCCCCAAAAGGGTTCATAATTCTGAACACTTCTTTCAAATCTCCTCTTCTAATGAAGTGTCAACAACTTGAAACAGCAACTCTTTCTGTTCACAGATGCTGCTTAACCCATTGAATTTTTCCAGCATTTTGTGTCTTTATCTCTGTTGACTTCTCAGCTTGGAGTGAAACAATTTATTCAGCTTCTCTCTATTAGTGAAGTCCCTTGTCTGGGCTACCATTCTAATAAAGCTCTTTTACATCCTCTCCATGCCCTTCACATCTTTCCCAGAATGTCATGCCAAGGATTTAACACAGCCAAGGATTACTCTTGTTTTTCCAGCCTACTGAACTTGCCATCTTCCAATATGTGTTTGCTCGCTTCCTCCACTACTTCAGTGTATATCAAGGTCCCCACCACTCCCCCCCCCCCCCCCCCCCCCCAAATTAACTTATTCTCCTCGACAGCGTGAACAGACTTCAGCTAGGATGTTCAGCTGAGCTCTGTTTGAAGTGCCATCTATTTTATCTTGGCAAATCCTTTGTAGTTCAGAACTTTCCACTACCCAAATATTTTGAAGCATATCTCTCTCATGCAGTTTTCCAGCTACATCTTCATTTGCAGTAGCAGTGCATTGCACAGTTGATAATCCTCCTTTTTGTGAAAAATTTATAAAAAGTCTACAACTGCTTAAGAAAGCTATTTGGTCCGTCATGCCTCAGCTGGTTCTTTGCAAGAATATTGTATTTCGTCCAAACATCATATTTTTTTGTCTATAAACCCTGGACGGATACATTTATGAAAGTGTCTACAATAGGCAATTTGGTTAGAAAGACATCATTATGTTTTCCCCCCTTGTTGCTTTCTTCAACCCCCTGCTACAGATTCACTTGATCAGCTACATCCTTTAGGACCTGACCAGCTTGGTCAGTATTGGCATTGTTGAGCCACTCTTTCAATGGACATGCAAGGCCCTCCACGAGGAGTACATTGTCCACTTTTAGTATCCCCTGTGTTTTCTCCAAGTGGTACTCAACATTTTGGACATATCATTATAGTAAGAAGTCACCTGGGAATGTTATTCCTCAAACAGGGTTGTCGTTAGTTCAGGTGGTTTCCTCCATTACGAATTTTAAAATATGTACCTATAAAAAATATAAAATAAATGGAAATATTGGTTTCCGGATTAGATATAGTTTATTGTTTCCAAGATGCAGAGAAATTTGTCTCTGGTTGTTGTGGTTCTGTTCGCCGAGCTGGGAGTTTTTGTTGCAAACGTTTTGTCCCCTTTCTAGGTGACATCCTCAGTGCTTCTGTGCTGATTCCTCCGACATTTATAGTGGTTTGAATCTGCCGCTTCCGGTTGTCAGTTGCTGTCCGCTGCAGTGGCCGGTATATAGGGTCTAGGTTGATGTGTCTGTTGATAGAATTTGTGGATGAGTGCCATGCCCCTAGGAATTCCCTGGCTGTTCTCTGTTTGGCTTGCCCTATAATGGTGGTGTTGTCCCAATTGAATTCATGCTGTTTGTCATCTGAGTGTATGGCTACTAAGGATAGCTGGTCGTGTCGTTTCGTGGCTAGTTGGTGTTCACGGATGCGGGTTGTTAGCTGTCTTCCTGTTTGTCCTATGTAGTGTTTTGTGCAGTCCTTGCATGGGATTTTGTACACTACGTTGGTTTTGCTCATGCTGGGTATTGGGTCCTTTGTCCTGGTGAGTAGTTGTCTGAGAGTGGCTGTTGGTTTGTGTGCTGTTATGAGTCCTAGTGGTCGCAGCAGTCTGGCTGTCAGTTCAGAAATGCTCCTGATGTACGGTAGTGTGGCCAGTCCTTCGGGTTGTGACATGTCCTCATTTCGTTGTCTTTTCCTTAGGCATCTGTTGATGAAATAGCGCGAGTATCTGTTTTTGGTGAATACCTTGTATAGGTGTTCTTCTTCCTTTTTTTTGTAGTTCTGGTGTACTGCAGTGTGTTGTGGCCCTTTTGAATAATGTCCTGATGCAACTTCGTTTGTGTGTGCTGGGGTGGTTGCTTTCATAGTTCAGGACTTGGTATGTGTGTGTGGCTTTTCTGTATACGTTCGTGGTGAATTCTCGGTTCGGTGTTCTCTGTACCATCACGTCTAGGAATGGGAGCTAGTTGTCCTTTTCTTCCTCTCTCGTGAATCGGATTCCTATGAGTGTGGCGTTGATGATCCGGTGTGTCTTTTCTATTTCTGTGTTTTTAATGATTACAAAGGTGTTGTCCACGTATCTGATCCAGAGTTTGGCTTGTAATTGCGTTAAAACTGTTTTTTCTAAACTTTGCATTACTGCTTCTGCTATGAGTCCAGAGATCGGTGAGCCCACGGGTGTTCGTTGATTTGTTCATATATCTGGTTGTTGAATGTGAAGTGTGTTGTGAGGCACAGGTCCAGTAGTTTGAGTATGCCATCTTTGTTAATAGGTTCAACGTCCTGTTGTCTGTTATGTATGTCCAGCAGGTTGGATATTGTGTCTCTGGCTAGGGTTTTGTCAATGGAGGTGAACAGTGCTGTTACATTGAGTGAGATCATGGTTTCTTCGTTGTCTATGTGTATATTTCTGATGATGTCCAAGAATTCTTGTGTTGACTGTATAGAGTGTCTGGATCCGCTGATCAGGTGTTTCAGTTTCTGTTGTAGCTCTTTACCAGTTTGTGTGATGGTGTTCCTGGTAGTGAAACTATGGGTCTGAGTGGAATGTCTGGTTTGTGTACTTTAGGTAGTCCATAGAATCTGGGGGTGTTGTTGCTTTCCGGTTTCATTCTTTGTAGGTCAGACCTGGTTATCTGTCCGTTTTTTTTGTAGATTCCTCAGTGTGTTGTTTATCCTATTGGTGAGCTGTGGAGTGAGGTCAAACTCCCTCTTTTGGTATCTGCAAGTAGTTGTTCTGCCTTTTGAGTGTAATCTGATTTGTCCAGGATCACCGTCATTCTGCCTTTGTCTGCTGGTAGTATGATTATGTTCTTATCGTTTCTTAGTGATTTAAGTGCTTCTTTCTCCTTGGTGTTGAGGTTGTGTGTTTGTCTTTTCCTTGTTATCATAGGTACGATATTTTGTCTTACTGTTTGTTGTGTCTCTTCTGTCAATCCATTGTTCCTGAGTTTGCATTCTAGTGCTGCTAGGAAGTCTGCTGTCTTGGCGTCCCTGTGGTTGTAGTTAAGTCCCTTGGCCAGTATTGTTCTTTCCGTGTCTGTGAGCTGTCTGTGGGAGAGGTTTTTAACCCAGGTGTGTGTTGTGGTGTCGTTTTCGTTGTGTTATACAAACCGCTATAAATGCTAGAGGAATCAGCACAGAAGTGCTTCACAGGAGGCTCTCAAGTATTGAGGATGTCACCTAGAAAGGGGACGAAACGTTTGCAACAAAAACTCCCAGCTCGGCGAACAGAACCACAACAACGGGCACCCCAGCTACAAATCTTCTCACAAACTTTGAATTTCTCTCTGGTAAACAGAATAAAATCTGTATTCCTATTTCAAAATAAGAAAGTTTTAAAATCATTAAGTAGTTTATAACCATCATTATTTCTAGATAAATGGCTGTGTCTCAAGTATGTATACTTTAACACCAGCAGTCATTTATAGTGAAAATATTCTGCAATTTTTGCACAATTGACCACTGTTATTTTGCCTAGTTTTTTTTTATCACCTTTTATAGCAAGGGAACTTAAAATAGTTGAAAATCAAAGTACTTTAGACAATGAAAAGGTATCGTTATAGAAATGTTCTTCAAAACATCTGTGACGGGATAAACAATAAGTGTTTCAAGTTATTGGCCTTTCATTTGAACTTGTGAATCATTGATCTGAAATGCTAACTTTTTCTCTCTTCATCATTGTTATCTGACCTGAGTATTTCTAGCATTTCATGATTATGTATATTGTAATCTCTATTGATAGGACTACTTTGGACTAGTTCATTTCTAGATTTTGCACTTTTCTGGTTAATAGAATGATGTTAGAATGTCTAATCAAAATTACATTAACCATAAAAACACGCTTGTTGGTTAAAAACATTATGAAACATTTTAAAAAGTTGTACTTATCCAAATCCTCTAGGAGAAACAGTGGTGAACTGATAATGTCACTGGAATAGCAACCCAGAACCCCAGGCCAACGTTCTGGAGACATGGGTTTAAATAACACCATGACAAATGGCAGAATTTAAATTCCAGAAAGCAGGAATTTGTTCAGAATCTGTTTCTATTCTAAGTGCTAAAATTATGTTGTGAGATGCTTCAGCCTGATCAAAGATTTAAGATTTTTATAGATTTTATGATTTCCAAACTGTAGAGATTATAGTCTATTAATTGTACAATGGTTATCAGCAAAAAGAGTAGACAAACATTTTTGAATTTGAAATAACTGTCTTCATGAGGTGCTAGTTGTCTTTTAAAACTTGCTTTTTCAGCACTCGCCTATGTGTCAAATAGATGAATAAATTAGAATTGAGCCAATATTTATGACACGCACTGATCTCAAAAAATGCAGTTTGATTAATCTAAAGTAGTTTTCAACGATTACTTGTATTTCATGGTTTAAGTTGTTGCCTTTAATTTCTTTTTTCTTAGGCCAAACTGTTTTCAAATAGTAGTGCAGCACTTTAGTGAAGACCATTATATCTTCTACTTTGCAACGGAAACTCTAGAACAGGTTCAGGTAAAATGTTGGACGCTAACCTTGAAATATCTGTGTTAACCAAATGTACAGTTATTGCTAACTTCTGCTAACAAAATAAACTGACAGGGATATTTGAATTGTTATAACGATCTTGCAGAGCTCTTAGCGATGAACAAGGTGATGTTCATGTTATATTTCCAAAATTAGTACGTGTAACTTGTACAAACATTTCATTGTTGTGTATAGATTAGACTTTTGAAATGTAGGAGCCAAATAATATAAAGATGCTTAGAAACAGAACTGCTTAGTGTGCAATAGTGTCGTCTTTACCTGATTTGAAAATCTTCCTTTACCTTATATAGTTAGTTGAACATTTTGTCAAAGTTAAATAAAAGCTGATAATGAAGTTAGAAATTATTTAGTGTTATCTCGATATTCATGATAAATATTTTCTGCTTTTGTAGGACTGGATGAAGTGCTTGCATGTGTTTTGCAGTAACTTGAAAAAACCACTGCCACCAACCTCCAACAAGCGTCTTCGACAGGTAAAAGAAAGAAGGATTTTGTTCATTTATTTACAGGGCTTAAAAAGTGAAGTTAAAGTGGATGGGATATCGTGAGGTTGGTGTAAATTTCCTGACCTTTGGAGACGTTGGATCTGGAAAATTATATAGAAGCAATATTTGGTACATTATCCCATATCTTTCTACCTACTCCTATTTTCTCATCGTGCAATGTGTGTCCACACTCTAAGAATTTTGTGTAGCAGGGGCAGGAAGCCAGTTGAAGTATTTAAAGAGCTAAGTTCTCATGACAGTGGCTCTTCATCTACAGTGCATAGCTCACATGCAACTTCTGGAAATGGGCAACTCAGGAGATGAATACTACGCAGGGCATCTTGAAGCTTGAAAATGAATTATAATCCAAACAATAAAAGAAAAATAGCAGCAAATATCACATCGGTCATTGACAGAGATTTGCTATCAGAGTATTAGCTTAATGTAAGTATTGTTACTGATCATATTGGAGTTGAAGAATATGCTGATTCCTGCAGCATAATGCCCTAGTGTCTTCAAGCATACCAATCTGTTCTGAGCTTGGAAGTTGACCATTGAGGAAGAACTTCTGCCACAGCGGGGAGACCAGGAATGGGAAAAGCTGCAACATGCAATGCCCACTCAAGTAGTTCGACTCAACAGAATGATTTGCACTGGCCAGAAATAGATGATAAAGTTAATCCTAACACATTTCTTGAGAAAAAGTCAGTTTCGTGGACCTCTCCGAATCATGTAATTGAAGTTTCCTCTTTTACTTGAATATTATTGCATTGTGCTGCTCTCCAATCACAAATTGCCATGCAGCTGTGCCATCAAAAGCTGTGACTCTTTTATCAGGCCAGAGTGACCGTGGATTGCTCTGGCAGTCGGATGTTTACATCTGCACAATATTTCAATCTGTTGCCAGTATCCATCAACCAGATCAAAAGGATGATCAAAGTAGACAATCCTATACGAAGAATTTTTGATTACTACTTGGAACAAAAGGTCCATGTATATCTTCCCATTTGTGATGTGTCACAGTGTCTGCAGCTTGCCTCAAATTCAATGACTTTGTGCTGAAGTTCCTCCAACCGCAGAAACTTGCTGGAGAGGTGATTGCCCTTGATTTCTGATTTAATTTGTAAAGCCTGCATATTTAAATTCAGGACTAAAATGGAAAAAGGCCTGTTTATAATCATGGAAGAAGTTGTTGTTCTTTTAAAAACAAATCACTGGAACTTAGTTGTTTAGACATTTGTTTTTCATACAGTGGGCAAGGAGAGATGAGATGCTACAACAGAAGGGTTTGTGCATGCAGAATGATATTTGTTCGGCAGTAGATGGCTGATTGGTTTGTAGAATTGTGACCAGTTGTGGATGTCATCAAAAGTCATCAACTTGTTGACAATTCTTTGGCTGCTGAGTAGGTGAACACTTCAAGTGTTCTGGTAGAAAGAGGGAGAGAGAAGCCTTCAGCCTGCTGAAGTAATAGGTTCTGTGCCTCAACAGGACAACAAAAGTGCCACATTTCCAAGGAGTACAAGTTGTAAAGCTCTGACAACATTTCTCTTTGTACTTCAGCAATATTTAAGTTTTGCGCAACTAGGTGACTAATTATAACATGCCTCTTGCAGGTTATTGGCACAGCATAATTGGTTATACTAGGCTGCTTAGTTTTGTCATATAAAATTATTTGTCAAAGGATGTCATTAAGGTGTACAGTATAAGTAACCCGTTGCTGCAATCTGACACTGGTGCCATGTGAAATTTCCCATCATGTAATAAAAAAATTGTTCTCTTCCTCAGGTCAGTAGTCTGGTGTTGTATGTGGAAGAAGCCCATAAACTTCCAGGGAAGTATTTCACACACCCTTACTGTAACATCTCCCTAAACAGTGTTCAAGTAGCAAAAACTCATGCCAGGGAAGGGCAGAATCCTGTATGGACAGAAGAATTCATTTTTGAGTGAGTCCTTTCAGAATAAAATCTCTTCAGTACTCATGTTTTATGAAGATTTACGCGTAACACACAATTATTAAGTGTCTAATTTGGTGTCTCTGAGCAATGTGAAGGCTTTCAATGACAACGTTGAAGTGTACTAGCTGGAGGGACATGTAGTGTCCAATTTAGCTGATTTTGATAAGAATGTTTCTCAGGATGCCAAAAGCTTCCTGCTTCTGTTGAAATTTTACTCTGGGACCACTTGCCTCTCCCTGAAGTACTTAGATATTATTGTTCATTGCTTGTAGAAGAATTACACAACAGTACTGCAGTGCAGCATTTGCAGTAGTCAAGCTCTGAAGTCATTGACCTCAGTGATGAATCCTGTAAAATACCCAAATCCTGTAAGATGTTTTGAATTTGCAGTCGTGAAAGTCTGTTAAATACTGGCATTCAAGTTTTTTTTATGTTCCATACCAGAAACTAAGATAGCATGCAGGTGCAATTGACAGTTAAGACAAATGGCATGTTGTCCTTTATTGCAAGGAGGTTATTTTGTTCATTCATGTGATGTGGGTGTTGCTGGCTAGGCCAGCATTTAGAGCCTATACCTAATTGTCTTTTAGCTGAGTGGCTTGCTAGACCATTTCAAAGAGCAGTTCAGAGTCACCTACATTGCTGTGCATCTGGGGTCATACATAAGCAAGATCAGGTAAGAATGGCAGATTTCCTTCCTTAAAAGGCATAAATGAACAAAATAGGTTTTACAACAATTAACAGTGTTTGTATCCTCTCCAAGAGATGAGAAGGAAGAGAGGGAGAACAGAATTGGCAGGTAATACAGTAATAAGTGATGCAAACAGAAGTGAGGCAACATGGATGGTATTTATTTTGATGCAGAGAGTCTTATGAGTAAGGCAGATGTGTTGAGGATCTTGATTAATGTGAGGATGTGACATCATTGTTAACACACACTTGATTGAAAGAGATTCAGGACATGCAACTCAATATTGCAGAATCTTGAATGTTTAGATGAGATGGGGGAGTGTTAAAGAGGAGATAACATTGCACTGTTGATGAAGGACTCAGTTGTTGGAGTAAGAGGGGATGATATCTTAAAGAGCTCCTCAAATGATGCTTTAAGGGTAGAACCTAAAACATAAAATGGACAGTCATTTTGCTGAGGTGTATGCCAGATCCCCAAAATGTCAGAGAGATAGAGTAAATGAAATATAGGCAAATTTTAGAAATTTAAAATAATAAGACAATAAGAGTAGGCATTTCAACTCTCCCAATAACATCTGGGATAGATGAAGTGTGAAAAAGTTAGAGCGGGAAGAATTCTTGACGTGTTCAAGAGACTTTTTCTAAGTGTGTGAAACATCTTTCAAAGAGGGGATAGTGATTGATTTAATCTTAGGGAGCAAAGCTGGTCACATATTGGACATGACAATGGGGGGGAGAATTTTGGAGGTATTGACCGTAATTTAGTAAGGTTTAAAATAATTGTAGGTAAGTGCAAAGATGGAAATAAAAGTTCTGAATTGGGTGCAGGCCAATTTTAATAAGGTAAGATGGGATCTAGCCAGTGTGGATTAGGAGCAGCTGCTTGCAGGGAATCTCTCATCAGAGCAGTGTATAGATGTACAGATGTACAGAGATGTACAGCATGGAAACAGACCCTTCGGTCCAACCTGTCCATGCTGACCAGATATCCCAACCCAATCTAGTCCTACCTGCCAGCACCCGGCACATATCCTTCCAAACCCTTCCTATTCATATACCTATCCAAATTCCCTTTAAATGTTGCAATTGTACCAGCCTCCACCACTACTTCTGGCAGCTCATTCCATACACGTACCACCCTCTATGTGAAAAAGTTGCCCCCTTAGGTTTCTTTTATATCTTTCCCCTCTCACCCTAAACCTATACCCTCTAGTTCTGGATTCCCCAAGCCCAGGGAAAAGACATTGCCTATTTACCCTATTCATGCCCCTCATAATTTTGTAAACCTCTATAATGTCACCCCTCAGCCTCCGAAGCTGTAGGGGAAACAGACCCAGTCTGTTCAGCCTCTCCGTTCAGTAAGAACAGGGAAGATGGTAAAAGAGGGGGAGGTGTGGCATTGTTAGTCAAGGACAGTATTACAATTGCAGAAAGGATGTTTGGGGACTCGTCAACTGAGGTAGAATGGGCTGAGGTTAGAAACAGGAAAGGAGTGGTCACCCTGTTGGGAGTTTTCTATAGGCCTCCGAATAGTTCCAGAGATGTAGAGAAAAGGATAGCAAAGATGATTCTCGATAGGAGTGAGAGAGACAGGGTAGTTGTCATGGGGGACTTCAGCTTTCCAAATATTGACTGGGAACACTACAGTACGTGTACTATAGATGGGTCAGTTTTTGTCCGGTGTGCAGAAGGGCTTCCTGACACAGTATGTAGACAGGCCAACAAGGGATGAAGCCACATTAGATTTGGTACTGGGTAATGAGCCCGGCCCCCCATGTTAGACTTGGAAGTAGGTGAGCACTTTGGTGACAGCGATCACAATTCTGTTATGTTTACTTTAGTGATAGAAAGGGATAGATGTATACCAATGGGCAAGAGTTACAGCTGGGGGGAAAGGCAATTACGATGCGATTAGGCAAGATTTAGGAAGCATGGGATGGGGAAGTAAACTGCAAGGGATGGGCACATTAGAAATGTGGAGCTTATTCAAGGAAAAGCTCCTGAATGTCCTAGATAAGTATGTCAGGCAGGGAGGAAGCTGTAGAGCGCGGGAAGTGGAATCTTTGGTCAAGAGGAAGGAGAAGGCTTATATTAGGATGAGATGTGAAGGCTCAGTTAGGGCGCTTGAGGATTACAAGGTAGCCAGGAAAGATCTAAAGAGAGCGCTCAGAAGAGCCAGGAGGAGACATGAGATTTTGTTGGTGGATAGGATCAGGGTAAACCCTAAGGCTTTCTATAGGTATTTAAGGAATAAAAGAATGACTAGAGTAAGATTAGGGCCAATCAAGGATAGTAGTGGGAAGTTGTGTGTGGAGTCAGAGGAGATAGGGGAAGCACTAAATGAATATTTTTTGATAGTATTCACTTTAGGAAACGATAATGTTGTCGAGGAGAATACTGAGGTACAGGCTACTCGACTAGATGGAATTGAGGTTCACAAGGAAGAGGTATTAGAAATCCTACAGAGTGTGAAAATAGATAAGTCCCCTGGGCCGGATGGGATTTATCCTAGGATCCTGTGGGAAGTCAGGGTGGAGATTGCTGAGCCTTTGGCATTGATCTTTAAATCATTATTGTCTACAGGAATAGTGCCAGAAGACTGGAGGATAGCAAATGTGGTTCTCCTGTTCAAGAAGGGGAGTAGAGATAACCGTGGTAATTATAGACTTGTGAGTTTTACTTCAGTTGTTGGTAAAGTGTTGGAAAAGATTATAAGAGGCAGGATTTATAATCATCTAGAAAAGAATAATTTGATTAGGGATAGTCAGCATGGTTTTGTGAAGAGTAAGTCGTGCCTCTCAAACCTTACTGAGTTTGTTTGAGAAGGTGACCAAACAGGTAGATTAGGGTAAACCGGTTGATATGGTGCATATGGATTTCAGCAAGGCGTTCGATAAGGTTCCCCACAGTAGACTATTGTACAAAGTGCAGAGGAATGGGATTGTGGGAGATATAGCAGTTTGGATCAGTAATTGGCTTGCTGAAAGAAGACAGAGGGTGGTGGTTGATGGGAAATATTCATCCTAGAGTCTAGTTTCTAGTGGTGTACCGCAATGGTCGGTTTTGGGTCCACCGCTGTTCATCATTTTTATAAACGACCTGGATGAGGGCGTAGAAGGGTGGGTTCGTAAATTTGCGGACGACACTAAGGTCGGTGGAGTTGTGGATAGTGATGAAGGATGTTGTAGGTTGCAGACA
Source organism: Hemiscyllium ocellatum (assembly GCF_020745735.1). NCBI lineage: Eukaryota > Metazoa > Chordata > Chondrichthyes > Orectolobiformes > Hemiscylliidae > Hemiscyllium > Hemiscyllium ocellatum. Next base: position 48,972,660 of record NC_083402.1, read on the forward strand.
GACCTAGATAAGCTGCAGAGCTGGACTGAGAGATGGCAAATTGAGTTTAATGCAGACAAGTGTGAGGTAATTCATTTTGGTCGGAGTAACCAGAATGCAAACTACTGGGCTAATGGTAAGATTCTTGGTAGTGTAGATGAGCAGAGAGATCTCGGTGTCCAGGTACACAGATCCTAGAAAGTTGCCACCCAGGGTGATGGGGTTGTTAAGAAGGCATACAGTGTTTTAGCTTTTATTAATAGAGGGATCCAGTTCTGGAACCATGGGGTCATGCTATAGCTGTACAAATCTCTGGTGTGGCCGCACTTGGAGTATTGTGTACAGTTCTGGTCACATTATAAGAAGGATGTGGAAGCTTTGGAAAGGGTGCAGAGGAGATTTACTAGGATGTTGCCTAGTATGGAGAGAAGGTCTTACGAGGAAAGGCTAAGGGACTTGAAGCTGTTTTCGTTGGAGAGTAGAAGGTTGAGAGGTGACAATAGAAACTTATAAGATAATCAGAGGGTAAAATAGGGTGGACAGGGAGAACCTTTTTCCAGGAATGGTGATGGTGAGTATGAGGGGGCATAGCTTTAAATTGAGGTGTGATAGATATAGAACAGATGTCAGATATAGTCTCTTTACTCAGAAAGTAGATAGGTATGGAATGCTTTACCTGCAACGGTAGTGGATTCACCAACTTTAAGTACATTTAAGTCGTCATTGGACAAGCACATGAACGGACACGGAATAGTGTAGGTTAGATGGGTTTCAGATTGCTATGACAGGTTAGCGCAACATCGAGGGCCGAAGGGCCTGTACTGCGCTGTAATGTTCTATAGCTCAAGTCCTCCAACCCTGGCAACATCCTTGTAAATCTTTTCTGAACCCTCTCAAGTTTCAAAACATCTTTCCCGATAAAAAGGAGACCAGAATTGCATGCAATATTCCAACAGTGGCCTAACCAATGTGCTGTACAGTCACAACATGACCTCCTAACTCCTGTACTCCATCCTCTAACCAATAAAAGAAAGCATAACAAACGCTGCCTTCACTATCCCATCTACCTGCGACTCCACTTTCAAAGAGCTATGAACCTGCACTCCCAAGATCTCTTTGTTCGGCAACACTCCCTAGGACCTTACCATTAAGTGTATAAATCCTGCTAAGATTTGCTTTAGAAAATGCAGCACCTCATATTTATCTGAATTAAACTCCATCTGCCACTTCTCAGCTCATTGGCCCATCTGGTCAAGATCCTGTTATAATCTGAGGTAACCCTCTTTGCTGTCCATTACACCTCCAATGTTGGTGTCATCTGCAAACTTACTAACTATACCTTTTATGCTCACATCCAAATCATTTATGTAAATGACAAAAAGTAGCAGACCCAGCACCAATCCTTGTGGCACTCCACTGGTCACAGGCCTGAAGTCTGAAATACAACCCTCCACCACTACCCTCTGTCTTCTACCTTTGAGCCAGTTCTGTTTCCAGTTGACTAGTTTTCCCTGTATTCCATGATATCTAACTTTGTTAGCCAGTCTCCTATGAGGAACCTTGTCAAAAGCCTTACTGAAGTCCATGTAGATCGCATCTACAGCTCTGCCCTCATCAATCCGCTTTGTTACTACTTCAAAAAACTCAATCAAGTTTGTGAGACATGATTTCCCACGCACAAAACCATGTTGACTATCCCTAATCAGTCCTTGCTTTTCCAAATACATGTACACCCTGTCCCTCAGGATTCCCTCCAACAACTTGCCCACCACTGACACCAGGCTCACTGGTCTATAGTTCCTGACTTGTCCGTACCATCCATCTTAAACAGTGGCACCACATTAGCCAACCTCCAGTCTTATGGCACCTCACCTGTGACTATTGATATTACAAATATCTCAGCAAGAGGCCCAGCAATCATTTCTCTAGCTTCCCACAGAATTCTAGGGTACACCTGATCAGGTCCTGGGGATTTATCGCCTTTATGTGTTTCAAGACATCCAGCACTCCCTCCTCTGTAATCTGGACATTTTGCAAGATGTCACCATCTATTTCCCAATAGTCTATATCTTCTATATCTTTGTCCACAGTAAATACTGATGCAAAATACTGATTTAGTATCTTCCCCCATTTTCTGCAGCTCCACACAAAGGCCATCTTGCTGATCTTTGAGGGGCCCTATTCTTTCCCTAGTTACCCTTTTGTCCTTAATGTATTTGTAAGATCCCTTTGGATTCTCCTTAATTCTATTTGCCAAAGCTATCTCATGTCCTCTTTTTGCCCTGCTGATTTCACTGTTAAGTATACTCCTACTTCCTTTATGCTCGGGAGACATTCAAAAGGTAATAGTGAGAGTGCAAAGGCAACATAGTCCTGTGAAGGTGAAAGGTGGGACCAACAAATGCAGAGAACCCTAGTTGTCAAGGTTGCTATAAATGTCTTAAATGACTTCTATATGAGGGGAGTGGGTGTTGTGGTGACTGAATAATCCAGTTCTGGATCCACTTACTTTCACAGATGCAGGTAGATGAAATTATCTGAATTCCACAAGCTCTTTGCGCTGCTTGCACTTGACTTCAACATGTTGTACAAGGTGACTCTCAAATTGGTTGGAGCCTTCACACAGGCTTCTTCAGTTTGTACTTTTTCAGACAAGTGATTTCCCCCATGTCATTGGAGATGTTGCATTTGTTTAGGGAACCTTTCGAGGTGTCCTTGTAGCATTTCCTCTGCCCTCCTAGTGATTGTTTATTATGGCAGAGCTCAAAGTAGAGCACTTATTTTGGGAATATTGTGTTGGGCATATCGACAGTGGCCCAACCATCGCAGCTGGTCATGGATGATTAGTGTCTTGATGTTGGGGATATTAGCCTGAGAGAGTACACTCACACTGTTATGCTACCCTGCCAGTTGTTTTGAGGATAAGCTAAGTTAGTTCAGTTCACTGAATGGCTGGTTTGTGGTGCAGACTAATGCCAACAACATGGGTTCAATTCCTGCATTGGCTGAGGTTACCAACCTTGCCCGTGCCTGAGGCATTGTGATCTTCAGGTTAAACACAACACCAGTCATCTTTTTGCAATGACCGAGTAGCTCTTTGGTCTTCTGGGACTGTGGTGATTTTGCCAAGAAATGTGCAGGATTCAATAAGGGAAATCTAGCTTATGGTATTTAATAAAGGCTCAGTGCAGTAGTGCCATAGAAGGGCATAAAAAATGCAGTGTGTTACTTATCAAAGAAATTAGGAGAGTGAAAAGGGGAGCTGAAAAACATTAAGGAAAATCCAAATTTTCTAAGTATATTAAGGGCAGTAGAAGAATAGATTCCATCAGAACCAAAATTGAAGACATGGTACCATTAGCTACTGTGTTAAATTATTATTTTCTACCTGTCCTCCATGTCAGTACAGAAATCAGGGAGGAGATTTTTTTGTGATATTTTGAATGAATTAGTATTGAGATAGCATGTATTAGGAAATGTAAATGGGAGATCCTGTTTAACAAATTTGATTGAATTTTTTTGATGAGGTGACTAGGGGTGTAGATGAGTGTTGTGCAGTTGATGTTGACTTCTTGGAACTCAGTTAAGCTTTTGACAAAGCAGGCTGGTTAAGAAGCTAAGAGCTCATGGGATTCAGGAAAAAATTGGTAAATTGGATCCAAAATGAGCTTAGTGGCAAGAAGCAGAGGATGATTAGTGGAAAGTGACTGGAAGCCCATTGCCAATGGCATACCATAGGATTCAGTGCTAGGCCCATTGCTGTTTGTTGTGTTGACATGAATTTTAGGATATATGATCATTAGCGTCACAAATGACACAAAGATTGATGATGTGGTAAGTAGCAATGAGGAAAGCCTTGGACGACAGGATGCTATACAGGACAACCTTGGTTATCCGAACATCGATTATCCGAATTTCGGATTACCCAAACAAGGTCTCAAGGGTCCTGATGTTCGGCTAACACAGTTTAGCCAAGCATTCAATTATCTGAACAAAATACTCCCTACCCATGTCGTTCGGATAATTGAGATTGACCTTTAAATGGGGCTGAACAGTGACAGAATTTAATCCTGAAAATTTGTGAAGTGAATGCATTTTGAGAGGACAAAGAAGGCAAAAGTGTACACATTGAATGATAAGAGCCTAGGAAGTACAGAGGATCTGAGAAAACTTGGTGTGCACGTCCATAGATTTTTGAAGGCTGTCGGACAGGCAGATTAACAAGACACATGGGGTACTTGCTTTTATTGGTCAAGGCGTTAATTGATTATGACAGCAAGTACACAATCGAGCTGTCTATAACATTAATTTGGTTGCAGCTGGTGTTCTGTGTTGCGGTTCTAGTTGCTGCACTATGGGAAGGATGTGATTGCACTAGAGAGTGCAGAAGTGACTCACCAGGATTTTGTCTCATCTGGAGCAATTCAGCTATGAAGAGAGACTGGACATGCTGTGGTTCTTTTCCTTGGATCAGAGATGGCTGAGGGGAGACCTGATTTAAGGTGTACAAAGTTCTAAGCTGTATATACAAGATAGATAGGGAAACGTTTTTCCAATAATCAGGACAATTTTGAGGTAAGGAGTTAGCAGTTTAAAGGGGATTTGAGGACATCTTCAAATCAAAATTTTCAATGATTATAGTATGTTAATAAAAGGGATGTTAATAAAAAAAATTGATTAAGTTCTTTGATACATGCAAACTCTCAAATAATTTGGAAATGAAGTGATATTAAATAATCAATAAATTAGTGTATCAACAACACTAACATGATAAACACATTGAAAGGGGCTTAATTGATAAACTAATTGAACTTAGGATAAAATTGAGTGGATTGCACCAGTCATATGTGAAGTTGGGAAGAGATGGAAGAGACACTAAAATAAATAAAAAATTATTAGAAAAAGAATCTCGTCAGAAAATTAGTTGACAGCTTATGTGATTCCTGTATATAAAAATGGTGATAGAAGAAATACAATAGCTGTTGACCAATTAATTTAATAACATACTTGATGATCAAAGTTTGTGAGAAGATTTATAGCTCGGGTGCTCGTTGTTGTGGTTCTGTTCGCCAACTGGGAATTTGTGTTGCAGATGTTTCGTCCCCTGTCTAGGTGACATCCTCAGTGTCTGGGAGCCTCCTGTGAAGTGCTTCTGTGATCTTTCCTCCGGCATTTATAGTGGTTTGTCTCTGCTGCTTCCGGTTGTCAGTTCCAGTTGTCCGTTGCAGTGGTCGATATATTGGGTCCAGGTCGATGTGCTTATTGATTTGAATCTGTGGATGAGTGCCATGCCCCTAGGAATTCCCTGGCTGTTCTCTGTTTGGCTTGTCCTATAATAGTAGTGTTGTCCCAGTCGAACTCATGTTGCTTGTCATCTGCATGTGTTGCTACTAAGGATAGCTGGTCGTGTCGTTTCGTGGCTAGTTGGTGTTCATGGATGCAGATCGTTAGCTGTCTTCCTGTTTGTCCTATTCGCCAAAAACGGATACCCACGCAATTTCATCAACAGATGCCTAAGGGAAAGACAACGGAACGAGGTCGTGCCGCAACCCAAAGGACTAGCCACACTACCATACATCAAGAGCATTTCCGAACTGACAGCCAGACTACTGCAACTATGTGGACTCAGCACACAAACCAACAGCCATCTCAGACAACAACTCAGCAGAATGAAAGACCTGATACCCAGCATGAGCAAAACCAACATAGTGTACAAATTCCCATGCAAGGACTGCACAAAACACTACATAGGACAAACAGGAAGACAGCTAACGATCCGCATCCATGAACACCAACTAGCCATGAAATAACATGACCAGCTATCCTTAGTAGCCACACACACACATGACAAGCAACATTAAATCGACTGGGACAACACTACTATTATAGGACAAGCCAAACAGAGAACAGCCAGGGAATTCCTAGAGGCATGGCACTCATCCACAGATTCAAATCAATAAGCACATCGACCTGGACCCAATATACCGACCACTGCAATGGACAGCTAGAACTGACAACCGGAAGCAGCAGAGACAAACGACTATAAATTAGATTAGACTTACAGTGTGGAAACAGGCCCTTCGGCCCAACAAGTCCACACCGACCCGCCGAAGCGCGACCCGCCGAAGCGCAACCCACCCATACCCCTATATTTACCCCTTACCTAACACTACGGGCAATTTAGCTTGGCCCATTCACCTGACCCGCACATCTTTGGTCTGTGGGAGGAAACCGGAGCACCCGGAGGAAACCCACGCAGACACGGGGAGAACATGCAAACTCCACACAGTCAGTCGCCTGAGGCGGGAATTGAACCCAGGTCCCTGGCGCTGTGAGGCAGCAGTGCTAACCACTGTGCCACCGTGCTGCCCTAATGCCGGAGGAAAGATCACAGAAATGCTTCACAGTAGGCTCCCAAGCACTGAGGATGTCACCTAGACAGTGGATGAAACGTCTGCAACACAAATTCCCAGCTCAGCGAACAGAACCACAACATAGATGATGATCGAATACTTAATCAAAGATGCAATAGAAGATGTTCTAGGGGCTGAAAATAAAATAAAATAAAGCATAGTAAGTACAAATTCCAGAAGGGAAGACCATTGAGTTATTTGATGTAATTAAAAATCAGTAAGTAATGTAAATATAATAAATTTGTATTTCCAAACAAAAACTTTTGATAAGGTAATATATTGTACTAATGGCTAAGTCATCATGGGGCAAGCATCAACGATTAGTAAGTTGGTTGGAAAAGAGAAAATAAAGTAGGAGTTGAAAGGATTACTTAAATTGGTGAATGGTGTTCCACAAAATCTATTGGGATATCTGTTCTCTAAATTTTCATTGTATTGGTGGACAACAGAATATTTCCAGTCCTACAGCTTACAGGTTTAAAAATGGACAGTATACTTTTTAAAAGTCATAAAATGCTTCACGCCGGATATTTCTTCTGATAAACTAACTGAATTGCCTGGCACCTGTATATTTATCGGTACATTCTAGGGTGCAGCTTAGATACAAGAGTGTGCAACTTGGAGTGTGAATTGCCCCTGCTCATTGTTTTTTATCATTTATATAATTGTTTTGGACTTGGAAATCAGAAGCATAGTTTCAAAATTGACAATGTCAAATGCAGTTGTAATTCAGACAAAGGTGGGGCCTGACAAATTACAGGAAAGCTTTCAATTAATTTGCAAAGTGAGTGTGTAATTAGTTCATGAATCTCAGTGAGGTAGACTTGGGACCTGCTTCTTTGCCTTTCTGATAAGAGTAGAAGACAATGGCAAACCTTACACTGCCAATGAAACAGTTTATGATGCAGCATCAGCACACCCTGGACCAAGGACCTTCCTTAAGCGCACACAATGTAATATGGGCAAATATGAGGTGATCCATTTTGATAGAAAGCATTAGAAAGCTACATGCTTCTTGGAAAATAATTATTCATTTGGGTAAAGGAGCAAGGGGACCTGAGAGCACAAGCATACAAATCCCCAAACTCAAAATAAAATGAAAATTATAACACCCTTAATGCATCTTTTTAAAAAAAAATCCCTGATAGAATTAAAATATAGAGAAGTTCTTTTCTACCTGTGACGAATCTTCATTAGATCACACTAGGAGTATTGTGAACAGTTCCAATGTTTATAGAAAGGAATTAGAAGCACTGAAGAAAGAACTAAAAATACTAATGGCAGCAAAACTGAGATAATAACTATCATGAAAGATTGAACAGGTGGAGCTTTATTTCTTTAGAAAGAAGACTACTGGGAGGAAGGCAATAAAATGCTTGATAATGTAGAAGTATACCTGTTCCTCTTCATTGGTTAGATCTGAACAAGGGCCATAAATATATAGTATTGTTTAACAGTGACATGAGACTTCGGAGCAGGAGTCCAGTTCTGATCTGTCTGAGGTCTTAATTCCACTTTTCAGTTTGTTCCCCATATTAAATGTCGACCTATTTCGACCTTAACTAAATTTGGTGCTTCAGTTCCACTTCCTCTGGCAGAGAGTGCCACATTCTAACCACCCTCTTGAGAGAAAAGAAGTTTCTCATCACCTCCATCTCAAAAGATGTCTTATTTTGAATCTGTGTCTCCAAGTTGTACTGTCTACATAAGAAACATCCTCCCGGTATCTGCTCGCCCCTTATGTTTTAATAAGATCAACCTCTCATTTCTTGAAATGAAAATGAGTGAAGGTCCCACATGTTCAATTTTCTTCATAAGGCCTATGTCCCAAAACTGAGTTGAGTGAACTATCTCTGACTGAATTGTATCCTTCAGGTTGATAGAGCTGTTAAGAAGGCATTCAGTGTTTTAGCTTTTATTAATAGAAGGATCGAATTCCGGAACCATGAGGTTATGCTGCAGCTGTACAAAACTCTGGTGTGGCCGCACTTGGAGTATTGTGTACAGTTCTGGTCACTGCATTATAAGAAGGATGTGGAAGCTTTGGAAAGGGTGCAGAGGAGATTTACTAGGATGTTGCCTAGTATGGAGGGAAGGTCATACGAGGAAAGCTGAGGGACTTGAGGCTGTTTTCGTTAAAGAGAAGGCGGCTAAGAGGTGATTTAATAGAGACTTATAATCAGAGGGTTAGATAGGGTGGACAGGGAGAGCCTTTTTCCTAGTATGGTGATGACGAGCACGAGGGGGCATAGCTTTAAATTGAGGTGTGATAGATATAGGACAGATGTCAGAGATAGTTTCTTTACTCAGTCAGGATATGGAATGCGTTGCCTGCAATGATAGTAGATTCACCAACTTTAAGTACTTTTAAGTCGTCATTGGACAAGCATATGGACGTATATGGAATAGTGTAGGTTAGATGGGCTTCAGATTGGTATGACAGGTCGGCGTGACATCGAGGGCCGAAGGGCCTGTACTGTGCTGTAATGTTCTATGTGGTTTCTGTTTCACAGCTGCAATAGAAATTCCTTATTTTTGTAATTCAATCCCCTTGCAATAAACAACAAGATTCCATTTGCCTTCCTAATTACTTGCTGTATTAATCTTTTCAGATTCATGTGCCAGAGCACCCAGACTAATACAATAGACTTCTGTACCCACTTTTCTATTCTTCCTGCCAAAGTGGACAACTTCACAGTTTCCCATGTTACAGTCTGTGTCCCAACTTTTTGCCTACTCACTCAACTTGCAGACTCTTTTATCTCCTCATGACAATTCACTTTCCCATATAACGTGGAGTCATCAGCAAATTTAACAACTATATAAAGTGTTGCTTACAGTCATACAGCTCGGAAACAAATCCTTTGGACCTGCTCGTCTGTGCAGATCAGGTTTCCCAAACTAAACTAGTCTCACTTGCCTGCATTTGGCCCGTATCCTTCAACTTTTTCTTGTTCATATCTCCAGCCAAATGTCATTTAAATGTTGTAACTGAATCTGCATCCACCGCTTCCCCTGGCAGTTAATTCCACATACTTTTTCCACACAGTGTAGTTAGTATCCCCTCAGGACTCTTCACTCACCTTAAAAATATGCCTTGTAATCTTAAACTCCCCCACCCTAGGGAAAAGACCTGTTGCCATTCACCTTATCAATGCCCTTCCATGATTTTAAAGACCTCCCTATGGTCAACCCTCAATCTCCTATGCTGCAGTGAAAAAAGGTCCCCGCTTCTCATTATAACTCAGATACCCTGGTCCTGGCAACATCCTACTGAATCTTTTCTGAACCCCCTCCAATTTACTAATAATCCTCATATAACAGTATGACCAGAATTGGTAGACAATATTCACAACGGTGGCCTTACCAGCATCCTGTACAACCTCAACAGGACATCCCAACTCCTTTACTCATTGGTCTGAGCAATGAACACCAGCGTGCTAAATGTTTTCTTAGCCACCTGTCTACCTGTGACACAAATTTCAAAGAACTATGTACCTGAGTCCCCAGGTGTCTCTGTTTGACAACACTACTTAGTGCCCTACCATTAACTGTATAAGTCCTGTCCTTGTTTGTTTTTTCCAAAATACAAACTTTGCATTTATCCATATTAAACTCCATCAGCCTATTGGCCCAATTGATCATGATCCCTTTGTTATCTTAGTAATTTTGTTCACTTTCAAATGTACCACCACTTTTGGTGCCCTTAACAAACTTACTAACATGCCTCCTAAATTCTCAACCAAATAAATATCAAAATGTCAATGTCATTGATATATCTTATAAATAGTTGTGACGTAAAAGCAAATCTGTATGGTACAGCTCGAATTATAACCTGCCAAATCAAACAATTTTAGTCTTTGTTGTGGAGAAAGCCTTTTGAAAATCCAGGTATGCCACATCTATGTCTTCCCTTTCATCCACTTTGCTTAGTGCTTCCTCAGGATATCCAATTAATTAAACACCTCCCCCACACCTTACAGAAAGCTATGTTGACTCTGCCTGATCACATTATGATTTTCTAAGTATTATAAGACCATAAGACATAGGAGTGGAAGTAAGGCCATTCGACCCATTGGGTCCACTCTGCTATTCAATCATGGCTGATGGTAATTTCATTGCCACTTGACCTCCTTAATGGATTCTAGATATTAGGACTAACTGCCGAATAATTTTGTGCATCGTCTCTCCCTGTACTGAAGAAATATGTTGCATTAGCTATTTTCTAATCCATTAGAACCCTTTCACAGTCTAAGGAATATTGGAAGATTATCTCTGCAACTACTTTTAAGACTGTAAGATGCAAGCCACCTGGTCCTGGCATTTAACAAACTTTACCACCAATTGTTTTCCCAATGCATTTCACAAGTGATAGTTTTATGTTGCTCTGCTCTTTGTTTCTTGATTTTCAAGTATCTTTGTGAAATGTTTAAGTCATTTAAACTGACATAAAATGTGCATTCAACAACAACTCTATCTTCCATCTTTCTATCATCAATTCACTATTCACACTCCCAAAGTTCCTGAATTTGTCTCCTATTGTACTTATCATTTTGTGGTAACATCATGATCCTTACTATGGTACCTACTCGCCCCTTTGTTTCCTTTATAAAAGTTTTCAGTATCAAAAGCAGCAGTCTAATTCTTAATTGAATAATTAAGCTAACAACCTGCAGAATGTGTTTTATTTTAATGTTGTAGCGCAGAGTGAAAATGGTTTCTATGGTTTACTTGAAATTATTCATCTCTGATTTATAGAGGAATATTTTTATCTTAGGTATGATGTGCAAAAGTGCACATTTATTATGTCATATTGATGAGATTTATTTCAATGGTACTCTTTTTTTTTCAATGTTTGTTATCTGCTCATGCGTCATCCTTTTTTGTTTAAGGCATATACAAGGCCATGTAATTTACAAGTTTCTTAGATTGCAGAGTTCTTAAACTATTCCTTCATTTCTCCAGTGATGTCTCGTCTGATATAAACAGATTTGAGATAAGTCTCAGTAACAAAACAAAGAAGAGCAAGGATCCTGATATCTGTAAGTATGTTTGACTTTGCGTAAAAGTATTTTACTCTCCACCCAAAAGTTAGTCCTAGGATGATGAGCTTTTTGGGTATATATAATTTTTTTGTTTTGTCTCAGGATAATGTTTGCTGCCAATGTTCAGCAGTCCTACATTTTGAAAGGGACTTGGAAGTAGGTTAAGTTCCAGGTGCAACTTGAATAAAACAGTGATGGTTTTGCAAATTATTTTTAATTTCTAAATAATTTAGACTGTAGAATATGACTAGTGTCCGTGAAGCAAATGCAGGGGAAAATGTGCTGTTAAAGGAGCAGGGTTATAATGAAGCAAAAGAATTATGTATGTATACTGGTGCAAACATAAGATGTGGGCAGCAGTGCTTTGGAAAAGTTTGCATGTGCTTGATTGAGCTAGGGAGTAGCAGAGTTTTGTAGTGCAAAATTTGCATTCACAGCACTTGTTTGATAATGCCTTTGAAGATTTCACATAGTGTCCATGGCATGTAGGTATGCTTCTGATGTGAGTTGCAACAGATGATATTGTCAGCGTGCTTAGAGAAGCAAAGCAGACACACATGAGAAATATTCCTTGCAGCCAACTCATGACAACAGTGCTGATTGGCTGCCTATGTTGTCATTTTGAGGTCCAGAGCACCTATTAATAACCTTTTTAATGTAGTCATGATTGAATGCACATTCAGCAGGACGGATGCTCCCCTAAACACCCCCACCCCCCCATCAGAACCACCACACCTCTCATCTCCAGTCGCCACAAGTGCTATTTAAAGGAATTACCAGTCATTATATGTTAATTCCTTGATGATACTGGCTGTTGCAACAACTTTGCATATATTTGCTGCTTTCTAAAATTCTTCAAAGTTGCCTAAGCCTGCAAAAATTGGGGTTTGAGTATGGTAGATGCTGAAAGATATTGCTGTGGTTTTAAGAATTTTGACAAAATCAAGTATTCACAAAAATGCATAGACTCCTTGGAAGAGTGCCATTTCCCTTGGAGAAGTGCCATTTCCCTTGGATCCAAGTCAAATAATTACATTTCTGCCCAGGTGGAAGGTGAATATGTTTCATGTTGTCATAGGAAAGAAAGCAAGATTAAGTTACAAGCTTCCCTTCAACTAACTTGAGTATCATAGACAACTGAAGTTCTGTGTGGTGAGCAGATTGAAAAGACAAGTTTGTGAGCTGAAGACTGATATAACTGTGATGCCCATTTTCCACAAATGGATTAAAAAGGGCACATTAGGCTACTTAATAAGTTAAGAGACCATTGTGGTTACATTAGCATTACAAGAGGATGGACTAAATAATAGAAAACAGAAAATTGGGATAAGTCATGTATTTTCAGCATAACAACTTTATAAAAATTAACTAGTGGAATGCCACAGGAATAAATGCTGGAGCCACAATTATTCATATATTAGTGACTTGAATGAGGGTATTGAATGTGCTATTGCCACGTTTATGGATGATGGAAGAAATAAATGTGAGGACAAGTGTTGAGAATGATACAAGCATCCTCAAGAGGGGTATAGACAGGTTAATCCAGTGAACTAAAACTTGACAAATGCAATGTTTTTTAATAGAATGAATGAGACATTGTGCATTTTGGTAGGCTGAATATTATTTAAATTAATGAAGACTGGTAAAAGCTACAAAACAGAAGTATTTGGGAGTCCTCATCCACGAATCACAGAAAGCTAGCATCCAGGTTCAGCAAGTAATAAGAATGCCAATTGGATTTTTTTTATTTCAAAGGGAGTGGAATGTAAAATTAGGAATATTTTGCTGAAACTATACAAGGTAGTCGTCTGATCATAGCTGGAATACTGTGAACAGTTTTGGGTCCCTTATCAAAGTATAGTTGCATTGTCATTGAACATAATCCAGAGAAGTTCACAAGGCTGATCCCAGCTACAGAGGGACATTTTGGGCCTATACTCATTGAAATATAGAAGAATCAAAAGTGACCTTATTGAAATTTACGAGGTTCTTAGGATAGATGCAGAAAGGTTGTTTCCTCTTATGGGCTGGTCTGGAACCTGAGGCATAATCTCAAAAGGAGTTATGTATTTAAGACAAAGATGAGTAGTGGATCTGTGGAGTTCTTTATCATGGGACAGTTTTGGCTGAGTCATCCTCACTGAATGGAGTCCTGAATGGCCTTCTGTTCCCACATCTTACCACCTTAATAAAAGTTTCAGAAAGTGAAATCTTGACAAGGATCCAGCAAATAACTGAAAGTTCAGGTTTCTTTGAACATTAACAGTTTCTATGGCAATTAAACTACAATGCAAAAATAAAAACCAACAGAAAAAAAAATTCAAACAAAATTATGAAATCTGAAACCTACTCTTTTTTTTAACCCCACAATCCTTGTATAACCATACATTTGTGCATTCTATACCTATTTGTATTTTCCCTGTTGGCTTGCTCCCAAGTGGCTGAACCATTTCTGGACGGAGGCAATTGACTTTGAGGGTGACTGCAGATGGCTTTGCTGAATGGCGTCAAATAATTGTGTCCTTAGACTGCTCATAGAAACAGAAAATAAGAGTAGTAGGTCATGCAGCCTACAAGCCAGCTCTACCATTCAGTATGATCGTGGCTGACTGTCCAGCTCTGTACTTTGTTCCTGCTTTCTTCCCATACCCATTGATCATTTTAGCCCTGTAGCTATTCAGTGTTTTAACTTCAACTGCAGGGAATTCCACAGGCTCATCATTCTCTGGGTGAAAAACTTTCTTCTCGTCTCAGTTCTAAATGACTTCCCTATATCCTTTGTGATATCATCAAGAACATTCTGGTCTGCTTTGGGCAACGCTCTTTTGCATTGGGAGTAATATTCTACGCTGGCTGGCTGATGGGCAAAGGCAGAGTCACCAGTGGAGTTCGTGACCAGCAGGTGAATACTGTCATCCGGAAAGAGGGCAGCAAACTTCTCTGGATTCTTCTCTGGAGCAGGACCTCAGCAATTATAATAATCTTTTGACGGACATGTTTGCTGGACTGTCATAACTCGAAGGACTTGATTTTTGAAGACTGATATCCTTAGCCATAATTTTTGCAATCTAATTTCCGTAACCAGAGCTTCCACTGCATCCCTTAGATATTCGATAACCTCTGCTTATGCTGCAATTGAACTGAGATATTGGTCATCAGACAATGTACTATAGTTATTTCCACACATCACTAGTGAAATTAAAATCAGTAAATGCTGGATCTTAGATTAATTATGTGACTCTGGGTATCTACGTGGCCTCCAGTTATGACTGGCTGTTTGTGGGGTTCATGGAACATTCCTTGTTCCAGTCTTACTCCAGTACCTTCCCACATCTCTTCCTGCAATGCATCAAATAATGTACTTTGTGCTGTTTCCCCATCTCACCTGGGATTGGAAAAATGTCACTTTTGCTTCCAGTTTTTCTCCATGCTCTTATCTTCACGTGGTCCACTTCTGACTTCTCCCTTCCTCAACATCTTTCCATTTTTGGGGATTGACTAGCCATTGATATCCATTACAAACCCACCAACTCCCACAGTTACCTTTACTATGCATCCTTGCTCCCTGCTTGTTGTAACTACTCCCAGTTTCTCCATCTCCATCACTTTTGTGTAGATGGTGCCACCTTCTGTAGGGATGCCTCACTCACCGTCCCTGTTATTAGCTATGTAGCTTCTTAATCTATCTACCTTACTATCTCCATTCTGTCTCCAGTGCATGCCCCCACGAAGAAAGGAAAACCCTCCATCGCCAGTATAAATACCATTTTTTCCTAGCTGCTATCCATTCTGAAGAAGGATCACTGGACTTGAAGCATTAGCTCCGTTTTCCATCCATGGATGCTACCAAATCTTTACTGAGTTTCACTGGAAATTACTCTTCTTATTTCAGATCTTCAGCATTTGCAGTTCTTTATTTTCTTTTCAGTCATAAAATGACTGAACTGGCCTAAGAGTGATCGGGCCACCAAAGTCTTCCCTGTCCCATCTCCATCCGCTAACTGGAATTTTACTCGTGGCAGGGCAGGGCACGGCAGCCCCAAGCGTAGAGCCTACCAGAAGAAATCTGGAAGACTATCAGTTAGTGTTGTGCTTCCTTTCCACACATACTCTGGCACTAGTTCTCCCACCCCATCCTGAACTACCTGATATCACCTTCCCCACCATCCCAACATTTTGTGTTTCCCACTTAGCTGCTTGCTGGTTCTGTGAATTCTATTCAAATTCTATAATTTGTCTCTTTCTTTATGTCATTATGTTCACTTATTTTAATTTTTCTTTCTCTCAATTGAACTTGTGCTGTCATTTGCGACTGTGATTCCCATGTTTTGCATCCTCTCTAGCACTGACCTCTGCCCATGGTTGCTTAATGATTCTGTAATTCTGACTTCACAAAAGTGCATTCTTTTCCACACCAAAATCTTTAATCTTTTGTTATTGTCCTTCAAAACAACTGGAATGTACCTAGAGATTCAACAGCAGCCTAAGGCTGTATGGTACTCCGGTGATGGCTGAATATATAGTTGGAATTGCATTTTATGGTCGCAGTTAAAAGGGGACAAAATTGAATGCTGGACTGCTCAGTTTGAGATGTTTAGCAATCAAGATAAGGATGAATCATGTTAAACTGGAGAAAAGTATGGGATATTCAGAATTTGATATACTTGAATATTAAAATTTAATTTGATTAACAAAAACTTTTGTTTTTCAGTATTCATGCGCTGCCTGTTGAGTAGATTACAGAAAGGGCAACTGATTGATGAGTGGTTTCCTCTCAGTTCACATTTTCCACTAAAAGGCATTGAACCAGGCTCTGTACGGGTAAGAGCACGGTATTCATTGGAAAAAATCATGCCAGAAGAGGAATACAGTGAATTCAAAGAGGTATTTTTGTTTTGTGTTTGTTTTCGGTGCTCTATGTATTCATAGTCTTGTGTGTAAATTTCATTAAGCATTATCTTTCAAATATTAACTAAGATGTGTTTGACGCCAATCCTTTTTTTTAAAAACAAGAGAAAATCAATCACACTGTTTGCAAATCGTGGAAAACTCTGATTTTGAATTGGTTTCCTCTTCTGGTCTCTTCCATCATATTAAACACTAATGTCAGTTGCAATAACAGTAAAATCACATCTTGTTTTGAACAATCTCACTATGCAATCCAACAGAACTATCCTGTCAAGTCATAATAATATAAAAACATCTGTATTTTTGAATCCATGATAAGAATTTGTTATGTTTCAAAATTCACAATCTGATTTAATGAATTTCATGTATTGTTATATCTAGTAGGATAAATAAGTAGGAGACAGTAGATCTGATTTCCAAAAGTCATTCATTAATTTGCATTCAAAAGCATAATATGTAAGGTAAGAGCTTATGGTATTGGAGGAGATGGATTAAAACGGATAGAGCATTTATAGGCTGACATGAAATGAAGATTTCGAATAGGTATTTTCAAGATTGCAGACTATGATTGTTAGTGATGCAAGGATCCGTGCTGAGACCTCAGCTATTGACAATTTATTATTTGGCTTCTAAATATATTGATGATTTAAAAAAAAACTAGCTGTGAGTCAAACAAAGGCTGCAAAGAGGTATGAACAAATTGAGTGAGCAACAGGTGGCAGCTGAAATATGATACTGAAAACTGTAAAGTTACGAACTTTGATATTAAAAACAGTATATTTTAAAAGATGCAATATTTCAAAATCTTAATAGCACTGTAGACAAGATAGAGCACATTATAATCCTACTTACCTGCACCTGGTCCTTTAACTTTACAGGTTAACATCACTAGAAGTACAGATTTAGGTGAAAATTTCTTCTTTGACAATGGGAAGTGATTGAGTGATATGTTTAGATGGTCCACTTAAACACTTTTGTAGATTTTAGATTACTTACAGTGTGAAAACAGGTCCTTCGGCCCAATAAGTCCACACCGACCCTCCGAAGAGCAACCCATCCAGACCCACCCCCTTACATTTACCCCTTCACCTAACACCCAATTGGCCAATTTAGCATGGCCAATTCACCTAACCTGCACATTTTTGGATTGTGGGAAGAAACCGGTGCACCGCGAGGAAACCCACGCAGACACTGGGAGAATGTGCAAACTCCACACACACAGTTGCCTGAGGTGGGAATTGAGCCCGGGTCCCTGGCGCTGTGAGGGAGCAGTGCAAACCACTGTGCCACCCACTTGTCACTAACTTCATTACAACAGATTTATATGTTTATATAAATAGTGATCAAACAATTTGTTGCAGACCCTCAAGGTGAAAGTGCAAATGGCTGTCATCTATTTTGTTCGTTTGAAACAGTCACAGTGCATGTATATATTCTTTCTGTCTGCAAATAACAGGGCACCTATTAACATATGAAGCATTCCAGCAAATGCAAGTGTGCTACACTGAGTCCAACTGACAGTCCTAAATTGATT
The DNA here is from genome assembly GCF_020745735.1 of Hemiscyllium ocellatum. Taxonomy (NCBI): domain Eukaryota; kingdom Metazoa; phylum Chordata; class Chondrichthyes; order Orectolobiformes; family Hemiscylliidae; genus Hemiscyllium; species Hemiscyllium ocellatum. Next base: position 48,990,539 of record NC_083402.1, read on the forward strand.
GTTAGCATAATTTCTTCTACATTTAGGATTGTCCAGAAAATGTCCTCATTTGCAACATATTGTTCATTATTAGATGTGATTCTGCGATTGGACGAAATTTGTCTTCACTATCAACCTGCATTTATAGGTGTATTTTCTGTGGCAATGCCTCAACCAATCAGAGTCCACTTTCCAATCAATCAGTACAGTCCTCTCATGTCATAAATCTTGGGTTTGCTTTTGAATTTGTATTCTTGAGAAATGTCCTACTAAGTACAAGACAAAATGTCTTTTTTTTTTAAAATCAGCAATACTCAAGTTCTGTATTACCAAGTATAATTTGTATATATTTATTGCTAGTTCCCTGATGCTTGCTCAACTGGATGCCACTGGATTTAAATTGAAACTGTAGAAGCATGTAGAAAGGGCTAAGTAGATTTTAGTTGACTACCTAAATAACGTTAAACGTTAGTGTGCTGCAGTAGTATTTATTTGTGCAGGCACATTTTTGACTCTCTAACTTAGTATATTAATTGATCAGCTGTTTCTAATCAACATCAGTAATTCCTCCTCCAACTTTAGTTTACAAGAGAGGTTGCCCACTTAATCATCAAGCTGTGCAATGAGCGAAAGATTGCATTTGTAAAGTGCCCTCCATTAGGAAATAATCATAATTTTCAAGTAAGAACTTTAAAGCTGACATAGCGAGCAGGGCAGCAGTAGACGTCCAGTTCGTGGCCACCGCCATCCGATGCCTTAAAATGGCGGTGCTTGGACCCGATGTAGTGCACCAGTTGGAGGACGCTCAGGTGTGCGGTGGGATCCCATCCGCGCTCACCCCAGCCCGGACGGAATTTCACATTGGCCCCAAGGTTCCGTACTTCCCACGGGAGCCTGTACCCCACAACCTGAGCCGCCTCCGGAATTTTAATTTTGTTTCTTTTCAGGGGGTGAAAAGGCGGGCCATGTATCGACTGCTGCTGCACACCGTCCACCTCTCCTCCCTCATCCACCATCCGGACACGCCCTGGCGTGCCCATTTGCCACCGGGTGGTGGGGATCCCCAGTGGAGAGCCCTCTACGCAGGAGTCCTCCCAGTTTCTCTTGGGGATCTGGGGTGGAGGGTGCTGCATGCAGCAGTCCCCTGCAACTGCAGATTGCGGTGGTTCACCGACTCCCAGCCCAACTGCTTGTTCTGTGGTGCTGTGGAGTCCGTGGACCATGTATATATTGGGTGTGGGCGTTTGCACTCCCTTTTTGATTTTCTGAAAAACCTCCTCCTCTGCTTGTGGTTGCACTTCAGTCCCATGCTCCTGATCTTCAGGCACCCGATGCGGAGGAGGGAGGGCAGGTCTGAAGACCTCCTCGTGGGTCTGCTCCTGGCCATAAACAGGTCCAGGCAGAGGGCTGTGGAGGGGGTCGTTAGGGCCAGCTGCCTGCCCCTCTTCCGCGGTTACGTTAGGGCCCGGGTGTCCTTGGAGAAGGAGCACGCGGTGTCCACCAACACCCTGGAGTTGTTCAGGGAGAGTGGAGTGCATCATTTTCCCCCTCCAACTCTATTTTGACTTAGTCCCTGCCTTCACTGTTTTGATCACACAGCATTGCCCTTTGATGTGAACGGCACTGCTTGTCACAGGCCACTTGGGTGTTTTCCTTTCTTCCTGGTGGTGGAATTAAATAAAGATTTGTGCACTTTGTGTCTCTCACTGTATCTCACACCTGCACACACACCATGGGTGCTGGGGAAAAAATAAGCACTACCGCAGTTAGGCGGTAGTGTGTGGGGGGGGTGGAATAAAATAAAATAAAAGTGTCAGCTGTTCAGCGAGAGGTGGACACTGCAAAAAAAACCTGAGATATTGCCCTTTGATGTAAAGGGCACTGTTGTCACAGGCCACCCGCGTGTTTTCCTATCTTCCTGGTGGTGGAAATTGAATAAAGATTCGTGCATTTTGTGTCTCACACCTGCATACACACGCACAACATGGGTGCTGGGGAAAAAAAAAATAAGCACTACCGCAGTTAGACGGTAGTGTGGGGGTTAATAGAGAGAGAAAAAAGGAAAAAAAGAACTTTAAAGCTGGTTACCTAGCAAAGGGAGATGGAGAATTTGGAAGGTAGAATTCTGTGTCGTCGCAATTTGGCAGAAAGAAAGATTTTTAATTGTGTCATAAAATATGAAGTTTGTATAAGAGCCTGTTGCCAGAAGAACAGTGAGTTTGAATATTATGCCCTTAATAGTCAAACATCTTAAATTACTTTTAAAGGGTTGTAAGACAAAAAAATGGTATTCAGTCACATAAGCTTACCAAGTCACATTATCAAAACCTTCATCAAAGAGGTAAATTTTAAGGAAGAAAGGGGTGGGCAACTTAAGATCTAAATCCCAGAGTTACTGCCAATAATAGAATGCGTTAAATTGGATACACTCAAGAATTGAGTCATCACAGGTATCTTGGAGGGTTGTCAAACCAAAGAAGATTGGAAAGAACTTGAAGGTTCAACTCATGGAAAGGTTTGAAAACAAGTATACTAATTTTACTATCAAGGAGTACTTAACTAGGAGCCGTAGGTCAATGAGCACAGTGGAGATGGACAAATGGGTCTGCTATGATGTGGGCAGCCAGTATTTAACTTAGGCATACAAAGGGTAGGACTTTGAAGGTCATCTAGGAGTGCTTCTGAATAAACAAGATTGGAAAAACAAGAATATGGACAATATTGTTAGGTGAAATTATGCCTAGCTTGGTAGACTTCAACCTTGTGGCTAGCTTCTGGCAACAAATTTGTATAAAGGACACCTTCGAGTATCAGAGCTTCAAATCAGTCTTGATTAACTGCCATAATTATATTGCCAATATGTAGAACTTGGAGGTCTAAGTAAATCTTAAATATTTTTCTTGAAATCACACATTTTATTGGAAGTGTATAAAAATAAATTAAGGTATATTACATTTTGAATAGTTCATGATTTCCTTTTTTTTTGTAGCTTATTCTTCAAAAAGAATTCCATGTGATAAATGCCTTATCCCATGTGTGTGGTCAGGATCGTACATTATTGGCTAGTATTCTACTCAGAATTTTTCGGCATGAGAGACTTGAATCGCTTTTACTACAAATACTCAATGACAGAGAAATTAGTATGGAAGGTAGGCCAATCGAACTTAAGTTATTAACCTATTCAATCAAGGTTGTTTATTGGATTTAATATATTAGTTATGGACATTTAGATTTAAAGCACTGCGAATCATTTTTGTGTATTTGAGATGTCGCAAAAAGAAAATGCAAATTGAGTGAGTTTGAATTAATAGTTTTTCCACTTTATAATTTAATATTCCATTAGTTTTTAATGAATAAATACTAAAAATGACAGTTGTGCTGGTACAGCTTGCTGTTCGACAGTTCTTATCTGAATGGATGCCACTGTTATATCATGCAAGGTATACTTTTTGACCTATATTTTAATTGAGATGCAAACTTTGAACAATAAATACTAACGATTAATCTCAAACTTTTTCCATATGCCGTGATACAATGTAAAATTATAAAACATTGAATTATTGTAGCTTAATTTTCTTCAATTATCCAGTTTGGTGCTGAATCTGAAATGGATATGTATCAATCAAAGACTCTGATTTGAAGACCATGTTTATATAACAAGTTTATTTTTTTAAGAAAGTAATTTATCTTCTTTGTGAAAGAACTATAGTTCTTTATTCTGTTATGGTCTCAGCAGATGTCATCACAAGATGAGTCAGATCTCAGACTGAATCTTGGCTTGATAGCTCTTGCTTTGTTTTGGTTTTAGCAATGTGGTCTCTTGCTGAAACATAAGTATGCAATGTTGCAAATTTTGTTCACAAATGAAGATAAAACAGAATAAACCTAATTATAATACAAATTCAAGGTTGTTTTTTCCAAACACAGCAAAAACAGAAACTAATTCCAAAACATTTGTTTCTTTATTGCAAGAACTACAAAAGCTTTTGTTTAATACCCAAAGCGCACACCCCTGGTATAAAACTGAAAAACAGTTTCTGTAGTACTGTCAGTAGAATCCCTGCCTCCAACACCTTTGCAGGTTTAGTCATGTGATTTTAAAGTATAGATTGAAACTGCAGATAGCTTCTTGGAGCTTTTACACATCTGAAATAAAAGACATTCAGCTGTAAGTCACCTCATCAGGATTTACTCCCAACACATCTGCTCTCAGATTAACATTAACATGAACTTTTTATTTTCAAGTAACCTAATTCACTACACCCATCCTTTCTCAGGAACAATGGTCATTACAGCTGTCTTCATCCATGGACTTCACAGCCCTGCTCAAAGCTCAAAGTAAAACAGTAAAGGAACACTGTGAGAGGGTGTTTTCCTAAGCTTAAATAACCAGTTCAAAAATATCTAACACACCAAGAGGCCCCATTATTTGCCTATGGACGTGCAAAACAATTTGAAGTAAACAAAAGTCCAAAGCTGGGCCTTAAAACAGTTTTAAAATAAACTACTGTGGCAACAGAAATAGTTAAAGTTAATTGTTGACTCAAAAGCTAAAAATCCAAGCTTACATACATTTAATATAATTTGTTCTAGAAGTTAGAGAAATTGTGTTGTAATTCATTCTTGTTTTGTGAACATCAGTGGCAACGACCAACATTTATTACCATTCCCTAACTGCCTCTGAGAACGTGGTGGTATTTCCCATCTTTAAAGCACTGAAGTCCATCTGAAATAAGTACAACCACAGAGGTATAATAAGTACAGTTCCCAAATTTGACCCAACATATGAAAGAATGTGATAGCATTCCAAGTTAGATGGTCTGTAACTTCTAACTTGCTGCTATGATTCTGTGAAAGGCTTGTTTAATGAGGTGAGATTGAGTAGTTTGGGTCTCTACTTGCTAGCATTTAAAAGGATGAGAGGAGACTTAATTGAGAAATGTAAGATGCTAAAGGGCATTGACCAAGTAGGTGTAGAACATATATCTTCTCTTGTAGGGCACTCTAGAATGAGAGGTCATAGTTTTAGGCTAAGGTGTAGAAGATTTCTTCAGTAATGTGAAGGAATTACTTACTTCAAAGGAATGTGAATTCTGGAAATCACGAGCCCAGAGTGTGGGAGGCATTAGGAAAATTAATAAATTTAATGAGGGGACAGATTTTTAAATTAGTAATGAGTTAAAGCATTTCAGAGAGCAGGCAGAACAGTGGAGTCAAAGCCAAGATAAGATCAGCCACAATCGTATTAAATGGCAGTGCACTCTTGGTTCTTATGCCACTTCTCAGTCTAAGTTTTGAATACTCGAATTTTGCTGCATATTCATGACTAAGAATTCCCTTATGAGTTTATTGGAAAGAAAATCAATGCTGCTGATGACACCACTCTGAAGAACTTCTGTATCACTGGTCTGATCCTAAGACCAATGGCCTGTATTAACAACAAGCATCTTCCTTTGTATTATGTTTGACTGCAGCCTGTAGCTTCCCATAGATTTTAATTCTGTTAGGGCTCTTAAAGTGACACTCAACTAGGAAATTCAATTCTCGTTCATTTTTTGGACCACGACTCAAATGAAATCATGACTGAAAGTAGACAGGTTGTAAGTAATTCACCGAATTATTTTGCTCTTGTTTTTTGTGAACAAGACATACCTAGAAAATCAGCCTTATTTGTTGGATAGATAGCAATGTTTAGCTAAGAGTGTGGCTAGTTCTGGAACACAAGTGTGGAGTACCATTCACAGAATGTTGTTAAGTGCCCTAACCTTTTCTGTATATCATGCTTGTTGCCACTTTTTGATATTCATAAAGTGATTATAATTGACTGATTGGCATCTATCTTCTGCTTTCATTGTTATGTCCTCTAACATTGTATGATTGTGCTGTCAGCAATTTAAGAGACTGTTGTACTTGCATTGAGGAAACATTACAGTGTAAATCTTGTAGTTTGAGTGTAGTCCCATCTCTCTCATTAATGATTTTTCTGTGGTAATTAAATAATTGTCAATAAAATGCTGATATCATCAATGGACAAATAACCCAGATACCCACAGGTAGTGGTCTGGGGTTCTATAATGGCAGATGTAGAGTTTGAAATCAGAAACAAAATTTGGAATTAAAAGTCTAACAATGATATGAAACTGGCATCAAATCTTATAAAAATCTATCTGTTCACTAATGTCTTTTTACTCAACCAAATCTGCCATCTGGCCTCCATGTGTTGACAGTTCTGCAGCAATCTGGTGAACTCTTAACTGGCCTCTGAAATAGCCTAGCAAGTCACTTAGTTGTATCAAACATCTAAAAGGTCTTAACAAAGGAATGAAATCGAGCAGGCTACCTGGCATCAACTAAGGCACTGGAAACAAGCTCCGCATAATCAACCCTGCAATGTCCTTCTTGCTAATTTCTGGGATTTAATGTCCAAATTGGGAAAACAATCTTACAGATTAGTAAAAAGACCACTTGACAGTTTTGTACCCACAGATTCATACAATCCAGACAATACCATCATCATTGTTTCTCTGGAAGAATAGACCCAGCAGCAGAAATGGTGACACATGATGCACAACCAGGAGGGAGTTACCCTCATCATTGTGTTCTCAACATTGACGCTGTCTGTAGACCCCATGAAGTCTCCTAACCTCTAGCTAAACATGGGCTAAGTAACTGCACCCCTCAACTGATTAGCAGCATTTAACAAGGGTACAAAACATGCTGTGGGTGGGGGAACTTCAGTGTCCATTGCTAAGAGTAGCTTGGTAGTAGCCATGACTGACCAAGCTGGTCGAGTCTTAAAGGAAATAGCCTGCTAGCCTAGGTGTGCAGCAGGTATTGAAGGAATTAATGAGAGAAAAACATACTTGAACTCATCCTCTCCAATCTCCCTGCTATAGGTGCACCTGCCCATGGCGTTATTGTAGAAGTGGCCATCACTGACCTTGTGGTGATGACGTCCCATCTTCAATTGAGAATATTCTTTCATCATGTTGTGTGGTACTGCAATAAGTGGTATATATTTCAAACAGATCAATTAATTCAGGACTGGGTAACCTTGAGGTGCCATGAGCAATCAGCTGCATTGGTATTGTATTCACCTACAATCTGCAAGCTCATGACCTGGCATTCCTATTACTATCAAGTGTGCAATATAACTTAAATAAAGCTAAAATAAAGTGTCAGCCTGGTAAAGGTACATCACAGGGGTGATGCCAAGCATCGTAAGCTTCAAGAAATAGACTTGGCTATGCAATTCTACAACCAGTAGATCAGATCTAAACTCTGTAGTCCTGTCAAATCCAGTCATGAATGATAGTGGATATTTGAACAACTAACAGGAGAAAGAGGCTTCATGTATTTCCATTCACAAGGATGGAGGAGCCCTGAGTATATCAGTGAAATAGATGAAGCTGAAGTATTTGTAGCAATCTTTAGTCAGAAGTGTCAAGTTGGATGATCTATTTTTGTCATGCCCAGAATCACAGATGCCAGTCAGCAACTAATTCAATTCACTGCATGTGATATCAAGAAATGGCTGATAGCACTAAATTCTGCAAACAATGTGGGCCCTGACAGCATTCTAGCAACAATACTTCAAAATTTTCCATGCCCCTCACCAAGCTGTTTTCATACAGCTGTAGCGCTGGCATCTTCTTGATAGATCAGAAATTGCTCTGGCATGTCCTGATAACAAAAGCAGGACAAATCCAATCTTGCAATTACTTGCCCATCAGTCTGCTCTGATAAAAAGAGTAATCACCAGTTCTGTTAAGCCATACTTGCTCAATAGTAACCTACTTACTGATGCTCAGTTTGGATTTTACCAGACATGTTCATCCCCAGATTTCATTGGTTCAAACATGAACAAACACAAAAGGGTATGACTGCCCTTGACATGAAGGTCATATTTGACTGAGTCAGGCATCAAGAAGTCCAAGCAAAACTGCACGAATGGAAATCAGGATGGGTAACTCTCCAATGATTTGAGTCAGACCTAGCATTAAAGGAGCTTTGTTGTGGTTGTTGTAGTTCAGTCATCTTAGCTCCAAGGCAGTATTTCCTCAGGATAGTGTCCTAGGCCCAGCAATCTTCATTGGCTTTGTCAATGATCTTCCTTCCATTGAGGTCAGAAGTGAGAATCTTGGTGCACTTGTTAACACTGTACAACACATTTCATGATTTCTCAGACAATGAAGCAATCTGTGTTGGAATGTAACAAGATCTGATTTATGTTCTGGCCTGAACAGACACATTGCATTTAACATTGCCTGGCAAGAATGAATTTCTCCAAAAAAGAATCTAACCATCTCTCCTTGATATTCATCGGCATTGATACCATTATAAACATCTTGAGAATACAGTTGACCAGAAACTGAACTGGGTCAGCTACACAAATACTGTGACTGCAACAGCCAGTCAAAAGCTAGGAAATCTTCAATGAGTAACACGCCAAAGTCTGTCCAGCATTTAGAAGGCATGACAGAAATGTGATGGAATGCTTCCCACTTGCCAGTTGAGTCTGGCTCCAACAACACTGAAGAAGATTGACAACATCTGAACAGTAGTCATAGTGTTTATTCTCTACATTGCAGAAGTTCACTGACATTTTTTAGACAGCACTTGCGCATCCACCCATCTCATCTACTGTATCCATTGTTCTTGATGTGGTCTCCTCTATACTGGGAAGACCAAACACCAACTCATGGAGTGTTTCAGGGAACATCTTCAGGGACACGCACCCGACACCACCACCACCACCACCCTGTGGCCAACTGCTTCAACTTTCCCTTCCACTCCAACAAAGACATGCAAATCCTGGGCCATTTCCACTACCAGATCCAAGCCACCAGATCTCTGGAGGAAGAAGCCCTTATCTTCCGCTTTGGAACCCTTCAACCACACTGCACCAATGCTAACTTCACTAGTTTCCAAATCTCCCCTCCCTCCAACTCCTTCCATATCCAACCCTCCAACTCAGTACCGCCCTCTTGATCCCTCATCTATCCATCTTCCTTCCCATCTATCCACTCCATCCTCCCTATCACAATCAACTCACCCCCACCCTGTGCATCCACCTATCGCCTTCCCAGGTATCTTCCTGCACCTACCCCCCCACCCTCCTATTTATCTCTGTCCCCTGCCCCCCACTACCTTCCTGATGAAGGGCTTATGCCAGAAACGTCGACTCTCCTGCCCCATGAATGCTGCCTTACCTGCTGTACTTTTCCAGCGACACACTTTTCAACTCTGACTCTCCAGCATCAGCAATCTGCACTTTCTCTCAGCTCCTTCCAAACCCACAACCACTGCCATCCAGAAGGGCAAGTGCAGCACATACGTTGGAACACCACCACCACCAAGCCACTACCATTCTGACTTTGAAATGTATTGCCATTCCAGCAGCATAGTATCGTGGGAATACAACATCAAATGTACTGTGCAGTCCATTGTGCAGCAGTTCAAGAAGGGAGCTCAATTAGTGCTAAAAATCTAACTATATCAGACAGTGGAATCTTGAGATGGCACCCCAGAGTTTACAGAATTAGCTGGACACTATGTAAATGAGAAGAATAATCACAGAAATGTCTTTAAATGTTGCACATGGAAAGGTAAATTTGTGGAGCATTTTATTCATAAAGAGCATTTGGATAGCCACAAGTTAAATGTAATGGAACCTCAATCTCTGAATCAGCTTTTAACAAAACTTATAAAACATTAAAATATGTAGGTGAATTAGTAAAGTACAAATCTGAAGAAATTATCGTCAAACTTTAATATAGACTGGCTGTCAAGGGAAACTAAGAATTAATTTTGTTGCATGTTATGCTACAGTGATTGCGTTGGTCATGGTTTAGAATTTTTCAACTTGTAAATTTTTAATTTTCATCAAGTTAGGTGGCAAAAATCTAATAACCAATAAAAACTGTTGATTTCCTACATTGTGCAAATTTCTGTTAATTGTACATGGTGGCTCAGTGGTTAGCATTGCTGCCTCACATCACCAGGGACCCGGGTTTGATTCCTGTCTCGGGCTACTGTCTTTGTGGAGTTTGCACATTCTCCTTGTGTCTGTTCTGGTTTCCTCCCACAGTCCAGATGAGGTGAATTGGCTGAGCTAAATTGCCCATAGTGTTAGGTGCATTAGTCAGGGGTAAATTTCAGGGAGTGAGTCTGGGTTGGTTTGGAGGGTAGGTGTGGAATTGTTGAGCCAAATGGCCTGTTTTCGCACTGTAGGAAATCAAATCAAGTTCATTATTGGAGTTAAAGGCTTAATGCAGTTTTATCTGCCTAGCTCCAATCCAAGAATTAAATGGTTTTCCACACTCAACTTGTCTTTTATTTATATGATTCCTCCTTCAGATGAATCCACCACTCTCTTCCGTGCCACAACTTTAGCAAGCACACTTATGGAGCAATATATGAAATCGACTGCAACACCATTTATCCATCATGCTCTGAAAGAAACTATTCTAAAGATAATGGAGAGTAAACAGTCATGTGAGGTAAGATACTGGGGTCTGAATCTAGTAATAAGGATAAGACTAATGTATTTATGTTCTCTGGGAGGAGAAAATGTTCATTCCTTTCCTCATTTCATGGAACGTAAAAGCAGTTTAACATCAAAATCACTGGTATACAATAACCAGACATTGCCTTCTGAACACTTCGGAACTCTGTGCTTCAATTTGAATACTTAAATGGTATAAATGTTACCATTAGGCATGCAACATGAATACCTAAAGTGTAAATAATATTAGTAAAGAGTTAGGCAGGAATATTTGTTGGCTGAAAACTTGGTGTGGCATTTTGTGGAGCCCACAAGAGTCAGAAACATGATAAATGGGGTGCAAAATCTTGATTTTCTGTCAGCAGATTGAGATACAGTAATAAATTTTGAGATCTGTAAAGCCCCTACTGGCCTGTAGCAGATTCATACGATATATATTTGCATACCATGAATACCCACTTGTTCAATAGTCTTTAAAATTATATCTTACCTTCAAGATAAAGTCAGGTAAACATGAGAATCTTTTGGCTCATGGTTTCTATTTGTTCAAAGATGGTGTGCATCTATCAGACTTGTGTAGTTGTGTGTAAGGTTAACTGTTTCCTTTGTTTATCTCTACTGCATAAGGCATGATGGCTTCGAACTGCCAAGGGTGAATAACTGATGAGGGGATTTGTGGAGAGATGTCGGGGCATAGAAAAGTGGAAGAAGAACCAGGAGACGACAGCGGGTGGTGTTAGGAATATAGAGGGAAAAAGGAAGTGCCTGGTTTATCAAGGGAGCCAAATTGGAGTAGGAATATTCAAAGTTTTGTTTTTTAAAAAGTATGGAGCAACGCCAGACCTAATTTTGGGGAGCAGAGTCATTTAAGTGTAAATGTGTCAGTTGGGGAACATTTTGGTGATAGTGACCATAGCTGTGTAAAGTTAAAGTCGTTATTGAAAGGGATAGTGTTGAATAAGAAATAAAGGTTCAGAATTTGTTTGGAGGAAGACCAGTTTTGATATGAGAACACACTGAGTGGCCAAAGTGGACTAAAAGCAGCCACTTGTAGGAAATCTGCATTAGAACAGTGGCAGTCATTTAAGAAGGAAATAGTGAGTGTACAGGGCCTGTAAAGGGGTGGGGTGAGTGCAGCACAGGGAACCTTAGATGTCATGAAAATGTACAGATTGGATAAGATGAAAAAAGGAAGCTTATTCTTGATATCGAAAGCAAAGAAACAGCCAAATCCCTTGGGGCATATAGAAAGTGCACGATGTAACTTGGGGGAGGAGAGGAAGTAAAAGAGGGACATGATAAAGCATTGGTAAAGAAAATAAAGGATAATCCAAAGACATTTTATATTAAAGATGAGGATAACCAGGGAAAGAGTAGGTCTCATTTGGGACTAAAGTGCAACTTGTGTGTCAGCAGAACTCAAAGTAAATGTCTTAATTATTTTGAATCTGTACTTGCTGTGGAAAAGAATGATGTACATAATTAAATAATGGAGGAAGATTTGTGTTAATTTGAACAAATTAGCATTGAAAGGGAGGAGCTATTAGCAATTTTAGCAAAGATTAAACTGTTTAAATTCCAAGGCCCAGACAACATTATCTTAGCCCTCTGTGGAAGGGGGACAGAGAGAGAAAGATTGTGAGGACCCAGACATTAATCTTCAAATCCTGTCTGGATAAGGAGAAATGCCAGGAGATTGGAAGACAACTAATATGATACCATCATTCAAGAAGAGTGATAGGAATAAAACCGGTATCTCCAGGCCAATACTTCAGACATCATAGTTTTCCTCCAGTTTCCCGAATTGAGAGAGACAGAATTTATCTTCACTTAGAGAGACCAGGATTAACCAAGGATGGACAGCATTGTTTGCTGGGGGCGATTATGTCTGAACTATTTTGAGAAAGTGACCTATGCATGTGGATAAGAATATTATGGTTATATTTTCCCCTTTTACTAGAAGGGTAAATAGCCAAATACACAGGTTTAAGGCAAGGGGCAGGAGGTTCAGAGGGGATTTAAGGAGACTTTTTCTCATCCAGAGGGTGGTGGTTATTGGAAGTTTTAAAAGGTATTCAGATGAACACTTGAAATTCCACAGCATGTAAGAGTACTGCCAAGTGCTTTTACCAAAAAGGATCATATTAGAGTAGATAGGTACTTGATGACCAGTGAGATCACAGTGGCCTGAAGGGTCTTTTTACGTGCTGTGATATTCTATGACTCTGTTTCTAATTTACAGCTAAATCCTTCCAAACTTGAAAAAAATGAAGATGTGAACACTAATCTGGCACACCTATTGGCCCTCCTCTCAGAATTGGTTGAGAAGATTTTCATGGCTGCAGAAGAATTACCTCAGTAAGTATCAAAATATGTAGTTGTACAATAGATATTTGTATCAATAAAGATCTGAAATACTGTTAAATATGATGAGTAGGACAGTAAGTTAGAGATCTGACTACTTCCACCATCATTACGGGGCGGCACGGTGGCTCAGTGGTTAGGACTGCTGCCTCACAGGGCCAGGGACTCGGGTTCAATTCCCGCCTCGGGCAACTGTCTGTGTGGAGTTTGCATATTCTCCCCGTGTCTGTGTGGGTTTCCTCCAGGTGCTCCGGTTTCCTCCCACAGTCCAAAGATGTGCAGGTTAGGTGAATTAGTCAGGAGTAAATATAGGGGGTGGGTTTCTCTTCGGAGGAGTCATTGTAGGTAATCTAATCAAATAAAGGGATGGGAGAAGTTGGGTTCAAAAGGCAAAACCTAGAATTATAGAAAGATAGGGAAATGAAAAAGAATTGAAGTTTTCCATTTGCTGCAATTTATTATTGCCATTCATTGTTAAGAATGTTCTTTGTACAAACTTAACCGTGTTCCTTTCCCATCATGTGATTGTAGAGGACCACAATAAAGTGGCACCAATTTAAGACTGAGATGAGGAAAAATTTCTTCTTTTGGAGGATTAAGTGTCTTTGGAACTCCTTGCCACAGAGAGCTGTGGTTGCAGGATCCTTGTGTACATTTAAGGCTGAGATGGATCTATTCTTGATCATGTAGGAATTGAGTGTTACAAAGAAACCTCATCATTAAAATTCCTCCTCTATACTAACTCCTACCCTGCATTTCTGTCTGAAAAACAATACTGTACCACCACTTTTGCTCTCTTATCTTCAAGTCTATTTTGTATCCAATTGGCTGAGTCCCCTTTGATTCCATCTGACCTAATCTTGCTAATCTTGATTCCTGATGAAGGGCTTTTGCCGAAAATGTCAATTTCGCTGCTCCTTGGATGCTGCCTGAACTGCTGTGCTCTTCCAGCACCACTAATCCAGAATCTGGTTTCCAGCATCTGCAGTCATTGTTTTTACCCTGTTTTAACCTTGCTAATCAGCCTGCCATGCAGAATTGGTTGAATGCTTTGCTGAAGTCCATGTAGACACCATCCACCACTTTGTCTTCATCAATCTTCTTTGCCACCTCTTCACAAACTCAATCAAATCACTATTTCCCATGCATAAAGCAATGACTATCTGTGATCAGTCCTTGCCTTTCCAAATACTTGTGATTCCTGTTGCTCAGAATCCACCCCCACCCCCCACCAACCAACAACTTACCCACGACTGATGTCAGGTTCACTGGTCTTAAAGTTTCCTGGCTTTCCCTTACCATCTTCAATAATGGCAGCACATTAGCCACCCTCCAATCTTTTGGCATGTCAATAATACAAATAACTCAGCAAGGGACCCAGCAATCTCTTCTCTAGCTTCCCACCAAGTTCTGGGCTACACCTGATCAGGTCCCAGAGATTTATCTACCTTTGGTTTTTAAGACCTCGAGCACCCACTCTTCTTTAATATGGACACTTTTCAAGACATCACTATTTATTTCCCCAAGTTCCCTAGTACTTCTGCACAGTAATTATGGACGTGAAATACTCATTTAGTATCTCTCACATCTCCTGTGGTTCCATTTACAACATTTAAGATGCCCTATTCTCTCCATAGTACTCTTTTGCATTTAATGTATTTGTAGAATCTCTTTGTATTCTCCTTTACTCTATATACCAAAGCTATCTCATGACCCCTATTGCCCTCCTAATTTCTCAAGTGTACTTCTACTGCTGTTACACTCCCCTACGGATTCACTTGATCCCAGCTGTTGATATCTGACAAAAGTCTCCTTTTTCTTGACCAGAGTCTCAATTTTTTTAGTTATCCAGCATTCCCTACATGTACCAGCCTTGCCCTTCTCATTAACAGAAACACACTGTCACTGAGCTCATGCATCGATCATGCCTGCTATCCATGTGAGGCATTCCGTGATTTTTGCTCCTAGTTTTGATCCCTGTGTCAAACTATCCCTCTCACTTGGAGTCTTGGGTTTAGCTTTGGAATTTCTGATGCTGTTTCACTCTCCCTCTACCAGGTCTGGGGAGATTGAACTTAGCATGGTTAGAGTCTCCTACACATTAGCAACTCTGCTGGTGCTGTCCCAGTAGTTGCATGTTAGTTGGTCCTATCAGCAAATGGGTATCTACTTAAGGCTACAGGCTGTTTTTTAAAATCCAGCCTTTTTTCAAAGTTTGAACAGCTCTTTCTGCCATGCTATTCTACGATCTAAATTGTACCAGTATATCAAATCCCATTTAACTTTAAGTAGTAACTAAAATCCTTGCTGTAAACAATGGCCCGATATCTGTGTGAGTCAAGTGGAGTTTCTCAGTTATTAACTCTTCTGGGTACCCTCCTAAATACTGGCCTATGAGTTATCTTGCTGTGCTTCAGTCTCATAGGATTCTGTTGCTATCCCAAATCTGCATATCAACAACAATTACAATGTCTTCCCGGGTGTGATCCTGAAGAAAATTGTAACTATTTAGCTGAAACTTGACTTTTTTCGAGGTTTTGCTGTGGGCCAACCTAAAATTACTTCTCAGAATATTTCCTGAGTGAAGCTATACAGTTGCCTGCACTCTAGGTGTTTCTAAGCTCAGGCCGACAGGTGAGGGTGCCTACTGTTATAACATGGGGCAAACCCCCTCTGTTAATTTTAAATCTTTTCTGTGTTGCTGGTTTATCTTGTGCGGTAATCTGTGAAAATTCGAGAGGCCAAGAACAATTTAAAGCAAAAATTAACAAGTTGAGAAGATTTGTAGCTCAGGTTGAGGTTCTGGGTGTAGGTTTGCTCACTGAGCTAGAAGGTTCATTTTCAGACGTTTTGTCACCATACTAGGTAACATCATCAGCAAGCCTTCAAACGAAGCACTGCTCGTTTTTCCTGCTTTCTGTTTATATGTTTGTGTTTCCTTGTGTTAGTGACTTCATTTCCGGTGGTGATGCCATCTCCTGTTCTTTTTCTCAGAGGGTGGTAAATGGGGTCCAAGTCAGTGTGTTTGTTGATAGCGTTCCGGTTGCAATGCCGTGCTTCCAGGAATTCTTGTGCGTGTCTGTTTGGCTTGTCCTAGGATGGATGTATTGTCAAAGTGGGGTCCTTCCTTACCTATATGTAAGGATATGAATGAGAGAGTCAGGAACAGTTCAGTGAGCATGCCTACATCATAAAAATTAACAACTTTATTCCTTAAAGTATAACACAGAGTATTTAACTAACAACTATCTTTTACTTTCCCTTCTATAATTCGAGTCCAATAAAACCCCCAATTAAAATTTGGTCTTTGCCCGTCTCAGGCGACTGCCTGTGTGGAGTTTGCACATTCTCCCCATGTCTGCGTGAGTTTCCTCCGGGTGCTCTGGTTTCCTCCCACAGTCCAAATATGTGCAGGTAAGGTGAAATGGCTATGCTAAATTGCCCATAGTGTTAGGTGAAGGGGTAAATATAGGGGAATGGGTCTGGGTGGGTTGCGCTTCGGTGGGTCGGTATGGACTTGTTGGGCTGAAGGGCCTGTTTCCACATTGTAAGTAATCTAAATCTAAGTAAGGTTTACTGAAATATTCAAATTTCAAAACCAGCCAGTGGTCAAATCTCTTTGTCTTCCGCTGGAGATTTGTTCTCCAGGTCGGAGTTGATATTTTCCTCTGTGCAAACTCCTACTCTAGACAGGTACCTCGCAGAGAATTCTGACTAACAGCATACTGGTCTTTTGGCAGTTCTTTCTCAACTGTTCAACTGTTCCTGGTTTTATACCCCCAAGGCATTGGATTGTGTCATTGGCTTTTAATATTGTCAGTATACTTAATTCAAACTTTATTGGGAGTTTGGTTTTTTTTTGGGGGGGGGGGGTATAATTTAAACTGATTGGCCTAATTCAAATTTAGTTTTGTCTCCAGGCAACCAGCTATACTAGCTGCTGGACCAAAAGTTTATATTATATCTTGTTCAGAACACTTGGTGCTGTCAGGTAGCTCTGCTAGCCTTTAACTTTCTTAAAGGTATGGTACACCCACATCTTCCTAATCCCACTTTCATAGAATACCTAGTAACTCGTATGTTCCACTTGCTGCATTTTCCAATGGTAAAGCCAGTTGTAGTGCCTGTTTGAGTCCAGCTGAGCTTCAGCCAATTTGCATTTTTCTGTAGTTATATCATCAATTCCACACACTTGATGGTCTCTGAGCATCTCATTGAGTTAAACCAAATTCACAGGCTTCTGCCAGTCATCTTAACCTAGTCAAAAACCTTGATACAGCTTCTCTTAGTTCTTGAATTGCCAAGTCAAAGCAATAGCATCTCAGAATTAATGGAGGCATGGGGTCATAATATTCCTAAACAATGTCAATCAGTTCTTGAAAGGTTTTATTATCTGATGCCTCATGACAGAAAAAGCTGCAGCTCCATAGGCTATCAGAAGAATTACTCATTTATCGTCTGCTACAATGTCATTTGCCCAAAAAAATTCTTTCCACACACTGGGCCCAGTCCTCAACTGCTGAGTCGAATGGGTCACCCTTCCCAAACAGAGGCATGATATAAGAAAATGCTCACTCCCAACTTCAGAATAATGGTTATGAGAGAGAATCTTCAGGATACTGCTTTGTTTTCATGGCCACTGAAATAACTCTCTTTTGAGGCCAGCATCCCATCACCAGTTACCCTTTCCTTTGACAATAGATTTTAGATTTAGATTTCCTACAGTGTGGAAACAGGCCCTTTGGCCCAACTAGTCCACACCGACCCTCTGAAGAGTAACCCATTCAGACCTATTTTCCCTCTGACTGACAAATGCACCTAAGACTATGGACAATGTAGTCTGGCCAATTCACCTAACCTGCACATCTTTGGGCTGTGGGAGGAAACCAGAGCACCCGAAGGAAACCATGCAGACATGGGGAGAATGTGCAAACTCCACACACACAATCCTAAGGCTGGAATCGAACCTGGGACCCTGGTGCTGTGAGACAACAGTGCTAACCACTGAGCCATCGTGCCACCCACTAAACTGCCTTCAACTGAGTTATGCATTCAGCCCTCAATTTCCCTGACCTCCATCCTTTTATATCTGCCGGATAGCCCTAATTTGACCAGATTAACAGCCCCAGTCAGGGAACTGCTATTCTGAGGTCCAGCTGGCCAACCTCTTTACTTTGACAACAGACATAATGAAGTTATTGTGGTTTCAACCATGTCTGCAGATTCTGTGCTTTGGCAAACCCTAACTATTTGGTTGATATCATAACGAGAATGTAGGTTCAGCTAATGCAGTTCCCAATCCAGACTTTTGGCTTGTCAGAGACATCTCTTGGATTTCCTATTCTGTCAGTGGCAATAAATTCCACAACCAGGGTTTTGAGTTCTGAGTTTGACTCAGTGATTTCACAGTACCTAGGATGACTTCCTGCAATGTACCATTTTAAGAATGAGGTTCATATTTGTCATACCTTTATTATTTATGGTAAGGATAGAATAATACAGATTGCAGACAGCAAGTTCCTGTTTAGGATTCCATTTGTATCCAGTGACTTAATATTGTTTATGTTTTCAGTGGAAGACCTTATGCTATAGTTACCAAATTGAGCATCCTGAAGAAGAAATAATGTGATGCATCACCAGCCTTTAGAGAATGTAAAATTGTACTTGATTTTTAAATAAGGGTTTTTGAACTCTGGACAAACCTTGATGTATCATTGCAATGTATTATATTTCCACAGGGCTTTAAGATACATTTACGGATGTTTACAAAAATCTGTCCAGCAGAAGTGGCCAGAAAATCCCACTATGAGGACCAGAGTTGTGAGGTAACAATATTTTGTGATTTGCCATTTTGGAGAGCTATTCCATGCTGGTGCTTTGTTGAATTGAGCTGTAAATTAACAAAAACAACTTATTTTGGGGGGAAAAGAAAACAGTAAATTGAAGATTAACTGTAGGAGACAGCATTGACAAGCCTATCCGAGAATTACTTTCCCTTTGACTTTAGTAGCTACAATATTGTGATGAGTTCTATGTGGCCATGTATGTTAATATGGGCATGTAGCATTGTTTCTTGGCTCATGGTTTGGTCTCGCACTTGTTCTTGCAGGTCTTCAGATATACAGTTGAAACAGTACAGATTCCTTGCCTTTTATCACATCAGTTAATCCCATTAAACTTAATGTCATTGGTAACATTTCATGGTGTAGCTTTATAGTACAGTATCCCGTCAAGTTTTTGCACAAGACTGTTTTTAAAATTTGGCTTAGGATGTGCTTAGTTAGAGACAAAAAAAAACCTGTAGATGCTGGAATTCAAATACAGGCAGGAGGCTAGAAGAACACAGCAAGCCAGGCAGCATCAGGAGGTGGAGAAGTCAGGACTGGGGGTGGGTTTGGGGAGAGCTGCAGATAAAGGGGTGGCGGGGGCCAAGTGGTGAAGTGAAGACAGGTAAAGGGTATGGTTTGGTTGGTCAGTGGGAGGAATGAATCCGGTTGGTGGCAGGGAGCAGTGCAGGGATGGGGAGGGGCTGGGAAGGGAGGTTATTTGAAATTGGAGAACTCAATGTTGAATCTTCTGGGCTTAAGGCTTCCCAGGCAGAAGGTGAGGGATTGTTCCTCCAATTTGTGCTATGGTTCGTTGTGGCAATGAAGGCGGCCAACTTTGATCATGTCGGAAAGGGAGTGTTTAGGGGAATTGAAATGGGCAGTGACTGGGAGGTCAGGTTAGCTCCTGCGGGCTCTGCTGTGATGCTCAGTGAACTATCCCCTTAAAGTTCAAGTTCATTGGTTCATGGAAGGAATCAGGTCCTGGTACTCCTACAAGGTTATCTTTTCATACCTTTTTGTTATCCTAACCTCCTTGCTGACTGAGAAGAATGTTTCTTCAAGGATGCTTATCAAACTACTTTGTGTCTAGGGCTAACTGCCTTCCTTTTACGCCTATTCTTCTACAAATATGTGTCTACTCTAAAATATAATTATTTAAAAAGCCTCATCCCAGGTAGGTCAAGCTTTCCCTTTTCTATTTCATTTAAAAATCAGAAATCTAATCAAATGACTTTCATCGGAGCTGCATTATCAGAGTCTTAATGCTACATTTTAGTCCCATTTTACTAAGACTCTGAGGCATTTTGTTGTCTGGCTGTGAAGGCCATGATTTGAACTCTATGAAATACTACATCTGCTAACATTTCCTTTGATTGTCTGTGTCAGTTAAGAAGAAAATCCCTAATACCTATTTTGTCATTTTCAGCCATAGGTTACTGCTGCAGTTGCCATTCAAGTACATCAAACAATGCAATTGCACCTTTACTGTTGCTTTGCTATAATCAGACTAGTTCTGTCCTCAACTACTCTGGGGCATCCTCTTTATCCAGCATTGCAGTGAGTTCCTTAATACCATCGCTCCTTCCCCTTTCTGTTAAATACAATCTTTCCTGAAACCTTATCAGCTTCACCTCCCCTGCATGGTCCAAGCTTCTCAGATGGTTATCAGTATTAAAAGAAAAATTTATTTTGTCAGTTCCAGTTACAAAAACAATTGTGCACCAGTTTGGTGATTGTAATACTGCTTTCACATCAGAGAAAATGCTTTTATTGATTTGAAGTAACTTTTGCTGTCAAACGCCTCAGGCAAAGCCTGTGGTACAAATCAAGTAAATCCTTGAATTCACAACACTTTTCCCTTGCTGTGATATCAGTAACCTAGTGATTCTTGAAATCCATTTCAAACGTGGCTGTGGTAGCAGCCTAATGAGTTAATAACCTCTCATCTCTGTAAATCCAAAACTTAATTTAGCCATCAACAGAAAGGAATAATTTCTTCTTGTGTCTCTAAGGTTTGGTAAAATTCTTGACATTGCTGACATCTTGTAACATTTTGTAGTAACTTGTAAACAAAAAACACAAAATCCATTTAACAGGTGGCAGAATGATTTAATTCACAAAATCTTATCCTGTCAATTCCTCCAAAAAGGTGGAGTAAAGCATTCTCCAACTTAACCAATTACATCATTTTATGCACTTTGTTTTAAAAATCCTTTCTTGCTCAATAGGGAGATAAAATTGATGTTATACCCAGGTTTTCTAAAAAAAAACAAATTTTTATGCTAAATTTTCTTCCACCATGAGCACAAATGATAGAAAAGGAATTATATCTTTGTCATACTATAAGGTAAACAAAAAAGATGTATGAAGAGAAAAAGACTAGTGAAGACAAATGTAGGTCCCCTATAGTTAGAATCAGGTGAATTCATAATAGATAAAGAGATTGCAGACCACTTGAACAAATATTTTAGATCTGACTTAGATGGACACAAAAGTATGAAGGAGGAACTGAAGGAAATCCTTATTAGTCAGGAAATGGGGACATTTAGGACTCATTGAAACTTATTAAGACCCCAGGCCTGATCCTGTACATCCCAGAGTACTAAAGGAAGTGGCCCTTGAAATAGTAGATGAATGTGATCATTTTCCATCATTCTGTAGACGCTGGAAAAGTTCCAGTAGACTGGAGGGTAGCTACTGTAAACCTACTTTTTACAAAAAGGAGGAGAGAGAAAGTGAGGAATTATTGGTCAGTAGCCTGACATTGGTGGTGGTGAAAACGCTGAAGTCAATTGTTGAGGATGAAATAACTCAGAATTTGGAAAGCTGTGACAGGATCAGTCCAAGTCAGCATGGATTCACTAACTGGAAACCATATTTGACAAATCTTGTACTTTTTGAGGATGTGACCAATAGAGTGGACAAGGGTGAAAGTTGTGTACCTGCACTTCAAAAAAAGTTTGGACAAGGTCCCACATAAGAGATTGCTAAGCAAAATTAAAGCTCATGGTATCAGAGATAATGTATTTACATGGATAAAGAACTGGTTGACAAACCCGAAACAGTGTTGGAATAAATGTTTCCTTTCCAGAGTGGAAGGCTTTCCAGATGGGGTACTGCAAGATTCAGTGCTGGGACTCAAGTTGTTCACAATATATATTAATAATTTGGATGAAGGAATTGAATGCAATATCACCAAATTTGCAGGCGACATGAAGCTGCTTGGCAGGGTGTGCTGTGAGGAGGATGCGAAGAGGCTTCAGGGTGACCTGGACAGGCTATTTGATAAATGCAATATAATGTGGATAAATACGAGGTTATCCACTTTGATGGCAAAAACAGGAAGGGCAGATTATTATCTGAATGGTGGCAGTTTAGGAAAAGGTGAGATGCATCGAGACTTGGGTGTCATGATGGAACAGTTTCTAAAGGTTGGCATGCAGGTGCAGTAATTGGTGAAGAAAGCTAATAGCATGTTGGCCTTCATAGTGAGAAGATTGGAGAATGGATGTTTTGCAGTTATGCAGGGCCATGCTGAGGTCATACTTGGAATATTGTACGGGCAGCACGGTGGCTCAGTGGTTAGCATTGCTGCATCACAGCACCAGGGACCTGGGTTTGATTCCAGCCTCCAGTGACCGTCTGGGTGGAGTTTACACATTTTCCAGGTGTCTGTATGGGTTTCCTTCAGGCTTCTTGAAAGTGGAGTCGCAGGTAGATAGGATAGTGAAGAGGGTGTTTGGTATGCTTTCTTTTATTGGTCAGAGTATGGAGTACAGGAGTTGGGAGGTCATGTTGCAGCTGTACAGGACATTGGTTAGGCCACTGTTGAAATATCTGTTGGAATGCAGTTCTGGTCTCCTTCCTATTGGAAAGATGTTGTGAAACTTGAAAGGGTTCAGAAAAAATTTACAAGGATGTTGCCAGAGTTGGAGGATTTGAGCTATAGGGAGAGGCTGAACAGGCTAGGGCTGTTTTCCCTGGTGCATCGGAGGCTGAGAGATGGCCTTTATAGAGGTTTACAAAATTATATGGGGCATGGATAGGGGAAATAGACAAAGTCTTTTCCATGGGGTCAGGAGTCCAGAACTAGAGGGCATAGGTTTAGGGTGAGAGGGGAAAGATACAAAAGAGACAACTTTTTCACACACAGGGTGGTACGTGTATGGAATGAGCTGCCAGAGGAAGTGGTGGAGGCTGGTACAATTGCAACATTTTAAGAAGCATTTGGCTGGGTATATGAATAGAAAGGGTTTGGAGGGATATGGGCCTGGTGCTGGCAGGTGGGATCGATTGGGTTGGGACATGTGGTTGGCATGGACGGGTTGGACCGAAGGGTCTGTTTCCATGCTGTATATCTCTCTGGCTCCCACAGTCCAAAGATATGCAGGTTAGGTGAACTGACTGTGCTAAATTGCTCTGTGTTCAGAGATGTGTAGGCTCTGTACATTAGTCAGGGGTAAACGTAGAGTTATAGGGTGGGAGGCTCGGTGTGGACTTGTTGGGCTGAAGGAATGTTTCCACACTGTAGGAATTCTGTGATACTATGATTGTGTGCAGTTTTGGTCCCCTAATCTGGGGAAGGACATTCTTGCAATTGAAGGAGTCCAGCAAAGCCTCACCAGACTGATTCCCAGGATGGCAAATATAAGAAAATACTGGATCATTTAGGCTTGTACTCACTGAATTTAAAAGACTATGGGGGGATCCCATAGAAACCATAAATAATCCTAATACGACTGGATGGGATACATGTGGAAAGAATATCCCCAATATTGGGTAAGTCCAGAAATCGGGGTCATAGCCCAAAAGATAAGGGAGAAGCCATTCAGGTCTGCGATGAGGAAGGACTTCTTCATTCAGTTGTGAACCTATGAAATTCTCTAGCACAGAAAGCTGTTGGGGCCAGTTTGGTAGATAGATTCAAGAGGGAGCTGGACATGCAGTTAAAGGGCTCAGGGCTCATGGAGAGGGAGGGGGATACTGAAGTTGCATGATGAGCCAAGATCATTTTGAATGGTGGTACAAGCTCAAAGAGTTGAATGGCCTACTCCGGCATCTATTTTCCGTATTTATGTATGAATGGCTGTCACAAGTGTGTCTCAGCTAGTGGTTTATTCACCTCTGGCATAAGTGCACAACCAGCCTGTTTCAGAGGTAATTTATCCCTCAGACATTCATTCATGTTTGGCTTTGAACCTTTGACTAGCCATAAATCTGTAGAGTTAAGGGTTTTGACAAAGTCTGATTTACCTACTGGTTATAAGAGGGCTGGGCAAGGTGAGGACCTATACAGGCAGCCAGCATCACTGAAAGGATTGGGCAAGTTGAGAAGCAGAAAGATTGGCAATGGATATGAGTGGTACTCGGAACATATTATTCTTGTTTATGTTTCTAGTCATAGACTTAGATCTGTAGCACAGTGAAAAGTCCTTTAGCCCATTAAGCTACTGCCAGTCAAAAGCTGCCATTTAAGTATTCTAATCCCATTTTCAGGCATTTGATCTATAGCCTTGTATGCTTTGGCGTCACAAGTGTACATTCAGATACTACTTAAACGTTGTGAAAGCTTCTGCCTCTCTCACCCTTACAGGCAGTGTGTTTAAGGTGCCCACCACCTCAAATCCATTCTGAACCTACTGCTTGTTAACTTAAATCCTTGGTCATTGATGCCTCCACCAAGAGTTTCTTCCTGTTTACCCTGTCTATGCCCTTCACAAGTTTATATATCTCAATCACAACCCCCTCAGTTTCTTCTGCTGCAAGTCCATCCAAATTGTCTTCATACTTAACTCTCCAAACCAGGTAACATCCTGACAAATCTCCTCTGCACCCTGTCGATTGCTATCACATCCCTACCAGGGATTCCAGAACTGTACACAATACTCTTGCTGTGACCTAACCAACTTTTAATACAGTTCCAGAATAACCTCCCTGCTCTCAATCTTTGTGTCTCAACTAATAAAGACAGTTATGCCATATGCTGTCTTAACCACTTTAGCCTGCTACCTCAGAAGAATGATGGACATGCACACTAAGGTCCCTCTGATCCTCTGCTTCCCAGGATCCTACCATTTATCAAATATTGCCTTGCCTTTTGTCCTGCCCAGGTTCATGACCATTCACTTCTCCTGATCAAATTCCATTTGCCACTGATCAGCCTGTCTATATCCTCCAATAATCTAAGACTACCCTTGTCATTTACCATCCCACAATTTTCATCCGTGAGCTGACCGATTAATCTTCCTACGTTCATATCTAAATCATGTGTTTGTATATATAAAACAGCAAAAGTCAAACCACTGATCCCTGTAGAACTTCAGTGGACACAGGCTTCGGTCTCAAAAACATCGCTGTACCATCGCTGTCTGTTTTCTACCACTCAATTAATTTGGGATCCAATTAGCCACAATCCTTGGATCCTTTAGGTTTTTTTCTTTGATTTGGTTTTGCATGGGAGGCTTATATAAAAAAAAAAGACCAAGTAAACTATGCTGAATGCATTGCCCTCAACCACACCTATTCGTAAAGTTCTGTCAAGTTGGTCAGATATGAACATCTCCTTAACAAAGCCTTGCTGACTGTTCTGGAATAATCCTTGCCCCTCTAAATGCAAATTAATTTTGTCCCTAAGAATTGCTTCCAGTAGTTTCCCCACTACTGAGATTAGACTGACTGCCCTGCTGTCCCCTATTTTATCTCTTGCTTCCTTGGAGAAAAAACACACATTGGAGGAGAGAAGGTCAAGGAGAAACCATATTATATCATCCCTCTCATATGACACAAAGTATCATGTGGCTTTATGAACAAATTATCATCCTACATATTCTGTAGTTATCCTTTTTATCCTGAATGTACTCACTGAGAATTTTTCTTTTATTTTCCACACCATTATACTTTCATGTCCCCTTATTGCTCTCCTAGTTTCCTTTTCTAATTTTCCCCATGCATCTTGCTGTGGGGAAAAGGCCATTTAACCCATTGAATCTGCACCAGCCCCCTCAGAAGGATCCCATCCAGACCCAACCCCTACCCTATCCTATAACCCTGCATTTTCCATAGCTAGTCCACCTAACCTATACATTACCCATACATTATGGGTAATTTAACATGGCCAGTTCAATTAACACATTTTTGGACAGGGACCAAGCTGGAGCACCTGGAAGAAATCCACACAGCCACTGAGAACATGTAAACTCCATACAAACAAACAAACAGTTACCCAAGGCTGGAATTGAACCCACATCCCTGGTGCTGGGAGGCAAACGTGCTAACCACTGAACCACCGTGCCACATTCTGTACTGTTCTCGGGCTTCTGCTATTTTGAGCTCAGTGTCTGCCATAAGTCTCCCATTTCTCTTTATCTGATCCTGAGCCCTTTGATAGCCAGGGATTACAGGATTTGTTGTCCAACACATTGTTGTTATTGGAACATATTTACTCCTTGAATGTGTTTCAATTCTCTGATACAGATTAAAAGTATCTGCTGCCAGCCTACTCTGGGCAAATCACACTTGATCTAGTTAAAATGGACCTTCCCCCCGGTTTAGAACTTTGATTTCATTCACATTGTTGTTCTTTTCCATTAGAATCTGAAATCTCATGGAGTTATGATCACTGTCTACAAAATGCTCCCCTGCTGATACTTCAAATCACTTGCCTAACATGGTTACCTAAAATTAAGAACAGGACTGTTCACTCCCTTTGTAGTGCTTTCTACATACTGGCTTATAAATTGCCTGGGTGCATTTGAAGAATTCCACTCCCTGTAGGCCTTCTACATTGTGACTATCACAGTTAATGTTGGGGAAATTGAAATCCCCAGTTATCACTATGCTACTCTTTCACACTTCTCTGGAATGTTAGTATGCTCCCAGCAATGTGATTGTTCCTGTTTGACTTTTAAGTTCTACCCTCATGACTTAATTTGAGGAACCTTTTAAAATGTCATCCTCCTTACTGCTGTAATTGATTCCCTGCTCAATACTGTGACACCTTTTTTTTAAAACCTCCTTCCCAGAAGACCCTACATCCTGGAATATTGAAATGCCAATCCAGCCCTCTCCTTCCTCCCACCTCTGCGCTCCGCTCCCCCACCAACCCCCACATCATACCGCCATGTTTTGATTTGTGCCTTCAACACTTCTACCTAGCTTATTAGACTCCTTGCATTAAGTAACTACCATCCAAACTCCTTGGTGTCTTAACTAGCCAATGATTTATGTGCCTTCTAAACTCCCTTACTGTCTGTCCTAATTTTGAGTGTTCATCTCCTGCTGGACTTCCTCTCAGGAACCCACTCTCCTGCCAAATTAGTTTAAACCCACTTCTGCACTGGCAAACCTCCCTTCCCCAAAGATGATGGTCCCATTCCGGTTTAGATGCAGCTCATGTGCTTTCTATTGGTCACACTGTCCCTAAAAACGATCCCAATGTTCTAGAAATCTAAAAACCCTGCTGCTCCATTTGTCTTGCCAGGCATGCATCTGGACTAACTTCTTAGTTCTATATTCACTAGCACATAAAACCAGAAGTAATCAGACACAACTATCTTTTGAAACTGTTCTTTAATCTACTGCTTAGCTCCCTAAATTCTGTTTAGAGGACCTCAACCCTTTTTCGACCTGTCATTGGGTACCAGTATGTGCCATGATCTGTTTGCCCTTCCCCTTCAAAGTGCCCTCTAGCTGTCCAGTGACTTCCCTAATCCTAGCAATAGGAAGGCAAAATATGATTATGGAGTCTCCTTTGCAGTTGAAAAGCACCTGTGTATTTCTCTTACAATTGAATTACCCACCATTATAGCACTTGCATTCTTCTTCCTCCCCTCTTGTGTAGCAGACCCACCAATGGTGCCATGAAGTAGGTTCCCACTGTTTTCCCCTACACAGTCCTTTCCTCCAACATTATCTAGAACAGTACATCCGTCAGAAAACCTTCAAGAACTTTCAAAAGCTGATTGGGGGCAAGTGTTAGCAGGTAAAGAGACAGCAGGAAAATAGGAGGCTTTCAGAAATGTTCACAGAGTTCAAAGAAAGTATATTGCTGTTAGGGTGAAGAGAAAGGCTGGTAGGTATAGGGATTGCTGGATGACGAAAGAAATTGAGGGTTTGGTTAAGAAAAAAGCATATGTCAGGTATACACAGGATAGAACGAGTGAATCCTTAGAGTATAAAGGAAGTAGGAGTATACTTAAGAGGGAAAATCAGGAAAGCAAAAAGGGGACATGAGATAGCTTTGGCAAATAGAATGAAGAATCATCCAAAAGGTTTTTACAAATACATTAAGGACAAAAAGGGTAACTATGGAGAGAATAGGGCCCGTCAAAGATCAGCAAGGTGGCCTTTGTGTGGTGCCACAGAAAATGGGGGAGATACTAAGCGAGTACTTTGCATCAGTATTTACTGTGGAAAAGGATGTGAAAGGTATGGAATGTAGGGAAATAAATGGTGACATCTTGAAAATGTCCATATTACAGAGGAGGAAGTGCTGGGTGTCTTGAAACACAAAGGTGGATAAATCCCCAGGACCTGATCAGGTGTACTGTTGAACTCAGAGGCTAGGGAAATGATTTCTGGGCCTCTTACTGAAATATTTGTATTATCGATAGTCATAGGGGAGGTGTCGGAAGACTGAAGGCTAACGTGATGCCACTGTTTAAGAAAGGTGGTCAGGACAAGCCAGAGAACTATAGACTAGTGAGCCTGACCTCAGAGGTGATTAGGAATAGTCAACATGGCTTTGTGTGGGGGAAATCATGTCTCTCAAACTTGATTGAGTTTTTTGAAGAAGTAACAAAGAGAATTGATGAGGACAGAGCGGTAGATGTGATCTATATGGACTTCAGTAAGGCTTTCCCACAAGGTTCCCCATGGGAGACTGGTTAGCAAAGTTAGATCTCATGGAATACAGGAAGAACTAGTCAATTGGATACAGAACTGGCTGAAAGGGAGAAGACAGAGTGGTGGTGGAGGGTTGTTTTCAGACTGGAGGTCTGTGACCAGTGGAGTGCCACAAGGACCAGTGGAGTGCCACAAGGATCAGTGGTGGGTTCACTTTTCATCATTTATATAAATGATTTGGATGTGAGCATAACTGTCTTTTGTATTTTTACACACAATTAGGACAGTGGAAAATATGAGGAATAACTGAATTTGATAAAGACAGCACGTGAGATAATAAATAACTAATTCAGACTCTCTAAAAGAAAAAGCCAGTTTGAGTGGCCCGAAGGAGTAGCAATTAACTTTGGAATGGAAATGAATAGGATGCATAAAAAGATTCCAAATCCTAGGGATTATAGTGTCTGTTGACCATAAGAACTTGAGGCTAGCTGTAGGGATGTCAGTCATTGGTGGTTTTACCGGATTGGGTGTATGGATTAGGAGGGAAAAGACTGTAACCATACTGTGTGATCATTGTAATACAGAAATGTATTTTTAATTTTTTTTTACTGTACAAGTCACTTATGATCTAATTTCTGATCTGAGCCAAAGATTAAGCAAATAACAGAGCTCATACTTCGAGACCAGATTCAGGGAAGATCCTTTGGCCCTCTTACTGTGGTTTTTGCACGAACAAACAACTTCCACTTGCCTATGTTCTGCCTGCCTACGTGCCACTGAAAAACATGGCTTATCTGTGTAAACCAGTCAGAGCTAAGGCCATAGCTGTGTGTGATGAGTAGCTGAGAGGGTGGGGCAAATAGAATTTAAACTAGAAAAGAGAGAAGTTATGTCCTAAATAGCCTAACTTGTATTCATTTTCTGTATATGGATGTGTCTATCCAGATATTGAAAATGTTTCCAAAATATGTTACCTTGGTTAAGAGACAGCTTTTTGGGTTAGGTCAGTATGTGTCTTGGATAGGAGTTGAAAGGTGATGCTATAGAAGTGCAACCGAGGGTCCCTCTTGTGGTGCAGAGGTTCAAGACCCACCTGCTGCAGAGGTCTCTGAAGTTAAGTATTGTTCCAGTTGCAACATTGTTGGAGAAACTTTCAGGAACGGGACCACAGTTAAATGAAAGCAGACGCCATAACATTTGTGTGACTGGTTCAGATTCTGGTCAAAGATGGCTCCCAGAATATTGATTTTTTTTTTAAATCATTCTACCTTTGGAAGCTGTATTTTCATCTGCTTAAATTCTAATCTCTGGAATTTCTTTCCTAAACATCTACACCTCTACGTCTCTTTCCCCCTCAAACCTACCTTTTTTGTTTAAGCTTTGATCATTTGTCCTTATATAGCAGTGTCAAATCTTGTTTCATAGGTTCTTTATAATGCACTTGAGGATATTTTGATGTTCAGGTGCTTTTTAAATGAATGTTATTGGTGTTGGAGGACTCAATTTTCTCATTACCTGACTGTGTATGGTATAAGACTTAATAGTGAGCTAGGACTGAGTACTTGCAGGTTTTGAGAGAGAAAGTATAAATTTTCATTTTCTAGAAATCTAATTTAGATGTTCTTGGCATCAAACAGAAATCAGTTTGTTTCCCACCTTGTAAAGGGTTTTAACAAGATGCCTCTGATGAAAGAGCAGCTTAGTTAAGAAGCAGCTGAAACTGGATCCTCACTCAGATGAGCCTTTTTTCTTAACTTGTATTTTGTGCACTCATGGGATGTGGGTGTTGCTGGCTCATCTGCGTTTATTGCCTGTGCCTTGTTGCCTTTGAGAAGGTGGTGGTGAGCTGCCTTCTCAAATCACTGCTGTCCTCGTGTTTGTAAAACGATCTAATTTAGTGTGACTGAACACTTGTCTCTAATTTATAATGGAGTGCTGGAGTAAAGATTAAAGAATTTAAGGGGAGGAAGGGAAGGAGGTCTTCTATTGTTTTTGCTTTTCTAAAGCTTTTTAGTCTCAGGAATTGATTATTGCTATTATTGCAGGAGAACCAGTTAGTTATTTGGTGAATAATAAGTTACTGAAGTTTATTCTCTATTTAAGGTTCATAGTAAAATAATTAAATAGTTCCTTAGAACATGTTAAGGATAACAGGACACGTATTGTGTCACTGTGGTAGCCTATAGGAGTTTCTGGATATTGAAGCATGACTGCAGCACATATTTGAAGTTCAAACAAATTTGACTCAGTTTATAAAACAAGAGACTGAACTACAGGCACTATGATTGGTGGGATATTCTTTGTACCAGTTGGTAGTCACACCTCTTGGGTTGTGTTATCTGATTTGGTCAGTGCCCAGAGGTAGAAGAGTGTGACTGCAAGTGAGACAGCTAAAGCAGTGTAGAGGGCAGGGCCCTCCATTTGTAATTATCCAACAGGTTTGATATGGAAGTGATAACTGTAGGGTAGACAAATACATTTAAGACAGAGGTAGATTCTTGTTAAGCAAGGAGTGAAAAGTTGTCAAGAATGTACATTTAAGTTTATAATCTGATTCGCCAAGATATTATTGAATTGGGGAACCTTAAGTCTTTATTAGGATCAAGTGAAGAGAGAACTTATGTCAATATATAATACTTTATATCTATATTTATTAAATTAGATGGACCACTGTTTATTTGCAAAGCTTGCCAAGACCTTGGATACAGTGTTAGTTGTGCTTTTCTTTCCAGACCTCAGTTTTCTAAAGTCTGAAAATTTATTGTTTAGATTGAATGTTTGAATTTGTTAGTATACTAACACTGGTACTAAAATCTTCTACTTCACTGTCCTGACAAACCGATCAAATAAAATTACAATTGGGAAAAAAAAAAGTTAACCTCCAGGCTTCAGTCATTTTTCAATCTCAAATTCTACATAATATTCTCTGCATTAATCTTACTTCCATTTAATGCTTGCTTGTCATGTATTGAAGTTTTTCTTTGACTACAATGTATTTGGTGAATTGTGTATAATATTTATTTTCTTTCTTCCCCCATATTGTAGTGGGTTTGTTTTCTTGCGGTTGATTTGTCCGGCTATTCTCAATCCACGGATGTTCAGTATCATTTTGGGTGAGTCTTCCCTTATGAAAGTTCACACTGCTTGATACTTTGTAACCATAGTATCTTTTACATCCTCCGCTTCTTGGATCCAACTTAAATTCTTGCAGCTTTCCTCCTTTTGTATACATGGAGGTAAAACCAGCTTCAGTCTTACTTTCTATGCATTAGGTAATTAAAGTTGCCTGGTCTGCAGGATTGCCTTACCAGTAAACTGCCTTTATACTAATTTCAAGGGTATGTCTGCACTTGTAGCCCTAACCAATATCGCAGGAACAAAAGATTGCAAAACTGTAGAATTTTTTAAAAAACTCAGCAGTTGCATAGCCTCGACATTTTTTTGTTATCCACCGTCTTTCCCTGTAAGTGTGTAAGTTTTGCCCCTATGTTTTTCATAACTATGCGCACATGGTGATTCAAAAGGGCTGAATGGTGCTCATTCTGCATGGATACTGTCTAGTTTGAGCTGTTGTACAGCTCAGAAAGGAGCATTGCTCTAAGTTTTACAGCATCTGAACAGAGAAACAGCCTTCATTTGTGTGGTCAATAATCTTTCATCAGAACCTGTTAAGGTATTTCCAGCATGTGCAACATTTGTTTTTTCATCCTTATTCTTCCATAGCATGTGAGCATTGCAAACTTTGAACTATTTTCAAACTGAGTTTTGTTTTAAGCATTGGCAAAGGGTAGTTAAAAGTCCATAAGACTTGATTGCTGTGGACCACATGTGGGCTATTCATTCCATCAAGTCTGTCCCACCATTAAATGAGATCATGGTCAATCTGATAGGCATAAAGAGAGTCGAGGACTTTTTCCTCATTACCCTTGGTTCCCTTACTGATTAAAACTCTTTCTCGGCCTTGAATGTACTTAAGGCTGGATCATTAACAGCCATCCACAATAAAAAATTCCACAGATTCCCTACTCTGAAGAAATTCCTTTTCATCTGTGTCTAAATTGGGGGAGCCCTTATTCTGAGCTTATGCCATCTGATCCTGGACTCTCCAACATGGGAATTGACCTTTCCACTTCTACCATCAAGTCCCTATTTCAAAACGTTCACCTCTCATTCTTCTAAACTCCAATAAGACAGTTTCCCCACAGCTGGTATCAGATTAGATTAATAAACCTTCTCTGGACTGCTGCCAATACCAGTATAAAAGGGCACAAAACTGTTCACAGAATTCAAGCTGTGGTGTGAATTGACTAGTCATGTGTAGTTTCAACAAAGCCACCCCCTACTCTTATAAAAGCCAACATTCCATTCAACTTCACTATTACATGCTGAACATGAATGCTAGGTTTTTGTAATTCCTTCACAAGAACTCCCTCCATTTAATAGCATTCTGCATCTTTCTCTATTTAAAATAGCATTTAGTTATTCTATTCTACGTTCCAAAGTGTATCACATCATTTTCCCACATTATAGTCCTTCTAACAAGATTTTGTCCATTCACTTAACTTGTCTATCACTCTGCAGACTCTTCTTATCTGTAAACTTGCCTCTTCTAAAGTCATTAAAATAAATAATTGAAAACTACTACTGGGATCAATACGGAGGCCATAGTTCTCTTATTTGTAGATTTCCACCCTGGAAATGCACGCCCCCATATCCCAACACTATCTTCTATTCATTAGCCACTCTTCTATCCGTGCTAATAGCCTACACCATGTCCTTTTATCTTTAGTCTAATGTATGATACCTTATCAACTGCCTACTAAAAATCTCAATATATTATATCCATTGCTTCCCTTTTATCTAGCCAGCAGGTTACGTATTCAAAAAGTTCCAATAAATTTGTTGGGCACAATATCGCCTTTTGTGAAGCCACACTAACTCTCTTCCTTCATATTATATATTTCTAAATGTTCCACTATTATATGCTTTATAATGGACTTTAACGTTTTCCCAATTAGATGTTAAGCCAATTGGCCTATGGTTACCTGGTTTATTTTTGTCTCGACCCTTTATAAATGTATACATTGGTAGTTTTCCAATTCTCCTGGACTTTTCAAAACTCTAAGGATACTTGGAAATTTATTACCAATGCATTCACACTTTGTGTTCTAGAATATTAAAAGGAAGAAACCATACTGTCAGGTCCAGGGAACTTATTGGTCTTCAGCATGATTAGTTTACTTAGGCGGATTTTTAAACTCCATTCTAGTGATAGTTATCATATTTATTTCCTCTTCTCTATTTTGTCCCTTGATTATATAATAATTTACAACACTATTAGTGTCTTTTACTGTGAAGACTGATAAAGTGCTTTTGTAAGGTTTGTAGCTCAGGTTGAGGTTTAGGGTGCAGGTTTGCTCGCTGAGCTGTAGGTTTGATATCCAAACGTTTCATTACCTGGCTAGGTAACATCAGTGGCGACCTCCAAGTGAAGCGAAGCTGTTGTCTCCAGCTTTCTATTTATATGTTTGTCCTGGTTGGGGTTCCTGGGGTTTGTGGTGATGTCATTTCCTGCTCGTTTTGAGGGGTTGATAGATAGATCTAGATACCATGTGTTTGTTTATGGCGTCGTGCTTCCAAGGACTGCCACAAACACTACGTCTGACAAACCAGAAGAAAGTTAGCCACCAGGATACATGAACACCAGCTAGCCACAAAAAGACATGACCCTCTCTCCCTCGTAGCCCTACACATGGATGAAAACACATCTATCCTGGGACAGGCTAAGCAAAGACATGCCAGAGAATTCCCAGAGGCCTGGCGCTCCAACCACAACGCCATAAACAAACACATAGATTTAGATACCATCTAGGTACGAGCCCCAGTGCCACGAGCAGGAAATGACATCACCACAAACTCTAGAAACCCCATCCAGGACAAACCTATAAATAGAAAGCAGGAGACAACAGCTTCGCTTCACTTGGAGGTCGCCACTGTTGATGTTACCTAGCCAGGTAATGAAACGTCTGGATACCAAACCTACAGCTCAGCAAGCAAATCTACATCCTAAACAAAGTGCTTATTCATCTCCTCTACTGTTTTCTGCATCTCCATTATAATTTCTCTAGCCTTTTTCTCTAAGGACCATATGTTCGCATTGGCTTTTTAAAAATATCTTCATAAAAGCTGTTGCAATCCATCTTAAACTTATTTTTTTTTGGGTTGTTTCTTGCTGGTTTGCGGCTTGCCTCTAATATTTCCCACTTTGTTTATGTTATCTTTCATTTTCATGCGATCCTTAAGTTCCCTGGTTAACCACTGTTGGCTTATCCCCTACCTAGAATCCCCCTTCCCTACTGAAATATACTTTTCTTGTGAGAGTCTTGAACTATTTTCTTAAATGTGTCTATTTTTCAACCGTCTTTGCTGCGAAACTTCCTTCCCAGTCCACTCCAACCAGGTTTGTCCTCCTGCCTTTTATAATTATTCTTATTAGAACAGTTGCTTCTAATACAAATTTGTCCCTCAGAATGAATGCTAAATTCTACCACGCTGTGGACTGTTTCCAAAGAGATTATTAAGACAAATTTCAGACATACATAATTATGTCTTATTATTAAAGCTTGCCTCATTACATATCCCCAGATTCAACATAGTCTGATCCCTGGTTAGACCTGAACATGATGTTCTGGGAAACTTCCCCAAATATTCTGAATATTTTCTCATGGCTTTACCTGCCAATCTGACTGTCCCAATCTACATGAAGATGAATGTCATCCATGATAAATGCATTGCCTATGGTGTGGCATCCCACTATATAGTTAGAGAGCCTGTAGAACAGTGATTCCCAGCCTTTTCCAAATCATACTTAAATGAGACAAACTGTTCTACAGCATAACCCCTTTTTTCGGCTGAATTGTTTGTCCATAATCTTTTCTTTTAAACAGATCACTGCCTTATTAGAAATATTTCTAACAAAGTTTATGCAGTAAATTAAACAAGGATCAAAAGCACCAACATTTCAAATCCACCAGAAAAAGTAATGTTCAACTATGAGCACAAATATGTTTTCAACATCTACTCCAGTCAATTCTTTGTCAACTTTTCTCTGCATATGAGACATATCAGATAGGTATCAAATGGTATGTCCTGTTCATGAAAATCACGTAGTTTTCATTGTGCTGTCTGAGCAGTTCTTTTCTTTTGGGTTTAAATGTTTCGTCAACTGAATTACTAGAGGAATCACCTCATTTGACAAGAAACTTCTTTGATCTAAGACTTAAGCCACAGAATCTAGCCGAACTAAAGCAGAATCCAAAAATATTCATCTTAAATTTCTTGCTAATGTGGAAACTTGTCCAAACAGACAAGCCCCTTCAACGGTTATTCAGCAGTTGTGTGTCTCTACTGTGCATGCTGTTTTTCTCATCTTGGAGATACGTTCATTGATCAATACACATGCTCAAACTGAATATTTGGGTCTCTACATGCACAAGCAGGCTCCATAACATGTGAATTCCCAATCTTCTGTACACACATGGTGATAATGTCTATGCATGTCTGGTACAGAGTCTCCATGCATGGCAGTTTCAGGGCTCTGTGCGAAGTGGTGCTCCTTCCACAGAAGGTCATGGCACACATCTCACACTGCTTGAAATCCTGATAATAACTCCTGCCACTATCTTCCCTTTTTTTTTACTTATCTCCATCCATATGGATTCTATGTCCAAAATCATTTCTTGCTATTGTGCTTATTCCATCACATACCACTAATGCTTCACTTTGGATCATATTTGAATTAGCTTATAGGTTAATTACTTAAGATTCCCTGCTTTTTGCAAATTGCTGTAATGATACTTTAAATTTTAGTTTATTGCCACCCATAGGGAAACTATTCTTATAATCAGAGGTGAATGGAGGGTGGGGGAATGGGTCTGGGTGGGTTACCGTTCGCAGGGGCGGTATGGATTTGTTGGGCCTGTTTCCATCCTGTAAGGAATCTAATCTAATACTTAAAAAAAAAACCCTGAAGATCTAAACACTGATAAGGTTTGGTGAACGTTTCCAATCAGCTGCTTTCCCACCACTCATGTCATGCTAATCTCACTGCATCCAAGATCCATGTCTTGTATCCTCTCTCACTTTGGACAGTTTTCTTCTTGTAGTAAAATTTCCCGTAGTGTTGTCAATACTTTGTCTTCTCATTCTGCTGGAGTCCCATGCAATTCACAATGCTTCTTGCTCAAATGCTGAAAGAGTTGGACACTCATGCAAGTCAAACTAGATAAGGATAGTAGTATATATCTTTCCCTAATGGGAAAGAAAACTTCTACTGCAATCAACGATAGTCAAATGGTCACCATTACAGGGATGAGATTTTATTCACTAAACTTAAATTCCACCAGCTATGTTAATGTTTTGTAGACATGTACAAATCATGTTAAGCCACAGGTTAGTTAACATTTTGCCTTTTGTATAAGTTATGTGAAGAGTGCAGTTTTTACTGGTGTGGTGGATGAAGAGAGGAGACTATGTAACTAGAGGAACTGTGATAAGAGGATAAACAAGAATGAAAGAAACAGCTGATAAAGGAAGGGGAACAGTGGAAATGTTTGCAATGATTTTCCTTTTTATACCTTGAGTAGATCTTATCTTAAGCTTTGAGCACAAGAGCTCACATTATGGGGTTTTATATTATTACTGATCAAGTGCAGCTCACTTTTAATGCTTGCACAGATGCAAAGGTTTGTGCTCTCTCTAGAAGGTTAATGGCTTGACTGCATCCATTAAGTAATGAAAATATTAAAATTTTACCATGCTACTTGATGGAAGGAGGCTATTCACTACTAGAATTGTTCAGGTTGTCCTGCTTTTCCACTGTATAGGTAGAGCATCTTTTAGGCATTTATCGAATCTCCTTCTGTATGGTTCAATTTAGGGTGAGGGGGGGAAAGATAGGTTTTTTTTAATATAAGGGGCAATTTTTTCCACGCAGAGGGTGGTGCGTGTGTGGAATGAGCTGCCAGAGGAAGTGGTGGAGGCTGGTACAATTACAACATTCAAGAGGCATTTGGATAGGTATAGGAATAGAAAGGGTTTGGAGGGACATGGGCTGGGTGCCAGCAGGTGGGACGAGATTGGACAGAAGAGTCTGTTTCCATGTTGTATATCTCTATGATAAAGTCTCTATGCAATGCATTTTAGATCATACTAATCACTTTCAATGGTGGAAGAGCTTATAACTAGCCCATACATTTAAAATTGCTGTATTAAACCATTTACGCTTTTGGACACCTCCGATCTTCTGATGTTTTCAGCTTCAAGTCTGTCTACATGACTGATGGCTGTCATCCTTAGCACCGTTTTGGTTGATATTTTCTGTATTGTAGCACCCTTCCTAAGTTGTGTGCTCAAATGAATATCATACCACAATCTTAAGACAAAGCAATATTTGAGAGATTTGGTGAACTTCCTTGTATTTGGATTATCTATTATTAAAGCCAACGGATTTCATAGGCTTTTTTAGCTTCTGAACTTAGCAAGTTCAAAGATTTGTGTACGTGTACCCCAGATCTCCTGTGCTGTGTTTAAAACTGTATCACTATTCCACTAAAATAACTGCACAGAGAGACCCATCTTCTATCACCCTTTAAATTTACTTGTGCACAGTACACCGGCTGTTTCCAGCCAGCTTAATCTGAGTGCAAAGGACTGACTTATAAATAACCTGGTTATTTTTCTTAAAATGGTACAAAATACAGTTGACAAATAAAACAGCAGTTCACAAAAACACCACTCTTATTACAAACTGTTCAAATAGTTTTCAGGGAAAGGAGGTCAAACCTCAAATCCCACTTTGTCAAAAGGTAACAGTAACCTATGCAGACGAGACAGTCCAATCAAATAAGAAACAGTACATAAAACATGTCGCCATTAAGAATAACATCTGCCACCAATCACAACATCTTTGGCTTGCCTTCCTGCAGGACAGTTGTTGGCCTTCTGTTCTCTGGCCATCCTACGTACTGACTGATCCTCCCCAGCCTGCTTTCCTAACTCAGACTATCGCTGTGACTGACCCACCCACTTTTTCTCCTGTCCAGCATTCCTATGGAGCAGCTGTTCATCAGCTCAGCTCCCAACCACCTCCTGTACTGACCAGCCTGCCCTATACCAACTTTCCTGAGAGACACTATCCATTAGGGAGAAAGTGAGGTCTGCAGATGCTGGAGATCAGAGCTGAAAATGTGTTTTGGAAAAGCGCAGGTCAGGCAGCATCCAAGGAACGGGAAATTCGACATTTCGGGCATAAGCCCTTCTTCAGGAATGAGGAAAGTGTGTCCAGCAGGCTAAGATAAAAGGTAGAGAGGAGGGACTTGGGGGAGGGGCGTTGGAGATGCGATAGTTGGAAGGAGGTCAAGGTGAAGGTGATAGGCCAGAGTGGGGTGGGGACGGAGAGGTCAGGAAGATTGCAGGTTAGGAAGGCGGTGCTGAGTACGAGGGATTTGACTGAGACAAGGTGGGGGGAGGGGAAATGAGGAAACTGGAGAAATCTGAGTTCATCCCTTGTGGTTGGAGGGTTCCCAGGCGGAAGATGAGGCACTCTTCCTCCAACTGTCATGTTGTTATGGTCTGGCGATGGAGGAGTCCAAGGACCTGCATGTCCTTGGAGGAATGGGAGGGGGAGTTAAAGTGTTGAGCCACGGGGTGGTTGGGTTGGTTGGTCCGGGTATCCCAGAGGTGTTCTCTGAAACATTCCGCAAGTAGGCGGCCTGTCTCCCCAATATAGAGGCGGCCACATTCAGGTCCTTTGACTCCTCCATCGCCAGACCATAACAACACGACAGTTGGAGGAAGAGCGCCTCATCTTCCGCCTGGGAACCCTCCAACCACAAGGGATGAACTCAGATTTCTCCAGTTTCCTCATTTCCCCACCTTGTCTCAGTCGAATCCCTCGTACTCAGCACCGCCTTCCTAACCTGCAATCATCTTCCTGACCTCTCCGCCCCCACCCCACTCCGGCCTATCACCTTCACCTTGACCTCCTTCCACCTATCACATCTCCAAAGAAGTGAAAACACATTCAAAACAAAATGCAAGGGCAAAGCCCTACCACAAGAAAAAAAAATTCTCTTTTTACTTTAAGGACAAAGTGTAACACAGCTGTAAGCAGTGAAGTGACAGGTTCCTAATGAGGGCTGAATTACACCTGAAACACTGAGGACTGATCTACAGTCAAAATAAAGAAATACTAGTTAAAACTGACTTTGTAAACAAGCCAGCTGAGGAATTAGGTTCTCCAAAACTAAACAAACAGAAACCAACACCAGCAACACCACACTGACTGGCCCAGCCAGTGCATAGTCAGTTCCCCCAACCAAAGGAGTCTTGACATCACCTGTTTTGTAAATTTTATTAAACAGTACAAAATACAGTTCACAAAAAAACCATTATGTACAGGGGAAAGGGCAAAGCCAAACACTACACTCCATCGTTCAACCAGTTTTTCAGGAGAATGAGGACAAACTTCAAATCCCATTTTCATCCAAAGATAAAACAATAAACACAGAAACAGTGCATAGAACACAGATCAGATATAGCTATAAAGAAAGGACACCTGACACCCATCCGCACCACATACTGATCAGACAGTCCTTGGCTAGCCTTCCTGCAAGACAGTCGGCCTTCCAGTCTCTGGCCACCCTGCGTACTAACTGACCCTCCCCAGGCCTGCTTTTCTCCAGGCTGGTAGTCAACCACCCAGTTGCCCCGCATACTAACCGGAATACCCTGGGCCACGTTCCCACGAGTGGTTTGTTGGCCTTCCATTCTGCAGCCACCCTGCGTACTGACTGATCCTCCCAAGCCCACTTTCCTCCGGGACAGATGTCGGACACTGACTCACCGTCACCTTACTTACTAACCAAACTTTCACTGATGTGCTTTCCTACAGTCAGGCTGTTGGCCTTCCAGCACCCAACCACCCCAGGTACTGACTGACTGACCTTTTCCCTTGGCCGGCGTTCTATAGACTGTCCAGCTTCCAGCCTCCCTACAAGCTACCATCAGCCGACTGGCTCAGTCTCCCTTCTCAGCCTGCCCTATAGCAGCTTTCTTGAGAGGACGCTATAAATTGCCTGACCCTGCCCACCCCACATACTAACAGGCTCCTCTGCCTGCTTTCCTCCATGTCAGTCATCAATCCTACCACCCCACACCCTAGCTGCCCTTCACTAGACCAGCTTTCCTATGTGCATGCTGTTGGCTACCTACACCCCAGCCACTCTGCATACTAATAAAACCCCAAGCCCAAATCATTGGCACTCCAGCTCCCAGCCTCCCCACATACTGACTAGCCCACGCTGGCTTGCGCTCAAAACACAATTACGAAACCCATATACAGTAACAGAATTCGCAATCCTCAATACAGTTTCCAGTATCAAGCAGAGTGCTCATCTCCCAACACACACACACACACACACACAGTCTCCATCTGGGCCTGGCTCTTCCAGGGAGAGCCAAAGGACCAGGCCCACTCTCCGGACCACAGTACATTGTAAAGGTATAGTTAATCCACAGGGGCTTGGTCCACAAGGATGCAGCAATTGCTCACCTCCCAGCACACAGGTGTTCAGTACTTAGAGGCCTAGTCACCCACACATGACCAGCTCATTTGGAAAGGTGTATTTTCTCACAAGGGCTCAGTCAAAATGCCAAAAAGTGAAAAACAATTAAAGTGTAAGGGCTAAGCCCTGCCACAAAATCAATCCTTTTCTCAAAATAAAAAAGTCACATAGGAAACTGTTTCATCGGCTGTAATCAGCCTAATGAGAACTAGGCCCCAAACCCTACCATTCAACCAATTTTCAGGGAAATGAGGACAAACCTCAAATCCCCCTTTCAGTCATCACAAAACAGTAACAAGTTACATATGAAAGGCAGTCCAATTAGAATTTTTAAAAAGTGCATAGAATACAGACTACCCCAGCAAGCTCCCATTCTGAGGCTCTAGGACAGTTCGTCCTGTTCCCACCCCCGGTCAACAGAAATCAGGACGGCATATCTGCCTTTCGCACCTTCCGGCCACCACTAGGACGGCCCGCCCCAAACCTACCCAGGGTGACAGCACTAAGGATGGCCTACCCACCTTTTGGCTCTACGTACCATCTGGCTATTGCCCATCCTGACACTTTCCAGCCACTTCTAGGTTAGCCCATCAGGACAGCTCACAAGCCTTCTCGTTGTCAACTTGCCCCTAAGCATTTTGCAGCCACCTTTAGGACAGTCCATCCTGTTTCTCCAACCCACCCCCACCAGGACAACAGCACCCAGGATGGTTTACTCACCTCCTGGCCCTTGGTGCAGTTGGCATTGGGGTGGCTTACCCAACCTCCAGTGCACAAGACAGCCTACCCACCCTCTGTCTGTCAGGGTGACAGCTTTCAGAACAATCTGTGAGCCTCCCAGCTCACAATGCAGTCTGCCAGACCCAGGGACATACAAGACAGTGCAGGTGATAAACTCAACAAGACAGTCAATTACCAACAAACAGTCCTTTCTGGTACAGAGTTCATTACCGTAAACAGTTCTCTTCAAAATGGATCCATTCCCAGGTAAAGAGTCCAGTTTGCATTGTCAGAGAGACACTCCACAACCAGAGGCAGAGGCAGAGTCCACTCTTGAAGGCAACATATACGTATTCCACAGCACAGGTACTCAGTCTCCATAGAGGTCTGGTTTATCTACAGGGAACCAAGCCCTCTCATGGAAATGCAGTACATTGTGAGGGTGCAGTTAACTCGGGGGGGGGGGTTTGGTCCACTCTGAAGGCAGAATCCACTCCCAAACTCCAGGACTTCCCCCACCCAGTGCACGCAGAGGGCTAGGCCTACCTACAGGAACAGCTCATCTAGAAAGATGTATTTTCTCATAAGGGCTCAGTCCAAAACACCAAAAAAAAAGTGAAAACATTAAAAAAAACTAGAATGCAAGGGGTAAGCTCTGCCATAAAATCATTATAATCCTTTTCTCAAAGTAACAGGCTGTTACCAGCTAGTGAAACAACAGTTCCCTAATGAAAACTGAAACACGTTGTTTAGATCAGGCAGTTTAGAAATCAGTACTCAATAAAAGAGGGATAC
This sequence comes from Hemiscyllium ocellatum, assembly GCF_020745735.1. Classification (NCBI taxonomy): domain Eukaryota; kingdom Metazoa; phylum Chordata; class Chondrichthyes; order Orectolobiformes; family Hemiscylliidae; genus Hemiscyllium; species Hemiscyllium ocellatum. The sequence continues at coordinate 49,033,204 of NC_083402.1, forward strand.
CAATATAATCCAGCCAGTTTAGGAATCAGGTTCTCCAAAGAAACCAACAGCAGCAGGAACACACTGACTGTTGCCCAACCAGCACAGTCAGTCCCCTACACCAAGGGATTCTTATTCAACAGTACAGAGTTTACAAACAAACAGTTAACATTAACAGCTGTATACCGAAAAACAGCAATTTACAAGGGAGAGGAGCAGCAAAGTCAGGCCCCAAATCCTACTGTTCAACCATTTTTCAGGGAATGAGGACAATCCTCAAATCTCCACTTTCAGTCATCACAAAAGTAGCAGTAACAAATACATACAAGACTGCTGCCAGCTCCAATTAGGCAGTAGTGCAGGGGTAAGAGGAGGAGGAAAAAACCCAGATTTTTTTTTAAAAGTTTAAAAGAAAAAAAACACATACAAGCCAGTGTGATTAGATAAGATACTGTAGAAAATACAGACTCTCCCCCTCTCTTTCTCCCCCCACCCAAGCAGGCCACCATCCCTCCCAAGGCAGCCCGTTCCTATGACTCTTCCAGCCACCTCTTGGACAGCCCATCCTGCTCACCCCCCTTACAGGGCACTGCGAGCTGCCTGGCCCCCAACGACCCTGCATACTAATAGACCCACCACCCTTCCCTAGGCTGGTCATTGACTCTCCAGCTCCCAGCCACCCCATGCACTGACTAGCCCATTCAGGCCCACACAAAATTACAAAACCCACATACATAACAGAATTCACAAAGTTCTCTGTACAATTTCCAGTACAAAGAGAGTCCACACCCAAACTCTAGGATGTAACAAATGCTAGCCTCAAAGCACGCGTGCGCATACACACACACGTGTTAAGTCTCCATAGAGCCTGGCCCTTCCAGGGAAAACCAGGTCCACTCTCAGCAATGTAGTTCATTGACAGGCTGCAGTTAACTCAGAGGTTTGGTCCAGTCCCGAAGGCAGAGTCCACCCAAAGGGCTAGGCCCACTCACCGGAACACAGTATATTGTAAACGGTGCAGGTAACTCTCAGGAGATTGGTCCACTACAGGATGCAGCAATTGCTTACCTCCCAGCACACAGATGTTCAATCTTTACCAATACCTAGTCACCCACAAAGGGCCAGGCCTACCCACGTGGGGCTGGCTAGCTCTGGAAAGATGGGCTCAGTCCACAAACACCAAAAAGTGAAAACCTGTTTTAAAAAAAAAAGGAAAACTAGAGCGCAAGGGCTAAGCCCTCTCACTAAATCAGCATATTCCTCTTCTCAAAAGAGAAAAAGAATACCACACAGGCTCTAACGAGCCAGTGAAACAACAACTCTGTAATGAGAACTGAATTACACTTGAAACATTGACTGTAGATCTAGGAGTTTAGAAATCAGTACTCACGAAAAAAGGAATACCAGTTAACAAAACTGTCTACATAATTGAGCCAGCTCCAGAAATCGGGTTTCCTCCAAAAAGCAGGAACTGTAACCCAGCCAGCTCAAAGTCGGTGCCCTAAACTGAGTGGATTTCAAATGTCCTGATTTTTTTTTAACTGTCCAGAAGCTGGTAACCAACACCAAGTCACTCTTTATTGACACACACAGTACACTGACTGTGACCAGCCAGCTCAGTCAGTTCCTTGAATTGAGGATCTCCTGGTTACATTTTTTCCCTTAACGAAGGAGATTCTCATCTGGTATTTTTTGTTCCCTAAACTAAAGACACCATCTCCTGGTTATATATTTTCTGGTTTTGTCTCAGCTAGGGCTTTCCTGATTTTAGCACCAGTTAGCAGTTAAACTGAGGGGACTGACTATCTCCTGAGTTTTGTTTATGAAACTTTACCCCCACCTAACTGTGGTAGGACTTATATTTTCCTCAGTACCCATGTTGTGTAGGTGCAGGTGTGATCTTCTGGTTGTTATTTTATTAAACAATACACAGTTTAATAAAAAAATTATACAGAGAAATAGCAATTTTACAAGGGAGAGGAGCAGCAAAGCCAGGTTCCAAACCCTACCATTCAACTAGTTTTCAGGGAACTGAGGACACACCTCAAATCCCAGTTTCAATAATTGCAAAACAATAACAATGACATTTGTACATATAAGACAGCCTAATTACATAAAACAATGCATATAATACAATACCCCAGGAAGTCACCCATCACTCCCACCTTCCAGCCACTCTAAGACAGCTTGCCCGACGTCCCTTCTGGCTCTAGGTCCGCACTGACATCTTCCGACCACCTACAGGACAGCCTGTCCTGCTTCCCCAACCTACCTCCCGCCAGGACACCCAAGACAACCCACCCCAGTACCTGCCTGGGGTGACAGTGCGGAGGACGACCTACCTGCCTTCCAGCTCTTGGTCTGCCACTATGTACCATGGGGCTCTTGCCCACCCCAATGCGCCAACCAGCGTGTGAATGGCCCAGATATCTTCTGGCCACCTCTAGGCCAGCCTGTCCCGTTCCCTAGGGGAACAGCATGCAGGGCAGTCAACCAGCTCAGTTAGACTCTTTTCTCTCCTTACAGATGCTGCCAGACCTGCTGAGATTTTCCAGTATTTTCTCTTTTGGTTTCAGATTCCAGCATCCGCAGTAATTTGCTTTTATCCAATCTCCACAGAGTTCTGGCCCATCCTTGGTGAACCAGACCCACAGTACATTGTAAGAGATGCAGTTAACTCACAGGGGTTTTGGTCCATTCCCGAAGGCAGGGTCTACTCCCAAATTCCAGGATGTAGTAAGTGCTCACCTCCCAGCAGACATACAAGTGTTCTGTCTTTGCAGAGGTTTAGGCCTACCCACAGGAACTCATCCGGTAAGATGTATTTTCTCACAATGACTCAGTCCAAACACCAAAGAGTGAGGGCGCATACAAAGAAACTAGAGTCCAAGGGCTTAGCCCTGCCACAAAAATCAACATTTATCTTTCACTTTGAGAAAAGGACAAAGGTTAGCACACAGGCTGTAACCAACCAGTTAAACAACAAATCTCAATGAGAACTGAGTTACCCCTAATTCCCACCCCCAGCCTTCCTTCCCTGGGGCGACAGCGTGCAGGGCAGCCCACAAGCCTTCTGGATCTCAGCCAGCCCCTACGCACCTTCTGGCTCTCAGCCACTCTGACCATCCAACCACCTCTATGACAGCCTATCCTGATCACCCCTTCTCAGGAGGACAGCACTCCGAACAGTCTACCCACCTTCTGGCTCTTGGGGGCAACCCACATCGAGGTGGCCTACCAACCTTCAGGTTCACAGGATGGCTATCCACCATCTGACTCAGGGTGACAGCTTTCAGGCTGACCTATGAGCCTTCCAGCTCAGAGAGAGGTCTCCCAGACCCAGGGACTAGACAGTGCAGGTGATCAACCCAACAAGCAACAAGATAAAGTCAATGATCAACAAACATTCATTTCTGGTACAGAGTCCATTACCATAAACAATTCTCTTCAAAATGTAGAGTCCATTCCAGTATACAAAGTGCATTGTCAGAAACGGAGTCCACTCCAAACTACAGAGTCCACAGAGGGCAGAGCCCACTCCTGAAAGCTGCAAATGCACACCATCTTCATAGAGTCCTAGCCCATTCTTGGTGAACCAAGCCCACTCACAGGAACACAATACATTGTAAAAGGTGCAGTTAACTCACAGGGAGTTAGTCCACGCCAAAGGCAGGGTCAACTTGCCAGGATACAGCAAGTGCTCACCTCCCAGCACACACAGATGCTTAGTCTTTGCAGGGGCCTCATCCGAGGGTTAGGCCTACCCACAGGAACAGCTCATCTGGTAAAGATGTATTTTCTCACAAGGACTCAGTCTAAACACCAAAAACAATAACAAAAAAAAAGTGGAGGCACATACAAAAAACTAGAGTGCAAGAGCTAAGCCCTGCCACAAAATCCACAGTCTTTTTTTTCTCAAAAGTATAAGAGAAAAGAGTAACACACAGGCTGTAAGCAGCTAGTGAAACAACAATCTCCTAATGAAAACTGAGTTACACCTGAAACACATTGTGTAGATCAGGCAGTTTAGAAAATCAGTCCTCACTAAAAAAGGAATACCAGTTAACAAACTGGCTATATAATTCAGCCAGTTCAGGAATCAGGTTTCCCTGAGAGAAAACCAGAAACCAACAGCAGCAATAACACTGACTGACCCAGCCAGCACACAGAGTCAGTGCTCTAAATTGAGGAGATTCTAAAATCTCCTGGTTATATATTTTTTTGAGACCCCCCCCCCCCAAAACTGTAGTAGTGCTTATAATTTCCCCAACACCCCCATTGTGCACGCGCAGGTGTGATCTCCTGGTTATATTTTTTCCTTTTTTAAAAAAATTTATTAAACAATTCACAGTTTACAAAACAGTTAACATTAACAGCTGTATACAGAGAAACAGCAATTTTACAAGGGAAAGGCAGCAAAGCCAGGCCCCAAACCCCACCATTCAACCAGTTTTCAGGAAAAGGAGGACAAACCTCAAATCCCAGTTTCAGTCACCACAAAACAGTAACAATGACAAGTACATAGAAGACTGTCCAATTACAAGAAACAGTGCATACAATTCAGAGCCCCAGAAACCCAGCAGGACCCCTCCCATCTTCCAGCCACTCTTAGGCAGCCCATCCCTACGTACCTTCCAGCTCTCAGTCCGCCCTGACACACCTTTCGACCACCTCGAGAACACCTCTAGTACCTGCCAGGGCGAAAGTGCTGAGGATGGCCTACCTGCCTTCTGGCTCTGTCTGCCCCAACATACTATTGGGCTCTCACCCACTCCGATGCATCATCTGGCCCATGGACTGCCCTGACACACCTCCCGGCCACCTCTAGGACAGCCCAACCCCTTTCCCTGGGAAGGCAGCATGCAGGGCAGCCCACAAACCTTCCGGATCTCAACCTGCCCCTACGTGCCTTCTGCTCTGACACACCTCCGACCACCTCTAGGACAGCCCATCCCGATTACCCCTTCTCAGGACGACAGCGCTCAGAACAGTCTACTCACCTTCTGGTTCTCGCAGCAACTGGCATCAGGGTGGCCTACCCACCTCCAGCTTTCAGGACAGCCTACCAACTATTAGGTTCACAGGATAGCCTACCATCCTTCTGCTCTCAGGGTGACAGCTTTCAGGACGACCTATGAGCCTCCCAGCTCAGTAAGGCCTGCTAGATCCAAGGACACAGACGACAGTGCAGGTGATAATTAGCTCTGTCATGTTGCTTGTTGGGTTATCAGAGTCCTTTAATGATGCACAGAATACATTAGGATAGATAGTTCTCTTCAAAATACAAAGTCCATTCTCCCAGGAACAGAGTCCACTCCAGAATAAAAAGTGCATTGTCAGAAATGAAGTCCACTCCAAATACAGAGGCCGTTGCTAAAAATAGAGTCCACTCCCGAAGGCAGCAACTGCACACCCCACAGCACGCAGGTATTCAACCTACATGGAGTCCTGGCCCATCCTTGGAGAACCAGGCCCACTCACAGGAACACAGTACATTGTAAAGGTGCAGTTAACTCACAGGGGTTTGGTCCACTCCTGAAGGCAAGGTCTTCTCCTAAACACCAGGATACAGCAAGTGCTCACCTCCCAGCACACACACAGGTGTTCAGTCTTTGCAGCAGTTTAGTCCAAGGATGAGGCCTATCCACAGGAACAGCTCATCTGGAAAGTTGTAGTTTCTTACAAGGGCTCAGTCCAAACACCAAAGAACAGTGAAGACTCGTACAAAAAAAACAGAAAACTAGAATCCAAAGGCTAAGCCCTGCCACAAAATCAACATTGTCCTTTTCTCAAAAGTGAAAGAGAAAAAAAAGTAGTACACAGGCTGAGACCAGCCAGTGAAACAACCCCCTAATGAGAACTGAGTTACACCTGAAACACATTGTGTGCATCAGGAATTTAATAATCAGTCCTCACTAAAGGAATACCAATTAACAAACTGACTTTATAATTCAGCCAGTTTAGGAACCTGGTTTACCCTTTTTTTTAAAATATAAAAAAAAGCAGAAACCAATAACACACTGACTGTAACCCAGCCAGCAGTGTCAGTGCTCTAAACTAAGGAGATTCTAAATCTCCTGGTTATATTTTTTTTTGAGCCCCAACTGCAGTAGCACTTATAATTTCCCCAACACCCTTGTTGTGTGTGCAGGTGTGATCTTCTGATTATATTAGTCATCCAGGGCTTTCCTGATTGGCTTAGGTTCACAACCCCAATCAAGGATCTCATAGTGAACAAAATCCAGCTGGTTCCAGTCACTACATCAACAAAAGTATATCACTTTATTATTCTTTATTTTACATCTGATCTTTACATTTTGCCAATCTGCAAGGCATCCTAAAGTTGCTTGGTATTCTGCATTTGAACTTATCGTGTGAAGTTTGAAATCATGCCCTGTACAACTATGCTTAAAATTTGCAAAATTCTTTCTGATTGCATGATCATTGATTAACTTGGTAGAAATCAGGTGAATTTTCATAAAATATGGGATAACAGAATAATAATAACTTTTTTTCTTGCTCTTTTTAGATCCTCCTTCTTCTACAGCTGCAAGAACTCTCACTCTTGTTGCAAAATCACTTCAAAATTTAGCAAATTTGGTGGAATTTGGAGCTAAGGTACTCACTTTGAATCTTAGAAGTTCAAGCTAAACTAAGTTTGCTGAAGCTTTTGTATCCTTGAAAATTCTTCCACTCCTTTATAAGTAATGTCTCAAAACACAATATCATCATATTGCAACATGTTATTTCCTCATCACAACAGTGTCAGTCTCAATGAACCTCAATAATATTTTTATCCCGTTCTGCTAGTCACTATGTTTTATCATCAAGATTTTTTATGGAATAGTATTATGATTCCAATGGCTGTTATTACTGGGGAAGGCAGATCCCAACTGAAATCTGATTTGACTTTTTCTTTGTGTTTTAATGAGGTCGTCTTTTACTCAAACACATACACAAGGTTGCAGATTCAGTTTAACAATAAAATATATTTATAATGCAAAGAAATGAAGCGAAAATAGAATAAACCAAAGTATATATAACACAAATTTGATTTCAAAACATACAACAAAATAGAATCTCATTAATCCTGAAAACATTCCTTTACAATATTCACAACCAGAGAATTCATTTCTCTTTCATGTCCACAGAGCTAAATTCAACGTTGGCTCAATTCTTCATTTTCAGAATTTGATGAATGGTTTCTGGTGCTTTCATTTAACTGAGTATTTACTTTTTTAAAGCCTTGCTTAATTCCTTCAGGATTGTATCTATATACTTCTGGTCTGTAACTTTTAGACACAATTACTTACACTGAGGAACTTCTTTCTAGCAGTGTTTAGCTACCTCCCCCTCTTGGGAGCAACTGATCTACACATCCAGCTTCAGTTAAGGCTTCTGAATATGATCCAAACTAAAACTAAAAAGTTTTCTTCCCAAGCTTTCTCATCAAAAAAGGGAAAAAAAATCAACCCTTGATCTCCTAACTGAGAAACCTAATGCACAACAGTTTATTGCTTAGCAAAAACCACCCAATGTAGACTCTTTTTAGAAAAATAAATCACCATGGCTGCAGAAGAAAGGCTCAGGAGTTAGCACTGCTGCCTCACAGCAACAGGGACCCAGGTTTGATTCTAGCCTTTGGCAACTGTCTGTGTGGAGTTTGCACATTCTCCCTGTGTTGGTGCAGGTTTTCTCTGGGTGCTGTGATTTCCTCCCACAATCCAAAGATGTGAATTAGCCATGCTGAATTGCCCATAGTGTTCAGGGATATGTAAGTTAGGTGCATTAGTCAGAGGTAAATATAGGGTAGAAGAAATGGGTCTGGGTGGTTATTATTTGAAGGGTCGGCGTTGACTTGTTGGGCCGAAATGCCTGTTTCTACACTGTAGGGATTCTATGATCTATGAAATATCTCCAAGATAATCATTAAACCCCTTCAGAGATGCACAAAAAAAATTCCACAAGATCAAAGTTCAAAAATCCCAAAATCAAAAGGTACATCTTGCATCACAGTTGACTCCATTGAAAAGATACAAGAGAAAGAGGATATAATAGGATAGTGAATAATTAGTTATGTGCAATATGCAATTATACGTATTGCCAGTAGGAGTTGTACAAAGGGCCCTGGAAGTGTGGTGACAGTCATCATTTGCAGACCTCATCACTGTGAAAAACATATTCCTAAGAAATGATAAGGACATGAAACCAGAACAATGGAATAGAAGTTATGAATGTAAAACTAGAACATTAATATTGCTAATGTAATTTTAACACTTCAATAATTTTGAGGAAAACTTCAATGATCAGTGTTTGAAACAATATGTCAGGGTAATCTTCTTAGTTAATTTGCTAATTATCTTGTACCAATGTATTTCTTAAATAGAATTGACCCAGACTATTTAGACTTAGTGAATTTACAATTAAAGCTTATCATGTTCCATATGCTGTGGAATATTTATTATCAAAGATGGACTACTATATAATGATGCAAGTTTTTTTTTAAATAGGAGCCCTACATGGAAGGTGTAAATCCATTTATCAAGAACAACAAGCACCGGATGATTATGTTCTTAGATGAATTAGGGGTAAGTTGCACTTAGTTGCCCCAAAAATTAATAATCTTGAAGACAACTGTTGAGATATCTGAACCAGAACACATTGGTTGTAGCTACCTTGTAGTTTGTTTTCAAATTAGCTGAATTAACAGTATCCACAGGATTAAGTTTAATTTCCTTTAACATAAAAAAGTACATGATGTGAAGAAGATACTGGGAGTTAAGACCAAGTTTAGTCAAACAGATAGGGGAGATGGAAAGACAGAGAAAGGCTGAAAGTAGAAACTCCAGACTTAGACAACTGAAGAAGCACTCTTGGATGTGCATAACAGCTAGAGTTAGAAACAGAGAGCAGTACATACTGAGAAAGCTAGTGAAGCGGGAGAGGTAAGATGGGATTTAAATCCCATGATTGAGAATTGCAATGGCTGTGAATATGGGTAAACATAAAAAAAGGAGCCAGAGTAGGCAGCCAACTTTCCCTTCAAGCCTACTTCACTATTCAACATGATCATGACTGATCACCCAGTTCAGTACCCTGTTCCTGCTTTTCCACAAATCCTTTGTTTCCCCAGCTCTAGTTTATATGTAATTCTTTGAAAGCATTCAGTGTTTGCCCAGAACTGCTCTGTGTGGAAGATAATTCCGTTAGCTCCCTGCTCTCTGGCTGAAGAAATTTCTCAAGTGGTAAATGGCCCACCCAGTATCCTGAAACTGTGACCCCTGATTCCCTGGTCATCAGGAACATTCTTCCTCCATTTATCCTCTTATCGTGGTAGAATTTAATTGGTTTGTATAAGATCACACCCCCTTCATTTGTCTAAACTCTAGTGAGTATAATACTAACTGATCCAGTCTCTTTCTCTTTCTTTTTCTCTCTCTCTCTCTCTGTGTGTCAGTCTTGCCACCTCAATAATCAGTCTACTAAACCTTCACTGAACTCCCCACTTATCTGAGGAAAGATACTCCTGGCTAAAGAGATTAAAACTGTGCACAGTACTCCAGGTGTGGAGTCACAAAGGCCCTGTACAATTGCAGCAAGATGTCTGTCTTCCTGTACTCAAATTCTGTCACTATTTCCAGCAGTAGAACCATATCTTCAATAGCCCTATACTGTGATCCACTGTGGTCCTAGATGAGGCTTGAGCATCACACCTGTGCTCCACAGCAGTCAAGGATTGTTGCAGTTAGCACCCCCTGTCCTGCTGATAACCAGTCTTATAAAGCACCTGCACCCCCACACAAACAAGATAAACAAGCACTCTAGGATGTTTGAGCCAGAGTAATCGGCATACATCTCCAGGAAGTGATAAAGGCAATCATAGGTGACCTAAACATTAATCAAATGGAGCACTTCCTATTCATGAATTGTGCAGCATTATTCTGTAGCCCTCTCAACACCACGTGTGGGCAATCAATGACACCTTGTACCTCAAGGATCCCTGCAGTGTTCCTGAATTCTATTGTTTGGGTTACAGCACTGGCTTTATCATTGGGAAACAAAATCAATCACTGAGATCTTGGTTGGATTGCATCATTCACTAATTGATGCATGTGTGGGTGAACAAAGGAACCAGTGGCCTCGCACCCTCTAGCGTAGCATTCCTAACCCACTCCAGCACCTGGCAGTTTCATCAGTATCCCAAGATATACTTTGGGCTTCCTGAACATATTATGCATCTTGAGGAGCCCTGTGGCTGTGACCTCTGTGAGTTGAGCCCTCCTCAACCTACGTGTTGGCCTGCACCTAACCCTGCTGTTCACCCTGCTGTTCTATATCCATGTTCACTTTCTGAAGTAGACAGCCACGGTGGCCAGCATGACACTCATGGCGAGGCCATACGTATTCATGGAGGCAGGGGTCATGGCTGAGATGCAAAATGTTCTTTTAACGTCTGTCTTTGCAAAGAGAAAAATGCTACTCAGGCCCAGGTGATAGAGGAAGAAACTCTGTCAATGTGACTGGTCACAGTTTCTAAACCAGTAGAGTTGGTACATTAAAAAAAAGAACGAACTGCAGATTTTGTAAATCTGAAACTGAAAGAGAAATTGCTGGAAAATTTCAGCAGGTCTGGCAGTATTTGTGGAGAGACAGCAGAGTTAATGTTTTGGTGCGAGTGACATTTCTTCGTTTGGTACGTTAAGTCGACAAGCTACCAGGACCAGATGAGAAAGCGTGTGTGAAAATTGCAGGGGCACTGGCAATAATATTTCAGTCTTCAATAGACTTAGTGGAAGATGCCAGGAGACTGAAAAATTGCAAACATTATGATCTTGATCAAGAAAGGTTGCAAGGATATGTCCAGTAATTACGCACCACTCAATTTACATTCAGTGGTAGGGACAATTATTCAGGTTAGAATTAGTGGGTATGTGGAGGAAGATGTGTTGATTAGGAGAATCAACATGGATTTTGAAAGAACAAATATCAAACTAATTTGCTGGAGTCTTTGAGGAGGTAACAGCAAGGTTCAATGAGGGAAACACTGGTGTGGTATAAATGAGCATTTCATACAATGCTAATGAGGAACATTATAGGTCATGGAATAAATGGGACAAAAGAAACATGGATACAAAATTTCCTGAGTGATAGGAGACAGAATAATGCTCAGTGGATATTGGGACAGTATTGGTCGGTATTGGGACCATTGCTTTTCCTGAATATATTAATGATCTAGATCTTGGTGTGCAGAGGATAATTCCAAAGTTTTCAGATGCTATGAAACTTGGAAAAATTGTAAACTGTGGAACTCTAATAGGACATAGACAGATTGGTGGAATAGGCATATAGGTGGCAAGTGAGCTTCAATGCAGAAAAGTGTGAACTGATGCATTGGTAGGAAGAATGTTGAAAGACAGGAAATAGGGGTACAATCCTATAGGGAGTGCAAAGCAGCAGACCTGGATGTATATGTGCACAGATTATTGAAGATAGCCAGGACATTTGGAGAGAACAATAACTGAAACATACAGTTTTCTGAGCTTTATTGATAGGGGTGTAGAATACAAGAGCAAAGAAGTGATGTTGAACTTGTAAAGATGCTTATTAAACCTCAGCTGGAGTATTTTGTACAGTTCTGGGTATCACTTATATTAATGATATAAATGCATTGCAGAAATTATTTACAAGAATGGTTCCAGTGATGAGAAATTTCAGTTATGAGGATAGAATTAGATTTTTGGGACTTCTGTCCTTGGAGAGAAGACTACTGAGAGCAGATCTGATAAACATTATAAAAATTATGAGTGGACTGGATAGAGTAGATGGGAGAAACTGTTCCCGCTTGTAAAGACGAACAAGAATGAGGGGGCAGAGATTTAAAGTTGATTTGCAAAAGAACTAAGATTGATATGAAAAAAACTTGTTTACTCAGTGTATCGTTAAGCTATGGAATACCCTGCCTGGAAGTGTGGTGGAGACAGCTTCAACTGAGGCATTCAAGAGGGCAGGGGAATTGACAGTTGGTCCTGATGCTTATTTGAAGAGCTAGTGCAGATATGATTGACCAAATGGCATCCTTCTGTGCCAAAAGTCCTATATGATCAAATATTTTCTTAGTTTATTTTATCCTTCTTACTCTTTAATTGATCACAATTGTAAACAAACCAGGAAAAAACTATGTCTCATTTTTTATCTGTATTTCTCACTTATTTTATTATTTCTGATGGTACATGAACTAATCCACTTTATAAAATATAGTCTGAAATATTTCAGACAAAATTACTGGACCATCAGCATCTCAAAGCACTCTCAGTTTAATTTGTGTTCTTATTGTATATGAGAATTTATCTCCATTCAATAAATGGCATGCTACGGCTAAACTACATAATCCTAATGGAAAATGATGTTTTCATTTTCTGATTGTCAGATATTCCATGTGGTAGAACTATTTTGTCCCTTTTTAAATGGATCTGTATCCATCAATGTGCTCACATCACAATATATTTAGTTTTACCTTGGGAAAGAACAGATACATTCTTGCAAGGTTCACATTTGATGACCAGCCTGGATTTCATTTAATAAAAATAAAGTGAATTTAAACCTAAATGAGATATTTCATTGTGTTTAGAATGTCCCTGAGCTTCCTGACACTACAGAGCACTTTAGGACTGATTTGTCTCGTGACTTAGCAGCTTTGCATGAAGTTTGTGCAGCACATTCGGATGAACTTCGCACATTAAGCAACGAACGAGGAGTCCAGCAGGTAACTCCCATTTTTAATTTTGTTGCTTCATTAAAATTTAAAAATTCTAATTAAAATTTTTAGTTGCATCATGGAAAAGGCGATGTGTGGGAACTTAATTCATGTGAATTGATCCATAATTGTTGAGCTACCCTGAGTTTCTAGGTTTACTGGTCTGGTAACTTAAGTAATCTAAATCAGTTAACCACAGTAATTCTCCGTCTGCAAGTATTTAAACTGTAAGATATGACATCTATAAATGCACTCTGTTTATGAAGCTATTAACTTCACTGATGAGCCAGAGGTGATACCAACTGCTGCTCAAGTTATGAAACTCTTGAGCACAAATTATTCCAGGTGATAACACTTCCTACAGACCTGAATATCAAGGATTCCGGAAGTATCCAGGATTGTTCACACTGAGCAGCATGAGCATGCCATCGAGTCCAAACTCCGTACTTGTTTCTATATGTGCGACTGTTAAACTGTTACATAAATAAATAGACATGTGAGCTACTGCTGCATGAGCTGCTTCTCATTGTATAGGAGTTTTAAATGAAATATTTTATTTTAACTTCTAAAAATTTTAGACTATAATTTATAGTTAATGATTTTCAATTTGCTTAATTCCTATCTTATACTTTGCTTGTGAGGTCATATTGTTTTTTTGCTGTGTTTGATTTAATTCATGTTCACATTTTGATTCCTTGCTTCTTTTTATCTGATCTCTTGCTGTCCTTTTTGAATCTCCATTCTGCTTCTACTCCTTTATATCTGATCTTGATCTCTTGACTTACATCATAAATCTACTATGCTCCTGCTTTACAATACAGACTGTGATCAGTGATTCTAACCTGTTTCACCTTGCTTTATTCCAACTTACTTCCTTGTCTATGTCCTCTATATTATATGATTTAATATTGATTTACGGACAAGTTTTCATGTATTGTTAACAGTATCTGATGACATTCCTGATGTCTGTATTTTTCAGCATGTCTTGAAAAAACTTCTGGCAATTACAGAACTGTTGCAGCAGAAACGAAATCAGTATTCTGCATCTAGTAGGTAGCAGCCTTCCTGGTCAGAAATTCTGCATGGATTAACATGTCCCAGGTTTATCAGAGGACACTTCACAACAATCTCCTTTTTTGTTACATCTGAAATAAATACTCACATACAACATTCCTTCTAGTGTGTGAACTATGCAACAGAAAAACAGTTGGTCAATCGCATCAGCAAGTTAGCTATTTGTGCAGACCACCTCTTGCACTTTTTTCTCTGAACAAGTCACTAGCCATTGAGCCTTGATGTACTAGTCATCTTTCACAAAGCTAGGTGAATCGACAACATAAGGTGTTTTATTTCAAGTTGCCAAAGTTCCCAGGATCTATCCAGAGCTACAGTATGAAATGTCAGTCAGATGATGAGATAGGTTTGTGAAAACTGGAGGACAGGCTGTACAGTGTTTGTACTAAAACTTCTGATTGATTACTTGTATGGTTAAGACTGCTCACGTCTTTAATCTCTGGTTATATATTTACAGCTTATTGGAAATGTCTTTAAATACCAAGGTTCCTCACTAAAGACTGGTTAGTATACTCTACAAAAAGAAATCTGCAATAAGCATTCATTGCATGACATGTGCAGACAGAGTATACATAGCATTTATTGTGCCACTAATTTTGATCAGTTTAATTATACTGTACAATTGGCTGAGTCTTCCAACAAAAGCAGTAATGAGAAAAAATTCTTTAAGTTACTTAATCAAAAGCTTTGTATGTATAATGTTTACAAATGTAAACAAATTCAATAGTTGAATAAATTTATTGATCATTGTATCAGAAATGCATGCACTTATTAAACCATTTTGTAAAGTACTTTGACTTTTGTTTCAATAAATGACAAACAGTATTGAAACTGACACAAGTTCAACCATTTAAGTCATTTGGTAGCACAGAATTTGAGTATCACTGAAAAAAGACAATGACATTTAGTCAAAATCTTGTGCTCATCAGAACAATTTGCAAAAATTGTGATGTGCAAACATCATTTATTTTGTAATAGAGTGCTAAATGATTGGCAAATGAACTCTGGTATAGGCATTGACATGGAGAGTGATAGAATGTTAAAATATTAAAATTGTTAATGTATAATTTATAATGAATAATATTAGAATCAATTAATGACTGACGGTTAACTGCCAAATTTTGAAATTTTAAACCGTGCAGATGAATTCTTATCAAACTACTACCCTCAGAAATAAACTGGAAAATGGAATCAAATATTGTCCAATTCCAAAATCACATCTAACGTTCAACTTCGGAGTTTTGCAAGTATGAACTGGTTGGTGCAGTCAGGCTTTAAAGATTTCTCAAAACTTTGAGCAACAAGTGAAGCTAGTTGTTTCATGCTGCTGCTAAGCAGCAACATAATAGGATTTGCCATAAACATGATGCAGCTGTTTTACTTGAGTTTCATAGCCAGCATTATGCAGTAACTTAATATCAAATTGCAACAGCCTGAACAGCTTCAAACTACTTTAAGATGTAAAATTATTTGAAGCCAAAGTAAATTAAATCTATGGCAAATGCAGCTAAAAAAAGGGCAACTACAGTACAACTAAAGCCTGCAATAACTGTATATATTAGAAATGTGAAAGCTTAAAAAGTTTTGCATGCAATTTCCAAGTCCTGAAAATGAAAGGATGCGAGTTAAATCTGCTTGCCAACCATTGAATGTTCAGCTTGTAATCATACAACTGCAACGTAACAGAACAGAAGATCAAACAAGGTAAAATATAGAACCGTGGATGCTGAAGATCTAAAGTGAAAACAGTCAGAAAACTGTTACTCCTGTAACTTCTTTCCATCAGCAATATGGGTGAAACTTCACAATATAACTGCAAGTGTTTTGTGAAATCAGCTCACTGCCTTAAGTCAAATAAAAATGGGGCAATAAATGATGACTTATTAATAGTGTCCACATCCTATCAAGAATTTTCAAAAAGACAACCACTTTTCAAATGTATCTAATCGGCTGTAAAGAACTATGAAAAGGTATGAGATAAGTGCAAATTCTTCATGGTACATATATGCACCTTTTTGTATGTTTCTTGGTATAATACACAAACTACACATTGTTTTAAAATTATTGTGTATGTTTTCCTTCCTATATTATGAATGCTAGGTGTTTGAAGTGTAAATATACAAGTATAAAGTTCATTTACATTTGTGATTTCTGCAAAAATACTTGTTGAAATGAAGATAAAAGATTAAAGGCAAAATACTAAAGTGAAGTTATAAATCTTTCATGAACATTTTTCATTCTGAATTAAAGAAAAAAGTTACAAGTAAAAGCTGGGCTCTATATGTCTTGTTAATAGACAAACTGTGCAAGGTCAGTTCTTGACTTGTCACCCTGTGTTAAGATTTAGTATCATCCAGAAAGTTAGAAAAGAAGCGTACAAGGTTCTCACCAAGACTGTGTGGCACCACTAGCATACTGAGCCTGTTGAAACAACATGTAGTTTCACATCTGAATGATTAATATCATCCCAAATGTTCTGAAGAATTCCTACTCCCATTTATATATTTAAAAGTCAAGTACTAAATTAACTAACTTTACTGTCAAAACACATTTGACTTCTTTGGTTCTTCAAAAAAAAGTGACATTGGCAAGAATCAAACTTTATCATTGTACTAAAAGTATGTTAATACAAATTGCAAAATAATATTCCAAGGTACGAAGTATCTTGTAAAAAAGTTCAAAATAACCATGCAAAACTGATATACATAGGAATTGGGTTCTGAAGAAGTCATAGTGGAAATGTTAAGTCTCTCTCTTCAGGAGTTGCTGCCAGAGCTACTAAGTTTCTTCCACATTTTGAATATATTATATATTAGGTAGTTATAGACAGAACAGGTACACCATACTGCACCTGTCTCAATTCAACAAAATAACAATAGTCATTCACTGGTTCATTTCGCAGAGCAGTGCCTTGACCAAGGTCTATCTCCCTAGTTTAAAATTTAAAGCTGGACAGTTATTGTCATCATTAACTACTGTGTTCTCTGTGGCAATGCTTCTATCCATCAATTTACTTGTCACTAATCATTACTCTTCTCACGTACATTAGATATTTTGTTTTTCCTTTACTTTAATATTTCTTGGTGCAAATTGTCCTCATGCGTGCAAGATGAAAAGCTTTACAAAATTTCTTTTTCAGTCAAGTTCTTTGCTATCAAATTCAATTTACTTATCCAGCCACAATTTAGCTTAAATTCATGCTGGTTGTCTTTTTTTTACATGTTTCTGTATGAGAAATAATATCGTCCCTCAGAGTTTTAAGAATTATTTGCTCAATACTGAAGTTAGGCTAACTGGCCTGTAATTATTAGTTTTTTAACTTTTGTACAAAAAAGTTTATACTATTTTAAATGATGGCAGAACGTTATCAGTTTTTTTTTTAACTTCAGCACTATACAAACTGTGAATCTATGTATATGATTTTCACTGCTTAGTAACTCCAAGAACAACAACACCAACCACTCTACAAGGCCTTCACTGACCTGACTAAGGCTTTTAACTCAGTCAATTAGGAAATGCTATCGAAGATCCTGTCCAGTGAAATGAATCAATTGTCTGTCTCCACAAGATGTCAATCACCCCCACCGACTATAATATGACAGAATGCTTTGTGGCTAGGACAGGGATCATGCAGCAAAGTGTTATCATCCCCACCTTTTTCTCCATCTTCATTGCCACTAGCTTTATCTGGTCAAGAAGAAGCTTCCCAGTGGTATGGACTGTGCCTGCAGGACAAATGGCAAACTTTCAAATGGATGAAATCCAAGCAGAAAATAACATCTTCTCTGCTTTTGCCGAAGAGAATCTTCACAGTACATTTGACTTCTTTGCAGAAGCATACGAAAGAATTGGTCTCAACCTCAAGGCTGAAACCTTTTACCAATCAGTCCCAGGTCAAGTTCTGGTTCATCCCTCCATTAAGTTCAATAAAAGTCCCTCCAAATTTGGAACATTTAAGGCTGACATTGAAACAGAGATTCAACATTACATCAAACTTTCAGGCAATTCAGAATCTTCAACGATAGTGACATCTGTGCTGACAGCAAAATCTGCTCTAAAGAAGTCATCTAGAATTGAAACATTATCTCGCTTTCTCTCCACAGATGCTGCCTGACCCACTGTGATTTCTAGCATTTTTTGTTTTCAGTACAGATTCCAACAACTGCAGTAATGTGTTCCTACCTGATACCAAGATCCTTGTGTATAATGCAATCATTCTTCTGACTTGTCTATATGGCTAGAAACTTGGACTACACAAAGACACCATCTAAAGACCATTGAAAAGTACCAATAGTGTAGTTTGAGATGGGATTCTCTGCCTCAGTTGGGAGGCTAGGTATACTAACATCAGTATCCTTGAAGCAGCTAATAGCACCAGCATTGAAGCCATGATTATCTGCCCAAGTTCTGACTACCAAAGAGAGTATTTTTGCCGAGCTCAAGGAAGGCACTCAAACAAGAGGAGGATCAAGGACGTATTTTAAAGCCTCCCTGAAGACTTCCTTCAAGAATGCAACATAGATGTCAATGCATGAGAGGTCCTTTGTTCAGAAGAAACCCCGAGGAGGAAGCTGCTGTATGAAGGGGCACAATGCCTGGCACAAGATGAATTGCAGAAGAAGAACTGGAGAAATACCAGTGACCTCAAAGGCCAAGAATCAAAGAGTGTGGTGCTGGAAAAGCACAGCTGGTCAAGCAGCATCAGAGGAGCAGGACAGTGCTGTCCTCAGTTTATCTCACGGTTAAGACTAATTCCATCTCTCAAACACTTGACAAACGTGTGATTGGTGATGTGACTCTAGAATTGGGCTCATTAACCACATGAGGACCCACAAAACTTATGACCAGTGACAGAATTTCCTAGGTGGACAATCATACTGATTAGCGAGTGAATACCAATGATAGTGACCATAGTCATGGTCAGATAGAATTGGAAAATGATAGAAACTTCCACCTGATTCTTCCTTGCTTCTCATTACTGGCCTGCATATTTATCTACATCAAAAATGCTAAATCCTTTCATATTTCCTCTTTATCTAACTCAATACTTCCACTGCTCTTCCCTAACTACGATGTCTGCATCATTCCCTTCATTTCCAAAAACATATATTCAGTGTTTTCCAAAAATAGGTTATCTTACTATCTCTTGTTTGTTTTCTTTGCCAATATTTTTTCATGTTCCTCTTTGCTTCCTATACTCTTGTAGGCTCTTAGGATCTGACGTGGTTATTATTTGCTTTATTCTTAATTATTGAGTGTATTTCCTTACTATCCCAGGACTTTATCTTGTGCTTTCAACCATTAAGATATTAGTCCAAAGTATTTTGTTGGTGTCTGCATGTACACTGTCCCAGAGACTGCTTGCTCTACATTTTTATTCATTTGTGGGACTTGGGCATCGCTGGCTGGCCAGTATTGAAAGCCCATCCCTATTTGTCCTTGAGAAGGTGATGGTGAGCTGCCTTCTTGAATCGCTGCAATCCACTTGCTGTGGGTTGACTCATAAAACCAGTAGGGAGGGAATTCCAGGATTTTGACCCAACAGCTATAAAGTAACAGTGGTATATTTCCAAGTCACACTCCTGTTCGGTGTCTTGTAGATGGTGGATAGACTTGAGGATGTCAGGAGGGGAGTTAGTCACCACAGTATCCCTAGTCTCTGACCTACTGTTTAGCCACTGTGTTCATGTGGTGAGTTCAGTTGAGTTTCTGGTCAATGGTAACCCCAAGGATGTTTACAGTGGGGGAATTCAGTGATGGTAATACTACTGAATGTCAAGGAGCAGTGGTTAGAGTGTCTCTTACTGGTGATGGTCATTGTCTGGCATTTGTGTGATGCAAATTATACTTGCCACTTGTCGGCCCAAGCCTAGCTATTGTCCAGGTCTAGTTGCATTTGAGCACAGACTACTTCAGTATCTGAAGAGTCACGGATGGTGCTGAATACTGTGCAATCATCGGCAAACATCCTCACTTCTGACCTTATGAGAGAGGGACGGTCATTAATGAAGCAGCTGAAGATTGTCAGGCATAGAACACTCCCTTGAGGGACTCCTGCAGAGATGTCCTGGAGTGAGATGACTGACCCTCCACAGCCACAATCATCACTGTGCCATGTAGGACTCTAACCAGCAGAGTGTTTGCCCCAGATACCCATTGACTCCAGATTAGATTTGCTGGGGTCCCTTGATGTCATACTTGGGTCAAATGCAGCCTTGATGTCAAGGGCTGTCACCTCTGGAATTCAGCTCTGTGGTGGAATTTCAATTTAATAATAAAAATCTGGAATTAAGAGTCGACTGATGACCATGAAACCATTGTCAATTATCAGAAAATCCCATCTGGTTCACTAATGTCCTTTAGGAAAGGAAAAGACCTAGTCTGGCCTACATGCGAGTCCAGAGCGCAGATCCCCAGAATATTTTTCTGGGTTTCTGGATTAATAGTCGAGCGATAATACCACACAGGCATCACCTCCCCCGCCCAAATTATTATTAACCTTTAATTAATCTCTTCAAGTTATTATTGTCCTGCAACACTGTTTTTAAATATCTACGCAGTTGGTTAAATATAGCTTTCTAGTGTTTCTAGACTTTCTGGAGTGTTCATTCTAGGCTGCTGCCTTCACTCCTCTTGATGTCATTCAAGTGATCAATAACAACATCATACCACACAAGGACTCCTGAATTTTATAATGTGGGAACATTTGTTTTGCACTCTTGCTATCTTCTCATTGAATACTTCCCAGCACCAAGAAACTGCTTTAACAATATAAGTTTAGGGTGTAGGTTTGCTCGCTGAGCTGTAGGTTTGATATCCAGACGTTTCATTACCTGGCTAGGTAACATCATCAGTGGCGACCTCCAAGTGAAGTGAAGCTGTTGTCTCCTGCTTTCTATTTATATGTTTGGCCTGATTGGGGTTCCTGGGGTTTGTGGTGATGTAATTTCCTGTTTGTTTTCTGAGGGGTTGATAGATGGAATCTAGATCTGTGTGTTTATGGCGTTGTGGTTGGAGTGCCAGGCCTCTAGGAATTCTCTGGCATGTCTTTGCTTAGCCTGTCCCAGGATCGATGTGTTGTCCCAGTCGAAATGGTGTTTTTTTTCATCCGTGTATAGGGCTACGAGGGAGAGAGGGTCATGCTTTTTTGTGGCTAGCTGGTGTTCATGTATCCTGGTGGCTAACTTTCTTCCTGTTTGTTCTATAGAGTGTTTGTGGCAGACCTTGCATGGAATTTTGTAGACGACATTGTTTTGTCCATGAGTTGTATTGGGTCTTTCAAGTTTGTTAGTTTTTGTTTGAGTGTGTTGGTGGGTTTGTGTGCTACT
Organism: Hemiscyllium ocellatum; assembly: GCF_020745735.1. Lineage (NCBI taxonomy): Eukaryota > Metazoa > Chordata > Chondrichthyes > Orectolobiformes > Hemiscylliidae > Hemiscyllium > Hemiscyllium ocellatum. The sequence goes on from NC_083402.1 coordinate 49,054,339, forward strand.
AGGATTCTGAGGGGTCTTAGTAGTCTAGCTATCATTTCTGAAACTTCTTTGATGGTGGTGGTGGTGGTGGTTAGGTTTTCTGGCTGTGTTTGGTCTGCTTGTCATGGTTTGTGCTTGAGGAATCTGCGGACTGTATTTATGGAGTATCCATTCTTCTTGAATACATTGTATAGGTGGTTCTCCTCTGTTTTCCAAAGTTCATCTGTGCTGCTCGTTGGAATAATGTTCTGATACAGCTTCGTTTGTGTGTGTTGGGATGGTTGCTGGTGTACTTAAGTATTTGGTCAGTGTTTGTTGGTTTTCTGTATATGCAGGTTTGTAGTTCTCCGTTGTCCTTTCTTTTGACTGACGTCCAGGAATGCGAGTTTGTTGTCGGTTTCTTCCTCCTTGGTGAACTTTATGCCTGTGAGAGAGTGTTGTTGATGATGTTAAATGTTTCTTCTATCTTGTTTCGTTTTCTGATGACAAAGATGTCATCTATGTAGCGAACCAGATTTTTGGTGATGGTTGGTAGGGCTGTTTGTTCTAGTCTTTGCATTACCGTTTCTGCTATGAATCCCGATAGCGGAGATCCCATGGGTGTGCCGTTGATTTGATTGTAGATTATGTTGTTGAAGGTGAAGTTGGTAGTGAGGCACAGGTCCACTAGCTTCATGATGTTTTCGTTGGTAATGTGATTGATGGTGGTTGGGGTGTGTGTGATGGTATCTTCTAAAAGTGTGGTAAGTGTTTCCTTTGCCAGGTCGATGTTGATGGAGGTAAACAGTGCTGTTGTGTCGATTGAGATCATTGTTTCGTCTTCCACTATTTTGATGATTTTTAGGAATTCCTGTGTGGAATGGATGGAGTGTTGTGACTCTTCTACTAGGTATTTCAGTTTTGCATGTAGTTCTTTGGCCAGTCTGTAAGATGGTGTTCCGGGTAGTGAGAGTTTGGGTCCGAGGGGAGCTTCTGGTTTATGGATTTTCGGTAGTCTGTAGAATCGTGGGGTGTTGGTCCCGTCTGGTTTCATTTTCTGGAATTCCACCTTGTTTAATCGTCTGGAATTGTGTAGTTTTCTTGGGAGATATGTAATTTTGTTTCCTAGTTGTGGGAGTGGGTCTAGCACCACCTGTTGGTAGGTGTTGGTATCTGCGAGTAGTGCATTGGCTTTCTCTATGTAATCCCTTCTGTTCAAGATGACTGTGAGCCGACCTTTGTCTGCAGGTAATATAATGATGTTTTTTGTCTTTATTGAGGTTTTCCAGGGCTTTCTTTTCTTGTGTGTTCAGCTTGTTTCCTTCCCTCTTTCGGCTCAGAGTAGGTGCAACTGTCTGTCTGATCGTTTATTATGTTTCTTTCGTGAGATTGTTGTCCTTCAATGTGGTTTCTAATGCCGCTAGGAAATCCTTCTTGTCAGCGTCTCGGTAATTGAAATTTAGTCCTTTTACTAGTACTGCTTTTTCTGTGTCTGATAGGGTTTGGTCTGATAAGTTCTTTATCCATGCCCCTGTGTTATCGGTTTTGTCTTTGTTTGTGAGTTTGTCAAGTTTTTTTCTTCAGGTCCCGATTTTACTTTTTCTGTGTTGTTTGGTGTTTACGGCTCATTCCACCGCGTGTGTCCATTCTTGATTTGTTGCTTGTTTGAATACAGTTTTTGGCGCACAATTTCCCGGTTGTATTTTCAGAGTCTGCGGTGGGCGTCATTGATTAGTTCTTGGGAGCATTCTGCGGCCGTTTCGTTCTGTTAAACTTCTGGCTTGAGGTGTTTTTATCGGCGGTTTGTATTGGAGACATTTTGGCAGTACCTGTTTTCTCAAACATTCATGCAGGAAGTACAGTTGTTCGCGGGTGGAACTCACTCGAAACTAAACAAGATAGAAGAGACATTTAACATCAATAACACCCTTACAGGCATAAAGTTCACCAAGGAGGAAGAAACCGACAACAAACTCGCATTCCTGGACGTGAGAGTCGAAAGAAAGGACAATGGGTTATTACAAACCTGCATGTACAGAAAACCAACAAACACTGACCAAATACTTAACTACACCAGCAACCATCCCAACACACACAAATGAAGCTGTATCAGAACACTATTCCAACAAGCCACCACACACTGCAGCACAGGCGAACTTTGGAAAATAGAAGAGAACCACCTATACAACTTATTCAAGAAGAATGGATACTCAAAAAATACAGTCGGCAGATACCTCAAGAACAAACCACGACAAGCAGACAAAACACAGCTAGAAACCCTAACCATCTTACCATACATCAAAGAAGTTTCAGAAATGACAGCCAGACTACTAAGACCCCTCGGAATCCTAGTAGCACACAAACCCACCAACACTCTCAAACAAAAACTAACAAACTTAAAAGACCCAGTACAACCCATGGACAAAACCAACATCAACTACAAAATTCCATACAAGGACTGCCACAAACACTCTGTAGGACAAACAGGAAGAAAGTTAGCCGCCAGGATACATGAACACCAGCTAGCCACAAAAAGACACGACCCTCTCTCCCTTGTAGCCCTACACATGGATGAAAAAAACCACCATTTCGACTGGGACAACACATCTATCCTGGGACAGGCTAAGCAAAAACATGCCAGAGAATTCCTAGAGGCCTGGTACTCCAACCACAACGCCATAACAAACACATAGATCTAGATACCATCTATCAAAGCCTCAGAAAACGAACAGGAAATTATATCACTACAAACCCCAGGAACCCCAACCAGGACAAACATATAAATAGAAAGCTGGAGACAACAGCTTCGCTTCACTTGGAGGTCACCACTGATGATGTTACCTAGCCAGGTAATGAAACGTCTGGATATCAAACCTACAGCTCAGCGAGCAAGCCTACACCCTAAACCTCAACCTGAGCTACAAACCTTCACAAACTTTGCAACTATATAAATGTTTTTACTAAATCACATTGCAGCCAGAATTGGCCTTTACCTAAGTGAGTACATTTATTCCAAGTCTCTGACTTTTTTTCATTCTTCTGAAGTTGGCACCTCAAAGGCAGGGTCAAACTGCAATGATATGAACTCCACCACATTCCTTAATCCACCCTAGTGAATGAAAGGCCATGCAATCAGCATCAAACTGATCCAGATAAATGTCCTACTCCCAAGCAGTAGCATCATGTGATTTTATAAAAATGTAAAGGTCCAGATCTATGAATATTACTGGTCAAAGCTCCTTTTTGTTTTAATCACATAACTGAGCATGAATCTCTCTCATTCTTACCCTTTGCTACTGGCATGTAAAATCAGAATCCCTACAATTTGAAAACAGCCCTTCGGCCCAACAAGTCCACACCAACCCTCTGAAGAGTATCCCATCCAAATCCATTCCCTGACCCTATTACTCTACATTTACTCCTGACTAATTCACCTAACCTACACATCCCTCAACACTATGGACAATCTAACATGGCCAGTTCACCTAAACTGCACATCTTCAGATTGTTGAAGAAACCAGAGCACCCGGAGGAAACCTACGCAGAATTTGCAAACTCCACACAGTCACCCGAGGCTGTGAGGCAGCAGTGTTAACCACTGCGCCACCATGCCAAAATATTTGGAAGGATTTACAAGACTCAACCTGTTTTGCAATGTCATGAAAGCATTTTACCTTGGCTGGGTCCTGGAATGGTTCTTGAGCATAAAATGGCTTACAGACAGGAAAATTAGCCATTGCATCACAAGAAAAAGCAGTGTACACTGGAGAAACACAGCAGTCTGACAGTACCTGACTGAGAAAAAAGGATGAACAGTTCCAGCATTGTTTATGTTTATTTCATTATATTACAAAATTTGTCCTTTTTTTCCATAACCAGGCGAAAGATAACTGCATTATAATCATTACCATGAAAATATTCTACATCTTCCATCTGTCCAGCTCAATTTCCTGAAACTAGCTATGAGGTGTACCTTTGTTAGTCCACCATGTACTGGTTAAACGAGCAGTACTGAACTTTTTGTTAAAAAATCTCAACTTTAATCCTACTACACTGATTCAATTCCAGTTAATTTTAAAGTGGTTGGAATCTCTTCCTATTGCCCTATTGTATTGGCATTTCAAGAAATTTACATACATATACCATCAAATCTCCTGACTGTTTGGGGATTCATAACTATATTCCAGCATTTGATTTTTTTTTGTTCCATACTTTATTAGCTAATGGGAGCATTCTTGCCTCTGAATCAGTAACTATGTATTCAAATTCAAATCCAGAAGGGCAGCAGCAAATGAATGGGACCATCACCCAAGTCTTTCCAAGCCACATACCTCCCTGACTTGGAACTGTATCACCATTCCTTCATGATCACTGGGTCAAAATCCTGGTATTCCCCTCTCTAATAGCACCTCCACTATAACAAACTGCAGATTGCAGCAGTATAAGAAAGTGAATCACCACAATCCTTTCAAAGGCAATCAGGGATGGGCAACAAAAGCTGACTTAGCCAATGATGTCCCACACCATGTGAAAAAAATAAAATACCTTAACACAAATTTCAAGATGACACTCTAGCAGTATACAGAACTGCTGAAAGTGCTGTCTTTTGGATGTTCAACCAAGGTTCCATCTGCCTACTTAGGTGGCTGTAAAAGATCATATAACTTTTTTGAAGGAGGTCAAGGATATTTTGTCCAATCTTCTAAGCAATACTTATTCTTCAGTCAGCATCACAACACAAATTATTGGGTCACTGACTTATATCAGTTATGAGCATTTTACTACATGCAAATTTGGTTCCAGATTTCCTACATTACAACAGCAATTACAAAAATACTTCACTGGCTTTATACACGCAAGTCTTTCTTAAGTTAAACCTTATAGCCCTGTGATGATGCTACGAGCATATCATCCCAAATATATTCTCTTTTTTAAACTAATCATATGTCCAGCCTTTTCAAATACCCCCACTTTTCTTATTCTCTGTAACCAGGAACACTAAAATCCTGTGTACCTGGGGCCAGTGGGTTCCAAAGGGATCACTGCTAGGACTACAATTGTTAATATATATTAATAGCTTGAAGGAAGGAAGCAAATGAACTATAGCCAAATTTGCATATGACAGATGCAAATAGTTTACAGAGAAATATTGATAAGGTTAAGTGGACAAAAAGTTGACAAATAGAATATAATGTGGGAAAATGTGAAGTTGTTCATTTTGTAAAGGAAAACAAAACAGAATATTATTTAATAACAGACAAATTGCAACACAGGAGATGCTCGCGGGTACTTGTGCACGGATCACAGAAAGCTACCACAAAGATGCAGCAGGTTATCAGGAAGGTTATAAGAATATTTCAAGAGGGTTGCAGTATAAGAGTGGAAGTCTTACTTTCGGTCCCTTCATTAGAGACAATTTACAGAAAGTTCTAAACAAAAACACAAACTGCTGGAGAAGCTCAAAAGGTTCAACAGCATCTGCAAAGAGAAAGCGGCCAACTGTTTAGTCAGTTTGCTAGGCCGATCGATCTTGATATGAAGGGATTGTCTTATGAGCAAAGATTCAACAATTTAGGACTATACTGACTGGATTCTTAAGTGGTTGACATGGTAAATGCTGGGAAGGTGTTTCCCCTTATGGGAGAGTCCAGGACACCAGGAGACATCGACTTAGAATAAAGGGTCACCAATTTATGACTTAGGGATTTCTTCTCAAAGCAGGCTGAGTGTTTTTGACACACCGTGCTGCAGTGAGTTGTAGGGGCCATATTTATATTTAAGGCGGAGATAGATTCCCGATCAACAGGGGAATCAAGAGTTATGGGGAAAAAAGGGCAGGAATGTCAGTCAGCCGTGATCCTACTGAAATGACAGAGCAGACTCGAGGGGCCAAATGGTCTATTCCACTTCCTATTTCTTACCTACCTTATCCACTACACCCTTGCATTGAGAACTACTAACTGCTTTATGGTCTGTTTTTTTTAAACTTTTCTTTCCTCTGTTTTCTATGTATTTTTCAAATTACACAACTCATTCTTTAAAAACCCCAGAGTAATTTCACTACTGGATATTTCATTTATTTAACTTTTGCATCGCACTAAAATTTTTCATTTGAAAATGTATGTATTAGCTATTCAAATAAAGTGCACCAAATCCTCTTAATCCAGGATAGTCTCATTTAAAATATCTAACTTTGTGATCAAACCTTTCCATAAACTCACCCAGGCCTACCATCTAAAGGTCTACAACTTCAAATGTTATTCACTGTCAATTATAGACACTCTTCCACCCCCATTTCCTTCATACTATCAGCTATATTTTCAAACGTGTAGGTCCTAATCGGTGCAATTTTCTCCACATAGTTCTTCACATTGCTATCCTCCTTAACATTCTCCTCAGAATCAAACTTCACATGGCTCTAAGAGATTTGGCTGGAAAAATGTTGGGACATTATTATGTTAAGGTATCACACACAACTACAACCAATATTAAAAATGGTTTCTTCTTTCAGTTAAGATATTAGAACAATGATTTCCAAACATCTACCCAATATGACCCTTGTTAATGCCTAAACTGTGTGTGATCGCAAAGGGACAAAAGGGATAGGTTCAGCTTGAGTTGGAAGCAGGTGGGTGGATAGGAATATTTAGTCTGCACGTACACCTTAAAAAAAAACTCACTTTTCACAGGTATGTTTTGCAGCAGCAAGTAAGCCTTGAAGATCTGTCTGTGAAGACAAGCCACCAACAGACGGAAGCACAATTACCTGAAGGGGCCTTGTAGCTATTAACATTCAGAGTCATAGAGATGTACAGCATGGAAACGGACCCTTCGGTCCAACCCGTCCATGCCAACCAGATATCCCAACCCAATCTAGTCCCATCTGCTAGCACCCAGCCCATATCCCTCCAAACCCTTCCTATTCATATATCCATCCAGATGCCTTTTAAATTTTGCAATTCTCCTTGCCTCCACCACTTCCTCTGGCAGCTCAATCCATACACGTACCACCCTCTGTATGAAAAAGTTGCCCCATTGGTCTCTTCTATCTTTCCCCTCTCACACTAAATCTATGCCCTCTAGTTTTGGACTCCCCCACCCCAGGGAAAAGACTTTGTCTATTTATCCTATCCATGCCCCTCATGATTTTATAAATCTTTATACGGTCACCCCTCAGCCTCCAATCCTCCAGGGAAAACAGCCCTAGCCTATTCAACCTCTACCTATAGCTCAAATCCTCCAATCCTGGCAACATCCTTGTAAATATTTTCTTAACCCTTTCAAGTTTCACAACATCTTTCCAATGGGAAGGAGACCAGAATTGCATGCAATATTCCAACAGTGGCCTAACCACTATCCTATACAGCTGCAACACAACCTCCCAACGCCTGTACTCAATACTCTGACCAATAAAGGAAAGCATACCAAACACCTTCTTCACCATCCTATCTACCTGCGACTCCACATTCAAGGAACTGTGAACCTGTACTCCAAAGTCTCTGTTCAGCAACATTCATCAGGATCTTACTATTAAGTGTATTGATTTGCCTTTCCAAAATTAGCATGTCACATTTATCTAAAGTAAATTCCATCTGCCACTTCTCAGCCCATTGGCCCATCTGATCAAGATTCTGTTGTAATCTGAGGTAACCTTCTTCGCTGTCCACTACACCTCCAATTTTGGTGTCATCTGCAAACTTACTAACTATACCTCTTATGCTCACATCCAAATCATTTATGTAAATGATGAAAAGTAGAGGGCACAGCACCGATCCTTATGGTACTCCACTGTTCACAGGCCTCCAGTCTGAAAAACAACCCTCCACCACCACCACCTGTCTTCTATCTTTGAGCCAGTTCTGTATCCAGTTAGCTAGTTCTCTCTGTATTCCATGAGATCTATCCTTGCTAATCAGTCTCCCATGGGGAACCTTGTCGAATGCCTTACTGAAGTCCATATAGATCACGTCCACCGCTCTGCCCTCATTAATCCTCTTTGTTACTTCTTCAAAAAAACTCAATCAAGTTTGTGAAACATGATTTCCCATGCATAAAGCCATGTTGACTATCCCTAATCAGTCCTTGCCTTTCCAAATACATGTATATCTTGTCCCTCAGAATTCCCTCCAACAACTTGCCCACCACCGTCAGGCTCACTGCTCTATAGTTCCCTGGCTTGTCCTTACCACCTTAAACTGTAGCACCACATTAGCCAACCTCCAGTCTTCCAGTCTGAGCTTTTCAACAACTGCTGTTACCTCAATTTCACAACTCTAAAATCTCATCCCATTTGGGAAGCTCAGTTGCAATTGATGATGTAACTTACAGTGGAATAGCCCAAATAACCTGTCTGAAAGCAAAACTTGGAATTGAACCACAATAAAAGGAGACTGTTAAGTATGTGAAAGTCCAGTCTTAATTCTCTTTACAGTCACAGAAATGAATTTGTTGCAAAGAAAGATACATATATCTAAACAAAATCAAAATAGTTAATAAAGCTACAGATTTAATTGTTTAACATGAGGTACATAGTCTTCTCTTTCTGTTTAACTGAAATTGTTTGCAATAGTTATCAGATATTCAGTATTGTAATAGAAGACATAGGATTAAACAATCAATTTCACACAAGCTTGATTGTAAAAAAAAGTTGTGTATTATTTCAAGGATACAATTTGCATCCAAGCCAACAATTCTGTGGAATGTATATCTGAGAAAAGAACAAAAGCAAAATCCTTTATGGGTGGCACGGTGACACAGTGGTTAGCACTGCTGCCTCATAGCGCCAGAGACCCAGGTTCAATTCCCGTCTCAGGTGACTCTGTGTGAAGTTTGCACAGAGTCTGCGTGGGTTTCCTCCAGCTGCTCCGGTTTCCTCCCACAATCCAAAAAACAAATGTGCAGGTTAGGTGAATTGGCCATGCTAAATTGCCCGTAGTGTTAGGTGAATGGGTAAATGTAGGGGAATGGCTCTGGGTGGGTTGCTCTTTGGCGGGTTGGTGTGGACTTGTTGGGCTGAAGAACTGTTTCCACACTTTAAATAATCTAAAGTAATCTAATCATATTCTCACTCAATTTCTTGAAACAGAAAACAAAAGGGCATATTGAAAAAATGTTCCAAGCTTACGTCATGGAGATAATAATTTTATTTCAAATATGGGGAATGAAAATAGGACACAAAACATACTTCCAAACAGATTACATGCTGATATTGACAAATCAAACACCTCAGCAATGCAATCAATTAAAATTTCCTTTAAAGTTTGTCACAGTACATCCAGTACCTAATTTATTTTTTAAGTAAAAAAAAACAGACCATCAAATGTCAATTGCAGAAAAAAATCTTGTATCTTATGTATTGTCTGCTCATATGGTCTGCAGCTTCAGTTTACCTCATTAGGCTTCTGACTCTTCTTTCCAAAAGAACAACCTGGTTGTCTCCAGACTCACATCTGAATGTTATGTCTCAGAATAATTGTCAAATCAGAGTACCACAGCAGTTATTTCTCCATGAATATTTCCAAAATGCAAGTTAAGAAGCAATTTACATTGCATCAGCTAGATCGTCATCACTCCATTCTTCCTACAGATAAAACAGAAAAGAATGTTTACATGTCTGATGATACCAGAATATTAAAAGTAGATAAATAAAAGCAACAAATCATTAACATTTTACTTAAAATATTGATGGAGGAGAGGCAGTAGGACTTAGGAAACAAGACAAGTACAAATTGTAATACAGTGGGTCTGGATTTCAAAAATCCAATTTAGGCGAACACTCGTACTTACGCATGCAGGAGTATATGAATAGTAAATTTAAAAGGTCCGACATACAAATATTTCCTCATACATACAAGCGACAATTTTATATTGTCCCAAATTGAGTTTTAGCTGGTTTATAAATTGACTTATGAGTGGATTTAATAATGGAACTACTTGCAACTGGAGGCTGCCTATAGTGTATTATCCAAAGCCAAGGATAGTTGTTGAAACATGTTGTAGCAGTGAGAGCAGGGTTTGCAAGTGAAGACATTTTTTTCAATTCATTGAGGGGCATTGGAGATAGTGGTATTGGGAAATGTAACAATACGCAATCAACTTAGTTTGAGAGTAGTTGGAATCAGTCAATTCTAACAAAGAAAACATTTAAAAAATTAAACTAAAGTTTAACAAAGCAAATAGATAAAGATTTCAATAATTATGGTATGAGCAATATTTGAGATCATAAATGTCTAGTAAAAAACAATTTCACACAAGTTGATGTTTTTTTTTCCTAATCAGATGCAGAGATGGATTCAGAAGCATAGAAATTAGCCCAAATTATGATTTACTGAGTTAATAGAGCAAGTAATAGCGTAATTAGCTAAGTATAACCCTAGCAAAATGCACACAAAGGCTCAGCATGCAAATAGTCTAACATCCGAATAGTACTGACCTAACTTCTCCAATTAGTGTTATTCTATACAGCCCTAATTCGAGAGATTACTGCTGCTAATGAATGACTTGAGTAGTTCTGTATTAGTCCATCTCAGAAGCTTATTGGTTCTGTTCAATACAGAGGAACCTTGATTATCCAGCACTCGATTGTCCAAATTTCGGATTATCCAGCAAGATCACAAGGTCGTGATACTTGGCTAAACTGTGTTATCCAGCATTCGATTATCCGAACATTCAATTATCCGAACATTCAATTATCCGACAAAATACTCCCCACCTGTGTTACTCAGATAGTGGAAGTTCCTCTGTATAGAGGTAGTGATATATTAAACGTACCCCATAGCACAGTCCTCCTATAACTAGAAACTAAATTGTTTCCACTGCTGTAGTAATTTTTCTTCCTTGTCAAACCTATGTCTAAAGCTGAAGGACTTTGCTCATGATCTATCATCTTATGATGAGTGTTTTCCATTCACTTTTTAATCTAGTCAACAAAGCAATGCAATATGATTAGCAGTTTTGATGATCCCAAGGACCAGCCTAATCTGACTACTCACAACTGATGCTGTTTGATCTAAAGCATACTACAATGAACAAAGCATACAAACTAAGAAAACAAGCTGTCGATATTTCACATCATTTTGCACATTCTTTAGTGATACAATTTTTATGTTAATGTAAAAATACTGAGCAAATATTATAATTGAACCAAAACAGATTGCTGGAAGAGCACAGCAGGTCGGCAGCACCTTGGATAGAAATCAAAGTTATCTTTTCAGAGTTAACTCAGTTTTGAGGAAGAGTCACTCAACTCAAAATGTTAACTCTGATTTCTCTCCACAGATGTCAGACCTGCTGAGCTTTTTGCTTCTAATTTACAGCATCTGCACTTGACTTTTACTTTACAAATAAATTTTACTAACCTCTTCCATTTTTGGTTTTTTGGAAATTGTTCCATCTTCCTCATAACCTTTCCTCTTCTTTCTGTTTTCAACAGAGAAGCAGAGTTGGATAACAAATACTTACTAACTGTGCACTGTAATGTGTAAATGGAAAACAAGTATAAAAATCTCCTCCAGCTGCAGTCAAAATGTAAAGTAAATATAACTGTCTGAACAAAACAGTGCAATTATTATTTTATATGCCTCAATTGTAATTTGAGTGTCAGATAACAAACAACACAGATTTGATGGACAAGTAAAAGCCCCGGTGGTTCAGTGTCCCACACCTCATGCCAGTTGACGCATCATGACCAAGTATTTCCCATTCAATCTCTAACAGCAATGTAATCTCACAGAAATAAGGAAACACAAAATCTCATGACTGGCAGAAAATAAATTGGTTTTGATTGCTTAGAATTTTTAATCTAGACAACAATATATTAGTTATCTAGTCATCCACTAATTTTCTTCATGATGTAATCTTTGTTCTCGTTAAGCATTCTAAGAAATGCAGAGTCATCACTTTACATTATTCAGCATTAAATTGCTCCAATATGTACCCATTCCATTAGCCTCTGCACTCTTGAAGTCTACCATTACCCACTTTATAGTTCACAATACTTTCAAATATTGTACATCTGCAAATTTTGACAATCCCTCCTGCACCCACCTCTAGGCTGCTAATATACGTTGAGAAAGGTAGGGATTCAAATACCAGTGTTGAAAAATGTGGTGCTAGAAATACAGAGGCCAGGCAGCATCTGAGGAGCAGGAGAATCGATGTTTCAGGCATAAGCCCTTCTTCAGGAATCCTGATTCCTGAAGAAGAGTTTATGCCCGAAACGTTGATTCTCCTGCTCCTCAGATGCTGTCTGGCCTGCTGTGTTTTTCCAGCACCACATTTTTCAACTTTGGTCTCCAGCATCTGCAGTCATCACTTTCTCCTATTCAAATACCAGTAAATGGGAAACTTTAAAATATAATCATTTAACACCAACTTCTATTTACTGTCACTCTACCAACATTGCACCATGCTGCTACTGTTCATTATATTGTATGGACTTCAACTTCACCAATAAGTCTGTTATTAGGCACTTAATCAAATGCATTCTGAAAATTTATGTTCAAAGCCAGTGCAGGCATGAGCCGAATGGTATCATTTTGTATCAAATTCTGTGAATTGTGAATCTGCAATCAACGCACACAACTTTAATCAACATCTTGTTCCTTATTCAAAAAAAATGCAATGAAATTGATCCCTTAATAAATCAGTTCTGTATTTTCTAACCCTTCATGAATCTGAAGTTGCTCTAGTAACTTTTAATTTTGTGATGCATTATACTTTGTAAAAACTTCCTCATTACCCAGATGAAACAGCCTGGTCTGTTTCCTGGGCTATCCTTAACATCCCTTGTTTGAACAAACATGTAATTTTTGCATATTTCCACTCCTCTGACACCATTCTACATCTAAGGAGGACTAGAGGATTATGGCCAATGCCTCCACAATTGAATGCACCTCATCTGGTCTGGGTGAATGATTAACTTTTAAGTACAGCAAATTTCCTTTATCAATTTTTTAATCATTTCAGTACATGAATTCCAACCTCTTTCACTATGACTTTAGAAGCATCTTCCTCCTTCATAAAGGGAGATGCAAATTACAAATTATGCTTCAGTAATATTGGGCATTAGTAAGACCACATGAGAATATTGTGCATCATATTGGTGGAGTTACTGAGGAAGAACGTAAATGTGTTGGAAGAACACAGGGGCAGCACTGTGGATCAGTCGTTAGCACTGCTGCCTCAGTGTCAAGGGACCTGGGTTCAAATACAGCTTCAGGCGACTGTGTCTGCTGTTTGCTCATTCTCGCTGTGCCTACGTGGATTTTCTCCAGATGCACCAGTTTTCTTCCACAACTCAAAGATGTACAGGTTAAGTAAACTGGCTACACCAAATTGCCCATAGTGTTCAGGGATGTGTAGGTTAGGTGCATTAGTCAGGGGTAAATGTAAAGTAATAGGTTAGGGGAATGGGTTACTCTTCAAAGGGTCGGGTGCACTTATTAGGCCGAAGGGCCTGTTACCACACTTGTAGGCATTCTATGATTGAGTACCTCAGCAATGTCATCTGCTTCCATAGGTAACTCATCTTTTTGGTGATAACAGTTGGCAATATTCTTATTACTTGTATGTCTGTGGAAGACATTTAGATAGGTTTCTATGTTAGCTGCCATCTCCTCTCATATTTTATACGTGATCATATGAATTAGGAGCAGGAGGAGGCCATTTAGTCCCGAGAGTCTACTCTGCCATTCAATAATATTGTGAACTGCCCTGATGACTCAATTTCCATCTATTTCTGATATCTTTCACCTTGCTTATCAATACTCTATCCATCTCTACATGAAGAATATCAAAGATTCTGCAGCCATCTCCCTTTGAGGAAAATTTCCAAAGATGGTCAATCTTCAGACAAAATAAAAATCCTATGTCTGAAAACTGACAACCCTTATTTTTCATCAGCAACACCTAGCTTTAGATTCTTCTACAAGATGAAACAGCCTTTCCACATTCATTCTGCCAAGACTTGTCAGGTGCTTACATTTTCCAATTAAGACATTTCTTCTTCTTCTAGATTTCTAACACTACAACCCTAGCCTGACCAACCTTTCCTCATAAGACAACCATCCCATTCTAAGTATTACTCTATCAAACTTTCTCTGATATTCTTCTAACGTATTTACATTCTTCCTCTATAACTGAAGCGTAATCTACCCACTTTTGTATTGATTTACCCTCAAAATAAACAATAACATTCTACTAACAGTTTTTTTTCAAGCTATCTTAATTTCCTTTCATACTTCCCCTGACGTTCTATGTTCAGCCTGGTTCTCACTTAACTTTCTTTCTCTCTCCTCCACTGCTCAATTAGAATTTTGTCTACCATCTTTTACTTAACCAACACAGCTAAAATCTAGCTGACTTTCATGAAATCACTGAAACTTGACTGATTTTACTTTTTTCCTTGTTAATACTTACAAACTTGTAATGATGCCAAGATCCAAGCTATGTAAGTGTTCGAGTTTCTGCTTCAGCAGGTTTACTTCTTCAGGTCTGGGAGGATCATATTTCTTCACTAGAGTCTTTATACCTGCTCAGTATTAATCATCATACAATGTAATGGCATCAGAAGTCTTTCCCAAGTTTAAAAAAAATCATTACAATGCAAACTATAGGACTTCATTTTAAAAAATGGAATTAAACTACCAGATGAAAAATGGCATTTCTAAGAAAACATGTGCATGTGTTTTATATGGATTTGTTATAGTATACCATATGAAAAGACTTATAACAAAGACAATGGAACGTGGAATATAGAGTGCAAGTTGATGGATACTAGCAAAAGATAAAAAGCAAAACAAAAGGTTCCTCAAAAGGTGTTTCTCACAGGTGCACATTCTGGGTTGCCCTTATTTACAATATGAATAAATTATTTGGACATGAATATTGCAGGGTGGGAGAGGGCAGAAAGCCAAGATGTTCCAAAATGGTTTATGTAAAACTGCTGAATGTAGGAAGAATTGCAAGTTGAGCAGATACAATGCAATTTAGAAAACATGAATTCATAATCTCCATATTAGGTCTGAAATATATATAGAACAAGGTGACATTAGTTCACAGATAATACAACCTTCCAATGCATCGCATAGGAAAGGCAAATAGATTATTGGCACAGATTACAAATGCATGGACTTAATAAAACCACTCATGTTAGGTTGGCTGCAATTAGCATTACGATTGTTGGGAATCCACTGCCTGAAACAATGGACAAAGAATCAAACTGGAATTACAAAAACACAATGCAAAAGGAGGCTTTTGGTCCTTCATGCCTCTCCCAGCTTTTCTTAGTTTCACTCTTTTACTTTCTTCCCATAGCACTATTTGTATATTTACTTGAAAAGGGATGCAGTGTTTTTCCAAAAACTAGTGAATTCCAGATTGCATTAATATGTGGCATTTAAACAGTCATCTCCTCTCCAGTGCTTACTATGCAAAATGTGTATCCTTCAGTAATTGTCATCCTTCCACTTTGATAAAAAGGCTTCTCCTTTTTTTCCATTAAAATCCCTCACAATTTTGTCATGACCACAGATCATAACCCTGGACCACCTATGGACATACTGGACTTTTAATTACAAAACGTATTTTTTAAGAAGAGGAGCTACAATCAAAAGAGGACAACAAATATATCCAGCGGCCATCTGGGTGAGGCACGTGGTTTCCCCTTTGAAGAGTACACATGGATAGTGTTTCAATCCTGGTCTGTGTGAGATAGGATGAAGTACTCCTATGTACTAGCATGCATTCAAACACAAGCGTGCTGTGAAAGTCATACACTGGTCACCATGTGGCAGGTAAAGAACTCTCTCAATCAGTCCTGAAAGTCAACTAGAAGGTTGGTTAAAATGGAATTGGGACAAAATTTCAGCTAACAAGTGAAACATTTTGAAAACACATGCTCAATTATCAACATTCCACTATCTGCTGTCCTTGAACAACCTAGCAACTGACCTTCTAATTTAGCTTCTTTTGGACTCATTTTTCATGTGTCTACGTGCATGCACGTTATTTCTTTTTTCCCATTTTATGCTCTCTTTCATTGATTCAAGCAAGTTGGATAAAATTGGTTCCTTTTAAAACAGAAATTAACTTGGCCTGGAAGAAATGCATCTGCATGGGAGAAAAATTCCTTACAACCAATCTTGTTGAGACCAACCCAAACGGCCATGCAAATAAGAGTGCCAGTTCATCTCTCACCATTAATAACCTGAGGATTTTAATAAACTGGGGAACTTACCTGGTTTCTGGTCATTACAGTTTTGAACACAAGTATTAAAATTCTCCTTGATCATTTGTGCTCCAAGCACAATACAACTTCTCCAGTCTCTCTACTCAAATAAATACCTTCTTCCCTAATTCATCCTGATAAGCATTGTCTATACCTTATCAAAAGATTGTGATATCCTTTCTAAAGTGCAATGGTTTGAACTGGCCATATTAACACTAGCTGAGGCCTACCTGAAAAATTGTAAAGGTTTAGAATGGCTTCCTTGGTTTTATATCCAATGTCCCCGCTTACAAAGGTAAGCGCCACATTACTTCTACGTTAAAAATATCATCAGCCCTGTATTTGATCATTTCAACAGTGAATGCTCTCTTGAAGTCAGTTAAATCTCTTCTCACTGTGCAATATTTTTGAATTTCATATCATCCACAAAGCTTAAAATTGTGCCCTTTATATCTAAAGCCAGGACATAAATACATATTTAAAAAGAGCATTAATTTCTCTCAATCTCTTAGGAATGTCACTATAAACCTCACTTCTATTTATAAACAAATCAGTATTATTGTCCTTAATCTATCCCTACCCAAGCTGTCAATGCCCCAGTAATCTCACGGGCTTCAAATTTTCTAATGTCTATCGATTCATTAAAATGAGGATAACTAGGGAGAACTAGATAAATAGGACCACTCAAGGCAAAAGGAAGGAACTTACACTTGGAGGCAGAGATTGTAGGCATGATCCTAAATGAGTACTGAACTTTAGCATTCACACAGGAGAAGGATATGGAGAATAACAAGTGTTTGTAGGGCATGATAGGGTATTTTGAGATCAAGAAATTCATGGTGCTAGGTCTCTTGCAAAGCATTAAATGGGTACGTTCTCAGGGCCCGACAGATAATTGAGAGAGGCTACAGAAGAGAATGCTGGGCCTTGACCAAGATCCTCAATCCTCACTAGCCACTGGAGGAGTCCCAGAAACTGGCAAGTACCTAATCTGTTCCTCTGTTCAAGGAAAATAGGAACACTCCAGGAAAGGATAGACTAGTGAGTCTCATATCAGTGGTGGAGAGCTATTGGAGACAATTCTTAGGGATTGAATTTATACACATTTGGAAAAGCATAGCCTAGTTAGGGACTGTCAGCATGGTTATGTGCAGGACAGGTCATGTCTTACTAACTTGATTGAATTTGGAGAGATGGTGAATTCGGTGATCGATGAGGGTAAAGCAGAAGATGTTTACATGGATTTAGTAAGGTTTTCAACAAAGTCCATCATGGTAGGCTCATCCAGAAGATTTATGGGATCTATGGTGAATCGCCTGCGTAGATTCAGAATTGACTTGCCCATACAGGGCAGACGGTAGCGATGGAAGGGTGTATTACAGGCTGGAGTTTGATGATTATGGTGTTTCATAGGGATCCGTACTGGGACCTTTGCTGTTTGTTATATAAATACATGATTTAGATGAAAATGTAAATGTGAGAGTAAGTAAGTTTGCAGATGATATAAAAATCAGTGGACTTATGGATAGCATAGAAGGTTGTCAAAGCTTACAGTGGAATATAGATGAGTTGCAGATATGAGCGAAAAAATGGCAGGTGGAGTTTAATCCAGCTAAGTGTGAGGTGCTGCACTTTGGGAGATCAAATGTTAAGGAAAAGTATGTAGATGATGACAGGGCCCTGAGCAGCACTGAGGTACAGAGGGATCTTGGGGTTCAAGTCCATAGTTTCCTGAAAGTGGCCACAAAAGTAATAAAAGGAGGCATATGGGAAGCTTGCCATTATTGGTCAGGGAACTGAGTACACGAATCAGGACATCAGGTTGTAGTGTGATAAGACTTTGATGAGGCCTCACTTAGAGTACTGTATTCAATTCTGGTCGCCACATTACAGGAAGTACGTAGCGGCTTTGGAGAAGGTGCAGAAGAGGTTTACCAGGATGCTGCCTGGATTAGAGGGCGTGAGCTATAGGGAGAGGCTAGAAAAACTCAGATTGAGCTGGCGGTCAGTATCCTTTTCCCCAGTGTTGAAATGTGTAAAGCCAGGGAGCATGCCTTTAAGGAGAGAAGGGTAAGTTCAAAGGAGATGCGAAAGGAAAGTCTTTCTTTTTAAAAAGACAGCAAGTGGTAGGATTCTGGAACATGCTGTGAGAAGTGGCTGTGGAAGTAGATATGATAGGAGTGTTTAAGGGCCTTTTCAATAAGCATATGAATATGCAAGGAATACAGGGATATGGACCAAGGGCAGGCAGAAGGGATTAGTTTGATTTGGAGTTATGTTCGACATAACACACTCCAAATCAAACAGCATGGTTGCCCAGTGGGACAGCACAGTGGCTCAGTGGTTAGCACTGCTGCCTCACAGTGCCAAGGGCCTGGGTTCGATTCCAGGTTCAGGCGACTGTATGTGGAGTTCGCATATTCTCCACGTGTCTTCATGGGTTTTCTCTGGGTGCTCCGGTTTCCTCCCACAATCCAAAGATGTCCAGGTTAGGTGAACTGGCCATGCACAGGAATGTGGAGGTTAGGTACATTAGTTGGGGTAAATGTAGAATAATAGGGTATGGGAATAGGTTTGGGTTAGATAATTTTCAGAGGGTCAGTGTGGACTTGTTGGGCTGAAGGGCCTGTTTCCACGCTATAGGGATTCTATGATTCTAGCATCGTGTGCCAAAGGGCCTATTCCTGTGCTATGGGATTCTTTGTTGGAACATCTTTCAAAAATCCACATGTGCAATTTTTTTAATGCTTTCACCAACTAACAACCATCTTCATTGTGAAATATTTTTCTTTACACACAATTGTAGGAGTATAAGGAAAGAGCAGAGAGAGTAGGACTTATTGGATAGCTCTTTCAAAGAGCTGCCATATGTACCACAAATTTCATGGCAACCTTCTGATTCCATTGTAATCTGAGATAGGAAAGATATAAAAGAATTTTAATAGGTGCTGGGTAGATTGACAAACAAACCAGAGATAAAAAGTTATAGTTCTAAAGTTTGACTTGAAAAATTGTGACTGATTTCACTGGAGATGATAAAAGTTAAGAGTTTAAAACATTATGAAATTGGGATAGGGTAAATAGTGATAGTCAGTAAGACAATAATACTAGAAAACAAAGATATTGTAGTTGAAAAAAAGAATAAAGATTGAAACAAAATATTTATTCAAAGGATGTTAAAGATTTGGACTTCTCTACTGTAAATTGTTGTAGTAGCATCGTGCAGACATTCTATGAACACTGAAAATAATTTCTTAAAATCTAAGTGAAGCAAAGCAAAATAGAAATTAGGATTAGGCAGACTTTATGGCTCATTGTGCTTTAGAACTCTAATTCTATAACTGTTGGGAGGATGATATTCCAAATACTATAACTGAACTTTTAAAACTTCTCCACAAGATTAGTTTCCACTAAGCAAAACCTGTCAAATTACACAACTAATTAATCTCAATTTACCAATAACTATTTCAAGTAATATAAAATCAATCTACAATAGAAACTATGCAAGATTACTTACGCCTGATTACTTCAACCAGTTTTGACAGGCATTCATTGTTGTCTTTTAGCATAAGGCATTCTGTCAAGTAGCTAAAGAATGAAATACAAAATTAAAACAAAGTTCGATACAATAGTTAAATGATCTCTAGGATATGAAATTTAATTTACTCATGTCAATACAATACTGTCAAACACAGCAAGCCCAAATGCCTCCAACAGTGACAAATAACACAACATTATAAGGAAAGATTTCAGCAGATTGATCAGAATCTATTGCTTCCAAAACAAGGTTACATCTTGCAGCTTTTATACCCCTTAGAAGTGATAATAACTCCTTATAAAAATCCATCCACGCAACTTGCATTACCATTGTCTGAGTAGTCTCAGAGTAAAGAAGTGTCAGTTTAAGACTGAGATAAGGGGGGAATTTCTACTCTGATGGTTGTGATTCTTTGAACCTCATTGCCACAGAGAACTGTGGAGGCAGAGTCATTATGTATATTTAGGGCTGAGATAGACAGAATCTTGATCAATAGGAGAAATTGAGGGATACTGGGAAAACACAACAAAATGAGTGTGGGGAATGTTGGATCAGCCACGATCCTACTGAATTGTAGTGCAGGCTCCAGAAGCCAAATTGCCTAATCCTGTTCGTGTCTTTTATGATTTTAAATATTCTATAAATTCTTTTATTTAGCACACTGTTGTGACAGAGAATTATAAAAACAGTCCTATATTTCTTAGGTACAGTCATCCGCATTGTGTTACAACTGAGGTTGGAGGAGTGTATAGTTTCTTCTAGACTCACTACTTCATGGCTAACAATATAAATGCTTTACCCATTTCCTGAAATGGCTAATTTTTGACTTTAGCTGCATTAGGTGTATGACAAAAAGATCCACCAACTAGGTTTCTTTGACAAACAAGTGCTGTTTTATTGTGAAAACAAGACTTAATCAGCTTCACATCTTCGTTGAATAAGAGTTTGAAATATGAAAATAAAAATACTTGCCCCTCTAAATAACCCCATTGTGTACACACACACACCCACACACCCCCCCCCCCCCCCCCCCCCCAATGAAAAGAAAGACAAAGAACAACTTTCTCAGCAGTGATTAATATTGACTTTAAAAAATCATGTTGGCCAATTATGGTTCGTGTCTGAAGGAAAAGGTAAGATGGGCTTTTAGTCAGAGTTTGAGCACACATATGGTATTACAAAACAGAGACAGAGACAATCATCACTTGTTCATAGTTCATTCAAGAATTGTCAAGGAGTCAGTTTTTATTTTCCATGACAACGGTTGCATTTTTTTTTTCAGTCTCACACTAGATGCATCATCAGAAAAGCCAAGGATAAGCTAAGTAGCTTCTCTCTCTTTGTCCCCTTTTCACAGCAGGCTGTAGCAAATTTGAATTCTCAGCAATATAACAATCACCACAGCTCATGATAGCTATAAACACAGACATGTGATTTCCAATGAATCCAGTGATTCCATAGACTTGACTATTTAGTTAGCCTAAACCATGAGATTTTAATAAATGGTTCTGAAAAAAAAAGGAATAAAGTGTCCCAGCACCCTTTCCATGACCTGTTCAAAAAGCAGGTACTGTTCAGCACTCCATATGACCTAAATTCTTTAAACATTAATGATGAAGGAGCCTCATAACAATTAATAGTTCATAAATATAAGGGCGTTATGATCAAGCCAGGAACAACAAACCAGTAAGTTGAGGAAGTACTAGAAACACACAAACAAGGAACAGAAGAGTAGGCCGCTCAGTCCTTCAACCTTGCTCCACCATCCAATAAGATCACACCTGAGCTGATTTTTATTTCAGATATATTTTGAACTTTTGCCAAAATTACAATTTATTACAAATTTTCAAACCATTTGGAATTATCTACAACTCCAGAATTTCATTCATTAAATATTCTACAATGAATTGAGTACATCTTCCATTACCAATTCTCCCCTTGTATTTCCACCTTATTTAACACCTGACAACTTCCCAAATCATGGAAAAACAGCACTTAGAGTCAGAGAGTCACAGAGATGTATTGCATGGAAACAGACTCTTGGGTCCAACTCGTCCATGCCAACCAGATATCCCAACCCAATCTAGTCCCATCTGCCAGCACCCGGCCCATATCCCTCCAAACCCGTCCTATTCAAATACCCATCCAAATGTCTCTTAAATGTTGCAATTGTACCAGCCTCCACCACATCCTCTGGCAGCTCATTCCATACACGCACCACCCTCTGCGTGAAAAAGGTGCGCCTTAGGTCTCTTTCTTTCCTCTCTCACCCTAAACCTATGCCCTCTCGTTCTGGACTCCCCGACCCCAGGGAAAAAACTTTGTCTATTTATCCTATCTATGCCCCACATAATGTTGTCAACCTCTATAAGGTCACCCCTCAGCTTCCGACACTCCAGGGTAAACAGCCCCAGCCTGTTCAGCTTCTCCCTGTAGCTCAGATCCTCCAACCCTGGCAACATCCTTGTAAATCTTTTCTGAACCCTTTCAAGTTTCACAACATCTTTACGATAGGAAGGAGACCAAAATTGCACGCAATATTCCAACAGTGGCCTAACCAATGTCCTGTACAGCCGCAACATGATCTCCCAACTCCTGTACTCAATACTCTGACCAATAAAGGAAAGCATACCAAATGCCTTCTTCACTATCCTATCTACCTGCCACTCCATTTTCAAGGAGCTATGAACCTGCACTCCAAAGTCTCTTTGTTCAGCAACACTCCCTAGAACCTTACCATTAAGTGTATAAGTCCTGCTAAGATTTGCTTTTCTAAAATGCAGCATCTCGCATTTATCTGAATTAAACTCCATATACCACTTCTCAGCCATCTGGTCCAGATCCTGTTGTAATCGGAGGTAACCCTCTTTGCTGGCCAATACACCTCCAATTTTGGTGTCATCTGCAAACTTACTAACTGTACCTCTTATGCTCGCATCCAAATCATTTATATAAATGACAAAAAGTAGAGAACCCAGCACCGATCCTTGTGGCACTCCACTGGTCACAGACCTCCAGTCTGAAAAACAACCCTCCACCACCACCTCTGTCTTATACCTTTGAGCCTGTTCTGTATCCAAATGGCTAGTTCTCCCGGTATTCAGTGAGATCTAACCTTGCTAATCAGTCTCCCATGGGGAACCTTGTCAAACATCTTACTGAAGTCCATATAGACCACATCTACTACTCTGCCCTCATCAATCTTCTTTGTTACTTCTTCAAAAAACTCAATAAAGTTTGTGAGACATGATTTCCCTTGCACAAAGCCATGTTGACTATCCCAAATCAGTCCTTGCCTTTCCAAATACATGTACATCCTGTCCCTCAGGATTCCCTCCAACAACTTGCTCACCACCGAGGTCAGGCTCACCAGTCTGTAGTCCCCTGGTTTGTCTTTACTGCCCTTCTTAAACAGTGGCACCACATTTGCCAACCTCCTGTCTTCCGCCACCTCACCTGTGAGTATCGATGATACAAATATCTCAGCGCTTTTTGTACTTAAGGTTTTTACATCCAGTGTATCTGTAATTCAATTGCTATTTTCCTCTGTTCCTAACACTCATTTCAAGTTATTCTCAAGCAACTTTCATAAAATTTACAATTTTCACTGAATTATTTGTAGTCATCTGAATCCAATTATCTCAAGTTGAAATCTTCAAGGGTAACAGTACCTATCCAGATTAATGCCTGCCCTGGAGGCACTGAAATGAATAGCTGCTATTGCTATCTGTGACGGTGTAAAAAGAAGACCAGCATCAATTGTAGTTGCTCGGCTCAGAAATTCATCAGCTGTTTTCCGCAGAGCTTCTGGATTTTCTACCGCTGAGTATCGAGCCTGAACAGAAAGAAAACAGCAATAAATTAAGAAAAGTGTATTTTCACAACTTTCACTTCTTACCAACGTAGTAATTCACTTTTAAAAAAGAAATTTAGTTTCAAATTTGAAACTCAACAGAAATCATCCATTCTAATTTGAGGAAAAAAGTAATTTTTTTTTGCTGCTTTTCAAATGCAAATACAATTTGTAACCAATATACAGATAGACCCCCCAAAACTTGTAGATAGGTTGATAATGCAAAACTTTACATCTTATACAAAGAAATAGCCAAACACTTTGTTATAGCATTAAGGTTAATAAACAGCAGTAGGAACTTTCATACCTTGTAGTAAATTACTAACTGCAGACAGTGTTAAATTTGAAATAAAACAATGGTCAAGCTATCCACAGACAAGCCCCCTTACCAGCTTTGCAGCTCTATTGATGTCAATATTAACAACAAAAATTACATTTGCATTAGAGGTTCCTTTCTGTGGAATATGATGCTCAACAATCTGTGGAAGCTTATAGTCTCTATAAGAAAAACAAAACATCTTAAGATTCTTTTGGATACTACTCCAACAAAAGTGGGAGCTGTGGGAGGCAAAACGCACATCTCCTTTCTAGGCATTTTTAATCAATCTGTCTGTTGGATGTGTTGTGACAAAATTCCAGGTCATGTGGGACTTGAACCCAAACCTTCTAGCCCACAGACAGGACACTGTCACAGCAACACAAGATCTTTATTATCACCTGTCAATGTTATTACATAAGGAACATAGTAATTAACAGTAGGAGGTAGAATTAGAATCCCTACAGTATGGATACAGGCCCTTCAGCCCAACAAGTCCACACTACCCTCAAAAGAGTAACTCACCCAGACCCATGTTCCTACCCTATATTCACCCCTGACTATTGCCTACACATCCCTGAACACTATGGGCAGTTTAGCACAGTCAATTCACCTAATCTGCACATCTTTGGATTGTGGGAAGAAACCAGAGCACCTGGAGGAAACCCACGCAGATACTAGGAGAATGTGCAAAACTCCACACAGATAGTCAGCTGAGGCTGGAATTAAACCTGGGTCCCTGGCACTGTGACACAGCATACTAACCACTGAGCTACCGTGCCGCCCAGATAATTCAAACCTTCAAGCCTACTCTATCATTTTGATACAATCAGGGCTGATCCATCTCAGCCTCAACTTCACTTTGATGCCTCCTCTTCATAACGTTTCAATCTATTACTACTTCAAAATCTGTTTATCTTCCCTTTAAAGTTACTGACCTACTCACCATCCATTGCGCACCGGAGTATGGAATTCCACAGATTCATGACCCTTTGAGAGAAGTAATTTCTCCTCAAAAACTGAAAGAACTGCAGATGCTGTAAATCAGAAACAAAAACAAATGACTGGAAAAGCTCAGATCTTAGCAGCATCTGGAGGAGAGAAATCAGTTAACTTTTCAGGTCGAGTGACCTTTCCTCTGAACTCAGGGTTTGGAGGACATGTCACTCTTCCTAAAACATTAACACTGATTTCACTCCACAGATGCTGCCAGACCTGCAGAGCTTTTCTGGCAATTTCTGTTTATGTTCCTAATTTCTCCTCATCTCTGGTTTAAATATGTTTAAATTTAGTCAAAAGTTCTTTTCAGACTGAACTGGAAGTTAAACTTGCACATTTTTTATAATTAAGACAAGATTACTTAATTCTGAATTAAGAATGCCTGGTCTAAGTGGTTTATTCCAATCAACCATTGAAATCACACCCCATGAAACTGGAATGGGTTTCTCCACATGAAGCAAGAATAATATGTCAATGCTGTCTTACTGACTGAAAGAGACTGTTTGGAGCTCTGATCATGTTAAAAAAGCTAACTGAGGGACATAACCATTTAAACAGAGACAATAAATATCAATCCATAACATTAAAATCTTGAGTAAATCCTAAAAAGGTACAGGGACTAAGACAGACAATACGTTTTTTGTGCTAAAAAACAAGTTATACAACTATCGTGCTTTCAGTAAGAATTCCAATGTGAAATATTCTGGTAAACTGACAAAAGTATTAACCAGTTGAAGCAATATCAGCTAATCAATCAGTCAGTCAGTTTCATGATCGTAGCTTGGAGCAATTTATTTTTATTGCAGTCAGGTGGACAGGGATAGTGTCTTCACTTCTGTTGGCCTGTCTGCAAAAAAATACATCTCAAAAACTAAGAAGGAATTCAATGAAAATTGGTACACTTGTATAGGATATTTCCTGAGGAAGAATGGACTAGGTTTTGGCAAAGATGTGGATCAGGAACCTGCATTTGCTGAAGTATCCATTAACATGAGATATTAAAGGGCAAAACGACCTTTTAAAAAGTTGAGTGGTTTTACCGAGAACGTGGTTGATTATTTTAGAAGCTTTTAGATTGTCTCAGCTATGATACAGGAGTTTATCACAGCCGAACAGAGCTTTTAGAACAGGTTATTGGATGAGGGTGAATTCAGTGAGATTTTAGAATGAGAATTAGAATCCCTACAATGTGGAAACAGGCCCTTCAGCCCAACAAGTCCACACCGACCATCCAAAGAGTAACCCACCCAGACCCATTCCCCTATCCTTTGGGCAATTTAGCATAACCAATTTGCCTGACTTGCACATCTTTGGGTTGTGGGAGGAAAGGCATACAGATAAGGGGAGAATGTGCAAACTCCACACAGACAGTTACCCGAGGCTGGAATTGAACCCGGGTCCCTCGTGAGACATTAGTGCTAACCACTGAGCCAACATGCCGCCGCCCTGAACCACTTTTTTTTTAAGCTTTGTAGCTACAGATCCCCAATCAGGAAGAGAAAAACCTCAAGAGCTCTGCAACTACAAAACACATTTAATGGAGAAGTGCACTGTACTGAGTGTCCTCATGTGTTAATAATTTGATGGCCAGCTATGCATAAATAAACAAATAGTAAGTTAATTAAAAGTATTACATTGCAGCTCTTTAAAGATAAATGTAAAACATCACTTCATATCATGACACTGAACTGAAAGCTAAATGATTTTCCTAGTTGCTCACATTAATTCCAGCCTACCTAGTTGCTTTGGTCCTTTGCAGTTCACCTACTAGACCAACAGGTCCACAGTAGACAGCATCTCCTGGCCCTACACTCATTCCTGGAACATCTGGATAACAAGGAATCCCAAGTCTGACTCCTACCTATTGGTTATAGCTCCATCTTCAACACCACAATTCCAAACAAACTCATCTCTAAATTCTGAGACCTAGGTCTCAGCTCCCCACGAACTGGATTCTCAATTTCCAGACCCCCATAAACTGCCATTGGTAAGAACAGGCGACAACACCTCCTCCATCATAATCCTCAACATTGATGTTCCACTAGGCTGCATACTCAACTCCCTATTATACTCCTAATACAGTCATCATTTTGGCCAAATTCCACCCCAACTCTATTTACAATTTTGCTGATGACACCAGCATTTAGGTCGGATTTCAAACAACATCAAGACAGAATACAGGAAATAGATTGAGTGCTTAGTGGCATAGTGTAAAGACAATAATCACTCCATCAATGTCAGCAAAACAAAGGAGCTGGTCATTAACTTCAGCAAGGGGAGTAGAAGGTATGCCCATCTTCAAATGGTGCTGAGGTGGACATGGTCAAGAATGTCAAGTTCCTGGGAGTGATGATCACCAACAATATGCCCTCGTCCACCCATGTTGGCTCCATCTATACCTCTCATTGCTTTCCTGAGACAACGTACATAATCAAAGACCCTTCCCACACTGGCTATACTGTCTTCCACCCTTTTTTGTCAGGTAGGAGATATAGAAGTTTGAATACATACAAAACTAGATTCAAGAACAGCTTCTTGCCCACTGTTATCAGACTTTTGCATGGACCTCTCAAATGTTCATTCTGATCGCTCACTGCACCTTCTGTGTCTGAAATGCTGTATTCTATACTCTGTTCTTCTATTATGATGCACTATGTACAGTCTGCCTGTATAGCATGCAAATCAACACTTTTCACTGTATCTAAGTGACAATAAATCAACTTACATAGCAGAGTTTTTATTTTTATATTTTATCAAATACATCAAGTATAATTTAATTTCAAAGTTGCTGAACAGGGACACATTAGATTTGGTGAGTGGCAAAAGACTATTTCAAGGATTTGAACATAGAACTATAGAAAAGTAGAATTTAGAGAAAAGTTACAGCACAGAAAAGAGCATCCAGACCAATGTCTATGCTAGCTGAATAAATTAGAACCCAGTCTAATCCCACTTTTCAGAAATTGGTGCTCAAATGCACAGGTTAAAAGGGCTTCTGCCTCAACCACTAGACTGGGAGTTCAAGACACCCACCACTCTCTGCATAAAAATACCTTTCTGATGTCCTCTAATTCTTCTACCAATTACCACACATCTGTGCACCATAGTAATTGACCCCTCTTGTAAGGAAAACAGCTCTTTTCTGTCAACTCTATCCAAGTTTGTTGTTATTTTGTACAGTTCAATTAAGTCACCCCTTAGCTTCTCTTTTCAAGGAAACAATACAAGCTTGTCCAATTTTTCTCTAATGTCATTTCCTTAAGTGCATGATTTTAAATGTTAATATATCATATATTAGCAAGGGTGTCAGCTTGGTAGATGGCAGTCTTGCCAGGAAGGGAGTTATCTCAAGTGGCCTGAACTCTAATTTACAATGTCTCCCTCTTCCCAAACTTGTGACACTCAATCTCTTACCTTCACTAATCCACCCTGTTTACCAACCTCCGTCTGCCTGATTCCTCTCTTATCACTCCCCACTCTGGAAATTCCTTTTCAAAGATCAAGATTCAATCCAAAACTGGAAGTCTGAATGTAGCTTCCCTTTCCCAAACCCTCCACTGTCAGCAAGGAATCAAGAAGAGTTGAAAGAGGCAGGAAGAGAAGATTCAACAGTCATTTTAAAAAGGAAGATATTTAATGCCAGCTCGGCTACCTGTACCATCAGGAACTGCATTTTGACAATCCTGGAGCAAATCAAAGGGTCAGACATGTACAGAGGCTATAGAGGTCACAGAGGTCAGGAATGGATTATTTTGCAGTGAAGAGGAGGTCAGAGTGTGAAGTTCAACAAGTAGGATTGGGTGCAAACTATAAGTACTGTTAGCACAATTTACATATTTCTTGTAGTTTTTTTTTCAAAGTGATTTCATTTACCAATGGGACTCTATCATTGAAATTTAGAGGAATGAGAGGTGATCTAATTGAAACATAAGATTCTTTAGGGGTTTGACATGCTAAATGCTGAGAGGATGTTTCCCCTCATGGGAGTGTCTAGGACCAGAGGACCTAGTCTCAGAATAAAGGAACGTCAATTTAAGATTGAGTTGGTGAAGAATTTCTTCTCTCAGAGGGTTGAGTGTCTTTGGAAGTCCTTGCCACAGAGTTGCTTGGGTATATTTACAGTTGAGACAGGTAGATTCTTGATCAGTAGGGGAATCAAGGGTTATGGAGAAAAGGCAGAAAAATGGACGTGAGGAATGTTGAATCAGCCATGATTCAAATGAATAACAGAGCAAACTCGAAGGGACGAATGCCTTACTCCTATGCATGTTTCTTATAGGTAACTTCCTATTTGACCACAAGGTTATGGAGATTCTTTCAATGAACATTGAATGAAGTTTTCTTTTTCCAATATGTAGATCCCAGAAGAAACCCTGTTTCAACACAAGCTCCTCCAGGAATCAAAGCACAACTTATAGTGACAATTTTCAAGACTGCAAACAAATTACTATTCACAACAGAGGTCAATGGAGTTTAACATACTCAGGAAATTAAGGCGCACGTGAATTTTAAGAGAAGATGCAATGGAGAAAGTAGATCAGCCATGAGTGTTGACTGAATGAGCAGGCTCAGCAAGCCAAAAAAATCTATTCCAGCTCTAAATTCCTATGTCTCTCGGTGAGATGCTTGGAATGTCACATTTCATAAATAGTTGCACTTTAAAATGTTTAACTTGAAGTCAGAATAGAATGGGAAATGGAATTTTACCAGAATTCGACTAGGTGTCAATTCTTCATAGCCATAGAATCTCACAGCACGGAAACAGACCCTCATTGTCCGTGCCGAACATAATCCCAAACTAAATTAGTCCCATCTGCCTGCTTCTGTCCCATATCCCTCTAAATCTCTCCTATTCATGTATCTACCCAAATGTCTTTTAATTATAATTGTATCTGCATCCACCACTTCCTCATTAATTTCATTCCACACGTGAACACTGTAAAAAATATTTGCCTTGTCTTTTTTAAATCTCTCTCCTCTCACCTTACAAATATGCCTGCCGGTTTTGAATTTCCCTGTCTTAGGAGAAACACAACCACTCTCAATACCTCTTTGTATTTTATAAATTGCTATCAGGTCACTGCTCAACCTCCTATGCTCCAGTGAAAAACGTCCCGGCCTTTCTTTATAACTCAGACCTTCCATACCCAGCAACATCCCAGTAAACCTCTTCTAAACCCTCTCCAGCTTGATAATATCCGAGAATTGGATAACCAGAACCAGACAGTATTTCACATCAGCCTTCATCAATGTCCTGTACAACCCCAACATAACATTCTAACTTCTATACTCAAAGGACTGAGCAATGAAAGTGGAGGATTTCTCTCCATGAATCCAACAAATTTTCACACATCTTCCAAAACTCACCCACCTACCTATGCACCAGACCCCCATTTTCCCCGGCTTGTTGTATCCTCCCACTGACCACAGGCAAAGTACTGAAACACTGTGGGGTCCTCCCTGGTGTCAGTACCCTTTTTAAAAATACAGTAATTCCCCCATAGCCCATAATTACTCTGTACAGTGTGTCAATTAGCACCCTGCTTTGCTGATCTGTACCTGGAGATGGATGGCAGATGCAGCACAAGCAAGTGATGGGCTAGAGTTCCAAGTTATCACCCTGACTTTCATGTCAGGGATTGTCACTGTCTTATTTGTAACCTGCGGTAAGGGAAGATTGGGAAAGTGCAAATCCAAGAGGGGAGATGTAACAATGAGAATTCTAATTCATGCAAATTGGTCGCTTGCATTCAGCAGCAAAAATCATATTTAATCATTCACAGAATAAAAAAAAGGAACTTTCTTCTTCCAATGTCAGGAATCTTATTATTGCTGATTGCACATGATTCTCCCAATTTTTGCACCATTGCCCACTTTGCTCAGTGGCTGGTAACATTTCATACTAGGTACCCAAAAGGTAGCTGATTAGCATTTCTACAAGGATACATGGTTACGTGATTGATATTGTCAAAGAGATAAATTTTGAAAAGGTAGGGGCCATAATAAACCACCATTGTATCAGCTTACAGATTTCAAAGTAATCTTGAATGTCTTCCAGACGAATCTGTGAGAATATGAGAGGGAGTGAGCACAGAGTTAGACGCAGCAAGTTTCTATTGTTCATCATACAGAAGAGAGCTTAGCTGGGACTGAAGATGATTTAAACAGAACTGGAAGAGTCACCTAACTTTGACTTAAGGGAGGATCTCTGGGAGAATCTTCACTGTAAAAGGCAATTTAGAGATAATAAGTTATCTGACTAAAAGAAAAATAAAGCAAGCAATCATCAGGAGCCAAGAATAGTTTTGATCTGGTTGCTGGAGAATAAGTTTCCACTTAAAAACACAATCAAATATAATTGTAGGCCTGGTGTTTTAAAATTAAATATGGGATCTTTTCAGTCGATTAGAGTCTATGTTTATCCAAGGAATAGGATTTAAATAATGTTGCATTTACTTCACTACAATAAAATGTTTAAAACTTTAAACCTGTTTTGTTAATAGCAAAATCAATTGACTGGGTAGATATAATAGAGAAACAGGTCAAATTGGTGTAAAAGGAGTTGTAACATGATCAAGATTTAGGAGTAGATTTCCCTACAAGAAAAGTGATTTTGAAAATCTTAAGCTCTGTTCCAAATATACTCTAGAGATTAACGGATATATTTCTGGGTGAAAAGTTTCACAAGGACATGCTGTTGAAATAACATTAAGGATCAGGTGACAGAATGAAAACCACAGATATAAGCAAGTGTGTTTATGGGTTGAATACTACAGTGGAGTATAATATTTCTCAACTGGTCCATTTTTCTGAAAGTAGGTGAACATTCAACTTGAGGACAGGCATTAGTATAGTGGTAGCTTCACCAGGCAAACAAATGAAGCCCAAGCTAATATTCTAGAGACATGTGTTTATATCTCAATGGCAAGTGATGAAACTTGAATTAAATAAAAGCCTGGAATTAAAGCTGGTCCAATGGCAACCATTGTCATAAAAACACATTTGGTTCACTAATGTCAGCATGCTGGTGAAGTGAGGAACAGGGAGAGAGCAGAGCTGAACACGTGGCTCCTGGGATGGTGGAAGAGGGAGAGTATTGGATTCTTGGATAATTGGAACTCTTTCTGGGGTAGGTCAGACCTCTACAAACAGGTTGGTCTTCATCTGAACCAGAGGCGTATCAATATCCTGGGGGGATTTTTGCTAATGCTCTTCAGGAGGGTTGAAACTAATGCAGCAGAGGGGGCGGGAACCTGAATTGTGGTTCCATTGTAAAGGAGGTTGAGAGTAGTGAGGTCAGGGATAGGTTTACAAGGTCGCAAGAGGGCACCAACAATCAGGATGTTGGTTTGAAATACCAGGAGCATCCAGAATAAGGTGGGTGAACTTGCAGCATGGGTCGGTACCTGGGATTTCAATGTGGCCATTTCAGAGACATGGGTAGAGCAAGGACAGGAATGATTATTGCAGATTCTGGGATTTAGATGTTTCAGTAAGAACAGAGAAGGTGGTTAAAAAAAGGGAGGTGCAAGTGGCATTGTTCATCAAGGGTAGTATTACAGCAGACAGACAATGTTTGAGGATTCATCCACTGAGGTAGTTTGGACTGAAGTTAGAAACAGGAAAGGAGAGGTCATCCTGTTGGGAGTTTACTATCAGCCTCTGAATTGTTTCAGGTATGTAGAGGAAAGGATAGCAAAGATGAGTCTTGATAGGCAAGAATAGCAGGCTAGTTGTTATGGGAGACTTTAACTTCCCCAATATTGACTGAGAATACTAAAGTTCAAGTTGTCTAGATGAGTCAGTTTTTGTTCAATATGTGCAGGAGGGTTTTCTGACACAGTATGTAGACAGCCCAACAAGAGACAATGTCATATTGGATTTGGTACGAGGGAATGAACCCAGCCAGCTGTTAGATTTGGAGGTAGGTGAGCATTTTAGCAATAGGTAGCCACAATTCAGTTATGTTTACAATAGCAATGGGCAGGATAAGTATACAACACAGGGAAAGAGGTATAACTGGGGGAAAAGGCAATTATGATGCAATTAGACAAGATTTAGGATGCATAGGATGGGGAAGGAAATTGCAGGGGATGGGCACACTTGCAATGTGGAGCTTATTCGACAAACAGCTACTGCAGGCCCTTGATAAGTATATACTGATCAGGCAGAGAGGTAGTTATCAAGAGAGGGAGCCATGGCTTACTAAACAAGTTGAAGCCCTTGGCAAGAGGAAGAGGACAGCTTATGTGAGGATGAGGTGTGAAGGCTCAGTTAGGGGGCGTGAGAGTCATAAGTTAGCCAGAAAAGATCCAAACAGCTAAGAAGAGTCAGGAAGGGACATGAGAAGTTGTCTATAGGTATATCAGGAATTAAAAAATGACTAGAATAAGTTTAGGGCCAATCAAAGATAGTAATGTGAAGTTGTGCGTGGAATCTGAGGACATAGGGGAAGCGCTTAATGAATACTTTTCATCAGTATTCAGATTGGAAAAGGGCAATGTTAGTGAGAATACAGAGATACAGACTACTAGATTAGATGGGATTGCAGTTGACAAAGAGAAGTTTTTAGGTAAAAACAATGACTGCAGATGCTGGAAACCAGAGTCTGGATTAGTGGTGCTGGAAGAGCACAGCAGTTCAGGCAGCATCCAAGGAGTAGTAAAATCGACGTTTCGGGCAAAAGTCTTTCCCGACGAAGGGCTTTTGCCCAAAACGTCGATTTTACTGCTGTCGGATGCAGCCTGAACTGCTGTGTTCTTCCAGCGCCACTAATCCAGAAAGAGGAGTTTTTAAGCAATTCTGGGAGATATGAAAATAGATAAAACCCCTGGGCAGGATGGGATTTATCATCAGATTCTCTGGGAAGCCAGGGAGGAGATTGCAGAGCCTTTGGCTTTGATCTTTATGTCATCATTGTCGACAAGAATTGTGCCAGAAGACCGGAGGATAGCAAATGTAGTTCCCTTGTTTAAGAAGGAGAGTTGGGACAACCCTGGTAATTGTAGGCCAGTAAGCCTTACTTCAGTTGTGGGTAAGCTGTTGGGAAAGGTTATAAGAGATAGGATTTATTATCATCTGGAAAGGAATAATTTGATTACGTATAGTCAACATGATTTTGTTAAGGGTAGATTGTGCCTCACTAACCTTATTGAGTTCTTTCAGAAGGTGACAAAACAGGTGGATGAAGGTGAAGTGATTGATGTGGTGCATATAGACTTCAGTAAGGCGTTTGATAAGTTTCTCGGGATTGAAGGTGATTTAGAGGCTTGGATCATAAATTGGCTAATTAAGAAAAGACAGAGGATGGTGGTTGATGGGAATGATCCTGGAGCTCAGTTACCAGTGGTGAGCCACAAGGATCTGTTTTGGGGCCATTGCTGTTTGTCATTTTAATAAATGATCTGGAGGTGAGCGTAGAAGGATGGTTTAGCAAATTCGTGGACGACACTAAGGTAGTCATGACTTGGAGACACCAGTGTTGGACTGGGGTGTACAAAGTTAAAAATCACACAACACCAGGTTATAGTCCAACACATTTATGTGGAAGCACTAGCTTTCGGAGCGCTGCTCCTTCATCAGGTGATTGTGGAGAATAAGATTGTAAGACTCAGAATAAATTCTGTGTGGATAGTGCCAAAGGATGTTGTGGGTTACAGAGGGTCATAGCTAAGATGCAGAGCTGGGCTGAGGAGTGGTAAATGGTGTTTAATGCAGAAAAGTGTGAGGCAGTTCACTTCTGAAGAAGTAACAGGAATGTAGAGTACTGGGCTAATGGTAAAATTCTTGGCCGTGTAGATGAACACAGAGATCTGTGTCCAGGTGCGTAAATCCTTGGAAGTTGCCACCCAGGTTAATAGTGTTAAGGAAGCATATGGTGTGTTGGTATTTATTGGTAGCGGGATTGAGTTTCAGAGCCACTAAGTCATGCTTCAGCTGCACAAGAAACTGGTACGGCTGCACCTGGATTATTGCGTACAGTTCTGGTCACTGCATTATAGGAAGGATTTGAAAGCTTTGGAAAGGGTTCAAAGGAGATTTACTAGGATGTTGCCTGGTATTGAAGGAAGGGCTTTTGCCAGAAACGTCGATTTTTCTTCTCCTTGGATGCTGCCTGACCTGCTGTGCTTTTCCAGCACCACTCTGATCAAAACTCTGGTATGGAAGGAAGGTCTTATGAGGAAATGCTGAGGGAACTGAGGCTGTTTTCATTGGAGAGAAGGTTCAGAGGTTACTTAAATCGAGATGTATAAAATAATCAGAGGATTAGATAGAATGGAGAGTGAGAGCCGTTTTCCTTGGATGGTGAAGGCTAACATGAGGGGACATAGCTTTCAATTGAGGGGTGATAGATTTAGGACAGATATCAGGGGTAGTTTCTTTACTTAGACCGTAGTAGGGACTTGAAACAGCCTGCCTGCACCAGTAGTAGATTCTCTGATGTTAACAGCATTTAAATGTGCATTGGACATACGTATGGATAATAATGGGGTGGGTGGGTCAGGGGGTGTGGGGTAGACAGGTTTGGAGGTTACCGGACCGCGGGTGGGGGCTCGTGCACAGTATTCTGCTGCCTAGTCTCCTGAATGGGGAGCGGACTTAGCAAGTGCTTGCTGTGTTAATCTCATTGAACAAATTAGGGGGTAGGGGAGGGTAGGGCTTCAGCAATGCTGCAGGTCCCTTATCGCTGCTCAGAAACAAATCCTGAGACAGAGAGGGGGAGCATGGCAGGCAGAGCGAGGAAAAGGGAAACTTCAGAAAACTCCAAGCCCCAGAGGAGAGGCATTGAATCAATTAACCAAATAATCAATTCTCCAAACGAAATAGTGCCGCCCATCTTGTTCGGATAATCGAGATTCCTCTGTATATCCTGCTCAGGAAAAACAATGAATGCTATCTGTTGGTCAGAAAGGCTGAGAAAATAAAAAGGATTGTTAAAAGTATCTTAGTTGCTGAAACGCTGGCATGATCCGAATCCACATATCCAATATTCCAATGGAAATATTTAATGAGGGACAATTTGAGAAAATATTGCCAGAGAATGTTAAGCAGATAAATGTTCTCTTTGGGGCAGTGTACATTCAACGAAGGTTGTCACTGACAAATAGTTATTGATTGGCTTTGCTAGCATAAATGAAATGTTAGAAAGAAAGTTCCAAAATAAAGTGCGTTGATGCAAGCCACAATTGAGAGATTTTCACAAATTTAAAAAAAACATTGGAAATCCTTGCATGATAATGAGGAGTTATATTTTTTAAAAAACAGAAGAAAATCTATTTTTATTCCTGCCATTTTATGATTAGGCATATTATAACATGTTTTGTTCAAAGCACAGGAAATATGGAAGGTTAACTATCTTATGGATTGATAAGAAAATTATATTTTTTTAATAATCACTTTCAATATATAGAATATGGAAACCATTTTATTTAGTGTTATTCAAAAGAAAGGAAGGGAATCAGGTAGCTAGGTAACTTTTGTAGGTGATTGGGTTAATTGACAATTGAATTGAGTGGGAAATATACATAGCAAACAGGTGAGACTGGCTTTAAGACTGAGTAGATGCAAATGGGTCATTTAGTGGTGGGTTTTCAAAAAGAAAATTGAGCCATTAATAAATTCTATTCACAAAACAATGTGCCTTTGCTTCTACCTCAACAACTGGTTTGGATTTAATAGTCATTGATATGTTATCCTTTCATTCAGTCATGAGGAATTAGCTTTTCTCAAACAAAATAGAATCAATATTGACAAGGATTGTAACGATATTATTCACTCGCTAGCTTTTAATCATTGCAGTCATATGACCCTTCATATGAATGTTGACAGTGAGAATTAATTCTGGTTAAATTTTGCAAACTGAAATGAAATGGATGCTTACACATGCATACCAGTTACTGCTCTACTTTAGACATTTCTACATATAACGACAAATTGTGTGTTTCAAACTTGCAACATACTCGAGACCTCAGAATTATAAATTCAATCACTGTTGGCACGATACCTTTAGATCAATAAGAAAGCCCTCAAAAGGTCGAAATGGATTGTGGACAATGAGATGAAAATTCAGCTGCTGAATAAGCAACAATTCATACTCAAGGATCTGTTCCAAAGCCTTCTCTTGACCTGCAGGGCTCTCCCATAGATTAGCAACAAACTGAGAGCTGGAGACGTTAAATTCATCCACTTTACATGCTAAGTATACACTTGTCAACCTGAACCAGAAAGAGAATAAAAAGATTTAATGAAACAAAATTCCAAAATACAACTATATTACAGCTCAAAAGTCCATTCAATTTAGCAATTCTTTCTCAAAGTCTGCACAAGATATTTAATTTAATCTCATTTCTTTCACAATCCTTATACACTAATATTCTGCTTCAAACAGTTATATAATCTGATTTTAAAATATTGTATAAGTTTACTTCAACATTTGTTTATGGTCCAGAATGCCACATTTTAACCAGCTTCTGCACACAGATTTTGTGATTATCTTCAAATTGTGCCCTTTCATTTTGTCTTGCAAACCAGTGAAAAAAAGTTGTCTATTTGCCTCATCATAATCCTTCATTAACCTCAAGGCTTAAATCCTTTAATCTTCCCTACTCAGTAAAAAAGAACTAATGTCACACGGTTATGGCAATGATTAAAAAATGGACTCTCATTTTTTTGACTTCCATTTAATTCTCAAGACCTTTCATGACCTAAAGTAGATTCTTATTAAAAAATGCAAAAACAGTGAATTAAGATGGCCAC
Organism: Hemiscyllium ocellatum; assembly: GCF_020745735.1. Lineage (NCBI taxonomy): Eukaryota > Metazoa > Chordata > Chondrichthyes > Orectolobiformes > Hemiscylliidae > Hemiscyllium > Hemiscyllium ocellatum. Next base: position 49,091,987 of record NC_083402.1, read on the forward strand.
AATGGTCACTAAACCAGGTGGCACAAACGTTATGATACCACTAATAAATAAGGTTCTATCTTAGCCATCATTATAGCAAAAGGCTGTGAGATCCCAATCTACTTCTGGTTGTATCACATCTTTCTGGAAATTTCAAGCACTGCATGAAAGTCTCCAGCAGTTATCCAGCTTGAACAAAAATTAAATCCAAACATGGTAATACATAACAGAAATACAGAACAGAAAAATGGATTTGTAAGAGTAGAACTGGAAAGTTCTTTTCTCCACCCCCCTCACCCCCCCCCCCCCCACCACCACCACCTCCACCCTACAGTTTCTCTTGCACTTTCTTGAAAAAACAATGCTCAATAATAAAGCAAATTGGAAAAATGTCCATTCAGTGAGAACTCAAGATGCAAGACATGAATTACACAACCCCAATCTCAGGTTACAATCTAACTCTTTAAAAGACTCTCAGCACTTCTCACATAATCATTTTTTGTACCAGACACTTTCCCCTTTTTCCACATTTCCAATGCTATGTTTGATGCCATGTTTTAATAATGTTTTTCAGGATTAGTAAACAATAAAATTCCTGTTATTACATAGAATCTCAATAATGCAGAAAGACAGCATACAGACCATAGAGTCTGAACCAACCCTCCGAAGATAATCCCACCCAGACCCAACCTGTAACCCCACATTTACCCTGGCTAACCACTGAGCACTATGCTACCCTCAAGAAAATCTTCTAATTAGCTCCTTCATTTCATCTCATTAACTACTTTAATTAATGTGTGATTATAGCTACTTGGTAAAAGCAAAACATTTCTTTATTATTTCGGCCAACACAGGGTTTTGTTTTGAAAAAGGAACCCATTCACCCTGCCTCAATGGTCATATCAACATAAAATTAAAACAGTGAGTTCTGAGCAGCAGCAATTACAGAGCAGGAATTAAGAAAAGGCTATTTTTGAAATACAAATTACAATTTATTTCTGTAATATTGAATCAAAAATGTATATTTACACCAGCATTCACAATGATCATTACATGCAATCTCAAGAATTTATGGAATTTGTTAAGTTTTGATAACATTATCTTATTACAGATAAAATAGGAATAAAATAAAACTTAAATTAACAGCTCTTTGAAAATTCTCAGTAACCTGGTGAATTAACAACTTTGGAAACAGTAAACCAGTCAGGAAACAGACAAAACTCACATAATAGTCCTTGGATGATATTCCATTACAGAATTATTCAAAAAGAATCTCTTGAAATACATACTTGCAGTTCCCTAAACAAAAGACACATAAACAATGCTCTAAAGATCAATTACAAATCCTTAACTATTGTGCATATGTGTAAGTGAAGATAATAGTTGGATTTTGAAAAAAACACATTTTACCTTTTATACAACCAATGTATTGTGTTATTTAAAGCAACTGTGGTAAATTGCACCCAATCACTTTCTTTAAAACATTGTTCTCATATTCAGTTTTCACATGAAAATCAGACCTTAAACAAGTATTGTTTCGCAATGAGGCAAATTAAACAGGCTGAAGAGACAGTTGACGTGTCGTCAATTAATAAATCACAAAAGGACTCTCACTTTGTGTAAACATGAGATATGTGTTCTTACCACCACAGATTTAGGCATGATGGGTTTAAATGCAGAACAGAATTCCAACAATCTCTTTTCATAGTATTTACGTAGTACCTCCTCTTCCTGAGGTTCCAGCAATGCCCCTGGAGAAAGCTGTTCAGGAAAACCAAAGCAAAGCAATCATTATCAAGGCAAACAACCAGTAAATAGCAACTCAATACACATTATATTTCTCTCTTTAACAAAAAGAGGAAAAGGCTTTAAATAGGTTTAACTTCATCTTTCTGAGGGAAAGGGGGTGAAGAAAATGGAGAGAGAGAGAGAGAGAGAGAGAGAGAGAGAGAGATGGTGAGCTCTAACAAAATCGATGCTGCCTTTTATAATTTTTTAAAAATTGATTGCACTAATTTTTCAAAGAGGATTTTTTTTTATTCTGACCAAGAGAAATAAGTCAGCCAAAAATAACATATCCTATCCAACACCATTTGAGGAAATGGAACAACAATAAGAACTGTCTTCATTCAAAGGGAAGATCCTCTAAATAATGGTCAATCTGCAGCCATATCAATCTCAACCATAGTCCAAAGCAAACATAAATAGAAAATCAATTCAACGGTGATAGCTTCAACTCCAAGTAATTCTGACTGCAATGGTCCTTCCTAAACAATTGCAAGTTCTTTAGTTGCACAATTTTCGAAAATTCAGTATATGCATACATTTTAAATTTGAGAAGAATCAATCTTCATTTATCAAGCTTATAATGTAAGTTGTTAGCTGAGGATATTAGATGTTAACTTTTCATTATAGTTGATACATCATATTTTTCAAATAATTCATTCCTAAAAATATTTTGAATTTCATGGGCTGCATTTGTGTACCTTTGTCTTGATTTAAAACATGAAGAAAGCAAGTCAAAATCAATATTTCCAAACCCCTCATAATCATATAGAATTTTGGAAACTGAAGTGTAATTTCTAAATAGGATCCAAGGCCGACAAAAGTCAACAAATGGAGCAGGTGGTTTTAACAAACTATGGTCTGAGTTTTGCAGTCATCAGCTTCAAAGATGGCACATATCACAGACCTCAAACAAAATTGCTCACAAGGATTTAATGCTTTTTGTGGCATGGATTTCACCTTTATCCCCAAAATTTACTTCTTATGCAATTTCTCCTCATCTCAGTCCCAAATGGCCAATCCCATATCCTTTAGATTAGATTAGATTATTATAGTTCTGTTTGGCGAGCTGGGAATTTGTGTTGCAGATGTTTCATCCCCTGTCTTGGTGACTTCCTCATTGCTTGGGAGCCTCCTGTGAAGCGCTTCTGTGATGTTTCCGCCGGCATTTATAGTGATTTGTATCTGCCGCTTCCGGTTGTCAGTTCCAGCTGTCCGCTGCAGTGGCCGGTATGTTGGGTCCAGGTCGATGTGCTTATTGACCGAATCTGTGGATGAGTGCCATGCCTCTAGGAATTCCCTGGCTGTTCTCTGTTTGGCAGGTCTTATAATAGTAGTGTTGTCCCAATCGAACTCATGTTGCTTGTCATCTGCGTGCTTGGCTACTCAGGATAGCTGGTCATGTCGTTTCGTGGATAGTTGGCGTTCATGGATGAGGATCGTTAGCTGTCTTTCTGTTTGTCCTATGTAGTGTTTTGTGCAGTCCTTGCATGGGATTTTGTTCATGACATTAGTTTTGCTCATGCTGGATATCAGGTCCTTCGTCCTGGTGAGTTGTCTGAGAGTGGCTGTTGGTTTGTGTGCTGTTATGAGTCCTAGTGGTCACAGTAGTCTGGCTGTCAGTTCAGAAATGTTTTTAATGTATGGTAGTGTGGCTAATCTGTTGGGTTGTGGCATGTCCTCATTCTGTTGTCTTTCCCTTAGGCATCTGTTGATGAAATTGCAGGGGTATCTGTTTTTGGTGAATACATTGTGTAGGTGTTCTTCTTCCTCTTTTTGCAGTTCTGGTGTACTGCAGTGTGTTGTGGCGCTTTTAAACAGTGTCTTGATGCAACTTCTTTTGTGTGTGATGGGGTGGTTGCTTTCGTAGTTTAGGAGGATGTCACCTAGACAGGGGACAAAACGTCTGCAACACAAATTCCCAGCTTGGCGAACAGAACCACAACAACGAGCACCCGAGCTACAAATCTTCTCCCAAACATAGATTAGATTATTTACAGTGTGGAAACAGGCCCTTTGGCCCAACAAGTCTACACTGACCGTCCGAACAGCAACCCACCCAGACCCATTCCCCTACATTTACTCCTTCACCTAACACTACGGGCAATTTAGCATGGCCAATTCACCTAACCTGTACATCTTTGGACTGTGGGGGAAACCGGAGCACCTGTAGAAAACCCACGCAGACACAGGGAGAATGTGCAAACTCCACACAGACAGTTTCCTGAGGCAAGATTGAACACAGGTTCCTAGCGCTGTGAGGCAGCAGTGTTATCCACTGTGCCACCATGCCACCCAGACTATGGCATCTTAAACGATGACATCTGATTCTAGACTCACTGGTCATTGGGAACATCTTTCCTGCATTTACCCTGCGTAGTCCTGTTAAAAATGCCAAGGTTGCTATTAGATCTGCTTCATACACCTAAATTCCAGTGAATATAATCCTAATCAATCCAGTTTCTCTTTATAATTCAATCCTGCATTCCAGGAATCAACCTGGCAAAATTTTGCTGTACTCCTCCATAGCCAGAATATTCCTCCTGAGAGAAGGAAACCAAAATTGCATACAATACTCCTGGTGTGGTTTCATTGAGGCCTTGTACAACTGCAGCAAGATATCCCTGGACAGTTTAGTTAGGGAGGGAGGTAGAGAGAAGACAGAGCTATAGACCGACTTCAACAGGAGAGAAAATGCTGGTTTATTATAAAAGATTTAATAGCAGAGCACTTGGAAAACAGTGACAGGATCAGACTGAGTCAATATGGACTCACAAAAGGGAAATCATGCTTGACAAACCCACTGGAATTTCTTTTGAGAATGTAACTAGTGGTTTAATAAGGTGGAGGACCTGGGTTACTTGGACTGTCAGAAGGCTTTCAATAGAATTCCCACATAAGAGATTAACATGTGAAATTAAAACACGTAGGATTGGGATAGTGCATGTTCACAGAACCATAGATGCCCTCCATTGTGGAAGCAGGCCATTTGACCCATCAAGTCCACACCAACCCCCCCTCCGACAAACAACTCACCTAAACTCACAGCCCCCCCCACCTCATCCTTATAACCTGCATTCCTCATGGCTAACCCACCTAGCCTCCACATATCTCAACACTACAGATAATTTAGCATGGCCAATCCACCTAATCCGCACATTTTTGGACTCTGGGAGGAAACCAGAGCACCCAGAGGAAACCCATGTAGACACAAGGAGAAGGCACAAACTCAACACAGACAAGTGTTTGGCAGACAGGGCAAAAAGAGTAGGATTAAACATGCATTTTTCCAAGTGCCAGGCAGTGACTGATAGGATATCGTAGGTCAGTGCTCAAACACCAGCTACCACAACATAGATTAATGGTTTAGATTAGGAAACTATACGTATTATCTCCAAATCTTCATTTCTATATAATGCCAGTTTGGCCACATTATGTACAGGTTTGGTCACAAGTCTTCAAAGGATGTCACTGCACCAGAGAAGGTGCAGGAGAGATAAGGCTGGAGTGATTCAGCTACAAAGACAGACTAGAGAGGATGAGGCTGTTTCCTTTAGAATAGAGAAAGCCGAGAGAGGACCTGTTGCGATGCACAAAATTTGACAGACATGAATAGGACTGATAGAGAGAAACTCTTTCCCTTTAGTGAAGGGATCAATAATCGAGGGCACAGTTTGAAAATAAAAAGGAGAATTAGAGGAGATTTGAGAAAAAAAAATTCACCAGCAGATAGTGGGTATCAGGTCTCATTCCGTAAAAAGGGGTGACAGGTGCAGAAACTGTCAAGAATTTATTTAGTTGAGCACTTGAAATGCCATAGTATACAAGGCTACTGGCCAAGTGATGGAAAATGGGATTAGAACTGATGTTTGATGACCAGCAGACGTAACGACTGAAGGGTCCCTTTCCATGATGTAAAAACTCCGACTCCTGGTTTCTGAACAATTTCATCTAAATATGGATAATTAGTTCAAGAAGTTTAGTATCTTCTCACAAATACCACCAATCTGAATTTTCTTTAGTGAAGATAGCAGTGTTGTGGAAAACATTGTGCCAATCCTGTGTAAGCACAGATTTCCATCCTGTTTGCATAATGGAATAATCTTGTTATGCTAACAAAGGAAATGTCATCAGATTGTTTCTTATATTTGGGTTCCATTATGAGCCTAAAAAACCCAATGAAATCTTCTAATGGTTGCACTTTAACTGGTTGGTCAAGACTGTTTTTTGTTTGGACTTGCTATTCTAACTGTTTTATCAGCTCTTTACCCACCTAACTTATTTATTATCCCTTTTTAGGCTCCTTATGCCTCTCACAACTTACTTTCCTGTCTACCTTAGTGTTATCAGCAAGTATACTAATCATACCTTTGGTCCCTTCATCCAAGTTAGCTACTCAAAATTGTAAAACGTTGATGCTCCAGTCATCTCTGTGCCACAGCATTTGTTACACCTTGGCAAAAGTGAGTACTGCAGATGCTGAAGATTAGAATCAAGAGTGTGGTGCTGGAAAAGCACAGGAGGTCAGGCAGCATCCGAGGAGCAGACAAATCGACGTGTCAGGCAAATGCCCTTCATTTGTTACATCTTGGCAACTGAATAATAACTCAATTATGCCTACAGGTCATTCTGCTATAACGCACATTCTGTCAACGCGAATTCGCTGTAACGCGATTGATGAAGAGGGGGCATTGTTTCTAAAGAGCAAACTTTTAAACATATGTTGGCTATAGTATATTCATATCACCAATATTTTAAGTGTTATTTGTACAGTGCAATTTTTGTATAGCATGGGGTCGCACAAGAATTCAACTGTCACGTTCTGGAAGAACTGCATATGCTCTGTTCACGAGACAATCTTCTAGCCCTCCCTATATCATACCACAAACTTTTATGTTCTGCAATAACCTTTCACGTATCAAATGCCTCTGAAAACTTAAGTCAATTTTCCCCTTTATCTCAGCACAAATATTTTCCTCAAATATCTTCAGTAAATCGATTAGACTTAATTTCCTTTTCACAAAATCATGTTGAATTTGCCCAATTACCTTGAATTTTAAAATTGTCCAACTATAACATCTTTAATAAAAACCTCTAGTATTTCTGGTGATTGTAGAACATAGGTCTGTCTTCTTTGAGACTAAAGGATATTTTGACTTTTTCCTGCCCAAATCTCTATAACATCACAAGGTTGATTGAAGCTTAAAGCAGTTTCTAACATTAATTCTGTCAGAACAATTACATGTCCAACAATTTTACACAAAATGAAATAAAAGATACATGGAATTTTATACGGTATTACCTACATAACTTCGTAGTGTTACACATTTCAGGAACACACCCTAGTGAAACAACACTAGATGCTCCCATCGTGATTAATGTAAATACTGCAATTAGCTTCTGTAGAAATTCTCTCATCAAAAAAAACCCTTTAAACATTATATCCTGCAAGTTATTACTTTGCTGAATTACCCTCTTCATAAATTAACATCTTTTTAAAATTAATTTAAAGTTAAAGGAGATATGCTAACTCCTTCCATTCACCTTAAGCTCAATATTTCTCAAGCTTCCCCTCTGGAACACTGCTGATCATGTGCAAAAAGGCATTAAAAAAAAACTCTTGATATAATAGGTCTGTATTCACCATTTAATTGACTGACATTAAATCAACTTAAAACACATGAACTAGTTATTCAGGACAGACAACATAGTCAATGGTAATTACAATTTAGTAGACCTCACTCCAAAATGTGCAATGTTTTCAAGGATTTTTCCTGTAACCAAAAGCTTTACAAAATGGAAACTCATCATGATGTCCAAGATTTGTATCTGCTAGGACTTCAACATTGCACGTGAAGGAGTGGAGAAGTACCAACAGCGAATTGTTGATGCCAGAGTTCAAATGCATATTGGCAAACATCACAGTTTTTGTCAATTTCACAGCTGTAATAACGATCAACACTAACAGTTTTACCATTTTTGCAAGAGAGTTTCATGGCTACCGAGTTTTTTTATTTATCATTGTTGGGATGTGGCATTGCTCACTGGGTCAGCATTTATTGTCCATTCCTAATTATGTTTGAGAAGATAGTGGTGAAATAGCCTTCTTGAACTGCTGCAGTCCATGTGGCTGTAGGTAGATCCACAATGCTGGGAGGGAGGGAATTCCAGGAATATGACCCTGTGACAGTGAAGGAATGGCAACATATTTCCAAGTCAGGATAGCAAGTGGTTTGCAGGAGGACTTGCAGGCAGTGGCATCTTCATGTATCTGCTGCTCTTATCCTTCCAGGTGAAAGTGGTCGTTCTTTGAAAGATGGTGTCTCAGGTTTTTTGGCAAATTACTGCATTGCCTCCAACCATTTTCTGATATCATGGTAACTCAATTCTACCAACAATTATTTCTAGAAATATCTCAAAGAATATATTTTACCTTTCCACATGGCAGAATCTTCATCTGAAATTTCTTATTGGCTTCAGTTCTCATATTTTCTAATATTTCTTCACTCTGAAAAATCCAACATCTCTTCTGTGTACTGTTGTTAAACATCTTTGAACATCATTTGGCATTCACTCCTGTTGTCAAATACAAAACAGAACAATATCATGAGTTGTTCAAAAACAATGGTTTTCACACAGTTTAGAACATGTCATTTCCATCTCTGACAGACAATTTAACAATGCAAGAACAATGAGAACACATGAGAATGAGTACAGATGAGTCTAACAAGGATATTGTTGTCCTGCCACATCTAATCGTGATTATTGGTGGTGGACAAAACAGAGGAGGTACCAACTCTACAAATATCTCCATCTTGAATAATGGAGCAGCGAAAGACAAGGCTCAAGCATATGAAATAATCAGCCAGAGATATCGAGTAGATTACCCATCTTAGCTCCTCCGGAAGGGATACCAACACAGATGTCAGTCTTCAGTAAACTCAATTGACTCTGCAAGATCAAGAAATGGCTGAAGGTACTAGACAGTGCAAAGGTAATGGGCCCTGACAACATGCCAGCAAGAGTACTGAAGATTATGTTTCAAAACCTGGCAATCTCCTAGCCAAGCAGTTCCAATATATATAGAACACTGGCATTTCCTTGGCAATTTGGAAAACTGTCCATCAACCTGTACACAAAAACCAAAATAAATCCAACCCAGTCAATTACCACCCCATCAGTCTAATCTCAAACATGAGCAAGATGATGGTAGAGGTCATCAACAGTGCTATCAAGCAGTACCTGCTGAACAATAACCTGTTCAATAACACCCAATTTAGGTTCTGCCAAGGCCACTAAGTTCATGCCTCATTACAGGCTTGACTCAAACATGAGAAAAGAGCTGAATGCAAGAGAGGAATTGAAACTGATATGAAGACCACATTTGACAGAGTGCGGCATTAAATAGCCTGAGCAAAGAAAACAAAATCAATGAATCATGAGGAAATACTTCATTGGTTGGAGTAATACCTTGCACAAATGAAGACAGTTGGACATTGCTGGAGGTCCGTCATCTCAGCTTGAGGATGTCCACTGTAGGATTTCCTCAAGCTAATGTTCTAGGCCCTACTATCTCCAGCTGCTTTACCAGTGACATTCCCTCTATCACAAAGTCAAAAGTGGGGATGTTCACTGATGATCATGCCACATTCAGCAACTTTTGCAACTCCTCAGTTGACCTGGACCAAATCTAGGCTCCGGCTGAAAAATGGGAAGTAACATTTGTGCCACACAAATACCAAGCGATGACCATCTACACCAAGAGAGTCTAATAAAAGCCTCTTAACATTCAATGGCATTACCTCACCGAATCTCCACGATCACGGAAGTTATCATTGACCATAAACTTTACTTGTCTAGCTGTATATAAACCGAAGCTACAACAGCAGGTCAGATGCTACAAATCGCGCAACAAGTGACTCAACTCTTGACTTCCATCCACAAATCTCTCCATCTAAAAGCACAAAACAGTGTGTGATGGAATACTCCCCATTTGCCTGAATGACAGTAGCTCTAACAATACTAAAGAAGTTTGATACAATCCATGAAAAGTAGATCAAGGAGGCTGGAAGAACAAGCAAGCAAGGCAGCACCAGGAAGTGAAGAAGTCAACATTTTGGGTATAACTCTTCTTCAGGAATGGAGGTGGAGATAGAGGAAGCTGATGAGAAAGATTGGGGGGGGGGGGGGGGGGGGGTGTGAAAGAGGGTTTTGGGTAGGGAGAAGGGTGGAATGATAAGGTAGTGATAGGTGAACACAGGCTGTGGATAATACCTGGTGGTTGATGGGAGGAATGAATCCGGTTGTTAACCGGAAGAAAGGGTAAGGCAATATCTACTTTACTTTTTCACTACCAGAAAAGGGTTAGAGTTAGGTTTGTATTTTAACACTATTCTAGTTTGACTGCCAATTCTATACTTCAATCTTTTTATAGCTAGGAAACATACTTCATAGAAACCTTTTTTTCAAATTTACAGTGATTTCAAAAATAATAAATGTTTATGGCACTGGACTAGCATTCCAGAAAATGAGAGCTCAGACTGTACTATGACAGTAGATATTACATTGATCTTAAAGTAATTTGTGGTCCATGCCACTCAGAAATGTTATAAAATACAATTGTTTTAGTCACACCTTTCATCCAATTTGACACACACTTAAGATCATAGAAAAGAGTGTGGGGCTAGAAAAGCACAACAGGTCAGGCAGCATCCAAGGAACAGGAGAATTGACATTTCAGGCAAAAGCCCTTCATCAGGAATGGGCTTTTGCCCGTAACATCGACTCTCCTGCTCCTCAGATGCCGCCTGACCTGCTGTGCTTTTCCAGCATCACACTCTCTAATCTTCAGCATTTGCAGTCCTCACTTTCGCCTAAGTTCATAGTCAGCCATTCACCCCATTAGGTTTGCATCACCAAAATCATGGCTGAACTGATAATCCTCAACTCCACTTTCCTGCTTTGTTCCCATAACCCTGCACCCCCTTAATGATTAAAAATCTGCTTCAGCCTTGAATATACTTAATGACCCGGCTTTGATAGCCTTCTCAATAAAGAATGCCACAGATTTACTTCCTTCCTATGGATTCTTAGTGCCACCAGAACAACAAGTTGGAGTTATTCACATCTATCGGGAAGAAGGAAAAAACATTTCTTTTTAAGATGATGGAAAACTATTAAATTAGATGTTTGGTGGAATTTGACTGTCCTTACCCTTGAAACAAAGTTAACAAGCAAATGCAGTGAGCAATTAGACAGACATTTTGCATTATCTCGTAATTCATGAGGACGGATTAGGTAAATTGGACCTGCACTTTCTGGAGTTTAAAAAGAGATTTATTATGATTGAAATGCAAAATCCTGAGAGGATGTTTCCACCTTACTGGTGAATCTAGAATGAGTGAGCATAATTGCAGGCGTTGACCAAGACAAATTTCTTCATTCAAAAGAAATTATGTAAACATTTGGAATTCTCTACCTCAGAGGCTTTTGATTTCAAATCACTGAATATATTCATGGTTGCAATTGATAGAATTTTCAGCTGAATCACATAAGGTTACAATAAAAAGTGAAGTTGTAGACCAGACACCTTCTTGTTAAATAGTGAAGTAAACATGTGAGGGTACATGACAACATAGTTTTCTATTTCTTATGATTTTTAAAAAAGACTGCTAGCTTTGGTCAAGTATCTTTGCTGCATGCTAAACGAAGCAGATTAAAATCAGTAATCATCAAATCTTGACAACACCAGGATAGATAAGATGTCCAATTGGTTCTACATGTCCATGCGTCATATTTTCAGTCAAATAGGTCAAAAAGCAGGTTGCAAGAGGGATACAAACACTTTAGAGATATTGATAGGTTAAATCAGTTAATAGGTTAAAAAGTTGGCAAATGAGGGAAGTAATGTGGGAAAATGTGGAAGTTGTTCATTTCAGAAGGGAGAACAAAAGAATACAATAACTTAAATAGGGGAAAAATATAACACAAAAGGGACTCAAGGGTCTTACTCCAACTGTACAAGACACTGATGATATCATATCAGTATTGGTCCCCTTATTTAAGGAAAGTTATCATTTCATTAGACGCGGTTCAGATAATGTTCTTCAGGATGATTCCTGGTATGGACGGATTATGTCATTAGCCAAGGGAGTCGACTCACTGGAACTTAGAAGAATGCGAGGTAATCTCATGGAAACATACAGGATTGTTAAAGGGGCGTTACAGTAAATGCTGAGAGGATGTTCTTCTCATGGGAAAAGTCTAGGACCAGAAGTCATAGCCTAAGAGTTAAGGGGTGCCAATTCAAAACTAAGAGGAAGAGGATTTTTTTTCTCTCAGGAGCTTGATTCTGTTTAGAATTCCTTGCTACAGAGAGCAGTAAGGCTAGAGTACTTGTGTATATTGAAGGTTGAAATATATAGATTCTTGATCAGTAGACGAATCAAAGTTTATGGAGAAAGAACAGGAAAGTGGACTTGAAGAATGTAGAATCATAACCCTATTGAATGGCAGAGCAGGCTTGAAGAATGGAGCAGCTTACTCTTGTTTCTATTTCTTGTGGTTTTATGGTGTCAAGATCATTCAAATCTCAGCTGTTTCAATACAGCATTGAGACAGTACTGCACAACTGAGGTACAATCTTGGATGAGATAACTAATCTCATTTGCTCTCAGGTGAACATAAAGAATGGATCCCATGGCATTAATCTCAAATAGAAGGGTAAAGATTTATTTCCTAAAATTACTTTTTTTTTAAAAACTTGACCAACAATTTTCCACAAAAAGCACATCCGAGCACTATGTTGACTCCCATTTTATAGAACATTTTGAAAGTTCAAGGTTTTGTGCATGGGAAATCATGTCTCACAAACCTGACTGAGTTTTTTTGAAAAAGTAACAAAGAAGATTGATGAGGGTAGAGTAGTAGATGTGATCTATATGGACTTCATTAAGATGTTCGACAAGGTTCCCCATGGGAGACTGGTTAGCAAGGTTAGATCTCATGGAATACAGGGAGAACGAGCCATGTGGATACAAAACTGGCTCAAAGGTAGAACACTGAGGGTGATGGTGGAGACTGGAGGCCTGTGACCAGTGGAGTGCCCCAAAGGACGGTGCTGGCTCCTCTACTTTTTGTCATTTATATACATGCTTTGGATGCGATCATAAGAGGTACAGTTAGTAAGTTTGCAGACGACACCAAAATTGGCGGTGAAGTGGACAGCGAAGAAGGTTACCTCAGATTACAATAGAATCTTGATCAGATGGGTCAATGGGCCGAGAGGTGGCAGATGGAGTTTAATTCAGATAAATGCGAGGTGCTGCATTTTGGGAAAGCAAATCTTAGCAGGACATATACACTTAATGGTAAGGTTCTAGGGAGTGTTGCTGAACAAAGACCTTGGAGTGCAGATTCATAGCTCCTTGAAAGTGGAGTCACAGGTAGATAGGATAGTGAAGAAAGCATTTGGTATGCTTTCTTTTATTGTTCAGAGTATTGAGTACAGGAGTTGGGAGGTCATGTTGCGGCTGTACAGGACATTGGTTACGCCACTGTTGGAATATTGCATGCAATTCTGGTCTCCTTCCTATCGGAAAGACGTTGTGAAACTTGAAAGGGTTCAGAAAAGATTTACAAGGATTTTGCCATGGCTGGAGGATTTGAGCTATAGGGAGAGGATGAATAGGCTGGGGCTGTTTTTCTTGAAGCATCGGAGGCTGAGAGGTGACCTTATAGAGGTTTACAAAATTATGAGTGGCATGGATAGGATAAATAGACAAAATCTTTTCCCTGGGGTCAGGGAGTCCAGAACTAGAGGGGATAGGTTTAGGGTGAGAGGGGAAAAATATAAAAGAGACCTAAGGGGCAACTTTTTCACGCAGAGGGTGGCATGTGTATGGAATGAGCTGCCAGAGGAAGTGGTGGAGGCTGGTACAATTGCAACATTTAAGAGGCATTTGGCTGGGTATATGACTAGGAAGAGTTTGGAGAGATATGGGCCGGGTGCTGGCAGATGGGACTAGATTGGGTTGGGATATCTGGTCAGCATGGACGGGTTGGACCAAAGGGTCTGTTTCCATGCTGTACATCTCTATGGCTCATTAATTAAACATAAAAAAAACTTCCAGATGACCTACTTTTGCCCAGTTTCAGACCAAGTGTGCAGCATTACTAGAGTAACAACCATTATTTGCAAATATAAACAACAAATTGCATTTATACAGCACCTTTTTATGTAAAACAAAATCCCAAAGCAATTCACAGGAGCATTACAAAATTTGGCACCAAGCTAGATAATCCAGTGTCCTGGCATATGACCACAGACTTGACCAAACACATTAATTATACAGGCATCTTAAAAAGATGACATAAGAAGTGACCAATCATTCAATTTTAAACTTTATATGGTGTTGCAATCTGACAGGCATTTAAAACAAAAGAGTTACAACATATCGTTTCTGTCTTCTTTATCAGGCCCATCACTAAATAACCTCATGATCACAATGTGAGAAGTTGTGTTTGTCATCATGCAACTTTAACTTACAGCCAAATAAGAACTTTTGAAGTAAACTGTGGATGCTGAACATCTTAATCAAAAACAGAAATTCCTAGCAAAACTCAGCAGGTCTGTCAGCATCTTTGGAAAGAAAACACAGATAATATGGCAAGTTCTGTGACTCTTTATGGGAAGCCAGTTTCTGACATAGAGTCACCAGATTCAAAACATTAACCTTTCTTTCTTTTCACAGCTGCTGCCAGATCTGCTAAGTTTTACCAGCAATTTCTGATTTGTTTAAGCACCTCTGAAGTGTGTAATATTGGGGAAAACACCAACGAATTTTCACACAGCAAGCTCCCACAAACAGCAATGTGAAAGAAGATCAATTAATTTTAGTGACATTGGGATCCAAGGCTAACTACACCATAAATATTAGTCAATGCACCAATATCCAGTCTTCTTTCCTAATATAAGAACGTGAGACAGAATCTTTTGTATCCATCTGAAAAGGCAGATTTAGGTTCAATTGAAAATCTCATCCAAAAGACAACTTTTCCAACTATCCCTCAGTATTAAAATGTAATCGCAGCCTACATTCACGCGCACAATACATGTAGCAAGACTTGAATTCTTAATCTTTAAATTCAGGACTAGGAAACATTAACAATGCACACTTGCAGGAACAGCAGACCAAATATGAAAGAAGCACAAAGAGTTTAAATCGATCTGCAGAACAGTCCAGATGCCACCTGTAGCTCAAGTCAAATCCCACGTCCTCTTTTACGACAACAGGAGTCGAGGGCTTCACTGGGACTCACCAAGCTGCTCACACATTCAAACTTCATGGTACAGGGATCAGCATTTAGCTGCTCCATTTCCGAACCATACTTTGCCCCCACTGCACACTGACCCACAATCACTCGCTATGAGAGGCACTCACTTGCACCAATATTAGTTGCCACTAACGTTCACACGCTGCTGGCTCGAGATTCCTTTCCTGTTTCCGCTGTTCAATAGACTCCGCCTCCTAGTGACGTTCGGCGGAGCGTTCCTCCAATGGGAGACTATGTTGGTCGAACGCCATGATCTCGCGTGAGGAGAGTCAGCCAGAGATTCCTAACGGTTTGGAACGTTGGAGGCCAGCTGTCATTTGCTCGAGACCGGGAAGGAACGGCGGAGGTAAACTCAGAGGGACGTGCAATGTCTTACTCTCCAGTCATGAATACCGAGCTATGTGACTATGAGAAACAGAATGCAAAGGTTAGAAGGGAAAGAATAATAAGGAACCTGAGGGACAACTTTTTTACTTTGAGGGTGGTACGCATATGGAATGAGCTGCCAAGGGAAATGGTTGAGACGTATATTAACAACATTTAAAAGGCATTTGGACAAATACATGGCTAGGAAAGGTTTGGAAGGATATGGGTCAAGTGCAGGGAAATGGGGTTAGTGTTGATGATATTTTAGTCAGCATGGGCCAAACGGCCTGTCTGTATGACTCTATAAACTAACCTCTCTTCACCAGTTAGCAGCCTTTGATGGGGTTGACCACACCATTCTCATTCTATGGTCTGCCCGAAACTTGATGGTCTTCCAGATTCCTGATGGCAGTGGTGAAAGTCGCTAAGCTACAAGACACCTTCAGCATCCACACAGGATGATCAGCAAGCTGGCAGGGGAATATGGAAGCTGAACATGAAATTGTTGACGTTAGAAAACATTGAGGAACCCCTCTTTGAGTCTCCAGCAGACTGGTGGGAACCAGTCAAAGGGAACATCAAGAGGTTCTTCATGCTCAAAGGTGTTTAGATGTGGGCAAAACTGTCCAAATTCCAGAAAAGAATGCAGAACCTATTCCTGCTGCAGAAAATGGGGATCAATGTCATGGAGGATCTCTAGGAAGTGAAGACATTGATTAGGCTACTTTTGAAATATTGTGTGTAATTCTGGTCTCCCTCCTGTAGGAAGGAAGTTGTGAAATTTGGAAGGGTTCAGAAAAGAATTACAAGGATGTTGCCAGGGTTAGAGAGTTTGAGCTATAGGGAGAGACTGAAAAGGCTGGACTCTTTTCCCTGGAGCGTCGGAGGCTGAGGGGTGACCTTACAGAAGTTTATAAAATCATAAGAGGCATGAATAGAGCAAGTAGACAAGGTCTTTACCTTAGGTTGGGGGGAGTCCAGACCTAGAGGACATATGTTTAGGATGAGGTGGGAAAGACTGAAAAGGGACCTAAGGGGCAAGTTTTTCATGCAGAGGTGGTGCGTGTATGGAATGAGCTGCCAAAAAAAATGGTGAATGTTGGCACAATTACAACATTTAAAAGGCATCTGGATACGTATATGAATAGGAATGTTATAGAGGGATCTGGGCCAAGTGCTGGCAAATTGGACTAGATTAATTTAAGATATCTGATCAACATGGACGAGTTTGACCGAATGGTCTATTTCCATGTTGTACATCTCGTTGACTCTATGACTGAAGCCTCGGAGACCTCCAAGATAATCTTCCAATCCAGGGTCTATCCCACAGAACAAGATGAGATGTGCTCACGTTTCTTCTTCCAGAATATTGCAGGGAGAGCTCTGTGTTCAACAGTCTGAAGGAAAAAGATGGATAGATAACATCATCTCAGGCTAACATACTGAGGATCAGCAAACCATTCCATGCCAGTCTGTATGACATGAAGCCCATAGACAGTACAGGCTCCCAGCCATTCTTGTCATCTATCACGGAGGTCTTAGCCATTATCTCTGATGACCTGACGAAAGCCCTCAAGTCATTAAAAAAGAATAAAACTCCCAGAAGTGATGGCTTTCCAACTGAGTTGTATACAGCTCTGTGGGGCTTGATTGGCCAGGATCTGCATGAAACGTATGACAGTATGCTTCTGTCAGGTTCCATGGGGAAAGGCATCAACAACCTCATCCACAAGTGGAAAGGACAGAGGGAGGAAATTAGAAATTGGCAAACAATCTCATTGCTGAGTGCAGACTACAAAGTCCTGTCTAAGATTATTGCCAGCCGGGTCAGATCTGTTCTCCCAACCAAACCTGTGCTCAATCAGGCAGGACGATTTCTGAGAGCCTCATGCTCATTCAATCAGACCAAGAGAATGCTAATGCACACGAAAATGTGGGACATGCTCTCCGGAATGGACTTTAGGGAGGGAATCCAATTGGATGCAACTGATCTACACAACCAACATTAGTGCGGTCTCAATCAATGGATGGGAATCAGAAACCTTCCTGATCAGGTCCAGAGTCTCACAGGGCGATCCTGCCTTGTTTGTGTGTTACACAGAGCACTTTGCTGAGTTCATTAGGAAAGCCTGAGAGGGGTGACTATTCCAGGCAGCGGCAGATTGTAGGTCAAAGCTTACCTGTACAATGATAACACCACCGTTTTCTGCTCGGATCGGCTGTCAGTGTGTAGATTCATGAGCATCTGTGACCAATTTGAACTGGCCTCAGAAGCCAAGGTAAATTGAGGCTAGTGTGAGGCAACGTTTTTTGGAAACTGGGCCTACCAATCTCTATCCTCTTCACCCTCAGGACAGATTAACTGAAGATGCTAGGAATATGTTTCAGAGGGAGCAGGGTGTGAGCAAAATCTTGCCAGGAGTACTTTGCCAACATGGAGCAGAACTGGTCTTTTCAGAGCCTCTCCCTCTACCTTATCAGAAAAACCTTGTCATCAAATGTGAGGCAATCTGTTGTATATGACACAGGTCTGGCCATTCCCCAAAATTGCACTGTTTTAGTCACCCAAGCATCTTCCACTTCATCTGGAGGTCTAAGATGGATTCTGCCTACAGAGACTCCAAATAGAAAAGTCTGGATAAGGGGAAGACCATCATCCTGATGACCAACTTTGTGTGCAGCTGTATAAAACTGGGCATGTACCCTCATTAGGCAAACACCAAATGTCAATATATACTGAAGTTCTACTTGTCCCCACTGTTTCGAAGTTTGGGACTGGCCTTGTTGCCATGGAACACCCCACATAGTTTGACTGTTCCATATCACCTGTCCTTAATGGATAAATTTGCAAAGGAAAGCACCTTTGACCACAGGTCCATCTGAAACTGGTCAGCAGGGAACATCCTTGAGATCTTGAGGGAAAAGAAGAGATGAATCCTGTTGGACTGCTCCCTGTGCAGACTGAAAGTCATTTAGCAGAATGCCTCATCACCAGAACTTTCCAACAAGCATCAAGACATCGCTTGGCTGGTGGTGAGAAGGGCACTACCTGTGAGATCCTTCATGTATGCTCGCTCAGTCTGCGCCACCGCATCCTGCCCTCAAAGCGACTGCGGCGGTGGGGAATTGAGACTTTCACACATCTCTTTCTGGAATATGCCTTTGCTAAGGAAATCTGGATAAAGATGCAATAATTCTTGTCCAGGTTCATCCCAGGCAGGTCCATGAAATGGAACTCTGTGGTTTATGGCCTATTCCCCAGGATGCACACCAAAACACATCAAATGCGCCTGGAGGACCATTAATTCTGTGAAAGATGCATTTTGGTCTGCCCTAAACTTGTTGGTCTCCCAGAAAAAGGTGTTAATCTCGACTGCGTGTGCAGACTGGCACATCCAAGGTCCAGGGATACGTACTGAGGGCAGCTCCTGCCAAGGCTCAATGGGTAAAGAACACTGTCTGAGGTCTTCCTGCTGAAGTTAACTGGGGGTCCGTTCAGGTATCGGACCCTCCTAGTGCCTCAGATTTATATAAATACAGTATTGTATATGTAAGAGATGTCTTGTTTTTGGATAAAGTTTCCTTGATAATCTACTGTAGAGAACACAATTGAGTTTATGACTATGTACATAGCCAATGATAATTTTTATGAATAAAGTATATTTTTGAAATGAAGAAAGGTCTTCCAAAGCAAGGAGTTAGCCTTGACCAAATGTTGCAGATTGACACATTCCAAGAACTACAGAAATGCTGAGGGATCCACTAAAGCCTGGAGCAGCTGCTGCTTAGGCGCAATGGGGAAAGACCACCATCTAAGGTCTTTCTGCCAAAGTACAATGAGAGTCCATTCAGTTATTGAACCACCCTGTTTGCTTCAAATGCATGTAAATATAGTCTTGTATTAGTAAGAAATGTTTTGGGTTTGTTTGTTCTACATTTTGAATACAGATTGAACTGCTCTAGTGACTATATATGTACATATAGACTTATATGAATAAAGTATATTTTTGAAATAAATAAGAACTCTGTCTGGAATGTGCCCTTGCAAAGAATGTCTGGAGAGGGATGCACTGGTTTCTGTCCAGGGTCATCCTGAACAGCTCCATGATATAGAACTCTGTGCTGTACAGTCTATTCACCAGGACACACACACACAGACCTGCAAGATCATCAACTTGGTAAAACTCTTTCGTCTGTCCAAAATATCTTGGCCTTCCAGTGTAAAGAGTTAGCAGGAGGGAATAATCAGGTTTTAACAACAAGTGTTCCTATGGCCCATCATGTCAATGCCAATCGTCAAACTTCCACCTATTCTAATCCCATTCTCCAGCACCTCGCCCATAGCCTTGTATACTATTGCTGTTCGAATGTTCACCTAAATACAGAGGACCCGCGATTATCAATTATTCGAATATCAAATTATCCGAAGGGGATGTCAAGGTCCCGATAGAAACATTACTTCAAAGACCCTGTTCGCGTCTTTTGTTTACAGGTACAATGATTAACAATGAACTCGACTGACTGAAATGGGAGCGGGGTAGGGTCAGGCAGAGGACAGATGTGGTTGTGGGGTAGGGTGGGTGCAGACGGGGTTGGGGGCAGTTGGATTTGGGGACAGGCAGGGGGTGGGGTCGGGGGCTCGCGCATAGTGTGCTGCTGCCTAGTCTTCTGCACAGGGAACAGACTTCACAGAAAACTCCGAGCCCCAGAGGAAATCAATTAACCAAATGATCAGTTATCCAAATGAAATAGTGCCGCCGAACTCATTCGGATAGTCGAGGTCCTATCCCCCCAGTCCAGGAACTCCCCACATACATTCGAGACACCACCCACACCCTCCACCTCCTCCAAGACTTCCGTTTTCACAGCCCCCAAAGCCTCATCTTCACAGTGGACATCCAGTCCCTCTACATCTCCATCCACCATGACCAGGGCCTCCAAGCCCTCCGTTCCTTCCTCGTCCAATGTCCCCAACAGTGCCCTTCCACTGACACTATCATTCGTTTGGCTGAACTGGTCCTCACCCTTAACAATTTCTCCTTTGAATCCTCCCACTTCCTCCAGACCAAAGGGGTAGCCATGGGCACCTGAATGGGCCCCAGCTATGTTTGTCTCTTTATCAGCTACATAGAACAGTCCATCTTCCATAGTTACACCGGCACTACACCCACCTCTTCCTCCGCTACATTGATGACTGCATCGATGCCACCTTGTGCTTCCACGAGGAAGTTGAGCAGTTCATCAACTTCACCAACACATTCCACCCCAACCTTAAATTCACCTGGAGCATCTCTGACACCTCCCTCCCCTTCCTAGACCTCTCCATCTCCATTAATGACGACCGACTTGACACTGACATTTTTTACAAACCCACCGACTCCCGCAGCTACCTGGACTACACCTCTTTCCATTCTACCTCCTGCAAAAATGCCATCCTGTATTCCCAATTCCTCCGCCTCCGCCATATCTGCTCCCAGGAGGACCAGTTCCACCACAGATCACACCAGATGGCCTCCTTCTTTAGAGATCGCAATTTCCCTTCCCACATGGTTGAAGATGCCCTCCAACACATTTCAGCCACATCCCACACCTCCGCCCTCAAACCTCAACCCTCCAGACGTAACAAGGACAAAACCGCCCGGTCTTCACTATCCGCTCTACTAACCTTTGCATTAACTGCATCATCCGCTGACATTTCTGCCACCTCCAAATGAACCCTACCACCAGAGATATATTTCCCTCCCCACCCCTTTCCGCTTTCCACAAAGATCGTTCCCTCCGTGACTACCTGGTCAGGTCCACACCCTCCCCAACAACCCATCCTCCCGTCCTGGTACCCTCCCTTGCCACCGTAGGAAGTGCAAACCCTGCGCCCACACCACCTCCCTCACATCTATCCAAGGCCCCAAAGGAGCCTTCCACATCCATCAAAGTTTCACCTGCACATCCACCAATATCATTTATTGTAACCATTGCTCCCGATGCAGTCTCCTCTACAATGGAGAGACTGGACGCCTCCTCGCAGGGCGCTTCAGGGAACATCTCCGGGACACCTGCACCAATCAACCCCACCGCCTATGGCCCAACATTTCAACTCCCCCTCCCTCTCTGCTGAGGACATGCAGGTCCTGGGCCTCCTCCACCGCCGCTTCCTCCCCACCAATGCCTGGAGGAAGAACGCCTCATTTTCCGCCTTGGAACACTTCAACCCCAGGGTATCAATGTGGACTTCACCAGTTTCCTCATTTCCCCTTCCCCCACCTTACCCCAATTCCAACCTTCTAGCTCAGCACCATCCTCATGACCTGTCCTACCTGCCAATTTCCCTTCCCATCTATCCGCTCCACCCTCCCCTCTGACCTATCACCTCCATCCCCATCCCCATTCACCTATTGTACTCTTTGCTACCTTCTCCCCACCCCCACTCCCCTTATTTATCTCTTCACCCTGGAGGCTTCCTACCTCTATTCCTGATGAAGGGCTTTTGCCCGATTTTCCTACTCCTCGGATGCAGCCTGACCTGCTGTGTTTTCCAGCACCACTCTGATCTAAATTCTGGTTTCCAGCATCTGCAGTCCTCACTTTTGCTGAGGTTCCTCTGTCGTCTAAATTTTGGTATTGCTGGTTCTGGAGCACAAGTCCTCAATACTATTGGTAGAATGTTGTCAAGATTCATATCCTTTGCAGTTCTGGTTTTTTTCAGCCATTTCTTGATATCATGTTGAATGTATCAAGTTGTTAAAGACTGGCATATGTGATAGCAGGGACCTCAAAGAGCAGACCAAGATGGATCATCTACTCAGCTCTTCAGGCTGAATATGATTATAAATTTTATCAATTATCTTTGGGATGTTTATTGTGACTCCCACTATAAAGACCAATCCAAAATATTGATTTAAATTATCTGCCATTTCTTTCTTCCCCATTATTGATTGTTCCATCCTCAAAAGGCTGGAGTTACATCCATCAATGTAAGTGGAATTTATTCCTTCAAACTTGAGACTTGGAGACAGTTTCGTGTGTGTGTGTGTGTGTGTGTGTGAAGGCAGAATGTCGTACTGTTTGATTTTACGACAGTAGTCCTGTGTTGTAGCTTCATCAGGTTCATTTACCATTTGGGTGTGTCAACTGCTACTTTTGGTATGCCTCGCTGCATTCTTCTTTGAATCACAATTGATCTCCCAGCTTGCTGGTAATGATAATGGTCATGAGGTTGCAGATTGAGGCTGATAACAAACTTGCTGATGACTTTCTGCCTCACTCTAAATAAAACTCTCCATTTGTCGAGCCTTCTCCTCTACTATCCTGGAGGGGATACTTCTGGCACTGACCCTTTTGCCACCTCCGCTCGCTCATGATTAGCAACTTCCCTTGACATCATTTTTGCTTCCTGGTGTCCTTCTTCACCAACATCTTTAATTTAGTACCAGAAATGAGGGTGCATATGAATTCCTCTGTACCCATAGTTAACCATAATCTTAATATACAATGTCTTGTAACCAAATCCTTTTGAATTGTGAAGAATGTCAAGCAATATCACCCAATAGGTAAACCCAGAGAAACCAAATCTATCATCTCTCAAAATCAACAGATTTGGTTATAAAAATCATAAGACCTAAAAAAATGTAAGAACAGGATAAGGCTGTTCAGCCCTTCAAGTCTGCTTTGCCATTCAACAGAATCATGGTTGATAAGTTGCTTTTTCTTGAACAAACCAGGGGACATTGACGGTTCATCATCTTTTTGTGGAGTCTGGGTCACAAGGGGAGGGTGTTAGAAAGCAAGGGCAAAAAGGGTGGTATCAGAGACGACCAAATTGTACCCATCCATTCTTCTGATTGGCCCCCAAGATTGGAGCAATTTGAGGACATCCCCAAAACTTGGTGTGCAGTTCACCATGATTTCCCAGTCACAAAACTAGCTATCTTGTTCACGTGTTTGGGAGGTTGTAAGTTAAGGCCCCTAAATGGCCATTAATTGACTACTTAAGGGCCTTAAATGCTGGTGAAATGAAGAAGTATCCCATGTACCTTCTCACTCAGCACTTAATTGCAGAGATGTTAGAATTCTACCTCTGATCTCCACACATATTAAAGGATCCAATTTCCCACCAGATTAGAAAAGTAAAGCACAGAAAGATCCCGTACGTGATGTTTTAACAATCTATCCAATTAGTAACACTTACCCACTTTGTCCCTATAGCCCTGTAGATTGCTTTTTCACTTTCAAGTGTTTATCCAATTCTCTTTTGAAAGATACTTTTGAATCTATTTCTACCACCTTTTCAGACAATATATTCCAGATCTTCTTAATAATTTGTGAAGCAGAAATAAATAGAGGGCTATGTTGAAAGGTTTAGATGAAATAAGATGGGAGGAACCTCTTACGGTGTAAGGTGGATTTCACCTGAGTCATAGAATCCAATTTATGCTCTCCAATTATTATTTCTTAACATCACTTGAGTTCTTTTCCAGATAAATATACTTTTTACATTTAACATTGAACAGATGTCGGTAGACCAACCTAGCAAATAGAAAAATGAGTAACCAAATTGCATGTTTCTGCACTAAAATATCTTAAATCTGCAAATAAAAATCATTAGAAAAATCTTTTGTCTCAACTATTATCTTATGTTCACAAACACAAAATGCAATTACATAAATAACAGTAAAATGAAACTAAACATTTTAACATTGTACTGCAGAAAATAAATTGCAACTCCAAACTAGACTCAGCCAGATGGGCCAATGTAATATTTTGCAGTCCTGTATCTTAGTACATTTCTAAATGTCAGTAAGGCCACACAAGTTGTGCACCATTATGAAGGAATAGTGCACAGAAAATGCTCAAACCTAGTTGCCATAACTAGAAGATAAACTTCCTTACACGATTCATGTAATGTGGTTCAATAACCTGTCTACTACTGGAAAATGCACTTGCCTCGATTTACGAAGGCTTGTGCCAGACAACCCTATTTCAGAAATGAAGCATATCCAAGATTATTTTTGGCATGCTGTGAAATGTGTAGGTACAGTTGCTACTATTCTGCAATGTTTATTGTGCAGCAAGAAAACTTTAGGCTTAATTTTAAGTTTTGTATTCCTGTTCCAAAAGAGCATCCTACCTGCACCATTATGTTTCCCACTTAGTATAGTCACTGGTTTTTCTTTTGAATTTTACAGACAATGTTCTATCCACAGGAGAAGCAGGACTTACAAAAGTGCCTTTTCTAGGGCCTATCTCAAGACTTTAGAATCCTCTCACAAGGTGGCAAGTGGGGCTTAAATTTACCTTAAAATGTAAGCCTCTTGCAAGAATGAACGTGCTCATAAACTGCCAATAAACAACATTAGTAGCAGTGGCAATGTAATTTTGAGGTGACCTAATAACATACTCATCTGTTTATTTCCCTGGGCATTACTGATTTTTGTAAGGTGTAATATCTGTTTATCCATGGCACAGATATTCCATGCCCTGATAGTTTTTGGAGCAGTGCAAACTGGAGTTGAGCATAGGACCCTGCAGATTTCCAGATTAGCTGACTCTGTGGGAATTGCCTGGGAAATTGAAGATTCTAAAAGGGAATTTCCTTGTATTTGGGACTCTGAAAATTTCTTAACATTTGAGAATTCAGAGAGTTTTGCTTTCATTAAGCTACTAATTACTCAAGAAAAGGTAGACACCTAGTCTATCTCCTGGATATCTATTAATCTGACATCCCAATTTATGACTCTGTCTCCCCAATGACATCACTGAATCCTTGCACCTTCAGGACTCTAAGCAACCACCACCAACCCCCTCCCCACCCCACCAAGACCAGCAGATTCTACTACCCAGAAACCTGAGAAATTCCTCCATCTAGAGCTGATACACGCCTCATCTGCCAACCCTAACATTTTCCCTCTATTGCTGGACCTGGCATCCTACTCCACCTTTCAACTTCAAAGTCCCATTTGCCTCCCAGCCCTAACACCTAAACCCCTTCTCTTGCCATCAGGCTGAGAGTTAACATTGATCAGAAACTTGACTAAACGAGCCATATAAACACTGTATCCACAAAAGCAAGTCAACGTTTATTGATGAAATATTTCATTATCTGGGTAATCCAAGATGGAAGACAGGAAAAAAATGTGGCTCTAAGAGCTGCTTCTTTTTTGAGGTATTTTAGGTGTTGGAGGTGATTTTCTCGAATTCCAGAACCAAAAATTATTATTTTATATGCTGTTTCATTGTATTGGAACTTTGGGGAAAAAAAGATCAAAAGAACAGCACTTTTAAAAGAAGGAAGACAGACAAAAGGCAGCAACTTTTTGACTGACCTGCTAACTGACACAGCAGTGAACCTGCACAGTTGCTGCCTTTGCTGTTTGAGTTCATGTATCTGTGGACATCACAGTGTGTCTCGTAAAAGTTAACAAATAGCAAAATTCAGAGCTGACCTTAGAGGAACCTGTGTAGGAGAGCTCAACAGATGAACAGATAAGTGCGTTGTTTTTAATGTAAAACCTTGCTGTAAGTCTACATTAGTGAGTAGAGTGGGTTCTTTCTTGATTATATGTTTTATTAAGATCTGTCTCTTGATTACATTTTAGAAATATAAACCATAAGTATGAAGTTAGTCTGGAGCACTTTTTTAGAGCAAGAAGATAGTGATTTCTGGGTCTGTAGATTGTGAAGGAGCAATGATAGGCTTTAGGAGAGTGATATGCTCTACCTGTCAAATGTGGGAATTTAGGGAGAGTTTCCATGCTACTGATGATTATGTCTGCAGAAACTATCTTCGGTTGTGAATTCTATCAAATCGCATGGATAGGCTGGAGCGGCAATTAGAGGCACTGAGGAATTTACAACAGCTAGCGGGTGTGATGGGTGGCAGTTATAGGAAGAGACAAAAGCCACAGATACAGTCAGGTAAATGGATTAAATGCAGGAAAGGTAGGAGGGATAGGCAGGTAGTGCAGAAGTCTTCTGTGGCTATGCCCATTTCAAACAAATATGCTGTATTGGAAAATGTAGAGGGTGCTTGGGTCTCAGGGGAATGTAGCATGAACAGCCAAGTTTCTGGTATCAAGACTGGCTCTAATGTAATGAGGGGTGCGTCAGGTTCTAAGCAATCGATTGTGATAGGGGACTCTTTAGTCAGAGGCACAGACAGATGTTTCTGCGGTCAGTAGCAAAAAATCAGAATGGTGTGTTGCCTCTCTGATGCAAAGATTAAGAATATCTCAGAGAGGGTGCAGAATGTTCTCAAAGGGGAGAGTGACCAGCAGGAGATCATTGTACAAATTGGAACTGACGACATAGGAAGAGGAAAGGATGAATTCTGAAGGGAGAATATAGAAAGATGGTAGGAAATTAAAAAGGAGGTTCTCGAGGACAGTAATATCTGGATTACTCCCAGTAATATGAGCTAGTGAAGGTAGGAATAGGAGGATAGAGCAGATGAATGCGTTGCCGAGGAGCTGGTGCAGGGGAGAAAGGTTCACATTTTTGGATCATTGGAATCTCTTCTTGCATAGAAGTGACCTGTACAAGTAGGACGGATTGCATCTGAATTGGAAGGGGACTAATATACTGTCAGGGAGATTTGCTAGAGCAGATTCCCAATCTGCAACCTCTCTCACTTAGAAGGATAAGGGCAGCAGATATGTGAACATTACCGCCTGCAAATTCCCTGGCAGGGCACATATTATCCTGACCATTCCTTCATAGTAACCAGATCAAAATACTTCTTGGTAACTGGGTCAAAAACCTGGAATCTTAAGGCAGGCAATCACCATCACCCAGAAGAACAAGTCAGATGAGGATCTTGTGACAGCAAGTTAGGTAAAGCAAGATGAAGAAAGTGAGGACTGCAGATGCTGGAAATCAGAGTCAAAAAGTGTGGCGCTGGAAAAGCACAGCCGGTCAGGCAGCATCAGAAGAGCAAGAGAGTCAACATTCCTGATGAAGAGCTTATGTTCAAAACCTCGGATCTCCTGCTCCTCAGATACAGAAAATCTGCTGTGGTGAAGAGACTGTTGTACATCTCCTTTGGACTGTGTCTTTGAAAGA
Source organism: Hemiscyllium ocellatum (assembly GCF_020745735.1). Classification (NCBI taxonomy): domain Eukaryota; kingdom Metazoa; phylum Chordata; class Chondrichthyes; order Orectolobiformes; family Hemiscylliidae; genus Hemiscyllium; species Hemiscyllium ocellatum. The sequence continues at coordinate 49,119,506 of NC_083402.1, forward strand.
AAGGCTGGAAAAGTATAGTATTTTTCTTTTGAGGCTTTTCCTCAGCAGCGTCTGATACAGGACTGTGCTCTGCAGGCCGTTCCCCGGGATGCATACTGAAATAAACATCAACTGCACTTGGTGGACTATCAACTCAGTGAAAGATATTCTTATCTGCCTGAAACTTATTGGTCTTCCAATGCAAAGAGTTGACCTCAAGCAAGTATAGACTAGTACAGTCCAAGGTCTAGGACTACATGCTGAGTAGATTAGATTACTTACAGTGTGGAAATAGGCCCTTTGGCCCAACAAGTCCACACTGGTCCACTGAAGCGCAACCCACCCATACCCCTAACTTAACACTACAGGCAATTTAGCATGGCCAATTCACCTGGCCTGCACATCTTTGTGTTGTGTGAGAGGAAACCAGAGCACCCGGAGGAAACCCACACAGACACGGGGAGAACGTGCAAACTCCACACAGTCACCTGAGGCGGGAATTGAACCCAGGCCACAAACCTGCTATATCTCAGAGAGGGAACTATGTCTTGGTGCAACTGCTGCCAAAATGCAGTAGGGAAGGCCATCATGTCCTGCCTGAATATAAGAAGAATCTGTTAGGTTAAGAGATCCTCATGTAGCTTTAGTTGTACTATAAATATGTCCTTGTCTTGTTTATAAAATGCCTTTTTGTTGCAACTGGATTGAAGCTGTAATGGGGAATGTCAAAATTTGACTACTTTCTGCAATTAGTACTAATCATGGATACTCGCAGTGTCCAGGTGGCCACTTGTGTAGAAGACATATCCAGTTGCAGCTAGTAGAAATCCATATTTCAGATCTGGAATACCATCTGAAGTCACTGCGGAATATCCACAAGGCGACGATCTTTATGGATAACATTTTTAGTGAGATGGTCATACCGCAGGTAAAGCATGCCCAGGCAGAAAGGGAATGGCTGACCATGAGACAGAGTAAAGACAGCAGGCAGGTACTGCAGGAGTCCCCTGGGGCTATCTCTCTAACAAATTTTCTGTTTTGGACAATGGGGAAAATGTCAGGGAATGCAGTGAGAGCTACATTTGTGACATGAGCTGCATGGAAGTGGGGAGAAAAAGAGCGCAAGATCATTATTAATAGGGAATTCTATCATAAAGAGAACGTATGGATGTTTCTATGGTTACACACAGATTATCAGGATGGAATGTTGCCTCTCTAATGCCAGCATCAAGGGTACCACTGAATCGCTGCAGGGCATCCTTGAAGTGAATGGAGAACAGCCAGAGATCATGCTTCATTTGCTACTAACGGTACAGGTAAAATGAGGGATGAAATCCTATAGCCATCATAAAGGGAGCTAGGAAATAAATTAAAAAGCAGCACTCAGAAGTAGCAGTCTGAGGAATTCTCCTAGTGCCATCTATTAGTGAGATAAGGAACAATCTACAAAGGTAGTTAATACTTAAATTATACATGATTTGGAGATGCCGGTGTTGGACTGGAGTGTACAAAGTTAAAAATCACACAACACCAGGTTACAGTCCAACAGGTTTAATTGGAAGCATTAGCTTTCGGAGCGACGCTCCTTCATGGTTCATCGAGCTTTACAGCACTTAACAAATTCACTTTTATAAAATGTATGTTCATACTGCTTCCAAACTTCTTAACTTTTTTTCTCAAATTAAGTTTGAATCTTTAAGACTTGCAAAACAACATCTTCTGTCAGTAAAGACTTGATTTGTGGTGAGCTTTTAGCAGAGTCAGACCAGGATATGGTTTTAAGGAAGTCATGTTGCTTTAATTGCTGAAGATCTCCACCAGCTGCAGTGTGAACTACTGGTCTGCCACAACCATTGTATCCACCACAGAACACACCAGATGGCCTCCTTCTTTAGAGACCGCAATTTCCTTCCCATGTGGTTAAAGATGCCCTCCAACACATCTCATCCACATCCCGCACCTCTGCCCTCAAACCCCACCCCTTCAACCGTAACAAGGACAGAACCCCCCTGGTGCTCACCTTCCACCCTACCAACCTTTGCATAAACCACATTATCCGACGACATTTCCGCCACCTCTAAATGGATCCCACCACCAGGGATATATTTCCCTCCCCACCCTTTCCACAAAGACCATTCCCTCCGTGACTACCTGGTAAGGTCCCCGCCCCCCCCCCCCCCCCCCCCCCCAAACAACCCACCCTCCATTCCTGGCACCCTCCCCTGCCACCACAGGACTTCAAAACCTGGGCCCACACCTCCTCCCTCACCTCCATCCAAGGCCCCAAAGGAATCTTCCACATACATCAAAGTTTTACCTGCACATCCACCAATATCATTTATTGTATCTGTTGCTCCCGATGCGGTCTCCTCTACATTGGAGAGACTGGACGCCTCCTAGCAGAACGCTTTAGGGAATGTCTCTGGGACACCCGCACCAATCAACCCCACTACCCTGTGGCCCAACATTTCAACTCCCACTCTGCCGAGCACATGCAGGGCCTGGGCCTCCACCACCGCCGCTCCCTCACCACCCGTGGCCTGGAGGAAGAACGCCTCATCTTCCACCTCGGAACACTTCAACCCCAGGGCATCAATGTGGACTTCACCAGTTTCCTCATTTCCCCTTCTCCCAGCTCACCCCAGTTCCAACATTCAAGCTCAGCACCATCCTCATGACCTGTCCTACCTGCCTATCTTCCTTTCCACCTATCCACTCCACCCTCCTCTCTGACTTATCACCTTCATCCCCACCTCCATTCACCTATTGTACTCTTCGCTACCTTCCCCCACCCTCCTCTCTGACCTATCCCCACCCCCTGCTATGTTCTCCCCACCCTCACCCCCTCTCATTTATCTCTCCACTCTGCAGGCACCCTTCCTCTATTCCTGATGACGGGCTTTTGCCCGAAACGTCGATTTTCCTGCTCCTCGGATTCTGCCTGACCTGCTTTTCTAGCACCATTCTAATCTAGACATCTGCAGTCCTGGCTTTTAACTATGCTAGCATAGATCCCTGTGACACTCTATTCATTATATCTTGACAATCCAAAAGATTACCCATTTATACCTGTACTTTTCTTTTTCTTACTGTACATCTTTCCTTAAAATTCTTAAATGGATAATGACCACATTGCTCATGCAGTACCATATTGCAAAATGTGAAGTTATATACATGATGTGAAAAAATGGAAAGAACATGTATTATGGAAATGGTGTTATATTGGGAACTGTGAATTTACAAAGGGACCTGGGGTGTCCCTGTACACCTGTTAATGAAAGTAGACAGGCAGGTTCATCAAGCACATTAGGATGACAAATGTTAATTCAACCTTCATTGCAGCAGGATTTGAGTTCAGTGTAGGGATGTCTTACTACAGTTAGACGGCCTTGGTCAGATCATACCTGGAGTATTGCATGCAGTTCTGGTGTCCCTAACTAAGAAAGGATATATTGCCATAGAGGGAGTGCAGCAGAAATTCACTGGGCTGACAGAACTGCACAGGCTAGATGCAGGGAGAATGTTTCTCTTGGTTCAAAAGTCCAGAACAAAGGGACACAATCTCAGGAATAATGGTAGAGCATCTATGACTGAGATGAGGAAAATATTTTTCATTCAAAGGGTGGTGAGTATGTGGAATTCTCTTCCATTGAACAATGTGGAGACCAAGTCACTGAATATATTCAAGAAAGAGACAGATACATTTTTAGATTTCATGGACATCAAGAGGTATATGGAGAAAGTGGGGATATGGCATTAATACAGAAGATCAGCCATGATCAAATTGAATGGTGGTACAAATTTGAAGGGCCAAATGCCTTCTTGCTGCTCCTGGTTGTTATGTTTCATAATATATCTCATCAGACAGGTAAAGCAGTACTGAGCTAAAGGTCAGATTGTATAGAGATACTGTAATAATAAGCTGGGACAACAGAGTGTAATCCTATTCTGCCATACAATTTCTGATTCCACTGTAGAATTTCCTATTCTTTGAATTTCTATCTCCTTTCTTTACCAAGTGTCTCTTTCTCTCTAAAACCCATGCACCGCCATTTCTCAATCACATGCAGATAGTTGTGAAGCATTGGGGTCAAAACAGATTTTTTATGTCATGGCTTTTTATCCTTCCCAGAGTAAACCCCTACTTAGTAGAGATGTAAACAAATCTGTCAGGTAAGTCAAAAGATTGCTGAAGTATTTTGAATGAATGAAGTTCAGTGGTAGATGGTTACTGTACTTGTAAGGACTCATTCTTCTAATTTTTTTCCCAATAATGGTGAGAGCCATGCTCTTTTCGAGATATGTTAAAGTATTGTGCACTTACATAATTTTTTACATTTTCTCATGCTGATTGGAATGATGTGATGGACATAATGATTTATTATTCCTATCATAGTACATACATTCAAATATTAAACACACTATGCATGCAAAGATATGAAACAGTGCAACATAAAAAATTGCTCCAGTGTTACACATGATGGCATATTATTTATTTACCCTCTGTCATGAAACACTGAATTAAGTTATATCTCGAAAGGAAAATGCCAGAGTTTTCTATGAGGGCATTTTCTATCATTTTTAACTGAAAAACTACGCACAAATATTCTGAAGGGGATGCTACATCTTGCCATTTAGAATTAGACATTCTAAATACATCTAATGATGAATGAATTCTACAGTCTATCTGTGGATGATTAAATTATAAATTTGTACTTCTGATTTTTTACTATGATAACTATTTTAATTCTTTATAACTGAGCACTGATTTCTAAACATGCATTTTATAATGACATGCAGTACATGAATTTAACTATTGCATTTAAATGTTAGCTGTGAAATGTTCAACTAAAATTTCTTTCAATGTTTGTAAATACAATGAATATAATGTACAGTATTCTTATGGTTTAGCTATCATATATATTGAAAGCTATCACATATATTGAATATCATATGAAATTGCTTGAATGATTGATGCTAAGATATTTGTGCTTAATTTGACTCTGACAATGGATGTAGATCTTCATTTAGTTTTTTTTTCTCAGTTTAGATCTTTTTCTGACAATTGATTGTAGAAAATCCAAATGTATTCTCATGAGAATCAATTACAGTTTTTTAAAATTGGTTTCTCATGAATATATGCTTTCCCTAGATATAACTTATTATGTCAACCAAATGGCAAATAGAAGGCTCACGAGAACTAATTTCAGGAGACATATTCTTTGACACTATCTTTATGATAATTTTTTAAAAAGTGGTATTCCAGGACAGCAGTCAAAGTGAATCTTGTTGCACAGTGGGAAAATAATTTAGGGATAGCTCATTGAAGTGAAAATAATTTTACCTGAATAAATCTACAGTTAAAAAATATAGCATTATCAAAAGCATGTAATAATAAGAAACCTTTTTTAACACGCTGTGCTGTGCATAAAATACTTGAGATGTAAAATCTGGGAGAATTGTCTCTGCTAGTTAAAGCATTGCACACTGTTGCCATGGATATGTTTTCCCTGTTGGTTATGAGATTGGCAGAGTTGTATGCTGGCAGCCAGAACTCAGCTCAGTTATTTCCACTAGAGAGTTACAGTTAAATTCACTATTTGTTTATCACAACCTATTTAAAAATAATATGATTTATCAAAAATAAAGATTCATTTTTCAATTTCTTTATATTATTTGAAAATGAAGAAATATTTTGTTGATTTACAGTAGACTGAGGTTAAGTAGTGTGCTTACCATATATTTATTTGTTACATTGCCAACCATACCTTCCAATAACAAAACCTCTGTAATTCCAAAAAGTCATGCACCATAGTACAAAAGAAACCAAACTGTTCCATTTTAATAGTATATACATTGTTCTAAAATCCAGGGTTGTGCTACAGTGCTTTTTGACTTACATATGTGGAGGAAATGGCCAAGTGGTATTATCAATAGATTATTAATCCAGAGATCCCAGTAATGATCTGGGGACCTGGGTTCAAATCCAGATAACTTGAAGGCCAATGTTGATTGTAAGGACAAAACCCATCTGGTTTGCTCATGCCTTTGAGAGGAAGAACTGCCTTTCTTACCTGGCCTAATGTGATTCCAGACCCACAGCAATGTGGTTGACACTTAACTGTTCTCGGGACAATGAAGAATAGGGATGGGCAATAAATTGTAGCCTAGTGAATAATGCTTATATGCTGTGATTGAATACAAAAAAAATTGCATTATAGCGTGATTCCAAAAATGTTAATTTCATTTCCTAAAGTATTAACTTTAATAAACAAAGTTACAGCACAAGGTAATTCAGTACAAGAGAGGTAATGCAATAATTGAAAATCAACCTAGACTGATGATTTAAATAATGAAAGTACTTGGATTTGCACATTGCCTTGGGACACTACTACCACAACCAACACCACCAGCAATGCCAAAGCACTGATACAGCCAAAAAAACTTTTGAAAGATAAACATTTGTAGTATTGCAAATGCAGCAGTACATTTTCATAGAATAAAGCCGGACATAAGCTGCTGTTTTTCAGATGTTTATACAGAGATAAATGTTAGCCCAGGACCAAGAGACTTTTCCTGCTCTTTGTTGACTGACAATGTGAGATATTTGAGCCACCTAAGAGGACAGGCAAGATTTTGTTTTAACGCCTCATGTGGAAGATGGCACATCATATGGTCTTCAGTATTGCCAACCTAGACTCTGTGCTTAAGTCTGGCTCAAGGGTAGAAGACAAAGGGTGGAAGTGCAGTGTTGCCTTTCAGACTGGAGGCCTGTAACCAGCAATGTGCCTCAAAGATTAGTGCTAGGTCCACTGCTTTTTGTCATTTATATACTCGAGTTGGGTGTGAACATAGGAGGTATGGTTAGTAAGTTTGCAGATTACACTAAAGTTGGAGGTGTAGTGGACAGTGAAGAAGGTTACCCAAAAGTACAACGGGACCTTGATCAGGTGGGCCAGTGGCCTGAGGAGTGACAGATGGAGTTTAATTTAGATAAATGTGAGGTGCTGCATTTTGGAAAGGTAAATCAGGTCAGGACTTATACAGTTAATGATAAGGTCCTGGGGAGTGTTGCTGAATAAAGAGACTTTGGAGAGCAGATTCATAGTTCCTTAAGAGCGGAGTCCTGGGTAAACCGAATAGTGAAGAAGGCATTTGGTATGCTTGCCTTTACTGGTCAATGCATTGAGTGTAGAAGTTGGGAGATGTTGTTTCAGCTATATAGGACATTGTTTAGGCCACTTTGGAATACTGTGTCCAATTTTGGTCTCCCTGCTATAGGAAGGATGTTGTGAAACTTGCAAGGGTTCAGAAACTATTAACAAGGACGTTGCCATGGTTGGACAGTCTGAGCTATAAGGAGAGGCTGAATAGGCTGGGAATATTTTCCATGGAGCATCAGAGGTTGAGGGATGACTTTATAGTGGTTTATAAAATCATGAGGGGCATGGATAAGGTGAACAGCCAAGGTCTTTTACCTGGGCTGGGTGAGTCCAAAACCAGGGCACAGGTTTAAGCTGAGAGGGGAAAGATTTAAAGGAGCAACATTTTCACACAGAATGTATGAAATGAGCTGCCAAATGAAGTGGTGGAGGCAGGTACAAATACAGCATTTAAAAAGTATCTGGATGGGTATATGACAAGGAAGGGTTTGCTGGGATATGCGCCAAATGCTGGCAAATGGAACTAGATTAATTTAGGATATCAGGTCGGTATGGATGAGTTGGACTGAAAGGTCTGTTTCCATGCTGTACTGCTCTATGACTCTATGACTGTAAGTTCTTGGAGAACAATCTGAATGCATAGCTTTCAAGCTCAGAAGCAAGAGTGATAACCATGACCTAAGACTGAAAATTTAGTACCAAACCAAGTTGACAGAGTCTTTAAATTAGTTTACTAAGTTTACCTTTTGGTTATAAAATTGACAGAAGTTGTAAGGGAGGGTTGAGGGTAATTGAGCAAAAACATGTTGTCTAGAGTTTCTGTCTGATGGTTGTGACCAATAATATGGGTAGTCACTGTCACTGTCAAATAGGTAACATTCTTGGCTGAAAAAAAATGTACATGTATCACAGCAATATAATGAAAAATAATGCATCACTACATGTTTTCGGAGTATATACCATTTTTGGTGATGTAGCTATAGCATTAGTAATACAGGATGTTTATACAGGAATAACTAACAATTGAAAAAAAAACTTTTTTTGCATAGAATTTTGGAATACCGGTATAATGTAGTGTCCTGAAGTGATGAGCTATTTTTAAATTAATTGCTTCAGTTGGTCCATGAGAAAAGTAGGAGCATCTACACTGGCGGAGGCAGTATTCTGTGTTTGAGTGAATTATACTCTTTAAAAACTGAAACTTATCATAAAATACACTTGTTTCTTTGAGTTAATAGAAATGCTCACTGTATCCTATTTGAATGAACAAAATGAATTCACTTTAGAAAGAAATTTACATAACTTACAAATAATATTGTCATTTTACTATTTAGTGATTATTTGAACCCATGTCTAATGGTCAATTGCACAAAAATATGCATTTTTACAGAAGTATAAAATATAGTACTAGCTCCTGAAGTATGACATGTCACGAATACTGTTCCAGATCACAGGGAAGTACAACTTAATTCATTATTGTTGTAACCAGAGTTGGATAAGGTATATATACAAGGAACAGTAAAAATGTTGCTGTGTGACAGAATGTGACAAAATATCATTTCTATTGCTTGTCTAATTCTGCACAGCATCTTTATAATGTACTTGAATCATGGGAAATTTTCAATTTTTTGTAATTTGGACACAAATTTTTAATATTTAATTTATGCAAAATAATTGCAGTGCTTAGATTAATCCTGAATTGATTAATGTTGTTATGAAGTTTCACATATAGAGAACTCACTCATTAATGTCTATACTGGAAGAGTTACAGAATGGAAAATTAATTTCGTGCAACACAACTATTTTACATCTAGACTCGAGACCAGAATTATCAATGAAGGTTGATAAACCTACACCCAGATCATTTCCAGTACACCTCACCAACCATGCAATGTGATTTTGAAACTTTTACTGCTTTTTCTCTCAAATCTTGACTCTTCTTTTCACTTTGATTGAATCTGCCATCACACACTTCAGCAGACTATTCTAGTTTATAAAAGCAGAAATTGCTGGAAAAACTCAACAGGTCTGGCAGCATCTGTGAAGTGAAAGCTATGTTAATATTTCAGGTCCAGTGACCATTCTTCAGAACAAATAGGCTAGTAGAGTGGTGAAACTATGAGTCATTTTGGATTTTCCCATGCTTAGTATAAAATGTGAAATTTTGCATTATGTTGGCATGAGTAGATTCTATTCAAAGTTTGATCCAAACTTCAGCATTGTCATTGCATCTTTTGCTGACTTGTTGAAGAAAAGCAGAAAATTTGAATGGATGCAGGAGTGTCAAAGTAACCTCACACCTTTAATGCATTGTCTGAGTTAAAATGTCACTTTTTAAAAATACTGATACTAAATTATCTCAGGGCAGTTACTTGAAATAAATTCTGTGATTTACATATTAATCAATCGAAACCTGCATCCCCATTCTACATGATTAAAGACTGAAGAGCCATCTAGATTTGTCTAATATGTCCCATCAGTTATATGACACAGTTATATGATCAGTTATATCAGTTATCTTTTACTTAAAAACTCTGTGTCCTATGTATCCTGCCCATTAGCTACCTGACAAAGGAGCAGCACTCCGAAAGCTTATACTTTCATATAAACCTGTTGGACTATAACCTGGTGTCATGTGATTTTTAACTTTGTCCATACTAGTCCAACACTGACACCTCCACATCTTGAAAATTGAAAGCTGTGCTGATAAGTGCGTTTTTTCCCATTTCTAATTTTAGGAGGCCATTCAAACTGTCCTTTGCAAGCAGTGATATCAATGTGGGGGCTGTTTTTCTGTAAGACGATGAGATGGGCATCAAGTGGTCTTTCAGTTATTTTTCAAACTGATTGCATGTCAGCAAAAATATTCTATAGTGGAGAAGGTGACATTGAGTCTTCTGCTGGCTCTCAATCATTTTGAGATTTACATCACCAACAATGTGGAAGAATCTGTTGTTTATTGACCATAAAAATCCTTTAATATTCTTAGAAATATTTTGGGTAGAGAACTTATAATTATTTTGATGGAGCTAAGTTGTCCCACTGTATAATTTTAAAATTGTTCATATGCCTGGAAAAGAAAATCTTATACCAGACATTTTATCTACAGCACATTTGAAGGACACTAAGTGATATGGTGCTCATGAACTTATGTAAAATATGGTTGCTGTGTAATTCACTGTATGTTTAATGTCAATATATTACTACTGTTAGAAAGGTGACTTTGAAGTACTGTGAAGGTATTTTTTGATGAGTAATAAAAATAACTCTTAAAGATGCAGTTTCATTGTTCTTGGGGGGCAAAATTTGATTGATGGTGTGTAATTTCTAAATGTTTAATTATGACTTATTTTGGGATTTTGAAATTTTAGCTTTTCGCCTGTGATTTTTTTTGTGAGTCTAAAGGGATTTAATATTTAACCTCTAACTGTTCCTGTAGTCACGATAATTTCTTTTTAAGCACTGTACTAGAGGAAAAACAAGGCACAGGCACAAGTCAGGAATGTGATGGAATACTCTTTCCTTTCCTGGATGGTGGCATTTTAAACAACACTCAAGAAAATTGTCACCATGCAGGACAAAGGAGCCCCCATGTGATTGGCACCCCATTCACTATCCTCAACATTCATCGATAAAAGAATAATGTGGTGTGTACCATATACTGAATGTTTTCCAGTAACTCAGCAAGGTTCCTCCAACAAAACCTTCTGAACCCACAACAAATACCACATAAGAAGGTCACATTCCCCTCCAAGTTACAGATCATCCTGACTTGGAACTATATCACTGTTCCTTCACTGCTGCTGGATCAAAATCCTGAAGCTCCTTTCATAATAAGACCATGGGTATTTCAACACTCCAAGGGCATAGTAGTTTAAGAATGTGGCTCACAACAATCTTCTCTGGGACAGTTAGGAATAGGTAATAATTGTTGGGCTCACTGTCTAAATGCACATCCCATGAATAAATAATAAAATAAAATTGCTTGTAACTCTTCGTCCTAATCACATTTTCACAAACCTAATGTTGATTAGTAAGTGTGCTGTTTCATCTCTAGGCTTGAGTTCTGCACAGCTTATACAAATGCAATATGCATAAGTTCAGTGAACAACTTCATTTTCTCCGTCATCATGCATTCAATTTGTTCTGCTGCAGCCAAATCTAATACCATTAAGAGTCAGTCAGTACCAGTTATGACTTTACCCTTTTCTTGTATTTTTCAGACTGATTCATGGATCACTTATAATACTTTGCTCTGCAAAGCCAATGCCAACATAATAAAACATAAGGGCACCACATTTCATACAACAGCGCCATTTCTTTGATTGTCTTTCCTACTGGTGTCCCACCAATTTTCAGGAGAACACTATGAAATTTAGGCTCAAGGCAGTTTCTTCATTACCTGAGTTCAATAACCAGAATTGTGAATTGCCTGCGAGTTGCACAACTAAGTTAGTAGTTTAAAAATTATCTGTGTGATTTCATTCAAATGCCTTTATCTTGTATCCATGCTAATCACCACATTCATTGATATCACCACTCAATTAATTTAAACATCTAGTGTTTGAGAAAGCTATCATGAACATTCATTCACTGCCACTATTTAATTCTAGTATTGCTTATACCCTACTCATAGCAATGAAAATATGTATCTATAAAGTTAGTTTTGCTTCAACATTGTACATCAGGTCTATAGTTGAGCTTTTGGTCATGAAATTTTAGTCATTAAGAATAATACACAAATATAACTAACAGGCTTGTCCTGAACATCACAAATGAAACTTAATAGTGCACATATCTGAATGGTTCTACAAATAGTTCTATAGCACATGCTTGCGTTCTTGTGCAACCCCACATTATGGAAAAATCGCGCTTTAGAAACAGCAGTTAAAGTGTTGATGATGTAATCACTTTACAGCCAACACACATTTTAAGTGTTCACCAAAAACAGTGACCCCCAAGTTGGCAATCGCATTGCAGTGAATTCAAGTTAATGAAATGTGCGTTATAGCAGAGTAGCCTGTACATTATAGTAGTTTGTTAATTAGATTTGAGGAACACAACTCTGTCATATGACAAGACAGTCATAGCTCTGAAAGTTTAATTTGTATACTTCTTCATATAGAGTAGTTGCAAAATCACCAAGGTAGATTTTCACAAAATTAGTGCAGAGTTAGTTTGTTTTTGCAATACAGTGAATGTGATAATAAATATAATGTCATACAGAAAGCCAGCTGACTGATGTTGACTTACAATTTTGACAGTTTGGCCCATCACTAATAGCTGCATAAATTGTAGCTGGAGCAAGAGCTGTTTGTTGTAGGATTTAAACCCTATCATTTTCATTTGTATTTTATCTAAAAGCAGCTTTCAAAAACAATTCAATGCATATGTTTACAGGCCAATTTAAAACAGGTGAGAGGTAACCTTTATCATTAATTGTTATTTAGCCACTGACAATTACAGAATTTGCTTTTTGTGGAGGAGAATTTTGTCGCCCTGTTTGTGTAGAAATATTTCCTAATGTCAATCCTGAAATTTCAGGCTATAAATTTTAGATAATGCCTACAACCAAGACTCTAAACCAGCAAAAATAGTTCACCTCTGTTTCTGCCATTTGTCTCAGGACCTGTCCAACCGCTCTTACCCCCTCCACCCCTTCCCCCCCTTCCCCCCCCCCAGCCAAATATATCAAGAAGATAGCCCAGACCCTAATTTTTATATTATTTATAGACAAATGTAAGGTGCTGTATTCCAGATTTAATTTGAATGGTTGCACTACTCAGCTTCAAGCAACACACATTTTATTCCTACCCCACTGTTAAAATATAAACACAAGAAGAAGAATTGGAATAACTTAATTAGAAAACTTAACAGAATAATAGATTATGTAACTACTAAACAGGAACTGTTTCAATATAGTAACATCCCATAAACACACCCATGGCAAAGGCAAATTAAGTAAAATTGATTGTCTCACATGCAATCCTGGCAGCAGAGAGAACTCCTGCTTTTAGCTGTAACAGATAGAGAAATAATAGAGTCTACATCCATCTTCAAGACTTCAACAGCAACTGAAAGCTAAACTAAAACTGGGTTTTGTGGGAGCCCGACTCCACCCATTCATGCTCCTTCTATTGTTCCAACTTTTAAAAAACATCCAGATCCTTGCAATCTATTGGCTTGGAGCAGACCGTTCACACCTTTGTCTCAATCTCTTCATTTAAAAAAAAGTATACCTCTTAAAGCCATTGTATCATCAGACATTTTAGGAAGTTTTGATTAAATCATACTTAATCTTCTTAATTCAGGCAATACTGGATTTCCCTGTACTTCTTTTGAATGTAGCACTTCGAGTTCTGGTAGCATTTTGTAGCATTCTGGTAAACCTCCAGGATCAACATATGTTCATTGGTTTTTGTGATTAGAATTGCTCCTAGTACTTCAAGGAAGTGTATAATTAGGGTTTACAGAGCTCAGTATGATATCTACACCATTGTATTCCTGTTTGTTAGTATAAAAGCAGGAATTTAATTCATCTTTTTGTTATTTTCCATATCTGTTCCAAACATTTTTTATCAATGTGCATGGGCCGCATTAATTGGAGCCTCTATTGTTTCACCATTTAGGAGGATGGAAGTGAAAAGGTGTTACTACCACCATCTGGTTCATAGAATCATACAATCATACAGCACGGAAACAGGGTCTTCTGCCCACCATGTCTATGCCAACTAATAAACTCCACCAAACTACACTAACCCCATTTACCTGCACTTGGTCCGTAACCTCCTCTGCCCTGGCATTTGGCGTACTCATCCAGATGTTTATTAAAAATTGTGAAAGTGCCTACCTTCACCACCCTCTTAGATATTCAGTATATTCCATAATTCTAGCCTCTGAGTGAAAAAAAAATTCTCCTCAGATCTTCTCTAAATCACTAAATCCTCACCTTAGACCTGTGTCCTCTGGTCATAAATGCATACGCCATGAGGAAGAAAATTCCCACGATCTACCCTGTCTATGCCGCTCATAATTTTGAATAACTCAATCATATCCCCCATCAGTCTCCTCTGCTCCAAGGAAAACAAACCCAACCTATTCAGTCTCTCCTCATAACTGAGACTTTTCATCCCAGGCAATAACCTGGTGTATCTCTTCTGCACCTTCTCCAATGCAATCAGGTAGTTCTGATAGTGTGGTGAGCATAACAGTGCACAGTATCTATCTGTGGCCTAACTGATGTTTTATAAAGTTGTAACAAGACTCCCTTGCTCCGACATTCCACACTCTGGCTAATGCAGGCATCCTTATGAATCCTGATGAACAATCCCATATGCTTTCTTCACTATCCTATGTATCTGTACTGACACCTTCAGGTATCTATGGACTTGTACACCACAGTCACTTTGTTCCTCAGTACTCCTTAAGGACCTACCATTCATTGAGGATATTCTTCCCTTATTAGACCTTCAAAAATGCATCACCTCACACTTGTTAGGATTAAATTTCATCTGTCATTGCTCTGCGCAATCTACCAGATGAACAATATCAGTTCATTTTCACCACTATCAACAACACCATAATTATACCATCTATATATACATCTAAATCATTAACAATTGTATATAAACAGTAAGGATTCCAGAAGCAATCCCTGTGTTACACGGCTGATCACAGGCTTCCAATTATGAAAGCAACACTCCACAATCTCCAATTTGTAAGACAATTTTGTATCCAGTTTGTCAACTTGCTTTGGATCCCATGGACCTCGTAACTTTTGAACTAGCTTCCAATGGGGGATCTTGTCAAAGGCCTTACTGAAGTCCATGTAAACCACATCAATTGCATTACCCTCATCAGTATATTTAGTCACTTTTTTTCAAAAAACTCAACTCAGACTGGATCTCTCTTTAACAAATCCATGATCAATCCTGCCTTTCCATGTTAATTTATGTTGTTCCTCAGAACTTTTTCCAATAATTTCCTTACCAATGATATCAAACTAACTGGTCTGTAATTACCTGACCTATCCTTGCCATCCTTCTTGTACAAAGGAACCATGTTAGCTATTCTCTAGTCATCTGGCACTTCACTTGTGGGCAACAAAATATTAAATATCTCAAAGGCCCCGGAAATCTCCTCCCTTGCCTCCCAAACTAACCCGAGATACATCTCATCAGGCACTGGGGACTAATGCACATTTACCGTCTCTAAAACAATATTATGCCAGGATGATGTTTATTACTGACCATTGGAGCTGCATCCGTTTCCTTCCTTAGTTCCAACCAGATTGATTTTGTCCTTGGACCCTCTGTGACTCCTTCATTCTCCAGCTTTGTAATTTCTCCTTAACAAATACTGCTCCCCTCCTTCTTTCCTCCCTTTGTTAAATTTTCTGTAACCTTTTACTCTTATTTATGAAATGCATTCAGGTACGTGTGCAGCAATCCTGATTAAGTCTTCATAATATTCTCCCTTACTCAGGTTTCACCTATCGACTATTCACTTGTGCGTTTTACTTGTCTCTCCAAGAATTTTGTGCACTCATGTATTCTTTTCTGCTACCTCCATACCCAGCTTTAATCAGGTGCAACCTGCCCGACTTGTACTGGTGCTATGTTCTCCACAGTTGGTCCCCATGTTGCATGAATCTAAAGCCCTTCAAGCCATATATTTATTTGCCTTATATTTCTATTTCTTCAATCACTTACATTTGGCATCAGAAGTAAACTGGAAATTACTATATTTGAGGTCCTGCTTGATTATTTTCTACTTAGCTCCATAAATTCTGATTTCAGGAGAACATTTGCCTTCCTACTGAATTCATTGGTATCAATGTGTACCACAATCTTGAGTTATTCACCCTCTTCCAGGAAAAATATCCTGTAATCACTCCGTAATATCCTTGACCCTGGCACCTGGGAGGCAGCATTCCATCCAAGGTTCATATCTATGGTCACAGACATGCTTGTCTCTTCCCCAGCTCGCAAATGTCCTATCACTATTAATCTTCCTTTCTTTTCCCTCCCTTCCTTTACAGCCGATACATTCATAATGCTACCAATGTGGCTCTAATTGAATTACATTGAGGAACTAGCACCCTCACCGTTGCCCAAAACCAAAAACCCATTTGTGAATGAGACCTCAGGGGATTCCTGCACTATCTGCCTGTTTCTCTTGGATTACCTGGTGGTCACCCATAGAATCATAGAAACTAGAAGCAAGAATAGACTATCTGGCCCTTCAAGCCTGCTCTGCTATTCTGTCTCAATGAAAATTCCTGCTTTTTCCCAAATCTCTTGAGCCTTAAATATCTTTTAAAAGATTATCCATCTCTTTCTCGAATAATGCTCAGTGACTTGGCCTCCACAGCCTTCTGTGATAGAGAATTCCACAGATTCACTACAGTTTGAGTGAAGAACCTTTTCCTCATCTCAGTACTCTGTAGTGTACTCTAAGGCTGTGTCCCCGTTTTGAGAATCCCCAGCCCAGCAAAAGCACCTTCACTGCATCTAGCCTGTCCAGCCCTGGTAGAATTTTATGTTTTTCAATCAGATCACCTCTCATCCTTCTAAACTATAGTACATACAGGCCCAGCCGAACAAATCTCTCCTCAAAAGCAAGGTCCTACCATCCTGGTATCAGCCTCGTAAATCTCAGCTGCACTCTTTCTGTGGTAAGACCTTAGATAGGTAGATCAGAGTGGCATGCAATACCTCAGTTGTAATCTTACAATCTGTATAATTGCACTAAGACATCCCTTTGTACATCCATACTATCCAACATATCACCATTTTAATAATACTTTTCTTTCTTTCACACTGAAGTGTATAACTTCACATTCAGCCATGTTATATCTGCCATCTGTTTGTCCACTCGCTTAACTTGTCCAAATCACCTTAAAGTATCCTTCCATTCTCCTCACAACTCACATTCCTGCATAATTTGGTGTCATCAGCAAAGCTAGTTGGTTCTCTCATCCATGAATAGTTTCGGCCCAAACAATGATCCTTCCAGTATTCTATTAGTCACTGCCAGCCACTTGCAAAATGACCCATTTATTTCTACTCTCTGTTTCCTGCCTGCCAACCAATTCTTTTTAAATAAGTAGCTGTACATGTATTTAACTGAGGAACACCAGGAATAAAGAACAGCCAGGTCACTACAGTTAAGCAATATAACTAATCTATAGTAATGTAAAGTCAATATAAACAAAATAATGGTAAGAGATAGAGTCATGGAATCATAGCAATGTACAGCATGGAAACAGACTCTTCTGTTCAACTCATCCATGCTAACCAAATATCATATTTTAATCTAATCCCATTGCCAGCACTTGGCCCATATCTCTACAAACTTTTCCTATTCATATACCAGGTGCCTTTTAAATGTTGTAATTGTGCCAGCCTCCAACACTTCTTCTGGCAGCTCATTCCATACACACACCACTCTTTGTGTGAAGAATTTGTCCCTGAGGTCCTTTTTAAATCTTTCCCCTCTCACCCTAAACCTTTGCCCTCTAGTTCTGGACCACCCCTCCCCCCAACCCAGATGGCAGCTCAATTCGTCGAATGTGTAGCCTGTAATAATGATGATATTTTAACTCCTTTCCCATGTGCTTTACTTTTGCGAACTAACTTCTTATGAGGAACCTCATCAAATGCCTTCTGTAAAACCAAATATTCCACTTCCCAATAGTTTATCATCATCCATTCTATGAGTTACATCTAACCTTCAATAGATTTGTTAAGCATGCTTTGTCTTCTGAGAATCCATGCTGGCTATGTCCAATCTTGTTAGTGCAACTACTGATGTTAGGCTAACTACACTGTAATTCTCTTTTTTTTTCTTTCCAACCCATCCTTTGAATAGTGTGATTACATTTGTCACCCTCCAATCTTAGAAACTGCTCCAAGGTTTATAGAATTTTGGAAAATGACCACCAATGCATCCAGTATTTCCTGGGTCATTTCCTTTAGTAACTGGGATATAGAATATCAGGCCCTGTTGATTTGTTATCCTTTTCACCCCATTCATTTCCCCAACACCATTTCCTAATTAATACTGATGTTTCACCCTCTGACTAGACCCTTGGTTACCTAACATTTCTGAGGGGTAAGACACAGGAGTAAAAGTAGGCCATCCTGGGCTTATTAAGGAACAATCCATCCAGCTTGTAGAGATCCCATCATCCCTAGAACTGGTTGCAATGTCTCAAAAAAAATTTAAACTGCCCATCATACACACACCCTACACAGACTCCTTCCCACCAACACACATCCTGCATTTTTCAGTCACAATGCCAAATTCCCACACACATCAAATTCCCCTAGTTAAGTAACTACTCTTCCCAGCAGTACTCTGTTGAGCTTGACTTTATGCTACTTAGATCATGTGATAGCAAAACCTCCTATAGCAGAACAAGCCAAAATTCTGAAGACCTGCATCAGGCCCTGCTGATCAGGTTAGACATTGTGCTTCTTATTGTAACATGAAGCTACTAGCTTGTTTTTAGCGACAGTGAAGTGGCCAGCTGATTTAATTGTTTACTCCCCTCCAGAAAGATTGCCCAGAGGCAGGAACATGTTGGCCCATCAAACCAATGGTCCCCTTTCACTCTCAGTCCTTCCTTCAATACCTCTCTTCTTGTCTGCTAAAATTTGGATCATTGACTCTGTTTTATTCTCCACAAGTAATTGCCAGATCTGGCAATCATTGTCAGCACTTTCTGTTGTTAACATAACAAAACACATGTTACATTTTTGTTATGTATCCATTGTTCACTGTTTGACTGCTCTCTTCTCAGTCCAGCTCTTATTTTCAGATCTAACTATTATGGTTCTTAGAAAGTGCTCCAAATAACTCCCAAACAATGCCATTAGATATCTAGGAACAAATTGCCCATACAGACACAAGTTTACAGAGAAAGAAGTATGTTTGATTTGATGGGAGAGTCAAGATGGAGACCTTAATACTTATCAGACAGGTTCCTAAATATTTGCACCTATCCTCCCTATAATATACAAAGTAGAATCCCCATTGGTTTCCCATAAGATGGACATTAACCCTACCTTATAAATTGAATTCTGCTCCTGCTGGAACATTCATTACGTTCCTCCTTAGGCTTTGCCTTGCCTATTAACCATTGACATCAATAACTAACTAAGGATTTAATTGATTAAATATAGGAACAAATACATTTAAATAGTTGATTAACTGCGTTTTATGTACAATACCAAAAGTAAACAGCTCTTTGAAGGTGCAGAAGTAGTGTCCATTCAGGAGTCCCACTTGCTCCAGAAGTGTGTCATAAATCATCTTAGCAAGTACATTAAAAATATATATGATTGTATAAGTCTTGGTAGTCCAACTACTGATTAAAAACTTGATCCCAATTTCCTCTAACAAATATTTGTACTTGATCATCATTACATGTAATGAATAAATTGTTACTCTTGGCTAGATGCTCAACATTGAAAATAATAGGTTTTATCTGAAGGAATTTGCTCTTCAAACCTTTTTTAAAATACCCATAGCCATTGTCAGATCATGTTATTGAATTAGATGACTAGATATTGGAGAAATAAGTGAAAAATATATATATATATATACATATATATATTTCAATCTGTTATAACGTGAACTGTATTGGAACATGTTTGTTTGTTTTCACTTTTAAATATATAAATGTTCTATTAAAATGATCAACATAATGACAAATGTTGCTGTTTCTTATGCCAGAGTGCGTCTAAAGCATGGTATAATAACAAATGTGTTCCTGATCAGCAAGGGAAGAAACACCGATTACCATGTGCCATTGAAAAGTAAATTCCTGCAGACAGAAAGATGTGAAAGTGCAAGCATTCAACTGAAAATTCAATCCTTCACAGTACAGAGCATCTGTGAAGTCTTTTAAATGACCCTTTTTATCATGGTGCCATGTTTGTACCTATATGAATTGTGAGACCTGTTACAGAAAATAGATGTACATATACAACTGGTTGAGTAATGTATTACTTGAGCCTGTTCCATTTTCATTGTTAGATCTGTCCCTATCAGAGGTGAGAAAAAGCATTTTATGACATGGGTAGTTATTGCTGAATCTGAGTGACAAGGCTGAAATCCATAATATCACCTCAGAGCAATGACAGCATAGTTTCCAGTTATTCTTTACACCTCAGGCTTATTTTAAAAAAAAGTTTTTTTAAAGTCCTTGGTTTTTAGAGAAATTTTGCATAGAGAAGTCAATGGATGTATTTTTCAAACAATACAATGTTTAGAAATCATTCTGCATTTGACTTCTGAATGAAATATGCTGCCTTATGTTGCACTGAATTTTACTATTCAGGGGATAAATAGACAACAAAGACCAGCCTTTCAAGGGAAGGGAATGATTTGTTGTACCTGAGTTAAAAAAGATTTATTTTGATATACGTATTATGCCATAATCCTTGCAAAATTTGAGTGTTTCAAAGTCATAAATTACCACTAACCAACAATGTAATTAGCATAATGTAATAGTCAAATTAGCTATCTTTCAGGTGCATTATAAAAATAAAATGTGACACAGAGCCACAAAAGGGGATATTAGAAATTCTTGGTGAAAGAGATAGATATTAAGGGATGGCTAAAGGAGGAAAGCAAGGTAGAGAGACAGAAAAACATAAGGATACTTTTCCAGAACTTGGGCTTAGTAATCAAAGGTACAACCATCAATTAAAATTGGAAGTGCTCAAAAGATGAGAAATGAGGAGAGCAGATATTTCAGAGGAGTTGTAGGTTGAAGAAGGAAAGGGTCATGGAGGGATTTGTAAACAGGATTGAGAATTCTAAAATCTAGATGTTGCTTGACTGGGAATCAGTGAGCAGAGGCGGGAAAGGAGAATTGGAGTGGTGCACATTAAGACATGTGCTTTGGATGGCCTCATGTTTATGGACAGCAGAATGAGCCATCCCCCCGACAGGAACGCATGAGTGATCTAATCCAGACATATCGAAGGCATGGTTGAGGATTTAGTAGCATATCAAAAATATCCAAAAATGGGCAGGTTAGGTGAAATAACAATGCTAAATTGCCCCTAGTGGTAGATGAAGGGGTAAATGTAGGGGAATGGGTCTGGGTGGGTTGCTCTTTGGAGGGTCGGTGTGGACTTGTTGGGCCGAAAGGCCTGCTTCCACACTGTTAGTAATCTAATCTAATCTAATCAGTAGAGATGGGTGAATTCAGGTGATGTCACAAAGGTGGAAATAGATAGTCTTTATCGATGGTTTGAATATGAGGTTGGAAGCTTATCTTGTGGTCAAATGTGCTTCAAAAGAGATTGGATACAATAATTCAATACAAATGAAATTGTGAAGGGAAGGCTATCTCAATGGTTTTACATGATTATTTCTGTAAATGCTGAATACTAAAGAACTCATTTCCAACATTTGGAACATAAAGGACATGTGTTATTAAGTGAGAAGGAAAATTGAACTCATGGTGGAATTCATGAGGTGTGATACTCTAATAATTTCTGGTTTAGTTATAGGATTTGTCTTTGCCACAGACTATACAATTGCTATTTCCTGTGTATTTTTTCTTGCACTGAGCTATGGGGAAGTCATGTATTACTATCTTCGACACTATTACATTTGCCATCCACCACTCACCACTCCAACTTGGAATTTTATCACTGTTCTGATTATCACTCATTTAAAATCCTGATACTCTTCTCTTAACAGCACTGTGTACATATACCACCCGGACCACATGGGGAACGAGGAACATGCAGAGGAGTTAAGCAGATATTTTGCATTAGTCTTTACATGAAAGATGCTTTGAATGTCCCATTAATATGAAAGGAAACATGGGAGGAATGAAGTACCATCACCATTGCTAGAGAAATAGTGTTAGACAAACTAATGGAGTGAAAGGCAGATAAATTCCCTGACCCTGATGACGCTAGGACCAGTGACCATAATTCTATCAATTTTAAAATCGTTATGACGAGGGACAAAACTGGTCCACAAGTTCAATTGCCAAACTGGGGCAAGGCGAATCTTGATGGAATTGGACTGAAGCTTGCAGAGGTTGATTGAAGTAGGAACCTCCAACAAGTGGGAGGCCTTTGAAACTGAGATAGCTAGAGTTCAAGATCTATATGTTCCTATGTGAGTGAAAGGTAATGCTGACAGGAATAGGAAACATGGATGATAAGAGATATTGAGGCTTTGACCAGCAAAAAAAAAGGTATGGCTCAGGTACAGGCAGCTGGGATCAAGGGAATCCCTGAAGGTATATAGGGGACACAGGAGTTTATTGAAGAAGGAAATCAGGAGAGTGAAAAGGGGGCTGGGAAGATTAGTGTGAATCCAAAGAGGTTATTTAAGTATATTAAAGGAAAAATAACAACTTGAGAGATAATAGGACTCCTCAAGGACCAAAGTGAACATGTATGTGTAGAGCTGCAGGAGATGGATGAGGTCCTTAATGAATATTTCTTCTCTGTGTTTACTGTGAAGAAAGACATGAAGACTTGAGAACTTGGGGAAGTTAGTGGTCACATCACAGTAGAGAAGATGTTGGACATATTAGAATGTATGAAGATGGATAAGTCCCAAGGTCCTGACCAGATATAGCCACGAACACTGCAACAGGCTAGACAAGAAATCACAGGAGCCCTGGCTGATATCTTTGCATCATCATTAGCCAAGGGTAGTGTCCCGGAAGTTTGGAGGGTAGTGAATGTTGTGCCTTTATTCAAGAAGGGCTGCAAAGAAAAAGCTGGGAAGTATAGACCAATAAGCGTAACATCTGCAGTAGGTACATTACTGAAGAAGATTCTGAGATAAGATCTATATGCATTTGGAAAGAAGCGTTTGATTAGGAGTAGGAGATCATGCCTCACAAACTTGTTAGAGTTCTTTGATGATGTGTCCAGGAAGGTTGACAAGGGCAGGGCGGTATACGTAGTCTATATGGATTTCAGTAAAGCCTTTGATAGGGTACCACATAGCAGGCTGCTGTGGAAGGTTAGATAGCATAGAATCCAGGGGGAGCTGACAAATTGGATACACAATTGGCTTGATGATAAGAAGCAAATGGTAATAGTGGGAGGATGCTTTTTGGACTGGACACAGTGACTAGTGGAGTGCCTCATGGATCGTGCTGGGCCTAGCACTGTTTGTTATCTATAGCAATGATTAGTATGAGAATGTATAAGGCATGATTAGTAAGTTTGCAGATGACACTAAAATAGGCGGTATTGTGGACTGTGAAGAAGGTTATCAGAAGTTGCAGCAGGACCTTGATCAGCTGAGGAAGTGGGCAGAGAAATGGCAAATAAAGTTTAATGTAGATAAGTGCGAGGTCTTGCATTTTGGAAAGTTAAATCAAGGCAGGCGTTTCATGGTGAATGAGAGGGTCTTAAGGAGTTTAGTGGAACAGAGGGAACTTGGAGTTTAGGTGCATGGTTCTCTGAAAGTGGAGTCACAGATAGACAGGGCAATGAAGAAGGCTTTTCGCACACTGGCCTTCATCAGTCAGGGCATTGATTATAGAAGTTGGGAAATTATGTTGCAGTTGTCCAGGACATTGCTGACGCTGCTCTTGAAGTATTGTGTTCAGTTTTGGTCACCTTGCTATAGGGAGGATGTTACTAAACTGGAAAGAGTGCTGAAGAAATTTACAAGGATATTGTCAGGTCTCAATGGTCTGAGTTCTAGGGAGAGGTTGAACAAGCTAGGACCTTTTTACTTAGAGCGTAGGAGACTGGGGGGGGGGGGGTGGAAATCTTATAGAAGCATATAAGATAATGAGAGATACGGATAGAGTGAATGCACTCAGTCTTTTTCCCAGGGTTAGGGAACTGTGGACTAGAGGGCATCAACTTAAGTTTAGATGGGAAAGAATGGAAAGGAACCTGAGGGGCAACTTTTTTACAGAGAGTGGTGCACACATGGAATGAGATGCCAGTGGAAGTGGTTAAAGTGGGTACATTAACTACATTTAAAATGTATTTATACAAATACATGGATAGGAAAGTTTAGAAGGATATGGGCCAAGTGCAGGGAAATGGGGTTAGAGTGAATGGACACTTTGGTCAGCATGGATCAGTTTGGGTCAAAGGGCCTGACTCCATGCTGTAGGACTCTATGACTCTACAAGTTGCATCTGAGGATCCGAAAAGAAGTAGCTACAGAGATAGTGGGTGTATTGGTTGTAATTTTTTTAAAAATCCTAGCCTAACATCTATTTTTGGAAAAACGTTTGAATCAATTATTAAGGAAGTAAATAGTAGAATATTTGGAAAATCATAATCTAATCAAGCAGAATCAATTTGGCTTCATGAAAGGGAAATCATGTCTGACTAAATTATTAGAGGTTTTCAAGAAAGTCTTAACGAGAGTGAATAGATGGGAACCAGTAGATGTGTTGCATTTGGACTTACAGAAATAATTCGACAATGCACCTCTCAAAAGGCTAAGTCACTAGATAAGAGCCAATGGTGTTAGAGGTAGTGTATTGGCATGGATAGAGAATTGGTTAATGGGCAGAGAACAGTGAGTGGTGATAAGGTTGGCAACCTGCAACCAGTGGGTTACATGGAGCTTGGTGTTAGGGCTGTTGCTATTCATGGTTTATATAAATGTTTTAGACTTGAATGTAGAAGAGTTGATCAGCATATCACAAATGATACAAAACTTGGTAGGATTCTAAATAAGGAAGAAAAATAGCCTTAGAGTACAAAAGGACATAGATGCGCTGGTCAGATGTGCTGATAAATAGCAAATGGAATTCAATCTGGAAAAATATGAGATTATGTACTTGGGCAGGACAATCAAGGCAAGGGAAGGCATGATGGATGGTAGGACCCTGGGAAGTACTGAGGATCAGTGCATATCCAATGGTCCCTTATGGTGTCAGGAAATTTGATAAAATGGTATACTTTCTATAGTTGAGGCATAGAGTGTAATAGCAGAGAGGTTATGCTGGAACTGTATGGAATGTTGGGTAGGCCACAGCTTTTGTATACAGTTCTGGAATCCACATTGTAGAAGGGATGTGACAACACTGGAGACAGTGCATAGGATATTTACTAGGATGTTGCCTGGGCTGGAGGATTTCAGATATGAAGAGAGATTGGACAGACTGGGATTGGATTCCATCGAGCAGAGGAGATATAATTGAGATGTATAAAATTATGAAGAGCATAGATAAGGTAGACAGGAAGAAACCATTCCCCTAGATGGAAGGATCAATGACTGGGGGCATAGTTTTAAAGCAAGGGACAAAAGATTTAGAGGAGATGAGAGGAAAAGCCTTTTCACCCAGAGGGTGTTGAGAATCTGGAATTCATTCTTGTAAGTAAGGGTGGTGGAGGCAGAAGTCCTCAAAACATTGAATATGTTTTTTGATGTGTGCTTGCACTGCCAAGGCATACCAGACTATGGGCTGATGAGATTAGAATAGTTAAGTGGTTATTCTTGATCAGCATGAATGTAATGGGCCGGAGGGCCTTTTTGTTCTATAAATGAGCCAAATTCAGATATTATCTTATATATCAATGTCATAACTGAGGGGAGTAGCATAAAGAAAAGATTTCATAAAAAATTCACTGCTACAACTGTATGGAGTAGTTTGGTCACTTGCTCCAAAGACTGACCAGCAAATCGGTTGCTGGATTGATTCCTTGAGACAGATCTTGGCTCACAGGATCTCTAAGCAACCAATGTCATTGTTCATATGTACTGTTGCTTGTATGACAATGAAAATGTACCTCGTTAGGTAGAACATAAACCACGTTGTTGGTGTGTGCCATTGATATCTGGGCCAAAATCTTTTGAAAAAAACTAAGTACATTACAGCAGTAACGATCTTACTGAATGGTGCAACAATACTTGCAAGATCAGCAATACACGATCAGTAATATTATGACTGGGTCAGTATCACAAGACCTTGAAAGTGGAGTCGCAGGTAGATAGGATAGTGAAGAAAGCATTTGGTGTGCTTTCCTTTATTGGTCAGAGTATTGAGTACAGGAGTCGGGAGGTCATGTTGCAGATGTACAGGAGATTGGTTAGGCCACTGTTGGAATTTGCAAGCAATTCTGGTCTCCTTCCTATTGGGAAAGATGTTGTGAAACTTGAAAGGGTTCAGAAAAGATTTATAAAGATGTTGCCAGGGTTGGAGGATTTGAGCTATAGGGAGAGGCTGAACAGGCTGGGGCTGTTTTCCCTGGAACATCGGAGGCTGAGGGGTGACCTTATAGAGGTTTACAAAATTATGAGGGGTATGGATAGGATAAATAGACAAAGTCTTTTCCCTGGGATCGGGGAATCCAGAACTAGAGGGCATAGATTAAGGGTGAGAGGGGAAAGATATAAAAGAGACCTAAGGGACAACTTTTTCACGCAGAGGGTGGTACGTGTATGGAATGAGCTGCCAGAGGATGTGGTGGAGGCTGGTACAATTGCAACATTTAAGAGACATTTGGATGGGTATATGAATCGGAAGGGTTTGGAAGAATATGGGCTGGGTGCTGGCACGTGGGACTAGATTGGTTTGGGATATCTGGTCGGCATGGACAGGTTGGACCGAAGGGTCTGTTTCCAGGCTGTACATCTCTATGAGTCTTTGACTCTATGAATTGTTAGCGCAAAAAAAGCAAGATGTCAAAGGTACTTGGACTTCCTGCATCAATTTCAAATGCTTGAACATTTGCAGTTTATAACATTATGCATAACTTCTGTCACTGTAGAATTCTGCCCCTGTAATGTTCCTGCCTGGAACTCAATCTTAATCACTTGCTGAAACAAACTTATTTGGAATAAATGATAGGCCAGATGGAACATTTTGACTGCTCAGGCCACTAGATGGCAGTGAAGCACTACACAGTATAGATGCTTCCACAAGTTTTTTCATTGCAATTCTTATTTAACTGCTTGCTTGCTGATGTCAAGTAACAACCAACCTAGGCCAACAGATATATAGAAAAAAATTAATTAACTTATTGAAGTCAAATAATGTTGAGTAATTTCCCACATTTTGAGAAGACACATATTCCATGGTTAGCTGTGAGTAGTAAAGTCATAAATTTCAATTGAGCTGAATTGTTAGTGTGGATCTATTCAGATTTCCTCTTCTCTTGAACTAACCCAGGGCAGATCAATTCAGAGTCTGACGGAGCACAGACGCCTCATGTGGCTAAATGCAATACATGTAGCAAGAGATAACACTGGGTCATTCAGTTCACCATTTTAAACTTCACAGGATATGAAGCGAATTCAAAAAGATTTAAATACACATGTAATTATAGAAAAGCCCCTTGGTTGCATTCAATGCTTCTCAAAATTCATATTTAAATGACTTTGAAATTTCCTTTCCTGGTCTTACTTGTGTATTTTGCCAAATTTGCAGTTCCAGTAATGTAATAAAAATAAAGATTATTCTCTAGATACCTGTAATTTTGTTACCGTCAGCATTAATTTTGATTCACGAATATTCACAGTGTTGTTTCACACATATAAAATAACACTGAACACTTGCACAGGATGTGTTTTTAAAATTGTGTTAATGTTCTCTCAGAAACTATGGATGCAAATAATATTTAAAATTGCTCTCTTACTCCTTGGTCCATGAATTTGGTCAGAATGCCATGGTGGTGGCCTCCAGATCTGATCTTGCTTGAAATTGTGTATTCAGGAGAAGGGCTCCGAAGTTAAGTGGGGCTCATGGTCACCCATGCTGGATGGATGCGTTTTGTTGGGGGAGAAAGTGAGGTCTGCAGATACTGGAGATCAGAGCTGAAAATGTGTTGCTGGAAAAGCGCAGCAGGTCAGGCAGCATCCAAGAAACAGGACATTCGACGTTTCGGGCATAAGCCCTTCTTCAGGAATGTGTTTAGTTGGCAATCTGCCTCATCTGTATGAAAACTTAATAGCTGCTTACCAGGAAAGTCATGGCAAACATTATAATATTTATATATTTTTATTAATTTACGAATGGGATGTGCATGTTGCTGGGTAGGATAGCATTTATTGCCCACCCCTAATTACTCAAAGGGTCTGGAGTCACATGTCAAGCCAGAGCAGGCAAGAATGGAATGTTTTCTTCCCTAGAAGGCATTAATGAACCAGATTTTTTAAAAAAAAGATTGACAGTGGCTGTATGGTTGCCGATAGGCTAGCTCTTCATTCCAGAAATCAGATGAAGAAGGGTCACTGAACTTTGTTTTTTCTCCACAGACGATGCCAGACTTGCTGCGTTTCTCCAGCAACTTCTGTTTTTGTCTGTGATTTATCTTATTTCTCATTTCAAACAGTGGAGGCATATTTTCACCACTCCTTTTGTTCATGGGTGAGGATGTTGCAACAATTGTTGTTATTTCATGCACTCCTTGCATGAAGCAATGGCCGAGTGAAATTACCATTATCCTTTTAATGAAAGACTTGGATTTGAACTCTCTCATAACAGCCAGTGGAATTTGACTTTTTCTTATTATTTTGAAAGTAAGAGTCTAATGATGACCATGAAACCACTGTTGATTGTTAGAAAAACCCATCTAGTTCCCTAATGCTCCTTAGGGAAGGGAATATGCCACTTGGTCTGGTCTACATGTGACTCCAAACCCAAAGCAAAGTGGTTATCCTGAACTGCCATCTGGACAATTTGGGGTGGGCAACAAATGCTGGCCTAACCAGCAACACCTACATCCTGTGAATAATCGAAAAAAAATTATGTTTTTAGAGATCAAACAATATAATGCAATATTGGCATACTTGCAAACGTACAAAGGGAGAAATCAAATTGAAAAAGATGTTGCAGCTGTACAAAACTCTGGTGAAGCAGCACTTTGAGTATTGTGTGCAGTCTGGTCATCGCATTATAGGAAGGATGTGGAAGCTTTGGAAAGGGTTCAGTGGAGATTTATTAGGATGTTGCCTGGTATGGAGTGAAGGTCTTATGAGGCAAGACTGAGGGATCTGAGGTTGTTTTCGTGACAGAGAAAATGTTTGAGAGGTGACTTAATTGAGCCATAAAAGATAATCAGAGAATTAGATTGGGTGGACAGTGAGAGCCTTTTTCCTTGGATTGTGATGGCTGGCACAGGGGAACAGAGCTTTAAATTGAGGAGTGATAGTATAGGACAGTTGTCAGAGGTAGTTTCTTTACTCAGAGTAGTAGGGACATGGAATGGCCTGCCTGCAACAATAGTAGACTCGTCAAATTTAAGGGCATTTAAATGGTGATTGGATAGGGATATGGATGAGAATGGAATAGTGTGGGTTAGATGGGCTTCAGATTGGTTTCACAAGTTGGCACATTATAGAGTGCTGAGGGGCCTGTACTGCGCTGTATTGTTTTATCTTCTATGTTCTATACAGAGTGAATTAGTAACAATGTACAAAGCAGCCAATGTCCTTCCCTAAAGGACATTACTGAACCAGATGGATTTTTCTGACCAGTTTATCGACATCTTTGCTCTGATGATGGAGTCCAAAATTCCAAATTTTGTTTGTACTCTACAATTCGTATTGGGGGGAGGGGGGGGGGGGGTGGTTAAATGTCGAGCCAGCACTGCTGGAGTTGTACACTGTGTGTTCTCTTTGAAAATTGTTTTGAATGTCTTCTGAGGAATATTTGCTGAAATGCAACTTTTGTTTTACTATAGTAATAAAAGAAAGTTTTGCATTCAGAGAGCACAAATACAGGTTATTGTCAACATTTTACAGACCAGAGGTTTTTCCTACCTATCCAAGAATTATGGGCTTTAATAATGCCAGTATATGTTGCATAGAGCAGTGTTGACCCTTTCACTGATTACTTTGTCAATAATGTAGCATTGGGAAACAGTTATGTTTGATTGTGGAAGTCATATGAGCAAGTCTCCTTTTAGGTAGGGGATTGGGGGAAGCAGTTCTCAATTTCTGTTAATTAATAGGTTCTGGACTTTTCTGGCTGGGTGAGAATTTATGGCCCATCTCTTTACCCTGGGAAGGTGGTGGTGAGCTGCATTCTTGAACTGTTGCAGTCCATATTCTGTAATAGACCCACAATGCCATTCGGGGGGGGAAGAATTGTAGGATTTTGACCCAGCAACACTGAAGGAATGCTGATATATTTCCAAATTAGGATGGTGACTGGTTTGGAGAGCAACTTGCAATTGATGGTGCTTCCATATCTCTGATGCACTTGTCCTTCTTGGTGGCCGTGGTCATGAGCTTAGAAGGTGCTATCTAAGGAGTCTTGGTGAATTTTTACAATGCCTCTGCAGATAATACAAACTGGTGCCACTATACATGATGGCGAAGAGAATAAATGCTTACTGATGTGCTTAGAGACAAAAAAAATTGCAGATACTGGAATCCAAGGTAGACAAGCAGGAGGCTGGAAGGATACAGCAAGGCAGGCAGCATCAGGAGGTGGAGAAGTCAGCATTTTGGATATGGTGCCAATCGAGTAGATAGCTTTGCCCAGCTTCAGGTTCAAGGCGTCAAATTTCCTGAGCATTGTTGGAATTGCACTTGTGTAAGCAAATGATGAATATTCAGCCATACTTCTGATTTATGCCTTCTCAACTGTGGACAGGGTTTGTAGAATAATGTGGTGAGGTACTTGGGTGCAAAATTCTTAGCCTCTGATCTGTTTTATAGCTATACTATATATATATGTGACATTGAAAGTTATTTGTCACTTAACAGTCAAGCATGGATAGTATCTTGCTGCATTGGACTTAGGCTCCTTCAGAATCTGAGAATTTGTGAATGGTACCAAAAATTGTGCAGCCATTAGCCGACATCTACCTTATCATAAGTGGGTAGGTCATTGTGGAGCAGCTGAAGATGTTTGGGTCTTGGATGCTACTCTGAAGAACTCCTGTAAAGATGAGCAGGAACCGGGATGCCTGATCTCTAAAGAACAAACCATCTTCCTTGTGCTAGTATGACTCGAAACAGTGGAAAGTTTTCCTCCTGATTTCCATTTTCCTCAGGCTCCTTGATGCTGCACTTGGTCAATTGTGACTTTGATGGCAATTGCAGTCACTCTCACCTCCTCACTGGATTTCAGTTCTTATGTCCATGGGTTGTTGCCAGTCTCTCCTTACCTTAGCTAAGTCTAACTATTTGCTTGGTTTACACTAGTAGTGGAAAATTATTAATGAGTCTCAACAAGGTGAAGCCCTTGTTCGACACAATTTGTAATTGTATTACATGATAGCAATCAGGGACAAATTACATTAATAAGTCAGATGTCGTGATACAAGTTTTCACTCTCCAGAATCCCAAGGTGTTTTGCTTTTTTCCATCCAAGGCCTTATCTCATTATCATATTTGTTAGAGCTTATTGTATTCTCTAGCATTAACCTTTACAGATCCATTACCTTATACAATAAAGAAGAGTTTTTACATTATGGTATATTTCACACAATACTCCTTTACAAGCATAGTCATCCTACTTTTAATAACAGTACTATCTTTCACATATTCTTTCACATGGCCGATGCTGCTATACAAGAAAGTGTGGGAGGCACAATTGGTCAGTGGTTAGCACTGCTGCCTCACAGCGTCAGTAACCAAGGTTCGATTCCTGCCTTGGCTAACTGTGTGGAGTTTGCACATTCTCCCTGTGTCTGTATGGGTTTCCTCCGGGTGCTCTGGTTTCCTCCCACAATCCAAAAATGTGCAGGTTAGGTGAATTGGTCATGGAAATTGCCCATAGTGTTCAGGGATGTGCAAGTTAGGTGCATTAATTAAGGGTAAATATAGGGTAGGGAACTGGATGTGGGTAGGTTACTCTTCAGAGGGTCATGTGGACTTGTTGGGCCGAATGGCCTGTTTCCACAATGTAGGGATTCTATTTATCTTTGCTTACATAATTTAAACATAAATTTCATTGATTGAAAGGTGTTTGTCTAAAAGATGTTCTATGTAAACATTTTTCTTACTGCTATGATATTGATTTTGAAATTTACTGTATTAATGGTCAATATCAACTGAAAACTTAAATAATATTAAAAGCATGGAAGTAAATAGAAAAAAGAACTTTATACTTTGAGTCAAATTTTGGGGCCTGAATTTCCTCAATTTACACATCCCTTCATGGTCTAATATCCACTTTATCTCTGCAACTTCCTCTCATCTTGCAAAATTCTCTGATCCATTGCCTCTAGTTCGATTTCTATTGCTCCACTTAGAATCTAAGCTTTAAACTAGCCTCCATCAATCTTTCTCTTTCTCTATCTTGCTCAACGTTTAGTACTCTGCTTAAAACTTATCACTTTGACCAACTTACCATTATCTTTCTCAATTTTCCTTTTTGTGGCAGAGTGTAAACTGCTATTTGCTAATCAATGAAGTCCTCTGAGGTTGATTTTGAAGTAATGCTGTTCTGAACTAGAAAAAGGAGAAAGAATAAATTTTCTTGTAGAGCAGTGTAGGCCATGTGAAAGAATACGGCTGAGAGCAAGATGGCGACAAGCCTGGGGATCGCTATGTAATGCTGCAAAAACTTTACTGAGCTCAGTTGGTTAGAAAATGTCAGAATGTTTTCAAAAGAATAATTGGAAAGATACTGAATTGCAGAAAGGCTTGTGTGTATTTTTATAGAATAGCCAAGCCTTATCACGGAGGGTACCATATACGATCATGATGCTTCTTGGACTCACATCCTTTCATCAATTCTACACAGTTGAAGCCTTAGACTTCCACCTATTCCATGCATTTTGGTAGACATTTAGACTGCAAGACAGTAAGGACTGCAGATGCTGGAGATTAGACTCGAAACGTGTGGTGCTGGAAAGGCACAGCCGGTCAGGTAGCATCCAAGGAGCAGAAAAGTCGACGTTTCGAGCATAAGCCTAGTCATCCTACTTTTATTAACAGTACTATCTTTCACATATGCTTTCACGTGGCCGATGCTGCTCGACTAGAAATTAGGAATGAAGGGAGCAGGGCTGGGGGAAGGTAGCTGGGAATGCAATAGGTAGATGAAGGTGGGGGGATGATGGTGATAGGTCGAAGCAGAAGGTGGGAAGATGGACAGATAGTACAGTTCAAGAGGGGGGTGCCGAGTTGGAAGATTGGACCTGGAATAAGGTAGGGAGAGGGGAAATGAAGAAACTGGTGAAATCTACATTGATCCTGTGTGATTGGCGGGTCACAGGATCAAATATGAGGTGTTCTTCTTCCTGGTGTCGGTTGGCGGCGGAGGAGGCCCGGGACTTGCATGTCCTTGGCGGAGTGGAAGGGGAGTTAAAGTGTTCAGTCACAGGATGGTGGGGTTGTTTAGTGTGTGTGTCCCAGGGATGTTCTCTGAAACATTCTGCAAGTTGGCATCCTGTCTCCCCAGTGTGGCAGAGACCACACTGAGAGCAATGGACATTGTAGATGACGTGTATAGAGGTACAAGTAAATCTTTGTCAGCTGTGGAAGGATCCTTTGGAGCCTTGGACAGAGGTGAGGGAGGAGGTATGGGCACAGGTTTTGCACTTCTTGCGGTGGCGAGGGAAGGTGCCGGGAGTGGAGGGTGTGTTGGTGGGGATCGTGGACCTAACAAGGGAGTCGCAGAGGGAATGGTCTCTGCAGAATACAGATAGGGATGGGAAGGGAAATATATCCCTGGTTGTGAGGTCTGTTTGTAGGTGGCGGAAATGGCGGAGGATGATGTGTTGAATCTAGAGGTTGGTGGAGTGGAAGGTGAGGACCAGGGTGTTCTGTTCTTGTTGCGACTGGAGGGGTGGGGTTCAAGGCAGAGGTGTGGGAAGTGGAGAAGATGTGCTAGAAGTCATTGTTGACCACATGGAAGGGGAAATTGTGGCCTTTGAAGAAGAAGGCCATCTGGAATGTTCTATAGTGTAATTGATCCTCCTGGGAGCAGATATTGAGACTGCAATAATTTATGGCATTGTTCCTCTCAGAGAAACAAGCAATACACAATCACAGAAAACACCAGGACACTAGGAGGGTAGATGCCACCATTTGATACTTAATGCATCCAAAGAGGAAACAATGGCAATAATTGACTTCAGTTTGACCTATCAGTTCAGAATGTAAACATTGGAATACTTCTACCTTCAGCATGTTTTTGAGGTTGTATATATTTTCTTATACAATGTTTTCCTTTATTCTTCAACCTCTCATCAACAACTGCTTTCCCGATAAACAATACAGATTGAGATGCAATACTTTGCAAGCATGAAAGCTAATACTAAATTCTTACTTCTGTGGAAGTTACACGCCAGACTAAAAACAGAATAGGTTATTGAAGAATAATTGTGTACTTCAGTGACACATGAAGAGGATTACGAGAACCCACTGATTTTATTATTGCGTTGAATTGTAAAACATATCCTAGTAAAGCTTTTTCATTTAGCTCACACACTCAATTTGAAAGATGCCAAAAGCCTTCCAGCAAGTGAAATGCAAGAAACCCAAATGCAGCCATATGACAGGTGACACTCCTGATCTCCTCCTCACTTTAAATGATTAAGTAACACTAAGGAGATTATTGGATCTGAGAGCCACAGTAAAACAGCAGGGGTTAAAGTGTCCAATCTTAAATATATGGACACAGCAAATGCACTTGACCCATGTTGAGCTTTTCTATTTAGGTTTAAAATTTCTCCGTAGGTAGGTGTAAAAATCCATCATAATTAACTGCTCAGTACGATGTTGGTAGCAGGAGAAATATTTCAGAAAAATGCACATTTCATTAATACTAAATAATCTGCAGAATTCTATAAAACAGTGGTGCAGAAGCATGTTTGGTCGACGGAACCCTTTTTCAAATGGTTTAATAATCAAAATGCTTCATGTAATGAGTATTTTAATAATTTTGAGAAACAATTTTTTTTACATATATTAGTGAGATGGGAGTGCCTTTTACTCACTGCAGGCTGGTTACACTTGATGCAATGTTTGCTGAACTCTGTATCTGCTTCGAGATTCACACCATATCCACCTCTAGCTGCTGGTAATGTGAATTTTCTTGACCATGGCATCCCTGACCAAAGTATCTGATGGCCATTGTCCATGTCCTCTAATTGACTCTGGAAGAGCATTCAAATCATTTCACAGATCGTAGTTTGAGAACCACTGTTCTAAATGAATTAATAAAAGATAACTTCTCTGCCATTAGCACAATTTCTGCCCAGAACCCAACATATTTAAACTAATTCGTTCACCACTTAAGGAAATAACAGACTATTTAGTGACATCAATAAATGTTAATAAGATTGGAAAAATATAAATCATACACAAAGCATTTAAAATTGCTCATATTATTTTCTACTTAGATTATACATTTTAATTATTTAGTTCTCTTTGTCACAAAGATCACTTTATTGATCTAATACTTCATAAGCTAACTTTTCACCAGAAACCACAATTTCTGCTATGATTATGAAAGCTTCAATCACTTGTTTTATTTTTCACTTGAGCATGGGTGAGGTGCAAATATGGCACAGGCCAACCCCTCTTCAACTTCGCACTGGGAAGCCTATAGTTGCATTTCTAACTGCCAGCCTCAGGGCTTCCTGTTTGCTGACTTCCCCTTTGGTTAACTGTTGACATGTCTTCCAGTCTATAGAACAGATATATAACAGAAGTCTCAATATAATTATTTTTGAGGTACAGATGCAGTGTTAGTGGTATGGGATGTTTGTGGGGGAATGCACAGAAACACGAACAAGAGAGGGAAGATATTTCAGGCAAAAGTAAATGTGACAGAGTATGAGCCTTGGTGGGAGGTGGGTGCAGCAACAGATAGTGTGAGATAGCAGAGAGAAGTGTTATTAATAGGGTCATATAACACAAGAGCAAGGGGATGATGTTGAATTTGTATAAGACACTTACTGGACCTCAACTGAAGTATTATGTTCAGTTCTAGGTGCCACATTATAGGAAGGATGTGAATGCATTGAAGAAAGCGCAGAAGCAAATTACAAGAATGTTTCCATGGATGAGGAACTTTAGTTATGAGGATAGAATGAATAATTTGGAACAGTTTTTCTTGGAGAGAAGAGGCTGAAAGGAGATCTGATTGAGGTCTTCATAATCATGAGTGAGACTATCTGTTCCCACTTATAAAAGTAACAAGAGCAAGATGGCACAGATTTAAAATAATGTACAGAAGAAGCCAAGATGAAGTAAGGAAAGAGATTTTCACGCAATGTGTAATTAGGGGCTGGAGATGTGGTGGAGAGAGGTTAAATTAATGCAGTGAACAAGATGTTGGATGATTATTTGTATACAAATGGTGTACAAGGGTATGGGGAAAACCAGACTTTTGGCACTATGTAATGAAGTTCATTTGAAGAGCCAATGACGGCATGACGGAGTGACCTCCTTCTACATTGTAACACTTCTGTGATTTTAGTCCAGCAGAAAAGAGAAAGCACAGAATTTCTTGTGCCACTGCTAACTGTTCTGCTTGACAGTATAGGTTGCAGTGATCCAGGTGGCAACCTGAGATCAGGCTGTCAGGATCTGCTGCTATTCCCTCCTGTGATGGTCCTCTGGGATGCGGACACCCCCCTTCCAGACTAACCCAATCCACCAGTCAGTTCAGGTCCCTGTAAGAGAATCACTGCACCATTCTCCCTTTCTCTGACATCACAAAGCATGGCAGTTTCAGGGAAAGCCACTGCTTGTCCAGGTGCACAGCAACCTTTTGAAGGTGGTGCACTGCCAGAGATTTGTTGGTATCTACTGAGTGATGGGTTGTTCTGGGAACCATGTGCTAAGATGGGGCTAGAATTAGAAAAGAGCAGTACTATGAAGCAGTTTGGTAGTTAATGATATGGATTTGGTAGGATTCGGCAAGTGACTCCACGAGGCCTTACAGCAACAAACCTACAAAGGATCCAGTGAAACTGACGTTTATGCAAAAAAAGCTTCGAACTCAGCCCAGTTCAGCAGTTGCTGTCGTCAGACTTGAGTATGATCTGATTTGTACTTCTTGGATTTTAGTGTCATTGTTGGATAAATAATCATTAGCCAGGAGTGTAAAAAAAATTCTGCTTTGCATAGTACCATGGAATATTTAATGTTTACCAGACAAGATAGCAGCTTAATGTCTAATCTAAAAG
Source organism: Hemiscyllium ocellatum (assembly GCF_020745735.1). NCBI lineage: Eukaryota > Metazoa > Chordata > Chondrichthyes > Orectolobiformes > Hemiscylliidae > Hemiscyllium > Hemiscyllium ocellatum. The sequence goes on from NC_083402.1 coordinate 49,156,719, forward strand.
GCACTTACTTTCAACAGCGCAACATGCCTTCAGTGCTGAACTGAAGTGTCAGACTGGATTATGAGCCCATGACACTCTAACCCAGAGGCATGAGTGCTCAGACTGAACCAAGGCTGACATCTTACTCTATGCTTGTCAATCAAATTGATTAAGGTTTGTGGCATCGTACCTAATTTTTCATTTATGTTCCTTTATTTAAAGTCTTTAAGTGAGCAAATTGGAAGCATTTGTATTAATTTTATAAATTCTATTAGGAATCTTGATGGTATCAGTCTGTTCCACTGTCCTCTTCACCTCACTCTGCAGATGCTTTGCCTTGCTTGGTATTTACTCCATTTGATATATGTTATATGGTTAAAGAGTAGACTACTTGTTCCTCATGAATTCTCTTCTTTCATTTTCTATCACAATGAAGATACTTCATATCATTTCAATCATCTAGCTATGGTTTTCCTATTTTGTTTTCTCCTTTAAACTGCTTCACCTATGATAACCCTGAAACCAGTTCAATCCACAATCCAACTTTTTTATTCAGGTAGTTGTTTTCACGAACAATTGTTGAAAAATTGTAAGTTTACATGCAGCCAGCACCTTCACTACTTGGTTTGATTGAAGGTATTTCTCCTCTTCTTCACCTTCTTAGACTCTGGAATCAATGAACACTTACTTCAATTCCAGTTTGATGTATTCTGAGATGACTGATAAATCCAATGCATGATTTGCAAACTCTGACACTATTGAATCAGATAATGCTTGGAGGGTCAGGCAAATGAGTTGTCGGGAAGCTTGTGAATTCTCTGTGATATCTCAACTTCATCTCTACATATTTCTGACAATGTCTGTCAATAGACATGGTGCCTTCCCCCAGATGAACCTTAACTACTTTGGTCAGTCGCAAGTCAGGACCTCCTGTAAGTTAACCAGAACTTGTAAAACTATATTCGTCAATAGGACGTGTGTGTCACTGGCAAAGCATTCCTTAATGCTCATTGACAGACTGAAGATCCCTTCAGAAAACAATTACAAGTTAACCACATTGCAATGGATCTGGATCACATGTAGACCAGATCAGATGGGGGTGGCAGATTTCCTTCCCTAAAGACATTAGAGAATTAAATTGTTTTTTATAACAATCAACAATAATTTAACAGTTACAGATACTGAAACTCGTTTTCAATTCCAAATTTTATTAATTGAATGGTCAGAGCCTCTGGATGACTAACACACCATCTTCCTGGGTATGCCTTGAGGATATCCCTAAAGCATTCTTATTGTCCCCATAAAACATTAACTCTGCTTTCTCTGCACAGATGCTACTGGATTTGCTGAGTTTTATCAGCATTTTCTGTTTTTGTTCTGGGTACTGTCTTTCTGAAACTCTCCTCTTACATAAGGTGTGGTTAAATTACCACCAGTCATATGCTCTAATGAGACAGCAGCCCTATGGTCTGACAGGAAATGATGACTTTGCCTTTTTTAATGGTGTAATTCTTCAGTTTTGTTTTAAACTGACCATATTTCTTTGTAATCTTGTTGGCATTGCTTTATTAATGGGAAGCTCCAGCTGTGTTCTAAGGGTATAATTTTAGTGCATTCCCACAATTTTCACTGGATGATGAAAACATCGATTCTCCTGCCTGACCTGCTGCGCTTTTCCAGCAACACATTTTCAGCACAATTTTCATTGGCTGCTTAAAATAGGTTAGTTTTGACATCTTGCACATTTTGATCAGATCATCACTATTATAGTCAAGGGACCATGGACTCAAAATTGGACATTGACCCATAGCCAGAGAAATTGGGCTAGACAAAAAATTGCAGCAGGTCAGGCAGCATCCAAGGAGCAGGAGAAGCGACGTTTCGGGCATAAGCCCTTCTTCAGACATATGCCTGAAACGTTGATTCTCCTGCTCCTTGGATGCTGCCTGACCTGCTGCGCTTTTCCAGCAACACATTTTTCAGCTCTGATCTCCAGCATCTGCAGTCCGCACTTCCTCCTAAACAGAAAATTGGCCAAACTAAATTGAACAGCAGATAACAACTACAGGGAACAGTGGAAATCAAGATGTGGTTTCAAGGAGAACCAATTACAACTAGCTCAAGTATTGGCGAGGTGTCGGTCAGCGGTTCTGGCATCTTGACAGCCTGAGTATGTGCATTTTACACCTTCTTCCCAGTGAAGGGTTTTGACATGACCTCATTGGATGACTTGAACTCAGCTCATGACCCCAGTGGTCAAAGGCTACAGAACATTCAGGGTGGTGAGGGTGAGGAGGGACAAAAATGCACATGTCTCGAAGCCAGCCCCTCAATGAAGGCTCAGTGAAGACTCAGCAAAGACTTATAGGGAAGGCCTGCAACAAGACTTGTGTCAGAAGACCATGAGGTAACCCAAGTAGACCCATGAGGAGATCTTGCCCTGATCTATGAGACCCACCTTCATGGAATAAAGCTAGACCTACATCAGAGATTAAAGAGATTCCAATGGCCCGGCTCAAACATGGATCATTGCGAGTAATATCCTTTCTCAGACAAATACAGCTAGACAGAGAGTAAATATTGTGAGAATTTGGGAAATGATCACATAAGAAATATTTTGTTTATAAAATTGAGTTGAACTGCTAACCAAATTCTGTGTCCATTTGACCCCTTCACCAACAATAGCAATCGGGTAAAACGTATTTGATACACAATTGGTTGAAGTTTCCAAAGTACAGACAAATCTGTACATTGAAATCCATCTGTCATTTCTCAATCATTTACAAAACCAGCTCACATATAATATTTGATAAACTCAGTAAACTCTGTATATATTAATAGTTCAAAAATAAGGGCTCTTCCATTTAGGGAGAGAAATTTCTTTGCTTAAAGTGTCACTGATCTTTGAAATTTGCAATCCCAAATAACAGCAGAGGCCTGATTATTGAATATATTCAAAGCTGATCCAGGTTTTTGATCTAACAGAGTCCAAGGTTATGAGAGACATCCAGGAGAGTTGATTCCATAACATGATCAGCAATAATCTTACTGAATAGCAGAGCAGACTCAAGGGTCGTGATGGCTAATTCCTATATTTTTAGAAATTCTTATTTCTTATATTTTTGCTTTATGAAATCAGAATTTGATAAATTAAAAGCTATAATTGTTTACCTACCATACATTTAAAAAAATGTTGATTTACTTAGAAGGACTTTACTACCGAAACAGAATTTTCATTAACAATTTCAAATAATCATGATTTTCAAAAAAAATCCACTTAACCCAATTTTTTATTCATCCTCACTGGTTGTATTATTTCCTTGCTACAAACCTAAAGTCAACTGGAAACAAAAGGTCCACATAATCTGCTTTAGATTTGTATTTCAACACCATTGAGAATGTAGGGTTAAGCATTAGAATCTATTTTACTGTCTGTTTTTATGTAGTGGACCATATTAGTCATATATAAAGTACAGGCACTGAGAAGCCCTTTTGTCAGACCAATTTGTTTTATTGCTCACATGGGAGCTTTTAAATTGAAGAGTTTTCTTTCTGTGAGGTAAGTGTATTTATGAAGTAAGGACTGTCTTACAGCTGCTTCTTCTCAGGTCCTTGGTGATTTAATAGAAACATATTTGATCTGAATGACCAGAAGAGATTTTACAAATAAAGCACCTTTCAAAGTGTGCTTATTATGACAGAATTGGGCGGCCATGATGAACAGCTCTATGCAGCTTAATTTACAGAATTAGACAACAGTTAAATAAAATAATTGAGCACAACAGCCTTGATCGCTGAGGGGTGTCCTTATAGAGGTTTACAAAATCACGAGGGGCATGGATAGGATAAATAGACAAAGTCTTTTCCCTGGGGTCGGGGAGTCTAGAACTAGAGAGCATAGGTTTAGGGTGAGAGAGAAAAGATATAAAAGAGACCTAAGGGGCAACTTTTTCACACAGAGGGTGGTACATGTATGGAATGAGCTGCCAGAGGATGTGGTGGAGGCTGGTACAATTGCAACATTTAAAAGGCATTTGGATGGGTATATGAATAGGAAGGGTTTGGAGGGATATGGGCCGGGTGCTGGCAGGTGGGACTAGATTGGTTTGGGATATCTGGTCGGCATGGACAGATTGGCATGCTGTACATTTCTATGACTCTATGACTCTATGACTCTGTGTACAAGATCTCGAGTTTCTTGGAGAGCTACTTCAGTTATTAATTATTATGCTTCTAACAACACTTCAGTCACAGATCTAGAAATGTATTTGGCCTTGCCAACCAGGTGAAATCTGTGCTAAATGGTGCTAGACACAAACTAAACAACAGTCTGTTGAAGTTTCTAGACCTTTTTGTGCTGCTAACCCAAAATAATAGTAGAAATGCTAATTATGGTCCTTCGTTAATGACAAGACTACTTAAAACGGAATACTTATACTGTTTATTTTTTATTACAAAAATCAGAAATTGCTGTAAAAACTCAGCAGGACTGGCAGCATCTGTGGAGAAAGAGCAGAGTTGAGGTTTCTTCAGAACTGATAATAGCTTGGAAAAGTTTGGTACCTGTGCTGGAGAAGGGGTAAGCGGAGGGGGGAACAGTAAACGTTAGGTGGAGATGGAGCACAAGGAGAGAGAAAAACAGTTGGTCAAACAAAGGGGTGGGTGAAGGTTAGCCTGGGAGACTGAATAGTTGCTAATAGGGACAGTTAGTGGCTGACATTTAGTTGTTTGGGGTATGGCCCATTGATGACAAAGCCTGACATGTGCAGCTTGGGGTAAGGAGATGGGAGAAGGTCCTCAAGCACTAAAATTATTGCATTTGATATTGAGATCAGAAGGCTACACAGTCCCCAAAAGAAAAGTGAGGTGTAGTTCTGCACCGAGCTTCACTGGAGCACTGTAGCTGGCCTGAGACAGAAAGGAGAGAACTCTGCTTTCTCTCCACAGATGCTGCTAGACTTGATGAGTTTTTCAGTAATTTCTGATTTTGTTTCTGATTTCCAGTATCCATAGTTCTTTCTTTGTTTTACTTAATTTTTACTTTTCAATAGTTCAAATTCAATGGCTTATAATTAATAGATAGGGCTCTAAAGGGTTACAAGGTAGCCAAGAAGGAACTGAAGAATGGACTTAGGAGAACTAGAAAAAGCTTTGATGGGTAGGAATAAGGAAAACCCCAAGGCATTCTACACTTATGTGAGGAACAAGAGGATGGCCAGAGTGAGAGTAGGGCCAATCAGGGACCGTGGAAGGGACTTGGGCTTGGAGTCATAGGAGGTAGAGGTAGTCCTTAATGAATACTTTGCATCAGTATTGAGAGGTATTTTGGAATTTGTGAGGACAGTGTGAAACGGGCTGACACATTCGAACGGTTGATGTTAAGAAGGAGGAAATGCTGGAAATTTTGAAAAACATGAGGATAGATAAAGCCCCTGGGCCAGATGGGATGCATCCAAGGTTAATAAGTGAAGGGAAAGAAGAGATTGCTGTGCCATTGGCAATGACCTTTGCATCCTCACTGTTCATTGGAGTAGAGCCAGATGATTGAAGGGTGGCAAATGTTATTCCCTTGTTCAAGAAAGGGAATAGGGATAACCCCAGGAATTACAGATCAGTCAGTCTTACGATGGTGGTGGGCAAATTATTGGAGAAGATTCTGACAGACAGGATTTATGATTATTTGGAAAAGCATAATTTGATTAGAGATAGTCAGCATGGCTTTGTGAGGGACAGGTCATGCCTCACAAGCCTTACTGAATTCTTTGAGGATGTGACAAAACACTGTGATGAAGCTAGAGTAGTGAATGTGGTGTACATGGATTTTAGCCAGGCGTTTAAAAAGATTCCCCATGGTAGGCTCATTCAGAAAGGAAGGAGGCATGGGATACAAGGAAATTTGGCTGTCTGGATTTAGATTTGGCTGGCCCATAGAAGACAGAGGATGGTGGTAGATGGGAAGTATTCAGTCTGGAGCTCGATGACCAGCGGTGTTCCGTAGGGATCTGTTCTGGAATTTCTGATCTTTGTGATTTTTATAAATGTCTTGGATGAGGAAGTGGAAGGGTGGGTTAGTAAGTTTGACAATGATATGTCAATTGGTGGAGTTGTGGAGAGTGTGGATGACTGTTGTAAGTTGCAACAGGACATTGACCAGATGCTCAGCTGGGCTGAGAAGTGGCAGATGGAGTTCAATCTGGAAACATGTGAAGTGATTCATTTTGGAAGATCAAATTTAATTGCAGATTAAAGGCAGGATTCTTCACAGGGTGGAGGAACAGAAGAATCTTGGGGTCGATAGATCCCTCAAAGATTAGATTACTTACAGTGTGGAAACAGGCCCTTCGGCCCAACAAGTCCACACCGACCCGCCGAAGCGCAATCCACCCATACCCCTACATATACCCCTTACCTAACACTACGGGCAATTTAGCATGGCCAATTCACCTGACCCGCACGTCTTTGGACTGTGGGAGGAAACCGGAGCACCCGGAGGAAACCCACACAGACACGGGGAGAACGTGCAAACTCCACACAGTCAGTTGCCTGAGGCGGGAATTGAACCCAGGTCCCTGGCGCTGTGAGGCAGCAGTGCTAACCACTGTGCCACCGTGCCACACAAGTTGACAGGATTATTAAGAAGGCGTATGGTGTGTTGACTTTCATTAGCAGGGATATTATGTTTAAGAGTGGTGAGGTTACACTGCAGCTCTATAGAGCCCTGATTGATTCACACTAGGAATATTGTGTTCTGTTCTGGTCACCTCATTATAGGAAGGACGTGGAAGCTTTAGAGAGAGTGCAGAGGAGATACCCCCTGAACTGGAGAGCATATCTTATGAAGAAAGGTTGAGGAGTTAGGGCTTTTCTCATTGTATCGAAGTAGGACGAGAGGTGACTTGATGGAGGTGTACCAGATTATGAGAGGCATTGATAGATTGGATAGCCAGATCCTTTTTCCCAGGGCAGAAATGGCTATCACAAGGGTGCATAATTTTAAGCTGATTGGAGGAAGGTTTAGGGGAGATGTCAGAGGTAGTTTCTTTACACAAAGAGTGGTGGGTGTATGGAATGCACCGCCAGTAGTGGTAGTAGAGTCAGATACATTAGGGACATTTAAGCCACTCTTGGATAGGCGCATGGATGGTAGTAAAATGAAGAGTATGTAGGTTAGTTTGATCTTAGTGTTGGATAAAAGGTTGGCACAACATCCAGGGTCAAAGGGCTTGTACTGTGCTGTACTGTTCTATGTATAAGTTCCATGTTCTAATAATTTCATTATTCAAAATCCTCCAACCATAAAATATACAAAGTGAGAAAGGAATAGTAAACTAATCGCTGTTATTTTAAATTTATGAATATTTTCTCAGAATTGCGCCAGGAAAAGAAAAATAATAAGTTATTATATTAGGCATTTGATCATGAATTGTGATTAAAGTAGTCTTTTGTCAGCTCTTCCTTTGTTCCAAGTAGGATTGTCTTCCACTGTATGGAAATATGGGTCCCTAATAAGTAAAACAAAGCTTCAAAAGTGATCAATAATAACGGTATGTTATGCTTTGGTTTGAAAACCTCAAGCATGGAGTAAATTGCTTCTATTTATTGTCAAATGGAGGATGTGGTGTGATTAGTATTTGCAAGGGGGACATTGTCTATCTTTCGTCCCTTCATTAAATAGAGAAGCATGGCTAAAATCTAGTATGAGTTAGTCTGTCAATCACTCTCACAGTTGGAAACTCAGCATCAGGAATGCAAGGACCTTTTAATCCACTAGCTAATCAGTTCATAGCAGCACCATATGGCGCAAGCCAATTCCACACAACAGTGTGTACAATACTACTTATACCAGCATGTCAGATTCCCAGGTACTTCCCCACCAGTCAAGGTCTTTGTTAAAAAGGATCAACCTACACTCAGTGCATTGAGTGAATTGATTATCTCAGAGCATGTAATTGTCAACTAATAATTTTAATCATTTCCACCCATTTGGGAGCATCAAAGACTACTTGCTATCAGTGGGCTGACTTCTTGCCTTCACCCTGAGGCTTTCTCCTCTGGGTAGTGTGGACATTGATTGAAAACTGCCAGTAGGTGGGCCTGTAATATAAAGTGATCTATAGCAATGGTTGTAGTTATCTACAGCTTCAAATAGTAAGGTCATCTTTCTTTAATTTAATTCCATTACAGCTTTATTCACCTTGAAATTGTAATATAAATATATTAAGGGAAGATTCTTTTTTAAAGCAGTATTTATTGTAGCTTTACCATTTTACCAAAAAGCTAAAGGAGTGATCTTCCCCAGATATTTTAGGAACTGAAAGGCAGATAGCTAAGATGGTGTTGTAAATTGCCATGCCAGTTTACCCTGCTTTATGTGCAATACACCATCTGAGTAGAGCAATTCAAATGGGCATTACAAATTGGTGCCAAGAAGATTGTTAAAGAATTGATTAACAAATAAATCATCTTCCAACATTCATTATAGGAATTGAGTACCATTTTGGAAGTGAAAATTTCAATTTCAAAATCTGTCCACTACAAAAAACTTGTTCATATCCTTTTGCAGTTCTGCATTATCCCCCTCACAGTTCACAATGGTACCATATTTCATACCATTCGCAACTATGAAATTGTTTAATGCATATCCTGACCTAGATCATTAGTTTATACAAGGAAAAGCAGAAGCCCCAATACTGGTGAACTCCACTACAAACTTTCCTTCAATCCCATAAATGAGCTATTATTTACTGTTTTCTATTACATACGCAATTTTGTATCCACATTTCCGTTGCCAATTTCATTCCATGAGTTATTACTTTTCTTATGAGTCTTTTGTGAGGCATTGTATTGAAAGCCTTCTGTAAGTCCACTAACACCACATCAGCAGCATGACCCTCATTGACCCTTTATGTCACCTCTTCAAAAATCTCCAGCAAGTCAGTCAAATATGATTTCACCTTTAAAAATCCATGTTGTTTTTTTCCTAAATAACACACCATTTTCCATGGGACCACTAATTCTATCCTGAACAATTGTCACTCGAATCTTCTCCCTCCCCCGAAGTTAAACTGACTGGTCTGTAATTGCTGAGCTTATCCTAACAATCTTTGCGTATTGATATCCCATCTAATACTTTCTCCTTATCAACTTTGAACTTTTCTAGGGACTAAGTTAGGTGCTATCTATCTCTTTAGCAATGATAAATGCAAAGTAATGAATTAACACCTCTGCCAAACTGAAGTCTATATCTTAAAACTATTTGCCTTGCATTAACTTTATCTACTTTGGATTTGTTAAATTATTGTGTTATAATTCTCCTGAGTTTTCCTTATTTCTTATGTTTGCAGTTAAATTCAAGTACAACTACTTATTTTAAAAAAAAGTTTTCAAATTTACAGCAATTTTAAGATTGTTCCTATTGGCAGTTCATAAACAAGCAATGACTTTATGGATTTTTTATCATGTCACTCTTGTCTGCTTCACTCCCTTTTGATTTGGAGATGCCGGTGTTGGACTGGGGTGCACAAAGTTAAAAATCACACAACACCAGGTTATAGTCCAACAGGTTTAATTGGAAGCACACTAGCTTTAGGAGCGACGCTCCTTACAATCACCTGATGAAGGAGCGTCGCTCCGAAAGCTAGTGTGCTTCCAATTAAACCGGTCACTCCCTTTGTGTTAGTGTGGGCTGGTTCTGAGCAGCTGAACTGTGTGCCTCTCCAACTCTTACGTAAGTGGTTTGGCTTTGAAACTTGCCCATGATTTATGGTGCTTCTTGCAAGTCTGATGCTTCTTCAACTTCCAGGTGTGTGGCATAGGCCTCAAGATTTGCTCACAATTTAAAACCTCCCGCTCTAAGCTGCTTTCCTCTAGGTCCAATGACTCTCTGACTCCCAGGTAAGTGTTATAGAACCACAAACTCATTCACAATATATAACTTTCTGCTCTGACCTCCTCCCTCACAAGACCGATGCCTCTTTGACTTCCAGGTAAGTGGTCCGGCCTCAAAACACACCCACAATTTATAGTTCCTGCTGCAAGCTGATCTCTCAAAGGTCCAACCTCCAGAAAAGATAACATTGAGAGTCTCTGCAAGCTCCTTTTCACACTCTGACATAAAACATCAATTTCCAAAACTGTTTAAAGGCTCAGAGATATTGAACATTGCATATCATAACATACTGAATGCAGATGCTAAACCCACCTGCTTGCTCACACCAAGGAAAGTCCCATAATCTCTTCAAAAACAAAGGTAGAAACTGAGATAGAGTCCATGTACCAGTAAGGATTATTTCACAGTCATGCTGCTTACTATATGGTGTTTTCTTTGGTGCCTGTTTCCAAAACAAGTGGAAGCATTAGAATTTATGCCAACATAACGTGTTTAAATAAGGAGTAAAACAAGAGTTATATCAAATAAACACCTAGGTGAAAGCCAAGTTAAACTGGTGAATAGCACTATGTTCAGAAAGCTACTTGCAAAGAGTTGCTTCATGCAACTTCATGAGAGTTGGACTAAACCTGCTGGCTACATTTATAACATCCCAAACTCATTATCATTTTAGCTGACTGACTTTTGGCATCATGTCAACAGACAACGTCCAAAATGCCAGAAGATATGGAATGCATCGTAATCCAACATGAATGATATTCTCATTCATGGACCTAACAAAGCATAATTTGAAGAAAAGGTAAGGGGATTTTAAGGGTAAGAGTAAGAGAAAGTTATGGGATGCAAGTTTGACTTAATGTCATGTATGAATTCTCAAAGCCATTGATAAATAGTCTAACAATAGAGGCCTCAGCAAGGCTATGGAAAATTTAAGGACATTTCCACCACCTAGAATGGTAACAGAATTCAATTGGTTTATGGGAATAGTGAAACATTCTTACCCCACTTAGCTCAAGTTAATGAATCTCTCAGGCTACTTTTGAAACAAAATTAGGAATAATGCTAGATGAAGCATCAACAGCAATCTTTTAACTGATTTAAAGAGATGCTTATATCATCCAAAGTCCTCGCACGTTACGACGTTGAGTTTCCAATTATAATAGTGATGTATCCCTCATCTATAATCTGGGAACAATATCATTTCAAAATCTGTATGATTGGATCAGCCAGCTTCTCTAAAATATTTCAAGGGCTTACTGACACAAAACAAAGATATGCTATCATTGAGAAAAAGAGCACTCGCAGTGACTTGGGCATGAGAGAAATTCTCTGAATACATCTCAGAATTACAAGCTAAGATTGAACTGACCAAAAGAATTGGAAACTTTATGGAACAGAAAGAAAGTCACAAAAACTCCTCCCAGAATCCAGAGATTTTGTGTGAATGACATAGCATTATTTGGTTATGGAATGTTTTCCAAGAAAAGCCCAGAGAAGGAAGTTAAAAAAATTATCCAAGAAATTGAGGCCTTCACAGACTAAACAATTGTCAACCATGGCAAAGAGTTGCAGGAGTTTCCTGAGACTCAACTGCATGATGAACAATAGGTACCGAATTGCATTTTTTTCCTTGCTGGCTGGTGAGAATATATCCCTAATAATCCTGTCCTGAGGCAATTTTTGTACAATGCTGTCACACCAGTGCTATTCATGATCTCTAGATCTACAAGATGTTGGTGGCCCTATCAGCTCTCGACTTGAACATCATGCAGAAAATCCACCAAGAATATCTCAATATTTTAGGCTGTCACTTTCCTTCGGTTGACTCTCAAGAAGACCAATCTGACAACATCAGCAGTTGGGAACAGGTGTGTATGGGGCTGTCAGGGTAGGTACCACTCTGGAACTATTCAATTTATTTAAAGAAGTTTTGTAGAATAGTTCAAAGTTCTTCTGGGGTTCAATTCCAGCCTCAGGCAAATGTGTGGAGTTGGCACATGCTCCCTGTGTGTGTGTGTTTCTTTTAGTGCTCTGGTTTCCTCCCATAGTCTAAAGATGTGCAGTTAGCTGGATTGGCCATTCTAAATTGCCCATAATGTCCATAGATGTGCAGGTGAGTTTTGGGATATGCAGGGGTACAGGGATGCTCTTCAGAGAAAGTTATGGACTCGACAGGCCAAATGCCCTGCTTCCACACTGTAGAGATTCTATTATTCCTGATGTTGTCTGTTCTGATATTGTCCTGTAATTTATGTAACGTCTTTATGGTATGAAATATTCCTGCTGGTTCAACCACAACCCATTGACAACATCACCAGGAAAGGCTGAATAAGTCAAAGTATTAATTGTCCCTCAAAGAAGCAATCTTCACAATGGGACAGTGACATATTTGAAAAGTACATTTAATAATATTGAGGAATCTGACAAAAAAAATTAATAATTCTTCAGGTTTTAAAATCTGCCATCTTAGCTGCTAGTGGCTGACATGAAAACAGTTGAAATTGAGTTTTGTGTGAGACTAATACTTTTGTGAATATTATAATAATTATAAATCTTAAAACATATCCTAACAGGCAAAGTTGTTAAGTGAAAATAGGAGTATTAGAGGCTTTTTAAAAAAAGTTTACACATTGCTTCTCACTCTATATACTATAAAACTCTGATTCTATGGGCATTGAAGCATATTTAAACATGTAACATCACTGCATGGATTAAACCACACATTCTGCTTTTTAAAATATTCTGCAATGAATTCTTTCAGAACCAAAATCCTTTGTGTTTGATCACAAATTTGCTTAGTTTTAAATGCTGAAATCACAAACACCTAATTATCCTTACATTCTGTATTTATTATCGTAGCAATGAAGTGAGTAGTGTACTTTTGACCTTAGATTGATACCAGAAAAAGTCAGGCATAAATCAATATGAAATTGTGCATCTGGTGGAATTATGATAATCTAATGCAGGTTAACAAGTGCTTTCAGTTTTTTTTCAACAATGATACCAAATCATCTGGCGTCTGACCTTTAACCTGTGATCTTGCTGTCATTTATCCCCAGGGAGTTTATATGGCCAAAGAATTTTGTAAACAGGCTGTAATATATTTTAAAGGGCAATAGCTAAAACATTTATTTGGTACAGGCCACAAAAACTGAATGAATATCTTAATTCCTTTTATTCCTTTATAATGTCACCATTGGTGAAACCTTGCTTATTTTAAACCAAGTCATGGAGGCTAATTAGTGAGCTTCTATGTGGCATTACATGATAACCTTTCAATGAAGAATAATGAGCTTTGTTAACAAAAGTAATCTTGTGAATGCCTGTGACATTCAATGACATAGCTCATGCAGTTCCAGCTATTCACTTCATATTATTCAATTCTTATTTAACTCTCGGAATTTTAGCATAATAATTACTGACAATAATATTTCAAATATGTTTGATTGTCCCCAAACTTAGTAGGTTAGAAACTTACTTAAGAGTGGTATGGACAAACAGATGACAGTAAATTGGTAGCCTATTTTACACTCCACTTGAAACAAACTGCTGATTCCCAACATTGTTTTGTGTTTTTGCACAGGATGAATGTATATCCCAATGAATGTATCATGCACTGAAGTGATTTGTATAGATTTACTAATCCATGCTAATCAAATGATATAAAAGGATCAAGAGTTGTTATGTACAGGAGTATAGAAGGTAACAATGATATCCTTTAAGATATCTGTTAATAGCTGACATCTTCATTTTGATTAATTCTTAATGCAGAACTTGTTATTGAAGAAGCACAAACTAACTGCTATTATTATGAATAAAATTTGGCATAAAAATATTCAGTTAAAAGCCAGTTTTAAAAGGTTATTTACTATTTAACTGCGCTGTGAGAGAATTGCTTCCTCTTGGTATATGAAAGTGTCTATAGAGACAGCAGATTCATTTCAACTCTAGCTAATTTAAGAGAATAAACATGTGTTTCTTTGGATTCTCTGTTATTCAGTGTAATAATGTTCATTAGACAGTTGTTAGCGAATTAAAAAATCAATTACTTCACAATTGCATTGTGTGAATATTAACATATGAACATTTAATATGTGTGTTTGACATTTGATTTTGCTATTCCAATGGAAGTGCTGACTTGTTAAAACGAAATTTAGAGTAAATAGATTAAACCTTCTGTTAAAATATAAGTTAATTCATTAAACACTCATATGCTAATAGATACACAGTATAATTTCATCATTTCAGAGAAACCTTTTAATTTTAACATTTGAAAAATATTAATGTGGCTTTAATATTGAGACAGATTTACATTAACAAGAGTAGGCTATTCAGCCCTTTGAGTATATTCTACCAATCTGTTAGATCATGCATGACTTTTATTTCACTCACTTCACTCAACATATTATGACAAAAGGGAGGCGGAATTATGACAAAAGCCTACTATTCTCAGCTTTGTAAATTGTAGTTATTCCATATCCCCAGCATTGTAAGGACAGCAATTCAGATTTCCACAACCTTTCCTGTGGGAAAAAATAGTGCTTTTTTAATTTTTACAAATCATTATACTGCAGATACCTGGAATCTAAAATAATAACAGAAAATGCTGGAAATTATCAACAGGTAAGGCAGTATCTCTGGAGAATGAAACAGAATTAATAGGAGGAATTTTCCTGGGTAAAGAAAGTTTTCTTTCCATGCCTATTATTCAGAAAGTAAGGAGACATGGGATACAGGGAAATCTGTCTGTCTGGATACAGAATTAGCCGGCTCATAGAAGACAGAGGGTGGTGGTAAATTGAAAGTATTCAGCCTGGCGCTCGGTGACCAGAGGTGTTCTGCAGAGATTGGTTCTACAACCTCTGCTCTTTGTGATTGCAATGAATGGCTTGGAAGAGGAACTGGAAGGGTGGATTAGTAAGTTTGCCAATGACTCAAAGATTAGTGGAGTTGTGGATAGTGTGGTTGGCTGTCGTAGGTTGCAACAAGACATTGACAGGATGCAGAACTGGGCTGATAATTGGCAGATGGAGTTCAACCTGGAAAAATGTGGAAGTTGAATTGGAATCAAAATATAGGGTTAAAGGCAGGATTCTTGGCAGTGTGGAGAAACAGAAGGATCTTGGGGTCCATGTCCATAGATCCCTCAATGTTGCCATCCATGCTGATAAGGTTGTTAAGAAGGCATATGGTGTGTTGGCTTTCATTAACAGGGGGACTGAATTTAAGAGTCACGAGGTTATTCTGCAGCTCTATAGAGCCCTGATTAGACCACACTTGGAATATTCTGTTCAGTTCTGGTCGCCTCATTATAGGAAAGATATGGAAGCTTTAGAGGGGATGCAGAGGAGATTGACCAGGATGCTTCCTTGACTGGAGGGCATGTCTTACGAAGAAAGGTTGAGGGATCTAGGGGTTTTCTCATTGGAGTGAAAAAGGATGAGAGGTGACTTGATAGAGGTGTTCAAGATGATGAGAGGCATAGATAGAGTCGATAGCCAGAGATATTTTCCCAGGGCGGAAATGGCTATCATGAGGGGACATAATTTTAAGGTGATTGGAGCAAGGTTTAGGGGAGATGTCAGAGGTAGGTTCTTTACACAGACAGTGGTAGGTGTGTGGAATACACTGCCAGCAGTGATAGTGGAGTCAGATACATTAGGGACATTTAAGCGACTCATGGATAGGTACATGGAAGTTAGTACGATAAAGGGTATGTAAGTTACTTTCATCTTAGAGTAGGATAAAAGGCCAGCACAACATCTAGGGCCGAAGGGCCTGTACTCTGCTGAACTGTACCATTCTATGTTCTACTGTGACCAAGTTTGAAGGAGTACACAGTCTGTTTCTAGTCCTACAGGTCCACTGATCACAACATATTTTTAAGTCCTTTACCTAGTCCCTGATGCGGGCAGTTATATACTTTATGTCTGTTAGCTTTAGGATAAAAGATCCATTAACCAGATCTCTTTAATCAGCAACTGTTATTGATTTCTTATATTAAGAAGACTTATTCAATGAAGATGCAAGGCTGACTATCACATGGCTTGAAATATGCAAGTAAAGGTATTGTGGAATATTTAAGCTTCTTAAAAAGTTCAGCACATCTAGGTCAAAGCAGTTGGATGAAGAATGGTATTCTGATGTAGAGTGGAAAGACTGTTAATTGGTGCCAAGTGGGATAAGACTTGTAGATTTTAAGGGTAAATCTTGTTTAAAATCTAGGACTGCTTGCCTGCAATTTAACATTTTACTTACAGTTACAGTTTTAAGCCTAAAGTCTCTTAGAGGGAATGGGGCAGGGCCAGGCAAACAAATCAAAGCCTCTGCTACATAGCAGGAGAGATCAACCAATTAAGTAACTGGCTTAACTCACATATGTAACTGCCTGATAGAAAAGTGATCTGAGTGTTCTCAATACAAGTAGGAGTAACCTAGTGGGATCATATGATGCAATAGTAATGTCCCTATCTCTGAGCTACAGAGACCTGAGTTCAAGTTCCATTGCTCCAGGGGGATGTGATAACTTCTCGAAACATAATGCAGAGTGGAAACATTATCTGTTTGTGAGTATATGAAAGAGATTTTTTTTTCCAATTTCTTTGCAAATCTGCATGAGAGGAATGAGTGTTGAAAACATCAGTGACATCACAGGGAAAATATAAGCTCACCATGTGAGACTGAGGCATTGCAAGAAGAGTGGTACCCTTGACAAGTAAGACAATGTGAGCATTGGCCAGTCTTCAAGCAAAATTTGGCCTTTAGTTTCTCTGAAAAGTTCTTAAAATTTAATGAAAACAGTAAAATGCCTACTTTATATTTAATGGGTAGATTTTCCAAGGAGTGGCGATCTTACACTGATTGCCACTCCTGTCCTTTCTTATAAAAGAAGTGAGCCCTGCATTTCTGGGAGGAGATTCCAGTCAGGACTCTCTCAGAAATGCAGAGCTGCATTTCCATTCTGACAGTTCTTTCATTGTGTAGAATTGTCATTTTCTCTTTTTATAGCAATCAACTGCAGTACTCTGAAATTTAAAGGTCAATACAGCCTCTTTGAAAGCTGCTGTCAATTTGTAAGTACATAAGGTGGCTGTGATTTAAGGGTGCTGGGAGGGTAGGGTGTCAGGTAAACAGGGTGCCAGCTGGGGTAGGGTGCCAAGTAAGAAAGGGCTATAGTGCCAGGTGGGTAGAGTGCAAGGTAGAAAGGCAACTGATGCAGTTTTTGGTGTAGATTGGGATGGGGAGAATAAATTGGGACAAATGATAGGGAGCACACGGGAGGGTCTGTGCTGGGTCTGAGGGGATTTTGGTCTAACAATGTTAAGAGTTGGGTTCATACACTTGGCAGTAGGGTTATTTAGGTTGGGTCTGCTGGGATGGGAGTGGAAAGTTAGGAGGATGTGGTCAGTCTGGGTCTAGAGAGTGGATGGGTCAGTCCAATTGTGGGCCATAGTGTGTCAGGTCCCCAGGTGCTGTCAGATCAGGGTCTGAGAGTGTAAGTGGTCTGGGAGAGATGTTGTATGAGGCAAGTATTGGGTCAGTTCAATAGTTACAAAGAAGTTAGGCAATGTATTTAATATTTTAACCTTCCCTGAGTAATTATTTTACTTAATTTCTTCAGAACTGTCCAAAGTCTCAGAATTAAATGGAGACTTCAGAAGATTCATGGTAAAGGGGAATTGCCCAGCAGAAGGTTCAATTTCTTGGAATTTCTTTAGAGTGTTTTATCATAGGATATCCATGCATAACTCCCATCTACACTGGAATAACAACTATCTGGCCACTGGAAAACCCATTTCAATACTTTTTAAACTGAAGGAAGTCAATAGAAAGAGAGTAATTTAACGTAAGTCATGGAATACTCCTCCTTTGTGATGTAGTAACTTGTGAACATTTCCAGTGTCCAGGGTGACAATGCAATTACTGGAAATCCTTGTTTCAGATCTAAACAGATACTGTGGAGTATTCACAATAGTGACATCTCCATGGGCAGCATGTGCAACAAGGTGGTCACAGTGCACAGGCAGATAGGCAATGGATGACCACTGGATAGAGTCAAAGCTCGAGGCACAAGTGTTCTGGTAAGATATAGCAAGCACAATCAGCAATAAGTCAGCGGTGGTCCATCAGATGCGATCCATTAGGAAAAGATGGTTTGTTATCTGGATCCAGAATAATTAATTCAAAAATAATGCAAGAAGAACATTTTCAGAAATGACATGAAATTGATGTTAGAATGCCGATGTACAAACCTACAGCTCATTCACTATATACTGGATAGGCATCTGCAAAAACATGGAAAAAATGTTGTTTTGGACTATTTTGAAGATACCTCCTTAATTGAAAATTCAAAGATTTGAGATAAGTTCACTGAGCAACGGATTTGTGAAAGAGTAACATGACACCATGTAACCCGATTCCAAACACAGTTAAATTCTCCTTCAGAGAATATTATCTCTTGTCTCATTACCCAAGGGTTCTTTGAAAGACCTAACCAGATGGCCAAGAGAATCCTTATGAATCCCTAAGACAGCGAAGGACTCAAAAAATGCTTTAATTCCAGCCTTACTTCAGAACTTGACAAACAGGAGCAGAGTTAGGACATTCACCACCTCAAGTCTAAGCTGCCATGTACAGGATCATGGCTAAACTTTCCCAGGCCTCTAGATCACTGAAGGTAGTAAAAGAGAAAATAGATAAATTTTTGAGATAAAGAAGTTGAAGGCCATGAGGAACTGGCCTTCAACTTCTTTATTTCAAAAATCTATTTTCTCTTTAAGTGCCTTCAGTGATCTAGTCTCCACAATTATCTGGGACAGAGAATCCCAGACATTCACTACTCACAGAAGAAATTCACTTGCATCTCTGTTTTCAATTAATGTTTCCCTTTCTGTGACTATGTTTGACTAATGGAAACTTCTCAACATCTACCCTATCAGGCTCACTCAAAGTCTGATCTGTTTCAATAAATCATCTACCATTCTAAATTCTAATAAAGAAAGGCCTAACTTAGAATCATAGTACAGCAGTGAAGGAGGACATTTGGCTCATTGTGTTTGATCCAGTTCTTGAGAAAGCTGAGAAATTCTCCAGCCTTATCTCCATAGCCCTCTCTCAATTTATCATTTTGAAATATATATCCAGCTGTCTTTGGAATCCACCTTCACCACTCTCCTTGGGCAGTGTATTCTAAATCCTAACAACTCTTTAAGTAAAAAAGGTTTCTCCTCATTTCACTTGCTTATTCATTCATAATGAATTAACCTCTTCACCCCGGAATCAAATTAATGAATTTAATTGCCTCCAGTGCCACTAAATCCTTTCTTAAAAACATGGAACTAAACAAAAGAAGATTGATAAGGGAAGACCAGTGAACATGATTGACAGAGTTCCTCATGATAGACTGGTTAGCAAGGTTAGATCACATGGAATAGTGGGAGAACTAGCCATTTGGATACAGAACTGACTCGAAGGTAGAAGACAGAGGGTCGTGATAGAGGGTTTTCAGACTGGAGGCCTTTGGCCAGCAATGTGCCACGAGGATTGTTATTGGGTTCACTGTTTTTCATTATTTATATAAATGATTTGGATGTGAACATAGGAGGCTGGTTAGTAAGTTTGCAGAAGACACCACAATTAGAGGTGTAGTGGACAGCAAAGAAGGTTGCCTCAGAGTACAATCAGATCTTGATCAGATGAGCCAATGGACCGAGGAGTGGCAGATGGACGTTAATTTAGGTAAATTTGAGATATTGAATTTTGGAAAGGCAAATCAGGACAATACTTATATACTGAATGATAAGGTCTTGGGGACTGTTGCTGAGCAAAGAGATCTTGGAGTTTGGTTTCATAGCTCCTTGAAAGTGGAGTCACAGGTAAATAGGATAGTGAGGAAGGTGTTTGGTATGCTTCCCTTTATTGGTCAGTGCATTGAGCATAGTAATTGGGAGGTCATGTTGCGACTGTACAGGACATTGGTTTGGCCACTTTTGCAATACTGCATTCAATTCTGGTCTCCCTGCTATAGGAAGGATGTTGTGAAAGTTTGAAAGGGTTCAAAAAAGATTTACAAGAATGTTGCCAGGATTGGAGGTTTTGAGCTATAGGGAGTGGTTGAATAGGCTAGGGCTATTTTATCTGGAGCATCAGAGGCTAAGGGTTCATTGTTAACAGATCTGCAACCTTGATTTTAAAATTCATCAGGGATATTCAAAGATTCAAGGATATATATAATCACAAGGTTCAGTTTCCTGATTACACCTTGAGATACAATTGTATGAATGCTACCACGTTTTTCTGGAAATTGTTTTATTGGCTATTTGAGCAGAATTTTCATCCGTCAGTATTTGGTCTATAATATTTCTCCAAACTCTTTGTATCACAAACCATTTCTTTTCCTTTGAGACACTGTTTAAAATATTATGCTTTTCTAGAGCTTCCAGCTTTTAATTCAGATTATTTTTTACATTTCTTTTCAATTCTATTCTGTTGAAAAGATGTATAATATGGAACATCTACATTTAAAACTATGAAGGAAAACATTGCTCCCCATTACTGAGAGCATCCATTTTATGGGTCCTTTCTCTCTGTTGTAGCGAATTGGAACTGTCAGAATTTTTGGTCATATATTTTATGGCTCATGGCTCGGCATCCCACTGACAGATCGCTTGCCACAACCTTTTCAGAATCGATTGACTATCACAGTGAAAAGGTCACCATGCCTTTGACAGTGTCCACTAATAGGAGAAATATAACAATAATATTTACATTTCACAAATGTAATTAAAGAAATCTTAAATTTAGCCTATTTTGTATTTTTTCTTGCTATTATACTATAATATATACTGCATTTCATTGGATCTTTCAAATAAATTGTTCATAATATATCAGCAAAAATCCATTTCTTGTAAAACAGAGCTTTATGAAGTTCAACTTCATAAAACAGAGAGTTGCACATAGGGAATATTTGCCTAGAAGCACATCTTCCGGTCAGTGACATGACTAAAAAATATGAATGGCTAAAAACACAAAAACATGAATGTTAACAATTCATAAGTGTGTCACGAAGTGGATTAAAAATGGAAAATTGAGAAACAAATATGTAATCAGATTTGGGCATCTAGTGAAGTGAAAGTAACAAATTAGAGGACTAGAGGGTTGATATAGATTTGTGTGTGAGGGGGGTGCAGTGGGCACAGAGAGAGAGGGAGAGAGAGACTGCAAGAGATAATAATTGGAACCTACAGAGACAGGCCTCTCTGTTGCTATTCCAGCATGAATTATCATGCATTTATCACAAATAAAATGGCATGACAAGTTGCCCTTTCTAACCTATGACTCTGCTAAGCAAAGTCTTAGCTTTAGTAGTCTTGGCAGCCAATTGCAAGGACTGTCAAGTTGATGTAGTGACTAAATAACTGAAATGTTTGTCCAGAGAACCCTGCAAACATGTTGAGTATTGTGTTTGGACATTGTTTATTAATACATTGCCTTGACTGCAACTTTATGTGTAGTTAATGATATAATTAAACATTCATAATTAATTTAATCACATGGCCAGAAATATTTATGAGTTGATTAATATTTGTGTATTAAAATCTGGAGAACAGAATTGATGATTTAAACCTTGGTGTAATTAGTTCAACATCATTATTAATAGCGCCTCAGAGACTTGCAATTTGCTGCATAAGAATGATGTCAAGATGTTTTTCTTTTTGATCATATTTCAAAAAAATCTAAATCTTTTCAAGTTAAATTAGCCAAAAATCTCTTTTTGTGGCAATATATAACACAGATAAGATAGCCCACAGCTTGCATTGTGGAGCGGGGCTGTAACTTACAGTGAAATGAGGATGATGCTGCAAACCACATGAATCAACCTTGAACAGTCTACCAACACCATCTCAATGCAGTTTGCTGCCTTAGAATTTATTCTAGTAAATACTTTACTTTTTTATTCATTCCTAGGATATGCACATCACTAGCAAGGCCTGCATTTATTGCTCATATCTAATTATCTTTGAGAAGATGGTGTTAAGTATTTTTGAACTGCTGTGGTGATGTTACTCACCCATTACTGCTGGATATGGAGGTCCAGGATTTCAAACTAAAAGGAAAAAAAGCCTTGGTAATGGTAATGGGTTGTGAGATGAACATTCACGTTTAAGATATATCTGGCAGATTTTTGCCATCATCTTTTTTTCCTGGTAGGGATCTACAGGATCTGTATGATTCTGCTGTGATAGAGAAAAACTACTTATACTCTCACAAGATGAGATTCTTGTCTTAAAGAAGATGTCATTTTTTTGCAAAGTAGCAACTAGGTACAAGTTACATTGACATGTTAAATGTTGTGCTTAAAATTACGGGAAAATGGCTATGTCAAGTTTGAGGAGTTGCATGGAGGACTTACTTAATGAGCCGTAGTGAGTTTTTTGCAGCCCACCTCAGTTGCTAAGTACTATGCTCCTATGGTGCCCCACACATGCTATATTCCACTCCTCAGTAATGGAAGTGCATTCCATTTCCAGCACCTGCCCAGATTTTCGGTACTGTGCCATATTTAAAATGCAACTGCACATTGGTCAAGTGCTGTCACAACAGAGATACCTTGTATGGATCCTGGGTCTAAAGATTTGCCTCAGCAATGGCTGACAGAGACAAGTTGGCACCTCACTGTGCAGATAGGGACCTGGAGGTTCTGATAGGTAGAGTGGTGCAGAGAAGAGCTGTCTTCTTTCTCCAGGACTGTCAGAGGGGATGACATCACCAGCCCCTCCAAGAGGAGGTTGTCACTCAGATCAATGTCCTGTTCTCAGTCTGGTGGAATGTCCAAGAATGTTGCAAAAATGTTCATGTGTCCTGCATGACTGAGTGCAACCATCTTCTCTCTGCTACCTCCCACTTGCTCTATCTCTGCAACTGCACTCACCTCCTACCTAGATTCATGGTGTACCACATTCACTATTGCATGCTATATCTTCCCTCATTCGGTCTTATCAATTCCCCATCCACATACCCATGCAATTCATCTTGTATGGTCCCTGATCTGCCTATTTCTTCAATTGGGAGACCTCCCCTCTTTCCTCCTATCTCTACCAGCACTAACAGCACTTTCATCTCATTCAAAACCTCTATTGTCTCATTCCACAATGGTCTACTCACCCTGAACAAGGAGAGGATCCTTTCATAAGAGGGAGAGAGTAGAGACTGCTCATGTGGTGGTGCTGAAAACTCAATGTCTTAATTACCAAGTAAGATTCATTGACACGTGCATCACTGTCAGTCTGACTGTGTTGTGAGCATGTCGAAACTTCTAACTTCATTTTCAACTCACGATTTCCTTTGTCTCCTGCAGCTTGCAGTGGAACCTGTGCAGTCTCTGCTTTTAAAAATAGCCCTGCATGATGTCTCCTTCTTCAACTTTGAGGAAGAAGACGCAGATCCTTCAGAGGATGCAAGACTGCCTCCTGCACCCTTCACAAGCTCAGGTGCTGACACCATGGAAAGTACTTTCGCAAAATTAGAGTCAGGTGCAGGTATAAGTGAGCACTTCACTGGCATGTGTCCAAAGCTGTTTGAAGAAGAAACATCCATGTCGGCTCAGTTCCATACAGGAGATGGGCCCATGATGTCAACCCCTGACAAGGAGATCCGTTGAATACCTCTACGTGGACCACTGCACTTCATTGCACTGATTCAAATATCTGTTGCTCAAACATTTTGGCGAACAAACAGCAAGAGATTATACAAGTGACAACAACAATGATGACCTCTCCCCAACTTCCAACCTCATCAGTACTGAGAAAGGCAGCATTGCACAAATGACTATAGAAGAAACATTTTATGGCCTAAGGTGTGAAGTGCATGCTCATATAAGACCTTGGAAGGTGATTGCTACTTTGGCGATTATGGTGAATCTTTCCAGGACACAAAACATTGCTTCTGCCTCACAGCCATGAATAGGATTGATTATAATATTGATTGATGTGGTCAGGAGTACTTGGGGCCAGGATTTTTTGTCAACACAGTAGATCAATGCCTAAGGAGCATATGCAGCATTATGTGAACTTAGGTATCCTTCACCTCTACTGTGCAAATGTCAGTTCAATGCCATTACCCTTTGACAGACCTCATTTCCAATGATCCCTCTAAGCTTGCTGATGTTCTGAGATTCTGTGCATGCTGATCTGTGTGCTGACATGTTGACTTCAGTTTTGGTAGTCAATGCCTCACATAGAACTTGGAGATCTGCACACCAGAAAACAATTAGAGGGAGTATTGTTCACTTCACATGAAATTGGACAATCCTCCCTCAGACAATGAAGCACATGCTCTGCTCACTAAGTGTAGAGGCAGCTGTTTTCATCTTCATTTGCGATTTACTGAGAATGGAAGGAAACAATGGTCCTACTTCATGAAGCAAGTCACAGACTCAAGCTTCCAGTTGAGGTAACCCTCCAAATCTTCACATTCCCTTCTTTCTTACCCCCCTCAACCCCATTAGCTTTGAGCTGCCCCACCTGATCTGTTTATTTAATTGTTCATTTCCCCACTCTACTTCCTGAGCCCCAGTCATACCATGGTCATGCCAGACACAGTAGTGCACTGCCTTCCATCAAAACCAGGCTGGTACTGACCATTGATGAACACCTCCCACAGTCCGGCTTGCCTTCCATACTCATCTCTTTATATGTTGTGTTGCTCTTTCCTTCACCATTATTACCCATTTTGTGTCCGAGCATGCTACCTCCAATTCCCATAAATGAGTTCTCCAATTTCCCAACAGAAGTGCTTCCTGATTATAACTCACTCTTGGTGATTTTCAGTGAGCAGCCACACAAGACTGTCCTTGGTACATCTCTCTGACTGACTTGGA
Organism: Hemiscyllium ocellatum; assembly: GCF_020745735.1. NCBI lineage: Eukaryota > Metazoa > Chordata > Chondrichthyes > Orectolobiformes > Hemiscylliidae > Hemiscyllium > Hemiscyllium ocellatum. The sequence goes on from NC_083402.1 coordinate 49,181,465, forward strand.
GAGACAGTCATATCTGATATCTGTGCAGCTTCCAAACTGATGTATGGGACCAGTTTCCTCATCAACCCTCCCCCCACCTCATCCCAGAATGAACCCTCCAACTTGGCACCGCCCTCTTGAGCTGTCCTACCTGTTCATCTTCCTTCCCTCCTTCCCGCTCCAACCTCTGCTCTGACCTTTCACCATCACCCCCCACCTGCATCTACCTATCACCTTCCCAGCTACCTTCCATCCAGCCCCACCCCTCATTTAGCTCTCAGCCCTCTTCGTCCCACCACAACCCCTCCCCCACCCACATTCCTGATGAAGGGCATCGGCCTGAAACGTCAACTCTTTTGCTCCTCAGATTCTGTCTGACCTGTGCTTTTCTAGCACCACTCTGATTTCTAGCATCTGCAGTCCTCACTTTCTCCCCAAACTGGTTCAATTGGACCTGCAGAACAGAACATGGCCCACTCCCCAGACTGCAGAAGTACAGATGCCCTGATCCTGACCACAACCGAGTGTCCAACTGATAGACAACGCACTTGGGATTAAAGGGATCAAAAGATATGGGAGAAAATGTGAGAACAGGCTTTTGAGTTGGGTGATGAGCCATAATTGTAATGAATGTCAGAGCAGTCTCAATGGGCCAAATGGCAACCCCTGCTCCTATGTTTTATGTTTGTTTTTAATTCCTTTTGAAAATATTCAATGTTTTTGCCTTAATAGCGTTCTGTGGCATAGAGTTCCATAAGCTCACCACTCTCTAGTGAAGAAATTTCCCTCGGTCTCAGTCCTAAATGGCCTACCTGCATCCTTAACCTATGACAGCAGCTTCAGGACTACTCATCATTGGGAACATGTCTCCTGCAATTCCCTTTTCTTGGCCTTCTATGAGATCCTTCTTATTTTTCTAAACTCAACTGAATATAACACTAACTGATCCAGTCTCTCTCCATACATTAGCCCAAGAATCAGTCTGGTAAATCTTCATTGCACTCTATCTCCAGAACATCCTTCCTCAAAGATGGAGACCAAAACTGCATGTGATAGTCCAGATGTGGTCTCACTAAGGCCCTATACAATTGCAGCAAGACAGCCCTACTCCTGTAATTGAAGCCTCTCACTACAAATGTCAAATTATCATTGCCTTCTTTACCACCCACTGCACCTATCTGCTTACTTTCAGTGACTGGAGTACAAGGACACCCAGATCTCATTGCCAAGCTATCCCCATTCATTTAATAAACTACCTTCCTGTTTTTGCTCCCATATTTATCCACATTATATTTCATCTGCCATGGATTTGCCATTCACTCAACTTGTCCAAATCACAATAAAACAGTGCTACATCCTCCTCCCAGTTCACTATCCTACTCAGCTTTGTGTCATCTTTAAACTTGGAGATAATACATTTAGTTTCCTCATTAATATATATTTTAAATAGCAGGGGTCCAGCACTGATCCCTGCAGTATCCATGAATCACTGGTTGCCACTCATAAAATTATCCCTTTATTTCTACACTTTGTATCCTGTCTGACTACTGTTTCGCTATTCATGTCTGATCACTTCCCAGTGTCATGCACTTTAACTGTACTAGCGTTAATTTCTTATGCGGGACCTTAGTGAAAGTCAACTGGAAGCCCAAATAAACCACATCTACTGTCTCCCTCTTTTCAACTCTACTTGTTTGTTTTGGGTTTTCATTGTTGACACATGGTGCAGATGTGAGTTTTATGTTGCACACCACAGTGTTCACCCCTTAACTGATCACTTCTGACAACCAAAGACAGGCCAACTGTCTACAATAAAAAGCAATGCAAGACAGAATTTTTTACTCTTAAGATGTGTGGGAAATACACAAAGAAGGAAGCAGAGATGCTATGAGCATTGAATCAGCCCAATGTGAGTGAGCATAATGAGAACAGGCAAGGACGCTTTTCATGTACCACGAGGTGGGTCCTTGACACTGCATACAAACTATCTTCGCGGCAGCAGTACGCCGGTGTGCTCCTAAAAGCAGCATTGAAGTGGTGAACTGTACTGTAATTGGATCAAAGGTGTGCTATGATAATGTGGTGAGGCTGAAGCATGTCAGTTGTCACCCTCCAGCAGATGAAGGGTCACTGCCAAGGAATGTTGGTGACTACTGCCCAACATGAAAGCCCAGAGGATGAAGTGACGAACTGCAGGGAGTCACTCTGACTTTCAAGTCAAGAATCATCACCATTTACTATCCCTCCGGTGATTGAGAGAATAGGAAAATGCAAGAGATGAGATTTGGTATAAATTGGATGCTAACGCATGCAAATAAGGCTTCTCACAGCTCATTAGGAAACGTTTCATCTCACCATTCAAAACTTGGTAGATTTTTTTTGTCTCAACATTGAGGATCAGATTTCTGCTGTTCTCACCATCTTTTCCTAACTGATTTATCATTGCCCAAGCCATCCAGTGGCTGGGAGGATTCTGCCAATCATCATATTGGGTGCTACTTGTTGCACTTCTCAGCATTAACTCTTTCAGACCCTTATACTATTATACAACACGAGGGACATCTGAGTTAAAATGTTGTATTTCTTAGAAGAAAACATGCTCAAATATTTACATCACTTACTGTTCCCATTTTGTTTTTACATTGCTAGGGGTCTCATGATACACAGAAACAGACAGTAAATTTTAATTAAACAAATCTTGTTGATCACCTTGAAGATAAACTTAGATTTAATTAATTGTATAATATGAGATTGTAATAACTTGCAAATATTGTACTGCATTTCATTATACATTCCATTTATAATGTTCTTGGATATTTTTGCTATTGTAATTCCTTTCTCTGACTATTTACTTAAAACAATCGCTAGTGAAACTGAGCTTATCACCTGAAAGTCATACTTGCCTGTATTAACTTACAGGCACTAAAATATAAGGCAATTGGAAGATAGGTTTTGTAGCTACATATCCTGAAAGATGGACTGCAGTGCTCAGAACTAGCCAGGAATTACTCACAAAATTTAGATGTCCGATTGGCAATTACCCTGTGTCTGGAACCCTCCAAAAATGTGTACAAATCTGAGATAGAGTTTCAGAGTTCCAACTCACATATGAATATTTACAACATTTGGAATTGAAAAATGGTCTAACTCCTGGACAGCTATAAAGCTGACCCCCAACCAATGTGAGTTGATTCCTACCACTAATCTGACCCTCTCCAACCCCACCTCAATCCAACATTCTCCAACCTGACCTCTTGATCTGAAACCCTTCTGACACCCATTCATCGAACCTGACCTGAACTCATCCCAATACACTACACAAGAAAAACCTCACTGGACTCAAAATGTTAACTCTTCTTTCTCTCTACAGATGCTACCATACCTGCTGAGTTCTTCCAGCAATTTCTGTTTTGGTCCATCCCAATGCACATCCAATTTGACCTGATCATGAACTTTCATCCCCATCCTCTCCTATTACCCAATGTCCTCTCTGACCTAACCCCTGAATCTGGAATGCTCTCAGATCAGATATACTCCATGTTTCTTAAGACAAACAATTCAGAAGTTCATAAGAACATAAGAACTAGGAGTAGAAATAGACAATTCTGCACCTCGAGCCTACTCTGCCTTGTAATACGATCATGGCTGATCTCATCTCAGCCTCAACACCATTTTCCTACCCAATCCCCAAAACTCTTAATCTATGACTAATTAGATCTTCTCCTTTAATTTACTCAATGTCTCAGTGTTGTCCATGCTCTGAGGTCGTGCATTCCACAGATTGAAGCTTTCTTTGTAGTAATTTCTTCCTTATCTCTGTTTTAAGTCTGTAATCCTTCATCCTAAAACTATTGACCCTTATTGTAGATTGTCCCACAAGGGGAAACATATGCTCTACATCAACTTTGACAATACCTTTTAGCATTTTATATACATCAATTAGATCTTGTCCCATCCCTCTAAACTCAAGCTAGTATAGACTAACCTATTCAATCTTTTCTCATAAGAAAAGTCTTTCAACTCTGGAATTAATGCAGTGAACCTAAACCTCTGGAATAATTTAGTTCAGATGTGAAATGGGAAGCTCTAATTTCTAAGATAACCTATTTAAATATATGTAAGCACATTTCGCAACATTGTTACAATTGATAGCTCATGGTTGAATTGAGTAGATTGACATTGATTCAAATCTTTGGCTTGACAATTCTATTGAATTCATCTGTAATGTAGACTTTCATCCTCTGAAGTTAATGGGACCATTTCAATTTGTGATTTATTAAACATTCCTCCATATATTGTATATTCATTTGATCTCTACTTATAAAACACCTTTAACTTTAAAAATGTAGCAACTGCTGATTAGATTTTTATGCCAATAGGATTTTTTCTTATTTCCTGCATGTTTTCAAAGTAGTGACCTTGAACTAAATTTGACAATGTAAAATGTTTATTTAGCCTGTTTTGACAATAAATATGCATATGTGTGATTAGGGTAAATCTCCACACTCCACAAGTGATACTACATTCATTTTCTCTTTTTAAACATCAAATAACATGTCTGATGAATGTGAGTTCATGTGGATTATTGAAGATAAATCTTTTTGGCCAAAAATTAATAACTTACAAAATACAGGGAAAGCAAATGCAAATTAAGGTGTTATTTAATGATAGAGTTTCAGTTGTGATTCTAACTGTTTAAATTCATGTAGAAATGGCATTATGATGCTACAGGGGTGGTAAAAGTCAAAGTATTGCTGCAAACTTGAAGAGTGTATGGAACTAATACTAGATTAGAAACCAATGTCTGAAAATAATATCAAAGTTCGAAATGGACATATCATTGGGTTCTGATTGCTTACACCCTGGTTTGTTGGACAAAGTCAGAAAGGAATGAGTAGAGTCCCACATTATCTAGTTCTTATTAAGTATGTGTGCTATGGAATTGACCCATGTTTATGAGTGGTGAGAAGAGTAAGTCAATGAATTGTGACTTCTCTTAACATCAAGTGTAGGCAAACCTAACAATCCATACCTTGACATAAAATTAATGGCCATTTAGAAATACATGGGAAAGGAAGTTTTGTTTGACAAACTTTAGACCACTTTTTGGGGTTAGATATAGGGAATGCAGTATTTTGGTTTAATAAAGTTTTGGTAAAGTGTTACACAAGAAGACAGTTAGAAAGGTGCTAGTGCATATTAAAGAAAATTAGCAACATGATGTGGAAATAGAATACAATATGGAAAATATGAAATTCTCTATTTTGGTTGTACGAATACAATAAAAGGATATTATCTAAATTGTAAGAGATTGCAGAGTTCTAAGATGCAGAGTGTATGCAGGTTGGTATGCACGTACACCAAGTAATTAAAAAAGTAATAGAAAGTTATCACAAGGGGAATTGAATACAAAGATAGAGAGGCTATGTTTCAGTTATATAGGATATTGACAAGACCATATCTGGAGCATTGTGTACAGAATTGGTTTCTATACGTAGAGAAGATTATAACTTCATTAGAAGCATTTCAGAGAAGGTTTACTACATTAATATGTGGAATGGGTAGGTTCACTAATGAGGAAAGTTTGGGCAAATTAAACTTGTATCCACTGGGGTTTAGAATAGTAAGAGGTGTCTTGGTTGAACATATAAGATCCTCAGGAGTCTTGACAGGGTAGATGTGGGAGGGATGTTTCCTCTTGTGGGAGAATATAGAATTAAGAGTCAATGTTTAAAAACAAATGGTGACTCATTTAAGAGAAAAGGAGAAAATTTCTTTCACAGAGGACTGCGAGTTTTTGCAACTGTCTTCAAAAGTAGAGTCTTTAAATCATTTTATGATAGAGGTAGATAGATGCTTAATAAGCAAGTGGCCGAAAAATTATCAGCAAAAGTTGGAAATGTAGAGTAATCAGATCAACCATGTTCTTATTGTCAGGCAAGAAGGGCTGAGTGGCCTCCTGCTTCCCATCATTCATATGTTTGCATGCTTATATATTTGTCTAATTAGGAGGAAACAAAGAGTTATTGTAATTGGAAGATGCTGAGATGGAACAAAGGCTAGAATAGGCATCTATCTTGGCTATCAATGCATTTTCAGGAGGTGGGTTGGCAATTTAAGTAGTATAATGTTGTTTGTCTCATATTAAACTTAGCCCTTGGAGCCAAATGTTCTAGGCCTCGGGAAACTGCTGGCTAACATGAGGTGACAATTTCTGGATCCAGGAGCTGTTTCCCATTCCTGGGAATAAAGCTTACTTGCATTTCTACCACCCTGTGATCATGCCACCTCACTGACCTTTCAAATTTCTTGACACTGACCTTCCTGGTTTTCTCCAGGAATATTCTGATTGCCCCTTTAACTCTCCTGATCCCAAACTCCCCTCAACCTCTTCACTCATGTGATTCTTTCAATCTCTCAGAAGACATTACATTATTTTGCCCTCCCCCTCTTTTTTCCAGTTAAGAACCTAAGGAATATAAGAAACAGAGGTAGACCACATATGCTCCTTTGAATCTGCATCATTTGATATGTTTATGGTTGATCAACTGTCTCAACTATATTTTCTCATCTGCTCCACATATTCCTTATTTCCCTGAGAAAACAAAAATCTTTTTAACCCTTAAACATATCCAGTGATGGAGCATCCACAAAATGCTATGGTAGAGAATTCCAAAGATTTACAAGTGCTTTAAGAGAAGAAATTTCTCCTCATTTCAATATGGTTGCATTAAGCAGTACTCCAATTCCTTTACAATAGAGGCTAACATGCCATTCATTTTTCCACTGGTTGTGAACTTTCTATGTTCATTGTACAATCACACCCAAGTCTCTCTGCACATCAATGTTTTGATATTTCATACCTTTAAAAGAAGTTCTGTTTTTCTCCCCTTACTGCCAACTGTGAATAGTTCCACATTTTCCCACATTAATGTAATCTGCCACATTGTTCTTCACTCACTTGACCAGTCTATACCTCTTTGCAGCTTCTTTGTCTCCTGATGCCTGATGCTGAAGGCAAACCCACTTGACAGTCAGTTAATCTTTCAATCTGGAATGGCTGCAACAAGGAAACAAAGTAAAACAAAAATGGTAATCAGGTCCTCCCATTAAATTCAACCACATCTGAAAGAAATCCATTCTTTTAGGTCTCTTGATCTCAAAGCAGTCCCCTGCAAGCTCCCCATCTCTGAGTTAATATCCGGTACGTTGAGTCCAAGAGGAGTCTGAGACATTGGGACTATTCACATTGCAGAAGAGAAGAAATTTTGAAGAAATTTGATTATCTGAAAAACAGAATACCTTCTTTTGGAAAGTTAGCGATGAAGAATTATCAATTTTACATTATCACTGAGGGAATAAGGAGAGATGTTGAATTTTTTTTCCACACTGGGAGCTGTTGTAATTTGGAATGTATTCAAATAGAGAATGGTTGAGACAGGGATGATTGTATTTTTTAGAGGGAAATTGGGTAAATATTTGAAGTAGAAGAAGAGATCAGTTATTGGAGAGAGGGGGCCAATAGGATTTGTTTCAGGTTTAGATTAGATTACTTACAGTGTGGAAACAGGCCCTTCGGCCCAACAAGTCCACACCGACCCGCCGAAGCGCAACCCACCCAAACCCCTACATTTACCCCTTACCTAACACTACGGGCAATTTAGCATGGCCAATTCACCTGACCCGCACATCTTTGTGACTGTGGGAGGAAACCAGAGCACCCGGAGGAAACCCACGCAGACACGGGGAGAACGTGCAAACTCCACACAGACAGTCGCCCGAGGCGGGAATTGAACCCGGGTCCCTGGTGCTGTGAGGCAGCAGTGCTAACCACTGAGCCTGGCTGGCACAGAAATACTGGTTTATACGGCCTCCTTCATCTGTGCTATAATAGTTCAATGGAATTCACTTTTATTTACTTTGTTACACTGTTCTACTCTCAGAAAAATATCTGGAAAGGCCCAAAACCTGCATCTCAGATCAGGTAGAACCTATTATCTATGAAATAGTTGAGACTGAGACCACAATGCACTGACATTTGTGAGAAATTTGTGAGTGGTGACATGACAAGGGATGAAGTATTATAACTTACTCATACTGAAAAAAAGTGAATGCATTAGCCTAGAATGGAGAGATTAGGATTTAGTCTGAATCACTGAGTCATCAATTTTGGATGAGTCTTTACAGGAAACTATTTCAATTTACTAAGACTCCGCCTCTGCTTCAAAAAGAATATGATTAGATTCAACAGCCATTTTCTCCAAATACTCTATGACTCTGGCTGAAACATTTCTCCTTATCTCTGTTCTAAAAGGTCTTCCCTTTATTCGAAGGCTGTGCCCAGGGTCCCAGTCTCTCCTGCCAATGGGAACATCTTCCCAATGTCCACTCTGTCCAGTATTCTGTAAGTTTCAATTAGAACTCCATCGAGTTTAGACCCAGAGTCCTCAAATGCTTCTCATATGTTAAATGTTTCATTTCTGGGGCCATTCTCGTGAACCTCCTCTGGACCCACTTCAGAGCCATTACATCTTTCCTGAGATATATGACCCAGACCTACACACAATATTCCAGAAATGGCTTGACCAGAGCCTTACAGAGCCTCAGGAGTACATGCCTACTTTTATATTCAGAGCTGAAGAGAAGTGTAGAGGGGACAGTATTTATGCAATAGTCGGGTGGGGTGTGGTGGTTGGTGTTGGTGTGGTGGTAGTGGGTGTAGGGTGCTGGTGGAGAAAAGATGTTAACAGTTCAAATCAAGCAATCAGAATGTGAGAATGGCAGAGCAATGGTGTGTCTCCAAGTGGATATTATTGGGCTGGAGAGAGTGCAGAGGAAATGTACTAGGATGCTACTTGGACTGGAAGGTTTGAGTTATGGGAAGTGGCTGGGAGGGCTGTGACTTTTTCTCCCCTGGACCGTAGAAGACTGAGGGATGACCTTGCAGAGGTTAACAAAATCATGAGAGGTACAGGTAAGGTAGATATCCAACCATTTTCTTTTCCCCAGATGGAGGAGTCAAAAATAGAGGTCATGGGTTCAATGTGAAAGGGAGGACATACAAAAGGGTCCTGAGGGATCATTTCATCACACAGAGGGCGGCGAGTGTTTAGACCGGGCTGCCAGAGGGAGTGGTGGAGGTGAGTGCAATTTTGTCATTTAAAACAGGCTGGGGCTGTTTCCCCTGGAGCGTCGGAGGCTGAGGGGTGAGGGGTATGGTAAGTCAACAAGGTCTTTTCCTTGGGGTGGGGGTGTCCAGAACTAAAGTGGTATAGGTTTAGAGTGAGAGGGGAAAGATATAAAAGAGACCTAAGTGGCAACTTTTTCACACAGAGTGTGGTGTGTGTGTGGAATGGGCTGTCAGAGGAAGCAGTGAAGGCTAGTACAATTGCAACACTTAAAAGGCATCTGGATGGGTATATGAATAGGAAGGGTTTGGAAGGATATGGGTTGGGTGCTGACAGGTGGGACAATATTGGGTTGGGATATCTGGTCGGCACGGACAAGTTGGACCGAAGGGTCTATTTCCGTGCTGTACATCTCTATGACTCTATGACTCTAATAAGAGTGACAACAGTGACAAAAGCAGTCGTTTGAAATGGAAAAAAATATTCAGGGACACTAAGCATGAGAACATTTGGAAATTAATTAATTTGCAAGTGTAAGAATAAAACAAATTAAGAGCATTTTAAAAATCTGTTGTATTTTAATAATTTTGTTATTAAATATTATAGTCATATCAGTTTTTCCTTTATAGTAAAACATGTCAAAACTACATTGAAATATTCTGACTATTATGAAAGGCTGTGTTTCATTATTTTGTGGTTGAAAGAGTTAAACAGTTAAAATTACTAGTAAAGATCATATTTCACTAGAATGTTTTTACCTAAATCACAGTCACAAAACATACTTCAACCGCTTTCTAATTCCCGCCTAAAGGGAACCTCTTTTTAAATTTATGGGTTATGAATATTGATAATAAAGATGTGTTTCATTTAGCGATGTCAGTTGATGAATGTTTACATAAAAGATCTTTGCTGTATACCCCCCTAAGTCTTCCTCTTCTTTGCTGGTGTCAGGGAGCTGTCTGGGCATTTTTTCCCACGTACTGCACTGCCATTCTCCTAACAATACTGGCCATTAACGTTTGGCCCTTTAAGTTACTCTGGACCAAGTCTCAGTGGCAGGGCGTCTGCCCAGTATGTAAAGTAACTGAATGAATAGGTCCCTGGAAACAACGATAACAAGCCCTGCCTGAGCTAACTATGACAGCATGTGGTAATTTTCCAGCCCGATGACCCTGTATAGAGTGCTTGAACACAAGGCCCAGACTGGGGGTGGCTCAGCCTGAATAGCTGCAAACAAGTGCAGAATACCTGATGATGTCATCGCACACAGCCTGACAGATGGAGCCAGATTCTTGTTCTAAGTTAACCAGTGACTTTCCAGCATCCTCACGTTCACTGAGTTGGTCTAAGCCAACACTTGCTTTATCAGTGATTGCAAATGAAAGGCTCTGTCCATGTGGTTTTACAATTAATATTCTTTTGTTTAGCCGTTTTAACAGCATGGTTTTACCATACTTACATGCACCATTCGTATTTAACACTTTTTTATTGAAAGCCAACATTTGTATCGCTATTAGTTTCTAGGGTATTTCTGTTAATTGCATTATAAGGGTAAATTTTATTGAAACTCATAGCTTTACAATAGGCACACACAATGTATGTTGAAGTAAATTAATAGCTCCAATTCGTATTATGTAAATATTTGCCTGTCCATTAATACATTATTGTTTGAAGTCTATTTAGAAGATGGCATTGTGAGTTTCAGTCTTCCAGGTGAAATCTATTAATAGGCCAGCATTTTTAGAAACATTAATGGCTTTGATCTAGAAGTATTTATTATGTATGTAGAATTATGGACAACATTAGAAGTATCAAGTATATTTCAACATTGTATCAATTCAAATTCAATTTTGGTGTGCTGCACATATTTGAGTAATAATAAATTACATCCATTTGAAACAAACAAATAATTATGTTGATAATTATATCTTGGCTATTTGAAATATATAATTCTTTACATGTAAACTCATCATCATCATGAAAGCAGATATAATACTACTTAGCTAAACTGCTCAGCAAAAACGTGGAAGTCATTTACTTAGCAAAATTTATCACAAACAAAATATGCAAATTAGTTGCTTATTGCCTACATTTTGACATCATTAGTCTGATTTGTTTCTGATTATCAGATGTTTTCTGACACTTCTTAATATCTTGAGCACAAGTGTTGATTTAAACTGAAGGTTTTATGTGTTACAAAATGCAAGGCATAAATGACCAAATGTATATCATTTACAATAAAAGAAATAACTATCTATACAGCAAATTATGCTTTTTCCACAACTGAAAATGTTTACAATATTGGTGCTTGATGTTTTATTTCCTGTTACTCATTTTTTAGAATTTTTAAAAATAAAATGTTAATGATGTTATTCTTTATGAGTTATGTAGGGGAGAATTTTGCTGCCTTGCATAAGATGGGAACAAGGAGAGGGAGCTGTAACAAGGAGTGGGCATTGGTAAAACCATACGGAGCTGTGGCAGATTGTTTCCTTGTCCTGTTATTGATAAAATTACCAGCACAAGCAGGTAGGAAATTAATGTAAGTATGTAAAGAATAATGCTATAGTAACAGGCCATTGGCATTTTGCTATGTCTGATCAGTGTTCCTTGCTAAGTCAGGACTGTGGAAGCCACCAGCTGAATGGAGGTGTCTTTTAGCCAAAGCTCATGACTGGATGATTTTCTAATGCAAGGAAAACCTGGGTGAACAAGTGTTCCTTTGATTGGTCAATCTGATTTTGGGATCATCCTGAACTGGATAACAAAACTGGCAGCAGATAATTAATTAGCTGTTTAAGTGGGTGCATACCAAGAGAATGTTTCCTCCGGTAGAGACTTAAAGGAAATTAGGTTACCTGTTACGATAAAGTTGAGATTTTTTTTCTCTCCAAGGATTATTCATATACGGAATTCTATTCCCTGCAAAGCAGAGGAGACTGAGTCATTGAATTTATTAAAAATAGAGTTTGGTAGATTTTTGACTGACATGGAAGGAATCAAGGGTTATGAGGGAGCAGACAGGAAAGTCGAGTTGGGACGAAATGTGAGGTGAGGATAGGCATGCCTCCTGAGACTGTGTATGTATGCCTGAAAATTGTAGACAGATCTGGAGAGAGAATTGGGAAAGTCAACTTGGCAATTTATGGGCATCCTCACTGTAAATTGTTGGTGAGGGATTGGAAAATGTTGACTAGCATTATAAATACACATTATATATTTCTTGAAACCTCTGCATATATATGTGTGTGTGTGTATTATAATGGATAATAATATATGTTCACATGCATATAAGAAAAAAATGTTCTCTTTGCATATAGAAGCAAGACATTTAAATGAGAATGTTTTCTACTCACTATGATGAAAATTACATTTTCAAAGCTGAATGGTGCTGAATTTCTTTTTGGCTGAATATGATTTACCACAAATGTTTTAGAGGGCCTTTGCCACAAGGCCAATCAGTTTTCTTGCCATATTTTTTCAAGTTTGTTTTGTTAACTATCTACCCTGTCCCTATAGCATCTCTCACATCTATTTCTAGCCCCATAGAACATGGAACAATACAGCACAGAAACCGACTCTTTGGCTTACCATGTCTGTGTCGACCATGACGCTATTCTAAACCAATCCCATCTGCCTACATGTGTCTGTCTAAATGCCTCTTAAACTTTGCTAATGTATCTGCCTCTATCATGTCTCTTGGCAGAGTGTTCCAGACACCATTCTGATTAAGCTGTTTTGCACCCTCTCCAAAGCCTCCACATCTTTTCTACAATGTGGGGACCAAAACTGCACACAATATAATCTTATTAAATTCTTATACAGCTGCAGGATGTCTAGCCAACTTTTATACCCAATGCCCCAACTGTATGCCTTCTTTACCAACTTATTCACTTCTGTTGCCACTAAAGTAGTCCCAAGGGTCCTGCCATTAACTATATAATTTCCTCTTGCATTTGACCTCCCAAAATGCATCACCTCACACTTGTACAGAATAAACACCATCTGCCAAATTTTCCACCCAACTTTACAACTGATCTATACCTTGCTATATCCTTTGATAACCTTCTTCACTATCTACAACTCTGCCAATTTTCATGTCATCTGCAAACTTACTAATGAGGCCATCTACGTTTTCATCTAAGTCATTTTATATATATAACAAATAACACTGATCACAGACTTCTAGTCTGAAAAACACTAGCCCACAACTACAAATGGCCAAGCCAATTTTGTATCCAATTTGCCAACTTACCATGGATACTATACAACTTAATCTTCTGTGGTAGATGATGAAGGGCTTTTGCCCAAACGTTGATTTTCCTGCTCCTCGGGTGCTGCCTGACCGGCTGTGCTTTTCCAGCAACACTCTAATCTGGACTCTGATTTCCAGCATCTGCAGTCAGCACTTTTGCCAACTTAATCTTCTGGACCGGCCTACTATAATGGACCTTGTCAAATGCTTTAGTACTATCCAGATACACAGCATCCACTGCCCTACCCTCAACAATCACTTTTGTCAGTTCCTCAAAAGATTCAATCAAGTTTGTGAAACAAAATCTCCCCTAACAAGGCCGTGCTGATTATCCTTAATAGGTCAATCTTTTTCTTGTCCCTAAAACTCTTCTCCAATAATTTCCCTATCATTGATGTAAGGTTCACTGATCATAAGTTTCAGGATTGTCCCTGTTGCTCTTTTTGAACTAAGCAATCTTCTAGAACCTTGCCTGTGGCTAAAGAGGATATAAAGGTCTCTGTTAAGGCTCCAGCAATCTCCTTCCTTGCCCTTCTCAGTATCCTAGTATAGATTCCATCAAACCCTGAGGACCTACCTACCTTATTGTTTTTCAACATCCCCAATACCGTTTTGTTCTGGATGTTAAATTGCCTCAGAATATCACAATTTACCATATGCCAGTTCCTGAAAAATTCAACATTCAGCAGATATTGCAAAATTCACCATCATTTCTTTCACCTGTGGTACATCCGGACAAACACAGCCAGTTTGGAGTTGCCCTGCACAGTTCCTTACATTTGCATCTGACATGGCACCTTTGCTGACAGACACCTCAAAGCCCTGCTGAGTGCAAATGTCCAAATGTGTACTTTCTCTTTCTTCAGGACCAGTAGGAGACACCAAACACAAGACTATGCCAGCCTGGTCCAAGGTTGTCACATGGGTTAAAACAGTCTCACCCATCTGCAGGAATGCCCAGCAATGGATGCAGAATGCCAATGACCTTTTCAAGTCTGCCAGTGTAAATTCCACTATTTACTTTCTGATACCTCACATTAACACTATCCCTCCTACTATAACCACTTGCGAGCAAGCTCATTCTCTACCACTCTAATATTACCTGCAACATCTCCCTTACTCATTGTCACCCATTCCAATGCCTGACTCCAGTAACCCTGCATGCCCTCTGCCCTGCCTCCTCACTTGGGACATCTCCCATTTGCACCAATGGAAATAATTGTGCCACTCACCTTCTTCGCCTGTAACACCTGGATCAGTCTCATTCCAGGAAGAAGCAATTCACAATAGGCTAGGAAGAGTCAAGATGGTTGGTGGGCTGCCCAAAGTCCACGCCTTATAGTGAAAGCATCCTGATTCTTATTGTGCAGAGTGACCAACTCACCACTTTCAAATCCCTGAACTGATATCAAAAGCTACCGTTAATTTACGTTCCAGGCCATCTTGATTGAAACCTGAATTGACTAAAATTTGCTGACAATTCTGAGAAACCTCTTGGCTTTGTCTTTTCATGATAAATGGCAAGGCAATACAGAAGTAACGTGAGCTTGGAACCTTTGGCTGAAGGAGCGAAATGCAAAAAGACAGAGCAAAGCAATGCAAGGTAGAATGTGATCATCCAGGTAAGCTCAGAGTAAACGAACACTAAGTGAGGAAAGGGTCCAAAACTGCAACCCAATCTAGACCATGGATGTGTACGTGAACTGGCTGTGTCCTGAGCTCCCAGTGTCCTTGCTGTAGAATTACACGATTTTTGTCACTGCAGGTCATGGTGCAGCACTGAAGTGCAGACGTGCTGAAAATGAATTGGGGATATGCTATGAAGACTCAGATCTCATATCAGAAACTAATATCATCCTAGAATCCTACAGTGTAGAAACATGCCATTCAGGCCGACAAGTCCACGCCAACTCTTCCAAACAGCATCTACCCCCCCGTCGATCTGCATAACCCTGTATTTCCCATGGCTATTCCACCTAATCTACACACCCCTGGACACTATGGGTAGCTTAGCATGGCCAATCCACCTAACCAACACACCTTGGAAGGAAAGTGGAGCACCCAGAGGAAATCCATGCAAACACGGGGAGAATGTGCAAACTCCACGCAAACAGTCACCCAAGGCTGGCATTGAACCCCATTCCCTGATGCTGTGAGGCAGCAGTGCTTTTCACTGAGCCATCGTGTCAACCTGTGATGTAATGTGCATGTTGCTGATGCTCATGGAGCATGTCCTGCAATGTTGTTTCCCGCTGTCTGACATTGAGGTACTTTAGAGCAAGCAGCAAGCTGAAGTCACCAGGAACTGAAGAATCTGCTCTTCCATTTAATTCAATCATGACTGATCTCACCTTGACCTCAACACCACTTTCCTGCCCCCTCCTTATACTGTATAACCCATCAGTAATAGGGCAACCTTGAAACCAGTCACTTTATTCAATAGCATCAACAGCTAACAGAAAACAACCAAACAGAATTCGTATTTACCTTTTCAGCAACAATAATTTTAAAGTTACTGAATGATCACTGCACCCAGCTCTCATCTACTGGAATTTGGTGTTAATTAAGTCCTGACTAGCTTGTTGCAACTGAAGCTGCTGCTCTCATGCAGAAAGCGATGTCCTTCCTGCTCAATACCTTCATCTTCCTCATTAGACTTCTTCTTAGGCACTTTCCCAGCTCAATCTGGATTAGTGGTGCTGGAAGAGCACAGCAGTTCAGGCAGCATCCAAAGTACAGCGAAATCGACGTTTCGGGCAAAAGCCCTTCATCAGGAATAAAGGCAGTGAGCCTGAAGCATGGAGAGATAAGCTAGAGGAGGGTGGGGGTGGGGAGTGTGCTCCAGCTTAGTCAAAATATGGGCTACATTCTATTCTCGCACAGCATCAGTCAAGTGAAGGTGTAATGCAGTCATCAACCATGGTCACTGATGGTAGCCTTTGTCTCTCAGTAACCATCTTGTAAGGCATCTGGCCCTGAAATGCAGCAGGAACATAAGAGTTCTCAAGGACTTGCTAGCAAGAACCACCTTTCTGGCACTTACTTTGGATTTCACCAGGACCAGACAGTTCCTAATTTTATTAGATTTTTCATTCAAATGTGGACAAGAGAGTTGAATTCCAGAGGCAAAGTGAGACTGTCTGCACTTGATATTAGGTCACATTTGTGATACAAAGAGCTCTAGCAAGTTAAGAGACAATGGGAATATGGGGAAAATCTTCCACCCGTTAAAGTAATGAAGGCAATCATCAAAGGTCAGTCATTTCATCACCAGATCATCTCTGCAGGAGTTCTCAGGGGAGTGTCTTGGGCCCAACCATTTCAGCTGCTTCATCAATGATCTTCCTTCCATTATAAGTCAGGATATCCGTAGATGGTTACTGAATATTAAGCAACATTTGCAACATTATATAGACAAAATAAAACACATTTAAGTGTTCGATCAGCCATGACCGTATTGAATGGTGAGGCAGGCTCAATGGGCTGAATGGTCTACTCCAGTTCCTTTTTTTCTCAAATGTTGAAGCAGTCCATGTCTAAATGAAGCAAGATCTTCACACATACAGTTGTGAAGCAGGTAACATTTGTACTTCACAAGTGCCAAGTAATGGCCATCTGCAAAAACCAAGACTTCAATTATGATCCCTTGATGTTCAATGGCACTTACCATTGTTGTATCCCCCACTTTCAACATCCTAGAGATTGCCATTTATCAGACACTGAACTGGACTATCTGTATAAATGCTGTGACTAAAAGAACAGATTAGATAGAGGCTTGGAATTGTGCAGTGAATAACTCATCCACTGACTCCACAAAGTCTGTCTGCCATCTACAAGGCATAAGTCAGGAGTGTGATGGAATATTCCCCATTTGCCTGAATGAGTGCAATTCAAAACTCAAGAAGCTTGACACCATTCACACAAAGCAGCCTGCTTTATTGGCCCCATGGTCACAAACATTCACACTTTCTCCCATGAAATGCAGTAGCAGCAGAGTGGACCATTGGCAAGGTGCACGGCAGAAACGACCAAAGCTACTTATATGCACCTTCCAAACCCAGAACCATGACAATCGAGAAGGACAGAGGCAGCAGATACAGGGGAACTCCACCATCTGCAAGTTCCTCTCTAAGCCAGTCGCCACCTTGCTTTTAAAATATATCAAAATCCCTTCTGTGTCACTGAGTTAAGCTGTTGGAACTCCATCTTTAACAACATTGTGGGTGTATCTGCACCAAATGAACAGCAGTGTTTCAAAAAAGCAGCTCACCACCACCTTCTCAAGGGCAATTTGGGATGGGAACTAAATGCTGGTCAGCTAGTGAAACTCTCATTCCATGGAAATTTTTTTATAAGTGTTCAGGATTCCCTCATTTTAACTGGGTAACCACTTCAATCATCTTTGTGCTTATTGTTCTTCCTTCAGTTTTTTTTTTACTCACTCAACTTAGCTTCCATCAAGATTTCAAACAATTTACTGGTATGTCTTCTAATCCTAGAAAAGTCTTAGCAACATTTAAAGCAGTGTAGTAAACTTTACCACAAATACTTTCTCTAAAAGATACTATAGGCATTCATAAATTTACCGAATTCCAAACCTGCAGCAATCCTCACTTTGCTCTGATCCTTGTGATCGTAATACAGAACAAGTCCCAGACTGAAACATAATATTGTTTACTAAGGAGGAGAATATTAACAAAGTGTTGGAAGGAGTAGGGAATGTCGAGGTAAGGGGCAGGGAGAAAACTGTTAGGCTGTATGCACTGGAAAGGCTTATCATGTTTAGTGTGGATAACCCATGTGATTCACATGGGTTGCATTTCAGAATGTTAAATGAAGCAGGGTTGGCATTTACAGAAGAGTTTATCATAATCTCCAAGTTCCCTTTCTAGGTGTGAATGCCAGAGAATTGGAGAGCAGCAAATGTTGAGTCAAGAGCCCTTCAAAGGTCATTTCTATTAATGTCACACACACGCATATGGATTCACACTTCATAACAAATGGTATTGAAAGATAGAAGTCCAGAAATATAGAACATAGGAGCAGGCATAGGCCATTCAGCCCTTTAAGCTTGCTCCACCTTTCAATGTGATCATCCAATTCAACACTCCCTTTCTTCCCATATCCTTTCCTTTAAGCCCTAAGAACTATATCGAACTACTTCTTGAAAACATTCAATATTTTGGCCTTAACTGCTTTCTGTGGCAGACAGTTCCACAGGCTCTCCACTTTCTAGGTGAAGAGTTTCTCCTCTCTCAGTCCTGAATGGTGTACCCTGTATCATTAGACTGTAACCCCTGTAAACATCCTACCATGTTTAGTCCTGGTAAAATGTTCTAGGTTTCTATTAGATTCCCGTGGGCGGCACGGTGGCACAGTGGTTGTGGGCGGCACGGTGGCACAGTGGTTGTGGGCGGCACGGTGGCACAGTGGTTAGCACTGCTGCCTCACAGCGCCTATAGACCCGGGTTCAATTCCCGACTCAGGCGACTGACTGTGTGGAGTTTGCACGTTCTCCCCGTGTCTGCGTGGGTTTCCTCCGGGTGCTCCGGTTTCCTCCCACAGTCACAAAGATGTGCGGGTCAGGTGAATTGGCCAAGCTAAATTGCCCGTAGTGTTAGGTAAGGGGTATGGGTGGGTTGCGCTTCGGCGGGTCGGTGTGGACTTGTTGGGCCGAAGGGCCTGTTTCCACACTGTAAGTCTAATCTAATCTAATAATCCCCCTTTGTCCTTCTAAACTCCAGTGAATACAATCCTAACTGATCCAATCTCTCTTCACACATCAATCTTCTGATTCCAAGAATCAGTCTGATAAACCTTTGGTGCACACCACCCCACCAACCCCCCCACCCTCTCCCCACCTCCCCCCCCACCTCCCCCATAGCCAGAACACACTTCCTCAGGCAAGAAGACCAAAACTATGGATAATTGGTCAGGTGATCTTTCGTTTCTTCTTAATACAAATGGACATACAATTATCCCTGATCTATTTCTTCATGCCTGCAATAGTCTTGACTGAGCCATTAAAATGCAAACAAAATCTTAGATGTATCATGGACAGCAACCTCCTACCTGTCTATGCAAGTTAGCATCTGAAAACCACCCGACTCACCACAACATCTCAGAACATCTCAGACTGATCTATAATAGATTTAAGCACTTTGCTACCTTACTTTTGTACTTCACTATCAACTTGCATTGCTATCCTGCACCTGGCACCCATCTCATGGTTTGGAACATAGTACATCTCCGGGCTCCTAGCTTTCTTACTGCTCACTCAGTTTGCAGTTACATGGATGTTCACTGCAACTCTCTTTTGTCTTGTCTTTTAGTGCAGACAGAAAACCGGGGAAGTTGTTAAGATTAGCAGCACTGAACTGCTAAGAAAGTGGACATGTTGCTGTATGATAGCATGTTCTATCAATGTCACACTTACAGCATTATGGCAACAACTTATGCTTGTCCACAATGTTCAGTGTCAGAGAAGACATGCAGCTGACATTTTCAGATGGAAGATGGATCAAAAGCAGAAGCAAAAGGCACAGGAAGGAGTTCCCCAACACTTTGGACAGAGAGTATGGCACTGTTTTCACAACGTTAATGAGATTGACGCATACTGTTTGTCCATCTTTTGGTATCAGAGAATCATGCTGAATTCTGACAAAATCACTTTTTTTCTGCCAATTAACTTATGTAATATTTAAATTGCTGTTTCTTAATAAACATAATGACCTATCCGAGAATTTCTTATGAATGGTTGACTGATTACACTGAGCAATGGTGGTCTGGTTGAGATGCTCTTCAGAGGGTTGGTGCAGACTTGATGGGATGAATGGCCTCTTTCCGCACTGTATGGAGGCTGTGATCTAGAAGCTGTGCTACAGTTTCTGTGACACCTCAGTGAGGGGGAACTTTTGCTTAAATGCTTTGTACCAGGAGATACTGAGGATAGAGTTATACAGTTTAAGAAAGAAAAATATGGGTGCAAGAAGTTTTTAAGAGGCAATAATAACTACATTAAAGCAGAGTTAGTGAACACTTTAGGTTAAGGAATAGGTCAATAGAAATGCAGTGGCAAGCATTTAAGGGGATGTTCCAGAAAGTGTAGAATAATTACATTCCAACAAATAAGAGAATTTCTAAGAAACTCTAAGATGATTAATGAAAGTAGTCAAAGATAGTATTAAACTCAAAGAAAAGACATACAATTGTGCAAAGATAGGTGGCAATTCAGAAGATTGGGCAAAATATGAAAAGGTTAATAAGGGGAGAGAAATTAGAGTATGAGAGAAAGTTAGCCAAAAATATAAAAACAGATAAAAGTTTCTTTAGATATTTAAAAAATGAGTAACTAATGGTCCTATAGAAAATTAGTTGGGAGAATTAGTAATGGGGGGTAAAGACATGGCAGATGAATTAAGCAGATATTTTACATCATCTTCACTAGAGAGGGTGTTTCACATTGAAACATATTAGATTCTTAAGGTGGCTGACAGGATAAATACTGAGAGGATGATTCCACAATGAGGAATGTCTCAGACCAGAGGGCACAGTCTTAAAACAAAGGAATACTAATCAAGACTAGGATAAAATGGAATATCTTCTCTCAGAGGATTGTGAATCATTGGAACTCCTTGTGACCCAAGTCTGAGAATTAGGATTACCCTCCACACCACCCAATAATCTCTCCACCTACCCTGTCCATTTATCAAACTAATCAGCAATGGTTGCGCAGAAGTGAATACTGGAAATCTGAAATAGAAACAAAAATAGTTGGAAATATTCAGCAGCGCTGACAGGATCTGTAGAGAGTGAACTCCTTGCCGCAGAGATCTGTGAGGACAGTGTCCTTGTGTGCAGTTAAGACTGAGAGAGATGGATTCTTGAACAGCAGAGGAATCAAGGGCTACCAGGAAAAGGCAGGAAAGTGATCATAAGGAATGTTGCCAGGTCAGTAACAATTCTTTTAAATGATGGAGCAGGCTCAAGGGACTGAATGACCAACTCCTATTTCTTATGGTCTTATGGTGCAAAAAACATTCCTGAAATAGGTACAAATCAGGAATTGAGAAGAAGAGGAACCTACAAAAATTACAATCACCTGGAAAGCACCACTGAATAATTTGTTGGATCTGCTAATTGTCAAGTCCCCAGGTTCTGGTGGAATTCATCCAAAGGTCTTAAAAGAGGTAACTAGTGAGATAGTTGATTCATTGGTTTTAACTTTCCAAAATACTTTAGATTTTGGACAGGTGCCTTTTAATTAGAAAATAGCTAATGTTAATGGAAAATAATTCCTTTATTCAAAAAGGTAGAGCGGCAGAAAGGAGGAAGCTGTAGGTCAGTCGCTTAACACCCGTCACAGAGAAAACAAAAGCTATTACTAAAAATGTTATAAAAGGGCACTAAGATAAGTTCAAGTTAATCAGGGAGAGCCAACAGAGTCTTGTCAAAGGGAAATAATGCTTATCAAATTTATTCACGTTCTTTGAAGAAGAAACTTGCACTTTGGTAAAAGGGAATGAGAGGATATATTGCTCTGAGATGCAGAGAGTCCTAGCACATGAATCACAGAAGGTTAGCATGTAAGTACTGCAAGTAATCAGGAAAGCTAATTGAATTTTTTTTATTGTAAGAGGAACTGTATGCAAGAATAGGGAGGTTAGACTTTAGTTATATTGAGCAGCGGTGAGACCACACCCAGAGTATTGTTTATTGGCCATGGTACCTGCAGAAG
Source organism: Hemiscyllium ocellatum (assembly GCF_020745735.1). Lineage (NCBI taxonomy): Eukaryota > Metazoa > Chordata > Chondrichthyes > Orectolobiformes > Hemiscylliidae > Hemiscyllium > Hemiscyllium ocellatum. Next base: position 49,203,564 of record NC_083402.1, read on the forward strand.
GATGTTCAGAAAATGTTTACTCGACTAATACATAGAATGAGTGATTGCCTTATGAAGAAAGAATAGGCGGATTAAGTCTGAAAGCTCAGGAGTTTAGAAAAGTCAGATGTGACTTCACTGAAGCATATATTATCCGGACGGACCTTGATCAGGTTGATCCCTCCTGTGGGAGAAATGGGCATCAGAATTTAAAAATGAGGGGTCACTTATTTGAGACAGAGGTGAGGATTTTATTTTCCTCAAAGGATTGTGAGTCTTTGGAAGTCTCTTCATCTAAAGACAATGAATCCTGAATCTTTAACTACTTTTAAAGCAGAGGTAGATAAATTCTTGCATACCAAGGGGACTAATAATTAGTGGGACATCCAGAAATGTAGAGGTTAAAATCAGATCGCCCACGATCTTATTGGTTAAAAAAATCAAGTGGGTGTTCTTGTCCCTTTGTGTGTTCTAATTTGGTCACTGGTCAGGAACAGGAAACTGCAACTGAGGCAGGTAAGAGGACCCTCAATGTAGGAGCAATTGGGTCTATGCCTCTGCAATTGTTCAATATGTTGACATTCTTTCAGTGTGTTTGATGCTCGCAATGTTAAATTGATGCAGGGCAGCTAACAGGATCATGGATAGGTGAGAACCCAGTTCTTTAGTCTGGGGGAAGTGATAGCAGTGACAATGATCCCTTGCAAAATCTAACACTTTGACTCTTGATTGGGTGAAAACAAGGATCAATAGGTGCAGCACCAATAAGATTTGCCTATTTAAAAGTATGTTTTTAGTTTACAGTTTTGACCCGACTGCAAATTTCCCTAATTTGTAATTGCCTGGAGATGCCTAACAAAAGAAAGCTCCTACAGGTTTTGCACTCAAGTGCAGTCTGGCTACAAATTTCATGGAGCAATACATATGGGTTGAACGTATGTAGTAGGCTGGATGAAACACAGGTTTCAGTATGACTCATGAACCAACTGAGTGGATGCATTGATTTTCAAACAAGGCACTGACCCCCAACAAGATGCTCCTGACAAACATTTCCTTTATCCTGGTGTGACCTAAGATGTTCTTCTAAGGTAGAGAAGCACACAATTTCTGGAATAAATGTTGATTTGTGAAAGCTTGACAAAATGTCACAGAAAACTGTGTGCTATGTTAAAAGTTCACTTCAAATTTCTGATAGCAAGTGAACAGTAAAAGACAATGTTTATTTAAGTAGCATTCAAAATCCTCAGCAAAATGTCTTTACTCCAATCAGTTGGTTGCTTTTAAGAAAGGGTATTAGGTCAACTGCTAGCCATCAAATTATAGTGCATAAATAAACAAAAGAACTGTGGATGCAGTAAATCAGACACAAAAACAGAAATTGCTGGTAAAGTTCAGCAGGTCTGGCAATATAATGTGAAGAGAAATCAGAGTTAACATTTCTGGGCCCGTGACCCTTCCTCAGAAGGGTTCTGAGAAAGGTTCACCAGACTGGAAATGTTAACTTTGATAACTCTTCGCAGAGCTTAAAAATATGTTGCTGGAAAATCTCAGCAGGTCAGGCAGCATCAAAGGAGCAGGAGAGAAACTTCTGAATTATAGTGCATGTTAGTTTGTGAGCATTAACAAGCCATTTAAGTAGCAGTCAGGCCATTATAGAAACTTCATGTGACTGTTATAAATGCAAATTTTAATTCTTTCTTGCAAAAGATCTAATGGTGGCTTGGTAGATTCCCAATCTCCAAACCTAGAATGTGTAGGTTTAAGTCCCACCTTCCTCCGAAGAAGCAATACAAATTATCTGAGTAGTTTGATTAAATAATTAACTCTTCTATCAAAATGGTGTCCTAAGCTAACTGCAGACTATTTCGGTTTATAACCCAATTTTTGCAACCTTGCCTGCCCCTTAGTATCTGAACTATTGAAAATTGTATCCCACAAATGTTCATACTGTTTTCCAAAAAAGGTTATTGGTGAAACCAACAAAATTTAATCAATGGCTATGGATTGAGGGCTCAGTGGTGCAAAATAGGAAATGCATTTACTTTATGGATGACTGCTGCTTGTGTAATTTGATTGATTGTTGGAGTATCCCTTATTGATTTGTAAACTATGTTCATTGCTCAATTAAGTTATTAATTCCATGGTGCCTGTTGATCCATTAATTTATTGATTTGTGGATTCCTGTTGGTTTCTGAATTACCTGTGAGTCTGCTTCCCAATTAATTTGCTGGTGCCCACAGCATCATGAACTTATTAATTCACTGGCACCTGCTTCTGCGTTAATTCACTGATTCATTGGTGTGCACATTAGTTTATGAATTTATTAATTCACTGCTGATTTTTATCCATTAATTTGTTGGTGCCCACTATACTAATGTGTTACTGCACTAATTTGATCACTGCTGTTTAATTTATGAATTAGGTCATTTACAGTCATTTTTAAATTCATAGCTGTCTGTTTATTTCTGCTGCAATATTCATCATTATCCTTTCATGGCAACCACAAAGCATGTAGTTTGCCTCTTACAAATGACAAAAATACAAATTCTGATTTAAATTCTTCATTTCTTTTACTTAAAGTTAGAAGCACTGCTCCTTTTTTTTTCCAGGCACACATTATCTATATTCTTTCAGGACATTGTGGTACAGGTTTTAAAAAATGTACAAGCCATAGCTGCCTGTGTCCAATGTTTTGAGAGTCAACTCAGTCAATATAAAAATAATGACTGAGTACACCATTTGAGTACACTGAGTATTGCTGAAAAAATACACATTATTTTAGATGAAATATATTTTTGTTTCTGCAATGACTATGAAATTGATTGGATTTGATTTATTGTTGTCATATGTACAGAGATACAGTGAAAAGTGTTGTTTTGCATGCTTTAGAGGCAGATCGTACCACCAGGTAGCAAAACAGAGTACAGAATACAGGGGTACAGCCACAGAGAAAGATCAACATTAACATTTGAGAGGTCCTATCAAAAGTATGATAACAGCTGGGAAGAAGCTGTTCATGAATCTGTTCGTTGGTGTATTCAAATATATATATATATATATCTTCTGCTTGATGGAAGAGAGTATAGTCAGGTTTGGAGGGGTCTTTGATTATGTTGGTTGCTTTCCTGAAGCAGCAGGAAATATAGATAGAGTCAGTGGATGGAAAGTTGGTTTGTGTGTTAAACTGGGCTGTGCTCACAACTTTCTGTAGTTTTTTGCGGTCTTGGAAACATCAGTTGCCATACCACGCTGTGACTTATCCAGATAGGAGGCTTTCTCTGGTGCATCTATAAAAATCAATAAGAGTCTTTGTTGGCATGCTGCATTTCCTTAGCCTCCTGAGGAAGTGGAGGCATTGGTGTGCTTTCTTAACCATCACGTCAATGTGGGTAGGCCAGGGCAGATTATTGGTGATTATCAATCTCAGGAACTTGACGCTCTTGACCATTCATGCAGGCAGGAACCTGCTCTCCACTTTGCTTCCTAAAGTCAATGACCAGCTCCTTAATTTTGCTGACATTGATGGAATGAAGGGGATGGCTTCAATATATATATAGAGTCTGTGATGTATTCAAAGCCCTTAATATACAAGATTGGATTTTTATTTACTTGAATGGTCTAATGCTCAATGAAGTAACTGCTGGGATTTATTTAACTCAGGAAATCTGGTGACTGAGAAAACTTGATTTAGCAAGGGAAGAGATGTTGTTCTGCTCTTTTACAGACCACAGTATGAATCACGAGAGGAAGAAAAAGACTGCAACACTTGACAGCTGAAGTCTAGAAACACTAATTAGGCAAATGGGTTAGTGATTACTTGATACATTTTGAGGTTTAGCTTTGGCTCTAAATGAGGGAACCTATAAGCTAGGACAAGCATAGTGTTGTATTAAACTCTTAGGTTAATTGGTTAAACTACTTGATATAGTTAACATGATAATTGCAGAAAGAATTTGTTTTATTTGCTCATGAAATGTGGGCATCAGTGGCAGGGCCAGCATTTGATGCCCCATCCCTAATTGCCCAGAAGGCAGTTTAAGAATTAACCACCTTGCTGTGGGTCTGGAGCCACATGTAGGCCTGGAGTCACATGTCACAAGGTAAGGATGCAGTTTCCTTTCCTAAAGGACATCAATGAACCAATTGGGTTTTACCAACAATCGGCAATGGATTCTTGGTCATGATGAGATGCTGAATTTCTGAATTTTTGAAAAATTGATTCAAAGTCTACTATCTGCCAACATTCAAATCCAGGTCCCCAGGAAATTACCTAGGTCTCTGGATTAACATACCACTTATAACAGTAGGCCATCCCATCCTTAAACATTGAAATAAATAAATTTATATGAGTGCTGCTGAAGAAGACACCTTTTTTTCAGTTTGCATGAATCAGAAGAAGTCACAGAAGTACCCAAGTAATGGGAAAACCAACACATGATATGGGAGGAGGGTACTAATAGACTTTGATTGGTAGAGGTGGTGCCATAAAGAATGGATCAATTCATGATCAATTCATGATGACTGAAATTTAACTGCTAAGGTTAGTTGAAACTTTTAAACACATACATTGACATTGATTATTCAAGACAATGCCTTGACGAATAGGCCGCAGAATGGTTGTCACTTGTTTTATTGAGTTGAAACAGGCACAGTGTGTGTTCATGGAGGAGAAAGTGAGGGCTGCAACTGCTGGAGATCAGAATCGAGTACCTTATCTTCTGCCTTGGAACCCTGCAACCACACGGTATCAATGTGGATTTCACCAGTTTCCTCATTTCCCCTCCCCCCATTTTACCCCAGTCCCAAGCCTCCAACTCAGCTCCACCCTCTTGATCTGTCCATCACCTTTCCCATCTATCTACTCCACTCTCTTATGTGACCTAACACCTCCCTCCCATCTTCGTCTGCCTATCGCATTGCCAGCTATCTTCCCCCCCAACCCGAACCCCCTCCCATTTATCTCTCAGCTCCCCGGCCTACAAACCTCACTCCAGATGAAGGGCTTATGCCCAAAATGTCAATTCTCCTGCTCCTCAGAAGCTACCTGACCTGCTGTCGTTTTCCAGCACCACACTCTTGACTGTGTGTATTCATGTTTTTTTCAGTCTACAAAGGACAAGATCTAGCATGTTAAAGGATTATCAGACAGGTACATAGTGTGGCATACTTGCATGTACCGGAAGCTATATACAGGTCTATTATAACACATTTTTTGTCAACACAAATTCACTGTAATGTGATTGATGAATTGGGGACGTTGTTTCTACCGCGCAAATTTTTAAAGCATGTAATGGCGGTTAGGCGATTACAATGCCAACACTTTAAGTGCTGTTTCTAAAGGGCGATTTTTCTATAATGCGGGGTTGCACAAGAACCGCCTGTATCCACTTATGCAGTACAAATATTGTTTTCCCCTTTTCTTTGTAAATTGTACAATGAGTGCAAAATGAAAAGCCTCAACAAAATGTATCCTTTTTTCAGCAATACTACCAGACACCTAAACAAAATAAGGTTAGTCGGAGATATGGCAGAACAGGTTGCAAGTCTGAATTGCAGAATGTGTAAGTTTGAAAACAGCAAGATTCCCCAAAGCAAAGAGGATAGGAGATGTGAAATAAAAATAGAAAATTAACCTGGCAGCATCTGTTGAGAGAGACTCTGTCCCAAGACTCTTCTCCTTTACTGCAGGGAACAGGAAAAAGATGGCATTTATGTTGTTGGAAAAGGAAGAGAAGACATGAGCTGAACAGATGATGAATGCAACCCAAAGAAAAGACAAAGACAAATTGGGTAATGGGGCAATGGCAGTAAAAGAATAATCTTGATGCAAAATAAATGTAAATGATACCTGTGAATAGTTGAAAACTTGGTTGGCTTTACTGAGAAAAAACCCACATAAACAACCCACATAAACAAGACACTAGGCAGGATATGCGGAAGGAGTGTAATCAAAATGGAAGACGGTGTTAATGTTCTGAGTAGAACTCGATATTGACTCTTGAGTGCTGTAAAGTGTCCAAGCAGAAAATGAGACAGTATTCCTTCAGCTTGTGTTGGGCTTCACTGTAAAACTGCAGAAGGCCTAGGAAGGAAACGTTAGCATGGGAGAAAGGGTATATTGAAAAGGCAAACAACTGGAAGATTGCGGTGATTCTTACGGTCAGAGCAGTGATGTTTTGCAAGACAATCATCTAGCCTGGTTTTGGTCTTGTCAATGCAGAGAAGACCACACTGTAGGCAGTGAATCCTGATGAAGGACTTTAGCCCAAAACATCCATTTTCCTGCTCCTCAAATGCTTTGCTTTTCCAGCAACACTCTAATCTTGAATATGTGCCAAAGAGTGGCAGATGGAGTTTAATTTAGATAACTGTGAGGCCAAGTCAGGGCAGGACTTATACACTTGACTCTCCAGCATCTGCAATCCTCACTTTCTCATAGGGAATGGTGTTGAACAAGGAGACCTTAGGATACAGGTTAATAGTTCCTTGAAAGTGGAGTCACAGTTACACAAGATGGGTGAAGACGACATTTGCTATGCTTGCCTTTATTAGCCAGTGCATCGAGTATAGGAGTTGGGATGTTATGTTACAGTTGTGCATAATATTGGTTAGGCCACCTTTGGAATACTACATTCAATTCTGGTCTCCCTGCTATCAAAAGGATGTTGTGAAACTTGAAAGCTTTCAGAAAAGATTTACAAGGACGTTGCCAATATTGGAGCATTTGAGCTATAAGGAGAGGCGGAATATGCTGGGACTGTTTTCCCTACAGATGAGGAGGGACCTTACAGAGGTTTATAAAATCATGAGGGGCATGGATAGTGTGAATAGCCAAGGTCTTTTTTTCCCAGGGTAGGGGAGTCCAAAACTAGAGGGTATAGGATCAAGATGAGAGGGGAATAATTTAAAATGGATGTAACTCTTTTGCCAATTCTTTTACACAAAGGGTACTGTGTTTATGGAATGAGCTGCCAGAGGAAGTGGTAGAGGCTGGTACAATTACAACATTTAAAAATACATGAATAAGAAGGGTTTAGAGGGATATGAGCCAAATGCTGGCAAATGGAACTAAATTAATTTAGGGTATCTGGTCGACATGGACTAGTGGGATGAAAGAGTCTGGTTCCATGCTGTACAACTCTATGACTCTATGTACAAGGAAAATTCTACTTCATCTTGGTGTGATTGAGACCCTGGAGAGTGAGGAGGGATTATTGCTGGAGAAACACAGCAGGTCTGACAGCATCTGTGTAGAGAAAGCAGAATTAAAGTTTTGGGTCCAGTATTCCTTCTTCAGAACCCTTCAGTGGCTCAGAAGGCTGTTGGGATTGGAGGCAGGGCTGGTGAGAAGCAAGATGGTGGAAAATCAGAAAAGAAGTGTCGATGCTGTGTACTGGGGGAAAGATAGCATCTTCTGTATTCAAGAATGACAATCTTGAAATGTATTGCCTACGAGTTGAGAGATATCTCATAAAGGCTGGAAAGCAACTTGGAAAGAGAAGAGTAAATCCAGTTGTTGTGGTCCTTGCTGGAACAAATTGCATAGATAAGAAAAGGGATCAGGTCCAGTTTGAGGAATATTGATTTAAGAAAAGAATTCACCTCAGGGAAGAGGTAAACAGTGCAGAAGAAGCTTGGCACATGCTCCATCCTGAAAGAACACTATGACTAGTGAATACTCTACATAGAGGGAAATGACTTAAGTGAGGGGTGTAGTCTCATAAACGAACAGGCAGTCTCAGGAATATCTTGTTTAAAATTGGACAACGCAATGTAGTACTATATGCTTTATAATACATCATCCTACTCAAGCACTTTCCATTTAAAAGAAAATGGCTGGAAACTTCTGCCCTGTGAGACCGAATGATGTAATTGTAGTGAGCAGGAACTATGTCACAGGGAGATTTCATTATTTTGTCCAAGGTAACAAAATTGAAGCAGATCAAGTCATCCCTGCACTCCTAAGTATTATGGGGAGAAATAACTTCTAACTTCCTGAGGAGTCTGGTGCAGCCAGAGATGCCAGGTTTTAAAATTAATGAAGGAATAGTTGGAATCGTACAGAACTATTTTTCACAAAACCATTGGTGATTACTGATGATTTGGAGATGCTGGTGTTGGACTGAGGTGTACAAATTTAAAAATCACACCTGATGAAGGAGCAGCACTCCGGAAGCTAGTGCTTCCAAATAAATCTGTTGGACCATAACCTTCTGTTGTGTGATTTTTAAAATTGGAGATTATTAAAAGGCTCAGATTCTAGCCAGCACGATGGTGAATCTATTTCCCAGTTCATAGCCACTTTAAACACGTTAGTAGAGTTCTGTGAACTCAGTGACAACTTTAATGATTCTATCAGACACAGCCTAGTGTGTGGTTTAAGATGTGAAGCAATCCAGAAGAGACTACCTGTGGAATGCTACCTGTACTTAGAAACCTACGTTGGAAATAGCAGTCTCAATGGAACTAGCAGCCAAGGCAGCTTAACAGCTAAGCTCAAACATGAGAGTTTACACAATGGTGGCTGAGAGACTGGTACCAATGCAGACTCAAAGCTGTCATTGGTGTGCAAAACCAGGTAATGGAGCAGCAAATTGCTGGTTTAAAGAATCAGTATGCAGAAACTGTGCATAAAGGGCACTTGAACAGAGTTGTTTGAGGAAGAAACATGAACAACACACAACTAACGTACAGAAACTGATGAGTAGGAGGAAAATCTACATAGTACAAAAAGAGCAAGAGAAAACCCAGACTCTCAATCCAAAGAGGAACTGCTGTTAAACATGCTAGCCATTGCTAGTGACACCAACCCATACAGGATCTCTCCCCTACTGAATAGGCTAACCAATAAGAATGGAGGTGTACACCAGTGCATCAGTATCATTGACCTCAAAGTGTGTATCAGAATCAGCTCAATTGCATTGCACTGAAAACTCTTTAAAATGGTATTAAAATTTTACAAAGTTGAAATGGCACCTTTAAGCTGTTATATCAATGTGAATTGAAAGATTGATTTATAAGATCATTCTGAAGATTTCTCTTTATATGGTACCAAAGCAGTTTTTTCACTTTTATTAGGAAGAATGTAGTTGGAGAAGATCTACTCACCTGGGCTGAATTAAATCACATGTCAGATTTTGATACTGAACTATCACAACTAAATACGCCATGTTTTCAGTGGGCATCTGGGAAACATGGAAAAGATCTTGGTCAAATTGAAAATCAAGGATGAGAATCAAGCACAATTTTGCAATGCTAGATCAGTACCTTATGCAGTTAGGTCAGAGGTCAAGACAGAATTAGACAGGCTAGTCAAAATGGGAGTCCTTGAACCCACCAACATGAATAATTGGGTCATGAAGTAAGATAAATTGGTACATATCTGCAGTGAGTTTAAGGTCTCTTTTTATCTGGTACTCTGTGCTGAGCAGTATCCTTTGCTTTTAATAGACATATTTTCTGAACTAGCTTGAGGTCAGCTATTCATTAAAATTGATCTTGGACAAACCTATTTCCAGATGAATCTAAAGGATTCATCTCAAGATGTTCAACAATTTGTTATGCCAAAGTAAGAATTGGAAAAGGGAAGATCAATATGAAAGATCCTTTACATGAGCCATAAAGGCTTTATTTCAGACTAAAGTCCTATTCCATTTTGACTCGAAGTTACCATCACAAAGATATCATAGTATGTCACTGCATGGAATGGGAGCAATCGTTTCTCACATATTACCCAATGAAGACAAGAAGCCAATTGTTTTTGCATCAATATCCTGAAGAAAAAGCAGAAATGATAGAACACGCAGATAGTGAAAGAAGGCCTTGGAGTCATTTTGGCATTAGACAATTCCACCAGTACTTGGGTGTCTCGACTAACCACCCACAGATCATTGCCCACAATATTTGGGCCACACACAGGGTTATCTTCTCCAGCAGTGGAAATGTATACGGAGGTGGGCATTGCTTCTATTTCCTTACCATGCAATTAAATATCAGCAATCCAACATAAGTTGACAGGAGAACACAAGGACTGCTCTTGCTAAGATGCAGAGACATCCGTTTCTTGACATGTAGCACTTTTTATTGCACTGCAACAGTCAATTAACCAGGCATTACATACCACAGCTAACCAGTGGCAGCAACACCTTCTGCCTCTTATGTCTTACAAGTGGATCCATCTTCCAAAAGAGCAGCCCATCACCCACAGAGAAGGGTACCCTCGTTTCCCCATCTCATCCTGTGCAAGTGTGGGATAGAACATCGTCTGTTTTGCCTCCTGGCTCTTCCTAAGCAGCATGGATGACAACGTTCTTGCTGGGTTCTGTGGGGTCGCCCACTGAGTTTCACACACCTGCAGCTCCACACATGGGTGAGAGAGAAATGCCTCTGACAAACTAGTTTGTTCATCATCCTACGTTGTACCCACTGTTCACTTAGAAAATATATTAATGTTTAAAGCTTCTTCCACAAGCAATCATATGTCAATAGTTTTACCATTTCACCACTCATCTGATTACCCTGTCTCTGTTTTGGCTGCAAATTTTACATAGTGGCATGCAGCATCACTTCTTGATGCAACAAATCAAAATGTGGTTGCAGGGCTCTCGCCGCACTGGCTCACTCTGACACCCTGGGATTGTCCTCCTATGTTTTCCTGCTATTTGGCTGGCTATGTGTACAGGATTGTATATCTCAGTGAGTACCCCAGGAGTGACACTGACTGGAAGGTGTGATCGAGACATTCCATACTGCCTAGGCTTGTCCTCCTATGTTTTCCTGCTATTTGGCTGGCTATGTGTACAGGATTGTATATCTCAGTGAGTACCCCAGGAGTGACACTGACTGGAAGGTGTGATCAAGACATTCCATACTGCAGGATGATCAGGGGCTAGCCACACAGCAGCCTGTGTGAACAACTTAACAAGTGTTAAAGGACAACGTTGCTCCCCTATGAAGGACCTGTGAGTGGCTGGTGATACAGCTCCCTCCCCTCACCCCACATCAGTTCAATTACCACTCGCCCTCACCCGCCTCCCCCATTGTGAGTCCCTTCACAACCATTCTCCTCAATGTTGCACAATCTGCGTGCTTCATAAATGGCTCAACAATGAGTGGTGCTCTATGATTAGCTCTCAGCCATTGTGTTAATGTGTTGCTGAGATCATCAACATCACATTTTCCTTGCTAGGTGCCCATTCTGTTCAGCCCACAGGCTTCAGGATCCCCAGATCATCACCACTGGCCCCTACTTGTAAAATCATAGAGTTTAGCACAGAAACAGACCCTCCAATTCAACTCATCATGCCAACCAGGTTTCGCAAACTAAACTACTCCCATTTGCCTGCGTTTGGCCCTCTAAACCTTTCCTGATCATGTATTTGTCCAAATGTCTTTTACATGCTGTAATTGTATTCATTCCTACCACTTCCTCTGGTAATTCTTTCCACATATGCACCACTGTCTGTGTGACAAAGTTGACTCTCAGGATCCTTTTAAATCTTTCTCCTCTCACCTAAAGCTGATGCCTTCTAGTTTTGGATCTCCTTTTCTGGGGAAAAGACCATGGCTACTCCCCCTATCCATGCCTCTCAAGGTTTTATAAACCTCAGCCTCCTGTGTTCCAGGGAAAAAAGCACCAGCCTATCCAGCCTCTCCTTATAACTCAAATCCTCCAATCTTGGTATCATCCTTATATTTTTTCTTGCACCCTTTCTAGTTTAATAACATCCTTCCCACAACAGGGAGACCAGAATTGTATGTAGTATTCCAAACGTGACCTCACCAATGTCTTGTACTGCTGCAGCATGACATCCTAAATTTCAGTCAATGGAGGAAATGGGAAAATGGCCCACCCCATCAAATGATCAGACCTTTCAGCACTGTCCCTCACCTGCTCAGACCCTGGCTGGTAGATACACATGTACACAACTTGGAGACTCCTCCCCTCCAACAGACTAATCCCCCAAAGGAGACAAACTACTGACCATGACCTCATCCCTGCAACATGGAGGCATCCCCACTCCCCCCAATCCCCAACATGCACCCCACAACAGCACCACACCCATTCCATCAAATGTCAGAGATCTGACCATGCCCAACACTGACTATGCCCAGGACTGATAAGGGAGGCTGCCCTTAGTGAACTGTGCTAGAATCCCCCAGACTGATGGGTTTCCCATGGACTTTGCTGCTGACTACTCCCCTCAGACATGCTCCATTGAATATATCTTGTGAATGGTGCAAATACTGAGACCACATGGTTCAGGTGCTAGAATGACATGGCACACTGACATAAGACAAGCTGGACATGCCCTTGACTGAGGCCTGATATACAGCATGACCACTTGCCTGGTTGTCTGCGCTAATTGCCAATGAAAGGCATAGCAGGGCAGGATAGGTCAAGGCATGCATTCTACAGGACATGTTGATAAGCACCAGATGCATGTGCACTGAGAAAGCAAGGAACTGCCCATGAAGATAACCTGATTAAGGCCATGTAGTAGATTCCTTTCCTCATTTGCGTTTTTGTACAGGTTCCTGTAATTGATACAGACATACACTGCCGATTGCTAGTGTGCCCTCCTCAAACAATCTGCCTTTGTAGGGCGTTTGATATCTGTAATGGAAGGGTATGTATGGCCAGTGCTGGTGGATCAAGCCTGTTGTCTAGTTTGTCCATGGCCAACATGCATTTGCTGGAGCAAGTAGTGAGTTGAATCCACCAAGAACCTCCATCACTTTGTGTCAAGTTTTCCTAATTGCTAGTTTGTATGGTGAGTTTGATACGCTTGCATTAGATGGCAAGTTGAGCTAAGCTGTTTAACGAGCAATAATGGGAACCTACTGTGGGTTCATGAGAATCTTGCTAAGCCACTTTTTTGAAATATGAAAGAGGAGTGACCAGATGATCTTGACATTGAGATTAGCATCATCCAATTCTACCACGAATCTCACCATAGCCCATGTGGTTCAGAGTTGGTAAGCTTCCATCCTATACACACATATTTAGATGCAGAACAACAAGGAGACCTAATAAATCTGAGGATGAGGTAAAGATATTTGTGAACCAACTGAGTTTTTAATGACAACCTGATAATCTCCTGGTCACCATTACTAATGCTTCTTTTTTCATTCCAGATTTATTTAACCAATGGAATTTAATTCCTCAGCTGCCATGGTGCCATCTGAATTTATGTCTCCAGATCATTGGAGCAGTAACATAATATAATACTGTTCTACTTTACCATGCAAAAGTCAAACATCAACAGAAGCTTAAGGGACTGTTTTGATGGACTGCCAAAATTACACTAATGTGAAACTGCCACTGCATTGCCCTGCAGTAGATATTGACACAATTCTTGGTGTTCTGCTGAATGCTGACATTGTTGGTATCCTGCGTTGCTAAGGCAACAATGATGGAAAATACGAGGTATGATCTCACTCTGTCATTAACAACCTAATTTGAATGTGCCCACCATAATTGAGCAGGTGCATCTGACACTCTCTACGACTTCTGGCAGAGAATGTATGCAGCGCAAAAGTGGCTCAGAAACCAGAATTATGGCTCTTTGTCCAGATTTATAACCTCCAAACCGACCATTTCCACTAAAGTAGTGGTAAAGGAAAAAATCCTGTCCACTGTATTTCTGTACTATACAATGAGAAGGAAAAAATTACAGTAAAAAAGGAAGCAGAATAAGAAATACAATTCAACACAGCAAGAAACAAAAGTGATAATGAAATTGTTAGGTGCAGGAGGAAGAGTAGTCTGAAAAAAGTGGAAGAAACATGGAAAGACAAAGAAAAAGAGACAAAAGTACTTTTAAAACTCAGAAGCAAAACATCAGAAAAAAAAAACCATTGTTTAAAAATTATGGCCACCAGTTATGTGATATATAGGTTTTCTTTTGGGAACATTATAATTATTTCCCTATTAGTAATACAAATGAATATAACTGCTGAGATGACTCAGAAAATGGGTACACCCTGTTGTCACTATTGTGTGATCAGACATTTTACAGATAATGGCCAGGTCTTCAAACCATCCATTGTTTTGAAATGGCATTGATACAGTGTTAACTAATGTGAATGTTAAACTTTCATCATATTACAGTTTGGAAAAATGTAATAAAGTAAATACAAACATTTTGCATATTACTGGTATAACATTGTCTCCCAAGCACTAATTATACATTCATTGTTAGACTTCTGCTAGCTCAGCCTGGTTCTCGTGTTCACAGGCTGTCATTCCTAAAAACTGCATAATATGTTATTGTGCGTTAAAAACACTGTGCTGAATTGTAGTGAAAAAAGGTCACAAAAAAATCATGCTATTTTTGGAGAATGGAGGAACACCAATATCCAAAATCTGACTCAAAAGTAAGACAAGTAATACTTCCTCTAACATCCTCTTGGCCTGAATTTATTCATTGTAATTACAGAATGATTTGATGAGATGCAGGATAATCTTGGGGCAGATTTCTAAGATTTTGGTGTTTTCCTTTGAAAACCTGTGGTCCAATTTGATTATTTTCGGAAGTGCTTTCATAAGAGCTGAGTGAAATATTTTCAATTCATGCCAGAAGCTATTTCAGAATCAGAATATGCATTCAGTACGTCAGCAACAGCATTGGAACAAATTTGGTATTGGGTCCCTTTTGAATGAAACTGGTGAGATAATCAGACAACCCAAATGCAGTTCAGCGTTGGAACCAGATAAGGCTTGTCTGAATCCATTGCTGAGCTAGTTCACAGGTAGACCAGAAGAATAAAACTAAGGGAAATGAGTCCAAACTGGCAGCTGCCTGAGAAATTTGCTTTGAGACAGGAGGAGCATTTCTGCTCTTTCTTCCCAGAAATATGCTTTTTTTAAAATGTAGCCATTTCTTGAGTTGCACCTCCAAATATCGATTTTAGGATTAGCAACTTAAGACCTGGTACAATGAGGTAGAGCTTGTACGAAACAGACTGCACTCATGGATGTTGCATTGACATCTTACCTCAAGCCCAAGTTCCTGACTTGCAAGTGCAAATTATTTTAGATGGCAACTCCTTGACACCTAAAATGGCTCTTCTTCCAGAATAACAGCTGACAATTAACAGGGCCAACTGTGTATGTGTGGTTATGAGCTGAAATTCTTCCCCAAATGAGCGTAATATAATTGAATGCTGACTCCTATAATATTCATATTCATATAGGTGGACTTCACACAACTTTTCTTCTCCCTTTTATATATGTACATCCACTACTTAAATGTATATATTCAACACCACAAGGTTAAATCATTGCTCAGTAGTACAGAACTTATAGCGTGCTAAAAGGAGAAATGGAATCAAAGCTTTTCATCCTGCACTGATCGGGACTCGGACACAAGAAACAAACTTGTAGATAAAAGGACACTAATGTATACACAACAAAGAGAGGGCATGGATTGTTTGAGTCATCTTTGGTATAGAGATGCAGTAGGAACATTCAACTATCAATCTTAGTTCTCAGATTAGGCAGGTGGGCTCAGGTTGATCAAGGTGTTACATATATATGAACATTTGGATTGGGAGCAGAAGTAGAGCATTTTGCTCCTTGAAGTTGCTCTATTATTCAATAAGCTCTTGGCTGATCTGTTTGTGTTCAGATTTCAACATTGCCATCTATCCATGTAAATCTTCGAGTGCCTTGCCTCATTCTACTGAAGTCTAGTGAAAACAAGCCCAGTGTGTCCAATCTTTTTCATAGACATGCAGACTCATAGATGTTTACAGGACAGAAGGATATCATTTGGCCATCATGCTCATGCCTGTAAACAATGATTTGACGTACTAATTCCAATTTCCAGCTTTTGGCCCATACAGCTGGAAACTACACCATGCAACTGAACATCAAAATACTCCTTAAATGTAATGAGATATTTTCAATCAATCATCCTTACAGGTAGTTAGTTCCGGTCTTGCATCATCTTCAAGGTAAAAGGATTTCTCTTCAACTTTCCTCTTGACCTTCTATCTCATAGTTTAAATTTATGATTCCTGATTACTGGTCCTTTGACTGATGGGAAAGAAAACCTATCATGTTCCTTATAATCTCATTCACCTCTAACAGGTTTTCTCGTAACCGTCACTGCTCCAAGGAAAAGCTCACCAATTTAATTAACCTTTCCCCTATCTGAATACGACCAGCCCAGACTACATCCTGGAAATCTTCTCTGCACCCTCCCTAATAGAATCACATCCTTCTAATAATGTGGTGACCAGAACTGCATCCAGTGCTCCATTGTGGCCTAATCAGTGTTTTATACAGTTCCAGCAGTACCTCCCTGCTCTTGTATTCAATGTTTCTGCTAATAAAGGCAGGTGTCAATTTGCCATCTTAACCACCTTATCTGTCTGCTACCAACAGGGATCTGCAGCTATGCACACCAAGGCCTTTCTCAGCACATTCCAGGCTCCTCCCATTCATAGTGTAATCCCCATGTTAGCCTTTCTAAAGTGGACTGCATTACATTTTTCCAGGTTGGATTCCATTTGCCACTGAACTGCTCACTAACCAGCCCTTTGAGATCGTCCTGCATTTTCCTGCTATCCTCTACATTAATTGCTCCCTACAAATCTTCTGTCATCTACAACTTGATTATATTACATTTCACACCTGGCCATTGACAATAAACCGCAAACAGACAGGGTCCCAGCACTAAACTCAGCAGAACCCCACTCAGTACAGAACCATCCCTCTACCATCACCTTCTGCTTCCTCCCTGTCAGGCAATTTGGGATCCAATGTGGCACTTTGCTTTGGTTTCCATGTGCTTTTACTTTCTTGACCAATCTGCCATGAAGGACCTTATCAAAAGCTTTGCTAAAGTTCATGGAGACCACAATGAAATGTGTTATTCTCATCAGCAATCCTTATTACATCATCAAAAAATTGGATCAAATTTATCAAAAAGAACATTCCCTTAACAAATCCTTACTATCTCTGATTAATTTGAGTCTCTCCATACGCAGAGATATTCCATCCTACACAGCTTTTTTCTAATAACTTCCTCATCATCAAGGTTAAATTAACTGGCCTTTAATATCTTGGTCTATCCTTTCTCTTCCTTCCTTTTTAAAATAATTGGGCATTAGCAATTTTTCAGTTCTCTGGCATCTCATCTATGGCCTGCGAGGATCTGAAGATTACTGTTGAGATCCTTGACATCGTCTCTCTTGCCCCTCATAATAGCCTGATACATGTCATTATCTTTCCTCATAAGACAACCAGCTTGTTATAATCAATTCAGTAAACCTACTCTGAATCACTTCCAATATACTTATTTCCTTAAATCAGGAGACTGAAATGCTAAACAGTGTTCAAGATGTGATCTCACTAATACTCTGTAAAACTGATGCACAACATTCTTACTTTCATTACTCTTCTAATAAAGACTAGCATCCCCATTAGCTTTCCTGATTACATGCTGTGCCTGCTAATGTTTTGTGACTCATACACGAGAACAACTAGATGCCTCTACATCTTGAAATTCTGGTTGTTCTCTGCTAAAGTTCTGTGTTTTTTAAATCTTACTGCCAAAGTGAACAACTTTACATTTCCCACATCACACTACATCTGCCAGACTTTCACCCACTCTCAAACTATCTTCATTTGTCTGCATAATTATTATAGAGACAAAAAAAACTGCAGATGCTGGAATCCAAAATAGACAGGCAGGAGGCTGGAAGAACACGGTAAAAACAATGACTGCAGATGCTGGAAATATCTCTCCACGTTTTAGGCTCACTGCCTTTATTCCTGATGAAGAGCTTTTGCCTGAAACGTCGATTTCGCTGCACTTTGGATGCTGCCTGAACTGCTGTGCTCTTCCAGCACCACTAATCCAGGCTGGAAGAACACAGCAAGCCAGGCAGCATCAGGAGGTGGGGAATTCGACATTTCGGGTGTAACCTTTCTCTAGTCCTGAAGAAGGGTTACACCTGAAACGTCAACTTCTCCACTTCCTGATGCTACCTGGCTTGCTGTGTTCTTCCCGCCTCCTGAATCCTTATTACATCAGCTTCAAAACATACTTTGCAAGTGCAGTCAGGGAGTGTTTAATCTAGAATGGCAGGGGGATGCAAACCTAAAACCGGGAGACAAAGGAGGGAGAAATAAGGAAAGAAATAAAAGCCAGAAATGTAAGAAGCAAAAGTGAAAGGCAGAAAAAAAATGAGGCAAAAAATCAAATGGGGCTAAGCTGATTAGAAAGTCAAAAAGATAAGCCTAATGGTTTTGTGTCATAATGCACTGAGCATTGCAAATAATGAAGATAAATTAGGAGTAAAAATTGATATGAACATCATGATATAGTTACAACCACAGGGGACATGGCTGCAGGGTTATCAAGCTTAGGAACTGACCTTCTGGGGTATTCACTATTTAGGAAGGACAGACCAAATGGGAAAGGAGGTGGGGTGGCATTGTTAGCAAAAACGTATGTCCGTGCAATAGCAAGGAAGGAAATTGGCTTTGAAAAATCGATCTGTAATTGGAATCTGTATGGGTGGAGATAAAAAATACCAAGGGCATACCATGTATCTGGGGTTGTCTACTGGACCCCGAAAAATAGCTAAGATGTAAGGAAAGGCTGTAAACAAGAAATCGGAGATACATGTAATAAGCATACAACTTTAATTATGAGTTACTTTTATGTAAATTTGTAATGGTATTGAGAAGGATTTCCTGGCATGTGTATATTTTTTTTAGACCAATGCTGACAATCCAACTGGAGAACACGTTATTTTAGACTGGGTCCTGTACAACGAGAAAGGATTAATTTACAAACTTGTTGTGTGTGGTCCCTTGAGGAAGAAAAAAACCAATACGATAGAATTCCATATTAAGATGGAGACTGAAATAGTCAAATCTGAAATTAGGCTCCTGAATCTAAATAAAAGGATCTATGAGGGTACAAGACACAAGTTGACAAGGCTAGACTGTGAAGCCCTACTAAAAGGGTTGACGGAGGATTGGCATTGATCCATATTTAAAGAGGCTGTGCATGAATTGCAATAAAATTCATTCCTGTTGAGCACAAAAATAAAAAAGGAAAGGTGGCTCAACCATGTTTACAAGTTAAATTTGGGATATGATTAGATATGAGGAGCAGACTTGTAAAATTGACAGAAGAAGCAGAAAGCCTGAGAACTGGGAACATTTTAGAGTTCAGTAAAAAGAGAATGAAAAGATTGATCAAGAAGACAAAAATAGAGTATGACCATAAAATTGGTGGGAACATAGAAACTGACCATAAACACTTCTATTACATGTGAAGAAAAAAAAGCTTTGTTAAGACAAACTTTGTAAAGTTCCTAACAATTAGAAGCTGAGGAAATTATGATGGGAAACAAAGAATGGTGGAAAAATTGAGCACATCCTTTTTTTCCATCTTCACAAAGGAGGGCACAAATAATGTCTCAGAAAAGTTAGGGAATCAAGGGACTTGTGAGAGAGTCAAATTGAAGGAAATCAATATAATGAGAGTTCAGAGACAGTATATTCCTGCTGAAGTGAAGAGTAACGTTGGTAAGAATAGGGAACAATGGATGAAAAAAGATATTGAGGCTCCGGTCAAGAATAAGAAGGAGGCATATGATAGGTGTAGACGACTGGGATGGTGAATCTCTTGAAGAGTATAAGCAGTATGGAGGCATGCTTAAGAGGAAAATCAGGAAGGTAAAGAGGGATATGAGATAGCCTTGGCATATAAGATTAAGGATAATCCAAAGAGATTCTACAAGTACATTAAGAGAAAAAGAGCAACTAGGGAGAGGATAGGGCCCCTTAAAGATCAACAAGGTTGTCTATGGGTGGAACCACAGGAGATGGCAGAGATGCTAAATGAATATTTTGTGTCAGTATTTACTATGGAAAAAGACATAGAGGCCAGGGAACTCAGGGAAATAAATATTGATGTCTTGAAAACAGACCTTATTACAAAAGAGGAGGTGCTAAAGTTATGTTTTAATAAACAAAAAGGTGAATAAATCTTTGGTACCTGATCAAGTGTATCCCAGGACATTGCGGAAAGCTAAAGAAGATATTGTGAGGCTACTAGCAGAGATATTTGTAACATCTACAGCCAGGAGTGAGGTGCCAGAGAACTGTAGGGTGGCTAATGTTGTGCCTTTATTTAAGCAAAGCTGTAAGGTGAGGTTTTGCTATTTTGGAATTAATAGCTGAAGTTTTAAAGTGTGATAGACTTTGCATATGCCTTTATATATTTCAAGACATTCTGACATTTCTCTGTAAATTTGTAACAAAATGTCACTCACTTCTCTTTGATGTCATGTTCAGACATGTTATTGCTGCATAGTGCTACACGATAGCACTATGTATTAATTATGTGTCCTTTGTTGTATTTGTTACATCTTATTAAGTTACTAGAACATTAAGTATAGAATTATTTCAGCAATCACCATTCAGCTATATAAAATATACAGCCTTACAGATATGAATATTGAATAATATGATTACCAATGAGATGTAAGCAGTTGCATTGTCATTGGTTTCAGATAAAGTAACACTTGTATTGTCTTGATTTATGAATTACCAGTTATTCTTTAAGATAATTGTTTAATGTACTAATTTTCACTGTAGTCAGGTGCTTGGTGGAATGACTTTGGGCAGGTGTAATTAAAAGAAATAGACAGTAACAGATAATCTTCTATAGGCTAGATGGTAACATGGAGTGGTTTAAAAATGCTTTTAATTTCTAAGGAAATAAATTCCAGGAATTGTAATGTAGTAATCTACAGATTGAAATGCAACATTGCAAAATGATGTAATCATAATCAGATTACATACAGAATAAATTGGAATATTCATTTCAGCTCATGTCAGAATTTAAACTGACTTCATTGCTTCATGCCACTGCGATATTGAAACTTGAGAAATTCCCTTAAAAAAACCTTTTGTTTCATTGGAACACCATTAAAATCTGTTACTAATTGTCATGAAGCTTACCTGGAAATTGTATTAATTGTAAGATTTTGGCAGAACCTACAATAACTTATCCACTGTAAATATAGCAAACAAAATTATATTGATTGGATTTTGAACTAGACATAATTGAATACCTGATCCAAAATTCTGCTGAATTAACAAAACTCAGCACATAAATAAGACAAATCCTATTTCATAAAATGGTTATGGATGGTTATTAAAAATATTCAGAGCACGACTGACCACAACTGAATTCAGGACCCGAGGTATAGTCAGTATATTTGGTTATTCAGCAATGCCAAGGATTATACTTTCATTCATATCTAATACAACTAAAAAACAATTTTACCTAAAGCAGAAAGACAGTCTGCTATGACACATGGATAAAAGACTTAAGCAGTCTGCTCTTCATTTGTGGTCTATCTGAAGATAGGTCCTTGACTCATAGTTAATAGTCCATGTTTCCCTACCCAGCACTAGAGTTTTAACTAGTGAAGTTGGCTTCGGGTTGCAAGGCATCCAGTACTGATGGCTTACCTCTTGTTCTTTTTAACTCTCCCTTGTCTCCCTTGAGATCCTCCATCCCTGACACTTCTTGTAAGCTCTATTTCTCTTGAGATATCCCACAAGGTGCTGAGCTGGATATTGTCAACGGAATGCCATTCTTCATGTCATAGCTAGAATTGTGAACCACTTAAACATTTCTGCTTACTGTCTTTGCCCACAAAATTATTATTAAAATTCTAAGTACCAATTGCAAGCATGCAACACAAACTCAATTTAGTGGTTAGGAAGCTTTACATTGATTAAACTTATTGTCAATTACATTGCTGGATCAACAACAGCCTCCAAGAGAGTTCTGGTCAAACAGGGAGGCTGTGCATCATGCCACAACATTCCTGCTCTACTACATTGCTGTTAACATAAGACTTGAGCATAGAAAGAGCATTGAAAGGCACCAGTGCTTTTCAAAAATAAATTTCACTTGTAAATATTTCAAGTTATTAATGTGTGCATCATAATTATTTGTTGAGATAGCTCAGCCAGAGAGCTAAATGAATTGACATGCCTCATGATTAGCATGCTTCATGCCACTGACCTTACCTTTTGTCCCTCCTGGGTCTGTCTTTCAATCATCTCTGCTACCAATCCACACAATCCCCTCTCACCATTTATTCACCCTTATCAGTCCCAGATCCTCATGCAAGAGTTCATTCTCAATCTCCTCATCCCTGTACCATAGAGTTAAACAAGGATAGCCTTTGTCTAGATTAGAGTAGTGCTGGAAAAGCACAGCAGGTCAGGCAGCATCCAAGGAGCAGGAAAATCAATGTTTCGTGCTAAAGCCCTTCATCGGGAACCTTTGATCTACCCAACTGCACAAAACTGACAAGTACATGCTACCTTTAAATGATTATGAACTGGGTTGAGAAGATTTATTTCTTGAAGGTAACACTTGATTGTGAGCTAATTTATGTTAATGATTATTCATGGAATGTAAATCTATTGACAGTTTCACAGCTGTTGACTTTAACTTTCCACTCAACTCATCTTCAGGATATTAAAATTGTGTATTCCACTTAAAAGTCACTATGAACATCACACTCACGGTCTTCAGAGATCCATAATGTTCCATCCTCTCTGTCAGTTAGGTATGGGAATTAAAAATTATTGGAGCAGATGAGAAAGTAGAATTTGAAACATAAATTGATCAGCTGTGAACATAATAAATGCAACAGCAGGCTCAAGGAGTCGAATGGTCTATGCTCCTGTGATTTTGCATGTGTGTATGTATGTAATAACCTTCAGCAAATTTCTTTGTTCACTCTCCACAGCACTTCATCATTTGACACCATTACTTTTCTGTCCGCAAGATCTTTCATTTTCCTCTAAACTTGCATTTCAAACCAAGTTGGTTTCCTCTGTCTGTAATATTCAAGTCTCACAAAAAAACACTCAACATTAAACTCTTTATACGTCAATTTTGAGTCATTTATTCACAAAATACAAATTCCCCATTGTTATCTTTGTTCTTGTTTCTTTGCATCTTCCATCTGCTGGTCATATGCTTCCTAAATACTGGAATGCTTACACTTGTTCTGGTTGGCTTCCTTTAGTGAATATATAAATATTTCTCAATGTTTTTCCAAAACTCACTTTTATTCTGAAGTTCATACCTGTAGTTACTAATCTATCTTATGATTCTTCTTCTGTGCTTACTACAAGTGCTTTGACATGTGCAAGTCAAACTGATGTTGTAGTCAACAGTTAACTGTTGCAAAAAGAGATAAATATTTCTTTCTGATGTCTGTAAGGAGTGTAGTCTAATAGTTCTTGAATAATGTGACGATGAACATGCTTTTTTTTCTTCTTTTGAGTAAAAATCTTTTAATTTATTTTATTAAATGTACATTGGAAAATCTTTATGAACATGTTTAGTGACTCATCTCCACAGTAAACAAAAATAAAAATAAAACTTTAGTTCTATCAAATCAGGTTTCATTCTAGGACCTGACTAGTCCAGTAGTACCATCACTGAAATCATAAATTTAATTTGATTTGAATTGATTTATTACTGTCGCATGTACTGACATAAAATGAAAAGTGTTGCTTTGTGCACTCAACAGACAGCCCATACCATACAAAGTGCATCAAGTAGCAGAACCGAGTGCAGAACAAAGTGTGACAGTTGCAGAGAAGGTGCAGAGAGACAGATCAACGTTAACATTTGAGTGGACAATTCAAAAGTCTGATAAGAGTAAGGAAGAAGTTGTTCCTGAATCTGTTCATATGTATATTATACCTTCTGCCTGACGGAAGAGAGTGGAAGAGGGTATAACCAGGATGGGAGGGATCTTTGATTATGTTGGTTGCCTTCCTGAGGCAACAGGAAGTGTAGATGGAGTCAATGAATGGAAGGCAGGTTTGCATGATGGACTGGGCTACATTCATGATTCTTGTCCAACTTCTGATTTTCTGTATAATTCTAAAGCAAACTGAATCTAAATAACTATCTTCTCCAAGTTGGCCAATGAATTGACTTGCATTGAATTTGCTTGGAAGTGCTAGTTATCACTCTATTGCAGTATAATATGGTTAGTAATACCACTTAGTGTAAATCAGTTTGAAATCTGTTGTTCTTTAAGTTGTATCCTTGTATTCATCAATACAATTTTAAATATGTTGCTTAAAGTTTGTGCACACTGTTTAAAATACTGTATCACAGCAAACCTGTACAAAAGTTATTCAATATATTTTAAATTATGTCAAATACTGTGTTGGAGTGAAGAACAGCTTTCAACCTGTTTCTATATCCTTTCAATATTGCAATATCTCCATTCGGCTTGATGGGTTTTACTCCCATTTTTCCCAATAATTAAAATGATGATTTCTTGTCCTTTACATTGCATTCTGCAGGAAAAATGGAGTTTTTCCACTTTGTCCCTGAGGAAAAATAGAGAATTTCCTGCCTTCAATGGTCGAAAACACAATGCACCTTCCTCTGTACAACATTTGTTCTTTTCCACCTTAAGTAAATTCTGAGACCTACACAATTTTGCAATCTCAGTACAAATTATTTTCTGACCCTTTTACTGTCTCTTGTTTAAGGTTTTAGTGTGCACCTTAACTTTGATTGTAGGATCTGTACAATTATAGTCAGGGTTCTAAAAGAGAGCCAAACTAGATTTTACTCATCTTGATTAGTCAAAAGACCCATTTCAGTTAAAAATATATTTTACATATGTTTCCATGAATTATTAAGTTTAACAAAGCAAGTTGAAAAGAATTGATACTGAGGCAAAGATTTGACAGTTAATCAACTTTGAGGTGCCAGTTCACATCACACTGATTAACTGGGCTCTGGTCTCTTGGTCTGTCTATTGGCAGCAGGATGTTATTAAACCTTACCACGTACTGCACCGTCATGCATGATCAGAGACACCCTGAACTTACGCATGTCATCATGCACCTTGTTTTGATGTTTACTTGGAGGCATATATATTTGAATTGGGGTGATAAGCTCAGTTGGCTGGACAGCTGATTAGTGCTGTGAACAGCACGGGTTCAGTTTTCCTTCTCAACTTTGCCTGAGGTATGATGACCTTCAGGTTAAAATAAAAGAAAAATAATCAGAAATATAATTTTTTGTGCCAAGTATCACCAACCAGCAGACAGTTCTCCACCAGTTTCCATTGACTTCAGTTTTTGTCAAGTTCCTTGATATCACGGTCTGTTAAATATGACCTTGATGTTAAGGGCAATCTCTCTTACCTCACCTCGAAAATTCTGCTCTTTTGCCCATGTTTAAATCAATGAAGTCAGGAACTGAGTGGTTTAGAGGAACGCAAACTGAGCATCAGTGAGCAGGTCATTGCTAACTAAGTGCTGCTTGATCGCACTGTTTGTAACCCCATCCACTGTTAGTAACTTTACCGATGATTGAGATTGTTGAGGTAGTAATTGGTCAGGTTGCAGCTGTAATTTTTTTTATTTGTGTACAGGACATACGTGGAAAAGTTTCCACTTGTTCAGTAGATTCAATTTTCATATCTGTACAGGAAACAGCTTGGCAGGGATGTGTCAAGTACTCTTTAAACTTGATACCAAAATGGTGGGCTCTGGTAGTTGCTATTCAATAAGTAATCAACACTGCTCATGGCATTTATAAGTCCATTTTGATTCAACAGATTGCCATTTGGGATTGTTCAGCATGAGAACTTTTTTAATGGAGTCTAAACATTACAATAATTAGATTGTGCCATATATCACGAGATGATGACATATTGAAACATGGCAATTGTTAGGAAGCATGACAAAAACATCTATGCAGTATAAAAATGCTTATAGACCAGTGTCCTTAACCTCAATGACTGTAAATATTCCAAAGAAATGTGTACCTTTTTTTGGACAAATTGTTGACAAGGACGGAATCATGCCAGAATGATGGGAAAATAAAGGCTGTTAATGAGTTCTCCACTCTAAAATAAGTTCAATCTGCAAAGATATCTAGGCAAGGCCACCACATTGGTGAAAGTTTGCCTCTTTTGGCAACAATGACTGAAATCTTGAGGCAACACCTGAAAAAGACAGAAGGATCACCCATGACTCACATCAGCAGGATTATATCCAAAAGATTTGATGACCCATTACAATCCATCGTTTACAGCTATCATATTTGCAGATAGTTCAGGTACAGTTATAGGAGCGGGTTTTGAGAAGATTTGTAGCTCAGATTGAGCCTTTGGATGTAGGTTTGCTCACTGAGCTGCAAGGTTCGTTTCCAAACATTTCATTACCTTACTAGGTAACATCTTCAGTGGGCCTCAGGCAAAGCAGTATGCATTGTTTTTCTGTAGACTATATGTGTAACCAACACATACTGACCAAATATTGAAGTTCAGAAGCAATCATCCCAACATCCACAAACGAAGCTGCATCAGAACATTATTTCAATGAGTCAACACAGACCGCAGCACAAAGGAACTATGCACAGCAGAGGAAAATCACCTATACCATTTATTCAAAAAGAATGGGTATCCAATGAACACATTCTGCCGATTTCTCAGAAACAAACCCAAAAAAGCAGACAAAACATATCCAGAAACCTAGCCAGCTGTGCTTTTCAGAGCAACAGTTGACTGGCTTACTAAGAATAACATGGGATTTGTTTGGATTGAATTATATACGCAGGCCATAGTGATATAATAGCCAGCAACCTAAATAGCCTTGAACAAATTTGACAGGAACAATGAGTTGTCATTTATCTGTATTGCACCAAAGTTTGGTCAAACCACTGGGCCCAGTAGGTTGGCCATGATGATCTATTTTAAGCATTGACAGTACTTCACAATTATAGATGTCTTGCTGGGGTTTCACGAAAGGCTGGTCATTCTAGCTTCCTACCCGGAATTTAAATCCAATTAATTAAATCTATAATAAGAAAACCAGTCTCATTATACCCAGCATAACTCTTGTTGGGTGTTGTAGCAATTCTGAAAATGCGTTGCTGGAAAAGCGCAGCAGGTCAGGCAATATCCAAGGAGCAGGAGAATCGACATTTCAGGCATAAGCCCTTCTTCAGGAATCTTGTTGCAATTCATCTGGTTCACTAAAGTCCTCTCGGGAAGGAAATCTGCCATCCCTACCAGATCTGGCCAGCAACTGACTCCAGACTCACAGCAATGTATTTGACTCTCAACTGCCTTTTCAAGGGCAATTAGGTGTGGGTAACAAACTCCAGTTCTGTCAGTGAAACACACATCCCATGAAAAAATAAAATGGCAAGATAGCCTAAGCAAGATGCACCTGAGAAACTTGTGCTTTGTCGTCTATGTGCTGATCAAGGCTCTCAAAGAAAATTAATTTCGCATAAATATCTGTATAACGTCTGCTATTCGCAGCACTGAGCAGGATAAATCACTGATCGCCACTCCTTTACCCACAAATCCAAGTTTGTATCAAAGTCAACATTTTTCTTCAAAAGGTCTTTAACTGTCTCGTCCCAACTCTCAACTTTCCATTCATCTGCGGGCATCACAGTGAGCTGATTACATGTTCAAGTTCAGAACTGGCTATATAGTGGCTGAAAGCCTAGTTAGCAAACTGTGGTCCAACAGACCAGCGAGATAGGTTGGAGCCTGATCTCGCTGCAGAAAAGCTGTCAACCAATGATTCATTGTCATGAACCCAATGAGGAATGATGGTAATGTTCTGCAGACTATTTAAGGTCAAGGTCAGAAAGGTGGTCAAGATCACAATCTTGTGTGCAGTTTTGGAATCCATTTATAGAAGGTATGTGATAACATGGAATTGGGTATAGGGGAGATTTACCAGGATGTTGCCTGACCTGGAGAGTTTTAGATATGAAGAGAGTTTGGATAGATACAGGTTTTGTTCCTTGGAACAGGGGAGACTGGAGGAAAATACATTTGAGATGCAGTTAATATGTAAATTGTAAGTATTTCTGTAGCCATGGTGATTTATTTTCAAAAAAGGCTTTGTGGCCTAGCTTCAGATTTAGTGTGCTTTTGTGTAAATTAGTTGGGCTTTACAACTGATCCAAATAAATAAACTCCTGGCACGAGAGATTTTCTTAAGCTTTGGGGAAACAGCTTTCAGCCCTTCCCCAATATCTTAGAGAGAGAGAGAGACAGGTTTATTTTTAGTTTTACTTTGGATTTTGGGCAGTCATGTGAAGTTCTTCAGGGAAGGTACTTCTATAAGCCAATGGACCTGAAAAGGGACGGAAACTTGGATATATGAGAGTAAAGAGGTAGTGGTTATCCAAACCAAAACAGTTGGGATAAAATTCTAAATATGTTCCTAAAACCCAAGTACATTTAAACTAAGGTATATCATGTATACAGGAAGAAGCTTTCTGCAGTTTGAGTCTAAAAGTTAAAGTCACAAGTGAAATCAAACAATTGGGGTGTTATAAACTCTGGTCTGAGTACTGTACAAGTGGTTTCTTTGAGTACTGTACAAGGTGTATTTTTGCAAACATAACAATATGTATTTCTGGGTACTGTACCTGGAGTGAACTTGGGGTAGAATAAACGGCTGTTTTTTTAAATAATGTGTAAAGGATTGTTTTGTGATCAATGGAATTATACCTTTACTATAAAAATGTTTCTATTGTATTTTATCTTCATTTTGTTTGTTAACAAACCTTTGCTTTATTGTTAAAACAAAATCTGCAGCATTGTGTGCTCTTGTTTCAGCAAGGCACCACTTTGTTTAAATCAAACCGAAACAAAATATCGTCTCTCAAACTGGGTTTCAGTCTGAGATCTGATTTTTCCAGTAATAACATCAGCTGGGATTAGAACTGAATGTTACATTCCATGAATGCAATGATGAAACAAATGCGATGGGGATGTGGTGGGGAGTGGTGTTTAAGGTACTGGTTCTGAACGGGTTAATTTTGGATTCTGAATCTCTCTCCAATCTAATGATGTCGCAGACTTGGATTGGAAAAAAATAGGGAGAATGGCACTAGTTCTTCACGGAGATGGATGTGTCATCTGTATTTCCTATAGCACTCGCCACAACGTCTAACTGGCTGTTGTAGTTATTTTAATCAATCTGTTCAGATATGCTATGACACATGTTCAGGACAAATAGTACATGAACTGGACTTTCTGGCCCAGAGGCAGGAACACTACCACTGTGCCACAAGAGCTGTCTTGATCCTTCAAACGTTTTTGCAGATGCTTTTATCAGGTGCTCCACTGACTACTGCATGTTCCCATGTGGGTGCTTGCATCAAACTATTTGCACAAGTTACAACACACCTTTAGAGCAGGTGAGACTTGAATCCTGAGGTAGGCACACTACCACTGTGCCACAAGACCATTCAACTAATTATTGTAACTTGGTATCATCTGATAAATAACATCTTGTTAAGACAAGCACTTCTTATTCAGTGTAACTAGTGCCATTGCAAACCACATAGGCCCCTAACCCTAATGAAAGTAAGAAGAATTATGGTACCATCGTTTTACCCATAACTATTGCTCCTTGTTTCTCATTATTTCCTCCTGAATTTGTCATTCTCATTTAATCATTCATGTAATCACTTTTGCTGAACATTGTAGTTCACAGAGAATCATAGAGATGTGTAGCACGGAACCAGACCCCTCAGTCCAACTCATTCCATACCGACCAGATATCCTGAACTAATTGAATCTCATTTGCCAGCACTTGGTCTACATCCCTCGAAACCCTACCTATTCATATGCCCATCCAGATCCCTTTTAAATGTTGCAATTATGTGAGCCTCCACCACTTCCTCTGCCAGCTCATTCCAAACACGCAAAACCCTCTGCGTGAAAAAATTGCCCCTTAGGTCCCTTTTATATCTTTCCCCTCTCACTCTAAACTTATGCCCACTAGTATTGGGGCCCCCACACCCCAGCGAAAATGCCTTTCTATTTATCCTATTCAGTGATGGCATGGTGGGTCAGTGGTTAGCACTGCTGCCTTACAGCGCCAGGGACCTGGGTTTGATTCCTCCTCGGGAGACTGCCTGTGTGGAGTTTGCATATTCTTCCTGCATTAGTGTGGATTTCCTCCGTTTTCCTCCCCAATCCAAAGATGTGCAGATCAGGTGCATTGGCCATGCTAACTTGCCCATCGTGTTAGGTGCATTAGTCAGAGGTACATGTAGGAGAATGGGTGTGGCTGGGTTAATGTTCGGAGGATTGGTGTGGGCTTGTTGGGCCGACGGGCCTGTTTCCATACTGTACGGAATCTAATATAACACAAGGATGTTTCATTTCTCTTATTCTATTTCTTGCTCCAGGTCTTCTTTACTTTCATTCCCGTTCCATGTTTATATATTCACACTTCAATACTTCTGGTGCTGCTTAACTTGTTCATGTGATGTTTTTGCTGGATAGTGAATTGGAAGCGCCACTCCATCTTTTGTTGAATATAATATCACCCGTCCTTCAACACGGATTCCTGTTTATCATTGGTTCCTTTTGTACGCAGATGCCATCCTGAGCCATTATCTTGACTATATCCATCAGCGGCCCACCATTACTTGCAGTGTGGTGATGGTTTACTCATTGAACACTTGATCATTGTCACAGATAGTTCTGGGCTACGAAATCTGTAGATTACTTCACACATCAGAACTGACCTGAATAACACTTAAAATCATTTTTAATATATCACAGTTCAAAAGACGCTTCCTAAAACCTAACAGAAGCTGCTTGTTAAATAATGCTTTGGTTCGATTTTGAAGTATGTAATAGTTTGGAATGTTCCTACTGCTTGTGTGGCTAGCAAGAACATTAGTATTACAGCAAGTGGAATTGGAATGCATCTAAAACTTTATGACAATTATACAATTCCAAAAGCTTTAAAACAAAATATATACCTCTTTTTTAGTAAATGATTAAAATCTTAGCAACAATGATTACAATTTTTTGGCTGTTTCTGAATGGGAAAGCATAGGCAACCTTTAACCTACCATCTTTGGTGTGTACTGATATTATTCTTATGTTGCCTTCTTTCTTTCTTGTGTTTCACTGTCACTTTGCTTCTGTTTCTCTCCGTATCTCACTCCTTTACTGATTCCAGTTTGGCTGTTTTGTATTTCCTGTCTTTTTTTTCAGTGACAGCCTATCACTGCAAACTTGGTGGTGTCATGGAAAGCCTGCTGAAAAATGCTATTCCCTCGATTTACAATCTGACCTCACACCCAGTTCTTTATATGACTTTTTAATTTGCTATTTAACACAAATTAATTATTGCATGCTCTCACACAAATACAAAGCAATGCAGAAAGTGTCTGGAAGGAGAGACAGGTCAGACAGAGGTTGACCAGATTGATGTTTCTCCTGAGTTTAACCTCCATATGAACTTTAGCAAGACTTTGTACTCAGAGTACACTTAGGCTGAGCCAATGCTCTGGACTGCATTTATATATTATCTGAGTATAACACTATTTTGAGTCTCTGCACCAAAGAGAGATAATCCTTCAACAATGCTTGCTTTTCCACCATTGTTTGTCTGCTCCAGGTCAATTTTATAAATTGAAATTAACCCATCTGGAAACTAGTTCTGTGCTCAGGCGGAATTATTTTATTTGCCTGATTAGTGACTTTACTACACAAGCTTGAAATTATTTTTTGGGATTTAGGCAGAAGCTGCCATCTTTTAACTTTTAATAGCTTGTCCTGCAGGCCTGGGGTATAAGAGGACTGTAAAAAATGTATATAACTTAATTTGCATCACAATTTTTTTTACAAATGAAGGTGTTTAAAGTGAAATTGTTCATGAGCACGTATAATTGTTCACTGCGTATACTTGAAAAACATTTGTACTTTGTTTCTTACATGAAGGCTTTGCCAGTACCTTGGTTAGAAAAATAATGCAGTCCACTCTTAATATTCTATGATCTTTTATAGTAAACTGATATAAGTAAGGATAGTTTGACTGGGTTAGGCCAAGGTACTATTTGTTTTTTGTGGAATAGCTCTGACGATGGTAAAAGCCACTATCAACATGAACATCTATGAAACGGGACCCTTTTAAGATTCCATGGCAGCATCTGTCAGCCAATTCTACATGACAGCAGATATTAGGTCAGTGATATATTCTTTGTCATGATGAGAAATTGTATCACTTTCGGTAAGCATAACAACCATAACAAGAGAAGGCTGTTCACATTTTTCAAGCTTTTTCCCAAACCTACAGGACCTCACCAATATAACCCAACATAAACTCCCTTGGAAATGCTCATGTTATAGTTGCCATGAGATGATAATGTATGGGTGGATGCCAATTGCTGTGGCAGCTGCCAGGGAGAATTTATTCTATTCCACTTGATAATGCCAGCATTATTTTAAGGCAAGTTATGCTGCAGCTGGATAAACCTTTGTGAAGGGTGACATACTGGGCCTGTAGTTGATAACATCACAGTTCATTATTGTGGACTCCAAGATCCTGGTATTTTCTGAGGGCATGTCTGGGAAAGGTGATGCTGGAAGGTGGAGGGGTGGGGGGTGTGTGGGGGTTGGGAGTGGCGGGGAGGGAAGCGGGGAGGTAGGAAGTGTGGATCTTATGTCTTTAAATCTTTCCCTTGGGCTCCTGCCAGGCTGTAAGTCTGATTGACAGGCTAACCGACAATTCGGCAATGTGGAAGAAGGCCATAGTGGAGTAGCAGCAGATTGGGAAAGACCTCTGTTGGATTCCAGTGGAAGGAATGGGAAGCTTGCAGTTATGCAGGAGAGATAGTGGTCAAGGTGTTGCCTCACTGGGGATGCAGGAGGAGCAACTTGGTCGGGGAGAATAGATGGTGGTGGATGGAGTGGAGGATGTCAAGGGAGCAGAGTGTGGTGAACTGCATC
The DNA here is from genome assembly GCF_020745735.1 of Hemiscyllium ocellatum. Lineage (NCBI taxonomy): Eukaryota > Metazoa > Chordata > Chondrichthyes > Orectolobiformes > Hemiscylliidae > Hemiscyllium > Hemiscyllium ocellatum. The sequence continues at coordinate 49,236,378 of NC_083402.1, forward strand.
TGATCATGGCAGGGTGGGAGATGGAAGTTAGTTGAAGCAAGACAATTGGGGGTTTTACTTGTGAAGGGGACTGAGAGGCAGCAGACAGATCACATCGGCCAATGATCATTAACAGTTAAGTTTGTAGGACCTGGAGGAAATAATCTCACTACCCTTGGTTGACAAGAAGTGCTGTAAAAACATTTACCCAACGGATGAAGTTCTTCTTGCCTGTTTTAACTATTGGATTTCCAAAGAAAGGCCAAGGGAAGGCAGCCAACTGTAGTTAAAATAGTTGTAAAATTGTAACATGTAACCTCCTTAAATGGTTTTGACAACTGATCTGTCTCCTGTGGGTAGATGGGTAACTTCACCATCATCCTATCTTCGGTAAAACTTGGACATGGACAGGTTTTAAACAAATTGAATTCCAGTTTCAGATTTTAAATTTTCTCAACAAAACCAAGTCCATTCATTTTTAGGGGTTTAAATTCTCGATGTAATCTTAATAGAAAGGAAATATAATTAGGCATTTTCTTTCAGAGGAATACATCTATGATGTATACAATAATTGTACTGGAGGAAGAGCGCCTCATCTCCCGCCTAGGAACCCTCCAACCACAAGGGATGAATGCAGATTTCTCCAGCTTCCTCATTTCCCCTCCCCCCACCTTATCTCAGTCCCAACCCTCGGACTCAGCACCACCTTCTTCACCTGCAATCTTCTTCCTGACCTCTCCGCTCTCACTCCCTCTCCAGCCTATCACCCTCACCGTAACTTCTTTCCACCTATAGCATTCCCAACGCCCCTTCCCCAAGTCCCTCCTCCCTACCTTTTATCTTAGCCTACTTGGCACACCTTCCTCATTCCTGAAGAAGGGCTTATGCCCGAAACGTCGATTCTCCTGCTCCTTGGATGCTGCCTGACCTGCTGCGCTTTTCCAGCAATGCATTCTTCAGCTCTGATCTCCAGCATCTGCAGTCCTCACTTTCTCCTAGAGGAATCAGTATAAGGCAAATACAAAAGTGAGGCCAAAAGATGATGGTGATAATGAGGTTAATCCGAAGGTGTCACTGGCTCCATTATTCTGACAAGAGTTCAAATGAGCATAAATGCTCTCTATCACCTGCACAGACATCTGGTACCAATTGTCCATAGATGTTTTCTACCTGCTGCAAAAAGATAGGCTGATCTTGCAATAAGTCTCACCTATCATATCTAAATATCTGAACATCTCATGTTGCTAAGTGTGGCCTGAGAAAAATAAACTCTACATAAAACCAGAGATCCATAGAAATCACAGTTGAAAATCCATAGACAAACCTTTACCAGTTTTTCTCTTATTGACACTTGGAATGCTGGCAAGGTAACATTAACACCCACCCCTAATATACTTGCAAATTACACAGTGAAATCATCATTGTATTTAAAACTTAGTGACATGTTAAGTCAGTTCAGAGTAATATTAACATCAACACTATAATGTAAGGTTGGATTTACATTTCAGCAAAGGCAGGTGAGGACGACATTTAAGGACGTGAGCAACCAATTGAATTTTTGTCACAATCTGAGAACTTTTGTCATGCCTTATTTTGATGTCACCCCCAAAGTAAAAATCACACAACACCGTGTTATGGTCCAACAGGTTTCTTTGGAAGCACTAACTTTTGAGGCGCTGCCTCTTTATCAACCATCTGATGAAGGAGCAGTGCCTCAAAAGCTAGTGCTTCCCAATAAACCTGTTGGACCATAACCTGGTGTTGTGTGATTTTTAACTTTCTCCACACCAGTCCAACACCAGCACCTCCAAATCATTCCCAAAGAAACAAGATTAATTGAATTCAGTTTCATAATCTGGTTCTGAAGGGAGAATTTAGAGTTAGGCAGGAATTTAGAAAGATCCTCGCGAGTAGTAATATCTGGATTACGTCCGGTGCTGTGAGCTAGTGAGGGCAGGAATAGGAGGATAGAGCAGATGAATGCATGGCTGAGGAGCTGGTGTATGGAAGAAGGATTCACATTTTTGGATCATTAGAATCTCTTCTGGGGTAGAAATGACCTGCACAAGAAGGACGGATTGCACCTGAATTGGAAGACGACAAATATACTATCAGGGAGATGAGTTAGAGCTACTCAGGAGAATTTAAACTATTAAGGTGGGAGGGAGTGGGACCGACGAAGATAGGGATGAAAGATACTAGTCTGATACTGGTACAGTTGATAAAGAAATGCGAGTCAAACAATCAGGGCAGGTAGGGACAAAGCAGTGAACAAGGTAGGACTGATAATTTAAACTGTATTTATTTCAATGCAAGAGGCCTAACAGGGAAGGCAGATGAACTCAGGGCATGGTTAGGAACATGGGATCGGGATATTATAGCAATTAAAGAAACATGGATCAGGGATGGACCGGACTGGCAGCTTAATGTTCCAGAATACAAATGCTGCAGGAAATACAGAAAGGGAGGCAAGAGAGAAGGTGCTTTTGATAAGGGATAGCATTACAGCTGTACTGAGGAGGATATTCCCGGAAATACATCCAGGGAAGTTATTTGGGTTGAACTGAGAAATAAGGAGAGGATGATCACCTTACTGGGATTGTATTATAGACCCCTTAATAGTCAGAGGGAAGTTGAGAAACAAATTTGTAAGGAGATCTCAAGTTATCTGTAAGAATAATAGGGTGGTTATGGTAGGGGATTTAACTTTCCTAACATAGACTGGGACTGCCATCGTGTTTAGATTAGACTTACAGTGTGGAAACAGGCCCTTCGGCCCAACAAGTCCACACCGACCCGCCGAAGCGCAATCCACCCATACCCCTACATTTACCCCTTACCTAACACTACAGGCAATTTAGCATGGCCAATTCACCTGACCCGCACATCTGTGGATTGTGGGAGGAAACCGGAGCACCCGGAGGAAACCCACGCAGACACGGGGAGAACGTGCAAACTCCGCACAGTCAGTCGCCTGAGTCGGGAATTGAACCCAGGTCCCCGGCGCTGTGAGGCAGCGGTTTAAATGGAGTGGGATTTGTTATGTGTGTACAAGAAAATTTTCTGATTCAATATGTGAATGTACATACTAGAGAAGATGCAAAACTTGACCAACTCTAGGGAAATAGGCAGGGCAGGTGACTGAGGTGTCGGTGGGGGAGCACTTTGAGGCCAGCGCCCATAATTCTATTAGATTTAAGATAGTGATGGAAAAGGATAGAACAGATCTAAAAGCTGAAGTTCTAAATTGAAGGAAGGCTCATTTTGACTATTAAGCAAGAACTTTCAAAAGCTGATTGGGGGCAGATAGTCACAGATAAAGGGACGGCTAGAAAATGGGAAGCCTTCAGAAATGAGATAACAAGAGTCCAGAGACAGTATATTCCTGTTAGGGCGAAAGGGAAGGCTGGATGTTGAAAAAAATTGAGGGTTTGGTTAAGAAAAAGAAGGAAGATTATGTAAGGTATAGACAGGATAGATCGAGTGAATCCTTAGAAGGGTATAAAGGAAGTAGGAGTATACTTAAGCAGGAAATCAGGAGGGCAAATGGGGACATGAGATAGCTTTGGCAAATAGAGTTAAGGAGACTCCAAAGGGCTTTTACAAATACATTAAAGAAAAAAGGATAACTAGGGAGAGAATAGGGCCCATCAAAGATCAGCAAGGCGGTGTTTTTGTGAAGCTGTTGGAGATGGGGGGGATATTAAATGAATATTTTGCATCAGTGTTTACTGTAGAAAAGGACATGGAAGATATGGAATGTAGGCAAATAAATGGTGACATCTTGAAAAATGTCTATATTACAGAGGAGGAAGTGCTGGATGTCTTGAAACACGTAAAAATGAATAAATTCCCATAACCTGATCAGGTGTACCCTAGAACTCTATGGGAAGCTAGGAAAGTGATTTCTGGGCCAATTGCTGAGATATTTGTATCATCGATAGCCACAGGTAAGGTGCCAGAAGACTGGAGGTTGGCTAACGTGGTGCCACTGTTTAAGAAGAGTGGTAAGGACAAGCCAAGGAACTATAGACCAATGAGCCTGATGTCGGTGGTGGGCAGCATGTTGGAGGGATTCTTGAGGGACAGTATGTACGTGTATTTGGAAAGGCAAGGACTGATTAGGGATAGTCAATATGGCTTTGTGCATGGGAAATCATGTCTCACAAACTTGATTGAGTTTTTTGAAGAAATAACAAAGAGGATTGATGAGGGCAGAGTGGTGAACGTGATCTATATGGACTTCAGTAAGGCGTTTGACAAGGTTCCCCATGGGAGACTGGTTAGCAAGGGTAGATCTCATGGAATACAGGGAGAACTAGCCGTTTGGACACAGAACTGGCTCAAAGGTAGATTATGTGGTGATGGAGGACTATTTTTCAGACTGGAGGCCCATGACAAGTGGAGTGCACAAGGATCAGTGCTAGGTCCACTAATTTTTGTTGTTTATATAAATGATTTGGATGTGAGCATAAGAGTTATAGTTAGTAAGTTTGCAGAAGACACCAAAATTAGAGGTATAATGGACAGCGAAGAAGCTTACCACAGATTACAATGGGATCTTGATCAAATGGGCCAATAGGCTGAGGAGTGGCAGATGGAGTTTAATTTAGATAAACGTGAGGTGCTGCATTTTGGGAAAGCAAATCTTAGCAGGACTTATACACTTAATGGTAAGGTCCTGGGGAGTGTTGCTGAACAAAGAGACCTTGGAATGGAGGTTCATAGCTCCTTGAAAGTGGAGTCGCAGGCAGATAGGATAGTGAAGAAGGTGTTTGGTATGCTTTCCTTTATTGGTCAGAGTATTGAGTACAGAGGTTAAGAAGTCATGCTGCAGCTGTATAGGACTTTGGTTCAGCCACTGTTGGAATATTGTGTGCAATTCTGATCTCCTTCCTATTGGAAGGATGTTTTGAAACTTGAAAGGGATCAGAAAAGATTTACAAGGGTGTTGCCAGGGCTGGAGGATTTCAGCTATAGGGAGAGGTTGAATAGGCTAGAATTGATTTCCCTGGAGCATCGGAAGCTGAGGGGTAACCTTACTGAGGTTTATAAATCATGAGGGGCATGGATAAGATAAATACCCAAAGCCTCTTCCATGTGGTTGGGTAACCTAAAATTAGAGGGAATAGGTTTAAGGTGAGAGGAGAAAGATATAAAAGAGACCTGAGGGGCAACATTTTCACACAGAGGGTGATACCTGTATGGAATGAGCTGCCAGAGGATGTGGTGGAGGCTGGTACAGTGCAAAATTTAAAAGGCATCTGTATGGGTATATGAATAGGAAGGGTTTGGAGGGATATGTGCCAGTTGCTGGCAAGGTGGGATTAGATTGGGTTGGGATATCTGGTCGGCATGGACAAGTTGGCAAGGGTCTTTTTCCGTGCTGTACATCTCTATGACACTATGTGAAGTACTGTGTTCAGCAAAAGTGGTTGCATGAATGGTTAAATGAGAATGATACATTCAGCAGGAAATGATGAGAAACAAGGAGCAGTAGTTGTGGATAAAAGGATGATACCATAGTTCTTCTTACTTTCATTAGAGTTAAGGGCCTATTTGGTTTACAATGCCACTGGTTACACTGAATAATAAGAAGCGCTTGTCTTAACAAGGTGACATTTATCAAATGATACCAAGTTACAGTAATTAGTTGAATGGTCTTGTGACACAGTGGTAGTGTCCCTACCTCAGGACAGGAAGGACAGGATTCAAGTTTCACCTGCTCTAGAGGTGTGTTGTAACTTGCCCAAATAGTTTGATACAAGTACCCAATAGACCTGATCAGGGAGCACCTGATAAAAGCATCTGCAAAACAGTTTGAAGGATCAAGACAGCTCTTGTGGCACTGTGGTAGTGTTCCTGCCTCTAGGCCAGAAAGTCCAGTTCATGTACTATTTGTCCTGAACATGTGCCATAGCATATCTGAACAGATTGATTAAAATAACTACAACAGCTAGTTGGACATTGTGGCTATGGCTATGGGAAAAAACAGATGACACATCCATCTCCATTAAGAACTAGTACCATTCTCCCTATTTTTTCCAATCCATGCCTGTGTGACATCATTAGATTGGAGAGGGATTCAGAATCCAAAATTAACCTGTTCAGAACCAGTACCATAAACACCACTCCCCACCAAATCTCCATCGCATTTGTTTCATCATTGCATTCATGTAATATAACATTCAGTTTTAATCCCAGCTGATGTTATTACTGGAAAAATCAGATCTCAGACTGAAACCCAGTTTGAGAGATAATATTTTGTTTCGGTTGGATTTGAACAAAGTGGTGCCTTGCTGAAACATGAGCTCACAATGCCACAGATTTTGTTTTAACAATGAAGCAAATGTTTGTTAACAAACAAAATGAAGATAAAATACAATTGAAACATTTTTATGTATAATAAAGGTATAATTTCATTGATCACACAAAACAATACTTTACACATTATAAAAAAAAGCAACAGCCTTTTATACCACCTCAAGCTCACACCTGGTACAGTACCCATAAATACATATTGTAAGGTATGCAAAAATGCACCTTGTACAGTACTCAAAGAAACCACTTGTACAGTACTCGCACTAGAGTTTATAACACCCCAATTGTTTGACTTCACTTGTGACTTTAACTTTTAGACTCAAACCACAGAAAGCTTCTACCTGTATACATGATATACCTGAGTTTAAATGTATTTGGGTTTTAGGAACGTACTTAGAGTTTTATCCGAACTCTTCTGGTTTGTATGACCACTACCTCTATACTCTCATATATTCAAGTTTCACAATTCTGTCCCTTCTCAGGACCATTGGCATTTTAAACATGCATTCATTAAAGAGCTTCACATAACTGCCCAAACTCCAAAGTAAAACTAAAAATAAATTTCTCTCGCTAAGATATTGGGGAAGGGCTTAAAGCTGTTTCCCCTAATCTTAAGAAAAGCTCTCCTATCAGGAGCTTATTTATCCGGATCAGTTGTAAAGCCCAACTAATTTACACAAAAGTGCACTAAATCTAAAGCTAGGCCACAAAGCCTTTTTGAAAATAAGTCACCATGGCTACAGAAATACTTACAATTTACGTATTAACTACATCTCAAACATATTTTCCACAGTCTCCTCTGTTCCAAGGAACAGAACCCGTGACTATCCAAACTCTCTTCATATCTAAAACTCTCCAGGTCAGGCAACATCTTGGTAAATCTCCCCTCTACCCAATTCCGTGTTAACACATACCTTCTATAAAGTGGATTCCAAAGCTGCACACAAGATTCTGATCTTGACCACCTTTCTGACCTTGACCTTACATGATCTGCGAACATTACCATCATTATGACATTCCTCATTGAGTTCATGACAATGAATCATTGGTTGACAGCTGTTCTGCAGCGAGACTAGACTCCTGCTTATCTATACTCCCATAGATGTTTAGATAAGACTTGATCATAACTGGTCTGTTGGACCACAGTTTGCTAACTAGCCTTTCAGCCACTTTGTAGCCAGTTCTGGATTTCAACAATTAACCAGCTCACTGTGATGCCTGCAAATGAATGAGAAGTTGAGAGTTGGGTCAAGACAGTTAAAGCCCTTTTGAAGAAAAATGTTGACTTTTTTACAAACTTTGCTTTGACAAATTACCAGTTCAAGCTATTCCAGTGTGGCATTTTGTGACCAGGATTTCTGTAGAGAAATGAAGAATAGTGAACAGCTTCACCATTCCAGATACATTTTCTCATCCAAATCCATTTTTCTTGATTCACGTGTGGCAATTATTATTCCAAATGAGACTGCTCCTTCTTACAAATATTTTTACCATCCTGTAAACTCAAGTGTGGATTCAACGTCTTTGATATGGTAGGGAGTTGAGTCTTCAGTTGTCTATCTATTAGAAATCCTGATCACAAAATGTGACACTGGAGTATTTGAACTGTTAATTTAATAGGGCTGTATAAAAGTCAACATTTTTCTTCAAAACGGCTTTAACAATCTGGAGCTGAAAATGTGTTGCTGGAAAGCACAGCAGGTCAGGCAGCATCCAAGGAGCAGAAGAATCGACGTTTCGGGCATGACCCCTTCTTCAGGAATTTTATCAATGTTTCGGGCATGAGCCCTTCTTCAGCCCTCACTTTCTCCTTTAACAATCTGGACCTAACCCTCAACTTGCCAATCAGCCATGGGTATCACAATGAGCTGGTTACATGTTCAAATCCAGGACTGGCTACAAACGGGCTGAAAGACTAGCAAGCAAACTGTGGTCCACTGTCTGACCCTTCCACATCAGAGATCCCATGTGGAGTAAATATTTCATGCAAGATTCAAATAATTATCTCTGTGGTGATAGCATATATCGCCTTTCCACCTTAACCCACCAAGAAATGTAGCCAACAGCAATAAGTCAAAACTATCAATCAAATATAAAAATGTCTGTTTCCCATGGTTCAGTGGGTAAATGAGTGGAAATCAGTGATTTATTCTGCTCAGTGCTGCGAACAGTAGAAGTTATACAGATATTTATGAGAAATTAATTTACTTTGAGAGCTTTGGTCAGCACACAGCAGACAAAGCCCAAATTCTGAACTTGGTATTCCCCAAGTGTCTCTGGTGTATCTTGCTTAGGCTATCTTGCCATTTTATTTTTTTCATGGGATGTGTGTTTCACTGATAGAACCAGAGTTTGTTACCCACACCTAATTGCCCTTGAGAAGGCAGTTGAGAGTTAAATACATTGCTGTGGATCTGGAGTCAGTTGCTGGCCAGATCTGGTAGGGATGGCAGATTTCTTTCCCAAGAGGACTTTAGTGAACCAGATGAATTGCTACAAGATTCCTGAAGAAGGGCTCATGCCCGAAATGTCGATTCTCCTGCTTCTTGATGCTACCTGACCTGCTGTGCTTTTCCAGCAACACATTTTCAGAATTGCTACAATACCCAACAAGAGTTATGCAGGTTATAATGAGACTGGTTTTCTTATTATAGATTTAATTAATTGGATTTAAATTACGTGGTGAGAAGCTAGAATGACCAGCCTTTCGTGAAACCCCAGCAGGACATCTACAATTGTAAAGTACTGTCAATGCTTAAAATAAATCTTCATGGCCAACCCACTGGGCCCAATGGTTTGACCAAACTTTAGTGCAATATGGAGAATGACAACTCATTGTTCCTGTCAAATTTGTTCAAGGCTATTTAGGTTGCAGGCTACTATATCACTATGGCCTGTGTATACAATTCAACTCAAACAAATTCCTTGTTATTCTTTGCAAGCCAGTCAACTGCTGCTCTGAAAAACATTGTTTGTAGCTAACTCTGCACATATTTCTTCTCATAACTAAATCTCATAATGCAGAATCAGAATATCTGTATCCATGGAGGCATTCTAGGCATTCCTAAACTTTGATGAGACCCCTTATCTTTCTACATTCCAGAGGAAACTGGCCCCATTTCTATAATCTTTCCTCACAACTTAACCACTGAAGTTCAGGTATATCATTATATGGTACTCCCTCCAAGGCCAATATATCTTTACTAAGCTATGGTGCTTAGATCAGCTGACAGTACTCCAAGTGGCATCTAACCAGGGTGTTGTATAGCATCCTTGTGCTCCAGTCCTGTAGACATGAAGGCCAGCATTCCATTAGCCTTCCTGATTATTTTACTGCACCTGTTGTGATATTTTAAAGATCTTTGCACCAACACCCCACGTCTCTCTGGACATCCCCAGTTTTTAACTTCATAGCATTTAGAAAGTACCTGGATTTATTCTTTCTCAGCCCAAAATGGATAACTTTACATTTACTTGTATTGAATTCCAGCTAACTCTTCCTCATCCAATAAGGTGACCAAAGATATAGTCTAAAAGGATATAATCTGAAATCTCTTACACACCCTTGGGATTGAGAAAGCTTTCTGTTTAACTGAGAAGGTTTGGCAATATGCTGGAGGCATAATGCATTGACTTCCAAATCCTCTCCAGTTGTTCTCTGGGTTGCATTGTATTGAGGTTCTGCTGTGGAAAAACAAAGCACACAGCTGAGACTGGAAATATAAGTATTATTAGATTGGATGACTGTAAAATATCAATGAGGAAAAAAGACAGTAATTGTTGCTTGAGTTTGTATTGAACTTCACTGGAGCACTGCTGGAGACCAAGCATGGAGATGCCAGATTGAGAATGGGAACAGGAATCAAAATAGTGAAACATAGGTCTATCTAGCAGCATTAAAATACAATATGTGTTTGATCTTGTAATGGAAAATAAGTTTTCACTATCCCTGATTTATACAAGTATAAGGAGAAGCACTTGTTTCATGTAGGAGGGGTTTCTGGGATTGTATTGACAGAGGAGAGTATTGGGGTCATTACTAAAGATACTGGAAAATTAGCAAGGGTAATTTTGAGTGAATGTTCCTCTCAGAATGTACAGAAGACACAGAAGTGCTGTGACATAAACTGAAAGACAATGTAGTAAAGACAGTGGAGCATGGAATTAAATGTAAGGGCAAAATAGCTTTGTTATTATCTTAAGAGGAGGGTTTAGACGTAATAGTGAATATGTGGACAAGAAAAATGGAGACTGGCACGAAGTATTGATGCTCATGTAATGAGCCAATGGAGGCATGATAGGCTGACTATCCTCCTTCTGCCATCTAATACTTCTCTGATTCAGTGATATGCAAAATTGCAGGGTAAAATTACCACTGTCCATTGTGAAGGGTTCTTTATTTGTCGGGATAAGGGATCAAATTTCATTTTCTCCAAGTTAGACATGTGGTTATGGGTATGCACATGCTTCCCAATCATGTTTCTCTCTTTGTTGGTGAAACCTTTCTTGTTGCTGTATATTCAGGTCTCCTCCCATAACTCTGTATCTGACGTATTTATGCAAGGTGTTACTCCCCGCTCTTGTCCGGAATTTTAAAAAATTAATCAATTTGAATTTCACCGGGTCTATCTAAGAACACAGGAACAGGCCTTCAGTGCTCCAAGCCTGAGCTGACACATTTTGTCGCTCCATACTAAAACTGTCTTCACTTACAGAATCCATGTCTCTCAATTCCCTTCCTATTCATGTATTCGTCCAAATACTTCTTGAATGCTGCTCTTGTGTGTGTTTCCACCACCTCCTTTGGTAGCACATTCCAAGCATTCACTACCCTTTGTGTGAAAACTTGCCTCACACCTCTCTTTTAAACCTCCCCCTCCCATCTCTAACCTGTGTCTCCGAATAATCGACCCCTCCACCCTAGGAAGAAGCCTCATACTTTGCACTCTGTCCATGCCATTCACAATCTTATAAACTTCTATCAGGTCGCTCCTCAACTTCCTGTGTTCCACTGAAAATAAACTCAGTCTATCCAACCTTTCTTAACAGTTAAAATCCCCTATACCTGGTGAACAAACTAGTAAACCTTTTCTGTACCCTTTCCATAGCATCCATATTCTTCTGTTAGCGTGGTAACCAGAACTGTACAACAATGTCGTGTGTGGTGACTAGACCTTTGTGCAATATATTTCCGACTCTTTCCTGCCATTCCATTTTTACTCTGATCCCAATTCTGCGGATAAGCTTTCCACAAGTTGCTATTACAAACATGCAGACTCTCAGTTACCATGACTACACTTCCTCACAACTTGCTTCTTGTTCCATTCCATTTTCATAATTCTGAAGAAGGCTCCCGACCTGAAACATTAACTCTGATTTCTCTCCATAGATGCTGCTGGACCTGTTGAGATCTTCCAGCAATTTCTGCTTTATGTTCCATTCTCATAGTTGCTCTTTTGTTGCATCTATTTCATGGATACCACCATCCATTGGGTTGCTTCTAAGATTTCTTCCTTTCTCTCAACCAAGGATTCTTCTTCACTTTGGTTGATAGCATCTACTGATCCTGATGACGGGCTTATGCCCAAAATGTCGACGCTCCTGCTCCTCGGATGCTGCCTGACCTGCTGTGCTTTTCCAGCATCACACTTTTTGACAGCATCTTACTTGTATCTGACCCATATCTGCCTTCACCCCTTCTCCTCCCTCCCAAAACAACAATAATGTTCCCATTGTATTCATTTTTCACCCCATCCAGTTTCTGAATTTTTAATTCTAAGTGTGTTTTTTAAAAAGAGAGTTTCTCCAAAAAGAGACTGCAGATGTAAATTCAGTGTTGTAGGACAAGATCCAATGTAGGATCCGTGGAAAGTCACACTTGTAGAAAGCCAGCAAAACTTCAAGCAGTGAGAGAGAGGGAGAGAGAGAGAGAGAGAGAGAGAGAGAGATAGAGAGAGAGAGAGAGAGAAAGAGAAACAGAAGAGATAATGAGGGGGCTGATTCTCTCTCCCTGACCTGGCAGAAAGACACCTCTTGCAGACATTCTTTTGTGATCTGCCTTCCAGAACTATACAAAAATAAAGGGCCAGGAAATTTGAATATTTGAAAGGGGTGGTTTACTGTTGTAAATTAACAATGAAATGGATAGAGTAAGAGTAGAGAGATTTAAAATTGGAGTGGTATAAATTAGTATTTGCAGAAAAAAAGAAAAAGAGAGGGAGAAATGAGAAAGAGAAGGGAGTGCAAGGAGGGAAGATGAAAACAATAGCAGGAAAAAGAGTTATAACTAAGATTGCTCAAGCTGAGGACAGGAACCCTCTTGTGTCTCATGAGGATACCACTCGCTCAGACTTAGGGTTGGAGACAACTCAGTTTAATCATTTATTTCCTTTGTTTCAGGAGGCAGAAGTAAAAGTTTTCTTCATCTCTTTAGACTGGATAGCACTGCAGTTAAAGTGGCCGAGTGTAATAGAGCCAGTCCTTATAACAGCAGAGTAAGGTTTTGGGGAAAGCATACAATGTTTCCTCCCTTTTGACTGAGGAAGGTGCCACTTACAATGTAAAGAAGGTGTTTAGCATGCTTGCCTTCAATGATCCGTGCACTGAGTATAGGAGTTGGGAGGTCATGTTGTGGCTGTATAGGACATTGGTTAAGGTACTTTTAGAATACTTCATTCAATTCTGGTCTTCCTGGAAGAAGGAAGGATGCTGCTAAACTTGAAAGCCTCAGAAAAAAACTTATAAGGATGTTGCTGGGATTGGAAGGTTTGAACAATAGGAAGAGGCTGAATAGGCTGGTGTTTTTTTCCCTGGAGCATTGGATGCTGAGAGGTGGTCTTATCAAGGTTTATAAAATCATGAGGGGCATGGAATGGGTGAATAGACAAAGTCTTTATCCCAGGGTAGGGGAGTCCAAAACTAGTGAGCATAGGATTAAAGTGAGATGGGAAAGATTTAAAAGGGACCTGAGAGGCAGCTTTTTCATGCAGAGAGTGGTGTGTATATGGAACAAGCTGCCAGAAGAAGTTGTGAAGGTGGTTACAATTACAACATTTAAAAAGCATTTGGATGAGTACATGACTAGAAGGGTTTGGAGGGATTTGGGCCAAATGCTGGCAAATTAGACTAGCTCAGATTGGGATGTCTGGTCAGCATGGATGAGCTAGTCTGAAAATCTGTTTCCATGATGTACCACGCTATGCTTCTAAGCTAATTTAAAAAAAATCATAAGTGAAGACCAGTTAGTGATGGAATTGTCAGTAATTTTGTACTCTCATGAAACCAGACATTTTTAGATAGGGTGGCATGGTGGCTCAGTGGTTAGTGCTGCTGCTTCACAGTGCCAGGGACCCAGGTTTGATTCTACCCTGGGCAACTGTCTGTGGTTTGCACATTCTCCCCATATTTACATGGATATCCACCAGATGGTCTGGTTTTCTCCCACATTCCAAAGATTGTAGGTTAGGTGGATTGGCCATGCTAAATGGCCCATAATGTCCAGGGAGGTGCAATTTAGATGGATTAGCATGGGAAATGCAGGGATATAGTGATAGGAATGGAGGATGGTCTGGGTGGAAAGCTATTTGGAACATCTGTGTGGACTCAATGGACTAAATGGCTTGCTTACACTCTATAGGGATTCTATGATAAGGATTTGAAAGGCTTTAGTAGCTTGCCTTTGACCAATGGACCAAAGCTCCATGAACTAATTTACCTTGAGGAATTCAAGAACTCCACCTGATATGGTTGCATATAGAAGAGCAGAGAATGACTAGGACCAGGCAGGCAGCCACACTGGCTGATGATTATCAGATGACCAAAAGAATCCCTGTACTGAAAGAAAGTTTTTCTTGGTCACCCCAGCTAATTGGAGGGAATGGAAAAGAGTAGAGAGATAGGAAACTCTGTATCCTTTGGAAAGAGGGAAATATCAGGAACTTTCCTTATTTCAGAAAGAACGGTGCTGGGATGAAAGGTGAGGCCAAGTTGTGTGTGTGTTGAACTGCCAACTGCTGGAAGCCATGGGAAAAGCTAATGCAATTTATCAGGGCATATACACTCAGTGCAGAGAAGTGGTGTCAGTCAGAGAGCATAGCAGACCAAGCTATGGCTCTGACTACAACTCTGAATCCCTGGAAAGCTGCTCCTGACAGTATGGATGATGTCAAAGAAAGTAATGGTATTTTGTATTTAAAGCAAGGGCAGCCATGATATCCAGGGTGACGTGATCAATCCTGAGACTGAAAAAGGTTACAAGCAGAATGCATCTGGAACACACCATTATCTCGGGACCAGTGACCATGGCAGTTGTCCTCATTTGGCCTGTTTGTGAAATCAACCCAAAACTCAGCAATGACCTGGACAGATCAAAAATATTGATATCCCCAGTGGTGCATATTACATCAAGCCTATTATATCAAGAAGTCTGAACTGCTCCAGGAGAAAGTACCTGGCATTATCTCTGACTGTGTAGTCACGTGGTTTATGGCCAGATTCTCTTGCTAAATGGCACTTAAACTTTTTTTTTCAGGAGTGTAGAAGACCTTAAGGAGGAAATAAATAGCAGTTCTTTGGTAACAGCCCAACAAGCTGACCCACTGTTAAAAATACCAGCTCAGATGACTCACATCTGAAGCTGAGGCAGAAGTGATCACAAATAATGAGGTGTTGATGAGGAAATAGAGACCCCTTCCTAAACCTGCTAATGAGGAGTAACTAGTTAGTGATGCCCTGGGGGAGTGTAGGGAAATATTGAGGCTAACTCACGAGATACTGATGTCAGGGCATGTCGATGTACATAAATCCCAAGCCTGCAACTGTCAGCATTTTAACTAGCCATGACTCCACAAGGATGTAGAGAGATTTTGCAGAACAGACATTGCTGCCAGGTTATGGGAAAGCCCTGACCTGTAATAAGCCTGCACCAGTGATTCCTATGTTGGCATTTGGGGAATTCTACACTGTGTTAGCGGGCTGTGTGGGACTCTTACCCAAAATAAAAAGGGCTTACAATATATCTGTTGTACTGCGGACATGACTGCCCATTTCCTCAAGGCTGTTCCTTTGAGAACCATATTTCACCAAAGTAGTGATGAGAGAATGGACCCAATTCTTTACCCAGAAAGGTCTGCCCACTGAAATCCAGTTGAATCAGGGATCAAATCTCATATTTAAAATATTCTAGAAAGTCATGGATAACTTGAGTGTGACCCATCAGAAGTCTTCAAGGTCTCACCCTGCAGTCAGGGGAGTGTGAGAGTGCTATCACCAGCTCCTAAAAGAGGCACTGTTAGTACTTGCCTGTTGTACAACTCATTCAGGAGTTTGTACAATATTATAAACTAAGAGACAGATGAACAAGTTATCTAAAGTTTAAATATTCCTGCACTTTAAATGCAGTTTATTGAGGTGTTTATTAGAAAAGAATGTTTTAGAATACAACCACCAATATGATTTGGCTTGACAAAAGAGATCAAGCTGAAGAATACACTGCCCCAGTCCGGAGTGCTTTCCAAAGAGCACTAGTATCCCTGTTGCATTTAAAGAAAGAAGAGAGTGTGACTGGATCACTAAACTGCTTTAAAAACAAGCTAAAATCTGGGATGTACAAACCACACACAGACACCTACAAGTTAATCAAGGAGCATCATTATTCAAGATAGATTTAATGCCTCAACATTTTAGAGGTCTGACACTTGCTTCTACAGCCAAAATTCTAATTCATGCAATAATTTTAGACATTTCTGTAACTGAGCAAATAATTAACTGGATGATTACTTGGAACAAAATTGGGATCTTTACTCATCCTTTTTGGTACATTAGCTGTTAATGTTATTCCTGTGGGTTTACATTTAAGTATTGAACTGGATTTGTACTCTACAAATGATACAGATCATGCACTGCAAATACAGTATGACGAGAAGTCTCACACCAGATTTCTACCCACTGATATGTACTAAGTACAAATATGGTCCCTATTTTCACTACTTCTACTATATTACACGATAAGAAATCTATTTATATTGTCCTAAATGTTATATTTTAAAACAAGTGTCAATGCAATTTTCTGATTAAATTAATTGCAGATTTCAACTTTAATTATAATTAATTGATTATGAATTAATTACCAATTATTATTCATCAACAACACAAAATTACATTCCCATTTAATATACTAAATAAAATACAAAAGCAAAAGTCATTCATCATAATTATTTCTGGAATACCACATATAATCTGATGTACAATATGTCAGACGAAAAATTACGGATTTGTTGTGTTCAATTCAATCTCCTAATGTCCAAGTTCTGCAATTTTCCTCAGTATTTCAGTTCATTTCCCAGTAGTCTTTATTAACCATACAAGGTGAAAATTTGATAAATAAGTGGCAGGTGGTAAAGTCCATCTGTACCCCACCCTGTTCCCAAGAGAGATAGATTTTTAATAAACAACAGATGGGTTGTGTAAAAGAAGAGAGGCCCTGTAACTAAGGATACTACAGTAATCAGGTTTTTCAATATTAATGTGATAGTTTAATCAAATAGTTGGCAGAAACTATGGAGGATTTGTACACTGAGTCACACAATATGTCAATATTAACAGTACGGAACATTTCTAGGACTGATATTAGTAAAATAATATATTTATTCTTCATTTGCTTTTCTTCTAAGAGAAACAGCCAAGACGACTATCTATAGAATTCTCCAGAGCTACTTAATTCTTAACGAGATTTGCTTTACATCGTTGTCATGGTTTCATTAAAAATAACACATGGCTTTAGTTCAACCATGCTGAATTCTTTCAGGAGTGCAGACAAAAGTACTTGACAATGCTGCCTTTCTAGTACAGACCTGGTGCAGGATTTGTTGGTGGATTTTCTATGTAATGAGAATGCAAGCTTATTTCCTCATATTGACATTCTTTAATTGTATGAAAATGCCAAGAAAACATCAAATTTTCCAACAATTTTTCTAATGCTTGGTTAATAATGGCCTTTTTTGCTGCATTGTCTGTAATGTATGCAAATACTTTGGTGCTCCCAAGGCATTATATATTCTTCACACATTAAATATACCCTTGGAGCTCTGACTGTCCCAGTTCTGACAGCTGCTTTCACTGCTACATAAAATTAGTAACAAAAATAATTTTTTAGCTCTCAACAAAAATATAGTGATTTTATTGATGAATATGTTAACAGGGTACAATGTACACACAGTGGAAATTATACTATCTTGGGGAAAATTTCATAATGAATTATACAGCCTTTGATTAATCATTAGAGAGAAGAAAAACTTGAGATACATATCCAGTTGTTGAGAAGTGACAGCAGCTCACATGCCTGCCTGTTCATTGAATAAAAATAATCAAGGCCTGAATTTTCTCTTGCCCAGTGCAGAAGAACTGGTAAAGATTGGTTAAGCCAGCAAAAAAAAAGCAGAAATTAAAATGAAAGCTTTCTTGACCAGCTGACTCAATTGCACACCAGGAAATACATGAACAAGTTGAACCAGAATTTCTCTTTGAGGAAATTTAAAGGTATACAAACCACTCAGTGATCTCAGTTTCTGCATATTATTTGTTTTAGTATAGTATATTGTGTTTAAAGGTTAATCTTCTAACTCTGCATTCACAGTACTCAATAGGATCGTGGAAAATCTAGCACTAACCATCAATTTACCTGGGACTCAAATATCCCTATGTTACACTGATTCATTTTAGTGATAGGAAATTGGAGGTAATAGAAATTTAATACATTTATTTACTGCCTGATTGTTTGCTTGAATGAGGCCCTGTTTCATGAGTGGAATACTACAAAATTTAATCTATATTCTCTCCACTTGTGAACTATTTTCGCATTCCAGCACTACTTGTTATGTGTACCCATACTCCAAAAGGCAAGAAGTTCAAAATGGATCATTTATTCATTTTATATATGATCTGATTGCACCAAACTTTGCTTAAAAATATTCTCTTCCAAATAAAAGGTGGCAGCAAGAGCTTTTCTCTACATCTTTGTAATGAACTTTAACATGACACATTTTGTTAAAACGTTTTGACTTTTCTCATCAGGAAATTTTGCAAGAAATACCAATGTAAAGGAAAAACAATATTTTAAAAACATTGTAAATGATAAAACAACATTGACAAGTAGATACTGATTTGTACATCACTGGTGTAGTCTGACAACCAATTTAATATTGTCAGTCAGACTCAGTGTGGGCACACGCACTCACTAGAAGTTACATATTTAATACACAGGCCTTTGTTCTTTGCAGAAAGCAAGAAAACATATACATACTACACCCGAACCATTAAAAAACAGGTGACCACCAGTAAGCAAAAACAAAATGCTGCAGATGCTAGAAATGTAACATAAAAACAGAATATGCAGGATAAATTCAGCAGGTCTGACAGTGTCTGTGGAGAGCGAAACAGAGTTAACGTTTTAAGTTTGATGTGACCCCTACACTCGCCAAACAATCAGAACTCTTTTCTTCTACTGCATAAAATGCTCTTTTTTCTTCACGGATTTATATTTTTAAATTCAGAATGGAATGTATCTATGTTGAAAATGTGTTGTTGGAAAAGCGCAGCAGGTCAGGCAGCATCCAAGGAGCAGGAGAGTTGACATTTCGGGCATGAGCCCTTCTTCAGGAAGCCTAGGATGTAGTAAAAACAATGACTGCAGATGCTCGAAACCAGATTCTGGATCAGTGGTACTGGAAGAGCACAGCAGTTCAGGCAGCATAGCCCATTGGGGCCAGGTGATTTATCAATTTTAGGACCTTTTAGCTTTTCTAGCACTTCCTCTTTTGTAATGGCAACCATACTCAACTCAGCCCCCTGACTCCCTTTAATTGTTGGGATATTACTCATGTCTTCTACTGTGAAGACTGACGCAAAGTACTGATTAAGTTCTCCAGCTATTTCTTTATCTCTCATCACTAGGCTTCCAGCATCAGTTTGAAAAGGCCCAATCTCTACTTTTGCTTGTCATTTGTTTCTTATGGATTGAAATAAACTTTTACTATCATTTCTAATATTACTGGCTAGCCTACCTTCATATTTGATCCTCTCCTTAGTTATTTCTCTCTTTGTTATTCTCTATTTGTTTTTGTAGCCTTCCCATTCTTCTGATTTCCTAGTGCTCTTGGACACTTTATAGGATCTCTCTTTTTCTTTAATACATTTCCTGACTTCCTTTGTCAGCCATGGCTGTCTAATCCCTCCCCAGATAATATTTCTTTTCTTGGGGATGAACCTCTGTACTGTGTCCTCAATTATACCCACAAACTCCTGCCACTTTAGCTCTACTGTCTTCCCCGCTAGACTCTGCTTTCAGTCTATTTTCGTCAGTTCCTCTCTCATGCCCTCATAATTACCTTTATTTAACTGCAACACTATTACACCCGATTTACCTTCTTTCTTTCAAACTGCAGTCTGAACTCTACCATATTATGATCGCTGCTTCCTAAGTGTTCCCTTACTTTAAGATTTTTTATAAAGTCTGGTTCATTACATAGCACTAGGTCCAGAATAGCCTGCTCCCTTGTGGGCTCCATGACAAGCTGTTCCAAAAAGCCATCCTGTAAGCATTCCATGAATTCCCTTTCTTTGAATCCACTGGCAACATTATTTACCCAGTCCACCTGCATATTGAAGTCTCCCATGATCACCGTGACCTTGCCTTTCTGACATGCCTTCTCTATTTCCCTGTACATGTTACGCCCCTGGTCCTGACCACTGTTAGGAGGTCTGTACATAACTCCCATTATGGTTTTTTTGCCTTTGTGGTTCCTCAATTCCACCCACACAGACTCTACATTATCCGACGCTATGTCATTCAGTGCCATAGATTTAATTTTGCTCTTAACTAACAAGGCAACACTGCCCCCTCTACCCACTTGCCTGTCTTTTCGATAAGTTGAAAATCCTTGGATGTTAAACTGCCAGTCCTGACCCCCCTGCAACCACGTCTCTGTGATGCCTACCACATCATAATCATTCACGATGATCTGTGCCATTTTGCGCCAACACTGAAGAAATGACGATATGTTCACAAGTCAAGATCGTGAGTGGCTTGAAGAGGAACATTGAATTTATTATTCTTAACCTTCTAGATGGAAGGGGTCATGAGTTTGAAAGAGACTGAATTTCTGCAATGTATCTTGTAAATGGTATTGAGTATCAATGGTGAAGGAAGTGGATGTTTCTGGATGTGGTGCCAATCAAGCGGGCTGCTTTATCCTGGATGGTGTCAAGTTTCTTGATTGTTATTGGAGTTGCATTCATTGGGAAGTATTCCATCATATTCTAGATTTGTGCCTTATAAATGTTGAACAGGGTTTGGGGGAGTCAGGTGGTGAGTTACTAACTGCAGTATTCCTAGCCTCTGACCTGTTCACATAGCCACTATTTTCTTGGCAAGTCCAGTTGAGTTTCTGGTCAATGGTAATCCCCAAGATGTTGATATGGGGGATTCAGTGTTGCTAATGCCAGTGAATGTCAGGGAGGAGTAGTGGTTAGATTTCTCTTCTTGAAGGTGGTAATGCCTGTTTTGTATGCCGCTGTTGCTATTTGCCAAGTTTTGGCCAAAATCTGGATATAGTCTAAGTATTATTGCATTTAGACATTGTTTACTTCAACATCTGAGGAGTTACAACTGGTGCTGAATAGTCTGCAATCATTGGCAAACATCCCCACTTCAATCACCATGGTAGGACAATTTTTATTGTAAAAGTACATAGATTACTTCCAGTGTGGAAACAGCCCCTTCGGCCCAACAAGTCCACACCGACCCACAGAAGCGCAACCCACCACATATGACAATAAATTCTAAAATTCTAAATTCCAAAAAAGTTCTAATTTCTAACTTAAGTTCAGCTGAGGCAGCTGAAGATAGTTGGGCCTATGACACTATCCTAAGGAATCCTGCATCGATGCCCTGGCCCTGAGCTAACTGACCTCCAACAACCATAACCATCTTCCGATGCGCCAGTTTTGACTCCAACCAGTGGAGAGTATTTCCATCTGATTCCCATTGAGTCCAGTTTTCTTATGGTTTCTTGATGCTACACTCGGTCACATGTAGTCTTGACGTAGAAAGCAGTCATCATCACCTCATTTCTGGAATTCACCTTTTTTGTCTATGTTTGCATCAAGGCAATAATGAGGTCACAAGCTGAGTGACCCTGTTGGAACACAAACTGGGCATCAGCATCGTCTTACAAATTGACATGATGAAAAATTTTGACAAAATGTATCATTTCTTTTAGCAATACTTAAGTTTTTTTATTAGATTCCCCACAGTGTGGAAACAGGCCCTTTGGCCCAACCAGTCCACACCAACCCTCTGAAGAGTAACCCACCCAGACCCATTTCCCTCTGGCTAATGCACCTAACACTATGGACAATTTAGCATGGTCAATTCACCTGACCTGCACATCTTTAGACTGTTGGAGGAAACCGGAGCACCCAGAGGAAACCCATGCAGACACAGGGAGAATGTGCAAATTCCACACAGACAGTCGCCCGAGGCTGGAATAGAACCTGGGACCCTGGTGCTGTGAGTCATTTATCTCTCCAATCTGCAGACATCCTGCCTCTATTCCTGATAAAGGACTTTTCCAGAAACAATGATTTTCCTGCTCCTCAGCTGCTGCCTGACCTGCTGTGCTTTTCCAGCACCACTCTAATCTAGACTCTGGTTTCCAGCATTTTCAGTCCTTGTTTTTACCTAGCAGTGCTACCCACTGAGCCACCAGGACAAAACAACTACTTGAATTTTGAAATACTTCTTTTGTTCCTTCGTCTACTTAGAATCATCTTCCTGCATTTAGGAGGAAAGTAGACAACTGACAACAACCACAGAGTGGGGGGTTAATAAAAAAGAATTAGGAGAAGCAAGAGTAAGTGGAAAAGAAGAAACGTCAGGAAGATTTTGAGGACAGAGAGGAAAATAATAAAATTCATAGTCGCCAAGAGAATAGCTGCCAATGGTGTACTGAAATGAATAAGTAACCCAGCTATAAATGTGTGAGGAATTCTGCTAGCGGATATCTTGTTACTGGTGTGGGGCTGGGAAGATGACAAGGGCTTCAAGAAATTTTGAAATGAGGATTGGTGCCTTAAAGTCAGTTCTATGATGCAAAGGAGTAAATTGAGCATAACAAAAGTAAAGAGAGTTAGGAATGCAAATATAACTGAGGATGCTAACGTGTTTTCTGTCGGCCTGGGTGACTTCATGAAACGTAGAAGTGGGAAGGTTGGCAAGAAGAGGCCTAAGAAATCCATTTTTGAGATCCAAAGTCAAGGATTTGAAAATAAAGTCGAAAGGTGGGAAGAAACATGGAAAATCCTGGAGAAATTCTGCAGGTATGGCATCATCTGTGGAGACAGAAACAGGGTTAATGCTTTGAGTCTAAAATGATTCTTCTTGAAGTAGGAAGGCAAAGAGGTAAAGAAGGCCATTCTGCTAATGAATTAAGAATGGGGGGAGAAGAAATGCTTTAAGGCAAACAGAAAGTGAAGATTTCACATTGAAAAAATCATCGTAGCAACTACTTCAGTCACCCAAGTAAAGGATCTAACATATTGTTAGAAATATTCAGGTCTCTTGGGTATATAATCCCAAAGTAATTATTTGACTTTTATTTTTACAGATGCTGAATGATGTATAGTGTACTTTAATAATTTTGGAGTTTTATTTCACATTTCCATCATTTGCAATTTTTTTCTAAAAGTATTTCCTTTATCTACAACAGTTTTTATATTGTAAAAATGATTTGAGACTTGCATGTTAGAATTTTGCAGGTGTATGTGGCAGCATGGTGATAATGGTCTTATCAGACATAAACAATGAAAGTTGCCTCCAATTTGCCAGTGTGGTCTAGTAGTGATTGAGGGAAAGAGTGGTGAATGAATGGCTCTTTGAGATGAAGGTCATGTTTTAGAGATCTAGCAGTGCGGGTCTTGTATCCTTTTAAGAGTTGACAATTCACAGCAGGCACCTCAAAGTCTAGAGAATGGAACCAGCCGTGGCTTCACAAAACTCTCCAAAATGAAAGCAAGGAAAGCAGTCTACAAGCTCATTATTGCTAATGTCTAAGAACGAATAACTCAAAATCAGCTCCACTGGGTCAAACATGTCATCTAAATACCTGACACTAGACTCTTGAAGCAACTACTCTGCTGACAGATCAGTCACGTAATACACTCCTGAGAGGAAAACAAATATTTTTTACTAATGTCCTCCATAAGCTGAAGGAGATCAAATATCGCACCCCCCCCCTCCAACTTTTGAGTGATCTCTAATTTGTGACTGACCAAAATAGAAAAGTTTATTCAAGAAAGCAGCAAGACTTTTTCAGGATATAGCATCAAAGAGAGTGCATAAGGACCCAAACACCCTCATCTGCCTAAGGTACATTTTCCATATGTGCTAGAGTCAGCAGATTATACATTAGATTTATCAACCTCCTCAGAACCCATTAAACTGGAATGGAAGCAAGTCATCCTCAATCCCAAGGGACATCCTAAGAGAAGAATAAAGTGATCTTGAACAAGAAATTTAGAGTTCGAGTTGTGATCATGGTCATTAGATTTAGATTTAGGTTTTATTGTCATGTGTACTCAAGTAGGGAGGAGGGGGGTACAAGAGTACAGTGAAAAGTGTACAATGTTGCCACTCATAGCACCATGTTTAGTACGAAATACCTAGGTACAAAATCTTAGTTACAAAAGTAGAAAATTAAAGATATTAATTAAAATGTTCAACACTGCAGTCTTCCGAGTAAAAAAATAGAAAACTAAATAAATAAAGTTGAAAGGTCAAACATTACATCCTTTCTTAAGCCATGGGCCTGCAAATGCTCCAATCTGAGCTTTCCCCAATGGGGCTCTCCTAAGCTGGGCATCCTTTACCATGCTGGGCTAAGATCCACCATTGGCACTCCCTCACCACCCAATACCTGGAGGAAGTACGCGTCATCTTCCACTTTAGAACACTTCAACCCCAGGACATCAATGTGGACTTCACCAGTTTCCTCATTTCCCTTCCCCCCACCTTACCCCAGTTCCAACCTTCCAGCTCAGCCACCTTCCTCATGACCTGTCCTATCTGCCAATCTCCCTTCCCACCTATCCACTCCTCCTACCTCTCCAACCTATCACCTTTATCCCCACCTCCATCCACTTATTGCATTCTAGGCTACTTTCTCCCCAGCCCCACCCCCCCTCCCATTTATCTCTGCACCCCAAAGGCTCCCAGCCTCATTCTTGATGAAGAGCCCACGCCCGAAATGTCGATTTTCCTGCTCCTCAGATGCTGCCTGACCTGCTGTGCTTTTCCAGCACCACTCTAATCTTGACTAAGATACCCTAGTGTTCACCGACAGCTTTCATGGCTGACCGCTGCTGCTGACTCCATCAGACACGCCAGGCTTCACCACCACTTGCAAAATTTCAGCACTGACTGCTGCCTCATCACTGATTGCTACTACTGCCATCCTTTGCTGCCATACAGGCTGGCACTAGGTCCTAGCCACTGCTATGCTCCATTACTGCATTAACCACCTCTCTGCAGAGTCCTGCTCGGGTACCGCTCCAGACATCAATGATGCCACAATGCCACTGACCACAATCAGCTGCCTCTGTGCCAACTCTCAAAGTCCCCCAGCCACTGCAAACGCCACCTCCCATGACTGAGCTTGAAAGACTGACGGACTAAAGGAATGAAAGAGGAAATGCTCGAAAAGAAGAAAGAAAAAGGGAGAAAAGTGGTCAGAGCAGACAAGTTCTGGTGAGGGCCCCTAATCCACCACCATCTTGAATGGGATCTCATTATCAAACATTTAAAAGGAAACATCATTATGCAGGAAAGTTCAGGAAAGATCAAGAAGCGGGGGAGAAGTCCTGAATTGTCTTCCAAGTGGAAAACCTCTCCTATTTTTCAGCTAGGCAAATGTATTTGCCCTGATGATGCACATGAAAAATGATAAATAGTAGTGAAATGTGTTGGTTAAAAGTTTAGAACATTTGATGCTCACCTCCATCCTAAAAGTGAAGACAAATTCTATTCATTTCCAATAGAGCCAGGAAAGGACTTTTAACCTCAAATTTGTTTTAATAGGCATCACATTATAACAATTCCTGCTTTAAATTTGAATCACTTTTGCACAATTTCCTATGTCTGCACCAAATGTTTCATGGGATCTCTGACCTCTCATAATAATTTTCTATAAAACTAAGTGTTGTGACAGACACATTTATCTTGATAACGATGAGACCTGTCAATAATTCTATTATTTCACAAATTGTACTTAAGTCTCAGCTGTTAAAACATTACACATCTGTGGTGCTCTCAAATCACACCCATATGAAATTTCCAACAGAACTGTGACAGTTTGTGCATCCAGATTTTATAATAAAAATTAAATACTCCGGTTACAAAGAGCACTTCTTCATTTATCTAAATTACCCTGTCATTTTTTTCAGCAGCTTCAAATAAATTCATGTTGTTTTTGTGTACCTGCAACGACAATTTGCACATATGTAGTGCCTTTAATGTGGCAAAATGGTTCCCAAGCACTTCACTAGCAAACAAGAACATTGATCTCATTGTATAATAATGCTTCCTAGCACAAAATTATTATGTTTAAGGTTGAACTAAAATCAGGCACTGTACAACATGATATATAGAAAGGATAAAGGGAAGAGTTTAAATGCAAAAATGTGTGGGAAAAGGCTGATGAAAAGAGACTAAGTGGATCACTCATTCACTAAAGCAGTACGAAGAGCCAAATGGTATCATTCATGGAGCAAATTTCTGATTCTAATTGTGGTTTAAATTTAATAGTGTCTTGTTGTCTAAACCAACTGAAAATAACATCTCAACCTGTATGTGATCTACTCAGTTGTATTAACCTGCTGCAAGGCAATCACTTTGCAAAGATGTCTAATATGAGCAGCAGTTAGTTGAGGTATAGTAAATGGACAGGAATTGATAAGGTTTTGTAGCTGTTTTAGTTTTGCATGAAAGTTTGTTCTAATGTTGTTTTAACCTGACATAGCTTTTCTGCACAAACATAGCTTCCAGTATTTGAGTGAGGACCTTTGTAGATTTCTCTTTGGAATAAATTGATCTGAAGCAGCATGTGTTCTGAGTGGATCTATGCAAGTTTTATGCTGTCATAAAATAAATGCCAAAAATATTGATACTCAACATTCCTATTTAACTAGCTTCGAGAAGTGTAACTCAGATTTCTGCACTTCAATGTTAACTGGGCATTGACAAATAGATGCCTTAATTTCCAGCATCCCAAAACATCCCTTGAATTACATAAGTTAATTTTGGTCACTGGAAAAGGGAAATGCAAGAGGACTCTTTATATTCTTACAAGAAGCTTCAGATTATAGACAATCTAATATACCAGATTTAATAAAGAATACAATAACTGAGGTCAGTGAATAAATAAGACGTAATTTTATTGATTTAACTATTTCCTGTTAGTGTTATCACATTTAATAAACTGTTGTTATAATGAATTATAATGTGAACCAACTATGATTTAAAACAAACCCATAAGGTGGTGATTCCATGTGTAGGCTGATCAGAGGCTTGGTAAATTACTTATCGGACTTATAAAGCCTTGATTTTCTTAATCAGGAAATGAGCTGATGTTCCATCATACTTGGTCTCTGTGTGAGGACAACATTCAGCTCATTTCTCTCCTGCAAAGCTTCTTGAGGTAGCAGGGAGTGTCTCATCTATTTTTGAATACTTGCATGTTACTCAATGTACCAGGCACTGCAGTTTTCACAGTTTTCACTTTATTTATGCTCCATCTTATTCTTGTCCATATAAAACTGGACAAAAGTCAGGAATCAAACAACATGGGCTTCTCCTGACCTGCCATGGTAATTCTGGTGAAAATTTCATTAATGCTTGAATGCAGCAAGTATGGTAAAGGAACCGGAGAAAGGAATATCAGTGATAGCAAGGCCAATGACCAAACCTACCTTCCAGAAATATCTGCCAAATGTGTGATCAGAGATATGGCCCTAGGATTGGCCTCAATGGCCATACAAACTTCCTCCAGTGGTCCCTAGTATAACAGATACCAAACATCAGCCAATTCGATTCACTCCATGTGATATTGAAAAACAGTTGAATGCACTGGGTACTGCAAAGTCAATAGGCCCTGACAACATTCCAGCAATATAATGAAAACTTGTGCTCCCTTGGCAAGCTGTTCCAGTACAGTTACAACATTGGTAACTACCCGGCAGTATGGAAAATTGCCCAATCATGTCCTGTACACAAAAAGCAGGACAAATGCAACACAGCCAATTACTGTCCAATCAGTCTACTCTTGATCATCAGTAAAGTGATGGAAAATGTTATCAACAGTACTATCAAGCAGCACCTCCTCAGCAATAATCTGCTCAGTAATGCCCAGTTTGACGTCCACCAGTGACACTCAGCTCCTGACATCATTAGAGCTTTGGTTCAAATGTGGACAAAAGAGTTAATTCCAAAGAGGAGGTGAGAGGGGCAGCATTTGTATTCGAGCCTGCATTCAACCAAATGAGGTATCAAGGAGCCCTAGCAAAACTGGAATCAATTATTAAAGCCAAACTCTCCAGTGGTTAGAATCATACCTGACACATAGGAAGATCTTCGTAGTTGTTGGAGTTCAGTCATCTCAGCTTCTGGACATCTTGGCAGGAGTTCCTCAGGATAGTGTCCTAGACCCAACCAGCTTCAGCTGTTTCATCAATGACCTTCCCTCCATCAGAAGGTCAGAAGAGGGGATGCTCACTAATGATTACACAATGTTACCATCATTCGCGATGCCTCAGATAGTGAAGTACTCCATGCAAATGCAACAAGACCTGGACAATAGCTTGGGCCTGGGCTGACGAGTGGCAACTAATATTTGTGCTACACAAATCCCAGGCAATGACCATCTGGAATAAGAGATAATTGAGCCCTTTGACATCCAACAGTATTACTATCACTGAATTCCCCAGTATCAATATCCTTAGGGTTACCACTAACCAGAAACTCAGCTGCCCTCACCACATAAACACAGCTACAAGAGCAGGTCTGAGGCTAGGAATACTGTGGTGAATAATTCACCTCCTGAATCTGAAACTCTGTCTATCGTCTACAAGGTACAAGTCGGGAGTGTAAGAGAATACTCCCCACTTGACTGGTTGGATGCAACTTCAACAACACTCAAGAAGCTCCAGAACATCCAGGACAAAGCAGCATGCTTGACTGGCACTACATCAACAAACATCCACTCTGTCCACCCCGATGTTCAATAGCAACAACTTCTACTATCTACAAGATACATTGGAGAAATCCTCCTTAGACAGGACCTTCTAAACCCATGACCACCTTTATCTAGAAGGACAGAGCAGCAGATACACAGGAACACCACCACCTGAAAGAACCACCCTCCCCCCACCCCCTATTAAGCTACCTACCATCAGGACTTGAAAATCTATAATCATTCCTTCATTGTCATCGAGTCAAAATTCCTGGAAATCCCTTCCTAATGGTATTGTGTGGTCAACCCACAGCACATGGGATGTAGGGCTTCAAAAAGGCAGCTCACCACACCTTCTCAAGAGCAACTAGGGCCAGGCAATAAATGCTAGTCTAGCCAGTGAGGCCCATGTCCCACATTGCATGAGTGAATAAAAAAAAGGTCCTACAGAACCCATGCCCAGTGACACAGAATTTCCTAGGTTAACAATCATAATTGTTAGTTGTGAGTGCTTACCAATGGCAATGACCATAACACTATTATTCTAGAATTGAACTCAAGTGGACCAGATCTGGATGTCCAATCTGAGTTCCAGATCCACTTAGTCTTTAAGGTTTAGACTTTGACTGTTGAGGGGGTGGGTAGGGGGTGGGAGGGGGTGTTGCTTAGAGGAGCTCATGGTGATAATACTGATGTGCTAATAATTATGTTAATAATTACAAGGACTATGTTGGTAAGTAGAAGTGAACTGAGACATTGTAGAGAGCAACATGGAGGGAGTTGTGGTATAATGAGATGCATAGAAATCATTATTGGGTACATTGGATTCTTTCTTGATTCTATGTTTTTGGAGATAAGTCCTGATTAAACTTAAAATATAAGCCATAGCTATTAATTTAACCTGGGGCAGTGTTTGCAGAGGAATAAGACGGTGTTATTTTCTGGGTCTGTAGATTGTGCAGGAGCAAAAATGGCCTTTGCAGTGATATGTACTTCTTGTCAGATGTGGGAGTCTAAAGAGAGTTTAAGGGTTACTGTGGATTATATCTGCCATAAATGTTGTTGGATGCAAATCTTATCAGATTGAGTGGATTGGTTGGAGAGAGAGATAGAAGCGATGAGGAATTTGCAATAGCAACAATATGTGATGAATGGCAGTTATAGAAAGGGGAGAAAGTCTCAGATACAGTCACATAGATGGGTTAACTCCAGGAACGGTAAGAGAGGTAGGCAGCTAGAGCAAGAGTCTTTTGTGGATATACCCATTTCAAACAGGTACGCTGTTTTGGAAAATATATGGGGTGATGGATTCTCAGGGGAACGTAGCACAAACAGCCAAGTTTCTGGTATGGATACTGGCTCTAATGCAATGAGAGGTACGACTGCTTCCAAGAGATCAATTGTATTAGGGGATTCTGTAGTCAGAGGTACAGACAGACGTTTCTGTGGCCAGCAGAGAAAAAACAGAATGGTGTGTTGTTTCCCTGGTGCCAGGATCAAGGATGTCTCAGAGAGGGTGCAGAATGTTCTCACAGGGGAGATGGGCCAGCAGGAAGTCATTGTCCACATTGGAACCAACGACATTGAAAGGGAAAAGGTTGAGACTCTGAAGGGAGATTACAGAGAGTTAGGTAGAAATTTAAAAAGGAGGTCCTCAGGGGTAGTAATATCTGGATTACTCCCAGTGCTACAAGCTAGTGAGGGCAGGAATAGGAGGATAGAACAGATGAATGCATGGCTGAGGAGCTGGTGTATGGGAGAAGGATTCATATTTTTGGATCATTGGAATCTCTTTTGGGGTAGAAGTGGCCTGGACAAGAAGGACGGATTGCACCTAAATTGGAAGGGGACGAATATACTGGCAGGGAAATTTGCTAAAACTGCTTGGGAGGATTTAAACTAGTAAGGTGGGGGAGGGGGGGGGGTGCAGGGAGATAGTGAGAAAGAGATCGATCTGAGACAGGTACAGCTGAAAACAGAAGTGAGTCAAATTGTCTGCGCAGGCAGGAACGAGATAGGACTAATAATTTAAACTGCATTTATTTCAATGCAAAGGGCCAAACAGGGAAGGCAGATGAACTCAGGGCATGGTTAGGAACATGGGACTGGGATATCATAGCAATTACAAAAACATGGCTCAGGGATGGGCAGGACTGGCAGCTGAATGTTCCAGGATACAAATGCTACAGGAAAGACAGAAAGGGAGGCAAAAGAGGAGGGGCAGTGGCATTTTTGATAACGGATAGCATTACAGTTGTGCTAAGCAAGGATATTCCCGGAAATATATCCAGGGAAGTCACTTAGGTGGAACTGAAAAATAAGAAAGGGATGATCACCTTATTGGGATTGTATTATAAACCACACAATAGTCAGAGGGAAATTGAGAAACAAACTTGTAAGGAGATCTCAGCTATCTGTAAGAATAATAGGGTAGTTATGGTAGGGGATTTTAACTTTCCAAACAACGACTGGGACTGCCATAGTGTTAAAAGTTTAGATGGAGAGGAATTTCTTAAGTGTGTACAAGACAATTTTCTGATTCAGTATGTGGATGTACCTATTAGAGAAGGTGCAAAACTCGACCTACGCTTGGGATATAAGGCAGGGCAGGTGAATGAGATGTCAGTGGGGAAGCACTTTGAGGCCAGAGACCATAATTCTATTTGTTTTAAAATAGTGATGGAAAAGGACAGACCAGATCTAAAAGTTGAAGTTCTAAATTGGAGAAAGGCCAATTTTGACGGTATTAGGCAAGAACTTTCAAAAGCTGATTGGAGGCAGATGTTTGCAGGTAAAGGGACAGCTGGAAAATGGGAAGCCTTCAGACATGAGGTAACAAGAATCCAGAGAAAGTATATTCCTGTCAGGGTGAAAGGGAAGGTGGGAAGGCTGGATGACTAAAGAAATTGAAGGTTTGGTTAAGAAAAAGAAGGAAGTATATGTCAGGTAAAGACAGGATAGATCGAGTGAATCCTTAGAAGAGTATAAAGGAAGTAGGAGTATACTTAAGAGGGAAATCAGGAGGGCAAAACGGGACATGAGATAACTTTATCAAATAGAATTAAGGAGAATCCAAAGGGGTTTTACAAATATATTAAGGACAAAAGGGTAACTAGGGAGAGAATAGGGCCCCTCAAAGATCAGCAAGGCAGCCTTTGTGTGAAGCCACAGAAAATGGGGGAGATACTAAATGAATATTTTGCATCAGTAATTACTGTGGAAAAGGATATGGAAGATATAGACTGTAGGGAAATAGATGGTGACATCTTGCAAAATGTCCAGATTACAGAGGAGGAAGTGCTGGGTGTCTTGAAATGGTGAAAGGTGGATAAATCCCCAGGACCTGATCAGATGTACCCGAGTACTCTGTGCGAAGCTAGAGAAGTGATCGCTGTGCCTCTAGCTGAGATATTTGTAACATCAATAGTCACAGGTGAGGTGCTGGAAGACTGGAGGTTGGCAAACATGGTGCCACTGTTTAAGAAGGGTGGTAAAGACAAGCCAGGGAACTATAGACGGGTGAGCCTGACCTTGGTGGTGGGCAGGTTGTTGGAGGAAATCCTGAGGGACAGGATATTCATGTATTTGGAAAGGCAAGGCCTTATTCGGGATAGTCAACATGTCTTTGTGCGTGGGAAATCATGTCTCACAAACTTGATTGAGTTTTTTGAAGAAGTAACAAAGAGGATTGATGAGGGCAGAGCAGTAGATGTGATCTATATGGACTTCAGTGCGGCGTTTGACAAGGTTCCCCATGGGAGACTGATTAGCAAGGTTAGATCTCATGGAATACAGGGAGAACAAGCCATTTGGATACAGAACTGGCTCAAAGGTAGAAGACACAAGGTGGTGGTGGAGGATTGTTTTTCAGACTGGAGGCCTATGACCAGTGGAGTGCCACAGGGATCGGTGCTGGGCCCTCTACTTTTTGTCATTTACATAAATGATTTGGATGCGAGCATAAGAGGTACAGTTAGTAAGTTTGCAGATGATACCAAAATTGGAGGTGTAGTGGACAGCGAAGAGGGTTACCTCAGATTACAACAGAATCTGGATCAGATGGGCCAATGGGTTGAGAAGTGGCAGATGGAGTTTAATTCATATAAATGTGAGGTGCTGCAGTTTGGGAAAGCAAATCTTAGCAGAACTTAATGTTAAGGTCCTACGGAGTGTTGCTGAACAAACAGATCTTGGAGTACACGTTCATAGCTCCTTGAAAGTGGAGTCGCAGGTAGATAGGATAGTGAAGAAGGTGTTTGGTATGCTTTCCTTTATTGGTCAGAGTATTGAGTACAGGAGTTGGGAGATCATGTTGCGGCAGTACAGGACATTGGTTAGACCACTGTTGGAATATTGTGTGCAATTCTGGTCTCCTTCTTATCGGAAAGATGTTGTGAAACTTGAAAGGGTTCCGAAAAGGTTTACAAGGATGTTGCCAGAGTTGGAGGATCTGAGCTACAGGGAGAGGCTGAACAGGCTGGGGCTGTTTTCCTTGGGGTGACCTTTATAGAGGTTTACAAAATTATGAGGGGCATGGATAGGATAAATAGGCAAAGTCTTTTCCCTGGGGTCGGGGAGTCCAGAACTAGAGGACATAGGTTTAGGGTGAGAGGGGAAAGATATAAAAGAGACCTAAGGGGCAATATTTTCACACAGAGGATGGTACATGTATGGAATGAGCTGCCAGAGGATGTAGTGGAGGCTGGTACAATTGCAACATTTAAGAGGCATTTGGATGGGTATATGAATAGGAAGGGCTTGGAGGGATATGGGCCAGGTGCTGGCAGGTGGGACTAGATTGGTTGGGATATCTGGTCGGCATGGACGGGTTGGACCGAAGGATCTGTTTCCATGCTGTACATCTCTATGACTCTATGACTCTGACATCAGTAAGAGAGGAAACACCATTTTAGAATAGCCTTATGAACAGTGTTATACACTACACTACAAAACTCTATTTGATATCATAAAATGTACAACTATAAACACATAATTCCACAGTTAATAAGGAGTTGAAAAGTCTTACATAGTGCTAAAGAGCACAAGGACAGCATAATGAAGGTGCCAAAGGCCTGAGATATTCCAGAATGGTATCTCAATGCGCAGATGAAAATAACTCAGGACACCGTTGAAATGATTATGACTTCCTACTGGTAGTAACTTTCACAAGGACTTTGGTAAATCTGGATATCATATTTGGAAGGAATGTACATGGCACATGGAGCAAAAAGTGAATAGCAATATCTGATAGAGGGAGAAAGACTTTGCTACATGGAAAATTAGATTGAATAGCCCTTTAGATCAAGAGCCTGAGGATTTCATTTCACTGGGCTAACCTTGATGAGAATGAAATTGTAGACAATGAAGGGAGGCTGCAGAAATTGGGTCCCACTAACAGCAGGTTGATTAAAAGAGTTCCCTAGCAGTATGTGCAAAGTATTGAAGTGCACATTGATAATTCTTCTATCCACTGTAGAAGGTGTGGTAGTTTCAGTTCAAATTGCAGCAATTGATCCAAGGACAGAGATGCATTAATCAGCATATCATTTATCAATGGATGTTCAGTCTGTTACTATAAAGGCATGGGGTTAAGTTCAGAATCTAGTTTTCAGACAAATTTCACACAAAGTTTCAATAACTTCATTGGGACCATAAGATCTGCTTCACAATAGAGCAATGTCCATGCTGAACCATGTGCAGTGCTTATGGCATCAATGGAAGAGGCACAGATAATGTTGCTATCCTTATGGATGCCCTTTTGATTCAATGTATCAGTACTAAGACTTAGCAATTTACAACTAATCCCATCGATTTGTCTTCTCTTCATAACCACTTATAATTCATCTGATTCAAATACACGCACACATATATATATATATATATATATATACACTTTTCAGTAAAATCTGCAATGGTCTCTGGCTCAACACGATCCTGTGTCAAAACATTCCATGATCCGAAACACAATGTTATCACAAAGTTTCTCAATGTCTCTTTTGGACACAATTTAAATTTGGTGACCTCATGACTTTCATCAGTCAGAGGAAACAATTCCTGTTTTTATGTTTTCAATAAAAATCTTTCACAGTTAAAAAGAAACACTCTGTTATCTCTCAATCTTCTCGATTGAAGTGGAAAAAATCCCAGTATCACAACATTTTCCATATGGCTATGGCTTCCAGCCTTATAATTATCCTACAGAATTTAACTGGTCTCTACTGCTTTAAACTTTTTTAAGGAAACCATGCACCAAAAACTGCCCACAGCATTCTAACCATAACATAACTATTATCTTGCTCAGAAATAAAAAAAACAGTGCTCCTATTATTAAACAAAATGAGTTGGTATTGAGATTTACTGGCATTGATGGACGATAAATACGATTTTTGCCTCCTTTGCACTCACATCATGTTAATTCATTGTTTTTCTAATTGTTTTAGGCATCTCAGACCTGCCAACCATCTGTCAATCAACTGGCACATAATAATTTCAAACAATTGCATTAGAGTATAAGCCCCTTCATTTGATATTTTGATCATGGCTAGCAAAAATGTGTAATTATAGTTCAAATGAAGCATAATTTATTTTTGAAAAATGTTTAAAACTTTATTTAAAACAAATGTGTCACTAAAAATGTTCAATTATCTTTCTCTTTGCTCCATCCATTTACTCCAGTAATTTACAAGTGTGCTATTTGACTTGTTTTCAACACTTGCAGTTGAGAATAAGATTTAAAGAAGAGGTGTGGTCACAAGGAAAGGAAGAGGAAGCACAGTTCAGAGGGATGTTGCCACATATGTGTAAACCTGCAATCCCCAACATCTGAAAGGAAGAAACAACAGCTTTGCTTTTGTTGAAGAACTGGATTTAAAAAATTGTGTGAGATGAAATTGTGGAATAAGGCAGCTTCAGGCTAGGATGTCTCAGTGCTACTGAAGGGAGGTTGAGAATATGCACGCAGCGGTGCATGACATTGGTGGCAAATCTTAGCATGCAATAAAAATAATAGATTAAGGAATCAGAATGCTGAGGACAGAAGTTTCCAAAATGTGTGTCATTGCCCTTGTACACTTCCTCCAAGGTTGCAATGGACACTGTCAATAAGAGACCCTGTCAATAAGAGGCCCGAAATGTCGATTTTACTGCTCCTCGGATGCTGCCTGAACTGCTGTGCTCTTCCAGCACCACCAATCCAGAATAAGAGACCCTGATTGGCAACTGAACTTGTTTTCCCAAATCTTCAGTTTCACAGTTTTTCATTGTCCTAGTTGATTTATTTCTTAGATCCCTACTTGGCAACTCAATTGAATGCTTCAAATTGCTTATCAGAGACTTCCTTGGACAGCCTTGCTTCAGAGGAAGCACTTTGAACATACTCTCTAGTAAATGGGAGATCAAATATTCCATTTCATGTGCCTACACAACTCCTAGTCCTGTGGCCCCATAAGAGTTGTTTAAAACCGAAGCACACAACATCTTCCTCCTCACCCTCTCAACAATTGACAACTGTCCTCCCATCTGCTCTCAATTTGGAGTTGGTCAATTTTCAGGCATTATTACAGGTGTCACAGTGGGAAAAATATAGGGGAGCACTGGTCTGAGTAATTCTGGAATGTGAACAGAAGAACCACAAAGGGTAGAAGTTTAATTAGAATCTATATGAAATATATTGGAGCTGGAGACAGTTGTTGAGGGACAACATGTTGCAGTGAAAGCAGATCTTGTTAGATGCCTGATCAAACAAGAGAAGGATGATAGAAAGTGATGAAGGTGACCAAACAGAAGACACAAACAGAAATCCCATTAGAGTGAATCCCATTAGGTTGGGCATTCTTGGAAGAGATGTGACAGTGAGCAAATTGGTAATACGAAAATAAAATGCTGCAGACGCTGGAAATATGAAATTAAAAGAGAAAATGTTAAATATTTCATCAGACTCTTGCTCTTCTCTCCATGGATCTGCCTGACCTGCTGAGCATTTCCAGCATTTTCTGTTTTTATTTTAGATTTCCAACATCTGCACTTCTCAAGTCTATATGCTCTCTAATTAAAAGGAAAGTTT
Source organism: Hemiscyllium ocellatum (assembly GCF_020745735.1). Lineage (NCBI taxonomy): Eukaryota > Metazoa > Chordata > Chondrichthyes > Orectolobiformes > Hemiscylliidae > Hemiscyllium > Hemiscyllium ocellatum. The sequence continues at coordinate 49,273,017 of NC_083402.1, forward strand.
CACAACGTATATAATCAAAAATTCAAAAGAACATTTAGACCAATGCAGAATCAAACACACTGAAATAGTTAAATTATATTTTAGTATAAAATAAGCAGAGAACTAAAGGCATCATGTCCCATGATTGAACAAGATGGCTCTAACATGTGTCTGAGATTTAAGAGTTTAAAGCTGAATCTAGCACAAATTGCGATTGAAATTTGAAACATTCACAGGAATAATTTCGAATGTGTTTCATGTAGAATTATCAAAGCTATCTGAAAAATCAATAAACCGATCAGTAGACAACATTTGTAACAAGGCAATTAAACCAATTTGTTTTTGTTTCAAACGCTTGAAATATCAGATTCAAATTGGAAGACTGTTTATAAGAATAATCTGATCATTGCATTCATGAAGGTTCTAAGATCTATTATTGTTTGAAATGGTCAAGATGCAGGCTATAGCTTCTGACATGCACTTGAACATGCAACCTTTAGAATTTCTGTTATGATTGACAGTAAAAATAACCAGTTAAAGAAAATCTGATTTCCAGCATTCACATTTCTTTGGTTTAGAGTAAAAAAAAGTGCTCAGAATTTGTAAACCAATCTTTGCCAATGAAAAATTAATGAAATCAAGAACTTTCAGGAAAGTTCCAACTGCTTCCATGAGGATTGTCAGAGATTCTAATGCTCTAGGAGCTGAGATCATAACGGAGTCAAGCATTCTTTATGTGTAAATAAGGGGTGATTTGGTGACTGGATACCAGTCTCTGTGAAGTTATTTCAAAGGGCCATATGTGAAGGAAGGGAATTCCATAGCTTGGAACATGAACAACTGAAGGCACAACCACCAGCAGTGAAGTAATTATGATTGAGAATGCACACAAGGCCAGAATTTGAAGAACCTTTGAGGTTTGGGAGGATTATAGAGATACAAGGGGCCAGAAAATTAAGGTTGACATTATACCTGGTGATCAGCATTGGGTATGTGATGCCTTTTTTAGTAAACTCTCAAGATATACTCTCGCAGGTGAAGTCAAACACCATGAGGTAATCAGTAATTTTGGAACTATTCTGTAGTATGACTCAGTACTTTGAGACTGCGGAAAGAAAGATGACAGGGGTCACAGGAGGACTGTGTATTTACATTGGTTTGCAAACTCTATCAGTTTTGCTGGCATTAAGTGTCAATCTACTTTTTAGCTTTACTTTCCAAGAAATACACTTTCTTAATAAAATTTGCAAAGGTATTGTGAGAAACAGTTCAAATTTGACAATACACCAAATGCACTATAGGTTGGGTTTTTTTCAAGACAGCAAACTACATTTTCCTTTACAGGTTATATTTACAAAGTGCATTGACATTTCATGTCAAACACTTGTGACAACACTCAACGGGTTTCTTTCACTGCAAGATCAGCATGTTTTTGGTTGAGCAAAGAATGTCTTTCACTCAGGTATCCATCATTCAACAACAGTTAATGCTGTCTTTTGCTCTGTTTCTTCCACAAAGATGGTAACTCATTGTTTGACATGGAATAACTTTTTTCCTCCTGGTAGCTATTGCTTTGTTTCTTCTCTATTTGATTGGAAATTGTTACTACACAAGTAGAAAAAGGACAAGAAAGTGCAATATCAAACAGATCTGCTTTCAGTGATCACTAACTAATTGAATTAAAGTAATTGCAATTGTTCCTAGAACAAAGAACAAAGAAAATTTACAGCCCAGGAACAGGCCTTTCGGCCCTCCAAACCTGAGCCAATCAATATGTCCTGTCCAAACCTGTTGCCCAATTCCTAAGCATTTGTATCTCTCTGCTCCCCACCCACACATGCATCTGTCCAAACGCATCCTAAATGAATTTACCATGCCTGCCTCTACCACCTCTGCTGGCAATGCGTTCCAAATGCCCACCACCCTCTGTGTGAAGTACTTGCCGCATGTATCCCCCTTAAACTTTCCACCACTCACCTTGAAAGCATGACCTCTCGTTATTGAATCCTTCACCCTGGGAAAAAGCTTGTCTCTATACCCCCTGTCTGTATCCTTCATGATTTTGTAAACCTCTATCAGGTTTCCCCTCAATCTCCTTTTTTCAATTGAAAATAAATCTAACCTACTCAAACTCTCTTCATAGCTAGCATCTTCCATACCAGGCAACATCCTCGTAAACCTTCTCTGCACCCTCTCCAAACCATCAACATTCTTTTGGTAATGTGGCGACCAAAACTGTACACAGTATTCTAAATGCAGCCAAACCAATATCTTGTACAATTTTAACATGACTTGCCAGCTCTTGTACTCAATACCCCATCCAATGAAGGCAAACATACTATATGCCTTCTTGACCACTCCATCCACCTGTGCAGTATCCTTCAGGGTACAATGGACCTGCACTCCCAAATCTCTGCCTAGTGATACATGGTACAACAGTGGTGTCAAAGTAGCTTAAGACACAAGATTTAGCCTGGCTTGTGGTGAGAAGGGCCCCTCTGTCAGATCCTTCCTACATGTCAAGAGTGTCATCACCTCCACACCCTACACTTGAGGTGGTTGTGATGGAAAATAGAGTGTCACCCACCTCCTCCTGGAATGTAACAAGACTGTAGAGAGATGCAATGATTGTTGTCAAGATTCATTAAGTTGCAGGACTAGGCTATTGCCAGGAATGCATACTAAACTATACATTATCTGTTGTTGGAGGATGATTAACCAGGTGAAAGACACTCTTAATTCAGCCTAAATCATGCTGATCATCTGATGTAAACAACTATTGAGTGTTCTCATGAGTGTCTGACATGAAATGTACATACAACCTGGTAGTAAGCCACTTCATGCGCTGTATTAAAATAAACTCATCTGTATTGCACTTGCACTGTCATATTGAAACTGTGATGCAGTAGAACCTGATATGTTTTATGTCTAAGTAAATTTTTTGAAAAAGAAATGAACAAAGAGAAAATGTTCAAAAGGCCTGAATCAGATAACTGAATGGAGTGAATTGTACTATATGGCTGGCTGGAAGTTGTAGAAATAGTGTGGATGGATCCATGGGAAGATCTGAAAATGAAATTTCCTCCTGATTTTCCATAATCAATCACCTCTACAGCAGAAGAAGTGCTGAAAACAGTAAGGAAATTCACCCTCTTTGTGTGATAGTAGGTACATATCTCAAAATTCTTCTCAAAATGCTGCAGTTTTAAACATTGTCAACTCAAGAAATCTTCCCAGTGGCATGTCTCCATTGTCCAAATTCCACTGCTGTACAATGTGGCAACATTAAAGTTCACCTGTGATAAATGATGATATTAAAACATAACATGTGATGTGAAACATTGAACAATTGTAATGGAAACATTTGCTACTGATAATATGAAATACTTGTTAAATTATATTATATAAAATGGTCAATGTGAAGAAAATAATAAATCAAGCTGAAATAAACAACAAAACATCAGTACTTCTTGAAGAAGATCTCACAACACAACACATCATGAGTATTAATGGAGAGAAATGGCTGAATGGCAGCACCTGAATGCTCTGAAAAAAATAATGCGATTATTCCTAAAAACTCTTAAAAGATAAGAACTTCTGTGACTATTCTCCTCTATAGAGAACAAAGATTGTTTAACTGGTCTTGGGATAAAACAATAGCATGTGAATGGAGGGTCTTTAATAGTGGCAAGACAAAGATTAATATTTTGTATTTTTCTATATCCATTTACATACAGAATATTTAATACATAGAAATGAATAAAGTTGCATCAACATAATTTAGAATTTTCTTCATAAATCTGATCTTAAGCAACTATAATTACAACCTCATTTAAAAATAAAATTGTATTCTTAAAATTACTCTCTGGTGTCTGTTATTAGTCAAAATATAAAACTGTATATACTTGCCAATTTTACATGTGTTTTAAATTCTAGTGTGCCCCTTGTCTTGATGTGTGATGACAGTCACATTGAAAGAGTTAACAGTAATGACATATTACCCCTACATATTTATTGAGAGGCAATCTACAGCCTATTTCCAGGGAATTCTGTGACAGGCAATAGTACTAAACACATATAATTTGGAACTCTACCAATATGCAACACATTACTTTGCTTGTGAAGTGTCTTGAAATGATTTTCCATGGTGAAAGATGTTATTATTAGAAAAGCACAAGTATTAATAAGTAAACATTTCATTTTTGTACAACATTAAAATAATAATATCCATAAAATTCAAATCACCTCAAATAATATCGTGGGAACTCATAGCAATCAAAGGACTGATGTTTTTCGCATTTTAAAACTGAACTATACAGTACAATACCGAGGCAGCTCTGATTTGGAGAGATCAGAGAAACAAACTCTTTTATCTCAGTGAAAGCATCTTACTCCCAGTCATAGTTTACTGAGGTTATTGTCGGGACAGCACACTGGGATGCCAGTCTATTGCAGATAGTTCAGACCTGGTACCCCAGCAACTGTCCCTCGAAGCAGACTTTCTAAAACCATGAAGCAGCTGCAGTTCTCAGTTCCCTCAGCTGAGCACACACACACAAACCCACCACAACCCAGTGATATATTTGGCTGCTTTTAACAAGAGTGCCCTTGATGTTTTAGATCAAAACTGACAGTCCCAAAAAGAGGAGGTCTTGGCCTGTAATTTCCCTGTCTGGCTTTTTATTTTTGTCCATCAAGCCACAGATAATATCATAATTTACAGTCATGCATGGTGAAAAAATGATTGATGAGTTTTGCATTAATGAGCAATGCTACAAGATGTATAATAGGTGTTGGTAACACACAGCATGAAGATACAATTCTTCTGAAATCCTTCATATTTCATTCAAAATAACTGCATTTTGTAAAATTTGCTAATATGGTTTTCAGCTATGCTGCCTTTCTGACATGTATTATCTGGCAAGCATAAAAATTTTGCAATCCTTTTGGAAATCAATAAAATTAAATATACATCATTTGTTATTTTGAATAAAATCTGCATTGATTCTTTGTTATATTCCTCTTTTACAAAATGCAAAAGACAACATGTAAACATTTACAAATAGTTTTAAAAAAGGAAAGAACCTCTATCAAATACACAGTGTCCTAGCTATAGACCAGAAAAGGATAGGCCAAGGCTTAATTTCGTTAATGAGTTCGACAATAGACAATAGACAATAGGTGCAGGAGTAGGCTATTCGGCCCTTCGAGCCAGCACCACCATTTGTTATGATCATGGCTGATCATCCATAATCAATATCAGTAATTGTTGGCATTAAATACGTTACAGTTTGCCTGGTGTCTTTGAATTGGAAAGCGCAAAAACACACCAATATCCTTCAATAGATCATTAAACAGTCAGTTGTCTCTATTCCCACAGCATCATATGATTGAAGTGCAGATGTAGCTGTTAGATATCTAGTGAAAGTGCAATGTCCCAAGCTTGAGAACCTGATGTCGAGCATTGACAAGCTCCCATTTGATACTGCACTGAAGGTAATCTGTATATAATGAAACAGTACCACAGAAGTTGTGGTTGCTTTTTAGAAATGAAAAGGGTGAAAATGGCTGAAAGAAAAAAATAACCAAAGTCTGAATTTCTTGGGCTCTGGTAGCTGATAGCTGGCGGGACTAAAGACATGATGAATGCCAATCCATAGTCCTTGTTTCATTCCTCAAAGCCCTCTGCCAAAACTGAGAGTAGGTAAGTTATGTTCTTTCTAACATGTATTCAAATAAAATAAAATTCTCATTATTTCCATCTGTGCAATCCTGAGAAACAGAAGCTTTATGTGTATCCAGCAGTGGAGATGGTCTCAGTATTATATTTAGTTATAATATTGACTTTTTCATTAACCTGCGGGTTTTAAAAATTTTGACCATGCTCCCTCAAAGATGTAGTTTCACTTACACTGCCACAAGGTTCTGCACTGAATTCCCTTTCTTCCACCATCACCCCTATTGACATTGGCACATGCCTGACATATTTCAATATTGCCAACTTGTGGAAATGGATTACAGTCAGGAAGGAGCAGGGGTTATTCCATCCTGGTCAGCTTAGTTCAAATGACTCCAATGAAATTTTGGCTTCTAAAAGTTGGATAGCTAACAGTCATCATTTAAAAAGTTATGTCCAACCTAAAACAAGTTAGTTAAATGAACTCCTTGCCTTGCCCAGTCATCTCAACATATTTATTTTGAATTCCATAAATATATAAAAAGATGTAAAACTCACTTCTTTGTCACTTCTCTTGAAAATAAAACTTATTTCTTTATTTCACAGCAATCACCATAAGATGGCTTTGTCCCCTATGATCTCAACATTTTAGTCTTTTGATAAACTATCTTGAGAAATTCCATGACCACAGAGATTAATAATACACTAGCTGCAATAACCTGTATACTGGATTAAATGGTTTCACATAGAAAGTAATGCACTCTGTTTGGAAATGACAGCACATTAAACAAAAAGCAGCCTGGTTACGGGCATAAAAACTACACAGTTATTTACCATACTATAGAAACATGATGCAAGAAAAGGATTTGACAAATTATTCATTTGTTTATGGGCTGAGTGTATCACTGGCTAGTCCGACATTTAAACCCCTAATTATTCTTTGAGAAAGTAGTAGTGAGCCTTGAACAATGAAAAGACCAATATTGTACTAAAAATATAATGAGAACATTCTTATGAATTGAACTACCTTTTCCGAGCATTGTCTTTGAACATTAGTATGATTTAGAATTGATAAATTCTATTTGCTTTCAACTTCAAATTGGTTTTTGCTTCGTTAGCAAAACTGATTTGCATTGTACAATTCACAATCCTCTCATCACAACAACTGACTGAATTTCACATTTCAAACCTTAATTGCTAACTTGAAAAACCTATGCAATCTGGAAAATCACCAATGTTTCAATTTTTGGCATTAGTAAATATCGATGTAGTATCATACAAAAATGCTTTTTGCGTGCTTGTGGACAGGTGTCTGTTTATAATGCAATGTTTAACACATATGATTCAAAAAATGCAAACAGCTTTCCACACCAATTGAGTAGTGTGATAGTGCCAGCACTTCAAAGCATCAGGAGCTTTTAAAATGGCTGCTTGGAGTGATTCGGGCCATGACCAATGTGGCTGGTATGATACACCATGGTTGTGAGGATGCTAGCATAAGAATGCCTTTTATGTGCTGGAAGAATACAAATTGGGCCATTTGGGCCAAATGGTGACTAACTGATTCAAATTGTAACTTCCATTTTGAACTTTGAAGGCAACTTAATGTCCTCTCTAATGCCTCTCAGTCAAATATGCATTTAATTGGCAGGGGGACTTCGTGACCCTCCCCACCCACTATATCACACTTCTTTCACTTTTGCTAAGTCAAACTCCTAGATATATGTGGAGGCAATGGACTAGACACCATCACTGGGCTGGTAATCCAGAGACCAGTGTCCTGGAAATCCAGGATTGAATCCCAACATGGTAGATGGTAAAATTTTAATTATTAAAAATCTGGAACTAAAGATCTCATGTCATAAAATAAACACTTGGTTCACTTATGTAATTTAAGAAAGAAAATTGCCATCTTTACTTGGTCTGGCCTACATGTTACTCAAGACCTACAGTAATCCAGTTTATTTGAGTTCATCCTCAACTATTCTCTGAAATGACCTAGTAAGCCGCTCAGTTGAATCAACTATTGTATAATAGACTGCAGTGGTTCAAGAAGGCAGTTCACCATCACTTTCTCAAGAACATTAAGTGCTGGCGCAGACAGTGATACCCACAACTCCTGAATGAATTTATAAAAAGTCTTTTCCCAACTTTGGATGCACTCACCAAATGTGGATTGCAGCAGTTCAAGAGGTCAGCTTAGGATACAGCTTCTAAAGGACAATGAGACAATAAGCATACCACATAATTTGGATGTGTTATAAAAATACAAAAGATCACCTGGGGCTTTTGACTTTCTGTTATTTCTGCAGAATAAGCAGAAGTACTGTGTTCAGTTTTGCTGGACTAGTTTGAGAAAGGTTTTGCATTCACAGTCTGGTGGCACTGGAGATGAGTGTGTTTGAAGCCGAACATCTGCTTTCAATAATGGGGCAACAGTCATTGTTTCACTTGAGCCACATCATAAGGTGGACATGAAGCACAGACAGCACAGTGTTGAAGCCGTGTGTAAATTTCAAAGAGATTCTCAACAAGAAGCCATATCTATCTAAGGATTTCTCAGTGTACTTCTCATGTCCCCACCTAAATCAGGAGCAATGTCTGAGGCACCTGAATTTCACCAACACTGAAATCTGTCACCACCTAAAACCATCCTGTTAGCCACAGCTCAGAAGGAGTGGCTGGTAGCTGTCAGGATCACCAGGCCCTCAACTTCCAAACCTGTGGATCCTTGCAGGCAAAAGCAGACAAACCTAGCACAGTTCAACATGTATATCTGTGTCAGAGAGGTGACAGAGGTGATGCTGAAGAGGGACTTTGAAGGTTTTTGTTCTTATTGGAGAGAAAGAGGAACAGTAGACTAGCAGCTAGTTGCATCCCAATCATAAATGGAGCCATCACGTACATGCACGGATGCACTGTGGGTGTCAACATTCGGTGTAGAGGGGCAATGATTTTTTTGGGTTTTTTTGGTTTATATTTTATAAAGGCGATACTCTATAGTAACCAGGGAATAAGGGCCCTAGACTAATTGATACAATTTGATACTAAGTACCCTCCAAATTAATTTAAATGAAGGGGTAAGTTATGGCAGGAGAGTTCAAAGCCATGGTGTGCTCCCCCTGCTCTACATGGGAAGCTGGGAACATTTCTTGAGTCCTGGACCAGCATTCCTGCAGGAGGTGTCTCCAGCTGCAGTTCCTAGAGCCCAGGTTTTGGATCTGGAGTGGTGGCTGGGTATACTGTGAAGCACCCACAAGGCAGAGGGTTTTGTGGAAAGTCCGAAAAGAGAGACGGTCACACTGCACGTCAAGACTCTATAGGCAGGAAGGAAATGGGTAACCACCCAGTTCAGAGCAAGTGTGTAGGAGTCGCTTGTGGCCACGCCCCTATAAAACAGATCTACCACTTTGTTGAAGGAAATGGCCTCTCAGGGAAAAGCAGTAACAAGCAAATTTCTTGCAGCATAGCCAGCCTGTTGTCAGTAATAGGGGAAATGCTAGAGTCCATTATAAAAGATTTAATAGCAGACCATTGAAAAACAATGACATGATCAGACAGAGTTATGACATTGCAGGGAGGATGCAATTTGTGCTGGAAGGGTTGCAAAAGAAATTCAACAGAATGTTGCTTGGGATGGGCCAGTTTATCTATGAAGAGAGGCTGGATAAGCTCAGGCTGTTTTCTGTAGAACAGAGAAAGCTGAGTGGAACCTCATTGAGATGTATAATATTATGAGGGGCAGGGACAGGTTAATAGGAAGCAGTTGTTCCCTTTATTTGAAGGGTCAATAGCAAGACGTGAAAGGCTGGAGGTTTACAGGAGATTTGAAGAATAGTTTATCACCCAGAGGGCAATGGGAATCTGGAATGTAGTGCTCTGCACTGGGTGATCCCATTTCCTTCCTGCCTATAGAGTCTTGGCCTGTAGTGTGACCATCTCTCTTTTTGTGCTTTCTACAAAACCCTTTGCCTTGTGGATGTTCCACAGTATACCCAGCCACCACTCCAGATCCAAAACCTGGGCTTCCAGGAGCTGCAGCTGGTAAGCGCATTCCAGGGTATTGAGGTGGGAAGCCTCACAACTGTTAAAAAATACATAAATGAGCACTTGAAATATTATAACATTCAAGGCTACAGTACAGGAAAATTGGACTGGTGTAGATTTCAAGCAGTTTTGTTTTGTTAGTGCAGGCTGTATAGACCAAAGGGCAACTTCTGTACTGTATGATTCTATGAATCTTGGACAGTCAGCATGGGTTTGTGAAAGGGAAATCAAATTTGACAAATTTACTGGAATTCTTCAAGAATGTAACAAATAGAGTTGATGAAGAGAAATCAGTAGATGTGATTTATTTGTACTGTCAAAAGGCTTTCGAGAACATCTGAATAAGAGATTAGTGTATAAAATTAAATATTGGGCTAGTGCATTGAAATGTACAGAAAATGTACAGGATACATGTACAGAGTAGGAAAAACAGGTGTGTTTCCAAATGGCAGATTGTAACTAGTGAGGCACCGCAGGGATCGGTGCGAGGACCCCAGTTATTCACAATATAAGTTGTGGTTCTGTTCGCCGAGCTGGGAATTTGTGTTGCAAACGTTTCGTCCCCTGTCTAGGTGACATCCTCAGTGCTTGGGAGCCTTCTGTGAAGCGCTTCTGTGATCTTTCCTCCAGCATTTGTAGTGGTTTGAATCTACCGCTTCCGGTTGTCAGTTCCAGCTGTCCGCTGCAGTGGTTGGTATATTGGGTCCAGGTCGATGTGCTTATTGATTGAATCTGTGGATGAGTGTCATGCCTCTAGGAATTCTCTGGCTGTTCTCTGTTTGGCTTGCCCTATAATAGTAGTGTTGTCCCAGTCGAGTTTGTGTTGCTTGTTATCTGCGTGTGTGGCTACTAAGGATAACTGGTTGTGACGTTTCGTGGCTAGTTGGTGTTCAATGTATATTAATATATACAATCAATATATATTAATGATTTAGGTGAGAGAAATAATATCTCCAAATTTGCAGATGGCACAAAGTTTAGTGGAAGGATAGGCTGTGAGGAGGATGCATGCATACTTCAGTGTGATTTGGACAGACTGATAAGTGAGTGAGCAAAAAGAATGGCAGACACATTATGATGTAGGTAAATGTGAGGTAATGCACTTTGGGGGCAAAAATAACAGGGCAAATTATTGTTTAAATGGCTATAAATTTAGCGAGAGGAATGTGTACAGAGAACTAGGTGTCCTTGCCTCTAATTTTCTTACCAGTTGCATGGGCTTCCAAGGCTTGTGCATGGAAACAGCTTCTGGAACTGAGCATTATGCCACAATCACTGTGCAAGAAATGTCAAAATGACTGCACACATAGCTGCACAGCTTAGAGGGAAAATTATCCTCGTACACCAGTTGCTGAAGATAAACATCCAGGTGCAGTCGGCAGGAAAGAAGGCAAATGGTATGTCGGTCTTCATAGAGAGAGGATTCAAATCAGGAGCATGGATGTGCTGTTGCAATTGTACAGGGCCTTGGTGAGACCACACCTGAAGTACTGTGCACAGTTTTGGTCTCCTTATCTGAGGAATCCTTAACTCTGTGGAGAGTGGGCAGAGAAGGTTTACCAAACTGATTCCTGAGATGGCATGACTGACATATGAATTGGGGTTCAATCAATTTGGGTTATATTTGCTGGAGTTCAGAAGAATGAGGGGGGATTTCATATAAAGATCTAAGAGGATGATACAGAGTAGATGCAGGAAGGATGCTCATGATGGCAGGGAACAAGGGATCCCAGTCTAAGAATATGGGACATTTAGGACTGCGATGAGGAGAAATTTCTTCACCCAGAGAGTCGTGAGCTTGTGGAATTCTCAGCCACAGAAAGTAGTTAAGCCCAAAATATTGTATGATCTCAAGAAGGAGATGGATATAGTATTGGGGTTAAAGGGATCAAAGGATATAGGAAAAAGTGGGAACTCACTATCGAGTTGGATGATCAACCACAATCATAATGAATGGTGGAATAGGATTGAATGGTCAAATGGCCTATTCCTGCTCCTATTCTTTATGCGTCTATGAATTCTAAGTATGGTCTTTCTCAAGTCTATCCATTGGAGAGAAGCAGCGATAAGTCCACTCAGCGCAACAGTGGCATGGTGGTTCAGTGGTTAGCAGTGCTGCCTCACAACACCAGGGAACTGGTTTCGATTCTACACTTGGGCAACTGTCTGTTTGGAGTTTGCATGTTTTCCCTGTGTATGCCTGAGTTTACTCCAATTGCTCTGATTTCCTCCTGCAGTCCAAAGGTGTGCAGGTTAGGTGGATTAGACATGAGGAAATGCAGGGTCATGGGTAGAGAAGTGGATAGGGTACCCTTCAGAGAATTGATGGGCTGAATGGCCTGTTTCCATACTGGAGGGATTCTATATAAACAGGCCAAATTATACTCTTTATTTTTAACAGCACCTGCAGGCATCTTTCAAGAATTAAGTTGTTTACAGAATCCAACCCCACTTTAAAGTGACTGAAGCTAAGTAAGTGAGTAGATAGGATGGCAGAGGACTGGGGGAAGAGTTGATGTGCCAGATGGATTAGAGAGTAATAGAGTATCAGATGGGTCTGCAATTAGAGTGATCAGTAAGTGGATGAATGGCTTAGTTAGATTGAATGGTTGGGTTAGGTTGGGGTAAGATCAGAATGTGAGGGATGTCTGCTCTGACAATAAGAACTTTTAGATTAGATTCCCTACAGTATGGAAACAGGCTCTTCAACCCAACAAGTCCACACTCACTCTCTGAAGAGTAATGCACCAAACCCATTCCCGTATCCTGTATTTACACCTGACTAATGCACTAACACTGTGGGTAATTTAACATGGCCAATTCACCTGGCCAGCACACCTTTGGATTGTGGGAGGAAACCAGAGGAAACCCATGCAGACACAGGGAGAATGTGCAAACCCCACACAGACAGTCGGCCGAGGTGGGAATCGACTGTGTGTCCCTGGTGCTGTGAGGCAGCAGTGCTAACCACTGAGCCACCATGCTGCCCCACATGTGTTGCATTGAATCAGGGTGACAGAGTGAGGGCGTTGGATTCACTACATTGGGTTGGGGACAGGAGATTTATTGGTGGCTGTGGATGGAGTGGTTTCAGTTCTTAGATGTCAGGTTGAGGTGGGGTTGGAATGGAGCTGTGAGCTTTGGAGGGAATAGTTTTGTATTGAGTCTTTGGAAGGTGTGGAGGTGAATCAGGGGCAGCAAGTTCAGGCCACTGGTGGAGGTGGAGTTTGGGGTTGGGGGCATTTGGCCCGAGGTATTAGTAATGTCAGTTCTACTCCATCAGGCCATGAAGGGGGTATGGATTTGGAGACCAGGGGTTTGGGATGGAACCATGTGTGACAGGGAGGGGATGGTGTTGGGTCAGCTTGAGATGGGGAGGGAGATGGGGCAATGTCATGTTTGGTCAGGAGTTAGATAGTCAGTTTTGTTGGGGAGGTGGTTATTGGTTTTGACAGTGTGCTGTAGGGTCTAGGGTAGGGTGCAGATGTGTCCAACAGGAAAAGGTGGCCTGATTGGGAGGTGTCAGGAGTTGTTGGCTGAAATTTGAGGGAAGTCAGTGGTTAGTTGAGGTTTCATTTTAATGGTTATCCAGCCAGTGGACCAGGTTATTAATCCTGTCACTTTTCCTGGATAACTTTAAGTGAGTCAGTACCCTCCAAGAATCTCTAATACTGAGGGGCTTTTACCCAGGGTTCCAGTCATAGGGGAATTGCCTGTTTTAAACTTCCCGGAAAATTCTCTCAGTCAGTTGTGTCAGAAATGCCACACATTTCTGACAGGCAATTCTAGTCTATGTTGATGCAGAAATGAATATCTGGCCTTTGGAATTTCTGGACCAATGCTTCTCACAGATTTAAGGTCAGCAATAGATGATAAAAAAAAAACACAAACTGGACTTCATGAAGGCAGCAATTATAGAGTCGTAGAGTCATAGAGATGTACAGCATGGAAACAGACCCTTCAGTCCAATCCATCCATGCCGACCAGATATCCCAACCCAATCTAGTCCCACCTGCTAGCACCCAACCCATATCCCTCCAAACCCTTCTTATTCATTTACCGATCCAAATGCCTCTTAAATGTTGCAATTGTACTAGCGTCCACTACATCCTCTGGCAGTTCATTCCATACACGTACCACCCTCTGTGTGAAAAAGTTGCCCCGTAGGTCTCTTTTAAATCTTTCCCCTCTCACCCTAAACGTATGCCCTCTCATTCTGGACTCCCGACCCCAGGGAAAAGTCTTTGTCTATTTACGCTATCCACCCCTCATAATTTTGTAAACCTCTATAAGTCACCCTTCAGCCTCCGACGCTCCAGGGAAAACAGTCCCAGCCCGTTCAGCCTCTCCCTATAGCTCAAATCCTCCAACCCTGACAACATTCTTGTAAATCTTTTCTGAACTCTTTCAAGTTTCATGACATCTTTCCGATAGCAAAGAGACCAAAATTACATGCAATATTCCAACAATGTCCTGTACAACCGCAACATGACCTCCCAACTCCTGTATTCAATACTCTGACCAATAAAGGAAAGCATACCAAACGCCTCCTTCATTATCCTATCCACCTGTGACTTCACTTTCAAGGAGCTATGAACCTGCACTCCAAGGTCAGTTTGTTCAGCAACACTCCCTAGGACCTTAACATTAGGTGTATAAGTCCTGCTAAGATTTGCTTTCCCAAAATGCAGCTCCTCGCATTTATATGAATTAAACTCCATCTGCCACTTCTCAGCCCATTGGCCTTTCTGGTCAAGATCCTGTTGTATTCTGAGGTAACCCTCTTCACTATCCATGACACCTCCAATTTCGATGTCATCTGCAAACTTACTAATTATACCTCTAATGCTCACATCCAAATCATTTATGTAAATGACAAAAAGTAGAGGACCCAGCACTGATCCTTGTGGCACTCCACTGGTCACACGCCTCCAGTCTGAAAAACAACCCTCCACCACCACCCGCTGTCTTCTACCTTTGAGCCAGTTCTGTATCCAAATGGCTAGTTCTCCTTGTATTCCGTGAGTTCTAACCTTGCTAATCAGTCTCCCATGGGGGACCTTGTCGAACGTCTTACTGAAGTCCATATAGATCACATCTACCACTCTGCCCTCATCAATCCTCTTTGTTACTTCTTCAAAAAACTCAATCAAGTTTGTGAGACATGATTTCCCATGCACAAAACCATGTTGACTATCCCTGATCAGTCCTTGCCTTTCCAAATACATGTACATCCTGTCCCTCAGGAGTCCCTCCAACAACTTGCCCACCACTGACATCAGGCTCAGTGCTCTATAGTTCCCTGGCTTGTCCTTACCATCCTTCTTAAACAGTGGCACCACGTTTACCAACCTCCAGTCTTCCAGCACTTCACTTGTGACTATCGATGATACAAATATCTCAGCTGCCTCAAAATCAAACACCAAGTGCAGAAGCATCACACAGTTACAGCGTTGTGGAAAAGGAGGAGATCAGATATGCAAAAACCTTAATGTAGTGCAGCAGTCACCTTAATAAAAGATAATTGAGACTTTTATGGGGGAACATAGTGATTCAAGAAATCCAGGCTAACAGAACTTTTATGTTTATAAGTGGGCATCTTCCTGAGCATAAACTTGATACCAATGCAAAGGTCAATATTCTGTCATAACAGTTACCATGGCAGAAGAATCAAAAGTTACAGAGGTAAAGACTTTGTGAAGTAAATGGAAAACTGTCAAAAGTGTTGGAATACCACAAATTACATTGCAATGCACATAAATGAGTTGAAAATGTTTCTGTAGTTCGCAATCAAAATTACTCCCTTCTGTGTACACCATATATATTTGGAACTTGACTTCTTTGAGAAATTAGGAGTCCCAGTTGTTCCAAGAGAACAGCCAGTCCAGAAACAAACTATTACTGACCAAAGGGCAGACTGTTTAAGATTTAATTATATTTTTGAGATACATGGCAGAATCTATAAAACAAGGAGGAATGTGCTGAGATTACCAATGGCAGCATAAAGCAACATTTCATATGACTGAGCAGAAAGAGTGACCAGCAAGCCAAAAGAGACTTAAACAAATTTGAAAAGAACAAAACACTGACAAGAATCCAGTGAGTTGGCCAAGAACACGTACTTTGAGCATTGACAACATTTCACAATCATAGACAGCTTACTAATGTATGACAGAAGGCTGGTTATTCCAGTTTCCCTTAAGGAAGATGTATTGAATAGAATATACCAGGGACAATTACACATTGCCACATTTACAGCCAGGGATCATTCCATTGTACGGTAACCAGAGAGCTCAGCAAAGGGTGAAGATCTCATATATAATTGCATCAGTTTGTCAAGTCTAGGAAATTCTGCTGTTATGATTGAAAGCAGATCTGAAGATAAAACTCAGCAAAACTGATCAGAAGAAGCAAACTGAGAACAAGAATGAGCAGTAGAGCCCACTTGCCCCCATTCAGCCGACTTTTATGGATCATCTTTTGACAACATCCATAAACAAGATAGTTCAATATAATTGGGGCTGATCTATTTGTATTTTGGCTTCCACATCCCAATTTTTCATCAATAACTATAAATTCCCCTGTCTAACAGAATACAAAGATGAACTGCATACCATTCCTCGGGAGACAGACCATATACCATAGATTCAAGCTACAGTCAAGAAGAAGAACCTTCCTGATCTAGGTATCCATGATACTGCAAAAAGAGTTATCTCCTGAGTAGGATGCAATTGCTCCCTCCAAAACTTCAGGATATGACAAGAAAGAAAGTACATGGTGGAGCAGAGTAGCTGTCTTGCATGATAAATATTCCCAATAATGATCTGAGCTCATAAAGAGTTCTTCTGAACAGTTTCTCCAGATAAGATAATGAACTAAAAGCAATGTCTGCAAGAAATGACACCTTTTACATTAAATATCTAGGAATTAAAAATCCTCCAGTAGAGAAATGATCCACAGATCAGAACAAGGGTCAAGAGCCTTCAAGTAGAAGACCTATCATGTTTTCAAGTCCAAAAACAGAATGTTCTGAGAAAAGTGTTAAACATCCAAAACCCCTGCATTTGTGAAATCAAAGACTTGGGGAGAGATGGGGTGGTGATAAATGAAATATAGCTATATGCTTCATTGTGTTTTGGGATAACTTGGGAACAAAATGTAAAAGGTAATGGCTCTGTAGGGTTTAATGTTACATGTTTCACTGGTTCCATTCATTCTACAGATGTTGCACACAGGGAGTGGAGACAAGAAGTTCCACACTAGCTTTCAGATGTATCTACACTGCTCCTAAGCTCCTTTTGATCATGACTTACCAAAATATAGTTATATTCATTGTTATCATGCAACAAACCTTCCTGTTAACTGAGACCAGTATCTCTCATGTAGATATTCCCATAGAAAAGTGAATAGGTAGATCTCAGATGAAGCAAAGATAAAGGAGGATTGATGGAAGTGAACTACCTCAAACAATCCTTAGCCAGCACCACATGCTGGTAGAGGTGAAAATACCACAAGGTGCCAGCAGTGATCACCTGAGACCATAACACAGAGGACTGTTGACTTTAACTGGAAGAGACCTCAGGATGCATTCAAACAGCTCTGGGCCTAGAGGATCTTTTGACTGCATTATCTCAGCAAAACGCTGCAGTCTTGCCTGTCCAGCTGATGGAAATCTGGCAGAGTGGAACTGGTGGAAGCACAGATGATGTTATCCTGAGGGAGGACAGTAGGCTCATCTTCCTCCATTGGGATGCTGCTTCAGCAATTATATTAATTTGGGAGAGCATAGATTGCTGCAAGGGCCTTTAGATTCCTTGAACTTGGATATCAAAAGTCAGGTCGAACAGTCTGAGCCCCACATGGGACCAAAGGAATCTTGCATTGCAGCAAGCAGAGAATTCATGATCTCACTGAACTTCCATTGCAACACCAAGACATTAGGTGGCCTCAGTCTGTTCTACAATTTAAGCCGAGACATCAGCCATAAGACACCATATTATCGCTGGATTAGTAAGGTCAGACCATCTGATGTATCAAACATTTCTCTCTGCATGCCTTTCAGTCTTCTGTTCCTCAATCAATCATCGTTCCTCAACTGATTCTCTACAGCAGAATTCATCTGTGAACTCATCCTCCAGTGATCTGCCAGGAACACTACCCTTTTTTCCTGGCTTGACTGCAGCCCAGTGACTCACCACACATTGATCATGACTCAATACCACCTCCTATATTATATACAGTGCCAGCATCTGAGCATATGGTATGAATGTCAGATTAAATGTCATTGTTTCTTCATCAGGTGTTGGTTCTTGTTTGTATCCTTCATAATGAGGCTGCATTGGATATCTGAAAGCAAAACTACAGAAGGGGAGCATTGGGTGAAGGAGTAGGGTGCTTCAGTAGAAAGTAAGAGACCCATTGTCGTGCCATCTGCAGCTTGCATTTTGTGCCAAGTGATAGGATTAACAGGAAGTGAGGTTTGAGAAGGTGCATAAAGCTGAAAGTTACCATTATTCTGAATAAGTTTTGAGCTGTTTGTGCAACGGTCTGAATCACTGTGGTTTTATATTGTGGAACACTGAAGGGGACTTGAAACACAAATGAGGCTGTCCTGATTGGTTCTATATTCCTATTGTTTATGTGCACCCTTGCCCTGCAAAAGAGAGGAAACATGCCAGTGAATATGTTGCAATGTGTTTGGGTTATCCACCTACTTTAACCAAGTAGATGGAAACATGTGAAAACTGGAAGCTGGGGGATTGAGACTTAGAGCATCGTTAAGTCCGTGAGGTGGAAAGAAACAATGTCTGAACTTTAGGAATGAGTCCTGATTGCTAATGAATGTATTATTGCCAGACTCCAAAAATTGAACTCCCTGGCTTTTCACTCCCATTCGCTTCACAGAGTATTCTTCGAGGGACTTCTGGTCTCCTGGGGAAACATCTCTACTTCTTGACCTCCTGAACTCTTTCTGGCCTGTTATTTTATAGACAGTTTCTTTCCTTCCTTAATAAGTTATTCTGACACAGTTTTAACTCCTGTTACAGCAGAATGGTTAGGTTGCCTTTAAGAATTATAGGACCCATTGCTGAACATATAGCCAGGGACCAGCATATCTTACACTGAGTTGCATGTCCCAATTATATTGATGAACAGATAGAACACTTCAACTTGACTGGCCACTGGACAATTGAATGTTGTGATCCCCTCATTTACTAATGAGTCTAATCAACTGTTAATTCCATATTTTATAGGAATTAAAGTACAATTCAAAGAACATAAATTAGAAAAAGCATTAAGAATGATTAAATCTCTTATTCAGTACATCAGAACAGTGTTATTTGCACCTAGACTCTATTTGTAATTGAAATCAGCAACCAACATCTGAACTGTAACAGCATTAGCATGAGATCTGCCACTTTTCTTTCTGTGTTATAATATTATTCTCTAACAGTAGGTCTCTAAACTGCAAGAAAATGTTCATGATAACAATTGGATATTCAATATTTCCAGGGATTATACATACAAAAATATGAAAAGTGAACCTGTTGACTTAGTAGATCTTATTTTTAATTCCTTGTTTACTTTATAAACTATACTAATTGATAGTATTCAGAATGCAATAGAATTTCTATATCCACTAATCAGCATCGCTATAAATGGTTTAACATGTTTTGTTACTCAGAGGCTTTTAAATTATTTATAAATAACACATTTGGAATGGAGACTCCAGTTTTGTTTGCTCTGTACAGATTATATTTATTCTTTCAATCCTCAACACTTTATGATGCCATATTCCTTCCATCTCATTAAAACTCTCATCCTTACTCTGTTGAATCAAAGAATTTTTGTACTTTGTCCTCCTCTAACATTTGTTCACAGTATCTCAAAACTGGGAATAAGGAAATCCCTGGCAATTACAGACCAGTCAGTTTTACGTCTGTGGTCAGCAAAGTTTTGGAAAGAATTCTGAGGGATAGGATCTATGTCTATCTGGCAAAGCATAGCATGATTAAAGGCAGTCAGCATGGCTTTGTGAGGGGCAGGTCATGCCTCACAAATCTTATTGAGTTCTTCAAGGAGGCATTTGGTAAGGTTCCCCATGGTAGGCTCATTCATAAAGTCAGGAAGTATGGGATACAGGGTGACTTGGCTATCTGGATTCAGAATTGGCTGGCTGACAGAAGGCAGAGAGTGGTTGTAGATGGAAAGTATTCTGCCTGGAGGTCAGTGTTGAGTGGGGTCCTGCAGGGCTCTGTTCTTAGGCTTCTGTTCTTTGTAGTTTTTATAAAGAGGTGAGTTAGTAAATTTGCGGACGACACAAAGGTTGGAGGT
Source organism: Hemiscyllium ocellatum (assembly GCF_020745735.1). NCBI lineage: Eukaryota > Metazoa > Chordata > Chondrichthyes > Orectolobiformes > Hemiscylliidae > Hemiscyllium > Hemiscyllium ocellatum. The sequence continues at coordinate 49,293,055 of NC_083402.1, forward strand.
GTCATCAATAATATTGAGGGCTATTGCAGGTTGCAGCGTGACATACACAGGATGCAGAGCTGGGCTGAGAAATGGCAGATGAAGTTCAACCTGGATAAATGTGAAGTGATGCATTTTGGAAGGTCAAATTCAAATGTTGAATATAGGATTAAAGACAGGATTCTTGGTATTTTGGAGGAACATAGGGATCTGGGTGTGCAAATACATAGATCCCTTAAAGTTGCCACCCAAGTGGTAGGGTTGTTAAGAAAGTGTATAGTGTTTTGGCTTTCATTAACAGGGGGATCGAGTTTAAGAGTCATGAGGTTTTGCTACAGGTCTAAAGTCCCTGGTGACACCGCACTTGGAATATTGTGTCCAGTTCTGGTCGCCCCACTATAGGAAAGATATAGAGGCTTTGGAGAGGGTGCAAAGAAGATTTACCAGGACGCTGCCTGGACTGGAGGGCTTGCTGTATAAAGGAAGTTTGAAAAAGCTCAGACTTTTCTCTCTGGAGAGAAGGAGGAAGAGAGGAGACCTGATCAAGTTATACAAGATAATGAGAGGAATAAATAGAGTCAATAGCCAGAGACTTTTCCCCACGGCAGGATTAACAGGATCATAGCTTTAAGATATTAGCGGAAAGGTATAGAGGAGATGTCAGAGTAGGTTCTTTATGCAGAGAGTTGTGAAGGCATGGAATGCGTTGTCAGTGGTGGTGGTGGAAACAGAGTCATTAGGGACATTTAAGCAACTGCTCAGGCACATGGAGAGCAGTGAGTTGAGGGGTGCATAGGTTAGGTTATTATATTTTACATTAAGATTAAACCTCAGCACAATATCGTCGGCTAAAGGGCCTGTCCTGTGCTGTACTTTTCTAAGTTCTAAGCTCTTATCTCCTTCAGACTTTATTTCTTATGGTGTTGTTTAGAATTTTGGAAGCCAAGCTTGCTGGGCTCAATTATAAAATTTACTGTAATATCCACCTAACTCTTTTAAACCCAGGTAGCTTCCTGCCCAATACTCTTTACCTTTTCACACAGATTTCACAAATAAGAAAGTTTAAAAAGCTGAACAATGTAGCTGCCACACGATCCTTGCTGGTCTTACTGTGCTCCACAGGTTTTTTTTTAATTAAATGTGACTCAAATGTTTTATCAGCAGAAATCAGAGTTAATATCTCAGGCCCACTGACCCTTCATCAGAACAGTTCTGGGAAAGAGTCGCTTGATCAAAACGTTAACTCTGATTTCACTCCTCAGACCCTGCCAGACTGCTGAGTTATTTTACAGTAATTTCTGTTCTTGTTTCTGATTTCCAGCATCTGCAGTTCTTTCGGGGTTCTTATTCAAATGTCTTATCTTTTACTTTTTGGGCACCAACTGGACAATACCATAACAACTGAATCACGTTTATTTGGAAGAGTATCAAGTTGAGATACTTTTCCCAAATATTAACTCCCACTGTTTTATGAAGGAATAGGCTAGCCTCAAGTGCAATCACTGCCTGAGTGCTGTGATTGCACTCAGTAGATATATATCAGAAATACTAGAATGATGGATCTTTCCCTTCTCTTTTCCGTGTGGTAAATATTTAAAATCTCAGCCTACCGGTTACCTTGACAGCTCTGTGGAGTTTTCAGATTCGCTTGATAGATAAATCGTAGAGATAAACCTACATGTTACCACTGGGTGGCGCAACACGTCAGGGCTCCACCGACTTCCAGTTTAAAGAAAACAGCTAGTTTTGCACTCCAGTGTTGTAGTGCTGGTCGAGTCAACTGTAATGTTAATTTCGAAATGAATCCTTTCATTTTAATTTACAAAATCTTTATGATTAATCTTTCAGGTTGACCCACCAGCCCCCTTTCCTCAACAGGAAGATATTTTGTTAATTCATATTACTGCAGAAATGTCCGTTGGGGCATTGATTACAAAATGTTGCAGTCTGATCAGATACTGCTGAGTCAAGTTGTTACTTCTGTGCTTCACATTTCATAAAGAATTTAACAGCAGTGTCAAAGATTCAAGAGAACCAAGGATTTCAAATTACAGCTAGATTTTATACTCCAAGGTCTATAAAATATATCAATGATTAAAAACTTTTTGAATTCTTTTGTGCTGTGGTGTTCATAATCTGGCCACTCGAATAGAATTATTTACTTGATTCTCCAGAACTACATGTTGTACTAAAAAATGATAATAACCCAAAGGTATCACTTAAGTTATAACAGAGATTTTATATTTTGACAACAAAATAAATTGTACTTTGGATGAGGAAGATCCCTTTGGTTCAAAGTTCACAAACAGTTACACATTCATTTGCTATAGACCACAGTCAGTTCACTTTCAATGGCAGAACATCATTCTAAAAATTATAAGGATACATTATTTTTATTCTCAGATGACTGAAAGAACAAATCTGCACTAAAACAAAATTCAAATATGAGGAAACAAATACAATCTGAACGCCGTTAAAAAAAAATGATCAGTAAGTTATTTAACTAAGTTTCATTGCACTTAATTTAGATTTATAGAAAATAATAATTGGTTTCATATCTACAATACAAAGCAAATATTTTGAGAATATGGTGAAAATTCAAAGCTAGAAAGGAGAAATATGTATATTAGATGTTACCCATGATATTTCTGAAAAAAATAACCTGTTTGTTATTTACGTTCAACATTAGAGCAATGCAATTGGATTTTTCTTTCACTATGTCTTCCAATAACTCTCCTAGAGATTCATTTCATATTGTTTTATTAAAACACTATATTTTATTTTAAGATACAATTTTAACTTCAATTCTTTTGAGCAATTTTCAATTGTAAGACATTTCACCAAAACAAGATCAATTTCCTTTATATTCAGATGTTAAGTAGTTCAAGAAAAACAAAACATCTTATACGATCATATACAATACAACTGGAACAAAATCTACAATGCACTCTTGTTTTCTACAATAGAGTGCAAATGAAAAATAAAAGGTAGCATATATGTTGCCTTACAAATGAAAGAAACGTTAATGATGTTCACTAAGTGCCAGAACAAATTACAACGGAATAATAATGTTTATAACCAGAAACCCATTCCATTAGATTGGAATTACTGCTTTAGGGTTAAATGAATTTGACCTCATACATACAAAATAGTAATGCAAACTAAAATATAAAAAAGTCTATCGAGTAGAGATTGTATTCTAATCATATATGAACATGATCAATGGCTTAATGTACTAGATAAGGCATTAAGTTAGGAACTACAATTTGAAAGGCAGTTAGTATTGGCTATGGCTATAATCTTGGCTGTGAACTTGGTTAGGTACAACACCTGTACAAAATACAAACTATATTGAACTTAATTTGTCAGAGCATTTAAAATATATGTTATTGTTTTATATGTGTGTGTGCATGCAAGCCATATTCAAATTAAGAGATGTTCAGCTGACTTCAAGGCCTGATGCAACTGGAGAGTAAATTCTGCAAATTTGCAGAGCATTTTGCCGTGTGTGTGCAATATTTAATGAACATGTTTTTAAATGAAATTTCAACATCCACTGAAAAGAAATGTAAAACTGCCCAATAAATACACATTTTCCTGATTATTAACACCCACTTGTAAATACAGGGCACCAATCAACAAAATTATCTGATCCACAATTCAGGCAAGACATCTTGTTCGTGCTTGAAGGTGTGGCTTAATATAGTACAATTATCTTGTGCCATGCACCAATTGTTTGAGAACGCAAGATGAACGTGATATCTGCATATGCACGGTTTTCAGCCAATAGGATGGAAAATAATTATGCGATTAGAATATTACATCCGATTGGTCTGCCTGAGTTGGGCTCTCGGGGCAGGAGGAGATTTGTTGCATCATCAAATCAGCTGACTGCTATCTAACAGAATAATTCACAGCACACATATGTGAATAGTATTCTGAGACAGTCCAACAAGGGGCAGCAGATGCCAATTCCTCCTGAAATTGCTATAATAACATGGCAGAAAACAATAAAGCAGCTAAAAATAAACAAGCTGAGATTTTGGTTCACTGCAATCATCATTCCTGAATTGTAAAAGTAAAACCATAATAGAAATTCAAAAAGTACAATAAAATATGCATATCCTTTAGTTCACTAATGAGCACTTCTGATTTCAAAACAAAATGAACTATTAAAATGTTTGAAGAATAGAGACAAGTTTTCACCTGAAAAAGGACACCTTGAATCAAACTTTCTTGATGATCATGAAGGATGTGAAGCAATCACATTCTATGACAACCAATTCATGCATCAGCTAATTCCAAGTGATTCTCAGTGTTCAGAAAACACAAGAGACAAAATTTGCAGGGTTTTTCTTTAAGGTTGCCTCAAAACTATTAAGAAATGATATAAAGTTGTCAAATCCATAGCCACTGACACTATAGGAACCCACACTTCATTTATTCATTTTTTGAATTATCAGAATTTTTATAGGACACTTTAAGTGAAATATTGTCTTGCAACGGAGCTTACTATTTCTTTTATACTTTAATTATTTTTTCCGGTGGGATAAATAATGTGATGTGTAGCTCCTGCTGATGCACATGAACAGAAAGTTGGTGCTCTTGATGTCTGTAGAGATGACCAACGCCATTAGCTGCCCCTGCCACTCTATAGGACAGACACCTCTAACTGTTCAGTTAAATAATCAATTTGCACTTTGTTATGTGAGATTATGCCACTGTATTACTATAGATTTTTTAAAAAGCAGCAAAGGTGTCAAAGGTGTATAGTCAGTCTGTGAGGAAATTTACATGTTGGCAGTGAAGTAACAGACATGGACTGCAAGTACACACCTTGTAGTTGCAGTGCCAACAAATGCAGCCTGTTTATATTGCACAGATCTAAATCAACTCCTGGCAAAGTCCTGTATCAAATTGATAGGATTAAATTTGTGGTACTCCAGATAATCGAAAAGGTGAGTAGGGGGCAGTGGAGCATTTTGATGGGTAACAGGAGTGTTACTGTAAACCACACTCAGAGTTGTGGCTCATTACAAGTGCTGTTTGAAACAAATTTAAAATTAACCTATTGCATACTAACACTACTTTTATCTTTTATTTGGTGGAATTCACTTTGAATAAAATTTAAATTCTGAAGAATCCTAGGAAAAATCTTGACAGTGAAAACAACATTATATTTCACCTTTAAAATATCAGTACGAACTTATAAAATATATGGATATTTTATTTAGCACTGCTAAATCACACATTTCAAGAATAGAAAATCATAGCAAAATTTATTTGTATTACTTTTTATATTCCAGCATTGCCATTTGCAATTTTGGACAATTATATAAATAGATTTAATTACTATACTAGATTAGATTCCCTACTGTGTGGAAACACAACAAGTCTACACCAACCCTCTGAAGAACAAACCACCCAGACCCATTCCCCTACATTTACCTGTGACAAATGCACCTAACACTACGGGCGATTTAGCATGGCCAATTCACCTAACCTGCACATCTTTGGACCATGGGAGGAAATTGGAGCATCCGGAGGAAACCCACACAGACACGGGGAGAAAGTGCAAACTCCACACAGACAGTCGCCCAAGGTGGGAATTGAACCTGGGTCCCTGGCACTGTGAGGCAGCAATGCTAGCCACTGAGTCACCGTACCACCCACTTTGCAGCATTGTAGCATGCTACTACTTTGTACTTTGTAGCCTACATACTACTTTGTAGAATTTCAAATTACAGGAACAGATGTTGCCATGAATCCATTTTTAAAAATTTCCTAAGATATCTTAACCAAGTGATTTTATTGTCAATTTTAAATTTGCTGGGAGCCAAATAATTATTTGGATATATCCATAAACAACTATCAGTGCTAGATTCACTGCTGCCCACAATTTATATGAATTATTTGGATCTTGGAATGAAAAACACAATTCCTAAATTTATAAATTACATCTTTTCAAATGTCGCTATCATTGGCAAAGCTACCATTTACTCTTGAGAATAATCAGTACAGACGAGGATTTGATTTAGACTCAGCCAGGCCCAGTCTGCTTTTGACCTCATTGTAGCCTTGTCCAGACATGGACAAATGAACTGAGCTCAACAAGGACACAACAGGACAGGTTGTTATCCTTGACACAATCAAGTGTGGCAAGAAGAAGCCTTACAAAGTTGGAGTCAAGGGGAAAAGATTTCTGCAGGTTGGAGTTATACCTATCACAAAAAAGATGACTGCGTATATTGGAGGTCAGTCATCTCAGCCACACAACAACGCTCCAGGTGTTCATCAAGGTAATTTCCTTTTAACCTTCCTGCCATCATAAGGTCAGAAACGGGGATGTTTATGGATAATTATACAATGTTCAGTGTCATTTGTGACTCTTTAGATATTGAAGCAGCCCATGTCTAGAGAGATCCAGACAACATCAAGATTTGGGTTGATAAATGTCAAGTAACGTTCATGCACACCAGTGCCAGACAATGCCTATCACCATCAACAGAGACTCCAACCATCAGCCCTTGATATTCAACGAATTAGGATAACAGAATCCAACACTATCAATATCCATAAGTTACCATTGACCAGAAACTGAACTGGGTTTGCCTCTTAAGTATTGTGGTTACAACAGGTCAGCAGCTGAGATACTTGCAGCAAAAAACTAATTTCCTGATTCCTCAAAACTGTTCACCACCTACAAGACACAAGCCAGGAGTGTAATGGAATACTCTCACTTGCATGGATGATTGTAGCTCCACATACAATCATGATGCTCAACAGAAGAAAGCAACCCACTTGATTAGTACACATTTTAGACCTTTAACATTTGCTACTTTCACCACTGACACACAGTAGCAGAAGTCTGTGCCATTTAAAAGATGTATTGGAGTAACTCACCAAGGTTTCTCAGACAGCACTTTGTGACCACAACCTAAATCACCTCAGAGGAACAAAGGCAGCAGATATATTGGATCATCATGACCTGCAAGTTCTCCTCCAAGTTATTCACCATTCTGACCTGTAACTATATTGCTGTTCCTTCAGTGTCACTGATACTGAATCCTGGAACTTCTTTTATAACAGCAAAGTGATATGTCTCCATCCCAAGGACTTCAGAAGTTCAGGAAATTAGTTCACCGCCACCCTCTCAAGGACAATAAGAGATTGACAATAAATGTTGGGCCAGCCAATGATGCTGACATCCCATGGTTGAATAAATGAAAAAAAAGACAAATTACAGGAGATGTTAACAAACAATTGGCAAATAAAGTTCAACAAAGATAAACATGAGGTAGCACCTTTTGGGAGATGGAAGAAAGGGTTCTATTATTACTTGGAAGGTGGAAGTCTAGTTGAGGCAGAGGAACAAAGGGACCTTCAATTTCAAAACACAGAACTCTGAAAATCATTACCTCAGGGGAATAGGCAATATAAATAAAAAGTAAATCAATTTCTAGATTTTGTTTCTCAAGAGAGAATTGAGAAGTAGGGGACTAACATTAAACTTGGATAAACCTTGGTCAAACCACACTCAGAATATTGTATGCAGTTCAGATCACTATAGTATATGAAAGGCTATGGAGCACAGGAACACAGATCACTACAAAACCCAAAGTATTATTCCATGGAAAATGAAAGCCAATAAAAAGTTGTACAAATGTCTGCACTGTAAACCACCTATCTTGGCAAAATACAGCAGATGACCAGTTCTTGTGGAGGGAATCTTTGAAATTTGGTTCTGCAAGCAACAAGGACTATGTACATCAAATTCCTCACAATAACCAATATGCCCAGAGAATAGCCTGGGGTGAGACGTTGCAAAAGTGCTCTCCCAAGCACCAATGAATTGCCAGTTCAGTTAGCGTGCACTGGAGTAACTCACCAAGGTTCATCAGACAGCACTTTCCGACCCACAACCAAAACAAAAGTGACAAATTAGATTCATCAGTCATGAGAGTATCTACAGAAGACAAATAAATCAATTACAGCTTTGACATTGGGAGCTCTGAATCCCAATTTCACCAGTCTATTGAGTTTACTCTGGATAGTGATAGTGCAAGGCAGTTCTAACAATGGGATAGATCCAATGTTCTTTATCAAAGCAAGATATAATCCAAACAATACTGCAAAATCTTTTCCATACAATGCTTGCAATCACAAGTGAAGCTGTTCACATGGACTGAAGATCAGACCACAACAGGTGATCACCCTGCTCAGTCCCAATGTTTAGCCTCTGATCAGACAACCTCTCCTCAAGCTGAATAATAGTGCTGTGAGATAAGTTTCTTTAATTCTGTTTCCATACACAGAAGCTGTGCATTCACACGTTGACACTGCCCAGTCTCCAACAAATGACAGTTGGACCTCTGTTAAACCTGACAAAGTGTCTTATTTTCCATGAACTTATTAATTATTGTTTGCGTCTCCCTGGAAAGAGGCTTAGCTTTTGCTTTTACTGAACTTTGATGTCAGCTTTAGATTTCACATGTTTTATAACATCCATGGGAATCACAAATTCATCTGATAAATAGTTAACATTATCACATCTGATTTGCTGCATCTGTTTTAAACACAACTTGAACTTTTCCAGAGTTACTGTAACAGTTCTATCCACAATGAGTGAGTTGCAATGCTCTAATCTAAACATATATACATTCCTTCAGCAAAACACAGAAACACTTCCTAATCATTTGGTTATCACTAAGCTTCATATAGTTTCTCCTCATTCCATTCAATTTCATTTGACTTAATTTTGGCTAACTGAGCAAATTTTAGGTTAACATCTATATATTTCATTCTTGGAAACCTTGTAGAGTCTTCCTAGGGGTCGTGAAAATTTAACAGCATGCAAGACACTTACTCCCTTTGACAATTCTTGCCTTAAGACCTCAGTGATTTCATCCTATTGTTGTTTCTGCCTTAAGGCATGTCACAAACACCACAGCAGTGCTACCAACATTTGTAGTATGATGCATTAGATTACCCCAAGTATGTGGGACATGATTTTGGCCCAGGAATGGATCTGTGCATTCAACCTCCAGTCCCAAAGATAATTGCATAAATTGGTCTCCTTAGTCTCTTCAACCTCCTTCTGCATCAGCTCATTTATTTGCTGCAGGATTTAATGCATTTACATACTTGGCTCAACATTAGCCTTTCCCAGTCAGGAGTATTGGGTAATGGGAGCATAGGATTCAAAAACTGATTGACATTATCAGTTGAGGTCCTCTTTAAGATCGTCAAAGATGTCAAACATCTCCAATTTCCATCTGACCTCCACTAGTTGGGTAGGATAGAATGAAAAACTCTGTGTTTTGGATGGGGCACTGAGTACTTCAAAGTAGGAATGACATTCTTGTGATTGTTATGCAAAACTCTCCTCTTCCCATGTTTGCACTTGGTCGGTCCCATGTATACTGAGGTTGCCTGCAACGTACAATTAATAGAAGCAAGTAAACCATACAAAGTTTTCTCCATGTTGTAGATGTGGTGGAGACAGGCATAGCTATTTTCCCCATCATCGGGGTGGACTCTGAAATTACCTCCCCTGATTCTACAGCGTAGGGGTGAATGTTGTTATGCATCACATGATGGACTCCCATCGAACTCCTATATTTTCCACTTTGTATTTCCTTTTGGGTTTCTCTTTCCTGTAATTATGGGAATGGCTAATATTATTCCTATCAACATTCCATGCTTATCCGCACAATTAGTCTTGGCTGAGTACGCATTCAAATAGCCCCGTACTGGCCACCGATCACATTAATTGATCTAGACATTAAATTCTTAAACTGATCATTGGTGACCCAGAAAGGCACTTTCCCCTGACATAAATAACAAATTAAGTCAGCAAATTTCAGGTTAACATCTACAATATGCTTGTATAGCAAAACTTCTATTGCCAAGAATGATATTGGAAATATCTGGCCATACATACCAATACAGGATTGATAGGCTGGATCTCTTTTCTTTTGGACAAAGAAGGCAGAGTGGTCGATTTCAAAATAAAAGTAGTTATATTCTTTAAAAAAAATGAGGTCTTTAAAGTTGTGACAGGTTCTGATAAAGCAGATATACAGAGATTGCTTCCTCTTTGGGGAAGTACATAACTAGAGGCCATTAATAAAAGATAGCCCATAAGAAATCCAACACATAATTCAGTAAACAACAAATAAATACAGACAGTGGTGAGAATGTAGAACTCACTGCCAGAGGGAGTGGCTGAAGAGAATGTAGATACTAAAGCCATAGGGAGAAGAGGTTTGTGGTTTACAGTGATTGATTTAGATGAGGAAAAATGAGAAGAATCTCGTGAGGAAAGAATGTCACTTTGGACTAATTGAGTCAAATGACCTGTTTCAGTGCAGAATATTTCAATTGTCTGATATCATAATTATGCTATATGGGATAGACTTACAACAGATCTAGCATATCAAGACCGGGCTCCATGAAGTGCTGTAGGCAGTCAGCAGCAGTAGAATTGTACTCCAATGTAATCTGCAAACTCATGGCCCAGTATATCCACCAGTCTACTATTAACATTAAACCAGGGGATCAATATGGATCCTGTAAAAGCTATGAGCCCTGATAAGATTCTGGCAATAGTACCGAAGACTTGTGTTCCAGTATTGCAACAACACTAGCCAAGATAATCCAATGCAGCTACAACACTGGCACCTACCCGACAACATAGAAATTGTCCAGCTCTGTCCTGTAAACAAAAAGCAGGACAATTCCAGGCCATTATGTGATGAAAGGTGTGATTAGCAGCATAACCTGCTTACTAACATTTATTTTGGACTCCATCAGGACCGCTCAGCTCCTGGCCACATTACAAAATCCAGAATACAGAATTACAGAGGTACAAATCTCCACAGGTTGCAGTCATACCTATCACAAAGATTGTGGTTGTTGGAAGTCACTCATGTTGGGATATCATTGCAGGAATTTCTCAGCTGTTTTATCAATGACTTTTGCTCTATCATAAGGTTTGAAATGGACATATTACTATCTGCAACTCATCAACCACACAAGAGTTAGGTAAAAAACAATCCAACAAGACAGTGTCAAACCCTTTGACAGTCAGAGGCATTAACATCATTGAAGTCCCACCATCAACATTTTGTGGGTTAACTTTGACTGTACTGAACTATACAGATTTCTTGAAGGTAGACTCGTTGCTGCTCAAGTATATTGTAGAGATTAATCTAAAATTGGTTGAGTTAATTTTTGATAGGGGGGAGATACCCTTCTAGATCACCAATGACCAATTCAAGAAGTTAACATCTGGATGAATTTATTTGACCAATTGCAACACAAATTTGTCATACAGAAATTGTATTGGTTTTTCCATTTAAATACCATGGCTATAAAAGCATGTCAGAGACTAGGAGCAAACATAGACAATGCTGGGGAAGTTGCTTCAGAACTGAAGAAGAGTCATACTAGGCTCAAAGTATTAACTCTGTTTCTCTCTCCACAGGTGCTGCCAGATCGGCCCCGTTTTTCCAGCATTCTCTGCATTTGGACTATAGAGGTTCAAGCAGTCAGCTCTCCATCACCTTCTCAAGGGCCATTACGGATGAGCAATAAATGTTGGCCCAGCTAGCGATGCTCACATTCCATGAATGAATTTTTTAAAATGCAATCTTATATCATTCATATGTTTCACCTCAGCACTTCTTGCTCAGCAGGTCAACATGCTCTGTAACTCACTTTGAGAATACTTCTGTTGGAAACACTAATAGAATTAGATCAAGTCTTACCACCAATGACTGGTGCGGATCTATACAGCAGTCACTCTGTCCAAAATCTGTTTCCTTCAGTAGTTTTGCCATTAAGAGAAGGAAACTCACGTGTCTGAGAAAGATTTACAAAGTGCATATTAACAAGCAAATAAACCCAATGAAACACCCAGTGCTCAAATCGACATTTTGCTTAAGTTGAGGAAAACCCATCTCCCATCCCCCATTCTCATCAGATTGTACAGAGGGTTCATTTGAGACTACCCTGAGCAGCTGCATCACTGGCTGGTTCAGGAATTGCACCATTTTGGATTGTAAGGCCCTACAATGGATAGTGAAGACAGCTGAGAAGATCATCGGGGTCTCTCTTCCCTCCATTACAGACATTTACACCACAGGCTGCATCCACAAGGCTAACAGCATTGTGGACGACTCCACACATCCTTCACTCAAATTTTTCTCTTTCCTGCCATCTGTCAGAAGACACCAGAGCATTCAGTCTCTCACAGCCAGACTGTGACATAGTTTCTTCGCCCAGCCATTAGGCTCCTTAACAATGAAAAATGTGTTGCTGGAAAAGTGCAGCAGGTCAGGCAGCATCAAAGGAACAGGAGAATCAACGTTTTGGGCAAAAGCCCTTCATCAGGAATGAAGACAGGGAGCCTTTGGGGTGGAGAGATAAATGGGAGGAGTGTGGGGCTGGGGAGAAGGTAGCCAAGAGTACAATAGGTGGATAGAGGTGGCTTATGAAGGTGATAGGTTAGAGAAGAGGGTGGAGTGGATAGGTGGGAAGGAAGATTGACAGGTAGCAAGGAGGTTGAGCAGTTCATCAACTTCACCAACAAATTCCACCCTGATCTTAAATTCACCTGGACCATTTCTGACACCTCCCTCCCCTTCTTGGACCTCTCCATCTCCATCAATGATGACCAACTTGACACTGACATTTTTTACAAATCCACTGACTCCCACAGCTACCTGGATTACACCTTTTCCGACCCTACCTCCTGCAAAAATGCTATCCCGTATTCCCAATTCTTCCACCTAGGAGGACCAGTTCCACCACAGAACACACCAAATGACCTCCTTCTTTAAAAACCACAATTTCCCTTCCCACGTGTTTGAAGATGCCCTCCAACGCAACTCATCCATGTCCCGCACCTCCGCTCTCAAACCCCACCCCTCCAACCACAACAAAGACAGAGCCTACCTGGTCCTCACCTTCCACCCTACCAACCTTCGCACAAACTATATCATCTGCCGACATTTCTGCCACCTCCAAACCGACCCCACCACCAGGGATCTACTTCCCTCCCCACTCCTTTCCTCTTTCCCTCCATGACTATCTGGTCAAGTCCCTGCCCCTCAACAACCCACCCTCCCCTCCTGGCACCTTCCCCTGCCACAGCAAAACCTGCGCCCACACCTCCCCCCTTACCTGAATCTAAGGCCCCAAAGGAGCCTTCCACATCCACCAACGTTTCACTTGCACATCCACCAATGTCATTTATTATAACCGTTGCTCCCGATGCGGTCTCCTTTACATTGGGGAGACTGGATGCCTTCTCGCAGAGCGCTTTAGGGAACATCTCCGGGACATCCACACCAATCAACATCACCCCAACATGGCCCAACATTTCAACTCCCCCTTCCGCTTTGCCAAGGACATGCAGGTCCTAGGCCTCCTCCACTGCCACTCCCTCACCATCCGATGCCTGGAGGAAAAAAGCCTCATCTTCCACCTCGGAACAGTTCAAATCCAGGGCATCAATGTGGACTTCACCAGTTTCTACATTTCCCCCTCCCTCCACCTTACCCCAGTTCCAACCTGCCAACTCAGCACTATCGTCATGACCTGTCCTACCTGCCAATCTTTCTTTCTATCGATCCGCTCCACCCTCCTATCTGACCTATCACCTTCATACCCATCTCCATCCACCTATTGTACTTTTGGCTACCTTCTCCCCAGCCCCACCCCTCTCCTATTTATCTGTCCACCCCGAAGGCTTTTGCATGAAACTTCGATTTTCCTGCTTCTTGGATGCTACCTGACCTGCTATACTTTTCCAGCACCACTCTAATCTAGACTCTTGTCCACCACTGTGCCTATTGTCTTGTCTTGTCAGGAATTAGTGTGCTGTTTTGCATTTTTCTATGCACTTTATGCAGCCCTGTGCATGACTGTACTCTCATGTAGTCTGTGTGTTCATTGGTCCTGGAGGAATATTGTCTCATGTTTATTGTAATAGCTGCACATGGTAGAAATGACAAATAAAGTTATTCTATTCTAGTAATCTATTACTATACTACTCTATTTCTCTATTAAATGGTGGCTTCCAATTTTTGTCATTTCCACATGGACTTCTCCTGTGGCCTTGGATAACATGGAGGCAGTCAGTTACTTTGCGTGCTTGGCCAGAGATGCTCTTGGTGATTGGCCTTGCCGTACAGTTACCAGTAGTAGTATTTTGAGAGGTTGGAGTGGGACCCTCATTCTCTTTAATGATCACCTCATCCCTTTAATGGTATCCCAAATTGCTAAAGAGGGCCCTGGGGCCCTGGGTCATAATAGACATTAAATCCATACAATTCTGAACCGTCAGCATCACTGATTGGTCCATGCTACAGAGTATGCTGTTCATCCCTCTGCTCTGCATTCTGCATCTTTTGGGACTTCATGAACTCAGCCATTCTATCAATGATAGGATGGAGAGGAGCTTGTTTATTCAAACATCTGAGATATAGGGGTACTCGTGAGCTGGATAGATTGCTTCATTATGACCCCATCATCCTTTGGGAAGTCTGACATTTGGGTACAAGCTTTCCACTTCTAGTCAAAGTAGAGCCTCCTAGCTGGTTGCCACACATAATACAAATCATTGTATGGCTGAGCATGAATGGTTCAGTCTTTTTCAGCTCCTCCTGCTCACTCAGTGCCACTTTACGTATACATGTGCAAAGGTCCCACCATTGTAAATGTATCTACATGGGTACAGGAAATGATGTGAGATGCTGAATCAGAAGATTGTCAGAGCCTCAGTGGTAGTACTTTGGCGCTCTCTGTTCACAACTGAACCTGTCTTTTTGTTTATTTACTCATAGGATGCAGGCATCACTGGCCAGGCCAATATTTTAATTATCGAGAAGATTTATCCAGAGAAGAGTCAATCACATTGCCATGGGTCTGGTTTCATTTGTAGGCCAGACGAGGTAAGGATGACAGATTTTCTTCCCTAAAGGACATTAGTGAACCAGATGGCTTTTCCAACAATTGACAATGGCTGTCATTAATTCCAGATTCTTCGTTGAATTCAATACCATCATCACACAATATCAGCTGGGTTTATGGATTAATAGTTGAGCAATAATACTATTAGGTCATTGTCTCCTCAAAAGTGAGTGATAAGGCATTCAAAAGAACCCCTGTTGTGACAGCAGACTGTTTTACAGATCTTAGGCTTCCTAGTGTAGCTAATTCTGGTCTGCAATGGATTGGGGAAATGGAGGGAGCCCAGCTCATTGCCTTCAACTACAGATCACAAAATCTTTCATAGTGAGGGTTATCATGCTCAATGTATTTGTGTTTCTATAGATGATGACTCACAGTGATGGTGTTTGGAATCCTCACTTTAAAACAATAAGAATTGTTATGATTATTTGCTTCAGTAACTTTATTGTTAAAAGTTCTGTAGTTGTGATATATCTTTAAGGTTATATTTTCCTTCTCTGTAATGATACCTTGTTCAGCTGAAAGTAAAGCACAACCACTGTCACAAACAGCATACACAAGCATTATTTAAATAGTCCTAGCAAAGGATCACTGTAACTAACATGTGCATTGACACTGTTTACTCATCCATTGTCATGTGAACCTTACTGGGAATGGGGAATGCATTGTTACAAATGCAGCAATGTGAAATGGAGGAACTGCTATTGGGCATAGGCATCAAAAGCCTAAGGGCCAGTGGGAATGGAGATCAGTGGACAACGTTCAAAGCAAGATTGCTGGAGCAGTGATAGGATATGCATAGTGCTGTTCTGTTTCACAAGTCGGTGGATCAAAGGTTGGAGTGTATCAAATGCTCCCTCTCTGAGACACATATGGTGCTGTACTACAGCAGGATTTTGTTCCAGTCCACTTGAAGAGAATTATAATAGGTATAGTGGGCTTGAATGGAATCCTTATTGATTTGCAAATTTAGAAAAAAGGCAAGGCAAGTCTTCTAAATTGCTCTGACCATGACACATCTGTGTCCGAATCTCTTTACATCTTCAATGATAAATCTTTGAAGGCATGTGATGGATGTGGTAATGGATGGATATCATCAGTGTTTGGTTTTAGGTCACGGATCTGACTTTAATGTTGGAAAGCCTGAGCGAGATTTTCAGGGTCAGGGATGGAGTCAGTAACTATTGGCAACGTGGTTCATGGTGGTGACTGAATATTCTGATTTCACTGTCTCAAATATTTAACGGGTAGTCTAAGGACTTAAGAAAAGTGCTTGGTGGTACATTAGATTAATCAAAAACTGAATGAGATTGGCAGGTTAAAACATCTGTAGGTTTGGCCTGATTGACTTTACTGGGTACTTCTAACATTTTTGTTTAGATTTCAATTTCCTAACCTTTCTCTTATCCCTTGTGAGGGCGTAATAACATTGGACATAATATTAGAAATATGGATTGTGACAGTGGGTGTTGTTAGTTGAAGACATATTGGAAGTAAGGTTTACTCAGTTCAGTGACTTGAACTGAGATTACTGGAATTCTGTTTACAATCTGGTGTGCAGGATTTGGTGTGCTCATAATCCTTGGCTTAGTGCTTGAGTCTATAGTTTACAAGTCTTAACATGCAGCATCACTCAAAGAATTTAGTCTGTGAGGTCTATGCTACAGTAATCAAAACATTTCTATCTTTATTGACAGGTGACGTATTTACACTGTTTAGCATCACCAACCCTTTATGTATTGAATTGTATTTAGATATGGGTATCATTTTCTGGCTGGTAGGGAAATAGCCACCACCTGAGAATGCAATGACAGCTGAAACTAGTATATATTTTTAAAATGTTAAAGTACCAAGTCTGCTGTCAGTAACATCTGTGCCATATTCCATTGGTGTTTTTCAGGGCTAAAGATATTGAAATGAACATTGAGGTTAAGTCTATTCACACTCAATATTTAGCTAACGTGGTCTTTCAGTCACTGGATGTGCAGTAGGTACTAAAATCACTACAGTTCAATTTTCCATCTTGAAAATAAAATGCATATTCTATTAAAATCTTAGATATGTCCTACAAGTCTTTAGGAGTATAAAATTAAAACTAAAATAAATACAT
The DNA here is from genome assembly GCF_020745735.1 of Hemiscyllium ocellatum. Taxonomy (NCBI): domain Eukaryota; kingdom Metazoa; phylum Chordata; class Chondrichthyes; order Orectolobiformes; family Hemiscylliidae; genus Hemiscyllium; species Hemiscyllium ocellatum. Next base: position 49,310,123 of record NC_083402.1, read on the forward strand.
TTTAGGCACATTTTTGATTATTATTCATCCATTCAAATTTTTAAATCAAATGATTACTTATTGAATAAAGCAGCTAATGTGGCATATATGACTTTTATTTGTGTTCTGTAGAGCATTTATAAGCATCCTTATGTTTCCTGTGAGTGTGAGGCAGACAGGGAAATTCTAAATATGCAAATATCTGATGATATTCAAATTATTACTTAATATTAAAAGTTTTTTTCAGCAGAAGTGAGATAAATGCATGTCCATAATTTAGTACTGGCATAATGTGCAATAAATAGGGTGTGCAGTTCTCTTAGCATTCAGAGTTTACAGCATGCAAACTGGCAATTTCACAATTCAGGATATTCAAAGTCATTTATCAATAATGTTAGCAAACGTGTGCAGATACTGAGCAAAATCATCTGAGTGATTCATTCTGCAGACTACACACAACTCAATTTGTTGCTTTGAAATTATAACACCCTGATGAAAGGATGCATGAAACTTTGACCGGATGCAATTATTAAAATAGAAAAAGAATAGAATATATTGTAGGCCATCATAAAATAGAACAAAGACAGATCACAGAAAATTTTACTGCTCAATCTTCAGTTGTAATCATGTGAAATTTTAATCTTCCTGAATCAGACTGAGATTTATAGTGGAAAGAATTTCTTGAAAAACGTTGAAAGGTGAGAAATTGAGAAAGTGGAAGCAAAATATTGAATTAATTTCTACCTAATTAGAAGGGAATATATAGGTCTAATTGTAGAAACACATTGGGAAGAATTAATTAAAGAGAAGGGTGCAGAGGAATTTTGGACACTTTCAAAGAAACATTAAAAGTATTACAAACACTGATTATTCCAAAACAAGACAAAAACTAAACAGGATAAGACAGGTGGCAAACAAAAGTCCTGAAATGTAGTAGTGAGAAACACAAAGTTCACAATATATAGAAAATGAACAGCATAAGCAGAACTGCAGCTTCACAGAAGGAAGGATCAAGAATCTGGTAAGAGATGCAAGGAGGGATTAGAGAAGAATTAATTTAAAAATATAACAGACAGCAACAAAGAATTTTTAAAGTGTCAAAGGGATGAAGGTCACAAGGAAATACTGAAGGATTCACCTGAAGCAAGGATGAGAACAGAGATTAATTTGTGATTCTATTAGCCATTAAATGTGGAGGAGGTGTCAACGTTGCAAAAAAAATTATAGCGGAGGCACCCTGATAACCTTTAGTAATCGAAGGAAAAGTATAATAGAAAGTTTCGAGCGGTTAATATAAACAAGGCTGTAGCCACTGACAATTAAATCCAAGCAGCCTGATCGAGTAGGCTGAGAAGTTTGCAAATCCCCTCATTGATATCCTTCAAAGCTCATTTCAAAGTTGCATTAAAGTCCAACAACATTGCACAAAGGAAGCAGTGATAGATTGTGGTTGTCTTAACAAATGCAAAAACAATAAAAAACAACTGTGAGACAGCACATCGTGGCAAAGGGCAATGCATTACCAACCACACCCTGAAAAGAGAACAGAGTAAGTCAATGATTCCTGTTGCACAAATAAATTCTCAATGGTTACATGACAAAGTCAACACACTGCTCTCACCTCCTAGACAAAACTTTGAAAACTCCATTGAGATGTGTTGTATCTGATAATTTGATAAAGTAAAAAAATTACATGAAACCAGGTTGTAGCACAACAGGCTTATTTGAAACCTCAAGCTTTCGGAGCAACTCTCCTTCTTAAGGTAGCTAGTGAGAAAGAATTCATCGGGCACCGAAGTTATAAGTAAAAGACCAAAGGCTCATACAACCAATGTGAATGGATTGAACAAACCTTAATGACTTTTAAGTCTTTAATCAGTTAGAATGGAGATGCAGGTTTTGATTGATTAATATGTAAATCCTAGAATTTCTTTCAAGGCACTGTCCTGAGGTAACTTAAACGTTTTATCAGTATAATCAGGTGTCAATGCTTCCACTATACCTGGAGTCAGACTGGTATTATTTCCAAAGTAGGAAATAAAACTTACTTTCCTATTTTCGAAATGTAATCAGTCAGACTCCAGTTTAAGACAGACAGACTCTAAAGAAGGTCTCACACATAAAATACATTGTCCGACCTGAGATGTTACCTCTTTATGCTGATAAAACTTCATGTTATCTCAGGCAATGACTTGAAAAAAATCTTGCACTTACATATGAGTAAATCAAAATTTGCACAGAGTCATAGAGATGTACTGCACGGAATTAGACCCTTTGGTCCAAGTGGGCCTTGCCAACCAGATATCCCAACCCAATTTACTCCCATATGCCAGCACCTGGCCCATATCCCACTGAACCCTTTCTATTCATATACCTATCCAGGTGCCTTTTAAATGTTGTAACTGTACCAGCCTTCACCACTTTCTCTGGCAGCTCATTCATACACACACCACCCTGTGCATGAAAAAGTTGCCCCTTATGTCCCTTTTAAACTTTCCCCCTCTTATCCTTAACCTGTGCCCTCTAGTTCTGGACTCCCCCACCCCAGGGAAAATACCTTGTCTATTAACCTATCTATGCCCCTCATGGTTTTATAAACCAGTATAACGTCATCCCTCAGCCTTTGATGCTCCAGGGAAAACAGCCCAAGGAAAACAATCCATTCAGCCTCTCCCTATAGGTCAAACCCTCCAGCCCTGGCAACGTTCTTGTAAATATTTTCAGAACCCTTTCAAGTTTCACAACATCCTTCCAATAAGGAGACTAGAATTGCACACAATATTCCAAAAGTGGCTTAACCAATGTCCTGTGCAGCTGTAAAATGACCTCCTAACTCCTATACTCAATGCTTTGACCAATAAAGGAAAGTATGCCAAATGTCTTCTTCACGATCCTATCTACCATTGACTCCACTTTCAAGGATCTAAGAACCTGTACTCCAAAGTCTCTGTTCAGCAACACTCCTAGGACCTTATCATTAAGTGTATAAGTCCTGCTCTAATTTGCCTTTCAAAAATGTAGCACCTCACATTTATCTAAATTAAACTCCATCTGCCACTCCTGAGTACATTGACTCACCTGATCAAGATCCGGTTGTACTCTGAGGTAACCTTTGCTGTCCACTACACCTCCAACTTTGGTGTCACCTGCATGCTTACCAACTATAATTCCTATGTTCACATCCAAACCATTTATACAACTGATTAAAGACTTAACAGCCACTGAAGTTTGTTCAATACATTCGCATCAGTTGTATGGTCCTTTGGTATTTTACTGATAAGTTTTGTGTCTGATGTATTCTCTCTCACTAGCTACCTGAAGAAGGAGTTGGGCTCTGAAAGCTTATGGTTTCAAATAAACCTGTTGGGCTATAACCCAGTGTTGTGTGATTTTTGACTTGGTCCACCAGCACCTCCACAACATGACAAATTGATGCTAGATATTAAACTTTGGTAAGATAAAGAATAGCTTCTTAGAAAGATGGGATACGTGTAAAATGATACTGTCATATGATTTGCAGTACCATCCATGATGTAGTTAACATACAAAAAATTCAAAGCATTGCACTGAATGTGTATAGATACTTATTGAGTTAGTGATACTTACTCAACAATAACCTACTCACTGACGCTCAGATTGTGATCCATTTGGTTCACTCAGCTCCTGGCATCATTACAGCATTGGTCCAAATGAACGGAACTCAAGAGACGAAGTGAGTTTGACAGTTCTTGATAGCATTTGACCACATGACATTAAGGATTCCTGAACTGGAAACAATGGGAATCATGGATAACTCTCTGCTGGGTGGAACCATGCCTAGTTTAAAAAGCTAGTTATACTTTTTGATGGTAAAAATCACACAACACCAGGTTATAGTCCAACAGGTTTATTTGGAAACACTAGCTTTTGGAGCACCACTCCTTCATCAGATGGTTGTGGAGAATAAGATCATGATCACAGAATTTATAACCTGTTGAGACGGAAACCGAATGGTCTCGTCTCCACGTGTTCGTTGGAAGGAGAGATCAAACCGGCTAGAGTTTGGAGCAAAAACACCGTTTATTACAGAATCAAGACTGGCAAACTATACAACGAATTCAAAAGCATGCAAATTCGTTGGAGAAGGCGTTCTGTCTCTCCCTTCGGATCTGGTGCAGTTATACTTCGCGCTTCCTCGAGTTCCCGGTCAGGTTCCCCTTGTTCGGCTCTTTCATTGGTCGGTTCACCTGTCTGTGAATGGATTAGTGTCTCTATTGGCTGCCCCGAGATACCTGTCCAACTCCTGCTGTGCTGAACAATGGGTAGACATCCTGGGTTAGGCAGTTTCCGATCTTGTAAATTAAAAGTTTATTGTTTGGAAGGGTTTCCTCATTGCCATGCGTCTGGCTGTCTGGGCGTTCACAATAGTTCTCCATGGTTGAATATACAGATATTATCATTTAACATAGGACCCGAATGAGTTTGACGTCAACGGAGGCATTAGCAAGTACTTTATCAATCAAGTGTAGTATTGGTGCGATTTACACTATCCGATAGTTACCGGTTTCCTTTATTAACAATGAGAGTGTAACAGGATGATCTGAAACTGACGGACATGTTCTAATCCCCCAGGAATGTGGCCCCAGGCAGACAGTCCTGCAGTGGCTGGGTTTATTTTACATGGCTGTGTTTTAGCTGGTATCTGACAGTGTCTGCTTTAATAATGGTGCTCCCCTCTCTAGCCCCAATGTAGGTACCCCGATAGCAGATTCTCCCCAACAAACCAAAGGAGTCCAGTGTCATGGAAATGTGATTCATTAAATAACTGTAGATTAAATCTTTCATATTTTAGAATGGGATACGCTGTTTCTGTTTTTTGATATATAAATCGCACAACTTCCTTTAAATTATATTTCAAGATAGCTCAGCTTCTCTATCAATAGGTGTGGAGTCTATCTGTGTCCCAATGGTGAATCAGATTGACAAGCTTTCTGCATTGTTTAACAGAGTTTTGCATGGATTCATGCAACTTTTGACCAAAATAAATTGTAATTCTGCAAAAACAAATTCACCCCATAAACTTATTTGGTCCCCATGGCCGTTCTGTGTGTCTGGATGATAAACTGATTGTCAAAGGGAAAAATGTTGTGGTCAAGGATGAAGCAGATGAGTTCTGGCATGCTGCTTGGAGACTGGCAGTATGTATGTGTGTGTAGGAGTGGCAGAGTGAGTGTTCATGTGTGTGTTTGTGTGAGTGCACATGATGGAGTGTGTGTGTACATGTGTGTATGTGTGCGTGTGTGTGTATATATTGTGCAGTAGGGTCACCTGTAGTGTAACATGAACCCAAGGTCCCAGTTGAGGCTATTCCCATGGGCACCGAACTTTGCTATCAGCTTCTGCTCAGCCACTCTGCATTGTTGCTTCTCCCAAACTCCATAGAGTCACAGAGTCATAGAGATGTACAGCAAGGAAACAGACCCTTTGGTCAAACTCGTCCAATCCGACCAGATATCCCAACCCAATTTAGTCCCACCTGCCAGCACCCGGCCCATATCCCTCCAAACCCTTCCTATTCATACACCCATCCAGATGCCTTTTAAATGTTGCAATTGTACCAGCCTCCACCGTGTCCTCTGACAGTTCATTCCATACACGTACCATTCTATGCATGACAAAGTTGCCCCTTAGGTCACTTTTATATCTTTCCCCTCTCTTCCTAAACTTATGCCCTCTAGTTCTGGACTCCCCCACCCCTGGGAAAAGACTTTGTCTATTTATTGTATCCATGACCCTCATGATTTTGTAAAGCTCTATAACGTCACTTGTCAGCCTCTGATCCTCCAGGGAAAACATCTTCCCAATAGGAAGACCAGAATTGCACGCACTATTCCAACAGTGGTCTAACCAATGTTCTGTGCAGCTGTAAAATGACGTCCCAACTCCTGTACTCAATACTCTGGCCAATAAAGGAAAACATGCCATCACCTTCTTCACTATCCTATCTACCTGCAACTTCACTTTCAAAGAGCTATGAACCTGCACTCCAAGGTCTCATTGTTCAGCAACACTCCCAAGTACCTTAACATTAAGTGCATAAGTCCTGCTAAGATTTGCTTTCCCAAAATGCAGCAAAATCTTGGTGTCATCTGCAAACTAATTAAGTATACCTCTTATGCTCGCATCCAAATCATTGATATAAATGATGAAAAGTTGTGGACCCAGCACCAACCCTTGTGGTACTCCACTGGTCACAGGCCTCCAGTATGAAAAACAACCTTTCACCACCACCTTCTGTCTTCTACCTTTGAGCCAGTTCTGTATCCAAATGGCTAGCTCTCCCTGTATTCCATCTTGGAGGATGATCACCTGAAGGTCTGGGGCTGAATGTCCTGGACTGCTGAAGTGTTCCCTGACTGAGAGAGAACACTCCTATCCAGCGATTGTTGCATGGTGCTCATTCATCCATTGTGGTAGCGTCTGCCTGATCTCACCAAAGTACCATGCCTCAGAGCATCCTTGCCTGGAATATATGGATAGACCACGTTGGCCAAGGCAAATGAGTACTCACCACATATCTGGCAGGAGGTGTCCCCACATGTAATGGCATTATCAGTGTTGATACTCTGATACATCTTGTAGTGACTGTCATGCCAGGGTTGTACGGTGTTGTTGTCCTGAATGTTGGGCGCTTTGCTGTGAACAATGATCTTTTAAGGTTTGGTGGTTGTTTATAGGTGAGAAATGGAGGCGTGGTGAAGGTCTTGGTGAGGTGCTCATCCTTATTGATAATATGTTGCAAGCTATGAAGAACATGGCGTAGTCGTTTAGCATCCAGGAAGCATTGGTCAATGAAGAGTGCTCTGTTTGTTGCAGCCCGTGTCTGTCTCCTGAGGAGGTCATTAAGGTTCCTCGCTGTGGTATGTCAGAACTGGTGATTGATGAGCTGAGCATTGTACCCTGTTCTTTTGAGCGCATCCTTGAGGACTTTCAAGCGTCCATCATGTTCCTCCTCATCAGAATAGATCTTGTGTATGCGGGGGGAAGGGGGGGTGGGTATTCATAGGGGATGGTTGCTTTAATATGTTTCGGGTGGAAGCTTGAGAAGTGTAGCATTGTGAGGTTATCCATGGGTTTGCGGTAGAGTGAGGTACTGAGGTGCCCATCCTCGATGGAGATGCATGTGTCCAAGAATGAGACAGATACTAATCCAGGGTAAGTCTGATGGTGGGATGAAACTCATTGATATTACTGTATAGTTGTTTCAGTGACTCCTTGCCATGGGTCCAGAGGAAGAAAATGTCATCAATATATCTGGCATATACTGTTAGTTGGAGGTCCTATACATTAAAGATGTCTTGTTTGAACTTGTGTACAAAGATGTTGGTATATTGGGGTACAAATTTGTCTGTGCGTGTCTGGATGATAAACTGATCGTCAAAGGTAAAAACGATGTGGTCAAGGATGAAGCAGATGAGTTGTAGCATGCTGCTCGGAGATTGGCAGTTGTTTGTGTTGTGTTGCCGTGATGCCGTCATCATGGAGGATGCTGGTGTAGAGTGCTGACAGATCCATGGTGATGAGGAATGTTGCCAGTTTGACTGGTCCATAGGTACTGAGTTTATGGAAGAAATCTGTAGTGTCACGACAGAATCTGGAGGTCCCCTGTACAATGGGTTTCAAGATGCCTTCGACATAGCCAGAGAGGTTCTCACACAGGGTCCCATTGCCTGATATGATGGGATGTGCTGGTGTGTTGGCTTTGTGTATCTTCGGAAGGCAGAAGAAGTCACCGAGGTGAGCAGTGTGTGGGATGAGAGTGCGTAGGGAACTCTGAAGGACTGGATCAAAAGCCCTGATCAATGTTTCTAGTTCACAGGTGTGTTTTTGGTCGGATTGGCTGTAGGGTTCCTGGTTGTTCAGTTGTCAGTACATTTCCTTGCAGTGATCTGCTCTGTTCTGAATGATGCTGGCTTCTCCTTTATCAGCTCGTTTGATGATGATGTTGCAATTGGTTTTGAGAGCATGGATGGTGTTGCGTTGTGATTGGGTGATGTTTTGCTCTATCTTGTGGGTGCAGATGATGAATCTGGCATTTATATATTTCCTGACAGTTTGAGCATACATGTCAAGCCCAGGGCAGTGGCCTCTGATGGGGTCCAAGTCGGCCCCTTCTTTGATTGCTTCTCTGTGGATCCTGGAGATGATTGTTCCGGTTCCTCAGTGGGCTCATTGGGATCACTGCTGGCAACTTGGAAGAATTCCCGGAGTCTCATCCATCTGATGAATTCCTCTGTGTCTGCTGCTAGACCCATGGGGTTCATTCTAGTGGTGGGGCAGAAATTGAGCTGTTTGCTAAGAACTTTGATCTCTTAGGGTTGAAAGGTGTGGTCCGAAATGTTGACGATTGATTCCTCTGTGGTGATAACATTTTGAACCATGGTGCTGATGGGGGCTTGGTTACTGCTGGTGGTAATGCCAAGTTTCCCTACTTCCTTGTTCTTGGTGTGCATGTATGTGGTGTAGCTTTGTCACCTTATTTGGCAATGTCACGTAACTATACAGCTGTACCTTGAGTGCAAGCTGAGAATGTGGACTCCACCTTGGTTTCAAGGTTATCTTGAGAATGTAATTTAAAAGAAGTTCTGAGATTTACATCTCAAAGAACATAAACCAGTATATCCCATTCTAAAAGATGAAATATTTAATCTAAAATTATTTAATATATGACAATGGACTCTTTTGGCTATAAATTCTGTGGTCATGATCTTATTCTCCACAACCACCTGATGAAAGAGTAGCAGCGCTCTGAAACTTAGTGCTTTCAAATAAACCTGTTGGACTCCAGCCTGGTATTGTGTGATTTTTAACTTTGTCCACCCCAGTCCAATACTGGCACCTCCAAGTTGTAGTTTTTGAAGGTTGATTAAATTAGCCACTGAACTTCACTGTAGGAGTTCCTCAGGGTGGTGTTCTAAGCTTTTATTTGCTTCATCTTCCTTCCATCATAAGGTCAGATGTTCACTAAAGGTTACACAATATTCAGCATCAATTGCAACTGCTCAGTCACTGAAGCAGTCTGCATCCAAATGCAGCTGAGCAACGTTCAATATTGAGTTGGTGAGTGACAAGTAACATTCAAGCGATGATCATCTCCAAACAGTGAGCATCCAACTATCGTCACTTGACATACAAGTGTATTATCATAGTTGCATCTCCCACTATCAATGTCCTGGTGTTATTATTGACCAGAAACTGAACTAGATATGCTGTATAAATAAATGGTTATGAAAGCAGGTCAGAGGTTAAGAATCCTAAGTGAGTAACTCATCATGCGTATTCTTAAAGCCTGACTACCATCTATAATGCACAAAGCAAAAGTGTGAAGGACTCTATCTACATACCTGGATATGTGAAGCTCCAATAATACACAAGGAGCTTGACACCACCCATAACAAAGCAGCTGATTTAATTGGGACCCTATCAAAACCTTGAACATTCATTCCCACCATTATTAATTCACAGTGGCTGCAGTGAATAGACATCTGCGAGGTGTATTGCAGCAAGTTAATAGCACATTTTAAATCTATGATTCTATCACCTAGGAGGATAACAGCAGCAGATATATGGTAACACTACCACTTGCAAAGACCCTCACAGATACTCATCATTCCATATCACCATTCATTCACAATTATTGGGTTAAAATCCTGGAACTCCTTCCCTAATAAAAGTGTGGATGTACATACACCAAATGGCGTTTAAGAATTGACTGCAGCTCACCTCCACTTTCCGAAGGATAATTAGCGATGGACAATAATTGCTGGTCTAGTTAGCAAAGCCTCCATCCAGTGAATGAATAAAAAAGAATACACTTACCACTGTTGAAGCGATGTATTTTGCAGCAGAATTTAGGAAATGTGGCAAAAGCAATATACTGAATTTTACCAGAAAATTTTCACAGATAGTTTCTCTCCATGAGCTCCACTGAGTTACCCCAAGCAAATCTATGCTGATCATCTTATTAATTTGTCGGCACGCTCACCTCATTCCGCACTCACAAGCGGTGAAAGTATTCTCCACTGCCAGGGATTTCTGCTGCCCGGGCAATACTTAAAACCCAGCTGTGTACCAGGTCATTCACTGCCAGACACAAATAGCCCTTCATAGTAAAAGTGGTGTGAGGGAAATGGAAAAGAACAGCTTCCAAGGTAGCACAGGTGATACTTCATTAGAAACAAAATCTCATATTCATATATGTATTGCTATTTTACATCACCATCTGCCTGATCAAATTTATTTACAAGTGCTCGGGGATCAGTTTGGGCAATTGGTTTACAATGTAGAATGATGTCAATGGTGTGGCTTCAATTCCCACATGTGGCTACAGTTACCATGAAGGACTCTGTCCATCTCTCCCCTTGCCTGAGATGTGGTGATCCACAGGTTAAACCACCACCAGTCATCTGTCTCTAATAAAAGAGCAGCCACATGTCTGGTAGAACATTGGTGACTTTATCTTTAATTATAAAAGTGCATCTGCAGAAATGAAGTTTTGTATGTCACCATCCTTAATGCCATAGAACTTTAGAACCCTGAAGAAGGATGTGCTGCTCTTTCAGTAATGCCCAGTGCAACATACTGTTACGACAAGGCAGTGAACCCCTCTGGTAATTACACCAAGCTCATGGAAAAGCTTACTTATCTCTTAATCTGTTAAAATCTGAGTGACAGAGAACTCCCAAATTCCACTATTTAAAGAAAATTACATCAATTTATTTTTAACACTAAAAGTAAACATTAAACAATAATTATTCACAACTCGAAGTGCCCCCCTTTCCTTAACTGCTTATCATAGGCCTCTAATTCGATAACAATATGCTGTGCCAATAAGGCACTAATTAAAATTACATCAACTCAATTTTTGAAACCAATTTTGAAGATGGCTACTGTCATCTTCGGTGTCTGTCCTCCTTTGGCTGAATATCTCCCTTGGTCATCTTCTTTCTTTTTATTGCAAGTGTTTCATATGAAAAAGTACCTTTTGATAGAGAGTGTTTCCTAATTTCTTGGGTCGTTCTCAATGGCAGTTGTTATCTCTCCAATTTTCAAAAGATTCACATTTTTATATCCTCAATATTGGATCATCTCATTGGTTCGATGTTGACGAAACAATATATTCAAACTCAATTGGGTATCATGGAGTATAATTTAAACTGATTAGTTAAATTCAAATGATCAAAACAGCAACCAAAATGTAGGTATCCATTTCATAGCTAAATGTTACATACTTTCAATTTTCTAGTACACTCTGAGACTGCCATCTAGTCATGTACGTGGGTGCTTATAAGCTCTCAGTTCAGAACAGCATTCACTCCCTCTTCAAGTTACAGTACATGCCTTCAACTTCATAACACTTCCCCCTTTAAGAAAAACATGAACCATCATAATTAAAAAGATGGCTTCATTTTTAAAAAATTCTTAATTCTATTACAATGAAATACTTAGGTCATTAACCTAAATTATACTTTCATATTAATTTCTGCACACACGTATATAACATTGGAATCTGTCCAATTTTATCTTTACTTTTTCCTTTAAGTCCATGATAATGCACTTGCTATCACCTTTTTATGACCTGCAACATGGACAATTTATAAATTAAAAATCTGTAACATTAGATTCAACAAAATTGTCTCATATTCTTGCCTTAAGATCTTTCCAAGAATGTAGTCAGTGTACACAACTGACTCCGACATATTATTCATCACATAAATATTAAAATGCTGTAAGGGCAGTACCAAACTGAATAATTCTTTTTTGATGGTAGAGCATTTTCTCTGGTGGGTGTGGAGTTTCTTTGAAAAGTTGCCAATTGGCTGTTCAGTTCCATCATCATCTTCCTCTAGCGGTCAGCTCCAATGCCAATATTGTTAGTATCAAATTCAACTTTGAAGGCTTTCAAAAATTATGGTGTAGCTATAGCTGATGCAATGGTTAATACTGCTTTTAAATTCTCCAATGCCTCCTGGCATTGTTCTGTCTACTGTAAGTTTGTGTTCTTCTTCAGTACATCTGTTAGTGGGGCCACCATGCTGCTGAAGTTTAGAACAACCTTCTGGTAGTATCCACATAGTCCCAACAATTGAAGCACCTCTTTCTTTGAGGACGGTCATGGAAATTCCTTGATGGCCTCATCTTGGCGTTCCTTTGTAGTTAACCTTGCATGACTGATATTATGTCCCAAGAACATCACCTCTGCTTCGCAAATTCTGTTTTCTTGAAGCTTATTACCAGTTTTGCTTCTTGTAATCATTTAAAGAGCTCTGCTAACTGTACCATGCTATCTTTCCATGATTCGCCAAAGATCACAACATCATCCAGATAAACTGCACACTTTGTTTATCTGGCCACAACTCTGTTCATGAGTCTTTGAAATGTGGCTGGTGCATTCTTTATTCCAATGGGCATCACTTCGAATAGTTACAGCCCAGTTGGGGTTACAAACACAGAAACGTCTTACACTTTCTCTGATAAAGGTACCTGCAAATAAATGGGTTGTCCAACTTTCTCTATACAGTCCTCCAATCTTGGTATTGATTATCAGTCTGATTTTATTACAGCATTGATGTTCTGATAACCCACACAAAATTGTTGAGTCCCATCAGGTTTGGGAACTAACATGATCAACGAACTCCACTCACTCTGATTCAGTTCAAAGATATCTTCACTGAGCTTCATATCCACTTCCTTCTGGACCTGCGTGGCTTTGATGGGATTAAGACTGTCGGGGTGTTGTTTTATTGGAACAGCATTCCCTACCTTTACCTCATGCACAGAAGTATTAGTGCTCACCATCTTATTCTTGCATATGTCCTCATACTGCTGCAACAAACCTTTCAACTGGGTTCTTTGCTCCTGAGACAGATAGTTCACTAACCTATCCTACTCCTCAAGGACTTCCTCATTATTAACATATTTTGAGACACATCAAACTCCATGACACCTGGATTTGATTCCTCACTCTGCAGAGCAGTAACTAACACCTGTTTCTCCAGTTCCCTGTCTGTATTATAGTAAGGTTTCAACATACTACATGACATATCCAATATGGATTTTTCCTATCCGGCATTTTTATCAGATAGGTTACCTGACTCAACTCTTTCTCAATTTGATAGAGATCACTAAACCTGACTTTGAAGGGATCTCTTACCACAGGTAACAATACTAATATGTCAGCATCATGGGAAAATTTCCAAATTTTAGAGTTTTTATCTGCCACCTGCTTCATTCTATGCTGTGCCCTCTTCAGGTGCTGTTTAGTTAATTTACCTACCCAATTTAATCACTCCCTCACCTCAGATACATAATACAAGTGTGAGACCTCCATCTTCGGTCTTTTCAATTTTTCTTTTATTAATTTTATTATTATTATTTTATTAATATTCATGGCCAAATATTAACTCAAAGGAAGTAAACTGAGTAGATTCATTTGGGGCATATCTAATGACAAAAAGTACAAATGCGATATCTTTATCCCAATCATTTGCGTAATCCTGACAATACACTCTTAACATGGTCTTCAAGGTCTTTCCAAAGCTCCCTGGGATTCAGGATGATATGCACTTGATTTAAAGTGCTGTATACCCAAGCTACCCATGACTTCCTTAAACAGCCTAGCAGTACCTTAGCCTGAGTCTTCCTTACACCTAGGTGACCTCCTACAAGTAACTCATGTGCTACCTGTAACACTTCCTGTCTGTATGCCACCGGCAACACAATCTGCTACTCTTCCACTCATTTCTCCTCTGCACTAACCTGCCGTGGTCTCCGTTTTCATCTGAGGATTTTATCGTTGAGATAATAATCCTCAGGGATACATTCTGATTCCTTTTCTGAGTATTCATCTATAAGTATATATATTATTGCCTTGTCTTTCTGTTATAGGTCCATTAGCCATTCAGGTCTAAATACTTCTGCCTGTTCAGGCTTTTCCTGCATTATTACATCAAACAGGGTGTCCACTAACTGAACCTCAACTCCTTTGGTTTTCTACTTAGTTTTTGCTTTTTGCTGTGACTTGTGATAGTGGGATCGTGTTACTGCACAGTTTGGAAAAATTCCAGGGCATTTTTATTTTAATTCCTCCGTTCCCTGGTCTTCCTTTGGCTTCTCCACAACAAGGGGTGTCATTCCCACCTTGGATCCTGCTAAATCATTCCCAAGAACAAACTGTATGCCTGGAACTGACACTCTGTCAGTTGCTCCCACAGTAACTTCCCCAGTCTTGATTTGGCTCTCCAACCTGATCTTAACAGAGGAACGCTAAATTTCTGCTCATCTATTCCACAAACTACCACTCTCTTGGGTAACATGTCAGAAAGAGTGCAAATACATTCATCTCTTACTATTAGAGACTGATTAGATCCCGTGTCTCTCAAAATTATAACTTTTGTCCCTTCTCCCCCTGTTCTTTCTGAATAAATTTTTTCCACAGAACTGAAGTCTTTATAAAGATTGGGCACTAACTCAATACACAGGAAATTCGACATTTCATCATCAGGCTCTGGCCCGAAACGTCAAATTTCCTGTTCCTTGGATGCTGCCTGACCTGCTGTGCTTTAACCAGCAACACATTTTCAGCTCTGATCTCCAGCATCTGCAGACCTCACGTTTTACACTAACTCAATACTCAGGCCCTGCCTAGGCTATGCAGTCTTCTGCAGCTCCTTGTCTTTTCTCAGGGTTTCCTTTACTACTTGCATTAATCCCACTGGTTTAGCCTCTTTTACCTTTTCCCACAGTACCTTTCTTCAACATCCAGCATTGTGACTTTACATACGTCCCACCTTCTGGCAGTGAAAACACCTTTTTCCAGTGCCCTTCTTAAACAACTGGCACTGTAGTTTTCCCACTTCATTACACTGAAAATACTGGAGGTCTTTCACCTCCTTTCCACTCTTTTGGGCTTCTTTTCTCATCTGTGGTAAACTATTGCCAGCATGCTCTACCCTTTGTTTTGTAGTGTAGGATCTCCCTTTACTAGGACCTTTTGTACCCAAATCCATTCAAATCTGCCCAAATTTCATACTGGATCTGTCTAAACCTGTCCAAATCAATCCAAATCTCGGATCCAAGCCCCCAAAATGCTACGACATGGCGGTGAACACCTCTGTTAATTAAGCCAAACACAAAGAAAGCTCACCTCATTTTGTAAACTGTTACAAAATGAGTGACAGAGAACTCCCAAATTCCACTATTTAAAGAAAATAGTATCTATTTATTTTGTAACTCTAAAAGTGAACGTTTAACAACTCTTCACAACTCAAAGCACATCCCTTTCTCTTAACTGCCTATTACCTGCCTCCAACTCCATAACAATATGCTGTTCCAATAAAACATTTATTAGAATTACATCAGCTTAATTTCAAAACCACATAGCCACTGTCGCCTTTGGTGTCTGTCCTCCACCAGCTGAAGATCTCCCTAGGTTGACTTCGTTCTTTATACTGCAAATATGTTTCATATGAAAAGGTACCTTTGATAGAGAGTGTTTCCTAATTTCCTGAGTCTCTCTCAATGGCAGTTGCTATCTCTCCAAGTTTCAAAATGTCCACATTTCTGTACCCCCAATATCGGATCGTCTCATTGGTTCAATGTTGGCAAAATAATAAATTCAAACTCAATTGGGTTTTAGTATTCTGATACTAAAACTGACTGGTTACATTTGAATTGTTGTCAAAACAGCAACCAAAACTCAGGTATTCATTTCACAGCCAAATGTTAAATATTTTCAATTTTCCAGTACACTCTGGAACTTAGTCACATACTGCCATTTAGTCACATACACAGGTGCTGGTCAGTTCTCAGTTCAGAACAGCATTCACTCTTTCTTAAAGGTATAGTACATGCTTTCAACTTCATAACAATACAATCTTTTCATGATTCAGTGTGGGATGATCATCAGTTCAAAAGCTTTTAAACAATTTTAACATTTTTTTACTGAACAGAGAAATTAGGAGAAGCAATTGTCCATTAGGTCCTTCAAGCCTGCTTCACCATTCAATGTAACCATGGTTGATCAACCAACTCAGTGCTCTGTTCTTCTCCTCACCACATACTCTTTGATCTCTTTCACATTAAGAACTATATCTAACTTGGTCTTGAAAACATTCCATATATTGACCTCAACTGTTTTCCTTGTCATGGCATTCCACAGGGCTCAGCACTTTCTGGCTGCAGCAGTTTCTCCTCAGTGCAGACTTACTCTGGTTACAACTGCATGGTCAAAAGTGAAACCAAGTGAAAGTGGCTACACTGAGTTGGTCAATGAAGGAGAGGTAAGAAGACAACAGGCCACAACTTATGAGGACTGGAATGAATATTCTTGGTGGGGGGGGGCAGATTTGCTAATTATTTCGGAAAATTGTTTAATTAACCTTCCATATATATGAAAGTGAAAGGGAATTCAAATATGAGACAAACAAAGATATTTGTAAATTCATTCATGAGATGTTAATGTCACTGACTGGGGCAGCATTTATCCCTCCCATTTGCCCATGTGAAAATGGTGCTAAGATGCCTTCTTGAACTGCTACAGTCCATTTGTAGTAGACTCAATGGCTTTGGTGAAGTAGTTCCAGGATTTTGACTCAGTGACACTGAAGGAACAACAATATACTTAAAATAAAAAATGTTGAGTGGCTTGGAGGGAACTTGCAGTGATTAGTGTTCTCTTCTATCCGCCACCCTGGTCAATATTATAATATAATATAATATAATATAATATAATATAATATAATATAGTCACTAGGCAAAACTAAGGATTTGATGAGAAGAATGATTGAGCTTTGCTTAACAAAGTGGTCACAGAGATTATTCAAATACTAGGGTGTCAATGACAGTGGAAACTACTGGTAGGCCAGAAGAACAGGATATTTTGTTTAGGAATCATCAGTTTATGGCTGAAAAGCTAATAAAGGAGGAGAACATTGATTATTACTATAAATTGGTAAGAAATATTGTGGTTCTGTTTGCCGAGCTGGGAGTTTTTGTTGCAAACGTTTCGTCCCTTTTCTAGGTAACATTCTCAGTGCTTGGGAGCCTCCTGTGAAGCACTTCTGTCATGTTTCCTTCAGCATTTATAGTGGCTTGTCTCTGCCGCTTCCGGTTGTCAGTTGCTGTCCGCTGCAGTGGCCGGTATATTGGGTCCAGGTTGATGTGTTTGTTGATAGAATCAGTGGATGAGTGCCATGCCTCTAGGAATTCCCTGGCTGTTCTCTGTTTGGCTTGCCCTAGAATAGTAGTGTTGTCCCAGTCGAATTCATGTTGTTTGTCGTCTGTGTGTGTAGCTACTAAGGATAGCTGGTCGTGTCGTTTCGTGGCTAGCTGGTGTTCGTGGATGCGGGTTGTTATTTGTCTTCCTGTTTGTCCTATGTAGTGTTTTGTGCAGTCCTTGCATGGGATTTTGTACACTACATTGGTTTTGCTCATGCTGGGTATCGGGTCCTTTGTCCTGGTGAGTTGTTGTTTGAGAGTGGCTGTTGGTTTGTGTGCTGTTATGAGTCCTAGTGGTCGGGGCAGTCAGGCTGTCAGTTCCAGAAAACACCAGAACTGCAAAAAGAGGAAGAAGAACACCTATACAAGGTATTCACCAAAAACGGATACCCACACAATTTCATCAACAGATGCCTAAGGGAAAGACAACAGAATGAAGACATGCCGCAACCCAAAGGACTAGCCACACTACCATACATCAGGAGCATTTCTGAACTGACAGCCAGACTGCTGCGACCACTAGGACTCATAACAGCACACAAACCAACAGCCACTCTCAGACAACAACTCACCAGGACAAAGGACCCGATACCCAGCATGAGCAAAACCAACGTAGTGTACAAAATCCCATGCAAGGACTGCACAAAACACTACATAGGACAAACAGGAAGACAGCTAACAACCCGCATCCATGAACACCAACTAGCTACGAAACGACACGACCAGCTATCCTTAGTAGCCACACACACAAATGACAAACAACATGAATTCAACTGGGACAACACTACTATTATAGCGCAAGCCAAACAGAGAACAGCCAGGGAATTCCTAGAGGCATGGCACTCATCCACTGATTCTATCAACAAACACATCGACCTGGATCCAATATACCAGTCACTGCAGCAGACAGCAACTGACAACCGGAAGCGGCAGAGACAAGCCACTATAAATGCCGATGGAAACATGACAGAAGCGCTTCACAGGAGGCTCCCAAGCACTGAGGATGTCACCTAGAAAGAGGATGAAACGTTTGCAATAAAAACTCCCAGCTCGGCGAACAGAACCACAACAACGAGCACCTGAGCTACAAATCTTCTCCCAAACTTTGGTAAGAAATATAAAAACAAAGAGTTTTTATAGGTATCTCAAAAGAAAGAGAACAATATAGTAAGTGTGGGACCCTTGAAGTTTACAACAGGAACTGAAACAAGGAACAGGGAAATGGAAAATTATTTCAACCAATATTTTGCATCAGCCTTCACAGTGAAAGATATGATGAATATCCCAAAATAACAGCTAAGCAAGAAGTTAACAGGAGAAAAGGCCTTGTAAAAGTCTCTATCAGAAGGCTCAATGCATTTGACAAACTAATGTGACTAAAGGCAGGCATGTCAATAGGACCTAGTGGCATGTATTCAAGGGTTTTAAAGGAAGTGGATAGTGGAAGCATTGGTTGAAATATTCTGGAATGCGCTAGATTCAAAAAGGATTCCAGTGGACTGGAAAATCACTAATGTGACACCCTTGTTGAAGAGAGACAGCAGGAAACGATACGACAGTTTGCCTAACATCTGTCATTGGGAAAATGCTCAAGTCTGTTATTAAGGAAAGAACATTTTGTAAAGCTTAGAGTCAATATGGTTTTGTGAAAAAGAAATCATATTTGACAAATTTGCTAGTGATCTTTGAGGATATAACAAGTAGAATTGATAAAGGGAAGTGTGTAGATATAGCGTGTTTTGATTTTCAGAAGGTATTGGATAAGTTGCCACATAAAAGGTTATTGGTTAATTAATCTTTTGCAGTTTAAAAGATGTAACTAATGGAAGTGCCAGATGGATCAGTCCTCAGGCTTCAATTATTTATGATCCATATGGTAGAGCAAGCAGAGTGAAATGCTTCCAAATAAGCTGACATTACAAAAATAGTTGTAGCACATGTTGTGATGTATGTGTAAGGAACCAACAAGAGAATATAAATAGGTCAAGTGACTGGGCAAAACTTGGCAGATGGAGTTTACTATAGGAAAGTATGATATAAAGATTCAAAAGGCAGATTATGACTCGAATGGGGGAATCCTCCAAAACAGTGAAGTATGGTGGGATCCTGGGTGTTCTTGTACATGAAACAAAGTTAGTGCACAGATACAGCAAGCAATGAAATTTTGACCTTCAATGCTTAGAATATGGAGTTTAAAAATAGGGAGGACTTGGTTGGTGTTGGTGAAGCCACACCTGGAATACTGGATATAGTTGTGGTTCCTGCATTTCATACATAATATATTAGCATTGGAGGCAATTCAAAGAGTTCCACTAGACTGATTCCTGGGTTGAAACGTTTGACTTATCAAGAATGGCTGCACAGATTAAATTGTTATTCATTAGAGTTTCACGAGAAGAATGAGGACTTTTCTCTTTCTTTTAAACAAGAATTTGAGGGGACCCGATAGGGTAGATGCTTCCAGTTGTGGTGGAATCTCAAATTAGGGACATAGTTACAAAATTAGGAGACATTGCTTTAACACTGAGATGCAAAGGAATTTATCACCCTGTGGATAGTGAATGTCTTTAATTCTCTACTCCAGATAGTTAAGGACACTAGATCACTGAAAGTATTTAAAGAGGAGACGGTTGTTTTTGAAAGAGAAGTGCTTGCTGATCCTGCAACTGTGCATAACCGCTAATTCATGAACATGCATGCACACATTTCTAAACACAATGTCATCATGTACAATTTATGTGTGACCTCATGTGCAAATGCAGCTTACATGCACTCAGGAAAATATGGCACTTTTAAACTGAAGTCAGCAGTGGGGTGAGGTGACATGGGATGGGGGAGGATCCTATCGAGTGAGGAAGGCTCCACAGCCAGAGAGCAATGAGGAACAGCCAGGAGATGGGGGTGGGTGCAACAAGGAAGTGACAAGAACAAGGAAGGCCCAGGAATGGGGAACCCCTCTTCTCCTCCCATGCACTCTTTCTGGACTTTTTCCACATCTCTTCCCAGATCCCAATCTCTCTCCCTCCAGCCCCCAAGACACCAGCTCACCTTTGAAACTGTTTGTAGGTTTTTGGAAAGATCAGTGAGTTGAGGGCTATGATGAGCTTGTATAAAGGGTGTTGATAATTTTAGTGAATGGCAAGGCAGGTAAGGATGGCCTACTCCTGCTTTTTTTAAAAAAAAATCTTACTGGCCCCTCTATAGCAGTCCTTGAATACATTTGTTATTGTTTGTTGCAGTTGCTTGTTGGTGAATGTGGAGAGATGAATAAACAAATGGAGAAAGTACAGCAGGTTGAT
This sequence comes from Hemiscyllium ocellatum, assembly GCF_020745735.1. Classification (NCBI taxonomy): domain Eukaryota; kingdom Metazoa; phylum Chordata; class Chondrichthyes; order Orectolobiformes; family Hemiscylliidae; genus Hemiscyllium; species Hemiscyllium ocellatum. The sequence continues at coordinate 49,330,657 of NC_083402.1, forward strand.
GGTTAGTTACAGCTTTCTGTCGGTGGCATAGTGAATGGGAACTGAGGAAAAGTGTCCATTTGGGGTGGTTGTTATATTGGTCCAATCACATTGGCAAACTAACCTTCTGAGAAGTAGGAATCCCTTATAGTTTCCATGGGTACTTGTAAGTGGGCTGGCATACCAGAGGGATCACTATATTCATTTTCTCCTTCCAACTTCCCTTCATTGGTTTTTACCTGAAGGTGATGAGTGTTCTGCATCTAGTTCCTTTTGCAGTTCTAATCCTCTCCGTAGCACAGAATGTAGCACAGCATGACCACTCTGGAGTCTTTGGTTAACAAGTACAAAAGTCCAGCTCCAAATCTTGGACATACCAATCATTCACTCAATGACACATTAAATGTTTATGTAGCAAACATTGTACTGGTATTGTGCTTCATTGATGGGAGTTTCTCACAGTATGAGCAGTGAAGGTTGAGGAGAGTATAATTTCTCTACTCCTAGCCACCCCTCAATTCTGTTTACACATTCCTGTGCTGGATGTCTTGAGATGCATAAAGGTGGATAAATTCCCAGGACCTGATCAGGTGTACTCTAGAACTCTGTGGGAAGTTAGAGAAGTGATTGCTGGGCCTCTTGCTGGAATATTTGTAGCATCAATAGTCACAGGTGAGGTGCCGGAAGACTGGAGGCTGGCTAACGTAATGTCACTGTTTAAGAAGGGTGGTAAGGACAAGGCAGGGAACTATAGACCAGTGAGCCTGACATCGGTGGTAGGCAAGTTGTTGGAGGGAGATCTGAGGGACAATATGTACATGTATTTGGAAAAGCAAGGACTGATTAGGAATAGTCAACATGGCTTTCTGCGTGGGAAATCATGTCTCACAAACTTGAGTTTTTTGAAGAAGCAACAAAGAGGATTGATGTGGGCAGAGTGGTAGATGTGATCTATATGGACTTCAGAAAGACGTTCGACAAGGTTCGCCATGGGAGACTGATTAGCAAGGTTAGATCTTCAAAGTTTGTGAGAAGATTTGTAGCTCAGGTTTTGTTGTTGTGGTTCTTTTTGCCGAGCTGGGAATTTGTGTTGCAGATGTTTCGTCCCCTGTCTAGGTGATATCCTCAGTGCTTGGGAGCCTCTTGTGAAGCGCTTCTTTGATCTTTGCTCCGACATTTGCAGTGGTTTGAATCTGCCGCTTCTGGTTGTCAGTTCCAGCTGTCCGCTGCAGTGGTCGATATATTGGCTCCAGATTGATGTGCTTATTGACTGAATCTGTGGATGAGTGCCATGCCTCTAGGAATTCCCTGGCTGTTCTCTGTGAACAGAGAACAGCCAGGAAATTCCTAGAGGCATGGCACTCATCCACAGATTCAATCAATAAGCACATTGACCTGGACCCAATATATCGACCACTGCAGCGGACAGCTGGAACTGACAACCGGAAGCGGCAGATTCAAACCACTACAAATGCTGGAGGAAAGATCACAGAAGCGTTTCACAAGAGGCTCCCAAGCACTGAGGATGTCACCTAGACAGGGGACGAAACATCTGCAACACAAATTCCCAGCTTGGCGAACAGAACCACAACAAGATTAGATCTCACAGAATCCAGGGAGAACTAGCCATTCAGATTCAGAACTGGCTCAAAGGTAGAAGCCAGAGGGTGGTGGTGGTGGTGGAGGGTTGTTTTTCAGACCGGAGGCATGTGACCAGTGGAGTGCTGGGTCCTCTACTTTTTGTCATTTACATAAATAATTTTGATGTGAGCAGAAGAGGTATAATTAGTAAGTTTGCAGATGACACCAAAATTGGAGGTGTAGTGGACAGAGAAGAAGGTTACCTCAGATTACAACAGGATCCTGATCAGATGGGCCAATGGGCTGAGAAGTGGCAGATGGAGTTTAATTCAGATACATGTGCTGCATTTTTGGAAAGCAAATCTTAGCAGGACTGATACACTTAATAGTAAGGTCCTAGGGAGTGTTGCTGAACAAAGAGACCTTGGAGTGCAGGTTCATAGCTCCTTGAATGTGGAGTCGCCGGTAGATAGGATAGTGAAGAAGGTGTTTGATATGCTTTCCTTTATTGGTCAGAGTATTGAGTACAGGAGTTGGGAGGTCATATTGCGGCTGTACAGAATAATGGTTAGGTCACTATTGGAATATTGCGTGCATTTCTGGTCTCCTTCCTATCGGAAAGATGTTATGAAAATTGAAAGGGTTCAGAAAAGATTTACAAGGATGTTGCCAGGGTTGGAGGATTTGAGCTATAGTGAGAGGCTGAATAGGCTGGGCTGTTTTCCCTGGAGTATCAGAGGCTGAGGGGTGACCTAATAGAGGTTTACAAAATTATGAGGGGCATGGATAGGATAAATAGACAAAGTCTTTTCCCTGGGGTGGGGGAGTCCAGAACTAGAGGGCATAAGTTTAGATTAGATTAGATTCCCTACAGTGTGAAAACAGGCCGTTCGGCCCAACCAGTCCACACTGACCCTCCACAGAGTAACCCACCCAGACTCATTCCCCTCTGACTAATGCACCTAATACTATGGACAATTCACCATGGCCAATTCACCTGACCTGCACATCTTTGGACTGTGGGAGGAAACCGGAGCACCCAGAGGAAACCCACACAGACTTGGGGAGAATGTGCAAGCTTCACACAGACAGTCACCCGAGGCGGGAATTGTACCTGAGACATTGGTGCTGGGAGGCAGTAGTACTAATGACTGAGCCAACGTGCCGCCCCATGGAACCACTTTTTTTAAGCTTTGTAGCTACAGATCCCCAATCAGGAAGAGAAAATCCTCAAGAGCTCTACAACTACAACAGACATTTCATTAACACAGCATACTGGAGAAGTGCACTGTACTGAGTGTCCTCACGTGTTAGTAATTTGATGGTCAGCTGTGCATAAATAAACAAATAGAAAGTTAATTAAAAGTATTACATTGCAGCCCTATAAAGATAACTGTAAAACATCACTTCATATCATGACACTGAACTGGAAGCTGAATGATTCTCCTAGTTGCTCACATTAATTCCAGCCTACCAAACTGCTTTGGTCCTTTGCAGTTCATCTAGAGCAACAGGTCCACAGTAGACACCATTTCCTGGCCCTACATTCATTAGATTAGATTACACAGTGTGGAAACAGGCCCTTCGGCCCAACAAGTCCAACCGACCCTCTGAAGAGCAACCCACTCAAACCCATTCCCCTACATTTACCCCTTCACCTAACACTACGGGCAATTTTGCATGGCCAATTCACCTAACCTGCACATTTTTGGACTGTGGGAGGAAACCGGAGCACCCGGAGGAAACCCATACAGACACGGGGAGAATATGCAAACTCCACACAGACAGTTGCGCCTGAAGCAGGAATTGAACCCGGGTCTCTGGCACTGTGAGGCAGCAGTGCTAACCACTGTGCCGCCCATAAGGGTAAGAGAGGAAAGATATAAAAGTAAGCTAAGGGTCAACCTTTTTACGCAGAGGGGGTACGTGTACGGAATGAGCTGCCAGAAGAGATGGTGGAGGCTGGTACAATTGCAACATTTAGAAGGCATTTGGATGGGTATAATAATAGGAAGGGTTTAGAGGGATATGGGCCAGGTACTGACAGGTGGGACTAGATTGGGTTGGCATATCTGGTCAGCATGGACCGAAGGGTCTGTTTCCATGCTGTACATCTCTATGACTCTATTCAAAGAGGTCAGGAAAATTAACATTACAATGAAAAGATTGTGTCACATAAACCTTTCCTTCTGGGCTGAATGGCTTCCTTACACACTGTTCATAATGTTCAGGCTTTTTAATCACAATATTTACATTCTGCAGAAGACATTTAAATTAAGCACTAACTGTAATTCTCTCCACAGACACCGCTAGATTTGAATTTCTCTAGCATTTTCAATTTTCATTTCAGTATTCTAGCATCTGCAGTATTTTGGATTTCATTTTGGCTGAAAATTATAATCACTCATAAATTACAAATACTGGTTGGGTGCCGTCTAAGGGAGACATTGATCAGGCACAGACCTAAACATCTGTTCATTTAGTAGTCTTTTTCCAAACTGCTGGTAATGTATAGTTTCCAGGTCTTGCAATTAGTAGGCCCTCCAAGGAGGCTGCAGATATCACCACCTGATATGGCATTGAGTCTGCAGAGACACTGCATTTCTGCCAGGTTAAAACTTAACCTATCTGCAAATCAATTAAGCAGGTTATAGAGTCATAGAGACATTAGCATGGAAACAGACCCTTCGGGAAAACAAGTCCATGCCAATCAGATATCCTAAATTAATCTAGCCTCATTTGCCAGCATTTAGCCCATATTCGTCTAAGCTCTTCCTATTCAATTACCCATCCAGATGCCTTTTCAATATTGTAATTGCATCAGCCTCCACCTGTTCCTATAGCAACTCATTCCATACACACACCTCCCTCTACGTGATAAAGTTGCCACTTAGATCCCTTTTATATCTTTCTCCTCTCACTTTAAAACTACACCCTCATGATTTTATAAACCTTTAGCCCTTCACCACTGACGCTCCAAGGCCATAGCCTATTTAGCCTTTTGCTCTAGCCCAAATTCTCCAGCTCTGGCAACTTAATTTTAAATCTTTTCTGAACTCTTTCAAGGTTCACAACATTCTTCCTCTCACAGTGAGACCGGAATTGCATGCAGCATTCCTAAAGTGGCTGCACCAGTGTCCTGTGGAGGTAATACATGACTTCCGAACTCCTGTACAACTGACAAAGCATATCAATTACCTTCTTCACTGTCCTAAATATCTGTGACCCCACTACGAACATGCACTCCAAGGTCTTTTGTTCAACAGTCCCCTGAACTTCACCGTTAAGAGTATAAGTCCTGCTCTGATTTTCCTCTTCAAAACTGTAGCACCTCACATTTATTTAAATTAAACTCCATCTGCCACTGCTCAGCTCATTGGCCTATCTGATTAAGATCCTGTTGTACTTTAAGGTAACCTTCTTCACTGTCTACTATCTCTCCAATTTGTATGCCATCTCCAAACTTATGAACTACACCTCTCATGTTCACATCCAAATCATTTATATAAATGACTAAAAGTAGTGTACCCACCACGAATCCTTGTGGCACACTGCTGTTTACAGGCCTCCAGTCTGAAAAGCAACTTTCCTCCAATTTCCTCTGTCTTCTACCTTCAAGCCAGATCTGTAGCCAAATGGCTAGTTCTCCCTGTGACCTAACTTTGTTAACCAGTCTACCATGAGGAACACCTTACTGAAGTCCATATCAATCATGCCCACTGTTCTATCCTCATTTTAAAAAAAACTCATAATTTATTGACATGATTTCCCACCCACAAAGCCATATTGACTATCTCTAATCAGTTCTTGCTTTTCCAAATACATTTAAATCCTGACCCTCAGGAAAATTGTTGGAGGAAATTCTAACACTGATGTCAAGCTCATCAGTCTATAGTTCCCTGGCATTTTCTTACCATGTTTTTTAAACAGTGGCACCACGTTAGCCAAAGTCCAGTCTTCCAGCAACTCACCTGTCGCTATCAATGATACAAATATTTCAACAAGGGGCCCAGCAATTACTTCCTTAGCTTCCCACAGAGTTCTTGGGTACAGATGATCAGGTCCTGGGGATTTATCCAGCTTTGTATGTTTTAAGCCATCCATCATCTCCTCCTCTGTAATATATATATATTTTTCAAGATGTCACTATTTATTTCCCCACATGCTATATCGTCTATGCCCTTCTCCACAGTAAACACTGATGCAAAAAAACTCATTTCATATCTCCCCAATCTCCTGCTGCTCCACACATAGGCAGGCTTGCTGATCTTTGAGGGGCCCTATTCTCTCCCCTGTTATATTTTTGCCCTTAACATATTTGTAGAACCCCTGTGGATTCTCCTTAATCCTATTTGCCAAAGCTATTTCATGTCATTTTCCCCCCTTCTGATCTCCCCCGAGTACACTCCTAGCTTTATATTCTTCTAGGGAGTCACTTGATTTCTGCTGTCTACACCTGACATACGCTTCACTCTTCTTCTTGACCAAAACCTCAATTTCTTTAGTCATCCAGCATTCCCTACATCTGCCATTCATGAATGAAGGGCTTATGCCCAAAATGTTGACTCTCCTGTTCCTCAGATGCTGCCTGACCTCCTGTGCTTTTCCAGTGCCACACCTTTTGACTCATTCCCTACACCTACCAGCCTTGCCCTTCACCCTAACATTAACATACTGTGTCTGGACTCATTATCTCCTTTCCGAAGGCTTCCCATTTTCCAGTAAAGTCTCTTTAATTGCAAACATCTGCCCCCAATCAACTTCTGAAAGTTTTGTCTAATACCGTCAAAATTGGTCTTCCTCCAATTTAGAACTTTAACTTATAGATCCTGTCTATTCTTTTCCATCGCTATTTTAAAACTAATAGAATTATAGTCGTTGGCCCCAAAGTGCTCCCCCCACTGACATCTCAGGTAGCAGCCTTGCCTTATTTCCCAAGAGTAAGTCAAGTTTTGTAGCTTCTCTAGTAAGTATATGCACATACTGAATCAGAAAATCTTCTTGCACATACTTACCAAATTCCTCTCCATCCAAGTCCTCAACACTATAGCAGTCCCAGTCTATGTTGGAAAATTAAAATCGTCTACCATAACCATCCTGTTATTCTTACAGATTTCACAAATTACAAATTTGTTTCTCAACTTTCTGCTGACTATTGGGGGAGGGGGTCTATAGTATAGTCCCAATAAGGTGATCATCCCTTCCTTATTTTTCATTTCTACCCAAATAAATTCCCTGTACATATTTCCAGGAATATTCTCCCTTATTAGAGCCATAATGTTATCCCTTATCAAAAACTCCACTCCATTTCTCTCTGCCCCCCTTTCTATCCTTCCTATAGCATCTCTACCATTGAACATTAAGCTGCCAATCCTGTCCATGCCTGAGCCACATCTCTGCAATTGTTGCGATATCCCAGTCCCATGAACCCAGCTATGCCCTCTGTTCATCCGCCTTACCTGTTAGGCCTCTTGCATTGCAATAAATGCAGTTTAATTTATCAGTCCTTCCTTATTCTCTGTTTTGTTCCTGCCTGCCCTTTTCCCAACTGTACCAATCTCATACTGATCTCTTTGCTCACTGTCTCCCTGGGTCCTCCCACCTTACTATTTTAAATTTTCCTGAGCAGCTCCCCAACAGTATATTAGCCCCTTTTTTTACATGTCACATCTACACCAGAAGATATTCAATGATCCAAAAATGTGAATCATCCTCCCCCTGCACCAACTCCTCGGCTTCACATTGATCTGCTCTATTCTCCTATTCCCACCCTCTCTAGCATGTGGGACCGGGAGTAATCCAGATATTACTACCCTCAAGGACCAACATTCTAAATTCCTGCTTAACTTCCTATATTCGCTTCTCAGAATCTCATCCTTTTCTTCCTATGTCATTAGTTCCAATGTATACAGCGTCCTCCTGCTGGCCCCTCTTCCCTTTGAGAATATTCTGCACCATCTTGGAGATATCCTTGATCGTGGCACCAGGGAGGCAACATACCATTCTGGTAACTCGTGTCAGCTGCAGAAACGTCTGTCTGTGCCTCTGACTATAGTCTCCTACCACAATTGATTGCTTGGAAGCTAATGTGCCCATTGTTACATTAGAGCTAGTTTCGTGATCAGAAACTTTGCTGTCAGTGCTACAATCCTGAGACTCCATCACCCCCTATATTTTACAAAATAGTATACTTGTTTGAGATGGGGATAGCTACATAATGTCTTCTGCAACCTTGGCTCCTCCAGTGCTCGATTTGCTAAGCACCAACAGGCTGCTACACAGCAGTCCCTCTGTAGCCTCCAATGCTCATATTCTTCCTTGTTAGTGTTTCTAAGTTTAACTATCAATTGAAATATTGTTGGTATACATGTTAAATTTTTTTTATTCAGCCACCACAAATGTATCCCAACCCAGAATTTGGTGCTTTGGAGCTAGATTTGTTGACATCTTTGACACCCACATTAAAGTGCACACCCATCTTAATCATGAACATTCCACCCCAATGTCTAAGATATGGGAAAACAGAGGGGAAAAAATGTTTTCAATCAGCCTGAAAAGGTGACTGAAAGATTCTAAACATAAACAAAAACTGAAATTGCTGGGAAAGCACAGCAGGTCTGGCAGCATCTGTGGAGAGAAATTATAGTTAATGTTTCGAGTCAAGTGGCCTTCCTCAGAAGGGTTCTCTTTGGACTGATGCAAGCAAGTTTTATTATCGCGACCAATATGAGTAGACATAAAAATCTCCATTAAGAAATAGTTACAGGTTATGAATGAGGATTTGTTGTGATAGTATGGCAGGTGCTCTCAGATCTTCCTGGGTTCAAGAGCTATAATTCCCATTCACACTTATCTTTTGTGAAATAAATCATTCCATATGTATACTGTCATCTTTTAAGGAAACCAGAAATTGTGAAAAGGTCAAATCAATACTGAAATTAAAAAAAATGCTGGAAATTTCAGCAGGTTAGGCAGCATCTGTGGAGAGAGAGCAGCTAATGCTTTGAGTCAAGATGATTTTTCATCAGAGCTGATGTGAAATGTGGAGGGGGCAGTGTTTATGCAATAGTTAGGGTAGTGTGGAATGCTAGGAGAGAAAGTATGTTGATAGTTCAGATTAAGTGACTGGAATGTGAGAATGGCCATACAATGGTGCATCTAACTACCAAACTGGAAAGAACAGATAGTTCCACTGGAGTGGGGGGAGGAGAGAGAGGACATAGTGACAGAAAATACAACAGTAAAGGAAAGAAGTGGGAGTGAGTTCACAACATGAAGATGTTGGACTCAATATTGAAGTCCAGAAAGTTGTAAAGTGCTGAGATGAGACGCTATTCCTCCAGTGATTCACTTGAGCATTGCATCATGCCAAGAACAGTCATGTAGGCACGTAAGCTGGATGCAGTATTAAAATGGCTAGCTCACAAAAGGTTAGGGTCATGCTTGCATACAGACTGGAGATGTTCTGCAAAGTGGTCACCTAGTCTACATTTGGTTCCTCCAATTTGAGTAGGCCACATTAGGTGCAGCGAGTACAATTGACCAGATTGGAGGTGGTATAGGTGAAATACTACTTCAACTGGAAAATCTGCTGATGTCTACGGACGGTGAACAGCGAAGAGGTGAAGTGGCAGGGGGAAATGGCATTTGTGGCCATTGAGGAATGGACTAGGGTGTTGTGTCTGGCAGGGTACACTCCCTGTGAAATGCAGATGGGGGAATTGAGGGGAGAATGTGTTTGGTGGTGGCATGCTGCTGGAGTTGTCTAAAATGGTGCAGACTTATCCTTTGAAAGAAGAAGCTGTTGAATGAAAAGGGAGGGCAACAGCGACCTGATCATGCTTTTGAGAGCAATGGGAAGGGGCAAGTGTGAAAGCATGGGTCACACATTTTATTAGAAATTATGACTTTAAAACAAATATTACTCGAAGCTGCCTAAACATGTCTAATACCGTCAAAATTGACTCTCCTCCAGTTTAGAACTTTAACTTTTAGATCTAGTCTACCTTTTCCACCACTATTTAAAAACTAATAGAATTATGGTCACTGGCTCCAAAGTTTGGTCCCACTATCACCTCAGTCACCTGCCTTGCCTTATTTCCCAAGAGTAGGTTAAGCTTTGCATCTTCTCTAGTAGTTATATCCACATACTGAATCAAAACATTTTTTGTACACTCTCCATCCAAGCCCTTAACAGTTTGGCAGTCCCAGTCTATGTTTGGGAAGTTAAAATTCCCTACCATAACCACCCAATTATTCTTACTGATAATCAGTGTCAGACAGTAAATTGCTTCAGAAAATTTGTTAGAGATTATGACTTTAAAACAAAAACCAGCTGAAGCTGCAATGAATTGAGAACTTTATTGAATTTGCACAAAAATAAAATCAATCAGCCACAGTTCCACAAGCAAATTTCTTGGTGACCTTTATTAAACCAGCATCTTTCCTGCTACATGTTCTTCATATTATTGACAAACTTAAATCTCTATTAGGTATAAAGTTCATATTCACAAACATTGAATTATATAAAGAATTATTATACTAAGAAAAACTTATATAACCACTGAGTACAATCCAATATTTGTCTGTGAACATATACCTAAGATTATATTTTCATTTCTTAAATTACTGGATTGAACAAAAACAAAACACAAAAGAGCGAGAAAACACATTCTCAAATTCAAGGCACACAACAGAATCGAAGAGATATCTTGATTTAGGAAAAAATATAATTTGGTACACAATCATGAAAGACTTACATAGATAACCACAGTTAAATCAACACATAAAAATGTGCTATCAATGATGAGATAATCAGTTTTAGTTATACAGGTTACATGGCATGGGTCAGTTGGCTCACTTGGCTAGATGGATGGCTTGCCAACTGCAGGGGTTCAATTCCTGTACTGGCTGAGGATACGATGAAAGTATGAGGTGCGGTGACCCTCAGGTTAAACCACCAATTGTCTCCCTCACAGAGCATCCTGATTGCGCTCTGGGACTAATGGTGACTTTAGCAAGATACTAGATGAGCATTCATACTTTCGTTTGAATAGTACCACCGGATCTTATGTCCGCCTAAATATGCAGATGGGACCTCTGACAACATGCGGTAATACACTGAAGTGCCAACCTACATTACATTTTTTCGGCCTAGAGCAGAGCTTGAATTCAGAGGTATGACCAAAACCACAGCCAGAACATGCATAATTGCAGCCAAAATTACTTGAACAGCAGTTATACTATTTTGCAAAGAATGAATCTACATTGGTTATACTTTCAGTAACTACATTAATAAAATCTTTGAAAAAGAAACCGCTTTTGTTAAATTTGAAGACTTTAACAGAAGGCAAATATTTACACATGCTTCCTGCTACAAAGAGTAAAATGCTGCAGATATTGGAAACAAAATTAAAAAATGAAAATACTCTGATCAGGCAGTATCTGTGGAAAGGTTGCAAATGTTACTAAGTCATCAGTAACAAACTAATGAAACACTTTCTGAAATAGATAATTTTGAATTATTATATAGAGATTTAATGTCCTTTTGATTTAATGCAAAATCAAAATGAAATCCTGGATAATCTGGATCATGTGAAACTGATCTCATGCATGTATATTGCAATTTACAACATTATAATTAAATTACTAAAATTGTGTTTTAATTCAAGGTGTAACTAAACAACCATGGGTGCTAAACTACTTGAGCTGTGGTAACCTCAGATTATATACTATTTAACTGTTAAAAACATACTTTAACTTGGTTACTGAAGAGGACTAGAAAATTTGCATCTAAAATTGGTGGACACATTTTAAAACAAAATACACTTAGATGCAAAAATCACAAATAGGTACTTTTATGGATTTGATAAAAGTGACATGTTTTAAGCAACTGCAGTTGAGTAAATGCAGTGAAATACTATGACTATTAAAGATCGACTTGTTTCAATTAGAAAAGATTGTTAACAGAACCTCAAAGTGAAAGGCAGCTAAAATTTGTGGGAGAATTTTAAAAAATCCAAACTAGGAGATTGCACGAGAAATGGTGAACATGATAACAGCATTTTATTCCTATTTCAACTTGCCCTCATGAAGCATTATTTTTGGTTTGATTGTGACAATATTGCTTGATCCATCTGATGGACCACCCAACCAAGATGAGAATTGACTATGCCAGTTAATTTCAGAGTTACACAAGAGTTATTGCTGTGGCACACCATTTGGTTTATCAGCATTTTGTGCTAACACCTACTTTGAGAAATGTATACATTATTATAGTTTATTTTCAACTTTAACATATACACTGTATACAATTTTGAGCAATATCTTTCATTACCCACTGGTGTATTAGTGTATTCATTAACCAGACATAAGCGGGTCTTCCAAACATAAATAAAATACATGGAATATGATTCACAAAGTTTATTTTTATATATGGTACTATTGTTTTACGTTTTGCTCATAACTGTATTTAAATCATGTTTATACTTGACAAGTGAACACCTCTCAATTAAACTCTGAATTATTTTCTTCAGACTGTATTTATCCATTTAATGACCTAAAATGGTACTGCGCCTAGCCAAAATCTTTTTAGAAGCAGCAATTGTCAAATAAGAACTTGCATTTATATGGTACCTTCCGTGACTAAATTATATCAGGATATCTTCAAAAGGCAATGAGATACCTTTGAAGCGGTTACAGTTTTAATATTAGAATTGCAGAAGTAAAAAGTTACGCATGGCAAGCTCATGAAAACAGAGATAATGACCTGATCGTTTGTTTATTGTTGAGGAATAAATTTTGTCCAGGATACCAGGGAGAGCTCCACTGATTTTCTTTGAATAGTACAATGGGGCCTTTTACCTCAACGTGAAAGAGAGGAAGTCTCTATTTTATATAAGATACTTGTAACAATGCTACTGAACACAAATGTGTTCCAGTGGCACTCACTACCCTCTTCTGTAAGGTACAGACAAACCACATCTGTTGTGCTGTCTCCACCTGACCAAGTGCAATGTTTTCATTCTGCTCCACTGTCTCTTTCTCAACCCACTCTTGAAACCACCCCAATGCTTTTGACGATCCTGTAGCCTGTATTTATATCAGACAATTGACACTGCTAGAATACTGGTCAACAGTCAGCTGCTCAGTTGGATGTTGAAAATTGCTATTGTAAATTAGTACATGCAAAGGCTACGAGGAAAATATGAAGGAGGTTATTTTGGAAAATAGCCATGATAAATCAATACATTTTTGAGTAAACATATTTTAATTTAACAAAATACTTGAAATGTTTTGCAAACTAAATTCTATGCTAATGTTTTATTTGACTAGTAGTGTTTTTCCCTACAGTGACATAAGCTGCAATGATTAAAAGTTTTACTGGCAAATGACTTATTCATTGAAGCAGATTCTACTATCATTGCATGAATTCAGCTATTGTAACTCTTTAAGTTCAGTACCTTGTTTTAAAAGAAAAAGGCATGTGATGGTTTTAGTCATTATGCTGCATTTTAGAATAATCACTAGCAATAACTATACCTTTACCTCAATTTAGATTAGATTGGATTACTTACAGCATGGAAACAGGCCCTTCGTCCCAACAAGTCCACACCTGCCTTCCGAAGAGCAACCCACCCCGACCCATTCTCTACATTTACCCCTTCACCTAACACTACGGGCAATTTAGCATGCCCAATTCACCTAACCTGCACATCTTTGGATTGTGGGAGGAAACCCACGCCGACACGGGGAGAATGTGCAAACTCCACACAGTTGCCCAAGGCGGGAATTGAACCCAGGTCTCTGGTGCTGTGAGGCAGCAGTGCTAACCACTGTGTCACAATGCCACCCGTGGTCTAGATTGGGTTGGGATATCTGGTCGGCATGGATGAGTTAGACCGAAGGGTCTATTTCTGTGCTGTACATCTCTGTGACTCTATGATCACAGTAATTAGGTTCGATTACTTACAGTGTGGAAACAGGCCCTTTGGCCCAACAAGTCCACACCGACCCTCCGAAGAGCAACCCACCCAGACCCATTCCTCTACATTTACCCCTTCACCTAACACTATGGGCAAACTCCAGACAGACAATTGTCTGAGGCACCAATTGAACCCAGGTCCCTGAAGCTGTGAGGCAGCAGTGCTAACCATTGTGCCGCCCATAAGGCAAAAGCTAATGGATGAGGATAGGAAAATATAGTAAGGTCTTTCATTGTGTTCACGGTTTGTTCATTAACTGTTGCTATATACTGATACTTTTAACTAGGCACAACATGTATGCAAAAAAAAAATGCTTGTTTTATTGCCTTGTATTTTAATCAATGTTTTAAATACAGAATTCAATTCTAAATTTTATAATGGATGAAACACATTGCCATTCCTCCTCATTGACAGATTCTTACAACATAACTTAGAAAAAACAAAGCTGCTTGTGTAACCACATCACAATTTTAAACATGCAAATACAAGAATAATATACAAATATAAAACAGAAAACTCATTCAAATAATATTTGGTATCTATAAATAATTTTAAAAACTCTACCCCATTCTGATACTCAGGCCAATTCTATGTTATAGTGAAACCTGACCACCTTGATATTTCTCCAAGCCCAATATTTATCAACTTAACAGAACCAAATCTGAATCAGACAGCCGCCAACTGATGCAATTACAACCACTTTAAGGTAAGGAGCAGAAGGTTTAGAGGAGATATGAAGAAAAACCTTTCACCCCCAGAGGGAGGTGGTGGGAATCTGAAACTCACTGCTTGTAAGGTAGAGACGGAAACCCTCATTAAGTACAGCAAACTTTTTAATTCACAGGCATCTATGGGACTACAAGTGTGCCGGTTGATCAAAGGTAAAAATATACAAATTAGTACTAGAAACATAGTGTGGAGGTATGCATATCACTTTTATACCATACTTAACAGCATAAATCACTTAATGCAATTTTTTCTTTCACACCAACTGATTACTCAGACATTGCAGATGTATAATACAGTTGTATTATACCTTCCGGTTATTCAGCTATTGACAGTGCTGGTTCATGAGTTGGTTAAAACAAAGTTTGCTGTATTTAGATGTGATGCCAAGGCATACAAGGTTATGGATCAATTGTTGAAAAAGAGCATTAAAATAGCTAGAAAATTGCTTTAAACTTATGCAGATGCGAGGGGCAGAAAGTCCTTTTTGTTGTGCAATAGAAATCTGAACTATGTAGTCATTTTTAATTTATCTTGTAATGTGGACATTGAAAACAAAGCCAAAATTTATTGCGCATGTCTTGCTTCACCAAGACAGACAACAGTTGAATAACTTCCTGAATCATTTTTATATTTTTTGCAGCAGTTTGATATAACTTGGTGGCTTGCGAGTTAAGAGTCAGTCATATTTGATGTGCGTTCAGTCACATATAGGTTAGACCAGAAAATGACAATAGTGAACTGGTTGGATTTTTACAAATCAAAAACTTACAATTTCATGCACACAACTTTTGTTTTTGCTCAGGTTTGATTTTATAAAATATAAAATTGAATTAAATGATTGAATTGGAGCTTATATTTTCTGAATTATTAGTTCAGGTCTCTGGATTATTAGCCACTTCAATTGAATACTTTCAATCAATAATGCTACTCAGCTATGCAGCCACACAACAGCCAACTCTTGTTCTGTGAAAAATATACTTACTGTGTGATCAAAGAAAACAATTTAAATGGACCATATACTGGTGGGAAAAAGGCCATTCACCAGTATATTTTAGAAGACACATTCAATTTACTTATTCTATAGTAGAAACAATGATAAACCTGTGCTAAATGAGCATTTACAGGCATGATTTTGGTTTGATTTAGAACACGAATCCAAGGAATATTACCTTGATTTAAAGAACATGTATCTTAAGCAACCAATTTAGTGCAGTTCCTCAAGGTGACCAATTTACACTGGTTTAACTGCAACATATATCTTATACTAAGCAACACCATCACATATGCACCAGAAAACAAATATGCTGTTGTATTCAAATCAATAAAAGTGATTTATTAAAAAGAAAGGCAACATGTCCTTGGAGTTGCACTAACTAAACATCAAGTGTAACTCTACAATCTTTAGAAAGGCCTCACACATTTACTGTTGGCTATGGATAGTTAACCACATGCCACAGATTACCTAATTACATATTTACGTTTAGTGTGCAAACTTCAGGACCATGATTTAAAACTATACATGTTCAAATGCTCTCCTACAATTTTGACCTTACTGTGAAGCCTTCACCAGGATAAGTCAAAATTTGATACTGAAATTCAGTGTACACAGAGAGAGATTTAAAGTCCTCAATGCACTTCACTGAATTTACAGTCCTTGTTTAATTACAGCTCACCTTCACTTATGAATTCCATTGCAGGTATACAACTAAAAAGATGGATTTCACTTTGTGATGGCCATACTACGTGAGGTGCTTTCATAATGACTAAATTAGAAACCTTAAGTTAAGGATAGGTGTGCCTTAATTCCTATAGCTCTCCTACAGTATTGTGACAGTGGTTAGCAAGCATTTGAAAAATGGATTACCTGACCAAATGCAAAATACATCGGCCCATAGCTTTTGAAAGAAAGATCAGTTAATGATTATTTATTACGTTGCCAGTAATGCATACAAAACTTTGCTATTACTTATGTCTTTTTGTATTATAGCTTGGATCAGAAATTGATAAATAACTATACAATTTTGATTCTAGAGATCAATTTGCAAAACAAATGGTTAAATCAATCAATTCTAATTTCAAGTATGACAACTGTTCCATTAGCATGGCCATACTTCTTTCAAACTTATATGAGGTCAATAAAACAGTCACATTCACTGAGTAAGATGTTAGTAGAATTTAAAAAAAGATGAAAGGGCCAATTTTGTGTGTAGGAAGAAAATGAGCAGTTTTTTTCTCATCTCTCTGCTCAATGCAGGTAAAGTGACATGACTGTTATTTTCACTACAGGTAAGAAAGCAGGAAAGTCCAAAGCTTATCTTGGTCAGAATGGGGTTTCAACTTCATACTTTTGGTTTCAGCCTAATCCACTAGCGAAATGAAAGAATCACATTCCTGCAAAAACTATTACAACCTAATATTAGGTGTAACAAGCATTCAGGATTCACTATAAATGGTCAGATGAGCTTATGTTTGGTTTTTTTGGCACTTCATTCTACAAACAGAAGTCCAACATTACCTTCCTGATGATTTCAAGTTTTGTTTTTGTATTCACTGTAAATGTTTTACATATAAAAATTAAATGTAAAGTTGAACTTGCTGGTCAAAGGAAGCATTGCTTAAAATGGATTGGTATTGTGACCAGTGATATATCAAGAGACTTACTTTGAAAAAATATGGATAAAACTAATTTTGTACTTTCTGACCAGATCATGATGTCTTAATCAGAATTATTCAAAGATGCTATAACAATCTGTACTTTAAAATGACAAAATCCAATAAGATTATCAGAAGCTTAAAATTAATTCCTTATTTGCATGTCCTCGGTAACTGGATTAAAATCTACACCTTGACGATTATTTAACAACGTCCAGCAATACAATAGCTAATGAGAAAATAAATGTTAATTTAGACAGTAACAAATATACAAGGCAAGTGTACGATAACAAAATAAAGGGAAAAGCTAACTGCCATATTAATTGTTAGAGCGTACAAACAAATTGCATTTTCTTGTGTATCAACATTGAATTTCAGCACAATGGGGGTAATGAAATCATCAGCTTTTATAGACTACTGATTGTTAAAACATCTTTGAATGTCATTTTAAAGAAATTCAAAGTTAACTATCATATCTTTGCATTGTTCAACATTCTTAAAATGTTGAAATTGGAATGGAAACGTTAGTTCACTATCACGTAACTAATGCAGAATGGTTTAATTACACTAGTCTTAATCATGTCAAACACCCAATCATTTGTGGTGTTTTGGTATAAGAAAACTATTATATAATTGTAACACATTTTGATTGGTATTGAAGTGCATTGAAAAAAAGATTTTAAAGATTTCATTTATCATGCAACTTTGTCTAAAATGAAAATCAGAATTCAGCAGCAGATTATATTGTGAAGAAGTTCAGCTGCTGCAAAATCAAACAAGCAAAAAAATCCAACATTCAGCAAACAATGACTCATTCACTAGATATGACAGTGTTATGTAAGAATTGGGGAGCATCTTTTCATTGAATGCATAGTTGATGTGCTTTATAAACACATGCTTCCTGTATTCATACAGCCAGAGTGTCAGTTCTGTGGTACCGCAAGGCTTGTTAAGACAATACCAAAGCAATAAGCTCTGAAAAAACATCACCGTACAGCAAGCAATAAATCAAGCTTTCTTACAGCTATAACCACAAATTCAAATAAATTTGTTCCCTTAAAAGTCTGAAATATTTAACTTTTACTGTAATATACAGTAGTTATACTTAGATTCCAACTGCAAAGTGGAATGCCACCTTCACACTGAACAATTCTGGATTGCCCAACAGAAGGAGAAACATGACTGATTTTAACTTATGGCTCAGTTTTTGCTTAGGAATCTGACAATTTTGTTTTATTACTCAAACTAGATTTGCTTACCATCATTAGTTCAAAATTTGCAACCATTTAAAAGTCAACCCATCAAGCTATATTCAAAGATCCTATGGGATTAGCACAGATACAACAAGGCCCATATACACTTGGGAAGTGAAGAAAATCTTTTCTTTTGTGGAGGGATCAATGACCATGGACATATTTCAAAAGCAGAAGATTTATGGAGATGAGAGGATAGGATTTTAGGCCCAGAGGGTGGTGGCAATCTGGAACTCACCGCCTGTGAAGGCACTACAGCAGAAACCCTCATAACATTTAACAAGTATTTAGATGCACACTTGCAATACCAAGGCATACAAGGCTATGGGCAAAGTGTTAGAAAAGATGGTTAGAATAGTTAAGTGGCTATTTTTGACTGGTGTAGACTAAATGGGCCAAAGAGCTTTTTGCAATGATGTAGACCTCAATTCTTCTATAACTTAAAAAAGGGAAGAGATTACCTTCCCATTTATGTTTATGTAACTACATTTCTGAAATTGATAAACAGGTTCCAGTTATATGCATATTGAAAAATACTGAAAGGTAACAAAATGGTGATATGCAAATTAAACCTTACATTAGCCAGACTGGTGTTTTGTAATGTTAATTGCAATAGATGCATTATGTTGCTCTTCTACTCCTTTGCTAAATTTTGACTGTACTTGAAATTCAGAAACTCATTTTGTAGTTTCACAGCAAATTCAAATATATTAGTGAAGATCGGAATTTAAGATCAAAGTTTAACCTTATTCATAGCTATACCATTGTTTCTGTCCTACAGGTTTACCAACCAAATAGGGTAAGTCATTTTATGTTGATAACCTCCAGTAATCCCAAAGTTCCAACAAAGTAATAAATGACCTATCTGTGGTATTAGAAACACAACATCACTTCTGTTTTTAGTTTTCAAATTGTTAAAACATTTATTCACCCTGAGACCCAGAGGAAGCATTTGAAGTGAGCAGGTCTATCTGTGCTCTGTGCATCAGCAATCTGTTGTTTCCAAAATGGTTTGAAGTTTTCCTTTTGTTCTAACCCCAAAGAAGTGACTTTGACTTTATGTTCAAATCTAGAAGAGTATGTTGAAGTCCAGCTTTATTATGCCCGTCATTTATGCAACTGTTAGGTAATGATGATAGAAAAGACCAAAAAGACTTGTGGAAAACAGGCAAGCTGCAATCCACCAAGTTAGAAAGGAAAGCAGACCTCGGAACAGTAATGGAGTGAAAACGTTTTGCAGACCACCCAAAGCTACCGTTATTTGTGTAACTGTTAGCTTCTTATTTTCGTGAGCGTTAATGATAGTTGAATGGTCAGCACTGGTTGCTTCAGCAATCTCCGTAGGAGACACGCAAGTTTCTGAGACAACACCCCAGGAATGGTTACCTGTTTCAAGAAATATAAATGAAACATCAGTTTGTTTACCATGTTTTCAGCTCAGCTTTCAAACCTTTGCCCAAACCCATGAGACAGGACATTTCAAAAATAAAAGAAAAGGAAGGCATAACAAACATGTGCACCCTGCATACCCAAATACAACAAGGTCTTTATTTCTCCAACATCCCCATCCTTCAAGAAGGAAACATTTTGAGCAAACCCATCATTGATTAAAACTGGCAATTCTGACAGATAGATGCGAGCGACTGATAGGTTTATAGAAATGTAGGAACTAGGAACAGGAGTAAGTCACCTGGCTTTTGAGCCAGTATGATCAATATGATTATGGCTGATCCTTTATCTCAACCCCATATTCCCAATTTCCTCTCATACCTCTTGATGTCTTTAAAAGCTAAAGATTTATTACTTGCTTCCTTGAATGTATCAGTGACTTGGCTTCCACAATGTTCTATGGTATAGAATTCCACATGTTCACTACCCTTTGAGTGAAGACATTTTTCTTCACCTCAGTCCAAAATACTCTACCCTGCATGATTCAACTGTGCCCCATTTTTATTTGAAAAGGAAAACATGGCCTCCTCTACATGCACTCTTACCACTGTTCCCTCCCTAAGTATTGTTGTTCCCGCTTTTTTGTGCGCTGCTGCCCTTCTCTATCTCTACTAATGATGATATTCTCACCATCTCCTTCACACCATGCTGCGTTTCCACTGCCTTCTCGCACATTTACTGTTGTCACAAGCTCCGTTCCCATGTTATTGCTGCTATTTCCTTTCGCCATGTACCATTGCTACTACATTCTCTCTGTGCACGATTGCCTTTACTTAGAAAAACAAAAGTTTTTGCCAAACTTCTTTCTTTAAATTGCAAGATAACTTTAAAAATATAAAAGTTATACATAATATTGTCCAAAGGAGATGGAATGTTTCAACATTAAATACAATTCCACCAGCTGCTGAATTCATTCAGACTAAGACAATTTGCATTATAGCTCATTTTAAGATGATTCTCAGGAGCTAAAGAGTGCTACCTGCACCCCACCGAATCAAACATGACTCAGAAAGGCAGCAAAAACTAGAAATCAAATATAGTAGTAAGAACAGCACAAGTACTACCACAAGAAATTCAAAATGTAATCAACCAACAGAGGGCACTCTCATTCTTGCTAGCAATGGAGCAAATAGTCTCAAAGTCTTGCCCTTTCTAAGCATTATTAGAAAGGCAGCAAATCTTTTAAAAAAAAACCTCCCACTGTTTCTCAGTTTTCCTTCAACTTGAAAAACTACCAACTTAATAATGCCATGGCGTGGATGCTAGCAGCCATCCAACAGCATGTGTAAACCAGCAGTCTATATGCCATAGAAGCATCAAGAACAAGATCAAAACAAAAAGTTTGACCATCATGTAGGCACAATTTCCAACATGGTACAGGAGACTGTGAATCTAAGTATTAACACTTGAGTTGCTTATTCCCATAATCACTGCACTGGCTAAAATCAGGAACGAAACATGGATGAGTACAGTTTTGTTTGGCTAAACACCAAACTAGATCTTGTCTTCACCAAATGAAGCATCAAGGGAACAAAATTCACATGACTTGCAAAAGTAACAGCATATTATAGGAACTTAGGAATAGAAAGGAGCCATTCAATCCCTCGAGCCTGATTCTCCATTCAGTCAGATCATGTCTGCTCTATTATCTAACTCCATATATCTGCCTTTGGCCCATATCTCTTAATACTTTTGCCTAACAAAAATGTATCTATCCCACACTAATCGATAGCATCAACTGCTATTTAAAGAACAAAGAAAATTTACAGCCCAGGAACAGGCCCTTCGGCCCTCCAAGCCTGAGCCGATTCAAATCTACTGTCTAAACGTGTTGCCCAATTCCTAAGCACCTATATCCCTCTGCTCCCCACCTACTCATGCATCTATCCAGACACACCTTAATGAATCTACTGTGTCTGCCTCTACTACCTCTGCTGGCAACACATTCCAGGTACCTACCACCCTCTGTGTAAAGTACTTGCCATTAAACTTTTCACCTCTCACCTTGAAAGTGTGACCTCTTGTTATTGAATCCTTCAGCCTGGGAAAATGCTTATCTCTATCTACTCTGGCTATACCCTCCATGATTTTGTAGACCTCAATCAGGTCCCCCCCCCCAATCTCTTTTTTTCTAATGAAAACAAACCTAACTAGTCAACCTCTCTTCATAGCTAGCACCTTCCATACCATGCAACATCTTTGTAAACCTTCTCTACACCCTCTACAAAGCGTCCACATCCTTTTGGTAATGGGACGACCTGAACTGTACACAGTATTCCAAATGCAAGAACGAATGTCATGTACAATTTTAACATAACTTGCCAGCTTTTATACTCAATACCCCGTCCGATGAAAGCAAGCTTACCACATGCCTTCTTGACCACTCTATTCACCTGTGCAGCCACCTTCAGGGTATAATGAACCTGAACTCATCAAACTTTTCCCAAGGCTCTTCCATTTACTGTATAATTCGCTCTAGAATTAGACTTCCCAAAATGCATTACCTCATACTTGCATGGATTGAACTCCATTTGCCACTTCTCCGCCCAACTCTCCAGTCTATCTATATTCTTCTGTATTCTTTGACAGTCCCTTATGCTTTCTGCTACTCCACCAATCTTCGTATCATCTGCAAACTTGCTGATCATACAACAGTGTCCTCTTCCAGGCCACTTATGCATGTCACAAACAACAGTGGCCCCGGCACTGATCCCTGTGGAACACCATTGGTCACCTTTCTCCATTTTGAGAAACTTCCTTCAACTACCACTCTCTGCCTCCTGTTGCTCTTTATCCACCTAGCTAGAATTCCCTGCACTCATGTGACTTCACTTTATTAGTTTACCATGGGGAATCTTATCAAACACCTTACTAAAGTCCATATATATGACATCTACAGCCCTTCCTTCATCTCCCAACTTGGTCACTTCCTCAAAGAACTCTATTAAGTTGGTAAGGCACGATCTCCCCCTACTCCCACAAAACCATGTTGCCTATCACTAATAAGCCCATTCCTTTCTAAATATAAATAGATTTTATCCCTCAGTACTTTCTCCAGCCTGACATCAGACTCACTGGTTCTGTAGTTACCTGGAATATCCCTACTACTTTTCTTGTACAGGGGGACAACACGGGCAACCCTCCAGTCCTCCGG
This sequence comes from Hemiscyllium ocellatum, assembly GCF_020745735.1. Lineage (NCBI taxonomy): Eukaryota > Metazoa > Chordata > Chondrichthyes > Orectolobiformes > Hemiscylliidae > Hemiscyllium > Hemiscyllium ocellatum. The sequence goes on from NC_083402.1 coordinate 49,353,438, forward strand.
CACCTCACCTGTGTTTAAGGAAGCTACAAAGATATCTGTCAGGGCCCCAGCTATTTCCTCTCTTGCCTCCCTCAGCAACCTGGGATAGATCCTATCTGATCCTGGGGATTTGACCACCTTAATAACCTCTAGTCTACCCAACACATCTTACCTTCTTATATCAACATGATCCAGAGTTATCAAACTTTATCTCTAATTTCAACATTCATCATGTCCTTCTCCTCAGTGAACATTGATGCAAAGTAATCAGTCAGATTCTCACACATTCTCTCAGGTTCGACACACAGCCTTCCTTCATTACCCTTCAGTGGACCAATCCTTTCTCTAGTTATCCACTTGCTCCTTATAGAAGAACAAAAGGCTTTGATTCTCCTTAATTCTGCTCACTAAAGCTATTTCATAGTCCTGTTGTGGTTCTGTTCGCCGAGCTGGGAGTTTGTGTTGCAAACGTTTCGTCCCCTTTCTGGGTGACATCCTCAGTGTTTGGGAGCTTCCTGTGAAGTGCTTCTGTGATGTTTCCTCCGGCATTTATAGTGGCTTGTCTCTGCTGCTTCCGGTTGTCAGTTCTTGCTGTCTGCTGTAGTGGCCGGTATATTGGGTCCAGGTCGATGTGTTTATTGATAGAATCTGTGGATGAGTGCCATGCCTCTAGGAATTCCCTGGCTGTTCTCTGTTTGGCTTGTCCTATAATAGTAGTGTTGTCCCAGTCGAATTCATGTTGCTTGTCATCTGCGTGTGTGGCTACTAAGGATAGCTGGTCGTGTCGTTTTGTGGCTAGTTGGTGTTCATGGATGCAGATCGTTAGCTGTCTTCCTGTTTCATAACCCTTTTTATCCCGCTTGACTCCTCGTTTAAGACTGGTTCTACTCTTCCGATATTCCTCCAAGGCCCATTCTGTTCTTAGCTACCTGGACCTTATGTACACTTCTCTTTTCCTCATGGCTAATCATACGATTGCTACGATCATCCACAGTTCACGAATCTTGCCTTTCCTATCCTTTGCTTTCAGCGGGACATGCCTATCCTGCATTATCTTTGAAAGCTTCCCACATATCAAATGTGGACTTCCCTTCAAATAGCTGTGTTCAATCCACATTTCCCAGCTCCTGCCTAATTATGATATATTGGCCTTGACCCAGTTTAGTACTCTTCCCTTAGGACCACACTCATCTTTGCCTACGAGTACTCTAAAACTTAGAGAATTGTGGCCACTGTTCCCAACGAAATCTCCCACCTCAACTTCTTCAATCTGGCCTCCTCATTCCCCAACACAGGTCCAATATGGCCCCCTTCCCTCAACAGACTATTTACATACTGCTCCAGAAAGCTCTCCTGGACGCTTCTTAGAAATTCTGCCCCATCCAGATCTCTAACACTAAGTGTATCCCACTCAATACTGGGAAAACTAAAATCTCCCATCACCACTATCCTGTTGCCTCTACATCTTTCCATAATCTGCTTATGTATTTGTTCTTCTACCTCACGCTCAATGTTGGGTGATCTATAATACAGCTCCAACAATGTAACTGCACCCTTCTTATTTCTCAGCGTCTTACCTAGTCTTTTCTAGTTAATAACTTGATGACTTGCAACAGATCATCCTTTAATCTTCTAAATTCTAGAGAAAATTTAACCACTTAAGTCCAGGTATTGTTCTTGTAAACCTACATTGCATTCCTTCCAAAGCCAATGCACCCTTCCTAGGGTGTGCTGCTCAGATCTACTCTCAGTATTCTAAGTGGGCTCTTACTAGGGTCTTGTGTAGCAGCAGCATAACTTCTGCATCTTTTTTACTCCTATCCTCTAGATATAAAAACCTGCATTCCATTAGCCTTATTGATTATTTTCTGCATTTTAAAGATCTATGCATCTGAATTTCCAAGTCACATTGGACATCCACTCTATTTAACTTCGTTCCATCTAGCAAATACCCTGATCTATCCTTTTCTGGTCCAAAATGGATAATCTTACACTTGCTTACATTGAACTCCATCTGTCAGAGCTTTGCAAATTCACCTAGTCTATCAATATTTCTTTGAAATGTTATGCCATCACCTTCACTGACTATAATACCACTTATACAGAGAAAATAAAGTTGAGCAGAAAATGAACTCATAATTTGCACTCACCCAGGGTTTTTAAAAGCAGTGTTGTATGAAGAAGCATAATCATAGGTGCTACATACTGAAGTGCAATCACGCAAAGATAGTAGAAAACTCGGGCAACCTTCAAGCAGAGAAAACAAAAGTTATTTCATTAACTTCAATATGCTGCTCCCTAAAACAACTCTTCAAGCTCTAAGATTTCTAGCAAATGGTGAAAGCAAAACCAAGCAACCAGGATTTGTTCGCTAAAATGTTAAGTCATGTTGGTCTATACTTCTTTTCATCAAATTTCCTTTCAGGTGAGATGATAAAACAAGACATATTAAAGGCTCTATCAAGTTGACAGAAATGAAATAATTGCTTTTATTACTTCTGGTGAAACCCAAACTGGGGACACAGTGAGCAGGTTAATACGAAGCAAGTGCTACTTGATAGCACTGTTGATGATCCAGTCCATCACTTTATTGATGATTGAGAGCAGATTGATGGGAGGCAATTGGCCAGGTTGAATAGGTTTTGGTTTTTGAATGTGAGACACACCCAGGCAATTATCCACATTATCAGATAGATACCAATTTTATAGCTATTCTAGAACAGATTGGCTAGGAGTGCAGCAATGTTTTAGAGCATACATCTTCAATCCTATTGCTGGAAGGTTGGCAGCACCCATGGCCTTTGCAGTATCCAGTGTCTCAGCCAATTCCTAATATTGCGTAGGGTGAATCAATTTGGCTGAAGATCTGAATCTATAATGCTGAGGACATCTGGAGGAGGCCAATATGGATCATCCACTCAGCACATTTAGCTGAAGGGTGCAGCAAATGTTTCAGCCTTATCTTTTGCATTGATATTTTGGGCTCTCCATCATTGGGAATGGGGATATTTATGGAGTCTCCTCCGCCAGTGAGTTGTTTAATTGTCCACCAACACTGACGACTGGATATGGCAGGACCGTAGAACTTTGATCTGTAGAATCGGTTTTTGGCATGCAAGTCATCCTGTTTTGCCACTTCACCAAGTTGACATCTCATTTTTAGGTATACCTTGTGCTGCCCCGGCACATAATCCTGTACTCTTCATTGAACCAGGTTGATCATCTGAGCTGAAGGTCATGATAGTGTGAGGGATTTGCAGGGTACCCTTCAGCTAGAGATGCTAAGTGAATGATCTATACTGGCCTCCTTCGGATGTCATGAGGTTGAAAATTATGGCGGAGAACGTAGTTGTAGTCAAAAGGAAGTTTCCTTGCCCATATTTGACCTGATAGCAGGCTTTAGAGTCAATGTTGAAGAATCTCAAAGCAACACCCTCCTGACTATATACAACTATACTGCCACCTCAGTTGAGTCTGTTCTGCCAATGGGACAGGACATACGTAGGGATGGTGATGGTGTTGTCTGGGGCATGTACAAGGTGAGTATGACTATGTCAGCCCGTTCCTTGATTAGTCTGAGACACAGCTCTCCCAATTTTGGCACCTGCCCCCCTGATCCTAGTAAAGGTTAGCATTTTAGCTGTTGTAGCTTTTGCTGCCTTAGTCAATGTTAAGTGGTTCATTGGAGTTCATTTCATTTTTTTAAAATAACTTTTTAAGTGGTTAATACAACTGTATGGCTTCATAGGCAATTTAAGGATCAACTATGTTGTTTTGGTTTCCTTCTACTGTTATGACCTCTGCACACTCCCTAACCACCAAGCTTTGGCCTGTCCTCCATTCCCCGAACTAGAGTTGCAGCCTCGTCTGTCTTGACACACCCACATGCTCTTCCCTTTCCTGTACTGAAGTTCCCATTTAAGATCCAATTTGGTCCAAAGGTGGAACTCTGATATTGTGAAATTGTGAGCTTCGATGGTTCAATTCACATTCAAAGAGTTTTTAACATGATCCTGCTTACTGTTTTTTTCTCCATAATGAGAGTGAGGGCTTGGGAGAAAAAAAGCGAGACAACAGTAAGATTGCAAAAGCCCTAGTACTTCTCAACCATTACGATTTTTACTTCCACAACATTGGAACTCCAACTTTAGATTGAACCTGGATCTTAAATAAAATGCAAATACAGGAGAGGGAAGCAGCAACTGTGTGAATCGGGGAGGACGATTGAGGCCATAGATCGCAGGTTAGGAGTGAGTGATGGTTCGCAACTCAGAGAAGCAGGTCACTAACCAAGATCATATGGACAATGTTAACATAAATCTTGTGACACTCCACAAAATTACAGACCCATTGACCTACCAATGTTAAAACAACATTAAACAGGACAACTTTAAACACAGACTTGTTGTAGTGAAATTCTAACTGAATTTCCATCTATATTCCCCATGGGCCAGGCACAAGAAATATTGCTCATGGAAAGAGAAATATCTGCATTAACTGAATAATCAGTCACTGGAATGGCTCATTACCTCAACTTGCTCCCTACACATTTAAACCAATTATACAACTGAATAAGCCACTTCTTGCCCTCCTGCAAATTTAACACTATCACATTTCCTATAATTCTTTTTCAAACGTCATGACCAGGCTTCACAATTCAGAAATACTAACAGAGTCTTGTTTTTTGCTTTTACCCCCATACTATTCTTTTCTGCAGATTTTGAATCACTTTAATATTGAGTATTTGCACATTCCACATTTTTGGCCTCATTCACTTACCATTTTTTGTAGATCCTTTGTGCTGATTCGCCCTGCCTCCTTCTTCATCTGTTCTACACCCTTCTGCGCCAAGTTGAGGTATGCTTGTAAATGTTGCCGAATTAAGGCCAGTCGGAGAACACAAAGTAGGACAATAACCCACAGTCTTAACGAATCATATGCAGTCTCTGACATTCTGGAAGTAATTTAATAACATTGCTTCAAAAAAATAAGGATTCAAGGAAATCCAAGAGTGAAACCTTTCAGAATAGATCAAATACTCTAGTTAATTTTAGAATTGGGCTTTCCTACAGTTCTCTGAAACCTATATAAGCAATATTTAAACTCATGTCGATACTGATTGCCGTAAACTTCAATTCTTGAAGAATTATTCTTGTTAACTTGTGTCAATTGATTTATTTAATTGTTTTGACTGAAGTCTATTCCTAAAAATAGCAGGATCAAAATGACATCCCAGGCTTGATATAGTTCTACTCATTTAAAACTGCAGACTTTTAGTTTGTATTAAACATATGTTTAGTAATCATCTGTTAAAATTTTTAAGAAGTGTTTTAATTTACAAAGATTGACATTAAGAATTAATTTCAAATCTGCAATCTCCCCCAAGTTCCCTCCACATCTTCCTCTACTTAATCGCAAACTGTAATCCCCTTTAAAGTTTTACCTATATTCCATATATATTCAATAAACTATTTGCTTGCAACCTCCAAACACATGAAGCTAAATTTGCATCTATACAAACCTTTTAGCTACACTTAAAATATAATGCTAGAAAAGTGAAACAACAAATATTTGTGAAAGGAGGAATTTTTTATCAGCGCTGTAACCACTAAATTACAATAATTCATGGAGGTTGGATTCACTGTTTCCCCGTTTAAGTGAGAGGAAATTAAATAAGTCTTGTGTTTGCAACATGTAAATAACTACTCAAGTTCTCAGTATAATCAGCACATTGTTAACCAACCTGACCTAGCTTAGCATAAATGGTCATACATCTTAAAATTCAAAAATGTCATAATTACAGAAGATTGGAATCATACTGATGTATATGTTACATGGTACATTCTTTTGGTTTCTCGATTGAATAGAAAATCTCAAAGCACGTGAACTAGTAATGAAAGCTGTCCTATCCATCCCAATAAGTCAAAGTTTCGCAAACCCCAGCTCACATTATAAAGTAAACAGAATGCAGTTTATTGTGCAAGTACAATTTTCATCAAATCAACATACTTACAAAGGAATACTTTCTTTACCGAGCGGTGGATTCATGATATAGTCTTTTGTAATAGGCTTCACCCAGAGGAGTACTATAATTAGTGGCGACAGGAAGTTTATATGGAACAAAGTCCTATAAGTCAGAAAACCCAAAAAAGGTATATGGTTGAGTAGGAATGTTACTTTATGTCTAAATTAAGTCATGGAATGTAAACTTTGTTGGTGGTGTCAGCATTTATTGCCAATCCCTAGTTGCCTTTTAGAAAATGGTGAGCCACCATTTTGAACTACTGCAGTCTATTTTGTGCACATATGTTCTCAAAGTTGTCAAAGTAGGAGTTCCAGGATTTTGGCCCAATGACACTGAAAGAAAAATGATATATTTTCAAGTCAAAATGAAAAGTTGTTTGGAGGAGTAATTGCAGATGGCAGTGTCCCATTGCAATTGTTGCCCTTTTAGATAATCATGGTTACAGAATTATAAGGTGCTGCCTTAGGAGCCTTTGTGAATTATTGTGGCACATCACATAGATGGTAGACACAGGTTCCTGCAGAAATGCCCTCAAGGCAGAGGTTAACAACTACCAATGACCACAACCGTCTCCCTTTGTAATAGGTTTGACTCCAACATTGGAAAGATTTCTCCAGATTCACATTTCCTAGGTGATAAGAATCAAGCAATTTGGCAGATATCTATAGAATCATATATTGCAGAAGAATCTCATCAGCCCATCGAGTCTGTATCACCAAAACTACAAAATCTATAAACTGTCCCATTTTCTAGCACTAGGAACATAGCCTTGAATGTTACGACATTTCAAGTGCTTATCCAAGTACTTTTTAAAGGTTGTGAGATTACCTGTCTTAACTACCCTCCCAGGCAGTGCAGTCCAGAATCCCACTACCCTCTTGGTTAAAAAAAACTTTTCTTTAAATCTCCTCTAAACCTCCTGTCTTCCATCTTTAAAAACATGCATCCTTGTAACTGACATTCAGCTGCTTTCTATCCACCTTGTCCTTATCCCCTGTAATCTGAAGCAGCACCCCACCCAATCTTCTAAGCCTCAAATAAACAACCTGAACTTATTGAGTGTCTCTTCATAGCTGAAGTGCTCCAACACAGTCAACATTGTGGTGAGTCTCCTCCGCAGCCCTTCCACAGAAATCACACCCTTCCTATAGTACGGTGACCAGATCTGCACATGGTACTTCAGCTGTTGCATAACCAAAATTCTGTTCAGCTCTAACAATCTATGCTTAGACTGAAAGGCAAATGTCCCAGCTGACTTATTAATTGCCCCATTAGCCTGCCGCATTGAGCAATTTGTACACAAACACTCCAAGATCCCTTGGTTCCTCCAAGTTTACTAATGTCATTCAGTAAGTACTCCCTTGTCTTGTTACTTGTTCCAAAGTGCATTGTCTTACACTTACCAGGGTTAAGATCCATCCTCCACTGATCCGCCCATGTGACTATTTCATTTATATCCTCCTGTAACCTAAAAACTTCTTCCACACTATTATCCACCCAGCCAATTTGTGTCATCCACAAACTTAGTTATCATGCCATCCACATTCTCATCTACATTATTTCTATATATAGAAATCCCTGTGATATAACACTGGACCCCAGCCTCCAGTCATAAACAGCCTTTTACCACCACCTTCTGTCTCCTACCACTAAGCCAATTTTGGATCCAACTTGGCAAGTTAACCTGGAACCCAAATGCGTTCATTTACTTAGCAGTCTTCCATGTCGGACTATGTTCAAGATCTTGCTGAAATCCATATAAGCTACATCAAACTTCACAACGGTCATCTACAAATCTGGTCACCTCTTTGAAAAATTTGACAACATTTGTTGGGCATGACCTCCCCTGACAAAGTTATGCTAACTACACCTGACCAAATCTTACCTCTCTAAATGGAGATTACTTCTCTCCTTCATAATTTTCTTCAATAGTTTCTCTACCACTGATGAGAAATTCACTGATCTGTAAAACCATGGGCTATCTCTACCACCCTTCTTGAAAAGTGAAACCATATTATCTGTTCTCCAGTCCTCTGGCCAGACAGGCATTAAAAATTGGGTCAGGGCCCTGGTGATTTCATTCCTCATTTAGCAAAGCACTCTGGGGTACAAATCACCCACATCTGGGGATTCATCCATTTGTAAGACCACCAGAACTTCTAATATCTTTTCACCCATTACATCAATATCTCAAGCACCACATAATCCATCCCTCTGAATTTGGATCTATATCGTCCTTCTCCCAATTGAAGACAAACGTGATTGTACACTCCAGTAATATCTTCAGAGTCCACACACAGATTTCCCCCTCAGTCCCTAATGAACCCTACTCTTTCCCAAGGTATTCTCTTCCCTTTGATACACTCACGGAATGTCTTGGGATTCACCCTAATCTTACACACCAGTGCTTTTTCATTCCCCGTTTTTGCTCTCCTAATGGTTTTCATAAAGTCTCCACACACATTCTACACTCCACATGGGCCTCTGCTGATTTGCTTGTTTTGTACCTGTTATACACTTCTCTTTTCCTTTTCATTCACTGGACATCCAGCACACTCTGAGCTTGTTGTGCTCTTCCTAATTCCTTTTGAAGGCCTCCCAAAGTTCTGCCATAGACCCACCTGAAGTAGCTATTCCCAGTCTACTTTGGGCAAATCCTGCCTTATTTTAATAGAAGATAGAACATAGAATATTACAGCACAGCAGAGGCCCCTCAGCACTCTATATTGTGCCAACCTGGAAAACCAATCTGAAGCCCATCTATTTCACACTATTCCATGATCATCTATATGTTTATCCAATGACCAGTTAAATGCCCTTAAAGCTGGTGAGTCTACTACTGTTGCAGACAGGACATTCCACGCCCTTATTACTTTCTGAGCAAAGAACTTACCTCCGACATCTGTCCTATATCTATCACCCTTCAATTTAAAGCTATGGCCTCTTATGCAAGCCATCACCATCCAAGGAAAAAGGTTCTCACTGCCCACCCTATCTAATCCTCTGATCATCTTTTATGTCTCTATTAAGTCACCTTTCATCCTTCTCTCTAACAAAAACAGTCTCAAGTCCCTCAGCCTTTTCTCATAGGACCTTCCCTCCATACCAAGCAACATCCTGCTAAATCTCCTGTGCACCCTTTCCAAAATTTCCACATTCTTCCTATAATGTGGCTACCAGAGGTACTCAGAGTGCGGCCACACCGCAGCTTTGTACAGCTGCAACATGACCTCATGGCTCCAAAACCCTCAATCCCTCTACCAATAAAAGCTAACACACCGTACGCCTTCTCAACAATCCTATCAACCAGGGATCTACGCGCACAGACACCAATATCTCTTTGCTCACCCACACTACCAAGAATCTTACCATTAGCCCAGTACTCTGCATTCCTGTTACTTGAAATGGGTGTATCGCAGGTAACTGGCTTCACAACTCCTGAATTCTGAGCTCCTTTTCCAGAAAGTCTGGCTCTCCCCAATAAGTAATTTTGTACTGCTGTTGAATTGTGATTGATAAATAATTTCCTTGGACTTATAACTAATAATGCTTTAAGAATCAGATTCTAGGTTATAGAGTGATTTTAATAAATTATGTATTTGTAGGTCAGTCATCTCAACTTTAGGATATTTCTGCAGGAATTCCTCAGGGAAGTATTAGCACAACTTCTTTAGCTGCTTCATCAATAGCTTCCCCTCTATTAGCAGGTCAGAAATGGTAAAGCTAATTGTGCAATTATCCACAGTCAATACTACTTGTGCTTTCACAGATACCTAAGCCGTCCTTATTCAAATCCTGCAAGACTTAGACAATATCACATTTGTACCACACAAATACCAGGAAGTGACCATATTCCAGAAGAGACAATCCAACAACAATCCTATGATCATCTCCTGACTTGTCAAACCTATCCCATCTAAAAGGCACAAGTCAGGAATGAGATGGAATACTCCCCATTTGCCTATAGTGAGTTTAGTTCCAAAAATCACTGAAGTAGCTCAACACCATTCATATCAGTCCAGATTGTCTGTTCGATACAATACCCACACTCCCTCCAACACTGACATTCAGTAGCTGCAGTGTATTTTGAAAACTTGCACTAATTCATAGATGCTCTTTAGATAGCATCCTCTAAACCCAGTTCCACAGCCATCAAGAAAGATGAAGGCTGCAGCACAAAACAATAACGATCACCTGCTAGTTCCCCTCCAATCTGCCGCCAAATATATCACTGTTCCTTCATAATTGCTGGGTCAAAATCTTGGAATGCATGTGGGTCCATCTACAGAAAATTGATTGCAGCAGATGAAGAAGGCAGCTCACCACCAACTTCGAGGGCAATTGGAAATGTGCAATAAATACTGGCCCAGGCAGTGACATCCACATCACATGAATGAGATAAAACAAAATTTTAATTATTACATTATTGTAAGCTTATACATGAAAAACTGCATTTGTGCCTTTAAAAATATATTTGTACCTCTCTTACCATGAAGTTAGAAGCCAAGGGGTTTGGAACTGACTTTTCACATGAGCACATGTTCCAAACTGTCATTAAAGAATAATACTGTGGTCCTGTCATCATCTTTCAAGTGAGATACTAAACTGGGGCCACACCCATCATCTAAGGAACATGTTAAAATATAATACAGGTAAGAGTAGTTCAGAGTAGAGAAATTCTCCCAATGTTCTGGCCTCAACTGATAATATTAAAGCAGATGATGCTATCAGTTGTCTCACTGTCACATGTGGAACCAAGCTGTGTGTAAATTGCTTAAAAACTAATTAATTGAATGCGAAACTTCTTGGACAGATTAGAACATGAGAACCACAATATAGCTGTATGTTCTTTTCCCCCATGACTTTTGTCAATGCACAGGAATGGGCATGATACAGCATTGAAGGAAGTCACCCAATTTATTGTCCATAAGTCAGCTCCTTAAAAGAGTTACCTACTTAATCGCATTCCTTCCAGCTCTATTCCCGTGGTCACACACGTTTCTCCTTTCCAAGTTAATTGCAATTGCTCCACCATTGGTGGCCTTTCCTTCAGCTGCCTAGGCTCCCTATGATGACAATAAATGTCGCAGATCCCGCTTTTAAATAATATTTCAGATTTTACCTTAACTTCAATTATGTGCCCCAATATTTATTTTGTTGCCTCAAAGATGAATAGAAAAATTAGAAGACCATCACTGCATTCATTTCCTACTTTGCTGTCTGCGTGAATTCTTCAGTATGACTGTTTTACAAAAAAGCTAAGTAGCCAAAATTTACAATTGTTAGAATCCTGAGATCATCATTTATTAGTGCCAGATTGAAATTAAAATTAGGAACATGGATATCACTCCACTGATTCCTTGCAGACAGCTTTCTTTGGAGGTCAGTACCATCATTGCCAGTTCACCATTACAACAAAACTTGGACTGATACATTTGAAGGTAGATTAGGACAAGATTAGATTAGATTAGATTCCCTACAGTATGGAAACAGGCCCTTCAGCCCAACAAGTCCACACCGACTCAGAGTAATCCACCCAGACCCATTCCCCAACCCTATATTTACCGCTGACTAACGCATCTAACACCATGGGCAATTTAGCATAGCCAATTCACCTGACCTGCACATCTTTGGATTATGGGAGGAAACCGAAGCACCCGGAGGAAACCCACACAGACATGGGGAAAATGTCCAAACTCCACACAGGCAGGTGCCAGAGATGGGACTCAAACCCGGGTCCCTGGCGCTGTGAAGCAGCAGTACTAACCACTGAGCCACCATGTCACCCAAGATAGAGGGTTGTGTTAAAGTAGGGAAGGTTTCTAGAAAATACTCAGATTCTTTCCCTCAATTAGCATGTTTCAGCATCAGTAAGATAAAAAGCAGTATTAGATTGGATGTTGGATAGCAAAGCAAGACAGCTGAACAAATGAGAAAGCAGCAAAACACTTAGGAAAAGATGCACCAAACCTAATCAGTAATATATTCAAATTTGATGTCAAATATGCAATGATCTAATCTAAGTGGAAGAGTAGTTAATTCAATTTTTTAAAATCTATAAAAGTATGTGAGGAATTAGCAAAATTCTACAACATACATTACATCCTTTTCAAAAAAAGAGCAAATGAAAAATCAGCCAGAAAACTAGTAGGTTCTTTCTTACATTGCAGGTAAGTTCCTCAATTCCAGAATACGGTCCATCAGGGACAGGTAACAGATTTATAAGCAGCAGGTTATGTTTAACTAATTAATTATTTAGAACAAAAATCATTTCTCCCCCTCTGGCTCCATGAAGAATTATGGATTGTTTTTCTTCACGTTCTCTTTGCTGTCTGTCTTGAAGATTGCATAGCTCTGGGGCAAGGAGGAGATTTCCAGTTCTGCATTTTGCTCCCTCACTTCCCCCTGTCCAAATCTGGAAGCACACCTGTCATCAACCACCTTTTTGGAGTACTCTCCTTAAAAATGTTCTAAAAAACTCTTTCTAATCAACCAGTTCACTTCCCTCCAGGCTTCAAAGATTATTAAAAAGCTCTCACTTTGAATTCTGTAATAATATTTCTACTGCTCTCAGTCAAATGCCTCGAAATACCTTATTGTCTAAGTTAATCAGAATGTGTAACTCCAAGTGGTAGCTCTTTTCAGATTATATCATATACCTTTTCACATGTTCAATTTTTGTTTTGTAATTCATGCTGCAAACCCTCATATAACAAGAAGAGATTCTTTACTTTTAGAAATTATTCCAAATACTCATTTTCCACAGTACCTATTATTCATTGTTGGGAATTTTTACAGTACCACACACTGACTCTTACTGTGAATGGATGTGAAAAGTTAATGGATGGAAAATTTTTATTTGCTGTATTACAAACCATTTCAATGCAGCTTTTAGAGGAAATCATAATAACCTTCTATTTTAGTACAATTATCAATACACCATTTCATACTTCACTAGGTGCATTTTACGATTTGACTTGTTTCTCTAAATACACACACTTCTAAATTTTTAAGTTGAATACATTATCTTGTTTGTTTGTGTCCAATATCATCATATCTTGATTTTTCAAAATATTCAGTGCTGCTTTAATCTCTTCTACCTTTCAGTATGCTGGTATTAACACTATTCATCACCAGCAATTCATTTGTATTTTAGGTCCTTTTGGTCCATTTACAACTTCCATCGCATGAATATCTTGGGGGGAGTGGGGGTGGTTAAGTTAACTGTAATGTCACTAGACTAGTAACCCAGATAACCAACCTGGGGACATGGGTTCAAATACTAGCATTTTCCCTCGAATGTTGGAAACTGAGAGGTGACCTTATAGAGGGTTATAAAATCATGAGGGGCATGGATAGGGTGAATAGACAAGGCCCTTTCCCCAGGGTAGGGGAGCCCAAAACGAGAGGTCATAAGGTGGGAGGGGAAGAAGTTAAAATGGATCTAAGGGGCAACTTTTTCACACAGAGGATGAGGTGTGTGTGGAATGTGTTACCAGAATAAGAGTGGAGGCTGGTTTAATTACAACATTTAAAAGGCACCTGGATGGATGTATGAATAAGAAGGGTTTAAAGAGATATGGGCCAAATGATGGCAAATGGGACTAGGTTACTTTCGAATATTTGGTCGGCATGGATGAGTTGGACCGAAGGGTTTACTTCAGTGCTGTACATCTCCCTGACTCCAATTCCTAGAGTTTGGGCTTGTACATTTTGGAATTTAGAAGTGTAAAGAGCAGGCCTAAAATGAAGCATAAGATCTCTAAGGGGGCTTGACGGGGTAGATGCGGAGAGGTTGTTTCACTTTGTGAGGGAGCATAGGACCAGAGGTAAGGGATAATCCATTTAAAAGAGAAAAGGTGTAATTTTTTGTGTGGGCAATGAAACTGTGGAATTCTTTACTGCAGAGAGTAGTTGAAACTAAATCATTTTGTGTATTCAAAATAGAAACAGACAGACAGATTTTTAAATCAGTAATGGAATCCAGGGTTTTGTTAAAAAGTCAGAAATGTGGAGTTAAAAATTATCAAATTGACCATGACAGCATTGAATAGTGGAGGAGACTGAATGGGCTTCTTCTGTTCTTACTTTTTGTAGTGTGCTTACCCTCTCCTCAAGAAAATCCTTACATACCCAGAATCAATCTTCTAGTTGAGGGCGGGGTGGAAGGTGTTGGTAAAGCGGATGAACTGTTCAACCTCTTCGTGGGAGTACGAGGCAGCGCCGATACAGTCATCGATGTAGCGGAGGAAAAGGTGTGGGGTGGTGCCAGTGTATGCCCCGAAATGTCGATTCTCCTGCATTCCTGAAGAAGGGCTCATGCCCGAAAGGTCGATTCTCCTGCTCTTTGGATGCTGCCTGACCTGCTGCGCTTTTCTAGCAACACATTTTTCAGCTCATACCCAGAATCAACAAAGTGAACTTTTTCTGGACTGTCTCTAATTCCAGTATAGCTTTCATTTGAGAAGGGGATCCAGAACTGTTCACAGTATTCCAGATGTGCCCTCCATAACTTAGCAAAATCTCCCTTTTGTTATACTCTCTTTGCTTTGAAATAAAGACCGACAGTCCATTCGCTTTTGCTACTGCCTGATAAACTTGGATCCTGATTTTTTTATGATTCATACACAAAGGCTTCCAAAATCACCATACTGCAGCTGTCTTTCTCCATTTAAATAATATTCAGCTCTCTATTCTTCCTATCAAAGTGTATAACTTCACATTTTCTCACATGGTATTCAAACTGCCAAGTTTTTGCCTGCACACTCAATCAGTGTACATACAGTCATCATCTTCACTTGCCTCCCCATCTACTGTTGTATAATCTGGAAATTTGGTGACTCACTTTGCATATCCAACTCATTAATATAGATTGTAAATAAATGTGGCCTGATCCCTATGGCACTCCAGTTGTTACAGGTTGTTTGTCTTATATTGATTAGTCAATCCTTTATAAATGCGTGACCTCCAAAACCATGGGTTCTTCTCTTAGGTAGTCTCATGTACAGTACCTTACCAAATGCTTTTTGAAAATATAAATATATTGTTTCTATAGTTCCCCTTTATCTGTTGTTCTTGTTACAAATGTGTAATAAATTTGTTAGCCGTGATTTCCCTTTCATGAAGCTTAGATGTAGCACATACAGAGGAACCTCGATTATCCGAATATTGGTTTATCCGGCAAGATCGCAAAGTCCCGATGCTCGGCTAAACTATGTTATCAGGCTTTTGATTATCTGGAATTCGATTAACCGAGAAAAAAAGTGTTCGGCCGTGTCCTTTGGAATAACTGAGGTTCATCTGTATTTCTAAATACTCTGCAATTACATACTTCATAATAGATTAACATTTTGCAAATGACAGATGTTAAACTAACAAGACATACAGTAATTTGTGTCTCCCTCCCTCTGTCTTTGAATCAAGGTGTTACATTGTTGTTTCCAATCCTCCAGGTCTCTTCCAGAAACTAAAGATTCTTTGAAGATTACTGATGTATCGATAATCTCTGTATCTACTTCCTTTAAATACCTAGAACATAATCCATCAAGTCAGGGGGAATTATTCAGTTTAACCCCACTGGTTTCCCTTGAACATTAATGATGGCTTTAAAACATTGTGTTTATTTTATTCTCCACCTTTAGCCCCATGATGCAGTATTTGTGGCATTCTTTTCATATCTTCTTCCTTAAAGACTGATGGAAAGCATTTATCAAGTCCTCTATAAATTCCTGCATTCCTATTATTATTTCCCCAGTCTTGTTCTCTAAGAGCCCATGTTCAATTTGGCCTCATTCTTCCTTGTTTTTTTTCAAAAGAAGCTTTTACTGTCTGTTTTTATATTACATGCTAGTTTGCCCTCAACGTTAATTTTCTCCTTCTCTAAAATTTTTTAGCTTATCTTTTGATTATTTTAAAATGCTCCCAATCTTCTTGTTTATCACTAATTTTTGTGATATTGTACACTCTTCCTTTCAATTTGATACTATCCTTAACTTCCTTGGTTAACTATGGTTAGTTTATTGCACATCCTAAAATCCTTCTTCCTCATTCCAAAATATCTTTGCTAAGAGAGCCACAAGCTATTTTCTTAAACATTACCATTATTTCTCACCACCTTTTCCATTAAAACTCCTTTTCCAGTCAACCCAGTTCTCATCCCTACATAATTACTCTTATTTAATTTTAGTACAGTTGTTTCAGATCCAAGCTTCTCATTCTCAGACTGAATCAGTGGTATCAATTGTCATAAAACTATCTGCTTCACTCACGTCATTTCGTAGAAGACAACCTGCAGTCCTAACCTAGTCTGACACGCGTGACCCCAGACACAGTGTTAGCTAACCAATCATTTATACATGTTAATATGTTAACTTCTACATCGTGGGCTCTTCTCTTGTATAGTACCTTCTGATGCAGCACTTAATTAAATGCATTTTGGAAATTGAATATTCCACAAACTCAGATTTCCCCTTTATCTATCTTACCCACTATTTTTTCAAAACAATCTATAATAAACACAATTTTCCTTTTGAGAAAGCCATGTTTACTCTACCAGATTACGTTATAATTTTCTGAGTATCCTACTACAATTTCCTTATGGAGGCTGAATAACTAAAAATATCAATAGAGAAGATTTTTGAATATTGCAGGGTTGATGGCTGAGAGAACGGCCAATGAAAGAGGAGTTGAGGCCTGGAGTAAAATCACCAATGATCTTACAGAATGTGAAGATAGGCTTAAGAGGTTGCATGACAACTACTCCGGTTTCTATATCTTACATTTTTTATAATGGATTTGCACAATCTTGTATCATAATTAGATCAGCCACGATCCTTCTGAATGGCAGAGCATATCTGATAATCCAGATAGCCTATTCCTCCTTCAATTTCTTAATGATCACATGGTTGTAATCCTACACTTATCCAAAAGGTGGCTATTCTTCCCCCTGCTTCTGCTTTCTCGACTTTGTCCAACAGATATAAATTATATAGTTATCAACAGGAGACTAACAGCAACATCCAAGGCTTGTACTGATTTCTGTGGAGTTGACAGGGGAGGAAACACTTCATGTAATATAAGACATAGTTAAACTCTGATGCCAAGACCTAAACTTTCATAAGCAAAGGAGCAGAAAATGCATAACTCTGGAACACCATGCAACCCAAAAATCAAAAACAAAAATATTGTCAAGTCAAGGTACCCAAATGACATAATTATTATGGATTAGAATCTAGAAGTGCAGGATGCATGGCAGAAATTGTACCCTGAGGAAGTAATGGAATGTCATTCACTCAGGAGAAGACACTGCAAAGGCAAAAAGCTGTGGAAACTGGAGAACAAGGCAGGTAAAAGGCAAGGCAGCTAATCGGATTAAGTGTGAAACAGTATATACCAAATTAGCAGCAACTTTGACTCAAAACAACATAAGTATTTAAATTACTTTTTAATGTTATATGAAGAATCAAGTCCACAGTGATTTGGTTTTTACCTGGCGGGAGTGGGGGAGGTGAAGGAAATCCCGAAAACACTGCGTGTAAGGGTGGTAGAGACAGAAACCGTCATAATATTTAAGAAACATTTAGATGGACACTAGTGATACCAAGACTTACAAGGCTATGGACCAAGTGCTGGAAAATGGGAATAGAATTGGTAGATCTCGGACTGTCAAAGTTGATGGGCCACATGGCCTACCTCTGTGTTTGTAAACTTCTGACTCTATGACTTATGATAAATGCATTCTCCATTAATTGTTCCCCAATTAAAATGGGCATTATCCATCAACAGTCACTAGTTCCAGATTATACATGGTACAACAGTAAAGACTATGTTTAAATGTCTCTTATAACCAATCCTTTACAGTTTCACCCTTACCAGGAGGCATCATATATTTTTCACAAAAGTCACTGAGGATTGCCACAGGGTACAGTAAATACAAATCAGAGAACATTTATTCACACATGGGAACATCCTAAAGCACCTAACCTGTACCTAGGCATTGTTGAATATGTCTTGTTGAATCTACTGTTCATGGGATTTGGGCATTTCTGGCAAGGTCAACATTAATTGCAGACTAATAAGATAGTAGTGAAACTCTGCGTTTCATGCAAGGGGGGTATATACACAGGCCGTCGTGACAATGACTGCCTCAACTTGTCCACCCCGCTCACATGCTCCAATTTCTCACCCTCGCAATGCGCAGCATCCACTCCTTTGGCTCCAAACCCAAACTCACCATCAAACCAGCAGACAAGGAGGGTTCACTGGCAGAATGGAGCACCGACCTTTACCGCACCAAAGCCAGATGCCAACTCATTATCATCTCCTCCTACCACACCCTCGACTACGACCCCACCTCTCATCATCAAGCAATCATCTCCCAAATTATCAACATCCTCTTCGCCTCAGGGATCTCCCATCCACAGTCTCCAACCTGTTTCCCAACCTCTGTACCGCCCATGTCTACCTCTCACTCAAAATTCAAACCTGACTGCCACAGTTGACCGAATGTCTTCACGACTTCCCGTTCCATCAAACCCATCTTCTAATATCTCAACTCCGTCCTGCCCCTCTTGGTCCACAAATATCCCATGTATGTCTGGAACACCATCCGTGCCCCCCACCTCCTCCATGACTTTCGATTCCCCAACCCCAACATGTCATCTTCCCCACGACATCCAGTCCCTACACTTTTCCATACCGCATGAAGGAGGCCTAAAAGCCCTCAGTTTCTTCTTCACCCGCCGATCCAGCCAGTCGCTCTCCACCGACATTTCCATTCAATTGGTGGAATGAGACAGCTCTATCAACTCCACCGACTGGTCCTCTCCCTCAACAACTTCTCCTTCAAATCCTCCCACTTTCTTCAAACCAAAGGGAGAGCCATGGGCACCTGCATGGGCCCCAGCTATGCCCGCCTCTTCATAGGATAGAGGGAACAGTCCCTCTTCTGTAGCTACATTGGCACCATTCCCCACCTTTTCCTCCACTACACTGATGACTGTATTGGTGCCATCTCGTACTCCCACAAGGAGGTTGAACAGTTCATCAACTTTAACAACAATTTCGACTCTGACCTCAAGTTCACATGGACCATCTCCAACACCTTCTTGGACCTCTCCAACTCTGGCAACTGACTCAACTCGGACATCAACTTCAAACCCACCGAATCCCACAGCTAAATTGACCAAACATCCTCCCACACCCCTCCTGCAAAAATGCAATCATTTACTCCCAATTCCTCCACTTCCGCCATATCTGCTCCGAGGGGGTGCAATTCCATTTCAGGACCTCACAGATGTCCACCTATTTCAAGGACCGCAATTCCCTCTCCCACATGACCAACAATGCATGTCCTCCACTTCCCCCACTCCTCCCTTGAACTCCACTTCCCAACTGCAACAAGGATAGAACTACCCCCCCCCACCCCAGTCGTCACATTCCACCCACAAATGTCCAGATACAGCGCATTATCCTCCATTTTCATCACCTACTGTCAGACCCCACCACCAAAAATATTTTTCCCTCTTCACCCCTATCTGTGTTTGGCAGAGGCCATGGTTAGGTCCATGTTCCCGATGAAGCCACCCTGTACACCCAGCACCTTCCCCTGTCGCCACATGAGGTGCGAAACCTGAGCCTACATCTCACCCCTCACCTCCATCCAAGGCTCTAAAGGATCATTTCAAATCCGGCAGAGATTTTCTTAAACATCCTCCCACCTCATTTACTGTATCCGTTGCTCTCACAGTCTTGCCTCCTCAACATTGGGGAGACTGAGCACCAGCTTGCAGACTGCTTCAGGGAACATTTCTGGTGTTCTCATGCACCAGACAACCCCCACCGCCCTGTGGACAATCACTTCAACTCCCCCTCACACTCCCACAAGGACATGCAAATCTTGGGCCTCCTCCACTGCCAAATCAAAGTTACCTGCCAATTGGAGGAAGGACACCTCATCTTCCACCTTGGGACCAGACAACCACACAGCATCAACACTGACTTCACTAGTTTCCAAATCTCCCTATCCCCAACCTCATTCCAGCTCCAACCCTACAACTTGGCACTGTCCTCTTGACCTGACCAACCTGTTCATCTTCCTTCCCACATACACACGCCATCCTTCCCACTGACCTATCATAATCACCTCTTACCTGCATCCACCAATCGCCATCCCACCTACCTTCTCCCCAGCCCCACTCCAACCCCCCATTTATCTCTCAGCCGGCTTCCCCTCCACATTCCTGACGAAGGGTTTATGTCCAAAACTTTGATGCTCCTGCTCCTCAGTTGCTGCCTGACCTGCTGTGCTTTTTACAGTGTCAACTTTTTGACTCTGATTCTCCAGCATCTACAGTCCTTACTTTCTCCTATACACATGGTGCTGATTGGGAAGGAATTCTAGGTTTTAATGATGAAGAAGGAACAACAAAAGTCACTACGGTGTGTGACTTAAAGGAACATGCAAGTACTAGTCATCTATGTTCTTGCTGTCCTTGGTATTTTAGGTAGTGGAGATCATTGTTTTAAGAGGTGCTGTTGAAGAGTTGAACTTGTCCAACTGCTGCACAGCATCTTGCAGATGATGGATTGATAGTGGAGGGAGCGACCATTTAAGATAGTGTTAATCAAATAGGGAAACTTTCCAGCATATTCCTGATTTATACCTTGTAGATAAGTGAAAAAGCTCTGGGAAGTCAAATTAAGAGTTGATTCACTAGAACACTCACTGATGTGGTCAGTATTCTCGGAGTTACTATTGACTAGAATACTGATGGTGGAGTTTCAGCGATGGTAATGTCATCAAATATCAGACAGAG
Source organism: Hemiscyllium ocellatum (assembly GCF_020745735.1). Classification (NCBI taxonomy): domain Eukaryota; kingdom Metazoa; phylum Chordata; class Chondrichthyes; order Orectolobiformes; family Hemiscylliidae; genus Hemiscyllium; species Hemiscyllium ocellatum. Next base: position 49,374,258 of record NC_083402.1, read on the forward strand.
ATGGCAATTCAATCTTGTTGGAAATGGCCATTGTCTGACAAATGCACAGTATTAATTTATGCACCATTTATGAACTCAAATGTTAATGCTATCCAGGTGTTTCTGCATTTAAATATGGATGACTTCATTATCTAAAAAATTGCAAAACGAACTGAACATTTTGCAGCGTAACATTGTCATTTCGAAGAAAGATTATTCATGATAAGACTGCACAATGTTAAGTCTTCAGCATTAGCCTAAAACTGAAATGTTTAGCCTCCAACCAACACATCTATCATTCACTATGACTTTGGCCAGTGGAGAGCTTTCCCCTAATTCCAATTGACTTCAAATTTATGAGGAATTCTTGATGCCACACTTAGCAACTGCTGCTCTGATGTTGCGTACAGTCGTTTTTATCTGTCCTCTGGAATTTAGCTCATGTTCATGTTTGGACCAAGTCAGGAATGAGGTCTGGAGTTGAATGACAAGCATATGTAAACATTAAATTGGCGCAGTCATAAAAAGCCTGCATGAGAATCGCACATCATGTCCAATCAAAATGCTTCTGGAAGAATTGCAGAATGGATGGTGTATAGTGCCTATAAATTTTTTTTTCTTTTGCAAAATGGCAATTGTTTTATCTGTAACATTATGGTCTTGACTGCTTCTTGGCTTTTCCGATACTAAATTGATTGGTCAGTTTTCCAATAACAAAAGTACTTAATTGCAAATAAAACTGGTTGAATTGCAAATAGGTACCCAGCTTATGGAATCTTGTCAACGGAAAAGGAGATCCTCAATATATTTTGCCAGTCTTCAATTTTAGGACTACATTTCAACAGAAGAAACTTGTGCAGATTCCTCATATTCCTAATATGGGCTCAAAATTCAATGATGTATTGAAGAATGCAAATAAAAGCAAAGTTCATCTTTGCTAGAACTTCAGTATTGGGAAGGACTCACTTAGCAACAGTATGAAGCAAGAATCTCACTTGGTGATAAATATCAAAACAATTGAACAATCTAAAAAAAATCTTTACAGTTGCATAGAGCGAGCTTAAGATTGCTGTAATTTCTTGACGGTTCTATTTCAGTTTTCAGGACTGATCAGATTAACTTTCTAATACACCACTTGCAGCCAGATTCTTCACATTATTTCCACGAATAATATCTTATCTGTTTTGTGAGAGATTCTAGATCAGATGCAGGAAATTTATCTCCTGTAGTTAGGATAATGACAACAGTCTCCTATTGGCTGCTTCATTTTATAAGCTTTGTGCCATCTCAGTGACAAGTCTCTTTTTACAACTTGATTTACCCCCAAGTATGATTAGAGCCGGTGAGTTGGTTGCTGTTTTCATAGCTCAACTTATCCGAAACAAACTACTGTTAGTTCTGATATAACACGATAGTTCCCTTCTTGTGCGATCTCACATTATAGGGCAATCACACAATAGCTGTGTCATTTAAACTATTGGGCCTGGAATCGTGTTATTGCCAGTACAGGGTAAGCATTCTACAACTAACGATCTAAACTCTTCAATCACATTAAAGCCAATTTGCATAAAAGAAACAGATTATAGCAGAACTGACTACTTGAAATGAAGAAAATATATTCAGACTCCTCCTTTTCCTCTAAATTAAGTTTGATAATTAAGAGACTGTCTTTGCTGGATAGGTCTACTTGAAAATTGGTGAGGTTTCATAGTGTGACTGATGTGATTGACTTCTGAAACTGAAGATTCAAGTCCTCCTATAGAAGTCCTAGATTGATGAGTTTGGAATTGCACTTGCTGTATTTTGTTGTATGGTACTATCAAGGTTCTAAGTGAGACAGACTTTGAATAGATCTAGCAACTCAACACTGGGTATCTGTGAGATACTGAACCATCAACAGCAGTAGAATTGTACTCAACAATCTATAAACTCATAGTCTAGAATATCCTCCACTCTACCATTACCATCAGGTCAAGGAAATTCAATGAAGAGAATAGAGAGGCAGGCTAAGAGAGCAACAGGCTGACATTAAAAAAAGAAAAGTCAACCTGGTGATACTATAATCCAGAACTAGTTGCATGCCAAACAGCAGAAGCAGCATGCTTTTAACAAAATCAACTGATCCCACAACCAATGGATCAGATCTTGAACTTTGCAGGCCTGCCATATCCAGTCTTGAGTGGTGATGGATAATGAACGATGCAACTCCACCATTATCTCCATCCACAGAGATGGGAAGCTCAGCAAGCCAGTACTAAAGACAAGAGTGAAATATTCACATCCACCTTCAGCCAGAAGTGGCAAATGGATGGTCATTCTCTGCCTCCTCATGAGGTCCTCAGTATCACAGATGCCAGTTTTCAATCAATTCAATTCATTTCCTATGATATCAAGACTGATGGCACTAGATATTACGAAGGCTATGCATACTGACAACATTTTGACAATAGTACTAACGATTTATGATACAGAACTAGCCCACAATTCTGGCTAAGCTGTTACAGTATAGTTACAACACTGAGATACAATAATGTAGAAAATTGCCCAGACATGATCAATCACAAAAAGCAGGACAAATGCATCCCAGCCAATTACCAACCTTGCAGTCTCTGTTTTATCATGAGCAAAGTGATAGAAGAGGTCATCCACAATATATCAAGTAGCCCTCGCAAAGAATAAACTACTCACTGATATTCAGTTTGGATTCTATTAGGGACATTTGACTGCTGACTTTATCATTGCCTTAGTGTGAACACAAACAAAAAAAAAAGAACTGCATTCTAGTGGTTAGGTAAGAGTAATGCCCTTCCCATGAGGCAACTTTTGACAGAGTGTGGCATCAAGGGATATGAGCAAAGCTTGTGTCAATAGAAATCCTGGGAAAACCTTTGTGCTGGTTGCAGTCACACAGAAAATGGAGTAGTGCAGGTTAAATTAGCTTCAGGTTGGTTTTACAGGTTGGCGCAACATCAAGGGCCGAAGGGCCTGCACTGCACTGTAATGTTCTATGTTCTATATCACAATTAAAGTTGGTAGTGGTTTTGGAGGTCAATCAACAAGTTCAAAAACATCAGTGCACAGGTTCATTAGTGTAGTGGCCCAGATGTAACCATTTTCAGCTCCAAGTGAAGATGTTTGCCGGTGATTATAATGTTCAGTACGATTCTTGACTTCTCAGATACTGAAGCACTCCATGTTCCTATGGAGCAAGAACTGGACCATACTCAACCTTGAGCTGCAAGTGTCACGTAATAATTGTATCACATAAGTGTTAGGCAATGTCCATTCCCAGCAAAAGAGAATCTAAACATAAGCCCTCAATATTCAAAGTATCACTATCGCTGAATTTTCCATCATCAACATCCCTGGTGTTTTATCATTGATCAGAAACTGAAGTGAACCAGTCATACAAGTACTGTAGCTACAAAGTAGGTCAGCGGTTAGGAACTCTGCAGCAAGTAACTTACCTTCTGTCACACCAACGCCTGTCCACCATCTACAAGGTGAAAGTCACACAGTTGATAGAATCCCATCTACTTGCCTAGATGAGTACAGGTCAACACAAGAAGCAAGCTGGGACAAACGGCCTTCTTGATTGACACCGCATCAACCATTTTCAACATCAGCATACAACGGCAGCAGTGTACACCATTTACAAAAGGTATTGCGTCAACTCACAAAGGATTATCCAGCAGCCTATTTTAAACTGTGACCACCACCACCTTGTAGGACAAAGGCAGCAGATGCATAGAGATGAGGAGAACATTTTTTTTCACCCAGAGAGTGGTGAGCCTATGGAATTCTCTGCTGTAGGTTGAGCCCAATATACTGAATGCTTTCAAGAAATGAGTTAGATATAGCTTTCAGGGTAAAGGGATCAAAGCATGGGAAGACAATGGCAACAAGGATCAGCCACGAAAAGGAATCCCAGTGCAGACTTGAAGGGCCAAGTGGCTTACTCCTCCTATTTCTCGGTTTCTATAGGAACACCATCACCTGCAAGTTCCCCTCTGAGCCAATTACCATTCTGACTTAAAACTATATCACCATTCCTTTGTAGTCGCTGGGTCAAAATCCTAATTCCCTCCGAAGCAGCAATGGGGTTGGGTCACCTTGACCACAAGGATTGCAGGGAATGGGGGCATCCCTTAATCTACGAAGACTAAAGGGGTTCAAGGAAACATCACTAGCTTCTATAGCAATTTGGAACGGGCAATTAATACTGGCCTAACCAGTGATGCCCACATCCCATGAACATAAAAAAAAATGACTAGATGCAGTATTTCAGTTCTCCAAGTCTGTGGAGCAAGCTGACTTTAGCAAACAGATGTAACAAGGCAGAAACAATAAATTAACAGGGAAGACTTTCCAAAGAGGAGTCATTGGACTCAAAACTTAAACACTAATGTTTCTCCTTATAGTTGCTACTGGACCGGAGACTTTCCAGTACACTTGTTTTATTTCAGAATTTTGTCATTGCAGCAGTTTGTTTTCTTACAGTATACTTACTCCTGATAATAGTCTTCAAATTCTAGAATTAGCCAGATAATTTGCTTCGACTCTACATTTTTCTGTTGCTTTAGATTTTACAAATTGCAAAGTTTCATTAAGTTCATGATCATAACTTTCTTACTGTGTTAGCCTTTCATTTGTAAGATTCAGGGCATCCAGATGCATTTGAGCCAACCGCAGGCCAGGAAATGTCAAAAATGCACCAATGAAAGCGCAAAAAATAGCCAGGAACATTTTAAAGGTCAGTTTCGAGACAGGGCCCCTGGAATAACAAAATATAAAGATTTCCTTTAAAAAGAAAATCAATTAAGAACAGAAATATTAAAAGATATGTCAGAAGTGAGAATAGCATTTAAAAAATATCCGTCAAGCCCAAATAATAGACTATCAATTAACAAAAAAGTGGAATTACATATTAGATTTCTAGAAAAAACAATCATTGACGAATCACCTACACTAACGATTCATTGCATAGCAATCTAGTGATAAACATTAAAGGATCAAATTGCTCTACCAAATGCGGCCTTTATGCCTTTAATTCATTGTAAATCAAATTCCTCAACTCAGCAAAAATACTGAAGCAGAAGAGCACGTGTCAGCTAACCTAAACTTTATCGACATTTTTTTTAGACCTGGTGGGAGAATGGAATAAATTATCTTTGGTTGGGAAAGAAATTTACAAATTACTCAAACAAACGCCGACAGATCTTTATCATTCAGAATAAAGCATCAATGCACTAATTTAATACTGCATAATGGTTATTCATATCCTTGAAATTATATTCTAATTGAATAGGAAAAATAGCAACTATGATAACTAGTATTAACTATACAATATCATAACAGAAAATGTACAATACCATGGATAAATCACAAACTTATATTTCAAATGAAGAATCTTTAAGCAATCCATGAATAACAGCTACTAGAAAAATACAAGTTATTCAACCTACTGGGATTCAAGGCCTTGTTTCTCAAGAAACTGCAAAGCGCTGTCCGAAAAGTTTGCAAACCCTAAATGTAAGCAGTGAAGAAAAGAGAAGGTGAGAAAAGAACAATTATTTTGGCTGGAATACTTGAACTAATGCCATGGTTGGGACTACAGTTGGGATGTTGCCAGGTCCCACAGCCTTCTACCCAGAGCATTCAGCCATTGCTTGCTGTAATGTGGAGTGAACAAATAAAGGATATGATTGATTGTCAAAAAGAATATGCTTTTGCCAATTTAAAAAAAACTTGTTAAAAAGAAAAACATCAGTTTCAATCTGTAAAATTACTTTGGAAGAAATATATGACACTTCTTGATACATTTCTGAAGTAATAACTACTATCTTTTAAATAAAATATACAATTACTTTAAACAAAGAATAATAAAATGAAAGAAAGATTTGTATTTTCTGGCATCCCTCATTTCATTCCAAAGCACCAATTAAGTACTTTTTGAAGTAAGTCACCTTTGTTATGTAGGAAATCCTGTCAACATCCTGATGGTTACCACTGACCAAAAAGTGAATTGGAGGAGGCCCATAAATACTACGGCTACAAGAGTTAATGAGGGGCTAGGAATCTTAAGTGAAGAATCTATTTCCTAATTCCCCAAAAGCTGCCCACCAGTACCAGGCATGAGTCAGGAGTTTGATGAGACACTCCCCACATGCCTGGATGAATGGACCTCCAACAACACTCAAGAAGCTTGACTCCATCGAAGTTAAAGCAATTCTCTCAACTGGTACCAAACATTCATTCCCCTCACTATTGATGCACATTAGCAGCATGCACCATCCACAAAACGCAGTACAGAAATTCATCAAAACTCCCTAGATAATACCTTCCAAACCCACAACCATCTAGAAAAACAAGGGCAGCAGATACCAGCACTGCATGTTTTCCTCCAAACCTCTCACCATTCTGACTTTGACAATTACAGCTGCTCCTTCAGTGTCACTAGCTCAAGATCCTGGAACTCCCTCCCCTAATAATATTGTGGGTGTACCTATAACAAATGAATTGCAGTGGTTCATAAAGACAGCTTATCCTCATTTTCGTGAGGGAAACCGGGGACAGACAAAACAAAATGCTGCTGCCATCAATGTCCACATCCCCTAAATGAATGAAAAAAGCATAATAAATTGAACTCAGCAAGATCCCTCATGTAATAAATGTTCACATAAACTGTTTCAGTGAGTTTGGCAGAAAAATACACATTGATCAGGATTCTAGAGAGAACATGCCTGGTTTGCTTTGAAATAATGCTGTGGAATGTTTTAAAAGTTCATCCAAGATGCAGATGTTACCTCAGTTTAATACTTCATCCAAAATTTACGACCTGCAATAGTGCAGTATTCACTGAGTACTGCACTGCAATGTCAATCTGGATTTTATCGTCAAGTCTCTATAGAGTAGTATTTGAACTCTTAAGCTGATAAGCTTCAAGATCAACAGCCAACTGCACATGATGCAGAAACTCAGTGACATACTGCAAGTAGTTAGTATGGATGAAGTACTCTCTACTTAAAAGCCACCACAATCCTGTTACTAAATCTGCATTTTTCCTGCATTAACCACATCCTCCAAAAGCAAATCTAGACAATAAAGACTGCTGCAAATTAAAGCCCAAAGTTATTAGAACACCAAATAATTTCCTGCAGAAACTATAACTCAACTAAGGACCTAAGCCAAAGAAGGATCTACTGCATAAAAGCAAATTATTGCAGATGCTGGAATCTGAAACCAAAAGAGAAAGTGCTGGAAAATCTCAGAAGGTCTGGCAGCATCTGTAAGGAGAGAAAAGAGCTGACGTTTCGAGTCTAACTGACCCTTTGTCAAAGCTGACAAGGATCTACTGCAGCATGATCATATTCTCCAATAAGTCTACAGGCCAAATAAGGAGTTATGCAGCAATACACAAATGTGTATTGTTCACTCCTGCTTAGCACTCATTTGCCTGACTGTATGGAATGACTATGCTCAGTTATCAAATAACAGCGGTGTTCTGTGGAGGTCCATATGCAGCAGGATTATCAGACTAACATGGTTAAAAAGCTGCAGTTCTCAATCACTCCACTGGTGGTGTGATTTACCTCCCCCTTTAAGGGATAGAGCATACCTTTGAGAGCTGCTGGAGGTGGTTATTCCATCCCTTGGCCAGAGAGTCCTACCAGCACATGGACTGTGGTGACACTATCAACAGGTCAGCTAACTGCGTTGCAGGTGTGCACAGTGCTGAAAGAGATATATTATCAGCCCAATGTATATGCTAAGGTTTCAAGTTGATCCAGAACTCAGCACAATTTTGTTTATACATAAAACCAAGGTTATGCAGCTGGTTCTAAATTACTGAAGTTTAAAAAAAACGTTCCTTACAGATCAGCAATATATCAAACCAAGCCAGGAGTAAAATAATGGATATACACAGAGCTTGCAATTATCTATACACATCACATGTAATATATGACTGTCTGTATGACTGTCTTTGACTAATTTATTTTAGGTCACTTTGTTGCTCAGTTCACTCTGGTCTTAACCTCAAAGTTTTTTCTAGTGCGGGTCAAGTCTCTACTGATGCCTTCTGATCTCTATGTGGAATCATCAATATCATAGTGAGTGTAAGAGAATTGACAGAACTTTGTCAGACTCTAGTCCCAACCTACTCAATCCTACACCTACTTGTTGATAGTGTCAGTCCATCCTGCCTCTTTAGTCCCTTATTTTGTTTCTCTATCTCCCCCATTGTTCTCTTCTCAGCTACAGGTTTGTCAGTGGTAAGAAATTAAGCAAATGTGCACCCCAAAGAAACATCATAATCCTTACATAAAGTGAAAGATAAATAGACGACCAGCCACAGAAAAAGTAATTGAAAATATTTGAAAGCAGCATTAATGTAAATCAACATTTGAAAAAATAGTTGCAATGATGCCAAAATAAAGTTGAGCTACAAGGCTGTACCTACTTAAGGCTGAAAGTTGACATTCTAGTGTATATTGGTTCAAATTTTTAGAATCAGCGCCCTAAGTACCTGTCTCAAGTCCGAACTCCAGATAGTTCTCAGTCACAATTAGGATTGCCATGGCTTTTACAAAGAAGAAAAATCCAAATGTGATACAGACTGATCTCTCTCCACCTTCTTCCACTTTAAAGTAGTGAGTTGTCAGAGAAAACAGTGCCTTACTGAAGAACATTTGTTAAGGAAAACATGTTAAAATCAATGCACAATTTCATAGTTGCTTAAGACATAACTTATCAATTGGAGTAAAGAACATGGAGACAAATAAAAATAGATTTCTAAGGTAGTTTTAGTGCTACAAATAAGTCAAAGTTATCATACAGAAATTTCAGGTGCTTTGTTGCTTGTAGTACATTTACAACTGATCCTTTTTCTCTTCCTTCCATGGGAATGCTTGAAATTGCAATATTTTTAGTGAGTTGCATATCTAAGTTTCAAATGGAGAATGTTTATTCTATGATTCCAGTGTGTCTTTCATTTCTTAACAGATACATTTAAAGATGTGGTCCCAAGAACAAGAAGCAAATGAAGGCCAGCTGATCCTTCAAGCCTGTTCTGTCATTCAAGAAGGTTATAGCTAATCTGCGTACGCCAAATTCTGCCAAATTTCACTAACTTTTTACCCCCTTGCTTAAAAGAAACAATCCACTCTACCTTAAAACTATTCAAAAACTACTTCCTTCACCTTTGGCAAATATTTGTGGGGAACATGACCCTTTGGGGGTCAAATTCTCCTCAACTGTGTCTTCAAATGGACTATCATTTATTTTGAAAATTGACTCCTAATTCTAAATTCTCCCACAAAGAGGAAATATCCTTTCTCCATTCATCCTGTCAATACTTCGCAGAATCTAATTCTTTAATCAAGTCCTCTCTTAGTATTCTAAACTTCAACAGATACAAATGCAGTCTGCCTAAGATTTCCTCATAAAATAATCTGTGTATTCCAGATCAGAGTAAAAGTTTTCTGACCTCCTTCTGATAAATTCTTTCTTATATATACATGCACATATATCACTCCAGGTGCAGTCTCACCGGTGCAGTGTTTCACGGAAACTTAACCCCTCTATTTTTGTATTTAGCTTTCTTTGTTAGTTGCTGAACCTGCAAACCAACCCTCTGCGATACTAGGGCAAACCGGTCCCTCTGCACTCAGAGCTCTGCAAACTCTCAGCATTTGGGCAATAATGCTTCCTGTCAAGATGGACAAATTCACATTTTCCCACAGTACTCTCCATTATTTTCAATCTTTGCTCACACATTTAAACCGTCTATATCCCAGCATAGCCTCAATATGCCCTCCCTACAACTTCCTTTCTGACTGACCTTTGTCATTAGCAAATTAAAAACCATATACTCAGTCCCTTTACCAAATTATTTATAAAAGAAGTTGTAGAAAAAAGTTGAGGGCCCAACACTGAGCTTTGGCACACCACTTGTTATACACATTAATAACCAGAAAATAATCCATTTATGTTGACTGTTGCCCATCAGCGGGCCAACCTTCTATTTATAATGATATGCATCCATTACATAAAGAACTTATATTTTCCACCATAACTTTTGCTATCACACATTATCAAATATCTTTTGGAAACTTAAATAGAATACATCAACTGCCTTCCTTGCATTTACAGCACAGACTCCTTCCTCAATTAACTTCAAGAAATTGGTTAAACATTATATAATTAACAAATTGCTCATAAAAGGATCTTTTTATTGTAGGATCTATGCTGAAGATTATGCTTTCATTACTAATTCACGCAAAGAGTTCTTAGACTTGCCAGTTGCTGGCTTCGGGCATTTTTAAGGTTTCAGTAAAGTTAGCTAAAATGATGACCACAAATCCATTGCCAATTGCCAGAAAAACCCACCTGGTTCACTAATGTCCTTTAGGAAAGAAAACTGCCATCCTTATGTGGTCTGGCCTGTATGTGACACCAGACCCACAGCAATGCGGGTGACTCTTAACTGTCCTCTGGGCAATTTAGGATGAGTAATAAATGCTGGCATAGCCAGTGATGTCCTCATCCAATGAATGAATAAGTTTTTAAAAGTGATGTGACAGTTAGTACTTGGCTATGCATGTTACAAAGCTAAATGATCTGAAAAGTTATACTAACCCTGGTATATCAAACTTCATTACAATTTTGATTCAGAAAACTTGAAATTAAGTACATATTTTACTCACACTCTCATTCACTGTATTAATTTTGCTTTTGATTCCAATTACCTTTTGTTAAAAATTTAAGATTATGCTTTCTATTATTTGTACGTTAATCTCCTTTTAGGTGAGATTCAACTGATAAATATATCTCTGGTCCACTAAAATGCTGTTCCAAAAGCTTTTCTTAAAAGAAAACTCAACCTAGCTGTTTAAGTAGTCACATCTTTTTTCTTCACATTCTCATTTTGAGGTCAACGCAATGTTAATTGATCAGATTTCTCCATGCCCTCCTGTCAGTGACCTATTCCTCTTCCAAAGCGACTGCATCCTGCCTTCACCTTCCCCTATTTCTTCTTCTGGACAATCCCATTTCTGTCACTCTTTTCACCACATGCTCTGTCTCACTCCATAGCAGATGACCATTCTATTTCAATTATTTTCAGCTATTTTCTTTGATATTTTCAGACTATTCATTGATCCTTTGATATTGTCCTTTGTAGTCACACCAAACATCCATTTCAGCATTGAGATCTCCAGTTACTGTTCCTTTTTTCTGGAGGTTGCTCATGTTTCTGCGCTATATTACAAGATTGATCTCAAAACTGTTACAGATGCTTCCTTCAGTAATACTTCTGTATCATACAATCACTAATTCTGTTAATTTCAAACAAAGCTAATGGATTATTTAATTTCTATGTCTGTAATTCAATGCTCTGCCATTGACCAGAACCACTTGAATTCATAATCCTCTATCCCAGTCAGTACGGAGTCAAAACTAGGTGAAATTGTGTAGCAAATCAAGATTGTAACTGAAGGTATCAAATCAGTCCTGTATTACCAATTCAAATAAATCATAGTCACCGGTGTTATGAGCTAGAATTTGCTGTTACAAAAAAGGTCAATATTTACTATTACTCCACTGAAACCATTATGACTCAAGGAAACCCTAATGTGCTTTGCAGACAATTAGTTATTGTTTGAAGTGAAGTTGCTATTGTAATAAAGTAATCGAGTCATAGAGATGTACAATATAGAAAGACTCTTCACTCCAACTCGTCCATGCTGACCAGACATCCTAAATTAATCTAGTGCCATTTGCCAGCACTTGGCCCATATCCTTAAACCCTTCCTATTCATGTACTCATCCAGGTGCCTTTTAAATGTTGTAATTGTACCAGCCTCCACCTGGAGGCAGCCAATTAGTACATAGCAAGACCTCACAAATGTTATTGTAATAATGAAAAAAATCACAGAGAATGCTGAAGAAACTTGGCAAGTCTGGAGCATTTGTGGAGGGGGAAAAAAGTTAATGTTGAGAGTTTGGTATGACATTTATAGAAGAAAAGGTGTCAGAATTTTTTAAATTTATTTTTGACCCACTGCAAAGATCAAAGGAGCTGTTAATGGTGAATAAATAAATAAATAGTTGCAGATTGGGTGTAAAGGGAGAGAATTGGTCCTCTCACTATTAAGTACAAAAGTACACAAGACAAAGCTGTGCGTGTGCGCATATGAGAGAGACAGAGAGAGAGAGAGAGAGAGAGAGAGAGAGAGAGAGAGAGAGAGAGAGAGAGAGATTGGGGAGAATGCAAAAAAAAGGAGAAAAAAAATCAATGCATTCAGTTTTTGAAGTTATTGAGCCTCAATGTTGAGACATGAAGGCTGTAAAAGTGTCTGTGAGAAACGAGATGTTGTTCCTCAAGTTCTGATTTAAAATGTTAACTCTGCTTTTCTCTCTCCAGATGCTACCAGACCCAAGTTTCTTCAGCACTTTGTGTTTGTGTTTGTGTTTTAAATTTTACCTGTTTGCTGAAATCTTTGCCTTTGTAATCCAAGACATCCCGTTGACCCAGCATCAAACTGTCATTGGGAAAGAGGTTACTAGATTTTTGCTGGCAGCTTTTCTTGAAAACAGCTATGAGGACCTTGCTTTGTCACTGACCACAAATTCTGGGCCATCAACGAACAAGAAGCAAATCATATGATGCTCTTTGATTCATTGACAATTTAATTGAAGTTCGACACTGCCACACGTGGAAGATTATCACATTCCATGTGTCAATTTGTTCCTCAAATTTTATATTAAAAGAGGAACACTACTTTGTCTGAAAACAACTGACTTTGTAACAAAGTCCTTGAACCAATCATGTCTCAGCATAGCAGCAATCATGCTTGCAATATTGCATCTGGGGAGTGACATTCCTTTCCTGAGGACATCCTGGGTAAGATTACATCACCATAGATAGATTGCTTGTCTGCTAAAGAACAATTTAGCTCATAAATAAAACACTTTTATACAAAGCGAAAAACACAGAGCAATGACTATCGCAGAGAGATTTACAATACTGTAATTCAATCATGTTGCTCTAATAACATCATAAACCACTAGAGAGCACAGACTGATGCTTTAATTACAATCTAGAACAACCTCCACAAGGTACAATAGCTAAATGTTCTGTGAAAGTCACAGTTGCTTGGTGAGATCTGAATGGCGAATGTTTGAGAATAACGAAGACTCCCAAAAGTTTACAATACACATTGAAAATAATAGTTCAGTCGCAATCTTAAAGATGACATTTTTTTCACTACTTTCGCTGACTAACAACACCACGCAAGTATGTTATTTTGTGAAACTTCACATTGTGCAATGGAATAAAAAGAGGAAATAATTCCCCTATCTAGAAGAAATTGGATTGAACAAGAGAGTTAAAATCCAGGCTATGAAGTCACCATTCCTCCCTATAATAATAGCATTGAATTTTGGACAGTTGAAACACCTGTTGGATTCAGACAGGAACCTCCTGAATAATGATGAATCTGAGTTTCTGATGTATTAGTGATTCAATATAATTTCAAATACCTACAGAGTAGTGTCTGGTGTGAATGATACATATAGTAAAACTGGATCACATCTACCAACAAAGGCTTTCAGCTCAGGTTGGGAGCAGAAGTACTCTGAATTCTATAAAGAGTGATTGGACTAAGTCTGTAAGTTTGCTCGCTGAGCTTAAAGGTTTGTTTTCAGATGTTTCGTCACCATACTAAGTAACATCATCAGTGAGAGTTTCTGGTGAAGCATTGGTGGTATGTCCCGCCTCTCTGTTTATAGGTCTTGGCTTCTTTAGGTGGGTGATGTCATTTCCAGTTCTTTTTTTTTCAAGGGAAGGTAGATAGGATCTAAATCAATGTGTTTATTGATGGAGTTCTGGTTAGAATGCCATGCCTCGAACAATTCTTGTGCGTGTCTTTGTTTCGCCTGTCCGAGAGTGTGCGTTGTCCAAGTCAAAGTGGTGTCCTTCTTTGTCTGTATGTACAGAAACTAGTGATAGTGGGGTGTTCATGCATCCTGGTGGCAAGTCTTCTGCTAGTTTGTTCAATGTAGTGTTTTTTACAGTTCTTGCACAGTATCTTGTAAATGATGTTAGTTTTGCTGGTGAAAAACAGGTATCCAATAAACACAATCTGCCGATTCCTCAGAAACAAAATCAAACAAGCAGATACAATGCAACCAAAATCTAGAGCCACACTACCATACATCAAAGACATATCAGAAATCACTTCCAAAATACTCAGACCCCTTGCCATTATGGTAGTCCATAAACCTACAAACACACTTAAACAGTGACTAATGAACCTAAAGGATCCATTAGATACTGCCAGCAAAACTAAGATTTACAAGTTACCATGCAAAAGCTGTAAAAAAAAACCACTACATCTGACAAACTAGCAGGAAACTTGCCACCAGGATACACAAACACCAATTGGCCATCAAAAGACACAAACCACTATCACTAGTTTCCGTACACACAGATAAAGAAGGACAAATTTCGATTGGAACAATACACACATGCTCAGACAGGCGAAACAAAGGCACGCAAAAGAATTATTACAGGTATGGCATTCTAACCAGAACTCCATCAATTTTGGTCCTATCTACCTTCCCTCGAATAAAAAAAAACAGAACCGGAAATGACATCGCCCACCTTCAGAAACCAAGACGCATAAATAGAGAGGTGGGACATACCAACAGTACTTCGCCGGAGACTCTCACTGATGATGTTACCAAGTATGATGATGAAATGTATGAAAACAAACCTTCAAGCTCAGCTAGCAAACTTACAGACTTATCAATCTGAGCTACAAATCTTCTAATAAAAATCGTTAATATTTGAACTACTTCAGCTTCGTTCTTTCCAACACACCTTTGGTCTGCAACTATCCAAAGCTTTAGCCACCAAGACTTGCCTGGCTGCGAGAGTGGCAGTCTCTAGGTATCTAATGTTAACAGGCTCAAAATCAAACTGCTATTTAAACATTCAGTCTAATCAGTACAATGTTAAAGCAGTCCAAAATTAAAACATGGTCTCTCAAAGAAACTTGAGATGCCCAGCCACAGAGTTATCAGATCTTCTTCCTGGAAGATAAAATTCCATAAATATTTTACATCAAAGATACTGCTTGATTAACTGTACTTCAGAGCAGTAGTTTTTTTAAAAAATAAGGTTTTACACAGGTAGTGTGTGTTATCGCAAGTACAAGCAAAGTACAGCATAACCATTCTTGTGAAAAATAAGACACTTTGTGAAATTGAGTCATTTAAAACTTTTTCATTTAGTTGCAAAAATACATTCACAAATGGTAGATTTGTATTTAATATACTGGTGTAGGATTCCACGCATTTTACATAAACGATGCTTCAGGTGAAAATTAATCAATCAAGTGTTTAATAATTAAGTGTTAAATTGGAATGAACCTTTGTACTTGCCTTGATTTAATTACATAGGTCACATTTTCAGAATGCAACATTGGATAGAAATTGTTGAATTTGTTTTTGATAACTACCTACCATGTAGTTTCCAACAAAACACTGACGTGATAAAAGGAATACTGGTAAATTATAAAAGAAAAGCTTGAAATTAATACACGGTAGTAATCAGAAAGTTAAAGAAACTGGGGAAATCTTAATAAAGCAAAAGCAGAAGAAATCAAAATAAGTGAATTTGTAAATGAAAGAAAATCTATAAATGTCATTTCCTTTCTGCATAAATTTTAAATTTATTTACTAAGTGCATGTATAATTAAAAGACTAGCTTGCTGCCCTACAGAGTTGTTGGCACTGTAGAAGCTCAAGAGAACATGGTGACTGACAGGCTATTTCAGAAGTTCACCTAACAGTCAGACACACTGTTACCTAATGGAGAGTTCCACTGACCAGTTCAGGTAAGGAAAGGAAGCCCTGCCTGAAGGGGACAGCAGTGAACCAGTTTTATTTTACAAAAATGTGACAGGTTTATGCATACATTTACTTGGACCAGCTTATTTTTCAGAAATTAAAAAAAAATTCTGAATTCATAATCTGTCATGTTGAGATTTGAACTTTAGATTATTAGTCCAGTAATATTACCCCTAAGTGACTGCACAATGTATCTTTCAAAAAGACACAAAAATAAACGAGCCTAAAGTTGCTTTGATAATCTAAAATTGCTGCTTCCCACACCAGCTAAGACAGACATCATGTAGGCCTAACATATATTACTAGCCAAAGGGCAGTAACCAAAATTGGATAAGGCTACACTCATCCCACCTATTAAGCAAACAATGGCAGGGAAACAAGAAAACAAAATAAATTTAAAATATAAATTTGGAAAAAATCTTGATCAGAGTACTTAAACCAATTGCCATGTCATCAATAATGCGCAATCATAATTAAGTAATACACATATTTACTAACTATGCAAACAAAAGAAATGGAGTGTATACTAATCTTGAAAGAGTACCAGAAATGCAGCATTTCAAATCAATTCAATCACTTCAATTTGGGTGAATCCCATTTTGTTACAAAGAAAGATTTTTTTTTGAGAAGAGAAACAAAACTTCCAAGACTTGATATTTGACAAATTAATTTGTTTTGACAGCTTTAATTAGGAGTCAGACAATACAACATTGCAAAAGTGCAGCTACTAATATTTCACTATTCCTTCTCATAACCTGCTGTAATCATCATTGCACTGGTCTCAGTTGAGCCAAAATAAATTTTTGTGTGTATTAAACATTTTACTGACCAATAAATAACATTTTCTCACAGGTTAACAACAATTTGCTGCTTGAAATTTACGAGCATCAATAAATTAGTTTATTGCATTAAGGGATAGCCCAAATCATTGTATGAAAGGACCCAAATTATTTAAAACTCATGAACATTGTGGCTCAACAAAAAGATTTGGTACAGTGCTAAAGAATACATCTGAAAGAACAGTAATAAATCATTAGTCACTGCAGCATTATAACAACCACTATCAAATGGTTACCAACATTAAATTATTGCACACGCTTAAACTGAGCTTTTCATACTATTTATAATGGAGTCCTCTCTTAAACTTCATGTAAAAGTTGATGGTCTTAAATAAAATTGTTGGATTCCCTCTACTGTAATTTACTATGATTCATCCTATTCATACACATTGGCATATATCAAAGCACTTTATCTAGCTGCTCATTGAGACGTCATAGCCACCATCATAATGATTCTCTCTCTCTCTCTCTCTCTCTGAGTATACAACTGTGAGCACAGAAAACGTGAGTAAACAAGTTGCGGAACAGAATTCGAGCCTTTATGATGCTTTTTATAAGGCTGCAACAACCATCATGACAAAACAATACATAATGCACACTCCATAAAAATGTAAATAAAGAAACAAAGTAACTACTTATCTTCTCTTGAATCTGGACACTGATAAACAAAACGAAAGCAAAATACCACAATTGTTGGAAATCTGAAATAAACACAAAGTACTGGGAAAACGTAGCAGGCTGACAGCATCCACGAAGGGAGAAATAATATTTCAAGTCAAATTCAAATCTTCTTAAAGCAAAGAACATGGTCACATAATAATCTGATCCAAGTTAAAGATCGAACATACCATAGAAAAATGCTCCAAATTCATTACTGCAACCATCGGGTAAGCAAATAAAAGTAGAAACCTTGTGTATGTTTTTCAGCTGTGCAATGTAGCTTGTAAATTAAGCTAAACCTCTTCACATCGTAAACTAAATTAAGTAGTCAAAACAGAAATTAATTACTGCACTCTTCAGCTATTAAAAGGATACAAAACAAAGGCAAGGACAAGCAAGCACCAAACTATGCTAATATTCATCTCATTGTGAGGGTTTGTCAGGCTGTAGTAGACTTCTGTAATAATATAAACAACTGTGGCCGAAGCAGCAAAATCCACCAACCACTGGTACTCAGGGAAATAATGGAGAACTGTAGAAGAAAGTAAACGTTTCAACAAGCAAGTATTTCAAAGTTTTTGTAAGAAAAAGGTAAAATAGTATCACCTCTTAGTTATTTACACCACATCCAGTTTTCTTTTTTAAAAATCAATTAATTGCACACTCAGTTGAAGTTGCTGTAGAGAAATGGACACTACAATCAATTATCATATATATCTAGGCTCATCTCAGGCTTCATGTATGATCCAGAAGTCAACGAAAGGGAAGAAAGAAAAATTATTTTCGAATGCAAACTCCAAATTTGAATCAAAACAAGCTTGTTAACACAGGTGAGACAGCAACATACTTTACAATTAGCTTGCCAAAAAATTGAAAATAATTTATGATAATCTTGCTCCTATTACATACAAAATGTAAGATTGTGAGGAATCATTTTGATACTGTGGCTTATCGGTTTTATCATCTATACATATATATTTCCCTTCTAGAACTTTTGTTAGAATTGAACTCACTTTGTTCAATGAACTGATCAATATTCACTATATTTGAAGCTCTATCAAAGACTTTATGAATCTTATATATTTGATTTCTCCTCTTTCCACTGTCTGGTTTCTGCTGCTAGCAATGCTCCTATTTCAAGTTAATTTTAATCTCAAGGTAGCTCATATTCATTAAATTATTTTAACACCGTTATTGCAAACCAAATGCAAGGGTTCTTTCCAGTTTACATCTTTTTTCCTAAAAATCCACTCTACATTATTCTTAAAAAAATTACTTAAGAGCTTTTTATATTGTTGCAGAAGATGGTCACAGACATTCCATCTACCTTTTCTATCACATTTTTTAAAAATCTAAAATTGTATCTGGAGTTTCCTCAGCTCAATACTACAATTTTAAACTAAATTATTCGATTCTGTTCTATTATGCTGTTGTACATATACACGGCACAACTTGTCTGATTAGCACACAAAACAATACTTTTTACATGACCTTGGTATTTGACACCAAAACTGGTGGCATTGAAGACAGCAAAGAAGGTTTTCTAAGATTACAAAAGGATCTTGATCAAATGGTCAATGGGCTAAAAAATGGCAGATGGATTTCAATCTGGATAAATGTCAGCTATTACATTTTGGTACAACAAGCAAGGGTAGACCCTTGAGTAGTGTTGTAGAACAGGGGGACTTAAGGGTGCAGGTACCTAAATTTTTTAGCTTTGCATCATATACAGGCAGGATGATTAAAAATTTGTTTGGCACACTTGCCTTTATTGCTCAATCCTTTGAGTATAGAGTTGGGAAATCATGTTGAGGCTGTACATGACATTGGTGAGGCCTCTTCTGGAATACTACGGCCAGTTCTGGTCACCCAGTTATAGGAAAGATATTATCAAGCTGGAGAGGATTCAGAAAATATTTAGCAGGATGTTGCTGGGTGTGGAAGATGAGTTACAAAGAAAGGCTGAATGTTTGTGGACTTTCTCACTGGAGCATAGAAGGTGAGAGGCAATCTGATAGATGTTTATAAAATAATGAGAGGTATAGATAGATTCTGCTCGCTGAGCTGGAAGTTTTTGCTGCAAACGTTTCGTTCCCTGGCTAGGGAACATCATCAGTGCTGTTGGAGCCTCGTGTGAAGCGCTGCTTTGATGTTTCTTCCGGTATTTTCTTCCGGAAATACCGGAAGAAACATCAAAGCAGCGCTTCACACGAGGCTCCAACAGCACTGATGATGTTCCCTAGCCAGGGAACGAAACGTTTGCAGCAAAAACTTCCAGCTCGGCGAGCAGAACCACAACAACGGATACCCGAGCTACAAATCTTCAATCAGATTTTAAAGGTATAGATAGAGTTAATGGTAGTTGTCCGTCCCCTAGGTTGGGAGATTTCAAGACTAGGGGGCACACTTTAAGGTGAGAGGAGAGAGAGATTTTAAAGAGACGTAAAAGGCAAATTTTTTTTTTACACACAGAAGGTGGTTCACGTGTGGAATGAACTTCCTGAGAAAGTGGTGGATGCGGATACAGTTACAACAGTTAAAAGATATTAGAGTAGTTACATGAATGGGCAAGGTTTGGAAGGACATGGGTCAGGAGCAGGCAGGTGAGATTAGCTTAGTTGGAGATTATGTTCAGCATAGAATGTTTAAATAAAATAATTTGCCTCCTTGCTGTATGATTCTATATGACAATAATAAATCAAATCAATAACTTTATTTCACATTATCAGAAATCAGCCACCAAACAGAACACTCTACAACTCTCAAACACAAGCTTACAGTACAAAATGTAACTACTTGGACCAAGTTCATTCTGGCTCTTTACAAATGCAACAATAACTAATTCCACTGCATTACATTCTCGATATAGCTATCTGCTGTTTCAAATATTTATCCAATTTTCTGTTAAAAGATGAAACGGCACCTGCTTCTACCACTCCCTGAGACAAACCAGTACATGCTCCAATAAGTTTATGCAAACTTTTCTTCTAACTTTTCCTTACCTTCACTACTAAATTAAACTGACAAGTTATCATTACAGACACCCCACATAAAATAATTAGTCTTTCCTTGCTCAAATTATAAAAAATACTTCAATTTTAATATGTCTTGAATCTTCTCTTAACCTTCTATTCTCCAGGAGAAAGAGTGTTAGTTTTTCCTGTCTCTCCTCACAGCTTTGTCTTTCCATCTCTGGGAAACTCCTGATAATTCTTTCCATTGGTTCTCGAATCAGAGTGTTTGTGGCTATTTATTGCCCACAAGAAAATGAAGGTGAGCTGTCTTCCTGATTCACTGCAGTTAATGTGATATGAGCACACCATAGTGCTGTTGGGATGCAAGTCCTGGAAATTTAGTCCAGTGACAGTGAAGGAACAGCTTTATAGTTTCAAGTCAGGACTGTAACAAGGGCAAGGATCTTGCAGCTGTTGGCATTCCATATAGGTTCTGCTTTTGTTCCTCTAGACGGTACAGATCACAGGTTTGGAAAGTGCTCCATTTGCATTGGAGGCATGGCAGTAATCTTGAAGATGGCAGATATACAACTATCAATTTGCCCCAATAATGGAGGAAGTACAAGTATTATTCAGGAAGTATGACATTATCAGGTGTGGGGCAACTCTCTCACTTTTGGCACAGATGTCCTGAGGAAGACTTTGCTGGTTTGAATCGGTATGCTGATCTTTGTGTCTAGGTCAATGAAGGGTGGCATGTTGGTTTTATTCTTCTCACTTTTCTGTAGTGGTTTGATACATGTCAATGGTTCACTAGGGGACAGTTAAAGCTCATCCACATTTCTGTGGATATGGAGTCACAAATAGAGGAGATTTCTTACTAGTTAGTGAACCAAATGTTCCCGGGGACAATTTAGTAATGTAGTTCCATGATTATCATTAATAAGAATAGTATTTATTCCAGATTCGTATTAATTTAAATTCCCCTAAATGCAATAGTGGCATTCTATCGGACATTACAGAAATGCAAATTGAGAGAATTATGCATATTTTAAATATCACTTATTTTAAATGTTTGAATTTTGATCTTGTTATGTGAGTTTGTGCATCTGAAGGAGTTTAAGATTAACTTGTAACTATTTCATGGTGATTTATTTGAAAACACAGTATTAGAAAGAGACCTCCTAAAGAGTAATGCCCATAAGAATGAGGCCATCGGACCTATTGAGTCCATTCCACCATTCAATCAAGGTTAATGTGTTTCTCAACTCCATTCTCCTGCCTTCTCCCTGTAACCGTTGGTCCCATTCCTAATCAAGAACTTGTCTCGGTCTTAAATACACTCAATGACTTGGCCTCCAGAGTCTTCTGCGGCAATGAGTTCCACAGATTAACCACCATCCAGGTGAAGAAATTCCTTCTCATCTCAGTTCTAAGGAGTGGTCATTGGAATCTCTTTTGAGGTAGAAGTGACCTGTACAAGAAGGACGGATTGCACCTAAATTGGAAAGGGACTAATATACGGGCAGGGAGATTTGCTAGAACTGCTTGGGAGGATTTAAACTAGTAAGGTGGCGAGGGGGAAAGACGGAGGGGTGGGGGGTGGGACCCAGGGAGATAGTGACAAAGAGATCGATCTGAGACGGGTACAGCTGAGAACAGAAGTGAGTCAAACAGTCTGGGCAGGCAGGGACAAGGTAGGACTAATAAATTAAACTGCATTTATTTCAATGCAAGGGGCCTAACAGGGAAGGCAGATGAAGTCAGGGCATGGTTAGGAACATGGGATTGGGATATCATAGTAGTTACGGAAACATGGCTCAGGGATGGGCAGGACTGGCAGCTGAATGTTCCAGGATACAAATGCTCCAGGAAGGATAGAAAGGGAGGCAAGAGCGGAGGGGAGTGGCATTTTTGATAAGGGATAGCATTACAACTGTGCTGAGGGAGGATATTCTTGGAAATACATTCAGGGAAGTAATTTGGGTGGAACTGAGAAATAAGAAAGGGAAGATCACCTTATAAGGATTGTATTATAGATCCCCCCAATAGTCAGAGGGAAATTGAGAAACAAACTTGTAAGGAGATCTCAGCTATCTGTAAGAATAATAGGATAGTTATGGTCAGGGATTTTAACTTTCCAAACATAGACTGGGACTGCCATAGTGTTAAAAGTTTAGATGGAGAGGAATTTGTAAAGTGTACACAAGACAATTTTCTGATTCAGTATGTGGATGTACCTACTAGAGAAGGTGCAAAACTAGACCTACTCTTGGGAAATAAGGCAGGGCAGGTGACGGAGGTGTCAGTGGGGGAGCACTTTGGGGCCAGTGACCATAATTCTATTCGTTTTAAAATAGTGATGGAAATGGATAGACCAGATCTAAAAGTTGAATTGGAGAAAAGGATAGACCAGATCTAAATTGGAGAAAGGCCAATTTTGACGCTATTAGGCAAGAACTTTCAAAAGCTGATTGGAGGCAGATGTTCGCAGGTAAAGGGACGGCTGGAAAATGGGAAGCCTTCAGAAACGAGATAACGAGAATCCAGAGAAAGTATATTCCTGTCAGGGTGAAAGGGAAGGCTGGTGGGTATAGGGAATGCTGGATGGCTAAAGAAATTGAGGGTTTGGTTAAGAAAAAGGAGGAAGCATATGTCAGGTATAGACAGGATAGATCGAGTGAATCCTTAGAAGAGTATAAAGGAAGTAGGAGTATACTTAAGAGGGAAATCAGGAGGGCAAAACGGGACATGAGATAACTTTATCAAATAGAATTAAGGAGAATCCAAAGGGGTTTTACAAATATATTAAGGACAAAAGGGTAACTAGGGAGACAATAGGGCCCCTCAAAGATCAGCAAAGCTGCCTTTGTGTGGAGCCACAGAAAATGGGGGAGATACTAAATGAATATTTTACATCAATATTTACTGTGGAAAAGGATATGGAAGATATAGACTGTAGGGAAATAGATGGTGACATCTTGCAAAATGTCCAGATTACAGAGGAAGGAGTGCTGGACGTCTTGAAACGGTTAAAAGTGGATAAATCCCCAGGACCTGATCAGGTGTACCCGAGAACTCTGTGGGACGCTAGAGAAGTGATTGCTGGGCCTCCTGCTGGGATATTTGTATCATTGATAGACACAGGTGAGGTGCCCGAAGACTGAAGTTGGCAAACGAGGAGCCACTGTTTAAGAAGGGCATTAAAGACAAGCCAGGGGAACTATAGACCAATGAGCCTGACTTCGGTGGTGGGCAAGTTGTTGGAGAGAATCCTGAGGGACAGGATGTACATGTATTTGGAAAGGCAAGGACTGATTTGGGATCGTCAACATGGCTTTGTGCGTGGGAAATCATGTCTCACAAACTTGGTTTGAGTTTTTTGAAGAAGTAACAAAGAAAATTGATGAGGGCAGAGCAGTAGATGTGATCTATATGGACTTCAGTAAGGTTCCCCATGGGAGATTGATTAACAAGGTTAAATCTCATGGAATACAGGGAGAACTAGCCATTTGGATACAGAACTGGCTCAAAGGTAGAAGACACAGCGAGGTGGTGGAAGGTTGTTTTTCAGACTGGAGGCCTGTGACCAGTGGAGTGTCACGAGGATCGATGCTGGGTCCTCTACTTTTTGTCATTTACATAAATTATTTGGATGCGAGCAGAAGAGGTACAGTTAGTAAGTTTGCAGGTGACACCAAAATTGGAGGTGTAGTGGACAGCGAAGAGGGTTACCTCAGATTACAACAGGATCTGGACTAGATGGGTCAATGGGCTAAGTGGCAGATGGAGTTTAATTCAGATAAATGCAAGGTGCTGCATTTTGGGAAAGCAAATCTTAGCAGGACTTATACACTTAATGGTAAGGTCCTACGGAGTGTTGCTGAACAAAGAGACCTTGGAATTCACGTTCATAGCTCCTTGAAAGTGGAGTCGCAGGAAGATAGGATAGTGAAGGCGGCGTTTGGTCTGCTTTCCATTCTTGGTCAGGGTATTGAGTACAGGAGTTGGAAGTTCATGTTGCAGCGTTACAGGACATTGGTTAGGCCACTGTTGGGAATACTGCGTGCAATTCTGGTCTCGATCCTATCAGAAAGATGCTATGAAACGTGAAAGGGCTCAGAAAAGATTTACAAGGATGTTACTGGGGTTGGAGGATCTGAGCAACAGGGAGAGGCTGAACAGGCTGGGGCTATTTTCCCTGGAGCGTCGGAGGCTAATGGGTGACCTTATAGAAGTTTACAAAATTATGAGGGGCATGGATAGGATAAATAGGCAAAGTCTTTTCCCTGGGATGGGGAGTCCAGAACCAGAGGACATAGGTTTAGGGTGAGAGGGAAAAGATATAAAAGAGACCTAAGGGGCAACTTTTTCACACAGAGGGTGGTACGTGTATGGATGAGCTGCCAGAGGATGTGGTGAAGGCTGGTACAATTGCAACATTTAAGAGGCATTTGGATGGGTATATGAATAGGAAGGGTTTGGAGGGATATGGGCTGGGTGCTGGCAGGTGGGACTAGATTGGGTTGGGATATCTGGTCGGCATGGACGGGTTGGACCGAAGGGTCTGTTTCCATGCTGTGTTTCTCTATGACTCTATGACTCTAATCCTGAACTACCTCCCTTTCCTAGGAGCAACTGCTTTACACACCCATCTGAAGCAAGATCTCAAACAGTGAGCCCAAACCCAAAAAAAGTAATTCCAGAATCTTCAATGTGGAAGTCTTGTGAAATACATTATGAATTATGGTCGCTCATAAACTCTCCCAATGTAAGCAAAGGCCCATTATAGCATAGAGACATAAGCTATTTTGATTGGGAAACATTTCAGAAACCTGAAGCACAAAGAGTCTGAGGAGTCCTAGTCAGGATTCTTTTAATGTGCAGATTCAGTTGACAGTTAGGAAGTTAAATGCAATGTTAGAATTCATTTTGAGGGATTTGAATACAAGAGCAGGGATGTACTGCTAAGGCTGTACTATGAATCTGGTCAGACTACATTTTGGAATATTCTTAACAGTTTTGGGCCTTGTATCTAAGGAAGGATGTGCTAGCATTGGAGGGGGTCCAGAGGAAGTTTACAAGAATGATCCTAGGGATGAAGCGCTTTTCATGTGAGGACTCTGGATCTGTATTTAATAGGGTTTGGAAGGATGAGTAGGATCTCATTAAAACTTAGAAAATACTGAGAGACTTGGATAGAGTGGACATGGAGAAGATTTTTCCATGACTTTTCAAGACTAGGACCTGAGGGCACAGCCTCAGAGTGAAGGGATGAGAGGCATAGAGATGTACAGCATGGAAGTAGACCCTTCGGTCCAACCCGTCCACGCCGACCAGATATCCCAACCCAATCTAGTCCCACCTGCCAGCACCCAGCCCATATCCCTCCAAACCCTTCCTATTCATATACCCATCCAAATGCCTTTTAAATGTTACAATTATACCACCACATCCTCTGGCAGCTCATTCCATACATGTACCACCCTCTGCGTGAAAAAGTTGCCCCTTAGGTCTCTTTTATATCTTTTCCCTCTCACCCTAAACCTATGCCCTTCTAGTTCTGGACTCCCCGATGCCAGGGAAAAGACTTTGCCTATTTATCCTATCCATGCCCCTCAATTTTGTAAACCTCTGTAAGGTCACCCCTCAGGCTCCGACGCAAGAGTTTACCAGTGTGTGAAGTTTAGCATAAAAAGTTCCATACCAGAAGTTTTGATTAGAACCCTAAAGGGATGACCATGAAGCTAAGGAAGTAAACGTTTAGGTAAATGACTAAAAAAGGAAGAGACTACCAGATTTGCATAGCTTGGAATTGAAGCAACAGCTAGATCAAACTCTACTTAGGATTGAGATGGAAATTCTCTGGCATTTGAGCACTGTAACTGAATGCTGTTGGGATTGTATTTTTACTATATATTTTGACATTTTGCAATGTGTATCAGAAGTAAATAGGCTGGTTTATCTTAAGTTAATTTCTTTAATATTATAATTGTCTGTCAACATTGCTGAACCTGATTCTAGAGCATTCAGATCATGTGTCAAAAATCACCCTGATAATACCAAAAAAAGAGACAAAATATGATCTATCAAGCCAGATTTCAGCCTGTGATCTCACTTGCCAGTAATAACAATTGGGTTACAAAAGTCTCTGCAGCATTAGTGCAGGCCTCTGGGTAACTAATAGAAACAAAAGGGAAACACTGTAAAGGCTAGAATTCCGAAATTAAAATAAAGCTCTGGTCCTCTGGAGAGAGAAGGGGAGTGAATATTTCAATCAAATATTGCTTTCCTTTGGAATTGATATCATGTGTTCCAAGAAACAGTGTTTGTGGAGTGGGGGAAATGGAGAAAAATAGATGAAAAGGGCCATTGTTGGACAGTTGGATGGGGGCAGGCTGTGATTCCTCTAAGTCAAATCTGTTTGAACATCTCAAGTTGTGGTAGCTTGAGGAAATGAATAGACCATTTGCTTCCGCATGCTCCTTACTTGAAGCCTCTTAACCATTTATGCAAAACAGCAAGCATAATTAAACCCAGTTATTTTGTAGAGAATACTGCTCACCTCCTTTTGCTTCATTCTTTAGGACTGTACACTCTCACCACATCTTTCTCATTTTGTATGCTTATAAATCCTGAGTTTTACAGGCTAATATATTCTACTAGCCATTTTTTTGGATCTTCTAACTTCTCTACTTATCTGTTAACCACCCTTTCCATATTCTTCATTCATCCAGGTATATTGTTACGTCTAAACTTATCATATGGCTTCCTGTTGCGTTTGAATAGTTTAAACTTCTCTCTTCAAAAGGAATAATAATCACCTTAGAATGAATGTGTGTTTATTACTTATTTCAGATTTCACATTTTTCTACCTCTAACCTATTTGCAAATGTCTTACCCAGTCAATTTAGACAAGATTCCTTATCATCATACTCAAATTTGATTTTTACAACAGCTTTTACTCATATTTACTTATTTTATGTTGAAAGTTGTGTATCAATTAGCATTAAATCACCTTACATTCTTTTGTAGACATTTTATATACTGAAATTTAAAGCACCTCAAAATAAAGAGATCTGAGCAAATGTGGTTGTACGAACATTTTTGCAGGAAGCTATCTAAAAAATAAAATTTGCATTTAATTATGTATTCAATTTCAATGAAGAGCAGTACAAGAATTTTGAAGTAAATATTTTGAAAAAAAAAATTAGGCACTTTAAAAGATTCATTCAGAATTTTGTGACTCAGTGATACTGTGCCATTCGACCAGGATTGTACCAAATTTCGTCTGGTCTCTGTCATCTTGGCACATGGTCGAAGAACTACAATTGAACACAGCATCCTTGAATTGATAAATTAGAGGGATGCAGCTATTTATTTTCCTCTTCCCTCCATATACTAAAGGTAAAGATTCCTCCTTTTGTCTTGAATTGGTGAACAAAGCTAGAAAGTACATTAGGATGTCACACAAAAGGACAAATTCAGATATATTCAAAATAACATGGTCACACTAAATAGCCATGCTTATGACTTTGTAGATATTTCCACCAACAACCAAGTTAGTTTATGCTAATAAGTCAGTAGCAAAGGTCAAGAGTGGTGTAGACAGAAAATAAGTGATTGGAAGAGACATTTGGGCAAGTGAACTTGATGTGATGAAACAAACATTAAATAGGGTCCATCTCAACTCAAAAAAAAATGTAGGACTGCATCAGGGCAAAACTTGCATTGTGCATTCAAGGGCAAAGCATATGATCTAGTCACAGGAAGAAATAAATTATGTATTACAGTTGAGAACGTTCAGTGGCAAGGAAATAATTTGCTCACATCAGCAGAAAAAAAAAGTTAAAAACTGGTCAGCATTCTGTACTAAGGCAGTTACAAAAGATTTCATATGACCCCTGTATATAAAACTGCCTGAAGGATGATTTTATGATGACTTGTTTTATCTTGGCTTCTAACCAAGATAAATCAATTAAAGATGGTTGCTTTGATCAGGAGAACCAAAACATTTAAATCAATCTCTCCAACATATGTAGAATTCTAATAAAAAGAAATGGAGAAGTACTTAAATATAACATTACTTGAAATATTTCCACATACACCACAGGGAATTTGAAAATAAAAGCTAATTTCTCAAGTTACATTAAAAGAAAATTAGTGAGTGTGGAATACTCACCACGTGAAGTTCAAGGGGGTTTTCAATTATTTAATTAAATGTCCATCTTCAGCCATATATCCTACCTCGTGTATCCACCTCTGTAATGGTCTTTGCTTCCAAATGCAGATCAATATCCTTAGGAACAGTCAGTGGCTTGCTTTCTATGTGCCCATTGTACTTCCTGGCAAAACCACGATATAAGGTGGCTGTAAGTCTACTAATGGAAACTCACGTTCCTCACTCAGATTCCGATGGAAGATCCTTACCTTCTCAACCTTGGTAGCGACTAATTTTGCACACGCCTAAACACTAAACAAACACTGATGCTCTTCCATCTTATTTGGAGAGGCTGTAAACATTGCTACAACAATTTGCATTCATTCAAGAATACTTCAATGAAGAAAACTAAAGTTGTCAAGGGTAAGATAAAACAGAAATAGGGACAAGAAAGATTTATTTGACCTTATCAAAAGCTTGGTAAAGGTGATGGTAGAGAGATTTATGAGGGAATTCCAGAGTGGGATCAAGGAAATCAAAACCTTCAATAATTGGGTGAGTGTGTCAGGCATGCAGGTGAAGATCTCAGGGACACCAATAAAGGGTAAAGTCAAGAGAATGAAAAGTTCATAGGCATACAAGAGCTTCGAGACAGTGTGACTATATAGACAGAGTCAAGGGCAAGGACAAAATCAAAAACTTTAAATTGGAAATGCTGATGAACAGGCAGTCAGAAGTCAGCAAGGTTGTGGGATGATAGGCAAACGGAACTTGGTATGAATATGGTACAGGCATTTTGAACAAACTAATTTATGTAAAGAGTGAAGAATAGTATTTCAGCATTGCATTGATCAAGAATGGAAAGGAACAAATCTGAGGGTTTGAACATAAAACTGAGGGACAAAGACTGGTGGTGACATTGAGAAGGCAGCAGTTGGTCTCGGTGATAGAGAAGATCTAGGATAGGTTCAGATTGAACAAGATTGAAATTCCAATCCTGAAAAGTGACTCCAGATGTTTTGAAAATTGATAGTAACAGAATTTGTGCACACAACTTTGTAACAAGGTGTGGTGTGTGCACAAGTGAATTAGGGAATCGAAGAGTTCAGCACGAACTCAATTATCTCGTGAGAAGACTGCATCATGGTCACACCTTAACACTGTAATCCAAAAGATTAAATTGTTAGCTTCATGGTTACATTTGACAAAGAAGCATTTTAAATAAACTTAACTTTATATTTTTATTGATCCCTCTACCTTTATCAGAGTTTCATTCTAAATTAGTATTGCAAAATTGTGATTTTTAAAATATTCATTCACAAAATGTGGACATCACTGGCTAGTTATTGACTTCAAGAATCTTCCAGATGTTCTCTTTTATTTCCATAAATGCACAGCTAAGGACTTTGAAAATAAATCTTCCAAAAGACAAACCAAGAGAAATAAAAGGGTACAATAGCCTATTGCTTATGATACTGAACCAAATAAATTCAAGTCTCACTGTGGCAAGTCAAAGGGTGACGGTAGCATTGTGGTAATGTTAGTGGACCAGTAATCCAGAAGTCCAGGCTAATGCTCTGGGGATATGAAATCAAATCTAGTACTGCAGTTAGTATAAATTAATTTAATTAATAGATCTGGAATTACATACTAGTTTTGGTAATGGCAAGCCAGGAAACTATTATTAATTGTTGAAAAACCGATCTGGTGTACTCTGTCCTTGAGGGAAGGAAACCTGCCAACCTTACCTGGCCTGGCCTCAAAGATTGCAAAACAAATTGCAGTGTGGGAGGTATCTCTTTAATGCCCTTTGAAGTGACCAAACAAGCCATTCAGTTCAAGGGCAACCAGCAACAAATTCTGGCCTTGCAAACGACACTCACATCCCAAAGAATAAAGAAAAAAACTAATAAGTCTCAGATTAGGAAGTGCATTGCTAGGAAACAAAATAGAAATTAAAGTAAATAGTTCTTAAACATTGTTTCCCCACTACAAAGAATGTTTTGGCTCTATTTTGAATATAAGTGTGGCCTGTCTTACATGCATAAGCAAAAACTAATTACAACTGGTGTGAAGCATGATAGAAGTTTTAAGTAATTGGTTGAGAAACAAAACGTCTCACACTTGCACTTCAACATACAACTAGCACTTGGCCAAGAATGATCATATGGATCAATATATGCATTAGGAGCTCTTGGCTTTACCAGACTATGAAAACTGACAATATAAAAGTTGAACTTATATTTTCCTAGTTAAATAGTGGATTCCAACTGTTGCTTCAGTTTGGTTTGCAGAATTACAGAACTACAGTTGTGTACAAAAGAAAAAAAAAATCCATGCTGAAATTAAACATTCCCAGTGACAGCCACAAACAAGCTTTGGAAGGGAAGAAGTTCCTTATGGGTTTATTCATGTGTTTAGGAAGCCTGTTTGTATGGAACAAGATCTTGGTCAATAAACAGCAAATAGACTGGCAACTGGATGTTGAGTACAGTTCCTTCTTCATCTTGCGTTTATCCTTTCCCTCTCTCATCCTGTGCCTATAACATCCTACGCAAGTAAATCACTGTACGATTGCTGTCTAATCACCATCCACTAATCACTATTACAGCCCTCAGCACACCCTCACCTTCTATCAATAACCAATTGCTCTAAATAGGGCCCAGAAGACATGGTCTTAAAACTATTGCCTTCACCAACAATCCGCTGTCTTTCCCTCTTGTTTGGTCACCTTTTGTCCTCTTCATCTTTCACTTGATCTTCTACTCCCTTCACAAGTAAAAGGGGAAGCAAATGCACAAAGTAGGAACAGCAGAGAAGGGGCTCAAGGGCTGAAGAGTAAAGACAAACCTTGCATTTAGATAGTATTTTTCATAACTAAAGATGATCAGAAGTGCTTTGAAACCAATGAACTCCTGTTCTGATAAGTTTAATGTAGGAAACACAAAAGTCAATTTGGACACAGGAAGGCCCCACAAATAGCAATAGGATAATAATGGTACATCTTCTTTCAAGACAGAGTCATAGTTATACAGCACAGAAGCAGACCCTTCGGTCCAACTCATCCGTACTGACTAGATATCCTAAATTATCTCATCCTAGATGCCAGTATGTGGCCCACATCTCTCTAAATCCTTCTTATTCATATATCCATCAACATGTCTTTCAAAAGACATAATGTACCTGACTCTATCTACCACTCCCTCTGGCAGCTCATCCTTTAACGCACAACCCTCTGTCTGACAAAGTTGCTCCTCAGGTCCCTTTTAAATCTTTTCCCTCTCAACTTCAACCTATGCCCTCTAGGTTTGCATTGCCCTACCCCGGGAAAAAGACTTAAGCTATCCAAGCCCTCATGATATTATAAACTGATATTAGGTCACCCCTCAGCCTCTGACACTCCAGGGAAGAAAAGGCCCCAGCCTATTCAACCTCTCTCTATACTGTAAACCCTCCAGTCCCAGCAACATCCTTGTAAATCTTTCCTGAACCATCTCGAGTTTAACAATATGTTTTTAACAGCAGGGAGACCAGAACTGAACACAGTATTCCAACAGTGGCATCACCAATGTCCTGTACAGCCACAAAATGAGATCCCAACTTCTACATTCAATGTACTGACCAATAAAGGCAAGCATGCCAAACGCCTTCTTCACCATCCTGCCTACTTGTGACCTCACTTTCAGGGAACTATGCAGCTGCACTGCTCGGTTTCTTTTGCTCAGTAATACTCGGCAGGGCCCTACCATTTACTGTCAAGAGTGCTGGAAAAGCACAGGTCAGGCAGCATCCAAGGAGCAAGAGTGTCAATGTTTTGGGCAAAAATCCTTCATCAGAAATGAGGCTAAGGGGGTGGTAAGATAAATGGGAGGGGGGGTGGAAAGATAGCCGAGAGTGGAATTGTGAATAAGGGATAGCATTTTTCTAGGAGGCAGAGTGGGAAGAGGTCTAGTCCAGGTACTGTGAGGGTTGGTGGTTTTGTAGAAAATGTCAGTGTTGAGTCGATCACTGTTGATTGAAAGAGCAGAACGCTTCAACTCCCCCTCCCACTCTGCACGTCCTGGGCCTCCTTCATCACCAGTCCCTAACCACCCGATGCCTGGAGGAAGAACAACTCATGTTCTGCCTCAGAACCTTCCAACCCTTGGCATCAATGTGGATTTCACAAGTTTCCTCATTTCCCCTCCCGCTACCTTATCCCAGATCCAACCTTCCAACTCGGCACTGCCCTCATGACTTGTCCTACCTGTCCATCGTCCTTCCCACCTATCTGCTCCACCCTCCTCTCACCATTACCCCAACCTCCATCTACCTATCGCACTCTTAGCTACCTTTCCCCCAGCCTCACCCCCCACCCCCGCCACCCCCCCTCCCATTTATCTCACCACCCACTTGGCTCTCAGCATCATTCCTGATGAAGGGCTTTTGCCTGAAACGTAGACTCTCCTGCTCCTCAGATACTGCTTGACCTGCTAAGCTTTTCCAGCACCACACTATTGACTCTAACCTCCAGCATCTGCATTCCTCACTTGACCCCACCATTTAGTGTCCAAGTCCTGCACTGGTTTGCCTTATCATAATGCATAATTACACCTCACATTTATCTAAATTACAGTCCATCTGCCAATCTTCAGCCCATTAGCCCATCTAATCAAGGTCCCATTTTACTCGGAGATAACCTTCTCCACTGTCTACTTCATCAATTTTGGTGTCATCTGCAAACTTATTAACCATGCTTTCTGTATTCACATCCAAATCATTTATATAAAATGATGAAAAGCAGTGGATCCACCACTGATCTTTGCAGTACACCACTGGTCACAGGGCTCAAGTCTGAAAAGGAATCTTCCACCACCACTTTCTTCCTCCTATCTTCAAGCCAATTTTGTATACAGTCAATTGGCTAGGCACCCGTGGACTCCGTGTGATCCAATCTTGCAAACCAGTCTAACATGTGGAATCTTGTTGAACATCTTGCTGAAGTCCATATAGACAACATTTGTCACTCTGCCTTCATCACTCTTCTCTGTCACTTCTTCAAAAATCTAATCAATTTAGTGAGATACCATTCCCCACACACAAAGCCATGTTGACTATTCCTAATCAGTCCTTGCCTTTCAAAATGCACGCAAATCTTGTCTCT
This sequence comes from Hemiscyllium ocellatum, assembly GCF_020745735.1. NCBI lineage: Eukaryota > Metazoa > Chordata > Chondrichthyes > Orectolobiformes > Hemiscylliidae > Hemiscyllium > Hemiscyllium ocellatum. The sequence continues at coordinate 49,407,909 of NC_083402.1, forward strand.
CAGAATACCCTCCAGCAACTTGCCCACCACTCACATCAGACTCACTGGTCTCTAGTTCACTGGCTTTGCCTTACCATCTTTGTTAAATAATCAGACCATATTAGTCAATCTCCAGTTTTCTGGCACCTCAACAATGGCTATTGATGACACAAGCATCTCAGGAAGGGGTCTAGCAATCTCTGCACTAGCTTCCCACAAAATTCCAGGACACAACTAATTGGGTCCTAGGAGTTATATCCACTTTTATGTGTTTTAAAACGTCCAGCACTTCCTCTTCTCTAATATGTGGAGGTGCCAGTGTTAGACTGAGTGGACAAAGTTAAAAATCACACAACACCAGGTTATAATCCAGCAGGTTTATTTGAAAGTACAAGCTTTTGGAGTGCTGCTCCTTCATCTTGTAGCTAGTGGGGCAGGATCATAGGACACAGAATTTCTAGTAAAAGATCAAAGTGTCATACAACTGATGCGATGAATTGAACAAATCTACATTGCTGTTAAGATTCTGCCCGACTAGCTACCTAACAAAGGAGCAGTGCTCCAAAAGCTTGTACTTACAAATAAACCTATAGGACTATAACCTGCTGATGTGAGATTTTAACTTCCTCTAATAATGGACACTAAGATATCATTACTCAATTCTCCAAATTCTTTAGCTTCGATGTCCTTCTCCACAGTAAAATATTTGTTTGGTTTCTTATTCATCTCCTGTGGATTCCACACATAGATGGCCTTGTTGATTTTTAAAAGGATCCTATTCTCTTCCCTATCTACTCTTTTGGCATTAACATATTTGTGGAATCTCTTTGGATTGTCCTCAACTCTATTTGCAAGAGCTACCTCATATCCACTTTTTGCTCCGCTGATTTCCCTTTTAACTATACTGCTACTGTCCTTATACTCCTGTAAAGGCTATACTCAATCCCAGTTGTCTATATTTGACATATGTCCCCTTTTTCTTGACCAGAGCCTCAATTTCTCTCATCATCCAGTATTCCTTACACCTACCAGCCTTGCCCTTCACACTAACAGGAACATATTGTATCTGAACTCTTGTTATCTCATTCAAAAATGAGATAACAAGATTCCCACTTTCCAACTGTCCCTTTACCTGCGAATAGCCTCTCCCAATCAAGCTGTGAAAGTTCTTATTTAATACCTTGAAAATTGGCCTTACACCAATTTAGAACTGTAACATTCAGAACCAATCTATCCTTTTCCATAACATTTTTAAACTAATAGAATTATGATTACTGGCCCCAAAATGTTCCCCCACTGACACCTCAGCCACTTGTTATGCCTTATTTTTCAAGACGTTGGTCGAGGCATAAATTTTGGCTGAGAACAGCAGTGAGAATTCTCCTGCCTCTCTCTGAAATCATGCACAGAATTTTTAACATGCAGTTAAGAGCACAGACAGGCCTTGAGTTTAGCCTTGAGCCGAATTAATGGCGCTAAAGGTTAACCTAAGTCCTGAAGGGCTGAATCCTGGGTTCTTAAAAGCATGGCTGCAGAGATGGCGCAGGTATCAGTTGTCAACTTCCAAAATTGCCCACCTTCTTTAAAGGTCTCAGTGCATTTAGCTGGGCAAATTTAATATATCTATTCAAGAAAGGAGAGGCACAGAAAGCACGAAACTATAAACCAGTTAACAGAATTTAGTCATCATGAAAATTCGAGAATTAAGGAGACAGGATTTAGAAATTCATAACCCAATCAGGTATCGTCAGCATGATTTTTTGAGAAAGAAAAACTGCATTTCACAAATTTACTAGAGATCTTGAAAAAAGAAATTAAATTCACAAAGAGATGCCAGTAAAATATTTGGATTTCCAAAAGGCATTGGATAAGATGCGATAGAAAAAGTTACTATGCAAGGTAAGAAGTCATGGTGTTAGGGTGTGATTTGCAGGATTGGCTAACGACAGGCAGAGGGGAGAAATACATACCATTTTTCAGGTTACTGGACTGCGACTAGTGAAATGCCACAGAGATCAGTGCCAGGACCTCTATGATTTATAATCTAGATTAATGAATTGGATGAAGACACCTACTGTACTGTAACTAAACTTGCTAATGACACAAACAATACATGGGGATATAGCTGTGAGGAGGATACAAGGGGTTTAAAGAAGAGATATAGATTAGTTAAAATGGGCAAAAATTTGGTTGATGCAGTAAAATAATGTAGGAAACTCAAGAGTTCCAACTTGAACAGGAAGAACAGAAAAGTAGAATACCAATGAAATGTAGACAGTCTGCAGACTGGTGTGGCATTAAAAGCAACATGGTGTCTGTATACATCAATCACAAAGAAGTCAGTAGTAAAGAACAGCAAGAAATTTGGAAGGCGAGAGGAACATTGACCTTTATAGTAATGGTCAGAGAGTATAAAACTCGGAAAGTCTTACAACAACTGTACAGGGGCATTTTTGAGGTTGCACCTAGAGTATTAGCTTTAGTCTTCTAACTTAAGGGATATATTTGCAATGGAAACACTTCAGGAATATTAGACTGATTGCTGGGATGAAGAGGTTACCTTATGGGCTTATACTTACTGAAGTTTAGAAGAATAATGACTGGTCTTATTGAAACAAATATCTTGATTGGGTAGGTATGAAGAAGGTTTTCACTAAGGGTGAAGCTGGAACTAGGGACACAGTTTAAAAATAATGCGTCACCCATTTAGGATGGAGATGAGTAAATATTTTGTTTGTCAGAGGGTCATTAGTCTTAGGAGTCTGAGGTTGAGCCACTGAATATATTCAAGGGTCAGTTAGACTATTGGTCTCCAAAGGAGTTATACACAAAAGGAAACAGGCAGGAATAGTAGTTTTAGGCCACAAACGGACAAACCACGATCTTATTGAATGCTGGAGCAAGCTTAGAGGCCTGATTGACTGACTGTTATGAAGTTGTAGGCTTGTACTATATCGTTAAGATAGAGTGAAAATTAAAAAGCTGGTAAATTGTCATGTGACTGACTGCAGGCACACAGTGTTCTGGATAATTTGAAGATGTAACGTTTGAGTTGAAACTCAGATACTGATCTGAGCTGTTTTCCACAACAATTTAAATGCAATCAGTTTAAATTATGCCCCAAGATACTAAAAACCAATCGATTTTGAATTTTCTGGTTTTGACGACATCAAGCCAATGAGACGACCCAATGTTTTGGGGTATAAAAATCAGGCATTTTGAATTGTTAGCCAGAGTCAAAGAACACCACACAAACTGCCGACAGACCCTCTCTCTGAAAGGTACCTTTTCATATGAGAAATCTGTGGAGAAGACCGAAGACGAGCCTAGAAGATTCAGAGGTGGATTGACACCGCTAGCTGGTCTTGAAAATTAATTGTTTCTTTGTAAATTTTATAGGGGCTTTATCGGATTAGTAGATAAATATAGAGTGGGAGGTAGGTGAATCGTTAAGACAAAAGGAGGCTTACAGACTAAATAGTTGATGGTTAATTTTCTCTTTTGGATTTAAAGAATATATGCGAGCATAAGAGGTACAGTTAGTAAGTTTGCAGATGACACCAAAATTGGAGGTGTCGTGGACAGTGAAAAGGGTTACCTCAGATTACAACAGGATCTGGGCCGGATGGGCCAATGGGCTGAGAAGTGGCAGATGGAGTTTAATTCAGATAAATGCGAGGTGCTGCATTTTGGGAAAGCAAATCTTAGCAGGACATATTCACTTAATGGTAAGGTCCAAGGGAGTGTTGCTAAACAAACAGATCTTGGAGTGCAGGTTCATAGCTCCTTGAAAGTGGAGTCACAGGTAGATAGGATAGTGAAGGCGGCGTTTGGTATGCTTTCCATTCTTGGTCAGAGTATTGAGTACAGGAGTTGGGAGGTCATGTTGCGGCTGTACAGGACATTGGTTAGGCCACTGTTGGAACATTGCGTGCAATGCTGGTCTCCTTCCTCTTGGAAAGATGTTGTGAAACTTGAAAGGGTTCAGAAAAGATTTACAAGGATATTACCAGGGTTGGAGGATCTGAGCTACAGGGAGAGGCTGAACAGGCTGGGGCTGTTTTCCCTGGAGCATTGGAGGCTGAGTGGTGACCTTATAGAGGTTTACAAAATTATGAGGAGCATGGGTAGGATAAATGAACAAAGTATTTTCCCTGGGGTCACGGAGTCTAGAACGAGAGGGCATAGGTTTCGGGTGAGAGGGAAAAGATATAAAAGAGACCGAAGGAGCAACATTTTCACACAGAGGGTGGTACATGTATGGAATGAGCTATCAGAGGATGTGGTGGAGGCTGGTACAATTGCAACATTTAAGAGGCATTTGGATGGGTATATGAATAGGAAGGGTTTGGAGGGATATGGGCCAGGTGCTGGCAGGTGGGACTAGATTGGGTTGGGATATCTGGTTGGCATGGATGGGTTGGACCGAAGGGTCTGTTTCCACGCTGTACATCTCTATGATTCCATGAAATTGTGGAATTTGGGTAGTTCCCAGTCACTCATACTTGAACAAAGGGCAGCATGGTGGCACAGTGGTTAGTAATTCCCGCCTCAGGCGACTGACTGTGTGGAGTTTGCACATTCTCCCAGTATGTGCATGGGTTTCCTCCGGGTGCTCTGGTTTCCTCCCACAGTCCAAAAATGTGCAGGTCAGGTGAATTGGCCATGCTAAATTGCCCGCATTGTTAGGTGTAGGGGAATGGGTCCGGGTGGGTTGCTCTTTGGAGGGTCGGTGTGGACTTGTTGGGCCGAAGGGTCTGTTTCCACACTGTAAGTAATCTTTAAAAAAAATTACGAGGCGAGGCAAGCTTTTCCGTGTGTCAGGTTTAAATTGGCAGATGGGTTTACCCTGTGTCGTAACACTATTTCTGCTGTTGCTTCTTACAATCTTAAAAGGAGTGTCAGTTTAACACTTGTCAGAAAGATCATGTTTCTAGAGTGAGATTTGAATCCAAAGCATTACAACTCAGAGCCAAGAGTGGCATCACTGAGTTTCTACTGACACCTAAGAGCAAGACAAAGAAAGATGACAACTGTGGGCTCTCTTAAGTGTCAAAAGAACTGGAAAGAAATGTTCCCTGGCTCTTGACACTAAGCCAAAATAGATTAATTTAATGACAATTGGACAGATAAACTACATACAATGTTCAAGAAGTGAAATCATAGCAATCATTACCTGTCTTTCCTGGATTTTGCTTTTTGGTGTTTTCCAGCAAGGGCCTGAAGTTGTTCTTCTGTAGGATGCTGATACCATTTCAAACTGCAAGAATACAGATGTAACATTACTGCCATTCAAAAATGGTTTTTTTCCCAACAATCACTAAATTAATCAGGTGTACATGGAAAAAAAAGTGTTCCACTTTGGACAAATGTAATACTGCAGACTATGGGTCTTGCAATGTTGCTAGGTAAATTTGTCCCGAGACAAAATCACAAATAACCAACAGCATCTTAAAAAGTCACAAAGGTCAACCATTTTACTACTTTCATGTTGCTTGTATTTTTAGCTGTTTCACTTCTTAAAATTTCCTTTTATCTCTTTTGTTATTTTCTTCCACAATTCCAGTTTTGAACTACCAGACAAGTCTGAATTTCCTTGTACACGTTCAGCAAATTAGATGATGTTTTGAAAATGTATCCTAAATCATTCAACTTTTAACAACTTCATTGAACAAAGAGCAGTCAAAAAGGTAAAAGGACAAAATTTGAACACAAGATATGATTGGTATGGAGACTGGCAATCATACAAATGAAATAAGATACAGACCAATATAAAGTCACAAATCATGACAGGCATACAAAGTCAGAAGCAAGGAAATAGGCTGTCAGTCTCTACTCACATTTTCATTTCCTTTCTCACTTCTCTGAACTTTCTATATTCAGGCTTATTATCATTTGTTCCATCTGTTATGTATACCTTTTTTTTTGCTTCATCTTACTTTCTATCACCTTCACCACATAGGGAGGTCAGACTCTGGTTGCCCCATCTTTCTCCCTCATGAGAATGTATCTCAACTCTACTTGAATCAAATTCAATGAAAAGGCAGCCCATGTTTCTAGTCCAGATTTCTCTCTCGTTTTTAGCTGTCCTTTTTAACACCACCAGTATTAGGTGCACCCAGGGCCAGATGTACCTTTGGATGAGTTTTTGTTTATAAAGAGCGGGTGGCAGAATCCTGAGTTACTTCTTTGATTTATTCAGGGCTTGTCTGATAACAAATTTGGTGCCTTTCCACTTATATTGGAGTCATTTTGTTGCCAAAACAAAAGCTGTTGTGTGTCATCCGAATGTTTCATTATTACCATTAGACAGAACTGTATGGGAATGGGCTCTTCGGCCCATGATGTTGAGCTGAACGTGATGCCAAATTAAACTAATCCTTTCTGCCCACCCTTGGTCCAAATCCCTCTATTCCTTGCATATTCATGGACTTGTCTAAAAATCCCTTAAATGTCCACGTTGTATTTGGCTCCATCATCATCCTTGGCAGTATGCTTCAGACTCCGACCACCCTGTCTAAAATAAACTTGCCCCTCACAACTCCTTTGAACTTTCCCCCTCTCACATTAAATGCATGTTGCCAGTATTAGACATTTTAAGTCTGAATAACAATGCAAAGTACTCATTTAGGATCTCTCTCACATCTTCTACCTCCAAGCACAAGTTCTCTCTTTTATCCTTGAGTGGTCCTACCATCTCCCTAGTTATCCTCTTAATGTATGTGTAGAATGCTTTGGGATTCTCTTTAATCCCATTCTTGCCAAGATCATTTCATAGTCCCTTCTTGCTCTCCTAATTCCCTGCTTAAGCTCTTTCCTGCTTTCATAGTACTCCTCAAAAGCCCTGTCCAATTTTAGCTTCCTATAACTTACATATGCTTTTTTCGCTTTTGATTAAATTCACAACTCCAGTCATTCTTCAAAGGTCCCTTACCTTATCATCCTTGTCCTCCCTCCTTACTGGAACATGCCAGTCATGAACTGTGATCAGCAGGTCTTTAAACTACTCCCACATTTCAAATGGAGTCATAAAGTCATAGAGATGTACAGCACGAAACAGATCCTTGGGTCCGACCTGTCCATGTCAACCAGATAACCCAACTTATTGCCACCTGTCAGCACCCAGCCCATATCCCTCCAAACTCTTCCTATTCATATACCCACCCAAATGCCTTTTAAATGTTGCAATTGTACTAGCCTCCATCACTTCCTCTAACAGCTCATTCCATACATGCACCACACTCTGCGTGAAAAATTGGTGGCTTACGTCTCTTTTACATCTTTCCCCTCTCACTCTCAACCTTTGCCTTCTAGTTCAGGACTCCGCCAACCCCAGTGAAAAGACTTTGTCTATTTATCCTATCCATGCCCCTCAATTTTGTAAACCTCTGTAAGGTCACTCCTCAGCCTATGAGGCTCCAGGGAAAACAGCCCCAGCCTATTCAGCCTCTCCCTATAGTTTAAATCCTCCAACCCTGGCAACATCCTTGTAAATCTTTTCTGAACCCTTTCAAGTTTCACAACATCTTTCCGATAGGAAGGAGACCAGAATTGCATGCAATATTCCAGAGGCCTAACCAATGTCTTGTACAGTCATAACATGACCACCTACGTCCTGTACTCAATACTCTGACCAAGAATGGAAAGCATACCAAACGCCTTCTTCACTATCTTATCCATCTACAATTCCACTTTCAAGGAGCTATGAACCTGCACTCCAAGGTCTCTTTGTTCAGCAACACTCCGTAGGACCTAACCACTAAGTGTATAAGTCCTGCTAAGATTTGCATTCCCAAAATGCAGCACCTCGCATTTATATGAATTAAACTCCATCTGCCACTTCAGCCCATTGGCCCATCTCATCAAGATCCCGGTGTAATCTGAGATAACCTTCTTTGCTGTCCACTACACCTCCAATTTTGGTGTCAGCTGCAAACTTACTAACTATACCTCTTATGCTCACATCCAAATCATTTATATAAATGATGAAAAAAAGTGGACTAGCAACGAGACTTGTGGCACTCCACTGGTCACAGGCCTCCAGTCTGAAAAACAACCCTCCACCACCACCCTCTGTCTTCTACCTTTGAGCCAGTTCTGAATCCAAATGGCTAGTTCTCCCTGTATTCCATGAATTCTAACCTTACTATTCAGTCTCCCATGGGGAACCTTGTCGAACGCCTTACTGAAGTCCATATAGATCACATCTACTGCCCTGCCCTCATCAATCTTGTGGACTTGCCTGATAGCAGTTCCTGAGCTCTTGCCCAATACTGACAATAATTTTCCCTGCCCCAATTTTGTACCTTTCTGCAAGAAATTGACTTATCCTTATTCACAGTTATCTTAAAACTTAAGGAGTTGTCATCACTATTTCCAAAATGCTCTCCCACTGAAAGGTCAGTCTCTTGGCCAGGCTCATTAACCTGTCCAGTATAGCCTCTTCTCTAGTTGGACTGTCTATATATTGTTTCATGAAACCCTCTTGGATGCACTTAACAAATTCTGCCCCTCTAAGACTCTTGCTCTACAGAAATCCCAAGCAACAAAAATCTTCTGATTCTTAGTGCCACACATGCACAGCTTGACTGGTCAGATGAACACAAGTATCTAGCCAGGGCATCAATGCTCTTGCTTTCGCACAATGCTCATTTATATAAAATTGCTTCAGGGTCTTTCACTCCTAAATCAGGTAAACGTTTGCTTAGGTTCTCTCTAACTCTTCCAGAAATTAATCTTACAACATACAATGCAAAGACCATGACAGTTATAATTTCCTGCCAAATGTAAAACATTTAACACTTGCCTTGATATCTAAACAAGCATTCAGCAAGACAACCAGAATAACAAATTTTTTTTTTTAAATCTCTTACTTTTTAGATAAAGGATTCATGCATCTTCAATCCAAGAATGGAATATCAAAGTCCGATCCCCTAAAATCTATCACATTAAACTAAGGAGCAGAAAAACCATAATCCATCCAATCTGTTTCACAGTTCTGACAGAAACAAAAAAAACAAACTTATCATTGAACAGTACAACACAGAAGCCTTTTGACACATTCAACGTGTAGACTTTTGAAGAGCAGTTAGCTCCAATCATCCTCTTTCCCTACAAACCTGCATTTCTTCCTTTTTCAGGTAATTACCCAATTTCCTTTTAATGTGCACAATAGAACCTGTAACCACCAATCCTGCAGCCGCAGCAAATCCTGACCATTCAAACAAAAATGGATTTTTCTTTCTCCACCTGTTCTTTTACCAATCTTAAATCTGTGCTTTTTGTTATGCACCCTTCAGCACTAAAGGCATTTTCTCCTTTATTATTCTGTCTTAGCATTTCATGTTTTTTAAATGTGTTTACCAAACTTTCTCAGCCTTCTTTATTCCAGAGAGGACAATCCTGTATTTTCCATAATTTCTCAGTCATGGAGTCATGTCAGTACAGAAGAAAGCCATTGGTCATTCGATTCCATGCTAGCTCTGTGTTAAGCCATCCACTCAGCCCCATTTTCCCACTTTATCCCCATTGCTCTGCAAGATTATTCTCAAATATCCAGCCAAAATTCTATTAAAAGTCTTTTATTATCAGAACTTCGACCAGCTTCTTAGGGTATTCCTACTTACTAATTATAAAAAAAGTCTTCCTCACACATCCCATATCTCTTTTCCAAAATTTTAAACCATTTCCTAGTTCTTGTACCATCTGCAAACAGGAATAGCTTTTCTTTGTTCACTTTATCTAAACCAGTCTCTATACCCATTCCATGTTCTTCCAAAAGTGCATCAGAGAAAGAACAGCATAAGAGAACAATGGTTAAAAACAGCAATGGAGAGTTACCAGGAAATGAGCGGGTGCATTACAAAAAAAGTTTTAAAAAAACTTACATGTCAGAGGAGAGGGAGTAAAGGAGTAGTTTGAGAGTATTTCTCTCCTACATTTCCTGATTCTTCCTATTCCCAAATCCCTTTAGCAATCAGGCACTTCTGACTTTGATTGCCCTCTTAACTCCAAGTAGGGATGCACCTAGACTGTAACAACATAATTTCTTTTCTTTAAAAAAAAAGGCCATCCATGACTCAATTATATTTCCATTGCCAGTCTCAGTTTCAACCCAACCATATCCCTTAATAATTCACTGAAATTAGTCACCCTCCGTTTTTTTTCGTACTCTAAACACCCAGATATCATTCTCCATAAATCATCATGGGTTTTTAGGTTATTGTGATCCCTATTCCTGACATGCTACTTGACAGAGACATTTTCAATCTCAAAATTTCATTCCATAAAGCTCGAATTAGCTTTCAAGAGGGCAGGAAACATATTGATGTTGAAAATTCTTGTGATCACACTTCAGGAAATCCCTCTTGAACACAATCACTCTGCCATTGAAAACTGAGGGAGCTGAAGTCTTCCATTATCACTACTCTACAATTCTCGCAGTTCAGTGATTTTTTTCTTTTGAGAGTAAACTATAACTAGGGAAAGAAATAGAAAAAAATAAGAAGTTCCCCTATTTGAGGCGATCAGAAAGATGACAGTATTGATGATAAGGCCAGCATTTATGCCATCCCTAATTGCTTTTAATAAGGTGATCACGAACCATTCTCTCGAACCACGACAGCACATATGTTGTAAATACATCTACACTGTGCAAGGATTAGATGGTACATAAAGCTATAATTTTGAATAAATATTTAAAGGTGAGGAAAGAGATTCCAATCAAACAACATGCTTTAACTTTGATGGTGCTGAGATTCTTGATTGTTTTAGGAGTTGAACTCACCCAGATGAGTAGAGAATAAAACAATCATATTACTGACTGGTGTCTTGTAGATAAATATTGTATTCTTTCGCATTTCCAATACAAAATTACCATCTCACTCTGGAACAGTAAATTATAGAGGTTTAGTTTATTCAAGGACATGTTTAGGCTTCGCAATAAGAGTCAGATTTGTTATGGAAGTTCACCAGTTATTGTTACAGAGAAACATATTGCACACTCACAGTGCAACCTGGGCTGACAATGGCTGCTAGTCACAAGGTCAATATCCTGGTGACTAGCATGTTCACTTCTTCAAGTTATATTGCACAAACTCTGTACAGGCTTTGGGAATATAGGAGGCAAGCTACTCAATGTACTATTCACAGCCTCCGACTTGCTCTTGCAGCTAAAATATTTTCCCTGCCGCTCCAGTAAGATTTTAGGTTAACAGCAACATGCAGAACTTCAATGAACACCAAAGGAAGTTGGTTAGATTTTCTCCTGTTGCAGAAGATCATTCACACCACACAAGTGCTAGGCAATGTTACTTGCTTCTTATCCTCTCAAGCCTGGATGCTGTCCAGGTTTTGCGCCAGGCAATTGAGAAATTGCAAACAATACTGGACACTGCACAATTATCGACAAGCATCACCACTTCTGGCCTTATACCAAAGGATGAAAATCATGAATGATGCAGCTGAAAATGTCCAGCGATGTCATGCAACCAAGATCATTGCCAATAGACAATCATAACCATCTTCATGTGTGCTAGGCATGACTCTACCAATACAAAGTAATCAGCTTTGCTAGAGTTCCTTGATGCCATGTTTGGCCAAACACTGCCTTTATGCAGTCACTTTCACCTTAACTCTGGAAATTCAGTTCAGTCATTGTCTTTACAGTCTTGGTTCTGACATTGGAACCAAAGTTGAGCATCAGTGAAAAGTTGCTGCTGAGTAAAGTGTTGCTGGTAATACTGTCAATTATGCTTTCAAAAAGCTGAAAGGTGGTGGTGGAATGACAAAGCTGTGTGCGGACTCTTGCTCGGGGCCAACTTTTCTCCTTTTTATTTTACTTTTGTTCCTTTATTTCACTTTATTTTTTTAAATTCTTTTTCACCCTTTTTTTCTGTGACGTTGTGAACAGCTGCACTAGTTCAGCAGTGAATATAGGCTGCATACAAGTGGCAGATGTGGCTTCTCCTGGTGATAGGTGACAGTAGCGAGGTCATTCTCCTGCAATTCATGGTCTGTGGCAGTGGCAGCGAAGTCATTCCTTCTTCTTTCAGGATCTGTGGCAATGACAGTGAGGGCATTTCTTGCCATTCGGGACTGGCAGCAACTCTAACAAAGCTCCTCTAGCAACTGGGGACAGCCCTGCTGGTGGCAGCAATCTCTTCAGGATGACAGTGCTAGTAAGGTGACATCTGCAGCCGAAGCGGGCCTCATGGTCCATCAGTGAACTGGCCTGGCAGCAGAGCCAGGGACTGTTGGCTGCAGCGTGAGCATGGGTTCAGTGGCATCAGCAAAGTGGGCCCAGTGGTGAAGAAATGGAACCTAAAATGGGATGACTCATCCTTTGGTGGTCTGGTGCTGGTGGTGGCGAGAGGGTGGAGGTCTCCCTTGAGACTAGGTGCCAGCTTGGTCTGGATTGCAATGACTGATATTCTGAACTTTTTATTTCTTTATTTTTCTAATTTATTCCTAAGACCTAAAATGCTGAACTATTTATTTTTTCACTTTTCTAATATTTTTGGTCCTAACAATTTGATCTTTAGTATCCACACTTTGGTTCTTTTGTATCTAAGATGACACTGTAATATGGCGACTGTAAACTTTGCACTGTACTCATTTGAGTACATGTGACAATAAAATAAGTTCAACTCAAACAGTTAAAAGTAGACTGATGAGTGGCAAGTAGTTGGGTTGGATTGGATTGGATTTGTCCTGATTTTTGTGAACAGAAAATGCCTGGGAAATTTTCTAACATTGTCGGGTAAATACCAACCTTGTATCCGGACTGGAATAATTTGATAAAAGTCATGGCTACTTCTGCAGCACAAGTTTTCAGTACTACTGCTGGGAAGTTGTCAAGGTCCATACAGCCTTTGCCGTATTTAATACTGTCATGTATTTTCTGATCTCATATGAATCAAGTTATGTGAAGCTGGGAATCTATGATGGCGGAGGAGGTCCACGTAAGTCATCCATTCAGTACATTTGGCTGAAGGTGGCTGCGAATGCTTTAGGACTTACGTACTAGGCTCTACCATTATTGATGTTGAAGATATTTTCAAAGCTTTAAAACCAGAGGTCATCTGGTTAGTTGTTTAACTATCCTACCATCATTCACATGGGATAAGGCAAGACTGCATATCTGTGATCTAATCCATCGGTAATGCCATCAATTAACTTCTCTACCAGCATGCTGGTTTTGATTTCTAGCAGCTTGTAGTCAAGAGTCGTAACTCTATCTGCTTGGAATCTTATTCTGAAGTTATCTGGTACTGCTCCTGGCATGCTTGCCGAGGTTCCTTGATGTGGAGGTGCCAATGTTATACTGGGGTGGACAAAGTCAGATTTCACAAAACACCCAGTTATAGCCCAACAGAAGTCTCTTCACCTGACGAAGGAATAGCTTTCTGAAAGTTTGTGATTTCAAATAAACCTGTTAGAGTATAACGTGGTGTCGTGTGACTTATGACCGTATGCATTTGAACCAGGGTTAATCTCTCACTGATAAGAATGGTAGCGTGAAGGCTATACCAGACCATTGCATTATGGGTTGAAGCTGAACAAATGTTTGCTGCAGTTGATGGTCCAAATCTCTTCATGAGCACTCAATTTGAGTTGCTTGGTCCATTTAACACAGTTAAATTGGAAATAACCAATTATCTTTCGAATGAAGAGAAAAAAAATTCAATTTTTGAACTCTAAACTGACATGGAATTTAGACTGCTATGAATTAAATATCAGGAGAGTCTTTCAATTTGAAAGTTAATGTTGCATATTTTTTGAGCTCTGCAATACAATGTTGCCTTTTGAAGCAGCAATGGGGAAGATTTGGAACTCAGTGGCACCAAGAGTTTTGAGTGAAAGAAATTCTTCCTGACAACAGCTGGTTGAGCTGCAAAGTGTTAAAGAGCTATTACTGCCAACAGCAGAGAGAGAAAAAAATACCCAGCGACCTGATGACAGAAACACCCATTTTTCCATTACTGTGAGGGGAAACAAACAAAATAAAAAAAAGCTTACAAGAAAAATTCTAATCACCAAGATCATAGATCCAAATAATCAAATCATCAAATTGAACAACAATTGTCACGCTACAGACAGCATTGATAAAGTTGAAAGGGCTGAGAGGAAGTAACTTGCCACTTTGTTGTTTGGACTTTTCATTTTCAGAATTTTATTTACCCTGCCTACATGCTTTTTTTCAACCATGTATTAAGCCCATTATCTTTGGCCTGTCTTAACTGTAGTTGAGTGTGTGTATTTGGGAGTTATGGAGAGGTAGTTAGGTTGCATAGTAGTAGTAACAGTTTAGAAATCCTTCCTTTTCTCTGCTCTTATTAAAGTCGTGTGTTATAATAAATAGCTATTTACACGTTACTGATGAAACCTGATATACATTGCTTTTTTTCCCCCCAAGTAGCAGTCAGTCAGAAAAGCTTGGACTGCTGTGTACTTGTTAGTTCTCTGAAAATACAACTTTCCTAGTTTCACTTACCCTACTTTTCAAATAATGTCCAATTTCCTTTTGAGAGTCTTGTCTGAATCCACTTCAACCACTCTCTCAGCAGTGCACTGCAGATCTAAATCAATTGCTGCATAAAACTTTTTTCAATACTATTGCCTCTTCTGTCTACCAGCTCAAATCTTATTCCAGATCCTCCCGTCAATTAGAACAGTTTTACCCCATTTGCACTATCCTGACATCTTCACTTTGAACTTCCTTTTCTCTGCTCTCTGCGTATCTTACCTTCTTTTGGAACTACCACCGGATATCAAAGTTTGAAACAGTTTGATATTGATGGCCTTTTTTGATACCCGTTTCCAGCAGCATTACACAACACACAGTGACAGTCTCCTGTACCTCAAGACATTGATTTGTACCATGGTGACCAACACTGCCACATTTGCTGAAGATAACAGTAGCCCAAGGAGATGCATGACTCGCCATTTCTCATTTGTTCTGCATGTTTCTCATTTCTAGTCTCTTCCAAACAGTCAGCCTTCAGAGTTCACAGCTGTCAGTGACCATTTTCCAATCTGTGACTCATAGAATATATCCAGTAGTGAAATGGTACTGCTATATACTGCCTTGACTCTAACCAAGCTGATTCCATGTCCAAAAGAATGACCATTGAGACTCAAAATGTTAATTCTGTTTATCCCTCTACAGATTCAACCAATCTATTTAACTTTTTCAGTATTTTCACATTTAATTGCAGATTTAGACCATCAATTATTTTGTTTTTATGATGATAGATTTGGTCCTCAACTCATCCTCTCTTCAGCACTGCAATATTCTTCTCAAATCTTTACTGACACCCTTCCTCCTTTCCTCCTCCCCCATCTATCCTGAATACCAATATCTCAAAAATCTGCCTCTTCTTTGAATATTTGAACTGATCCAGCTTCCATAATTCTCTGGGATAGTGAATTTCATACATTATGTACGAGAAGAAATTCCTTCACATCTCCATTTTAAATGAACACTTCTTTTTTCTGGAACTATGTCCCCTAGTTTGAGAATTTCTCTCTGGCGGAAACATCTTCTCAACATCTACTCTATCAAACCCCCTCAGAATTTTGATGCTTCAAGATCACCCTAATTCTTCTAATGAACTAAGACCTAAGCTGTTTAGATGTTCTCGATAAGTCAACCCCTTCATCCTAGGAATCAGATTAGTCAATCTCTTTGAACTGGCCCAAGTGCCAATATATTCTTTGTTAAATACAAGTACCTTAACGTACAAAATACTGAGTGTGACCTCACCAACTCTGTACAGTTTTAATAAGGTTTCCTTATTTCTTAAACTCCAATGCCCTAGCAATAGAGGCCAAAATTCCATTTGCCTTCTAAATCACTTGGTGTACTTGGATATTAACTTTTTCTATTTCAAACTTTAATTCCAAAACCTAACAACATTATATTCTAACTGAGACACTTGAACCATGAAGTAGATATCAAAGAGCTCCACAGTCACTTGGTAACATGCTAGATCCAGGTACCAGAGAGGCTACATTCGATCCTGGATTCACACCTGTGGCTGCAGAAACATCTGCTTTCATAACTGTAGAATTCCCTATTGAAAATGCCTATTTTCATAACTGTAGAATCAGTATTATTTCCCCAACTTTGTCCTTCCACAGGCAGAGTTCAGTCACTCTTGGTGCCGGGCACTGCAAGGCATGTTGTTTTCTATAGCTTTGTCTCTTATATAGAAGGCTGTTTTATTTGTTTTATCTCTAACTTGTCTTAATTTGCACATATTTTAAATTATCATCAATTGTGCGATGGGCCAGTAAGCAGAGGTTGTTGTGGGCAACACGAAGATGGAGATGCACAGAAAGAAAATTCCAACTGAATACTGCATTGCTGGATCAAACCAAGACTATTTTATGAAAAACATTTAAACTAATACACATATACACATACCCTAGACATGTCATGTAAATGGTGGCTCACACTCTAAGGTGCCTGAGCAAAACTGGAAATCAATGGGAATCAGGGGGCAAACTCTCCAATGGTTGGAGTCAGACCTGGCATAAAGGATGATCATTGTGGTTTTGGAGGTCAGTCATCTCAGCTCCAGGATCTCTCTTTCGCAGTTCCTCAGTTCTAGCCCCAACCATCTTCAGCTGCTCCATATTAAGGTCAGATGTGGAGATGTTTACCATTGATTGCACAAAGTTCAGCACTATTCATGACTCCTCAGATACTGAAGCAGTCCCTGTTCAAAGTCAAAAACGTGGGCAATATCCAGACTTGGGCTGACATTTATGTCACACAAATACAGGCAATGACCAAACTCTAATAAAGAGATGGCGAAAGTGAGGAGTGCAGACTCGAGTGCAGGAGTCGAGAGCTTGGTGCTGGAAAAGCACAACAGGTCAGGCAGCATCTGAGGGGCAGCAGAGTCGACATTTTGGGTAAAAGCCCTCCGTCAGGAATGAAGCTGTGAGCCGAGGGAGTGGTGAGATAAAATTACCCTCTCGGTTCACAACCTCATTCCTGATGATGGGCTTTTGCCCAAAACATTGATTCTCTTGCTCTTTGGATGCTGCCTGACCTGCTGTGCTTTTCCAGCACCACATTCTTGACTCCAATAAGAGATGGTCTGACCACCACCCCCTGACATTCAATGGTGTTACCATCACTGAATCTTTCACTATCAGCATCCTGGGAGTTGCCATTGACCAGAAACTCAACTGGACTTGCCATATACACACGGTGGTTACAACAGCAGGTCAGAGGCTAGGACTACTGAGGTAAGTAACTCACCGTTTGACTCCCCAGACTCCTTCTATCATATACTAGGCACAAGTCACAAAGTGTGATAGAATATTGCCCATTTGCATGAACAGGGGAATTTGTCCAAACTGGAGCCTGCAGCTCCAATAACATTCAAGAAGCTAGATACCTTCCAGTACAAGACAGCCCACTTGATTGGCACTACATCCACAAGCACCTACTCCCTCCACCGCTGACACTCAGTTGCAGCAGTGTGTACAATCTACAAGATGGCCTGCAGAAATTCAAAAATCCTAAGACAGCACCTTCCAAACCCACAACCAGTTCCATCTAGAAAGACAGTGGCAGCAGATACATTAGAACCCAGCATCTATAAGTTCTCCTCCAAGGCATTCTTCATCTTGACTTAGCAATTCATTGCCATTTCTTTACTGATGCCAAGTCAAAATTCTGGAATTCCCTCCTTAAGAAATGTGGGTCAACCTACAGTACTTCAACTGTGTGGCAAATCAAGAAGACAACTCACCACTACCTTCTCAAGGGCAAATGGGAACAGGCAATACCTGCTGGCTAGCCAGAGAGCCCATGTCCCACAAGTGAATAGCTGTTTGCAATTTTTTTTTCCAGATGAACACCCTCCACTGATTTCTCAACGAAAAAGCCAAACGGACAAAACACGTTCAGAAACCCTAGCCACTCTCCTCTACATCAAAGACATCACTGAAATGACTGCCAGATTACTCAGATCTCTTAGCATCATGGTAGCCCACAAGCCCACCAACACACTAAAACAGCAGCTAATGAATTTGAAGGACCCTATACAGACAACAAGGAAAACTAATGTCATTTACAAAATACCTTGCAAGAAATATTACATCGGACAAACAGGCAAAAAAACTAGTCACCAGGATACATGAACATCAACTAGCTACAAAAATGCCATGATCCACTCTCACTATTTTTACATACAGATGAGGAAGGACATCACTTCGACTGGGATAACATATCCATCCTAGGACAAGCCAAACAGAGACACGCTCAAGAATTCCTAGAAGAATGGTATTCCAACCGGAACTCTATCCACAAACACATTGGGGATGGTAAATGGAATCCAAGTCAGAGAAAAAGAACAGGAAATGGCATCATCACAGGAAATGATGTCACCAACCCAAGGAAACCTAAACACATAAGTAGAAAGTGGGCCATACCACCAGTGCTTCATCCAGAGATTCACTGATGATGTTACGTAGTATGGTGATGAAACATGTGAAACCAAACCTTCCAGCTCAGCGAGCAAACATACATCCAAAGTTTGGAATGAATACCAAATTGTTGTGGTTCTGTTCGCCGAACTGGGAATTTGTGTTGCAGACGTTTCGTCCCCTGTCTAGGTGACATCTTCAGTGCTTGGGGGCCTCCTGTGAAGCGCTTCTGTGATCTTTCCTCTGGCACTTTTTGTGGTTTGAATCTGCCGCTTCCGGTTGTCAGTTCCAGCTATCTGGGTGCAGGTCGATGTGCTTATTGATTGAATCTGTGGATGAGTGCCAAAGTTCCACATAGGAGGTTAGTGAGTAAACTTACGGCGCATGGTATTGGGGGCAAAGTACTAGATTGGATTGAAAATTGGCTGGCTGATAGGAAACAAAGGATAGTGATAAACGGCTCCATTTCGGAATGGCAGGCAGTGACCAGTGGGGTATGACAAGGATCTGTGCTGGGACCGCAGCTTTTTATAATATATGTTAATGATATAGAAGATGGTATCAGCAATAACATTAGCAAATTTGCTGATGATACAAAGCTGGGTGGCAGGGTGAAATGTGATGAGGATGTTAGGAGATTACAGGGTGACCTGGACAAGTTAGGTGAGTGGGCAAATGCATGGCAATGCAGTTTAATGTGGATAAATGTATGGTTATCCACTTTGGTGGCAAGAACAGGAAGGCAGATTATTATTATTACCTCAATGGAATTAATTTAGGTAAAAAGGGGCGGTACAGAGAGATCTGGGTGTTCTTGTACACCAGTCAATGAAGGCAAGCATGCAAGTACAGCAGGTAGTAAAGAAGGCTAATAGCATGCTGGCCTTCAAAACAAGAGGGATTGAGTATAGAAGCAAAGAGGTGCTTCTGCAGCTGTACAGGGCCCTGGTGAGACCACACCTGGAGTACTGTGTGCAGTTCTGGTCGCCAAATTTGAGGAAAGACATTCTGGCTATTGAGGGAGTGCAGCGTAGGTTCACAAGGTCAATTCCTGGAATGGAGGGATTACCTTACACTGAAAGACTGAAGCGACTGGGCTTGTATACCCTTGAGTTTAGAAGACTGAGAGGGGATATGATTGAGACGTATAAGATTATGAAAGGATTGGACACTCTGGCAGCAGGAAACATGTTTCCGCTGATGGGCGAGTGCCGAACCAGAGGACACAGCTTAAAAATACGGGGTAGACCATTTAGGACAGAGATGAGGAGAAACTTCTTCACCCAGAGAGTGGTGGCTGTGTGGAATGCTCTGCCCCAGAGGACAGTGGAGGCCCAGTCTCTGGATTCATTTAAGAAAGAATTGGATAGAGCTCTCAAAGATAGTGGAAACAAGGGTTATGGAGATAAGGCAGGGAGCGGATCCTGATTAGGAATGATCAACCATGATCATATTGAATGGCGGTGCAGGCTCGAAGGGCTGAATGGCCTACTCCTATTGTCTATTGCCTCTAGGAATTCCCTGGCTGTCCTCTGTTTGGCTTGTCCTATAATAGTAGTGTTGTCCCAGCCGAATTCATGTTGCTTGCCATCTGCGTGTGGGGCTATTAAGGATAGCTGGTCATGTCTTTTCGTGGCTAGTTGGTGTTCATGGATGGATCGTTAGCTGTCTTCCTGTTTGTCCTATGTAGTGTTTTATGCAGTCCTTGCATGGGATTTTGTACACTACATTGGTTTTGCTCATGCTGGGGATTGGATCCAAAGGACTAGCCACACTACCATACGTCAAGAGCATTTCCGAACTGACAGCCAGACTATGCGATCACTAGGACTCATAACAGCACACAAACCAACAGCCACACTCAGACAACAACTTACCAGAACGAAGGACCCAATACCCAGCATGAGCAAAACCAATGTAGTGTACAAAATCCCATGCAAGGACTGCACAAAACACTACATAGGACAAACAGGAAGACAGCTAACGATCCGTAGCCATGAACACCAACTAGCCACGAAACGACACAATCAGCTATCCTTAGTAGCCACACAAATGGCTTAGTAGATGACAAGCAACATGAATTCGACTGGGACAACACTACTATTATAGGACAAGCCAAAGAGAGGACAGCCAGGGAATTCCTAGAGGCATGGCACTCATCCACAGATTCAATCAATAAGCACATTGACCTGGACCCAATATACCGACCACTGCAACGAACAGCTGGAACTGACAACCGGAAGCGGCAGATTCAAACCACTACAAATGCCGGAGGAAAGATCAAAGAAGCGCTTCACAAGAGGCTCCCAAGTGCTGAGGATGTCACCTAGACAGGGGACGAAACATCTGCAACACAAATTCCCAGCTCGGCGCACAGAACCACAACAACGAGCACCCGAGCTACAAATCTTCTCACAGACTTTAAATACCAAATTAGCTGCAATATCTAATGTTAATTAATATAATGTAAAATATCTGGACAGGTGAAGTCATTGACAGCATTATAGCACCTAAAGTTCAACATTATAAGTATAGTATCAGGACAATTGGTAGAAGGTACAAAGCTGTGGATTATTTATTCCACTGTACTGTAGTAAGCACATTCAAAAACCTGCTTCCAGCATGTAAACTGCACCCTATGTTCACTGATCTCAGAGGTTCCTGGTTCAACTCAACTTTATTCTTAGAATTGTTATCCTCATACAGACCATTCAAACTTTGATATGTAATATTCCCTTTAAATTTTACTTTACAGATGAACTGTTGCAGTCTGTGGTCTACTCGTACCTACAGGTGGCTTTCAAAATTATCTTAGATACCAAATTGATGGCATTAGTCAGAAGCAAGTGTTAGGTATCTGAAACAGCAGATGACCTCACAATGTCAAGTCTGTTCATTTAAATGGAATAAGTTAGCTGGATTGCACTAGCATCCTCTGCAAAAGCACATTCATTAGCAAAGTAAACATTCTACTGAGAAATAGTGATCATACCACCATCGAATTCCATTAAATGTCTCAAAGAGGCATACTCTAATCCCGATCTTAAAGAAAGCATATTACATGGGTACGGGGGAGAACTGGCGAACATCAATTAGGCAAATAAAATCAATAGTATGAAGATAAATGAACAGTGGGAAACACTTAAAGAAACATTTCAAAACAGTGAACAAAAATACGTTTTACTGAAAAATAAAATGTCACCAACAAAATTCCTTTCACAGCTTAGGAAGTTAAGGACAATATTAGATTAAAAGGTGAGACTAACAATGTTGCAACAAACACTAAGCAGCCTGAGTATTAGGAGTGTTTTAAAACCAGCACAAGACCACCAAAAAGTTAATGAAAAGGAAAAAAAGTGAGCAAGTTATAAAAACAGATTGTAAGAACTGTTTATAAGTATATAAAAAAGAAGAGAGCTCTAATGGCATAGTGATAGTACCCTCTGGCAAGGAGGTCTGAGTTCAACTCCCACCTGGTCCAGAGGTGGGTAACATCATCTCTGAACAGGCCAATCAGAAAACATCTATAAAAACGGACAGTAGTTGGCTCCTTCAAAGCACAGACAGAAGAGATTATTATGGGAGTGAGGAAATGGTAGACATATTCAACAAATATTGTTGTGTCTAACTAGACTGTAAAAGATACAAATTTTACACCAGAAACAGATGGTAACTTTAGAGGCTGAAATGAGAGGGTAAAAAATTATATCAGCAGAGTAAAGATACTTGAAAACTCAAGGGATGATAACCTAACAAACCCTTGGCATAAAGCCTCAAGCTCTAAAAGAGATAGCTACAGAGATAGTGTCTGTGCTTGTTATGGTTCTCCAAAACGCCCAGGATTTGAGCATGGTACCAATAGATTTAATGTTGTCAAATACTACAGAAAGTGGTGGGAGACAGGGCATTTTCCAAGTTGGTGAATAGTAGAGTGCTATTAGGATCAGTGCTATTACTATCTACACTAATAACTTGGATGAAGAGACAGTAGTGCATCAAAGTTGATGATACCAAGTCAGGTTGTGAGGAAGGCACAGACAGGTAATGGTAAGAATGGGTAACAAGCTGGCAAATGGAATATAATGCAGGGAAATGTGAACTTAGCCACTTTGGTTGTCGGAATAGAAAAGCAGATTTATTTAGAAAGGTATGAAATTTTAAGTTTTAATGTGTAAGGTGCACAAAGTTAGAATGCAAATGCAGCAAGCAATTATGAAGGCAAATTGCATGTTAGCCTTTACTGAAAGAGAATTGGAGTACAGGAATAAAGATGTGCAACAAGTCTATAGGTTGATTAAAAAACATCTGGAGTATTCTGCTGAGTTTTGGTCTCCAGATTTAAGTAAGGATCTTCTTTTCTTTTCTTGAGCAGATCCTCGAAATAAAATCCCTATTGCGCAGAAACAGGACATTCAGCCCATCAAGTTTGCACTGATCCTCCAATATCCAACAATGGGAATGTCGACTTAAGGTTGGGCACTGATGTTGGAGCACTTCTGCCATGAATACGTTTACAAGTTCTTTTGGAGGTGTCAGTCATAATATTTCATTAGAGATAAGACAAGTATTGGATGCCAGGTTATACTTGGACCGGAAGCAGTACAAAAAAGGCTCACCAAATTGATTCCTGGAATGGAAAGCTGAGTAAATTGGGCCTATACATTTGGAATTTAGAATAAGAGGTGATCCCATTGAAACATAAAAAATTCTGAAAAAGTTTGATAGAGTTGAGTGAGAACTTAATTCCACTTATTGGGAAATCTAAACAGTCTCACAATAAAGGGCTGTGAATTTAGAAGTGAGATGAGAAAAAAAGCACTTCAACTTAAAGGGTTGTAGAAACTCCATTGTTGAATTCATTTAAAGTTGGAATAAACAGATTTGTGGTCTCAGCCGATTAAGGGATATAGACAGCAAGCTAGAAAATGGAACTGAAGTCCAAACTCAGCCACGACCGTACTGAATGACAGAATAGGCACCACAGGCTGCTTGATCTTCTGTTGCTCCCATTGTGTTTTTGGGCCTCTCATGAAGTCAGTGCTTCATGATACCATCATACTTCCAATCAACAGCAAAATGAAATAGCTGCACATATTTATGTATACCACCAGGTGATTCAGGGATAGAGAAGCAAAGGGTTTGGATTCTTAAACATCAGCAGCAGGCAACAAAATAGGGTCACAGTGCCAGGATTTGGACGAATCACATGCAAATACATCTGAACAAGAAGACAAATAAAACATACCAAAGCACTTTTTAAAATAGAGAAGCAATCTCATTGACCTTCTGTAATGAAGGCTAGACTGCAAGTCAAACATTTGCCTCAGGCAACAAAGTAATTGTCTGAATTGGATGTTGATTACACTCGGTTAGATTTCTGTCTTTATCCCAGCACCAACATAAGTTTCAAATTAATGTCGATGATTATCTTGTTAACATTAAGAATGCTATAGATTTTCCAAATTTTGCAAGGTTATTGTTTGCTTTCAATTTACTTCCTGAAAACCAATGATAAGAAATCAAGTGACAAACATGAACTAATATAACATACAAGGCTGCCCAAGGGCAAGTAAGCAACAAACATTAATACAGGTTTAAGAATGATCCTGTACAAAAGAAATTTGTTTCAGTTATAATTCCTAAAACAGACAACACAAAATACCTTATAACACAATCCCAAACCAACAAACCACAGTGGAACCAGTGGTCAAAAATGGCTAGAAATTAAAACCTTAACTGTTCAGAAAAGCAATGCTGGGGCAAACATTGAAAATTATTCACATAAGGAAGACAACTAACAGCATGTTAAACTATACTGGGGAAACTATTATTATAGGGTGAAAAATAAAAGTAGGGGATTGAATGCATGATATTCAATACTTACTGATCACTGCAGTAATGAGGGATGATGTCCTAGAAGAATTAAACTAAAGGCCCCCCAACAAGCAGAAGGAAATAGAAGAGCAGATATTTAAGCAAATAACAGAAAAGTGAGAGAATGTAGGATTATAGCTGTAGGGAATTTCAACTTTGCCAACATTAACTAGGATTACCTTAGTGTGAAAGGATGAGATGAGGTATAACTTTTGGAGTGCATGCCAGTACATAACAGTCCTAAATGAGATGGGGCAGTGCTACAGTGCTAGACCTAATCTGATGGAATGAGGTCAGTCAAGTGGTTGAAGCTTCAGTGGGCGAGTGTTTTGGGGATAGTAACCATAATTCCAAGCTTCAAAGTCATTACATAAAGAGATAAAGATAGTGCAAAAGTTTCAGTGTCTAAATTGGGGGAAGGCCAACTTCAATATTATTAGACAAAATCTGATAAACAGACTGTGAGCAACTACTTGCAGGTGAGTCTACATTTGCAAAGTGGGAGCCTTTTAAAAGTCGCATAGTGAGAATTCAGGGCCAGCATGTTTCCTCACAGTGAACAGCAAGAGCAGTAAGTCAAGAGAACCTTGGATGTCAACAGATACATGAAATATAAAGAATATACAGCATATTACTATTCACTCAATGGTCAGTACTGCTGCCTCACAGCGCCATGGAGCTGAGTTCAATTCCAGCCTTAAGCAATTGTCTATGTGGAGTTTCCATATTGCCCTGCCTGCACGGGTTTCCTCCCACAGTTCAAAGATTGATTACAATTGTTGCTTGGTTCACCCATGTTCATAACGTGTTCAAATTCTATGACATCCTTTCAGTCTGTAGCTACCTACAATCCTCTAATCTTTTGAAGCAATTGTTTTTACATTTATGGCCACTTATTCATGACATCCAATATTAATGTTATGCTATCTGGGCGCTCAGTGTTATTTCTTAGATTGAGCATTTTGAATACCATGATGTTGCCTTTGAGGTTGGGAGACATTTTTGTCAGATCTCTCACTTTCCAAACACCTTGGGATACCTTTCTATTTTAAATAGACTGTGCTTCTGTGCATTACTATTGTAGACTTTGACCGTATAGAGTATTAGGACAGCACAATGGCTCAGTGGTTAGCACTACTGCTCCACAGCGCTAGGGACCTGGGTTCAATCCCAGCCTTGGGCAACTGTGTGGAGTTTGCACATTCTCCCTGTGTCTACGTGGGTTTCCTCCAGGTGCTCTGGATTCCTCCCACAATCCAAAGATGTGCAGGTTAGGTGAATTGGTCAAGTTAAATTGTCCATGGTGTTCGGTGCATGGGTCTGGTTGGGTTACTCTTTGGAGGGTTGGTGTGAACTAGTTGGAGCGAAGGGCCTGTTTCCATACCGTAAGAAATCTAATGCGCTGATTAGATGGATGAGCCATGCTAAATGGCCCAAGTGCGCAGGTATGTGCAGGCTAAGTAGATTATCCATAGAGATGCAGGGTAACAGTAATGGGGGTGGGTCTGGATGGGATACTCTTTGCAGGGGTGGTGCCTTGATAGAGTCATAGTCATAGTCATAGAGATGTACAGCATGGAAACAGACCCTTTCGGTCCAACCCGTCGACGTCGACCAGATATCCCAACCCAATCTAGCCCACCTGCCAGCACCCGGCCCATATCCCTCCAAACCCTTCCTATTCATATACCCATTCAAATGCCTCTTAAATGTTGCAATTGTACCAGCCTCCACCACTTTCTCTGGCAGTTCATTCCATACATGTACCACCCTCTGCATGAAAACATTGCCCCTTAGGTCTCTTTTATATCTTTCCCCTCTCACCCTAAACCTATGCCCTCTAGTTCTGGACTCCTCAACCCCAGGGAAAAGACTCTGTCTATTTATCTTATTCATGCCCCTCAATTTTGTAAATTTCTATAAGGTCACCCCTCAGCCTCCGACGCTCTAGGGAAAACACCGGTCAATCTTACGTCAGTGCTACGTAACTTATTGAAAAAAATTCACAGCCATAGTTGGAAAGGCAGGGATTGATCAGGGATAGTCAACACACATTTATTGGAGGGAGACCCTATCTGAGTTATTTGTTAGAAGGTGAATAAATATACCAATGAGAATAGCTCAGTTTATATGGAGGGACAAAGTCCCACACATTGGACGCTGGTCCAAAAAGTAAGAGCCCATGGAATGCAAGGCATAATTAAGTTTGCAGCTGACATGAAAATTGGTGGGGTTGTTCATGGTGAGAATGATGGTCTCAGTCTATAGTTGAGTGTGTGGTGCTAGAAAAGCACAGCAGGTCAGGCAGCATTTGAGGGGCAGGCAAATTGATGTTTCAGGCATGAGCCCTGGGCTTATGCCTGAAACGTCAATTCTCCTGCTCTTCAGATACTGCCTGAGCTGCTGTGCTTTTCCAGCACCACACTCTTGACTCTGATCTCCAGTATCTGCAGTCCTCACTTTCTACTAGATCACACATTCTCGTCCGACATTGATCAGCTGATCAATTTGGAAAAGTAATGGCAGATAGAAATTAATTCCAAGAAGTCAGAGGTATTGCATTTTGGGAGATCTAATCAGGCAAGGATATACAAATTAAATATTAGGTCTCGGAGGGAGTACTGAGCAACAAAGGGACCTTTGTGTAGAAGTTCATAAATCCCTGAAGGTGTCAGCACAGATGGACAGGGTGGTGAAGGTGGTACGGGTTGCTTGCCTTCATTATTCAGGTTGTAGAACGTACGAGCAACAATCTCTTGTTACAACATTATAAAATATCAGTTTGGCACCAGATGGAGTACTACATACAGTTATAGTTACGACACTATCAGAAGGATGAGATTCCACTTTGATAGAGTGAAGATGAGATTCAGCAGCATGTTGCGAGGAAAGACTGCGTAGGTTGGATTCATTTTCCTTAGAGTCCAAGAAGCTGAGTGGGAATCTAACTGAAGTATACAAAATTATGAGGGGAATAGACAAGATAGATTGTAAGAATCTTTTCCGTATGGCAGATGAATCTAAGACTAGAGGGCACAGCTTTATGGTGAGTACAGGAAATTGGAGAAAAAGGTGCTAGTGGCCTTTAAAAATCTCCTGGTTGAATCTCCTAGAAAACAATCAAATCTATCCCACAACATTGTGAATATTAGGGAACAAATTGTGGAGTTCTAGCAGAGATACTTGTATCATTGACACCCACGAGTGAGAAGCTGGAGGACTAAAGATTGGTGAATATTGTGCCTTGGCTGCAAGGAGAAGCTTGGGAACTACACACCAGTGGATCTGACATCTGTGGTGTGCAATTTGTTGGAGGGAATTCTTAGAAATAGGATTTACATGCATTTGGGGAGGCAAGGGCTGATTAGGGATAGTCAATATGGCTTTGATTCATGATTTCCCACGCACACAAACTTGACTGAGTGGATTGACAACATAACCAAAAAGAAAGATGAAGCAGAGTGGTAGACCTTGTCTACATGGACTTTAGTGAGGCCTTTGACAAGGTTCCACACTGTAAACTGATTAGAAAAGTTATATCAAATGGGATTCAGGAAGAGCTTGCCAATCAAAAACAAAGTTGGCTTGACAATGGGAGACAGACAGTGGTGGTGGAGGGTTTTTGGACTGGAGGCCTGTGACCAGCGGTGTTCCACACAGATTGGTCCCGAGTCCATTGCTGCTTGTAATTTCTACAAATGATTTGGGTGAAAATTTAGGAGGTATGGTTAGTAAGTTAGATAGCACCAAAACTGATGGTGTCATTGACAGTGAAGAAGGCTAACGGAGATTACAAAAGGATCTTGATCTACCAGGTCAATAGGTTAAGGAGTGACAGATGGAGTTTAACTTGGATAAATGCAAGGTATGTACATTTTGGTAAAATATACAAGGACAGGACTTATACAGGTAATTGTAGCATTCTGGGTAGTGTTGTCAAACAGACAGACCTGGGGGTTTCAAGCACATAGATCTTTGAAACTTGTGTCACAAGTAGACAAGGTAGTTAAGATGTTTAGCACACTTGCCATTTTGCTCAGACCATTAAGTATGGAGGTTGGGATGCCATGTTGAGGTAGCACAGGACACTGGGTAAGGCTATTTTTTTTTTACTGTGTACAGTTCTGGTTGCCCTACTACAGGAAGGATATTATTAAACTGGAAAAGGCTCAGGAAAGATTTACTAAGATGTTGCTGAGACTGGAGGGTTTGAGTTATAAAAAGAGGCTGGATAAGCAGAGACCTGTTTCACTGGAGCATAGGAAATTGAGGAATGACCTGATAGAGATTTATAAAATCATGAGGGAAATAGCAAAGGTCTTGTCCCGAGAGTGGGCTGTTCAAAACTAGGGGTCATATTTTTAAAGTGAGGGGAAAGCTTTAGAAGGGACCCGAGGGGCAACTTTTCAGATAGAGGGTGGTTTGTATGTGGAATGAATCGTGGAGGAAGTGGTAGATGCAGGTACAGTTGCGACATTTTAAAAATATTTGTATAGTTAAACAAATAGGAAAGGTTCAGAGAGACGTTAACCAAATGCAGGCAAGTGGGACTAGTTTAGTTTTGTAAACTTGGTCAGCATGGATGAGTTGAACCAAAGGGTCTGTTTCTGTGCTGTACAACTCGATTAAAAAAAAGAGAGATCTCATCCAGGGGATGGTAGAAATACAGAACGTGGTCCCCAAGGGAGTTGTGCAGCCAGGTACTCTTGCAACATTTAAGAACAACTGAATAGGTATTTAAAATGCCAGGCATTATAGTCTATCAACCAAGTCCAGACAAATGGTATTAGCTTAGTATTTTGTTGGTAAGCATAGACATTGTGAGCCACAGGGCCTGTTTCTATGCTGTACAACTATGAGTCAACCTCTAGAAACCCACAACCATGTATTCCACCTTGTGCGGGTCATCAAAAGTGGCATACATCTATCATATTCCTGAGTGAGAGGCAGACCATGGATCAGAGATAAACATTTGCTTCACAAAATATATTTTATTTTGGCCTTCCTTCTCTGAATCTTACTCTCCTGATCTTCCTGTCTTTGCAACAAGTTATAATCCCATGAGAAACAATTCCCATATAACTTATTCGAAGCATTCAATCTACTTAAAGCAAAAAGTGACAAATAGTGAGCGGTGAGACCTAGTACTACCATTCCAGCTACACCTGCACAATTAAAATCCCAAGAAGCCTGGCTAGTAATCAAGACCATATTTTATGCAAAGGTTTCTCCCCCCATCATTCCCATGGATATAAAAAGGACAATTCTAGCATCACCAATTCTGAGGAAGTACTCCTAAGGAAGCAAATGCAAACTGTTCATGTGTGTTCTTAATAACTGTTTGTCTAGCCTGCTGAGTGTTTCAAAAGCTTTGCTTTCAAACATCTGCAAAATTTTGATTTTCTGACCTCCATCTAAGTCAATTTTAAAGAGTTCTTTCACTATTCAGAAATGGTAGGCAATAATCTAATTGGAAATAAATAAAAACACTGACTGAACTTGGGAAATTCCCTCTTACGCAAAGTCTATTAGTGTGACAAAAAGATAATTGATCTAAAATGGCATACTTGAACATAAGCTGCAATATCAAAACATTGGTCTGATTACATCTTATTTGAAAGTAATCCCATACCTTCCATTACAAAGCAACCAGCGAGCAAGTGAGTAGTGAGGTGTGATCTTCTGTATGATACTGGCCATTACCATAGTAACCACTAATTGCACACCTATAATACCCTGGAAGGGAAAGAAGTCAGTGTGAACCACAGGTGATATTGTT
Source organism: Hemiscyllium ocellatum (assembly GCF_020745735.1). Classification (NCBI taxonomy): domain Eukaryota; kingdom Metazoa; phylum Chordata; class Chondrichthyes; order Orectolobiformes; family Hemiscylliidae; genus Hemiscyllium; species Hemiscyllium ocellatum. The sequence continues at coordinate 49,437,988 of NC_083402.1, forward strand.
CCATTGGTTGGATAATATTTCACAACAAATTAATTTTATTTCAGTGACCAAAGGAATTCTAAAGTGTCCAAACTATAGTACAAAGTAGCAAACAATGAAACTGCAAATGACCTTGAGAGTTTGGACTATTCTTCATATGACACAAATTACTACATTATATGAAAGACGCATTGCAAATTATCAAAGTATGGGCAATTTGCTTAAAAACAAAATTGTTTCCCGAACTGGAGGAAAGAGGGCCAATTTTTACATCACTGTAGGCAAATGTTTTCAAGCAGAATAAAACTTTTCGCATATACAGTTGTTGCACATTGGAGTTCACCTCTAAGGTCTATAGTTGAGGTAAGGACAAGGTTGCCTTTTAGTATTAGGTTGGATAGCGACTTAAGATTAAAAAATGATAAGAACTATTTGCAGTTTTGAAAAGTAAATACTGACAAATTTAGATTGGATGACTTGGTTTTATATTGTAATTGTTACCAATTTTTCTTCTGCAAATAGAACTCAGAATATTGCACAAAAATTTAACTTTGTCATGCGTAGGCTTGCAATCAGAATCACACTCGAATGATCGGCTTCCATGAAACTGTGGAAGATATGATAGTTAAATCCAACTGTATGGATCTGTTGTACGACAGACAATTAGTTTACAAAAGGATGAATTTCAGGCAAGCTGTATGTACATCAACATGGTTCTTTTAGATGCATTTACATTTATTCTTCTTCCACAGTCAAGATCAAATTCTTCCAGACTCTTAAAAATATTAGGAAGTGACACATTTACAGAATCCATTGCAATACCATTCTTTCATAGTACCATTAGATGGATAGTCTACTTTGTGTTAACTACAAAACCACAACTCTCTGTTCTCACTATATGTTCCAAGGTCAAGTGTGTGTTGCTGGAAAAGCAAAGCAGGTCAGGCAGCATCCGAGGAGCAGGAGAATTGACATTTTGGGCCAGAGCCCTTCACCCAGAATCCAAGGTATTCCAACGTGTTGTCTTTCTCTTGTTGCATTTACTCAATAATGTCACCTTCCGTACCAGTACTTCCAATATTCCTTCCTTTTCCCCAACCCAAAGATTTCACACTATTGTAGTTGACAGGGAGCCCAAGCATTTTAATCCAATTTCCCACAATCCTGTCCTCACCTCTTGATTTCCAGATCTAATAAGCATTCCACTTTTCATCAAACAGCCCATCAGTCTCCATCACTGGACAATCCTCAGTAATTTCTACCACCTTCAGCATTATCTCCACCAAACACATCTTTCCTTCTCTTTTTGACATTTCAACAGGGCTAGTCCCTCTAGTCTTCAATTACTGTGAAAACCCACTCCCTTCCCCACAGCACCCCAATCTCTCCACCATACGTGCACAGCAAATGCAACATTTGTCCTTTTTCCTTCTTCCTTCCCACCATCCAGAAACCCAGGCAAAACACAAATGAAACAGTGAATTATTTATACTTTTTTTCAAATTAGCACTTTATACCCTCAGCCTACAATCCAGCCTCCCCTGTACACTGGGAAGCTTAAATGCAATCTGGGTGATCCCCTTACCTGAATACCTCAGTTTAATCCACAAGCTCTCTCCTCCCCATACCCCATTCTTATATTTGCTTTTGCCTTACAGGATATTTAAACCCTTAATTTCTAAACCAGAATAAAGATCATTAATCTTAAGTATTTCCTCCATTCTCTATCTTGCTTCAAAATTAACTTTATTAGTGTTTAAAGCTTTAAAGTGGTTGGAGATGACTTTTAAATGTATTTTTTCAGATGGAATGACAGTTTAAGAGAATAGGAAATCAGGCTTTAATCCCCTTCGAGTTGGAACCAGACTCAAACATCAGACCATAATGAAACCATTCAGCCAAATGGTGTTCAATGGATCAGAAAGTAATTAACCCCAATAACATTCAGTTCAATTTCCCCTTTTCTGGACTCTGCCCTACGTATTTGTTTCCTTTTCAAAAAATCTTAGCACCAAAAAATCATTGATCCCTGAAAGTAATTAAGCAAGGTATTGCCAATATTGACCCCAAAATTTTAAAACATCTGCCATTTTTAACATTTGTACTTACTATTCCACTCTGATCTATTGTCATACTTTAACTAAGCATTTACATTAAAACAGTTGGAATCTAGTTCTGGCGATATAGACAACTATTGTCTTAATTTTAAATGTCCATACTTGAAATAACTTTCAATTCTCTTTGGATGTGACAACCATAAATACTTCAAAACAAAAAAAGGCGATACCTTGTACTATCAATGAGCCTCACCTCAAGTCAATAATACAGTTTTTCTATCAGCACCCTAAAACCACTCCCGCCACTAACTACAGCATAAATGCTGTACCTCCACACTTCACTCTGATGAAGAGTCATCTAGACTCTAAAAGTTAGCTTGCGCACTCTCTCTGTCTCTCTCTCTATATGGATACTGTCTGACCCGCTGTGATCTCCAGCATTTGTTGTTTTCAGTCAATAATATGTCTGCCTTCTGATTATAGTGGGGATTAAGATGTAACATAACAAACAAGTATTGGGGGGGGGGGGGGGTGAAAACAGCTCAAGTATTTCAAGAGCCAGAAACAAATCCCCAGGCGATTTACTGATCGGGAATCATTACAGGAGTGACGGAATGCGTTTGAGAAAAAGGAGCAGATTTGCACAAATACGAAATCGCTGGCTCCCCCAGGCAGTGAGGCAAATGGGGCCTACCCCGTAGTCTCCTTCTGGGATTAAATGTGAGCGCCGTCCTGGCTGGGTGTACTCGGTAATGAGCTTGAGGATCATGCCCGACTCTGGCTGAGTAAGGGGGGAGGCGATGACACCAATGGGCCCACCATCACACTCACCATATTGTCGGACAATCCGGCTCCAAGAGGGCCAACGAAACAGACCGCCGGGGCGTGCCTCCCACTCCTCTCCAGACGGCCCTCATAAAACCCCGCTGCGGGTACACACCGGCTCCAAGTAACCGACAGGCGCCATGGCTCAACCTCTACTTCCAGTAGAGGTCATGAAGGACCCCGGACTGCCCTTGTCCTTCGCTGCCGCCACTCAGAATCTCATCACTTCTTTGGAAACACAGCCCCCTCAAATATCCGCAATGATTCGGCGATGTCTTTTTCTTCTTTTTCTCTAATGTTGGCGTCTGAACCAGGAAGCCGCCATGACAGAATCGGTGATCTTTAATTAATGCGATTTTTAAAAGCATGATTTGTACAGGGATATGTTCGGGCGCCGCACCTTGACGTGCCGGGAGGTTAGAAAGGCCCCCTTTGCATCCTCTGACCATCATTACTAGGCGCCATGTTGGTGAAGGAGCTGAAATCTGAAGAGAAATTCTACAGGGATTACAGTGTCTGCGGAGAAAGAAAAGTATTTAATATTTTGAGTCCAATTTGACTTCTTCTGGGGGGGGGGGCTGGAAAATAGTTCGTTTTATTTTAAATGCTGCTGATAGAGAGGGAGGAAGAGCGAGTGTTAATGACAGTAAACTCCTGCTCGAGTTTAATGGTAGGCGTTAAGGGTAGAGAACACGTCTGCTTGATTGAAAGCAAATCCGTGCAAACCAGATTCCAGGTGGGATATTCAAATGGAGAATAATTTTTTTTCATCTCGCTGAAGGAATTACTTTACACCATTTCCCTTGTCCACGATACAAAGGATTGCTGTCACTGCTTTTAACGCTGCACAACCATCCCAAGGAGCTTCATATGAGTGCTATAAGACAAAAATTGACACCAAGACAGCAAAAAAGACCAAGCGTTTGATCAAAAAGATAAGTTTTAATAAGTGAGACTTAAAAGTCCCCAATATGTAATCTGATGCAAGTCCAGAAAAAAAAATCTAGGAATGTTCCCCATTGCAATATAAATCCCATCCATGTGTAGGAGTTGAGGTGAGAGCTAGAAAGTATTATGCTTGAGTTGTAAAATTTTCATGATGTATTTTTCAGGAAGCTGGTGTTCATCTCTGATAAACTCTGGATGTAAATTTGCTCGCTGAGTTGGAAGGTTCATTCGGCCCATCGAGTCCACTCCGCCATTCAATCGTGGCTGATGGGCATTTCAACTCCACTTACCCGCATTCTCCCCGTAGCCCTTAATTCGTTGTGACATCAAGAATTTGTCAATCTCTGCCTTGAAGACATTTAGCATCCCGGCCACCACTGCACTCTGCGGTAATGAATTCCACAGGCCCACCACTCTCTGACTGAAGAAATGTCAACGCGTTTCTGTTCTGATTTTACCCCCTCTAATTCTAAGGCTGTGTCCACGGGTCCTAGTCTCCTCGCCTAACGGAAACAATTTCCTAGCGTCCACCCTTTCCAAGCTATGTATTAGCTTTTAAGTTTCTATTAGATCGCCTCTTAATCTTCTAAACTCCAATGAATACAATCCCTGGATCCTCAGCCGTTCCTCATATGTTAGACCTACCATTCCAGGGATCATCCGTGTGAATCTCCGCTCAGTCCAGTGCCAGTATGTCCTTCCTGAGGCGTGGGGACCAAAACTGGACACAGTACCCCAAATGGGGCCTAACCAGAGCTTTATAAAGTTTCAGTAGGACAACACTGCTTTTATATTCCAACCTTCTTGAGATAAATGACAACATTGCATTCGCTTTCTTAATCACAGACTAAACCTGCATGTTTACCTTTAGAAAATCCTCGACTAGCATTCCCAGATCCTTTTGTACTTTGGCTTTATGAATTTTCTCACCGTTTAGAAAGTAGTCCATGCTTGTATTCTTTTTTCCAAAGTGCAAGACTTTGCATTTGCGCACATTGAATTCCATTAGCCATTTCCTGGACTACTCTCCCAAATTGTCTAGCTCCTTCTGCTGCCCCCCCCACTTCCTCAGTACTACCTGCCTGTCCACCTAACTTCGTATCATCAGCAAATTTTGCTAGAATGCCCCCAGTCCCTTCATCCAGATCATTAATATATAACGTGAACAGCTGTGGCCCCAACACTGAACCCTGTGGGACACCGCTTGTCACCGGCTGCCATTCCGAAAAAGAACCTTTTATCCCAACTCTCTGCCTTCTGTCAGACAGCCAATTCTCAATCCATCCCAGTAGCTCACCTCGAACACCATGGGCCCTCACCTTGCTCAGCGGCTTCCCATGTGGCACCTTATCAAAGGCCTTTTGGAAGTCTAGATAGACCACATCCACTGGGTTTCCCTAGTCTAACCTACTTGTTGCCTCTTCAAAGAATTCCAACAGGTTTGTGAGGCACGACCTCCCCTTACTAAATCCATGTTGACTTGTTCTAATCCAAGGAGAAAGTGAGGACTGCAGATGCTGGAGACTAGAGCTGAAAATGTGTTGCTGGAAAAGCGCAGCAGGTCAGGCAGCATCCAAGAAGGGCTTATGCCCGAAACATCGATTCTCCTGTTCCTTGGATGCTGCCTGACCTGCTGCGCTTGTTCTAATCCGACCCTGCTCTTCCAAGAATTTAGAAACCTCATCCTTAATGATGGATTCTGGAATTTTACCAACAATCAAGGTTAAGCTAATTGGCCTATAATTTTCCATCTTTTGTCTTGATTCATCAGATTTTCAGATGTTTTGTCATCATACTAGGTATCATCATCAGTCAACCTCTGGTAAAGTTAGGCATTTTAAAAAGTTGATTAAACTTATTTTGTCCAACTACAGATTATCTCCTGTTTTCTTGACATTAGAATAACAATTTTAATTTTAAGCATTTTTAGATTTCACAACCAGTGAATCTTTATGGTGAGGAAGAAAGGGATTTTTAACACCCTTATCCAAAGCAATTTCACTGATCATAAATGCTGCTTTGTCCTGGATGGATTCATCCAGGCAAGCAGCAAGTATTCTATCACACTCCTGACTTCTGCCTTGTTTTGGGTGGATAGGCTTCGAACAGTCAGGAAATGAGTTCCTTGCTGCAAGAGTTCTAGACTCTGACCTGCTGTTCAGCCACAGTACTTATATGATTAATTTCAGTTAAGTTTTCTGCTCAATGGTAACCCCTAGAGTGTTGATAGTGATGATGATGCCATTGATGGTTAGATGGTTCGATTAATACGTGAAACTTCATGAGGTCCAGAGGCAATGTTGTTGATTCCTAGTGCTTCTCCATCCTGACCTTTTACCTTTCTTCTGACATCTTTTCGAGGACTGTCCTGCTAGTGGAACAGGTCAAACACAGGAATAGCGATGGTGTTGTTTGGGACACCGTATGGTACAATTTCCCAAAATGATCTTAGACTGTTGAACAGATCTCTCTAATAAGTATGAGCTCGAAGTTTGTTTTCAGGCGTTTTGTCACCACACTAGGTAACATCTTCAGTGAGAGTCTCTGGTGAAGCACTGGTGGTGTGTCCCACCTTTCTGGTTATAGGTCTTGGTTTCTTAAGGTGGGTGCCATCATTTCTGGTTCTTTCTTTTTCAAGGGAAGGTAGATACGTTCTAAATTGATGTGCTTATTGATGGAGTTCTGGTTTGAATGCGATGCCTGTAAGAATTCTCATATGTGTCTTTGTTTCTCTCAAATTTCAAAGCCAATGTTGATCCTACTTTTATGCACCTCCTGTGCACTTGTCACCTCGTATGTGTCACTCTGTGTAAGCAGCCTATGACCTGTATGTCCTTTTTTGTTATGATCTGTCTGTACTGCTTGCAAAACAAAATGTTACACTGTACTTAGGTACAAATGACAACAATAAATCAAATCAAAACATGTTTTTGAGTCTTTTGTTTGAATAGTCTATGAAATGTTGGCACTAGTCCCAAATGTTGTTTAGATTAGATTAGATTACTTACAGTGTGGAAACAGGCCCTTCGGCCCAACAAGTCCACACCGACCCGCCGAAGCGCAACCCACCCATACCCCTACATTTACCCCTTACCTAACACTACGGGCAATTTTAGCATGGCCAATTCACCTGACCCGCACATCTTTGTGACTGTGGGAGGAAACCGGAGCACCCGGAGGAAACCCACGCAGACACGGGGAGAACGTGCAAACTCCACACAGTCAGTCGCCTGAGTCGGGAATTGAACCCGGGTCTCAGGCGCTGTGAGGCAGCAGTGCTAACCACTGTGCCACCGTGCCGCCCACTTTTTAAAACACACCTGAAGATTAGATTACTTTACAGTGTGGAAACAGGCCCTTCGGCCCAACAACGACCCGCCGAAGCGCAACCCACCCATACCCCTACATTTACCTAACACTACGGGCAACTTAGCATGGCCAATTCACCTGACCCGCACATCTTTGGATTGTGGGAGGAAACCGAAGCACCCGGAGGAAACCCACGCCGACACGGGGAGAACGTGCAAACTCCACACAGTCAGTCGCCTGAGTCGGGAATTGAACCCGGGTCTCAGGCGCTGTGAGACAGCAGTGCTAACCACTGTGCCACCGTGCTGCCCGAAGAGGTATTTGCAGGTCGACAATGCTGAGTTTACCATAGTCATTTTTCGTCCTTTAGTTGATGCAAGGTGGTCCATCCGAATGCATTCCATTTTGACTTTTCAGAGATTGTTGCAATTAAATGCCATATCAGAGGGCAGTTAAAAGCCAACCACGTAGCTGTTTGTCTGGAGTCACATATAGGCCAGACTTAGTCAGCCCAGCAGTTTTCCTTCCTTCAAGGATGTTAGCAAACCAGATGAGTTTTTATGATAATTAAATTATTTTATTGTCTTCATTAGACTTCTAACTTTCAGATTTTTTTAAAATTTGAATTCAAATTGAAGCGTTTGCTATGGTGGGACTTGAATCCTAGGCCACCTGAATTTTACCTGGATCTCTGAATTTGTAGTGACAGCAACAACACTATGACACTACCTCTTTCCCCATGGCATACAGAGGTAACACAATGAACTGCATGCATTTGAAATTTGAAGTTGACGCATAGAAATAAATTCCTGGTTATCTATGATGCAGATGACAAGTGAGGGCAACCACTATCAATGTCATAGTCCAGTGGAACAAGTCTCCTTGAACAATCCCTCAGCATAGGAAAATGACTTCTTTCCACTCGGTTTCCATGTTTTCTGGGCTAGCTGATTAATCTGATGCCAAATCCACAGTCTCTGTTATGTGTGACATAGCTGGTATTTGAAGGAGTGGATGGATGAATTCTTAGTAGGCCTCAATTTTCCCCCTTATGTTTCAAACAAATTTTCTCAATGCCTTTGCAAATGAACTGTCCCACTCGACAGCTTTGGAGGACATTAATTCTAGTGGCTGTTCAATTTCTTCAAGGATATACTGAGTACATTCCTGAAACATTTGCAATGTTCATATTGGAATCTTGTGCTGCGACCAAATTCAGAGAAGGACCGTTTCCATGGAACTTTGGTGTTATGAATGTGAGCAACATTTTCTGACCTGAGCTGGTTTTGAGCGATTAGTACCTTAATGCTAGACAAGTTAACTTGGGAAGAGGATGCTGTGATTTGACTGTCTTCCTTCACTCCAGTTTTGGAGAATATTGCAAAGGTATCATTGATGGTATTTCTCCAGTGCCGAAATGTGCCCACTGTGAGATTTCCAGGTCTCTGAAGTATTTAGTAATCTGGATATCATTGCTGTGCATTAAACCATGGCTTTAGTCTTTGCAATTCTTTCCTCAGGTACTCAGACAGCTGAAAACTGAGCTTAGTTATTGGAGGCGATACATTGGAGGTTATATTGAAGTGGTTCTGCTGAGTATGGAGCCTGACCATTTCAGTTCCCCTTCCCACTCCATCTCTGACGTCCATCCTCTGTTTCCTCTATTGCCACAGTGAATCAGACTGCACATTGGAGGATCAACACCTCACCTTCTGCCTGGGCAGCCTACAACCTGGAGGACTCAACATTGAGTTGTTCAGTTTCAAATAACCTTCCCAGCTATCCCCTGACTCCCTTTCCAACCCTGCCATCTCTCCAACCGACTGCTCCTTCTAGCTGCCAATCGATTCATTCCTTCTATCAACCTACTAGATTGTATCTACCACCTACATTCATCTTTCACCATCTCACCATTCCGTCCCTCTCTCCACCTATAACCCCTACCCCCACCTCTATTCCTGAAGGAGGGTTATACCCGAAACTTCGGACTTCTCCACCATCTGATGCTACCTGGCTTCCTATGCCCTTCCAGCCTTCTGCTTGTCTACTCAAGTAAGGATTTGAGCTACCCACTTCAGTATTGGAAAATCTCAACCCCGTTGCAAAATTTTTGTTCTGTTTGAAATAATATTTTGATTAAAGCTTTTTTAACTAAAACTAATGTTATTCCAGTATTTATTTGGTCTCTGTTGACAACAGTTTCATCCCATAATGTGGCACAATGAATGCTATTGTGTATATATTAGCTAATGCCACTCTGTTATTGTGTTGATGCATTTATGATCAACAGAACTGTTGCCTTGTATTCAATGTGACGTAATATTACTTAATGTTGCAACCCTTGTTTCTTAAACACAGTCTTATTTTGCTTGGTCCAAGAATATCCAAATCACTGAGAATAAATTTAAATGACCGTGTTTATTGGAAATAAAAGTAATAAGCATTTAAAATGGAGTAACTCAAGATAGAACTGTTAAATTCTTGGGTTTTGCAATATTTGGTTTTTCTCCCAGAACCAAGTGCTTCACTTAGCTAATGTCATACTCTGGATTCTGGCATTTTAAATTGTTCCTCCCACTAAATTTAGTCAAGCTGTCAGGTGGTGCCCTCCAAGGTAACTTAAAAGAGATCTTTCTGGTGGAAGCTGGAGGAACAGGTATACTTTTATGATGCCACAAGGTCTGTGTCCCTGCACCCATGGTCTCTCTCCTCTTCCTCTAGAGAACCATTTTCAATTGAAACATATCTTATTGCTCGTGGCCGCGTTCTGATGTAAGAGTCAGCATGGAAACAGACCCTTCGGTCCAACCTGTTCATGCCGACCAGATATCCCAACCCAATCTAGCCAGCACCCGGCCCATATCCCTCCAAACCCTTCCTATTCTTTTACCCATCCAAATGCCTCTTAAATGTTGCAATTGTACCAGCCTCCACCACATCCTCTGGCAGCTCATTCCATACACGTACCACCCTCTGTGTGAAAAAGTTGCCCCTTAGGTCTCTTTTATATCTTTTCCCTCTCACCCTAAACCTATGCCCTCTAGTTCTGGACTCCTTGACCCCAGGGAAAAGACTTTGTCTATTTATCCAATCCATGCCCCTCATAATTTTGTAAACCTCTATAAGGTCACCCCTCAGCCTCCGATGGTCCAGGGAAAACAGCCCCAGCCTGTTCAGCCTCTCCCTGTAGCTCAGATCCTCCAACCCTGGTAATATCCTTGTAAATCTTTTCTGAACCCTTTCAAGTTTCACAACATCTTTCCAATAGGAAGGAGACCAGAATTGCACGCAATGTTCCAACAGTGGCCTAACCAATGTCCTGTACAGCCACAATATGACCTCCCAACTCCTGTACTCAATACACTGACCAATAAAGAAAAGCATACCAAACGCCTTCTTCACTATCCTATCTAGCTGTGACTCCACTTTCAAGGAGCTATGAACCTGCACTCCAAGGTCTCTTTGTTCAGCAACACTCCCTAGGACCTTACCATTAAGTGTATAAGTCCTACTAAGATTTGCTTTCCCAAAATGCAGCACCTCCCATTTATCTGAATTAAACTTCATCTGTCACTTCTCAGCCCATTGGCCCATCTGATACAGATCCTGTTGTAACCTGAGGTAACCCTCTTCACTGTCCACTACACCTCCAATTTTGGTGTCATCTGCAAACTTAGCTTTCTCACTTTTGCAGCAGAAATGGTCAATCAGTTGACCAATGGCATGGCAATTAAAATCACTAACTCAGTTCGCTAACACAAAGATTTCCACTTGATCCTGTGTTAAGGTAGATTGGCTGTACAGTGCATGCATTATTGTCCTTCAAGTTCTTAATTTTTTAATTTACTTTATTCATTTTATTGTTAGCTGTTTTGAAGATGTTGACACCGGGTTGGGTTTCAAGGAGGGACATAGAGATGGGTGCATTCTAATCAAGAGCAGGAAAACTTGCACAGTTTTTCTTAAGTGTGAGTAAATAAATGATTTTATTGTCGTGTACATCTTGAAGATACTGTCGAAAGTGTTCACCACACTCACATGCCATTTTGAGTTACAATAAGGATAAAAGGAAATTATTTAAATAAGAGTTTATATTCTGTTTAAATTGGGATCTCAATTATGGCTTTAGGGCTTCTGCAACATCTCTGCAACATGCTCTGGTCTTCAAGAAGACCTGGTCTGGGAACAGCAATGACAAAACCAATATTCAAGGGACTCTGGCTCTGCTGCCGCCACTGCCTCACTGACATCACCAAGACTTTAGGCTCTGGGCCAACTATCACCAGGAGTCCTTAGTCCAAACCTACCACTGAGAGTCCAGGGTCGAGGCCCCACCATTGTCGAGCATCTAAGCTCCCGGCACCTCCACTCCTGCCAGGAGTCCTGATCCATGCTGCCAATACTGCAGGCGCCATCATGTCACCACCACTCTGGCCTTGAAGATGAAAAAGATAGGAAGAGAAAAAGAAAAAAAAGACAAAGTCCATAGAGAAAATGATGCCACCAACCGGAGAAGACAAGCTGTGACAAGCCTGAACACTACCTACTGTGCCAGCACCATCTTGGTTCATTGTGCAGGAGAACTTATGCAAGTTTAGCAACCCTACTCCTGCTTTAAGATTTGATTTATTGATGTTGGACTGTGCCTCACAGTAAGTTTATACAGTTCAGCGATGGATTAACTTCTGTCATGGTGTTTGTAACTAGATGTACACCTAACTCTCCAAAATTGAATGTGTGCAACATTATTACTTTCTCTGCAAGGCAGTAACATTTTTTTGTTATTGTTCTGTGGAAAGTGTATTTCTTCTCATTTTGTGTTTTTGCTTCAGGTTTGTTCATTATGGAACGGGTTTTCTGGTTCTGTGCTCACACTCTTAAGTTAAATAACCTACTTAGAACTATATTATCCAAGCCTTTCAGCAATTTAAGTGTCATGTCCAACCTAATCTTCTTTTCTTCAACAAAAGCATGTTTAATTCTCTGAGACTGTTCATAATGTTTAGCCTTGAGTCCCAAAATCATGATTGCTTTTCACTCTCTTAAACCTCTCCAATGTATCAATGCCCTTTTGATGATTGGGTGCCTGAAATTGCACACAATAACCTGTTTAATCATTATCTACATCCTAGTAGAAATTGAAGTCTATTTGCTTGCAAGATAGCTGTTACTTCCCTTCATGAACGACCTGAGGATGTCTTCAGAATCCCATGTTCCTTTTGTTGATATATCCAATCTTTATACAGTGGTTGACTTTGCATCTGAAGGACAAAATCATCCAAATTAGTGTCAGGCAATATTGATATTGAGCAGTGGATGGAATAATTGGAATTTATTTTCCAGCACTGATGCTATAAAATCACAGCTATCTCTTTTATAACATAACAAGGTTTTATCAGCAATCAATATTTTGATCATTGTCCTATTAATCACCTCGAGGAAATTTTATTGAGAATTCCAACTATTCTTCAAAGTTTTGTCCAACAGATTACTTGACTGATCAGACAGAACTAAACTGTGACAGATGATCAAGGAAAAGCCTATTTGGCTTCTTACTCCAATCAATAAGATCCTGTCAATTTGAGTTTTGTGCGAAACTCCACTTTTCTACCTAACCTTTGACCCTTTTGTTAGTGAGGAATCTGTCTCTTCCCGAAAAGTATTCAATGACCCTGCTCTAACCTCTTGGGAAGAGAATTCCCCGGTCAAACAGAAATGATAGAAATAAAAATTCTCTTTTCCTCACCAGCAACATAATGGCATAGCAACTGCAAACTATACTTTCCACAATACATGGAGAAAGTGAGGTCTGCAGATGCTGGAGTATCAGAGCTGAAAATATGTTGCTGGAAAAGCGCAGCAGGTCAGGCAGCATCCAAGGAACAGGAAATTCGACATTTCGGGCATAAGCCCTTCATCAGGAAGGGCTGATGAAGGGCTTATGCCCAAAACGTCGAATTTCCTGTTCCTTGGATGCTGCCTGACCTTTCCACAATACATGCCTAATGTTCCCTTGCAATGCAGGCCATTCTCTCACCCTAGTTGCCACACTAGGCCACATACTTTACTTTCCTTAGGTACGTCCTGTCTGTAGAATCCCCACCCCCTATCCCGAATCCCTGCTATTTTGTCCACCGTGTCCAGTGATCACTTGCATCTTATCATTGTTTAGCAGGCGAATATAACAGACAGACAACAATTTGGACAAGTCCAAAATGAACTTTTATTGACAGACAAGCAAAGAGAACTGAAAGGGAATAAATACAGGCTGCATCATCTACCGGGGATGATAGATTCAGGATTTAAATGTTGGGCAGCTAGGGGTATATCTTGCATGGGTGATTTATTTGAGGGAGATGTAATGATGTCCTTCGATCAGTTGTACGGAAGTACGAATTACCTAATAGAGACCTCTTTCGTTTTTTTTTCAAGTTAGGGATTTTATTCAAAAAAGGACCACACTTTTGACTGATCCCTACAAATCTGACATAGAAAGAGGGGTACTAAGGGCTAAGAGTACACTATCTGTCAGTACTACATATCACCAATTGGGGGGTGCCACCTCTGATCGACTCTGCAAGATGTGGGAAAGAGAGCTGAGTGTTGAAGTTTCTTCAGAGGCATGAGAGGATATTTGGGAGAATGCAAGGAAGATATCAATTTGCAATAGGACCCATGCTTTACAGTTGAAGATTCTCCACAGGGTCCACTTAGCCCCAGCCTGTTTGTCAAAATTTAAACCAAGGGTATCTTCAGCATGTCCCAAGTGCAAGGTCTGTATGGGCACTCTTACCCATTGTCTTTGATCTTGTGACAGGCTTCAAACATATTGGAGCGCTGTGGTGGGTGCAATGGAGAGGATTTTAGGTGTAGGGGTGGAGAAGGACCCTATTTCGCTCCTTTTGGCCCTACCCATTGTATTTCCTGCAGACTCGCATAAGGAAAAACTTTTCAATATTCTTACATTCTGTGCAAAAAAGAATATCTTGCTAGGTTGGATATCAGAAACACCCCCCCCCCCCCCCCCCCACCCCCAGACCTGTCGGGTTGGCGGAAGATTGTTATGGAGCATATTCCCTGGATTTTCTCACAAATATGGAACACCGCAAAACTGAAAATTTTTACAAGACATGACAACCCTTTTTGAAATACCTGGACAAAGATTTATCTGCCACACTAACAAGGGCTTTTATGTAGCCGTAACAATTGTGTTTCATGAGTCCAATATCCAGGGAGGAGGAACTGTGAATATATGAGTGTTTTGTTTGGCTGGGCTGAGTTATTACTATTTATTTGTTTGTTGTTAGGTATTTATTTAGTTAGTTAAATAACTAGTTTAGGTTTTTTTGTTAATTTTATACTTCTCTATATATTTATACATACGTATAGGAGGGTGAGTTGGGGAACTTTTTTTATTATTTGGGTTTAGTTTTGTACTATTTTTGTACTGTTTTGAATTGCATTGTTTTGTATTTGTTGTAATATTTAAATATCTATTTTTTCTTAATAAAAGTATGTTATATCAAAAAAAACTGATGTCTCTGTGGCGAAAGTGTGGACAGCAGATCTGGAAATCAGAATCAACAGTGTGGTGCTGGAAAAGCACAGCAGGTCAGGCAGCATCCGAGGAGCAGGAGAATCGATGTTTCAGGCATAAGCCCTTCATCAGGAATGAGGCTCAGTGTCAGTGTGTCTTGCATAAAGATGTCCCACTGAGTCCCAGGTAGTTTCCTACTGACAAGCATAACAAACAATCTCTGTCTGTGCAAAAGAACATGCCAGTATGGCAGTAGTTTTTGCCTTTGGCTCTGGGTGAGTTGCCAACACACGAACAGGCATGACAGATATGACATGGATGCTGTAAGCATGCAGTCAGAGAGCAGTCCTGAGAGCAGTCTTCAGTCCAGTCGGTGAGCTTGATGCCTATCCCTCTGTACAAAGTGTCCCTCTTGCAACCTTTCAACTCTACTTTCCAGTGCACTGTGCAATGCAAGGCTGTGATTCCCTTGTGAGTGGATTGGAGATGAGCTGTGATGGTCATGAGGAGCTGGCAAAGCCAATATCCTTGTCAACATGAGTATGTGGCTGGTGGCCTTGCATCACACTCTGTGATGCTGTTTGGTGCTGAGCAACATGGAGGTCGCACACAGCCAGTTGGGCACCAGGCACTCACTCTGATTTCCACATTGAGACTTACTGACATCAAGCTTATTTAGCACTGAATAAGTTAGGAAGCTGAATATTAATGAAGTAAGTTGGCCCATTAACAAGGTGGTTACCAAGTTGTTTAATATGCTGTATTCCCCATTAATTAGCAACTCACTGCTCCCCAGTGAGAAACTCACCTTGCTGCTCAGCAAAATGCAGGAAATGCCCCAAAAATCGAGATAAGCTTTGCTGATCTTCCCACTTAAGTCTTCCACAAATCATGTCAGAACCTAAGTCATTCAGGCCCCTGTGAGATTTCACCTTATATAATCGGTCCCTTCATACAAGTTATAGATTGTAAACAGTGATGCCTCAGCACTCATCTTGCCAATGTGAAAATGACCCAGTTACTACTACCTTTTCCTTCCACTAATTAACCAATCATTCATCTATGCTGTAGGAAATAATGAGGGCACATTTTAAAATGAAACGTCATAGGAGCAATTGCAAATCAGTTTCGCAGGGCCAGTCCCAACAAGTTAGGGGAAAAACTTACTGTTTGGCTATTATTGAACAACTTACGGGGTGTGTGGAAGCCTCTCCCTCATGAAACTGTTCAGTAACAAATATAGCTTGACTAATGTTAGCAGAAGTAATCCAAAGATAATGATATATTACAGGGAACAAATTTTATGAAATGAGTGACTAAATTACAACAAGTGACTAAGAATGTAAGTGGAATTATTATTAGGGATCTTAAAAATAGGGAAGTCTTGTTACAACACCACAGGATGTTGGTGAGGTTGCACCTGAAGTACTATGTTTGGCTAAACAGGTTCGGCCTTTGTTCGTTTGAGTTTAGAAGAATGAAGTGTTAGCTATTAAAACGTAAAAGATTCTGAAGGGACTTTATAATGTAGATATTTCTTGTTGTGGGAATGTTGAACTATGGGACATAGCTACAGAATTAGGGGATCATTTTAAAACTCTTTAAGCGAGAGTGAATTTCTTCTTTCAGAAGGTAACAAATGTCTAGAATTTTTCACCCCATACAGTTGTGAAGATTAGATCATTGTAAGAATTTAAAGAGGTGGTAGCTAGATTTTTTGAAATATCAAGGAGTTGGCCTGTGAGGAACTGCATGGCCTACTGCTGTTGCTCCTCCTATTTCTTATATTCTTACAAAGATTATAATTTGCTGGAATCAAACCAAGTCTCATGTGCCCTACCACCTGCAGAACTCAGACATGCGAGAGTGAAGGAATAACACGTGAAATGAAGCATTAACACAAGCTATCTCAGCGACCAGGCAGGATGGGCACATTTGTTGCCTAGTATCCTAATGGGACTGAGGACAACACCCAGTAGAGCAACTGGATTAACTCCATATGAGTTAGTGACAGGGAATGCTGTGACTAGTGGTAAGGAAGTAGGACCCATAGGGGAAATGGTTCAATGATTTGTGAGAAAGCAGAACAAGGAGCTGCCAGAATTAGCGATCAGCAATTTCAACATGATATATAGTTATAGATGAAAGCACATACACACTGAGGTACCCATTGTGGGAGGTGAAGTTGCCCCTAGAACATAGAACATTACACCGCAGTACAGACCCTTTAGCTCTCTGTTGCACCGACATGTGAAAGAATTCTGAAGCCCATCTAACCTACACTATTCCATTTTCATTTATATGTCTATCCAATGACCATTTAAATACCCTTAAAGTTGGCGAGTCTTCTACTACTGCGGGCAGGGCACTCCTTCCCCTGCTACTGTCTGAGTAAAGAACCTACCTCTGACAACTGTCCTATATCTATCACCCCCTCAATTTAAAGCTATGGCCCCTTGTGCGAGCCATCACCATCCAAGGAAAAAAACTGTCCACCCTATCTAATCCTCTGATTGTCTTGCATGTCGCAATTAAGTTACTTCTCAACCTTCTTCTCTTAAATAAAAGCAGCCTCAAGCTCTTCAGCCTTTCCTCGTAAGACCTTCCCTCCACACCAAACAACAACCTGCTAAATCTCCTCTGCACCCTGTCCAATGCTTCCACATCCTTCCTATAACTCAGCAATCAGAACTGTATGTAATACTCTGAGTGCGGCTGCACTAGAATTTTATACAGCTGCAACATGACCTCATGGCTCTGAAATTCAGTCCCTCTACCAATAAAAGCTAACACACCCTACTCCTTCTTAACAACCCTATCAACCTGGGTGGCAACTTTCAGGGATCTATGCACATCGAGGTCTCTCTGCTCATCCATACTACCAAGAAACTTTCCATTAGCACAGTGCGCTGTATTTCTATTACTCCTTCCAAACTGAATCACTTCACACTTTTCCACATTAAACTCCATTTGCTACCTCTCAGCCCAGTTCTGCAATTTACCTATGTCCCTCTGTAACCTGCAACATCCTTCCGCACTGTCCACAACTTCACCAACCTTAGTGTCATCCACAAATTTGTTAGAGGAACAGGGAAATTAACGTTTTGGGCAAAAGCACTTCATCAGGAACATTGATTTTCCTGCTCCTCGGATGCTTCTTGACCTGCTGTGCTTTTCCAGCACCACGCTAATCTGGTCTCTGATTTCCAGCATCTGCAGTCCTCACTTTTGCCGCAGATTTGTTAGCCCATCCTTCTACGATGTCATCTAGGTCATTTGTAAAAATGACAAACAGCAGTGGCCCCAAAACAGATCCTTGCAGTACACCACTAGTAACTGAACTCCAGGATGAACATTTCCCATCAACACCACCCTCTCTCTTCTTACAACTAACCAATTTCTGATCCAAGCCACTTAATCACCCTCAATCCCATCTCTGTATTTTCTGCTGTACCTACAGTGGGGAACCTTATCAAATGCTTTACTGAAATCCATATGCACCACATCAACTGCTTTACCCTCCTTCACCTGTTTGGTCACCTTCTCAAGAACTCAATGAGGTTTATGAAGCACGACCTACCCATCACAAAACCATGTTGACTATCCCTAATCAAGTTATTCCTTTCTAAATGATTATAAATCCCATCTCTTGTACTCCTTTCTAACACTTTACCTACAACCAAAGTAAGGCTCACTCGTCCATAATTACCAGGTTGACTTCAATTCCCTTCTTGAACAAATGGCCAGCATTTGTTATCATCCAGTTTTCTGGCACTATTCCTGTACACAATAGCGACATTAAGATTAAAGCCAAAGGCTCTGCAATCTCCTCACTGGCTTCCCAGAGAATCCTAGGATAAATCCCCTCCGGCCCTAGGGTTTATCTATTTTTACACTCTCCAGAATTGCTAACATCTCCTCCTTACGAACATCAATCCCATCTAGTCTAATAGCCTGTATCTCAGCATTCTCCTCAATAACATTGTCTTTTTCCTGTCTGAATACTGACAAAAAAAAATTATTTAGCACCCCTCCTATCTCCTCGGACTCCACAAATAACTTCCTGCTATTGTCCTTGACTGGCCCTAATATTTCTTTCATCATTCTTTTATTCCAGACATACCTTTAGAAAGCTTTAGGGTTCTCCTTGATCCTACCTGCCAAAGACTTCTCATGACCCCTCCTGGCTCTTCTTAGCCAGCAAGGACCGAAAGAGAGCACTAACTTGTAACTCTTAAGCGCCCTAATTGAGCCTTCACATTTCATCTTTGCATAAACCTTCTCCTTCCTTTGGACAAGAGATTCAACTTCTTTAGTAAACTGTAGATCCCTTGCTCGACCACTTCCTGTCTGCCTGGCAGGTATGTACTTATCAAGGATCCGCAGTAGCTGTTCCTTGAACAAGCTCCACATTTCAATTGTGTCCAACCTCTGCAGTTTCCTTCCCCATCCTATGCATCCTAAATCTTGCTTAATCGCATCATATTTACTTTTCCCCCAAGCTATAACTCTTGCCCTGCAGTATATCCCTAACTCTTTCCGTCCCTCAAGTAATCGAAACAGAATTGTGGTCACGATCACCAAAGGTGGGAGGTAGCAGGTTACAGATGGACATAGATAGGTAGGAGGAACTGTACGAAGTAAATTTGACCAGTGGTACACATATTCACATAGAAGTTAACGAAATAGATTGCTGGAAGCACTGGTCGGATCTGAAGCATTTTACTAATTAACTTTCATTTTATCTTGCAAAACTAATCATGATCAATCACTGATAAATCGGACAATTATTGGTTTAACTTACAGAATGTTTGTCATGCCAGTACATGTAGGATGGTGTTTGAGCAAAGAGGATGAGCAGTACTGCCCAACAAACATGCAAACTACAGATTGGACTGTACTGCACCACCAACAATGCAGAGGTCAACACTCAACATGGGACCATGAACCTAACAGTAGGAGAGTAAGTAACCATGCATTTGACACGCATGGATGTTTGGTGGGGATTCATCAGAAAGTCCAGAATATTTTTCACAGAAAATTGACTTATGCTAATTCATGATTATGAGGTCTTGTATGATCAGGTGTACCCTGGAACTCTGTGGGAAGATAGGGAGGTGATTGCTGGGCCTCTTACTGAGATATTTGTATCATCGATAGTCACAAGTGAGGTGTTGGAAGACTGGAGGTTTCTAATGTGGTGCCACTGTTTAAGAAAGGTGGTAAGGACAGGCCAGGGAACTATAGACCAGTGCGCATGACGTCAGTGGTGGGCAAGTTGTTGGAGGGAATCCTGAGGGGCAAGATGTACATGTATTTGGAAAGGCAAGTTCAATTAGGCATAGTCAACATGGCTTTGTGCGTGGGAAATCATGTCTCACAAACTTGATTGACTTTTTGAAGAAGTAACAAAGAGAATTGATGAGGGCAGAACGGTGGTCGTGATCTATATGGATTTCAGTAAGGCATTTGACAAGGTTCCCTATGGGAAACTGGTTAGCAAGGTTAGATCTCATGGAATACAGGGAGAAATAGCCATTTGAATGCAGAGCTGGCTCAAAGGTAGAAGACAGAGAGTGATGGTGGAGGGTTGTTTTTTAGACTGGAGACCTGTGACCAGTGGAGTGCCACAAGTATCGGTATGAAAGTACCTTTCATTATTTATATAAATGATTTGGATGCGAGCATAAGAGGTACAGTTATTAAGTTTGCAGATCACACCAAAATTGGAGGTATAGTGGACAGCAAAGAAGGTTATCTCTGATTACAAGGGGATCTTGATCAGATGGGCCAATGGGCTGAGAAGTGGCAGACGGAGAGACTGAATAGATTGGGACTATACTCATTAGTATTTAGAATAATGAGGGGGAATCTTCTGGAAACATATAAAATTATGAAGGGAATGGATAGGATAGAAGCATTTGTTGTTTCCACCAGCAGATGAAACTAATCTTGCGGGCGTAGGTTTTGGACTGAGTTGGGGAGGAAACTTCTTCTCCCAAAGGGCTGTGAATATGTGGAATTCCCTGACTAGTGAAGCATTTAAGGCTACCTTGTTGAATGTTTTTAAGGCAAAAGTAGAGTTTTGAACAGTGAAGGAATTAATGGTTTTTGGATGGGTAAGTGGAGCTGAGTCCACACAAAGATCAGCCATAATCTTACAGAATGATAGCACAGGCTTGAGGGGGCAAATGGTCTACTCCTGCTTCTAGTTCTTATGTTGGCCACAGTAGTGGAGAGTCATGCGTCTATTGATGCATTGATCGATATGCAGGGAAATTTCTCACATGATATGATCAGAAGTGATGTCTGCAATATCTTGGGATCATGGATTTTTGAGCAGAGAAGACAAAAGTTTGTGACAAATTAATAAGGGTGAGACATTGCTGTAGATTAGATTACTTACAGTGCGGAAACAGGCCCTTCGGCCCAACAAGTCCACACCAACCTGCCGAAGCGTAACCCACCCAGTCCCATTCTCCTACATTTACCCCTTCACCTAACACTACGGGCAATTTAGCATGGCCAATTCACTTAACCTGCGCATTTTTGGACTGTGGGAGGAAAGCGAAGTACCCGGAGAAAGCCCACGCAGACACAGGGAGAATGTGCAAACTCCACACAGAGAGTTGCCTGAGAGGGGAATTGAACCCGGGTCTCTGGCATTGTGAGGTAGCAGTGCTAACCACCGTGCCACCATGCCACCTACTACTGGCTGACAGCTCAAGGGTTTAACACATGTCTATAAGGCTAACGTGTAATGTGTTATACATGAAAATATGTTGATTGGCATTGTTCCTCAAATCCTATTTATACCAGAATTAGCACCCATCAAGACAATATACTGGGTCGAGAATATTGGGCTATTTCGAGGAAATTATTATGTGTGGTATTGTAATATACCACCACATGCAGTAAAGATAGGGGAAATATAATACGTATTAGTTTAGATGTCTGTTGTGTAGTATATGTCTATAAAAGGGGAGGCAAGGTCTGAATTCAATGCAACAATGAGACTAGATCGATAGCACAAGGGACAGTACCTGGTAGGTACATGGGTGTTTGACGGAGTATCAAATGACAGCAAGAGTTTCCATGTGGCAACAGTCAATCATAACCCATCTGCAACCAATCACTGTGCTTACATCCTTGGTATAAGCAAGAGTGGGAAAGTTAGTTGAAGTATATAAAGAGGCAAGCTGTGGAAAGTATCGGTATGAAATGACAGCATGACAATATTTAAGCTGGTTATTCCACTATTGACTGAACCCCTCTCCCTAATCTGCTCATTACTTTTTTCTCTAGAATCCATACAGTGTGGAAACAGGCCCTTCAGCCCAACAAGTCCGCACTGACCCCTCTGAAGAGGAACCCACCCTGAACCACTCCCCTCCCCTATTATCCCCCATTTACCCCTGACTAATGCACATAACCTACACATCCCTGAACACTATGGGCAATTTAGCGTGGCCAACTCACCTAACCTGCACATCTTTGGATTGTGCGAGGAAACCAATGCAGACATGGGGAGAATGCAGACAGTCGCCCGAGGATAGTATTGAACCTGGGTCTCCAATTCTTCCAAGAATTCTAGCAGACTTGATGAGCATGACCTACTCTTGATGAAACTATGCTGACTTTAATCTATTTTACCATACATTTCCAAGTATTCAGAAATTTCATCCTTCACAATGGATTCTTGGATCTTATCTGCAACCAAGGTTAGGCTAAATGGTCTGTAATTTTCCATGTCTCGCCTTACTCCCTTTTTAAACAGGAGTGTCATGTTAGCGACTTTCCAGTGCTCTGGAACCCTCCCTGATTTTAGTGATTCCTGAAAGATCACCACTAACATTTACACTATCTCTTCAGCTATCTCCCTTGGACCTTTAGGGTGTAGTCCATCTGGTCCAGGTAATTTATCCACCTTCAGGCCTTTCAGTTTTTATAACACATTTTCCTTGGTGATGACCATCTTAGTCAGCTCTGCCCCTCTCTTGAACGTTTGGGAAGTTACTCGTATCTTCCACCGTGAAGACTGACACGAAGTGCCAGAGAAGTTTCTGGAAAGTGAGCACACTTTGAGATAAAAGTTACCAGTACAAAGGATTTTGCATGAGGGAGCCTTTGACAGCTACGTGACCTGAAATTATCTTCAGAAAAATAAAGAACCATGAGGCAGATCTACACTGAGAGCAAAGTTGGCCACTTCACGCAAATCAAGGTGGTATTTGTTTCAAACCAAAAGTTAGAGTTGGGTTAAATATAAATTAAGTTAAAATAAGATAAAAGTGGAGTGAATTGAAGTTGAAATTAAGGTAGATGAAATAGGAAGTAAATGTTGCAATGAATGTATGTTTTGTATTGAGTATTAATACCTAATAACGAAGGGTTTGTTTAATTAAAGCCTGAAGTTGACCCCCCTGTCTTTTGTCAGTCACACAAGGGAAGAATATCTGGGTAAAAGGTTTGAATACTCCTTTCGGGTAACAACATTCAGTCTGATCAGGTTAGTAGCTAGAAGCCATGCTCTCAAATGCCTTGAGAGAGCAATAGATAATACTTAAAAAGACTGCAGGAAACAAAGATAATATGGGACACATGGATCTTGAAGTGTTGGATTTGTAATTGTAATGTGCACATTATAATTTGTATGATGTTGTTCTGTAATTCACATGGTGAGCTTTGACACCTACACGTTAAAGCTTTTCTATATCTGTTTAAAATAAATGTCTTATCTATTCTGCTAGAATCCTGTATCAATTTATAAGGTACCCTTACAGCAGATCCTAGGATATCAAAGGAATTAGCTACAGAAATAGTGAATACACCGGTAGTAATCTAAGAATCCTGAGAGTGTGGAAACATCCAAATGGAATGCAAAACTGCCAGTGTAACACTCTTGTTCAAAAAAGAAAACAAAAACAGGTAACAATAAGCCACTTAGTTTAACATTTGTCACTGGTAAAATATATGAGTCTGTTGTAAAGAATGTATTAGCAGAGCATTTAGAAATACAAAATCAAGCAGAGTCAGCATAGCTTTATGAAAAGGAAAACAGGACTGACAAACATACTGAATATTTTGAAGAAGTAACAAGCAAGATGTACTACGTTTCAATGTCCAAAAGGCATTTGATAAGATACTGTGCATTACACTGTTTAGAAGAGTCCATGTTTTGGAGGTAGTGTATTATCATGGCGGAGGATTGGCTCATGAATAGAAGGTTGAGTTGGGATAAGAGGGGCATTGTCAGGATGGCAACCTGGATCTCGAGAAGTGCCGCAAGCCACAGTTATTTACCACACAGGTTAATGACTCGGTGGGAACTGAATATACTATTACCAAGTTTCAGATGATGCAAAAATGGATGGGAAGGTAAATGCCAAGATGACATAAAGAGTCTATGGAGAAATATAGATGGGTTAGTGAATAGAACTTGGCAAAGGGAATATAAGGTGGGAAGATGTGAGGTTTTGCACTTTGGCAGGAATTATAGAGGAAGAAATGAAATAACTCCACAGAGGCCGGTATCCTATCACCAAGTTTTTTTTTGTGCATGCAGAGTCCTTGGCACTGATCCAGCTCCCTCAGAGCCAGCTCTCAGCATGTCCTGATGTGTAACAAATTTGTTCTTTTTTTCTCTTTCTTTTCCCCTGACACATTTGTTCTTATCTGTCAGCCAGGGCTCCATGTTTGGACCAGATTAATAACACCAATTAGGGAAATCATATTCTATGATGTCAATCTGGCTGACGTTGTCACAATCACTACATCCATCCGCCCCCCCCCCCCCCCGCTGCCCGAGTCTGAGTACATAGGCCAGTTTTTTTTAATAGATCCTGCTGGGCCAGGTTCCTCAATTCTGCCTCTGATACACGCAGTGTGTAATGCATAGTAACTTGATTCTTGCACTTGGACCATACTGAAAGAAATTTATTTTCTTCTTCTCGCGGCAAATACATCAAGGCAGTGACTTCCACCATGTCCATCTCAGATTTTGAGATATTCTCAATGCTTGATGGACAGGGAGAAACCAAAGGTTGTAGAAGAGTCAGAAAGGCTGTTGAAGAGTAAGGCACATTTTGCTCCCTCACCATTTGCAAATTTGCAGCTTTCTAATGGTCCATGTGCTTGTTCAGAAACATCACATCCACCCACACTTGATACACCACTGGACCTGACCACATATTGACCATGCCTCTTTCTCACATCAAACTTCATGACCTGAAATAAACTGCCTCACTTAGTGGAGTCTTGCATGCAGCATTGGCATTCCTGATGCTGTTTCACCCTTCCCCTCAGGCCTGGGAATCTACCACAGGGTCTTCTCCACATTAGCAACTCTACTGGAACTATCCCTAGAGTTGCATGAGGGGTGGTCCTATAATCAAGTATGAATCAGGACAGTTTGGTATCCATAAAACCATAATAAGACCATAACATCCATTGGCTCTCCTTAGTCAAACCTGCTTGTTATCTCCTCAAAGAATTCTAGCAGATTTGTCAAGTATGACCTACCTTGATGAAACCAGACTGACTTTGCCCTATTTTACCATGCACTTCCAAGTATTCAGAAATCTCATTCTTCACAATGAATTCCAAAATCTTGCCAACAGGTCAGGCTAATTGTCCTGTAATGTCCTGTCTTTTGTTTTACTCCCTTCTTAAGCAAGGGTTTACATTTGTGATTTTCCGGTCCTCTGGGACCCTCCCTGACTCCAGTGATTCCTGAAAGATCACCACCAACACCTCCACTATCTCTTCAGCTATCTCCTTCAGAACTCTGGGGTGTAGTCCGTCTAGTCCAGCTAATTTATCCATCTTCAAACTTTCAGTTTTTCTACTACCGTCCCCTTGGTGATGGCCACCATTCTCACCTCTGCCCACCGACTTTCTTGAATTTTTGGGATATTACTCATGTCTTCCACCGTGATGACTAATGCAAAGTACTTGTTCAGTTTCACCGCCATTTCTTTGTTTCCCATTACTACTTGTCCAGCATCATTTTCCAGTGGCTTAAAGTCCACTTTTGCCTTCCTTTTGCATTTTATATATCTAAAGAAACTCTTGCACTCTTCTTTTATATTACTGGCTAGCGTACCCTCGTGTTAACCTTCTCCTCCTTATTTCTTATTTCATTGTCCTCTGTTGGTTTTTGTAGACTTCCCAATCCTCTGGCTGCCCACTGCCCTTTGCCACATGAAATGCTTTCTCTTTTGCTTTTATGCTGTCCCTGACTTCCCTTGTCAGCCATATCTTCCCTTTAGTGTGCTTCTCTTTCTAAGGGATGAAATTTTGTTGCGTCTCCCAGTTTACTCCCAGAAACTCCTGCCATTGCTGTTCCATTGTCTTTTTTGCTATGCTCCTTTTCCAGTCAGTTGTGGTCAGCTTCTCCCTCATGCCTCTGTAGTTGCCTTTATTCAACTGTAATACCATTATGTTTGATTACATCTTCTCCCTCTCAAATTGCAGAGTAAATTTCATCATATTGTGGTTACTGGGTTGGAGGATCTGAGCTTCAGGGAGAGGCTGAACAGGCTGGGGCTGTTTTCCCTGGAGCGTCGGAGGCTGAGGGGTGACCTTATAGAGGTTTACAAAATGATGAGGGGCATAGATAGGATAAATAGGCAAAGTCTTTTCCCTGGGGTCGGGGAGTCCAGAACTAGAGGACATAGGTTTAGGGTGAGAGGGGAAAGATATAAAAGAGACCTAAGGGGCAATGTTTTCATGCAGAGGGTGGTACATGTATGGAATGAGCTGCCAGAGGATGTGGTGGAGGCTGGTACAATTGCAACATTTAAGAGGCATTTGAATGGGTAAAAGAATAGGAAGGGTTTGGAAGGATATGGGCTGATTACTGGCAGGTGGGACTAGATTGGGTTGGGATATCTGGTCGGCATGGACGGGTTGGACTGAAGGGTCTGTTTCCATGCTGTACATCTCTGTGACTCTATGACTCTATTGCCTCCTAAGGGTTCCTTCACCTTAAGCTCCCTTATCAAGTCTGCCTCATTGCACAACACTAAATCCAGAATTGTCTGTTCTCTCGTGGGCTGCACCACAAGTTACTTCAAAAACCATCTCATTGACATTCCACAAATGCCCTTTTTTTGCGATCCACTGCCAACCTGTTCCTCCGTGATCACTTTAATCTTTCCTTTCTTACATGCCTTTTCTATCTCCTGGTGTATCTTGCGTCCTAAATTCCGAAGACTGTTTGGAGGCCTGTACATAACTCCCATTATGGTTTTTTTCACCTTTGTGATTCCTCAACTGTACCCACACAGATTCTACATTATCTGACCCTACTTCATTTCTCGCTATTGATTTAATTTCATTTCTTAATAATAACAAGGCAACCCAACCCCCTTTGCCCACTTGCCTGTCTTTTCATAAGAATGTATATTCTAGGATATTTAGCTCCCAGTCCTGATCCTCTTGCAGCCATATCTCTCTGATGCCCACCACACATCACATCTGCCAATTTTTATCTATGCCATAAGCTCATTTACATTATTTTGTATATTGTGTGCATTCTGATAGAGCTTCAGTCCTGTATTGAGCATCCCTCTTCTTATTATCATTCCTTTATCCAGTGTGCTTGAAGTTTGATTCCTAACTCTTTCCAAACACTCTATCCTATTTTGTATTCTGGAGACTTTAATAACCTCCACTGAGTTCTCCTTTCTTTCCATATTTTTCACATTTTTCCATATAGTTGAAACAACCCCCACAGATGTTAACCTGCTGCTTTGTTTCTCATTGGCCATTATACCTCTTGGAGGTATACTACCACCCCCAACCCTGCCAATTTCTACTTAAAAGTTCTGTTGACCACCTTATTTACCCATTTTGCTAAGACATTGGTCCCTGTTCATTTCAGATGGCGACTGCTCCAGCTGTACAGATCCTTCCTGTTCCAGTAATGATGCCAGTGCCCCATGAAAAGGAACCCCTCTTTCTCACACAATTCTGAACTAAATGTTTACTTCCCTTATTCTTGCATCTCTATGCCAATTTGCACATGGCTCAGGCAGTAATCCGGAGTTCATTACCCTTGAGGACCTATTCTTTAATTTAATTCCTCATTCCTGATAATCCAGTGAGCTGCAGGCTATTTCTTTAAACCTGCCTTCAAAGTTCCACTGCTCTTTCTGCTGTCCTTTCATGTTGAATACCATTTGATTTTAGGAAATAGTCAAATTCCCTGCTCGTAAACGATGGCCTGTTATCTCAGTCCAACACATCCAGGAGTCCGTGTATTGCAAAACGTTGCGCACACTTTTTCTATTGTCATCGCTGTGTTTGATGAATGAACTTTCTGCATGTCTGGCCACTTTTGAGTGGGCCTCCATAATGGCTAAGAACATTGAGCCCATGAAATGACCTGCATAGGCGATGTGTAACTAAGCCCAGGGTTTACTCAGCCATTCCCACGAATGTGGGGGAGCTGCTGGCAGTAGGTTTTATCCTTTAGATTAGATTAGATTAGATTACTTACAGTGTGGAAACAGGCCCTTCGGCCCAACAAGTACACACCGACCTGCTGAAACGTATACCACCCAGACCCATACTCCTACATTTACCCCTTCATCTAACACTATGGGCAATTTAGCATAGCCAATTCACCTAACCTGCACATTTTTGAATTGTGGGAAAAAACCGGAGCACTCAGAGGAAACCCACGCAGACACGGGGAGAATGTGCAAACTCCACACAGAGAGTCGCCTGAGGCTGGAATGAACCCGGGTCTCTGGCGCTGTGAGGCAGCAGTGCTAACCACTGTGCCACCGTGCCGCCCTTATTGCTTGTTGCTCCTCTTGGCACTGCGCCACCAACGCGGTTATGTCTGCATCCTGTTACTGGCCACCAGACATACTTCTCACCAACATCTTCATTTTGGAAACCCATAGATGACTCTGGTGGAGTTCAGTCAGTATCTGGCAGCAAACTTTGCTTGGGACAATCACTGTTGCTTTCCATAATAATATGCCATCCTCTACTGTGATCTGGTCTCTCTGGGTCCACAAAGGTTTCAATTCTGGTTGTGATAGCTCTTTAGTTTCTTCCATCGCCACCAGCTTTTTCAGTTATGCCAGCACTGAATCTTTCAGTGTCAGAAGTCTGATATCATCAGCTGTGGCTTGAAGTGTGTCCAAAAAACTTAAAACCATTACAGACTGTTCCAGTACTGGTACTACCTGTGGTGTATCTGCCAAAGGGAGGCAGCTTAAGGCATTCGCATTTGTTACTTGGCCTCCTGAATGGTGTTCCAACTTGTAATTGTACGCACTTAGTATTAGAGCCCACCACTGAATTTGGCCTGAAGCTATGGGCAGCACTTGCTTGTGTTCTGTAAGTAGACATAGCAAGGGCTTGTGAGATTATTATTACAAATTTCCATCAATAAAGATATTGGTGGAACTTCCTGGCTCCAAATATGATTTGGGCGTACTTACAGTCTGCATTAGCTGGAGTCCTAGATGCATGCGCTATTGAGCCAAATATGAACTAGTATTAACCCCAATGCAGTTCAGGGAGGCATATCATGTCAATATCTTACTTGGGATCATAGTTTGCCAACACCTTAGAGGATGATAGCTATTTCTTCACTTTCCTGAAAGCTATAGCTTGGCTAAGGCTGACACTTTTTTAAGAGTTGATGTAACGGTGCCAGGATGGAGGCCAGGTTATGCATGAGCTTTCAGTAATAATTCACCAAGCTATGGTACAGATGTAGGGCCCAGGGTACCTTCCATTGCCCTCACTTTATCTTCCAAAGGATGTAACCCGATCTTATCAATTATGAAGCCTACATCTACCACTTGGTGTGCTTGGAATGCATATTTTTTACTTCTAAAGTTATGGCCGCCAGGGAGAAATGTCAAAGGATTATGTCCAAGTTCTCCAAGTACTCCTTATTGGTCTTCCCTGTTATCAGTACCTCATCTAGATAAATTGCGACCTGGGGTGGATCTTGTAAAATGTCCTCAAATATCCTTATCGGAGGCAGTGATCATAATATGATTCAATTTACTCTGCAATTTGAGGGGGAGAAGATAGAATCAGAGGTAATGGTAGTACAGCTGAATAAAGGCAACTACAGAGGCATGAGAGAAGTGCTGGGTAGAATTTACTGGGAGAGGAGCCTCGTAGGAAAGATAGTAGAACAGCAATGGCAGGAACTTCTGGGAATAATTCAGGAGACAGAAGAAATTCATCCCAATGAAAAAGAAGCATGGCATAGGGAGGATGTGGCAACCATGGTTGACAAGGGAAGTCAGGGATAGCATAAAAACAAAAGAGAAAGCATATAGTGTAGCAAAGGGCAGCAGGAAACCAGAGGATTGGGAAGCTTACAAAGACCAACAGAGGGCAATTAAAAAAAGAAATGAGGAGGGAGAAGATTAATTTGAGGGTACACTAGCTAGTAATATAAAGGAAGACTGTAAGAGTTTATTTAGATATATAAAGGGCAAAAGAGAGGCAAAAGTGGACATTGGACCACTGGAAAATGAAGCTGGAGAGATAGTAGTGGGGAACAAGGAAATGGCTGAGGAACTGAGTAATTACTTTGCATCAACCTTCACAGTGGAAGACACAAGTAATATCCAAAAATACTCAAGGGAGTGATGGGGCAGAGCTGAATATTGTGGTTATCATCAAGGAGAAGGTGCTAGAGAAACTAAATGTGGATAAATCACCTGAACCAGATAGACTACACCCCAGAGTTACAAGAGAGATAGCTGAAGAGTTGGTGGAGGCGTTAGTGGAGATCTTCCAGGAATCGCTAGAATCGGGGAGGGTCCCAGAGAATAGAAAAATTGCTAACGTGATAGCTCTATTTAAAAAGAGAGTAAGGCAAGAAATGGAAAATTACGGACCAATTAGCCCAACCTCGATTGTGAGTAAGACCCTGGAATCCATTGTGAAAGATGAGATTTCTGATTACTTGGAAGTATATGATAAAATAGAGCAAAGTTAGCATGGTTTCATCAAAGGGAGGTCATACCTGACAAACCTGCTAGAATTTATTGTGGAAGTAATGAGCAGATTAGACCAAGGAGAGCCAATAGATGTTATCTATCTGGACTTCAAGAAGGCCTTTGACAAGGTGATGCACAGGAGGCTACTGAGTAAGATAGGTCCCATGGTGTCAGAGGCATGGACATAAGGTTACTGTCTGGCAGGAAGCAGAGGATGTGGAGGAAAAGGGTCCTTCTCAGGTTGGCAGCCAGTGACAAGTGGTGTTCTGCAAGGTTCAGATTGGGATCACAACATTTCACTTTAATATATTAACAATTTAGCTGAAGGAACTGAGGGCATTCTGGCTAAGTTTGCAGATGATACAAAGATAGGTAGCAGGACAGGTATCATAGAGGAGGCAGGGAGGCTGCAGAAGGATTTAGGTTAGGAGAGTGGGCAAAGAGGTGACAGGTGGAACCCAACATAGGAAAGTATGAGGTCATACACTTCGGTAGAAAGAGTAGAGGCATGGACTATTTTCTCAATGGGGAGAAAATTCAGAACTCTGAAATGCAAGGAGACTTGGGAGTTCTAGTCCAGGATTCTCTCCAGGTAAACTTGCAGGTTGAGCCAGTAGTATGGAAGGCAAATGCAATGATGGCATTTATTTTGGGAGGTCTTCAATATAAAAGCAGGGATGTACTTCTGAGGCTCTATAAGGTCCTGGTCAGACCACATTTGGAGAATTCTGCACAGTTTTGAGCCCCATATTTCAGGAAGAATGTACTGGCCCTGGAGCGGATTCAGAGGAGGTTCAAAAGAAAGGTCACAGGAATGAAAAGCTTTACCTATGAGGAACGTTTGAGAACTCTGGGTTTATAGTAGATGGAGTTTAGAAGAATAAGGGGGAATCTAATTGAAACATACAGAATACTGAATGGCCTGAACAGGGTAGATGTTGTGAAGATGTTTCGAATGGTAGGAGAGACTAGAACTTGAAGGCATAGCTTTAGACTATGCCTTTATGACACTTTAAAATGGAGATAAGGAGAAAGTTTTTCAGCCAGAGAGTGGTGAATCTATGGAATTCATTGCCACAGAAGACTGTGGAGGCCAGGTCATTGAGTATATTTAAGACTGAGATAGATAGGTTCTTGAGGATCAAGGATTATGGGGAAAAAAAGTAGGAGAATGACGTTGAGAAACTTATTAGCCATGATTGAATGGCAGAACAGACTCAATGGGCTGAATGGCCTTATTTCTGCTCCGATGTCTTATGGTCTTAAAAACTTCACAGGCTGACACTACACCAAATGCCAGTCTCATATATTGGTTACATCATTCATTCCCACATGCCAAATGGTCTCTCAGCATCTCATGAAGATAAAACCAAAGTCACATGTTTCTGCCAGTTATCTAAACCATATAAAAATTCTGAGATGGATTCCCCTGGTTATTGAATTGTTGAGTAAAACTGAGAGTATCTCAGAATTAGAGAAGACTTGGGGCCATAATATTCCTTAACTAAAGCCATCAACTCTTGTAAGGTTTTAGTATCTAGTGCCTCAGGGAAAGATAGGCTCCTAATAACCTAAAAAGCTGCGGTTGACTAAATTGATTCCATGTATGAAGGGATTTTCTTATGAGAGATTGAGTAAATTGAGCCTATACTCTGGAACTTTTCAGGATGAGAGGCGACTTGATTGAAACATATAATGTTTTTAGGGGGCTTCATAAGTAGATGCAGAGACACTTTCACATTTTGGGAGAGTCTAGAACCAGAAGACATAACCTCAGAATAAGGAGAACCCATTTAATACAGGTGGAGGAATTTCTTTTAGAGAATACATTAGAAGCAGTTATATTCTGAGAGTCATGAGTCTTTAGAATTCTCTTTCTCCAAAGAGAGCAGGAGCAATGTCTTTGAATATGTTTCAGACAGTGTTAGATCGATTATTGATAAGTAAGATTATTGATGGAAGCCATGATCTTGTTGAATAGCAGAGGAGTGGGTGGCACAGTGGTTCGCACTGCTGCCTCACAGCGCCAGAGACGCGGGTTCAATTCCCGCCTTGGGCGACTGACTGTGTGGAGTTTGCACATTTTCCCCGTGTTTGCGTGAGTTTCCTCCGGGTGCTCCAGTTTCCTCTCACAGTCCAAAAACGTGCAGGTTAGGTGAATTGGCCATGCTAAATTGCCCGTAGTGTTAGGTGCAAGGGTAAATGTAGGGGAATGGGTCTGGGTGGGTGGGCTTTGGCGGGTCGGTGTAGACTTGTTGGGCCGAAGGGCCTGTTTCCACACTGTAAGTAATCTAATTAAGGAGCCAAGTGTCCTACTCTTGCTACTGCTACTAATTCTCATGATCGTGTGCCTGGGAAAGAAAATCATGCTGAATGTAAAATGTGCTATCATAAATTCTTCGTGGCAATTTTGTGCTACTGTCCAAAAGAACTATTCCCCCTGGGTCATTTTGTTTCTCTATGAGTATGATGAGCAGCCTAATTTTTTAAATGGCCTTATATTTGGGATAGTGGATAGAACCATGAGAAGGCTCTTGTGTTGCTCACTAAGGCAACCTGAAAGACAATAGAATTTTGAGGCCATAAATTTCTTCAAGTAAGCCGTGTGAAATTTTCAGAGGCAGAACAATGTTGAGGAATGCTTAGGTAAAGCCATAGGTCTCTTTGAATTCATGATCTAACACATTGTGCCAGTTACATTTTTATTATTTCACCACTCACTTACTTACCCACTTTCTCACTCTCTAACTTTCCACTATTATGTACGATCAACTAATAAACTTCGAAGGGATCTTTGGAAAATAGTTTTCTCATATATATATATATACACACACATCTGTTTTTTTTATTGCCAATTGTATTAAATCAGTGATATCTGCCCAGATAACAAGTAAGCCACACACACCAAAGAATGATATGTCAATCATTGCATAGCAAGTTCCAATATAGGGATACGGATAATTTGTTTGAGATGGGTGATATGCAGAATATCAATGAGCAAGAACATATGGTAGTAGAAGTTAACTGTGGTGTTTTGAAGTCTACTGTGCACTGCTCCTCAGTTGAGAAATCCTGGGATCTAGATCACAACTGTTTGTGGAACAATTGTAGCAAATTTTCTTACACAGCAAATTTCCTGAGAAGGAAGTGATAAAGATATTTATCATGACATGTACCATGTAAGTGATCTATTTGATGCATCTTCATACTGTAGACTACTTGATACTGTTAATGCCTCAGTGGTGCTGGAATAAGTCCTAAATATAAGCTTTCAGAGCTTTTATGACCTTGACTGCCATAGCAAGTGTAGTTCCTGTGATAAGTTATCGATAGGTTTTATTTGGCATAACTAATGGCCCTGATATTTGCATGAGAGTGAGAGGCTAAAATTAGTCGAACAAACTAGAATGGGTAGGTACATTGCAATCCTTCAAAATAACCTTGTTCTTCTGTTTTCTGACCAGGAACTGGCCAAATTGACAGATCCACTTGGGTAAATAAGAGGTAAAAACAAACAGTGATTCTTGACGACGATTCTGAACAATCAAGAGGAAGAGAAGGTCAGCACTTGGGTCTTCTTGATGGGTGATCACCAACTGTAATTGTGTCAGTGGTCATAGATGCTTGGCTCTGGTCTTAGCAAGGCAACCCATCCATGGGATGTCCAGTAGTTACACCTTCAGCTAATAGCCATAATGACTGATGGTGCAAAGGGTAAGAGTCATAGAGGGTTCCAGAAGACTGGGAAATGACTAAGTAATACCCCTGTCAGAGAGGGGAGAGGAAGAGATACAAAATTATTGGCCTGTTAACCTGACTTCAGGTAAAAATTTACAGTCTATTATTAAGGACAAGATTGCAGACTACTTGGAAGTACATGGTAAAATAGGGCTGAATCAGGGGGAGTTTATGCCTGACAGAAAGTAACAAGCAAGTTGGATAACGGAGAGTGAGTGGACATGATCTTTTTGGATTTTCAGAAGGTGCTGCAGAGGAGGTTGCTAAATAAGATGAGCCCACGGTGTTAGGACAAGGTAGTGGCATGGATAGAAGATTGGCTGAATGACAGAAGGCAGAGAGTGAGGATAAAGAAGGCAGCCAGTGACTAGTGGAGTTCAGTAGGAGTGTGTGTTGGGGCCACAACTATTCACATTATACATTAACAATCTGAATAAATGAATTGAGAGCAATATTGCTAAGTTTGAAGATGGCACAAAGATGGGTGAAGAGACAGGCAGTATTGGGGAAACAGGGAGGCTACAGAAGGAATTGGATAAGTTAGGAGTTGGGCAAAGAAATAGCAGATGGAATGTAATGTGGGAAAGTAAGGTTATGCACGAAGAAAGAATAGAAACATAGGCTATTTTCAAATGGAGAAAGCCTTTGGAAATTTGAAGCATAAAAGGACGTGGAAGTCCTAATTCATGATTCTCTTAGGGTTAACATACAGGTTCAGTTGACAATAAAGAAGGCAAATGCAATGTTGATATTCATTTCAAGAGGGCTAGAATACAAGAACAGAGATATATGGCTGAGGCTGTATAACCACATTTGGAATATTTTGAGTAGTTTGGATCCCATATCTAAGCAAGGATGTGCCAGTATTGGAAGGGGTCCAGAGGAGCTTTACAAGAATGATGAAAGGCTTGTCATATGAAGAGTAGTTGTGGGTCTTTATAAAATGGAATTTGAATGCTGAGGGGGGGGATATAATTGAAACTTATGGAGTACTGAGAGGCCTGAGGTGGAGAAGATGTTCCAATTGGCAAGAGAGATTAGGACCCAAGGCAAAAGTCTGAGAGAGAAGGGATGATCCTTTAGAGCTGAGATATGGACAAATTTCTTCAGCCAGAGAGTGGTTGAACTGTGGAACTCATTGCTGCAGAAGGCTGTGGAGGTCAAGTCATTGAGTGGATGTAGGACATAGATAGATAGGTTCTTGATTACTAAAGAGATCAAGGGTTATGGGGAGAAGACAGGAGAAGAATTAAAGAAATATATCAGCAATGATTGAATGGCAGAGTAGACTTGATGAGCTGAATAATTTAATTCTGCTCCTATATCTTATAATTTCATGTTCTTTTAGTTGCTGATGATTGCACAATGTTCTGCACCATCTGGGACTCTCAAGATACTGAGCAGTCTATGTCCAAATGCAGCAAGACATAGACAATATCTATGCTGGAGTTGAAACTCTTGTCCCACACAAGTGCCAGCTCATGACCATTTTGAACAAGAGAAAATCTAAGCATTGTCCCTTGACATTCATGCCATTACCATCACTGAATCCCACACTATCAACATCATGGGGTTACTATTGAGTAGTAACTGAGCTGAATTAACCGTATACCTAAAGTGGCTGCAAGACCAGGTCAAACACGAGGTACCCTGTAGTGAATAACTTATTTCTTGACTTGCTGAAGCCTGTCTATTGACAAGGCGCAGGTTGGAAGTGTGGTGGAACGTACCCCATGTGCCTAAATGAGTACAGCTCCAACAACACTCAAGAAGCTTGACACTACCCAGGACAAAGCAGTCAGCTTGATTGGCAAGAATCAACAAGTATCCACTGCCTCCATACTGAAGTGTGATAGCAGTAGTGTGTCCCATCTACAAATTTACTGAGGCTTCTTAGACAGCACTTTCCAAAACAAAACCACAACCACTTCCATCTGCTTGAAATGAGAGGTACATGAGATATTGAACTGAAATCTGGAATAACAGGAGCAATAGATGCATGGAAATTTCACCATCTGCAAATGCCCCTCCAAACCACTCATCATCCTGATTTTGAAATACATTGTCATTCCTTCAATATCATTGGGTCAAAATACTTGAAATCCTCATAGCTTTGTGGATCTGTCGACAGCACTTAAGGTGCAGCGGTTCAAGAAGACAGCTTACCACCACATTCTTAAGGACAATTAGGGATGAGTAATAAATGTTGACCTAGTCAGTGATATACACATTCTATGAGTTTTTTTTAAATATAATGGTAATAGATGTGGCTACAATGTTAAGGACATATTATTTTTAAGCTAGCCACTCCCCACTTATTCTTAGACGTGGGGCAGAAGAGTTAGAATCAAGTCTCATTAGTTTTGTCATTGTTATCCAGGTGACTGGAATCTCTGAAGTCAGTCCTTGTTGGACATTATCAGGTGAGTAAGCTTTGGTGTTTAGAAATGGCAGCATGATAAAGGCAGTTATAGGTCAATTTGCTTTAAGGGCAATGAGACTTTATTCCTCTGCACACTCCTGCATCTTAAATGAAACTTTGTAAAGCTCATATTTCAATTTACATGTTTTGAGATTTGAGGAGCAATTATTGGATTTGATCTAGATTTGCTATTCTTTTTTGTGGTGCAGATTCTGGCCTGCTATGGTTTTCAATCACTAAATCAAATTGTCTCTTGTGTTTAATTAATAAAGCTTCCATGCAGTACTTTTAGCATTTTTACATGTCTTGGCTTGTGAATAATGATGCTTCTGAGCATCGCCTTTCTCTTGATTCAAAATAGAGATGGTGGACAGTCTGATGAAATCTAGTTTTGTCATAACTTACATATTCATCTAGTCTTACTCAAAACTGTACTGTGACACAATACATACAAGTCAAACTGCACTGCAGTTGCTCTTCCATTGTTTTTTTTTAACCATTGATTAATCTAAATAGAGTTAACTATTTTTGGTCTATCAAAGCAGAAAACAACATTTGAGACCATGAGGATCAATATATTTATTATAGGCTAACAGTCTGCAAAAATAATTTCTTAAAACAACAAAATTAAGTTAAATTCACAAAAAAGAGAAACTGTGCAGATTAATTAAACACCACAGAATCTGTTTCGATATGCTTTGTTACATTGACACCATTTAATAGGCAGCACATTGCTCAAAATAAGAGGTACATGAGATATTGAACTGAAATCTGATCACCATAACAGATTATGCCTGCAGGACATCAGGGAACTGTGAACCTAACCTAAAACTGGAACAAATCCAAGAAACACTCCAATATGAAACCTTAAAGCAGATACATTGAATTGTGCTCTTTACAAAGGCGCAGTTATAATGTAGAAATTCAGAAAAAAAGGAGTTTAATCATAACACTATACAATCTGTTTGCACTAGGAGGAACCCAATCAACTGGGATAATGCACAATGTCTTCACATTGCTTTTTTCGAGTTGCTGAAAAACACTGACGTGTATAAAGCAAAATAATTAGCAAAGTGTAACCCATAACAAAAGATTCAACATGATCCAAAAAGGTGGAGCTCAAAATCTATCGCACATAGGCCTATACCATACAATTAAATTGAAAATGCACTGACTTGTCATAATGTGGTGTGCAAGTTTATCCAATAGTTCGTTGCTTGTTTAGTGTAAAATGGTGACAAAAGCTATTCTTCATTTCTTGTGGAGAAATTGTGCAAATGTATTGGCGTTCTCTGTTAAACCTGACCAGTTTCCACAGGAATGAGAGAGATAATGGCACTTGGAGAGAAAGGTAGGTCTGTAACCATAGAGATGGCAACAACAACTACAACATGAGCACTAGGTATCTGTATTAACTAATAAGTTCATAATAAAAGTCTTATGTATCACACGTAGACTCCTCCTCCCCCAAGCCCCAATTTGCACATATTTGAGGCTATTGCTCGCCCTGAATTTGCAGATTCTCTTGCTGTTTCTTACAATGCTGATTCTCTTTCTTCAGCAGAAGTGAATGTATTCTAGCTAGTAGCTGAGGTAAGACTGTACCAATATTTACAGACAGAAGTTTCCTTTCCCTTGTTGACAAAATGTTCTTCTCACTATGTAACTGCAGTGTGACTTGAAAAGACACATTCTACATGTAAAATAATTGTAACATGCATAATCACCAACAAAATGGTTCTTTATATCATGGAAACTGAATCTTCGCTGTGGTGTTGAGCTTTGTTTCCAATAGGGTATTTGTACTTGATATGACAAAGCTTATGTTAGTTTCTGTAACATAGAACTAAATACGGGCAACATAACATTGAATGATTCAATGGACATTTCTTACAGCTCCAAGTACATATAAATTTTACAGGTGCAGGCTGTTTTACAGGTACAGGTTCAGTGTCTGGGCTAATACCAAGCTATTCAGTAACTAACAAGAGCAGACTTCCATTAATGTGACGCACTTCAAATGGCTCCAGATAAGAAGGAGCCTGAGACGTTTATACCTTCAGGTCACATGCTAGGGTATACTGGTGACATGATGAATGGCCAGTGCATACTAATTGTGAAACACAACAACATGAATAGGATCATAGAACCTTCAGAAGAAATATAACAGGAATTGGCATTAATAAAAATGTTAGTAGCAAAGCCAGTAGGAGGTGGCACAGTGGTTCAGTGATTCGCAATACTAGCTCAGAGCACCAGGGACCTGTGTTCAATTCCTCACTTGGGTGACTGTCTGTGTGGACTGTCTAGGAAGATGGCCCCCTCCTATTTCTCTCTCAGCCCCCTTCCCCCCACCCCCAAACATTCCTGATGAAGGGCTTATGCCCATAACATCAATTTTCCTGCTCCTCGGATGCTGTCTGACTGGCTGTGCTTTTCTGGCGCCACACTTTTCGACTGATCTCCAGCATTTGAACTCCTCACTTTCTCCTAGTTACAACACTGGTGTCTACCCAACAATATGGAAAATTGTCCAGGTATCTCTCGTACACAAAAAGCAGGACAAATCCACGCAAGCCCATTATTGCCTCATCAGTCTATTCTTGATCATCAATAAAGTTATGAAAGATGGCTTGGACAGTGTTAACAAACAGCATCTGCTCAGCTAGAAGAAAGTGAGGACTGCAGATGCTGGAGATCAGAGTCGAATGTGTGGTGCTGGAAAAGCACACCAGGTCAGGCAGCATCCAAGGGGCAGGAGAATTGGTGTTTCAAGCATAAACCCTTTATCAGGAATGAGGCTTGTGGACAAGGGGAGCTGAGAGATAAATGGGAGGGGGGTGGGGCTGGGGCAAGCTGGGGATGTGATAGGAAGATGACCTATAGGACCTTCAGTCATCTCAGGTCCAGGATTTCTCTGCAGCTGTTTCACAGGTTCTATGTTGGATGCATCTCAGCTACCACCATTCAAGAGAGTGAACTAATCTCCCTGTCCCATCCTTAAATTCCTAGGCCTTACTGTCCAAATAAATGGTGTGGCTGGTTTACGTGCACAAGATTTGTAAAGATGGAGTACAAAGTAAGTGGACGAGACTCCCTGAAGAAGGAATTTTATCTTGTTTCTTTTTGACTTTAATTAGAGTCTTGTGTCAAAAGGGTGGGAAAAGTACCACAGCATTCTGTGGAAAGCCTGGCAACGCTTGCAATGGCAGTCTAACTGCTTCAGTCCACAGTGACTGAACATTTAAAATGTAACTGCTAAGAACTCTGTACATGAAGGTATGTATGTTTGTATGCATGTATATAGAAAGCTTTCACAAGGACAGTATAACCCAGTTTCACTGAAGCAATGTAAACATAGAGTTTGGCTGTTTGCAAAACTGTAGTTTCCAGTCTCATAATGCTGTGAGAAAATACTCTTGTTAGGAGATGCATTCCAACCCAGGAGGAATCCCTTCCACTACAGCAGTTTATGTGCGTAATGCACGCAATTTAAATATTAGGAATTTGGAATTTGTCATCCTTATTAAAATGATGCATCAATATTTATTCTTCCCATATTTTCTTTATGCTTTAAAAAGAGTGCATCAACAATAAACTTCTTGATTTTCAAATAAAATCACTGCCAGCAGCAGTGCCAACAAATACATCACACTGATTTGCTTTAAGACAGTACATCTGGTGCTGTGTTATTGATGGTTGCCAGGGAAATGAGCAGAGACTTTGTAAGCTTTTGGCATCATTACCATATTGTTGTCACTCACAAAGAAGTCTGACTTCCGTTATATCTCAGGCGCAACAGGATTTGCTGAACTAGTCATTTGCCAAAAGAAAAATCACTTGAAGACAACTCATTTCAACATCAGGTGACTCCACTTTGAATACTGTTCTTGTGCTGTTGGTAAAAGTCATTAAATGTTACAACTGCTGTAATCCCAAAATAATAGATGTATTAAGGTAGAAATTTCAATCAATGAATGGAATAAGAGAAGTGTTGAGGTACTTACACTATGTTCCTATACATACTTCTAAGCAGTTGTTAATGTTTTCACAATAAGTGGATTTATGCCTGTGTAAAAATAATTAAACATGAACATTGCATGAACACATAAAGCATTTACATGTAAATTTTGCTGATTGAAAATTCTAATTTATTCAGATGAAGTTTTTTGAGTGACACTCCCATGAATGTAAACTGCAAGTACACACTACATTGAAGTTTATGGGACTAAATAAGGAAGGGATTAGAATACTGTTCATTCACTGAAGTATTGTTACAATTTTAAAAAGTTTGTGGAATGAAAATATTTTTGCTGCTTCAAAGGATCCTATGTGAAATGAGTTTGGACCTCCTCAATCTGTTCTTTATGAGTGTAGATCTGGAGGAAAATAATACCACTGTCTTGACATGAAATTGTCCTTTCTTCTCAGCAGCCACAGACTGACCTATGATCAAAATAGAAAAAAACAATGCTGCACAGAAGGCATATTTTGGTGTTAGAATTCCATTAATTTTACTCTGCCGATGTTGCACTAGATATTGTTGACAGTACAAATAGACACTCTTAATCAATAAAGTGTTCAACATAATAAGCTTAACATTCAACCAAAAATAAAGCATGAATTGCACTGGGGACAGTCTTTTTTATTGTTTTGGCTGATGTCAATGTATGAAAGATCATTCTGACCAATGTTAATGAGATGTGAATTACCGTAGCTGTGATTGCTATGTTCTATATGCTTAATTTCTTGCAGGAAATGAGATATGCATTCAGATTTTCTGCTTAAATTGGGTGAAGACAGCCCTGCATTTTCTAAGATGGCACCATTCAGCAACCAAAGGAAAGGTAACCCTATAACTTACAGCATTAGCTTTTAGTTTGAGATAGATAAAATTGTTATTATTTTGTTCAAGCTATTTTGAGTCGTCTTTGCCTGAAAAATTTGAGAATAAAGTTAATCATTTTTACAATTAAATTTTTATCAGTAATCATTGTGTTCTTTTTCTAATATATCAGTAAAGATGCAGGGTTAAAGAATGAATGATGTAGTTAGACCATATTACATAAAGACTTTATTGACCGAAGAGAAAAATAGTAACTGTTGCAAAAATCCAACAGGAATTGCCTGAGGCAGGGAACATTTACCTTTTAAGAATAAAACTGAAATATTTGAAGCAAAGAGATGACTCAGATAAAATGGGACAAATAACACCTTTCGGCACTGTGAGATTCCATAGAATCTATTGGTCTTGTTCTTCCAACTGCTGTGAGTTCTTTGTGGAAAAAAAATCTGCTGTCCTTACTTGACTTAACCCCATTATAACTGACTTCTTCTGCCAATATTATTAACTCTTAAGGGCCTT
Organism: Hemiscyllium ocellatum; assembly: GCF_020745735.1. Lineage (NCBI taxonomy): Eukaryota > Metazoa > Chordata > Chondrichthyes > Orectolobiformes > Hemiscylliidae > Hemiscyllium > Hemiscyllium ocellatum. Next base: position 49,480,157 of record NC_083402.1, read on the forward strand.
TGGAACCTGTGTAGCACTCAGTTGTATCAACCAGGACTTTGAGAAGAAGTGTCCATCACCTCATCAGGGCAACTGAGGATGGGCAATTCAGTCTTGCCAATGAGTAATCATCTGAGATTTTTTTAAAGCATGTGTCAGAATATTCAAGGTTTCTGTTTACTAATGATGATTAATCAGAAACTCAAAGTATTTTATAGACATTTTTGTTTTTAATTCCAATATGTGTTTTCTTTTACATGATAGACCAGATCTAAAAGTTGAAGTTCTAAATTGGAGAAAGGCCAATTTTGATGGTATTAGGCAAGAACTTTCGAAAGCTGATTGGGGGCAGATGTTCACAGGCAACAGGACGGCTGGAAAGTGGGAAGCCTTCAGAAATGAGATAAAGAGAATCCAGAGAAAGTATATTCCTGTTCAGGTGAAAGGTAAAGCTGGTAGGTATAGGGAATGCTGGATGACTAAAGAAATTGAGGGTTTGGTTTTTTTTATAGATATTTTTATTAGAAATTTAACATTTTTACAAGTTTACAAAAATAAACAAAACTCTCGAATACAAACATTGATATACAATTAAATCAAATATACAATAGCCAAATTTAACAAAAGAAAACATACCAAAAAAGGAAAAAAAACAAAACTCAACTGTCTACTAATCTAACCTACAACTAACCAGAGTGTATATTTAAGTCTCTTACATGCTCGGAATGTGTTAACATCAAATATAATAAAACCCGTATTCATGCAGGGTTCCTCTCCTAAGGGGCCCCGGACCAGCCAGGTTTGTAATCTCAATTAAATAAAAGCCCTTGTTAGGATAGCCGAAATATCTGTATTTATGTAATTCAAGAAGGGCTGCCATATTTTATAAAATAATTCGGTGTTTTGGTGCACCATATTTGTAAGGAAGTCAAGGGGAATACATTCCATAATTAATGTGTGCCAATTTGAAAGTCCAGGGGGGCCCTCAGCCACCCAGTTCACCAAAATATTTTTCCTTGCACAGAAAGAGAGAATAGAAAATAGTCTCTTCCCGTACATGTCCAGAGAGGGAAAGTTCGAAAAGCCTAAAAGGAGGGATACAGGGTCCACTTTAATTTCCGTTCCTAAAATTTCTGTTAGGGTACTTGCTACTTTAGTCCAATATCTACGGATCTTATGACAAGTCCATAGGCAATGTACAAGAGTGTCCACCTCTATTTTACATTTGGGACACATTGGAGATGCTCCTGCCTTAAATTTTGCCAATCGAACCGGTGCTATATGGGCCCTATGAAGTATCTTCAGCTGGATAGCAATTCTTCTAGCGTTTTCCCAAATATCATTCCATGTTTCTATAGAGATTTCTAGTCCCAAATCCTGATCCCATGTTTTAAGCAGATTATCCATATGTCCCTATACTTCGTCATGTAGTAAATGATAAATAGTACTGACGGAAGATACCTCCACTGGTCGTAGGACACTACATTCTCTATCTAATTTATAAAGACTATCTAATAACATAGTCTTCTTCTGTATATAGTCTCGAATTTGGAAGTATCGAAAGAGGTCTCCATTAGATAATCTGAATTTCTGACGCAGCTGTTCAAAAGGCATCAGGACCCCATCTTTAAATAGGTCCTCTAGACATGTGATACCCCTGGATCTCCAGAGTTTAAAAGTGGCATCTGTAAACCCCGGTTGGAATCCCCATGCTCCCACTATCGATGCATAGGCGATGTTTTATGTGAATTACCCTCATTTTGCTGCATTATATTCCAAGCCTTAATTGTGTTTAGTATTATAGGGTTTTTACAGTGATCTTTAATGATTTTCCTCTTGTCTGAAAATAAAAGGTTAATAAGTGGGTATTTCACTTGAGAGGCCTCGATATCCAGCCAGATTGATTGTGGATCAGACAAGACCCAATCAGCTATGTAACTTAATAGGGAACTTCCCAGATTTTAGGTAATATCAGTTAAGTCCAATCCTCCCCTTGCCTGTGGAAGCTGTAGCTTCTTCAGCTTAATGAGGGGCCGTCTATGATTCCAGATAAAGGAACCCAGCCAGCCATATAATTTATGTAGAGCCACCCTCGGCAGCATCACCGGAAGCATTCTCATAGGATATAGGAGGTGGGGCAGGACATTCATTTTAATTAGTGCTATTCTACCCAACCAGGAAATTGGAAGGTCTCCCCATCGCTGGAGGTCCTGCCTTATCCTTTCCAGTAAATGCACAAAATTAGCCTTTTACAACTGACCAAATACTGGGGTAATAAAAATGCCTAAATATAAAAAGCCCTCCAGGGACCAACGTAGGGGAAAAAGGGATCCATCCACTAAGTGGGGTATCATAGCAAGGCCACCCATTGGCATAGCCTCCGATTTTGAAAAATTAATTTTATAGCCTGAGAATGCGCTAAATGTATTAATAACTTGGATTAGGCGAGGTACGGACATCAGATGATTACTGAGGAATAGAAGAACATCATCTGCATAAAGGGTAATTTTATGTTTATCTGTACCAATCCTCGGGACCGTTATATTAGGATCAGCTCGTATAGCTTCTGCTAGTGGTTCAATTATTAGCGTAAATAACAATGGCGAGAAAGGACATCCCTGACGGCAGCCCCTACCCACACTGAAGCTATCCGAACCTAATCCATTGGTAACCACAACTGCTTTGGGATCACTATACAATGTTGAGACCCATTTGGTAAACACCTGTCCAATGCCAAATCTTTCCAATGTGTAAAACAAATATGATCATTCAACCCTATCGAATGCCTTTTCTGCGTCTAATGAAACTACTACTCCTGGTATCTTTCCCTGATGACAAGCTTGAATCATATTCAAAACCCTTCTAATATTATTGGATGATCTACGGCCCTTAATAAACCCCGTCTGATCCTCCTTTATAATATATGGCAGTACCCTTTCTAGTCTCAATGCTAACGTTTTAGAAGGGATTTTAAAATCTACATTTAGCAAGGATATTGGTCTGTATGATGATCAATCTTCTGAATCCTTTCCTTTTTTAAGGATAAGAGAGATATTTGCCTCTTTCAGCGAAGGCGGGAGACAGCCCTGACTATATGCATAGTTATACATGTCCATAAGTGGACCAGCCAATATTTCTGTAAATTCTTTATAGAATTCAGCTTGAAAACCATCTGGGCCCAGTGCCTTACCACTCTGAAGTTGCCTAATTGCATCAAGTATTTCTTGGATTGTTAGAGGAGCATTTAGGACTGATACCTGTTCCAGAGTTAGGCCCGGAAAGGTCAATTTTTTAAAAAATGACTGCATCCTCCTAGTCCTATCTTCACAATCTTGCGATTTATATAACTCAGAATAAAATTCTCTAAAGATCGCATTAATTTTTTTATGATCATGAGTCAAAATACCCGTACTTTCCTTGATAGACGTAATAGTCTGAGGGGCCTTTTTTTTTCTTTGCAAGAAATGCTAAGTATCTACCCGGTTTGTCGCCATATTCATATAACCTTTGTTTTGCAAATAATATTTCCCTCTTAGCCGTTTGAGTAAGCGTAGTGTTTAGAGCTGTTCTAAGAGCTGTAATCCTTTGCAATTTAATAATAGGTCTATCAGTGTATGCTGTTTCAGCTGCTTTTAAGCGAGCTTCAAGCAGACGCTGTTGTTCTCCTTTCAATTTTTTCTGGGTCGCTGAGTAGGAGATGATCAAACCTCGTGTGTAAGCTTTGATGGTCTCCCACATCATTGATGGGTTGCTAGCCGTACCTGAATTAATTTCTAAAAAAGTTTTAAATTCTTGAGAGAAGTACTTTACAAATTTACTATCTTTCATTAGGAAGGGGTCCATACGCCAATGCCGAGGGGATGTCCCATTGTTCCTCGTCTTAGTTTCCATATATACAGCAGTGTGGTCGGAAATTGCTATACTACCTATTTTACAGGATGATATGCAATTTTAAAAAATCGAGGGGGCAAAAAACACATCAATTCTGGTATGACATTTCTGTGGATTGGAGTAGAAAGAAAAATCTCTGCCCTATGGATGAAGACATCTCCATACATCTACTAATCCTAATTCTTTGTTCAGATCCACCAATTGTCTAGATCTGGGAGATACTCCTGCAGTACTCTTGGGAATCCTATCTATTTCCGGATCCATAATACAATTAAAGTGTCCTCCTATAATTGTATGACGGGCACCAAAAGCCATCAATTTTGAAAAGGCTTCCATTATAAATTTAAAGGGGTGTGCCGGGAGGCAGTACAAATTTAAAATCCCATATCCCTCTCCATTTATAAGGGCTTTAATCAAAATATATCATCCAGATTCATCTTTTATCTGATTTAGGATTTTGAAAGGGAAATTCTTCCGAACAAGAATAACAACTCCCCTGCTTTTTGAGCTAAAAGAAGAAAAAAAGGCCTGATCATATCCACCCTGTCATAATTTCAAGTGTTCTTTATCCAGCAGGTGTGTCTCCTGTAGGAGAGCTATATCAACTCTTTCTTTCTTACGATTTGATAATATTTTCTTCCTTTTGACTGGTGAGTTGCTCCCCTTGACATTCCAGGTGCACCACTTAACCGACTGATCAACCATAATCATCTGGGCAAATCCAAGACCTCTCGGGAGGGGAAACCCTATCCAGAACATCCCGAGCATAGAGCATATAAAGTTTACAGAAATGAAGGCTCTCTAATACACTCACAACAGTATAATAAAAAACTATTTCTAAATAATAAAAAATATATAAAACGTATTTAAGTGGAGATTTTTCCCCTTGTTCCCAGGGGTGTCACTTCCTTTCCAAAAGTCCATCATGTCCTCTCCCAACCAATGCCCCACCCTTGACTCAGGCGCTCCTCAATAAAATGAGGAGAATTCAGATATAATACAAAGCTAGAGTTAACAGTGAGCACCCTACCCCCACCCTGGATATATTTGGTAGTGTTAATACCATATATAAACATATAACTATAAAATTACAGCCTCAACAAATAATAATTAAATATAATAATACAAAATAACAAGGGAGAAACAACCACACTCCTAAAGACAGAGGTAAAATAGAATAAGGTAACCACCTCCCCCCACCAACATTAACCAAACCCCCTGGTATATACACACACATACATATACATACATACCCACATATATACATAAAATAATAAAAGAAAACAACCCCAAGGTGGGGGAGAAAATCAACTCCCTCTCCCCACCCCCCATGATAATATTAAACAGTAAGGTAAGAAAAAAGAAAAAAAAGGGGGTGAATATAAACCAAAGTCGGGGGAAAGGCAAACCAACATCCATTATCTCTTATAGTTTATCTAAACGAGTCCAAGAATTCCTTAGCCTTTTCTGGCGATCCGAAGTTATACACGGATCCTTCACGGTTAAAGCGCAGCGTCGCTGGATAGCGTAAGGAGTACTGAATATTTAAGTCCCTTAAACACTTCTTCGCCTCGTCGAATGCCTTCCTCTTTCAGGCCAGAACTGGGGAAAAGTCCTGGAATAACATGATCTTGGATCCTTTATAGATCACGGCTTGGGGGTCTTTTCCAAGATTTCTAGAAGCTTCTAGGAGTATCTGCCTCTCCTTATAGCTCTGCAGCCGAAACAGGACCGGGCGTGGGTGCTGGTTCAAACAGGGCCCGCGTATTGCCACCTGGTAGGCCCATTCCACCCTTACTTGGCCTGATCCAGCTTCCAAATTTAAAAGCTGTGGCAGCCACTGTTCGAGGAATGCTGTAAGCTGGCCTTCCTCTTCCTGTTCAGGAAGGCCCAGCAAATGAATATTTTTTCGACGACCTCGATTATTGAGGTCGTCAATGTAATTTTCTAAGGTCCGGACTCGGTGTTCGAGAGTCCGGACCTGATCCACGGCCGATTGCGCTGTAGTTTCGGAGGTTGTGGCCTTTAGCTCCGCCCCTCTAACTCGGCACTCGATTTCCTGGATGTCTCGGTCGTGCTTCTGCAGCGCAGCCGAGAGTGAGTCCCATCGATTTCGGGATTCTTCGATAAAAGCGTCGATCTTCGCATGTAGTTTGGAGATCATTTCCACAAGGCTTGTCACTGTAGGTAGGTCCCCCGGGGCGGCTGTGGACGCCTCAGCTGCAGCTGGAGAGGGTGGGGGAGGGGTTCCTGCTTACTGAGAGCTGCGGGCTCCCTTCCCTTTGGTCATTTTTACTAAATATTAGATTGTTTAAATTTAATACGAAGTAACTAATTAAATTAAACAGCTATAATAAATGATTTGGTGAGTGTGGTGGGAGTGGGTTACCCAATTTAGCCAAGTCTTGGGAGGAGCATTATAGACTCAGACTTGCTGGGTCGCCGCCATCTTGGATCCCCGAAGGTTTGGTTAAGAAAAAGAAGAAAGCATATGTAAGGGAGAGACAGGATAGATTGCATGAATCCTTAGAGTATAAAGGCAGTAGGAGTATACTTAAGAGGGAACTCAGGAGGACAAAAAGGGGACATGAGATAGTTTTTACAAATAGGTTAAGGACAAAAGCCTAACCAGGGAGAAAATAGGGCCCCTCAAAGATCAGCAAAACGGCCTTTGTGTGGAGCTGCAAAAAATGGGGGAGATACAAAATGAGTATTTTATATCAGTATTTACTGTGGAAAAGGATATGGAAGATATAGACTGGAGGGAAATAGATGGTGATACCTTGCAAAATGTCCAAATTATGGAGGAGGAAGTGCTGGATGTCTTGAAACGCATAAAAGTGGATAAATCCCCAGGACCTGATCAGGTGTACCCTTGAACTCTGTGGGAAGCTAAAAAGATGATTGCTGGGTCTCTTGCTGAGATATTTGTATCATTGATAGTCACAGGTGAGGTGCCGGAAGACTGGAGTTGGCTAATGTGGTGCCACTGTTTAAGAAGGGTAGTAAGGACAAGCCAGGGAACTAAAGACCAGTGAGCCTGACCTCGGCATTGGGCAAGTTGTATAGGACTTTGGTTAGGCCACTGTTGGAATATTGCGTGCAATTCTGGTCTCCTTCCTATCGGAAAGATGTTGTGAAACTTGAAAGGGTTCAAGAAAAGATTTACAAGGATGTTGCCAGGGTTGGAAAATTTGAGCTGTAGGGAGAGGCTGAACAGGCTCGGGCTGTTCTCCCTGTAGCATCGGAGGCTGAGGGGTGACCTTATAGAGGTTTACAAAATTATGAGGAGCATGGATAGGGTAAATAGACAAAGTATTTTTCCCTGGGATCGGGGAATCCAGAACTAGAGGGCATAGGTTCAGAGTGAGAGAGAAAAGATATAAAAGAGACCTAAGGGACAACGTTTTCACAAGAGGGTGGTACGTGTTTGGAAAGAGCTGCCAGAGGAAGTGGTGAAGGCTGGTACAATTGCAACATTTTAGAGGCATTTGGATGGGTATATGAATAGGAAGGGTTTGGAGGGATATGGGCCAGGTGCTGGCAGGTGGGATTAGATTGGGTTGGGATATCTGGTCGGCATGGACGGGTTGGACCGAAGGGTCTGTTTCCATGCTGCACGTCTCTACGACTCTATGACTCTATGATTGCTATGGAAAGCTATGAACTTAAATTCAGTGATTGCTTGGCAAAGTCCTGTGTAAATCAAATGAAATGTTGCACATGTAAATTGGCAGAGAAACTTCAAACGGGAAGAGATTTAACAAGAAGAAATTATAAGGCTGTTTGACTACCTCTCTCCCTCAACAGAATGCCATCTCTTGCAGATGTATCTGTTTTACCCTCCAGAAATACACAGAACAGGGGTTAAAACGTCCGTCTCAACTCTACTGCTGTTAACTAATGATACTAAACACTGTTGTATGTATCAGCCTGAGTTTGCATGTCATTGTGTTGTGCTGCTCATGCTCAAATAACTACCCCTTAGTTATTCCTTTGTTGCAGGTATAAACTCTCTTCAACTCAGAGTGCTGCAAACCACTTGAAAAGAAAACAGGACAACACCCTCAATGCTTGAATTTAGTCACAGTTGAACGACATCAGAAATATAGAATGTCAACCAATTTACAAACTAAGGATCAAGATCATTGGTTAGGCCACTTTTGGAGTATTTTGTGCATTCTGGAATGGTGTTGTGAAACTTGAAAGGGTTCAGAAAATATTTACAAGGATGTTGACAGGGTTGGATGATTTGAACTATAGGGAGATGTTGAATAGGCGGGACTGTTTTCCCTGGGGCGTCAGAGGCTGAGGGGTGAACTTATAGAGGTTTATAAAATCATGAGGGGCATGGATAGAGTAAATAGACAAAGTCTTTTCCCTGAGTTGGGGGGAGTCCAGGACTAGAGGGCATAGGTTCAGGGTGAGATGGGAAAGATTTACAAGGGAACTAAGTGGTAACTTTTTCATGCAAAGAGTGTATTGTTGGTACATATATGGAATGAACTGCCAGACGAAGTGGCGGAGGTTGGTACAATTGCAACATTTAAGAGGCAATAAGATGGGTACATGATTTGGAACAGTTTAGAGGGAAATGGGCCAAGTGCTGGCAAATGGATGAGTTGGTCTGAAAGGTCTGTTTCTGTGCTGTATATCTCTATGACTCTATGCTAACCATTCACTTACCAACGACAACACTACCACCAACCCCACAGAAACATCTGTAATGTTCCACAATCTGCTCTTCACAAACAACTGAGGGACTGATCCATCTATCTGTAATTAATAGACCTACTTGTTTTGTTATTTTTTTTATAATCAGTCCATATAAAACATAAGTTCATTTGGGACTTGGACAAAAGTGTTCACAAAGGAACGGATCTTTACTTTAAGTTAACTTTGTGGCTACCAAGCAAGGGTGTGGGTCAATAAAGAAGGGGAGCCTGTTCTTCCCTCCTAACCTGGGAGCACAACAGTTTAAGAAGTATTGTCTTGAAGTGTAGTGAATTGAGAAACCAAGCCCTGGATCTGGTGGTAAATAGTCGACAATGAGTTTTGATGTCTTCTTGACATTGATGTTCTGCACAGAGCAATGTCATTTCAAGGCCACCACAAGCTAGAACTTCTTTCCTTCAGGACTGTTCCAGTTTTTCACAGGAAACATCAACAGTGTCACAGTACAGAGATAGTTCATACATAGCTAGCTTCAAAGAGAATGCTGCTAAATTTTTGCCTGACAGGTTTCCCAAATTTCATTGCATTCTTAATGGAACCCAAGCGATGAACATTCTGTTGACTTCATGAACAACAATGTATTCTAGTCCCATGATGCAACTATGAAGGTCAGGGATCAACAAAATAAATCACTGAAAGAGAATTTTTGCTTAATTTGAAGACAGTTCTCGATTTGGGATATTTGAAAAAAAGGTATATCTTAAGGATAGCCATAGATTGAAGGCAAAATACAAAGTACAAATCAAGAAAGTCAAAGCTGCCAAGTAAAGTTCACAGAGTTAACACCACTGCTGTGGGTCTAGAGTCACAAGATGGCTAGGCACATAAGGACAGAAAATTTCCTTCCCTAAAGAGCATCACTGAATCAGTTCGTCTTTTACAAAAATCACCAATGCTGCTGTTGGCACCATCAGACTAGTTTTGATTCAAAATTTTTTTGTTGAATTTTAAAATCGAGAAACTACTGTGATGGAATGTGAACCTCAATCTCTAGGGAATTAGCCGGGGCATCTGGTTTACTTTGCTACCACCTCCCTCTCTCACTGGCTCGTGGCTGCTCATTCTGGTTGTAACTGTTGGAATTCTTTTGCAGTCTCCTCATTATATATCATACATATCCAATTTGTTATATGAACAAATGTTGAGATTCATTCCTTATGCCCATTGCAGAATTATTGATATGCACTGAGAAGTGCATTCTTAAATATTTCAGAACCTTCAGCAATCTGAGAAACAGCCATTCTGCCTTTCATTCATGAGATGTGGACTTTGCTGGCTCACCAGCATTTATTGACCATGGCTACATTGCACTTGAGAAGGTGGTAGTGAGATACTTTCTTGAACCACAGTAGTCCATTTCGTCTAGGTTGACCCAGAATTCTGCTGGCAGCACTGTAGCTCAGTGATTAGAACGGCTGCCTTACAGTACCAAGAATCCAGGCTTGATTCCAGCTTTGGGTGACTGCTGTGTGGAGTTTGCATGTTCTTCCTGTACCTGTACAGGTTTCCACCAGGTGAAACCAGGTTTCTGGCTTCTTCCCACAGTCCAATGATGTGCAAGTTGTGTGGATTGACCATAGTAAATTGTCCATAGTGTCTAGTGATGTGCAGGAAAGGTGGATTAGCCATGGGAAATGCAAGATCACGGGGACAGGGTAGGGGTCTGGATCTGGGTGGGATGTTCTTTGGAGGGTGAATGAAGACCAAATGGCCTTTTTCTGCACTGTATGGTTTCTATGAATTCTGTTAGGGATGGGTTGTTCCAGGGCTTTGACCCTACAACTCTAAAAGAGCAAAAACATATTTCCAAGTCAAGATTGTGAATGACTTCTTCCTTTGTGTTAGATATGACTGTAACTAGTGCAGTCCCTGATTCCCCCATTGACACTAAACATTTAAAATATTCTTAAAATATTATTGTGCAATTCATTTTAGACAGACAGCAGGAATTTAAGTTTGACAATTACATGGTAACAAACAAACTAAGAGCAACAACTAAACTTTACTTATTAAGCATTATTACTCTAAACTATGAACACAACCTTTGTTTATGCTTTAACATGACAGATAACCCAAAACTGGATAACTATAACTTACTACATGCTTTCTGCAGGCTAATAGCTTTTATAGGAAGCAGTCGACAGTCACACACAACTTCCAATGAGTTATAATTTCTGGAGGGCATTGAAGACCTGCTCTCAATTCTCTGAGAATTCCCGAAGCAACTTTCAACAAGAAGACCTACAGCAGTGATTTTGTTTCTCTCCCATTTCACTAAGACAAATTTTTAGAGCTTTAGTTGCCATTGGATTTGACTCTTTGAGAAGACACAATTTTCATTGCTAGATTCTGCCTGGTAGCTCTTAGAGAATCAGCAGCCTTCCTCCTTCTGCAGACCTCACCAGTTGCAGATTTTGTCTCTGTGAGATCCCTCTCTTACTCCTCTTCGTGCTTTCTATCCCAAAAATTCTCAGACTGAAAGTCTGTCCATAGCTAACTCAATTGCACCTGCCTTTGTTTTTCCGGTGTGAATATTTACAAGCCAACATACTATTTTGGAATAGGTCTTTTCAGTCTGTCAAATCTCGCTCTGCTATTTGATATAGTCATGACTAATCTGATTTGAGCCACAAATCTAATTTCCTGTCTGTTTATAACATCTGATTCTGTGATCAGTAGAAAATCTATCTAGCCCAGTGTTAAAAATATTCAATAACCCAGTCTCCAATACTGTGGAAGAGAATTCCACAGAGTAATGACCCTCAAGAGGAAAACAAGTTCTCCCCATTACCATCTTAATTGCGAGACCCCTTATTTTTAATTTGCACCGCTGAGATCTAGCCTCTGCCATTGTTGGAAAAATACTCTTAGTTTCCATCCTATCAAGTCCCTCAGGAACTATATGTTTCAATAAGTTCACCTCTCATTCTTCAAACTCCAGTGGGTACAGACCTATCCTGTCCAAGCTCTCAATTTAAGGTAACTCCCAGGAAACAGTCAAATGACACTTATTTGAACTTATGATTCCAAAACAATTATATTTTTTCTTGTGTAAGAAACCCAAAACTATACATAAGAATGGGGTATGCTATTCAGCCAGCTGAGTCAGTTCTGCCATTCAATTAGGTCATGGCTGGTCACTTACCTCAATTTTTTGACACAGTACACAATATTCTAGATATTGTTTCACAAGTGCAAAGTACCAAACTGTCTTTACTTTTATGTGATCTCCTTGCATTAAACAACAATATTCCATTTGCTTTCCTGTACTTGCATGCTAACTTATTGATTTTCATGTAAAAGGATATGCAGATCTCTCTGTACCACTGAATTCTCCAAATCTCTCAATTTACATAGTGTATTGTTTTACTGGTCTTCTGGCCCAAAGCAGACAAGTTCACATTTTCATATTTTATAGTCAATTTACCAAAGTTTTGGCCATAACCAGTTTATATCGCTTTGCAATCTACTATGTCCACTTCTCTTGCTTTTTCACCTACCTTTGTGTCATCAATTAATTTAGCAAGTGTGCATTTGGATCCTTCATCCATATCATTGATATAGATTGTAAATAGTTGGAGTCCAACACTGATCCATATAACACTCCTTTAGTTATGGATTGTCAGTGGTTAACCAATCATCAATTCATGCTGCAATGTTACTCTTTGCACCATGAACTCCTATTTTCTGTGGTAGGCTTTGCTATTATTTTGCTATTATTTTGCTCTTTTCCACTAATATCATGTGATTCTTGTATTTAATTTAAAGCTCTCTTTACCATCTGAGTAATACAGCTTACTAGAACAGCGATTTCAGTATAGTTTGGATAAATAGGAACATAGGAATAGGAATAGGCTTGCCTCAACGTTCAACATGATTATGGCTTATTGAACACTTCAATATCTTTTACTCACTCCATTCCAAAATCTCTATATGTCAAACCAATCTCTGAACCAATCTTTTAAAAATTCTGATTTTTAATTTGGCTCTGAGTTGCTCATTTTCTTTGCTCAACCTACCTTTGTCATTGGGACATATGTGGAAGTCAAAGACTTGATCCACCCCTGTTACTGCAAGTGCCTTTCAGAAGCAGATGTTCTGAAATCTCACACCAGGCAGACAACAAAGTTGCTTGGGCTTTCAGTTATGCTTACATCTCTTGACTATATCATCCTTGCTTTTCTATTTAGTCTTTCTGCATGATTGGCTCCTTGTACTTCTTATGATTAGTTTGTTCATCAGTCCTCAAATTCCACCCTTATCCATTCAAGACATGGGAATCCCAAACCTGTCGAACAATTGCAGGGACTGTGCGCATTCTCTTCTAAAATCTTTTCAGAATTAAATTCCATTTGCCACTATCCAGCCATCTGACCAGCCTGTCTAAGTGATGCTATCATCGAAGGTTTTCCTGCTCACTATTTACCAAGTTTTGTATTACTGCAAATTTATACACCATACTCCTACATTAATGACAAGATCAACAAACAAAGAACCATATAGTACACAACGGGACACAGGCTTCCAATCAGAAAAACAGGCTTCCACCATTACCCTCTGCTTCCTGCCACTAAGCCTATCCTAGATCCTTGTTTTATCACAGCCGGGCATCTCCGCCTGGCCAGCAATTATTGCCTGACCCAATAATGGCAGCATATGGCAGGATTGCAGAGCTTAGATCTTATCTCTTGGTTGTGGGTTTACTTAGCTCTATCTATCACTTGTCGCTTTTGCTGCTTGACACACGAGTGGTCCTGTTTTGTAGTTTCACCAGGTTGACAATTCATTTTTAGGGATGGCTGGTGCTGCTCCTGGCATGCCCTCCTGCACTCTTCATTGAAACAGGATTGATCCCCTGGCTTATTGGTGATGTATGAGTAGGAGATATTCCAGGCCAAGAGGTTGCAGATTGTGTTGGATTACAATCCTGATAGCCCACAGTGACTCATGAATGCCTTGTCTTGAACTGCTACATCTGTTTAAAGTCTATTTGGCACAGTAACAGTGCCACACAACATTATGGAAGGAACTATCAAAGTGAAGGCAGGACTCCATGTCCAAAAGGACTGTGCGGTGGTCACTCTTAGCGATACTGTCATGGATAGATGCATCTATGTCGACAGGTTGGTCAGAATGAGGTCAAGTATGTTTTTCGTTTTTGGTTCCCTCACCACCTGCTACAGACCCAGTATAGCAGCTATGTCCTTTAAGATCCGAACAGTTCGATCAGTAGTATTGCTGCCGAGCACTCTTGATGGTGGACATTGAAATGCTCCTCAGTGCTTCCTCCAAGTGTTGTTCAACGTGGAGGAATACTGGTTCATCAACCAAGGGAATTTGATGCTTGGTATTTAGAAGGACATTTCCTTCCCATATTTATTTGAAGCCATGAGACTTCATGGGATCTTGAGTCAACGTTGAGAATGCCCTGACCAACTCCCTCCTGACTGTATACCACTATACTAACATTTCTGCTGGGTCTGGCCTGTGGGTGGGACAGGATTTATCCAGGGATGGTGGTGGCTTGGACATTGTTTGTAGTGTATGATTCTTTGAGTATGACTGTGTCAGGCTGTTGCTCAACTAGACTGTGAGACAGCTCTCTCAGTGTTAGCACCATGCCCCCAGATGTTCGGATGGAGGACTTTGTAGGGTCAACTGAGCTACTTCTGTCATTATCCTTTCCAGTGCCTAGGTCGATGCCAGGCGATCCATCCAGTTTCATTTCTTTGTTGAGACTGGGTAGTGTTTGATATAACTGAGTGGCTTGCTAGGTCATTTCAGAGAGCATGATTCTAGATTAGAGTGGTGCTGGAAAAGCACAATAGTTCAGGCAGCATCCGAGGAGCAGGAAAATCAACGTTTCAGGCAAAAGCCCTTCATCAAGAATAGAGGCAGGGTACCTGCAGGGTGTAGATATAAATGAGAGGAGTGTGGGGGTGGGGAGAAAGTAGCATAGAGTACAATAGATGAATGGGGGTGGGGATGGAAGTGATAGGTTGAGAGTCAACCACATTGCTGTGGGTCTGGAGTCACACCTAGGCCAGATCAGGTAAGGATGGCAGATTTACTTTCCTGAAGAAGGTTAATGAGCCAGATGGGGTTTTTCCTGACAATGGTTTCATGGTCGTGATTCTTAATTCCAGACCTGCTTTTAAATTCCCTTATCGGCTGTGGTGGAATTGGAACTCAGATCCCCAGAACGTTGCTAAGTTTCTGAATTATTAGCCAAGCAATAATACCACTAGGGAATTGCTTCCCCCAAAATGGGCAAGGTTTCTTGGGGCCAGGATTTGTATCCAACTCTGTTGGGCACTGCGTGTATTTCATATGCAGGGTATTACACAAACCAACCAATCACTTTAGGACTTTCTGTTATGTTCTTTCAAATTCAGGATACAAAGGTAACTGTAGTAGGTCCACAGTGCTTGGCTTTATTTCTCTCCACTCCAGTATGTATACCTCCTACAGGTCCAAATGGGAAGCACCTTGCTCTCAGCAAAAGGCCTTAGTCTCCATGGTAACCAAGCTACAGAGAATTGTTGTCAGGCAGAACTCCGAACAGATTACATGGTTTACTTACTCCACTTTACCTTGAATTAAAGAGCCAATTTAACCATAACAATCTTAGGGGAGATAATCAATTCTGTTATCAGGGATATATTAGGGATGTTACGTCAAATCACTTAGAAAATTCATGAAATGATTGTGCCAAGTCAACAAAGCTTTAAAAACTGAAATTGTGTTTAACAAATGCATCGGTTTTTCATCAAGGTTTTTATGAGTAAGTTGGATGTTGAGGAACCATTGAGGCAGTTGCAACAACAGAGGCAGCACCTCCCATCGTTCAGTAATGGCAGTCGCAGAAACAGAGGCGGCTTGTTCCAGCAATTGGCAGCAGCGGCACCGGGAGCAAGGGCAATAGTGGAGCAAGTCCCAGGAGGAATCTGACCAAAACTCCAGGCCAGGGGTAGGTACAGGAGATAAGACTTTAAAATCCGGACATTTTTCTTTTGGATAAGGACTTTAAGAGCTGGATGCATTTATTTTGTTTTTCTTTTGGTTCTGTTTCTTTTATTTTTTCTCTTGTTTTTGAAAATTCTGATTTCATATTTTGTATTTTAAGGTGGTGCTGGAGAATGGTGACTTTGTATGTTTTCACTGTACTCCTGTATTCCTGTATTTGAGTATACTTGAGAACAACAATCTAATTCCAAAAATTCCTAATTCCATAACACTGGATGTAATCCGTTAAAATTATTTTTCAAAGCATTCTGAGAAAGATAAGAGACTACTTCATAAAATCTCTTAAAGGTTTTAAAATTCCTAAAGAGAAAGGCATTCTTGCCTTAGAATAAGTACATCAAAGGTTCACTACGCTGATTCCTAGAATGAGGATGTTTTCCTGTGAGGAGTGATTGAATAGACTAGTCCCATCTTCCCGAGTGTCAAGGAGAATGAGAATTTATCTAGTTAAACTATCAAATTCTTAAAAAGCTTGAAGATTGAGACGACGAGAAATTTCTTCCCAATTTTGGGAATTTTGGCAGTAGCTCCAAGATGTTAGGTGATTAGGACTTAGATTACTTACAGTGTGGAAACAGGCCCTTCGGCCCAACAAGTCCACACCGACCCGCCGAAGCGCAACCCACCCATACCCCTACATTTACCCCTTACCTAACACTACGGGCAATTTAGCATGGCCAGTTCACCTGACCCGCACATCTTTGGACTGTGGGAGGAAATCAGAGCACCCGGAGGAAACCCAAGCAGACACGGGGAGAATATGCAAACTCCACACAGTCAGTCACCTGAGTCGGGAATTGAACCCGGGTCTCAGGCTCTGTGAGGCAGCAGTGCTAACACTGTGCCACCGTGCCGCCCACTTTGGAGGGTTAACAGGGCTATTATTATTTCCACTGCCTAAGTCAATGCCAGATAATCTGTCCAGCTTTTTTTTTTGTTGAGACTTCATAGTGATTGATATGACTGAGTGGCTTGCTAGGCCATTTCAGAGGGCAGTCCAGCATTTCTGTGGCTCTGGAATCATTTGTAGGCCAGATCAAGTGAGCATGGCAGATTTGCTTCTGTGAAGGACTTTAATTCATCAGATGGGTTTTCACGGTCATCAGTAGATCTTATAATTTCAGATATTTTTTAGTGAATTCCAATTCCACCTGCAGAATTTGTGTGGCAGGACCTGAACCCGGGTCCCCAAAAAATTAGCAGCGTTTCTGGATTAATAGTTTCTGGATTATCTAGTGACAATACTATGATGCTATTCCCCTCCCCTTGAGTCAGACATGATATCCCTTCCATTAACGGCCACAATAGATTAGGCTAGCTACCTAAACCTCTGTCATCACCGTGAACTTAAAAGGAGGGGGGAAGCAAGTTAGTGCAAGGATGACTCTGTTGACACGGCACCCAATATTATAGCAGTCCAACCCACCATCAACTCTTCAGGGATCATAGATTTCAACCTAATATCACAGAGAATTAATATGACTTACACTCTAATAATATGTTAGGCACACTGTTGATCTTTGCTGACTTTTACTGTTCGATTTATCCTGTGATTGCTAGCACGTAGAATTTTGAGAGGATTCATGAAAAACTGATTACATTCCTGGTGCTGGCCTTGATCAAATACTTATTATGCTAGTCACATTCTAGAATACACCAATGAATGGAACCCTCTTGATCAATTATTGAAGAACTGTATGTCAAGTATGCTTAATATAGTTGAATGATATTATTTATGGCACAGCATATGGCAGGGTATTGAAAGCTCAGTCAGCAATGGTATTTAGAAGGTTGCTAGTGACTGAGCTTACAGAGCCCATGAAATACAACCTGTATTTATATTTGCACATTATATTTTGATTATATGTACTATGATTTAAATGGATCAAGGAAATATGCATCACAGAATTGTTAAGTATCAGAAGGAAGCCATTCAGCCCATCATGTTCATACTGCCATCTGAACGTTTTGAATTAGTGACAATCTCTTGCCTTTTCTTCATAACACTGCAGTTGTTTGTGTTTAAATTATCTTCTAATGCCTGCTTGATTGGCTCAATTGTACCTGCCTCCACAATATGTTCATATCGTGCATTCCAGACCTAACTAGTGCCAGAGTAAAAACGTTTTTATCTGCTTCTTTTGCAGACCATTTTAAAACTGTGTCCTTTGTTTCTTGAACCTCTTATGAGCTGGAATGGTTTGTTTCAGTTCTGTCCAGATCCTTCATGAATTTGAAAACTTCACCTCTTAGCCTTCTGAAAATAGTTTCAACTCTACCAATCTATCCTCATAACTGAAGTTTCTCATTCCTGGAACTGCTCTTGTGACAGTCGGCACTCCATCCAATGCATTCGCACCCTCCCGAAGTGTGAAGCTCAGAATTACACACCGTAATCCAGATGAGGGCTAACCAGCTATTATGCTGAATTCCCTGTTAATTAAACCTGGAATACTAAACCAAAAACAGAAATTGCTGGAGAAATTCAGCAGCTGTGGCAGCATCTGTGGGAAGAAAGCACAGTTAATGTTTGAGTCCATTGACTCTTCGTTAGATAGTAGCTCGATTTTAAAAAAATGGTATTTATAATGAAGACAAGGCTAGGATGGGATTGAGGGGGGTGAGTGGATAGGTGAAGGTGAGCCCAGAAATAGTGAGAAATATGAAAAAGGTAGACAGATAAGGGGATTGCTGATCATAAGCCAAGACTGAAGAGAAGCTGAATAAGCAATAATAAGGGATAAGAACAGGGGAGAATGGGCAGGCTATGCTGAAAACAACTCATATAGAGTCATAGAGATGTACAGCATGGAAACAGACCCTTTGATCCAATTGTTCCATGCTGACCAGATATCCTAACCTAATCTAGTCCCATTTGCCAGCACTTGGCCCACGTCCCCCCAAACCCTTCCTATTTATATACCCATCCAGATGCC
This sequence comes from Hemiscyllium ocellatum, assembly GCF_020745735.1. NCBI lineage: Eukaryota > Metazoa > Chordata > Chondrichthyes > Orectolobiformes > Hemiscylliidae > Hemiscyllium > Hemiscyllium ocellatum. Next base: position 49,498,723 of record NC_083402.1, read on the forward strand.
TTTTGAATCCTGTAATTGTACCAGCCTCCACCACTTCCTCTGGCCGCTTATTCCATAAATGCACCACACTCTGCGTGAAAAAGTTGCCCCTTAGGTCTCTTTTATATCCCTTTCTTTTCACCCTAAACCTATGCCCTCTAGTTTGGAATCCCCAACCCCAGGGAAAAGATGTTGTCTATTTATCCCATCCATGCCCCTCCAGATTTTATAAACCTCTATAAGGTCACCCCTCAGCCTCTGGTGCTCCAGGGAAAACAGCTCCAGCCTATTCAGCCTCTCCCTATAGCTCAACTCCTCCAACCTAGCAAAATCCTTGTAATTCTTTTCTGAACCCTTTCAAGTTTCACAACATCTTTCTGATAGAAGGAGACCAGAATTGCAATATTCAAAAAGTGGCCTAACCAATGTCTTGTACAGCCGCAACATGACCTCCCATCTTCTGACCAATAAAGGAAAGCATACCAAATGTCTTCTTCACTATCCTATCCTACGACTATACTTTCAAGGAGCTATGAACCTGTACTCCAGGGTCTCTTTGTTTAGCATCACTCCCCAGGTCTTTACCATTAAGTACATAAGTCCTGCTCTGGCTTGCTTTTCCAAAACGCAGCACCTTGCATTTATTGGGCCAGCAATCACTTCCCTAGCTTCTCACAGAGCCCTAAGGTACACCTGATCAGGTCATGAGGATTTATCCACTTTCATGCGTTTCAAGACATCCAGTACCACCTCCTCTATAATATGAACATTTTTCGAGAGGTCACCATCTATTTTCCCACATTGTATATCTTCCATGTCCTTCTCCACTGTAAACACTGATGCAAAATCTTGTTTAGTACCTCCCCCATCTCCTGCAGCTCCACAGGTGGGCTGCCTTCTGATCTTTGAGGGGCCCTATTCTCTCCCTAGTTACCCTTTCGTCTTTAATGTATTGGTAAAAATTCTTTGGATTCTGCTTAACTTTGCCAAAGCTATCTCATGTCCCCTTTTTGCCCTCCTGATTTCCCTCTTGAATATACTCCTACTGCCTTTATACTCTTCTGAGCATTCACTCCATCTCTCCTGTCTATACCTGACATATGTTTCCTTTTTCTTAATCAAAACCTCAATTTCTCTGGTCATCCAGCTTTCCCTACACATACCATCCTTTCTTTTCACCCTGATAGGAATATACGGTCTCTGGGCTCTTGTTATGTCATTTCTGAAAGCATCCCATTTTCCAGCTGTCTCTTTTCCTGCAAACATCTGTCCCCAGTCAGCTTTTGAAAGTTCTTGGCTAATTCTGTCAAAATTGGCCTTTCTCCAAATTAGAACTTCAACTTTTAGATCCAGTCTATCCTTTTCCATCACTATTTTAAAACTAATAGAATTGTGATCGTTGGCCCCAAAGTGCTCCCCCACTGACAAGTCAGTCATCTGCCCAGTCTTATTGTCGATGAGTAGATCAAGGTTTGCATGTACATTTACATACTGAATCAGAAATATTTCTTGTACGCACTCAACAAATTCCTCTCCAACTAAACCCTTCACACTACGGCAGACCCAATCTATGTTTGGAACACCAGGCCATTGAGCCCCCAGTGATCATTAATCTCATTGTACCCACTGCCTCCAAGCTCAAAGTCTCCCTACGTCACAAAGCTTGTTTCTACTTCTTTCCCAAAATCCACAAACAAGACTACCAGGGCACATCCATTATTTATGCTTGTTCATGCCCCACAGCACTTCCTACCTCAATTCAGTTTTTCTCCCTGAAATAACTGCACAGAGGTCTGTATCCTGTCACCAAATCACCCTTTATTTAAATGTGGAGAGTGCTTGACTCTGACCCAGCTCCCTCAGCATGAACAGAACCTCTGACACTCCTGTTCTTTTTTTTAAATTACCAAGTCAATCTTTATTTACATGTGGAAAGTCCTTGACATTGATTCAGCTCCCTCAGAGCCAGCTGTCCAAATGATCAGAACCTCTGACACTCCTGTTCATTTTTTATTCTTAGCCGATGGAGTGAACAGAAATTCTGACAGTCCTGCTTATTTGTTTTTTTCCCCAGCACCCATGTTGTGTGTGTGCAGGTGTGAGACACAGTGAAAGACACAAGGTGCACGAATCTTTATTCATTACCGAACACCAGGAAGAAAGGAAACACCAGAGTGGCCAGTGACAAGCAATGCCCTTCACATCAAAGGGCACTGCTGCGTGATTAAACAGTGAAGGGGAAGGCAGGGATTAAATCAAAATAGAATTGGACTAGGAAATAACACACTCCACTCCCTGCAGTGCCTACCTCTCCCTGAACAACTCCAGGGTGTTGGTGGACACCGCGTGCTCCTTTTCCAGAGACACCCAGGCTCTAATGTAACCGCGGAAGAGGGGCAGGCAGTTGGTCCTAACGACCCCCCTCCACGGCCCGCTGCCTGGACCTGTTTATGGCCAGTTTGGCCAGGCCCAGGAGCAGACCCACGAGGAGGTCTTCAGACCTGCCCTCCCTCCTCCGCACCGGGTGCCCAAAGATCAGGAGCACACCCACACCCAATATATACATGGTCCACGGACTCCACAGCACCACAGAACAAGCAGTTGGGCTGGGACCGCTGCATGCAGCACCCTCCACCCCAGATCCCTGAGAGAACACTCCTGTACATATCTGTCAACCAGTGCTCCATGATTGGATCAGATTAACAACCCCGATCAGGGAACTCATTCTATAAGGTCCATCTGGCTGACCATGTTACATTCACTACACTCCCCTTGTCCAGTCCCTTCTGACTTACATCCACATCAGTTTTGGGATTTCTAGTTTGCGGGCTGCAGCCAACTCCTCTTTCATGGATGTGCAATCCCTTCCACATCCATTCCCCATCAGAAGGGTCTCAGGGATCTCCACTTCTTCCTGAAAAAAAGACCTGAACCATCCCTATCCACCACCACCCTCCTCTATCTGGTCGAGCTTGACCTCACCCTAAACAACCTCTCTTTTAACTCTTCTCACTTTCTTCAGGTCAGGAGAGTGGCCATGTGTAGCCATATGGACCCCAGTAAAGCCTATCCTCTTGTGGGGTATGTGGAACATTCTTGTTCTACTCCTATTCAGGCTCCCATCCACAATTCTTTCTCGGGCATATCGATGATATCATCAGTGCTGCTTCCCTCTCTCACCCGGAATTGGAAACACTTATCAATTTTGCTTCCAATTTCTACCCCATGCTCACATTCACCCAATCCATCTCTGATTCCTCCCTTCCCTTCCTTGACATCTCTGTTTCTATTTCTGGGGTTTGCCTGGCTACCAATATCTACTGTAAACCAACTGACTCCCACAATTACCTTGACTATACATCCTCACATGCAGCTTCCTGTAACGACTCTATTCCATTCTCCCAGTTATTCTGTCTCCATTGCATCTATTCTGTCAAGCAACACACTTGACACTGTTTACTCCCTACTCTCTTCCCCCACACTCTCGTTTGCATAAAAAAAACATTTTTCTAGCTACCATCAGTTCTGAAGAAAAATCACTAAACCCGAAACATTAACTTTGAATTATGTCAACAGATATGTCAGACCTGCTGAGCTTTTCCAGGAATATTTGTTTTTGATTCTGATTTCCAACAACCACATTTCTTTTCTTTTTTATTTGAAAGATCAGGATCATTTATATGGATACCCAATCTGCATTTTGTCTCTCCAATGTGGAAGAGAGCGCATTATGAGCAAAAAATACAGTAAACTCAAAACCAAACAACTGCAGATACTGGAAATCAGAGCAGAAACAGAGATTGCTGGAAAAACTCAGCAGGACTGGCAGCATCTGTGGAGATAAAGTACATTTAATATTGTGGGTCCAGTTACCCTTCTTCAGAACTGAGGATATACAGTAGACTAGATTTAGGGTGTAGGTTTGCTCACTGAGCTGTAGGTTTGATATCCAAACGTTTCATTACCTGGCTAGGTAACATCATCAATGGCGACCTCCAAGTGAAGCGAAGCTGTTGTCTCCTGCTTTCTATTTATATGTTTGTCCTGGATGGTGGTGATGTCATTTCCTGTTGATTTTCTGAAGGGTTGATAGATTGTATCTAGATCTATGTGTTTGTTTATGGCGTTGTGGTTGGAGTGCCAGGCCTCTAGGAATTCTCTGGATGTCACAGTCAAAAGAACGGACAACGGAGAACTACAAACCTGCGTATACAGAAAACCGACAAACACTGACCAAATACTTAACTACACCAGCAACCATCCCGACACATACAAACGAAGCTGTATCAGAACACTATTCCAATGAGCCACATCACACTGCAGCACAGACGAACTTTGGAAAATAGAGGAGAACCACCTATATAACGTATTCAAGAAGAATGGATACTCAAAAAATACAGTCCGCAGATTCCTCAAGAACAAACCATGACAAGCAGACCAAACACAGCCAGAAACCCTAACCACCTTACCATACATCAAAGAAGTTTCAGAAATGATAGCCAGACTACTAAGACCCCTTGGAATCCTAGTAGCACACAAACCCACCAACACTCTCAAACAAAAACTAACAAACTTAAAAGACCCAGTACAACTCATGGACAAAACTGTCGTCTACAAAATTCCATGCAAGGACTGCCAGAAACACTACGTAGGACAAACAGGAAGAAAGTTAGCCACCAGGATACACGAACACCAGCTAGCCACAAAAAGACTCGACCCTCTCTTCCTCGAAGCCCTACACACGGAGGAAAAAATCCACCATTTTGACTGGGATAACACATTAATCCTGGGACAGGCTAAGCAAAGACATGCCAGAGAATTCCTAGAGGCCTGGCACGCCAACCACAACACCATAAACAAACAATAGATCTAGATACAATCTATCAACCCCTCAGAAAATGAACAGGAAATGACATCACCACAAAACCCCAGGAACCCCATCCAGGACAAACATATAAATAGAAAGCAGGAGACAACAGCTTCGCTTCACTTGGAGGTCACCACTGATTATGTTACCTAGCCAGGTAAAGAAACATCTGGATATCAAACCTACAGCTCAACGAGCAATCCTACACCCTAAACCTCAACCTGAGCTACAAACCTTCACAAACCTTGCAAGTAGACTAGATTGAATGAAATGCAGGTATATCGTTGGTTCATCCAGAATACTGTATGCTTTGCTAACTGCTACCTCTACCCTTCCTCCAATCTTTAATTAATAATGAACACATACAACCAGATACCTACATTAGAACATCCTAAATTAAGATGTTATGTAATACACTTTATTTTATACTGTGTTCTGTATGTTCTGTGAACCAAAATGTATCACTTCACACTTCTCTGCATTGAACTTCATCCACATGTCAACAATTTGACAGAAAATATTCTCGAAAAATTACTGCAATATATGTCAGAACATGTGCCAGTTTTCCCAGTGTAACAAAGCCAATTGCTGTTTTTGGCTTACCCTTTGATGTGTTACCAACAAAATTACAGCTCCAAGTTTCTCTGGAATAGGATAAACAGACAAAGTCTTTCCCTCAGGCGGGTGAATTCAGAACTAGTGGGCATAGGTTTAGGGTGAAAGGGAAAAGATATAAAAGGGACCTCAGGGGCAACATTTTCACACAGAGGGTGGCACATGTATGGAATGAGCTGCCAGAGGAAGTGGTGGAGGCTAGTACAGTTACAGCAAATAAAAGGCATCTGGATGGGTATATGAATAGGAAGGGTTTAGAGGGATATGGGCCAGATGCTGGCAAATGGGGCTAGATTAAGTTGGTATATCTGGGCGGCATGAACAGTTGGACTGAAGGGTGTGTTTCTGCGCTTTACATCTCATTGACTATGACTGTAAGTACTCTGGATCTTTCCTGCTACGTGCATGGTTTTCTGACTTTGTGCTTCAAGCGAGCTTCATCTGATAAATATGTTGGAAAGTTTGGTGCACACTATGTGGGATTGATTATTTCCTGGTCTATCAACAAGTGAGGCATGGTGCTAAAAGTACAAAGACAGAAAATTGCTCATTACATATTCATAACTCATGATGCATCTGTCCCTATTCCATTATCTTTCTGCTACCTCTACTGACATCAAAAGAAATGTTGGACTGCAGTTTTGGGCTTGAGTAGAGTTTAGTGATTTCAGATATCCATAGCCTGCCTGCTGCCATATGTAGTCAGGGAGAAGACCTCAATTGTCAAATTCAGGTACCAATGGGTGAAACCTGAGTATAATCCACCTACTTTTGTCAGGTAAAGAGCAATTCAACTCACATTTATTAATGGGAGCTCTGGATCTTCTTCAAAAAAAAGGACATGAAGTTTTGATTGTTTATATTTGTGCAGAGATGTCCTGTAGCCACAAAATAAAAATCTTGCCAGAAAGGAATGCAACTACTAGAAGTACTGTACAAATTGTTCATATTATTCTATTGGTGAGGTTCTATGGATTGTCAGAGAAGAGTGCGATTCCCCAGCAATCTACTTCTGTTTCCATTTTGACTTGATTTCTAATTGTTACATGTACAAGATACAGTGAGAAGTATTGTTTTGAGTGCCAACCAGAGAAATCAAACCTTACATATGTATATCAGGATAATGGCACAGAATGTAGAAAATAGTATTACAGCTACAGAGAAAGTGCAGAGAAAGATTAACTCTAATATTTGAAAGGTCTCGTTCGTAAGTCTTATAAAAGCAGGGAAGAGACTGTTCATAAATCTGTTGGTACGTGTTTTAAAACGTTTGAATCTTCTGTCCAATGGAAGAGGTTGAAAGAGAGTATGACCAGGGTGGGAAGTGTGTTTGATTATATTGGCTGCTGAATAAATGGAAGGAAGACTAGATTTTGTGATGGACTGGGCTGCATTCACAATTCTCTATAATTTCTTGCGGTCTTGGGCGGAGCAATTACCGTACAACATCCATGATATTCCGAATATGGTGCTTTCTCGGGTACATCTATAAACATCGGTGAGAGTCATTGTAGACATTCAGAATTCCCTTAGTCTTCTGAGGAAGCACTGATGTGTTTTCTCTACTGTTGCATGACGTAGATGGCCAATCAAATATAAAATTGATTATATTCTGGTTTGAATGTGTTTGCAGAGTATCAGAATGACCTTGTATTTCCACATTCAGCGTGAGAAAGCACCAATGCTGGGATCCATTTTAAATTTAAAGGGGAGCATAATATTTAAAAGGGAGCCATTCTTAAACATCTGCAGAGGAAATTAGGTAATAGCAGACAAATGTTTATTGTAATACAGTAAAAACAATAAAAATGTGAGTCATTTTTCTTTTGAAGTTGAAAAGTTGTTGATAATACGGTAAACCAAAGAAGAATAGTCTAAAGCCCATCTTTCTGAAAATGTACACCTTAAAAAATGCGTGAGAGACTGTTGATTGAGTTAATGCACCAAACTACATTTCTTGCTGCAAATGGGGAATACATTTGGTGGTATCAGGAAGAAAGCAAAGATAACTACAATGTACATTTTTGAGGCCTTAGCTATGACACAAGACATGCAGAAAACAACACAGATTGACTTATAAAGTGTTTAAATGAAGTAAAAGACAGAGTTGATATTTGTACGAAATTAAAGAAGGCAATATGAAAGATGGCAAAGACGTCGGATCACACAAGACATGCAGAATGTGCATAAACCGCAAAGGAAAGTATCAAGTACTTTTTGTTTTCAGATTTTGACTTTCTGCATTTTATTCAGGTATTTATAAAGATCTGCTTTGTGGTGAACGACCTGTGATGTTTCTGTGGTTGGATCTTAACTGAATATTCATTAATTGCAAACATTTGTTTTTATTAGGCCATAGTAGAACTCCTGCTGTTCATCTGGATGCCATCTGAAATGTATCACATTTAAAGAAACATTGCCACCTGGTGATGTTTCTATCCCAGTTGATGCCTATTCATTATTTCTGTCAGGATGATTTAAGATGCAGGCTATTAATCTCTAAATCTTATCAAATAACTTAAAAAACTTGGATTTTGTTTTATCAGAAAATAGGCAAAATGAACTGGGCCACTTTTAAATAGCCACCAAAGTCATCTGACCTGGAGTTAACCAAGCTCGCAAGAGTTTACAAAGGAATGATTAAATAATGTTGGTAAAACTATCTGCCAAATCCTGTAAAATTAATTCAAGGGGTAATCACCTGAACAATAAAATTCATATGCTAGAATGGAAGACTCACTCTGAAATCTTCAAACATCTTTATAGATGAGATTTCTCTCCTGCAGATAACATTAGGACAAGGACTTAAATCCAAAACTTGTTGTGCAAATAAATGGATTGAAACATTCGCCCATCCTCCCTCAATCAATATCAAATAATAACAGGGAAACTCTGACAATGGACCATCAATGTTCTTTGCTTCAGCCAAGATTGATACTAGGCCACAGTCTTGGGACTCCCTCCCTAACAGTGTTGTGAGTGTACCTATAGCAAATGGACCACAGTGTTTCAAGAGGGCAGCTCACCATTACCTTCTCAAGGGCAATTAGGAATGGACAATAAATGCTGCTCTAGGCAGCAAGGGTCACATCTCTTAAATAAATAAAAAAGACACATATCAAAAGCTCTCCTCATTATAAAACTTGCATCTTTTTGCTAAAGAAGACATTAACTTCCAGTGGAATGTAGAAACATCAAGAAGATGGACCCAGTCCTTTTGTAAGTGGTATACCTAATTCTGTTAGCCCTGAGAGAAAACCACACGAGCCTGAGAGCTTTGTAACCATGGAAATCTGATCTAAACAATTACCTTCAGGAGAATATTTTCTCAATTTTCAACTACTTTCACCTTGTATGTTTTTTTGCTAGTGTGTGTTTGTCATGGGAGTTGAGGCCCATTCCAGTGGAGATGTGGTGGTGCAGTGATTTAGTAGCTCAGAACATCCAGATAATATGCTGGCGAGGAGGGAGGGGGTGGTTGCGCTGGGTTCTAAACCCACCAAGGCAGATGGTGAAAATCAAATTAAATAAAAAGTTTTCCTAATTCTGACCATATAACCACTCAATTGTCACAAAAGCCAATCTGGTTCATTAAAGTCCTTGAAGTTGGAAATGTATTGTCCTTGCATAGTCTGGCTTACATGTGACTCCAAACCCATAGCAATGTGGTTGACCTCCAATTGCCTTCTGGACAATTAGTGATGAGCAATAAATGCTGGCCCAGTCAAAAATATCCAGAAACAACTTTAAGAAAAGCATTAAATAAAAACAGAAATTGCTGGAGGAACTCAGTAGATCAGGTGGAGAGTTAACAGATTTAAGATTCTGAATCTGAAATAACTCCATAGAGGTAGGTATCCTATCACCAAATCACGCTTTGTTTACATGTACAAAGTAGTTGACACTAGTCCGGCTTCCTCATAGCCAGCCCTCAGTGTGAACAGAACCTCTGACCCTCCTGTTATATCTGACAGCCAGGGCTCCTTGATTGAACCAGATTAACAGACCCAATCAGGGAAGTCATATTCTATGAGGTCCACCTGGCTGACCTCGTTGCGAATCACTGTAGAATCTGCTGACCCTTATTCTGGATTTGAAATGTTAACTCGGTTATCTTTCCACAGATGCTGGTAGATTTATTGAATTTCTCCAGCAATTTCTGTTATTGTTTCATACTTCCAGCATTTGAGGTTGTTTGTGTTATTTTAGAAAAATATTACCTTTTGCATGGTTTAAGCCTAATTAAGGAGTTTCAATAAACAAACTCTTTAATTTGATCAAGGCGATGAGATATGACTGGTGTGTGCTTCTTAGATTTAATCCATGTTCAAGTGATATTGAATTGGTAAATTTAGAAACAAACAGCTCAAATGATAGTTGAAATATAAATAAATAAGTGCAGTCTGATAATCATCACAGAGACATGGCTGCAGGATGACATAGATTGAGAACTGTATGTTGATAGGTGCATGACATTTAGGAAGGACAAAAGGTTCGGAAAAGGTGAAGTAGTGTCTCTGTTATTTATGATTTGGAGATGCCAATGTTGGACTGGGGTGTGCAAGGTTAAAAAAAAACACAACAGCAGGTTATAGTCCAATAGGTTTATTTGGAAACACGAGCTTTCAGAGCACTGCTCCTTCATCAGGTGGACAGCCACCTGATAAAGGAGCAGTGCTCCAAAAGCTAGTGTGATTTTTAACTCTTGTTATTTAGTGATAGTGATAGTATGATAGAGAGAGTTGACCTAAGTTCTGGAAACAAAGCTGTAGAAGTGGTCTATTGGCAATATAAAGACAAAAAGTCACCCAGTGGAGAGGCTTGCACGCCCCTAACAGTAAGCACAGGGTAACATGAAGTATAAAAAAAACAGTGGGATCCTGTCAAAAGGGTGCAGCAAAAGTCAGGGTGAGTTTTAATCTACAGGTAAACTGGGCAAGTGTAGCAAAGATAAAGTGTTCATTTAATGTTTTTGGAGATGGCATATTCTAGAGCCAACTGGAGGCAATACTAACCTGGAATTTGCAACACGGTAGACTTAATTATGTCATAGTGAAGGTGGTCCTAGATAGCAGCAATCATATCAGGATTGAATTTTGCATTCAGTTTAAGGGAGAGAAAAGCTGGTTGAAAACGGGAATTTTAAACTTAAATGGAGACAATATTAGGAAAGGAAAGCAGAGCTAACTAAAGTGAACCAACAAATTAGGTTTAGGTGTAGGTCAGTAGAAATATATTGGCAGACATTTAAGGGAGCACTCCTCAATACTTAGAATAAAGACATTCCAATAAGAAGGCAAAGGTGCTAAAGGAAGATTCACCATCCGTGGTTAACTAAAATTATTAAGGATAGCATCAAACTTAAAGAAAAGTCACATAATTGTGACTCTATGACTATGATTTTGAGATTGGTGGCAGTACAGAAGAATGGACTGAACATTGGATTCAAATTTAAAAAGCAGCAAAAAATGACTAAAAGATTAACAGCAAGGAAATTTTACATCATGAGATTTAGCAAGTTTGAAATACAATATAAAGCATTTGTACAGATGTTTAAAAAAGAAAAGCAAACAAAGTGAGTGCTTTTCCTAACGGAAGTAATCCTGGGAAATTGAAATGTGGAGAATGGGGAGATGCCAGATTACTTGAATATGTACTTTGTATATGTCTTCACTCCATGATAAAAGGAACATTCCAGAATTAGCTGTAAATCAGGAAATGGAAAGGAGAAGGAAGTCATGAAAATTATGATCACCTGGGAGTGACACTCAGTAAATTGTTGGAACTGTGGGCTAACAAATCTTTGACTTCTGATGGGCGATATCCAAAGTCTTAAAAGAAGTGGCAAGTGATAAAATAGATGCATTTGATTTTAATTTTCCCACGTTCCCTTGTTTCAGTAGGTTAGATTAAAAAATAATTAATATAAATCCTTTATCCAAAATGGAGGGAGACAGAAAGTGGGAAACTAAAGGCCAATTAGCAACAAATGACATTGGAAATAAGTTTGGAGCTATCTTTAAAGATATCATAGCAGGAGATTTGGAAAACTTCGGGTAATCAGGCAGAGCCAAAATGGTTCTATGAAAGAGAAATCATGTTTAACAAATTTATTGGAGTTCTTTGAGGAAGTAGAATGCTATGCATCAAAAGGAATTGATGCATGTTATGTACTTAGATATCGAGAAGGCATTTGATGAGAAGGGACATCAAAGTTTGTTGTGAAAAATAAAACCTCACAGATTGGAGGAGCTCATATATTAGCATGGATAGGGACCGGTGAGCTAACAAGAAATAGAGAAGGCATAAATGGGTCACTTAGAGTCACTAAGTTATGCAGCACAAAAATAGGCTCTTCGGTCTAACGTGTCAATATCAACCATAGAGTCATAGAGATGTACAGCATGGAAACAGACCTTTCAGTCCAACTCGTCCATGCTAACCAGATATCCTAAGCTAATCCAATCCCATTTGCCAGGACTTGGCCCATATCCCTCTAAACCCTTCCTATTCATATACTCATCCAGATGCCTTTTAAATGTTGTAACTGTACCAGCCTCGACTACTTCGTCTGGAAGCCCATTCCATATACGCACCACCCTCTGTGTGAAAAAGTTGCTCCTGAGGTCCATTATAAATTTTCCCCTCTCACTCTAAACCTATGCTGTCTAGTTTTGGATACCCCCTACCCCAGAGAAAAGTCATTGTCTATTCATCCTATCCATGCCCTGCATGATTTTATAAACTTCAATAAGGTCATCCCTTAGCCTCTAATGCTCTAGGGAAAACAGGCCCAGCATTTTCAGCCTCTCCCTGTAACCCAAATCCTCCAACACTGGCAACATTTTTGTAAATCTTTTCTGAATCCTTTCAAGTTTCACAACTTCCTCCCGATAGGAGGGAGACCAGAATTGCACATAATATTCCAAAAGTGGCTGAACTACTGTCCTGTACAGCCGTGGCATGACCTCCCAACTCCTATACTGGTTCATGCCCGAAATGTCGATTCTCCTTCTCCTTGGATGTTGCCAGACCTGCTGTGCTTTTCCAGCACCACACTCTCAACTCTTACACTCAATGCTCTGTCCAATAAAGGAAAGCATACCAAACACTTTCTTCACCATCCTATCTACCTGTGACTCCACATTCAAGGAACTGTGAACCTGTACTCCAACGTCTCTGTTCAGCAACATTCATCAGGATCTTACCATTAAATGTACAAATCCTGCCCTGATTTGCCTTTCCAAAATTAGCATGTCACATTTATCTAAATTAAACACCATCTGCCACTTCTCAGCCCATTGGCTCATCTGATCAAGATTCTGTTGTAATCTGAGGTAACCTTATTCGCTGTCCACTACACCTCCAATTTTGGTGTCATCTGCAAACTTGTTTACTATACCTTCTATGTTCACATCCCAATCATTTATATGAATGATGAAAAGCAGTGGACTTAGCACTAATCCTTGTGGCACACCTCTGGTCACAGTCCTCTAATCTGAAAAGCAACCCTTCACCACCATCCTCTGTCTTCTACCTTCAAGCCAGTTCTGTATTCAAATGGCTAGTTCTCTTTGTATTCCATGAGATCTAACTTTGCTAATCAGTCTACCATGAGGAACCTTGCCAAACACCTTATTAAAGTCCATATAGATCATGTCCACCATCTGTCCTCATCAATCCTCTTTGTTACTTCTTCAAAAATCCCAATCATATTTATGAGACACAGTTTCCCATGAACAAAGCCAGATATCCTAAAGTGAACTTGTCCCATTTGCCAGCATTTAGCTCATATCCCTCTGAACCCTTCCATCTCGTTTACCAAATGTCTTTTAAATGTTGTCATTGTACCCACCTTCACCATTTCGTCCAGCAGCTCATTCCAAAAACGTACCTCCCTCTGCATGAAAAAGTTACCCCTCAGGTCTCTTCCAAATCTTTCCTTTCTCACCGTAAACTTATGCCCTCTAACCTGGGAAAAAAGACCTTGGCCATTCACCCAATCCATGCTCCTTGTGATTTTATAAACCTATAAAAGATCACTTCTAATCTCTGATGTTCCAGAGCAAAAAGCCCCAACCTATTCAGCCACTGCCTATAGCTCAAACCCTTCAATAATGACAACATCCTTGTAAATCCTTTCTGAACCCTTTTTCTTGGTTTAACATGTTTCCTGTAGCAGGGAGACAAGAATTGAACACAGTGTTCTAAAAGGGGCCTAGCCAAGGTCCTGTACAGCCGCAACATGAAATCCCAATTCCTATACTCAATGCATTGACTAATGAAGGCATCGTGCCAAACTTCTCCTTCATCAATCTGTCTACCTGAGACTCCACTTTCAAGGAACTATGCATTTGCATCCCTCGGTCTCTTTGTTTGGTAAACTCCCCAGAGCCCCACAATTAACTGGATAAGTCCTGCCCTGATTTGCCTTACCAAAATGCAACATCTCACATTTATCTAAGTTGAACTCAATTTGCCACTCCTCGGCCCATTAGCCATCTGATCAAGGTCCCATTGTACTGAGATAATCTTCTTCACTGTCCACTACATCACCAATTCTGATGTCACCTGCAATGTTACTAACACACCCCCATGTCACAACCAAATCATTTATATAAATGACAAAAAGCAATGGGACCAACAGTGATCCTTGCAGCACACCACTGGTCACAGGTATCTAGTCTGAAAAGCAACCCTCGACCACCATTCTCTGTCTCATACTTTCAAGGCAATTTTGTATTCAATTGGCTATCTCCCCAATATTCAATGTGTGTTCGATGTGATCTATCCTTGTTAACCAATCTACCATGCAATATCTTGTCAAACACCTTGCTGAAGTCGACATAGACAAAGTCTACCTTCTCAATCTTCTTTGTCACTTCTTCAAGAATTAAATGAAGTCAGTAGACATGATTTCCCACGAACAAAGCTATGTTGACTCTCCCTAACCAGTCTTTGCCTATCCCAATGCATGTAAATCTTGCCCCTCAGAATCCTTTTCAACAAGTTAACTGCCACTGACGTCAGGCTCACCAGTCTATAGTTCCCTGGCTTTTCAATACCATCTTTCTTAAATAATAGCACCATGTTAGCCAACTACCAGTCTTCCACACTTCACCTGTGGCTATAGATGATGCAAGTATCTCAGCAAGGGGCCCAACAATCACTTCCCTAGCTTCCCACAAAGTCCTAAGGTATATCTGGTCAGGTGTTAGAAATTTATCCACCTTAATGTATTTTAAGGCATCCAGCTCTTCTTTAATATGGACACTTTTCAAGATATCATGCCTTATTTCCCCAAGTTCTCTCACTTCCATAACTTTGTACACACTAAATACTGTTGCAAAATACTCAGTTAGTATCTCACTCATCTGCTGAGGTTCCACACATAGGTTGCCTTGTTGATCTTTCAGGGCCCTATTCTTTCCCTAGTTCCTCTTTTGCCCTTAATGTACTTAGAATCCCTAGAGTATGGAAACAGGCCATTTGGCCCAACAAGTCCACACCAACCCTCTAAAGCAGACCTGGGCATTTTACGGCCTGTGGGCCGTATCCGACCCTTTGGTCATTCCAGTCCGGCCCGCATGAGATCAGTCTTACTTTTTCATTTATGTTCTAATTTATTTACTCCATGCACGCAATACAACTGTGTTGCTTTTTTGAAAAGGATGCTTTTTTTATTTACGTATGGATACACATGCGCGTGTATATGCGTGCGTGTGTGCATGAACAGCTAAAAGTGATGCTTGCTGGCTAGCCCTCAAAATGTCAGCTCATGCCAAAACAAGTTATATCATATCCCACAACATTGCCAGAAATGGTAAACCGTTTTTTGCTGGAGAGTTATTAAGGAGTGTTTGTTGGACTCTGCACAACTAATATGCCCGGAGAAAAAGGAGACATTTGAGAATGTGCCCCTCTCCCAGTGCACTGTAAGGAGAAGGACTGGGGACATCGCGAGAAATATGGAGCTTTAGCTGCAGCACAAAGCGGTCAACTTTGACTTTTTTTCCTTGGCTTTGGATGAGAGCTGCGACGTACATGACACAGCCCAGCTACTCATCTTCGTATGTGGGATAACTACGGACTTTAAAATGACAGAGGAGCTGGCAGCCATGCAGCAATGAAAGGAACAACAACTGGTAATGACTTGTTCACAGAGATAAATGCATGTTTGGACATGTTGGGACTAAAATGGGACAAGCTGGCGGGTGTGATTGCAGATGGTTGTCCAAATCTAATGGGAAAAAATATTGGGCTCTTAAAGAGAATGCAGGATAAAGTGACAGAAATTGACCCTGAACAGAAATTGGTATTTTTGCATTGTATTATACATCAGGAAGTGTTGTGTAAGTCAGTGTTAAAAATTAACCGTGTGGTTGATGTTGTAACTAAAATAGTTAACTTCATCAGTGCAAGAGCTTTGAATCACAGGCAGTTTGTTGCACATTTGGAGGAAAATGAGACTGAACATTGTGACATAGGCTACCACACAGCTGTCAGGTGGCTCAGCCTGGGCAAAATGCTAAAAAGTGTATGGAACCTGAGAGAAGAGATTCAAGATTTCTGTGTGAAGAAAGGGAATGGCATTCCACAGCTTTCAGATGTAGACTGGCTTGCAGACCGTGGTTTTGCTGTTAATGTGACTGCATTTATGAATGAACTAAATACGAAACTGCAGTGCAAGGCCCTTTTTGTGCATGAAATGTACAACTTGGTGAAGGCTTTTATGAGAAAGTTGCAGTTTCTCTCAAGCCAAATGGAGGACAACATTCTCACCCACTTGCCAACACTGAAGGAAGCCGCACCTTCAGCTGATCACCTCCACAGGTACTCATCTATGTTAGAAGCACTGCATGGTGAATTTTCAAGGTGATTTCAAGACTTTAAAACAGTTGAGAATGAAATGCACATGATCTTTTTCCCCATTTACATGCAATGTGGAGAATGCACCTAGTGATGTTCAGTTTGAAGTCATTGAGCTGCAGTCTGACACATTTCTGGCAAAGTACTTTATGTCAGTCTCACTCACTGCTTGATTTTTACTCTTCCCTCAAAGAGGAGAACTTTCCACACATGAGGAGGCATGCTCAGAAGATTCTAGTCCTCTCTAGACCTACCTATATATGCGAACAGACATTCTCAGTGATGACATTCAACAAATCCAAATACAGATCCTCTATCACTGATGATCACCTCTCAGCTGTCCTTCGCAAATCCACCTCAGACATTCAATCAGATTTCAGTGCACTTGTTCAAGCCCAAAAAGACTGGATTTTTCTTACTAACCAAGTAAAATGAACTGAAAAACATCAAAAGCACTTATTGCTTTTTGTATTGAATTGTTTGTTATTTGTAATACTGAACAAGAATGAAACAACTTTTCATTACTGGTTTGTGAGATTAACATGTTAAAAATAAAATGAAATACTGAAATTATTGTTTTTACTGTTTATTTCTTCTATATTTGACCTACTCCACAATTTCATATCTTTATTGTAGCAGAATATCCTCATTCTTTTGATTATAAGTTTCAGTGCAAAACTATATAATTTAGTACTTTTTACAATAGGACAAAATTAATACTGAGCAGAATTATGTTCAACTTATTGTTGGTTCAGCCCTCCAACACAACTCAGGTTTCTCATGTGGCCGCTTGGAAGAATTAATTGCCCACCCCTGCTCTAAAGAGTATCCCATTCAGACCCATTCCCCTACTACTTTACACTTCCCCTGGCTAATGCACCGAACATATGCATCCCTAAACACTATGGACAATTTAGCTTGGCCAATTCATCTGCATGATGCTTCATCATGGGAGTATAGAAGGAAACCAGAAACACCCAGAGAAAACCCACACAGACATAGGGCAATGTGCAAACTCCACACAGACAGTTGCCCAAGGTTGGAATTGAACCTGGGTCCCTGGCACTGTGAGACAGCAGTGTGAACCATTGAGTTACCATGCCATCCCATGTTCATAGAATCTCTGAGGATTCTCTTTAAGTCATATGTCAAAGCTAACTCATGTACTCCTTTTTCCCTCATGATCTCTCTCTTAAATATACTCTTACTGCTCTTGTATTCCTCAAGGGATTGGTTTGATTCCAGTTGTCTATACCTGACAAATGCCTCCTTGCTTTTCTTGGCCATTGACTCAATTTCTTGCATCACCCAGCATACCCTACACCTACCAGCCTTGCCTTTTGCACTAACAAGAACCTACTATCTCTTAGATCTCTTGGATCAGGTCTATCATTTTCCATAACTATAATAAAACTAATAGAATTATGATCATTAGCCCCAAAGTGTTCCCCCACAGACACCTTAGTCACTTGCCCTGCCTTATTTTCCAAGATAAGATTAAGTTTTGCTCCTTCTCTAGTAAGTACATTCATGTACTGAACAGGATCATTTTCTTGTACACACTCAACAAATTCCTCTCCATCAAAGCCCTTAACTCTATGGCAGTCCCAGTCTATGCTGAGAAAGTTAAAATTCCCTCCCATTACAATCCTACTATTCCTACAGATATTTGAGATCCCCTTACATATTTGCTTCTCAATTTTCTGCTGACTACTGTAGGGCCTATAGTACAATTCCTACAAAGTGATCGGCTCTTTCCTATTTCCCAGTTCCGCCCATATAACTTCACTGGACATTCTCCCAGAAATATCCGACCTAAGTACAGCTGTAGTGTCATCGTTAACCAAAAACATGACTCCTCCTGCATTTTGCTTGTTCTATTCTTTAGTCCTAGTTTTTTTTTAAAGTGACTTTTAGAGGGTTGGCAGTGAAGGCAGTGCAATGTTCCTCTTGCAACATGTTTGAGGTGAGGGATGCTATGGCCGTCCCTGCTGATTACACTTGCAGGAAGTGCACCCATCTCCAGCTCCTCCAAGACCGTGTTAGGGAACTGGAGCTGGAGTTGGATGAACTTAGGATCATTCGAGAGGCAGAGGGGGTCATAGATCAGAGCTTTAGGGAAGTAGTAACTCCAAAGATTGCAGACAGATGGGTAACAGTGAGGGGGACTGGGATGAAGCAGCCAGTGCAGGGACCGCCTGCAGTCGTTCCCCTCAAGAACAAGTATACCGTTTTGGATACTTGTTGGGGAGGTGTACTTACCAGAGGTAAGCAATGGGGTTCAGGCCTCTGGCATGGCGCCTGTCCCCTTTTCTCAGAAGGGAAGGGTGGAGAAGAGCAGAGCAATAGTTATTGGGGACTCGATAGTTCGGGGCACAGATAGGTGGTTTTGTGGGGGCAAGAGAGACTCACCATTGGTATGTTGCCTCCCAGGTGCAAGGGTACGTAATGTCTCTGATCGTGTTTTCCGGGTCCTTAAGAGGGAGGGGGAGCAGCCCGAAGTCGTGGTCCACATTGGCACCAACAACATAGGTAGGAAGAGGGATAAAGATGTTAGGCAGGCTTTCAGGGAGCTAGGTTGGAAGCTCAGAGTTAGAACAAACAGAGTTGTTGTCTCTGGTTTGTTACCCGTGCCATGTGATAGAGAGTAGAGGAATAGGGAAAGAGAGCAGTTAAATGCGTGGCTATAAGGATGGTGCAGGAGGAAGGGATTCCGGTATCTGGATAGCGGGAGTTCTTTCTGGGGAAGGTGGGACCTCTATAAACAGGATGGTCTACACCTGAACCTGAGGGGCATCAGTATTCCTGGGGGGAGGTTTGGTAGTGCTCTTTGGGGAGGTTTAAACTAACTCTGCAGGGGCATGGGAACCTAGACTGTAGCTTTAGGGTGCAGGACCTTGAGTGTAGGGAGGTTAGGAACATGGCATCAATCTCGAAGGAGTGTGCCTGTAAACAGGAAGGTGGCTTGAAGTGTGTATACTTCAATGCGAGAGGTGTACGAAATAAGGTAAGTGAACTTGCAGCGTGGGTTGGTACCTGGGATTTCGATGTTGTGGCTATTACGGAGACATGGGTGGAACAGGGACAGGAATGGCTGTTGCAGGTTCCAGGGTTTAAATGCTTTAGTAGGGTCAGAGGTGGGGGTAAAAGAGGGGGAGGTGTGGCATTGCTTGTGAAGGATAGTATTACAGTGGTGGAAAGGACGATGGATGAAGACTCGCCATCTGAGGAAGTTTGGGCTGAGGTTAGAAATAGGAAAGGTGAGGTCACCCTGTTGGAAATTTTCTACAGGCCTCCTAATAGTCCAAGAGATGTAGAAGAAAGGATTGCGAGGATGATTCAAGAGAAGAGCGAAAGTAATAGGGTGGTTGTTATGGGGGACTTTAACTTTCCAGCTATTGACTGGGAAATCTATAGCTCGAGTACATTAGATGGGTCGGTGTTTGTCTAATGTGTGCAAGAGGGTTTCCTGACACAATATGTAGACAGGCCAACAAGAGGTGAGGCCATACTGGATTTGGTTCTGGGTATTGAACCAGGCCAGTTGCTAGAATTGGAGGTAGGTGAGCACTTTGGGGACAGTGACCACAATTCGGTGACTTTTACTCTGGTGATGGAGAGGGATAAGTGTGCACTGCAGGGCAAGAGTTATAGCTGGGGGCAGGGAAATTATGATGCAGTGAGGCATGACTTAGGACGCGTGACTTGGAAAAGTAGGCTTCAAGGGAAGGGCACAATCGATATGTGGAGCTTGTTCAAGGAGCAACTATTGAGTGTCCTTGATAAGTATGTACCTGTCAGGCAGGGAGGAAAGGGTCGTGTGTGGGAGCCGTGGTTTAATAAGGAATTGGAATCCTTTGTTAAAGGGAAGAAGGTGGCCTATGTAAAGATGAGGCGTGAAGGTTCAATTGGGGTGATTAAAAGTTATAAGGTAGCCAGGAAGGACCTAAAGAGAGAGCTAAGAGCAGCAAGGAGGGGACAGGAAAAGACCTTGGTTGGTAGGATTAGGGAAAACCCAAAGGCTTTCTATAGGTATGTCAGGAATAAAAGAATGACTAGAGTAGGAATAGGTCCAGTCAAGGATAGTAGTGGGAAGTTGAGCTTGGAGGCTGAAGAGATTGGGGAGACACTGAATGAATACTTTTCATCAGTATTCACTCAGGAACAGGACATTGTTGCCGATGTGAATATTGAGTCACAATTAATTAGAATGGATGGCTTTGAGGTATGTAGGGAAGAGGAGTTGGAAATTCTGGAAAGGGTGAAAATAGATAAGTCCCCTGGGCCTGATGGCATTTATCCTAGGATTCCCTGGGAAGCAAGGGAGGAGATTGCAGAGCCATTAGCCTTGATTTTTATGTCCTCGTTGTCTACAGGAATAGTGCCAGAAGACTGGAGGATAGCAAATGTGGTTCCCTTGTTCAAGAAGGGGAGTAGGGATAACCCTAGTAACTATAGGCCGGTGAGTCTCACTTCTGTTGTGGGCAAAGTCTTAGAGAGAATTGTAAGGGATAGGATTTATGAACATCTGGATAGGAATAATGTGATCAAGGATAGTCAGCATGGTTTTGTGAAGGGCAAGTCGTGCCTCACAAACCTTATTGAATTCTTTGAGCAGGTGACTAAGGAGGTGGACGAGGGTAAAGCTGTAGATGTGGTGTATATGGATTTTAGTAAGGCGTTTGATAAGGTTCCCCATGGTAGGCTGCTGCAAAAAATACGGAAGTATGGCATTGAGGGTGCGTTAGAGGTTTGGATTAGGAATTGGCTGGCTGGAAGAAGACAGAGGGTAGTAGTTGATGGTAAAGGTTCATCTTGGAGTGCAATTACTAGCGGTGTTCCACAAGGATCTGTTTTGGGACCAATGCTGTTTGTCATTTTTATAAATGACCTGGAGGAGGGGCTAGAAGGTTGGGTGAGCAGGTTGTGGATGATATGCAAGTCGGTGGAGTTGTTGACAGTGAGGAAGGATGTGGCAGGTTACAGCGGGATATAGATAAGCTGCAGAGCTGGGCAGAAAGGTGGCAAATGGAGTTCAATGTAGGTAAGTGTGAAGTGATTCACTTTGGTAAGAGTAACAAGAAGATGGAGTACTGGGCTAATGGTCGGATACTTGGTAGTGTGGATGAGCAGAGGGATCTTGGTGTCCATGTACAGTTGTATAAGTCATGTTGCAGTTGTATAAGACTCTGGTGCGGCCGCATCTGGAGTATTGTGCGCAGTTTTGGTCACCGTACTATAGGAAGGATGTGGAGGCACTGGAACAGGTGCAGAGGAGGTTTACCAGGATGTTGCCTGGTATGGTAGGAAGATCGTATGAGGAAAGGCTGAGGCACTTGGGGCTGCTTTCATTGGAGAAAAGAAGGTTTAGGGGTGACTTGATAGAGGTGTACAAGATGATTAGGGGTTTAGATAGTGTTGACAATGAGAACCTTTATCCACGTATGGAGTCAGCTATTACGAGGGGGCATAGCTTTAAATTAAGGGGTGGTAGGTATAGGACAGATGTTAGGGGTAGATTCTTTACTCAGCGAGCCGTGAGTTCATGAACAGAGTTATGTTCATACCCCAGACTATCACAGAAGCCAACTTCGTATTCATGGACTCAATCTACATTTCATGGAAAGGATGCCAAAATCATCAAAAATCCCTCCCACCCCAATAGTACTTTTTCCAACCTCTTCCATCATCCAGAAGATACAGAAGCTTGAACACTTGCATAATTAGGTTCAAGCACAGCTTCTTCCCTGCTGTTATTAGAATGCTTAATGGACCTCTCTAATTTCAATCTAATATTGACCTCACTTTTGTGCACCTCCTGTAACCTTGCATGTTTTGATCTGTCTAAGCACCCTATGATCTGTATGTTCTTGTTATGATCTGGTAGCAGTGGTAGACTCTCTCTCTTTATGGGTATTTAAACAAGCATTGGATAGGCATATGGAGGATAGTGGGCTAGTGTAGGTTAGGTGGGCTTGGATTGGCGCAACATCGAGGGCCAAAAATACTGCGCTGTATTTTTCTATGTTCTATGTTCTATGTACCTGTCAAGCCTACTGCATTGAAATAAATGCAGTTTAATTTATCAGTCTTACATCATTCTCTGCCTCACATTTGCCTGCCTTCACTATTTAACTTGCTCCTCTTTACTGTACCAGCCTCAGACTTACCTCTTTTCTCACTATCTCTTTGAATACTCTCCCACCCCTTACTAGTTTAAAGCCTCCCAAGTAATGCTAACAAATTAGCAAATTTCCATGACATGATATTGGTTCCCGTCAAATTCAGGTGCAACACGTCCTTCTTATACAGGTCACTTTTACTGCAGAGGAGATCCCAATAATCCAAAAATGTGAATCCGTGCCCTCTGCACCAGCTCCTGAGCTACACATTCATCTGTTCTATTCTTCTAATTCTACTCTCAGTAGCATATGGCACCAGGAGGAATCCAGATATTGGTACCCTTGAGGACCTAACTTTTAGCCTGCTGCCTAATTTCCTGTATTCTCTCTGCAGAACATCATCCCTTTCTCATTCTGCATCATTGGCACTATTGTGTACAATGCAAAACAAAAGAACTGATCATTGACTTCAGGAAGAAAGAAGAAGGACGCACCCCTATCTACATCAACAGAGCTGAGGTGGAGAGGGTTGAAAGCATCAAGTTCCAAGAAGTGATGATAACTAACAATATGCCCTGGACTTCCCATGTAGATGTGATGGTCAAGAAGGCACAACAATGCCTCTTCTTCTTCAGGGAGTTTTGGAAATTAGCATGTCCATAAAGACTCTCATCAGCTTTTGCAGATGCACCATAGAAATCATTCTATCTGGGTGCATAACTGCCTGATATAGCAACTGCTCTGCTCAGGACCGTAAGAAACTACAGAGTTGTGTTCATAGCCCAGACTATCACAGAAGCCAACTTCGTATTCATGGACTCAATCTACATTTCATGGAAAGGATGCCAAAATCATCAAAAGTCCCTCCCACCCTAATAGTACTTTTTCCAACCTCTTCTGTCATCCAGAAGATACAGAAGCTTGAACACTTGCATAATTAGGTTCAAGCACAGCTTCTTCCCTGCTGTTATTAGAATGCTTAATGGACCTCTCTAATTTCAATCTAATATTGACCTCACTTTTGTGCACCTCTTGTAACCTTGCATGTTTTGCTCTGTCTAAGCACCCTATGATCTGTATGTTCTTGTTATGATCTGACTGTACTGCAAGCAAAACAAGACTTTCACTGTTCTTAGGTTCATGTGAAAGCAATAAATCAAATCAAATCAAAACCTTCTGCAGGCCACTCTCCCCTTTGAGAATATACAACACCCTTTGATTAATTGATGATTATTACAATTTACCAAGTGATGTGCGACAGGGAACAGTGCTGGGGCCTCAATTTTTCAGAATATATGCAAATTACTTGCATGAAGGGATTGAAGGTAGTAGCACAATGAATTTGTTAGTAGCACAATGATAAGTATGAAAAGAAGATGTGAAGAAGATGTAAGGATGCTATAAAAGAAAAGAGGTAAGTTTAGTGAATGAGCCAAGATATGCTGCTATATGCAGTGTAAAGTGAGAAAATGTGAAATTCTCTATTTTGGCAGGAAATGTAAAAAGCATATTATCAAAATGGTAAGAAATTTCAGAGCTCTGAAATGCAAATGGATCTTGGTGTCTGACTGCATCTTTCTCCAAATGTTAGTATGTAGGCATAGAAAGAAATTAGCGAAATTCACCATTTATGGTGAACAGAATTCTGCACAAATATTGAGAGGCCATGCATTGAATATGCATGGCATTAGTGAGACCTCATCTGGAGCATTGTGGACAGTATGGGTCTTCTTATTTCAGGAAGGGTATAAATGCTTGGAAGAATTGAGTAGCACAAAGTATCTGAGGAGTCACAAATGATGTTGAACATCCCCATTTCTGACTTCATGATGAAGGGAAAGTTACTGATGAAGCATTTGAAGATGGTTGGGCTTACCCTGAGGAACTCCTGCAGAGATGTCCTGCAGCTGAGATGACAGATGTCCTACAACCACAACCATCTTCCTATGTGTCAGGTATGACTCCAACCAGAAGAGAGGTTTTCCCCAATATTGATTGATTCCAGTTTTGCTAGAGATCCTGATGCCACACTCGGTTAAATGCAGCCTTGACACCAAGGGCATTTACCTTCACCTCATTATAATAGCCCATACCTGTAGCAAACTATCTACAAAGCACCAACTGTGAAAATAGATTTCCTTAAGTATTATTAAAAAAGCAAAAAATGCTGTATATTTTGGAAAGTCTGTGATTAGGTGGAAAGTGAGAAAAGTGACTATAAGTGATCAATATTTTCCTTTCACCTCATCCTTTCTACCGAACTTAGCTTTCCCATATTTTCATGATCACCTATGACCCTGGAGAATTAGCTGCTTTCTCAATTAATCTCTCCTGCTAACGGCCCTTCATTTTGATTCTTTCCTCCTTCTCTCTTTTCATGGATCCTTTCTTGTTTTAACATTTTACATTTCCCAATTCATTACATTTTCCCAATTCTGTTGAAAGGTCATTAGCCTTAAATGGTCATGCAATTTCTCTCTCCACTGATGTTGCTAGACTTGTTGAATAATATTTTCAGCATTTTCCTGTTTTAGTTTCCTCTAAGCAGATCCAAAATGTTGAGAGGGAGTAGCTCTGGGATGCCTCAATGTTGACTTAAGACCCCATGAAGTCCTTAGCATTAGATCTAACACAGGCAAAGGAAACCTCCTGCTGAATATCATCAGCTGCAACCCTTAGCTCATGAATCAGTACTTCTCCAGGTTAAACACCAGTTAGTGGCTTTGGACCATCAGCAGCAGAATAGAATTAACCACAATCTGAACTCTCATGATCCGGCTTATCCCCGCTCTACCATTATCATCAAGCCAGGGTTCAACTAGGGTTCAGTAAAGAGTGCAGGAAGGCAATATGCAACGAGATTGACACCGTCCAAGACAGAATAGCCCACTGATTGGCACAATATCCTCAGCCATTCGCTCCCTTCTGACCCAGACAAATAGCAGTGTGTACAAAATGCTCTGCAGAAATTTACCAACTTTTGAGGGCAACACTTTCCAATCCACAGTCACTATGATCTATAATGACAGGGAGGCAGATACAAGAGAACATCACCACCTATAAATTTCCTTCAGGGCCACTCCCCATCCTGACTTGGAAAAATGTTGTTGCGCCTTCAATGTCTCTCTCTAGAGTACGCCTTCTCTCATTGTGAGTGAAATTGTCCCAAATGAATTAAAATTTACTGGATCTTCCATTCCTGTTCCTCTTCCATTAGCTTAATCTTTGCTATGTCTTCAGTTGCACCCTCTAATCGCTACTTGAGCTGTCTAATTTCAGTGCCTTTGCCATATGAATATTCTAGGTTGTAGGCTACCACTACGACTGTGCTTAATCTAGGTCCTTATTTCCCTTAGTTTCCTTATCTCTACTGCTTTTGCAAGGTCAAATCCAGTGTGATAAACTTTCTGACAAGCTTCCAGAAAATTCCATTGAGACCTCAAAGTGCAGTCCTTAACAATCAGAGATAGTTTTGATGTTCCAGTCCAGAGGTAACAATTGGTAACAATCAGTAACAATCGATCAGTCCTTTGGAAAGGAGTGACCCTTTGCACCCTCATATCAGTAACACTTTGCATTAACCCTCTCTTAGACTTGGAGGTACCCGTTCACACTGTGATGTTGTGAATTGATTGCATTGCAGACAGTCTGGAGTTTGCAGAGAGTTTATTTAACAAGTTTTTAATCCATTTGCTCAGATACCGTATTTCCACTTGTTTGGCCATCTCTTAAGCCTGGGCACCCAGCAGCCTTCTGGCTACAAGCACTTCAAAAGACACAACAAAATAAATGTAGTATGATGATCTTAATGATAAAATAATTTTGCTGTATCTGGATTTTGTTAGCTAAGTCCAAGTTGCATCACGTTTTCTGGAGTTATTTCTGCTGCAAAGCCCAGTTAGTTTAATCACTGTATCTTACCGTACATGTCTCATTAACTACATATCCTGTGTCTGTGGCATCCTCACATCTGACTCCAGTCCCATTGTTCCCAGAACAATTCAGACAAGCATTGTCTCACCAGAGCTGCCCTGTACGATTTCTGACATTTGCTCTGGACATGGCAATCAGGTGGAAATCAGTGCCCTACTTTGTGAGCAGGGAGCTGGCAGCTCTGCTGTGCAGGGTGTCACACAGACAGGATTTCCTCTTCCCGTGGATCAGCAGTGGAGGCCACAACACCTGAGCATGCCTGTGTTAAAGCAGTCACTTGAGGAATGTGTAGTACTATAGGAAGAATTTCAATGACCTTCTCCTCTCTGTAACTGCTACCATCTTATCTCCAGTGCTTCACACTCACTCCATTTCTGTTACTGTACCCACCTCCCACCAAATTTCATGCTCTATCACTCTCAATAATGCCTGCAACGTCATCCCTCACTGAGTGTCACCCCAACCCCGATCCTACTAACGTTGGAAGTCCTCTGCACTTTCGAACTACTTGTGTGAAATACCTCTCAAACTGCACTAGCTGTGCCATTCACTGCACCTTCCTTAAAAGCTGCCTCAGGGCAGGAGCTGCTAATAAGCCAGAAGGACTGAAGACAAGTGTTGAACTAGCTGACTTTCATCTCCTTAGTCCTGACTCTGACTGTTTGCAAGCACCTGGACTTGTTTTGGAGGTTGCCCTTACTTGCTGTGCCAGGACCCCATGGCTAAACTCTATCCCCTTTGAATTGACTGAGGACTGTTGGCAACCATGATAAGCTTCCTTCCCTTGTGTCTGCATTAAAGGCAAGCTAAATCATATAATGTGAGCCTGGCATCACTGGCTAATGGGGCAAATGCAAAAATTGCAAATCAAGGCAATGCAATGCAAGTCAGAGATTCTGTGAACATCCAGGTAGGCCCAGAATGAATGAGTGCTAAGAAAACAAGTGAAGAGCCCAAAGTTGCAGTCTTGTCTAGTATGTCCCTGAGCACACAGTGCCCTTGTTGCAGTATTACAATTATAGTTGTCGGTGCTGCTTTGAAGTGTAGAAGCTTATTGCATGTAAATCAAAGATTTGCCATGAGAGTTCTTAAAGAGAGTTCTCGAATACCAATGCCTGTGGAAGTGCACGTGATTGATGCTTATGGAGTGAGTCTTGAGATACCAGTACCTGTTGTCCAACATGTGGGTCTCTCAGACCAAGTGATGAAATGAAGCCAAAAGATGGCTGCTCTGATTTTCAAGTTAAGTTTTCTAGACGTAGAGCTTACTTGGCATGTTTGTTGAGACAGAATGCTAAATATTTAAAATGTGAGTTCATTCATTAATAAGATGTTTAATGAGCTCTCATCCTCCTCAACTGGCAACCTGCTGCTGTTGAGAGAAAGACTCCAACTCACTTATAAAAAAAACATTAAAGGTGAAGCAAAATGCTGCCAGCATTGAGATTGGCTTCTCAGAGCTTCTCATCCAATTCTGCCTTAAATTTCACCATAGCTATGTTATTTACATATTTCTGAGATTCTGTCATTGAAATTGTAGCATAAAAGGAGCACATTTGCTACTTCCTGTTTGTTCCAGAATTGAGCTGCCTAAACTCAGAGAGAATGATGAAAAATCTTTTAGAAACTGAACCAAGTTTATTTCTGACATCTATTCTGAGGAGAACTTGGTTTGACTCATCTTGCGCTCACTAAGATTTAGAAATATAGGAAGGGATCTGACTGAATCAAATTCTAACATGGCTGGACAGATTAGATGCAGGGAGAATGTTTTTCCAGCTTGGAAATTCTAAAACCAGGAACATAGTCTTAGGATATGGACTAGACCATTTGGGATTGAGAGGAGGAAAAATGTCTTCACTTAAAGGATAGTGAACCTGTGGAATTCTCGAACTCAGAAGATTGTGGAAGACAAGTCACTGAATATATGCAAGAAAGAAATAGTTCCAATTTTAGGTCCATCCAAGGGGCATGGGGAGAAAATGGAAATAAAGCATTGAGATAGAGGATCAGCCAAGATCATGTTGAATAGGAGATGAGGCTCAAAGGGAGTCCTGCCTCTAGTTTCTATGTTTTAATTTCTTTGGTCACCAACATCTCTAGCTGGGAAATGTAATGCCCTCCCTAAAATTATTCACCTGCCCTCCCAGCTCCCATTTTCGGCTTCACCTCAGATAAATCTGCCGTTTTGTTCTTTCCAGACAGGAAGCTTTTTTATGATGACTTATGCTAATAGCTCTGGAATCATGTAAAGATTTCCGGGTTTGTTGGTAGTTAATACCAATCACCAATACTCTGGATTTATGCTTTTTTCTCATGGCATAGCCGCACAAACTGAAATGTGATAGCTGAAGTGATCTGATTAATGGTCCTACCATGAATTTTAACCTGGGAGGGCAACAGGGGTGCCATTAAAACTGTGAAGCCTCACTCCAGAAGTCTGGAAATTGTACTTAGAGTGTCCTTCTAATAAGTCATTCAATTTTGATGTTTCTTTTGCTATTCAGGGCACTTTCTATAAGCAAGGAATTATTTGAATGTGGCAGCCTATACAATGGCCATTCTCCTGCAACTGACTATCATAGCTAGTCTAGAGAAGGAAATGTGTTACTTGATGGCCCACAGTTGAAAACCAAATTGAATTTTCCAATATTATTCTGGACTCCACCACTGAAGGTACTGTTATCATATGACATTTAGGGCATGTTTGGAGAAACTGTGCTTGCATAAACTATGCTTCACCAAAGAAGTAATTGGTCATCTCTGTGACATTCGTCATAAGAACCTGAGATAGTGATAGTGACTACTTCCTAGTTGTAACATAAGACGTGAACACACAGATGGGCCAAAGATCATGAAGCAATAATTCTTTATTCTACTGGCATCAAGTCATTACAAAGTGAAGGGAAATTAAGCTTAAAATGGAGGGCATAGCATATACAAGGAAGTAAACTCATGGCTTATGCCTGGTTGAGTAAATTCTTTGTCTATCTGGGCCTTCTCCCCATGAGACCTCTTTCATTTAAGATTCCCAGGCCTCCAAAGGGGGTCTGTTCTAGCTGCCCTACTCACTCTATTTCCTTATCTTTATCACTTGCTGCAGGAAATTCTGGCACAACTGTTCCAGCTGCCTTGGTGAGTGCTGTCTCTCAACATCCCCATCTGCTTGACGTTTTGTTGCAAAAATGAATTTGTAAATGAAAATAGCAACAGCCACCAGTTTCTCTGATCCCAACTCATTGTAATCAGATGCTGAAGCCTACCCTTACATCAACCAAGACAGAGAGCAAAGACCCAAATAATCTGCACTATTAATCCAGAGACCCAAGTAATTTTCTGTGCGTGAAGGTTCAAATCCTGCCATGACAGATGATGGAATTTACATCCAATTAAAATATCTGGAGTTAAGAGTTAATGATAATGATGAAACTATAGTTGATTGTTGGATTGGCTAATATCCTTTAAAGAAGGAATTGCTATTCTTAGGACCTGGTCTAGCCTACATGAAACTCCAGATTCACAGCAATGCGGTTGACTCCGATCTACCCTCTGTGCAATTAGGGATGGGCAATGAATGCTGACCTGGCCAGTGGCACCCTCATCCTGTAAATGAATGGTTTTAAAAAAGTTAAAAGGCTGTGATGACTAACACCATAATCACCAGGTGACATATTTTGGAGATGCTGGTGTTGCACTGGGGTGTACAAAGTTAAAAATCACACAACACCAGGTTATAGTCCAACAGGTTTAATTGGAAGCACTAGCTTTTGGAGCGCCACTCCTTCATCAGGTGGTTGTGGAGGGCACAATTGTAAGACACAGAATTTATAGCAAAAGTTTACAGTGTGATGTAACTGAAATTATACATTGAAAAATACCTTGATCGTTTGTTGAGTCTTTCATCTGTTCAAATACCATGATAGTTTCACTTCTTTCATGTGTAAATCACAAAACTTTTTTTTAAAAGTTACATTCTCAGGTTAACTGTAACAATTGGTGTTAGCTAGACAATATTGTCTCGAGTTCCATTCCTGATGAAGGGCTTTTGCCCGAAACTTCGATTTTCCTGCTCCTCAGATGCTGCCTGACCTGCTGTGCTTTTCCAGCTCCACTCTAATCTAAACTCTGGTTTCCAGTATCTGCAGTTCTCACTTTTGCTTAGATTCAACAAACAATAAAGGTATTTTTCAATGTATAATTTCAGTTACATCACACTGTAAACTTTTGCTATAAATTCTGTGTCTTACAATTATGTCCTCCACAACCACCTGATGAAGAAGCGGCGCTCTGAAAGCTAGTACTTCCAATTAAATCTGTTGGACTATAACCTGGTCTTGTGTGATTTTTAACCAGGTGACATATGTAATCCTCTGCAGAGAATCCAAAGTAATCCTGTATTGCAAAGAGACAGTCCCATCAACTTTCACAGGATTTGTGGCTTTCCTAAAGTTTAGGATTATTGATGAAACCTCTGAGTTGCTGGAAACTCTACTTCAGAAGCTTACTATTTTCATCATCAAGGGATATTAGCACCTGCTATAAATGCCAATTATCTGCAATATCCAACTCAGATTTGACACATTATCATCAGGGAAGTGTGGACAACACTTTTGTCCCCCCATCCCAACCCTTCCCCACATTCTTTCTTTTTTTAAAATCTTAAAGTATTTATCCAATTTTCTTTTTAAGCTGCACTGAATCTCTAATTTCTGCCCTGGCATATAATACATTTAAAATCCTAATTGCTCATTGCATTAAAAAAGTTTTTCCTCATATGGTTTCTCGTTTCTTTGCCAATCATTGTCTATCAAAGCCCGCTGACTAGATCTTTTGACCATTGTAAACAGTGTATGGTTACTTACACTGTTTAAGCACTCCATGATTTTGACAAATATATTAAATCTCCACTTGGCCTTCGCTTTCAATGTAATAAGGTGAATAATCACAGTTTTGCCAATCTTATCCTCATTGCTGTAATCCCCAATTTCTGAAACCATTTCACTAAACCTTTTGTACCTTATCTACAGCCTTCATTTCTCTTTCATGATGTTGAATCCAAAATGTAACACAACATTCCATTTAATATTTTATAAGGATTTAATCAATTGACTAATTAACTGGTTCAGTCACTTACAAAAAGTTGTGCACAATGTAATTTTTATGTCACAAACTATTGAAGGCCATAATCAGTCAAAAAGTTGATACTGAGTCGATGACACTCTTAGAAGAGGTAACCAAAATTATGGTCAAGAATACGTGTTTTGTAGAGCATCTTAAAGGAGAAGACACAGGTGGCAAGACTTGGGTTAGGTGTTTGGATTTTAAGCCCTTGATTAGCTATAGTCACTGTTATCAAAACTATGGCAAATGTGGTTATGTCTGTAAAAACAGGTAGGTTCTTTGTAAGGTGAAAGGTGATTAGAGATCTCACTTCTCTACAACTTACCTTTTGTTCTGTGACACCGGTGATCTCTAGTCCTATTCACCCTCTAACCTTCCTTCAGCATTCCCTTCTGTTGCAGTTGTTCCTCCCCATCTTTTTCTATATTCCAAGTCTGCACTTTCCCACCTGTCCCTTTAGTTCCAATGAAATATTGATTCTCCTTCTTTCTCCACAGATGCTGATGTTCAGTTTCTGCAACACTTCAATTTTTATAATTGATATATGTGCATACAGATGGAAGAACTGATAAAATTTGATATGGTTTGATAGGGTGGCTGACCGTTTGGAAATATTGGACCAATAATTTTTGGATGTTGTTTTAGCTTAATAATTTATTTATGCTGTCAGGATATGCAGGAATTTCAAGTTGGTAATATGTCTCCAGTTACATTTGAGCCACTTCTTGATCACCTTTTTTAGTGGACTCTTGCAGTGAACTGAAGCTTTTCAAACATTCAGACCTTTTAAATCTCTTCAATCACTCTTAACTGAAGATTTCAATGTCATCTTACATTTTTGTTGTTAGTGTTGAGTTTGATGCATTGGACATTCCAATATTGACCAGTGGTCAATAGATCCCCATTGAAATCATCTCTGACCTCATAGAGTTAAATTCTCAATCACAAGCAAAACACTGTACACGCTGGAAATTTGAAATGAAGTCAGCGAAAAGACCAGAGCTTCTTCAAGATTGGCATACCTGGAAAAGAAATTGCAGTGAACTAAATACTCAAATAAAAGCAAAATATTGCATATGCTGGAAAGAAATTCTGAAAAAGAGTCATATCAGACTCAAAATATTAACACTGTTCTCTCTTCACAAATGCTGCAGGATCTGCTGAGTTTCTCCAGTATTTTCTGTTTTAATTGTTGATATGGAGGCCTATTCTAATGATTTCAGCAGCACATTTTGATGTAAAGGAACCGTTTGGAGGTCGAGATGCACAATGCTTTGCCTACTTTATGACTTTGGAGACCACATATGCTGCTCCATTAAAGTTTAAGCCAAAGACAATAGCTTAGATTTAGAGTCACAGAGTCATAGAGATGTACAGCACAGAAACAGAACCTTCAGTCCAACCCGTCTATGCCAACCAGATATCCCAACCCAATCTAGTCCCACCTGCCATCACCCAGCCCATATCCCTCCAAATCCTTCCTATTCATACACCCATCCAAATGCCTTTTAAATGTTGCAATTGTACTAGCCTCCACCACTTCTTAAAAAGGACCATAGCATAAAGAATTTCTGATGGCACTGCACAGTTACATCGATGTAAGATAGGCACAAACAATGAAAGATTTTAAGGAAATTCTAACACTTTGTTCAAAGATAAATCCTATTATCAACTTTTTAAAGGAGAATGAACTGACTGGATGGAAAGATTTTAAAGTCAGAGTTTCAAAGTAGGACTCGTATAACTGAAGGTTTTGTTACCAATGGTGTAATAAAGGGAGGAGAGCAGTGTTGAAATGCAGAATTAGAAGAAGAGGTGGAACCAGAGAAATATGTGGGTCCACTTATTTTTTATATCCCTTTAGGACCAAAAAGATTGGAGTATGAAACTGGGCACCAAAAACTGATAGGGCCTATGTTCGTTACATTATTTAGTTTTCCCTTAACTCTTTACGTTATCTTAGTGGAATTCCATGACTGCTAGACATAGGCAATTGAATCTGTACTATAACCCTTTGTCAGTGAAAACAGTCTGTGATGCTCCAGTAAAGGGACACTGAAATTAATTTTGAGTTCTGTCATCTCAAGGGAAACCAAACCATTAAATTTGAACTCAACAAAGAGTGCAAAGTTTTAAAATTGTTTTTACATGATTAGGGAAGAATTGCAGTAATGTACAGCTTCCAAATAGAAAAACAGATCAAATATAAGAAAAAATAGAAAAATAATTTTAATTTCAAGTTAGGTGGTGGACTTGCTCACAATTACAACATGAAGATTGGCAACAACCAGAAAGCAACTGACTCCAAAGATTGTTCTCCAAGTTTGCACAGAAATAAATTATTGTTGTGAAAGGAGCAAAGATATTAAAGATGGTATGTCAGTCAGAGGCTGAGGGGTGACCTTATAGAGGTTTACATGGATAGGATAAATAGACAAAGCCTTTTCCCTAGGGTCGGGGAGTCCAGAACTAGAAGGCATAGGTTTAGGGTGAGAGGGGAAAGATATAAAAGAGACCTAAGGGACAACTTTTTCACACAGAGGGTAGTACGTGCATGGAATGAGCTGCCAGAGGACATGGTGGAGGCTGGTACAATTGCAACATTTAAGAGGCATTTGGATGGGTATATGAATAGGAAGGGTTTGGAGGGATATGGGCCGGGTGCTGGCAGGTGGGACTAGATTGGGTTGGGATATCTGGTCAGCATGGACTGGTTGGACCGAAAGGTCTGTTTCCATGCTGTACATCTCTATGACTCTATGACTCTAAATCCTGGCAACAATTCTAACTGGGTTTTCCAGGCTTCTCATTATTAAGCATTAGATTCACCTGAGGACTGGCTTTTCAAACATATGGGTAAAAACAATGACTGCAGATGCTGGAAACCAGATTCTGGATTAGTGATGCTGGAAGAGCACAGCAGTTCAGGCAGCATCCGAGGAGCAGTAAAATCGATGTTTCGGGCAAAAGCCCTTCATCAGGAATAACATATGTGCTAATTATATAAGAATAATCCATGTCAGTGCTTTCTATACAATATGGGTAAAGTGCTGCAAACTACACTGTAATCTGAAACATTTCTATAACATTCGAATAAACACTTCAGCATTGGCAAAATAAAATACTTTGCTTAACATGAGATCCTAGATCAAGGAACAATTGCTACTGCCATAAATAGTACTCAGGAGAAGATATGTTCACTTACAGCTAAATCATGTAATCTTGCAAGGTATTTTTCAACTGTGTGAGTAACTCCCTCACATTTTCAAACAAACTAATGATTTAATATAGAAGGTATATTGACACCAGGGGTTTATCCTACTACTAACACTGCATAATGACCCAGAGAACAAAACAGCAGGTATGGCTATTGTTCATCATACAAAGCGATCTTACTTATGCAATATCTACCAGTAAATGCAATACAAATTTGATTATTTCAATATTTTAGACATTGGAGTTGAACCAGGTAGAACCCCTTCTATTTTGAAACAAGGCCTTGATCAGATAGTTGGGAGAAAACAATTGCTATTTCCAGCATCTATGGTGTAATAATTGAATTTTAAATATTTTTGATGTAATTTTAAATTCCCTGTACAATAATTGCAACAAACTCCTCACGATAAGAAGTTCAACTCTTGAAATCGCTAGAGTGGTTAATGAATAACTTTGAAAAAAGTCTCTGCAAGCCGCAGTGAAATGTTAATCGAACTGAATTTCAATTAGTGGCAAAGATGTGCTGTTTTATGGCAGGGTGACATCAAATGCGCATTTGGGAATAAATAAGAGTCTTTGGAGAGATCGCTTTGTTTTCCACTTTGCTATAGCATAAGCTACAGACGTTTAAAATCTTGCTGGTAGGAGTTGGTTTATTGGAATGGATGGGAATGATACAACTACTGATGCATGCAGAACTGCACCTGACAGAAGCAGTGATTTCTGTATTAGCAGAGGGCAGTACAGTACAGCAACAATGTGAACAGCTGAGATTGTTCAGCACATGGAAGCCATTCACGCACAATGACCCAAATGTGCACGAACATAATTAGCAGTTCATGACTGTATGTTAATTAACGTGTCAGATTTCATAGCAAAACCTGCTTTACAGTTTAGGCAAAACCATCTTCAAAATTACACGTATTCTAACTTTCTTTTTTTGTAATAATCTTCCATAATAAATCAGACACACATTTTAGAATTGGAAATAGATATTGAGTACAATAAATTAATTATTCAATGTTTCATATTACAGAAACGATTTCGTAGTCATTTGGATCTAAAACCATTGGTTGTAAAATCAAGTATAAATTTCTACAAATAATATTGCAGCGAACGAACAGACACCACTCCGTACAATTTTACAGAAGAACCTGAAAGTGCAAAGATCATAAACAACTGTGTGCAATGACTTTGTGCGATCAAACCAGCGAGCAAGTAATGTAGGCTGTTTCAATACCCCGCAGCATTTCCAATCCTTCATCAGCACCAACATGGGATTTGATTTTGTCGTCTACTTGAAACATTCATATAACAAAAGATTTCGATTCAGATTAATTATACATGTATAAAGTTTTTTTTGATATTGCAAAGAAACAAAAAGAATGAAATTCTAAACTTCATCGTTGGTGCTGTCTATATCTTTTCCCTAAATTATGGTCTTTCACAGGAAGGAGGAGGAAAAAACAACTTTATTGACGACAACTTTGTACGCTTCATATTAAAAAAAAACTCCAGAATCTGAAACGCCTTTTTTATAACCGCCAAATGTACAAACATAAACGCACGCGGGTATATTGCCATATCAAGACATGTATACATCTATATCGCTGC
Source organism: Hemiscyllium ocellatum (assembly GCF_020745735.1). NCBI lineage: Eukaryota > Metazoa > Chordata > Chondrichthyes > Orectolobiformes > Hemiscylliidae > Hemiscyllium > Hemiscyllium ocellatum. The sequence continues at coordinate 49,535,059 of NC_083402.1, forward strand.
ATACATCAGGTGTATATATATTTCGACCCACTTTATATAATAGCCAAACCATTTCGTGCAAAATATAATACAACATTAACACCAAATTATTTTCTCGTGCACAATGCCTACCGCAGTTTTGTCTGGAATACATGCGATATCCACATTATCTAAAGGTTCATGCACAATCTCGATTATTTGTGCTTTAAAATATTTATCCAAAATGCTTTAAGTGAAATATTTAGTGGAGATTCTACATAGGTTCATTTTTCCAAGTCTCCACTTTGCAAACGGAAAAGAATTCGCCACTGCAGAACAGAAAATCTAACGAGGTTTTAATGGAATGGAATGCAATGCCCTGTGTAGTAAATTATTTGTTAGCTGGCGATGCAATCAGCATGCTGATTAAGGTTGCTTGGTTTTACAAACATTAACTGAATCCAGGCGGTTAGACCTTGTTTAATGCATTGGGATTTCCGTGCAGCAAATGGACTTTTTTGAACAGAAAGGTGAGTACACCCAGGTGTCAGCGTTTGCAGATTTAATGGATCATAAATATATTAAATATTTTAAAAATTCTCAGTGGAGAGTTCGTTTATAGCAGGAGCACAATTTCATTTTGTGGAAGATTTCTTTTTCCTGATAGCCTTCAAAAGTTTTCCTTCAGCCAAACTGTTTTCATATATATTTTATTGAGAATAATGTCAACACTGAGTCCAGGTAGAGCTTTAATCAGTGCAGGAGCACAAAACCACCCTTACAGGGAAACAAAACCTGCAAAATATGCTAGAATTATTAATATGCCAAAACTCTGTAAACATACCACGCGTTTTACAAATCTGAAAAAGAAATCTTCCTCTCAATGAAATCTATTTGAGCTTATCACCATGTCACTAAAACAGCAAACCACCTAGCGTTATGGCAGATGGTACTAAGTGTGGACTGGCAACAAAAGTCTCAATCAAGTAAGCACAGCTTTGTTTCACAATAGTAAGACAGGGTTATGTTATGATGCAAGTTGATGCAAAAGTCAGATTTTTTTTCTTTTAAAATAATCTTTGCAAAGTAAATTAAAAAGACAAAACAATAGATGCTTATAACTTTTACTTGGATTCCACTTTGCTATAGGTATCAATTTGCCATTTAGGACTGAGTGAGAAGTCTCAAATGTCTGAATGGAAAGTGACCGGAAAGGTACAAAAAAAATAAGGTGTACAGTATACCACTCCCGAGATTCTGTGAATGTGTGCGGGTTGTCTAATCTTGATTGTAGTTACTAGGTGAAAACGAACATCAAGTTTGAATATTCATCCGGCAATATGTACGCACGCCCTGGTGTATGAATCAGTTTAAAAACATTCATAAAGTTAACCTATATATCGAATAGATTGCCTGTAGGTGATACATAGAGACTGGTTTTCACATGACACGAAGTTGGCATGTAATGTTTAAAAGGATGTATTTCAAGATGTAATTAAGTTGTATTCGATTAGATTTTTCATTTAACTGATTAAATGCCTGCGATATACGTGCAGAATCAAGGGGTTTGCTTCTGAAATTATTCACTAAGTTTAAGGGAGGCCATTTTCGAAGGCGCTTTCTAGCAATGAACTTGCCATTGCTGTTATTCGAAGGATTTGGGGGTGGAGAGGGGGGTGGTGGTGGAGTGGGTGCTGCTGTGTCAATCAGCTCAAAGTGGGTACAGGCTGAACATGGTTTATTTTAAAAGACATCATAATTTTGAACGATGAAGCGTCAGCCTTTTTAAAATTGCATTTCGCATTCTGCAAAATTGCTCCTGTGTTGACTGAAACAATATATGCAACCTTACCTCATCGTCCCCACCCCCCAAAGAAAGCTATTGTTGAATTATTGTGTAGGTGAGCACTTAATTGTAAGTCACAATTCCTACAAAGCTTTAAGGGTTGCAATATATGGGTCCATTTAATTTTAGTAACCATTACTAGGTGTGTTTATTTCCCTGATTTGTTGAAATATGTTTAACTTGATCATGTATGTTTTACACGCAAATAGCCCATACTGGGTGTAGCTACATCACCGTATTTGTGTAGCCCCTGCTGATATTACTGTCGCAAAAAGTAAATTCGCACAATTTGATTAATACAGCAAAACATTCTCGCATCTTCGGCTTAAGCAAGTTGTTGTCTTACTCAAGAATGAAATGTTACAAAAACCTTGAGTTTTACAAAACCGAAGTGCCATCAATGCCCTCCTTCCTACTGTCATTGCCCATCCTTTCCTGTTATACATGGTCACATTCTTCTCAAAAGACAATGAAAAAATATGTAGAGGTTCAGCTGCAAATAATCCCAGGTTTCAGAAATCCTACCCTGCCGGCCTGAATTAAAGTAATCGCCCTGTGGATTGATATCGTAATTTTAATGCTTGGGAGTGAAGAGGTTAATATCCTAAAAAAATCACTCGAAAATCTATAACTTCGAGAACGTCTGTCCACCTCCTCCCGAAATATTCTGCGCACACATCATTTGACCGTGCGTTCTTGGATAAGAAGCGCTTTAATCAAAACCGAAACTCTGAAATGAAAAGGGGAAAAAAATGTTGTAAAACTCTAATCATCCTAACAGTAGAGACAACCAGTATTAACATGATATACACGCCTCCAGTGTATGCAAAAAACAGCTAGTACCAGTGATTTGGATCCTAAGTACAAATCCCCTTAATTAAACGTATCGGAAATGTATAACAAATTAGCCTTAAAAAGAGTAATACTTTTTATAAGGAGAAAGGTAATATATCAAGAAATCCATTTAAAGTGATAATCTGTAAAAGCTTAATTCTGAAGTTGATTGTACTTCGTCCTGAAAGCGATTGAGATAAGCAATTATTCAACTACTGTTGATTTCCAAATTTACTTTTGGTTACACTGTCATATGTAATTAGACTGTATGAAAGTAAATGTACGATATACAAGGTGAGACAGTCACGCTACCCTAATTTAAGACATAAACACGTGGTTGACTTGTTTAAAGGAACAAACGAGACCATTATTCATTTAGTCAGAAATAGTTTTCAATATTAAATTGTAATATCTACTGAATGATTAGGTCTTGTGCATTTAATTCTGTTGTTTCGTTCTCGAATTATGTAGTTTACTATTGAACTTGAACTACTCAATATAATAAAAACAATGATACAAATACAAAGAAACAGCATTCACAATGGTAACAAGTCAAAATATGTGAAATATGCCAAAGCTAGTGAGCTTTTTCTATCTTTACTTTTAGATTTTCCCTTTTTTCATTATACAGAAACGACTATCTTTCCCTAACTTTAGCTCTATTTACTGTTAAGGCAAAATAATGTCAACTTGTCAGTGTTTGTACACAAAGAACTGCGCAGCAAAACGCTGCAACTAATAACGTTGCAAATGTAGTGTTATAGAACACTGCATATGGACTCTGATAACTATGATGACTTTTTTAAAGTATACGTTTACAGACGAATTTGTGTATGATTAACTCTATAATTTAAATGATAGCATTCAAACCTGCTCATTCGTAAATAGGAACCTAAAATTGAAAGGTGGGGTCGTGTTCGCTGCCATTGCGTTGATTGATCGATTATTACAATCAACATTGATACTACTATTTATGCCTAACTTTACAAAACCAACAATTCTCTGTTGAAAAGCTAAGTTATTAAGAAACATATTGTATAAACATCCCAACATATTTGCATATTGTTTTCCAAATATCAAGTGGACGATTCTTCACCAATCAACCAAACAGATCTGAAAGTCAGATTTTCTACTGTAGTTTACACAAATGCTGGGATCTTTTTGGAAACTTATACGGATTAGGTGGCTTAAATAAGTGTGTTTAGGAAACAATAGGCATTTCATTAGATAGGACGAGATATTTTTCAGTTCAAATAATTCATTTTCTTCAGACAGGAAAACTCTTAATCCAAATACACTGGCCCAAACCCGCCACTCGCTACCGACTTGTGTGATTACATATGTCAGAGAAATAGGACATTGCTTTCATTGTAATTTCGTGAAGGTGGATTTGCTCCGTCATCATTTCATTGATGCTTACACTACTTTTTGCATTTTTTCTTGATTATCTACAAACATCGTTGCATTATGGAAATGCAGCTTATTAGCATACACTAACTGCATTGTCCTCTGGGTACCTCAGAAAGTTTCCTCTCTGGAGCAATCTACGACAGACTTCTTTTCATCCTTGCGCATTTTTTTTTGCGTTATGGCTTGATTTGTTTTTGGAATGGAAGGGGTTGCGTTTGAAAAATAAATACTTCGAACAAGGCACATATGTTTTTTTAAAAAAAATTCCTCTAAACTTAACAGATTCCGTTACAAATGGAAACGGCCATATGTGCACTTGTGGCCCTCAATGTAAATCTTTGCATTGAAGTTTTGCGTGTGACTAACTTTTTGCAGTAAATCAATTGATGGTTCGTTATAGATGCCTCAGCACCCTGCCGTGGTTGTTAATAGTTTATGATGAGAAACCTGACACCGTCTCCAAATCATCGGCCAGCTTTTGATACCTTTCAACTGACCAATACTAGGCTTTTTTTTGGAGAGTTTTTTTTTCTAATTATTAGGCAAACCAAAACACATTTTGCCTGGGGATTTATCGTCTTCTTAAATAATTATTGGATGCCAAAATGGTCTTTTATTAGGTCGTATAAGACACTGCATCTACAAGAGTCTGACAGAAGTGAGGGGACAACGCTGGTATTTGAGGACAGACTGACATGTTATTCGAAGTTCTCAAGGAATCATTTATATTTCACGGTCCACTGAGCAGCTGATTCTATATTGTCTGTTAGCATAACAAAAGAGCGAGCCTGTGAACTTCAGAAACCTTTCGACCTCTAAGCTGCTTGCATGAATAGTCCCTAGTCCTGGGTATAAAGAGCGCAAACCTCCCATGTTCGTGGCTAAATTGTTAATCAGGGTAATTTAATATAGTTTTCAATATGCCTCATCTCTCATTTGAAAGCATTCACAGCCCGCTCTTCATCCTTCTCCCACCTCCCCTACCCCCAGACCCCGCGAAAAAAAAACATTCAATTTATATGAGGCAGCTGCAAGTCCCCACAACTCAAAACTGTCATTTTTAAAGAATGTCCCTGTTTCAAACGTTACCCTACATTGGACTTAATGTTCATACAGTGTGAAACAAGGGCTTTCAAGCACGCAGCTTGGAGGTTGGCTGCAGTCTGATAGAAGTCTGTTCTGCCCTGCCTAACATGTAACTTTCAACAGCAAAGCAAGTTTACATTTGGGTTCGAAGTTGTTTTGCAGCGGTGAATTTTCACTTTTCAAAGTAGTGTTGTGGTCGACAATGATGTCGAAGTACACTTGAAGCGTTTTCTAATGGAACATAGAGCATTTAAAACCGCGAATAAAAAGAAAGAAAAGTGAAAACTCGAAGAGAAATTATGTGCGAGAAGACTCCAAACTGTTTGAGACTCTAAAGGTTTTAACCCCCAAATGCATTCAACAGTTGCCATGTGCATCGGGCTCCCACTCACATGTTTTTCATTCATGATAGTTGTTCCATGTCAGAAGCAACTATGATAAAACTTTGTATCGGACACAATTACATTGAAAGCTTCTCCACCACCCCTTCCCCCCTCCCCTCCCCCCCCCCCATCCCTTTCAAAACTCATCGTAAGTTTGAATATTGAGTTGATAAGACTGGTATGGGTGTTGGGAATGGTTTAGGCAGATTAGCACAGGAACAGTTTTTCGAGGTTTGATGATTTATCTAACATACGCCTTTCATTCGGCATTTTGCGCCGATTTAATTTTGTTTTGGATGAGTCTGCCAAAATCAAACTTTTAAGTAGTCCTCTTTTAATTGCTAGATTCTTTCTATTGTGATCCAGCCTTCCGACCCTTAAACAAATATGATAGAGTCGTGCTTCTTTATTTATATTCCTTCAAGTGATTCAGAAATTAATCTGTAAAACCATAGCAGTTTGAAGAAAAAGCCCTTAGCAATGTGTTCTGAAAAATAAAACATTTGGAATGCTAAAATATAATTTTGCTAAGTCAAAAGATAACAATATCGCCTTTAAATCATAGTTGGTTCTAGTTTTTATATCATTTATATCTAGGTGTTTATATCATTGATCTATGCCAATCAAGCTCTCGAATTGTTGTAGGTGTTTTTGCCACTATGTGATGACTGCATTCTGAATGTCGTTTAGATCAGGGAACGAACACAGACATCAGAACAATTATATTACACTCCCTATGGGAACGGCAACAAAAAATTGGCGAGACTGATGGGGTTTCGTCTAGACAGACCCTTTGTGGATCAGCTGTTTTCTTTCTGCTTTATTGTGGTCCATCAAGATAGCACATTGACACCAGCTCTTCCATTGATTGATCGATGTGAGTGGAAAATAAGTTTGTCGTTTTCAACCAGATACCCAGCAAGGAAAAGTTCTCCCAAAATGCGAACGCAGCATCTCGTTCAGGCTAAATCCGCGAAGACACTTGCTGTTTGCAGGAGAAGTGATTGGCTCGAGTCGAATTTGTACAGAAAGCCGCTTCAGATAAATGCATGAAAAAAAAACTTGTGTGGTCAGGCAATTTGTGTATGTGAAGCCAGTTGAAGCAGTAATGAAGGCAACCATGGGTCTGAGTATGTTGGTTGATGTTAAATGATTCCTGGGGCAAAAAATATTTAATCAAAACTAAAAGTCAATTATTAATAACTCATATTTGTTATGGTAACCGATTAAACGAGATGGGATTGCAAAACAGAAAAAAAAACTTTTTAAAATGCAACAAACAGCGACAGCTATGATCATAGTCTGTAGCAAAATTGTAAAATAACAGCTCAGTGAACTCATTTAATATACGTAGAACCAGACTGCACAGAAACAGACCCAGAACTGCACAGAGGTTCATCTCGTCGGCGGCGAAATCCCAATCTGACCTAGCCCCCATTTGCCAGCACTTCGCCCATATCCCTTTAAAGCCTTCCTATTCGTGTGCCCATCCAGATGCATTTCAAATGTTGTAATTAGCCCTGTTTGAGTTTTCATATTAGGTTTATCGAATTTATTTTGTTCCATTTGCTTTTGATGGATTGCAATATTGTTGATGCAGTGCATAAAATATCAGACAGCAATCTCGATATCTGTTCACTTTGTGATTAAACACGTGTGATTTCATGAAGAGTAGAAAAATCATGATTCGGGCACATTTATCAAAAACCAGGTTCAATGTTTTAAGTTGTTGGGTGTTGGCTTTTAATAAGGAATCTAAATTGAATCTTTATGGTATTAGATGAAAGCTTGATTTTAAAATCTGATAGAACGAGTTATTTCATATATTTTACATGAGATGTTTTGATTAAAATAACATCCGCAGACATTCTAGAGCTTTTATTTTTAGACTAACATTAGCTCTATTGTTGTTAAATGCAAATGAGGTAGCATTTACAGCTTGACTGCTTCAAAGTAGCCTTATACTTTTTAACATGGACTTGGTCAAAGGACAGGCCCTTGTACTGTGCTGAAATATTGAATTGTGGTATTCTGCAGAGAAAACTAAGGTTTTCACTTGAGAACTTTGCACCCTTTGTTGTCACAATTTAACACATCGGGTCAGAAATTGACAAGTGAATTGATACAATTTTTAATGTGATTTACATAACATCCCTGAAATGCAAATGAAGCTGACGCCCAAGTCATGTTATATCAACAGTACTAATAGCTCAGCATTTGTTAAAAAGTATAGTAAATTTAATTTGGAAAAGCCTATTTGTCTGTGATATTTTGTTATGGAAAACAAAATTAACACACATACCCTTATTGTAACTCAAATTTCTACAAGTACAAAACTTATCAAGTTGCCACGGAGTCCAAGCTGTTTTCAAATAGGTGGAGGTGCCACAGCGTTTGTGAAATTGCATCCTAATGTATTAAACGTGTTTGTTTTCTAAAGGATCAAAATATTGCCAATTTACAGCAAGTTTTAATGTAGCGCGGAATTCATAGAAAATATGCCAGCAAATGTTTTCTAAATTTTGACTGTGTTCACATTGTATTTCATTAGGGTATCCACAGGTCTCGTCGATTCTTAAAGACTGCAAAGATGCTGGTTTATTAATGTGCTTCCGTATTCAGCTGTCACGTTCACAGTGCCGGCCTTCATAGCGTGAGGCTGCATGCAGCATAGTTAGTACAGTAGCTTACAACGGTATGATGTGGTGGGTGGTGGGTTGGGACGGAGGGGATGAAACCTTTCTTTATTCGAAATACTGCGTCCTCAACGAAAATAAAAAGTATGCATTATATTGACATATTTTAGAAAGGAATGATCACAAAGAAAAATCAACACCAGACTCTCGTGTTCATTAAGGCCCGCATTCGCCTCCCTTTGAATTGAGATAATTTACATATTAATTCCCATGTTGCTTCCTACAGGGAACCGCAATATTGTGTGACTGCACTACTCAGAGATTGGCGGGAGGAGCATCAGCTTATTATTGGAAGAATAAAACATCAACAGGACTCTTTGATTTCAATTCCAGAATCACTGTGTCAGAAAACATTTGCAAAATCGGAAAATAAAGCGTAAATATAAGACACGAATATAATCTTCAAACAATATGTGTGTGTATTTATTGATCTATCAATCTATATGCACAAAATTGGTCACTCTTAAAATGGGGATGTGCAAATGGTAGCATCCACTTTAATTTCATACACTTATACTTGGCAAATGCCATTTTGTCAGCAGGGAGGAAATTATGACCCTTGTGGGGAATTTATATACTTGCAAACGAGTGATCTTTCTCTATAAAACAACTGACTTGCTATACTGCCACTTCAAACATTTCTCTTTAGAAAATGATTGGAAATGATATAAATTTCGAAAAGCATCTCCTACTGTCAAATAGCATTAACACTTACATTTTTTGTATTCGAAATTGTACTTGGCGTTGGTGAAATCGAACGACTATTTTTAGTGATCCTTCTGGCTGGAGGATTTGGAAATTTATTTAACCGTTATTTTTCTTTGACATTCGTGAAACCTCTCGAAAAATCTTACTTATGACATGAGTGTAGGAGCCGCAAGATAACGACTGTTTCACGTTAAATACTGTGTCTGTTTATTATGTGACTTTGAAAAGCGGAATAGGATTTGCAGCTTATTGCAGTGTCGCCATGAAATGTGACCCAAAACATGTTCCTGGATTTTCCACAGTATGAGTGCCTCATGAAATCTCATTCCACGTTCCTGGTTAATGAGGAGTGAGAGGATGGCCCTGCTTAGGACAGTGCAGGAGGACGCAGAAGATTAATCAACATCTCCTGCAATGTGTCTGTCACACCCAACGAAGTCTTGAGGGCCCCTTGAATGTCATTGATAATAACAAATACAGCCCCTTGACCTAATTTACATTGGTGGATGCAGCATACATGGTATTCTAAAAAGAAACATCGAGCCGGGAGAAAGTGTTGGTACTTAGATATAAGCCGGGACAGAGTTTTCTCACGCCGGCCATGCATATTTGGAAAAAAATTTGTCTTGAATATTGAAATCAAGGTTAAATATTCCCGAAGTGCCCACTAAACCAATGGCATTAAACTCAATTGGTGCTGAGCTTGAATGGGGTGTCGCTTGTTCCTATATGACACACCATGCGCTGGGATTAGCCTGGTCCTGACTATAGATCGACATTTACAGTTTAACCTTGTTGTGGAACCAAAGTACGTCCACACCAATGAAAATGCTTGTAGAAAGTGGTAGGAGAAAAAGTTAGAAATCTGCACTTATTTTCCTGTAGGCAGACTAGAAGTCAATACATTCAATTGAAGATACAACAATTAAAGTAAGTCACATTGCTTTTTTAAACAATTTGAGATATTTCAGTTACTACAATATTTTTCTTCAATTCAGAATGGATCAGCATCAAAAAACGAGGAATATTTGATTTTACTATGCTTCCAAATACAAGGGCATCAGACTGAACACCATCCAAATACCAAAATGTTATACTGATTGGACAGTTATCTACTCAAATATTTGTTCACATAGTCTATGCATTAAAGATGCAAACAAACTCTGACCCAACACATCCATGCTGCTCACATCTTGAAGCAAAGTTGTTTTGTACAACTCAGCCAAAGAGAATATGTATTAAAGATTGGCTGTGAGAATCTGTACATGTCGAATGCAACTCTAATTCCTGACACTCACATTTTGACTTCAAACACCAGCAATAATAACAATTAAAGCAACAGCAACGTCCACTTACATAGAACATCTGACATAAAACTGCCCAAGATGTTTAACATGAATCCTGTAAAGCTTGACACTGAGTTAATTTATAAAGAGCATTGTAAAGGAGATAAGTGAGATAGAGAGATGGGGTTGCAGATTGTAGCTGAATCCAATGGTTAAGAATGGTGAAGTGATTAAAACTCAGAATTTACAAGATACCAAAATTATTGAACTGTTCTGCTTTTGGAAAAGATTTTAGCAATGGGGAGGGGTGGTATCATGCAGAGATTTGAAAACAAGCATGCAAATTTTAACATTCAGGACATTGCCTAACCAGGAGCCAATTCAGATTAGCTGGAAAAGAGGTAATGATTGATTGAGACTGGGCGTGAGTTAAGACATAAGTAAAAGAGCTTGTATGACCTTAGCTTTATATTGGGCACAACATGGGAAATGGCCATGGGTATACTGAGATATTTAAGTCATAGATGACCTGAGCAGGTGTGGAGCTGGTCAATGTTGCAGAGGTGTAAATAGATGAATTCAGTGATGGCATGGATACTTGGTTGGAAACTGATCACCAGAAAAGAATATATACAAGTCAACAACCATCTGTAGATGTTTGAATCAGTCACATTTGTAATTTGAAGCAATATTCCTCATGCATTGATTTCTCAAAGGGACTTGTAGTAAATTACTTTGCCTCCTTGCAATCAACAAATATTTAAATGCTGGATTTTTGAAGTCTATTATTAAAAAACAAGCTCCAATTATATATAACAAAGTGAAAGCTGACAATTAGGATAAAACACTTCTATTACAGATGTTGAAAGAGTAGTTAAATGATTAGTTTTACAATCTTTGATTGGCGATATTTTTTGAATGTTGCACAGACATAGCCCTTTCAATAGTAAACCTCTCTAAACCCACTTCTGTATTTCTGTGCAACCCTTATTATTATTACTTTGCTGGACAGTATATTAAATTTACCAAAAAGTAATTGATGACCAAGTACCACAAAAATCAGAAACAATACCCAGTCAAAATACGTTGGAATATGTCTGAGCTTTGTCCCTTCTGTTAGTGCATTACTTGTGCCACACAAGTGCCAGGCAATGATCATCTGCAGCAAGGATCCAATAGTTGCCCCTTGACATTGAATGGCACTGCTATCAATCCATTCCCCATTAGGAACATCCTGAAAGTTACTATTGATCAGGCATTTAATGGGACAAGTCCTGAACTATGAAAGCAACTACCCCAACACACAAAAAAGAAGTTGCATCAAGACACTGTTCAAAAGGGCCACAACACAGACCAGCATACCAGAACTGCAAAAAAAGGAAGAAGAACACCTCTACAATGTATTCACCAAAAACGGATACTCGCGCAATTTAATCAGCAGATGCCTAAGGGAAAGATAACAGAATGAGGACATGCCGCAACCCAAAGGACTAGCCACATTACTATATATCAAGAACATTTCTGAACTGACAGCCAGACTACTACGACCACTAGGACTCATAACAGCACACAAACCAACAGCCACACTCAGACAACAACTCACCAGGACAAAGGACCCGATACCCAGCATGAGCAAAACCAATGTAGTGGACAAAATCCCATGCAAGAACTGCACGAAACACTACATAGGACAAACAGGACGACAGCTAACAATCCGTATCCATGATCACCAACTAGCCACGAAACGACATGACCAGCTATCCTTGGTAGCCACACACGCAGATGACAAGCAACATGAGTTCGACTGGGACAACACTACTATTATAGGGCAAGCCAAACAGAGAACAGCCAGGGAATTCCTAGAGGCATGGCACTCATCCACAGATTCTATCAACAAACACATCGACCTGGACCCAATATACCGGCCACTGCAGTGGACAGCTGGAACTGACAACCGGAAGCGGCAGAGACAAACCACTATAAATGCTGGAGGAAACATCACAGAAGTGCTTCACAGGAGGCTCCCAAGCACTGAGGATGTCACCTAGACAGGGGATGAAATGTCTGCAACACAAATTCCCAGCTCGACGAACAGAACCACAACAAGCAGATCCCACGTTCGAAATTCTGTGATGATTAACTCATCTCCCTCCCTGATTCCTCTGCACCATCTCTCCCATACAAGTCAGACATTTAATAGAATATTCTCCATTTATCTGGATAAGTACAGCTCCAGCAACACTCAGGCAGCTTGACACCATCCAGGACAAAGCAGACTGCTTGTTCGGTACCCCATCCACTATTTTCAACACTCATTCCATTCACTACTGAAGCACAATGGCTGCAGTATGTACCATTTACAAAGTTCACTCCAGTAACTCTAAGAGCACTTTCTAAATCAAAATTTGGAGATGCCGGTGTTGGACTGGAGTGTCGCTCTGAAAGCTAGTGTGCTTCCAATTAAACCTGTTGGACCATAACCTGGTGATGTGTGATTTTTAACTTTCTAAATCAAAGACCACTACCACCTAAAAAGTTAAAGATATCAGGTGCATGGGATGCAATGAGCTGCAAGAGGAATTGGCATGTGGAGGCTGGCACAATTACAATATTTAAAAGGCATCTGGATTAAAAAGGCATCTATATGAATTGGAATGGTCTAGAGGGATTTGGGCCAAATGCTGGCAAATGCTGGCAAACACAACCTGCAGGGATCCCTTGAAGCCATCACCAAGCGAAGGGTAGTGGTATTATTGACAGAGACCTAGGTAATGTTCTGGGAACCTGGCTTTGAATCACACCAGGGCAAATGGTGTAATTTGAATTCAACAACAATCTGGAAATAAGGGTTTAATGATAACCGTAAAAGAACTGCCAAATGTCAGGAAAAACACATTTGATTCACCAATATGTTCGAGGGAAGGAAATCTGCTTCCCCTACCGTGTCATGCCTATATGTGACTCCAGACCCACAAAAACTCTTAACTATCTTCTAGGCAATCTGGAATGGTGATAAATGCCATCCTAGCTAGTGATTCTCAAATCCCATAAATGAATAAAAATTATCACCCCGATGTGGAACTTTATGGCTTTTCCTTCATTAATACAAAGTCAAAATCCTGGAACTCCCTTCCTAACAGCTCCATGATCGTCCCTACACTCCAAGGACTGCAATGGTTTCAGAAGACAGCTCCTCACCACTTTTGGAGCAATTGGACAAGAAATGCTGGCCTAGCCAATAATGTCCATAGTCCATGAATTCATAACAGAAACATATCAACCTTGTATTCTATTTATATCTAAATGTTTTATTGAAATACGCGCTGGGACTGGCTTTAAGATTTACTGAATAACTTATTATGATATTACTAGAACTAATTAGGAGACCAAATCCCTGGAAGTGGCTTATTTTGTATGAAGGCATTGCTGCAGAGTGCTTAATATGAGCACGCAATGTCTGCGTCAAACTGGAATTCCTCCAGGGCAAATAACTACCATGTAGTTGAGGGTATATGAAAGCAGTCAGAGTCCAAAAGTGCTAGTAAAGCACAGCAGGTCAGGCAGCATCTGAGGATCAGGAGAGTTAATGTTTCAGGCATAAGCCTTCCGATAACTGTGTAATAGAACATGCATTATGGATGAGAGTTATGGGCAACTATGAGAAATTCTCTTTTTGTATTTTTTTTCATATACCTTTGAACTTGTGTTGATTACAGATGGCACTGATATTGTTGCAGTTGCCAATGGTAACTTACCAGTCAAACACAAAAGCGTTGATCGTGTTATAATGTAAGTTACTTTTCAAAAGATCAACAAAGGTATACTAAGCAGGTTCATTCTTTGTCAACTCATCAATGAAGAAGGATTAAAAAGTCTGTTATGCTTATTCTTCGTCAGTCTATTTTCTACATGCATATATAAGCTATGCAAATCCAAATTCTGCAATCTAAAATCCTTAAATTGTGTAAATTGTGTAAATTGTGTAAATCCTAATACTTTCCCCATTACTATTATATAGTGCACCTATACTCAATCATACATAGTTCATATTTTTATAATGTAATTTAATTGCTACCTTGGTCTGAAAAGAAAACAAAATGCACTAGAAATGAACAAGTATGAATAGTTTAAGTCCCAAAACTTGATTTAGCTTCACCAATTTCTCAAAAGTGTGAATACTGAAGTCCATACGGATTATGTCCATCACTCTGCCCTCATCAATCCTCTTCCTTACTTCTTCAAAAAACTCAAGTTAGTGAGACATGGTTTCCCACACACAAAACCATGCTGACTATTCCGAGTCAATTCTTGCCTCTCCAAATATATGCATCTGGAATGCTTGCCTTTACTGGTCAGTATATTGAGAATAGGAGTTGAGAAGTCATGTTTCAGCTGTCCAGGACATTGGTTAGGACACTTTTGAAATACCGTGCATAGTTCTGGTCTCCCTGTTATATGGAGAAGTGTTGTGAAACTTGAAAGGGTTCAGAAAATATTCACAAGGATATTGCTAAGATTGGAGGGTTTGATCTATAGGGAGAGATGGAATGGGCAGGGGCTGCTTTTTCTGGCATGTCAGAGGTTGAGGGGTGACCTTATAGAGGTTTATGAAATCATGAGGGACATGGATAGGGTAAATAGACAAGGTATTTTCTCCCAGGGTGGGGGAGTCCAAAATTAGAGGGAATAGGTGAAAAGTGAGAGGGGTGAATTTTATAATGAACATAAGGGGCAACATTTTCACGCAGAGTGGTCTGTGTATGAAATGAGCTGCAAAAGGAATAGGCATGTGGAGGCTGGCATAATTACAATATTTAAAAGGCATCTGGATTAAAAAGGCATCTATATGAATTGGAATGGTCTAGAGGGATTTGGGCCAAATGCTGGCAAATGGGACTAGATTAATTTAGGATATCTGGTTGGCATGGATGAATTGGACTGAAAGGTCTGTTTCCATGCTGTACATCTCTATGACTCTATGACTCTAATACGATTAATAATTTAAATATACTGCAGCTCTAACTGCTGTGATCCTCCTTGATAGTCGAAGTTCACATTTAAAAGTCTCTTTCCAGTAGAAATGCTTTTTCTTTTGTTTTAATTTTGATAAAAGTCTGAATTTTGAAGTCATTCTATTAGAAACAAATGAAGTAACACTGACAGTTTGTTGATCATTAATTTCACAAATGCAAATATCAAAATGCAAAAGATAAAATAAACAAAGTTAAATGGCTTGAAAAAAATTAGGAAGCAAGTACATTATTTTGTTATTAGGTTGCTTCAACATACAATATTCAACAATAAATGCCTCAGATTAGTTTAAATGTGTGTATTTTTTCTTATCCTAAAACATTCACATCTAGAAAGGTCAACACTTCAATTCTGGAAACAATATCAAAATGGCAAGAATCTGAATTTTTAAGGAGCAGGTGGGCATTCTGGGGCAATTCTAGAAATTGTCATTTATAATGCAGTACACTGTTAAAACCATATCTTTGCACTGAGTCATGGTAATTTCTAACATATTTTGTAGCAATCTCAGTACCCATACAGCAAACACATCATCTTCTTTTTCAAAGCTAGTGCATTGCGGTCTGAATTGTTGAAGAATCAATGTCTTGCATCAATTCCACTCTATCATTTCTCCACTCATGTTATCAGTCTCCAAGCTATCAGGTATCACACAATGCTCCCATCTCAAATTCACCACATATTCTCTTCAGGAGTTTACGTTGAGCTGGTCTAAGGATTGCTGAACAGCGGTGCCTGGTTCCATTCTTCTGAGGATTCTGAAACAAGAAGAGAGTTTAAGCATTCATATGGCTAGAAGACTGATTGCTCTCCTGCACTGGAGTTCCAATGCTGTCAATAATGAAGACAGTATATACTATGAAATTACAAATGTGTGCTACCTGGGGCACTAACTAACAGATGTTGGCTCCATCCCTACTATAGTATCACCCATACAATCTTAAGAGTGTATTTCCACACCAGCTTCAGTGTTGTTATGTAGCAGTCTTTCCATGACTGAATGTTAATGTACGTAGAACTTGAATTCAACAACCACTGAACAGAGTACGCTGGAAACGAAGAAGTACAACTTTCAGAATCGGGAGAAGTTACACAAGAGGTGAAGATCACAGACAGCAACGTGCCCTCCTGCACATAAATGTTGACAGGAGCAAAAGGCAGCACACTGTGCTAGCAAGGGAGATAAATGAGAATTATCTTAAAACATCATTAGTCAAGACGATGTCACTTTTAAGAAGAACATAAGAAATGGTTTATTGCTTGTTGAATTTCATATGTGAATGCATACTTGATGCCATCCTGCCAACAGGCTTCATAGCATCTGGATGAAGCAGAATTCATCTATGGAAGTGCCTGAATGAATTAACCTGTTAAATCTAGAACAGTACTGAACTCAGTTGTTTTGGAACATTGTGTGGGTAGGCGTATTTTCTCTAAAATTGCTTCCCTAACGGTAAATGTAATACTAAATGAAGATTGAACTGTGCTACTTTGCAATTTTAGAGAAGATCTGTAGCTCAGGTTGTGGATCAGGTTGTAGATTTGCTTACTGAGTTGTTAGATTTGTTCTCAAATGTTTTAAGTGACATCATCAGTGAGCCTCTGCTGAAGTGCTGGTGTTCTGTCCCATTTGCTATTTATGTGTCTTGGTTTGGTCTGGTGGATGATATCACTTCCGGTTCTTTATCTGAGAGATTGATAAATGGGGTCCAAACTTATATGTTCGTGAATGGAGTTCCAATTTGAATACCAGGCCTCTTGGAATTCCTGTGCATGTCTTTTTTTAGCCTGATCCAGGATGGATGTATTGTCTTAGTCGAACTGTGCTACTTCCATGATGCTTTGCATTTGTTAATGGTTAGATCATCTTATAAATAGTGACAACATTCTCCTCATGAGAGAGTTTAGGACTGGATGGCATTGTCTCAGAATAAGGGGCCAGCAATTTAAGACTGAGATGAGGAGGAATTACTTTTCTCTAAGGTTTGTGAGTCGTTGGAATTCCTTGCCCCCGAGAGTTTTGGGGCAGAGTCCTTGTGTACATTATAGGCTGTAGTGGATAGGTTCTTGATCAGTAGGGGAATCAAGAGTCATGGAGAAAGAGTAGGAAAGTGAATGTGAGGAATGCCAAATCAGCCATTACGTCATTGAATGGTGGAACAAGTTCAAGAGGCCAAACTGCATATTCCTGTTCCTTTTTCTCATGGCCTTATGATTTTACGTTAGAGAATTGGTTATAATTCCAGAAAGGTATGACACAACAGCAGGTTATAGTCTAACAGGTTTATTTGGAGGCACTAGCTTTCGAAGCACTGCTTCTTCATCAGGTGGTTGTGGAGCAGAATCATAAGACACAGGACTTATAGCACCAGGATTGCAGTGCTATAGAAGGTAATCTATTAAACACATTTAGATTAAGTCATTCATCTTTTAGACTGATCATGTTAGTTTTGCTTCTGAGGGTGCCATCTCAGTCAGATAATGCACTGAAGGTGTGAGGATAAAGTTTGTCTATGTTCCAGTGTACAAACTCTTATGTGAACTTATGCAGTTTTGAGCGAATTAAAATGTAGTTTAGCAAGTACAAATTCACCCCACAAACTTTAACCTGTGTGTGTGCAAGGGAGACCGAGTTTTGTGTGTGTGTGTGTGTGTGTAAGTGAGTGTGCATGTGTATGACAGTATGTAATTCAGTACGGTTGCCTGTAGTGTGACATAGAACATAGAAAAGTACAGAGGTAAAAACAATGACTGTAGATGCTGGAAACCAGATTCTGGATCAGTGGTGCTAGAAGAGCACAGCAGTTCAGGCAGCATCCAACGAGCAGCGAAATCGACGTTTCGGGCAAAAGCCCTTCATCAGGAATAAAGGCAGTGAGCCGGAAGCATGGAGAGATAAACTAGGGGAGGGTGGGGGTGGGGAGAGACTTGCATAGAGTACAATGGGTGAGTGGGGGAGGAGTTGAAGGTGATAGGTCAGGGAGGAGAGGGTGGAGTGGATAGGTGGAAAAGGAGTTAGGCAGGTCGGACAAGTCCGGCCAAGTCATGGGGACAGTGCTGAGCTGGAAGTTTGAAACTAGGATGAGGTGGAGGAAGGGGAAATGAGGAAGCTGTTGAAGTCCACATTGATGCCCTGGGGTTGAAGTGTTCCGAGGAGGAAGATGAGGCATTCTTCTTCCAGGCGTCTGGTGGTGAGGGAGTGGCGGTGAATTAGGCCCAGGACCTCCATGTCCTCGGCAGAGTGGGAGGGGGAGTTGAAATGTTGGGCCACGGGGCGGTGTGGTTGATTGGTGTGGGTGTCTCGGAGATGTTCCCTAAAGCGCTCTGCTAGGAGGAGCCCAGTCTCCCCAAAGTAGAGGAGACCGCCTCGGGAGCAACGGATACAATAAATGATATTAGTGGATGTGCAGGTAAAACTTTGATGGATGTGGAAGGCTCCTTTAGGGCCTTGGATAGAGGTGAGGGAGGAGGTGTGGGCACAGGTTTTACAGTTCCTGCGGTGGCAGGGTAAAGTGCCGGGATGGGAGGGTGGGTCGTTGAGGGGCGTGGACCTGACCAGGTAGTCACGGAGGGAATGGTCTTTGCGGAAGGCGGAAAGAGGTGGGGAGGGAAATATACCCCTGGTGGTGAGGTCTTTTTGGAGGTGGCGGAAATGTCGGCGGATGATTTGGTTTATGTGAAGGTTTGTAGGGTGGAAGGTGAGCACCAGGGGTATTCTATCCTTGTTACGGTTGGAGGGGTGTGGTCTGAGGGTGGAGGTGTGGAATGTGGACGAGATGCATTGGAGGGTATCATTAACCATGTGGGAAGGGAAATTGCGGTCTCTAAAGAAGGAGGCCATCTGGTGTGTTCTATGGTGGAACTGGTCCTCCTGGGAGCAGATACGGCGGAGGCGGAGGAATTGGGAATACAGGATGGCATTTTTGCAAGAGATAGTGTGGGAAGAGGTGTAATCCAGGTAGCTGTGGGAGTCGGTGAGTTTGTAAAAAATGTCAGTGTCAAGTTGGTCGTCATTAATGGAAATGGAGAGGTCCAGGAAAGGGAGGGAGGTGTCAGAGATGGTCCAGGTAAATTTAAGGTCAGGGTGGAATGTGTTGGTGAAGTTGATGAATTGCTCATCCTCCTCATGGGAGCACGAGGTGGCGCCAATGCAGTCATCAATGTAGCAGAGGAAGAGGTGGGGAGTGGTGCCAGTGTAATTACGGAAGATCAACTGTTCTACGTAGCCAACAAAGAGACAGGCATAACTGGGGCCCATACATGTGCCCATGGCTACCCCTTTGGTCTGGAGGAAGTGGGAGGATTCAAAGGAGACATTGTTAAGGGTGAGGACCAATTCGGCCAGACGAATGAGAGTGTCGGTGGAAGGGTACTGTTGGGGACGTCTGGAGAGGAAAAAACGGGGGGCGGATGGAGGTGTAAGGGATTGGATATCCATGGTGAAGATGAGGCGTTGGGGGCTGGGGAAACTGAAGTCTTGGAGGAGGTGGAGAGTGTGGGTGGTGTTTCGAACGTATGTGGGGAGTTCCTGGACTGGGGGGAATAGGACAGTGTCGAGGTAGGTAGAGATGAGTTCAGTGGGGCAGGAGCATGCTGAGACGATGGGTCGGCCAGGGTGGTCAGGCTTGTGGATCATAAAGTACAGCACAGGACTGGAGACCTGTGAACAGTGGAGTGCCACAAGGATCTGTGCTGGGTCCTCTACTTTTCGTCATTTATATAAACGATTTGGATGCAAGAATAAGAGGTATAGTTAGTAAGTTTTCAGATGACACAAAATTGGAGGTGTAGTGGACAGCAAAGGTTACCAAAGATTACAACAGGATCTTGATCAGATGAGCCAATGGGCTGAGAATTAGCAGATGGGAGTTGAATTCAGATAAATGCGAGGTGCTGCATTTTGGGAAAGTAAACCTTAGCAGGATTTACACACTTAATGGTAAGATCCTAGGGAGTGTTGCTGAACATAGAGACCTTGGAGTGCAGGTTCATAGCCCCTTGAAAGTGGAGTTGCAGGTAGATAGGATAGTGAAGGAGGCTTTTGGTATGCTTTCTTTTATTGGTCAGAGTATTGAGTACAGGAGTTGGGATATGAGCCGGGTGCTGGCAGGTGGGACTAGACTGGGTTGGCATGGATGGTTTGGACCAAAGGTTCTGTTTCTGTGTTGTGCATCTCTATAACAGTCCTTTGGCCCACGATGTTGTGCCGAGGATTAATCCTAATTTAAAATAAAATAACTTAACCTACACGCCCATCAATTCACTGCTATCCATGTGCATATCTAGTAATCACTTAAATGTCCCTAAAGACTCTGCTTCCACCACCACCATTGGCAACGTATTCCATGCATTCACAACTCTCTGCGTAAAGAACCTTCCTCTAACATCCACTCTATACCTTTCTCCTAATATCTTAAAACTATGACCCCTCGTGCCAGTCAATCCTGCTCTGGAGAAAAGCCTCTGGCTATTGACTCTATCTATGCCTCTCATTACCTTGTATACCTCGATCAGATCTCCTTTCTTCCTCCTTCTCTCGGGAAAGAAAGGTCCGAGCTTAGTCAACCTCTAAGGCAAGCCCTCCAGTCCAGCTAGCATCCTAATAAACCTTCTCTGCACCCACTCCTAAGCCTCTGTATCTTTCCTATGGTAGGGTGACCAGAACTGGACACAATATTCCAAGTGTGATCTCACTAGGGACTTGTAGAGCTGCAGCAAAACCTCATGGCTCTTAAACTCAATCTCCCTGTTACTGAAAGCCAAAACACTGTATGCTTTCTTAACAACCCTATCCACTTGGGTGGCAACTTTGAGGGATCTCTGTACTTGAACACCAAGATCCTCTGTTCTTAAACCAAAGGTCTCAGTTGAGGGCATTCCCATGGGTATCTACCTTGTCTATCAGCTTCTGCTCAGCCACTTTGTGTTGTTGCGTATTCTGAAGTCTGCCTTCGGGTGACCACCTTAGAAGGTCTGAGGCCGAATGTCATGGACTGCTGAAGTGTTCTCCTCTTGGTGTTGTGTGCTTTTTAAACTTTGTCCACCCCAGTCCAACACCAGCACCTCTAAATCAGAAAGGTTTGATTTTGCCTGGTTTGAGTCCATACTAAAATGAATGAGTTTGGGCCCTTGACCTGAGATAATAAACTCATGTTCAGACATTCACACACCTGCATTCAGTCTTGACTGCCATACTGCAGAAAGACATAGCTGGATCGAAAAGTTACAGAAATGTGTAACATTTCTATTTCCATGTCCAAAAGTTAAGTGGGAACTGCAGAAAAGCTCCACTGTGCAATCTTAAAAGAGGAAATTTCTTTAAACATTCAGTAGTATTCCAAAGATTATGCATATTCCAAAGTTAATACTTCAAAGTTAAGAAGTCAGAACATATAGAAATGAGTAAAAGGAAATTTTTAAACTGATCCATCAGAAATATTTTCTTCACTCATAGAGCGTTAAATATTTGGAACATCCTGCCAGTCAGGACAATTAAGGTAAAAATACTGGGGCTTTTTTTTAACTCGAAAAAAATGCAAGAGCCATCAGTGTCGTGGGGAAACTAGATTTGATGGCTCAGAAACATGCTTTTCATTTAAAAGAAATACAGTAATCGATTCCTGACTGAGGTTTCCCGCATATTTGAGTCACTCGTGCATAATACTCCCACTATTGTAATCAATAATGATAGTTAGAACTATGAATCTTGTCCAGGGTGCTACTTCTCTCTTTCCACCAGAACATTCAATGTCTTAGCACTTCACTCCAGGTTCTGTAAATGGCAAACACCGCATTCATAATGTCAGTGATGCAGTTGTCATAGCTGCATTTCTCACTGGGTTGCCTTGAGTTGCAGTGACCCCCCCGAAGATATTTCTTCACACAAATGCAATGCACCCTCCAAAAACATATAATGGTTGTCATCTGGGAACCTTACATCGGGCAATTGTACCACTCCAGGGTGGTACATTTCTCATTTTCATCCGTTCGGAACAACAGTGGCTTTAATAATAACTAATGGACACAAAGTATTATGGATAGTAAGTTTATATTCTCAATTGCATTGGAAACTGAAATGAATAGATGAACAAAGTGTTAACACCAGGAACCCACATTCGTTGTTTAGCCCATTCAGTATTACTTTTGATAGGCTCTTCTAGTGGTGTTCCTGAAGAAGGGGTGAAGAAAGGCTCATGCCCGAAACGTCGACTCTCCTGCTCCTTGGATGCTACCTGACCTGCTGCGCTTTTTCAGCAACACATTTTCAACTCTGGTGGTGTTCATAACATGTCTGCTGTACGGTATTCCACGGTATAAACAGAATTTGAGTTGCAGAATAGGGCAGAGGTATCTAGGCCCAGTACAGGTTCCGGTTTATTGGAGAGCTAGTGCTTCCTTGCAAAACATCTATCTTGACTTGTATCGCATAGCAACGCTCACAGACAGAAGGTGCTGGAGAATCTCAGCAAACCTGGTAGCAGAATTGTTCTGACGAATAGGCACTGGACTTGATACGTTAACTCTCTTTTTCTCCCTCCCTAAGCTGCCTGACTAGTTGAGATTCTTCAACACTTCCTCCTTGTGTTTCAGACTCCGAGTATCTGCCGTTTTGTTTTTGTATTTTTTATCTTACGGAGCGCTTGATTATATCTTAATAGGGGCAGAATTATTTATAAATGTTGCAGGCACGTTCATACAGTGTAATGTGCTGAAACCAATTTTTTTTGACAAAGAAAATATGACATTGTAGAGAATTTTGTAGTTTCAAAGCATGTGATGGCGGGAGTAAAAATGGAATAAATTACTGCACAGAATATTTCCTTTGTATGTTTACTTTTTTAAAAAAAATTGTGCTCCATAGATCATCCAAGTTCTCAACAGTTCCTATGGTGAAATTGTATGGCTCTCCACTGCAGTCTGTATGTTATGAACCACTTTCTGAACCCAATTTCCCAGTGCATCTTTTTTAAGCACGATGGTTAGTTTTCTGATCTCGCCTGTAGATGCTGCCCCATTCTCTCTGTCTCGTTATTTCTGCATCGTAGACTTGCTTGTGACCAGAGAAATAAAACATTCACATGTTTTGGTATCATTGAAAATAAACTATCTTGTTCATATTTATTTCTAATCAACTAACGTTAAAACATTTTGTTTTATGGTTTACATCGATTCAAAATTGCATAAACTCTGTTTTGAAAACATTTGCGATAACGTTTACATTTTCTACGTATTTTTAGAGATATCGATATGATCAAAATTCTAAACTGTGGGGCATGCAAATAGAGCAAAATGCTCACATCAAACCAGTGTACAATTATGAAACAACTTATAAGTATATGACACTGTTCACTTGCACTGTTTACTTTTGAGCTCCTGTTAAAAAAAACAATTCCCGATGAAACATTGGTTTGTTGCACTCTGTAAATTCGAGCAGTAAATTAATTTGAACCCTCAAATTGTACCAGTCATAAGTCATCCTTGGCGTCACATGGTTAATTCATGTCTGGGGCTATAATTATACTATGTATAGACTTGGGTGGAAGGAAATGACAGCCAGACGGTAACGGTTAAAATATTAATCAGGAAAGAATGCCGTTCCTTAAAATGTTACCATCAATATCAAGTGAGAGAAAAAAAACAGAACAACAGATAATATACGCGGCTGCACATAGTTTTCTGTGGATAACAAATCATTACAATACCAGTGAATTCAATTATATTATCAGATTTCTGCAGAATTATATTGTACATTTTAATCATTTTCTGTATAGTTCTGCATGGAACTAAAAACAAAAACCCTGGGCCTTTTGCTGTCAGATATTGAGTTTGCTTAACAAAGCTTTGTTCAAAAACTTCATTTTAAATGAAGGCTTAAATTGGGCATGAAAGGCTCTGCATGAATGTAAGTGTTGAGCTTAAAATGATTTCTTCAAACCAGACCATTAAGTGTTAATTGTGAAGGGTTAATTGGTCATGCCAATGAACAATTGAAATAAAGTTGAAAAGTCCATGATAAACAGGCCACATACAAAAACAGCCTGTTTTCACAGTGTTGAGAGGAATGCATCTGCCTGAGCTTGGGAACCTCTGCTTGTGCAGTCTGCATGGGAAACAGTCCCGGAGCAGAGACTGGAGAGGGGGAAACAGTCCCGGAGCAGAGACTGGAGAGGGGGAAACAGTCCCGGAGCAGAGACTGGAGAGGGGGAAACAGTCCCGGAGCAGAGACTGGTGAGGGGGAAACAGACCAGGAGCAGAGACTGGTGAGGGGGAAACAGACCAGGAGCAGAGACTGGTGAGGGGGAAACAGACCAGGAGCAGAGACTGGTGAGGGGGAAACAGACCAGGAGCAGAGACTGGTGAGGGGGAAACAGTCCCGGAGCAGAGACTGGTGAGGGGGAAACAGTCCCGGAGCAGAGACTGGAGAGGGGGAAACAGTCCCGGAGCAGAGACTGGTGAGGGGGAAACAGACCAGGAGCAGAGACTGGTGAGGGGGAAACAGACCAGGAGCAGAGACTGGTGAGGGGGAAACAGACCAGGAGCAGAGACTGGTGAGGGGGAAACAGACCAGGAGCAGAGACTGGTGAGGGGGAAACAGTCCCGGAGCAGAGACTGGTGAGGGGGAAACAGTCCCGGAGCAGAGACTGGTGAGGGGGAAACAGTCCCGGAGCAGAGACTGGTGAGGGGGAAACAGTCCCGGAGCAGAGACTGGTGAGGGGGAAACAGACCAGGAGCAGAGACTGGTGAGGGGGAAACAGACCAGGAGCAGAGACTGGTGAAGGGTCAATAGTCCTGGAGCAGAGACTTGGGAGGGGGTAACAGTTCCAAAACAGGCACTGGTGATGCGGCAAGTCCCAGAGCAGTGACTGGTGAGGGGGCAACAGTCCCGAAACGGAAACTGGGGAGGGGGCAACAGTCACGGTGGCACAGTGGTTAGCACTGCTGCCTCACAGTGCTGGAGACCCAGGTTCAATTCTCGACTCAGGCGACTGACTGTGTGGAGTTTGCACGTTCTCCCCGTGTCTGCGTGGGTTTCCTCCGGGTGCTCCAGTTTCCTCCCACAGACCAAAGATGTGCGGGTCAGGTGAATTGGCCATGCTAAATTGCCCGTAGTGTTAGGTAAGGGGTAAATGTATGGGTGGGTTGTGCTTCGGCGGGTTGGTGTGGACTTGTTGGGCCGAAGGGCCTGTTTCCACACTGTAAGTAATCTAAATCTAATTTCAGTCCGAGAGTGGAGACTGGTGAGGGGGCAAAAGCCCCGTAATGGAGACTGGGGAGGGGGCAAGTCCCAGAGCAGAGAGCGGTGAGGGGGCAACAGTTCTCGAATGGAGACTGGTGAGGGGGCAACAGCCCCAGAGCAGAGACTGGTGAGGGGGCACCAGCCCCGGATTGGAGACTGGTGAGGGGAGTAACAGTTCCGGAACAGAAACTGGTGACAGGCAACAGCCCCACAGCAGAGACTGGTGAGGGGGCACCAGCCCAGGAACAGATACTGGTGAGGAGGCAACAGCCCCACAGCAGAGACTGGTGAGGGGGCAACAGCCCGGAGCAGAGACTGGTGAGGGGCAACAGCCCCAGAGCAGAGACCAGTGAGGGGGTAACAGTCCCGGGTGGAGACTGATGAGGGGGCAACAGCCCCGGAGGGGAGACGGGTGAGGGGAAACAGCCCCGGGGCAGAGACCGGTGAGGGGGCAACACTCCCAGAGAAGTCCTGGAGCAGAGACTGGCAAAGAAGACTTACCTTGAACCAGCCGAGAACCGGTGCTGAATGGGCTGGAGGCTTAGAACAGAGAGTGGACAATTATTGGACTGAGGTTTGGCACGGGTGGTCAGACCAAGTGTGGAATCCTCTGTGCTGAGCTCGTGCAATGTAACATTTATTTGGAATTTGTTTATCTGACTGTAATGTCTTCTTGTAATTGTCATATTTCTAACTTACTATGAATCATTCTTAAATAATGCAACTACAGGAGCGCCTCGACTTACAAACTTAATCTGTTCCGGGATCTGGTTTTCGAACTGAAAAGTTCCTCCTCAAAATCCTCAAAGTCTCTCTCAGGTACACAAGCTGGCCAAAGTTTCCTCCAGGCCCTACTGCAATGTACGGAAACAGATCTTGTTCCATGCCTTATCAATAAGGCTCATGCAGTGGCGGATATTGAAGTGGTCCTTCCAGTACTGACCAAGGGTCAAATCTGTGTCGTTGGTGACCTGGAAACACCTGGCGAACAGAGCCTTTGTATATAATTTTTTGAAATTTGCAATGACATTCTGGTCCATGGGTTGGATGTGGGAGTGGTGTTGGGAGGAAGGAACTTTACTTTTATGAAGTCATATTCATTGTCAAAGTCTTCTTCCAAATTTGGAGGATGGGCAGGAGCATTGTCCATTACTAGAAGATACTTAAGTGGCAAATTATTTGTTTCAAGATATTCCTTGACAGCTGGTGCAAAAACTTCCGTCAACCATTCGCGTGACCCAAGCCTTGCTATTCGCCCTCCACATTAATCGGGAGTTTAGCCTTCAACACATTATTGCGTTTTAAAACGCAAGGATTTTCAGAGTGGTAGACTAATAGAGGCTTAATCTTGCAATCCCCACTTGCATTCGTGCACAATAAAAGCATTAACCTGTCCTTCATTGGTTTGTGGCCCGGTAGTGCCTTCTCTGTAGGACCTTTTGGGCACTTTTCCAGAAAAGTCCAGTTTCATCACAATTAAAAACTTGATGTGAGACATAACCTTCATCTTTGACAAACTTATTGAATTCCTTCACAATGTCCTCCGCTGCCTTTTTGTCCGAACTAGCCGCTTCTCCATGCCTTATTACACTATGGATTCCAGTTCGTCGATGAAATTTATCAAACCAGCCTTTGCTGGCTTTAAATTCTTCAATGCTAGCAGTACTTGTACTCGGCGGTGTCGCCAACAAATCACTTGTGTATGTGTAGAGCTTTCTCGCAGATTATAGTCTCGTTCACACTATCTCCAGCAAGCTCTTTTTGATTTATCCAAACTAATAATAATTTTTCAACCTCGTCTGACAATTTAGGCCTTTTCTTCGTTAAAATAGTAAAAAATGAGGTCTGCAGATGCTGGAGATCACAGCTGCAAATGTGTTGCTGGTCAAAGCACAGCAGGTTAGGCAGCATCTCAGGAATAGAGAATTCGACGTTTCGAGCATAAGCCCTTCATGAAGGGCTTATGCTCGAAACGTCGAATTCTCTATTCCTGAGATGCTGCCTAACCTGCTGTGCTTTGACCAGCAACACATTTGCAGTTCGTTAAAATAGTCACTCCTTTAGCCACATCAGCTGCCTTTAGTGCCTCCTTGTTCTTTAGGATAGTGCAGATAGTCGATTTCGCCATGTCATATTACATAGCGAGATCAGATACGCGAGCACCATCCTCGTGTTTAGCTATTATTTCCTTCTTCGTTTCTACAGTAATACATTTAGGCTTCTTAACACCACTATTACTACCACTTTTCACTTTCTTGGGAGCCATAATGAGGGCTAATTTAATGCAAAAAACAAAAAAAAAGCGCAAGATGTTCACAGCGCGCTCACCAAAGACGAACTGAATGAGATCATGGGGGGGCCCCCGAGAGCTTTTGCGTTCAAAGCTTGCTTAGAAAAGCAGAACAATGACAATGAAACCATGGGCTTTTTGCGTTCGTACCTTGAATTTCGTACGTACGTTGAAGCAAAATTTTACTTACAATCCTGTTCGTAAACCGATTTATTCATGAACGGGTTCATTCGTATGTTTAGGCACTACTGTACCTTTTTATTCCTCTTTTTTGTACATAAGACTTGTACCTAGGTACTTGTACCTAAGATGGTGCCATTTGGAGTGACATTGTAGAACTTTTCACTGTACTCCTGTATACCGTATCTGTATTTGAGTACACATGACAATAAAGGGATATTCTAAAGGAATCCTTCTATTATGAAAAATGCCATTAAGTCTAGATTCTACATTAGAAAATATCCTCTCTGCAACTTTCTGACAAGACACCTTAAAATGTTGTACATTTCAATAAAATCACCTTTCATATCTTTAAACTCCTGTTAACCATCACCCAACACCAGGTTATAGTCCAACAGGTTAATTTGGAATCACTTGCTTTCAAAGCGCTACTCCTTCCTCAGGTGGTTGTGGAGCAGAATCATACGCCACAGAATTTACAGCAACAGGATCGCAGTGTCTTTCATCTTTTAGAATGATCATGTTAGTTTCGGTTCCTTCATATGAAAATCCTAGAACATTTTTAAAGTTATATTCTCAAGACAGCTTTTAACAATAGGTGCCAAGTCAGCTCAGATAATGCATTGAAGGGGTAAAGTTAAAGTCTGTCTGTGTCCCAATGTTAGGTCAGACTGATTCTATTTCTAAAGTGGGATTTACAGAATATTACATGGATTTATGCAGTTTTTGAGCAAAATAAATGTAATTCGGCAAGTACAACTTCACCCCAGAAACGTGTGTGTGTGTGTGGAGACTGAGTGAGTGTGTGCATGTGGGAGTGTGTGTGGGGTGCGAGTGTGAGGGAGTGTGTGTGTGTGTGTGTGTGTAATGGGGTGTAAGTCTGTGAGTGGGTACGTGTGTGAGTATGATTGTGGGGAATGTATGAGAGAGAGCTTGTATATGCAAGAGGATCTGCATGGGTCTGTAGGAGTGTGTGTGAGTGAATGTGTGTGTATGTCTGTGTGTGTGCACACAGTGGAGTCACCTGTAGTGTGACACGAACCCAAGGTCCCAGTTGAGGCCATTCCCTTGGGTACCGAACTTGGCTATCAGCCTCTGTTTGGCCACTTTGCGTTGTTGCCTGTCCCTCCTTGGGGATGGGCACGTGAAGGTCCAAGGCCAAATGTGTTGGACTGCTGACGTGTTTCCTGACCGGGAGGGAATACTCCTGGCTGGTGATTGTTACGCAAACGTTCTAGGATTTACATATGAAGGGACCAAAACTAACATGATCATTCTGAAAGATGAAAGACTCAAGCTAAATTTATTTAATATTACATTCCATGACACCACAATCCTATTGCTATAAGTTCTGCTTCATACGTTTCTGCTCCACAACCACTTGATGAAGAAGCAGTGCTCCGAAAGCTAGTGCTTTCAAATAAACCTGTTGGACTATAACCTGGTGTTGTGTAATTTTTAACTTTGTCCACCCAGTTCAACACTGGCACCTCCAATTTAAACTCCAGAGTATTGATTTAACTTGCTCAACTTTTACCCATAAAACAATCTCTTAATCAAGGAATCAACCTTCTCTGAATGCAATGAAATTTGACACTTGATTAATTGCAGAAACCAAAACCAGAGATTACTCAATTTGCTGCAACATGCATTGTTCTATCCATGTTGAAGTTCTATGGTTAGTGATGGTAGTGATGGTAGAATCTCCAACCTTTTTTCTATACTATGGCTGAGCAGGCTCTTACTGCTTGCCAATGGATATCTTGGAAAGATTTCCAAATTGATAATCAAATTGTTTGGCTGTATAATGAATGCACCTTCCTCGATCAACTGCTGTTGTGATACTTGAACCTGAACCTCCTGATTCACATGCAAGGATGCTACCCTTTGTTTCATAAGTCCTCCCTCCTCCTTTGTAGACTCTTTGAGTTATCGTCAAAAGTGGCTTTCCTAACAATTTTTAGAATCATAGAGTCATAGAGATGTGCAGCATGAAAAATGATCCTTCAGTTCAACTAGTCCATGCCAACCAGATATCCCAAATTGCTCATTTACCAGCTTTTGGCCCATATTGCTCATGATCCTTCCTATTCATATATCCTTCTAGGTGCCTTTTAAATGTTGTAATTGTACTAGCCTCCACCACTTCCTCTGGTAGTTCATCCCATACATGCACCACTCTGCATGAAAAAGCTGCCCCTTAGGTCCTTTTAAAATCTTTCCCCGCTCACCTCAAACCATGTCCCCTAGTTTTGCGCCCCCCCTCACCCTGCGGAAAAGACCTTTTCAATTCACCCTATCAATGCCCCTCATGATTTTATAAATCTTTCTAAGGTCACCCCGCATCCTTTGACTCT
Organism: Hemiscyllium ocellatum; assembly: GCF_020745735.1. Taxonomy (NCBI): domain Eukaryota; kingdom Metazoa; phylum Chordata; class Chondrichthyes; order Orectolobiformes; family Hemiscylliidae; genus Hemiscyllium; species Hemiscyllium ocellatum. Next base: position 49,565,361 of record NC_083402.1, read on the forward strand.
CCAAGGAGGAAAGCCTCAGCCTGTTCAATCTCTCCCTATAGCTCAAAACATGGTAGCATCCTTGTAAGTCTTTTCTGAAGCTTATTAAATTTAACAATATCTTCCCTATAGCAAAGAGATCAGAACTGAATGAAATTTTTAAAAACATGGCCTAACCAATGTCCTGTACAGCCGCAACATGACCTTTTTAATGCACTGAAAAGGCAAGCATACCAAACATCTTCTTCATTACCCTGCCTACCTGAGACTCCACTTTCAAGAAACTATGAACCTGCACTCCAAGATCTCTTTGATCAGCAAAATTTCCCAGGACCGGAGCATTAAGTGTACAATTCCTGCCCTTATCTGCCCTAACAAAATGTAGCACTTCAAATTTATCTAGATTAAACACCATCTGCCACTGCTCAGCCCATCAGCCCATCTGATCAAGATCCCGTTGTAATCTGAGGTAACCTTCTTCACTGTCCACTACATCTCCAATTTTGATGTCATCTGCAAATTTACTCACTGTAGCTCCTATGTTCACATCCAAATCATTTAGATAACTGACATCATCAGCAAATTTGGTTGCAAAACCTTTAGTCTCTTCAGTTGAGTCATTAATGGTTGTAAAAAAATGAAGCCCCAGCATTAATATTTGTGACATTTACACTTTTTGAACTTCAATATGACCCATTTATGCTGATTCTGTATCTCCCATTCATCAGTCAATCCACTATCCTTGTTCAATTATAAGCAAAATCATGAGCGCTTATCTGGTAACCATATATATGCATGTTATTAAATGCCTTTTTAACATCCAAATACACCACTACTGGTTCCATTTTGTCCACAGGCTTGTTCCATCCTCAAAGTTCAAATATAAACCTGTTAAACACTATTGGCATTTTATGAAACAATGTTGACTCTGCTTGACTGCATGATGGTAGAGCCCTATTTCTTCAGTTCTCTGCAGGAATGCTGGTCATGTTCTTTCTTTTACTGTGAATATATTTCATCTGAAAAGTTATTTTGATGGAGAGTGTTTTGATGGCAGTTATTCTCTCAATGGCAGTTACTCTGTCTGACTTTCAAATTGCCTGTTTTTTTTATACACCCACCATTGGATTGTCTCGTTGGTTCAATATTGGAAAAATAATGAATTCAAACTTGATTGGGTTTTAGTATCCTGAGATATCATTTAAACTGATTGGTTAAATTTAAATTGTTGTCAAAGTAGGAACCAATTTGGGTATCCATTTCACAGCCAAACGTTACATATTTTGCTAGCTAGTCATATGACAGGTGCTTGGAAGCTCTCAGTGCAAACAGCACTCTCTCTTAAAGGTATAGTACATGCCTTCAACTTCATAACACCTCTCCCCTTAAGGGAAAAAAAAATGAACCATCATAATAGAGTCATAGCGACGTACAGCATGGAAACAGACCCTTCAGTCCAACCCGTCCATGTCAACCAGATATTCCAACCCAATCTAGTCCCACCTGCCAGCACCCAGCCTATATCCCTTCAAACCTTTCCTTTTCATATAGCCATCCAAAAGCCTCTTAAATGTTGCAATTGTACTAGCCTTCACCACATCCTCTGACAGCTTATTCCATATATGTACCACACTCTGCATGAAAACGTTGCCCCTTAGGTCTCTTTTATATCTTTCACCCTCACCCTAAACCTATGTCCTCTAGTTCTGGATTCCCAGATCCCAAGGAAAAGACTTTGTCTGTTTATCCTATCCATGCCTGTCATAATTTTGTAAACCTCTATAAGGTCACCCCTCAGCCTCTGACATTCGAGGGAAAACAGCCCCAGCCTATTCAGCCTCTCCCTATAGCTCAAATCCTCCAACCCTTGAAACATCCTTGTATATCTTTTCTGAACCCTTTCAAATTTCACAACATCTTTCTGATAGGAAGGAGACCAGAATGCACGCAAATTCCAAAAGTGGCCTAACCAATGTCCTGTACAGCCACAACATGACCTCCCAACTTATGTACTCAATACTCTGACCAATAAAAGAAAGTATACCAAATGCCTTCTTCACTATCCTATCTACCTGCGACTCCACTTTCAAGGAGCTATGAACCTGCACTCCAAGGTCTCTTTGTACAGCAACACTCCCTGAAAAGATGGCTCCTTTTTTATTCTAATTTTTAATCCCATTACAATGAAATACATAGGACATTAATCTAAGTTCTTATTAATTTCTGTGCGTATGTATATACACACACACACACACACACACACACACACACACAACATTATTTAGAGATACCTGTGTTGGACTGGGGTGTACAAAGTTAAAAATCACAACACCAGGTTATAGTCCAACAGGTTTAATTGGAAGCATCATAACCACCTGATGAAGGAGTGGTGCTCCAAAAACTAGTGTTTCCAATTAAACCTGTTGGACTATAACCTGGTGTTGTGTGATTTTTAACCTTATACATAACATTGGTATCAGTTCAATCTTAACTATATTAATCCATGATAACGCATTTGCTATCACATTTTTACGACCCGCAACATGTACAATTTGTAAATTAAATATCTGTAACATAAGACTCCAATGAGATAATCTCATATTCTTGTCTTTAAATTGTTCCAAGAATGTAAGAGGACTGTGATCCGTGTATACAACTGTCTCAGACACATTATTCGTCACAAACGTTAAAATGTTGTAAGGTCAGTACCAAACGCAATCATTGCTTTTCAATAGTAGAGTATTTTCTCTTGTGGGTGTTGAGTTTCTTTGAAAAGTAGCCAAGTTTCCTATAGCAGCACAGCTCCAACTCCTATATTGTTAGCATTGATTGCAACTTTGAAAGGTTTCAAAACATTTGGTGTAGCTAAAACTGATGTAATTGCTACTCGGTTCTTAAATGCCTCCTTGCATTGTCTGTCCGCTGAAATTTTGTGTTCTTCGTCAGTAAATCTGTTAGCGGTGCTACCACATTGCTGAAGGTTAGAACAAACTTCTGGTAGGATCAGTTTAGTCCCAAAAATTAAAGTACCTCTTTCTTTGAGGATGGTCATGAAAATTCCTCGATGGCCTTCATCTTTGCGATTCTTGAGGTCAACCTTTCAATACCAATGTTATGTCTCAAGAACTTCACTTCTGCCTTTGGGAATTCTGTTTTCTTTAAGTTCATTACCAGCTTTGCTTCTCATAATCGTTCAAAGAACTCTGCCAACTGTACCATGTGATCACTCCATGACTCGTTAAAAATCAGAACATCATCCAGATAAACTGCACAGTTTGTTAACCCAGCCATAACTCTGTTCATGAGTCTTTGGAATGTGGGTGGTGCATTCTTTATTCCAAAAGGCATCACTATGAATTGACATAGCCCATTTGGGGTTACAAACTCAAAAACCTCTTTCACTTTCTCTGATGAAGGTAACTGCCAATAACCATGCTTTGTGATGTAACTGACTTGTCCAACTTTCTCTATATAGTCTTCAAATCTTGGTATCGATTATGAGGCTGATTGCGTTGTAGCGTTGACCTTTCGATGGTCCACACAAAATCGTTGAGTCCCGTCAGGTTTGGGAACTAACACGATCGGCGAACTTCACTCACTCTCAGTGCAAAACAATATACACTTTCAACTTCATAACAATATGTTGGTTGATACTCAACCTGTTTGGCTATCTTATCTTGCACCTTTCTTGCTCATGGAATCTTGTAGTAGACTTGAACCTAGAGTTTCTGAAATCATTTCCCACTGGGGTAGTACTCTGAAATCCAGCCCAACTATTCCTGGAGTCATCACAAATATTAATAGCTTCATGGAAGTCAACAAAATTCCCCAATTTACCTGTTCATAAAATGCAGGTTGACAGAAAGGAAGGACCAGCTTTTAGTTCTTGACAAAAATTTCTGTTTATTGTAAGTAAATAGATTTTAGCTGCAGGTAAACAAATGTGAATCATAGACCTATAACTCTACTACTCAAAACTCTAATGCCTTTAAAAACTCACCCTTATGTACATCACAGATAGGAAAAGAACGATTGTTACGGATGAAAGGAAAGCTGGGAAAGCAGATTAGTGCTGTCCAATTACAGAATCTACTTTAATGGTTCTTATGCTAATCAGAATGCTGCTTCTTAATCTTCAAATGTTTTCGTTGGTTTGCAAGAGGTTTGGTGTGGCTGGATCATACTTTAAGAAGTCTCTAACTTACTGATTAAAAGTCACAGCTTACAGTAACTGCTGAAGGAAAGACAAATTGTTTACCTACAGAGTTAACTGGCATTTGCTGCAAAGGACAGAGGTAGCTGGTGAAGGCCGAGAGTTTTCTCTCTGTTTTGTTCACAATCCTGAGCTATTCAGCTACCTGAGAACTAATCACACAGTTATTGGCAAGCAGAAGGCTTTTGTCATCAATAACTGGTCACTACTCCAATGACAAAAAGCTCATTGTTGCTTGTTAAATATACATTTTTACACACCCTTGGCTTCAGCTTATCTGGAAAATACACTTCAATTACTTGCACTGCTTGGAGAAACAGCTGTAAAAACAGTGTAAATGAATGTCAGGCTAATTGCCTTTAAAAATATGACAATCATTCAGCAATCATTGGTTTGTAAAACTCTTATTTTCCCATTTCAGTCCATGAGCAAAAATTCATAGAATTAAAAGGACCTGGTCTTTGCACTGGTTCAAAAGCAGGGACATCACCACTGCACCTGAAGATCTTTAACTTCCTCCTACTACTTCTTTGTAAATTATCTTATCACATTCCCAGTATCAGATCTGGTGTACAATTTCCTACTTTCTGTTCTGACATCTTTCTTAAGTGGTAGTGATTTTCTAATATATTGGGATATTCCTAGAAGTGAGGGAATCATAGATGATTATGGCAAATATATCTGCCACATTTGCAAACATTTCTCTCAGGATCCTTGGAGGATAGGCCAGAAGGCACAGGGAACTTCTCTTGCTAGTTTTCCTGGAAATTTTAGTCTCATGCTCCTGACTGGTTAAAATTCAGCCCTTCCCTTTGTCTCTGGATTTTCAGTATTATTATTGCGTTGCTTTTAGTGGTTAGCTTTTAAAATATAAAAAAAATCCCAATATTTTAGCCGATGATCTATGCAAAATTATATGCCTTTTCTTTCAAATTAATACCATTCTTAACTCCTTCAGTTGGCCACAGATGGTTCATTTGCCTTCCAGATTATTTTTTTACTCAATGGACTATCTCCTTGTTGAGAGTTGTGAAATATTTCCTTCAACATCTGCCACTGTTTACCTACCATCCTAACCGTTAACCTATTTGACAGTCCATTTCATTAATCACTCTTTGTACTTTTGCAATTTCTTGCCCATATGTTTTTTGAAACTATCTTCAGACTAAATACTTTCAATTCAAATTGAATGAGAATATTTTATATGTTATGATCACTCTTTCCGAGACAATCCTTTACTATTGGATTAATAATTAAATCTGTATAGTTATATGACATCAGATCTAAAATAGAGGTAAAAACAATGACTGCAGATGCTGGAAACCAGATTCTGGATGAGTGGTGCTGGAAGAGCACAGCAATTCAGGCAGCATCCAAGGAGCAGTGAAATCGACGCTTCGGGCAAAAGCCCTTCATCAGGAATAAAGGGCTTTTGCCCGATACGTCGATTTCGCTGCACCTTGAATGCTGCCTGAACTGCTGTGCTCTGCCAGGACCACTAATTTAGATCTAAAATAGTCTATTCCTAGTATTGTTCTGAGAAACTATTCTGATAGTTTTATGATATTGGTTGAGAGATAAATGTCGGCCACAACATCAGGAATAACTCCCTTCCTTTTATCATAATAGTGCATGGGACTCCTTATAATCATCTGAGTGGTTGACCTCTCATTTGAAAAGACATTGCTGCAGCACTCTGTCAGTATTGTACATAGAACATAGAACACAGAGCATAGAACATAGACCACAGAACCTAGAACATAGAACAATATCGTGCAGAACAGGCCCTTCGCCGACCAGTGAACTATTCTAAGTCCTTCCCCCCACACTATCCCATTATCATCCATGAGTTTATCCAAGGATTGTTTAAATGCCCTAATGTGGCTGAACTAACTACATTAGTAGGCAGGACATTCCGGGTCCTTACCACTCTCTGGGTAAAGAACCTGCCTCTGACGTCTGTCTCAAATCTGTCACCCCTCAATTTGTAGCTATGCCCCCTTGTACAAGCTGACATCATCATCCGAGGAAAAAGACTTTCATGTCTACCCTATGTAATCCTCTGATCATCTTGCATATCTCTTATCAAATCTCCCTTAGTCTTCTTCTCTCGAATGAGAACAGACCCAAGTCTCTCAGCCTTTCCTCATAAGTCCTTCCCGCCAGACCAGGCAACATCCTGGTAAATCTCCTCTGTGCCTTTTCCAATGCTTCCACATCCTTCCTGTAACAGGATGAAACAAACCATACACAATATTCCAAGTGTGGCTGCACTAGCATTTTGTAGTTGCAGCTTGACATTGCAGCTCTGGAACTCAATCCCTTTACCAATAAACCTAAGACACCGTATGCCTTTTTAACAGCACTACCAAGCTGGGTGGCAACTTTCAGGAATCAATGTACATAGACTCCAAGATCCCTCTGCACATCCACACTACCAGATCAGTTTTCCTTCATGTGAAACCAAGGAAAGCGATGGGACCAGATGGAGTACTAGGTCATGCACTCAGAGCATGCTCAACTGGCAGAGGTCTCCTCAGATGTCTTCAACCTCTCCCTGCAGCAGGCCACTGTCCCTGCCTGTTTCAAAAGGGCCAACATCATCCCTGTGCCTAAGAAGGCTCATGCAGCATGTCTCAATGACAACCATCCACTGGCCCTAACTTCAGTGGTCATGAAGTGCTTTGAAAGGCTGATCATGGCATTAGCTGAAAATGTGTTGCTGGAAAAACGCAGCATGTCAGGCAGCATCCAAGGAACAGGAAATTCAACATTTCGGGCATAAGCCCTTCATCAGGATCATGGCATTAATCGACTTCAGCCTCCCAACTACTCTTGACCCACTCCAATTTGCCTATCGGACCAACAGATCCATGTCAGATGCCATGTCATTTGCCCTTCACTCCTCCCTAGAACACCTTGATGCCAAGAACAGTTATGTAAGAATCCCACTCATTGAGTTCAGCCTTCAACACTATTATCCCCTCGAGACTGATTACTAAACTTAGTGATCTCAGACAAAGCCCCATTCACTGCAACTGGATCTTCAGTTTCCTGACCCATTGGCCACACTCGGTGAAGATTGGGACAATATTTCATTGTCACTAACACTCAACACTGGAGTCCCCCAGGGGTGGTACTCAGCCCCCTACTGTACTCACTGTCTACCCAGGACTGCCTCACCAAATACCAGACTAATGCCATTAACAAGGTCGCTGATGGCACCACCATAGATGGTCAAATCTCAGATGGTGCCAAAACAGTCTACAGACGGGAGGTGGATGACCTGGAAAAATGGTGCACTGAGAACAACCTTAGCAGTCAATGCCAACAAAACTGAGGAACTCATTATTGACCAGTGGAGTGCCACAAGGATCGGTGCTGGGCCCTCTGCTTTTTTGTCATTTACGTAAATGATTTGGATGTGAGCATAAGAGGTACAGTTAGTATGTTTGCAGATGACACCAAACTTGGAGGTGTAGTGGACAGCAAAGAAGGTTACCAAAGATTACAACAGGATCTTGACCAGATGGGCCAATGGGCTGAGAAGTGGCAGATAGAGTTTAATTCAGATAAATGCGAGGTGCTACCTTTTGGGAAAGCAAATCTTAGTAGGACTTATACACTTAATGGTAAGGTCTTAGGTAGTGCTGTTGATCAAAGAGACCTTGGAGTGCAGGTTCATAGCTCCATAAAAGTGGAGTTGCAGGTAGATAGGATAGTGAAGGAGGCTTTTGGTATGCTTTCTTTTATTGGTCAGAGTATTGAGTACAGGAGTTGGGAGGTCATGTTGCGGCTGTACAGGACATTGGTTCGGCCACTATTGGAATATTGTGTACAATTCTGGTCTCCTTCCTATCGGAAAGATGTTGTGAAACTTGAAAGGGTTCAGAAAAGATTTACAAGGATGTTTCAAGGGTTGGAGGATTTGAGCTATAGGGAGAGGCTGAACAGGCTGGGGCTGTTTTTCCTGGAGCGTTAGAGGTTGAGGGGTGACCTTATAGATATTTACAAAATCACGAGGGGCATGGATAGGATAAATAGACAAAGTCTTTTCCCTGGGGTCGGGGAGTCCAGAACTAGAGGGCATTGGTTTCGGGTGAGAGAGGAAAGATATAAAAGAGACCTAAGAGGCAACTTTTTCACGCAGAAGGTGGTACATGTATGGAATGAGCTGCCAGAGGATGTGGTGGAGGCTGGTACAATTGCAACATTTAAGAGATATTTGGATGGGTATATGAATAGGAAGGGTTTGGAGGGATATGGGCTGGGTGCTGGCAGGTGGGACTAGATTGGGTTGGGATATCTGGTCAGCATGGATGGATTGGACCGAAGGGTCTGTTTTCATGCTGTACATTTTTATGACTATGACTCTATGACTTTCAGTGGGATGTTATTCATGCCCCTCTGCATGTTAACAGCACAGAGGTGGAACAAGTGGAGATTGTCAAGATCCTGGGGGTGGTCATCCACAACAAGCTTTCTTGGACTCTTCATGTGGACTCACTGGTTACAACGGCCCAACAACTTCTCTTCTTCCTCAGGCAGCTGAGGAAATTTGGCATGCCAGCGAATACCCTTGCATTCTGTCTGGATGTATCACGATCTGGTGTGGCAACTATACCATTCAATGTCAGAGACAATTACAGAGAGTGGTGAACTCAGCCTGGACAATCACAAAGGTCAACTCCCATCCATAGAATCCATTATCAGGCGCTGTCAAGGAAAGGCCACCAGCATTCTCAAAGATCCATTCCATCCTGGCAATGTTTTTCTACAACTTCAATCATCGGGGAGAAGATACAGAAGCCTGAACACATGCACCAACTGGTTTCAAAACAGTTTCTACTCTACTGTTGTTAGGATACTGAATGGACTCACAAATTCTTAACATTTGCCTGTACCTGTGTTTTTTTTTCCACTGTTAACCTATTATTTACTATCTATGCTACTTAACTATGTGATCTGCCTGTATTGCTCGCAAGTCAAAGCTTTTCACTGTACATTGGTACGTGTGACAATAAATTCAATTCAATTCAATATCTTTCCATTGATCCAGTACTCTGCCTTCCTGTTATTCCTCCCAAAGTGAATTACCTCACATTTATCTGCATTGAACTCCATTTGCCACCTCTCAGCCCAAGTCTGCAGTACATCCAAGTGCCCCTACAACCTGCAACATTCTTCCACACTGTCACCACTCCACCAACTTTAGTATCATCTGCAAACTTACTAATACATCCATCTATGCCTGCATCCAAGTCAATTATAAAAATAACAAACAGCAGTGGTCCCAAAACAGATCCTTGTGGCATACCAGTAGTAACTAGGCTCTAGGCTGAATATTTTCCATCAACCACCACTCGCTGTCTTCTTACAGAAAGCCAGTTTCTAATCTAAACTGCTAAATCACCCTTAATCTCATGCCTCTGCATTTTTTCCAACAGCCTACCATGTAGAACCTTATCAAAGCCTTTAATGAAGTCCATGTACACCAAATCATCCCTACCTTCATCCACATGCTTGGTCATCTTTTCAAAAACTCAATGAGGTTTATGAGACATGACCTATCCTTGACAAAACCATGTTGACTATCTCCAAGCAAGTTGTTGTTTGCTAGATGATTATATTGCCTATCTCTTATAATTCTTTCCAAAACTTTTCCTACAACAGACGTAAGGCTCACTGGTTTATAATTACCTGGGTTATCTCTACTGCCCTTCTTTAACAAGGGCACACCTTTGCAATCCTCCAGTTTTCTGGTACTAAACCTGTAGACAATGATGACTCAATGAACAAATCCAAAGGCTCCAACATCTCCCTAGCTTCCCAGAGAACTCTCAGATAAATTCCATCTGGTCCAGGGGACTTGTCTGCTTTCACACCTTCTAGAATTGTTAACACATCCTCCTTACTAACCTTGATCCTTTCTAGTCTAATATCCCATATCCCATATCCCATTCTTTTCCTTTACAATAGTCTCTTTTTCCTGACTGAAAACAGATAAGAAATATTTGTTTAGCGCTTCTCCGATCTCCACATAGTCCACACACAACTTCCCACTTCTGATTTTTACTGGCCCTATTCCTACCCTAGTCATCCTTTTATTCCTCACAAATCTATAGAAAACTTTAAGGTTCTCCTTTATTCTACCTGCTAAAGAATGCTCACGTCCTCTTCTTAATTCTCTCTTTAAATGATTCCTAGCTAATCTGTAACTCTCCATCACCTCTTCTGAACCATCTTGTCTCGACATCACATAAGCAGGAGAAGAAGGCTTAACAAGAGATGCAATTTCATAGTTCCCTTATCACTTCCTCCCTGCCTGACAGGGACATACCTATCAAGGACATGCAAGATCTGCTCCTTAAACCAGCACCGCATTTCAATTGTTCCCATCCCCTGCATTTTGGCATCCCATTCTTCGCATCCTAAGTCTTGCCTAATCACATTTTAATTGCCCTTCCCCCATCTATAACTCTTGTGGTTGGCTAATTGTCAATATAGCTGTGTTGCCGCTCTGCAATGGAATTCACAAAAGTTTATTAGAAGCTTACAATATTGTCACTCAGGCACAAGTGCATGAAAATTAGCTCTTCAATCCTTTCAATATTTCCTGGGCATATTCTTATATAAAATATGAGACAATGTGAGAAAGACGTATGGAAATGAGTATCCATAACACAGGTGACAGATAGCATTGAGTATGTTTAGGTAATACTATTCCTCTTACTAGGATTAGTTTAGTGCTTTACACTGGATAATTAAAATGACAGTAACAACTTTTAGCCCACCACTGAATTCCTGAAAACCAGGCTTGAAAGCAGCAACGCCTGAAGGCTGCCTCTTTACTGCTTGCTCATAATTATGCTGCTTTAACACTTCATAATGATCCAAATTGCCAGTCAAATTTAATTAATTTTCATACTTTCTTTCAGGCAGGACAAGAGAGTGCAGATAACAAAGGGGAGGAAACAAATCTGCTTTGAGTTCATTGCCAAATTGTCAGTGTTAGATTCATACAGTAGGATGCAGAAGACTTTGCTGTTAAAATACTGTAAAGACACAATGGCTTTTTGATGATGCAAAGCAAAAAGCTCCTGTAATGGACAAAGAATTAGCAGTGATAATCCATCTGGCACCAAATGAACACAACATCTTTTCTGTTATAAATCTACACAAATAAAACAATCTAGAAAATAGATCAAAGTAAGGATATCACAGTGATGGTAAAAATGGATATGATGGCTGCAGCAAGGTCAGTTAAATCAGAAAATAAGCTTTTAAAAATAAAAAGATTTTGTATAAAAATTGTGGGCTGCCATTTCTTTCAAAAATAAATATAAATTGACAAAAATAAAAGAAATGCAGATGTTGGAAATGTGAAACAAAACCAGAAATTGCTAGAGCTGTGGTGAGAAAGCAAAGTTAACATTTCAAGAGCAGTATCATTTTTCTTCAGAACTAGCTTCATCAGAATCAGAGCAGAACATCTGCTCCTGTATCATCCTGAGATCCATACTCAGTGCCACATACACAATCACAACCTCTCTATCCATCACCACTATCCCAAGCTACCTCAGACCTTTCCCAGTGCCCCGTTGCATTTCATTCTTCCTCTCATTCAAATAACGGAAAAATATTATGGATGCTGGAAATTTTTCCAGAAATTTTGCACTAGGACCTCTGAGGTAGGAATTCTTTATAAGAGAAGCCATCCAACAAATCATCCAGTTGGCAGTGGAGTGGATTGTTGAAGAATCTGCATGCTGCATTTATGTCATTATCTGCTATATTCCATTTTTAAAGGTATCAAAGCCATTTCACAGCCACTGACAGAAGGGAATGTGGAGCTGAGTTTCGTGGTACGGTATTCAGATGGTAGTGGGTGAGTGATACAGATGGCAGGGGAATGAAGGGTAATGTGCCAGTTGGATGGCAGGTGGCAGGGTGCCAGGTGGGTTAGAGATCATTTGGGTGTCCAAAGTGGTGATGGTGAGAGCTGGTGGGAGCTGTTGGGATGTTGTAGGAGGAGGTGGTCTGTGTGAGATTGTGAGAGAGGGAGGCACAGTTCCAGCACACACTGTTTTTGTTTCAAGTATAAGCTTAACTTGTTTTGTAAACCTCATTAGGGAAATTGATGAAAATTATTTTCAAAAATCTATAATACTCCTCATTTAGATATAGCAAGGTTTAATTTGAGGGAACAATATTCCAAAAGGCATGGAGAATATCTGACCCAAGAATGATTTGCAGATATTGGATCTTTTCTCATCCTTGAGGCCTCTTAGCTGTAGGCATTGGGGTTGAGTCTCCTAAATCCATTTTCCATCGGAATTCAGCATAAACATCGGGGCCACACCCTTTGTCACTCTGCAACACAGAACATCAATTCGGCAAAAGTGAGGACTGCAGATGCTGGAGATTAGAGTCAACAAAACATCAGCCCAGAGTGCAAAGCTGCCAATCGTGCACAAATGCTTGAGCATTGGCAAAGCAATGTGCTTTGAAAACCCAAATTCTGCATTCTTCCCAAACCCATACTCTAGAGCAGAGTGTGATTGCTTGGATGTACGTATATAGTCCCTTACAGGGTATGCATCTGGTAAAGTAAAATTCATAATTCAGAGCTTTTAGGAATTATTTGCAGGATTATAGGAGATGCTGGTATCCCTCATGTATGTCCTTGTTGACAAAAGAATGTGAAAATGGCATATTTTTATAAACTGAAGCTAAGATTGCTGTATAATCATTCCTAAATATACATACACTACATCAGGAACCCCTGTAATGATGTCCTTGAACTGAGTTGAATGATCTCCAGAATCCATAAGCATCTTCCTCTTTACTCAGTATGACATAAACCAACAGAGTTTTTCCCTGATTCCTCTTGATTTCAGTTTCAATTTCAGTCACTCTCATCTCACCACTGGAGTGAGTCTTTTTGTTTATGTTTGGACTAAGGCTATAACAAAGCCAGCAGTTGAATGGACATACTGATTCCATCAATAAGCAGGTCATTGATGAGAAGGGGCTGCTTGATTTCACGGAGGATGATCACTTCAGCTGTTTGTAGATGCTTGCAAGCAGCCTAATAGGACATTAACTGGCATGGTTTGGATTGGTCCTGCTTTAAAAGCAGATAATTAATAATTTGTGCAATGATAAAACAACATGGATATGTGCACATGTATATTCACAATTATACTACTGTTAGTCATGAGAAACCAGGGGTTTGAAGTATTCAGGATAATACAATGTAGCAATAACTATAAACACCAATATTTGATCAACAACCAACTGAGGCTTGAGCCCTCTGCAACACTTAGCATGTGATGCAGTTGACTAAGTATTGGGTGAAAGACAGTGCAGAATTTTACAGACAATTCAGTCCTTGCTACTGTCCCCACTATGTGTAACCAAGCAGAAATGTAAACGGGAGCCCATCCAGGGTCCTGACAGCTGTGCTATAGCAATTTAATATTGGCAGCAGCATTAATCACCCTGAGGCATGTCTTCTGAACTTTATATGGGAGAAGTTCCAGCCTTAGACTGCTGTTGGCCAATTTGTAGCCCTGTGTTTATAGAACTTAAGGAATCCCAGGATGTCAATCAGCCCAGCTAAGTTTGGAATCTTAGAAGACAGAATAAAGTGCAAATCAAAGCACAATGGAGACTTTCCCTAACGTGATAGGGAGAAGAGAGCCTGTTGAAAAACCTTATTTACTGAATGTGGGACAAGCTGGCAATTGTTGATGATCGCTAACTGCACTTGAGAAGATGTTAGTCAGCATTCATCTTGAACCACAACAGTACATCTATTTTAAGTACACCTACAGCGACACTGTAGGAATAGCAATATAGTTCCAAGTCAGTATGGTGACTGGCTTTGGGTGAAGGTGTTCCTAAGCATCTGCTGTCCTAAATGGTAGAACTCGTTGATTTAGAAGATGCTATAGAAGGAGCCTTTGCGTATTGCTGCAGTTCACTTCGTATATAGTACACAATGCTGTCACCATATGTTGGTGGTGGAAGAAGTGAACATTTAAGATGGCTTTTTTGTCCTTAGTGATGTCCAGCCTCTTAGCATTTGAAGGGGTTAATGCATGAAATTTCAGAATTTGTTGAGCTTTGCTGAACTTACAGCAACAGTTTTGAATGATCAGATTAATTAGAGATGAACCACCAGATGCAGGTATAGATGCAAAAGCACAGAAGGGAGGACAATTTTGCTGACAGTGGCAAATATCAGATTTGGTGGACTGGGACATTGTAATTTTTGATAAGTTACCATTCTTGAGAAAAAAAAGGATCAAAAGAGAGAAATCAAAATTTGAAGGTCAGGCAAAGGGAGGAACAGAATGTTTTGGCACAAGAAGGCAAACAATTTAAGGTCAGGTGTGACTTATCTTTACACACACATGTATGTGTGGAACTGAAAGTATCAACAAGGGCATGGTCAGTGGTGTGACAATGCTGAACATTGAAGCATCACAAGAATGATAAAAATGTATAAAAGAATGTTTTAAACATTGAAATATCTCTTGGAGTAATCTGAGGCCACTCTCTGTGTGTGCATATTTGTACTGATTAGTAAACTGCTACTTGATTTACTCTACTGTTGACTCATGTCGAGTGTCATTACATACTCCACTAAATAAGCACAATTCAGGCACTGTGACTGCATTCCACAACAATAATGACAATGTTTACTGGAGAGAAATAGAGAAGAGGAGAAAATGAGGACTGCAGATGTTGGAGATCAGAGCTGAAAATGTGTTGCTGGAAAAGTGCAGCAGGTCAGACAGCATCCAAAGAGCAGGAGAATCAACGTTTCAGGCATGAGCCCTTCTTCAGGAATGAGGAAAGTGTGTTCAGCAGGCTAAGATAAAAGGTAGGGAGGAGGGGCGTTGGAAATGCGATAGATTGGAGGCTTTGGAATTGTTGTAGGTACTGGTTGTCCTGGTTGGGTCCAAATTTTGTTGGCCTGAACGTAGTCAGGAGTCCGTGCGGGAATAGTCGGTTCCGTAGACAGGTGCTGAGGAAGGAGATGTGGCTGTGGTAGCGAGTCTGTTTGAGAATGTGGCTGAAGAGCTTCTGTGCAGAGGAGATGACCTGGGGTATGCAGTGAGAGAGGGACTCACTGAAATCCTTGTAGAGGGCGGAGGAGAGCTTCTTCAAGGAAGGCATCCTTGCTAGAGGATTCGCAGTAGGTTAAAATCTTCAAGGAGAAAGTGAGGACTGCAGATGCTGAAGATCAGAGCTGAAAATGTGTTGCTGGAAAAGTGCAGCAGGTCAGGCAGCATCCAAAGAGCAGGAGAATCAATGTTTTGGGCATGAGCCTTCTTCAGGAATGAGGAAAGTGTGTCCAGCAAGCTAAGATAAAAGGTAGGGAGGAGAGATTTGGGGGAGGGGCATTGGAAATGAAATAGAGAAGAACCTGCTGAGCATGGCAGATGTGGTGATGATTTGGAGGAGCTGCCAGATTACAAACTCATGGTACAATCAGCTCTGCTCCTTGAAGCAAGATGACCGGTGGGTATGGTCCCATAAAACAAAAGTGATTGACTGACAAACAAGGTAATGCTACAGGATCCCTCTTTCAGCTAAGCTAAAAGTTAATTTTTGCCTACGGCTAAACAGAAACATGCAAATACAGATTTCTGAAATAAAGTTGAGGCAATGCTAGACCTATATTTAAGCACCATGATATTCATGCACTAATCAGGATAAAGGTTCCCCATATCCTTTGGGGAAAAAATGTTCCACCAAACCTAACAGGGTGACTGAGCAATTGTTCAATGGTTCATGAATAAACAGAGGAAGAGGTAGGAAGGGGATTGGGAAGCTTCTGTTGTATTGGTTGGTTGTAAAAGGATAACACAGAACAAAGAAGAAATGCCTATGACTTTGCAGCGAGAAAATACATTGCCTTTTGTGATTTCTCCAAATTAGAAACACAAAGGGAATCATTTGATGTTTCTCACAATTGAAGGAGTGATTCCATTCTGAACATAAGAAGGTCCTAGATTGGAGATTGTCAATAGGGAAAAAATACAGGGAGATATTGCAGTAGGCTACCAAGAAAGATACAAAGTGTAAAAAGAGAATGAACACCAGCAAAAAACTGCCCAGTGGAAAGTTTTCCCCAATTGTCACTGACTCCATTACGCTGAGCATCTACCACCTCAGCTTCAGCAGCAGGAAACAGCAGCTCAGGCTCCTTGATGCTGTGCTTGGTCAAAAACTACTTTGATGCCAGGGCTATCACATTCACTTTCCCTCTTGACTTCAGCTCTTTTGTTCATGTTTTGAAGGCTGCAATTAGGTCAGGAGCCAGATGGGACTGGCAGAGCCCAAACTGAGTGTAGTGAGCAGGTTATTGTTGTGTATCTGCCACTTGATAGCACTGTGAATGACACCTTTTGTCTGTTACTGATGACTGAGTGCAGACTGATAGGCTAGTAATTGTCTGGTTTGGATTTGTCCTCTGTTTTGTGAACAAAATATACTGAGGAAATAACTCCTGCAAGTAGCTATTTCTGAGATCCAGGAAGTATGAACTGTGAAATATCTGCTACTTAACTCAATGGTTTCCTGCTGTGCCCCAACCTGATCTGCCTGGAGGAAATTTGGATGCAGTAAGGGGCTCATGCACAATTGAGAAAATTGCACATGTTCAGGAGATTTCTCCTCAAATGGCTACCTAATGAGGCTAACTGACATCACGCCACTTCCCAATGGTTAGACATCCTCCCTGAGATGTCCCTCAAATATAATTGTATACAGATAACAATGCATTAGGTAAATGGCATGTTGGCATCCCATATGAATATGCTGGCATCTCCACCTATGAACATGTTGAATAATATTCAGCTTCTGTGTCCAATGATTCCCTGTACCTGTGGGAGTTCAGCTATTGCAGCAAATTTGTGGGTGCACTGTGCCTGGCTGATCTTGTTAATGCCAACATGGAGATAAGTATGGTTTGGTAAACATGGCACCGGTGACATGGCTAATACATTAAACTAAAGAGTTAGATTTTATTGTCATGTGTACTCAATTATTGGGACGCAGGAGAATATAGAAAAGTGTAGATTTTGGCCATTTCCTACAGAACAAAAGTATCAAGGTGCAGAAATCAGAGGTATAAAGCAGGGGAAAAAAAAAATCAGAAGTTCAACATTACACTCCTTCTCAAGTGCTTAGCCAAGAGCCGAGACATGAGTTCTTTGAGCTTGAGACCAACACCAGCATGTAGGGGCCGGCCAGCCTCAACTCCCTTGGCCTCATGCTGCCATCACAGAACAAACATCTCGTTCTTCAGTGACATCTTCCTTCACCGATGGCATTGCACCATGAGTCTGCGCTGCGACTGTTTCGAACATAATCTCATCTCCCTCTGCCATTGCTTGGAATATAATCTCACCTTCCTCTGCCACTGCTCAGAACAAAATTACACCTCCCTCTGCCACTGCTCAGAACACAAGCTCACCTCCCTCGGCCACTGCTTAGGACATAATCTCACCTCCCTCTGCTCCTGTTTGGAACACAATCAGACCTCCCTCTGTCACTGCTCAGAACACAAACATATCTCCCTCTGCCACCGATCAGAATACAATCTCACCTCCCCCCACCCGCCACCGCTTGGAACACAATCTTACCTCCCTCTGCAACTGGTTGGAACAAAAACTCACCTCCCTCTGACACTGCTTAGAACACAATCACACCTTCCTCTGCCTCTGCATGGAACACTATCTCTCCTCTCTCTACCACCGGTCAGAACACAATCACACCTCCCTCTAACACCACTCGGAACACAATCTCACCTCCCTCTGCCACTATTCCAAAAGCAATCTCGATTCCCTCTGCCAATGTTCGGAACACATTCTTACCTCACTCTGCAACTGCTTGGAATGTAATCATATCTCCAACTGACACTGCTTGGAACATAATCTCACCTCCCGCCGCCACTGCTTTGAACACAATCACACCTACCTCTGCCACTGCTCAGAACACAATCTCACCTCCCTCTGCCACTGCTTGGAACCCAATCTCCACTCCCTCTGCCACTATCTCAAAAACAATCTTGATTGCCTCTGCTGCTGTTCTGAACATAATCTCACCTCCCTCTGCCACTGCTTGGAACATAATCTCACCTCCCTCTGCCACTGCTTGGAAATAATCTCACCTCCGTCTGCCATTGCTTGGAGCACAAACTCACCAACCTCTGCCACCGCTCAAAACACAATCTCACATCCCTCTGCCACTGCTTGGAACACAATCTCACTGCTCAGAACACAATCACACTCCTTCCTCTGCAACCGATCAGAAACAATCTCACCTCCCGCCGCCACTGCTTGGAACACAATCACACTTCCCTCTGCCACTGCTTGGAACAAAATCTCACCTCCCTTTGCCACCGCTCAGAACACAATCGCACCTCCCTCTGCCTCTGGCTGGAACACAATCTCACCTCATTCTGCCACAGCACGGAACACAATCTCACCCCTATCTGTCACTGTTTGGAACACAATCATACTTCCCTCTGCAACCGATCCGAACACAATCTCACCTGCCTCTGCCACTACTTGGAACACAATCTCAATTCCCTTGGCCACTATCTGGAACACAATCACACTTCCCTCTGTCACTGCTTGCAACACAATCTCACCTCCTTCTGCCACTACCTGGAATATAATCTCATCGCCCTCTGCCACCGCATTGAACACAATCTCACCCCCCTCGGACACTGCTTGGAACACAATCACACCTCCCTCTGCTACTGCTTGGAACAAAATCTCACCTCCCTTTGCCACCGCTCAGAACACAATCGCACCTCCCTCTGCCTCTGGCTGGAACACAATCTCACCTCATTCTGCCACAGCACGGAACACAATCTCACCCCTATCTGTCACTGTTTGGAACACAATCATACTTCCCTCTGCAACCGATCCGAACACAATCTCACCTGCCTCTGCCACTACTTGGAACACAATCTCAATTCCCTTGGCCACTATCTGGAACACAATCACACTTCCCTCTGTCACTGCTTGCAACACAATCTCACCTCCTTCTGCCACTACCTGGAATATAATCTCATCGCCCTCTGCCACCGCATTGAACACAATCTCACCCCCCTCGGACACTGCTTGGAACACAATCACACCTCCCTCTGCTACTGCTTGGAACACAATCTCCGCTCCCTCTGCCACTATTTCAAAAACAATCTTGACTCCCTCTGCCGCTGTTCTGAACATAATCTAACCTCCCTCTGCTACTGCTCAGAACACAATCTCATCCCCTCTGTCACAGCTTGGAACACAATCTCACCTCCTTCTGCCACTGCTTGGAATATAATCTCAGCTCCCTCTGCCACCTCATTGAACACAATCTCACTTCCCTTGGCCCCTGCCTGGAACAGAAACAACACCCCCCGCCCGTCTGCTATTAATTGGAACACAAACACACCTCCCTCTGCCACTGCGTGGAACACAATCTCAGCTCCCTCGGTCACTGCTTGGAACACAATCTCACCTCCCTATGCCACCGCTCAGAACAAAATCACACCTCCCTCTGCCACCGCATGGAACACAATCTCCGCTCCCTCTGCCACTATTTCAAAAACAAAAACAATCTTGACTCCCTCTGCCATGGCTCGGAAGACAATCTCACCTCCCTATGCCACTGCTTGGAACACAATCTCAATTCCCTTGGCCACTGTCTGGAACACAATCACAATTCCCTCTGCCACTGCCTGTGTTCCAAGCAGTGGCAGAGGGAGGTGTGATTGTGTGCAATGTAGTTGCAGAGGGAGGTGAGATTGTGTTATGAGCGGTGGTAGAGGGAGGCGAGATTGTGTTCTGAGCGGTGGCAGATGGAGGTGAGATTTTGTTCCAAGCAGTGGCAGAGTGAAGTGTGATTCTGTTCCAAGCAGTGGCCAAGGGAATCGAAATTGTGTTCCAAGCAGTGGCAGAGGGAGGTGTGATTGTGTGCAATGCAGTTGCAGAGGGAGGTGAGATTGTGTTACGAGCGGTGGTAGAGGGAGGCGAGATTGTGTTCTGAGTGGTGGCAGATGGAGGTGAGATTGTGTTCCAAGTGGTGTCAGAGGGAGGTGAGATTGTGTTCCAAGCAGTAGCAGAGTGAAGTGTGATTCTGTTCCAAGCAGTGGCCAAGGGAATTGAAATTGTGTTCCAAGCAGTGGCAGAGGGAGGTGTGTTTGTGTTCCAGGCAGTGGCCAAGGGAAGTGAGATTGTGTTCAATGCGTTGGCAGAGGGAGCTGAGATTATATTCCAGGTAGTGGCAGAAGAAGGTGAGATTGTGTTCCAAGCAGTGACCGAGGGAGGTGAGATTGTGATGTGAGCGGTGGCAGAGGGAGGTGAGATTGTGTTCCGAACAGTGGCAGAGGGAGGTGAGATTGTGTTTCAATTGATAGCAGAGGGGGGGGGGGTTGAGATTATATTCCAACCAGTGGCAGAGGGAGGTGTGATTATTTTCCTGCCAGAGGCAGAGGGAGGTGAGATTGCGTTCCAAGCAGTGGCAGAAGGAGGTGAGATTGGTTCTGATCGGTTGCAGAGGGAGGTGAGATAATGCTCCAAGCAGTGGCAGAGTGAGGCGAGATTAAGTTCAGAACAGCGGCAGAGGGAGTCAAGATTGCTTTTGAAATAATGGCAGAGGGAGGGGAGATTGTGTTCCAAGCAGTGGCAGAGGGAGGTGTTATTGTGTTCCAAACAGTGACAGATGGGGGTGAGAATGTGTTCTGAGTGATAGCAGGGGGAGACGAGATTATTTTCCACGCGGTGGCAGAGGGAGCGGAGATTATGTTCCAAGCAGTGGCAGAGGGAGGTGAGATTGTGTTCCGAGCAGTGGCGGAGGGAGGTATGTTTGTGTTCCAAGCAGTGGCAGAGTGAGGTGTGATTGTGTTCCAAGCAGTAGCAGAGGGAGGGGTGTTTGTGTTCCAGGCAGTGGCCGAGGGAAGTGAGATTGTGTTCAATGCGGCGGCAGAGGGAAGTGAGATTGTCTACCAAGCAGTGGCAGAGGGAGCTGTGTTTGTGTTCCAAGCAGTAGCAGAGGGAGGAGTGTTTGTGTTCCAGGCAGTGGGGTAGGGAAGTGAGATTGTGTTCAATGCGGCGGCAGAGGGAAGTGAGACTTTCTACCAAGCAGTGGCAGAGGGAGGTGTGATTGTGTTCCAAGCAGTGGCATAGGGAGGTGAGATTGTGTTCCAATTGATAGCAGAGGTGGGTGGGGTGGGGGGGGGGGGGGGGGGGGTGAGATTAATGTTCCAACCAGTGGCAGAGGGAGGTGTGATTATTTTCCAGCCATTATAAAATCTCACCTCCCTCTGACACTACTTGGAACACAATCTCACCTCCCTCTACCACCGCTCAGAACACAATCACACCTCCCTCTGCAACTGCATTGCACACAATCACACCTCCCTCTGTCACAGTTTAGAACACAATCTCACATGTCACCGCGTGGAAAATAATCTCACCTCCCTCTGCTAACGCTCACAACACAATTTCATACCCATCTGCCACTGTTTGGAACACAATCTCAACTCCTTCTGCCACCGCCCAGAACAAAATCACACCTCCCTCTGCCACCGCATGGAACACAATCTCCCCTCCCTCTGCCACTATTTCAAAAGCAATCTTGACTCCCTCTGCCGCTGTTCTGAACATAATCTCACCTCCTTCTGCCACTGCTTGGAATTTAATCTCAGCTCCCTCTGCCACCGCATTGAACACAATCTCACTTCCCTCAGCCACTGCCTGGAACACAAACGCACCTCCCTCTGCCACTGCTTGTAACATAATCTCACCTCCTTCTGCCACTGCTTGTAACATAATCTCACTTCCTTCTGCTATTACACGGAACACAATCTCACCTCGCTCTGCCACTGGTTGGAAGACATTCTGACCTCCCACTGCCACTGCTCAGAAAACAATCATACCCCCCTCTGTCACTGCTTGGAACATTATCTCACCTCTCACTGCCACTGCTTGGAACACAATCGCACATCCCTCTGCAATCGCACAGTACCCAATCTCAATTCCCTCTGCCACTGTCTGGAACACAATCACATCTCCCTCTGTCACTACTTGGAACGCAATCTCACCTCCCTCTGCTACCAATCGGAACACAATCTCATCTCCTTCTGCCATTGTTTGGAACACAATCTCACCTCTCCCTGCCTGCGCTCAGAACACAATCTCACCACCATCTGTCACCGCATGGAACATAATCTCACCTCCCTCTGCCACTGCTCAGAACACAATCTCACCACGTTCTGTTACTGCTTGGAATGCAATCTCACCTCCCTCTGGCACTTCATGAAACATAATCTCATGTCCCTCTGCTACCAATCGGAACACAAACACATCGCCCTCTGTCACTGCTTGGAACGCAATCTCACCTTCTTCTGTCACTGCTTGGAACACAATCTCACCTCCCTCTGCCACAGGTTGGAAAATAATCTCACCTCCCTTTGCAACCCATCAGAACACAATCTCACCTCCCTCTGCCATTGCTTGGAATACAATCTCACCTCCCTCTGCCACTATTTCAAAAGCAACCTTGATTCCCTCTGCCCCTGTTCTGAACACAATCACACCTTCCTCTGTCACTGTTCGAAACACAATATCACCTCCTTCTGCTACTGCACGGAACACAATCTCACCTCGTTCTGCCACTGGTTGTAAGACAATCTGACCTCCCACTGCCACTGCTCAGAAAACAATCATACCCCCCTCTGTCACTGCTTGGAACATTAGCTCACCTCCCTTTGTCACTGCTTGGAACACATTCACACCTCCTTCAGTCACTGCTTGGAACACAATCTCACCTCCCTCTGCCACTGCATGGGACACATTCACCCCTCCCTCTGCTATCGCTCAGTACCCAATCTCAATTCCCTCTGCCACTGTCTGGAACACAACCACACCTCCCTCTGCCACCACTCAGAATACAATTTCAACTCCCTCAGTCACTGCTTGGAACACAATCTCACCTCTCTCTGCCACTGCTCAGAACAAAATCTCACCAGCATCTGTCACTGCATGGAACAAAAGCTCACCTCTCTCTGCCTCCGCTCAGAACACAATCTCACCCCTCACTGCCACTGCTTGGAACACAATCTCACTTCCCTCTGCCACTGCTTGGAACACGATCTCACCTCCCTCTGTTAATGCTACTGCTTGGAGCACAATCACAACTCCTTCTGCCACTGCTCAGAATGCAATCTCACCTCCCTCTGGCACTGCTCAGAAAACAATCTCACCATGTTCTGTTACTGCTTGGAATGCAATCTCACCTCCCTCTGGCACTGCTTGAAACATAATCCCACGTCCCTCTGCTACCAATCGGAACACAAACACACTGCCCTCTGTCACTGCTTGGAACGCAATCTCACCTTCTTCTGCCACCGCTCGGAACACAATCTCACCTCCCTCTGCTACTGTGTGGAACACAATCACACCTCTCTCTGCCACCGCTCAGAACACAATCTCACCCCCCTTTGTCACTGCTTGGAACATAATCGCAGGTTCCTCTGCCACTGCTTGGAACACAATCTCACATCCCTTTGCCACTGCTTGGAACACAATCTTACCCAACTCTGTCACTGCTTGGAAAGCAAATTCACCTCCCTCTGGCTCAGCTTGAAACATAATCTCACCTCCCTCTGCTACCAATCGGAACACAATCTCATCTCCTTCTGCCATTGTTTGGATCACAATCTCACCTCTCTCTGCCACTGCTCAGAACACAATCTCACCCCTCTCTGCCACTGCTCAGAACATAATCTCAGCTCCCTCTGCCACTGCTCAGAACACAATCACACCTCCTTCTGTCACTGCTTGGATCACAATCTCACCTCCCTCCGTCACTGCTCAGAACACAATCACACCTCCTTCTGTCACTGCTTGGAACACAATCGCACCTCCCTCTGCCACTGCTTGGAACACAATCTCACCTCCCTCCGTCACTGCTCAGAACACAATCACACCTCTTCCTGTCACTGCTTGGAACACAATCGCACCTCCCTCTGCAATCACTCAGTACCCAATCTCAATTCCCTCTGCCACTGTCTGGAACACAATCACACCTCCTTCTGCCACTGCTCAAAACACAATCTCACCTCCCTCTGCCACTGCTCAAAACACAATCTCACCACGTTCTGTTACTGCTTGAAATGCAATCTCACCTCCCTCTGGCACTGCTTTAAACAGAACTGCACGCAGTACTCCAAATGTGGCCTAACCAAAGTCCTGTACAGCTGCAACATCACTTCACGACTCTTGAATTCAATCCCTCTGCTGATGAACGCTAATACACCATGGCCTTCTTACAAGTTCTATCCACCTGAGTGGCAACTTTCAAAGATCTATGTACATAGACCCCAAGATCCTTCCGTTCCTCCACCTGACTAAGAACCCTACCGTTAACCCTGTATTCCGCATTCTTAATTGTTCTTCCAAAATGGACAACCTCACACTTGGCAGGGTTGAACTCCAATCTCACCTTCTTCTGCAACCGCTCTGAACACAATCTAACTTCCCTCTGCCATTGCTCGGAAAACAACCTCACCTCCCTCTGCCACTTTTTGGAAAATAATCTCACCTCCCTCTGCCACAGGTTGGAACATAATCTCACCCATCTCTGTTATCAATTGGAACACAATCTCATCTACCTCTGCCCCTGTTCTGAACACAATCACACCTTCCTCTGCCACTGCTTGGAACAAAATCTCAGCTGCCTTTGCCACCGCTCAGAACCCAATCTCACTTCCCTCTGCCACTGTCTGGAACACAATCACACCTCCCTCTATCACTGTTTGGAACAAAATCTCACGTCCCTCTGCCAATGTTTAGAATACAATCTCACCTCCCTCTTCCACCGCTCAGAACACAATCTCACCCCTTTCTATCACTGCTTGGAACGCAATCTCTGCAGCCACCGCTTGGAACACAATCTCACCTCCCTTTGCCACTGCTTGGATCACAATCTCACCTCCTTATGCCACTGTTCAGAACACAATCACCCCTTCCTCTGCCACCGATCAAAACACAATCTCACGTTGCTCTGCCACTGCTTGGAACATAATCTCACCTTCCTCTGTCACCACTTGGAAAACAATCTCACCTCAGTCCGCTACTGCTCAGGAACAAAATCTCACCCCACTCTGTCACCGCTTGGACACAATCACACCTCCTTCTGTCACTGCTTGGAACACAATCCCGCCTCACTGTGCCACCGCTTAGAACACAATCACACCTCTCTCTGCGACTGCTTGGAACACAATAATATCTCCCTCTGCCACTGATCAGAACACTACCTCACCTCCCTCTTCCACTGCCTCGAACATAATCTCACCTGCCTCAGCCACCACTCGGAACACAATCTCACATCCCTTAGCCACTGCTCAGAACACAATCACCCCTTCCTCTGCCACCACTCAGAAATCAAAATCACTTCTCTCTGCCACTGTCTGGAACACAATCACACCACGCTCTGCCACTGCTTGGAACACAATCTCACATCCCTTAGCCACTGCTCAGAACACAAGTACACCTCAATCTGCCACTGATGAAAAGACAATCTCACCTCACTCTGCCACTGCTTGGAACATAATGTCACCTTCCACTGTCAATGCTTGGAACACAATCTCAACTCCCTCTGCCACTGCTTGAGAACACAGTCTCACCTCCCTCTGCCTCTGCTCAGAGCACAATCTCACCTCTCTCTGCCATTGCTTGGAATATAATCGTAGTTCCCTCTGCCACTGCTTGGAACATAATCTCAGCTCTCTCTGCCAATGCTCAGAATACAATCTCACCTCCCTCTGTCACTGCTTGGAACGCAATCTCACCTCCTTCTGCCACCGCTCAGAACACAATCTGACGTCCGTCTGCCACTGTTTGTAACACAATCTCACCTCTCTCTGCCACTGCTTGGAATATAATCGCATTTCCCTCTGCCACTGCTTGGCAACAATCTCACCGCCCTCTGTCACTGCTTGGAATGCAATCTCAGCTCCTTCTGCCACCGCTCAGAACACAATCTCACCCCCTCTCTGACACTGCTTGGAATATAATCTCACCTCTCTCTGCCACTGCTCAGAACACAATCTGACGTACCTCTGCCACTGTTTGTAACACAATCTCACCTCTCTCTGCCACTGCTTGGTATATAATCGCAGTTCCCTCTGCCGCTGCTTGGAACATAATCTCACCTCCCTCTGCTACTGCTTGGAACACAATCTCACCTCCATGTGCCACTGCTTGGAACGCATTCTCACCTCCATCTGCCACTGATCAGAACACAATCTCACCTCCCTCTGCCACTGCTTGGAACATAGTAACACCTCCCACTGCCTCCACTCGGAACACAATCTCACCTCCCTCTCTCACTGCCTGGAGCATAATCTCACCTCCCTCAGCCATCACTTGGAACACAGCCTCACCTCCCTTAGCCACTCCTCAGAACACACGTACACCTCAATGTGCCACCACTCAGAACACAATATCACCTCCCTTTGCCACTGCTTGGAACACAATCTCACCTCCCTCTGCCACCGCTGAGAACACAATCACCCCTCCCTCTGTCACTGCTTGGAACACATTCTCATTCTCACCTCCCTCTGCCACTGTCAGGAACACAATCTCACCTACCTCAGCCACTACTTGGAACACAATCTCACCTCCCTATGCCATTGCTTGTAACATAATCTCACCTCCCTCTGCCGCTGCCAGAACAATCTCTCCTCCCTCTACCACTGTCAGGAACAGAATCACATCTCCCTCTGTCACTGCTTGGAACGTAATCTCACCTACCTCAGCCAATGCTTGGAACACAATCTCACCTTCCTCTGCCAATGCTCAGAAAGGAATCTCACCTCCATCTGCCACTTCTTGGAACACAATCTCACCTACCTCTGCCAATGCTTCGAACACAATCACACTTCCCTCTGCCAATGCTTTGAACACGGTCACACCTCACACTGCCACTGCTTGGAACACAATCTCACCTCCCTCCGCTACCGCTGAGAACACAATCACCCCTCCCTCTGTCACTGCTTGGAACACATTCTCATTTTCACCTCCCTCTGCCACTGCTTGGTGTATAATCGCAGTTCCCTCTGCCACTGCTAGGAACATAATCTCACCTCCCTCAGCCATCACTTGGAACACAATCACACCTCCCTTAGCCACTCCTCAGAACACAAGTACTCCTCAATGTGCCACCACTCAGAACACAATATCACCTCCCTTTGCCACTGCTTGGAACACAATCTCACCTCCCTCTGCCACTGCGTAGAACACATTCTCACCTCCCTCTGCTACCGCTCAGAACACAATCACACCTCCCTTTGCCACTGCTTGGAACATAATCTCACCTCCCTCTGCTACCGCTCATTACCCAATCTCACTTCTCTCTGCCACTGTCTGGAACAGAATCACACCTCCCTCTGTCAATGCTTGGAACATAATCTCACCTCCCTCTGCCACTGCATAGAACACAATCTCACCTCCCTCTGCCACCGCTGAGAACACAATCACCCCTCCCTCTGCCACTGCGTGGAACACAATCTCACCTCCCTCTGCTACCGCTGAGAACACAATCACCCCTCCCTCTGTCACTGCTAGGAACACATTCTCATTCTCACCTCCCTCTGCCACCGTCAGGAACACAATCTCACCTACCTCAGCCACTACTTGGAACACAATCTCACCTCCCTATGCCATTGCTTGTAACATAATCTCACCTCCCTCTGTCACTGCTCAGTGAACAATCTCACCTCCCTCTGCCACTGCCAGAATACAATCTCTCCTCCCTCTACCACTGTCAGAAACACAATCACACCTCCCTCTGCCACTGCTTGGAATGCAATCTCACCTCCGTCTGCCACCGCTGAGAACACAATCACATTCCCTCTGCCAATGCTTCGAACACAATCACACTTCCCTCTGCCAATGCTTTGAATACGGTCACACCTCCCAATGCCACAGCTCGGAACACAATATGATCTCGCACTGTCACCGCGTGGAACACAATCTCACCTCCCTCTGCCACCGCTGAGAACACAATCACCCCTCCCTCTGTCACTGCTTGGAACACATTCTCATTCTCACCTCCCTCTGTCACTGTCAAGAACACAATCTCACCTACCTCAGCCAGTACTTGGAACACAATCTCACCTCCCTATGCCATTGCTTGTAACACAATCTCACCTCCCTCTGCCACTGTCAGGAACATAATCACATTTCCCTCTGTCACTGCTCGGAACACAATCTCACCTCCCTCTGTCACTGCTTAGAACACAATCACACCTCCCTCTGCCACCGATCAAAACACAATCTCACCTCGCTCTGCCACTGCTTGGAACATAATCACACCTCCCTTTCATAGCTTGGAACACAATCTCACGTCCCCCTACCACTGCTTGGAACATAATCTCACCGCCCTCTGCTACTGTTTGGAACACAATCTCACCTCTGTTACTGCTTGGAACATAATCTCACGTCATTCTGCCACTGCTCAGAACACAATCTCGTTTCCATCTGCCACTGCTTGGAACACAATGTCACCTACCTCGGCCCCTGCTACAAACATAAACACACCTCTCTCTGACATCAATCAGAACACAATCTCACCTCCCTCCACCACCACTCAGACCACAATCTCATCTCCCTCTGCCACTGCTTGGGACATAATCTCAGGTCCCTCTGCTACTGCTCAGAACCTCATCTCACTTCTCTCTGTCACTGTCTGGAACACAATCACACCTCCCTCTGCCACCGCTTAGAACACAATCATACCTCCCACTGTCACTGCTTGGAATATAATCTGACGTCCCTCTGCCATGGCTCAGAACACAATCACACCTCCCCCTCCCACTGATTGGAACATTATCACTCCCCCCAATGCCACCGATCAGAACACAATTACATCTCCCTCTGTCACTGCTTGGAACACAATCACCCCTCTTTCCGCTACTGCTCAGAACACAATCTCACCCCTATCTGTCACAGCTTGGAACACAGTCATACCTCCCTCTGCCACTGCTTGGAACATGATCTCAGCCCCCTCTGCAACCGCTCAGAACATAATCTCACCTCTCTCGGTCACTTCTTGGAATATAATCTGACGTCCCTCTGCCATGGCTCAGAACACAATCACACCTCCCCCTCCCACTGATTGGAACATTATCACTCCTCCCAATGCCACCGATCAGAACACAATTACATCTCCCTCTGTCACTGCTTGGAACACAATCACCCCTCCCTCTGCCACTGCTTGGAACACAATCACACCTCGCTCTGCCACTGTCTGGAACACAATCACACCTCCATTTGCCACTACTAGGAACACAATCTCACCTCTCTCTGCCACCGCTCAGAACACACTCTCACCTCCCTCTGTCATTGCTTGGAACACAATTTCACATCTTTCTGCTACCGCTCAGAACACAATCACAGCTTGCTCTGCCACTGCTTGGAACACAATCTCACCTTCATATGGCACTGCTTGGAATGCAATCTCACCTCCATCTGCCACTGCTTGGAACATAATCTCACCTCTTTCTGTTACCGCTCAGAGCACACTCTCACCTCCTTCTGTCACTGCTTTCAACACAATCTTAACTCCTTCTGCCACAGCTCAGAACACAATCACACCTCCCTCTGCCACTGCTTGGAACATAATCTCATCTCCCTCTGCTACCGCTCAGAACACAATCTCACTTCCCTCTGCCAATGTCTGGGACACAGTCACACCTCCCTCTGCCACTGCTTGGAACACAATCTCATCTCCCTCTGTCATTGCCAATAAATTAATCTCACCTCACTTTGCCACGGCTCAGAACACAATCACAACTCCCCCTCCCACTGCTTGGAACATTATCACACCTCCCAATGCCACCGATCAGAATACAATCTCACTTCCCTCTGCCACTACTTGGGACACAATCTCACCTCCCTCTGCTACAGTTTGGAACACAATCACACCTCCCTCTGAGTTGCAAGCAGTGACAATCTCTCATCCCTCTGTCACTGCTTGGAACATAATCTCACCTCCCTCTGCTACCGCTCAGAACACAATCTCACCTCCATCTGCCACTGCTTGGAACATAATTTCACCTCTTTCTGTCACTGCTTGGAACACAATCTCACCTTCCTCTGTCACCGCCTTGGAACATAATCTCACCTGCCTCTGCTACTGCTCAGAACCCAATCTTACTTCCCTCTGCCAATGTCTGGAACACAATCACATCTCCCAATGCCACCAATCAGAACACAATCTCCCCTCCCTCTTTCACTGCTGGGAACATAATCTCACCTCCCTCTGCCTACACTCGGAACACAATCTCACGTCCCTCTGCCACTGCTCGGAAACAACTACACCTCAAATCTACCACCGCTCAGAACACAATCACACATCCCTCTGCCACTGCCTGGAACATAATCTCACCTCTTTCTGTTACCGCTTAGAGCACACTCTCACCTCCTTCTGTCACTGCTTGGAACACAATCTAACCCTCCCGCTGCCACCACTCAGAACACAATCTCATCTCCCTCTGTCATTGCCAATAAATTAATCTCACCTCCCTTTGCCACGGCTCAGAACACAATCACACCTCCCCCTCCCTCTGCTTGGAACATTATCACACCTCCCAATGCCACCGATCAGAACACCATCTCACCTTCTGTCAATGCTTGGAACACAATAAGATCTCCCTCTGTCACTGCTTGTAACACAATCACACCTCCCGCTGCCACAGCTTGGAACATAATCTCACCTCCCTCTGCTACCGCTCAAAACCCAATCTCACTTTTCCCTACCACTTCCTGCAACACAATCTCACCTCTCTTTGCCACCGCTCAGGACACAATCTCACCTTCCTCTGTCACTGCTTGGAACATTATCTCACATCATTTTACCACCGCTCAGAACACATCCTCGCCTCCCTCCGCCACTGCTCAGAACACAATCTCATCTCCCTCTGCCACGGCTAGGAACACAATGTCACCTACCAAGGCCCCTGTTAGAAACAGAATCACATCTCCCCCTGACACCAATCAGACCACAATCTCATCTACTTCTGCCACTGCTTGAATAAGAACCTAACCTCCTGCTGCCACTGATTGGAACATAATCTCATCTCCCACTGCGACTGCTCAGAACCCAATCTCACTTCTCTCTGCCGCTGCTTGGAACACAATCTCACCTCCTTCTGCTATTGCACAGAATACAATCTCACCTCCCTCTGCCACCGATCAGAACACAATCTCACCTCGCTCTGCCACTGCTTGGAACATAATCTCACCTCCTTCTGCTATTGCACAGAACACAATCTCACCTCCCTCTGCCACCGATCAGAACACAATCTCACCTCGCTCTGCCACTGCTTGGAACACATTCATCCCTCCCTCTGCCACCAATCAAAACACGGTCACACCTCCCTCTGCCACTGCTTGGAACACAAACTCACCTCCCTCTGGCACTGCTCGAAACATAATCTCACCTCCCTCTGCTACCAATCGGAATACAATCTCATCTCCTTCTGCCACTGCTCAGAACACAATCTCACCCCACTTTGTCACTGCTTGGAATATAATCGCAGTTTCCTCTGCCACTGCTTGGAACACAACCTCACCTCCCTCTGCCACTGTTTGGAAAATAATCTCACCTCCCTCTGCCACAGGTTGGAACATAATCTCACCCGCCTCTGCTATCAATTGGAACACAATCTCATCTACCTCTGCCACTGTTCGGAACACAATCTCACCTCCCACTGCCACTATTTCAAAAGCAACCTTGATTCCCTCTGCCCCTGTTCTGAACACAATCACACCTTCATCTGTCACTGCTTGGAACATAATCTCACCTCCCTCTGCTACTGCTTGGAACACAATAACACTTCCCTCAGCCAACACTCAGAACACAATCTCACATCCCTTAGCTACTGCTCAGAACACAAGTGCACCTCAATCTGCCACCGCTCAGAACAATCTCTCCTCCCTTTGCCACTGCTTGGACCACAATCTCACCTACCTCAGCCACCACCCGGAACACAATCTCACCTCTCGTAGCCACTGCTCAGAACACAAGTACACCTCAATCTGCCACCGATCAAAACACAATCTCACCTCACTCTGCCACTGCTTGGAACACAATCTCACCTTCCACTATCAATGCTTGGAACACAATCTCACCTCTCTCTGCCACTACTTGGAATATAATCGCAGTTCCCTCTGCCACCTATTGGAACACAATCGCACCTCCCTTAGCCACTGCTCAGAACACAAGTACACCTCAATCTGCCACCGCTCAGAACACAATCTCTCCTCCCTCTGCCACGGCTCAGAATACAAACTCACTTCCTTCTGTCACTGCTTGGAACATAATCTCACCCCCCTCTGCTACCGCTCAGAACACAAATTCAACTCCTTCTGTCACTGCTTGGAACACAATAACATCTCCCTCTGTAAATGCTTGGATCAAAATCTCACCTCTCGCTGCCACCGCTCAGAACACAATCTCACCTCCCTCTATCAGTGCTTGGAACACAATCTCACCTCCATCTCCCACTGCTTGGAACACAATCTCACCTCCATCTGCCACCGATCAGAACAGAATCTCACCTCCCTCTGCCACAGCTGAGAACACAATCACACCTCCCTCTGCCACTCCTCAGAACACAAGCACACCAATGTGCCACCGCTCAGAACACAATCTCACCTCCCTTTGCCACTGCTTGGAACACAATCTCACCTCCCTCTGCCACTGTTTAGAACACAATCTCACCTCTCTCTGCCACTGCTTGGAATATAATCACAGTTCCCTCTGCCACTGCTTGGCATCAATCTCACCTCCCTCTGTCACTGCTTGGAACACAATCTCAGCTCCTTCTGCCACCGCTCAGAACACAATCTCACCCCCTCTCTGATACTGCTTGGAATATAATCTCACCTCCCTCTGTCACTGCTTGGAACACAATCTCACCTCCCTCTGCCACTGCTTGGAATATAATCGCAGTTCCCTCTGTCACTGCTTGGAACGCAATCTCAGCTCCCTCTGTCACCACTTGGAACACAGTCTCATCTCCCTTAGTCACTCCTCAGAACACAAGTACACCTCAATGTGCCACCGCTCAGAACACAATATCATCTCGCTCTGTCACTGCTTGGAACACAATGTCACCTCCCTCTACCACTTTTGGAACATAATCTCAACTTCGTCTGCCACTGCTCAGAACACAATCTCTCCTCCCTCTGCCACTGTCGGGAACAGAATCACACCTCACTCTGTCACTGCTTGGAACAAAATCTCACCTCCCTCTGCCACTGCTTGGAACGCAATCTCACCTCCCTCTGCCACCGCTCAGAACACAATCTCACTTCCCTCTGCCACTGCTTGGGACATAATCTCAGGTCCCTCTGCTACCGCTCAGAACTTCATCTCACCTACCTCTGCCACCGCTTAGAACACAATCTCACCTCCTTCCGCTACTGCTCAGAACACAATCGCATCCCTATCTGTCACAGCTTGGAACACAGTCATGCCTCCCTCTGCCACAGCTCAGAACATGATCTCAGCCCCATCTGCCACCGCTCAGAACACAATCTCACCTCCCTCTGTCACTTCTTGGAATATAATCTGACGTCCCTCTGCCATGGCTCAGAACACAATCACACCTCCCCCTCCCACTGATTGGAACATTATCACTCCTCCCAATGCCACCGATCAGAAAACCATCACTCCTCCCTCTGCCACCGCTCAGAACACAATAACATCTCCCTCTGTCACTGCTTGGAACACAATCACACCTCCTTCTGCCACTGCTTGGAACACACTCTCACCTCTCTCTGCCACCGTTCAGAACACAATCACACCTCCCACTGTCACTGCTTGGAACACAATCTCACAACCCTCTGCCACTGCTCAGTACACAATCTCACCTCTCTCTGCCACCACTCAGAACACACTCTCACTTCCCTCTGTCATTGCTTGGAACACAATCACACCTCCCTCTGCCACCGCTCAGAACACAATTTCACCCCCTTCTATCACTGCTTGGAACACAATCTCACTTCCCTCAGCCACCACTCGGAACACAATCTCACCTCCCTTAGCCACTGCTCAGAACACAAGTACACCTCAATCTGTGACTGCTTAGAACACAATAACATCTCCCTCTGCCACTGATCAGACCACGATCTCACCTCCCTCTTCCACTGCCCTGAACATAATCTCACCTCCCTCAGCCACCACTCGGAACACAATCTCACATCCCTTAGCCACTGTTCAAAACACAAGTACACCTCAATCTGCCACCGATCAAAACACAATCTCACCTCACTCTGCCACTGCTTGGAACACAATCTCACCTACCTCAGCCACCACCCGGAACACAATCTCACCTCTCGTAGCCACTGCTCAGAACACAAGTACACCTCAATCTGCCACCACTTAGAACACAATCTCACCTCACTCTGCCACTGCTTGAAACACAATCTCACCTCGCTCTGCCACTTATTTGAACGTAATCTCACCTCCCTCTGCCACTGTTTGGAATATAATCGCAGTTCCCTCTGCCACTGCTTGGCAACAATCTCACCTTCCTCTGTCACTGCTTGGAACACAATCTCAACTCCCTCTGCCACCACTCGGAACATAATCTCACCTCCCTTAGCCACTGCTCAGAACACAAATACACCTCAATCTGCCACTGCTTGGAACACAATCTCACCTCTCTCTGCCACTTATTTGAACATAATCTCACCTCCCTCTGCAACAGCTCAGAATACAAACTCACTTCCTTCTGTCACTGCTTGGAACATAATCTCACCTCCCTCTGCTACCGCTCAGAACACAAATTCAACTGCATCTGTCACTGCTTGGAACACAACAACATCTCCCTTTGTCAATGCTTGGATCAAAATCTCACCTCTCGCTGCCACCACTCAGAACACAATCTCACCTCCCTCTATCACTGCTTGGAACACAATCTCACCTCCATGTGCCACTGCTTGGAACACAATCTCACCTCCATCTCCCACTGCTTGGAACGCAATCTCACCTCCATCTGCCACCGATCAGAACAGAATCTCACCTCCCTCTGCCACAGCTGAGAACACAATCTCACCTCCCTCTCTCACTGCCTGGAGCATAATCTCACCTCCCTCAGCCATCACTTGGAACACAGCCTCACCTCCCTTAGCCACTCCTCAGAACACAAGCACAGCTCAATGTGCCACCGCTCAGAACACAATCTCACCTCTCTCTGCCACTGCTTGGAATATAATCGCAGTTCCCTCTGCCACTGCTTGGCAACAATCTCACCTCCCTCTGTCACTGCTTGGAACGCAATCTCAGCTCCTTCTGCTACTGCTCAGAACACAATCTTACCTCTATCTGTCACAGCTTGGAACACAGTCACACCTCCCTCTGCCACTGCTTGGAACATGATCTCAGTCCCCTCTGCAACCACCCAGAACACAATCTCACCTCCCTCTGTCACTTCTTGGAATATAATCTGACGTCCCTCTGCCATGGCTCAGAACACAATCACACCTCCCCCTCCCACTAAGTGGAACATTATCACTCCTCCCAATGCCACCGATCAGAAAACCATCACTCCTCCCTCTGCCACCGCTTAGAACACAATAATATCTCCCTCTGTCACTGCTTGGAACACAATCACACCTCCTTCTGCCACTGCTTGGAACACAATCACATCTCACTCTGCCACCGCTCAGAACACACTCTCACCTCCCTCTGTCATTGCTTGGAACACAATTTCACATCCCTCTGCTACCGCTCAGAACACAATCACAGCTTGCTCTGCCACTGCTTGGAACACAATCTCACCTTCATATGGCACTGCTTGGAATGCAATCTCACCTTTCTCTGTCACCGCTTGGAACATAATCTCACCTCCCTCTGCTACTGCTTTCAACACAATCACACTTCCCTCTGTCACAGCTTTCAACACAATCTTGCCTCCTTCTGCCACAGCTCAGAACACAATCACACCTCCCTCTGCCACTGCTTGAAACATAATATCAGCTCCCTCTGCAACCGCTCAGAACACAATTAAACCTCCCTCTTTCACTGCTTGGAATATAATCTCATCTCCCTCTGCTACCGATCAGAACACAATCTCACCTCCTTCTGCCACTGATTGGAACACAATCACATCTCCTTCTGTCACTGCTTGGAACATAATCTCATCTCCCTCTGCTACCGCTCAGAACACAATCACACTTCCCTCTGCCAATGTCTGGGACACAGTCACACCTCCCTCTACCACTGCTTGGAACACAATCACATCTCCCTCTGTCATTGCTTGTAAATTAATCTCACCTCACTTTGCCACGGCTCAGAACACAATCACAACTCCCCCTCCCACTGCTTGGAACATTATCACACCTCCCAATGCCACCGATTAGAATACAATCTCACTTCCCTCTGCCAATACTTGGGACACAATCTCACCTCCCTCTGAGTTACAAGCAGTGACAATCTCTCATCCCTCTGTCACTGCTTGGAACATAATCTCAGCTCCCTCTGTTACAGCTCAGAACACAAATTTACCTCCTTCTGTCAATGCTTTGAACACAATAACATGTCCCTCTGTCACTGCTTGGAACAAAATCTCACTTCCCGCTGCCATCGTTCAGAACACAATCTCACTTCCCTCTGCCACTACTTGGGGCAAAATCTCACCTCTCTCTGCCATTGCTCAGAACACAATCTCAGGCCCCCCTGCTACGGCTCAGAACCTCATCTCACTTCTCTCTGTCACTGTCTGGAACACAATCACACCTTCCTCTGCCATTGCTTGGAACACAATCACACCTCCTTCCGCTACTGCTCAGAACACAATCTCACCCCTATCTGTCACAGCTTGGAACACAGTCACACCTCCCTCTGCCACTGCTTGGAACATGATCTCAGCTCCCTCTGCAACCGCTCAGAACACAATCTCATCTCCCTCTGTCACTTCTTGGAATATAATCTGACGTCCCTCTGCCACCGCTCAGAACACAATCACTCCTCGCTCTGCCACTGCTTGGAACACATTCTCACCTCCCTCTGCTACTGCTTGGAACATAATCTCACCTCCCTCTGCTACCGCTCAGAACATAATCTCACCTCCCTCTGCTACCGCTCAGAACACAATCACCCCTCCCTCTGCCACTGCTTGGAACACAATCTCACCTTCATATGGCTCCAATCAGAACACAATTACACCTCCCTCTGCCACTGCCTGGAACACAATATCACCTCTTTCTGTTACCGCTTAGAGCACGCTCTCACCTCCTTCTGTCACTGCTTGGAACATAATCTCACCAACCTCTGCTACTGCTCAGTACACAATCTCACCCCTCTCTGCCACAGCTTGGAACACAATCACACCTTCCTCTGTCACTGCTTGGAACCCAGTCACACCTCCTTCTGTCAATATTTGGAACATAATCTCACCTCCCTCTGCCATTGCTTGGAACACAATCACACCTCCCACTGTCACTACTTGGAACTCAAACACACCCCCTTCCGCTACTGGTCAGAACACAATCTCACCCCTATCTGTCACAGCTTGGAACACAGTCACACCTCCCTCTGCCACTGCTTGGAACATGATCTCAGCTCCGTCTGCAACCGCTCAGAACACAATCTCACCTCCCTCTGTCTTTGCTTGTAAATTAATCTCACCTCCCTCTGCCACCGCTCAGAACACAATCACACCTCGCTCTGTTCCTGTTTGGAACATAATCTCACCTCCCTCTTCTCTCGCTCAGAACACAATCTCACCTCCTTCTGCCACTGCTTGGAACACAGTAACATCTCCCTCTGTCACTCTTTGGAACACAATCTCACCTCCCTCTGCCACTGATTGGAACACAATCTCATCTCACTCTGTCACTACTTGGAACATAATCTCACCTCTCTCTCTACCGCTCAGAACCCAATCTCACTTCCCTCTGCCAATGTCTGGAACACAATCACACCTCCCAAAGCCACGGATCAGAACACCATCTCACGTTCTGTCACTGCTTGGACTATAATCTCACCTCCCTCAGCCACCACTCGGAACACAATCTCACCTCCCTCTGCCACTACTCGGAAAACAAATGCACCTCAATCTGCCAC
Organism: Hemiscyllium ocellatum; assembly: GCF_020745735.1. Lineage (NCBI taxonomy): Eukaryota > Metazoa > Chordata > Chondrichthyes > Orectolobiformes > Hemiscylliidae > Hemiscyllium > Hemiscyllium ocellatum. The sequence continues at coordinate 49,603,714 of NC_083402.1, forward strand.
TGCTCTGAACACAATCACACATCCCTCTGCCACTGCTTGGAACACAATCTCATCACCTTCTGTCACTGCTTGGAACAAAATCTCACCTCCCGCTCCTACTGCTCAGAACACAATCTCACCCCTCACTGCCACAGCTTGGAACACAATCTCACTTCCCCCTGCCACTGCTTGGAACACAACCTCATCTCCCTCTGCTACCGCTCAGAACCCAATCTCACTTCCCTCTGCCAATGTCTGGAACAAAATCACACCTCCCTCTGCCACTGCTTGGAACACAATCTCACCACTCTCTGCCACCGCTCAGGACACAATCTCACCTTCCTCTGTCACTGCTTGGAAAACAATCTCATCTCCATCTGCCACTGCTATGAACACAATGTCACCTACCAAGGCCCCTGTTAGAAACAGAATCACATCTCCCCCTGACACCAATCAGACCACAATCTCATCTCCCTCTGCCACTGCTTGGATAAGAATCTAACCTCTTGCTGCCACTGATTGGAACATAATCTCATCTCCCTCTGTTCCTGCTTGGAACATAATCTCACCTCACTGTGTCACTGCTTGAAACATAATCTCACCTCCCTCTGCCTACACTCGGAACACCATCTCACCTCCCTCTGCCACTGCTCGGAAAACAAATATACCTCAATCTGCCACCGCTCAGAACACAATCACATTTCCCTCTCCCACTGCTTGGAACACAATCTCACCTCCCTCTCCTGCTGCTCAGAACACAATCTCACCCCTCTCTGCCACAGCTTGGAACATAATCTCAGCTCCCTCTGCCACTGCGTGAAACACAATCTCGCCTACCTCTGTCACTGCTTGGAATATAATCTCACCTCCCTCTGCTACCGCTCAGAACACAATCTCACTTCCCTCTGCCAATGTCTGGGACACAATCACACCTCCCTCTGCCACTGCTTGGAACACAATATAAACCTCCCTCTGTCATTGCTTGTAAATTAATCTCACCTCCCTTTGCCACGGCTCTGAACACAATCACAACTCCCCCCTCCCACTGCTCGGAACATTATCACCACCTCCCGCTGCCACCGATCAGAAATCCATCTCACCTCCTTCTGTCACTGCTTGTAACACAATAAGATTTCCCTCTGCCACCGCTCAGAACCCAATCTCACTTTTCTCTACCACTTTCTGCAACACAATCACACCTCCCTCTGCCACTACTGGAACACAATCTCACCTGTGTCTGCCACCGCTCAGGACACAATCTCACCTTCCTCTGCCATTGCTCAGAACACAATCACCCCTCCCTTAGCCACTGCTTGGAACACAATCACCACTCCCTCTGCCACCGATCAAAACACAATCTCACCTTCGTCTGTCACCGCTTGGAACATAATCTCACCTCCCTGACTACTGCTCAGAACACAATCTCACCCGTATCTGTCACAGCTTGGAACACAATCACACCTCCCTCTGTCACTGCTTGGAACACAATCTCACCTCCCTCTGCCACTGCTTGGAACACAATCTCACCTCCCTCTGCCACTGCTTGGAACACAATCTCATCTCCTTCTGCCACAGCTCAGAACACAATCACACCTCTCTCTGCCATTGCTTGGAACATAATCTCTGCTCCGTCTGCCACTGCTTGGAACAGAATCTCACATCCCTCTGCCCACTGCTCAGAACACAATCAACTCTCCCTCTTCCACCAAAACACAATCTCACCTCGCTCTGCCACTGCTTGGAACACGATCTCATCTTCCTCTGTCACATCTTGGAACATAATCTCACCTCCTACCGCTACTGCTCAGAACTCAATCTCACCCCTGTCTGTCACAGTTTGGAACACAGTCACACCTCCCTCTGCCACTGCTTGGAACATGATCTCAGCTCCCTCTGCAACCGCTCAGAACACAATCTCACCTATTCTCTACCACTTTCTGCAACACAATCACATCTCCCTCTGCCACTGCTTGGAACACAATCTAAACCTCCTGCTGCCACTGTTTGGAACATAACCTCATCTCCCTCTGTCACTGCTAGGAACATAATCTCACCTCCCTCTGTCACTGCTTGGAACACAATCTCATCTCCCTCTTCTCTCGCTCAGAACACCATCTCACCTGCTTCTGTCAATGCGTGGAACACAATAAGATCTCCCTCCGTCACTGCATGTAACACCATCACACCTCCCGCTGCCACAGCTTGGAACATAATCTCACCTCCCTCTGCCACCGCTCAGAAGACAATCTCACTTTTCTCTATCACTTTCTGCAACACAATCACACCTCCCTCTGCCACTACTTGGAACACAATCTCACCTCTCTCTTCCACCGCTCAGGACACAATCTCACCTTCCTCTGTCACTGCTTGGAACACAATCTCATCTCCATCTGCCACTGCTATGAACACAATGTCACCTACCAAGGCCCCTGTTAGAAACAGAATCACATCTCCCCCTGACACCAATCAGACCACAATCTCATCTCCCTCTGCTACTGCTTGGATAAGAATCTAACCTCTTGCTGCCACTGATTGGAACATAATCTCATCTCCCTCTGTTCCTGCTTGGAACATAATCTCACATCCCTCTGCCCACTGCTCAGAACACCATCAACTCTCCCTCTGCCACCAATCAAAACACAACCTCACCTCGCTCTGCCACTGCTTGGAACACAATCTCACCTTCCTCTGTCACATCTTGGAACATAATCTCACCTCCTTCTGTCACTGCTTGGAACATAATCTCATCTCACTCTGCCAACGCTCAGAACACAATCTCACCTCCCTCTGCCACCACTTGGAACATAATCTCAGGTCATCTGCTACCGCTCAGAACATAATCTCACTTCTCTCTGTCACTGTCTGGAACACAATCATACGTCCCATTGTCACTGCTCGGAACACAATCTCACCTCCCAATGCCACTGCTCAGAACACAATCTCACCTCCCTCTGTCACTGTTGGAACATATTCTCAACTCCCACTGCCACTGCTCTGAACACAATAACATCTCCCTCTGCAACTGTGTGGAATATAATCTGACGTCCCTCTGCCACCGCTCAGAACACAATCAGATCTCCCTCAGCCACTGCTTGGAACACAATCTCACGTCCCTCTGTTCCTGCTCAGAACACAATCACACCTCCCTCTGTCACTGCTTGGAACACAATCACACCTCCCAATGCCACTGCTTGGAACACAATCTCACCTCCCTCTATCACTGCTTGGAAATCAAACACACCTCCTTTTGTCACTGCTTGGAACACAATCTCATCCCACTCTGCCACGGTTCAGAACACAATCACACCTCGTTCAGCCACTGCTTGGAACATAATCTCACCTCCCTCTGTAAGTGATCAGAACACAATCTTACCTCCCTCTGCCATTGCTTGGAACATAATCTCAGCTTCCCCTGCAACTGCTCAGAACACAATCTCACCTCCTTCGTCACTGATTGGAACATAATCACATCTTCCTCTGCCACTGTTTGGTACACTATCTCACCTCCATCTGCCACCGCTCTGAACACATCCTTACCTCCCTCCGCCACTGCTCAGAGCACAATCTCATCTCTCTCTGTCACTGCTTGGAACACAATCTCACCTTCATATGACACCGATCAGAACACAAGCTCACATCCCTCTGCCATTGCTTGGAAAACAATCTCACCAACCACCGCCTGGAGCATAATCTCACTTCCCTCTGCTACCACTCAGAACACAAGCTCACCTCCCTCTGCCACTGCTTGGAACACAATCTCACCTCCCTCTGCCATGACTAAGAAAATAATCTCACCTCCGTAGGCCACCGCTCAGAACTCAATCATCCCTCCTTCTGTCACTGCTTGCAACACAATCTCACCTCCCACTGTCACTGCTTGGAATATAATCTGACGTGCCTCTGTCACCACTCAGAACACAATCTCACCTACCTCAGCCACTGCTTGGAACACAATCTCACCTACCTCAGCCACTGCTTGGAACACAATCACCCCTCCCTCTGCCACTGCTCAGAACACAATCACACTTCCCCCTGCCACTGCTTGGAACATAATCTCATCTCCCTCTGCCACTGCTTGGAAGACAATCACGCCTCCTTCTATCACTGCTTGCAACACAATCTCACCTCCCACTGTCACTGCTTGGAATATAATCTGACGTACCTCGGCCACCACTCAGAACACAATCTCACCTCCCTCTGTCAATGCTTCGAACACAATCACCCCTCCCTCTGCCACTGCTTGGAACATAATCTCATCTCCCTCTGCCACTGCTTGGAACATAATCTCACTTCCCTCTGCTACTGCTCAGAACAAAATGTCACCTGCCTCTGCCACTGCTTGGAGCATAATCTCAGCTCCCTCTGCAACCGTTCAGAACACAATTTTAACTCCCTCTATCACTGCTTGGAACACAATCACATCTCCCTCTGCTACTGCGTGGAACACAATCTCACCTTCATATGCCACCGCTCAGAACACAATCACACGTCCCTCTTTCACTGCTTGGAACACAATCTCACCTCCCTCTGCCACTTCTTGGAATACAAATCCACCGCCCTCTGTCAATGCTTCGAACACAATCACACCTACCTCTGCTACTGCTTGGAACACAATCTCAACTCGCTCTGCCTCTGCTTGGAACACAATCACACCTCCCAATGCCACTGCTCCTAACACAATCTCACCTCTGTCTGTCACTGCTTGGAACAAAATCACACCTCCCACTATCACTGCTTGGAACTCAAACACTTCCTTTTGTCACTGCTTGGAACACAATCTCATCTCACTGCCACCGCTCAGAACACAATCACATCTCCCTCTGCCACTTCTTGAAACACAATCTAACCTCCCTCTGCCAATGTTTCGAACATAAACACATTTCCCTCTGCCACTGCTTGGAACACAATCTGAACTTGCTCTGCCACTGCTTGGAACACAATCTCACCTCCCTCTGTCACTGCTTGGAAAAATCTGACGTCCCTCTGCCACCACTCAGAACATAATTTCAACTGCCTCTGTCACTGCTCAGAACACAATCACACCTCCCTCTGCCACTGTGCAGAACCCAATCTCACCTCCCTCTGTCACTGCTTGGAACACAATCTCACCTCCATCTGCCAGCGATAAGAACACAGTGGTTAGAACTGCTGCCTCACAGCGCCTGAGACCCGGGTTCAATTCCTGATTCAGGCGACTGACTGTGTGGAGTTTGCAAGTTCTCCCCGTGTCTGCGTGGGTTTCCTCCGGTGCTCCGGTTTCCTCCCACAGTCCAAAGATGTATGGGTCAGGTGAATTGGCCATGCTAAATTGCCCGTAGTGTTAGGTAAGGGGTAAATGTAGGGGTATGGGTGGGTTGCGCTTCGGCGGGTCGGTGTGGACTTGTTGGGCCGAAGGGCCTGTTTTCACACTAAGTAATCTAATCTAATCTAATCTAATCTAATCTAATCTAAACAATCTCACCTCACTCTGCCACTGCTTGGAACACAATCTCACCTTCCACTGTCACCGCTTGGAACACAACCACACCTCCTTCTGTCATTGCTTGGAACGCAATCTCACCTCCTTCTGCCACCGCTCAGAACAAAATCACAGCTCCCTCTGCTACCGCTCAGAATCCCATCTCACTTCTCTCTGTCACTGTCTGGAACATAATCTTTCCTCCCTCTGCCACTGTCTGGAACACAATCTCACCTCCCTCTGCCAAAGCTTCGAACACAATCACACCTCCTTCTGTCACTGCTTCGAACACAATCACACCTCCCTCTGTAACTGCTTGCAATATAATCTGATGTCCCTCTGCCACCGCTCAGAACACAATCTCACCTACCTCAGCCACGACTTGGATCACAATCGCACCTCCCTCTGTCACACCTTGGAATACAATCACACCTCCCAATGCCACTGCTCCTAACACAATTTCAACTCGCTCTGCCACTGTCTGGAATGCAATCACACCTCCCTCTGCCACTGCTTGGAACACAACCTCAGCTCCTTCTGCCACCGATCAAAACACAATCTCACCTCCCTCTATCACCGCTTGGAACACAATCTCACCTCCCTCCGCTAATGCTCAGAAAACAATCTCACCTGCTTCTGTCACAGCTTGGAACATAATCACAACTCCCTCTGCCACTGCTTGGAAAACAATCTCACCTCCCTCTGCCACTGCTCAGAACACAATCTCACCTCCCTCTTCCATTTCTTGGAACACAATCACACTTCCCTCTGCCACTGCTTGGAACACAATCACACCTCACAATGCCACTGCTCAGAACACAATCTCAGCTCCCTCTGCCACTGCTTGGAAACATCTGACATCCCTCTGCCACCGTTCAGAATATAATCTCACCTGCCAATGTCACCGCTTGGAACACAATCTCACCTCCATCAACCACTGCTTGGAACGCAATCTCATCTCCACCAGTCCCTGCTTGGAACACAATCTCACCTCCATCTGCCAGCAATCAGAACACAATCACACCTCCCTCTTCCACTGCTTGGAAAAATCTGACGTCCCTCTGCGACCGCTCAGAACATAATCTCACCTGCCTTTGTCACCGCTTGGAATGCAATCTCACCTTCTGCCACCGCTCAGAACACAATCTCACCTCCATGTGCCACTGCGTGGAACACAATCACACCTCCCTCTGCCACTGATCAGAACACAGTCTCACCTAACCTCTGCCACTGTTTGGCAGAGGGAGGTGAGGTTGTGTTCTGATCGCAGGCAGAAGGAGTTGAGATTGTGTTCTGTGCAGTGGCAGAAGGAGGTGAGATTGTGTTCCAATCGCTGGCAGAGGGAGGTGAGGTTGTGTTCCACTGCTCAGAACACAATCTCACCTCCCTCTGCCAGCGATCAGAACACAATCACACCTCCCTCTGTCACTGCTTGGAACACATTCTCACCTCACTCTGTCATAGCTTGGAACATAATCTCACCTCCCTCTTCCACTGTTTGAAATATAATCTCACTTCACTCTGCCACTGCTCAGAAAACTACATTACCTCCCTCTGCCAACGCTCGGCACACAATTACACCTCTCTGTCACCGTTCGGAACCCGACACCCCTTTTTCTGTCACTGCCACAAAAAATAAGCAGAGAAATGAGAAAGTAAAACTTAGTAAAAGTGGATGGAGCAGGTGTGCTCCCAGGTCCTGGATTCAGGAGCCCCCATGCTGTGCTGCTATTCTGTCACCATCTTGACTGAGAATTGATTGTAAACTCCTGCATTTGTTAGCTGATTCACAGAACAAGAGAGAGGGGAAATAATTTAGGGTTGTGCTGTCTTTGATGGCCACTATTTCTCACCTAGTCTGCTTGGGAGGAACCTGTGCTCCCAGAATGTCCAGACAGCGGCAGCAGCTGCCATGAAAACCCGATGCTATCCGCAGCATTATGACTCTGTCATGTTGAGGAAATTAATCCTTTGTGTCAATGTACACTATGCAGGAACTGTCACCTCTTTTGTGGATTGCAACATAAGACATACTTCCATCCAAAACGTGAGTTGGCAAACCATCCAGATACTCAATGTTTCTGTACTGCTCCAAGAGTCTTCCCGCACTCAGCAGAGCACATGTCAAGATTGACGTCTGTTCAAAGCCACATTATCTCGCTAACATGTGGACACAGCCCTTAGCCCCAGCTGTACAGGATCAGAAGAGGAGGGCAGTGTGGAACAGAACGAAGGGAGGGTGTAACCAATACAGCCTCAAGGTGGTCTGATTCCCTGATCAACACATCCAACTGTGATCATAATTGTTATGATGCAGAATGTCTTTTGGACCGTTGTGATGTCACCTGCTTTGAGCTTTTGGCTATTGCTAATTTCTTGCCTTTTCCCCATTCCCTGTGAATGCCTCAATTGAATCCATCCACCACATTTCCAGATAGTGCAATCCAAACACAAACATTTACTGCATGAATATTTTTCTCCCATCTCACATTTGCTTCTTTTGTGAATCATTCTAAATTTGGATTCTCAATAAATTTTACAAACAGGAACAGGTTCTCCCTATCTATTCTGGCTAGATCACTAACTACACCTAACTTCCATCAGATCTTTTCTCAGCCACCTCCTATCTAAGGGAAATAGTCCCAACCTCTCCAATCTATCCTCGTAACTGAAGTTTCTCATCTCTGGAGACATTTTTGAAAACGTCTTCAGCACTTTCTCCAATATTTTCACATCCTTTCTTTGTCATAACTCCCAGAACTTTAGCAATATCCAGCTGAGATCTAACTAGTCCTATATAAGTTCATCCCAACATTCTTTTTCCTGTACTATGCCTTGCTCACGAAACCTAAGATATCATATACTTTAATTAATGCTCAATTTACCTGTCCTGCTGCCTTTAATGCCCAAAGCATGCATACACCCAGGTCTCTGCTGCTGCACACCCTTTAGAATAGTACTTTTAATGGACTATATACCAAAATTATCACGAAGTTTTGTAACATCTGTAACATTTGAAATGGTTCCCTGCAGAGCAAAACCCAGATCATGTGACCAGAAACAGTAATGCTCTTAATACTGAACCTTGGCGATCTCCATTACAAAATTTTCTAATGTGAAAAATACCTATTAACTATTCATCTCTGTTTCCTATTGTACAGCCAATTTTGAATACACTTTACTATTTTCCCTTTTATTCCAAGTGCTATAACGTTTCCCATAAATTTGTATCCCTTTTTGAAAGTCCATATACACATCTTAACAGAGTTTCCCTCATCAACCCTTGAGTTAATTCTTAAATAAGCTGATGTATGTTGATTAGCCGCGATTTTCCCTCAGCAATTCATGCAAGTTCTTTGCATATTTTCCAAGTGACTCTTAATTCAGCCCCAAATAATTATTTCTAGAAGTTTCTTTACCTCTGAAGTTAAACTGACTGGCCTGTAGTTGCTGGTCATATCTTCATAACCATTTTTGAACAGAACTTAATGTTTGTATTTGTCTAATGCTCCAGCACCCTCTTAGAATCCAGGAAACTTGAAAGTTTACTGTCAGTGCTTCCATCATTTCTGCTATCACTTCCTTCAATATTTTTGGAAGCATCTCATCTGTTCATAGTGCCTTATCAACTTTAGGTATTGACAACTTATTTAATACCTGTTTTTGAGCCACTTTCAGCCCTCTCAATGATTAAATTTCTTTTTCAGTCAATTACTAATTCCACCTCTTTAGTGGAATGCAACATAAGACATACTCCCACCCAAAATGTGAGTTGGCAAACCATCCAGATACTCAATGTTTCTGTACTGCTCTGTAAGAGTCTTCCAGCACTCAGCAGAGCACATGTTAAGATTGACGTCTGTTCAAAGCATTTGACTCTTATGGAAAGACAAATGCACAGTATTCATTTATCAGCCATGCCTTGTACCACCCCCCTTTTGGTCCTTAATCAGCCTTACTCCTTTTTCCACCTTTTCACAATTTAAGTGCACTTAGAAAGTTCGAGATTTTCTTCTATGTTAAATGCAAGTTTGTTTAGAAACCTTCTTCATTAATCTTATTAGTTTTTACACTCCCCGGCTGAACCTTCTGTATTTAACTTGATTCTCAATTGTGTCTTTGTCCCAGTCTTGCTGCATATGAACACAGATGACATTAGTAACTGGGGAGTTGTGAATGGTGCTGAACATTGCACAATCAGTGAACATCTCCAGTTCTGAATATATGATGAAGGGAAGGCCACTGACGAAGCAGCTAAAGATAGCTGGACCAAGGACACTACCCTGAGGAAATTCTTTAGTGATGACCTCAAGCAGCCATAATTATCTTGCATTGTGCTAGGCATGACTCCAACCAGCAGATAGCTTTTCTCTGATTCCCATTGACACCAGCTTTGTGAGGGCTCCTTAATACTACATTTAGTTGAATACTGCCCAGCCATCTAGGCCAATCACTCATGTTTTTATACGTTCCAGCTCATTTGTAATAGAGGCAGAATGGCAGGTCACCCTGGCAGAACCTAAATTGAGTATCAATGAGCAGGTTATGTCTTTGCAATTGCCACCTGATAACACTGAAGAGTAGGTTGACAGGATAGTGATATGCAAGGTTGGATTTGCCCTGTGTTTTGACCATGGGATATAACTGGGAAATTTTCCATGTTGCTGAGTGATGCCAACTGTACTGGAACAGCTGAAGTAGAGGCTTGACTAGTTCTGGAGCCCAACCCTTCAGACTATTACTATAATAACCTTTGCAGTATCTAGTTCTTCAACTGTTTCTTGATATCACGTGGAGTAAATCAAATTTGTTAAAGACAGGGAACTGTGAAGATATAGGCATCAGAGGGAGGCTAAAGTGAATCATTCACTTTACACTCCTGGCTCAAAAGGCACTCAAATGCTTCAGTCCCATCTTTATGTCCTGATGTGCTGAGGTCCCCCATCACTGAGGAGACTCCACATTTTATTAGCTATTTAATTATCTGCCAGGCTGAGTATGAGGTCTGCAGAGATTTGATCTGATCCTCCATTGATCTCTAGCTTGATGGTAATGGTAAGAAGGGTGATATGCCATGGCTTTGTGGTTGAATAGAATTTTGCTGGCCTGATGACCTGCACCTCATGGGTGCCCAGTTTTGAGTTGTTAGATCCATTTGAAGTCTATCCAGAATGCATGGTGTTAATGCTACAACACAACAATGGAGGGGATTCTCAATGTCAAATTAAGACTTCATCACCTCAATAGTACAGTCATCCATTTGACAGGTGCATCAGGTGAATTAGTGAGGAGAAGGTCAAGTAGAATGTTTCCTCATGTTGGTTCCCTCTCCACCTTTTGCAGATCCAGCCTAGAAAAAGTGGGTTAGGACTCAACCAGCTTAGTCAGTAGTAATGTGACCAACCCACACTTTGACAGACATTGAATTCCAGAGTCCAAAGTACATTCTATACCCTAGCCATCCTCAGTGTTTCCTTCAAGTGACATTCAAGTTTGTGGAGTACTGATCGAGCATCTGATTTGCTGAGGTATACAATAAACAACAGAGAGTTTCTTTGTCCATGTTTGCTCTAATGCCATGAGACTTCCTGGGGCCTGGGGTCAGAGATGAAGACTCCCAGAGCAACTTCTTCCAACTGTATACCACCTGCGCTGCTAAAACGACAGGACATGCCCTGAGAGGGATTCTTGAACATAGTCCGGAATCATGCATTGTATACAATGATTATGTGTGGACTGCTTCTTGATTAGTTTGTGTAACTGCTCTCCCAATAATGGCACAAGTACTGAAATGATCAAAAAGTGGACTTTGCAGGATCGACAGGGATTTGCCACTGTAGTTTACTATTACCTTGTCAATGCTGGGTGATGTGTTCAGTTTCATTCTTTTCTTTAGACTTCACGGCAGTTTGATGTATTTGAGTGGCTTAATAAGCCATTTCAGAGAACGGAGACAAGGGTGTGGTGCTGGAAAAGTGCAGTAGGTCAGGCAGCATCCAAAGAGCAGGAAAATCAATGTTTCAGGCAAAGGCTCTTCCATTTCAGAGAACAGCTAAGAATCAATCACACTGCTGTGGCTCTCAAGTTGCATGTAGACCTAATTATTCATGGATGGTAGATATTCTTCCCAAATGAATATTAGTGAACTTGATTGGTTTTGTGACAATACATGTTGACTTTTATCTGGCATATCCAACGTTTTATGAATTGAAAATTCTACCATCCGAAACACTGGAATTGGCCCAAAACATCACCCTGGCGTTCTGGATTATTAGTCAAGTGGCATTACCACTATGCTACCAGCCCCTACAAGAGTGGGAATTGTGCCAGTATGTTTGGCACAATACTTTAAGTTGTCATGGTTGAAATGCTGTGGGGTGTGTAAGTCACGTGATGTAGATGTCAGACTTGCTGCAGTATTAGATGTGTTGGGTTGAAGGGAAGCAATGATAGTTAAATAAGAGTTAATCTTGATAGAGAATGGTGAGGGATGTGCATGTGATGCTTTCAAAAAAGAAGTACAGCACCTTCACAACCACAAGGCATCCAAAATATCTTTATAGCCAATATAGTGCTTTTGAAGTGTAGTCACAGTTACAATGCAGGAAACCCAGCAGATAATTTGCACATAGAAATATGATAATGACTAGATAATCTGCTTTTGGGACATTGTGTGATGGATTAAATATCGGCCAGAAGACGAGAGATAACTCCTTGTTTTTATTCAAAATAACATCATGGAAATTTTAATTGAAATAACAATAGGCCTCTTACTTAATGCCTTTCCATAGAGGATAGCACTGCCTCAATACTGCACTGACAGCCTTGACAAGCATGCATATGTCTTCGAGTGGGTCTTGACCAATACCCTTCCATCTCAGTCACATGCCTATTAAGATTAAATGTATGCATGGAACAGTGTTTGAGGCGTGTGATGTATTACATTGCAGCTATCTGGTCACCCTGCTTTCTGAAAGTTCACCTGGAAGGCCTCCAGCTCCCCCTGTGAAAATAGGGACACACCTCCTCTCTCCACCTATCATAGCAAGGAAGTCCCAAATGCAGTGATGGAAAGTTTTAAAACCTACTCTCTGTCACATTGGGCTATTATTGTGTCTTTCTCAGGTTAGAATCTTGCAAAAATCTGCACTCCAGCCAGAATGCACTTCCATTTAAGGAGCGCATTCAGAGGAGCATGCTAACTTTAACCCATGCTCGCCTCTCATGATTTTGCATGCCTTGCTCAAACAATCACAGTGGGCTTCACACAGATTAGCTGCAAATAATTTGAACTGTTGCGTACTACCAAGCTTGCATGTTCTCTTTCTGAGTGAGCACACGTGTGAAGTAATTGTGCATTGTGCTTCTGACAGTCAGTTTTGGGTGCTGTCCAATTTCATGACCATATCATCATAAGAGCAGCTGGTTCTCACTTGAGTGCAGTTTTGTGATAGCGTATAGACATGCACAAATGACTTGCAGGTGCAAAATGCAAAAGTACCGATTATATAGTAATTCCAGGAAAGAACAAGTATACCTCAAAACTCGTATATGTCTGAATCTCATATATCTGGTTATTAGTCTGAGTGGACATACCATTTCCACTCTCTTAGCTGGGAAGCACTTAGAATCAGGCCATCTATAGATCCAGGAAGAATAATTATGTGTGCCAGAAGTAAGGATTGCTTCTGAAAAAAATTCAATTCTTCAAACACATGCATCGAAACACCACATTCACATAAATAGTATGTGCACTTATACCACATGCGCTCCAGCAACTTCTGCACTAAAAATCATTAAGTTTTGCTCCACCGAATACATGCAGCAGTCTATTTATTATCCATTTAATCTAAGGGTCACTTCTGCTAAAATAAAGCAATTGAACATATTTCAGCCCTAAGAAAAAGGAAAAATAACTGTCAGTTTCTGCTTCCTGTCATTAAGTACATCCACTTATGTACACAAATTGCAGGGTTTACTGAAAGGAGAGGCAGATAATCAGGTCCTCTTGCACCTGACTTCTTGGATGCAGTGACTGCCTTGCTGCTGGTTCCTGCTGTTCACCAGCAATATCTCAGACTTCAATAGATTCCCGTTTATTTAGTTTGTCTTTCCTGGGAGTTACCAAGATCACAATTGATATCCACAGTTATGCCACTGTGGTTGATGAATGAAGAAGGCAATTATTTTGATGACTATAATGAGATTTAGGAACTATATTGTTATGCACATCCACATATGATTATTCAGGATGCCACATCACTTGCTATTGCCTTCCAGTTTGTGTGCCAAATTAACAAAATGTTAGTCCATGACCCAGATGAATTGATATAAAAATATAAATTCAGTGATAAGTCTGGTATCTTTAACTAAAAGTGTGGCTACTTCAGATTTCAGGGAGCACATAACATAATGGACTATATAGCTGCCATTTCCTGTTCTCAACCTTAATTGCAACATTTAATGAGCTTCACTTCAAGTTTCCATATCTATTTCATTGTCAGTGATTATACTTTCTCTCAGCCTATTTCCTGAATAGACTCTGTTCCATTTTCCCAGTTGGTCTAACAATGCTGAATCCATTCTGTCAATCCCATTTTATACATGTATATTCTTCAGTAGATTTTCCTCCACCATAGTTGTCAAGATCCTTGACCAGATCCAACTATTTTTTATACTTTTCTCCTCAGTGCTTCCTTCAACACACTGGAATTTTAAAAAATGCATTCAGGGGTGTAGATGTTACTAGCTTGGCGCTGTCTCTCATTGCCTTGGGAAAGGTTATTGTGGACTGCCTTCTTGAACTGCTGTAATTCTTGGGAGATATGGAACCAATAGTGCTGTAAGGAAGGACCCAGTAATAAAAGAGGAACTGTGTATTGTCCCACATCATGATGGTGTGTGCTTGAAAAAGAACATACTGATAATATTCCCATGTGACTGCTATTCTTACTTGTTTATGTGATAGAGGTTATAAAGATGCTGTCTAAGGAACTTTGGTGAATGATTGCAATTCATCTTGCAGATGGTTCTTAATTTGACCATGGAGCATTAGTGGTAAACAGCGAAAATGTTGAAGGTGGTGGCCAGGGCTAATCAATTGGACTGCTTTGTCCTTATTATGTGAAGATTCTTGAGTGTTGTTGGAATTACACCTGTTCAAGCAAATTAAAAATATTCCGTCCTACTGCTGACTTGTGTATTGTGGATGAAGGACAAACATTAACCTCTGATTTGCATTTGTAGGCAGAGTATTTGTAAGGCTGGTCCAATTCAGTTTCTGGTCAATGATGACTGCTATGGTTGACAATTATTCTCAACCTATCTGCTGGCTTCAACACAATTAGCCTCTTCCTGTCATCCAGCATAGAACATAGAACATTACAGCGCAGTACAGGCCCTTGGGATTGTGAAACCAATCTGAAGCCCATCTAAATTACATTATTCCATTCTCGTCCATATGCCTATCCAATGACCATTTAAATGGCCTTAAAGTTGGCGAGTCTACTACTGTTGCAGGCAGTGCATTCCACACCCCTACTACTGAGTAAAGAAACTACCTTTGACATCTGTCCAATATCTATTACCCCTCGATTTAAAGCTATGCCCCCTCGTGCTAGCCATCACCATCCAAGGAAGAAGGCTTTCACTATTCAACCTATGTAACCCTCTGATTATCTGAAATGTCTCGAATTAAGTGGTCTCTCAACCTTCTTCTCTCTAATGACAACAGCCTCAAGTCCGTCAGCATTTTCTCGTAAGACCTTCTATCCATACCAAGCAACGTCCTTCCAAAGCTTCCACATCCTTCCTATAATGCCATTACCAGAACTGTACGCAATACTCCAAATGTGGCCGCACCAGAGTTTTGTACAGCTGCAGCATGACCTCATGGTACTGAAATGCAATCCCTCTACCAATTAAAGCTAAAACACTGTATGCCTTCTTAACTACCCTATTAACCTGGCTGGCAACTTTCAAGGATATATATACCTGGACACCAACATATTATCTCATCTATACTACCAAGAATCTTACCATTAGCCCAGTACTCTGCATTCCTGTTACTCCTTCCAAAGTGAATCACCTCACACTTTTCTGCAGTAAACTCCATTTGCCATTTCTCAGTCTAGCTCTGCAGCTTATCTATGTCCCTCTGCAACCTACAAAATCCTTTGGTACTATCCACAACTCCACTGACCTTAGTGTCATCCACAAAGCAGTTTAGAAATGACTTCAAAGAGGAGTTATTGGACCGAAATCATTAACTTTGTTTCTCTCGGCACATGTTACTGTAACTACTAAATTTTTCTTGCACTTTCCTTTATTATACAATTCAACTTGTCTGCTTCTATTAGAATCATAGAGATGTACAGCACAGAAACAGACCCTTCGGTCCGACTTGTTCATGCCAATCAGATATCCCAACCCAATCTAGACCTACTTGCCAGCACCTTGCCCATATCCCTCCAAACCCTTCCTAATCAGACACCCATCTAGATGCCTCTTAAATGTTGCAATTGTATTAGCCTCCACCACTTCCTCAGGCAGCTCATTCCATACATGTATCACTCTCGGTGTGAAAAGGTTGCCTCTTAAGTCTCTTTTGTATCTTTTCCCTCTCACCCTAAACCTATGCCCTCTAGTTCTAGACTCCCCCACCCCAGGAAAAAGACTTTTTCTATTTATCCTATCTATGCCCCTCATGATTTTATAAACTTTTATAAGGTCACCCCTCAGCCTCTGATGCCCCAGGGAAAACAGCCCTAGCCTACTTATCCTCTCCTTATAGCTCCAATCCTCCAACCCTGGAAACATCCTTGTAAATCTTTCCTGAACCCTTTCAAGTTTCACAACATCTTCCCAATATTCTTCATAGATGAAGAATAATTTGCAATGCCTTCCATTCCCAACCCCACACTATGATTTTAGGATCCCAAATAATTTATCCTTTAATCCTTTGTGACATAATAAAAAAAACACAACACATTTCTGGCACTTTCCCAGATGACTATTCCTGGTACCTTATGGTATTTGCTATCCTTGCACAATACAAAACTAAGAAAAGGTTATTTGAAGTAATTTGTCACCAATCCTTCTTCATATTCCTGAAGTGAAGAAGGCGTTTGGTATGCTTTCTTTTACTGGTCAGAGTATCGAGTACAGGAGTTGGGAGGTCATGTTGCAGCTGTGCAGGACATTGGTTAGGCCACTGTTGGAATATTGCATGCAATTCTGGTCTCCTTCTATTAGAAAGATGTTGTGAAACTTGAAAGGGTTCAGAAAAGATTTACAAGGATGTTGCCAGGGTTGGAGGATTGGAGCTGTAGGGAGAGGCTGAACAGGCTGTGGCTGTTTTCCCTGGAGCACCAGAGGCTGAGAGATGGCCTTTATAGAGGTTTACAAAATTATGAGGGGCATGAATAGGATAAATAGATAAAATCTTTTCCCTAGAATCAGGGAGTCCAGAATTAGAGGGCATAGTTTTAGGGTGAGAGGAAAGATATAAAAGAGACCTAAGGGGCAACTTTTTCACACAGAGGGTGGTACGAGTATGGACTGAGCTGCCAGAGGAAGTGGTGGAGGCTGGTACAATTGTAACATTTAATATGCATTTGGGTGGGTATATGAATAGGAAGGGTTTGGAGGGATATGGGCCGGGTGCTGGCAGGTGGGACTAGATTGGGTTGGGATATCTGGTCGGTATAGATGGGTCTGTTTCCGTGCTGTACATCTCTGTGACTCTATGACTACTTCAATGACTGCCAGACCAGACTCCCACCCTTTCTACTTTTTTTAAAAACTCTTTCAAGTATCAGTCACAAACTTGCCATATACTTGCTGACCTATAATCCATGCTGATTTGACAATGTCTTTGTTATTTTCAGTTTCCTCTATGTCCTCACCCTTCTAATTTCTCTGAGCTCCTCCAGCCCTACAAGCCTTTGTGATCTCTGTCTATCTCCAATTCTGGTGCCTTGTGCATCCAAATTGTACAATAATGTTCCATCACTGTCGATTGTGCCTTCAGCTCATTAAGACCTAAACTTTGAAATTCTCTTGCTGAATCTTTCTGCCTTTCCAACCATTCTCCTCCTTTAAATGTTATTTTTAAAATCTGTTTGAATGAAGCTTACTGCCAGTTGCATTGATATCCACTTTATATCTCTGTGTGATCATTTGATTGTTATCATTCTTTTGAAGGGTCAGGAGGTGTTTTACAATATTAAGTTGCTATGTGAATGCAAGTTATTACTGTTAATCAACAAGTCTTTATTTGAACCAATAGTGTGCACATTAGCTCTAGTGTGTAGGTTCCTCAGAGAACTTAAAGCCAATGTGCAGGGAATATTATTCTCTAACAATTACCCTTTCAGTTCCTATGCAAAGGAAAACAATGACAGCTGGTCAGCAAGTGGGACAGATCTGCAAGACGCATTAATTACTCGTTCACTTACCAACTATTTGTTAATGGTGCATTATTTCTTATAATGCATGTAGATCTACAAGGTAATGCAAATGCAATATATGGCAGCCTGGAATTAGGATAAGGTAGCAATCTATGTGAATTCTATCCTGCTGTTTCCCATCGAAGAAGTGATTAAAATATTTACTGCATCAAGAATGAACTGTAGTGAGACTCATACTCATTCTCCTGTGACAGCTTGGATGGAGCCTGAACTAGTTTAGTGCTGTAGTAAACCTTGATTTCAACAGACAATGTAGTGTTAGCCATGATATTATAATAAATAGGATTCTTGCTTTTTAAGTTAAAATATTACAATGGATGTATCAAATGTTACACACGCTATAGCCCAGAGCGAGCTTTCTGAAGTAATCACTCACCTTTCAGCTCACTTTGTACGAGAACAAGTTTGATGGCACTTAAATGGAAAAGTATGTGTAAATAGAAAGCAGAAGTTCTTGCACCTTCCAAGACCCTGAAGGTTCTAGCACCATATTTAAAGCTTAGCTAAATATCCCTTTGCTCGCTGTTCTACAACAACCTGTAAGAATTTCCAGCAGCCTGCATGGAGGTGTCAGCAAAGTGACAGGAAGTGGCTTCCTGCTCAGCAGATGTTGCACTGAACACTGTTTCAGGTCATCTGGACCAAGAAGGAAGCCCTCTTCCTCACTGCTGGATGAAAGATGCCCTCTGTCACACCCAGGTGGCCTGGCTCCAGATTACATAAGAGGTCAGTGACCAAATCAACAATCAAAGAAATGTTATCCAGTGCAGAAATGAGCTCCTGTGCTCCACAACGACAAGTGCAACTATCTTCTTAATGTGACCTTACACTTATCGGCCAGCACTCTGAGAAACATAGAAAACAGGATCAGGAGGAGGCCATTCAGCTAGTTGAGCCCACTCCACCAACATAGCTGATACTTTATCTCAACACTGTTTTGCCCAATACCGCTTGATATCTTGAGCTTCTAAAAATCTATCCATTTGCTTCTGAAGCAGTTAGAGACTTTACTTCCACAGCTTTCTATTTAGAGGATCATCATCTTCTGAGGGAAGAAATTTCAGCTCATCTCAGTCTGAATTTGCCAACTGTGCATTGTGGGACAATGGTCCCTTTTTCTCAACTCGCTAGCCAGGGGTAACATCATCCCTGTATCCAATCTGTACAGTCCTGTCAGAGTTTTATATATTGCAATGAAATTCCCTTTTTCTTTGAAAGTCTACTCAGTCAAGCACTGCAACTGTACAGCCATGTCATAGAGGTATGGCACCCTCACCATCATATCAGTGAAGGGCTCATACCCACTTTCTATTGCCAATCTTCTAAGATTATCTGGGCACTGAATTTAATGGGAGAGGGGTTGTTCCAAATAAATAGTTTAGGGTGGTGTTTACTAGTGAGAGGGGTGAAATGAGTATAGAAATCAGGAAGAACATCTGTTATACAATTAAAGAAATTAGCATTGACAGAAAGGAAGTTCTGAATGGGCTGACAGGGTTAATAGTAAACAAATATCCAGATGAAATGTAACCCAGGTTTTGAGTGAGGCAAGAGAGGAAATAGCAGGGTCACTTGCAAAAGTTTTTGATTCCTCACCAAAAAAGAGAAAATGCTGGAAAATCTCAGCAAGTCTGGCAGCATCTATAAGGAGAGAAAGGAGCTGATGTTTTGAGTCTAACTGATCCTTTGTCAAAGCTGCTCCAAGGAAAACAACCCTAGATTCCTCACTGGCCACAGGAGAGATGACAGATGATTGGAGGGCAACCAATGTGCTGCTGCTATTCAGAAAGGGAGCAAAGGATAGGTTCAGAAACTGCAGGCCAGTCAGTCTAACCTCAGTGGTGCGGAAAACATTGGAAGCAATTCTGAGGGGCAGAATTAATCCGCATCGGAGAGGCATGGATTGATCAAGGACAGTCAGCATGTTTTTGTTAAGGGGAGGTCATGCCTGACCAACTTGATTGAATTTTTCAAAGAGATGACCAGGAAATGCTTCCTATGTAGTCTTCTTCATCAAGGCTTTTGATAAGGTCCTGAGACTGATAGCAAAGGGAAGAACCCATGGGATACATGGTGAGCCAGGACCCAGGAAAGCACCAAGGATCATAGGGACCTTGATGTGCATGTACACAGGTCTCTTAATGTATCAGGACACATGGATAAAGTGATTAAGAAGGCATTTGGTATACCTGTCTTTATTAGTTGAGGCATAGCATTTAGGAGCAGGGAGGTTATGCTGGAGCTGTATAAGATGCTAGTTAGATCACAGCTAGATTATTATATGCAGTTCTGGAAGCCACAATGTCGGAGGGATGTGATAGCACTGGAGATGGTGTAGAGGAGGTTTACCAGGATATTGCCTGGATTGGATAGTTTCAGTTATGAATAGAAATTGGACAGAGTAGGGTTGTTTTCCTTGGAGCAGAGAAAATTGAGCAGGTCATTATTAAGGTGTATAAAATCATGTGGGGAATAGATAGGGCAGGCAGGAATAAACTTTATTGCTGTGATGGATGGACCAATGGCTTAAGACATAGATATATAGTGAGAGAGCAGAAAGTTTTGGGGAGATGTGCAAAAAATATTTTTATATCCAGAGGGTGATGGGAATCTGGAATTCATGTCCTGGGAGGGTAACAGGGTTAGAAACCCTCAAAGCATTTGAACCTACGGGTCAAGAACTGGAAATGGGATTAGAATAGTTAGGTGGGGTTTTTTTTGCCTGATGGGGACTTGATGGGCTGATTTTTCTGTGCTGTCGATTTACTCGATGACCACCTGACAGGACTACGCATGCTCATCAAATGCTCATCCACACCTCCCTTCATACTCAACCTTTCACTTCCTTTCATTGCATGAAAAGCTGGGGCACAATAAGAAAAAAAAGGGGTAAAATTGGTCGAGAGCTTCTTGATTTTTGTTTCCTCACTCTCTTTGAAGAAGATGCAATGCAGATCACAGAGTAGCATGGCAGAAGCCAGTTACAAATACTAAAATAAAAGCAATATAATATGGAAGCTGGAAATATGAAATAAAGACAAAGTGCTGTGGAAGCTCAATTTGTCTGGAAGCAACTGTGAACATAGAAAACATTAATATTTACAGTCCTATATAACACTTTTTCATAACTGAATGAAAGTGGTGGCAAAGTCTTGGGTGTTATGTTTCAGAAAAAGGTGGGAAGCACAATTAGGCAGACGGGAAGGTTCGGAAGGTTAGAGGTTAAGGGAGCTTAGAGGTCACAGGCATCATAGGGAAAATGGCAAAGAGAGTGTCGATTGTGAGAGAAAAGAAGAATGGGATTGAACTAGGTGCGAATAGCAAGTGCTAATAGCAGGATAAAGGTCAGCTCTGTTAAAGGAAAAATGAAGGAAACCAGGCATTGCAGTCTGCACCTTCACCTGCTATCAGTTGCAACCACATAGCCATGGCAATGCCCAAACAGTAACCAGAGGTTCAGCTCTCTATGAATGTGCAGGTTGTCTGTATCTTCACCAGTGGTTCATGAGGCCTGTTCACATTCTTCAGTGACCTGTCATGATGCCGAGGAGAGAGATAATGGTGCACAGTCTTCCACAAGAGCTATTGTAAAGCAGACCCTAGGGCTCTTGAAGATGAAATTCAGATGCTTGGACTCAGTCAGGCAGTACACTGCAGCACACCTCAGATACAGTGTCACATGTCATAATTGTGCCCAACATTCCCATTTGACTAAAGGGGAATGTTTTGGGATAGGACAAGATAGAAGTGCAGCAGGTTTCTTTTGAGGAGGAAGCTGATACTGAGATGGCCCAAAAAATGTATACAGATATGAAAACAACAAGTTCCCAGTGCAAGAATCCAGAGAGGCAAGTGACAATCTTATAACCATCTATATCCAGGGGAACTGAGCTGAAGGAAGTGTTTAATTTACTAAAACGTACAGAGAAAGTTTTCAGGTCAGGCAGCGTCGGTGGAGATAGAAGCTGAGTTAACATTTTGATCCAAATATGATTCTTCTCCATAAATTTCCACACACAATAGTCAAATTGTTGTCAGAGAGATTCAAACAGATCCCCTTGTAATGTGGTCTTGGAATGATGGTGCTGCCAGAAGCCAGCCCTAACTTAATGTCTCGGCTTTTGCCACCCATTGTAATGTGTGACAATGGCACCAGCCAGAATGTGCAGTGTCTGTGATGGTTGTCTTTTGTCAAAAGTACAACTTCTATGTTGTATTTGCCTGCTTTCATGCATTGCTTACTGCATGCCAAAACGGTCATGAAGTGACAGTCAATTAAAAATATACTTTGATCTACAGCATTACGAGATCATGTTGGAAAAATCATGTTAAATGCTGTTGATAAGTTGACATTATAACAATTGAGGGCAGCTACATTTGATTGTCCAAGCACAGGACTCCTGATTAATTGACCACTTTAGTTGGCCAACGGTTATAGGATGTAACTCCAAAATCCTTAAATAAAAACTGCAGCTACTTCTACTTTGATAGAGTGTTGTGATTTTAATTTGAGAGACTTTTAACATGGTGACATTAATCCTATACATTCAGCTGTTTGAGTACCAACACCCCCACCTCCCTCCACTTCCCCAGCGCCCATGACCCACCATATTCCCCTTTCATTTTGTTTTATCCTCACCAGTTTGCTTTCCTAGTTGTCATGTGACTTTCCATCCTCCTTGTCTTACTGCATCGGCAATCAATTTCACAATTGCAATCCTTAACTTTATTCTGAGGTGCCTCAATATTGAGATTTACTGCCCCTGCTGAGCCTTACTTCTCCCCTGATCAAGGCCACGTACGACCAGCGTCTCCTGATGCATCCATGAGATTGTCAAAATTGAAGGACAGGTGCAACTCTCTGGGCACCCGCATGCTTCTTACTATTGGATTTCAGAGCTGTCCAGCTTCTCAATTGGCTACACATTAATTGGGAAGGCCAAGCTATTCCAGTGAATTTCTGGTAATGACATACAATTATTTGCAGATAGACATACTCAACCCATCTCTTGAAGGGGGAGACAGGAATCATCGAAGTTTATCTCAATGCTAAGAACCTTACCTTTTGCTTCTCACTCAATTAAGTTCACTCACCTGTCATTCTTCTTGTCATGGCGAGGACTGGAAAACTCCAGAGGCAACATAACTCTATAACAGTTTCCATAGAGAAGGCAGCCTGCTGATACACTACTCCTTAAAAGGATACAAGAGTTGTATCCTGGGACTCTTGACTGAATAAGGATTCCTCTAAGTTGGCATCCATTAAGCTGCATGTATTTCTTTCACCAATTACTTCTTCCTTTCATAGGCTATAAAAAAAGGCCCATTTTCAAAACTATGCATTGCCAATACTCCCTTAGGTTTTCACTAGTTATTCCATCACTACATGTGTTTAAAACTGAGTAATATACCCATAACTATCATTAACTACCAAGATACTATCTTCTAAACTTGTGCAGCATTTTAAATGAGAGCAGAACATCTACTTATTCAAAACTAGAAATGTCTTCTGACCCTGTCTTGTTGGGGGTTGGGTATGGAGTGGAGGGAGTGGTGATCTTAATTTTGTCACCTGATCTTTGTCTCATTGCATTAATTAGGCTCCTAATAGATGGAGTCCTGCGATGCAGCAGTATTGTCCCCACCTTTGGCTCACCCTGTTCCACATGTGTATAATAACAGATCTGAACAGATCAATTAGAAAATATAGGTTCCTAGTCGGCCCAGGTTTAACTCCCGCTTATTCTAGAGAGTATCATTACTATCTTTAAACAGGTTGATTAAAAATATATAGGCTCCAGGTGCTTGTGCATCTGAATCAGGGCCTAGCCATAACAACGTTGAAAGGATAGATTTCCAGTGGTAAGTCAGCATTTTATTTTGGCAAGTTTCATCCAATTATCACTTACCCATGGAATAGTGCAGAGAAGAAAATTTGCTTTTGAATTTCTATAAACCAACTGCATATTGGAATTCAGAGTATGCAAAAATGAGTACATATTGGACGGGACTGTGATTGCTGTTTTTGATAAACATCTCTCACAAAAGCTACAAATAAAATCTTGCATGCTTCATGAAGATAAGTACCTAATGGTCATGCCATCCATCCAGCTCATCTTTCCAGAGAAACTTATGCTCACTCTATTTCACTTTCAGCTTTTTTTTCACAAAAGTACGAAATCTCTGTGATGTTCTCCAAGGACAGCTGATGAATCGTATAAACCTTTTTTTCTTACATGCAAGACAATGTGGAAGGACAAAGTTTTGAAACTCACTTTACAATGACAGCTCACAGCCTGAGCTGTCAATTCTTTCGGAAGTTGAATGGGAAATGTTGACATTGTAACTTACAGTGTTAACTTGTGAGAAAAATCCTGAACAAAAACCCTGTAAACAGAAAGTAATGTCTGAAGGTAGGAATTGCGCATTTTGTAAAAATCTTTTTGTAATGTTTCGTAAAAATTATGAGGCTTCAGTGTCTTAGACAATTGGGATGCTGGGCCTTGTTTTCTATGGTTTACATATTCTTTTCCTGCCCTACACTAGGTATGTTTTGTCAAGGCCAGTGTTGAATAGAACATAATTGCTTTCTGTAGAATTAATTTCGCTTTCAAATGTCATTACATGGCTAAACAGGGGATGTTCTTGTTACTTACAAGAAGACATTAATAGCACTTTCCTTGACTTTGATTATACTGAACTGGCAGATATTTAGTAAAGTCCTCACTTATCCATGACCATCATTGCCATTATTTCACACATTCTCATCTCCCCCTCTGGTTAAAATCTCCTGCCAATAACAATGGCTACATTTTGACTTCAGTTACTAGTTGCAATTGCCTTGTATGCAAAATACACGAGATTTCCCAAACCTGCTTGTGCTTTTTTCCAGTCTTCTCTTTTGGAACTCTACTCAAATTTGACTTCCTAGGCATTTGAATTTCTCTACCAGCAGAACAACTGGGCTATTTTGAACACTCAACATCTATTACATGAATCGTGTCTATTTTGAGTTTTTTTCTTGTTGCTCGTCGACATGAAGTAAACGACTCTAAAGCCGTACCACAGCCAGATGTTATAGGGATGGTTAATCGCTATCAAGCTAACACCAAGCGAGGATTGAGCATGGGTTATAACACCAACAGGTTAGCTATCTCACACTTGCATCAGCTGTTGTGTCTTATGAAAATTTTAATTTACACCCAACTACCCACCACCTTACAGCGCTCCAAAATACTCAACTTTATTACTAAAATTAAATTTAAAATACTTAAAATTATTAAAACAATACAGGAAGTCCATTATACATCCATACAAATCTAGAGTAACTCCAATGTCAGAGAAGTTGTGAGGCTAGATATATTGTGGGCAAATGTCTTATAGCTCGTTATGTCCAGCGACTTCATCAACATATTGTTTTTATCGTACCATTTCCCTTTAGCCCCTATGTCAAAGCCATAAAAGGGTACATTTGTACCTTTTGTGAGGTCCAATATCTCCTTTTTCAAGGAGATATTTTGATGTCTTCTCTTACCAGCTTGTTCCAGTGAGTCATTTTCATTTTCAAAGCACATTGTGATGTCAACCAGCACTGCCTGACCATCCTTAAACAGAATTCCGTCGTGTATCCATAACTTCCCATCAATATCTTTTAAACGGGCGTTGACAAAAATAGTCCATCCATGCCTCTTAACAAATTGAATTAATAATTCTGCTACTTTATTGTGCCTCTTTACCCTCATGTTTTTTACTGAGGGGCACCATCTAGAAATATGAAGAATTGTTTCATCTGCTAAATTACATTGCCTACAGTTTTTATTATTTGGAGGTCTTGAGATAAAGTAGTTCTTGTGGGATACAGATTCGTTCTTAAAATAATCATATTTATAGCTCTGGATGTTTTCATATACAGCAGTCTTTTGGTCCAGGCATTAAAAATGTTGTCGTTTTTAAAATATTGGATGCCCAACCCTTGACAAGGCAGTACCATCCACTTCGGTAATTCTATTTCCCGCCTTATTGCTTATCTCTTCTTGATCCTCTATTGTCTGGGTATTCAGAGCTCCAATCGACAAGCTAATTATTTGGTTCCAAATTTCACGTAAATCCTTCAATTGACTCAATACCACCAATTTTTTCGATATTCCAGAATCATTAAAATGGAATGAGGCTTGTAAAATTTCATCAGGAGTTCTTCTGAAAGCTTCATATTTTCGCATTACAGCAGTCGGTATTCATGTCGCTAATTTATTCAACCCTAACCCACCATCTCTGTTTCGTGCATAAAAAATGCCATCTATTACAGATTGTGGCAAGTGTAAAACCTCCTTAATAAAGCCCCTAATTATCAAATCTAGTTTATTAAGATAATTTTGAGAAGCTTCCAATAATGTGAGATAATGGTATAATCTTGGGATAAAATAAGTTTTAAAAGCTCTACCTTTTGCATTGGTTTAAAGGAGATTTCTTTAAATTAGCTATCCAATGTCCCAGCAATTCTTCCCAATCTATTCCTATTCATGGATCAACTTTCACTCCAAGATATTTTCCCATGTTACCTGGCTCTATATACTGAATTTCATTATTATTAAGACTCCAGTTTTTCTACTATTATAAATAATCATTTTATTTTTATAAATAAAATGAATCCCCTTTGTTTTTTCTAACATTTACCTCTAACCCCTTTTTATTGCAAAATTTTGCACTATTTTAAGAGTATGAGACATTCCTTTGTAAGTTTGACTTATTAAGGCAATGTCACCTGCAAAGGTTAATGATGCACAATGATGAGTTTCAAGATCGGGATCTAAATAGATCCCTTTGTTACCCCCTTCCAATGAACTAATGGGATGATCTAATGCTATATTGAAGAGAAAGGATGATAACCCTGTTTCACACTTTCAGGATCTCTCTTTTGATGGTCTTGCATCTATATCCTTTGATTTATACACTGATACACTATTATCAGTATATAAAATTGTAATCAATTTAACAAATTCTGTTGGCAATGATTTAGGGTTTTAATATACTTATGACCAACAGATTCAAACGTTTTTGCTGGTTAATAGACATTATAGCTAATTCTTGTTTTTTTCTTCTTTGGTCTTTTATTGATATTACTCAAGATTTTAATATTTTGGTTCCGGTCCAAAATTTCAGCAAGGAATCCTTTTTGACATTTATTTAATTCAATTATTTCGCTAAGAATGTTTGCCATTATTTTAGTAAAACTCCTGAATAGAGAAGGTCCAATTGTTATCAGCCTCCAACTATTTATTTGTTTCAATTCCTCTTTATCATTAGTTTTGGGTATTAATGTTGTTCTACTAATTTTCATACAATCAAGAATATAACCTGTTCATAGCCAAATTGAAAATGTCTTCAAAAGTTTCTTATTATTCTCATTATATATGGCCATTACATTTATCAGCTCCATTCCATCCAGCCCTGCTGCAGTCTTTGGGTTAATTGCCCTAAGGGCCTGATCGACTTCCTCCACAGTTATTGGCTGGACTATGGAATAATTTGATTGTTTACTTTCTCCTTTATATTTTGCAAATTTTGTAAAATTAGCTTTCTCATTTGGTATTGATAATTTATTACAAAAGCCCTCCAAGAGTTACTTCTTCTTAAGAGGGCACATGCTATTAACAGGACCTCCCATTATTTCCCTCACTAAGTACTGCTGTTTGTATTTAAATAACTTTCGTGTTTCCCTAAATTTACTTTTTCTTTTTACATATCTCCTACTTGCATTATTTATCTGGGAGCTATTTCTCTTCTGGACTTGGTCTCCTTTCTTACTATTTGTGTTGTGTTTCTTCTTATCATGATCCTTGGTGTTTAATAACCTTGTAGTAATTTCATCCATTATTTTATTATTTTCCTTTCCCATATTTTACCTATTTTTGGCAATATTATCTTCTGTTTGGTCTAACAGATAGTCAATTGTTTTTTATAATTCTGTCCCTTTCTTCATCTTTATTTGCACGAAGCAGATTTTGTTTATTTGAATTATTTTACATCTCTTCTAGATTTATTAATCTTTCTATGTCTTCATTTTCCTCTTCCTCATTATCATAATCACACTCTAGTTCAATTTCTTTATCAACTTCCTTATCCTCTTTATTTCTTTTATTAATCCTTTGCTTAGTTAAAAGTCTTCGGTCATCCAAAATTTGCTTAGGCATTTTAGTTTTTAATTGTTCTGCGATCATTTAATTAATATTTTTCCTACCAGAGTATTGTTTCTCCAGGTTTTGGAACATCGTTATCTCAACATTGGACCATATTCCTTGTTTATTCTTATTTTGATTTTTAATTTTCTTACTAACTTTCTGGCTTCTTTTTATATTTCTTAGGGCAGTATGTTTATGTCTTTCAGGCTGCCTTAAACCTACAGTGATGGAAAATTTAAGGCGACAACTTTCACACTGGAAGACCTCATTTAATTAAATTTCTTTTTTGTCCTTACATTTAGGATAGTGACAAGCTACAGCATGGTAACTATTTTCCCAATCACACTTACTATACTTTGCCCAGATTGATCTTATTCCTCTACAACAATTTGAATGCTTTCTAAACTGTCCAATTGTATGAAACACATTGTGACAAGACTCACATTTAAAATTATCCAAGGGGTACTTTACAATTAAATCTATTTTACCTCTATTTTGTTCAATTGGAATTATAACCGATGGCTCTGCTGAAATATTAGACTTCTCCTCGCTTCCAAGCTCTGTTGCAAAATTAAAAAGGTCCTTTAAAATTAAAGTTGTAAAAGGTCTTAGTTATTAAAAGACTAGGTCGAGGGGGACCTTCCCCATCGAGTGCATCAAATTTCCATTTTGATTCTCACTATTAAAGCGGCTTCCTTGAGCCTGCTTGAAGAAACTCACATTGGGAGTGTATCAGGGGTCTCTTCTGTCTGAGTTTGGATGGATAACTGAGTTAATTTATGGCTAGTACATTTCACACACGATGCCACCATAAGCGTACACATGGAGCGGTTGTTTCCTGAGTTGTCCACCCAACGGAACTGAGAGAATTAAACTCAGGAGCCATTCTACCTTTTTTTTAAAACTATCCTAAGATAGAAGACCCGAAAGGATCAATAGCTGTCTGGTATTCCGTCTCTGGTCGTATTCGCCGAACTGGATCGAGTAGTGTTCTAGCAATGGTCAGATGTAAGTTAAAACCACTCAACGCTGAATAAAATCTGAATAACAGATAAAAACAGCTTTAAAACAGTTTAAAACCAACCAATTATTTAAATGAGGATTTACTGTAAAATGTACTACTAGAACCCTTTGGTTGTATTTCAAAGAGCTTCATTGCATAACCTATTGTTCTGACATTAAACTCCTGTATTTATTCACTCAACACATTCATTCTTGGGGTACATCACCTTTCCATGTCAATTGAAAACAATAAAGCAGCGATATTTATTCACATCTATAGGTGCTATATAGAATTATGTTGATTTTGATGAAGTAAATAGTGCAACTGACCAGGCTTGTAATAAATGAAGTCTGCTGTAGGTCATGACTATAGTGGTCCATAGTGTTGTCTGTGCTTAGGAACTGACAATTGCCAGCACAGTGCCATCATTTCTGGATGATTCTTGACTCTCAGTTTATTTTAAATCTACATTACTTTGTAAATAAATAAATAAATTCAAGAGGAATTCAGAATAACATAGGCTGGATTGACAGAAGAATGCAATTCAGTGCAAAGTTATGTAAAATGGAGCTCTATGAGAGGAACATAGCAAAGCACTATGCAATAAATGTATAAATTTTGAACATTGTAGATATACACAAGAAAGACTCGAGGGTCTATGGTATTTAGGTGAATGGGATGTGGTCACATTGAAACTTATAAATGTTTTAAAGAGTGTAACAAGGTGGATATAGAAAGCTTCCCCTGGCTAGGTTTAGGAGAGGATGGTGGTGCATGTCTTGAACCAAGGAATAGTCACAGAATAAGGGTTAAACCATATTTTAGGACTAAGATAAAGAGGAATATCTTCAGTAAAAGGAAGCAAATCTTTGGAATTTTCATCATTAAAGACTGTGGAAGCTCAATCATTGGCCATGTTTATGATAGAATTCAACAGATTTCTAGATACCAATGACAACAGTGGATATTTTAAGTGCGGGAAACTGATGTTGTGGTAGATGATCAGCCATGCTGTCAAGATCTAGAATAGTGCAGCAAACTCAAAAGGCTGAATGGTCTATTCAAGCTCTTAATCTCTAACGTTCTAAAGAAGTGGCCCCATATCCTTATTGTCTACTATTACATTATCATCCTCACCTACTAGATGACCAATACTCACTCATCTAAATCAAAAAGTGAAGTCCGTAGACCTAGATGAGATGAGTTCCATGATATTGAGTGAGGCAAGGGAGGAAATATCAGGGGTCCCGGCAGTAATTTTAATACCTCTCTTGCCATAGCAGAGGTGCCTGAGACTGGAGGATTGCTATCAACATCCCATTTTAAAAATGGGAAGAACGGATAGATCAGGAAAATATTGTCTAGACTATCTAACCACAGTGGTGAGGAAGTTATTAGAAATACTTATGAGTGAAAGAATATAACGGCAAATGTCCAGAGATACTGATTAATAAGGGATAGATGAAATGGATTGATAAGACAAGGCTGTGTTTGACAAATTTGATCCAAGTTTTTGAGGGGGTAACCAGGGAGGGTTGATGAGGTAGTGTATTTGATGCTGGTCTCCATGGACTTTAGCAAGACTTTTGAAAAGGTCTGTCATGGCAGACTGGTCAAGAATATGATACAATGGATCCAAAATTGACCGAGCAGCAAGAAGCAGAGGGTAATGGTAAAGGGATATTTTCGTGACTGCAAGTCCGTTTCCATTGGGGTTCTGCAGGGTGTCAGTGCTGGGTCCTTGCTGTTTGAGGTGCTTATTCTTGACTTGGACTTTTATGTGGGGGTGGGACAGTGGTTTCATCAAGAAGCTCCCAAATAACTTGGAAATTGATAGGGTCATAAATAATGACGAGGTTAGCTGCAAGTTGAAGGAGGATATCAACAGACTGGTGAGGTGGGCAGAGCTGTAGCAAATTGAAGTTAACCCAGAAAACCCAGAGATAATGTACCTGGGGAGAGCTAACGAGCTTGCAGGACTAAAGATGGAAAATGGGTTTAGTGCAGGCAGATCTTTGTTGACTGTATAGACATGATGGATTGAATGGCCACCAATTGTACTGTAGGTATCTACGATTGGGAATTTTCCTTTTTAAATACCAGTGTACACTATGGCTATCTGTTACTCCCCTCTTATATAGCTTTCTCTAATGTCTGTCTCCTGATTAGCTGTTTTAGTCATTCTCTGCTGGTTCTTGTTATTTGACCAATCATTTGACCTGTCATTCATCTTTGCATAGCTGGCTATATGCCTTTTCCTTACATTTGATGCTTTCTCTAATTACTTTTGTTGACCTTGGATAATGGTTTCTCCTGTTAGGAGTTTTCTTTATAGTTGGAATATCTTGAAACCAAGTACTCTGAAATATCCTCTTAAATGTTTGTCACTGCATCTCCATTGATCTATCCCCTAGCCTATTGTGTCAGTTCACCTCAGCTAGCTCAGCTTTCATGCCTACATAATTGCCCTTGAATAGGTTTGAAACATTAGTCTTAGACCCAATCTTCTCACATTCAAACTGGATGTAAAGTTCAATCATAATGTGGTTGCAACCCTCTGAAACATAATCCATTCCAAATCCACTTTGTCAAGATCATTTAAGATTTTATATATTTCAATAAAGTTCCCTGTGCTCTTCTGAAAATAAGCTCAGTCTGTTCCTCCTTTCCTGATAAAACAACCTCTTAATTCCTAGTATCAATCTAGTAAGCCTTCTCTGAACTTATAGAATCATGGGGAAAGCTTGAGGAGCTGAATAGCCTATATCTGCTCCCATTTCTTATGCTGAAAATGTGTTGCTGGTTAAAGCACAGCAGGTTAGGCAGCATCCAAGGAACAGGAAATTCGACGTTTCGGGCCAGAGCCCTTCCTGATGAAGGGCTCTGGCCCGAAACGTCGAATTTCCTGTTCCTTGGATGCTGCCTAACCTGCTGTGCTTTAACCAGCAACACATTTTCAGCTCTGATCTCCAGCATCTGCAGACCTCACTTTTTACTCCCATTTCTTATGCTCTACTTATCTGATTTTGTTGTCCCACGTTATTCTTTTTCTTCTTTTCTTTGACTTTACCCCTTGATTTGCTATATCGATCCAAACCTGACTGTTCACCTGCTTTGTTCTTTTATCTAAAACTTCTCTGCCTCATTAATTATGTGATTTGCTTAAACACGAGTCCTAGCAGGGTTCCAAAGAAGACCATTCCAATAGTATAGCTGCAACTTTCTTCAATGTGTTGTGAACCAAGCTAGACCCCCTCAAAAGATTTCAAAAAACAGCACAGACCCTAACTTTTCCAGTTGTTTCAAGCAGGTGTAGCGTGGATATTGAATACCAAATAACTTAACCTACCCAAAAACCCAACAGATTATCCCAACTTAATGGCGCTGTTCCAAATACTTGCAACAATCCCCATCAATATCCCTTGGCACAAGAAGTAAAATCAAACACAGGATCTTTCGGGGAGACAGAGAGGGAAAGAGATGGCGGCATGGAAGACCCTCTTCCATGTAGCTGTTTCTTGGACCAACAGCCTCAAACTGAACTACCTACTTTCAGTGAACAGTCAGATTGCTAAAACCAAACCAAACCAAGAGAAAAGCTGTGCTGAGAGAACTGCCGACTCCCCTTCCATTGTAAAAATGTCTTTTTCAAACTTGAAAGCATTCCCAAGTAGATCAACCCCAGGCATTTCAGAGTCTGTGCCTTTAGACCTCCTGAAAATAAAAACAAGGACAACCTAACCTTGTGAAAGGACAGCATCATCACAAGTGTTGATGCCAATGCCCCATAAAACAGTACCCACATAGTCATAGTGATAGAGAAAAGATCCTTTAACCCATCGAGTCTGCTCTGATCAAAAATAATCATCTAACTAGTCTCATCCCATTTACCAGCACTTGACTCTTTTAAAATTTGAATCCTGGTCCCTCCATCAAAATCCCCTCAGTCCACACCCCTTGGGTCTCATTTATGTCCTCACCCTGAGACCTCTGCACTTGTCTTAGACTATCAGATTGAGACTCTGGACTAGTAAATGGATTGATAGTATTCTTCTAACAGCTAGACTATATCAGAAATATTTCAGATCGTGAGGGGACTGGCAGGTGATGGAGAAAATCTCCAGTGAAGACTTGCTCTGCATGTGGTTAATAAATGTTACTTGTTTGCTCTAGTACAGTGTCCAGCCCTTGTTTATTTATGGCATGGAATTGGCTCATGGCATTTGTACAGACTGTAGACCCAGTTCTTCAGTTGCAGCGTCCAGCTCTGCCGAGACTAGGAGCATGTGGAACAATCGGATTGACCAAATGCTTTCAGAGGTGGAACTTCCTCCAAGTGAAGGGAGGAAGGTCCATTACCCATCAATGTATGCACCTTGCGGCATGAAATGGTTTCAGGGCACTGAGCATCAGTGAGGTTGCATTCTCCCTGAATCTTTGGGTAGCAGGATGGGAAATCCTGCAATCCTAAAAATCCTGGTCTTGTAATTTTGAGTAGAGAAATAGAATATCAACAAAAAAATTGAATTTAAAAGGAAGGCAATATGCCAGATATTATAAATTATTGGTTATCTTTCAAGAGAGTGAGACATTGAACTTCAGGGACACAGAGGAGGTTTACCGGGATGCTGCCAGAATTCTTTGTTACAAACTAGGCCAAAAAGAGCTGTGAGGACTTTTCTCCTTGGAATAGTGAAGGGTAAGAGGTTACCTAATGAAGGCTTTCAAAATGATGAGATGTTTTGATACAGTAGATGAAAAAAATCTATGCCAGCAACTCAATAACTAGAGGTCATAGATGGAAAATGATTGGCAAAAGCAACAGAGAAGAGATTAAAGTAAAGTTTTATACTCAGACTTGCTGGAACAGTTTATTTGTAAAGCTGGTGAAAGCTGAAACAAGACATAATTTTAAAAGTGAGTTGGACAATTATTGAGGTTAATGAGTTGTGGACAAAAATTAGGAGTGTGTGACTCAGTGTAACTACTCTTTCAAAGAGTCGGAACAGATACAGTGACCAAATGGCTTCCTGCAGCCGCATTTCTGATTCAGTGAAAATGGAAAATGTGCAGCATTTGTTTTTGGTACTGCTATGAATTTTTACTGCAGTTGCTTACAGTAGTGACCTAGAGATTAGTCTTTAATTCCTGGAGATGCCAAGAGAATCCCTGAGGATAGCCGATTCTGCATGGCTCTGCTACACATTTGCTCTAAGTTTTAAAGTAACCTGTTCTACCCCTGAGTCCCCAACCTCCACATACTGCTGTTATCTGCTGAGCTTTTGATAACATACTCCAATAAATACTTTTCTTTCCTGGCTCCTCTCTGTTGCTGTTTTAGCTCCTGGTCAGAAATCCACTTTTGTGTACTGAAATAAATTTCTCAGGACTTAACAGTCATTTGGCTTGTGTCTAAATCCTCAGTTACCTGCTCCTCAGCTGGGAATTTTCATTCTTTATTGTGATAATATTGATCTGTTCATGCTGCTTTTCATCGTGTGCTCATGTTTTACAGACTTACCTGATTTGCCAATGAAAGCAAATACATGTTAAGTTGCATGTAGACCTGGCTTTATTAAG
Source organism: Hemiscyllium ocellatum (assembly GCF_020745735.1). NCBI lineage: Eukaryota > Metazoa > Chordata > Chondrichthyes > Orectolobiformes > Hemiscylliidae > Hemiscyllium > Hemiscyllium ocellatum. The sequence continues at coordinate 49,638,382 of NC_083402.1, forward strand.
TTTAGGTGGTACTGGCTTTGGTTGTCTCAGGCCAATCCAGTTTTTCAGTGGGGGTCTCAAATCAGTGTTAAGCATATAGTTATAGCAGTGGACGTTTGTTATCCAAATATAGACAGAGATATGTAGTGTAAGGGACAGCGAGAGGCAGAAGTTTCCTACATTAGTATGTGTTCAGCCTGACAGGAGAAGATGCCACTGTTGGACCTGGTTCATGGAAATGAGATGTGCCAAGTGGATCGAGGTGGATCATTTAGTAGACAGTGATCGTTGTATCGTAAGGTTAAGGATGATGGTGAATAAAGACAAGCATCAATCCAGAGTAAAGAATATCAATTAGTGGAGTGCTGCTTTGAATGGGATGAGGATGGAGATGAGTAGGATGGACTGGAATGAGAGATTGGCAGGAGTGCAAAATCATAATTAAATAAATCACAGGAATGTGGCTGCTCATGCTAAGGCCTCTAAAAAATGTGCGTCACTTGGTCTCAGACACTCTATAATTTTCATATTACTGCCTTTTTTTATTTTAAAGTCAAAATAGAATATTACTCCAGCAGCATTATGCAATCCTGATATCTTATGTCAGTGTTTTGGAGGGAGATGACATCATTCAGATTGAGACAAAACCAACACTGAGGTAAATTGTCACTGAAGCACTACTGCCTCAGGTTATAAGCTTCAAAAATAATGAGTTGTTTAGATTGCACTCCCCATTCTGAATTTTATAGTATATCTGCACTTTGCAATCTGTATGATTAGAACATCATTGATTTTGACCTAATCCAAATGCTGTTGGATTTTGGAGTCAGAAGATGGTGGGTTCAAAAACTTGATCCAGAAAACTTAAAAGATAATTTAGGTTAATACTTAGAAATTCTGCCTTTCAGATGAGGCAATAAGCAAATGTTCCTTTTGCCTTTGTGTAAAGAGTTAAGTTTTTGGAAGAAGAGGAGAGAGGTCCTTCTTGTGTTCTGGCTATATACGTCCTTCAATTAACATTTCCAAAATAGTCCATTTATTTATTTCAGGATTGTTTATCGGAAGTTGCTATAAAGATGTTGATTATGTCTGATGCTGCATTTGATTACATGTTAAAAATTATTTCCTAGTTGCAAAGTGGCTTGGAATATCTTCAGGATGTGAACATTTCCTTATAAATGCAAGTCTTGTTCTTCAATTTGTTTCAGGTATCCAGTAATGAAGAGTTAAGATAACATAGTTGAACTAAAGTTTTTAAATCTTTGAATACTGATCTTCTCCAAACCTAACAGAGAAACAATATTATTTTAGGTTCATTGGTTCTGATACATCATATATAATAGAGACTATGACCTTTGAGGGGCTTGTCCATCACTTATGAACAATGGTCATCATTGTGACCAATTAACTACCTCAGTATTTTGGACATATCTAATAGAGAACAATGCAATGGAATTCTTCATTCTTAGCTTGTTGCCTTCTTTTAGAATGTTTTATTTATTAGTTGCCATAATCTCACAAATAAATTACGTACTTAATATTATTATTCTCGATCTTAGCAAAAGCAATCTTCCACAGCTCCAATTCATTGCTCTTAAGACTTTGGAGACACAACTTCTAAGCATACAATAGACCTCAAGTGATCGGTAGTGCTAATTTATAGATGTATTATGGAGAAGTCAGCCATGTTGTCAGAGTGGCACAGTGGTTAGCACTGCTGCCTCACAGAGCCAGAGACCCAGATACAATTCCCGCTTCAGGTGACTGACTGTGTGGAGTTTGCACGTTTTCCGTGTCTGCGTGGGTTTGCTCTGGTTTCCTCCCACAGTCCAAAAATGTGCAGGCTAGGTGAATTGGCCATGCTAAATTACCTGTAGTGTTAGGTGAAGGGGTAAATTAGGGGACTGGGTCAGTGTGGACTTGTTGGGCTGAAGGGCCTATTTCCACCCTGTAAGTAATCTAAAAAAAGTGTGATACCAAAATATTGCACTAGCAGTAATACTTAATTTTGATCTGGGGAAGGAGATTAAATTTTCCACCTTGCTTTATGGTGGTCACAAATCTAACCTTGCAATAAACTGTTGCAAAAAGCATGATGACTAATTTTGGAGGTTTTTGCTTACTCAAAGAAGTAGTTACATTCATTGCCAAAAATGTTTCTGACAAATTCTATGCCCTTTTCCTACTATAGCTTGAAAGAACACATTGTTCTGCCAACAGAGCAATCTGTCTTGAGCCATAAAGAGAGCATGATGGTTGCTATGTAGCTTTTGATATTTTACATTTTTCTCACTAGGCTTTAGTGGTGCTTGTGAAACATGCACTTTTGCTGAATACTAATCTCTCATTGAAATGTTGACTTTGTTACATTATTCCAAATAGTATATTTTAACCTTGGTTTGTATTTTCACTGTTCTATTTGATGTTATAAATGATCAGGTGAAAGAATGTGCAAATAGACTATAAACATATCTGGTCATCATGTTTTTGTTTCTCTTCAAAGCGCCTACCTAGTGGTTTCCAATTCCTCCAAAGAGAACATATGCAAGCTCTTCAATACTGACAATACCATGTTACTCAGCTTTGGGGAAACAAATTTGTAGCCTGAAGGATGTGGTGGTAAAGTGGAACGCAAGGTCAGTGTGTTGAATCTGGTTGGGCTTGGCAGCTAACTTCAACCGGGAAAATATGCAGTTACTATTCCAAGGAAAAATAAACAGCTCCATGGGTGTGGTGGGCAAGGGGATGTGAACAGCCCTGTCAAATATGTCAGCAGCGTGAAAAAAAAATAAGCAATTGAAAACAAACCCACCTGTTGTCAGTCAATATGAAAACTAGCCATGTGACCAGGTTCTGCTGAAACGAGAAGATATTGTGGCCTAGGTCAAAAAAATGTGAGCACAAAAGTTGGACCATGGAGTGGAAGAAAAGTCTGGTTGAAGATTTGTAGCTCGGGTGTCCGTTGTTGTGGTTCTGTTCGCCGAGCTGGAAGTTTTTGCTGCAAACGTTTCGTTCCCTGGCTAGGGAACATCATCAGTGCTATTGGAGCCTCCTGTGAAGCGCTGCTTTGATGTTTCTTCCGGTATTTATAGTGGTTTGTTCTTGCCGCTTCCGGGTGTCAGTTTCAGCTGTAGTAGTTTGTATGTGGGGTCCAGGTCGATGTGTCTGTTGATGGATGTTCTTGCTGTTTCCGGGTGTCAGTTTCAGCTGTAGTGGTTTGTATATTGGGTCCAGGTCCATGTGTCTGTTAATGGAGTTAGTGGATGAATGCCATGCCTCTAGCAATTCCCTGGCTGTTCTCTGTCTGGCTTGTCCTATGATGGTAGTGTTTTCCCAGTCAAATTCATGTTCCTGGTTGTCTGAGTGTATGGCTACTAGGGATCAGCTAGCCACAAAACGACACGACCAGCTATCCCTAGTAGCCATACACTCAGACAACCAGGAACATGAATTTGACTGGGAAAACACTACCATCATAGGACAAGCCAGACAGAGAACAGCCAGGGAATTGCTAGAGGCATGGCATTCATCCACTAACTCCATTAACAGACACATGGACCTGGACCCAATATACAAACCACTACAGCTGAAACTGACACCCGGAAACGGCAAGAACATCCATCAACAGACACATCGACCTGGACCCCACATACAAACTACTACAGCTGAAACTGACACCCGGAAGCGGCAAGAACAAACCACTATAAATACCGGAAGAAACATCAAAGCAGCGCTTCACAGGAGGCTCCAATAGCACTGATGATGTTCCCTAGCCAGGGAACGAAACGTTTGCAGCAAAAACTTCCAGCTCGGCGAACAGAACCACAACAGTGGAAGAAAAGAAAATAAGGTTGCTGTTCTGTTTTCCATTTGTTTAAAGGAACTGATTGACCAGAACTAGTCATGTAGTGCACAGAAGTATTGCAGATAATTTGGATAAAGATGTTCTAGGTGCTCACATCATCAAGCATGTCATGAACAGAGCTGAGGAGGTTCTGTAGAAATGTGCCATTTTGCTGAAGGCTATCCTATGGAATGCAAGTTGGTTTAGAGTTGACATTGAATGAAGATTGGTGACAAACCTGCTAAAGAAAATGAGTAGGCATTCTACATGAGGGCATTTAGAGTTTTGAAGGACTTTGTGGAGAAAGTAGGTTCAAATATGTAGACTATGCAGCCAATCTATGAGATTGTAGAATAACATCTATTAGTTTCCTTTTTGGAGTCATTTGGTCAATTTGGCTTTTTCTTTGGTTTGTCATTCTCCGCAGGGATTGTAACAGTTAACCTGATACTTTAAGGCAGTAGGAAAATAATTTATGCAGACAATTGCTTCAGGCAATGCGTTTGGTTCAGTGGACTGCATAACACATTAACCTGTAGAGTCTGTATAAAGAACAATGTTAAGGGGTCAACATATTGATTTTCATTCCACGTCTTGTTGTATTCTTTAGAAAACTTCTGGATTCAGTTTATTTAAAATGTACCTAATTGTCATTGTCATCATCATCTTAACATCCAGGTCACATGTGGGGTGTAAATATAAAGTTGTCAAGTTGTTATTTCCTCATATGTGTTTCATGAACATTCAATACTGGGCAGGTTGACACATTTAGCTATGTTGTATTATTTTCTTGCTATTCAAAAAGTATCAAATACCAGGAATCTCACTTTGATGCTTTGTGTAATTGTTTTATACTCTAACCTGTACAAACAAAAGCAAAGCAACAGAGTTACTGTCTTCTTGCTCTCCTACTCCCAAGACCAACTGCTAACTGAACACTGGATGTTTCTTATGTTAAAATCCAATTATCTTTATTCATAAAAGCATTGCAAGTTTAAGTTTTCAGAAGTTCATTTTACTTTACTCGTGCTGGAACTCATACTAGCCTCAAAATGACAAATGTATCATTCCTTTAAAATGTGGACATCAGTTACTCCTATTTGAAAGCCGTTGTAAAATTACTTAAAAGGATATTTTTTAAAAAATTCTGACTTGAATTACAAGATTCGTGTAGCCAGCCTGTAGCATTTTCCCCGAAAGGGACTGGTTATTCAGTGCTGGATTCTGACCAGGGAAATGTGACATCTTCATACACAAGTTCAGAGACACTGGGTATTATATCAAGATTACCATTTTCATCTGGAACAAAAGAAAAATTGGGATTAATGAAAAGGAGCACAGATGCATTGGTCATAATCTCGGATTTTACTATATCATTGAGTTGTCATCTGCCATTACATTCTGCTTGTAGAAATTTCTTTCAGAATATTTAGGTTGTGAAAAATGTATAAATAGGGTAATTATCCATACTGCAGTCTTAGCGCTATTTACCTATTGCATCTTTGTAAAATGGAAGACTTGTGAATGCAGATGTGAATATCCTTATAGGGTTGATAACTGGGTGTGTGAGTACCGTGAATTGCTTCCAATTGTCAACATTTCCCCATGTTTAATGTCAGCAAAATCAGAGTTGTTTTTAGGTTCCAAATATAAATCTAATTTTGCTAAACTCTGATCAGAAAACAAAGAACCTTGATGTTCTCGTTGAGTTAAAGTTTAAACATATCTCCCAGGTCCATGCCTTTTCTAAGAATCCACTAATTGCAAAAGTTCCTGCTTGGTTTTTTGTTAATTTTTGTGGAAATGGGTGACTGGAGGTTTGTAGAAACACGTAAGTCAGTTTAGAAGTAATTTTGGAGATTGTTTCTCATCTTACTAAATTATTTCTCCAAGAAGTGAGATTAAAGCAATAGTCACCTTCACACTCACATGCAGGATATTAGTCAATGTCACAATCTGAAATGTCTTTTTGATTAGTCATGTAATTTTATTTTGATACTTTAAATTTCATGATCCTTTTGTACCAAACAGTAAAGTGAGCAAAAGAGAAAATGCTGGAAAATCTCAGCAGGTCTGGCAGCATCTGTAAGGAGAGAAAAGAGCTGACGTTTTGAGTTTAACTGACCCATTGTCAAAGTAAAATGAGCAGGCTATCACAAAATGGCTACCAAAAGTCACACAGTGTTCAGTTGCCAGATGTATGGTTCCAAATTAATAAATTGACCTTTAGTCTGATTCTCTGGTCTGTATCAGCTGCTTGTATGTTCTATCTTAATTTACGAAAACCACATTCTTCACTCTTTTTGATAATATTGCTCCTTGTTCAATGCTCTTTCTCTTCTTGCACAGTGACAGCTCTTTCAACCAATGCTTTTTGGAATTCCTTCTGCTTTCAAAATTTGAAAACCTTTCTCTTAACCACCCCCATATCTTTTCCACTTTCTTTTTATTCCTCCTGCTCAACAGTACTGCTTTTTTCTTTTCTTTGTAAACCACTTTGAGACATATTTCTACATACAAATATCACTGTAGAAATGTCAGCTTTTTTCATGGATTATGTAACAAGAAAGAATAACTATTGAAATTTCAAATCATAGAATTTTACAGCACAGAAGGAGATTATTTGCTTACAGATTTCTTTGTGGTTACCATCGCAACAAAGAGTTGTTCGTCCGGCGACAATAACTCCACTTATTATTCACGCATAAGTAGTTTTTATAATAACAAGCTTTATTACGATGACTGATTTGGTGTACCATTTATATTAAATGGCATGCAAATAATAGAAACTGGTTCCCAGGCTCCAATTACTTCCCAGAATACCTACTTGTGTCAGAGTGACCACTCCTGCCTTCGAGGGAAGCCTCCTGCCTTTTGCACAGCTGCATTGCTCCAGACTTATAAGAATGATCTGGAATTAAAGGTGACCTTGTTCCATTCTTAAAATAACCTTAGACTGTGCTTACATAATTCATAGTTTGAATATTTAACTGAAGCTGTAGTTTATAATCTTTTCAGTGCTTGACACTGTGTTAGAAGCTTTGCTTATTCTCATAAGTGCTTAGGACAATTATTTATATTATTTCCGAGACCTATTGTTCATGTGCAGAGACTAGGTTAAGGTCCTTTTCTCCCTCCTGTGTTCTACTTCTAAAAAGAGAAAAAGGAATTAATGCAGGAATTATCATTTTTAATCAATTTAGAACATCTCCAACACTATTCAACCCTCTATCTCTGTACTGTTCCCTGAAAGAGCTGTCCATTTAATTCTATCCCCACTTCCCTAAAAGTCCCCAAAGGTTTATTTTTTAAATATTTAAACACTTCCCTTTTGGATTATGAATTTCCTTTTAACACTGATTTTGTAGGATATTCATATCAATTCTTTATCTAAAAATGTTTTTGCTAACGTTATCTTTCATTTTCATAATGGTCTGAAAATGTGTATCCTGTAATTATCACTTCATTGCTGTTAGGAATTGAGGTGTAAAGAATGAGAGACACAAAGGGAGAGGATGAAAGATAACAGAGTGGACAAAATGAAAGAACAATCACACATTGATGATAATAGAATATGGAATTCTAATAAATGTCTCTCCATTATTTTAGTGCACTCATTAGCCCATCACTTTTAAACAATTGAGTCTTTTTTAATGTAATTATAAGGGAGACCATTTGTTCATGTTGCAAAATTACCAACAGAAATTTCTAGAAATATAACCAAAATTTGCACAACAGATTGATTGTATCCCTGAAAAGTCTTTGTTTTGAGTTGTATATCCGTCAGAATTGAATAATGTCTATGTTTGCATCCAAATATATCAAAAAATTCAAAAGGCCAAAACGTAATGCTAGGAAAATAATATGAAAGCAGGCAGAAGGTAATAGATATTGGTTCTAAAGCCTTTATGTGCAAGTAAGAAGAGGTAGAGAAAATTGCAGAAGCAGCCTAACTGTTTGCATATTATTTCCTTTTACATTCATACTTACATGAATATAACGTTCAGGAAGATGAAAAAATAGTTGTACACTACTCTTCAGAATTTTGGGATTAGTCGCTGAATTTCAGAAACAGAGCTCTAAGTATTAAATATACAAATATTCAAATTACATGGGGATTCACAATCCTGGCAGGTGAAAACTATCTTTTTTCATGCTGCTCAAGTAAATATCAATATTATTTTTTGTTTTACTTATTTGCCTAAGTTTGAGGATTTTACACTCCTTATGTATGTACTTCAGTGTGGAGCTGGATTAAGAAGTATATTGTCACAAGAGAGCAGATTCAGCTATACTTCTGGTGAATAAAAGACCTAAAGAATGATTGATTATGATAACTCAAAAACAAATTGTGTTTTATTTTAATATTTGTTACAATTGCAGAAAATATGCCAAAAATTACTATTGCTGATATTGATTGATGGATTGAAAACATTCTTGAATGATTCTCTACTGTTTGTTTTTCTTCATAATAGAGGTGCTGTCATAGTCATACCATTGGGTTGGTAATCTAGAGGTCTAAGCCAATAACATGAGGAAATGGGTTCAAATTGCACCATGGAAAATTGTTTATTTAAATTCAATAAAATCTAGAATTAAACCTTATCTATTGCCGCCTGTGTAACGATTGCATCCCGTGTTACCATTTGTTTCACTAATGTCCTTTAGGGAAGGAAGTCTACTGTTCTTACCTGGTTTGGTCTACATGAGACTCCAGATCCACTGCAATGTGTTGACTCTTAACCGTCTTCTTAACTGGCCTGGAGAGTCAATCAGTTCAAGGAAACTGGGGATGGGCAACAAGAGGTGGCTGAATTAATGACACCCACTTCTCACACAAGAATCAAAAGAAATGAGTCAAAATTCAAGGTCTGACTAATTTGTTCTGATTCTGTATGAATACAGTTGCTCAAGGGGTTAAATGTGTTCTTTCTTTCATTCATTAAACCATGGCAGATTGCAGATCAAATAAATTTACTGATCTTTGTTCCATTTCATTAGATATTCTTCTGAAAAGAAAGTTGTTCCCATTACATGTTGATAATTAATGGTCCCTTTATTATTCTTGATATGCAATCTTGATATCCAAATCATGGTGAAAATGAATTCCCAGAATATCTGTATATTTCAGATGAAAAGCTGCTCAGCTATAGAACTTGAAGCTCGAACTAGGACCTCAACACAATTTTGAGGGACCAGTGGAATATCTATGGACCAAAACATAGAGTCATAGAGTCATACAGCATGGAATCTTCAGTCCAGCTTATCCACGCCAACCAGAAATTCCAAACTGACCTTGTCCCATTTGCCAGCACTTGGCCTAGATCCCTCAAAACCCTTCTTATTCATACACCCATCCGGATGCCTTTTAAATGTAGCAATTGTACCCACCTTTGCTACTTCCTCTGGTCTCTCATTCTGCATATGCATTCCCCTCTGCATGAAGAAGTTACCCCTCAGGTCCTTTACAAATCTCTTCCCTCTCACCTAAAACCTACGCCCTCTAGTTTTGGACTTCTCTACCCTGGATAAAAGACCTTGGCTATTCACCTTATCCATGCCCCCCATTGAATTTATAAACCTTTATAAGGTCTTTCCTCAGTCTCTGATACTCAAGAGAAAAAAACTCCAGCCTATTCAAGCTCTCCCCTTAACTCAAACCCTCCAGTTTGGCAACATCCTTGTAAATATTTTCTGTACCCGCTCAAATTTAATAACATCCTTTCTATAGGAGGGTGACAAGAATTGTGTGCAGTGTTCCAAAAGTGGCCTCAACAATGTCCTGCACGGCCACAACATGACATCCTAATTCATATACTCAATGTTATTACCAATGAAGGCAAGTGTGCCAAATGCCTTCTTCATCATTCTGTCTACCTGTGACTCCACTTTCAAGGAAGTAAACACCTGCACAGTTCCCTTTGTTTGGTAACACTCAAAGCCCTACCATTAACTATATAAGTCCTGCCCCCGTTTGCCAGACCAAAATGCATAACCTCACATTAATCTAAATTAAACTCCATCTGCCATTCCTTGCCTCACTGGTCCACCAGATCAAGATCCCAATGTACTCTTAGAAACCTCCCTCACTGTCCACTATAACACTAATTTTGGTGTGATCCACAAACCCACTAACCATACCTTCTTTATTCTTATCCAAATCATTTATATAAATGACAAACAATGGTGGACCCAGAACCGACTCTTTTGGCACACCGCTGGAACAGACCTCCAGTCTGAATAACAAACCTCTACCAACACCTTCTACCCTCTACCGTCAAGCCAATTTTGTATCCAATTGACTAATCTCTCCCTGAATTCCATGTGATCTAACCTTACTAACCAGTCTACCAATTAGGACCTTGTTGAAGACCTTGCTAAAGTCCATATAGATGATGTCTATTGCTCTGCCTTCAGTTATCTTCTTGGTAAACTGCTCAAAAAACTCAATCAAATTTGTGAGACATGATTTGACATGCAAAAAGCTGTGCTGACTATCCCAAATCAGTCCTTGCCTTTCCAAATGCATATAAATCCTATTTCTCAGAATCCCCTCCAACAACTTCGCAACGACTGATGTTGGGCTCACTGGTCTGTAGTTCCCTTGCTTTTCCTTGCAGCCTTTCGTAAACAATTAGCCACTCTCCAGTTAGCTTACCACAATATTGGGGATACACCTGATCAGATCCTGGAGATTTATCAACCGTTACACATTTTAAGACTCCAGTGCATCCTCTTCTATAATGTAGACTTCTTTCAAGACATAACTATTCATTACCCCAATTTTGCTAACTTCCATGCCTTTCTCCACAGTAAATGCAGCTAATATCTCCTGTGGTTCTACACATAGACAACTTCATTGATCTTTTTTTACGGGACCCTATTCCCACTCCCTAGTTACTTCTTTGTCCTTAATACACTTACAGAATCTCTTAGGATTCTCCTTATCATCATATGCCAAAGCTGTCTCCTTTTTCCCTCTTGATTTCCCACTTAATTATACTCCACTTTACTCCTCCAGGAATTCACTTGATACCAGCTGTCTATACCTGACATATACCTCCTTCTTTATCTTGACAAGAACCTCAATATCTCTACTCCTCCAGTGTTCTCTGCACTCTCCAGCCATGCCCTTCATACTAAAGGAACATACTGTCGCTAATGAATCGTTATCTCATTTTTGAAAGCTTCCCACATGCCAGACGTCCTTTTACATGCTCTGCCAATGGTGCTAGATGTTGTGTAACTGTTTCAAGTTGCTCACAAAATAGCAGAATGTAAATATTTTGAGAATGTTTTGATGGCCATTAAAATTGTTTGGAGTGATGTCTTGGAAGAATTGTAAACTGTGAGGAAGACAGTGTAGAATTTCATAATGACATCGCTGAGTTGATGAAGTAGACAGATAGGTGGCAGGTGAGTCTCAATGCAGATAAGTGGAAAGTGATATATTTTGGTCAGAAGAACATTGAAAGACAATATGAAATAAGAGGTATAATCCTAAAAAGCGAGCAGAAGCAAAGTGAGCTGGAAGTATTTGCACACAGGTCATTGAAGGTAGCAAGACAGTGATGACAGAAAAATTAAATTATACAGTATTCTCAGCTTCATTAATAAGGACATAGATTAATAAAGCATGGCAGTGATATTAAACTTGTATGAGATACTTGTTGGATCTCAAATCAAGCATTGTGCACAGTTGTGGCACCAAATTATAGGAAGAATTTGAATGCACTGGACAGAGTGCAGGAGCGATTTACAAGAATGATTCAAGGGATAAGAACTGTTTTCCTTGGAGTGAAGAAGGCTGATCGGAAATTTGATAGACTTTTAGAGGTTGGCTGTAAAAAGAACAAGAACCAGACAGCATAGATTTAAAGTGATTTGCAAAAGAATCAAGGGAAATGTGAGAAAAAAATGTGTTCACTCAGCAAGTAGTTCAGGTTTAGGATCCACTGCATGGTAGGGTGGTGGAGGAAGGCTCATATGAGAGGGTACTGGATGTTTATTTGGGTAAAAACAATGCTGTGTAAGGGTAGGGGGAAAACCAGGATATAGTGATGGTCATTTGAAGAGTCAGTATAGCCTTGATGAGCTGAAGGGCCTCATTCTGCACTGTAGCACTTCTCTGATTCTACGATTCATGTCCTTGGCAAACCTTTCAATTCATCATTTCCTCTTTCATGCACTACCACTCTTCACGATTGCCTCCTCTTACATTTTAATTTCTTGTTTCCAACTTGGGTCATATCTTCGACCGCCAGATTCTGCAAATGGAAAAGTGCCCGTGTGTGAGATGTTTTCACCATTCAAAATGAAACTCAGCCATCACACTGGATAGGGATTCTCACCATTGATTCCAATTCTGCCTTTAACTGTACACCCATAATCCATTCAAAGTGAAAATCCAACATAAGTTGAATTAAAAGTCAATCATGTAACATCCAATGGATGCATTAAGTATTTGTCCACAAATATTGCACTTAGTACCTCTGATTTTTTTTCAAAGGTCCAATAATATCTCATAAATGCCTTTTCGATACTATAAGTTAACAATGAATTGTTTTGGAAATTTGTACAATTAATATATAAACCATAAAATGTAGAGTAAAATGACAACATTAATTGCATGTAAATAGTACTGAAGTTCATTTCTTTGTCCACATGTGTTTATGTGTGTGCATGTATGTATTTGCATTTATAGACTAATAAGCAATAATGATTGTACATACAATTTAAGAGAGGGTCAAGGCACTGTTTGAAATTACAAATGATGTTGACAGTCAATTATATTCAGAGAGAGTTCTTTCAGCAGGATTACATGAAAGTTAAAGCTTTAGCACATAGTTAACATCAACTATGGAATTCTGGAATGCATTCCTATCCTGAAGGAAAACTATAAATACCAAAGCTGAATTTCAAAATTTTATGACAATATACAGCTTCGCACAAGATTTCACATGAATGTTACAAGATATCTATTTTACTGCAAATATGTCTTCAGTAGGTTGTTAGTACAAAACTTGATTATTACTGAATAGAGAGACATATTGTTCATGATTTACAACTTATGCTCATCAGGACATGCAAATTTCAAACAATCACAAACTCGAGCAGTATAAATTGTGGTGACTGTTTGACATTAAACATTGTAGCATATGTCCTGGTGACTATAAGATGAAAACCTTTCGTAACATGCATCTCTTTTCAGAACCTAGCTTTAGCTCATTGACACAGTTGCTCATTGGTCCTGCTTATGTTACCATTAACATTTTTACTCAACAAGATATCACCAAAGAATTATTCTCAATGGCATTGTTTGGCATATTGTTGGATAACAAGGTTGTTTATTTGCGAAGTGTATGAACAGCTAGCTGCAAATGTCTACACTGATTGATATTTGTCAGTCAGTCCTAAAATCGCAATGAAGAGGGAAAACTAGATCTGCTGGGTGATTAGATGTGCTTTTCATATGTCAAAAATCTAAAGTCAAAGGAGCAAATAAATATCTTACTATACCTTGTTGTTTTCTTCTAATATGCAAAAGTTTTAATATCTGTTTTCACTTTATCTTTTGTCGTCTTAGTATTTTCATTTCATTGTCAATGAGACCTGGCTTTAAGCTATATCTTTGAACTCAATGTGTATTGTACAAAATGTTCCTTACATTACATTAAAAAAAGTTTAAATGATAAGTACATTTCCTGTGTAGACTACTCTGAAGTTATTTGCAGGAATGCACATTTACAAAAGGATTTATAATCTCCATGCGTTTAAACAAATTTTCTGTACACTACAAACATGTAAAATGCTTACCACTTTCCACTGTATGTAGATTGTGTGTTGGGAGACATAGGATATGTGTGCAGATATCTAACTGAAGCAGCATCCATACTTTGAAAACAAGAATGATCCATTTTGAATGAGAAACATGGCATGACTCTCCGCACTGTGTTAACTCTAATTATTGCTGCTTGAAAGTTAAGGTTTATAAAGGTTTATATACCTGCAAAATCTGTGTTCTGTGGATTGTTGGTAGACTGACAGCTAATAATAATGATGTGACAGGTTGTGTGCAGCTTCTCGTACCAATGTGGAGAAAAGCCCCAAGGGACCAATGATATACCCACTCCATCTTTATAATAATGATGTCATCTGGGTTAGCGATGGCACTAATCATTTTAAAACATTCTTCAGGTATATATGTACTTTTAAAATATATGTGCTCAAATTCTCTTATCTTTATCATAAAAAAGAAAAGCTGATCTTTATCAGTTTACTGTAAGGATTATGGCGACTAGATACTATTAGTGAGCAATTCCACTCTAGAAATTGTTGCTGTCTATTTCATTGCCATGTAGACATTGTCTTCAATAATAAATAACAATCCTCCAACCTGCAACTCAACACATTTCTGTTTTATGTGACACTTAAAAATAGTTGAATAAACAACGAGAATTGTGGAGGTAGCAAAACATCTGATCATTTACAGATAAGCTGTAGGGTAGTGAACTGACAGTAAAAACACATTGCAAACGGATGACGAACTGATGATGATGCAGGATGCATTGTGAAAAAATTCAAGCACTTATTGACTGGGTGTTGACCAAGATAAGTAAATCAATGTATTTAAACCAGTTAAACAAAGTTGAAATACAATGATCATGAGAACAATAGCATAATATTATTTTTACTCGGCCAGTAATCCAAACATTTGGACTAGTGCCTGAGAGATATTGGCAAATTCCATCACTATTTTTGAATTTTAAATTTAGCTGATGAAATAAATTTGGAATAAAATATTAGTCATTTGGTACCATCATATGGACAAATGAACTAGGAGCAGGGACTAAATCAGCCAGCCCATCAAACTGACTTCACCATTCAATAGCCCACAGCTTTTTATCATTTATATAAATGATTTGGATGTGAATATAGGAGGTTAGTTAGTAGGTTTGCAGATGACAGCAAATTAGGTTGTGTGGTGGAGAGTGAAGAAGATTATATCAGAGTAGAACAGGACCTTAATCAGATGGGCCAATGCAGTTGGAGTTTAATTTAGAAAAATATGGGGTGTTGCATTTTGGCTAAGCAAACCAACGCAGGACTTATACAGTTAATGGCAGAGCACGAGGGAGTGATGTTGACCAAATAGACCTGGTTGGGTCTGGGTGTGGGTGGGGATGCAGGTCCATATTACCTTGAAAGTGGAGTCACAGGTAGACAGGGTGGTAAAGAAGGTATTTGATACGCTTGCCTTCATTGGCCATTATATTGAGTACAGGAGTTGGGATGTCATGTTGTGGCTGTACAGGACGTTGGTGAGGCCACTTTTGGAATATTGCATACAAGTTTTGATGCCTCTCTAGAGGAAGGATGTTGTTAAACTTGAGAGGGTGCAGAAAAGATTTACAAAGATGTTGCTGGGATTGAAGGGTATGAACTATAGGGAAAATAGGCTGGAACTTCTTTTCCCTGTAAAGTCAGATATGAGGGGTGACCATAAGGAGCTTATAGCGGAGTCTAAAACTAGAGGATGTATGTTTAAAATGAGAGGGGAAAGATTTAAAAAGGCCTTGAGGGGTACTTTTTTTCATGCAGAGGGTAGTGCATTTATGGAACAAGCTGCCAGAGGAGGTGGAACATTTAAAAAGCACCTGGATGGGTACATGAGTAAGAAAAGGACATTGGCCAAATGCTGGCAAATTGGACTAGGTCAGATTGGGTTGTTTGGTCAGGCAGATGAGTTGGACCAAAGGACTTGTTTCTGTGCTATATGACTCTATGGCTCTCAGTCCATGATTACTCCATGTTCCTGCCTATCCTCAATAACCTTTCACTCCCTTAGCATAAAACGAATCCATCTACTTTTGCATTAAAAGTGCTTCCACCATCTTTTTAGGAAGTGAATTCGAAAGACTCATGACCCTCTGTGCACAAAAAGTGTCCTTATTCTGTCTTAAATGGGCGATGCCTTCTTTCGAAACAGTGATTCCTCATTCTAGATTCTCACACAAATGAAAACAACCTTTCAGCATCTGCCCCTAAGGATCTTGTATGTTTCAATAAGGCACCTCTCAGGTAGTTTTTTTATTGACTTGTTCAGAAATGCTATTACCCACCTGAGCCTTCTTGTCCAGAAATAGGGACACTATCTCTGCACCACAAAAACTCTTTTAAAGTCATCTCTTTCTTTTCTAAAGTCTAGCAGAAGCAATTATAATCTGTTCAAACTTCCCTCTTAAGACAATTCACCCACTCAAGGTAATATTCTGTCAATCCTTTTCCGAATTGCTTCTAATGCATTCATATCCTTCTTTAAAATAGGAACCAATACCATACACAGAACTCTGGATGTTGTCTCACCAAAGACTTTGATTAAAACATTATGTTGATACTTCTGTACTTAATTCTATTTGCAATAAATGAGACCTCTCTATCAGCTTTCCTTATTACTTGGTGCACACGTGCTTTACAATAGGGAGTCCAGATCTCTCTTCATCTCAAAGTTCTGTAACCTGTCACTATTTAGATAATATAGTTCCTATTTATTCTTCCATCCAAAAATCCAACTTTACATTTTTCCACATTGTCCTACATTTTCCAGATCTTTGCTCATTCACTTAAACTTGAGAAAGTGAGGACTGCAGATGCTGGAGATCAGAGTCAAGAGTGTGTTGCTGGAAAAGCACAGCAGGTCAGGCAACATCCAAGGAGCAGGAGAAGATGTGTTGTGTTTTCCTGCTGTGTTTTCCCAGCAACACACTATCGACACATTCACTTAACCTGACTACGTCCCTCTGACATATCATTAGGCCCACTGTCTACCTTACCTTCTGGTTTATTTTTGCGCCATTATCACAGTCATTTATATAAATTGTAAAAGATTGAGGCCCCAACATGAATTCCTGTGGCACACCACTTGCTATACCTTGCTGATTAGAACTTGTTCCACTTATGCCTACTCTTGTTTTCCTGTTAACTAGCCAACTTCAATCCATGACAATATGTTACCGCTATACCTTTATTTTAATTCCCACAATAAATGTGGATGTCCGACCTTACCAAATGCAAACTAGAATTCTAAACATTGTACTTCAATTGGTTCAACTTTATCTACTTGTTACCTCCCTAAAAATTCCAATAGAGTAGTTAACATAATTTCCCTTTCTCAAAACCATGTTGTCTCTGCCTGATTACCTTAAGCAGTTCCATGTGCTTTGCTATAACATCCTTAATCTTAACTTCTGATTTCGTCCCCATGACAGAGCTAACTGCTCTGAAATGTTCTGCTTTCTGTCTCCCTCTCCCTTTTCATATAAAAAATTACATTTGCTATTTTCCAATAGATAGGAACATTTTCCTAATCTAAGGAACTTTGGAAAATTAAGATCAATGCATTAACTATCTCTCAAGCTACTGCGTTTAAGATCCTGAATGAAATTCATCAAGAACCAGGGACTTGTTTGCCAGCAGCTCAAATGGTTTGCTCAGGATCTCTTCCCTCCTGAACATAATTTTCTTGAGTTCTTCCCTCTCTTCCATTTTCTAATTTACAGCTGTTTCTGGGATTTTGCTTATATCCCCTGTAGTGAAAATGGATACAAAATACCTGTTCAATTTATCTGGCATGTGCTTACATTTCATTTCTAATTCCCAAGATTTATTTTACGTAGGGTCAATGTTCACTTTGGTTAATTCTTCTTTTTCAAAATCTGTAGAAACTTTAATTTTCCCTCCAGATTAATAGTTCAGTCATTTTTTCTCATATTCTGTCCAATCTTCTCCTAACAACAGTTTTGCACAAATATATGCTTTAAGTTTGATACTATCTTTACATTTTGAGGAAGGAGTGGATGACACAAATCTAAGAGCAAGTCAACACATAAAGTTACAAAAGTAATAAAAGAACGCAACTAAACACCCCTTATCTTGATGTATGTAGCAGTCAAAACATAACAGATTAACTGATAGTGCAAATATAAATAAATCAGTGCAATTTGATTGTCATTACCGAAACAAGCCTTAACCACAAACAGTAGGTCCTCCCATTGAAATTTTTTCTTACCAGGTTGTATCTGTTTGACATATCCTGAAATATCCCCATAGATGTCCACCACTATATCGCTGTTGACATATCCCTTAGTTTTGTTTGCCAGCTTACTTCAGTTAACATTGCTTGCATGACCTTATAATCACCTCTATTTAAGTTTAAAATACTAGTCTGTTATTCTTCCATTCTTCAAACTGTGTAAAATTAAATTATGTTATAATTGCTATTATACAGGTGTGCTTTCACAATGAAGCTATTAATTAATCCTCTCATTGGACATTGAAATATTTAGTATCGCCTACTCTCGGGTTGGCTCCAGAACTTGAAGTTTTAAGGAACTACCTGAAAACATTCTACTAACTTTTTATCTACGCTAGTTTTATTCATATGATTTTCCAGTCTGCACATTGATTAGAATTGTCCATGATATTGCCATACGTTTTCTGCTCTCATTATTCCTTTTATTTTATGCTCCATCTTATTGTATGCTTACTGTTTGAGTGCCTGTGTATCACTTCCAAAAGTGACTTCTTACCTTTATCATTTCACATTTCTAGCCAAACTGTTTCATATCAAACTTTTTCTAACTGAGTCATCTGTCTATTTGACTAATACAATGTTTTATTAACAACTCCATCTCTCGAGCTATTCCTACTTGCTGTCCATTTTAAATATCATATGCCCTTCAGTATTCAGATCTCAATCTCCGCCGTCGTATAGGCATGTTTCTGTAATGACAATCAAATTGCACTGATTTATTTATATTTGCACTATCAGTTAATCTGTTATGTTTTGACTATTACATACATCAAGATATGGGGCGTTTAGTTGCGTTCTTTTATTATTTTTGTAACTTTATCTGTTGATTTGCTCTTAGATTTGTGTCATCCACTCCTCCCTCTCATGGTCTGTTTATTATTACTAAAAATAATACATCTTTCTCTTGCCTTGTTTTGATTTTTTGATTCACCACATCTTCTCAAATTTGATCTTTTAACTCCGTAATATAATTTAAAATTTTCTCCATTTCCCCAGATAAATGACTCACTGGAATACTGGCCACAGCACTGTTCAGGTATAGACCAATAATATTGGCCTTATTTTTGCCTTTACTGGTGCCAGTAACCCATAGTACAGAATCTAAATCTCCCACACAATCTTTGAACCAAGCATTCATTGCTCTGATTTGGTTTTTCTGATGACAATTTGCACATGACTCAGGTTAAAATCCAGAGATTATTGCCTTTGAGGTTCTGATAATCAATTTGGTATTTAATACTTTACGCTGTCAAGTCAGAATCTATTTCCTTGCTTTGCCTTTATTTCTGCATAATCTACAATGATCAGGTCCACACTACTACCCTTTCACCCCTGACAAGTTCCTCTTGAGTGCTGAGGAGATGTTCTGACCTCCAGCATTACATAAAGTTAATGAACCCATCTGGCTCATTAATATCCTTGAGGGAAGGAAATCTGCTTTCCTTACCCAATCTGGCCTACATGTAACTCCAGACCTATACCCTTCACTTTGACTTAGTTCTCCAGTCTCATATGAAATAGTCTACAGCAAGATTCCATTGCTGATTCTGATCCATTGCAGTCTTTTTCACTCCAAATAGGTGATGTCTCTTACTCGAAGGCCTTCATTAAATATATTTTCCTCAGTCTTCTTCAGCAGCTCCACCTCCCTTTCCCATCTGGTAGTTTCATTCCTACTGTTACATCGTTATTTACTGTGGAAAAGGACAATGGAAGGTATAGAATGTAAAGAAATAAATGGTGACAGCTTGAAAAATGTCCACATTACAGAGGAGGAAGTGCTGGATGTCTTGAAATGCATAAAAGTGGATAAATCCCCAGGACCTGATTATGTATACCCGAGAACTCTGTGGAAAGCTAGAGAAGTGATTGCTGGGCCTCTTGCTGAGACATTTGTATCATCGATAGTCACAGGTGAGGTGCCAAAAGACTGGAGGTTGGCTAACGTGGTGCCACTGTTTAAGAAGGGCAAGTTGTTGGAGGGAATCCTGAGGAACAGGATGTACATGTATTTGGAAAGGCAAGGACTAATTAGGGACCGTCAACATGACTTTGTGTGTAGGAAATCATGTTTCACAAACTTGATTGAGTCTTTTGAAGAAGTAACAAAGAAGTTTGATGAGGGCAGAACAGTGGATGTGATCGACTTCAGTAAGGTGTTTGGCAAGGTTAGATCTTATGGAATACAGGGAGAATTAGCCATTTGGATACAGAACTGGCTCAAAAGTAGAAGACAGAAGGTGGTGAATGAGGGTTGTTTGTCAGACTGGAGGGCTGTGACCAGTGGTGTGCCACAAGATCGGTGCTGGGTCCACTACTTTTCATCATTTATATAAATGATTTGGATGTTAGCATAAAAGGTATAGTTAGTAAGTTTACAGATGACACCAAAATTGGAAGTGTAGTGGACAGTGAAGAAGGTTACCTCATATTACAATGAGATCTTGATCAAATGGGCCAATGGGTTGAGAAGTGACAGATGGAGTTTAATTTAGATAAATGTGAGGAGCTACATTTTGGGAAAGTAAATCTTAGCAGGGCTTATACACTTAATGGTAAGGTCCTGGGGAGTGTTGCTGAACAAAGAGACCTTGGAGTGCAGGTTCATAGCTCCTTGAAAGTAGAGTCACAGGTAGATAGGATAGTGAAGAAGGTGTTTGGTATGCTTTCCTTTATTGGTCAAAATATTGAGTGCAGGAGTTGGGAGATCATGTTGTGGCTGTACAGGACATTGGTTAGGCCACTGTTGTAATATTGTGTGCAATTCTGGTCTCCTTCCTCTCAAAAAGATGTTGTGAAACTTGAAAGGGTTCTGAAAAGATTTACAAGGATGTTGCCAAGGTTGGAGGATTTGAGGTATAGAGAGGTTGAATAGGCTAGGGCTGCTACAGAAAATTTCAATAAGGATGCAACTGCTGGACTAACTAGCATTGGTTTCAGCCTAATACACAATAGATGCACAACCCATCCAATCAACCCCTGCATTCACATCTGTGAACCTCCAGTTCTCTAGAAGTGGAAATTGTCTCCCAGATTAGTCAAAGAATAGCTTGACAGAATCAAACCGAATCATACCTTTCAGCCAAACTCCCAGATTTTCTCATCACCATTCCTAGGATTGTCCTGTTCCCCTTGCAAGACAGTGGTCCAGAGGTGGTACGCATTGGTGAAAGAGTGGCTGTGTGAATTCTCCACATTGTCTCATGACCAAATGAGATTTAATGGCATGAAACATGAGAAGGGAAACATTCCATTGATTAATGTTTCCGTCAACTGATAAATCAGTGCCTTCTCATAGTGAACAGAAAGAAGCATTGACCATATCAAAGGCACAGAGTGGACATCAGCAGGAGGACTGTAATGTCCAGTCACCAATCCATGTATCACAGATGAATTAGTTCATGACCACAGTGACAGGTATGACTGGTGCATAGTCCATATGAGAACAAAGTCTCACCAGATTAGAGATGTGTGATGATGTGTGATGCAATCAATATTCTAGTTTCAAAATATCCACAATGAAGAACTATGAAGAGAATTGTATTTCTCCTCAATCTGTAAACTTAAGGTTTGGCATATCTCTCATTCTGTGATGACTAACACTGCTGCCTCACAGTGCCAGAGACCTGGGTTCAATTCCCGCCTCAGGCAACTGACTGTGTGGAGTTAGCACAATCTCCTCGTGTCTGCGTGGGTTTCCTCCGGGTGCTCCGGTTTCCTCCCACAGTTCAAAAATGTGTAGGTTAGGTGAATTGGCGGTGCTAAATTGCCCATACCATTAAGTGAAGGGTTAAATGTAGGGGAATGGTCTGGATGGGTTGTGCGTCGGTGTGGACTTGTTGGGCTGAAGGGCCTGTTTCCACACTGTAAGTAATCTAATCTAATCTAATCTAACATAGAACAAAGCCTGGTTCAATGAGAAGTTTGGGAGAGCATACAAAGACTCACATGAGGGTATATCAGAAAGAAAGCTACCAGCCTGGTAAAGATACCATACAGGACAGTGTGTACATGCTATATGGTGAAAGCAGCATACCAAAGACAGAGTAAAATGCTATCAAAACCAACAGATCAATTCAAAGTTCTGCAGTCCTGTCACATCCATCTATGAATAATGGTGGACAATAAAGCAATTAACAGTAAACTAACTAACTTTTAATCCAGATCATGATTCCAGTTCAAAAATAGGGACTGCAGGACCATTTGTTGTGGTCAGGTTTGTGGTGCCAAACATTATCCATTCTTAGTGCAGTGGATGTAGAAATGAAAATTGGGGCCAATGCAATGCTTTCAAACATTGCTTTTCACGGTTGATTCAAAAGCAGCATTGAAGGATGCCTGGGTTACTTTTTTCAACTTTCTTCATTGCAAAATGCATTATTTTACCATGATGTTGCTCGAATGAATTCAAGATTACAGACACATTCGCCCCTTTTGATTCACTAGAGCTGACTGAAATTGTCTTGCTCCATTATAAAGGTGAGATTATGATAAGTGGTTAAGGTGTTTACTATTCTTACATTTTAACAAAGTATATACATTGGTGGTAAAGAAAATAAAGTATGTAGAAGTTAAATAATTAAATGAGCAAATAATTAAATGACTAAGTTTCAGTTGGGAAGGCAGTTCAGGTGATGTATCAAGATGCAGCATGTGAGAGTTTCTAGCTAAAATTGTGATCAAGAGCAAGTATGTCTGTGGTAAATGTTTGAAGTTTGTGCAACTTCAGCTGTGAGTTTATGAGCTGAAGGCTAAACAACTGACACTGCGACACATCAGGGAGGGAAAGTTATTTGGACATCTTGTACCAGGAAACAGTCATATCACTGAGGATTGGGTCTTCTGATTTGGTTGGGGGTCAATGAAAGGAGGATGCCACTATTAGTGAGGTAGATAAGGGGCTCCAAAGGGCAGAAGTGCAGGAGTTTCAGCAGTGTTTCAATAAATGTGAGGTTCTCTCAGCCTGTTTGGTTGAGAGTGGGGGCTGCAAGGTGGATGTGCAAACTCACGATGACACTGTGGCACAGGACGCCATTCAAGTGGGAGGACGGAATGGATGGGGAAATAGCAAAGAATGTACAGAGGAACCTTGATTATCCAGCATTCAATTATCTGAATATCGGATTATCCAGCAAACACGCAACGCCCCAATGCTCGGCTAAACTATGTAATCTGGTATTCGAGTATCTGGAATTTGATTAACCAAACAAAATACTCCCTACCCATGTCCTTCAGATAATCAAGGTTCTTCTGGACAAGTAGGTGATAATATAGTCAGGTGGTTTCATACCATTCCTGGCGGGAAATAGTGACAGTCCAAAGGTCTGTATTGCCTGTCCAGTGCTAGGGTTGGAACAGCTGCAGTGGAAAGGGCAGGATTCAGTGATCATAGTCCATGTAGGTGCCAATGGCACAGGTAGAACTAGGCAAGGGATTCTGCAAAAAGACTATGAAAACTAAGCACAAAATTGAAAAGCAAAACCTCAAAGATTATAATCTCTGGATTATTACCTGAGCTGTGTAAAATTGGCATAGGGTAAAAATTAAAACTGAACTGTCAAATGTGTGACTGAAAGACTGCTTTGGGAGAAAACACACTGGCATGAGTTCCAGGGACAGTAGGGACAATACTATTGGGCAGACTATACCCAAAACATGATGGTTGCAAGTCATAAGCAATGAGATAGAGAAGATTTTAAACTAAATGTTGGGAACAAGATACCAAATATGGGATACTGCAATATGTCAAAGAGTAGATACATGTTAGGAAAGGAAAATACTCAAAAAGAAAATGAGGGTTAAGGTGTGAGGAAAAATCCAGTAGTTACTCCAACAATCAAGACTGCATGTTCTAAAGACAGTAAAAAGACAAAACTAAAGGGTCCTTCTGCACAAATGTCTTTTAATTGAGAGTGTATATTCAAATAAGCAAATATGATCTCATAGCCAAGATTTGGTCATCAATATTGAGGGGTAGTTAATATTCAAGAAAAAATTAAGAAAAATGAAGTCAGGTAAAGCTGAAGGGTTAAGATAATTGATTTGTGCGATAGAATCATGTGAATCATAAAAGTGTTACAGCACAGAAGACGGCCATTCAGCTATGCTGCTTGCACTGGCTTATTAAATGAGTATCATGACTTAGTGCTAATCTCCAGCTTTCTCCTCACACCTTTTCATATCATTTTTACAATCATCCAATACCATTGTCAGTTGCTCAAGTAAAGTTGCCTCAACCACATTTCCAGGCAGAACATTCCAAACTTTAACTCATTGTTGAATGACAAAGCTTTTTCTCTCTTTACCCTTACTTGTTTTAGAGTTTATTAGAAATAAGCTTGGTCCAGGATTAGAACTAGTTTGAGTGGAGATGAGGCAGAGTATGGAATAGAAGAAACTAGTAGAAGTGGCTGCAGGTCCCTTCACAGTAACTGCAATGTTGGACAAATTTTGCAAGAGGAAATATGAGGTATTCAAGATAAAGGGAATGACAATAATCTACAATCTTTAATAATAATCCTTAATCTATTTATAATTTGGAAAAGTCGGCAGTTAGAGCACGTATGAGGGGTTCAGACAATGTGTCATATGAAACGTTGTATTGAACAATCAGATAGGATTAATTAATTAAGATTCCCCCCCCTCAGGAATAGGGGCCACAATACAATTGAATGTTACATCCAGTTTAAAAGGGAGAAAACTGGGTTTATGATTAATATTTTCAATCTGAATAAATGTGACTATATGACCATGCTAAAATGAATTAGGGGATAAAGAGAAGCAATGGTAGACATTTAAAAAGATTCCTTAGAGTACTCAGAATAAGTATATTCCTACTGCAAAACAACCTTTCAGAAGGCACACATCATAGATAAATAAAAAAATTAGGGAAAGCATTGAAATAAAGGAAAAAGCATATAACTGCGTAAAGATGCATGTCAGTACGGATGATTGATCAAAATACAAGGACTGACAAAAACTAACTAGAAGAATATCAGGAGGATAAAATTAGAGTGTGAGAGGAAATTAGGAATGTAAAAATAGATAGCATGAATTTCTACAGGTATTTAAAGAGAAAAAGTGTCAGTTAAGTAGGTATTGGTCACTCTCTAGAGAGTGAGAATGGCAAGTTAATAGCAGATAGCAAGGAAATGGAAGATAAAGTATTTCTTTACAATAGAGAATACAAAATGTATTTCAGTAATTACTGTAAATCAGGAGATGGAAGGGAGCTAGGAACGTTTGTAAATTATAATCACAAGGAAAGTGGTCCCAAGCAAATTCATGGAACTGCTGGCTAACTAGTCTCTAGGTCCAAATGGACTTCATCCTAGGATCTTAAAAAACATTGCTGATGAGCTTGTAGATACGTTGGTGTTGATTTTCTGAGATTCACCAGATTCAGGAAAGGTTCCATTGTGCTGTAGAGTATCAAATATAAACTCTCTGTTCAGGGAGGGAGGTATAAAATAGGAAACTTTAAGTAAGTTAGCTTGACATCTGCAATGGTGGAAGATATTAGAATCAATTGTTAAAGAGATAATAGCTGAAAACTTAGAAAAACTCAAGGTTATTGGAAAGAATCAGCATGGTTTATCAATGGGGAATTATGTTGAACCAATCTTTTGGTTCTTTGAGTGAGTAATGTACATTATGGATAAAGGGAGCCTGTAAATGTACTGTCTTTGGAGTTCCATTTGATAAGGCATTTGCGTGGCATTTGATAAGGTACCACACCAAAGGTAATTGCAGAAAATAAAAACTCATGCTTTACGATGACATGCTAGTCTAGATAGAAGATTGGCTAACTGGCAGAAAAAGTGTGAGTGCATAAATGGGTGTTTGTCTGGTTGGTAGCATGAGACAAGTGAAATTCCTCAGGAGTCAGTGCTGGTGCTTTAACTCTTTACAATTTACATCAATAGCTTAGAATGTAGGAATGAAGGCATGGTAGCTAAACTTGCAGATGAAAGATAGGAAAGTATGTTGTGAAGAAGAGATCAGGAAAATTTAGATAGTTTGAGTGAATAGGCAAGTTGGAGGAAAACATGCAAAAAAGTGAAGATTTTCATCTTAACAGGAAGAATAAAAAGCAGATCATTACTTAAATGGAGAAAAACTGCAGAATTTTGATATGCAGGGGGATGTAGGTGTTCTGGTGTATGTCACAAAATGTTAGTATGCAGGTACAGAATGTAATGAAAAAGGCTAATGAGATACTATCCTTTATTGTGAAAGGAATTAAACGGAAAAGTTAGTAATGTTATGCGGGAGAAAGTGAGGACTGCAGATGCTGGAGCTCAGAGTTGAGAGTGTGGTGCTGGAAGAGCACAGCAGGGCAGGCAGCATCCGAGGAGCAGTAGAACTGATGTTTCGGCATAAGCCTTTCATCAGGAATTTGGGCATAAGCCATGATGAAGGGCTTGTCCTCGAAACATCAATTCCCCTGCTCCTCAGGTGTTGCCTGACGTGCTGTGCTTTTCCAGCACTACACTCTGGACACTAGTAATGTTATGCCTCAGTTATACAGGATATAGGTGAGATCACACTTTGTGACTCTGTGTGCAGTTTTGGTCTTCTGATTTAAGGAAGGATATAAATGCAGTGACAATGTGTCAGAGGAGGTTTACTAGATTGGCACCTGCAATATGTGTTGTCTTTTGAAGATAGATTGGTAGGTTAAAAGAGTGAAGAGTGAATGCATTGAAGGGTATAAAATTCTGAATGATTTTAACAACATGGATATGGAAAGGATGTTTACTGTTGAGGGTGAGTCCAAAAAAAGGGGATACTGTTTTAAAATAATAGGTAATCTTTTCAGGACAGAAAATAGGAACATTTTTTTCTCTCAGATGTTTGTGTGATTTTGGAACGTTTGACTCCGAAGACAGTGCAGGTCAGGTCATTGAATATGTTTAAGTCAAAGATAGACAGATTTATGTTAGACAAGGGAATCATCAGTTTTTGAGGTTAGATGAAAATGTAGAATTCAAAATACAAACAAATCCACCATGATCTTATTGACACCTAACAGATATCAAACATATCTGACTAACATGATATTCACTTCAACTAAAATACAGGCTTTCCATTGAAGGTTTCATACATGGTTACAGACAAATGTAATAAATGAAAGATCAAACCAACATAATTTAAAATATTTGTGGACTTAACATGCTATCCTTATCAAACTTGATAATTAAACTATAGAAGGTTTCATGGTTGTTGGATGGGAAGGAAGCTGATTGCAAAAATAAAGTTCCATTCTCAGAGGACAGGTAGATCAAAGTTTATATCAATTGTACTTCAACAAGTTTGATGATTTAACATAATTTGCTTCAGACAAAACTATTACAAAAGGGCCAAATGGCCTTCTTCAGTTCCTTGGTCATAAATTATTGTTTAAATTCTGAAGCTAGATGCTTCACACAAAATAAAAATTTCTACCTCTTCATTTCAACCTATCAATGCAAAATTATTACAGAGTCTTATGTCAGTTTTGATTAAATAATCAATAGAATATGTTCAGCATATATCTCCATGTTGGCCTTCACTGTTGAAATCGTTGATCTGAAAAGAACACATTTTACGTTAGGCAGTTTCACTCAGATGTAGCAAATTCACAAATCATTGAAGAAGATGGAGCTCAGCAAAATCAGAACATATGAAAAGATCATTCTATAACTTTTTAATCAATCACTATGATTTTAGAATTCAAGGATATGACCCTTTCTCCTGCAAGAAATATTGTGAAGTACATGTTATATTAAAGATTTTGTGCCAAAGACATTTACGCTCTTTAAGATCATTTCAATTAATATTTAAAACCACAAAATAAGATGTATATTGATTGAGAGCAGCTAAAACATTAGCATTTGACCAAAGTCTTTGCTATTCTGACATAGGTACATGATGTACAGACATGGAATGACCATTATTTTTAGTAATTTGCTAATCATAACCAATCTGCTATGATATACAACATGTGTTAAAAAAAATACTAATGGCTTTGTTTATTGGGAACACAGCACATTTGTAAAACAGACTCTGATTGCAAGTCTCCAAAGCAGCAAAACCAGAAGCTTTTAAAAATGTCTTATATAAATGCAACACAACTATCTTGTTCATGTACTCTATATCCTGATTAGTAAAGCCATTAGTGCTGTATACTTTATTGCTCTCTCAGTCTGTTCTACCATATTCAATGACCTGTGCACGTGTACACATAGGTCTGCTCCTGCAGTCCCTTTAAAATTGTACCAACTATTTTATATTGTATTCTAATGTTCTTCCTCATTTCTCTGTATCGAACCTCATCTGCTTGCCCACTCCACCAACACATAATGTCCTTTTGAAATTGGCATTTGGAGTGGGAGGAGTGACAGCGAGGACTAGAGGCCCAACAGGAAGATAAATGTAAAAACTTCAAAAATATAAAAGCTTACCTCATGTATAAGTGAAGGACAGACTGAGCATGAATGTACATGGGACTGTTGGGTAAGTGAGGTTTTATATTTGGGAGGTTGTTTTACCCGAAACATGACTCAGGTAGTGTTTCCAACCCATCCTCCTCCTCCTTTAAACAAAAAAAAGTTTCTTTGAGCTGGGTTGGTAAGGTGACTAGTTTCTTTTTTTTTAAGTTTTTCAGTAGCCTCATTGGGAATTTAGAATAGTGGGAATGGAGTTGAATGTTCACCCTGCAGAATGCAGGAGGAAAGGTTCACCGGTAGTGTCTCTGCTGACCGCATCTGTGGGAAGTGCACACAATTCCAGCTCCTTGAAAACCATTTTAGGGAACTGGAGACAGAGCTGGATGAAAATCGGATCATTTGAGAGGAGGAGGGGGTTATTGAGAATTGTAATGGGGAGGTAGTCACACCGTGGTAAAAGAAGAAGGTGGATATGTTACTGTCAGGGGCGGAAAGGGAACCGGCAGGCAGTGCAGGGAACCCCTGTGGCTGTTCCCCTCAACGACAAGTATACTGTTTTAGAAACTGTTGCAGTGGGACGACTTACAAGGGGTAAGCATTGGGGCACAGGTCTCTGGCACAGAGTCTGTCCCTGTTGCTCAGAAGGGAAGGGGGAAGAGGAGCAGAGCATTAGTCATTGGGAACTTCATAGTTAGGGGGAACAGATGGGACTGCTGTTCTGTAGGAGTTGGTGTGTTGCCTCCCAGGTGCCAGGGTTCATGATGTGTTTGATTGTGTTTTCGGGATTGTTGAGGGGGAGGGGGCACCTCAGGTCATGGTCCATGTGGACACCAATGACATAGGTAGGAAAAGAGATGGGGATTTCAGGCAGAAATTCAGGGATTTAGAGTGGAAACTTAGTGCTAGAACAAACAGAGTTGTTGCCTCTGGTTTGTTGCCTGTGCCACTTGCTAGCCAGGCAAGGAATAAGCAGAGAGAGGAGTTGAACACGTGGCAGGAGGGAGGGTTTTGGATTCCTGGATAACTGGGGCTCTTTCTGGGGTAGGTGGGACCTCGACAAACAGGATGATTTTCACCTGAACCAGAGGGGTACCAATATCCTGGGCAGGGGGATATTTGCTAATGCTATTCGGGTGGGTGTAAATTAACTCAGCAGGGGGTTGGGAACCAAAATTGTAGTTCGAGGATACAGGAGATTGAGAATAGTGAAGTCAGAACTAAGATTTCAAGATCGCAAGAAGGCACCGGCAAGCAAGACATTGGTTTGAAGTGTCGACTTCAATGCCAGGAGCATTCGGAATAAGGTGGATAGACTTGCAGCATGTGTTGGTATGTGGGATTTTGATATTGTGGCCATTTCAGAGACATGAGTAGAGCAGGGATAGGAATGGTTATTGCAGGTTCCAGGATTTAGATGTTTCAGTTAGAACAGAAAAAATGGTAAAAGAAGAGGTGGTGTGGCATTGTTAGTCAAGGACAGTATTGCAGCTGCAGAAAGGACGTTTGAGTACTTGTCTACTGAGGTAGTACGGGCTGAGGTTAGAAACAGGAAAGGAGAGGTCACCATGTTGGGAGTTTTATGTCTCCCTCTAAATAGTTCCAGAGATGTAGAGGAGAGGATAGCAAAAATGATCCTTGACAGGAGCGAGAGTGACAGGTTAGTTGTTACGGGAGACTTCAACTCACCAAATATTGACTGGGAATACTATAGTTCAAGTACTTGAGATTGATCATTTTTTGTCCAATGTCTGCAGAAGGGTTTCCTGACACAGTATGTAGACAGGCTATCAAGGGGTGAGGCCACATTGGATTTGGTACTGGGTAATGAACTAAGACAGGTGTTAGATTTGGAGCTAGATGAGCACTTTGGTGGTCGTGACTACGATTCGATTATGTTTACTTGAGTGATGGAAAGGGATAAATATATACCACAGGGCAAGAGTTATAGCTGGGGGAAAAGCAATTATGATGCGATTAGGCAAGATTTAGGATGCATAGGATGGAGAAGAAAACTGCAGAGAATGGGCACTGTTGAAATGTGGAGCTTATTCAAGGACCAGCTACTACAGGTCCTTGATAAGTATGTACCAGTCAGGCAGGGAGGAAGTGGTTGAGTGAGGGAGCCATGGTTTACTCAGGAAATTGAATCTCTTGTCAAGACAAAGAAGAAGGCTTATGTTAGGATGAGATGTGATGGCTCAGTTAGGGTGCTTGAGAGTTACAAGGTGGCCAGGAAAGATGTAAAGAGAGAGCTAAGAAGAGCCAGGAGGGGACATGAGAAGTCATTGACAGGTAGGATCAAGGAAACCCCTAAGACTTTCTATAGGTATATCAGGAATAAAAGAATGACTCGAATAAGATGAGGGCAAATCAGGCATAGTGGTGGGAAGTTGTGTATGGAGTCAGAGGAGATTGGGCAAGTGCTAAATGAATATGTTTTGTCAGTATTCACACTAGAAAAAGACAATGTGGCCAAGGAGAATACTGAGATACAGGCTCCTAGACTAGATGGGATTGAAAGAAAGAGGTGTAAACAAGTCTGGAAAGTGTAAAAATAGGTAAGTCCCATTGGCCGGATAGGATTTATCCTCGGATTCTCTGGGCAGCCAAAGAGGAGATTGCCTAGCCTTTTGTTTTTGATCTTTATGTTGTCATTGTCTATAGCAATAGTGCCAAAAAACTGGAGGATAGCAAATGTTGTTCTCTTGTTCAAGAAGGGGAGTAGAGACAACCCTGGTAATTATAGACCTGTGAGCCTTACTTTGGTTGTGGGTAAAGTGTTGGAAAGGGTTATAAGCAATAGGATTTATAAACATCTGGAAAGGAAAATGTTGATTAGGGATAGTCAACATGGTTTTGTGAAGAGTAGGTCGAGCCTCACAAATCTTATTGAGTTTGTTGAGAAGATGACCAAACAGGAAGATGAAAGTAAAGCAGTTGATGTAGTTTACTCAGGAAGTAAATGGATTTCAGTAAGGCGTTTGATAAGGTAGACTATTGCACAAAATACAGAGGCATGGGATTGAAGGTGATTTTGCGTTTTGGATCAGAAACTGGCTCGCTGAAAGAAGAGAGTGTGGTAGTTGATGGGAAATGTTCATCCTGGAGTTCAGTTACTAGTGGGGTACTGCAAGGATCTGTTTTGTGTCCACTGTTGTTTGTCATTTTTATAAATGACGTGGATGTGGGCATAGAAGGATGGGTTAGTAAATTTGCAGATGAGACTAAGGTCGGTAGAGTTGTGGATAGTGCCGAAGGATGTTATACTTTACGGAGAG
The DNA here is from genome assembly GCF_020745735.1 of Hemiscyllium ocellatum. Taxonomy (NCBI): domain Eukaryota; kingdom Metazoa; phylum Chordata; class Chondrichthyes; order Orectolobiformes; family Hemiscylliidae; genus Hemiscyllium; species Hemiscyllium ocellatum. The sequence goes on from NC_083402.1 coordinate 49,670,005, forward strand.
ACATAGATAAGCTGCAGAGCTGAGCTGAGAGGTGGCAAATGGAGTTCAATGTGGAAAAGTGTGAGGTGATTCACTTTGGAAGGAGCAACAGGAATGCAGAATACTGAGCTCATGGCAAGATTCTTTACAGTGTAGATGAGCAGAGATCTCAGTGTCCAGGTACATAGATCCTTGAAAGTTGCCACCTAGGTTGATAAGGTTGTTACGAAGGCATACAGTATGTTAGCTTTTATTGGTAGCGGGATTGAGTTTTGGAACCATGATGTCATGCTGCAGTTTTTCAAAACTCTGGTGTGGCCACATTTGGAGTATTGTTTGCAGTTCTGGTCACCACATTATCGGGAGAACGTGAACGCTTTGGAAAGGGTTCAGAAGAGATTTACTAAGATGTTGCCTGGTATGGAGAAAAGGTTGTGACTTGAGGCTGTTTTCGTTAGAGAGAAGAAGATTGAGAGGTGACTTAATTCAGACATATAAGATAATCAGAGGGTTAGATAGGTTGGACAGTGAGAGCCTTTTTCCTCAGTTGGTGATGGCTAGCATGAAGGGACATAGCTTTAAATTGAGGGGTGAAAGATACAGGACAGATGTCAAAGGTAGTTACTTTACTCAGAGAGTAATAGGGGCGTGCAACACCCTGTCTGCAACAGTAGTAAACTCATTAACTTTAAGGGTATGTAAATAATCATTGGATAGGCAAATGAATGCGAATGGAATAGTATAGGTTAGAAGGGTTTTAGATTGGTTCCATAGGTCTGCATAATATTGAGGGCCAAAGGGTCTGTACTGTGCTGTAATATTCTATGTTCTATGTTCTTTGAAATTCCTCACTATATCCCTCACAGCTTACAATTCTCTCAGGTTTCATGTCATTTGCAAACTTTGAAATTGTTCCCTGCCCATCAAGACATAGACAATTCATACATATTGATAGCCTTTTATTTCATCACATTAAATTATTTTAACATCAGAACCTATAAGATTCTTGAAAAGGCAAGGCCTAACAAAGTATACAGCGTCCAAGTGAATACACGCATGATTTCTTTAATGTTCTCCAGTGGAACTAGTTTAGTTTGGAAAATTTGATTGGCATGGATGAGTTGGACCAAAGAGTCTGTTTCCATTCTGTATACTTCCAAGACATTTTTTATATATCTGGAGTCCCCCTGTGCCATGAAAGAAGCAGAGGTCGACAATTTCTGATATGTCTTATTCAAGTAAAATGCTGAAAACATTATAATATGTTGTAATGAATATTTTAAATTATATATGATAGTTTAAGCAATTAAAATAATTACTTTAATATAACCACACATGTTTGAGTTGAAGCAGTGTCAGACTGAGTTCAATGAGTATAATCTCTTGCCTGTTGTTCATGAATGACAGAGGTTTTTACTAACTTGGTGTGTGGTCAGTTAGCTCAGATGGCTGTTTAGTGATGCAGAGTGATGTCAACTGTGTGAGCTCAATTCCTATACTGGTTGAGATTTCCATGAAGGAGTCTTTTTCTCAGCCTCTTCACTTGCCTGAGGCATAGTGACCCTGAGTTAATTCAACGCCAGTAGTCTGTCTCTAATGAAACCGCAGCCCTATGGTTTGGTACACCTAAGGCAAGTTGACCTTTTAGCAAAGGTAGTTCTGAGGAAAGGTCACCAGACCCAACACGTTAGCTCTGATTTCTCTTCACCGAAGCTGAGAGACCAGCTGAGCTTTTCCAGCAATTTCTGTTTTTGTTTACCTTTTAGTAAGTCTGCTGAAATAAATATCATGAAACTTATTAATGAGATACATTGTACATGGAAAGTATATTCCCAGTTCATAATATGGTGCTCTTCCAAGGAATTAATTTCTATTGTGGTATGTATGCCAAATATCACTCACATGTTCATATCAAAATTTCTAGCCCCTTATGTATCTGTCACATTTAGGAAATATGTTTGATGCTAGTTTCTTCCAATCTTAAAATTCTAATTTGTAAGCATCTGCAAATTTTCCTCACTCACAGGAGCAAAACAAAAAGCATGTATTAACCTCAAGATTTGCCTCTGTACAGTGATTAAACATTGTGACTTTAAAGGGATAGGTTCAATTAATCATAGCAGTAAAATAATTAAATGTACACTACACAGTGTAACCAACATTTTCATCAGACAGTTTATCACAAAACTTGCTTTGAGAAATGCCATCAGTGATCTAAGTAGTTCTGAAAGAACAAAGAACAAAGACAAATACAGCACAGGAACAGGCCCTTCTGCCCTCCAAGCCTGCACTGAAACACTTTGCCCTTCCATACTAAAAATGCCTTTACTCACATGATTCATATCCCTTTATTCCCTGCCAAATTCATGTATTTGTCCAGGTGCTTCTTGAATGCTGCTATTGTGTCTGCTTTCACCACCTCCTCTGGCAGTGCATTCCAGGCACTCACCATCCTTTATGTGAAAAACTTGACTCGCACATGTCTTTTAAGTCTCCCCCTTGCACCTTGAACCTATGTCCTCTAGTAATTGACACCACCACGCTGGAGTAAAAAGCCTCATTCTTCCCACTCTACCCATGTCATTCACAATCTCATACACTTCAATCAGGATGGCCCTCAACCTCCTGCAGTCCCGTGAAAACAAACCCAGTTTAACCAACCTTTCTTCATAGCTAAACACCCTCATACCAGGCAACATCCTGGTAAAACCTTTCCCTACCCTCTCCAAAGTATCCTTATCCTTCTGGTAATGTGGTGACCAGAACTGTATGCAGCATTCCAACTATGGTCTAACTAACGTTCTAAAAAGCTGCAGCTTAACATTTCTGTAATTATACTCAATGCAATAAATGCAGTCATGCCACAGGCCTTTTTTGCTATCTTATCTACTTGCGCTGCCATCTTAAGTGATCTGTGGATCTGCATATCCAAATCTCTCTGCATATCAATATACCTAAGGATTCTGCCATTCACTGTATAATTTCTATCTGTACTTGACCTTCCTGATGAAGGGCTTTTGCCCGAAACATCAATTTCGCTGCTCGTTGAATGTTGCCTGAACTGCTGTGCTCTTCCAGCACCACTGATCCAGAATCTGGCTTCCAGCATCTGCAGTCATTGTTTTTACCTTCCAAAATGTATTAAGAGTATGGTTCTGGAAATGCACGGCAAGTCAGGCACCATCTAAGGAGCAGGAGAATCGACGTTTCGGGCAAAAGCCCTTCATCAGGAAAGAGGGTGTGAGTCAAGGTGGCAGAGAGATAAATGGGAGGGGGGTGGGGCTGGGGAGGAAGGTAGCTGAGAGTGTGATAGGTGGATGGGGCTGGGGGTGAAGTTGATAGGTCAGAGAGGAGGGTGGAACATATAGATGGGAAGGAAGATTGACAGGGGGGATAGGTCATGAGGGCAGTGCCGAGTTGGAAGGTTGGAACTGGGATAAGGTGGGGGCAGGAGAAATGAGGAAACTGGTAAAATCCACATTGATACTGTGTGGTTAGAGGCTCTCAAGGAGAAAGATGAGACTTTCTTCCTCCAGACGTTTGGTGAGTGGCAATGGAAGAGGCCCAGGACCTGCCTGTCCTTGGCGGATTGGGAAGGGGAGTTGAAGTCTTTGGCCATGGGGTGATGGGGTTGGTTGGTATGGGTGTCCCAGAGATGTTCTCTGAAGCGCTCTGCAAATAGGTGTCCTGTCTCCCCCATGTAGAGGAGACCACATTGGGAGCAATGGATACTGTAAATGATGGAAGTAAGGGCGGAGTTGTGGGTGCAGATTTTGCAATTCCTCAGTGGTAGGGGAAGGTGCCGGGAGGGGAGGGTGGGTTGGTAGAGGGTGTGGACCTGACAAGGGAGCCACAGAGGGAATGGTCTTTACGGAAAACGAATAGGGGTTGGGAGAGAAATAGGTCTCTGATGGTTGGGTCCTTTTGTTGATGGTGGAAATGACGGAAGATGATGCGATGTATGCGGAGGTTGGTGGGGTGAAAGGTGAGGACCGGGGGAGGGTTCTGCCCTTATTGCGGTTGGAGGGAGTGGGTGGTGGAAATGTAGGAGGATGATGCGATGCATGCAGAGGTTGTATCACCTCACATTGTCCAGATTAAACTTCATCTGCCATTTTTCTGTCCATGCCTCCAACTGATCTATATCCTGATGTATCCTCTGACAATCTTCTTCACTATCTGCAACTCCACCAATTTTTGTATATTTTGCAAACTTACTACTTGGACCAGCTATGTTTTCCATAAAGAGTAAAAGACAGCTATTAATAAAGCATCATTATGCTCTTGTGCATTATCTGATGCTGAGGCAAAATGTTATTCCCAGTGTATGGCGATTGAACTGAAGTTCAAGTAAACAGTTCACCTCTACATATCCAACTCTGGAAAGGAACCATCAGAAAGGAAGAAGCCAGGAATTGCAACTCCAGTGGAATTCTCCTGTGTATCAGTTATGTGGAACACAAGCTGGTCATTAGCCAACACACTATTCCTCCAAAAAGACAAGTTCAAGACTTCTTGGAGACATCTACAATAAAGGCAGTAACACACTGGCACAGAGTAAGGAGAGAACCATTTTGAGATAGAGAACACATCAGTCTATGATGTTTCATCCCAACTTTCATCCCAACTCCTTAACCGCAATGCATTCACCGACAGGGATATATTTGAGGAAATCCCAACGCCCCATCAAAGCTGATCAATACTGTCACCTAGTGTGGCAGAAGTCAGACATGCCATTAAACACATAAAGAATAGAAAAGCCACAGGAATAGACAGGACTTTGATGGAGATCTTCAAACTTGTAAGCCTTGCAGAACTTATCTGTTATTTGTCTAAACTGTTCTTGGACAGCTGGGGCAAGAAGAAATCCCTGCTGATCTCATCAACACTGCCATCGCACTGTCTTCAAGAAAGAGGATAAAGTGAACTGTGGGAACTACTGACAAATCTTGCTATTCTCAGGCACCAAGAAGATCATCACTCAAATCCTCGTTAGGCACTTTCTCCCAATCTCTGGGGAAATGCTTCCTGAAAACCAGAGTGGCTTTCAATCACACAGAATCTATGGACATGATTTTCACTCTAAGAAAACTGCCAGCAACAAGACCAATCACTCTACATGATCTTCATCAATTTGATTAAGAGTTTTGACTCAGTCAATCGGGAAAAGCTATGGAAGAATCTATCAAAGGCTGGCTGTCCAGAGAAATTCATCAACATCAACAAGATGTCAGTGATGGTCTTCACTGACAGTAATATGACAAAAACCTTTGAGGTCAAGAAAAGGATAAAGCAGAGATGTGTCATAGTCCCCATTCTTTTCTCCTTTTTCATCGCCACTAGCTTCATGTTGTCAAGAACAAACCATGTGGATATTGTCAACAGGATGGACAGAATTTCTTACAACCTCAACTGGATGAAATCCAAGAAGGAAACAACACTGACATCACTGGTGGAATGTCAGGATATGAACCTCCACACTCTCAGAGGAGAATCTTCAGACTTTGTTTAACATTTTTAAGGAAGCAGACCAAAGAATTGAGTTCAGTTTCAACCTCAGGATGACTCAAGTACATTACCAACCCATCTGAGGGGAAGTCCTGGCCTATCCCTACATTAAGATCAATGGAGGAATCTTCCCAAATGTGGTATATTTCCCTACCTGGAGAGGCACATCTCATCTAAGGCTAATATCAATGTGGAAGGCAAACACCACATCCAATCTGCAAGCGTCACCTTTGGGTGCCTAAGAATGACAGTATCCAAAGACTGCAACATCCTTGCTGATACCAAGATCTTCATGTATAAATTATTCACCCTACTGACTCTTCTATGGGGCTCTGAGACTTGAACTACATTTAGAGGCCACCTCAAAGCCAAGGATCAACTCCACCTCCTAGAAATGTCAGCTAGATGTGGAGATATGGGGCTCTGGGATTGGGCTCATCAGCCACACAGGAACCCACAGAGCATGTGACCAGTGATGTTTCCTAAGAGGACCAACATACTCATTAGTTAGTTATTATTAATGATAGACAATGGAAGGGAAACATTGCTCACAATGGGCTAAGAAGGTGAATAACTGTTCATGTTTCTTGATCATTTTCATTCCCTGCAATTATTATGAATAAAACCCATCTGTAATTATTGTGTTATCAATTAAGATGCCAAGACTCAACTTTCGGAATCACATGTGCACCATATAGCTAAGAAGTTTTTCTTTATAGTGGCATTAACTGTGTGAGTTTCAAGAAGAATAAAATGAGCAAACCGGAAGAAAAAGTGGAGAGTGAATTAAATAGGTTTTTAAAGAACATTAAAATATTCTGATTTATGAGATGATATTGCCTTCAGGATAGTAATCTAACAATGTAAATCAATAAATGGAATGAAATGCAAGTGAATTCTACAGAGTAGCTGTTTTAGACAGCCTGAACATTATCCAAGAGCTTAAGAGAACTATTTGTCTTTCACATTCCTCAATGGAACTTGAACCATGGGGTACTTTTCAAAACTGTATCGTTTATGTGATAGTGCAAGATTATCCCAACATGAATTACTGGTGATATGACAGCCCTGGGACAATATTATGGCTAAATCTCGTGTCAATGAAATATAGACACAGAATAGCAATTCACTAGTGGCCACAATGGTACCTGTCACCTGTCTAGAAATCCAAAGACCAAGTGTAATCATCTGGTGGCACATATTCAAATTTCACTAGAACTTTGATAGTGGAATTTAGAAATCAATAAATATGGAATTAAAGCTCATCATCAGTAATGGTAACAATGAAGCTATCACAATTGTTGTAAAGACCCCAGCTGGTCCATTTGGAAATCTGGCATCCTTAACAGGTCTGCAAATCTGATTCTAGACCCACACTATACAGCTAACTTATAACTACCTTCTGAAATGTTTAAGGGCAATTAGAGATAACACAAAGTGTAGAAAATAACAGCTGGAGTACTCCATTAAGCCTATCATCCCATTCAATATGATCATGGGATATGCCTGCCCTCTCCCCATTCCCCTTGACATGGTGAAGTCTTTCTTTCACCCTCCATGGCCTTTTTTGATGGAGAATTCCACACATTCACCATCCTCTGAAAGAATAAATTTCTCCTCATATCAGTCTGAAATAGCCTGCTGTACTTCATAAGACCATGGTGCGTTTTTCTGGATGGGGATGAAAGACTGATATTGCTGGTGATGTCCACGTACCATGAAAGAATGAAAAAAGTGACTCTAAATCCTCTGAACCACTTAACCTCAAATAAATTAACTCAAAGTCAAAAATTGTTTCATTCAGTTTTACTGTCAGGTTGGTTCTTCAATCATTGCTAGTATGAACATTATACCTCAATTAATTGGCGGTTAATATCAATTTACATTCCATAGTGTTCATCATATGTAATATTTTTTTCAAAGCAACTCCCATTGATGTAGATTTGCTATCACTGTGACAGAAACTCCATCTCTTTACACATCAACTTTCCATTGTATCTACATTGAAGTTCTGAGAACGAGTTAGTCTGAGCAAACCCTGGATCAATGCCTGAGAGCTCATTAAAATTTTCACATCTGTTAATTTTCTTTGAGTACCCATCTTTAGTGAGGTGTTACATTTTTTGCATTTCTAATTGTTTATTTTCTACTGTTCTTAATTCCCAATCATAATGCCTAACTCCCTTTTTTCTCTCATAAGCTTTTAACTCAATCATGTTGCCATCAGAAAGCACTTATCCATTTATGCTCACAAAAAGACTACCCAAACATATTGCAACAACATCAAAAATATTTATTTGAAATAGATTATCCGTCACATTCCGACTCAGGGTTGGCCTGAGAAGAAAGCTTTTGATAACAATGTTACTTTACATGTTCTGAAATGAGTCCCAGGGAGTCTACCCCAAAAGGCTGCAGTTCCATTTATAGCACATGGATTTAGACATTTCTTTGCTTTTATGGGTTTTCACTTTCTCGACTGGCTAATCTGTGCTACTCTCATGCTTGTTAGCATTGTCCTCTAAGACCAAGCTGTCTTCCCTTCCTGTATCTACCCATAAGCCATTTTCATTCCCTGAGATTCAATCCTCTGTCTGAAATTGATAGGTCCTTCCTAAAATACTCCAAGATACAATCTCTTTTTATTTGAGTAGCAGATCTTTCTATGAGAACTTTGGGCTCACTCTAATTTATTCTCAGGTTCACTATTTGGTTGAAACAGAATAAGCACATTGCCTCTTCTTCTCAAAAGATAAGTAATAAATTAAGCCAGAAGCACTCACAGAATATGGTAGCTGGATGTAAAGGCACATGCTCTGCCAGTATAATCCAACAATACAGTAAATGTCTTAACACAATATAAGTACCTGTTCATGAAAGTTGAAAAGCTGATTCATCGTGTCACATTTCTTCATCAAAATTTTTTAGATTTATATATACTGAAATTAAATTCATAATCTGTGACTGAATGATGCTTTAATAGTGAGGAATCCTTTCACTCCCAAAGTATCAATGCTTGTTCTCAACATTCTTATAAATTAATGCACCATCTCCAATCTCCCTTTTCACTCCAAAGCCTTTGAACATGTTTTTACCGCACAAATCGTTGCCCATCTTTCCTGAAATCCCGAAATACTTCTAGTCAGGTTTCTACTTCTGACATAGTACTGAAACTGCTCTGAATGAAAACACATATGAAATATTCTGGGAGACTATGAACAGCATAAAATATCCCTCCTCCTATTTCTGGTCTTTTTACAGCCTTTGATACAGTTGGTCATCTACTCCAGCACCTGTGCACTGAGATCGAGCTGCTTAAGAGTGCAATTCTCTGGTTCCACTATTTTCTTTCTAGTTGTAGCTGGAGAATCTCCTATAATGTTTCTCTTCCGACCTCCAGACAGTTACCTCTGGTGTCCTCCAAGAAACTATTCTTGACTTCTTTTGCCACCACTCACTGATACCATGCAACATACAATGTTAGTTTGTGCAAGATCACTGACAACATCGACACTTACTTGATTATTACCTCTCCTAACCTTTTCATGGTCTCTAAATTGTCAACCTATATGAAAGCTATGAAATATTGTGGATGCTGTAAATCTGAAACAAACACAGAGAATGCTGGAGAAACACAGCATGCCTTGCAGAAGCTGTATTGAAAGAAACAGAATTAATATTTCAAGTCCAGTACCACTGTTCTTCAGGACTCCTACAAATCCGTGAAAATTTGCATCTTCAGAATTATAAAATTAGTTATGGATTGTGAGACACCCTGTATTGTTTCCATAGTGTGATTGGATTTTGTGAGTAGGCTATCAAAGATCTTTTGATGAAAATAGAAAATTCTGGAAATATTTAACGTGGCTGGCAGCATCTGTGAAGTGAAAAGCATAGCTTATGAAAAATCATCAAATATCACTTGGTAGTACACAACACGAGAATTGCTGATAAAAGCCACATTTTGTCAATGCTTTTCAATTTACATTCATCAGGACATTCCACAAGAATTCCAATTCAAGGAAAGCCAACATTTATACTGAATGAGAGGAGAGTGCTGACTGGTTGGCAAGTGGGTTCTGATTGACAAAGGTTGCCATGGAGAATTATTACTGATTGAAAATTAACTGCCAGGCTGTGCTTAAATTTTAAACCAAACAAACTAATTCTGATTGATCAGGCCTTTGCCCTGAGAAATAAGGTAGTGTATATCTGTCACCTATTGAGTTGAAATAGGTGGGGTGGGGGGAGGGTTTCAGATTTATGGGTGTTGAGACCATTTCTGGGGGAGATGGGACCTGTACAAACTGGATGGGTTACACCTGGACAGGACTGGGAATGATGTTTCTGGAAGAAACTTGGTACAGTGGTTGGAGAAGGTTTAAACTAGCGTGGCAGGGGGATGGGAACCAGAGGAGTAGGGCAGTAGATGTAGAAATTGAGGGAGAGGTAGAAACCATGGCAAACATGATTAAGAACAGGCAGAGAAATGCTGCTGAAAAGAGCAGGGTAGGTAGTCTGAAATGCAGGTATTTACATAGAACATAGAACATAGAAAGATACAGCGCAGTACAGGCCCTTCGGCCCTCGATGTTGCACCGACCGAATCCTACCTAACCTACACTAGCCCAATAACTTCCAAATGCCTATCCAATGCCCGCTTAAATGACCATAAAGAAGGAGAGTTCACCACTGCTACTGGCAGGGCATTCCATGAACTCACAACCCGCTGTGTAAAGAATCTACCCCTAACATCTGTCCTATACCTACCACCCCTTAATTTAAAGCTGTGTTCCCTAGTAACACCTGACCCCATTAGCTGAAAAAGGTTCTCAGTGTCGACCCTATCTAAACCCCTAATCATCTTATACACCTCTATCAAATCTCCCCTAAACCTTCTTTTCTCCAATGCCTCAGCCTTTCCTCATAAGATTTTCCTACCATTCCAGGCAACATCCTGGTAAACCTCCTCTGCACTCGTTCCAATGCCTCCACATCCTTCCTATAGTATGGCGACCAAAACTGCACACAATACTCCAGATGAGGCCGCACCAGAGTCTTATACAGTTGCAACATGACCTCAGGACTCCGGAACTCAATTCCTCTACCAATAAAGCCCAGTACACCATATGCCTTCCTCACAGCACTATTTACCTGGGTGGCGAGAAGTGTAATAGGCAGGGTAGATGAAATCAGAGCTTTGGTTAGTACTTGAAACTATGACATTATTGTGATTACAGAGATTTGGCTGAAAGAGGAACAGGATTGCAGTAAATCCCCCAGGATTTAAATGTTTCAGGTGTGATAGAAAGGGATGTAAAAGGGTTGGGAAGTTGCATTATTGGTAAAGGAGTATCTCACAGTTGTACTGAGGGAGGAGACATCAGAGGACTCATGGGTAGACCTCAGGAATGGGAAAGATGAAATCACAATGCTGGGAGTAAACTAACGGCCTCCCAGCAGCCAGAGGGAGATTGAGGAGAGAATATATAGACAGATTTTGGAAAGACGCAAAAGCAGTAGGGTCGTTGCACTGGGTAGTTTTAACTATCCCTGTATTGATTGGGACTCACTTCATCCTAAGAGTTTGGTTGGGGGAGAATTTGTAAGAACCATTCAAGATGGTTTATTGACACAGTATATAAACAGTCCAACCAGGGAAGAGATTATACAGGATCTGAATTAGGAAAATGAGCCCGGCTTGATGAGTGAAGATTCAGTAAGGGAGCATTTTTGGAGTAGTGACTATAATTATGTGAATTTTAAAATATTCATTGATAGGGATAACAGCAATCGTCAGGTAAAGGTGTTAAATTAGGGAAAGGTGAAAGACAACAATATTAGGTAGGACCTGGAGAATGTTGACTGGGGGCAGTTGTTTGAGGGTAACTACACATCAGACATGAAGGAGTATTTCAAACAGCAGTTGATAAAAGTTCAGGAGCAACACATTCCTGCAAAAATGAAAGATTGGTATGGCAAGTTAAATGAATCTTGGATCACTAGGGATATTATGTCCTTAGTCAAAAAGAAACAATAAGCATACATAGGGACTAGGACAATATATAAGAAGTAAGAGGGTAGCCAGGGAAAGAATTGGCCCACTCAAGGACAAAAGAGGGAACCTAGATGTGGAGCCGGAAAAGGTAGGTGAGGTCCTAAACAAATACTTTGTGTCGGTATTCACCAAAGAGAAGGAATTGGGAGTGGATGATCTCAGGGAAGGGAGTGTTGAATTCCTAAGTCAAGTTGCTATTAAAAGGGAAGAGGTGTTGTGCATTTTAAGAAGTATTAAGGTAGATAAGTTCTTGGGTCCTGATAGGATCTATCCCAGAATGTTGAGGGAGGCAAGAGAACAAATTGCAGGAGCATTGACAGACATCTTGGAGGTAAGGTCCCAGAGGACTGGTGAAGAGCCAATGTTATCTCATTGTTTAATAAGGGATAAGCCAGGAATTTACAGGCCTGGGAGCCTCATGGTGGAGGTAGGAAATAACTGGAAAAGATTTTCAGGGACAAGATCTGTACGCATTTAGAAGCAAATGGATTTATTAGTGATAGACAGCATGGTTTGTGTGAGGGGAGATCATGCATCACTGACTTGATTGAGTTTTTTGAGGAGGTGACAAAGATGATTGATGAGGGAAAAATAGTTAATGTTGTCAATGTGGACTTCATAAAGCTTTTGACAAGGTCCTATATGGTAGACTGGTACAAATGGTGAAGTCAATTTGTATCAGGTGTGAGCTGCTAAGATGGATACAGAACTGGCTCAGTCATAGGTAACAGAGGATAATGGTGGAATGAAGCTTTTCAGAATGGAGGATTGTGCCTAGTGGTGTTCCACAGGGATTAATGCTGGGACTTCTGCTGTTCGTGATCTACATAAATGATTTGGAGGAAAAGGTAGTTGGTCTAATTAGTGAGTTTACAAAGATTGGTAGAGTTCTGAAAATTAAGGAGGATTGTCAGAGGATATAGCAGGATATAGCTCAGTTGGAGGTATAGGCTGAAAAATGGCAGACGGAGTTTAATCCAGACAAATATGAGGTGATACACTTTGAAAGGTCAAGTACAGGTGGAAATTATACAGTGAATGGCAGAACTCTTTGGAGTATTGATTGCAGAAATCTGATTTTGCAGATCCACAGATCACTGAAGGTGGCAGTGCAAGTAGATAAGGTAGTTAAAAAAAGGCGTGTTGCACACTTGCTTTTATTGAGTATAAGGATAGACAGGTTAGGTTGCAGCTTTACAGGACTTCAGTTTGGCCACACTTGGAATATTGCGTACAGTTCTGGTCACCACACGACAGGAGGGATGTGGACTCTGTGGAGAGGGTACAGAAAAGGTTTACCAGAATGTTGCATGGTATGAGGGACTTTAGGTATGAAGAAAGCTTGGATAGACTGGCTTTGTTTTCACTGGAATGCAGGACGTTGAGGAGCAATCTGATAGAAGTTTATAAGATTATGAATGGCATGGATACAGTGGAAAGTATGAGACCTTTTCCCAAGGTGGAGGGGTCAATTCTTTGTGGACACAAGTTCAAGGTGTGGTGGCGGGGATGGGGGTTAGCTGGAGTTTAATAGAGATGTGTGATGTTAGTTTTTCACAGAAGTGGTGAAAGCAGACACAATAGCAGCATTCGAGAAGTACCTGGATGAATACATGAATAGGAAAGGAATAGAGAGGTATAGATCCTTAAAGTGAAGACATCTTAGTGTGTGCTGGCACAGGCTTGGAGGGCTGAAGTGTACACGTGTACATGTTGTTTTAGTCTGCAAAAATCTTGGCCCTGTGTATAAATAAATGTAGCAATGAGAATGCACCAGTACATAAGCCTGAGTAGAAATCCTAAATTGATTATCAGTGTGATTCTTCATACACTTAGAATTATCCACCAAATGTTGCCCAATTGCAGAATCACACCTAACGTTGGACACCTTTGTGAGTTCTGAAAAAGAGGGCTGATTGGTATGCTCAGTCCCTTAATTGCTGTGAATAACTGATGGGAAATGCCACTTGATATATCCACCAGCCTTTGTGAATTAAAATTAATATACTTGGCGTAAACTGGCACTGAAATTCACATACCATACTACTCATTTGTGTGATAGGCAGAATGTCTCTTTGACTTGAAGATGGCATCCTATTAGTGGCAAACACCACTTACATTAGCTTTTCCTGTTGCTCAAGTATTATCTTACTCTTACAGGATATTCTGTGTAGACTGGGCACTTTTCAGGATGCATGAGTTCATATAAAGAGTGAGAAATAATCTCATGAGAGTAGTTCTAAAGAAGATTCACCAGACCTGAAATGTTAGCTTTGATTTCTCTTCAAAGATGCTGCCAGACCTACTGAGCTTTTCCAGCAACTTCTGTTTTGTAATCAGAGTAGTTGTTATCCAACATAAGTCTTTATCACGCCTATCAATTTTGTATGGGAATGAAGAACCAAGGATCTATTTATGAGGTTGCTGATAAGACCAATATTATAGTGGTAAGAGCTATAGGAATTTCACTGTGTATAAATGAAAGATTCTAAGGCTTGGATACCTAAGATTATGATTGTCAGTCAAACTCACAGTGTGGTAGCCACATACATAGGAAGCTACATATACCAATAGATAGAGCCCTGTTCTTTGCAGATAGAAACAACATGTACACTGAATACAGAATCATAGAGTAATGCAGCACAGACACAGACCCTTCAGTCCAACTGTTTTAATGTCATAATTGGACCAGCCTCCCCCCTTCCTCTAAAGGCTCGTTCTATACCTGCACCACCCTCTGCCTGAAAACATTGCCTCTTAGATCCTCTTTAAATCTTTTTCCTCTCACCTTAAACCTATACCCTCTAGTTTTAAACACCTCCACCCTCGGGATAAAATAAACCTTAGTAATTCACTCTATCCATTCCCCTTATGATTTATAAACCTCTATAAGGTCACCCCTCGGCCTCTGACTCTCCGGAGAAAAAAGCCCAACCTTATTCAACTTCTCCCTATGGCTCAAACCTTCCAAACCCTGCAACGTATTTGTAAATCTTTTCTGAATCCTTTCAAGATTACTTACATCTTTCATATAGCAAGGAGACCAGAATTGAACAGAGCCTTCTAAAGGTAGCTTCACCAGTTATCTGTACAGCTGTAACAAGGCAGCCCAACTCTTATATACAACTCCTATACTCCTGAAAATTTCATGACAAGAAGCTTTGGCAGTTTACTGAGATGCCCTGCATTGTCAAACCAACAGCTTAACTGAAGCACCAACTCAACTAAAATATTAAAGACCTGTTATAATTGTGTACTGCAATTGAATTGTTTTAGCTTCATCTGCATTTAATCTTTGTGTACATGAGGTGATTGAACGGAATGTAGCATTTAAACGTCTGGGGTAAGCATTTCATAATATTCAAACTTCACTTCAATTCACAAAAAGCTTGCTGCTGTTAATGTTTTATTTGAGATGATCAGTCTGAGGATAAAAATGCAGAAATTTTATATGCAATCATATTTATCATGGATAATAAAAAGGAACATTTGTCTGTGACATTGTTGAATGGTCGAACAATATATCTTTGTTTAATGCTTTCTCCAAAACGTGGTAGGTACAAGTAACATTGCAGTCAGTGCAGTGCAGTGTGGTCTGTCAACACAACACTTCATTCTTTATCAAATTATATGTTCAAATCCTGCAGTTCTCAGGCTAAGGTAGACAGATTATGGTCACTTAGAGAATCATGGGTTATAGAGAGTTGGCCAGAAGGTAGAGTTGAAACTGGAGGTTATTCGTGATTGTATTGAATGTAGAAGCAAAGTTCAGAGGGTAACATGCTTCAACTCAAAAATAGGTACTGCCCTTTATTGGTTTATTGCTTGGGGCAATGTTTTGATTGATCAGAATCCTGCCGATCTTAAAATTTAAATAAAGTATGGCAGTTAAGTCAAGTAATAAACTGTTACTGTAAACCAGCATTAACAGATGCAATCTCCATGGCTATTCATCTACCAATAAATATGCACTTCTCAACCATTTGGAATACTCTTGTCAATCAGTATGAAATTGATTTTCCTCTTGAATTGGCATTCTTGTGATATCTGTAAAATGAAAGGCATTGGGACAGTGCATTTATTTTAGTTACACTAAAGATCGTTTAACAGGAATGATATGTAGAATTTTTCCAGTGGTAGGATGACTCCAGGAGCCCTTTAAAGTGGCAGGTGGATCCCATTTCTGACTGATATTATCTTTTGCCAGTAGGGGCAAAGTTGCAGGACACTAGTCACATGGATGCAAAACACAACTGTTGGGCCACTTGAAAATACAGCTAAATTTTACAATTGTTGCTGTTCCAAGTGTCTTAACCCTCAGTACAGTAGTCAGAAATTTAAGAGGGAGATGTTTTGGAAATTCAAATAATGTCTGCTTCATCGTCATGACCTATATTTATTAAAATCATGAAAATAATGAATTAAAAATGGAAGAATGAAATAGTGGGCTATACCTGCAAGTTATATAAAAATGGCTGCTGAGCAGCTTTGACAGGCCATTTGGTGTAATTTAGCTTTTAAAAAACTACCATCGACACCTGTAGTGTCAATACAATTCATTGTTAACATATTCCAAAAGTTCTTATAACAGAAAGCATTATAAATACTTGGCTAAATTTCAAAATCTCTGTTATGCATGAGAAAGAGTTCAATAATATTGTTAGTTTATTTCTTTTTACATCTCAACATCTCAACGTGGTTCCTGAGCTCTTTCCATAATGGATATTGGAGGAGGTATCAGGTTGCACCGGGCTATGAGATTGTATGGATGTTGTATGGGGTTAGAGAGAGCATGAAGCTGCCATGGGAGTATGAAAAGCCATGTGGAGTGGGTGAAAGGTGAGAGTTTGTATGGGGTGAATAGTAGGAGGCCAACATTTTTTAAGACAACTGAGACAATGCCACAGAGGACTGAGGCTCATTTTCTGACCAGCCTGACTCAGCTCTCATCTAACCATATGGACACCCTTGATCTGCTTCTGGCAATGGCAGACACAACTCAATTCTGCCTCCTTCTCCCTGGTCTGATAAAAGTATATGATGGGGAAGGTCTACTGAGTTAGGAAATTTCCCAATTTGAGCAACTCATCTTGGTAATGGTGTATTTTTATCATTTCTTGTTTTAATTTCAGATTTTGGGCATCGGTGGTAATTTGCTTTTGTATTGATGACTTTATTATGGACAAGCTCATACACTCTAGTATGCTGTTTTCAACCAGTCGCTCACTGACTGGCTCATTCACCCCTACCAACACACATATACTTTCATGCACTTGTTCAATTTATCAACAAAGGTGGCCTCATGTATACCTCCTTTCATACTCAGATATTAACATACATAGTTCTCACACAAATACGCCTACACACACACACAGAAGTGGTTCACATGCACAGCCCAATGAGTCAGACCCATTCATTTATTCAATCTGACACAAATTAATATGAGAATGGAAAATTCACTAACCTTAAATAGTACTGCATTTTGTCCTTTGGGGTATGTTCCAATTCCACTACCGCTATGATCCTAAAATTGTAACTTCATTTCACATTGTCTTGAGATGTATCTTTGTATAGAATTTGCTGCAGTTTAGTATCAATTTGTCACAAATTTCTGTAATGAATCATATTGAAACTTCAACTATGCTTCTTTATATAGAAAGAGCATATCATTCAGCACAACTCAGTTAATATTGCAGTCCTGTATTCAGGACACAAGAATTGGTACATTAATATAAAGTGTACTGATTTTTCCTTGGTGAAATGTGAAGAAATATATTGAAAATAATAATGATGTCATTGTGGTATAATATATAACATTGGACTTAGTGTTATTTTGTAAAATGAATAACAGAAAATTGACAACTGTTTGTAACAAAATAAAATTAAAATATGAAAAGATGTAAAGTGGACTGCTGTTGCAATATTTTCTCTTTTACATTTACAAAGTTTAAATTTACTCCATTGTAATTTGACCTACAAGGCTATATTATTTTCCTTTACAAACCTATTCTGCATGCTGGTAATACAGCTTGAACACATAAAAGATAATTGTTGCCATGGTTTTCCTTTCATTTCACATTGATAATTAACCTATGTCCAAATCAAACATTTGTTTCAAAGAAAACTCTCTCTTTCGGAGTCAAACACAAAACTTTTGGGACATCATAAATGACCACAGATGATTTAAAAATTTAAAATGCCATAAGATATAAGAAGTGCTGACACACGATATTTATTCAAAATTCATGATCTCATGGGTCAAGCATTATGAATTTTTACATTTCAAACTTTGTCAAAATGTTTTGACATTATAGCTGCTATATTAGGATGTACTGAGAAGTGTGAAAATACATAATGACAAGTCATCCTCACTAGATCTTCCTACAGTTTCCTTAGTAAAAAAAAGACTTTATTATGCCCTCCCTTATATTGTATGAACTGTACTACTTAACATGTTAATTAGGATTATTTCCTGTGGGTTGAAATGCAGAACAATCATGATGTGGTGTTGCAGAAGAAGTGTGATCATTTACTATTAAATGTATACTCTGCAAATGTTTACATATGATTTAATCAGGATGATAAAATTGTAAAGAAAATTCAGAGTTGTTCAACTTAATCGCTTGGTGAATTATAGTCATTGTTAGTGGTGATATTAAGTTACATTCTGATATAAAGATGGAAATAACCAGTAGTTAGGAATTTTGACAGTAAAGGTTACATTTAGGACTATAGGGGCAAAATGTAATACTTCTCTTCCTTCTTGAATGCATAATCATTGATAGATTCTTGAGGAGGTTGCTGAAGGACACATTTAACCATCAAGAGCTATGACTAAGAAACAGGCATTTAAATAAGTCCAGCACAAATTCAAGAAATAGAGCTTTGACAGAAGTCAAGGATGTGAAAAGGTGATTCAAACCATTGAAGTTCATTCCTCTAGTAGCCTAACTCCCCACTACAGAAATCAGTCTCATCTTGAAATGCTCTAATGTATAACATTTTATGACTGCTGAGTAAATTATTCCAAATATTTATCACCCTTTGATTGAATAAATTCTTTCTGATATCTCGCTTAAAGGTATTGCCAACCAATTTAAATTTATGTCCTCTGGTATTTTTTTCCTGGCTTAATTAGAAGTAAGCTCTTGAGATTTATGTCATACATGTCATTTAGTATTTTTTATACCTCAATGAGATTGCCTTCTAAACACCAAGGGTTTGATTTTCCTTTCCAAACTATGTTGGTGCAATATTAGCAGTGTGGGACTATCATTCATCCATTGTCTTTTTCAAGAGAGTTCTTTGTGGAATTCCCACCACAATTCCCACCTTTGTGCAACAACCTTGGGTCAGATAAAAATGAGGTAAAGAAAATCAAATTAGCAATTAAGGTTGAGCATAATTGCTGCACTCCCTACTGGACATTTACAGTTAAAATTTCTTTTTGTATGGAAAATCAATGTTTTCTCCTGAAACACAAGAGTGGAATATTTTTACCTGCTAAACATTGGTTCTGTTCCAAGTGATCACTGGTGGCCTCTCCAAAAAAACATATTTGTTTTTCTTTTTTATCAAAAGATTTTTGGAAAGCTAGCAGGAGAAGAATGTTCTTCCGGATTTGACAAGACAATTCTGCCCTATTTCTCGTCTTCTCATTCTTTTGTCCTCCTGGTATCTGTCCCCTTCATTTTAAGGGCTGCAACCTCCTTTGTGCTTTGTGATATGACTGGCCAATTTTCCACCATGAGCAAATTAGTGGAATTTCATTTAGCACCCGCAGTTCATATGAGAAAAATGCTAGTGAGGCTTTCTGACTGACTATGATATTGGGCAAGGTACAACAACTGCCCAGCTGATGTAACACTTCTATGATAACCAAGTAAAACAAAGTCCCCAAATGTTTCTGACAGATGAGGAGAGCATTATTTGACATAATTCTGCAGTTTACACATCATTGTAATACACCTGACAAAATCTGGGTTGGCTGTCAAATGTCGAGCATAATTTCTGAGAGGACGTCCTGGATGTTGTTGCCACTGGCAACGCATATTAGTTAGTCAATGAAATGACACCCATGTGACCATACAAAGGATTTAAGAGGTATATTTTGTCCTGTGCTTTATAAAGAGAGGTTTTAAGGCAGAGGAGACAAGGTGTCTATTCAGAGACATTAGAGGAAACAGTTTGTGGGGCCTTTGTTTTGTTTTTAAATAGAAACAATAGAATGGGTGGGGCAAGCTTCCACAGAACCAGGATTTTTAGCTTTCTTTAGTTTTTCAGTAGCAGTTGTCACTGGATCTTGAAGGTGGCTTGAAGCTTCACCATGCTATCCTGTGTCTCTGAGTTTTCTCTTGATGTTTTCCTCCTGGACTAGAGAATTGCCTATGAAAAGCAATTATTTTTCTGAACTTGCCTTTTGCCACCTTTGTGTTTATGGGATGTCATTATATTGGAAGTTCTTCCAAATTCTTCTTTTTTGTTGTATTTTAACTATAGTTTATGAATAAAGTGTATTTTGCTTTGTAACTGGTTGTTTTACCAATCAAATTATATCTGGAATGCAAAGTCTGGCAATTGCCTTTAAAATAAGAAAAACGTTAGGATCTAGGTTATCTTTTTAATATATTTTGAGGGGAATTGGTCTTGCCCATAACATGATTATCTGTTCTGCCTGCTAAAATTATACTAGGGTAAACCCTGAAGATACCCATCATCAAATCTACTATGACAATAAAAACTATTCTAAATCCACAGTCTTCCCATTTTCCAGCACTTGGTCCATAGTCTTGAATGCTGTGACAATTGAAGCACTCATCCCAGTCCTTTTAAAATATTGTGCAATTTCCTACCTCAACTACCTCCCAGGCAATGCATTCCAGATTCCCACCATTGTCTGAGTGAAAAGCATTTTCCTCAGATCACCTCTTAACTTTCTGCTTTTTACCTTAAAATTATGTTCCCTCATCATTCACCCTTCAACTAAGAGGGATAGTTGTTTTCTGTCCAATCTATCCTTGCCCCTCATAATCATATACATCTGACCTCACAATTCCTATACTCAGTGCTCAGACCAATAAAGGCAAGCAAACCAAACTCCTTCTTCATTATCCTATCTACCTACTTTCAAGGAAGTTGGAACCTGCACTCCAAGGTCTCGTTGTTAAGCAACACTCCCCAGAGCCTTACTATTAAGTGTATAAGTCCTGCCCTGATTTGCTTTTCCAAAATGCAGCACCTCACATTTATCTAAATTAAACTCCACCTGCCATCCCTCAGCCCAGTGGTCGACCTGATCACGATCCCATTATACACTGAAGTAATCTTCTTCACTGTCCACTGCACCAGTTAATATATTTATTATTATGTTAAGCATTTTGATAGTGGTACAGTTAAGCAAAATCTTTTCTTGTTATTTTGTCTGTATTTTAACTTTGGTATAAAAATAAAGTGTGTTTTATTTAAAGTCAAGTAGTTTGATCAATCGAATTGCATCAGGAACATAATACCTTACACTTACCTTACCTTTAAAATAAGAAAATCTTCGGGCTAGGTTGTCTTCTTAATATATTTTGAGGGAGTTTGGTCTAGTCCATAACACTGCAGATTGTACTTGAACTGTGGACTAACCAAAGTTTTGACACTTCACCATAACCTCATAATCAATGTCATGACTGATAAAGGCAAATGTCCCATATGCCTGACCATCCTAGTAATCTGTCCTGCCACCGTCAGAAATGTATGGATAGTTGTGAATGTTTTTGTAGGATAATAACCAAAAATAAACTGGTAATTGGTAGATCAGAAAATGGTGCAAAACCTGTTTATGACTCTGCCACATTACATAAGCAAGCTTGATAGAGGTGAGGTAAAAAGGAAAACTGGACATTGTGCCACAATGTTGGACCCCTGCTTAGGGCTAAGAATCCCTACAGTGTGGAAACAGGCCATTCGGCCCAACAAGTCCACACCAACCCTCCAAAGAATAACCCACCCCGACCCATTCCCCTCCCTTATGCAGGGTTACAGGGATAGGGTGGCGTGGTTCTAGGTGGGATGCTCTTCAGAAGGTTGGTGCATGACTTGATTGGCCAAATAGCCTCCTGCTGTACTGTAAAGAGCCAATGGTTAGGGACTCACAATATTTTTGTTGATAGTGAAAAATGTTTGAAATCTGAGGCACTTACTAACAATAATGCCTCAAGGTTCCATAGTTTTTAAACAAGTGAAATAAACCTTACTATACAAACTTAAAAATAAACAATCTACAATACCTAGTTTCTACTCTAACATCCTTTATTAACAGAATGTACATATACGTATTATCAAATAAACTTTGACCAAACAGACCACCCTGCACACTAAATGATAATGTCATCAAGTCAAATTCCATGGATCTGCCATCAATCCACTCAGACATCAATAATCACTTTGAATCATAAAATACTGTTAAAACCTTGCCTTTCTCCTGAGGGATTTCAACTATTTACATGTATAGATTAAGGCACTGAGTTTCTTTTCAATGCCACTCCGTCTCAAACCACATCAACATTTACTCACCTCCCATGGATTCAATATCTTTTTCAAACACTACATTCCTCTTCAGTCCAGCATTAGTTCCCAGGTAAACTTCCACTGTTCAGCAATTCTGAACTGATATTATTTGTTATGAGGGTTACCTTTGCTCCATCAGCCAGCAGCACAGATTCAATGATCTACTATTGCCCTCTCAGCTCCTGATGACTTATTATGAACTAAAACTGTACCAATCAGCTCTTAGACTTTCCCTGAGCTCCAACATGACTTTTGACTGTAGCTTATAGCTCCTAAGGCTTTTTGAGCTCTCACTGTCCATAACCTGCAAATAACAGCTCATACTGCTATAGGGCTTCTTTCTCTAGTTTCTCCCATTGGCATATTTTCCAGTGGTCTGTCTCAGTGTCTTTCTTTGTGCAATCTCTCCTTTGGTCTGGAAATTCAATAGCATGGGGCTCATGTTTTATCCTTCTATAATGACTCTTTGTATTTTTGTGCAACTCTGCCACACAAATACGCTGTTCTCTTTAAATGTTCAAGTCCTGCAGTTATAAAAGAAACTCTCCTCTGTTATAGCACCCAGTTTCCTTTAATCTTCTGCAGATGTGATGTGGAGAGAATATCTGTCCCAGTGGAGTCCAAGTAATGCAGTAATGATACAAAAAATTACCCTGTTATAAAGATGAAAGTTTTCTTTACCAATAGTACAAAATGGACTCATTGCGAATTAGCAGATCATTTTACATCAAATCTGATTTTCTTTTCCATTGGAATTAATTCACTACCATTCAATTTTGTATTCATAATGTGTCTTTTTTCACCCCAGGGAGAATGTCATGGAACTTGTAAGAGTGGAAATCATACCGAACAGCGTGATTTAATTTGCTGGGATGCAAAATCACCATTTTCTGATGGCAGGTTGAGATGCAAAAATGAAATGGCATGTTTGTGGTGTATCAAGTCTCACACTATCCTATGGTGGGCTAATACTGGTAATATATTTATATTTATATAACATGAAAACTCAGGGCTGTGAAACTTTTTTTAAATAATGATTTGCCTTCAGGATAAATTCATGAATCTTATGTCATCCAGGTGGTGTGCACTAGTTGACTTTGTGCAATTGTTTGTAGGCTCAGTGGATTTCCTTATTTAACTTGATCGTACAAGGAAAGGAAACAGACAAATGGCAGTCGCACAGAGGCAAGAGTTGGTCAATGGCCATAGCATGTGTGTGGATTGCAGTCAGGGCATAGAGGAGTGGAAGAGGAATCCAAGGGAAGGCAGAAGGTAGGGAAAGGAAGGAGACAAGGAAGAGACTGGTGCTCTGAGTCTTGTTGGGAATGGAGCGTGATGGCATTATTATGACAAAATCAGAAAATGAGAGGAGTAAAGAGCAGTTTCAGTACTGTCAGTGTGCCCATGTCAGGGTATTGGCTGACAGTGTCCTTGCAGAGCTTTGAGTTCTCCTACAATGGTTCACTTGTCCACAGTGAGAGTGAGATCAGACAATCTCCTTTACATCACATAGTAGGGAGGGCCAGCTAAGCCTGAATGTTCAGCAATATGCCACAGAGTGATGAGTGTAAAGTTGGACACAATAATCAAGATTCAATAAAAAAAACCAAAATGACCAAAAAGGAAATTTCAACTCCTCTATAATTATCTATGCGTGCCAGCATTGAGGTATGCCATTACAGTCAGCTTCAGGACTAAGTCAGTCTCAACAAATAATGGTGATGTGCATGTGGATAATATGAAGCCAATGTAGTGTGAAATATATTAAAGTGAAATTTATATTTGCTAAACACCTGTGTCACAATTACATTCACAAGCCTTAGGTGGATTATAATGTTTTTGGGATGCAAGATTAGTCTTTGATGCAAGATCAACAAATACTTTTATAACGCACTTATACCTGCTGTATTAGCAGCTGACAACAGGTTTCACCACAAAAAATAAGCTGCCACTGAGGAATTCCTCAGGTCTCCCATAATCAGCACTTTAAAATTTCATTGCAATTACAGTTAAGATAGGAAACAGTAAGACAGTGAACAACAGGAACCAAGTGCCACTGACAAAATTACACCTTATGTCTTTTTGCTGCTTGCTCTTATTGGTTTTTGAAGTTAAAGTCACCTCCAGAGAAAGCAAGAAGAAAGCCAATTCTGTGACTCTCTAAGATGTTACATGTCACCACTGGAACAAAAAAAAACAAAAGCTAAATTAAACATCAGAAAGCACTAGAGGAACTCAGCATGGCTGGCAGCGTCTGTGAAGAGAGAAACAGAGGTATTGTGTTGAAAAAGAGTCATACTGAACTCAAAACATTAACTCTGTTTCTCTGTACACTATCATCTTTTTAAATATAAATTCTGTGTCTTGTGACAACTACTTGATGAAGGCTC
Organism: Hemiscyllium ocellatum; assembly: GCF_020745735.1. Taxonomy (NCBI): domain Eukaryota; kingdom Metazoa; phylum Chordata; class Chondrichthyes; order Orectolobiformes; family Hemiscylliidae; genus Hemiscyllium; species Hemiscyllium ocellatum. Next base: position 49,694,494 of record NC_083402.1, read on the forward strand.
TTCCACATCATGGCTACCATTGACAACACTAACTGCCAGCTCAAAGTGGAGAGGATCGCCAAGAAGATTGCACATATTGACACAGACATTACGGTTCTGCAGAAATGCAAGAAAGCAGGATGATGAAAGAGCAGCGCTCTGAAAGCTAGTACTTCCAAATAAACCTATTGGACTATAGTCTGATGTTGTGTAATTTTTAACTTAGTGAAGGAGCAGTGCTCCAAAAGCTCTTATTTACTTGTCAGAAGGGAAATATGAGTGCAAGATATCAGACCTAAGCATGCTAACACATCCTTTTCTATTCATATGAGTGAGGTCATTTTCTCTAAGTTAGCATTCCCTTGAGCTCACTCTCATTTCAACAGTATATCTAAAAGGAAGTACCTCTGAATAAGATCTATACCAATAATTCTGAGTGTAGTAAATATTACAGGTATGCATCTCCTTAAAAGTTCATAAGTAATAGGAGTAGAATTTAGTCATTTGGCCCATTGAGTCTGTTCCGACATTCGATCATGGCTGATATGCTCCTCACCCCATTTTCCTGCCTTCTCCCCATACCCCTTCAACCCATTACCTATTAACTCCTCCTTAAATTTACTCACTGTCCCAGCAGCCACTGCACTTTAGGGTAGCGAATTCCACAGATTCACAACCTTTTAGGAGAAATAGTTTCTCCTCACTGTTGTTTTAAATTTACTATCCCTTATCCTAAGACCTCTCTTCATAGAATGCTCCACAAGAGGAAGCATCCACTCTGTGCCTATTTTGTCCACACCTTTTATCATCTTGAATACCTCAATTTGATCTCCCCATTGTTCTTCTAAATTCCAGAGAGTGTAAGGAGTATAGGCCTAAACTGTTCAATCTCATTTCATACAATAACCCCTCATCTCTGGGAGCAATTTTGCCAACCTCCTCTGAACTGCATCCAATGCCACTACATCTTTTCTCAAATAAGGGGACCAAAACTCTGCACAATAGTCCAGGTGTGGTCTCACCAATACCTTGTATAGTTGCAAAAATACTTGGTACCTTTATTTTCTATTCCCTTAGCTATGAAAGCCAACATTCCATTTGCTTTCTTTATTAACTACTGTACCTGCATATTAGTTTTCTGTGATTCATGAACAAGGATACCCAGATCCCTTTGTACCATAGCACCCCAAAGTCTCTCCCCATTTAGATAATAGGTCACGTTCCCATTTTTTCTGATCAAAATGCATGACCTCACACTTATCCACATTAAACTCCATATGCCACATTTTGGCCCACTCTCCTAACCTACTTATACCCATTTGTAAGGTTCTTATTTCCTCATTGCAATTTACCATTCCAGTTATTTTTGTGTCATCTGCAAATTTGGCTCTGGAGCATTCTATCCCTGCATCCAACTCATTAATGGAGATTGTAAATAGCTGGGCCCAAGACTGAGCCCTGTGGCACCCCACTAGTTTCTTATTGCCATTCAGAAAAGAAAACATTTTTCCCGACTCTCTGTCTCACTGTCCATCAGCCAGTTGCCTATCCGGGGCTAATAAATTACCTGCAATCCCATATGATCTAACCTTGTGAATTAACCTTTTGTGCGGCATCTTATCAAACACCTTTTGGAAGTCCAGATAGATTACATTTACAGGATTCCCATTATATAATTACGTGTTACATCTTCAAAGAACTCTAGCAAATTAGTCAAGCATGATTTGTCCTTATAAAAACATATTGACTCTGATGGATAGATTTTGACTTTTCAAGAGTCCTGATACTACTTTCTTGGTAATTGATTCTAACCCTTTCCAAACAACAGATGTTAAACTAACAGTTCTATAATTTCCCACATATTACCTCCCTCCCTTTTTGAATAAGGGCATTACATTAGTATTTTTCCAACCCACTGGAACTTTTCCCATGCTCAGGGAATTTTGGAAGATTGTAATCAATGGTTTCAATATCTCTGCCACCACATTCCTTAATACCCTGGAGTGTAGGCCATCTTATTAGATATGGATAGCTAATAACATTATTATAGAGTCATGGATTTTTGTTTGCAGGCTCCCTTCCTCCAGACTCAACATTTTCATTTTCGATAAATCTGCAATTATTATTCTGTCTCTCAGTAACCTCAACCATCACTAAGCCTCCAATTCCCAGCACTTCGACCCTAAATTTAATAGGATCTTACTTGACAACATTGCATCTCTGATCTTACGCTTGCAATTTCAGATGATTACTACAATGATATATTTTGAAGCAAATGCATACATAAAAACAGTCACAAATACATGGATACACATGCATATATGAATGCAGGCAGATACATAGGAACTGAGGCATGTTTACAGAAATGATAGCACATTTATTACATGTAAATATCTACACGAAAGCAAATTCAAAAGCATTGGTGAGGTACATACAGGAAAATACAAATACAGGCCATTTATTTCCAACAATATCCTTTAAGGGAGGAAATCCGCCATCATTTTAATGTCTGGCCATTATGTGACTCCAGGTTGGCTCTTAATTATCCTCTGCAATAGTCTGGCTTGTCATCTATGGCATTCAAAAAAGTGCTCATTATCACCTTCTCAAGAGCAATTAGAGATGGGAAATAAATGCAAGCTTTGCCAGTGGCTCCAAAATCTGTGAATGAATAAAAAAATGACATAGAAATAGACATGATAAAGTACATCTGTACAAGCTTAAGAACATGGAGCAGGGGAGCTTTCAAAATATCAAAAGTATTACTCTGAACGATTATGACAACTAGTTTCTATTTTTTTAAACAACAATGGAATGAATTGCATACCTTCAAAACAGTTCCAAAGTCCTGAAATTCTAATTAATCCAAATGGGATTTAATTTATTCAGTCTTTGCAAATCAATGTCTCTAATTATTAATGGATAAAATTGTGTAAAGTGATTCACAAAATATTGGCAAAAATGTGAGAATGCCTTGAAATAAAATGGGTGTTCGACTTAGTCACTTTAAATCAATGACTAAGAATATCAAAGCAAAAATGGGGAAGAGCTACACAATCATTTATAGACTGGACTGTATGGTATTTAATTCAGATGCTTGTGAGTAGACATTTTGCAGTCATAATTAAAGTCTCAGGTCAATATACAAAAAAAATCTGTTGAAAAGAGAGATCATGTAAGGACAATCTCTATTCACTATACAGTACATGAATGAAAGAAAGAATGAAATGCCAAGACAGACTGAGGCCTTGAAATTCCGCTCTATGAAGATTAACATTTGTGTGTTTAATGCACTTTATACGCATTTCCTTTGTCAGTTGTTTTAACAGGTATTAACCCAATGGGAATAAATACAAATGCGAATGAGAAAAACACGGAAAACACAGATAAAATTAGTCCAATGGGACATAATTCTGTAGGCCCTTTCAATTCTGCAGACATAACTGTTTGAAATTATCGTGATATTCATGGGCTAGTACCTTTGTGTTTTATTGGAATTAATTTACATATGAAGTACATTCAGTGAGACTTAGTCATTGAAATAATACTGATCATATTGCAGCATCTTGAGATACAGAGATGTCACTTCTATTTTATTTATATGATGTTATTAAAATTGACTTGCCATTAGTACATAATATATATTGACTATGTAAATGAAGAACCAGTGGTACAAGGAAAGCAAAAATGTTTAAGCATGTGATAAGAAGAGTAAAACTCATTTGCTTCACATGTGTAAACAACACATTTCCTAAGACACCTAATGGAATTTTTAAAAATATATGCAGTCTGTTACACAGTAGCATGATCCTTAGCCTCTGAATCAGAAGGTTTTTGTCTCAATGTTGAGTCGTGATGACATAGTTTGATGCTCCTGTGCAGTACTGATGGAGATGCTGTCTCAGCTGAGATTTTAAGCTGTGATCCTATCTATACTGTCAGTTGGATACATAAGATCTTGTGGCACTACATTGAAAATTGTCTGTTGCATTTGATACATTCTGACATAAATTGCACCGTCTCAGCACTTTAAAACATTTTAGAACATATTCATGTCATGAATTACAGAGTTGTTACAGCTCAGAAGGAGGCCATTCGGCCCATATTGTGGTACAAATGTACAATCCCTATCCCTGAACTGGCAAGCCAGTGTTCAAGTCCCACCTGCTCCAGACATATATAATAACATCTCTGAACATGTTGATTACAAAAATGGTATAATTGTTTTAAAATAAGTAAACCAATTCAGCACTAAAGATGTGAAGGATGGGCTTCTGGAGGTATGATCAGGATCATTTCCTAGAGCAGTATGTTGAAAGCTGACTGGAGTACAGGCAATTTTAAATGAGTATTATATAATAAGAAAGGGCAACTAATAAAGCTGTTGATAAAAAGTTTTTAGGGATGTGTGCTACAATAAGATCAGATTTTATCTAGTGTTTGAAAGTGAAGTAGTTTAATTTGAAAAATGGTGTCAAATTTTAATAAGAGAAATTATGAAGGTATGAAGCATGCATTTGATTGTAAAAAACATTAAAAAGCATTACAATATACAGACAATGGATACTATTTAAAGAACTATTCCATAGCTGGCAGCAATATATATTTCTTCAATATATAAAAACTCAAAACAGATTAATCAACAAATGTTGACAAATTCAGTTAAGGGTTATAAAGATGCCAGAAATAAGAGTAGAACTGATTATGGGAGGTTCTGGCAATATCGTGAAGGTGGGCCAAGAAACTGAAAAGGAAAGGGAGAATGGAATTTGATTGTAATCTAGAAAGAAATATAAAAATGTACTGTAAAAGCTTTGAAAGATACATAAAAAGAACATGGTTGACTAACATGAATGTGGGTCTTTAGAAGGAGAATTTAGAATGGCGAATAGAGAAATAGCAGAGAAGCTGGATGATTACTTTCAGCTTCATTTTACTTTTTTTGGTCAAGTGTGAGTTGTGTCAAACGTTTTGGAGAGAATTTCATGACAAGGTCCAGTGAAATTTTTTGCCCTAACTTCCAAATACTGAAATCTCACCATAGTCAATATTATTTGAATGAGCGTAAGATGTATCTGTTGAATCTGTTTTCACTGAGGAAGATACCATAAATTTTCCAATCTATAACATATTAAGAATCTATGACATGGAAGAGCTGGTGTTGGACTGGGTTGGACAAGGTCAAAAATTACACAACAACAGGTTTATTTGAAAACACTAGCTTTCCAAGTATTGTTCGTTCATAAGGTGCACTGATAGACGAGGCATCAGTCACAGAATTTAAAAGTAAAAGACCAAAGGGTCATACAACTGATACAAATGTACTGAATAAACCCAAAATGTCTGACTCCTTCCATTAAACCTTGAATCAGTTAGAAAGGAGATGCAGATTTCAATTGATTAAAATGCAACCTTGACCTCATTGAGAATCTAATCCAACAGTAACAACACTGCCAAATTCTAGACTAACAGTAAGCCTGCCTTAGGTAGGAGTCTGCTTTTAACATCAAAATAGTGAGCAGCAACTGCACTCTCAGCTGATAGATAAGCCTTTCACAAGTCCATGTCTCCTTAAAACCTAGTTCTAAAATTTATTTTGCATCCATCTGCAAAGGGGACTGGTTCCCTGTTTACAAATATCATCTTGCTACATCATCAAACTTTAAAGGAATTGTGCATCATCTTGTCGTCAGTCTTTTAGACTCAACTGTACTCTACCTTTCAAGTAAAAGAACATCTAGACTCTGACAATCCCATGAATTAATGCCTACACTTTAAGTTTTAATTTTCATATAGGTGAACTCTATTATTTTCTGATTTCTTGTGTGTTTGTATATTTGCAAATGTGAAGTTATGAAGACTATCTCGACTTTGAATATGAATAAATAATACTTGATTTAAACCCAAGATAGAGGTTCTGCTCTTTCATCATGAAATTTGATTTGCACTATGTGTTTGAGTTCTTCACAGAATGGTCAAGGAGAAGAACTGTCTTCAGGCTTAATCAAAGAAGTAACACCATTTATTACAGACTAATACAAATACTGCTACACAGATATATTAGGCTTTGACCTGATAGTTATATTAAATAAGAGTAATCTACCTTTTTCTTATTCTGTTGTCCATGTTACAATCTTATCAGGCACACAGCCCCACAATTTAGAGTTCTAGTATGTTCCAACTTTGCCTATATTGTGCTATTTATACTCAGCGATGTGCTGCTCCATAATATTGTTGCAAAATTGCTCCAGGGTCCTATAGCCCTTATGCCACAGCTGCATCAGTCATTTTAAAAAATTAATTTCACAAGCAGGGTTTGTGAAACACATCACAGCCTATTCAAAATGACACATCTGCTTCAGCCAGAAACTGTGGAGATAAAAGTAGTTCAATCTGTCTCTCTCTTCTGTCTGAAACATAAGAAAATTCTGGGATTTGGTTAAAGGAATAGCACTTGTCCAAATAAAATACAAACATACAAATCAGGAACGGGAGAAGGCCATTCAGCCACTCAAGGCTGCTCTGCTATTCAATAAAATCATGGCTGATTTGATTGTAACCTGAAACCTACATTCCCCTCCAGCCCTGATAGCCTCTTACCTTCTTTGTTCAGCAAGAATATATCCACCTCTGCCTTCTATTCAAGGACTCTGCCTCCACCACCCTTTTAGGAAGAGAGTTCCAATGGTTCATAACTCGCTGAAGGACAAAAAAATGTTTATGTTTTGTTTTGCATATTGTTGCCATCTACGAAACAAATAGTCTATGTATTGTAGTCATTACAACACTTAGTGAAGTCATTGTTTATTCTCAGCTGCACTTTCTCCCATTTCTCCCAGAGGCAGGATCAGCTGACACTACAATTGTTGATAATTACTTTTCTGTCTGATTTGGAGATGCCGATGTTGGACTGGGGTGTACAAAGTTAAAAATCACACAACACCAAGTTATAGTCCAACAGGTTTAATTGGAAGCGCTAGCTTTCGGAGCACCACTCCTTCATCAGGTGGCTGTGGAGTACACCACAATTGTGTACTCCACAACCATCTGATGAAGGAGCGGCGCTCCGAAAGCTAGTGCTTCCAATTAAACCTGTTGGACTATAACATGGTGTTGTGTGATTTTTAACTTTTTCCGACTGATAACTCTTTTCTCCTACCTGCTTTCTTGTTAGCCAAGGAGATGGCAATTTTTTAGTGACATTTCCTTTCCTTATAATACACTGCAGCTGTTTGCAATATTGTGGACTCTACAGAGGCAACCTCTGCAATATGCATTTACTCCCAGCAATCCCAAAGGTTGATTCTGCAGTACTCTCATCAGCAGAGCTGGCAAATGGATCACTGTAGGAGAATAAATACTGGATTTAAGATCTGCTTGTGTAGTTGAAGGTTCTGTAGCAAAAATATAGTGAATAAATTGAATAAATTATGGCACATAATTTTTCTATGGAAAAGACCCAGACCTAACATCAGAAGAGAAAAGCAAGTTGAGAAATTTTAAGTGAGCAAATAACTCACCATATGCTGTTGTTAATCTACTTAAATTCTGATTGCACCATCCTGACTTACCTTTCTAACAGAGCAGAAGGGCATGGAAGCAAATAAAGTTACAGCTGAGATTCAGATGCCCAGCACCACTAAGGGTTGTAAATTCTTGCTGCATAAGGCACGTAAATGCTGACTGGATGTTTCTGGCAAATCACACACCTTAATGCTGAAGTCTCACCATTTTATCAAAGACTAGCAGCTTCTGGATTCTTGATATCAGGGGTTTAAACAGCATGAAGATAACTAACTCTCTTTCAGTTTTTTCATGGTCATCACAGAGAGTAGGGGCTGGGGTGGGATCAGAGGCAAGAGTAGGGGTGGCACTCAGCACTTGATTGGCCTACGTTGGAGAAAAATGGGACCCTTTCGAAACCCAGTGCGTAGGTCACCAATTGTTACCCAGTTGGGAAACTGCTACTTTTCTTTGCACTTGAGATGATGTCATTGGTGAGTTGAGGCTTTTTCAAGGCTGTCAATTGGCATCTTAAGGACTCGAGCTAGTCATGGGTTGAAAAGGTACCTGTGGACTTTCTAGCTCAATGTCAATGACAAAGATGGCAAGATGTAGGGGTGTATTTTTTTGGGCCAACTAACCTAATTATTTGATCATTTTACCACCTTCCTCACCACTTCCAGTGATGGGAAAATCACATGTTTAATGTTGGAAGAATGGAGGCTGCACCCAGGATCATGGGGCTACAGGAGAATTCATAATAACAGTGGGTAAGGGATTTAAAGGGGTGGATGAGAATTTTGAAATAAATGCACTAAGTGAGGAGTTTGGGAAGTTTTCATCTATGCATGCAGCAGAGATCTGGAAGAGTTGTAGTTTATGTAGGTGGCAATCAGGAACTACTAATAGATTATTCTAAACTTTGATCTGGTAGTTAAGCGTTTCCATTGTATTGGACGTGATTTGGGGTAAAGATAGACAATAGCTCAAGGATGGAATTTTACTTTCTTGGTTGATAATGTGTTTACTGTAGATTTTGAAGCTCAATCCAATTAAAAATGCAGAATATATGCCTTATCCTATACAATGGACAGAGGAACATAGTACAAATGTATACAATGTTTATCTGCTAATATGTTGGTTGTACTTTTTAGCTTGTGATCTTTTCTTAGAAATTGATTCCCCTATATACTTATTAAAACATTATTCTGTGGTGAATTGATGGTCAGAATGGTGCTGACATGTTGCAGCTTCTTGCAACAATTTAGATTGAGGTTTACTTAACATACTTGATTCAAAGATGTGTATTTTCTATGAAAGTATGAGAACTCAAATGGTTTGTAAGGCACAAACATCAAGTGAGAGGATATTTCACACAAAACAATTATTTCATGACCGATATAATAAAATGAATAAAATAACTTGGGCAATTTTTCTTGCATTTTTAAAATTTTATTAAACCAGTGCTCAGTAAGTTACTTAGAACTTAAAGGCAGAAATGGAGTATTTGGTCCAACAAGTTTGTCAGTGGTAGTTTTATACACAACTGAGTTTGGAGAGGATGATCCAATTATTACTTTGACTCCTCCACTGATCACTGTGAAGACTGAAGTGGAAAAAATTAGTGAGATTGCCAATTTTATATCTATATATACGACGTACTGATTGGAACCAGATGGATCTCATTGACCATGAGATCTTGTTTGGTGCTGTTAAGCTGAGCCATTCAGCAACAAATAGAAACAGAAGATTTGGAAGATCCTTGGTACAGGGACTGACTCCGAGTTCGCTGGCCAGCGTCAATGTACTGCGCACATGTACTGGTGCCTTGGTGATGGAATACTAGTCTCTGTGCAGTTATTTCAATATCAAACTGTATATAATCAGTATCGCAATCAAGTCAGCCAGCTTCTTGAAATAACAAGTAAAGAACAACTTTATTGCAAGCAAAACTTGATCAAGGATGGAAAGATTATTAACAAAAGGCATATATAAACTGTGTGAAGCATAAAAACTATCCTTCTTGGAAAATAACAAACAGTTAGATTCAAATACAAGAATTATTCACAAATGTTGATTTGGAACTGAAATCATTTTAACATAAGCTATTTATTTAGATTACTTACAGTGTGGAAACAGGCCCTTCGGACCAACAAGTCCACATCGACCCGCCGAAGCGCAACCCACCCATACCCCTTAGCTAACACTACGGGCAATTTAACATGGGCAATTCACCTGACCCGCACATCTTTGGACTGTGGGAGGAAACTGGAGCTCCCGGAGGAAACCCACACAGACACAGGGAGAACGTGCAAACTCCACACAGTCAGTCGCCCGAGGCGGGAATTGAACCCGGGTCTCTGGCGCTGTGAGGTAGCAGTGCTAACCACTGTGCCACCGTGCCGCCCACATTGGTGCTGAAATATGTTCCTTGATCAGTTTTGGTTCACTGAATTCACTTTTTTGAAGACAGTGGTGTAGAGTTCAAATTCTGCTTTAGGAATCCTCTACTTATTGTGATGAGGTTTTTCAAGTCGTCTTATAACTCACTAACTTTGATGAACAGGGCTTCAGAGGAAAGAGAAAAAGGCTGCTGTTCCAAGTAAAGTATCAACGAGACTGTGAGTGTTCAAATCCAATATATATTTTCCACACCCAAAATCAAGAAGGTTACCTCTCTCTGAATAGACTTGGCCTCTCTAAGAAATGTGATCCTTGCAAATACACAACTATTCCTCCTGTAGCCACTGTACATCATATTGTATAATGCTCATCCCAAAATGTTGAAATATATTGTGTGTACATATATATGTGTCTGTGTCCAGTTTAGATGTGGCATAAATTCATATTATGGATAACTCATCCTGATAACGTAATGCTCCATAAGATGCTGCTCACTCCTTTATTTAACGTCAGCAACATATCCTTCAATTCCTTCCTATATCAATGTGTTTATTTTCTTTTAAATGGTAAGTCACCTCAATTACTCCTTGCACCCGTGAATCCCTTATTCTAACAACTCTCTGAATTAAAAAGCTTCTCCTGAATTCCCAGGTGGATTTATTAATGTATCCTATATTTATGACTTCTACTTCAAGTTTTCTTTGCAAGTGGAAATACCTCCCCTAAATCTGCTCTACCGAGCAAAGCTTTACTTATTTTTACAGACCTCTGGCAGGTTACCTTTCAGGTTTTCTTTGTATGAAGAAAAGAGTCCAGGCTGTTCATTCTCTCCTGATAGAAGCAAATACTTAGTTCTAGTATCATCCCAGTAACTATTTCTGGCAGTGTCTTTATCTCCTTTCTGTAGCAAAGAGGTGAGAATTGATCACAGTATTTTTAGTGTACTCTAATTAAGATTCTATACAGTATTACCATAACTTAATTTGCTTTTCAATTCTATCTATTAAAAATTAACTCCAATGTTTTGTTTGCTGCTTTATCATCTTGATCGCCTGAGGTGTCAATTTAACTGATTTGTGATTGTGCCCAATTTGCCTCTAACTCATTCAGATTTGAATTCCTTATTCATCTTCTTCAAGTATACCACCTTACGTTATCTACACTGAAGTTCGTTTGCTAACTGCACACTCCTGCAAGTTCTCCATGTATTTATTTATATATTTTGTCACAGTCCTCTTCTCACTATACTACACCTTCCAATTTGAAGTTCTCTGCAAAATTGAAATTGACCTTCTGATTCTTGAGTCCAATGTTTGATGCAAGTACTGAACAATAGGAATCCTGGAACTGATCCTATACATTTTCCTACTTTTCCCATACTCTGTAGCTATTGATCCTAGTCATGAGCCAACTGCACTTGTGCATTACTGAATATTTTTAAAATCACCATAAAACAAAATAAATTGTCTATTGTTTTTAGATTCACATTTTAAACATCACAGAGATTCAATAAGAACTAATATTATATTAAAAGAGATAGCTAAATAATTAGTTACTACTGAGTTGATCACAAGATGAATCATGATAAACCTATACCTGTGGATTACAATGCAGCAGTATAGCAATTTCATTCTGTTAATGTTTTGAACCAACCTGCTCAGATCAGTTATTAGATTACTTACAGTGTGAAAACAGGTCCTTCAGCCCAACAAGTTCACACCGACCCTCCGAAGAGCAACCCACCCCCCAACATTTACCCCCTCACCTAACGCTACGGGAAATTTAGCATGGCCAATTCACCTAAACTGCACATTTTTGGACTGTGGGAGGAAACCAGAGCACCCAGAGGAAATCCACGCAGACACGGGGAGAACGTACAAACTCCACGCAGACACTTGCCTGAGCCAGGAATTGAACCCGGGTCTCTGGCGCTGTGGGGTAGCAGTGCTAACCACCATGCCGCCCCAAAACAGGACATGAACTTAGGCCTCATGGCTCAATGATAAGAACATTACCACTGTGTCACAAGAGCCCTTTAATTTTATGCTGTTAGTTGGTTTGACATATCTCTGTGTTTAACCAGCATGAGCCAAAGTTTATTAAGGAACAAGCATACTTAAAGCTAGTATGTATTGCTCAAAGCTAGCCTGCTAAATGGGAAAGGCATTACATGGAGCAGGTGCTGTGTGTGATTCATGGTGGAAGAAACTCTGACATGGCAAAGAGTAAGAAATAGCACAACTGAAAAAATTGGGCACCAAGGTTTCTGGAGGATGGTGGAGAAGGTGGAAAGAAGAGATGCCTTGTATCCACATGAAGGGAGGACTCTCTCCACAGATATACATGCCTGTACTGTGAATATGAAGATATCGCATCTGCAGCTATGAGCACTGATACTGACATTGCTCTTACCTTAGAGAAACAAAAGGCAAGATCTACTTGTGGTGAGATTGACAGAAGGTGAAATGACACATGGGTTCCCTTGAAGAAGACTCAATCTCATTTGGGTAGCCAATAGCAGAAGAATGATAAGCATATGTAGTGAAATGCTTCATGGATTGGGAAGCCTCTCAGAAACCGTGCAACCACTGTTCCGGAGCACAGAGGAGTTTGACACCATCTTGGCGCAGGGATTCATACACAGCCTACCTTTTCCAGCATGCTAGTGGTGGTCATCTATACTTAGACAAATTTGGACTTTGTGGTGTTTGATAATCAACATTACAGCATGTACTGCAGTACCAGCAGCCATCTGATGATTTATCCTGTGGTGGTAGATCAGCTTGTTATCATGTAAGAGCAACTTGATGCTATGGAAACAACTTTCTGCCATCATGGATAGGGATTATTTGTAAAACGAGCTTTTCAGGATGTCACAGTAGTTTAGCAATTTATCCTCTGGCAGATTAATACAATTGCAACTTTGCTACCCTAGTGAATATACATGGCTTCATGCAGACAAATTTGCTGTCCCCTCTCTAAGTATTCATAATTCATCCACCCACCCTTTCCAAACTCCAGTGCCCTTATTAGACCCTGACAGCTAGAGAGCCCCAATTGCTGCTACCCTTTCCAAGTTGGAGCAATTTGTAGTTGGGTTGCCTAAAGCCAGAGTTGCTCAAGGTCATCCTCCAAGGTCACCAGCAGTCTCCTCTTGTGAAATTCTGCAGCATTCCACCAGCTATGCTGCAGCAACTGAAATAACTGCTTAAAAACATTAGCCAAATCCAGCTATGGACAGACAGAAAATTAACACTAAGAGATTGGAGATTTGTTACAATACAGCATGGTTTCATTCATAAATGTGTGAATATTTATTTTAGGGTAGCTTTTATTTTTGTATTGCAGCCAAGCAGACACTGAGATAATCAGTGACAGAAGCTTTAGGCAGTATTTTCCTGCTTTCAATCTAACTCAGAAAGCAGGACAGATTAGCAGGTAGAAAATCTTGCCCTGTTGGGATTTGAATGCAAAACTGGATCTTCCAGTAATCAGGTAACTAGTTGGTAGCTGGTGGGCACTATAATGGTATGAGGACCCCGACTGAGATGCCAGGAGCTGCCAATTATACAGAAACAGAAGCTGGCAGCTTTAGCATATAGCACTGCCATAAAGGAGGGGGTAGCTGCCAGGACAATGTCCGCAGGGCTCTCAGGACAGAGAGGCCACCTGGGTACAGGTGAATGTTGTGGAGGGGTACAATGATTCTTATGGGTCTGGTGGGTATCATAGGCAGAGTATGGACCTGATGGCTGAAAGCAAGGGTAGGGCTATGGCTTACATTGGCACTATTCTGTCCTTGTCCAGTCCTTCAATTATGAACAAACTAGTTTAGATTTTAGGGACTCTTTTGTAACCCCAACACCATCCCCCTGACTAGTTAGGTAGCCCAACTATTTGTCATCCTGCCTCCCACCTAGAATTAATTCTGGTGGACGGGGTCTGGTTCACCATACTTCACCCCCACCTCCTCTTTTCACCCCAGTTAAATTTCCCTTCTACCTTTAAATCTACTGTCCCCAGGACTAGAACATTTTGCTGTAATTGAGGGATTGTTAATGGTTACTCCAATTCCACTATTTAAGGATCGCCACAACAGAACATGATGGTCTAAGTTACTTCCTCTTTTCTTCTTTTTCCTTCACATGCTTTTTTTTTCTTCTTAGCGCCTTGATGTATAGCTTGTATCTTCATGAGGTTGTGCAGTGTGCAGCAGACTGCTTCAAAGTCTGCTTTGCTGTGTTGCCCTAGTGGGGCCCAGTGGGCAAAAGCATTGATTCAGCATACCAATGATTTGCTCTATCACAGTTCAGTTGGCAAATGTCATTGTAGTCATGCTGCAAAAATGTGCATGGGTTATACACCAAAGGCCATGTTGCACAGTATGCACACTTGATTCGTTGCTTGTGGTTACACATTAGCTGGACATTGAAGTAGTAGAATCCCTTCAGTTCCAGTATAGGCAGAGGCATTATATTGTGTAATAAGTGTTGCTATTAAATGTTGTGGATGCATTTAAGATACCATGGTGAAGCTGGAAATCTTAGCATAGTTGTCTGCTCATTTTCCAGTCTTTGTCGAGAGAATCAAATGCAGTTAACTCATTGTAAAGAAAACTTCAGCAGCCTCTCTTAGGCAGCAGTGGATGACAAATGTATGGATAAGTGAATTAGGAGTAGGTGGAGACCACTCAATTCCTCAGATCTGCTCTGCCATTCAATATGGTCATGGTTGATTCTGATTAATCTACATTACCATTTATTCCCAAAAACCGTTCACCCCTTTACTTATCAAGAATCTAATTATCTTTTCCTTAAAGATAGAAACTACGAGCAGGACTAGGTCTGTTCAAACTAGGGCAACACTGCAAAGGAGACTTTGAAGCAGTCTGCTGCACACTGCACAACCTCATCCCTAGTATCAGCCTGATGAACCTCTGCTGCACTCCCTCTATGACAGCTATATCCTTTCTTAATTAGGGAGACCAATCCACACGCAGTACTCTAGACGTGCTCGCAAGATTAGTTCAAATGATCTAGAGTTCACAAACTTGGGAGAGGATCTGATTGAAATACATAAAATTCTAAAAAGATATTTCTGGGTACAATACAGAAGATGCAGGATCAGTTCATTCCAAAAAGGAAGAAAGATCCTAGGAGGAGGCAGGGGTGGCTGTGGCTAACGAGGGAAGTTAAGAAACATATAAAGTCAAAAGAGAAAAGGAAAACGGAGGACTGGGAAGCTTTTAAAGAACAAGAGAGGATTACTAAGAAGGAAATACGCAGAGAAAAAAATGAGGTACGAAGGTAAACTGGCCAAAAATATAGAGGTGGATAGTAAAAGCTTTTTTAAGTATGCGAAAGGGAAAAAAAATGGTTAAGACTAAAATTGGGCCCTTGAAGACAGAAACAGGGGGATATATCACGGGGAACAAAGAAATGGCAGAAGTGTTGAATTGGTACTTCAGATCTGCATTCACTGGGGAAGACACAAGCAATCTCCCAGAGGTAACAGTGACTGAAGGACCTGAACTTAAGGGAATTTATGTTTGCCAGGAATTGGTGTTGGAGAGACTGTTAGGTCTGAAGGCTGATAAGTCCCCGGGGCCTGATGGTCTACATCCCAGAGTACTGAAGGAGGTGGCTCTAGAAATTGTGGATGCATTGGTGATTATTTTACAGAGTTCGATAGATTCAGGATCAGTTCCTGCAGATTGGAGGGTAGCTAATGTTGTACCACTTTTTAAGAAAGGAGCGAGAGAGAAAGCAGGAATTTATAGACCAGTTAGTCTGACCTCAGTGGTGGGAAAGATGCTGGAGTCAATTATAAAGGATGAAATTATGACACATCCGGATAGCAGTAACAGGATAGGTCAGAGTCAGCATGGATTTATGAAGGGGAAATCATGCTTGACTAATCTTCAGGAATTTTTTGAGGATGTAACTCTGAAGATGGACAGGGGAGATCCAGTGGATGTAGTTTACCTGGACTTTCAGAAAGCCTTTGATAAAGTCCCATATAGGAGGTTAGTGAGCAAAATTAGGGCACATCCACTGACTTGGATTGAAAATTGGTTGGCTGAGAGGAAACATAGAGTAGTGATAAACAACTCCCTTTCAGAATGGCAGGCGGTGACCAGTGGGGTACTGCAGGGACCAGTGCTGGGACCGCAACTTTTTAAAATATATATTAATGATATAGAAGATGGTATTAATAGGAACATCAGCAAATTTGCTGATGATACAAAGCTGGTGGCAGGGTGAAATGTGAGGAGGATGTTAGGAGATTACAGGATGACCTGGACAGGTTAGGTGAGTGGACAGATGCATGGCAGATGCAGTTTAATGTGGATAAATGTATGGTTATCCACTTTGGTGGCAAGAACAGGAAGGCAGATGACTACCTAAATGGAGTCAAGTTAGGTAAAGGGGCAGTACAAAGAGATCTGGATTTCTTGTGCACCGGTCAATGAAGGCAAGCATGCAGTTACAGCAGGTAGTGAATAAAGCTAATAGCATGCTGGCCTTCATAGAAAGAGGGATTGAGTATGGAAGCAAAGAGGTTCTTCTGCAGCTGTACAGGGCCCTGATGACACTGCACCTGGAATATTGTGTGCAGTTCTGGTCTCCAAATTTGAGGAAAGACAATCTGGCTATTGAGGGATTGCAACGTAGGTTCACGAGGTCAATTCCTGGAATGGCGGGACTATCTTATATTGAACGATTGGAGCAACTGGGCTTGTATACCCTTGAGTTTAGAAGACTGAGAGGGATCTGATTGAGACGTATAAGATTATTAAAGGATTGGACACTCTGGAGGCAGGAAACATGTTTCCGCTGAACCAGAGGACACAGCTTAAAAATACGGGTAGGCCATTTCGGACAGAGATGAGGAGAAACTTCTTCACTCAAAGAGTGGTGGGTGTGTGGAATGCTGTGCCCCAGAAGGCAGTGGAGGCCCAGTCTCTGGATTCATTTAAGAAAGAGTTGGATAGAGCTCTCAAGGATAGTGGAATCAAGGGTTATGGAGATAAGACAGGAACAGGATACTGATTGAGGATGATCAGCCATGATCATAATGAATGGTGATGCTGGTTCGAAGGGCAGAATGGCCTACTCCTGCACCTATTGTCTATTGTCTGGATAGACTAGATGTAGGGAGCATATTTTCCGTTGCTGGGTATTCTAGCCTTAGTATGTGGGGTAGAATGTTTGGGACTGAGATGAGGAAAAATGTTTTTACTCAAAGAATAGTGAACCTATGGAATTCTCTAACACCGTGAAGGCGAAGTCACTGAATATGTTCAAGAAAGAGGTAGTTACATGTTTACATCTTAAAGGCATCAAAGTATAGGGGAGAAAGCAGGAATATGGCACGAGAGAGTCATGATCACATTGAATGACAGAACAGGCTCAAAGGTCCAAATGACCAATGCCTTCTCCTAGTTTCTATGTTTTCATGTTTATCAAGGTGAGAAATCACACGATAATCCAACAGATTTATTGAAATCCTAAGTTTTCAGAGTGCTGCTCCTTCATTAGGTAAAACCTTCACCTGACGAAGGAACAGTGGTCTGGAAGCTTGTGATTTCAAAAAAAACCTATTGGACTATAACCTGGTATCATGTGACCTCTGATCTTGACCATTCCAGTCCAACAACAGCAGCTCCACATCATTGCTATCTTCTGTGTTTTTCACCAAGGCTCTGTAAAACATCAATCAGACATTCCTACTTTTGAACTCAACTCATCTTGCCATAAAGACCAATATATCATTTGTCTTCCAAATTGCTTCTTATAACTGCCTGTCAACTTTCGGTTACTCTTTGGAGGGTTGGTGTGGACTGGTTGGGATGAAGGGCCTGTTTCCACACTGTAAGTAAACTAATAAAAAAAAACTCATAATCATCTCAGTTTTGTTTCAGCAGCAAACGTGGGAATGTTGTATGTTGTTCCCTCATCCACGTCATTTATATATAGTGAATGGCTGGAGCCCAAGCTCTGATCCTTGCAGTAACTCAATAATCACTGCCTGCCACTCAGAAAAAGACCCATTTATTCCCACTCTCTGCTTCTTGCCTGTCAACCAATTCTCAACATAACAATATAATAGCCACTATCCATGTGCTTTAATTTTTGCCCATTAACCTCTTATGAGCAATGTTATCAAAAGCCTTCTGAAAATCCAAATACACCATATCCATTAGTTGTCTCTTACTTACTATTCTTGTTGCATCCTCAAAAAACTCCAGTAGATTTGTTAGGCCTTTCATAATCACGTGCTGGCTTTGTCTAATCCCATTAATGCTTTCCAGAAGTTCTGGTATCCTGTCTTTTATAATAGATTCTAATATTCTCCCAGTGTTACTAAAAACTGATGTCTGGGAGCATCTGTTTGTGTCGAAGCTTTAGAATCAGCCAAGCGTCTGCCAGAAATTATTATACAGGTCTCCACAGACTTTTGCAATTTGGAACAAGTATAGAAAATATCAATCTTTGTGGAATTGTAAGGGACCTAAGGGGCAATGTTTTCATGCAGAGGGTGGTGCATGTATGGAATGAGCTGCCAGAGGAAACAGTGGAGGCTGGTACAATTACAGCATTTAAAAGGCATCTGGATGGGTATATGAATAGGATGAGTTTAGAAGGATATGGGCCAATTGATGGCAAATGGGACTAGATTAATTTAGGATATCTGGTCCATGTGGACGAAGGTCTATTCCCGTGCTGTACATCTCTACAAGTCGGTGACAAGCCTTTTCAATAGTGCTAGTGGGATGTTCTTAATGCTGCTGAGCTAAGTTTGTGAGAAGATTTGTAGCTCAGGTGCTCGTTGTTGTGGTTCTGTTCGCCGAGCTGGGAATTTGTGTTGCAGACGTTTCGTCCCCTGTCTAGGTGACATCATCAGTGCGTGGGAGCCTCCTGTGAAGCGCTTCTGTGATCTTTTCTCCGGCATTTAGAGTGATTTGTATCTGCCGCTTCCGGTTGTCATTTCCAGTTGTCCGTTGCAGTGGTCGGTATAATGGATCCAGGTCAATGTGCTTATTATTGAATCTGTGGATGAGTGCCATGCCTCTAGGAATTCCCTGGCTGTTCTCTGTTTGGCTTGTCCTATAACAATAGTGTTGTCCCAGTCGAACTCATAAGACCATAAGACATAGGAGTGGAAGTAAGGCCATTCGGCCCATCGAGTCCACTCTGCCATTCAATCATGGCTGATGGGCATTTCAACTCCACTTACCCGCATTCTCCCCGTAGCCCTCATGTTGCTTGTCATCTGAGTGCGTGGCTACTAAGGTTAGCTGGTCGCGTCGTTTTGTGGCTAATTGGTGTTCATGGATACGGATCGTTAGCTTTCTTCCTGTTTGTCCTATGTAGTGCTTTGTGCAGTCCTTGCATGGGATTTTGTACACTACATTCGTTTTGCTCATCCTGGGTATTGGGTCCTTCATCCTGGTGAGTTGTTGTCTGAGAGTGGCTGTTGGTTTGTGTGCTGTTATGAGTCCTAGTGTTCGCAGTAGTCTGGCTGTCAGTTCAGAAATGTTTTTGATGTATGGTAGTGTGGCTAGTCCTTTGGGTTGTGGCATGTCCTCATTCTGTTGTCTTTCCCTTAGGCATCTGTTGATGAAATTGCACAGGTATCCGTTTTTGGCAAATACATTGTATAGGTGTCCTTCTTCCTCTTTTTGCAGTTCTGGTGTGCTGCAGTGTGTTGTGGCCCTTTTGAACAGTGTCTTGATGCAACTTCTTTTGTGTGTGTTGGGGTGGTTGCTTTTGTAGTTTAGGCCTTGGTCTGTGTGTGAGGCTTTCCTGTATACCTTTGTGGTGAATTCTCCGTTCGGTGTTCTCTGTACCATCATGTCTAGGAATGGGAGTTGGTTGTCCTTTTCTTCCACTCTAGTGAATCAGATTCCTGTGAGTGTGGCTTTGATGATCCAGTGTGTGTTCTCTATTTCAGTGTTTTTAATGATTACAAAGGCATCATCTATATATCTGCACAACATACTGCAGTACACCAGAACTGCAAAAAGAGGAAGAAGAACACCTATACAATGTATTCACCAAAAACGGATACCTGTGCAATTTCATCAACAGATGCCTAAGGGAAAGACAACAGAATGAGGACATGCCACAACCCAAAGGACTAGCCACACTACCATAAATCAACAGCATTTCCGAACTGACAGCCAGACTACTGCGAACACTAGGACTCATAACAGCACACAAACCAACAGCCACTCTCAGACAACAACTCACCAGGATGAAGGACCCGATACCCAGCATGAGCAAAAGCAATGTAGTGTACAAAATCCCATGCAAGGACTGCACAAAACACTACATAGGACAAACAGGAAGACAGCTAATGATCCGCATCCATGAACACCAACTAGCCACGAGACGACATGACCAGCTATCCTTAGTAGCCACACATGCAGATGACAAGCAACATGAGTTCGACTGGGACAACACTACTATTATAGGACAAGCCAAACAGAGAACAGCCAGGGAATTCCTAAAGGCATGGCACTCATCCACAGATTCAATCAATAAGCACATCGACCTGGATCCAATATACTGGCCACTGCAGCCGACAGCTGGAACTGACAACCGGAAGCAGCAGATACAAATCACTATAAATGCCAGAAGAAACATCATAGAAGCGCTTCACAGGAGGCTCCCAAGCACTGAGGATGTCACCTAGACAGGGGACGAAACGTCTGCAACACAAATTCCCAGCTCAGCGAACAGAACCACAACAGCTGCTGAGCTAGTTATGTGAGGATAAAAGAGGTTATTTGATAGGAGTGATAAGCTACAAGATGGCAGTGTTGGTGTCAAAGCAGCACTGCCCACTGATTGGCCTAAAGAGCTGCCTGCTCTGCATACTCCAACAAAGTCCAGTGGACATTCATTGCATGTGAACTAACACCTCTACCAGTTTGCCAGTATCGCTTCACAGCCAGAAGGGCATTACCAGCACAACAAAGCAGGGGCATTTACGAGGCTAGTCTCTCACCCCACATGTTCTATTAATATATATTTTAAGAGCAGAATTTTTAGGTATTGTCTGAATGATCTTCCAATCAAGTCCTTGTTTTCAAAGTCACTCAGGAGAAGCCAATGTGCATATTTAAGTAACACCAAGTCTTTTTGTTCTAGTATATTGATTAAAAGAGCTAACAACCCCAAAATACTACAGTCCGTTATCAACACAAAGCATACATCAACATAACCAGTTTGGCATGTGGAAAGACAAAGAAATAAGGCTCTAATGAACGATAGTCATGGGAACAGCGTGCACTACATTGGGACCCTGTGGAAACCCTTGTGCGACAGACTCTGGACATTGAAGATTCCAATGGGCACTTTCCTGTATCTGAAAACCTCCCAAAAAAATCCGTAATGTCAGAGAGTTTGGAGGATTCATCCAATCATCCAAGAAATGATAGATGATTAAAAACAAGGTCTAATTCCTAGGTAACTGCTAAGTTGACTACCACCCAACATCTCCCCCCCTCCCCAAAAATGCCCTAAATTCCTGATGACAACCACCCAAGTGGATCCTGCCCACATGATCTACCCTCAGCTCTCCATTTTTTACTTGGCATTCTATCCACCAAACCTCTTATCTGACCTAGCACCTTACCCACCCATCACACTGAATGTTTACTCACCTGATACCCTATGTATCTATAATCCCGTAAACCAAATATCACCACAAACCTACACATACCTTACATACATACTCTTTCACAGCAGCTGTCAAATTGTCTCATTATGTTGTTGGTCATTTAAATCTCAGGCTAGGATGTACTGAAGCTTGCAAAATGGAGCATGATTTGACTTCCCCTGACTATCCTGACTGGAAGAAAAAGCTGTCCTGCATAGAAGTATAGAGTTCAGGACTAATGTGAAAAACCATGTACAGACTTGCAATCTGATTGAGATTACCACTTCTCAAAATACCCAGTCCAATTTGCAGTATCTATGAGTTATTAATATTTAAAAATTCCTTTCATCAATATTACAAATGCATCTATTACTTCCAGTGAAGTTACAAAGAAGCCCTGAAAGAATATGTTCATTTTTCTACAGGTAATACATCAATAAACAAAGTTCTATCCATAATACCTTCCATAATTTCAGACCATATTATATCCAATTATGTAATTGTGGAATATATATAAAGGCAATCAAGAGGGCATTATTTAAATTGAAACAACATGCAGGATTATGGGAAAAAGGCAGGATTTAAAACCAAGTTAAATAATTCAGAGAGCTCATGCAAACATGATGGACTGAATGGCCTCTTTCTAAACTGTAGCAATTCTGTGAAGGTCCAATATTATTTATGATGGGGTTGAAGGATATATTTTGGCTAGACTATCAGAGGAACTTTTCTGGTCTTGCTCTCTGAAAGAGCAGAGGGGCCATCCCTTTAACATTGCTATGAAAGACAACTTCTCCCATAGTTCAGGTATCAGTATTGCAGTTAATTCGATCTGATGTGCTTTAGATTTCATTGAGGCTTATACCAATATCCTTCTGACTCAAAGGAGAATTGTATCACTGAGTTAAAATTCTTTCATTGCTGTTTACCTCAATGTTATTTACCTCAATGCTATTTGTGAGGTGTTATTTTATGCAAGTTTTGCTACATATCAGTGGTGACAATAATTTAAAAGTAATTTACTGCCTGTAAGATGATCTGGAATATCATCAAGATGTGAAAAGCTTCTGTATAGGTGTAGTTATTTCTTTCTTCATAAGAAGTAAACCTTAAAGGATTGGCATGTACAGATAAATACAGGCAGCAGAGGAAAGTAGCCGAGCAGAGGCTGATAGCTAAGTTCGGTACCCATGGGGAGGGCCTCAACCGGGACCTTGGATTCATGTCACATTACAGGTGACCACCATTGTACTATACAGACACACAGATATTCATACACACACGCACTCTCACATACACACGGACACAGGTACACACAGACATGCACACAGACACCCACACTCCCACATGCACCCCCTCACAGACTTAAGACACTCTGCACCCACTATACACACACACACACGTTCTCACACTCACAACCCCCACCCCAGACAGACACACACACACAGACAGACAAAGACCCACATTCACACATATATTTTGTGGGGTGAATTTGTACTTGCAGAGTTACATTGCACTTTGCTCAAAAACTGCATACATTCATGTAGAACTCTGAGCTCAAAAACTGCATGAATTTATGTAAAACACTGTTATCTCACTTTTAGAATCAATCTAAACATCAGGTCATACCCAGAGAACACAGGGGGCTAACACCTTCAACATATTGTCTAGCTATCACCATTGTTAACAGCTAACCCGAGAATGCAACTTTTAAAAAAAGGGTTTTGTGATTTACACATGAAAGAAATGAAACTTATCACTGTCTTTTAACAGATGAAAGGCTTAACAGACAATCAATTTTTCAATGTATAATTTCAGCTACATCACACTGCAAATTTTTGCGATAAATTCTGTTACAATCGAGCCCTCCACAATCACCTGATGAAGGAGCGTCACTCCGAAAGCTAGTGTGCTTCCAATTAAACCTGTTGGACTATAACCTGGTGTTGTGTGATTTTTAAATAAATAAAGGAGACATTGTAACAGTGAAATTAATCGTTAAAAATGTTTCTGTGCTAAGAACCCTTGGGATGTATATGCTTAAATATGGTAAGACAGATCACCAAAGGAAGACACATACATTCACTGCAAAAATAAATGTTTGTAGTCATTAGTTAGCAACAGAAATAATATGCTAATAAGTCAAACATACAGAAATTGTAGCATTTGAAGTTCTAGAGGCACTATGTTCACAGTGCATGGCATACTCAGTTCCAAACAGAAAAAAAAACATTGGAAGATATAGCAGACCCCAAGAGAACTCTTTTCGCAACCTATGAAATAATTATGTCTACAATCTGATAAAAGGCTACGTCACTAATTTTGGAATAAAAACTGAGGACTGAGGAATTCCTGTAATTAATGTTTCTATTATTATGGAGTGTTAAGTCTAATGAAGGATACAATGCATTCAGAGACAGTTGTCTGACCAATGTTCACAGTGAAACAGATAAATTTTAACCATGTTTAACATTTGGCATCAGCAAGTTCCCATTTAAGTTACACACCATTCTGACTTGGATTGAAACCACCACTAGTTCATTCACACTGCATCAAAATCTTGAAATATTATTCCCAGAGATGGTCATTGCTGTACCAATGCCAGAGGGACTGCAACGATTGCAAAGATGGCAGCTTACATTCTGGTTAGGGATAGGTGACAAATGCTGACATTGTGAATGATGTTATCATCACATATTTTTAAAAAAAAGTAGTTACAGGCCTAAAGAGGCTTTTCCACAATTTCCAGAAAACGCCCCACTGTAAGGTTTGTGTTCTTATTGACAGTTACCCTTGCTTCTTTTGTGCAAGACTTAATACGTATTAAGAATGAAATTTCTAATTGGGGAAATAGTAAATAAAAATTAAATTGTAGCAATTTGAGGAATCCACAATCCAAATGTCTGTCATTGAATTATGGGTTTTTTGATGGATTTGGTTGAAAATTATTTTTAAAGTCATTAATTAGATTCACTGTTTGACCAGTACAGAAATAAACTAAAACTAAAGCATTTGAAATACAATAGCTGATTCTATCCAATTTTGTCCGAAACAGGAAATGTCACGAAAGATAACAAGTTCCGTATTGTAAAAAAAACTTTCCATCAAATATTAATGTTATGCTATTCTGTTACTTCCAGTATATGTGTGCCTTGCCTCATTGTGCTGGACAGCAAAGTTATTTTGCTGAGACAAAAATACTTCCTTTTTGTTGTAAGAACAAAAGCTGTTTTCCCAATAGCTAGAAATCACTTTCCTGTTTTTCAGCTTCTAGGCTGGGCAAGGTTATGTGCAGTGAGAGAGTATGAGCACCTGGAGAACCAATTTACCTAGTTGTCACACAGACCTGCCTGGAGGTAAGTCTTTCATGTGAACACCTGCTGGCTCTCAAACTTTTGGTGGGGGAGGGGCATGGGTGTAATGAAGTGAGCTCCAACTTCTACTAGTATTAAAGTATAACAATTCGTCTTGCAACTAGATGATAGCAAAACCCAGAAAATTTCAAACTGCAAAGGAGGAACAGGAGCATCCTACCTTGCATAGGCTTGAGTTTTTATTCCTTGGAAAAATGAAATATTGCAAGTTAAAAGGGCTTGTGAAATCAACTATAAGGCTACGCTTAAAATCCATGACAGCACAAAAATCTGTGCACTACGCGCAGATCTGAATAAAGATACTTTTGGAATCTTTTGCGTATGAACATGTGGAACAAATACTATTCTTATTGTGAGCCGCATTTTAAAAAGAGATGTCTGAATAATTAATGTCCTGTTGCTTACTGAAAAGGCAATAAATCCAAAACGAAATGATTTTTTGAAAATACACACAACTGCAACATTTTTCAAATTAGTTGTAGGAACAGTAGACTGTTCAACTCATTGATCCCCCTCCACCATTTAATCATGACTGATTACCAACCTCAATGTCACTGTCCTGCCAGAGCTCCATATCCTTTGATGTCATGAAATCCAGAAATCTAATGATATCTTGAAGTACTCGAAGGCTGAGCCTCCATACTTGTCTGGGATAGGGAATCCAAAGATTCACAACCATCTGAGTGAAGAAGTTCTTTCTTGGTCTTAAACGTTATACTTCATATTCTGAGATTGTACCTCTTGGTTCAATCTCACCAGCAAGTGGAAACATTCTATTCATATCCACACTGTTATGCACTTAAGAACTTTCAATTAGATAATTCTCATTCTTTAAACTCTGGTGAATACAGGCTCAATTTTCTCAATATCATAAAACAATCCCAGAGATCTTAATAGCGAACATCTATTTTACTCCCTTTCTCGCAAGTATATCCTTCTCTACATAAGGAGCCAAACTATGCCTCTTACCTTTATAGTTTTCTTTACTTAAATTTAAGATCCTAGTTTCAGAATTAACTACTTTCCAATAAAATTTAATCTTAAATTCTATTATATTATGGTCACTTTTTCTCAAAGGCTCCTTTAATTAATCAACCTGTTCTTATTACTAATGACTAAATCTAAAATAGCCAATCTCAAATTGGTTCTTCAATATGCTACTCGTGAAACCCATTTTACTATCTTTATACTATGAACATGTAAGTGAAGTAATTCTCCCTTCTAAATATTATTTTCTTTTCAGGACCTATTTGATGTTTCCCATTGCTTCATCTCTCTTCTAATTGTGCTTACTACATTTTTACTTCCTGTTATCAGTTTTACTTCCCTCTAATCTGAGCATTCTGTCAGGTGCCCTTTCCCCTATAATCTAATCTAAACAATCCCCGACAGCAGTAGAAAATTTCCCTGTGATTATGAGTCTCAATTCTGCTGAAGTGTAATCTCTTCATTTTGTATATCTTCCATTTGCCCCAGGGAAGGATCTCTTGCCTCAGAAAGCTGATGCCCCCTTCCCCACCCCCCACCCCCTTCACTACACATGTGTTTAATAAATCTATTCTCCTATTTCTATGTTTACTTAATTGTGGAAAAGGAAACTGTTCTGAGATTACATCAGTGAAGTCCAGATTTTTAATTTTCTTCCAATATCTCTGAAATCTGCTTCTACAGCCTCATTCCTTTTCCCACCAAAGTAATTGGTATCAACATGGACCATGATCTCTGGATGTTTACTCTCCACTAGAAGAATGTCCTGCAGTCATTCCATGACATCTTGTCCTTCGCACCAGGGAGACAAGAACATGGACACAAACATATGAATTTGGAGCAGGAACAGGCACTCAGCTTTGCAGCCTTGTTCCATTATTCAATACGATCATAGCTGATCTGAATGTAACCATAAATCCACATTCCAACACATCCCTGATTACCTTTCAGCATCTTGCCTAATAAGAATCAATTTAACTGTGCCTTAAAATTATTCAAGGACTCTATTTCTACCACTTTTCAGAAAGAGAGTTCCAAAGACTCATGATCCTCTGAGAGAAAAAGAAAACATCTCATCCTCCATTAAGACCCTAAAATGAAGTCCATCAGTACCTGGGCAACATACCACCTGATGTCAAGTCTACGGTCACAGGCGTGCCTATGTATTTCACTAATTAATGAATTCTCTACCATTACCGCTCTTCCACTCTTCTTTCTATCCTCCACTACTTGTAATATCAACGATTTGGTCTTGGATGTGTTCCTTTGAAGAACTATCATCTTCAATATCAAAATTAGAAAACTGATTAGTGAGCCGGATCATTTCATCAGATTCCTGCATTACATTCCTAGATCTCTTATGCTAGCCATTGATCACCCATTCCTTATTTGCCTGCACACTTCTCACTTATGATGTTACTACCTCTTAAACATACTATCATGTCACTCTCAGTTTCACAATGTGCCACAATGATTCCACCTGCTGCTGAACCCCCAGAAGCTAAAGCCCAGGTTTCTGAAGCTGGTGACAATTCCTGCACATATGGTTATCTAGGTCACTAGTCGTGATTTCCCACATAATACAGCACTTTCAGTTCCCTCAACTAAGCTACTAATTATGCCTTAATTTTAGGAATATAGAAAATTATTCAGTTAAGGGACTGAGCCTACATTTCATGCTGGTGAAGAATATCTATGCACATCCCAATATTCATTCATGAACATGTAGCTTCATCAACACTTTTGCTGAATTGAAAGTACTAACAGTGAAGTAACTTGGTTAGAGGGTTGGGTACCTACCAAGTCTTTATTCCTGTTTTGTACATTAGACCGTTGTCATGGATATCTACTTACATTGCTGACATCAATAAACAAATAGCATTTCTCACAGATCCATGTTGGGATTGAAACACTGCTGATGAAGAAGGCATCAAAGAAATATATCACTCATTTAATAGATTTCCAAATTAAATCAAAAAATTTAGAAATTTTCAAGTAGAGTCATAGAGCCATACAACACGGAAACAGACCCTTTGGTCCACCTTGTCCATGCTGATCAAACTAAACTAATCCCTTTTATCTGTGCCTGGCCCATATCCCTCTAAATCCTTTTTATTCATGTACCTGTCAAAATGTCTTTAAATGTTGGTTAACTATACCAGCACCTATTCTCTTCCTCTAGCAGGTCATTCCACATAGGAATCACCATCTGTGTGAAAAGGTTGTCCCTCAGGCCCCTTCTACATTTTTGTCCTCTCACCTTAAAATAATGCCCTCTAATTTTGAACACCATTACCCTCGTGAAAAGACCATACCTATGCCCCCCATGATTTTATAAACCTCTATATGATCACCCCTCAACCTCGTAATGCTCCAGTGAGAAAAGTCCCAGCCTATCTAGCCTATTCTTACAACTCAAACCTTCCAGTCCCAGTAACAGATTTGTAAATCTTTTCTGTAACCTCTCCAACTTAATAATATCCTTCCTATAGCAGGACGACCTTAACTGTACACAGTACCCCAAAAGTGGCCTCACCAATGTCCCGTACAACTTGCAACATCCCAACTCCTATACTCAATGGCCTGAGAAAAGAAGGCATGTGTGCCAAACGTCTTCTTCAGACATTCTATGCCTGTGATGCAACTTTCAAAGAACCATATACCTGATATCTTATGTCTCTTAGTTCAACAACATACATCTTTTATAATTTCTCTTTTAGATTTTGATTTTACACTCTGATTTGTGTCCTTCTTCTTCTGAAGTAGCAATCCAGAATGGAATGCTTGGTTATCTTCAGTATCATTCTAAAACAGACAGTTTTCATGTGTTATTCTATTGTATTGCTTTGGGTGAGCTGACCCCAATCCTGTTTCCTTTCAGTATCCACCCACCATTTCCATTCTGATCAGTACCTTTGTGCATAATAATTGCCAACCAGCTGAAATCAATAGTATAAGTCACTCTATCCTTTTATGGCTTTGTTTTGCACTTGTTTTATCAACCATTGGGGATCAAGTTCAAGCTACTCGAAAAAAATTGAATGACAACATTTTTGCAGAGCTTTGAATTGAAAATTAATCTTTTTCAGTTCTGCTCAATTTCAACAGTGATGATATCCTGCAATCAGGTGTCAATGAATACCCAATGCCAGAATTTATTTTGGTGTTATGGGAGTTTTTGTCATTGGTCATTCAAATCCTACGTAAAACTATCTATATATAACTTTAACTTTGCTTTGATTAAATACTACTCAAACTTTTCTGTGACAATTACACAATTCTGCAATAAAAATGCAAAATGACACATTTCATTGCTGTTTAATGTTGACACCAATGCCGATGTATTTGAGTTTCCCAGGATCTATCCAGCAGTGCAAAGCAGATCATAACTCAAATCAAATTTAGAGGACTATAATGGCTTTAAAACACATCTGTCATTTCACAATATCCTCATACTTAAGGGTGAGGATTTAATAAAAATAGGGTGTGTCGATTTTTTATGTCCCAATTAGAGATTAGCATAAAGGTCAGCAAAAGGCAGGCTCAGAGACAGATGGGCCAATGTATTTGCTCTGCCAAACAGTGTGCTTGTTCCCCAGCTTGATCACATCACCTGACCATTTTCCCAGAGGATTTTTATTGAGTAGCAAGATAACCTGCCCACAAACCAGGTAGCCAATTAACATATTGTAGGCTTATGAATCCATTGTTGAAAGCTGACTAGAATTTTCTCATGAAGAACAGTTTAAATGTCTTGAAGTATACTTTCTGTCTGTCTTTGTGCCAATCTCCACAATAGTCGGCTGATAGCTAAGTTCGGTACCCATAGGGAGGGCCTCAACCGGGACCTTGGGCTCATGTCACATTACAGGTGATCACCATTGCACAACACACACACACAGATATTCCTACACACACACACTCTCTCATATACACGGACACAGGTACACACTGACGCGCACACAGACACCCACACACACCCTTATAGACACACTCACGCGTGACCCCTTCACAGACTTAAGACACTCTGCACTCACTACACACATACACACACACACACACACACACACACACACACACAAAAACACACACACACACATATACACACACGTTCTCACACTCATGACCCCCACCCCACTGGACACGCATACACAAACAGGCAGGGACACACATGCACACATGTATTTTGTGGGGTGGATTTGTACTTGCAGGGTCGCATTGCGCTTTGCTCAGGGGCTGCGTGCATTCATGTAGAACTCTGGGCTCAAAAACTGCATGGGTTTGTGTAGGGCTTTGTTATCTCACTTTTTGGATTTGAGTCAATCTAGGCATCGGGTCGTGGACGGAGAGCGCAGGGGGCTAGCGCCTTCAGCATGTTGTCTAGCTATCACATTGTTGACAGCTGGCCCAAGAATGCAACTTTTAAAAAAAGCTTTTGTGATTTACACATGAAAGAAGTGAAACTATCACTGTATTCTAACAGATGAAAGGCTTAACAGACAATCAATTTTTCAATGCATCATTTCAGTTACATCACACTGCAAATATTTGCTATAAATTCTGTGTTACCATCGAGCCCTCCACTATTACCTGATGAAGGAGCGTTGCTCCGAAAGCTAGTGTGCTTCCAATTAAACCTGTTGGACTATAACCTGGTGTTGTGTGATTTTTAACTTTCCACAATAGTGGCCTGCTTGCTTTTTGCCATTTTTAAAGTTAAGCTCAAAATTTGGAGAGAGGGCATCTCCATCGTAAACATCCTTCTGATTCTTCAGAATTGGATGGTCTCTTACTGGCCCTCTGTATTTGTGAGCCTGTGGACCATACTTAATTGGATGATGAACATACCATCTCGTCATTAATTGGTCAATTCAGAGAACATTACTGCCGACTGATCATTCCCCGCACTAAGTGAACTTTTGATCCTTGTATGGTCATGGTGGCAGTGTGCTGAGGTCCGTGTGGTAAATCACACTTTTGTGACCCTGTTGTTGAATGTTTGCTTTTGCAGTTTGCAACGCAATTTAAAAGAAGTGAGATTACTTACAGTGTGGAAACAGGCCCTTCGGCCCAACAAGTCCACACCGACCCGCCGAAGCGCAACCCACCCATACCCCTACATATACCCCTTACCTAACACTACGGGCAATTTAGCATGGCCAATTCACCTGACCCGCACATCTTTGGACTGTGGGAGGAAACCGGAGTACCCGGAGGAAACCCACGCAGACACGGGGAGAACGTGCAAACTCCACACAGTCAATCGCCTGAGGCGGGAATCGAACCCAGGTCCCTGGCGCTGTGAGGCAGCAGTGCTAACCACTGTGCCACCGTGCCGCCCAATGTGTTCATTAATAAAAAGAAACTATTTGTATTTAACATTCATTTCTAAACAGTTGGGCTGTTTTGTCCTCAACCCACTTTTTAGCAGGTTTGGCAGTCCTATTTCTGGGTCAGATACAATGACGGATGTAACAGTGAGCTTGCCCCAGTTCTGTGGATCACTTAAGAACTGAGACAAGGATTTTGGGTTGGGAGGAAGGGAGAAGCAGGCGGGGGGGGTGGGGGGGGGGGGAGGGGTGTTGGTGGATGCATTCTACTATACTCTGTTCTTTTCCACAGCAGCTCACTTTGGAAGATTGTGGACTTGGCAGAGATCCAAGGGTGGCGCCAGCAGATCTTTTAAATGTAAGTGATTTTCAAAAATTGTAACTGTAGTCTCCTATGTTGCTAGTGGAGAATTGGAACACTTGTAATGTAATAGTCACAATATAAAATTAACACATAATGCTCCTTTCACTAAACTTTTGAATGGTGAAAAATAACAAGAATTTGTATTCATACAGCACCTTTATTATTATAAAACATCCCTAGGTCCTTCACAGGAGCATGAAACAATGATTGAGACCAAGGCACATTGTGATATTAATATATAAACATTTAATATGTGCAAAATAGGAGCAAAAGTAGGCCATTCTGCCCCTCAAACCTGTTTCACCATTCAACAAGGTTGCATTGCATTGTGTTCTAAATTCCACATTCCTATCAATTCCTAATAAGCTTTGATTATATGACCAAACAGGAATCTATCCATCTCCATGATAAAATGATTCAATGACCCCACTTCCATCATGTTTTGATGGAGAACTGCAAAGTCATACAACCTTCTGAAAGAAAATAAAATTCCCTCATCTCTGGACTAGATTGGTGATCCTTAATTTTATTACAGTGTAATCTAGTTCTAGACTTACCCACAACAGTAAACATTTTTTCCAAGTCCACCCTGTCAAGATCATTCAGGATCTTACAAATTTCAATCAATTCAACCTTCATTCTTCTAAATTCAAGTGGAAATAATTCAACCTGTCAAATCTTCCCACATGAGGTAAGCCACTCATTCTAGCATCAATCTGATAAAACTCCACTGAACCACCTTCAATATTTTTACACTACAATATTTGAGATATTGTCTCACCAATACTTTATATAACTAAGGCATAATGACCTTATTTTTACATTAATTTTCTCTTGTAGGAATGGCATCCCATTCGTCTCTGACTCACTTGCTGCATCTGCATACTAATATTTTGAGACTCATACACTAGAAAACCTAGATTCTACTGCACCATATAATTTTGCAACATTTAACTGTTTAAATAATGCAATAACTTTTCATTCTTCCTAGGAATGTGAATAACTTCACACTTTTCCACATCATACTCCCTCTTTTTATTTAGTCCCTTAACCTATCCATATTGGTTTGCATCTTTGTTATGTCATTTTCACAACAAACTTTCTTACCTAATGTTATGTCATTGACAAATTTAGCCATCATGCTTTGATCACTTCATCTAAGTTACTGATATAAATTGTAAAGAGTTGAAGACACAGCACAAACCCTACTGAAACCTACTTATCATGTTGTGCCAATCTAAAAAGACCCATTTGTGCATATTTTCTGTTTTCTACTAGCCAGAAATCTTTTATCCAACTAACATGTTACTCCTTAAACCACAAGCTCCTTCTTTGTGCACTAACCTTTGCTGTGCCACTTGTGTGAAAGGTCTTCTACAGCACATCAATAGGCTCCCATTTCTGCATAGCACATGCTACTCCTTCAAAGGATTCCAATAAATTGGTTAAACACAAGTTCTCTTCTGCAAACCACACTGACTCTTCCTGACTATACTGTATTTTGCCGGGTGCTTAGTAATGATTCATTCTCACATTTTCACCATAACATATGTGAAATTAACTGGCCAATAATTTCCTGTTTTATGATTCCTTTCCTTTTTCAATAGCGAGATTGTACTTATGCTTTTCAGTTGAATGGAATCGTTTCAGAATTTAACAAATTTTGGAAAATTAACATTGCATTATTTCATACTTCATTAGCCACCTCCTTTAGGACCTCTGTCAGGATCCGCAGACTTATTAACCCCCAGCTCTATAGTTTGTGCAGTACCCCTTCACCAGTGATTATAATTTCAGCAAGTAGCTCTGTTCTTCCAACTTCCTGACTTAAAAGTGTTTCTAGATTGAGTACAGCGAAAAGAGAAACAAATATTGATTCACCACATCCACCATTTATTTATATACTCTTACTACTATTAACAATTACTATTCACTCCCCATTCTCACCTCCTAGAGAATAAACACTCACTTTCCTTTCCCTCATGATCTTATTTCCTTTTTTTGAATACTCATTTCGTCATTCTCTCCTATTCTTTAAATTCTGAGCAGTAACCCAGCTTGCCAATTTTATGATTTTTCCATAAGTTTGCTACTCTCCTGCTTTGATTAATCACAGATGGTGAGTGGAATTTTTCTTTATTATTGGAATGTTTTGAGTATTAGAGTCACAGAAGTTTTACAGTATGGAAAGTGTCTCTTCAGCCCATCATGCCTGTGCTACCTGTCAAAAACCAACTATTCTAATCCCATTTTCTATCACCTGAACTTGTATGCTCATCAAGTATTCATCTAAATAATTTCAAATGTCTTGAGGGTTTCTCACCACCCTACAGGCATTGAATTCTAAATCCCCACTCTGAGTAATTTCTTTCCCCCACATTCCTGCTACTAGCCTTACAACTGCCACCTTTGGTCATTGATCTCTCTATTCAGGGGAAAGGTTTCTCTCTGGACGAGAAAGTGATGTCTGCAGATGCTGGAGATCAGAGCTGAAAATGTGTTGCTGGAAAAGTGCAGCAGGTCAGGCAGCATCCAAGGAACAGGAGAATCGACATTTCGGGCATGAGCCCTTCTTCATTCCTGAAGAAGGGCTCATGCCCAAAACGTCAATTCTCTTGCTCTTTAGATGCTGCATGACCTGCTGCGCTTTTCCAGCAACACATTTTCAGCAAAGGTTTCTCTCTATCTACCCAGGCCATGCTCCACAAAACATTGTACATCTCAAACAGACACCCACTCAGCCTTCTCTGTTCTAATGGAAACAACTACAGCTTGTCTAACCTCTCTTTATAGCTGAATTGTCCAGTCCAGGCAACACTTTGGTGAACCCCTTCTGCATTTTCTGTACTGCAATTATATCTTTCCTATAATATGGTGACCAGAACTACAAGGAATAGTACAGTTGTGTCTTAAATAATGTTAAACGCAGCTCCACAATATCATCCTTGCTCTCATATTCAATGTTTTGACTAATAAAGATAAGCATCCCACATGCCTTCAAAAACACCCGAGCTACATGTCCTGCTGCCTTCAAGAATCTGTGGACGTGCATCTGAAATATCACTTTAAATATCTGTCACTAATTCTCTATCTTCCGGTCTAATCTCCCAGTTGAGCTAACTCAGCTTTAATGTTCCCTTAGTTGCCCATTTTAGAGCTTAAAATATGAGTTTTAGACCCATTCCTCACTTTCAATCTGTATGTAAAATCCAATTAAGTGATGATCACTGCAACCCAGAAGCATCTTTAGTTTGAGGTCATTAATCAAACCAGTCACATTACACAATGCTAAATCTACTAGAATCTGCTGTCTGGTCAATTCTAGAACATACTGCTCTAAGAAACTACCTCAAATGCAATCTATGCTTCACCACAGTTTTTATTACCAATCTGATTTTTCTAGTTTATATCTAGATTAAATTCATCCATATTAATTGCCATCCTTTTGTCAAACACATCCAATATTTCTTCATTTATATTTCATTCTACATCATGGTTACTCTTCCTTGGTCTGTAGTTCACTCCCATAAGTGTCTTCTCTCCTCTATTATTCCAAATTATACCTAAACTAATTCTACATCCTGATCTCCTGCACCACAGTCATTTCTAATGAGCGAACCAATACCATTTTTAATCGCCCTCCACCTTTACTTAGCTTCCAGTTCTTCTTGCATGTCATATACCACTCAATATTTAGAACCTAATTGCTGTTGGCCTGCAGCCTTACCTCCTTACTGTTTATCAGATTATCCTTATTCACTTCAAGGTGTGCTAACAATTCATTTACTTTGTTATGAATTCACATTCAGATACAAAACGTCTGGGGCTTTTTTGTTCCCTTTATATCATGTACATTTGACTGCAGATAGAGTCTTTCTTTTTGTCCCTCCTTACCATTCTCTGTTCTTCATTTTCCACGAGTGTTTTGCTTTTCTGTCTCAACTCTATCCCTTGATTTGTTAAATTTGCTCAAGCGTGGTCTCTCGCCCTTCCATCCTCCTGCCCCCCAACTTCTTTAGTTTAAAGCACTGACTAACTCCCTGTTTATGCAGCTGGTGGGAATACCAGTCTCAGCATGGGTCAGGGGTAGAGTGTCCAAACACTGCACATATTAAGTCAGATATTCAAAAGTTTGGCCAAAGAGTTACGTTAAGCAGTCTTAAACAAACCATACGCAGGAAGCCCAATTTAGAAGAAAACAAAATTCTGAAGGGTTGTGATTCTGGAGGAGATTAGAAATACATGGAGGAGTGGGGATAAAAAGGCATTTGAAAATATGAGGTGCTTTAAAATTGCAATGCTGTCAGACCAAGAGCAAATTTAAGTCAGTGAATGGGAATGATACTTGAATAGGACCTGGTGTGCTTTAGGGCACAGGCAAGAGAGTTTTGAATGAGCACAATTGCATACAGGGTAGAAGAAGAAATTCATGCCAGGAGAACATCAGAACAGTCAAGTCTAGACATAACAATAGCATGGATGGGGTATACTCGATGTACTGTTCACATTAATGTTTGACATCTCTAACTCCTTTCCCTCACCTTCATCTGCTCTCACCCTTCCTCACCAATTACATGAAGTGTGAAAGGTTTTGAGAAGAGGCTCTTACAAATGCACTTTATGGAGTTCCAAAGAAATAGGAACTCTTATCAAAGTACAAAAGACTTACAATTGCAAAAGAGATGGCCAGATATTGGCTTTGAGGTGCTGTAATAAGCCACTTATTATTTAATTGAGGAAATTATTACAAGATAAATGTAGTGTCAAATTAGAGCATTATTTTATTTATCTCTGCTAACCTTTCTATCTGTTCAGTTCCTGTGAATGCCTTAAGAATGTCTAAGCATTTGCTTGTTTCATAAAGACAAGTTATGACTACTTAACACTAAAAGAAAACAAAGAACTGCAGATGCTGGAGATCTGAAACAGAAATTGCTGGAGGAAACACAACATATCTGGCAGCATCTATAAAGGAAAAACAAAGTCAATGTATCAAGAACTTTGAGTTTCTCCAACAATTTCTGTTTCTGTTTGTTTATGATTATTTAATAGCTGTGTAATGGTTAGAAAATTTCTCAAACACTTTTATAATTACAATAACTTAATTAAAAACTGTAATGTTACACTTTACTACTGATACATTTTGTACTACTAAAAATATTGTTCTGACTATTAAAGTAATACATGAAAAGCATGAAAATAACTTGTTACATTTAAAATCTGCAGTGAAGTTTGCAATGGCACCCACTCTACTTAGAAAAATCATTGTGCTACAAATACCCACATATTCTAAATTTGCTTCAAATTCTTACGTTGCCAAATGATCATTGTTGTTCAATAGTTTAAGAGTAATTGATGGCACACCCTCCTATAATTCCAGCAAACACACTTGCTTGTTATCTGAAATAAAACAAATAACTGTAGACGCGGGATGCTTTTTGTTTCTGTTTTATTTTCTGCTTTTTGATTCATTATCTTTGCATACTTTCCAATTGATGGGATCAGTTGGAGACATCTCTAAAAATTACACTACAATTTTCATTAGAAAGTTACTAAACATGGCCCAACATAAGGCTCCCTCTCTGGGAGATAGTTTTGGGACCAGATCAAGAACTCTCTGAGAAATTATATTGTGAACACATATCTGAGCATTTTGCGACAGTGAATGGGACAGAGTTTAATGTAAATGTAAATTAGATATCAACTAAATTGTGGATAAATTTCAAAAAACATATTAATCTGCTCTCTTTCAATCTTGTAGAAGACTACCATAAAACATTACTAGCCATATCACAAATGGATCTACTTTTTGAATTGACCCTTGACCCCAATTAATCACTGTTGGACTGTCATGTCTTTTTGGGGATGAGAAAATAATTTCATGGAGATTGTCTCAGGCTGAAATAAAATTGTTCACAATATGGAATGATAGAGCTCAAAGATAATTCTTTTCCACTAATTAGGTTTGAATGATTATTTTCCTGAAAGTGCTTATTCTTATAATGTTAAAAAATTTCACATGGGAAATTTGTGGTATCTTGCCCAAGTGGTTAAACTCCATGGACACCATCTTACACTGCTCCAGAAGGAGGTATGGAAGGAAGCAGAAATCATCCACTTCTGCCAGGTCCAAAGGTTGTGCAGTAAACATACATCAGCCCTAGGATGACCTCTGGTGAGTGAAAGGTCCAGAAAGAGCTGGAAGACTACAATGACAGGCCGAAGCAGCTGGTGTTGGGATAATGGGATAATGGAAAAATAATGCTGCAGCGTGCATGAGCAGAAATAAGGGGTTCAAGGAGAAGGGCAGAGACCAGTTCAGAGGAAGATATTAAAATTCAGGGGAAGGCATTGTAAATTCAGCTGCAGGTAGAGGGGATACTGCAATCCTGTCAGTCCAAGTGTCCCAGAAGCACTGAAAACAACTAGTCATTGGGGACAAAATCTGGAGCTTGAGAAATGTCATACAAATCATCCAATCATCAGCCATGGCAGAGGAATGCGCACAGATTACCCCCTGGGTTAATGAAGATTCACTATATGCTCTCCAGCTGATGCCACTGAAATGTGGGAGATTCACCTCTCACAGGATGGCCAGAGGAGGCATCCTCATCTAATAAAGAGAGTTTTGTTAGGGGAAACCACTAGCTCTGGTGTCATCAGTGGGACCTGGCTACAGAGTAGAAAAATAAATGAATCACTTCTCTATGTTGCAAGTGTGAGTGAAAATCCAAACTCTCAATGTGCGCTCGCACTTATGGGAGGGGATGCATGATTTGTATATGACAAGAGATTATCAGGGGAGTGTGATGATTGTTTGCAGTAACAGCTCAAAAAGCCCTGTTACCCTGCTACAATCTTGGTTAGACTTTTTTAAAAAAATGTATTCATGTGATATAGTGTCTTTGGCCGGGTCAGTGTTTATTACACATCCTCGGAGAAGGTGGCAGTGAACCATCTTCTTAAACTACTCCAGTCCATGTGCTGTAGCTAGAGCAGATGCAGCAGGTAAATGTGTGAATAGGGAAGCTATGGGGTTATGGCACACAAAAATAAAGGAACAGAACCAGAGATTGTAGGCATCTAATCGAAGAGTCGGTCCATTCTGATATGGTACTTTTTATTCTCCCACTGACTTAAAAGAGGAGATGGCCCACCTCACCCACAAAAGGTTGAGAATATAGGAGCAAATTACTGCAGATGCTGGAGTCTGGACTGAAAACAAGAAGTGCTGGAGATCGCAGCTGATCAGGCAGCATCTATGGAGAGAAAGCGAGCTAACCTTTTGAGTCTAGATAAATCTTCTTCGAAGGTTGAGAATGGTTGTGGCAGTGTCAAACCTGTCAGAGCTGAAGAAGGTGGAGATAATCATTTTAAATGTGGAAATGATGTGGTTGGAAGACAAGGGTCAGAGTTATACTGGGACTGGTGAGTTTGCTAAGCAGTTTCTCTCGGCGATGGAGGGTGAAAAATTATGAAGTGGAGTTTGGGATGGAAACGTGCAGTACCTTGGATGATTCCACTCATCTGTGCAACAGAAGTAAATGTAAATTGAACAGGCTTTGAAAAATAATAACAAATTATTAGTTTTATTACCACACAAGCCCAAAAGTGGTCTGATCCTTAAGGTGAATAGGCTTCCAACTTTTTGCCACACTCATCTTCCATGATACTTTGGCATTTTGATATCAGGGATCTGAACTGATGGCATCGTGCCCGATTTTATGGCAGATCAACAATGCCATCTACATACTTCCTGTCTAGAAAATTACATTATTGTATGTTACCAGAGTACGGACCTGTATGAGGAAGAGTGCGAGTTTCCCAGTCAAATTTGGATTACACCAAGGACCAGCAATAAGCTCCTTGCTTTTCCTGATGACATGGATGTTCTAACTCTGCAAATTAACCAGGAATTGTCATAATCAGTGATGCTTGCAGACATCATTGAGCTATGTGATGGAGGTAATGAGAATAAGACTGAGTATCTGGAGAACTAGAGAAAAGTACTGGAATATGGGTATCTGCAGACAGAGGTATCACTATATCAGCTGTTGGTTTGAGTCGAAGGGACAGGATAGGAGTGGAGGTGTATTGATTATGGGTAAAGACTTGGAGAAAACAAATTGTTTCAAGTGTCTGGAGTCATTGCTGGCAAATGATGGAAATATAAAACAGGAACTGAATCGACTTATTGGCTCTGGTTCAAGTAATGGAAGAAGTGCAGTGGAATGACATATCATAGATGAATATCATTGAAATTAAAAATAGAATCTACAAGACAGTTGTGAGACTAGTCTTGTTGTCTCATGCAGAAACATGGGTAACATCACAAAGACAGGAACAATGACTGAATACTAATATGATATGGGTGCTGAGATAGACATGTGGAAGGATGAGAAAGGACAATATCTCAAACTAGCACATCAGGGGTTCAATGAAATTTCTGGAAGCACCACTAAAAGTAGGGATTGATTTGCTATGGCCATGTGTTTCAGAGAAAGAGGAAATGTGGTGAGGCAAGTAATGACATTGGGACTGCCAGAAAGGAAGAAATGAAGGACTAAAATCTGATGAAAACCACATTGTTTAGAGACCTAAACACAGTGGGAGTAGAAGAGGAATTACTAATTGACAGAAGGACACAGAGAAGGGTGAACAACCATAATTTTGACAATTGCAAGTTAACGGGGAGAAACCAAGATAATAAAAAGAACAACACTACAATATTGATGTCGGTGTCAGAGACACGTGGGTGGATTCTAACTATCACATGGTGGCTGGCCATCGAAAAGTACCAGAGGGAGGGTCAGTTTATTTTGGTATACTTGGCTTCATTACCCCTTGGCTGACTGGATGTGAGGACCAAAATGCTGATTCCCCTGTAATTCACCATCTTTGACCAGCATAATAGCAGACAGTTCGAGGGTTCTCAAAGCTAATTTACATGCTGCTGGCGATCTCATCAATTGACATCTTGTCTTCAATTTTCCCTTTACCACGTTTCCACAATTGGTGACCTGAAGTGTCCAACCTCCTTATATGTCACCTTTCTACACCAGTCAAACTGGGAATGGACTCATCATTATCAGATTGGATGATCCTTCAGGTAATCAGACAGCTGTTATGCTCATCCTAATATTTTAATAGCTAATAAAACAAAAGCTTTATTAAAAATAAATCTTATGAATACAGCTCTTTTTTTGTCCTGGTCTGTTTGCAGAGTGGGATATTAGAGTCAAAAAGTGTGGTGCTGGAAAAACACAGCCGGTCAGGCAGCATCTAAGGACCAGAAGAGTTGAAGAGCTAATGAAGACCTCGTGCTCGAAATGTCAACTTTCCCACTCCTCTGATGCTGCCTGACCCGTTGTGCCTTTCCAGCACCACACTTTTCAACTCTGATCTCCAGCATCTGCAGTCCTCACTTTCTCCTGGAGTGGGCTTCTAGTTTTGTAATTCATGAAGAATCCAAGACAGTATTGAAAGGTCAGTAAAGTGAAGCCAGAGACTAGTCCAGTGAGTGATAAGATTGATTTGTTGTGAAAGAGGTTGATGGGGTGATGGAGGAGAGCCTAGGAAGACAACAGCCTGACTTATTATGATGGAGTCCACAGGAGTGGCTCTACTTCTCTTGACCTCACTAGCTGCTACTGAAAAGAGTGTTCACAACTGAAGCTCCACACAGTCAGTCAGAAATATTGTACCAATATTCTACAAAGATCAATAGGACCTTGATTTGAATAGGTAAATGAGATTTCATGGTGATTCAAGTGTGTCAGTGATGAGCGATTGGTTGTGCCGATATTGTTTTTAAAATGGAACTTTTACTTCTATTCCAGTGGGACTGAGTCCAATTGTTGTACTTCTATTGCTATGCCTGCAAAGCAAGTTTTTTTTCTGACTGTAGGTTTGCTCGCTGAGTTGGTTGGTTTATGTGCAGATGTTTCATCAGCCTGCTAGGTAACATCATCAGTGTCCCTTCCAATGAAGCACTGTTGTACTACTTCGCTCATTATTTATCTGACCGGGTCTGTTATAGTGGGTTGTGCCATTTCCGGTCCTGCTCTGCAGTGACTCATATGTAGGATCCATTTCTATCTGTTTGCTGATAGCGTTCCGGATTGAGAACGGGTCAGATAAATAATGAGTGGAGTTCTACAACAGTGCTTTACTGGAAGGCGCACTGATGATGTTACCTAGCAGAGTAACACAGCGTCTGCATACAAACCAATCAGCTCAGTGAGCAAACCAACAATCGCATCCACAACCCGAGCCACAAATCTTCTCAAAAACCTTTGAAAAAAATGCCTGTGTTTGTATTCTAGCAAGTGAACATATGGGGCTTTGTTTTGAGATGTAATAATTCATTTTAATTTCCATAAGTTAAGAAGCAAATGCTGATTTTTAAAACCTTTTAGTCATTTCACAAAAAAATGATTATTATACTGAATTACAAAACTAAATACCTAATCTTGCTTGGATTTGTATTATATCTTGTTTTTGGTTGAAGTAATCTTGTGAATTTTATTTCTGAATATTCCTGCAAAGAGAAGGTAGCAGCCACTTGATGCTGGACCAACTTAAGAGGCAGGTCACATGACCTACTGAGGCATGCTGAGCCATCAATTAAATTATAATCATTCTCATCTTAAGTTAAATTTAAATTAAGAAGAAATCACAGAGTATACTGCAGAATTTAGTCTACTTGTGAAAAAAGCTTGAAACATTATTATTCCTAAATTACTGGATTGACTCAGTCTTGAAATCATTTCTCTGCTTCTGGTTTCTCACCTATTTTCTATATCATTTAACTGCCAATATTTAAAATTAAAATAGACATAGCAGCAGTTCAATAGTGCGATGCTTTCTACACAGAATTATTAATAGTATTCAATCATGCAAATAAAGAGTGTAACTAGCATTAATAAAAAAGCAAACATTTAACAAGTTGATGTAAAAAAGGTGAAAGAAACAATCCACATTTATGAGTTGATTAAATTTATCACTGAGTTTTTATTGGAGTCCCAAATCTAAACTAATGAGGTAATGACAACTAACTATATATATGCTCATAAATGGCTTTTCTGATGCCAATTTACATTTTTGTTAAGTGTATGATCAATTTTTAGGTGTAAATATGACTTTTTCTGTGTGGGTATACTAAGTCATTTAGAAACGTTTATAACGACAAAGTTGCTATTGTGGCATTTTATAAAACCTGCAGACCTGTAATTAATAATTTATGCTTTATTCTAAAATATCCCTACTGTTCTAACAGTTAATCATTGATTCTGAGAACAAAAGTTTACTATTTATCATGCCAAGCATGCTACTGCTTCCAGCTTCAAATCAAGTTCAGTCTGCAAAAGGTTAACTCAATGAAAGAGAAAGCTCCATAATAATTTACATAATAATGTCACTGGTGTACTGTGACAGCTGGACCTCATGGGAGAGAAAGACTGAAGACTCTGTACTCAGAATTTTTAATAGTGTAAGAAATTGTTTTAACAACATGGGTAAATAGTTGTCATATATCTGTGCGGTACTAAAACAAAAAAGAAGGAAACTCAATAATAATCTTGAAAAAATAATTTCAAGAAAGTGAAGGTTGCCTTTCATTTCACTCTGAATTTTAAAAATCCTTTTGGTTAAATCCAATTTTCAATTGGGCAGTTGATTAAGTTTTAGCCTATTTATACAAATGTCTGTACATACATTTTCAAAATGTGGTATTCGGCACATTCCTGAACCAACAGGGTCAGCATTGTAATTTTTAAAAACATTTATTAAACCATATGATCATTTTTGTTCTGTAATATTATTTAATGGGATTTTTTTGTATCTTCTATGAGGTACTTTTTGAAACAAAGGCAGAGGTAAACCTAATTCAATTCAGAGCTCTGTACTGGAAAGTTCTCTTAGGGTCTTAATTAAGTATGTAGAGTGTGTGAGAAATAGTTTTACACTTACCAAGCCTAAGACTTAGCGTATTGTAGTCAGTGGCAGTGTTGTACATATTGTTCCTTCTTTGTACATGTCGTTCATTGAATAGCTTCATATTTCTTTTAGTGGCGCTGCTGCTTTTGTTTGTTCACACAAAATGGCGGTGGCATCTTGTGTGTGCCAGCAAATGGCTTTCCTCAGTTTTCACATGGCACTGTGAATCCTGAGAGTCACTTGATTATTTATATGCAAATTCAGACACAGTATCCAGCACTTTTTGCCAATCTATTTTCAGCAGTCTATAACGCTGTTTAATAGTCCATGCTTTTTAAGGAGGCTGCTTTTTTTTAACAAATGTAATAAATTGCATCTAGCAGGGTAGTTTCGATTTATTATTTCAAGATTTTTATGCAAGCTTTTTATTTGAAAACAATCCTGAAATACAGTATAACAAATTGAACTGTGTACTTAACAAAATTATTCTTTATCCAATGTGATAGATGTACCAAACTACGTTGCAAAGATAAATTGGCTATGCAGGATATTCAAATTATATTTTAGTGTCTGAAGCATTTGCTTTATCTTCTAACACACATCCATAAGCTCATGCGCTATCAAATTCAGAAAACCTATTAA
Organism: Hemiscyllium ocellatum; assembly: GCF_020745735.1. Lineage (NCBI taxonomy): Eukaryota > Metazoa > Chordata > Chondrichthyes > Orectolobiformes > Hemiscylliidae > Hemiscyllium > Hemiscyllium ocellatum. The sequence continues at coordinate 49,738,683 of NC_083402.1, forward strand.
CAACCACATCTAAAATCATAAGCAGAGCAGCATCAAATACTCTTCTATGATTAGGTGTAACAGTTGTATAACTTGGTAAAGATGTAAAAACAGAGAATGCTGGAGAAACTCAGCAGGTCTTGCAGCATCTGTGGAGAGAGAAATTGAGTTAATGTTTTAAGTCCTATATGATTCTTCTTCAAAACGGAAATGTTAATTTTATCTCTCTCTACACTGATACTGTTGAACTTGCTGAATTTGTCCAACACTTTCTGTTTTTACTTCAGCTCTCTCGTATTTGCAGTATTTTGCTTTTACTTTAGTAAAACAATATTAGTGTTGACAAAAATGCTGACTCTGCAACCTGATGGTTCATCAGATAAATACACTACATAAGCACAATCCTGACTCATATATATCAGGAAAGTTGTAGATTCAGGACACCTAAGCCAAAGCTCAGGTAAGGCCATCACAAAGAACTCATGTCTGCTTGCTAAAGAATATAAAAATAACCCTGGTTCCAGCTCCTTATTAGCACTGAGTAATTTCTTTTGAAAAATTTGCCTGTGTGGACATTGGCTTGATCGAGATATTTACCATGCTTGAATTATCCAGCAGCAGTCACAATTCAGATTCAAACTTGACGAAACTCTGCTTCAGTGAAACATCAGTCAGATTGTTGGCACCAATCTAGGCAAATGTTGGGACAAATCAGTGCTGCTTTTCTAAAAGAAAATTCATTTATGGGACAGTGGTATCACTGGATGAGCTGGCATTTACTGCCCTTGAACACAGTGCCTTGTTAGACCATTTCAGCAGGCAGTTAAGAGTCAACTAAGTTGCTGTGGATCCAAATTGACATGTAGGCCAGGCTGGGTAAGGATGGCAAATTTCTTTCCGTAAAGGACATTAGTGAATGGATGGGCATTTATGAAATCAACAATGGTCACTATTAGAGTAGTTTCTTTTAATTACAGATCTTTATTGAATTCAGGGTTCATTATCTGCCATGATGGATTCAAACTGTTGTCCTCAGACTTGTAACATTATCAAGCAACTACCAACTAATCGTAGTAAATTATACATCTGGTAGATTTGCTGCTATCATCTTCTTCCCAGTAGAACTCAACTGTGTAGTGTTGTAGAGCAGACACTTGTTAATCTAAGCAGAAGAGGCTCTTGTCTTAAAATAAGTGTATTTTATTGTATGATAGCAACAGGGTGCAGTTAGATTTGTATGTTGTGTACAGTTTAAGATTATGACGGAGACCTCAATGTTAAATTTTACTCCTTCAAGGAACAAAGCTGTTCTCCCACATGAGTCCATATGACATCATCATATTGAGTGATACTTAATTCACTCTTTAGCATTTGCATTTTCACACCCTCCACATCTTTGTGTCACAGTTAATTCCTTCAGAGAGGTAATTAAAATCAAAATGAAGCAACAAATATCTGATATTATAAAACTGCAATATGACTGTGAACGTGCTTGGTGGACTGACAGATTTGGGTCCTGGATAATTATAAATTCTTTGACTTTTATGTTATGATGCTACCCTAACCCTTAATTGTGCTGTAACCTTATAGTCTACTCTTAGCCATCAGTTAAACCTTATAATCTATTCATCAATGAAAAAGTAAAATTGACTCTAAATTATATCTTCAGGTTATTCAAATTGATTGACTTTAATTCCCCAATTATGGTCATGTTATTTTATACACATTTGACATTGGCATTACAAGGTTGTTGTACAATAGGTCAAAGTCATTATACAAAAGGTATTTTCATTCATTAACTCAGCAGTTATATGCTGGGTAAAACAGCATTATAAGCATGTTTATCTTCACTATTCATGCATTTTTGCTCATGAATGCAAACTCAAATTGAATTCCTAATTAATTTAGTGTGCCATTTGCCAATGTCAAAGCAAGGTTCAAAATCACTGATATTGATATTTATTCTGGCAAACCCACCTAAGTAAAAGTAACTTGGCATTATTTATATTTATCATACCTGCTATATAACTAGCTACTGGAAAGCATACACAATTTGCTGAGGATTCTTCCTCAATTGTTCTTCCCTTCATATGCATGTTGTTTGGCATCTCTACATTGGTACAAGTGAACAAAGTCAAAAGTAACACGACACCAGGTTATAGTCTAACAAATTTATTTGAAATCATAAGTTTTTGGCACATAGCCCTTTCATCATGTGACTATAACCTGGTGTAGTGTGACTTCAGACCTTGTTGACCTCACTCCAACACCAGCACCTCCACACCTTGGCACAAATGAGATTGAGAACTCAGTTAATCCTAAATTGGGAAATGAATGCTTCAAGCTTCCAGAAAAGTTTGTGAACTTTTTTTTAAAACTTTTAAAACAGTTTTTAAAAATTGCTTGTTAGTCTAAAAGGGACGTTCCTAAAACCTCAACCTATGATACTTATCTATTGGGAAGTCAATTGTTTATGAACACTACTTTACCTACCTTACACAGTCTGAAGTTCTTTGTTAATTTTTCACAGCTCTTTGGCATGTCAAGGGGTTTCAAAACACATTGCCAAAAGACTAGGTGAAAAACATATCTGTATTTTCACAAGAGAAGGATTAAAAATGAATTGTACTTCTGCGAGTCTGGAGTTTTCATGCTGGTGAATCAATCTCATATTCTAGTGCTACTATGCTAGTATATGCTGTGAAGGTCACAGCTGAAGAACATGGCTGGACACCCTTGTTCTTGCAGGTGTAAAGGAAAAGACAGGAAGTCTCTTTCTCTCATTTTTGTTCCTTGATTTCTTGAATGAAGATGCCTGTCAAAAGCCTCAACTGAACAAGAAATTGGACAACTCCCTCTGAGTGAATCTACAGAATCCAGAATCTCCAAAACAATGTTACTAGATTCATCCAACTTAACATCCTTGACATTTTACCATCTACACCATACAAACAAACCAAAGACTGAGTCATATATCTTGTTTAACTACTATATTTCTATTGATTTCTCATTGCTAATCTGTGTATATGTGTGTTGAATTTTAATTTTTCCTCACATTTTAGCAATTAATAAACTCAGTCTTTCTTAAATCAAGTAAACCAATCAAAAATTGGTTATTTTTAAAACATAAATACATTTGAAATGGGAAAGTTATCTTGTTGTGGTCAACAAAAGGAGGAAGATGTATAAAGAAGAGATGCCAGTTCCTCCTGGGATCAGAATGAATTGGGGACCCTCTCTCAGGACTGGCCATAACCCTACGCAATGTCAAGAAATTCAGGATAATACTGGGGGAGCTAATGCAGGAAGGGTTTGAACTTCTGACTTCATATCAAATGTCACATTCAGCGGTATTTGCAATTTGGGTAAAATTCCTGTGTCACTTCTGGCACATTTGAGATGTCACCACAGCTCCAGGGAGAACAGTCAATTAGCTGAAGTCCCTTGCTAATTATATGAACTGAAAATATTTTCTTAAAATTAAGGCGTTGGCAGATTTTGGAGAAATTTGTACTTAAGTTGTTTTCGCTATCATTTATTGTTATAATCTATACAAAATTTGATCATTCTCAAACACTCAGAAAGGCAATTAGTACCTAGCTCCCTTCAAAACTAAAACAGAAGTCTTTAATTACTCTGGCTCTCTAATTACCATCCACCTCCAAATTTTCTTTCTTATCCCAGTTCCCTGAATATGTTTTTGTCTTCCATATCTGAGATCACCTCTCACACAAAATTCTGGCTCAACTCATGTCACAACATCAGAACAATATTAGCCTAAGTTGTGAATGACATTTTCTGTTTCTGTTTATGATGCATTATCACTCTTCATGTCCTTGACCTCTCTGCAGTTTGAACGTTGTTAACCACAGCTTTGAGCTCCAATAGAATATTCAGTAGACAGCAAAATGAAGAGATATGGTTCATTCTTTAGAAAATTAAAGGATGTTGCATAAAGGTATTGATTAAAATATACTATAATGTGACACCTGAAATTTATCAATAACACAAATTCACATTTATAAGGCAGATATTATATAGGAACACATCTCTAAGGTAATTCCCAGAAGCTCCATCAAACAAAATGTTTCACTAAGCCGCATAAGGATAAATTAGAACGGTCACTAAAAGCTTCATTAAGATGTAACTTTTATGTGACATCTTATTAGAATAGAACAAGGTAGAGAGGCAGAGAAGTTTAAATGGGGAATGTCAAAACAGGGTTTAGGTGGGTTAACACATGTTGGAGTGATGAAAATTAGGAATATTTAAACAGAGGCACTTGGGCACTATTTTTCTCTCCCTGGTGGTGGAAGAAAGGGTAATCAGGAAGGGAGGGAATGGACTGAGTTGGTCCTAGTGAGATACTTACCTTCTTCTCACCACCTCACCAATTAAGTTCTGGGCAGTAACATCCAGTGGGACATTCTTGTTCACCAACAATTAAATGCCTTAAGTAATGAATTAATGACCACTTCAGAGCATGAACTCCCCATCTCCTTGGAAACCTGCCTTCCTGGTGGATCCAAAATATGGCTGACTGGAAAATCAGGTCTGCCAGTATGGGGAGGGGCCTAATCTCGGACCTCCTCCTTCAAGACACTCACCCCATGACAACAATATAACGTAGACTTACCTTCTTGTCACTGCATCCAGTGAGTAGTAAGTAGACCCAACTGGTGGTCTTTGGAAAGCAGAAACTGCTGGTCACCAGTGTTGAAGTTTGTGACAGACCGAGAAAGTCACCTCTGCTCTATTTGTCAACTCTTAATGAGCTGATTGGCATGCAATGGGTTGAGTTTTATTAGAGTGGGGATGGTATATTAGTCACTATCCGGCTTGCTTGTTGCCACACTTTAAAGGAAAAAGAAAAATCGTGCTCACAGAATGTGGTAAATACAGATGTGGGTAACCATGTGGGACTATGATGTCATAGTGATAACACAGAAAAGAAGACTTGTTTTAAATATTCCTGGACACTAGGTATTCGGGAAAACTAGAGGAGGAGGCATAAGAAGAAATGGCAGGTTCCCTGGACCTGACTAGGTCTTTTAGAAATGTTGCTGAGGCAGAGTTTAATTGGGCAGGAACAAAAGTTAAGTTTCCCAGTGGCACATTAATATTTGACTATTAACTTCACAGAGACTTTCAGGTGGATTGGTGTTCCTAGTTTCATGGTTGATAATCTGTTTTGAAATAATTAACGTGTCATACATACCAATTGCTGGAATTACATTCATGGGCGCAATCTTGTTAGTCAAAAGTGGAAACGTGTTCAGAGATTTGGTTCTCTCTATGAGGCATGTACCTGGCTGAATAGACTTCATCACCCATGGTCAAGTGAATACAAACTTCTTCAGTCACTTGATTCCTCATAAACCAGCAGCAGTCATAGGAATATGCATCCTGTTTGATGGTAGATGTTTACAGTGTTAGGGCTAATACCGAGGTATGGAGTCATACCTAGCGCAAAATAAAATGCTTTTGTTTACTGGAAGTCAAACATCTCCATTCCACAGTATCACAGCTGGACTTCCTCAGAGTAATGTCGTAGGCTATTTTTGAAGGGCAGATTTGCTGACCTCGACTTGCGAACCAGAAACAAATATCAGGATGGGACCTTGATGTCCTAAAAATAAAATTCCACCTTCAATTACAATATTGAAGAGAGAAATTATGTTTTAAAGAGGTTATTGAGAGAATATATTAGGTAAGAGGTAAGCAACAATGGAGGGAACATTACGCTATTTGATGTATTCTATGCAGCCCTCCAACTCTCAGGAAGGTAATAAGGGGCAAATTGGAAAGAAAGTTGCAGTGAAGCCCAAAAACTATACAGCAGTTATAAGAGAGAGATCACTTATCTTAATATAGACCACAATAATAATAACATAAAGTGGGAGGTGGGATGCATGAATGTCTAAATTGTGTTCAGGAAAATATTTTATGCTTCAGTCCAGCAAGGCAAAAGGCACTGCTGGATCTACCACATCAATGAGATGTGAAAAAGTATAATTTAGGGGACAGTGATCAGATTATCAGAACGTCCAGATCAGCTACAACATCACAATAAACAGGAGATGGAGTGGGCAATTCATCCAAAATAACTGCATTCCTTATTTAGTAAGATTATGGCTATTCTGATTGACAGCTCAACAATACTTTCTTGCTTGTTTCTCATAATCATTGACTCAACTGTCAATCAAACCTCTACCTGACTAAACCTTAATTATATTCAATAACCCGTCTTCCACTGCTTTCGATGAAAAGTAATTAAAAGAAAGAATAATTCAGACTGAGAATAAGTAATTGGATGAAGACCAACTTCAATGACATAATACCAGTTGTTGTGGTTCTGTTCGCCAAGCAGAACCACAACAACGAGCACCCGAGCTACAAATCTTCTCACAAACTTTGAACATAATACTAGATTTGACTCAGGAAAAATTAAATCAAAGATTGGCAAAGAAGTTTGAAAGTTAACAATGAGTGTCTTTAAAAAGTCAAAGTTAAAAATCACACAACACCAGGTTTATAGTCCAACAGGTTTATTTGGAAGCACACTAGCTTTCGGAGCGCCACTCCTTCATCAGGTGGTAGTGGTAGTCGAATTAAACCTGTTGGACTATAACCTGGTGTTGTGTGATTTTTAACTTTGTACACCCCAGTCCAACACCAGCCTGGGCCTTGTTCAAAATCTTTGTGTCCTATTTAGTCACGGGGAGGTCCCAGAAGACTGGAGAATTTCCAATGTTGTGCCTTTGTTTAAGAAGGGAAACAGAAATAAACTGAGAAACTACAAGCTAAGCAGCCTTACATCAGTGGTAGAGAAAAATAGGAGAAGATTCTTAGGTATAGGATTTATTCATTGTTAAAAACAAAGATTTACTAGTGATATGCGACATGATATTTTGTGGGGTAGGTAGGGTCTCAAAAGCCAGACTGAGTTTTTTGAGGAAATGACAAAGATGGTTAATGAAGGCAGGATAGTAGATGTTGTCTATATGAACTTTAGCAAGGCCTTTGACAAGATCCCTCACAGAAAGCTGATATAAAAGGTGAAGTCACATGGGACCTGTAGAGAGCTGGTAAGATGGATACAGAACTAGCTTAGACATATAAGTCAGAGAGTAGTAGCAGAAGGGTGTTTGTCTGACTGGAGATCTGTGATCAATGGTGTTCCACAGGGACAGCACTGATACCCCTGCTGTTTGTAATATATATAAATGACTTGAAGGAGAATGTAGATGGCCTCATTATTTAGCTTGTGGAACACAAAGATTGGTGGAATTGCGGATAGTTAGGAGGATTGCTGAAGGCTACAGCAGGACATACGCAGGGTGGAGATTTGGGGGGAGAAATGGCAGATGGGGGAGTTTAATCCAGACTAATGTGAGCTGATGCATTTTGGACAATGTGATAGAGGAGGGAAGTATATAGTAAATGCACAATCCTTAGCAGCATCAACTTACAGAGGGATCTAGCATCCAGGTCCACAGTTTCCTAAAAGTGGTAACATAATGGGATAAAGTGGTCAAGAAGACATATAGTGGATAAAGTGGTCAAGAAGGCATATAGTGTGCTTGCCTTCCTTGGATGAGACATAGAATATATGTCTGCCAAGTCATGTTGCAGCTGTATAGAACTTTAGTTAGGTCACGTTTGGAATATTGTGTACAGTTCTGGTCACTAACTACCAGAAGGAAGTGGAGACTTTGTAGAAATAGCATGAAGATGTACCGAACTCATCTCTGCATACCTTGACACGGTCCTGTCCCCCTTAGTTCAAGAACTCCCCACCTGCGTTTGGGACACCAACCACGCCCTCCACCATCTCCATGATTTCGGCTTCCCCGGCCCCCAGCGCCTTATCTTCACCATGGACATCCAGTCCCTATACACCTCTAACCCCCATCACAAATGCCTCAAAGCCCTCCGCTTCTTCCTTTCCTGCCGAACCAACTAGTATCCTTCCACGGATACCCTCCTTCGACTGACTGAACTGGTCCACACTCTGAACAACTCCTCTTTCCAATCCTCCCACTTCCTCCAAACCAAAGGAGTAGCCATGGGCACCCGCATGGGCCTGTCTCTTCGTTGGATATGTGGAACAGTCCATCTTCCGCAACTACACTGGTACCACCGCCCACCGTTTCCTCTGCTACATTGATGACTGTATTGGCGCTACCTCGTGCTCCCACAAGGAGGTTGAACAGTTCATCCACTTTATTAACACCTTCCACCCCAACCTCAAATTTACTTGGACCGTCTCAGACTCCTCCCTCCCCTTCCTAGACCTCTCCAATTCTATCTCAGACGACCGACTCAACACTGACGTTTACTATAAACCAACTGACTCCCACAGCTACCTAGATTACATCTCCTCCCACCCTGTCCCCTGTAAAAACACCATCCCATATTCCCAATTCCTTCGCGTCCGCCGCATCTGCTCCCAGGAGGACCAATTCCAATACGAACAACCCAGATGGCCTCCTTCTTCAAAGACCGCAATTCCCCCCCAGACGTGGTTGATGATGCTCTCCACGCATCTCCTCCACTTCCTGCTCCTCCACCCTTGAACCCCGTCCCTCCAATTGCCACCAGGACAGAACCCCACTGGTCCTCACCTACTACCCCACCAATGTCCAGATACATCGTATCATCCTTCGTCATTTCCGCCACCTCCAAACAGACCCCACCACGAAGGATATAGATTAGATTACTTATAGTGTGGAAACAGGCCCTTCGGCCCAACAAGTCCACACCGACCCGCCGAAGCGCAACCCACCCATACCCCTACATTTACCCCTTAGCTAACACTACGTGCAATTTAGCATGGCCAATTCACCTGACCCGCACATCTTTGGACTGTGGGAAGAAACCGGAGCACCCGAAGGAAACCCACGCAAACACGAGGAGAACGTGCAAACTCCACACAGTCAGTCGCCTGAGTCGGGAATTGAACCCGGGTGTCAGGCGCTGTGAGGCAGCAGCGCTAACCACTGTGCCACCGTGCCGCCCACAATATATTTCCCTCCCCTCCCCTATCAGCGTTCTAGAAAGACCACTCCATCTGTGACTCCCTCGTCAGGTCCACACCCCCTAGCAACACAACCTCCACTCCCGGCACCTTCCCCTGCAACCGCAAGAAATGCAAAACTTGCACCCACACCTCCCCCCTTACTTCCCTCCGAGGCCCCAAGGGATCCTTCCATATCTGCCACAAATTCACCTGCACCTCCACACACATCATTTACTGCATCCGCTGCATCCGATGTGGCCTCCTCTGTATTGGGGAGACAGGCCGCCTACTTGCGGAACGTTTCAGAGAACACCTCTGGGACACCCGGACCAAGCAACCAACCACCACATGGCTGAACACTTTAACTCCCCCTCTCACTCCGCCAAGGACATGCATGTCCTTGGCCTCCTCCATCGCCAGACCATGACAACACGATGCCTGGAGGAAGAGCACCTCATCTTCCGCCTAGGAACCCTCCATCCACACGGGATGAATGCAGATTTCTCCAGCTTCCTCATTTCCCCTCCCCCCACCTTTTCTCAGTTCCAACCCTCAGACTCAGCACCGCCTTCTTGACCTGCAATCTTCTTCCCAACCTCTCCGCCCCCACCCCCTCTCTGGCCTATCACCCTCATCTTAACCTCCTTCCACCTATCGCATTCCCAATGCCCCTCCCCCAAGTCCCTCCTCCCTACCTTTTTTTAAGCCTACTTGGCATACCCACCTCATTCCTGAAGAAGGGCTTATGCCCGAAACGTCGATTCTCCTGCTCCTTTGATGCTGCCTGACCTGCTGCGCTTTTCCAGCAACACATTTTTCAGTACATGAATGTTGTCTATGTATTAGCTATGTGGAGAGATTGGACAAACTTAGTTTGTTTTCACTTGAACATCGAAGGATGAGGGGGTGAAAGCTATGAAAAATTATGAGCATTTTAATCACCTAAATATAAAACAATGAATAACTTGGATAGATTGGATAGCCAGAGACTTTTTCCCAGAATAGAAATGTCAATTGCTAGGGGACAGAGGTTTAAGGTAAAAGAGGTAAGTGAAAAGGAGATGTGAGAGGCATGATTTTTACACACAGAATGGTAAGTGCCTGGAATGCTCTGACAGAGGAGGTGTGGAAGTAGATCCAATAACACTATTAAAGAGGCATCTTGTCAGATATATGAATAGGCAGAGAACACAGGGATATGGACTGTGTAGAGGCATAATGCTTTTAGTTTAAAAAGGCATCATATGTTGGCACTGTATTGGGGGGACGTAGGGCCTGTTCTTGTGCTGTACTGTTCTTTGTTCTTTGACCTGAGAACTGCAAATGCTGCACATTATTTCAGAAAAGGCTGAATGGATAAACCAAGCACCTAAAGGCCAGACAGTTCAATCTTAGTGGTGGGAAAGCTTTAAGAAACAAAAGACTATGAGAAATTAAACAATTATTGGGATAAATTTGAATTATTTAAGGAAAGTCAGCATGGATTTTTATTCAGGCAAAATCTGTGTATTTAATCTGATTGAGATTTTCATATAGTGATGAAAAGAATTGGACAGGATAAAATGGTATATGTGAGCATGCAAAAGGCATTTAGTGAAAGTGCTATATAAAATTTGCCAGCAAAGTCCAGGTCCAAGAAATAAAAGGGACAGTGGATACAAAGTTGGCTGAATGACAGGAAATAGCAAATAACAGTGGACAGTTGTTTTCAGATTAGAGCACAATACTTAGTGGATTACCCCAGAGTTGGTGTAATGATCAAATGACATAAAGCGTGCAAGTACTGTGAACTGTGAGGAGGATAATTGTAAACTTCAAGAAGACATAGGCTGTCCAGAGGAATGAGTAAATATGTAGCAGATTAAGTTTAATGCCCATAATATAAAATGATACATTTTTGAAGGACTAATGGGGAAAGATAATACCAAATGCACACAATTCGAAAGGTGTTGTAGGATCAGAGGGACCTGGCATATTTATGCACAAACTGTTAAAGGCAGCAGGGAAAAATGAGTACCTGCTTAATACAGCAAACGGGATTCTGGGATTTACAAATATATAAATATATGCATAGGAGTACAAAGTCAAAACGGTTATAGTGAACATTTACAGGACAGTCACTGGTTCAGCTTCCACTGGTGTATTGATTCAATTCCAATTATAGGATTGGAGATGGTATTTTCATTCACTAATGAGAGATTTGAGTCATATGGATAAATTGGGCAAAACTAAGACAATTTCCCTGATTAAAAAGTGAATGAGCCATTTCATAAAGATGTTCAAAATCATGTGGAATCTGAGAATAGTAAGGGCAAAACTATTCCCATCAGCAGAAATTTGAGAACCATTGGGGTCCACTTTAAAGTGGTTAGCTAAAGTAACAAAGTTGAGATGAAGAAAAACGTTTTTTGTAATGCAATGCTCAAAAGTGTGGTGGGAGCAAATTTAACTGTGGTATTTGACAATTATCTGGAGACAAAAGAGTTCCTGGGCTGTGGGAAAACTGCAGGGGAATGGGACTAGTGGAGTTACTCTCACAGACAGCCAGCAGAGACATGAAGTTCTGAATGGTGTCCTTCTGTCTGGTAATCATTCTATGACTCTATTATTCTATGGTTAGAACTAGGAAGAGTGCAGAGATCTAGAAGAGTCATAGGGTTGGATGATGATGCAGAATTAAGGAAAATTAAGGCTATATAAAAGCTTGATTATGCCTCAGTTGAAGCACTTTCTGCAAAATTAGATGCCACAATATTGGAAGGATACTGAGCAGGTTATTGATACATAGGAGGAAATACAATAAAGAAATATTTGATAAATTAAGGCAGATCTGCAAACATGCAGATTGTAGAAATATATAATATAAGCATTTAAAATTATAAAAGAATCAAAAGAATATTTCCCCTCCTTCCTCTTACATGATGTTTTCCATCTTAAATGCTTTTTATTTGTATGAACTTTCAGTTCTGATGAAGAGCCTATACCTTCAGCATCAAGTGACTTGTGTTTTCTTGACAGACTCTGAGCAGGATTATAGATACAATAGTAGTATAAGTTATTTAGAACAGAGTGGAGAGTAAATCTTTTAACATAAAGCATTGTCGGATAATGGAATTCATCTCTCGGGTTAATGTCTGAGGCATAAATTCTCAACATTCAAGATGTGGACTGTGTGTAGGAAAAGTGGGTAAATGAATATTGGAATAGGGCAATTGAATATGATTAGGAATATTTTCTTGTGTGTGAGTAAAAGATGATAGGTAAGTCACTTCAAGTAGCTTTTCTCTGTTTTAAATATTGTAATATAAATATTATAAACCACTCTTCCATTGTCCATATCCATTAAACACTGTTTAATAATATGCATAATTATTTGTAATAGTGTAGAATCTAGAATCTGAAATCATCGAATGGTTATTGGCCTGTCATGCCTGTCATTCCTGGAAGAAGAATCTAACAAATTCTTCCCTCCTGCCTCTTCCCATATTCCTGCTTTTCTTTCTCCTCAGATAATAATCTAAATCTATTTTTAATCTGTCATCTCTACACTCTTAGGCCAATTTTTTCTATAACATCTAAGAGATGTGGGCCAGCAATTATTGCACATCCTTAGATGCCCCTGCGAAGGAGGTGGTGAGCTGCCTTCTTGAACTGCAACAGTCCATTTGATGGAGGGACACTCATGAAGCACTATATTCCAGATCTGAACTATTTGTTGTATAAAAATACTTTTCTTCGTATTAAATCTAGTTCCTCAGATTCATCTTCAATTGTCATCTGACTGTTGACTCTTCTGCTTCCATGAAAATTACCTTTCTCCATCACATCGGTGCAAAGAATTTAAGATTTTGAACAATTCTATTAAGCTCTGTTTTTAACCTTCTTTTCTGCACCAACTTCTCCAAGCTACATACATATCAGAAGTCCTTCATAACTGAAACAATTCTGTAAATATTATCCATACCCACTTTCGTTCATTTTCATCCATTGTGGAGTGTGGTAGCCAGAACTATGTGCAATAATGCAGTTCAGGCCAAATCAGTGGGTGATTATTTTTGTACTCTACATCCCTATTTGTAAAGCCTGGGATTCCATGAGCAATAATAATAGATTTTCTCAACCTACTCTGCCACCTTTAGCAATTTGCACATATTTATCTCCCAGACTCTTTGTTTCTGCTCTCATTTTAGAATTGTATCCACTCTTTGATATTGCTTCTTCTCATTCTTTCTACAAAAGCATGTCAATTATTGTGTCTCTGAATTGATTTTCACTTGCCTCACATTCACCCATTCCACTAGCCTGTTTATGTTATTTTAAAGTCACAATTCATCATAATTCCAGATTTCGTGTTATCCATAAATTTTGAAATTATAGCCTATATGCCAAGTTTTAATTATTAATATAGATTAAGAAAAATAGTGGTTTAATATCAAGCCTTGGTAACACAAATATAAACTGTCCCCCAAACCAAGAAACTTGTATCCTATTGACAAGCTCATTAAGGTTTTTTAAAAATCAAATGTTTTTGTTTGGGGTGTCATATCAACAGCATTATCTTCATCAAAATTATTATTACCTTTATCAAACTTCTCAGCCAATTACTTAACCACAAATTGCCCTGAACAATTTAATTCTGGTTAATTTTAACTAATTAATCAATATTTGTCCAAATGCCATCAAATTCTTCTGCGTAGATCCCAAGTTACAAAACTGCATATGAGTCCATGATTTGGGTGTTATCCTTTTTGACTGTTTTGCTTTGTGTTATTATAAATTTTTTTAAATGAACAAACAACGTGCTCAAAATGAATTTTCATATGGACAACTGTTACATGTTAATTTGGTCCTGTATTAACATTTGTAAAGGTATAGTCCCACTACTGAGATTAAACATATTAGCCTGTAGTTGATGGGTTTATCTTTTCACATTTTCCAGTTCTCCAGTCTTCTGTCATCATCCTTAATCTCAGGATGACTCGAAAATTATGGCTCATGCCACTACAATTTCTAACCCTTGTTACTTCGCTCATTATTCTTAGATATGTCATCAGTCCCGCTGACTTACCAACTTAAAATGCAACCACCATTTCCAATATCTCCTCTTCGTCAATTTTTAGCCTATCTGGAATCTCAGCTACCTCTTGGCAACATCATCTTTGGTGAGGACTGATGCAATGTATACATTTGGTACCTCAGCCATACCATCTGCATCCATCTGTAAAAGTACTTTCTGGTCCCCTGTGGGCCATGTTCTTTCTTATTCCACCCTTTTACTTACCCCTTTATATGCTAATTAGATATTTTTGGATTCATTGTGTTTTGGCTGTGTTGTAATGTACTGTCTCTCATTTATTTTTATACTTAGGCTCTGAGCTTTCTACATATTCAGTTCAGGTTTTATTTGCTGCTTAGCTTTAAAGTAATGAGATGTTCCTCTGCTCTTCAAGGAGCATATTAAATTAAAATTTGATAATAATCAGATAAATCAGAAATGTCAAGTGGATGGTCCATTTTGGACTCTTCTATGTCCTCAGAATATCAGCCAATTTGATTTACTCCATTTAAAATTTTTAAAAATGCTGAAGTTACAAAATACTGCAAAGGTTATGGGCCTTGATAGAATTCTGCAACAGTAGTGAAGATCCATAATCCAGAACTGGCTGCAATCTAAACCAAGCTTTTTCAGTATAATGGAATAGAACTTTATTGTAGCTGTCAACAAGGAAAATTGCTCAAGAGTTCCCTCTGTAGAAAAAGTCAATTACTGACCCATCAGTCTACTCTTGTTATTTGCAAAGTGAATGAAAATATTATTGACAGTGCTATCATGTGGGACTTAGGCAACATTTTCAGACTGGAGGCCTGTGACCAACAGTGTGCCACAGGATTGGGTCCATCGCTTTTAGTCATTTATATGAATGATTTGGATGTGAACGTAGGAAGTATAGTCAGTAAGTTTGCAGATGACACCAAAATTGGAGGTGTAATGGACAGCGAAGAAGATTACCTCACATTACAATGGGATCTTGATCAGATGGGCCAATGGGCCAAGGAGTGGCAGATGGAGTTTAATTTTGATACATGTGAGGTGCTGCATTTTGGAAAGGTAAATCAGGGCAGGACTAATATACGCAAAGGTAAGGTCCTGGGGACTATTGCTGAACAAAAAGTTCTTGGAGTGCAGGTTCTTAGCTCCTTGAAAGTGGAGTCTCAGGTAGGTAGCATAGTGAAGAAGACGTTTAAAATGCTTTCCTTTATTGGTCAGAGCATTGAGTAGAGGGGTTGGGAGGACATTAGTTAGGCCATTTTTAGAATACTATGTGCAATTCTGGTCCTCCTCTTATAGGAAGGACATTGGGAAAGTTGAAAGGGTTCAGCAAAGATTTATAAGGATGTTGCCAGGGTTGGAGGGTTTCAGCTATAGGGAAAGGCTGAATAGGTTGGGGCTGTTTTCCCAGGAGTGTTGGAGGCTGAGGGGTGACCTTATAGAGGTTTATAAAATCATGAGGGGCATTGATAGGGTAAATGGACAAGGTCTTTTCCCTGGCTGGAGGTGTCAAGAACTAGAGGGTATAGGTTTAGAGTGAGAGGTGAAAGATTTAAAAGTGACTTAGGGGGCAACATTTTCATGCAAAGGTTAGTGTATGTAGTGAATGAGCTGCCAAAGGAAGTGGTGGAAGCTGGCACAATTACAACATTTAAAGGGCATCTGGATGGGTACATTAATAGGAAGGGTTTAGAGGGATATGGGCCAAGTGCTGACAAATGGGATTAGATTAATTTAGGATGTCTGATCAGCATGGATGTGCTGGACTGAAGGGTCTGTTTCCATGCTGTGTATCTCTCTTAGTCTGTAACATTAATCTGCTCACTGATGATCTTTTTGGGTTCCTTCAGGCATGCTCAGCGATTGAACTCATGACAACCTATATCTTTATATGGACAAAACAGCTTAACTCACGAAGTGAACTGTTGATGACTATATTTGAAATCAAGACTGCATTTAACTAAGAGTAGCATCAAACAGTCTTAGCAAAATCTAAGTCACTTGGAATTGGGGGAAAACTGCTGATTGCTGTTATACCTTGCAATAAAGGAAGATAGTTGAAATTGTTGGAGACCAATCATCTCAGCAGTAGGACAACACTGCAGAAACCCCTCAGGCTAGTGTCCTCAATTCAAACATATTCAGGTGCTTCTCTCCCTCCCTTTTGATTGCACAAAGTTCATACCTTTTCACAACTCCTCAGATCATGAAATAGAACATATCAATACATCATAATGTAGACAATATCCAGACTTGGGTTGATATTCATATGTTCGGCAATTATCTTCTCCAACAAGAGAAAATTTGATCACCATCCCTTGATATTCATTAGTATTGTCATAATTGAATTCCCCACAAGCAAAATCCTGGGGGTTACTATTAACTGGAACCTGAACTGTAATAACCAATAAATACTGTAATTACATGATCAGGTCAGAGACTAGGAATTCTGTGGTGAGGAACTCACCATCTGAGTCCCCTAAACCTATCCATTATCTCAAAATGTTTCCATCAAGTAACTGGAGCTGCAGTCAAAAATCTTACAATTCAGACCAATAATTATGAATAAAATGATGACTGATTTATTTTGTCAAATCTCAATCTGCAAAACCTGTCTAACTTGGAGAGTCAAGTGAAATGTAACTGCTGTCACAAGTCAGGAGTGAGATATAATGCTCTCCACCTGCCTCCAACAACACACAAGAAGTTTGACATCATCAAGGACAAAGCAACTCGCTTGATTGGCACCGTATTTAACCTCGTTGATTTTAACCCTACTGCGAATCCTCTTGCAAGGATGCCTGCCTTGAAGAAGTTTTCCTCCTCTCTCTACGTCAATTTCGCTGCTCCATTGATACTGCCTGAACTGCTGTGCTCTTCCAGCATCACTAATCCAGAACCATATTTAACACCTTCAACACTCACTCCTTCATCAACCAACACAAAGAAATAGCAGCCTGTACCATCTACAAGAAGCACAGCAACAACTCAACAAGGCTCCTACCATAGCATCTTTTAAATCAGCTACCTCTACCACCTAGAAATTACAAAGATAACACATACATGAAAGCATTACAACCTGCAAATTCCCTTCCAAGCCACACATTATCTTTCGTTGTCACTTGGTCAAAATACTGGAACTCTCTCCCTAGCAGTATTGTCTGTCTTTCTGGACCACATAGACCACATCTCAAATGCGAGCATAAAAAAAAGTGATAGGTTTGAAGGAGGATTTCAACAGAGAAATGAAAGTTATATAAGTGGGGAAGTATGGAGAGAGAATTACATGATTTAAGCTTTAAACATCTGAAGGCACAGCCACCAATAGTGGAGTAACAAAAGTTATTATGCTTAAGAAGCAAGAATTGAAAAGTGCAGCTATATATGTTAATGTACAAATTTAGTTCAAGAGTATGCCATTGTTGGACTTACTTTGTCATTCAATAAGATCATGACTGATCTAATTATTCCACATTCCTGCCTACCTTCAATAACCTTTCATCCATGTTTATCAAGGAGCTACCTCTGCCTTAAAATTATTCAAAGATATTGCTTTTAGATTGATAGATTCTTGATGTCTCGAGGAATTAAGGGCTATGGGGAGAATGCGGGTAAGTGGAGTTGAAATGCCCATCAGCCATGATTGAATGGCAGAGTGGACTCAATGGGCCGTATGGCCTTACTTCCACTTCTATGTCTTATGGTCTTATGGTCTTTTTTGAGGAAGAAAGTTCCAAGGATTCAGTTATAATAGTAATTGGTGAGACCATAGGCAGAATCTTCCCAGGTACAGAATGACATGGGCATGGGGATGAAAGTTGGAGAAACTCTTGAGATAGACTGTAAAGAGCTTCACAACATTGAGCAAAAAGTCTTACTTTCAACCAAATGTTAAATGGCAAAACAAGATTCTTGTTCCAGCACATCTTAATGCAGATTCCACAGCCAGTGACCACAAGCACCCATCATCCGGCAAGACCTCCAGATCCCCCCAAAAAATTGGGGTGCCGATTACCCTCTGTGAACATGTCTGGGGCAAATAATACAAACTGTGCAGGGCAGCTGAGGATTGTCTGTGCTCGATGGATGGCATGGTTGGGCTTTAACGATAGCACAATGTGCCAGAAATTCTGGATCCAAGGTGCCAGCAATAGTCAGTATTTCCTCCTGTGGCAAGTGGGAGAATATAGAGAACCTCGATTATCCGAGTGAGATGGGCGGGCACTATTTTGTTCGGATAATTGATTATTCGGTTAATCGATTCAATGCCTTTCCTCTCGAGCTCGGAGTTTTCTATTGAGTCTGCTCCCCATTCAGGAGACGAGGCAGCAACACAGCGCACATGAGCCCACCACCGCCCTCCCCCAAACCTAGTCCAACGCCGCCTCCAGCCCACCCCCAAATCCTGCTCAACACTGCCCACCACTCGCCCGCAAACCCTGTCCAACATTCTCCCCCGCTCACCACCCCCGTCTGCCCCAACACTGTGCCCCCATGTCTGCCCAACACTGCTGCCCTGCCCGCACCCCGTCTGCCCCAACACTGCCTCCTACCCACCCCTGCCCGGCCCCAACACTGCCCCCTACCTCAAAAACCACCACCCCTCCACGCGCATCCCAAACCCATCCAACACCACCCCTCGCCTGGACCTCAAAGCCCATCCAATACCGCTTCCCTCACATGCCACCCAAATCCCATCCAATACTGCACCACCACTCCCATCCACCCCTACCCACCCGTCCACCCCCAAACCCAATCCAACATTGCCCCTGCCTGCCCCCCAAGCCCTGTTGAACACTGCCCCAACACCGTCCCCTAACCCAGAGGGCAGCAGGACTGGATATCAACAGCAAGATTGCTGCTACTGCCTTTTGGGGAGTGAGTCTCCAAATAGCATACACACACAACTTTATACTGCAACCTTTTGACAGGTTCTGCCTTTGCCCTGTACAGGACAATATTAGAGAGATTATCTGGGGCAGGGGAGTTTAGGGTACACGCCTATGTAGAACCCCAGGGAAAGTGTTGGGAAGAGAGAGAGGTGATGGAAGTCAGTCATTTAGAGACAGTGCCTGTGCTCCCATCAGTCTAGGACTGTTCTCGGCAGCAATTTTAATCACTGTAAACAAAAGCGTGATCAGTGTTGGACACACGTCTTTGATGTAACGCTTCTATCAGAACCTCGAGATCTCATTCGGATAATCCAATTTTTGGATAATTGGTATTCGGACGATCAAGGTTCCCTGCACAATGATTGCAGTGCCTTTAGTGTGTGCTGCATTGGTGATGAAGAGATTTTTGGGGACTAAGGACTCACTAGAGCTTGTGGAGAGAAACACTTCATTAATCACGCCAAAATAACACTTAGCCAATTTCTGTTAAGATTCAGTCTCATATCATGAATATGGCATACAGTTCAGATGTCTTTATTTAAAGAAAGGTGTAGATTGATATCTGGAATGAATGGATTATCTTATGAGGATAGGTTGGACAGACTTGGCTTGAATCCTCTGGGCTATAGAAGAATGACAGCTGACTTGATTGAAGTGTATGAGAACTTGAATGGCCTTGACATGGTATACAAGGAAAGGATAAAGTTGTTTACTCTTTTGAAAGAGAACTACAGACACTCTGCTAAAATGAGGAGTTGCACTTTCAAGACAGTGGTAAGTCAAATTTTTTTGCTCAGAGGGCTATGCAACTTCTTTGGAATTCTCTGCCACAGAAGGCTATGGAAGCTCCTCATCAGACAGGTGAATCTTTCAATAGGGGGAATGTGGATTGCAAAACATAAACAGATTAATTATGATTTTACTGAAGGCTGTGCTGCATGTAGATGATTCATTCTTACCTTATGAAATGCCCTTCAGTGAAAAACAAGAGGCACCCAAATAATTTCCGTAAATATGACTGAATGGGATGGAAAGATGTCAAGAGAAATGCACATGCATAATTTGCACGGGCACTGAGTTTGGGGGCATCAGCAGACATTCTCTTTATTGAATGAAGAAGCAGCTCAAGAGGCCAGACAGTCTAATTCTGTACATGCTCTATCTGCATACTAACCTTTTGTGATTCATGTACTAGGGAACTCAGATCCTTCTGCATCTTACAGCTCTATAATCACAATTTAGAAAGAATGCTTCTTTTTTTATTCTTCTGGCCAAAATGAACAATTTTACATTTTCCCACATTATCCTTAATTTACCAGATTTTTACTTATATTCTGACACTATGTCCTTCTCACAACTTCCATTCTGGAGTTGCAGGTAGATAGGATAATGAAGAAGATGCTTGATATGCTTGCCTTTATTGGTCAGTGCATTAAGTATAGGAGTTGGGAGGTCATGTTGCAACTGTACAGGACATTGGTTAGGCCACTTTTGGAATAATGCATTCAATTCTAGTCTCACTACTGTCAGAAAGATGTTGTGAAACTTGAAAGGGTTCAGAAAAGATTTACCAGGATTTTGTCAGGATTGCAGGGTTTGAGCTATCGGGAGAGGCTGAATAGGATGGGACTATTTTCCATGAAGCATTGGAGGCTGATGGGTGACCTTATTGAAGTTTATAAAATTATGAAGAGCATGGATAGGATGAATAGCTAAGGTGTTTTTTTTCCCCAGGGTAGAGGAGTCCAAAACTAGAGGACATAGGTTAAGGTGAGAGGGAAAGATTTAAAAATGACCTATGGCGTAACATTTTCATGCAGAGGGTGGAGGATGTATGTAATGAGCTGCCAGAGGAAGTGGTGGAGGCTGGTCCACTTACATCATTTAAAATGCAACTGGATGGATATATGAAAAGGAAGGTATTAGAGGGATATGGGCCAAATGCTGGCAAAGGGGACCAGATTACTTTAAGATGTCTGGTCAGCATGGATGAGTTTCCATGCTGTGTATCCCTATATTTCTATCTTTGTATCAACAACAATATCAGCAATATATTATTGGCCTATGCATCCAAGTCATTTTTTGCGAATTCTGTGATGTTTCTTATATGCTTTAAAGTGAAGAATGATGCAAATTAGCAGTTCAATTCATCTGTTATCTTTTCATTTTCCGTTATTAATTCCTTAGATATACTTCTTACAGAACCAACACCAAATTTGTTAATTCTTAATTTTCAAATATCAATAGCAATTCTTACCATCTGTTTTTCTATTTATAGTTAGCTTTCTCTCGTACTCTTTTTCTCCTTAATAATCTTTTAGTCATTCCTTGTTTTTTTAAAAACATATTTTGTCCCATTTTCTGACAACTGGTCGTCACTGTTCATCATATGCATTCTCCTGAGATTTGATATTAGCTTTAATTACCTTAATTCAACACAGATGGTGGGGTAGTCACATTGGAATTTTTTTATTCTCGTTGCAATGTACCTATTCTATGCATTCTGAAATACCCAATCAAATGTCTGTAACTATACCTTTCTCAATGTATCCCCTTGCTGAAAATGTATTGCTGGAAAAGCGCAGCATGTCAGGCAGCATCCAAGGAGCAGGAGAATCAACGTTTCGGGCATGAGCCCTTCTTCAGGCTCATGCCCAAAACGTCGATTCTCCTGCTCCTTGGATGCTGCCTGACCTGCTGTGTTTTTCCAGCAATACATTTTCAGCTCTGATCTCCAGCATCTACAGTCCTCACTCTCTTCTCAATGTATCCCCTTGCCAGTTCATTTTATCTAGCTCTGATTACATGCCCTCATAATTGCCTTTGTTGGGTCACTCTTTCTCAAATTGAACGTAAAATTGACTCATAATGGTCATTGCTATCCCAATGTAGTTTCACTATGAGATCATGAATTAATCCTATCTCCCTCCACAATGTCAGGTCTAGTATAGCCTACTCCCTGGTTGGGTCTAGAAACTATTCCAAAAAGTTCTCATCTAGGCCACCTTTGCACATCTGATTTTTCCAGTTTACACATGGTTTAAAATCTCCCTTGATTATCATCATGCCTTTCAAATAAGCTCCCACTATTTCTTCCTTTATGCTCCATCCTGCCTTGTGGATACTGATAAAGGGCATGTACACCATTTCCACAAGCGACTTTTTCCCTTTTGTTGCTCATCTCTCCGCAGGGTGCCGGACTGTGCAATACACCAGAATAACAAAGGGAAAAGCCAAGGAGTGACTTGAAAGAATAGACTGTTTGTTGACTCCCAGCATAACTGGACAAGAGCTCAGAAGTATCTTCATTGCATATGGGCACAAAAATGATAGCAGGCATGTGCAAAAATCAGTACTATGCATTCATTGTAATATGATTTGGAGATGCCAATGTTGGACTGGGGTGTACAAAGTTAAAAATCACTTAACACCAGGTTATAGTCCAACAGGTTTAAGTGGAAGTACTAGCTTTCGGAGCGCTGCTCCTTCATCAGGTGGTTGTGGAGTACACAATTATAAGGCACAGAATTTATCGCAAAGGTTTACAGTGTGATGTAACTGAAATTATACATTGAAAAATACCTTGATTGTTTGTTAAGTCTCTCATCCGTTAGAATGACCATGTTAGTTTCACTTCTTTCATATGTAAATCACAAAACGTTTTTTAAAAGTTACATTCTCAGGTTAACTTTAACAATTGGTGTCAGCCCAGATAATGTGCATCATAATAGAAACTGATTGCCAGGGATATATGCACACGTGGTTTTCGTGGTGGCGAATAGTGCAAATGCTTAGCATGTCAACAAATGTGGCTATAAAAAAATTAAAATTGTGGCACTGCTTAACTAGAAGTCAATGTCAGTCAATAGACATGAGAATGATAGTTAAAAGACATTTATGATGCATAAAGTAATGGTTCTGAAGGAATTATACTGAAGATTGTGTCCAGTTTGAACTAACTGATGATATCATAAGGATTTGATTAGTGAAGGCAGAATAATTTTGGATCTCAAGGAAGACAGTCCTATCATCTAGACTGTGTAACACTGCCAATCATACATTGTAACTTATACCTAATTGGTACCATGAAATAAACTAAATGTTGTTTAAGATAAGGGCTCCTCCTTTCTAAACTGTCTCAAGGTTTCCCTTTAAGACACTTGACAAAGCAGGTGTTGTTGATTTTCAACTAAAATGAGGATGGCTGCAGCAAATCTTCCTTGTAGTGATCAAGAGTCCTGCTAAAATGTGCCCATGGTAGTTTATCTGAAGACTTCATTTATTAGCTTACTATTAATGTCATAATTTGATGTGCATCAGAACTTCAGTACAGTTTGGATGACCTTGAGATTACAAGGATAGAGTTGGGGTAGCCTCCAGGAGCTCATTGGAACAATCATGCCAGAATTAGCAAAGACATGGATGTGGGTTTCAACAGCAAATAAGTTGAGCTAGGTCTGGACATGGCTGATGTAATGCAGACTGAAGTATATTTTTATATATTTTTCCTATCTTCTGACCACTGGTCATCAATGCTCATCACGTGCCTTTTCCATAAGTTTGATATTATCTTTAACTAACTTATTTCAACACAGATTGTGTTCTAATGTCTAATATGACACAAAGCTTTCAAACTGTTTAGTTTAACCTAGACATTTGCCAAATAGGGGGACAAAATTCATGGCAAGGAGATGCTGTGATTCAGAATGAAGACAATACCTTAAGTCTTTCCAATATTTAGTCAATATAAGTTTCTGCTCATTCAGCACTGACAGTTTGAACATTTAATTGTTTACACGTCTACTTGCAATGTATTGATTGTCATGATAGAGGTGTTAAAATTGTTGTATAGTAAAATTTTAGTAAAGCATATATTTCCTATGAATGTTTTAAAATTTTTCATTTTAATATCACACTTTCTAACTCTAAGGTCCCAATTAAATAATCTGTGATATGGTCATTTAACAAAGACCTTATAATGCATTGCCAGAAATTAGTTCTATTGGTCTTCAAGGAAGATGACTCATAATGTTTGGTGTGATGTAGAGAAGTACTCCAGTTTATAATAAAACTATATATGCAACGTTCTCAGATAATTTGTTCAGTTTTTGACCACTTTATGCACAGAAGCAAACTAAATTGTAATATTTTGAGAAAATCAATGTTTTCATCTTCAATTTCAAAAATTAAATTTTACTGGGAGTGCAACCCTATGAATGCATTTAATTATGCATGTGTATAGTTTTTTTTGATGGATCATGTATGATTCGCAACAATTAGGGCATTGTTGATGTGAATTGTACTCTTTAGCTACAGATAGTAAACTGCAGCATTAGGACTCAATAGAATCCTGTTTGATGAGATGTCAAATAGGTACATTGTGATAGCCACTGTGCCTTTGCCAAAAAAAACCTATGTGTTAAGTTTGCTGACCTAAATACAAGAAGATTAGATATTGTTGTTCAAATAATGTGACATGTTAAAAGATGCATTTTTTTTTAGAGGTAAAATAACCAATATCTATTTTCATCAGCTTTGCATTTTGGGAAATTGCAGGCAAATGGCATGGGAATTTCTACCATTATGGCAGAGAGTGGCCATTTACCAATATCGCTGACTGGCAGGCAAAGATTCCCAGCAGCAGTACAACTTAGAAAATTGGCAGTATAAATTAAATGCACAAATTTTATAATTCTGATAAAAAGTAAACATTGTCAGAAGTAGGAGACCCCTAACTATTCAAGAATACAAAGGGCCCTTAATGTCTGAAATGTAAATGTTTTGTAGAGACAGGAAACTGGAAGATAAGCAAGCTCTATTTGAATAACAAATAAAACCTCTTCAGCCTTGTAAAGGAGCTCCTGTATGTTCCACTTTCTGGGTTCGATAAAAAATGCATGCATCTTCACACATTAACCAAACTTTCTCTTCACTGATGCTAAAGAATCTCCTCTGCATTTCCAGAATTTTTGCTTTAAAAGATTTTTTCTAGATTTCATTGAGCAGGAATCTCCTTTATTTTTCACTTTCTCAATTCTTTCTTATCTTATTTACTGACGACTAAGGTGATTGTAGGATAGCCATCTTTGTTACAGTCAAATCTGCATAGGAACAACTGTAGACAGTAACAAGAGAGGTCTAGGATGCCTGAATGAATTCCATTCTTGTACTATGTGGAGGCACATGATTATCATTCAGGGTCTTACTTTGCAGCAGCGTTGCTGAAATCAGGAAGTGAATTAGAAACATATCCCTGTTCTTTCATCATCATGGATCAAAACCCTGGAACTTTCTCATTAACAGCATTGTGGAGGTATCTTCATAGACTGCAATGTTTCAAGGGGAAGCTGACCAGAATTTTCTCAAGAGCAATAAGGACAACAATAAATGATGGAGCTATCAGCAAAGTCCACATCCTCTGAATGAATAAAGGAAGGAACTCAGAGTGCATTAATTATGAACATGGATTTATGTTCAATTGCTCCAATGGTGCAATGGTTTGTTCTTTCAATACACTTTGTCACCCTAATTTAATTTTCATATTTTTATAACACTTCTATAATATTTAAAACTAGCCATGTCCACACAGTGATTTCCCAAGTTGTTACCTAATTAAAATTAATGTTCTCTTGAATACCACAATGGACACTCAACATTCAAGGATTACACATCCCTGTGATTGTGTTCTTCATGTAAAATATATTGCTCTTGCAAAATAAAGCAATTATTTCATCATCGTAAAATAAAACAAATCCCACTGACAACATGCAAGGAGAAGTAGTTGACTGCACTATATTACTTATTAGTTGCAAAGTTGATTTGCTGCTTTCATATGTTAGTTTAGTGTTGCATTAAACCAGTGTTTCACAGTGACCCACACTATGTGTATACATCTTCAACATATATTGATTATATATCCAGAACCAGAAAATTTATTGCTAATAGAGTGGAGGTTTCTAAAATGAGCTATACTTAGTGAGACCGGGGTAGTGGGACACAATTCTCATTTAATCCTGAATAATATGTCAAAATTGGGAGGGATTTTTTTTCCCAATAATTGAAACCTGTTCCACTGCCTCCTACATTTGAGAACACCAAAAGGCATAAAAAATGCCACTGGCATTTATCTCAATTACTCACTCATTGTCTTTTTGTAGAAATGTGATAACTGCACAAAGAACTGCTTGATATTTTGTTTCCCCATTGTACCAATGAAAACATTATGAATGAGTACAAAAAAGCAATTATTTACACTGAATCAAAAAACTGTTTAAGTTTCTGTTTCTAACAATTGAAATATACTCAAAGGATCATGCTGACTATACAAAACAAAACTGGAACATTTTTTGTAATGTACCTATAAATGTTGGCTTGCACAATGAATGCTCCCTGTTTTTGCACTAAACGAAAAGTACATAAAAGCTGTACTATGTAGCAACTATCTGCAAAGAAACTAGACATTGTCACCATTATAAAATGCAACAGAACCACCATTGTGTTCGAACAACACTGCTTGCAATAAAGCTACTACTATTTGTCCTGTCATCAATATCATTTAATGTCTAATTTCCCTCCAAACTAGACTAAATGATGGATTTTCCAGTTTCCCCTTGATTTGTATAAATTGCATTAACTGTAGTAAAGTTAATTTACAGCAGATTTAAACTTATGAACAATACTCATGAAGCTTGTACTGGTATATTATGGCAATTTCAGCTGCACTAGCCAAAAGGTTTGTTTCTAGAGATAAAGTTCAACTGAATTGTACAATTAGCCTCACATAAACTTATAAAAGCTATTAGGGATTTTACTTGTCAGTAGAGACCTGCACAGAATTTCAGGTGGTCCCATGTTAAATTGACAATGTTAAATTCAACACCAGCATTGGATGTAATCATATTCCTGTGTGTGATCTAAGATACCCTGTACATCAAGTGATTTTCCTGTGTTCAATCCTCCTAAAAAGAGGGACCAATTCTGTCCTGACCGAAGACTATCTTTGTGTGGCAAAAGCTTTCTCTTGAGAAAAGATCAAGCATTTTAGTTAAGCATCTGGTTACATCTGAACAATGAGATGTATTGAGACAAGCTCTGAGAGGAGACTAGCCTAATAAGCATTTTTTTTGCCTATGATAAACACAGATTGGATACTGGAAGAAAGTATACACTGCAAAATGGGAATGGAATCTATGCTTCTAAACAAAGACAGCACAGTTCAAGTGACTTTTATTTAGTGCAAAACCCTACTCTTTTCAACTATCAGACCTACAAGGACTGAAACTTAAAATGTTTACACATTTAATTTTAATTTAATTTAATTTTTCACATTTAATTCACATTCTTTAATTCCCCACAGGGTCAAGCTCATTATGAGAGACATTAAACAGATGAGAAACATTTCCAACAGAACAGAAGAGGGAATCTTAGCAAGTTTCAGTGACATTCTTCCCATTCCTCTTGAGCAGAGACCCAAAGTCCTCTACCCCTCCTCTTATGACAAGCACCTCATCCCCAGGTACATTTTGCAAAGCTCCTCTGAACCTCCTCCAACATCAGCACATCCTTCTATAGAAATGGGAACAAAACTGCTCACAATATTCCAAACGCAGTTTGACCAAAGCCTCAGTAGTACACTTCTGCCCCTGTATTCCAGCCCTCTTGAAATGAATGTCACATTGCATTTGCCTTCCGAACTGCCAAGTGAACGTGCGTGTTAACCTTAACAAAATCTTGAATGAGGACTCCCAAGTCTCTTGATGCTTCAGATTTATATAGCCTTTCCTGTTTAGAAATAATCCACACCTCTATTCTTCCTACCCAAAATGCATAACCTCACACTTTCCCACATTTTATTCCATCTGACACTTCATTGCCACTCCCCTTGCCTGACCAATTCCTTCTGCAGTCTCCCCACTTTTTCAACCTCTTGCATGGTGCCTTGTTGAAGGCCTTCTGGAAATCCAAATAGATCATGTCCACTGGGTCTCTTTTGTCCAACCTGCTTGTTATCTCCTTTAACAGGTATGTCAGGCATGACTGTCTCTTGATGAAGTTATGCTGACCCAACCCTATTTTACCATACACTTCCTAGTACTCCACAATCTCATTCTTAATCATTAACTTACCAATGTCAAAGTCTAAAGCGCAGCAGGTCAGGCAGCATCCAAGGAACAGGAAATTCGAAGTTTCGGGCATAAGCCCTTCATCAGGAATGCCTCATTCCTGATGAAGGGCTTATGCCCGAAACGTCGAATTTCCTGTTCCTTGGATGCTGCCTGACCTGCTGCGCTTTTCCAACAACACATTTCCAGCTCTGATCTCCAGCATCTGCAGACCTCACTTTCTCCTCAATGTCCAAGTCTAACTGACTTATAATTTCCTGTCTTCTACCTCCCTCTCTTCTTAAACTAGGGTATTACATTAATAATTTTCCAGTCTCCTGGGCCTGTTCCTGCCTCCAATGCAGCTACAATCTCTTCAGTTAACTCCTTCAGAACTCTGGGATGTAGTCCATCTGGCCCCAGTGATTCATCCAGCATGAGCCCTTTCATCTTCCTCAGCACCATCTCCTTATTGATAGTCATTACACTCACCTCTGCCACCTAATTCTGTCAGTTCCTTCATGTCTTTGTAGCTATTTTACTGAATTGTAATACTGTTACATCTAATTCCAGCTTCTCCATCTCAAACTGCAGGGTGAATTCTCTCATATTATGGTCAGTGGCCTGTACAGGTTCCTTCACTTTAAACTCCCTAATCAAGTCTGTCTCATTACGTATCACCAAATCCAGAATTGCCTGTTCCCTAATGGACTCTAACATAACCTCTGCAAAAGAAATCTCCAGGACATTCCAGTAATTCCTTTTCTTGTGCTCCACTACCAACCCGATTTTTCTAGTCCAGCAGCATATTGAAGTCCCCCATGATTATTGGAGTAGTGCTTTTTTTACATGCCTTTTCTATCTTCTGATTTATCTTCTTCCCCACGTGCTGACTACTGCTAGGAGGCCTGTACACAATTCCCATCAGGGTATTGTCTCTTTTGCAGTTTATGCTTAAAGCCCTATCCACAGCCCTAGTTATGCAATTCACCAGGACTCTGGTCCCAGCATGATCCAGGTGGAGCACATCCGATCGAAACAGCTCCCTCTTTCCCTAATACTACTGCCAATGTCTCAGGAATTCAAACCTGTTTCTGATGCACCAACCTTTGAGATACACATTTACCCCCTTAACTTTGTTGACCTTGTGCCAATTTTCTTGTGGCTCTGGTAGTAATCCAGAAATTATTATCTTTTTGGTTCTGCTTTATAACATCCACACTTCCCAGTATATCACCATTTAAATAATACTTCACCTTTCTGTTTTTTCTCACACCAAAGCGTAAAACCATATTAAACCGTATTGTACTGTACACATTTTTGCTCACTCACTCAAGTTGTCCAAATCACCTTGAAGCCTTCTTGCATCTCCTCAGAGCTCACAATCCTGCCCTGGATTGTGTTATCAACAACTTGGAAATGTTGTTTTTGGTTTCTCATCCAAGTCATAGTTGGGGCCTCACCAATCACGAAATGTCATTCAGAAAAAGATACACGTATTCCTTTATGTCAACCAGATTTTGATT
Source organism: Hemiscyllium ocellatum (assembly GCF_020745735.1). Lineage (NCBI taxonomy): Eukaryota > Metazoa > Chordata > Chondrichthyes > Orectolobiformes > Hemiscylliidae > Hemiscyllium > Hemiscyllium ocellatum. The sequence goes on from NC_083402.1 coordinate 49,768,253, forward strand.
CATGCCAATTTATTATCCCCTAACCCATCTTCTTAATTTTGCTCACCTTTATGGGAGACCTTATCAAAAGCTTTCTGAAAATCCAAGAATACCACATCCACTGGTTATTCCTTACCTATTTTCCCAGTTAAATCCTCAAAAAATCCCAATAGATTTGTTCAGCTTGATGCACATTTCTTGAACTCATGCTGGCTTTGTCCAAATGTGTTAATCCTTTTAAAATGTTCTCTTAGAGTCATAGAGTCATAGAGATGTACAGCATGGAAACAGACCCTTCGGTCCAACCCATCCATGCCAACCAGATATCCCAACCCAATCTAGTCCCACCTACCAGCACCCGGCCCATATCCCTCCAAACCCTTCCTATTCATATACCCATCCAATGCCTCTTAAATGTTGCAATTGTACCAACCTCCACCACTTCCTCTGGCAGCTCATTCCTCTGCATGAAAAAAGTTGCAACGTAGGTCTCTTTTATATCTTTCCCTTCTCACCCTCAACCTATGCCCTCTAGTTCTGGCCTCCCCAACTCCAGGGAAAAGACCTTGCCTATTTACCCTATCCATGCCCCTCATAATTTTGTCACCCCTCAGCCTCCGACGCTCCAGGGAAAACAGACCCAGCCTGTTCAGCCTCTCCCTATAACTCAAATCCTCCAACCCTGTCAATATCCTTGTGAATCTTTTCTGAACTTTTTCAAGTTTCACAACATGTTTTTGACAGGAAGAAGACCAGAATTGCACGCAATATTCCAACAGTGGCCTAACCAATGTCCTGTAGAGCCGTAACATGACCTCCCAACTCTTGTACTCAATATTCTGACCAATAAAAGAAAGCATACCAAACGCCTTCTTCACTATCCTATCTACCTGTGACTCCACTTTCAAGGAGCTATGAACCTGCACTCCAAGGTCTCTTTGTTCAGTAACACTCCCTAGGACCTTACCATTAGGTGTATAAGTCCTGCTAAGATTTGCTTTCCCAAAATGCAGCACCTTGCATTTATCTGAATAAACCCCATCTGCGACTTCTCAGCCCATTGGCCAACCTGGTCAAGATTCTGTTATAATCCAAGGTAACCAACTACACCCCCAATTTTGGTGTCATCTGCACTTACTAACTATACCTCTTATGCTCGCATCCAAATCATTTACGTAAATGACAAAAAGTAGAGGACCCAGCACCGATCCTTGTAGCATTCCACTGGTCACAGGCCTCCAGTCTGAAAAACAACCTTTCACCACCACCTTCTGTCTTCTACCTTTGAGCCAATTCTGTATCCAAATGGCTAGTTCTCCCTGTATTCCATGAGATCTAACCTTGCTAATCAGTCTCCCATGGGAAACCTTGTTGAATGCCTTACTGAAGTCCATATAGATCACATCCACTGCTCTGCCCTCATCAATCCTCTTTGTTACTTCTTCAAAAAACTCAATCAAGTTTGTGAGACATGCACAAAATCATGTTGACTATCCCTAATCAGTCCTTGCCTTTCCAAATACATTGACATCCTGTCCCTCTTATCACATCTTTTATAATAAAATGTAACACATTCCCCACTACTGATGTTATGATAACAATTCTCTGTTTCTTTTCTTTCCCTCCCTTTTTAAATAGTGGGCTTACATTTACCACCCTCCAATTTATAGTAACTAGCCTAGAGTCTATGGAATACCGCAGGGTCAGTTCCTTTAGTGCTCTGAGATGTAGATTATCAGGTCTTGGTGACTGGTAAGGTCTTAACCACATTATTTTTATTCATCACTGTTTTCTTCTGAAACTGATTTCCTTCAAATCTGCCATCTCACTTGGCATTTAGTTCTCTAATATTAGACGGGAATACCAGAGAGACAAATAGTACTAGATTAGGAAATGGTAAACTATTAGGTGGTTCAGTAAGACAGCAAAAGTAATAAAGTCTAAATCAGGACAATATTTGGAGCTTGTGAGTGCAGAGTATGCTTAATACGATTGGTGACAGGCACAGATAGCTATGTGGAAATATGATGTTTTGGAGATAACAATAATCTAGTTCATTTAAGGAAAAACCTTACAAACATTCCAGGATTTACAAAGAAATATAGGGAACAAAGGAAAGAAGGGTACAACAGTATTGATTATGGAGGAAATTGTACTGCTGGAGGGAGACAACATTCCAGAGGGCTGAAGGGCAAAATCTATTTGGCTACAACTATGGAACAAGATAGATGTAATTACACTGCTCAATGTAGTCTATAAATCACCATATAATGTGAAAGATGTAGAAGAACAAATGTGAAGAAAATTGCAAAGAGCAAAAATTACAGAACAATTACAATAGTGAGCTTTAATTATCTGAACATAGTTTGGAATATAAATAGTGCAAAGGGCAGAGAGAGGTAAGAGTTCCTAGTGTATGTTCAGGAGGATATCCTACAGCTACGTATTTCCAGTCAACCAATAAATGAATTGCTTGTTCTAATTCTTGGGAGTGAAGCAGATCAAATGTATGTCGAGAAACAGTCACTGGAGAATGATAATTGTAGCATAAGGTTCATAATAGATCATTCAAATAAGGGAATCAAAGAGAGAACATAAGATGAGATAAATCGAGGGGAATCCAAAGCTCCTCTCAACGTTTATAAATGGTAAGAGGGAGTAAGAGGGAGGAGTGGCCTTAACCACCTGCATTTGCAGAAATGATGATTAATTTTAGCCTGAAATATCATTTTTAATGGCTTTCACACCATTGAATCAAACTTATAACCTGTTGTTGCTGAGCTTGTCTTTCTTTATACCCATTTTTGCATTAGGGTGGAACATTGTATTTCTCAAGTTCTTTGGCACCACTCTTAAACCTGAGGAAAATAGAAAACATATGGCTAATATCTCTGCAATTTCGACTCTGACTTCCTCCAGTCTCATTGGATATATCTCATTTTGTTCTAGTGTCCCGTTAGCTTGAAGTCTGAACACACACACACACACACACACACACACACACACACACACACACACACACACACACACACACACACACACACACACACACACACTTCAGGAACAGCTTCTTCCCAGCTGTTATTAGACTGACAATTGGACTCTCTGGCCTCAAATAATGTAGATCTTGCTAACATTAATCTTGCGTGGTGCCCACCCTGTGCAATGTAACCTGTACACGTCTGTCTAAGTCTTTTTGCAACTTCTGATCTGTACATCCTTGCTTACTAGGACCTGGCTGTACTGCTGGTAAAGAAAGCTTTTCACTGTACTTTGGTACACGGGACAATCAATCAATCAATCAAGTTTAGCCAGCCTAACTAATATGCACTCTTCATTAATTTTGAATATTTCAAGTATCTGAATAACCCTCCCAACCCCACTCTCCTACTCTTTCCCTTTGACTTCTGCGACATTTTTTCTATATTAAAAACAAATGCAAATAATCCATTTAACACTTCAATCTAACTTCCAGCCTCCATGCATAAATTCAGAGTGGAAATTGCAGAGATATTAGCCATATGTTTTTTATTTTCCTCAGGTTTAAGAGTGGTGCCAAAGAACTTGAGAAATACAATGTTCCACCCTAATGCAAAAATGGGTATAAAGAAAGACAAACTCAGCAACAACAGGTTATAAGTTTGATTCAATGGTGTGAAAACCATTAAAAATGATATTTCAGGCTAAAATTAATCATCACTTCTGCAAATGCAGGTGGTTAAGGAAAGTCGACATGGGTTTGTTCAGAGCAATATTGCATATATTTTAATTGCTTGAGTTTTTTGATGAGGTAATGAAAAGGATTAATGGGGATGATACTGTTGATGTGGGGTACAGAGGCTTTATGGAGATCTTGTGGCACAGTTGTACCTTCCTGTCTAGGGACCAGAAACTCAGGGCTCAAGTCTCGCCTCGGGGCCTGATGGCCATGGATGGTGTGTCATCGCTGCATAATCTTGTCTATCCGGAAGTCTTTCCAGTACACCTGTAGTAGGTAGTAAAACAGAAAGTTTCCTAGTCAGCTGAAACCATCTGGTAGCTGAAGTGCAAAGGATCCCAATACTAAAAGATTGTTCAAATCATGAGCAAGTATCATACTCTTTCTGAGGCACCACCATGGACTCTAAAAGAGTTTTGGTAATGTGCTGTAGAATGCATTTTGGGAATGTTAAAGTTCACAGAATAAACAGGACAAATGGAACTGAAATGGCTGAAGTAACAAGAAAATAAAAGCAATAGCCAATGGGTGTTCTTCAGACTGAAGGGAAGTTTAGAGTGAAGTTCATTAGGATCAGTATTAGTCCCCTATTCTTCCTAACATATACTAATAAACTGACCTTGTGTACAGGACACAATTTCACACTTTGCAGATGATAACAAAATTTGGAAGAATTGTGAGCACTGAGAAGTCAGTTCAGAACTTCTAAAGGTCATAGGCAGATTGATGGAACAAGTGGACAAGTAGCAGATGGAATTTAATGTGGAAAAATATGAAGTGATTAAATTAGGTGGGAACAGGGTCAAGCATATAAAAACAGTATATAAAACAAAATACACAATTCTAAAGGGAGTGCAGGAGCGAAGGAAACCGGATGTATTAATCATTTAAGGTGTCAGGACAAGTTGACAGAGTTGTTAATAAAGCCTGCAGCATCCTGGGAAAGCATATATGCAAGATGTATTTCTAGCTGTATAAATTCAAGCTCAGGGTTTCCAAGTTAGAGGGGTACCTGGAAGCACTGTAGAACAATGGCAAAGAGAGTCGCATGGAATATTAAACAAGCAAGTCACATTAGTCCGGTCCCTTATCAAAGCCATTCAGCACTGAAAGCCAAACCCTACCCTTGTGGCTAACTCACATGCCCCACATTCTGGTTTAGTACTGCTGGAAGAGCACAGCAGTTCAGGCAGCATTCGAGGAGCAGTAAAATCGACGTTTCGGGCAAAAACCGTTCATCAGGTATACAGGCAGAGAGCCTAAAGGGTGGAGAGATAAATGAGAGGAGGGTGGGGGTGGGGGGAAAGTAGCAAAGAGTACAATAGGTGAGTGGGGGAGGGGACGGAGGTGATAGGTCAGGGAGGAGAGTGGAGTGGATAGGTGGAAAAGAAGATAGGCAGGTAGGACAAGTCATGGGGACAGTGCTGAGCTAGAAGTTTGGAACTAGGGTGAGGTGGGGGAAGGGGAAATGAGGAAACTGTTGAAGTCCATATTGATGCCCTGGGGTTGAAGTGTTCCGAGGTGGAAGATGAGGTGTTCTTCCTCCAGGAGTCAGGTGGTGAGGGAGCGGCAGTGAAGGAGGCCCAGGACCTCCATGTTCTCGGCAGAGTGGGAGGGGGAGTTGAAATGTTGGGCCACAGGGCGGTGTGGTTGATTGGTGGGGGTGTTCCGGAGATGTTCCCTAAAGCGCTCTGCTAGGAGGCATCCAGTCTCCCCAATGTAGCGGAGACCGCATCGGGAGCAATGGATACAATAAGTGATATTAGTGGATGTGCGGATAAAACGTTGATGGATGTGGAAGGCTCCTTTAGGGCCTTGGATGGAGGTGAGGGAGGAGGTGTGGGCGCAGGTTTTGCAATTCCTGTGGTGGCAAGGCAAGGTGCCAGATGGGAGGGTGGGTTGTAGGGGGGCGTGGACCTGACCAGGTAGTCACGGAGGGAACGGTCTTTGCAGAAGGCGGAAAGGGGTGGGGAGGGAAATATATCCCTGGTGGTGGGGTCTTTTTGGAGGTGGTGGAAATGTCGGCGGATGATTTGGTTTATGTGAAGGTTGGTAGGGTGGAAGGTAAGCACCACCCCACTCCCACAATTATCACTTAACGTATTATCACTTATCGTATTCTCATTTAACTCTGACTTGGGAACTAGCAACAATGTTAGGCATTGTGTGGGTGTCACACTGGCAGCAATCACCAATGACCCCGTGCCAAAGGTGATAATAAAGGTGCCAGCCTCTGGCAGGTTCTGAGATTGTGAAATTGCTAGTTCAGCGCAGTTACTGTGAACAAAATCTTTCACGCACTCAGACAAGAAAGAGACACTTTTATGACTTCAGTCACCTCTTTGCCACATATTTTCAAGTTTAATAGTTTAAATAAGTTAAAAACTAAATTTGAAAAGAGTGTGATTCATTGTTTTCTTTAAACCATGGATGAGGATGAATGTTGCTTGTGATATCTATGCTAGGTGAGAACTTCAGAAAACCTCATGCTTTTGGTAACCATGTGGGTAAGTGGTAACCATGTGGGTCTCCTGCTGTTGAATTAGAGGCGTGACCATGGAAACTAATTCACTATGAATCACTGTGAGGCTGAGTTTCCTGGATCATACTTCCCAGGGGGTGGTGAGCCCAAGAATAGAGGGAGTTTCATATGGTAGAGGATGGTCAACTGAAAGAATAGAAAAAAGCAAGAGTTGCATGTGACTTCAGCTTGTGTATCAATCGCAAATAGGTATTCAACATTGGTGACTGTTGAGAATGATGATGCCTCGAAAAAGTGCCATCTGGTCCAAGGCACCACTGGACAATAGGCTGTACAGAAGGAACAGAGTCAAGAGTGTGTTGCTGGAAAAGCACAGCAGGTCAGGCAGCATCCAAGGAGCAGGAGAATCGATGTTTCGAGCATAAGCCCTTCACCAGAAATATGCCAGAAATGTCGATTCTCCTGCTCCTCAGATGCTGCCTGACCTATTGTGCTTTTCCAGCACCACATTCTCGACTCTGAACTCCAGCATCTGCAGTCAGCACTTTCTCCCTGTACAGGAGAAACCAAATGGTATAGATATCTGATTGTTATAGGGCATTCAATAGTTAGGAGAACACATACATTTTTCGACAGGTTTCATTGCGAACCCAAGATGGAGGTCCATCTAACAAAGGCATAGCAATAATTGTGCCTTTGGATGGTTTCAGGGCTCTCCACTTTTCCTGGAACAAAGGCCTGAACCGTCCCCACCCATCACCACCCTGCTCTGCCTGGCTGAGCTTGTCCTCATCCTAAACAACTTCTCTTTTAACTCTTCTCATTTTCTTCAGGTCAGAGATGTGACCATGGATATCTGCATGGACCCTAGTTACCCTGTCTCTTTGTAGGGTGTGAATATTCCTTGTTTCAGTTCTATTCTGGCCCCCACCCACTACTCTTTCACCGATATATCAAAGCCATTATCAATGCTGCTTCCATCTCACATCCGGAATTGGAAAGGCTTATCAATTTCACTTTCAATTTCCACCTTGTCCTCACTTTCATCTGGTCCATCTTTGACTTCTCCCTCCCCTTCCTCGACATCTCTGTTTCTATTTCTGGCCAGAGATTGGCACGAATATCATTTATAAACCTACCGACTCCCACAGCCACCTGGACTATATATCCTCACACCCTGCTTCCTGGAAAGATTCTATTCCATTCTCTCAGTTCCTCCATCTCCATTGCATATGTTCCAATGGTGCCAACTTCAACAACTGTGTCTCTGAAAAGTCCATCTTCTTCCTCAACTGAGGATTCTCCAACACCGTTACTTACAGGACACTCAACCAGGTCTGACCCAGCTCTTGCATGTCAATGACCCTTCTTCAGAACCAATACATTAACTCTGGTTTCTCTCCACAGACGCTGTCAGACCTGCTGAGCTTTTCCAGAAATTTCTGTTTTCGTATAGCAATAATTATGAATGATTCAATCTATATGTAGACTGGGCAATTCAGACAGGCAAAAGTAGACCATAAAATAAGTTCATACAATGTACTTGGGACAATTTCTTAGAGCAGGAGATTCTAGAGCTCACCAGCAGTCTTTTCTAGAACTTGTGATGAGCAAGAGACAGGATAAATCAACCTCATGGTAAAAGAGCCTCTAGGTGACAATGATCATAACATTATACAATTTTAACATTTAGTTCTAAGGGGAGAAATGTCAATTTCAGATCAGGTTACTAAGGAAAGTGGGGTGAAATAATTAAAGGATTTGCCATAATCTTCCAATATTCCCAAAATTCAGGGGAGGTATCGGGGATCGAAAACAAGCAAAAGTAATAGCCTTATTCAAGAAAGGTCATAATTGTGAGAGCAATAACCAAAGAATATGGAATCTTCGGCTTCATGAAGTAAAACACTGAATTCAAAAGCAGTGACATTACGATGAACTTTTATGAATTATTGGTTAAGCCACAATTAGAGCATTGAGTACAGTTCAAGTCACTACAATTTCAGAAGAATCTACCAGATTTACCAGAATAGATCCAGGAATTTAGCTACAACAATTTAGGTTGGAAACTTTTGTGGTTGTTCTCCTTGGAGTATAGGATATTTGACAGAGGTACACTAGTTTATAACAGATTTAGATAAGGGAGACAGAAAGAAAAGCTGCTCTGGGTTCACCTAGATTGTGGTAAAGAGAGCGGGCATGGATTCAATTTGCTGAAGTTTTCTTTCTGAACTGTATTGGCTCTATGGGCTGAGTTTTATGCTGGGGGTGAAGGTTCCTCCTTCTTGCATAAAAATCAGAAGCCAGTTCACCTCTGCCTGGCCAGTTCCTTGCTCATTGAAAGGCATTCAGTGACGGAACTGGGCTGTAACATGAATCTGTACCTCACCAGGATGAAAGGCACCAGATGTACTTGGGGTATGGTATTAGGACCATGGTTGGAAAGGCCAAGGGAGATAATATGAGGGAAGCGTTTTGCACCTTGGGGATGGATCCTAATGCTTATAGCATGTCCAACGAGGATGTACTACCACCAGTCTGGCATTCTAGGTTTTACCTGCTGACAAATTTGAGCAGGGGCAGAAGAACACCAATAAATGACCAATAATTGATCTTTTAAGGGCTGCCATTAGTAAATTCCCCACCACAGTAATGGCATCATTAGTATGACACACAATTACATATCTCCCTTACCCACCTTTGCCTGGCATCCTGTCATAAAGGATGTAAAATCTCAGCTTCTGTCTGACTCCATGAGCCAGCTAGTTTCAGAAAACTCGTACAACATAAAATTATTAAACAGTGAAATTTATATTAATATTAATAACACTGGCAATGTGTGATTATATATTGAAATTGACAACCATCCCTGCCACACTTGCACACAATCAAAGATCGAATGGTGATGTTATCAGATTGGAACTTGTTTAATCATAGAGTCCTACAACACGGAAACAGACCCTTCGGTCCAACCAGTCCATGCCATCCATAATCCCAAACAAAATTAATCCCACCTGCCTGCACTTGGCCCATATCCCTCCAAATATTTCTTCTTGGTATACTTATCTAAATATCTTTAAACATTATAACTGTACCCCCGCACACTACTTTCTCTGAAAGTTCATTCCACACATGAACCATTTTCTGTGTGAGAAAATCTGCCACTCATGTCTTTTTAAAATCATTTTCGTCTCACCTTAAAAAATACACACCCTAGTCTCGAAATCTCCCACCTAGGGAAAAGGTACCTGCCGTACACCTTATCTATACCCCTCAGGATTTTATAACCTCTATAAGGTCATCCATCAACCTCCTACACTCCAGTGAAAAAGGTCCCAGCCTAGCCAGCTTCTCCCCATAACTCAACCCTCCATTCCTGGATCTTGACGTGTTCTCAGTTTCTGTGTTGTAACCCTTGGTATCCTATACAAACTTCAGCTGCGTTTATAAATTCATATCACCCCCCACCGAGTAGATATCCCCAGGACTACTTATTTCAATATCAATAGCATTGCACCCTCCTTCCTACCTCAATTCATTTCTCATGAAATCCTCTTCTATGCCCTTACCACTGTCAGACGTGACTATTTCAATGATTTCCAGTATAGCCTCCCACTCATTATCCTCATTTAAAACAGAGGTCCATCCATAATTTTCTTTTTGCTGATAATATTCCTGCATTGAGCCCATTAGTTCATAGTTCACACTCACTGTTTATATCTGCTTAAGTCTACAAAAGACTCAAACTTAAAACTCATTCTTAGTTTAAATCTCTCCAGGGATATTCTGCCTGTATTCCTGCAGACTTCTAAAGTCCTAAAGTCGTCCACTTCCATTTCCTCCCAAAATTTTGAACCTCCTATTTTGCCCTCTGTGCAAAACATGAGGAGTCAATAGTATTTAGCTGCCTAGATTCAAAATCAGATTTCTTTACCAAGTCTCTCCATTTGCCCATCTTCTTCGTCTCAAACTAAATTCTTCTCTCAAGGGTTTGGGCATGATATGGACTGGAAGCATGCAAAAATATATTCACCACCACATCCACCAATATCATTTATTGTATCTGTTGCTCCCGGTGTGGTCTCCTCGACATTGGGGAGGCTGGACACCTCCTCGCAGAGCGCTTTAGGGAACATCTCTGGGACACCCGTTCTCCCTCACGACTGACACCTGGAGGAAGAATACCTCATCTTCCGCCTCCGAACACTTCAACCCCAGGGCATCAATGTGGACTTCAACAGTTTCCTCATTTCCCCTTCCCCCACCTCACCCTAGTTCCAAACTTCCAGCTCAGCACTGTACCCATGACTTGTCCTACCTGCCTATCTTCTTTTCCACCTATCCACTCTACCCTCCTCCCTGACCTATCACCTTCATCCTCTTCCCCACTCACATATTGTACTCTATGCTACATCCCACCCTCCTCTCATTTATCTCTCCACCCTTCAGGCTCTCTGCCTGTATTCCTGATGAAGGGCTTTTGCCCGAAATGTTGATTTTACTGCTCCTCGGATGCTGCCTGAACTGCTGTGCTTTTTCAGCACCTCTAATCCAGAATCCCAAAGCAACTTGCCTTGTATCAATTATTCAAAACCAACTGTGCTAGTTGGGTCTTAGTTTGTGTTTAACATAACTACCAATGCAATTGTTCTACTTGGAACTTGGTCATGGCAAATAGGAGAGCAGAAATACATTAGGGATATCCTCAAAATCCCCCTGAAGAGATCAAACATTCTTGTCAAATCAACGGAGTTCCTAGTCTGTAACTGAACAAAATGGAGGAAGTTTAACAGGGAAAACATCAAATTCATCAAAAGCCTTTATCAAAAGCACACATAGACAGAGCTGGGGTGACTGAGAGATTGTGCAGGCCTCCAAGCACGACAACTGAGTGCTTTTTCAAGCACCATCTCACCACACTACACCTGCTTGTGACAGAGTCTGCAGATCACACATTAGACTTTTTTGGCCATTTCAAAACCCATTGAACTGGAATAGAAGCAAAACCTCCCTGATCTTAAGGAACTGCCGAAGAGCAGAAGATGTACTGTTTTATTTTATATTGAAATCTGTTCTGAGAGAGCAAAAAAGATTGAAAAATAAAATCTTTCCTTAATAATAATCTGATATTTTATGTGGATTATGAAGTTCTAGGATTTTACCAGCAATAGTGACAGAATAATGATATACTCTCAAAGCAGATGGTAACGTTCTCATGTGTTTGCTATCCTTGCTTTTCTAGCTGCAGTGTTCATCACTTTGAAAAGTGTTGATGAAAGAACCTTGGTAAGTTGCTGTAGTGCATTTTGAAGCTGGTATAATATACAGCCACTGTGCTGAAAGGGAGAAGAATATGTAGGGTGTGGGGAAAAAGAGCTATTCAAGGGGCAGTTTTGTCTTAGATGGCAGGTCTTTTAAATGTTGTTGGAGCTGCTCATGTCCAGGCATCACTCTCCTGACCTTTACCTTTTCGATAGTTTTCGAAAATCAGGAGACAATTTATGCAATGCAGATTTCTCAATTTCTAGCTTACTTTTGTATCCACAGTGTATAGATATATATGTCAGGTCCAATTAAGTTTCTGATTAATAATTTGTCAATGATGGAGGATTGAGTGATCTAAATGCCATTGAATCTCAAGATACTTTCTCTTTGGAGAGAACCATTAACTGACACCTATGCGACAGAAATATTAAATGTCACTTTTCAGCCCAAGTCTGAATGTCACCCAGGTCTTGCAAATGGCAGGATAGGCTGCTACAGTTCCTGTGATATTGCAAACAGGACAGTGTGCAATCATCAGTGAAATTCCCCAGTTCTGACCTTATGCTTTAGATTACCAATGATATTTGATTCCAGAAGATTAACTTAGAAATTCCTGAAATGATGTCCTGGGACTAGGTGATTGGTCTGAGATTGTGAGAAGCCCAAAACCCATGTGTTTTGCTAATTACTCTCACAAATACCCTGCTGCCTTCAAAGATCCATGAACATGAAACCAGAACTCCTTTCATCCCAGTAGATACTCCAGAACAGTACCATTTAGTTTACACTCCTGGCAAAATGCATCACCCTATATTTTTCTGTATTAAATTCCATCTGCTACTTGTCTGTCAAATCTGCTAATCTATCCATGTAATAGATTTGTATCACATAATGTGGGGTTGGGGGGAATGATGCATAAGTCTGCGGATGACACAAATGTTAGCTAGGTGGTTAGTAGTGAGGAAGAAATACTTGGTTGTAGAAGAATATAGATGGTTGGTCAGATGGGCAGATAAGAAACAGATGGAATTTAACCTTGAAACTGTGAGCTGATGCATTTTGCAAGAAGTAGTTAAGCAAGGGAGTATTCAATGATTTGCAGGACCCTAGGAACAGAAAGATTTTGAGGTTCTTCTCCACAGATCTCTGAAGGTTGGAGGACAGGTTAATCAGCATGTGCAGTGTCCATTTTATCTGTTGTGGCATAGATTATAAGAGGAGATTATATCGGAACTGTATAAAACTTTGTTTAGGCCAGAGCTGGAGTATTATATGCAGTGCCTGTTGCCTCAATATAGGAATGGTGTGATTGCACTGGAGGGGCTGCAAAACAGATTCAGCAGACTGTTGCCTGAGTTGGAGCATTTTAGCTACGGATAGACCTGGATTGTTCTATTTGAGGCGGAGAAGGCTGAAGGGGTGCCCTGTTTGAGGTGTGTAATATTATGAAGGGCATGGATAGCAAGCAGCTGTTCCCTTTGTTGAATGGTCAATAATGACAGGGCATAACTTTAGGATGATGGCAAAGAGGTTTCGAGGTGATTTGAGGAAAACTTTTCTCACCCAAAGGTTGGTACTGCATGGGAGGTTAGTAGAGGTGGGAAATCTCATAAGCTTTAAAAAGCATGTGGATAAGCATGTGAAATGTCATAATATTCAGTGCTGGGATGTGGGATTAGTATAGATAGGTTGTAGCCTTGATGGGCCAAATGGCCTATTCTATGCTGCATGACTCAATTCTCACAGTTGCCTAAATCTCCAAATTTGGTATCATCAGTAAATGTTAAAATTACACTCTGCATTCCAAAAGTCAAATCATTTATATATACTTTTAAAAAGGCAGTAGAACTAGCACTGACTCTTGGGGAAAATGCTGTCTACCATGATTTGTTATTTTCCATGTTACAGTCACTATTCTAGCCCTGATCCTTTTTTTTAGGTAGAATGAGGGCCCAGAAGGAAAAGCCAGAATTTGTTATCTGTCCATAATTGCCCTTGAACTGATTGCCTTGTGAGATCATTTCAGAGGACAGTTAAAAGTCAACTACATTGCTGTTGATCTTTTTTCACATGTAAGTCAGGTAAGGAGGGAAGATTTCCTTTGCTGAATAACTTTAGTGAACCAGATGAGCTTTTATAGCTATCATACAAGCATGGTTAACAAGTCTGAAATTCACTTTAATAATTTAATCATCACCAAGTACAGTAGGATTTGAAAGTCTCGCCCCAGATCATTTGACAAGGCCTTTAACTTACTAGTTTAGTGTTATTATCACTACAACATTATCATGCACCAATCCTGTAGCTTCAGTTTTGATAATCATTCTTTTATGTGGAGCTTTACAAATGTTTTCTTAAAATCCATATTGAAAATATTCATTGTCGTCTTCTTATCAAGCTTTCCTGTTACTGCATCAAAAATTCCATTAGATTACTCAAACACAATCTGCCTTTTACAAATGAGAGCTGGTTCTCCTTGGTAACATTAATCTCTCCAAGCATGTGTTAATTTGTTCCCCGGAATTTTATTTCAAGAACATTGCCACCATTGATATTAAACTGACCAGCCTATAGTTTGTAGGATGTCTTTACGGATTCAATTAAATAAGGGTATCACATTTGCCACTCTCCAAACCTTTGATAACTCCTGCAAATCTAGTGAACATTAAAAGTTCAGATTTTTTAAAATTAATTTGTGCAGACGTATTATGAAACATCTCTGGAGTAGTGGGACTTGAACCTGGGCTTTCTAACACAGAGGTAAGAGCAGTACCACAAAGTGATACAGTATTAGAAGCAAGGCTACTAGTTCCACCTGGGTGTCTTTAAACATACAGCCTTTTGCATGGAACCATCTGGATTATTTATCCACTCTAAGCATAGCCAGTCTTTCCTGTAAATCCTGTTTACCAAATTTCATCTTATTCATTACCTTTATCAGCTAGGCTTTTATCAGACACTTCTTCCTTGCTAGACACCAATCTAAGTGTTCATTGATTATTCTGTCCTGCCCTGCAACTCAAAGCATATTTTACCCTCCTGGTCCCTCACAGGCACATCCATCTTTGGTGGATGGATGAATCAAGTCTGATGAAGTGTCGCTTAATAAGAAAAAAAAACTCTGTTTCTCTCTTTAGATACTGACTGCTTTGTTGACCATTTTCTGTTTCATTCCTTTGATCCATTTCCTATTATTTCTGAACACTCTGAATCTTTGAATGTCCTCACTTTTTCAAGTCACAATTCTGTTTGTTCTGAATTCCACTACATTATATTTCTGTATGGCTATTTGTGCTTGTACCTCATCCACCTTATTTAGCATACTTTGTATATTTATATGGTATATTCTAAACTTGCCCTTGCATTTAAAATGGAGAAAAGCTAATTCTTTTGCCATTGTTAGATAGATTGAATTATTTAAAATTATTTTTTATAAACCTTCTCTACTGCTTTTTTTCCACTGTAATTAAACTTCCTAATTCTAAAGTAGGATATTAAATAAAGTTTTAAGATGATTTAATTCAACATGATTAAATTAATCATCTGTTTTAGAGATTTTGAAACTGAAGTTTTAAAAGTTAAGTTTATTCTACCTTCAAAGCATGGACATTTTTACTTTTGTTTTTGAATTGTCCATGTACTCACAAGCTCTGGGATCTATCCATAAAACATTCTATGTTTCTGCCAACCTAAAGACCATCCTCAAAGCACACATTTCTCCATATATTCAGCCACTCCTCTTTATGGCTCTTTCTTATAGCTTTTTTGACTCCATTTCCATTTTTAGCAATATTATCATGTCTTGTTATGTTTCTGTTAAAGCCTTTTTGCGAAAAGTCTGTATGTGAAAAGTGCTATATAAATGTAAGTTGTTGTTTTCAACTGGATTTTTTTTACAATTAACTTTTACCATTTTGAGGAAATAAAATTTGCAGCAATATTCAAAGTGCAAGTTTGCTTCCAAATTTTTTTCAAATTTTCTCTTTCCTAAAAGAGTTCAAAGGCAATTTTGGTTTGAATTATATGTTAATCAGTAGGTAGAACAATCTTAATGCCTGCCTGAAGTAGTTCACCAGAGTCCTTTTTCATGTTTCGACCATGTTCAACTGAAAGCAGCAGGTTGCCAGTGCTAAACAAGCACTGAATGTCAATTAACAAGTTGCCTGACTGGTGGAAATTTCAATGGCCCACCTGCAGATCTTGAGCAGTAGAAAAGCATTGAAGATTATGGTGCAGGCTGATTGTGAGGATGGGGCAGGATGGTGTTGTGGGAGGTAAGACAATGATCAAGAGGATTTTTGGGGTGGCCCAGGAAGTGCAATCATCCAACTTCTACTTCTGGATGAACTGCTTTCCACTTAGAGTTAATGAATAAGGCTTGTGAAACACTGTCACTGTACGTTTGAATTAACAAATGATATCAAGGTTCTATCTAGATCATAAAATCCCTAAATACATATAAGCTTGGAGCCCAGGCCTAATATCAATGGAAGTCATTCCTTTTATTTTCAGGAACCACTCAAAAATAGAATCAGGAAGGCTTTGGCTATGAAGACGACAAAAAGTATTTTCTGAAGCTGCAAAACAGAGTGGTAAAGAATCCAGAAACACCATCTTTGAATGCAAACTGAAGCATGAATTCTGTTAGCTTTATTTCAGGCATGTGATGGCATTTAAATTTATTACCAAAAGCTGTATAGCTGTTCTGAGCTGCTCACAGACGGACAGACAACGCCTCTGATTAGAGCAGGTCTGGTTTCTTTGTTGAGCATCAGAAAAGAAAACAAAGGGATTGTTCATGGAGACTGGATTTCTGTTGTCACTGCTGTCTATTGTGGTTGAAATTGAATTAATATTTTTTCTCTTCTGACCTATTTTGAAGTTTAAAGAATTTATTTTTACACAAACCTTGAAAGCTTTGTAAACAGGCAAAATTTTGAACGTTGCGATAATCTTTGCTTATGTGAAGCAATTTACATTTATTAAAAAATGCAGAAGTCAGAAAACGCTCCAAAAGAACAATAAAGAGTGATTTTTGCTCCTTCTCTTCTTGGGTACATGCTGGGAATGCACATCAGAAAATTGCACACCCACAGTTCTCTGTTTATGTAGCTAGCATGTTTTAGCTTAGAAACATATAGACATGAACTGATTAATGATGTGGAGAATGTAAATTGAACAGATGCTGCAAGCAGGGCCGGGAGAAGGGTGAAAGTTGAAACCTGTGGAGACATAGAGGACTAAAGTCTGCAAAGATTGAAGCTTATTTTCTGAGCCCACCTTAATCTGTCACTGTGATGTAAGTTTTGCTTCTAGCAAAGTATTTATACCTGACAAAGCAGCACATCTTCTACCCAGGCCCACCAGAACAAGGGACATGTTTTCCATTCTCAAATCCTGGAGTCCATTTTCATTACACAAACCTGTGGAGTATTTCAACGTTCCTCAGTAGCAGAACAAGTGACCCTAACTCCCACAGCCATTCTGCACAGTGTTCCTGGAGTACCCAGATTACCATTTCCATTGATGCCAGATCCTGGGACCATGTATCCTGCTGCTTTCACACCTACAAACACATGCCAACTCAAAATATTATATATTTCCAAGACCAAATCTTAGAACAATCAGATCTTTGGCTCCACTCCCAGGTGAGAGTTTATGGGAGCTACATTCAACACAGATAACTACCTCTAATAACACATGGCATAGTTTTCATTTTCTTATAAGGCTCATTATGAGTATGGTTATTGGTCATCTGTTATGCCATGAAATGCTCAGAAGTTGACCACTTACACAGTTTTCTAGATTTTCTATATAATGAATCTTTACACCTTAAGAATAATTTAGAAAGGAAAGAAATGTAAATTCAGGTTTCAATTGAAGTGCAAGTGAATAGAAATAAATTAAAATAAACAGACAAATTCATTCAACCCTTGTTGTTTGGTTTCCTAACATGGTAAAGAAACCAATGTGGCTTTAATCAGAGGTGGTACCAGCCTATGAGTAATACATATAGAGTCTGAAAACGTAAGGAATCACATGGCATGATGAACCAACCCCATTAATTGCAATGCAGTCAACAAAGCAGTTTTGTGATTTTGAACTATGGCTGAATCTTATAGAGGTCTGAGCCACATGATCCACAGTAAGATTTATGGCAGAATCAGGCTGGAAGTTTGGCAAAGCTATCTCAATGTCAGAAGCTGCTAATTGCAGATTACATGCATCTGCAGAGAGGTGAGGTATATTTCTTGTTTTTAGCTACAGCAAGATGTCAATTAAGGGTGATTATTGCTGTTAAATACCTTATTAATGGCAAAACATCTCATTAATATTCAGCTTTGTATCTTATGGAGTCACATCATGGCTCAGTGGTTAGCACTGCTGCCTTGCAGTGCTAGGGACCTGGGTTCAATTCCAGCCTCAGGTGACTGTCTGTGTGGAGTTTGCACATTCTTCTTGTGTTTGTGTTTGTTTCCTTCGGGTGCTCCTGTTTCTTCCCACAGTCCAAAGATGTGCAGATCAGATGAATTGGCCATGCTAAATTGCCCATAGTGCCCAGGGATGCGTACGTTAGGGGTAAGTGTAGGGTGGGTTACTCTTTGGATAGTCAGTGTGTACTTGTTGGGCCGTTTCCACACTATAGGGATTCTATGATCTTATCAAACATGCTGAAAAAGCTAAAAGTACAGAATTCTTGACATGGAAGTCCGAATAAGTACCTAGTGAGTTCAACTCACCACATGCTCCAAAGGACCTCCAGGTTGAACAGTCGGCAGCAACATTTCAGGGCACACTCCTTGGGCACCAGTCAAATGCACCTCACATCCATGACATTGACATGGTACATTTCCTTTTCACCTACAGAACTCCTTTTAACTTGAGTGGCACAGTGGCTCAGTGGGGGTGGCACGGTGGCTCAGTGGTTAGCACTGCTGCCTCACAGCGCCAGGGACCCAGGTTCGATTCACACCTCAGGCGACTGGCTGTGTGGAGTTTGCACGTTCTCCCCGTGTCTGCGTGGGTTTCCTCTGGGTGTTCCGGATGTCCACAGTCCAAAGGTGTGCAGGTCAGGTGAATTAGCCATGCTTAATTGCCCATAGTGTTAGGTGCATTAGTCAGGGGTAAATGAGGGAATGGATTTAGGTAGGTTACTCTTCGGAGGGTCTGTGTGGACTTATTGGGCCAAAGGGCCTGTTTCCATACTGTAGGGAGTCTAATCTTCAGTGCTACACCAGTAACTATCATTCCAGAACACAAGGACACTGTGTGCTCAGTGACACACACACCCTCATTGGCTTGACCAGGCTCTATCTCCAGGTTATTCACCTCCAATCATAGTGCTCACTCCTTCTGATTCTACCTGGAAATTCACAGCACCCTTGTCTTCCATTGCATTGCCTTGCCTTGCCTTATCTTGGCATTTCATAATTTGTCCCTCAGCCAGAGATGTCAGGGTCATTTTAATTCTGTCGAGCTTGCCATTTAGCACATATGTAAAGGTTATCATCCGTTTCAACTCAAATCACATGAAGGCAACTCACCTTTCTCCTCTCAAGAGTGATTAGGGATGGGCAACAAATATTAGTTTTGTCAGGACATCCCATGAATAGAACTCCTATTTTTAACCATAATAGGATCTTAATATTGGTCACATTACTTGAAGAAGCCATTGAGAGTTGGTTTCTCATGGACAGTGCTGCTATCATATTTTAAACAGCAAATTCAAGAAATGAATAGAAATACATTTTTGACAAAGCAATTGGAGTTTTATTTGAGGATGTACCAGTTTAGATATTTGAGAAGCAATGATTGTAGGGCATTTGAATTTTCATGTTGCATGAAAAATTGTTGAACATGCTAAGACTATGTTGGATTGATGATAATATCTTCATGCAAAGGGGAGATACCTTAACACAGACACTGATGCAAGTAAACCAGTGTGAAATGGTGCCAGTTCTCAACCTGGATCAATCAGGAAGGATTAGCAGCGAAAAAGGAATCAGACCATAAGACCATTTATCGAATCCTCAAAAACCTGGGTATTATGAAGCATGATTAACCAAATAGCAGTAGCCCCATAGGGGTAACAGTAACATAGGAAAAGCTGAAAGAGAAAGGAATGGGGATTGTCCAGATGTTGAGCGTAGGCTAACAGAATCTGACCTCGGTGGTGGGCAAGTTGTTGGAGCAATCCTGAGGGACAGGATATACATGTATTTGGTAAGGCAAGGACTGATTAGGGATAGTCAACATGGCTTTGTGCTTGGGAAATCATGTCTCACAAACTTGATTGAGTTTTTTGAAGAAGTAACAAAGAAGATTGATGAGGGCAGAGCAGTAGATGTGAATCTATATGAACTTCAGTAAGGCATTCAACAAGGTTCCCCATAGGAGACTAATTAGCAATGTTAGATCTCATGGAATACAGGGAGAACTAGCCATTTTGATACAGAACTGGCTCAAAGATAGAAGACAGAGGGTGGTGATGGAGGGTTGTTTTTCAGACTGAATGCCTGTGACCAGTGGAGTGCCACAAAGATCGGTGCTGGGTCCTCTACTTTTGTCATTTACATAAATGATTTGAATGCGAGCATAAGAGGTACAGTTAGTAAGTGCAGATGACACCAAAATTGGGGGTGTAGTGGACAGCAGAGAGGCTTACCTCAGATTACAACAGGATCTTGACTAGGTGGGCCAATGGGCTGAGAATCGCAGATGGAATTTAATTCAGATAAATGTGAGGTGCTGCATTGTGGGAAAGAAATCTTAGCAGGACTTATACACTTAACGGTAAAGTCCTAGGGAGTGTTGCTGAACAAAGAGACCTTGGAGTGCAGGTTCATAGCTCGTTGAAAGTGGAGTCGCAGGTAGATAGGATAGTGAAGAAAGCGTTTGGTATGCTTTCTTTTATTGGTCAGAGTATTGAGTTGGAAGATCATGTTACAGCTGTACAGGACATTAGTTAGGCCACTGTTGGAATATTGAGTGCAATTCTGGTCTCCTTCCTCTTGGAAGGATGGTGTGAAACATGAAAGGGTTCAGAAAAGATTGACAAGGATGTTGCCAGGATTGGAGGATTTGAGTTATAGGGAGAAGCTGAACAGGCTGAGGCTGTTTTCCCTGGAGTGTCGGAGGATTAGGTGAGACCTTATAGAGGTTTACAAAATTCTGAGGGGCATGGATAGGGTAAATAGGCAAAGTCTTTTCCCTGAGGTCAGTGGGTCCAGAACTAGAGGGCATAGGTTTAGGGTGAGAGGGGAAAGATGTAAAAGAGACCTCAGGGGCAATCTTTTCACACAGAGGGTGGTACAGGTATGGAATGAGCTGCCGGACGAAGTGGTGGAGGCTGGTACAATTGCAACATTTAAGAGGCACTTGGATGGGTACATGAATAGGAAGGGTTTGGAGGGATATGGGCCGGGTGCTGGTAGGTGGGACTAGATTGGGTTGGAATATCTGGTCGGCTTGGATGGGTTGGACCAAAGGGTCTGTTTCTGTGCTGTACATCTCTATGACTCTAAGTGACAAGTAGCATCCGTGTCATACAAGTGACAGGTAATGATCATCTCCAACAAGAAAAAAAGCTAATCATCACCATTAAAATTCAATGGAATCACCATTATTGAATCTTCCATTGTCAACATCTTGGGGGTTACCATTGACTGGAAACTGAACTGGACTAGTCATATTTGTAGCTACACAGACGCGGAGAGAATGCGCAAACTCCACACACAGTCGCCCGAGGTAGGAATCAAATCCAGGTTCCTGGCGCTGTGAAGCACATTACTCATGCCATTGAAGAGTTCATCCCTAATTCCTGTTGACTTAATTTGTGCTTGAACTCTTTAATGTCACACTCGGTTATATATGCCTTAGTATCAAGGAAAGCCATTCCTTAGTCTGGAATTGAACTTCTTTCACATGTTTTAATCAGGTTGTGGTTTGGTCTATCACAGAATAGTCCTAGCAAAACACAAACTAAGAAATGTTGCACAAGTTGTTGTTGACTAAGTTCTGCCTCTAATAACGCTGCTTTCTATCAATTTGCTGATAATATAGGGTGAGCAGATGGTCAGATTTGTGAATAGTGTGTACTGTGGTAATTTTCCACTATCAGATTGACTTTAAAATTGTATTGCAGCAGATAAGTTTACGAAGCAGCAGTTTTGAATAACAAATGTTCAGCTATAATGCTAGCATGCATTGAGGCCCATGTCTTTGTTGGACCGGTTCAAAATCTCTCCCATCTAGCTTCTTTTCCTCTTAGATTGTCTCTCAGGATCGGGAATTACCTTATTCCACTCTGATTTGATACGTTCTGAGATGGATGGTAATTTCAATGCCTACCCCATGCACTGTTCTTATTGCATGGAGATGTAACTAGCAGGGTATTTAGGTAGATGGCTTGTTTCAAGTTTTGCCCACTCCCACTGATGACTCAACTCCAGATCTGCATATTCTTTGCAATGTCTCTCAATATGTTCAATGTCTTCCTGATGAATCTGTCCACTTTACTTGGTCAAAAGCCAATAACTCCAATGAGTCCTCAGGGATATTTGGTCTCTTCAGAAATGTAGTGATGTGTTTCTGCTGTAGTCCAGGCAGTCTCCTACCATGATTCTTGGTGAGACCATTTATGGAGCATTGTGCGCAGTGGAAGAGCCTCCTTATCCAAGGAAGGATGTTCTGAGCAGGACTTTGTAACGTTCATTGGACATTTCCAATGCTCCATTATGTGAAGGACTCACTGCAGGATCTAAGGGACTGAAGTGAGTTGATGATTCCTAACAATGGAAGAAAATAGTGAACTTTTCACGGAGTACAACTTTGAGCAGAGAGCTGAAAACTGGGTGTGTGAGGATGTGAAATGAAATGGGGAAGGAGTTTTTTTCTAAACTTTCTCACCCTGTTTTCACTGGGTTTTTCTCTATTACAGACAAAGTTTGGTTAGTATCTGATAAGAGTGCTACTTGGTTAGTATCTAGTAAGTGGTAAGGTCTATTCTATTGCTGCAGTTTAGAATAGTACAGGAATTCACGGTAAGTTAATAAAATATATAGGAAGAGGATTAAATAATTCAAAAAAAAATTACTTCAAAGTATTTAAGGATGGCAGGACAGGTAAACTGTCTTAGCGGCAGCATGTGAAAGCCAGTATGACCAAAGGCAAACACACCTGCAGTGAACGTTCGAGGTTTAAGGAACTTCAGTTCAGTGTCTTTGAGTTACAAATACTGTGGCACATCGTGAAGCAGAAATCTTAGCTGGATATTTTGTAGCAGGAGCCCATCAAACCCCTTAGGGCAGGATTTCACTGATTTGATCAGTGTTCAGCGACAGGGCAGTATGGCTACAGCTGAGGCAAATAAGGGGACACCGATGGTAGGAATGCAAGAACCTCAGCCCTTGCAATTGTCCAACAAGTTTAACATCCCTTCAGCTTATTTGGATAAGAATGATGGCTGCAGAGTGGATGAGCTAAGGGATCATGCCCTCTGATACAGAAAGCCATTCAAGTGTTTAGAATGTAAAGAGGTAATAGGGGACTATGTAATGAGTTAGATTGAAAGTGCTCTCTGCAGAAAAGAGCAAGAGTTCAGATGAATATGCTTCTGGTGCTTGGCTTTGGGGTATATGCTCAGAGCTGGAGAGGAATTTACAGGAATGATGCAGTTGTTGTTGTACATGGAGGTACCAATATCAGAAGCAGGGCAAGGAAAGTAGCTCTGCATGGTTATTATGAGGATTTGTGCTACAATTTAAGAAGCAGAATCTCAAAGATAGTAAGTTGTGGAATATTATCTGAACCATGGATAAATAGGACTAGAGAAACACATGCTGGGTTCAAAGACTGATGTATTAGAACCGATTTCCAGTATAATGCACAATCGCATTAGTAGTATAGAAAGTGGGGTATTTACCATTGGGACAGTCTACTCTCGATCGCACAGAAGCATGGAAGTGTTACACCATAGAAAGAGGTCAGTTGGACCAACAACTCTGCACCATCTCTCTAAATGAGCACCATATCTCAGTGCCATTCTCTTGCCGTTTCCTTATTTCCTTGCAAATTGTTTCTATTTAATTAATTATCTGATGCTCTCTTGAATGTATCAATTGAACTTGCCACTACCACACTTTCACAGTACATTCCAGACTCAAACTAGTCATTGGGTGATTTATTTCTTGCACATCACAAATTCATCTTTGCCAATCACTTTAAAACTATGCTCTATCCTTCTTGGTCCTTTTAATACAGGCACAGTTTCTCCCTAACAACTTTATCCAGGGTCGTCATGATCATGAAAATTTCTATCAGATCCCCTTCTTCCCTCCAAGGAGAACAGCCTCAACATCTCCAATCTACCCTCATTAATGAAGTTTCTCTCTCCTGGACCCATTCTTCTAAATCTCGTCTGCACTTCCTCCAATACATTTCCATTCTTTATTTAATGTGCAATGCAGAACTGTACATAATGTTCAGCTGAGGACTAACAAGTGTCTTGTACAAGTTCCGCATCACCTCCTTGTTCTTGTATTCTTTGCCCATACTTAGCAAGCCCTTGATATTTTAAACTTCATGAACTGCTCTCTTCACCTGTCCTACTACCTTCAATGATCTGTGTTGTATCCTATATTTTATTTTACTTGTCTATGTTCCTCCCATAAAATTCACATAATTCATTTCTGCATTGAATTTAATCTGCCACTGATCAACTCATTGCAGCAATTTGTCTATGTTCCTTTGAAGCTCTACATTATCCTTTTCATACTTTACAATGATTCCAAATTTGGTATCACCTACTAATTTTAAAATTGTCCCTTACAAATCAAAACCAAATGAAAATAAAGGTCCCAATGTCAACTCTTGGCGCACTACATCACAATCTTTCTTCAACTCCAAGAAATATCCATTGACCATTATTCCCAGCTTTCTATGGCTCAGACAAATTTTGTACCCATGCTGCTATTGTTTCTTTTATTCCATGAACAATGAATTTGTTCAGAGGTCTATTGTGTGAACAATGCTGTAACTAGTATTCTAGTAAGCTGCATAAGTGAGAAGTAGAAAGTGTTTTAAACTAAAAAGTAGGAACACGAGATTAAATTCAGGAAGATGTAGTACATCAGAGTCAGCAAAGTAGGGTATCAACACAAAAGATGATAAACAGAATGGATGGTGAGTAAAATCTAAACAGTAAATCAATAAAGAACATCAGCTGCAAAAACAATAGATATATAAAACTATATGAATACACAGACCATTCAAAACTAAATGAATAAACTGATAATGAGGATAAAGTCATTTGTGCTGTTGGTTTTGCTTTTGTTTTATACGCACCTTATCTTCAAAAATAACATCTTGAAGAACTTCATGTTCTGTGCTTTTACAAAGTTGGGATTCTGGTTTGTTATAATGTTTGCTTCATAACTTGTAATGCCTTGCTGTTTTATATAAACTAACCCAAAGAGTTTATCAATCCTGACCATTACTATACTAAAGACATGGTGTATCAAGGAGAAAAAACGTCATTCTGATGAGGTATCTTGTGCTTGAACAGTCAACAAACAAATTACTCTACAGGTAAATCATATGGTTGACAGTCTTACGTTGTCCTTGGTGTGTTTGTTCATAACAGTGTTGGAGAGTGTTGAAAACATAACTTGCCCAGAGCATATAAACTTTATGAAAAGATGTGTTTAACTCACTTGAGAAAGGCAGATGTATATCCAAACAAAAGCAAACAAGGGAAGGTCAAAGGTATATTATCAGAATTTCCACAAAATTCTTCAGTTTAAATTGTGACATATCAGCCTCCGAAAAGAATTTAAAATGTTTTAATAGCATTTGGAACTATCTTTTCCAGATGAGTGGTGTCCAATTAGACAAGATTAACAGCTGAAGAAATAAAAGGTCCAAAAGATATGGATCAGATTGGAAGACCAATTCAAAGTCAGCTAAACCTTCTGAATTTATCATCTAGAATTCCTGACATTTAGACAGATGCCGACAGAATTCATAGATCATTTTGTGAATAGATGCGTAGAAAATGAGTCATTATATGATTTTCATGGAGAGCTAGTAAACAGATTTTTGAGTTGGTAATCAAATCCAACTCCATGAAAGCTCTCCAGAAAGACTTGTTAGACAAACCAAAGATTTATTGTATTAAAGAGCTACTGTAGGATGGACATAATCATAAAGTGAACCTCACAGGTCAATGAAGCTTGAAGGTCCTAAGTAGAAAATAGACAATTGACCCAATCACGAGGCCACTCAATCATCTCAAGACATGTGGAAGGTGTAGCTTTCATGCATGAAAGAAATACCCACTTTTCAATAAATTTTAAAAGCGTGTAGCTTTGGCAGAGGCAGTGCACTAGGACAATTGTGAGGGCAGTTGAAAAAAAAAGCAGTGCACCAACCCCAAAGAAAAAGCATGCGCAAGAAGTATTTTCAAGCTACAATGGATATCGTCTGGTATCCCACTAGAATCTAGACAATATACATTATTAGATAAAGAGTTGTGAACTCGTGTTATACTGTCTATCTTGTGTAAAACACCGATGTCATTACACTATGTGAAATGTTAGCAATAATTCAAATTATTTCTTCCTTAGTGAAGATGCAACAATCGGTTAAGATGGTTGCACAGGCAAATAGCTATATACTACCCCTGCAAATTCTAAAAAAAAGATATATCTCCAGACATGGGAAGCTACACCAAAACCTATGATTGTAAAAATTTCAGCATACAATGGCTGACTAACTCAAAGTACAGTGCAAGTATAATTAATTCACCTAGATTTGACAGGCTTTCTAAATCAGACACTGCTATACCAGCAATTACATTCTACCAGAATGCTGTGACCTAACAGTAGGCACAATATATGGAATCAGTCAGACATCAGACAGCAAATCAAGCTCAAAAACTTCACCTATCACTTCAGATCATGACTTGCCACTGAAATATCCAGAATTGTTTGATAAATTTGCCACTTTCATGGGAGCTGCAACATTATAATTGAAGGAGGACTTCGGCCCATTCATTTATCCACCACGTAAGAGTCGTGTCCACCTTCTCAAGGACAACTAGGAAAGGGCAATAAATGCTGACTCAGGCAGCGATGTCCATGTCCAATGAGTGATTGAACAATAAGACAAATTGAGGATGAAATTAAACTAGCCGGAGTGAGATACAGTTATTAAAAAAAGGGTACAGGAGCACTGAGGGTGGTGTAACTCAATAACATGCATGATAAAGAAGGATGGATTTTTGAGAGTAAGGCCTTGGTATGGTATGAACATAGTGGGAAAGATGGGACATACAATGACAATGAAAAATGTCATGTTGAGATCTTGATGTTAAGATCAACTTTCTGACTTTTTTTGCCCCACAAGCCTTAAATAGGAACTTCTGAATTCCACAATTGAATTCAGATTTCCAAGTAATTGCGTTTCATTAAAGCCTCAGCTTGTCTCACCATAAGTTGGTTCTGCTATAGCGTGTGTTTTTTTAACACGAATTGGCTTTAACCCCATTAAAGAATTTAGACCGTTATTTGTAGAACATGAGCTTTCCTCACCTTTATTGGCTATAATGTGATTCCAGCCCCATTAGTTTAAATGGCACAGCTATTGCGCAATTTTCTTATTCTGTGAAACCGTATGAGAACAGAACTATTGTGTTATATCAGAACTGATTGTATTCCATTTTCAATTTTCCTCTCCCGCTCTGAGAAACTAGAGTGAAAGTTCGTGATGCATAAAACAGAGCCTGGTAGATGCAGCTTGCCAAATGCTTGTCCCAACTATCACACAGCTGCTTCTTCAAATGTCCCTACGTGCTCCGTGGCCAGCACATTTCTGGGCCCTTCATTAATGGCACCAGTAGCTCACCAGCCTTGCTGTAGTATCATTCATGCTCTTGGACCAACTCAGGCACCATTTCAGTCCATTCAGCACTTCAATTTGTGGCTTAGGAACACCTATAACTGGCACTCTCCTACCAGATCACCTTATGTGCAGGGATACGCACGCATCTCCTGCATCTGCATATGATGCATTTTATGGTTCTTAGCTTGGTTTCTTAGCATTCACTCACTTTGAGCTTACTTGGAGGTTGCCAACCTCTGTGCAGTTCACATTGCTTTCTTAGTGCACACTTACTGAGTATAACACTGATATACAGGCTCTCAGCCTCAAATTGGTTTGCATTGCTTTTTCAGTGTCTACAATCTTTCGTACACAGTTAAAGGCTGCCAACCTCCATCTGGCTATCATTTCTTTTTTGGTGCAGGAGGAGAGGCAGACAGCTTTTGATGGCGCAGAGCAATGAAAAAGCAAGGGGATGAACATGTCACTATACAGTACTGTGCTTCATCAATACTACATTGACAACATGTGCCAAGTGTTTATACATTGCAGTAGGCTGCGAGCAAATGGGCCTGTGTGAAAGTCAAAGGAGAACAGTTTTTAGGGGACTGAGAAGAGGCTACAGGGGTACCACCACAGTCAGTCACAGGACATGTCCAATTCTAGTCCAGGTCATTCAGGAACTTGGTTCCACCAGAGTGCCAGAGTTTCAGTCCTCCCAGTTCAGGAATTGGACCACAGTCAATTCTGCAGATCAAATGCAGGTAGTCTGAAGATCATTGAAGGATCATTTGAGGTGCTTTTGTGAGATATTTCTTGGCTGGATTAATCTTTCCTGAGAGACAAGGTCAGGGGTTGAATATGATGAATGTGAATCGAAGAGTGGTAACACATGAGCAGGAGAGGTGGTGAGGTATCCCCAGTGAATAATTAGAAAGCACAGAGGGCAGATTGTGTCACTCAACTTTTTTGGAACACAGTTAAAATCACACAACATCAGGTGATTTTTAATTTTGTACACCCCAATCCAACACCGGCTTCTCCATATCAAGACGACTTTTGGAATGCAGGTCATTGATTTTCTTCCCACACTGTTAGGTGGCCTGCTTTACCTGGGGAACAGCACTGACTGGAGCTGTATTTTGTGTCTGTGATAGCAGGTTAGCTAAAAAGGGACTTGCCTTCTCTCCACATACATCCACCAAGAGCACCAGATCCCTGTTTGTGAAGTGAGGAGCTTTCCTTTCCTCTGGATCATGTCCTGAATGTAGAGAATCAAGGCCACAATGTAAGGCATCATTCCTGGCTTGCAGCATCTGATGTGGTGTGGAGCTAAATTTTAAATGTCAGTGATGTGAATGCCAGAAGGTCCTTGCAGTAGCAAGCACTTCTGTCTCTCTGGCTGTGTGATTTGTCCAAAAGCTACAGCTCCCAATAACCTGTTTATGTAATGAATGAAACAAAGAGCTGAAGATTATCTGAGAAAAGTTGTTCTGAGCCAAGTATACCAAGTATCATAAAGTTCATTTGACAAAACACTTCACACTTCAACTGAAAATTGGAAGACTTTGCCCCATGTCTTGATCTATGAAGTTTGTGCAGTTTTGATCCTCTTATGAAAGATTCATTTTGAAAAGAGCAAAGTTTGAGATTTTAAAGTGTGGAATTCCTCTCAAAGATTGATCCAAACACCTTGCAGGAATCTCAACATTTCTTACTCCATTTGAACAGTATTCTTTTCAATTAGTTTCTATCATACTATGTGTTGGCCAGGACTTTTTTCATCTTGTGGACTGCATACCTTCTACTGTACTAGGATACGTCTGCGTCACCAATGATAGTGCTGTGGTAGGACTGATAAAGGAAGAGCATAACCAAATCTATACTTACTGATGCAAGCAGCACACAATGAGGGATTGGTATTTAAGTGTTAGAAATGTCACATCAACATGTCACAGATGAACTTTTTAGTTTCTCTTCATTCCAATGCAGACCTAGTAATCCAAGTGAAATAGTGGAAATTTAAAGCAATGCTGATTCTTCAAGAGAAGAATGATTTTCTGTCTCTTGCCTAGGTCTCTTTAAGTTACAGTTGTCTAGTTGTCCCAAGTTCACTGCAAAGCTTTTATCACTGAAAGAATGAGGTCACATCTACTTCAAAAGCTCTGTTCACAAGACAATCCAATTACTCAAATATTGAATGGGAAACTACGGCCCAGATATTCCAGTCAGGGTCTGAAACTCCATTTCTAGCATTGATCAGATTAATAATTATCCCCTTACCTTCAGGTGTCAACTGTGCTAGAGGTCCCTGATAGACGCTAAAAACTGTGAACCTGTCCAGGAATCTACAGTTAAGGAAGTTTTCATAGAAGACACACTCTCTTTTAACTGTCCAGCAGCACAGCTAATGATATTGATAGGTCTTGTGAGAGGGTAAGTATATAATGTAAATGTAGGTTTTGGGTTGCAGGTAGGTAAGGATGGTAGTGTGCCAGGTGGGTGAGGGGGAGTATGAGCCAGGTGGGTAGAATTCAATGTGTGGAGTACCAACAGCTTAATATTCCAGATAGGTGAGGCTGGCAGCATGGCAGCTGAGTGGGATGATAACCTGGCAAGAGACCACCAGGTAAGTAAATGCATGCAATAAACACAGAAAATGATGGAGAAACTCAGCAGGTTATGGCAGCATCTTGAGATAGAAGCAGTTTTGAGTCCAGTATGACTCTTCTTCAAGGACAAAATCCCCCTGGTTCTCACCTACCACCCCACCAACCTTTGTATACATCGCATCATGCTCCGCCATTTCCACCAGCTAAAAATGGACCTCACCAGCTGAGACATATTTCCCTCCCCACCCCTATCTGTGTTGCATTGAGACCATTCGCTCTGCAACTCTTGTGAGGTCCACACACTTCCGGCCCCATCCCCTGCCATCACAGGAATTGCAAAACCTGCACCCACACCTCCCCCCTCACCTCTGTCCAAAGTCCCAAAGGAGCCTTCCACGTCCATGAGAGTTTTACCTGCACTTCCACACATGTCATTTACTGTATCTATTGCTCCCAATGTGGTCTCATCTACATTGGAGAGACAGGACGCCTATTTGCAGAATGCATCAGAGAACATCTCCAGGACACCCGCACCAAACAACCCCACTCCCCCTTGGCCAAACAGTTCATCTCCTCCTCCCACTCTGCCAAGGACATGCAAGTCCTGGGCCTCCTCCATCGCCAAACCCTAACCACCCAACACCTGAAGGAAGAACGGCTCATCTTCTGTCTTTGGATCCTCCAACCACATGGGATTAATGTGAATTTCACCAGTTTCTTCATTTCCCCTCCTCCCACCTTATCCCAAATCCAACCTTCTAACTTGGCAATGTCCTCATGACCTGTCCTATCTGTCCATTTTCATTCTCACCTATCCATTCCACCCTCCTCTCTGACCTATCACCATTACCCCCACCTTCATCTATCACTCTCTCAGCTACCTTCCCCCCAGCTCAAACCCCTCCCATTTATCTCTCCACCCCTTTGGCTCCCAAGCCTCATTCCTGATGAAAGGCTTTTGCCAAAATCATCGATTCTCATGCTCCTCAGATACTGCCTGATCTGCTGTGCTTTTCCAGCACCACTCTCTTGAATCTCCTTCAATACACTCTGACAATATGCTTTTTACTTTCCTTGTTTGCAACTGATCAGAACTTGCACCCCTGTCAAATGAGTTAAACTGCCATCAGCGTGGAGATTTGGGTGCCTATTTTCTATAAGAAGAAACAATATAAGAATCCATATAGCAGAAACTATTGGAAAAACACATCATTGATAGATGGCTTGATTCAATGCAGCGTGTCTATTAACACATGAGATCACATTTGTCTTTTTGGAATGAGTCATCCCAAGGTGTCATTGTTGAAAGAAGGCAGATCATTATATCATAATATTTGTGATCTGATCTTCTTCAATAACTTCATCACTCACACTTCAGATAGATCGAACAAGAAGACTCAGTAGAAAATCAATATATTGACTAGGTATCAGCAGTGACATCAGCAAGAACTGTAAAGTGTGTGTATAGCTTTTACACAATCAGCACAAAGAACCATTGACATACAGATGACTATGGAGGTGCTTGCAAGAGTATAACTTGAAATGGTGGGCAAGCAGAGGACCTCGTGTCCTTTCTATTCAAAATGTTCTCTCATGTCGGTGTTGTGAACCATTATTGTTTAAACTGGTCTAACTTCATGAAAATTACAGAGGCGTATGTCAAGCCTACCTCTGCATTGGACCCAGACAGTTCAGGAGGGCTGGCTGTGTGTACTTACCAGCTTGTGCACTCCCAAAAATTAGAAACCTCAGGAATGTGATTAGAAATCCCAGAATCGGTTCCCAGCTGCTATTTTCAATATGACTCAACTGCAAATCTGGCCCATTAACTGTGTTTCTCTACACAAGTCATGCCTGACCCTGCTGTATATTTTCAGCATTTTGATTTATTTTTCTTCCCGATTTCTAGCATTTGTATTATTCTGCTTTATGAACAAAATACTCTTCGATATTCATTTACAGGATATGTATTTCATCTTTACTGAGTTATTCATCTTAATGCATGTACCATTAATAGATTTAAACAATTTAGACTCTGATTTAAAATGGACACCAATTTCTCATCATTGAAGCCTGTCATTCATACTGAAGTGCAATTGCATTCAGTGATTTGAACTGCAGTGACATTTAGTTTTATTTCACACCATATTTGCACATGGCAAAACACTGTATCATATTCAGCTGAAACCTCACAGAAAAACTGAAATTCAAATACATGTTTTTTGTCAATTTTAACTATAATATGTTCTATAAATGAAACTTTCATTGGAATGCCCAGGCCTACTGACTAGCCTTAATTAGAAGTCTCAATGCACAGCTTAGGATCTATTTCTTCATGAATTCAAACAATTTGGAGTTATTTTTTGAATAAAAATGTAACCATAATATCGGATAAATGCTATATTTTAAAACAAAATTGACTAACATTATTATGATTTATTAAAACCTGAACTCATAATGAATAGTTCCCATAATTCTGTAAATCACTGCAGAAAGGTTAATTATTTTGAACTATGTTTTATATCAGTTACATACAGAATGCAGAAAGACAGCAATGTGATAAAATATAGATACAAGAAACAAAGATGTTCCAAAATTGCAGCAAATTAAGCATTGCAGAACAATAACCAATTTTACAAAGGCCAGGGAAAAAAAAGAACAATTATTACAGTCTTCAAAAGGTCCTTTTTAAACTTGTTTCTCTGAAAATGGTCAAGAGCTTGATGTTTTGAAAATCCTTCAAAGCTTTAACTTGGAACTTTAACAAAATATTATGATTGCCATCCTCTAATTTTCATTTTATTCCACAAACATATTGCATGACTGTGCCTGTGATATCTTCAGGAAATTCCTTTGTGCTTTGTCTCTATCTTCCTGCGGCTGCAATCCACACACATATAGCTTACGTAATGCTCAGTGTTGTGCTATTTATACTGCTCTGTGTTGTGAGATGGTAAAATCACACTTTATATTATAAGCAACAGGATTCAGCATGTTTTGACTTGGTATGCCACACAAAAAAGAGAATTCTACCCAGTTGGTATACATGGAAGAGCAACAATTTAACAGGATAGTCATTTATCTCACTAACAACAATTTCCAGTAATAGGGCTATTTTAGTTTTATTTCAGTAATTAAATTAGAATTTTATATATTTACATAAACCCAGGATGATTAAAATGAGGAAAAGTTTTTGCAGTCATGTGGACTTAAATTGTGCAACAATCACAACTAACATATACTCAGAATTTTCTGCACTGCTTATTTTATCAAAATGGTGCTGAACATTGTACAATCATTTGTGAATGTCCCTGCTTCTGCCCTTAGTATGGAGGGATACCCTTAGTATTGATGAAACATTAGTTGTGCAATTAGTAATTTTTTTTTCCTATGAGCAGATTATTAATTTGTGATCAAATATGTCAATTGTTTGAGTTTCAAAACTGTGTGTGCCTTTTGAGGTGTATCAGAGCCACCTGAACTTAAGACTCAACTGGTAAAGGAACCATCCAATGCAGCACTGGTCCATACAAGCCAGCATTTGAGTGTATAGCATCAAGGAGCCCAAGCAAAAGTAGAGTCAATGGTAATCAGTGGAGAACTGGAATCATAACTAGAATAAAGAAAAATGGTTGCTTTTATTGGAGATCAATCACCTCAGCTCCAGGATAACACAGCAGGACTTCCCTAGGCCAAACCAACTTTAGCTGTTTCATAAATGACCATCCCTCCATACCAAGGACAGAAGAAGGGGTGTTCGTTGATGATTACATAATGTTCAGCACCATTTGCAGCTCCACAAATACTGAATTAGTCCATGGTCAAATACAGTAAGACCTGGATAATATCCATGCTTGGGCTATCAAGTAGCATTCGAACCATAATGACCAGCTCCAGCAAAGGAAAATCTAACTACCACCCCATGATATTCAGTAGCATTACCATCGCTGAATTCCTATCAACAGCCTAGGGGTTACCATTGACCAGATATGGAAGCAGACTCATTATATAATTACTATGGTTAAACGAGCAGCAAGTAACTCATCTCCTGACTTTCTAAGTCTGAAATGTATCCACAAGATACAAGTCAGGGATGTGGTGAAATACTGCCCAATTACAGGATAAGTTCAGCTTATACAGTAGACTAATTTTTAGTGGCATTGCCACTGGACTATTAATCTAGAGACCCAGGTGATATTCTGGGAATCCAGGTTCAAATCCTGCCCTGGAAGATGGTGAAATTTTAATTTGATAAAAATCTGGAAATAACAGTCTAATGATGACTATGAAAGCATTGCTGACTGTCAGAAAAAACCCATCGGGCCCTTAGGGAAGGAAGCCTGCTGTCCTTACCTGGATCTAGCTGACCTGTGACTCCATGCCCACAACAATGTGGTTGATTCCTAAGTGCCCTTTGGGCAATTAGGGATGGGCAATAAATGCTGACCTAACCAGTGATGCCCAAATCCCATAAATGAATGAAAGAAAAAGCTTCAACATTTTGGCACTAGCCAAGACAATGCAGCCTGCATTGACTGGCATTTAAAACATTTACTCCTATCACCACCAACACATTTGGTGTACCATATGTAAGATACACAGCAGGAGTTCACCAAATCTCCTCAGACTGTACCTTCCAAATCCATGACCACTACCATCTGGTACAACAGATATATGGGGCCAGCATCATCTTCACATTCTCCCCCAAACTCTTACCATCCTGACTCGGACATAGTTTGCAGCTACTATTGGATCAAAATCCTGGAATTCCCACTCTTGCAGCATTATGGGTGTACTTACAACAAATGCACTGCAACAATTGGGGATGGACAATAAATGCTGGCCCACCCAGATAAAACTATATCATCTGAATGGATAAAACAACAAGTCAGGACATCACAACTAATTGAGATGCATTAATTGATTTTGGCTGAAATGGCAGTAATGTTTTTACAATTTCGTCAGGAAAGAGGAAAAAATGTAGTGATTGTTTCTGATTTTGATCATCCTTGATGAAATGTTTAAACATGGTATCAGTGTCCGTATGGTTGTGTTTTAGGTAAGTAAATGTATGTGAATATTTGTGTGCTTGGACAGAATGACCTGTGATTGCCCTCAGTCACAATGTACTAACACTTACAGGTTTAGATTTTAATTTCCATCATTGTACAATAAATTGGTAGTAATAGATCAGTTGCATGTCATATACATCACCCGATCTCAGTGACTACAAGAGAAAGGAAAATGGGGCTGTTGGTGAAAGCTAAAATTTATTCAATGAGATAGAGGGCTACAGCACTGAAAATGGTCCTTCAGCCTATTGAGTGTGCACTGGTGATAAATAACCCCCTAACTATTCTAATCCAATTTTCGAGCACTTGATCCAAAGCCCCATAAGCCTTGAAGAAAGATCATTTGGACAAGGTATTACACGCCAATCGGAAATGACATTTTAAAAAATTGTTTTAACCAGCTAAATATTTACTTTGACCTCATAGTCACCATGCACTGATTGACAATGATGTAGTTTCATGCACCAAATCCCAATCCAATGCCATTTCTTTCCAAGAATATATCTACTACAAATGTTAAATAATCCTTGATTAACACAATCAAATCACAATATGGTGAATGTTCATATGATAGCAATGTCATTATTTTGAAAATTTGCTTATAAATTGGATAGCCCTTGAAATGGTTGATTTGCTACTAAGTGGGCAATTGAGAGTCAACTACATTGCTATCAGTCTGGAATCCTATGTAGGCCAGACCAAGTGATAATGGCAGGTTTCCTCCCGAAAGCGAATTAGTGAATCAGATGGGTAATTATGACAATTTACAATGGTTACATAGTCACCGTTGGACTAGCTTTTATCTCTAGCTTTTTTAAATTGAATTCAAATTCTACCATCTGCCATGGTGGGATGAGACTCATGGACATGAGAATTGGACACTGGATTATTAATCCAGTGATGTGATTTTACTATTACACTACCACCTCCTCAAAATAAAATAAAATCTTAGAGTAAAGAATGAAAAAGTAACTCAGAAAAAGAGTCTAATGCTAATGAAGGATTTGATTTAATTAGAAATCTGTGAATAGTGTCAACATTTACTGGACATGTGTTCAAATGATATTTCACCTCATTTGAAAAGGTAGCTGAGCAGATGAAGGACCCAAAAGATGTTTCCATGTTAATGTTATAGAATCCCCTGATAGGTACAACTGTGAAGGAGTATGCTAGTTTGTCAGAAGACCAAAGTGTAGACTGTGAAACTGTTAAAAGAAGAATGACCAAAGTCTATGAGCTTATCTTTCAAGCCTATTGTTACACATTTGTGACTATAAGGAGGAAATCTAATCAGAAGTTGTAGAAGTTATAAGAGAAATCAAATGCTGTTGTATCAGTGTTTGCAATCACTGAACTTGGAGAAAAAAAATTGAAAACATAAGAAAAAAAAAT
The DNA here is from genome assembly GCF_020745735.1 of Hemiscyllium ocellatum. Taxonomy (NCBI): domain Eukaryota; kingdom Metazoa; phylum Chordata; class Chondrichthyes; order Orectolobiformes; family Hemiscylliidae; genus Hemiscyllium; species Hemiscyllium ocellatum. Next base: position 49,804,652 of record NC_083402.1, read on the forward strand.
TATGAAAGAATTCAGAAATAATATTCCAGTCACCCTGAAGATCTGTTTGAACAAGTCTCAAATTTCAAAAGTGACAACTTGGGTAGAATCTATGATGAGGAAATAGTCATAAGGCAGTAGAAGTAGAAAAGGTTTTAGTTTTAAGGAACAAACAGAAAAATGCCAAAATAATAAAGGAGAAAGGCCAGAAAGTAAAAGTGATCTAAAGGAAATGATATGTTTCCATCCCAATGGCACTGAACATTTTACAGCCAATTGCTGGAAGTTAAGTCAAGAGTTCTTTCAGTCATAGGAATGCCCAAGGAAATCTCAGAAAATGGTGTGTCAGGAAATGATATGGATGGTGAAGTTGTAAAAGTTGGAATGTATTCCCATATAACATAATAGGAAGTGAAAGGCGGCTCACAACAGTCAAGAAATGTGTCTTCAATTATGGCAAAAGAGGATCAGACCACCATTATTTCAAATGGAGAGGTATTTTCTTATAATTCTAATTGGGAAGTTTAGCCAATTACACTATTGAAAGACAACGAATCAAGTCATCACTGTTACTGGCTGATGATGAAATTTCACTTCTAAATGGATTCATAAAGGAGAAAAAAAAATGAAGGTATACACACATGTTACAAATCAGTCCCTTAGAGTCATAAAGTCACAGGTGTTCAGCTTGGAAACAGACCCTTTGGTCCAACTCATCCATGCTGACCAGATATCCAAACTCAGTGTAGTCCCATTTGCCAGCACTTTGTCCAGATCCCTCTAAACTCTTCCTATTTATATACCCATCCAAACACTATTAGGTTTCTTAAAATGACTTAGTAAATGGAGAATTTGTAGCTGAACGGTGTTACAAATAATTTTAAAAGAAATTGATTTTATTTATGGAGTGGTGTTGCTTGTCCCAAAATATTGGTTTCATCAAAGGTGTTGGAATAATGAATGCAAGTAAAAACATACCAAGATTCTACAAGAGGAGCATCCTGGAATATTTCCTGACTGCATTGTGACTAAATCACAGGTTCACAGAATTAGGCAAGAAGAGATCTGGCGTAGCAAAAGGCAGATGAAGTGAAAAATTGTCTTTTGACTCTACTTTTAAAAATTTAAGCAAAAAGAATGATGGTAATCAAGGATGAAGCTGAAATGTTTAGCCCATATTCTTCAACAAAAATGCAACAGACAGACCCTGAATCGAGACTGAAATAGATCTCACACTTAGCTTCCTGCAATTAGCTGTAGCATGTCCAGACTTATTCCAGTAGAAATGTTAGGTAGCCTACTCAGAAATTGCATTAGATTCAAAATTGAGTGATTATTTAAAATACAAGTATTAATATGGAAATGGAGATCACCTCAAAATACCAGCCAATGAGGAATGATCAGTAGTCCATCAGGTAGTAGTTCCATCTAAGGACCATAATGAGATCTTACAAAAATTTCAATGGCAAGCCACTTAGTTATTAGACAAATGCAGAGTAATATACTAAAGCATTTTTATTAGCCAGGATTACACAAGGTTAAGGTTAAATCTTGCCAGAGAAGATATTAAGGCAGGAAGTAAAGTCCAACCATCAATTATACTTATACTTTTAATCCCAGTATCGGTTCTCAGAGAACCATTTAGTAGAATCTTAATAAATTGTGTAGGACCACCATCTAAAACCAGGATTGGGAATCAGTATCTTTCAAAAATTATGAATGTTTCAACAAGAATTCCTGAGGATGTGCCTTTGGGAATAGAACAGTAAAAATGGTAATGGAAAGATTTGTTCATTTTTCTGCAAGATATGTATTACTAAAATAAATATGGTCATATCAACCTTCAAATCTTTTGTCAAAATATTCAAAAAAATGAATAGTCATTGTTTAATAGTCATTAGTATAAAACAATTCTCATCTTCAGTTTACAATCTGCAATCTCAAGGAGTATTGTAAAGATGGCAAATTTCAAAGGCCATAATTAGAGATTATTGCCAAAGAGTCCTAATAATGGTGTTAAAATAATTTTCTTTTTACTGTTTGCTGTTTGTGTTCCTCTTGATGTGCACAGAGGATTCTGTCCTCATGACCTGATCTGTAGTCATGAGGTGAGAAGACCGTTAAATTAATTAAATTAAGAAAACAAATCTCAGACACTACACTTTTGAGTCAAACTACCCCAAGTGTAGAATTGGCCAAAAAAGTTTGAAATGTTCTCACAAGCAATAGAAATTAGAACAGACAAAACATTCTGAATTCTAGAGACAAGGTGTTAGTACTTTTGCCTGCTTCTGTGGAAATACTAAAAGTAAGGTTCACTGGCATGTATCAAATAAAAAAAGAAACTCAATGCTATGAATTAAGTTTTGAAAACTCCACACGGAATAAAAAATTAGTGAATGTGTCATGTTAATATATTAAAGGGATACTATGACAGGGAGGATAATCATGTATTTGCAGTAGTTAAAAAAAGGATTGTATTGAGTGGTTAGGACAAGTCCAAATTGTTACAAGTTTTTTAAAATAAATAAGTAACAAGTTTCCTTGACTAATGCAGGGAAAGAAATATCAGCTTTTGTAACCCCAGGTAGAGTTTATCGATGTAAAGTCATGCAGGCTGGAATGAATAATGTACCAGCAATGCTTCAATGATTAACTAACAAGGCCATTGAAGGATTATGCAACTGTATACATTGACAACTTGGTTGTAATCAGCCAAACATGAGAGAAACATTTACAATCCTTGAAGCAAGTGTTTGCTGATTATAAAGGACCACTTTTGGCATTAACTTGGCCAAAAGTGAGTTTGCCAAAGGAAAAGTTACTCATTTAAGTTGCATTATTGGACAAGGCCTAGCAGCTAATAGAGAAGCAAAAAATATGGCTGCCTTGGAATTTCCTGTGTCTTAGCCAAAACACAAAATTGTGTGGTATATCAGCATGAGCGGATGTTATTGGACATTTGTTCCAAATCACAATACTGCCATGGCTCCTTTGAAAGGTTTGTTAAACCAAAGGAAGGACTGTGAATGAACTAAAAAAAAAGTCATAGTGCATTTTACAAATGAAGGTTGTACTAACCCCTGCACTAGTTTCAGCAACACTAAATTATGTTAAACAATTTAAAGTGGCTATTGTTGCCAGTTACATCTTGGTGAGCTTTATTATAGAGATATGAGATGGAGATCAAACGGCCAGTAATTTATTTTTCTTTGAAGTTAAATACATGCCAGCTAAAATATTTAATTGTGGAAAAAAAGACTTTGCATTTAAGTTTGAAGTCCATGTGTCCAACAACTCTGCAGAATTGTTTCACTTTTCTATCCAAGTTTCAGATCAAGAATTGAATATTATTTCACAGAATCCCTACAGTGTGGAAGCAGGCCATTCAGTCCAATCCCAACCCTCTCGCCACTCTGCCCCTGTAACCCTGCATTTGCCATGGCTAATTCATCAAGCCTGTACATCTCTGGACTCTATGGCAACTCACTATGGCCAATCCACCTAACCTGCACATCTTTGGTTTGTAGGAGGAAACCAGAGCACCCAGACATGGGGAGAACATGCAAACTCAATGCAGACAGTCAACCAGGGGTGGAATCAAATCTGGATCCCTGGTGTTGTAAGGCAGCAGTGCTAACCACTGAGCTGCCATGCCACCCCATTGGAGTGTAAAGCTACAATCATACAATTTGAAAATGAATTACTTCATAAGAAAAGACTTGATTTGTGAATGGCTTTGCAAGAGCAACAAAAAGAATGTTGTGAACAAACAGACTTGTGTAGGATATATGAAGCACCCTTATATATTTACTGTAAATATATGTTACAGTCAAAATGTAATTCTATAAATAGAATAGATAAATGGTAAAAGTAAAGTACAATAGAAAATATATATGACACTTAGAGTATATACTTGTTTGAACTTCTGTAGGGAGATCTGATGAAGGTCCATGATATAATATCACTATTTGAGAAATTAGGTTCTGAAGTGGATAAAGCTATGTGCAATTCTAAGTTAGATTTATAGTTCTTTACAGTGTTGGTGAAGAAGAGGAGATCTAGTTTTACATGAATTTAAGTGAGATTTCTAAAGAAACTTGAGGTGAAGAATTTAATGCTTTAGAAAGCAAAAGAAGAAGATCAAAAAAAATGTGCTGCTGCCTCACAACAAGGCATCCCCTCGACCCAGGGATGAGAGGGCAGAAACAAATTTCCTCTTAAATAAATACATAGAACTATTCAGAAGGTTTATTACAGAGAGAGAAGCAGGCCATTCAAAGAAAATAGACACATAGGAATAGCAATGCAGTTTAGTCATCTCCAGAACAATCAAGGAAGAAGTCCTGAGTGGTCCAGAAGTTAGGAAGTAAAAACATCCAGAAACAGAAGACTTTAAGCTATTAGAGAGGAACACATTCTACAAAGCTGTTGAATACATGAACTTAACAAACAACTGTTAAGGAGTGGAGGAGCTCTGTTAGTTTTGTTATTGTGTTTAAGTGTTTCATGAAGACTCATTACCTAAAAAAGATACAGTAGTTTCAAGTAAATGCAAAGATTTTCAGGAAAGAACAAAAGCCATGTCCACAAAATAATGAATTTTAAAATGGAAACAGAAAGATCTTTTGCTGAGGTTTGAGCATATGTAAGGTTGTTGTTGAGTGTAAAAGAGAAAGTAAACCATTTCAAACAGTTCTTACTTCTTTTATTCTTTTTCTCTGAAATAAACATTTATGGGATTTTATTAAACATAGACAGCCTTTTATGAATATGTTCAGTAACTGGTCACGATGGTAAACAAATTGCAAGAATAAAATGTAAAGTCTATCAAGCTAGGTTTCGTTCTGGAGTTAGACTTATCCAATATCATTTTTTAGATTAGACTTACAGTGTGGAAACAGGCCCTTCGGCCCAACAAGTCCACACCGACCCGCCGAAGCGCAACCCACCCATACCCACACATTTACCCCTTACCTAACACTACGGGCAATTTAGCATGGCCAATTCACCTGACCCGCACATCTTTGGACTGTGGGAGGAAACCGGAGCACCCGAAGGAAACCCACGCAGACAACGTGCAAACTCCACACAGTCAGTCACCTGAGTCGGGAATTGAACCCGGGTCTACAGGCGCTGTGAGGCAGCAGTGCTAACCACTGTGCCACCGTGCCGCCCACTTGTTCATCTTGAACTGTGACAATACTCTCATGTCTGGACAGGGCGAGGCCATATATTTTCCCACCATGTATGTGAGGTTCATTCAAAGAATCTCTTTTTAATATTGATGATTGACCATTGACTTATGCAATCATATTTTCTGATGTAGGATAGATAATATATTTTACAAGGAATGGTCAAATTATAAAGGGCATTCCATTCTAAAGATTCATGATGGATTGCTGAACCAGTTATATTTCTTAGTTTTGTTGCATGTTTTCAGTGAAAAAGAAAGAGGGCTTAAGAGCTGATAGGGAGGAAAGAGGATAAGAGAGAAAAATTATTTTCAAAACAAAGTTATAGGTAAAGGGAAAAACAGAAGTGCTGCAAATGTAAGAAATTTAAGAAAGTAAAGGTAAAAATGAAAGGACAAAAAATTTATTTGCATACAGAGAGTATTAGTTAACTGTATTATCTCACCTGCAGTGGAGCTCAGCTGTGCAAGGATTTTACACACATTAAATAGCCACCTGTTTCAAACATCCACAGTCTATCTGTCCCTTGGGCAACTAGTTAATATTGTATAGGATTTCCTCTATAATTACATTAAAAAGCTTTATCTTTAAATTATGTAAACTTTATCTGAGCTCGACATTTGTAGACAGGCTAATAAACTGACAAGGAAATATGTAAGTCACAGATGTATGGTCAGTACCAGAAAATTATTGGTGAACAACAGTATAAAATTAACTATGAGAAAGTGAGGACTGCAGGTGCTGGAGATCAGAGCTGAAAAATGTGTTGTTGGAAAAGCGCTGCAGGTCAGGCAGCATCTAAGGAGCAGAAGAATCAACATTTCGGGCATAAGCCTGAAGAAGGGATTATGCCCAAAACGTCGATTCTCCTACTCCTTGGATGCTGCCTGACCTGCAGCACTTTTCCAGAAACATATTTTTCAACAGTATAAAATTACCTTCATGAAGGTGTTAAGTACTGATTTTTCATTACCCTCCTTTTCCAAGGGTTAACATGAAGGATCTTTGAAGTATATCTGCTGAATGAACACTTAGATTTAACTTCATTCTGAGTTGGAATCCATTATGAATATTTGTCATACACATCAAATCTAATGTAAATCTTTTCATTTGGAAGTGACTACCATCATAAAATGAATAAACATCCACATCAGGAAAGCTGATCTACTCTATTCTTAGTTGTTAGTCTCTCATGGGAACCAGCTGTGATACAATGAATAAAGCCAACCTATTGTTGTGATTCTGCATACGCTGGACAAACCCAGATTTATGTCTATCAGGCTTGCATGTCTTTACATTTTGTGTAACTTGGTGTTAGTCAAAGAATTTGAAAAGAGGAGCAGAAAACTGATTTTTTTTTGTTTACAAGTAGCCTTCTCTTATCCAGCAGTTAACAGTTTGTCACTTTCAGGGACTTTTTAAAGAAACAGTTTGTATGGGAGTGAATGTTAAAAACAAGAAAGAAATGTCACTGTGCTTCTGAAGCACAGAGTGAAAAGAAGTGAAAGAGAAAAAAAGCACATGAATCAATCAGAAAAGGAGATCTACTTTGAATTAAGGAAAGCTGATTGGAATTAAGATAAGCTTTGTTCATAACTGCAAGGTACAAGGAGAGCACTTTTGATTGGAACAGAAAAAGGGATTTGGTATTGTTTGGTATGCTTAGTGCCACAGTGCCTCAAAACCATGTGAAAATTTGCTGCTGGCTATTAATCATTATTGTGCCCCTGCAAAGAAGCTGTTACAATGATGACTATATGTCATTATATTCCCACTGTAAGCAACGAATCAGGGAGCTGGGAAAGTTAAGCAAGAGTGACTGGCAAACTTTGGAACAGCAGAATCCATTTAAATAAATTTACATCACATTTTCTGTTTCTCTTGTATGGGAATCATACTTTAAAATGAAACAATATGTTGTGTTCATGGGGCCTGGTCTTTTATTCTCCTGTCTCCGAATCTTCTTTCCAGGTCAGCCTTTGCCAATGCTGACAGCACGCTTTTCTCATAGCCTCTCCTTCTCATAGCCTTTGGGTGCTTTCAAGTTCAATTTAGCACAATAAAGTTGTTATGCATGACAGTTTGGAGAGCAGAATAGGTGGTGTTTGAGCCCGCTGTGTCGTTACAAAGTGGGTTCATTCTCTGCAGGCCAGCTCAGTTACTGAAGCTGTGCTGGTGGGACACTGCAATGGACTTCCAGACGTTCCCATCCTGACGAAAACAATTAGCTTCAAACTGCAAGAAGCCGCAGGGTTGCCCTCTCTGACAATGAGGCTGTGCCACTTAATATGCTGCAGTGTATTTCAAATTCAAGTTGATTTATCTTGTTGTAGTCTTCTTTTTGTGGCTTTATTTGCAGATGTTTAGTGGAATATTAAAAAGTTTTAGTTTAGATATGAATGAAAAGTTAGACAAGAAATCAGAATTGGTGGTTATTATTTTCTGAGGGGGGGGCAGGAACAGAAAAAGTTATGACATGTCAGCATTGATTGCATGAGACTCTGCTCCCTAGAACCCTGCCCAAAGGTTTTTGCTTTACAGATTTCCCAGAAAATGTCTCTTCTGCTAAATGTCAGAGACAAACTAAACAGCGAACACTCACAAGACCAGACTGACAATACGAGTCCACACTCCAAATTTTATTTAAAGACTATTTGCTTCGATAAATATAAACTATGGTATTGCTTAAAAGCAACCATTTAACTTTGATACGTTTTCCATTTCTAGAATATATGAGTGTGCAAATATATTATGTTATGTAATACTTAAAGATATGAATTTAGTTACTTTTAGTGCTGTAATAAATTAATTGAAAACCAAATTCATTCAAGTTTTTTTAAGATTCCTTTTTATTTAATGGAGTTGACATTACAAAGAATTCAATGCTGAAATATGATTTTACATGATTTGCTTCTACAAATAAAAGTATCAACAGTAAGAACCATGATTCGGACAATTTTACAACACTAATGTTGAACATTATGAGTCAGGATACTAGACAAGAGTTATCGTATTATTCAGATAAACAAATATACTGACATTGAAAGTGGATCATGAAATTAGTAACTCAGAAATAGGAAGAAAATTCTCTTATACAGGAAATGTGAAACAAAATTACAGCAGATCTGATGGAATTTTAAAGGAATGAACACATATAATATTTCTAATTAAATTCTTGACTAAATCTGCTGATAAGGAAAGCAGCTGAACTATCAGTCACTTTCTGTCAGGTGCTGATTTACCAACTGAGCATTCTTATCTTATTTTTAATTTAAATTATTCATTGACAATACTATTTGTATTGTCTGTTTAGCAATAGCTATTTGTTGCTTTTTTTCTGTCAATACATTAATTTCAATATTGTTTATCTAAATTACAGTAAAAGTGGCAAAAAGTTCTGCCAAGCAAAGGTAGATTCATTTGTGGAGTTTTCTTAGGGACCAATGCATGAAAATATCTAGACCAAACTATGTGATGTTTCCTGTGAACCACTTTCCATGTCCGAGAAGTGAAATGTTACGAATCCATTACTGCTTTGTGTAACCTTAAAATAGCAATAAAAACTCATAAACAATACAGCTTAATGTCAGTGATTACCTTGAACCTCAAGTGTTTTCACCATTGCCATGACTCCAATAACAGTGAAGGCATGCATTGTTGCTGGACTCTCAACATCACTTGCAACTTCCTTCCTGTATCTCAACACCCTCCTCCCATTCCTAAAGTGCCCAACAGGAATATCTTCATCTGTTATCCAGATTGCTTCTAATTCTCATAAATGAACGTTTGCTTTTTAATTGGACAAGGTTTTATTAATTTCTTTAAATCATCATTGGAAAAGGTCCAAGCGGTGACAAAATAAAGAAAGAAACAGAAAAACAAAGACAACATTAAAGAACACAGTCAGCCATTGTGTTTTGCATTAAGCTTCACACAAGCATTTCAATGAAAGGTAACTATAGTATTGTGCACTATGATGGCATGTTCTACTCAAGGATTTTTTTCCCCTGCTTTCAAATGATCTATGTTTATATAGCTACTAGCAGTACAATCAATGTGAATTCTTTCAAGCTAAGAATTAATATGCATAGAGAAAAGCCTTTCTCACCTTCATAATACCATGCTGTATTCATTGCATTACACAAACAAATTTCTTTTCAATAGACATATTAAAGGGATGGACTGCTTCTTTGAAAAGAAATAAAAACGCATTGTGTATGTGTTGAATTCAGCCTTCACTAATTGGTTTTGTGACTAAATAACAGATATATATGTAGCTCATATATGGCATTTTATTTGCCATTTTCAGAGATAAAATAGCTTATTCAAATGATGCAGCAGTAGATTAAACATTTATACAACCTACGATGGAGATTCGATTGAACCAGTATTGATATTAGCTTGCTCTGAACCCACAGCAGAGGGCAGAGCTATGTTCTCAACTTTAGTTAATTTCATACATTTTCTTGTGATGAGACAAGCAATTTTTCTAATTTTAGATTTTAGATTAATTCTTTAAAATAAGTAGCTAAAAAAGATGTATCAAGACTTCTCCTTGATGACTAAAACTGACATCAAAGTTACATTTCCTTCGTTAGCTTGTTGTAAACAGGAGCATTGGTAAGTACAAGGGTCCATGTCCGAAGCTTTGTAAAGTCACATTTTTTTTCCAGAAATGTAATTATTGTATTAACGTGTGCACCTATTTTAACAGACTTGCCTTATAGTGTACAATACAGTTGGAGGAATTTAACATTTCCTCAGTTAGCATTAATACATTTTCACAGAAGCTGTGTTCAAACTTTTAAATAATTACAACAACAATACATGAAACAAGTTCGTAAAATATCAAAATACAACTTTATAAGCATCATTATTTAGGTTAGTGCAGGGCTTGGTTTCACCTTCCTCGATCTCTTGGAAACCTGAGGGGATGAACCTTGCTTCCTTTTTTTCTCACCATAGTTTTTATTTATGTTAATTCTCCACTAATAGGGTAGAACAGTAAATGGTTAGAAAACTATTCAACTGTTGAAATTGATTCTTGCACCACTTTCTATCAAGGAGTAATAAGTGTTGTGTGTACCCATACACAGATGCAGAAGATAGTTCACCAGCACCTAAGTACCAAATTCATTCTAATGTTAACTAAGAATAAGCAAGATGGTTAACAATTTTATTCTATTAAAATGATGAAACGTTAGGTTTAAAAAGTTGCTCAGCAGTCTATTTTCTAAACTTTTTTGCGCTGATTGTAGTTTGACAGCAGGCATTGCAAAAAATTTTTTTATTCATTCTGGAATGTGGGAATCGCTGGCTAGGCAATATTTATTGCTCATCCATGTTGCACTTGAGAAGGTGGTGGTGAGCTTCTTTCTTGAACCACTGCAATCCTTTTGGTGTAGATTCTGCAACAAAACCTTTGGAGAGGGAATTCCAGGATTCTGATTGCGTGACAGTGAAGGAACAGTGATATATTTCCACATCAGGATATTAAGGAGAACTTCCAAGTCATAGTGTTCCAAAATATCAGCTGCTCTTACCCTTATAGATCGGAGTGGTCATGGGATTGGAAGATGCTTCCTAAGGAGCGTTGGTGGATTTCTGCAATGCATCTTGTATTTGGTACACACTGCTGCTACTGAGTATCGGTGATGAAAAGTGTGAATGTTTGTGAATGTAGTGCCAGTCTAGTGGACTGTTTTGTCTTGGATGATGATGAAGGTCTATTTGAACTGCACCCATCCAGGCAAGTGGGAAATATTCCATCACATTCCTGGCTTGTGCCTTGTAGATGGTGGACAGGTTTTGGGAAGTCAGCGGATAAGTTATTCACTGCAGGGTTCCTAGCCTGTGACCTGTTCTTGTTGAATTTACGTGGTCAGTCCAGTCGAGTGTCTGGTCAATGATAACCCCTCACAATGTTAATGAGATTGGGAGATGGGTACAGCAATGATAATGCCATTAAATATCAGAGGGCAATGGTTAAATTCTCTTTTGTTGGAGATAGTCATTGTTTGGTATTTAGTGTGATCTGGATATTACTGGCCTCTGTCAGTCCAAATTTGGATATTGTCCAAGTCTTGTTGAATTTAGGCATGGACTGCTTTAGTATTGAGATGTCATAAATGGTGCTGAATATTATGTAATAATCATCAGCTAACATCCCTACTTCTGACCTTAGGATGGAGGGACAGCCAATCATGAAGCATCTGAAGATGGTTGGGCATAGGATATTATCCTGGGGAACTCCTGAAGACATGTCCTGGAACTGAGGTGATCTGGTGATCTTTAATCACCACAAGTAGGATATGACTATTAATCAGATAACAAGGCTTACCTAACTTTAAATTGGATTGTATCATTTCTCACCTAAACAATACAAGCACAGGTGTAAAACTGAAACTCCTTTACATCAGACTTAACACTTGTTCAAACTCAAATGTTGCTGCAATAACAATAACATTAGCTTTAAATTAACAAAGTTGTGGAAGTAATGCTCAATCATTGTGCTTTGCTAATGGTGTTCATTTCCTGCTGCTTAACTCTTAAGGTCTGCAAATGTCTGCCTGGGATTTTGACTGACAATAGTCTTTTCACCTGATCATAGAACTACAGGCCGGCTTTACCAACATAGTTAGATTCCCCAGGTGAGGGGCATCTTAGACAGTACACACATCACATTGAAAGTGCCTCTGAATAACACAGCTGAATTAATCATTAGAAAAGGATGTGTCTCCATCAATGAGCAAATCATCTATGATCATCGCTTTCACATTTTAGAACTCTGCACCAGGTAGTCCAGGCACTGCTAAAATGCCTTCCTCCTTGAGAACTCTCAGTTTCAAAGATTGGATGCCTTGCAAGAATGGTCAATGGGAAACAAAATCTACTACTGCAACTGTGATGACCATGTTGTGCAATGCCCAGAGGCAGAGAACAGCCATTCTTCAACCAGGACTATGGTCAAGCAGATGATGAGTCTTCTAAAGATGAGATTCTGATGCTTGGATAAATCTGAGATCAGCCTTGTAATGAACTCCAGAGTGTGATGCATGCTACACTCCACTGAAACAGGCAGAGAGAGGATGTGATGGACACTGAAGAGCTGGCGGACATCAAATGACACCTAGATCCAGTGAAGAGAGCATGGTTGCACTGAATGCTCATTGACTGTAAATGTATTGTTTCTTGAAAGGTAAGTTCACAGTTCCATTTCGAGAGGGAAATATAGCCATATTTGTTTTTTTTCTTCTGCTGTTGCTAAAGTAAATGTTTTGAAGCATTTAAAAGCTTCCCTGTGTGTGATGGTCAAAAATTGAATCATGATAAGATGCTGGGCCAAACTGGGCATTGGAAAAAGAATAGCACTGATGTTGACAGGGTTGTAAGATGGGAGTTGGTTAAGGATTTGTTATCTGTGTGTCATGGCTCTTAAATAGTGACAAATTACATGTACCAGGAAGTGTCAGCTGTGCAATCTATGTGCCTTGCAAAGCATTGGTTTGTGCTTGATCTCCCATTACAAGCATGGAGAAGGGCAGTTGTGGACTGCCAAACTTGACTAGTAAATGGCTAGACTTCGAACATAGTAGAGAGATGAGAAAACTCGCTTGATCTCTCAGAGAGGAACTCTTATGAAAATGGCAAAAAAATTGCACAGCCAATTTCTAGTAAGTTTCAGTGCAGTTGTTTTGTTTTTTTTCCATTAAAAAGTATTCCTTAATTTATTTAAGAAAGGTAAACTGGTAGTTTTATTAGTTTAGCTGAAAATTGTATCCTTAATAAGGGTAACTAATCTACCACTGTGAGTTAAAATTGTTCACAATAACCTCAAAATTACCTACACTAAACCATTTAATGGGGGTTTCATTGTCATATACCAGATGTAAGTTGAACATTTTTTGATATGAGAAGGTTTTTAAAACAAAGCTAAAAGTAGCGACTGTGATCTATGAAATTAATGTGCTTCAAAGAATGTTCCTGAAGCAAAGGAATCAGTGAAACCTCACAATTTTAACACAGGGACAAATGTGCAAAGCGTGATTCAGGCAAATTGAATCTTGAACCAGAACAAAGCCACATAAAAACATGAATGCAAGTGGTTTTATATGGCACTCATAAGCACCCAAAATTTCTCATCTTTAGAACTGTTTGAGTCAATTGTATTGAAATATGGTTGCAAAACTGACAAAAACAGAAAAGGAGTAATTGTTTTAATTGATGACAGATTCAAGAATAAGATGGACCAGATTTCAGGTAATTGACAAAAGAAGCAACACAGACGTGAGGAGAATCTTTCTCACACACTAAGTAGTTTGGACCTGGAATGCCTAAGATGGTGGCGGAGGCAGGGTTAGTTAAGGCATTTAAGAGGGAACTGAATTATTGTCTGAAAGAACCAATGTGCAGGACTGCAAGAAGACAAAGCACCACTAGGCAAAATCTGATGCTCAATAGACCTCAGTGTTATTACAAGTAGATAACTCTTGTGCATGTGTATTACAAACACTTTCAATGCCTAAACTTGCTTACTGCAACTTTTGTAGCTCTTCATAAACAAGTAATATTTCCTTAATAGCACAGGTAAAAGGTAGAAATTCTAACTAACAGAGTTGATGTCCAAAGTGGATAAGACACCAGAATCAAATGAAATGCATGAAAGCACACTGAGGGGAGTGAGAGGGGAAATTGCAGAGACAGTGGTCGTCATTTTTCAGCCATCCTTAGATGTAGTGATGGTGCCAGGGGACATTTTGCAAATATAAAACCTTTGATTAAAAAAGAGTATAAAATGAGGTTCAAAATACATGGGAGGTACATTCATGCCCAAATACCTGCAGAATGCTTGTAATAATTCAATAATGGGGCATCAATGGTAAAAGAATCATTCTCATTCACAAAACTTCCATGATTCTAGAGGAGATCTTCCTCCAATCACAGGCTTTTTCTCTAGCTAGGCTCACTGGTGAATTGATCAGCAGCAAAAGCAGAATCAAAGTGGCCTGTGAATGGAGAAGCAGCAAACAATTCAGAAAGTAATCAGAATTGGCAATGATTTGGCTTCTGCCAGAGTTCTGGGCCTTTTGCCACAGGCCAGGGACGATACCTTTTACTGGGAATCCCTCGTCCAGGTTGGTGGTGGATTGTCTATGAGATCTGGGGATGTGTCTACTGCTGATGAGATTGCAGCTACACAAGGGGTAGGTTCGTAAAGTAGAAAGAAAAAGGAGGCTGCACCAGATGTGTAGGAATGAAAAGGGTTGCAAGAAGATGGAGTGTGGGAAATAAGAATGCTGTACTAGTGATGGCAAATGAAGCGAAAGTAACATGAGGGGAAACCTTGTTACACACTGAATGACTATGGTCTGGAATGCATTGCCTCACAATGTTTTGGAGATAGGTTCAATTGAAGCATTCAAAATGGAATTAGGTTATTAACTGTAAGGGAAGGACATGCAAGATTGTGGAAAAGAATGATGCTGTGAATTGCTCAATCAGGTTGTCAGTTCAGGAATGACAGCCCAACAGACCTCCTTCTGCACTGTAACAATTCCATGATTATATAATTCTGTGACATCAGAATACCTTGTCTGCTTTATGCTCTCTATTTCTACACAGGCCTAGACTGTTTAAATGATTTAACAGCTGTGTAGAAGTATAACACAGAGAAATGTAATATGATTGCATTAAGCGTCTGTTTATGAACTTTGCTAACAGAACTTTGCTAAAAGATTTGCAATGCCATGGGCAATATTACAATGATCTTCAGCCAATACATTTTGACCCCTGACTATAGGCAAATCGTACACATATATTAATAACAGATTAACATCCTGTAGACATGAAAACAAATACACAGATTAAACTGTTACACTAGAAGTTCAAATATTTCAAATTATACTTTTGAAATGTTATTACTGAAGACTTAGTTATTTCTGAACCAGAAATATATAAATATATTTAAATACCCAAAAATCTGAAGTCATGAGTGTGAGAATCTGAAATATTGGGCAGCAATTAACATTTGTACTTAATTATCTAAATTACAAACTAAAATCTTTCATAATTTTATGTTGTGTTACTTCAAGTGCCAGAATTAGACCCTCAATCTGTGGACTGAGCAGAGGCAAATCAAACAAGATCCCTATTGATAGCCAGTATTCATGCTGAAAGCCAAGTTGTGTACACATCAGGTAAGACAAGATTGGACTTGGCTGTGGTTTTCTTTGTGTAACAACAGTCTATAAACTTTCACTGTCCGGGCTATTATGCATGAAAAGCAATGAGCTGCCAGAGGATGCATGAAACAATATTCCAGCAAGAATCAATTGAGGTAGACCTAAGTGAAGAGAAGACTAGAAATAAAATACCATGCAACCTATACAGGAACTTCCTTCCATTGTTGAAATAACCTCTCACAACCATATTTTCTGATATTATGGAAAATAACTCCCTCTGCGCTGTGTGATTACACAGCCACTCCAAAGTTTCTCATAGGTTCTACACATATCAATTGGTATGGTAACACATTCTTCATGTTACAGGAGTTAATGCCACAATGGACATTGGAGGTATACATACAAAGGAAAAATTAGAGGGAATATTGATTATGGACAATATTGATTTTTGTTAGTTACTATATGCCTTCTTTGTAAAACTAACATTGGTTTTTAGCCCATCTGCAGCTTTAAGAAGAGCAGATAAGGAACATTTTTGGGCAGGAAGCATAAAACTTAGTTTCTCAACAGCATGCTACCATTTTAATATAAAAAATTCAGAACCTGATGGATTGAGATCTCACTAGGTCAACCAGTTCAAGAGAAGTCCTTGACATGTGTAGTCTTGCTAATAATTCTTAAATGCTTACAATTTAAGGGGTGAAGCCTCAATGAGTCAACAAGACTGCCCAAGTGAGGTTTCCACATTGGCTGATGCCACCAAATCTGACAGGTGCAGCCAAGTGAGGCTGAACTCAAAAGGAGACTCAACTAGAAATGGGACTCAGGAAAAGATGGGTTCAGTATTAAGGAATGATAAGAAATGTAACTTAAAATGAATGGTTTCTGGTGAATGGAGGGATGAAAGTAGGATGCAGAGGGGAGAATTGCAAGAGGCATGAGGAATAAGGAAGAGTGGGAGCTGAATATTTAGGGCAGGAAACACTTTGGAATAATTAGATATGCTGGGGAGAGAGAAAGACTTAGGCTATGCATTGGTATTTTGATGGTAACGGGTTTTGGAGGGAAGAGCAGGAATATCAAGAGAGATAGTTAAAAGCCGATAGTCACGGTGGGAGATTGAAGATGACCAGAGCAGATGTCAAAGCAAATGAGAAGGCCATCCACAGAAATGAGGTGAAGCCATTGTCTGGAGGATAGAGAATCAATAAGCCCAATGAAAAATTTAACCTCGAACTAAATCCAAACAAAAAGATGGTCTGATGGAGAATGCCTAACAATGAATACAAAGCTGTCCATGCAACCACTAGGCCATTACAGAATAGACAATTTGATTTTTGAAGATGTATGTTGCTGTCTTGATTACTCAGGAGGAGCACCCCAGTCATCATGGTACATGGTCTCCAGAATAGCAATGGTTTGTTGAGCTCTCCGCAACCTGGTTCAGTGAAGTGACAGTGGGGATGAAATAGAAAAGGGGGAGATGGACCAGCTACCTCTGGTGAGGAGGTTCAGAAGTCTGACAAGGATGCTGATGGAACCAATAGTGATGATGAAGATATTGAAGAAGTTAACACAACAAAGCAGACAATTCCAAGAGAACTTGATAATGGATAGATTTGAGAGTAAATACCTTTACATTAATTTATGTAGGTAATCAGGACGATGAGCCAATTATGGTGCAGAACAATGCCTATCCTCAATGGAATGCTTGCTTTAAACTGTTAAGACATTTAGTTTCTCTTTAATTGTAAGTTCATTTGTTACTTTTTCAGCAATGCCTTCTGCTCAGTCTTCTGACCAAAGTAACAGTGAGGCATTTTGCAGCATTATATGGGGACCTGGTTCAGATAATTCAAATCTCAATTTGCAAGGGGCATTCATCTACTACAGAGATGTAGATGACAATTCTAACTGACACCCAAACCTCAAATGTGCACCTAAATACCCTGTTTCTCACACAAAGAACAGCAGGGAATGATATCCTTAATGTCTTTGTCCTGCTCCATATGATCAGCATATGAGATGTATTGTGATGATTACTCCATCAAAGTAGTATACAAATATACAATTCAAGCATTGTCAAATGCTTTAACACATTGATAGAGACCACAGGATATGGTGCACAAAATCTTATATTTGTATCAAGTCTCAGGTTATACAGAAGGTTGAACCCTGAACATCAGTAGTGGAATCAATTTGTTAAATCTTCATTTTACTGCTGCATGTCACATTGATGCCAAGTTGGCAGTTAGAGATGTCAATCCCCAGAGCTGTGATTGTCTCTGTGCATTAGTAACAAGAACATTGTGATTTGGGAAATGTTACATGTGAAAGAGTTCTGAACAACAAAAAAAAAGAGATCCCGTTTCATAGAGAAAAAAAGCTTTATATGCTGTGAATACTTGAGATACCTGTGAGGAAATAATCCCAAAGTTATCTTTTGTGGTTACATACTTGTCCCATGCAAGTCTTTGATGCAAAGCTATCAAATGTGCATGTTCTCCCAGTTTTGAAGAAAGGTCAGTGAGTTGGTGGTATATGAGATGCTTATTGTTGTAGTTCATTTTACGTGTTAAGTGGTAACACTGCCAAATGCATCAGAGACAGAGCCAATGTAGTGTAGATTCTTATACATTGGGAGACAGACATTGACCACACATGTGACTTCTGACAGAGATATCTGACACCCAATATTTTGTGTGATAGTCCGCTGCAGTGGTAACCTCACAATACTAATTCACACATGCAGAGGCATGAAACCTTGATTAGAGTGTGGCACATACCCTTTCGAACACAGCAGTTCAATTAAGCATTTGCAGCACTGAGACCAGGTTCACAAGCCACCTATGGAGGCTGACCTCCACAGCCACTTCTGTCCAGGCTTTTGCTTCTACTTTGCTTCTCTCTTGTATAGCCTTTAGAAAACCTTTAGCAAAGTGCTGCTAAAGTGTAATAGCACTTTTTGCCTGGTTTCTGACACCATCCCAGTGGATGGGAGTGATAAGCAGAATGAAGTGGTCCTCCTGGGTTGGAGAGAGTGAACTGCAGCCTAGATCCCTTTTAAGTATGGCACGTAAATGTTGGAGTCTGGAAAGTATCAACAAGAGACAATACTTCCTACCCATCTGCTCAAACATTTGCTGTTTTACCCATGCATTCAGATGTAATGAGCTGAAAAAGCAAAAATGTGTGATCTGCCCCCAAGTGGAAGCATCTCCTATTTTTAAGCCTATCTCCACACAGAGACTCAAGAGAAAATTCCACCCACTATAGATAGAAATGATAAGTGGCTTGAAACATACAAAGATTTTCCAAGGCTCATTAGACAGCACATTCCGAATCCACAACCACTACCATATAGAAGGACAAGTGCAGTAAATACACTACCTGCAAATTCCTGTCCAAGCTTCTCATCATCCTGACTTGGAAATATTTCATCATTGCTTCAGTGCGACTCGGACAAATCCCTGGAACTCCATTCCTAATGGCATTGTGAGTCTACCTACACCAAATGGATTTCAGTGGTTCAAGATGACAGCTCAAAACCTTGTCAAGAGTGGCTAAGGGTGGGTAATAAATGCTGGACCAGTCTTTGATGCTCACATCCCCTGAAGGAACCAAAAAACAAAAAAATGGGGCCTAAGCTTCTCCATGACACAATAACCTCCTTCTTCTGATTGGCAAGATTACCCTTCTGAAGTCTGTCATCTCTGTGTTGCCCTGGTAACCTTTGCTTTCTTTTTTGACACTCAGCCATTCTCTTCATTCTCTTTACCTGAGATGCCACACTAGCTATTATTCTTCACAAAGCATCCTGTGCAGCATATAACAATGCAAAAAGGGCAAGCAAATTTCAAAATCTATCTCCTAAAGTTCCGCGAAAGAAAGCTTATGAATTTTGAGATACCTATCACATATCAAATATAATGCACAATTGATCTCTGTTCAACATGTTCAACCTGAAAATCTGTCACAGAAAATTTACCTATCCATCTAATTTCTAAAGTTGCTTTCTTGCACATATGGCATTTTACTTAATGGAACAAATTAAGATGTTTGCTTAAAAAATGACAACAAATATTATGGAATGCTTTTGTTCCTTTGAAATGATAATGGGAGCTTACAACTTCAATCTCTGTTTTAAAATTAACTGTTAAAGCATGTTATCGAAAGAAGAAAAATGTAAATGTAATCTGCTTTGAGATCTTTTGTCTTTTTGTTAAGGAAGATAACAGCTTATCTTAAGAATTCCTTGTTTCATGAATGACAGCAAAGGGCAGCATCATTCATTAATATTATACAAAGATATACTTGTGACAATTAATTTCCCTGAATAGATGGAGTAAGAGATTCTTAATGAATTATATGTAAACATACATGTGTTTCAACTTCAAAAATTTTAAAATAGAAAAACGTAATAGTGCTCAGCTGTTGTTCTAAATTTATTCAATTATCATCTTTGCATTTAACTCCATATTGGTCTAGCAAGTTACTGATTTCCATAATTAAAAAAATGCAAGTAACATAACATTCAAGGGTTTTGTACATTGCTAGGCCTGGCTTCGAAGACACAGCTCAATAACGTAAATTTGTCAACATTACAGCTATCAGTATAACATGTCATTTTGCTGAGTTTTCCTTCATATAACGTTTAAGAGGAAATGTAATAAGAACTACATGGTAGTTTTAGTTTACTTGGAACAGTTAAATTGCTTAGCAATATTCAAATCAGAACCAATCAAATGTCCCACTTATGATGGAGGTTGATACCAGCACAACTGCGATTGCAGAACCAGTCTTTAACAAAATTGGCTTTGGACTCCAAACTTTAAATTTGCGTAAGACCTCGGCAAAACTGAGAGCCTACATTGGGGAGCCTTTACAGATTTAGGATATAACTCAGTTCCAGACGTGTATGAGAAGCATCTTGTTTATTTACCACTGATTGTAGTAAATGACTTTGGCACAAACCTAATAGGATGAAATTGGTTCAGAAAGATTCACCTTGATTAGCTCAAAATTTTTCGATGAGCAAATGGCTCCCTGAGTGAAGTCCAAATTAAATACCAGACATTTTTCAGGAAGGTCTAGGGACCATCAAAGGAGACAAGGCGACCTTGCATGTTGACCAGGAATGAATTCCACAATGCTGCAAGGCCCAGTCAGTGCCAGTGGCCTTATGTGCAAAAGTAGATGCAGAAACCAGAAGGCTAGAATCTGAGGGAATCATCAAATCAACGGTTTTGCGCAATGGAAAGCACCATTTGTACTGATTGTGAAGCCCAATGGGTCAGTTCACCTTTGTGGGGATTTTAAACAAACAATAAACTGGTTCTCACATCTGGATAAATACTCAATCATAGAGGACCTTTACGCAAAGCTGGAATGGGGATGCTGTCCTTCACGAAGCTAGACATGCTAATCTGCAATTACAGTTAAATAAGAATTCCCACATCTGTGCCACAATTGATGCCCATACAACACTGTCATTTGCGGCATCATGAGCCTGTGCCATTTTCGGTGGATGATGGAGAACATTTTACAAGGTCTACCCCAGGTCGCCACTTATCCGTATGATGTGCTAATAACAGGGAAGACCAATAAAAAGCACTTGGAGAACTAAGGGAAAAATGTTTGTTCCAGCTATCCCAAATGACCTACTTGGGCTACAGAGTCAACAGCAGAGTGTCACATCTGTTTTAACACAAAGCAAAGATGGTTAAAGGTGCCCTCACTCCCTTGCCTGTACTGTAGCATAAGTCTTTCCTTAGATTGGTGAATTATTACAGAAAGTCAATGTGTAACCTGGACTCCACCTGCAAAGTTTGGGTAGGAGGCAATCCTGAACAAACATGTAGACCACATGAAAGCTGCAAACTTGCAAACAGGACAGGAGCAAAACATACCTAGCCCCCGTCTGAACAACTGTAAAGTCTGTCAGAGCCCATGGGTTGTGCCCCTCCATCTAACATTGAAGAAATCCAGGAGTCTGAGATGGACATGATGGATGTTGCAGACTCGATGCCTTTACTGGCTGAGGAAGAGGATAAATTTCTTCCAAGGTACTCTGAGTGCAAGATGCGAGCTACAGTCTGGTGCACACCCACCGAGACTGAATCAGAAGAACCAAACCTGGTGCGAAAATACCCCAGGAGAAAAAAGAGAAAAAGAAACAAGCCGATGTCCTTGGACTTAGAGGGGAGGGTTGTGGTGATTCTGATGGGATAAGCCAAGTGGACCTCATAGAATATGAGCTCCCTGATTGGAGTTGTTAATGTGAAATAATGAGGGAGCGCAGGCTGACAGATATAAAGAGGACTGTCAAAGGTTCTGCTCACTCTGAGAGTGGCCTCTGAGAAGCCGGACCAGTGTTGAGTAGCATGCACATGTAAAAGGGTGACTTGGTGATGGGATACCAGCCTCCTTCGAGTTAGTTCAGGCACACTTGTAAATTGTTTTTAATGCTGCTTACAATAATTTACTATGAACGAAGGTCACATAATTGGAGACATTTACAAAAGTAACACTTCTAATTTTAGGCTAATAGGATAAAAGCAGAAGTTAAGCTACCTTTGTCCAAAATACCATGAAAGCCTAGATGTATTTCTATTTGTTGTCAGAACGTGCTTGATGACATTAAGACCATATTTAATGCCCATCTCTATATGCACTGAAACAGTAGTATTAGACTGCCTCCCATTCGAACAGCTATGGTTTATGTCCTGGAAGGGTTTCCAACATGGTGTCAGGGAGCTCCAAAATATTGGCTAGTAATGAGAAATGGAAAGAAACTTAAATATAAACACAATGATGATCCTTTGTGTTTATAATCATGCAGTTAAGAAGTAGCAGCTTCATGAAGACTGTATGCTAAAATATTATTTCAATGTAAAATAAGATGTATATTAACTTCCCTTCTCAGTATATGATTTGGAAATGCCAGTGTTGGACTGGGGTGTACAAAGTTAAAAATCACACAACACCAGGTTATAGTCCAACAGGTTTAATTGGAAGCACACTAGCTTTCAGAGTGACACTCCTTCATCAGGTGGTAGTGGAGGGCTCAATCCTAGCACACAGAATTTATAGCAGACAATCAATTTTTCAATGTATAATTTCAGTTACATCACACTGTAAATTTTTGCTATAAATTCTGTGTGTTAGGATTGAGCCCTCCACTACCACCTGATGAATGAGCCTCGCTATGAAAGCTAGTGTGCTTCCAATTAAACCTGTTGGACTATAACCTGGTGTTGTGTGATTTTAAACTTCTCAAGATAGGTGAAATCTTGATGCATGATCTCTGTGCTGAGTTCACAATCGTAACCCAAAGCTATTATATATGGTCCAAACTGTCATAACATTATCAATAAATGTCAATTTATTATTCAGGCTTAGAAAATGCTGGATTAAAAAAAACATTGAAAAATGAGGCAAGTATATTTCTTTATTTGATAAAAATGCAAGCACTGATATTTTGTGTTAGCTATATTGGGTTAAATTTGTTATTTTGAATCCAACCAGAATTCAAATTGTATGTAATTTAATGGTTAAGAGCATAAAAGAAATCACCACAGTACATATTGATCTCTGCCATCAAATGTTGGAATCTTGTGGTGCTTCTAGGATTGGGAAGAATGGTGTGTGAGGAAACTTAATTATGCAAGAGTCGAAAAATAAGTTCTCTTTGTAATGAAATTCTCAGAACTTTAAAGATAGGTCAAGTTTCCCAATGACAAGTACATATATACATTTCATATACATTTGCCTCACATGCACATTTATTCAAATGCATGTTTGCCAGAATTAAGTTCCCCTCCCCAATTAAGTTCTGCACAAATATGTGAACCTTGCATTTGTAAAATGTGCATCAGGCAAGGTACAATACTTGTTGCACTTTAGAGTAAGCAGCTGCACTTTTTCCTCTTTGGGGACCATTTCCCTGCAGTTGAGATTGAGTGGTGCTAGACTAATTTGCACAGAGGATGTCCAAAGGAAGTCTAATGGACATAGGACCAAGGATGAAAATTTGTCTGGCTAAAGAAAACAGGCTGATTAAAGAAGGGAGCAGGCTGACAGGGAACATCAAAGGACCAGCAGGTTTAGTTGCTGGTATTCATTCCTAAAGCTAAAGTGATGGTGCAGGCTTGTAAGGAATGAATGCCGTTCTGGGTGCCCTCTAACTACGAAGTCAGAAGACTTGGCACTCAAAGATAACAGTGGAGTCATTGACTTCCTGCTGCCTTGCCATAAGATTTCTCATGCATACATATATAATGAGTTGAGAACTGGATAATAAGACCAGAAAAGCTGACTTGCCCTGGAACAGAACTGGTATTCACTTCCATGTCCTCTGAGACTTGCCCTTTCCTTTCTAAGTGTGGGGACAAACTACTTAGGTGATGACTAATAAAATGCCACCATGTACAAGGTAACTTACCTGATCACTTGTCAATCCGAATTTTAGGAGCTGTCATGCCAAGCAAAGGTGAGTATCTCCCCATATCACAGGCCTCGACACTGAGGATCTAAGCCGATCAAAGTAGCTGGCCGATCAAAGGCTGGCAGCCTTTGGTCCTCAAGTCCACCAGTCAAGACCTACTCCTTGGTGCATCCAGCAAATGGAAAGCAAGTGATTTTTGTCTTCTTATCCACAATGTATGGGTCATGGGGGAACAGAATCAGCACCAAGGCCATTGTGGCTTTCCGAGGCTAGGTCCTGCCTGCCATCCAATCAAATTGAGGCAATTGGATTCCGTCCCCTACAAATGTTGCCTCCTGGGAAGCAGGTGGCTGGAGAAGTGATGAGTTCAAGCTTTTAAAAGACCATTAAGTGATAACATAAGAGTTTTAATTTGTGGTGAGTTCAGAAAAGTGCCTATGGACCTTCTCACCCAACATTAAATTGGAGAGGTGGTGAGAAGTTGGATGAGTTTCTCTCCAAGGCAAACCTCCTTAATGATGGTCCCTTCTTTCCACCTCTCTCACCACAAGGGTGCATAGCCAAAGATTCCATCCTGAAATGTCTTATTTCAATAATTTAATTCACTTTTGGAAATCATCATTTTTTAGTTCAGTTAAATATATTTAAACACATGTAAGTGTGTTTTTTGAATATTTGTTTCAAATATAGTATTAGGTTTGTATATGATTTTAAAGTACGCTTATTTTTAAATGTAGGAACCACTAATAAGATACAAAAAGAAAAAATATATTTTACCTGTCTGCAGCATATTGATGAACTCCTCAAGCTATGAATTCTAGCAGTGACAGAGCAGTGTTAAACATCATCTTATGCAGATCACATAAAGGAAATGAACGCTTCTTTGCTTAAACTCCTGCTGGTACGGAAACTGTTCTATGATAAACCTGATGCACTTAGATAAGCTGAACCTAATTTAAATCCCATTTTGAAAAAATAGCAACTGTCTCCAGATTTTTAACTGCAAAGCCATTTTCAATTAATCTGGCATTTTGTTGTTATGCTGGAAAACATCTGAATGTATTAGCCTCATTCTATAACACAATAGGTTATTTTTTAGTCAATGCCTACAATATTAATTATTTAATATTCCTTTGTGTGATGCTGACTTATGAAGTAATCAAATTAAGACAACCAAATCACTGTGTAGATTGCCTTTTTTGTCCTATATTTTAATAAATGTAAACATACTCCAGTAATACAATCCAGCAACCTCAATGTAATCCTTTGAACTAATGTGTATTGTACATCAAAACTTGCCCCTGTAATGTCTGATTGTCATATGTTCTATAGCTAAATTATACAATAAAAGTTACTTGAATCATATAGCTAGTGTAGCATCAACAAAAAATGGGCTGTGTTGTATTTGATCCACTGCTTAAAAAACAATGGAGCAAATTTGAGTGTTTATCACTGTCATATTTCAATAGCTATTTTCATCACAGAATTTGCATCTTTTTGTTGTAAGAAGTTTTAAAGCAATAAAGACAAATTTTCACCAAAATTAACAGACCCATTTTCTTCTGAGTTTGGAAACTGAATATATTAACAGGACTTTGTTAAGTTACCAATATATCATGCAGAAGCAAATGAGAAAATGATACATATCATGATTGGGTGATAGCTATACTATAGCTGAAAATGAGCGATAGAACAATGTACAATCAAACAGCACTTTCTCATATATTACTCTGGCACAAATTAGTTCAATATACCAGAAACAGAAAGCATAGATGACATAAAATCCATAGTAGAAATGACAAAAATCATGAAAACTTTCAAAATTGTACTTCATTGTTGCATTAAGCAGCATTTTTTTCAGTTAAGAGAAGCTTTATTATTACAGTGCCTGATACATTGATAAACAGCCCTGTTCAAAAACAAATCCTAATAGATGCTATTGTATTTTGGCCCTCGTTAAGCTCCAACCATGCTTTTGCCTCCATGCTACAAAATTTGATGTGAAGACACTATGACAGGCTTGGCTTCCCTCAATGCAGCTGGCATTGCTGATGCCAAAAGCCAGAGATTGTTGTAATGGGATCATGGGAGACTTGTTCAGCACACAGTTTGCCTGCTAGGTTCCCACCCGCCTCTGAGCACTCAGCTCTTGTGCTTGAGTCCTCTTAATGAGATGTAAAGGACAATGCCAGCATTGTTGCTTCTGTTTGGAATCTTTTGCTAAGAACAATTGCTGTTTACCCAAGCATTTGCCCTACCCAAACTCAGTTGTTAATTATTTCTTGAGCTCCTGATTAACTGCTCTGCACTCCAACACAAAGAGCTATTGAACCAGCCATTGGACATCTTCTAGGTCTACTGCATTGCTTAGTCTTCATCTTATCGTGCATGCAAAACTGTTACCAAAACAATCTGCATGTCACTCATCAACCATATGCAAAATGTTTATGTATGGCAAATCCTTATATTGCTGTTGTATGATAAACAAATATCAAATACTAACGTCATTACAACTATGACAGAAGTCTGTAGGGAAAAAAAATGTATCCTAAAGAAATCAAATATTCTAATTGATCTTGATAATTCCAAGCAATGACAATTCATCTACTTCAATTAAAAGATTGGCACATCCAAAGCCAATTTACAAAAATCGCCAAGTGACTAATACTTCTGTGTTAACATTAACGCAAGAATGATAGAATATTCACTGAGTATATCTACATTTTTCTGTTTAATAACTTTGCATTGATAAATACACAGCTCTCATCATTATTAAATGCATGGCTAGCATAATGCAAAAAAGCATCATGAATATGCATAATTTTTCTGGGTTATCAATGTGATATTTGTAGGACAATAACATACATCAATTTAAGCAACAGTGACAATATTTGTGTCTTTGCATCAAATATTTTTAAAACTTACAAAAAAATGCTTAAATATTTTCTTAACAAATATTTTCAAAAAGTCTTTATATTAATTTAAGGAACAGTTGAGACCTCGCTTGTAAAGAATCTTCTCCATAACCCCCATCCAATACCACCAACATATAACCTTATACTACATCACAAGCATTGAAGTAGGTAGGTTTATCATTTCTGCTCTTTAATATGATGGGCTATCAGATTTATTCTCAAACAAAGAATAGTGTATTATTATCAATCTGTTAATAGCACAGCGTAGTGTTGAATAATATTTTTATGTAAGACAATACCATGCAGTTAAAAACATTCAAAATGAAAATGACATCTGCATCTATATTTTAATAGTTTTAGAGTCCAGATTATTTATTTTTCCAAACAACGCCATTGTTAACTGACCTGAATAGTGATTTGTCAAAGTCTGAGAAAACTATCAGTTTACAAAGAATGTGTCATGACACTTTACATTTTTAACAGTAGATCTATCTGCAAATGGAGTAAATATCCTGAAGTACAAACTTCAATCACTGCTAATAAAAATGCTATGCTATTTCACTGTGCATTTATGTTTAACTACAGATCACCCTATTTGGGGTTTTTACAACCTCTTATGAGAAAACATAAACATGAACCAAATTTTGTAATGTGATAGTTATAAAATATCATTAATCGGCTAAATGGAATAAAGTAAATGTCTAGCTATCTATATTTCAACATTTTAATTAACATGTTTTATCAAAAACTTAATTAGCCATCATACAGTGCTAGAACATTACTTTTAGTAAAAGCACAATATAAGCTGCTTCCTTGCATTTTAATACATGCAGTTATTCTGCATGAAGCTTGCACTTGAATGAACAAAATTTATTTCAACCACAGAGAGTGCTTAAATCTCCACTGACTTTTATTTCAGTACATTATTTAATGCAGCAGTATGGATTAAATAAAATTTATATCACCCACAAAATATGATCCCACCTTTGAAAACAGATGCTGAATTTCAACTTTCAAGTCGTGGGTCACACCTACATAATTGGCCAAGCCTCAATATCACAGAACTTCCATGCTGGCATGAATATTTCGATTATAATTAGTGAGGCCTGCTGAGAAGACATGATGATAATGGAATAATAATAAACGAGGATATGCATCAGTATGATGGAGACCAAAGATGTTCAACATCACATGCAACACAAAGGCATGCTGCAAATTGGATATTGTAACAGTAATATTCCACCATGTAGGTCTGACTATTTCCAATGAATGAATTTATACGATTAGTGGTACATTAATAGTGTAATGTTTAAAATGCCTACAAGGGGACAATGTATTCAATAAATTATTAAAATACAGTCTCGTCAAAAACAAACTGATTTGAAATCAGAATTCTGTAATAGCTCTAATTACACCATATACTGTAGGAGTGCACACATTCTGCTAAAACAGCTATCTTGAATTACACTAAAAAATTCTTTGCAATGTTTACAGTAAACAACTTTAACAGTAGCAGTTATCAACCATGAAAAACCATGAGCCAAAATTTATTTTATAACTGGCACATAGATTAACTGATCATTTAAATGCCATCAAAATAAATATTTTAAAGAAGACAAGTTTATTTTGAAAACGAGTATATAAAGTTCAATGCTCACAGGATTAAGTTCTTATTAAGTTTAGGATTAGAATGAAATATAATAGATCCATAATTTTCTATTTTTTTGAGGAAAGTGGTGAAACCAATGTGTAAAAAGTAAATTCCCTCTAAAGAAATGCATTTTATTCTTGACTAGGCTGTTTCAACACTTACAAGGTAAGCTCCTCTTTTACAGCCTATATATTTTCCCTTTAGTCTTTCTTATAAACAAAGGCTATAGGTAATAAAACTTGATCTATGTTTGATTAAATAGCTCATGTGCAATATAGCATGAAAATTAAGTACAAGTGCAGTATAATTTTCGGATCAACTTTTTATTAACAAAACAAAGCAAAGGTCTATACAGTATTTCATTATAAATTCCATTCAAATAGAGTTGTTGATTACTTCTATCAATATGAAAAGTTGTACTTAATAGAAAATGAGCACATCTTTATTCCAAACAATTCCTGACTACTATGTGAATTTTCCACATCTCTTTTGGCATCTACAATATTAAAAATTCATGTAAACACAAGATGGAATCAGTAAAATTGCACTTCTTGCCTATTCATATGTTAGTTTAAGTTTTTTGTATATGAAGTCTGACTTGACCAGGACAGGACCAAGCACCTGATTGAACCAGTAAGGGTTTATTTCAAAGTATAAATCATTTTAATGTAAATATTTTAGATACAATTCAGAATGGTCATAAAATTAGGAAAATGGCGAAGCTTTGGATAATAACACATCTGAAAAAAATCGCAGCTTTTCTAAATTCAACTAAAGATACACTGGAGGAATTAAATTTATACTGTCTGAACATGATACCAAAACAACACTAAATAAAATATTGTTAGAGATCATTTGTCATTAAATTGCATAATGGACTAGAAAAGTTCAAAATTAAATTATTATGTCCTCTAATACTTGCTTTTCAGTAGAAATCTAAAAAAAACATTATTTTGATTTTCTGCATAGCTTCAAAAAAACTCATATGTATTGTTAATACAAATTTCTGCCCATTATTTCGTACAGATCAGCAAAGCAATAGATCTTAATTTCCAGGTGAACCTTTACAAAATCATAACCAAACCTTGATCACTACATTTTCATTAATAGTTTCCTCTTTTTAGTTTTATCTCATTATATTAAACAAAATATTTCACACTCACTCTTTCTATATATGGACAAAATAAATTTAAAGTTACTATTACAATGTTATGTTTCCCAACAAGTTACATGTGCACAATGTTAATGGTAATATTAGTAGGAATAAATTTTAAATTAAATTTGGTTGTAGGGAATGCAAAGGTTTCATTAAAACCATTTTTGAATTGAGACATAATCTGTTTCAGTTTTACAAAATCAATTGTCATACAATGGATCAATCCATTTTAAAGGGAAATTATAGAAATGTTTAAATCAAGATTCTATGTTGCCAATGTTTTTAGTCTAATTAAAAGGTATTGTTAAAACAGAGACATACAGTCTATACTTCAGATCTTTCAGATCATGTTTACTGCAAAATCACTTCCTTTATAAAAGTAAGTACAAATATGAAAATTGGAAATGTGAAGAAATAAGAATTGCTCCGAAAATAAATAAATTTGGTAGCTGAATAATTGCTAGTGATGTCTATTTTGTAGGTGGTTAGTTAAATTGCAGTTTGAAAGTAAATTCATGGCAAGATTAAAACCACTCTGAAATTTTGAAATTCAACCATTTTTAAGCATTGCATATCTTTAGAAAAGTACCTAAGGAACACGTTCCAGATATTTGTTTACCAAATCCCAAAATCAGGCATACCCTATCCTAGCATATTTTATCTACAAGAAAAAACAAACTTTCCTTGAGAGGTCTATGAACCGGATAATAAATGTCAGGCCTAAATCCTCTCTGAAAATCATTTCAGTTTAATCCTCTACATTCTGCAGCATGCAAATAAGTGCCAAGGCCCTCAGCCTGCCATCGTAGATGCAGCCAATTTACAGATACTGAATTATGTGCTTTGAGCTTCCTTTCTGCACCACCCCCATCTCTGTACTTGATTCCAGCTGCATATGTTATAGACAAAATCACAAACCAAGGTAACATATCATAGATTGTATGCTGTAAATTAACTAGACATTTGATGCAGAAAAAGAACTATGGCCATACAAAGAGAGCAAATAACAATACCATTCATTTTCAGAACTGCATATACTGTGGATTAAATATATCAAGCAAACATATGAAATCACCATACATTTGTCTTTGCAGAACTCTTCAAAAAATCCAGTGGCTGAATAATATTAGATGCAGATCCATTTGAATGGACATCATATAGTAGGCTGAATATTTATGAGTTAATAAGATGCATAATTCGTAAATTGTTGAGTTAATTATGCTGTGAAGGCTCTTTCTTAATGTGTTCTTGCATAATATGTTAATATTGTGTGTTATAGGCACTCAAACCACCAAGAACTGTGAGTGCAGGATTTTTGTTTTGTCTTAAAAATGCTTCCAGTACTCATTGTACCACATCTTGCAACTTGCTCTCATTTTCTGTTTTTCTGAAATAATACATTATCCTGGTAAAATATGTATTCTTGGCACTTGCACTGCTTGATATTCACAGATTTATTTACAGTTCTCCATATTGCAAATTTCACATGATAGTGTATTTCTGTGTTTTGTATTACTGACATGTCCATATTCCTGTGGGAATCTTCAATAAGATTTTTGATAAATCAAGATTTAACAGGCAAATATTGCTATAATATATTCCATTTTCCATATTTCAGTTTGTTTTTGAGATAAAATAAAACAATAGCAGCCTATAGTTTATTATAGGCCTATAATAAAGGTCTGCATGTTATATTTTAGTTTAAAACTTAACTTATTTTTAATTGTTTCTGATTTGGTGGAATATTTTCGAGATGATTAATAGCTTCATTTTGACAGGCTGAAGTCTATGTTTTATTATGTTAACAGTTTTCCATTGTGCCTCAATATCCTTTCTTTTTCATATGCAAACATGTCTTATGATTACAAAACACGAGTATTTGGAGCTATAAGTTGGAAATAAATATTAAAACACTCAACAGCCTGATAACTTCAGATTAAACCAACGAAGGTTTTAATACTGCCCTGCTGACAAATTGAATGAAGGCATTCATCGTTTTATATTTTTAATTGAAGGGACAGTTTTGGTTTGACAAATACATTGTTAATATAAGGGAAAGGATGGGAAAACAAGAAGACCACACCTTCTATAATCCTGTCATTTTCTTATTCATTATTATTGCACATTAAATCCTGATGTGAAGGTATTAATAGCAGGGTTGGTATCAGTAGTAAATACCTCACAAAGTCAAAACATTTCTTGCTGATTTTAATTTTTATATGAAATTAATAAAGGAAGGTTTTGCAGTCAAACATACTTGCAATTTATATAAATGCTTTAAAGTGTATTATATTCACAGGTTCCACAATAATCAGGCTGAAGTGGTTATAAATAACAATAAAAAATGGTCAACATAAACATAAATCTGGAAAAAAATCATATTCTCAGCGTCACAACACATGCTGTTTTCAGTACTGGTTTTCTGGTTATTTGATAGATTTTACAGGAGTAAAATCATAATGTGCCATTTGCAACTTATACAAGCATTACTATATATAAATAGTGGCATGCATTTGTTGTGGTGATAACCTTTGTTCTGGAGGGGTGTGGCTTAAATTCATGCTACTGTAATATTATTGGTAGAAACTATATGCAGCTGGGAATTGAGCTGTACAGTATGATAATCACATTCTGCTCATTTCCCATTACCACATATTCTTCATTTCTGTATTGGAATCTATGAGAATCTCACTTTCATTTGACTCTGAAATTATTGTCACTACAATGAGCTAATGGAGTTCAAGATTGCAAAATACTTAAAATTAACTGTGTGTAATGCTAAGTGTTGAAGGTACTCACAATTAACTAAAATATGAGGATAATAAGAATGTATAATGTTGTATAATGTTTCATCCTGTTCATGTTCACTGGAAACATAAAAAAAAAGTTCCAGGCTTTTTTTTAGCACTTAATAAACTACGATTGTATATCATATTTTTACAATATTAAAACATAATAAGTTACTACTGCAATAAATTACAAGTGAATTTTGTAATACATTATTTTACTGATAAAGCTTCAGGAACAAAACAACAGATTTTTATTGTCATAAACAAATTAACTATAATATTGTCAAACACAGGTACAACATGTATTGAAGATATTTTACTGTATTGATACAGAATAAATAAAAGTGTATGACAAAAGGAAACAATGGTATGCATGATTCACAGTGAATGCAGTTGGCAAGTCAGTGCTAACTGGTGTTATTGCTACCCACTTAAGTTCTTAAATTTTGTTATGCCTTGAGTTTATTTTTATTGCAAATCTACATAATTTATTATATGGCATTTCAGCACTATTAAAAGATTAGCATATTGATTTTAAGTTTGCTGCCCAGCACAAGATTAGGGTTACTTGGGTGTCTGTTATAAGCCATGTCTGTGGGTTTTCTAAGTTACTGCAGTCAGAAATATAATCACTGTTTAAACCCGATCAAATTCACTGGTGGTCTTGATCTATCTATGCTATAGAAATGTCAATGTATTGATATAATTACAATCTTGCTATATATTCTTTACAACCATATCAATTAAATTGAATTCTCAATCAATAAACTGGTTTAATACCAAGTGTCCCAATGCTAACATTACCCACAAAAGAGATCTGAGGACATTTTGTATTTGTTGTTGGCTTACTTTGCTTCCAAACTCTGTAAACATACAAACTTTTGTTTACCATGCCACATACCATGTTTGCACACTTCGAGCTGCTCATTCTGCACACTTCTTTGTCTGCAAGTATGCGTAACTTTGATGGGATTGACAGCGTCACCTATACTCGGTTGGACATACATTACTTTATATTTCTTACATTCAGTACTGTTACCTTAGATTGCCAGAGCAGGACTCATGCAGTTGTAATTCCAGAAATAAAACTGAACAGCAATATTTGTGATTCTTGTTAGTCATCTTCCATGCTGAAACAAATAAATAAAAATTAAAAGGTGGTGCACTGTTTAGAATTCAATCAATACATGTGTTAATTTGATGCACCTTTGATAATCTGCAATTTAGGTAAATTAATTCTAATCTTTAGAATATGTGTGCCCTAACAAAGTAGTGCTAATATGATGGATCTTGTTCTGATTTAGCAAAGCACAAAGCTTAACTGCTAAAATATAAAAGAAATAACTTTAACTTTACATTTAAACAACTTTACAAGTTCAAGATATAAAAAAAGAAACAAATGTGAGTGTTCTATTACACCTATGGGGCAAACAACAAGAACTTCCATTTATTTGGTACTTCCAGGTGTTTCACAGGAGTATCATCTGACACAGATTCAGATAGTTCAGTGTGATGAAGGGCTTGGTCAGTGAAGGTATGGCTTTGAGAAGAAGGTTAAAGGAATGAGTTTAAGGAGGAAAGACAGCTCAAGCTATGTATATGTTTTGGAGTGGCAGTGGGAGGACATTTCTACACCATAGGACCAAAATAGCTGAATGTACAGTTGCCAAAAATGGAGTGAAAGAAATTGAAGGTCTACAAGCAGCCAGAATTGGGGGAGTTCAGGTTTGTAAAATTGCACTAGTTTGAAAAGAGAGGTAAATGTGCAGAGAATTTGAACACAATGACAAATTCTCAAAAATCATTGAATAAATTTGATTGTTGACCAAAGATTTTGATCTTGATTTTACTTAACTGACCAACTGTGAGCATGGGAAAGTTGCAAGTGGCATCAGAAAGACATTGAGAACATTGCATTTAGGGCTCCAGCACTTGCATGATATCAGTAATCAGTTTCCTAAACAGAAGCCAGCCTGCCTGACAGGTTTCTCTTTCAGTCAGATGAGGAATAGATCAGTGAATGCTATAGTACAAGATAGGCCTGTGCTGGGGATGGTAATAAATTCACTGTTGAGATTTCAATATGGAATGAAACATTAAGGAAAATGAGTTAATGTGGGGGAAATATAGGCCTAATTTTGTCCACTTTACGACATAGTACAACACATCATCCCAAGGACTGAGTTTGTGAATTTTGCTGTGTCATCTCCAAACTGAGTGTGTTATTTTTGTAAAATTGGAGACCAAAGCTATGCACAGTATCTCAGGTGCAGTCTGAACAAAACTCTGTACAATTTTAGTAAGACTACTTGATTCCAGTGCTCCAATTCCTTTTGTAATAAAGGCCAACATGCCATTTGCCTTCCTAATTGCTTATTGCACTGGCATGTTGACTTATTGCATTCTTTACATGAGCACACAAAAGTCTCTTCGAACATCATCAATTTAAACTTACACACAGTTAAAAAAATCTGTTTTTGTATTTTTACAAACAATGTGAATAATTTTAGACATTATTTGCAATATTATAATATTTGTCATTTTATTGCCCACTCACTTAACCTTTCTATTCATTTTTAACCTCACTATGTCCTCCTCACAGCTCACCTTTCCTTCTGATTTGGTATCATCACCAAACCATAGATTTATTACTTTCTGTCTCTTTGTTCAATTCATTAATATAAATTGTAATAGCTGAAGTCTCAGTACTGACCCTTGTAGCACTACATTATTCAATGTCTACTTACTTATGCTCATTTTCTGCTTTCTGTCTATTAACCAATCTCTTATGTATGCTAAAATATTGCCCCCAATTCCATGAACACTTACCTGGGCTATAGGAACACAGGAACAAGTGTAGGACATTCAGCCCCTTAAGACTCTTCCACCATTCAGTAAGACCATGGCTGATCTGTGACCTAACTCCATATATCTGCCTTTGGCTCATATCATGTAATAATTATGCTTGACAAGATTTTATGAGACTGCATCTGAAGATTTAAAAGTAACAGCTGATCCTGCATTTACTGCCATTTGTGGAAGAGAGATCCAAACATCTACCACCTGTTGTGTTGAGATGTACTTCCTAAAATCTTTCCTGAACAGCCTTGATTCTCAGACTATTAACCTTTTGCATGCACGTTTTGAGTGCCTTTTGAAAGCACAGGTTTACTACGTCTACTAACCCTACTAGTTACATTGTCAAAGAAATCTAGTAAGTTTGTCAAATAGAATTTCCCCTTAGTAAAACTATATTCGATTATTCTAATCCTCCTATGCTTTTCTAAGTACATTAGTAAGCCTTCTTTGATAGTAGATTCTCACGTTTTCTAATGACTGATGTTGGACTAGCTGGTCTGTACTTCATTGTTTTCTCTCTCATTTCCTTCTTGATAGTTAGTACAAGATTTGTTAACCTCTAATCTGATGGGACCATTTCTGCATTTAAAGAACCCTGGAAAATCATTGCAAGCACATCAATTATGTCTGCAGTTATCCTTTAGAGAACACTAAGGTGTAGGTCATCATGTCCTGGGGATGTGGCATATTTTAGTCTCTTTAGTTTCTGCAACACTTTTCCTTTGCTGATAATAATTTCCTTAATTTCCTCACTCTTTTTAACCACTAAGTTCAATAGTTATCATCTATTTTTGACCTTCCACTTGTGTATTCCATTAGTGTCTTGAGTAACTCATTTTCTTCCCCCACCCCCAGCCAGAGTCTTTCCAGAATCTACAATGCATAAGTCAGAAGTGTGTTGGAATAATACCCACTTTCCTGGATGAGTGCAGCTTCAACAACTCAAGAAGAAGCCTACTCAACTGGCATTTCATCTACTATCTTCAACATTCCCTTCACTACTGACATGCAGTAACATCAGTGTGAACTATCTACATATGAGCTACAGTAACTCCTTGAACCGTTACTTGTGCTATCTAGAAGGGGAAGAGATGCAGATCTATCAAATACCACCACATCCAAATCACCCTCCAACAAACACATCATCCTCACTTGGAACATTATCACCATGCCTTCGCTGTCATGGTGTCAAAATTCTGGAACTCCTTTCCTAAAACTGCTGGATAATCCCCATACCCCAAGATCTGCAGAGTTCAAGAAAGCAGGTCAGCACCATCAACATAGGGCCAATGGGGGTTAATAATAACTGCTGGCTGAGATTACAATATTCACATCCCTGAGAGAATAAGAAATTTACTCAATGCATTTGCCATAACTTTATTCCACATGATAATTTCTCCTGACTCTGTTTCTGAGCGACCAATGTTTATTTAGCGATCCTCTTCTTGTTTTGTGCTTTTGTTTGGCCTTGCTATATTCTAAAATACTCCAAATAATCAGATTTGCTTCTTTTTCTTTTGGAATATTGTGTGATGCGTCTTTTGATGTAACACTAGTATTAACTTGCTAAGCATGTCATAATGGGTCTTTATAAGACAATGTATTCTGGTGAATATTTTTAAATGCTTCTTTAATTATTTCCCATAGTTTGCTTATTATAGTAGCATTTTCATCTATTACCCAATTAACATGAACCTGTTCTTCCCATTTGCACACATTTGCACTCTTTACTCAGAAGAAGACTAACTGCTGGGGGAGAAGTTCCAGATTTCAGAGTCTTTGCACCACTCCTTGACTCCCGTAAAACTCTCCCCCATCCCCACAATCTGCCTCCCAATGGGAAAAGAATACTTGCCCTGACTGGAGTGGGCTGAGATAAATCCTGAAGGATTGTAGAAACACCCATGTCCGTGCAGCAGAATAAGTAGCACTTGAAATAGCACTGAGGATCCAACATTTGCCTGGTGGTCAGCATGCTGCATTGGGCACCACTATCTCCCCTAGAGAATATGTCTTCAACCTTACAGGAAGAGACCATTCAGGCCATGGATGGACCATTGGCAAGGCTGACCTGTGGACACCATCAGTGAGGACACTGACAACAAACGTTAGTAGACTTTATAAGCAATGCAAGTGTGGATTGGAACATATACACAGTTACTCTGGGTGAGGGAGAAATGCCCCAGGAGTCCTGGTGACTAGGCACCTGCTCTGCTTATTTCAGCTAATCTTAGTGATGAGAGTCGAAGTGGACATGTTCAAAATTGAGCAAGTATGGCATGCAGGCATTTGGGACACTATGGCTCTCCTTGCTGAAAAGCTGAAACGAGGCAGTCAGTCCAGTGATCATTTGGCTGCCTCTATCAACAGGTTACAAAATAAATCAAAGAACTGCAGATGATGGAAATCTGAAACAAAAACAGAAAATGCTGAAGAACCTCAGCAGGTCTGGCAGCATCTGATGAGAGAAAGCAATTTCTGCTTTTGTTCCATCAACAAGTTGGTGACTGCATGGACAGAGGATGATGGAGTGTAATGCACACATGCCACCACTCCATTGCCCCAGACATTGCTCCTCATGACCAAAGCCAGGGATGGGAAGGGAGGGTGGGGATGCAGGTGTTTACTGCAGCAAGCCTTGGCCACCATCTGAGTGCCCCATTCTCACATGGAGCCAGGTGGCACACAGCTGGAGGAAGAATCTCACACTGCTGTCTAAGCAGAGTAAACTCTGGGGACCACAGAAATGGCCGGGCTTTCCACCACCACCCTGCCTGCCCCCCACTTTAATCCTCAGAAATTTAGGTTGGGAAGGGTCAACTTGCCTCGGGCAAGAAAACCCTTGATATGTCTTGCTCATCCAGACAAAAATGCCAATTGAGTTGCCCTGCTAATTCTTTAGAGGCAAAGGGCTCCACTACAGGGTATACTCTCTCCATCCCAACTGTACAACGAGGGAGCTCAGTGATACACAGCAGCAGGAGAAAGGTGCTGGATCCACTGCTTTTTGTCATTTGCATGAATTATTTGAATGTCAACACAGGAGGTAAAGTTAGTACGTTTGCAGATGACACCAACATTGGAGGTGTAGTGGACAGCGAAGAAGGTTAGCTCAGAATACAACTGAATCTTGATCAGATGGGCGAAAGGGTCAAGAAATGGCAGGTGGAGTTTAATTTTGATAAATGTGAGGAGCTGCATTTTGGAAAGGCACATCAGGGCAGCACTTATATACTTCATGGTAAGGCTCTGGGGAATGTGGCTAAACAAAGCGACCTTGGAATGCAAGTTCATAGTTCCTTGGAAGTGGAGTCACAGGTAGATAGGATAGTGAAGAAGGCACTTGGTCTGCTTGCCTTTGTTGGTCAGTGCTTTGAGTAGAGGAATTGGGAGGACATGGTGTAGCTGTACAGAAGTATAGTTCGGCCACTATTAGAATACTGTGTGCAATTATGGTCTCCCTGCTACAGGAAAGATTCTGTTAAGCTTGAAAGTGTTCAGAAAAGATTTACAAGGATATTGTCGGGATGGGAGAGTTTGAGCTATAGGGAGAGGAGGAATAGGCTGGGGCTGTTTTCCCTGGAGCATCAGAGGCTGAGGGGTGACC
The DNA here is from genome assembly GCF_020745735.1 of Hemiscyllium ocellatum. NCBI lineage: Eukaryota > Metazoa > Chordata > Chondrichthyes > Orectolobiformes > Hemiscylliidae > Hemiscyllium > Hemiscyllium ocellatum. The sequence goes on from NC_083402.1 coordinate 49,843,430, forward strand.
TTATAGAGGTTCATAAAACCATGAGGAATATGCATAGGGTAAATAGAAAAGATCTTTTCCCCAGTGTGGGTGAGTCCAAAACTAGAGGGCATAGGTTTAAGATGAGAGGGGAAAGCTTGAAAATGGTCCTAAGGGCATCATTTTCATGCAGAGGGTGGTGCATGTGTGGAATGAGTTGACAGAGGAGGTAGTGGACGTTGGTACAATTACAATATTTAAAAGGCATCTGGATGAGTAAATGAATAGGAAGAGGGATGTGGGCCAAATGCTGGCAAATGAGACTAGATTTATTTAGGATGTCTGGTTGGCATGGATGAGTTGGACTGAAGTGTCTGTTTCCTCTATGACTCTACGACTCTGGGTAGGGTCTAGATGCTCTGTTGCACTCTGTGGCATCACTCCTTTGTCCCTAAGGATTGTGGGGTAGACAATGGGTACCTCTGGGAACAAAATTAGTAATATATGAATATGCCATTAGCTCACTCCAACACCTTAGGCCTTCAGATGCTGTCACTAATTGCTACTCCCTCTAAGAACTTCAAACAAAGAAGTTTTGCAGGAAAAAGCAGTGTTAGTACCAGCACAGTTAATCTCAGCCTTTGTTGATGTGTAATACTTGAGTTCAGGGAAAGCAAAATAAGTCAAAAGCTCACAGCAAAAGTTTAATCAACAAAGAGGAGAAAGAGATCAGAGGTCCAATTTTGTTGCTGCTGAAATGGAGTGTAGGGATTGTGATGTTCATACCAAATGTCTTGGTGATAAGTTGAATGCACGAGCAGAATGCCAGCACTAGCTGAAATTATTCTATAGTTTTATAAGGGGAAGTAAATTGTGGAAGACCTGTGGAAGCTAAAACTAACCAGGGAATGACTAATCTTTGAATGCAGCACTAGTAGTACCTTACATGGTACTAGAAGACTTGGTCAAGGAGGTGGAAAGGAGAAAGGATGTAGTTTAGTCAGAGTAAAAATGGCTAGTCACTGACCAAATGATTAATGACTCCAGTATAAATCTCATGCATGTGTTCTCTGCAAGACAATGAAAGCTAGTTTGAGTTTCCACGCATCAGTCACACTGGTGGCATGGTCTCATGCTGCAAAGAAAGTGAAGACAATAGGCATCAGACCCTGGATCATGGTTGGGTTCAGAAGTGTCCGGATGGATGAAAAGAATTTGCACCAAGCACCATGTAAAGCCCCATGCAAGTTAGTGCTGGATTCCATCATAAAGTTTATTGTGGACAACAAAAGCTTATGCTATACAGATAGCATATTGTCATGGATCAGAAGCTTAGCTCACTAACAGGAAGCAGAGTAGACATAACTTGTTTGTTTTCTGACCAGTAAGGTACATCAAGTTGTGTGCCATAAGGACCAGTACTAGGGCCTTAACGTTTAGAATTTATGTGCATTTAAGATGAAGGGACCAATAACACAGTTGTTGAACCTGCTGTTGACACAAAGATAGGTCGGAAAGTACATTGCAAAATGAACCGAATAAGGTTACAAAGAAATATAGATAGCTTAACTGAGTGGGTAAAACTTTCACAAAGGGAGGATAATTGGTAAAGTAAACAATTGGTTATTTAGGAAGGAAGAATGAAAAAGAACATTATCAAAATGGGGGCAGCACAGTGACTCAGTGGTTAGCCCTGCTGTCTCACAGCACCAAGGAGCTAGGTTCGATTCCAGCCTCGCGCAACTATCTTTGTGGATTTTGCACATTCTCCCTGTGTTTGCTTGGGTTTCCTCCAGATGTTCTGGTTTCCTCCCACAATTCAAACATGTACAGGTTATGTGAATTGGCCATGCTACATTGTTCAAAGGGATAAGTAGGTTAGATGCATTAGTCAGGGGTAAATATAGGATAATAGGGTGGGGAATAGGTCTGAGTAGGTTACTGTTTGGAAGGTCAGTGTGGCCTTGTTAGGCCAAAGGGCCTGTTTTCACATTGTAGGGATTCTATGATTTCTACTATAAATGCAGAGAGATCTGGGTGTCCAAGTGTATGATTCACAGATGTTTAGTATTCAAGGAACAGCAATTAGGCAAATGACTGCAAATAACAGCAATTAAGAAAAGTCATAAAATGTTACTATTTATTGCATAAAGAATTGAATGCAAAAATGGGGAGGTTGAACTTCAGTAGTACCGTATGCAGTGTTAGTCTCCTTATTTAAGGAAGGATATAAATGCATTAGAAGCAGTTTAGAAAAAGTTTTACAAGACTAAGGTTGGACAGGCTAATTTGTATTTACTGGAGTTCAGAAAAGTAAAAGGTGAACTTATAGAAAGATAAAACATCCTGAGGAATTTGACAGGGTAAATGTAGAAATTATGTTTTTTCTTGCAGGAGAAGTTAAAAGTAGGGGCTACTGTTCAAACATAAGAGGTTGTCCATTTAAGGTAACGATAAGCAGAGTGCTTTCTCTCAGAAGATTCTGATGCTTTAGAACTCTCTTCCTCAAATGGCAATAGAAGCAGAATATATACATATTTTTTAAGCCAGCAATAGATAGATTCTTGATGGAGATGAAAGGTTATTTGGGGGTAGGTGTCAAGGAGGAATAATCATATCAGACAAGATCTAATCAAATGATGGAGCCAGTTTGATGGCTGAGTGGCCAATTTCTCCTTCTAATTGTGACAATGCTGCTGTATTAACACAGTTATTCTGCCCAAGGTTTTTTTTTCAGAGGGGTCGTAAAGGCAGAGGTTCTGATATGTCTGGAAATATCGTTTTAAAAATAAAAAAAATTAAAAATACTTGTACATTGAAAGAGGTGTAGATGTTCCCCCAGTTCAGGGTTTTTTTCTGGTTTGGTTTTAGCAAGCAGTCTGTTTGACTCCGTTGGTCAAAGAAACAGCTCCATGCTGATTCTCTCTATCTCTTGTAAGAATCTGTGTTTGATTTTACCTTTTTTGCCAAGGCAGTGTTTATGGAATGTTGCAGGTATTTGGAACAGAATCATTAAGTTGTGATAGAGTCGATTTGATTTTCAGATGAGTTATGTTACTTTGTATCCTGCTCTCTCTTGTTTGCATGTAAATAAATTTGTTTTGTTTAAAACCAAGTGGTTTGACCAGCTGTATCACTCCTGGAATATCCACTGTGCAGTTGCTTAAAACAATTAGAAAAGTTAGGGTCTGGGCAACCTTCTTAAAATGTTTTGAGGGGGGCTGGCCTGATCCATAACATAATTCACATGTCTGTATGAGAGGAAGAGGCAGTGCAAACATAGAAATTAATACCAGACAATCTGGTTGCAGTGACAAAAGAAGTGTAATGACATTGCACGAGCAATCAAGATCAGTGAAAGCACCTTCAAATCATTTTCTACCAACAATGCCACCAGCCTGAGCCACTTCCCAATTCAGCATACCCAGCGATTTGTCTGCCAACAAGCTCCATCAATTCAGAATTATACTAACATGCATGTACTTCACTTAACTCTCATAAAAAGGACTGCTGCAAGCCTTATACCTACATCTCAAAACTTGCATACACGATCCAATTTTGACAAGAACATCAGCCAAGCAGATCGCGTGACATATCTGACATGTGTCTCTCTCACTTAAATGGTAGGTCACCAAAACAACCAGAAACACGCTGAGAAAGAAAGTATGTTCCCATCTACTAACACCCATTTAAAGATGGAATTTGCCATTATTGTGACATTTATTTCCGAGACCATGGTTTTATCTTCTTTCTCACATCCCATCTGTTCCTCATTTCATTCTCTTTCATTTAAAAACTGCATCTGTTATAAGCATGCATCTTTCATTTTCCATTCCTCTCCGCATCACTACTGTAAACCTATACCTTCCTCCTTTCTGATACCAACAAGTGCAACCTTCTGAAGTATGGAAAAAAAACAGCAGCAGCAGTATTTCCACACTCAGAGACTCCTATTCAGGTACTGACACTGGGTCACATTAAAAGACATAGAGGGTGGGAATTGCATGTGATGAGACATACAGTGTAACCAGGCCAAAACGTCAGAATGGCACAGATGTTAATCAGCCAGTGGGCATAGACCCACCCAAACTGTACAACAGAGAACTCAATATAGACAACCTATAGAAGAAGGCTTTTTGTTTAAGTATTCACATGTTGAATTATGATGCAAAAGATCATGATTCTGATATGAGGAAAGGCTAGACATGCTAGGCCTATACCCTCTGGAGTCAGATGAGTCTTAATATATGATCCAGAGGGGACTTGATAGGTTGGAGATGGAAAGGATGTTTCCTCTTGTGGGAAAACCAAGACTTGGAGTCAAAGATTTAAAAAGGGAGTTGTCCATTTAAATCAATGATGAGGAAACTTTCCTTTCTCTCAGGGGATTGTGAGACTTTGGAATTCTGTTCCTCAAAAGTGGATGCAGAATCTTTAAATATTTTTAAGACAGAGGTTGATAGACTCTTGACTACCAAACAAATGTAAGATTATCAAGGAGATTTAGGAATGTAAAGTTGAGTTGAAATCATACTAGGCTTTAACTCCTGATTTTTTTCTTCATATGTTTGTATATTTACAAAGGTTTATGTAGAATCAAAGATTCATACTGTGCAAAAGAGACCCTTCAACCCAATAAGTCTGTACTGGCAAAATAAACTATTATTTAAACTAAACCCACTCAGATAAATAGTGCTGTGAAGAAGGCATATGGTGTACTGGGCTTTATTGGTCGAGGAATTGAGTTCCGGAGTCCTGAGGTCATGTTGCAGTTGTATAAGACTCTGGTGCGGCCTCATCTGGAGTATTGTGTGCAGTTTTGGTCGCCATACTATAGGAAGGATGTGGAGGCATTGGAATGAGTGCAGAGGAAGTTTACCAGGATGTCGCCTGGCGTGGTAGGAAGATCTTATGAGGAAAGGCTGAGGCACTTGGGGCTGTTCTCATTGGAGAAAAGAAGGTTTAGGGGGGATTTGATAGAGGTGTACAAGATGATTAGGGGTTTAGATAGGGTTGACAATGAGAACCTTTTTCCGCTAATGGAGTCAGCTGTTACTAGGGGACACAGCTTTAAATTAAGGGGTGGTAGGTATAGGACAGATGTTAGGGGTAGATTCTTTACTCAGCGGGTTGTGAGTTCATGGAATGCCCTGCCAGTAGCAGCGGTGGACTCTCCCTCTTTATGGTCATTTAAGCGGGCATTGGATAAGCATATGGAGGTTATTGGGCTAGTGTAGGTTAGGTAGGCTTTGCTCGGCGCAACATTGAGGGCTGAAGGGCCTGTACTGCGCTGTATTTTTCTATGTTTTTATGTTTCTATGTAGACCCATTTTCCCATAGACAGCCCTTGGCCTTGAATGTTATGATACTTCAAGTACTCGTCCCATTTTTAAGGGTGAGGTTTTCTGTCTCAACTGTCCCTCCCAGGCAGGACATTCCTGACCCACACCACACTCTGAGTGAAAATGTCTGTTCATATATCCATCTAAACCTCTTGCCTTTCACTTTAAAATTATGCCCCCTTATTATTGACCTTTTAAGCAAAGGGAACAGCTGCATTCTATTCACACTGTCCATGCCCTTCATAATCTTATACACCTCAGTCAAGACCCCTCTCAACCTTCTCTGCTCCAAATAAAATGAATATTCTCTTCATAGCTGAAATGCTCTAACTCAGACAATATCCTGTTGAGTCTCCTTTTCTCCAACTCCAGTGCAATCACATCCTTCCTACAGTGTGAAGACCAGATCTGCACACAGTACTCCAGGTGTGGCCTGACCAAAGTTCTATACAGCTCCCAACTGATAAAAACAAGCTTCCTGTATGCCTTCTTAACTACCCTATTAGTCTGTCCTGCCACCTTCAGGGATCTGTGGACAAGCACCCCAAGATCCCCCTGTTCCTCTGAACTTCCTCGTGCCCTGCCATTCATTGAGTATTCCCTTGTCTTGTTACATTGTAACTCTATAGTAAAAAACAAACATTTCCACCTTTTCTTTTGTACTATTTTCCTGTCCTGAAAACCAACCACAACCAAAAACACAGCTCTTTTGCTTAAAAAAAATCAATTTCTTCAGTCATTTTTTGAAACATGTTTGGTGCAGGTGAGACTTGAATCCTGGCCTTCCTGCCCAGAAGTAGGGGAGACCCAACACCAAGCTATCCAATTAACTAATTAACAAATAACAAGAACTAAATAGCAGGAGCAGTGCAACAGTAACAAAAACAAATAGATTGGGGTAACCAAAGGAGGAGTAGAAACAAGGTGGTTTAAGAGGGGGAGAAAATGTATTCAAGATCCTGAAATGAGAATTAAGTTTTTTCTTAACATATTTTCTAATCAACCTGTTCAGAGGTATCATTACACATCACTGGAAAAGGTGGGTCTTGAATCTGGGCCTTCAGTCTCAAAGGTCGGGATGCTACCATTTTGCCACAAGACCCCCTCCAGAACTTGGCTCTTATTTAGTTTTTTCTACCCAGAAGTATTATCACACACAGCTGAGTGCCTTCCCACCATTAAAATCACTGTCACTTTTCTTTTGCTTTTTTTTAAACTAGTAACTACCACCATAAAAACACTTGTGTGTCCAGTTGAATATTTAAAGTCAAAAGCCATTATGGGCAATGCAAAACATCAAAGGGAAGGAGAGGTAGGGAAAGCAGAAAAGGACTAACTCAAAATGGATGAAATCAAAATGGACAAACTCAGCCCTTAAATCCAAAAGTCCAATGAGGAACACCTCTCAATCAACTCCGAATCTGATCTGATTGAGCCTTAAACGTGCATGCATTTCTAATTCTGACAGACTCCTGCTCCCTTAAGAAAATAAGATGGTTTTACACAATGGTACATTGATGTAAAGGGAATCTGACTCCCACTGTTGCATAGTAAGACACCCTTCCTCTAGAACCTTCAACAATTTTTCTTTAGAGGCATTTCGCTTAGTGAAATGATCTGATTGTTAACCCGTATCTGCCCACCTAAGCTTAGTGACTTCTTTCCTATCCAACATCTGCTTTAAACTGGCTATATATATCCCAAGCCTTTCATAAGTTTCACTTTTGTAGAATGTACATTATCCCACAAAGAATGATTATTTATGAAACATTTTATTTACGTTGTTCCTCCAGTTTCTTTATTATTGCCTTCCCGCCAAGGTCTTAAACAAATAGAATATCACATTAATACTATGAATAAGGGCTACAGCTACTGCTCTACTTTCCAGCGCTCTCTAAATTTGTTTGCCTCCCATGTCAAAGCAGATCTTTTCCCATTTCCTCCCATAGGGAATATCATAAGTCCTCCTGCATTGGAAAGTCCATCACCAAATTGGCTCAGTGGTTAGCACTGCTGCTCACAGCACCAAAGACCTGGGTTTGATTCCAGTAACAGGTGACTGTGTGGAGTTTACACATTCTCCCTTGTGTCTCTGTAGGTTTCCTCTGAGTGTTCTGGTTTCCTCCCACAGTCCAAGGATGTGCATGTTAGGTGGATTATCCATGCTAAATTGTCTATAGTGTTCTGGATGTGCAGGCTTAGTAGATTAGCCAGGGGAAATATTGGGTTATAGGGATTGGGTGGGATCCTCTTCTGATTCTTGATAGGCTGAATGGCCTACTTCCACACTTCAGGAATTCTATAAGATTTGCATGTGAGGCATCACTAACAATGTATTAATGGGATTGCCCAAAGCTGACAGGCACACTTAACCTTCAGCATGCACTTCCCTATTTTTATTGTTTTAGAAGTTTTATTCACTCTCGAGATGTCCAGCACCTTTGGTTTATTGGCCAGACTAAGTTGCAGCACAAAACTTGTATCTGATCTGGTTCTATTTACTTGAGCTGTCTGACAAAACTCTTTAATTGTTCTATCCCATCTTCAGTGGGAGCCTCATTTTTCTGGTCAAATCTGGTGTGATTAATTGCAATAGGATTAACATTTCCAAGTTATACTCTTAGTTCTTAAGAATATTGAGACCTTTCAGAAATTTGACTGTCAAGTTTGAATTCCTTCCAAATTCAACTAATCACCATGTTTTCAAAGTCATTGGTGCCAAACATAAAAATACATCAACAATGATTCATAAAGATGTCAGAAAAGTTTCCATTATAGTGCAACAGAACGTCACCAGTTCCACCTTCAATTAACAACTGATGTTAACAGAACTGTCTTTACTGAAAAATACTGCACCAAGAGGTGTCATTCAATCTATAAATGTATTTATGTAATTTCCAAAGTTTTGCCTCTATTCTTGATTATTTCTTTGGGACTGTAAAATATTTCCTCCTCAAGCAGGTGGAACACTGTTTTGGTATCTGCAAGACTACACTTGCAAGAAAAGATTATTCAAATGGCTAAAAAGGTATTTTCAAAATAACATTCCCAGCTAAGGACAGGCTACTCTAATTTCCTTTTTCCCTCAAACTGCGCAAGGTCTCTGACTATCAACCTAGATTAGGCCTTATAGCTTTCATCTGGTAGCACCTATTCCACACAGTTTCACCTGTGACAAAGCAGGTTGGCCTCTATCATCAGCTTCTGAATATATTCTAAATTATTTTCAATTATGTAACTCATTTAGCTGAGCCTCATTTACTATACTCTATTTCCATTCTACTAGTAGTCATGAATACCTCTTGATCATGGGACTTCTATTTTTTCCTTCTCAGAACATTGGAGACTGAGGAGTGACCTTATCGAGGTTTACAAAATTATGAGGGGCAGGGATAGGGTAAATAGGCAAAATCTTTTCCCTGAGGTCGGGGAGTCCAGAATTAGACAGCATAGGTTTAGGGTGAGAGGGGAAAGATATAAAAGAGACCGAAGGGGCAACTTTTACACACAGAGAGTGGTACGTGTATGGAATGAGCTGCCAGAGGAAGTAACGGAGGCTGGTAAAATTGCAACATTTAAGAAGCTGTGGTTCCTTTTCTCATGTTAAGATGTCTCCAGATTATTGCAGTCATGATATTTGCTAGAAATCCAATATACTGTACCTGATCTTTTCCTCCCAAATTTAGGCCCCAAACCAGTACTGGAACTATGTTTTCTAGTTCTCCACTTTGTGTTCGCTGCTGCTAATCTGTGACTGTCAATTCTTGCATCACATCTTGGGCATTTAACCGGTCTTTATATTTTCAAGTAGAATTTACTGTACATCCACTATTGTGGCCACCCTCCAGTCATCTGACTCTACTATCTGTAAATTATCCATGATTTCCAAATGATCTCCACATAAGATTACATTCACATTCCTCATGATCAGTACATGTATCAGCAGATACTTCCTGAGCTTTTACATCTTGCCTTTCTGGGTCCAAATTGTAGCACTCATGGATATGCAAAGTACATGATGCCTCATCATCAACAACCTCTACCACATTTTCAAAACCCAAAAGTTCATAACTTATCCTTGTACTCTTGAGTAATATGCTTTTCTAACCTCATATTGAGTTATGAAAATTTTCCCATCGTGTCCAATAACTTTTCCTGGCCCTTTCCATTCACTGTGCCCTTCTCTCTTCTAGTAAACTATGTTACCAGATCAGAAATCTCTCCCAGACTGTGATGTCTCTAAGCTCTTAATATTTTTCTGGCACATCGATTTTCATGAATGCTTTTCTACTGGCATGTACCTCATTTAGGTTGTGCAAAAAATTTAGCTGATCATATTCCTTCCAGATCTGGTGGCAATTTTACATTTCAGCTGTTTACTAGTTGGCATTGGTTATATTCCCTCAAACATCTATCAAGAATTGTTTTGCATGGATTGCCCATGTCAATCTCATTTTTAACTTACAGTTGAGCTGACCTGTCAGTATTTTGGTAATATCTCATCAATTCTTGCATGGTTTCTTTCACACTAGCCATTGCTGATTGGACTCTCTGCAGCAGTATACATGACTATAATATTTAAGTTCTATCATGAACCAAAATTAATCACACACAAATTCACTTCCATTATCCATTCAGAATTTTGTTAATGACGCAAGGCCCACTTGTCCATGACTTTATTCACTAATATCAACTGAATTTATTGTTTTTCACTGTTGACATGCTTTCCTGCTCAACATTTCTACAAATGTAACAGATAGACATTCTGATCCTTGTCCCATATCTTCAGATCCCTGGTTCCAACTACATTAAATTCCCAGGCTAAAGGAATATTTGCAACTAGGCATAATTGTGTTTTGCAATAGTTAATGCATGATGATGCAGTCTAATCTACAAGAGATTCATATTCTTTATCCATATTCTGGTATCCTTTAAAGGTAGCTTCATTTTTTTTTGTGAGGGGAGATGAGCAAAATTGTTTTGCATTTTCCATATGATCCTCTTCTTATCAACCAGGCTCTTTTTGCAGCAGTCAATAACACTTCTTGGTTCTCATGATGAGTAACTCCAGGTTTTCTCAATGGAATACAATAAGGCATGGAGCACACTAATTGCAAGTTTACTGCTTTATCAAATAGAAATGTTTAATTATTCTCCATGCACAAATGCATATTTACTTCTTTTGTCAAGGATGTATAGTCAGTAATACTTACTCTGAATTGCATCAGTGCTTATAAAATGAAGCAGCCCTGCAATTTGACAGGGGAGAACCATTCTCTTTCAAGATGGTAACAAATTATCATCTACTCTATTTCTCTTTCTGCAGATGTTGCCAGACCTACTGAGTTTCTCCAGCGCTTCCTGCTGTGTTTCAAAGCTCATGTCTTCTTTGTTGCTATTTTTGTCTGATTTGCCCAGAATTTCTAAATAACAGCTCAGCCAAACAATGCCACACACTGTTAAGATACCACCATTATTGAGCACAGCACAATTGTATGCATCGGCAACTAAGATACTCTTTGACCACGAACAAAATTTTCTTAAATAAAACAAAGAACTGTGACTGCTGGAAATCTGAAACAAAAATAGAAATTGCTGGAGAAACTCAGCAGATTTGACAGCATCTGTGGAGAGAGAGCAGAGTTCAAATTTTGAGTCCTGTGATGCTTCTTCAGAATAATATTTTCTTGTTGTTCACCCTCTCTGTAAATTCTGTCCATTGTCATATTAGAATCTTCAATATCTCTTTCATACCCAGGTCTATTACATTCATTTGTGAAAATAACTTCGGCTGAATTTCACCAGAAGTTAGCAACATGTCATTTTAAGAAGTTTTGTTGACAGTTTCTCTTGCAAGCCCTGATGAGTTTTGTTGAGCTATCATCCCAAAACTCACTTCATTCACTCAATACCATGCCCTTCTTGCATCCCATTTATTGTGATATTCCTTAATTTTGCCATTTGTCTTAATTAGAAGTACTCCCTCGTGTTGGAATATCCTAGAATCCCTGCACTGACACTATATTTAAAGACCATTGTGCATGTGGACAAGCACAGGCTGTCCAGAGCTGACCTGCACAGTTCAAAACATTTGTTACAGGCATGGTAGACAAGGAAAAATTGGCACCCACTTTGAAAACATAGACCTGGAGGATAGTTGTACCGAAGAATACCAGACATTGCCAGCCTCTTCTGAAGGTGGCATCTGGGTCAATGCAGTATTAGTTGTTCAGAGATGCTGAACAGTACCATATCAGGATCAATTAATCTCTTTGCTCCACCAAAATATATGATATCATCTTCTGTATGCTACCCCACACTCACTCAATCACTGTGACTGCAACCATCAAGGCATACACTTTATTACTTTCACTGTTACATGCAGTATCTTCCCTCAAACACCCTTACCCAGCCTAACTCCCCATATTCCTAACCCTTTGTGGCCTCTATACAGCCTGTTCATTTATTCGGATCTCCTCACCAATTTATTTCCACTTCTACTTACACCAACAGCTGTGCCATTCACTTAGATCTAACACAATCCTTCCTTTAGCCCCATTCCAGGGGAAAATGGCTACAGTAGGCCTGACAGAGCCAGGACAGGTCATGGGATGTTCAACATTCAGCTTCTCAGTTGAGATTGGCAGCTTTAAAATTCTGGAATTTAGGTATTTCAAGCAAGATGAAAAGGGATATAACAGAGGTGAGGGAGTTGTGTTAGTGATAATGAAGAATATCACAGCTGTACTGAGGGAGGACAACTTGGAGGACTTATCCAGCGCAGTCATATGGATAGATCTTACGAATAGGGAGGGTAGGGATAATACTACATGCCTTCCAACACTCAACAGAAGAAAGAGGAAGAGATATATGGATAGATCAAAGATAAACGTAAAAACAATGGGGCTGTTGTGGTGATTGATTTTTAACTTCCCCTATATTTAATGGGAGACCCTTAGTGCTGAAGGCTTGGATTGGGGAGGGGGAGTGGAACTCGTTCAATGTGTCTAGGATGGTTTTTTGAAATAATATGTAAATAATCGAACAAGGGAAGGGGCATACAAGACATGTATTGGGGAATGTACGCAGACGAGTGATCAATGTTTCAGTGGGGGAGCATTACAATAATCATAATTCTGTAAGTTTTAAATTATATATGGATACAGACAAAAGTAGTCCACACGAGAAAGAATTAAATTGGGGGAAGGCAAATGACCACAATCTGAGGCAAGAACTGAGTAATGCCGATTAAGGCCAGTGTTTAAGAGTAATTCCACATCTGGCATGTGGGAATCTTTTGAAGGCTAGTTGATTAGAGTTCAGGACCAACATGTGAAAATGAAAGGTACAATGGCAAGATCAGAAAAGTTAAATGAAAAGAAAAATTGAGAGCTGAGTCAAAATGAACAAGGAAGCATATGTAAGGTTTATGAAACTGAAGACAGAGCTCTTGAAAAATAGAAAGATAGCAGGAAAGAATTCAAGTAAAGAATTGGAAGGGGTAAAACAGGCCATGAAATTTCTTTGGCAAACAAGATTAAGGTAAATTATGACATGTTATATACATATATAAGAATAAGAAGGTAGCTAGAGAAAGGCTAGGTCCACTCAAGGACAAAGGAGGGAAATTATGCACTAGACCAGTGGAAGAAGGTGAGGTCCTCAATAAATATTTTGATCAGTATTCAAAATGGAGAATGGTGAGTCTTGGGATGGGTATGTTGATATTCGAGGGCATGTCAATATAAAAAGGAGGAGGTGTTGGGTGTCTAAAAAATCATTGAGGTAGATATCCCTATGATCTGATAGGACCTATCCCAGAATGCTGAGGGAAGCAGGTGAGAAAACTTCTGTAACCTTTTATGAAATCTTTGCATCCTCTTTAGTCATACGCGAAGTCCCAGAGGACTGGAGCATAGTTACCGTTGTTCCTTTGTTTAAGAAGGGCAACAGGGATAAACTGGAAAATTACAGGCTGGTGAGTCTTATGTCAGTACAGGGAAATTATTGTAGAAGATTCTTAAAGATGGGAAATACTCATACTTGGAAAAACATAGCAGTATGGCTTTGTGCAGGAAAGGTCATGTCTCACAAACTTGACTGGGATTTTTGAGGAAGTGACAAAGATGATAGACGAAGACAGGGCAGTAGATGTTGTCTATATTGAGCTGAAAATGTGTTGCTGGAAAAGCGCAGCAGGTGAGGCAGCATCCAAGGAGCAGGAGAATCGACGTTTCGGGCATGAGCCTGTCTATATTGACTTTAGCAAGGACTTTGACAAGGTCCCTTGAAGCAGGCTGAACCAAAAGTTCCATAGGATCCCTGAGCTTGTACGATGGATACAAAACTAGCTTAGTCATAAAAGACAGGAAGTAGCTGTGGAAGGGTGTTGTTCTGACTGGAGATCTGTAGCCAGTGGTGTTCTGCAGGGAACAGTGTTGAGACCTCTGTTGTTTATAACAAATATAAATGATTTGGAAGAAAATGTAGGTGGTCTGATTAGTAAGTTTGCAGACAACAAAAATATTGGATGAGTTTTGGATAGTGAGGAGAATTCCCAGAAGATACAACAGGATATAAACAGGTTGAAGACTTGGGCAGTGAAATGGCAGATGAAGTTTAATCGAGCAAATGCAAAGTGATGCATTTTGGAAGATATAATGCAGGAGGGAAGAATACAGTAAATGGAAGAACCTTTAATTCAGAGGGATCTAGGCAAACAAGTCCATAGTTTCCTGTACCCTCTACCCTACCTTCCAACCTCAGCCCTGTAAAGTTCAAATCTCTTGGAAAGACACACATAACATGTCTGGGTTCTCTAGATGCAAAGACTGCAGACATGGCTGACCAAAACTCCTAAGCCAACAGCCTCCAATGTAAGGTAGGCTGTCTCCAAGCTGCAGAACCCAGGACTGCACTGAGATAGAGTGTGAGAGAGAGAAGGGGGAAAAACCTTCCGAGGCCTCATAGTTGACCTGGGCGAAGTGTCATTGTAAATATTATCTCATATTTGTAAATTTATGTTCAGTTTACTTCATTACCTGGTTTAGCAAAAGTCTGTTAGTCACAACTACAAAATGGAAAATACAGAACCCTGCCATCTTTCCCAATACTCAATGTTAGAAGAGCCAAGGTATAAAGTGAGCAGCTCCTTCATTATGTATAGGCTATGTGCACATGATTGCTACTTTGGCAATTATGGTCCAAGTGACAAAACATTGCTACATCATCACAGCCCCAAGTGGTATTGACTTGTTATGTTGCAGGACGTGGTGAAGTGTTTAGGGGAAGAATTTGAGCTGTAAACTGTATGTAAATATCTAAGGTTCACATTGCATGTAATGCCTGGAGGTGTGTTTCAGTGTCAGTATATGGGTGTCTGTGAAATGCTGTTGGCCATTGAAGGCCTTAAGTTGCTCAAAAGTAAAGCCCTCTCGGTCACAGAATGGAACAATTAGACTGCTCACTCTGGGTATAGTTGAAAACACTGCTATCCAGATTTCAGTCTTTCATTTGACATGATGGCTCAAGTATAGTTGATGGAGCAAACTGGCCCGGAATGAGATATGACTGATGCCAGGGCATCAGGTATTGGCCTATTTGATTGTCTATTATGGTCACACCTCAGATGGATGTTGAAGAAACAAAATACCTTCCATTTGACATATGGCCCCAACTAAAAGGTTTATGTGCAGTCAATGGCTGCCAATATTTAGAGGAAATCTTTGATTTTTGTAAAACTGTATGATCAGCATACCTACTCCTCTCTGACAAGTGAGAATGAAATGTAAATAGTTCTCATTGTTTAGAGAATATCCCTCGCAGAACAGTAGGCACCAAACTGTGAGATATGAAAATCACCTGCAGTTCCAGCCAGAAAAGAACAAAGACATATTGACATTTATCACCACAATCACCTTCACAGCTGTTGGTAATTGAAGTCCCTGCACTGTCCTGAGGTTGCAAGAGATTCAAGTAGGCAAATTGCTTCCTGAGCAAATATTCTGCGTAAGTATGGCCTCCCATTGATAACCTTTCTCCATTCATCCTCCTCCCTCTTCCAGAAACGTATCCTGCTCTGCACCTTCCGTATTCCAAGTGGCAAGGTGCCAGTGCATGCAATTCTGGAAGTACCTGCTTTGGCATCAGCAACAATTTGTTGGGAATTTGGCAAACTTTCTCCTTGTGGTCTTTGGCAAATTGAAATGGCTATAGAAAGCACCAAACATTTATAGAATCAAATAAACTGTCAGAAAAAAATCAACAACAAAAGCATGAAGGAGCATCATTAAAATGCAAGGATTATGCAAGGGAATATCTCAGTTTTAGGAAAAAGGATTTTGTTTAAAACACAGGCTGTTGGTCCCAAGACCAGGAAGGACAAAGCTTTACAAGTACTAAACAAAAAAAAACACCAAACAGATTGGCTCCAAATTGGCTAGGAAGATTATGATATAATCAAAGAGACAACAGAGCCTATTGGAAGCTACTGTGTAATATTCAAGATCACGAGTTCCCATTGTTCCACAATACCAGCTAAATGAGGGGCAGGAGAGATTTTCAAACAAAGCAAAAAGAACCAAGAGATGCAACTTTTAGTTGGTTTTCACAGTCTGAGTAGAGCAGTCAGAACATGGTATAATTGAAAAGGAAGGTGTCAAATGATGTGGAAAGAAAGAAACATGAGGCATATAGCTGTACAAAATCAAAGCATCAGAGTAGCGTGTCTCTCTCTCTCTATCTAACAACAGGAATGAAGGATGTTGCTTACCTCAAGGGCCAAGCACAGTGCTAATGACATTGACTAGAGAAGACACAACCGGGAAAACATTTCATCCATAGTAAATTCAGCACCATGTGGAACGTCCCTTACATTTCTGGAGCAAACCATGAACAAGTTTGACAACCATGAATAAGGGAATATGGGAGGCCTTAGTTCAACAAAGTCCAAGGGAAGTAATCTGCGTTGGTATTAGTCATACAAGAATGTTCATAATCAGTTGTATCATATTGATATTTGTTGTATATATTAAACATATCCTTATTCTTCAAAATCTGAAACTCATTTTGATTGCATTAGTCATCATCCTTCAATGAGGTTCATAAAGGTAAGCCCAGACCTTTGACTGTAAGGGGAAATGATGGTCGAGTGGTCCAACTGCTAGATTATCAAACCAAATCCTCAGTTAATGTTCTGGGGACTTGGGTTTGAATCCTGCTTCAGCTAATGATGGATGGAACTTAGATTCAATGAAAAAGAACACCTGGCATTAAGAATCTACTGATGACCATGAAACCATTGTTGATTATTGGAAAAACGTATCCAAATCACTAATGTCAATCAGGCAAGGAGATCTTTCATCCTCATCTGGTCTGGCCTATATGCGACTCGAGACTTACAGCATTGTAGTTGACTCTGAACTGTCCCCTGCCTAGCAAGCCACTCAAGTGTATCAATCACTACAAAGTCTCGACAAAGAAATCACCGGAAAAGACAATAGCGGAAACAGCACTGTCAAGCCTACAAAGTCCTCCTTTATTACATCAGGGGTCAAGTACCAAAACTGAGAGATCTGTTTCATAGACTAGTCAACTGACAGCCTGACATAGTCATACTCATGATATCATACCTTACAGACAATGTCCCAGACACCCCAATCTCCATCCCTGAATATATCCTGTTCCACTGGAAGAACACACCCAGTGAATTTAGCAACACAATGGCATACAGTCAGGAGGGAGTTGCCTCAACTTTGACTCCAGACCCCATGAGGTCTCGTGGCTTCAAGTTAGACATAGGCAAGAAAACCTCCTGCTGGTTTTCACATCCCCTGATTGATGAATCAACATTTCTCTATATTGAACAACATGTGGCAAGGGCATATAATGTACTTTGTGTGGGGGATTTCAATATCCATTACCAAGAGTGGCTCAGCAGCAGCATTACTGATCAAGCTGGTTGGGTCCTAAAGAACATGACTGCTAGATTTTTTCATGGCAGGTGGTGAAGGAACCAACAAGAGGGAAAAAAAAATACTTGGCCACAACATTTCCAATCTGCTGACTGCAGATGCATCTGTCCAGGACGGTTTCAGTGAAGCACCACTGCACAGTCCTTATGGAGACAAGTCCTGCCTTCACATTGAGGATACCCTCCACCATGCTAAATGGTTCAGACTTCAAACAGTTTTAGTAGCTCAAGTCTGGTCATCCATGAGGTGCTGTGGGCATCAACAGCAGCAGGATTGTTCTCCAGCACCATCTGCAAACTCATGGCCCAGCACATTCCCCCATCCCACCAGTACCATTGAGCCAGTAGATCAACCCTGTTTCAATGGAAAATGCAGGGGGCATGCCAGGAGCTGTACTAGGAATGCCTAAAAATCAGATGTCAACATGATGAAGCTACCAAACAGGACTACTTGCATGCCAAACAGCATAGGATAGAGCTAAGTGATCCTACAAGAAACAGATCAGATTTAAGTTCTGGTGGTGGTGGACAATTAAACAACTCACTGGAGGAGGAAGCTCCACAGATGTCTCTATCCTCAGTGATGGGGGAACACAGCACATCAGTGCCAAAAGCAACATTCAGCTATAATTGCCTCCTCCAGTGGTCCCCAGTCTCACAGATACCAGCCTTCAGCAATTCAATCCACTTCACAAGATACACAAAACATTTGGAGGCATTGGATCATGCAAAGGCTATGAGTCCTGACAACATTTTATCATAGGACCAAAGATATGTGCTTTGGAATTTGCCGCTACCCAAGCCAAGTTCTTCCAGCACAGTTACAACACTGGCATCCACCCAACAATGTGGAAATTTGTTCAGGTATGTCCTATACACAAAAAACAGGACAGATCCAACCCAGCCAATTACCACCCCTTTAGTCTACTCTCGATAATCAGTAAAATTATGGAAAACGTCATCAACAGTGTTATGAAGCAGCACCTGCTCAGTAATAGCCTGCTGATGCCTAGTTTGTGTTCTGCCATTCAGTTTCTGACCTCATTACAGCCTTGATTTAAACATGGCCAAAAGTTCTAAGTTCCAGAGTTGAGGTAAGAATAACAGCCCTAGATTTCAAGGCTGCATTCAACCAAGTATGCCATCAAGAAACCCAACAAAATTGAAATCAATGGGCATCAGGTGTCAACTCTCTGCTGATTGATGTCATACTTAGCACACTGGATGGTGATTGTGGTTGTAGTTGGTGGAGGTTTGGATGATGGTTGTAGTTGTGGTTGTAGTTGGTGGAGATCAGTCATTTTGGCTCCAGGACATCTCTGCAGCAGTTCCTCAATGTAGTGTCCTTCGCCCAACTTTCTTCAGCTGCTTCATCAATGACCTTCCTTTTATCATAATGTCAGAACTGGAGATGTGGAGATGTTTACCAATAGGAACACCACTATCTGCATGCTCTCCTCCAAGCCACTCACCAGTGTGACTTGGAAATATATCACTGTTTTTTTTACTATCACTGTGCCAAAATTCTGGAATTCCCTCTCTAAGGGAATTGTGGATCCACCAATAGCACGTGGACTGCAACTGTTCAAGTAGGCAGTTCGCCACAGCCTTCTTAGAGCAAATAGCTCAGGATAATAAATGTAGGCCAGACACTGATGCCCATATTCCATGAATGAATAAAATAAACAAGTTCAGCTGTGACCAGCAAAACTAGATGACCATCACATGATCAGAAATGCCCATAAACCTGCAAACATTTGTGGATTATCTGCAATAATTTTATAGAGGTAAAAACAATGACTGCAGATGCTGGAAACCTGATTCTGGATTAGTGGTGCTGGAAGAGTACAGCAATTCAGGCAGCATCCAAGGAGCAGCAAAATCGACCTTTCGGGCAAAAGCCCTTCATCAGGAATAAAGACAGTGAGCCTGAATTGTGGAGAGATAAGCTAGAGGAGGGTGGGGGTGGGGAGAAAGTAGCATAGAGTCACGACATGGTTGAAGAGCATCAGGGAAGAGGAAATGACCTGGGAGTTGCAGTGGGAGAGGGACTCCCTGAGATTCTTGCAGAGAGAGGAGGAAAGCTTCTTCAAGGCATGCATCCTTGCAAGAGGATTCACAGTAGGGTTAAAATCAATGAGGTAAAAACAATGACTGCAGATGCTGGAAACCAGATTCTGGATTAGTGGTGCTGGAAGATCACAGTTCAGGCAGCATCCAAGGAGCAGCGAAATTGACGTTTCGGGCAAAAGTCCTTCATCAGGAATAAAGGCAGTGAGCCTGAAGCGTGGAGAGATAAGCTAGAGGAGGGTGGGGGTGGGGAGAAAGTTTTATGATAGCCATAATGAGCTAATTACCATTGATACGATTCTTTTTTGAGCTCTCACTCAGAGAGCATGCACACAGCTATGAAACAACATCCACATGGACTGCTGGAGCACTCAGAAATAATCTGCATATATCATCCTTTCACTGGAAAGTAAAATCCTACCCATTGGAAAATTGTTTTTTTGGAGCAGTCAGGGATTTAAACCGGGAAAGGCTGAAACATTATTTTGACCTCACTCTATTAGCATGAGACTCTGCCTATGAAGATCAGGATTGGGGAAAACATGGAATAAACTCATGTAAAAACTTAGCAGTCTACAAAATCACGTAATCCTGGGCATGTCTCCATTTAGGATGCGAAGAGATTTTCCAACTAAACAAATGTTCAAGAAATGCACATTGAGGAACCATGGAGACCATGTTATATAATAATCATGATTTGGAGATGCTGGTGTTGGACTGGGGTTGACAAAGTTAAAAATCAGACAACACCAGGCTATAGTTCAATAGGGTTATTTGGAAGTACTAGCTTTTGGAGCACTGCTCCTTCAACCACCTGAAAGCTAGTCCTTCCAAAGAATCCAATAATTGACTACTGATGTAACATAAGAATGCCAATGTTTGGAAATAAAAATTATGATTGACACACTAGAACTCTTGTTCCATGCAATTCACTATTATGAGAATGAAGTTGCCTGTTTTCAGAATTGAAGCATAAGATGATGTTTCTGAGTTTGGTCCACTGACCACTAGCTGTTGGCAAGAACAAAACTGTATTTCTCTGTTGGTTCTGTATTCTTTGCTTGGAAAACCCACAAGGTATTTATGCATTGTCAAATCAAAGTACACATAAGCCACCTCAAACAAACAAGTAACTGGTGTCCTCCTTCAGTCTGTAATGTCTTAATGGGCTTTCAGCCGTGATGAACCATTGTAGGCACTCACAAAAGCATTCTCTATTAATTGTCCATTGCATGTATTAGAATAGTGCAGAATGAAAAGAGGGATCTTTTCTGCTGCAAATCTCAGAAATAATGAACTGGGCAGGCCTTGTAACAAGTGGGCGCTATCCTTGCTTCTGAGCAAAAGGGAGAAAGTGAGGACTGCAGATGCAGATGCTGGAGAGTAGAGTTGAGAGCGTGGTGCAAGAAAAACAAAGCAGGTCAGGCAGCATCCAAGGAGTAGGAGAATCGACGTTTTGGGCATAAGCCTCTTCAATCAGGAAACCTTGGGCTTATGCCCAAAACATCGATTCTCCTGCTCCTCAGATGCTGCCTGACCTGCTGTGCTTTTCCAGCACCACACTTCTGATTCTGAGCAAAAAGATTTGGTTTCAAATCCCATTCCAGGACTTAATGGCTGTAGAAGGCAGGTTCCTAACCTGGCCAAACAGGTTCATTATCAGACTGCAAATCCTTCCAATATGCCTATGTGGAAATGGGTGAGAGTTTCCTGGTCAGCCAGAATCATGCAGTAGCTGCAGCGCAAGACTTTCAAAGGTAAAGGGGTTTTTTTTCACAAAGGTCTGTACACTGCAGAAAACAATCTCCTAACTTTGTGATTTGACAAAAACAACAATCATAAACTACACAGGCTTGAACTCTAAAATGGTATTTCTGGTGCCCAAATTGATGTCATAATCTGTCCACTCTTCACCTTTTGACTACTACTCGTGAAATATAATATGGTATATGGCAGGACTTCCATCAAAATTGCACCTATCTGCCATGGTAGAATTTTAGGTTTTAGGTGAGAAACCTAGTGTCAGGATCAAATATACACTCCCAACCCTGCTTCCTGTTGGTAACTGCCACCTGGCAGTGATTTTTCCATTATTTAGCTAATTAGCAGCCAGAGGTCATGCTCACAAACCAGAAGAGGAAGGTGGACAAGCTGTCAAAGCGAGTAGGTCATATAGGGCCCTCCAGCATGTAAGCTGCAGCCTGTCATTCCAGATAAGGGTGACAGAGGATGCTTCAAGACGGTCAAATCCTCTCAGCACTTTTATAAGTTTTGAACTAAACAATGATCCCAGTTGTTAGGCCACCATTTCCTGAAGTTGCCCCTGTGGGCAGATAGGTGGGAAGTTCCTGTCTGCCCAGCCCATTTCCAGGGAAATTAGATTAGATTACTTACAGTGTGGAAACAGGCCCTTCGGCCCAACAAGTCCACACCGACCCACCAAAGCGCAACCCACCCATACCCCTTACCTAACACTATGGGCAATTTAGCATGGCCAATTCACCTGACCCGCACATCTTTGGACTGTGGGAGGAAACCGGAGCACCCGGAGGAAACCCACGCAGACACGGGGAGAATGTGCAAACTCCACACAGTCAGTCGCCTGAGTCGGGAATTGAACCCAGGTCCCTGGCGCTGTGAGGCAACAGTGCTAACCACTGTGCCACCGTGCCTCCCTCTAAAATGCATCCAGGCAGCAGATATATTCTTCAAATTACAGTGGTCCCACTTGTCATCCGGAAAATTCCAATTGTTCTTAACAGGCCTTTTGTTTAACTTAGCTGGCATACCTACAACCTGACCTTTATCTGACCGACATGGGATAGTGTGGCAAGCCTGCACCCAGAAAAAAGTAACAAAATTACCATTGTCATTCTTCCTCCCCAAATGCAGCTCTATTTTGGATAATAGGAGTTGGATTTTGATTCTCCTCCCTCGAGTAAAAAATGAGGTCTGCAGATGCTGGAGATCACAGCTGCAAATGTGTTGCTGGTCAAAGCACAGCAGGTTAGGCAGCATCTCAGGAATAGAGAATTCGACGTTTCGAGCATAAGCCCTTCATCAGGAATAAGAGAGAGAGAGCCAAGCAGGCTGAGATAAAAGGTAGGGAGGAGGGACTAGGGGGAGGGGCGATGGAGGTGGGATAGGTGGAAGGAGGTCAAGGTGAGGGTGATAGGCCTAGATCATAGATTTGTGAGAGCTAAAAATAGCGCAACATGTCAGTTCCTCAGCCTGTGGGCCATTTTGCTGGAGACAGGATTTTTCAGTTGGCTGCAGGGCCTCAAAGCCAATGGAGACGCAATCCAGGGATCAATACCCCATGTAGCCTTAGACAACCTTGATGAGACTGTATGTGAATGTATGATAAACTGCTGCTGGCTCTATTATCCTTAAAGGTAACAATGATGTTATCAACAGATAAGTTGTTTAGCAGTAATTGTTTAATGTTTTTAAATATTTTGATCATAGAATAGAATTTCTACAATTTGGAAACAGTCCGTTCAGCCCAACAATCCCACACCAACCCCTCCAAAGAGTAACCCACCCACACCCATTCCCTTCCCCTATACCCCTGACTAATGCACCTAACCTACACATCCCTGAACACTATGGGTAATTTAGCGTGGCCAATTCACCTAACCTGCCCATCTTTGGATTGTGGGAAGAAGCCAGAGTACTCAGAGGAAACCAACACAGACACAGGGAGAATGTGCAAACTCCACACAGACAGGCTGGAATCAAACCCGGATCCCTGGTACTGTGAGGCAACAGTGCTAACCACTGAGCCACCTTGCTGCCCATGTTATTTTGGAATAATTCACAAGAGTGGTTGCTTAAGATATGGATTTCAGTTTTATGTATATTTGCAGTGCAAGTGGGTAGTATGCGAATTGTATAAACAGTCCTGAAGTGCGCAATTTGGAATTATCAGAAAGAAGCATCTCATTTCAGAATTCAGATTCCATGATCAGAATCAACATTTTTAAGATACATGATAGTGAGATTTTTAAAATGTATTCATTAATGGACTGGTCATCATTGTTGAGCCATCATTTACGATCTATTTCTATTTGAAATTAGTGGATGTTGAGTAGCAAAATGTTTTGCTTTTGGATTTGATTCAAGATTGTAGTGGAGAGAATGGGAGAGCTAAAATAAAAGGAAAACTAGCTTTATAGATTTTAACTTGCAGATGTATATAATATTCTTGGCATTGTTAGGCTACTAAAAATACTTAGTAAGTCTGCAGACCTCACTGCTCTGCCTTATATCATCTATGAGGCTGTACAAGTGACCAAACCATGTGATGTTGCACCATGTCCTGTGATGATGTATGATTGAACATAACCTGTTAAGAACTTAACATCTGCTACAACGCATTATACTTCATCTCCTCCACTTCCACTATCCACTAAGTCTCTGATTCCTATTTCCATAATGTGAAAATCAAACAAACTACAACTTAAAACTCTGATGTTTTGCAGTCAAGTTCATCAATTATCCCAGATTTTATATGACTGTCCAATAAGAGGGGCAGTTGTCCAATGTCCTGGATTGTTTGGTACATCCTTTGACCCTCATATAAAAAGGAGGCACTTGCTTATTGCCAGGTGATTACTGCATAGGCAGTATGTACCCAAAAATGCACACTACGCTCTCCTTCCAGTGCACACTTTCACTGGTTTGCCAACAGTTGCCAACAAACAGGTCCTAACCCCACCCCATCCACATACTTCCCATAGGCACAATTCCACCAGCTCCAATGCCAATGCCAAACAACCCCTGTTTTTACAATAGAGGTGGTCATCTAATTACAGTCTTTAACTCTGTTTTCTTCCTTCTCTTAGATCTTCGTTCTTTTTCTCTTCTGAACTAGCTCTCCTGGTTGGAGATTTGGTAGGTTGTGTGTCTTGTGATACTTGCTATAGTTTCGCATCTAATTCAAATTTTTTTTTTCAATTTCCCTCTCACTTTGGCCATTTGATCATCTTGTACCTGCAGTTGAGTGTATATCATTTGACAGAGAGTTCATGATGCTTTGTCCCAGAAGCATATATTGTCCTGTTACGAAGATCACGTAAAGGTTCACAGATAGCAGCTAGGTTGTGATTTGATTTGACTCATCTGTGAATCTTTCAAGTTCAGTCACATTTTAAAGGGCCAGAAATGCTTGGTTGTTATTTTCTTTTGTGGATCAAATCTGACACCAGATACATCCACAATCCTACAAGGAGCTTGACATTGTCATCGGAAAGATTTCTGGTGCTTATGTGATGGAAAAGGGTAGTTTGTTGAAGTAAGACCTTCAACAAAGAAAGAAAAAAAATGAAGTAATGAAGGTTGTGAACAGCTTACTCTTCTTAGAGGGATTGTTGTCAAAACCCAGTATTTGCATCTAGTTTTGTAAAGGTTGAATGCTTTCTCAATTTATCTAAATGCCTATCCACAGATAAAATATGATGAACTTCATATTCCACAAAATTGTTCAGCTGAATAAGATCTACAGAAATTCTGAAGATCTGTGGGCTTTGGCACAGGGATCATTCTGAAGCATCATCTTGTTGGTTCTGTCACAGGTGAAATAATATCTATTTCAACAATTTTCTTCTTCACAAGAGTAGATAAGGACCTTTTCAGAATGTAAACAGTCATACAAGTGCTACCTCTGGTAGTAGAGATAAGTGATATATGCATCAAGGTATGTTTCTTAGTCCTGCAAACAGTTGAGGAAATTATAGTCTGAAGGGATTTGACTGAACTTCTCACTTTTTCAGTAGCTCTGCTCTGAAGTCAATACAGACCTTCCTATTCAACACTGAGCAACTCTGGTCCTTAATAACATTCAGTGTTTCAGTGACTTGTTTCTCCTACTATTGGAGAGATGTGTTAGGTTGTCCTATGGCTTTGCGTTTGATCACTCCGAGCCCATATTTTTACATTATGACTGGAGAGAACTTCCCTTGCCAGTATGGTTCAGCATCAGAAAGAATCAAAACTGTTGCACCTGCATCTAACTTCAAGTGCCTTTTATTTCCCTCCAGTGGGAATACAGTATTCGAGTAACAACAGTTTGGTTTCTGAATTTCTCCATGGAAAGACACCTCAATATCATGGATATCATCTACTTCATGGATTTTGTCATCTTTTAAGGATTTCCTTTTATGTCCATTCGGTACAATTCTTAACTATGATAGAGAGCTTGGAAGTTGCTCATCGTTCCACTTCTTGTAAGTCTATGTTGGTTATTTATGAATGTACTAACACTTTTTCCTTGATATTAGGAACATTTACTAAATTTAGCCTGCTCAGCAAGAGTATACTTTCTCAAAATGAAGTGTACATCTGCTCCTTTGATTACTTCATTGTTTGTTGCTTTCTCCTCATCAATACCCTGTAGGATGAGGATGTCATCTGAACAAAAAGTCACCCATTGCATGTAGGAACTTGGGAATATAGGAACAGAAGTCAGTCGTTCAACCTGTTAAGCTTATGCCATCATGCAATTAAATTTTCCTGATCATCAACCTTGATACCATTCTCCCTTAATGTCATTACTTTGCAGACATACATTGACTTCTGAATTGAATGTGCTTAATGATTGAGCTTCCACAGTGCCCTGGAACAGAGAATTCCAAATATCCACATTCCTTTGAACAAAGAAAGTTATCTTTGTTTCAGTTGCAATTAAAAACAAATCACAGAGTTGTTCCTTCAGAAGGAGGTCATTTGGCCCATCATGCCTACACAGGCTCTTCAAATGAGCATTACTATGTTGTGCCAATCTCCTGCTTTTCCGCCATACCCTTCCACACTATTTCAATTTGAATAATCATCCAATGCCCTCCTGAATGCTTCAATTAAACCTGCCTCCACCACACTTCCAGGTAGCACATTCTGTACACTAACTACTAGCTGAGTGAAAAGCTTTTTTCTCATGGTTTCTTTTGCACAGCACTTTGCAACATTGCCCTCTCATTCATAACAAGTATGATAGATAAAAACTTGTCATTTGGGATTTTGATTTTAAAATAGAGGCAGATGGATTGTTGGTTATTTATATGAAGGTAATTTTTATTTTACAAGATCAGCTTGGTAAACTTTTGCTTCACTTCTTCCATCATCAAACCATCTTTCCTCATATAAAGAGAGTAAAACTGCACACAATACTACAGTGGACTCACAAAGGACTTGTACAACTGTCGCAAGACATCCCTGCTCCTGTACTCGAATCCTTGTAATGAAGGCCAACATTTGCCTTCATCACGACCTGCCGTACCTGCATGCTTACATTCAGGACACACAGGTCGCATTACACTTCCCCTTTATCCAATCTATCACCATTCCGATAACAATCTGCATTCTTGTTTTTGCTGCTAAAGTGGATAATGTCACATAAATCCATGTTATGCGTTGTTTGCCATACATATACCGACTAACTCAATTTGTCTAAATCACACTGCATACTAGTCTGTCTGCATATTCTTCATTATTTACTTTCGCATCCAGCTTTTGGTTATTTGCGAAGGTGGAAATACGGGGTGACTACGGGGTCGGTCTCCGTGGCTTCAGTTACTGATGGTTTACTGTGACCCGAACACAATACAGAAAATGTTCCAGAACCAGGGACCAGTGGGCTGCCAGGAAGGTAAATTTCCCATTTAAATGAATGGGTTCACACCTATCCATTGTTCCGGGCTTCTGTGGTAGGTCTTGAAATGTATCCCCCGCGGGACTACTGTATTACGTTTAACTCCTTTGTATAAATCATTTTTAAACAGTAGCCACCTGTACCCAGGGGGAACGTTCCAAGACCTACTGCAGAAGCCCAAAACTGTAGATAGGTGTGAACTCATTCATTTAAATAGGAAATTTACCTTCCCAGCAGCCCCCTCATCCCTGGTTCTGGAACATTTCCTGTAATGTGTTCGGTTGTGGTAAACCGCAGGTAACTGAAACCACGGAAACCAACTCCGTGGATACACCGGTCGTCCTCTTTTGTGAAATTGTGGTCCAAGCAGTAATCCAAGCCTGCTATTCACCTAATCCAACTTTTTGTTTTCTATCTGCCAGGCAATTCTCTGTCCATATCAGTGCACTATCTCCAAACCATGAGTTTTAATTTTATATGCTAATCTCTTATATACTACCTCATTGAGAGTCTTCTGAAAGTCCAAGTCAACCACATCAGCTGGCATACCCTTATCAATTATTACTAATGACCTTTAGGGAATAAATTTGCTGTCATTTTCCGGTCTGGCCTACATATGACTTCAGACCCACACAACATGGTTTGCTCTTAACAGTAAATGTTGTCCCAGCCAACAGTGCCAGATCCCATGAATGAATAAAATAAAATTCTATAAATTACATCCTGTAACATTCTTGTAGATTTGTTTAGCAAAATCACCCTCAGTAAATCTGACTCTGCTGACTCTATCTAATACTGTCACTGTTTTCAGAGTGCTTTGCCATTTATTCTTTTATAATGAACACTAGTATTTTTCCCACAACTGATGTCTGGATAGCTGGTCTATAATTCCCTGTTTTCCCACTGCCTCCTTTCTTAAATAGCATAGTTACATTAGCTATCCTCCAATCCATGAAACTATTCCAGAATCTATAGAATCTTGAAAGATGACATCCTAAAGTACACTGGTACATAAATTATTGGAGATTTATGGCTTTGAACTCATCAATTTCTCAGCACAAATGCTGACTTTCTTCAGTTCCTCCCTCTCGCTAGATCCTGTGCTTCCCCAACATTTTGGGGAAGTTATTTGTGTTATCCTTTATGAGAACAGAACCAAAGTATGGATTTAATTAGTCTGGATCTCTTTGTTTCGATTATAAGATTACCTACTTCTGATTATAAGGGACGCGCATTTGTCTTCACTAATCTTTTTTTCATCATTTACTGGTAAAAGCTTTACAATCTGTTTTTGTGTTCTCTGCAAACTTACTTTTGTACTCTATCTTCCCCATCTTAATCAATTCCTTTGACCTCCTCTGCTGAAATCTAAACTACTCTCATTCCTCTGGTCTGCTGCATTCTTTAGTCAATTTGTATGCCCCTTCATTAGATTTAATATTATTTGTAATTTCACTTGTTAGCCACAGTCTGGCCACCTTTCCCATTTCATTTTTGTGCCAGATGGGAATGAACAACTATCTCAATTCCTGCATGAGCTCTTTAAATATTTGCCATTTCCTATCCACCGTCATCTCTTTAAGTAATGTACCTCAATTTATCATAATCAGTTCTCCTTTATATAATCTTAGTTTCCTTTATTTAGATTCTGGACCCTTTTCTTAGAATCAATTACATCATTTTCCATCCTCATGAAGAATTCCCTCATATTATGGTTATTCTTCTCCTAGAAGTTATGACTTCAGTTCAGAAGATTCAGGAGTTCAGTACTGAAACAAAATAGTTTTATCCTGGCAGAAGAATACAGTTTTGAATTCTGAGGAACTAGTCAGCTGATCCAAAAGCTGGGTCGGTTGTACAGCAGTGTTACACTTGCTAGAACTGAAAGGGTACAGGTCATCAGAGTTATGAAAGGCTTGTGACAGAATTTGCACAAGAACTGTAAAACTGCCTCAAGCACTCCAAGGAAAAGAAACTGTGAAGAATCAGTTAAGTGAAAAATTAAAGAGTTGAGATAAGAGTGATATTTCTCTATAATGAAGTTTCTGCAAAAGTGTCGCAGGTAGTTAGGATAGTGAAAGCGGCGTTTGGTATGCTTTTCTTTATTGGTCAGAGTATTGAGTACAGGAGTTGGGAGGTCATGTTACGGCTGTACAGGACATTGGTTAGGCCACTGTTGGAATATTGAGTGCAAATTCTGGTCTTCTTCCTATCGGAAAGATGTTGTGAAACCTGAAAGGGTTCAGAAAAGATTTACAAGGATGTTGCCAGGGTTGGAGGATCTGAGCTACAGGGAGAGCCTGAACAGGCTGGGGCTGTTTTCCCTGGAGCATCGGAGACTGAGAGGTGACCTTATAGAGGTTTACAAAATTATGAGGGGCATGGCTAGGATAAATAGACAAAGTCTTTTCCCTGGGGTCGGGGAGTCCAGAACTAGAGGACATAGGTTTAGGGTGAGAGAGGAAAGATATAAAAGAAACCTAAAGGGCAACTTTTTCACGCAGAGGGTAGTACGTGTATGGAATGAACTGCCAGAGGATGTGATGGAGGCTGGTACAATTGCAACATTTAAGAGGCATTTCGATGGGTATATGAATAGGAAGGGTTTGGAGGGATACTGACAGGTGGGACTAGACTGGGTTGGGATACCTGGTCGGCATGGACGGGGTGGAACGAAGGGTCTGTTTCCATGCTTTACATCTCTATGACTCTATAGTGTTAGGAAACAGATTGAAACTTTATGTTGCTAACTGTGTTAATACTTTTCTAATTTTAAAATACAGCTTTGTTTCTTTTCTCATTTCTATAATAAACTTATATTCTGTTATTAAATAATATCTGCAGCCTCGTCTGAATATGTTTCAATAACTGACTACCACAATAAACAACTGCATAAATTAAACAACTGATCTATCAGATAAGATTTAATTCTTGGATCTCACTTGTCCAGTATTACCATCAGTTGCATAATACAACTTTAACTGATATACGCATTATCATGCAATTATGCCGCAGGTTTTAGATTCATCTGACAGGGAAAACATTTTTTTCTACTTCCACACTGTTATGTTCTATAAAGATTTTGTAAGTTCAATCAGGCTATCCCTCACCTTTTTAAATTCTATGCAATATAAATTCTTGTCCTTCTCACAAAAAAAAGCAATATATTGTGCAAGTTGGAAATCTGAAACTAAAAACACAGAATGCTGGAAACACTCAGTAGGGTCTCGTAACATCTATGGCAAGAGAAATAGAGTTAACATTTTGACTCCAAAGACTCTTCTTCAGAACTTAATTCCCTAGCAGTGTGCACAGAATAGGTGTCATTGGCTGCTAAGTTTTCACCATGCACATCAATCACCACTGTCTTGCCCCCACGACCCTATCTAGTGCTCTTGCTCTTCTCTCACCTCATCCTTGGTCCTTTCCTGCCATCTTGCTGTCACAGAGGAGCCCCTCCCAGAACCAGGTGATGTGCTGAAAGCTGGGCTACTAGTGCCCACCCTCCCACCTCCCCAACTCATCTGCTCCATCCCCCTCACCTTTGTGTCGAAGAAGGAATGATTCATCATCTTGTCTGGACATGATGTTGTGTTCCTGCCCCTGCATGCTTCTTATTCCACCTAATGGCGGCATTCTGAAAAAAAATGCCATTGTCAAGCATGATTTTTCGTTCATAAATTCATGTTGACTCTTCCCAATTTAACCATTATTTTCTAAATGTCCTGTTGTCACCTTCTTTAGAATAAATTGTCTAACTAATAGATTTATAGTTCTCCAATTTCCCTGGTCCTCCCTTTGTAAATAGTGGGATTACATTTGCTATTTCATATTCTGCAGGTACATTTTCCAGGATCTACAGAATTTTGAAAGATAACCACAAATGCATCTATTATCTCTCTAGTCAGCTCCTTCAACATTCTGGGGTGAAGCTCATACGGTCCAGGGTATTTATCAATTCTCAATCCAATTAACTTTTCAGTCACCACATCTTTCATAATATTAATTCTTTTTAGGTCCTAAGTTTCACACGTCCCTAGATGACACAATATTTCTGGGGAATTTTCTGTATCTTCTTTCATGAAGACAGACACAAGGAAGATAACAGATTTAACAGTATACTGATCTGTTCACTGATTGCCTTCACAGTGAGGCCCAATGTGATACAACGTGTAGCAAATCTCCAAAACCAATTTCAGCCATGCTTAAGCGTTCATCAAATGGTAGAGACTTTCCTATCACTATTTTTCACACACTGCCACCGTACAATATTTTTGGCATTGTGGCATTTGTTAAATTAATGCAGGATTCCTCATCAAGTTGCATAAGTATATGAAACAGAAGCTTTGTTGAAATGTATCTTATTGCTCTGTCTTACTACTTCCTTACAGCTTTACAAGAGACCAAATCATGCAATGATGCCCATTTCCTGTGATGATGTACAATTGGAACTAATCTACTGACAACCCAGTATCTAATTTAACACCAAAAAACTGCAATGAGTGGTGCAGATTCACTTTGAAATTTATGTTTTAAATACTTAAAGGAATTTTGAGGAAAACAACATTTGCAAAGTATTATTATTTGAATAACTTTACACCACCCTCTATGCTTTCACAGTCAAGAATAATCAACTTCTGATTGCAAAATTGCATTGCTACTGTTAATTATTTGCTGTACAATATTTTAAAATAAGTTTGGTTCTTACCTTTAGACTTTCCAGTACTTCAGTTTGCTTTTAATTGCAATTACTCTATCTAGGGCTTTTCTAAATAGAATACATATTGCAACGTGTAAATGATTTTATGCTAGATCCTAATATAAAGAAAAATATACTGCTGACTGAGTTATTTGACTTATTTACAGGGATCTGAGGAATGGGGGATCATTCTTGGATAGTATATGGGAAGGCTTATATGAAACCATGGATGAATTGTGATAAACCATTAAGAAATCAGCCATGCAAAAGAAAATTCAATACATATAGTATCATGGAGATCGATGTAAATCCTGGAACATAAAGATGCAGATTCTGTATAAAGAATGAACATCACATTTGATCTTGTATTCACATGAGAATGGAGTCAAATATGGAAAAGGAGAAGAAATGTATGTTGTGATGATGGAGGAGGAGCACATAGTGTGGTCTTAGTGACACAATGGAGTCAAAAGAATTCTACCAAGAGGTAATGGACTGGAAATGGTAGAGTCAGGAATTATATTAAATAATGGCCTGCACTTTGAGATCATGATTGAGATAAATATGCATTTGAATATATCAACAATTAATAAACAAAATGTTATGAAAATTGATAAAGAAATTCTAGCACAAAATTTAAAACTGGTATGGGAGTTGAAAAAGATGAGCTTAAGTGGTTTAAATCACTAAGGAAATGAATAGAAGCCATAGCAGACTTGATACAAATGAAGAGGATATATGTGGGAAATATGTGGGAGCATGATAAAGAGACGTTTAAAAGAGTGAACGAGCAAGGGAACATTAGACATGCTGTTGTCCATTGAGGGATTAATAAAGAATTTTGGAAGAATTCAAGATACATATGTAATATGATGTTCATTTAAGGAACTATATCTTAAACTGCTATCACAGATTACACAGCTCTAGAAAGGATGTGATATTGACATCCTATGACCCTGTACACAGAATAGACTAGTGTCCTCCAAGGCAGTTGTGCTTCCCCAGCCTTCCACTTGAAACTGTATGTAAAGAGTACTTTCTTTCCAATAAGAAACACATACTATTGTTTTAGTAATGTTTCTTGTATATTTTACAAGAAATAGAAGAATGTATTAGATACAATAATTGAAAATACATACGTGAAAAATAAAGTTAGCCAGAACCAAAGTTTTACTGTGAATATAATTTAAAACACACTAAACATTGTAGCATAACCACATATTTTCTTTTATACAAGAAGGTGAGTTACACTAGCAAAGTGATGCAAATTTGGATGTTGATTATGGTACAACATACTAGTGAAAATAGCATTTTTGTCTCAAGGGCTGAGGGTGAGGACAGGAAAATCACCAGTGGGATTACCAGCATTTACATTTGTTCATAAAGAAATGGAAGTCTGTCTTAGAAAGTGTACTCTGTAGAGCATATTGCAATGATTGAAGGCAAAGAGAGGTTTGCCTTCATGTCATCTGGTTAAATTGCGCCAGCACTTAGGAAACACTAGATTTGGAGTGCCGAAAAGGCACCATTGGGTCTTTGGTGTAATATTGTGTAGCATCATGTTGCTCTGGTCAATTGGTTCACAACTGTTGAGAAGTCTTCCAGTTGTTAGGAAGGACTCTGAGAAGAGATAAGGACTAATATAAGAGCAAGAGAAGACATTATGTAAACTTTGTAATGCTGGTCAATGCAAAGCCAAATCAAACCATTTAATGTGTATGTCCAAAGTTTTAAAAACCAGGTTATCAACAATGCCAAAGCTTCCATTTATTTGGCACGTATAGCATAATAAAATGCCACACGATGATATATAGGAGTGCCGTGAAACAACAAATAACAAAAAAAAAGGCAAATCAGTGAGAATGACAGCCATTACATTAACACAGCAGTAAACCAAATGCAGAATCAAGAAATCCTTATAAAAAGTAAACTCAAAGGGAATTAGAAGGAAAACCCAGCACAAGTTAGTGTCTTAGTGGAACAAAGGATGACGGCTGTGCTGTTTGGAGGCCAAGCAGTGCAGTCTCAGGATATTTTTGCAAGAGTCCCTGGGGTTAGGGTTCTAGGCCAAACTTTTTCAGTTGCTTCCAATAGCCATCCTTCAAGATCAGCCATGGGGACACTTGATGATGATTTCACAGAGTTGAATACCATTGAAAATTCCTCAGACCCTAAAACAGTATTTGTGCATATGTAGCAAACTAGGACAGCATTTAGGTTTGGACTGCTAAGCTGTAAATAACAGTATTACTACATAAGTCCCAAAATTATCACTAAATCCCCAACAATTAGCATCCTGGGGCCTTATCACTAACCTGATACTGAACTGGAATAGCCATGCAAATGCTGTGTTTACAACAGCAGATCAGAAGCTATAAAATCTTAAGTGAATAACCACTTTCTGATTTTCCAAAATCTGTCCACCATTTACAATTTATAATTCAGGAATGTGATGGAATACTCTCCACTTGCCTGGATGAGTGCAGCTCTAGTAAACCTGGTACTATTCAAGACAAAGCAATACACAATTAGGAAGATACTAATTGTAGCCCAACCAGAGCCCACTTGCAAAAGTTGCACCACAATGTCCAACATTAGATATGATTCTATGATTGGACAGTATTTGCTGGATAATCCTTTAGTGTGTAAAGAATTATGCTGATAATCAACTAGTGTCGAAAAGTGTGGTACTGGAAAAGCACAGCTGGTCAGGCAGCATCTGAGGAGAAAGAGGAGAGTCAACATTTCGAGTATGACCTCTTCATCAGGAACCAGCATCTGCAGTCCTCACTTTCTCCTAGTTGGTGATAGCCAACTAGTCAGTCAAACTTTGAATGTGGTGCACATGCATGAACTGGAAGCTACGTATATTAATACACATTGCATTGTTATTTGAGACAGAAAGAACACATACATTCTTTGCGGCTGTTTCAGCTCCACAAAATAAATGACAGCTATCCTGTGGTTCATCTTTTAGGGCATGGCCTTGACCAGTCAGAGTCCACATGCTAACCAATCAGCAGTCTCCTTTCATGTAGTATAAATGTTGGTTTCACCTCTAAATTGGCCAACTGCAGAATTAGAAAATCATGAATACATATGAGTGGAGATAACTGCTATTCCTAGAATACAGTGGTCCAAATTGGACTAGTAATTACTCAATTCATACTATTAGCAGTTGCACTTAATATGATTTGTATTCTTCACAAGAATGCCGAGAACTAAAAGCTTTAATAAATGAAAATCAGAATGGAGAAAAGTAAATAAAAATGAAGAGCAAACAAAGGACAGGATATAATTGCTGATGAATTCAACATTCAAAAGAAAAAAAGGCAATGGACAGTTGAAACTTAGATGACAGAAAGAAAGATTTGAAAGTGTTAAGTCAGCAATGAATTCAATTAATTGCAATCCAAAGACACGAATTCAAACATGATGAAAGACAAGTCCAGGCATGAAGCAGAATTACTGAAAGGGAAGCATAACATGAGATCTTGTAGCAAAAGTAAGCCAATAGGGGAGAACCAGGGACTGAGGTGGAATTTATTAGCGTTTAAATAGACTGTGATGCTTAACCTTTCGTAAAATTCCTGAATGGGTTAATGGTCTAATACATGAAGGATATCTGAATAGTGCATGAATATATTTGATTGTACTTCAGTTGTGTGATATGTCTTCATTCTGCACTTAATAAAGTTACTACAAAACTTTGGAATCTAAGACTCATACATAATGTAATTTTATTAAATAAATAATAATTCAACGTGCATTTACTTGTGACTGCTTTTTATTTTGCTATATACCGTACAAACATTAAACATTTCTCAATGTTATGTATACCATGTCAACTTATGTAGTTGAATTTCTTTCTGCACTTTTCTACAACCTTTCAAAAATTACTGAGAACACTTTATGAACTGATGGATAAAATGATATAATAAGCATCTAAATGGAATAAATTTTAAGCTCATTGTTTTGAGTGAGATCAAGGCATGTTTGAAAATTTTAGTCAAAGTATCTAAAAAATATTTTGAAATGACATCTTGGTTGGGTTCAATGATCTTTCTCTGTGAAAAATATCCAATTCATTTTCATAGAAACAATGAAAAATTGCAAACAAAAATCAGGACACTGTAGTGTGGTGATGAAGACATCTTAACAACAAATAGAAATATATTTTTCTTCTAAACTTTTTAAAGTTGCTTGAATTGTTCAAAGTAAGAATATGTAAATCTAATACATAATCCCTGCCCACTACCATCCATCAAGAGTTAAGTAATGTGCTTTATGTCCCATTAAATAGCATTCAATGGAGCATGATAAAGTATAGACAGCATTATATTTCAGTGCCTTATCATTAAAAATATGTACATGTGAAAAACTGCATTCAGTTCTAGACCAATGAGGCAAATGTTTCCTCTGTCTGCTGGCTACACTGAGCCCATAAGAAATGAATGTATTTGCTCTTTGGAGGTAGATAATGCAGCATTTCTTGTCTATCCATAATTGCCCTGAGAAGGTGTTGAGCTTTCTCCTTCAACATAGAAATTGTTTTTACATCTGAATGATTAGCAAGGTTACTTCAGATAGCATTTCAACCCTACAATTAAGTCACGAGTATGTTCACTTTGCTGAAGGGCTTAAAGTAAGCAAATTGGGTATTTACAACCACATTGATAGATAAAGAATGTGGGCATAATTATGCTAGATGAAATTCAATGTCAAAAAGAGTGAGGCCATCCAATAAGGAAACAAGATTAGTTTCTAAGTGACAAAAAGTCAAGAACTGTGGACGTGCAAAGTGATTTAGGCATCCAAGTTCATTAACCAATTAAAGTTTGTGAACAGTTACAAAAGTGATGAAAAATGTTAATTGAATTGTAATTTTAATCTCAAGAAAGCTTAAATAAAGGACCTGAAAGTTAAGGTATGTTTTAGTAAAGTTCATGTGGGACTACATCTGGAGTATCATGCTCAGTTTCAAGAAGCATATATTGGTTTATAGGAAGTGAAATGAAGATTCACCAGAATTATGTCGGAGTTTCATAGTCATAGAGTCATAGAGATGGACAGCAAGAAAACAGACCCTTCAGTATCCTAAATTAATCTAGTCCCATTTGCCAGCACTTGGCCCATATCCCTCTAAACCCTCCCTATCCATTTACGATCCAGGTGCCTTTTAAATGTTGCAATTGTGCCAGCCTCCACCACTCCCTCTGGCAGCTCATTCCATACACGCACCACCCTCTGTGTGAAAAAGCTTTCCTTTATTTTAAAGGATTAAATTTTGGGGTCCTGTTACATTACATTCTTGAATGAAGAATGCTGAGGGGTGATCTCATTGAGAAGTTTATGTTGATGAAAGCATTTTATAAATCATCTAAAAACCAGATTTTCTCTAGTGGTGCAATCCAGAACAAGGAACTAAGCCATTAAGAGATGTTACCAGGAAATATTTCTATACACAAAGGATAGTAATCTGAGTTTCTCTCTCCAAAAACCTGTTAAGAGTCAGTCAATTGAAAGTTTTCATTAGTTAAGCTTATCAACAAATATGGACCCAAGACTGATACGTGTCATTTATACATTTGTCATAATCTAACTAAATGATGGAACAGGCTTGTAGGACTGAATAGCCTCCTCTTGTTCCTAATTTCAAAATAACCTCTTGATAATTTACAAATTTATTAAAATTAAATTTGACATTTGCTCTGGTGGGATTTGAACCTATATTTGCCAAGTGAATAAAACAACACATTCAGCTTTGCACTAATCCATAACCATCGCAATGCAGTTGCAAACATAGAGAGTACAAAACTGTTCTTAACTAGACAATAAATTAGCAATCTCAGTCAGAAAAAATATAGCATATTTGCTCTAGGAAACAGAAATGAGTAAACCTGCACTGGAGTGATTAAAACAATCCAGGTTTGAGGCTTAGGCAATTTAGACATTTTGTTCTTTGACTAACATGCTGCATCAGAGCTGGGAATGCTTAATGCTGTTACTGTGTATATGAAGCATGCATTTCTCATCATTAAAGTTACACAATTCATAAGCATAAACTTCATTAAAATGTTTAAGAGATTAGCTGTTCTCACTTGGCATTGCTCACAGTGAATAATGGACTTTTTAATATCACAGTTTTATATCAATGGGCATTTGTATGATGTGTAGGCGATAAAATTAAAACTTAATTTACATTGACTAAGTCAGATTTCAGTTTAATAAATCATAATCTGAGAACTTTCTGGAAATTTGGACGTCCACAACTCTTCCATTGGAGTCATCTCAGTTTCCTGGAAGCTTCCCACATACTTGAAAAACCCACTTAGAGTGTTTGTAGACCTGAGCATTGATGAAATGAAACCCTTTCTGATTCACAAAGGCATCTGCATGCTCTGAGGCAGCCTTGACAGCCACTAACTATGGTCAATGAGTCCCTGCACAAGAGGAATCCAGTTATGACTCTAATACTGATTTCCCTTTAGGCCTATTGGCTGTGAACATGATATATTGACCAGCCCAAACAAGTATGGCCTCCATGATATCCTTTACACAGTGGTGAGCTGCTGACTGAGAGATACCAAATATACCTCCAGACAATACTTAGAATGAACCACACACAAGATTAAATGCTGTTGTAAACTTTAAAGCAACAGACGTATCATGTCCATCACTTTCCATTGGCATCAACTCCTGCTCCAACATACTGCACAGCTCCATTACAGGTTCCCTAGAAAGTCGCAGTCTTCATAGACATGAGGGGGCAGTCATTTCCATGAAGTTGAGCCTCTGACATTGTATCCTTTCTGTTGTCTTATGGCCTACTTTGTATCCTCCAAGTCCAATCCAACTATTTTCTCAAATAGCTGCTCCATAGGACTACATTTATTTCACTCCTCTCATCATTGGAGAAATCAAACGATGAATGCATTGAGCCCATACAAAATGAATCCTTCACTGTGATTAATCTCTCAAGAACTTTGCTCTTCCTCTAATGCTTGCTGCAGACCTGACACTAAAAGCACTTATATTTAGAGTTATCTTCTGCAGTGGAACAAAACTTGACAGGCCCTATGGCCTCAATACACAGAGTACCTACCTCAGCAGAAAGCTGTAACCAGTACCTGGCACTTCCTCAGACACTGACTTGTCATTTAAATTTCACATCTTTTCAGAAAGTGAAATATCAAATCTTTAAAAATCCATGAGCCTACATGTGACAAAAGGTTTCGCAAAAATTCAAACAATTAGCTCTTTAATACCTTAATTAACTTGCCCATCTATGATCTATGAATCAACCATTAGCCTATTGCATTGTCTGAACCTTTTAAAATTGCTTGACATCAAAGAGCCATCCTGACATGGCCTGAAGTCATATTATCACAATTTCCCCTTCATTCCCACTTGCCTCCTTTCCAGCCAACACGGGGCTGTTAAAATTCAACCTTTTTGTTCATGCCACTTTCTATAACTTACTGGTGTCAGAAATTGATCATTATATTTTCTAATAACCTAACACAGTCTCCCGATCAGAAAGTTGGTTCTCACTTACACAAAACTGGCTGATAGTCTAGATTTGGTACACAGTAACTGGCAATGGCCTGGAGCGCAGTGGGCCATGTTGAAGCAAATGTAAATGGAATGAAAGTACAAAAGTAGCTGTTTTTCAAGTAATGTGCAGTTTTTGATTTGCATGTTCCAAGGCAGAAACAATTATTTCCATGAAATGACACTGGAGTATTGCAAGAGCAGACAATTGATTGTAATATTTAAGCAAGCTCCATCTGTTGCAAATCTGCTAAACCAGTGTTTCCCAACTCTTTCAAGCTTGAAAGTCACAATGCCTTGGAGACAACAGTGGGAGTGAGATTGACAGAATCTGAAGAATACCTACAAAAGCAGGGGTTGATGGGGGGAGGAAGACTTGCAAGAGCAGGGAAGGAAATGGAGCTCTTGATGGCTATTTTTGCTTTAGTTTTCATGACCTTACAAGTTCAGATCATAACCTCACTCGAGATTCCATACCCTCACTTTGAGAGCCTATGCTAGAAGTTCGTTTCAAGGTCTATCCAAGTACTGTACTGGGGGGGTCTCTGACTAGAACTTGGCAGGCTATGAGTCTTATCAATTTCCATACAGCAACCAGCTCACCAGGAAATTAGTTTGCAAAGGCATTAATATTGGCCTATGTGCTTGTTTGTGTATGGGTCTCTCAATCTTACAATTGTCAGAAATAAGAGTTTTTAAAGAAATGATGATGATAAGGATTTTATGTTTCTTTCCAAGATTCAACACATGCATGCAAAAGGTCAAATTAAGTTGAAGAGCATTATCCTGGCCTTAAAATCCATGGGAGTTGAATCACAGAGATTATGGTATTACATTTCAACACTACTGAAATAGGTGGGGTAAAAAGGAGAAGCTGTTGCAAGTGACCTTTTAGGAATATGGGAAGTATTTGTGAGCAGTAGGTGAGAAGAGTCACTGAGGTAGGCAGTGAGCAGCACCAAGCTGAACATGTGATAGGAAGACCCTGAGACAGAAAGTCAGCAGTGCAAAGAGCAGTGGGCGAGAGAAAGACTCAAAGACAAGTAATCAGTTGCACATCAATGAATGGGTGAGAAAAGAACCCCGATATATTTAGTCAGGATTAGAATGGTGCTGGAAAAGCACAGCAGGTCAGGCAGCATCTGAGGAGCAGGAAAATCAATGTTTCAAGCAAAAGCCATTCCTGATGAAGAGCTTTGGCCCGAAACGTCGATTTTCCTGCTCCTCAGATGCTGCCTAACCTTCTGTGCTTTTCCAGCATTACCCTAAACTTGAGTTTAATCTCCAGCATCTGCAGTACTCACTTTCGCCTCCGAGATATTTAGTCAGCAATAGAGCTCATTGGAGTTAATTAGTGAATATTTTGCTTTCTGATTTCTCATCTCCAATTTAAAGTAAATAGTCTGTAGTATGTTGTTCAGCTCAGCTGGGTAAAATGCGCATCCTGTGCCATGTCGGGAGTTATGGAGGCTTCACGACGACGATCACATATATAGAAAGTGTCTCCAGCAGCAAAGTCTTAACCTCTGGTCTTTCGAATTTGAACGGTGACTGGAATTATTGTGATGAATCTATGAGGCTGAGAACTATATGTTTAACAGAATGTTATAGATTAAAATAAAGCAGGCAGAAAGGGAATGAGTCACGACTAGACAATCTAGAAAGACTATGGAGAATTTGGGTATAAGCCCTTCATCAGGAATTACGCCCGAAACATCGATTCTCCTGCTCCTTGAATGCTGTCTGACCTGCTGTGCTTTTCCAGCACCACATTCTTGACTCTGATTTCCAGCATCTACAATTGTCAGTTTCTACCTAGAGGGTGACAAAAAGTGGCAACAGAACACTAAAAAATATTCAGTGTTTACATCTAAAAAGAAAAGACGGTTGGGGTGGTGCTGATAATAAATGAAATCAGTCTACTCGAGAGAGAGGATTTCCTATCGCAAGGCCAAGATATAGAACTGTCTGGGTGGAACTGAAAAACTACAAGGATCAGCAAACATTTGTGGAAACGGTTTCTAAGACAACAAACAGTAGTGGTAATCTATAATCCAGAGGGGAAGACCAGTTTAAAAAACTGCAATGTTTGGAAATAAATGCATAGTCATTCTGGATCTCCACTTTGAAGTACGTAAGGTGTGTAACATTCGTCTGCTTTACTGTTTTCTTTCTTCTGGGGTGTCATGAAATTAGAGGTGCCTTTGACAAGAGGAAGGCAGTAATCATGAGTGACTTCAATCTATGTATAGATCTGGTAAATCTAATGAGCACCATTGGTATGGAGGAATAATTCCTGGAATATGTTTATGATATTTTTCTGGAGCAATATATTTAGAGAATTACTTGGACAGAGGCTACTCATGTTCAAATATCATACAATGAGAAGGAGTTAATAATTATCTTGTTGTAAAAGCACCTTAAGAGAATAGCCATTATTGAATGATAATATTTCCCAATAAATTTGAAAAAAAATAGTAGTTCAATCTGAAATTAGAGTCATAAATTATAACAATTGCAATTATGAAGCTATTGGAGGAAATTGTCAGTGGTAGAGTTGAAAAGTACATTAACAAGTTTGACAGAAAATAGGTAATGGTTATTATTCAAATAATTAATGATTGGCTTACAAATTAAAACAAAGATTCCTATAAAGCAAAATTGCCCACAGGAAATGAGCCATCACCCAATAAGAGAATAATACAACAGTGTCACATCAAAGAAGGAGGCTTATAAAGTTGCCATAAAATTTTGTAAGCCTAAGGATTGGGAGACTTTTTGAATTTGGCAAAGTTGGATCAAAAAGGACTTCACTTGATGAAGGCTGAAAATGTGTTTCTGGAAAAGCACAGCAGGTCAGGCAGCATCCAAGGAGCAGGAGAGTCGACATTTCGAGCATGAGCCCTTCTTCAGGAATGAGGAAAGTGTGTCCAGCAGGCTAAGATAAAAGATAGGGAGGAGGGACTTGGGGGAGGGGTGTTGGAAATGTGATAGGTGGAAGGAGGTCAAGATGAGGGTGATAGGCCAGAGTGGGGGTGGGGTCGGAGAGGTCAGGAAGAAGATTGCAGGTTAGGAAGGCTGTGCTGAGTTCGAGGGATTTGACTGAGACAAGGTGGGGGGAGGAGAAATGAGGAAACTGGAGAAATCTAGGTTCATCCCTTGTGGTTGGAGGGTTCCTAGGTGGAAGATGAGGCATTCTTCCTCCAGCTGTCATGTTGCTATGGTCTGGCGATGGAGGAGACCAAGGACCTGCATGTCCTTGGCAGAGTGGGAGGGGGAGTTGAAGTGTTGAGCCACGGGGTGGTTGGGTTTGTTGGTCCGGGTGTCCCAGAGGTGTTCCCTGAAATGTTCTGCAAGTAGGCGGCCTGTCTCCCCCATATAGAGGAGGCCACATCAGGTGCAAATCATTTACTGCATCCGCCCTCCCTCGTCAGGTCCACACCCCCCACCAACCCAACCTCCACTCCCGGCACCTTCCCCTGCAACCACAAGAAATGCAAAACTTGCGCCCACATCTCCCCCCGTACTTCCTTCCAAGGCCCCAAGGGATTCTTCCATATCCACCACAAATTCACCTGCACCTCCACACACATCATTTACTGCATCCGCTGCACCCGATGTGGCCTCTTCTATATATAAATGTAAAATATCAAGAAACATATATAACAGATTGCAAACTGTTTGATAGGCATGTAAAAAGGAAATGATTAGTAAAGAAAAATATGAAACTATTAAAGGCAGAGACAGGAAAATTTATAATATGACATAGAAAAAGGACAGAAACATTAAGTAAGTACTTTGTGTCTGTCTTTACAGTGGAAGACAAGAGTAGTCTCCCTGAAATGAGTAAAGTTCAATGGAGTAGTATGTCGAAAATAGAGAAGTTGATTTTCGTTTAAAAAAAAACAATTTTGCTGAAATTAATTCAACTGAAAGTTAACAAATCCCTGGACCTAATGAATTCCCCCTAAAGTGTCAAAACATTCAGCAGCAGAGTTGGTTATCATCTTTCAAAATCTTATCATTTCTGCAATTGTGTCTGTAGAATGAAAGATTGTAAATGTAAGCCCATTATTTAACAGGGAGAAAAAAGAAGGAACTATAATCCATAAGCCTGATGCCCCTAGTAGGGGAAATATTAAAATCCATTTTAAGCCATGTGATCTTGGTTATTTAGAAATGAATTATTTGTTTGGAGCAACTTGATGGTTGAAGGGAAATTCATACTTGACAAATCTGATAGAGTTTTTTTTAACTTCTGGAGTTGAAAATTTGAAACCTGTGTATGTGGTAAACTTGGATTTTCAGAAAATTTTTGATCAAGTTTCACATAAGAGTTTAGTAAAAAAAAAAAATTAAAGTAATTCTGGGACAGAATGTAATATATTGTTTCGGACTGAGGATTGATCAACAGGCAGAAAGAAGGAATATATGAAGGCACAATACTGTGGATGCTGACAATCTTAAACAAACACAGAAAATGCTCTAGAAACTTAGCAGCTTTCGCAGCATCTGTGGAGAGAGAAACAGACTTAATGTTTCAAGTCCAGTTTCTTCTTCAGAATATTCTTCTTCAGAACTGGTTCAAGGGGCTTAATGGCCCACTCTTGCTGCTATTCTTCAATGTTCCTAAGTGCCCACCATTGAAATTCCAGCTTATATGGGAAAAAGCTATGTTGACAAAGCCCAAGGAAATAATTCATATTGACTAAGACTTGGTGCATCCAACATCTAGCCTTATTCCCAAGCATTCCACTTAATTCCGGCCTAAGATATGGTGAAAATGAACTGAACTATTTATGCATTGTCATTTGTTTTCCTCTCCATCTCAACTCAATTCACTCTCTGATCTTCATATGTTATTATTCAAACAGCAGCTCAAATTTTAACATATTTATAATTGGATATCTTAGGGTGGCACGGTGGCACAGTGGTTAGCACTGCTGCCTCACAGTGCCAGGGACCTGGGTTCAATTCCCGCCTCAGGTGACTGACTGTGTGGAGTTTGCACGTTCTCTCCGTGTCTGCGTGGGTTTCCTCCGGGTGCTCCGGTTTCCTCCCACAGTCCAAAGATGTGCGGGTCAGGTGAATTGGCCATGCTAAATTGCCCGTAGTGTTAGGTTAGGGGTATGGGTGGGTTGCGCTTCAGCAGGTCGGTGTGGACTTGTTGGGCTGAAGGGCCTGTTTCCACACTGTAAGTAATCTATTTTTACATCTTTTGAGTATCCTATCTTTCTTTGTTCCTCACGCATACATAAATTTACACATAGGCAGCTTTTCTGCTTAAAAGAACATAAGCATTTATCTATACTTCATATGAATAATGCTGCTTTCGCTTCTAATTCATTTATGGTTGGCAGTGGCATACTCTATACCAGTATTTACCATCTAATTTTATTCCTTTGGAGACAGTTGTGGTGAGCTACCTCCTGGAATCATGACAACCTTAGCCAGACGGGTAGCCCAGAAAATCTTACTGAGTGAGCTGATGTGGGACATGAAAGGTGGTGAACACATTCTTTTGGTGTTCCACTG
The DNA here is from genome assembly GCF_020745735.1 of Hemiscyllium ocellatum. NCBI lineage: Eukaryota > Metazoa > Chordata > Chondrichthyes > Orectolobiformes > Hemiscylliidae > Hemiscyllium > Hemiscyllium ocellatum. Next base: position 49,888,207 of record NC_083402.1, read on the forward strand.
TGGCGTATTTTCCAGTGTCATATTTTCCCTCATATCCCCTCAAACACAACAACCTCTCAAACCCAGAAACCCCAACTCCTCTGATTACTCTTGGGGGCCTGCCAACCTGGCCCACCAATCCTGATAAAGCCTGGCATACATAACCTCCTCCTGTTTGAGGACTGTGTATAGTCCCACCTCTGGCCACCACTCAAACATGGCACTGCTGTAGCTGAATGGTTGCAGACAATTAGATTGAGCAACATTCTCTCTTAAGCAAGGCCTGCTCCCCAGTTGGGGGGGAGAAGCTTCACCCTTCCTAATTAATGACCTATGCCATCCTCCTTCAATACTTTGTCATCATCATCCAATTTGGTCAGGCTGCAATTGCTTGTTTCCATCTTTATCAGTTGTACCTAAACAGTTATCTACAACAACTTTGGTTCCTTTTCCTGCATCTGGTGTCTTTTCTTGGTCCCTCCTTTTTCTTATCTACATCTTGATATTTGGTGATATCAGCTGAAAGCAAAGAATCGGTTTCTACTGATATGCGTTGACAATATCCAACTCTACCTGATCTTCTCCCTTGACCCCATCCATTGTACCCTCCTAATTGTGAGACTGAATATCAGATGAGCATAAAATCCTTTCAACCAATTATTGCAAGACCAAAGCTCGAGTCTTCAGTCACCACCACAAATTCTATTTCCTAACCATGAAGTCCATCCTTTCCCTTGGTAACTGTCTGAGCCTGAACCAGAGTGACCGCAATCTTGATATCACATTTGATGAGCCTTTGACCACATGTCCTTAGATATTAATTTTCTTTTTTACTTTTCAATTATTAATTTTTAAATTATCTTTTGAAATTCTCAATTCAATCTGCCTCCACCACACTCACAACCTGATCCTAACACTTGTTGTACAAAAAGGTTTTCTCATCTATACCTATTGATTATTTGACCACTGTTCTTTTTCATTTATGCATGGACTATGGGATTCACTGGCTAGTCCAACATTTTATATTCATCTCAAACCGCCCTTGAGAAAGTAATGCTAATCTTAAACCACTGCAATATTTAGGGTGGAGGAATTACCACACTACTATTTGAAAGTGAGTTCTCGAATTTTGACCTAGGATAGGAAACGTATGCTGATATTATTCTATTTCAGAATGATATGTGGATTTCAGAGGAACTTGCGGATGATGCCATTCTCATGTATCTGCTTCCCTGTTCCTTCTAGGTGACTAATATTGTGGGTTTGGATTTAGATTTATTTCCTCTAGCTCTTAATCCTTCTAGTAATGGAAATAGTTTCCCTCTATTTGCTCTGTCCAAATAAGTCATGATTATTAACACTTTGATCAAACCTCCTCTAAACTTTCTCTTCTGTAAGGAAAACAACTTCAGTTTCCCTAACTCTATCATCATAACTTAAGTCACTCATTCCTGGAACCATTCTCATATATATTTCTGTATCCTCCCTAAAACCTTCACAGGTTTCCTGACCTACAATGCTCAACATTGGATGCAATACTCCAATTGATGCTAAACCAATGCTGTATAAAGGCTCTTGACAACTGATTTGCTTTTTTACTCTGTTCCCAGATTTATAAAGTCCAGGATTCTGTATGACTCTGTAGCTATTTTCTCGAACTGCCCATTACCTTCAATGGTTTGTGCAAGCATTACCGATTTATAGAACATCAAAACAAAAACGAAGTATGAATATTTCTTAAGGCCTGCCATTGTTGTCAAAGAGGTCTAACTGTTTTTCTTGGCTACCTGTCTATTATCAGTAAGTTTAAAATTGAGTTTATGTCCCATTTTTGACTGCAAATGCAACTGTAGCTAAATTTGATTACGTAACTGCTAACTACACATTTTTATTACAATATAGTCAAACTGATTCATATTAATGTTTGATCTTTGAAAGAATTGGTTTTAAACTGTGATACACATTCAAAATTCTAATTCCTTAAACTGAAAACCATCAATTATATATCTTGTTTCACACAGATGTTTATATATACCTAGGTCTAAAATATTTATATATTTGGTTTTGTAACTAAATTTACATTGAAATGTAGATACTTTTTATGTAAATGTAAATATCTGCATTATTGTGGATTGTCATAATTGACAACTGTAGTGAACTTACAATGATGCCTAACTTATATAAACATAGAAGTATATTTATGTTTCGACAAATACAGCTAACCTTTTATATTTGCGTGTGTAGTCTAAGTAATTATCCAATTATCTTCAGAAAATATATTGTATTTTAAACTGGTCTAACCTACACTAAAATACACCAGATGAACATAGATGGCAGCAAAATAAATAGCATGTCAGTTACGTCAAATGAGTTTGAATAATATATATGAACAAATTTATGCTCTGTGCATTATAAATGTTTATTGTAAGTAATGTTAAAAAAATGGATAATACAAAATATAACAAGTCACTATGAATTGTAGGAAAGGTTTATGTTTCCAATTAATGTACCCAATGTAATAATATTTTAATTCATGTTAAATAATGTCTTGATATAGAAGGCTTTTCTATGAGGATTTACATGCTCATAACTAAGAAAAAAATTGAAAATACAAAACAGATACAATTTCGCGTGCACAAGAGATCTGCTTTATTTTTGTTTTTGAAAGACTGTTCTGTTCTTCTAATGAAATAACAGAACAAAATGTGCATGATAATTGTCACTGACATTATGCATTGTAAATGTGCCATTTGCAATGCATGCATCTTAAAGGTGTTAATTAAATAATTGATATTCAAGACTACGCTTGCTTATTGTTTATTGGGACACGCAAGTTCAAGAATGTGAATAAGCGGACATTTTAAGTCGAACGTTATGCTCACTATAGCCATTGTCATAAAATGGTGGCACCACAAAAAGCCCAGTACTCGGCAATATATTAAAACATTCTTTCCTAATGTTATTTGCATAAAGTAACATGCATATAGCGTTCTAATTAAACTTTAATTTGAGCTAAGAAGGATGTTACAAATTTCCTCCAATTCTTGAACCATGCACGTTTTAACCGTCAGCTTTATCATTTGCATAAAATAAAAATAATTTACATTACTCCTATTATGTGTAAAATATGCCAAATATTGTCACTTTGGATTATATTCTGTATTTCCTAATATCTTTGTTCAGGATCCTTCATTTATAGAGAAAGAAAATCAGGCCTTTTATCTTTATTGATGTTTATGTATGTGTGCCATGAAGATGTATAATATTTGCATGATTCTCTGAATAATAGCTTTCCATATTTATATGCCTCATTTTACAGAAGAACTAACATTATTCAAAAATACTTGTAAGATAAGCAATTCTATATGACAATGAATTATTTTGCTTTTCCAATTTTGTTCCAGATCCTTTACCACTATTTCAATTATTTTTGTAACAAGCACTGTTTGATATTGTTTAACAATTCTCTGACTACCGTTACATATGTTTCAAAACCAAATAAAGCTCTTGGTGCCAGTATGATTTTGAGTGTCTGAAAAGATAACCTAAACACAATAATTTTGTGACATTTTTATGATTTGAAATCCCTCTATTAACTTAATTAGCTCTTTGGGCAACGTATGTCCAAGTATGACCAGTTATATATGAATAAAATTAAAGAAAAGATAAGGCAAATGAAAAAAAAAACGCTCCAGGATAGGAAAACTATATAGCAGAAATATTAATTTCAAGAATTAATGCACAATTTACATACAAATTGAAGGGTGTAAATGTAAGAATATCTTAATTTATCTGCTTTGATTACTAAATAAAATTTTGACACCAATTTAAGAAGATTATATACAACTTCTTAAATGTTGATATTTTGTATTAGTCTTGATAAATAATTTAGGATTGTGCAATATATTATTCAAATACTTTAATATTAAGGATTTAAGCAGTATTTAAATACAATTACAGTAATTTATTTATCTGATAAAATTATATTATTGCTCTTTCAAAACCATGTCTAAACTAGTAGTCAGCGGGTTGTCAACAATTGTCAACAAGGCCAGGTTAAACAATTATGCATTCTCCTTTATCATTAGCAATTTATTTACATCTTTACTACAATTTTTATCAAGCACGTGATCAGCATAAGACTTATTCTTTCCTTTTAAAAATGCATCTTTTTGTGAAAATCCTTAAAGAAATTTTAACAAATTTCAAGGCAAATATGTAAAGGTCCTTTTCAAATCATGTAAAATTTCAAAATAGATATCACAAATTGTTTGCTCATAACTCAAATACACATTACTGTGCAAAAAGGTTGTGTCCAAGCTGTAATTTCAATGCACATTTTAAGGAATGATGCACAGTCAGACATGCTAACTTCCAAATAAAACTTTGGACTGAAGTCTCGTCCACACTTACAAATGGAGAGAGAATATCCTATTTGAAGAGGAGTTCTCCTGGTGTCTTAAACAATATCATATCTTAGCCAGCATTACTTAGAAAGGGACTAACTTGGGTTTCTAGGAACCTTGCTGTGTGTGGCTTGACTGTCACATTTCAATCGCGAATGTCATTCAAAAATACTTTATAAACTGCAGTAATGTTTTGATATACTGAAGTCATAAATATTACTATATAATTACAGCACCTTTATGAAGGTTCTTATTGTTATGGCTCATAGTGTCATACAGTATGGAAACAGACCCTTTTGTCCAATCAATCTATGGCCAACTATAATTCCAAACTATACAAGTCCCGTTAGCCTGCTCCTGGCTGATATCTCTCCTAAGCTTTCATATTCATACACTTATCCAAATGTCTTTTAATTGTTGTAACTGTGCTCACATCCACCACTTCCTCAGAAGGTTTATTCTGCACATGACCCACCCTCGTAAAACATTTGCCTCTTATGACTTCTTTAAATCTCTCTCCTCTCACTTTAAAAATATGCCCCCTGTCTTGAAATCCTATATCCTATGGAAGAGACAACTACCATTAACTCTATCCATATTCCTCATTATTTTATAAACTTCTATCAGGTCACCTCTCAACCTCCTGCACTCCAGTGAAAAAAGTCCCAATCTAGCTAGCCTTTCTTTAAAACTTAAACCTTTCATACCTGGCAACATCCTGATAAATCTCATCTGAACCCAGTCCAGCTTAATAATATCCTTCCTATAATTGGGTGATCAGAACTGGACGCAGTATTCCAGAAGAGGCCTCACCAATGTCCTGTAGAACCTTAATATGACTTCCTTACTCCTATACTCAAAGGATTGAACAATGAAGGCAAGCTTGCCAAAAGTTTCTTTAATGTGATGAAAACTTCAAAAAATTATGTGCTTGCACCCTGAGGTATTTTTTTATGTTACTTTTCCATTTGATTGGTTTTATTGTTTCTAAATTACCCCATTCTTTAAATTTATGCAATTTTCTATTTACTCAGCTCATTTTTAATGAGTTGTGTAAGTATCACCTGCCATTTTAATTCACTGATGTTAGGTGTCTGTGGAATATTTTCTGCAGCTTTAAAACTTTTGTCCCAATCTTTAGACCAATCAAATACTTTTAATCATAATTATTAAGTTCAGTCCACTATTAATAATTATATATTTAAATAGTGCTTGAACTACAAAATATAACAAGGTTTTTTTTGCATAAATATATTGAAATTTAGTTGTTTATTTTCATGAGTTTTCCAATAAGTTTCTGATGTTTCATTTGTGTTATGTATTTTCCAAAAAATAAATTTACTTAAGTAATGCAAATATGTACTGTCAGTTTATTAATATTTGCTCTACATGGCACTAAATGTTGGTCATTCATAATCCAAGTTTGATTGTAGGTATCTTTCATGCTAAAAGCAACTTTTTAGATGGCCTTCAGGCCTATAGGCCTTTCAAGCAAACCTATGAGGTTTAAAAAAAACACATTTGAGGATCTAGCATAGTACATGCCTCTGCATTCAATTTCTATAGTTTTGGTTTTACATAGAATTCACAAATAGATCATAATACTTCACATCTGTGATGTTACATCATAATAATGTTTGGTTAGATTGCAATGCTCCTAACACTTGAAAAGCATAGCTTCTGACAGATTAAATGTGTTAATGTTTTATTTGTTTGCAAACAGATAAATTGGTCCAATGTAAAATATTAAATAAGAAATAATCAGTTGGAATTGCTCTCAAGAATTGTTATAACATCTGACACTCCTGATAGTACCAATATTTTGTAAAACCTCTTAATTTACAAATCCCATAATTTTGGGGATTTATACTTTTTTCAGTTATCACTGTGATTTTGACTGCTGATTCAATGGAAAATGTGCATAACTGACAGGAAATGTGATATGTTTTTTGATATCATTTACAATCTATATTCACCATGCAATGTACATTCCCACGAAGGAAGCATTTCTTAGGATAGCTAAGTTAGTTAATATTCCCATTTCAGCAAAACTTATTTTAGGCAGGCATTTGTTTGGCTCAAATATTGCAATCAATTTGTAATTTAACAAAACAAACCCTTGGAAACCTTTGATTACAACTAGTCTATATTTACTAACATTACTTTCGCAGATGAATATTTAGTAATCTATATCAACAAAGTTTACAAGTTTCTTGTGTGAGTGCATATTCTTCTTTTGAACTGAAAATAGTATACACTCCTAAAATGCCAACCATCTGCTTTCTTCACATATGCTGGTTGGTCTGCTATGTGTTTTTGGTATGTTTTTGCTTTTTGAAGTTTCCAGCATCTGGAATATTTTGTTTTCTGCAATATTTTAGGCTATCTTTTAGTAACAAAATACATAAATGTTTTGCACATATCTATATTATCACATATCAGAGTAATAATGGCAGTACCTAAGTGCTATATTTAACATTGCCTGATACTGCCAGTTAAACTAATTTGTGAAGCAACAAAACAATTAGCAACATATTAACTTCTAACTTCTAACGTATTTAACAATATATCACAATATCTCCTTACAATTAAAAAGATGCAGACAATAAAACTTATGTTTAAATTAGTCTCTAGCAGAAGCGTATTTCCGTTGTTTAGTTTTACAAATGTCATTACTGAAACGCATTGCTGGTCCTTCCCATCCTACGGATATTTCTCGTTTTGTAAAATCGTTGATTGATAGACATAGGTTAGGTTCCAGCTCAGTGCGTCTAAATTAATTATTGCGCCGTATTAAAGCCTGTTGTAAGAAAGTACAAACAAGGGGTCGCCCTGTTATTGCAATAAAATAAATGTTTATATATATTATTGGACTTCCGTAAAACTGACAATTCCACAGTTGCCATCCTGAAATGTAATTGAACACACGTAACATTCAACATCTAAACGTCTATTGAAAATAATCATGAGATTTTTCAAATAATTCCCAGATCTGCTAAATTAAAATATGTGATAATCCATTAAAATATGTATCAATAATTGGTATTCAATATTCGAAACTCATTGTAGGACTGTGATGAGATGGACTGTGCGTTTTAAAAATAAGTATGGTATTATAATTTTGATGTTCGACTTATTACTCATCTAATGTCACGTGCTGTATCACATTAACACGTAGACATTAACCTTTACTTTAAATGGCATAGTGCTCAGGAATACGCAAATGCACTGCTTGAGTGTTTTAACTTTCAACTGTTTTCCTACGCGCCATTTGATCCATTCATTTTAGAAAAGAGAAAAACAACATGTCGTGTTGTGTTGTGTTACGGTTTCAGTTATGGAAGTATCGCAGCAAACATTGAATATTTGGATTATTTAATTTATACTGTATTCATAATGTTTTGGATCCTTCTTTAGAAGAACTTAAACTGCTTGATCTATTTAATAATTCTCTTTCTGGAAGTTGAGTTTATACGGATGTATTTATATACATGCATGCACACATATTTGTATACAAGCACGTCAAGAAAGATTAACTCAGCATATAAATAAACTCCACCAGGTTGTTGTCACAGCAGTGTGGGGCGTGTTTATTTTACCAGTTGTATCGTTTTCTAGGATGCAATGTGCACTATTATGGATGTACCTGAATATCCAGCCTCACACTTCCACTTACTGAAGACAGGTAGCAAGATTGTTTGTTGTGACGTAATTACACAAGCCACAAATCACGGGAATTACACAAAACTTGATTTATCATAAAGAAATGCTCAATGTTTCATTGATTGAGGAGTTACTAGTGATCTGGTGTAGCAAATCATACATTTCATTCGCAGTGGAATTTCCCAAGAAGTCCAAATGTCCGACAAAGATATTTCAATATTATGTGTGATTGTGAAATTGCAAAGCTCGACAAAAGAATCCACATTTTTTAAAAAACCCAAAAAGTGAAGCTAAGAGCTACAGATTTCACAAGGACAGCGACCTCCCCCCCCCCCCGCCCCCCCGTCCTAAAATAACTCATGCGTTGAACACACATTGTGAATGAATTTACTTCTTTTTTAAACCAGTTCTTGTTTTGACTACTCAGGCAAATTTATCAAATCGTTCTGGCTTCTCCCAGGCACATTCTACAATTGATCTAAAAGGTAGCTGTTGTTTTAAGTTATTTAACGTTTGGAAGGAGTTGGAATCGTGTAATATAAACACATTGCTAATCACGTTCCATATCAAACTGGATGTTTATATTTCAAAGTACTGGGAAGAGACAGTCACAAAACATGAAATTCAAAGATGAACTGAATCTCGTTTGAAGAAATTAATTCATGACTGGATTGTAAGCACCACTGTTAATTTTAGCAACTTGAAAAATACGGAATACAAAACAATAAATAAGGAGCAAGCAGCTGCTTTGCAATAGAAGCCTGCTGACTCTTACGGAACGTGTACGCGCTCGCGCTGCTTCGCGGGCACACGCAAACACGCGCACACACGCTCGTCCTTGCTTGACTCACGAGCCGTCGCCAGGGAAACAGCCAATGAGCGGCGGCGACCGCCAGCCGGCCGGCTGTTCCCGCGCCAGTGGCACGGGCGCGGCGGCGCTGGGCTGAATGCAGGGCTAATTAACCGGAGCAATGCAGCTGTGCTCACATCAGGCCCAGGCAACAGCAATTAAAGAGAGAGCAGCAGCAGCAGCAAACTGTCATCCTTCACTCACAACACCTCGACTGAGCCGATGGCACGTTATTAACAGTTAAACAAGTTCAAATTCACGACCAGAGAATCCATGACGAGAGTTTCACACATTTACGGGGGTGTGTGGCTGGATGGGATTACTCTAACCCCAATTAAATCATAATCTGAAAAAGCCTTGTCTGAAATATGTTCAAAGAATTCCTTCCTTCTGATACTTATTGATCTGATTTGCTTCCAAGTAGAAACGAAAGTAATAATACCAAACGTTGCCCGCTTTTGCGAAAGATAAAGCATTTATACCATTCCAGATATTCATAAAACAGAGCAGAAGTCCTGAAGCCAGATTACATTCTTGCCGGAGAGCGCGTGAAACTGTATCATTGCTTGAAAAGAAAGGTTCACTTTCAACTAAAATCTACAGGAATCCCAATAAGACAAATTTCTCTTGAAATGTATCTCCCCATTCTTCACTACCACATTCAAAGGACACATTGCTTTCCAATCCAGCATATGTGTAAGGCTCCATTTTTTTCTAGTCAGAAAATAACTTTCCAAAATAATGATGCAGCGGGACTCCATACTGATTCAATGTCATAGCTATGCCCGTAAAGTACAAATACAGAACATAAGGTCCTTGGGTATTGTTATACCTACTTGAAACCATTATCATCCTGTTCACTACCAAGACCAATTTAATTATAGACTGATTCAAAATTTCAGAACATCGAACACAATAGAAGTGAAACCATCTGTGGGAAGTCTAAGGTGTCCCCGTAGGTTAAAATTGGCATCTCACGTTAGAATGGCTAATGTCACTATGTTTTAATGGGCAACAAACATTTGCCAGTATATAAACTCTAGCACAGGGGTCTTGTAGCGCAAAGGTAATGCCTCTAGATTTGGTCCAGAGGTCCAATTCTAATACCCAGCTGACATGAAAAAAAAGGACAGAACATCTCCAAACAGGTTGTTTTTCTTTTAATTCTCCTATTATGTTCACCTTACGCAAATCCACTGTAGTATGATACCAATCGGGTTCTTCAAATTAAACAAGATTTTCTGGACCCTTCAGAAGATATTTTACATTTTTTCGTCTATTCTATGTTTGTCTTTTTATAACATCTGAGGGCAAGGCGAAGGGAAGGGATGCGGGTCTATCTCTATCAGAAAGTTCATGTAATTAAAAAAGAAATATTGAATATACGATTTTGTTTAACTTCTTGTCTCCAAACAAAACAATACAAAACTTTGATTTTTAAATCAAATATGCAAATCCATCCTCACCACAGTATCCAAAACAGTCTTTAAAGGCAAAGTATCCGAATTATAAATTCGATAACCAAGTCTCTAGCTGACAATACAAAGTAAAAACATTACTATTACATTCGAGTTTTTAATGCAGTTCTAAATAGACATCAAAACAATGTGCCCATCCCACCGCTCATTTACTGGAAACTTTAAAATTATTTATTTCTTCTTATAGGAATTTGTGGAAATATCAAAACTAAATTTAGGGCATATATTTGTAGACTGCGTTTTTTTTTCGTGTGCTGACATTTAGTACTGACCCAGTAGGGAAACAATGCCACCATTCATAGCACTAGACGTAGATTTCAATCGACTTAAGCGGGCACAATGAGATGTGGTCATTCAATGGTTACCCATATTGTGTTCTCAAATTTTCTCTCAGCCAAAGTATAATGACTCGGTATTGTATGGGTGCTTAGACAAGGGCTCCAAACAAGAGACACTAGTTTTGTCTGACGGTGTGAGAAAGTCGTGAAGGGATCCTTTCTTCCAGATGGTGTTAAATTCAGCTGCCTTTTTAACATTGGCCTTGCACAGCAATCTGCTGCTCCCTTGCCACAAAAGAGGATCTCTGGTTCCCACTAGTTAACATGCACACTCACGCAGACTTCAAACTTCCTCCAACTTGTTTTCACTGGGTATTGATATACGTATTTGTAGACTGCGTTCTAAAATACAGATGTAATACCACATTGTATTTTGTCAACTCTGTTCTGATGATTCACTTATTTGAAAACTTATATTGCTTTGACTATGTTCCAGAAATTATAGCCAGAAGTCACTTAGTAACAATAATCTAAACAATTTTCTGGATAAATTACTCTAACGAACCCTTGTATATTTCTTTTGTGCGTTTCAATAGTTGAAGGCCATTGTTTCTCATTGCAGTAAGCCCAGTTACAAAACAGCTGTTCATTAAAATATTCTTTCTAAAATATTTACGTAAAAGCAAAACACTGAGAGTGAACTGTTCACTAACAGTGAACATTCTTTACTGAGAAAAAACTTGCAGAGACCATTGTTATGCCTAACATCAGAATTCAATCGTTTTCAATTTAGCAGTAAATGCTTTGAAACACACCAACCGTTTGGACGAACATTTAAGAGTGCAATTTCCCATGTCACCTTATTGTTTAGACGGAATCTTCCTTATTCTCAAAAGGAAAGAAATGTGTACTTTGTAATGCTAATTTTTTTTAAACAAACAGGCTTTAGGTTAACAGCAGTTAGTGGTTACAGCACCATTGAATCATACAGTAAACACCACACTCATTTACACTTTTACAATGCAAACGTTGTTTGTCCTAAACAATGAATTTAAGCAAACAGGCAAGTGTCACGGATGGCTATTACAGTAATAAAAGTTAAGCAGGCGTGTGCCAGACTGCTCGCCACTAAACAACATCTAACGGGAATTGAGTAAATAAAAGACAGTAGCAAGGTTCATAGCTTGCCAGTCCCCAAACCCGGTTAGCCTGTTGGGATATAATAGGCTGCTATTAAGTGAAACTATTGTCCACTTGGTAAGATTACACTCCTTAAGTTCCAGGGGCCAGAATATACTGTGATCCCAGGAGGGAGGGCACAAGCTGACGTGCTGAGGGATGTGGGTGGGAAATGCCATCACATTTGTTTTAGAGATAGAGAGCTGCACTTGACAGTTTCTCGCTCCTCCATAGCCCACCAACAACCCCCACCCCCAATCCAGCTGCCTGTCAGCGGTTGGGCTCGGGCACGACATTGCCACTCGTTCCCCCCTCCCCCGCCCCCGAGCGTGGGAAGCGGAGCGGCCAGCCGTTCACATCTCCTGAACTCCGTTTAACGGAAGCAATTAGGCGCAAGCTGCAGACTCTACTCTCTCCCCATCCCCAGCCCCCGCCCTTTCACGCCTGCACACGTCCTAATTATTTTAGTTTGGGATGCCAGCGCTGTTTCCTGGATATATCCGATAATGCTGAAAAAAGAAACAAAAAGTGGCCACGTGGGTAGTCATCAGGACGACGTGCTTTCGTATCCTTCATTAAATGTCAGTTTAATTTCCAAGGCTAGACGCAGAGTAAGACACTTTTGTTTTTTTTAAACAGTTTGACAAGAGGGAGGTTCCTGCCGCGTCTTTCTGCTTTATTGCCTTCCTCAAGGAAACCGTGCTGGAAGAGCAAACCTTCTTTGCTTTCTGAATTTTAAAATAATAACGATCAGATCTACACCTAGCGATTGAAACTCGGCTGTCCTCTATTCCGTCGGCTATAGGCAGACTGGTTTATTTACGTAAACACTTTTGGCGAACCGATTAAAACGTATTTGGTTTTCTTTCTTGGGGAGACATGTGACTACAAACGTTCCCATGAATGCATCTTATACAAGTTCTGCCACAAGTTCCAGAGTAAAATGCTCGCCTGGTGATATGTTCACAACCGATCGACTAAAATCTCCCCTGAGACCTCTTCCGATTTAAAACTTTTAATCCCATTCGCTTTCGCAATTCTAAGAAACCCTCCGACTTTCACGCAGCGAGATATCCAAATAAATACTGTAGAGGTGATTCTTAAATCGAAAGCAATTTCCATTTTCTCTAGGACAGTTTCATATTTCAGGTACAAAGTTGAGACACCAGTTTCAGTCATATTCTTTTAACAGCTATGCAAGTCTAATTATTGCAAAACGTTCAGACCATGCGTGCCACAGTGCACTTATTTAACCCTTGCGTTAGAGTTAACTTGCATCCATTAATACTTTACTTCCGTCACCATTAGCACGAAAACCTTTATTAAGGATGTTTTATATTGATACTGTAGACATACCCCCGGTTTAACTTTCTAAGTGTTTAGCATCCGACGGTATTTGGGGGGGGGGGTGGGCGGGTGGGGAGAAGGATGTACGATTCCATGATTCATCCTTATCTCGGAAGCGCCACGAAGATCCTAGAAGCAGTTTTTACTTTCGGTTATCTAGCTTTATGACGGTCAAATACACTCATACAGCTAGATAACCAAAGATAACAACTAACTTCCTCAATCCTTGCGTTTGCAGGTGCCTTCCACTCTCTTTACACTCGCAGTACCTGAAGTCTGCAATAGATCTCGCCATGTTCACATTCTCAACCTCTTTTTTTTCCCACATAAATTACTTCTCGGCCCAGAAATACTCATCTGCTCACTGGCACTGAGAGGGTGCATCGTCCCTCGAAGTTTTTGGTCAACTTCCACAGAACTTAATATTCAACATTAGCACTCCAGGTATTAATATCAAGAGGACGGGTGGGGGGTAAAAGCAACCCCATCGGCGGATTAGTCTCGATATGATCTGGACAGAGTTAAGAGTGAGGTGCATCTATCCGTCCACAGGCCTCTATTTGCATTGTAAATCGCTTCATTCTCACAAAGGCTGCATGAAGACGTTGAGCCCACAGCACTTATCCAAAGCGGCCACATCGCGTCAATGTTTTCCCTTGGCTAATTCCGTGGTGGAAACGGGCACAGCGAGCCGGGAGAGCGGGCAATGCGGTCGCCTCCCCCCTCCCCTCAGCTGCTGCCGATCCCGATCTGCTCTAATGGCAGCGGCGGGCGGTTGCTGAGAGATTTGGAGAGCGGTTTCCCCCCCGTCAGAGCTGGCGGAGCTGGGAAAGCTAGGAGCCGCCGCACCATTGCCGCTGCTACCAGGGGTCTGAAGACGGATCAGGGCCATCATTGGGATTGCGGTGCCGAAATCTGGACCAACCCGGCGAGGTCAAAGGTCCCGGACCGCGGGAGACCAAGGTAATGATGATGTCATGAGAAATTTCAAGTACACGTTTATTGATATGCATGGCCGATCAGTCGTCAGCTCCCGCCGCAAACAAAGGGACTCCAAGCCCCCCCACCCCCCTCAACACCTTTATTTTGTCGCCAGATCTAAAATAGCTGCGGCCCTTTTGCTCTCCTTCCTGCAAATAATGTGTGGCCAATCCTAGCTCTGGAGGAGTCTGTCCTTCTTTGGATAGATGAAAGCTTCTCTGCTCGGGGTAACGTCCTTCAATTTCTGTGCCCTCACACGGTTGCTACGAGGCATTTTGCCACTGCTTTAACAAAAACAGGGCCTTGCTGTTCGGGGAACTGGAGATCAGAGCTCGCTACGCAGTGAGTCCATGTATGAATACGCAAACAATTTGCTCGGGCTGTTTTGTTTGTTTTTTTTTAATCGCTTCCCATCGTAGTCAAATGCTGTCTGGCACCGGGATTCTTCAATTAAAATGAATTGGATAATCGCCAGTGTGCAATGAGACCATTTATGGAAAGTTCACCGAATGGCTGAATGCTGAGTGTCAGGCGACTCTGGGAACGCGCGGCCGTGCTCTCCTGTTCCATTAGTGTTTGTAGTAAAATATGACATAAGATCTTTACTGCAAGTCTTCTGTGTCATTTTATTTCTCAGATCAGAGGAATGCCTTATGAATCGTATTATTCCAATGACTGTAAGTGCCAAAAAATGCCGCTTTACTTGGAATACACGAGGATTTATTTTACAAAGGGAGACAATCCGTCATTCAGAAACCTGCAGCCAGAGTTACAGAACATGAATTGGCCCCACATTTTCACTCTCTATGCCCCCCCCCCCCATGTATGTGTGTGTATATATATATATAGAAAATTCAGTTGCGTCATATTCGACTCACAGGAGAAAATGGGGCTAATAGAAGAGCAATGCAGAATTTCTGCTCCTAGTTATGCCTGATGTTGGCCTGTTACTTTATTCAGCTAGAAACTAAGTGTATGGTGTATGTCTGAATATTAAGAGGTAAGATCTGAAAGATTAGTTTAAGTAGCTGATGGGGTGCAATGTTCCCTTTCACTATACACTATAACAGCCCTTAGTTTTGCAGATTAATTAGATAAGTGTTCAGCAAATTAGTTTATTCAAAGACAGAAGAGATTGTATAAATCTTATGTAAAAATCAAACGACGCCAGTTTATTTTACGTTGCTTCATCAAAAGGACTCTACGTCAGTTATAGAGATTTTTCTAATATGACACCATCAAATCATAATTAAACGATACAATCACCAAGACGAATTTCTAATAGACGAAGTTATCTGTTTTGACCAGGCTTTTAAATTAATAGTTGTGATCATTTCTCCTGTTATGGTTGTTTTTTTCTCCTCTCTGATTTACACTTATGCAAATGAAAAAAATATATATTTTGACTATTGCTCATTCAGTACAAACTCTATATTTCAATGACAATCTTCTCCTTTGAAACAATTACAATTGAAACAACTAACATAGGATTGGCATAGTAACACACCGTGCTTTGTCGGTCTTAATTTATAATAACAAAACTATGCCAATGTTTAAATTTTTTAGACTTTTTCCCGGATGTCTACGACAGTTATGATATCAAAAAAAGCAACAAATTGGGGAATGAATAAACACAAAAATAAAAAGCAGTCGATAAATGAAACTAAAGTATAATCGTTAGAAATTTACAACAGACGGAGTCCAATTTTAAGTCTTAATCCCCCATAAAATATCACTGCATTCAAAGAATGAGACAATTACTCGTTTTATCAAAACATACGAAAGGCTTTAAATGACTCAAGCTGTGACGTTAACGTTAGTGCGCAGCAGATAGGTCCATTTTGAATTAAGTGCTGGCTCAGTAACCAGACAACACAACGGAAAGAATTTTTCCATCATAAGGGTCATTTTCATGAAATGACAACATTGTCGCCGTAAAGTGCAACACTGAACATTGAAAGCAGTTAATAGATTGAGTAGTAAGACATAACTGAAGCACCCCAAAATACTGTGGTATTTAAAGAGGTTTAAAATACGATGAACCGAATTGTGTACAAATACTTCAATCCATTTTGACATGTTCTTGGATTTGCTTAACTATGCTCTTAAGCGAATGACAATGTGTCCAATTATTGCAATATATAAGGCATGGCAGACTGACGTAGAAACAGACAGACAGAAACCTTTCTGTTTTTATTTTCCACTTTGCAGTCGCAAAGGGCCTATTACATGAGTGTAACAGATTAGAATTTATGGTTTTCTTACAATCATGAAAAATGAATACCAAAACTGGAAATTTTGTGTATTTTGGATGACACAGAAGACAGTGCTGTAAACTATAGGCAATACTAATTTACCTTGTGCGGCATCCTCCCAAAATAAATAATTCACGAAGAACACTTGTCACACGATTTTAAATGTATAGGTGTATAATACTATTCAAAGTAATAGACTACTGTAAGTGCTACCAAAACCACTTTTTGTGTTTTTTTTTAAAAGACTATGGATTGATGCCGATACACAGTTCTGCAGAGGATTGCATTTGGTGTAAATATTAACCTCATCATATCTATTCCAAAGACTGCAGCACATAAGACTGCAGTAAATTAAGACTCATAATCTCTCGAATGCATTAGTTTGAATAGGTGCCAACGTTCGAATGCAAGTGAATCTTTGTCGGAATTTAAATTAGTCCAATTATGTGCTGTTCACTTTTTTTGTGCACGAAGAAGTCATTTCGGTAAATGTAAAATGAGCTGCACCATTTTAGGGGAAAAGTCCTTCAGCACCAACGTCACTGAAATATACTAGTTGCCAAAAATGATTGCAGTAATAATGACTACCTGTCACATGGGTTGGCTCTTACTTGCAGCAGCGTGTTTTAATAGGCATAATAATTAAAGGCAATGGCACTGGCAATAGTGAACGTGACGATTATACACTCGCGTTCCATTACCAATGTTCCCAATTTCAAACCTGCCAATCTTCTTTTAGTTGCCTTGATACCAAGTATACGCCTTTAGCACAATGTAGGTTTAAGATTATTTTATTAAATTGTTATTTTAGCCACTTTTCTATTGAATTTATAATTGAATTAGGAATTTCAAAATGCAAGGTGAAGTCTTAAAATACAGAAATGTTGGTCAAATTTGCCTTAAGATCGCTTTCTGTACGCCTATTGCGACAACACTTATACAAATCATCCCATCAAACTAGTCCACTTAGCAATTGATGTGCAGGGACTATTTTAACCAGAAATCTGATAACTCATACCCCACCTTAAAAGACCAAATGACCACAGGTATTATAAACTGAATACATCATAATTAGGTTAAAGTGTGGAAAACATTGTCTTAAAGGTAAATTTAACTACATCTATGCAGCAAAACATTGGTTAAAACACATTTTAAAAATATCGCCATAACACAGCGGATAAATGAGTTATATTTTAAATGAAAATGTCATTACTGGTCTGCAGATTGGGACGTGATTGTCATGTCACTGTTGTAATCTTTTTATAGGTTTCCAGATGGATTCAGCGACACTGTATGGCATGGATCTGAACTACCCTCGTGATCTTAAAATAATATAGCGACTACATATGTTAATATTCAGTTTTCATAATTGGCGGCGAATGTACGCATGCACGTGAGCTTTGTGTGATACACTGCAGGGGATGCATAGACTTATATTCGACATTTTGCCGCCCTAATTCTGGATTAGATAAATGGATGTAATTAAAGGGAACAGTACTGAGTCATTCGAGGAATCACCTATCTCATTGGAGCTGTGTGTCATGCTTTTGAATAAGCCGCAGACCACTAAAACCAGTCAAAACAGCCATCTTGTATGATAAAAGGCCATTTAATTATAGCTATCTGTAATGCTTTTGCAAAACATTTGACTTGCATTCTGTGCTGATCTGTATTTTGCTAACGCAGAATTTGCATTTTTATCTTACTATTATGGCTGATTGTTGTCATGCATTTTGAGGTGGGCAGCCGTATTCGTCACTATAACTATATCTGCATTGTAAAGTCAATTATTTTAGATACTGTAATCTGTTAATACTACCCTGCATAACACAATAACAAGACCAGTGCGTCATTAACTAAATGTTTTTATACGGTGAATATGGTATACATTTCACATGCATTTGTACACACGAAGTACTGAATATGTTTTGTTTTACCGTTTTCGTCGGTATTATGTTTCAGAACATGAATGTATCCGGTTTACTTTCAACCTGTAAAATATTCACGAATTAAAAAGATTAGTTGATGCTATTAGAATGTGGATAAATTTGACAAATGCTTCAATACGTAATAAAGTGTTAAAAATTACATTACGTCGACGTTTAGTCTTTCGATAACGTTATTTGTGACATGTGAAATGTTTGAAATATAAATAGTTCCATTCAATTTCTCCTTGGCCACTTACCCTGTTGTGTAATGAATATTCATTTGTATATTACACGTCGCGAATTTGTAACCAACAATGCGATTTGAAGATGCTTGCTGTTATTGCAACACAGCAATTTTATAAAACAATAAATGATTTCCAGAATGTGGGAGAACCACGTATGAAATGGTCTAAATGCTATATTGTTCAAATTAACATCTGGAAACAGTTTCTATATTCATCTTCAAACAAGATTAAGGCATGTAGATTGACCTGAACAGAAGACGAGCTAAGAACAAGATATGCAATCTACCGTTCTATGAAATCTGTGAGGCGTTCTTATTACAAGATTTACACCTTCTGCGTTTACTAAAATCACGAATTCATTTCAAATAATTCAAACGTTCACATCTGCCCCTATATTTAAATACATTTCCAATAGTCGGCTGGTAGTCTTGTTTTCAAAGTAATGAAAACACAATTAAACTGCACTATGGGCGATATATGTGATCTTCTGCAGACAAAAGAAACCCAATACACGTTCAGTTCGCCGCACATATTAAAATACAAATGCGTGCCCTAGTTCTGGATTTCCGCTGAAAGACAGGATTGTTTGCTGCAAAACGCTCCCTGCTCTCTGCCCTATTGTCAGAGCCTGGAGCCTCTCTGAGTGCCACTGACCGTGGCCATGAGACTCAATTCAACTCGGTCAGCGGATATTGTGCATCTCTCTCTGAAACAGAACGTGGCAATTCTGATGAAATAAACAACTTAACAGCTATGTTAATAATGCAAACACACCACTAATAACAGCGTTGGATTATTTTCAGCCCAGTACCTGAAAACGTTAGCCTAATAAATACTCCTTGGACATAAATAGTGAGATTCCTTACTGAAAATACTTTGCTATGTAGGGCAAAGCTGCATTTCGAATGCTTGCCTGTCAGCAATCTACTACTAACAACTCCAGCAACTTCATACATTACAGAGTTCCAGCCACAGCGTATGACGAAATATTTTGGAACCATAATTAAAACAACCGAAGAGTCACTAAATGCAGTGACCCTATCCAAACTGATAAATAGCAGTCAGATTCACAGATAAAATAGTGTGACATAATAGATCGAGATAGAAACATAGATATAGACGAGATTATGGATTCGAGCGAATAGAGGGCACATATCTGACCAAAATACCCATCTGATTAAGTTTTCTACGGTCAAATGTCAATATGTTGTACAACTGTACAATGCAATGTCTTTTTGCTCTCAGAAGCATTTCATAATGATCAACTGTATCATGCCCTTTTCACCTTGCAATCGGCCAAATATAAACAGTCAAAATCAAGTTCAACATCATGCAAGTAATTAACAAAATAATTTCAAAGAACATCCACTCAACACACCTGTTCTTCACGTTCAATTTAAATGGGCAGACTCAACATTTTACAAACAAAAGTATGATAATTTTACATTCCTGATTTGGATCTTCTCGTTGGCAAACCAAACTCACCTTTTGCCTCCAACCAACAAAAGTCCCAACGTTAATTCACCGTTTATTACACTGAAACAAGTCGTCGTGCAATCAGCTAAATCATTTACAAAATTAAAACAGAGTTGATTTAAGATTGAACTATAATTTAACTAACGTTAGAATTGCCACTGGCAGGGAATGCCATATTGTACAACTAGATGTATGGAGATGGATACTTACAGACTCGTAGAACGCAAACTTCAAGGTGGTTTCATTTCTGAAATCTTCAGGTACAAAACCCTGCAGCTGAAAGGTCCTCCTGGCAAGTTTTGACTTCACCACCGGCCCCACGAGCAACCAATGCCATTCCTCGTCAATTTCATTCAAAATAGCCGCTTATTTCCACATTATTCTAATTGAAATGACACTGAAATAGAGAGGAAAACTTCCACTCTTTAAGGTAAATAACTTTTTTTTAATTTCCCCTATAACATTTTGCTATCCCAAGCCCAAGAAGTAAAAAGTGACGGTACTGTCTGCAAGTTTTTTTTGGGGAGGGGGGAGGCTGGAGGATGGAGGCCGGGATGAAGATTGTCCAGCCCCTCTGGCGGGGACGTGGTCTGAAAATCAAATTACTTCCCTATTTCTTTTGTTGCTGATGAACTGAAGCCCTATTGTTCATTCCTTGCATGATCTGATTTTTTTTGCTCTCACTCTGGAAGGGCCATTCCCAGAATACGCTGTATCTTCTCTCATTTGGCGAATAATGTATTTCTTCAACCACCACTAACCCACCTCCACTACACCACCGCCTCCCCCCCTCCCCACCACCACCACAACCACACCACCCCCTCCTAACACAGAGACCCTGTCTGACAGACACAACAAATGAGAATTTACTTGAATAGACCCAAGAGCTGACAAGAAACTCTCTTGTTTTCTTAAAAAAAAACATATTTTCGTATGTGTATGTGTTGTGGGGGTGGGGGAAGATGGGGATAGTCCGCTGGCACGTTGACGTGTTTACGCTCCCATTATGAGGCTTTTAATTGCCGAACTTTTTCCCTCTTTCAAACGGCGCTCATATTTTTCTTCCACAGACAAGAACTCCAGACATTGACCGCGGTCCGTCTGATGTTGTGACCAGCCGAGAAGCTGCGAACTCGCACTTGGCGCTTTTCAGCCGCTTTGTTTGTCCTTTTTTTTGTTGTTGCT
Source organism: Hemiscyllium ocellatum (assembly GCF_020745735.1). Classification (NCBI taxonomy): domain Eukaryota; kingdom Metazoa; phylum Chordata; class Chondrichthyes; order Orectolobiformes; family Hemiscylliidae; genus Hemiscyllium; species Hemiscyllium ocellatum. The sequence goes on from NC_083402.1 coordinate 49,909,457, forward strand.
GTTTACAGGTTTTCCCATGTATTTACATGTTTTATTTATTCACTCTGAGTTCGCCCGGTTCTCCCTCTCCCCGACTCTCTTCACCGACAGATGAAGAAATCAAAACTGAAAACGGAAAAAATTACTCCCATTTCTTCCTGTTTTATTTTTAGAAACGAGAAATCTGCAAACTCCCGACTGACACTTATGACAGCACTCACCCACCCCCCCACCCCCCCATCCCGCATACCCCTCCTCCTCCTGGGGAAAGTGTGTGAGGAGTGAGAGAGATAGATTCGTACGACGGGAAGCTCTAGTCTCGCCATCCCGAGTCGGTGAATAAAAGGCAGGCCGGATTTTCCCGCCACCGCCAGCTATTCATTCCTGTGGCGGGAACAGTTTCTCACTCTCCGTAAACGTACATTTCTATCTGTTTGTTTCAAAATAAAACCCCAAAGAGAAAGGATTTTCTCCAGCTTTTGCTTTTCTTTCTTTTCCCCACCCCATCCCATTTCTATGCGACATACACGTATCAGGAACCAAAGCCCACTGAAATAACTTGGAGATGCTTGACTGAAGGATTTTCCAAGCGTCTGTTTTTTTTAACAGCACGTTCAGTGTATTAGCGAGGTCACGTCTGCCTACGTCACGTTAAGTGTACGTCTGGCAGCATTTAAATGAAATTATTAGCAACAAGGAAAATATGCAAATTGGCACTTTATTGTTGGACTGCAACAGAATTGAAAGCTTCTTAATTTTCATTTTTAAAGATCTCTCTCGGCTCTATGTCTATATATTCCAATAAGAAGACTATGAAACTAGAGAGTGCTGGATATTTTTTTTAATATATAAAGGGAGACTGGAGAAATATCCCTGCGTAATAACGCCGTTGGTGCGCCGTCACCTCTGCTGTTGGCTGTAACGTGTGCGTTATTTTTAATATGTATATCTCTGTAAGTGTTTATTCAGTTTTGTTTTATTTTACCAAACCTATTGGCCGAAAAAGTTGGCTTCTATATAAATATTCCAATGTATCAAAGCTCATTTTAAAAAAGCCTCTATGTATACAGCGGCATTTGTGCTTAAGTAGGTTATGACTCGCGTTAAAATTAGCGCGTTGGAATCCTGTATAAATATGTATGATTTCAGTAGTTACCGCTTCAAAGAGATGTAGATATGCATGTAGACACTTTTATACCAGGTTTCCTGATTTCACATAACATAGAGCTCATTTACCTCAACAGTTGTAATAAATCGGATTGAATCTAATTCTGGTTATATAACAATTATTGTTTTAATATCAATGCCCATATTAGTAAGAGCCTTTCGGATTTTCTTGGATATGCCGATAATATATTGCTTTTCCTTTAGCGCATAGTTCCATCGATTTAAATGTGTGTTTTTTTTAAAAAATAAACACATCTTGTAGAAGAAATGAGTCTCAACTCATAATCCACAATACGTCTGGTAATCTTGCCCTTCTGAATATTCAAGGACGATTCAGATTAAGAGATGATGTGTCAAGGGCAAACATTTCATTTTTTAGGAATGCGTTGGATAAAGTGGCATTTCCTCGTGTTTATAATATCCGCAAGACAGAGGATAGCAGTATTTATTTTCAAGTATAATTCGTTTATGGTAGCAATTATGCCTCGTGAATATTAACTCATTACTCACCGATGAGGTTTTCGCAGCTGTCACACAATTCTTACACAGTCTCCATCTTTCCTTTTCTTAATGAAACGGTATTTGCAGAATCTGTGGCAATATGTGTGTTGAAAACAAATGTATTTCAATAAACCATATCTGCTTACATTTTAATCACATTGCACATTTATCATTAATCGACCAGCAACGTTTTCTACTGTTGCTTAAAATGTGTGATTTGAAACTTTAGCAGAATTACCAGAGGGAAGTACCTGTGCTGACTATTGGTTGCAGTGCTTTTTCACTTCCAGCTCCCAGCTACAGTGTTGTCACCACACTTGAACTAACAATTATCAATCGAGCAATTTTTTTAGCGCGGTGCTTAAAATCGATTTGAATAATTGTTCGATTCTGTGTGTGCTTGCTTCATTCTCCCTTCACGGGTTAGTTTGTGTTAGTGTATATTTAATATGGTTCCTTTTGTCTTATTTTGATTAATCTTTTGATGTAGTATTCGGAAGGGGCGCGGTGAAATTAAAAAGCACTTACGCGGTTGAAGCAGGATCTGCTCTATGTGACCAAGTTCACATTTTCAAAGCTTATTTCGTAGAAGAACTGTTTAAATACAAAGTATGGTCATACTAATGTCACATTTCTGCGCAGCAAACTATTATATAATTGACACTGGGTTGTGTGTATTTAAATACATTCTTACATTTATTGTATTCTTCAAACGTTTTGATCCTGTGCATTTGTGTATGCCCACCTTTCCTGTACATTGCAGAACTAATCTTTAATTCTACACAAACTGGAAACTAATATTCTACTTAATGTTTTGACTCGTAATATGTTTCAATTTACTGTGTAAATTAATCCGATTAATGCATTGATGCATTCTACTAGGCAACTACAGTTTACTCAGCTGCTCCATATATTCGGCAGATACAGGGATAGTTGAGCTGAGTCATAACGTGGAGTCATAAGTTCGTATAAAGAGCAACGCCACTTCAACTCGTACAGGATACACTGCAACTCTTCATTATTGACAAATTATTATTCTATCATGCAAATAAAGCACAACTTGTTTTACATATGTATCTATGTGCAAACTGTGGCGTTTGATACAGTACTTTTCCCCAGTCAGAACTAGTTACCAGTTAAATGAGGATGCTGATTTAGTACTCACTGTAAAATTATCAGCAAGCATTCTAAATTGTTCATATTAACCATGACAGAAAAGGTCTTTATGATTTGTTTGAAGATATTTTCTATTACTTTCCCGGCGGTGAGTTTTATTTTAACTTACTCAATTTTCCGGACTCGTCTTTAGTCGCCACGAACAAATCGCACGCTGAGACGTTAGTTTTAACCTTCGCGAAGTGGCATTAGCACGGTAATTACCTGCACTTCAAACAATAGCGGTTATTTAAATCAGAACTCGGACTTCAGTGCATTTTTCACAAGGCCAGGATACACAACAAATCAAATCCGATTTAACAGATGCTCATTTTCTCCTTTTTTTGGCGGAGATTGGGTGGGTACGTCGACACCCTGGACTTTTGAGAACAACTTTGCAACTTGGAAATTGATTGACGTTAATATGTAAACCATCTGATTAGTTTCCCTTTCACTACATTAAAATAACAAATAAATGCGTTGTAAACAATCAACGCAAAAAGAGTAGTTTATCTATTATTTTAGATTTAAGTAATAAACCAATATTTTACAAAAAAACGCGATGCGCTTTTAAGGTAACATCAGAATAGCTGTTTTACCGTTATTTTCCCAAAAAAAGTTTTCACGGAAAACAGTTAAACAAAACTGAGACTAAATTGCCACCAAGATGTTGGCATTTTACGGGAATAAACATACGAGCAGTGGTTTTCACCAAAATCTTTCTGGCTTAATTTATGGAATTTGTTGATATAAGTCGCAAGGTGTGGGAGCTTCACTATTTGTGTCGCATTCTACCAACATCTTAATTATTATATACGATAACAATGACTGCAATGTGAAAATATGGATTTTACCAAACGTAAATCGGAAAGACATTAAAAACTTTGAATCACTTCATATGTTTAGAAAATCTACTAATAAAGTAATTGCCATACAAATAACAAATATGCATTATGGACTTTATTTTTAAAGTAAATTGGAGCGAATTTCAAGTAATACATTGCTAAATGAAGAACGTATTTGAAAATACGTATTTACTTTGTTAGAGAGACATCGTCGTTGAAAACACGTAGAGCAAGTCTAATTTTCCATTCGAAATAATAGTGATAACATATTGTTATAAAGATACAAAAATGACTACATACATTTATGTGTATCAAAACATGTTATTTGCACATGCATAAACATAAAACGTCAGTCAAGTTATAACTTGCGTTTGACAGTCAACACGATGGCCTTTAAAAATATTTTTAATAAAACTATAAATGCAGCAGTGGAGTCTAATTTAAGAGACTAAATTAAAAAGAAACACACCTTACACGCTAACATGAAATACTGGTATCACCTTGATATGATTTGTGGAATGAATGGGCGGCGCCAGTAGTGGAAGGGCGACATCTTCTGGCAGTATCTCCATTCCAGTTTTCACAGCAGACAGATGCAGCGGTTTTGCTCTTCACCCCGAAAAGCCAATGGTAACAAAAGGTGCTTTCCAAACAGCTTGTAAAACTAAAAGTAAAGAGAACAAAGCAAATGCGTTCACACTGAAGAATCAACACCTCTTCGTGTATAATTTTGCTAGGGATGGTGCTGTCACTAAAGGAGGTATACGAGTTACAGCTAACCATAAACAACATATCTCGCCACCTGATAGTTTCGTTTAAAATTTACATGCAATGCACATATATTTGCAACGTGTCAACATAAATGACTTGGACGTTATTAATTCCGAATGTGAGCAATAAAACGCACAGCCCATTAAGGAAGCTGAAACATACAATACGAGAAGAGAAGCGTTCGAATTATACTTGACATTGCTGTCCGCTACTATTACAATGGAATCCATTTCAGTTGCCTATTACTTTCGTGTAATAATGTATTAGTACACATAACCTGAATTGCACATCCTCATTATGTAACTGAGTTTTTAACTGACCCACGTAAACAATTATCAGCTCTGATTTTCGAAATCATGACAAAAGCTCTATTTTCGTAAAAAAAATCTTTTTTGCTGTGTTTACATACATGAATTGATTCTAGGTATTGAAGGAAAACTCAAGAAAACCCGGGGGAAAAACGACAGACTATACTGCAGCAAATATTGACGGTATCAATAACCTGTCAAACCACAAAATAGACAGAAGGTTTCCGTCTAAAGTCTTCGGTCTGCTGCATATAACAAGTTATGTAGTTTTTATTGCAATATTATCCATTTTAATTCATAATTGAAAACAAAAATAGTTCAAAAGCGCTACCTTATAAGTGGTCAAAATTTGTTGTGCAGCAAAAATAAACATTACAGTCAAAATTCATATCTTCTAAAGCATCTTGCTAAAAATATGTATAAAAAGTGTAAACATTTCCTGTAAAGTAATAAATGACTTAGTAATCTAGTGTTGTTAATTTTCCCATTGTAAATTGATTATAACGACTGTTCCAGTCGACATGAATTGTGATACTATATATTGAAAACAAAACTAAATATGTGAGTTGTCAATAAGTATTGAAAAATGAGATTGGTTTTGTCAGCCACAGGTTTAAGAGATGCTAGCAGAATATTTTCTTTACACGTTATCTTTAACAGAGTGGTGCCAACTAAGTCAACACCTTAAAGGTTATTTCAGTGCCGAAACATTGGTTCTTAATACTACCCCCGTGTTGCGTGATTAGAATGAAAATAAATGGTCTTAATAAGATTAAACCAATATTATATACATAAGAATGGTAACTTGTGAATATGCAGCCGTTATATTAACATAAAAGTATTGTTTCACATTTTACAATAAATATTGATCGGTGAGCATAATACAAGCAATATGGAAGGCCTGGTTCTCTTTTGTGTACTAAATTGAAATGTTATTGCGTTTAAAATGCCCACTGATAGGTTAAGTTATACGCTTTTTAGTTTTGTTTAGGAATTTTCTGAATTCCTTTCATTGTCACGGAAAGCCTCAACTTTCATGATGGGAGTACAATCTATTCAATCAAAATTGCACGGACAAATTCAAAAAGGAACTCGAGGTTAAAAGACATTAGCACGCCAGTGTATATATGACCAAATATTAATATTTACTTCAATTAAAGTTCTAGGATTTGCAATAACTTGCTAAAGTTTAACTTACTTGCATTGTAATTTTCCTTTACAGAAACTATTAAATATTGTTGAGAATTGTGCTCTATTTGTTAGGCATGTCTTCATTATTTTATAAATATAAAACAAAAATGTTACTGCAAGGTTTACAAAGAATAATTTGGGTCAAGTCCTGTAATGCTGGTATCAGTTTGCCACTGTTACAGCATACTAAATATTCATGTCGAAGTGTGAATTTTTTTAAAAAAGCGTCGAACACCAGCACCTTTACTTACTGTGCAATACAAAGCGGCCCCTGGGTTCTAACCTCAGTCTCAGAACACTGCAAGTAACTGAAATTCTGCCCGATCCCTTGTCTGGGATCATATATTCGTAATCTGCAGAGACAGCGACAGATAATTTGAACGTTAGCCAAAAGACAATTTCACCAGCAACTCGCTAAAACGTGACGCTTGCTACTTTTGGCTGTTTAAATCTGCACAGGCCTGAAAGTTGACCAACGGTTCCCAAAATACAAAAGACTATCTGTTTGAAATCGTCCCCTTACTGTTAGACTTATTAGCAATGCAGACACTCTAAACGGTGGGAAAATTGATGGAGTTTTTGTACGATTTACTTTCCTGTTTAGCATTCGGGAAAACATAGACAAAAACCTTTCCCACTGCAGTAAATGTCTTTCTTAATATCGCTTAACTAAAATTTACAATATGCGTGTCACTTCTGAAATGCCGCACATGAAAATGTATATCATAAGGCATCATCTTAGCGATTTTATAAAGGTCATTTTAGTTCGTTTGTATGTTTTTTTTAAAGTGCTGCAGGTACACAAGAGTGAACGTTAAGAATCTACTAAGCATTGAGTGCTGCAGAGCCGCATGGATAGGGTCAAGTGGAACTTGGACACAAGAGTTTTAAATTAATTTCACGTTTTTGTATTAAGCATTATCGCTAAAATTGAAAACTATCCGGGTGCAAAACTTGGTTCGCATTTTAAGTCAGGTAAAAATGCAAAGCAATGCTTTTGATAAGAATTGCTGTTATCTGTACCAGATATCCAGTTGCCTCTGGGACTAAATGTATAAAAACTCCAATTGTGCACTAAGCAAATGCAGGAAGACACACCTTTTCAAATGAGGACAATCGCCGCATCTTACACATCAATTATTTATTGCTTGGCTACATAATAAATAGACAATTCATGGTCAAATGAACTCCTGTTAAATTACTTTGGCCAAAGCGATTGTTTTTCAGTATGACAAATAATCGTAAAAACAACATGATTTGCCCAATGAAAAGGGCGCCGAGAAATATGGAGAAACACAATTATTAAATGTTTTGCACAATTTCTAACTCCGTTTAGTTCAATCCAATGCGATAGCACTTAATTGCAATAAATACATTCCGGTGTGAAAAATATACCTTTACTTGAGAAGATAATGCCTTGTTTAGTGTTTTTTTTCCCTGAAATATGTATGCTTTACTTCGAACACATAGCGCATTATATGTATCACTACTTTGTGGGAAATGCATGGAACAAAATATTCTAGGGTTTCTATCTTTGAAATATCGGACATTTGTTTGGCACCAGTGCGACTTTGAAACTCAATCAGGTAAAATAAATTCGTCACCAGCTCAAACAATGTCAAATTTAACTAATGTTTGTATATAATGCATCAATATCACTCTTAAAAGTTATACCAACACATTTGTATTCGAAACGCGTAGATAAGAGGAAAATAACTTACAGGGGAGACAAAAATAATTTCTATGTCATAAGCACCTTGCAACTTGTCGAAACTCGTTTTAGTTCCGCAGTTCATTTGATTCATTTCATATTTTAAGATTTTTTTAATGCACAACGGTGATGATTTTAGTAGCTTTTTACAACGAGAATATTCACACAACCGAACAGCTTTCTAAACTGGGACAAGATAGCATGTTTAGATAAGATTTTAAAAATGCATATTTTGATAGACGCCGCATCACAAATATAAATGACGTCGATGTTGACTTTTATAGAAAATGGAGTGTAGGGAGCACTGAACTCAATTTTGGCACCGCATCCCTTCTTTGAAATGTTTGAAACAATCGAACAAGCTGGACCATTACTCATTGTTTCCATTTCAAAAATACGGCACTGTCCCAGTACCGTACATCAATGTAATGTGTGGGTTCAGGGAACAATTTCTCGGTGCTACTGATTGGTCGAATGTTGATGTAGAACATTTCAAGTGTTTATTGCCCAGGGCATCCACCTTCTATAGAGCATCAATTCTATGAGAGTACTGTATTTTCCACCTTTGAGCAGAAAATTTCAAATATTCGTTTTGTTTGAATTTGACTAATTTTAAATTAACTAATTTTTCTTTAAAGTAAGAGGTATTTTCAAAAAGCGATTTACTCTAATTATTAATTTCAAACGCCAATGTTTTAAAGTTACATACTTTCAGTCCATATTCCCAGATTAATGTAACTGTCACCCAATATTGCATGAGTATTGTCTAATTTGATATCCTGTTTTCTAACTTCCTACTTTCCAGTTCTTTGAAACAGGCGGGCTGCTTCACAAATTTGACCACTTGAAGTGTGCAGTTCCTTTTCCACAAAGAAAATCAATGAAATACAGTTTAACTAAGCTGTAACCAACGCTTAATACTAACGCATCTTAAAAAAAGCCAGCTGCATCAGATATTTAACAACGTTGCTTTGTTTTTTTAAAAAAAACTTTGTCGCTTAAATATTGTATATGACGCCATTAATATTTTTTCCAGTTCTTTAAAGCATTATACTCAAACTCTGTAATATGACCCGGAGACAGTGAATAGCGTTATAATTGTTTTTCTGGAGTTTTGAGTTCGCGGGGCTTTGAGCAGCAATTTAAGCATGTGAGGGAAATGCGTAGAAAATACAAAATTGCATCGACTTTGTGGATAGTTTATCTCAAAACTTTACAAATGCAATAAACGGATTAATGCTCCCTGGACAATGATTTATCGAAATACAGGAGGTCATGGGCGGCTTGTTCTGATATCGCGTCTGTGCCCGAAAATATCACTCAGGGTGTCGCATGTTCAACGATAATCATGACTTGGAGGTGCCCCTGTTGGACTGGGGTGGACAAAGTTAAAAATCACGCAACACCAGGTTGGACAACGACGACAATCAATAAATCTTTTATTTTGCAGAGAAACACAATGTGATGCTGACGTTTGCAAAATTGCATCGTGTCTATTTCCAAAACAAAACGAGAGAGAAACTTTTTTTTCTATTTCAATAGTATAGCACAAACTGTAAGTAACGTCCAGCTCACGTGGGACATTTATCAACCCCGAGCTTGAAGAGCTTTTTTAAAGTTCAGAAATCTGGATGAGCGATAGTGGAAAGAACTGCCTGAGTTTTTTTTAAATGCAAGAGGAATGATGGGATAAATGAAGGAGTGATTATATTAAATTTGGGCATTGCTAAGTTGATAGAGAGTGAAGAGGGGGCAAGTGTCACAATTTCTCCACAACTTGGGAAATTTTGAGAAAGAATACGCCGGAAGCGGAAAAGCTCTAGATTTATATAACATATAACTACAAATGTATAAATCATTAATAGACGTGACAGGAGGCCTGTCTTCCAAGGTAAATCAACATATATACAACATCAATTATATCTTTAAAAAGTGTTTTAAAAACTATATACTGTAGGTGGTAGTATTATAGTCATGGACTTTAAATGTGTCACGTGAGGAGTAACCAAAAAAAAAATGCGACTTAAGCGTTTGGAAAAGTTGCCATCACAGAAATCGGTACAAGACCACATACTCCATTGGTTTAACACGAATATTAGTGCCCTCCGCAATATAGGTAATTGAAGTATAATCAACATAATTTAAAACATGCAGTAGTGCAACAGCTGTTTTATCATTAATAAAAAGTTGCAGCACAACATCCATTGGAAAACGAAATGTACAACCGACCCCTAGACACCCGATTAGTAATGTTTTAGCAACTCGTTGATGCAGTTACTGTTGGGTGTTTCTGCCAGACGGAAAAAAAATACAGTTGAGGATCTCTAAAGGACAATGGCAGTCATGAACAAGGATGACAAGTATGCTAGCTTGATGTTCGTGTTTCAGTTCCCAGCTCGCTTTTGTGTAAAATCATAAGAGGGACAGAAACTGCTAACAGGAGTGAAAAGGAGAGAAGGAAGCTGTGAGGTGGAATTAGCAATGGATACTCCTCTCCTAATCGCTCAACGTGTTTGGAACTTTCCTTTTCACAAATAAAATAGGCAAGGTTTTAAAACACAGCACTAAACAGTTAGTCACCGTATTTCAATAATGTTGATTGCAAGTGTGAAATCAAAAGTGACCCTTTTAAAAATTATACACAATTTGTAAAGTGTCGCATTTCGTTGTCACCTTCAACGTTATTTCAGCGATTCCATCCTGGGACGGACATTCTCATGATTACAGGAAATGTCAGTGCGAGTTGTGGAATATTCCAATGTCATAATTTAGTTGGCTTTTATGTCAGAAATCAGAAAAGGCAACCAACAGGTTGTTCTGGTTTAATTTTTAAATTTACATATTGGTCCCGAAAGTAGCACATTTACTTTTTGTGTGTTTCTTTGGGCATGTGAAGTAAATATCCAATTTGAACAGAAATGTTCCAAAAATAAGACAGTTTTCGTTGTCGGAAGGAAGCTCTTTTCAAGTACTGGAATGGTTCTGTATTTTATTCAGGGGGATTATAATATTTTAGTATTAAATGAGATAAGGTAATATAACTACAAGAGTTTTCAGGTTCATTTTGGACATTGTTGGAAGAAACAGAAATTCTAATTTGTAAGAAGTTCAAACCGATTACACAGCGCTCTCTCGTGGCAGGGTAGAGGAAAAACTGAAGAGATGGACGTGACACTAACGACAGGCAGACGCAACAGCACAATTGATTCAACAGTGTATAACATCGAGGCAAATATAGTTCTAAGTTACTTTGTCCTTTTTTTTTCGATTACATCTGTTGTTACATTGAATATGTATAGTATCGATGCATTATGGAATTAGACAGCGAAACCGGTTTAAAAAACACCCGTACAATTGAAAGAGCAGCGGTTCGAAAGCTAGTGCTTCCAAATAAATCTGTTGGACAAAAACCTGGTGTTGTGTGAGTTTTAACTTTGTACAATTGAACACCAAGTTATAACGCATCTACACGCGGATGCACACTGTTCTAGTTACATTGGAAAAACTTAATGATCGGTATACCAAACCACTGGTGTGAATATGAAATATGTTAGAAATAATTAATGCACAAACAACTAAATTAGACTCAATATTCCTCGACGCAAAGGATAGTGATCTACAACAAACTTCCCCAACAGATTATTGCTTTTAATTAGGAAGGAGACGAATCGAAAATGGAAATAAGAGGATAACTAGCAAAAACAAGGATAACATGAAACCACTGCCTTTTCTTTAGACAGTTGTAAACTTTTGAGAAACAAAAACAGATATCGCTGAAAAAAACTCAGCAGGTCTGGCAGCATCTGTGGAGAGAAAGCAGAGTTAACATTTCGGATCCTGTGACCCTTATTCAAACTTCTGAGAGTCGCTGAGGATATATAAATGAGCAGTTTGATATGTAATAAAGAGTATTGATTCAGAATAAATCACCGCTTACGAGAAATACAATTGACAATTTATTCATCTTACCAAAAACTACAAGAAAAACCTCAACAGACTGCATTTGTAAGTTTAAAAGTGAAATTAGGAAAACCAACTTATAATGATGAGCTTGCGTGAAACCTTAGCACTGCCCCCGTTAGAGTACTGCACCTTGCTTAATGTTGCGCTTCACACTCCTAGAAGGGAATGCCGTACCTATTCACTAGGCTCCTGCCTAGTGTTCAAAAGCAAAACTATAAAAATGGATCGGATATTGGCCCAAAACATTGGATATTAAAGCAGAATGAAAGACGCATTGAACTCATGAGTGAATGGCCCTGGTGGAGAGAAACAGCGTACCAAATCCAGTGTAACGCTGAGAACCTACTATCATTTCGATTCAATCCAATGCATTATCTATTTTGTCAGGTGGATAGAAAGAATCTCGCGCGCTAAGCCAGAGAAGACCGAGGGAGTTCTCCCCATTCTGGTCACCAATGTTATTCCTTCAACCAACACCATTCACAATGTACTGACCATTGGATATTTTCTAATCAACTCTGCAGGAGGTGGGTCTTGAACTCACGGCCTCTGATTTAGAGTTTGAGGCACACATTTTGCCACAAAAACCAGCACTAACCACTACTATGTTGATAATAATGTGGCTCAGTTCTGCACAACTCGGTTGATGCATGTTCCCTACATTACATTACTTCAAAGATATTTCATTGCAATTATCTAAGGTTGTGAAGGATATTATGTTCAACCAATCTTCCTTTTTCCTTAGGACAGCTCTCTGCTCACTACATATTTTTGGAAAGACGATTGACTGGGATTTTACCCTCAGCAGATACTAAATGTTCCATAAGATTTTGTGTTGCAATAACTAAATGTTCGGGTCAAAACAATGAGAAGCCATTTTAGAGCTCCAGGGGTAGCGTGAATAAAGTAATCAATTATAATCTCCTTATCAGTCAGACTGGGAAAATGTAAACAAGCACTGTGAAGTCTGAAGCAGGAAGTATCAGAATATTAACTTCAGTGTCAAATTATATACACAAAACAAAATAAAGATAGGGAGAGAAAATTGATTAAGAAGAAGATTTGAAAAAAAGACAGAAAGTTTATAAAAAATTCCTAAGGGTCACTCGACCTAAACGTTAACTCTGATTTCTTTCCACAGCTGTTGCTAGACTTGCTGAGCTTTTCCAACAACTTTTGTTTTTGTTTCCGATTTACAGCATCCACAGTCCTTTTGGCTTTTATTAAAAATATTTTTGATGCTTTAAATTTTTCAATGATACTTAAAATAGAAAACAATTTTTTGATGCTGGAGAGGCTATTTGTCAGTAATAAGATTCATCAGCTTATGAATTGCATAACGGATAAAAAATCACTTACACTGGAATAAACAAGTCCTCACTTTTCTTAACCAGTTTAATGGGTACCCATTAAATTAGTACAACTTCATGGCAACCTATGTATTTCAATGCTGAGTTTCCCCATGAGATAACAGTTCAATAAGAATTCAAGAGCGCCAGGATAATTTGGAAAACAATTTATTTCCAAATTTAACTGCAATACACTTGAATAATGATAAGTTCTGTAAACCTTACCAACAATGCTATAGCATAATAATGTCTACAATTGATTAAATTCAATATGCAACATAGAAAAAAGTCAATCACCCCAACCAGTCCATACTCGTGCTTATGTTCCACTTGAACCTCCTCCCACACTTGCTTATTTAAACATACAATCTTCACCCTTTATTCCTTTCTCCCTCATTCATTTGTGTACTTCCCTTAAATGCATCTATACAATTTGCCTCAACCACTCCCAATGACATCAATATTCCGATTCACTTCACTCTTTGGTCGTCAAAATTTCTTCTCAGTTCCCTGACAATTTCTCTAGCATTTTCTTAAACACAAATGGAAACACCTTTCTTCATCTGCTCAACCAAAACTTTCATAACTTTAAAGACCTCTATGAGGTTAGCCTTCAGGCTTTTCTTTTCTGGAGAGAAGATAGGGAGAGCTTGCTCATCTTTCCTTGGATATACCTTGATGGTCCTGGAATCACATTTATAAATCTTCCATGTGCTCTCTCTTCAGTCTCTTCAAATCATTACAATGATACAGAGATAGACAACTGTACTCAATATGTCTAGCTAAGACTTGATACAAGTTGAACATAAACTATAACTTTAAAAGCAAATCCCTCTAAGAATAAACCTTTGATATATAACCTCCTGACTTAGTGCTAATGGACTGAATTTTATCAGGTTAGTGGGGGCCCAATGTTGGTGTAAGGAGTGGGTGCAGAGACTACATTTCCCACCAGAAGAAGTGTTTGGTGACTTTGACACATCTGACCTTCTAAGTCACTGCCTGTGAACTCATGATCTAATTGAGGACAGTGAGCTGGATGATGATAATGTCAACCCAATCACAGAGGCAGCAGCACTGAGGAATGCAGAAGGTCTTAGGTGTATGGTGAAGAAAACATTTTTATATTTCTTGGGATTAGGGACAGTGGGAAAGCCACTTGTGTAGGGTGAGTGGGTGTTGGATTTGGGGCCATTGGTGATCCCTTCCCTACACTGACCCTTTCTTTCACTTATGGGATCCCTACCCCCAACACACACCCCCCTCCCCACCATTCCCCCCCAACCCCAACCATCCATACCCCTAGCTGCTAATGAGAGGTGATCTTCATTTAGCTGATGGCCTCCATGTGGTGGGAAGTTACTCCATCAGTAGCAAAATGCTGACTGTGAAGTAAAGTGGTCTTGTAGGGCCTTATCATGTGTAAACTGTCAATCTTGTCATCTGTTAAAAAGTCCTGATGGTAAGATCACTTTGTGGCACCGATTGAACCCAGCTCCCTGATTTTTCTGTTTCCCACACTTCCCTGCTGTCCTAGAAGATGGTAAAATTTAGCGCAATGCATTTATTGATAAAACCTCAGTCCGTTAAGCTTGTTGATCTATTTTGTTAACTTATCCTACCACTTTCAGAGTGGTTGGTTGTGAACAGTCAACTCTAACCTTTCCCGTTCCCTTTTAAGTCTGAGATTTGAGTTCTTTGTCATGTACCTGGAGGGGAGCTCCATTAGCCTTCAAACAATCATCAGCCTTCTAGCTTTTTGGAATGCTCACTGCTTTCTTTTTGGTTTCAGTTTCCTACCTCCCCCACCAGTACATCGCCAACGTCTTCCCCACCACGATGTAAATTGGTTACCAACTATTTTGTCACACAAAAATATTTCTCCTCATTTGTGAGATCAAAACACTTTCAAACTTTGGATTTATCTAGCATATCTCCTCATAACCTTCTTTGCTCCATGGAAAACAATTCAACCTCTCCAGTCTCTTCACATAACCAAAGTCTTTCATATTTAGTACACACACCTACCTTTAATTTGCCCTTTCCAAGAAAAGCAAATCCACTTCTCCAATATCCACATAACTGAGGTTATGGCGTTCACATACACTTTTATATATGGAGCCTTGATAGGGGTAGTGAGACATTGATTGTTTATTGTGAACTCCCCATTCATTATCCTGCCAAACAAATGCACAGAACAAATATAAAAGACCACAGATGTTAATGGAGGAAACACTCACAAAGTCAGGATGCATTGTGGACTGAAAAATGTGGGGTCAAAACTGTGCTTATTCACTAAAACCACTTATTAAGATAAAAAGTGATGCAGAACTGCAGATGTTGGAAACCTGCAATAAAATGGTGTATAAGTTCAGCAGATGCTCTTAGGAAAATAGAGGCAGAAATACACTAATTATTCCTTTAATCCTGTCCTCTCATTTCAAAAAATTAATAATCAAAACATGAATTTGTAACAGGAAGGAAGATTTTGTGATTCTAGACTAATATCATTATGGCTGAATTTCCTCTAATGTAGCCAAGCATCTGAAATCCACTTATATTTTCTGGGGTGGATTAGCTGCTCAAATAAATTGCAAACTAACTATTTATTTATGCTGCTGTTTGAATATATTTGTCCAATTTGTAACAAAGAATTTATTTGGTGTACTTTGGGAAGACTTTTTTTCATCTTCCATAGGTAAAATAATGAGGATTTATTGTGTCAAAACCCCAAGTCATGTGCCAGTTTAATTTTACTACAAAAACAAAGTCATTACCTACACTCAGCAGATTGTCTGATCACATTTCAATTAGCAAAACTTGTTTACTGACTCTGAAAGAGTCGCCTCCTGAATAGGAAATTTCCTAAATTGCCATCGCTGCAATACTATTTTGTTATGGCTTTTTATGCAATATGAATCTCTTTTGCAAATGTTATATCCGAGAAATCGGACTTGTCAGAAAAATTACCTCATTCTTTAACATCCTGGGTTCTTGTTGGTCACGTCAAAGTTACAAATGAAAATGATGACAGCTGCTACTTTTGCACCAAAGAAAATCTGAGAGGTTAAGCTCTCGAGGTTGACTGTTAGTTTTCAGTTTTTACATTAGTATGAATACAGTCAAGATCATACTGTGCAGAGGTGTCAGCTAGGTCCAGTTCGTAGCACTCTTCATTTAAGTCTCATTCCAGGACTCAAGTACTAAGGTGAAGGCTGACACTCTAGTAATGCAAAGTTATCAGTGTCATCTTTTGGATAAAATGTTAGCTGAAGCCAGTCCATTTTCTAACATTTTTTCAGCAAGTTCTGTTTTTGTTGTTATGGATTACTGTCTTGTAAGACATACTACCTTTCAGATAAGTATTAAACCAAGCAACGTTCTGCTCTTTTAGATGGATGTAACAATTTTTATGGCAGTGTTTCAAACAAGAAGAAGGGATTTATTTCTTTATGTAATGAAAGCAAAGTGTTGGAGAAATTCATCAGGCCTGGCAGCATCTGTGGAGAGATAAATAAAGTTAATGTTTTGAGTTTGAAATGGCTCACTTCTGAAGACAAGTCAAATCGGACTTGAATTATTAATTGTTTCTCTGCTCAGACTTGCTGTATTTCTTTCACTCATTTGATATCTTCTATCTTCTTTGTTGAAAGGAGATGTTTTAGGAATCCTACATTGGAGGAAGCAGTTTGTCATTTCTTATTTGATCTAGGCTCAGTATCCAAACTCAAAGTGAAATGTTGCATTTGCACACATGTTACTGGTCTTTAGTTTGGCAGCTCTAATTGGGATTTTCAACCAGGCAGAAAAATGTTCCGATTGCTTGGCTCTTGGCCATTTGAATCATTAATTATCTAGGAGCATGACTGAGCTCGCCCTCAAAGGTTGAAATGTAAATATTTAGAAAATGGATATATAATTAAAGTAGCTACATAAATATTTAAAGTCAAATAAATTTACGAAGTACCAGGAGTCTTAACATTTAAAAAGGGGCAAGGGACTTGCCTGTAAAATTGATCTTTGGTAAAACTGCAAAACAGTGAATCAGTAGTCTGTATTGCATATATCCAAGGAATTAGGAAGATGGGCTGATAACCTCTGTTGCACATTTCATGCTCGCAGTAATAAAAATTTAAACAAAGATGCACATTTTGAACAGGAATGATTGCACTTTATTAACAGAAATGTTAAGCTATTTTCTTTTGAAAATATTGTTGGGAATACTCTGAAAATGTAAATGAATATTTAAACAATTGCACGTGCAGGAATTCAGGAACAATCCAAAAGCTGGAAAACTGAAATAAAAATAGGATATCCTGAAAAATACTCAGCAGATCAAGTGGCACAAGGAGAAAATTTGAGTTAATATTTCAAGTTAATAACATTTTATAAATTCTGGGAAAATTTATAGATTCAATAGATATGAAGCAAGTGAACAGAAATTGGGTGGTGGGGAGAGGGTACAGAATAACCTCTGGGAAATAGATGGAAAAAGGATGGCAGTTGAAAAGGTGGAAGACAGGAGAGATTAAAGTGGTAAAAGGGAACAAGGCCAGAGAAAGTGGTAATAGGTTAAGAAACAACATGATGTGTATGCCTGGAGGAGGTGTGAATAGCACATTACAAACAGTTGCTGTCCAAATGTGAAAAAATGAACAATGGCAGCAATACCAAAACTAGTAAAAGCAAAGGAAACAAAATGAAATGGTTTAACACAATGCGCTTGAACTTTCCTAAAATTTCAGCTGATTTTGGAGAGCTTCGTGAAGGTATGCTATCATTGAGCTCTAGCAATTTTATGGTTTTTCAATTTATTAAGTATAGACCATGACTCTACAGGAACACTCTCAAGCTACCTTGCAATCAGAAGTAGTGTAAGAGCATGCTACTTTTAGGACCGTCTGGTAGTTCACTCCACTGGTGCCAAATTTAACTTTTTTTTGACCAACCTCTTCAAAGATGTTACTATGCATTTCTGGAACAGGTAGGACTTGAACTAGGGCCTCCTCGTCCTGGGATAGAGATACTATCTCTGCACCTCAAAAAGGCTCAAGAAATGCTTAGCTTCACACCAGCTCAAATATTTCAAAACAGAAATAGTCAACATCAGTTGGCATATGCAAGGATGTGCAAGAGATATGGCCGATAGAAGCAAACTGGTACTTCTGTTCATGAACTGAGTGGAGGAGAGAGGTACCATTCTTTTTCCTCAGGAAGGCTGGTGGAGACCATAGGACAAGATCCTGCCAGTCTGGATTGAGGTTGCCAGCCAGGTAAGTGCGATATCCCTGGTCCTGTAGATATGGACAGCAATGCAGGAAGAAAGTTAATGAGCTTCTGTGCACCACAAGGCCAAGTGCAAAAAGCTTTTTGTCACATCACCTTTCATTTGCACATCACTTTAAATCTATGCCCACTCATTCATATCTCTTTTACAAGTGGGAACAATTTCTTCCTATCTACTTGATCCATCATGCTTATAATTATCTTTACAACTGAAGTTTATCATGCCTGGAACCATTCTTGTAATTCACTTCTGCAGTCTCTCCACTGCATTCACCCCATTCTGATAATGTGGCACGCACAACTGTATATAGCTGAGATTGAACAACTATCATGTACAAGTTCAACATCATCTCCCTGATCTTGATCTCTATGCCCATATTCATAAAGTGATGAAGGTTGTGTGCTTTATCAACTGCTTTCCACCTATCCTGCCACCTTCAGTAATCTGTGAATATACAGCCAGTTCTTTCTATTCTTGCATCCCCTTTAGAATTAGGGCCCATATTTTATATTGTCTTTCAATGTAATTCTGAACAAAATGAATCACTTTACACTTCTCTGCATTGAACTTCATCAGTTACCTATTTGCACACTCTACCAACTTGTCAATGTCCTTTTGGATTTCCACATTACAATTCTTTCATGTTTTGTGTCATCTGCAAACTTTGAAATTTCCCCCTGCACACCAAGATTCGGATCATTATTATAATAAGGAAAAATAAAGTTCACAATATCAACATCTGGGGAACTCCACTACAAGCCTAAAATATACCCATTCATCATTACTCTGGTTCCTATCACTCCACCAATTTTGTATCCACATTGCTACTATCAATTTTTTCAAAAAAAAAATTCTTTCCAAAATTATAAGGTTACAAAAATATGAAAATGTAACATTATAACAACAAAACAACAATAAACAATAAACAATAAACCAACTACCATACTACTCTACAAATGAAATCAAAGCTACACTTAATACAATAAATAAATAAATAAATAAATAGTGCCAATCAGTGAAACAAGACCATAGCATTCAACCTTTGAAAGCTTCAATTATTAAACCCATATTTGTTCAAAAGTTTTCCTCTCAGGGCATTAGAATTATTAGACCAAACCATCATGGCAAGACAAAAGCCCTCATCAAAATGGCGGACACATCAGATTCCAAATAATTCAAAAAGGGCTGTCATGTCTTATAAAAGTTGTTCGTTTGCTAATGCACTATATTTGTAAAAAAAGTCCAAAAGAGTGTGTTCCATAATTAACTTACACCACTCCAACAGACCTGAGGGTTTCTCAGACACCCAGCACATCAAATTGTTCACACAAAAAGTGAGATTGCTTTTCCCATGTACATCTGAGGGAGGTAAAGTCAGCAAACCCAGGAGCAGAGAGACTGGGTCTACCTTGACTTCAGTACTATCCACTTTATTCCATAACCTATCACTTTCCTCACAAGATTGTTGTGAGATACCTGATCTAACACCTTCTAGAAATATACCACATCAACAACATTATCTTCATCAATCCTTTCTGTAATGTTTCCAAAAGGCTCTAGCAAGTTAGTTAAGCATGATAGCATGTTACAAAGACAGTACATTAATCATGGATAACTTTAATCCTCACGTAGATTGGGAAAATCAAATTAGGACAGGTGGCCATAAGAAAACATTCATAGAGTGTATTTGGGAGAATTTTCTAGAACAATTTTGTGGATCCAAGAAAACATCAGACTATTTTGGGTCTGGTGATGTGTAATGAGGAAGGTTTAAAAAATGATGTTAGCATAAGAGATCCCCTAAGAAAAAGGTCACCATTACATCCAAGAATTTAGCATTCATTCTGAGAGGGAGGAACTCGGTCAGAAACAACCATGCTAAGCGTAAATAAGGGTAATTACAAAGCAATGAGGGAAGAGCTGGCTGCAGCGGATTGGGAAAGGACTTGAGCAACAAAGTCAGTTGAAGAAAAATTGTTCACATTTTCGAAAATAGTTAATGGTTCACGTATTCCAGTGAGGGAGAAGGATATCAGCAAGGGGATAAGACAACTATGGTTAACCAGGAAATTAAGGATAATATCAATTTTAAAAAAAAACAGACATTTTGGCAAAGGTTTGTGGTAAACCAGAGGACTCTGAAAGTTTTATAAAACAACAAAACATGACCAAAAGTAAAATCAAAGAGAAAGATGATAAACTTTGAAGGTAAAATTTCAAGAGCTTCTTCAAATATATAAATAAAAAAGAAGTCAAAATGCCCCTTGTCAGAGGCACTGAATAATTACTTCACATAAGTCTTCACAGTAGGAGACACTAATAGCATTCCAAAATTGTGAAATATTCAAGGGACAAAAGGAGAGGAAAAAAGAAAAATAACTATCACCAGAGAAAAGATGTGAAGGAAACTAATGGGGATAGTGGGATGCACTGTGGGATATTAAAACAAATAACTACAGAGATAATGGGTGCACTGGGTAGTAAACTTCCAAGAATCCTTAGTTTCTGGAACAGTCTCAGAGGATTGAGAAAGTGCCAGCGTAACCTTTATTTGAAAAGAGAAAAAAATAAAAGATAACTATAGGCCAGGTAACTTAGTATATGTTATTTGGAAAATGTTGGAGCCTATTATAAAAGGTTCTAATATATAATGTTATAAATCAGAATCAGCATGGCTTCATGAAGGGGAAATTATGCCTGATATATTCACTTGAATTCGTTGAGACAGTAACAAGCAAGATAGATATAGGAAAGCAGATATTTGGATTTTCAGAAGGACTTTTCCACCTTCTCAAGTTGGAAACCCACCTCCAGTTCCCCCAATCAATTCTTGTGTTTTTTTTTTGCCACAGAACTCCATTTCAATGTTCTATACATATGCACAGTGCAAATTTTGGGCATGGTGTAATGAGGCAGTCTGAAACTGTGACCAGCACATTTCCAAATGACTATGAATGCACAGTGTTAGCAGACATTGCCTTTCAGTAGACTGCTCACTGGTTGCTGAAGATGCATATAGACCTGCACTATTGCTGAATCTACTAGTGATCAGCATTAACAGCAAGGTGACTGGGGAATCACATACAAGCTCATCAGATATTTCATGGAAATTGAAGCATAGCAGGGTGAACCTGCATTTGGCCAGGACACTCTCTGCATGTCTGAGCCCTCTACCCACAAACACCCCCGAACTCACTCACCCAAAACTCCAAGGTCACAGGATCCCTCTGCTTCTGTTACTGTCCCTGTGACTGTATTCAGACATAATGGGAAGGAAAGGGAAAAGGAAAACTTTGTAGAGCACATGTGTGGCATGGGTGATGCCACATTGTTAGTGGAATATCAGATTTTAAAATATATTTTCACTTTGCATCGTCATGTGCTTGATTGACTGTGAATTTAGCTGTAGCTACAAGATTAAAGCTAGACAGGCTACCTTTCCAACATCAAATGATATTATAAACCTATTTGATGGACTGCAACTTCTTTGCCAATGCCAATAACAGTATAACATCCTGCCACGTTGAATGTGTAGGATCAGTCATTGTGAACCCTTCCAACTGTTAACGTTAGCCTATTGCACATCAGGAAAAGAGAACAAATAAGCTAAAAAGCCACATTTGAAAATAAGCAAAGATTGTTTGCTTTTCTAACCTCAATACTTCCATAGTCAATGAATGATGACTTCATCCAAACAAGCTCCATTGGAAGCTGTTGTCAAATAAGTCGTGTCTGGCTCATTGCATATAAGGCTGCTATGCTTGGCATGGTGAACGTAATGTTCCTCTTGCTCAACATTATCATGTAACTGTCAGAGCTCCAATTCAGTCGTCACATTCCCTCCTTTGCCTTCCCCAATTATACAGTTTTTGTCCCCGCATTTAAGATATACTGGTAGCAGAGGTAGTTCAAAAGAGACTCAAAAAGTTTGCCATATCCTGAGGGGATTGTTTGTTACAAACTCTGCATCTGAAGGCTTTTCAACATTGGCTGATGATTGTTGCTGATCCGAGGCTTCCAGACACATGTTCCTCAACAATTTCTGTGGTTCTTCATTGTGCCATGATGACACAGATGACAACATATTCTGTGCCTGGATCCATTGGTGATGGTTCCAATGAGTCAAGAGTGTGGTCCTGGAAAAGAACAACAGGTCAGGCAGCATCTGAGGAACAGGAAAATTGATGTTTTGGGCAAAAGCCCTTCATCAGGAAGGATAGCTCCAGTGAACCTTTGTAGGGAACATCAGAAACAAAGCTGCTCCTTCATTGTGTAACCAGTCAGCAATTGGAGCACATACAAATGATAATTTAACATTCATCCAAACATTTATTAGGTGGAAGATTGTGTCTAACAAATCTGATTGACTTTTGTGCAGAGTTGACTCATTGGGTAGATGAAGATAGTGTAGTTGAAGTAATCTACATGGACTTTAGTAATGCTTTTTCAGGATCTCACATGGAAGACTGAGCTCAGAGCCCATAGGATCCAAAACGTTTGGATCCAAAATTGGCTTCTTGGCCGGAAGTAGTTGGTGATGATTGAAGGGTGCTTTTCCAAATGGAATCTTGTGTCCTGTGGCATACCACAGGGTTTAGAGTGCTGGGCCCCTGCTGTTTGTATGCATAATGATCCAGAGAGCAATGCAGGATATATGGTCAGTAAATCTGAATGACAAAAATTATTGATGTGATAAATAATGAGGATGGAAGCCTTAAACTACATGATGATAGAGATGGGTTAAACACAGACAAATGGATTTTAATGTTGAGGAGCATGACGTGATGCATTTTGGGAGGATTATCAAGTACACATTGAATTACAGTACCCTTGGAAGTAGTACAACGGATCAGAGGGGCATTGGTGTGAACATCCATAGATTCTTATATGTAGCAGGTGGTTAAACTTACCTTAAGGTGTTTAAGGTTGTTAAATCTACCTTCAAAAATCAAGGCATTAACTGCAAAAGTGAGGTAGTTATGATAGAACTATATATGGCATCGTTTAGACCACAACTGTAGTACTGTATATAGTTCTGATTATTGCACTTTTGGAACAATGCAATTGCACTAGAGATAATGCAGAAAAGATTCACTGGGATTTTGCCAGGGCTGGAGCGATTCAGCTATAAAAAGAGAATATATAGAATGGGGTTGTTTTCCTTAGAAGAGAGAAGATGGTGTTGGGGGGATATGTTTGAGCTGTACAAAGTTCTGTGAGGCATAGACAAGGCATATTGGGAGAGGCTTTTCTCTTAGCGAAGGGGTTAATAACCAGGGAACACTGTTTTAAGGTAAGGAGCAGAGATTTAGATGGGATTAAGAAAATGTTTTTCATTCAGAGAGTTGTATATATCTGGAACTCTCTGTCCAGATGCATGAACTCTGAAGACATTAAAGAACTATTTAGATGAAACATAAAACACTGGACCATTCAAGGTTATGGGCCAAGTTCTAGATAATGGGAAGAGAATAGATGGTTGCTTGACAACAAGCACAGGCACAATGGGTCTCTTTATATGCTCTTAAAAATTCTGACTATACTTTGGGATATTGAGGCCTCTAAAAGAGAGAGCAATAGTATACCATTACATGGACCTGTAACATATGGTTTTTATTCAGATGTACACTACACAAGCTATGTTGCACACGTACAACAGGAGATTGTAATGGTGTTAGGATCAAGACACTTTCACCACTTGACCCAACCCACATGACCCAAGAAAAGCAGCATTGCAAGAACATAGTGTGAAAGATCTATTGGGGTGTGTGTGTGGGTGGATGGTTGGTTTAGATGTTGGGGTTAGGAATGGGGGAGGGAAGTAGTTTCAAACCCTTGCAGCCTTTGAAATTTTAAAAACATCTATCAGTTGTGGACCACATGTGACACATCATAGGTAACTTTTGATTACTTCTGCTTCACAGAGATTACTAGGATTATTTTGTAAAGATTAATTTCATTGTCACAACTGCTTATGGCTCGATTTGTAATTGACATAGTTGGTCACTGCACAAGGTACACAAGCAGACATTTGTGATTACAAAGTCTTTAACTTACACTATGCAAGTGCCTGATCAATGCAATTAACACATGAAGGGCCTCATATCAATCACAAATGAAACCTAATACCTTAGACAAAAAAAAATATACTGTACCCATTCCAGATATGCTAGCAGCTATTTTTCATTGTTATTATAAATCTGTGATTTGGATTGTGATGCAGGCAACCCAACTAATGCTGTACAGTCGTGAGTTTATGGCTCAGCTTTTTAATCAAGGCAAATTTCAAGCCTTCATTCTCCTTTCTTCTTTGCATTCCCTGTCAATCCCACCAGGTTTGAGCCTCCAGCATGTTCACGCCCAGCTTTAATTTACCTATTCATGTTACCTTTGAGCTCCAGGCTGACAGCTAGGTTGGGATATCTGGTCGGCATGGGCAGGTTGGACCAAAGGGTCTGTTTCTGTGCTGTACATTGCTATGACTTGATGACTCTATGTCAAACAATGGTGTGCGTGTTCCCTATTGAAGCCAAGGTGGTGGTGACCATAGTTGACCTTCCATTCAACCTCTCTCCAGCAATTACCCCCCACCCCCTTCCCATGGTCCATTGTCTCTCATCCTTATATGCTGACTTAAAACTCTTAGCAACTATTGTCCCCTCTGCATCCTAGTATGCTGCCTCTAATTCCCACACTTAGCTTTCCTAATTCCTACCATAGCAGCTGCTGTTGACAAGCCTCTTTCGCCTTTAGTGCATAGACCACAGATCTGACCATGGACAAAACCTTCCTCCTGCCCCCTCATCCCCCCTCCAACTCCCCACTGACTTGGAATGACAGGCCCAGCTGATGATAGACCATACCCTGACTGATCTCAATGCACTCCCCAACAGACTTACCATGAGTCACAAGGCTGGTTCCACTGGACCTGCAGATTGAATGTGGCCACTCTTTGAATTCTAATATGACAGATCCCTTGACACTGATCAAACTAAATGATTAATGAACCATGTGCAACTCCCCAGACTTAGCTTTGACAATGAACCTAACTGATTGCAA
Source organism: Hemiscyllium ocellatum (assembly GCF_020745735.1). Lineage (NCBI taxonomy): Eukaryota > Metazoa > Chordata > Chondrichthyes > Orectolobiformes > Hemiscylliidae > Hemiscyllium > Hemiscyllium ocellatum. The sequence continues at coordinate 49,934,743 of NC_083402.1, forward strand.
CACTCTTTGATTGGATTAAGGACTTTAGACGTTGAAATGTGTCCATTCGGTTGAAGCACATGTAGTATGTTTGCTGAGTACTTTTTTCTAAATTCATTCATGGGGTATGTGCATCACTGGCTAAGCGATGTATATTGCCCTTACCAATTGCCCAGAGGGCTGTTAAGTGTCAACCACATTGATATGGATCTGGAGTCAAATGTAGGCCAGACCAGATAAAGATGGCAGTTTCTCTCCCTAAAGGGCATTAGTGAACATGTTCCGACAATTAGCAATATCCGAATATGGTCAGCATTAGACTTTCAATTCCAGATTTTTTTTATTATTGAATTCAAATTCCACCATCTGCTGTGACGGGATTTGAATCCAGGTTCCCAAAACATTATCTGAGTGTCCAGATAATACCACTAGACCATTGCTTCCCTCTCACTTGGTGCAAAAGTTACTTTGACATAGCACAATGGCATACATACGTTCACTTCTTTGTTCATTGCAGTCAAACATGACAAACTGGCTGACGTTCTATCTATGCTAAAAGATTAGGCAAGTCAGAAACTCTATGAACCTGTAAGTTCCGAAAGAAGTGACAATGTGCACAAAGGCAAGGTAGTGATGCTGGGAGCATCCGCATCAGCACAGAACAAGATAAGCACTTAGAAAGCAAGCTATGAGCCCTCAGAGGTGCCCTGTTCTAATGCATAAGATGAATGCCAATGCCTATCTGGCCTGGCAGCATTACTACAATACAAAATGCAGGTAATCTCCAAAGTGCAGTTTGCAGTGCTGAACTCCAAGGTAAGAGAGTCTGAGGTGTGACATGATGACGTGGCATGGTTGGTGCAGGCAGTCCCTGACCGTGGAGCATGCCTTGAGATGTTGGGCAATGATGGCTAAAATGGATTCCTGGAGAAAGAACCATTGAGAGGCAGCCAACATGTAACTGTTCTGACTTCCTTGTCAGGAATTGGCATCATCCTGTTTCTCTTTCCTGCCTGAGAAAATAGCAACCTGCATATAAATGAGGCAAGATTAGGCATTAAGATATGTTAATACATGTTTATGCACCACTCCCCAGTTCCTAGCAAGATTGTCATTTAGCCAATGAAAACTTAACTGGAAAATTTGACTTTTTCCCCCTACAATGACAAGAATTACATTTTTCTAATTCTCATTATATCTTCCCCAAGTATCTCATTATTGCCCACATCATTCAGGATCTGGGAAAATTTCACCCATTGTTTGTTTTATTCTTTCATGAGATGTGAACGTAAATGGCGAGACCGCATTTGTTACACATCTCTGATTGCTCATAAGGTCTACAACATTGAGTATGAAAGGTTATAATGTGCCAAATAGGAAAACAAAGTGGTGTTTCTCAGTTTATGTTAAGTGCAATTGCAGGAATTCAAGGACAGACAGGTCAGTGTAAGATTTAAAATGACAGGGCACTGGATGCATAATGTTATGTTTATGGACTGTACAATGTTCCTCAAAGCAATCATCTAATCTGCATTTTGTCTTACCAATATAGAGGAGACTGGATCTTGAGGAGTGAGTGCAGTGTACTGTGGGTAAACTTGTGATTTATTAGACAGTTTGGTTTTCTGTGTATTAATTTATAAACATTTATATAGTCATGGTGATTTTTAAAACAGGCCAAAGGGAACAGTATAAGCCTTTTCCCTCCATAACTCCATAATTGCATGAGATTTTGCACATTAATGAACTTTTGTTTATTTTATATTGTCTTGCCTCCCAGCAAGATAAATAATGGGGCATCAATACATTAGATGCCTTTGGAACATGATATCTTTTAAGTTTAAGGGAAACACCCATAGATTAATGAGGGAGACTTTTGGATTTCAGCTTTTACTTTGAGTTTTTGACAGTCCTTTGAAGCCCTTCGAATAGGATAGCGTATAGATCTGTACTTGTTAAAAGTGATATATCTATAGACAACCACTCTATATTAGTGTGAAAAGTCAGTGTTAGTCCTAGACCAGAAGTGTTTTGGATAAAACCCTGAAGAGTTTGCTTAAAGCTGAACACATTTAAGCAGGCGTATGATATCTTCAGAAAGAAGTTATCTGTAGTTCTAGTCTAAAACTTTAAGCCACAGGGGACTTAAATCTACTGAGGTGTTAGATGTAGGAACTCTGTTGTGAGTATTATGCGGAAAATGTTTTGGGTACTGTACCAACAGTGTATGATTTGGTTATGGGCAATGAGAAGGGAAGAGGTAAAGATTCTCATTCTGAGTTGCATGGTAGGTTGGCATGGGAAGTGGAGGGGGTATCAGGTAGTGATTTAAGAGTGGAGTAGAGAGTTATGGAGGGAAAAGGCTGATACTGCTCCCTCTGGCCTTGACTGCCAATGCTTTTGTTATTTAATCCCTCTTACCTTCCATTTTCTATTAGACCTGTCTTTTTACTCTTTTCCAACGCTTGCCCTTTTCATTTGTTTAAAAGCTGTTACATCTCTAACATTCTCAGTTCTGATGAAACAACATCAAAAGTAAATTTAAGATGGAATTCTGTCAGACTACTGAAGGTCTCACCCATTGTGTGGCAAACTGGCAGTGAACCCTTGTCATTTCTGCGGGTGAGGCACAATGGAATCAAATTCACTTTGGGCATTTAAGACGTCATTGATGGTTTCTCCACGATTATGATCCTGATCGCTGAGGTACTACCTGCTGTGAACTGCTGACTAATAGAAGCCAGCAGAATGTCATTGTCAGCAGCAGCAGATGTGGTGACATTTGCCAAGAATGCATCCTCTACAGATTTAAGATTATTCTGGGACCCCAGAAAAAAGGTGAATGAGGGAGAAATAGGGATTGCAGGGTAGTGAAAATTGGGAGGGGTTGGGGGGTAGGAGTGTCAGAGGCAACAGTTTTTTGAGACTCCATTTTGATAATAGCTTCCTCAAGCAGGTACAGGAAACCTCTCGGAAGTCACATGAAATCCTACTTGCTGTAAACTGCTGTCAAGAAATCATAGTCACAACTATATTTTGAAACTGGTATTATTTTAATTTGCTGCAGCAATGAAACACGTAATTAAATGTAAACTTTTGACAAAATATAACCTATGTATTGGAGTTAATTTTCTAAAATTTGTAGTTGTATGGTCCTTTAGACTCTCATCATTTAAGACTCTGCAATGAAGAATACTTCACTATTTCACTCTTATTAAATCCTATACAAGCATTGTGTTTGCGTTCGTATTTTCTGATCTTTCGTATTAGTTTATAAGTCATTAGCAACTTATTGTACTATTTCATTTGCGTTTTAACTATAAAACTTAACAAACACTTTCCAAACATCCAAACATCAGCTAACAGACGGCTATAATGAAAAACAAATGATCAGAAATATCTGATTGAATGGCAAATTCATCAATTAAGCAAACATTCAGATACAATATCAAGATCAATCTTTGGGTCTTGACTGTGTATGCCTCCCTCTTCATAACTAAAAGATAAATAATATTTCAAACTATCATCTTAACTTAGTAAATTCATAAAGTTACTTAATAACAAAGGTCGACCCATGGATAATCAACAAGTTAAGGAGCCAGTCAAGGGATAGTAGGAGGTGACATCAGTCACTGTCCTTCATCTTAAAGAGCTAATTGTGATCGATCATGCATACCTTAAACCAATTAGCAATAAAACTTGCCTGGCCTGGCCAACCAGTATGCAATGATGTAATTGCTCATGCCATAGGATATGCCTTGGAAAGATTAAACAAGCAACAGCATGGGGGTCCTCTTCTGGTGCAGGGGTTGTATCCCTACCCCTGGGTCAAGAGACTCAGGTTCATGTCCCAGCCTCTCTGAAAAGATTGATTCAAGAAATAGGTTAATGAAAAAAAGCAATAATTTTTAGTCCCCAAGGTATACAAGAAGTTTGAAAGTAAAGAGTCCTACATCCAATATGAAGAAGGCCCATGAGAATTTGAGAGAGGCCAGAAACCAGAAATCATATGTTGACCTAATCTGACTGGAAAGTGCGAGGAATACTATCCAAAGGGTTTCTGCTGTGCTTTGATAAGTATTATTGCAAGCAAAGTTTGACTGTGTTCCTGCACTAGACTATCACCTGCTACCTTACTGAATAAAGCATCAAATGAACAAATTAACATTGGGATTTGAATTTAGAACTTAGATAATGAACCTGCTTGACATCTTGCTGTCAGCAGCTGGGAATCCTGGGTCAGCCCTTTCTGTCCTTTAATGAATCATAGGCAGGTTTTGCTGGTGGTGCAGATTGATACAGCATGACTCCTTGACTAAATTGCCCAGGTTGCCATGTTTTCCATTGTGATGGCCCAACTTACCATTCGGTCAAAGTTAAAAATCACGCAACACCAGGTTATAGTCCAACCGGTTTAATTGGAAGCACTAGCTTTTGGAGCGCTGCTCCTTCATCAGGTGGCTGTGGAGTACACAATTGTAAGGCACAGAATTTATAGCAAAAGTTTACAGTGTGATTTAACTGAAATTATACATTGAAAAATACCTTGATTGTTTGTTAAGTCTTTCCTCTGTTAGAATGACTATGTTAGTTTCACTTCTTTCATATGTAAATCACAAAACCTTTTGAAAAAAGTTATATTCTCAGGTTAACCTGAGCAATTGGTGTCAGCCCAGATAATGTGTTGAAGCCCCCTGTGTGCTGCTGTCTGTGCCACAATGTTTAGACTGATTCTAATCTAATAACTGAATTAACAGAATTCATGTAGTTTTTGAGCAAAGTACAATGTAACTCTGCAAGTACAAATTCACCCCACAAATTGTGTGTGTGTGTGTGTGTGTGTGTGTGTGTGTCTGTGTGTGTAGTGCGATGGTGGTGACCTGTAATGTGACATGAACCCAAGGTCCCAGTTGAGGCCCTACGTATGGGTACCGAACTTAGCTATCAGCCTCTGCTCGGCCACATTTTAAAACTTTTTGTGATTTACATATGAAAGAAGTGAAACTATCATGGTCATTCTAACAGATGAGAGACTTAACAAACAATCAAGGTATTTTTCAATGTATAATTTCAGTTACATCACTACTGTAAATTTTTCCTTTAAATTCTGTGTCTTACAGTTGTGTCCTCCACAACCACCTGATGAAGGAGCAGCGCTCCAAAAGCTAGTGCTTCCAATTAAACCGGTTGGACTATAACCTGTGTGAGTTTTAACTTTGTACACCCCAGTCCAACATCGGCATCTCCAAATCATGACTACATTCAACCAATTAACTTTCTTCCTCTCTTAACGGATACTGTCAAACTTGCTGAATTTTCTCAGTATTTCATTTTTTCACAAGAAAATTAATATTGATACTTTTAACTTTCTAAGAGAATGTGAGGTTGCATAGTTAAGAAAAGGGCAGCAAAACAGCCAAAAATCACAGTAAGCCACAGTCCTCTTATTTACAGTCTGGAGTTGCAAACCGAACTTGCATATTTCCATACTTAGCCAAATATTATCAAACATTAACATATGTCATTCCACAACTCCATTTCACAAGATGTATTTGGGGAGGATTTCTCTGACATGTAAAGTAGATTTAAATTCCACTTTACATTGTTCTAACACAACAATGAAAGAACCACTCATGTTCAATTTCAGCTTGGAGAGACAATCCATATAGGTATGTGCAAAATACAAACCTTTTTCCTGAGATTTATTTCCATGAAGTCCTTCCATGTTCATACATTATTAAGACTGTTACAATATTACTTTATTCAAAGTACATTCAAAGTATGCAAACTTCACCAGCACTGAAAGGCATTTCCCATTTTAGGAAGAATATTCAAACATTTCAGACCATTTTGCAAAATGTTCAACCTTACTGGCAAAATTCTAGCAGTGTCATTGGCTGCTGGGAACTTTAGAATCTGAAGTACTCTTGAAATGTATGCTCAGATTGATGTCTGAGATCTAAATACTCAGCAGCTTTTCATTTTAGATTGTAAGATCCTCTGCTCTGAGCTAACTGACATCACATTCTACTTATACAACAATTTTAATGTTTCAGCCCAGTATTGTACAAATGTACCTGAATTAGAACATAGAACATAGAACAGTACAGCACAGAACAGGCCCTTTGGCCCACGATGTTGTGCCGAACATTTGTCCTAGCTTAAGCACCTATCCACGTACCTATCTAATTGCTGCTTAAAGGTCACCGATGACTCTGACTCTGCCACTCCCACAGGCAGCATATTCCATGCCCCCACCACTCTCTGGGTAAAGAACCTACCCCTGACATCCCCCCTATACCTTCCACCCTTCACCTCAAATTTATGTCCCCTTGTAACACTCTGTTGAACGCAGGGAAAAAAGTCTCTGACTGTCTAGTCTATCTATTCCCCTTATCATCTTATAAACCTCTATCAAGTCATCCCTCATCCTTCACTGTTCCAATGAGAAAAGGCCTAGCACTCTCAACCTATCCTTGTACGACCTATTCTCCATTCCAGGCAACATCCTGGTAAATCTCCTCTGCACCCTCTCCAAAGCTTCCACATCTTTCCTAAAGTGAGGTGACCAGAACTGCACACAGTACTCCAAATGTGGCCTTACCAAGGTCCAGTACAGCTGCAACATCACCTCATGACTCATGAATTCAATCCCTCTGCTAATGAACACTAATACACCGTAGGCCTTCTTACAAGCTCTATCCACCTGAGTGGCAACTTTCAAAGATCTATGAACATAGACCCAAGATCTCTCTGCTCCTCCACCTTACTAAGAACCCTACCGTTAACCCTGCATTCCGCATTCTTATTTGTCCTTCCAAAATGAACAACCTCACATTTGACAGGGTTGAATTCCATCTGCCACTCCTCAACCCAGGTCTGCATCATAAGTAAGTTCCTTTGCAGCTGACAACAGCCCTCCTCACTATCCACAACTCCACCAATCTTTGTATCGTCTGCAAATTTACTGACCCCCCCTTTGACTCCCTCTTCCAAGTCATTAATAAAAATTACAAACAGCAGAGGATCCAGAACTGATCCCTGCGGAACTCCACTTGTAACTGGGCTCCAGGCTGAATATTTACCCTCTACCACCACTCTCTGACTTTGACCAGTCAGCCAGTTCTCTATCCAACTGGCCAAATTTCCCACTATCCCATGCCTCCTGACTTTCCGCATAAGCCTACCATGGGGAACCTTATCAAATGTCTTTTTAAAATCCATGTACACTACATCCACTGCTCTACCCTCATCCACATGCTTGGTCACCTCCTCAAAGAATTCAATAAGACTTGTAAGGCAAGACCTACCCGTCACAAATCTGTGCTGGCTGTCCCTAATCAAGCAGTGTCTTTCCAGATACTCATAAATCCTATCCCTCAGTACCCTTTCCATTACTTTATCTACCACTAAAGTAACACTAACTGGCCTGTAATTCCCGGAGTTATCCCTATTACCTTTTTTGAACTGGGGCACAACATTCGCCATTCTCCAGTCCCCTGGTACCACCCCCGTTGACAGTGAAGATGAAAAGATCATTGCCAACGGCTCTGCAATTCCTTCTCTTGCTTCCCACATAACCCTAGGATATATCCCGTTCGGCCCCTGGGGGACTTGTCTATCCTCAAGTTTTTCAAAATGCCCAACACATCTTCCTTCCCAACAAGTATCTCCTCTAGCTTACCAGTCCGTTTCATACTCTCCACTTCAACAATACGTTCCCTCTCATTTGTAAATACTGAAGAAAAGTACTCATTCAAGACCTCTCCTATCTCTTCCGACTCAACACAGTTTCCCACGACTGTCCTTGATCGGACCTATCCTCGTTCTCGTCATTCTCATGTTTCTCACATACGCATAAAAGGCCTTGGGGTTATCCTTGATCCTACCCGCCAAGGATTTTTCATGCCCTTTCTTAGCTCTCCTAATCCTTTCTTCAGCTCCCTCCTGGCTATCCTGTATCCCTCCAACGCTCTGTCTGAACCTTGTTTCTTCAACCTTATGTAAGCCTCCTTCTTCCTCTTTACTAGACATTCAACTTCCCTCGTCAACCAAGGTTCCCTCACACGACCATCTCTTTCCTGCCTGACAGGTACATACCTATCAAGGACATGTCGTATCTGTTCCTTGAAAAAGTTCTACATTTCAATGACATCCTTCCCTGACAGCCTATGCTCCCAACTTATGCTCCTCAGATCCTGTCTTGCAGCATCGTATTTACCCTTCCCCCAATTGTAAAACCTACCCTGTTGCACACACCTATCTCTCTCCATAATCAAGGTGAAAGTCACAGAATTGTGGTCACCATCACCAAAATGCTCACCCACTAACAAGCCCATCACTTGTCCCGGTTCATTACCGAGTACCAAATCCAATATGGCCTCCCCTCTGGTCGGACAATCTACATACTGAGTTAGAAAAGCTTCCTGGACATACTGCACAAACACCGCCCCGTCCAATCTACTTGATCTAAAGAGCTTCCAATCAATATTTGGGAAATTGAAATCGCCCATGATTACTACCCTGTGGCTTCTGCACCTTTCCAAAATCTGTTTCCCAATCTGTTTCTCCACATCTCTTCTGCTATTGGGGGGCCTATAGTAAACACCCAACAAGGTGACTGCTCCTTTCCTATTTCTGACTTCAGCCCATACTACCTCCAAAGGCAGATCTCCCTTGAACTGCCTTTCTGCAGCCATTATACCATTTCTAATTAGCAACGCCACACCCCCTCCTTTTTTACCACCCCCCTAATCTTACTGAAACATCTGTAACCAGGAACCTCCAACAACCATTCCTGTCCCTCTTCTATCCATGTTTCCACGATGGCCACAACATCAAAGTCCCAAGTACAGATCCATGTCTTAAGTTCACCCATCTCATTTCTGATACTCCTTGCATTGAAGTATACACACTTGAACCTATCTCTGTGTCCGCAAGTATTCCCTGTCAGTGCTACCTTCTCCACAGCCTCCCTACATTCTTGGACATCCTGAAAAACAGCTAACCTACTTGCTGGACTACAAGTCCGGATCCCATCCCCCTGCCAAATTAGTTTAAACCCCCTCCCTGAAGAGTGCTAGTAAACCTACCTCCCAGGATATTGGTGCCCTTCTGGTTCAGGTGCAACCCGTCCTGCTTGTACAGGTCCCACCTTCCCCAGAATGCAGTCCAATTGTCCAAATACCTGAAGCCCTCCCTCCTACCCCATCCTTGCAGCCACGTGTTCAACTGCACTCTCTCCCTATTCCTTGCCTCACTGTCACGTGGCACCGGCAACAACTGAGAGATGACGACTCTGTCCGTCCTAGCTTTTAGCTTCCAGCCTAACTCCCTGAGTTCCTGAATGACCTCCCCACCCCTCTTCCTACCTATGTCATTGGTGCCAATGTGCACCATGACTTCTGGCTGCACACCCTCCCCCTTAAGGATTCTGAAGACACGGTCCGAGACGTCTCGGACCCTGGCACCTGGGAGGCAACAAACCAACCGAGAGTCTCGCCCATGTCCACAGAACCGCCTGTCTGTCCCTCTAACTGTCTCCTATAACCAGAGCTCTCCTCCTCTCCCCCTTTCCCTTCTGAGCCTCAGAGCCGGACCTCATGCCAGAGACCCGGTCACTGCAGCTTACCCCTGCTTGGCCGTCCCCCCCAACAGTATCCAAAGCGGTATACTTATTGTTGAGGGGAACGACCACAGGGGATCCCTGCACTGCCTGCTTCCTCCCCTTCCCACCTCTAACTGTTACCCAGCTACCTCTGTTCTCTGGTGTAACTATGTACCTGTAGCTTCTATTTATCACCCTCTCAGCCTCTCGAATAATTCTCAGTTCATCTAACTCCAGCTCCAGTTCCCTAACGCGGTCTGTGTAGGAGCATCGGTGGTCACCCCTACCTCAAACATCCTGCAGGAGGAACATTCCACTGCCTGCGCTGCCATAACTCTACACTTAGTCTCCAAAACAAGAACACCAAGTAGCTTACCTTTTTTTTGTAGGTTAGAGGAGGAGGGAGGGTGGGAGACACTACACGTGTAGTGTCTCAGGTTCCTTCTCCACTCAAATAACAATCACTTACCTTCCCGACCGGTTTTGTGCTCTGATTTCACTTCCGCCCAGCTCTCGCCGCTCTCTGCTACAAAAAGACCATTGGTGTCGAGGTAAGTTCTTAAATAACAATTACTTTCCTTCCCGACCGGCTTTGAGCTCCGACTTCACTTCCACCCAGCTCCCGCTGCTCTCTGCTGCGATAAAGGAGTGAAATGCAAAACATTTGAATAAAAGCAAAATACTGATTTTGCTAGAAACATGCAACAAACACAGAAAATTCTGAAGAAACTCAGCAGGTCTGACACCATGCCGAGTTCCGGGCATAAGCCTTTCTTCAGGAATTTTTGACCTGGGGTGTGCAGTTAGAGAGGGACTCACTGAAATCCTTGTAGAGGGAGGAGGACAGCTTCTTCAAGGAAGGCATCCTTGCAAGAGGATTCGCAGTAGGTTAAAATCAACTAGGAGAAAGTGAGGACTGCAGATGCTGGAGATCAGAGCTGAAAATGTGTTGCTGGAAAAGCACAGCAGGTCTGGCAGCATCTAAGGAGCAGGAGAGTTGACGTTTCGGGCATGAGCCCTTCTTCAGGAATTGTTTGTTTTATAATACATATGTATTGGTCTCATGTTTATATAAGAATGCACTGCTGATAAAATCTGACATTAATCCAGCTCCAGCAATCCAATAATTCTAATATGTAATTAAAATAAACATTTTGAGAAAGGTTACTAAATATAGAAACCATGAACAGACGCTGTGTTTGAGCATTTCAGATCAAACTTTGGTGTCATGGATATCTCATAACATCTCATCTAATAAATGTCCATGCATCGGATATTTTTCTGTATTCCTTAATTCAAGACTTTATTGTGCCATAATAAAGTGTGTGTTTTGACATGGGCAATGGAGAATCTGAGATCTCAAATGAAGAGTGAGAACACATGTATGATCCTTAATCAGTGAGATTTAAGAATTGAGAAAGAAAAGGGGAATGACTGAGAAGCACAATGAGTTAGTCAAATCAGATAAAGAAACAAAAATAGAGGGGAAAAGAAGGATTCAATTAAGATAGACAGACAAAAGAAAATACATAGAAAGTTAAGCTTAGTATCTTTAAAATTCCTACAAAAATATACTCTTTGAAAAAATGAGATTCCACAGTTTAAATTGTATATTTAAATAGAGTTTCATTAGCGAACATGACAATTATCGCCATGTTCAAAGGTTCTTGTGCTGTTGATTGTCAGCCTTAAATGTTTAATGCAAGTTTAATGGCAACTTATGTGCAGATCCATCAAGTTCTGAGAAAGACCTGGGCACTTACGGGCAAGATACTTCTTGTGCTAAGTAAACAGTGTAAATTAAAGAACAAGTTCTGAATATTCATGACCTATTATTAATTTCTGAATCAATTCAATTCTTTGCACAATTGTACATTAATAAAGAAATGTTCTATTAACCTGCCATTATCTTTCTTGCATGTTCCATCCCAATTTGTTGCCCTAAACTAGCGAAACAGACTTTTCATCACAGCAATGATCAAGAGCAGATAGAAAGTAAGTTAGTGTAATTAATTTCTCATTGAAATGCATTCAGTATCATAGTTAGGCTATATAGGCACAATATCAGATATCAGCTGAAAATGTGTTGCTGGTCAAAGCACAGCAGGCCAGGCAGCATCTCAGGAATAGGGAATTCGACGTTTCGAGCATAAGCCCTTCATCATGAAGGGCTGATGAAGGGCTTATGCTCGAAACGTCGAAAATTCCTGATGAAGGGCTTATGCTCGAAACGTCGAATTCCCTATTCCTGAGATGCTGCCTGGCCTGCTGTGCTTTGACCAGCAACACATTTTCAGCTGTGATCTCCAGCATCTGCAGACCTCATTTTTTACACAATATCAGATATCACCATAGATCTCCTGATTGGAATGTTTGTTTGTCACCTCGTGAGCATTTCCATAGTACCCTGTTAACAAAAATGGAAAGATTAGTAACAAAAGAGAATTTTCAGAGTGCTTGTCGACTGCTTTTTTGATATCTCAATTTTGGAGATGAATAATGTTAAACATATTCTGTAACATCAGAAAAAAAAATAAAAATGAGAAACTAACAAACGTCTTATGCAGCTATCAATCAAACCAACAATGTGGAAAAGTATTTGGAGACACTAAGAAAGTCAGTATAATTTAACTAAATAGACTCAAAGTTGAAAGGCAAAAAGGACAGTTGACTAAAAATCAGTGTTAAAAAATGTGGTGCTGGAGAAACACAGCAAGCCAGGCAGGCAGCATCCGAGGAGCAGGAGAATCGACGTTTCGGACATATGCCCTTCTTCAAAAATGAGGCTGGTGTGCCAAGCAGGCTGAGATAAAAGGTAAGGGGGAGGGATTTTGGGGGAGGGGTGCTGGGACTACAATAGGTGGAAGGAGGTGAAGGTGAGGGTGATAGGCCAGAGGGGGAGCGGAGAAGTTGGGAAGAAGATTGCAGATCAAGAAGGTGGTGCTGAATCCGGGGGTTGGGACTGAGATAAGATGGGGAGAGGGGGAATGAGTAAGCTGGAGAAATCTGCATTCATTCCGTGTGGTTGGAGGATTCCTAGGCGGAAGATGAGGCACTCTTCCTCCAGGCGTCGTGGTGCCATGGTCTGGCGATGGAGGAGGCCAAGGACTTGCATGTCCTTGGCGGACTGGGAGGGGGAGTTAATGTGTTCAGCTTACGGGGCGGTTGGGTTGGTTGGTGCGGGTGTCCCAGAGGTGTTCCCTGAAACGTTCCGCAAGTAGGCGGCCTGTCTCCCCAATGTAGAGGAGATCACATCGGGTACAGTGGATACAGTAAATGATGTGTGTGAAGGTGCAGGTGTATATGCAATGATTATGGAAGGATCCATTGAAGCCTTGGAGGGAGGTGAGGGAGGAGGTGTGGGTGCAAGTTTTGCACTTCTTGCAGTTGAAGGGGAAGGTGCCGGGAGTGGAGGTTGGGTTGGTTGGGGGTGTGGACCTGACGAGGGAATTGCAGAGGGAGTGGACTCTCCGGAATGCTGATAGGGGTGGGGAGGGAATTATATCCCTGGTGGTGGGGTCTGTTTGGAGGTGGTGGAAATGACGGAGGATGACACGATGTATCCGTAGGTTGGTGGGGTGGAAGGTGAGGACCAGTGGGGCTCTGTCCTGGTGGCAATTGGAGGGGCGGGGTTCAAGGGCAGAGGTGCGGAAAGTGGAGGAAATGCAGTGGAGAGCATCGTTGCCCACGTCGGGGGGGAAATTGCGGCCTTTGAAGAAGGAGGCCATTTGGGTTGTTCGGTAGTGGAATTGGACTTCTTGGGAGCAGACCCACCACCAGGGATATATTTCCCTCCCCACCGCTATCAGCGTTCCAGAGAGACCACTCCCTCCGTGACTCCCTTGTCAGGTCCACACCCCCCGCCAACCCAATCTCCACTCCCGGCACCTTCCCCAGCAACCGCAATAAATGCAAAATTCATGCCTACACCTCCCCCCTCACCACCCTCCAAGGCCCCAATGGATCCTTCCATATCCGTCGCAAATTCACCTGCACCTCCACACACAGCATTTACTGCATCTGCTGCACCTGATGTGGCCTGCTCCACATTGGGGAGACAGGCCGCCTACTTGCGGAACGTTTCAAAGAACACCTCTGGGACACCCGCACCAACCAACCCAACCACCCAGTGGCTGAACACTTTAACTCCCCCTCCCACTCCGCCAAGGACATGCAGGTCCTTGGCCTCCTCCATTGCCAGACTCTGACCACATGACGCCTGGAGGAAGAGCGCCTCATCTTCTGCCTACGAACCCTCCAACCTCACGGGATGAGTGTAGATTTCTCCAGCATCCTCATTTCCCCTCCCCCCACCTTATCTCAGTCCCAACCCCCGGATTCAGCACCACCCTCTTGACCTGCAATCTTCTTCCTGACCTCTCCGCCTCCACTCCCTCTCCGGCCTATCACCCTCACCTCCTTCCACCTATTGTAGTCCCAGTGCCCCTCCCCCAAATTCCCTCCCCCGTACCTTTTATCCCAGCCTCATTCCTGAAGAAGGGCTTATGCCCGAAACGTCGATTCTCCTGCTCCTCGGATGCTGCCTGGCCTGCTGTGTTTTGCCAGCACCACATTTTTCAACTCTGGTCTCCAGCATCTGCAGTCCTCACTTTCTCCTAAAATCAGTGTTATAAAGGGAAAAAAAAGTCATTCAACTGAAATTATTCCTTTAAGATGTAAGATTAGCATGAAGCCCTTTTTTAAAATGTAAATCAGGAAAGAAGCTCAGAGAAGACACACAAAAGTATGAATCCTCTATTTTGTTGAAAGGGTGTGAAAACAAGTAAGAAGAAAGGGATAAATAGGAAAATGGTGCAAAATATCAATCTTTCCTCCAATTTGGGAGAAATGTTTAAAAGTACAGCATTACTTGCATTTAAAGCATTCCCGCAATCTTTAAACACTTGAAAATAATTTTTTAAGTAAAATGTGATCATTTTTAAGTTTTCAACTTAAATTCATAGGAATTAAATACATTTCTGGAAATTAAAATAAGAAGATAGAAGTTAAAAATCCTAATTAAAACTGAAAACCTCAATGATATGTAATTCTTAACTTGAGGACCATTCCAGTAAATCGCTTCTATACTCTCACCAAAACTTTTTTTGCCTCTTTTTACATGTGGGGCCAGAACTTAACATAATACCCTATTTGGTGTTCAGTTGGTGTAGTTAGTGTTCTATATAGAATAGAATAGTTTCCTGGTTCTTGAACTCCATGAGTGAAATTTTATCCATTCTGAAAATTCCGAGATGTCAGGGCCACTTATGGGTTCAAAGTTTGTTTGTGTCAATGCAACCATGCAATGGCTGTGGGAGAAAATCAGATCACTTCTGCATTCCTTTATAGACAATTGATGGGATATAGATGGAAAGGGCTCGTTGGGAGCATCTGCAGTACAGACATTCCCATTGGGAGATGCAGGTAATGCTTACAAAGATGGAGAGCGCGAAAGAGTGCCACAAAGTAGAGGCACTGTTGAATGACCTCTCAGGATTTATGAAAGATGAAATCCCAGAGACTTACAGGTGTCACAACGCTGGTCTTTTCACAAGGTTACTATCCCCTTGCGGTTTTTTTCCAGAGAGGGGATAACTGGCCAGGCTCCAATTGGGTTAGGTTTGAAAGGTTAATTGGGGCACTTTTTGTCTACCCCTAACAGATAATGCCTTCAGCCTAAGGCTTTAATGTCTTAAAAAAAGACTGGTATAATCAAAGGGGAGTGGCCAGCCAGCAAAGTAGCTCACCTTCATTTAGATTTTTTCATTTAGAGACTTTTGATTCAGTTTCACAGCAGTGTGTGTGAAGGAAAGCGGCTGGGGCAAGTCCAGCCTGGTACTCTCTCTCTCTCTCTGACTTAAAACCTATAAGCTCTGGTTTGTTTCATTTTTACTCTTGGTGTTAAGGGATGTGTTTATTGGGACTGTTGCAAGTATTTTCAGAACAGCCTCATTAAGTCAGGATAGTCTGTTGGATTTTGGATAGGATAAATTATCTGGTATTCTGTGTTCTGTTCTTTGTGTTTCATTCCATAAATTTGTAAATAAATTCTGTTTGTTTAAAACTTGCCAGTCAAATCAGCTATTTCACTTCAGGAATATTCATTATACACTTATTTAAAATAAATAGCAAACTTACGGTCTGAACCACCTGTTTAAAAATGTTTTGAGGGATCAGGCCTTGTCCATAACAGATTTGGGGCCCGTCCGGGATTTAAATAGTGAGTGGTAGGTATTAGTGCCTTTTATTTCGGGTGTTGATTTGGTTGTTTTAAATAGCGCTCAGATAGCAATGTGTCTTTCAGTCACTAAGAGTTTTTTGGGCATGGAAGAAATGACTTTGGGGGTTTTGCACAAGGTAGTTAAGGCCAAGCTGCAGGAATTAGCAGACAAGCTGGAGTTGAAGCTACCTCCTAATGTGAAGAAAGATGAGATGATTACAGCAGTAGCTCAACATTTAAATTTGCTGGAAACACCATCAGGATCTGTAGAGATGGCAAAAATTCAATTGCAAATGATGCAGCTTGAGTTAGAGACAAGAGATAAGGAAAGGGAAGCAGAAGTGAAGTGGTTTGAGTTCCAATTAAAAGCAGAAGAGAAAGGAAAAGAGAGAGAATTTGAACTTCAGAAAATGATACTTAGAAAGGAAAGTTAACTTAAAAGGATGGAGATAAAGGCTGATGGTAGGCCTACTGAGGAACAGAGTGAGAATGAGCAAACCCATGGCAGTCAAAAGCCTGGTGAGAAACTGTCTAAATATATTCACACCTTGCTTAGATTTGATGAGAAGGATATGGAAGCCTTTTTCATCTCATTTGAAAAAGTGGCTAAACAAATGCAGTGGCCAGAGACCATATGGGTTTTGTTGTAGGTAGTAAGGTATTTACATCATCATCAGAGGAGGTATCTGGGGAGCATGAGGAGGTGAGAAAAGCTGTCTTAAGTGCCTATGAGCTTGTACCAGAAGCCTATGGACAATTTTCAGGAATCTAAGGAGGAACTCTGGTAAAACCTACATTGAGTTTGAAAGGATCAAACAAAGTCATTTTGATAGGTGGATAAAAGCTTTAAAAATAGAGCAAACCTACGATGCTCTTAAAGAGACAATTATTTTGGAGTTAAAAATCACATAACACCAGGTTATAGTCCAACAGGTTTAATTGGAAGCACACTAGCTTTCTGAAAGTAAAGCCTGAAGTAGTGCAAACTCATGTGGAAAAGCAGAGAGTTAAAACGGCAAGGTTAGCAGCTGAAGTAGTTGATGATTATGAGTTGATCCATAAACCACCGTTTGGCTTCCAGAATCTATTTCAATCCATGAAGGGCAGAAGTTGGGGAAAAGAGAAATCCTCACATGGTAAGGGAATGGCAGATTTCAGTGAAGATCATAAGGAGAACTTACCATGGGTTAAAAAGGAAACCCCTGAGGGGGACAATGAAGGTAAAAAGCTCCAGCGTTTTCATTGCAATAAAGTAGGCCACATAAAATAACAGTGTTGGTGGGCTAGTAAAAAGCCAGAAGTAGGAAAACAGGACAAGCCTGGGAGTTTTGTTGGAATGGTAATAGAAAGCACAGTGGAAAGCACACTAGAAAGCTGCATCAGAGTGTACAAGCTGATCAGGGGTTGGTTAAGGAGAAGTTGCCAGATCTGCTTAAAAATACCTACAAAGGTAAAGTTTATTCACATAGGTCAGGAGAAGCAGGTAAAGAGGTTACAATATTAAGGGACACAGGATCCTCTCAGTCTGTGATGCTGATGGATGGGGAGATATGTACTCCTGAGGGACTATTGCCAGAAAAAGTACTGGTACCAGGAATTCATGGTGAGACAAAAAGCACTCAATTATGTAAAGCGAGGCTAGAGCGTCCCGAAAAGAGTGGTGAATTTGTGGTAGGAGTACTGGACAAACTCTCTGCTCCAGGAATACAATCTATCCTTGTGAATGATATAACTGATTCACCACTAGGCGTGCTACCTACTGTTGTTGAAATGCCAGTGGAGACTCAAGCAACTAAAGCCCTTCAGGATTCTTATCTGGGAATCTTCCTCATTGTGTAGTAATGAGGCCACAGAGACACCAATTGAAGCAGGAGAGATCAAAGGGTACAGATAAGGAAGCTGAAGTGGCATTAGCAGAGACTGTGTTCGATCAGATAGTTGAGATAAAACAGGAGCAACTAGGTAATCATGCAAATATATTTAGCTCTGCAAAACTTATTGAGTTACAGCAGAAAGATGAAAATTTAAAGCAGTTCTATCAAAAGGCATATTCATAGAAATAATCTGCATTTATCCCTGAATGTTAGTACCTGGAAAATGATGTCTTAATGAGGAAATAGAGACCATTACATATTCAAGCAGATGAGAAATGGGCAGAAATTGTCTTTCCAGTGGGGTATAGAGGGAGGTGTTGTGAGTGACACATGAGCTACCACTTGGAGATCATTTAGGATGGAGGAAAACACAGGCTAAAATACAAAGACATTTATACTGGTCTGGATTCACAAGGATGTAGTTGAGTTTTACCAGATATATCATACATGTCAGGTAATTGGAAAACCACAGGCAGTAATAAAACCTACACCTTTAAAACCTATTCCAGCATTTGAGGAACGTTTTGCAAGAGTCTTAATTGATCGCATTGGTCCCCTACCTCAAACAAAAAGTGAGAATCATAATTTGTTAACAATAATGGATGCATCAACTAGATGTCAAGAAGCCATCCCATTATGCAATATCACAGCTAAAGAGATTGTAGAGGAATTACTCAATTTTTTTACTAGATACAGACTACAAATAGAGATACGGTCAGATCAAGGGTCAAAATTCACATCCAAACTATTCAAAGAAATTATGGACAACTTAGGAATAGAATAATTCAAATCTACCACGTACCATCCAGAATCGCAGGGAGCACTAGAAAGGTGATATAAAACACTAAAGACCATGTTGAGGGCTTAGAGTCAGGATCATCCAAAAGATTGGGATAAGGGAATTCCATTTGTGCTTCTTGCAATCAGATATGCACCAAATGAATCAACCAAAATCAATCCATTTGAATTTGTTTTTGAATATGAAGTGAGAGGACTATTAAAATTGATTAAGGAGAAGTTATAAAGTCAGAATTCAGAGACTATGCATTTGGGCTGTGTGTCAAATTTTAGAGAATGTTTGAATAGAGCTGGGGAGTTGGCTAGACAGCATTTAAAAGTATCGCAACATGCAGTGAAACAGGAAACGGATAAGTAATAAAACATTCGCAGATTTGCTATCGGGGATAAGGTATTAGCATTACTTCCAGTAATAGGGGAACCTTTAAAACAAGGTTTATCAAATCAAAAGGAAATTAAGTGAGGTGAGCTACTTGATAAGGACTCCAGACAGGAAGAAATCTCACAGAGTGTGTCATGTACTATTTTGACAGGGAAGGAAAGCAAAAGGAGAAGGTGTTAATCATTCCAAAACAGCGGTAAGAACCAAATTCAGAGGATTCTGAATTGGACATTCCTCAAATTAAATTAGGCAATGAGGAAGTTGTCAAAAATTGGAATAACGTATTGTGTTAACTTCCTGAGAAAAATCAAAATGGCCTGAAAGAGTTATTACTATCACATGGGGAGATATGCAGAAATAAACTGGGAAGTACTAACCTAATTATGCATGATATAGATATAGGAGATGCTGTTCTGATTAAGCAACATCCATATAGACATGACACTCTAAGGTTGGCACAGGTTCAAAAGGAGATTGAACATAAGCGACAAGACAACATAATCGAAGTAAGTTACAGTGACTGGAGCTCAGCAAAGCCAGATGGTACCCAACAGTTATGTGTGGACAATTGCAAAGTCAATGCAGTTACAAAGATGGATGCATATCCAATTCCATGATGGGAAGACTGTGTTGAAAATGTGGGACAAGCAACTTACATTTCTAAGTTGGACTTGTTCAGAGGCAACTGGCAAGTACCTTTGTCAGAAAGATCAAAGGCAATTTTGGCTTTTGTGATGCAAATGGACTGTATCAGTTTAAAGTCATGCCATTTGGTATGAAAGAAGCTTTGGCCACATTTCAGAGACTTACTAAGAAGGTCATTGCTGGATTACCCAACTGTGTTATGTACATTAATGACCTGGTGATGTTTAGTCACTCATGGAAGGAACATTTACAACATTTATTGGCATGTTTGATCGACTTCAGAAGGCTGACTTGGTGGTAAACTTAGCTAAAAGTGAAATTGCCAAAGCCCAAGTCACCTTCCTGTGCCATGATATTGGGCATGGACAAATGGCCCCTCCTGATGTGAAAATTAAAGTAATTGGGGAATTTCCCATACCATTGACAAAAAGAATAGTACTATGGCTCCTGAATTGTGGATTTTATTGAAAGTTTGTGCTGAATTTTAGTAGTGTGGCTGCTCCACTAACTGAATTGTTAAAGAAAGGCAGGAAGTTTCAGTGGACACGGACTGTCAGAAGGCATTTGACAGCCTGAAAACAGTGTTAACCACTGCCCCAGTATTAGCTGATTATGCAAAGCCTTTCAAGGTGGCTATTGATACAAGTGATGTGGGTGTCGGTATTGTGCTCCTGCAAGAAGACAATGAGAGGTTAGAAAGAATATATTGAGTATTTCTCCAGGAAGTTGAATGTTCATCAGCAGAAATATTCGACAGTTGAGAAAGAAACTTTGAGCTTGGTGTTGGCGCTACAACACTTCAGTGTTTTTTTTACCAGTAACACATCTGAGTCAATCGTATAACTGATCATAACTGATTGAAATTTGTGGAAAAAGGTAAGGACAAAAATGCCAGACTGTTTAGATGTAGCCTGTTGTTACAGCCATTCAATTTGATAATTGTACTTGTGGCAGGTTGAGAAAGTTTGACTGCCGATGCATTATCAAGACTTGAACGAGAGATGGAGGCATTCGGTGGTGGGAGAACCACAGAGTGAATCCGAATGTAGTTTGCATGTTTATAGTCGGTGAATGTATATGTGTGTTTTAGGGTACTGACTACTACTTTTTGGAGTTTTGAAAAATGAATCTATCTTTGGATATTGATGGTTCTTTTTTTTAAAGAGGGGAGGTGTCATAATGTTGGTCTTTTTACAAGGTTACTGTGCCCTTGAGTATTTTTCCAGAGAGGGGGTAATTGGCCAGGCTCCAACCAGGCTGGGTTTGAAAGGTTTATTGGGGCCCTTTTTGTTTACCCCTAACAGATAATGTTTTTTAAAAAATGGTATAATCAAAGGGGAGTGGCCAGCTAGCTGTGTAGCTAATCCTCGTTTAGTTTAGAGGGTTTTGATTCAGTTTAGCAGCAGTGTGTGTGAAGAAAGGCTGCTGGGGCAAGTGCAGCCTGGTACTCTCTCTCTCTCTCCCCCCCCCCCCCCCCCCCCCCTCTCTCTCTCTCTCCTTCTCTCTCTCTCTTTCTCTGACTTAAAACCTGTAAGCTCTGGTTTGTTTGATTTTTACTCTTTGTGTTAAGGGATGTGTTTATTGGAATTGTCGCAAGTATTTTTGGAACAGCATCATTAATTAAGTCAGAATAGTCCGTCAGGCTTTGGATAGAATAAATTATCCGGTATTCTATGTTCTGTTCTTTGTGTTTCATTCTGTAATTTTGTAAATAAATTCTGTCTGTTTAAAACTTGGTAGTTGAATCAACTAATTCACTCTGGGAATATCCATAATACACTTACCTAAAATAAAGAGCAAAGTTACAGTCAAAGCTACCTGTTTAAAAATGTTTTGAGAGGTCGGGCTTGGTCATAAGATTGGTTACTGCTGGCCTTCACAAGAATGATTTTAGCCTTTGCCTTCGGCCTCAAGGCTCTTTGATTGTGGCATAGACAACAGCTGTTATTGTCCCATTCGCTGCGAAGGTGCTTCAAGCTGTGGTCCCTTTCAGCTTACATATGATCCCATTGCTGTGTATAATTGAGAATTAAGTGTCCTTTCAATTTTCTGTCTGTCATGGACGGCTGCAAGGAACTCACCTCCTGGGAAGAAACATATCTAGGTGTTAATCCAAGTTGCACTACTCCCAATTTCCACTCGCAATCAAATCCACCAACCTGGAGTTGATGAGATTCATTTCTACATCTGTTTATAAATACCAGGGTCTATTATGTTTCATTTTTGCTTTATTAATTTGTCCTGTTACCTTCTAAGATTTGGCTTTAGGAAGCCTCTGTTCTTGCACCCCCTTTAAAATTGTACCTTTACTATTATCCCCAAGCACAAAAGTAAAATGATACCAGAAACAAAACAAAATGTTATAAAGCCTTTACAACAGCCGATATAGCATTTCAAAGGGACAATTTGCCCAGTTGTCCTCTATATGATGACTTAGCAACAATGACAGATGTTGGGAAGCATTAAGAGTCTTTTTTTTTAAATAAACGATTCAGCAGACAGTTCATCATGAGTGTTAGCTGTCCATTATCAGTTCATGTAGTGAATTCTGCCAGCATAATTCAGACTTCACTGATTTTGCAACTGTCTATTTCAGTGGTCTAAAAATGCACAATAGTCAGTTTTTGCCACTTGCCAACGTCAACCCATTTTGGAGAGCTTTACCATCCTATTAAGTGACATTGCAGGGAAGTGACGCTGTAATCCATCATATCCCCACTACATTTCACATCCATTTTAAAATGTGTTGCCAATTTTTTTCAAGTCCATTGAATCATTTTCTATCTGTACAGAGTTTATCTCAGACTGCAATTCTATCAATACAAGTTTCTATTCCAAAGAACAGGGAATTATTTTTTGTAAGGCCCACTGGTGACACAGGGCCTCACAACATTTACCCTAGTGTCAAGCAATTTTGTAAACACCACAACTGTGTAGTCCACTCATGATGACAATAAATCTTTCTTTGAAAAGTGCCACCAAATGGAAAATCTTCCAAGTGATGAATAAATGAGCTGCATGGACTGGTGTTATTACTAATAGGTTCATTTTAGGACATCATAAATCCATCTAATAATATAACAAATGGATTTTAAAATACAAATATACTTTCATGTTTCAGTTGTGAGATAAATTCTAATGGTTATTGGCTCAACATTAGACAGGTACTGAAAGTTATGGCTTATAGGATGCATGCAAGTCACATTGTGTTTGATGAATTAATTTTTGCCTCAAGGCTGAACTCATTTTCACATTGTATCTTACCAAACTTAGCACATTAATTGATGATTCAGCTCTTATGGTGAGTATCACATCCCCTGATTTCTACCCAATATTATCAATCATGATTCCCATAGTAACTCACCACTCATAATTATTGAATTATTGTGTAACAGAAGGAGGCTGTTCAGCCCATTTTGCCTGCATGGCTCTTCAAATGAACATCATTATCTAGAAGGAGACAGTGAGGTCTACAAATGCTGGACATCAGAGTTGAGAACGTGTTGCTAGAAAAGCACAGCAGGTCAGGCAGCATCTGAGGAGCAGGAAAATCGATGTTTCAGGCCAGAGCCCTTCAATTTCCTGATGAAGGGCTCTGGCCCAAATTGTCGATTTTCCTGCTCCGCAGATGTTGTCTGACCTGCTGTGCTTTTCCAGCAACACACTTTCAACATCGTTATCTACGGTCAATCTCTTGTTTTCTCCCCACACTGTTGCATATTTCTATTCAAATAATCACCCAATGCCTGCTTGAAGGCGGCTGAGTCTTAACTGCCCTTTGGCCAATTAGGGATGAGCAATAAAAGCTGGCCTAAACAGCGACACGCACATCCTGTGAATGAATAATAAAAAATAAATGCCTCAATAGAACCTGTCTTTCCTGCATTTCCAGACAATGCATTCTATATCCTAACAATGCATTGTATAATTTTTTTTCTCATATGACCCTTGCTTCTTTCTCACATCATTTTTAATCTATGCCCTTTCATTCTTGTTTCCTTCATAGGCAGGAGCAATTTCTCCCTAACTACACTATCTCACCTCCTCATGATTTTAAAAACTCTATCAAATCTCCTCTCAGCCTTCTTCTCCCAAAGGAGGTCAGTCCCAATTTCTTCAGTTCAGCCTCATAACTGTAGTTACTTATTCCCACTCTTCCAAAATTATTCCTGCACTCTCTCCAATGCATTCATATCTTTCCTCTAATGAGGCATCTAGAAAGTTACACAATGCTGCAGTTGAAGCCTAGCAAATGTCTTATGCAATTTTAACATTGTTTCCTTATTCTTATATTGTGTGCTTTTATGAATAAAACCTAAGACATTGTATGCTTTATTAGCTGCTCTCTCCACCTCTCCTGTCACCTTCAATGACCCATGCATTTATGCACCCAGGTCCCTCTGCTGCTGCAACCCCCTTTAGAGTTGTGCCCCTGAGTTCTGTTGTCTTTACATGTTCTTCTGAGCAAAGTGCATCACTTCACACTACTCTGTATTGAACCTTATCTGCCACCTGTATGCCATCAATTTTTCAATGTTCTTTTGGAGTTCCACACTGTCTTGCTCACAGTTTACAATTCTTCCAAGTTTTCTTGAAATTGTTGCCTGGTCATTACATTATTATCACATATTTTCAAAAGCAAGAGTCCCAATGTGGGGGTACTCCACCACAAACCTTCCTCCAGCCTGAAGGTATCAATTGACTCTTTTTCTGTTTTCTATCACTCAGCCAATGTTGTGTCCACAATTCTACTGTTCCAATTATACTGTCCCTGACATATAACTTTCCTCACAAGTTTGTTGTGTGGTACTATATCAAGCATTTTATGGAAATCTTTGGATACTACATGAACAGTGTTACCCTCATTGGGCCTTTCTGATGTCTGCAAAAAACCCTTGTCATTTAAGTTAAATGCAATTTCCAACTCAGAAATTCATGCTGACTCTTACTAATCAATATATCTTTTCCCATGTGATTACTAATTTTATCCTGAAAAATTGTCTTTGAAAGCTTCCACACCACTGAAGGTAAACTGACTGGTCTGTAATTGTTTATATTATCCTTTTAAAATGTTTGTTGAATATGGGCATAATATTTACAATTCTGCCGTTTTCTGGCACCTCCCTGGTCTAGGGAAGTCTGAAAGATGTCCGTGCCCCCCCATAACTTCTCCCCTAATATCTTTCAAATATCTTGGATGCACCTCATCTGGTCCCGGTGCCTTGTCAACAATTTATCCAAGATTTATTCCTTATTAATTTTGTGAACATCCAAAGCCAGTTCCCTCCTCTGTCACCTTGACGTAGACAGTCTTACAACATGGGTAAATCCCCCCTGCTAATTTAAACCTGCAGCACAGAAATGAATTAACTCATGCTGTAATCTCTTTAAATTCATGAGGCAAGGAACCATTCCCAAAAGTCACTAATTAAAGTAAAAATTAGCAACGTTATTTTTTAAAGTCTATCAGACAATAATTAACAACTATTTACAACTCCTTTCTCTTAAC
The DNA here is from genome assembly GCF_020745735.1 of Hemiscyllium ocellatum. NCBI lineage: Eukaryota > Metazoa > Chordata > Chondrichthyes > Orectolobiformes > Hemiscylliidae > Hemiscyllium > Hemiscyllium ocellatum. The sequence goes on from NC_083402.1 coordinate 49,959,757, forward strand.
TTTATTTTACCTTCCCTTCCGCAATACTCGTCTGATAAAACCCCTGAGTAAGATTTAGCGAAAAATTCAAATTTCAATACCAGCCAGTTGTTGAATGCTCTCTTTGTATCTTCCTCTGTAGATTTGCTCTCCAGGTCATTGTTGATGTTTTTCCTTTGTGCAAAATCCTTCTCTGGACAGATGCCTCTCAGAGAGTTGATACTCGCAGCCTACATCTGTAGGCCTTTTGGCAGTTCTCCTCTAACTGTTCAATTTTTGTTTCGGTTTTACATCCCAATGCATCTGAACGTTTCATTTGTGTTAATATTGTCAAAATATTAAATTCAAATTTGATTTGAGTTTGGTATTTTGGAGCACAATTTAAAGTGATTGGCCGAATTTGAATTTGTTTTTTTTTTCTCCAGGCAATCCAGCTAATCTAGCTGTTTGACCAAATGTTACATTGAAACCTTGTTCAGAACACTTGGTGCTGTGTCAGGTAGTTCTGCTAGCTTTTAACTCTCTTAAAGGTACTGTACCCCTTACACCTTCATAACAACAGCATCCTCCTCTTTTTATAAATATAGTTGTAAAATATTCAATTACCACCTCAGATATGCCCCTGCCTCCTTGTGTAAATTTCCTTTATCAGTTCTACTCCTCCGTTAATCTCTATTTTACTATTTATATGCCTTTGGGATTCCCTTTATGCTGGCTGCCAATCTTTTCTCATAATTCTTTTTTGCTTCTCTTATTTGTTGTTTCCTATCCACTTTAAACCTTCAGTATTTCTGTTGGTTCTCAACTATATTTTCTGCTATACAGCTGTCATTTGCATGCTATTTATTTCTAATGTTAATTTCTATCTCCTTTGTCATCATGGAATTTGCCAGAGATCCCAGAATTGAACAATAGACAATGGACAATAGATGTAGAAGTAGGCCATTCTGCCCTTCGAGCCTGCACCACTATTCAATATGATCATGGCTGATCATCCTTAAGCAGTATCCTGTTCCTGCCTTATCTCCATAACCCTTGATTCCACTATCCTTGAGAGCTCTATCCAACACTTTCTTAAATGAATCCAGAGACTGGGCCTCCACTGCCCTCTGGGGCAGAGCATTCCACACAGCCACCACTCTCTGGGTGAAGAAGTTTCTCCTCATCTCTGTCCTAAATGGTCTACCCTGTATTTCTAAGCTGTGTCCTCTGGTTCAGCACTCACCCATCAGCGGTAATATGTTTCCTGCCTCCAGAGTGTCCAATCCTTTAATAATCTTATATGTCTCAATCAGATCCCCTCTCTGTCTTATAAACTCAAGGGTATACAAGCCCAGTCGCTCCAGTCTTTCAGAGTAAGGTAGTCCCGCCATTCCAGGAATTGACCTCGTGAACCTACTCTGTACTCCCTCAAGAGCCAGAATGTCTTTCCTCAAATTTGGAGACCAGAACTGCACACAATACTCCAGGTGTGGTCTCACCAGGGCCCTGTACAGTTGCAGAAGAACCTCTTTGCTTCTATACTCAATCTCTCTTGTTATGAAGGCCAGCATGTTATTAGCCTTCTTCACTATCTGCTGTACCTGCATGCTTGCCTTCATTGACTGGTGTACAAGAACACCCAGATCTCTTTGTACTGCTCCTTTACCTAAATTGATTCCATTTAGGTAGTAATCTGCCTTCCTGTTCTTGCCACCAAAGTGGATAACCATACATTTATCCACATTAAACTGCATCTGCCATGCATCTGACCACTCACCTAACCTGTCCAGGTGACCCTGTAATCTCCTAACATCCTCCTCACATTTCACCCTGCCACCCAGCTTTGTATCATCAGCAAATTTGCTAATGTTCTTACTAATACCATCTTCTATATCATTAATGTATATTGTAAAAAGTTGCGTTCCCAGTACTGAGCCCTGCAGTGCCCCACTGGTCACTGCCTGCCATTCTGAAATGGAGCTGTTTATCACTACTCTTTGTTTCCTGTCAGCCAACCAACTTTCAATCCAATCTAGTACTTTGCCCCCAATACCATGCAGCTTAATTTTGCTCACTAACCTCCTATGTGGGACTTTATCAAAGGTTTTCTGAAAGTCCAGGTACACTACATCTACTGAATCTCTCTCGTCCATCTTCAGAGTGACATCCTCAAAAAATTCCAGAAGATTAGTCAAGTATGATTTCCCCTTCATAAATCCATGCTGACTCTGACCTACCCTGTTACTAATATCTAGATGTATCGTAATTTCATCCTTTATAATGAACTCCGGCATCTTTCCCACCACTGAGGTCAGATTAACTGGTCTATAATTTCCTGCTTTCTCTCTCCCACCTTTCTTAAAAAGTGGTACAACACTAGCCATCCTCCAATCCGCAGGAACTGATCCCGAATCTATCAAACTCTGGAAAATAATCACCAACGCATCCATGATTTCTCGAGCCACCTCCTTCAGTATGCTGGGATGTAGACCATCAGGCCCCAGGGACTTATCAACCTTCAGACCTAACAGTCTCTCCAACACCAATTCCTGGCAAATATAAATTCCCTTAAGTTCAGGTCCTTCAGCCATTGTTATCTCTGGGAGATTGCTTGTGTCTTCCAGTGAACACAGATCTGAAGTATCAATTCAATTCTTCTGCCATTTCTTTGTTCCCCATAATATATTCCCCTAATTCTGTCTTCAAGGGCCCAATTTTAGTCTTAACCATTTTTTTGCCTTTCACGTACCTAAAAAAGCTGTTACTATCCTTTATATTTTTGGCCAGTTTACCTTCGTTCCTCATTTTTGTCTCTGCATATTTCCTTCTTAGTAATCCTCCGTTGTTCTTTAAAAGCTTCCCAGTCCTCTGCTTTCCCACTAATCTTTGCTATGTTATACTTTTTCTCTTTTAACTTTATATGTTTCTTAACTTCCGTCGTCAGCCACAGCCACCCCTGCCTCCTCCTAGGATCTTTCTTCCTTTTTGGAATGAACTGATCCTGCATCTTAGAACATAGAACATAGAAGGATACAGCGCAGTACAGGCCCTTCGGCCCTCGATGTTGCGCCGACCGAATCCTACCTAACCTATACTAGCCCAATAACTTCCAAATGCCTATCCAATGCCCGCTTAAATGACCATAAAGAAGGAGAGTTCACCACTGATACGGGCAGGGCATTCCATGAACTCACAACCCGCTGTGTGAAGAATCTACCCCTAACATCTGTCCTATACCTACCACCCCTTAATTTAAAGCTATGTCCCCTAGTAACACCTGACTCCATTAGCGGTAAAAGGTTCTTAGTATCTACCCTATCTAAACCTCTAATCATCTTATACACTTCTATCAGATCTCCCCTAAACCTTCTCTTCTCCAATGAGAACAGCCCCAAGTGCCTCAGCCTTTCCTCATAAGATTTTCCTACCATTCCAGGCAACATCCTGGTAAACCTCCTCTGCACTCGTTCTAAAGCTTCCACATCCTTCCTATAGTATGGCGACCAAAACTGCACACAATACTCCAGATGAGGCCTCACCAGAGTCTTATACAACTGCAACATGACCTCAGGACTCCGGAACTCAATTCCTCTGCCAATAAAGCCCAGTACACCATATGCCTTCCTCACAGCACTATTTACCTGGGTGGCAACTTTCAGAGATCTGTGTACATGGACACCAAGATCCCTCTGCTCATCCACACTACCAAGTAGCCTACCATTAGCCCAGTAATCCATCATCTTGTTATTCCTACCAAAGTGAACGACTTCGCACTTAGCTACATTGAATTCCATTTGCCACATTTCCGCCCAGCTCTGCAACTTATCTATATCCCGCTGTAACCTACCACTTCCTTCCTCACTATCCACAACTCCACCGACTTTTGTGTCATCCGCAAACTTGCTTACCCAGCTTTCAAGTCCTTCCTCTAGATCATTTATAAAGATAACAAAAAGCAATGGTCCCAAAACAGATCCTTGTGGTACACCGCTAGTAACTGCGCTCCAAGATGAACATAATCCATCAACTACTACCCTCTGTCTCCTTCCAGCCAGCCAATTCCTAATCCAAACCTCTAATGTATCCTCAATGCCATACCTCCGAAGTTTTAGCATTAGCCTACCATGGGGAACCTTATCGAACGCCTTACTAAAATCCATATACACAACATCTACTGCTTTACCCTCGTCCACTTCCTTAGTCACCTTCTCAAAGAACTCAATAAGGTTTGTGAGGCACGACCTGCCCTTCACAAAACCATGCTGGCTATCCCTGATCACGTTATTCCTACCCAGATGTTCATAAATCTTATCCCTTACCATTCTCTCTAAGACTTTGCCCACCACTGAAGTCAGACTCACTGGCCTATAGTTACTAGGGCTATCCCTACTCCCTTTCTTGAACAATGGGACCACATTCGCTATCCTCCAGTCCTCTGGTACTATTCCCGTTGACAATGACGACATAAAAATCCAGGCCAATGGCTCTGCTATCTCCTCCCTAGCTTCCCATAGGATCCTGGGGTAAATGCCATCATGCCCAGGAGACTTATCTATATTCATCCTTTCCAATATTCCCAAAACCTCTTCCCTGCATATTTCCAGGGCATCCATTCTAATTATTTGTGATTCCATATTCACATCAGCAACAGTGTCCTGTTCCTGAGTGAATACTGATGAAAAGTACTGATTTAATGTCTCTCCAATCTCCTCCGCCTCCACACACAACTTCCCACTACTATCCTTGACTGGACCGATACCTACCCTAGTCATCCTTTTATTCTTGACATACCTATAGAAAGCCTTTGGGTTTTCCCTAATCCTACCAGCTAAAGACTTTTCATGTCCCCTTCTCGCTTCTCTTAGCTCCCTCTTTAGCTCCTTACTGGCTACCTTATAACTCTCAATCGCCCCTACTGAACCTTCACGCCTCATCTTTACATATGCCGCCTTCTTCCCTTTCACAAGGGACTCCAATTCCTTACTAAACCACGGCTGCCTCACAAGGCCCTTTACACCATGCCTGACTGGTGCATACCTATCGAGGACACGCAGTAGCTGCTCCTTGAACAATCCCCACATCTCATTAGTGTTCTTCTCTTGAAGCCTGTTTTTCCAATCCACACATCCTAAGTCATGCCTCACTGCATCATAATTTCCCTGCCCCCAGCTATAGCTCTTGCCCTGCGGCGCACGATTATCCCTCTCCATCACTAAAGTAAAAGTCACCGAGTTGTGGTCACTGTCCCCGAAGTGCTCACCTAGAGCACTTCTGCATTATACACAAAAATATCTGCCATTGTTCCTCCACTGTCATCCCTGCTAAGGTATTGCACTATAGAACTTTGGCCAGCTCCTCCCTCATAGCTCCATAGTTCCCTTTATTCAACTGAAATATTGTCACTTCCGATTGTACCCTCTCCCTTTCAAATTGCAGATCTAAGCTTATTGTATTATGGTCACTACCTCCTAATGGCTCCTTCACTTTGAGGTCCCTGATCAATTCTGGTTCGTTGCACAAACCAGATCCAGAATTGCCTTCTCCCTGGTCGGCTCCAGCACCAGCTGTTCTAAGAATCCATCTCGGAGGCACTCCACAAAGTCTCTTTCTTAAGGTCCAATACCATCCTGATTCTCCCAGTCTATCTGCATGTTGAAAACCCCATAACAACTGTAGCAACATGTTTGTGAAAGGCCAATTTCAGCTCTTGATTCAACTTACATCCGACACCCAGACTACTGTTTGGGGGCCTGTAGATAACTCCCAAGAGGGTCTTTTTACTCTTAGAATTTCTCATAGCTATCCATATTGACTCAACATCCCCTGGTTCTAGGTCCCCCCGCGCAAGGGACTGTACATCGTCCCTTACCAACATAGCCACCCCACCCCCTCCGCCCGTCAGTCTGTCCTTATGATAGCATGTGTAGCCTTGAATATTCATTTCCCAGGCCCTGTCCAATTGAAGCTATGTCTCAGTTATCGCCACAATATCGTATCTGCCAATTTCCAAAACAGCCTCAAGCTTATCCATCTTAACTCTCATGCTTTGTGCATTCATATATAGTATTTTTAATTTGTTACTGCCCTCACCCTTCCCATCAACTCCTATTTCACTCAACCTTACAGCATGATCCCTTTTTGAGTTTTCTGCCTTATCGATACAGTTGTCTTTCTTGACTTCCCTTGTTTTAACATTTCCTTCAATTTCCTTCTTAAGCATCCAGTTTGTCGCCCGCCCCCGCTACTTAGTTTAAACGTAGTTGTGTTGCAGTAGCAAACTTGCCTGCCAGAATGCTGGTCCCCAATCTATTAAAGTGCAAACCATCTCTCTTGTATAATTTATGCTTACCACAAAACATACCCCAGTGATCCAAGAATTTAAATCCTTGCTTCCTGAACCAGTTCCCCAGCCACACATTCAAGTCCATTATCTCCCTGTTTCTGGCCTCACAGCCCGAGGAACTGGAAGGAAACAAAAGATAACCACCCTTGACATCCTACTTTTCAGCCTTCCTCCTAGTTCTCTGAAGTCCCGCTGTAGTATGTTCCTCCCCTTCTTCCCGACATCATTTGTGCTGACATGTACCACCACCTCTGGCTCTTCACCTTCGTCCTTGAGCTTTTCCTGCACTCTGTCTGTGATGTCTTTAACCCTGGCACCAGGAAGGCAACACACCTCATCCTTAAGTCCTGCCTGCTGCCACAAAAACCCCGGTCAGTTCCTCTCACTATGGAGTCCTCTATTACCACAGCTCTGTGCGATGTCTGACTCTTCCGCTCCGTCTCCACGCCAACATTTGATTGACAGACCTGGCTGCCTCGGTGTGCACCATAGTTACAAGGCTGTTCTGCACCCAGTCAAGTCTGGAGCTGGGGTGGCGCAGTCAGGGTGTTGAAGTGGGGATAGATGAATACAGATAGATGGTACGACCTGGTTGGTCAGTGAGAAGAATGAATCTGGTTGGTGGCAGGGAGCAGAGGAAGGGATGGGGAGGGGCTGGAAAGGGAGTTGGGGGATGGGGAGGGAGGGTATTTGAAATTGGAGAACTCAATGTTGTGCTCTTTGGGCTGTCAGCTGCCCAGGTGGAAGATGAGATGATGTTCCTCCAATTTGCACTGTAGTTCATTTTGGTTACTGAATGGTCATGCTGGAAAGGGAGTTGTTGGGGGAATTGAAATGGGTGGTGACTTGGAGATCTGGTTGGCCCCTGTGGATCCGGCTGCAATGCTTGATGAACTGTTCCTTAAGCTTATGCTCGGTCTCCCTGATGTAGGGAAGGCCAACCGGAATCACAGCCGAGTCCGCAGTGCTGTCCAGAATTCCCAGTCACCACCCAATTCAATTCCCCTAACCACTCCCTTTCCAAAATGACCATCCTTGGTCTCCTCCATTGCCAAAATGAACCACAATGCGAATTGGAGGAATGACACCTCATTTTTAGCCTGAACATCCTATAGCCCGGATGACTCAACATTGAGTTCTCCAATTTCAAATAACCTCCCTCCAACCTCCTAACTCCCTTCCCAGCACCTTCCCCTCCCTTCCACTGCTCCCTGTCACCAAATGGATTAATTCCTCCCACTGACCAACCAGGTCATACCCTGTACCTATCTTTGACTATCCCCACTTCACCATCCTGCCCCCACCTCCCCCTTTATTTACAGCTCCCCTCACACCCACCCCCACTCCTGAAGAAGGGTTACAACTGAAAAATCGACTTCTCCATCTCCTGATGCTGCCTGGCTTAGTGCGTTTTTACAGCCTGCATATTTCGGATATCAGCATCTGTAGCTTTTTTGACTCTCACTTTCTCATCAGCAGCAGCAGTGGAAGCCATGTCACAAGAGGTTGCCAGATTAGTCTGAGGTTGCTATCTAAGTTTGAATAGTCTCAGGGGAATGCTCAGCACTTTTGGAAGAATGTCCTTTTCCACTTTAGCATTCAAAGTGCCACCATCTTCTCTCCACTACTCTCATGTTTAATCTTAGCTAGTGGACATCCTTGCCACCAAGACTCATGCTTTATCTTTCTCACTATTTCTTTAGTAGCTTCCCCACACCCCACCTTCCTGCGACTAACACTGCATACTCACTCATGGCCTATTCACTGGCTTGGGAAACCTTCCCACCTGCACCAAAAGTAACAACTTGCCATTCACTTTTGTTTTCCATATTACTTGCTTCTTAATTACTCCAGGAGGAAAATAGCCCCAGTTGGACAGAAAGAGTCAAAACAAGTGATGTGTTGCTTCTCATTCGGCTCCTGATCCCTTACCAGCAGAGTCTGACTTTGACTACCCTGAGCAGGGCCTGGATCAGTGTCAGAGGACGGCCTTTTCCAGGATACCCTGAGTGAAGACCATCCTTCTTGTCTGGACTGAGGCCTGTCAAGAACCATGACAAGTTTGCTGCCTATGTTTCTCTGATTCTTGGCAACAAAGAACAGGAATCTCTGGCCAAGAGGGCAATGTGCATAAAAGCAATCTATGAGTATCCAGATAAGATCAGAGTGTGTGAGCATGAAGGAAGTAAGAGAAGAGCCCAGAGCTGCCTGCCTGGTTCAATCCATGAGTTGGTAGCATGTCCCTGAGTACACAATGTTTTTGCTGCAGGTTCACAAACAGAAGTTTGAACTGGATATCAAAACTGTCCTCAAGACAAATAGTAATTGATACCGAGTTTAATCGGACTGCCTGTAATTGGCCTGGAGGTGAATCTGGTGGTCATGTTTGTGTTGACATGTGGTAAGTGCATTCCCATTACACAAATGCAAGGTGATGACCAACACCAGTAAGAGACAATCTAACCACCTTTCAGCGGTATTACCATCACTGAATTCCCACTATCAACAAAAGTTGGTCTCACCATTAACCAGAAACTCAACTGGAGTCACCAGGTAAACACTATGAGTGCAGGAGCAGGTCAGAGCCAAAGAATACTGTGGAGAGTAACTCACTTCCTGACTCCCCAAATGCTGTCCACCATCTACAAAGCACAAGTCAGGAGTGTGATGAAATACTTGCCTGAAAGATGGAGAGCTCCAATAACACTCAAGAAGCTTGACACCATCCAGTACAAAGCAGCTTGCTTGTTTGACACCACATCCACAAGCATCCACTATTCCCTCCACCACTAATGCTCAGTAGCAGCAGTGTAATCTATCTCCAAGATGCACTGCAGAAATTCATCAAAGAATTTTTTGATGGCACCTTCTAAAGCCATGACCTCTTCCATCCAAAAGCACAAGGACAGCAGATACGTGGGATCATCACTGTTTCAAGTTCCCCTTCAAGCCATTCATCACCCTGACATGGAAATATATTGCTGGTCATTCACTGTCCCTGGGTCTAAATCCTGGAATTCCCTCCTTAAGGGCATTGTGGGTCAACACACAGTATGTGGACTGCAGTCATTTAAGAAGGCAGTTCAGCACCACCTTCCCAAGGGCAACTAGAGATGAGCAATAAATGCTGGCCAGCCAATGATACTCATGTCTCACAGTGAATAAAAATAAGATTAGCGATGACAAGGTTGGGAACAAAATAAATGTTACTCAAATGAGAATTGATTGAAACAGGTAACAGCAGTTATTCACTGTTGTAACCTCAACTGGAAAGAACAGAGAAGGTTTGAGTTAAACAATGTTTATGGTAAAAAAAGAGGCTTGAAACCCAGGTTAAGAAGGATTCTCATTGGGCTCCTGGAAGGTCTCCTTGAACCCATAAGGAAGATCCTCTATAGAATGCAAAAGGAGACCACCAAACAGACCATGAAGGCCTAGATGGAGATAACTGACACAGTCAATAGAAAAAGGGTATGAGTATAGAAACTGGGATTTCTACAGGAAGAGGTTCAAAGACCTGATGCCAAAGTGCATGGAAAACCATTCCCTCAGGACAAGGCTCTTTGTATTCACTCTTCAGAACTGAAGAACCCAAGGACACCTGCAGCTCCTGAACATGAGAGAACTGTATGTGAAGAGCACTTACTGAGCCCTCAATGCCATAGTGCTGCTGAGAATAAAACATGCATCTAATGAATAGGAGCAGCTCCCTAACCTCTCTTACATTTGTCATTTTTAATGAGAGGGGTTCACAAGGGGTGGCACAGTGCCTCAGTGGTTAGCACTGCTGCCTCACAGCACCAGGGACTCAGGTTCAATTCCCACTTCGGCACATTCTCCCCATGCCTGTATGGGTTTCCTCTGGGAGCTCTGATTTCCTCCCACAATCCAAAGATGTGCAGGTCAGGTAAATTGGTCATGCTAAATTGCCCATAGTGTTAGGTGCATTAGTTAGGGATAAATATAGGGTAGGGCAATGGGTCTAGGAGGGTTACTCTTCGGAGGGTCAGTATGGACTTGTTGGGCCAAATGGCCTGTTTCCATTCTGTTGGGAATCCAATCTAATGTCTTGGTGATTACAGAGTGAAATACATTCTGGAAGGTGGTGATTGCACTCCATCCCATTAGCAGCATGACAAAGATTGAGTTGCATTGGGAAGCCTCAGTTGAGCACAGATTTTGACTACCAGGCTAGTTCACGTGTCAACCAGTAAGGATTCAAAATTTGAATCCTGGCTGTTGTCAGAAGCAACAAATATATGTAGGTTTTTATTAATAACAAAATGGCTTTTCAATTTAAAATAACACAACAAAATGGCTGCAAGTTATGATTTGACTTTGTGAACCCATACTACTGCTTTGTTGAATTAGCTGAAATAAAAGATAAGGCGAACAATGGAGTTTTCATAAAATGAATTATGAACCATTAATTGACCACTCGAACTAACCTTGAACTACTAGCATGAGATAATGATCTACACAAAACAAAAACCATTTCTCAGGAAATATCGTTGGATTAACCTACTGTCAATCATGTCATCTTAATACAATTGATTAGAATTTTCTCGTAATTAAGGCTGTACTGATTCTTGAAAAATGTATAAAAATGCTTATTGTTCAATTGTAATTGTGCAATTTTACCAGCACAGAAGCTTTAACCTCTGTGTTGCTGGACAGACTTGCATCAGGCCTTATATTATTAAGCTGATAACCTTGCTTTATACAGCTAGCATTCCGTTGACTCTTTTGACTGACCTCGAAGCCGAGAGGTCCCGCCTGGGATCCACATCTCCACCAGAAGTGCAGATGTCCAGGCATGAAGACCAGCCCTGACTATCACCATCACTGGGCCAAACACGGCAGTAGCAGGGCTGGTAGAAGTACCATCACAGGTGAACCTCCATCACACAGTTCTAATCAACTCAGTGAGGTCTAGTGCTCAAATAGAAAAGGGGGGAAATGGGGATGATCATGCTTTTGTTGCACAGGAAAATTACAAAAGATTGAGGTAACTGTGAGACTCCTCAGAGGATGGACTCCCTGCTCAGTGCCCTGCTCAGTGGAGTGTAAATGCAGGGTCTCAGGAGTCACAACAAACGGACTTAGGAGTCCCACTTCAGAATTCTCTTAAGGGTTACATGCAATTTCAGTTGGCTGTTAGGATAGCAGTACAATGTTGCCATTCATTTCAAGAGCAGAATACAAGAGCAGAAATGATCTGCTGAGACTGTATAAGGCTCTGGTCAGACTGCATTTGGAATATTGTGTGCAGTTTTGATCCCTATGTCAACAAAAGAAGTGTTGACATTTAAGGGGTCCAGAGGGAGTTTACATGAATGATACTAGGGGTGAAGTGCTTGCCATATGAGGAGCGGTTGAGGACTCTGGGTCTGTATGTGACAAAAATTAGGAGAAATGAATTGGGGATGGGGGTTCTGATTGAAACTAACAGAATACTGAGAGGCCTGGATAGGGTGGACATAGAGAAGATGCTTCTGCTAGTAGGAGAGACTAGGATTCGAGTACACAGCCTCAGAAGGGACAATTTTTCAGGACTCAGATGAAGAGGAAATTCTTCAGCTAGAGGGTGGAACTCATTGCTGCAGAAGACTGTGGCTGCCGAGTGTATCGAGTATATTTAGAACAGATAGGTTCATGATTAAAAAGGGGATCAAAGGTTATGGGGAGAAGGCAGGAGGATAGGGTTAAGTAACTTATCAGCTATGATCAAAATGACATAGCAAACTCAATGGGCTGAGTGGACTAATTCTGTTCCTATTTCTAATGGTTTAATGGTCAAAGAAAGAAGACTCTACCTAACCAGCCATAAAAGATATGCTCCCAGATCTGGTACTCCAGGAGGCAAAGTCAGATCATGAAAGGAGGAATCCATGTTGCTCATATGCACCGTCCATGGCTCTGGACTTCCTGTGTACATGCTTTTCTCTTGTGGAAGTGTACCCCCCTCATGGAAGGCCATATTGGACAGCACTTGGATTACACATAGCAACAGTACACTACCTTGCATGGATCAACTAACTGTACTGATGGTGCAGTGATATTTGGAAGAAATAGTTACAGATGTTTCCCTCCAGCCATCTGAAGCATTACCCAAGGAGTGAGGATGCCATCCGCAGTGACGGTTTTACTCCTTCAAGGTACCATCATTTTTGATTCTTTGGCCTCTGCGGTTGAGGGAGAAATGTGCAGCTAGTTCCAATGAGAAGAACCACTCTATAATTATTCACAGAAATACAAAATTTGTTAGGGCACTGAAGGAGGCTGTTTGGTCCATTGTGCTTGGACCAGTTCTCTATATAGTACCAATCTCCTGCTCTTATCCCATTTCCCTGCACACTATTTCTCTCCAAATAATCAGCCAATAGTCTCTTGAATGTCTCAAACATGCTTTCACACCATTTCCAGACAGTGCATTTCATAATCCAAATACTTACTGTATAAAAAAAATGTCTCACATCACCTTAGCTTTCTATGCCCTTTCAGTCATTTTTCTTTTATGAGTGGAAACAGTAGCACAGAGTCATAGGATCATAGACTCATACAGCACAGAAACACACTGTAGTCCAACACGTCCATGCTGATCAGACATCCCAATCTGGCCTAGTCCTATCTTCCAACATTTGGCCCATATCCCTCTAAACCCTTCTTATTCATATATCCACCTGGATGCATTTTAAATGTTGCAGTTGTACCTGCCTCCACCACTTCTTCTGGCAGCTCATGCTATGCACATATCAAATGATTTATTCATACAGTAACTAATTAATCTTTTGATACTTATCCTCAGTAAGAACCTTGCCTCTACATTCATGTTACTAGAGTAAATGTAATCACTATAAAGAACACAACAGAACAGTTTGAGTGTTCCTGGCACTGCAGTTTTGCGTGGATCTCACTCATAGTGTCATTTGTTGCATTTTATAGATTTTAAGTATTTAATAGCAGAGTACGTGGAAAACGGTGACAAGATCAGACAGAGCATGTTTGGATTTATGAAAGAGAAACCTTGCTTGATAAATCTACTGGAATCTTTTAAGGATTGTTAATGGGAATTCAGTGAATGTAATATATTGAGACTTTCCAAAGGACTTCCTCCAGAGGTCCCACAGCATCACAGATGCCTATCTTCAGCCAATTTGATTCATTCCAAGTGATCGAAGACACATTTGGAGGCATTGAATACTGCAAAGACCATGGGCCCTGATTACATTCGAGCAATAGTGCTATGCTCCAGAAATTGCTGAACATCTAACCAAGTTGCTTCAGTATATCTACAACACTGGCATCTCCCCAACAAAGTCAAAAATTGCCCTGGTGTGAATTATACTCAAACAGGACAAATCCAGCCTGACTAATTACTGTCCCATTCGTCTTGACTCTCAGTAAAGTGATTATAGCGATGGATGGAAGGTATCATCAACAGTGCTAATAAGCAGCATCTGCTTAGCAACAACCTGCTCAGTGATGCCCAGTTTGGGATCAACCAGGGGCCAGCCATCTACTGATGTCATTATAACCTTAGTTCAAACATGGACAAAAGAGCAAAATTCTAGGGGTGAGGTGATATCAAGGCCGCATCTGACTGAGTACAACATCAAAGAGCCCTAGCAAAACTCCTCAGATACTGAAGTAGTTCATGTCCAATTATAGCAAGACTTGGACGATACCTAAGTTTGGATTGAAAAGTGGTAAGTAACATTCATGCCACACAAATGCCAAGCAATGACCATCTCCACTAAGAGCCAATGTAACCACCCCCTCCTTGACATTTAATGGTAATACCATCACTGAATCTCTACTATCAACATCCTGACAGATACCATGGACCAGCAATTAAACTTGACTATCCATGTAAATACAATGACTACAAGAGCTGGCCAGAGGCTAGGAGTATTGTAGCAGGCAACTCGCCTGCCCAATTTGCCAAAGTTTGTCCACCCTGAGTGAGGCACAAGTCAGGGGTGTAATGGAATGCTCTCCACTACACTGGCTAAGTGCATTTCCAACAACATTCAAGAAGAACATTTCGGTGATAGTGATCACAACTCCATGACCTTTACTATATTCATGAAGAGGGATAGGAGCAAATGGTATGGGAAAGTATTTAATGGGAGAGGGGGAATTACAATGCTATTAGGCAGGAACTGGGGTGCCTAAACTGGGAACAGATGTTCTCAGGGAAATGCACAACAGAAATGTGGAAGTTGTTTTGGAAGCTCCTGCTGATATGTTTGTCCCACTGAGGCAGGGAAGGGATGGTAGGTTGAAAAACCTTGGGTGACAACAGATGTGGAACATCTAGTCAAGAGAAAAGAGGAAGCTTATTTAAAGTTGAGGAGGCAAGGATCAGACAGGGCTTTAGAGGGTTACAAGGTAGCCAGAAAGGAACTGAAGAATGGACATAGGAGAGCTAGAAGGGGGCATAGAAAAAGCTTTAGCAGTTAGGATTAAGGAAAACCCCAAGGTGTTCTACACTTATGTTATGAACAAGAGGATGGCCAGAATGAGGGTAGGGTCGATCAGGGATAGTGGAGGGAACTTGCATCTGGAGTCAGAGGGAGTAGGGAGGTCCTTAATAAATAATTTTCTTCAGTATTCACTACTGAAAGGGGTCTTGATGTTTCTGAGGACAGTGTGAAACAGACTGATATGCTAGAACAGGTTGATGCTACGAAGGAGGATGTGCAGAAAATTTGAAAAAACATAAGAATAGATAAATCCCATTGGCCAAACGGATATCAACAAGGTTCCAACAGGAAGTGAGGGAAGAGATTTCTGCACCTTTGACGATGATCTTTGCGTCCTCACTATCCACTGAAGTGATGCCAGGTAATTGGAGGGTGGAAAACATTACTCCCTTGTTCAAAAGAGGGAATAGGGATAATCCTGGGAATTACAGACCAGTCAGTCTTACATTAGGGGTGAGCAAAGTATTGGAGAGGATTCTGAGACACAGGATTTATGATTACTTGGAAAATGATAGTTTGATTAGAAATAGTCAGCATGGCTTTGTGAGGGACAGGTCATGACTAACAAATCCTATTGAAGTTTTTGAGGCTGCGACAAACATGTTGATGAAGGTAGAGCAATGGATGTGGTGTATATAGATTTTAGCAAGGCATTTGATAAGGTTCCCCATGGTTGGCTCATTCAGAAAGTAGGGAAGCATGGGATGCCGCAAAACTATCTGTCTGAATACAGAATTGGCTGGCCCATAGAAGAAAGAAGGTGATGGTAGATGGAAAGTATTGAGCCTGGAGCTCGGTGACCAGTGGCGTTCCGCAGGGATCGGTTCTGGGACCTCTGCTGTTTGTGATTTTTATGAATGGCTTGGATGAGGAAGTGGAAGGGTGGGCTAATATGTCTGCCGATGATGCGAAGGTTGGTGGAGTTATGGATAGCGTGGGGGGCTGCTGTAGGTTGCAATAAGACATTGACAGGATGCAGAATTGGGCTGATAAGTGGCAATGGAGTTCAACCTGGAAACGTGTGAAGTCATTCACTTTGGAAGATCGAACTTGAATGCAGAATACGGGGTTAAAGGCAGGATTCTTGGCAGTGTGGAGGAACAGAGGGATCTTGGGGTCCATGTCCACAGATCCCTCAAAGTTGCCAACCAGGTTTATAGGATTGTTAAGAAGGTGTATGGTGTGTTGGCTTTCATTTGCGGAGGAATTAAGTTTAAAGCTGCGAGGTTATACTGCGGCTCTATAGTGCCCTGGTTAGCCCACATTTGGAATATTGTATTTGGTTCTGGTCACCTCATTTTAGGAAAGATATGGAAGCTTTAGAGAGGATGCAGAAGAGATTTAGCAGGATGCTGCCTGGACTGGAGGGCAGGCCTTATGAAGAAAGGTTGACTGACCTAGACTTTTCTCACTGGAGTGAAGAAGGATGAGAAGTGACTTGATAGAGGTGTACAAGATGATGAGAGGCATAAATAAAGTGGATAGTCAGAGACATTTCCACAAACCTCGCAGCTTTAAACTTAATTCCTCCGCAAATGAAAGCCAACACACCATACACCTTCTTAACAATCCTATAAACCTGGTTGGCAACTTTGAGGGATCTGTGGACATGGACCCCAAGATCCCTCTGTTCCTCCACACTGCCAAGAATCCTGCCTTTAACCCCGTATTCTGCATTCAAGTTCGATCTTCCAAAGTGAATGACTTCGCACGTTTCCAGGTTGAACTCCATTGCCACTTATCAGCCCAATTCTGCATCCTGTCAATGTCTTATTGCAACCTACAGCAGCCCCCCACGCGATCCCACATCCCTTGAGTGATAATAAAACAAATTACAACTCGATAGTCTGGGCTCATGCTGTTGGACTAACTGGCTTTCCTGACTGATGACAAAGTAAGTAGCAGCTGGAGTTGGAGTTAATACCTTTATTCAAGAATGTTCTATGGCATTATGTCTTCCCTTAACTCTTTTAAAGGTACACACTTGCCTGACCATAAATATATGCAATATTATAATGTTGAGGCACCAGGACTAGATTTTCAAAGGTCCAATGATCTGTTTAACAGTTTTGCTGGAGACCAGGTGGCTCTAGTTGTTTACCTGTGTACCTCTGTCTCTGACCCTGAGAAGGGTACAAAGCCATCTTTTCAATGGATATCCCTTCTCCCTTTCTGGAAGAGGATGGTGGAGTGAATGGCTATGACAGCCTAGACTGATGAATGATAAGAGAGTCATACTGGATGTCAATGGGATGGAATCCCTTGTTGAAGATCATTCTGACTGGATGGCCAGTTGATGCCTTGCTAACCACCTGGATGGAATTTGCAAAGCCCTGAATCTGAGGGATTCCAGTAATGTGTTCAAAAACAATTCTGTGTGCATGGGACTGCACCTGTCTGTGACTGTATATACTGTGTAGCACTGGCAATCAGTATCAGTGATTGGTGTAATGCTACTTGCAATATGTCACAATGGTCCTCAGTTGATTGTGAGATGAAGCCACAAGGGAAGAAGTTAAAGGCCACAGTGACTTTGATGGATTCTGGCTGGGCATAGCAGACAGAGCTGCAAGGTAAAACATCTTCAGTGATGGGGACACACATCTCTTTGAACATATGCCTGTAAAGTCAGTCTTTTGTGGGAATATGTCATGAACTTCTTAATATATCTCCTTCTTCATTGGAAAATCCTATCCCCTCTTCCTTACCCTCTTTATGCCTGGGACTTTACCTTTCCTATGGTCAGCATTTATCATCATTGTCATTAGACCCAAAGTCTAAAAGTCACATTTCCACTGTGAATGGTTGTTTCCTTGTGCTCAGGTAACCCTGACCCCGATTGTGCTAGCTGTCTTTCCCCCTCATCTTGCACTCTGCAGTACCTCAGGTTTGCTTTGAGACAAACTGTCTCTTGTCTTTCATAATTTGTTAAAACACTTTGCAGTCAAAAGAAGTATTTATGAAATTTTTAGATGCTGTATAAACATAGGAAAAATGGCAGTCAATTCTGAAATTCAAAAATATACCAAAAGAATAATATTTCTTGTGAAACACCATTTCAAGCTTCAAGCAATTATGCTACATCTATAATGCAAATCTCCCAGAGCAAATAGCATTTTTGACGTCAGTGGGGTAAACTACAAAAGCCCTGGGGAGCAGGAAAATTGATGTTTCGGGCAGGAGCCCTTCATCAGGAAAGAGGCTGGAGCCTCCGGGTTGGAGTCGGAGGGTCCCAGCCTCATTCCTGATGAAGGGTTCATGTCTGAAACGTCGATTTTCCTGCTCCTTGGATGCTGCCTGACCTGCTGTGCTTTTCCAGCACCACTCTAATCTTGACTGATCTTCAGCATCTGCAGTCCTCACTTTCGTCTAAACTACACAAGTCATCCTACCTCCTTGGGAATCAAGGCAGTCTAAATAACACCTTATGAAGGAAAACTGCTGGAACATGTAATTATGCTCCTTATTTTTTATCACGTTTCTCATCTTAAACTATCCAATTTTTAAGACATTTCCAGTACTATCTACTCCCACTATTTCCTAAGGAAAATGTTCCAAAATTTGTCACTGCTTAAGAATTATGGTAATGTACCATTGTATTATCGATTTAGTAAACCAGTGAAGGTGAATTCAAATATCACTAGTTTGATCAGTAAAGTGCAGATATGATTGTGAGATTATTATAAAGTTGGTAAATTAATGTCTTTCAGTGGAATCACTTTCAGTGTAAAAGGATCAATGGCAAGTATCTGGTGGGTGCAGGAAGATACATTGAACAGAGAATGTGGACCAGCACAGTCGAGTTTCTACTAAGGAGCACTGGGATAATGTAATTCAATTGTGCCTTGCTCAACTCTTGTACTGCATTAAATCTTACTTATACTGAATAAAAAAACAATCAATATAATGTCAGCTTCAAACAATTGGCAAGTATCCCTAAAGATCTATATTACTAAATTTAGAAGCATATTTTTATTCCAGCTTGCCCTTCTCTTTCTCAAGATATATTCCATGAGTTATTCCTGGTAAAGGAAAGAACATACAAAATTGATTCAGTGATTCAGAGGATCAAGTCCAAAGGAAATCACGGTTTAATGCCTGTATTCCAGTGGTGCTCCACTCAAGTGCAACTTTATACTGGATTGAGTGAATTTATCCAACACATTTTTCCTGGATCTCTGCCTATTCCTGTGGTAAAATTTCATAATTTTCCCTTTTTATTAATTCTTGTCAGTTCTGACCTGAATGAAATACTTACTTTACAATTTATTTGGCAAGTGAAAGTTGCACAATATCCTTCTTAGTTACTGTATCAAATAAAAATACTCATTCTTAAAGCTTTTTTTAATACTTGCTGACACACTCATAATAAAATGGAAATGTCCCTATGAAGTACTAAACATGAGCCAGTAATGTTTTTAACCTATATTGCACATACCTCTGAAGCCTTTGACTCTGGCATTTTTCCTAAACATCTTTTCACACAATTTTACTTTTCACACAGCTGTAAATTTACTAGCAGCATTGAAATTGCTGATGATGGCAAGTTTTCAGGAAATTATGCTGAAACTTCTTGAATTCACTCACAGAACTGGAAGACAAAGCAATGCAGTTAAAGTCAGGAAGACCATCACTCAATGATGTTATTAGTCAGTTAACAAGCATAACCATGATCTCATTGGTTGCAATGCTAAGATATCACTATTCAAACAGTATTCTGTACAATGCTGATGTAAAGTGGAATCACATGGAAAGCAATGCTGTTAGGATCCCAGTGCTGCACAAACCAGATATGAGATTGAAACCTGATAGGTCATAAATGATATTTGTAGGAGTTTTTATGGTGATCATTTGTGGAATAAGGTATAGTCAAAAGAGATTGTCAATATACTTTAAACAAAATAACACAGTTTGTCTTTGATTGCTGATGGTCAAGCCTGGCATTTGTGATGTTACTTGCCAGTTGTCAGCCCAAGCCTGGATATTGTTCAGATCTTGTTGCATTTGGACATGGACTGCTTCATTATCTGAGGAGTCATGAATGGAGCTGAACATTGTGCAGTCATTGGTGAACATCCCTTCTGAGCTGAAAATGTGTTGCTGAAAAAGCGCAGCAGGTCAGGCAGCATCCAAGGAGCAGGAGAATCGACGTTTCGTGCATGAGCCCTTCTTCAGCCCTTCTCCTGCTACTTGGATGCTGCCTGACCTGCTGCGCTTTTCCAGCAACACATTTTCAGCTCTGATCTCCAGCATCTGCAGTCCTCACTTTCTCCTAGAGAACATCCCTTCTGACCTTATGATGGAGGGAAGTTCATTAATGAAGCAGCTGAAGATGGTTGTGCCTAGGACACTATCCTGAGGAACTCCTGCAGAAGTGTCTTGGAGCTGAAATGACTGATGCCCAATAACCACGACCATCTTCCTATTTGTCAGGTATGACTCTGACCACTGGAGACTTTGCCCCCGCTGCCCATTGATTCCAATTTTGCTAGGGCTCCTCGATGCCATACTCAATCGAATGCAGCCTTTATGTCAAGGGCTGTCACTCTCACATCATCTCAAGAATTCAGCTCTTTTGTCAAAGAGTGGCCTTGGTAGAACCCAAACTGAGCATCACTGAACCGTTGAGCAGGTACTTCCAACGGTACTGTTGATGACAGCAGCCATCATTTTACTGATCGATAGTAGACTGATGGGGCAGTAATTGGCCGGGTTGGATTTGCCCTGCTTTGGACATACTTGGGCAATTTTCCATATTGTTAGGTAGATTCCAGTGTTGTAACTGTACTGGAACAGCTTGTTGAGGGGAGTATTAAGTTCTGGAGCACAAGTCTTCAGTTGAGTTGCTTGAATATTGTCAGGGCCCTCATGGAGGAGGCTCCTCCTCCAGTGAGTTGTTTAATTGTCCACCACCATTCACGACTGGATGTGGCTGGACTGCAGAGCATAGGTCTGGTCTGGTGGTTGTGGAGTCACTTAGTTCTATCTCTTGTTGGTGTTTATGTTGTTTGGCATGCAAGTAGTTCTGGCTTCACCATGTTGACATCTCATTTTCAGGTATGCCTGGTACTGCTCCTGTCATGCCCTCTTCCACTCTCATTGAACCAGGTAGATCCCCTGGCTTGTTGGCAATGGTTGAGTGGGGGCTATGCCAGCCCATGAGGTTACAGATTGTGCTGGAGTACCATTCTGCTGCTTAGATGACCCACAGCACCCCATAGATGCTCAGTCTTGAGTTGCTAGATCTGTTTGAAGTATGTCCCATTTAGCATAATGATAGCTCGACAAAACATGATGAAAGTGATTTTCAATGTGAAGGTGGGACTTTGTCTCCACAAGGACAGTGCAGTGGTTGCTCTTACCAATTCTGTCATGGACAAATGCATCGGTAGCCGGCAGATTGGTATAGATGAGATCAAATCTGTTTTTCCGTCTTGTTGGTTCTCTTTCCGTTTGCCGCAGACCCAGTCTAGCAGCTATATCCTTTAGGATCTGACCAGCTCAATCAGTAGAACTGCTGTAGAGCCACTTTTCATTATGGACATTGAAATCCCCCTCCCAGAGTACCTTTGGTGCCCTTGCCATGTTGATCAACATGGAGGTGTACCTATTCATCAGCCGAGGTATGTGGTAACCAGCAGAAGGTTTCCTTGTCCATGTTTAACCTGATGCCATGAGACTTCATGGAGTCCAGAGTCAATGTTAAGATCTTCAAGGGCAACTCCCTCCTGACGGTATACCACTGTACCACCAGGACATATCCAGGGATGTGATAGTGGTGTCTGGGGTCTTGTCTGTAATGTTTTGGTGAGTATGACTATGTCAGGCTCTTGTTCGTAAGGAGGACTTTGCAGGGTGCCTAGGCCGATATCAGGTATTCCGTCCAGTTTTATTTCTTTGAGACTTTGCAGCAACTGGTACAACCGAGTGTGTTACTAGGCTATTTTAGAGGGTAATTGAGAATCAATCACATTGCTGTGGTCTGGAGCCACATGTAGGCCAGGCCAGGTGAGGAATTGCTGATTTCCTTCCTTAAAGGCCATTAATGAACCAGATGGGTTCTTCCGACAATTGGTAATGATTTCATGGTCATCAGTAGATTCTTAATTCCAGATTTGTTTTTAGTGCTCTGTGTCCATTTTATGGGTCTTTTCACTCTGACTGCCCTCCTCTCACTGAAACTAGCTGACATTCTCATAGAAACACAGAATCATTGAAAATAATAGAGTAGGCCATTTGCACCATCAAGCCTGCTCTGTCATTCAACATGATCATGATTGATCCTTTATTTCAATACCACACTCCTGCTGTTTTCCCACATCCCTTGACACCATTTGTCTCTAGAAATGCAATGGTTTCATTTTTAAATAGATGCAGTTAATTGATCTCCATAGCTTTTCTGTGGCAGAGAATTTGAAAGGTTCACCACATTCTGAATGAAGGCACTTTTCCTGTCTTAGTACAAAACAGCCTAGTTTGTATCTTAAAACCATGTCTCCTTCTTCTGGAGTCTCAAGCCAGGGAACCATCATCACTACATCTAATCATAAGAGATCTACTCTCATTCTTCTAAATATATGCAATTATAAGCCTAGTTGATGCAATCTCTTCTTTAAGGACAAACTTGACAACACAGTAATCAGTCTGGTGAACCTTCACTGCACTCTTTTAAGTAAAGATGTGAAAACTGCACACAATACTCCAGAATTTGGTCTCACCAAAGCATGGCTATAGTAGGTATCTTTGCTCTGTACTCTAACATTGTCACAATTAAGGCCAACATACCTTCCTAACCTAAACAAAATAATGAAATGCAGATGTTGGAGACATGAAACAAACAAAAACAGAAATTTGCTGGATAATGGAAGCTGATCAGTTTGAAAGTCAGTCAAGAATTCTCATGACCATCTTCAGCTTGAAAAGCTGAATGAATGATTTATCTTGGTCTACTCCTGAGGTGCCAGCTTCATTTTTATTAAACTTCAGATCTCTGAATTCACTTTAGTGGCAAATAGAGTTTAATTTAGATAAATGCGAGGTGTTGCCTTTTGAAAAGACATCTGAACAGGACTTATACACTTAGTGATAAGATCCGTGGGAGTGTTGCTAAACAAAGAGACCTTGGAGCGCAGGTTCATAGTTTCTTGAAAGTCGATTCACAGGTGGATAGTTTAGTGAAGAAGGTATTTGGTATGCTTTCCTTTATTGGTCAGAGCATTGAGTATAGGAGTTGGGAGGTCATATTGCGACTGTACAGGATATTGGTTAGGCCAGATTTGGAATATTGTGTACAATTTGAGTCTCCCTCCTATTGTAAGGATATTGCCAATCTTGAAGGGTTCAGGAAAGATTTACAAGGATGTTGACAGGGTTGGAGGATTTGAGCTATTGGAAGAGGCTGAATAGGCTGAGGCTGTTTTCCCTGGAGTGTCGTAGGCTGAGGCATGACCTTATAGAGGTTTATAAAATCATGAGGGGCATGGATAGGGTAAACAGACAAGGTATTTTCCCTGGAGTGTGTGAGTCCATTACTAGAGGGCAAAGGTTTAGAGTGAGAGGGGAAAGATATAAAAGGAATTTAAGGGGCAACTTTTTCACACAGAGATTGGTGCGTGTATGGAATGCGCTGCCAGAGAAAGTGGTGGACGGATAACTGAGACGTGACTTCAAGTGGATAGGGCCCAGGAAATGAATATTCAAGGCTATATATGCTATTGAAAGGACAGACCGATGAGCAGTGGGGGTGGGGTAACCCTGTTGGTGAAGAATGACATTCAGTCCCTTGCGAGGGAGGACATGGAATCAGAAGATGTAGAGTTAGTATGGATAGAGCTGAGAAGTTCCAAGGGTAGAAAGACTCTAATGAGAGTTATCTACAGGCCCCCAAATAGTGGTCTGGATGCAGGATGTATGTTGAATAAGGAGTTGAAATTGGCCTGTCGCAAAGGTATTACTACAGTTGTTATGAAGGATTTCAACATGCAGATAGACTGGGAGAATCAGGGTGGTACTGGACCCCAAGAAAGAGAGTTTTTGAAGTGCCTCCGAGATGATTCTTAGAACAGCTTGCCCAGGAGCCTACCAGGGAGAAGGCAATTCTGGATCTGGTGTTGTGCACTAAACCAGATTTGATCAGGGACCTTGAAGTAAAGAAGCCATTAGGAAGTAGTGACCGTAATATGATAAGTTGTAATCTGCAATTCGAGAGGGAGAACGAGAATTGCAGTTGAAAAAAGGGAACTATGGAGCTATGAAGGAGGAGCTGACTAAAGTTCAATGGTTCAATACCCTAGCAGGGATGGCAATGGAACAACAATGGCAGGTATTTCTGGGTATAATGCAGAAGGTGCAGGATCACTTCATTCCAAAGAGGAAGAAAGATCCTAAGGGGAGGCAGGGGCGGCCGTGGCTGATGAAGGAACTTAAGGACTGTATAAAGATAAAAGAGAAGAAGTATAACATAGCAAAGATGAGTGGGAAGCCGGAGGACTGGGAAACTTTTAAAGAGCAACAGAGGAAAACTGAAAAGGCAATACGTGGAGAAAAATGAGGTACGAAGGCAAACTGGCCAAAAATATAAAGGAGGATAGTAAAAGCTTTTTTAGGTATGTGAAAAGAAAAACATTGTTTAAGACTAAAATTGGGCCCTTGAAGACAGAATTGGGTGAATTTATTACGGGGAACAAGGACATGGCAGAAGAGTTGAATAGGTACTTTGGATCTGTCTTCACTGGGGAAGACACAAGTAATCTCCCAGATGTAATAGTGGCTGAAGGACCATGGGTAATGGATGAACTGAAGGGAATTTATGTTAGGCAGGAAATGATGTTGGATAGACTGTTAGGTCTGAAGGCTGATAAGTCCCTGGTACCTGATAGTCTGTATCCCAGGGTACTTAAGGAGGTGGCTATAGAAATCATGGACGCATTGGTAATCATTTTCCAATGTTCTATAGAGTCAGGATCCATTCCTGTGGATTGGAGGATGGCTAAGGTTGTCCCACTTTTCAAGAAAGGAGGGAGAGAGAAAACAGGGAATTATAGACCAGTTAGCCTGACATTAGTGGTGGGAAAGATGCTGGGGTCAATTATAAAAGATGAAATTACGACTCTTTTGGATAGCAGTAGCAGGATAGGTCAGATTCAGCATGGATCTAAGAAGGGGAAATTGTGCTTGACTAATCTTCCGGAAATTTTTGAAGGTGTAACTATGAAGATGGACAAGGAAGAGGCAGTGGAGGTAGTGTACCTGGACTTTCAGAAAGCCTTTGATAAAGTCCCGCATAGGTGATTAGTGAGTAAAATTAGGGCACATGGTATTGGGAGCAAAATACTGACTTGGATTGAAATTGGCTGACTGACAGGAAGCAAAGAATAGTGATAAATGGGTCCCTTTTGGAATACAGGCAGTGACCAGTGGGGTACCACAAGGTTTGGTGCTGGGACCAAAATACAATATACATTAATGATATAGATGAAAGTATTAAAAGTAATATTAGCAAATTTGCTGATGCCACAAAGCTGTGTGGCAGGGTGAAATGTTATGAGAAGATAGGTGACTTGGACAGACGAGGTGAGTGGATGGATGCATGGCAGATGCAATTTAATGTGAATAAATATGTGGTTTGGTGGCAAGAACAGGAAGGTAGATTACTATCTAAATAGAGTCAGGAAGTACAACGAGATTTAGGTGTTCTTGTACATCAGTCAATGAAAGCAAGCATGCAGGTACAGCAAGCAGTGAAGAAAGCTAATGGCATGGTGGCCTTCATAACAAGAGGAATTGAGTATGGGAGCAAAGAGATCCTTCTGCAGCTGTACAGGGCCCTGGTGAGACTGCACCTGGAGTATTGTGTGCGGTTTGGTCTCCATAATTGGGGAAGAACATTCTAGCTATTGTGGGAGTTCAGCGTAAGTTCACGAGGTCAATTACCGGAATGACGGGAAAGATTTGAGTGTTGAAAGATTCGACTGACTGGGCTTGTATACACTTGAGTTTAAAAGGATGAGAGGGGATCTAATTGAGACATATGAGATTATTACAGGATTGGACACTCTGGAGGCAGGAAGCATGTTTCCACCGATGGGTGATTCCATAACCAGTTTAAAAACAAGGGGTAGGCCATTTAGAACAGAGTTGAGGAGAAACCTCTTCACTCAGAGAGTGGTGGATATATGGAATGCTCTGCACCAGAAGGTAGTGAAGGCCAAGTCCCTGGGTACTTTCAAGAAAGAGATGGATAGAGCCCTTAAAGATAGTGGAATCAAGGGTTATGGGGATAAGGCAGGAACAGGATATTGATTGTGGATGATCAGCCATGATCATAATGAGTGGTGGTGCTGGCTCGAAGGGCAGAATGGCCTACTCCTGCCCCTATTGTCTGTTTCCGTGCTGTACACCTCTATGACTCTGAATGGATGAGTGCATTGGATTGACCAGAGACTCAACAAAATCCTGGCTGCTGTTTTCAGTACTGGAAACCCATGCTCCAAAACAGTGAGTTCCTCTAGCCAAAATATTCTGGTGCACTGCAACACTGGTATCAAGCCCAAAATATGGAGTTTGCCTCGTGGTGCTTTGTGCAGAGAAAGCAGGATAAAATTAATCGTTCCAATTATCACGTCATTAGTTTTCTCTTCAGCAAACAAATGCAAAGTATCACCAATCACACTATCAACCATCACTTTGTTATCAATAACCTGCTCAGTGATCCTTGGTTTGGGTTCTGCCAGGACCAACTGTGACCCCCCCACCACCACCACCACTCCAAACCCCCAATCACATTGTAGCCTCGGCAAAGTATGGAGTGACAACTGTCAATATGAAGACAGCATTTGGTCAAATATGAAATCTCAGAGCTCTAATAAAAGTGAAATCAATGATAACTGAGGAAAAAGTTCCACCAGTAAGAGTTGAAGCTAGCACCAAGAAAGATGGTTGTGTTGCTGGAGACCAGTCATCTTATAGCCCTGGAAGACTAGTATAGGAGTTCGTACGTGTAATATTTTAGGGATATTGTATTCAACTCCATCATTAATGGCTTTGTTGCCATCAAAAAGTTAGAATTGAGATTGCATAATAATCAGTTAATTATCAAATCCTCAAATAGTTAAGTGCTCTCATACTATATGACCTGCTTATACATGGCAAATAACTTAAACTACTGTCACCTCTAACAAAGGATAATCTAATACCTTTCTTTGGACATTAATCAGATTTATATTAAATCTGCTACCATTGACATCATGGGACCTCATTAAGCAGAAACCCATTGAGCCCAGCCACCTAAGTACTATGAGTACAATGAGTATAACAGAATAACGAGGTTGAGTATTCAGCATTGTGTATTACATAAGAATGCAAGAAATAGGAGCAAAAAGTAGACTTTATGTTTCCTTGAGAAAGTGAGGATGCAGATGCTGGAGATCAGAGTCAAGAGTGGTGTGCTGGAAAAACACAGCAGGTCAGACAGCATTCAAGGAGCAAGAGAATTGATGTTTTGGGCAAAAGCCCTTCATCAGGAATGTTTCCTTGAGTCTACTCTGCTTTCAATGCAAATAATGCTGGTCTAATGCCTCAATTCCACTTTCCAGCTCACTCCCCATACCCTTTGTTCCCCTGAGACTAGAGCTCTGTTAAACTCAATATTAAACAGATTCAATGGTGAAACTGAGGTAGAAAAGTGACGAAGGTAGACAATTTCAAAGATTTATGATCCTTTGGGTGAAGAAATTTCTACTTATCTTGCAGGGTTACATTGTACTTTGCTCAAAAACTGCATGCATTCATGTAGAACTCTGAGTTCAAAAACTGCATGAATTCATGTAAAACTCCGTTATCTCACTTCTTAGATTAATCATGGCTAAACATCATGGCATAGACAGAGAACGCAGGGGGCTAACACCTTCAACATATTGTCTAGCTATCACCTATTGTTAGCAGCTAACCTGAGAATACAACTTTTTGAAAAAAGGTTTTGTGATTTACACATGAAAGAAGTGAAACTATCATGGTATTTTAACAGATGAAAGGCTTAACAGACAATCAATTTTTCAATGTATAATTTCAGTTACATCACACTCTAAATGTTTGATATAAATTCTGTGTGTTAGGATTGAGCCCTCCACTACCACCTGATGAAGGAGCGTCGCTCCGAAAGCTAGTGTACTTCCAATTAAACCTGTTGGACTACAACCTGGTGTTGTGTGATTTTTAACTTTATACACCCCAGTCCAACACCGGCATCTTCAAATCATGTCTACTTATCTTGGTTTTAAACGATTGATTCCTTATGATGGAATTATATCCTTATATTATGGATTCCCAAGCCAGGTGAAGCAACCTGTTAATGAGGTTAAATCCTTTCAGAATTTTGTATTTTCTCATGAGATCAACTTTCATTCTTCTAAATCCCTGAAAATATACGCCCAATTTATTTAACCTCTCAACCGTCGCATCCCAGGGTCCAATCCAATGAATCTATCTCAATTTAAGCATATTTTTCCTTTCATAGAAAGACTCAACTGTGCACAGATATGGTCTCACCAAAATCTTGGACAATTACAGCAGGATGTCTTTTTCTTGTATTCTAGCCTTCTTGCAATAAAGGCCAACATGCCATTTGCCTTTCTAATTGCTTGCCGGAAACTAACTTTCCACATTTTCTCTCCAAATGCATCAAATAATTTCTCAAATTTTTGAAACAGTTCAAAACTTCTAAATACTTTGCATTATTTGGAAGTTTTAAACTATTTTTAAAAAGTCTTCCTTTTCAATTTTTGCTGGCAAGGTGAATAACCTCACACTTTCTTGTATTATGCTCCATTTGCCAACTTGCTCTCCATTCAATTAACCTGTTGATATCTCTTTGCAACTTTTTTCAGTCCTTCTCACAATTGACATTTCCCACCTCTTTATTTTTCATAGCAAACTTGATAAATTACCCTCAGTTGCTTGAAGGAATCATGAATAAAGATTGCGAACAGCTAAGGACACAGCTTTTCTCCTTGAAATACTCCTATAGTTACAGCATATCAGTTTGATATGCTCTACCTATCCCTACCCTCTACTTCCAGTCCAGCATACAACTTAATAGATTACACTTACTACCATAATTCATTACCTTATCTTTTTTTCTGCTTCCTTATCGAATTCCTTTTATAAAGCATGTACTGGCTTATCTTTATCAACTCTACTAATCACATTCTTAAATAACTCTAATGAATTTGCCAAAGACAATATTCCTTAATAAACAAAGAATTGCTGGTTCTATCGAATCATGCTAAGGTTTTCTATCTGAATTGTCTTTCTTCAGGTAACATCTTTTATTATTGGAGGCTTGTCAAGTCATTGTTTATACAGTGATTTTACTCAGGGGAAGGCCACGCTCCAAGCCCATGCCAGCCTCGGGGTTTTAATCTGTGGTGTTCATCTCAGTCTGAACCATACTGTACACTAGGCTATTGCTGGGACTTCCCTGATAATAGATACCATATTTTCTCAACAATTGATGTAAGGTTAATTGGCTATGGTTTCCCGTTTTCACTCTTTCTCCCTTATTGAACAGTAGTGTTACATTGCTAACTTCCAATCCACTGGGACCATGGTAGAATTGGGGAAGGTTTGGAAAAATCAGAGCCAGCACATCCACTGTCTCTTGTAGCTATTTCTTTTCAGAACCCTAGGATAAACTGCCAATTCCTGAGGATTTGTCAAGTTTTAGTCTCTGAGAGCTTTTTTTAAAATCTCTGGTAATATTAATGACCTTAACTTCTTCACTCTTCTTAGCTCCATGAATACCTTCATTTCAAGTTCATAATTTCTGTCTTCTACCATGAAGTCAGGCCTTCTTATTCCTGAAAGTATTTCACATGTCAATAGTGTGAGGGAATACTTCCTACTTGGCTGTATGAATGAAGCTCCCATATTACTCAGGTATATCAACACCACCTAGGAAAAAGTAGCACACTTGATTTGGCTGAGATTGATAGACTTTTAATCAATTATGAAATGAAGAATTATTAGGAAAAGGCAGGAAAGTGGAGTTGAGGATTATCAGATCGGCCATGACCTTATTGAATGATGGAGCAGAGTGGATAGGTTGAAGTACCTGCTCCTGCTCCTATGTCTAATGGTCTAATTGTCTTAACCATCACATCTACCATCCATCTTAGCTTCAGTGTGTCCCATCTACAAGTTGCATGCCATGATCCTTATGGCAATACTTTACTAATCTACAAACAGCAACAGTAAGAAGGGCAAGAGCATCAGTCGCAATGTACTACAGATACTGGGAACACTACCACCTGCAAATGCTCCTCCAAGTCACACATTATCCTGACATAGAATTCTCCCACCATTCCTTCATGATCACTGGGACAAAGTTCTGGAACTGCCTAACCAACAGTATTGTGGGTATAACTGAATGGACTGAAGTAGTAAAAGAAGATGGCTCACTATTACCATCTCAAAGAAAATTAGAATTCATCAACAAATACTGGCCTTATGAAAGTTGTCTCTCATCTCCTGTAAATTAATGAAAAGCTGACCTCTAGTCTAGTGTTACAATGTGACAGTGAACCCCTCTGATAATTAAACCAGACACCCAGAAAAGCTCATTCTTGTCTTGTAATCCATTAAAATGTGAGTGACAGAGAACTCCCAAATTCCACTATTTAAAGAAAATAATATTAACTTATTGTTTAACTGTAAAAGTGAACATTAAATCACAACTATTCACAAATCTAAGCCCCTCTTTCTCTTAATTGCTTATTACCTGCCTCCAACTCTGTAACAATAAATTGTTCCAATAAAATACTTATTAAACTTATTTAAAAACCTTACAGCAGCTGTCGTCTTCGGGGTCTGTCTTCTTCTGGCTAAAGATCTCCCTTTTTATTGTAAAGATGTTTCATATAAAAGGGTACCTTTGATAGAGAATGTTTCAATGTCTTGGGTCTCTCTTTCGATGGCAATTGCTCTGTCTGATTTTCAAAATGTCTGCCTTTTTAATATCCAAGATATCAAATTGACTCATAGGTTCAACGGAGGAAAAACAATGAATTCAAACTTGATTGAGTTTTAGTATCCCGGGGCATAATTTAAACTGGAGAGTGTAGTGCTGGAAAAGAACAGCAGGTCAAGCAGCATCTGAGGAGCAGGAGAATTGATGTTTTGGGCATTAGCCCTTAATAAGGAATTCCTGATGAAGGGCTTATGCCTGAAACATTGATTCTCTGTTCCTCAGATGCTACCTAACCTACTGTGCTTTTCCAGCACCACACTCTCGACTCTGATCTCCAGCATTTGCATTCCTCATTTTCTCCAAGCTTAATTTAAACTGGTTGGTTAAATTCAAATTGTTGTCGAAATAGCAATCAACCCAGGTATCTATTTCACAGCCAAATGTTACGTATTTTCAATTTTCCAGTACACTCTGAGACTTCTCTTGTAAGCTCTCAGTACAGAACAGCATTAACTGTCTCTAAAAGGTACAATATATGCCTTCATTTCATAACACCTCACTTCTTAAGTAAAAAAGAAACCATCATAATGAAAAGATGGTTTCTTTTTTTCTAATTCTTCTTCTTATTACAATGAAATTCACAGGTCATTAATCTAAGTTCATAGTAATTTCTGCACACACACACACACACATTAAAAAAATTGGAATCTGTTCAATCTTATCCATACCTTTTCTTTTAAATCTACAATAATGCACCTGCTATCACATTTTTATAACCTGCAACATGCACAATTTGCAAATTAAAAGAGTGTAACATAAAACTCCAACAAAATAGTCCCACATTTTTGTTGTTAAAATAGTGTCATGTTTTTGTCTGACACAATTTTTGTCACATAAACATTAAAATGTTGTAAGGCCAGTATCAAACTGAATAATTCTTTTTTGATGGTAGAATATTTTCTCTGGTGGGTGTTGAGTTTCTTTGAAAAGTTGCCAATTAGCCCTTCAATTCCATCATCATCTTCCTGTAGCAGTACAGCTCCAACTCCTATATCACTAGCATCGAATGCAACTTTGAAAAGTTTCAAAACATTTGTTGTAATTAAAACTGGTGCAGTGGTTGATACTGCAATGGTTTAAATTCTCAAATACCTCTTGGCATTGTTCTGTCCACTGAAAGTTTGTGTTCTTCTTCAGTAAATTTGTTAGTGGTGCCACCAGCTACTGAAGTTTGGAACAATCTTTTGGCAGAAACCGCTTTGTCCCAAAAAATTGAAGCACCTCTTTCTTCAAGGTTGGTCATGGAAATTCCTCGATGGCCTACATCTTGGTATTCCTTGGGGTCAACCTTCCATGACTGATGTTATGTCCCAAGAACATCACCTCTGCCTTTGCAAATTCTGTTTTCTTGAAGCTTATTACCAGTTTTGCTTTTCACAATTGTCCAAAGAGCTCTGCCAACTGTACCATGCTATCTTTCCATGACTCGCTAAAGAATACTACATCATCCAGATAAACTGCACAGTTCGTTAACCCAGCCACAACTTTGTTCATGAATCTTTGGAATGTGGCTGGTGCATTCTTCATTTCAAAGGGCATCACTTTGAATTGATATAGCCCACTTGGGATTACTAATGCAGAAACTTCTTTCGCTTTTTCTGGTAAAGGTACTTGCCAATAACCATGCAGTAAGTCCAACTCTGTTGTGTAACTGGCTTGTCCAACTCTCTCTATACAGTATTCCAGGTATTGGGCATGAGTCTGATGTTGTTATGATGTTTACCTTCCAGTAGTCCACATAAAATCATTGAGTCCCGTTAGGTTTGAGAACTAACATGATCGACGAACTCCACTCACTTTGATTCGGTTCAATGATATCTTCATTGAGCATCACATCTACTTCCTTTTGGACCTGTGTGGCTTTGTAGGGGTGTTGTTTTATCAGAACAGCATTCCTTACTTTCACCTCATGCACAACAGCATTAGTCCTCCCTTTCTTATTCCTGCATATGTCCTCATACTGCTGTAACAAACCTTTCACCTGGGTTCTTTGCTCCTGAGACAGATACACACTCCCCACCAACCCAACCTCCACTCCCGGCACCTTCCCCTGCAACCGCAAGAAATGCAAAACTTGCGCCCACACCTCCCCCCTTACTTCCCTTCAAAGCCCCAAGGGATCTTTCCACATCCGCCACAAATTCACCTGCACCTCCTCACAGATCACTTACTGCATCCGCTGCACCCGATGTGGCCCCCTCTATATTGGGGAGACAGGCCGCCTACTTGCGG
Organism: Hemiscyllium ocellatum; assembly: GCF_020745735.1. Taxonomy (NCBI): domain Eukaryota; kingdom Metazoa; phylum Chordata; class Chondrichthyes; order Orectolobiformes; family Hemiscylliidae; genus Hemiscyllium; species Hemiscyllium ocellatum. The sequence continues at coordinate 49,992,806 of NC_083402.1, forward strand.
AAAGTTTCAGAGGACACCTCTGGCACACTCGCACCAACCAACCCAACCACCCCGTGGCTCAACACTTCAATTCCCCCTCCCACTCCACCAACGACATGCAGGTTCTTGGACTCCTCCGTCGCCAGACCATAGCAACACAACGGCTGGAGGAAGAGCACCTTATCTTCCACCTAGGAACCCTCCAACCACAAGGGATGAACTCAGATTTCTCCAGTTTCCTCATTTCCCCACCCCCCACCTTGTCTCAGTCCCAACTCTCGAACTCAGCACCACCTTCCTAACCTGTAATCTTCTTCCTGACCTTTCCGTCCCCACCCCCACTCTGGCCTATCATTCTCACCTTATCACTCTCACCTTAACCTCCTTCCACCTATCGCATTTCCACCTATCGCCCCTCCACCAAGTCCCTCCTCCCTACCTTTTATCTCAGCCCGCTTGGCACACCTTCCTCATTCCTGAAGAAGGGCTCATGCCCGAAACGTCGATTCTCCTGCTCCTTGGATGCTGCCTGACCTGCTGCGCTTTTCCAGCAATACATTTTCAGTCCTGAGACAGATAGTTCACTAACCTATCCTACTCCTCAAGGACTTCCTCATTACTTAATGTATTTTGAAGCACATCAAACTCCACAAGATCTGAATTTGATTTGTCACTCTGTGGGGCAGCAACTAACACCTGTTTCTCCAGTTCCCTGTCACTTTTATAATAAGGTTTCAACATATTCACGTGATAAACATGATTTAGTACTTTTCTATCCGACATCTTTACCAGATAGTTTACCTGGTTTAACCTTTTCTCAATTTGATATGGACCACTAAACATATCTTTGAAGGGATCTCCCACCACTGGTAACAATATTAATACCTCATCCCCATGGGAAAACATCTGAATTTTAGAATTTTATCTGCCACCTGCTTCATTCTATGCTGTGCCCTCTTCAGGTGCTGTTTAGCTAATTCACCAACCTGACCGAATCTCTCCTTCACCTCAGATACATAATCCAAGTGTGAGATCTCTGACTTTGGTCCTGTCAATTTTTCTTTAATTAATTTCAAAGGCCCTCTCACTTCATGACCAAATGTTAACTCAAAGGAAGTAAACTGAGTTGATTCATTTGGGGCATCGCGAATGGCAAACAATATGAATGGAATATCTTTATCCTAATCATTCGGGTAATCCTGACAGTATGCTCTCAACATGGTCCTTAGGGTCAATGCCCCCTTTCCAAAGCTCCCTGGGACTCAGGATGGTATGCACTTGATTTAAAGTGCTATATGCCTAAGCTATCCATGACTTCCTTAAACAACCTAGCAGTAAAATTAGACCCTTTGTCTTACTAAATCTCTCTGAATAGCCCATATTGCAGTAAAAAAGCTACTAACTCATCGACTACCCTTTCTGCCTTAATATTCTGTAATGGAATTGCCTCTGGAAATTCGTTAGACACATCCATTATGGTTAGCAAGTACTGGTTCCCACCTTTAGTTTTTGGGAGGGAACCTACACAATCAAATATAACTGACATGAAAGGTTCTTTGAATGTGGGATTTGACAACAAAAGTGCTGGTTTTATTACTGTCTGTGGCTTAACTACCATTTGGCATGCATGACATGCACATCACATTTTAACCACATTCTTGTGCAGTCCAGGCCGATAGATGTGCTTTTATACCTTAGCCTGAGACTTCCTCACACCTAGGTGACCTCCTACTGGTAACTCACGTGCAACTCGTAACACTTTCTGTCTGTATGCTACCAGCAATACAATCTGGTGCACTTCTGCACATTTCTCCTCTGCACTAGTCTGCTGTGGTCTCCATTTTTGTCTTATGATTGTATCTTTAAGATAATAATCCTTGGGAATACATACTTACTCCTTTTCTGAGTATGCGTCTCTCTCTCTCTATAACTTTCTGTTGTAAGTCCATTAGCCTATCAGGTCTAAACACTTCTGCCTCACTCTCTGCCTGTTCAGGTTGTCCTGCATCATTAGCGGGTGTCCGCTAATTGAACCTCAACTTCTTCATATTTCTCTTTAATTTTTGCTTTTTGCTGTGACTTATGATAGTGGGATCTTGTTACTATACAGTCTTTAAAATTCCAGGGTAATTTTCTTCTAACTCCTCAGTTCCCTGGTCTCCCTTTGGTTTCTCCACAACAAGGGGTGTCACTCCCACCTTGGATCCTGCTAAGTCATTCCCAAAAACAAACTGTATTCCTGGAACTGACACTCTGTCAGTTGCTCCCACAGTAACTTCCCCAGTCTTGATTTGGCTCTCCAACCTGATCTTAACAGGAGAATGTTAAATTTCTGTTCGTCTATCCCACAAATTACCACTCTCTCAGGTAACAGGTCAGAAAGAGTGCAAATACATTCATCTCTTACTATTAAAGACTGAGTAGACCCTGTACCTCTCAAAATTATAACTTCTTTCCCTTCTCTCCATGTTCTTTCTGAGTGAATTTCACCCACAGAACTGAAGTCTTTATACAGATTGGGCACTAACTCAATACCCAGTCCATGCCTAGGCTGTGCACTCTCCTGCAGCTCCTCAACTTTTCTTGGGGTTTCCTTTATTACTTTCACTAATGTCATGGGATTAACCTCTTTTACCACATTTTTTGCCCACAGCGCCTTTCTTCAACAACCAGCATTTATGTGTCCAACCTTCGGGCAGTGAAAATACCTTTTCCTGTTCCTTTCTTAAACCACCGGCACTGTAATTTTCTCTGTCCCACTCTATTACATTGAAAACACCTGAGTCCTTTCACCTCCTTTCCACCCTCTCGGGCTTCTTTTCCCACCAGTAGTAAACTATTATCTGTGTGCTCCACCCTTTCTTTAGTAGTGCAGAATCTTCCCTTCTCCCAATTTTTAACCCTCACAGGATGAAATTGTTGCCGTAAGCTAAATTTTGTCTTATGCACCAATGTACATTCATCTGCCATCTCTGCCGCTCTTCTTACTTCTTGAACATTCTGTCCATCCACATGCATTCTTATCATCTCTGGAAGTGAGTTTTTAAACTCCTCCAGCAGAATGGCCTCTTTCAGACTCTCATTGGTCTTATCTATCTTTAAGGCCTGTATCCATCTGTTAACATTCCTATGTTTAATTCTTTTGAACTCAACATAAATCTGACCTGTTTTTTCTTTATGTTTCTGAACAGCTGACTATACGCTTCTGGTACCAATTCATGAACATTCAAAACAGCCTGTCTGACATCTGCACAATCTCTTGACCCCTCATCTGACAGCGCAGCAAATACCTCACGAGCTCTGTCTACCACCTTAATCTGAACTAGCATTACCCACAAGTTCTCTGACCAGTCTGTCTGCCTAGCCAATTATTCAAATGGGGAACAAAGAAGGCTTCAACGTTTTTGTCATCAAAACATGGCAATATTTTAATATATTTGTATACATCACTACCTTCTCTCTTCATCTCCATCCTGTTAACTTGACTTTCCTGACTAATTCGTAACTTCTGAAGTGCAAATTCTCTCTCAGTTTCTCTTTCTTCTCTCTCTCTTTGCTCAGCTCTCTTTCTCTCTCCTTCTTTATCTTCTATCTCCATTTGCCTCAATTGCAATTTAAATTATTCTAACTCTATTGCACTTGTCTGTTTCAGTGATACACCTAAGTGCTTGACCAACTCCATTACAATTTCAGCTTCCTTTTTGTCCCTGGTTAAACCCAATTCTAATCTATTTGCTAATTCTAAAAGTATGGCCTTCCTGTATCTTTCTAAACTTTCTTGGTAAATTTGGAAAATATCTTCAAACCCAAGAACCTCTTTAGCAATGATCAGATCCATTTCCCTTAATTTTAATTTAACTAACCACAAGTAACTGAAATTAAATGAATTGTCTCGCCTTCATTTTACTTAAAGTTCTCGGGCATGAATCGGCAAGTGCTTAAATCTGCTGGGATCTTGCGTACCCAAAATCTGTTTAAATCTGTCCAAATCTCAGACTGGACCTGTCAAAACCTGTCCAAATCTCAGACTCGAGGCTCCAAGCTGTTACAACACGGTGGCGAACTCCGCTGTTAATTGAACCAAACACCCAAAAAAGCTCACCTCGTCTCATAATCTGTTAAAGTACGAGTGACAGAGAACTCCCTAAATTCCATTATTGAAAGAAAATAAAATCAACTTATTCTGTAACTCTGAAAGTGAACATTAAACAACAACTATTCACAACTCTAAGTCCCTCTTTCTCTTTACTGCTTATTACCTGCCTCCAACTCTATAACAATATACTGATGCAATAACACACTTATTAAAATTACATAAATTTACTTTAAAAACCATACAGCAGCTGTCGTCTTTGGTGTCTTTCTTCTTCTGGCTGGAGATCTCCCTGGGTCGTCTTCTTTCTTCTTACTGTGAAGATGTTTCATATGAAAAGGTAACTTTGATAAAGAGTGTTTCAATATCTTGGGTCTCTCTCAATGGCAGTTGTCATGTCTTATTTTCAAAATGTCTGCCTTTTTATATCCCCAACATCGGATCATCTCATTGGTTCAATGTTGGCAAAATGATAAATTCAAACTCAATTGAGTTTTAGTATCCTGGGGCATAAATTAAACTGATTGGTTAATTTCAAAACAGCAACCGACTCAGGTATCCATTTCACAGTCAAATGTTAAATAATTTCAATTTTCCAGTACACTCTGAGACTGCTCTTGTAAGCCCACCGTGCAGAACACCATACACTCTCTCTTAAAGGTACAGTATACGCCTTCAACTTCATAACACAAGGGACATCATTGCTGGCATCCTCAAATATTATGGCTCCCCTCCTTCTCAGCTTACACGGCAGTAATAGCTAATGTGTTGTGACCATATGTATTAGCTGATGGTTACATGTTCTGATCAGCTTGGAAAATACTTTAATCTTGTTTCTCACTGCATAGCATAAAATTATTACTCCATAACGATAGAAGGTTACGTTTCTCAAATTAGCATGGATCATTGATGGCGAGATTCAACTAGTACCACTCCAGAAAACTCTATAACTGCATGAACCAAGCTTTCAGGATGTTTGAAGCAGTGACAAGCTGCCAAAATCAGCCAACAATGACAAAAAAAAACAAAGGTTCAATTCAATATACTTTTCAACACATTGCATTGCACTAAACTCTATGGCAGGGATTTCTTTCAGTATTGTCATTCCCCATGCCATAATCGGAACTGTATGTCACTTCCACTTTTTCTCCCTTTGGCTTTTTCAATATTAATTGTTGGTGTACTTGGAATTCAAGCTTGTGCTACGGACATGGCCTGCAAGGTATCAGAGAAATGTCATGATGGTCATGAGGAAGCCAAGACCATATCCCCATAACTCCAAGTTTCCCATGGCTAACTCACTTAAGTTATACATTCCTAGATACTGTGGGCAATTTAGCATTGCCAATTCACCCTAATCAGCACATCTTTGGAATTTGGGAGCATGTGGCCAGAACATGCCTGTGATTGTGTTTTGTAGTGAGCAATATGGAGCATGGTGCTACAGTTGACAAATTGACAGGTATCATTGATTTGAAGAGTTGATCAAGAGCTATTGTTATGCATATATAAGGAAATTCACCCTGTCTTGCAAATTTGATGTCAATGGATGATGTTGCTTACTTACAGCAAGCAAATAAAGAAGAGGCGTTATCCGTTAAAACCTTGTAGAATGCTGAAATGTGGATCACAACAGAAAAAAAAACATTGATTGCATTTGCATTAATAATCTGGAACAACACATGAGTACCAGAGGAACACTCAATAAATTTCTAAAATGTTCAGGAAACATTCAGTGGTCCATGCATAGGAGTGGTTGATGCTTACATTTCATTGAATTATAATTACAACGTTTAAAATACATTTGGATGGATACATGAATAGGAGAAGGTTCGAGAGATATTGGCCAGGAGCAGGCATGTGGGATTAGTTTGGTTTGGGATTATGTTCAACATGAGCTGGTTGGACTGATGGGTCTGTTTCCATGCTGTATGACTTGATGAATCCCTACAGTGCAGAAGCAGGTCAATTAAGCCCATTGCATCCACATCAACCTTCTGAAAAGCAGCCCACCCAGAATCAGCTCCCACACTCTATCCCCATAACCCCACATTTCCCATGGCTAATCCACTTAACCTATACATCCCTGGTTACTATGGGCAATTTAGCATTGCAAATCTACTTATTCTGTACATCTTTGGAATTTGGGAGGAAACCAGGGTACCCAAAGGAAACCCATGCAGACACAGGGAGAATGTGCAAGCTCTACACAGAGAGTCAACCATGGTTGGAATCAAACCTGGGGGCCTGGTGCTGTGAGGCAGTAATCAGTTCAGAGACTGATATGTCACTATATGAATTAATTAACACTTCATTTAATATTATGAAAAAATAATCTAGGAAGTAGGTTCTGGGCTATCTGCTTCCCAATCTACCAATCATCTCTTTTCTGATTTCCTGCCATCAGGCAGGAAGGTGAGCTGGAAGTTGAGAATTGGTACAAGGTAGAAACAGAGTTAAAAATCACACAATACCAGGTTATAGTCCAACATGTTTATTTGAAACCTGGTGTTGTGTGATTTTTAATATGGACAGTATTGAAACTTGGTGGCCCCCTTAAATCTGTGTGAACTCAGCATTCCATATTTGGAAAATCCTGTGTAGCATAAAACTGAATCTGCTGAATATAACTGTGTCATGAGTAACTAGCCTTCTGCAAAAGTAAGCAAATCTCTACATGACCACCAAGCAATGGTCATAAGCACCATCAAAGTCTTGACTCAAACCAAAGATTTATCAGGCCCATCATAATCCATGCAATGTATAAAAAAAACAGAAGGTTTTAGCATTAGAAGGAGAATGAACACTAACCTTCAAATCAAGATGGGCAATGGGGCAATGGCCATCCAATGTCATGACTAGCTGTCCTGTGGCCATTGGCCCAAAAGGGTTAGATGTGAGATGGAGATATCATTTTTGGCAAGCTCCCAAAATAAGGTGTATTAACAGGGACAGGAGGTTGAGGAAGATGCAAGAAGATCCATGGTGACGAGCCATACCATTTCCTTCAGGGAAAGACCAGAAGTTCATCTACAACAGCCTGAGGAAACAACAAAGACTACCAACAGCCACCACAAAAAGCCAAAGGACCATTGGGACATGGGAATGCACTGCCTCTAATCTTCCATTTCACAGAATGGCTCTGGTATTGGCAAAGCATAGTCATTTGTCATGGGTGACATATTTCCTATTCTTGACTAATTAACTAATGTACTATACCTAAACCGCTGCTTGAGAAACTATCATAAAATTGCCATAAATTGTCAATTGCCTATACTGTGATCATAAACCTCAAAATTAATCAGACTAGCAATACTGTTAGGTGTGTGGATGGCAATGTGGTGTTTGATTTATCAGGAATGCCAGCAAGTGCTACAGTGCATGTGAAAGGTGTGTGATTCATGAAAAATGAGATAATGGAAAATGGGTAGAAGATAAAATGTTGAGAAGCATTCACTGACCTTGAATGTGGTCAAATGTGATCATTAAACGTAATGTGCCACAAAGTCCAGGTCCTCGAAACTAGATGCCATAACTTTCCTGGAAGATTAAATCCACTCCCTTCTGAGATTAGTCCTTGAGGGTCTTCTAGAGAAAATTTGATAACTATTAAAATTCCTGAGGGGTCAGAACAGAACAGCCAGGGAGAATCTGTTCCTGCTGGTAAGAGGATTGAGAACGAGTAGGCACAAATTTCAAGTGTTTTGCAAAAGAAAATGAAAAGTGAGGAAAAAAAGCTTTGAACCCAGATTGCTGAATTTGACAGCCTATTTCTGACCTAGTCTAGTTCTTTTGTAAAATATGTTTTGTTCATGTAAATTACCATTTACCCTTTGATTTTCTAATATCCCCCTGACAATACTTTTGAAGACATGTTAAAGCCATCTTTTGGAGAAAAATTCCAAGGTAGATCGTGAGGCTGTTCTCTAATATTAGAGAGTATAAGAAGAGAGAGGACAGGTGATTCATGGTCACAGTCATGGAGGATGTTACTGTGAATTTGACCAGCTCCATATTAATGCAATGAATTGGGTAGCATGGAAAAGTAATTAGGGTATTTACAGAGTCTGGACATTGAAAGATCAGAGGAAATTCAGGGCTACTGACTTTAGTGATGTTGTGATGACTGTACAGACAGTGAAACAATAACCTCAAATTAAATCACACTTTCCTCATAGTCTTTAAATTTCCTTTCCTTGCATAGTGACTGAAAGTAGCAACTGACAAGAACACTACTTTTTTAAATCTCCAAACACAGCAGTCCGAGTCAATTTAGAAGTTCATTTTCTCATCAGTATTCTGTCTTTGTCATGTTTTATGCCATTCAGCAATTTCATAACAGATTGAAGATTAAATTTCAAAGAAAGATTTACATTTTATATATTGCCTTTTATGACCACAGGATGTCACAAATACTGTCTCCAGAGGTTATTTGACAAAGTACGACACATTAGTTGTTGTAATAAGAGTTAAAGGTGTTGGACATAGTTATATTAGCATGGATAGAGGATTGGGAAACTACTGGAAGACAGAGAGTTGGGATAACTAGGTCATTTTCCAGATAGCAGCCTATAACAAGGTCAAAGCGATCAGTGCTGTGGCCACAATTACTTACAATATATATTAATGATTTGGATGAGTAAGCCAGGTTTGCAGATGACATAAAAAGAGGTGGGAAGGCTTGTAATGAGGATTATACAAAAAGTCCTCAGAGGGACACAAACAGGGTAAGTGAGTGAACAAAATTTAGCATGGAATATAGTGTAGAAAAACATGAGGCACTTTGTCAGGAACCGTAGCGAAGCTGAACATTACTTAAATGGAGAAAGACTGAAACATATTGATTCTTACTTTTTTAAATTGTGCAAAATACATGCAGCAAACCTTTTTATTATCTGGCACTTTTGGGACCAGGAATGTGCCAGTTGATTAAATATTCCAGATAATCAAGTTCACATAATCAAGGTAAAAACACACACTAAGTAATAGGAGTGTAATGCAGGAGGTTATGCAACTTCGCCTAAAATAAAACTTAGCAGCAGACAGCCTTCTCACTTAGCCCCTCAACTCACGACTTGGGCATTGTGGTTTTTGAGGAAAAATTACCTTGAATCAATTGTCGATATTTTTTGTGTCTATTCAATTACATGACAAGTATATATACATTGTGGTAAATAATTTTTAAAAAACTGTCATAATTGGACAGAATAATACAGTAAACTTTGCGGTATTTGAGGTATATAATTTTGTTGGTGTATGGAGAGTGCTGGTTTATGAAGTGCTGGTTAAAACAGGTTCATGTACATTAAATATTGCATTTTCTAGGAAGATTGCTTTAATACTTAGAAAAACAATTGAAAATGCAAATTTGAGGCTCATGGGATATATTTTCCAGACTGAAAGTCTGAAATTAGTATTTGGTCTCGTTGTGTCGACTTGAACGAATAAGAATGAATGGTTTCTTCCAGTTGAATGGTTTTGTTAAGTGTAAAAGCCCAGAACCATAAGAAACTTGGAGTAAAAATGCGATTAACATTTCAGACATAATCCTCTGTCATCATTCTGACAGCAATTAGTGACCCCTACTCTGCAGGAAATTTACCAAACTGGTGGCATTGGTTCTGGAACTCAGGTTGTTGTCAAAAGAAGTGAAATGAAAACGAAATCATTGTGACTAATAATTAGCCAGCTTTCTCATGTATGTGCGTGCAGTTTGGTACTTGCTAGTGAACTGTAATCTGGTAATGAGTCTTCAGCAGATCAACTGGTAGTCATTCCAACCACTTATCCTGCTACCTGATGTCATAACTTTGCTGAGCATAACCTTTATTGCCAACTCTCCATAAAAGTCTGTCCTATACTGTGACTTTATTGAATCTGGCTGCGAGATGAATGCCCCCAGTCAGTACCCCATGGCAGGATTCACTTGGCGACAGAAAAGTGCGAGTTACATTTGTACAATGTTGCATTTTATCACAAACAACCATATAGCATGTGTCCTGATGATTTGTACAGCAAGTTGAGGAATTTTAGGTCAGTGCACCAGGTGCTGTAGATTAGCATGTTGTATACTAAATTTGACATTCTTTGTCTAATTGTGTACCATTTGCTATAAAAATAAACACACCCAAAGGAATGGCAAAAGGCCTCCAAATGTTTGCCAATTTAAATTTTATAATTGTGGTTAAAAAATGTAGACATGTGGCGTAAAGAAAATACCATATTTGTAAAGGTGGATCAGTGAATATGAATGGCATTTCTGGCACAGATGCTGTTGATTTGACTTGATTTATTATTCACACAACACCAACAGGTTTATTTGGAAGTACAAGCTTTCGAAGCAGTGCTTCTTCGTCAGTCAGCTAGTAGGGCAGGATCACAAGATACAGAATTTATAGGATAAGATCTATAAATTTTGCGATAAATTCTGCTCCACTAGCTACCTGACAGAAGACCAGCACTCCGAAAGCTAGTGTTTCCAAATAAACCTGTTGGACTATAACTTGATGTTATGTGATTTTTAACTTTGCCCACCTAGTCCAAAACTAGCACCTCCACATCATGATTTATTATTGTCACATGTACCTAGGTACAGTGAAAAGGTCTGTTTTGCGTGCGATACATACCATACAACATGTATTAGAATAATAGAACAGAACAACCAATATAACGTTACGGCTTCAGAGAAGGTACTCAAAGAGCAAGATCAATATTAAATGTAAAATTTGAGAGGTCCATTCAGAAATCTAATAAAAGTGGGAAAATAGCTGTTCTTTGGTACATGTGTTTCAGCTTTTGTGTCTTCTGCCTGATGCAAGTGGTTGGAAAACATTATAACCAGAATGGGAGGGGTCTTTAATCATGTTAGCTGCTTCCTGAAGCAGTGAGAATTACAGATGGAGTTTTGGGTTCATATTCAACTCCAGACATTACACACAAAAGACTGATGAAGGGCTGAATTGTCAAAGATCATGTCTTCAAACATAAGGTTTGAAGTTTGATTGCCTAAACCACAAACTACATGAAGCATATGCCCCCACCCATCTCCCTCGCTCCCCAGTTTAAACTGTTTCTGTTGATGTAGTTGACAGGCTGTCTCAATATGAATGATTGGCTGAGATCCAAGAATACTCAATTATCTGAACTCTGTAGGTAATAATGGGCAGATATTACAGGAGAATGCTATCTTTGTTTGATTGATATTTATACCTGGTAATAACCTGATCTTTCTTTGAAGGTTATTAGAATGCCTGCATGTTTATTAATACAAGATTGAGAGGCTGAAAGATATGCTTTTGCTTGTAATTTCTTTGTTGGTGAATAGAAGAGGAATAAACTTGGTTCAATAGGGAGTGCAGGAGAGCATGACAAGAGTTGAATACAGGTATACCTAAAACTGAGATGATAACCTGATGAAGCTGTTGCACAGGACTACATACGTGTTAAACAGCGGAAGCAGTGTGTGATAGAGTTTTTAAAAATCCCACACATCAGATCAAACCTAACCTATCAATTAGAAATGATGGTGAATAATTAGACAAGTAATTGGAGGTGGTTCCAAATATATCTCTTCTTAATTTTGGCCAAACCCACCACAACAGTGCAAAAGTGAAGGGTGATGCATTTATAAGCATCTTCAGCAAGAAGAGTCATGTGGAAGATTTAGCTCAGCCTCCTCCCAAAGTCATAAGCATCACAGATGCCAGTCTTCAGTCAAAGAATTCCCACCATGAAGTATTAAGAAATTACTGAAACATTGTATAATGATCCCAATTATAAGAATACTGGTCAAGTTTTTTTTTGTCCTTATCTAACATGATAAACCATATCTTTTAAAAGATAGAATGCAAGAAAGAAACATGTGTAAGAAAATAAATGCCAGTAGTCTGAGTTGAACTGAAATACCACAAAAAATTGTCACTTTACAAACATGAACAACATAATTAAATAGGTAACAGAGAGAAACTCAGATAGTGATTCTAAACCATGTACACTATACAGAATTTGAGCCCAAATGTTTTGCCACGATGAAAAGGAAAATGGCAGAAGTGGCTTGAATTTGCAAGTATCTCCCCTGAACACAGTGCTTCCCATTTCTGTGGAGGCAGGACTGGAGTCAGGCCAGATTTTGCACATGCATATTTTAAAGGCCATTTAGATAACCAGGTGCCTTCACTGCCATGAGGTTTTGTCTGCCAATAATCTGGAACTGGAATGTGCACATTAGACTGACAAAAAGCTTTGAGGATACATTTGCATAACTGCAGTACTAGTTTGGAGAGGTAAGGTACCCCTATGTATAGGATCTTGGGACACTTTAGGGTTCTGACAATGCTGGAGAAGGCCAGGTTCCTTAGGATGCATTGGGAAGTAGGAACAGCTATCCTCTGAGACTTTTAACAATGAAGAGGAATATATCTATAAAGTCCCTAACCCTTGGATCTTTGAAGCTTTCAAATAAGTGTCAAATTTGACAAACCTTCCCAGAAATGTGAAGAAGCATCAAACTTATCAAGAAATGTCAAAGCTGTCATGTACTGAAGAAGCATCTGAAGTTTCAAGAACTGTGTAGAAGTGCCATATTTTGTCAATAATTGGGGATTTACAAATGAAAGCTCCTTTTCCAATATATCCTAACCCAATTTAGTCGCACTTGTCAGTGCCTGGCCATTTCTATCCCCATCCTTCCTGTTCATATACCTATCCAGATGCCTTGTAAATGTTGCAATTGTACCAGTCTCCACCACTTCCACTGGCAGTTCATTCCACACACACCACACTCTGCGTGAAAAAGTTGCCCTTTAGATCTCTTTTATATCTTTCCCCCTCACCCTTAACTTATGCCCTCTAGTTCTGGACTTCCCCACTCCAGGGAAAATACCTTGTCTATTTATCCTATCCACACCCCTCATGATTTATAAACCTCCATAAGGTCACCCCTCAGCCCCAGCGTATTCAACCTCTCCCTACAGCTCAAATCCTTCAACCCTGGCAACATCCTTGTAAATCTTTTCTGAACCCTTAGCAGAACTTTAAGTTTTTTTTATTGGATTCAATTTATTATTGTTACATGTACTGAGATACAATGAAAAATATTGCTTTATGTGCTGACCAGATACATTAAGCCTTACATAGGTACATCAGGGTGATAGAACAGAATGCTAACTACCATGTTACAGCTACAGGGAAAAATCAACTCTAATGTACAAGAGGTACATTCCTGAGTGGGGAAGAAGCTGTTCTTAAATCTGTTGGTACTAATTTTCAAACTTTTGTATCTTCTGTTCAATGAAAGAGGGTGGAAGAGAGTATAAGCAGGATGGGATGAGTCTTTAATTATGTTGGCTGCAGGAAGTGGAGATGGAGTCAATGGAAGGAAGGCTGATTTTCCTGATGGACTGGGCTGTGTTCACCACTCTCTGTAACTTCTTGCAGTCTTGGGCAGAGTAGATTTTCCTCTTTTGGATAGGTACTAACAGATATTACATGAGTTGGAAGGAGGAAAGGGCAGAGCTATGGGTTAGCATGCCTGACATTCAGTTGGTATCAGAGATATGAATGAACATGGGTGGATGGTCGAGGAGCATAATATGGTCTAGAAGAAATGGGGTATTTTGGGGAATTGGTAGACAGCTTATGTTGCTATGTCATAGAGATGAACAGCAGGGAAACAGACTCTTCGGTACAACTTGTCTGTGCCAACCAGATATCCCAACCTAATCTAGTCCCATTTGCCAGCACTTGGCCCATATCCCGCTAATTCCTTCCTTTTCATATACCCATCCAGATACCTTTTAAAAGTTGTAATTTTACCAGCCTCCACCACTTCCTCTGGCAGCTCATTCTATACATGGACCAAACTCTGCATAAAAAAGTTTCCCCTTAGGTCTCTTTTAAATGTTTCACCTCTCATCCTAAACCTAAACCCTCTAGTTCTGGATTCCCCCATCCCAAGGAAAAAAATCTTCTCTATTTATCTATCATGCCCTCATGATTTTATAAATCACTATAAGGTCACCATGAATAGTACATAGGGTTGGGACTGGTGAGCACTGGTGAAATATTTGATAATTTATTCTTTTTTATAAATGTTTAGATGCAGTGAATCTTCCAGATCTTCTCGACAACTCTTTCTGGGTATCTCAGGGAAAAACAAACGTTCAGTGCAAACCTCTCCCAGCTTGAGATTCAAACATCAAGCTCATGGAACTGGGATTTCCGTGCTGTAGACCCAGTAATAAAAATCCAAGATTAACATGAAATAAATAGGAATTAAAGAAAAAAAGATCGGTTGAACATTCTACAAGGCAAAAGTGAGGACTGCAGAGGCTGGAAACCAGAGTCTAGATTAGAGTGGTGCTGGAAAAGCACAGCAGGTCAGGCAGCAGCCGAGGAGCAGGAAAAATTGACATTTTGGGAAAAGCCCTTCATCAGGAATGGAGGCAGGGAGCCTCCAGGGTGAAGAGATAAATGGTGGTGGTGGTGGTGGTGGGGGGGGGGGGGGGGTGTTGGAGCAGGTGGGGCTGGTGAGAAGGTAGCAAAGAGTACAATAGGTATATGGGGGTGGGGATGGAGATGAGAGGTCAGAGAGGAAGGTGGGGAAAGGTAAAGTGTACAATAGGTGGATGGAGGTGGGGATGAAGGTGATAGTTCAGAGAGGAGGGTGGAGCAGATAGCTGGGAAGGGAGATTGGCAGGTAGGCCAGGTCATGAGGACGGTGCTGAGCTCTAAGTTTGGAACTGGGGTAAGGTGGGGGAAGGGGAAATGAGGAAACTGGTGAAGTCCACACTGATGCCCTGGGGTTGAAGTATTCTGAGGCAGAAGATGAGGCGTTCTTCCTCCAGGTATTGGGTGGTGACGGAGCGGCGGTGGAGGAGGCCCAGGACCTGTATGTCCTCAGCAGAGTGAGAGGGGGATTTGACATGTTGGGCCATAGGGCGGTGGGGTTGATTGGTGCGGGTGTCCCGGAGTGTTTCAGCACTACTCTAATCTGAACATTCTACAAAACATTTTACATGGGTGATACAATCAAGATATATCTCACCTACATATTAGTAACACTACAGGTCACCAAATAACGTGACTGTGACTTCCTTGCAAGTGAGTCCAATTCTTCATTTTTAAAGACCCAACCTTGGAATCCTTTCAAAGTTATCTGATTCAATGTCTGTTCATGAATGGATAATTGAATGTCTTCTCCCGAGACCAAGTTCCCTCGGAATCGCAGAATTGTTATGCTGCAAAAGGAGGCTGTTAAACCTAATTGTGTCTGAAAGAGTATTATGAATCATTGTGCCAATCACCTGTCTTATTACCACAACCATGAATATTGTTTCTATTTAAATATCCATCTAATCCAGGCAATCAGGAAAACTGGAAGGAACGTTGACCCCTACTTCAAGGGGGTTGGAGTATCAGAGATAAGGACAAAAGTGTACAAGATGCTGGTGAGACCACATCTGGAGAATTTTGAAGTTTTGTTCCTCTTAAGGAAAGATATCCTTTCATTGGAGGCAGTTCGGAGAAGGCATACTAGGATGATCCCCAGTATGAAGGGATTGACTTATGAATAAATATTAAGCAGGGTGAGATTCTACTCATGAGAATTTAGAATAATGTGAGGTGATCTAACTGAGACATACAGGATTCACAAGGGGCTTGACAGGGTAAATGCTGAGAGAATGTTTCCCCTCATGGGAAATTCTTGGACAAGACAGCATAGTCCCAGAATAAAGGGGCTCCAATTGAAGTCTGAAATGAGGAGGAATTTCTTCTCTCATTGGATTATGAGACTTGGGAGCTCCTTGTCAGAGATCTGTGGGGCCAGATTCCTGATGTACATTTAAGGCTGAGTTAGATAGATTCTTGGTCAGTGGGGGAGTCAAGAGTTACAAGAAATAGTCAGGAAAGTCAACATGAGGAATGTTGGCCCTGCCATGATCCTATTGAATGAGTGGGGCAGACTCAAGGGGCCGAATAGCCTACTCCTTTTCCTATAGTCTTATAATGCCTCAATTGAATCTACCTCCAATGCACTGTAGGCAATGCATTCCAGTCCCTAACCATCCACTGTATGAAAATGTACTTTTATCATACCACATTTCTTATGCAAATTAATTAATATGTATACCTTCTTGTTCTCAATCCCTTTGTAGGAAAGCAGTTTCTCCCTCTACTCTATCCAGACCCGTTCATGATTTTGAAAACTTCTATCAAATCTCTGCTTGGCCTTCTCATTTCTAAGGAAAACCCCAAGTTGTTCAAACAATTTTTGTCGTTGGAAGTTTTACATCCAGAACCATTCTCATAAATCTCTCTGAAAAATTTCCAATGTGATTGCATCCTTTCTAAAGTGGTGCCCAGAATTATTATAATACTCTAGTTGAGGTACAGGTAAAATCTTATGCTGGTTCAGGGCAACCATCTTACTCCTGTACTCAATGGATGAAGGGCTTATGCCCGAAATGTCGACTCTCCTGCTCCTTGGATACTGTCTTACCTGCTGTACTTTTCCAGCACCACACTTTTTGACTCTGTCTCTCCACCATCTGCAGTCTTCACTTTCTCTCAGTCACTGCAACCTTACTGTGAAACCTCTTCCAAGGATACCCATCTTGAAGAAGTTCTCCTCCATCCACAAGGATCTCAGTGATTCTCTCTCTCTCACTGCATCCCCCAGGTCATCTCTTCCGCATTGAAGCTCTTCAGCAATGTCCTGAAGCAAACCCACTACTACAGCTACATCTTCTTCCTCAGAACCTGCCTACACTGCCGACTTATCCCATATGGACTCCAGACTGCATTCAGACCATCACAATTTGGACCTGACCGAAACGTCGACTCCTGGTCCTCAGATGCTGCCTGACTTGCTGTGCTTTTCTAAAGCCACTTGGACTCCTGTACTCTATATCCCTATTAATAAAACCTAGGATCCTGTATGCTTTATTAAGTAGTCAGACTATGTGTTCTTTCACCTTTAATGACTTATGCACATAAGCATTCAGATCTCTATTTTTGTACAGCCTTTAGGATAACACATTTTATTTTATGCAGAATCTCCATGTTCTCACCACCATACTATATCACCTCACATTTTCCTGCAAACATTTGTCACTTTATACTGCCTTTTTCCCAGTTTACAATGCTTCAAAGTATTGTTTCATCTGGAACCTTGGAAATTTTCTCCTGCAGACCAAGATCTAAATCATTATGATATATCAGGAAAAGCAAAGGTCCCAACTGCTCAATGGGAAACTCCACTACTAAATATCCATGAACTATTGCCCTTTGATCCCCCTCAGTCAATTTTCTATTCATATTCCATTTTCCCTTTATTGCATTACATATAATTTTTTTCAGAAGTCTGTTGTGTGGCGCTGTATTGAGTCCTTTGCAAGTCTATGTATTCCATATCAACAGTGTTACTCTCATCAACAGCCTTGGAAAGCCTGCCCACCAACTGAGGACCTTAGGAAGCATCTCAATCTACCATCATTGGTATCCACTTATGGAGAACAGAAAACCCACTGCAGGCTTTCCAGAGGGTGTCTCGGTCAAAGACACTCAGTGCTTGATTGAGGAGCCCATTATTGTGAAAGGGGACACCGTGAGAGCCAACAATAATCCACTTGCTTTTGATATCAATCTGCCTCCCCCAAGACCTACACTCTGTACCCGCCCTTAAACTGCCATCACTCTCCTCTAGTAGAGGACTCTTAGTGATCCTGAGCATTCCAACCCCAGGAGTGTTGCCTGCCACAACAGCTGTTGGCCACTAACACTGAGTTCAGCAGGTTTCCCTGAAAGGCTGTGATGCAGGACTCTTGTCAACTCTCCAGCTGACAGGTGAGATATACCTCATCTGCATTAAATTCCACCCACTATTTGCATGTGAAAGAGAAAAAAAACACACAAAGACATCAAATCACTATGAAAGCCAGTAACTTTACTGATTTGTCTGCAAAATACAAATTATACCTTATTTCCAGCGAGAGAAACTTGAATTTTCTCATAAAAATTTTCACTACAGACAGCTGAATTAAGTCCCTTGAGATACACAGATGTAGTTTAACTTAGTTATTAACATCTTTTTGTCATCAAGTGGCGACAAAGTCCAGCTTATGCCGCTGTGAGCCTCTTTATTTTTGCTGCAAACGTCCACATTTCCCCATTTACAAGCAATCATTTTGTATTACTATTGTATAATGGAAACAAATCCTCAGAAAAAAAAATAACAGCAAACCAGCTGGAGCAATCCAAGTATGTTTTAGGTCAATAACAATAGTCCTTCCAAAGCAATCCAGGGCTACAATTGATAACAGTTCCTTCATAAGAGCACCGGTACCATATTTAATTGCTTAATTAACTGACCTCTTTAAACTCTTTTGAGGTATGGATGAATTTGAGGTATGAACAGGGCAAGTAGAATATGTATAATAACCTGAACACAAAATAAAACAAAACAATTAGAGAAACATATTTGCAAAACTGTGGCTAACTGCCTGGATTGCTCCACATCTTTGGTTAAAATATTAACAAAAGCCTTTATCATTACCCTACACTTGAAGCACTCTAAATAAACATTATTTGATCAGTCTTTCCAGAACTCTGTAGTGGCAGGAAACCAGCATTAGAATAAAGATGCCACATTCTACACAGCGGATGGCACAAATAGTAACAGTTGAAGCACTCATAATTTATTTCTTAGGCAATTCTTCTTCGAGCAAAGTGGTTTTATGGAACACTGTTGATTTTAATTGTTAATTGTGTTTCTTGTAAAGCCAAACCTTCAAGGCATACTTTACAGGGGTTGGGAAACATTTGTATGCATAAAAATTCTACTTCTTGCTTTAGGTTTCCATTTTAAAAAAAGACTATTTCAATGGTCAACTATAAATAAATATATTGTCAGACTTTTAAAAATAAACTTTAAAGAAGTATGATACTGAATTGAGATAGCTAGCTGATTTTTTTTTCTAAAGAATACGTTTTCCTGAATGCTGTATTTTTTGATGGTGCAACTATTTTCTAGGGCTATTAAAATATTTCATTTGGGGCAACATTGGGATATCCCATTTATCATAAACTCTGTCTTTTAGAGGTAGAATAGTGGATTTTGCAGAATATTCGGTCAAAGCTGATCTGGTTTGCTGATATTTTCACTATCTCAGCTCTTACTGTATGACATCTGCTGGCACTGATATGTCAACTCAAGTTACTGGCAGCAGTAATGCATTGCAAACATCAAGATATCAGTAAGTGACTTTGCTCTCACTTCTGCGTAGAATAGTAACAAGCTTTATTTTGATGTTCATGAGTTTTATGAAACAGAAAATAACTTAAGTGCCCCCAGGAAAGTGCCACTGCTATTTTTTGCCTTGCAGTAAAGAACATTGCCTAAATCTGTTAGCCAATGGTTTTGTGAGTAAATGAGAATATACAAGGGGCTCTGCCCCAATAATTCTTAAAACCATAGTACTGTATCATTATATGCTAACTCAGAATTAACTCTGTGGTCAAACATACAGCAAAATTATAACACTTGGACAATAATAAGTAGAGGGTTGTAGGTACAGAAAGGAGTGACCCATTATGAATTAGGTTGTGCTTCTCAATTGATTTTTAAAAACTGTGGAGATTGATTTGCTGTTATGATATTTTGCTAGTAGCTCGATCTACAAAGAAATCGATTACTTAATTTGCAAAAGGTTGTTGAATTAAAATAGAGTTAGGAGTCTGTGGCTGCCTGATGTTCATTTATTGATTGAGTCATTACTGAGAATTGCTTTTTAGTAACATGTAAACATATTACAATGAAACTGTGAAGACATAAAAATTAACTGGGATTGAAGCTTCAAATATAAATTAGCTTTGAAATCCATTTAGCATCAAATTGATCTATTACAGAACAGATTGAGAACACATTCATATACACACACAGATGAATTCTTATTCAGGTTGTGGTCGGGGGGCTATGATTGAGAAAAGTTATGTTTTCTTTAACAATTTTTAAGAACGCATTTTAAAAAAAAACTTTGCAGCATTTAATTGACTAAATATCCATTGGTAATTCTTTAGATTCAAAAACTCCTGTTTAGAAAACATACAAATGCAAGTAAAGTGAACAAATACATTTTGCCAAGTGATCACATTGGATTAAGAATATTATAGCATTTCACCACCATGCTCAGAATCACAAATTGGCAATTTGAATGTACTGAGGAAAACTACTCTTGAACCCAAAGTACTTCTGAAATTACCCCAGTACCCAAATGACAGGCAGCCCTACTCCTTTTCATGTTTTAATTCCTTAACAGTAACAAAATTTAGAATACATACTAAACCCGTCCTCCCAACTGGTTAACCTCATTATACTGAACATAGCCAACTCTGATTCTGCAAAAAGGTGTGCAGAAAAGATCTAAAGAATTTAGTTACTTAAACGTGCATATGCACAAATACATTCTCCCCTCCCCCCACTAATAAGATAACCAAAACAATGTTTGCTATGACCATAATTAATATATATTAGAAAGCTATACACAAGCATGTTAATTTCACAGATTTTAAAAGATTTTCTTAATATTATTTTATATAATTAGAAATACACAATTCAAAAACAAAACCTCTACAAAGAGAAAACAGTTATCTTGGTTAGCAAAGCGTGGAGTTTTTTTCATGGTTTAGGGTAGTGCTTCCTTACGAAGAGCCCAATTCCATTATTTTTAGGACTGTTTAAAATACCAGCAAAGCTATCAGGAAAAAAAACATTTTGGCTTAGGTAACTACAAAAAGCCACAAATGCTTTGCAAATGTCTTTTCTTGCTTCCATATGAAAATATAAGCAAAATGTAATGTACATCTTTTTAAAATCCACTTAAAATGTTAAACAGACCCAGAATTTGGACTTTTCCACATATTAATGATATTTTATTATTTTGTCAAAGTATGGTCCTCATTTAAATGACTGATTCATTTCATTGAGTTCCATACTCTGCTGATATGCCTTTTTTCTTTAATATGTTCAGAGATGTCAGTTGACCAGTTTGTTTTTTTGAAAATGGTCACCCATATTTCTGGGCCTGTCAACCACCTATACATATATAATTTTTTTTTGTTTTTGTTGCATAACAGCTGCACTTTCTTTCTCAGCAAAGATCCGCCAGTTCTGGCAAATGTTTCCTTTTAATCTGCTATTTACATGTAAATACGTTGAACCTGCAACATGACACTATCTATTGTAACATACATTTTGCAAGGGAGCACAGCAATGTAAAAGAGTTAGCAGTTAAATCTACATTGTACAAGGGTTTTCTTTGTACAACTCAAGTGCTAAAGCTGTTATCTCAGCAATTTACGTTACTTTATATCACTGAGGC
Source organism: Hemiscyllium ocellatum (assembly GCF_020745735.1). Lineage (NCBI taxonomy): Eukaryota > Metazoa > Chordata > Chondrichthyes > Orectolobiformes > Hemiscylliidae > Hemiscyllium > Hemiscyllium ocellatum. Next base: position 50,014,256 of record NC_083402.1, read on the forward strand.
AAGTTAAAAGTACTTTTACAAAACAGAGTACCTGACTTATTTTCCACACACGGCACATATAATGTTGAATTCCCCCCTCCCTCCCTTGCCCTGTAATGTAGCGCACACACACACTGCAAGAAAAAAAATTACTGAAGAATCTTATCATGTTGCCCATCCTTCAGACAGCCTCATCCGCTTGACAGATGGACTTTCCCTTTCGTCTGGCGAAGGCCTTGTAAGTCCGATGGGAGAGTGGAAGTCATTCCTGTGATCTTCTCGGTCACTTCCATCATAGGAACTGCTACAGCTGCTCAGACTATCCACTGGAGATCGCCCTGCATCGAGCCTTGAGTGTTGCGGGTATCCCAAGGGTGTGTGGGTGCGGTCTCTAGGAGGAGAAACAGGTTCTGACTTGATGTTGAGGCTTTGAGTAGAAGGCAGGGAGAGATTTGAATTCTGAGATAAGTGAGTGCTAGTACAAACTCTGTAGAAGGAAAGGAAACCAGTTACAGAATGAAGAGGGCAATTGCCCCCACCTGAATACATACAAACATGCATGGACACTCACTGCATATATATGTTAAGTCTCTGAAGTGTTTTGATCAGAAATAACTACACTACCAGTAGCAAATCTTTACAGCTACACTGATGAATTACCACTTCTTGCTGGCCTAGAATGCAACAGTGTCAAAAGTATCTGAAAGCCTCAGTGTCAATATTGCTTGCAATCTCACATTTGTGTATTTAATGGGCATAAAGAAACTGTTTAATAGATTTATAAGCAGGCAACAAAGGAGTGCAAAGTTTCAAACTATTTCCCTATGAAGTCTGAGTTAAAGGTAAACAAAGAGGTTTAGAGCTCCCGTTTCATGTTATCAACCAAACACGTTTCAGTTTGCTCAGAGACTGCTCATTGATATAATGCTCAAAGATAGTTTTTCACAGAGTGCACTAATTCTTTTATACAGCAAAGGACATAATGAGTACTATTGATTTTTAAGTTAATTGAATTAAAATGTGATTGATCTTTAGAATGCAGAGTTAAAGGATTTAGGACTTTTTTTATTCTTGTATGAGCTCGGCATCACTGACAAGATCAGTAATTGTCACCCATCCCTATTGAGTACTGTGCTCAGATATTTCAGAAGGCAGGTAACATGCTGTGGGTCTGGAATCACACAGAGGCCAGACGAAGTAACGTCAGCAGATTTCCTTCGTTAAAGGGTAAGCTAAAGGTTTGCTTGAGGTGTCAATAGTAGTCTGACGGCAATTAGTAATAGAAAGCTTTTGCAAGCATAAACAATTATTCTGGTGGCACCTGGTGGTTCAGAATTTTATCTGAATTCACTGGTTGATTGTATTCCGCTGACAAACAACTACAGTTCTTCAAAGTTCGGGGGAGATGGTGGCACAGTGGTAGTATCACCAGGCTAATTAGAGCAGGACAAAAAATGCAGATGTTACATTGATGTTTTTAAACTTTGGATGCATGGATACAGTAATTTAGATTCGGAGTTAACATGATATGAAGACTGATACTTTCTTTGTTTTTGATATTTTACCTTTGAATAAAAATAAAATATAAATCATAATGGTTTGGCATCATTCTGAAATCAAGTTGTTGTACCTTTTTTGCAGGTGTACTTAGGAACTTGTAGGAACTTTGTTGCATAGTCATGTAATGAAAATTGTGCATCATATGAATGGGTGAGCTGCAGATACCTACTGAGTGTGCTTAGTCAACTGTGGGGGAAGAAGGTGATCAAGACAAGGGATGGATTGAGTATGAGATCAATTTCTGTAAGTGGATTTTCATCTTAACCAGCAATGGATATTTAGGGTTTCCAGAGATATTATACCTTGGTACATTTTTGTGGCATTTGTTTAGAATGTTATTGATGAGTCAGATATTCTAAAAGTTTAGAGTTTTATGGACATCTAAATGATTTCAAACTCACTTCAATTACACTGACTATGATATTCCTTTGATCCTAGACTTAACATGGCTCATTGTCAGCAAGATGAAATATCATAAAAACATATCTGTGGAGATGATGTTCACTGCATATTGAAAAAATATTTTTAATACATACGGAGACGCAAATAAATTATCCAAAACTCCTTAACCTAAGTGAGATGTTAAATTTTCTGGTAATTCTTTTTTTTATGTTTCAAGTATAAAATAATCTTGGCCCAATTTCTTCGATCCATCCCTCAATTATATTTCATCCATTTGGTTGGTATATAGCAGTGCCTGCAACGAAAATACTGCAATGCCCCCAAGTGGCCAATCATTGCCAAGCTACTTCTTTAAAAGTTAAAAGATCTGCAATCAGATGCTCTACGATTTCTTTTTTGCTGAAAAAAGAGACATGTGGCTTGAGGTTTCTGTCTCATGCACATCAGGATAAACACTGCAAGCCAAATTTCAAACAGTCATAACAATTTTCACTACAGAAGAAAAAGGTGTTATTGATTGGCATGTTGACTGAATGGTCAAGGCTTTGTCATGGCAAGATCAACAGGGAACCACAGGCAGCCTCTCCAAATGCTTCATAGTAATTCAAAAATAAGTGCAAGACTTGAAATATTCTTATTATCATTTTTCCTCGAACAGTCAATGGAAGAAGAGAAGGTAGACAAGACATTAAAACCATTTTATTGACATTACAACACTCAAACTCTAAAACTATTCTCTAATATTGAAAACATACAATTACCCATGTAGTTATCCTTTGAAATAAAGAAGTGGATGCATGGAACAAGATCTGGGACCCATAACAGAGAACAGATTACAGTTCTCTCAGCTTGAGGATTTATAGGAACCACCCTAGTCTGATGATGTGAAGAGTAACCATTTCTCTTCTGTTGCAAGGGTCTCTGCTGAATGAACTTAAGAAAACTGATGCTGAGTAACATAGATGTGTGACAATTGTGTAGTAGTGGGTGCTCTTCCAAAGTTAGGTTTGAGGTATATGGTTTGAGTTGGAATAGGGAAACAGTATTCCACTTGCTGAGCTATGAGTGTTCTCTGTCAACAAAGTTTGCCTTTCCCCAGTAACAACCATCAAGATCTCAATAAGTAAAACAAAAAAAGCCAAATTGACAATATATAGCATCACTTTTGTAGTATATTACTCCAAATATTGGTTCATAATGAGTTGGAATAAAATTTGTTTATGGCATTTGCTCCTGGTTCACACTGTACAGTAACTCAATTCATGAGTAAGACACATGCATCTACTATGGTACACTGGGAATGAAGAGATTTAATAAATAAATCATACAAAGAAGAATAATTCACTGTTCAGTTAAATGTACTTACCCCAGTTGGCTGAGGGCTGAATGTTGCATATTCTGTAGCTGATGTTGCTGCCAGCCAGTCATTGAGCCAAGATGGAGAGCATTGGTAGTATTAAACCCAGTGAGAGATGACAAGTCAGCACTACTAAGGGAATATTCTTTATTGCGATGTTGACAGGCATGGGATAAGAGGAAGAAGAAACATCAAAATTAAGTAAACATAATGGTATTCAAATCTTATCTTTAAGATTCCAAACGAAACAATTCACTTTCAATGTCTGAATCACCTTCAATGTGTTTTTGGGCACTTTAGCATGAAATCTTTAATTTGAAAGTATAATAAAAGATCTAAATTTTTGGTAATGCAGTATCGAAAAGAATCAGGAAACTACAGAGTCACAACAGAGTCACAACAATTACAAAACAGAAAGAGCTTTCACTAATTGTGTTATACCAACTCTAGAACAATCCAAAACTAATATTACAGTCTTTCTCTTCAATCTTGGCAATGCACCTTTATCTGCTTCTAATAGCTATTCATTTCTTAATTCCAACACGCAATTGTTTCAATGTAAACTACTCCTTGTGACAAAATATTTCTTATGCCTAACTCTTGGCATACTGAAGTTCTTTCCACCTGATCTCTGTACTCTCTACCACTCAATTTCCAGGCAGAAAAAAAATAGCTAACATGAAAAAAATTCTTTTAATATTTGTGCACTGGGAAAATATTGCTTGAAAGACAGGGTTTTTTTTTCATAACAACCCCCTTCAGCATCTTTCCTATGAGTATATATGCCAAATCATTCTTTTCGCCCTTGATTTTTAATGTTAAAAATATACCTAAACTACACTTTCTGAATCTTTCACTGACTTGCTCTTTGAAAAAGCACCATCTTTGTGTTACCAGTAGATGTATTTCATACATTAAAGTTGAACTCATCTGTGCAAAAAGCAAAAATTTCTTAATACAGCAGCCTGCTGCCACCACCTTCAAACAATAAGTAGAGTTACAAACAATAAACTCAACCTTTTGTTTACTGTACATCAACCTTCATGCTGTCACATGTTAACATGCCTGAACTCCAGATGGAGATTTCATGGGAGTCAATGTTGAGTACTCCCAGAGCAACTCCCTCTTGAATATATACCACTGTTAGGTCTATCCTGCTGATGGGACAGATTACACCCAGGGATGGTGATGGTGATGGTGGTGCCTGGGACATTCTCAAGAAACATGCGATTCTACAAGAATGAATACATCAGGTTGTTGCCTGACTACAAGGCAGCACGGTGGCTCAGTGGTCAGCTGCCTCACAGCGCCAGGGACCCGGGTTCAATTCCTGCCTCGGGTAACTGTCTGTGTGGAGTTTGCACATTCTCCCCTTGTCTGCGTGGGTTTCCCCGGGTACTCTGGTTTCCTCCCACAGTCCAAAGATGTGCAGGTTAGGTGAATTGGCCATGCTAAATTGCCCATAGTGTTAGGTGCATTAGTCATGGGTAATTACAGGGTAGGGAAATGTTAGGTGCATTAGTTAGGGGTAAATACAGGGTAGGGAAATGGGTCTAGATGGATTACTCTTCAGAGGATCAATGTGGAATTGTTGGGCCGAAGGGCCTGTTTCCACACGGTAGGGAATCTAATCTATTCTGTCAGATGGCTCTTCCCATTTTAGTACTAATCCCTAGATGTTATTAAATAAGTCTGGGGAAGACAGGTCTGAAATAAAAGTAAAATACTATGGTTGCTGGAAATCTGAAATAGAAACAGGAAATACTGGAGAAACTCAACTGAAGTTATGAAGATGAGTCATAATGGATGCAGAACATTAACTCTGTCTGTCTGTCTGTCTCTCTCCACAGATGGTGCCAAACCTGCTGAATTTCTCCAGCATTTTCAGTTTTGACTTGGTAAGGCTGCGTTTACTGCTGTTATTTCCACTGCTTAGGTCGATGCTGGATGGTCTATTCAGTTCCATTACATTGACAACTTTTTAACAGTTATTACAAATAAATGAGTTGTTAGGTCATTTTAGAGGGTAGTTAAGAATCAAGCATACTGCTGTGTATCTTGAGTCACATGAAGGCCAAACCAGGTAGAGATAGCAGATTTCCTTCCATAAAGGACAGTAGTGAACTTGTACAACAATCAATAACAATTTCATGGTCATTATTAGACTTGTCATTTCAAATTTTTTAGCCATTAGTGATAATTTAATAAAGTTTAAATCAAAAGTTAATGAGTAGTAAAATGTATTCAAACTATTATGAAAGTGTATTGCTTTCCTTAGTTGTTTCATTTAATTTCCCAGCTTAGATCTAACAGTGGATCTGATTGAAAGCATCTCCTATGGACTTCTGCAAAAAGAATGTTTATTATTGAACAAAAATTACATTTCTAATTTCTGCAGAATCCTTCCATTCAGGGGTTTCATTTCTTTTGACTTCAACTCACAGGAAGCAATCATCAGGTCTGGAAATGGTTCTTTTTTTAAATTAATGGAGAACATGGCATCATATTTGCAGCATACTAGAAGAGTAGCAAGTGGTTCAATATCAATATTAGATTAGATTAAGATTACTTACAGTGTGGAAACAGGCCCTTCGGCCCAACAAGTCCACACTAACCCGCCGAAGCGCAACCCACCCATACCCCTACATTTACCCCTTACCTAACACTATGGGCAATTTAGCATGGCCAATTCACCTGACCCGCACATCTTTGGACTGTGGGAGGAAACCGGAGCACCCGGAGGAAACCCACGCAGAACGTGCAAACTCCACACAGTCAGTCGCCTGAGTCGGGAATTGAACCCAGGTCTCAGGCGCTGTGAGGCAGCAGTGCTAACCACTGTGCCACCGTGCCGCCCACAAATTGTTCATATGTTCACTATGACAAACTGAAACACTCCTTGACCATACTTTGTTGTAGCATACTACACCTCACAAAATCTTTCCCTCAGAGTTATTTCTTTTTGAACATATACTATTTCATATCACTCACTTCATTCAGTTACAAAATTGTTGCAATTTTCATTGCTATACTTGCTTTACTTATCAACACAAACACTGAAATAGAACTTAAAATAGGAGCTTGCTAACTAAAGTAGCAGAAAGTCATATGTGCTTCCTAAAGTTCTTCAAAGTTGTTTTCTTACTAATAGTTCCAGTTATAAGTTTCTTGAAATGATTAAACATATTAAGACACATGTGAATGGTCAGAACCTTTAAATAAAAGTTCCTCAAATAAAATTCTAGTCTATTTGAGCAAATTTTTTTGAATTTTAAGCAGCATCCTTCATGAAATAATTAAAGGTAATTTAGCAAAATTCAATTCAAAAGTTAATGAGCAGTAAAAAGCTTTCAAAATTATGCTATTAAAATGTATTATATTTCTTAGCTGAAGTGGGTTTATTTATTCAAGGTGCATCTAAACAATTAAGGTAAATTGCTTTGGAAGTATTATACTTGGAAAATTGCTTTCAATTAGATTCGTACTATATTACTGAATGCAAGATAGAGATGACAATCAAAACTGAAGGGTGCTAACAAAATGTGCAATTCGGAAAGTTTAACCCAGCAGGACATTGACTGATGCAGAATTGATCAGCATTATATTTTTCATGGGCAACACTTTGCCATCTTTTGCATTAAGGTTGTGGAATTATGATCAATAAATACAATACAAAGAACTCTGGAACACAATTTGTTTAGAATTACATGTTCCTTTAAAACATGTGGCTCAGGATAGATTGCTCTTACTAACATACACACAACTTGCATTCATATAGCAACTTTAAAGTAGTAAACTGGTCCAAGATAATTCATAGGAACGTAATTAAAGAAACAAATGGACACATATAAAGATAAAAATAAAAATTTCCAATGCATGGGCATGTAATCACCAGAGACACATGTAGTAGTACTGGCGCCTGTTACTGCCTGTGTTAAGATGGTGCTTTTCCACGCTCCCATAAATTCCACTGGATTTCACATCAAAAGATATCTAAGAGTCTGATACTGATGAAACCACTAATATGGTGACATGATGTGTGGATGGTGGAGTAGCTGTACAGTCACCGCACAAGTAATCCTAAACCTCAGACTGATGTTCTAAATACATCAGCACAAATTACACTATGGCAGATGGCAATATTTGAGTTCAATAAAATTCTTGAATTTAGAAGAAAACAAAGCTAGCCTAATAACACTGTTATTAAACAAAATACAATCTGAGTTAAGGAAATCTGTAATCCACACCTGATTTGGCCGACTTGTGATTCCATACACAATGTGGTTGATGCTAAACTATTAGATTAGATTAGATTACTTACAGTGTGGAAACAGGCCCTTCGGCCCAACAAGTCCACACCAACCCGCCGAAGCGTAACCCACCCATACCTCTACATTTACCCCTTACCTAACACTACGGACAATTTAGCGTGGCCAATTCACCTGACCCGCACATCTTTGGACTGTGGGAGGAAACCGGAACACCCGGAGGAAACCCACGCAGACACGGGGAGAACGTGCAAACTCCACACAGTCAGTCACCTGAGTCGGGAATTGAACCCGGGTCTCAGGCGCTGTGAGGCAGCAGTACTAACCACTGTGCCACCCACTCTCTGAGGGGAGTGGCCTAGTTGTATTATCACTTGACTATTAATCCAGAAACTCAGGTAATGTTCTCAGGTCCTGAGTTCAAATTACACCAAGGCAGATAATGGAATCTGAATTCAACAATATCTGAAATTTAGACTCTAATAATGACCCTAAAACCATTGTCAATTGTTAGGAAAAAAAAATCTGGTTCTTTAAGGAAGGAAATCTGTCATCTTTACCTGGTCTGGCCTACACATGTCCCCAGATCCACAACAACATGCTTAACCACCTTTTGATTGGCTTAATAAAAAAAAAAATCTCAGTTGTAACAATGGCTATGAATTGTCAAAAAATAAATGAAACCGGACAGACCACCTGGTATCAAGCTAGACACCGGAAATGACAATGGAAAAACACAGGGCAAAAGTGAGCACTGAAGATGCTGGAGATTAGAGTCAAGAGTATGGTGCTAGAAAAGCACAGCTGGTCAGGCAGCATCTGAAGAGCAGGAGAATTGATGTTACAGGCAAAAGCCATTCAACAGGAAAAACACAACCTGCTGACCCTGCAAAGTCCTGCTTGCTAACATCTGGAGCAGGTTTAAAACTGGGAGAGTTGTCTCACATACGAGTTAAGCAACAGCCTGACACAGTCATACTCACAAAATCATAATGTCCTAGAGACCAATATCCCTGGATATGCCCTGTCTCATTGGCAGGGTAGATGCAGCAGAGATAGCAGTACAATGGCATACAGTCGGGAGGGAGTTGCCCTGGAAGTCCTTAATATTGACCTAGGACCCCATAAAGTCTCAAGGCATCAGGTCAAACATTGGTAAGGAAACCTCCTGCTAAGGCCACATATCATCCTCTCTTGGCTGATGAATCAGTATTCCTCTATGTTGAACAACAGTTGAAGGAAGCCCTGACGGTGGCAAGAGTGCAGAATGAACTCTGGGTGGGGGATTTCAATGCCTACCACCAAGAGTAGCTCAGCAGCAGCAGTACTGATTGAGCAGGTCAGGTCTTAAAGGACACTGTTGCTAGAGTGGATCTGAAACAAACTGAATTAGGTTTATTGTCACATGTCCTCACATGAATACTGTGAAAAGTTTAAACGCAGCACTTATGGTGACATCTTAGGTAGAAAAGTTCCTAGGTGTAGAATCTTGTACAAAGCCGAAAAATAAAATTAAAATAAAGAAAACAATGGGTTGGCAGTAGATGACTAGGGAACCAACAAGAGGGAAAAACATAACTGACCTCATCTTTATCAATCTGCTGGTTGCTGATGTAATTGTGCATAACCGCAGGACTAAAAGTGACTACTGTGATGAAGACACACCTTCACATCAAAAATTCCTTCCATCAGGCTCTGCGGTCCCATCACCGTGGTAAGTGGGTCAGATTTTGAACTGAGCCAGCAAGTCAAGGTTGGGCATCCACAACATGCCGTCAGCCATTAACAATAGTACTCCAAAACAATTTGCAAACTCATGGCCCGGTATTTACCCCACTTTACTATTAATATCAAGCCAAGGAATCAACCTTGGTTCAATAGAGAGTCCAGCAAGGCATGCTAGGACCAGCACCAGCAAACCTAAAAATGAGGTGTCAAACTGATGAAGCTACCAAACAGGACTACTTGTATCCTAAACAGCAATGATAGGGTTAAGTAATTCCACAACCAAACGGATTATAATCTAAGTTCTGCAGTCCTGCCACATCCATTTGTGAATGGTGACAGACAATTAAACAACTCACTAGAGGAAGTAGCTCCACAAACATCATCATTCTCAGTGATGGAAGAGCCCAAAACATCAGTGCAAAAGATAAACCTGAAGCAGGTGCAAAAATCTTTGACCAGAAATGCTGAGCAGATGATCAATCTCAGCCTTCTCCAGATTTCCCCAGCATCACAGGTATCAGCCTTCAGTCAATTTGTTTCATTCTACATGATATCATGAGAAAGTTGGAGGCACTGGATTCTGCAAAGGCTATGCATCCTGTCAACATTCTGATAATATATTGAAGATCTGTGCTCTAAAACCTGCTGCACCCCAAGCCAAACAATTTCAGTGCAGCTACAACACTGAGATCTACCTGATTTGTCCAGGTATGTCCTGTGCTCAAAAAGCCAGACAAATCCAACACTTAATCGTCAGTAAAGTGATTGAAAATGTTATCAATAGTGCTATCAAGCAGCACATGCTCAGTAATAACTTGCTCACTGACACCCAATTGGGGTTCTGCCAGGACCACTCAGTTCCTGCTCTCATTGGAGACTTGGTTTAAACAGGGACAAAGGACCTGAACTCTAGAGGTGAGAGTGACAGCGCTTGACATCAAGGCCACATTTGCAAGGAGCACCAGCAAAACTGTTCTCGGTGGAGTGGGATGGGAAGGAAGTGTGTTTGGCCACGGGGTAGTGGGGTTGGTTGGTGTGGGTGTCCCAGGGATGTTCTCTGAAACGACAGGCAAGTTGGCGTCCTATCTTTCTGATGTAGAGGAGACTACATCGGGTGCAACGGACAGAATAGATGATATGTGTGGAAATACAGGTAAATTTCTGTCGGATGTGGAAGGATCCTTTGGGAACCTGCAGATAGTTGCTCCAGTCTATGTTTGCCAGATCCTACCAAATGATATTGAAAATGGCTTTCCCCAATTCAGAGATTTAACTTCTGCAATTTCTATTTGGTGTCAGACCATTTTAATCGGAATCAACGGACAACAAATGAAAGTCATACATTCTTGCACAGAAGCAAGAAGGTCAGATGCAAAGACATAGGAAGAAGCACAGTTATTTTCATATCTAACAATACGTGTACTTCATTGCAGTGCTTATGCATCAACTGCAACCAATAACCTTTGACAATCGGTATGTTGATGCAGAATGTAGCACGTGTTTTAGAAACAATGTTATAGCAAGAATATCATTATTTCAGAAATATGAGCTAGCATTGGTAGTCACAGCAGATTGATTTTGTGAAACTTCATAATGGACTCTAAGGTGATGGGAGTTACCTACCAGTACCGTATGTGGTAGAAATGGCTGAAGGGTATCCTCCCATTCCGTGCCCAGGCAAAGTAGGGGTTGCCACAGAAACCACCGGCGTAGCCAATGACTGTGCAGCTTGTGAGTTGTTTATTCTCTGATTCTACAGAAAATCAAAAAAATTGTGATTTTTATTTTTTTAAAATGCTTTGTATGTCTTTTTAATAGTAGTCACAGAAATAAATGAAACGTAGACCAGACATTTTTAATAAACTGAATCATTTGACATAATTAGCTTTTAAGAACTCTTCCAAACCTATCATTTACAACACTTCAGGAGACTAGATGTTCCCAAGGTAACCAATTACATCAGTATCTCCATAGCAACCAGCCTAGTCACCAGTAAAAGATTGTGCTTTTGTAGCCGGCAAAAGACCAGATAGAAAACAAAAAAAATGCACACCATGTCAGTTATTTCACTTTTATTGAAAAAAATCTGAAGTAGTGGATCTCAGTCATACTTTATAAAGAATTGACTAGTTTTATCTTAATTGTAAGAAGAAGCGAGAAATCTAAATATTTTATATAACCAGTAGGTGGTGCTATGTTTCTTTTGGTTCACAGTTATTGGGCTGTAACATTCTTATGAAGGCAACACATTTTCAGTTTTGTTTACCATTTCCCATTTAATACCAGAACTATCAGATCAAAGTAAGTAATTGACTATTAGACGAATAATGTTCAACTTTGCAGTTTTAGAAATGTATTCAGTTAATGTTATTTGCCTGCATTTTCAACCCATCTAAATCTAGCTTTTAAATTTTATGAAAATCATAGATATGAAACTCTGAAAATTTGTAACTATACTTTTTTTTTAAAAACAATGTTCAAGATAGAAAATAAATAGTCACATCTTTTTGTTAAACAGTATGGTACTGCCTATCCTGCCTTGTTCAAAAATAATATTAACCTGAAGATTTTTAACACTGCTGAAAAGAGAAACAATGTCAAAGCTTTTGTCTTGCGTTCATCAGGACAGAAATGCAAGATAGCACATTTCAAAGGGAACAACAATGCAGTATAAATTATTATTCTCTTTGAAATTTGCCAATTCTGTGATTCTGTCCTGATGAGTGCAAGATAAAAAGCTTCGATTTTGTGTCTTATTTTTCAGCAATAGTGGGGTAATTGTATCAGTGAAAAGGGGATGTAGATGAATGCTTTCATTTAGTAATCAAAAAACAAGAAGTCACTATTATTTGTTGATTTGGGCATAGTTTGAAGGCATCAGCAGAACTCTCACTTACCTGTAACAAATCAACATCCTCCGACTGACAGCATATAAAAGGAGCAATGAATAACTGTTAGCTGAAATATTAATGTTTTTCCTCTCACCTGACCTGTTGAGCACTTCCAGAATTATCTGTCTAAGTTAAAAATTTCCAGAAACTGCAGCATTTGAGTTTGGACCTATGATGAGGCTTGATTTTTGGGAAGACTATAAAGTAGGATTGCTACTCACCTGGGGCTCCAATCAATAAATAAATCCACCTATAAAATCACTGCAGACTGCATGAATAATTCAGAATATTTTAAATCAAATGTACCTTTTTTCCTACATCTCCCTAGGTTATGCACCTTTTGCTCTAATATGGCTTCACTTGTAACCTGCAACTAGGTTTCAACCAATAAGCGCAGAGCCTTGTGCTAAACAGAAGGTGACAGAATACTGGGAATTAGCTTTATTTTATTTATTATGTAGCAATGCCAGCATTTGTATAACACATTTCATCAATGGAACAATAAAAATTAACTTCGCAAATTTAAAAAGCATTGCAGGTATACACGGCAACGCCATTTTGTGGCACATTGAATTTAAAGTGAAACTGAATTTAAGTTTTTTTTATGGTTACTTCATTGTATTTTTACACATACAACACTAAAAGGAGAACTTAAATATTATTTCACTTGTGTTTTAAACCTACTTTGTGTGACAGAAACATGTAGGTTTATTATACATCATCATGCTGTCAATTTCTATGATATAAGCATCAAAGTATTTTGCTTCTCACACTAAACTCCTCTCCCAAATGCCTGATATGAAACAAAAATGATTAATATTATCAAAAGTATTCTGTTGTATATACTTTTTTTCTATTTTAGAAGATTTTAGACAAGCATCCACTTACCACTGATGGCATATTCTTTGAACCTGGTGGAATGAGAACCCGGAGGTCAGGTTTCCGGTTGTTCATTCCCAAATTCATGGGAGGGGGTGACTTGGTTTGCATGTTCTTGTTCATACTGCCAGGCGAGACCAGCAGACCTGGCGAATTGCGGGGGTTTCCATACCCATTTCCTGTTTCATTAAAGATTCATTATGAGCAACAATATATTTAATATGTGACACATATTTAATATGTGACAAATAAGGAATAAGCAATCAGCAGCTAATCTTCAAATATTTACAGGAAATATACTCAAAAAAAATGTTTATTCATCATCTGCTAATTTCCTTAAGATCATAGAAAACATTCATTGTGTGGAGAAATTGTTTCAATGGAATACTCAAATGAAATGATGTTATTGGTCTCTTTGCATTACCAATATCTGAGCATTTAGTTTGAAACAACAATTTCAAAGCAGCTCAGAATCCGTTTTATTCATTGTTCTAAGGAAAAGATGAATGATTAAATGACAAATCCCCAGCAAATTCCCCCTTTTAAAAACTGAGTTTCCAATAGGATGGTGATGATATCAAGAGCAAGTAATTTGGATTACTTCCTACCTGATGCATGAAGGTGCTGAATTAATGGTCATAGTTGAAATGGAAATACTGAAACACTAATAATTATATCTTTCTGGGTAATTAGGTATCTCTACACCATCTATTAAACCTTTGAAAGCTAGCAGCCTATGATGAGGACATCAGAACTCTGCTTAAATAAAAATACAATAGAAACAAATAAGTATAATTAAAGGAGCATTAATGTGAATGATTTATTAATACAAAACAGGTTCTCTGAAAGAAAGGAGTATCACTTCACTTGGTTAACTAATAAGTGAATGATATGATAAATGAATCTAATAATGAGGAAAACAATAGCCGCATCACCACACTGCATATAATAAAAATAAACACTTCAGAGAAACTCGCCTGTCTCAAGGAAAAATTGTAGTTGCAAACATTTGTTGAAAATCAAAGGGCAACAATTAGTTCAGACACGACTGACATTTTAAATAATCCGTTACATCAGTACTGTGTTTGTTAGGGACTGACTTGAACTGAAGTAAAAGCATGAAAAATTTAAACTAATGCAACTGCAAGTTTTCAAATACACAAGTTTGACACAGTTTAAAAGTCCAATGTTACATTTTCAAAGGACACTCGAGCAAAGGGTTTAAATAAATTCAAAACCACAAAGATGGGGTAGCGAACGGTCACGCAAATGACAGGTATAATCCATTGTAAATAAGGTGGAAGGAGAAGGAACAATTTGGAGCATATGCTTAATGAATGCAGACCAAAGGGATGAATAAGCATAAGCATTCAAATACAAATGCCATTGCAAACAAAGTTGTGACAAGTCGAGACCATGGTGCCCGAAATGCACAGCAGGTCAGGCAGCATCCGAGGAGCAAGAGAATCGATGTTTCAGGCATTTACACTTCATCAGGAATGAGGCTTGTCAGCCAAGGGGCTGAGAGATAAATGGGAAAGGGGAGGTGGGGTGGGGGAAGGTAGCTGAGAACGCAATAAGTAAATTAAGGAGGGGGAGAAGGTGATAGGTCGGAGAGGAGGGTGGAGTGGACAGATGGGAAAGGCAAAGGACAGGTGAAGAGGACAGTCTGAGTGGAGGCTTGGGACTGGTATAATGTGGGGTGAGGAGAAATGAGGAAACTGGTGAAATCCACATTTATCCAGTATGGTTCCAGGGTTCCAAGGCGGAATATTAGGCGTTCTTTCGCCAGGCGTCGGATGATAAGGGTTTGGCAATGGAGGCAGCCCAAGGACTGCATGTCCTTGCGGAGTGGGAGGGGGAGTTGAAGTGTTCAGCCACGGGACGGTGGGGTTGGTTGGTGCGGGTGTCCCAGAGATGTTCTCTGAAACGATCTGCAAGTTGGCATCCTGTCTCTCCGATGTATAGGAGACCACATCGGGTGCAACGGACATCTGTGGAAGTACAGGTAAATTTCTGTCAGATGTGGAAGGATCCTTTGGGGCCTTGGATGGAGTTTGGGAGGGGGGGGGGGGGGGGGGGAGGAGGGAGGGGGAGGTGTGGGTGCAGGGTTTGCACTTCCTGCATTGGTAGGAGAAGGTGCCGGGAGTCGGGTGTGGATCTGACGAGGGGGTCACGGAGGGAATGGTCTCTGCGGAACACTGATAGGGGTAGGGAGGGAAATATATCTCTAGTGGTTGGGTCCATTTGTAGGTGCAGAATGGTGGTTCATGACACGATGCATACGGAGGTTGGTAGGGTGGAAGGAGAAGACTGAGGGGGTTCTGTCCTAGTTGCATTGGGAGGGGTGGGGTTCAGGGACAGAAGAGTGGGAAGTGGAGATGTGCTGGAGGGCATTGTCGACCATGTGGAAGGGAAAATTGTGATCTTGCAAGAAGGAAGCCATCTGGGAATTTTTAAGGTAGAATTAGTTATCCTGGAACAGATGTGGCGGAGGCAGAGGAATTTGGAATAAGAAATGGCATTTTTACACGAGGTAGGGTGGGAGAAAGTGAAGTCTAGGTCCCTGTGGGAGTCGGTGGGCTTGTAGTAAATGTCCGTGGTTAATTCGTCAGCGGAGATGGAGAGATCCAGGAAGGGGAGGGAGGTTTCCGAGATGGTCCAGGTGAATTTGAGGTTGGGGAGAAAAGTGGTAGTGAAGTTGATGAACTGTTCAACCTCCTTGTGGGAGCACGAGGTAGCACCGGTACAATCATTGACTTAATGTAGGAACAGATGAGGGGGGGGGGGGGGGGGGGGGGTGCCAGTGTCACTGGACTGTTTCACCTACCCAACAAAGAGGCAGGCATAGTCGAGCTCCACGTGGGTGCCCATTGCCATCCCTTTGGTTTGGAGGAAGTGGGAGGATTGCAAAGAGAAGTTGTTAAGAGTGAGGACCAGTTCAGCCAGGCGGATGAGGGTGTCAATGGAAGGGTACTCATTGGGACAATGGAAGGGGAAGAAATGGAGGGCTTGGAGACCTTCGTGTGGCAGATGGATGGGTACAGGGATTGGATGGTGAAGATGAGATGTTCGGGGCCGGGGAAACAAAAGTCTTGGGGGAGGTGAAGGGCGTGAGTGGTGTCCTGAACATAGGTGGGGGGTTCCTGGACTGAGGGGGACAGGACAGTGTCAAGATATACAGAGATGAGTTCAGTGGAACAGGAGCAGGTTGAGACAATGGGTCGAATGGGGAAGTCAGGTTTTTGAATCCACGGTAGGAGGTGCGGGTTCATGGATGATGAGGTTGGAGGCTCTGACTGGGAGATCCCAGAGGTGATAAGATTGTAGATGGTCTTGAAGATAATAGTTTGGTGATAGGAGGTGAGGTCATGGTTGAGGGGGCAGTAGGAGGAGGTGTCTGCGAGTTGGTGCCTCCCTTCAGAGGTCAGTGTGAAGACTAATTAAAATTTAGGTTTCATCAACAGAAACATAAAGTACAATAGTCAGGATGTAATAACAAGTTTGTATAGACAAAGATTAAACTATGTGTCGTGTGCAATTAGTAGTACCGATGACAGAGAGGATTTTAAAGTCAGAGAAGGCAATGCTGTGCAGATTATTCAGAATGATACCAGTAAAGGAAAACTACTGGTAAGTGGAAAGATTTGACAAACTGAGATTATATCCAGTGAGATAGACAAAACTGTGAAGAGATTTAATCGATTTATTAAAAATATTTTAGTGAATGGAGAAGGAAAATCCCTGTGTTCAGGGATTCAAAGACTGAAGAAGCAGGCTCAGAAAAAAAACATCTCTCTGCTGAGCATTGGTGGTGTACAGAATGTTTGGTGGAGACAGTATTTGTGCAGACTCATCTTTTAAAAGAAAAATATGTAAATATTTGAAGCAGAGAAAGATGGAGGATACTGAGGAGATTTTTCAGGGTGGATCGCTGCTCCAGCCCTCCTTCTGTGCTGTAACTTCTATAATTCAAAGGATGACTTGTTGAAATTGGGCTCCTCTTCCTGGTTCTACATTTGGTCAGGCATTTCCAGATAATGATGCACCTGAAGGTTAATGGTAAATTTTCTACACATAAGGTGGAATTTTCCCCTCCCTGTGAGATGAGTATGGTGAAAAAGAAGGATGAAAATGAAAAATCAGATTCTTGATGTTGAAAATAAATGCCCTGATTATCCCCTCAAATGTTAAGCAGAAACATTGGGATCTCACTCGAGTAGTGTCTATTTCATTTCCACGCATCTGAATCTGATGCAAGTCACAACTCACTCAATTTATGCGCCATTTACAATTCTCTTCTCCTCTACTGAGAAACTAGAGGTGCAAATTACGACAGGTAAAACAGAGCATGTAACAGGTGGCTTAGGCTGTTGAAAGCTTGTGCTGGCCAATATGTCACTGCTTCTTCTGCACAGCATCCCTACATGCTCCATTGTTACATTGATCCTTCATCCAAATAACTGTGTATCAGCAAACCACTAGCTTGACCATATCATTATGCCTGCTTTTGGACCAACTTAGCCACCTGGGTGGCACGGTGACTCAGTGGTTGGCACTGCTGCCTCACAGCATCAGGGACCCAAGTTTGGGTGCCTGTCTGTGTGGAGTTTGCACATTTTCTTCGTGTATGCGTGGATTTCCTTCTGGTGCTCTGGTTTCTTCTCACAATCACGAAGATGTGCAGGTTAGGTGGATTAGCCGTGGGAAATGCAAGATTACAGGGATAGGGTAGGGGTCTGGATGGGATGCTCTTTGGAGGGTCAGTATGGATTTGATGGGCAAAATGGCCTGCTTCTACACTATACGGATTCTATAATTTCAGGCCACCAACACTTGGAGCTCAGGGTCACTTAACATGCACACTCTGCTACACTTTGCAAATAGGGACAGCGACCCATCTCGTGCATTTACACATGCGGCTTTTATGCTAACATCGATACAAGCATCTTAGCTTACTTTTGTAACGTTCATCGACTTTAATGCTGAGTTACAGTCTGTCAAACTCTGTGGGTAAGTTTGCATTTTTAGTACAGAAAAGTGGCAGACAGCTTGTGACAGTGATTAGCACTGAATTCTTACTTAGACAGGGAGTAGACAGGTCCCTGTAAGGCATTGTGCTATATCACATTTGCAGCATGTGGCAGCAGCTTAGATATCAAATATATTTCATGTGCTTCAAAGAAATGGCACTATGAAAGTCAAAGGAGAACAGTCCTTTCTGGGGTGAAGGGGAATGAAGGCCATTCAGTCAGTACTTCCACATTCAATCAAGGGGGTTCCACTGAGACATGACGAGGGACACCCTGGAAGTCAAGTGCAAGCACACCTCAGATTCACTCAATCAGCTTGTAGCATTGTTAAGACCTCTATCCGAGGGAAGTTGTAGGTGTGGCAGCTAGGGGAGGGCTATTTTCCTGCAGTGAGATAAAGGGAGGGATTGCAAATTTTGGAGGTTGGTCCAAGAGCACTTGGTGGTCATGCCTAAAGGGGATAGATGGTGAAGTGTCCCCAGTGACTCTCAAATTTAAAAGAGAGATGAGGAGAAATTACTTCTCTCAAAGGGTCATGAATCTTGGAAATTCACTATCCCTGAATGCATTGGATGCTGAGAGAAAGTGAGGACTGCAGATGCTGGAGATCAGAGTCGAAAAGCGTGGTGCTGGAAAAGCACAGCAGGTCATGCAGCATCCGAAGAGCAGGAGAGTCGATTTTTCAGGCATAAGCCCTACGCGTGGATGCTGGAACATTGAATAAATATAAGGAGGAGAAGAGACAGGTTTTAAGTTTGTGATGGGTTGAAGAGTTATGGGGATTAGGAAGGAAAGTGGAGCTCAGATCAAAATGAGATTAGCCATATTTGTATCAAATGGTATAGTGCACTCAAGGAGTTGAATTGCCTACTCTTGTTCCTATTTCTTACGTTGAGAACTTCAGTCAGGATAAAGTTACATTTTAAAATTAACAAACATCCACCTCTCATGCTGCAACTGATGTGAAGTTTGACACAATTTGTTCACAGCAGCTACAGTACAAATTGTATGTCAACATGAGAAATGCATTACACTGTTCTAATAGACCATTAAAAAAACAAAATAATCTGACATTTGCACTGCAATGTTTCTTCTTACATTTTCAAGAATACATTCCATTCAAATTTCAGAAACTACTAAAGGATCATATCTGCATTCAGCAATTTAATTCAAATATTTTCAGCCTTTCGGCATAGCAACATTTAGAAAGAGCACTCAGAACACATGGTTATGGATTATGAATCAATTCTGCAAACTCCCTTCACAGAATTCAAAGAAAATAAATGAAAACTACATGTATGTGGTAGTTGACTAAGTTTCCTTTTGCATTTCATCAACTATGCAAACCGCATCCTTCTTACTCAGACTATTGTGGCCTATTTTGAGGCTTGGTGCTCCTCCTCAAGATAATCAATACAACAGAATGACTTAGTTTGATCTAGAAGCAGAAAGCTTTCCCAAGCTTTTAATGTACAGATTAAAACTTTCCTTCTCAGCTAGTTTAAAATTATGGTGGATCATGAAAATTATAATCTGCAATGCATCCATAAACATAGTATTAGAACTGTTTACCCACTATAAAGCATAAAAAATTATACATCTAAACTAGACATACTTCCGGACAATTACAGAAAAATGAGGAACACATGTTTTTCTTTATATAAATTCAAATCTTAAAGTCTCATGATTACATTTTCTACATGATGCTAATGGAAGTACTTTATAAAAAGGTTTATTACTAAACAATCATTTTAATTTTAAATTTTTATTTATCAGTAATACTTAATTTAATATTGCACAGCGCATGCCATTTGTTTTACTTGATAAAACTGAAGATTTACTGAACTGCATAACAGCTTGTAATGATTAATTTTTTTGCATAAAATGTGGTTTGTGCACAAGCTGCAAATATTAAAGTCCTGATGTGAAATCAGGAAACTATTAAGGATAAACCTCAGTGTGAAGTTCATTCATCAGCAATACCTATCTGCTCACTCAACGTGGTCTAAATAATGACCTTGATAAGTTAAAATCTGATACCTTCAGTAACAAGACATTTTTGTAGCTACCAGAAATAGAGTGCCCTGGTTTTTCATTATGTTTTCAGGGGCATGTGGCTTCCCCAATAGCTCAGTCAGTTTATCCAATGGGAATTAGAGCTAAAAAGAACAGGAAGGTCATCAGTTTTGATGCTTGGACTGTGCTTGCTATTTACCTAATCTCAATGGTATGGCCTTTGACTTTAATAACTTCAGGTAGTGAATGGAAAAGGAAACCAAAATCAGCCAAGTTTTTCCTTGTGCTTTCCATCTAGCAAACTGCACTGTGTGTGTGTGTGTGTGTGTGTGTGTGCGCGCGCGCGCGTGCGCATGTGTGTGTGTAATTGAGTATGACTGTGGTCATCAGGTGACAGGATGAGGTTTGGCTGTGATACCTGTTTGACTAGCTTGCCAAAACACAGTGCCAAAGCTCACTTATGGCTGATGACAGCCAGTTGGCTGATGTGGAAGGATAGTCAGAATCTATGGAGCAATACCACCGCAAGGAATTAATACCTTGAGAAAAGAAATCAGAAGGAAACTAGTGGGGAAACAAATGTAAGAGAAACAAATGAATCAAGGGTACAAGTTAAGTTTCATGAGTAAAATACAAAGATGACAAAAGGTGAGAACAACTCTGTATGCTTTTGAAAAGTTTAGAAGCTGCTCCAAAAGTCAATGATTGCACAAAGGTTTCTCTCTGAAAAAATGCCATGAAATAATATCTGCACAAATGTTGATTTCTGTCACATTGTTAAAATGGTAAAAATATCTGAAGGTCTGTTAGTAAGGGCTGTAAATGCCAGCAATGCTCACATACAGTGAACAAATAAAAAAAAGAAGTTGCTAACAGGCAAAAAATGACAATGAGCGATGATAAAGATAATAGAGCAGTTGGCCAAAGGTTTGACTTTCACACCCTGAAGACCAACATCAGAACAAGTAAACTTATGGGCTCAAAAGGTCAATATTGGAGAACGGTAGATACCTTAGAGGCACGTGAGCTGGAAGAGATTCCAAAAATTTTTATGGACAAGAATGAAGATTTTAAAATTAAGATGTTTAAATAGGAGTCAATCAAGGTCAACAAGTACATGAGTGATAGCTGAATAGGTCTTGGTATGACTTTGAATATGAGCAGTCAAATTTTATATGACTTTACAGTTACAGAGGTTGTAAAATGCAAGACTGACCACAACTGCAGGAACAATCAAGTATAGATTAGGTTTTCAAGAGCAGATAAGCTGAGGCAGGGCATAGTCAAGTGACGTTGCAGAAATGGAATAGGTTGTCTTAGCATTGGGACAGATACTCCGTGGCTTCGAATATAGTGTCAAAATTGTAAGGCATCTGGTCAGTTTCATAATTGCTAGGGAGAGGGATGGTAACAGTAGCTAGTGAATGGATGTCAAACAAGCAGTGTGACAATTTAAAGAGGGCTGATGGGTTAAAAGAGCCGACAGTGAGATGAAACTGGAAGTTCTCAAACCCTGTGTAAAAACCAATGTTGAACCTTCAGATGACAACTGTGAGAAGCAGCAAGCAAATAAGAAACAGGAGATAGCCAAGAATTGATCTAATACCTTAGGTTTTAACTACTGACTCATTGTCTTAGACTTTTATTGCTAGAGATCAAAGACATTAGTCACTGTATATAATATGGATGACTATTAATGATAATATAGTTTCAGAAAAGTATACAGCAGTGATTTCAATTAAAACTAAAAGTACAGTATTTATGTTTATAAGTGCTTAAATTAAAGTCATGAATTTGAATTTCCCTCATGTATAAATTAGTGTACTTACAACTTACAGTTATTAGAGGGATTTTCTATCTAAAATATTAGATGAGGAATAAAGGGAGTGGCCAAACAAATTTGTAACTGATATAATGGAAATTGTGCAGTTCTCAAGAATGTAGCATGAAAATATACTACTTGAAGAACTTCATCAGTTCTAGTGGTCACAAATATAACCCATGGTCATTTTTTCCTCTGTTAATATCATTGTCATTAATGGTTACCAAAGGTAAAATAATAATGCTGTCGGCTATTGGTTTCTGAGAGTGAATGTCTGTTAGACTTGGACAAGTTGTGTTTCTCGAACAAAGAAAATATCACACATTTTGGCTTTTACAGTAAAGTCTTATCAGTGACTGGTTATGTGAAGAGGTTTTAAATATTTTACAAATTTCAAACATGTCTCCAAAAATTACAACATTTATAGGTGTGATTTGCAAATTATGTGAATACCAAGCTAGTATATTAAAATCGAATATCTTTGATAAGCTGGCAAAAGCAACACTACTTATGTATCATTGCATTGAGTAGAGCAAAACAGGG
Organism: Hemiscyllium ocellatum; assembly: GCF_020745735.1. Lineage (NCBI taxonomy): Eukaryota > Metazoa > Chordata > Chondrichthyes > Orectolobiformes > Hemiscylliidae > Hemiscyllium > Hemiscyllium ocellatum. The sequence goes on from NC_083402.1 coordinate 50,036,734, forward strand.
TGGGGAATGACATCAGTCAAACAATGAACATTTTGTTTTAATAAACACTTTGGGAATGTGTAATAGTCTGAAAAACAAACCACTAAATAAGTTGTGTTCAGTCACAGAGAACTAACTGTAGCGGAGTCCACATGCTTTTAATACGCCTATATCTTCCTGTGCCAGAGTGGTAGGATGTGGGTTTGGAGTCACGATTCCTCACACAGTGAGTTCCTGATCCTGCAAGTTCCACTAGGGAGGTGACAAGAACAGTCCAGACACAACCCTACGAATTTGGAGGCAAAAAACAAAAAGAAAACTCATGCTATGCTAAATTCTTGTGTATTCTAGATATCAAGAATAGCAGCAGCACAGCCCCGAGTATATATTTTTCTTTTTTATATTCACAATAGTATATTACAGAAAAATAATAATACAAGAAAAGCCCAAAACCAATGTACTATGGAAATATTAGTGCAAAAAGGCGATGCAGAAGCAGAGATGTCTAGGCTCATAAACATAAATGTCTGAAGTCAAAAAAGCCAGTTGATTAGGCTATTTTAAAAAAAAAATAAACAGACGGGAAAATTAACATTATAAATAGTAAGAGTACAAAAACAAGTTAGTTATGCCAAATCTTTGCAAATCATGGGTTAGGTCTCAGCTGGAATATTGCAGCTATTCATTCATGGGATGTAAGCTTCCTTGGCTGGGCTTGCAATTATTGCCATCCCTAATTGCCCTTAACAAAGTGGTTGTGAGCTTTCTTTTTGAACCATTGCAGTCCATTTGTTGCAGGTAGACCTACAATGCCATTAGGGAGGGAGTTCAAGGATGTTCAAGGATTATCTTACACTGAAAGACTGGAGCGACTGGGCTTGTATACCTTGAGTTTAGAAGACTGAGAGGGGATATGATTGAGACATATAAGATTATGAAAGGATTGGACACTCTGGTAGCAGGAAACATGTTTCCGCTGATGGGTGAGTGCCGAACCAGAGGACACAGCTTAAAAATACGGGGTAGACCATTTAGGACAGAGATGAGGAGAAACTTCTTCACCCAGAGAGTGGTGAGTGTGTGGAATGCTCTGCCCCAGAGGGCAGTGGAGGCCCAGTCTCTGGATTCATTTAAGAAAGATTTGGATAGAGCTCTCAAGGATAGTGGAATCAAGGGTTATGGAGATAAGGCAGGAAGAGGATACTAATTAGGAATGATCAGCCATGATCATATTGAATGGCGGTGCAGGCTCGAAGGGCTGAATGGCCTACTCCTGCACCTGTTGTCTATTGTCTGTCTATTGTCTATCGATGTTAACACAGTGGCAGGAAAGAATAATTTATGAGAGTACACCTGGAGTTTTGTGCACAGTTGTGGCCCCCTTATTTGAGGAAGGGTGTAGTGGCATTAGAGGCAGTTCAGAGGAGGTTCACTAGATTGATCCCAGAGATTTAGGGTTTGTCATACAAAGAGATTGAACAGTTTAGGCCTATATCCTCTGGAATTTCGAAAACTGAGGGGAGATTGAATTGAGGTATTCAAGATGGTAAAATATATGGATAAAATGGATGTGTAGTGATGCTTCCTCATGTGGAGCATTCTACAACAAGAGGTCATAAGTCTTAGGATAAGGGGTAGCAAATTTACAACAGAGTTGAGGAGAAACTACTCCCAAACTGTTGTGAATTTGTGGAATTCGCTACCCGAAAGTGCTGTGGATGTTGCAAGAGTGAGTAAATTTGAGGAAGAGTTAGACAGATGTTTAATTGGTAATGAGTTGAAGGATTATGGGGAGAATGCAGGAAAATTGGGGTGACGAGCATATCAGTCATGATTGAATGGCAGAGCAGTCTCAACAGGCCAAATGGGCTCCGACACATTATGAACTTACATTTCCAAATGAGTGTGTTCATTCCCATGGAAAGGATCATCCATTTGGTGGTGTCTCCATGTATTTGCTGCCCTGGTCCTTCTAGGTGATAGCGGCCATGGGTTTCAAAGGAGTTGCAAATGAGCCTATATGGTGCTGTTGCTGTATGGCAGTGGTACAGGAAGTGATTATTTGAGGATATAGTGCCAATTAAGTGGGCTACTTTGTCCTGAATGGTGGCAAGCTTCTTGAGTGTTGCTGGAGCTGCATATCATCCAGGCAAATGGGAGTTCTTCCATCAGACTCCTGACTTATGCCAACTGACTTATGGTGAACAGGCTCTGGGGAATCAGAAAAGGAGTTATTTACTGCAGTATTTCTAGCCTCTGACCTGTTCTTGTAACCACTGTATTTATACAGCGGATCCAGTCCAGTTCAGTTTCTGGTCATGATCTGATGCCTTGAGACTTCAGGTGGTCCAGAGTTGATATTGAGGACTGTATATTATAATGCTGTCGCCTGAGCTGTATCTGTTGAGCTGGGTAGACAAGAGATATCAGGGGTGATAATGGTGTTGTCAGGGGTGTTGGCGTGTAAAGTATAATTCTGTGAGTGTAACTAACCCAGGCAGTTGTTTGACTACTCTGTGAGACGGCTTTACCAATTTTGGGAGTTGGTTAAGAGTATTTTCCAGGGTTGACAGAGCTATGTTTTCTGTTGTCATTTCTGGTACCTATATCATTGCCTGGTGTCCAACTGGTTTCATTCCTTCTTCGAGACTCGTTAGCAATTGATCCATCCAATTGGTTTACCAGGTTATTTCGAAGGGCAGTTAAAAGTCAAGCACATTGCTGTGGGTCTGGAGTCACCTGGCGATCAGGCAGGGTAACATTGGCAGATTCCGTTTCCCAAAGGGGAATAATGAACCAGGTGGGTTCTTATGACAATTGACAATGATTTCATGGACATCATTAGGTAGTCCCAGATTTTATTGAATCAATTTCCACCAATTTGAACCCAGGTCACCAGAATAATTAAACGTGTCTCTGGACTACTGATCCAGTGACAACATCACTACATCCATGTCTTCCCTTAGAATTGTTTTAATGACCTGTCCAGATGCAATACTATATACCTATGGTACAGGTGGGCCTCGAAGCCAAATCTACTGGTGTATGTGCCACAAGACCCTCGCCTCCACTTATAGCATGTGGGAAACCTGGAAACATAGGCAGCATGTCTGTCATTGGGAATTCCATAGTTACTTTTTCAGCATCTGACTTCTGGGTTATCCATCCAGTTAGCATCATTGATAGCATTTAAAATTAAGTCCAGCATTTACAGAAGAGTACTTGCTCATTGAGGCATCACACCTAAGCTCATTCCTTTATACTTTATACAGATACTTTTAGTCAAATTTCAATCTCCCCAACATTCTCACCTCTGAATCCTACCTATTGAGTGCAGCACTCATTTTTGTGTTCAACAAAACTAACCAATGTAATTTCATGATTGCAACTTTATTAAGAAATAGCTAGCAATCAACAACTGAATAATTCCATATATCATAAATTGGCAATTGGCTACTTAAAAAGCTTGGTTCCATGATGCTGTAAACATTCAGACCAAATCAGTTTTATGACCTTTTCAATCCACTATCATTTTCCTCACCAGACCGAGGAAATAGTGAGACTGTTCAAATTTACCAAATTAGTTTATCTCTCTAAATATTATTACATGGCAAAAATAATCCAAGCAAGTAAATTTAATTGAAACCAAGCAAGCAAAATGTTCTAAATGCTTGAGCTTTCATGTCACAATGTATGACATTAATGTCTACCTTCAATACAAAATACAGTTATTCAGATTAATTTCAACATAAGTAGGTAAATTACAATGTACTAAATCAAAACTCATAAGAACTGTATCATGCCTATCACATGCATACATAGCGATTTACATGGATTTAGCTTTGTACTATTCTTGCCCAGAAATACAATCTCGAGACTGAATAACATAGTAAGAAAACAGAAATATGATGGTGTTTATAAACTTCTAGAGTCCTGTAATGTCTATGTGCTGAGATTTACAATATCAGAAGGCTCCTCACCACTTAATGTGGCTTACTGTAAGTTCAGTGAATAAGAGTCTGCAAGCTCAACACCTAACAAAACTGGCAGTGAAGATGGCTCATTATCTAACCTATTGATGTCACCCTTGTATGTGAATCTTGAGATATCTTTAGACTTTCACTGTTGCTGGATTTTAATTATATGAAAAGTTCTTGGATTTATCCCACTTTTGATTCAATTCAGATGATCTCACACTTTGGACATTGACAGCCATCTGATAGAGTGTTTGACAACTCATTTCCTACATCAATATCTTTTATTAATGATGTGTACCCTCTACACTGTTTTACCAAGCCATCAATCTTTGTGTCAACAGAATTCTTCAAGACAAGACTCTTCATTATCTTATCAAAATCATTAATAATTATAGTGACTAGTTGAACTGAAAACATAAATTCTTGTGAGGCACCACTACTAATCAACACCTTTGAATTTGAATGAGAACACATTACTCCTGTTCTCTGTCTTCTACCAACTATTCCTTACCAGTTCAACAATGTCTTTAAATTAGTATTGGTGAAAAAAATTGTCCAAATTTTTCACCTTGCACTCATCAAATCAATTGATTCCTGAAGAAGGGCTTATGCCCGAAACATCGATTCTCCTGCTCCTTTGATGCTGCCTGACCAGCTGCGCTTTTCCAGCAACACATTTTTCATCACTCATCAAATCAATACCTTGTATAAGAGGAGAATGGTGTCTGGTGAGCAAGTAGACTAACTGGTAGAGGTATTGCAACGGAAAATATACAAGATAGAATCATAGAGATATACAGCATGGAAACAAACTCTTCAATCCAACTCGTCCTAAATAAACAGATATCCTAAATAAATCTAATCCCATTTGCTAGTATTTGGCCAATATCCCTCTAAACCCTTCCTATTCATATACCCATCCAGATGCCCTTTAAATGTTGTAATTGAACCAGCCTCCACCACCTTCTCTGGCAGCTCGTTCCATATACCCATCACCCTCCATGTGAAAACGTTGCCCTTTTAGGTCCCTTTTACATCTTTCCTCTCACTTTAAATATACACCCTCTAGATTTGAACTCTATGATTCTTAAAAATGTCTATAAGGTCACTCCTCAGCGTCCAACTCTCCAGGAAAATAGCCCCAGCCTAATCAGTCTCTGGCTATAGCTCAAATTCTCCAACCCTGGCAACAGTCCCTTAAACCTTTTCTGAACCCTTTCAAGTTTCAGAACATCCTTACGATAGGAGGAGACCAGAACTGTATGTAATATTCCAAAAAAATGGCCTAATCATGTCCTGTACAGCTGCAAAATGACCTCCCAGCTCCTATACTCAATGCACTGACCAATAAATGCAAGCATATCAAATGCCTTCTTCATCATCCAATCTACCTGTGACTTCACTTTCAAGGAGCTATGAACCTGCATTCCAAGGTCTCTTTGTTCAGCAATACTCCCCTGGATCTCACCATTAAGTGTATAGGTCCTGCCGATATTTGCTTTCCCAAAATGCAGCACCTCACATTTATCTAAATTAAACTCCATCTGCCACTCATTGGCCCACTGGCCATCTGATCAAGGTGCGTTGTACTTGGAGGTAACCTTCTTTGCTGTCCACTACACCTCTAATTATAGTGTCATTTGCAAACTTACTAACCATACTTACTATGTTCAAATCCAAATTATTTATATCAATGACAAAAAGCAGTGGGCCCAGCACTGATCCTTGTAGCACACCACTGGTCACACGTCTCCAGTCTAAAAAGCAATCATCCACCAACATCCTTTCTCTTCTACCTCTGAGCCAGTTCTGGATCCAAACAGATAGTTTTTCCATTATTCTGTGTGACTTAACCATGCTAATCAGTCTACCATGAGGAACCTTGTTGAAATCCTTATTGAAGTCCATATAGATCACATCCATTACTCTGTCTTCATCAATCCTCTTTGTTACTTCTTCAAAAAACTTAGTCAAGTTAGTGGGATACAATTTCTCACACACCAAAGCCATTTTGACTATCCCTAATCAGTTCTTGCCTTTCCAAATACATGCACATCCTGTTCCTAAGGATTCCCTCCAACAACTTGCCTACCACCGATGTCAGGCTCAACAGTCTATATTTTCCTGGCTTTTCCTTACCATCTTTTTAAAATACTGGCACAACGTTGGCCAACCTCCAGTCATCTCGTACCTCACCTGTGGCTATCGATGATAGAAATATTTCAGCAAAGGGCCCAGCAATCTCTTCCCACAGAAATGATAGCTGATGGTTATCTACCAAGCTTTGTTTAAATATTAAATTTTCAACTGGATAGGTTAATTCTGATTGGTCAAGACAGACAAAAAGAGCATTTCCATGAGCTACTTCTGTTCAAACTCAACAAAATCTTTGACAGTATTCTGTGGCTCTTTTATTAGGATAATACCTTGACCAACCAGAGTCAACCTGCCTAGTTTAAATTTTAAACAAAGCTTGTTAGTTAACTGCTGGTCAGTAATTACGAGTACAGTCTCCTTGGCAATATTTCTACCACAGCCCCCTTGTAAATCATACATCATTCTTCTCTGCTATACTATAAGTGTCCCTTTACATTTGCATGCCTCACAAATTGTCCGGATGAATGCAAGACAATAAAACAATTCTCAAATATGTCTTTATTTCCATGATCTTTAATTTTAATTAACTGCCTATTGTGTTGAAGCATTTCAAATTGTTTCTACATGTTCATATATCCTACATCCATAATCTTATCCTATGTCCTTTAGTTACTTCCTTGAAACATTCAATTATGATCATTAGGTATGATGGATCCTTTACAAATCCACGTTGTCACTCTCTAATCAATTCAAATTACTCTTGAGTATTCAGATGCTTTATCCTCAATTACAGATTCCAATAACATGATGAAATGGCTGAGCAAACTGTTCTTTCATGTCTCGATATGGAATTGAGTCTAGCTTAAACTGATGATAACTACTTTGCTGGGTGCAAGTGTCTCAATAAAACTGGATATTCTTAATGTCATGAGTACATTTTCACATCACAAACCTGGTCAGAATTTCAAAGAATGACTATAATTGCCAAATCTATAACTGATGCAACTCACTGTGCAAAGGCGTGGTGAACAAATAGATATGACAGATTAGACAATAGACAATAGGTGCAGGAGTAGGCCATTCTGCCCTTCAAACCTGCATCACCATTCAATATGATCATGACTGATGTTATGTGCTGAGGTAACTTAGAAAAGGTGAGTTCAAGCAGAATATTTTACTTCCATATTTTCCCAGAATGAATCGTCAGGAACTGACAGAGATCATGTCAAGCCAGGGCTATCCTCAAATAGCAGAATTGAGGTACAGAACATGTTGGTACCACCAATAATGCAATATTCGAAAGTAAGAGTTCAAATCAACATGTTGAAGTAAAAGCTCAAAATACTTCCTCAAAAACATACAAGCAGATTGAGAATAAAACAAAACTGTTGACACAAACTGAAGATGCTATCCATACAACAAAGAAGGCCACCACTGAGAAGGGATAATGTAATATTTCAAAATTTGCAGATGACACAAAGCTGGGTGGAAGGGTGAGCTGTAACAAGAATGAGAAATGTTGCAATATAATTCGGGCAGTCTGAATGAGCAGGAAAATGCATGGCTGATGCAGTTTTATGTGGACAAATGTGAAGTTGTTCACTTTGGTAGCAATAATAGGATGATAGATTATTCCAGTTAAACTGAGAGAGAGGAATGTTTAATGAGATCTGGGTGTTCTGGTGCATCAGTCACTTAAAGTATGTGTGCAGGTGTGGTAGACAGTATGTTGATCTTAACAGTGAAAGGATTTGAATAGAGGAACAAGGATGTCTTACTGTAATTATACAGGACATTGGACAGGCCACACCTGGAATATGGTGAACAGTTTTGATCTTCTTCTCTGAGGAAGGACATCCTTGCTTTACAGAGTGCCAGAAGGGTTCACCAAATTGATTTCTGGGATGGCAGGACTGTGTATGAGGAAACATTAAATTAGTTAGGACTGTATTCATTGGAGTTTATCTGAATGAGTGGGATCAAGAATGATTTTCCCAATGGTGGCAGAATCCTAAAAAATGGCTCATAGTTTAAGGATAAAATGACTGAGATGAAGAGAAATTTCTTCAGCCAGAGCGGTGTGCCTGTGAAATTCACTACCACAGAAAGTGAATGAAGCCATTATGTGCTGTCGAGAAGGAGATAAATATAACTCTTGTGACTAAAGGGTTCAAGGGAATATGGGGAGAAGCCAGGATTAGGGTTTGAACTTGATGATTAGCATGATCAAACTGAAAGGCTGAGCAGGCTTGGTGAGCCAAATGGTTTACTCCTGCTCCTATCTTCTGTGTTTCTCTGAATGACCAATGTCCAAAAAACTATTCTATTTCAAGGAAGGAACTGCCCGTTTCAGCAGGAAAGACATCTTGTGAAGGAATTCAAAGAGGTTAAAGGCCCTTTTAGTACTGAAAAGAAGTAATTGTCTGTTTCAGCAGGAAAGATGCTCTCTCCAAAGGAAACACAAATGTTTAAACATTGTCCAATTTAAAAGGATCCTATGTACCTCGGAATATTATGAAGCAAATCAAACCAGAAATTAATAGACTTCCAAATTTAAAGAAAATGTGCTCTGGAAAAATAATAAAATCTCCAGATTACCTCTGTTTGTAAACTCGAAGACTTGGGGGTGGGGTGGGGTGGTGGGAAGTGGGGTGGGGAGAGATAAGGTTGTGATAAATGAAATTATTTGCACAAGTGTATAGTAATAATATTTGGGAAAAGCATTGACAAAATGCTATTTGTGGATACGAAACTTCGGAATGCCATAAACACCACCTACTTGACAACGTCAATGGACTTGAAGGCAGAATAACATATCTTCTCTGTGAAGTCACACCTCAAAATCTCCGTAATAATGTCTATTCTATCAATGAAACCTGTAACTAGTTATTAATTTGCAATAAACTCTCTCTCTCATTAACTACAAGAGACTTATAGTTAATGAGCTGGTTATCCTTTACCACAATGGTCCAAACAGGCCCTATAGTTTCCCACACTTAAAAAGAATTAAAGATCTAATCTCATGAATGTGTTATTTTAACACCACTATAATCCTTTAAAAACAGGAATCATGGACCAATTCTTTGGCAAACAGCATACATCATGTGATACTATTTGAACAATCACAAGATAAAAAAAAACAAGGTTCGAGCCTAATTTTTTCATAAACTTGTTAGCATGAAATTCAATGAAGTATGATCATGAGGTCCGCTGGCAAATTATTTGCCACATATGTAAGAATTCCATGATAGCTACTTGTAACAAATTGAAATAAGAGAAATAATCAATTATTCAATATAAAGGAAACTATATATAAAGCATTGAATCTGCTGAACGAAATACCTTTGTATTCTATTTAAGTTATTTGTCACTGTCTCACTAACATTAAGTATCTAATTTATATATTGTTAAAGTAGTAAATATGAAACATTCTACCTTTATACTATTTCCTTCTTTGCAGTTCACCTATTCTTCAACTTTTAACTTGTTCAAATCATCAATTTCTTCACAAACTGTTTTTTTTTGTAAAGCTGACTTTAATATGGCAAATAAAATGCTATCTGGTTTTATAAATAGAAAGTTGACAAGAACTATGAATAAGGTTTTCCTTTTCTAAAATCAATGTACCAAGATTAGAGTTAGCACATCACATGCCAGTAACTGAAAAGAACATACTTTCCAAGTTAAAACTATGGTGTTCTGCCAAAGAAAATGGTTCTATCAATGCAGACTGCCAACATACAGTAGGCATTAGCAATAAAGCACTAATTTAAATAAAATGTAAAATGGATGTTAGAATTTCCATTAATCACAACAAGCAAATTCTCTAAACTGCTTTTAACAAACAAAATGCATTGTTCAAAAGATTGTTTCATTTGACTTTACTCGTCAAACAATTTTAAAGCTAAATAATAACAAGTACTGAGCACATTCTGTTTTAAAAGACAAATGAAGAAGAAAGATTACTTTTCATGTTTCCTGTTGAAAACTAATGGACACAAGACTCATTGAAAATTTTACATTCTCTTAACATGACATCAGAGCAGACAGTGAAGCCCCCTGAGGACCATTCACTCCCTTTCTGCCCTTTGGCACTGCAGGCAATACAAGTAAGTCTCATTTGGCTATTCTACTAGATTTTTAAAATTAAACTGCTGTTATTTTCCAATACATATTTAATGAGAAACAATACATTAATAATCAACTTTAATTATGCTTTCAAGGACTTCACTCATTTCCAGATAGCTTTTTATTATGTCTGACTGTAGGCTTACGCTCAATATGTGAAAAAGTTTATAGTTTGAGCTGGTGCTTGTGCAAAATAAGAGTTTGTCTGCATCTTGTAGCTTTGTAATTCTCTTCAATCCATAATACATCGCCTAATGTCAAAAGTTGACATGGCCTTTAATCAAAATTGATGTTATATGAAGAAAAAATGCAACAGATTTGTTAAGCTAATATTTGTTAACAAAAAACACTCTTGTAAACCTATTGTTTTTATTGGCTCATGGTTGTGATTCATTGTGTTTTATAATCTATGATACAGAACTGCAGACAATACATGTGAACTTTTGTGGTAAAGGCAAGAAAGCACCACCTAGTTTACAGATTAAGCAGAAATACAACTTAACAATAGAAATGTTTTACTGTACTTTTCATTGCAGTAACAGTTCTAAATCCTATAGCACCATTGTTCATTACTTTTATACTTCAAACATTTAACTGTTAAAGGATATTTATGGTATACTTTTCTCATTAAAATTTTTCTCTTTTTTGGTCATCCCAGCACATATTAGATGCAGCCAAGAACACAAATATGCAAGTTGTCTCTGGTGCCTACCAACACTGCCCTGAGCCAGTTAAGAGGAGGCATGTGAAAATAGCCCAGGGTCAGCTGTCTTGCCAACATTCCCACCCTCCCACCATTGGAAAAATGCCCAGATTTGTGAACATGTTGAAAATGCTGTGATTGAGATTTATGATACAAAAATGAAACAAAGATTAAAAATGCACTTGCACATATGCAATAGAATTTCTGATGACATACATCAAAACATGCCATATTCTTCGATCAAAATAAGTGAACCACATTAGAAACGAATGGCATTTGCCAGCTCTGGGACAGTGCTTCATTCAATGGTTTCTGTTCGCAATATGTTTGAGATCAGTAAATTAGCAGAACTGAGTTCAAATCTTCAGCCCATTTTTTAAAAAAGTTCAATTGTGGGAAGGGGGCATCAATGGCTGGCCAATATTTATTGCCCATCCCCGGTTGCCCTTGAGGAAGTGGTGATGAGCTGCCTTCTTGAACTGCTGGAGTCAATGCGCAGTAATTGGATCCACCATGCTCTCACGGAGGGAATTGAGGATATTGACCAGTGGCAGTGAAGAAACAGTGAAATATTTCCAAGTTAGAATGGTGAGTGGCTTGGAGGGAACTTGCAGGTGAAGATGTTCCTGTTTACCTTGTGCCCTTGGCCTTCTAGATAGAAGTTGTTGTGGGCTTGGAATTGGTTGACTAAGGACCAGTGCATCTTGTACACAGTACACACTGCTACTACTGAGCAGTGGTGATGGAGGAATGAATGCTTATGGGTTTGGTGCTTTATCCTGGATGGTGTTCTTGAGTATTGTTGTAACTTTATTCACCAGGTAAATGGGAAATATTCCATCATGCTTTTGAATTATGCCTTGTAGATTGTGGACAGGGTTTGGGGAGTCAGGTGGTGAGTAACTCGCTGCAGTATTCTGAGCCTCCAACCTGCTTTTATAACCAGTGTGTTTATGTGGTGAGTCCAGTTGAGTTTCCATTCAATGGTAACTCCCCAGGATCTCAATAGAGAGGCAATACCATTGAATGCAAAGGGGTAATGGTTAGATTGAGCTGAAAATGTGTTGCTGGAAAAACGCAGCAGGTCAGGCAGCATCCAAGGAACAGGAGATTCGACGATTCGGGCATAAGCCCTGAAGAAGGGCTTATGCCCAAAACATCGGATCTCCTGTTCCTTGGATGCTGCCTGACCCGCTGTGCTTTTCCAGCAACACATTTTTAGCTCTGATAACCAGCATCTGCAGACCTCACTTTCTCCCCGTAGTGGTTAGATTGTCTCTTATTGGTGATCATCATAGCCTGACATTTGTGTCGCATGTAAGTTACTTGCCACTTGTCAGTCCAACCCTGGATATTGTCCAGAAAATGTTGAATTTAAACATGGACTGCTTCAGTAGTCATGAGGAGGCATGAATGGTGCTGAACATTGCATAATCATCGGTGAACATCACCACTTCTGACCTTCTGATAGAGGGAAGATCATTGATGAAGCAGCTGATGGTGGTTGGGCTTCGGACACGACCCTGAGAAATGCCTGCAGAAACTGTCCTGGAGCTGAGATGACTGACCTCCAACAACTACAACCATCTCCCTATGTGCCAAGTACGATTTCAACCAACGGACAGAGTTTAACCCTGCTACATTTCGATTCCAGTTTTGCTTGGGCTGCTTGATGCCACACTCACTCAAATGCAGCCTTGATGTCAAAGGTTGTCATTGTCATCTTATCTCTAGTATTCAGCTTTTTTCTCCACATTTGAACTCAGATTACATTGAGTCTGGAGTAAATGGTCCTGGTGGAACCCAAACTGGGCATCAGTGAGCAGATTACGGCTGAGGACTTGCTAGTTGTTAGCACTGTTGATGTCACCTTCCATCACTCTAGGATTTGTCCTTCTTTATGTGTACAAGACATACCTGGGCTGGGTAGATGCTAGTGCAATAATTGTACTAGATCAGCCTGGCTAGGGAAGCAGCAAGTTCTGGAGCTCAAGTCTTCAGTACTATTGCCAGAATGTTGTCAGGGCCCATATCCTTTATAGCATTCAATGGCTCCAACAATTTCTTCATTTCCCATGGAGTGAATTGAATTGGCTAAAGACTGGTGTCTGTGATTCTGGGGACTGCAGGAGGCTGAGATAAATCATCCGCTCGGCACTTGTGGCTGAAGATTGCTGGAAATGCTTCAACCTTGTCTTTTGCATTGATATGTTGGGCATTGGGGATGGGTTATTTGTGGAGATTCCTCTTCCAATGAGTTGTTTAATGGTCCACAACCACTGGATGTGGCAGGACTACAAAGCTGAGATCTGATCTGTTTGATTGTGGAATTGCTTAAGCTATGATTTGCTGCTTAAGCTGGGTGTTTTTTTATTGCTTCTTTGCAGTGCTGTGCATTTGGATTTTTTAAAAAAAATTAATTCACAGGTTGAGGGTATCACTGGCTAGGAGCATTTATTGTCCCTCCCTAACTGCCCAGAGGGCAAGGCTTTGTTGTTCCGTACTACCGTGCTGCAAATGTCTTAGTATTCTGAAGCATAAAGTCAAATTCTAATTACATGCATTTCCTTTAAAACAGAATTACTAAAAATAAAACTGTCAAAACTTCAGATGAATTAAGTGCTAAGATAATTAAACAGTGTTGTACCTGCACTGGTGCCTGCACCAGTTGTTGCGAGGTCCCCACCCAACAGGCCACCTAAAATTGAAAACATACGTTTTGATTAGGAACAATGACAGGAAAAAAAAACACAGCAGACCTAGGGTGAACACTATTAATAGAGCAACTTAATAATATAAAGCCAGAGTTAAAATGGTATGTCTCCAACAGGCTGATGATATAAGTCTGATGTATGAATAAAGAGATTTAGCATGTTTTCCACTTTTGAATGCTAGTTTGCTTCTCATTTTCAACTTACACTAGCTAGCATCAATACAAAAACACAGCCAAATAGAAAAGTCGCTCCCCGTCAGTACACTAGCTCTCCTTAAGTTCTCTGTTATGCTTCCTTATAGTGATACAGAAATCGGGATCCCTTGTGGTCCAAGGCTAAAACTTCAGAGGTACTTGGAGATGACTAGCTCCCAGACATGCAGTGGTAAGGCCCACCAACATGTAGACATGCACTAGCATACATGAATCAAACACCTCGCTATAGGTGAATAAATTGATTCTCTTGTGGATACCTTAGGAGAGTGCCCTGGAGAGAACACACTGATTTCATTGCAGAGCATTAATACAGCAAGGGAGACTCCAGTTGCAAGTGACAGGCCCAACTCCAATTCCAACAGAGCAGTGGATGGAATATATGCATCTCTGATAGTGACAGAGACCACTGTGTCAATTCCCATCCGTCTCAAGTCAGGCAGATCCTGGTTAATGAAAAGCTGACCTGCCATGGTCCATCTTCTCAATAACTGCTTGGTGCTTCAACCAGTGAACAGAATTCAACACACCAGGCAAACAAAATAAAAGAATGAAAACACCAATTTTTCAAATTGAAAACTGCAGTGTCAGGACGTACATGCAGTGATAGGACTGATAATAACTTGTAGCTGATTGAAACCATATATGGGACACTATGGAACATGACAGGCTGAATACTAACATAGATTCCCTACAAGAGACCAGACTTGCCAAGAACTGATCACTGACAGATAAATATTACGCAGACATCCAGCAAGGGGAAGAATTCAGAGGAAAAGCTTGAGCAAGGAGTAGGATGCCCTTAATGCTACAGCTTCCACAGAATTTAATTATCCACATGGTAAGCAGCGATATAAATTGGAATTTGGTTTTGCTGTACAGAGAAAGTACAGGAAAATTAGAAAAAAATCTCCAATCATAGCTTTAAAAATGACAATCAGTAGGAACTAATAATCCAACGGCCTCGCAGACAAATCTATGATAAGATTAGAAAGGGTGAAACTATAGTCAGTCTTCAAAGCATTTCAGAGAAGTGCAGAAGCACTTTGAGGTAAAAGCTACATTGATCTGAAACACTAATCAGATCTAGCAGTTCAATCACTGGTTGTATCATTTGCCAATCAACTGTAGAAATGCTACCAAGTAGATTTCAGCCTGAAAGTAACTGGACATCAGAGGTGCAAATGTGTTGCTGGTCAAAGCACAGCAGGTTAGGCAGCATCTCAGGAATAGAGAATTCGACGTTTCGAGCATAAGCCCTTCATCTGATGAAGGGCTTATGCTCGAAACGTCGAATTCTCTATTCCTGAGATGCTGCCTAACCTGCTGTGCTTTGACCAGCAACACATTTGCAGCTGTGATCTCCAGCATCTGCAGACCTCATTTTTTACTCGGACATCAGAGGTATCATGAAAAAGTTAAAATTCGTGGAAGGGCATGGGTATATCTTAAAAACAGCATATTTATAGGCCAGGAAAGGCAGATGAAAGCTAATAGCTCACAACTCTGAGTGAGTGTTGCTGTATAGCAAGGCACAGCAACATTAGAAAATTCAAGGGCAATGTAAGTAATTTAAATGGAGGTTGCACTACCGGAAACATTGCCAAGTAGGAATTAAAGTGAAAAGGGGCCAATTTGGAAGCCTAAGCAGGTAGGGTCCAACAAAAGAATGTAAGGAGACTTTTAACACTACAATAAGAGTGAGCATTCCTTAACTGAAGTCATGGTTATGGCAGGAAAAAAATATTAAGGTCACTGAAACCAAGATTTCTTTGGAGAAGCTGTTAAAGCAAATGGGAATCTTCATTCAGTAAAGCTATGAGAAGAATGGGGATCGTTTAATAGGCTGTGGAAGATGGGAATCCTTCATTTTAAATGCAACCCCTCCAGTAAGCAGTACAGGGAAGCAGCACGGCTATACGGCACAGTTAAAAGTAGTTAAGATAAGGAAGTTTGATAAGGTTGTGGTACAGTAGATGTAGAAGTCAACATTGATATAATGCAGGATTAAAAAGACTTTAAAGCACAGACAATAAAGTATTGATGACGCACTGCAGAATTATAAAACTTTAGGCAAGAAATAATCACATTTGGAAAATGCCAGCTGAAATAAGACTTCAGTACAGTGACAGGCCAGACAGATCACAAACTAGGCATATTGGAGAAAACAGATTTTTTTCAAAGCTGAAAATGTGTTGCTGGAAAAGCACAGCAGGTCAGGCAGCATCCAAGGAACAGGAGATTCAACGTTTCGGGCATAAGCCCTTCTTCCGGAATCTTGCTTAGAATAAGGCTTATGCCCGAAACATCGAATCTCCTGTTCCTTGGATGCTGCCTGACCTGCTGCACTTTTCCAGCAACACATTTTCAGCTCTGATCTCCAGCATCTGCAGACCTCACTTTCTCCTCGAAGATTTTTTTTTCAAACATGACACTACATTTGCAGCTGAACAGTGAACACACGTTTGTATTGAATTGGGACTATAGCTGGTGACATTTTAAAGATGACAAATTTGATGAAGCTTTTGGCATAAATGATAATCTTGGAACAAACAACATTTATGAAAGGGTAAGATTTAACAGAAAGATTCAATGCCCAAGTCAAATCCATCGATAATTTCATAAATGACCTCTTCAGATTTATGGGAAATGGTGCCAATGGAGCTTTGAAATCAGAACTCAAAGGACAGAATTTTTGTCAGAATGTTGACTAAACTTTGTTAGATTTATTCCAGTCCAAGATCTGATTTCAGAAAAAAGCTGCTTAGATGGTGAGCATCACATCCCTGATTGTTAACTTGCAATAAACTACATCTTGTTTAAGATAAAAGCATCTTTTCATTAGACTAGCTAGTGGTTTTTCTCTACCAAATTACACAGATTAAGCCCTGCATATCTCAACTGAAAATTAACTTGGTAGCAGCAACTCAGCCTTATGGTGACTTAGGGTCCAATCATTTCATTCACCATGGCGCCATCAGCGATTGTCTGAAGATTTAATTTAATTGCACCATTAGGAGTAAGATTGGGAAAATGCTGACTGATTTGAGGTGAGCATCACTTCTATGGAACATAGGAGGAGGAGCAGGTCATTCTGCCCGTCGAGCATGCTCCATCATTCAACTAGATCACAGTTAATCATCTAACTCAGTACCACTTTTTCATGCTGATTCCCTAATGCTTTTTGCTATTGGTGTCTAGAAATCTATTGACCTTCATCTTGGATGTACACAATGGCTGTACTTCCGTTGCTCTCTAAGGCAGAGAAGTCCAAAGGATTAACACCTTCGCAAAGATATTCCTTTTCTTCTCAATCATAGAGTCATAGAGATGTACAGCATGGAAACAGACCCTTCGGTCCAACTCGTCCATGCCAACCAGATATTCCAACCCAACCTTGTCCCACCAGCCAGCAACCGGCCCATATTCCTCCAAACCCTTCCTATTCATATACCCATCCAAATGACTCTTAAATATTGCAATTGTACCAGTCTCCACCACTTCCTCTGGCAACTCATTCCATACCCATACCACCCTTTGCGTGAAAAAGTTGCTCCTTAGGTCTCTTTTATATCTTTCCCCTCTCACCCTAAACCTATATCCTCTAGTTCTGGACTCCCCGACCCCAGGGAAAAGACTTTGTCTATTTACCCTATCCATGTCCCTCATAGTTTTGTAAACCTCTATAATGTCACCCTTCAGCCTCCAACGCTCCAGAGAAAACAGTCCCACCCTGTTCAACCTCTTCCTGTAGCTCAAATCCTCCAAGCCTGGCAACATCCTTGTGAATCTTTTCAGAACCCTTTCAAGTTTCACAACATCTTTCTGATAGGAATTAGACCAGAATTGCACGTAATACTCCAACAGTGGCCTAACCAATGTCTTGTACAACCGCAACATGACCTCCCAACTACTGTACTCAATACTCTGACTAATAAAGGAAAACATACCAAACGCCCCTTCACTATCCTATCTACCTGCAACTCCACTTTCAAGGAGCTATGAACCTGCACTCCAAGGTCTCTTTGTTCCCTCTGACCTTACCATTAAGTGTATAAGTCGTAAACAACTCAATCCTTATTCTGATAGTGTCCCCTAGTTCTTGACCTCTCCCTCCTTAGCCAGGTGAATGATGCTTCCTGCATCTATCCTGTCTGGCCATTTAAGAATTTTGTTCAGGACCATTAAGTCAAAAGGTCTGCTTTCATTAATTAGAAGAGATTTGAGTGAGAATATACGAGAGGCCACTCATAATAATGTATATCAAACTGCTAGGCAGTGCACTAATGACTACTTAGTTACAGCTTAGCCAGATATTCGTCCAGATAGGGAATGATAGGGACATGTAGGAAGGCATCAGAAGGTAACAAGTCGATGGGTAATTAAAACAAATGCAGGGAAAGTCACTGCCAACTGCAATATACGGTTCGAGAGACAAGTGGAACACTCCTTTGAATTGTACTTGAGGGAGAACACCGTCAATGGGGAAGCACTAAACAGCAAAGGAAACATGCCTGTCATGGTAAGTCTGGAGATTAAACTTGTAGAGCAGCAAAGTTATTGAATCACTTGTCAATAGCAAAGCTGCTGATGTTAACGTTATGCCACCTGAAGTCACCAAGCATGGGAAACTGTCACTTCTATGGAATCTGCACAGACTTCTCTGTCTCTGGATGTGCATAAAATAAAGATCTTGCCTTTGCATAAGAACAAGGGCAACAGCAGAAACTGCAGTACCGATTATGGCATCGCCTTACTGAACATGATGGGAAAAATAATTGCCCATGTTGCACTTTCCTAAAAGCAAAATATTTCATATTTAGTGCTGAGCCACCTCTTGAACAAATAGAGTCAGTCAATCTGGTGTATGTACTTCTACTTTTTTTTAATGCATTCATTCATGCAGGTGCGTATCTTACTGTTCTTACGGACGTTGTTGACTTAGAAGGTCCTGTAGAAGGAGCCTAGGTGAGTTGCTGGATTGTATCATTTAAAGGATATGCAAGGCTACTGCTGCTGGTGGAAGCAGTTAAACTTGAAGTTAATATAGTGAATTGGGTGCCAATCTAGTTAGATGATTTGTCATAGATTTTATCAAACGTCTTAAATGTTATTGAAGCTGCACTCATCCAGGCAAGTGAAGAGTGTTCCATCATACTTCCGACTTGTGTCT
The DNA here is from genome assembly GCF_020745735.1 of Hemiscyllium ocellatum. Lineage (NCBI taxonomy): Eukaryota > Metazoa > Chordata > Chondrichthyes > Orectolobiformes > Hemiscylliidae > Hemiscyllium > Hemiscyllium ocellatum. The sequence continues at coordinate 50,055,717 of NC_083402.1, forward strand.
CGTAGATGGAAGACAGGCATCAGCGGGGGGGGTACAATACTTTTAGATGGTTGGTCTATTCTGGACACTGTCGTATTCAAGCTGAATACTAGAGTGTGAAATAACAGCAGCTTGACTGAGAACACCAAGTTGAGTCTACCAAGCCTGCATCTGAATAAGCAGTTCTCTCCATTGGGAAGACCTGAACAACGTATGCTGTGCAGTGTATTAGCTGAAATGTTTCTGTCTTTGCTTTCTTAAACATATCCTCAGCATCTCTTGTCAGGACATGAAGACGGATTCAGTGCCTAGTTGATGCTAATTCTAATAGAATACAATTATTATGTCAACAACATCTACGCAGTTTCGGCCACAGCTGAGTGACATGACTTACAGATTTAAAACAAATGATGGACTGAGCAAGCACTCCTTTGATATCTATAATACACAAGGTATTGACTAGCCTAAGCAAATAGAAATATGTAATCACCTTTGTAGTCACATGGTCAAAACTTTTTTTTGTAATATGCATTCACAAGAGCTCTGAGCAAATAGTAACTCATTTGAAATTTACAACTTTAATAAATAGAAATAAAAAGACTTTAATAACAGACCAGTGCAGTGTTTAAAGTTTCATTGTCAGATTACAAATACAAGCTAATATCTCAGGGGGGTTGTGTTACTGCCTTGTCTTGAGTAATGGATAGACAGACAGAAGAATGATTTCCCTCCATTGAAATCAATGAGAGCACTAGAGGGCAGCAAAACAGTTTATGTAAGACATATGTCTCCACTAGTAAAAAAAACAGAAGCATGTGAAGACAAATAAGCAACACAATGGTCTGCTTCTCTGAGCAAAGAATTTTACAGTTACTCACATTTCTATTGTTTTCAAAATTAGTGCAGTATTCATTCAGCACCACTACTTCATGTGATAAAATAAAACAGATTTTTAACCTAACCCAATTAGTGGAAAAGTTACAGATTATATCAGTTGATTGTTTTACACCCTGTCTGAATTTACTTTCTATGATGATTAATATGACCCTCCTTCACGAGTGAGTGACATGTGTCATGACCAAGTATTAAGTATAATAAAGCAAGTCATTTTTATCTACTGTCAAAGCCATCAGATGAAATGGTAGATGTGAAAGATCTGAAAATAGTATTAAAATGGCTTTCCCAATGCTCTGTCTAATAATATACTATCGACATTCGACACTTCAAAAAAAATGTATTAACTAGTCATTCAGCTGATGTGTGCAAGATGGAAGGTGTGATCACACATGTAAGGACAAAAGACTGCACCACACAGTATTCTATTGCATATGAAGGATTTTGGAATGTTTGTTGCAGGCAGGACAGGATTAGCAACTGTTTAAATGTTATTTATTTTGTAAGCTTGCCTATCTTTATGTGATTCCAAGAACCAACAGGCTTTTAAAAACAAAGCTGAGCGTTATATAATAATTATTAAGATCCAGTTGCTTGGCAACATAGAACTTGAGTATTTCTGAAAAGCAATGTGCTGTTAAAGCTTTTATTCTGCACTCATCAGGACAAAATTACAAGAACAGCAAAATCCAAAAGGAACAACAATTCTTACTGCATGAGAAAAGGGTGCCGATTGGTTGGCAGGTGGACGGTGATTGGTTGAAGTGTTGCATGTAATCATTGGGATTCCTTGGGCTTGATGGCAACACCATATATAGGACTTGAACAATTTGCTCATTGTGCAAACTTGATGCTAAGATAAGGGAACACCAAAGCAATCCTGGGAACATGATCAGATTGTTGTTTATTGCAAGCTCATGTCCTGAAAAGTACCCAGTCTACCGCAAATTACTTTGGAAGAACATGGTGTTTCAAAAATTTGAGTAACAGGTGAAGCTACTAGAGAAACAATACAACTGGTTTTGTCCACTGTCTATCTAAAAGATAGTCTGCCTACCACACAAATTAGCAACGTGCAATCTGAATTTTAGTGTTGTGCTGCCAGTATCCTTTCACTTGCTTGTAACGTGTAGAGTACTGACTATACTCAATCAATCCATTGCTTGCAAAACTCAGATCATAGTGCTCAATAATCGATGTGAACGGATGACATTTGTTGTACAATTCTGAGCTGCAAATGTGTTGCTGGTCAAAGCACAGCAGGTTAGGCAGCTTTACTTTTTTGTACAATTCTGAGTCAGGCTTGAAATTACGCATCCTTGAAGCGACTTATATTCACACGTAGGACCCTATTCTTTGAAAACAGAAAAAAGTCTCCATGTATTGTGTCTTTTCCAATAAACAGGAGCTTTAGGGACAACTATTTCTTTGGGCATTCCCCAGGACAGTGCCTTGTCCAGAGTCAAAGTGCCTTCTTTGAATTTAAACAAAAGTTTGACAGATAACTATTCCCTTGTGCATTCCCCATGACAAACCCTCTACCAACCAGAGTCAATTTGCCGACCATTCTATTCATTCATTATAAATTTTTATTCTCTTTGAGATTTTGGTATTCTTATAATTGTGTTCTGATGAACGCAAGACGAAACCCTGATGCAGCCTGTCTATTTTCTCAGTGATATTCATTACTTGATCATCTCAATTCTTTTTTACAGTGAAGAAAGGAAATGGTGAATTGGGCTGGTCTAGATCATTCATTTTGATCTCCATGCCTTTCTACAAGAAACCTGGAGTCTGCTACACTTTAAAAGATTTTCATGTTTATATTTGTTCACCTCTCTTTTTCACTTTTCTGTTAGCTGTAGACAAATACTTCCAGAGTTGGCATTTATGTCCTTTGTTTCTTGATTTTGTTATGTTTCCAATTATCTCCTGCTTGTGACATTGTCATTTAACTTACAAATCATTCATTTTTTTTTTCTCACCTTTCCTTTTTCATTTCTGTAGTTTAGTTACTTTTAAAATTTGTTTAGGAGAAAGTGAGGACAGCAGATGCTGAAGATCAAAGTTAAAAGTGTAGTGCTGGAAAAGCACAGCAGGTCAGGCAGCATCTGAGAAGCAGGAGAGTCAACGTTTCGGAGATAATTCCTTCATCAGGAATGGACTTAGGCCTGAAACATTGACTCTCTAGCTCCTCTGATGCTGCCTGACCTATTGTGCTTTTCCAGCACTACATCTTTGACTTTAAAATTTGTCTATTTGCCTGAAATATTTTCTATTTTAAATGATGAGTGCGAGCCTAAAATGTATGGTTGTTTCTCAATGTTTCCAGTAATTTTAATTTACCATCATGATTTTTCTCCCCATCACTCTTTTTAACTTTGAGAAAGATGTTCTGTGTCATGTGTCTCAGCTTTTCACCTAGGGTTCTCAGCAAAAGAAATACACCAAAGCGTGCTATTAATTGGCCAATAAACACAACCACCAATGTCTTAGAACATTGTCTCTGTTGGTCTTTCCCATCATCTACAAAAGGTGGGGCACTCTTTTTAAGAAGAAATGTAAACTATATGAACACATTTTTGAAGCTTCTAAGAAACATAATTCTGAATGCATTTATGCAAAATTTACTCAATATGAAAGACAGTGAATTTTACCTCCGTTTCCTGCACTTGGTGGCCGTTGTGTTACTCCAGGAGACATACTGTTCCTCTGCAGAGAAGGATGCCCCAGTGGCATTAAGTTGTGATTGCCCAGTGAGTTTCCTGGGCTACTGTATACCAGGCTGTTTTGGTTGGACACTGGGATAGAAACTGGCATCTCAAAGTTAGGTGGTGGAACAGCCTATGGAATAGGAAAGAGCAGAAAAAAGACCAAAATAGGGGAGGAATAGTCAAGTTACAAACAAGCCTGAATTCAAATCTGATCATGCAGTAATGTTTAGGCCTCACAAAAAACTTCAGTGACTTGTATTGATTGGAAAACAATTTTATGCAATAAAAGCATTAATTAAAACATATTACATAAATGCCATAAAGTATTTCCAAAATGTTCGAAAACTTTGAACAAGCAGAACTAGTAAATCAACTTTAATGAAATTAACTTTCAATAAAAAACATATTCTACATTAGTTAACATTCCAATTTATATTATGAAGGCAATATATTTAAAAATAGCAATGATTTCAAATGGAGCTGAAGGAGCTCCTGAGAAAAACAAAATTATAGAAGCAAATCAGGAGGTTGTCTTTTGGAACTTATTTGCTTTCCATTGCAGTTTGGTGAGAATTTCATTCTAACTTAATTACGGATTTGTCCCCCAGGAGACTGCTAATTTTCCACTGACCAGGGGAAAGAGGTGCTAGTGTACATCAGGATGATTAAGCAGTTGGTCTTTTCATTTTACATATAGTCATATTAAACTATTAACCTTTTTTGGGATATAGAAATAAATAGCAGGTCACCATTTATTGGCTATCTATAATGTTGTTCAGAAGGCAGTGATTAGAAGTTCGCTGTGGTGTTGCTCCTACTTAAGGAGAGAATTCTAAAATTTTGACTCAGAGTTGATGATGAAACAGTGATAAATTTTCAAGCCAGAAGGCGGATAACTTGAAGGGAAACCTAAATGAGGTGATTCCCATACATCTGCTGTCCTTGACTTTCAAGAAAATGGAAATCACAGATGTTATAAAAGAAGCTTTTGCAAGTTGCTGTAATTTATTATGTAAATGGTAATCAATGTAGCTAAGCAGCACTGGTATTGGAGTGAGGGATTATTTAAGCGGTAACTGGGATGGTTACATGATGGATGCAGCATCCATGGATTTGCAAAAGGTGTTGATAAAATGCTACATAATAGACTTGCCAGTAAAGCTCATGTCCATGGAATAAAAGGCAGCACCAGGGCTCAGTGGTTAGCACTGCTGTCTCCCATCCCCAGGGACCCAGATTCGATTCCACCCTTGGGCAGCTGCCTGTGTGGAGTTTGCATATTCTCCGTATCTGCGTGGGTTTCTGCCAGCTGCCCTGGTTTTGCTCCACAATCCAAAGATAGGCACATTAGGTGGATTGGCCATGCTAAATTGCCCATGGTGTTCAGTGATGTGCAGGCTAGGTGTGTTAGTCAAAGGAAATATAAGGTAGGGGGATGCCTCTTTGGAGGATCAGTGTGGACCAGTTGGGATGAATGGCCTGTTTCCACACTGTTAGGATTCTGTGAAATTCTTTGAAGATATAAAAAAAGGGTCAGTGGTAGCATGAATAAAAAGCTGGTTCAAAAATACAGAAGTGTGGTTTGGTTTATTTTTGGATTGGATGAAGATCTATAATTGACAGGGGTTGATACTAAGACAACTGCCTTTTTTTTATATTCATGGATGGGGAGGCTGCTGGTTAGGCCAACATGCATTGTTCATCCCCAATTGCCTTGTAGAAGGTAGTGCTCAGCTTCATTCTTGAACCATTGTAGTCCCTGAGGTGTAGGGGCACCCAAAATGCTATTAGGAAGGGAGTTTCAGATATGTGATCCGGCCACAAAAGAATAGTCTTACAGTTCCACGTCAAGATGGTGTGTAGTTTGAAATGGAGCTTGTGGGTGATTGTGCTCCCATACATTTGTTGTCCCTTCTAGGTGGCAGAGATCATGGGTTTGGATGATTCTGTTGAAAGAGACATCATGAGTTGTCATAGTGCATCTTGTAGATGGAATACACTATGTTTCAGTGGAGAAGGAAGTGGATGTTGAAGGTAGGAAGTTACGGCTTTGGGCACCAACCAAGCAGACGACAATGTCCTGAAATGTTGAGCTTCTAGTCTGCTGTTGGAACTACACTATGCAAACAAATACAAATTACTCTATAACAAAAGCAAAATACTGCAGCTGCTGGAATTCTGAAACAAATCCAGAATACTGGAGAAATGCAGCAAATCTGGCAGCATCTGTGGCAAGAGAAACAGAATTAATGTTTCAAATCCAATATGACTCTTCGTCAGAACTGGAGATCATTCCATCCTGACTTGCGCTTTATAGATTGTGGGCATGGACTGGGAAGACAGGAAATGAGTTACAAGCTGCAGAATTCCTAGTACTGATCTGCTATTCTAGCCACAGTATTTAGAGTTGATCCAGTTTCTGGACAGTGGAATTCTCAGGTTGCCAATGGTTTGGATACAGTGATAGTAGTGCCATGGAATATCAAGAGATGATGATTAGATGCTCTCCTGAAGATAGTCACTACGTGCTTCAGTATCTGAGGAATCTTGAATGATACTGAATTTCATAGAATCATCAGCTAACATTCCTGCTTCAGATATGGGGATGGCGGGAAAGTCGTTGCTGAAGCAACTGAAGGCAGTTGGTTCAAGGGCACTATCCTGAGGAACTCCTGCAGATTTTTCCTGAGATGATTGCTCTCCAACAATCACAGCCATCACTTCTGCTAGGTATGACTCCAACCAGCAGCCAGTTTTCCCCCAGCTTTCTACTGACTCCAGCTTTGCGAGGCATCTTGATGTCACACTTGGTCAAACAGTGTTTTGAAGTTAAGGGCAATTATTCTCACTTTTCCTTACCTCTGGAATTCAAACTTTTCTGTCCAATTTGCAGCAAGGCTGTAATGAGGTCAGGAGCTGACAGGGTCTCGTGGAACCCAAATGGAGCATCGTGAATCAGGTTATTCCTTTGGAAGTGCCACTTGAAAGCACTGTTAATTGTCTCTTCAATCACTTTGCTGATGTTAGAGAATAGATCAGCAGGTCAGTAATTGGCCAGGTTATATTTGTCCTACTTTTTGTGGACAGTTCATGCCTGGGTAATTTTCTGCACTTTGAAGTAGATTCCAGTGTTACAGCTGCACTTGAACAACTTGGCAGGGGTGCGGTTATTTCTGGACTACAGATTCAGTACTATTGCTGGAATAGTACTGAACACATAGCCTTTGCAATTTCCAGCACCCTCAGACATTTCTTCATAACTCATGGAATGGCTCTTCAAAGTAGTTAAAGACTGGCATTTGTGATGTTGGGGGTCTCAGGAGGCGGCCAAAATTGATCATCTATGGCTGAAGATAGATGCAAATACTTCAGCCTTGTCTTTTCAATTGATGTGCTGCCTCCATCACTGAGGATCTTTGGCTTAGCAGAGTGAGAGATATGTCGTAAGTTCACAGATTGTGGAAGAGAGCCCATTCTGCTACAATGAATGACCCACAGGATCTCATGGATTCAATCTTGAGTTGCTAGATCTGTTCTGAATTAATCACATTTAGCAAGATGGAGTTGCAATACAATTTGGAAGACTTCCTCAGTGTTAGAACGTGACTTTGTCTCCACAAGGAATGTATGGGAATATTCTCACACATATTGCCACGGTTAGATGAATTTGCACCACAGGAATGCAACACAGTCAGAGGTGGGATCTTTCTGATGAAGAATTTAAACCAAGGCCATATCTACCCTCTCAGGTAGACATTAAAATTTCATTGCATTATTCTGAAGTAAGAAAAGGGAATTATTATGATTAGATTAGACTTACAGTGTGGAAACAGGCCCTTCGGCCCAACAAGTCCACACCGACCCGCCAAAGCGCAACCCACCCATACCCCTTACCTAACACTACGGGCAATTTAGCTTGGCCAATTCACCTGACCCGCACATCTTTGTGACTGTGGGAGGAAACCGGAGCACCCGGAGGAAACCCACGCAGACACGGGGAGAACGTGCAAACTCCACACAGTCAGTCGCCTGAGTCGGGAATTGAACCCGGGTCTACAGGCGCTGTGAGGCAGCAGTGCTAACCACTGTGCCACCGTGCCGCCCACAAAGCTTCTTCAAAGCTTTGCCAAATATTTTCCCTCAATCAACAAAATTAAAAAAAAAACTGCTGTTTGTGAGAGTTTACTGTGTGTAAATTGTCTTGTCAAATTTCCTACATTACAATAGCGATTACATTATGGAAGCACTTGATTAGCAGTAAAGTGCTTTTGGGTGTTTTGTGGTCATGAAAGAATCTATGTAAATCCAAATTCTCTCTTTCCAGGAATTCTAAATTCCAATTATCCAAGTAATATTTCTTCTTTTAAGAGCAAAGGAACTATTTATTATTTCATCCCATATATCGTACAATTGAGTGGCAGGGTCTGTCATTGGTTCTGCTGTCTTCTCTGTGTCACGCTTTAGTGTGAGAGAACAGCAAGAATTAATTTGCCCAGTCAAACCTCAAAGCAATATGCTCTATAATTTATTCCTGCCATTTACCTTACATTGTTGGCATTTTACCTTCAGGTTGCAAGGTAAATGAGTGTTATTACAGCTTCTGGCAGAGCAGAGAATTCACTTTAAATGATTGCTTCCAGCTTAGCCAAAAGCAGCATATCCATAGTTCAAAAGTACAATATTTGCTGAACCAGAAGATGCAAAACATTGCCTAAAATTGCCATCTGGTTTATGGTCAGAAAGATGGCACAGATCATTAGCATGAGTCTTGGAGTTACACAGTAATATTGATGCCATTGGTTTGTTGTGGGTATTTTGTAAAATCTGGTACGAACTCAACAGTTACAAAACTGAATAGTTACCTTATACCATAAAATTCAAACTGAGTGGTAAGACATACTAAAAAGCAGGAACAGACTGAAAGATATTTTGGTTCTTCTCCAATTGAAGAAATGACACAGAAATGGAAGAGACAACAGGAAGAATTTGGAAGGACCAAGGACACTTTTCATGGGCATGATGTAAAACTGCCACAGCTGGAATAAAAGGTGGACAGTTGATAGAAAATGACATAAGTATTTGAATCTCTGTATCTACCAAAATAATTGTATGCAAAACAAGGAGAATACTGATAAGGACAATACTGATTTTGAATGCTATGGGCTGAGCCAGTACACTACTGCCTGGATAGTACAAAAAATGTGAACAAAACAAAGAAATGGCATTTGAAATTCACAAGTCCATGATTAATCAAGGAAATAAAAACATATTTTGAACTAGACAATTCCCTTAGCTTATAATGTTCCATGACACAAAATTGTACTAAAATTGTTCAAATTACACCTATAACTGTGTAGCCATGAGAAGATCATAAAAGATAGATTTTCCCAGTGGCAAAAACTGACAGCATTAATGATCTTTAAGAGAAAAAGTGGCAGTAAAATTTAAAATTCCACATGAAACTTTTGTTCATATTCATCCTAAGGAATGGATGAATAATTATAATTCATCTAGTATTATAATTTTGGCTTGAGACAGTGTGGCTGAAGAGTCCAAGTGACCTTCTGAAAAAAACACTTAATTTCATTGGTTACAGGCAATATGACAGAGGCCATGGAAAAGAAAGTTGAAGGATTGAAGACACTGTCAATTGCGATTACAGGCCATCTGACTAGCCAACTACATTCCTTGGACATTTAGATAAATAACCATTTATAGCATTCAACTGTGAGGTCAAACTGAATGGATGCAAGTACCAAACAACAACTTGACACCAGGGCAGTGACTGAAGAAAGCACTATTTTATAGGGCTTTCTGGGTGAAAGAAAATCATGGCAATTTGTGAAACGTGAGACACTAGTGAAGGCATTCAAAAAATGTGGGATCAGCACTGCCCAAATCCCAGATGACAGTGAAGATAATGTACTCTTTGAAGAAACTGATCAATCACATAAAACCAGTGACGATGTGTGTGAAACCAATGTTGACAAAACTTTGAGTATCTACAAATTACAAAACTTCATGTTGTGTTTTTTTCTCTAAGAATAAATTTGAGTAAAATATTTTTATGCATGGAAATACTTTTTCCTGAATAATTATTTTAAAACCCTCCCTTTTTAAAATTAATTGTCTGACAAATAAGGTTGCTGTCAGCAGCAAATATAAACAATCACTTCATGACTGTACAGGCCAAATGGTTTTTCCATTGTTGCCCCATATAGCTATTAAAGACAATCATGGTGCATACTGTTATTGGTGCTTCAGCATTCAATCCATGGTGCAGATGAGATAGTTCCTACATAAAGTTCTGCATTATGCTCACTTCGTTTAAGAAAAAAGGGCTAAAGATTAATTGACATCTCACAATCACTTAACCATCAATCTCTTCCTTTACTACCATTAACAACCCCCTTTGTCTTTTGTTCTGGGTACTCTTAAAATCTGTTCTGTTTGCTTCTCCTCCCCCTCTATCTGCAGTATATTAAAAAAACACAATTTTCCAATCCCTTTCAGTTCTTTAAAAGAGTCATATTGGACTTGAAAAGTGTATGTGGTAAAGGTGGGAACAGGCCATTGAGTTGGATGATCAACCATGATCATAATCAATGGCAAAGCAGGCTTCAAAGTTCTGCTCTTTTTTTCCTGTGTTTCTATTAAACGTTGCCTCGGTTTCTCTCTTCATAGCAACTGCCAGACTTGCTGTATATCTCTGTTTTTGTACCTCATGCTGCTCAATCACTCAACCAGTTGTGACCAGGCCACATCTCTAGCATTCACATAGTGTACCTTCATGTGATATCAGCCTCTGGCAGTCTTCACATATCTCCAGCTATTCAGTTATGATGGGCACTACCATTACTGGAATACAGTTACCAAAACAATATACAACACTATCAGTAAACCTCCTTACTTGGTTTAGTCAAACAATGTGACCCATAACAGAAAGCAACAGCAGAAACTGCTGGAGTCAGGTGGACCTACATCAAATGAGTACAATGAAGGCATATAATGTGTGTGGATCTGAAAGAGTTAATATTTGATGGTGTGCAGTTAACACCACACACAGTAATGACAGTGCATGGATCAGGTTAGAGTAAAAGAAAGAGCTTGGGGGAGACAGGCCTAGGGCTAGTGTGATGTCAATAGTCTTTTTAGTAATTCAGGTATTTTTCATATCTCTGTAAATAGTTCCAGTAATCCAACACACTTTATTGCATTTACTCAACAAGATTCTTCTTGTTATTCTAGAATGCTGGATATCTAAATCCATGACAAATTACATTGGTGTTGAAGGAACCAACTGACAATGTAACGAACAGCGATGTGGTGGGCAAGAAGATCAACAACAGTGGGGTCTGTCACAACATAGTGAGCAATGATGACCAGTACTATCATTTAAAAAGTGCATACTAGGAGATATTAAGCTTCAGGGCTACAAGATCAAAAGTAGTGACGAAACATGTTGCAAATGCTTCAAGACTACCAGATATTGCTGATTGCTGATGACAGCGAACCCTTCAAACCTCATGATAACACTCAACACAAAATATTTCAGAGAATGACATGGAAAGCATTGCAGTCCTGACAGAAGACATATAGGTACAGAAGAAACGTGCAACTTCAAGGCAGAGGTATAGGCTGCATTGGGTGGCAGTGGTCTGTGACAGTGGCCCAGAGCATGATTTGAGTTGAGCAGAGATTGAGGACCTCATGAGTTAAAACCAAAAATCTCTTGCACAGAAGTAGAAACATTAAATGATGGTGTACTTCATGCAGAAAGGGCAGTCATTTAAAAACCATACCTAACAATTTGCTATGCAGGCATTTATGACAATGGATATCTCACAAATTTGAAGTCAAACATGGGAGCAATGGCAGTGCCAATCATACCTGAATAGCTGGAGATATGTGGAGTTTGCCAGAGGCTGGGTTTGAGGCTGATGTCACAGTATTATAAGATGGCAAGCGTTGGTTGACAAAACACAGCCTGTAGCTGGTTAACTGACCCAGGAATTAATGTATTTAAGTTGCTACAAGCAACATTCTTCATCAACATATGATGTACCAAAATACTAAAAAAACTATATGTGTTTTACAAACAAAACTTCTCTCTCCCAAATAGGGAGATTTCAATGATCACAATCTCATTCCAAAGGCCAAAGAAGTTAGGCAATAATTTATTAAAATTCTTTGAGGAGATAACAAGCAGGATAGATAAAGACGAACAAATCGATGCAATACATTCAGATATCGAAAAGGCACTTATTGGAGTACCGTACATAAGGATACTTGAGAAGATAAGAGCTCAGGACTTTAGAATGAATAGAGGATTGGCAACTAAAGAAGGTAAAGGTGGGATAAAAGTGGAATTTTCAGGATAGCAATCTGTAACTACTGCCATAGAGAGTAGTGTTGGGCCACAATTATCTGCAATACATGGTAATGACTTGGATGACAGAAGTGAATGCACTCTTGTCAATTTTGTGGATGACACAAAAATAGGTAGGAAGGCAAATAGTGAAGATGACACAAGGAGTCTACAGAGGGATATAGATAGGTTAAGTGAGAGGGTAAGAATTCGGTAATTGGAATATAATATGGAAAAATCTGAAATTATGCACTTTGGTGGGAAGAAGAGTGGAACTTCATTTAAGTGGGGAAACACTGCAAGAAGCTGTAGCACTGAGCATTTTGGGGCCTCAATGAATGAATCAGAACTTAACATCCAAGTTCATCGTTCATGTTACAGGGAATGCAAATGAAATATTGACTTTTATTTCAAAGAGAATGGAGGATAAAAATAGCGATGTCTTGCTAAAACTACATAAGACACTAAACAAATCAAAGAATTGCAGGTGCTGTAAATCAGAAGCACAAACAGAAATTGCTGGAAAAAGTCAGCAGCACCTATAGAGAGAAAGTAGAGTTAATGTCAGATGCTGCCAAAACTGTTGAGTTTTTTCAACAATTTGTGTTTGTGTATACAAGGCACTAGTCAGACTATATTTGGAACATTAAGAACAGTTTTGGCCCCTTAGTGAAAAAATAACACACAAGCATTGGAGGCATTCCAGAGAAGGCTCATTCATTTGATTCTGGGTATGGAGGGATTATTCTTGAGGAGAGGTGGAGTAAATTGGGCTTGTACACACTGAAGTTGAGAAGAATGAGTGGAGACATTATTGAAATATAAGATTGTTAGTGAGCTTTACAGGGGAGATGCAGAAAGATTTTTTTCTCTTACTGGGAGACGTAAGGATCAGACGGCATAATCATAGTGTAAAGGATCACTCAATCCAGACAAAGGTGAAGAGGATTTCTTTTCTCCTAGAGAAGTCATTTTGAGGACTTCTTTACTGCAGAGGGATGTAGAGGCTAGATCATTATTCAAGGTTGAGATAGAGAGATTTCTAATAAGCAAGAGAATGAAAGGTTTATGGGGATAAGGCAGGAACTGGCAGATGATGATGATCAGATAGCCATGGCATTATTGATCACGAATTATTGAGCAAAGTTTACCAGCCAAATGGCCTACTCTTGTGGTCTGATGGAATATATAAGCTTATTTTAAAAAGTTTACTAATCAAATACCAATGACCCTGAAGACACTCATGCCTGTATACACCCAGGACAATACTACCTTCCTAAACGAAATAGGTTGAGGCTCAAATTTATACAGATGGCATGAAATAGGAACCAATTCCCTTGCTACAAAACCAACAGAGTGGTGTTCAGGCGTGATTACCAGACTCATGTGTAATGGTAAAACTCTATGACTCTGATTTGCAGTGACCATATACAAATCAACAAGGTGGCAGCAGGAGAAATTCAACCAATGTCCACATTTGACAACAGTCTAACAAACAAAGTTTTCATTAAACTCAACACAAATAGCAGATTCTGGCAAGTGCCATTGCATAAGCAGTATGGTAAGATTGCTCCATTGGATTTGCATCAGCTCAAAGAGATTTTCCAATGAACGATGTCAACAATTTCACAAAGTCTTTGTATAGTAATTTGCCACATGAATCGAATATTGATCAATGGGGGAATAGCTGAAAAACATGATCCAATTGTGTGCCGTATCAGGAAGTTCACAAGAGGAAGGCTCACACTTAATGATGTGTGAATTTTCTAAAGAATCCATTCATTTCTTGGGACACATTGTTAACAGGTGGTAAAACAAGAGTCTATGAATATTTCTTAGGAAGAATCCATCCACTCTGCCTTAAGGAAAAAATGAAAGGTTATCAGAGTAGATTGGAATTTGAAATGATCAGATCAGCCATGATCTTATTCAATGGTGGAACAGGTTCAAAAGGCTGAGTGGCTTACTCCTGCTCCTAGTCTACTTGTTTGTTTGTACAGTGAAGATATAAGAAAACTAAAACCATCATGGAACTCCCAATTCCAAAGTCAGTCCAGAATCTTTAAAGATTTTTAAGTATGATAAATCAGTTGCTAAAATTTTTGCTTAACTTAGTAACTATTACAAAATGCTTGAGACAATTTCACAAGAAGACACAAGCATGGTTTTGAAATCTTCATTAAGAGACTGCTTTTTGAACAGTAAAGAAATATTGATCTTTCTAGATGTCTTACAGCAGTACAGTCCTTCATTTGTAATGATAGTAACAGCAAATGCCTCAGGTAAAGCCTTTGGAGCATTACTCTTCCAGGATCAGTGTCATAACCTGGTCTATGATGCATCCAGAACATTATCTGGTATAGAAACATAATAAGCCATGATTCAGAAGGAAGCTCTCAGTTACATTGGCTTGTGAGACATTTTCAGACTACAACTTAGGACTGAAAGTGGTCACTGAATAAGATTGCAAACTTTTACTTTTTCTACTGGAGAAGTAGGAACTTGTAAGAATGCCTCAAAGAATACAAAGAATATTGACTTTGCTTCATGGAACTTATTTACAAAGTAGCCTATGTGCAAGGGAAACCACCAATTATGACAGGTGCATTCTTTGGAGCGATGGTTCATAATGTTACCAATCATGATGTAAACTTCATTCAAGAAACTGAGTTATACACTTGGTCCCCTGTGGCACAATGGCCAGCAAGTCACAATCGGTTTAGCTGGATTCATAAAGAACAAATGGCAATCCAGGAATGTCTAACTATCTACCGATATGACACCATGGATTGGCTGCATCAAAAGCCCAACTGTGTCAAGATGAAAACGTATTTTAAAAATAGGAAATATTTTACGATTGTAAATGACCTTCTAGTGCATGATGAATGACTGGTCAGTCCAACTTTACACAGAGAGGTTATTTTGGTGGGAGGTGCCTGAAGATAGTTCAGAATCAACCACAGCCCAGTTATCAGTATTGTGGCCTCAGATTGAGGGATTTAGTGCCAGTTGTCAGACGTGTGCCCTCAAAAGTCAGAACAATGAGTACTTTTTTAATAGCCAAGTTCCCCAACTGACTTTAGAGGAGTAAATGTTGCTTATTTTCAATGGAAAGTCTTACCTCATCATCATTAATTGATGGCTTTAAATTGGGAAATGGAGGATGATGACAGAAGCAGATATGAGAGTCTTACATGAGGTTTTTGCAATGGGTCACAAATGGGTGCTTCAGTCACTTCAAAGCCAGGTCCAGCTTTGTGCATATTTCAAGTTCACCATGGTATGCACAATCCAACAGGGAGGCCAAATGTGGAGTCAGATCCATTAAGTTCGCCTTGAAACAAAATTCTGATTTCCACACAACACTGTTCAATTATAGATCTACACAACTCTGATGTGGTATAGTAGCACGAAAACTACTGATGGACAGGAAGCTAAAGGCTCTACTCCCTATTATACTAAAGCAGTTAGTTCTACATTACACCTTCATAAATACCAAGACATACATGATAAAGAGCAATCCCATCACACAAAACAGGCGACAGGTCACAATAAAACATGAGATGCAAGCAATCTACCAAAGCTTGGAATGGAATAACCTGGTGCAAAGCCTCAGGTTACATTGTCAACTTCCTCAAAGTTCAGGAATCAGCTCATTTCAGGTGTTGTTTCTGGTGAGTTGAACCTTGTTAGGGAGCTCCCCACACTTTTAATTTGCAAGCTTCACCTCTCTGCACCCAAATGCTTCAGCTACCAACCTATCTCTTCCCTTATTTTAGTAGTAGCTACCAAAAACACCTTCAAGATCAGAAGATAGAACTTCACTAATTTGGTTTAAGCAGAAATCAGTCAAAAGCATCTCACCTGCAAGTTTGACCTTACTCCTTTAAATAGTGTTCATGCAGTGGGTGGAGGGGGCGGGTGTGGCTTCTGCTACTGAATGCTTGTTCAGTGTGATCATTTGGGTATAAACAGATGAAGTTCCTGAAACAAATATCAAATCAGCCATAACAGCTGTCTGATATCATGATACCATCCCTCCTGACGCTTCTGGCATATGGACAGCATGTCAGCGCTGTGCCCTTGCAAAGGGCATCATAAGGCCAATGCTGGAGGTGATCAGAAGCAAGGAGAGTGCTGCAACATAAAGGAGCTCAATTTTGTCCACCTACAATAAGAACAAGTTATGCAGGTTTCATTTCTGAAAAGAAACTTCACTTGACTAGAAATAAATATTGTATGATAATATGTGAGAGAGATTTTTCTTGAGCAAAGAATATCTATAAGTAAGACTGACAGATTAGGTAAGGATGTAAGAACATTAGCATCAGGTTGTCAATTCTGAAATATTTCATGGAAGATTCAAGTTTGGTAAATTGTCATTCACCCAAAACTCAAAGGGAAATGAGATATTATAGTTCATGGTCAAAAAGCAGACAGCAAGCTTCTCTGAATTAGCTAAATATGGAATGGTGGCTGATAGAATTGGAGCACAAACAGTTAAAAATCATAAACCTTTTTCATTACACTTGGTTGGTACTGGGGGAATAAAACAGAAATGTAAGATGGATAAGATACCATAACAGTTATAGCCAATTTTATTTTTCATTATTGACTGTTTCACGGCAGCATTAACAAAGGGCTCAGACCATGATGCAATTCAACTCTTGGCTATCAGCTGCTTACGTCCACAGGACATTAACAGAAAAAGATTCTGGGCTGTGGTTGACTGGTGGGGCAACAGTGGGAGACTAAGTCTATTTTTAAATAATTCTTGTATTACAGTTTATATAATTCTCATACAAACATAGAATCCTGACAGTGTAGAAGCAGGCTATTTGGCCCATTGAGTTCCCAATGACGCTCTGAAAAGGATCCTAGCCAGAGCTACTCCCCAACCCTATCCTTGTAACCCTACATTCCCCGTAGCTAATCCACTTAACTTGCACTTCCCTGGACACTATGGGCAATTTAGCATGGCCAATCCACCTAACTTTCACATTTTTGCATTGTGGGATGAAACCCAGGTATACATGGGGAACGCATACATGGGGAGAACATGCAAACTCCACACAGACCATTCACCTAAGGATGGAATTGGACTCGAGCCCAGGCGCTGTGAGGCAACAGTGAGCCACCGTGCTGCGTCCGATATACCAAGTAAAATAAGTCTTTATTCTGTTCTACGATTTTAATTGTCAGTTGTGAGAAGTTACCATTTGTCATTTATTGTTTATCTTTAATTTATTTAATATAATAATTCATTACTCTGATCAACCGAACAATAACCTATATATACAAACAAAAACAGAAGTTGCTGAAAAAGCTCAGCAGGTATGACAGCATCTGTGAAGAGAAATCAGAGTTAACCTTTTGGGTCCATGACCCTTCCTCTGAACCCCAAATCCCCCATAACCCTAGATCCCTTCACCAACCAAGACTCTACATATTTCTGTCTTAAATACACTCAATGGTTTGACCTCCACTTAGCCCTTTGTGGCAATAAGTCCCACCCTCTGGCTGAAGAAATTCCTCCTCATAAAAGATCATCCCCTTACTAGGAAGCTGTGCCCTCAGGCTCTAGCCTCTCCTACTGGAGGAGGATCACATCACTCTATCCAGGCTCTCAGTCATCTATAAGTTTCGTACAGTCTCTCCATGTTCTTAGTATCAAAATGTATCAACTCACAGATTTCACTTTGAACTTCATCTGTCCACAACACCAAATTGTCAATGTCCTTTTGCAGTTCTTCACTGTCCTCTCAGTTTACAAAGTTTCCAAATCTGCAAACTTTGAAATTGTGCTTGACAACCAAAATTTAAATAATTAAGTTCTGAGGAACAGTCACCAGATATGAAATATTAACTCTGGTTTCTCTTCATAGATGCTGCCAGACTTGGTGAGCTGTTCCAGCATCTTCTGTTTTTGTTTCTGATTTACAGCATCAGCAGCTCTTTTGATTGTTTTTTTAAATAACCTATATACCTTTGTTTTAAACTGCTTTAATGCAAGCAGCTTATTGTTCATTAATGTGCACATAAAAGTGCTTAATATTATTAATAATTCATACTATCTCAACGGCTTTCCACATTAATATACTGTGGAAATTTTGCGATATATCTTTTACAGGCAGGACTGTTGTAAATGGGCTAAATTTATTTTGGGTGTGTTGATGTTTTTTTGATGGGAAGTTTTGGATTAGAGGCTGTGTCCAGAGTTCATTCAGGATACCCACATTAAGTTAGGTCTTCAATGGCTCTTTGTTTTTATTTTCTGACCATGTCTTTTCTAGGATCTGCCATTTCAAATTTCCTCAATAATGTCTTTTCCACCCTTATTTTGTGGTCTACTGGGTGAGGTGATTTGAAATGGTGGTACTATGCCATACATGTGTGGGCTTTTAGCAGGCTGTCATTTCGATGGTGCCATCCTTCCTGTGTGAGATGACGGCATCCAAAACTTGAATCTGGACACCATGCTCTTTTTAACCACACTGACCACAGTTTGAACTGTCACAAGCTTAAGCTAGAGACAGTAATATATGTTTTATTTATTTTGTGAAACTATTCCAATAAATCTAAACTGAAACATTTACTTATATATCACATCCCATATTGCATCAAAAGACAAAAACAAGTTTAAATGTTTGGAACAACAGCTATACTCATATTACTGTGTTAGGAAAAAAAAACTATTCTTAATTAAACAATAAAGAATAAATAAACCCAACTTAGCAAATCACACAGTATTATAGAGTAATCACTACGGTGAGCTTATTACTCATGCAATGATAAGCACATGCAGAAGTTATTTTATTTCTCTCAGTTTTCTGGCTGGCATATGAATGATTGTGAGTGTTGGGGTTTTGGTTTAGTTGTCAACGAAATAGCTTAGTGTTAAGGCAGAAAAATAAAATGTTCTTGACGGGACGCAAAGCAATTTTTGTAATCCTGTTAAATCACCCCAGCACACAATGTGTTTGAATTTCATCAACAGGATTTCATGCAAACTGACTTTCTACAGCAAGCAGTTAGCTTTAACCCTTTGAGTACAGGTATCAAGTTTAATTTTTAACATATGCTGCATTTTGAAATAATATGTGCATTACTTTTAATATTAAGAAATTATATTGAAATCTTTTCAACAATAAACAATTACGATAGCTGTTTCTACATTTTTTTTATAGTTTACCCCAAATTATATTGAAAAAGCAGATTTTTTTATAAGTGACAGTCATTGATGAGGTATTGCATGTGTCATGCATGTATTATGCAAGAATATATGCTTTACTTTTAATACAATTATCACATTGCTGCTTGAAACATCTATTTTTCCTGTTAAGTGAACAAACATTTGGTAAATAAATCTATGTGGTTAATAGTGTGAGAATACATGGAAAATATACCTTTCCAGTTGGTTTTTGTAATATTGACAACATTTCTTTACAAACATGCACAATAAATGACTAGGTGAGTGATAAACAAAGACAAGGAAGTACATTGTGGTACAACATTGTCTTTTCATCAAGGGTATCTGAGATTGAATCTAGGACAGAAAATTGAAAAAGTGTTTTTTCCAATGGATATTCAGGATCATAATCATACAGTAGTGCCAAATTGATTGAAACTACTGTTAAAATCAACTATTTGTAAAGTTAATTGTAATTTCTACAATTACAATGCATTTTCATGTAATTCATTGATACTTTAGTACCAAAAATCCTATTTTCTCAACAAAATGAAACAAGTTCAGATTTGTCAACTGATCAAAATTATATGCAACAAATTTGCAGGATCATCAAACTGTTGCGTTTTGCACTTTTTTGCTGCTTATCTGAAATTTGTTAAGAATATTGCTTCATGAAGGGTTCAGGATTGTTAGAGTACATAGAGAGGGCAGAATGTTTAAGTGGGATCATTTCTACTCCTTTTTAAAATTGTGAATAAAACTGTTTTAAATATTTGTCTTAAATCTTTTCACCTAAACATTATTTCATGAAATATAAGACAAAGTGCTTAACATATACACTACATGGTAGCGAGTGTTCCATTTTGGAAGGTATGGTTCACTTACAAATCAATGTTTTCTGACTAATAAAAAGAATGCACAATTCCACACCTGTCATCTCCTCTGTGGATTTATTAAAAATCTTATTTATTATCTATTTATCAGTTACATACTGCTGTTCAAGGGTTCTGTGGACAGACTTTCTCTTTTAGATTGCATTTGAAATCATTTACTGTTAATTTTAGACTCTCAGGTTTACTAATTGAAATATCAGTCAATCATATGTAAATTAACAATTCAGAAAGTATCTAAAAGCTGCTTTGAGGGGATGACAACAAACCATTTTACAGGGACAGTAAGTTTTAAAGTAATTGAAAATCTCCGAACAATTTTTTTTGTAATTTCAACTTTAAAAAGCAATTGTGATTGTATTGGTATGTTGGTATTTATTCGAAACAAAAATGAATATAAGCTGAATTATATATTTATATTGGTGAATTAAATAAGGATTTTAAATGAGGACTTTTTTCCATCCTATTTGAAATGTGGTTTTTGCAAACTACGGGTAAAACTGCCTGAAATATATTTAAATGCAAAAGAAACCTGCACTGAAAGGGTAAAGTAGTTTACTGCAGCAGTCATTAGCACAGCAGCCATCTAACTCATGGTACTTACAGGTATTTTATGATTCCTGATCATATTATCAAACTCTTCATTAATTTTTTTGTATTTTTCTTCAGTGCGTGGGGTGAGAGCGTAAGAGGAGTCAGGATCAGGGCTGTCACAGCCTTTGTTTTCTTTCTTGTTCAATGCCTGCCAGGTTCAGAGAAATATCAAAAGTAAAAATAAAGGAGGGCCCTCATACTTACACACAATCTTTGCCTGCTGATCATTAGATCAATATCTTCATTTATTTTTCTGCACTTCTCGTCAGACTCAGGGCTGTGACCCACTGAATCGTCTGCATCTGGGTCTGGGCTGTCACAGCCATTAAGTCCCTTCTTTCTCAACGTCTGAAATACACAATTTGTAAAGTTCAAACTTCTACACAGATCACAAGGGACACACTGGATAATAAAGGATGTCTAACCACTGAGGGACTTTAATCAAAACTGTAGCTCATTTAAAATCAAAACTGATTAATAAATAGTAAATGACAAAACCCCCACAAATATCAAAAAGATCCATATGCATAGTGTGATTATATTCATTACTATTTACAATAATACCGTCCTATTTTTCTGAAACATCAATTCAACTAATTGAAATAGCCTTTCTGATATCAAACTTTTGCAATTGCTGTTTAATTAATCATTGAGGGATAAAAAAATCCTTTTTTCTTATCAACAGCTTCAAAAATTGAGAATGCTAATAATATTATAAACAAATGTGCTAAAAGCAAATTAAGTATGCTAATGTTCCTTTTTTTTAAAATAGTAAATGAAACTATACTTCTGTTAGGTTTTTGGTTTTGGTTCAGAAAGGTGTTGATACCAAAAAGGTTTTAGTCCATTACTTATATGTAACTAAGTCGTGAATTCTCACTATTTTACAATGCGTTTATTCTTTGATTTCAATGAGTTCTTTTCCAACAGGTATTTGCATTTATAATAGAAATATACTGATCTCATCAATTCCAATCTTAGTTCACGGTCAGTTTTGCAACTCATATTTCACCAAATAGTCCTGATCATTGTAGCAAAGTTAAGAACAGACAATCCCTTGTTATGCAATGCTATTCATCAAATGAATACCACCACATTTTTAAATTATGGACCTGGAGTTTGGTGAAAGTTTTGCAGAAATCTTGTTACATAGGCATACTTTTCAAAAATAATAAATATGCAGTATTTTGCTTTTGTATAAGCTTTTTAGTATTTGGCTTCCACAATTTGAAAAAAATGACCATAAGGGTGTGGCAAATGTCTCACTTCTACTGCTGAGATGCAGATTACTCACTACTTCATGGTTTTACCAGCATCAGAATCCCTATGCTTAAAAATGGGATTCAGTTCAGTTTGTCCAGTATGCATGTATTTTACATCCATATAAACATATTTATACACAGATAGCATATATGCCGAAAATAGACAATAAAAAAAATGCTATAACGACTTTAAGCAGAAACACTAGCCTTGAAATTCCAATTGTCTCTGATGTTATATCCTGCAGACAAACTGCTGGGACTTAGAAAAAAGAATTTTAAAAACAGTCAGATCATCCCCTTTGCTCAAGGCTCTCATATGAACATTAGCAGAGTTGAGGGATGGGATCAGTACAAACCCTTCCCTCCCTATTGACTTGCAGGTGGGATAGGGGTTGCCAGAGTTTATGACAGCCTTAGGAAGGCAGATTCCAGAGATGTGTCTAAAGTGTCATTTGGACCCAAGCGATTCAAATAAATTATGTGTCCTTCCACTGACCCTGCAAATTCCAGGGCAGTCAGTGATGAAGAGTATTAACAGGCACAGACAATGTATATATATTAGGCTCATAACCCAAGGAACTTAACAAATACTATAGCTATTGCTGAACTGAGAAAAATGTACATTAATAGCTTTTAACTATAAAGCTATTGATAATATCAGTATATTTGGCATGATCCATCTACAAGACAATACAGAAAGAATGGCAATTTCTAGTCTCTACCATCTGATGGCCACACACTGATTTGTCAGTTTGCTTCTGTTCTTGTCTGCCAATGTTCTTTCAGCTGCTCTGCTAGTGTCCCCTTTGCTGACACTGCCAGCTGTCCAGCAATATTCCATAGTTGACAGGTGCAAATGTCACAGTAGTGATTTCCTCAAAGAATAAATATATAACCAAAAAGCTGCCTGTGATGGACAGTTTTTATGAAAGAGATGTTTCTGAGTTTTACAAAAAAAGTGAGCAACTTTATAACTGTATGTAAGTCATCACAACCACTTATGCCCTTCGGATAAACATGATGCATTGTAAACCAGTGTGTCACTTTTATGATAGAGTTCTCTTCAATAATTGTACATGCAGATATTTACTTCTTAAGGGCTGATTTTACATGAATTTTCATGTATGAAGGACCGATGTATTATTTTGTTTGGAGACAAATGCACAATCTTCTTCAATGAACTAAAATTTCAGACCACACATTTGTGAAAACAAATCTCATATCTCTCAAAGAGTAACAAAAACACAGCAGTCAATACGTTAAGGACTGTTGAACTGAAGCTGAGCTACAGCAAGCTTCCAGTAAATCCCTAGTAGACAAACGGCTTGGAATTCTTATGCCATCTTCCAACTGACAGGATTACATTTCCTAGCCGTTACTATAACACACAGATACCATTTTCACAGGGTTTAGTAAGAGCTTGGACCTTTCCACCCGAGAATTCATATGGGGCCGTGGGGGATGGCCGACTCTAGCATCAAATGATCTGAAAGCATGCAAGTTGGCTTTGTGTTCTGTCAGCGCTCAGCATTTTACAATCTAACACGTGGCTACATTATTAGCCATCAGCAATTTTACTCATCCAAGATATCCACACCTGTCAGCAAATCTGCACCTGTCGTCTGGGGAAGATCACTTGACAACAGCCAATCAGAACTAACGGTTCAGAGACATGGCCATAGATGGCTCTATATCTGTGATGTCTCCAATCACTATCCCTGTAAATTTCAAAGGACCTGACTGCAGCTTTGTCATTTGGACATTGTTAAAAACACTTTCTCCCAGCCTACCAAATATGTTCTAATCTCTTAGTTCAGCCACAAATAAGTAACAACTGATTTCTTGTCTCATGTGTTTTCTTTTCCCTATTGATTAATGCATAAATGCTATTTGAGATTTTTTTCAAAATGCAACCCATTTTTCAGTGCATGATTTAAAAAAAAGTTAGTGCTTTTCATACAGTATTGCCTCTTCATAACAGAGATACGAAATTCAATTATCTAAATTTCAGTTTTAGGACAGCCTCAAATAGGTTCAATGAACTTGCATATAAATCTTTTGAAAATAAACTATGTTAAGGCCTTTTCATTTCAGAAGAAAGTTGTGTTTATTTTGCATCCTATCATATAAATTAGATATTGCTAAAAGCAAATCACATAAAACTATCTCAAGTATAAGTACTTACATCAGTGGTTCCCAACTTTATTGTTTGAAGGATACCTTTCAAATGGATTAATCATCGCAGATCTCTTTCATTTAAATTATATCACCATAAAATATTCATAATTTAAAAGTACTTCAGGTCTTTTAAGTTCAAGTTTAAGTTAAAAAATATTTATTTACAGGTATGAGAGAGATGGGAGTGCCCACAACTGTACAGCTTTTATACCCTCATTGTGATGTTTGTTCACGACAGTCACAAATCATTTTATATAAAAGCCAGCATTTCTAGTTTTTCTGAAAAAAATGGATGAAAAGGTTTTTATTAGTTCTTCAGAAGCGAGTATCACAGACATGCCCAGAACATTTGCCTGTACCTCACAACCCTCAAGAAGGTGGTAATGAACCATCTTCTTGAACTGCTGCAGTCCATGTGGTGTAGTACACCCATAATGTGCTCAGGAATGGAGATTCAGGAGTGTAGTCCAGTGACAAAGAAGGAAGATCCAAGTCAGGATAGTATGTAATGAGAAGGAGAGTTTGCAGGTGGTGGCATTCCCATACCCTTCTGGGTAGTAGATCTCATGAGTTTAGAGCACTGTATCTTATTAACATTATCTTTACACTGCTACCATTGTGATCCAGTGGCGAAGGAAGTGAATGCTGGAGCAGGTGGATGGGATGCAGATCAATTAGGTTGTTTTATTTTGGGTGGTGTCTCTTTTTAAAAATTGTTGTTACATCTGACTAATGCAAGTAAATAAAGAATGCTCTTTCCCACTCCTGGTTTGAGCCATGTAGATGGTGGACAGGATTTTAGGAAATACATTACACATTACAAAACTCACAGCTTCTGGCTTGATCTTGCAGTGGGAGTATTCATTCGGCTGCTCCTGTTAATTTTTAGACAATGGTAGTTCCCAAAATATTGCTAAGGTTTCAGTAATGCAATGCCATTAAATGTCAATGAAGGTGGTTAGGTTCTTTCTTACTGGAGATAATCATGACCTGGCACTCATATAGAATGTACGTTGCATTATACTTATCAGCATAACCTGAATATGATCCAAGACTTTCATCACATGGACACAGACTACTTCAATTTCTGGGAAGTTTAAAATTAACCATTAGTGATCATAACATCGGAACTTATGATATAGGAAAGGCCATTGTTGAAGCAGATGAAGAACATTAGCTTTGGTGTATCCAAGACTTTTCATCTTTTCTTGATGTTATACAGACACCACTCAAATTGCTTGAAGACTGACTGCCATCTGTGGTTTTGAGGACTTTTGGAACAGGCTGAGATAAATCATTTTGTTATTGGATTGAAATCCTGTAACTCCCTCCGCAACTGCAGAGTGAGTCAACCCACAGTGCATCAGCAGGTCAAACAAGGCAGCTCAAAAGCTACAAGGGACGGGCAATAAAGTTGACCAGCCAGCAATGTCCATGAACCAAAAACAAAAAAAAAACTAAATCCAACTTGCACTTCTGGCTGAAGGTGGTTGGAAATGCTTCAAACCTTATCTTTTGAATTGAAAGCCAATCATATTTCAATTTTCTGCAGTGGTGGTGGTGGATGGGGACTCGTAATGATAAATGGGAAGAGAAATAATCAACCATGCAGAATAGAGTCTTTTACTAATGTATCTAAACTGCTTCTTATGCCATTCTGATTTCTGTTTCATTATGTCAATTAGTTAGAATTTGAAATCTGGTCTTATCATTGTAAAGTGTAAATTACATTTAGGGAATGAATGAAAGCTTTCAGATGGCAGGACAGGTGACACTTTGCTACCTTTTACTGAACCATGGATGTCTATCTTGTAAAGGCATATTCTGTTATTGCATGGATTCATCCTATATTATATTTATTATTTGCATGAAGAGTTATGAAATTAAAATACTGATATCAGATGTGATGACACTGAAGAAAAAAAATGATTTATAGGCACAAAAACCATCAGTAAACCATGAGCATGAGTTTTGCTGTGTTGGTTTGACTGAGGAGCCTTTTAAAAATGATAGCAGTGACCTGAATTCTGGATTGCCAACCCTATTACAGGCCTTTCAGTTGTCAGGAGTGCCTTTTAAAGATCTACATTAGTTTGAGTCATAAGCATGCACTCAGCATTCCTGAGTCAGGCTAGCTCTGTAAGGAAGTCTTGATTCATAGCTTCTCAGAGATGTGGTGAACTATAGTGTGCATGAGGGAACCTTTTAAAAAGTAAACTCACAACTTTCTAATATTTGTCTCAGCTTTCAGTCAAGCCTGATTAGGTGTTCTGTTGAAACACCAGGGCCCCTGCTTGATCCATTACTCTGATTGCCTGATTTGGACTATGTCACAATTTTTATTGAAACTCAAGTGGTCTTAAATGCCTTGTGATTTCAGGCATTTAACATTAAGAGTTCATATGACTGATATTTTTCTTAGGCTGCAGTGAATGGAATTTTTTTTAAACATGGTGGCTTAAATAGATTCAGAATTTATGAAATAATCTCTTTTTTAAAGCTTTTGTTTTTACACATAACTACTACTGTAGGTTTCCATATTTCTACAGAGTGCAATGATTGAACAGACATGGAAATGCCAATGATTTGCAGGGGTTCATGATATGGCATTGGGTTGGGATGAAGGGGAAGAAATCATGGGGGTACAGAACCATAGAATCCTTACAGCGCAGTTCGGGTCCATTCATCCCATCAGGTCCCATCAATCTTCCAAACAGAATCCCACACTGAACCATCAACCCCACCCTATCTCCGTAACCCCACATTTTGCACGGCCCATCCACCTATCCTGCAATTCTTAGGATTGTGGAAGAAAACTGAAGTGCAAGGTAGAAACCCAAGGAGACACAAGGATGATGTGCAAGCTCCATACAGTCACCAAAGGTTGGAATCAAACCTAGGTCCTTGGAACTGTGAGGCAGCAGTGCTAACTGCTGTGTTAACATGCTGCTAGTAATGGGCAGGATGGGGCATGCCAACTGTGAGGGGTGAGGTTTGCAGTGATTTCCCTTTTACAGTTGAGATGAGTCCCACAATACCAAGGCAAACTTTTTAAGCAGCCCACCTCTGCAGCCAACAGCTCCAGTTTGTATCTGAAACATTTCCAGGGTCAGATAGCCTGACTTCAACCAGCATCCCAGCAATAACAATCTGGGCTTGTTAATTCCTGATATACGCCCAGAAAGCAAAGAACTTTCCTTCCCCCCCCGCCCACATGTCTCAAGGATAAAAATCTGGCCTCATATTTTCTTTTACAAATAGTATGCACAGTTATCCTAAAGAATTTAGATTTTCCATGATGTGTAAAATATTGTATTTGATAATGTTTGGTTAAGATTGAAATGTTTTTACCTACTTTTCACTTTTTTTTCTGTTCCGGCCTGAACCACTATTGCACAAGTTATGTGTTGCCAAATAAAGACATTATTTTGAATATGTTTTTAATATAACTTTGACCAATGGTTAGCATATAACATTAACCTGACTAATCCTTGACTTGATAGTGGGTAGGCTGCATCAATTGGGAGTTCCTAGACACCCCGCAAACATATCTACACCAAGTATTTGAAATTTAAGCAGCCTTAACTCAGGATTTATGAGGTGAGGTTTCACTACAGACCCTACATTGTATCAAGTTACCTGGATTCTTTGTTCCAGGTGGCAGTCACACCACTTAGGACTTCTGATTTGGTCAAGGATAGGAGGGTCTGATGGTTACTAAGGCAGGGTTACTTAGGGGATCCAAATGGCTGGAGTGTCAGTCTCTGCAATTGTCCAATGGAGGTTATCTCATCTTATTTGAATGTGAGTGGAAGCTGCAAGGTTGAGGAGAAAACTGATTACGGCCATAAAACCATTAGAGGTCAGCTATTTAGCAAACTTAATTCTGCTCTGCTATTCAATGAGATCATGGCTGATCTGATAAACCTCAACTTCACTCTCTTCTCTTTTCTCTATTTCTCTTTCCACAAATGCTGCAGACCTGAGTTTTTTTTTCCCAGCATTCCTTGCGTTTATTTCAGATTTTAAGCAACTACAATATTAGTGGTATTGGGATAATGGTAGGTGACAACAAGTGGAGATGATTTTGCAGGCAACTGTGAGCGTGGTAGAATGTGAACCATGGTGAGAGTTGGATGCAGCAGCAGAGACAGAGTAAGTAAGGTATCAGAGGGATGGTGTTAGCACTTAAACCAGTGGAGTAGAGAAGGTAATTCCTTTGATGATTCTGGGAACTCCTCCAGATGGGTAGCACAGCTTTAACTAGGTAGCAATCTTGGACCAAGTTGTCATGTCTCATGTCATGATCTCTACTAGTGATCCTGGAGAAAGAGACACTCCTGCCTCTACATTGCACTGCCCAGTACGACCTCCATTCCTTGCCTATCACATTTTGGATAAATATCAGGAACCGAGCCTTCCAACTATAACATTAATTGAGGTCAGCAATATATGACAACTTAGAGGACTCATTCAACCACCACTGGCTTGAACTCACTGGTGGAGGGAAAGGGCTTGTAAAATGGACACAACGATAAGCAAACCTGTGTACAGTTTGTTATCAGATCTTAGGGGCCTTTCTCATTCCAAGCACTCAGTCTGATCAAGTGAGCTGGCATCAGGAAGAGGGGTCCTACCTACAATCTGTGACTGGCTGGCAGCTCTCAGTAGGTTCAAGCTCTATTTCTGGGGCTCTTGAAGCTGGGAAATGCCACTGCTGGCCATTGAAGTGCCTGAGTGACGTTAATTCAGTGGACTTTTTCTAAAAAAGACGCAGCCTGGGAGAAGAGGGCGAGACCCCTACTGTCTCTAATAAAACAAGAGCTAAGTTTCACAACTCCTCTAAGTGGTCATGAACCATGAAAAAAAGAGAAGTTGATCTGACTCCACAAAAACTTCAGGGACAGGAGATACCTACCTCTGTAATTGAATTATCCAAGTCCAGTGTGCTGGGTGCAAGCTTGCTATCTATTCCACACTCATGAGAATTACTACTACTGGAAATGGTGTGTGAATCATTGGATTCTTAAATGGCTCTGGAGTCAACCTTTATTCTGCAAAATTCAGGCCTGTGTGATCATCTCTCCATAACCAATATGTGTTTCTAATCGACACAGACATTCATTCATGCATGCATACATAGAGCATACGCAAATACAAATATGGATAAAAATAAAAATGATTGCTTTAATTGCTGCACTGAGAGAGACTGCCTGGTCTCTTGCTATAACTCCCACTAAATAATAGTACCTGTCAATCCCTGTCAATGTAAAGAAAGGCTGCTTTAGGAAAATTATGCTTTGGCATTATTTTCATCTGATAAAAGTAAATAAGAAATGGACATGTATTTAGTGCCTCTAAATTTATTTAAGCAAGTGCCAGTATGTTGAGATTGTTCTAACACTGCCCATCTGCAAACTTTGCAAAACGGTAATTTCCACACTTCAGTTAGTTACTACAATCATGCCAATGTCCCTTTTAATCAAGTGTCAAAGGTTTTAGGTCTTTCCTGCGAGACACAGCTCTATGCTTGATGATTCTATATAATGACACTGCCAAACCAAATTGTTGTTAGACAGGTGAGGAGACTGAAGGTGCGAAGCTACATTCTATCACTCCATTGCAGACATGCTATTTCACACACCTACAGCACCCACCATAAAATCAATCTTGCATAGTATACAAATATCTGACCACAAAGAGGCTATAATTTAATTTATACAATTTTTAAACAGTTAAATAATCCGCTTGTATTTGGTGATGCTCGCTGCAAGTGTAGTTTTTAAAAGTTAACTACCAAATATAACCTCAACTAAAACCATACATTAGTAATGTTTGGAATGATCATACTACAATTCTAGTACATAACAGCAGAATTCTTTTAGGCCAATCTGTGAAATAGCCATAGAAAGGGAACCTGGATTTCACACTATTGGAAAAAGAACATAAAAGTAAATTATAAATTAAGTATGTTATCATCAGGTGACAAAAAAATTCAAGAACCTGATCCATGTATTTGTATGTGTGTATCTGTTAATAGGGAATGCACTATATTTAAAAGCGTTTAGTATTTTTTCTCATTTATTACAAGGTGTAAAATGAAAAATCATTAATTTTACTTTCAATGAATCTTACAACAAAAATACAGAGTTCTTCTGACATCTCTAATCCTCAATCAAATATCATTTGGTAAGCATCTCTCTACAAACTTTCTGCCTCTTCAGTTAAATACTCATAATAATAATTCAAATGGGCTATCTATAAAAATGTACAAAAGATTTTAGTCTCTAAAAAGATTTAAAGATGATCATAGAGCATCAAATGTTTGTGAAGTGTGCTAATACACTTCAACATATTAGAAACTAATGATCCGTTTCTCAATCACTTACTGCACAGTCTGTAGCAGTTCATATCAAGCTAAGGATTATTTCCCCCACTTTTATCACAGTTTACAATTTCAGATAATGTAGAATATATATTACTGACAAGAAACTATGTTGAAATTTCTGACCAAAACAGACAAAAGAGGTAATTCAAAAATTCTAAGATTTATACTTCAAACTAGTTTGTCTGCCTGTTAAAACACAAACAATAATTTAAAGATCTCACTGCATTACATGTTGGCATCCTTCATTGCTCTTTCATCCATGAAATTAAACCATTGTACAGACTTAAATTGCACAATTTAGCTTAGAATAAGCCTTTTTTTTAAAAAATTAAGCATGAAATACCATGTGGAGATGGAAACCTCTGAATGACTAATCACTATCCTTTCTTGTGGATTATTTCATAGCTAATGAATAAAGTTTAATTCATTAGTAAATTTACCCACTTGAAAACAAAATCAATCTCAAATCTTCTGTCTCTGACAATGAATTACTTAAATTTATCTCTGATTTTATAGACAGACATCTTCTTCCTCTTCTCTGTCCAATTTAAAGCAGCCCATTTTTTTCCCACTGCTCCAGGCTGTTTTCGTAACTGAATCTCTTTTTACATGGACAAGTCATTAGCCTGATGTGCCAGTCTGCTTCCCTAAGACATGGATATTATGTTTGATAACAACACAGCGTTCAGAGATCCACTATCTCCTGACTCAGAGGCAGCAGTGTTTTCAATGTTGCCAGGTGCATTCCTAAAGGCATATCAGCTAATACAAAATAAGTAAACTGAAACCATCAAGCAGGCTGTTTCAGTTACAATAATTGCACTCAGCTTAAAAATCAAAGAACACTCTTCTCTCGATTATATTTATCCCATAGATGAAGCCACTGTGGGCGTATTAATTAACCAAAGGATAAACATAATGAAGGACTTGTTACCTGAAAGGTTAGGCTTGGGTTATATGTAGTTATGCTGAACATCTGAATACAGCATAATAAATTGTTTAGGAGTTCAGCCTCATGGAGTAATTTGTATCTTAAATTTCCCTCCCAACAAAATCAGTGGCTGCTGCAAAGAGTACAGCAATACTTTGTACCTGCGTTTAGAAAAAGAAAATACACATATATTTGAAGAATTAAGTATTCTGTTTGATTTCTGCTGTTATATTAGATAATACTAAGAATGTACATTAATGTAAGCACTACCATACCACTTTATTTCTTTTACTTATAAATGAAAGTTGCTATGCTTGGTAAAAGTACAGGTATTTACCTAAAAAGTGGAAATGGAATGTTGAAATACACAATACTTGTAAAAATACAAAAAAAAAGAAAAACAATTGAACAAATACACAGCGAGCGAGGAAAATAAACTTGTTTGGTATGTTGTCATAAACGGGTTGAATTTTGCTTCTTCTCATTCTTTTCCTGAGATTGGATTTGATGAACATGTCTATGTTGTGTTTGGCTCACATGACGTCCCTTGTCAGGGCAGTGGCCTGTACCAATCTGAATACATGATATGGAGATGCTGGTGCTGCAATGGAGTGGAAAAAAATCAGTAATCACACGGCGCAGGTTATAGTCCAAATAGGTTTACTTGAAATCACAAGTTTTTGTAATGCTGCTCCTTCATCAGGTGAAGTCCTATTCACCTGCTGAAGGACCAGCTTCCAAATGTTTATGATTTCAAATAAATCTGTTGTACTATAACCTGACGTCGTGTGACTTCTGATTTAATCAGAATGTGACAGTATCCTATATATCTATATCATCTGTATTTTTCAGTTCAGGATTTCTAAGTGCTGGTAGCATGTATTATCCTAAATGTACAGCTCATTTATTTCGTGTCATCTGAAGCCAAACCTCACCATTCATGGCAAATATTCCATCAGCTTCCTTTTATGGGACTGAACTCTATAACTTATTAACCCTTTTTGGAACATTACATTACAAATTCCTATTCTGCTTCCAATGCATAGTCCTTTATTTTGCAGGTATTCATGGTTATAATGGAAAGGTTTTGATGTTTTGTTTTAATCAATAGTTGTCTAACTGTTATTGATTTTACTTTCCAAACATTTAAATGTATTAAATATAGAGGAAAATACATATTAAAACCAGATGAGAATAAAAGGAAAACAGTGTCATTAATGACACTGGCTTTGATACACTAAAGCCAGACACTAACTCAAATTTAGGAGCAGTAACAGTTAAGAATTGGTTTCTATCAAGAACATCAATATCTGTTGCACATTTGTTCTGTTACAGTAATGACAGTGCACACAGGACATTAGGGACTGTACATTTGGCAGCATTTATATATATATTAATTCAAATTTCACTAAAGCTATCCCAGTCTGTTACTTAGAAGAAGAAGAACGACTTTTCATCTGTAAGTCATTTATTTTGATTAAAATAGCTGGATACAAAATTAAATAAACTTATACCTATCCTCCATTACTTAAAGTATAGGCATGAGGAACAAGGTGTTATAGAATGCTTGTACAAGATTTAAGAATACAACAGGAAATCTCAAAAGTTTTAATATGAAACACATTCTAGTAGCTATTATTACCTTCACTGAATGGGATCTAGCACTGGATCATCAAATCCCAGAGGGCATCTTTTAGAAAGTGTGTCAAAAGGACTTTTCTAGACCAATCTTTCGTTTTACCAATTTTTTAAATCAAGTTGAAGTTTAAGAACATACGAATCAGGAACAGGAACAGGCCATTCAGCCCCTTCAGCCAGCTCCACCATTCAATAGCATTATGGCTAATCTGACTGTAATGTCATATCCAAAATCATGCCAAGCCCTGTTACTTTCAACACTATGCTTGACAAGAGTCTATTTACCATTGGCTTAAAATTATTCAAGAACACTGCTTCCACCATCTTTTCAGGAAGAAAATTCCAAAGACCCATGACATGCAGAGAGATAAAAAAAATCAAATTGCTGATTCCTGAATTGAAGTACAGCGATCCCTAATTCTAGATACTCCCATAACAGGCTTTACCTGTCAAAGGGCAGAGTTCGGAAAGCTTGAGATTTTGAATAAACCTTTTTGACTATAACCTGATGTCATGTGACTTTGACCTATAAAAGGAAATGTTCTCTCAATATCTACCCTACCAAGACCCTGCAGGATATTTTATATATATCAATAAAATTGTCCCTTACACTTCTAAACTCAACTGAATACAAGTGTACCCTGCCCACCCTTTCCTCATAAGGCAACCTATCCATTTCTGGTATTACTCTCATAAACTGCTTCCAATATACTTATACCCTCTCGCAATTAAAGGTGATCATTACAGTGCATAGTATTCCACATGTGGTCTCACCAGTGTCCTGTATAACTTAACTATAGCTTTTATACTTCTGTATTCAGCTCTTCTCATATTGTATCAGGTTCCTTAATTATTTGCTGCAACTATGTACTAACATTTTGCAATTTGTACAGCAGGACATCCAGATGCATCTGCATTTCACTGCTCTGCAGTTTTATGCCATTTAAATAATATGGTTCGTTTTCATTCTATCTGCCACAATTAACTATTTCACACTTTCTATTGCACATCATTGTCCATTCACTTAACCTATCAATATTTTTTTGTAATCTGTTTATGTCCTCATCATAATTTACTTTCAAGCCTATCTTTGTGTCATCAGCACATTTGGCACCATACTTCCTTTCCCTTTAACTAAGACACTGATATAAATTGTAGACAGTTTAGATCATAGCACTATCCCTAGGGTATACTACTCATTCCATCTTGTCAATCTGAAAAAGACCCATTTACACTTACTCTCAGTTTTCTGTTAGCCAGCCAATCTTCTACCAATGCTACCCCATACAGCTTGAGTTTTTATTTCTGTAATAAAGTGGTGTGACATCATATCACGTCTTCGAGAAATCTTAGTACATTACATACATTGGATCCCCTGTATTCGCATCATGTTTTACTACTTCAAAGAACTCCATTACACTGGTCTAATGTGATTTCTCAATCACAAAACCATGTTGACTCTGCCTGATTACTTTGCACTTACCCAAGTGACATGCAATAGCTTCTTTAATGATAACTTCAAACATTTCTTATTATGGATATTAAGCTAAGTGGCTTGCAGTTCTGTGTCCTGTTTTCTATCTCCCTTCCTTTTTCAATAAAGGAATTATACTCATTATCAACTTGCAGGCTGAACAATTTACTCAGTACCTGGTGATTGCAATTTTCCTAAGATGCCCTTTCCCTTCAATTCCTTGATATGATTTCTATATTAAGGACAGGTGCAAAATATGTGCTCAAAGCATCTGCCATTTCCTTATTTTCCATCATTAATTCTCCACTTCAACAATTCTGTAGAACCAATGCTGGCTTTGTTAACTCTTTCTTCTTTAAAAGATTTTTAGAAGCTCTTACAATCTGTTTTCATATTTCTGGATAGCTGAGTCTCATACTCTAATCTTACCCTATTTATTAATATTTTTATCATTTTTTCCTTTAAATATTCATAAACAACAATAACCATCTTGTGTCAATAGTCATTTCTCAAATGAGCACACCAGCAGTTCACTTTCTTTTTAAGTAGTGGAGAACTCTACTGCTGAGCCCATCCTACCTTCTAATGTCCTCTTCCTGAAAAGTATCACTGGATAGCAATGAGCAGCACAAACAAGACTTTGTCCAGCACTCTCCCTCCCTCCACATTTCCTAACCTAGTCATTTATACCAGAGCTATTTGGATTACTACTGATTTGAAGAAAGCCATTAATGTTTGAATAGAACTGGAACAAAGACAAAGTGATGAGAATATTATATAAAAGGTTAAAATTGAAAAAGCAAAAATAAAGAGATAACTGATTAATGAAAACATGTGGAATTCCCCTTTATTCTAGAGACTGTCTGTTCTGAAATAAAAGGATTAAAATTCAATTTTACAATAAGGTAATATCAAAATGCATTTAATTGAAATCTTTTGCACTTTTTAAAAGACTGAATATGTAATTGTTTGGAGGTCTCGTGACAAGGAAACAGTATTGGTATTCATTTCTGAATAGCTGTGAATACACTACACTAACACAATAAAGTCCAGTATATAGGATAAAGAAATCGCTTGAGGTCTATTTCATTACAAAGAGCAGCAGGGGGGCCAAAGCACGAGAAACAAATACTTCAGATGGTTCGGAAACAGACTAGTGGGGCCCAGGCACACAGACATAAGGACCACAGTTCTTTCTATGGCACTCCACATCAATTATTGGCTTTGTCACTGAAGCCTTATCACAAATGCCCCACAGGAAAGATCGACAACTAAAGGCAAGAATACTGATACATGTGACCCTCTGAACTACAGTGACATTTACACACTCAACAACTCAGACTGCAAGAATGCTTAGTTACTCACAATTTAATATAAACATAAAGTAATGTTTAAAACTATTTATCTTTCTCAATCTATTGAACTAATATAGTCCTTTTTAGCAATTTTGTGCTAATATTCACCACTGAGAAACTTCCAAAAAAATGTTTTTTGAGGTTAATTTGTTTTGAATAACTGGAAAACAATTTTGAATAATTATTTCAGCATACTTTCTCAAAATTTATATTCATCATTTTTTATGTATTTAATGGAAATGTTCTGCACCACTTATATCTTTTTCTAATCATATCTCTTTTGTCTGTTCATTTTTGTTAGGTTTCTCACATGCTGTACTCCATTAACTCTCCGAACAGGCAGGATAATAAACTTGATAAAGTTTACCCTTAAATAGTGCCATTTTATATAATAGAATGATAGAATCAAACATTGCAGAAGAAGACCTTCAGCCCTTTGAACCTCTCCCAACTAATCTACTCTAAATCTAACCAGTCCCATTTTCCAGCACTTGGCCCACAGTTTTGAACGTTATTACATTTCTAGTGCTCATCCAAGTATTTTTTAGGAGTGAAGTTTCCTGCCACAACTATCCTCTCAGACATAATATTCCCATCATCCTATGGGTAAAACGAAGTTACCTCAAAACACCTTTAAACCTCCTGCTTTTCACCTTACAATTATGCCTCCTGTTATTGACTCCAACTCAGAGGAACAGCTGCTTTCTGTACACTCTGTCTAGGTATGCCCCTCATAATCTTAAATAACTTAATTAGGCCCCTTCTCAACCTTTGCTGCCATGAAGAAAACAGCCTGAGCTTATCCAGCCTTTCTTAATAGCAAAAATGTTTCATCCAGGCAAGATCCTGGTAAATCCCCTCTGTATCCCTCCACGGAAATCACATTCCTCTGATAGTGTGGTCAGGACCAAAACTATACACTGTACTCTAGCTGG
Organism: Hemiscyllium ocellatum; assembly: GCF_020745735.1. NCBI lineage: Eukaryota > Metazoa > Chordata > Chondrichthyes > Orectolobiformes > Hemiscylliidae > Hemiscyllium > Hemiscyllium ocellatum. The sequence goes on from NC_083402.1 coordinate 50,092,506, forward strand.
ACCATTTATCAGAAATCATAATTCAGCTTGGCAATTAGATCTATACTTTTCCACCATTTATATTTGGTTTGCTATTTCTTTATGACATAGTAGAGATTAACAATTCAATTGCAAATATTAAGGTTATTCAAATCACCTCTTAGCCAGGACTGTGGATATAGAAATCAGTTTAGAAAGTACGGTTTTCAAAACTATCTTATCTTTGCTTAACACTTTTCAAACAATTTTCCTTTCATTCTATTCTAAACTAAGAAAATTGCACAAAATGGTAATCTGTACTATATTGCCAACAGTATGTCTGATTTTAATTCATTTATGAGTTAAACAGATTCACGGACATAAATGAAAATCTACATAACAGAATAATCAATTCAGTACTTTTCTAAACAGCAAAGAATATAAGCAATAAAAGCAATATATCTTCCAACATTAGGGAGTTTACTGAGCTTGGGATTGTTCTAAAATAAGGTGAAAACTTGCACTAAAGTACATGCTACAGAGAAGTCTTGGAGTTTATTAGTTTTGCTAGATTATTTCATAATATCTGCTTTTGAAACTAAGTGAAGAAACAAGAACCAGAATAAAGAAAACAAGAAGGGAGACACAGAGAACAAATTAAACATACCGAATTTCTTAAATACTAAGGATTTTGTCAATGTTTTAGTATGGTGTGAGGAAGAATTGTGAACTGACAATGCTCCCATTATAAATCAACTGTTCCATTTCAAAGATTAATTGGCATAATCAAAGTCCAGATTATGAATGATATGCTTGTTTAAAATATAGTTCAGTGTATTTACGTAGAAGGCAACTGTACATTTGTGCATTACAGGGGTAATGGTAAAACATTATTTGAGCACAGACAAAGCAGTACAGCAGTTTTCTGTAATTTTATTTGTGCTGCTCAAAAGTAATCATTTTATGCACAAAAACTTATTGTATTTGTTTTATCTACTGCCCTTTCTGAATCTAGAATCTGTATTTTACTGCTGTGTTGTTAAATTAAAAAAAGTGTATCCTTGGGCTAAAAGACTTATTGGCACCCAGAAGTCTGAAGAGTGGAGTTGGAGACTGTGGCTTTTTTCAAGGGCACTTTATCATTGCCTACATTCTCAGAGGAATCGCTGAATGAATAGAGCAGGATCAGAGAAACTGCTATTCCACGCCCATTCCTTTCCACTCTCCTTGGCAAAGCACACAGCTCACTAATTTTAGCTGCACCAGATCCTATTTTTAGGATACTACCGGTTATGAGGCATTTCTTAGCAAAAGAATAAAAATACAAAAGGGGGAGAACTCCCATTCTCATAATTTAAAACAAGCCTACGATCTGTTAACTCCAGGCACTTCATCTGCTTCCAATCTTAGAAAAATAAAGACTATTCAGAGTTCAGAGATTTAAAAATAAACTTGCCCTCTGGCAGGTTGGCCAAAAATACTGAAAACGACAAGCTTGTACTGTGTGAAATAGCAACTAGAAAACAAAGAACTGACTCTACTTGGGAAACGCAGAAAACTCTAAGATGCAAGATATAACTATAAGTTGTTTAAAATATTCTTGCATGCTTGATTTCTGATGTAGGAAGATTTTTTTTTCTCACTGGAGGTTTCAATTCTCTTAAATCTTTATGTATTATACATTTGAGAGAAACGTAGTGCCCAATTATTTTAAACATAAATGCTCAAAAGTATCTGATAGCCATTTTTGATTCAATGCAGTAGTAAATTTGAACTGCGAAGGTTGACTGTATGATTTTTTTAATTTTAACTCTAGCTGAGGAAAAACTAAACCCAAGATGAGCACTTACTCCAAAACAAAATATCTCCTAAATCTCTTAGTGGAATAGCCAAGGAATGTGTAATACTAATGACTGAAGATAAACCTCCTTAGTCACACAAAAGCTGATTCAATGCATAATCCTGTTTAATTCATTTCCACTCAAATTGTAGGAAAGAACATCATCTTTGAACATGATGAATAAGTTGCATCCAGAAGTGTCTACATCAGTAAAACTTTAACACTTAACCTCTCCTAACCAACACTAAGCAATTAGTTATGACCTGAAGGGTAGCATATATTGTAGAATTTATGAAATAGTATTTATTTTCAAGAAGAAATTACACAAAAATAATGATGAATTAACATCTAAATTGATTATTTTACTCTTAACAAATGGCAATTGGTTGCTGTGCACTAGATGGCTCCAGTACACTTTATAAAGATATCAAACAGCATATTGATGCTGTTCAAAAGGCTCAATTTTTATGCAAGTCTGTTTTTAAGCCTTTACAAATCCATCCCCTTTGTCTTCTATTACAAATAACGTAGCTCCTTTTCCTATATACACACATCGCATAACTTGAGCTGAACAATTTTTCTAAAGTCTCTTTACCAATTCTCAGTGACAGACTTAAATATATATATATATATATATATAGATCGATAGATTAGATAGATAGATATTTCTACATATATATAGATATCATTTTAAAACTACAAAGAGAAATTTGTTCAGGCTACTGTGTCTGTGTTATTGCCAAATTATGAAATAGAGCTGTGTATAATCTCTCTGCCCTTTTCCCTAATAGTTTTAAATTCTTTCCTTTTAAATACTTATCCTTAGAAATAATCTTGTCATCTCTGTTTCAAAGAACGTACAGTGAAACATTCCATGTCCTAGTGACCTTGGAACAAATTACAAAATCATAGAAATTTCAGCACCTGAAGGAGGCCAATTGATTCATTATACAGTGCTATTGTGAGCTCCACACTGGAGCTTTTCAGTAAAATTTAAATTCTCTGCTTTGCTATCATACCCTTGGATGTTTTTCCCCTAGATATCCATACCATTTAACGAACATGCTGTGATTGAATGGTGCAACATAATTTGTTATAATATATAAAATGATCTAACAAATCTTTGAGTTAAAAGATTTCCTTCAATATCTTCTTCGAATGCATTCAGTATTAGTATATCATAGTGTATATTTAATGGCTGCTAAATCACTTGTGGTATTAATAATTTTCATTAATATGTTCAAAGTCTCTTAACACTTTCAAGATATCTTCCTTAACTGACTCTGTTTTCGTAGATACAGTTGCACATCTCTCATGTGCGTATTCTCTTAGCTCTGGTATCATTCGAATCATTCTACTTAGTGCAATGTTTTGCTTCAATAGTTACTTTAGAACTGATTACTTGAAATTCTCTATGAAAGTGTTGTTCAGCTTCATCATTACCTTTTAATGTGCGTTTTCAACATATGTAACCCAACTTGCCATTTTTATGGTTAAGAATATTGAGAATTGGAGTTTTTATCATGTCTATTATTCTTACAGTACCTTATAGGCTCATAAAAAGTGACTTAAGAATTCAATAGACCCAACTTTTGGTTGATTGCTTACATTCATTTTGCACCCTTTCTAACTGACAGTGCATGCACTACAGTCAACAACCTTATTTACTGTATAGCTGTCTTAATCTTCCAATACTTCTGAAAATAAATGAAAAATTCCAGTGTCAAAATAGTCATAACAGGTTTCAGATTATTTTGATTTTTGAAAGACAATGACTTAAATTCAAACACTTTAGAACTGTGTATTTTTAACATACAAAGCTGAAAGTCACTGGGGAAAAAAAAGTTTAGAGCTCTAACAGGCATTAACAGGCTACCCCAGTAGCAAGCCATTAGCATTTTGACCTTTACAAATAATTAACAGAGATTTCTTTAATCTCATTCAGAAGTTCTTACCAGGTGACTGAGTTGGACCACGATATAAGGCAAACCACTGGGTTGCTAGCTTTGACTGGTATTCTACAGGCTGAGAATCAGGATGATGGGATTGTTGGTTTTCTCTCAGTTCTAAACACTATTCATTTGGCATATCATGTATGAGCAACCTGTATTTTCTGTAACACAATCAATCTTCAAGTACTTAAAAGAAAATCATTCTCATGTTCACAGAAAGTTAAGCTGTGGTCTTCTCCATATAGAAACTTATTTTCAGGATTATCATTTACTGTGTGCATTTCCTGTTCCAAAACGACTTTACTGATCATCTTCAATCCCTGGTTTTCAGGGGTATGAATAAAATTAAACATGCGAGTAATGGACTATATACAGTGCAATGTTCCAGCACTAAGTAGCATCCCCCACCCACTTATGCTTTGAGAAAAGATTATGTTCTTCATAAATGGTGGTTTTTACATTTAGTCATAAATAACATTAAGTACTGTACATTCTGATCTTAAATAACAGCCTAAACCAACAACCATAAACAGGAGCTTCATTGATATCAGTACCTTTTTTTTGTAATCAGGAGACACATGGGAGTAATGCCATTCTGAACAATATTCAAAGGTTCTCAAGAGCAAGCATTTATGAATGCAATTATACATGAAAATCGGGGAATTGCAAGTGCATCATTTTAGATTATGCTAAAAGGCAAAATCAAACAGTTATGATCGACTACCATTAGAGTATCTTGTTGCCCCTATTGTAAGTCACAGATTAGTTTAAAATTTGTACATGATGCAACATTACTACATTTATTCATAAGTATAAGGATTAGCTTCTTGAAAATTCTGAAGCTTTAATATGCATTTTAATTGGCTATGTTTCCAGATGGATTAATAGATAAGAATTTCTATCTCTTATACTATAAAATTGGAGCAGTTGTCCTGCTAATCTGTCAGAATTGACATTCAGACTACAAGCAGAGTAAGTGTGTGGTTCCAACTTTTCACATGAAGTCTGTGAATTTCAGGTCTATTGACTTGTCTGATCATTTATTTCACTAACTAAAAGTTACTCAGGATACTATTTTAAAAGCTCAATCTTACATGTTAATCACATATTAATTGAAGTTTGAAATAAATATTTTAATCACATAGCACTGCAGTAAGGTCAGTTGGGAATCAATCAGTCTTATTGCTTGCATATAAGTGTCCATGACACTTGTTCATTTGTGGGTCTATATCTATGTGCAGGTAGAAGTGGGGGAGGAGCAAGGTGAGTGGTCAATACACTTTGATTGATTTTTTTGCTCTATGCATGTGATGCTAACCTGTGCAATTGTACTCAGTATCATACAATGTTATGCACTGCTGAATCCTGACTGCAAGTTTAATTTAAATACGTAAATGGCAAGACTATCAATGTTTTACGTAGCAAGACTTATTTATCACTGTTCATTCACTGATGTGATTTTTAACTACAAGATGATGTGTTTTTGATTCCTTGCAGTAATTTTGCAAATCGTTTTAAGTAGCTTGGTGTATGAGATATTGTCGACATTCTGATTCTGTTAATGCAATCAACGTTTTTTAGTTTACATGACCATGATGATTCTAATTTACTATTGGAATAGTTAGACAGTCTGTCGCTTTGCTGTTATTTTAACAAAATTACTGCTCTCCCTATTTGGAATTTTGTAAAGAATCAAGAGAAAAGGGAGTGGTGGAATGGCTCCAATGGTTATGCAATTTAAGAATGTCCTTGATATCTTCAACAAATAATAATCGAACAGTAAAAGTTTAAAGGTTGACAATAAGGCAGGAGACATAGCACATATTTAGGACAAACTCTAACTAAATTAACTTTAAGAAGGTAATATTTTATTGTAAATACTACTATATTACTATCTATGCATGAGCAACTCGATACTGAGAAAACCAAAGTCATCATCTCCAGGCTCCAGTAATAACCACTTTTTCTTCTCATTAATTCAATTCCTTTACACTCATTCTTAACCTAATTGTTTGCAACTTAATCTTAATGCTTGACATTAAGGTATCAGATTCCCTATATTCTGTCACAAAGATAATTTAGTTCTACTGTTGCACCATGCCTGTTTGTTTCACCTCACCTCAACACCAGCAATACTGAAACCTTTAATACTTTCATCACCTCCAACCCAATTCTAACATTCTTCCTGCTTGTCTTCAATGTACTGTTCTCTGATAATAACGTCCAAGACTTTGCTATATATATGCTATCCCACATTAAACTCTGCTTTTTACATATACCTAAATTCTATACCAGCCCCTCCATGTATCAAATATATATTCTTGCCCAATTAATCTTTTTACATAATTCTCCAAGAATCCCATTTTATAAAACATGATCCTATGATCATTACCTGTCACATGGTGTTTTCCTGAAAACTTTCAATCCTTGACATTGGCTTTTGTCACCTTGACTTGATAGAAAAGCCTTCAGCGTACAAGATCTAGAATTCCTTTTCTAACCTCTTCAGTCTCTTCAAACATTTTTCTCTTTAACAAAATTTGGTTAGCTTCCTGTCCCTTTGTGAATGTTCTTTATGTGTATTTTTGAAGTTGCTTGAGAACTATTTTACTATTAATATCACAAAAACTGAACTCACCTCTAAGTTAGAAGGACATGGGTTTAAGACCCGCCCCTAGGATTTCAGACATCATCTAAATTGACACTTCAGCACAGAGATGAGGGAATGCTGCATTAGTAAAGGTGCCATCTTTCAAATGAGATGCACAGTCAAGGCTAAGTCTGTACCTGGATGTACATGGAAATTCTCTTCCTATTATTTTCAAAAAGATCAAGTATTTTCCTGACATCCATGCCAACATTTATCCCTCAAACAGTAATTAGAACAGTTCTGATAATTCTATTCTTCCTTGTTATTTGAGGTAATTTGCTGTACATTTCGGCTGCTCTATGACAATATTGTTTTTTAAATATTTAGTTTAGTCACCTGTCAAGTACCAAATGATGTTCTAAGTTTATGAGAAAAGGCAAAATGTGAATTTCACTCATTTCTACTCAAATTAATGCAATTGTTTTATGGAAAGCTGCATCCCCTAAATGTCACATTTCTAAACTTCAGTGTGGGAATTGGTACGAAGTGGCATTTTTGTGACTGTAAGGTTCCCCAGAGTACAAACTTTTTCAATCTGTCTAAACATGCCTGAGAAGCTTCCATGGGGCTATGCACCATTGTAGCCACACCACTAATTATCAAGCAAAGACATGCTAATTACACAGAGCATCAGCTAGTGTAAAGACCCGCTTTCAACACCCACACAACTGCAAAGCTATTTCCTCCAGGCATGAAACTGTGCTGTCTTTGGCTGTGAACCTGAAAAAGCCTGTTTATAAGAAAACTGCACTCAAATCAGTTAAAGAATAAAGATCTATTTCTTACAGTTTAAAAAAAGAAAACTTCATAAACAGCATCACTCTATTAATGCAGCAGTGAATTGAATTTTGTTGTTAATTACTGAAACTTCTTTTATTACTTGTGTGAGCACTTTAGCAAACAGTCTGTTCAGCTGTATCTACTAGCAATCCTAATATTATTGTATAGATGAAAATAAGTAAAATGAAGCAAACAAAGCCTGGAACATGAAACTAAGAACTGAAACTTAGGGCATTTTGTTGCCAGGTAATCAATATCTGAATGTAGAAGGAGGTTCTGGTTGAATAGTTCCGGATGAAATTGATATAATCCAAAAGGCTAACCAATCTTTCGCCTTCTGATACTGTCTCATATTTTATGCTTTTTCTGTTCTCACAAAGAGAATGTGATATTTATTATATCATTTTAGAAAACTATGTTCAAAAGAATTCAAATAAAGCACGATAGCCATAGTATTCTCTAAGTGATGAACCTTATGATGAGGTATTAAACAGGAAAAGCATCACAATCTTCTTTACAGCCTGAAATACTTTGACATGAAGCAAAATTATGTCTTGTTGCTTTCAGGAGCTCCCAAGTGCATAAACAGAGTTCAAAATACTGAAAGAATAATGCTGGAATTTATATAGGGGTATATTTTATCTTCCGTGCTTAGTAGAGCAACAAAGCAGTTTCTATTTTGCTGTGACACTAAGGATGGTGAATAAAAGAGATCAATACGGGATCAGTTCAGTCTGTATATCCCAAAAATTGAACTCTCATATTAACTGGTAACCTTAGAATTGAAATGGATCTCTCAATTGTCAATGAGGTTTTTGTTGGTTCATGTCCTAATGAGTAGACTTGAGTAAGGCTGGCAAAGGATATATCTTAATAATGTTACAAATTTTAGTTCGCCTTGGAGATAATATTAACATCATTTGCTTGTCTCTGAGTGAATGAAACTGTTTTGTTTAATGTGTGATTATGTAGCACACAAATGAAACCCATCAAACTTAGATCAGATTTTAGAGGCAGTAATATGATTTGGTGTCCCAAATTCAAAATAAAAATGGGGGCAGTTAATTATGAGTTTAATGTGTGACTGGACCATATATGATAAATTTGCACATCTGAACTTGTTGCTTCCATACCAATTTTTACGATTGAACAATTTTTGAATTACATTGAATCAACTTCATACTTAACAGTTCTATCCACAAATCTAATTTCTTCGTCAACTTTAGAAAGTCTTTTGCTACATTTTGTCACTTATAAGATTTTTAATTCAACTGATTAAGAAATATCTCAGGATGAATCCTACCTCAACAATATCTGAATTTGTTCGACTCTCATGCGGTTCATTGTACTCTGTGTATTTCAACAATACTTTGTCCATGTCGGTGCTGGCATACTGGAACAGTTTATTAGTGCTGTTGAAGATGATCAGAGCAATCTCACAGTCGCACAGTACACTTAGCTCATAAGCCTTCTTCATTAACCCAAACTTCCTCTTGGTAAATGTCACCTGCAGAAGACATAAAACGCAGATGAAGTCTGAGAACATGCATGTTCAAAGTTATCATAATTATAGGTTCTCAAACCACTATATATACTTAACTAGGCAATTCCAGAAAGCTGGCACTATTATGTACTAGTTAAATACATTCTAGAAAAAGCTAGTCCATTATTGAACAATGATTGAAAATCACATACAACAGCTGTGATGCTGAATGCTGTTTCTGCATATCCTTATACTTATACACTCAGATCTGTTACAGACAATATTCTTGAACCATAGGCCTAATTTTCTTTTAATCAGGATATTATTATTCTTTACAATTGATTGAGCAATAATCTATTTAGGCATGAAGTTAGAATTAACTGGATGCTAAAACAGCCCTCAGATCTCCAAAACAGCTTTTGCATCTTGTGTGTATACTAGACAAACAAACCAGAATCTGATTTGGTAAGGACACCAGCCAGTCACAGTGCAGGTCCAATTAGATCATGATGACAAACAGCATGTAATCAGCACTGTCACTTTGGAGCTCAACGCTTGGAGTCAAAGAATGGTGACAGCACAGAAAGTGCCCACTCTCAACCTATTGTACTCATGCCGACTCTCCATAGAACAAAACAACCAGCTCCATATCCCAGCTTTTCCTAGTAGCCATGAATTTTCTTTTCTATTCAGACAAATATCCAGTTCTCTTTAGAAAGCCACAACTGAATTCATATGTATTCTAGATCATTACCACTTGATGCATTTTTTTCCCCATGTTTTGCCATTTCCTTTTTTTTGCTGATCATTTTAAAGTGTTGTCTCTAGTTCTCAATCCCTCCACCAATAATGATTGGTTCTCCCCATCTAATTTGTCATGACTGCCTCTCATTGAATGCCTGTTAAATCCTTTCTCCAAGAAGAGCAACTCCAGCTTCTATCAGTGGCAGATGGAATTCAATTTGGATAAATGTGAGGTGATGCGCTTGAACAGGACAAACAAGGCAATAGATTATGTGATGAACTGCAGGACCCTGTGAATCACTAAGGATCAGAGGGACCTTGGTCTGCATGTACACCGATCTGCATTAGGACAGGTGGTTAAGAAGGCAAATGGTATACTTGCTTTTATTAACCAGGGCATTGAGTTTAAACAGCAGGGAGGTTACATTAGAACTGTATAAAATGTTGATTAGGCCAGAGCTAGAGTATTGTGTGTAGTTCTGGAATCCATTTTATAGAAGGGATGCCATAACACTGGTGTGGATACACAGGAGATTAACCAGGATGTTGCCTGGGCTAGAGAATTTGAGTTATGAAGAGAGAACGGATAGCCGAGGGTTCTTTTCCTTGGAGCAGAGGAGACTGATGGCTGGCATCATTGAGATTTATAAACACATGAGGGACAGGTTTGACGGGAAGTAACTTTCTCCCTTGGTGGAGGGACAAATGGCCAGGGAGGTTTAACGAGGAAGTGAGGAAAAAACCTTTTTATTAAGAGGATGGTAGGAATCTGGAGCTCACTGCCTGCAATGATGGCAAGAGGCAAAACCCCTCGTAACAATAAGAAGTATTTAGATCTGCACTTGTGAAGTCAGTGAATACACAACGATCAGCCAATTGCTAGGAAGTGGGAATAGAATAGTTTGATGATCATTTTTGACTGACATAGGCATGCTGGGCTGAAGGGCCTTTTTCTGTGTTGTAGATCTCCAAGTCCCTAATGAGCTCGTAATGGGTCTATCCACTGATTGACAGTGTGCATCAACCCTCCCACGGTTATTTAGTCTCCACACTGCATTCCCAACCCACCACAACAAATTTTAACATCATTCCATCATTTATCCGGTTGGGGTTGGGCCCACTGGAAGCAGTAGTACAACTGGTATAGCAAGAGGGTAGATTGTTAATGGAGCATGGAACAGCCCCAGTGAGGTGTCTTGAGGCAGTACATCAATTTGGGCACAGGCTGCCCAAGGGAAGGGAATTAAACAAGATTGCAGTCATACTTGCCAGAGTTTCCTGGCAGGTTGCTCACATAACGGCACACTCACTTACCACGAGTTGAATACCAAAGGGAGTGACAGGATGCCTTCAATTGACGACTTAATGTTCTCAATTGACTTCCAGGTAAGAAGGCTGTTTTTTGTAGGGAGTCATAAAGGCAAGTTCCCACCATATCTGTTTTGGAAGCTATTCAATTTTGGCCTCATTGAATGAGACAGTACACAAGATTTAATAAATTTAATCCAATTAACTTGGCCTTTGTTAACTTAAAAGTGCATACTTTGTAAACAATGTAAAACAATGACTGCAGATGCTGGAAACCAGATTCTGGATCAGTGGTGCTGGAAGAGCACAGTAGTTCAGGCAGCATCCAAAGTGCAGCAAAATTGACGTTTCGGGCAAAAGTCCTTTTATTCCTGATGAAGGGCTTTTGCCGGAAACGTCGATTTCGCTGCACTTTGGATGCTGCCTGAACTGCTGTGCTCTTCCAGCACCATTGATCCAGAGATACTTTGTAAACAAGTGACTTCTAGGACAATATTAATGAACTTCAGAGAATATCTGAAAATTCCTGCCTGCAGTATAGATTGTATTCATTATCATTTATTCTTAACACAAGTAATTGACTATCATCCAGCATATATTAGTCAGTAACTTGAAAAATATAATTAAAAAATTAAAGGAAGTAAAACAGATTTTTAGAAAAGTAAACAGTGGATTTTACTGTTTACATTGTAAATAACATGACAGGAAAGGGAAATAAAAAAGGAAAAGCAATTAACTAAACTTTCATGAATCTGGATATTATTTTAATTTTCCTGTGCTTTTTTGAATAGTTATCAAAAGTTACATGCACATAATGTAGAAGCACAATCCTTTGCACTACTTGAATCAAGAAATGTTATAGCTACTACAGACTGTAAACACTTTTTTCAAAAATGATCAATCATTAAAGAACCTTTGAATTACAAGTATTTACACATTCTCATTTGACTAAATCTATTCTTTGCCTACAGAAAAAAATGATTAAAATAAAAAGATGAGCGCATCAGAATTCTAAAGTTGATATTCCTGTAATGTTACAACTCAGCAGAAAACAACTTGCTTACATTTGTAAACCTCCAATTAATTGACAGAAATTAACTTAAGCCTGTTCTGTTTTCTGTTACTTGCACTTTCCTTTGAATAGGAGTTGGCTAATCAGCAGAACAAGCTATCAAACCACTTTTTAATTAGGTGCACAATGATATTAAGTGACGGATAGATGGATACAACATGGGATGCCCATGATGACTGTCTATGCATTTGAGCCATATGGTGCTATAATGAGTTTCAGCAGTTAAGATATATTTCCCGGATCAAAAAGTCTTAGTATTGTAATGTAGTAAATAATAAATAAATAAATTCGCCTAAAATATCATAATTATTAATAATTTTCTGGACTATTTTTCAGCAAGGAAGGAGGAGTAATTACTGGACTGAACAAATTTTAATTACTCAATGCAGTTTCCATTATTGTCTCTGATTGAAAGATAAAGAAAAAAAAGCAAGGAATGAGAAATGGCTTATCAAGTTAATACATAGATAACTCAATGGTAAGGCTTCAATCCATCCATTTTATCTCCTGAGCAAAACGTCTTTTTGAGTTTTCATGAGTTATTTTAATGGTAAAAATGACATATCAATTTTTGACTTTCTGGAAGTTTCACCTAATTAGGTGATGGATGGAAGACTCGCCTTCTGATTATTCAACTTGGAAATAAAGCCAAACATGTGAATAAACCAAGGAACTGGATTTCAGGCAACTGCTTTTGAGCAGAGACAGGGAAAAGAATAATGAATTTGTCAAAGCAGATTTGAAAGTTTTGTTTCCTCTCCCCTACCTTTTGCTCAGCCTCTTTAAAGACACAGCCCAGTGAAAAGTACATTGGAGAAACATTGATTCATTGGGAACTTCAATATATCTACAAATTTCACTCCAGTGTAGGATACAAGTCATTTATTAAACAACCATGGTCCTAGGTTAAGGCCAGAAATCTCAGGGACTCTAAGTGTTCTTGATCTTTTTTAAGACTAGACACGCTCCTCTTTTTTAAACTTTATATCTGTGCTTGTTTATCTATTTGACGTTATGTTTTATTATTTTTCTTGATGTTGGTAAGTAATAAAATTACTTTTTCTTTTACTCAAGAAAACCCCTCTAGGATAGTCCTTCTTGGAATCAGACTGTAACAGAGAATAATGCAAACTTGAAGTACTGATTTTGATTCACAGACTGACTTGCAATTCTTTCCCCACTGCGACTGCTCGGACCTAACTTCCTTCCTTGCAAACTGCAATACCACTTCCAAACTTCATTTAAGTTTTAAAGTCCTTAAATGTGTTGTTGTTTTCCAAACCCACACACCCCTTTCCTAGAATTCTGTGTTTCAACTCCTTCATTCAGATTTCTGCCACAGTACCAAAATGGCTATCACCAAGTCATAACTGACATCCCATGTGATTATACTATAGCTAACTTGCCTTTCTCAAACTCTCTATGATTTTGACAAAATTTTACACAACCTTCCTCCAATGCCTCTCCTCATCATCCTGCTGAGTGTGGATGAACTCATCTGGGTCAATTTTTAGCCTTTTGATCATAATTGTGAATGACTTCAATAGATTCTCTCCCATTCCAACATCATTATTTCTGCTATTCTGAAGAATTTCTCTTTATCCACTACCATAACCCATTCTCATTTACACATTCTTCTGCCATTATTCAAAAACAATCACAGTTTCAAATGTGTACTGATGACAGCCAGCTCTGCTTCATCAGCACCTTTCCCAAATCCCTATCATCATTAAATTGTCAAAATTTCTGTCCAAAATATAGAAAGTTGTGCTTCTATGAAGGGCTTTGTGATGTTTAATTCATTAAAAACATGATACAAGTTGTTGTTGCTGCAAACTACCAGATGTAGGTTTTATTCTGAACCATACCTTAGCTCTGTGTTCATCTTAACTTTGTAAACAGCCAACGTTTGTTATATAGAGAAATTCTATTCACGCAACTTCAGTTTATCACAAGGACCATTACTAACTCTGAACTATTTCTTTTGTTGAATAGTTCTAAGATCTACTAATTCTATATTGAAATGTGCTATTCATCAGTGAGGACTAGATTAGATCTTGGGTTTTGCAATTTTTACAAAAAACGTTGAATGGCTCTACATACCCTAACCAAGCTCATCACTGCATTGGGAACCTGGTGGATTGCTGGCAGAATACTAAGTTCCATCCTCTGGCACAAGCTGCCACAGGTATTCTTAGAACAACTTGCCATTCACAAGATAGCCATCAAAAGAGCAGCAACCTTGGACACCCGTGCCATATTTAAAAGGCCACTGTGCAACTGTATGAGCACCTGATAAAGTCTTGCTCGGTCAAGGATGGAACCTGAACACGTATCTCACAAAGACAAGACGGTACTGCAATTCTCAGACAGGATCTATTTGAGGTTCTACTTAGCGTCATACTTGAGAAGATAATGAAAAAAAAAGGGTATCCTGGAGGACACGTTGTCCATGCTGTGTAATCACTCCCTCAAAACACTTCACAAGTTTACCGAATTATGTGAGGCATGCCTAGTCAGAATCTTTCTCCAGGATAGAAATGTTAATTACTCGGGGGATATAGGTTTAAGGTAAAAAGGGACTGAGTTTGAAGGAGATGTTGTCAGTCTTTTTTCACACAGATGGTGGTCAGTGCCTGGAATGTGCAGGCAGATACACGAGCAATGTTTAATAGGCATCTTGACAGACATACGAATAGGCAGGAAATAGGGGATACAGACCATGAAGAAGCAATAAGTTTTTAGTTTAGAAAGGCATCATATGTTGATGTAGTTGTGATGGGCTAAACTGCCTGTCTTGTATTGTTTTTTGTTCTAACCATCCATCCTTCTTTATGAGGAGTCAGGGTAATGTCACAAGACACCCTTCACAGCTTGAGAAGGAACCACACAGAGGCCTCTCAGAATACTCTATATTCTCTAACTCTTGGAAATTCAAGCTGAGGAGGGTACACTTGCCTTCCAAGCTGACCCTCAAATGATTCTGGATTAGTGGTGCTGGAAGAGCATAGCAGTTCAAACAACATCTGAGGAGTAGTAAAATCGACGATTCGGGCAAAACCCTCAGAACGATTGGGCCATCCAGAATCCCCACACCCAGGTTTGTCTCATTAAACCTCTCGCCTCCAGTGCCAAGGAGAGTCCCTCCACCCTAACTGTAGAACCAGAGACTGCACTAAGATTTCATGAGAAAGAGAGAAAGTAAACAACCAATTGAGTGCACTTTGATGCACTGTACGTGAATTGTCACATTTGACTATATTTCATTGTTTTGTCTCTACATCTGTTTGTTAGAGTCTGTGAAGCCCTGAAATAAAATGTGCCAGTATGACGTCAATCTTCACACGTAGACAGGATGGACTGTGGATTGATGTGTATTGAGAGGTTGCTGCAGTACTTGAAAGTGAAATGAACTAATGCACAGATAGGGCATTCCTGCTGACTCCATTGTCACACATCTTATAGCATTCCTATTCCTTCCCTGCCTTGTGTGCAAAAGTGCAAGTGTGAACAATATTTTCAATGATGTCTGGAAATGAAGGTTTCCAGCAAACAAGGAGCCAATGCATTAGGACATTCAAGGATTAGTAACTTTGCTGGATTGCATCCTGTTCTCATGTACATGTGTAATCTTGATTTCCTTTAAAGGGCCTCACACCAGTGGTTCCTGCAGACCCTTCCCTCACAGATTAAATCTCTTACCCTGCTCACTGTGGGTGCAGCCATTTTCTTTTCCTGTTGCATACTTTGGATATCCAGGACAATGAAGCATGACACGAGTGCTCTTTGGCAAATGGCTTCCAGCAACTGTCTCTACACATCGCTGAGGCCCCAAACATCCAGACCCCCTTTCCGGTATTCCTGCCTGTAAACTCCATGGATTAAACACTTCCCTGCAGCCCAACCCAACCTGTCGACACAAACCTACAACTGCTTATATGTCCCATCAGCCCATGGTAAATGAGGTGACCATGCTGCGTATGAATACACTAACCATCTTGCAGCCAGGGTACTCCTTAACATGGCCGAACCTTCTTTTGCATAAGCCACTTCCAATCAATGATCTACTGTCTTCACCCTGACCCATCCAGCTTCCATCACCCAATCCCAAAGAATAGGTTCCTGATTCGCCTTCTCTGGAATCCGCCCCCACCTCGCCATGCCTTATTCCGAGCCTTCAATCAAACTTTGTTTCTGTGGATGGAGTAAATGGAATAAATGGATTGATAGCGGTCCACCCCTGAGTGACCAGACCTCTGACCGCATGGCCCCTTCCCCCTGGACTGATTGCTATGGAGCCATAGAACTGACTGTGACCTACTCCGCGATCTCAGAGTACTCCCAAACCAAGGTCATGGGAAGACGTGAACATGAAGGTTGCAATCCCCCACTTAGAGGCTGAGCAGCCCAGAAACGCTCCCTGATTCAATCTGACAGCCTGGCACCCGTCCCTGCACAAAAACGTATCCTTGCAGCAGTCTCTCAATGCTATTCGCTTCTGCGCCCTGCAATGCAACTCTGAGCTTTGTGAATGGTCTGCGTATGTATCAGAGAGGTGCCACAATGGTTGAGAGTGATCGGCAAATATCAGATGCCAATGTCTGTGAACAAGCAGTGCATGCAGCTGGTGCCCATGGACCATACTCAGAGATGATATTTTGTGCTGAGAAACATGGCGGCTGGATGGAGCTAGCAGCAAGCTCATGCTTCCAGGTACTGGCTCTGATTTCCACGTTGAGAAGACTCGACGTTTAGCTTGTTTGGCATGATTGGTAAGATAGGAAGCCGGCTATTAATGAGATGAGTTGCAGTATTAACAAGGCATTTAGCAAGCTATAATTCACCTTATTTAGCAACTTGCCACTGCCAGACGAGAAATTTATCTCACCACTTGGCAAAAACAGAAAAGATGGAGCAAGAGGCCCCTGATGTCACGATAACCCTCACTGGACTTGTCTAAATCTACCACAAATCTCACTGCAGCCTATGTCACTTATATCCTTATCCCATTCCATCCTTTAAATATGTTTTTCTCCTCACAAGATGCTGCCTAAGCAATTGAGTGTTTCCAGATTGCCCATTTTGATTTGAGAATCGCAGCATCGGTAGTAATTTGCTTTTGCAGTAATGCACAAATTGTTCTCAACAGACTCCTTACAGTAATTTATCTAGAGTCATAGGCATGTACAGCACCAAAACAGACCCTTCACTCCCTTCTGACCAGATATCCTAACCTAATCTAGTCCCATTTGCCAGTACTTGGCCCATATCCATCTTAACTTTTCCTATTCATATATCCATCCAGAATTTTTTAAAATTACATTATCAAGAAGAGGTATGCTTAAATTTTTATTCAAGGAAGCAATAAATTAGGTTGTTTATTACAATAAATTTATAAATGAACAGTTTTGCTCAAATTTCATTACTTGACTTGCAATCTATTTTCAGTTCACACTTTTGCCTACACTACATTATTCTGCACTAAATTAGCAACCAAAACCAAATAAAATAAAATATTACTGCCTACTGTACAGAACCCTTTGTTACTGTATTAAAAAAAACAGTTGTGACTGAGCAGTTGTAGGTTTTTTTAAACCGCAAACCAGTGCTAAATCAAATATGCTGTGTGTCTAACAACCCATAAATACTGAAATAGCACTACCCTGATGAATTATTGCACCTTAAACATTTTAATAATACATAAATAAATAATCCATTCAAGTTGCATTTGAAGAAAGAAGTTATACATTTCTGAACATCTTTTCAGACAAAAATGAAATATATGATGATAATTCTTATCCTAAGTTTGTATTTTACAATGAACCAAAAAAGGTCTTCAAGCTTCAGCAAATTTTTAAATTGATCACACTGAAGTCTTTATTTTAACTATGGATTTGGGAGAGAATCACTGAATGGGAGCGAATCACAGCCACAATAACAAAAAAAAATCAAAGACTAGCCAAAGTAGAATACTGTACTCGTACACACCTCCCTCCAACCAATTCCAGACTGGCAGTTTCGACAGCCTGAAAGCAGGCTCCCTGTGTATCCTTTTAGTGCAGGAACACTATGTTATGTGGAAGATAGGGCTCAGCAGAAAACAATAAAATATAAAGGCAACATTTCTGAATTGGGAACTCACAAATAGATAGAAATATATTCCTATCAGCTCTAATAATTAATTTCCTTTACATAGAGCCTGGAAACAGCACATCCCAGGAGAATCCTTTATTCGTTCCACCTCCTTGTAAATCTACCAAAAAGCAATTGCTATTCTATTCTGTGATAATATTTAGCAATCTACAAAGTTAATGAAAGTACAGCAACAATTTGTAATCAACTGGATGTTTTAACAGAGTAAAATGTTACAATATCCTTCAATGGAAGGTAAGAAGGGATGGACAGTGAATCGAAAAGATTATAAGGGGTGATCAAAGCTTGGTGGAAGAAGAGTAAGTTGGCTCCAAAAGGTGGAGCAAGGGAGGTCAAGATGCAATAATATTTATGCGGGTAATTTCAGCATCTAAGGCCTGAATAGCTGAAATCACTATGACGTCAGTATACGAGTGAGGAAGTGAAATCTTCATATTATTACGACTTTAAATTTCACAAATATCCAGCAATAACATTATAAACTTTGTTTTTCAAATGAATAGGTAAGCTATTTGAACAATTTCCATGCATAACACTGAAATGAAATACTCACACACAGGTCTGTCATGATGGTTGAAGCAATTTGAGGTGATAAATTAAGTGCATAACTCAAGTAGCAAATTGCACAGTGTTAAAGAACGCTGATTTTTGTGTTTCACATTTCCTGTTAAATATGCTCAACAGGATCAGTGGCAATACTCATTATTATAAATCTAACATATAGTCCTGAACAGCAATTCTATGATTAACTTGCTGAAGAAAATCTATCATTCTGATGTTTGTTGGTTAATACCTTTATGATATACCAAATTTGCCTCTGACTAACCAGCAATCTAGACTTGTCAACATTCTGGCTTAACTTTATTGGAAGACCAAAGAACTTGGGTTTTCAAAATCAACTATATTGGTACAAATGAATCTTCATTTCTATCCATTTATGTGCCTCAGTGATACTTGAACCTTTGCAAAATAACATAATGTACTGCCAATGCATTGAAGGTCAAAGTTGTACAGCTGGCAGATGTTACAAGCTCCCTACAACTTCAGAAACTGTATCTATTTGTCCGTATTTTGCTCAGAAAAAAAATCCAATGTTTATCAAGCAGCAGGACAATTTCATTATGCGAATATCATGACATCCCACCCTACAATATTAATCGTCAGAAAATAAAATGCTAGTTAATTCTCAAGCATTAATTTTATCAGTCTTCTTTTTATATTTAGGTACAATTTTGAAAATTGTCATGTTTTCCTACTCCAATGAAGATTTTATGGCTTTCACAAGTTTTCCTATATGGCAGAACTACACTGAAACTGGCAGCCAAGATATACCACAAAGTACCATTTGCTGTGTTTACCAACGAAGCGTTCCAGACCACCTAGCATGAACTGGCCATAGAAATTTCCGATTTCTTTCTTTTAAATATAATATTGACAGGTATATATTATAGGAATCATTAGGGGAAAACATGTTTACTAAGGCAACAAAAGACACGTTGTACCTTTGCTAAAGGTCAAAGAAGATCTCATTCCCTCCTGAACAAATGGACAGGAAGCACATTTGTCTGCATTTCCTGTCATAACAGGAAGAATGTAACTTCTTCCCCTCGACAATGGCTTTAGCTCTGCTTCCCGCCTCTCTCAATCCCTGAGGGCTTCCTGAAAGATGTTGTAGCATTAGGAGTACGTGGAGTCTGCTACCAACCGATAGAAGTTACATGTGAAGTGTTACTGCATGGCTGCTAAGATTTCAAAAGTGTAACACATTTTAAGCTCTTTGATTTAACAAAACATTTGACAACGAATACAGCTTTAATAAAAAGACAATGCTGTTAAAGCTCAGTTGTTAAGAAGAATCTTTTTTTCATTTTTTTCATACATTGCAAATTATGACATTTCTGGGGGGGGATCACAGATGTGTAGTTTAATGAAAAAAACACAATCAAGTGTCAAACATGGAAGTGGTAGAAGATTAGAAGTGAGGTGGGGAGGATGTTGTAGAAATAGAAATAGTGATATTATGCATTGGTAATAAATTAGGAAGGAGTTTAAAAGCTCAATTTCTGGCTCAGGAATGAAGGTGTTAGTGTAACTTTTCCAAAAAGAGATTGAAAAGGTGGCTTTAGCCTGCTCCCAAATTAAGAGCAACATCAAAATGTCAAGTTTTAATATAAAGAAGGCTATGAGAGTATGCATAAATAAATACATTTTGAATAATGATCAACCAAGAGCACACTGTTGCCCAATAAATGTTTTTAAAAGTTTTTTTTAGTGTCACAGTTTTCTAGTTGCACCGAGCATTGGCAATCCCATTAACATAAATTAATGTAGTTAACATTTTAGGCATAGATCCTTTGGACTCAAAGCCATGTAATCTATAAATTCCTGCCATGGAATCCAGGAAAATTATTCTAAGAACAAGGAAGTGTTTCCAGAGAGGTCGAGATTGACAAAATTAATTCTCTGGGATGGAATTAAAGGTGTAAAGGGAGGGAAATTCCAGTTGAATGAGGGACAAGGTATAGGAAGATCAAAGTTTCTGTGTGAAGTGTCAAAACAAAACTCTTGATATTTCTGACCCAGAGAAGAAAACAAAAAAAAATCATAACCCATCTTATTTTGTTGTATCTCTTAGAGTTGCCTTTTCTTGCAGATTCTCTTGGTTGGGAATTGACCACAACTCTGTCTTCTAGTTTTATGGTTGAGCTCTACTGCTTAGGCCTTTGATTACCATGAGCGAGTGCTGAGGATGCCACAATTAAAGAGGACTCCAGCAAGCTTCAGGTTGGTGACATAACAGTCTGCAATTTCATTTGTCCATGATGAGAAAGAAATTACTAAGAACCAAATTCCACAAAAACACAGAAAATAGGAATAAGAGCAGGCCATTTGGCACTTTGAGCCTGCTGTACCATTCAATATGATCATGGCTGATCATCCCTACTTACTTCTGGCTTTGATCCCTCTCGTCCTAAGAATTGTATCTAAGTCCTTCTTGAAAACATTCAATGTTTTGGCTTCAACAACCTTCTATGGAAAAGAATTCCACGGGTTCACCCCTCTGGGTGAAGAATTTCTCCTTATCTCTGTCCTAAATGGCTTACCCTTAGACTGTGACTCCTAATTCTGTATTCCTCAACTTCCAGGTTAATTTTCCCTATCCAACCCTTTAAAGATGCCTGGTTTTACTTGTTTTCTCCACAGATTTCCTGAAAGTACTAAGTGTTTCTCTTTTTGTTTCAAATTCTCAAAAACTGGGTCTTTCCCCTTTCTTCTCACATATCAAGCATCTTCCTCTATCCTTTTAACACAATCAAGGCTTTGGACGAACAGGCTCAGAAAAAGAGGCAGAATGTTAGCATTAGAGCTAGGTTATTCAGAATGATGTAAAAATCTATATGGTTACGCAAGGGATAATAGAAACCTGGAATTTTCTCCCCACAAAAAGTTGCTGAAGCTAAGTCAATTGAACACTTCAAAATAGTAGGGTTTCAATTGTTATTTAATCAAGTTGGATAGATTAATTTAAGGCACACATCAATCATGATCCATCTAAAGAACAGGACAAGGGACATAATGGCCTACACTTGATCCAATAAACACTACATAAGTATTAGGGAATTGGGATTGTTCTCCTTGGAGAAGATCAAGAAGCAATTTCACATAAATATTCAACACCAAGTAGGATTTGGACTGAGTAGACAGAGATAAATTGCTCCTATTGGTGGATCGAGAACCAGGGAGTACATGTTTAAAGTAACTGGCAAAAGAAGTAATGGTGACATAGGAAAACAAAACTGTTCCAAGTGGTTAGGGTCTGGAACAGGTTGTTTGGGACTATTAAAAAGACAAAGTCAATGTTGGCTTTCATAAAGGGAATTCAACAACTTTCTGAAAAGGAAAGGTTCACAGGGCTATAGAGAAAAGGTGGCACTTTAGAGAAATAGCACAGACAGGTTGGGCAAATTGACCTCTTCCTATGCTGTAACCATTCTCTGACTCTATGAAGTGGCTTTAATCTACACATAATTCTACAGTGATATTGATTTTCATAGAACAAAAGCTGCATTAATTTTTAAACACAGCATTATTTAATACAACTGAATAATTATTTCTGTTAAAAACAGACTGTAAGCAAATGAATAGATTTAACTTCGAGGTCACAATCCTTTCTTGAATATGTAAAATTTTAAAGATTTTTTTGTATAGTATGTTTTAAAGCCTTTTCACTTTACTGTATATACCATGCAACAGATGGAACTAATCTTTGCTCAGCAAAGAGTAGTCTAACTTAAATCTACTTTTATACTGATACCTGAAGTAGAATCATCATAGTTTTCCAAAGCACTGTTAATGATTGACTAGACAGTCTGACTTATTAGAATCTGGAGATAGATTGCTGGGGGCCGGTAATCTTTCCACTTAACTCCAGATAAGCGACTAAGTTAGTGCCCCAGTGAATAAATAGAGTAATGGCTGGTCAGATACACAAAGTCAAGCTTGCCAGTGCTCTGCACCACTCCTGTTGGCTACACTATATTTATAAACCTTGGAATTCATAAACCTTGTTCTGTTACCCTTTACCTAAGCTCTATGACATGAAAATGTGCACTAACATAATGAGAACATAGTTCTTGTAGGTGAATGGAGATAATATAGTAGTAAAGGTGATGATACATTTCAACTTGCATCAGACAACTTACTAGCGAAATAAGTCACAATGTTACTCATGTGTTTCCTACATTACAATAGTGTCTACAGTTCATTGAGTGCCTTGAAATCATGAAAGGCACTACATGAGGGGCATGGATAGGGTAAATAGACAAGGTCTTCTCCCCGAGTTGGGTTAGTCCAGAATTAGAGAGCACAGGTTTAGGGTGAGGGGAAAAAGATTTAAGAGAGAATTAAGGGGCAACATTTTCATGCAAAAGTGCATGGAATAAGCTGTCAGAGGAAGTGGTGGAGGCTGGTACAATTACAATATTTAAAAGGCATCTAGGTGGACATATGAATAGAAGGGTTGAAAGGGATATGGGCCAAGTGCTGGCAAATGCAACTAAGTTAATTTAAGATATCTGGTCAGCATTGTTGAGTTGGACCAAAGGGCCTGTTTCCATGCTGTACATCTCTATGATATAAATGTAAGATGCTTTACACAATTGAGAAGTTATTACTCATAACTGTCATCCTAAAAATAAATACAGTTTTGATCTATACATATGGTATAAATTATTTCAACTTACAATGCTGGATAAAGCACAATAGTAATCTATTTTCTGTATCATAAAGGTATATAGCTATATTCTTGAGTTTTTGACAATGATATACACTCTGGGCTCATTAAGATAATCTCTAGTACATTCGTTCCATTTTTTAAATGGAAAGAAAACAAAGAGTCACTCAGTGTCTTTTTCAGTACACAATTATATTGAACAGAAACATACTTGACAAAAAGCATACTCAAAACTTATTTGGGCACTACAGGTAGAATAAAGCCCTTGTAACATCTTATATAAATATATTCTCAGATAAAATGTAACTGCCTTATCCTTACGCACTCAAATGTATTCCTACATCTGTACCGTTAATATTTATACCTTGCTATCTTCTTAAAACTTCTGAGATGTTGAAATATTTGATCTTTTGGCACTGCATATAGGCTCAGAGCCTTCCACCCACATGTTCCTTTAAAAACAATGGGTCGCAGAAAGAACCAAGGTTGAGCACAGAAACATATGTTTCAGTGAGTCAACCTTGGAAGTGATAAGACAGCATCCCCAATTGTGAAGCTAGCTAGTGAGCATAAAGCTTTTTACTTTAATGTTGGAATTTTATAGGTACAACGAATGACATTTGGAAATATAATGTGAAAATCCACTGTACAGAAAATGTTTAACAATTACAAACAACACAGACTAGTAGGCCAATTCCATGCAAGGAATTATTGATGCATGACATATAAAAATGGGGACATGTCAAACAGATAACAGTCATTTTCCAGTCAACAAAAATGGAAAACTAACGGTGTCAGAGGCCTAGCAGTTTTGCAGTGCAAAAGAAGGGAATACCAAACAAAAAACACAGATAACTCTTGAGGAAATGGCAAACAGATGGGGTGCATTCCCAGCAAGAAAAGGAAATGAAAAGGTGCAGTCAGTCCTCCTGCTGGCTGCCCATTCATACCAATTAATTAGGCTGATACAGACTACTGCATATGAATACAAGTTACTCATCCATTGTTTTTAAAGGAGAAAATAACACACAACAGATACAAAGATCAGTCAATATGGAAGAAACTGAGCCTTCACCTCTCATACAAGCTTGAAATTAGTGGATAAGAATTAGGGGGCAAGTTCAGCAACCTTCCTGAAAGGCACATTTAAGCAAACTGTATTGAAGCAATCTATTGTGCATATAAGACAACCATATTGCAGTTTTTGGATAATGCCAAATCAGTGAAAGATCTTCCGATGCTATTTCCTATTCCCACTAATCATTCCACATTTGCAACCAAAAAGTCACAAAAAGAAGTAAAAATTTGACTAAACATGTTAGGAACCAACAAATGACAATCTAGATTTTGATACTGGAATTCTAAAATATTGTTGATTACTTGACTCTGCCAGTGCACAAAATATTTATTTTTGAGGACTGTTCATGAGATTTTCTCAAGGGCTGCCATTTTTCATTTTAATTTTTTTGTGTGATGTAATCACTTAATAAAATTCTTTTTCATTTTGTGTTGACATATGGAGTAACTGGAATCACATAGAAGCTGAATTTGAAGAATTCATCAATATCCTCAATAACTGTCAAACTCCCATTTAACTTAAGTTAAATTTAATTTAACACAAGTAAGCATCAATCTCCTGGACACTACTGTATTTAATATAGGACAGTAGATGCAAAATGACAATAAGTGAGTATTTCAAAATAATTGATATACTCTTTTACTGAGTGCAATTTTGAAGAAAGTGTTGGCTATTTGATAAGGCAATTAGGTAATGATGGGAAGGGATTTTGTTCCAAATTTTTCACCCTGTAGGAATTGATTCATATTCTACTACAAGGAAAAAAGCTCCTTCTGCTTTTCCAAAATTCTCAGCATTCCCCTCAACCAACCCTCTTACAGCCTCTGCACTCTGCCTCTTTCCCCTCCACCCTTCTTGCAGCTGCTTTTACCCCCTGACAGACAGCCCCACTGATCTCCTGAAAAGGCATGAAATATCATCTCTGGCAAAAGGCACATCGTATCAATAGAAAGGCACGGGAACTCCCATCCTCCAGAGGGCAGTAATTAGGGAACTGTTAGGTACATCTGCTCCCCCGAAAAACAAAAAAGAAACAGAAACCCTCGTTCCTACCCACCAGTAGAATGAGATGAGCCAATGAAACATTAACATTCGCCCCTTCAGAAAATTACCTAATACAACTACTCCTTCACCACCACTTACTTGCAATAGTAAACTCAAGAGAAAACCAATTTTGTCTATTCTACTGATAGAGGTCAGCCCCATGATTGAAATATCCTTGGCATTCAAGTGATTTTCAGGGGCAAACTTGTCCATTGTCCTGTGTTCTTGGAGCCCTAAACTGGTCATGTAAGAATATACCAGAACAGGTGATGAACAGCTTAGACAAAGGGAGAGATTTTAAGGAGCATATTAAACAGAGTCATAGAGTCCTAGAGATGTACAGCGTGGAAACAGACCCTTCGGTCCAACCCATCCATGCTGACCAGATATTCCAACCCAATTCGTCCCACCTGCCAGCATCCGGCCTATATCCTTCCAAACCCTTCCTATTCACATACCCATCCAAATGCCTCTTAAATGTTGCAATTGCACCAGCCTCCACCACATCCTCTAGCAGCTCTTTCCATACTTGTACTACCCTCTGCGTGAAAAAGTTGCCCCTTAGGTCTCTTTTATATCTTTCCCCTCTCATCCTAAACCTATGCCCACTAGTTCTGGACTCCCCCACCCCAGGGAAAAGACTTTGTCTATTTATCCTATCCATGCCCCTCATAATTTTGTAAACCTCTATAAGGTCACCCCCTCCAATGCTCCACGGAAAACAGCCCCAGCCTATTCAGCCTCTGCCTATAGCTCAGATCCTCCAACCCTGGCAACATCCTTGGAGAGATTTAGAGAGGGAATTCCAGGAACATACACTTAGTCACATGTATGATTTTCTAAGTGTGTTGTTGTGGTGAAAACAAATCATAAAAGTCTTTTTTTCCCTTGACTGCTTGCAGTTGTACACTCGAGTAAAACCAGTAGATTGAGTACAACAAGAACAAAAAGGTTAAATACTTGGCATGAGTCTTTCTGTAGGGAGGAAAGGGGGAATGAATGCCTCATTTAAAGGCTCTCAGTATCTTAAGAGTAAAGAGATCAAAGGGTATTGGAAGAAAGCCAGAAAAGGGCACTGAGCTGGATGATCAGTTCTTATCATATTGAATGGTGGATCAGGCTCAAAGGGTCGAATGGCCATCTCCTGCTCTTATCTTCTCCATCTCTATGAACAAGAAACCCAGAATCGAGAAATGGGGATGCAGTGGGTCAGGAAGGCTTCACAAGCCTTCCTACCACAAAGAGTTAATCAAGGCAGAGATGAGAAGGTGGCAGGTTCCCACAGAACACCTTTCTGTCTAATGAAATGTATCACCCAACTCCAAACTCACACAGGGGAGGACGGTGGATTTCAAATGTGTTTCTTTTACTCCACGTTTTGAATTTCTTATATTTATCCTTTAACTATATATTGCAACTTCTGGTTTTATCATACATGAGTATATATTGGTGCTGGGAGCTATCCATCCAGTCCTTACTGCTGACACCCCTCCAAGCAACCACTCACCTGTGGAATGATTCCCTCTTATGTTCCAGTAGGTGCATTATCAGCAGAAGACACTGCCTTCCCATAGCACTGCTAAGCAATGAAGAGCTGTTGGCCTCCAAAAAGTGGGCAATCCCGATGGGCAGAGATTCAACCCTCTCCAAAATCCCTGATCCTGGGAAAGATTCTCCTGCTGGGAGAAAGTGAGAACTGCAGATGCTGGAGATCAGAGCTGAAAATGTGTTGCTGGAAAAGCGCAGCAGGTCAGGCAGCATCCAAGGAACAGGAGAATCGACGTTTCGGGATTCCTGAAGGGCTTATGCCCGAAACGTCGATTCTCCTGTTCCAAAGATTCTCCTGCTACCAGGCAAACTGCCTGATTGATACCTAAAGCAGCAGCCATGCAGAATAGCTTTTGTGGGCTCTTGAGCTGACAGGAAAGGCCTCTATCACTGCCATTAAATCCTGCTTATTGCTATAAAGAAGAGGGAAGCTGTGGAATTCATTACTGGGTTTAGAGGTTGAGACACAAGCTGCATCAACCTTTAGTACTGGACTGGATTATTGGATAAAGAGAAAAGAAATGAGGATGTACTGAAACAGGGTGGGTAATTGGAAACGCAATGAATACTTAAATAATTAATGGCAGGAGGACTCTTCATGAATTTCCCCAAATTGATGGTGAAGTCAGTGTAAAATCAGTGTGAGATCCAAGGCTGAAGCTGTTTTATTTGTTTCTTAGCCAGGACTGCAGAGTAGATGATGCATCTCTCCTCCTCCTGAAGTCCTCAGATTCTAGTTTTTAGCTCGTTCAATTAGTTTCAGATGATATCAAGAAATGACTACACACTGGATACAGCAAAGGCAATAGGACCTACCAAAACGTAGGTTTTACTGCTTAAGATCTGTGCTTCAGAACTAGCTGTCTATCTGGCCATATTGTTCTAGAATAGCTACAACACTAGCATTTACCTGACAAAGTGAAAAAAAAATGTCCAGGTACATCTTATTCACAAATAGCCATAAAACGTAAATTGGCTATTTACTGTCCATACAGACCCCCTCAATCTTTACCAAAGTATTGTCATCAGCTGGGCTACCAAGTAGCAGTTACCCAACAGTATCTAGCTCCCTGATGTTTAGTTTGGTTTCTGCCAGAACCACTGAGCTCTATAACTCAAAACAGCTTTGGTCCAAACATGGACAAAAGAGCTGAACTCAAGAGGTAAGGGAGGAGCAATTGCCCTTAACATTAGGGCAACATTTGACCAAGTGCACCATCAAAAAGTCTGAGTCCAACTGAAGTCTACTGGAATCAGAAGGAATTTCCATGGAGTCACAGTTAGCATACTTGGTGGTGAATTCTGGTTGCTTCAGCCCAATCTCAGCCGAGGACATTATTGCAAGAATTCCCTGAAGTAGTCTGCTAGGCCATTTCTATCTTCAGTTGTCCCAAAGATATTCCCTCAGTGCAAGATCAGAATATTCATGGATGATTGCACAATGTTGTGTTCTATTCATAGCTCCTCAGGAAATAAAGTGCACTCCCAATTACAGCAAGATCAAGTAGGAACTATCAATCGTGCCATTCAAGTGTCAGGTAAGGACTACCTCCAACAAGGGAGAATCTAAGCAACTCCCCTTGATATTCAACTGCGCTATCAATGCTGAAGCCCTCATCATCATCCTGGTAGGTCACCATCAACCAAATATATAACTGAATCAACAATACAGCTATTTTAGCTACAGAGGTCAGGGAAGGTCAGATGTTGGAAATCATGCAGTGAGTAACTCACTCTCAAAAACTATCAGCCAGTTTCAAGGCACAATTAAATGATACTGAATGCTCCATTGTTATAGAGATAAGTTTAGCACCAAAAACATTTCTACTTCTTCCAGGATGAAATGCTGGCTGTGCCTGTGATTCCCACATCTCATGAATGAATAGCAAAAGATAATTAGGACTATATTTGTTTATAGAGAAGTAAATGACAACATGGCCTATTTGGACTTGTTTTTGTGTTATAAATGCCAAATATTTCTATGTATAACCATACATAATTAAAACAAAAAAAAATCAGACTTCAGTTGGGCTACCATCACTGCAATTAACATGTTGGATTGCAAGACACTAAATGAATGATCAATGAAGAAAGTCATTGGCAAGTTGTCATAATGCCACAATATTATAAATTAATAATGCAAATTTTGATTTCAGTAAAGAAAAAGAAACAGTTCGAAGTGGGAGAAAAGTGAGAGAACAGACAAGATGATTCAAAGGCTCTCATTAGTTGTGGAGCTAATTTTAAACAGTCCTATCAAAATTCACAAAGAACATGAGACTGCTGATTAAACAGCTATCACTAAAAGAACCGTTAATTCCTTTAGAGTAGAAGTTGTTTTCAGATATAAATAGATGCAGAGAACACTGAATTTAGTTCTGAAACCAGCAGCAGAAGGTATCGGGGATCAGCAGAACCCCTCAAGATCTTCCTGTCGCTGGTCATTTCTGATCGGGGTACTTCCCCTTCACCCTAGAGTAGCTTATCACTTCAGTTTCAGTTATAACAACTTGACTGGTGCCCTTTAGTAATGATAAATGATCATATGACAGTGAATGCAAATGTCAATCACATTTTATAAAGTACGAAAAGGAAAACTATTTATTTTGGTTCAGTTTTAGCTTTTACAATTTCCTGTAATACATTTCAACTGTATCTTTAATTCTCAAGGTTAAAAAAAATAGTTAAAGTTTTTGTTTTCCTCTGCCAATATTCCAAGACAATTTAAGTCTTGAATCCATTATTATTGCCAACAATGGATAAGTGTTTAAAGTTTTTCATGTCAGAAATTTGTTTAAAATATGATGTTAAAAACCAAGAGTAACTTATAATCTGCAAAACCTCTATTTTACAATTCATAATCACTGTATGCAATAAAAGTGTACTGCAAATTTAACTATTGTGTTACTATGCAGAAGGATAATGAAAAGAAATTATTAGAGTGTAAATGGACAGCTTATTCCTGAAAACAATTGGAAATATATTGTATTCTGATTCAAATATATTAATCAATTAGTCGTTGCTTCCTATATTAAATTTGCAGTTTTCTGATTTCACTCTTTCGAGAAGAGACACTGAGGCCTAAATTCTTAAGCTTTCAAATTGGGCGCTACAGTTCTATATGCAACTATATTCCGGAACTTCTCATCAGAACAAATGTTATCTGTTAAATATCAACTACCAGCCCTGCATTGAAGCCCAGAGTTAGGGATGATTTGGAATGGAGGGGAAGGTGGAAAGCTGCTGGTACATGTTTTCTGGGACCAGATGCATTATTCCTATTCTTTCAAATTCACCATAATCTTACAAGTTTTTGGATCATTTTAGAGTATCCACAAGCAGTTCCTTTGAGAACTGTTTCCAAGGCTTCTGAAGAAATGGAATTAACTATTGGAACTTGACACCAAAAATTTTGACTAGGAAAAATAAATTTAGGACTATGGGTATAAGTATTTAAGTAAAGTCTTTGCTCATTTTAGCCATACTGCACACTTGCCTGCAGGAAAACGTGAAGAAGAAAAAGACAGAATCCATTTGATTGGAGTTTTGGAGCAAAAAGGACATGATGACACCACTGAGGTATTCTCTTTGCCTTCAAAAAAAATGAGCAGACAAACAAATTGAATGATATGTTTTATTATGGGGTAATTGAATGCAAGAGTGGGAAGTTTATGCTTCAGTTACACAGGACATTAGTCAGACTGCCTCTGGAGTACTGTGTGCAATGCCGGTTATCATATTTACAGAAGGATATTCATGCATGGGAAGCAGTTCAGATAAGTTTACAAATCTAATACCTGTAATGAGCAGACTGTCTTACTAGGAAGGGTTCAACAGACTAGGCCTGTATCTTGTGGAGTTTAGAAAAGTCAGAGGTGATTCAGCTAAAACTTTTATGATCTTGAGGGGTCTTGACAGGTGGATGTCCAAAGGATGTTGCTTCTTGTAGAAGAACTTTAAACTAGAGGTCATAGCTTAAAAATAGGGAGTTGTCCATTTGAGACAGAGATGAGGAAACATTTTTCTCTCTCAAAGGGTTCTGAGTCTTTGGAGCAAGCTCACCACATGCCACCAGTCCCATCCCATTCTGCATGACCAAAATCCCCAATTCCACAGAGCCAACCCAATCCACTGCACACTCAGAGTCCTTTGGTTATGAACTGAACCCCTCCCCAATCACGAAACCCCCAGACCCGACACTCACTCACCATGATTTCTCTCACCTTTCCTGACCTTCCGTAAGCACCTGCATTTACCTTGCCACTTTGCACCTGACATCCTCTCAAATTGGCACTGCATGCTCTTCCAACAGCTTCTATCCATCTGACACCTACTTATCTGGCTTCCTACTCCTGACACCCTACTCAGTGAGTACACTAATCATCAAGTTCATTATCTTCTATCCCTCTGGTACCTTAACCCTAATACCCAACACCCTTCCCAGAAGAAGTGGTTGGAGAGACAGTTTGATCTGGAATGGGGAAAGGGAGAAGCGGGGAAGAGGCAGCAAGTCTAGAGTGGGTAAAAGGAGTCAGGTCCAGGGTAGGAAAGGGTTAGATTTTGGGTCCAGAGCAGATTGGATTCCAGGAGTGTCAGGTCATGGTGTGGAGGGGTGTTTGGAGTCAATAGAATAGCAACTTAAGAATTAGACTAACTAATTAACTGTCTAAGGTTTTCTGTGTAACTACTTAATTTCATTGGAACCCTCTGAATCCTCCGATTCAAATGCAGACTCTGCCACCAACTGTCTTATTAAAATCCTGTACTGTCAATCCAGGTGCAGTTAGTTCAAAGATGTCTTTGGCACAGAGAGAGCAACAACCATCTCTCAGTTCCCTCTGCTGTTTCTCCACTCCACCTTGCCTTACATCCCCAATGATTTCATTCCTTCCCTAGTTCCCGCCTCAGGCGACCTACTGTGTGGAGTTTGCACGTTCTCCCCGTGTCTGCG
The DNA here is from genome assembly GCF_020745735.1 of Hemiscyllium ocellatum. Lineage (NCBI taxonomy): Eukaryota > Metazoa > Chordata > Chondrichthyes > Orectolobiformes > Hemiscylliidae > Hemiscyllium > Hemiscyllium ocellatum. The sequence goes on from NC_083402.1 coordinate 50,124,300, forward strand.
TGGGTTTCCTCCGGGTGCTCCGGTTTCCTCCCACAGTCCAAAGATGTGCAGGTTAGGTGAATTGGCCATGCTAAATTGCCCATAGTGTTAGGTGAGGGGGTAAATGTATGGGTGGGTTGCGCTTCGGCGGGTCGGTGTGGACTTGTTGGGCCGAAGGGCCTGTTTCCACACTGTAAGTAATCTAATCTAATCTGAACATGTGTTCTCTCTCATTTCTCTCGCATTTAATTTCATACCTTCTTTGAACCCATCTTCTCTATGAAATCTTTTGTAGTTATTTGCATGATTTCTACTAAACTACAGATCTCCCAAAATTCTTTTTCTGGCCCTACTAAAGATAAAACAGAAAAGCTTTCAATTCATAGGAATTTCCTTCCTCACTTCAATCATGAATCTTTCTCTGGTTGTTGAAGGTTAGTCATCTCAGATTCAAGATGTTTCTGCAGAAGTTTGTCAGGGTGATATTCTTAGTTCAGCTGTCTTCAGTTGCTTCATCAATAATATTCCCTCTATCTAAAGGTCAGAATTGGGGAGGTTCCCTGATGAATGCACAATGGTCAGCACCGTTTGTGATTCCTCAGATATAAAGCCGTTCATGTCCAAGTGCAGTTTGGAAAGGAAAATTAAACCACACTGGTGCCAATCTATGGCTATCTCCAACAGGAGGAAAACTAACAGTCATCTCTTGATATTTAATGGCATTAGTATCACTGAAACCACCACCATCAACATCCTGGGGGTTACCATTAACCAGAAACTGGTTAATCAGAATATTGCTGATTAGCAATATAAATATTGTGACCACAAGAACAGGTCAGGGGCTAGAAATCCCTCTGTGAGTAAGTGAACTCCCAAAAAGGAACTCTCCAGTATCTGTCCATTATCTATAAGGCACAAGTCAGAAATGAGAGGGAATACTACCCACTTGCCTGGGTGAATGTAGCTCCAACAAAACTCAAGAAGCTTGAAAAATTCAGGACAAAGCAGCCTGCTTGATTAGCACCACATCCAGAAACATCCATTCCCTCCATCATTGATGATCAGTAACAGCAAGTGTATACCATCTACAATATGCACTGTGAAAATTCACCGAAAGCTTCTTAGACAGCACCTTCCAAACCCATAGCTACTACCAAAGGCAGCAGATACATAGGAATACCACTACATGCAAGATCCCCTCCAAGTCACTTTTTATCCTGACTTGGAAATACAATACTATTCTTTAAGTGTTGTTGGCCAAAATCCTGGAAATTCCTCCCGAATGGCATTGTGGACCTCCGTATAGTAAAGAGACTGCAGCCATTTAAGAATGATGTGGAGGTGAACATAGAACATAACAGCACATTGGTCCTCGATGTTGCGCCATCCTGTGAAACCAATCTGAAGCCCATCTAACCTATACTAGTCAATTTCATTCATATGTCTATCCAATGACCATTTAAATGCCCTTAGAGTTGGCGAGTCTACAACTGTTGCAGGCAGTGCGTTCCATGCCCTTACTACTCTGAGTAAAGACACTATCTCTGACATCTGTTCTGTGTCTTTCATCCCTCAATTTAAAGCTACATCCCCTCGTGCTAGCCATCACCAACCAAAAAAAGGCTCTCACTGTCCACCCAATCTAACCCTCTGATTATCTTATATATCTTACTTAAGTCACCTCTCAACCTTCTTCTCTCGAATAAAAACAGCCTCAACTGCCTCAACCTTTCTTCAAAAAACCTTCTCTCTGTACCAGGCAACATCCTCTTAAGTCTCCTCTGAACCCTTTCCAAAGCTTCCACATCCTTCCTATAATGTGGTGATGAGAATTGCACACAATGCTCCAAGAATCTTACCATTAGCCCAGTACTCTGCATTCCTGTTACTCCTTCCAAAGCGAATTGCCTCACATGTTTCTGCATTGTCCATCGGCCACCTCTCAGCCCAGCTCTTCAGTTTATCCAAATCCCTCTGTAATCTATAACATCCTTCGGTACTATCCAAAACTATACCAACCTTAGTGTCATCCACAAATCTACTAACTCATCCCTTCTCCACCCTCATGCAGGTCACTTATAAAAATGACAAACAACAGTGGACTCAAAGAAGATCCTGGTGGTACACCACTGAACAGTAACTGAACTTCAAGATGAACATTTCCCATCAATCACCACCTTCTGTCTTCTTTCAGCTAGCCAATTTCTGATTCAACCCATTAAATTGCCCTCAATCCCAGTGTTGGCCTGCGGTGGACAAAGTCTAAAACCACAAGATCGGGTTTAGTTCAACAGGCTTATTTGAAACCGCAAGCTTTCGGAGTCCCGCTCCTTCATTAGGCCTTTTAAGAAAGCAGTTCACTACCACCTTCTCAAAGGCAATTAGGGTGGGTGATAAATGACCCAGCCAATGATACCCATACCTCATGAATGAAGAATAAAACACATGTTCCTTAATTCTCTTTGAAACACTAAGAATTCTTTTTATACTAAAAAGGTCAGATAAATGTGAATTGCTGTTATCCTAGGATTAAAAGAATCTTGCTTCTGAACAGAGCAAATTGAACAGCACATTATTCTTCCTGGCAAATAAGAGCCTTGGTTAGCACACTCACAATGCCACCAGGATTGTTCAACTGACTTCAACTTAATGTAACCAATAAATACAACTTATACTACAAAACACACATGATAATTTTGTTTTTATTTATCTTTTACATAAAGTGCAAAAAAACTATAGCAGTTGTGTAAAAGACAATATCTTGTGTAAAAGACAAACTCAATATCTTTGATAGCATACATGAAGACAATCAGTTCTGAAGATAAAATCTCTGAAAGCCTAGCATTAGTTTAGTCAGTAGTGAGAAAAGAGAAAATACTGGAAATTTTCAGGTCATAAGTATCCATGAAGAGATAAACAAATACTCCCAAGTCCCTGAAGTATTTCCAGCATCTTAATTTTTATTTCAGATTTCCAGCATCTACAACATTTTGTTTAGTGTTTGCTTAGCCACATTAGCTGCAAATTATGTCTCAGCTCTTTCTTTTTGTTTCTTTGAGCTTCTGATTTCCTTTTGCAGTGTTTTTCTCCACTGCCAAGAATGTCCAGAAATAAATAAATAGTATCTTTTCTCAAGTCAGATAATCTTCAGATTTCCTAGTGTCTCATGAGATATACTGGAGAGATGCTACTTGATAAAAGAAGAAACAAAACACAGGATATGCTCATAAAAGGTAATTATTTTATAATTATCACGAACACAGCCAAATGAATAAAAGATGTATCAAACATGCAATAAGGCTTGTGTTCTTCGTCAATCATAAAATAGTGTTCCACTTGCTGGTTTTGTCTGTGCAAATTTAGAATAATGAACAGTTGAAGTCAGCTGTAAAGAATTTTTCAGAATCCTGAAATGAATCCTACCACTATTCATTCACTACACAGGAGCGAACCAATAGGGAATTATATATGCAACTATAATCTGTTGCATTGCTACTATTTTGCATAAAGTATCAAATACATGTTTTCCTGTTTCTCCTTATGCTGGATCAGGGTTTATTTCAGGCTGGAGTGCTAATGGTTAAGTGTAATATGTACATGATGTTATTGACAAATTAGTAAAATGCATTTATAAGCTCCAAAACAAATTAAATGAAATTACACTTTTGGGACATATAAATGATACAGAAAATGTTTTAACCATGTGGGAATAAGGTGTGCTGCATGTGTTATAATACATGTATCATACATAAGCCTTCTAGTAAAAAAGGAGAGTAATATTTATTGTCACTGTATAAAACTGAATTTTTCTGTCACAGTATAAACAAATTAGTGCCCACTGATGCAATCATTCACGCAGAGCGCAAGTTCACCAGCAGATGGAGATGGGGAATCCCTGTACCAAATGCCAAAGCAAAGTTATTTCTGATATTAGTATACAAACGTTTAATGTCTTTCACAACATTCCCCATCTACCATTTGAATTGAAGCATCACCTGTCAACTTTAAATGAATATTTCCATACAACAGAGAAACATAATCAAGAGAAACAATTTCCAATATAAACATTACTATTTATCACAATTTGGAGGTGCCAATGTTGGATTGGGGTGTACAAAGTTAAAAATACACAACACCAGGTTATAGTCCAACAGATTTATTTGGAAGCACTAGCTTTCAGAGTGCTGCTCTTTCATCAGGTAGTTGTGGAATATAAGATTATAAGACACAGAATTGAGAGCAAACGTTTCCTGTGTGATGTAACTGAAATTATATATCGAAAAAGACCTGGATTGTTTGTAAATCTCTCATCTTTTAGAATGGGCATGTTGGTTTCATTTCTTTCATATGTAAATCCCAGAAATGTTTAAAGTGACATTCTCAAGAGAACTTTAACAATAGGTGCCATGTTGGCCCAGATAATGCAGTAAAGGGGTGAGGTGCCCTGTGTGAGGCTGTCTGTGCCCCAATGTTCAGGCTGATTCTATTTCTAAAAAGACGATTTACATAATCTAGATTCTGTATAACTTGGTGTTGTGAGATTTATATTTATCACAAGTAGATTAAGAAAACTGAGAAGGGTCCTAATTATTGTACTGTTAAAAATAAAGGGTACAGATAAAAGAAATCAATTTTTAAGCTTATACAATTTTTATTAACTATTGGACATGAGCAATGAATGGAAGAAACAAACCATGCAGAAAATTTACATTTTGTTTAAGCAGGAAAGGAAGGGATATGAGAAACAGAGCATAGCATGATAAGTCTTGAACTCCAGGAAAGGTCAGAAAGACCACAATGATAATTTTTGTTCCCCTGAATTCCCAAGTTTCCATAACGAACATTGTGATTGTAATGTTTGCTAGGCACATCCAACAATTTTTGGGTTACTCACTGGTTCAGCTTTTGGAAGCAAAAGTCTTTGAGTCCATTGTATCTCTGTAATCACAGTGATGTTGAAATACCAGAGGCACTGTGAATACCCACTTGGGAGGAAGAAAGGTCTTGTGGCACTCAGATGCTGGCGTTTGTTCTCAGCAAAACTTGCTGCTGTACAAATAATTTTACCCTTCATCACATCTCCCACCAACTTTGGAAGATGGCATAAGTAAAACATTAGAACACACAAATCTGGGTTTTCCAGATCAAACATAAACAAATGTAATGATTCACATACACTGAAATTGTCCCCACAAAATATTCCATGTTTTTTTTCAAATGCTCCCAATCAATGCAAATGACACAGTATCCCGACTTTTGCCTGTTTTCCAGGACATGACGTCCTTGACCCTATATGGTGAATGGCTTTCCCTTCTGCAAGGGTTGTATTACAGTTGATCTTTACTTTTGTCAGTTGATGTCACTCACAGTTGGCTGTACCATAAAAGTAACATTCTCCTCCAATTCTAGTTTTACTTCTATACATCATTAGAGTAAATGCAGTTATTATATGTACATATAGTTCTGAAGAAGGGTCATTGGACCCAAAATGTTAACTCTGCTTTCTCTCCACAGGTGCCACCAGACCTGATGATATTTTCCAACAATTTCTATTTTGGATGTTGTTTGGTTTTAGGATGAGGGGTTTCTGGCTAGGCAGCATTTTATTGCCCATCCCTAATTGCCCAGAAGGCAGTTGAGAGTCAACCACATTGCTGTAGGTCTGGAGTCCAATGTAGGTGAAATCAAATAAGGATGGCAGCTGGACATTAGTGATCCAGATCAGTTTTTCCAACAATAAATTGACAATGGAATTATGGTCATCATTAGACTCTCAATTCCAGATTTTTATCAAATTCAAATTCCACTGTCTGCCATTCTGGGATTCGAACTCAGTCCCCAGAACGTTATCTGCGTCTCTGGATTAACAGTCCAGCGATAATACCACTAGGCCATTGCCTCCCCATAGATCATACTACCTTATTGGTTTATTCATCATTTGTACTTAATATATTCCTAAGTGTCAGTCTCTGCTTCAATCACTAAGCGAGGGAGAAGATTCCACAACCTTACAGTCATTCTCTTTTTAAATTGGAAAAAAATTACTTCTGTTTATTCTTTTGTATTCCCTTATAATTTAAAATACCTGTATCAAAGCAACCGGTAATTTGCTCTGTTCTAATAAAAAATAGTTATTTTCTTTCACATCTTTTTGATATTTTCTATTTTTTTCATTCCAAAAAGCTTCCTTCTATGAACTTGTGATGACCAAAACTGTTCAGAGTATTTTGGTACTTTGCAAAAGGTTTACATTGAACCATCATTTGTTTCTCAGCTTTTATATTCTATAGCTGGTATAAAACTTAGTATTCAATTTTCTTTTAAAAGTCTCGCCAACTTGAACTGTTGTTTTTAATGTCTCAAACTCAACCTAACCATACTCTGTTCTTCCCCATTATTTGGATTTTCTGAAAATCCATAATTTGGATTTTGTTTTTGATTTTTGTTTCCATCTCGTTGTTTCCACCTTTGACTTCTAACTATCCTTGTTTTTGTTTATCACACAGAGAGTAGCAGTAGTAGTATACGAAAGGAACAGAAATAGTCATCAAGTAATAGTAAGAGAGTAATAGTGAAAACTAGAAAGTTATTGGGTTGACACTTACGATTTCTTTGGCGAAGTCTGAGTTGCGTCGTGCTTTTTGGAGGACGTTTCACATGAAGCCTAGCAAGTTTCTCACCATATCTTACCAAACTCACCTCATTAACTATCTACTTCTCCGTCGTGGCATCTCTCACATCCGAGTCTGGTCCCATCTTACCGCACGCTGCTCACAGAACAACTCGCCAGTCAGTGAATATCTCAGAATTCACTAACATGCCATCTTCAAAAACCCGTAGTTCATCTACATAACAATCTGCCAGTCTGAAGCTGCCCTGCATACCTTATGCTACTTGTTACGGACATAGCAGACAGTGACAAAAAAGACTGGCATCACATATTGTGGAGAGAACTTGGAGATCTTCCTCAATTAGCTTAAGTGCCACAATCTTCTCACTGATACCTCACATTCATTTGATATCTGCTAATGTATGCACCTCCCATCAAGCTCAGACTCTGTCATTCTCACTATTGCATGCAATGTCTTCCTTTACTTGTTATCAACTAGCCCAACCCTTGAGACCTCCATTCCTGCAAACCCTTTTTTGCTACCAACATACTCACATGGGATACCTCCTCATCTGTATCAAAATAACCACACTGTCACCCACTTTCATTTCATAACTCGCCCTCTCTCTCATTCCAGCCACCAATACGGCATAAAGATTCAAGATGACAGGTGGGTTACCCAACATCCAAATCTTCACTCCTTATATGGAAAGCATCTTGACTCTGACTGCCCTGAATGGCTGTTGGATGATGTCCTAGCCATGTATTGGTATTGGATGCTGCCATTTACTTGTTGTGCCAGGATCTCCTGAGTGAAGGCTGTTCATGGCTGTTCAAGACCTCCTTGCATTCACGGAGGCCTCTGATAACCGTGAGAAGCTTCCTACATTTGTGTCTGATCTGAACAACAAAGCCAAGACAGCAGAAACATAAGCCTCCTATCTCTGGCTGAGGGTGTAAAACAGCAAGGCAAGGCATGCCAGGGATGCTTTGAGCATTAAGTGTGCTGAGTGTGTGTGCTACAGCATCAAGTAAAGAGCCCAGAAATGCAACGTTGTCCAATTTGTGAATTGGGTGAATTCCCCTGAGTGCACAAGGTCCTTGGTGCAACATTATAATGATAGTCGCCAGTGCACCTGAGGTGCAGCACTGAAATCCTCAAGTGTCCTGTAGGTGGATCTAAGGTGTGCCATGCTTTAAGACACCGTCAGATTCTGGATGCAAATGTCTGTGTACGTGGTTTGAATGTGGCTGGTAACCATGGATTATACACTGAGATACTGGCACCCAATGTCTAACATGGAGGTCACTGAGGTTTGCAGTGAGATAACTTTGCAATGTACCATTTCTGGTTTCCATTTTGAGTTGTCCACATCTAGCTTGTTCGTCGAGTTTGTTCAGGTAGAAAGCAGAATAGTAGTTAGGTAAATTGGACCAAAACGTTTAACAAGAAATAATTCTCCTTAGTTGGCAACTTACCACTGCCCAATGAGAAACTCACCATGCTGCTTGAAAAAAGCATAAAAGATGGTATGAGTTGCTCTTGACATTGAGATGAGCCTCACCAGAGTTCTCATCTGATTCTACCACACATTGGGCCACAACTCACATCATTCAGACCCCTTTAAGAATCAACCCATAGTTCCAAAGGAAAGGAAAAGAGTTACCACCAAAGAAAAACACATTACAAATTTTTAGCAGGCTTAACACTGCTGTTCATTTCGGTTCCTCCAAAGTTGACACACTATAGACAATCACTTGACCTCCAAATATGTCACTAGTAACAACTTTTATTTCTAGAGTTTGTCATGAACAGTAATTAAGATTAGGAAGAAAACTGCAGACCTAGATACAAAGGGTACAGAGCACCTATTAAGTAACCTCATTTTCCTTTTTGATCTTACTCTTCTTCATTCAAACCAAATCAAATCTTATCTGAAGGACTGCATCTCTGACAGTACAGCACTCTCAAGGCACTGTATTAAACTGTCAGTAAAGCTTATGTGCTCAAATAAATGTCTTGATTGAGATTCTGATTTAGAGGTGAAAATACACCTGATGAGCCATGAATGACTTTAATGCTCCAAACCTCCACAAGAGAAAAGTAATCATGGCTGGAGAAACTTAATTAACCATTCCCAAGAGGTCTACTTCATTACAAAGATCTCAAAAACTAATCAAAGTAGGAACAACATATGATACTGCTTTGACATCCCAGGCAGCTTCATAAAGTGTCATTAATGCAGGCCTACAGACAGGTAGCTCAGCATTACCATGAAGATGATCTCATTTCTAGAATCTGGGATGAAGTCTCTTACCTCTGGCTACCAAAGGTGGTCATTCTGCTCTACTATCATTGCACACGTGCAACAGATTCCCAGGAATTTTGGATTCTTTGGACTTATACTCGAATAAAAGTCCAGACTTAGAGAGGATCTGATCCAGGTGTTGAGGATTAGTTAAGGCACAACATCAGGCCAATAGATTACTTAAATGATTTTGTCGAGCGAAATTAAGAGGTATTCTCAGAAACTAAGGAAATTTGATCACTGTTATGTAAACACCTGGAACTTGGATATCTGATAAGACAGTTGAGCAATTAGACAAGTCGCCTGGGCCAGATGGAATTTATCCGAGGTTTCTCTGGGACGCTAGGGAGGAGATAGCAAAGCCTTTGGTATTTGAGTTGACATTGTCTACAGGTTTAGTACCAGAGGATTGGAGGATTGCAAATGTTGTGCATTTGTTCAAGGAGGGCAGCAGAGATGACCCAGGTAATTGTAGACCAGTGACCTTACTTCTGTTGTAGGAAAAGTTTTGGAAAGGATTATAAGAGATAAGATTTATAATCATCTAGCAAGCAACAATTCGATTTCAGATAGTCAACATGGTTTCGTCAAAAGCAGGTCATGTCTCACAAACCTCATTGAGTTTTTTGAGAAGGTGACCAAGTATGTAGATGAGGGAAGGGCAGTTGACATGGTATATATGGACTTCAGTAAAGCCTTTGATAAGGTTTCACGTGGTAGGATGTTGGAGAAACTGCAGAGGCATGGGATTGAAGGTGATTTAGCAGTTTGGATTAGAAACTGGCTTTCTGAAAGAAAACAGCGAGTGGTGGTTGATGGAAAATATTCAGCCTGGAGTCCAGTTACTAGTGGCGTGCCACAAGAATCTACTTTGGGAGCACTGCTGTCTGTCATTTTTATAAATGGCTTAGACGCAGGCATTGGTGTATGGATTAATAAATTTGCAGATGACATTAAAGTAGGTGGAGTAGTGGACAGTTTGAAAGAATGTTACAGGTTGCAGGGGAACTTGGATAAACTGCAGAATGGGGCTCAGAGGTGGCAAATGGAGTTCAATGCAGCTAATTGTGTGGTGGTACACTTTGGGAAGCATAACAGGAAGACAGAGTACCGCGTCAATGGAAAGATTCTTGGTAGTGTGCAGAGGGATCTTGGAGTCCATGTCCATAGATTCCTGAAAGTTGCCACCCAGGTTAATAGTGCTGTTAAGAAGGCATACGGTTTTTTTAGGTTTCATTGGTAAAGGGATTGAGTTCTGGAGCTGCAATGTCATGCTGCAACTATACAAAACACTATAGTTGGAATATTGTATACAGTTCTTGGAATATTATATACAGTTGGAATATTGTATACAGTTCTGGTCGCCATATTTCGGGAAGGATGTGGAAGCATTGGAAAAGGTGCAGAGCAGATTTACCAGGATGTTGCCAGGTCTGGAGGGAAGGTCTTATGAGGAAAGGCTGAGAGACTTGAGTCTGTTTTCGTTGGAAAGAAGGAGGCTAAGAGTGGATTTGACAGAGACATACATCAGAGGATTAGATAGGGTAGACAGTAAAAGTCTTTTTCCTAGGATGATGACGTCAGCGTGTACGGGGGGCATAACTACAAATTGAGGGGTGATAGATTTAAAGACAGATGTCAGAGGCAGGTTCTTTATGCACAGAGTGGTAAGGGCGTGGAATGCCCTACCTGCTAATGTAGTCAACTCAGCCACATTAGGGGGATTTAAACAATACTTGGATAAGCACATGGATGATGATGGGAGAGTGTAGGAGATGAGGTGAGAATAGTTTACAGTTCTGCGTTATACTGTTCTTTATTCTATGAGGATGCTAGCCTGCTGCAGAGAGAAACAAACAGCAGCATGCTGTGCCAAACAAAAAAAAAATGCTCCCTTGGATATGTGGTACTTTAAAAATATAATGTGACATACATAACTTTTTGAGAGGCTATATGTCAAATTCACTGTTCAGCAGTCAGTATACCTGACCTCAACCAGCTACTGGACATGTTGTGCTATGCAGCTAGAAAGCTCCACATTGGAAGAGCATAGGTTAGATATATTTGTGTTACATCCCAATTACTGACTCTTCCAATGAACACCTGCTAGGGTGATGGTGTAATTGTACTAGAAGAACTATGGACATTCAGCCCTGCATCAACAGCATCTAGCATCAAGTTCATGGGCCATACTGATAGTTTGCAGTAACGTTGACAAAAATAGCACAGCATCTTGACAAAAAGTGGAAACATTGTCGACTATAAATGATAAAAGACACTAACAAGTGACTTCAAGGATGGAATCTCATGGCTAAGATGAATGTTATAACATACTTGGCCCAGAAGCTGTGTGGACTGCAATTCTCTGAACAATGCCTAGATTGCACTTGTTGGTGCCCTCCAGTCTTGGCTCCTCCAGAGTTTACAGGGTCTGAGAAAGGCACAAGTTAGTTCTCATGTCTCAATGATCTGTGTCCTTTGCTGCTAGAATTCTAGCCTCTAACACTGATGGCAGGTATGTGGTTTGCCAGGCTTCTTCCCCTTTCAAGCACCTCTATGCAAGATGGCAAGTCATAAAACGGTGGGGACCACCTAGAATCTCTAGAGGCTTGATTTTACAAAGGGAAAAAAAAAGTTTCTGTTGTGGAGCATGGTCTATTAATAACTTGAATCCTGGCATAAGGAGATTATTCCTCCTCCACTCCTTACAATACCCAGAAGAAATTCCTAGCTAAAGTAGGAAATCAGCATATCTGAATTCCAACTGTTTTCAGGTCCATACTCTCAGACATCCAAATGAAACAGCCCTGTGGTTTTGTCTGGAGAATTCAACTCCTGTGCTTTATTCTTAATGTTCCTCTCAGTCACTCCCAAATACTGCCTTGTAATAATTTTAAAGGATATGTTACATCCTATTCAGCATTTGATTAGAGTCTATATAATATTTTATTTCAAATTTATTTTCTAAGGTTCTGGGAAAAATATTGCATCAGAATCACCAAACTGTTAGTGCAGAAGAAGGCCATTCGGCTGATTGTGTCTGCGCAAAGACTTTTAGTTTAGGGCCAAACACATGCTTTTCACCCCATATTTCTAAGTCCTTGTCATTTAAATAATCATCTAATACACCCTTGAATGCGTATTTGAAACTCCACCACACTTGCAGGCAGTACATTCTAAACCCATTCTATTTGCCGTGTGGTCCACTTGCTTTTCTCACCACACATTTGCTACTTTTGCAAATCACTTTAAAACTGTATTTTTTACATGAGGGAACACTTTCTCCCTATTTTGTCTGGACTCCTGAATTTGAAAACATCTATCTAACCTGCTGTTAGTTTTCTCCTCTCCAAGAAAAGCAGCCCCAACTTCTCAAATCTATCGTCATAAATTAGGTTTCATACTCTGGAATCATTGTTGCAAAGATCTTCGACATCCTTTTCACCACATTCACACCTTTCCTAAAGTGTGCCACCCAGAACTGTATATATTAACTGAGGCCTAATCAATGTTATTTACAAGTTCAACATAAATCCATAATTAATTAAACATTTACTCTCATTAGGTTCTTCCACCTTATTATATTTCAACTAAGTTCTAATATAGTAAGTCATTTACAGCAAAGGAGGTCGTCATTCAGCCCATTGTCCTTCTGTTCCTGAAAATTCTTTAAATTGTGCCATTAAGTTTATATTGCCTCTCCCTGTACCTTCTGCTGAATTGTATTGAATTCCATCTTTCCCTAACTTTCCCATTCTGCTAGCCTATTGATTCCATATACTTTAATTTTGTCCACTAGCCTCTTATGAGGGAGCTGATCAAAGGCTTCTAAAACACAGCTATGTTTAAACCAAGTACGGGGGGAGACAAACTGGATGTTTAAGAAGGAAATTGGAGGGAAAGTAAGAGCAAGGGAAGTCAAGAAAAACAACTGTATCAATGAGGCAGAAAACTCAGAAAGGGATCATGCTGTGAAATAGGAATTGATAGGAAGGGTGAGGGCAGTAACAAATTAAAAATACTATACATGAATGCACGAAGCATTAGAAATAAGATGGATGAGCTTGAGGCTCTTTTGGAAATTGGCAGATACGATATTGTGGGGATAACAGAGACGTGGCTTCAAGTGGACAGGGCCTGGGAAATGAATAGTCAAGGCTACACGTGCTATCCTAAGGACAGACTGACGGGCAGAGGGGGTGGGGTGGCCATATTGGTAAGGGATGATATTCAGTCCCTTGCGCGGGGGGACCTAGAATCAGGGGATGTAGAGTCAGTGTGGATAGAGCTGATTAATACTAAGGGTAAAAAGACCCTCTTGGGAGTTATCTACAAGCCCCCAAAAAGTAGTTTGGATGTCAGATGTAAGTTAAATCAGGAGCTGCAATTGGCCTGTCGCAAAGATGTTACTACAGTTGTTATGGAGGATTTCAACATGCAGGTAGACTGGGAGAATCAGGATGGTATTGGACCTCAAGAAAGAGACTTTGTGGAGTGCCTCAGAGATGGATTCTTAGAACAACTGGTGCTGGAGCCAACCAGGGAGAAGGCAATTCTGGATCTGGTATTGTGCAACGAACCAGAATTGGTCAGGGACCTCGAAGTGAAGGAGCCAATGGGAAGTAGTGACTATAATACAATAAGCTTCAATCTGCAATTTGAGGGAGAGGGTACAATCAGAAGTGATAATATTTCTGTTAAATAAAGGGAACTATGGAGCTATGAGGGAGGAACTGGCCAAAGTTCAATGATGCAATACCTTAGCAGGGATGATATTGGAGCAACAATGGCAGATATTTCTGGGTATAATGCAGAAGTTGCAGGATCAGTTCATTCCAAAAAGGAAGAAAGATCCTAGGAGGAGGCATGGGTGGCCGTGGCTGACGAGGGAAGTTAGGAAACATATAAAGTTAAAAGAGAAAAAGTATAACATAGCAAAGATAAGTGGGAAAGCAGAGGACTGGGAAGCTTTTAAAGAACAACGGAGGATTACTAAGAAGGAAATACATAGAGAAAAAAATGAGGTATGAAGGTAAACTGGCCAAAAATATAAAGGAGGATAGTAAAAGCTTTTTTCGGTATGTGAAAGGCAAAAAAAATGGTTAAGACTAAAATTGGGCCCTTGAAGACAAAAACAGGGGAATATATTACGGGGAACAAAGAAATGGCAGAAGAATTGAATTGGTACTTCAGATCTGTGTACACTGGAAGACATAAGTAATCTCCCAGAGGTAACAGTGGCTGAGGGACCTGAACTTAAAGGAATTTATATTTGCCAGGAATTGGTGTTGGAGAGACTGTTAGGTCTGAAGGTTGATAAGTCCCCGGGGCCTGATGGTCTACATCCCAGAGTACTGAAGGAAGTGGCTCGAGAAATCGTGGATGTGTTGGTGATTATTTTCCAGACTTCGATAGATTCGGGATCAGTTCCTGCAGATTGGAGGGTGGGTAATGTTGTACCACTTTTTAAGAAAGTTGGGAGAGAGAAAACAGAGACCAGTTAGAAATTATAGACCAGCTAGACTGACCTCCATGGTGGGAAAGGTGCTGGAGTCTATTATAAAGGATGAAATTACTACACATCTGGATAGTAGTAACACGATAGGTCAGAGTCAGCATGGATTTATGAACGGGAAATCATACTTGACTAATCTTCTGGAATATTTTGAGGATGTAACTCTGAAGATGGATGAGGGAGATCCAGTAGATGTAGTGTACCTGGACTTTCAGAAAGCTTTTGATAATGTCCTACATAGGAGGTTAGTGAGCAGAATTAGGGCACATGGTATTGGGGGCAACGTACTTACTTGGATTGAAAGTTGGTTGGCTGATAGGAAACAAAGAGTAGTGATAAACAGCTCCATTTCGGAATGGCAGGGAGTGACCAGTGAGGTACTGCAGGGATCAGTACTGGGACCGCAGCTTTTTACAATATATGTTAATGATATAGAAGATAGTATTAATAATAACATTAGCAAATTTGCTGATGATACTAAGCTGGAGGGCAGGGTGAAATGTGAGGAGGATGTTAGGAGATTACAGGGTGACCTGGACAAGTTAGTGAGTGGTCAGATGCAGTTTAATGTGGATAAATGTATAGTTATCCACTTTGGTGGCAAGAACAGGAAGGCAGATTACTTTCTAAATGGAATCAATTTAGATAAAGGGGCAGTACAAAGAGATCTGGGTGTTCTTGTACACCAGTCAATGAAAGGTGTACAAGTACAGCAGATAGTGAAGAAGGCTAATAGCATGCTGGCCTTCATAACAAGAGGGATTGAGTATAGAAGCAAAGAGGCTTTTCTGCAGCTGTACAGGGCCCTGGTGAGACCACACCTGGAGTACTGTGTGCAGTTCTGGTCTCCAAATTTGAGGAAAGATATTCTGGCTATTGAGGGAGTGCAGTGTAGGTTCACGAGGTCAATTCATGGAATGGCAGGATTACCTTACACTGAAAGACTGGAGCGACTGGGCTTGTGTACCCTTGAGTTTAGAAGATTGAGAGGGGATCTGATTGAGACATATAAGATTATTAAAGGATTGGACACTCTGGAGGCAGGAAACATGTTTCCGCTGATGGGCGAGTGCCGAACCAGAGGACACAGCTTAAAAATACGGGGTAGACCATTTAGGACAGAGATGAGGAGAAACTTCTTCATCCAGAGAGTGGTGGCTGTGTGGAATGCTCTGCCCCAGAGGGCAGTGGAGGCCCAGTCTCTGGATTCATTTAAGAAAGAGTTGGATAGAGCTCTCAAGGATTGTGGAATCAAGGGTTATGAAGATAAGGCAGGAACAGGATACTGATTAAGGATGATCAGCCATGATCATATTGAATGGTGGTGCAGGCTCGAAGGGCAGAATGGCCTACTCCTGCACCTATTGTCTATTGTCTATTGTAAAAATCCAAATACACCATACTAATTGTTCCGCCTTATTTATTTCTTAAATGTTCAAAAAACACCAGTAGATTTGTTCAACATGATCTGCCATTCATAATCCCATGTTGGCTTTCTCCAGTCACATTAAAACTTTCCATATGTTCTGTTATCACTTCTTTTACAATACTCTCCACTACTGTTGTTAGGCTAACTGGTCAACAATTCAGATTTTCTCACTCTTTGGAAGTCATTCGGTTCAAGGGTAATTTATGGCCAAAAACTGCTGGTTTTGATAGTGACATTCAGATTCCATGAAAGAAAAAAAAGCAGAAAAAAATGCAAGCCCATTCTCTAACAATTCTTTTTAATGCAAATGAGAGTCAAGGAGATGGGAACAGGAATGCATCTGCAAGCCTAGACCACAACAATTCGAAGACCAGAAGAAGAACATAGAGAATCGATAAAAACGGAAACTTAGCTACAGTTAGCTTTTGTTTTTAGATCATTCCTGGGCTGTGTTAAAACTCTCTGCATCCAACCAATGGTTGTTTTTGGAAGCATAGAAATTTATTCAGAGTTCCCAAGAAACAGAGTTGGTAGACTTGGTGTGGAGACTTCAGAGTAAATCGTTACTGCTTCTATTAAAATTGCAGCAGTTTTAAAAATTTCTAACCAATCCCACCCAGAAATCCAAATTGTTATAAATGCCATAGCAAAAAAAATCCAGGCTTTGATCATGGATTCATGAAATGTTGTTTCAATCACGACTGAAATTTGTCAAGTTCGTATGATACAAAGATGTAAGCATCATTTTTTGTAGGATTGCAAAATAAAATGGTTTTGATCAGTAATGGCCTGCTACCCACAATCAGGCACTTAAATTGATGTACAGTGCAAAGTACTTGGAAATAAAGCTGAAAATGTGTTGCTGGAAAAGCGCAGCAGGTCAGGCAGCATCCAAGGAACAGGAGAATCGACGTTTCGGGCATAAGCTCTTCTTCAGGAATGAAGATTCCTGAAGAAGGGCTTTTGCCCGAAACATCAATTCTCCTGTTCCTTGGATGCTGCCTGACCTGCTGCACTTTTCCAGCAACACATTTTCAGCTCTGATCTCCAGCATCTCACTTTCTCCTACTTGGAAATAAAGCCATTTTACACTGACCCAATGATTTTTCTTCATAATATCCCTGTAGTAGGTCATGACATTAATATGAATTTTTGCATGGAATTATGTTGAGACAGATTGCTAATTAATAGAGAATTGAGGAAAATGAGATCATATGAATGGTTCACAAAGAAATGAAAATACACTAATGGTATAATTAGATGAACTCGGTTGATCAAATTTTCATTTTTTTTTAAACCGATGATCTTTGTAACAGGTAGACTGACAAGAGTTTCCCCTCAGTAAATTAGATTGGATTTGAAGTCAAGGTGTTGACACTGTGCCAAGTCTATAAGTTACTCATTCCTGATTTTGTTTTTATACCTTTTAATTATTTAGAAAAGGATTGTATGCATATGGCAGGAATACCTCCCATGCCATAAAAACGTAAAACTATCGTGAACTATTAGATAAAATTGAGGCAAAACTATCAATAAAGAACAAGAACTCTCAAAGCTGTTTGATGAATAATCTTAAAATATGAATTTGCTCTTTATGTTTGCATTTGCTCCAGAATTTACTACCAATAAAAATGAATTCCATGAAATCCTAAACCACTATGATATTTAGATAAACTACAGCTCCTGTATTCCAAATACAATTTTTATGTGCAAACTTCATGCGGATACCTAACACCTATTGCATTGATAGGGATATGTGGAAAGTTTCTAAACAAACGCAAATTCTTTTCACTATAACTTCTAGTAGATACACGTTTGAACTCCAAATTCTTGCACGCAATTGGCTGGGAATGAAGCAATGATTTATAAACTAGCATTAAAAACCACCATTTCAGCTTCAAACTGTAAACTATTTAAAGAAAGCAAGGAGGTAGCTAGATAATGGCAGCATTATTACTTTCTGACTTGGCTTCAAGGAATACCAGTCTACAGGGGAAAACATAGAATGTATCCATCATAAATACTAGGTTGGTTTGATCTTTCAGCATAACTTTTCCTGCAGAGTCATTTAATCCCAACAGAAAAGTGCTGCTTTATTAAGCCAACAGTGTGAATCGTTGCACACATAGAACTGAAATTTGTGCGTTGATTGGTTTCTTTCAAAACAATGTTCTGAAGGACACAGAGATAAAAATTATAACATCAGGGTGATCAAGTAAATGAAAATACAAATGGAGAAAAAGGATTTTAATTAAAACATAAAAGACTGATTGGAGAGTAGTTTAATTGTCTGCTCTTTCCAATTTACTCTGATATCCATAAATACAATTACAGCATGTTGAAACTAATATAATTCAATGGAATCCATTGAAAGGTGCCAGGAAATTGAACAGCTTTATGATTTTTAATATGTTCTGAAGACTTCCATTTGCATTCGCATAAAATATTACCGCCCATGTCTTTATTTGGAAAAAAAGTTTTGGCTTAAGTAAATTCATTAAGCAATCAAAAAGCATTTATTTTGTTTAGTGCATACAACCATATTCAAGATAGATATTTGGGATGCACATTTCAGAAACTGAGATAAGGCACTATTTTGATCAGTATCAATTCCTGTAACCAGTTCAGTGGCAAACCATTATGTTTCTTGTGCCAGCAGTGACAAATATCAATATACAGAGGAACCTCGATTATTCAAAGGACACGGACAGGGAGTGTTTTGTTCGGCTAATCAAATTCCAGATAATCGAATGAAGAATAACATAGTTTAGCCGAGCATCGGGACTTTGCGATCTTGCCAGATAATCCGATATTTGGATAATCGAATGCCGGATAATTGAAGTTTCTCTGTACCGGTTGTTCTGTTATAATGTACACTTCATCAATGCAAATTCATTTTTAGGTGATTGACGAATTAGGGACGCTGTTTCTATACCACAAATGTTTAAAATACGTGTTGGCTGTAACACGATTACAGTACCAACACTTTAAGCGATGTTTTTAAAGCTTGATTTTTCCATAATTCAGGGTTGCTCAAGAATGCAACCATCACGTTATAGAAGAACTGACTATACTCATTAGGTAATTGAAAATATAAAATTAAAACTAACATTTCAATGTATTTAGGTATTGGAAGTTGGTTGCAATGGTCACTACTTACTGCTAATGGTGAATAAAAAAATGTAGTCGCTCCACAAAGTCAAAGCAGCATATAAATCAGTCAAATTGTAACAGGGTCCACACAGATTCACTCTAATGATTGATAGCAACTATCTGTATTCAAGCCTCACCTGTCTGTTTCGTTCATCCACAATCCGCGTGATTTGAATCTTTTTCCTCCCCATCCTTGCTTTTTCTCTTCTCTCCTCCCTTTTAAGTCCTGTACTTTTGACCTTAACTCACTTCCGTTTTCTCAATATCAGACTTTCTTCTCACTCCTCACTTCGTTCAGTTCACAGATTCTTGCATCTGTCCCTGTTAATAAAAAAAGAAATCAATTTATGTTAAACAGGACACCTTCAACTATAAAGCAAGGTAAAATGTATGGGACCAAAATTCAATAGCTTTTATACAGGTCTTTCATTTGCAGGAGATTTTGCTTGACAGATCTAAAGGGCAGAACCTCCAAAAAGGGGTGATGGTGGAGCAGGTGGGCAAAAGGTCTGGGAAGCAGCAACCTATGTCAAGCATTCCAATTTCACTGGCTCAATCGTGACCGGAAATACATGAAAGGAAGTGAGGTGGTTAACCAGAGACAGAGGTCAGACCCTGAAGAAATATGAACAAATTTATCTTAAAAAAACAAATCACAAATGGATCTATATAATCCATCAAAAATCCATTTTAAACTTCTTCAACTTTTTAGTCTCGAATAAAGAGAAACAAATGTTTATTCAGGATTCAGGTAATCTGTCAATTGTGTCAAACTGTGAATGTGAACCTTGTGTTGAGATCATTTGTTTTTGAAATTCAGCCATACATTCACAAGGATAATGCTAACCCTTGGGGAAATGCTAACACAAAACTCGATTGAAACTGGACAATCAGATGCTATTTTCTTTTCTGATCAGCAACAAGTTCAAATAACCCTGCTAAATTCAGATATCCCATCAAAATAATAGATGCCTGCGAGCATGAAATGCCAGTTTCAACTTCCACTCAAGGACCTGATGTCCAACATATGACCAGACAGGTTGAGCATCAACTTTTAAGTATTTCCAACAAATGGCAATGTCAAGCAGTGAAAGTGGAAGAGATTTCTGGTTTGCTATTTGATGGAACAAAATTAGAGCCTCTGCCATCACTACCCATAGCTGCAGACCATAATATTCATGTAAAACAGGAGTAATTCAGACTCTTTTGGGGCCAAGCTGGATGGTTGTTGTTGGATCACATTAAAGTCAAAGTTAAGGGCTCGAACTCCATTCTGGTGGATTCACAATCTTCTTTTTTTCCCTGACCATGACAGAGACCACAATGCTGTAGATCAGACTTGACTTCAGGCAAAATTTAAGAAGAAGAATTCCCACCCTCTTTCACCTACCCGTAACAATTGGATATGTTGGAAATGGAGCAAACACTTCTGCATCGGTGCTCCGCATGTCATTTCTAAAGGTCTGCTAAGTCTTTCTGATTCTGCAAAAAATCCATCCTGTGATGTTTACTTGATGCAGATGTTGTGACCTGAGGGGAGGGTATGATTTAAGGGGAGAAGGGCATTTACCTAACCTCCCACCTTCCATCACCAAATTTTGGAGACAGGAAATATTATGTCTGTCCTCATTAATATATGCTTTTGCAGCCTGGCAATGAAAGACAGGAATAAAAGCAGAATCAGGAGACTCAGTTAGGGGGAGGAAGCAATCCCAGGCTGGAGAATGGCCAAAGGTCTCCTAATGTGGGTAGAACAAGCAGAAAGAACGTTTAAAAAGCTTTTCAAAGACCGTCTCAAATAAACCTCCAGTGGTCAAGCTGCTTGGTGTCACTGAAATTCTGCTGGCAAGCCCCACACTGTGGCATAGCTTAGTCGGCCCATGATCAAAATGGTCTCCACAATTAAATCAAGATGTCTGTTTGTTATTTAAATTAAACTTTCACTTATTTGGGACCGTCCTATGCCTGAACTCAAATTAGTTAAAATAGTGGGCTTGGTAATGTCACACCATCTCCTTCCTATTACCACCTGAGACCTTCCAGAGACTGCTGGACAGGCATGATAGAATTGACCTTTTATTGGTATAAACTAACAATCCAAAACAAATGATGTCAAAAACAAAAAATGTGTGTCTAGTGCCAACAATTATGTTACTTTTGAATATATAAAATTACGTAATAGTACAGAGACTTATTTTGAAGAGGGACATATGTAGCAAATTAAGAAGACTGTACTATGTTCTCGTAGTTCCGCAAAACCCGCGACAAATTATACCTGCCTGGGGCAATATCAGGTGGCATGATTTTTATTACATTCTGGAAAACTGTCTAAATTGCTCAGATCACCCATCTGATCTGTATGTAGACTGGTTGCATGGTCCAAAGAAAAATTGCTTGAGGAAGGTATATGATAATGATTCTCGATTATAAAATTGAGTATCATGTTTTGGTTTTTGCATATGAAAGGGAAATAGTTACCATATTGTAAGTTCAGAAACCAGGCCAGGTTCAATGATCATGGTGAAAGGTTGGAGGTATGGTAGCAACTCTGCCGGGGCCATTCCCAGGCAACTTCGCACAATTATTTTTAAGACATCAAGTATGTACCTAATCATGGTTAGGCTGCAGAACACTGCAGGGGGAGTTTTCCACTTTCAATTGCTGCTAGTCAAAGGCCAGCAGACTATCATTATCAGCACAGCCACTGGCATGAGAAATGGGAAGTCAGTTTGAAGGGCAAGAATGGATCTCCCAGTGGGGATTGAGCACAAATACTTGAGCAGGAGGGATCTCAGCTGCCTGGCAACACATGAAAGTTTGTCACTTGATGTGTTCTCTTCTTGCATACACTCCCCCCATCACCCACCACTTAAGGGATTCCAGACAAGATAACCTTCTAGCCACAGTCATAATTGGGAGATTGAAGAAGACGATAAGCTCTTCATCTTGAGATTTTAACTCTATTTTAGGGCCTCCTCATTTCCCTGTGCACTTCCGTGGGACACTGAATTCCATCCATTGTTTGAGAGATAACCAGCTATTGCAGCATATGTAAAGTAACAATTGTATCACAGTTAATGAAATCACAATGTTCCCTAAGTAGGAAGGAAAACATTGTCTTTTTTTGACGTGACATTATAGATAATGACATGTTCCACTTAGGCAAATAGCGTAATTGTCACTGACATTCTGCAGCAACAAGACATTTTAGCTTTGAAATTTTAATAAAATTGTATCAAGGCAAAATATAATTTGAATATGAATACTCTGAGGAACCAAAAGTTACAAGATAACGGAGTCTTCCTGTTTTCACAAGAATGTTATTTAATTTTTAAATATCCTGTAGTATATTTTGGGAAAGTTTTGCCTAAAAATGAGCAACGTTTGTCTTTGCCTCCAAAGAATAATGTCATTAAATTATATTTTCACTTCTCTCTTCAATTTAGATGGTTCCCTGTAATTTCTGTTTTATTTATCTAGTTGCTTTCTCTGCAAAAGAAATTTCTAGAATAACTATTTTTATTGGGTTTGGGACTAGATACTGGTATGTGACCCTCTTTAACCTGGTATGTCTCTTCCGCTTACATCCACTCTGCTCAGGCATTGTTTATGTATGCTATAAAGCAGAAAATAACAATTAATAAGTGGGGTAGATAATGGCATCTGGCATTTGTTACGTTTTGCCCTGCAATTACGTTTTATAACATTTTGCATAGCAAGTTGTTGAAAGCACCTCACCATTATTTTGACAGCAAAATCAGGTCTACTGAAGGTACATAATTATTGAATGAGGTGAATATGATGTCTGGCAGACAAATCTGAACTTTCACAAATCTCATCCTAATTGCAGATGAAGATGACAGTTGGCTCATTTGCTTCCCCTCCCAATTGTTCCCTTTCAGCTTTTTTAAAAATTAAACAACACCTTTGTGAACTATTTTGGGACTTCTGTCAGCATGGAGGTATTTCAAAAAGATGGTTAAGTTTAAAATCAATGCATTGCTTGACTAGGAACCAATGCAAATCAGTGAATAATATAATCAGTCAATATAAATAGGTGGATAAGTAGCACTCGGTGCAAGTAAAGATATGGGCAGTTTTGTGTCACCTAAAATATACAACATGTAGAATTTGGAAGGCTAGCCAACAGTGTATTCGAATAGGTTAGACATAACAACAGTATGGATGAAGGTGTCCAAATCAGTGAGTTGAGGCAAGGGCAATGTCAGACAATACAAACAAGTTGAAAATAGTATGTAATAGAGATGATGCAGATACGTGGTCTCAAACTGATCTTGGTGACAAATAAAATTGAAAGGCAGTAGCGTAGTGGTAATGTAATCCAGATACTCAGAATATTACTCTGAGAACATGCTTCTGATGGAATTCAAATTCAATGAATAAAAAATCTGAAAATGTAAGATTAGCTCTGGAATGGTATCATAAAATTTCCATTGACTGTCATAAAAACCCATCTGGACTAGTATTGTTCTTTAGTGAAGGATATCTGCAGATATGCCCTTCCAAAAATAGAGAAAAGACAGTATAGTTGCAAACTATCTGGTTCAACCTCAGTCAGTTGGCAGGGAGAAGGATGTAGAATGCAGAAAATAACTGCTTTTCCAGTTTAGTTGTCAGATAAGCAGACTGATATTTTTGAGACAGTGGAAGATTAAAGATATGATGATGGTGAAGTAGGGATAATTGGGGTGAAGGAGAAAATGATAGTTTTTTTGGACAATGCCATTGTGGAAACATAAGAAATAGCAAATTCAGCTGTAAGACATCTTGCTGCAATATAGTCACTGAATTTTACTACTACTGAACAAGATGAATATGATGGTTGGCTGTAAGTTGACTTCCTCAGGATCATAAGATAATTAAAGATGATAGAAGCCATTTTATAATCCTAGTTCTTCGAGATAGACTGACCCTGAAATTAAAGTCACAGAACTGAACATCCAATTGGTATCTTATTTGATTATTTGTTGCATGAAGAACATCTTCAATGTCACCTCTTGAATCTATGACCAGAATTGAAGACTTGAGGTGCCATTTGTACTGTGTAATTTTAACATTAGTTCCTCTGACTTTTATTCTAATGTTCAAGAATCTATTAGTTAATGATTGTTGCTTTGTCTTGGTAGGACATTTTGGGCACTAATTCTATTAAGAATTGCATATTTTCAATTTTTTTGACACTATTAATGTGTTCAATTTTCTTTTTTCTTTCTGATGCATAGATTCTAATCTTTGTAAATTTCTTTATAAAATAATTATTGTTCCATATTCAACAACTACTCATCAAAATACTTATAACATGGATGGAATTACACACTATAAAACTGCACAGGCATACAAAACCACATTAAATGTATGCAAACCATTAAATTACATATGCTACCCTTACATTGGAACTTGCTCTGCTGCTCAGAGAAAAACAAGACTTCATAAAACAAAATTCACTAAACTTTGCTATAGTTTCACTGGCTGCTGCAGTTTACTTGAATATCACATGTACAAAGCATAATGTTGTATAAAACATAATGCAAATTGAGGACTTTATTTTATACATTATTTTAACATAAAGACTTAACTAATTATAAAATCCTCAAAGAAAAAGAAGCCAGTTAACATCAGCAACAATCCCCAACTATCTTCCAACAGCATCATATGAACAAAAATGCTAGATACTGGAAATAAAGACATCTTTATGAATAAAAATATATTCTGAATATTAAAACATTTCTTTTGAATTAAGCTCATTAGTTCCTTTTATAAATATTGTGTGACATGGAAATGAACACTTTCCATGGGATGGAACAATTCAACAGAGAAGTTACAGAAGGATATAAGTAATACAGCATGCCAAGAGAATACAAAGCTATAATCTTTTATCACAGCTGAATTAATAGTTATAAACTATGTACACTTTGCTCTAGTGGTTTGTGACATCACCATAATACTTCAATTAAACTGTATCCTGTCCTGCCTTGATGACTAAGCAAATTTATCCAAATGAGTAGATGAGCTCTACACCCAGGAAAATTCCAGGATTAACTGGGAGATTTAGTTAGTCTCTGCTGGGGTTGCCATTGAGGGCATATATCTACTTTCAACAATAATTAATTCGGGAGACAAACCTGGTAAGGGTTCTTATTTCTAATAAAACCTATATGATAACTCCCATATCCACTCAGTATGGATATCATGAAAAGTTAGTATTATGCTTTATGTGATAATTCATTGAGTTAAATAGCCCCATTCCCCAATGCTCAAACAAAAACGGACACGGAGGTGAGATACCTCAAATTAAGTGGTGCTAGTGCAATTAGAGCACACGTTAAGTCCTTCAAGAAAGGAGTATAGAGAAGAACTTTTGGAATAAAACAGAGTTGGTATATTCTCAAAACTTAGTGATTGGTATAATTAGGTTCCATTACTTTTTAAAAAAGTAGAAATACTGTATTAAAAACAGAACACAACTGAACAAGGAACAAAACCAAATATCTATTTTTTAAAAAATATAAACATTGTTTTTTTATTATTTTATTAATAACCACAGAAAAAAACATATTTAATTACATAGGTCACTTCAATCACGAACTTTCTTCTTAAACCACTTCATCTTGCTCCTCTGCCTTCTCTTTCAATGATGGGTCTGTCTGAGGAATTATCTAAAATTGAAATCACTTACTGACTTTTTTTTGCCTCTCAAACCACAAACTGGATTAATGAACTCACTTAATGAGCAGACAACAAACAGGAGAAATAATTCAGCTATTTTCAGGTTGGCAATCCATTTTCAGGTTAACACTTTGTGATTAGTGGACCAGTGAGTATCAGTGCTTAGACTTAAATGAACAGAACAGATAATGCAAGTTTGCTGATGATACAAATTTGGTGGGTGAGCAAGCCAAGAAAAACAGACATAGATAATTCAATGGGATTTGGACAGTATCTGAGAATATGCAAAAGGAGGCAGATGGAGAATAATGTGGTGAAATATGAAACTATCCACTTTGGGTGAAGAAAAAAGGATTTTTTTTTAAATGGTGACAGTCTAATAAATTTAGATAGGGTCCTTGTATGTAAATCACTATAAGTTAACATTTAGGTACACCAACTAAGTTAGGAAAGGAATTGGTATTTTAGCCTTTATTGCAAAAGGCATTGTATTTTCTTCCCATTCATTAATGGGATGTGGCCTTCACTAGCTAGGCCAAAATTTATTACCCATCCCTAACTGCCTAGAGGACAATTAACAGTCAACTACATTGCTGTGCGTCTGAAGTCACATGTAGGCCAGACCAAGTAAGAATGACAATTTCCTTCCCTAAAGGACATTAGTGAACCAGTTGGGTTTTTCTAGACAATCAAAAATAGTTCCATAGTCATCATTACTTTTAGTTTCAGGTCATTACTGAATTCAAATTCCACCATCAGCCATGGTGGGATTCAAACTCAAGCCCCCAGAACATTACTTTTACACTCTTTTCCAGAGACCCAGATAAGGAGGATTTTCCTAAATAATATAACTTTGGTAGATTCAGCAGAGGTCTGCAAACATATTCCATTATTCAAAGGATGCAAAGGACAACCAAATAATTTTAGGCTGCTTAGGCTGATTTTGGAGGTGGGCAGATTATTAGAACCAATATTGAGAGTCCAAATTAAATGCTACATGGAAAGGGATAGATTAATCAGGGATGGTTAGCATGGTTTTGTTAAGGAAGATCATGTCTTACTTAACTGTATTTTTTGAGGAGGGTTGATGAGGGTAGTGAATGTTATCTATATGGGTTTTAGTCTGCATTTAACAAGGTCCCATATGATTGACTATTTAGAAACATTAATGCCCATGGGAAATGGAAGAATGTGCTGAGTTGGATCCAGTGACAGGAAATAAAGGGTAATGGTCAACTGTTGGTTTTGTGAATGCGAGTTGTTTCCAGTGGGGCATTCCTGAAGGCTCAGTTCTAGGTCACTTGCTGTTTATGGTATATTCTAAGGATTTAAGAGTTAAATGTACAAGGCATGATTGCAAAATTGGCAAAATTACTTGAAAATTGGCTATTTGAGAGGGAAGAGGAAGGTGGTATCTGTAGCAGGTTGTGGCCTCGGTCCTAGTCTCACCTGCTAATGGAAACATCTCACCAATGTCCACTGTGTCCAGGCCATTCAGTATCTTGTAACTTTCAATTAGATCCCTCTCATCCTTCTAACCTCTATCGAGTATAGACCCAGAGTTTTCAAACGTTCCTCATATGTTAAGCCTTTCATTCCTGGGATTATTCTTATGAACCTCCCCTGGACGTGCTCCAGGCTAGAGTGTGGGGTCCAAACATGCTCACAATACTCTAAATGTAGTCTGACCAGAGCCTTGCAAAGCTTCAGAAATACATCCATTTTTTATATTCTAGTCCTCTTGAAATAAATGCCAACATTGCATTTGCTTTTCTAACTACTGACTCAACCTGCAAGTTGACCTTGAGGCAATCCTGGAATAAGAATCCCAAGTCCCTTTGCACTTCAGACTTTCAAATTTTTTCCCCATTTAGAAATAGTCTCTGCCTCTATTCTTCCTACCAAAGCATTTGACCACACACTTTCCCATGTTGTATGCTATCTGCCACTTTTTTGCCCACTCTCCTAATCTAAGTCCTTCTACTGCCTCCCTGCTTCCTCAATACTACCCGTCCCTCCAATTATCTTTGTATCACCCCAAACATAGCCAAAATGACCTCAGTTCCTTCCTGTAGATCATTAATGTATAAAATGAAAAGTTATGGTCCTAACACAGACCCTTGCAGAACACTACTAGTTAACAGCTGCCATCTTGAAAAGGACCATTTTATCTCCACTCTCTGCTTTGTGCAAGACAGCCAAATCTTCTAACCATGCTAATACTTAGCTTCTAACATCATGGGTCCTTATCTTACAAAGCAGCATCATGTATGGTATCTTGTCAAAGGCCTTCTGGAAGTCCAAGTAAATAACATCCTTTGACTCTCCTTGGTCTAATCTGCTCATTACCATCTCAAAAGGTTTTAATGGATTTATCAAGCATGAACTCTCCTTGATGAAATCATGTTGACTTTGCCCTATTTTACCATGCACTTCCAAGTATTCAGAAATCTCATCCTTCACAACTGACCCAAAATCTTACCAACAATTGAGGTTAAGCTAATCAGCCTGTAATTTTCCATCTTCCCTTACTCCCTTTTTCAACAGGGGGGATATTAGTGATTTTCCAGTCTTCTGGGACCCTCCCTGACTCCTGTAATTCCAGAAAGATCTCTTCAGCTATTTTCCCCTTCAGGAGGTGGAGGCCACATGTATCAGGTGATTTATCCTTTCAGTTTTCTCACACCTTCTCCTTGGTGATGGCTACCACATTCACGACTTGACTCTCTGGGAATTTCTGGGATAGTACTCATGTCTTCCACCGTGAAGACTGACACACAAGTAGTTGTTCAGTACCTCAGCCATTTCTTTATTTCCCATTATTACTTCTCCAGCATATTTTTCCCAGCTGCCCAATATTAACATCTGCCTCTCTTCTGCCCCTTTATATATCTAAGGAAGCTCCTGCAATCTTTTTATATTATTGGCTAGCTCTCCCTCATATTTAATCTTCTCCCTCCTGATTTTTTTTTTGTCCTCCTCTTTTGGTCTTTGTAGGCTTCCCAATTCTCTGCCTTCTCATTGCCCATCGCTGAGTTATATGCTTTCTCTTTTGCTTTTATGCTGTTCCTGACTTCACTAGTCAATCATGGTTGCCTCATCCTCCCTTTAATATGCTTCATTTTCTGAGAGATGAATTTTTACTGTGTTTCCTGAATTACTCTCAGAAACTCCTGCCATTGCTGTTCCACTATCTTTCCTGGTGGCTCTTCTCTCAGTCAATTCTGCTTACCTTTTCCCTCATGCCTCAGTGGTCACCTTTATTCAACTGGAATACCATTACATCTGAATGCACCTTCTCCCTCTCAAATTACAGAGTAAATACTATCATATTATGGTCACTGTTTCCTAAGGGTTCCTTCACAGTAAGCTCCCTTATCAATGTATTTGGAAAGGCAAGGACTGATTAGAGGATTGATGAGGGCAGAGCGGTATATGTGATCTATTTGGACTTCAGAAAAGCATTTGACGAGATTCCCCATGAGAGACTGGTTAGCGAGGTGAGATCTCATGGAATACAGTGAGAACTAGCCATTTGGATGCAGAACTGGCTCAAAGGTAGAAGACAGAAGATGGTGTGGAGGGTTTCAAACTGGAGGTCTGTGACCAGTGGAGTGCCACAAGGATCGGTGCTGGATCAACTACTTTTCATCATTTATGTAAATGATCTGGATGTGAGTATAAGAGGTATAAGTTAGTAAGTTTGCAGATGACACCAAATTGAACGTGTAGTGGAGAGCGAAGAAGGTTACCTCAGATTACAACGGGATCTTGACCAGATGGGCCAATGGATTGAGAAGTGGCAGATGGAGTTTAATTTAGATAAATGCGAGGTGCTGCATTTTGGGAAAGGAAGTCTTAGTAGGACTTATAACTTAATGATAAGGTCCTAGAGAGTGTTGCTGAACAGAGAACTTGGAGTTCAGGTTCATAGTTCCCTGGAAGTGGAGTCACAGGTAGATAGGATAGCGAAAAGGCGTTCGGTATGCTTTCCTTTATTGGCCAAAGTATTGAGTACAGGAGTTGGGAAGTCATGTTACAGCTCTACAGGACATTGGGTAGGCCACCGTTGGAATATTATGTGCAGTTCTGGTCTCCTTCCTATCGGAGACATGTTGTGAAACTTGAAAGGGATCAGAAAAGATTTACAAGGATGATGCAAGGGTTGGAGCATTTGAGCTATCGGGAGTGGTTGAATAGACTGGCGCTGTTTTCCCTGGAGCGTCGGAGGCTGAGAAGTGATCTTATAGAGGTTTATAAAATCACGAGAGGCATGGATAGGATAAATAGACGAAGTTTTATCCTTGGGGTGGGGGAGTCCAGAGCTAGAGGGCATAGGTTTAGGGTGAGAGAGGAAAGATATAAAAGAGACCTAAGGGGCAACCTTTCCACGCAGAAGGTAGTACATGTATGGAATGATCTACAGAAGAAATGGTGAAGGCTGGTACAATTGCAACATTTAAAAGGCATCTGGATGGGTGTATGAATAGGAAGGGTTTGGAGGGATATGGGCGGGGTGCTGGCAGGTGGGACTAGATTGGGTTGGGATATCTGGTCAGCATGGACAGGTTGGACCGAAGGGTCTGTTTCCGTGCTGTACATCTCTATGATTTTATGGATCTAAGTCTGCGTCATTGCACATCACTAAATTCAGAATTGCCTGTTGCCTAATGACTCTACCACAAGCAGCTCCAAAAAGCCATCTCTTAGATATCCCAGAAATTCCCTTTCTTGCAATCCACCACCAACTTGAGTTTCCCAGTCTACTTGCATATTGAAATCCTCAAATACTTGTCTTTTTGACACTCTTTTTCTATCTCCTGGTGTTTCTTTTGCCCCATATCCTGACTACTGTTCGGAGGCCTGCACATGGCTCCCATTATAGTTTTATTACCTTTGTGGTTCCTCAACTCTATCCACCCAGATTCTACATCATTTGTCCTACGTTGCTCCTTGCTATTGATTTACTTTCATTCCTCACTAATAAGGCAATCCCACCCTCTCTGCCCATCAGCCTGTCTTTTGGGTAAGATGCCTATCCTTGAATATTTAGGCGATATTAAGGCGGCGCATGGGATGCTTTCCTTCATCTGCTGAGGTGTTGAATACAGGGGCAGGGATGTATTTCTGCTCGGTTCTGGTCACCATATTACAGGGAGAACATAACTGCTCTAGAGAGGGATAGGCTAGGATTATTTTATCTTAAGGACAGAGGTGACTTAATTGAAAGTTATGAGGACTTGGATACACCAGACAAGAAAGAACTGTTCCTGTAATGGAGTGATCAATTACAAGGGGCACAGATTTAAGGTGGTTAATCTAAGGATGAGAGGGAACATACAATGCTTCAGATGAAAAAGTATCTAATTTGCTGCCTTGTTTGGGGTTGAGGCACAAGATCTTAGCCAATTTAAAAAGAATTTTGATCTGGTTAAGGGATAAATTTTGTCCAGGATATGTAAAAATGTAAGCAAGAAGAACAGTTGTAGACCATGTGTCTCTTAAATCTAGTCTGCCATTCAGTATCATGATCGAGTTTAGAAGAGTGAAAGGGTACTAGATTGAAGTGTATAATGGCTTTGACAAAGTGGATGTGGAAGGAATGGAAAGAATCTCTTGTGGGTTAGTCCAGTATAATCTCTAAAGCTACAGATCAGATGCTTGAAACTGGGATCAAAATGGTTCGCTAGTTTATCCAGCAGGAGCAGACATGATGGACTGAATGGCTTCCTTCTGTGCTGTAACTTTTATAAGTTCTACATTACTTTGTGTACACACTTTAGTCTCATTCCGTAGAATAGAATATGCTTTTCCGAAAAAGGACGCAATATAAAGTTTTACTAGATTATTCCCTGCGGTGGGAGTTATGTCTTGTTCAGAGAAATTGTGTAGAATGGATCCATATTTACTGGAGTTGAAAAGATAACAAATTCCATTCAAACATGACAATTTTCTCACCAAGATGTTTTCTTAGTTTCCTCTGTTAGCCTCAATAATGAGCTACTTCAAAGCCTAAGTGATTTCAAACTTCCTCTGAACTCATCATGCTTTCTCTCCTTTAAGATAAGTTCTATCCTGTGCTTGAATAATATCTCCCTCTGTATACATTCACCAGAACAGACTCATGGTCATGATTTGAGTTTGTCATCTCACATGATTGTGATAATCATATAAAATCATCTGATCATTTTTTTGTATTACTTTCATCCCTCTTCCCTCCACAAACCCACTTCCATTTCCAAAATTTCTTGGTTTCCCTGCCTTACAAAATCCTATCCACCTCTGCTTCAAACAGTTTTTAATTATTCTGCCTCCTCTGTCTTCTGGGGCAGAAGTTTCCAAAGACACACACCCTCAGAGGAAAACAAAATTCTCCTCATCTCTGTCCTGATTGGGTGACCCCAAATCTAAAGGAGTGCACTTTCCTCTGGATTAACCCACAAGAGATTCTTTCCATTCCTTCCACATCCACTTTGTCAAAACCATTCAGGGTTTTATACTCTTCAATCTAGTACCCTTTCATGCTTCTAAACTCGATCATGGCAGACTAGATTTAAGAGACATATGGTCTACAACTGTTCTTCTTGCTTACATTTTTACATATCCTGGCCAAAATTTATCCCTTAACCAACATGGCCACTACAGATTCTCTGTTAAGTTGCATCATTGTTGTTTATAGGAATTGGTATGCATTTATTGACCATTATGTTATCTACCATGTTACTTGTTATTTTGGACAAGTTAGATAAGTGGGCAAATACATAACAGATGCAGTATAATGTGCATAAGTACAAGGTTATCCACTTTAGTAGCGAAAACAAGCAGGCAAATTATCATTTAAATGGCATCAGATTAGGAGAGGGAAAAGTGCATTGAGACCTGGGTGTCCTCGTTCACCAATCTCTGAAAATTGGTAAGTGTGTTGGCTTACATAGTAAGAAGATTTGAGGACAGAAGCCAGGATGTCTTGCTGTGACTGTACAGAGCCCTTTGTGAGGTGACACCTGGAGTACTATGCGCAGTTTTGGCTTCCTTACCTGAGGGAGTACAAAGAAGGTTTATCAGCCGGATACCTCGGATGGCAGGAATTACATCCGGAGAAAGGTTAGATTGATGGACATGATATTCGTTACAGTTTGGAAGAATGAGGGGCATCTCATAGAAATCTAAATCATTCTAACGGGATTAGACTGGGTAAATGTAGGAAAATATGCATGATGACCAGTATGTCCAAACCAGAAATAACAATCTAAAAATATGCAATAGGCCTTTTAGGACAGAGATGAGGAGGAATTTCTTCATCCAGAGAGCGGTAAGCCTATGAAATTCTCTACCCAAATGTTGACGCCAAAATATTGAAGCCTTTCAAAAAAGACATTGATATAGTTTTTAGGAGTAAAAGGGAGAAAGCAGAAACAGGAGATTAAGTCAGATGATCAGCCATGATCATATTGAAAGGGCCAAATGACCTCCTCTTGCTCTTACACTGGAACAGAGTACATTTTAAACTGCTTCATTGACTCTAAAAACAATTCTGCCTGATGTAAGGTTGTAAAATGTGTTACCATGAGAACATAAGATACAGGAGCAGAAATAAGCCATTCAGCCCATCGAGTCTGCTCTGCCATTCAATCTTGGCTAATATATTTCTTAATCTCATTCTCTGCCTTTTCCCTGTAACCCTTGATCCATTTCCCAATCATAAAACTATCTATTTCAGTCTTAAACATGCTCAATGATTAGGCCTCCATAGCTGTCTAAGAATGCCTTAGCCTGGAGTTCCCCAGATTAACCTCTGGTTGAAGAAATTCCTCCTCATCTCAGTTCTAAAGTTCCTTCACTCTGAGGCTGCGCCCTTGGGTTCTAGTCTCTCCTAATAGTGGAAACACCTTCACCACATTGACTCTACCCAGGCTTCTCAGTATTCTGTAAGGTCCAATGAGATCCCTCCCTCATACTTCTAAACTCCATTGAATACAGACAGAGTCCTCAACAGCTCCTCATATGAGAAGCACTTTATCGCCAGGATCATTCTTATCAACATCTTCTGGACTGCTCCAATATCAGCACATCGTTGCTTAGGTATGGGGCCCAAAACTGCTCACAAAATTCCAAATACGGTCTGATGAGAACCTTATAGTCTCAGCAGTACAATCTGATCCTGTATTCTAGCACTTTTAAAATGAATGCTAACATTGCATTTGCCACCTTAACAGCCAACTGAACCTGTATTTTAACATTAAGAGAACTCCCAAGTCCCTTTGCGTTTCAGATTTCTAAAACCTTTCCCCATTTAGAAAATAGTCTATGCCTCTCTTCTTCCCACCAAAGGGCATAACCTTATTCTTTCCCACAATGTATTTCTTCTGCCACTTCTCTGCCCACTCTCCTCACCTGTTCAACTCTTTCTGTTGTCTCCGATTCCTCAAAACTATTTGCTCCTCCATCAATCTTTGTGTCATCTGCAAACTTAGCAATGGTGCCCTCAGTTTCTTCAACCATATCATTAATGTACAGGTGAATAGTTGCGGTCCCAACACTTGACCTTTGCAGAACTCTACTAGTCACTGACTACCATCCTGAAAAATACCCTTTTATCCCCACTGTCTGCCTTCTGTCAGACAGCCAATCCTCTATATATGCCAGTATCTTGCTCCAACCACAACAGACTCCTGTTTAGCAGCCTCCCGTGCAGCACCTTATCAAAGGTTTTCTGGAAATTCAAATAGAAATCTACTAGCTCTCCTTTATCTAACTTGCTTGTTATGTCTTCAAAAGTATTACATGAATGCAAGTTTCTATTCTCTCTGCCCAGCTTTCTTCATGGCCTTCCTGAGGTCTTCTCCTGCCCTCTATAATCCATTCCACTAAACAGCTGGCCAACAGAGTTCCCTTCCCTTTGGCACGGTCTCACTCATTTACAAAACAGGCAAACTTTTCTCAGAACTCCATCACCATATTCTTTTGACTTTTTAATCCATTACTTCATCTTATGCTCTCTTTTCCACCAAAGTTATGATTGTGTTGCTGCCTCACAGATCCATACCCAACTTTCATACAACTGTTCTAAACAAGTTTCTAGTTCTACTACAATAATAAAACAGTCAGCTCAGTTGGCTGGATTGCTGGTTTCTGACAGTGTGAAGCATGGGTTCAATTCTCCAAATGGCTGAGATCACCATGAAGGGCCTGCCTTCTCAACCTTTCCCCTGATGCGTGGTTACTCTTAGGATGAAATGTAAACCAGTCATCTCTCTCTCTCTTATGAGAGAGCTACCTATGGGACTACACTGGAGGAGTATATTTATACTTATACTATAAGTAAGAGGGGAAAAAGGGATGTAGGAGAGTAATTCACTCTGTAACCCTTAAGCTTGAGGGAGAATACAAACTTGATTATTTCCCAGTATTTCATTCCACCTAGAAAATTACACGATGTAGACCACAAACCACAATGTAATAATGGAGTGGAAAGGATCAGGTATTTCATCAACTGTCTCCTCCCAGTATATGCTGCGGGATATATGATGCAGGAAATACATTAATAAACCAAATTTCTTCCATTCAAAAAGTCTCCTTACCCTATGCATTACGTGGTGAGAGTAGGGCCCCAAAACATTAACATAAATCCAAAGCAGAATCATTGAGTTCAATTTGAAAAGCATCGACTGCATACTGAAAATTATTTCTTCACGACGAGTAATTTTAGGCAGAAAGGCCAAGACCTTCACTGAACAACAAGAGCTGCCCTCAAGTCCCACCAGCATCAGCAACATCTCTGTCCCAACCCCAAACCCCCATAAAGAACAGTAAACAATGGGACCAACTGTTCCCTTTATGCAAATTGCCTTCAGACAATTTGGGGATGAGACCAAGGCTTGCCACGTTGCAATTTGACAATGAACTTTGCCCCCAGGAGTTTCAGATCCCCTGTGACTTAGAGAAAAACAATGCTCAGCTACAAGCTATTATAATTTTACTCTGAATTAGGATTTCATTTTAAGGAAAATCTTTATACAGTTTCTTAATATCAAAGTGGAAAAATACACATAACGCTGTATTAGTTCTAATGATGAACAGTTGAATAGTTCCTGAAGTTATGTTGCCAGCCACATTTACAATGTGGGGAACAGTAAGTGCTGCCACTAGCACTGAAAGCAACCAATTGAAGAGCTGTGGTCTCAAAACAGCTTTACTTCATTCCTGAATTCACAGATACAATAACAACTACTGTGATCCAAGCAAAAGGTTTGTTTACTTTGTTGGATTCTACCATACTGCAAGAAGTCAGATCAGCATAAAGCTATAAAGACACTCTCTTCTGCTTTTACTGGAACAGTTTTTTGTTGAAACCACAGAATCAGCCAACAGATGGTACAATAATATACCATGCTTAATAGTACTCTATTTTTTAACAAGAGCACAATTCTTTAAGGATTGGATAGCAAATATATTGTGGGGTCATGCTTTAGATCAGTGCTATTAAGAACATAAGGCCATAAGTTCTCTAACACTGCACCATACCACACTTAGATCATAATAAACCCTTCCGTCATTTCATTCCCTTTATTTTCTACAGGAAAAAGATATCTATTTAGGATGGAATTATATTTTGGCAGGGTGTGAATATCAAATTTGACAAGTATTCAAACATAAAATTCCAAATCTTATACACGCAATTTAAAAAGAAATTACAGCAAGTTACCCTCTACTGAAGGTTTTATTGACTTTGCACAGTGCATTCTCTATCGCAGAAAAGAAGAGCACAGAAAAAAACATATTAAACTACAGGAGCAATATAAAACTGTTCAGAATAATCCAATTGCACATTTCATACAGGCACCTACCAGCATAATTGATTATGATTACGATACAAATACAAATAAAAAAAATAAGCTTAGTGTATGGAGAACTATATTTAACTGTGTATGCCAATAACTAGTCATCTGAATTGGAAATAGTTATGAATGTAAGCCCTCAGACTTTGCCTTTCTCCAATATGTTTCTCATGGGAGATGGGTTTCTTTTTTGAGAAGGAGTTAACTGCTTGTAATGTGGAAAAATAGTTCAGAGCATACAGACACAGCATATTGGCACAAGATGGGAATTTAAAAATCTGGTACTGTAGCTGAATGAAAAAAAGGAACTTGGTTTTGGCGGGCTTAACATTACTGTATGATTTGGCACAGAGAACATGCTGCAGGAAGGATGATTTGAATGTGAATTAGGAAGAAGGCACTTGGGCAGCTGCTGTAGATTTCTCTCTCTCTCCCTCCCTCTTGGTCTCTCTCGCTCCACTGCATTGCAAAGGCCTGACAGAATGGCAGGAAACACGCAGAGAGTGGTCGAGGAAGGATGTGATGTCAGCAACCACTAACAATAAAAGGTGTAAAGGTGCTTCCTTCCTTAAACTGTTCCAGAAGTGCAAAATGGGAACCAAAACTCTCCACTTCCTTCTCATAGCAGAAACTGTCTGAATCTATTTTACTGCAGTGCCCTACACAAACAGTCTTCTGACAAAGTCACTGAAGGGACAGTGAATAAGGAAAGCTTCAAATGAAACTGTAACATACAAAAAAAACAATCCTACAGCCGTTATTAA
Organism: Hemiscyllium ocellatum; assembly: GCF_020745735.1. NCBI lineage: Eukaryota > Metazoa > Chordata > Chondrichthyes > Orectolobiformes > Hemiscylliidae > Hemiscyllium > Hemiscyllium ocellatum. Next base: position 50,161,584 of record NC_083402.1, read on the forward strand.
CTGCATTAAGCAATAACTAAGATTCCAATATCTGTTGTTTTTATTATTTGCCATCTTTTTGCCATTAGAATTTATACTTACTAAGCAAATGAAGGAAAAAAAATGTTTACCAACTGGAATGGTTACAATATTTTACATGTGGCATAACAAACATTGGAAAACTTTTGTAAAGCAGTATTTGCAAAACATAGATAGGGCCTTCACATTTTCAGTTAAAAAGGTTTTGTCGATTAAGGTCTGCTTTGGTTCACAGCAGCTTTTCTCATGCAATTGTTCACTGTTCACCACATTACATATCCACCGAGTCTTTTGAAAACCTTCCTTGGGGAATTGCATGGTCAAAGAGGTGGAAATGCCCATCACTGCTGGGACTTTCCTGTGTTCATGCCATAATGCTGTAGCTAGGTCCCAACTGGACACCACTTCAAATGCTGAAAGCAGGAAATGACCAAGTATTTCAAATGTTATCACTAAGGACATGATCCAGAGGGAACAAAAAAAAGTTTATACCCTGTTTCATGGGCAGGGAACTTGAGGTTATAGTGGATGGGATGATCAAGTGGAGGGAGTACATTTTCCTGTAGACTGCCATATGGGGCCACACCATCAGAACAAGCCAGTCTCGACCCAAATTGCCACCTGGGGCAGTGGGGTATCCAAAATAAATTGGGACTCCCACTTCCACAGAAAGTAGCTCAATAAACTTCTATATTCCATACGAGTAAAGGACTCCATCCATTCCATGTTACCTTAGACTCAAAAGGATACCCTTTATTCTGGCTTTGCTAATGCACAGGCATCTCATGGACAAATGTCATTACTACATGCATTGTCCATTCAACAGCCTTTGCCCACCTCATTCTCCTTAACTACTAATCCTTTTCTCTTTCTGTACTTTTACTCACTCACTGAGGACACCTCGCCACCTTTATGTGTCACCATTAACGACTTCCATGTATTAATTTCTCCCATTGTCTCATCGTCAGCAAAAGTGGCCTAACCACTGTCTCCACATTACCTGAATCCCTCTACAGCTCCACTGGACATGCAGAACCCTTCACTGCCCAATTCCCGAACTGCAAAAACACAGATGCCTGGACTCTGATTGGACCAAGCACCTGTCTAACTGCAGGTAGAAAGTGAGGACTGCAGATGCTAGAGATCAGAGTCAAGAGTGTGGTGCTGGAAAACACTCAAAGCACTCAGCATCTGAGGAGCAGGATAATCAATGTTTCAGGCATAAGCCCTTCATCAGGAATCATTCCTGATACAATATTGCTGCTGCTGCTATGTCCATTGCTGCTTAGTTTTGAAGTGTTAGGTGTGCCCCATTAGCAATGTCGATGGGCCAGACATATGACAAGTATTATATTTTCCCACTTTTTCAATGTTATGAGTCCTACTGAAATAGAACACCATTATAATTCTAATAATTCACATTACCATTCTTTGTGTATGAGTTTATGTAGTAACTCCTATCAATCTGTTTGCCCATGTTGCACAAGCCAACAACTCAGCTTTTACCTGACATCTGATCTTCACTTAATATTTAAACTTTGCCACATTTCAGCATTGAGATTGTGGCTGATATATTTGTTTCTTCCTTTTTAATCTGAGGATGTCGAAACATAGTCACGTTGAGCTTTGGACTTCCAAATGAGAGATGGAATGTGCTTTCTGTCTGATATATACAGCCCAAAGTCAGAGTGGAAGTGATGGTGTAGTGATAATGCCACTGGGCTAGTAGGCCATAGGCCTAGGCAAATACTTTGGGGTCGAGAGTGTGGTGATGGAAAAGCACAGCCAGTCAGGCAGCATCCGAGGAGCAGGAGAATCGATGTTTCGGGCAAATGCCCTTCTTCAGGAATGAGGCTGTGAGCCAAGGGGGAGGCCCACAGCCTCATTCCCGATGAAGTGCTTTTATCCGAAACATCGATTCTCCTGTTTCTCGGATGCTGCCTGACCTGCTGTGCTTTTCCAGCACCACACTCTCAACTCTAATCTCCAGCATCTGCAATCCTCACTTTTGCCTAATACTCTGGGGTTATGAGCTCAAATTCTATTAACTGATCTAGAATAATAAAAAAGTCTCTGGAATGGTGACCATGAAACGATCATCGATGGCTGTAAAACAAAAATCTAGTTCATTAATGTCCTGCAGGAAAGTAAATCTACCATCCTTACCTGGTTGAGCCTATTTGAGATTCCAGACCACGACAATCTGGGTGACCCTTAACTGTCTTCTGAAATGGCTCCTCCCAGTTATTCAGTTTAAAGGGACTTAGGGATGAGCAGCAAATGCTCAGCAACACCTCCTTCCCAAGAAAGAATTAAAAAAAACAATTTCTGGGAACTTTGGGAACAGGCTAGTATATGAAACGTTATTAGGAGAGTCAGTGTCTTCTTGCCATTTTGTCATTTTCCCAGAAATAGGAATGTTGGTCGCTCAGGCACAGGTCAGGTGAGTCACTTGAATGCCCAACAAAAGGGTCCATTAACTCTTGTGACATTCTTTTCCAAATTGGGAGGATTCTCTGTCATGTAGTGAGAACGTCAGGTGAAACCTGGTGGCCTTCCAGTGAGCTGAAAATGTGTTGCTGGAAAAGCACAGCAGGTCAGGCAGCATCCAAGGAACAGGAAATTCAACGTTTCGGGCATAAGCCCTTCCAGTGAGGGCTGGTGGGACAGTAGGCCAGGACTTACCATTGACTAGAATTGAACTAGACCAACCATTTGTATATTATGGCAATAACAGCAGGTCAGAGCTGGGAATTCTGAGGCAAGGAATTCATCTCATGTCTCCTCGGTGCCTGTTCATCATCTACAATGGTTAAGTCAGGAATGCATCAGAATAATCTCCACTTGCTACGTGCACTAAATACAAGATACATACTCACTTAAGCTCTTTTGACACAGCCTTCCAATATTTGGAGAGACCACAGCAGTAGACAAGCTGCACACATTCCTGACCGGTGATAATATTGTTATTCCTTTACTGTCGTGAGATCAAAATCTTGGAACTCCCTACCAAGCAGCCATGTGGATGTACCTTCATCAGATGCACTGCAGTGACTCAACAAGGCAGCTCACCACCACCATTGCAAGGCAGTCTGAGATGGACACTAAGTGCTGGCGTTCCCAACAGTTCCCACATTGTGAAAGAACTGAAAAAATGTTATTTTAAGAACACCTGAGATAGGCTTGAACAATATAGAATAAACTGGACTTCAGAAGTGGAATGCAATCTCTCAAGGACAAATGTGTTTGAACAACCGCGACTGCTGTAAAAAAACAAAACAATTCCATGTGCAACATGTCTGAATAATTTTCAATGCTTGTAAAATACCAACATGTGTTTAAAATGTTTTCTCTGCTGCTGCAGGAATAAGGTTATCACTGTGTAAACATCAAACTTTTAAACTGAATTTTGTCAGGCATTTTTACACAAGTCAAGGGGCAAAACTTGGATGTGATAAGGAGGGTGGGTAATTGGGAGAAAGTGGCTGGTTTCCTGACTGGGCAGCCTGCCTATCAGTTTTGAGGAGAGACCTCCAATTGTCCCAATTTGATAGGAGAGAGCAAGATGGTCTCTGAAAGCCAAGCCCCTGCAATTGCCTTCAACAATTGACCCCAGAAGAAGCAAAAGAAAAACACCTACTATCTCGACTTTGAATCCCATGTCAAGTAGACCTCCATCAATAGGCTTTAGGGCCAGAGAGATTGCCGACATCTGATTGGCTAGCAGCTTCCAGCGAGTTGGAATCTTATGGCTAAGGCCTGCAGTATACTAAGACATTTGCTAAAGTTTGCCGATCCTCTTTTAACAAGCTGACAAACACATGATCAGTCAGGGTTTGGTCAGCAGTGGGACGGCGAGCTACTCAACTCTGAATATGCCTAATTCCACACATGAAGCATAATTTTACCCACCATTAAAGTGGGAAGAAAGGTGGCAAGACAGAGAAATAATTGTTCAAAGTGGCCCTCATAAGATACTTGCTATCTTGTCATCTCATCAATTAAGCTCCAGGTCAGAACGTTCACCGGCTTCTTTCTGGACCTGTGACAATTAAGGCTCTTACGTAACCAATCAACAACCACTTAAAGGCTTTTACTCACCACCTTACCAGCAGGCTGATTATTGGCCTTTAGTTAGTTTCTTTACTGGGTAACCAGAATGACCTGCCTGCTGGTCAGCAGTGGCTCCAACTTCCGCAATCTAGGGGCAATCGGAGACTGGGATGGATAGTTTTTAGAAGTCATATCTCTGTTATGCCCATCCATTCTGAACTTTCTCTCTCCATGAACCTCAGCCTGCATCTAGATCAAAAAAACTTACCCTCACAATGGTGGATCCCCAGAGGATTTGGTCTGCAATTGCATGCAAGCCAGGAAGCCGTTGTCCAGATCTGCAATAGGTCAAGAAACTTGCCAAAGTTTGCCAGTCAGCTCTCAACGAGCTGGTTTGGTGCCTGATGGCTCAAGATTTCTCAGGGGATGACTTGTTAGTCACTTAACTCTCCTACTCACACACTCGATCCCAAGAAAAGGAAAATCGTGACCTTAGTCTCAAAAAGATGAAATTGTGCAAGAATTTTTGTACCCTACAATTCATATTACAAAGCTCTATGCATTCTCCATGTTTGGTTAACAATTCCAAAGTTTCTCTCTTAGTGCCAAAATTTCAACAGTTATTAATTAACAGGTTCCTAAGCTATGAATTAGCCACCAACAGCTAAAGAAAATAAATACAAAATGCAGCTATTGCCTGACCATGATGGGCATGGTTCATGCATGACTGCAAGTTCATCCATTGCTGCCAATTTAAAAATCAAATAATTATAACATAAATTAACTGTATTTGTTATGTAAAAAGATAGTCCCAGAGAGGTTTACTGGATTGCTCCAAACGGATTTTTTAAAAAATCTAACTTTAGTTTTGGATCTAATTTTAAGTTCTTCCTTTCTTAAAAGACACTTGAACTTATACTGAAGGAGAAATTTATGATCTGTGACTGTTTGGTGCTAGCTATCATTCTGACCTTTAAAGCAATACTTTAGTGTTTGTGTTCTTGCCAAGGCAATGTTAGTCTGACAGAGCACTGTATCAGATCTTTTATCGGCCTGCTGACTCATTTCATTCCAAAATGAGTGACAACAGAGGGCAACAGAACAAAAGAATATTACACACTATCATTGTTTATTGTCGGTCATACTTTACAATATATATCTACTGTATCTACTGTAAATATCAGATCTGTAGTACTGTATCTCGACCTTGCATAGGCAAATAACCCAAAACAATTAGAATTGAATCTTCATGTTTCAAATATCTAAACCAATTTTTTTTATGCATGGTGTACATTAGACTTTCAGAACTTTAAAAAAAATAACAGTATTGGAATCACATCTTCATCTGAAGGTAAAGTTGAACAATCCCTGCTCACCCTTTTCAACTTTCTGCAGCTTTGGAGACAACTAATCATACTAGCGTCCTGCAAATCCTTTTGATCATTGTGCAACTGGTTGAAAGTAAACTGACCTCGTTCTATTCTTATCTATCTAATCAAAAGTGGAGAATCATCACCAACGTTTTTGTTCCATTCCATTCCATTCCTTTGGTGCTTCCAAAGGAACTATCGTTAGCCCCAACTATTTGTCATCGATAGACTGAATACCAATGACACTATTTGTGAACGCATCAATTTCTCACACACACTAAGACCGTTTAGCTCTCCGTTAACACCAGCTTTCTTCCCCCAGACTGTTTCCATTTTCAGACTACTTGCCCAACATCTAATACCAGATGAACAGAAATGTACTCCAATTAAATGCTGGGAAGATTGAAGCCATTGTCTTTTTGGTCCCTATTACAAAGTATGCAATCTCACCACTCCATGCACCTTCTCTCCACAGCTATTGTCTTAGCCTGTGTAAATCTATTTACAAATTCAGTATCACGTTTGATGTAGAGATAAGCTTGCACCTACAAAGTGACATGGTGGCTCATTAGTGAGCACTGATGCTTCACAGCACCAGAGACCTGGGTTCAATTCCAGCCTTGGGCGACTATCTGTGTGGAGTTTGCACATTCTCTCTGTGCCTGCGTGAGTTTCCTCCAGGTGCTCCGGTTTCCTCCCACAGTACAAAGACACGCAGGTCAGGTGAATTGCCCATAGTGCTAGTTGTATTAGTCAGAGGGAAATGCGTCTGGGTGGGTTATTCTTCGGACTTGTTGGGCCAAATGGCCTGATTCCACACTGTAGAGAATCTCATCAAGTCACCAAGCCTACATATTTGCATATGTATAACATTGCACAAGTCCAACCTGTCTCAGCTCTTCTGCTGTTGAAACCCTCACACATACCCGTGTTACCTCTTAAGCTATTCTGTTGTACTTCTGGTTGGTCTCCAACATTCCACAATTCATACATGTGAGACCATTCAAAACTCTGCTAACTGTCCTCATTCACATCAAAGTCAAAAAGTATAGCGCTGGAAAAGCACAACAGCTCAGGCAGCATCCCAGGTGTAGGAGAATCAACGTTTTGGGCATAAGCCCTTCATCAGGAACGTGGGGACGGATAAGGGGGCTGAGACATAAATAGAAAGTGAGGGTGGGGGGGGTAGATGGGAAGACAATAGGTAGATGAAGGTGAGGGGTAACGGTGATAGGTCAGAGGGGAGGATGGAGAGGATAGGTGGGAAGCAAGATGTACAGTTAGACAGTTCAAGAGGGTGGTGCAAGTTGGAGGGTTGGATCTGGGATGAGGTGAAGGGAGGGGAGATGAGAAAACTGGTGAAATCAACATTGATGCTGTATGGTTGGAGGGTCCAAGGTGGAAGTTGAGGTGTTCTTCCACAAGGCTTTGGGTGGCTTGGATTTGGCAGTGGAGGATTTAGCATGTCCTTGGTGGATTGGGAAGGGGAGTTAAAGTGGTCAGCCACAGTGTGGTGATGTTGTTTGGTGCATGTGCCCCAAAGATGCTCCCTGAAACATTCCGCAAACTGGCATCCTGCCTCTCCATTGTAGAGGAAACCACATCGAGAGCAATAGACACAGTAGATGAGGTGTGTGGATGTGCAGGAAAATCTCTGCCGAACGTGGAAGGATTCTTTGGAGCGTTGGACGGAGGTGAGGGGGGAGGTGTGGGTGCAGGTTTTACACTTGCAGCGGCAAGGGAAGGTGCCAGGAGTAGAGAGTGGGTTGGTGGGGGCAGCGTGGACCTAACGAGGGAGTCGGGAGGGAATGGTCTCTTTGAAATGCTGAAAGCGTGGAGAGGGAAATATATCTCTGGTGTGGGTTCTAATCATTGGTGGCGGAAATAGAAGAGGATAATGTGCTGTATCCAGAGATTAGTGGTGTTGTATTCAGAGATTCGTTGGGTAGATGATGAGGAACAGGGTTTTCTATCTTTGTTGCGGTTGGAGGGATGAAGTTCAAGGACAGAGGTGGGAAGTGGAGGAGATGTGCTGGAGGGCATTGTTGACCATGTTGGAGGGGAAATAGTGGTCCTTGAAGTAGGAGGCCATCTGGAACGTCCTGGCCTATTTACCATCATCTCTATGCTGACTGATCTGCATTGGTTCTCAGCTACTGTAAACGCCCACTTTCAAATTCTTTGGCTTGCTTTCAAATCTCTGTCCTTTCATTTTGAGTTCCATAGTAACCATCATTTTAATCACTCCAATATTAATTATGTGCTTTCATTGTCTAGGCACTAGAATTCTCTCCATCTGTACTTCATCTCACTTTCTCTATTTTTTTAAATAATTCTTAAAATCTACTTGTTTGATAAGACTTGTGCTCTTCCACCCTCTCTTCTAATATGGCTCATGGTCGTGCTGCCTTTTATAATGCCTCTAAGATGGACCATCACATTATACTAAGGGAGCTATACAAAAAAAATTGTTATGTCATGTAAAGTTGGATTTTCGCACCAAGTGTTAGCAAGGGCAATCTGAAATAGTGTCATCATCTTATTGCAGAAAACTGGCAACAGACAGAATATCAGAAACCTAATGTCATAAATAACCTGCCAAATGTTTGTGGGTTGACTCTGAAAATTCCTCAAAGAATTTCATAATGTTGGAATTAACAGTGGCTGAGGAATTATCACTACCATACCTATCTTCGTGATCAAATGCAGATTGCCTCTTTAAATTGTTGCGTTGCAACACTGTTGCAAGTTACCAGCACAAATAATTTGTAAACAGGATTTGTGCTCCAATGATTAAATATTGCAATTTAATTGCATTATTTTCAATTTCAGGAACAAAAATCGAAATAAGCTTGTTCCTGCAAAGAAAGAAAATCAACACAACTCTTAACCATATTAGCACCATTTGTGTTTTCAACGACTGATTGATTTGGTCTTTTTTTTGATGTGCAAAATAATTCATTTCTATATTTACATTAGAAGTGGGGCCAAAAGCTGTTTTGGAAAACAAGGGTCAATTTCCTAACCGAGCATGCTTAAAGTTGATGAAAAAAACCTTGTCGACATTATGTTTGTGACATCAGATTTGTCATAGCTAGTCAGTTATTTTCTTCACCCCTCCCAGATGACAAGGATCAGACAAGGGAATGGAAATAAAGTTTTACTGATACACTTTGATTTTCCTCTTTAGGTTGCAACTATTAATGCAAATAAAGCAGCAGAAGTCAGATGTCAATTTGAAAGTAGTTTAGCATGCAAACCCAACTACCTTGGAGAAATAATTGACACGGAAAGCATTGGATTCTTAAATGATAGACACATGAACAATTTTCATTAGAATATTTCACCCTTTCAATGATTTCCTGGAAGGAGAAAGAAGTGAAAGGAGAAAGATCCTGGCATTTTACAATCTTCATTTTCATTTGTGCAAAGGGTAGATAACATTTGAAGTGCTGGTTTGTAGAGCGTTATATTTTGGTTTAAGATAATTTTTCTATTAGATGTCAAATGAGATTTACTGATAACACTGGTGCATGCAGTCAGAAGTATGCAAGATCAAGTCCCACACCAAAATATCAAGTTCACAATCTATGCAATATTGAAGGACTATTTTTGATGGTGCCACCCTTTGGTTGAAACTAAACTGAAGTTTTGTATGCCTTCCTAAATGGATATAAAATGGTGTCATAGCCCTTTTCAAATAAGAGCAAGAGTTTTATTTCTGGTGTGCTGACCAAATCTATCAGTCAACATCAATAAACAGGCCATTTGGCCACTTATCTCATTCAAGCTTTTGGGGCTTTGATGTGTCAAAATTGGTTTCTATATTTCGTTACACGATTATGCTTCGGAACGAGCTTCCTTAGATATGAATAGCTTTAGGAAGTAACGACATCCTGGAAATTCTTCCTTACTAACTGTGGTACACATTAGTAATTGGAACTTAAATGTAGGGGATATGATCAAGACGTTCACTGATGACACAAAAATTGGCAGAGTGGTAGTGAGGAGGATAGCAGTAAACTGCTGTACAGTATTGACAGACTGGTCAGATTGGCAGAACAATGGCAAATGAAATTCAACACAGCAAAGTGAGAGCTAATACACTTGGGGACAGTTCATAACGCAAGGGATTAGATTTTGAATTGTAGGATGCTAGAAAGTATGGAAGATCAGAGGGACCTTGGTTTGCATATCTTCAGATCCCAGAACCTAGCAGAGCAGGTGGTTAAGGAGATTAACAGGGTGTGTAGGATACTTGCTTTTAATAGCCAAGGCATAGAATACAAGAACAAGGAGGCTATACTGGAACGGTAAAAAAAAACTTTGATCCAATTGGAATACTGCATTTAATTCTGGTCGTCAAATTAGAAGAAGGATGTGATTCGAGTAGAGTACGTGTAAAGCAGATTTACCAAGATGCTGCCTGGGCTGGATGTTCTGAGCTATGAAGATTGGAAAGGCTGGAATTGTTTTCCTTGAAGCAGCAAAGTGTGAAAGGGGGCCTGATAAAGATGTCTACAATTATGAGGAACATAAAGTGGTCAGGAAGGCATTTTTTTCCATTATCAAAATGTGAATAGTCAGAGGCCATTTACTTGGTAGAAGGAATTCTACCAAGTAAATAGTAGAAGGCTAAGAGAGGAGTTGAGGAGAAATATTTTCACCCAGAAAGCGATGGGAGTTCTGAACTCATTCCCTGAAAATTAGTTTGAATCAAAAACGCTTGTAACATTTAAGTGTTTAGATATTCATTTGCATTGCTACATGTTCCTGGGCTATGAGTCAAAGGCTGCACAATGGGATTAGTATATTCAGATCTTTGTGGACTTGTGTGGACACTAAAGGCCAAGTAGCGTCCTTTTGTTCTGTATATATCTATGAAGCTTTGAGACATGGTCAGCAATATTAAAGATGGCTACAAGATTACAGATAGTGGGAAATGGAAGGTGAGACAGGACTAAATTGTTATAAGCAAAAGTGATTCCTGATGAAAGGCTTTTGCCCGAAATGTCGATTTTCCTGCTCCTCAGATGCTGCCTGACCTGCTGTGCTTTTCCAGCACCACTCTAATCTAAACATTGAATTGATATAGTCAACTCGAGAAGTAACAAAAGAATGAGAGTTCCAGCAACATATGGCCTAAGGCAAAGGTAGAATTGGATCATTCTATTGAACGGAAGTTAAAACAGACTAATTTCAAAACTTGAAAATTGAAAATGAAAATTGTAATTTTTATCGTTGGTCATTCATCTGATCTATATTTTGTTAAATGAGCTCATTATCTTAATGCACATAGTAAATAAAAATTCTAATGTATTAGAATTTTAAAATGTATATAAAATTATGAATGCTTTTGTTAAAACGATGAGGCACTTATTTATATGTTCACTGATCCATAGGTTTATAAAAGTCATTACATTGAGCACCTTTATAATAGTGATCGTATAAAATAGCATCAGTATATTAATGCTAAGTAAAATTACTGCTTCGATGTGCTGAAGCTAACCTAAGTCAGCACGAATGATTATGAATGATCAAATAATTATGGGATATAAGCTATGATGTTAAAATGTGACCTTCCAAGGACCTTATCTTAGTGCTCATTATCCCTTTATTAATGATAGAGCTTTACAGTCTCTTGGTAAATGAGAAGACAGAAATGGGAGACTTCAATGTAGCAGTATCCATTTACACTACTTGCTATCAAAGGAAAAAAAGGTCACTCACTTATCAAGACCTGAAACTGTATGCCTTATTAATGGGCTTATCCAATCCTGAATCTCTTTGCCTCAAACCACATGACTGAATTCTTTTATATGTGCTACATTAAACTGATTTATCCTCAATCATACAACTAAACAAGCTGAAATTATGTTTGCAGCAAGAGGTACATTCTTAGTGCAGGTGTCTTCTGTTGTTCCCAAATACTATGTTCAGGATAATCAGGTTAATATCATGACAAACTTTAATTGAGGGTTATAGGTTTTTTACTATAATTTATAATAATACAGCAAATTCAGGCAAAGAGACACATAACGATAAGGAATTCAAATAGTCAATAGCGGACTATCTGAGTTTCATGACTTCACCATTGCCTTCGTAAAGAAGGTATTTCTCTACCTACCATTTAATCACCATTTACTTGAATTAAATGAAATAAGTGTACAGAGCTAATACAACTCTTCATGGATATTTAGTTCTAGTGGTTAATGAAAGTAACAAGCTACTAGACTCAACTTGCACTGAGTGGTGAGGGACCTTATGCTCTACTTGTTGCTGATACATCTGTTCACAATAATATTGTTAGCAGTAACCATCCCAGAGTCTATGTCCCATCTTCATGTTGAGAATACTTTCCACCATATTATGGGTACTAACACTGCATTAAATGGAGAGATTTTGAATAAATCTAGCAACTCAAAACTGGGCATCCATAAAAGGTGCTGAGGGCCACCAGCAGCAGCAAAATCCTGCTCAACTAAAAACTGTAACTTCAGGTTCAGCATATCCTTAACTCTACTATTACTATAACCAGGGATAGCTAGTTTAACAGACTGCAGAGGACATGTCAAAAGCAACATCATACATAATAGAAAATGAAATAAAGCGACAACACTTGCATGCCAAACAACAGATGCAGCATGCAATATACAGTAATCCAATAACCAATGGATCAGAGCTAAGCTTTGTAGTCCTGCAACATCCAGTGGATGGTGGTGGACAATTACACAACTCAAAGGAGGAGACTCCACAAATATTCCCATCCTCAACAATGGAGAGCCCAGCACATCAGAGCAAAACATAGATGCACATGCATCAGACGATCTTCATCCTGAAATGCTAAGGGGCTGATCTTGAGGCCCCAAGCATCACAGATGTCTACTTTCAATGAATTTCAATTCACACCTTCACAGGATATCAAATAATGAAAAAAAGCAGTCGATACTGGAAAGGCTATGGACCCTAACAACTTTCCAACAACAGTACTGAAGATATGTGCTCCAGAACTAGCCGTAATCCTAGCCAAGCTATTCTAGTACAGTTACAACATTGGCATTTATCTGAAACGTGGAAAGTTGCTCAAGGATAGCCTGTCCCCAAAACAATAGCGCAAATCAACCCAACTAATTACAGCAACGAGAATAAATGTTTCTGGAAAACTCAACAGATCTGACAGCATCTGTAGAGAGAAATCTAAGTTAATATTCAGGTCCAGTGGCCTTTCTGATTTCCAGCATCTGCAGTTCTTTCAGTTTTGCAAACAATTACTGCCCAAGCCTACTCTCGATCATCAGCAAAGTGATGGAAGTGGTCATCATTATGCCATTGAGTGGAATTGCAAAAGAAATAACTGTGCATTGAAGCTCAATTTGAATTCTGCAGGACCACCCAATGTCTGACATCATTACAGCCTTGATTCAAAAGTGCAGAAGTGAGGTGCCCTTGACATCAATATGGCATTCGACTGAACACGGCTCCAAGAAAGTCCTCGAAAATCTGGAGTCAAATGGAATCAGGGACAAAGATCTTTGCTGTTTGGTCATATCAAGCATGTAAAGGTAGATGGATGTCCAACATCTCAACTCAAAGATCGAGTTCCTCAGGTTAGTTTCCTTGAACCAATCATCTTCAGCTGCTTTATCAATAAGCTACTGTCCATCATAAGGTCAGAAGCGGGGATGTTTGCTGATGATTGCACAATGTTCAGCACCATTTGTCAATCCTCAGAGACGGAAGTATGCTGTGCCCAACTGCAGCAAGACCCAAATAACATTCAGATTTGGGCTGATAAGCGGCAAGTAATATTCTTACCACACAGGTGCCAGGAGATGACCATCATCAACAGGGAGCTATCTAATCCATTGGCAACTACCACTGAAGTTCAATGGCATTACTGAAAACCCCACCATCAACATCCTAAGGATTATCATTGATGAGAAACTGAACTGAATTACCAATGTAAAGGGCAGGTCAGGAGCTAGACATTTTGTGGTATCTCACCTCCTGTTTCCCCAGTGCCACCATCTACAAGACACGAGTCACGAATGTGATGTAATCCTCTCCACTTGCCTGGATATGTACAGCTTTGACAATATTCAAGAAGTTTGACAGCATCCATAACAAAGCAGCCCAGTAGACTGGAGTCCCATCCACCTCCCTTAACATTTACTCCCTTTGCTACTGACACAGTGGCAGTAATGGGGGAAGTGAAGACTGCAGATGCTGGAGATCAGAGTCTAGTTTAGAGTGGTGCTAGAAAAGCACAGCAGGTCAGGCAGCATCCAAGGCAAAAGCCCTTCGTCAGGAATGAGAGCCCACATTCCCTGAACAATTCTCATTCCTGATGAAGGGCTTTTGCCCTAAACGTCGATTTTCCTACTCCTTGGATGCTGCTTGACCTGCTGTGTTTTTCCAGCGCCACTCTAATCGAGTGGCAGTATTGTGTACCATCTAAAGATACACTGCAATAAACCATCAAAACTTCAACAGCACCTTTCACCACCAAGGAGAAGGACAGCAAATACTTTCAAGAGCACAGCACTTGAAAGCCCTCTGAACGTTCATCATCCTGACTTGGAATTATATCATTACTCCTTGTCACAGGGTCAAATCCTGGAACTCCCTTCTCAGCAGCATTCCAAATCCCAAATCTGACATGATTCGAGAAGGCAGTGCATTGAGTACACCTTATCCAGGATACTAGAGGTGGGCAATAAATCCTAGCCTAACCAGTGACACCCACAGTCCCTAAATAATGTGATAATTGGAAATGAGTACCAGTCACTTTGGAATTAAAAACTAAGCTCTGCTTTTGCAAGAGTCTCATTCCTTCAGAATTTTTAGAAATTTTGCAGGCAAGTGTCAAGCTTCAAAAATAATTCTTCCTACTTCTTTGTCTTTTTTCTCTACATTTCAATTTTTATTTCCTTTCCTTTATGTTTTCTGTCTGATTTGACAATGAATTTATCATCTCTTACTCATTCTCCTCCTCAGATTTTTCCCTGTTAATTTTCCAATTTTAAAATTTCAGTGGGGTTGGGGATATCCTGTTGATTGCCCAAGTCACTCAGGTGCCAGATGCCATATTTCCCTGTTCATATATTCAACAATTATGAGTAACAATGATTTGATCTGAAAGGTCAGAGGCATGTTTAGTTATTGACAGATGCTATTCAATGCCCTGTTACTACAACAACTGGCCCATTATTAGGCAGTTTCTTCCTACAATGTTCTTTAAAACACAATTCTATTCTTTACAGCTCTACTATGACCAGCCTCTACCTTACCACAGCAGGAACATTTTGCTGGAACATTAACCGACTAGCTTAAAATATCAAGCAGTACATTTTCTTAAAACTCTCTGAAGCTAAGCAATTCACTTGATTTATTAACATCATGGCAATTCCCAAAAATGGAATTCAGAGACTTTACTTTTGCAAATATGTTAGAAATAAAAGACAACATAGCAATAAATTCATGATTTTGCATAAAGTTTGCAAATTTAAAGCTAATTATTTTGCAATCTGTATTGGGATAAGACAGGTCAGCAAATTATTGCTACTGACCAGCGAACCCCTCATGATCTCATCTCCAGGTAATTTTTCATTTGGGCAGATCAGAGTAGGAGAAGTGGGATGGCAGCTGGTGAAGCCTACCTATGACTTAGCCTAGTAGGGAAGTGAAAAGGCCTGTAAGGCCAATCCCTGCATCGACAGGAATTGTCCTGTCTGCATGCAAGTTTCCCATTGACACTGTAACCTATACAAGGGTTGGAGGCTATGAAAGCATTCCAGCCCCTAATGAAAATACTTTCCCTGGTGATCCATTGTAGACCTGAGCCACTGGATGCTTAATAGAGAGGTTGTCCCTCCATCAGCATAAACTGGCAGCTGTGGCCTTTATCTCAACTGTTTAAAACAAAAAATCAAAACACTTCAGACGCATGTGTCCAACTTGCATCTTCTACCTTTGATGGTAGATTTCTGTAGATTCCTATTGGCCCTCTTATTGACCCTCCATTCTTGCAAATTTGGTTTCTTTCCATATGAATTGAGCTCTTGGAGGTGGCCACATAATTGGGTGCCTCAGCAAAATTCACCTCTGTGTCACACCATTTCAAATCGATACTCAAGTATTTTTTTTAAATGCAATAATTGTTTCTACCTTTTCAGTCTTTGATATGTTGATCTCCAACAACGAATGTAAAAATTTCACCTCAATTCCGCTTTATTTATTCTTTCAACTGTCACAGATTATATCACATAAGACAATATGATTGCATTAAGACAATAAAAGCAAAATCTAGCATGTAAGACAGTTCCATTTTTGTTATCCCAAAATATAGAATTGTGTAATAAAGAGGTTGAATATGTCTGCACCGACTGTTTAAATGAGCATTTAACTTATTATTATTCTTCCATCCACATGTCCCCACTTCCATAATATTGCATATTGTCCCTTTTCAAATAAAGTCTAATACCTTTTTAAATGCCTCTATTGAGCTTCCACCACGTACTCAGGCAATGCATTTGGAACCTCAACCACTCACTGCGTGAAAAAGCATTTTCTCAGATCACTTTGTTTTCTTTTAATAATTACTTCAAAGCGGTGTCTTCTTGTCCTCAATTCTCATGAGTGTGATCAGTTCTTTCCTAAATACATTGTCCAGCCCTCTCATGATTTTGAATGCATTTAGCAAATCTCCTCTCAGGCTTCTCTTCAAAGAAAACAGATGCAACTATGGAGAGAAGGCAGGAGAATGATGTTGAGAGATATATCAAGCATGATCGAATGGCAAAGTAGATCAATGAGCTGAATAACCTAACTCTGCTCTTTTTGTAAGTGTTTAGAGTAGAGTGGTGCTGGAAAAGCACAGCAGATCAGACAGCATCCGAGGAGCAGGAAAATTGATGTTCCAGGCAAAAGCCCTTCATTGGGAATGGAGGCAGGGAGCATCCAGGGTAGAGAGATAAATGGGGTGGAGGGGGTGCTGGGGAGAAGATAGCAAAGAGGTCTTATGGTCTACAAGTTATGCTTTTGCGAATGCCCAGCATGCAAGTCAACTCACCCTCAAAATTCTATACCCACATTATAAGTCAGCCTCAAATCATCACCCCATAAATATTGTTTAACTGAAGTTGGCACACAGAATTACTGTACACATGTAATATGAGAGATGGTGGCATGTCACCAGACTAGTAAAACAAAGGAAATAAACACAAAGAACTGTGGATGCTGGAAATGTGAAACAAAAACAGAGTGCAGATGAAGCACAGCAGGTCTGGTAGCCGCTGTAGAAAGTAAACAGGTATTTCAAGTCCGGTAATGAAGGTATTATAAAGGCACATGCTAATAAGCTGGGTACAGGGATTTACATTCTACTGTGGCAACTATTGGATTTTAAATGTGATCAATAATTTTGGAATACAAGGTTAGTGTTAGTGACCATGACAACTACCACTGACCATGAGACCATAAGACATAGGAGTGGAAGTAAGGCCATTCGGCCCATCGAGTCCACTCCGCCATTCAATCATGGCTGATGGGCATTTCAACTCCACTTACCAGCATTCTCCCCGTAGCCCTTAATTCCTCGAGACAAGAAGAATCTATCAATCTCTGCCTTGAAGACTGATCGATACAAAAACCTATCTGATTCACTCACATCCTTTAAAATCATTAAACATTGGGGCAGAGGTAGGCCATTTAGCACACTGAGTCTGCTCTGTCATTCAATGAGATCAAAGTTGATCTGATAATTCTGCTTTCCTGCTTTTCACCCATAACCCGGGAATCACCACACCGATTAAAAATCTGTTTAACTCAGCCTCAAATATCCTTAATGACTTAACCTTGACAGCTCTTATGGTAAAGAATTCTACAGCTTCACCACCCGCTGAGAGAAGAAATTCCTCATCTGTCTTAAATATGTGATTCCTTATTTGGAGATTATGCCCTCTGTTCCTACACTCTCTCACAAGGGGAAACAACCTTTCGAAATTTATCCTGTAAACCTCCCTAAAATACTTGCATTTTTCAACAAGAACGCCTCTCATTCTTTTGAATTGCAATGAATAAAGACCCAATCTATTCAACTTTGTCTCATTAAATAGTCCTTCCATACCTGGCATCAGCCTTTTTTGAAAAAAAATGTCATTCACAGGATGTGGACATTGCTGGCTAGGCCAGCATATATTGCCTATCCCTAATTTGCCCAGATAATGTTAAGAGTCAACCACATTGCAATGGGTCGAGAGTCACATGTAGGCCAGACCAAATATGGACAGCAGATTTACTTCCGTAAAGGATATTAGTAAACCAGACAGATTTTTCTTACAATCAGCAACAGTTTCATGGTCATCATTGGACTCTAAATTCTAGATTAATTATTGAATGCAAATTCTAACAGAATTTGAACCCAGATTCCCAGAACAGTACTGAAGTCACTGGATTAAGGTAAACCTTCTCTGCATTGTCTCCAGTGCTAGTATTTCTTTCCTTAAATAAGGGGTCCAAAATAGTTCTTCGTATTCCAGCTGCATAGGATTGCATAGCTGTAGCAAGAACATCCCTACTTTTATACTCCATTCTCTTTGAAACAAAGACCAGCATTCCTTTTGCCTTCCATATTACTCATTGAATTTAGGTTCTAGCTTTCTATGATTTATGGACAAGTGCTTCTAAATCCCTCAGTTCCACAGTTTCCCCAATTCTTTTTTTCCCATTTAAACAAATTTCTTCATGACAAAGTGTGTAACCTCATATTTTCCCATATTATATTCCATCTGCCAAATATTTACACACTCACTTAATCTGTGAACGTTCATCTATAGATTCTCTGTCATTGGCATGACTTGCCTTCCCAACTGTTTTTGTGCCATCTGCAAACTTACTTAGAAATGACTTCATCTAAGTCTTTAGTACATTTTATGAATAACTGTAGCCCCAGACTGATCCCTGTGGTGCACCACTAGTTACAGACTGCCATCTTGAAATTGCTCCCCTATCCCAACTATGTTTTCTATTAGCTAATCACCCCTCTACAAAGGGCATTTGCCATCCTTACCCAATCTGGCTTTCATGTGAATCCAGGCCCAAACAATGTGGCTGACTCTTAACTGCCCTCTGAATGAGCCTTAACAATCCACTCAAATCAAGTACAACTAGCGATAGGCAAGAAATACCGTCTTGCCAGCAACACCGATGTCCTATGGAAGAGTAAAGAATACAGGATATGTTGCAAAGATGATGTACAGAAATTTAAGATAAACCAATCAGAGCAGACCACTTACAACATACCAAATGATGAACAAAAATGGATCCTCCAGAAAAACGAATGGAGTATAAAGTTGTTTTCAAGTTAAAAGTCATAACATTAGCTAATGTCACGTAACTGTGCTGCTGCAAGAGAATTAGATGTGAATGAAGAATCTGCCATGAAGAAAGTGTTCAAGACCA
This sequence comes from Hemiscyllium ocellatum, assembly GCF_020745735.1. Taxonomy (NCBI): domain Eukaryota; kingdom Metazoa; phylum Chordata; class Chondrichthyes; order Orectolobiformes; family Hemiscylliidae; genus Hemiscyllium; species Hemiscyllium ocellatum. The sequence goes on from NC_083402.1 coordinate 50,180,486, forward strand.
AATACCGTATGAGACCAGAGACTGATCAGTGGCTTGATTTTAAGAAGCATGTATTGAAATAAGTCCTTAAAATGGTTACATCATTATTCAAAATGCAATACAGCTATATTCACTTTAGCAGGCTACATTGAACTCTGAGCCCAGCAAAGATTCCAAAACAATAGCTAATTGGTTTTGCTATTTTATGTAACATAAACGTCTGACATTGCAGTAGAAGATGAAGATTACTAACAGACTATGAAAAAGCCTTAATGCCAAAATTATCAATTTCCAGAAACTCAGGTGACAAGTTAACATTAACGCACATCAGGAATACATATGAAATACCCATGAATCTTGAGATGCTCTGAAACCAAACTGTAGAGTTGAAGGGTTTAAAAGCAATTCTGATGAAAATGAGAGAATATGAGAAGACATGATTTGCCACGTACAAGGCTGCTCAGTTGACAGAAGTTTAGGTTTATGGCAATTTTCAAACGTTCCATGCCAAACATTCCTTGCAGAGGTTTTTGAGCAAATTCTGAAGAAGAGCTATATGGATGAGGGTGGAGTGATATGAATCAATAATGTGTGAAATAGGTATCCCAGTGGCATAGCTTACTCATTTGCGGTATTTTCAGATCCCGTGAAGAGGTCATTGTGCAGAAGTAACAGTCACATTGCAGTTTGCCAAGGATTCTAATGGTTGTATCTTGCTAACACACATAGGTCAACCTTTCAAAGAATGCCTCAACAAGTCATCCAAGGATCACATTCACAGTGAATGGAAGCAGACCATTGAAGAGAAAGAACCATACAAAAAGTGAAAATATGTTAACAGGCCTGCTTGATCCATTGTGTGGCTTCATCAAGGTATGGTGCCAGTGTACAAGATCTATCAGACCATTCAAAAATTCAATGGAACGGGAGGAAATTGATCTGTTGTGCAGTGATGAAAGTGGAAGCTCCTTATTAGACCCCATGTGTGATCCTTATGATAGTTCCACAGCCACAGCGACACAGAATGTAAAGAGTTCATGAAGGTCTTTGTAATCCCAAGACAATGAATTTGACAGTTTTTGCTCATGGTTGATTATAGTTAAACCTACTTTTATACAACTAATTCAATAAACTATGTCACATTAGTTTAATAGGAATGATTGTATTTTTTTAAATTTCAGAATGGCAACCACCTACATGGGTGGCTCACATCCTAAATTTGGTACTTAAATCTACATGTCACAGAGTCACAGAGATGTACAGCATGGAAGGAGACCCTTCGGTCCAACTTGTCCATGCCAACCAGATATCCCAACTTAATCTAATCCCACCCGCCAGCACCCAGCCCATATCTCTCTAAACCCTTCCTATTAATATACGCATCCAGATGCCTTTTAAATGTTGCAAATGCATTAGCTTCCACCATTTCCTCTGGCAGCTCATTCCATACATGCACCACCATCTGCGTGTATTTTCAAAAAGATTTTTGGAGGATTCAAAGGTTCCCTTTTGCAGTGGGATCTGTGGTACATTAAATCTAAACCCTCAGATTATTGATTTTTCTGTAGATGAAAATAGGTCTTTTTGATCCGCTCAACCTCGGCCTTTTATTATTATATGCATCTCAGTGAAATATCTCTTCAACTCATCTGTTCCAAAGAAAGCAACCTCCGCCAGCTAATTTTTTTGCTGCAGCTCAAGCTTGCCTTTTCTGTCAACATTCTCATACAACTCTTCTGGAGGTTCTTTAGTGCAATCACACTGTTCCTGTAATGCTGAGACCAGAAATATACTCAATACTGTAGGGGGCCCAACTCATATTTTATGCAGTTACACCATAACCTTCTTGTTTTTCAATTTTTACGCTTTGTTGTATTAAAGTAAAGTATCCTGCATGACTTCCTAGCCACATATTTTTCAAGGAACTTTATGTCTGGGCTGGCTTTAAATTTGAAAATTGGTATCAATTTAAATTTTGATCTGTAAGCTATGCCTCACCAACCTATTCTACTACATTCTTGCAAGTCATGCCACTTTGTTACTCTCATTTTTTAGTAGCTGTCATTTATTATGTATTTCCTGCACCAAATGCTGTACGGTATGTCTCTCCAGACAGAAATTCCATTTACCATCTTTTTTCCTATTCTACAAGTATACTAATATCAGCTTCCAGCTCGCTTTCTCATTTCCAATGACAATTCATTTTTATATCATCCACATAGGCACAGGCAATAAATGATGGCCAGCCAGTGACATCCACATCTCTCAAACAAATAAATAAAAGCAAGTCTTAAGCATTCCCTTTCTCATTACTGATTCCAAATCATGTAATAAAAGGGACTCAAAAACAATGCCAAACAAAGCAGTACAAAGTATAAATTATTTCATCTCTAGTTTTTAACTACACAGTAAAGTTGCTTTTTTCCAATCAGTAACTTAAGTTCATAACTGTGTCACATGTATCTCAAATTAATGTCTTATGACATTCTTCATTTGTACTACCTAAACAGTATCACTGGATCAAAATAGTTTCCCAAAATATTTCTGGCTACCCTCCCAAACTCAATATTTAGCACTACATTATCAAGCTAACATGAATGAAACACTTTCTTTTTCATTTGTGGTAACAGCAAAATGGCTGCCATGTTTCTGTTTTGGTTTATAGTATACATATTTATAGCTCGACGGAAAAGAATAAGCATTTTTAAATTGGCTTAAGATAGATTATATCAACTTTGGCAATACAAAAAATAGAAAAATTATAAAATCAAAACTGATTAAATGTAGAAAAAGAGATTGACAAAAAACATTACTGAAGGGTCTAACAGCATGTTAGATGTAAGATGTAAGATGTAGCATGTAAGAAGCATGTCAAGGCCATATTAGTAAATGCTGAAACATAGGTAAAGACTTTTGTATTTTGAATAGGGGCTCTGACATTCGGTTTAAATAGGGTCCCTGACCCTGCACTGTGTCAGGAGCAGTCAATTGGTATTGATTTTCTCCGAATTGGCCAGTTAGTTGGCTGAAGGCACACATGCCATTCAAATAAGGAAGGCAGCCTGCTGTTGATGTTGAAGGCAACAGTGCCCATTTCAGCATGAAAGATGCTGCAATCTGCCATTGTAAGGAAGGGAGATGGAGGGAGATACATCTCACTATTTTGAAAGAAAAACAATGGCCATAACTTTTGGGTTACCATTCTGGAGGGGTAACCACTTTACAGTCATCAGGTGGCCAGAGTTGTAGTGAAATAGCTACAAAGTTTTGGAGGTATCAAAGGCATCCTGAAACCCCGATTCTTTTTCAAAGCAGCAGCTCAAATATTTAAATGATGTCAGAAACCAATATCATGTGTATTTTGGGCCTCTCTGTTTTAGTGCAGAGATTGTTGTTCATTCCCAGTTCGTGTCAACAGGCACTCCTAATATTTTCTGATTACATCACTGGAAAAAAACATTTATTATTTTCCTAAGCCTCTGTAGATGGCTCTCATACTGTTACTCCCCTGTGTGATGACAGCTGCAAGTCTGAAAAATGCAGGACAGAAGGGTGTATATCAATTTTACTGGTGACGGTGACTGCTGAAAATTGTGCATCAACATTTCCCATCACAAATCAAACTTTTCTCAAGAACAAATGTTTTAAGTTTTCTTAAATGCAAACTGTCAGCTTCAAATTTTAATCTTTAAAGTATGATATATAATTTGATTTTGTGTATGGGATTTGTTAGAGGAGTAACAGTTCAAGAATTTTAAACACAAAAGATTGTGCAAAAGGTTCATGTAATTGATGATGAAAACTGTTTTATTTCTGAAACTATTGCAATTTTGTCTATGTAGCTGTATTCGTTCCAAATACATTGTTTCAAAAGGAGATAAATGAAGAGGGTCACATATTGCTATATCAATTGTATATAATGCAAAGGCAGATTCCATTTCATACAAGATATATTATCAATATTTATCCCACTCCTTCAAGTACTGAGGTACAACCTTTCTTGGTTGGGAATTTTGTAAATATTTGGAAACTTCCTATTAAAGTACAACAAAATAATGAAATCTAAATTTGGAACACATCCTCCTTTATTTCCATTGATTAAAGCTTACTTTTGTTTTTCATAATATTTGGTAAATAAACAAAAGTATAGCTACAGTTCAATTATATACAATGTATAGTTTTACATTTTTACACCTTTCATATCATTCTCAAAAATATCAATCAAGCAATATTTTCAAAATTAGGTGCATTATAGGTACTGACATGAGATGCATTTCACACATTTCTGACCACTTACAAGTACAAGGTGCACACTGCAGTTTTTACATTTCCTGTTGCCCGCAAGAACCACTCCACCTAAAATTGGAAGCAACTGATGCAACACAGTTAAAACCAGCACTCAACATGAGCTTGCTATATTGGTGCTTATTTTCTGCTATATTCAGTCTCCAGAATGTGTATGTTGCTGTCACAAAGCTCATGGTGAATGATGTTTTTACTATGAATACCATGTAGCTATGTTTCGGCTAGCATGGGGTTGGTTACCACAGAGGTAAACCTATTGACAATCTGCTACTGCTCAATAAGCCACAAGAAAATAGCATCCCGATTACTGAGGCCAAGCTCAGTTACAGGTGGTTTCCACATATATGGGAATGCTCCACCGACTCTTGCAATCACAAATCACACCCTATTTTATATTGAAGTGACACATAAATGTTTCACTAACAATGTATTTTCCTTGTTGTGGTTCTGTTTGTCGAGCTGGGAATTTGTGTTGCAGACGTTTCGTCCCCTGTCTAGGTGACATCCTCATTGCTTGGGAGCCTCCTGTGAAGCGCTTCTGTGATCTTTCCTCCGGCATTTGTAGTGGTTTGAATCTGCCGCTTCCGGTTGTCAGTTCCAGCTGTCCGTCGCAGTGGTCGACATATTGGGTCCAGGTCAATGTGCTTATTGATTGAATCTGAGGATGAGTGCCATACCTCTAGGAATTCCCTGACTGTTCTCTGTTTGGCTTGTTCTATAATAGTAGTGTTGTCCCAGTCGAATTCACGTTGCTTGTCATCTGCGTGTGTGGCTACTAAGGATAGCTGGTCATGTCGTTTCATGGCTAGTTGGTGCTCATGGATGCGGATCATTAGCTGTCTTCCTGTTTGTCCTATGTAGTGTTTTGTGCAGTCCTTGCATGGGATTTTGTACACTACCCAGCATGAGCAAAAGCATCGGGTCCTTGGTTCTGGTGAGTTCTTGTCTGAGAGTGGCTGTTGGTTTGTGTGCTGTTTTGAGTCCTAGTGGTCGCAGTAGTCTGGCTGTCAGTTCGGAAATGCTCTTGATGTATGGTAGTGTGGCTAGTCCTTTGGGTTGCGGCATGTTCTCGTTCCGCTATCATTCCCTGAGGCATCTGTTGATGAAATTGCGCGGGTATCCGTTTTTGGCGAATACATTGTATAGGTGTTCTTCTTCCTCTTTTTGCAGTTCTGGTGTACTGCAGTGTGTAATGGCCCTTTTGAATAGTGTCTTGATGCAACATTTTCCTTTTACTGCAAGAATCTCAGGGGATGTTTCCATCACTTGGAAGATGGAGGGTTACAAAGATAAAGGGATGAGGTTCTTAAAACAGAACATAAGGAATGAGGATGTAAGCAAAAAATTGGGACCTCAAAAAGTAGTGATCTCAGAATTACTACCAGTACTATGTGCTAGTCAGAGCAAAAAGAGTAGGATATATTGATAAAGAGGAGGCTGAAAAGGTGTTGCAAGGGGAGTATTTTAGATTCCTGGGGACTGGGACCGGTTCTGGAGGAGGTGGGACCAGTGGTCATGCCCTAGCCAGAGTATTTACTAGAGTGGTTCGGGAGGACTTAAATAGTAGGGGATGGGACTCTGTGCGAGGAGTCAGAGGAAAGGGAATCAAGGAGAAGAGTGATAGACAGAAAGGTGAATAAGAAAACTGAGGCAGGAAAATCAAGTGCATAGATCAAAACAGAAATATGATGAAAAATAATGGGAACGGGACAAGTAATACTAAAAAGACAAGCCTTAAGGCCTTATGCCTTAATATGCAGATCACTCACAATAAAATGGATGAATTAATCATGTAAATAGATCAAAACTGGTAGATACAGTCAGGAATATGGAGACATGACTCGAGTAATGGGAACCGAATATGCAGGGTGTTCACCATTTAGGAAGGACAGACAAAAAGGAAAAGGCAGTGAACTTGCATTATTGGCAAAAGAGGAAATTATTGCAATAGCTCCAACGTTGTCAAATATGAATGGGTAGAGCTGAGAAACACTAAGAGCAAAAATAATTAGTGGGGTTTATGTATAGACACCCCCAACTGTAGGGGTGATGTTGAGGAAGGCACTAAATTGGAAATTAGAGATGCATGCAATAAAGGAACATCTGTAATTACAGGTGACTTATAGATTAGGAAATTCATATTAAAAATACTGTATAAGCGGAATTTCTGGAGCGCATATCAAATAGTTTTCTAAACCAATACATTGAGGAACCAACTACAGAACAGACCATCCTAGCCTGCATATTGTGTAATGAGAAAGGAATAATTGGCAATTTAGTTATGAGAGGCTCCTTGGGGATGAGCGACCACAACAAATTAGAATTCCTCATCAAGATAGACAATGATGTAGTTGATTAAGACTAGGTTTCTGAATGAAAAGACAGGAAATTACGATTGTATGAGGTGCAAGTTGGCGATGATAGATTGGGGGACAATATTTAAATGGATGATTGGGACAAGACATTAATAAACACTCAAAGAATACAGGATGAACTGCAACAATTGTTCATTCCTATCTGATGGAAAAGTAAAATGGGAAAGCTAGCCAAGTCATGGTTTACATAAGAAACTAGATCCAAGGATGATGCACACAAACTGGCCAGAAAAAAAACACAATGGAGGAGCAAGGGCAGCTTAGAATTCAGCAAAAGAGGACTAAGGGATTGAATAAAAATAGAAAACAGAGAGGAGAGAAAGCTTGCATGGAGCATAAAATCGGACTACACAAGTTTCTGTAAGTGGGGAAGGGATTGGTGAAGACATATGTATGCCCCTGACAGTGAGATATCAGGGAAATTGATAATGGGGAACAATGAAATGGTTGAAGAACTAAATAGATACATTGGTTCTAAGTTCACAAAAGCAAACGCAAGCAATGTACCAGAAATGTTGGGGAACACAAGGTTTAGTCAGAAGCAGGAACTGAAGAAAATTAGTGTTTGTGGGGAAATTTAAGACAGTAAGATCCCCAGAGCCTGATAGTCAACATCCCAGAGTACTTAAGGTATTGGCCTTAGAAATAATGGATGTATTGATGGTCATCCTCTAAGATTCTATGGACTCTGTAACAGCTCCTATGGATCGGAAGATAATTAATGAAACTCTACTATTAATAAAGGGAAGCAGAGAGAAAAATTGGGAATTATAGACTAGTCAGACTGATGCTAGCAGCAGGGAAAATGAGAGTTAATTATAAAAGATTTAATAGTTGAGCATTTAGAAAACAGTAGTAGGATCAGACAGAGTCGGCATTGATATATGAAAGGGAAATCACATTTGGTAAATCAACTGCACTTTTTTCAGGATGTAATTCAGTTCATGAGGAGGATCCAGTGGATGTGGTTTATTTGGACTTTCAGAAGCCTTTCGACAAAGTCCCTCGTAAGAGGTTAGCATGTAAAATCAAAGCACATTGAAATGGATAGAAAATTCATTGGTAGACAGGAAACAAGAAGTAGGATTAAAGGACTCTTTTTCCAAATAGTGGACAGATGATAACGGATTACAGCAGGGATCCCAGCTATTCAATATATATACAAATAATTTCGATGAGGGAATTAAATGTCATATCTCAAAATTTGCATGTGGCATAAAGCTAGGTTCGAGGGCAGCTGGGGGGAGGAAGCAGAGATGCTTCAGTGTGATTTGGACAAGCTGGTTGAGTAAGCAAATGCATGGCAGATGCTGTTATAATACAGATAAGTGAGGTTTGGGAACAAAAACAGGAAGGTGGATTATCATCAAAATGGTCATAAATTGAGAGAGGGGAATGTGCAATGAGACCTGGATGTCCTCACACATGATATGAACTAAGCATGTGGAAGCAAATGCTACGTTGACTTTTATAGCAAGAGGATTTGTGTACAGGAGCCCCGATGTCTTGCTGCAATTGTACAGGGCCTTGGTGAGACAATACCTGGAATATTGTGTGCTGTTTTGGTCTCCTTACACAAGAAAGGACATTCTTGCTAAATTCTAACAGAAATAAATAGGATAGAAGCAGGAAGGCTGTTCTCGATAATGGAGAAGTCCATAACCAGAGATCACAGTCGAAGGAAATGGGATAAAGCTTTTACAACTGAAATGAGGAGAAATGTCTTCATCAAGAGATTGGTGAGCCTGTGGAACTCACTACCACAGAAAGCAAACTATGACCTCATGAAGGAATTAGATATAGAACTTGGGGCTAAAGAGGTGAAAGGACATGGAGGAAAGTGATAAACAGGCTATTGAGTTGGATGATCAGCTATAATCATAATGAATTGCAGAGCATGCTCAAAGGGCCAAATGGCTCACTCCTGCTCATATTTTCTATGTTTCTACAGACATTTCTGTTCTAATATTCATTGATACCCATGATTTGATAAAAGAGCTATTCATATCAATGGAAGCAAAAGCTTTAAATGATCAATGTCATTTATTGTCAACGGTACAAAAGTCACTGTTTTGCGTTGCCCACATTTATGAACTAAAAGTAAAAACTATGTTTAATTTTATCCCAAATGCAGTGATGGCTCAACAGTCTTATCTGGTAACTTTATCCAAAGAACATCAAATTTTCAGTTAAGACATCAAACTCTGATTCTTCTTTCAATCGTTTTTCAAATTTAATACAATTGCTGAGTTGTGCTAACTCCTCACTAGCCTGACTGGTGAAGCACTATTCGAAATGGTGAAGCTTTTTTTTTTCTCTCCAGTGCCAGCTGGCTCCATAACACTTATCTCCCCTCAACCACATTGTCATCTCCAACAAGTAAGGACATTATGGATTTCACCAAATTGAGTATCATTTATCAAGCCAAACTGTTTACTGGCTGCCACACCCTGACTACATCTAATCCTTATCCTGCATGATTGCTTCTTTTTCCTCACACCATCAAATACTTCACATCAATTTTGTTCAATGAGATGCACCTCCTGCTTCTCATTCTCATTAGTCTGCTGGCTACTAACTTCTATTCTTGATCTATGTGCGAGCTGACATTATAAGTTATTTGATCATCTTGGGCGCTATGCCCTTAATTTCAAAATTAAGTCATCGCCCATTTCAAAAATAACTTCTACCCTCAACACCTTCTTTCCAATACTGAGCACCTCCAATTTTCTCAGGAACAGGAGAGCTCAGAGCTGTACAGGAGAGAAGAAAGTTGACTTTGGTGCAAACAATAAAGGTAAGAAGAGAGATATGATCGATGGAAGCAAAGGAGAAGGTGTTAAAAATTCCTGGTTATGTGATGTTCAGGAAAAAGATAGAACAGGAGAGAGACAGCAGAATTGGTGAAGGAGAACCACTGCATTACTGGAGATAGTGGATGACTCTGTGTTGAAAGACAGAAACACTTTGGCTACAGCTAAAGAACAAGATGGATACAATTATATTCCTTGGTATAGTCTACAGACCAGAACTGGCTGTGAAGGTAGGTGCTAAATTGCCCTGTACTGTCCAGGGATGTGCAGGCTAGGTAGATTAGCGACATAAATGCGAGGTTATGAGGATAAGATGGGGGGCTGGGACTGAGTAGGATGCTCTTCGGGGGGGGTCAGTGCAGACTCAATGAGCCAAATGGCTTCTTTCTGTATGTAAGAAGTCCATGATTCTAGTGGGAAAGTTGAGGAAGAATAAATCTGTAAGGAAATTACCCAGAGAGGTACAAACATCAAAGAATAGGAGCTTTTCTTAAATTATTAGAATATAATCTGGGATAGTGGTATGTTAAAAGCAGAGAAGGACAAGTGTTCCTCGATTGTGTTCAGTCTAAATTTCTGCAATAGTATGTGTCCAGACAAATGAGAAAGGAAGGTCCTAGACCTGGTTCTTGGGAACAAAATGAGTAAAATAGGTCGAGTGTCAAGTTAGGCCAGAAAGACTGGAACCTGAATCTGACAGGAGATACCATAGATGAATAATGGGCTATCTTGAAAGAAGATAATTCAACACAATGAAGGTATATTCCCTCAAAGCTAAGGCAAACAAATCCAAAGCTCCCTGGATAAAAACATAAAAATCAAAGGGAAATGAAAGAATATGAAGCAAAAGTAGAAATTGCAGAGGCACTGGCTATAACCTTTCAGCTTTTCCTGGACTAGGGTAGTGGCGTCAGAAGACTGGAAAATTGCAAACATTATCGTTTAATTTAATGAATGTTGTAAGGATAAGCCCAGCAATTACAGACAAATCAGTTTTACTTCAGCTGGAGGGAAACCTTTACAAACAATAACTGGCAACAAATAGGCAGATGGAAAAATGTTCTGTATTAAGCAATGCCAGCATGGATTGCTTAAGGGAAACCATGCTAAACTAATGTGCTGGAATTCTTTGAAGAGATAACAGAGAGGGCTGATGAGGATATGGGTTTTGTAGCTGGAGAAACTCAGTATGTCTGGACGTATCTGTGGAGAGAAAGGATGATCAACATTTCAGTGACCCTTCTTCAGAACCAATTGTAGACAGCAATGAGTGAACCAATTGTAGACAATAGGTGGAGATTGATCCCAGAAAGAGAGAACAACAGTTGGGCAGACAAAGGATTGGATAATGGTGAGCTGGGGGGAGAAAAAAGCAGCTAATGGTGACCATGAGAGGGTGAAAATGGCTGTAGTAGGAGCAGTCCATGTAATGACAAGGCCTGATGTGTGGGGGTGGGGGAAAGACATGGAAGTCGGTGCTCAGGCCCCAAAAGTATTGAATTTAATGAAGTCCTGAAGGCTGCAAAATCCCCAAGCAGAAAATGAAATGCTGTTTTTGTTTCAGATTTCCAGCATCTGCAATTCTTTGTTTTTTGAATAATGGGTATTTTTCAGACTGGCAGAAGGTTTATTGTAGAGCTCAACAAGGGTTGTTATCAGTACACCTGCATTCTCTGATGTATTTTAATGAACTAGATCGGAGTGTGCAGGGCCCATAGTTTCAAAATTTGTGGATGATATAAACTTGTAGGCATTACAGACTGTGAGGGGGACAATGTAGAACTTGAAAAGATCATTAAGAAGTTGTTGATGTGACCAGAGAAGTGGCAAATCAAGTTTGCTAAAGATGAAGGTCACATAAAAGTGTAAAGTAACATATTTTGAAAGAAAATGCAGACAGTATAAGGCAAAGGGTACTTATCTAAAAGGTGCGCAAGAACAGAAAGACCGAGGTATACAGTGCAACGGTTGTTAAAGGTGACAAGTCAGTGAAAGAACATAAAGTTTCCTGAGCTTTATTAAGAGTGACATAGAGAAAAAATGAGGTTATGCTGAACCTAAGTGAGACATGAGTTATACTTCAGCTGAGGTAGTGTGTGGTTTGGATAGGAACTTGCAGGTGACGGTGCTATCAGATTACTCCTCTAGACATACTAGGTGGTAGAAGTTGTGAGTTTAGAAGATGCTGTCAAAAGAGCTGTGATGAATTGTGGTACAGCATCTTGTGGATGGTATACGATGCTGTCCTTGTACATTGGTAGTGAAGGAATGTTAAAAGGTGGTGAATACAATGCAAACCAAGCAGGCTACTTTGTCCAAGGTGGGACTTTTTTTTAGTGGTGTTGGAGATGTATTCATCCAGGCAAGTGGAGAGTATTCAATCACCGTCCTGACTTGTGTCTTGTAGATGGTGGATAGGAATAGGGAAGTCAGGAGGTGAGATGCTTACTGCAAAATTCCTAGCCTCTGATTTGCTAGTGAAGCCACTGTATTGATAAGGTTAGTTAAGTCCAGTTTCTGGCCAAGGATATCTACCAAACTATTGCTGTTGGGGGATTCAGTGCTGGTAGTGTCACTAAATATTAGGGAAAATTATTAAATTCTCACTTCCTAGAATTTAAATAGCAAGTAGCTACTCAGCCAGATCTTGGTGTATACATGGACCTCGATACACATATTGTACAGCCACAGCACATGCAGAATTTGTGTTCCAACACATATACTATAATTTCTGGGCCTTTACAAATCTAACCCTGATCCCACTTAACCATGCTCTTCTTCATCCATATACTGTTTCAGAATAACATAATCTACAGACACAGGATCAGCAATATTCGTTGCTGCTCATTGTCCTATCATCCTGCCATCCAATAATCTGCTGGCTGATTTGCTTGACACGCTGCTTGTTGATTCCTCCTCACTCGGTGCCACCCAATGTAAATTCTTATCCTTCAAATATGTTCTTTCAAGGGTTCACTATTTCAAATTTAACTATCCCTCTAACCTGCACAAGCTCTCGCATAAACTTTCCATTTCTGATCATGGCCATTTTTGTATCTGCATCTTTGTTCCTCATTCAAGTCAGTGTTACCAGACCATACAGCTGGTATCTCATTAGAAAGAGAGAATTGACTCGTGATGATTTAACCAAAAGACCACCACATCTCAGGTGAGGGGAGAGATTGTGAAGGACAGCCCTTCATGGTAAATCTCAGGTGGTGCAGGAATTGAACACCATTAGCATCACACTACTTTTCAAACCAACCATCCAGCGTACTGAGCTAAACAAAACCCCATCCTTCCATTAGAAACTGTGCAATCACATGATTCAGCCTCATGCCCTTACATTTCAACAGTCCAAAATTCTAATGTAATTTTGATCAAGTTTTTGACTATCTCTGCTGAAGCTCCATTCTTTCACTCAATATCCATCTTATTTAGTGATGTCTCTGTAAAATGGCGTGGGATTCTTTTTGTGTCATTGATTGATATTATTGATGATGATAATGCTTTCCTAATGGTAACTGTTGAACTTTGCAGAAAGCATGCTCTACATTATTACATCATCCTGAGTAAAGGAGAAGAATGAAGGAATTACAACAATGGGAATTAAAAACATGAAACCCATAATAATGATAAAGAGAAAAATGAACAGAAATTGAATATTAAAATATGACTTTACCCAGACAAGTTTAAAATCTACATGCACAGAGAACAAATTCAAGACTATGTCTGAGGCCTCAAATTGGGGCCATGATTTTAGTCTTATACACAAATCAGAACTGCTCCCCACCTCTCCAACCCACTTCAGATTTCCATTATTCCCAAGTTTACCAAAGTCAGTACAGCTGGCAGCAAAACCATCCTAGCATTACCTTTTTTTTGCAAGGTTTGTAGCATGCAAGGACTGCCACAAACATTACGTAGGACAAACAGGAAGAAAGTTAGCCAACAGGATACATGAACACCAGCTAGCCACAAAAAGACACGACCCTCTCTCCCTCATAGCCCTACACATAGATGAAAAAAAAACACCATTTCGACTGGGACAACATATCTATCCTGGGACAGGCTAAGCAAAGACATGCCAGAGAATTCCTAGAGGCCTGGCACTGTAACCACAAAGCCATAAACAAACACACCAATCTAGATACCATCTATCAACCCCTCAGAAAACAAATAGGAAATGACGTCACAACAAATCCCAGGAATCCTATCCAGGACAAACATATATATAGAAAGCAGAAGATAACAGCTTCGCTTCACGTGGATGTCGCCACTGACGATGTTATCTAGCCAGGTAATGAAACGTCTGGATATCAAACCTACAGCTCAGCGAGCATACCTACACCCTAGTATTACCTTCTTAGCAGCTGATGTAACTTGGTTCTAATCTCTCCAACCACTTCTCCAGCTTGATAATAGTTAAAAGAATAGTTTTCCTTTCAGACCATTGTCTCAGTTTGCACTGCTAATTTTAAATATTGATGCTTTATGCCACTCGGGTGTGCCAAATGGACTGCAATGTTCCTTTCTAGTACTGCATATTAGATGTTCCTATGCATCTCCACTCGAGGCTTGATTCTAATGTTCAATCAGCAGCAGAAATCTGGATTATAGTCAGGAGCTGGATTGAAAAGTGTCTTTTAAAAATTCACAAACAACAAGAATTCAGAAATTTAGCAAGTTAGGAGATATGAGATACAGGGAAATTTAGCTGTCTGGATACAGAATTGGCTGGCCGAAAGAAGACAGTGAGTGATACTGGATGGAAAGTATTCTGCCTGGAGGTCGGTGACCAGTGGTGTCCCACAGAGATCTGTTCTTGAGCCTCGACTCTTTGCAGTTGTTTGAAGAAATGGAAGGGTGGGTTAGTAAATTTGCTAATGACACAAAGGTCGGTGGTGTTGTAGATTGTGTCGAGGGCTGTTGACAGGATGCAGAGCTGGGCTGAGAAATGGCAGATGGAGTTCAACCTGGATAAATGAGAAGTGATTTATTTTGAAAGGTCAAATTTGAATGCTGAATACAGGGTTAAAGACAGGATTCTTGGAAGCGTAGAGGAACAGCGGAATCTTGGGGTCCACGTATATAGATCCCTCAAATTTGCCACTCAAGTTAAGAAGGCATATGGTGTTTTGGCTTTCATTAACAGGGGGATTGAATTAAAGGGCCATGGGGTTTTGCTGCAGCTCTATAAAATGCTGGTTAAATCACACTTGGAATATTGTGTCCAGTTCAGGTTGCCTCAACTTAGGAAGGACGTAGATGCTTTAGAGAGATTTACCAGGATGCTGCCTGGACTGGAGGGCATGTCTTATGAAGAGAGATTGAGTGAGCTAGGGCTTTTCACACTGAAGAGAAGGAGGAAGAGAGGTGATTTGATAGAGGTATACAAGGTATTGTGTGGCATAGATGGAGTAGATAAAGACTTTTCCCAAGGGCAGAAAGGGATCATAACTTTAAGGTGATTGGAGGAATGTATAGGGGAGATGTCAGAGGTAGGTTCTTTATGCAGAGAATGGTGGGTGCATGAAATGCACTGCCAGCAGTGGTAGTTGAGTCAGATACATTTGGCTCATTTAAGTGACTGCTGGGCAAGTACATGGACGACAGTAAATTAAGGGGTGTTTAGGTTGGGTTGATCTTAGATTAAGATAAATGCTCGGCGCAACATCCTGGGCCGAAGGGCCTGTACTGTGCTGTGCTGTTCTATGTTCTAACAAGGCAGACAAAGAGGTAATGGGACTGTGCTGGCTGAACAGAGAAAAAAACAGAACAAAGAGAAGTTAGGTTTGTTTAACAGTAAACTAATTTGCCACTTCAGTCACAGAACTTTAAAATGTTATGTCGAATCTTAAAGATCGTGCACATTTTTAGTGGGTCACTTATGCATGGATTGCTTCATAACAAATATTTTAAAAGTAAGTAATGCATCATTGTTAAACATTCTTTAAAAATTGATATTTTTAGACAGGGTGTTATCATATACAAGATCATAAACCTCTGCACTGAAATTTAAATCTGATTACTTCACCTCACCTTTTGAGCATCCTAATCAGCCTAATTAAACCTTTGCTCATTTTTAAACCTCAGATGACAATTTGTTTAACTCTACCCTACAGCAGTTCAATGAAAATGCGAATTAAATTTGATCTTCTGACAGCAATTACTAAATGCTCCCAACTGGCCCCAATTAAGTCACAAGGCTTACAGGACGCAAAATCTACTGAATGTATCATGTTTTCAAAATTTCATTGGTCACTGACAGTACTCTGTGGCATAATTTGTATACAGGCACAATGTCACCTAACTTACCAAGCAAAACAACTAAGTCCATTTCACTGCATCATTCACTAATTTGTTTACATGTGCTACCTAATTTACTGCTCAAACCAGATATTAACTTCTTGCTTAAATTGAAATACCTTGAAATTATAAACCTTAAGATGCCCCCAGGATGACTAAAATGCCTCTCTAACAATGAATTACTTTGATGCACTTAATGTAAGCAAATGAAGCAGCCAATTTGCACATAATAAAATCCTACAAAAAGTAAATGAAATCCATTAGCAAATTAACTGTCTTTGGTTATGTTAATTAAGGGAGGAGTGTTGGCTGGAATGTAGGATTCCCTTGACAGCTTTTTGATACGTCTATAAAGTCTTTAACATTACCTAATGCAAAGGAACAGACAGACATGACATCCATTTAATGTCATCTGAGAAAGAGCATGTGAAAAAAATAGTGTATCCTCAGAACTGCATTGGAATATAATCAAGATTGTGTTCCAATTTTGGAATAAGGTTTCAAGCCAAATTTCAACCAAAGTTCAAAACTGTCACCTTGTTTCCAAATATTGTCTTATTCCAGAATGATAAACTAGCACTGCATGCACGCAGTTAAATTTTCAAATACTGGGAATCCAAAAACAGGCCTGTGTGTTCTGAAATTACAACTGAAGATGCAGCAAAGATCAGCAGATCTGATTTGAAGTATTCCTGATTTCTTTGGCCAGGGATATCCAAACATCTTTAAATGTTTTTAAGTACAGGTTTAGATATTGGTCGAGTGGCTGCCTAATTTCTCTCCACATTGTATCTTGGTGAGCAAATATCAAACCAATTAATTTTTTGACTGGGATTTTTAAGATCTTGTCAATCTTGTTTGGAATAATATGATTGGATTGGATTGCCATGATTATACTGGGTTTATACTTCCATATTCCTTCTTATCTCAATAGACTCTTCCCTTTCTTGAGATCTACTAAGTGTTTATAAAAATAGATGAATCATGTATGACCCTCCAGAAAGGTGTCCAGGCTCCTCAGCATTTTACTTCAGTATTTCAGTCTTACGAGGTGACTGTATATTGTTTGCTAAGGTTAACATATAATCTGCAGGTACTTAACTCACATTTTCTGTGATGATACCTTTTAATATAGTGTTATTAAATATGTGACTGGGATCCTGCCCATTGAGAACATAATTTTGCCAGAGGCAAAACGGAAGGAACTTTCAAAAAACTGCTCTGGTATTAAGGTTGTTTCCATATGCCTTTAGAAGACAGACATGCAGACAAAGTAATAACTTCTACAGATATCCAACAGCATCCAGTTACATAGGAGTTATTAACAAAACATTTTTACTTGACAGTCACGATTATCATCGGTTTAAGGCACTGCAAAAGAAAGCAATAAGATTCCTGCTCTGTTGAGAATCCATCATTAAGCATTTATGATACCTCAGAACAGAAATATTAAGAGGGACTCCACTTAAATCTGAATGGGCCTATTTAGTCACCGATCTTGTGTATTTTATAAATAATCTTTGACAAGACACCTTTAACTATTAAATGCATCAGATTGAGACTGATCTAACAGAACATTGTTCATTGGAAAAATACAGTTTTATCAGATACTGCTCGACCTGAATAATGTGTTCAACTTTGCACAACTGGCACTTTTTTAAATTCACTGATTAGTGTTAAGCAACATTGTGGGCATCAAAAATAGTTCTGAAGTATAAACCAATTAAAATTAGAATGTGATGTTGAGAAGTGTGTTTTGTTTCCTGAGCATGAAAACTTCATTATTTAAAGGAAGTAGTTGGGGGGGGAATGTATGGAGGACAGGAGGAGGTTCTGAGGAGGGGAGAAGGTGTTGAGGTTGGGCGGAGGTGTTGAAGTGGAGAGGGGATTGCTGGTTGCGTGTACTGTTGGCATTGGAATGTGTGTGCAGGAAACAAAAGTAAGGAGCTAACCTTTGTACCCTTCATTTCTGCTCTAATTTCCTCATATAAGTTGAATGGTAAATTAGAAAAGAATTATCCATGTCACCAAATGAGGTAGAACTCTAAAGTCAGCCAAGTAGCCCCAGGATTTAGAGCACAGTGAATTTGTGCTAACCCAGGGGCACAGATGAATTAAAACATCCTCATGAGAATGCAGCAACTCCTGTTCGCATCTGGCTCTCTTTATTCTGAACTCTCAACACCTGCCTGTAAAGTCAAATCGCCCTCTATTGCTGTGAAGAACACAAAGAATTGATGTAACTGTGGCTCTTTTAGCATCTTTTTTAAAAAAAAGTCAATCATCTACAATGAACAGAAGCAGTAAATCTAAAGTGCATGCTACTTGGCACCATTGTAAAACACATTTTTATACAAATCAGGTCACTCTAGTTCAAGTCATAGTAATCAAAATGAGCTTGACTAAAAATGCCTCCAGCAGTTAGTGATTCGTCAAATGCAATGTTGATGCCCTGAGTCACACTAATGCAATCTTGGATTGATAGCATTAAGTTGTCAGCCAAAATGCATCAGTATTTACATGTTGCTAAGGTCAGAGTAATTTTAGAGTGGAACTTTAAATTCTATCATATGGTTCATCTTCACAATAGTCTGCTTATTTTGTAGCACATTAATGATAATAAGGCATATAATTTACAACACAATAGTAGGCACAAACTGGAAAATGTAAATCTGACAATTAATACTTATTTTTATGCTGCACTGGATATCTTCACACTTATTTTTCAAAATAAATGTATTTAAAATAGCATTTACAGTTAAAATGAGAGGCATAAAAATTTTTCAGACCAACAAGATGTAATAACATTTTCAGAGGTGTTGTAATCTCAGAAGCATGCTGACCTGCATATCGTCTATGTGGCAACACCCTTGAATCACCACCAATGATGAATCATCAATGTATGGTGCATGTTGCCACAATAATACATTGATTAGGACTTAGCGATTCTCTTCTTTTCATTATCATCCTTTATATCCTATCATATTGCACTCTTTTATTTTAATGGCTATTGTTAATACGTGAAACTTTATTTTGGCTTATTGAAAAGGAAGATCAAGGAGAATGATGCACAGGTTTATATTGGTTAGCATAAGGTGATTAAATGGCATTAAGTGATATTCAAGGTTAGCAAAGGAGAGAGCTGCTAACATTCAAACGAGATCACCGAAAATTAAACATCTGTGCAAATTCAGACAATTTAAACGTTGGTTTTATATTTCGGGAACAACGTACATATCACCTTGAAATGTACCAGACATCCTAAAACACTTCAAAAGGTACAATGAAGAAATGAATGATGTAACAAATTAAGAAATATTCGGCATGAACAAATGTTTGGTTAAAAATTCGAATTTTCAGCAGAATTTAAAAGAATAAAAATGAGCTGGAGAGGAGAAGCGGCTTAGGGCATCAAAAGAATGCCAAGTGTGGGCCGTAGGTGCCTAAGGCATTAACAGCTATGATTTTGGAAGGAGGTGCACAGTGGAGTGGGGATGTGCAAGGTGTCACTGCAACAGAATTCTGGGGAGCGATGATTGAATGCAGTTGCAGAAATAGGGAGAGATAAGGTTGTGAAGCAATTTAAATGGGTGCATGAGAATTTCAAATTTGAAGCACCGTGGTACTGGAAAGCAACACAATTCAGGAACGACTTTGGTGATGAATGAGTGTGACTCAGAGAAGAGAGGGGAAACAAGCAGCAGAGTTTTTGGCAATAAGAACTCAGTTAATTCTTGAGGGCATGCAATATTGTCAAAAGTAATAAGTAATCGACAGGTTCATATTAGAATGGTACATCACTTCATATTCAAGGTTATGAATAACTTGGACAAAGTAAATGGGAATACAAGGATAATTTTGCACAGATGACAAAGATTAAACAAGATCAAAGTTTATTTTTAAAAAAGACAGGCATGCATACTTTAAGTTAAACTATCATTGCTGAGCTAAAATAATTAGGAATGTATTTAGAGATTAGTTGGAAATTACCATATGGAATACTATCATATTGAAGTACATGTATGTGATAATTTTAAAAAGCAAAACAAGTTGCGTGCACATTCTATATACTGTTTTTTCCATTGCAATTTGAGCGCCTGCAACAATTTTCATTTGTCTTATGACTTACATGGAGGAATACCTTGTATCATCTGGCACAGGTTCTATTACACATGGCTTATTAAGGCACCCAAAAAAATGATGAAACTGAGGGCTGACCCATAATTTGATGCAAGGATCAGGTTGCATCATGATGCATCCATTTAGAATTAATGAACCCAGAAGGGTAACCCTTTTATTGTTACCCTTTCTTTGCTCTAACTTCTGGGTAAACATTTTATTGTTACCCTTTCTTTGCTCTAACTTCTGGGTAAACAAAGTTACTAAGATTGGGACTGAAGATGGTTCGCAGTGCAGTTCCTACACATTAGCAACGCTGTATAAGACTGGCAGAATTTGCGTTTCATCAATAAAAAATTCTGACAAACATTTATCAGTCTTTCATCAACTGCTGAAACTTTATATTCTATAATTCCATGTCTCATGATCATGGTGATCTTACATGTGTATCAGGAGTCTTATTAAAGCAGTAAAATGAGCAGACATCTCATTATTGAGTGAGAACATTTCTTTCTGCACAAATGCAAGAAAGAGCTGAGAGAGTAGCATTCTCTCTATTACTGCATATTGGCAGCCCTGTGATATGGGCACCCACCTAAAGCAATTAGTGAACTGCTGATTAACTCATTCAATAAGAAGCTGGCCAATTATCTGGTTAGGATTTGATACTGATGATTAAAAAGATAAGTATTGACATAGATGGTCAAATACTCTTCGGAATACTTTAGTATAAATCTGCGGGACCTTGGGAATGTTGTCTGTGTAATGTAGCTGGTTTAAGCTGAATAATTAGACTGTAATGTTAAATTGACATCCTGCATTTCTAAGTAAATCACTTCGTAGGTGGAGAAAGAAATTACACAGTTGGAGGATGTTTTTAATTTTGGACAGACTTGGAGCAGACAATGGGAGGCATGCATGTGCCTGTTGCTTGAGACCTCAGTCATTTTACTTGAGACCTCAGTCATTTTGAAGAATGAGCCTCATTTGGTTAATGCCAGTATTGATTATACAAGCAAAACAAAAATCAAAAAGGTTGTGTGTAAGAAAATTAAATCAACAAATATGAAAAGATGTAAATATATCCTTTTTTCAGGTCGTGAAATTTTGCAGTCTTACAACATTGTGTCAGTGTCCATTAATTATATTGCTAAGATATAAAGGTGAAGGGCATTATTTAATTAAGTACTTAAAGCACTTACGACGGGAAACTGGGCTGGCATGCATAATCAAATCTCACAAGCAAATTTTAATTTAAATTTTTTAAGTCTCCTTTCGGGCTTTTACTTCATTACAATGCCCATTTTAGAGGCTGTTACCTGTTCATTTAGTTTAATTTGGTTTGATTATTTCAATCAAAGTAATACAAGGAGGTTATGCTAAGGCTCTTGTGGAGCAGTGGTCATGTTCCTTGGCTGGAATATTTGGGTTCAAGTCCCACCCGGCCTGATGGTGCGTCATAACCTATGCATATAGGTTGATTAAAAATAATTCAAAGAGAGTCTGCTGGGCCACTGGATTGGTAGGTCAGAAGCAAGCATTTGTAATGTTCCATTTTGTGGATAAACCCATTATTAATCAAACTGTGTTGAGCTTCATACATCATCAACTGCCTTGAGTTCAGATTATAATATTTTTGTCAGAAATTACTTACACAAATATGAGTGTCATCTGACAACTTCAGTAAGTCCGTCAAATACATGGCAATTTTAGCAAGTCTGTCAGATAAGCACCATTGTTTAGTTGGTTCCTTACTTGAAGGAGTATAACTTGTTGCTGATGTCACAATAACAGAAACATCGAAGTATGAAATACTGTGGTATCCTCAAGTACCAGAAATAAATTTGATTAGAAAAAATAGTTTTTCCTTATGGGAAACATTTCTGAATATTCTTTAATTCTCTTTGTTGCCTGTTAAATTATATGAGCTATGACATAACATCCCAAACAGTAGTAATGATGAAGAGTTCTGTTTGCATTATACTTTGCCCTTACAGATTCTTTTACATGATGGCATTAAGTACACTACAAAGAAAAGTAATAACTTTGACTGCTTGTAAGGTGCAAAAGCATACAAAAAGTCATACTTTATAAGAGTCATTTCAAAGAAAGGACAAATATGCTCAGTAGTAAGATAAAATACTTTGTAGTAACTGGAAAATGGAGACAATAGGATAATACTGGAAATCGTGGAGTTTAAATATTGCCTTTATGCAGGTAACAGGACTCCAACCTGTTTTGGATCCCAAACCACACCGCACCACCCTTACAGTGGACGTTTGGCCAGGGCATCCCCACATTGGGATGGAAATAGGTTCTCTATTCAATTAAAGGTGGAATATGGACTCTTGAAACATGAACGTCAGCACAGGTGAAGGGCCAGCCTTTAAGCTTAATAGGAATAGCACACTGTGGTAAAAGGTAACTTACTGGGATGGCAGTCCAAAATGGCTTCAACTATGTTTTCCAAAGTATAAATTAAAAAGCAACCCAATGTCTAGGGATGGTGTCAAAGAACTCCCATACAAGGAGGTCTTTAGTTTCAACCTGCTGGGGCTGTGTCACCCACCTGTTGTCACGTATTTTACACCATGCAATAACGTCATTAGAAAACTGAATGGAAGATCCTTTGAAAGCACTTAAATTTCTTAGAGTTTAATTAGCTCCCACCTCATAGGTTTCAGGTCATTGACACCTCTACATTCTCCCAGCATTGACAAAGGCTTTTAATTGAAATATAACTGTTTTTCTTGTTAAAGGTGCTGCTCCACCTGGTGAGAACTTTTACCACCATTTCAGTTTTTATTTCTGATTCCCAGCATTTGCAAAAGCAGGTAATGATTGGTGCCTATAATGAGCTGAATGGAATGATCAAAACCTTTTCATTGGAATTTAGACCTTTTTACAACAAATGCTTAAGCAGAATAGATTCAGATAGGATACTAGAATTTAGTCGGAGGCTAACTGGAAGTCAACCAACTCAAGGGTAAATCCCATATGGTGTATGCATTTGTTGCCTGATAAACCAACTCATACACAAATGAAACATGGCAATAGAGGAAACTGGCATATGCTTGAAAATGACGAATACAAGATCCTTTTTTTCCCTGAAAACTAACAATGCATGACATTGTTGTTTGGAATTTTCTTTATGACCAATCTGTAAAGTCTCATCAGAGCAAAAAGCACTGCTTGTAGTTATGGGAACTAAAACAGGTAAAATCAGGTCTGCTATTATCAAAAATAAAATGGCAATTCAGAAAATATAAGCTTGTATTGTGTTCATAGTGATTTTGATGAAAGGTTTTTTTATTGCAGGTATAAAACAGTGAGAGAGAGAGACATCCAATGTCAGGTATTGTATTACATGCAAAGACTGAAAATGTTGTCTGTTCCAACGACTTTTACAACTGCAACAAAGCTGGGAATTTTTCTTTCAAAATTTCTCTTTGCCTATAAATGTCTGAATGTTGTTGATGCCTGTGCTGGCACTAAACAAAGCCAACAGCGCATTATTTTTCTATTAGATTCCTGATGAAGGGCTTATGCTTGAAACGTCGAATTCTCTATTCCTGAGATGCTGCCTAACCTGCTGTGCTTTGACCAGCAACACATTTGCAGCTATTTTAAATGCAGCAAATCCAAGCTATTTTAGAAATGTTAATGTGTAGAAAGAACAAAATATTTTGGATCAGATCCTTGGACAGCATAATATTATTATCTTTAAACAGCAAAGATCTGATGGCATTGGATAATGGACAGAACTTTCCAAACCAGATCAAAGCTTTTAGCAGGCAAAGAGAACTTAATTGGGTGGGAGGTAAAAAGTTTCTCAACAACAGGTTAAAGTTTTGCTCTTTAGTTCTCAGAACATTTTAGGTTGGTTGGGTTTCATGACCTTCGTGTTAGTAACTTGTTTTGCATTCATTAGCATCTCATGAATTATCATCAACACTCCAGCCCACTGGAATTGTGCCCAGACAAAAATGGGAAACACATTCGTTCACACATCTGAATATAGGGTATGTATCTGCTGGGATAAATTCATTCTCCATGTTCCAAAAAGTACAAACTTCTTCAGTTGCTCATCTCCTTCATAACCAAGGTGCTTCTTTGATCTAGGGCTTACAGTATTAGGAGTGAAGCCTCACTAAATTAGCTCATGAGAAGTCTCAATCATAAATACTCACAGGTACATAAAGTATTGTAGCACAGAAAGAGGCCCTTCAGTTTGTTGTATTCAAGTCATTCATTAAACACCCATCTACTCTTGTCCATTTTCCAGCACTTGGCCTGAAGCATTAAAGTCTTTGGTTTTTCAAGTGTGTATCTAAACAATTCTTAAGTGTTGTGATGATTCCTGTCTCTTCACACTTTATTCAAGATATGAGTTCTAGATACCCACCACCCTCTGGCTGAAAGTGTTATTCTTCAATGTGTTTTGGTGCCTGATAGCCTGGAGAAAATGAGAATCAAAAAAAAAGGCAATACTATATGTTAAAAAGAAATCTGATTAACTTGAAACTTCAGAATCAACAATATAGTTGAAAACCAAGCCCTTTCATGAGCAACTATAATTACTTATTTGAGACACTGAGGTAACAAGGACATCAGTCGCATAAAATGCAATAGGAGTTAGCTTAGCATTCAGCTTAGCATTCCAGTAGTTCTGGTTAGCAGGTGTAGCAGGTACACGCAGTGGCAAGTGAAGCAGACCAGAAGACCAAATAATAACCAAAATTTTGGTGGAACTACAACTCCTTTTTGACATGAGCTACAAACACATCTCCACTTCAATCATTTGCAGGGCTTTTAAAGTGGATCAACTTCAAACTCTGTAGCCTCGCTAAACAAGAAAACCGTAGATGCTAGAAATCGTAAACAAAAACAGAAATTGTTGGAAAATCTCAGCAGGTCTGGCAGCATCTGTGGAAGAGATACAGAGTTAACGTTTCATGTCCATTGACTCTTCTTCAGTTGAGATTTTCCAGCTATTTCTGTTTTGGCTTCTGAAGCCTCACTGCTCTCCAAAGCTCACCCCATCAAGCCCCCCCAACAATGTTCATCCTTCCCTGATCACCATCCAGCAATTTTTTAAAGCTCTTGACCTGCGCGCGTATACACACACACACACATACACACTTTATGCTCACTGCATCCACCCATGCCAGGAAAACGTTAACAAACCTTGCCCAACTCTTGAGACTGCACATCGCTTTTGCCATCTAACAGCAATCTTACATTCTGACAATGCTTAACCCCTTGCTCACTCCCAATGTCTATTGTTCCCAGAGTACATACATCATTCTTCAAACACAACAGTGCTCACCCCACTCCCTCACTCCTTGAAGATGCTTATCACCCATCTACCTCCTGACATTATTCATCCTTTGAAAAATGCTAAGTCCTCTCGCCCCCAACAACAAATCAGTGCTCAGCCCCTCTCTCAGTCTCCTGATACCACTCAACTTCCAACATTCTCATCCCCTCTCACTAACCCCCATCTTCCAGTACCACTCCAAAATATATCCCCCCAAAAATTCATTATTCCCCCCCTCAACAAGCCTAAATCTTCTGACATTGAACTGACAGGACCCCGGAAGTCTGGAATGAGAATAACAAGCAGGATGAATATTGTCAAAATTAGGGAGTGAACCTCGTTTGGGGAGGAGGGGTGAACTGATTTTCACTATTGTGGCATATGGGATGGGGGGGGGGGGGGGGGGGGGGGGGGAGTTGCTGGCACGAGGTGGTGGACATTACATGTGGACAAACAGGAGGGGAGCATTGCTGGGTTTCACTGGCCTCTGAGCTAATTTACTTCAAGCTGTGCTCCTGAGCAGGCTCCACAGCTACAAGAAAAAGCTCTAAGCAAAATGTGTGTTAATGCAGAGTAAGTATAGAACAAACAGCCCATGTCTCCGTCATTCTGGCTACCTAATCCAACTACCTTCTGGAATCATGCAGCAATCCAGGCATCATAAAATGGATAATTGGAGGATTAAACTTCGTACATAAGTACTGCACATGTGCATGCGTCAGAACATCCTCAAAGTCCCAAACTGCATTAGCAACTTAAGTGAGTCATTTGCTGATCTCCATATCAGAATATTTTGGCCATTTCTCCTTATTAGAGGAATTCAAAAGGAAATTGCAACTGTGTGGAACTTCACACAGATATTTCCGGTAACTGATGATTTTATGGACTGGTACACAAAACAGAAACAATGTGTATTAAAGAAAACACAAAATACGAAACCTGCTCTAATAATACTCAATTCAAAACTGGTTGTTCGTTAATCATGAGGATGCAGCAAAACACCAAAGATTAAAACAATAAAATGCCTTGAATGGATTTGACATAGACACTCACCTGTACTTTTGATATATCGTCACTGTTATGAGGTAGGTAAACAAATGAGCTCATTTGCACTCAAGAATGTAACAATGAATAGCAATAAGCTCAATAAGTGGATAATTTCTTGTAGTACTGTTATTGAGGAAAAATGTTAAGCAAAAACTCCCTTCACTGCTTCAAAATAATGCTGTAGGATTTTGTAAATCCAGACAGATAGGGAATTATTCCAATATCTCAGCTAGAATAGTCCCCAGTAGTGCAGCAAGTCACCTTAGTGACCTGAACTGTCAACTTAGATTGTGTACTGAATTACTGGAGTGAGACTTGAACCAACAATTTTATGAGTGATAAGCAAAAGTATTATTGGGCCAAAACTACAGGAAGAGAAGTTTTACTATGTAAAAAAACACATTTAATACATAATATTCTTGCATACTTTACCAAAATGCATAGAAACCTTTTCAGGTGTCTATAGTACACAATGTACTAAATATCATTTTTATAAATGCTTTGGATATGCACATTCTTTCATTTTCAGTATAATGAATGAACGTGCCTTTATTTCATGTTTATTTATCAGAGCATACCAAAACAATTCACATCTAATGTGTTACTTTTTGAGTACAGTTACTGTGACAAATATCAAGTGAGAAATAGTTAATGGCTACTTAAGATGGGGTTTTACGGTGGAATCGGTTAAGGGAAGAATGTTAGCCTTAAGAAATTCCTGTTCTTCTTCAAACACTATCATAGTTGCTTAGTTATAAAGAACTTGAAATATTACTGAAAAATGAATGTCGATGCTATTCATCTTGCACTCAAGTCAACTTGCAAGAAATACTAATGTAAAGGGAAAACAAGAGTCACACTATATATGAGAGGAAAATGGCTGGCCAGGGGACTCTGAGTGGTAGAGGCATTGCCCATGGAGAATGTACAAATTTATGATGACAAATAGTTAATGATCAAGTTTTGTTTGAGTTTTAAAACAGGTAGGCGGATTTTGATTGGCCAAGGCACCACCCTGAGAAATAACCCAGACAACGAACCAACAATATTACAATTTGATGAGTCATAATGTTAGACTTGAAACATTAACTCGATTTCTCTTCACAGATGCCACCGACCCATCTGAGTTTCTGTTAGACATGACTCCACAACTGCATTTGCTAAATAATCCGGAGTACATGACTATCATGATGGCAACTAAATTGAGGGTAGACAGTTCAGCTTGCAGGTTGGAGCAGTTCCATGGATTGGAAGCTACATGTACGAATAAACAGAAAGATCATGTACACAAATATAGCATTTATTATCCATCCCTGGGTTGCCCTTGAGAAGGGTGGTGGTGAGCTGCCTTCTTGAACCACTGGAGTCCATATGCTGTAGATAGACCTTCAATACTGTTAGGAGGAATTTCCAACATTTTGATACAAAGAAACTGAAGGAATGGCACTATATTTCCAAGTCTAGATGGTAGGTGGCTTAAAGAGAAAGTTGCTGGTGGTCCTCCCATTTGTCTGCTTCCTTTCTCCTTTGAGATGGAAGTGGTTATGAATTTGGAAGATGCTTTGGTGAAATTCTGAATTGTATTTTGAAAATCATACATACTACTGCACCTGAGCATTGGTGGTGGAGGGAGTGAGTGGCGTCACATCTGAAAACAATCAAACAGGTGGCACTGTCCTGAATTGTGTCAAGCTCGCATGGACCAGCTTCAGAAGTCAGGGGGTGACTGCAGGATTCTTAGTGTCTGACCTACTCTTCTACTGTATTTATATGGCTAGTCCAGTTCAGTTTCTGGTCAATGGTAAATGTTTCTGGCAAATGGCGAGTAACATTCATACCACAATGTGCCAAGGGCAATGATCGTATTCAACAAATGAGAATCTAAGAATAAAAGCCCAGTAACCTTCAATGGCAATAACACGCTGAATTCTTTAATATCAACATCTTGAGGGTTACTATGGATCGGAAAAATAACTGGACAACTATATATATTGTGGCTGCAAGATGAAGTCAGAGGTTTGGAAATTTTCAGTGAATAACATATCTTCTGAGTTCTTAAAGTCTGTCTGCCATTCACAAGGCAGAACAACATAAGAAATAGGAACAGGAGAAGACCATTTGGCCCACCAAGCCTACTCTCTTCAATAAGATAATGGCTGATCAGATTGTGGCCATAACTCCACTTTCTTGCTTACCTCACATAACCCTTGACCCCCCATCAAAAAGCCTCAAGTCAGTTGTAGTGTGCACAAGATACAGTGCAGAAATTCACTAATCCTTCCTCAATAATACCATCTAAAATCACAACCACAATTACCTTAGAAGGACAGATAGGAAACGTCAGCACACTCATGTTCCCTTTCAGGTCATACGCCAGTCCAACATTAAAATATAACACTATACCTCCATGGGTGATGGGTCAAAGCCTAGATTTCCCTCCCTGTGGGTGAATCTAAATTATATGGATTGCAGTGATTCATGACATTTGCTCACTAACACCTTGTAAGCTTCAAGTAGGGATAGTCAACAAATGCTCACACATTATTAATGGAAAACAAAAAGGCCCTAAGCTTTTGAATTTCCTCCTCAAATCTCTGTTTCTGTCTGTCTTTACAACGTCAAGACACTCCTTAAAATATACCTGTTGGATGAAGCCTTTGGTCAGTCATAACATCCTTGATTCACATATTGTAAATATTTTTTTATAAATTTCCTGTGAAACATGTTAGGACTTTTTGCATTAAAGGCACAATGCAAGTACAACTGTTGTTAATTTCACTTGTCCAGATAACATTTTGGACAAGGAAGTACAAAACACCATCATGTTTCACACATGAACTTGAAGACATTTGTCAGAGTGAATCATGTTTTGCAGAACAAAAGAAAAAGAGATCCATGATTCTAATATTAAAAGACTGTAGACATCTTGTGGAAAATCTGTACATAAATCAGATCAGGCCAAATCCTGTCATTACTCAGCACTACGGTGACGTGCAGCGGTTTGTAGTGGTTTGGGGAACCAGCAGGGGCTGGAAAGTCTTCTTACTTGACTCCAACATGATCACAGTTGAACCTCATCAAAGTAAGTGCTCATAATTTGTCACAGAAAAGAGTCAATTAAAATATGCTCGGAAACGGTTCTAAAAGATAATATATGATTAAAGGCCTAACGCAGCTGTTAAAAATCAAAACCTCTGCCATTTGAAAGAAACCTCAGTCTGGTTGTGATCATTTATCTGATAAAGTTTGCTTTTAAAAGCAAAAGGACCACAAAAAGAAAGACAAATTATTTCAAAGTGATATGAAAGCAAATTTACTTGGATGCTATATCTTTGAAACAAAGGCAGAAAAGGTTGGAAATATTCAGCAGGCCAAGCAGCATCTGTGAAGAAAGACACATTGAGTGTCCAGGTCAATGACATTCTGTCAGAACTGGAAAAGCTCAAAGATGCAACCAGTTTTAAGCAAAAATTGAGGCAGGAAAAGGGAAATAGGGGAAAATCATAACTGGCAAGTTCATGGTGCAAATGAACAAACCAACGATGAACCTAGAAGAATCATTAATGTCAATTGCCGTCTGAGGGGAAAAAAAATGGTGCCAGCATAATGATCTGAAATTACTGAGTTCAAAAGATTATAAAGCAACTAAAAGGAGATGATGTTCTTCCAGCTTACAGTAAAATTAATTGAGATAGAGAGGTCACAGCCAGAATACAGCAGAGAACCAAGGTAACAGGGGACTGGAAACTTGGGGTCATATTTGCAGCCTAAACATCACAGGTAGCAACATCTAATTACTATGTGCACTGCAATAACTTTATATTAGGTAACAATATTACCATTGCATAACTGCTTTACAACTATTGCATCCATAGTGTTAAGCTTCCATCTACACAACTTGCAATGCCACTTAGTTTTGTGTTGTGACAAAATGAAGATGTGGTTTTCTATCCGATCATCTGAATATTTAATCAATATGGTGTGTACAATCATTGAGGTCCCAACACAGAAGACTGCAGGACACCTCCAGTCATATCCCACCCAATTAGAGTACTTGCATATTGTTCCTATCATCTGTCTTCTAACATTTAACCAACTTCCTAACATGATCAATAATTTGTCTTTTGTTCCATGAGGTTCAACTTTAGCTGACAATCTCTTATGAGGGATTATATTCAATTCTCCTGAAATTTCACATAAACAACAACTACTGACATTGTGGGTTTTTTTGACAAGGTATCTAAATGTGACATTCAGGTTCTCATTACAAATCCATGCTCGCTCCATCTGATCAGCTGAAAAGTTTCACAGTGTCCACTCACTTTCTCCTTGATTATAGAATCTAATAACTTCTGAAAAATAGATTTTGAAGTAAATGAATCTGTAATTCCTTGGCTTTCCTTTCCAGCCTTTCTTAAAAAGAAATCACAAGTATACTTTGCATATGAAAGAAAGAGTCTGGAAAATTATGGTTCCCACAAACTCCCTTTAAAACTCTGGGATAGTCTACCAACATTTTTTATTATCAACCTTACCTCAACAAAAGTGTTTAGCAGTTCTGTTTTTCAAAATTATGTGCAAATGTATTTGGCATAAGACGTGTGCAGGAGATGATGTGGAAAGGATGCTTACATTTGTCCAAATCTTTTGCCATCCATTAAAAATAATGGAGCAATTGGGAGTGTTTTTCTTCAGACAATAAATCTCATTTTCAATGTCTACATAAAGCTTGCTGAATAGTCCGAGCTCTAAGCAGAAAACTTGATTTGAGTCTTATATTAGTTGCAATTTTTAAATAATATGTAGATTTGACTGTGCATTCTCCACTAATTGGTACTAGCTATAAAATGGTCATATATGAGAGAGGTTCATATGCAACCACTGGGAGCCACTTCAGAAATATTGGTAGTAAGTTTTAAAAGGGACTTTTGTCTACTTGGAAGGAGCAACAAATTCTTCTCCTAGCTGGCTCCACAAAAATCTTCTAGCCAGTTGCCAGATTTTCTATGCACTTTCTCAATTTTCATCATCTTTCTGGCCTGAATCCATGGAGGATTTGCCAGAAAAAAGGATCACCACCATTACTTAGCAGCCCCCAATTCCAGCACTGGCCTCATCTGTTAGAATTTGTCAGAGTTCAAATCAGGACTGACCATGACATTGGTCTGGACCTCTTGACTGTGTTTGTGTGTGGTGGTGTGATTACTTAAGCCAACACCCATTTAAGGTGCACCAGATATGGTCCTGAATTGTATATGATAAGAGGTTGTGTTTTTTTTATTAGTTCATGGGGTGCCACTGACTGCATTTGTTGACCTTGAGAATGTAGTCGTGCAACAACCACCTCCACCACCCCTTCCCCAAGTAGTAAAATAAATCTTGTAAACCACTGTTTGAAGTTTAAGAGTAATCAGCCATTTAGCCAACTTTACACTGTCACCCAGTTAAGAAACAAAATATTTTAAAAAATTTAAATGATAGAGCCATTTTCAAGGCACAAGGTAAGGAAAATAACAAAAAGGACAAATATTCAGCAAAACACTAAGAAAGGGATATCAAAACAGAACCAAATGCCCACTGCAGAATAAGATAGAATGATAAACAAATTCATATTTCATTTTGGGTTACAGTACTATTCAGAAACAAAAGAAAATCACTATTTATCATCTGAAGTCAGATTCACAGGTCAATTCACTATCAATACAATTCCTGATTAAGATCTCAATTCCCATTTTCAAATCTGGCCTGGATTTTCACAGAATTTCAAATGTCCCTCCACTAAGGAAAAGACATGTGACCTCAAGCAGTACAAGAACTTCCATTCAGGAATTACCAACCACAGATACATCAACTGTTCCTCACTTTGTGGGACAATCATTCACCTTTTTGTCAATCACCTTCCATCATTACTCGTTATATCTTGATGAAGCACAACACAGATATAATGCTTGAATGAACTCCAACCTTAGTTTTTTTGCCCTACATAGTCACATTTAATGTTGCACAGCCGCATAGTTAACAAACATGGAAACAGATTTAATGTTTCAAGTCTGGTATGATCTTCTTCACTCTCTGAAGAGTCATACCAGGCCAAAACATTAACTCCATTTGTCTCCTCTCAGATGCTACCAGACAAGCTCAGTTTATGAAGCATTCTCGGTGTTTGTTTCAAGATTCAATCAAATCCCTTTATAGTCTTAGAAAACCTTCATAACTGAACTATGCCACCAATTTTAGTCATGATTTGGAGATGCCGGTGTTGGACTGGGGTGCACAAAGTTAAAAATCACACAATACCAGGTTATAGTCCAACAGGTTTAATTGGAAGCACACTAGCTTTCGGAGCAACGCTCCTTCATAGTGGAGGGCTCAATCCTAACACAGAATTTATAGCAAAAATTTGCAGTGTGATGTAACCGAAAGCTAGTGTGCTTCCAATTAAATCTGTTGGACTATAACCTGGTGTGGTGTGATCTTTAACCAATTTTAGTGTCATCTACAAACTTACTAACCATGCTTTCTATATTGTCATCCAACACATTTATAAAAATGACAAATAAAAGATGATCCAGAACCGATCCTGTGGAACACCGCTGGTCACTGGCCTCCATTCTGAAAAGCAACCCTTCACCATTATTCTGCCTCCAGCCAATAAGCTTATTATGTATCCAATTGGCAAGCTCACCCTAAATCCCATGTGAACCACCTTTACTAATTAGTTTACTAAGTGGAGCCTTGTAAGAGGCTTTACTAAAATCCAAATAAACAACAGTAAAAATTGACATTAAATATTCATTTAGTATCTCTCCCACCTCTTGTAGTTCCACACATAGATGACCTTGTTGATTTTTAAGGGGCCCTACTCTCTCCCCAGTTGTTTTTTTTTGGTTCTTAAATGTATTTGTAAAATCTCTTTGGATTATCCTTAACCTTATCTGCCCAAGTGATCTAATATCCCCTTTTTGCCTTCCTGATTTCCCTCTTAAGTATAACACCCCTTACGCTCTTCAAGAAACAACTTGATCCCAGTTGTTTATATCTAATGTATGACTCATTCTTATTCTTGACCAGAGCCTCAATATTCTTATTCATCTATTGTTCCCTACTTTACCCTTCACTTTAACAGGAACATACTACCTCTGAACTCTCATTATCTCTCTTTTGAAAGTCTCTTACTTGTCAGTCATCCCTTTACCTGTGAACAGTCTACTGCAATTTGTTTGTCCTCTTTGCTCAGATCATTAAGTATAGGAGTTGGGACATCAGACTGAGGTTGTACACGCCGTTGGCAAGGTCATTTTTGCTGTTCTGCGTACAGTTCTGGTCAACCTACTATAGGAAGGATACTGTTAAATTGGGGAGGGTTCAGAAATGACTTACCTGGATGTTGGCAGGACTGGAGGGTTTGTGTTATAAGGATAGACAAGGACCTTTTTTCACTGGACCATAAGAGATTGAAGAGTGACCTTATAGAGGTTTATAGAATCATGAGGAGTATAGATAAGATGAATAGCAAGGGTCTTTTTCCTCAGGTGGGAGAGTTCAAAACCAGGGGGGGCATATTTTTAAAGGAGACGCCAAATAATTGAAAGGGTCCTGAGGGGTAGTTTTTCATAAAGAGGCTGACTCATATGTGGAATGAACTGCCAGAGGACGTGGTAGATGAAAGTACAGTTACAACATTTAAAAAGACATTTGAATAGGTACACGAATAGGAAATGTTTAGAGGGATATGAGCCAAATATAAACAAATGGGACAAGTTTAGCTTGGGAAACTTGGTTGGCAAGGATTAGTTAGACCGAAGAGTCTGTTTCTGTGCTGTATGACTGTATAATTCGAGGAGAAGTATTTCTCATTTTCCTGTCAGATGCTTGCATCAATTTTTGATATCTGCAACACATTAAACAATGCTAAAAGTATACAAGGTTATTTAACTATTAAGTGTGCATGTTAAATGAAGTTTTCCTGCACATTGAAAGATAAAAAATATTTAACAATTCAACCTTGAACTCCAGTTAAAATTGACAATAGCACATGCTTAGGTATCCCTGAGAAGTCAATTTATTGCAGTGGCCACTAAAGTCTGTTGAATGAGAGAAGAAAGATCAACTGAAAATAGAGAACTTCTAACAGAGAGGGATGAGATGTTATTGCATATATTTTAAATTGCAGAATGGCTAGTACATTATCTATTTCTTTCTCTCGTAATGCCGAATCTAATACATGTATTTGACATCTAATCGATTAGTCTCTAATGCTTTCTTTGCCATCTGCATTCCTCAGAACTTCCAAATAACGTAGGCTTTACAGACCTGCACTCTAGCCACTCCAGTTCTGTTAAATTCAAAGTATATCCCAAATTTGAAAAAAAACTGGTGTCAGGATCCTTACCATTAACTTACTTGATATTTTCTGATCACTCTTCCCTGAGTTTGTGTCGTCATCTAATCCTGTGCTACTCGAACATGAAATTGCTGCCTCCTTTCCACTCAACAATCAGAGGCTGATCACTTAAATAGAATGCACATGATCAGGAATGCTTTCTCAAAACTGCATCAGCTTGCTAGCTTTCTTGCTGCCATGAAAATTCTCATTGAAACCATTTTCTTTCTCCATTTTCCCCATAAATGTTTCTCATCATCTTCCACAACCACTATCTTTTGCCGTGATCTTTCAGTTGGATTTGGCAAGCTATGTCTCAAAACATCCTCAGGAATGTCTTGGCATTACTTGGAATGAAAAAACATACAGGTGAAGTAATTTAAAGGGGAGAAATTAGAGGGTTTTTTTTAAGAACTTATTTGAGTAAATCAAAAGCTGAAAAGTTGGATTACCAGCTGGGATTCAGGCACTGACATAGATAATTCTGTGCAAATATGACAGCTGTTTGCTAAAGCCTGAAAAAAATTATAAATATGAGAATAGAATGCAAAACTAGAGGTAGAAACAAATGTACAATATATTTATTAGGCAGTAGTTACGAGTGTTGAATGCATTCCTGAGTGCCTTACAAGAGAAACAAGACTAATACAGGATGATTCCAGCAATGGAAACCATTAGTATACTAAAGAGATTTTAGAAATTAAGATTACTTCCATTGGAGCAGAGCAAGCTACAGCCATTTCTAACAGGAGTCTTTTACATTATGGACATATTTGATGGACAAGGCAAAAGCAATCTCTATAGATGGAGATCACAATTTTTAATAATGTTGTTAAAAGGGTGATGAGAGGGGTTAGGAGAAAAAAAAACTGTTGTACAGAAAGTTATTGGAGCATTAAATGCTTTGTTATTGGGAATGGTTGAGGCCAAAACCACTGTATCTTGTAGGAGAACGTGGATGAATGCAATCAACACTGGGTAAAGAACAGGACAACAAGATTAGCTTTGAATTGCTGTAGCAAGTAATCATGCTATTGGAAAATGGTTACAATACTAAAGGAGGCCATCTGGACTGTCATGTCCATGCAAGCACTCTGCAAGAGAGAATTAGCTTGTCTGATTCCTGTGTATGTTTTATTTGTCTTCACATCATCAATAAATTCTTTTTTGGAAGCTACAGTTGAATCTATCTCCACCAGAGTTTGAAACAGTGCACTCCAAATTTCATCAACTTACAGCTCAAAAATGTTTTCCAAATGTTGCCCTTCGCTCTTTTTCCAATCACCTTAAACCAGTGTCCTGTGAATCTCAACTTTATCACCTTTGGTATTTCAAACTGTCTATATCAGAACCTCCACTCAACCTTTTCTTCTCTAAGGAGAACAGCTGCAACTTCTCTAATCTATCAATATAACTGAAGTCTCTCATCCATGGAATGGTTCCCATTAATGTTTTTTGCATCACCTCTCAGGCCTCAGTCTTCTTGATGTGTGAATTGATCA
Organism: Hemiscyllium ocellatum; assembly: GCF_020745735.1. NCBI lineage: Eukaryota > Metazoa > Chordata > Chondrichthyes > Orectolobiformes > Hemiscylliidae > Hemiscyllium > Hemiscyllium ocellatum. Next base: position 50,216,638 of record NC_083402.1, read on the forward strand.
AAATGTTCCAATTGAGATTAAACTAATATTTTATTAATAATTAAAATATAAATTCCTTCCTTTTGTACTCTACTGACGTACCTCATTAACTGCATTCTCAACCTGCCCTAATATCTTTCATGATGTTTGCATATATAACGTATCCTTCATTTTACATTTTGGTGGAAAGATAAGAGGCAATGTATCACTTCCCCCTTAATTACATATGACACATGTTCACCCCTATAACATAGTGGAAAAATATAATGGGCTGAATAGGCCCTTTAATGCTATAATACTACATAGCAACTTCTATGAAATAGGCTATCGAAGAATCTTTGGTCTGTGCAGTGAGGAGGAAGTTGAAAAAAACACAAATTTTGCTGTTAGGAGGGAAATTTCCCTAATAGTCCATGCTTCTTTTTATAAATAGGTTATATCACAAAATATTCATACATCTCTCACTGAAATATTCATGTTCTTGGAACTACTTCCAAGGCTGGGAAACAAAATTACACCGAAAGGAAAAGAAACACAAAGTTAATGCTTTCTGGAATTAGGATGTGAAAGGTTAGGATTGAATAGAAAGCAATGCTATGTAGCATGGTCCCATGTCACTGACTCTCATGTGCTACACATCCTAGTACACCAAAGATGAATACTGCAAAAACGCTTGCACTGTGGAGCCACAGCAGAACTCACAAAAATCATAATCAGACACTTGGTTCAGTAATTAAATGATATTTAACAATAATTGACCAAACTTAATCACACAGTATTCATAAAATACTTGATTTTATTAATGAAATGTGTTGGTATATTGGGCCAGAACACCAAAAAGTGAACCAGTGACAGCAATAACTGCTGTGGCTGAACTGAGGCACAAGACATCATCAGACTTGGCCTTTCACATCATCAGAACATGACAGGTGTTCTGTCAGATTACAAAGGCCCAGCAACAGAGATGTATGCTGAGGAGTTTGTCAATAGCGAAGCAATGAGAAGCAAGGCCTATAAATCAACAAGAATGTTCAAACATTCCAACAACATCCCCACTTCACAGACATATCTAATCCGCAGACATATCTAATCCACAGACAAAATTCCCCCTTCCCCATTCACAGCCCTGATAAAGGGCAAGTTGAGCATGGCAACAATGGCACTGAACCTCAGTGAGCGTATGGGGAGAAAACTGGACGGCAAATGAAACAATGTCTGACAGCAGCCTGCAATTTTAATGTGAAACTTGGAAAGCACTCCTGTTCCTTGTGCCACATTAAACAAAATACTTGTTTTTAAATAATCTTTATCGTGCTAACTTTCAGCAAACTATTTCATTGCCAGCTACAGGTCCAACAAACTGACCACCCACAATAAAGTTTTCTCAATAAAATATGTGCAATTACGCAAAGTATTTATCCAGTTATATAGATTATAAACTGTTAAAAACATGTTAAACATTAAAATAAATACAACGGTCCATCTAGCCTGTCCTATAAACCTATGGGGCAGAATGTTCATCCCACCGTCATGGTGAGATTGATGATGATAGGCATTTAATCAGGCAGGAGGTTGATGAGTGGTGACACTGCCAACTTCCTACCTCCACCTCTAAAAAGGTCTGTGATTGGAAGACCCATGGACAGACATCCTGTCCTGACATCAACTGGGACACTTAAGTGGGTAATTAATGCCTGAAAGTTTGTGCAGCAACTAATTAGTAAAATAGTTTCTAAATGGGCCTTTAATTTTGCAAATAAGCTGTCCACCTCCACACCACAGAATCCCATCTACTTTTTAAAGATTATGAATCAAGATGTTTGAACCCATCAGGTTAATTAAGCTGTTTTAGACTGGGGGCGGTTAACTTGTGGCTCTCCTCTGCACACTTCAAAAGGCTCAACAACGTGACAAGAAAAATAACATGGTATTCTAACTAAAACAGAACCAAGATTTTGCACAAATAAATATGCATTGTTAATGGGTTATCCTATGAATACAACCTGCACTCTAACTAGAACTTCACTGCATTGGTCATGAATCTATGTTCTTTTTTCACGACCTATATTATGCTGTTTTTGTAATTTTCAATTTGCAGTGATGTAAAAATGACATTTTGACTTCAGAGCTGGACCTGAATCTGATTCAGTCTTGAGCTTCTCGGTTTTGATGATGCTCGAGATACAACTCCAGTGCTGTGTCAAACCTGGTTTAAAAATTGCTCAGGGACCTCCTGGGAATTTTATAAACTTTCTGAGCTGCTCTAAATGTTCTCAAAGCAGACATTCCCAGCATGCTCTGAAAACATTAAAATTTAATAGCTAGAAGCAAAACACTGTGCATCCATATAAGCATGCATGCATGCACAACACTGCTGAATATTGAAACTGGAGTCAGACAGTATCTAGGAGGCTGGGACTGTCTGTAACTAATTCTATAACTACTGATATAAGACAAGCTGCTGAAGAGTAAATATTCTCTAAAAAGAACATAGGCAAATTAATTTACACAGTGCAATTCTCCACTTCTCTCAGCCTTAACATGCATTTCAAGGTAATTTTGAAAACATTTTTAGTTAAGTTCATTGTAGATGTATGTTTACTATTTGGTACTTAAAATCATGGATGGAAAATGTTGATCGTAGTTTCAACTTGCATTTAACTCTTAATTTTTTTCAGTTTGTGGTTGTAACCATTTGGAGTACTTAGCACTAAACTGCAATATATTTTAATTAAACCTTTTTGATTTTCTATGTTAAAGAACACTAATTGTGTTTCATAAAATTTCCCTTACATAGTACAGTGTGTATTCTGCTAAAATTCTCCTGGCTCTTTTCTGGCATTGTTCTTTCAACAACCATTTCAAGGACAAACATTCTTCAAGGCTAGCTGTTGCAAAACCACTGCCAAAGACTGCTTGAAGTAGATCTATTGACATTTATAGTTAGTGATAAGATTTTTTTTTCTCAATATTCAACACGCAATTAATTGCAAGTTTCTAACATTATAATGTATGCCTTAACACCTGACCAAGCATTATTCATAAGGAAGTTTTTAGTATTAAGACAGATTTTCTGAAATCCATAGAGATTGAGTGTTCTAGACTTAACTTTGAATGTTAGTTTGGTGGTTTAAAGTATTGTTTTATGATTAAAAATTAGTCCTTATTTCTCCTTTCACTGGTTTTGGTTACAATGTGTGTTAGAGAACCGGTTTCACAAATAATAACTGCAAATTTGTATACTTCTTAACATTCATATTTTAAGGAAATATACTGGTAAAACATGTAAGAATCATTTTACAAAAATGAGTTTGGAGAAATAGGTGTAGTCCCAAGCACTAAGCTAATAACCTGCTCTTCTTACAATATTTAAATTAATTATTTTTAGGAAGCACCTTTCCACGACAGCAGTTTGTGGGAGAAATAAACATTTATTTGTTCATTTAACATGTGTGGACGTATTGTGATAGTACCAAGCTACCATTTCACTAAAATAAAAAAAGGCAAAGCCAAAGTTCAGCATTTCTAGAGCACAGAGCCTAAGTTAACACAAGCCCTGAAAAGTTGACATGCTAACTTTCTCATGTTTGAAACAAGAGAAAAGTTAAATGGATGTGAGTATTATAAATGATGAAAGATATGCTTTATGTCCATCTCGGACATAAGAATTATTTAATATAACATTTTCAGACTATGTTAGTTGCAACAACAAGCACTCTAAAATTTAAGAAATTTTAAACTTTCCCTGTGCAAACAGTACACAGTAATAAATTTCCTCTTTTCACTCCTCTCCTTAAACTAGTGACACATGCTTACTTGAGGATGGTTCCGCAGGTACTGTATTGTGTCAATTCTGTGACATCTTGACCAAGTTTGAGTCCAGAAAGTGAATATTACTAGGTTGTTTAATTAAACCTGAGATCTTTTTGGCCTGGCAGGCTTTATGCCACAAAGGGTTTGGTTTTATGTTAAATCATCAGGATGCTCTAACATGTAATAGAACTGACACCATTACTATACAATTAGAATGATCCACTACAATGCAATTCACATGATTGAGCATTGCTTTTTGATAATGTCCCTGGGCAAAATAAAATGCTACTTTTAACCTGTTATTTTTGCAGACAAAGAAAAAGAAACACTATAAATAGACAGCAAAGTAATTGGTGTGAACGTACTTCTCCCTTACAGGATCTAACACCAAAGTTGCCACGACAAAACAAATGGCTTTGATATTCACAAACCAATGGACCAAAAGACAGAAACCCGTCCAGATACTTTGTTCCAAATACATTCTCTGGATACGCAAGTTTTATTTTTAACAACTCTAATGTTCTATACAAGACAATTTGCCATTCATGTATGCAACACTCTGATGCATCAGTAACCTAGAAACATATTCTAACAAAGCACTAGATTTTAGTATTTTTTCCCCAGCAAAGCAATGCATGACAAAGATTCATAATTGCATGTTTAGTGTTTTAAAATATTGATTGAATACTTAATAGGAATTATCTTTTGAATATTCGAAGCATTGGCAACTACAAGCAGATTTCTGACAGAGATTCCAATCAGGGCAGAGTGGTACTCCAATTTTGGCAGTTCTCTCGCAGTACAGAATTCTGCTTTGAGTTTTAGTTTGCTGGTTCAATGTATTATTTTATAATTACAAAAAAAAACTGTTCTAATTCTCCCTTCACTGGTTTTAGGAGAAGGCAAACTACACTTTCTCACAGCAGTCAGCAATGAGAGAAAGTGTAGCATACACAGCCATATTCTAAAATGTAAAGGTCCAGAATAACAGACAGGGACTTGGATAACTGTTGCTAAATGGTGAGTACATAAGAAAGGTTTCAGGGTGGAGTGCCATATGGAATGGGTGCCAGGTGGGATATGGGTAGGGTGCCAAGTCGGTAGAAAGTAGAGTACAAGAGATAGGGTGCCACATTCTTAGAGGGATGGTGATAGGTGGGTGGGATGCTGTAATAAAGGGCTATGTACCAGATGTAGGATGACAAGAGGGGAATGGTGAATAAGTACATTGGGGCAGGGTGCCACGGGGTAGCGTATAGATGGACTAAAGTCCCCAGTGAGCAGGAAATAGGCAGTGGTGATCAATGCAAGGTCAGTAGGATGCCAACAGATTAAGGAATAGGATGCCAGGGAGATGGAATGTCAGGATGCATGGTGATGAAGGGGTCAGGTAATAGATGCAGATAAGGCTGGCCAGGGTGGGTTAGAGATACTGGGTCTAGCTTTTTGCAGAAGATGAATGTCCATTCTTGTCTGGTTGGTGGGGGGTTGGGGGATGGGGGGGGGGGTGGGGGGGGTGGATTGAGGGTGTGACTTGTTAGTCCATGAAAAGGGAGTTGCAGATTGGAGTTCAGAGCAGGGGAAAGAGAGGACTGGATCCAGGGAGTGAGCAGAAGCAGATAGGGTCCACAGTGGGACAAGGGGTGAGAGGGTTCAGAAAGGGAGGTATGAGGTCAGAATCTGCAGTTGTAAGGAGATGTAGTTTGGAAAGCAAGGTGTTAACTGAATAGTATTTCAGAAGTTTGATTATGGATTTAATAGTCCAACTTTTCTTGTGTAATTATTTGATTTCTGCAGAACCTTCCAAATTTTTCAATTTAAATGGAGCCTTTTGAAGATTCCAAATGCAAAGGAATTGCCCGGGAGAAACATCCATTTCAATCAGAATCTGCTAAGATAGAGAGTCTGCAGGATCCCCATGCACAACTACACTGGACCAGTAACTGTCACCCTATCAGAAAATCTGAGCCCAAATAGATTGTATTCTTTAATGAAAGTCACCAAATTCAATCAGATTTAAATTTCTACCCTCTGAAATAAAAGTTTAAGAATCAGAATCTGACTCTTCATGGCAAGATTAACATTGCAGTGTAAGCACTCAGTTACCAAAGCAAAAAGTGACAAGTTCAAAACCTGTAAGTAACATGCTTCCATCATTTGTTAATTTTGAGCTGTTAATTGAAAAATGGTTTGGTAGGCAGTGTTTCATCTCATGAAAAAAATTAAAGGCTTTCAGTAGTTATATCTTTGTGCCAAACTCAATATCCCTCTGTATGCAATGAGACAGAATGACTAACCTACAGTAAACAATTGTTTCCTTAAGGTGACACCATTGCTAATCTGGCCACTTTTCTTTCTGTCTCTAGCTATCCTTTAACTGCCCTTAGCATAAAAAAATGCCCCCTGCTGTTTTGCAGAATGTGGGGTAGGATAAATAAGTAAAATGAAGAGAAACAAGCTATGGTTGGAGAGTCAGATGGAATGACTGAGAATTTAGCTAAAAAGGTGAGTCTTCAAAATGCTTCCAAAGTCAAGAAAGAATTGCTTTATGGAGGGAATTCTGGTGAGTAAAGCCAAGGAACTGAGACCAGAGACAGGGAAGAGTAGGGGGAAACAAAGAAAACTCAAAAGTAAGAATATGTTAAGGGATATCAAATTGGAGAACATAGCAGAGATAATTTAGGCTAAAGAGAGACTGTGGAGAGTCTTAAGACAAATTGAGGTCCATAGCTTCAAATACAGTGGAGGTCAGGGAGCTGATGCAAGTCTGCAGAGTGCTATTTGAGTAGAACTTGCGGCAGAGGTAAATATCTGGCAGTTGAATTTGAACAAGTTTAAAATGTATGAACAATAGAAGCTAGGCATAGAAAATATTGCACATGGTAAGAGTATTTTGTATATGCAAGTCAGCAGCTTGTGGATTGAGTTGGGGTGAGGTGAATCATATAGCATAAGTGAAAGTAGGCACTGTCGCACATGTGGAATTCTGAATCAAGTGGGATGCTATGGGTTTAGCCTGAGCAAGCTGCTAAAGGAGGCAATGGAACCAGTGATAAAGGAATAGACTTCATGGCAAGTCTAAAGCAATAATTTATTTTTCAAAGTTTAGTTGGAAAAAATATGTTGTCTTGGCATTACATTGAAAATCTGATAGCACAGAGGTAATTGCTGAGGTCAAAGGAAATAGTGGTGAGTTAAGGTTGGGCAGACCCAACATAAGTGATTAAGTGTTTGTTTTTGACAAGCGCAAATTCAATTGCCTGAAGTTCTTTTCTCTGTGCTGTACGCCTGTGACGCTATAGTCCCTTCCCTGCAGTCACTGTTACTGTTAGTGAAGGGCTGCATGTCAGCGAGGAAAGAAAAGAAACCTAAAGATGATATTTACGTGGCTGGGCCCAAAAGTGGAACCATTACAGTAGGTAAGCTAGTTAGTTTCAGATACATTGAAGTGGAACAAAGCTATCGAATGGAAGGTGATACTCCTTTGTCAAATGATGCAAAGAGATAGAGGAGCACAAAAGAAGGCCACTATCATCACAGACAATGTCAACTCAGGGATTTTATTTGAGCAGTCTTAACACTATCAACAGAGCAGAAACAATACAAAATGAGTGTGGAGTTTTGAAAGATGGTCACAATGTAGGTTGGGGGGGGGGCGGATGTTACAGACTGTACATTTAAGAATTGCGTAGCAGGAAGGAAGATTCTAAATGGGCTGATCTTTAAACAGACTGGATGAATCCATTTGAACACTGGGACTTTGAATAGAAATAGATTAGTTCCCGAGCACATGGAGTCATTAACAATGTCAACAGATTGGGAGTCAAAATGAGTAGTTGAATTCTCTATCATTGAATGGAGGAGGGGCAAAACTGATTAGGTTAGTACAAAGAATATGACAGCCTTGAACATCTATTTTCCTGACAGGAAAGGGATATGCCAGGGATGCCAAATTATGAAGAGGTTATCAAGATAAAAGCTATCTTAAAGTGTAATCAATTATTCTACGATATGATGACACTGAAAGTAGGCCAACTCATATTCAACTCCGGTCACCATTTTAAAAGCTTCTAAGAGGAAACACAACGGCATGTTCTGACATGTTCCTTTCACAAAGTAAGCCCTGTTAGTGACAGCAGAGCAGATTGCATACATCTGCTGGGAAAGAGCCAGATGACAGTAAAATATTTTCTTGTCTTTCTGGTTCAACATATTGTAGATACAGATATATGCTTAGCATTCCTTTTAAATTTAATTTTCACTCCATTGCTTTATTGTGATTATACAAAAATCTTAGTTAATGCTATACTGAATGCCAATACTTTATAGCACAAATTTATGTGCAAACAATCTAATAATATTTAAACACTTTGATTGTGGTGGCAATATAATCATATTTTTAACATTTAAAAAAAAGTGTATCTGCATACATCCCACCATTGAAATTATATATTAAATGAAACTTCATGAAAAATCTACACGAAGAAACAGAATTCTGCCTTTATTAGATAGTCTTTAATTGATTCAAAATCTGTTCAAATATCTGAAATCAAATTGTTTATTTGATAAACTGCTATTCTCATTTAGTGAAGTTATGAAAACTGAATGTTTGAATTTGTATAGAATTCACACAAACAGTTAAATTCATAATCCTTACTTTTGCCTTGATCATTTAACTACCATGTTGTCACTTAACATAATGATACAACACTCATAGAATAGAATCCCGACAAAATGTGGAAGCAGACCATTTAGCCATTAACTTCACACCAACTAACTGGAAAGCATCCACCCAGATCTACCCTCCTAACCTATCTCTGTAACCCTTGCATTTCCGATGGTAATCCACCTAGCCTGCACATCCCTGGATACTATATGCAATTTCCTGTGGCCAATTCACCCATGCATAGGGAGAATGTATAAGCTCACACAAGACAGTCACCTAAGGATGGAATCAAACCCTGGATCTGTGAGGCAGCAGTGGTCACCACGGAGCCACAGTGCTGCCCACCAAAGCACATAAATCTACTGAAAACACAACATACAATGAATTTCAGTAACTTGTTTCTTTAAAGTGCTGCATTTCCTTCCATTGTCTTTTTTAAAAACAATCTTTTCCATTTTAATCTGCAATAAAAAAATGTAGAAAGTAAATTGATATGTTCTTTACAAGTGTGACAGTCAGAAGTCACATGACACCAGATTTATTTGAAATCACAAACTTTCAAAACGCTACTACTTCATCAGGTGAAGTCTTCATCTGACAAAGAAGCTGCACTCCAAAAGTGTGTGATTTCAAATAAACCTATTGGACTATGACCTGGTGTCGTATGTCTTCTGACTTTGTCCATCCCAGTTCAACAGTGGCACCTCCACATCATGCTATTACAAGAGTAAAAGTGAAACTTCTTTTACCTTTGAACCTATATTAAGATACATGAATTGCAAATTGGAACAGAGCACAGCTTTTTGTTTTGAAAGTTTCACAATTAATGATTTGTGTCAGACAGACGTTACTATGTAACTTATGAGGTAATCACACATGGTTTACAATGTCCAATATAACTTCAAAACAAGGATTACAACATCCACTACATCTTCCAAACAGTGAGATTTACATAACCCTTCCATTGAGTAGTTCACAATACCAATGCACAATGTGTAGAATAAAGGTCTTGGATGACGAACTAGATTAGATGCTAACCCAGAGATTGTGTTGACACCTCTAGATTCATTATGACATTATGAATATATTACCTCTGTGGCTTGCATAGAAATAGAAATAAAACATAGAATAGTGATGGTAAACAGCTCAGAATTCAATATAGTTTTCCTTATTGTACAGTTGTAAATCTTTTTTTCCAATTGAAAGTAATTAGGTCTTGATTTTAAAATCACTGAGAAATAAAATCCAACAGAAAAAAAAAACTTGTTATATTAGTGGTTTTATTCCATCAGCCTCTCCAAAAAAAATAATGATGACCAGAAGTAGTTGGAAGGAACAGCTTTTCCAAGATTATGGTGGCTAATGCACAGAACATCCCTTTTCCAATCTGTGCCCCCCGCCCCACCACATCTTGTCTGACAGATTACAATATAATGAACTAGGCCAAACACATTTGCGTTTACATCTACGTAAAGTACATATTTTGCATTTATCAGATGGATGTCATGTTCTTTAGTAATTTGCACTATTAAGTAGCAAAGGACTTTTCAAAACTGGAGGAATAACACTGAAAAGCCAAATTGGTTTGTTTTAAAATAAGCTTTGATCTGAAGTGACTGTTTTTTTTTCACATGTACATCTTTTTATGTTAATCCTTTGATTAAGGTCAGTCATCTTGCTTGCTTCACTCTGTCCAATAATTCAATCAAGAAGAAAAGTTTTGCTTTGCATGTCACCAGGGCTCTGATAACACTCTCCATGACAGTAGATAAGATGTCCTCTAAAAACCTACCATAAGCGAAGAATTTAATGCCACGGCTTGTGATGAGTTCAGCCACAGGGAGCAGGTGAGCGGCAGGTGTAGGACCTTGTTAACCAGAGAAAGGCAGGTGAGTAAGTCAGCGGTGGACAGATGCAGAGAGCAGATTTTGTCCAGCTCCTGAATGATGTGGGCAATGGCAATTTAGTTAGGAAAATATGGCAACAGGAGTAGGAATGAGATTTTCAGCATTCTCATAAGTGTGAAATGATGAGATGAGTATCTCACTCATGAATGATGAGAAACCTATTTGCATTCTAACATCCTAATATCTAATTTGCTTCATTATTACGCATTTTCCTAATCTCTCAAATGCCAGACAGAAACTTGACAGCAACATTTGTCGATGTGAAAGTCAGGCTGGGTACTTGGTGACTACAGCTTGCCATTTCCTCCTCTGAGCTTCCATCTTGAACAGCAGTCACCAAAATCTCAGGGTACACACCATGAGCATGGACAGGCCACAGCCCCATTGATGGAGGTTGGCATTGGATACGTATCAGACTCACCACATCACCTTAGCATATCTCTAACCCACTTACAATACAATTAACACTTCAATACTACACTGAGTCATAGAATTGTACAGCACAGAACAGTCCATTTGACCCATTGCAACTTTTTGAAGAACATGGACACCTTTCATTGTAGAGCTCCTGCCAGTACAGCTGATACACAAGGTAAGCATCCATTTCATGGAAACTAGGAGCAGTAGGCCATTCGGCCCTTTGAGCCTACACCACCTTCAATATGATCATAGCTAATCTTCTATCAATGTGTCTGTTTTTCCTCCATACCCCTCAATACCTTTAATAGCTAAAAATGTATCTCTCTTTTGAATCTACTGACCTGGCCTCCACATCCTTCTGTGGTAGTGAATTCCACAGGTTGACCACTCTGAGTGAAAAGATGCTTCCACATCTTAGTCCTAAATGGCCTATTCTGCATGTGACTCTGGGTTTTGGAGCACCCAATCAGGGTAACAATTTGGGCATCTAGTCAGAATTTTATACATTGCAATCAGATCTCGTCTCATCATTCTAAACGCTAGTGAATGCAGTCTCAGTCATAAAATCTTATATCTCAGAAGAAGCCAGTTGGCTCATCATGTTTGCACCAAAACACTACTCTAAATCTACACTAGCTCCACTTTCCAGCGCTAAGCCCACATCCTTAACTGTTGTGAAATTTCAAGTTCTCATCCCACCTTTTAAAGGTTATGAAGTTTCCTGACCCAACTACCCTTCAGGATGTGCATTCCAGATTCCTACCAACCTCAGGAATGAACAAGGTTTCCTCAAATCCCCTCTAAACTTTCTGCCTTTCATCTTAAAATTATAACCCCTTTTTACTAACTCTTCAATAAAGGGGATCAGCTGATTTCCATCCATCTTGTTCCTGCCCCTCATAATCTTATACATCTCAATCAGGTCCCCCGTATCAGCATTCTCTGCTTTGAAGAAAATAGCCTAAAGCTTATCCAGCCTCTTTCCGTAGCTACAGTGCTCCATCTAGGCAACAGCTTAGTGAATCTGTCCTCCACCACCTCTAGTGCAATCCCTTTCTATACTCAATGTGGTATTCCAGCTCCGAACTAAAATCCTGTACAACTCCAAAATAACCTCCCTGCTCTTATAATCTATGCTACAACTGATAAAGGGGGAAAAAAAATCACCCTGTTAACCTGTCCTGCCATGTTAAATGGACCTTTGGGCAAGCACTTTGAAACCTGCTTTTTTTAAAATCAATTTTTCAATGTATAATTTCAGTTACATCACACTGTAAATTTTTGCTATAAATTCTGTGTTAGGATTGAGCCCTCCACTATGAAGGAGCATCGCTCCGAAAGCTAGTGTGCTTCCAATTAAACCTGTTGGACTATAACCTGGTGTTGTGTGATTTTTAACTTTGTACACCCCAGTCCAACATCGGCATCTCCAAATCATGTTTTTTTTTCTGAGCTCCCTAATGTCCTGTCATTGACTAGTCCATCTTGTTTTTCCAATGTGCATCATCTCAAACTTTTAAGGGTTAAACTCCAACTGCCATTGATCTGCCCAATCTGTTTATAACCTCCAGTAATGGGAGACCTTCTTCATCATTGTTGACCACCCAGCCAATCTTGTATCATCAACAAAATTATCATCCACCAGTACATTCTCATCTATATTGTTTAATTATATATCAAAGAACCCAGCACTGGTCACTGTGTTACCAGTATCCAGCAACACAACCTTCTACCATCACCCTCTTTCTCCTATCACTCAGCCAATTTTAGAACCAACTTGCAAAAGTACTCTGGATGCCAGGTACTTTTACCTTGTAGGACATTATCAAAGGCTTTGCTGAAATCCATATGAACTTTATCATTTGAACTACCCTTATCTACACATGTGGTCACATCTTTGAAAATTCTATCAAATTGATAATTTGTGATCACCCGGCACTTTCACAAGCCAAGGACGAGCATCAACATGCAGCTGTTGAGGAGCTGATACCTGCTGTGGAGTTAGCACAGATACCTTCATCATTCAGCAAAAGTTCAGGACAGCCAGAGACATTCATTTTCCATGAATGCTGGGCAGATGAGGGAGAGGCAGTAGTGCTACAGTCTGTCTAGAGATGGGAGGCCAAAAAAAGTCATGTAATGCTGTCTAAAGTGCCTCGAAAGCAAACCTCCCTTCCAATAGGGCTAACAAGAGGCCGAGGATCACCTACTGAGAACAGGTTTCTGTGTCAGTCCAGGCTGGGGCCTCATTGCTATACCATCCAGATAGAGGATGCCACTTGATCCACTGTTCTAAACAAATGGATAAAAATCTGAGGTTATGGAATGACAATGATAGCTGTAGCATTGTGCTGAGTAAGAAGATGAGGATGTCCTTCAGAAGACACAGTACCTTCACCATCCTTCAGTGCAGTGGATTCGGCCAAATGAATACAGACAGAACTTCTTTGTGCACTTTATTCATTGGAAGTGAGGTGCAAGAAGTAATTTTATTTTACTGGCTGCAAACATCTTGTTGCTGCTGAGGGCAGTGTCTGCTGTATCATTTCAACTGCAATTGCAGTTAAACGAATTGATCATCCAATGTGGTCCATGCTGTTTAATGATTGAAAGTTTTCACAACATTCAATGTTCCATCATTCAATTAGGATGAAGTTTCAAGCTGGTATGGGTATTATGAAAAGGATAACTAGCCTATCTACAAAGGCAGAGGTCACATGCCACCAGGTTATCACAGATGACTTCACTTCACCTGACAAAGGGGCTGCTCTCTGAAAGCTTGTGATTTCAAATAAACCTGTTGGACTACAACCTGGTGTCATGTGACTCCTGACTTTGTCCACTCTGGTCCAACACCAGCACCTCCACATCATAGCCCATCTATTTTCATTCTTGCTGTTCTAGTTAAAATGACATTTGTTCACACACAGCTGATGATTAAAAGTAAAAATATATTTACAAATATGATCATGCATTCACAATGAAGTGTCACTCATTTGACCTTGTAAGGTCTTCTTTTCCCCTTACCTCCCACTATGTCTAAGTGCAGTCTCATGCCACTGCTGGGGTGGAGGCAGCCAGCCCTATTGTGGAGTTGTTTGGCCTTGGAATTTTGGGCAGGTGACCCTGAGAGGTGACTAGAGGGCCCAGAGATGAGGAGTATGATCTTCCCAGATGCAACTTCATCCTCGTTGACTTTAATGCATACTCAAGGCTCAGTGTGGCAGGTAGGTGGAGGTGGAAAGCCCAACCTGCTCTAGAGTATCTGAACAGGAGGCAGCTGGGTAGGGGGAGGTGCTGTATTTGATGCTTAGTTGCACCACCCTGTCTCCTTGTGAAGAAGGGCCATTCGGGGGTCAGGTCAAAGTCCTCCCATTAACTCCCCTATTCACATTGCTTTGCCTTGCCTTGCCTTGTATAAGTCTGTGTGCATATCCAGCAGACACCGAGCACGCTGGAACCACGCTCTCCATGGCATCGATTTGCTCACACGCCAGATGCAGCACAGTACAAACACCACTGTGGTATACAATTTGCATCTGTTTGCCTAGTGCCTTCAACAAGCCAGTCAAATGCTCCCATGCCTGCCAGTGCATTTGGAGGAAGTTGTTAATGGCTGACAGGATAAGGTCATCTCCTGCAGGAGGCTGGTTTATTGCAGTCTTCTGAATGCCAGTGACCTTGAACGTCAGTCCCTTGACGATGTGAGGAGGTATGGCAGTGATGTGCTCACCAGCATGTGTTCCCGACTCTAAGCTAATGAAAATACCCACCAGGGTATCAGTATCTGAGCTTGTGGCAAGTGCAATAGGCAGCCATGCTGGTGTATCCTCTGAGGGATATGTGGCTCCTTCAGAGATGCAGGATGAGATGTCTTGCAGGGCTGTTCTCTTGAAGAAAGCAACTCTGCAGGTGCCACTACTACCTGCAGGAGACAGAAGACACAGAGTTGTAAAATAGGAGTTGAAATTTGAGCATGTTAACAAGGTATTCACAGTGGTCCCAAGGGGAGAGCAAGGCAAAACTTGGAAATACTGTTCCTTGGTCCCTGGAATATGGAAGTTTCGGCATCATCATGAGTGGTCTCTATTTCCTCGCACCAAGGCAAGGATTCTGTCCTTGTAGGGAGTGAGGAGATGGATGTCGATCATCTCATCAACTATCTAGGTTCCCTGCCTTAAAGTTGACAATTTTTTCCGTGAAATGAGGTAGAAAGAGTGATTGTGCAAGATGCAAGTGGCTGCTGCAGTTGTTGCTGTCGGTGCAAAATGGGGAAAAGTGGTGTCCTGAGTAAGTGAGTAGACAGCTTCGATGCATGCAAAGATAGTGAGGTGAGTGAGTAACTATGTAACGGCAGATGATGTACAGAATAGGGACTGTGGCAGAACATGAACCTTGGTGGGAAGTGGCTGCAGTAACAGAGTCACAGTGAGTGTGAAGTGGCAAAATGTAGATGGTAGCACTTACCCTCACAGAATGCAGAAGGTCATTAAAATTCTTGCAACATTGTTTGGCACTTCTTCAGGTTTTGGAAACAGCACTGACCCAGTTGAAAAGGCTGGCAAGACCTGGTGATGTTGTGCTCTTCTCTGGCAGTCTTGAGGAAAGAGGATGGCCCTCCTCCGCATCACCCCATCCTCCAGACCCTGTCAGCAAAGTGAGGTTGTAACCATGCAAGGGCACTCTGAACTGACAGCATTTGACCTAGTACATGACTGCATTTTAATTATGATGCTGGCAGCAGAAATTCCAGAAGGTCTGACTGTAGCAAATATTTCAGCTGCTGGCAAGAAGATGATGATAGCTTCAGCAGGGCACCATAAAGGCATGGTGTATAGCTAATAAGGAAAGCGAAGGCTCACAGACAGAAACTTCCAAGAAATTCCCAGAAACTGAACCAATTTCTGGTAAAATCTGCCCCAGAGTCACAGAGCGCCATTGCAGACATGGTGAGCCAAATGGCCTCCTTCTTCACCAAAACAATTCAGTGAACCTGTGACTCATGGGTGGACTTCTTGTCCTGCTCCAAATTCAGGTGAATTGACCCAGAGGCAAACAGGGAGCTACAAGACAGAAAGCAGGAAATATACATACTGGGGGATTTGCTTGCAGGGTAACTTTCAGGATGATTTCCTTTATTCAAAGGCACCGCCCTGCCAGATTGAGGAATCCGACATCAGGAAAGGCCTGAGAACTAATACCTAATACCCTGCTCTTTCCTCAAACTCCCTTTCCACCTGTAATATCTGTTCTGCATGAATCCTTCCCACCAACACTCACCTGTGCCTGGATCCATGGCAATCCTGGACTTTAAGTGGATGTGATACTGGAACAGACATTATTTCACTGGTGGTTCCTCTAAACAATAAGCAGCTGCTAAGTCTTCAACTCTCTTTCTTGAATCAGGGAAAGGCCCATCAAGACCTAGTTAATTGGCTTGCTGGCACATACTTCAGTGGGCATCCCCAGAGTGAGACGGTAGGGAACTGATATCAGCTCTCCAGCTCCCCTCTTGTGCAGCTCTCCTCTTATCTACATTAAATGTTGCCCGGTATTTCTAGAGTTCAGGTAGAAACTAACTACAAGGAACCAAGGCACTTTCCTTCTGTCCTTATTTCACACTGAGTGTTGTATTTAAACTCATATCAATGATTTTTACTGCTTAACAAAGACAGAGTTGAAGTCTTTACCAAGAGTGCTGAAATTAATTTAAATAAACTTGTCTCATAGCCGAATGTGATTTCATGTGACTAAAAACAAGAAAGGATTTTGTCGACTGGCAGTTCTGTTTGATGTTTTATTTTAAATATATTCACAAAGAATTTATTCATACCAAGTTCTAAATAAACAAATTCACAAGTTGGAATGCCCTTCTGTTACATAACAGATGCTACAAAACATCACCATGTGGTCTTATTAAACTAGTCCACAGATATATCTTCCACTTTTTTTGAAAAATCACTGCAAAACATATTGACAAAAATCTTAAAATCTAATATAGGTTGTTCTAGATTTAATAATCACCGTTATGGAATAACATTTTCAAAGTGCAAGAAAAATTTGACAGTTGAACCTGTTTGCCACGTTTTATTAAATCTATTCTACTCACAAACTTATTTATTTAAAATATCACTTTTGTGAGCATATGATCAAACAAATGATGAACTAATAACATTACAAAGAACAAAATGGTTGCTGAAGCTTCGTCTCATCTGCTGCACTATTCTGCTAATTGGAGATGGTACAGAGCAACTGCATTCAATTTCCCAAAAGGTTAATCTCTTGATACACTTCCATTATTACACAGGAGTACAAATATACTCATTAGTATTGAAGTTAATCTTAATAAATGATCTTGCAGGAAGTCACTGCTTTGCAAGATCATCTAAAACATACCAGTTTTAAAGTGGAATTAAACTCAACAATAAGAAATGCTATTATATGGATTATTATGGCATAAATAATAAGTGATGCTAAGAAACAGTTTCTACAAAGAACTGAAAGTACCATCATCCCAAGCACATCAGAAAAATGTGTATGCCTGGAGGACTGTTTAGAAGTCAATGTGGACTTATATTTTAATCTCTACATGAAACATGATTATGAGAATCCATAGGTGTATCACGTATGTTCACTGCACATGCAATACTATCACATCTGTTTGCACTGATAATTAAATATTAGAACTGGGATGGGTCAAGCTTAAATTTGAGGTTATTTTGAACTTGGTTTAATAGAGTTAGCTTTGTTCATGCTAGACTTCTTTCCTGACAAGGAAATATAAAGATTTCAATTTATCATCAAGCTGGTAGATGAAAAACAGCAGTGTTGCAGTTTGGATACAGTTCAGCATGTGCGGAAGATCATTTGCTCACCTCTAATTGGATTGAGTAAAGAAAAAATATTGACATTTTATTTGAATGAAAAGAGATCGACAGAAACTGTTTTTCTTCCCTTCATATGTTCATCAATTATTATTGTATGATAAGGAAGCATAGTCAACAAAGGACTACAGACATCTTTCTTCATTACGGAAAGGTAATTGGTTACGTAAAGCTTGAGGGTAATCACTCCACAAGCGTGGGGTAAGGCAAAGAGGCAGACTTCCATGAACAACCACAACTGGTATGAGGACTGAATTAGCACTGTTGACTTTATTCTGCACATCACTCTAGTCATCTAGCCAACTAAGCTAACTGACAGCCCCCAATTTATGTATAATATTCTCAGTAAATGCAATAATTAGACAATAGGTCAAGGAACATCTGTTCACTCATTAAAAAGAAATTGTATTACACAGAATCCATGATTGTTCAATACTTATTCTAAGTGATGAAATGCAAACAGAAAATGCTACAGCTACTCAACAAGTCAGACAGCATCTGCTTAATGTTTCAGATTTGGATGAATTTCCATACTAACTCAGATTCCTGATCATGTAGTAGATGATCATCCGCTCATCAAATCCATACCAATCCTCTGAAGAGCATCCCAAACAGACCCACCCTCCCTCTGCATTTCCCATGGCTATCCACCTAGCCTACAAATCCCGAGACACTATAAGCTATTTAGCATAGCCAAACCGCCAAACATGTGTATCTTTGGACTGAGGACACCCATGCAGACCCAAGGAGAATGTGCAAACTCCACACAGACAGTCAGCACAGGCTGGACTCTAACCTGGGTCTCCAGAACTGTAAGGTAGCAGTACTAATCACTGAGCCACCAGGTCATCTTGATGTGAAATAAGAAATCTTTCTCCAGTTCTTTCTCTCTGCAGATGGTACCTAACCTATTGAGTATTTACAACATATTTAATTCTTGTATTAGATTTGTAAAGTAGTGTTTTAGTTCTTTATTATTTGAAATGTTACATACCAACTACCTACATTATTTGTATTATCTCATACATTTAAGTAGAAGGAGAAAGGTGAGGACTGCAGATGCTGGAGATCAGAGTTGACAGTGTGGTGCTGGAAACGCACAGCAGTTCAGGCAGCATCTGAGGAGCAGGAGTTCCTGCTGAAGGGCTTATACCTGAAACATCGATTCTCTTGCTTCTCGAAGGCTGCTTAGCCTGCTGTGCTTTTCCAGCAGCAGACTCTGGACATCTCAGTATAACAGAATCTTTTAGCCTGCAGCTCCTCATTGTTTGGTAGTTCTGAAGTAAATGTCAATAGATCAAGCTTGTTGCTACATATGTTTTGAGTATTAAAAAGTTGAATTTGTACTATGAAACAAAATTAGCATTCAACCATTCTTCTATTCTGAACAATAAGCAAAACATTTGCTGCTGAATTATTATTACACAGAAAACATAGATATTGCACAAGAATTTAGGTTAGTAGTTCAAGTGTCCAATTAACACAAACTAATTGATTTTGAAAACTGATTCCCTATTGCATAAAATGCATTCTTTCTAGTTGGTCATACATCATGAATATTAATAATATTATGCACAAATACAGTAATTTTCCAGTTAGCACAAAAAAAAAACGATTGTTAAGTACAACAGTTTATCATACAGTCATACAGGTCACAAATGTTCTGCACATTTATTCGTATACAGTTTATAAACTATTTAAAAATCTCTGACAGCACCACAAGTTTTTAAAAATAGCTGAATTTGTATAGATTACAGAGAATGACAAAACATTTCATTGCACACAAATGGTTCAAATCTTAAACCACAGTTCACGGTATCATATGAAACCTCATTTATCCAAAGCATTATATAGTAACTTCATGCACATTACTTCTTAAACACAGCAGGACTTAATGGTAAGGTGCTAGGTAGTGTTGCTGAGAAAAGATACCTTGGAGTGCCGGTTCATAGCTCCTTGAAAGTAGAGTTGCAGGTAGATGGGATAGTGAAGATGATGTTTGGTATACTTTCTTTTATTGGTCAGAGCATTGAGTATAGGAGTTGGGAGGTCATGTTGTGGCTGTACAGGATATTGGTTAGGTCACATTTGGAATATTGTATGCAATTCTGGTCCCCTTCCTATCAGAAGGATGCTGTGAAACTTGAAAGAGTTCAGAAAAGATTTACAACATGTTGCAGGGTTGGAGGATTTGAGCTGAATAGTCTGGAACCGTTTTCCTTAAATTATCGGAAAATTAAATTATGTAAAATCATGAGGGGCATGGATAGGATAAATAGACAATGTCTTTTCCCTTTATTTTTTTTTGGGGGGGGGGGGGGGGGGGGCGCGTTGTCCAGAACTAGAAGGCATTGGTTTAGAGTGTGAGGGGAAAGAGATAAAAGGGACCAAAGGGAATTTTTTTCATGCAGAGGGTGGTGTATGTTTACAATGAGCTGCCAGAGAAGGTGGTGGAGACTGGTACAATTACAGCATTTCAAAAGGCATCTGGATGGGTTTATGAATAGGAAGAGTTGAGGGGGATATGGGCTAAGTGCTAGATTATGTTAGAATATCTGGTCATCATGGACGAGTTGGACCGAAAGGTCTGTTTCCATGCTGTACATCTCTATGGCTCTATTTATGTGGTGTAATTATTTTAAAAATGCACATGCAAAATATTATACTTTTAAATTGTACTTACAACATATCATTACATTTTTAAAATATATGGTCAGAATGTACAGGATTTGTAAAGTTGATTTTAAATGACAATAGTGTAATTGGGCACAGTATATCAAAAAAGAAAGTGCTTTTTTCCAAAAAGTCAGTGAAATTTTAGCTAGTTGTTCAAATATAATATTATAAATATTCAGTTGTATATAACAGTCTATTCAGCAGGTAGTTTATTTTTGCCTTCCTTGTATGAAATTTGTACAACATTTTATCACTAAGTTTCTAATATAACAGCTTTGGCATTCAACCACAGTATTTACTAGTTTCCGCATATTCTGATTACCCTGACACAATGACGATGGACCTTTTGAAGTAGTATTATTTACTTACACTTCAGATTCAATCACAGAATCATGTGTAACTCCCAACAGGTAGGGTGCAAAATTCTCTCCCCATTAGGGAATCAACAGAAATTTTACGACTAGCCATCAGCTTTCAATATTTATTTTATTTGTTCTGATGAAATATCAGATTTACTGAATTCAAATTTACACTTGCCATGTGGATTTAAACTCTCAACTTTTATGTTAGTCCAGTATCATAGTCATTATGCTACAGTATCACATTGTAAATGCATACATCATTAATGGAAGGCAGTACAACGATACATCAAAATGAACTATCAGTTTACATATGCTGAAATCTCAATCTCTCCCAGGCTGGACTTTTCACAGGTACAGAAGGAGGGATAAACAGAAAGATGGTTGTACTCCATTCTCTCATACGCCTTAGCAGCCAGATAAGAGCAGAGTTGGCAGAATCGAGGTTGCATGCCTGCTCTCTTGGCCATAAATAGAGAAGACGCTTGATGAAGGAAATCAAAATGAACCAAAAACAAGGGACAAGAAAACCATAAAAAGGCATTGATGTAAACTATGCCCTTGCATTCAGTAGCTGATCAATAGTGACTGTAAACTAGTCTTTTTAAACAATTAGCAGATTAGCATTTTTAATGGCAGAAAAGAAGAAAGAGGAGAAGGAACATTATCCTACTGAAGTTTGCATTGTCAAAATTACTTCTATTACTTTTTATTGTTACAAATGTTATGAAATGGATGTGGTATGGAAACATTTTTGCCTTTAAAATATAGTAAGATGGCATATATTACTGTTCAGTAACATCCAGAAAGAAACACCATAAACTGTGCAGTCCTATCATTTGATAAATTAGCCAGGGCCAAACTAGGATTTCATTAATCTCGGATTTGGTAGCTCTTGAAATGGTAAAATTGTCTACCATAAGAGTAAGCCAAAAAAAGTGAACAACTTAGTGTGCAATAGCTTGGCGTTGACTGGAAATAGACAAATTGAATAGTAGAACTGAAGTCAGTAAGAAGTCAACATCATATTATTATATTCAGATTTGGAATGAGATTTTGAATTTTTCAACATCCATCCATTTTCAGAAGTAAAATAGGACCCCTATAGGTTTCTAACTTTTGTTACCAAAGATATGAGGTCCTACAAAGCACTAGATTGCTGTATTATTATGCTGTTTTAGAGATCTGGCATCTTATTCTCTGCTTACTGTCTAGCTTTTTTTAAAATATCCGAAAAAGAGTACTTAGAAATTGTATTCTTGTACCTTTTACACAGCAAGTAGATAAAATCTGAGAAAAGTACTTCCTGAGAGAATGATTCAAACTTGACTTTCAAAAGGGAATTGGATAAGCACCTGAAGAAAAATGAAATTGCAGCACCATGGGTAAAGAACAGAATAATTCTACTGGCTGTGTTACTCTTACAGGGAATTGCCACCAATATAATGGGCCAAATGGTATTCTATGATACCCATATAAAGCATTGCAATGACAGCATTGAAATTTATTGTGTAAAAGTCAATTAGCAGAACACTCATCAAAATCTAAATTAAAAAATCTGCTAAAGTGATGAGATTAGTGATTAGGTTACGAGACAGGAATGCTGTACACTTTTAATTTGGAATTTCTGCAAACGCTGTGCAAATAATTTACTTATTATTCATAAATATTATTATTCATATGAACAATGCAGTTTGTGCCTTATAATTGCAAATTATTATTGAAAAATTAGAGCATGGTTTATACCTTTATGTGTTCTTAACCTTATAATGAGCTTATAGTATTTCAGTAAGATAAAAGTTAGCACATAAATCTGCAAATATTAAGAATCATACAGAAACAACACTTAAGCATTTTTGTTAGACGGACTGGATTTCATTTGAATACGAGCAAACAGCAGTAGATAGAGCCAATAGAATTTGTAATATCAGGGAGTTGACGGCAATGATGAGCAGGCAAGAAAGAGAAATTGAGGCTTGGTATAGATCACCTGGATTTTGTAGAATAGCAGAGCAAACTTGAATAGTTGGATAGTCTGTTCCTCTTTCTATTTCTTATGTTTTAATATTCTTATGTTCATTGTCCAAAGTGTTGATTTTAAACTTAACTAATCATCAATAATGCCATTTTTCCCTTGGTATATAAAGAGTGATAGAGAGAGATAAAGGCTTCTGATCCAAAAGCCTCCTTCTTCTTTATGTGGTATAATAATTGCAACCCTTAATGGCTTAGCCAGTTTCTATGGAAAGTTGCTAAACATTACAGATGAAAGTCCCAGAATTGACCTGGAAATCTGATGAAGAGCTTTTGCCAAAACATCAAATTTCCTGCTTCTTGGATGCTGCCTGACATGCTGTGCTTTTCCAGCACCACAGTCTTGACTGTAGCCCATACAGATTTGACTGAAATTTGGAGCAGTATTAGGGGCACTAAGATTGGTCTTGTTGCCAGATTAAGAAAAACAAAATCAGCTTCTGTTTCTGTGCTTGTTAGTAGCATTGTCAGATACGTGTATGGATAGCTATTGGACAAAAACATATACATTGTGACCTCCTTAAAATAGAGGAGGGGAACAACACAAATGGGCAGCCGCACAGCAATCAGGAGTACATCACACAGAAATGTTCCTTTAAGGTGCACGCATGTGCCAATCTTAAAGGTAGCACACAATGCAACAAGCTGGCCACAAGTAGCAAAGTTAGAAGGAACTAGAAGGATCAGTCCAATGTGCTGATCAACACAAAGATCATAGTATATCATGCATACAATGCAACAACGTTTCAAATATTTAGTTTGCTTCTGGAGCACTTTCTAACAATGACTTTAAATAATACTACAAAGCTGTGCATAATTTGAGTACATTAATCCTTCATTTTATTGCATGCAGCTAGTCTCAAAATATTAAAATAAAAACTTATTTACAAAACCAGCTATTCTATTTTTCCTTGTAATTCCTGTGCTCAAACTGACTCAGAAAAGAAAGAGCCAATACTGAGCCCAGCTAACACAGAACCAGAACACTTTTCATTGCAACTTAGTTGGTAGCACACTTGCCTCTAAATCATAAAGGTTCCAGGTTTACATTCAGTTCTAAGGACTGAACACAAAAATATAGGCTGACTTTCTAGTGCAGTACTGATGGAGTGCTGCATTGCAGGAGATGCTGTCTCTTAAATGAGGTATTAATCTGAGGATTTCTCTGTCTGCTCAGGTGGGTGTGAAAGATCTCAAAGCACTATCTTGAAGAGAAGAGGGGTTATTTGCAGCAATGAACTTTGCGATGTTAAAAATCGGAAGAAACATTTCAGCCTTTCTTTCTTTAAAGTATACTTTAGTATTTTAAAACTATTGAATCATGCCAATAAAGATAAATTTTTCATGTCATTCATTTTACTAGATTGAATTTTCAGTAATATATGGTCTCTTTTTTGCAAATGGTTCCTAGGCTGATGGACCTTGGGTGCTGAATAATTAATATCATTCAACTACGGCACAAATAACTCAAGGAGGCCTATATGGAGGGAGAAGAAAACACCACAAAACTTAAAGGTAAACACGGTAATTCACCTCAGAGTAAGCTGTCTGTTCAGTTGAAAAGACACAGAATTTTCTGGCCCTTGACACAAATGGTATTTATTCTCCCTTGGAAAATAATTTTTAAAATACTTGTATCCAAATTGTCGCGGTGAAGTTTGTAAGTTCTGTTAGAGAATTGAAATGCATTGTATAAAAATGATTTTGGCTTGTCAATCAATAGCAAGACCATATTAAACAACAGATATTCTGGTACTGACAATTACAATGAATGACAATGAGAGTCAAATGGGATTTTAAATCATATGTTTCATCTCAAGTTTTTATTCTACAGATCACTTATGAATAATAAAACTAATCACAGACAAGACAGCAAATTATTAGTAAAATCAGTTTGATTAGTTACAACTTTGCAATGAAGTTCTATATATCTGCATTAATACTGATAAAGAACATGTATGAAATGTTAATGATTTTAAGTATCCACAAAAACAACCCATTGAAAATGTCAAGTTTCAATTTAAACTGCCAAACTTCGATAACTGCGTAAGTACAAAGGCCACATCATAATATAAATGAAAAAAAATTGCAATAATTGGAGAAAGCTTTACATATTGTACCATTATAAGAAAGTGTGATGGTTAGAATAAATATGCAAAAAGTAAAATATCTTTGAAAATGTTAAAAATAACATGAAGCTTCAAAAATGTATTGCATCAACTGTTTTTCTATGCTGAACAGTACAAATCACAACTTACATGTACATTAACTCTCTGAATGATTCTGCTAAGTCTTGAGTTTGTTTGGTGTTTCCCGAGATCCTACATATTATTTTTATTTTAAGCATTAAAATAATGATTTGGTTTCTACTAACCATGCAAAGAGCAGTTTTGAGTTTATGTCTATGCATGCAGAATGATTTGTTTATGCTGAAGTCAAAATGAAATATTAAATAATTCTGCTTTCCAACAAAACATATATGGATCGCGTCTGTCCAACATAATGTTGTACAAATGCCATAAATCTGTAATGTAATGGAATAATGCTAGCAATCACATGAGCATTCTTCTTCACACACAGATATAACTATTTCAAATAAAATAAAGCAATTAATTTTAATTGTACTTAAAACGTATTGCAAAATAGCTTGAAATTCAAATATTTAAATATGCATTGTAATTGTCTATTTTGGACTATGTGTTTCAAAAATTTTTAACATATCAGTTTTCATCACAGAACAATTTAGAATAATATGACACGAGAAAATTTTGTATCCATTAGCTTGATACTTAAGCATCAAATTCAGAGAAATAGCTGGAGCAAACTGAAGAAGTACAGCATAGATTTGATTTTAGCAGTTTTAAATTACAAACTATGTAGGCCAACCAGCAGGGATACTGTCTCCTCACATGATAATCAATTGAAACTGGCGTGTGTCTTGCCATACCCCAACAATCGGTTCTGGTCTCTGGCCAATCAGGATGACACGTGAACTGCCTAATCCTTTCTTTGTACGATACATAAGACTCTGTTGTCACTGCTGGTTTTTCATGAATTGCCTGTGAAAGCCTGCCTGATTTCTTGAAGATGACAGCCACACTGAATGTTTGCTGTCCATTGTGCAAATGCCTGTGTGACTACAAGATTAAAGTACTAATGAATAGATATCTAATCACATGTCCACATTATAAATTTGCCTTAGGCCACAGCAGATTAGGATTTAATCCTACAGAAGCAATAAGCAATTATTAAAATTAATATATCCTACCTGATCCAATAAAAAAGTCTAGATATAACTGCTGCAACATAAACCTAATAGTTCATGCTCAGTGCAGCTAAGATTATGCTGCACACTAGAATTTTATTTTTAATGTTATTTTTATTTGCCCATAGTGAACAGTTAAATTAAAATTTGGTTGTCAGGAAATATTGTCAGATTCATAAAAATAATTTCTCAATGTTGAGAAATTATTTGATAAGTGTTGAAGCTCTTGAACTACATAACAAATATCTAAACAATAAGTGTAAGTATATGTCAACTTTGAAATACCACCTTACGAACATTGATACCAAATTGCACTGTATCAAACAATCAGCAGCATCTTGTTTATCTAGTCATGCTTTTTAGTTACCCACTGACTTATTTTGTACTGACAAAACAAATTGTAAATCAAGGATGCTACCATCATTTAACATTGCTATATTTTTTTTAAAAATGCATGAAAATATATTTTGTTCTAATTTTATTTTAGATTTTGATCAAAATATTTACCTCTATAAGAACTAAAATTATCTTCCATCGCACTGTTCCAATAGAAGAAAACATCACTGCATACAATATTCATGTTCATATAACTATCTGATGCTAATATCAAAAAGGTCACATACATATGCATGTTTGTTCTATATGGTTTAGTGAATTCCTTTCTTGATTAACCCTAAACAACATTTGTCTGCTGGGTACATGTTTAACGTTTTTTTTGTTGGCCTTAAATGAAACAAAGGATTTTTAAAATGAATTAATCAGATGAGAAGTTGTTTGATCCCTTTTTTAGTGCAAACTCCACTGTATTGTCAATCCAGAAATGTCTTCAATGTACAGATACAGGTAGAAAATGGGGAGACAGGGTGGTGGGAGGAGGGGAATCAAATTAAAAATTATTTGGTGCAAACTAAAATAGTAAAGGAAACATTATGAAAGTTAATGCGTGAAAGTTGTTTTTAAGTAAGTATCTGAAAGTAAATAGCAAAATATGACAACACAAACCAGGAGCTGTCAAAATATTATTTTAAAAACAGTTCATTTGCATGAATATATGTGCAGATAAGCTTGAAGATGCTCCACTGAACAAACAGAAAGTGCATTTCCTCTCCACATTAACATCTTTCTTTTGCAAAGTTCCTCTATCCAGCAAATGCTGCCAGCAAAAACAAACTGTAGTAGTCATTTCCCAGGCTGGCATGCCAGGGCTTCTGCTCACCTATGTACTCAGGGACACCAGGAAACAGAAGTAACCTCAAAACCAAAATCAGCGCCAAGGAATAATTCTTCAAGTTTGTCATGACAAAATGCTCACTCCACCTAGTCAAATTATATGTAGACCCAAATATTGGCTTTTAGCCAATACTCCGACCTCTGACGAGTCATAGTATGTGTGTATTTCGATTTTGGTCACTGAATGTAAAAAAGATATTTCTGATATGGTGTGTTTTACTCAAATACTGGAGTGATTTGTAGTGGGCGTTTGAGCACGCGCGTATTACACGGTCAATTCTCTTCCTGACAAAAAGGAGGTTTTGAAAAAAAGCAGGTCATGAAAGTAGATTACTACAATACGCTAATGTCAATCTTTCGGAAGAAGAAATACCAAATACAAAGGGCCAATATCTTGTTCATTTATGTTAACGTCAAATAGAGAACACGGAGCACACACTACAAGGTCAAAACATTTCGGATGTAATGAACAACACCACATATCAGACATCACAAAGTAACAGGTTTCATCTTACAAACAACGCGACCTCAACAACGCCTAAACACAAAAAAAACTTAATATTGACAACTGGTCGCAACAGTTTACAATGCCTATGTCAAGACCGTGGAGCGAAGTAAAGTTTACAACTAGCTCGCAAGTGACAATCATGAAGAATTGGAGAAAATCAAACCAACGTTAAATATCTGGACACAAAATGTAAGTTAATTGCTGACGAAGTTTCACTCACTTTGCAATCTCCCGTGGTTAAAAACGTCTCCAAACAGAAGGTGTGCACGCGATTGAACCTTGGCTGCTAAATTACCATCTCACTGCTCTGGACCTGATTAACGTGCTGCGCTCGGATTCCAACTTACTTGATCGACCACTCTCGGTGCATTCTGCTGGTAAAAATCTGAACTCTGGAAAATTTGCGACTGACTTAAAACAAAATCACTACATATTACTTTAGACCACTCAGCGCAGGGAAGAACAGGTTAAAGGGCCAGTATTCTCCCACAATCCTAAACCAGTTTTATGGATTATCAGTTTCATTCTTGAACAAAGGGGCGGGATCAAATCTTCATTTTCCTAAAACAAATACCGTGCCACCAGACAAGACAGAAAACATATTAACTCCTTTATAACACATGACTAACCACGACTGATTCTCATCACAGGATAAACAAGCTGACTGCACTCCTTTTCACCTTGATACAACACACTTTCATTTACTCTGCATAATAGGTATGTATCGCCTCCATGTCTATATTGTGAGAGATTTGTCATATTTTGTTTTGATAATGTAATATTGAGCATGACCTTGTCTGACAGCACGTTGGCACTATTTCTGTAACTTGGCGTACAATGTAATGTATTACAGCCATTAGTATGATACATTAAAAATCTACAGGGACGGAAGACAGAAAATAACTGCCCCCTCCTACAGTAGAATACCCATAGCCTCGTTAAGCTTATAAAAATGCCTTTTCTCAGGAAACTAGGAAAATAATACCAAGCACATTACAATCTCGAGTTTTATACCGGTAAAACGTATTTCTGTTATTGTTCTAGTGTTGTCACGAATCCAGAACCAAGCCACTGTTCTTCAGTCTGAATTAGATCAACACAAAATGCCCCTACACCTTTGCAATCAACTGCCTGAAATTTTGCGAGCACTTCGCACTACAGGGAAAGACTAGAAAATAAAGAGGGTGTGGGGTGATCGGGCGTCTATTTAAAAAAAACTTAAAGAATGTATCGATGTACCAAATGAATGGGAGTGCACCAATGTCTAAAAGAAAAGCTTAGATGGGGAAGAAACTTGAAAAGAAGGAATTACTGTGGGGATGAGATAGGAAGAACATCCGTGACTTGCAGAAGGAGTTACGGAATAAAGGTAGGGTTGCCTATGACGATCAGTTGGGATGTAGGTGCACGAAGAGACATTGAGACTTCACATGGTTCAGTATAATGCGCAGCAATCTAACTTGGAAAGCAGTTCTACACATTCCACCGTCTGAGTGTTCCCGACTGCGCCAAGACTCCGGCCCATATTAAAACAATCCTGTTAGACCGAACAGCTATTTGGAAATTAAAACAAGCAGCTTCTCCCAGACAGGACAGACTTCAAATTCTCCGGATAGCATCAACACAGGAAGTGTAAATCACTACAGATAAAGATTGGCTGTAATGGTAAAGTTGAGGAAATAAACAATCTCAGCCACAGTTCCAACATAATTCAAGTAACATGACTCTCACATAAGATGAAATGCAGAATGAAAGTCACTCATTAAGTGCGCGGAAAGTATGCACAGCATCGTGTCCACTTTCAGAGTGAACTGTCACGGACACAGCACTACAAACTATCAAATATGAAACTATAACATACGAAAAGTCAGATTTTTATGTACAGTATCACTGCTATTACATTACTCAGTAATATCTAAGAGCAAGACTCAGCACTTGAAATATTCATTGATCAGATTAGTGTATTAGTGCTGTCTACAATACAATTTCAAAATTGAACCAACTCGAATAAATATTTACTGCCACTTTCATCACGATGGAAGGGAACCCACCCAGAACATGAACCGCATCGTGTAACAATATTAGTGAAAGCACCAAGTATAAAAACGGTTAATTAAAAGTGAAAAAGAGCTACTGTCCATTGTCGCCTTGGCATCACTAGGGTATATTGCACACTAACTCCATTTTAGTCACTGTATGATTTCTGTACTTTCGCACGAACCGCACATGTCAAAACAGAACACAGAACAGGAGAAAAGTATACGCACAGTAGGATTGAAAAATCACTTACCGCAAAAACCTCGACGATGCTGTGTTCTCGACTTAATTTTTTCCCCTCTTGAAGACGAATTAAAGTTACTTTAAAAGCCCCAACTTCTTTGACACCTTGGATTAAAAGCAGAAGAGAATCGACCATGTTACAAACAAATCAGCCGGCGCAAAGCTCGTCATCATTCACCACCACAACAACACGTTTACGAGCCATGTGAACATTAAAGATTAAACAAAACCACGGCTGAAACAATGACAGAGAGTATTAACATTTAATTCCCTCCTCGGATT
Source organism: Hemiscyllium ocellatum (assembly GCF_020745735.1). Lineage (NCBI taxonomy): Eukaryota > Metazoa > Chordata > Chondrichthyes > Orectolobiformes > Hemiscylliidae > Hemiscyllium > Hemiscyllium ocellatum. The sequence goes on from NC_083402.1 coordinate 50,246,941, forward strand.
TGTATAGCGTAAGTTTTAAGGAGGAGGGAAGGGGGAGCCAGCCAATTTAAAGCAGAGCAACATGCGCAGGCCGTAATTTGCTTGCCATATAGCTTGAAGCATTAAACAATTACTGATATAGTCTAGTCATTAAAATTGCGCTGCTGTGTTTTTTTTTGGAGAAAATAAGTTTCTATTTTTACTGACCAGTGAGATGAAGGCAAATCTACTGTGAGGACTGAGATTTGTATATATTAATTTAAAAAAAAACAATACTTTAAAAAACTGACATATACAGAACTGTAGATAGAGCCATTTCGCCGTGAGAGAGAGAGAGAGAGAAAACCCAGCTCGGTTTAGTCAGTCTCCCTGTCTGTGTGTATCTGCTTCTATATTTAGCGGAGGAGCAGCTCCAGCGAGAGGAGGCGGGGCCGGCGTTGAGCTCGCTCGCGTCGGAAAACGAACGTCACAAACACGCGCGCGCTCGCGCGGACGAGCGTGGGGGAGGGCGGGCGCGCGCCGGCGCACGGATTCACCCGGCCACGGCACCACGCTCCGCGACGTTTCCGCCTCACAACACCCAGGAGAGGCCGCGTAGCCATCCGCCGCCCAACTCGCAAAGAGTCCCGCGCTGTCCTTTCTTTCTCGGCAGGGGGCTGGTCAGGTACAGTCGTGTCCCCCTTGGCGCCGTGTATGGAATAGCTTCTATTACTAATTACCTATTTGCGTGTTTCTGTATGTTTCTCTTTTTTTAAAAAAAATATAGACGGGCTTCGGTTGTCAATGGCGGAGCGTTTTGAGTATAAACTGACGCGGCTTTGAGCAGGGTGTTTGTCGAGGATGGGAATTAACTGTTAAAATGTTGGAATGTAATATATTGGGATCTGTGTATGTAAAATAAATATGCCAATGCACCCCCGGATGCAGTTAAGTTTGAAGCGGCGCACTAAATGCGTGGTTTCATCTTCATGCTGGTGTGAATAATATTGGGGCCTGCCTGTCCGAGTGGCCTCCCTGCTGCCGGTGCCCGGATTCACCTCCCCCGCCACCCCCTCCCCATTGACGTCAGTGCCCGGGCGGGCTGTCAGCGCGCGGAGGGTGGGAGCGAGCTGTCAATCAAAGACAAGTTGGACAGAAAGTGGAAGCTGGAGCTGCACCTTGGTTGCTGTTGCTGCTGCCATTCCTCCCATCGCCGCCACCACCACCACCGCAGCAGCAGCAAAGATTTTCACAGCCGATCAATCACAACAAAACTGTTACTTTTAATATCTGTGCAGGACAGATTTAACTTGAGTGTATTAAGCTCTTCTCTTTGTTTCTCTCTTCCCCCACCCCAACGAGTGTGGCGAGGTGACGTACGGGGAAGGGAGGCGTAGAAGTCATTGACTCAAAAAATCCTCATTTTCATCTATTTTAATCTTACACAGTTATATGAATCAAGCAAAAAAAAAGTGCAAGTTTTGACTCAATCTCATCAATATGATCCCGGAAATCTGAGGAGCAAGGCAACAGATACCCCCACACACCAATCACATTATTTGCTAATCCATATTAAATACAAAACATGTCGCTGCTTTTTTAAAGCCTCTTCACTCGACTTGATTTATTCGTTTGCTCTTTGTGAAATACATTCCCACAATGCGCAAGATACAGCGGTCGCCCACATGCTTGTATATGGTATGAGCACGTCAGCTTTATAAATAGGGGTAAACAGAATAGTACGATATATGGCAAGAGTTTATTTCTTTTTAAAGCTCGACAAATTCAATTTAAAACAATAACGGTCGTAACCAGATAACTAGAACTTTTCAAAATGTTAAGCGGTATTTAATTACATGTATATGGAAGAGTTATTGGGAGATACTAAATATTCCTTGTCACTGTTGGGGCTTAATGTAACTTTGATGGGTAAATCAGAGATACGTTTTAATTTTAGCGTCTAAGCAAGAAATTAATTTGCGAAACTATTAACGGGGCTATAACATGTCTAAAGAAGTGAAAAATGTTTTCGAAATTCCTATCCTGGTATAAAGGGTTATCAGTTATTCGTTATATAACCTTCTGAAAAAAAGTCTACCATACATCCTGACATAGGATCCCTGCCTCTTTAGTTCTTTGCATATCAAATAGCTAAACTAGGGGAGTTGGAAACATGTAAGGGCAGATGACATATACATTTGACACTGGCTGCTTTGAACATTAAAAGACATGGAGAAAAAGAAAAATCAAGTACATGACACTTAGGAGAAAAACGTCCACAGATAAGTTATTCTCCAATTTTTATCATGGTTTTGAAAATATTTCCCCATACCAAACACCAATGCTGTGTAGTGGCTAACTTCATCAAATTTAGATATATTGCACAATAACAAGGGACTTTTCCAGAGTTTCTGGTAATGTACACTACCAGTCTATCCTTTCCCATTAATAGTGAACCCAGCACTTCTACCCAGAGGGAATACCGTTTTTTTTTACAATTTAACCATTTCTATAACAAAACCAAAACAAAGAGACTCTCTGGAACACTTGTATTATGTTTTCTGGTTCTCATGTGGAAACGCACTCGTAAAAAAGCCCCACATTTAGAATGGAATTGTATAACCTGTAATTAAGTGCGTGTGTGGGAGATCAAATATGTTTGCAAACCTGCCTTTGATATTACTTATTGCTATTATATATGTTATTAACCATGAAGTTATATAATAATTTGGCTACTTTGTAACCAAACTCAAAATCATATGGTAAAATCATAGAAAAGCAAAATAAATATCTGTGAAAATAATCATACACCTAATCAAATAATAAAACCCATTACATTTATTTTTGTGAAAGATTGATTTCTGATTTCATATTTAATATTTAGAGTTGCAACATCAGTTTCTGATGTGAAGCCTTAGATTCAGACTCAGCCTATGGAGATCAACAAGGAGGTTGAAATATGTTCCTCCTTCATGCGGCCTCACAATCAAGTTGATTGGCCAAAGAGGAAAAAAAAATCTAGTCTGTTATCTATCAATTCACCACCCAGACATTTCTCTGTATGCCATTTCAGTTATTGACCTTGCAAGCAATGTTAAAGTCTGTGTAAGATGCAGGTATTTGTATTCTAATCTCAATGATGACTTTTTATTCAAATAATTAAATGCATTCATTTCAAATTTCTACTAAATTTCAAATATAGCCTATTATTGATCCCTCTTCCAATGTAACTCAATGAAACATCAATTTCTTATTTGCAATGTATCTACAGAACTGGGTGTTGCTGAAACCTACATTAAAGAGTGACCTAGAGGACAGCTGTAAATTATGTATGTCAAAGTCAAGATTATGTCAACCGCTTTTTGGAATTCAGTCTATATAGGACTGATTTAAACAACTCACTGGCGATATCTTAGCAGTTGCCATTTAATAAACATAATATTTTTGAACAATATATGAAAAATGTAATTTGATAAAAACATCAAAACACAAGCTTTAATATATTGCAATGGCATCTGCATACGATAACCAGCTGTTAGATTTACTCAGATCATATATTAATACCAGTATCTGGCCATGTTGGCATCTGTCACAACTGATTTAACTGTGAAACTGAAAGTTTGAACTTATAGAAATTTATATTAAAAAAAATTATAGTATTGAATACATGTTTGTGAAAAGTTGGGCATTTATAACACATGCCTTAATTCACGAATCGGTTATCACAGTACTAACGGGGTCAGCATAAGAAAAATTTATGATTTTATAGAACAAAATCTCTCCTTATCAAGCACTGTATAACATGGGTTAATACTTAAGATAATTTCACCTATAGCTTGATTGAATTGGCTTATAACTAGAAAATTGAGCTTTAACAAGATGGTTCAAAAGAAAACATGATCAACATAACTAATACAATATAGTTATTACAAGTGCATCAAGAGGGTTTTTTTAAACTGGAAATTTTTTTCTTAAACATTGTATTTGCTAGTGTAACTTAGAAGTATTGTGAACTGATTTCAGACTCAAAACATTAAGTAGTTGTACTTTACTACTCCACAATAATAACTCTTATACAACATAGCTTTAAAGTACAACTTAATAACATTTCATTTATTAAATAGGCTCCTACAATTTTCTTTGCGCTGAGGCAAAGGTTCAATGCCAGCATTGCAATGGAGTTTTTACATGTAGTTTTTGATGTTTTGTTACTTTTTGGTCCAAAAACTCACCAATGTCTTCTTTCCTTCTTCTACGCTCTGCAGCACCTGCTGCAGGCTTGGATGATCAAACGCTGCAGGTAAAATAAAAATCCTGAAGAAAAAGCCAGACCAGCTGGCTTTGAAGAGAAACCCCCCCTGTTCGGGATGAGCTTGCTTCGGTCTGTTTCCACACAGAAGACGGAGTCTTTTTCCCCTTTCGATGTTGACCTATAGTTGCATGATGCTTTGAACAAGTGGTTGGTTGCCCTGGTCCACCTGCCTCTGTCACTCCAGGGTAAATTTAGCCATGGAAGGTATCACTAACAGTCAGACCTTTGTCAGTTCTGGCAAGAGAAGTAGGAATACTGCCCAAGTAAGCATGAACAGGGTTCAGATGGAAAAATGAAATCACAATTCTTATCCAAAAATCATTTCTTTTTGCCAATTAAATTACTTACATATGTGAGAAAGTAACATTTTACTTTTAACAGAAAATTATTCTGTCTTACAGCAGCAAACTATATTTAGTAGCTAATTCATTATAACTTGTGGGTTGACATAAGGTAACATTGCTTGCTAAGTTGGATTAGTTGCAGAAGAAAAAATCTGTCACAGTTTTTCTTTTTTAAAACATGGAAAGCTTTGTCTTCAGCATATTAATAGTTACTCAGTTGTAGCTCACTAATTAAAGCTCATAATGTAATTCTCCATCATGAGTATCAGAGAAATAGTGAAGAGTTAACATAAATGAAGCAAAAAGTAACATTTTATACTTACTGTATGGTTATGAAATTTGTGTTTTTTGAAGATATAAATTAAGGGTTATTATCGCAGGAACAAAACAAGTGTATTACAGCCATGAAATTTGGATACAATCTGAACTACATCATTTATTTTCAATAAATAAGCCATGCCAAATGTACTGTTTTAACTTCTATAGTAAGAATGTTTTTCTTATGATAGAGACCTATAATATCAAAGAAAGCAAAAATATGTCTTGTGTTCACAAAATTTTCCTCTTACTTAAGTTCTCCTAAGACATGGATGGATGGTTTCTTGGTTTGTATTTCCTAAACAGGAAGAAAATTACTTCTGAGCTAAAATTGCATGTATTATCATACCACCTCAATAATGTTTTATCATTAGCAATAAACCTTGAATCATTTATGAATAGCACTAATAGAGTTACTTGTAATGTGCAATGTATCAATAAATAACATACATATACAATGAATGATACTATGAATTAGTAGCTAACACTTTTAACTCTCAAACTGATGTACACTGAGGTGAACTTTGAACCAGATTACTCATATGAATCTGTTTGTGAATCTGTCTACATTTGAAGGCACAGTAGCACCAGCACAGTTTCAGAGTTGCTTCATGAGACTGAGTGCACTATTATTAAACTGTGAGTCAAGAGTAGTTTTGTGTTCCATAGTCATATTCACTGACAACCAGTCTATTACCGGACAAGCCCATTTCTATGTGACATTAAAATCAAACCCCCTAATCCATGGAAATGCAATGATGATAGTTTTGGTTCAAAAGTAACAATTTTGCTGGAGCAAACTTCACATCAATATAGCAATAACATCATTTTGGCAAACACTATGGCCATTACCAGCTCTGAGGTGCTCATGTCCAGCCAGTGCAAACACAATGATCTCATCATTGCCTTTACCATTCGGAAGTTTTATTTTGAAGACTGCCATTGTAACAATGTCTCCTTGTACTTTTAAATGTATAAACAAAGCTGTTTTTGAAAATGGCAACTCCTTGCTTTGTGTTCAGTCTGGGTCACAAAAATTTGTAGACATCTATGTTAGTGTAATCTAATACAAGAATTATTTAATCTTAGCAAGTTATTTGGTGACAGACACCAAATAATATTGGCACTTAATGTTGTAATAACTTTTGGCAAAATGTTGATTTAAGTTGGTATCAGCTTCTGAATAATGATAACAATTTCATGTTCAAATGTGTTATTTCGAAAGGGAAATAGCAAAAATAGTTAAGCAGACACAGTTATGCTATGGGGCTGAAATGAAGCTGCAGTCTTATTATTCTTCTTGTCAATTTGACAAACATAACTAAGGAACCTCACTAAGTGCGTCAAATGATAATATTCAAATATGCATGACAGGAAATATGCCTCATAGGACAGTTGAATAAAAATGTCCCACAACTTGAGAGTTTTAGCACTTTCTGTTCCAGTATGAAAACAAAATTCAAGACACTGACATTTTAAGCCAAATTTTACTGGCATAGTTCACTTAAGTGTTGCTTTAATGATCTGTTTGATCCAGAGTTGATTTTCAAACACTGTTACAATATTCAGTGGACTGAATGGGTGTCTTCCGTATTCCCTGTAAAATGAGTGAGAGCCGAAAGTCACCTCTTTTCGGGAATACTTGCTGTCTCTACAGACTTTGAAGTGCTGGCTGCCTCTGAGTTTACCTCACCCTTTGTTAATTCTTATTCACATTATCAAATTCTTACTGAACTCCAATGTTCTGCTCCATGCAAATTCTAATCCACTGAAGGTTGCAGTGTTCCACATCTTACACTTAATCCCATATGTCCAGGTTCCTGATACATATCAAAATCCATTGGTTCTCTATCCCACCATCGTGACTTGAATTCAAACTCTTTTCTTCAGTTACAAATTTTTCCACAGCCTAATTAGCCGCACATCTATAGGCTGCTCTAACCCATGATTAATCAGACGCTTAACTGGAGAGTGGCAGACAGAAAACCCACCCACCTCGAATTGGAGGCTAGCAGCTTTGTTGAACAGCAGCACCTCTGACAATATAGTGGCTGTTGCCAGTATAACATCCACCAAAAATGTAGCATTGTCACAGAACCCCAAGCCTCAGGTGAGTAAAGTGCCCTCCTCCAGGACATTGAACAAAAAAAAGCAAACCCCTGGGAACTCGTAAGCAGCTCTACATGAGCAAAGTGAGCATCCTTGGCTGTCATTGGTACTAATGGCTGCAAGTTCATACCCTCATGAGCAGTAATTGTCTACTTAAGGCTCGCCATTGACTGTTGTGGATGGAAAGACCATTCATGTCGCCACCACAGACCTACATGAAGTGGAAGCATGGCTGTGGAACCACTACAAGTCAATCTATCACGTGATTAGCTCTTACCCATAAGCAACTTTGCCATAGGGGTCGGCATCTAATTCTGCCTGTTACTACAGCATGATTGTTTATTTCCATCTTTGCAGCACTGATTGCCTCTAACTTTACCTTACCCTTTGTTGATCTTTATCTATTTTATTAAATATTCACTGAATGCCAATGTTCTATGTAATTTCTAATCCATCAAATGTGGCAATGTTCTACATCTTGCATTTAATCCCAATTGTCCAGGACCCCTAGATATACCAAAATACACTGGTTCTCCAGCTCACCATAACTTAAATTCAAAACACCTTTCTTCATTTACAAATGCTTCCACAGCTAAATGCACCCCACATATACAGGCTGTTCTAACCCACAATTAATCCTTGTCCTAAGGTCTTGCCTTCTGCAAATTCTTCTCTTCCCTCTTATATCATCAACCACTATAGTCATAATATATTTTGAACTTTATTGCTTACCTCCCCCAGCAATTCACAGTCTTCTCAGAAGTTTGAGGTGAAAATTCTGCTCTCTCAGTAAATCCAGGATAAAAGTTATGCTTCTTGTTGGTTTGCTGAAGATGGGTAGAATGGGAAAACTAGAGACACAGCAGAGATTCATCCCAAGGAAAAGAAGCATGGTACAGGGAGGATGAGGCATCCATGGTTGACTAAGGAAGTCAAGGATGGAATGAAAGCAAAAGAGATAGCATATAAAGTAGTAAAGAACAGTGAGAAACCAGACAATTGGAAAATTTACAAAGACCAGCAAAGGGCAGCAAAAGAAATAAGGAAGGAAGATTAAATATGAGGGTAAGCTAGCCAGTCACATAAAGGAAGACTGTAACAGTTTCTTTGGATATATAAAGGGCAAAAGGGAGGCAAAAGTAGACATGGGTTGTTGGAAAATGACACGAGAGATAATGGTGGGGAACAAGGAAATGTCTGAGGAACTGAATAATTACTTTGTGTCAGTCTTCACAGTGGAAGACACAAGTAATTTCCCAAAAATTCAAGAGAGAGGGAGGCAGAACTGAGTTTGGTGGCCATCACCAAGGAGAAGGTGCTATAAAAACTGAATGGTCTGTGGGTGGATAAATGACCTGGACTAGATGGACTACACCCCAGAGTTCTAAGGGAGGTAGCTGAAGAGATAGTGGAGGCATTAGTGATGCTCTTTCAGGAATCACTAGAATCAGGGAGAGCTCCAGAGGACTGGACAATCTAACATTTAAAAAAGGAGTAAGGCAGAAGATGGAAAACTACAGACCAATTAGCCTTACCTTGGTCATGGGTAAGATTCCATCATGGAGGATGAGATTTCTGAATACTTGGAAGTAGAACATAGAACAATACAGCACAGAACAGGCCCTTTGGCCCTCGATGTTGTGCCAACCTCTGAACTATTCTCAGCTCCTCCCCCAACGCAATCCCAAAATCATCCATGTGTTTAAATCTCCATAAAGTGGCTGAGTTGACTACATTAGCAGGTAGGGCATTCCACACCCTTACCACTCTCTGCGTAAAGAACCTGTCTTGAATTCTGTCTTAAATCTATCACTCCTCAATTTGTAGTTATGTCCCCTTGTACAAGCTGACATCATCACCCTAGGAAAAAGACTTTCACTGTCTACCATATCTAATTCTCTGAGCATCTTGTATGTCTCTGTCAAATCCCCTCTTAGCCGCCTTCTTTCCAATGAGAACAGACCCAAGTCTCTCAGCCTTTCCTCTTAAGACCTTCCGTCCAGACCAGGCAACATCCTGGTAAATCTCCTCTGCACTTTTTCAAATGCTTCCACATCCTTCCCAAAATATGAGGACCAGAACTGTATGCAATATTCCAAGTGTGGCCGCAACAGCATTTTGTATAGTTGCAGCATGATATTGCAGCTCTGGAGTTCAATCCGTCTATGAATGAAACCTAACACACCGTATGCCTTCTTAACAGACTATCCACCTAGGTGGCAATTTTCAAGGATCTATGCATATGGACTCCAAGATCCCTCTGCACATCCACACTACCAAGAATCTTTCAGTTGACCCAGCACTCTGCCTTTTTGTTATTCTTCCCAAAGTGTATCACCTCACATTTAGCTGCATTGGACTCCATTTGCCACCTCTCAGCCCAATTCTGCAGTTTATCCAAGCCCCCCTGCAACCTGTGACATTCTTCCAGACTGTCCACTACTCCACCTACTTTAGTGTTCATTTATAACAATGACAAACAGCAGTAGTCCCAAAACAGATCCTTGTGGCACACCACTAGTAACCAGACTCCAGGCTGAATATTTTCCATCAAGCACCACTCACTGCCTTCTTTCAGTAAGCCAGTTTCTAATCCAAACTACTAAATCACCCTCAATTCCATGCCTCTGCATTTTCTCCAACAGCCTACCATGTGGAACCTTATCAAAGGCTTTACTGAAGTCCATGTATCCTACGTCAACTGCCCTACCCTCATCTACATGTTTGGTCACCTTCTCAAAAAACTCAATGATGTTTGTGAGACACGATCTTGACAAAACCATCGGGTAAAAAATGAGGTCTGCAGATGCTGGAGATCACAGTTGAAAATGTGTTGCTGGTTAAAGCACAGCAGGTTAGGCAGCATCCGGATGCTGCCTAACCTGCTGTGCTTTAACCTTGACAAAACCATGTTGACTATCTGAAATCAAATTGTTGCTTGCTAGATGATTATAAATCCTATCTCTTATAATCCTTTCCAAAACCTTTCCTACAACAGAAGCAAAGCTCACTGATCTATAATTACCTGGGTCATTTCTACTGCCCTTCTTGAACAAGGGCACAACATTTGCAATCCTCCAGTCCTCTGGTACCAAACCTGTAGACAATGACGATTCAAATATCAAAACCAAAGCTTCTGCTTTGTCCTCCATAGGTTCCCAGAGAATCCTCAGATAAATCCCATCTGGCCCAGGGAACTTGTCTACTTTCACTCCTTCTAGAATTGATAACACCTGTTCATTGGCATCAGTTTTGGAACGGGGGGATTTGTACCATTGGGACGGTCTCCACCTGAACTGATCAGGTACCAATGTTCTAGTGAAGAGGATAAATAGGGTGGTCAGTAGGACTTTAAACTTCTGAGTTGGGGGGAAGGGAAAGTGAAAGCGACAGGGAGTATGGAGTTAAATGGAAAGATAAGCAACAGGATAGCATATGTGCAGGTGGATTTAAACTCAAGGCAGACTGGGAATGCAGCAAAAAGGAAGGATAACTTAGGACACCTTATGACTTCCAATATCTCTAATGATAAAGTTAGCATTAAGGCACTTTACTTGAATGCTCGTAGCATCCGTAACAAAGCAGATGAACTAATGGCACAGATCATAGTGAATGATTATTATGTGGTAGGCATCACAGAGACGTGGTTACAGAGGGGTCAGGACTGGCAGTTAAACCTCCAAGGATTTTCAACTTATCAAAAAGACAGGGAGGTGGGCAGAGGGGATGAGGTTGCCTTGTTAGTTAAGAACAAAATTAAATCTATGGCACTGAATGACATAGGATTGGATGATGTGGAGTCTGTGTGGGAGGAATTGAGGAACCACAAAGGCAAAAAAACCATAATGGGAGTTATGTACAGACCTCCTAACAATGGTCAGGACCAAGGGTGCAACATGTACCGGGAAATAGAGAAGGCATGTCAGAAAGGCAAGGTCACGGTGTTCATGGGAGACTTCAATATATACTGGGTAAATAATGTTGCCAGTGAAACCAAAGAAAGGGAATTCATGGAATGCTTATAGGATGGCTTTTTGGAACAGCTTGTCATGGAGCCCACAAGGGAGCAGGCTATTCTGGACCTAGTGCTATGTAATGAACCAGACATTATAAAAGATCTTAAAGTAAGGGAACCCTTAGGAAGCAGCGATCATAATATGGTAGAGTTCAGTCTGCAGTTTGAAAGAGCGAAGGCAAAATCAGATGTAATGGTGTTACAGTTAAATAAAGGTAATTATGAGGGCATGAGAGAGGAACTGACAAAAATAGACTGGAAGCAGAGCCTAATGGGGAAGACAGTAGAGCAAAAATGGCAGGAGTTTGTGGGTATAATTGAGGACACTGTACAGAGGTTCATCCCCAAGAAAAGAAAGATTGTCCGGGGAGGGATTAGACAGCTATGGCTGACAAAGAAAGTCAGGAAATGTATTAAAGAAAAACAGAGATCCAATAAAGTGGCCAATAGCAGTGGGAAATCAGAAGATTGGAAAGGCTACAAAAACAGAGAATAACAAAGAGAGAAATAAGAAAGGAGAGGATCAAATATAAAGGTAGGCTAGCCAGTAATATTAGAAATGATAGTAAAAGTTTCTTTCAATACATAAGAAACAAATGACAGGCAAAAGTAGACATTGGGCCACTTCAAACTGATGTTGGAAGCCCAGTGATAGGAGATAAGGAAATAGTAGGAGAACTTAACAAGTACTTTGCGTCAGTCTTCACAGTGGAAGACATGAGTAATATCCCAACAATTAAAGGGAGTCAGGGGGCTGAGTTGAGTATGGTTGCCATTACAAAAGAGAAAGTGCTAGAAAAGCTAAAACTCTCAAAATTGATAAATCTCCTGGCCCCGATGGGATACATTCTAGAGTTCTGAGAGAGGTGGCTGAGGAAATAGTAAAGGTATTGGTTGAGATCTTTCAAAAGTCACTGGAATCAGAGAAAGTCCCGGATGATTGGAAGATCACTGTTATAACCCCCTTGTTCAAGAAAGGATCAAGACAAAAGATGGAAAATTATAGGTCAATTAGCCTAACCTCGGTTGTTGGTAAAATTCTAGAATCCATCATTAAGGATGAGGTTTCTAAATTCTTGGAGGAGCAGAGTCTGATTAAAGCAAGTCAACATGGATTTAGTAAGGGGAGGTTGTGTCTGACAAACCTGTTGGAATTCTTTGAAGAGGTGACAAGTAGGTTAGACCACTTGTGGTCTATCTAGACTTCAAAAAAGGCCTTTGATAAGGTGCCACACGGGAGGCTGCTGAGCAAGGTGAGGGCCCATGGTGTTTGAGGTGAGCTACTGGTATGGATTGAGGATTGGCTGTCTGACAGAAGGCAGAGAGTTGGGATAAAAGGTTCTTTTTCAGTATGGCAGCTGGTGACAAGCGGTGTCCCGCAGGGTTCAGTGTTGGGGCCGCAGCTGTTCACATTATATATTAATGATCTGGATGAAGGGACTGGGGGCATTCTAGCAAAGTTCGCCAATGATATGAAGTTAGGTGGACAGGCAGGTAGTACTGAGGAAGTGGGGAGGCTGCAGAAGGATCTAGACAGTTTGGGAGTGTGGTCCAGGAAATGGCTGATGGAATTCAACGTGAGCAAATGCGAGGTCTTGCACTTTGGAAAAAAGAATAAAAGCATAGACTACTTTTTAAATGTTGTGAAAATTCATAAAGCCAAAGTACAAAAGGAGTGCTAGTCGAGGATTCTGTAAAGGTAAACATGCAGGTTGAGTCCGTGATTAAGAAAGCGAATGCAATGTTGTCATTTATCTCAAGAGGGTTGGAATATAAAAGCACCGTTGTGCTACTGAGACTTTATAAAGCTCTGATTAGACCCCATTTGAAGTATGTGTCCACTTTAGGGCCCCACACCTCAAGAAGGACATACTGGCACTGAAGCGTGTCCAACGGAGATTCACACAGATGATCCCTGGAATGGTTGGTCTAACATACGAGGAACGGCTGAGGATCCTGGGATTGTATTCATTGGAGTTTAGAAGATTAAGGAGAGATTTAATAGGATCTTGCAAAATAATACATGGCTTGGAAAGGGTGGACGCTAGGAAATTGTTTCCGTTAGGCGAGGAGACTAGGACCCGTGGACACAGCCTTAGAATTAGAGGGGGTCAATTCAGAACAGAAATGCGGAGACATTTCTTCAGCCAGAGAGTGGTGGGCCTGTGGAATTCATTGCAGTGGAGGCCGGGACGCTAAATGTCTTCAAGGCAGATATTGATAAATTCTTGATGTCACAAGGAATTAAGGTCTATGGGGAGACTGTTGTAAGTGGAGTTGAAATGCCCATCAGCCATGATTGAATGGCGGAGTGGACTCGATGTGCCGAATGGCCTTACTTCCACTCCTATGTCTTATGGTCTTATAACTAACCTCGATCCTGTCTCGTCTAATATCTCGTACTTCATTCTTCTCCTCTACAATATTCTCCTTTTCCTGAGAGAAAACCAATGAGAAATGTTAGTTTAGCACCTCTCCAAACTCCACAGGGTCCACACTCAACTTCTCATTTCTGCCTTTGACTGGCCCTATTCCTACCCTAATCATCCTTTTTCTCCTCACATACCTATAGAAAGCCTTAGGGTTCTCCTTTATTCTATTTGTTAAAGACTGCACGTGTCCTCTCTTTGCTCTTCTTAATTCTCTCTTTAAGTCCTTCCTAGCTGATCTATAACTTTCCATCGCCTCATCTGAATCATCTTGCCTCATCAACACATAAGCGTCCTTCTTCTTCATAACAAGAAATGCAATTTCTGTTGTAAATCACACTTCCCTTACCTTATCACTTCCTCCCTGCCTGACAGGGACATACCTATCAAGGACACACAATACCTGTTCCTTAAAACAGCTCCACATTTCCATTGTCTGCATCCCCTGCATTTTGCTACCCCATTCTATGCATCCTGATTCTTGTCTAATCGCCATTATACTTGTCCTTGCCCCATTGATAAATCTTGAACTGTGGCATGTACCTATCCATTTCCATCGCTAAACTAAACATAACTGAATTATGGCTGAAAATGTGTTGCTGGTCAAAGCACAGCAGGCCAGGCAGCATCTTAGGAATAGAGAATTCGACGTTTCGAGCATAAGCCCTTCATCAGGAATGAGAGAGAGTAGCCAAGCAGGCTAAGATAAAAGGTAGGGAGGAGGGACTTGGGGGAGGGGCGATGGAGGTGGGATAGGTGGAAGGAAGTCAAGGTGAGGGTGATAGGCCGGAGTGGGGTGGGGGCGGAGAGGTCAGGAAGAAGATTGCAGGTTAGGAGGGCGGTGCTGAGTTGAGGGAACCGACTGAGACAAGGTGGGGGGAGGGGAAATGAGGAAACTGGAGAAATCTGAATTCATACCTTGTGGTTGGAGGGTTCCCAGGCGGAAGATGAGGCGCTCCTCATCTTCTTGTGTTGTTATGTTCTGCCGGTGGAGGAGTCCAAGGACCTGCATGTCCTCGGTGGAGTGGGAGGGAGAGTTAAAGTGTTGAGCCACGGGGTGGTTGGGTTGGTTGGTCCGGGTGTCCCTGAGGTGTTCTCTGAAGCGTTCCGCAAGCAAGCGGCCTGTCTCACCAATGAACTTGTGGCGGATATGGAAGGATCCCTTGGGGCCTTGGAGGGAAGTGAGTGTGGAGGTGTGGGCACAAGTTTTACATTTCCTGCGGTTGCAGGGGAAGGTGCCGGGGGTGGAGGTTGGGTTGGTGGGGGGTGTGGATCTGACGAGGGAGTCACGAAGGGAGTGGTCCTTGCGGAACGCTGATAGGGGAGGGGAGGGAAATATATCCTTGGTGGTGGGGTCCGTTTGGAGGTGGCGGAAATGACGGTGGATGATACGTTGTATGCGGAGGTTGGTGGGGTGGTAGGTGAGAACCAGTGGAGTTCTGTCCTGGTGGCAGTTGGAGGAGCGGGGCTCAAGGGCGGAGGAGCGGGAAGTGGAGGAGATGCGGTGGAGGGCATCGTCGATCACGTCTGGGGGGATTCTGCGGTCCTTGAAGAAGGAGGCCATCTGGGCTGTGCGGTACTGGTTGGGTATGGTCACTGTCTCCAAAGTACTCACCTTCAACTAAATCAAACACCTGGCCTGGTTCATTACCAAGCACCAGATCCAGTGTGGCCTCCCCTCTTGTTGGCCCTTTGACATACTGTGTCAGGAAACCTTCCTATACACATTGGACAAAAACTGATCCATCCGATGTACTAGAGTTATAGCATTTCCAGTCAATGTTGGGAAAGTTAAAGACCCCATAATGACCGCCCTGTTCCTTTCATTCCTACCCAGAATACTTTTGCTAATCCTCCCTTCCACCCTCCCTGCAATTCTGCGAAGGCTTATAAAAACTTCAAGCAGTGTGACCTCTCCTCTCCTGTTTCTAACCTCAGCCCACATTACCTCAGAAGTTGAGTCCTCATCAAAAGTTCTCTCAGCCACCGTTATACTATCCTTGACTAACAAGGCCATACCTCCCCCTCTTCGACCGCCTTGCCTGTTCTTAATGCAAGATCTAAACCCTGGAACCTGCAACATCCATTCCTCACCCTGCTCTATCCATGTCTCCGAAATGGCCACAACATCAAAGTCCCAGGTACCTATTCATGCTGCAAGCTCACTTACCTGACTTTGGATACTTCTGGCATTGAAGGAGATACACCTCAAACCACTTCGCTGTTTGCCAGCACATTCCTGTGAGCCTGACATCCTGTCCCTGTCCTTCCTAATCTCATCCTTCTGTGCATTGCAACTACACCTCCTGTTCCCATCCCTCTGCTGAGCTAGTTTAAACCCACCCAAACAGCACCAGCAAATTTCCCACCCAGGATATTAGTACCCCTCTGGTTCAAGTGAAGACTGTCCTGCTTATACAAATCCCACCTTCCCCAGAATAAGCCCCAATTATCCAAGAACCTGAAACCCTCCCTCCTGCACCATCCTTGCAGCCACATGTTCAGCTGATATCTCTCCCTATTCCTCGCCTCGCTATCACATGGCACGGGTAACAAACCAGAGATAGCAACTCTGTTCTAGCTCTCAGCTTCCACCCTAGCTCCCAGAAATCCTGCCTTATATCCCTCACCCTCTTTCTACCTATATCATTGGTACCTACATGGATAATGACTTGAGGCTGGTCACCCTCTCCCTTCAGGACCCCAAAGATACGATCCGAGACATCACGGACCTTGGCACCTGGGAGGCAACATACCAACCGTGAGTCTCGTTTGTTCCCAACAAACCTATCTGAGCCTCTAACTATGGAGTCCCCAATGACTGACACTCTCCTTTCCTTCTGTGCAACAGGGACAGGCTCTGTGCCAGAGACCTGGTCCCCACTGCATACCCCTGGTAAGTCATCCCCCTCAACAGTATCCCAAACGGTATACATGTTTTTCAGGGGAACGACCACAGGGGACCCCTCTACTGACTGTGATTTCCCCCTTCGAACAGTCACCTAGCTTTCTTCGTGCCTAGGAGTAACTACTTCCCTGTAACTCTTATCTATCACAGCCTCTGCCTCCCAAATGATCGGAAGTTCATCCAGCTCCTGCTTCAGTTCCCTAATGGTCTTAGAGGAGCAAGAGTTGGGTGCACTTCCTGCAAATGTACTTGGATGGGACACTAATGGCGTCCCTCACCTCAAACATCATTCAGGAGGAACATTGCTCTCCCTGCACTGCCACCCCTGCTAGTCCTCTTATCACAAAGTAAAAGAGACGCTTACCTGATATGTCCCTGGTCTTTAAGGTTAGGGAGGTAGTTGGGTGGGAGGCCATACAAAGGTAGGGTCTCAGGTTGAGGAAACATTGACATATAGCTGGATGGAAATCGAAATAATAAGTCCCTCCTTTCCCAGAAACCTCTGCTTTCTGACTTCAAATTTAAAAGCACATTAGACCAAGGAAAACCAATGGATGTTATCTACCTGACCATCAAGAAGGCCTTTGATAAGGTGCCACACGGAGGCTATTGAGCAAGATAAGGGCCCATGGTGTTACAGGCAAGGTGTTAGCATGGATAGAAGCCTGGCTGTCTGGCAGAAAGCAGACAGTGGGAATCAAAAGGCTCTTCTCAGAGTGGCAGCCAGTGACATGTGATGTTTTGCAAGGCTTAGTGTTGGGACCACAACTTTTCACTTTATACATTAACGATCTTGATGAAGGAACTGAAGGCATTCTGGTGAATTTTGCAGGTGATACAAAGATAGGTAGAGGGACAGGTAGCATTGAAGGAAATGAAAGCATTCTGGCGAAGTTTACAAATGATACAAAGATAGGTAGAGGGACAGGTAGCATTGAGAAGGCAAGGAGCTGCAGAAGGATTTGGACAGGTTAGGAGAATGGGAAAAGAAGTGGCAGATGGAGTACAATATGGGAAAGTGTGAGGTCATGGACCTTGGTAGGAAGTATAGAGGCATGGACTATTTTCTAAATGGGGAGAAAATTCAATAGTCTGAAGTGCAATGAGACTTGGGTGTTCTAGTACAGGATTCTCTCAAGGCAATCTTGCAGGTTGAGTCAGTAGTTCGGGAGGCAAATGCAATGATGGCATTTCTTTTGAGAGGACTTGAATTTAAAAGCAAGGGTGTACTTCTGACACTCAATAAGGCTCTGATCCGGCCACATTTAGAGTATTGTGTGCAGTTTCGGGGCCCGTATCTCAGGAAAAATGTACTGGCCCTAGAGTATGTTCAGAGGAGATTCATGAGAATGTTCCCAGGAATAAACAGCTTAACATATGAGGAACTCTGGGTCTGTACTTGATGGAGTTTAGAAGGATGAGGGGTGATCTAATTGGAACTTACAGAATACTGAATGACCTGGACAGAATGGAAGTTGTGAAGATGTCTCCATTGGTACGAGAGACTAGGACTTGAGGGCACAGCCTTCAAGTAAAGGGAAGACCCTTTAGAACAGAGATAAGGAGAAACTTCTTCAGCCAGACTGCGGTTTCATTATTAGATTAGCTTACTTACAGTGTGGAAACAGGCTCTTCGGCCCAACAAGTCCACACCAACCCACCGAAGCGCACCTACCCATTCCCCTAACACTACGGGCAATTTTTTTAGCATGGCCAATTCACCTAACATGCACAACTTTGGACTGTGGGAGGAAATGTGAAAACTCCACACAGTCAGTCGCCTGAGGCGGGAATTGAACCCGGGTCTCTGACGCTGTGAGGCAGCAGTGCTCATCACTGTGCCACCATGAAATCTGTGAATCAATGGAGTTTACTGCCACAGAAGGCTATGGAGGTCAGGTCATTGAGCACATTTAAAATGGAGATAGATAGGTTCTTGATTTTTAACAGGGATCAAGGATTACAAGGAGAAAGTGAGAGAATGGGGTTGAGAAACTTAGCAGCCATTATTGAATGGACGAGCAGACCAGATGGGCTGAATGGCCTAATTTCTGTTCCTATGTCTTATGGTCTTATGATTGAGCTGAAGGATTAAAGTTATGTTTTCTTCTCTCTCTTTACCCTGCAGGTGATCCTTCAGACCTTATTGCACCAGGAACTTTATGTTATATGTCCTAACATTTCTATTTCCATTCAGACTCTCTTGCCCATTTGCAAAGTGTATTTTGTTGTTTGCTGTGTTAATATGCTACGTAAGTTGTGTTTGCAGCAATTTTAAAATATAGCCCTTTCAAGATTTACATCATAACTGAGGTCAATTACCAACTGCAATGGGATCTTGGGAAAACAAGTATGGTAATCATTACATCATGTCACTGTTCACTTTATATTGCCAAAGGATTTCTAGGATATGCATGGGGATGAATCAGGAGGGTGTGTTCACAGGTAACATACCTCAATTGTTGGCATTAATTTAACATTTACAGGTTTCAATTAGTGGCCAGGTATGAAGGCTATCCATAGACTTTCTCCCATTGACTTAATTTTGGCAGACAGGGTTGGATCCCCAACCTCACATCTGACTAAATGGCCCCCTTCTCTAAACTTGCCGTAGAGGAAAGCACAATAGTTCAGCTATTAACTCATCGTTCTCTCTCCAAAGATGCAGCACAAGTATTTACAGTACTTTTTTTTATTCTGGATTTCCAGCAGCTCGGTGTTTTGTTTTTGATTCAACTACACGTTTTTGTGATATGATTCTGAGTATAAGAAATGCTCGTTACTCCAGATCATTTTGTGTGAATAAGGATACAATGATGTGCTCTTCATGTCATTGTAGACTGACTCCTCTACCATAGTATAGACTGTTTAAAAAATGAGTTGAACATCATCCGTGCACCTTGTGACCTGCCCTTGCCCAAGATTTCCACAGGAATTCAATGCATTTGGACAGGAAACAGTATAATGACGTATTGGAATCAATCACAGGCAACACCAGAACCTAACAATTGAGAAAAACAACCAGTGACTTGAAACTTTTCTACAATGTGAATCAAATACTGGAATGCATCTGGAAATCATTTGATCATAAGATTATTTAAATCCTTCCATAACTGGTGAACACACATTTGGAATGTTTGACATTTCAAGCTACCATGTCTTCAAAATGCTTGGGGTGGGGAGGTGTTTAGAGAAAGTCAAACAGGATTACTAAGGATTTAAGTTGGAGAGACTTACTTACCAAAGTGAAATTGTTTTACTGGTAGACTGAGAGGACAAAAACCCAGAATTTAAAATATTGAAAACTTCCCACATTACTCGGCACTTTAGGAGAACTTGATCAGCTCGGAAGCACTTTGGAAAGGCCTAAGGTTTTAAAAGATGCTATGTATATATGATTTTTTGAAAAACATGAATTATCATGAAGCAATATGGAATTATTGTATGGGCAACAAAACTAACAGTATCGGTTAATGATTAAAATGCTCTTTTCTACTCATTTTAATATGCAATCTTTACACAAGATCAATAAAATCAATAAGTTAACAGAA
The DNA here is from genome assembly GCF_020745735.1 of Hemiscyllium ocellatum. NCBI lineage: Eukaryota > Metazoa > Chordata > Chondrichthyes > Orectolobiformes > Hemiscylliidae > Hemiscyllium > Hemiscyllium ocellatum. The sequence goes on from NC_083402.1 coordinate 50,266,885, forward strand.
ACTTAGAATAGAAACTTATAAAATAGAAATTAAAATATTATTAATTATCCTATATTAGGTCTGAGGACCTATTTGTTTAATGTTGGTAGAAAGTGAACCACCATGAATCATAAAGCATCATGTTTTGACATGATATCACTTTGTGAGTGATAGCTATAGGTACAAGTAACATTGACTGGCTGGACATAGGAGCAAAGAGTCAAGATTAGAGTGGTGCTGGAAAAGCACAGCAGGTCAGGCAGCATCCGAGGAGAAGGAAGATCGACGTTTCAGGCACCGTTTTTTTCCACCCAAGACCAGATAATGTCATTAACTTTGGTGTTGAGCTATTTCCCTCATGTTAAGATTTGCACATTTGGGTTTCTATTTATCATGGCGGAGGATAATGCAATGAATATGGAGGTTAGTGAGGTGGAGGTGAGGAACGGGGGGGTACTGTCCTTGTTGCGGTTGGAGGGGTGTGGTTTGAGGGCGGAGATACAGGATGTGGATGAGATGCGCTGGAGGGCATCATCAACCATGTGGGAGGGCCGCTGCAGGAATTGGAAAACCTGTGGCCATACCTCCCCCCTCACTTCCTTCCAAGGCCCCAAAGGAGCTTTCCACATCCATCAAAGTTTCACACGCATCTTCACACATGTCATTTACTGCATCCGTTGCTCTCGATGTGGTCTCATCCACATTGGGGAGACAGGATGCCTACTCACAGAGCGCTTCAGAGAACCATCTCCAGTACACACGCACCAATCAACCCTACTGTCCCATGGCCAAACACTTCAACTCCCCATCCCACTCTGCTGAGGACATGCAGGTTCTGGGCCTCCTCTATCACCACTCCTTTTCCACCCGACACCTGGAGGAAGAACGCCATAACGTCCGCCTCAGGACAGTCCAATCACATGGCATCAATGTTGAATTCACCAGTTTCCTCATTTCCTCTCGCCCACCTTACCCCAGTTCCAACTCTCCAGCTCAGCACCGTCCTCATGACCTGTCCCAACTGTTCATCTTCCTTCCCACCTATCCGCTCCCACCATCCCCTCTGACATATCACCTTCCCCCCATGTCCATCCACCCATTGCACTCTCAGCTACCTTCCCCCCCCAGCCCTCCCCCTCCCATTTATTTGTCCACCCCGAAGCTCTCAGTCTCATTCCTGATGAAGGGCTTTTGCCTGAAACGTCGATTTTCCTGCTCCTCGGATGCTGCCCGATCTGCTGTGCTTTTCCAGCACCACACTCTCGACTCTAATTTTAGCATCTGCAGTACACGTTTTATAGACAATAGACAATAGGTGCATCAGTAGGCCATTCTGCCCTTCGAGCCTGCACCACCATTCATTATGATCATGGCTGATCATCCTCAATCAGTATCCTGCTCCTGTCTTATCTCTATCACCCTTGATTCCACTAAACTTGAGAGCTCTATCCAACTCTTTCTTAAATGAATCCAGAGACTGGGCCTCCACTGCCTTCTTGGGCAGAGCATTCCACACACCCACCACTCTCTGGGTCAAGAAGTTTCTCCTCAGCTCTGTCCTAAATGGCCTACCCCTTATTTTTAAGCTGTGTCCTCTGGTTCGGGACTCACCCGTCAGCGGAAACATGTTTCCTGCCTCCAGAGTGTCCAATCCTTTAATAATCTTATACGTCTCAATCAGATCCCATCTCAGTCTTCTAAACTCAAGGGTATACAAGCCCCAGTCACTCCAAACTTTCAATATAAGATAGTCCCGCCATTCCAGGAATTGACCTTGTGAACCTACGCTGCACTCCCTCAATAGCCAGAATGTCTTTCTTCAAATTTGGAGACCAGAACTGCACACAATATTCAAGGTGCGGTCTCACTAGGGCCCTGTACAGTTGCAGAAAAACCTCTTTGCTTCTATACTCAATCCCTCTTATTATGAAAGCCAGCATGCTATTAGCCTTCTTCACTACCTGCTGTACCTGCATGCTTGTCTTCATTGACTGTTGTACAAGAACACCCAGATCTCTTTGTACTACCCCTTTACCTAACATGACTTCATTTAGGTAGTAATCTGCCTTCCTGTTCTTGCCACAAAAGTGCATAACCATACATTTATCCACATTAAACTGCATCTGCCATGCATCTGTCCATTCACCTAACCTGTCCAGGTCACCCTGTAATTTCCTAACATCCTTCTCACATTTCACCCTGCCACCCAGCTTAGTATCATCAGCAAATTTGCTAATGTTACAATTAATACCATCTTCTATATGATTAATATATATTGTAAAAAGCTGCGGTCCCAGCACTGATCCCTGTGGTACCCCACTTATCACCGCCTGCCATTCCGAAAGGGAGCCATTAATCACGACTCTTTGTTTCCTGTCAGCCAACCAACTTCCAATTCAAGTTAGTACTTTGCCCCCAATACCATGTGCCCTAATTTTGCTCACTAACCTCCTATGTTGGACTTTATCAAAGATTTCCTGAAAGACCAGGTACACTACATCCATTGGATCTCCCTTGTCCATCTTCAGGGTTACATCCTCAAAAAATTCCAGAAGATTGGTCAAGCATGATTTCCCCTTCATAAATCCATGCTGACTCTGACCTATCCTGTTACTGCTATCCAGATGTGTCGTAATTTCATCCTTTATAATTGACTCCAGCATCTTTCCCACCACTGAGGTCAGACTAACTGGCCTATGATTTCCTGCTTTCTCTCTCGCTCCTTTCTTAAAAGTGGTACAACTTTAGCCACCCTCCAATCTGCAGGAACTGATCCTGAATCTATCGAGCTCTGGAAAATAATCACCAACGCATCCACAATTTCTAGAGCCACCTCCTTCAGTACCCTGGGATGTAGACCATCAGGCCCCGGGGACTTATCAGCCTTCAGACTTAACAGTCTCTCCAGCACCAATTCCTGGCAAATATAAATTCCCTTCATTTCAGGTCCTTCAGCCACTGTTACCTCTGGGAGACTGTTTGTGTCTTCCCCAGTGAACGCAGATCTGAAGTACCAATTCAACTCTTCTGCCATTTCTTTGTTCCCCGTGATATATTCCCCTGTTTCTGTCTTCAAGGGCCCAATTTTAGTCTTAACCACTTTTTTCCCTTTCACTTACCTAAAAAAGCTTTTACTATCCTCCTTTATATTTTTGGCCAGTTTACCTTCATTCCTCATATTTTTTCTCTGCCTATTTCCTTCTTAGTAATCCTCTGTTGTTCTTTAAAAGCTTCCCAGTCCTCCGTTTTCCCACTCATCTTTGCTATGTTATACTTTTTCTGTTCTGACTTTATACGTTTCTTAAATTCCCTCATCAGCCACGGCCACCCCGTCTCCTCATAGGATCTTTCTTCCTTTTTGGAATGAACTGATCCTGCATCTTCTGCATTATACCCAGAAATATCTGCCATTGTTCCCCCACTGTTATCCCTGCTAAGGTATTGCATCATTGAACTTTGGCCAGCTCCTCCCTCATAGCTCCATAGTTCCCTTTATTCAACTGAAATATCAAAGTGAGTAGATGTGCACTGTGCAGCTCCCAAGAGTCCTCAATAATTATGCCCTGTAAATTTAACCTATTTACATCTATTGCTATCATGTAGTGAACTAACAGGTTATGAAAGACAATTGTCTCTTCTGTTTAGACTCACCAGTGGTCTATCCTCTATCACTGATAATTAAATGGCATTCAACTCAGTACAGAGAAATAGGACTGCTGACAAACTACCTAAACCAGAATACAACATACCAGTGAAGGTGGTGGTATCTGAAAATAATACAGCAGCAATAATGACACAGCTGTCTCTGCTGGGATCTTATATGATATTGTCAGATTGGTTGGAGCTTAATGCAGCCTTATATATTAATCTTTTCATAATCATTACCTTATATAACAGAATTGAACGCTATAAGGAGAAGTATGACAAATGATATTATTCAAAACGTGCTCTGTTCCTTTGATTTTGAAACTATAAAAATAATTTCTGCTGATCAATATTGGTATTATTAAATATTATCATTTGTACTTACATTTTCATTATTACTTCCAGGAGTCAGAATACTGTGCATTGTTCTGTCTGCTTGGAAGTCTTCTCTGTGGTTACATCTTAGGTGATTACATCAATATGGTGTGATCATTTAAGTCTGAGGTCAGAGTGGATTAAATGGGCTAAATGGTTTTCCATTATATAATTTCTTGTGTTGACAAAACTAAAGCAATCCTGAATCTGGAAGATGTTTCATAGATGAATGAACAGCAATATCTGATTCATAGATGTATAATTCCTCAGAATAGTGCTAGATTAGATAACAAGTATCTTTGACCTTCTATTTGGTCCCTCATTAATGTCCAAAGATTTATTTTACCAACAATAATTTTCACTTTTATGGCACTATTAAGTAACATAATAAGATCGACTGAGGTGCTTCTTGGAGGTGATAATAACTAACTAACTGATAGAGTACTGAAGCATGTGGAGGAAAAGCTGAAGTTCTGGTTAAAGGCAAGGTCAGATAGGAAAATTATTAAATAATCTTTTCAGAGAGATATAATAAGTTAATAAACTGCCAAAATAAGTCATTGGAGTAATTTAAAATAGGGTTGGTAAATATATTGCAACAGTAGTGAAGATATCACTTTCATAAATAAAATGCCACATTCATTTATAAAATGATACTTATGTATAGTCTTTGAAGCTAAGGCCAAGCATGTACCAAGTTACATTAATTATAAGTAATCAGAGATTCAAATGTTTCACTTGTATGTATGAAATTTATTACAGTGGAACTGTTTAGATTAGTTACGTTGTTTTTGGTTTAACTTAATGATTTTCATTGTCTTAATATGTTCGGATCTGAAGTCTTCAGTGTGTTCTTGCAGTTTCAAGAATAAACAACCTTTTCATTCTTTTCTATGGATGTAAACAGGTATTCACTAAGACATCTATCTCCACAGGAGAACCATTTTTAGGTAAAACATAGACCAAATATGCATCACCAAGTCACCATGGCAACAAAGTAAGCACTTCACTTATTATAACATTTAGTCAGTTTTTTTTTGAATTCTGAAGCCCCATATAGAGCCAGTGACAGCTTTTATTCAATAATCCTATAAAAGAAATTGGGTTTACTTTTTAGTAAAATGCTAAGAGCAAAGAAAGTTCTTGATTGTGCGTCACTATGCAGCTCATTTCCTAATTGTGTGAACAACTAGTTTAAACAGATCTTTGTACAAAGATTCAGCAGTTTAGGAAAACACAAGCTTCTTATGGCCTTAGTGAATGGATTAGTGAACTTTTTTTTTAACATTCATTCACGGGATCTGGGCATTACTGGCAAGGCTAATTTTTGTTGTGCATCCCTAACTATCCTTAAACTGAATGGGTTTCCAGGAAATTACTGTGAGTCTGGAGTCATATTTTGGACAGACTGAGTTATTCTGGTGAATTTCCTTCCCTGAAGAATGTTAATGAGCCAGATGGGTTTCAACAAGAAATAATGATTGCCATTATGGTCAGAACTACTGCAAATAACTTTGTATTCCACATTAATTAGTTGAGCTTAAATTCCATTAGCTATCATGGTGGGATTTGAGCCCATGTCCCAAAGCAGTCATCTGGATCCCTGGCTTACCAGTCTAGACATTACCATTGAATCTCGCAATAATTAAACACCGTTTCAAGCTGACCATTTCAAATTTCAATCTGAATTTTAATAGTGACAGGGCAGAATTTATTGCAGGAATTTATTTGTATCATTAACCAATGACTTCTGCCTGTAACTCTCCAATAAATCTGTAGGAAGTGCTGTTCAGACAGAATTATGTTCAGATAAAAACAACAGACTATGTGATCAGTGTATTACCAAATGCTTGACAGTTGTTGTTTATGTATCATACATTTAAAGTTCAGATAGGTTTCATGACTGACATCTCTATCACCAACTCAATAGTAACTTCTCCATCACTGTGTAACAGTTCAACAGTTTTAAAAGATCTACTGAATGCACTTTAACAACTCATAAGCTTACTTGGACATCACTGTCTTACTCAACTACTGTATAGGATTAAATTTAAAACACCATCTCCTCCAAGTTCTGCTTCATGTCGCATATCAGCTTGTTTTCAGACATAAAATTTTATTTGCTAGTTCTTTTTTTTAAAAAAAGCTTCTTGCTAATCCCATTATGAGAATGCCATGATCATGAAGATGCAGTATTCTGAGGAACTGCTGAAAAGGCAATAAATGAAGTTTTGTTAATAACATTGATGCCTAAGACAATTTTTTATAGATCTTTAAAAACAAGAGATCCTGTTAATGTGCATTGTTTGTTTGACCAAAATTCACTAAGAAAAACATCAAAACCAGTTTAAATAATTATAGGATTTCAAACACAAATTACATTCACCTGCAAATCGGGTTCGCATGATCTTACAGTTCTTCAAAAAGCATCACCGATCCACAAACCTGACTATGTCCCATTTGAGCTAATCACCATTGTGAAGTAATGTTAATTGCACCAGTGTGTAAGCTTTTCAGCAGCTCTTAAACTACACATGCTGACAATTGTGCATGACAATGAATCTTAGAGTCTACAACACCGGAAAAAAGGCCCTTCAGCTCATTATGTCTGTGTCAGTCAAATACAATCACATATCTATGTTAATTCCAGTTTCTAGCTCTTGGCCAACAGCGTTCTATGCCTTGGTATTGCAAATGTATATCTAAATACTTCTTGTGTTCTTCTACCTCTACCACTCTTACCTTAAATCTATGCACCTTGTCATTGACCCCTCCACCAAAAGGAAATGTTTCTTCCTGTCTATTCTGTGTATGCCCCTCATAATTTTATCTCAATCATGTGTCTCCTCAGTCTACTCTACTCCAAGGAAAACAACCGCTGTCTATTGAATCTTCCTTCATAACTTAAAGTCTGCAGCCCAGGCAACATCCTAGTAAATCTTCTCTGTACCCTCTCCAGTGCAATCACATCTCTTCTGTAATATAGTTTCCAGAACTGCACACAATGCTCGAGTTGTGGCTTAACTAACTTTTTATATAGTTCCAACATAACCTCCCTACTCTTAAACTACATACCTTGGCTAATAAAGCAAAGTATCCCCCAAAGAATCATCTAGATTAAAAATGTTATCTTCCTCTCTCTCTGTGATGCTGCCTGACTCTCTATGATTTCCAGCATTTTTTTGTTTTCAGTATCATCTCATACTTATCCGAATTCCATTTGCCACTGATCAGCCATTTGACCAATCTATCTATATCCTCCTTTAATCAGCAATTCAATAATTTTTAAAAGCCATTTTCATTTATTTGAAATTGGATTACTTGTAAGGTGGACTAAACAAAACTGGTGAAGAATATTAAGAAAATTACTCGTGATTTTAGGTATTGCCAATGGGTTGAATCTTTTTTTTCTTTAGCTAAGTGTCAGTTGCATTGCACTGTTTGAAGGACTCTTCACTGTGAGACTTAGCCTGGTTTCTAACTGTATCTTACCAAAGATTAACTAAATTCCCCAATCTATGCTTTCTCTCTATTCCCATTTACCAACCCATTTTCTCAATAAAACACAGCTGCTAGGATATCCCAAAATTGCCTGGATCCTTGTTCCTGGTGCCACCTTCAAAAGCTAGTTGTATACCTAGACAAACACTTTTTGTCCAGAGTTACCCTGTATGGTTCCTGATATTTACCTCAGGTAGAGAAGAAAAGGAAAATTTAGTAACTGATTTTGCATGCAGGGACCTAGAGATCCTGCTGGACAGGTTCGTGCACAGACAGGATCTCCTCTTTCCCAGGACCAAAGTGGAAGCCACAACATCAGATCATGCCAGTCTTAGCTGAGGTTTCTATCTTGGTCTGTACAGTCGCAACCATTTAGAGAAATGCCCAGCAGTGTAGGAAGAAGTCCTATGGTGTGAACAAGGAAGAGACATTGTCTGGGGATGCAAAGATCTGAGGGCTTCGGAGCCAATATCGGAGAAGAAAGACAACTTGCAGCATATGAGTCTGTTGCCCTTATTGTCAAAAAAAAGCCCAAATGGAGAAAGATTTGTATAGTAGCTAACTTTGCAAACAATACAAATACAGTTGGAAAACTAAGTTCCCAAGAATGACAGAAATAGTTTACAGGGAGATATTGATAGGTTAAATAAGTGGGCAAAATGTTGCTATGCAGTTGGTCATTTTGAAATGGAGAATGAAACAACAGAGTATTATTTAAATGGAGAAAACTGCAGAAAGCTGCAACACGAAGAGACTTGGAGCTACTTGTGCATAAAATACAGAATGCTAACACACAGATGTAGCAGGTAATCAGGAAGGTTGGTTACCAGAAAAAAGAAGGAACATTTACCTTTATTTCATGGGGTTTGGAGTATAAGATACTGTGAGCAGTTTTGGTCCTTTTATTTAAGGAAAGATATTGTTTCACTGGAGGCAGTTCAGAGAAGGTTTATTAGGATAATCCCTGGTATGGAGGATTATCTTATAAGCAAAGGTTAAACAGAGTGGGAATCTACTCATTGGCGTTTAGAAGAATGAAAGATAATCGCTTTGAAACATACAGGATTCTTAAGGGACTTGACAGGGTAAATGCTAACTGGATGCTTCCCGGCATTGGAGAAGAGGTCGTAGTCTCAGAATAGAAGGGTGCCAATTTAAGACTGAGGTGAGGAAGAATTTCTTCCCTGAGAGGATTGTGAGCTTCTGAAACTCCTTGTCACAGAGAGCTATGGGGGCAGATATATCCTAGTGTATATCTATGCCTGAAATCTCTTGATTTTTGATCAGTTGGGGAATCAAAAGCTACAAAGAAAACAGAATAAATGAACATGAGGAATGCGAGATCAGTCATGATCCTACTGAATGGCAAAGAAGGCTCAAGGGATCAAGCAGTCTACTCCTGTTCCTATTTCTTTTGGGCTAAAGTCTAAGAATGTTAATATTGTTCTCCACTCATCAGCTTAAGCACCACCATCTTCTTTCTACTACTTCAGTCACTCTATCTCTGTGTGTTGCATTCACCTTCCACCAAGGTTCAAGTGCTTTAACTCTCATTATTGCTTGCAACACCTTACCACCTGCCCACACCCAACCTAATCTCTGATGCCACTAACCCTGTACACCCTCTTGTATGGCCTACTGACTCACTTGGGAAGTCTTCCTACCTGCACCAGGTTGGCAGCTGTGATGCCCACTTTAATCTCCCATAAAACGTGCCTCTCCCACATTCCAGGAGGAAAACAAGTCCTTATTAGGGCAGAAAGAATCAAGATGAGAGGTTAGCTGTCTGATGTTCAGATCATCGCTTCTTATTGGGAGAGCTCTGATTACCCAAAGTGGCTGACTGACCATTCCAAGGCCCTTGCCTGTAGTCCAAGGCTGTTCTTGACTGACTGTGCTGAGTCCCTCTGAGTGAACGTTATCTTCCTTGACTTGACTGAGGACTGCTCACAACCATGACAAGCTTCCTGGCTTTGTGCCTGTATGGTACAGAAATGCAGCAATACTTTTGAGTCTAGAATCTCTGGCTGAGGGGTCATGTAATGCTGTGAGCATCCAGGTAGGTTCAAAGTGAGTGACCACTAAGAGAGCAAGTGAACAGCCCTGAGATGCAGCTTGGTCCAGTCCATTAATCATGTGGGAGGCCCCAGCACACAATATTCTCGCAGGTGCATTACAATAGTTGTCTTTGCAATCCAAGGTGCAGCATTGAAGTGCAGTAGTATACTGTAAGTGGACCAGAGATGCACCATGAGAGTTCTTAGAGGCTGGCACATGTTGGATGCTATTACCTGAGGATATAGGGTGGTGCCTGTGGAGTATACCCTGAGAAAGGCATTAACTTCATTTTGGTGTGTATAGGAAACAGTGAAGACATTACAGAGAACAAGGGCATTAAAGGTGAAAGTACAGAGTGAATAAATCAACAACTGAGATAGTAGCAAATAGATTTCAAGAAGATTTAGACAGTTGAGAGTTTGGAAGTCAGGCTTTATATTTTGCAGAAATATTTATTGGAAGGGAAGACACAAGAATGAGTTTGATTGGATGTGGGCAGGAGAATGAAAATTATTGGAGATGGCTTTGTGATCAACTTTGTTTCTCCTTTGCAAATGTTGCCAGATCAATTGATTATTAAATTTAGATTAGTTACAAATAGGCATAAGTAGTAATCAAAAGTGTCAATATTCCTCTGAAAGAGAGTTAATTTCAGTAAATTGAAAATAGATGTGACCCAAATAGACTTGAAACAAATAATACACAACAGTCAATAAAGTTGAAATTATTTAGAAACAGCAAAAATTAAAACTTTCCTGTTTGGAATCATATCTAGCACAAAGAATATGGTTCTAATTGTTGGAAGTGAATATCCTCACTTCTAGGACATTGCTGCAGTTCACCAGGTCACTATCCTAGGCTCAACCATTTTTATCTGCCTTCACTAATGGCCTTCTCACATGAGTGAGACAACCGGAATGGAGGAAGATTTTCTTCTCACAGAATAGTATTTTGTGGATTTCTTTAACATAGAAGGTGTCGAGGTTCGGTCATGAAGTATATTCAAGACTGAGATAGATTTTTCATTAATATGGGAATTAAGAGTTTACTGATGGTCAAGATGGTGGTGGAATCGGAAGCTCCTCTGGTCTTTCTGTTTATTTCTCATTTTCTTCTTTTTTTTCTCCTTTTTTCAAACTTGATGTTCTCTCCTGAGGTAGTGCGGGCTGGAAGTATGGAGCAGAGAGGCCTGGAGGCCCGAGCAAAGTGGAGATGACCAGTGGGCCCTGAGTGGAGTGGGGATGAGCTGTGATCTGGAGGCCTGAGCAATGAGGGACAGTTGTTGGACTGGAGACCAGTGAAGGCATGCAAGCTGAGGCAGACCACATGTGGAAGCTCCTCATCCTGATCTACTGAGAGACTATAATGCTTATCTTTTTAACTTTATTCTCATTTTTCTAATTTGTATGATGAACAACTGTAAATAATGTAACTTTTGTTACTTTCATTTCCCTTTGTTTCTGTATTTTGTATCTAAAATAGGTGCTTTGTACCTAAGATGGCAGCCTATGGGGCGACATTGTGAACTTTTCACTGTATTCCTGTACTTCTGTACTTGACTACACATAACAATAAAGGATATTCTACTTCTAAAATTTTCTATTGCGGAATTTTTTATTAATGGTTGCAAATTGTTCAGTTCCATTCATACCTCCTCAGATTATAAAGGAATGTGTAATGTATGCATCAAGACATGATCAGAATTCAGGCTTGGTTGGTAAGTGGCAAGTAGTACTCTTGCCAGCCAAATGCAAGTCAACTAACATATCCAGCAAGAGAGAATATAACTACATCCTTTTGATACACAATGGCATTACCATCATTCCTACCATCAATAGCTTTGACCATTAATAGTCAATCATAACTGACCAGAAACTGAACTAGACCAGGAATGTGTATATTTGGCATTTGTCTCCTGACACCCCTGAAAATTCAGTTTGTACATGTGGAAAGTTTTGCACACGCACATTTTATGAAATGTCCTGCCAGTGAAAAATATGGAAGCACCCAAATAAACACAGTAAATAAGAGTGAACAGGATAAAATGACATTACTACAAGGAAAACACATGTGAGCACTGATATGGCTACAAACACAGGTCAAATGCATGGAATTCTGTGATAAATGCCTTATGTTCAAAATCAACCTTCGTGGAGCTATGAACCTGCACTCCAAGGTCTTTTTGTTCAGCAACACTCCCTAGGACCTTACCATTAAGTGTATAAGTCCTGCTAAGATTTGCTTTCTCAAAATGTAGTACCTCATGTTTATCTAAATTAAACTCCATCTGCCACTTCTCAGCCCACATGCCCATCTCATCAAGATCTCATTGTAATCTGAGGTAACCCTCTTCGCTGTCCACTACACCTCCAATTTTGGTGTTATCTGCAAACTTACTAACTATACCTTTTATGCTCACATCCAAAACATTTATTTAAATGAGGAAAAGTAGTGGACCCAGCACTGATCTTTGTGAAACTCCTCTAGTCACAGGCCTCCATTCTGAAAAACAACTCTCCACCACCACCCTTTGTGTTCGACCTTTGAGACAATTTTGTATCCAAATGGCTAGTTCTCCCTATATTCCATGAGATCTAACCTTGCTCACCAGTCTCCCATGAGGTACCTTGTTGCATGCCTTACTGAAGTCCATATAGATCACATCTACTGCTCTGATTTCATTAGTCCTCTTTGTTACTTCTTCAAAAAATGCAATCAAGTTTGTGAGACATGATTTCCCAACCACAAAGCAATGTTGATAATCCCGAATCAGTCCTTCCCTTTCCAAATACATGTACATCCTGTCCCTCAGGATTCCGTCCAACAACTTGCCCACTACCGACGTCAGGCTCACGGGTCTATAGTTCCCTGGCTTGTCTTTACCGCCCTTCTTAAACAGTAGCACCACGTTAGCCAACCTCCAGTCTTCCGGCACCTCACCTGTGACTATCGATGATACAAATATCTCAGCAAGGGGCCCAGCAATCACATCCCTAGCATCTCACAGAGTTCTGGGGACCTGATCAGGTCCTGGGGCTTTATCCACTTCTTTGCGTTTCAAGACATCCAGCACTTCTTCCTCTGTAATATGGACACTTTTCGAGATGTCACCATCTATTTCCCTACATTCTATATCTTCTATGTCCTCTTCCACAGTAAGTGGTGGATGCAAAATACAGAGATGCAAAATACTTACTTAGTATCTCCCCCATCTCCTGTGGCTCCACATAAAGGCTACCTTGCTGATCTTTGAGGAGCCCTCTCTCTCCCTAGTTACCCTTTTGTCCTTAATGTATTTGTAAAAACCCTTTGGATTCTCATGCCCCCTTTTTGTCTCCCTTAAGTATACTCCTACTGCCTTTATATTCTTTGAAGGATTCACTCAATCTACCCTATCTTTACCTGATATTGCTTCTTTCCTTTTCTGAACCAAACGCTCAATTTCTTTCATCATCCAACATTCCCAATACATACCAGCCTTCCCTTTCACCCTGACAGGAATATACTTTCTGTGGATTCTCGTTATCTCGTTTCTGAAGGCTTCCCATTTTCCAGCCATTCCTTTACCTGCGAACATCTGCCCCCAGTCAGCTTTTGAAAGTTCTTGCCTAATACTGTAGAAATTGGCCTTTCTCCAATTTAGAACTTCAACTTTTAGATCTGGTCTATCCTTTTCCATCACTACTTTAAAGCTAATGGAATTATGATCACTGGCTCCAAATTGCTCCCCCACTGACATCTCAGTCACCAGTCCTGTCCTATTTCCCAAGTGTAGATCAGGTTTTGCACATTCTCTAGTAGGTACATCTACATATTGAATCAGAAAATTTTCTTCTACACATAAAACAAATTCTACTCCATCTAAACCCTTAACATTATGGCAGTCCCAGTCTACGTTTGGAAAGTTAAAATCCCTTACCATAACCACCCTATTATTCTTGCAGATAACTGAGATCTCCTTACAAATTTATTTCTCAATTTCCCATTGACTCTGAGGAGATCTATAATACAATCACAATAAGGTGATGATCATCTCTTTCTTATTTCTCAGTTCCATCCTAATAACCTCCCTGTATTTCCAGGAATATCCTCCCCCAGCACAGCTGTAATGCTATCCCTTATCAAATACACCACTCCCCCTCCTCTCTTGCCTCCCTTTCAGTCCTTCCTGCAACATTTGTATCCTGGAACATTAAACTGCCAGTTCTGTCCATCCTTGAGCCATGTTTCTGTAATTGCTCTGATATCCCAGTCCCATGTTCCTAACCATGCCATGAGTTCATGTGCCTTCCCTGTTAGACCCCTTGCATTGAAGTAAATGCAGTTTAATTTGTTAGTCCTACCTTGTTCTCTGCTTTGTCCCTGCCTGCTCTGACTGTTTGACTCGCCTTTGTTCTCAACTGTTCCAGTCTCAGATTGATCTCTTTCCTCATTATCTCCCTGGTTTCCATCCCCCCCCATCTTACTCGTTTAAATCTTCCAGAGCAGCTGTAGCAAATCTCCCTGCTAGTATATTAGTCCCCTTCCAATTTAGGTGCAATCCGTCCATCTTGTACAGGTCAGTTCTTTCCCAAAAGAGCTTCCAATGATCCAAAAATGTGAATCCTTCTCCCATACACCAACTCCTTAGCCATGCATTCATCTGCTGTATCCTACTATCCCCGCTCTCACTAGCTCATAGCACCGGGAGTAATCCAGATATTACTATTCTCGAGGACCTCCTTTTTAAATTCCTGCCTAACTCTCTGTAATCTTTCACCACTTGTGCACAGTGACATCACTGTGTACCAAAACAACATGAATTGCAGCATCTCATCAAAGTTCCTAACACACGTGACTGAAAGCAAGTGCATATATTGTGAAAGACTAGACTAGACTTACAGTGTGGAAACAGGCCCTTCGGCCCAACAAGTCCACACCGACCCGCCGAAGCGCAACCCACCCATACCCCTACATTTACCCCTTACCTAACACTACGGGCAATTTAGCATGGCCAATTCACCTGACCCGCACATCTTTGGACTGTGGGAGGAAACCGGAGCACCCGGAGGAAACCCACGCAGACACGGGGAGAACGTGCAAACTCCACACAGTCAGTCGCCTGAGTCGGGAATTGAACCCGGGTCTACAGGCGCTGTGAGGCAGCAGTGCTAACCACTGTGCCACCGTGCCGCCCTATTGTAAAGGGAGTGCATAATGGCTGGAGCAAATGCTACAAATCATTCTCAAAGTGTTAGGAAACATTTCCTATGGCACATGGCAGAGTTATTCACAGGTTTTATGATTTTGCACTGAAGTTCCTTGTCTAGATGTTAAAAATGTTAAATGATCACACACAGGTGGTCAAGGTCAATCTTCTAAAATTATATCTTATTCTCTGTACCACTGCCTTTACACACATTGCTACGTTTACCAGTATCACAGCTTCCACCTAACAATAAGCTCTCTCAATCATAACTCAAACCAACATCCAATATCTTTCAACAGCTTTCAGGACAATTGTTGCCTAATTGTCCCGGATATATAGGACTTCACAATGAAAGCCTTTCCTCACTCCTCTTCCATCTCCAAGAAGTTTGGCCTGATCTGTGTGCCCTTGATCATTTTCCCAGTTATGTTTTGTTCTAAAAGAAAAGCCTGCTGGTTTCCTCTGATGCTTGGGAAAATTGTCTTGCGCAAAAGCCTTGAAGTCAGTATAAAGTTCTTCCGCACCCAGCACTCCTGCAGATCTTTAAAAATTGAAATTTCTTTAACTTAAAGAATTGAAAATGATTGCCAAAATATACCAAAGGCATTTAGTGTCATAGTAGTTGTAAATCAAAACTATATTGACCCATGTAGATTTCAAGCAAAGGAATCAGCCAGTGGCTAATACGATGGAATCTGTAATTTAAGAACATGCTTTCTGTCTAGATGAGATCAATGCTGAAAAGGAAATTGAACCTTCTAAAACAAAACTGAAAAGTAAAACTAAAACAACAACGGACATGGAAATTTTAGGTTAAAATTGTGTAAAGACAAAGAGTCCCCTAACCTTAGATTCCAGTAGGGCAGCACAGGTCTGAATAAAGGCAAATACAAAATTGCTGCAGCCACTTCTGCTACTTGTATTTAACATTACTGGAATCATGCCATCAAGACCATCATGATTAGAGTTGAGGAAGTTTCTGCAGGTATGTGCCAATTTGGTGTAGCCCATTTAATTCATAATTTACAGTGCCTGTATTTTGCCTACTAATTCCTGATAAATTTACATTGATTTTGATTGCATTTCACTGTTAAAGTTATAAAAACATCTTGTACATTGTTTTGATAATTTATTTTGAGTTTATTGATCCCAATGGAAATCTGACCACTACCTGTAGGTAGTTGATCCCTTCAAATATTGCTGATGGGAAGTTTTCCTCATCCTGGTTAACATCATATCCAGCTGTGCAATGTTAAAAGAAAGTACTGTCTGGAGCATAGTGCTCCAAACTAATAGTGCTGGTGTCAAATCACTATCGTTTACTCGTTGTCATGATTTACCTACTCCACATAATTCTAGTGGACATTAGTGTGCATCCACTATCCCTCTTACCCATGCATGATGTTTGCCTTACCCTGAGTGTACATGCTACATGCTATTTTACAACCTTAAAATGCTATGTAGCACCTGAACTTAATTTCACTCCAAAGGTATACATTTTGGGGAGGAGCTCTCATGGTACTGTGATAGTGTCTTTACCTTAGCTGGGAAGTATAACAACATCTCTGAACAGGTTGATTAGAAAATTAAAATTAAAATCAAAACCAGTTTTGAGTAAACTGGTAAAGGATAGAGTTTGAGAGTCTCCTTGAAATACTTACAAATTAAGGACTTAGAAATAGGAAATTTGCAGAAGGTCTATTGAAGTGTGAGAAACCAAAAGCAATAAAAATAGATGCATATACATGCACCACAATAGCCATTCAGAAAGGGAGAGAAAAACGAGTGCCAAAGAAAGAAAACAGAGAGGAATTTTTAAAGGATTACAGGAAAGGGAACTAAAATGAAAACAAGTACAAAGAAAACTGTTTTTTTGTCCATGAATAACAAAGTGCATTTTACATTGAAATGCATTGATTTAGACTTGGTTTCGATCTAAATTTGTAAAATGAATTTAGTGTCAGAATATTAGTAAATCAAACTTATTATTTGATGCACCTTGATTTTTTAAATCACAAACAAATAACAGAAATTGCTGGAAAAGCTCAGCCAGTATAGCAGTATCTGTGGACAGAAAGCACAGTGAACGTTTCAGGTCCTGTTCAGAGGAAGAGTAGTAGACCCAAAATATTAACTCTGTGTTCTCTCAACAGATGCTGCCAGACCTTCTGAGCTTTTTCAGCAAGTTCCATTTTTGTTTCTGATTTCCAGCATCCACAGTTCTTTCAGTCTTGATTTTTTAATTCGAGTTTTTGAATGTATTTAATATGTTTACATAATTTCCTCATTTGTGTAATATGAAATTCTGTATATTTTTATTTCTGATACCAATTAAATTGGACACACAAGGGAGATGGAGTCCAAATATCCAGGATATATTCAAACTCTACTTGTTAATGTCTATGGGATCTCTATATACAGACTGGTACAAGTTATCATATTATTTCATGAAAAATATTCACAAAGTTCAACAGAATACTTATCAGAGATGAAATAAAGGCGAGGTCATGATCACTTCAAAAAGATTTGCAGACTGTTGGCACTCCTAAGAAGCAGAATTCATGGGAAATCTCAATTTATCCAATTCACCATTGAGCAGGTAACGTTATGGTGATTGGGGCAGTATAAATGGAAGTGGTTCAAAATAGATTGGCTTTCTTTCAAATAAGGTGAATCAATAACAAATAATCTGAGCTGCCAAATGATAAATACATCAATGAGAGTAATTAATAGTGCATTTTCAGAATGAGAAGCAAGTGTATCTTTTAAAATACCTGAGGAAGGTGAACTGAGTAAAGAAAGTTGAGAGGCACCAAATTTTAGAAATCCAGATTTATCATTGGTATTAATATGGTTTTGTACTCCGTCGCCATTAACGGTTGACATTGCTAAAACCACTCTCAAGAAACAATTTCACTTAAGAATAATAAGACTGATAATTCTTATTCCAAATATTAAATGATTTTGGATGTTTGTTGCAAACTAGGTTGTAACAGTAAGTGGTGTATTAAATGTAACCATCTTCAAGCATCTTAAGCAAGTGAGAAGAAAAATCCCTATAGACCCATTGAGCAATGACAAATTGTGTAATTTTCCTAGATTTATTGTTGCATTCAGCTTTACATTTATGTAACCCTTTTGGCATCATCAACTGAGCCTCTCTAAGGTGAATCTTCTTGATTCTTAGCCCTACCGATCTCAAGGAGTTTAAGTTATAATGATTTTTTTTGCATGACACAGTAACTTCCAGCATATTGTCTCCGAGCAGTTTTTCTTTTCTCATTGCATCACAGAAAGCAGTCCGTGTGGATTATGGACAGCTTGTGCTTACATGTCTCGATGATAGATAATCTATAGTTGAACATCAGGGGAATATCGTTTGGTCTATTAGCAACAATTGGCTTTGCCTCAGCAAATTCAAGGTCATTCATGGAACCTCCTTGACATCACTTAGACTTCAAAGAATGCGTTTTGCCTCAGCTAATACTTGCTGGAAATGAATGTGGAGGCTTTTACATGCACTTGCCGTAGGAATGTCCGGTAATGAATCCCTTATGGGACATCTTCTTTGCGGCTCGATTACATTTTTAATGATACCAAAGCCACAGAACACCTCTCACTTTTAAAGTGATAACTGTGCATTGATTTTTTAGAAGTGACATTGCAGATTATAAGTGAATTCACATGATCACCACTTACTAGTGGAAAGCATAATAGATTTACATATTTATTTTAAGAAAATGAAATGTTTCTAACTTATGTACTGTATGCTACAATTACAACCAAAGATAACAATCATACATTTAGAATCAAAGCTAAAAAGTGAAAGAATCATTAAAACAATCATTTTATTTCACCTTGAAATTGCCAGTATTAGGAAATATACTACTCATGCCACTGTGAAATCATGTGTTGATAACTGATTTGAAATTTTCCCCTTGACTGATGTCAAAACTTGTTTGCAGCTGTACATATGATTTAATATCTTCTATGCAGTTCCCAAAGACATTCTAATTGGTTTCTTCTGGTGTAAAGTCACTGACTGCAACCATTTAACACACTGAAGCCGTGTCTCCTAGTCCACTGCATTTAATAAGGCACTGCAACAATTCCAGCTGTCTTCCGTTTAGTCTTTTGCCATTTTCAATTATACCTTTCCACCCTAGTATTTGTGTAATTTTCAAATGTGTCTGAGCTGACTTGTACTGCTGTTCACTACTGAACTGCATGACAGATTACCTGACAAGCCATATCTGTTCAGCCCAGAAATGTGCAATAACACAGGGTCATGACTCTATCACATGTTGTGTACTTTATTTCCTCACAGTTCACTGAAGACTGTCATCTGTTTTTTTCAACTACCCTTTGCCATAATGTGCATTAACCATTTATCTGCTGAGATTTCTGAGCAGCTGGTAAACCCTTAACGTTTATAAAAACATGTTTGGGACAAACAAAATGCATTGAGAAAAACATAAAATTGTTCAGGTATGATTAAGGCAGGAGAGAGTATCATAAGTAACAAGGAATTTATCAACTATCATAAATAACTTATCTGAAAATAGTTAGTGACAAAAAAGAAAAAGTTTACATTTATCTCTTTTGTTTCTAATGCATTCCCAACCATAAGACCATAAACCATTAAAAAATGTGAATTAAGAGTAGATTATTCAGCCCCTAGAACCTCCTCTGTGATCTAATTCATGCCAAATCTGACATTCTCATATCCACATTCTTGTGTTTTCCTTATAACCCTTGATTCCGCTAGACAACTAGTCAACAATTCTAACTGAAATTTAACACTGACTAATTTTCCATTAAATGAGAAAAAAAGAACTTTGAGACTCAAAAAAGCTACAATGAAACAAATGCCTTGATTCCATGTCAAACAATTTTGCTATAAAATCATTGAATATGAAAATAAGTCAGAAATGCTGCATTTTTTATTGTGGTATTTAATACTAAAGCAATAAAAGCGGCAATTGACTGTTGTGCTTGCACTAGCTTTTTGAAAAAAAAGTCCAATTTGATTTCACACCTAATTTTTTCACTAAAACCCTGTAAATTACACAGTTGAATTGTCTTTTAAAAGTTTCTATTTAATCTGACCTCACTACGTTTTTTGGTAATGCATTCCAGATCTTACCAAATCCCTGTATAAGAAAAATTTTATTGATTGCCCTTCTAATTCTTTTAAATATTTGTTGTCTGGTCATCAACACATTTAGCAAAGGAAAATATTTTCTCTCTAATTACAGGTTCCTTAACAAAACCATCCATTATTCTGAATACTTCAGTGGCATTTCCCTGTGCCCTAAGGGGAACAATTCCAGCTGACACTCATGTGCTGAAATTCTGGCCATAGAAAGATTCTCCATACAGAAGGATGATGTCTTTTTGCCCATTGTATCTGTACAAACAGGAGCTATCTTGTCCATCCTACCTTACAGTGCTTTGCAGCTCTATTGATTATGACATCTCAAAGGGTGGCATGGTGGCTCAGTGGTTTACACTGCTGCCTCACAGTGCTGGGGACATAGGTTTGATTCCTGCCTCTAGTGACTGTCTGTGTGGAGTTTGCACATTCTCTCCTATTCTGTGAGGGTTTGCTCTGGTCTCCTCCCAAAATCCAAAGATGTGCGGGTCAGGTGAATTGGCCATGCTAAATTACCTATAGTGTTAGGTGCATTAGTATGGGGTAAATATAGGTTAGGGGAATGGGTCTGGGTGGGTTACTGTTCAGAGGGGCAATAGTGGCCTAAAGGCCTGTTTGCACACTATAGGGAGTGTAGTCTAAAAAAAATGGATATCCAAGTGCTTTTAAAATGCAAAAGAGTTTCTGCCTCTAGCATTTTTTCAAGTAGTGGATTTGAGCCCTCCACTCCACTCTGGGTGAAATAATTTCTCTTCACCATCTCTCTCTAATCTTTTCTCCAATCACTTAACATTGTTATCTCTGCTTACTGACTTCATTGACAACAGAAATAGTTCTTCCTATTCATTTAACCTATGCTCCTCATAAGTTAATTCACCTCAGTACACCTTGCCTCAGCTTCCCTGTTTCAAAGAAAACATAACCATTTGGATCCAGAACTGTCTCAAAGGTCGGAGACAGAGGGTGACAGAGGGTTGTTTTTCGGAATGGAGGCCTGTGACCAGTGGAGTGCCACAAGGATTGGTGCTGGCTCCACTACTTTTCATCATTTATAGAAATAATTTGGATGTTACCTTGAATAAACTCCACATTTCAATTGTGCCCATCCCCTGCAGTTTCCTTCCCCATCCTATGCATCCTAAATCTTGCCTAATCACATCATAATTGCCTTTCCACCAGCAATGTGCAGATTAGATGAATTGGCCGTGCTAAATTGCCTGTTGTGTTAGGTGAAGGGGTAAATGAAGTCAGATATTATGAGGGGGCATAGCTTTAAATTATGGGGTGGTAGGTATAGGACAGATGTTAGGGGTAGATTCTTTACTCAGCGAGTCGTGAGTTCATGGAATGCCCTGCCAGTAACAATGGTGGACTCTCCCTCTTTATGGGCATTTAAACGGGCATTGGATAGGCATATGGAGGGAAGTGGGCTAGTGTAGGTTAGGTGGGCTTGGATCGGCGCAACATCGAGGGCCAAAGGGCCTGTACTGCGCTGTATTTTTCTATGTTCTATGTTCTATGAGAGGTATAGTTAGTAGTTTGCAGATGATACCAAAATTGGAGGTGAACTGGACAGCAAAGAAGTTTACCTCAGATTGCACTGAGATCTTGATCATATGGGCCTATGGGCTGATAAATGTTTGATTGAGTTTAATTCAGATAAATGCAAGATGCTGCATTTTGGGAAAGCAAATTACAGCAGGATTTATACACTTAATGGTAAGGTTGCTGAGCAAAGAGACCTTGGGGTGCAGGTTCATAGCTCCTTGAAAGTGGAGTCACAGGTAGATAGGGTAGTGAAGGTAGTGTTTAGTATGCTTTCCTTCATTGAGTATAGGAGTTCGGTGGTCGTGTTGCAGCTGTACAAGACATTAGTTAGGCCACTGTTAGAATATAGTGTGCAATTCTGGCCTCCTTCCTATAGGAAAGATGTTGTGAAACCTGAAAGGGTTCAGAAAAGATTTTCAGGGATGTTGCCAGGGTTAAAGAATTTGAGCTATAGAATGAGTTGAATAGGCTAGGGCTGTTTCCCCCAGAGAGTCGGAGGCTGAGGGATGACCTTATAGAGTCATGAGGGGCATGGATAGGATTAATAGACTAAGTCTTTTTCCTGAGGTGGGGGAGTCCAGAACTAGAGGGCATAGGTTTGGGGTGAGAGGGGAAAGATACAAAAGAGACCTAGGAGCCAACTGTTTCACATTTGGATGGGTACATGAATAGGAAGGGTTTGAAGGGATATGGGCTGGGAGCTGGCAGGTGGGATTAGATTGGGTTGGGATATCTGGTCAGCATGGACGAGTTGGACCGAAAGGTCTGTTTCCATGCTGTACACCTCTATGACTCTATGACCTTAAGGCCATCCAATGTTTCCTCATCACTGAAATTCTCTATTCCTGACCATATACTTATGAATCTCAACAAAATTTTGATTAAGGTGATGACACCCTTTCTGTTCTGTTGTGATCAGAGGTGACACTGTGTTCTAGGTACAGCCTTGATGGTGTTTTATACAACACTGGCATAACCTACCCACATTTATCCTCTAGGCATTGACCAATCAAGGAAAATAGTTAAAACATCCCATGTTCCTTCCTTGTCTTAGTCCAGGGCTATGCCTTTACCACTCAGATTTTCTTATTATCAGTAATATTGCCTTCCTTGGTAATGAAGAGCTCAAGGTTCCATACTTTTGCACAGAAAAAGTTAGCACTTTTCTGATTTGACTTTTAAATTAAATTGCAACAAGAGAGCTAAAACGCTATCTGGTCTGCAGGGTTCTCCCTGAATGTCAAACTAAAACTGAATATATTGCACAGATATACAAGGACAGACTGCATATTGAGGCCACCAAGAACTTTATCCATCACATACATGAAAGAGTGTGTCAGAGTTCAAATGATGCAGAAGACCAGTTTTAATCATTCAGTTCAAGGGCAATTATGGAAAGACAACAGATGCTGACTTTACTAGTGAATCTCAAATCCATGAAAATACATAGAGAGAAAAGTGCTGACAATTGCCCAAGCCTCAAGCTTGGAAATCATAAAAAAAAAATCTGAATTCTGTGAAGATATGGGGACCAAGTCCTCTCCTTCAACTTTTACTCAAAACCTCTGCTGCAGCTTGACAGGTTACAGAACAGCTGTACTGCTCTTCTGTTACTGACCAAGAGCACTAACTCATTCTTGATCTGCATAGTTTTATACTTCTCCTGCTAATTTCCTTTTTTGTCTCATACAGGAATTAGCAGAACCCAGTCAACCTGCACAATGAAGAGGCCAGTGCCAGACACTCTCAGCTCCATCTTCAGCCCTGAGGGAGAAGCCGGTGTAACCTAAAAAGAATGCATCAGCAAGGTGATAATCTACACCCACCACTAGCATAAAGACTTTCACCTCAGTAGGTACTTTATCAAGATTAGACTTGGTCCTCCCCAGATAGAAGAAATTCCTCTTTATTGTCCATTAGACACCAAAATTGGAGATGTAGTGGACAATGAAGTAGGTTACCTCAGAGTACACTGGGATCTTGACGTTTCGGGCATGAGCTCTTCTTCAGGAATTTCAGGCTCATGCCCAAAACGTCGATTCTCCTGCTCTTTGGATGCTGCCTGACCTGTTGTGCTTTTCCAGCAACACATTTTCAGCTCTGATCTGCAGCATCTGCAGTCCTCACTTTCTCCTCTTGATTAGATGGGCCAATGGGCTGAGGTGTGGCAGATAGAGTTTAATTTAGATAAATGTGAGGTGCTAAATTTTGAAACGGCAAATCAGGGCAGGACTTATACACTTAATGGTAAGGTCCTGGGAAGTGTTGCTGAAGAAAGAGACCTTGGAGTGCAGGTTCACAGTTCCTTGAAAGTGGAGTCGTAGGTACATAGGATAGTTAAGAAGGCATTTGGTATGCTTGCTTTTATTGGTCAGTGCATTGAGTACAGGCATTGGGAAGTCATGTTGTGGCTGTACAGGACATTGATTAGGCCACTTTTGGAATACAGCATGCAATTCTGGTGTCCCTGCTATAGAAAAGTTGTTGTGAAACTTGAAAGGGTTTGAAAAAGATTTATAAGATGTTGCCAGGGTTTCAGCTATAAGGAGAGGCTGAATAGGCTGGGACTATTTTCCTGGAGCATCAGAGGCTGAGAGGCGACCTTCTAGAGATTTATAAAATCATGAGGGGCATGGATAAGGTGAATAGACAAGGCCTTTTCCCTGGGGTGGGGGAGTCCAAAACTAGAAGGCATAGGTTGAGGTGAGAGAGGAAAGATTTAAGAGAGACCTAAGAAGTAACTTTTTCATGCAGAAGTTGGTGCATGTATGGAATGAACTGCCAGAGGAAGTGGTGGAGGTTGGTACAAGTACAATATTTAAAAGGCACCTGGACAGGTATATGAATAGGAACAATTTAGAGGGATATGGGCCAAATGCTGGTAAATGGGGCTAGACATATTTAGGATATCTGTTTGGCATGGACGAGTTGGACAGAAGGATCTATTTGCATGCTGTGCATCTGATGATAGTACATGTAAAATAACATGGATAGCAAGACGTTTATTTAGCAACACGAATGGTGAAAGGCTACAAAAATAACAAAGTTTCATTTGTAATCTGCAGGGGCTACTTGCCAGATGAGCAAAAGAATCACAAACTGTAATACATAGACTGAGCATAGCTCTTTCATCCTGGAAATAAGTAGTGAGAGGCTCAGGCTCCATGCGCTCCGCTACGCTTTGTGCTATCCTAGCCTGTTAGACCTCCCTGTTGCTTAATGTTTTGATCAACTGGATCATTTTCATGTGCAGAAAATTGCTGTCAAACCCTCATTCCAGACAATGCAAGATATCGCCCCTCCTTTTGACCTCTCCAAGTGTGGAAAGGCACAACATGCAACAATGGTGCAGGACACCCTGTTTGTACCAATGTAGTACAAACATCTTCTGGAAGCCTTTGGTCTTTCAAGTTTGGTCCTGGTTAAAGCATGCCCTACATTGTACCTTTGTTCTCTCTCAGTCTAAGGGTATCTTAATGATGTCATCAGCCATGTTTGGAGAGGCTACCCATTGTCTACCCAGTAGACATCTTTGGTTGGGGCAACGACCTTAGGAGGAAGCAGGCACCTATGAGCTCTCCAGTATGTAAAGATCATGGCAGCTCCTAGGATATCTGGCAAAGGCCTTCAAAGTTTGGCGTCAATAAACATAAATTATTTGAGCATTGAAAGCGTTGAAGTCTTTCCTGTTCACAAATATTGAAGGATGGTGTTAGCAAGCTCGAAAAACAACCTGATTGCAGTCAATGGTGCCCAGCTCGTGGGGATGCCAGTGATAGTGGAGAATCTCAGTGCCTGAACTGCTTGACTCTTCTCGTCACAGATAAGAGTACAAAGGGCTGGCTGATGAGGATAAACACATTAGCAACATCCAGAACGCACTTGTGAGTTGAGGTTTGGGAGACATCACGCATGTCATCAGGGCAGCTGCAACATTGGCATCCACCATATGGACTTGCCACCCAATCCTTGTGAGTGCTAATTATTGTCCTGCAGGTGAGGTAGATCAGAGATGACGGGGTTGGACATCATTACTCATTACCAGCCCCGTCTTTCAAACAGTAAAAGAAAATTACATGAGGCCTATGAATTGTGAGTCTCTCCATTTGTCTGCTTCCTGATTCTCCTTAATGGATTCAGTCCTGTAGCTTCTCCTTCTCGACACAGTGCAGCAACCATTTAAGGTTATCATTAATGCTGGGTTTGTTAAAGATTTTCTAATCACTGTCTCCCTCTGCATTGTCTTCTGAGTTTTATCAAGGCCACCACGACTCCAATGAAAACTTTCTCCATGTGACTTCCATGAGCAGATAATCTGTGGAGATTTTCAGAGAGATAATTCTATTTCATTGAGAGAATTCCTGATCCCTTGCATCCATAACAATTAAGCATAATATTATGCTGTCACACAGAGTGGCAAAGAGGCTTCCCAAGGACGATATTGTTATGCAACAATAATTTGACCATTTCAGATGACACAGTTGCCAGCCAATGTGTATGTTCTACAGGATGAGTAGATTTTTGTTCATAAGTCACCTTGAAGCTGTCAATGTCTTAAAAAAAGCAAAGGCTCCTTTCAAATCATAGTCCATGTCCTTTCTGATATTCCTAATTGACCAGTTCAGAGATATTATTAGATGCCTCTGGAGCAACCTGGGTCTTCTGGTCCAGAGACGGGGATACTTCCACTGCATCACAAGGTCCTTTCATACCTACATTTCACTGTGAGAACATGACAGCTACAATGTGTTGCCTTCTAGCACATGCCATAGAATATGGCTGACAAAAAGGAACTTAGGGCGATATTTTCAAGTTCCTTGTTATCATTAAAATTTTTGAAGTCACACGACAAAGAGACTATCATTATGCAAACTGCAATGTTCATGATTGCTTGAGACCATAATTTCAATTCTGCATTCTTACTGACCATCCAAACAATTGTAAATTGAAGGCAAGTGGGTGGTTTTATTGGAAGAATGAATGCATGATTACTTTTGATACCTTCAGAGAGACATGGGAACTACCCACCTCTCCCTTGCCTTTGGTAGTCTGTGTTGCATTTAATGGGTTTTGCATGTAGATTAATCAATGAGAGAACAGGTGTGATTTAGCGATAGTGATGGTGGTTGAAAATTGCCACAGGTGATTTGGTGATGGGAAAAGCCATTTAGTTGTATGTGGTAGCACTTCCAGATGTATATTCATTTAAAAAAAGGCATAATTACTGCTGTTGGCCCAGAATGGCTTCTAAAGCAAATTCGTTATTCTGGTGGATTAAGAAGTAACTTACTTCATGCACTTTGCAAGTGGCCATTTTAGGATGCTGCACAGTTTATTTTCAATTCTATATGGCAAGGTCTCAATTGCATCTTCCTATGAGTGACTTGCAGGCTCTGCCCATGACCAATTACCCCTCACTTTTCATGTTCCCTTTTCTGGTGCTGCTTCTTCCATTTTGGTTGAAACCCCTTATATCACTGTTAATGTGCCCACTTTACTCCCAGAGCACAAGGCTCTTTAGATTCCCAGACCATGTTGGCACTACCTCTTCCCACAGAGGCTAGAATAACTGCAACCTACCTGAACCACCCTCCTTTGACAATGTCCCTGCAGTCCTCTTCTGTTAACTATGAGATTCCAACATACAATTGGCAATTGCCCCTTCTCATTGTGTCTATTCCCTCCATGACTCAGTGAGTATAAAACCAATGAAGTATTGAACTCATTAACATTAACATGTAACTAACAATTGACTTCTAGTATGCAGGGCTCCATTGATATTGTTCACCCTGGCTGTAGAAAAACTGCACAGTCAACAATGAAACTCTCATGCAGAGATCTCTCACCAAACAGATATTGGTCTCAAACTGGAATCTATAATATAATGGTATTTTTAATATTTCTCAGATACATAGTTTGGGATCACCCAAAGTCAACAAATTAACTAAGCCAGCTGGGATGGCTATCCCCTATAGTGCTTCCTTCCAATATGAGCTACCTGCCTCTTCCTCTGTGCTATGAAGCTAAAACAAAGATGCTGTTAGCCTGTAATTCAATGTTGAAGACCCGTGCATTCAAAAAGCAATGCGACACATTGTGGTTGGATGTCTCCAAGTCAGTGCTAAAGTCCAAAGATGTGCAGGTTAGGTGGATTGGTCATGTTAAATTGCCATCGTGTCCAGGGATGTGCAGGCTAGGTGGATTAACAATGGTAAATGCAGAGTTACAGGATAGGTTAAGGGGGGGTCGATAGGATGCTCTTCCGAGGGTCATAAAGTCATAGAGATGCACATCAGGGAAACAGACTCTTCGATCCAACTCGTCCATGCTGACCAGATATCCCAACCCAATCTAGTCCCACATGCCTGCAACTGGACCATTTCCCTCCAAACCCTTCCTATTCATATACCCATCCAGATGCCTTTTAAATGTTGCAATTGTACCAGCCTCCACCACTTCCTCTGGCAGCTCATTCCACACACATACCACCTTCTGAGTGAAAAAGTTGTCCCTTAGGTATCTTTCCCCTCTCGTCCTAAATTTATGCCCTCTAGTTCTGGACTCTCCCAACCCAGGGAAAAGACTTTATCTATTTATCTATTTATTTTCTTTGTCTATCTATTTTAGTGGGCGGCATGGTGGCACAGTGGTTAGCACTGCTGCCTCACAGCGCCAGAGACCCGGGTTCAATTCCCGCCTCAGGTGACTGACTGTGTGGAGTTTGCACGTTCTCCCCGTGTCTGCGTGGGTTTCCTCCAGGTGCTCCGGTTTCCTCCCACAGTCCAAAGATGTGCGGGTCAGGTGAATTGGCCATGCTAAATTGCCCACAGTGTTAGGTAATGGGCAAATGTAGGGATATGGGTGGGTTTCGCTTTGGCGGGTCGGTGTGGACTTGTTGGGCCGAAGGGCCTGTTTCCACACTGTAAATAATTTAATCTCATCCTATCCACGCCCCTCATGATTTTATAAACCTCTATAAGGTCATCCCTCAGCATCCGACACTCCAGGGAAAACAACCCTACCCTATTCAACCTCTCTCTATAGCTCAAATCCTCCAACCCTGGCAACATCTTTGTAAATCTTTTCTGAACCCTTTCAAGTTTCACAACATCTTTCTGATAGGAAGGAGACTAGAATTGCATGCAATATTTCAACAGTGGCCTAACCAATGTCCTGTACAGCCACAACATGACCTCTCAGCTCTTGTACTCAATACTGTGACCAATAAAGGAAAGCATACCAAATGCCTTCTTCAATATCGTATCTACGTACGACTCCATGATATGGACTTGGTGGGCCAAATGGCCTGCTTCCACACTGTAGGGATTCTATGATGATGATGATGATGATGATGGTTCTATGAAAGTCAGTATGGGATAAGAATACAAGCTTGTAGCAATAAGATGCCTGTGCCCATATCAGTGAGGACTCCAGATGCTGGAGATCAGAGTCGAGAGTGTGGTCCTAGAAAAACACAACAGGTCAAGCAGCATCCAAGGAGTGGGAGAATTGATGTTTCATCAGGGGCTTATTCCTGGTGAAGAACTTATGCCTGAAAAGTTGATTCTCCTGCTCCTCAGATGCTGCCTGACCTGCTGTGCTTTTCCAGCCCCACAGTACAAAAGCCTCCTGTCCAGATCCATAAGATGTCTGGCTGTCCCTGCACGCAAAGCAACTTTGCAAAAGCATGCAAGTCCTAGCTCCAGAGGAGATGGTTGAAATTGTAAAGTGACGGCTGAATTGGTAGGAGAGCAATCATGATGTGATGTGGCTCACGGTTTGCTAATACACGAGTAAAATGGATGAAGGGTAGTGCAGACTCCTAGCCATGGACCATGCAGAGATGTGTAGAAAAAAGTGCCTGCATGTAAAGTGAAGATGCATAGCTAGCACAGGCATTCAATGAGCTGCAATAGATGCTGAGGAGAAAAGTTGCCAGGCACCCGCTCTGTTTTAACTCTGCCTGCATTTTCACAAAAGGAGCGGAAAATTGAAAGTGCAATTTTAACAAGGCAAGCTGGGCTAATAATGAGATGCAAATGCATGGAAATAAGCTAGTTGTCACTCAAGGGGAAGACTGCAATTGCCAATTAAAACTTGAAAGGTAAATTGGGCAACGCTTACTCAATGTCAAGTATCTAACTTTTTTTATTTTCAGCCTATTTAGTCATCTGCCTTGCCATTACTCCTTCCACATCTGGGAGGAGCAAATTTCACTGCACATATGTACAGTACCATAACTCCTTTGCTACATTTATCGAACGTCTCTATTACTTCTTCAATGAGTTTAGTTAGGTTAGTAAACATAACTTGCTTTTAATGAATTCATGCAGACTGTACCTTTATTAACTCATGCATCTTCAAAAGAGAATTAGTTTTTGACAACAGTGTCCTGAAGTTTTCCTCCACTGACAGTAGCAAGCTTATTGCTCTTCCTTTTATTGAATCAAGTGAAATATTTCAAATTATCTTATCCTCACACATTAAAGATAGCAATTAGAAATTAATTATCTTTACCATTGTTTCCTTCCACAATTGAGGGTGCATCCCAGCTGGCTTAGTAACTTGCTGACTTTGAGTGATCCCAAACTATTTATCTGAGAAATATTAAAAATACCTTTATATCATAGATTCCATTTTGTTTGGTGAGAGACCTCTGCATTAGAATTTCATTGTCGACTGTGCAGTTTTCCATAGTCAGGGTGAACAATATCAATGGAGCTCTGTGTACTAGAAGTCAATTGATAGTTACATATTAATGTTAATGATTTCAATACCTCATTGGTTTTATGCACACATTAAAATGAAAAATCTTTTAAGTTTAAACACTTTTATCAGATTCTTTAACTTTGAAATAACTGCCTGTGTTTGAGTTGACTGAATTATAAAGATTTCAGTGATCTCACACACCACAAGTTAACTCTAATCCATTGAATTTATGTATGAATCATAATGCACACCAGTTGCATTAACACAAAGCTCAAACAACTTCATATCTGCGGCTATGCCTGGTTTACAAATCTCTAATTATTGACCAATTTTACAGTTTTTACACAGCTTAGAAACTACACATAGAGACTTGTGTAATAGAAGCCAGAATATTAGGAAAAATAGGAATATGTTGGAAAGGGTTTTGTATTCACTGTGATATTTATGTATTAAAAATGATCTTCTTGTGGTGAAAGCATCTTTAAATAATGAAAAGCAAATCTATAGCAGAAATGTTAAAAACATTTGTAAAGTATCCAGTTTGGCTCTTATGTCCAAGATTGAATTTAATTTCTTGCAAGTACTTAAAAATGCAGCATGCTTCAGATAGATTCCGCACAGTAGTTGTATGAGCTCGGGGTGAAATATGCAGACTGTGCTTGTTCTGTTCCCCTTGCACTGAACCAGACTTGGGCCAAACACCATGCTCAGAAATGTATGAAATTCATCAAGGCCTCACGATTGCTGGCTGATCCAGAACATGTGGGGCACTCCTGGCAGCACAAAGCGCATTCCAACATTTGCAGGCTCTGCATGATATTTCAAACAGCTCTAGTTTCCCTGGATATGACCTGCTGCTGAGAGTCAAGCTGCTATGTAAACACGAAAGACTTCAGAATCTGTGTTTTTATTTCCACCACCAATGGCCATTTGCTCACTTGTTCTTTTTCAATTAGTCTTTCTTTATTGTAGTCTGTAAGGTCAAAATAATTTCAAGAATACTGCTGAGCTCACCAACTATGCTATAAACTTCTGGTTAGAGATGTTTCAGTCTTAGTTGTTTTGATCAATTGATTACAAATATCCACACCAGTACAGATCTTTAAAATTCTAATTCTGGAATAAATTACTGATAAGATGTTCCGAACACATGATATAAAAGCATAAGTATGTACAAACTGGAGTACGGCCTCAGACCACAGAGCCCCGTCACTACTGTTTCAAAACATACTCTGAGCATTTTCAATTTTCTACCCATCCAAGTGAAATTTTAGTTTAATTTCACTTCCAGATCAGTTTCATTGTGCAACGTTAAACCTGCGCAGAGAAAATATTGTCCATCAGTGTGTAAGTATTAACTTGGTCAGTATGATTATAGTTTTGTAATTAAGGCAATTGAACTGCTATGACAATCACCTTTTGAGACAAAGGCGTTTTTGACCTGACATCCAAAAGGAGACTTTACCAAGTTGTCATTCTGGCATGAATCTGCTGGGATCATATTATCATGAATTTAGGGAAATAGTCAATGATATCCTGGTGTTTTTCATCTGAACCCCTGATGTAATCATTCTTAATTTGTGAACTCCAACATAGTTACAGTGTAATTTATGACACTGAGAGAGGTCAATAGAACCAAGACCATGCTAGTTCCTGCAGAGAAATCACTGCAGTTCATGGAGATTGGGGTGGGTAGTGCAGTGGAGTGAAGGGGTGAGGTGTACTCGCTGGATTGTTGGGAAAGGCAATCCAGGAATTTTATGCAATAATAGTAACTACAACCAGGTCTGGAAGGGTGAATAAATTCTTCTCTTTCCACTCTTGAGAAAAGTAGGACTGAGTCACAATTTTTAAAATAATTCTAAGTTTCATTTCAATAAATATTTGGCAATATCTTACCATAAAAAAGGAGAAGTAGGCCATTCAACCCATCAAGTCTGCCCCACCATTCAATGAAATCATGACTGATCTAATAATCCTTAATTCCTTTTTTCTCCCTTTCCCATACTGATTACTAAATAAAAAACAGTCTAGCTCAGCCTTGAATATACTTAACGACACAATCTTGGCAGCTCTCTGTTATAAAGAATTCTACAGAAGGAAGATCATTGATGAAGAAGTTGAAGATGGTGTCCTAGGCCCAACTATCTTCAGCTGCTTCATCATGACCTTCCCTACAACATAAGCTCAGAAGTGCAGATGTTCACTGATGATTGTAGGGTTTTCAACACCATGTGTAACACCTCAGATACTGCAGCAGTCTGTATTCAAATGCAACAAGACCAGGACAATATCCCAGGAGCATTGGGCAGAGAAGCGGCAAGTAACATTTGCAGCATATGAATACTAGGCATTGACCATCTCCAATCAGAGATAATCGCTTGCCATTCAACAGCATTACCATCATTGAAATATCCACCATCAACATCCTATGGGTTACCATTGACCAGAAGCTCAATTGGAATCGCCATACAAATATAATGGTGGCAAGAATTGGTCAGGGGCTAGGAATGCTGCAGCAAGTAACTCACCTCCTGACTTCCCAAAGCCTGTTCACCAACTTCAAGACACAAATCAGGAGTATGATGGAATACTCTCCAGTTGCCTGAATTGGTGCAGCTCCAACAACACTCGAGAAGTTTGATATCTTTCAAGGTTAAGCAACCTTTTTATTGGCTGCACATCCTCAAATATTCATTGCTCCACCACTGACACTCAGTAGAAGCAATGTATGCTATCTACAAGATGCACTGCAGAAATTCACCAAAAATCCTGAGACAGCACCCTCCAAGCCTATAACCATTTCCATCCAGAAGAATAAGGGTAGCAAAATATGGGAATACTACCACATGCAACTTCTCCAAGCCACTCACTACCCTGACATAGAAATATAATGCTGTTGATTCAGAGTTATTGGTCAAAAGACTTGAATTATTTCCCTCATGGCGTTGTGGGTCATGGACTACAGCATTTCAAGAAGGCAGCTCACCACCACCTTCTTAAGGGCATCTAAGGATGGGCAATAAATGTTGGCATTTGCTATTAGCTGCTGAACTTGGAGGCTGGGTCTTCGTGATTAATGCAGAAAGACTCCCAAATTTCTCACTTCTGTAGCTTTCTGCAGCCTTTCTTGTTTTAAATAATATTCAGCCTTGCTATTCTTACTGCCAAAACTTCACATTTCCCTATATTATATTCCATCTGCTAAATTTTTGCCTACTCACTTAATCTATATATATCACTCACAGGCTCTTTGTATCATTCTCACTACTTGCCTGACTAACAATTTTTGTTCAATCTGCAAAGTTGGCTAAAGACCATTCACTTTCCTCATCCACTTCACTAAAATATACAGCAAATAATTGTGGTCCCAGCACTGAATCCTGTGACATCCCACTAACTGCAGATTGCCATCCAGAAAATGCCTCCCTTATCCTAACTCTGCTTGTATAACTTAGTCAATCCTCTGTTCAGGCAAATACATGAACTCCAACACCACGGAGTCTGATATTTTAAGGTGCCTAATGTGTGGTACTTTATCAAGTGCTTTCTGATAATCCAAATATATTACATGCACTGCTTTATCAGATTGATCCTGTCTCTTACCTCTTCAAATAATTCTAGTGGATTTGTTGGGGATGATTCCCCTGCATGAAGACATGCTGACTCTGCTTGATCATATTTCTAAATTTATAAACGCTCTGCTATTACATCCTTTATAATAGATTTGAATATTTTCCCAATAACAGATTTTAAGCCTACTAGCATATAGTTACTTATTTTTCTCTCCTTCCTCTTTTAAATGGAAGTATTACATTGGCAGTTTTCCAATCCTTGGGGATGTTTCCAGAATCTGAGGGTATAGTTAATGCTATGAAGCGTATGCTAAATAGCTCCCTTTTACTTGCTCAAAACGAAGTGATTAGATTCACTCAAGCCAGATATTAAACCTTTTAGAAGGATAAAAACCCATCCTCAATTCCACAGTATGCATATACTCTAACAGATACACAAACAGAACAAAGCAAAGAATTGAGGAGGTGGAACTTTTAAAAGTTAGGTGAAGGAATTTCCTTTCTGATATTGGTCCTGAGGTTCTGCTGCTGTTTTGGGGTTGGCCTGGTTTAGTTGTTTCCCTGGTTTATTTGATTGGAGTAGATTTGCATGTTTTACAAGATCTTGGTTCTACAAAAGATGTACATCTTTTGCTGAATTAGGCATGCTACTTCCAGAGAGGGAGAGAGAGAGACGGGGAGAGAGAGAGAGAGAGAGAGAGAGCAAGACCTTATATTGTTAAGAGCCCTCCTTCTTAATGTTAGTGGATGTTACTGTTTTCTGTCACAAAAAACAAGTTTGCAATCAAGACTTCTCACAAGAGGAAGATTGTAATGTGGTAGATGGTGCACAATGGGGACATTGTAAGGTTACTTCCAACACATGAGGAATATATATGTTATCTCCTGTAACATAAGATTCAGGGATGGACATTGAGTTATTGAAGAATCCAACAGATGTTTACTACAATTAAGTACACATATTATATTCATTGGACGTATAAGTATTTGGAACAATATTAAGCTATTAGTTTACAAGAAAATACTTTGCTTCCAACATAGTGTCAGGCTTCAAGTGATCCAGGTTGAAATGCGATGTGTTCTCAGTTAACATGGTATGAAACCGTGATGATATCACAAGAAAGTTTCTTAAAGTTATATTGACATACTGATTGTGAAATATAACATATGTCCCTCCTTTTCCAAACAGATATAAATTATTATATATAGGCATATGTTGTCAGTTTGATAATTGTACAATCAGGTAAAACAGAGTTGAGAAGAATAACTGTTAAAACTTTAACGTACCATTTTGGAGATTTGAAAACTCATGCTGATCTGGTGATCATATATCCATCTGGGAAGTAGGCTTTGTTCTCTGTTGCACTTGTTTGATAACTTTAAAGTTAAAATCACACCACAACAGATTATAGTTCAACAGGTTTATTTGGAAGCACTAGGTTTCGGAGCGCTGCTCCTTTATCATGTGGTTGTGGAGTATAATATTGTAGGACACAGAACTTATAGCAAAATTTTACAGTGTGATGTAACTGAAACTATATATTGAAAAAGACCTGGATTGTTTGTTAAATCTCTCATCTTTTAGAGTGGGCATGTTGGTTACAGTTCTTTCATATTTAAATCCCAGAAATGTTTAAAGTTAAATTCTCAAGTGAACTTTAACAATAGGTGCCATGTTGGCCCAGATAATGCATTGAAGGTTTGAGGTGTCCTGTGTGAGACTGTCTGTGCCTCAGTGTTCAGACTGATTCTAATCTAAAAAAGGAATCTTACGTGGATTCATGCAGTTTTTGAGCAAAATAAATGTAATTCTGTAAGTACAAATTCACCCCACAAACTTTGTGTGTGTGTGCGTGTGTGTGTGTGTGTGTGTGTCTGTGTGTGTGTCTGTGTGTGTGTGTGTATGTGTGTAGTGCGATGGGGTCACCTGTAGTGTGACATGAACCCAAGGTCCCTTTAAAGCCAACCCCATGGGTACCAAACTTGGCTATCAGCCTCTGCTTGGCGGCTTTTCTTGTTGCCCGTCCCGAAGTCCGCCTTGGAGGATGGTCACCCGAAGGTCCGAGGTCAAATGTTCCCAGACTGCTGAAGTGTTCCCTGACTGGCAGGGAACATTCCTGTCTGTTAATTATTGTGTGGTGTCCATTCATCTGTTGTCGTAGCTTCTGCTCAGTCTCACCAATGTACCATGCTTCAGGGCATCCTTGCCTGCAGCGTATGAGATAGATACATTGGCCGAGTCACATGAGTACCAGCCACGTTCATGGTGGGTAGTGTTCCCATGTGTAATGGTGGTATTCATATCGACACTCTGACATGTCGTGCAGCGTCTGCCGTGACAAAGTTGCATGGTGTATAACTTGGTTGTCTTGCTGCTAGTTTCTATCAGTCAACATCACTGCACAATCATCATCCTCAGTGTTCCCATTCACTTTCCTTGTATGCGACTTTTGTGACATACATTGTTCTGGGCCTGCTTCTGTTTCAGCATGGTGAAGCACCATCATCCATAAGGATTCTCTATGACCTGCATTGATTGCATATTCTAGCAAACTTTGCTGGTATTTGTCTTTATATTTCCAATTCACACTTCAGTCCAGTTGTCTATCTATTCACTTACCATGTATTTCTTTCAGTCTCAATGCCTTTGATGAAGAATGTCCTACATTTCAGAATTATTAGACAATTGGTTGCTGGGTAAGATAATTTAGACTTGCCACCTTAGTATAAGTTGTAATAGCAATAGTAGACCTTTCTCCATTGGTGTTGTATAAAATGCAGTAATACAATGTGAAAAGTTTGTTTCCTTGCTCAACACTTAAAGATAATTGATTTGATAATCAATACATATATTCCACTGAAAGGTTGGATAGGGCAGGTGACAATGTGATATGGGGGAATTCCTTAGTTAGCACACTTCTTGAAATGGTTTACCAGTGTACAGCCATATTGCCTAGCCCAACATTTTCTTTTCAAATACCTGTCGGAGCTTTACCAGTTCAATTTTATGTTACACTGTCATGTTTTGACATAGATAGGGAGCTTCAATGCTCCTTTTTCCATCATGAGTTGTAAATTTAAGTCTTTGTTCCAGCAATACTTGGAATCAAGTTGGCCCATTCCAGGGATATTTGGAGATGTATTCATATATTCCAGATGGTAAATTTTAATGTCCACAAAACATTTAGGTAGCCTTTCCAGGATGTGATAGAGAGCATCAGTAATATTATTTAGATGTGGCAAGTTCCTATTCAACTTGGCTATTTTCAGGTCAGGTGACTTTAACAGTTATTTTAAAGTATTCCACGTTCAGATTTATCATTTTTCTATCAATACAAAGTGCAATGTTTTCTTATGTTAGTTGATGTGGTTTAAAGATTAAACTTCATGCTCTATATCATCATGACAGAGTGAGGTGAGATAAAAGTTACTGCCCATGACATTAAGGACCCCCAGCAAAACTAGATTAAATAGGAACTTGGGGAAACCTCTCTGCTGGTTGGAATCATACCTAGCACAAAGGCAAAAGCTGTGGTTGTTGGAAGTCAGTCATCTCAGTACAAGGACACCATTGCAGGAGTTCTTTAGGGTAGTGTCCTCAGCACAACCATCTCAATTCATTCATCAATATCCTTCCCTGCATCATAGGTCAAAAGTTGGAATGCTCTCTGATAATTGCCCAAATTTCAGCAATATTTGTGACTCTGCATATACTGAAACAAGACTTGAAATGCAGCAACATGTGGACAATATGCAGAACAATTGGGATGACAGTTAGTAAGTAATATTTATGCAACACAAGTGCAGGGCAATGATTTTTTTTCCAAAGGATAGAATCTAACCATTACCCTAGACACTCAATGGAATTAGTATTATTGAATCTTCTGCTATCAATATCCTTGAAGTCACCACTGACCATAAATTGAACTCAACTAGTCTAGACGTATAAATGGAATGGTTACAAAAACAGATCAGAGGCTAGTAATCCCACAGCTTTTGACTCCTCAAAGCCTGTCTGCCATCTACAAGGCACAGGTCAGAACTGTGAGGGAACACTCACCACTAGCCTGGAGATGTGCAGCTCCTACAACACTGAAGAAGCTTGACACCATCCAAAACAAAACAGTCTGCTTCATCCAAAAACATTTACTCCCTCCTTCATCAACACTCAATAGTAGCAGTATGTGCCATCTCCAAGATGCACTGCAGAAGTTCACCAAAGCTCCTTTGCAACATCTTCCAAATCAAACTAGTATCATCTAAAAGAACAAAGGCAACAGATAAATGCAAACTCCACAACTTGCAAGTTCCCCTCCAAAGTACTCATCATCATAACTTGGCTAAAATACTGGAGCTCCCTCCCTATAGATATTGTGCGTGTACCTATACCAAACAAACTGCAACAGCTCAAGAAGGCAGCTCATCACCACCTTATAAGGGCAAATACAAATGAGCAATAAATGCTGTCCCAACCCACAAAGCCCTTATGCCATGAGACAATGAGGAAAAATAAATTTGCAATAACTGCCCTGGCATGGGCAGTCTATGTGAAGAATTCCCTGCAACTGGTTATGGTTACAATCTATAATGGATGGTTTTTAGTAGAAATTCAAAGGGTTTGGAATTTCTAAGGAGTTGAAATTATATGCAAACTGCCACTTCACTTCTCCTTCTCATATTTAGACAGCAGGTTCCAATCAAGGCTATACTTTAAACCTGTTGGGTCCCTTGTAATGGAAGAGAAATGGGAGAAGGCAAACCATGTCCCAATTTTCATAGCAGTCAGTTGCCATTTTCTGGGATTTGAGGCTCAGGATCAGGTCGACACTTTGTCAGCTTCTGTGAAAGGATACATACATGGGTGTAAGGTTGAGGGGTCAGGGGTAGAGTGTCAGGTAGGTAAAGTGCCAGGTGGGAGGTTGCCATGGTGGAAGAAGCTGAGACGGTCAAGTAAGTGATAAACTGTTTAGGGTATGTCTGGATGGGCAGGAGATATTAAGTCTGATTGGGGGATGGAGTGCCACTTCTTTATTTATTTCTCCTACTATGTTGTGCTTTGCCGAATGCCTTTGAAAATCTATATACACAATATCAACTATACTACTCTCCTTAACTCTCATTGTAACTTCATCAAAGATCTCAATGAAACTAGTGAAACAAGATTTTCCTTTAATAAATTAATGCTGACTTTGACACATAAGCTCATACTTTTCAAGATGCCAAATAATTTTGTCCCAGATTATTAGTTGTAAAAGTTTCCTCATTACTAACGTTATCTGACTTTCCTCTAGTTGGTGTGATTATCCATTTCTCCTCTTTCAAACAGGACTGTATCTTTCATAATTATTAACTGCTCTATCTCCATTCCCACATCTAAAAAGAACTGGAAAACTATGCATCGAGTTCCACAATTTAAACTCTTACTTCCTTCAGTAAATTGGAAAACATCCCATTCAAACCATTGCCAAATAAGAAGTTCATCATTGCTGAAAAGAGGGATGTTGCTGAAGCATTTTGGCTTGTACTTATGAGGGCAATGCCAGATTTCAAACAATCGTAACAATTTATATGCAGCTGAAGTCTGATTGGCCAAGATTTTGCACAGGAAAAGTGACAGGCAACTAAGGATTCCACAAACTCCAAAATAATTCAAGAAATGCACAAAGTTTGAACATAGAATCATAGAATTTTACAGTACAGAAGGTCGCCATTTGACTATCATATCGAGGTGGGTAATCTCACAACCTTTAAAAAATACATTTGAAGTTTCATAACAAAGCTATAAACCACGTGCAGCAAAGTGGGACTAGTGCATTTCTGATGGTACAGATTTAATGGGCCAAACAGCCTCCTTTATGCTGTATGATTCTATGATATCCTTGTTGTTTGCAGAAAATAGATGCCTGATAATGAATGTATGTTACATCTAACAAGTTTAAGTGAGACTAATACAAGCTGAATTGATTAAGTTCTGAAGAAGAACCATGTTGGGCTTGAAACACAAGTTCTGTTTCTCTCTTCACAGTTATTGCCACACTGAGAGCTGATGAATTTCTCCAGAATACTCTGTCAGTCTCAAAGGATTATTTCTGTTTCTCTCTCCACAGAAACTACCAGACTCATTGAGTTTCTCCAGCATTTTGTGTTAGTTTTAGATACAGCAACCATGGTCTTTCACTTTTTTTCAGATTTGGGTAAGCTTTCAAGGGTCTTATCAGAACACTTCAGGTCTGGGACTAACACTAACTCTTCATTCTAAGTTAAAAATCACACAACACCAGGTTTTAGTCCAACAGGTTTAATTGGAAGCAATGCTCTGAAAGCTAGGGTGCTTCCAATTAAACCTGTTCGACTATAACCTGGTGTTGTGTGATTTTTAACTTTGTACATCCCAGTCCAACACCAGCATCTCCAAATCTTCATTCTAAGTTAACTTAATTGACTAATTCTATACTCTTATTGAGACCATACATCATTCAACTATCCTCCACCAAAGAATTCAGATAACTACAGAAAACTCAAAGTCAAAGTAAAACTAAATATTTCCCTCTCTCAGCTCAGGATGATTCCCTCAAGCTTAAAGAAATTCAAATTCCAGAACTGTCAAACAAACCTTGAGCCTTAGTATTTACTTTACTGGGATGCAAAACAATCTAAAATAAACAAAATTCATTTACTCAAAAGCCAGGCATTAAAAGTTTTTATTAAATAAATCACTATGGCTACAAATACAATTCCAAGTTGATTATTAACGTCACACCCAACCATTACAGGGGCAGCATGGTAGCTCAGCAGTTAGCTGTGTGAGTTTCCTCCATGAGCTCCAGTTTCCCAAGATTTGCACGTTAGGTGAGTTGGCTGTGCTAAATTACCCATAGTGTCCAGGGAGATGCACACTAAGTGGATTAGCCATAGTAAATGTAAGGTCACAGGGTGCGGGCCTGGATGGGATGCTCTTTGCAGCATCAGTGTGGACTTGATGGACTGAATGGTCTGCTTCCACAATGTAGGGATTCTATGATTCTAATTCAAAGACCAGGAATGCAATTTACAATAATTGAAATGAAATATATGTTCCACAATTTCCATCACATTCAATATTCTTAGCTGAGAGCGCAGACATTGATTAGAGTATTTAATCATCTGAACCCTACTTGTTTGACAGCTTTGGTTGTATGATTTTTGCTCTTAATTTCACAATTCTTTTAAAGAGAAGTGTATGGAACGTTTGATGTACAAATGAATGCACATTAATTTGAGATTGTTATATTTTCCTTTTTGATAATGCTCATTTGTATGTTCTATTTTAGCTCTTGTTTTAAATCAACTTGTCCAGTTACATTATGACCAACTCTTGAGCAAGTGGAACTTGAACCAAGGCCTTCTGGCCCAAAGGAAGGGACATTATCACTGTGCCACAAGAACTATTTCACAATCGTTAGTTGTTGTTTTTGGTCAATAATCTCAGTCTCAGAACTGCAGCAGTTCTTCAGGTTAGATATTTTCCCTCATCAACCTGTTCAATTAGGGTACACCTGTAGAGCAAATTGGACTGGTTCAGAGACAGGGACACTATCACTGCACAACAAGAACCTTTGTCATTACATGTATTTATACAAATTAATTGGTTTCAAATGCTTTACCACTTTAGGTATTTAAACTTGGAAGATTATGGATGATTGATACTTATGGGCTCTTGTAGTGCAAGGATTGTGTCCTTACCTTTGAGCCAGGAACCTGGATTTAACATTTTGAAGGACGTTAATTAGAAAATATATAATTGACACTCATCAAGTTACTTTTAACACAGTGGAAAGTTATAAATGAATCATTCATTTAAAAGCTTTTTTTTCACAAGTACAACCTTCACTATGTGATTCATTGCTTCGACACAGTGTATAGTGGATGAATGGCCATATGTAAGCCAAAACTTGTTTGAGGGCATAATAGGTCAAATGAGGTGGAAGAAGGGGCATACTCTGGCAGGGGGCATAAGAAAAACCTTTTGAATTTACCTTTTTGAGGTTCTGTGAACCAAACAATGGATCCAGCCAGGTGGGCCCATTGCTAGATGTGGGTTCTCAGCCCAAACTAACCCATGCCCTTGAAAGGCATGTCTAAAAGTAATAAATTCTGTAAATGGGTTTAGGAATCCGGTCACTATTTTTAAAAGGCACCTGAGACTACCTGACTTGATGAAAATCCATTCCCCTATATGTTTAGATGGATGGAAAGAATTCACTAAGAGTTGAGGAGGAAAGGAGATATTTCAATAACATTCATTCTGCGACCAGTATAAATTAATGATCCAGCTATTGTACATTTATTATTTACTGTACACAAAATTAGTTATTGCATTTATTGCATAAACGTACATTAACATTAATCCAGTGGTTATAAAGCACTTTGGGAGATCGTAGATTGTGAAATGTTGATGGAGGCTTAAACAAAAGATAAAAGCTGTCATACGGCAAGCTTGTTATATGAGGAAAGATCTATAGTCATAAAGATCTACTGCACAGAGAAAGCCACTTAATTACTCAAGTCCCATTTTCCAGCAGTTTGCCCTTAGCCTTGTATGCCTTGGCTTTACAAGCACATGTCTAAATACTTCTTACATTGTTATTTGGATTTTTGTCACTACCATCCTTACAGGCAGTGAATTTCAGATTTCAACCACCATCTGCATGAATTTTCTTTTCCTTATATCCTCTCTAAATCTCCTTTCTCTTAAATCTATGCCGCATGGTCATTGTTCCATCCAGCAAGGGGAAAAGTTCCTTTTTGCCAACTAGAGTTTGTGAACTCATATAGCATCTAAGATTCTAACAGACTGGACAGGGTGCAAACCAAAACTATAATTTTCATTTAAAAGGGAAGAAGTGGTTTGGGTCTCAGGATACTCCATAGGCCATTGTAGACTGAGACTCAGGTTAGTGAATCTGTGGAATTCAGTGCCACAAAAGGCGGTGGAAGCCAGGACACTGAATATGTTAAAGAATGATATAACTAGATTTCTTGAAGCTGTAGTTGTCAAGGGATGTGGGGAGAACACGGGATTATGGCATTGAGATAGAGGATCAGCGATAATCATGTTGAATGCTGAACAGACTTGATCGGCTGAATGGTCTGCTCCTCTTCCTGTTTTTGCTAATTTTCTGTTTTCTATAAAGTGCCAGCTAAACCAAAGTGAAGATTGCAATGCAGCAGCTCTCAAATTTTATCCTAAAATTAAGACAAAACTCTGGTTTCTATAACAACATTTACAACGAGTTAAGAAATTTTACTGAAACTTTGATGTTGATTACTGATGCCTTAGGCTTCCTCGCATTTATTTTTCTTGGTGCTAAGCTGCACAATTATGGTTACTATATTTGGGTAAGAATGTGAATAAATGCCGTTAAAAATTTTGAGTAATGTATGTTGTGATGGTATTAAGTGATAAGGTAAGCTATGCTTTAATCACATGTTTGAAATCTGTTTTAGACTTTTAATGAAATACATTCCATCTTTGGCTCAAATCAATTTCGTAACAAAGGATATTGAAATCCATTCCATGTGTTTATCAGTTTCTTTTTTGAAGGGAGATGCCACCTACCTTGTTGTAAAGCAGAATGGATGCACCATTATCATGCAGTCACCTCACATACAATATTTTATTTTAGTATAATAATTCAGTTATTTATTCTTGTTATTTTTCAATTGTCCTTTCTTCCTAGGTTGAAATCTAAGGAACACCTGGTTTTTTTTTCCCTCAATTTTTGTATTTTGCAGGTTGTTTAGAGGCAATTTCAGTTCACAGCTGATTCACAATGATTACCTTAAGTTTTCTCCTTCTCCATGGTAACTTCTACATTTCACAGATCCTCTCCACTGAACTAAGAAGACAATCCATCCTCCCCAGACTTGACCTATACCTTTCAATTCAAATTTCAATAATTTCATTACTAAATCGACTATACAAGGTAATCTGTGCAGAATTGTTCTATGTAATAAAAAGAGAAAATGTTGGAAATATTCAGCATATCATCTAGCTTCTGCGCGCTCAGGTAGTAAATGTCTATTTTGTTGATGGCAACTTTCCTAACATCAGCTGAACATCCCTGAGTTCACAACTTGTTGCAAGGTCCCTTTATGTGGCTGTTGAAGAAGATTTCCTGGAAGTCCATGAGTGTGGATATCAAATAAGAACAAGTTGGACTTAATATGATGCCATATTATTATCCAGACATAATAATAGCCAGTGAACAGTCTAATGATAATAAAACTGTATTTTCCTATGATTTAAAATTTCCAAGAAAGGACATATTGGAGGAGGAATTAGGTGGAAAAATGAGAGATAAAATGTATGAAGGGAACATTTTGGTTCTGACATTGCCAAACAAGCATTAGGGTAGGATTATGGATTGTAAATTCTGTTGGATTGCATTGTGAACATATGACTATTAGCGTACGCCTTCTTGCAAAATGACATTGACCTGCTGCCTGTGGAATTGATGTCAGTTCCAGTTCATCTCCTCAAGTAAAACATATTGGGTCAGATCACTATCCAAATGTTCACTGGCATATTAAACAGAAAATACATTTCTCCATTAAAAGTATTATTAATACATGCTTGATGGCAATATTCTTACAAATAACTAACTCAATTTATTCTTACAATTATATCCAATCCACGGGCATAAGTAGTGTCAAGCTACATATAACATTTATAAGCGTGCAATTTTTAATTGATCAGTCTTGTATTATTGAGAATTCGAATGTACCTCTAATAAAAAATGTGACCACCTGCAGAGTAAAAATGAAATGTAATTCGAAATATTGGTTAAAGACTTAAGTATAACAACTTTGTTTTTGCAGTTTATTGTGACTTAGTTTTATACTAGATGTTAGTATTCATAAATGACAGAGAATAAATTGCTTTAATACACTGCATTTAACATCAATCATTAATCTTATGTTGGCAAAGAATTTTTCATTGCCAGACAGAATGTGTTCTAATTATGCCACAGATTAAATGGAGGCAATGTATTTTTAAAATTAGTAAATTGCAAATAAATAAGATTGACTTTTGACAAGAAGTAGAATAAGTTACTTTGGTTTAATTCATTCAGTTACCAAACAGTCT
Source organism: Hemiscyllium ocellatum (assembly GCF_020745735.1). Classification (NCBI taxonomy): domain Eukaryota; kingdom Metazoa; phylum Chordata; class Chondrichthyes; order Orectolobiformes; family Hemiscylliidae; genus Hemiscyllium; species Hemiscyllium ocellatum. The sequence continues at coordinate 50,311,746 of NC_083402.1, forward strand.
TGGTTTATATCAAATTAGATGTTAAATAAATTATTACATCATCAACATCTCAAATGATGACCTGCATTGTCCTAGGTTTTGAGGCCTTTAACTCCAGATTTCGCTATGTTATGCTTAATGATTTGTTTTCTATCTCCAGTTCATATCTTTTTAAAAAACGATCATCTTCCATTAAATGTAAGCATTTTGATTCAGGTTTAAGTCTTTAAATAAGTTTAGTCTGCTTAGATTGCATCGTTATTCTGTTAGAGAAAAACATATATTATTTGTATATACTTATGCACATATCATGTATAATATATTTTTACATTCTCACAAGGATACACACACACATACCTTTAGTTGTTGCCATTTCCTTGAAAAAATTCTGTACTTTTGGATCAACGCCAACAGAGGTGTCAAGTTCCATATGCCCTTGTCATCGGCTGCTGTGCTAGTTTTGCAGTACAGGCAGCAGCTGCTAGACAAAATAATCTAAATTCTCACATGTTCCCTTCCTTCAGGAAATAACTGACATTGCTGCACAATTCTGCCAGTTAATGGTGCCACACCTTATGTTTATGTGCTGAAAATTTTGCCCTATGTGATTAAAATGTTAACCCTGCATCTTCCATGGCTCTTAGCAACACCATTACTGCAATCAGGATTTTAGTGCCATTATTTCAAACAACATATTTAAACAGCACATAGCATTTTTTGAGCTATTCTAGTTTATTTTCAATCTAATAATTGCAAAAATAGATTGCCTCCATTCAATCTGTGATTGAATCACTTCTTATCTTACAGTGAAATATTCATCGTCAGTAACAGACTAATGATTAATATGAAATGCCATGTATTACAGCAATGCTTTCCCTGTCAGTCATTAATGCGAAAATGTTTTATGAAACATTAAAAATATAGGGAACTGCATGACAGACATCTTGAATCTTACAGTTAAGTCTCCACTATACTTCATATAAGATTCGAAGCAATTTATCTTCCAGAGTATTACCTCTAATTTCATAGGCAAGGTTTCAGGATTTACTATTAATGTGACAATGAGTTTTTCAGGAAATACTAATGCTTTGAATCATTGGATCCTGTATAAAGTCATTAAAATATCTTTAATGATCTGTGATTGAAAAATGCCACATGTACTAAAAAATGATATTTACTTTGATTTTGTTGCTGCAAGCTACTAGCAAATGAATGATTTAACACGTTACTGTACAATTCAAAGAAAAACACTAAGCATTCAGGTACTGGTGGTGAAAGAGAAATGATATGTTGGTCTTCATAGCAAGAGGTTGTTTTTAGATTAGAATAAATTCCCTACAGTGTGGAAACAGGCCGTTCGGCCCAACAAGTACACACCAACCCTCCGACGAGTAACCCACCCAGACCCATTTCCCTCTGACTAATGCACCGCACACTACGGGCAATTTAGCATGGCCAATTCACCTGCCCTGCACATCTTTGGACTGTGGGAGGAAACCAGAACACCCGGAGGAAACCCACACAGACACGGGGAGAATGTGCAAACTCCTAGGATTCAAGCATAGGAGCAGGAGCACCTTAATGGAATTGTATAGGGCCTTGGTGGGTCACAACTTGACTATTGTGTGCATTTTTGGTCTCCTTATTTGAGGAAGGATGTGAAGGGGGTGCAACAAAGGTTTACCAGATTTATTCCTGGGATGGTAGGGCTGACCTATGAAGAGACTGGATTGGTTAGGACTTTATTCACTAGAGTTTAGAAGATGAGGAGGGATTCTCACAGAAACCTATAAACTTCCAACAGAACTAAACAGGATAAATGAAAGAAGTATATTCCCAATGATTGAGAAATCCAGAATGAGGAACCACAGTTTAAGGATGTGGTGTAGGCCATATAGGACTGAAATAAGGAGAAAATTCTTCACCCAGAGAGTGGTTAAGCCTATGGAATTCTCTGCCACAGAAAACAGTTAAAGTTAAAACATTGAACTGTTTTCACAAAGGAATCAGACAAAGTTCTTAGTTCTAAAGAGATCAAAAGGTCTGGAGAAAAAATGGGAACAGCGTACTACATTGCATGGTCAGCCATGATCATATCGAATGGCAGAGCAAGCTTGAAGGCTAGTCTTACTCCTGTTTAGGCCAACAGAGTCTTAAGGCCAGAATAATGAACATTTCTGTCTTCAAACAATAAAGAAAAGACTAGGTTCAGTTGACACACATCAAATAAATACACAGAATCAAAATCAGAAAAGAGTTCGTAGTCTGAATTTGTTGAAATTGATGTTGTGCTCAGAAAGCTGAATCAAAATTTGACATGCCGTTCCTCTAGCTTGCATTATGTTTATTTTCAGAAAGATGAGGACAAAAATGTGAGTGTGAGAGCATGATGGTAGATTAATATGCCAAGCAACTGGAATTTCTATGTCATATTGTGAACTGCAAAGGTGTCATATATTTTTAATATTGTCTCTCTCAATATATAGTAGAAGTCTCATTGTACACTGTTAATACAGTAAACTAACGAAATAAGTGAAAGTAAATTGTCATCTGATCTGGAAGAATCATTGAGGCCATTGATGTTGAAGAAAGAAGAAATAAGGGAATAATAAATAATAATAAAGAAGAAATAAGCTGAAGAAAGAAGAAATAAAAGGGTGGGTATTATATCTCCTGTGATTTAAGGGAAAGGTGAATGGAAGATGGCAGATAGGGGAAGATGTTTTTTGTGGTGACATTGTGCTTGAGGTAATGGAAATGGTGAGGTTGATCCTTTATATATGGAAGCTGATGGATTGGTTGGAAAGTATGGACAACAAATATCCTTATGTGATTCTGGGGTGGGGCGAAGTAAAGTAGGGGAAGGGGTGAGAGCAAATGCATAGGAAAGGGTTGGACATGGTTGAGAGCCCTGACAATCACAATGGTTGGAAAAGTCCTGGTCTGAGAAAAAAGGTAACCATATCAGAAACACTCTACTAAAATTCGTTCTCTCAAAGCCCTGAAAATATATTATCCCAGGGTATAATTTCATGCCAAGTGTCAAACATTGATTGACACAATGACCCGGAATCTTACAGTACTTATCACTGTGATGAATCGCCTTATTCCCTTAATGAACTTTTAGCTATAGCACTAAAAAAACTGCATTGCCTGACATTGATTTTTAATTCAATAAATAATGAATTGAATCTTACATGGTCGACAGAGTCAGTGTTAATATATTACAAATACATGCGTTTTAAGAACAAGAACAACTGTTGGAGCTTAATGTTAGAATCTGTGTGATAATAATCATCATAAACATTCCAGCATATTTTGTGCTGTATATACGAATAAAATCTGATAAGAGCAGGAACCTCTGCCTCATGCCTTAAGTGATTCTGCCAAATATTCTAGTATCCAGCAGTTAGAGCATTCATTGTATCTGAATCGAAAAGAAACATTACAGGCTGGATTTTATGTACTAAATCTATTTATCTTTTACATTCTGCCACCCCCTGCACAATTTTCAGCTCAATTGCCTTGTAACATCATACAAATTCAGTTGTCATTAACGTAATGTCAGGGGATTGTGGAAGTACATTTAACATAATTGATGTAGTCCCACAACTTTAGCTCATTTGTATTGTTGAACAAAATGGTATCAAATGGAAAATGTAATCTTCTACCAGAGATAGGTGACGTCAACCTATGCCTAGTAAAAAAAACTTTAATTTCTTTCTTCCGCCTACGTTTTTAACAGCGATGCGAGAGCAACGTTTGTCACACTGTCAAATGGTATTATTACAAAAAATACTTTGTTTTCAACTGATGTTATAGTTAATGAAGATTTCTGCAATACCTTGCTGTAAACTCCTGCCAAAATTGGCAGGTAAATATAGGTTATTAATACCTTCCTTGTCAGCATGTAAAGAAAAATGAGTGCAGTATTTCCCTTGAAATTGTTCGTTCACGTCATTCCAATTTAGCGATTTATTTTCTTAGTATCAGAATATGATCCAAGTAGAGTGGTGTGTGTCACAGTAATTATGGGATATTTTTTCTAGCTTCTGGTAATGTTCCTGATGGTTTAACAACATTTGGAAACAACAGTTACTAAGGTATCCATTGTGGATAAAAGTTAGCAATTTCTGATAGGTTTATAATGTCACAGTTGTGTTTCCAAATTTGCAGCAAAGTCAAGCTCAATAAATTGGTGCGATTTCAAATAGGTTAGCATGTTTCTGATCCCTTAACTGCCCTGTGACATGTTATCATTAGTCTAACTGAAAGTTGTTGGTGGAAAAACAAACACCAAAAACAGCAAAAGGGTCAGCAATGTGAATATTGCTTCTCCAATGGCAACAACTACTTATTTAGATGAGGCACAGAACAAAGGACAATTTTAGCCACATAGGCACAAAACAATCCTGCCTCTAAACTATCCTCTAAATTATGTGCAATGTCAGGATCTAAGTTGATCATACCAAATAGGTCAGCATGGTGATACAGGCGGTTAGCACTGCTGCCTCACAGAACCAGGGACCCAAGTTTGATACCATCCTTGGATAAAGTTAAAAATCACGCAACCCCAGATTATAGTCCAACAGGTTTATTTGGAAGCACTAAGTTTCGGAGCGCTGCTCCTTCATCCTTGGATGACTTTGTGGAGTTTACACATTCTCCCTAGTTTGTGTGAGTTTCCTCTGGGTGCTCCAATTTCCTCCTACAGACACAAATGTGCTGGATAGATGGATAGATCATGCTAAGTTGCTCCTTAGTGGCCAGGGATGTGCAAGTTGCATAGCCATGATTATCCATGATAAGTGTGGAGTTGCACTGAGCAATGGGGGATTGGGTTTGGTGAGATGCACTTCAGAGGGACAGTGCAGACTCAATGGGCTGAATTGCCTCCATCTGCACCATAGTGATTCTGTGATTCCAAATGTTAGAGCAAGTTACAGCATCTTTATACTTCTCCACCACTTGTTCTTCCATTATTACCTGGCCAAATGGAAGTTCTTGGAAGGTGACTGACATAGGGTGGCTTTACGGAGGACAGTAGTGGAGGAGAATAGTGATGGGGTTGTGATAGTGGCAGAAAGCAAGAGGTGCATGCTTACACTGTCTGGAACTGTGAACCTAAGGGAATTGTAAGACAATGGGGATGGGATGAGCAGAAAGAAGGATTCGGTACAGAAACAATATCACATTTTTGTTTCAAATCACAAATAACAATGTCCTTTAGCTATGGTTTCCAATACCTTGAGTACCATATATTTTATGGGAACAAGGATAGGAAGCCCAATCAGTCTACTACTGTTTCGGTCCTATTGCTTTCAGTGTCACACCATTTTGTGAGAGAATGGCTAGTATGTCTATTAGCGGGATGCAGTTTGTTTGGTGACCGTGGCTGTCATAGTTGAATGGCTGGTATATGTGTGCAATTTGTGAGAGTAGGAAGTTAGGCATGAAATAGTGATCAGCGAGTGAGGGTAAGGTGAAGCTAGCAATGTTAAGTATGAGACATGATTGGTGAAAATTATTAGTGGACGAGTGATGGGTTGAGAGGTTAATGGGTTTTTGTATATGAAAAATGAGATATGAAGATTATTCAAGTTAGAGTTTTTGTGAAGCTGCATCCACGTTCTCAAATATCAATTGTATTAGTTACCAGTGGTGTCTGCTTCCAATATCTTTGAGGCTTCTGCTGAGTTGTGTAGCCACTTCACAACATGTTGAATGTTAAAGTAGCAATTTGACAAATTACCTGGAAGCTTGGAGATCGTCTATTGTCCAATGAAAACAATATGAGTCAGTTAATCACATGTTACAATCCTCATTCCTATTTATGGCATCAATCAAGTTTTGCCCCAAATGTGGTAAGATAATTTCTGCTCATTTCTCTACCTCATCAAGCAAGGTTTCTACTGTATTGCTAGAGACCATTAAAATAATTTATTAGCTCTGGCATGTCATAACTCATTCGCCTTTCTGTGTAAACTCCCTTTGACAAACTCTTTAAGGCACTGTGCAAGCTAAAACGCACAGGTGAAGGATATGATGCTAGGCTCGCATGAACTTGATCCCACTGAAGAGGCATGCAGTCACTCAGCAGATTAAGAGCCTTTTTGGGATTTGGGAATCACTGGCTAGGCTAGCAATTATTTTGTATCCCTAATTGTACTCAAAAAAGCGTGGTGAGCTGCCTTCTTGAATCATTGCTGTCTTTGGGTGTAGGGACATCCGTTGTGCAGTTAGGAATAGAGTTCTAGGATTTTGACTCAGCGATAGTGAAGGTATAATAATGTAGTTCTCAGATATTATGGTTTGCGACTAGGAGGGAAGTACTCAGTTAGTGGATTTCCCATTCATCTGCTGCCCTGTCTTTCTAGTTGATAGAGGTCAAGGGTTTGTAAAATGCTGTTAAGAGTGATTTGGTGTGCTACAGCAGTGCATCTTACAGACATTGTACACTGCTGCCACTACATCAGTTCTGAAGACAATGAATTTTGTTGGTGATGGATGGTGTGGTCAATCAACTGGACTGCTTTGTCTTGGATGGTGTCAAGCCTTTTGTTTGTTGTTAGAGCTGTACTTAACCAGGGCAACTGGAGACAATTTTATCATACTGCCTTCTGTGAATGGTCAACAGGCATTGGAGAGACAAAGATTGAGCTACTCACTGCAGAATTCCTAGCCCCTAACCTGCTCTTGTAACCACAGTATTTATATGGCTAGTTCAGTTTCTGGTCAATGGTCAATGGTAGTCTCCAGGATGTTGATAGTAATAGATTCAGCAATGGTAATGCTGCTGAATGTTAAAGAGTGACGGTTAGATTCACTCCTGTTAGAGATGCCCATTGCCTGTGATTTGTGTGGAATGAATGCTACTTGTCACTATACTCAATGCACTGCCCAAGCTCTGACATCATCCAGATCTTCCCTGGATTGACCTCCAACAACCACAATCATCTTCCTTTTTGAGAGGTATGACCCAAACCAGGAGAGCATTCTTCTCCTGATCTCCATTGATTTCAGTATTACTAGAGTTCCTTATTGCCATATTCAGTCGATTGATGTCTTTTGTCAAAAACGGTCACACATATTTCACCTCTGGAGTTCAGCTTATTTGTACATGTTTGGATGAGGGCTGTAATGAGGTCAGGATTCAAGTGGTCCCACTTGTGCTCAACAAGATTTCAATAGTGGGCTATGCCTTTGTAAGATCATTTCATAGGACCGAAAATAGAACTGAAACAATAGTAGAACTATTTAGGTTTCCTATTCTTGTTCGGATAAAATATATAATACTTAAGGTATTGGAAACCATAAGTAAAGGACACTGTTATTTGTGATTTGAAACAAAAATGTGATATTGTTTCTGTATCGAATCCTTCTTTCTGCTCATCACATCCTCACTGTTTTACAATTCCTTTTGGCTTACCAGCTCCAAATTTTCGGGTAGAGACCAGTGTTGTAGCTGTACCAGAACAGCTTGGCTAGGAGTGCATATACTTCTGGAACAAAAGTCTTCAGCTCTATTGTTGGAATGTTGCCCAGAGTCTTTGCAGTGTATAGTGTCATCACCATTTTTTTGTATCACGTGAAGTGAAGTGAATTCTCTGAAGACTGGTATCTGTGATGCTGGAGAACACAGGAGGAGGCTGAGATGGATCAGCAACTTGGCACTTCTGGCTGAAGATTGATGCACATCCTTCAACTTCGACCACTTTTGGAACCTCCATCATTGAGAATGGGGATATTTTTGATTTGATTTGATTTACTCTTGTCTCATGTACCCAGGTAAAGTGAAAACTCTTGTTTCTCTGTGCAGTATAGGCAGAACATAACATACAAAGAGCATTAGGGCAATAGAACAGAGTGAAGAATACAATCTTGAGACTACAGCGAAGGCACACAGAGAGTGAGATCAATATTAAATTTAAAATTTGAGAGGTCCATTCAGAAGTCTAACAACAGTGGTGAAGAAGTTAGTCTTGCACATATTCAAATGTGTATACAAATTTTTATTTCTTCTGCCTGACGGAAGAGGATTAAAAAGGGTATAACCATGTGGGAGGGGCCATTGATGACATTAGTTGCTTTCCCAAGGCAGTTGGAAATATAGATGGAGTCAGTGGATGGAGAGCTGGTTGGTGTGATGCACTGGGCTGTGTTAATGATTCTCTGTAGGTTCATGAGGTCTTGGGATGAGCGGTTGCCAAACCATGCTGTGATACATCCAGGTAGAATGCTTTCTATGGTGCAGCTATAAAAATTAGTAACAGTCCTCGTGGACATGTCGAATTTCCTGAGCTTCCTGAGGAAGTAGAGACGTTGTTATGCTTTCTTGACCGTTGCGCTGACATGAATGGACCAAAGCAGATTGTTGGTGATCATCACTCCCAGGAACTTGACACTCTCGACTATCTCCACCTCAGCACCATCCAAGGTGAAGCCTTCAACTCATGTTAATTTTTAAATTGTCCACCATTCATTGCCAAAGGAAAGGTTGCAGAGCTTAGATCTGGTGGCTTGGGGAGTGAGATTGTTTAGCTCCATCTATTGCATACTGCTTCTGCTGTTTAGCATACATATATAGTCATGTGTTGTAGCTTCAGCAGGTTGCCATCTCATCTTTAGTCATACCAGGTACAAATCTTGATATGTCATCTTACACTTTTCATTAAACCAGGGTTGATCTCTTGATTTGATGGTAATGGTAGAGTTGAGACTTGACAGTCAATGGTGTTTTAGATTGTGGTTGAATATCATTTGGCTACTTCTAATGGCCCACAGAAGCTCATGGATAGTCAGCTTTCTTTATTAGATCTGCTCAAAGTTTGTTCCACTACACATAGAAGCAGTGCCACACAACACAATGAAAGGTGGCCTCAATATGAAGACAGGATCATAATGACTGTGCAATGGTTACTACTGACAATGTTATGGATGAACACAAATCCAATAGGTAGACTGGTAAAGATGAAGTTAAGTAAATATTTTCTCTTGGTGGTTCCCTTACCATCTGCTACAGAATAGTCGAGGAACTATGTCCTCTAGAACTTGACTAGCTTGGACAGTAACAGTACTTCTGAACCATGCTTGTTGATAGACATTGAAATCCCCCCAATCAGAATACATTCTGTGCTGATAGCACCCTAAAATGGACACAATTTGGAGGACTACTGATATATCAGTCAAGGGGAGGCACAAGAAATGGTAATCAACAGATTTCCTTGCCCATGTTTTACCTGATGCACTCATTCCTGACTATATGCCACTGTGCGACCATATCTTGTGGCCCTCCTGCCAGTGGAACAGGATATGTTAGCCAGCGATGTGACAGTGATGTCTGGGGCATTTTCTGAATGGGTTTGTTCACAGCTTGGTACAACTGACTGACATGCTGTCCGTTTCTGACATCAATTAAGATTCAAGCATGTGCATCTGGAGTCACATGAAAACAAGTCAAGGTAAGAAGGGAAGATTTGCTTCCCTGATCATAAATGGTTACAGTGAGTGGTGAACTCAACCTGGACAATCACAAAGACCAACCTCCCATCTATAGAATCCATCTACCGGGCCTGCTTTCAAGGAAATACTGTCAGCATTCTCAAAGATCCACCCTTAGCAATGTTTTTCTCCAACCTCTACCATCAGGGAGAATGTATAGAAGCCTGAACACACACACCAGCCAGTTTCACAACAGTATCTATCCATCTGTAGTTAGAATACTCAATCGACTCACAAACTCTTAACATTCGCCTGTAGTTGTGTTTTGCTTTTGCTGCTGTTTACCTATTATTTACTGTCAATGCTACTCAACCATGTGATCTGCCTGTATTGCTCACAAGACAAAGCTTTTCACTGTGCCTCAGACCATGTGACAATAAATTCAATTCAATTCAATTCAATTCTGTGAGTATAATTTTGTCTGGCTATTCTGTGGGACAGCTCTCCAATCTTTAGCACAAGTCCAAATGTTAGTAAGGAAGACTTTTCAAGATCGACAGGGCTGTGCTTGCTGTTGACATTTCAGGTAGTCTGTCAAATTGTATTCCTTCATTTCGACTTTGTCACAGCTTGGTACAACTGACTGACATGTCTGTCCATTCCCGACAGCAATTAAGACTCAAGCATGTTGCAGTGCACCTGGAGTCACATGAAAACTAGTCAAGGTAAGAAGGGCAGATTTGTTTCCCTAAAGGACATTAATGAATCTGATGGGTTTTACAAGAAATGACATAGATTACATGGTCACCGTTGTTCTATTTTTAAATTTCATTTTTTTAAAATTACTGTCAAGTACCATTTGCCATATTGGCATTTGAATCCATGTGCCTCATACATCAGTCTGGGTTGTTGGATTACTCAGCTACTGACATCACCACCTCCACTCCCATCCCCACTCCAAGCCTCAAATCTTAACACTTAACCTTAAATAAACAGGGAGTACAAAGTTAGCCTGCTATTTGCATTGGAGGCAACATTCTTCAGGTAATCTCTTGCAATCCCTGTGTCTTTTATTTTTGCTGTTGAACTTTGCTCACACTGGGTATACAATGTGAATTTAATTTCTGATCTTGTGTATCTGGAAGTTGAAGGTCAATTTCTGATGTTTCAAATTTCCACATCATGGAAATTTTCCTATTGTCTTGCCAAATTATATGTGGTGACCTTGTATAGAATGTACAATGTGTTTCATGTCCATTTTGAACTGGACAATCAAGGCTTTCAATTAATGGTCCAAAAATTAAGATGTCCACCTGATGCTGAATTTCACTTTAAATGCACTTTTTGCGATTATTCTTTTATTTCATGAACAGAATTATTAAAGTTTCCAAGACTTTCAATGTAAATAAATCTCAGAATTCTTGCCATGATGCCAGTTTTTCAATTTGTTTTATTTTTATCAAATCGCCCTTTGTCTCATAAGCGTTCCTAAAGCTCCTACTGTCCAAAGACTTACCTTTTCTGTGATCTGTTTTTATAAATGAGTCTAACTAATACGATTAACAATTATCTCAGTTGTAATAATTTGCTGAACTGTAATTTTTTCCTAAAATACCATTCTCTTTGAATTGGCTCAGTACAAAACACAAGACATGTTTTTTTTCTTTATGAATGAAATAACTATTAAAATAGAATAGAATCTCAGAATTACAGCATTGTTATGCCAGGAGGAGATCATTCAGCCTAATGTGTCTGTACTGTTTCTCCAATTTCTTCTCTTTTCTCCGTGTAAACCTACACATTGTTTCTATTTCTGTAATCATCTGATGCACTTTTGAATGCATCAATAAACCTCCTTTCACCACACTTCCAGACAGTGCATTCCGGACGAACTACTTGCAGTGTGAAAAAGTTTGTCCTCACCTCGCATTTGCTTCCTTTGCAAAATGCTTGAAAACTTCACAGTCCCGTAAACTAGTTATCAATCTGTGTATGAGCAGGAACAGCTTCTCCCTAACAGTTCTACCACACTCCTCGGGGTTTTGAAAGCTTTGATCATCCTTTTAGCTTTCTCATCTCCAGGGAAAACAGTCATAATTCTCCAGTTTTTCCTCATAATTGAAGTGTCTCACCCCTGAAACTACTTTTGTAAAATTCTTCTACACACTCTATAATGCACTCACATCCTTTCTATAGTGTGGTGCCCAAAATTATACACAATATTGCATTTGAACTCTAACCTCTAGAGTCTCACATAAGTTCACCATAACATCCCTGCTCTTGAAATCTATGTTGAAAATGTGTTGCTGGAAAAGCGCAGCAGGTCAGGCAGCATCCAAGGAGCAGGAGAGTCGATGTTTCGTGCATGAGCCCTTCTTCTTCCATTTCTGAAGATGGGCTCATGCCCGAAACGTCGACTCTCCTGCTCCTTGGATGCTGCCTGACCTGCTGTGCTTTTCCAGCAACACATTTTCAGCTCTGATCTCCAGCATCTGCAGTCCTCACTTTCTCCTTGAAATCTATGTCCCTATTTATGAAGCTTAGAATACTTATTAGAATCTCTATTAACAACTCTCTCAACTTGATGTGCCACCTATAATGACTTAGGTACCCATACACCCAGGCCTGTTTGCTCCTGCATACCATGTAGAATAGTACCTTTTATTTTGTATTGTCTCCTTATGTTCTTTGTACTAAAATATATCACCTTGTACTTACCTGAATAAAAACGTTAAGGCTAACAGAAGTCAGCAAAAATTAATAATGAATGATAACTGCAAAAACCGTTGATAAAAAGTAAAAATGATTCACCATTTTTCATGATTTCTCCAAAAGTAAGGCATTACTGTTTTTAAAATACTGAAGCCCCAAAAGGACCATTGCTGTATAAACTGCTTCAGATTTCCAACAGCATGTTTTCTCTTATTTGGAACTAAACTGTTATATGTGTAATCCAAAACTTGTGTCAGTGTCTTTCCTTTCAATTATTCAATACTCACTGAATGCTTGAGTCCAGCAGCTTTATGTTTTTATCTTCAATCTTTTTGAAGATCTATAGGCACTTATAGTTGTACAAAAATCAGATGATATTCATGTGAAGTGCCTGAGAAACTCTTCAGACAGTAATTTCCAGGTCATGGCAACTCACTGCAAAACAATTCAGTCGTGACGCATATTCGAGGCTGAGCTCAATACACTTTTGGACTTTAAGTAAATCAATAGATCGAGAGATTAGGCAGGAAAGTGAATTTGGTTTTGTGGGTCTGTCATGATGGCACAGACTCGAAAAGCTGAACGACCTATTCTTTCTCACATTCCTTAGAATTTTATTTGTTTAAAAAGAACTTCCGTCTGGTTCTTATCTCAATTATTATAAATCTGTATTCCTTAGTTACTTACTCTCCTACTAGGTAAAAAACAGTTTTTTCTTATTTGCTCTGTTAAAGTCCCACAAATAGCTGTAGGAACACAGCTATCCAAATTTCCCTGAACATATTTTGTTGCAAGGAAAACAATTCCAAGTTCTCTAGAATTTCAACAAAACTGAAGTTCCTCATTCCTGGTGTAATTCTGCTAAGCTTTTTCACCATCTTCAGTGTCTTGATATCCTTCCTTAAATGTGGTACCCAGAATTGACCACTAAAATAATTTGACTGAGGCTTGACCAGAGCTTAGAAAGGTTTAGCATCATATCCATGCTGTAGTATTGTCCACATTTATCCATAAAACCAAGGATCCTACATGTTAATTCAAAGCTTTCAGGCCCTCAATGATTTATGTAATGACCTCTATCTTTTCTTGCCCCTTTGTCTTGTTTAAACTGCATCACTTATTTAAATTGCCTCTTCTCATTCCTCCTCAAGAAATGATATCACTTCATACTTTATTGCATTAAACTTCATCATTAAGCTACATGTTTTAATCACATTACTATTGTACTATCATGCTGAACAGAACACATTTTCCAACTTTAATAAAATATGTAATCGTTGCTGAACAAGAGCATTCCATGACCACATCCTAGTTGGTACTGTGCCCTGAAGAAGGGCTTATGCCCGAAAAGTCGATTCTCCTGCTCCTTTGATGCTGCCTGACCTGCTGCGCTTTTCTAGCAACACATTTTTAAGCTCTGATCTCCGGCATCTGCAGTCCTCACTTTCTCCGAGTTGATTTTAACCTACTGCGAATCCTCTTGCAAGGATGCTTTCCTTGAAGAAGCTCTCCTCCTCCCTCTACAAGGATCTCAGCGAGTCCCTCTATCACTGCACCCCCCAGGTCATCTCCTCTGCCCTGAAGCCCTTCAACCACGTCCTCAAACAGATTCGCTACCACAGCCACATCTCCTTCCTCGGCACCTGCCTACGGAACCGACTGACCCCGCATGGACACCGGACTACGTTCAGACCAACAAAATTTGGACCCAACCAGGACAACCAGTACCTACAACAAATCCGAAAATTTCTGAAGAAGGGCTTATGCCTGAAACGTCGATTCTCCTGCTCCTTTGATACTGCCTGACTTGCTGCGCTTTTCTAGCAACACATTTCTAAGCCATGGTCCTGTGTCAATACCAATATTATCGGGTTTTTGAGGATGAGACTAGAAAGGTTGATGAAGATCGAGCTGTGGATGTAGTGTGTATGGACTTCAGCAAGGCATTTGATAAGGTTCCCAATGGTAGGCTCATTCAGAAGGTCAGGAGGACTGGGATACAGGGGAACTTAGCTGTCTGGATCCAGAATTGGCTGGCCAACAGAAGACAGCAAGTGGTCATAGAAGGAAAATATTCTGCCTGGAAGTCAGTGGTGAATGGTGTTCCACAGGGCTCTGTCCTTGGGCCTCTACTGTTTGTAATTTTTATTAATGACTTGGATGAGGGGATTGAAGGATGGGTCAACAATTTTGCAGATGACACAAAAGGTGGAGGTGTCATTGACAGTATAGAGGGCTATTGTAGGTTACAGCGGGACATTGACAGGATGCAGAGATGGGCTGAGAGGTGGCAGATGAAGTTCAACCTGGATAAATGCGAGGTGATGCATTTTGGAAGGTCGAATTTGAAAGCTGAGTACAGGATTAAGGATAGGATTCTTGGCAGCGTGGAGGAACAGAGGGATCTTGGTGGGCAGGTACATAGATCCCTTAAAATGGCCACCCAAGTGGACAGGATTGTTAAGAAAGTATATGATGTTTTGGCTTTCATTAACAGGGGGATTGAGTTTAAGAGTCGTGAGATCTTGTTGCAGCTCTATAAAACTTTGGTTAGGCCGCACTTGGAGTACTGCGTCTAGTTCTGGTCACCCTATTGTAGGAAAGATTTGAATGCTTTGGAGAGGATTCAGACGAAGTTTACCAGGATGCTGCCTGGACTGAAGGGCTTATCTTATGAAGAGAGGTTGTCTGATCTTGGACTTCCTTCATTGGAGAAAAGGAGGAGGAGAGGGGACCTAATTGAGCTATACAAGATAATGAGAGGCATAGATAGAGTCAATAACCATAGACTATTTCCCAGGGCAGAAATGGCTAACATGAGGGGTCATAGTTTTCAGCTGATTGCAGGAAAGTATGGAGGGGATGTCAGAGGCGGATTCTTTACACAGAGAGTTGTGAGAGCATGGTATGCGTTGCCAGCAGCAGTTGTGGAAGCAAGGTCACTGGGGACATTTAAGAGACTGCTGGACATGCATATGATCACAGAAATTTGAGTGTGCATACATGAGGATCAATGTTCGGCACAACATCGTGGGCTGAAGGGCCTGTTCTGTGCTGTACTGTTCTATGTTCTAAAAATTGACTAATATGGAGTTGTTGAAGTAAGTGATTTTGAATACCAATGGCAAGTAGCATAGCTCCAATGTTGCTTAGTTCATTGAATGTAGTTTTCTCCAATAAATTATTGTTTCTCCGTGAGATACTCATGTCATGTCCATGGCACTTAGGTTTTGTAGGGTTGGTGATGTTAATATCTTGAAGAAAGGATCTTCTTCATCTGCCTCATTCCTCTTTCCTCTCACCTGTACTGCATCTCCTCCAGCAGACGTATAAAAATGAACCATTGAAAGAATCAACTGGAGTATATTGGTCTCCTGTTATAGGCAAAGCCACATGTAATGACTCTGACAGCTAGAATCAGAACTGAAAACTATCAAACAAGACATGATTGTGGCTCATTTTGGATCTCTTTAATAAATTAAATTGCAGATGAACCTCCTCAGTCATATGACCTCGGTGAATATGAAATAATTTTCATGAGTAATGTTATGGGAAGAACTTTGGTCAGAAAAAAAAAGACATTAACTTAAAATAAAGGTAATTGGAAAGAAATGAGGGTGGATTGGCTGGAGTGCATTGGGAAAGGCAACAGCATTGGGATTTGGGATTGGGAAACCAGCAAATAATGGTTGAGGAAAATTGACAAAAATTTGAGAAAATTGTTAATGGCTCACATCAAAGGTATATATCCCAGTGAGAAAGAGGGTTATATGATGGGGATAAACCAAACATAGTTCACAAGGGAAGTTAAGGATAGCATCAGGCTGAAAGAAAAAACATCATAAAACATGGTAAAGACTAATAGTAACCCAGAGAATTGAAAAAAATTAAAAGCCAACAAAAGATGTTTAAAAAAATAGAAAAAGATGAAGTTTTGAGGCTAAACTTGCAAGTAGTATCAAAACAGAGAGCAAGAGCTTCTTTAATATATAAGAAGGAAGAGAGAGAGAGAGAGAGAGAGAGAGAGGGAGAGAGCAAAGGGTTCCTAGTCCCCTTAGACAATGAGCATGAGAAAATAATAAAGGGGAACCATAAAATTGCTCAGGAGTTGAATAAATAGATTTGTATCAGTCCTCAAAATAGCATTCCCAATATACAAAAGAAAATCAAGTGACTAAAAGAGGAGGTGAACTAATCAAATAACTAGCACTAGAATAAAAAAGTCTAGAGTAACTAATGGGGCAAAAGGGCACTAAGTTCCCTGGACTTGATTGGATGCATCCTTGGATATTAAAATATATAGCCACAGAGACATTGTTTGCACTGATAATGCAACTCCCTAGAATCACACTTGAAGTCCAAGATGAATGGGCAACTTGTATTATGGTCTTATGGTCACCAATACATCCAGGGAGCACCTCGCTCACTTCTAGCTCAGTCAGAAACAGTGTCAAAATGTTGCAATCCTCTATCGGTGTGATAATTGAAATCTGCTACCATTCCAGTTGGGATTGTTCTCTCAGAAATGGACAAAGCCTCCTTCATCAATGGCTTTCAAGACCATTAGTGCCTCCATTTCTCTGGACTTGTACGCATCCAGGTTTTCTCAATGATGTTTGCCAACATCTCATAATTTTTGCATTGCTGTATCAGGGAGGTAACAGAGCATCCTGTTACCTTGTGTTAGGATAATTTTAGTCCATTCTCAAACCACAGAAATGCAGGAGGAATGGATACCAGGCTTTGTCTGGTTAACAAGTTTGTTTTGATACAGGGAGCATGTGACTCCACAGGTATCACATCTCATCAAGAGATGTACCAGAAATGCAAAGTGTATTTCAACCATAAAATACAGTTGGAGCATTCACACACATATGTCAATGAATGCTTGCTATCTAAAATAGCCACAGTGTTTTCATTTTGAGCCCGGCAACCATTGCTACCATATTTGATATGGCATGGCAAACCAGACACTGCATGCTTTATGACAATATCTACCCATTCTACAGATGGTTCATGAATGCCCTGCATCATCTACACAATGTTAATAACCTGTGTAAAATGTAACATAAAGATGCCATGAAGCAAACTATTGGCATTTCAAATGGTTCTTCTGCCTGGTATTCTTGGGGTAGCAGCTACAACACATACTGGAGCACATCTTCAAACTTGTATTGGCCTGCCATATACCACATAATCTGGCTGTTGTGAACACATTGCTCTTATTACCAGGCTTTCAGTGAAGAACATCAAAAGAGGACGGGGAGATGGGGGAAAAGAAGGGACAGAGGTTGAGATGCATTTTGTTTGCTGGACTGTTGTGAGAGACTGCATGTCCAGTTGGGTATTGATAGCAACAGTCTGAGCCTGCATGGCCACATGTCTGAGCTTTGACTGCAGCAGGCAGATGTTGAATGGATTCTCCCTGCGCTATGATGGAAATTGAGACATCAAAAATTAGACATTGGATATTTCCTGGACCCAGAAGTACTGTTGGCCACTGCTAGCACATTGGAAAGTCCAGTCTCCCAGCTCTGCGCAAAGCAGTGTACCAAGTTAGAGCCAGGCACCTCCATGCTCTTTGACAATGACAGCAGGTCAGCTTTGCCTGCACACGCATCTTTTTTAGCCTACGCAATTGAAATCTTCATCTGAGTCAACAACAGCATAATCACCTAAAACTTTGCCCTTCAAGGAGCTGGCACAGGGCTATCGTTTCAGTGACTCATCATATGCTGACACTTCTTCTGCCAACGCAAGCATTCCACCATCTCCAAACAGACCCCAGCTCCAGTGATATATTTCCCTCCCACCCCTATCTGCATTCCATAAAGACTATTCCCTCCTGGACTCTTTTATCAGGTCCACACTCCCATCAACATACCCTCTCCTCCGCGCACCTTCCCTTGTCTCCACAAGAATTGCAAAACCTATGCCCACACCTCCACCCTTACCTCTGTCCAAGGAACCTTCCACATCTGTCAGAGTTTTACCTACACCTTCACACACATCATGAACTGCATCCGTTGCTCCCGATTTGGTCTCCTCTACATTGGAGAGACAGGACGCCTACCTGCAGAACGCTTCAGAGAACATCTCCGGGACACACGTACCAACCAACCCACTACCCGTAGCCAAACACACCAACTCCCCTCCCACTCTGCCTAGAACATGCAGGTCCTGGGCCTCCTCCATCGCCAAACCCTTACCACCCGACGCCTGGAAGAAGAACACCTCATCTTCTGCCTTGGGACCCTCCAACCACATGCTATCAATGTGGATTTCACCAGTTTCCACATTTCCCATCCCCCCACCTTATCCCAGATCCAATCTTTGAACTCAACACTGCCATCTTGACCTGTCCTACCTGTCCATCTTCCTTCACACCTATCCTCTCCATCCTCCTCTCCAAACCTATCACCTTCAACCCCCACCTTCATCTACCTATTGCACTCTCAGTTACCTTCCCCCCAGTCCCACTCCTCTCCCATTTATTTCTCAGCCCCCTTGCCCATAAGCCTCATTCCTGATTAAGAGCCTTTACTTGAAACATCAATTCTCCTGCTCCTCCAATGCTACCTGACCGACTGTGCTTTTCCAGCACCACACTTGTAACCTCCATCTTTATTGTACCCTCTAACGCATGTCTAGTGCGAATATCAGATCAGATAATGATTACTCTTTATCAAGCACTTGTTCTTGCTCATACCTTGCATGATGTAACTACCAGGCTGGCCAGTCAACAACTCTTGTGTATTTGAAAGCAAAAATGCAGTAGAGGAAGGCAAGGGGTATTAGGTGGAAAGCAAAGGATCCATTGTAACATCTACAGCTAAACCTTGTGCCAGACAGCAGAATGAGAGTAAAGTGAGACTTGAGAAAGTGAACAAGATATAAACAAACTGTCATCTTTGATATTCTTGGCAGCACTGATTGAAATATTCTCACCCACTGCCAAATCATTAATTTATAGCTCAATCTATTTTCTTTCATGAAAGGTGGACATCATTGGTAAGGCCAGCATTTATTGAGCAACTTTAATTGCCATTGCATTGAATGGATTACTGGGCTATTTTACATAGCAGTTATCAGTCAAAATAACTACTGTGGAGCTTGAGGTCGCATGTAGGCCATACAAGGATGTGGAAGGCTGATTATTGGAATTTGTGAACCAAATCTTTTTTTTACATCAATCAACAGTGGTTTCATTCTCACCATGACTGAGATGAGCTTTACATTCCAGATTTATTATTTGAGTTTAAATTCCACTAGCTACTATGGTGCAATTTGATTCTGTGCCTTGAGGACATTAGTTTAGATCTCTGGATTACAACACAAGTGCAATAGTATGTTAATGCTTTGTCAACTTTTCCCCAAGTCTCTTTTATAGGACAAAGAGATGCAGATCTAGCTGCTCAATAGTGACTCACTGCTGTTATGTGTAACCCTGTCCTGCAAAGGAGAGTGAGGAATGTCAATGAGAATGCTACATGGTGTTGGATATCAGTGTCTGTCACAGAAGAATAGCTGGAAGAAAATGAAAGTTCAAGATGTGGAGTTAAGCTGGCAGTTTTGGTCACTGTGTGACTGAGGCGGAGCATCTGAATTTTAGACAAAAGTCCTGGTTGATTAGATTACTTACAGTGTGGAAACAGGCCCTTCGACCCAACAAGTCCACACTGACCCGCAACCCACCCATTCCCCCCTTTACCTAACACTATGGGCAATTTAGCATGGCCAATTCACCTGACCTGCACATCTTTGGACTGTGGGAGGAAACCAGAGCACCCGGAGGGGACCCACGCAGACACAGGGAGAATGTGCAAACTCCACACAGTCAGTCGCCTGAGTCGGGAATTGAACCCAGGGTCTCTAGTGCTGTGAGGCAGCAGTGCTAACCACAGTGCCACCGTGCCGCCCACAATTGCTGCTTGCTGAGAATTTGATTGTGGTATGTTGCACAATGTGTGAGGTTGGTGGTGTCAGGGTTCAGAAATATCATGTGCATATGCATTCATTAACTTGGACTATACCAGTGAGGTCTCTGAATGTTTTGCAGCAAAGCAGCTGATGCTCATGGTTGGACTCCTTGAATTGGTCTCCATGGTTACCTGCTCCTATCCTTAATTAAGTATTCTTGATGAAGTTCTTTGTTCCTTGCAGATACTTAACGTCGCTTGCCCTCTCTATTTCCTCACTTAGGCTTTCATTGCTATCTCAACCTGACCTGTTTCCTCATTGGTCATTTTATTCCACTTCTGAAACAATTTTGGAGACTTCCAGCAGTTGGTGCAGCCTTAATGCACACTCTCTTTAAGAGGCCTGGGTAGTCGTTGAGATACGCAGGCTAGCTGCAACTCATGCTAATCATATGTGCTCTTGGGATCACTGTTGAGAATGCAGCTGGTCAGCATCGGGTTCAGTGCTGGGCTTAAATTAGTGAGATGTGACATTAGCATGGCTTGTTTCTGCCTGCATCACTTCAATTCTCTGTTATCACATGACTCCCAGGTATTCTAGATCCTCCTATATATTTTCAGTACTTTTCTAAGCAGCTCCTACTTTCAAATCTTCTAACTCTCACCCAATACTGCCAGCTTTAGAACATGTTCAACATTTTCAAATCTCTACAACCTTCAATTTCTCTGAGTTGAACTATAGACCACTTTGCAATCCTTTAATTTTTTTTATCACTTTCAGTGATAACTGGCAGATAAAACATGGTGTCTAAAAATTTGATTAGGCCTGATAACAGACAGGGGACTGAAGTGATGCAGACATCCTGCAGATATCCTACAGAGTACTTTGAAATCCTTTAATTGTTTTTTAATCTTCGGAAATCTCTCTTACAGTGCTTCCACACCCAGCAGCTTCTCAATGTGTACGTACAATGTAATTACAATTTGAGTACTCATGAATCTTTATAAACTCTGTACTGTACCATTTTGTTTTGTGTAGGTTCTCTATGACCCTTATCTCATTATTTCCAGTACATCTAATTCAACTAATCATTCCTAAGAATCACAAATTCTAAAATCTTTTCCACATTTCTCAAAAGCAAGGACTCCCCAAGGATTTTAGATCCCAACACTTCCCATTTCCTACATTACCCGTTACCTTCACCCTGCTGCTCCCAAACAAATGAATCAGTCTCCCAGTCCTACCAAAATACATAATGCTGCATTCATGATTCTTGGGCTATTTAACAGCAATTTCATATTTCAGTATATTTTGGACTTTAATATGGTTACAAATATGAAGTAATCTAGATATGTTCTCAGCAATGTCATGCAAAATTATAGCAAGACTTCCCTACTGTCTTTCTTCATTCCCATTGGAATAAAGGCAAACATTCTGGAAACAGGAGCTCAGGTCTAATCCTGTCTTTGCTATCAAACTTGCTGATAAGAGGGATGCTGTTGTCGCCTGGCATGTCAATCTCTACCTTGCAGACACTGACCATCACTCTCAGACATCACCTCCTATTTTCATCAAGTTATGAACAGCCCATCCCTGAACACCAGGCTGTTATTTCCAGGACTATCACTTCCCATGTCCTAATCCTCCAAACCTAAATAGCCCGCTTCTACCTCCTTTCCAAAATCCACAAACAGCAGAAGAACTGCACTGGCAAACTCATTGTTTCAGCATGTTCCTGAAACACTTAAACTATTTTTTTCCTACCTTAACTCTATTTCCAATGCTCCACCTTCTTATTCAGTTTCTTCTGATTGATATTTTTCGTTCCACATATCCACTCCTTACCAGGAAAGTCTGTAGACTCTTCAGTTCTTCCTTGAAAAAGGGATTTGAATAGGTCTGTCTACCACCACCCTCCTTTCCCTGGCTGAGCTCAGTTTCACTACTTTCCCCAAGTCAAATGTGTGGCAATGGGTAGTCACATGGGTCCCAGAGATGCTCGTCTCTTTGTGAGTATGTGAAATATTCTTTGATCCAGTCTTACTCGACATTTCCGCCCACAACTCTTGCACAGATATATCAATGGAATCATTAGCACTGCTTCCAGCTTTTGAACGACAGCGGAAAGTCAGTTTTGATTCTAATTCCCATTTGCCATCTGGTCAATCACTATGTCTTCTTCCCTTCCTTGACATCACTGTTTCCATATGTGGGGACAGGATGACCAAAATATTCATCAAGTCCATTGATTCCTGGTTACCTTGAATAAATTTCCTTACATCCTACTTCTGGCATAGATTTCAGTTCATTCATTTGGTTACTCCATCTGCATCATATCTGTTCTGATAATGCCACCTTCCATTGGGGTATCTCTGACTTGACCTTCTTTATCTTCAAATGAGGATTTGCTCCAATGTAGTTAATAGTTCCTTTAATCATGACAGACATATCCCTGGCCCTTCTTCTCTGAAAGTTCCATTATAAAAATAAGTTTTCTCTTGTTTAAAAGCATGTTCTGAAGCAAAGTTATGCCAGGCTCAAAACCTTAAGTCCATTTATCTCTCCATTGAGTAAAGTACAAACCTTTGTTCAATGCCTCCATACCAGCTGACATCCAAGTGAACTATCTCAAAACTACCTCCTGTAAATCAATATCTTAGCTTAAACAAGGGGACCATGGTGTTTTTGCACCTCCCTCTTTCTTAATTTATCATTAGATAATAATCTGTCATTCTGTTTTTCCTACTCAAGCCAATAACTATATATTTACCTACATTATAATTCATCTATTTAGCATTTGCCAACGCATTCAGGTTGTCCAAAAAACACTGAGGCATCTCTATATCTTCTTCAGAGCTCAGATTTGTGTTATCACAAACATGAAGGCATTACATGTATTTCCCTCATCTAAATCATTGATATATTTTGTGAATAACTAGAGTCCAAAACTAATCCTTGTGTTATGCCATCAGTCATTGCCCACCACTTCAAAAATAATATATATATTCCTACTCTTTGTTTCCTGTCTACTAATCAATTCTCTTTCCATGTCAGTAAACTACCTAAACTGCATGTAATGTAATTTATTTGCTAATCTGAACCTCAGATTGAACCACCACCAGTTGTGTCTCTTTAATAAGCAAGCATCTCTATGGTCCAGTAGGACAAAGGCTACTTTAACATTAGCTTTATCTCTTATGTGTGATTTTATTGCAAATCTTCTGAAAGTTCGAGCAAACCATATCCAATGGCTTCCCCTTCTTATCTCTGTGAGTTACACCCTTGAAAATTTCCCATAGATTTGTCAATCGTGACTTTCCTTTTCTAAATCCATGCTACCACTATCAGATCCTGTCATTATTTTCCATGTGATCCTTTATTTAGTCATTTATAGTATATAGTTGCTGTTTCTCTGCTATCGATATTAGGCTAACCAGTCCATATTTCCCTGTTTTCTCTCTGGCTCCCTTTATTATGGGGTTACATTAGCTATCTTCCAATCCATTGGAATTGTTCCAGAGTCTATGAAATCTTGATCATTGACCACCAATACATCTAATATTTCGAGGGCCACTTTCTTAAATAGTCTGGGGGTAAATTATTGAGCCTGAGGGAAACATCAATCTTTAATTCTATAAATTTCCCCAATTCTAGTTCCCGAGGATCCTGATTTCCTGTGTTTCATAACGTTTTTGATAATTTGTATCCTCCTTTGTAAAGCTAGAACCAAAATGTATACTTAATTGGTCACCATCTGTTTGCTCCCCATTATATCTTCCCCTGTTTCTGGATGTAAGGATGATATAATATGTATTAAATAACATAAAACAACACAACATCATTAAAGTTGTTATAAAAACTGTCTTGAGAGATCCACTAGTTATATGCAAAAGTCATTTGTAAGATCAGAACTTGAGTATTACTGAAAAAATAAATATTTTGTGGAAGTTTTTTGTCTTGCACACATCAGAACAGTTCACTAGAATACCAATTTGTGTGGAAAAAACAATATATATACTGTAAGAGATGAGATTACAGATTGGTTAGCAAGTAGACTCTGATTAGTGGAGATATTGCCAAGGAGAATACATCAGTTAATGATGATTAACGGCAAAACTGCCAGAATTTGTTCAAAATTTGATTGGTCAAAGCATTGCCCTGAGTAATGAACCAATGAATAGATATCATTTTGATTTTGAGTTGATGTTGATTTTCCCCTAAAATTGATATTCTTGCAAATTGTCCTGTAGGGTACAAGATGAAAACACTTGATACAATGTGTCATTTTTTAGCAATATACAAATGTGATGATAGATTTCAGATGTCAGCATTGTGACAATAAATTTGGGGATTAAAGGACTCTCATAAATATAGTTTCATTTTCATGATAGACTGGATGGCCGTGCCTTCATTCAAAGATGACATTTACTCAGGATCATGAGTTTCATCGCAGTTTCTTCATGTTACCAAACAAGGTAACTCTCATTCAACATATACTTAGGCACATAGAGTCATAGATCATGGAAACAGACCCTTCAGTCCAATCAGTCCATGCTGAGCGTAATCCCAAACTAAACTAGTCCCCACCTGCCTGTATCTGGCCGATATCCCTCCAAGCTTTTCCTATTCATACTTATCCAAATGTCTTTTAAACATTGTAACTGTACCTGTATCCATCACATCCTCAGGAAGTTCATTCCTCACACGAACCAACCTCGGTGTAAAGAAATTGTCCCTCGTGTCTTTTTTAAATCTCTCTCCTCTCACCTTAAGATATGCCCCAGTCTTGAAAACCTCCACCTAGGGAAAAGACAACAACCATTAACTCTGTCTATACCTCTCATTATTTTACAAACTTCTATAGGGTCGCGTCTCAACTTCTTACTCTCCAGTGAAAACAGTTCCAGTCTATCCAGCCTTTCTTTATAACTCAAACATTCCACACCTAGCAACATCCTGGTAAATCTCTTTTAAACCTCTCCAGGTTAATAATATTCTTCATATAACTGGGTGACCAGAACTGGATACTGTATTCCAGAAGAGGCTTCACCAATGTCCTGTACAACCTCAACATAAGTTTCTACCTCCTATACTCAAAGGGTTGAGTAATGAAAGCAAGCATGCTAAATGCCCCTCTAACCATCTTGCCTATATGTGATGCAAACTTCAAAGAATTATGCATCTGAACCCCTAAGTCTCTCTGTTCTACAACATTATCCAAAGGACTACCATTAATTGTATGCCCTTGCTTGTTGTATCAAAATGCAATACCTCTCACTTATCCAGAAGGGCCATTTTTCAGTCCATTTGATCAAGATCCCTTTGTAATTTTAGAAAACCTTATTCATTGTCTATTATCTCACTAATTTTGATGTTGTCCACAAACTAACTGACTATGCCTTCTGTATTCGCATCAAAATCATTTATAAAAATGAAAAACAAGAGAGGACCCAGACCGATCCCTAGGGAACACTACTGCTGACGGGCCCCCAATCTGAAAAACTACCTTTCACCACCATTCCGTCTCCTACCATTAAGCCAATTATGTGTCCAATGAGCAAGCTCACCCTGAATCCCATGTGACCTATCTTTACTAATTAGTCTACCGTGCGGAATCTTGTCGAAGGCTTTATTAAAGTACAAGTAAACAATGTCTATCGCTCTGCCCTCATCACTCTTTTTACTAACTTCCTCAAAAAACTCAATCAAGTTTATGAGACACAATTTTACTTGCAATTTTACTTGATGGCTATCCCTAATCAATTTTTACCTCTCTAAATATCCATAAATCCTATCTTTTATAATCACCTCCAACAATTTACCCACAATTGATGTCAGACTCACAGGTCTATATTTCCCCGGTTTCTCCTTACAACTTTTCTGAAACAAATGTATGACATCAGCCACCCTCCAGTCATCAGATAACTCATCCATAGTGATAAACAATGCCAATATCTCAAGCAAATTTCATCCCATATTTCTGACAACATTCTGGGATACATTAGATCAGGTCTCAGAGATTTATCCACCTTAATATTCTGTAAGACCTGCCAAATTTCCTCTTCAGTAATGTGAACTGTTTTTAAAAACTTCAACATGTATTTCTCTGCATTCTCTAGTCTCCACTTCTTTCTCCACAATAATGTTTCATGTGGAGAAAGGATATGGTTCCTTTTCCTCCCTTCTCTCTTGCCTCTTTATGGTACATAGTAGATTAATCGAATGCCTCCTCTTTCTCCAGTTTTTCTTTCATTTCCTCCTATGCCTGCTCTAAGCTAATCTGCTCTTTGAGATCTATCTCGTGCTTTCTCAATCTTACTTCCATTAACTGGCAATTTCTCCTCCGGATCATATATTAGACACTATTGTTAACAATTCTCTTCAGATGTTGTTCCTCTCTCCTTTATATCTGTTGTTATCACCTTTGTCCTGAAAAAAAAACACTTTGATTCCATTATACATGAAGACTCTCATCTATATCCACTTCCCTTTCCTCATCAAACTGGCAGCATCCGTTGAGAAAAAAGCAATTAGTGTTTCAAGTCCAAGAATATTTCTGTTCAGAATTGATGTTGCTGGACCTGTTGTGTTTCTCCAGTACTACCTTATTTTTATTTCAGACCTCCAACATCAACAGTAATTTGTTTTTATTTTTCTTGAAAATGCCTAATCCATGCCCCCAGCCTGTTGGAAAGCTATCCCATTTGGCACATTTTTGGTACCACACAACACAAGGGAAGGTCTAGTGAATATAAGGATGGGAAAAGATAAACAAATTTTATTTCGTCTTGAATGAATCAATATACTTCCTGAACTTGATGAAGTAATCAGGTTTTGGAAAATAATTGAAACAAATTTAAACAGTAAAATAATTCCACCTTAACTTCTTAACCTTCTTATTGTACATGGATGTCAATTACTTTCCATGGAATAAATTATTGTCATATAGAAGGGTAACAATTATTTGCTTCTATGCATAATGGTTTTCAATAACCTATTACTTTGAGAAAGTAAACCTGTAGATGCAGCAGAAAGTTATGAATTCTGTGTTACAGCACAAGACCATGTTGTAAATTATCTGTGTATGGTTATATTAGGCTGTTAAATGTAAGTGTGAGGTACAGTCTTACCTGTATGTGATATTGATAAATTCTAAGTGGGATGCGAAAAATGTGAAATGAACCTTTCTTTTTCCCTGAGCAATTAGCAGACTCCTATTATCACCACACAGGCCACTTACCAGAGTCTACTTTCACCAGTGAAAGTTTCATTATCACTTCTAATTATGGCGCACATTCCATCTTTACAATTAGTGATTCTCTGTTTCCCAGTTTTCATTTGCTGGTAGCACAGCATTTCTTAAAAGACAGTAGAAGAAAACTTCTCTTCAAGAAAGTTCAAAGTGTCACAATTTTAATTTCTAAATGAGATGTGAAGAAAGAATTCATTAATTCAGTGCTATTGAAGAGCTGAGGAGGAACATTATCAGTCATTATTAAGATTCAATTGTTTCTTTGTTAATTTTTTTGTTGCAAAAATCATTGCTGCATTAGAAATTATACTTGAACAGTGTTTTATCTTTTTGAAAGATTGCAATTGCAGCACGCAATGTTACTTGACAGAGCTCTATTTGCCTTAAGAAAGACTAATGTATTTATTTCACAGAAAATAATGCACTCAAGGTACATGTAAATGAGCAGGACAAAGTTTTTTTTTAAAATCAGTGATCAGAAAGTATTCAGGAAGTATTTCCTCAGTAGAGCAGTCATATGATAAAATATTGTAAACAAACCATCCTCCCGTCAATGATAAAAGGTCACAATCAATCTGCGTTATCTACTCCAGGAAGAAATTATCCTTCCAAACACCAGGATGAGCATTGTGGCTAATTTCCTAACCTGCCCCATACAAAAGGTGTTTTCAGTATCTATAGATCCCCAGAGGCTAAAAATTAAAAAAATATGATGGCCAAAGAAACACTGAATTGACAAATAATTTAAAATATACAAAACAAATCAATGATCGTTTGGTCAGTCCCTCAATCAAGATAGGAACACTGGTACACTTCAGGCAGTTAAAGCAAATATTAAATCCCCTGTACATTATCTCCCTTCCTATCTTTGCTGACAGATATTGTGGCCTCCTTTAACCAAACCATCTTGCTTCAATTAGCAAACATTATGTGGCCCAACTCCAGTAACAGAACATAAATCTTACCATAACCTTATTGAACTGAAGTCAGGTCATTTATACCTCACTTGCCAGTCATGAGCAGAGGCTAACTGTCCAGCCCACAATAAAACACTTCACTGGAACAGGATCATAATTAGCAGTGACTAACCACTGAAATTAACCTCTAATAATAACTACTGCTTCCTTCACGTTCACAATTCTTCTAAGATTTAAGTTGTCCTCAGATCTGAAATTGTATACCAAGATCACCATCAATATATGTCAGGAAGAGTAGCCATCCTAAAATCAATCTCATCGAAACTCTACTATGAATTTCTTCCAATCTGAAAAGCAGTCATTTACCAGTAGTTCCCATTTCTTGTCACTCAAGTAATTTAGAATTGATGTTCCTAAGTCCCTTTTATTCCATCCCCTCCAAATCTACTCACTGGTCTGTTGAGTAGAAATTTATTAAGTGCCTATTAGAAGCCAATGTGCACAATACAATCCCCATTCATCCCATCCATTATCTCATCAAAAAGCCCAAGCAAGTTACTTAAGCATTATTTACACTTAACAAATCTGTGCTGGAATTACTTAGTTAATCCACTTTTACCATTAGGTTTTGTCCTGTGTTATTATTTCACATTTTGAACATTTACAATTCTTCAGTCTCCAGGTACCACCTCTGTGTCGAAGCAAGATTGGAAAATATGACTAGTGCCTTTGCAATTTTCACTCTTGTTTAAATGCATCAAAATCTCTACTGTCAATGCCTTACCTTGCATCAGGTCCTGTTTACCCATTATTCTTGTGCTTATCTGATATGTAGTGGGCTGGATTTTTTGAGGGGGCATTTTGCACATTCATTGTCTCCTTACCCCCCAGGGGAAAAGTCAATCACAGACTGACTAGTGTTAACAAAGGACACTGTACATTGATAATATGCTGTAGGTTTTTGAATATCAAGGGGATCAAGGGTTACGGGGAGAAAGTGGGACAATGGGGTTGAGAAACTTATCAGCCATGACGGAATAGCAGAGCAGACCCATTGGGCTGAATTCTAGGTTAGTGGTGCTGGAAGAGCACAGCAGTTCAGGCAGCATCCAAGGAGCAGCAAAATCAACATTTCGGGCAAAAGCCCTTCATCAGGAATTGCCGAAACGTCAATTTTGCTGCTCCTTGGATGCTGCCTGAGCTGCTGTGCTCCTCCAGCACTACTAATCCAGAAAATGGTTTCCAGCATCTGCAGTCATTGTTTTTACCTCATTGGGCTGAATTGCCTAATTTCTGCTCCTATGTCTTAAGGTCTTATGGTCTTAGGTTATAAGCTGATGGTTATTCTTCCACCTGTCAATGAAAGGATGTTCTGCTATTGAGAGCTGCTAGCCAGCCAGCTTGGTTGGCAAGAGCTCTCACATTCCTAGCAGTGCCAGAAGGGCGTGAATAGACTGTGAGGAGGCCAACAAAGAAGTGTCATGGACATGAAACAGGTGAATACAAGGATTCATGATGAAGAGGCAGCGGACATATTTGGGGGAGGGAAGGCAAGGGATGTGGGTGCACAGGTTTAGGTGGCCAGTAAAGGAAACACAAAGGTGTGGAGGGTGCACTTCAAATGAAAAGGAAAAATCTTCAGAAGTGTAATCCCTCCATCCCCGACATTATACCTTTCTTCAACTTTGGTGGAAAATGGCCTTACCACTCTTTCCTGCCTGACATTACTCAGCTTATATTATATATGGAAACACTACCCACCTTCCATATTATGGGCAATGATTCTGTGAGTGATTGAGAACATAGTTCATCACCCACTCAAATTTATTTTATAAGCCTACCCTTCAAAAGTGCTGGTAGAGCTGTAAAATTTCTGCCAATGGATTCCAGATTCTTAACACCTTCTAAAGTTTTCACCATCTTTACAAATTCTTCCATGGCCATGCTTTTTCCAATTCTGAAACCACTTTCAGTCCTTAAATTCTTTGGGTTCTCTGCATTCCTCCAAATTCTGGCCTTTTGTAAATAGACGATTTTCATCACACTAATATTCATATCATATCCACTGTCTCCATAACCTTGAATCCCAAAACTTCTTCGATAAACCTCTCCAGCTCTTTACCTCTCTCTGCTACTCCAAGATGCTCCTTATAACTTACTTTACTCCTCTGTCCTTCAGTAATTCAGAGACAAATGTTTATTTGATAACACTCTCATGAAATGCTCTGAGCTGTGCTATTTAAGTGTTGCAACATAAATGTAAGTTGTTTAATGGAGATAATGAAAATATGAATACACATTTACTGTACGCAATTGAATCTAAAACAATGTGCATAGATCTGTTACTAATAATTGATCAAAAGCATGTTCAATATAACAATAAATCTATTTACATATTTCTTCCACCACCAAATGATCTATGATGTATTTGCTAATATTTGAAGCATGTCAGTAGAGACGTCAGGGGAAAAGAAATCAGTTTGAGCACTAACACTTCAAATTTGCCATGTGAAGGATATCTTTCAAATTATTTTAAAATGCAATATACACTGGAATTAATATGACAATTTGGCAGGACTTAAATTCATTATCACAATTCTCTTAATACCTCCTCTTGCTGAACTCTTAACAACATAGGCATTACATTAGGTAACCAAGAAATGAAACTGAAGGGAGATAAGTCATTTCTCTATGAAAAGGGAGGGAAATGCAAAATGTTGGGCCATTGTTGCATACTTCCTCATAGTTGGTTAATTTGATCCTCATTTGATCAATATCTTTCCTGAGAAAAGTTGCATGGCAGGGACAAAATTATGTAAAATGTGAAAAGTACATAAATTTTAAAAAGCGAAGGCACAGTCAAAATTATTACTTTAGCTACCTCCAAAACAATCTGATAATTTAAAAAGGCTATATTAGTTAAACTTAAATTTGGAGATGTAGCATTAAGCTGTTTATTTAATATAAACTTTATATAGCAAGTATAAATTTATCTATTTAACAGGCAAATTGATCAACAAATAAGCATTCAGTAGAAGCTATTTTTCTCACTAATTTTGGCACTTGCTCATGTCTGACCTGATGCCATGAAACTTCATGGGTCTGGACACAAGGTTGAAGACTTCAAGCTAACTCCTGACTTTATGGCAACATATAACTGTTTACCACTGTGCTGTTACTTCTGGCGGGTCAGCCCTGCACATAGGACAGTACATATCCCATGGTGATGGTAATGGTGACGTCAGGGGCATTCGCTTCAAGGTACAATTCTGTAGTTCAGACTATGTCAGGCTATTGTTCAACTAGTCTGTGGGATGGTTGTCAAAATTTGGCACAAGACCCGAGATGGTACGAAGGAGGACTTTACAGGATCAATGGGAGTAGATATGCTGATGTCATTTCCGGTATCTATGTTGTTGCTGGGTGGCCTGTCTGGTTTCATTCCTTATTGACTTTTCTGTAGCAATGTCTTGCAACTTTAAAACAATACGAGGCATTTTTAAATACCAGATGGCATTTAATAGTCAATCACTTTTTTGTTGGTCTGAAGTCATATCGAGGCTAAACATGTTGTAATAGCAGATGTCCTTTCTGAAGAGGCATTTGCTATCAGATGGAATTTTATGACAATTGGCAATAGTTTGAGGTCATTATCAATGGATTACCTTTAAATTTCAACGTCATTAATTGGATTTAAACCCCTGCAGCTGTCATGGTGGGATTTGAACCCACATCTCCAGAGTATTAGCCTGGGCTTCGAACACCGTCATCACCATAATACCACTCACTAATAGAAGGTAAGGTGAGTTAAGCAACTTCATTAAAAGTGTACATACATGTGTTCATCTTATTTTTAATATCTTTGAAGTTAAGGATTATTTAAGGTATAGTCATTAATATTCATGTACTTTTTTGTGTAGCAAACAATTTTTGAATTATACCATTAATCCTGTGAATTCATTCTTATCTGAGTTTTTGAATGCTAAAGCAAAATCATTCATCTTTACTGAGATCAGAATACTTGCCTTAACCAGTTCTTGGCCCTCCTTTGTTGAAATCTAAAGCTCCCCCAATCCTCAGCAGTACAATACACTTTGGCAACATCATAAACTTCTTCCTTTGATCTAATATTACTGCAACTCATTGTTTGCCATGATTTTGTGTCTTAAAGGAATGTATATTTGTTTCAAATTATGTAATTATTCTTTAGATGCTGTCCATAGCTTGTCTACTATCATATCTTTTATTGCAGTCTCCAAGTTCAACATGGCTAACTTGTCCCATGTTTGGATGTATTTTGCTTTGTTGAGTTTAAAATTTTAGTTTTGATTTAATTAGACCATTTTGACTTGATAGAAAATGACAGTTTAATATGGCAACTTTTCCCCAGAGGCTCTTTTACAATATGTTTATTAAAAAGGCACAGGTTCTATCACTACCTCTGAGCCAGGAAGCCTAGGTTCAAGTTCTACATGCTCCAGTGGTGTGTAATAACATCCCTGAACAGGTTGATTGGAAAAATATCCAGAAAGGGTCCATTCAGCCTATTGTTTCTATGAAAGCTCTCCAAGTGAGGAAGTAGCTTTGTGTAGTTCTCTCGCCTTTTGCAATAATCTTGTTCATGTTTTTTCTTCTAAATAACCATCTAATTCCATTTTAATTGCCTCGATTGAATATGGCTCCACCACACTTTCTGGCTGTGTATTCCGGACCCTAACCACTCTGCATAAAATAAGTGTTTCCTCAAACCACTTTTGCTTCTTTTTCTAACTCATTTCTTTAACAGAGTATTTACTGCCAATGCAAAACTGGCAGCCATGATCCTGAATGCATGCGTAAATACATCTATGACATCATACCAGCATGAAGTTATTTTCACCTCTGGGGAACAGACACTGTGAGCAGTGGGAAAACAACAATTAATTCATAAGAATACAGCAAAATGGAAAGTGAGCTGGCTACAAAACCGGAAATAAAGACTAGAATTTAAACTTTCTTTCTTGGATTTGTGGAATTCATGAACTGGTATTCCTCAAGATGCTGTCAATGCTTTGAACAGCATTATTTACTACTGCATAAACAATATGGACTTGGACAGCAGACACAGTTTAAAAAATTGCTGTATCAGGTTGAGAGTACACAAGTGAAGTAAAATAACTGAATATGCTATAATAATGATGAATAAACTTACAACTAATTTCAGCTTTAAGATTAAAGCAAGACTGAATTAAATAATTGGAATAAAATGTTGGCCTGCAGTGTTGTCTTTCTGTGTATGTATGTTCATTGTTCCATCTAACAGAATTGGTGCCCAAAAATATAATCTCAGATCTGTGCCACTCTCAATCTTGACCTTTTTAAAGTGGGGAATATTTTCTGTTCAGATCCTTCATGTTCTTGAATATTTCATCAGATCTCCCTGCAGCTTCCTCTCCTTGAAGGAACACAGTCCAATATAGAATCATAGAATCCCTACAGTGTGGAAGCAGGCCATTTGGCCCATCGAGTCCTCACCAAACATCCAACAGCACCATACCTAGGCCCACCCATTATCTTATCCTGTAACCTGCATTTCCCATGGCTAATCCCTTCACTCTGCACATCCCTAGATACTATGGGCAATTTTTAGCATGACAAATCCACCTAAACTGCACATCTTTGTTCTGTGAGAGGAAACCAGACCACCCAGCAGAAATCCATGCAGACATGTGGAGAACATACAAACTCCATACAGCCCTTGGCTGGCATCAAACTTGGGTTCCTGGCACTGCAAGGTGGCAGTGTTAACCATGAGCCACTGTGCCACTCCTTCATAACTGAAAATTCTCATCCCTGAAATTTTTCCCATAAGTCTTTTCTGCACTGTCCTCAATGCCTTGAGTGCAGTGCCCAGCATTAGATGCAAGACTCCAGCTGAGTCTGCAGGGGTGTACTATACATAATTCAACAAACCCTCTTTGTTCTTGTACCCTACGCCCCTATTAATAAGGCCTACAATACTGTATGGTTTATTAACTACTCTTTCAACTTGTTCTGCCACCTTTAATGTCTTATGCAAATATACATCCAGTCCCTCTGCACCAGCCACTCCTTTATAGTTGTATCTTTTATGTTCTTCCCACCAAAATGTATCACTCTGCATTTGTCTGCATTGAACTTCATTACCAAATGGCTAACCACTCCACCAGCTTTTTATGTTCTTTCAAGGTTCTATACTATCCTCCTCACAATTAGCATTTCAAGTTTTTTATTGTTTCCAAGTTGTTTATTGTCATAAATTTGGAAATAATGCACTGAATGTCTA
Source organism: Hemiscyllium ocellatum (assembly GCF_020745735.1). Lineage (NCBI taxonomy): Eukaryota > Metazoa > Chordata > Chondrichthyes > Orectolobiformes > Hemiscylliidae > Hemiscyllium > Hemiscyllium ocellatum. Next base: position 50,346,271 of record NC_083402.1, read on the forward strand.
CATTATTAACATATATTAGGCAAAGTAACGATCCTAATGCTGATCTCTGGGGAACTCCATTACAAATGTGGAGCGGCACGGTGGCACAGTGGTTAGCACTGCTGCCTCACAGCGCTTGAGACCCATGTTCAGTTCCCGACTCAGGCGACTGACTGTGTGGAGTTTGCACGTTCTCCCCGTGTCTGTGTGGGTTTCCTCTGGGTGCTCCGGTTTCCTCCCACAGTCCAAAGATGTGCGGGTCAGGTGAATTGGCTATGCTAAATTGCCCGTAGTGTTAGGTAGGGGGTAAATGTAGGGGTATGGGTGGGTTGCGCTTCGGCGGGTCGGTGTGGACTTGTTGGGCCGAAGGGCCTGTTTCCACACTGTAAGTAATCTAATCTAAAAAAAAATCTTCCCCTAGCCTGAAAAATATACTTACTGTTTTCTGTTACTCAGCCAATTTCATATCAATGATAATCCCTTTTAATCCATGAAGTCTAATTTAGCTCACCCTTCATCAAGCCTTTCTCATTGCACAATAATGAATCTAAAATAACCTGTCCTCAACATTATTATTGAGAAAATTAACGTGGATGCATTTCATAAGTCACCCTCCACACCATTACAGCAAATTTGTTTCCACATTGATTGTTGTATCTTTTTTACATGCACTACTAATTTTTTGATTTACAATCTGTCCTACACCTTAGCCTTGGTGTGGAGTATCTATAATTAACTCTCACCAATATTTTGTGACCCTTGCTGTTTCTTGGCTCCTCCCAAATTGATCTTCCAAAGAAGAGCAACAGGAGGCGAAGGAGGAGGGTGAGCCTTTTGTGGTTAGTGCACCTGCAATCACACACTGAGCTGCCAGGGTTGACTCTTGCAGACTGACGCAGGCGTGTTTCAGTCGCTGTGAGGCAATGCAATCACCTAACACACTAGCATGAAATAATCCCAGAAGCAACAATCCATTCCTCTTACAGACACCTGCTGCTTGTGTTTAAAGGTCATTTGGCAGATGGCAGGCAATAACTGGCAAAGTAGGCAGTGGAATTTTGAAATAAAGTATTTGGCTGAAAAGCATTAACTGAAACATATCACTTTAAAACATTGTGAAACACCTGAATGAATATCCTTAAGAAATTACAAATCCTTTGTTTTCTTCTATCTACAACTCACATGAGTTGCATAACAAGTGGTTTGAGCAGAGTTAGATGCAGGTGTCTCATATTCCTCTTCAGCTGCCAGTGTCTTTTGGATTGTATCACCTTTAGGTACACGAGGTAGCAAATGGAACTCTGGAAGTGGGAACTGCTAAGGGCAAGGCCTCAAAAATAAAAACAAATCAAGTAGAATCGCCAATTTATGTACCCCCTTTTCCAGCTTTCCTCTCATGGCTGAGTAGCACTTTCCTGCTAACCAATAGCTGGAGAGAACCTTACTTAACTCGAGATACTGAATGGCTAAGACCTCAATCCTGCTAAAGAAAGTAGTCTTGAGTTCGCAAGCTATTGATGAAAACCAATATGCACTTGATTGCCTTCCACAACTGATGCATTCCACCCTTTCCATGAATAAGGACATCAAACCACAGACATCATGACACTTATGCTAGAAAGTGGCTTCTTCAATCGTTCTTCAACCTTGTGCAGTACATCTGTAAAGGTTGACATAATTGTGAAATATTGTTCGTGCTCCAAAATATTTTTTTTTGCACATAGACCTCTGAGACACATTGTCTCCATCTAATTGAGCAGACCTGGAAAGATTTTTAAAACTTGGCCCTAAAGCTCTGCAGCTGAAAATGTGTTGCTGGAAAAGCGCAGCAGGTCAGGCAGCATCCAAAGCACAGGTGACCTGGTGCGCTTTTCCAGCAACACATTTTCAGCTCTGATCTCCAGCATCTGCAGATCTCACTTTCTCCTCTAAAGCTCTGCAGGCAGTTCATTGCGAAGTTACATGAGGAATGAAAGCACAATTACAAACCAAAGAAAACTTGATGTCTTCAGCCTCAGGAGGAAGTATACCGTAAAGAGTGAAGTAGCATGTCAGAAATTTACTTAAAGTAAAATAAAATAATGGTGCATGCTAATACAGGACGCAATGAGGATGTTCAGTAAGTAGGCTTAAAACACAAAAATAGAGCTGACATCCTGGAGTTGTTTAAGAAACTGTTGCATGCTCAAGTGAATGGTCAGTGGAACCTTTGTGAATGGATGAATTAATAATTTCTTTCATTTGTATTCATTTTGTGATTTTCACACCTGTCTACTTCAAGGAGGACTGAGTGTCTTATGATCAGAATGGCGATGCTCATATAATCTTAGATTCATACAGTACAGAAGAGGCCCTTTGGGCCATTGAGTCTGAGACACCAAAAATACACTGCTATTTACATTAGTTCCATGTTCCCTCGCTAGGCCCATCACCTTGAATAATACGATACATTAAGTGTTCATCCAAATACTTTTTAATTTTATGAGGTTTCCTGCCTTAACTATCTTCCCAGGCAGTGCATTCCAGATTCCTGTCACCCTTTGCATGAAAACATTTTTCCTCAAATCCCCTCTAGACCTCCTACCTTTCACTTTTTAAAATAATGCCGACTTGTTATTGACTCTTTAATGCAGGAAAATGGCTGTATTATCCAACCTGTCCCAGCCCCTCATAATGTTATACATCACTTTTAGGTTCCCCCCTCAATCTTCCCTGTTCCACAGAAAAGAATCTGAGTTTATTGAGCCTTTCTTCAGAGTTGAAATGCTCTCTCCCAGGCAACATCCTGGTGAATCTCCTTTGCACCCCCTTTACATACAATTGTGTCCTACAGTGCGGTGACCAGAACTGCACAAGGTACTCCAATTGTGGAGTATGCTTGTGCATTTTTTTTTCCTTTTCTGATTCAGTAGTTTTAAAATAACTCCACAGAGACTGGTACCCCATCACCAAGTCACCCATTACTTATGCATGGAAAATCTTTGACATTAATCCAGCTTAATCAGAGCCAGCTCACAGAGTGAACAGAATCCCTGACACCCTGCTTATACTTGTCAGCCAGGGCTCCCTGATTGGACCAGATTAAGAGCCCCAATCGGGGAATTCATATTCTGTCAGGTCCACCTGGCTGACCTTGTTACAGTTTGATTGTGGTGAAGAAAATTACAGCTACTATTTCTAAAGATCACAAACTTTGGATTGACCCGCTCAAATTAATACAACCTCAGACTTTTATTGCCTCATAACAATGGAAACATTTTATTTGCCTAAATTTTATTCTTTCTTCTCCCCATTCCTAATAGACAAGGATAGAATGTGGCAAACACAAAGGCAGAAATGTATTGTGCCTTTTAAAATGGAGCATTATTTTCCTGATTGTAAAAAGGATCCTCGATTGGAACTGCAGAAAAATGTCACTGGGTTAAAAAAGCTAATTTGTTTGCCAGTGCCTAACATGTCACCATGCTCATGGAAGTTGGGAGGCAGCAACATTATGGTAATGTCACTGGGCTAATAATTCGGATCCCCAGGCTAATGCACTGAGAACATGAGTTTGAATCTCACCAGGGCAAATGGTGACATTTAAGTTTGATTTAAAAATAAAGCTAGCCTCATGGTAGTCACTGTCAATTGTCACAAAAACCTATCTGGTTTATTAAATCTTCCTTAGCAATGGAAATCTGCCATCCTTATATGGATTACATGTAACTCCAGACCCATATTAGTGTGGTTGATGCTTATGTGCCCTTTGGGTAATAAATGTGGCCATCCTATAAACAAATTAAAAAATAAGCCATGTTTTAGAAAACAAGATGCAATTAAAGGGAAAGGGGTTTTAATGTTAGCTTTTGAGCTTAGTTACACTGTCTACAACATAACAATGACAGTGAATTGTGCGTACAAATGCACAGTCATTTGCATGATTTTCTCTGAATATTTTCACCACAGCGTAAGAAAAACAAGTTTGCATATAGAAACAGACCAAGGTTGCTTGCACCTGAATTTCTATTTGTTTCCCCTTGAACATGAAAGAAATGCAGACAATAGCATTTGATGATTGTTAATAAGAACAACCACTGTGTTACCAATGAAACAGATGTACGTGTGTTGTATTGCAATGTATATACAACACATGTACGTTGTTCCATTGTAGTATGAGGCTTGAGAAGTAATATGGTTGAATTGGGCATTTCCATGTTTGACACAATGCAATACATCTTTCTCAGCTGATTGAAAGATTCACCTTTATCAGCTTGTGCAAATTTTGGGTTAACTTTTTATAGCTAACATTTTGAACAACTTGAAGCTGTAAATTTTAATTGCATTTCAGCTTAAATAAGAAGCAAACTCTCCGATATCCTGTTCATAGATATCCTGCAGAGTTGAACAGCATCCAACATTTTGAATTAGATGTCCGGATTCATTTCAACATTGTTTAAAGAGCGAAGTTATTTAGTATTATGGTTTCATCATGGAAAGAATGGGCTATGCTCAGTTGGAGAGCAGTTACACAACTTTGATTGTTATGTTTGGGAAGGCTTTATTTAACAAAAGGCACACTCATTCTATAGGAGGTACTGACTCTGTGAATGTAGATATAGTACTTAAATTTGTTGTAGCAAATATGAAGAAAAGGAAGCAATTGGATACAATTAGGGTGTTATTTAATGCTGTGGCCTGAGCTGTGGCAGGAAGTGGGAAGGGTATTTGATCGGTCTGGAGGTGCCAACGCTACCACATTGTTTCCTCTGCCCACTCACATCTCTCCCAGTCTTGAGATTGGCAGGTGGAGCAGTCACTACACGGGGGCTTGAAATGGAAGTTTGTTTGTTGCCTCCGAGAAGGGATCTCATATTGTCATGCACTCTGTGCCTGAATTAGGGACCCAGCATCAGGAGAGAGGGGTCCTTTTGAGAACCACCTCATGCTCTTTTTTTTCCAGTCCTTATCTGCCAGACCCTAGCAAGAAAATCCATTCCACCCACACCAAGTTGTTGCCTGGGTCCCTTGCTGATACTGGTGTGCACATTCCTAGCAGCAGCCAGCATTCCCCCATCTTCCTGAAGGCAATAAGCAGCTGCCAGACTATGAATGTATTTCAGCCCACAGGCTTCTTCATTTTACTGAAGGCCTATCATTGTTAGGTAAGTGCTTTCATCAATTCTCTAGACTCACATTGCTTAGGTTAAATTCTGCCTAGAGATTGAAATATTCAGAAACAAACTAGTGAAATAACATTCAAGATTGATAAACTCTCGCTCCTTTATGGTGAATAGATTACAATATTCTAAGCAAGTTGTAGTTTTGAATGTTGTATACAGTATCAACAAAAACTATTTATATAGCAACTTCAATGTAGTAAAACATCCCAAGATGCTTTATAGAATATTATCAAACAAGATTTGAAATCAATCAATGTAAGATAAAGTTATTCATTAGGTAACAGTGGACTGCAGTTATTTTATGTGCAAATAGTAAAGGAAAATTGAAATCAATACTTGTAACATTATTAAACGGCTTTCGATTCAATTCAAGCTGTTAAGATGAAAATTCTATTTCCCTTTTGCCATTGTATGAATCATGATGAGTTTGTCTTGTCTCATCAATGCTTTGCAGAGTGGGCTATATTTAAAGCACATAACCCACTATTAATTGGTATCAAATTCTTACTTAGAATTGACCTAAGAATAGTTAAGATACTCACCTGTGGCAGGGTTAATGGATATTACTAGGATGTAAGACTTTAATCCGCTTGGACTCTTTGCTGTACCTCAGCAGAGGAATGGGGTGCTGATAAGATGGTGGAGTTGGTGGGATGGTGGGGATTAGGTTTAGCTAAGTTTCAAATCCCAGGAAAGACATCTCTCCTACAAAAACAGAAATTGCTTGGGAAACTCATCAGGTCTGCAAGCATTCGTATGGAAAAAGCAGAGGTAATGTTTCAAATCCAATGACTCTTCATTGGATTCTTCACCAGACATGAACCATTAACTTTGCTATCTCCCCACAGTTGTTGCCCTGCTGAGTGCCCCAAACAATTTCTGCTTTTGCTCCGGATCTCCAGTATCTGCAATTCCTTGCTTTATTTTTGTAACATCCCTCACATTGACAAGCACGCAAAAGTAAGAGTGAATTAAAAAAAAACAGATAGTAGTAAGGAATTAGAATTGTAGAGTCATAGACAATTAACAATTTCAGAATGACTCTCAAGGTTCCAGTATTTGTCTCTTATTTAGCATTGGCATTGTGGCATTTATGTTTCTGTTTTTGACAGCACACCACTTTGTATCTGAGATAATAAAGATAATGCAGGAGTCATCTGCCATTATCTCCTTTCAGAGCAGTTTAAGATACTGACACAGTCAGGAGACTTTGCAATCAGTAGAAGCTGTCACACTGAATAATGGCAGGCCGACAGTTGAATTGTAAAACAGGACCACACACAGGTTTTGTAGACCAGTGACTAGGTTATACATTCTGCAACTTCTCCTTCTTGATGGTAGTCTGATAATATGATAACAGGCGCAGCATATGTTGTGGGAATGGTATAACAAAGATTGTAACGAAAAGTCAACTCCACTTCGAGTATTCAAAAAGTCAAAAGGTGTGGCACTAGAAAAACACAGCAGGTTAGGCACCATCCGAGGAACAGGAGGGTTGACGTTTTGGGCATTAGCTCTTCATCAGGAATGTGTAAGTCTATAGCCAATCTCAAAGTGTCACACATTTAGACACTACTAGTTAATCTGCAAAATGAAGATGAATAGGTTCTCCTTATACTTTTCTTTGCAGTCTTTAAGCATGTGAGGTTAGTGGTGTTGGGTGGCTGATAGTGAATGAGGAAAGATATTGCAAGAAATAGGGAAAGTAGAAGAGTATGACTCTTGGTGGGAGGAAGGTACAGTACTCAGAGCGAGTGTGATGTATCAGAGAGATTTGGAGGTGCCAGTGTTGGACTGGAGTGGACAAAATTAAAAATCACACAACACCAGGTTATTGTCCAACAAATTTATTTGGAAACACTAGCTTTCAGAGCGCTGCTCCTTCATCAGGTAGTTGTGGAGTACAAGATCGTAAGATACAGAATTTATAACAAAAGTTTGCAGTGATGTAACTGAAATTATATATTGAAAAAGACCAGTATTGTTTGTTAAGTCTCTTATCTTTTTGAATGACCATATTGGTTTCAGTTCATCCATATATAAATTCCAGAACTTTTTTTAAAAGTTACATTCACAAGTGAACTTTAGCAATAGGTGCCACGTTGGCCCAGAAAATGCACTGAAGGTGTGAGGTGCCCTGTGTGAGCTGTCTGTGCCCCAATGTTCAGACTGATTCTGTTTCTAAAAAAGAGATTTACAGAATCTGATGTGGATTCATGCAGTTTTTGAGCAAAATAAAATGTAATTCTGCAAGCACAAATTCACCCCAGAAACATATGTGTGTGTGGCATGTGGGTGTGTGTGGGGTGGGGGAGTTGGGTATAAGTGTGTGTGTGTCTGTGAATGTGCGTGAGTGTGAGTGTAATGGCCTCTACCATTGGTCTGGTGAAAAGGTTATCCCATCTCTATATCACCTCATCCATCAAGACCTCCAGATCTCTGCCCACACAGTGGGGTGCCAATTATTTCTTCTTTGCCATATTTAGTGCAAATGCCAAGAACCATTCAAGCTCTGGACTGTCAGGTGCATAATGGCCTGTTAGAGAAGGCACTGATACCAGGATGTTGGTCCTTTCTGGGATACCTCGGCAGGAGCAAATTGTTCTGGTCACAATGAATGGTAGAATGGGGCTAGAGTTGGACAAGAGAAGTGTCATCAAGGTGGGGTACACCGTTAACGTGGTGAGTTTCGGATATTTCGAGAGAACTCCTTAAGCCCGGCTGCAAGAAATCCTTTGTGAAAATCAACAAAACAGACACCACCAAATAAATTAGATAGACTCTCTACGGTGTGGAAACAGGCCCTTTGGCCCAACAAGTCCACACTGACCCTCCACTAAGTAACCCACCCAGACCCATTTCCTTCTGATTAGTGCACCTAACACTACAGTCAATTTAGCATGGGTAATTCACCTGACCTGCAAATCTTTGGATTGTGGGAGGAAACTGGACCACACCCACATAGACACAGGGAGAATGTGTAAACTTCACACAGTCACCTGAGGCTGGAATTGAACCTGGGACCTTAATGCTGTGAGGCAGCAGTGCTAACCACTGAACCACCATGCTGTAAGATTTAACCTTATGACCCTTTAATACCAGCATTAACTGAATTGGCAGCCTTTTAAAGACAAAGATATCATATTATTCTGAGGAATGGTCTCCAGGTCTGAAAAATTAACTCTGATTTCTCTTCACAGATTTTACCAGACCTGCTGAGCTTTTCCAGCAACTATTGATTTTGCTTCTGATTTACAGCATCCTCAGTTCTTCCAGTTTTTAGATACTATATCGAATGTGTATCAGATTGTCAAGCAATCAACAGACGTGACCTACATCACCTTGCCCTCATCAGTCTAAATATCGCCCTCACTAACCTAAACGTAACTCCTGCCTGTGGAAATCTATAATTTTAGGGGCGATGTACTGGCATGGATAGAGGATTGGCTGACTGACAGAAGGCAGAGGGTGGGAATAAATGGGTTTTTATCAGAATGGCAACTGGTGCCTAGTGGAGTTCCACTAGGGTCAGTGTTGGGACCCCACTAGTCTGAACAAAGAACTGGAAGCATTATTGCAAAGTTGTCACAAAGAGAGGTGGAGGGACAAGTAGTGTTGAGAAAGCAAGAAGACTTTAGAAGGACTTGGACAGGCTAGGAGAGTGGGCAAAGAAGTGGCAGATGGAATACAAAATGGAAAAATGCGATGTGATGTACTTTGGTTAGAAGATTATTTTCTAAATGGGAAAAGGCTTCAGACATCTGAAGCACGAAGGGACTTGGGAGACCTAGTTCAGGATTCTCTTAATGTTAATATGAAAGTTCAGCTGGCACTTAAGAAGGCAAATGTAACGTTGACCTTCATGTCAAGTAGGCTAGAATACAAGAACAGAGATGTACTGCTGAGGCTGTATGAGGCTCTGGTAAGACCTCTGGTCAGAAATATAGTGAGCAGGTTTGAGCCCTGTATCTAAGGAAGGATATGTTGGCCTTGGAGGTGGAGCCAGAGGAGGTTTACAAAAATAATCTGAGGATGAAAAGCTTTTCATATGAGGAGCAGTTGAGGTCTCTGGGTCTGTACACACCGGAGTTTAGAAGGGGAGATCTCACCGAAACTTATAGAATACTGAGCAGCCTGGCTAAAATGGACATGGAGAACATGTTTCTACTAGTAGGAGACATTAGGATCTGTGGGCACGACCTCACTGAAGGAATGACACTTTAGAACTGAGATGAGGGACGCATTTATTCACACAGCAGGTGGTGAATCTATGATACCCATTGCTGCAGAACGTTATGGAGGCCAAGTCACCACATGTATTTTAAAAAGAGATAGATCACTTATTGATTATGGAGTAATACAGCATGGAAACAAACCCTTCAGTCCAATTCGTCCACATCGACCAAATTTTCCAAACTAAATTAATCCCACCTGGCTGTGTTTGGCCCATATCCCTCTAAACCTTTCCCATTATGCACTTGTCTCACTATCTTTTAAGTGTTGTAACTGTACATGCATTAGTAAGGGGACTGAGGGTGATAGTGAGAATGAAGGAGAATGGGGTTGAGGGACATCAGTCATGATTGAATGCTGGGCTAAACTCAATGGACCGAATAGCTTTATTCTGCTCCTGTATGTTATGGTCTTATGATCTAAACATTGGTATGAGTAATTATTGCACTGTCCTTATGGATATAAACTCTTCTCTTCACAATGGAAACTTCTTTCATTGGAGACGGACATCACCACAATGTATATGCACATGAACAATCCTAATACCCTCAATATTCCCTGAAGCAATTGACAAGCCATTAATTTAATCGTGTGGTCACTCATTTTTGGCAACTGTGACAACCGATTTGTATACAGGTCTCGCAAACAGTTTAATAAAGATACTTGGTCATTAATACTTTTTAGAACTTAAAACGATAGAAATGAAACATCACAGTAGAGGGCCATTCAGGCCATGTTGTCCATGCCAACCCAAAGACACCCAGATGCCCTTTTTAATCCCATCTTCTTGCATATGGTACATAGCCTTGTAGCCTGCAGTACTTAAGGTGCAGACCAAGATTCTTTTTGAAAGACTTTAGTGTCTCTGCCTCCACTATCAACTCAGAGACAAAAAAACTGTAGAAGCTGGCTTCCAAGGAAGACAACCTGAAATGTTGACCTCTCCACCTCCTGATGCTGCCTGGCTTGCTGTGTTCTTCCAGCTTCCAGCTTGTCTACTACCAACTCAGACGGTGAATTTTAGATACCCACTACCTTTTGTGTAAAAAGGATGTTTGTCCTCATGTCCCCTCTAATCTTCCTTAGCTTGAATCAATTACCCTTTTTTGCCAAGGGCAACAGGTTCCTTCTGCCTACTCTATCTTACCCCGAACATGTTTACATATCTCAATCATTTTACCCCTCAGCCTTCTCTTTTACAAGGAAAACAACCCAACCTCTCCAATCTCTCCTCATACCTACAATTCTCCAGCCCTAACAGCATTTTAGTAATTTTTTTTGCACTCTGTCCAGAATAGTTATATCCTTCCTACAATTTGAAGACCAGAAATACACACAATATTCCAGTTGTGGCCTCACCAGTATCTAATACAGCTTCAACATTATATTCCTAATTGTATTCTACACTTCTGCCAATGAAGTAGATTATTCCATATGATTTCTTTACAATCTACCTGTACTTCCAAGATCTCTCACTTCATCTACCCCTCTCAGTTTGTTCCCATTTATTGTGTATTTTCTTTTACTGTTTGACCACCTAAATACATTACCTCACACTTATCAAGTTGCATTCTATTTGCCATTTTCCTGCCAGCTCACCAACATATCTATATCATACTGGAACTTTCAGCAATCCTGTACACTAGTCATTACACAGCCAATTTTTGTGTCATCTGCAAATTTATCAATTGTGCTCCCTACGTTCAAATTTATGTTTTGATTAATTCTGAAAAACCTGATTTATTTCAAGCTGCAAATGGCTTTTTAAAATTGATCATTGTGGACACTGGAGACTTTTTTCAAACAAGGCTTGCTAAAAATCATGTGACCAGTGATTACTGCTTTCTCTGCTGTAGACAACTGTTGAGGCTGTTTGAACAGGAACTGGAAGGACAGTGCTTTGGTATTTTGGAATTAGCTGGAGAGAAAGAAGCCGATGTGGAAGGACTGCCCAGCTAATCTCTCATAATTCTGAAAAGAAGCTACTTGTTCATCTTAGGATGAAACCTATTTGTTCTTCTGAAAGAACTTCTTCATTTTGAGAAGCTTAGCATTACGGTCTTACAGCACCAGGGACTCAGGTTTGAATCCAGCCTTGGGTGACTGCCGTATGGAGTTTGCAAGTTCTCCCCATGTCCGTGTGGGTTTCTGTTGAATGCTCCAGTTTCCTCGCAAAGTCCAAAGATATATAAGTCAGATGAATTGGGCAGAGCAGTAGATGTGATCAATATGGACTTCAGTAAGGCGTTCGACAAGGTTCCTCATGGGAGACTGGCTAGCAAGGTTAGATCTCATGAAATACAGGGAGAACTAGCCATTTGGATACAGAACTGGCTCAAAGATCGAACACAGAGGGTAGTGGTGGAGGGTTGTTTTTCAGGCTGGAGGCCTGTGACCAGTGGAGTGCCACAAGGATTGGTGCTGGGTCCTCTATTTTTTGTCATTTACATAAATGATTTGGATGCGAGCATAAGAGGTACAGTTAGGAAGTTTGCAGATGACACCAAAATTGGAGATGTAGTGGTAAGTGAAGAGAGTTACCTCATATTACACCAGGATCTTGACCAGATGGGCCAATGGGCTGAGAAGTGGCAGATGGAGTTTAATTCAGATAAATGCGAGGTGCTGCATTTTGGGAAAGCAAATCTTAACAGGACTTAGACACTTAATGGTAAGGTCCTAGGGAGAATTGCTGAATAAAGAGACCTTGGAGTGCAGGTTCATAGCTCCTTGAAAATGGAGTCACAGGTAGACAGGATAGTAAAGAAGGTGTTTGGTATGCTTGCCTTTATTTGTCAGAGTATTGAGTACAGGAGTTGGGAGGTCATGTTGTGGCTGTACAGGACATTGATTAGGCCACTGTTAGAATGCAATTTTGATCTCCTTCCTATCGGAAAGATGTTGTGAAACCTGAAAGGGTTCAGAAAAGATCTACGAGGATGTTGCCAGGGTTGGAGGATTTGAGCTATAGGGAGATGCTGAACAGGCTGGGGCTGTTATCCCTGCAGCGTTGGAGACTGAGGGGTGACCTTTTGGAGGTTTATAAAATTATGAGGGGCATGTATAGGATAAACAGGCAAAGTCTTTTCCCTGGGGTCAGGGAGTCCAAAACTAGAGCGCATAGGTTTAGGGTGAGAGGGGAAAGATATAAAAGAGACCTAAGGGGAATTTTTTTCACGCAGAGGGTGATACGTGTATTGAATGAGCTGCCAGTGAAAGTGGTGGAGGCTGGTACAATTGCAATATTTACTCTATGACTCTAGACTCTATGACTCTAATTTGCTATGATTAATTGCTGTGTAGAGTCAGGATGTGCAGGTTAGGTGGATTATCCATAACAAGTGCAGGATTATGTAGCTAGGGTGGGATGTTTGATGTGGGTGGGATGCTCTGGGAAGGTTGCTGCAGACTCAATATGTCTAATGGCCTGTTTCTGCACTGTAGGGATTCTATAATTCTGTGATTCTATGCCTGCAGAAAGACCAGAGATGATTGTGCATGATTAGTGACTTGATCACATGTGTCAGAACATCAAAGCAAGGAATGTCAGAACATTCTATGCTTTATCCCTTTTGTCTTTAATAATAATCCTAATACCTAGAAAGAGAAATTTTAAAAAATCTTTGTGTGTGTGTGTGTGTATACATGCACACACATTTTAGGTTAGTTAGATGGATAAACATTTAGACATCTATATAATAGACTGTTAACCAGCTATTATGTCTTCCTTGAATAAGCTTAACTTTGATAGTAGGCTAATAGTTGCATGTATTAAACAAACTTAGTTGATAGATTTTTAACTTTAAAATCTAATAGTGATAAGGTATTTCACTAACCAAATTGCTAACTGGGAAAACCATCATGATTTAATGTGGAGTAAGTGCAATTCAACACTGTACTTCCAGCCTTGGTCATAATCGTAGCAAAAATGTAAAGAGGTAGTTCACCTGTTTCAGTCACTATTGATGAATGGTATGGCATCATTCAATGTTAATAACTTAAATCAAGTCGCTTGGCAGAAACGGGATGCATCCAATATTCCTGGAGGAAGTTAAAGTGGACACAGCAGAAGCTCAAAACTAAATCTTTCAATCCTCAAAATAAAATGCTGCAGATTCTAAAAAACTGAAATAAATACGGGACATGCTCAACGGATCAAGCTGTATCTGCAGAGGGAGAAACAGATCTAAACTTGCAGATTGATGAATTTTCATCAAAAGTTCCGATAGAAGGGAAATTTGCAATAGAGTTGGTATTTGAACCAGGTTTTTAATTTTATATAGACAGATACAGGGTAGACAAACTGACTGTTTGCAGAAGATGCAAACATTGACATAACAATATTGAACTGAATAGTAATAAACTTCAAGAGGATGTAAACAATTGGTGAAATGGGAAGAGTTGTGGCAGATGCAATGTGGATATATGTCAAGTGGTGTATATTTGAATAAATTGCTTGGAGTGGTTGTTCAAACTACAAGCTATAACTTGAGGGGTCTTTGTGTAGAAGCAAGTACAGGTGTTCCTTGAGTGCATTTACAAAAATTCTTAACGATAGCAGGGAAAGTTGATAAGGCACAGGCAAACTACGACAGAACAATACAAAAATATAAATGAACATAACCAATTTCTTTTTCAAATGTGTGCAGTTATGGCAAGCTGAATAGTCTCCTTCTGTGCTCGAACCACTTTATTTCTCCAGCCACCTGACTGTTCCATTGATGTTTTCCTGCAGTCTGTTACAAAACCAGGCCATTGAATACAAAAACACAGAAGGACAGCTTCTATGTTTACAAATGACTGACTAGACTTCAACATAATTATTGTGTACAGTTCAGGTCTTCACACGTTAGGAAAATTCTTGAGGCCTTAGAGAAGATGTTAACTGAATGAGAATATGAGTAAGGGTAGGCAGTTACGTGGAAAGATTAGAGTAGTTGAATGTTTAGACTTTGAAGCTGAAAAGGTCAAGGAGAAACGTATTAGAGACATTCAAATTTATGAAAGCTGTTGAATTTCAGGACCAGCAATTACAGTTTTATATGGTGTTGCAATTGTTTTCAAACTTTGAAAAAACAAGTCAAAACAGCAGCACTTTTAAAAGGGAGAGAGACAGACAAAGACAGCAAGCACATGATCTGTAAGGGAGAGAGAGAAAGAACCCCACACTGCTAACTGACACAGCAGTGAATCTGCACAGTAACTGCCTTTACAATTTGAGTTCATGAATTGCTGAACATCAGAGTGTGTCTAGGAAAACTTAACAAACAGCAGTATTCACAACTGATCTTGGAGGAACCTGTTTGGGAGAGGTTGTAAGATAAGTAAATAGATAAGTAAACCAGATAAGTAAATAGTTTTAAGTATAGCCATGCCGCAAATCTACAATAGTGAGGAGAGTGGGTTCTTTCATGGTTATATGTTTTTATTTGGATGTGTCTCTTGATTAAATTTTAAAAATATAAGCCATAAGTATTAAGTTAGCCTGAAACAGTGTTTTGTAGAGCAATAAGATGGTGCTATTTTCTGGGTTTGTAGATTGGAAGGAGCAAAATGGCCTTTAGTAGAATAATATGCTCTTCTTGTCGGATGTGGAAGTTTCAGGAGAGTTTAAGAGTTCCTGAGGATTATATCTGCAATAAATGTCATTGGTTGTGAATCCTGCCAAGTCGAATGGATCAGTTTGGAGCAACAGTTAAGGGAAATGAGGAAATTACAAGAGCTAGAGGTGTGTGATGATGGCAGGGAGAAAAGCTACACATATAGTCAGGTAGATGGGTTAACTTCAAGAAAGGTTGGAGAGGTAGGAGGGTAGTAAAGGAGTCTTCTGTGGCTATAGCAATTTCAAACAAGTATGCTGTTTTGGAAAATGTAGGAGGTGATGGACTTTCAGGGAAATGTAGCATGAATAGACACGTTCTGGCATCAAGACTGGTTCTAATGTAATGAGGGGTACATCAAGTTCCAAGCAATCAATTGTGTCAAAGGACTCTCTAGTCAGGGACACAGACAGATATTTCTGTGGCCGGCAGTGAAAAATCAGAATGGTGTATTGTCTGCCTGGTGCCAGGATCAAGGATGTCTCAGAGAGAGTGCAGAATGTTCTTAAACTGGAGAGGGACCAGCAGGAGGTCATTGTACACATTGGTACCAATGGAATAGGAAGGGAAAAGGACGAGATTCTGCAGGGAGAATACAGGAAGTTAGGCAGGAATTTTAAAAAGAGGTCTTCGAGGGTAGTCATATCTGGACTACTCCTGGTGCTACAAGCTAGTGAGGGTAGGAATAGGAGGATAGAGCAGATGTATGTGTGGCTGAAGGGCTGGTGAATGGGAGAAGGATTCACATTTTTGGTTCATTGGAATCTTTTCTGGGGTAGAAATGACCTGTACAAAAAGGATGAATTGCACCTGAATTGGGAGGGAACTAATATATGGTCATGGAGATTTGCTAGAGCTGCTCAGGAGGATTTAAACTAGTAAGGTGGTGGGGTTTGGTGGAGGTGGGACCCTGGGTGGTACTGAGGAAAGAGATCATTCTGAGACGGGTACAGTTGAGAAAATAAGCAAGTCAAACATTCAAGGCGGGCAGGAATAAAGCAGAGAACAAGGTAGGAGTAATAAATTAAACTGCATTTATTTCAATGCAAGGAGCCTAACAGGGAAGGCAGATGAACTCAGGGCATGGTTAGGAACACAGGAGTGGGATATCATCGCAATTTCAGAAACATGGCTCAAGGATGGACAGGGTAAAAAATGAGGTCTGCAGATGCTGGCGATCACAGGTGAAAATGCATTGCTGGTTAAAGCACAGCAGGTCAGGCAGCATCCAAGGAATAGGAAATTCGACGTTTCGGGCATAAGCCCTTCATCAGGAATGAGGAGAGGGTGGCAGGCAGGTTAAGATAAAAGGTAGGGAGGAGGGACTGGGGGAGGGGCGATGGAGATGTGATAGGTGGAAGGAGGTCAAGGTGAGGGTGATAGGCCGGAGTGGGGTGGGGGCGGAGAGGTTAGGAAGAAGATTGCAGGTTAGGAGGGCGGTGCTGAGTTGAGGGAACCGACTGAGACAAGGTCGGAGTACTCCACCGAGCAACACTTTAACTCTCCCTCCCACTCCACCGAACAACACTTCAACTCTCCCTCCCACTCCACTGAGGACATGCAGGTCCTTGGACTCCTCCACCGGCAAAACATAACAACACGACGGTTGGAGGAAGAACGCCTCATCTTCCACCTGGGAACCCTCCAACCACAAGGGATGAACTCGGATTTCTCCAGTTTTCTCATTTCCCCTCCCTCCACCTTGTCTCAGTCGGTTCTCTCAACTCAGCACCGCCCTCCTAACCTGCAATCTTCTTCCTAACCTCTCCGCCCCCATCCCACTCCAGCCTATCACCCTCACCTTGACCTCCTTCCACCTATCACATCTCCATCGCCCCTCCCCCAAGTCCCTCCTCCCTACCTTTTATCTTAACCTGCCTGCCACCCTCTCCTCATTCCTGATGAAGGGCTTATGCCCGAAACGTCGAATTTCCTATTCCTTGGATGCTGCCTGACCTGCTGTGCTTTAACCAGCAACACATTTTCAATCAAGGATGGACAGGACTGGGAGCTTAATGTTTCAGGATACAAATGCTATAGAAAGGATAGAAAGGGAGGCAAGAGAGGGGTCAGAGGGAAATTGAGAAACAAACTTGTAAGGAGATCTCAGCAATCTATAAGAATAATAGGGTGGTTATGGTAGGGGATTTTAACTTTCCAAACATCTACTGGGACTGCCATAGTGTTAAAGGTTTAGATGGAGAGGAATTTCTTAAGTGGGTACAAAACAATTTTCTGATTCAGTATGTGGATGTACCTAGTAGAGAACGTGCAAAACTGGACCTACTCTTGGGAAATAAGGCAGGGCAGGTGACTGAGGTGTCAGTGGGGAAGCACTTTGGGGCCAGCGACCATAATTCTATTCGTTTTAAAATAGTGATGGAGGATAGATCAGATCTAAAAGTTGAAGTTCTAAATTGGAGAAAGGCCAGTTTTGACGGTGTTAGACAAGAACTTTTGAAAGCTGATTGGAGGCAAATATTCGCAGGTAAAGGGACGGCTGGAAAATGGGAAGCCTTCAGAAATGAGATAACAAGAATCCAGAAAAAGTATATTCCTTTTAGGGTGAAAGGGAAGGCTGGTAGGTATAGGGAATGTTGGATGACTAAAAAAATTGAATGCTTGGTTAAGAAAAAGGAGGAAGCATACGTCAGGTATAGACAGGATAGATCGAGTGAATCCTTAGAAGAGTATAAAGAAAGTAAGAGTATACTTAAGAGGGAAATCAGGAGGGTAAAACGGGGACATGAGATAGCATTGGCAAATAGAATTAAGAGAATCCAAAGAGTTTTTACAAATATATTAAGGTCAAAAAGGTAACTAGGAAGAGAATAGGGTCCCTCAAAGATCAGCAAGGCGGCCTTTCTGTGGAACCACAGAAAATGGGGGAGATACTAAATGAATATTTTATATCAGTACTTACTGTGGAAAAGGATATGGAAGCTATAGACTGTAGGGAAATAGATGGTGACATCTTGCAAAATGTCCCAATTACAGGGGAGGCAGTGCTGGATGTCTTGAAATGGTTAAAAGTGGATAAATCCCCAGGACCTGATCAGATGTACCCGAGAACTCTGTGGGAAGCTAGAGAAATGATTGCTGGGACTTTTGCTGAGATATTTGTATCATCGATAGTCACAGGTGAGGTGCCCGAGGACTGGAGGTTGGCAAACGTGGTGCCACTGTTTAAGAAGGGCAGTAAAGACAAGCCAGGGAACTATAGACCGGTGAGCCTGACCTCAGTGGTAGGCAAGTTGTTGGAGGGAATCCTGAGGGAAAGGATATACATGTATTTGGAAAGGCAAGGACTGATTTGGGATAGTCAACATGGCTTTGACTGTGGGAAATCATGTCTCACAAACTTGATTGAGTTTTTTGAAGAAGTAACAAATAAGATTGATGAGGGCAGAGCAGTAGATGTGATCTATATGGACTTCAGTAAGGCATTTGACAAGGTTCCCCATGGGAGACTGATTAACAAGCTTAGATCTCATGGAATACAGGGAGAACTAGCCATTTGGATACAGAACTGGCTCAAAGGTAGAAGACAAAGGGTGATGGTGGAGGGTTGTTTTTCAGACTGGAGGCCTGTGACCAGTGGAGTGCCACAAGGATCGGTGCTGGGCCCTCTGCTTTTTGTCATTTACATAAGTGATTTGGATGCGAGCATAAGAGGTACAGTTAGGAAGTTTGCAGATGACACCAAAATTGGAGGTGAAGTGGACAGCGAAGAGGGTTACCTCAGATTACAACAGGATCTGGACCAGTTGGGCCAATGGGCTGAGAAGTGGCAGATGGAGTTTAATTCAGATAAATGCGGGGTGCTGCATTTTGGGAAAGCAAATCTTAGCAGGACTTATACACTTAATGTTAATGTCCTGAGGAGCGTTGCTGAACAAAGAGACCTTGGAGTGCAGGTTCATAGCTCCTTGAAAGTGGAGTCGCAGGTGGATAGGACAGTGAAGAAGGCGTTTGGTATGCTTTCCTTTATTGGTCAGAGTATTGAGTACAGAGGTTGGGAGGTCATGTTGGGGCTGTACAGGACATTGGTTAGGCCACTGTTGGAATATTGCATGCAATTCTGGTCTCCTTCCTATCGGAAAGATGTTGTGAAACTTGAAAGAGTTCAGAAAAGATTTACAAGGATGTTGGAGGATCTGAGCTACAGGCAGAGGCTGAACAGGCTGGGGCTGTTTTCCCTGGAGTGTCAGAGGCTGAGGGGTGACCTTATAGAGGTTTACAAAATTATAAGGGGCATTGATAGGATAAATAGGCAAAGTCTTTTCTCTGGGGTTGGGGAGTCCAGAACTAGAGGGCATAGGTTTAAGGTGAGAGGGGAAAGATAAAGAAGAGATCTAAAGAGCAACATTTTCAACAGAGGGTGGTACGCGTATGGAATGAGCTGCCAGAGGTTGTGGTGGAGGCTGGTACAATTGCAACATTTAAGATGGGTATATGAATAGGAAGGGTTTGGAGGGATATGGACCGGATGCTGGCAGGTGGGACTAGATTGGATTATGATATCTGGTCGGCATGGATGGGTTGGACCGAAGGGTCTGTTTCCATGCTGTACATCTCTATGACTCTGTGATTCTAGGAGGGGGAGTGGCATTTTTGCTAAGGGATTGCATTACAGCTGTAGTGAGGGAAGATAATTCTGGAAATACATCCAGGGAATTTATTTAGGTAGAAATGAAATATAAGAAAGGGATGATCACCTTATGGGGATTGTATTATAGACCCCCAATGGTCGGTGGGAAATTGAGAAACAAATTTGTAAGAAGATTTTAGTTATCAGTAAGAATAATAGGGTGGTTCTGGTAAGGGATTTTAACTTTCCAAACATAGACTCGGACTGCCATAGTGATAAGGGTTTAGATGGAGAGGAATTTGTTAAGTGTGTACAAGAAAATTTTCTGATTCAGTATGTGGATGTACTTAGGAGACAACGTGCAAAACTTGATCTACTCTTGGGAAATAAGGCAGGGCAGGTAACTGAGGTATGTGTAGAGAAGCACTTTGGGGCCAGCGACCATAAGTCTATTAATTTTAAAATAGTGATGGAAAATGATAGGCCAGATCTAACAGTTGAAGTTCTAAATTAGAGGAAGGCTAATTTTGATGGTATTAGGCATGAACTTCATGATGAAGGGCTTTTGCCCTATACATTGATTTTCATGTTCCTCGGAATGCTGCCTGACCTGCTGTCCTTTTCCAGCACTGCACTTTTGACTCAAGAACTTTCAAAAACTGACTGGATGCAGATGTTCGCAGGCAAAGGGACAGCTGGAAAATGGGAAGTCTTCAGAAATGAGACAACGAGAGTTCAGAGACAGTATATTCATATTAGGGTGAAAGGAAAGACTGATAGGTGTAGGGAATGCTGGGTGACTGGAGAAATTGAGGGTTTGGTTAAGAAAAAGAAAGAAGCATATGTCAGGTGTAGACAGGATAGATCGAGTGAATACTTAGAAGAATATGAAGGCAGTAGGAGTATACTTAAGAGTGAAATGAGGAGGGCAAAAAGGGGATATGAGATAGCTTTGGCAAATAGAGTTAAGGAGAATCCAAAGCGTTTTTACAAATATATTAAGGACAAAAGGATAACTTGGGAGAGAATAGGGTCCCTCAAAGGTCAGCAAAGTGGCCTTTGTGTGCAGCTGCAGGAGATGGGGGAGATACTAAACAAATATTTTGCATCAGTGTTTACTGTGGAGAAGGACATGGAAAATATAGAATGTGGGGAAAGTGATGTTGACATTTCAAAAATGTCCATATTACAAGGAGGAGGTGCTGAAATGTGTAAAGGTGGATAAATCCCCAGGATCTGATCAGGTGTACCCTAAACTCTGTGGAAAGCAAGGGAAGTGATTGTTGGGCCCCTTGCTGAGATATTTGTATCATTGATAGTCACAGGTGAGGTGTCAGAAGACTGGAGGTTGGCTAACATGGTACCATTATTTAAGAAATCTGGTAAGGACAAGCCAGGGAACTATAGGGCGGTGAGTGTGATGTGGATGGTGGGCAAGTTTTTGGAGGGAATCCTGAGAGACAAAATTTACATGAATTTGGAAAGGCAAGGACTGATTAGTGATCATCAGCATGGCTTTGTGCATATGAAATCATATCTCACAAACTTGATTGAGGTTTTTGAAAAAGTAACAAAGAGGATTGATGAGGTCAGAGTGGTGGACATGATCTATATGAACTTCAGTAAGGCGTTCAACAAGGTTCCTCATGGGAGACTGATCAGCAAGGTTAGATCTCATGGAATACATGGAGAACTAGCCACTTGAATACAGAACTGGCTTGAAGGTAGAAGACAGAGGGTGGTGGTGGAGGGTTGTTTCTCACACTAGCATGTGACCAGTGGAGTGCCACAAGGATTGGTGCCGGGTCCACTACTTTTCATCATTTATATATATGATTTGGATGTGAGCCTTAGAGGAATAGTTAGTAAGTTTGTAGATGATACCAAAATTGGAGGTGTAGTGGAGGTTACCTCAGGTTACAACAGGATTCTGATGAGATGGGCCAATGGGCTGAGAAGTGGCAGATGGAGTTTCATTTAGATAAATACAAGGTTTTGCATTTTGTGAAAGCAAATTTTAGCAGGATTTATGCACTTAATGGTAAGGTCCTAGGGAATGCTGCTGAATAAAGAGACAGGTTCACTGCTCCTTGAAAATGGAGTTGCAGGTAGATAGGATAGTGAAGAAGGCATTAGATATGCTTCCCTTTATTGGTCAGAGTACTGAGTACAGGCGTTGGGAGGTCATGCTGTGGCTGTATAGGACATTGGTTAGGCCACTGTTGGAATATTGTGTGCAATTCTGGTCTCCTTCCTATCGGATGGATGTTGTGAAACTTGAAAGGGTTCAGTAAAGGTCTACAAGGATGTTGCCAGGGTTGGAGGATTTGAGCT
This sequence comes from Hemiscyllium ocellatum, assembly GCF_020745735.1. Classification (NCBI taxonomy): domain Eukaryota; kingdom Metazoa; phylum Chordata; class Chondrichthyes; order Orectolobiformes; family Hemiscylliidae; genus Hemiscyllium; species Hemiscyllium ocellatum. The sequence continues at coordinate 50,368,170 of NC_083402.1, forward strand.
ATCGGGAGAGGCTGAGTAGGCTGGGACTATTTTCCCTGGAGCCTCGATGGCTGAGGGGTGACCTCAGAGAGGTTTATAAATCATGAGGGGCATGGATAGGAAAAACAGACAAAGTCTTTTCCCTGGGGTGGGGAATCCAGAACTAGAGGGCATAGGTTTAGGGTGAGAGGGGAAAGATATAAAAGAGACATAAGGGGCAACATTTTCATGCAGAGAGTGGTACGTGTATGGAATGCGCTGCCAGACGACGTAGTGGAGACTGGTACAATGCAACATTTAAAAGGCATCTGGATGGGAATATGAATAGGAAGGGTTTAGAGGGATATGGGCCAGGTGCTGTCTGGTGGGACTAGATTGAGTTGGGATCGTTGGTCGGCATGGACAAGTTGGACCGAAGTGTCTGTTTCCATGCTGTATACTTCAGCGGCATGGTGGATCAGTGGTTAACACTGCTGCCTCCCAGTCCCAGAGATCTGGGTTCAATTCCTGCCTCAGGCGAATGCCAGTGTGGAGTTTACATATTCTGCCCCATGTCTGCGTGGGTCTACTCTGGTTTCCTCCCACAGTCCAAAAATGTACAGGCTGGGTGAATTGGCCATGCTTAATTGCCCGTAGTGTCAGGTCAAGGGGAATGGGTTGCAAGTCGGTGTGGACTTGTTGGGCCGAAGGGCCTGTTTTCACACTGTAAGCAATCTAATCTATGACTCTAAGTAGGAAGAAACTGTTTTTTCCAGTAAGTGTATTTAAAACGAATGCCATAGATTTAAAACAACTAGCAAATGAAAAAGAGAAAAAGGAGCATATATTATTTCATAAAGTGAGTTGTCACCTGAAACATAATATCTAAAATGATGATTGAATCCTTTAATTTGTCTCTGAAGAGGACTAATTTTCAGTGGGACTGGGGAAAACAGGAGGGTGGGGTGAAATTGTCAGGTCTTTGAAAGGGGCAACATCTGCATGATGGTTCAATTCTATTTTTCTATTCTGTGAATCTATATTGCAATCAATTACATTTTACATCAATTACATTACAGAGTTAAAATGGCTTAAGATAAAAGAGCAGGTAAAGTGGAATATAACAAGAACTGTGAATGCTGGAGATCTGAAACAGAACACAACTTACTGGAGAAACTCAGCAGGTTTCGCAGCATCTGTGGAGGGTTGAGAGTATGGTGCTGGAGAAGCACAATGGGCCAGGCAGCATCCGAGGAGCAGGAGAGTCGACATTTTGGGCTTAGGCGCTCACTTTCTCCTATGCATGCCACAGCATGACCTCCCAACGCCTGTACTCAGTACTCTGACCAATAAAGGAAAGCATATCTAATTTAGCATATGTGGAGAGAAAAGCAGAATCAACACATTGGGTCCAGTGACCCTTCGTCAGAAATGAAAGCAGCTGGGAATTGGTGGTATTTATGCTGATGATGGGGTCAGGGCCAGGAGATTCTGGTGGAGGAATAGGAGTGAGTTGAATATGTTGATACCCACAGAGGCAGGAAAATGGAGAAACAGACAAAATGGGGGGTTGTTGATGATCAGTCAGGTGCGTGATAAATATTGCGTGGGTGCTAATAGGAAGTGTGAATAGTTGAAAATGACTGAGCTGTGCTGGGAGCAATGCATTCAGCAAAGGACCCGGGGGTGTAGGCTTGGAAATGAACAAAGATGAAATTGTTCATGCTCTGAGATTCAATGTTGATCCTAAGGTAGCTAAGTAGAAAACGAGGTGTAGGTATCCCTCCAATGTGCATTGAGCTTCACTGGAGCACTGCAGCAGGCTTGAAAGAGAAATATTGCCATGGGTAAGAGAGACATTATTTATTCAGGATACAATAACGGGAACAAGAGGTTGATTTTTCTCATGTTTAATGCATTAAATGATACTGCATGAATTAAAGAGAATCATAAAAAAAAATGTGGTTATAAATATGGAGTACAGTGATTAGAGAATATACACAAGTAAACAGGGGTGGAACTCAGAGAATGGAAACAAAAAACAAAAAAAAACTTCACTTCTGAAGAAGGGTCACTGGACTTGAAATGTTAACTCTGCTTTCTCTCCACAGATGCTGCCAGATTTGCTGAGGTTTTCCAGCAATTTCTGTTTTTGTTTCAGATTTCCAGTATCTGCAGTTTTTTTGATTTTTGTCGAGGAGAGTGGATGGTTAAACATATCTATAGTTACTTAATGAACAATTAATATTGCTTGATTTAAAATTGGGTGATATTTATTCAACTTTTAAACAGTTGGAATATAACCTTGGTTGCTATCACAGGCCTTTAACATACTACCAGTACTTCTTAGGAACCTGTTATAAAAACTAATCTTGGCAAGATCTAAGTGATTTATAATGATTCTACAAGGCAAGCAATATCACAACTCCAGGTTGTAGTTATATGGCACTTTTGACATGATTACCCATCTCAGTGCACTTCATGAAAATATTATAAAACAAGGTTTGACAGTGAGTCATGTATGAGGGCGGGTTGTCAAAAGCTTGGTCAAATATGTAGGTATTATGGTGTATCTTTAAAGAGAACACAGCAAAAGAGTGGTGGAGATCTCTAGAAAGTGAATTTCAGAGCTTGCTTCGTTGGCAACAAGGTCAAAAATAATAAGATAGGAATAACATAAATATGATCAGCTTAGTATTCTAGAATGGTTTCATCAGATATTCACAAAAGCTCAGGCCATACTTAGTAACACAGCAACAGGAGTAGGCCATTCAGTATCTCAAGCCTATTCCACTATTCAATAAGATCATGGCTGGTTTGTGACTTAACTCCATATACCTCCACATACTCCACTGGCCCATTTCCCTCAATATATTTGCATAACAAAAAAAATCTCAGATGTAAAATTAACAACTGATTTACCATTCACTGTCATTTTTGGAAGAGTGTTCCATACATCTACCACCCTTTGTGTTTGGAAGTGTTTCCTAAAATTTCCCCTGAATGGTCTGGCCTCAGTTTTAAGATTCCCTAATTCTAGAATCCCTAGTTAGTGGAAGTTGTTTATCTTTATTTATCATATATTTTCCTGCAATATCTTGAAGACTTCAATCAGATCAGGCCTTAATCATCTAAATTCTAGTGAAAACAATTTGTATAATCTCTCATCAAATGTAACCCCTGAAGTCCAGGAATCATTGTTGACTATGTTGTATCCCTCCAAGGTCAATAAATCCTTCCTGAGGTTTAGTACCCAGGTCTACTCGTGTGGGCGGCACGGTGGCACAGTGGTTAGCACTGCTGCCTCACAGCGCCTGAGACCCGGGTTCAATTCCCGACTCAGGCGACTGACTGTGTGGAGTTTGCACGTTCTCCCCGTGTCAGCGTGGGTTTCCTCCGGGTGCTCCGGTTTCCTCCCACAGTCCAAAGATGTGCGGGTCAGGTGAATTGGCTATGCTAAATTGCCCATAGTGTTAGGTAAGGGGTAAATGTAGGGGAATGGGTGGGTTTCGCTTCGGCGGGTCAATGTGGACTTGTTGGGCCGAAGGGCCTGTTTCCACACTGTAAATCTAATCTAATCTAGTCCAAGTTAAATCAGTTTAAACTGTGTCTATTAGCAGGCTGCACGTGATGGTCAGGCTACAGATCATCATGCTCTGTGCTGTTCAAATTCCAGCCTTCTAATGAATTTGAGCACGTAACCATTAAGGTCACCATTGCATCAAAGTTGACCATGTAGGTCCACCTACATATTAATTAAACCCAACCTTTACAATCAGGTTCTGAAGTCAGATTTCAACCAAAAAATGTAAATTCAATTGTTGATATTTTGATCTTTGCTATATCATTAGAATTTCAGTGAAGGTAATCCATTGTTTCTGAATGACCTGATTGTCTACCTTTTGACTTTACTGATAGTGCATTACTTATGTCAGGGACAGTTTCTGTATATGCATTTCCTTTTTTCAAACTGCTTGTTGAGAAAAGATATTAGTAATGTCACAAATTGGTAGGCATGAGTCTCCAAACAAATGGTTTACTGAAATTTTACACATTTTGAATGTGCAATTTTGGTGGGAGAGACCCTCACCAGAAGCACAAAATAAAAAAAGTCCCTATTCTGTTAAGAAAGATTAAACATGAAACTAAACAAATTACATTTATGGTAAAATTGAACTAATCTGTTCCAACTTTTGAGTTATCCCCTACATATTGACTGATTCAATGCTAATGTGCATTCCATAACAGGATTTCATATGCATGATTATCTCCAAGGTAATTCCTTTGCAAAATATCTAGCTGAACAACAGCATTCTGCAGAGATTGAAACAATTATATATACTAGTTATATTATATACTGCCACATGAACTCTCTGCTGTTTACTGAAATAAAACTAAAAATAAACTATTTATCAAGGCAGACACAGTTATAGACCATTCACTGTATCATCTTTAAAAACCTCAAGAAGAGACAATATGCTTCTTCTTGTTAGTCAGTTCCTTGAGACCAAGAATGAATTTTGTTCACTCCAGGGTAACCGTTTGATGATGTAGCCATGTACTGTGTCACAGGTGGAGCAGGTGGTATTTGAAGAGAAATGGGGGTGAGTTGCTCAGGTTTTCTCCTGTTTGCATTTGGCCTTCTCCTGGAGACCTGTTACAGATGCTTGAGATGGTTAGCAGCTTCAGGGATGCTTCTCCTGTTTGGGTGAACTTGAGAAAAAGGTTCCCATGAATTGTTGGGTTTATTGCATTTTTTTCAGGGAGGCTTTGATGTCACAGTGTTGACCTGGTAACTGCTTCCTGTGGCAAAGCTGAGAATAGACAGCTTGTTTTTGAAGCCTTGTGTCAGCCATGTAAATGTTGTTACTCACCCAAAACAACTGATATATAGTAACCAATGTCTGAATAATGGGATCAAGGCCTGAGAAAAGACACTGACATTGGAGAATCTATAGTGCCACTGAATTTGCAGCATTTTGCAGAATCTTCACTGATGATACATCTGCAGGGATTTGAGATGAATGCTGTACATTGTCCGTGTTCCTGATCCATAGGCAGGAAAGCAAATCACACTCCTGCCTTGTAGACCATGAGCTTAGGCAGGATTTGAGTTTTTTTCTTCAATTGACCAAAAGGTGCATTGGCACACTGCAGGTGATGTTGAATTTCTTTGTCAATATCTGCCCTCATCAACAGAAGGGGTCAAAGATTTGGGAATTAATCCATGTTGTTCAGTGGCCCATCATTAATCTTTATAATCAGGACACTATGTTGTGTGGTGGCAGCAAGATGGTCAGGGTTTGTGTCTTGCAGATGTTTGGCCAAAGACCCATTTGCACATCTGCCTCTGTGAATATATCAACAATGGTTTGGAGCAATACGTAGTTTTCATAACTCACACGATCAATTTCCCTCTGTTGTCTAGTTAACAAAAACAATAAAATTGCAATTTATAAAAATAGATTGGGTTCCTAAGAATATAGCGACAAGCTATTACCTCCTTCCAGTCAATAATAGGAATCATTTATATTAGACATGCAGAAAGTGATGGTCTAGAATGCTCTATCCTATTGGCTGAAGAAATAAGCATGAATATGGAACAAAATAATGAGGGGCCTAAAGAAGGAATGTTTAATAGGCAAATAAAACAACCATTCTGGGTTTCCCTCCATGTTTTGGCATTACTGAACATTCAGTGAAAAACCAAATTGGAAAGTATGCAAGAGAGTGAATATTGCCCCTGATGTTCGTTGTGAAATAAAGATGCCACTGCATCCACAAGCTTTAAAAATAGCTGGACCTTTATCTTTGAGATGTTGTCAACCACAGAAAGTGATAATATTAATTTGTTTATGTGGCCCAGAGATTCTGACACAGAGGAGTGAGTAATTCCAAGGTAGCAACAACTTTGACTTTACAGCTATGTCTTTCTGATACCAAATAGCATTCAACTTCTGTTTTGCAAAGCTATTCAAGATGTCTAGCTGAAAACAGCATTGTTTTGCAAACGGACTAATTTGATTTGTATGATTTATCCCTTTAACTTACAATCTTTAAATACTGACACTACAGTGCACTGAAATGTCTCTGTGAAGAGGGAAAAACAAGTACTTCCTGCACAGACACTCTTATCAAAATTGTGCAGGCAGGCATAATGCTGAATAAGTGGACCATTCAAGTTCGACATTGTTTCAATAGGCTGGTGAAGAATGTAACTCAGCAAAGGTTTTGATTTAATATTGTCCTCCATAAGTGAAGCTCCATTGTATTGTGAGAGAGAGTTCTAAGTCCAGCTGTCACAGTTTGTTGGATTGGCCTTGAACGTTTTAGTGGAACTTTGTTTATGTATCAACCTTTGGCACCCAGCCAGGCCTCTGACCAAGGACATATGACATCAATCTGCTACTGGAGACATTGGATTTGTTTCCAATGGATAAACTGCTGAGGAATTCCAGAGGGAGGATCAGGGAACAGCTGCAACTAAAAAGAGTTCCAGTCATTGCTTTCTTTTTTAGTAATATTCATCCAAATTAGCATTAATGTTTTCCTTTTACTTTTTTGAATTGCTTCATTCTATATTTTTCTCTTTGGATTCCTTGCTCCTTGTCTTTTTACTTCCAGTCACATGTTTAATTTGTTTGATTCCTCTTTCTTGTTTTACACTCAGTTCATGTCTGCATTCCTTTCAATATTTTCACTTTCCTTCCATTAAGATATGCTGTAGCTTGGAAAATCATATCATCTAGACAGGTCTGCATGTTATTTTCTCTTGCATTTTTGTAATCCTCCCAGCCCATGCAGTATTCTCCACCTGCCAGGCCATATACTGAGGATACTGTCAATGCTCAGCTTCAACAGCATGTACAGAGGGAATATGAAATTAGCGAGGATTGTTCTGATCATTGGGCCCTTTTCCCATTTCCTTCCAGAGCCATGAAAGTTCCACCTCATGGTTTAAACTTCAACTTCTCCTTAGAATCAGAGATTGTGGTTTGTGTTCCACTTCAGACACTTGGACAGAAAGACCTTGATTTTCACAGAATCATGGAAAATCCTGTGACTTTTAAAAATAGGGGCCAGAACCTGGATTTGATGGTCTACTCCTATGTTTTCTAACAGGTTCTACATGAGCTTATAATGGAATCAGGGAGGAATGTGACTCACACATAAGTAAGACCCAAACTCAGCAGGGTTATTGGATAGTTGAACCTGGTGTGAGCTGAAATAAACATAATTTTAGCTGGAGCAAGAACCTTGTTCCAAAGTATGTGAGTTGTAATTCTTTAACGCGAGTTAAATGCCAATGAAGACTGAATAAATTCACTAGAAAAGTCAAACTATTTAAATAGCATGCCTTTTACAAAAAATACATAAAATTCCTGCACTTGTGTCTTTGTGATTACCAAAACGTTCTTAGTACTTGGAACAGGCATTCACTGACACAACCCTAAATGTTATCATTACAGCCTCATTAATCCTCAACTGTTTTGCCTAACATATAATTGTTACACTGGGTGCGAAAAGAATTAGCTGTCATTGATGTAGGATTATGAAGACAAACATTTTAATTGATTAAGTACTGAAGGGATTTCAGTGCTATAAAAGTTTGTGATTTCAAATAAATCTATTGGACCATAATTTGTGTCATGTGACTCCTGACATAAGATATACTGTCATTGAGGGTTTACTAGGCTGATTCTGGATATGGCGCAATTTTCTGATGAGGAGAGATTGAGTTGGTTGTCCTTGTCCTCATTGAAGTTTCGAAGAAGGAGAGGTGACTTTATAGAAACATAGAAATTTCTTAGGCGCTTGTCACAGTAGATATGGAAAGGTTTTCATCTCGTGGACAGTTTAGGGTCAGAGGGCATAATATAAGTGTCAAGATTAGAGTGGTGCTGGAAAAGCACAGCAGGTCAGGCAGCATCTGAGGAGCAGGAAAATCGATGTTTCGGGCCGAAGTCTTTCTTCAGGAAGGGGCAGAAGATCGATTTTCTTGCTCCTCGGATGCTGCCTGACCTGCCGTGCTTTTCCAGCACCATTCTAATCTTGACTCTGATGGCCAGCATCTGCAGTCCTCACTTTTGCATAATATAAGGGGGTCACTCTTTTAAGACATGATGAGGAAAAAGATTTTCTCTCAGACAATAGTGAATCTGTGGAATTCTTTACTGTTGAGGGTGATTAAGACTGGGTCATTATGTATTTTCAAGGTTGAGATAGACTGTTTTAAGCAGTAAGCAAATTAGGAGGAAAGACAAGAAAGTGAAGTTGAGGATTATCAGATCAGATATGATCTCATTGAATTGCAGAGCAGACTTGATGGGCTAAATGACCTACATCAGCTTCTTTATTGTATGGTCTTATGATGAGTTTGCATGAGTTGGTGCAAGGACACAAGTTGGTGAATAAAGGGCAAGATTTAGCATTATTGATAGAGGAACTAAAGGGGACCAGGAATGGGGGTGGGTGGGGGGGTGGCGGTGGTGGGCAAGGAGGTGGTGAGTGGGACATGAACAGGCATGTTGGCTTGAATGTGCATGGAGAATTGTTGGAGAAAAGTTGGAGTCTGAGGGCAGAACTCTAGGTGGCAAATATTAATTTAAACCACTGGAACTAAATCCCAGAGAATCGGTGAGCTATCCTGCTTAGCAACCGTAGTACTACCTACTAAACAAATATCCCACTTTTGGGGGCATTTTTCCTGAGACGGATGAGGTGAGCATGGGGATTTTATGATTTTGTGTACCTTCCCACAACCCTACTTGAAAGCAAGTTCCAGACTATAGTCTTGGGTAGCACTTCACTGCATAACTGAGATTAAACTGGGAGAAAGTAAGGTCTGCAGATGCTGGAGATATCGAGAGTCCGTTGCTGGAAAAGCACAGCAGGTCAGGCAGCATCCGAGGAGCAGGAGAATCGATGTTTTGGGCCAGAGCACTTCATCTGATTAAACTCCTATGCTCTGGAAATCAGACCTGGTTTCGAATTATACATATTTTGAAGGTGTGCAGACTCTCGTCCAGTATTACATATCTTATTAGAAATTAAGCCAACAACTCAGGTAGCTTCTCATTTGGAAGCTGGTAATGATGAGCTGACATTTAATCTTATAATTCAGGTTGGGTGAAAGGACAAAGTTGACACCTGATGCAGCTTTCAATGTCCTTTCTTTATAATTTTTTAATTAGATATTCTTTAAAATATTATGTTTTAAATATACACATAATTAACCACACTAAATGTTTAGTTTTATTTTCCTCTCCTTGACTTTATCTTGCACTTTCACAGTCAATAAAACAACTTTGAGACCCTTGATTGTAGTGCTTGAAATAAGTACAGGAATCCTTCAATTGGCAACATCGAATATTTTATTTGGCAGGACTGAAATTCAATATTCCTCGACTTGAAAAATGCAAAGTTATTTTGTAGTGTATTGAAAAAGTATCTACCTATACTAGAACAATGTAGGAAAGTGTACAAATGAAGAGAGCAATTTAGTTATGGCTGATTGTAATTTTCATGTTTATCGGGTCAACCAAGTCAAAGTGTAGCGATGTAAACAAATTCAAAGAGTGCATTAGGGCTAGTTTTTCTGGAGAAAGATGTCATGCCGCCAAGGAACAGGCTCTCCTGGATCTGGTAAAGGATAATGAGGCAAGTTTAAGAAATGATCTCAAAGTAAAAGACCCACAAGAAATAGTGATCATAACATGTTAGAATTTAATATTTGGTTTAAATGCAAAATACTTAGGTTGGAAGCAACTCTGTTTAACTTAAATAAAGGGGATTACACTGAAGTGAGGATAGAGTTAGCTAAAGTGGACTAGGCAGATCTATTAGCAGGAAAGACAGTAAGCAACCAGTGGTAGTCATTTAAGGAGTCAATCCATGACTCTCAGCAAAATTATATATAAGTAAGGAGGAAAAATTCTAAGAGTGGGATAAACTAACAATGGCTAATTAGGAAAGTTAAGGACAGTATAACATTGAAAGAAAAGGCATGTAAGGAAGCAGAAGTCAGTGCTCAGAAGATTGGAATAAATTCAGAATCCAGCAAAGGAGGGCTAAAAAGATGGTAAAGACAGAGAAACTAAACTACAAGAGAAAATGAGTGTGAGATATAAAAATTGACAATAAGAACTTGTTTAAATATGTAAACAAGGAATGGAGAGGTCACAGTGAATATATACCTCTTAGAAATGAATCTGGAGAGATGGTTCTGGGGAACAAGGAAATGGCAGAGGAGTTAAACAGATAGTTTGCATCACTCTTTATGGTGGAAGATACTTCAAAAATCCTATTAACATGAAAGATTATAGGGGAGAAATTAAGTATCATCACCAAAACTTGAGACGTAGTGTTGGACAAATTAGGGTAAAGGCAGATATGTTCCCTGATGACCTACATCTCAGGATCCTAAAGGAGGTAGCCACAGAATGTACATGCATTGGCTGTAATTTTCCAAAAAAAATCTTTGGATTCTTCAGAAGTTATGATGTCCCTATTCAAAAATTGGCCACTGTAGACCAATTCCCCTAACATCTATTGTTGGAAAAATGTTGGAATTAATTATTAAGGAAGTAATAGCAGTACAATTGGCTAATACTAATCTAATCAAGCAAAGTCAGCATGGCTTCATAAAAACAAAATCATGTCTGACTAATTAAGTAGAGCTTTTCAAGGAAGTCTCAACCAGAATGGTTAGAGGTGAACCAGTAGTTGCATTGTTTTTTAATTTGCAGAAGGTGTTCAACAAGGTGCATCACAAAAGTTAAATGATAAGTTGAGAGCTCATAGTGTTGGATGTAGTAAATTAGTCTGGGTGGAGAATTGGCCAATGGGCAGGAAACGAGTGGGGACAAAGGGTTCTTTTTCAGGTTGGCAAACTATAAACAGTGGACTTCCACAGGGTTCAGTGCTGGAATTGTAACTGTTTACAATATAATGTCATGGCTTAGAAGAAAGAAGTGAATGTACTGTAGCAAATTTGAAGAGAACACAAAAATAGGTGAAATGACAGGTTGTAAGAGGGATACAAAAGGTTTACAGAGAGATATTGATAGGTTAAATAAATGGGCAAGAAGTTGGTAAATAGAATACAATCTGGGAAAATGTGAAGTTGTTCATTTTGGAAGGGAGAAGAAAGAACAGAGTAATAGTTAAATGGAGAAAAGCTACAGACTGTTGCATCACAAAGGGAGTTGGGGATGCTTGTACTTGAAGCACAGATATCTAGCACATAGGTCGGCAGGCATTTGGGAAGGCCAATGTAATGTTGGGCCTTATTTCAAGGAGTTTTGAGTATAAGGATAGAGAAGTCTTACTGCAGCTGTCCAAAGTGCTGGAGGACTGTAGCAATTAGGTCCTTTTATTTAAGGGTAAAGATAATTTCATTGGAGGTAGTTCAGACAAAGTTCACTAAGGTGATTCCTGGGTTGGAGGATTGTCTTATGAGCAAAAGCTAAGTATGAAGGGACTCTACACACTGGGGAAGAATGAGAGTTGATCTCATTGGATCACATAAGATTCTTAAGGGCTTCACAAGGTAAATGCTGAGAGGATGCTTCCCCTCATGGGAGAGGCTAGGACCAGAGGGGCCATCGTCTTAGAATAAAGGAGTATCAAATTAAGAATGAGATAAGCAGGAATTTCTTTGAAATGTCTTGCCAGAGACAACATTGAAGGCAGAGGCCTTGTATATATTCAAGGCTGAGATCGATAGATTCTTGATCAGTAGGAAAATCAAGTGTTAAAGGGAAATGGCAAGAAAGTTGTCATGAGGAATATTGGATCAGCCATAATCCAATTGAGTGGTGGAGTAGATTCAAGGGGTCAAAGGCCTACTCCTATTCCTATTTAATTTGGTCTTATAGGTGCAGATAGGCCTTGCAAATGTATCAGTACTATTCATTTGATAAATTCAAAGATGGATTGCTACACATGGCAGTATCTAAACAATATTTATTTTGTTGGCTGTCAATGTTATATTAAGTTAAAATCACACAACACCAGGTTATAGTCCAATGGATTTAGTTGGAAGCACTGGCTTTCGGAGCACTACTCCTTTATCAGGTGGTGGGCACAACCACCTGATGAAGGAGCGATGCTCCGAAAGCTAGTGCTTCCAATTCAACCCATTGGACTATAACCTGATGCTGTGTGATTTTTAACTTCGTACACCCAGTCCAATGCCGGCACCTCCAAATCATGAATGTTTTATTAGATATATTCTCAGCCTCAAGATCAGTGGCCATTCCTATAAGAAGAGTTCAAGATCTTGAGAATATAGTGCGCTCCTTCATGGCTGAATACTGAGATAAATTGTACTATGACTGAGCGATATCAACAAAACATTTTTGCTATATATGAGATACTGAAATAAGACTAAAATGATGATTTGAATTCTCCAATCTTCATAGAAGACAGAAAGCATAAGCAATATACCAATACAAGACAGAAAAAATGCATATTTGCAAACAACAAATACAAATAGGATACGTTTCAGCATAGTAGAAATACTGTTTTCAGAATAGATGTGTGAAATATTAAAACTGCAACATGCTTTCACTCTAAATATGACCCATAGACAGAAGAATACTTCTGTTAGCTGAACTCTTTAAGGCTAAACTTGTTCATATTTTCCATGCAGATAGATTTTAGCTGACACTGCCTCCATCTAAACTTCTGCAGTAGCTCTATAGGATGAACTGTCTGCTCACTGAACCTTCAATCCCAAGATATTCCTGTGTAACAAGCAGTGATCCATTTTTTTCAAGAACCTCAGAAGTAGTTGTCAAGTCTCCACTCTTCATTGGGGCACACAATTGCTTGAAAAACTAGGAAGAAGCTTCCTGAGTCAAAACTTTCTGGAGGAAGACAGCTTGCCATGTAACCCATTAGACTTTTGCCCTCTACCATTCACCTAAAAAAAAACTTGTGATTTGATTTGCTGGATGGGCTTACAATGACAATGTGCCGGGGTCAAAATGACACTTTAAATTTGATTAATGCTGCAATTTGTATACCTAGCTAATGAGATGAAGATAGTTGAAGAAATAGGGAAAAATGGAGAAGGACAGAATGTGAATTATCCTTAAACTTGGAATCTAAAGAGCAATAAATATTGGATTTAGGGGAGAATTAAAATCAGAAAATTAAGGGAAATAAATTGTGAATAAAGATTTTAAAACTCTCTCAAAATGATTTACTTCCAGCAGAAATGATACTCAACTGTTCTCATTCTGCATTGGAGAAGTTGCATGGCATTGCTGGAACCTAATTTTTTATCATTGAGTCCTTATTCCAGATCAGCTTAATCTTTCTGCGATTAATTTAGTTTGTATTTACTGTAGGATATCTGCAAGGATTTGTCATTTATGAGGAAGTTGATGGAAAGACCCAATCTTTATAAATATAGTACAGCTTTGGCTCAAGTTATCCAGCATTTTGTGTCAATTTGCAACTCATAACTCATCTCTCTATTTTCAAAATTCCTAAGTATTGACAATCTTATTACAATATTTGAGTTTAATTTGCTATAACTTTTCCAGCCTGCGTTATTAATGTTGTGAAAATTTCTATAAGATGCTATGGTAACTCCAATGATCGTTTTAAAAATGGAACAACTTGGTGAATTTTAGAGTCTAGGTCAATGTCAATCACAATGCCATTATGAGAAATTAGTGGAAACTTTGGCACTAGCATTGAATGGGAAGTAGGTTAATTTGGTACCTATTTTACAAAGGCTATTTGGATGATTGCAGCTCCAGCAACTTTCAAGAAGCTTGGCACCCTCCAAGAAAACATACCGTATTTGATTTACACTATAAGTGGGTGGCACGGTGGCACCCTATTTTATTTATGCTATAAGTGGGTGGCACGGTGGAACAGTGGTTAGCACTGCTGCCTCACAGCACCAGAGACCCGGGTTCAATTCCCACCTCAGGTGACTGACTGTGTGAGTTTGCACATTCTCCCTGTGTCTGCTTGGGTTTCCTTCGGTTTCCTTCCACAGTCCAAAAATGTGCAGGTTGGGGGAATTGGCCATGCTAAATTGCCCATAGTGTTAGGCGAAGGGGTAAATGTAGGCGAATGGATCTAGGTGGGTTGTGCTTCGGCGGGTCGTTGTGGACTTGTTGGGCCAAAGAGCCTGTTTCCACACTGTAAGTAATCTAATCTATATCCATAAACATTCACTCCCTCCTCCTTCAATGCATTGTGGCTGCAATTTGTAACACCTACAAGATGCACTGCAGAAATTCACCAATGCTCATTAGACAACACTTTCCAAACACACAACCATCTAGATGGATTCAATGAGGAGTTTATTCTTTATTCATTCAAGGAATGTGGCCAGCATTAAATGCCTTTTCCTAGTTGCCTGTTGAGGTTGACAATGAGCTACAAACCAAACAAATAAAATGACTGCAGAGGAGCATGCAAGGAGCAGAACCAGCTCTGCCTGAAAATGAGACACCAATCTGGTGATATAATATCACTGGAGAACATGCATGCCAAACACTTGAAGCAACATGAAGTATACACAACTAAGCAATGCAACAGATTAAAGCACTGCTGTGCTGACATGTTCACAACTAAACAAATACTCAAGAAGGTTCCATAAACATCCTACCCTCTATAATGTGGGAGCTCAGATTGTCAGTGCAAAAGACAGCGCTAAAGCACTTGCAACAACCTTCAATCACAAATGCAGATTAGATGATCCACCTCAGCCTCCTGAAGTCCAGAGAATCTTAATTCAATTCAGGGCCTTGGTGTCCTTGCACTTGTATCACAAATAGTCAGAATGTGGGTAAATCAAATTATTAAGTAAGTATACTGAATTTTTGTCTTAATTGCAAACAAAAAGGAGTATGAAAGTAGGGAGTTCTTACTGCAATGACCTCTTGACATTTTATAGTATTGCCATCAATATTTTGGAGTTTAACGTTGATTTGACGGCAGCAGCAATATAAATCCATTGATGATAAAAGCATGTGAATTCTGGAAATACTATGGCAGGTACTTCCTGACTCCCCAATACTTGTCCACTATCTGCAAGGTACAAGTTAGAAATGTGATGAAAGTCACTCCTTTTTTTGTCTGGATGAGAATTCAACAACATGTACAAATCTTTGTAGTGCACCTGATGGGCACTCCATCTATCACGTTAGACATTCACTCTCTCTCACCTTGGTGCATAATAGCAATGGTGCGTACAATCTACAAATTACCCTGCAGAAATATACAAGACTCCTCCCACAGCAGATTCTAAATCCAAGAGCTTACTCAACCAGAAGGACAAAGTTAGCAGTTGCATGTGAAGATACACATCATGCTGATTTGGAGCACTATTATTGCCCCTTGCCATTGGATGAGAACCCTGGAGATCTCCTCCAAAAAGCACTGTGTGTGTACCTGTATCAGATTGACTGTAGCGGTTCGAGAAAGCAACTCATCAGCACTCTGAAGATCGAACAGGGAAGAAGTCTGTTGTCATCAATGGAGTAATATAGGAAAATTAAGACAGAGGTTGAGTATTCATGCAAAAAGACACATTTTGTTGAAAGTTTTAGTCTTGCAATCATCAAGACAATTTGTAGCGAATCCAATTCAAAGAGAAAACCAATATTTATATTTCATGAAGGGCAAGTCTTGATTGGTTGGCAAGTAGACTCTGATTGGTAGAACCGTTTCCATGAAGAACATACCCATTAATGCTGTTGATAGTTAACTGCTAAGCTTTTTAAGCATTTTAATACAGATTGGTTGATTCGATTGGTCAGGATTTTACTCTGAGAAATTAACCAATGAATCACTGTTACCTACTTTGTAAAGCTGAAACAGGATAGTGTATATTAACACAAAGAATATGTACCCACACCAATCAGAGTTAATCTGCTCAGTTTATAAGTTAAACAAAACCACGAGGAAGCGTCAGCTCAAATGAGCTATGGCAAGCACTCATGACTTCCAAAAGGCTTGATGTAAAGTTCCAAACAAAATAATATACAGCAGAGATTCAAAGTAAGCTTAGTCAATGCATAAGAGGTTGACTGATGGATAGGAAACAATGAATTTTCATAGATTAACGGCGTCAAGTGGTGGGAATATTGAATCTTCTCAAATCCATTGTTGCTCCCCTGAATAGAATAGAATCTACTCTGTTGGGACCAAAAGTGAATTCAAGTCCATTTGGACAGGTGTCAGGACTCAAGGCAGAATATTCCATTTGGTCTCGGATAGAGGCCTGTAATTAAGAGGTGCTGGACTAATAGAAGAATCAGTAACACTAGCAGCCAATAGAGGTAGCTACTGCTGAGACTGCAGGGAGCGGAAGATGCTGCGAACATGTTACATCCATGTCCCAAATAGGCAGGCAGTGGTGATCAAAGTTGTGAATTCTCCACCAGCAATGCCAGAGCTGTGGAGGATCATTGACTCTATGGCTTTGGCGGAGCCATTAAGAAAGGCCCACCCCTAACCAGAAACCTATTGAAAGGTCATCACAGTTTACTTTATGATCTTCCCATGCAGTGTGGACCTATCCCGATATATGGGAAGACCACCAAGTAAATCATGATGACCTTTCAATGTGTTTCTATATAGTAAAGTTGTGACTATTAATTAGCCACTTAGTATAATTTATCACTTACAACTGGTTCAGTCATAACAGAAGATGTCAGGCTCCTCTCCTGGTATATCTCACTGTCATTTTATAAGGGATTCCAAATCTCTATCATTTCCAAAATGTTGATGACTTCTACCCACTGAGTGAGGTGCTTGAGGGCTCAGAGTTCAGACCAATGGTTCTTCTCTTTTAAATAACCTAGATTTAGATGTTCAGAGTAAAATGATAAAATTTGCAGATGATCTCAAACTGGGAGGACAGTGGGATCTGATGAGTCAGTTCAGAAATGATAAAATACATTGGATAAGAAATGTAGGTGAACAGAACAGTAGGCGAAGCATGATACAGCTAAATGGTAAATGCTACATGATTAAACTGTCATTGATATAGACCTGGAATCTAGAAATTGGATCAATTTCTGTATGTGTTTGTTCAATAGGCATAAAAAAAGGAGGTTAGCAAACCAATTCAGTGTGGTCCTGCCTCAACAGTGTGCAACATGTGTTTTGTATGTGATACTGAGTCCAAATTCAGACGCAATCCAATTCTGAGACCTAAGAATTCAAATAGACCTGTTGTTAAACATACCCAACTATCGGACAGTATCAACCAACAAATTCAATACAACAATTAAAATTATCAGAGAATGTGGTGATTACATTCCCAATGCTTTCATGAAACCGGATGCAACTGGAAAATTCAACCAGGTTTTGTTGCCAAGGAGATGTTTCAGCATTGGAGGAGGTGCAGATAAGAGCAACATGTAGCTCCGCTTGTTTAACGTGTAAGTAATGAAGAATGACAAGAGGAATTTGGACATTTTAACCTAAAACAATTTAACTGACATAATTTTATTAAGATGCTTAAACTTGTTCAACAAATTTTTAAAAATCTCAAACATAATGTCCAATTAAATTGAGAGTATAGATGGGACACAAGTTCAACCTAATTAAATATCAACTTAGAACACAAGAAATGAATGTTATGTAGAGCAAACATCCAGATAAAAGCAATGTAAGTAAAAATTCTGGTATCATTTAAGGACAATTGGATATGACAATGGGAAGAATTGAGTATTTTCTGGGTGTCTATTAACAACAGGCGAATGTTCTGCCTCATCTGTTATATTAACAAAGAGCAGATACAAGCTCTAAAGATTAAATTGCTGATCTTTCATTGATGTAAATAAATAAAAATCTACTGGAATTAACTTTGTTTTTCACCAGAAATATCAAGTATTACTTGGGGCAGAAGGACGAAAAACAGAGCTGATTAGCAGGATCTTATTTAATGTTCCTACTCATCAAAAACTAAATCCCCAAAAATAACCTGAGGAGTACATGGTGTGCTTCTAATTCTGACTTCTTTTTTATTTGAGTTTTAAAACACTTTTTCTAATAAAGCAAGATTGTGAGAAGGCTTTTATTAAGTTTGCAATACCTTTATGGTAGATTAGAATACAAAACCCTCCACTGTATTTTAGCTTAGCTCTTCACGTTCTTGAGTTCTTCAAAATAGAACTTTAAATGGTGGAACAGTTCACCATTTCAAATAAATGCTTAGATTCTAAAAATCAATCATTTTATGCATTCAACATTCCATAAACAATAATGAGGTGAAGGGTTAGTTAAAGTTATAGACTGCATTGATTGTAGGACAGACCATCAGAGGGCTCTTTGTTTTTCTTCATTGGTATTGTGCATTTTTGACACTTAACTAATGATTTTAGACAATAAAATAACTCATATGACGGAAAATATCAGTAACAATGCAACATTCGGGTGCTCCGGTTTCCTCCCACAGTCCCAAAGATGTGCGGGTCAGGTGAATTGGCCATGCTAAATTGCCCGTAGTGTTAGGTAAGGGGTAATGTAGGGGTATGGGTGGGGTTTCGCTTCGGCGGGTCGGTGTGGACTTGTTGGGCCGAAGGGCCTGTTTCCACACTGTAAGTCTAATCTAAAAAATTCCTTCAAAGCTGTAATATTGTAATAGCTTAGCTTTTGTGTTTGAACTGAATTTAAAATCACAACTTTCTGACTTATGTGAGAAAGTAACGGAATACAACAACAATGGGAAAGAAGGAAGCGAGTCAGGGCCATCTGTAGGAAAAGCACTGGAATGGGGTGACATAGGTGCCAAACTTCTTACAGCTGGTTTTCAAATAAAAAAAAGTACAAGCAAATATTATCCCACCCTCTATATAGTCTTTCATGGATAGGCGTTTTGCTCTTGGGAACATATGATATGAGCTGATGTGCTAACTTCAATGGTAAAAAATACACACACATTTCTGTACAGTGCACATGCCAAACCATGTTGGTATAACATCTTGCAGCATCTTCCTCTGGCTGAAAAATCAGTTGGAATTTTTTAAACTTCCTTCTCCCCAACCACTCAATACCCACCAATGTTTGGAATCTTAAATTTTGTAAATAACTATCTTGTGATTGTAAAGCCTGCTGGCAAATCCACAGTAGAAATCACATTACTGTGCGGTTCCACACTATGCCTTTTAAAGTCCAACATCCATGTAAATAATTGCTGCATGCAAAAGTATGTCAAAGTTCTGGCACTCCTAATGGATCAAAAGGAATCTGGCTTGGCCAGAGGCCATTGAAACACTAATGCATTTGTTATATCTGCTTTCTCTGTACATCTTCATTCTATTCCAACGTAACTGTTCAGTATTAAATTACCTGCACTCTAGATTTTGTTTTCCAACAAATGTGATCCATTAATGTTATTCCTTGGGAATATACTAAATATTTCTTTAGTGACTTAATTAGGTGAGGTAGCTGGCTGTTCTTGCACTGAACCATGTCTTTCAAGCAGATCTGCATTTCCAAGCCTGACTTGTATTTGTACAGCAGTAGCAGTGGTCTCAGTAGATGGGGTCTCAGTGTCCCTGGGCTCAGTCAGTGTTGCCATGCCATAGTATTGGTCACCGTTTTGTGCTAGAAAGTGAATATATGTAGAGTTTGGGGTGAGGAAAGAATCAGGCCTGGCTATTATGTGCCCATTGGCAAATACCCCACAACACTGTTAAGGCTCACTTTAAAAACAGCCATAAGTTAGTCCCAACAATTAGAGGACGGAAAAAACTGGTACAACAAAATATTCAATGAAATAAGGGACTTTTCTTCAAAAACTCTTGTATAAAAAGAACTATAGACTATCAGCACAGTATCGCAAAACATCAATCTGCTGCTCTTAAAAAAACTTTCTTCTTATAAATATGTATTGTACTTGGGTAAAATAATAATTTTAAAGGCATGTTTTGCAATTCTTTTGGGAATATGATGAAAATGTTATTGTTTTATTATTACAATGTATTGATTTCCTGTATGCTTTCCAAACTGGGAATAAAATGAGCAAGATGAATAGGAAAGATAAGATTTCACGCCGGGTGCAGAATTATCAGGATAATAGTGTAGATACCGGGTGTTTTGTGAATTTAGCCCAATGATTACCTGGGCTATTCCATCTGCTCAAGGAAAACAATTTCAGTTTCCAGCATTGCTAATTGAATAATAATATAGCCACAAAAGATACTCATTCCACCAATCAATTGTAGTATAATCATAACCTGCATGATGTGATATGCTGTAGTTGACAATACAATAAAAGAGAAAAAAAAACAAAATAAGTGTTTTTCTTATCTTAATTATGGTCAATAAAGGTTGTCAATAATTCATATAAAGCAGCAGAATTATCTGTAGGCATTGTGGTGCATATAATGGAGCATCAAATGATGATATTGCAGCTATTAGGAAAGACAATTTATCTTTATTGTTAATTTATTAGAAGGGTAGCATTAGTTGAAATCAATTTGGCCTCAACTGTGAAATCGTCCAGGAGAGTTAACAGCTTTGAATGTTTTTTTTCTCCTTTGAGGAAGCTCTAAAATATTAACAGTTGCATTGCTTCACCAGACCTCTCACATACATCAAAACATATACCAAACATATAGTGCAGTAGTTAGTGAATTAAACATTACATTCATGCAGGAGGGATGATGAGTTTGGTGGTGGGAGGTGGGGTCATGGTCAAGAGTGCAGTAGGAGGAGGTGTCCTCCTCCTATGTTCATGCAGCCATATAGGACATCATTTTGTTTGAAAATATCTGGAAGTAACAACTGTCTGTTACATAGATTTAAAACTTTGATAATATCTGCATAGTATGGATTGTTTCTAGGTACCTTTGTACCTAAAGTGGCTCTTTAAGTGGCAATTTATACACTTTTCACTGTACTCATTTGAGTACATGTGACAATAAAGGTAATTCAACTAAACCTACATCAGCATCCTCAAATGCTTCCTGACCTGCTGTGCTTTTCCAGCACCACACTCTCGACTCTAATCGCCAGCACCTGCAGTCCTCACTTTCGCCTCCAACATTATTATGGCACCTGTTAAAATACATTGAAAATCCTTCAGAAATAACGAGAAATGGAAGTTCCTTTGGTACCAAGGATATACCACAATAAAA
The DNA here is from genome assembly GCF_020745735.1 of Hemiscyllium ocellatum. Lineage (NCBI taxonomy): Eukaryota > Metazoa > Chordata > Chondrichthyes > Orectolobiformes > Hemiscylliidae > Hemiscyllium > Hemiscyllium ocellatum. The sequence continues at coordinate 50,389,253 of NC_083402.1, forward strand.
CAAATAACCATGGATGCTGGAGATATGAAATGAATGAAAGCAGTAATTGCTGGAGAAATGCAGCTGACCTGGCAGCACATGTGAAAAGAAAACAGAGTTAACATTTTGATTACAGCTTCTCTTCATCAGTCAGATATATTGTGGACATACTTTTCTTGGAGACACTGTCTTTCAAATCAGACATTAAATTGTGCCCTGACTGCACTGAGTGAATGTAAAAGATCCCAAGATGGTATTTGAAAGCAAAGCAATAGAGTTGTCCTTGTTATTCTGCTCAATATTTATCTCTCAACCAAAATCACTAAAGCAGATTATCTGGTCATTATCACATTAAGCTTTCTATGCACAAATTGTCTGCTGTGTGTCTTGCATTACAGCACTAATTACTCTTTAAAAATACTTAATTGTCTGTAAAACACTTCATCACATACAGTTGTCCTGAAAGGCAATACAGGGCACATAGGCCCAAGTGTTCTTTCCTATTGTGAAATTGCTCCATATCATCACAACAATTCATTTATCCTCAAAATCCATTCACCTCCATTGTATTTTACATTTCTGCGTGAAATCAATTTTGAAATACAGCTGTATGCCGTTTGTGCATTGGAAAACAAAAAATAATCTCAAATTTCAAAGAGAATTGGCATTTATTAAACAATTTAAAATTAATATTTAAAAGGGATATTTACAAAATATATCAAAGTGTATGTTTTTGAGGGAATAATATTGTCTCCAGACTATTTTTGAGAGAGAATGCTGGTGGATTCATGTAATTCACTGGATAAAAGATGTCTGTTTAAACAAGGAAATGCTTTCTGTTTCATGCTCTGTCTCGCTATTTCTGTCTGTCTCTCTCTCTCACACACTCTCTCATACACACTCTCTGTCTCACACACACATATATAAACATACACACACATTACATTCAGCATTTTATTGTCTCCTGTGAACTTAGTATCATATTAAAGTGAACATAAAAAAACTTTACAGTTAGTACACAATAATTCTCAGCCAACTAGATTTTCTTGGTGAGGGAGAGCAAATTAGTATTTGTTTCAATAATTGTCAAGGCTTAGTTGAAAACTTAAATTGATTCATTCTAATTGCTATTTCCAGCAGGTGTTTGTATATTTTAATATTGTTTCTTATTGAAACTTTTACTTCACTATACAGTTTCTGTCGTCATTGATTCCCATTTCTTTGTGATTTATTCATGAATTCAAAAGTACTGATGCTCAATACTCAGAACATTGCAAATAATTCAATTTAAAGTTAATGTGTCTCTTGAAGCTAAAGACCAAAATGAAAATCATAAATATATGCACACACAATTGCTTAAGCTAATCACCAAATATTGGTCTGTTTGTATGATATTGTTCTCTTCAGGTAATTAATATGCCCATTCCATTTTGGAGAACTAATTTGTCTTAACTGAATCAAATCTTAAACTTTTTTTTACCAGAACCCAAGCCTCCTTTGCTGCTTTTGATAATTAATAATATTCTATTCATGGTCTAGCTTCATAACTCCTTGCATCACAAAATGTTGCTCATGTCTGGTCGTCATGAAATGAATTTGTGCAGCTGCCAGTTAAACAATACACTGATTGTGCAGATTTAAGTGCTTCAAGAAATGTTCAGTAGGCATAAATAGGCTGAATGGAAAGAACTATCAAAAATCAAACCTACACAAAATCCTGCTTTACATCTTCCAACCTTCGCATAAACTTCATACGGTATAAATTAAACTAAATCAAAGAAGATTGCAGTAATGTATAAAGAGACAGTTTTTAAAATATCTGTGAAAATTACACAGAACAGTTAAATTGGGAAAATATATGCATATGATATTTTGTACGTGGTTTCATTTGGACATATCTTTCTTATAAAAAGTCATTCACCCCGGTTGAAGATTTTATTAAATTTAGTTTTGAATCAACTAAATAAGATTTTGAAATTTCATCCAATAGCTCATGTACATAAATGTTTTCAAAATACATCCAAGCAACATGGAGGAATCGAGGATACACCAGGGACAGCAGTGACGTACAGTAAATATCCCCATGAGTGAGTGTGTACCTTGTTTACTCAGTTTATGATCCTTATAGCATGGTTTTACTTAATGCTTTTAGGGTTAGTTTGATGAAGTAGAAATGGATCCTGGAGGCTCAGGTCTTGAATTTCAATGAAGCACAGTAAGCTTCTGGAAATTTCCAAAATTTGCTGTTCCTTTTCAGGTTTATGATCTTTCTGTCAGAAGTAAAATGTGGTAGCTCTTGGATATACATGTGTAAGGCATTAAAAAAATTGTGCTTTTAAAGATTTGTAAGAAATAACATTCTTATTTGCTCCATGGAAAGACATGATGAAGGTGTAATGAAGCAGCCATTGCAATGCAGAATCCTGAGAGTATGGTGTTGCAATAGTGTTGTACTAGACCAATATTCCTAGCAACGCAACACCACTTAGGCAAGATATCAAATTAATTTCAATAATTCTAGTAATTTCTGGCTTCTAAGCAAGAAGGCTTTTAATTTTCCTGTAAAACTCAACTATTTAACTATGTTCTTCAGGGAAAAGAAGACTCTATCCTTCCCCAGTCTGGCTTACATGTCAGAAATAAGATTACAGCACGAAAGAGCAATTTGAGATGAAAGTAGGCAGCCATAAATATAGCTTTGGATGGGAACCACATATGTTTATAACTTATTTAGAAATGCATTGTGCCAGACTGTGCCAACTACTTTGGAAATGTGAAAATTTATGACAGATTAATCATCAAAATTGTTAAGATCAGAGTTTCAAAGGTATTCAACAGAGACAGCAAGATGATCAATAAAGAACAATAGGAATCAAAGGAGCTTAGGAAGGATTTTAAAAATGAATTAAGTGAATTAATAAAAGAAACCAAGGAGGAAACTAAAATGAAAATATCAAACTATATATAAAGAAGTTGTCCAGTATTTTAAAGGTACTTGAGTAACAAAAGATACATGAAGATAAGGACATACATAATAGATGACAAAATCAACTCACAGGAGCTGATAAATAGTTATTGTGGTTTGACCACCAACACCCATTCTCTGACCCCTATGAACGCTAACTTACCTCCAAATCCGGCTGCGAACCCTTGACTCCCGCAACTTGACTTTCACCCAGCACAACTCCTATCTCTCCAATTCCCATATGCCCAATGCTTCTCTGACCCAACTTAACTTCTCCGACTCTCACCTCCCATACACAATGATTCGCTTCTTATTGATTCTCTACAGCCACTGCTCTTCTAGCCCACTTCCCCTGCCCCGATACCCAGCCCTTGAATTCCATTGCATCGTTTCTCCATTCCCATGACCTCAAAATATTCATTCCCCAACCTCTGACCCTTCACACCCCTGCACTGACCTTCCCTCCATACTGACATGTTCTCCCAGACTCCAAACTGTCTGAATCCCAGCTCCCATCCAGACTTACTCCTTTCCCAATCTGAATCCCACTCACTGAGTTGTATTCCTCATACCTATCTCTGAATCTCAACTCCCACCTATGACTCCAAGTTCACAATTCCCCGACCACATTATCTGTCCCTAATCCCAAACACCCCACCTTTCACCACCCTGACTCTCCCATACACTGACTTCCCCTCAAAACCTGGCCCCAAATCCCGACTACCTGACTTCAACCCCTCTATCTCCCAATCCCCAGCCCACCCGATCCAAATCGTATGCCCGACTCCCTACTCCCAGATTCCCACTCTGCAACTCCCATCTCCTAATCACAACTCATAACTCCTCAACTACAAACTCCTCAACTGCTAATTCTCCACCTTCTCTCACTTGCCGATTCTCACACTTTATTCTTATCCCCGACTACTATCCCAAACTCTGAATCCCCCTTACTGCCATTCACACTTGCCTCCCCCAAACTTGACTCCCAACTCCTGACTCCCCCACCTGACTTGACTCTTATATTCTTGACTGAAACCTCTCTGACTCCTGTTCTTGACTCCCATTCACAATTCCCATCCCCTGATTCAGGCACTGACACTCTAACTGCTCCCCAAACCCATGACTCTCAATCTCCAATTCTCATATGCAGCTTTCGATTCCTACCCCCGACTCCTGACCACTGACCGCCCATCACTGTGACTCCACAACATCCCTGTCTCCATCCACATTCCCCCCGACTAAACCTGATCCAACTCTTTCCCCCGATGTGCATGACCCTCACACCATACTAGATCTGTCCAGTAACACCCAACAACCTTGCCCACAACAAAGTGATCCCTTCCTGACGTACCTTAAGTTTTCACCTACCTACCTGACATCAGTACCCTCACTCACCTAGCAATCTATCCTTTCACCCATTCATTATCCTACCATCTCAACTAGTTTACCCACTTATCTTCTCTTAGTGTCTGTCAATATTTGTGTTAGCCCCTTTAAAACCACAGAATTTGAGACCTATCATTGCAAAAGATGCATATTTTCAGTGTTGATCCTCATTGTTACTACCTGAGTGGATTCCTGGATTGACTGTATTGCTTCAGCTAGAAAGGTTTCTAGCTTTGAAATTCTTCAGAAATTTCTAAAGGCAAGTAAGGAACCTTTATTCTGGTCCAGTCTGGAAACAGGGATTCCAGTCAAGATCAGACGATTTGGGCTAGCAACACTAAATTGATATTAAAAGTGTTGAATTCAAAAAGTTCCAAAGATTCTGCTGTGATCCTATGAATTTGAGTGACTGTACATTTTGACAAGGGTCCCAGATTTTTGAGTGCTGGCATCAGTTAAAGTTGGGTTGCATTACCTGAATCTCACCTGCACCTCTCAAAGGGGTAAAGTATTGTGCCTGAACCAAGAGCAGATGTGAAAAAGACACAACAATGGCACAACATGGGAAAGTGTAGGCTCCAACATTTTCTGCATTTGAAATCTTGGTTGAGAAGGCCAGCAGAGGAGGTGAGATATGCTGTCTCCCCAGGGATCAGGATATTCTCTTTATAAATTGTCAGAAGATAGTGGAACGGATAGTGTTGGAGATCAATGCCAGGAAATCAAGCCCCAAGAACCGGGATTCGAGTGACATAAGAAGTTCAATGGCCCTATTTGGTTGGTCAAGGTCGGTGAGTTGATTTTCAAAAACCATACATGAAATTTCACCCCAACCTCAAACACAGCTCACACTTCTTCTGTCAATCACTGACCAACAATCTAATTCAATTATAACTCACAATGTACACATATAATTCTGTCTCACCCTCACACATTTCAGTCTCTGCAGGCATGCCATAATCTCCTTGCCATCACAATAACTGATGGGTTACCTGTTTTGTCATTCTACAGGGGAATGGCACATAAGCCAAACAGACTTGGAATTATGACTTTCTCAGGGTCAAAATAGACATTTGAGCAATTTGCTCTTCAAACCTTAATTTGTATAATAATGTTCACTTCCGCTTTGTCATCTCTTTTGTCAGATTGTGTAAGGTGACAAATAACTTAACAAGGTCAGGAATAAGGCAATCGCAGTATACCATGAGCCTTCACTACTGCAGACTTTCTATATAGTTGTAGAGCCTGAAGCGTTAGCACTCCCTTCAAGAATATGAGTCCATGATCAAATAATATTATTTTGTTTTTATTGTACAGGCACTTTTCTTTCTTCAAGGTGAGGTTTACAATCTCTAAGCCATTGAAGACAGACATGTAAGCATGGATCATGTTTACTTTCAGTGCAAACTTCAATGGGAGTGTCCTCACTTATGTTCAGAGTGGCTTCAAGTTCTTGCAGTTCCGACTGGATCATGGGCTGAACTATTTTGCCTGCTGGTTTGACACCAAAGTGAAATGGTCTTGTGTTTAAAAGTCTGATGTGTGCGGAGAATATTGTAAAACACCTCAATTCTTCTGCAAGATCAGTTTGTGCTGGTCAAGATCAACAAAGCTTTGAGGATCACATACTTCATAATATCACCGACAGTATAATGCGTCAGTCTCACTGTATGGCTTGGCTTGGTAAGTGTGCAGCACCACAGATTTAAATCTGCATCTTGCTTTCCATCCCATTCTGGCTTGAATGGGTGAGATCTATGGGATAGGCTAATCCTCAGAGTTTTCAACCATGTCAATTTCAAGTCCAAGTTGAAGTTCCTTTATTGTCCACTTTCTGACATGAAATTGTGTTCATAATCATTGATGCAATTGGGGGCACATTTCAGCCTATATGTAGCCTGTTCATGTAACTCTTCAGTTTGCTGATAACAGCACAAAGGTCAGCATACAATCTGGGAAAGTTGTTGATTTATGTAGGAATATATAGCAATCATTTTCAGATTTGTTGCTGTGTAGAAACTGATTGGCATATTAGATTCTCTTGATATCATGTAGACTACACCATCCATTCAGGTGCCTTTGAAAGCGCAGGAATTTCAAAGTTCTCAAGGAATTTCAGTGGTCTGTCACTGTTTTAGATTAGATTAGATTCCCTACAGTATGGAAAGAGGCCATTCGGCCCAACAGGTCCACACAGACTCTCCGAAGAGTAACCCATCCAGACCCATTTCCAAACCTGTATTTATCCCTGACTAATGCACCGAACACTATGGGCAATTTAGCATGGCCAATTTTCCTAATCTGCACAACTTCGGATTGTGGTAGGAAACCGGAGCACCCATGCAGGCACGGGGAGAAAGTGCAAACTCCACACAGACAATTACCTGAGGCAAGAATTGAACCTGGGTCCCTGGTGCTGTGAGGCAGCAGTGCTAATCACTGAGCCACCATGCCGCCTTAAGTTAGGGGAAAAGATTCCCTGGTTTGCAAAGAACTTTTGGTGCTTGTTGAATGGTTTGCCTCCCATGACATTGACATATGTTCTTGTATCTATGAGAGCATATATCTATGTCCAAGCAGTCAACAGTCAGTGTCACACATGACTGGTTTCTGTGCCCAAGACAGAGCACAAAAGTACATTCACAGTCTTTTCATTGGCTGCATTCTGTCACCCTGTTGTTTAATGGGTGGGATGGGATCTTTCTAGTGATATTGGTCTTAGTAGTTGATGTTGCAGATGAGTGACAAATGCTAGCAATGAGGTTGACTTTCTACCGCAGCTTTAGACATTCTGCCAGTTGCAGCACCTTCTGTTCGGTGTGTAGAAACACAGCCGTAATTCTTTGGAACAGTTGAAACTCTGTGAAACTGCTGCTGATATTATGTAAGTAGTTTCCTGGTAGATCTGTGATGAGGACAGTTCACTGCAGTTGAACTTGGAGTAAGAGAGTTAATATAGACAGCCTCAGCTCAAGTCTGGGCTCTGAAAGAGATGGTGATCTCCAGCAGCTATGACAGCTCACTGTCTTTCTTGAGGCCATGATAGTTTAGTTGACAAGACACACAGTCATCATTATTTACGCTTTGATTACTCGCAGGACATAGCATTATTGCACTGATATTTAGCTGATTTTTAAAATTTATTCTTGGAATATGGGTATCACAGGCTGGCCAAAGATTCCCCACCCTAGCAGATGTTAATGAATCAGATGGGTTTTAATGTGAATCAACAGTGATTGTTATTAGATTGCCAGCTCTCTATTCCAGATTTCTTTTTTATTGAACCCAAAAAGAAGAAAATGCTGGAAAATCTCAGCAAGTCTGACAGCATCTGTAAGGAGAGAAAAGAGCTGACGTTTCGAATCTAACTGATCCTTTGTCTTTTTTCTCTCCTTACAGTTGCTGCCAGACTTGCTGAGATTTTCCAGCATTTTCTTTTTTTTTGGTTTCAGATTCCAGCATCTACAGTAATTTGCTTTTATTCTTTTTTATTGAACTCAGATATCACTATCTACCCCAATGGGTGAACTTGAGGGTGAATCCTGAGGTTCTCAATTGTTAGTCCAATGACATGCCATTAAACCACCAACTAAATTGAAATCAATATTGGGAGAAAGTGAGGACTGCAGATGCTGGAGATGAGAATCAAAAAATGTGACGCTGGAAAAACAGAACATATCAAGCAACATCCGAGGAGCAGGCAAATCGACATTTTGGGCATAAGCCCTTCATCAGGAATGTGTGGAGGGGTTGCCTAAAGGACTGAAAGATAAATGGAGGGGGCCGTGGGAAGGGGAGCTGGGTAGTGGGGCTGGGGGAAGGTAGCTGGGATTGCAATAGGTGGATGAAGGTGGGGGGTGATGGTGATAGGTCAGGTGGGTGAAGCAGATAGATGGAAAGGAAGATGAACAGATGGGACAGTTCAAGAGAGCAGTGTTGAGTTGGAGGTTTGGATCTGGGATAAGGTGGAGGGAGGGAAGATGAGGAAACTAGTGAAATTGACATTGATCCTGTGTGGCTGGAGGATCAATAGTAGCCTAATGTCTCAAATACTTCTTGTTTAGTGCAATAGAAGTTAATTGTTTTATTTATTGCATTTTCTAGTGCATGATATGGGTTTTTGTTCAATCATTGTTATTTAGCTCCAGTGTAAATGTGTCAAAAACAACTTGATTTTTTTATCTCCAGAGTGGAGAAAACAGGACTTTTTCCTTTTTACCTTCTGGGACTGCAAAACCTGCCATCGTGCCTTTGAAACTTTGCAGCCACTTTTGCCAATGTGATAATACGGGTGTTGACTCAGAATGCACACCAACATGTAGACTGAACATCAACAATGAGACCTTGATTAGCAATACAGTGAGATTTATGATCAGGGATCTAGGATCATGTTCCTTTCAGAGAAAAATTGCTCTGTGGTGATCTGACATTATTATTTCACTTGAATGGTTATTTATTTGCAAGATCAGTGAATACTTACACTATGTAGGCCTCTGTATTATTCACAAACTGGAGTGACTCATGCATGACTCTAACACAACAAAATGTGCTCCATAAATCTCCAATTTAAGATGTGGCATTGTCTGTGAAAATAACTTTAAAAAGGTTAGTACCTGAAAGCAATGTTTCATAGATCTGACCAGCTTTGTCACTGATAATAAGTTCTTGAGAAGAAACAGTAGGGTGCATTCAGAATCATAACTTCACAAAACTGTTTACACGTGGATTCCTTTATTCTCTTTCAAGACTCCCTCTAATGGTATATGCGTATGTTGGCCTTAAGTGACTCAAATATATGAAGCAATTTTCAATACACTGCAGAGAAGAATTCAGCACAAGGTATACTTCAGGCACCAGTTTAGCTGGAATATTGTGTCCAACTTTGAATACCATGTGCTTTTAGAAAATTTGAAGGCTTCGAAGAAATACAAAGAAGTCTATTAGAATAATTCCAGAGATGAGCAAGTACAACATTTAGAAGCAAATGGAGGATATGATGTCTTTCTCCTTTGAGCAGAAGAGGTGTGCAATATGCTGCCATTTGTATCTTCCAAGTGTATGGGCTTGTTAAGGGCTTACATGGCCTAGTGTCTGTGAGGATAATTACCTGTCAGTTTATTGAGAAGAATCCTGTATAGCACATAAGATGTAGTTTTTTGTACCTTTGCAACCATTCACTTGTTACAAGAATAAGCTGTACATTACGTCAAAATTCTAGGGAAGACCTAGACTCAGGTATATTCCCATGAGATCCATCTATTCACTCCTATCAGGTCCTTCAGTAAATATTTTAATAACTCTGCTCAGCTTTGTTATGACACAGGTCTGGAGCAGGTGATAAGTGAATCTTGGCCTTCTGGTTCAAAAGGTAGGAGCCCTACATGTGTTCATAAAATTACGTTTACTATTATTGAATCTCCCCTGAATCTTTCACTACAAATTCAAGCATTCTGGAGGTTTTACTATCCTTGTTGAATGTTCTCTCTTTGGACTTTAATGAATAGTGATTATTGGGTAAAGAGAAGCTTTCTTTGATTGTCTCCTGATGGTCTGAGGTTTGTAGTTATCAGGTTATCCATTGTCAGGTTTGACATTTATTTCATCCCAATCAATAATCTGAAGACAGTTCAATCCTAATGGGATTAGGTGCTAAACCCTTTAGCAGTACGAATTATGTATGACCTCCAGTGATTTGCATGTCTATTGATTTTCCGTTAAAATCCCTGTCCTACACAGGTTGTCCTCTTCCTAGCTTTGGCAAACTTCTCACATGGTAACATTGATTTTAATGTGTGGCCTGCTGCACATAATAGGTTTATTCTTTCAAGAAGGAGTTAGATATAGTTTTCAAGAAGGAGTTAGATATAGTTTTTAGGGTTAAAAGGATCAAAGGGCATGGGAAGAAAGCAGGAGCAGCATACTGAGTGGGATGATCCGCCATTTTGAATGGCAGAGCAGGCTCAAAGTGCCAGATAGCTTACTCCTACTCTTATTTTTTGTTTTTTTATAATGTACTGCTTGCCAATAATTAGATCACCAGAACGAAGCCAGTTTCTTAAGCAAGATAATACACTGAGTCTTCAACTTTCTGTGCCTCAAAAGGTCATATGGTGCTGGATCTATAATTTAAAAGTGCTGTGTAGGAATCAAAATTCTTCTTCAAGATTTAGTAATCCATTCTGATTCCATATTTGACTTCTCTGTTAGGTTATGGCTACTGGTGTGAGTTTGTGTCTTTGCTCTACAGTGTTGGCACCTGCTGTCTGTCCTAATGGTTGCATTGGTTTATCTTGTATGTATTTTATAGTTCTGTACCTTACAAACTAAATGAATTCTAAAGAGATCCTATCCCAAGTTTGATCTTCTCTCTTTAGGATTGATCTGTGTTGGTTCTGATAATTAATTCAGTCATCATCTGAACAGACTCCTTTAGAGTTAGATTTTCGGTGACTATAAATAACTTAACAATAATCTGACAAAGATGCATCAACTTAATCTCATAAGAGTTATGACTTTAAATTGCAGTAGTTGTGTGTCTTCACTAGTCTGTAACAATCACTAATGGTATTATCCTTTGATTCCCCTGGATACTGTGCTTTTTAGTTAACTCTTGCCTTTTCCAGACTTTTATTAGTTCTGGCACTGAAATAATTGTCAAATGCTTTCAGTACCTCTTTGAGTCTTTGTTGCTAGTTTTACCTTGTGACAAATAATAACACCATCTTCTATGCTCCCAACCATGCACAGAAATGTATTCACTTGTTCAACTTCTGACTTAGTACCACTTTAAACATTATTCTACCCTCTCAAGAATTGTTTTCTCTGGGATATGAAATTTTGTATTCTACTTGACCTATCTCTGAAATGAAATCTTCCTGACAATATTATTTCTAATGTCATGGTTTCCTAATGTAGTTAAGCATTTTATCTTATTTTCAGGGTTTTTTTTCCAGCAATGGCAGTTTTCCCACATTTTACTAATTTCTGGAGTGTATCCTGCCCTATCCAGCTTTAAAGGAGGATTCAAGCCTTATGTGGTTATAACAGAGGTCTTCATGTCTTGTGCGACTTTAAAGAGAATTTCCCAAAGCATTCCTGTGTTAGACAAGAATCGCTCACTCCTTTATGTTTCAATAAATTTAGCTGCTTGAAGTGGCTGATTTCGAAATATCACCATTTTCTTGCTCACTGACTGTATAGGTTTCAGTCTTGACTCTGTGAGTTCTGTTTGTTTTCTTGTTCTGCCTTGTGGCACTATGGTGGTGACAATAAATCTGAGTTGCAAATTAAAAAGAAAATTCTTGTCCCTCCAGCCTGAATTCCTATGCCATTTGTTTCCTCTTTGTAACAGGGTTTTTAGTTTGACACATATATTCTCCAACATTTTTTCACTCACTGGCTGAATTTAGACTCAGGACCACCCACTTAAAGCACCTCCTTGTCATGCAGCCTGCACTAACTGTTGAGTGTTTCCATAAAATATTTCAGGTCCACTGCTCTTAACAATCAGGAGTAACTGGTTTCCTGGAAGTCTCTTGGGTTGCCAGTGGGTTTGCTTCATTGGAGCTGGCACTTTATCAGATCTCATGCTGGTCGCCATGTTGTGTTTGTTGCCATCCATATCCTCTATGCGGATGGATATTTCTAGGGCTTATGTTGTCTCGTGTCTGTGAGAGCAGTAACCTCCCAGTTTCATGACAAAAGTCTTGCAGAATGATTAACATGTATATTGTAGCCTCTCTGTAACTATTTACAGATTATAAGAATCAGTTTTGAATTACTACAAAGACTGATAAGAGGACTTAGCCTTAGGTTTGTCCCTACATTTTTCCCCCAGCAGAACCTCAAGATATCATCACAGTGAATGGTACTTATTGTACTTGTCGAATCATAGAGATGTACAGCATAGAAACAGACCCTTCGGTCTAACTTGTTCATGCCAATCAGATATCCTAAATTAATCGAGGCCCATTTGCCAGCATTTGGTCTATATCCCTTGAAATCTTCCTATTCATATACCCAAATGTTGTAATTGTATCAACCTTCACCACTTCCTCTGGCAATTCATTTTATACATGCGCCAACCTCTGCGTGAAAACATTGCTCCATAGATCCCGCTCAAGTCTTTCCCGCCTCATCTGAAACCCATGTCCCTGAGTTCTGGACACCCCCCACTGACCAAGTATTAATCTTTTGAGACCCTTCTACATGAGGAGGCTGAATGGAGATTCAGTGGAAGAATTTTAAATTTAAATGTTTAGTAATGAAAAAAAGAAGTAACTGTTTCCAGTGGATGAAAAGTTGATCACCAAAGAATGTACATTTGAGACTGATGAAAGGATTGGAGGCAACATGCGGAAAATATTTTACAATAATCAAGGTCTAGAATTTGGAATGCACTATATGATAGGGTGGTATATTTCAATTGTATCCTTCGGAGCGTAATTGGATAAATATTTGATGGAGAAAAAATTACAGGGGTGTGGGAAAATTGGTACTTAAATGTTCTTACTGCCAGGCAATACTTCCTCATTGTATTATGCTCAACACAATGCACACTGGTAGACATACGTAAACCCTTTACAGTTCCTTCATGTCAGGAGGATCTGTTCCAAATAGAAGTAATTCCCAAAAGATGCATTTTTGTGACTTTCTCATGGCAGCACGTTGTTATCTTGACACTGTCTTGCCCTGTAAAATTACAAACTCTTAAATTACAAACCTGTGTGACATAATATGATCAGTTCATCATCTCTTGTTTTGCACTATATTTAATTCCTCACTACTTGGCATGTTTGACTCTTGTCTTATAATAATCTCTTTATGAAACACCTGATAACATACTATTCTCTGTAAATCAGTCTCACCTTGTTTGACAGTGTAGGTTAGAGTTTCCAAATTTGTCAGAAGAACATATTCAAAATTAGAATGCAGAGGGTTAGCAGGCTCCACATGGTTTTCCAGCCAATAATTTTTCATGGGTTGTAAACCCTGTGAGGCTCACTAACCTTTGTGCCTGAATTCCCGAAATGAATGCTTGGTGCATGAAGCTCAGTAACATGTTTGCAAATTTGTAAAATCTATCCTTAGAAATCAGCAATATGGGGCAATTTTCAAGCATCTTTTCTGTCTTTCTATCATTCAGTGACTGCTTTCACTTGCCTGACCTTTCACTCTGTGCCAATTAAATAACTGACACTATTCTACACGGCATAAAATGCTTCATATTTCATATCCCATATATTCTACTACATCTGCATTCCATTATGCTTGTCATTGTGCTGCCTCTTATAAAAATTCTGATTTTGTTCTTTGCATCTTGATCATAAGAGAGCATCCCTCGCCAACTTCATCTCTCCTTATAACTGCTATTAAAATGATTAAATACAATCTTAATGATAAAGATTGACTGTTCTCTTTCTATCCAGACATCTTTTCTAATTAATTATCTAGGCTGTTTCACAGGACTTACGTGCACTTTTCCTTCTAGCTGTCTTCCTGTTACATCTTCTAAAGAAAGAAAACATTATTTTATAGAGGGAGAGTGTCATTAAGAGTCAACGTCAGGTTTTCCTCAATGTTAGACTATTGGATCAACTGTGTACCTCCAACCAGGAAAATTATATTGTGAGGAGAATATGCTCCCAACAATTCCCATTCCAGTTTTCTCAGGAAGTGGGAAATATTTGCAGCAACAACCCATACAGCTCCTAGAGCCTGCTCTACAATTTAACATTATTATGGGTCCTCTTCTGCCCCAACTCCATATTCCTGCCTCATCCCTATTTCACTGAGAGATCAAAAATTGGTCTATCTCTGTCTTAAATATACTCAACATTGGAACATCTATGAGTCACTGGGATGGACAATTCCAAAGATGAACATTCATCTCAGTGAAAAAAAACTCCTCACCTTAGTTCTCAATGATCAACATTATCCTGAAGCTTTAACCCTTGTCCTATATTTCGTAAGTAACCAACCAATGCCTACACAGTCAAGCCCTTTCAGAAGCTTGTATTTCAATATGAACATTATTCATCTTTTGAATTTGTTAAATCATGGACTCAGTTAACTCAGCCTCCTTTCAGATAGCAATCTTTTCAACCCAACCTACCCAACATCTTCTCATAAGACAGTCCTCCATGCCTGGTATCAGCTCAGGGAACCTTCTCTGGATTGCTTCCAATGCTAATAAATCTTTTATTTAAGAAGGGACCCAAACAGGTTCATAGTATTCACGCTGTTATTTGACTAGTGCCTTGCACAGTTTTAGCAAAACCTCTCTACTTCTATACTCCATTCCTTTTGAAATAAAAGCCAAAATTCCATTTGCCTTCTGGGAGCCATAGATGAAGAATCACAAATCTTCTGTTCTGCAGCTTTCTGTAGTCTTTCTCCATTTAAATAATATTTACGCCCTCTACTCTTCCTGCCAAAGCACGTAACTTCAAATTTTCCCACACAATATCCTATCTGCTGAAAATTTACATAAGCTGTCTACATCTCTTTATCCTTTCAAATGCTTTGTGTAATCCTCACCACTTGCCTTCTCACCTGTTTTTGTGTCACCATGCCATTTTGTGGCAAATTTGGCAATAATACATTTACTTTCCTCATCTATATCATTAGTATGTGTTGTTAATAATTGTGGCTGAAGCACTGATCCCTGTGGTACACTACTAGTTACAGGTTTCCATCCTGAAAATATTCCAACTCCCTGACTTTCTATTAATCTTCTATCCATGCCATTACACTAACTCCAACACTACAGACCTATTACGTATTACTATCTTATTAAGCATTAGTTTGCCTAGCACTCTTTCTCTAGCGATAGTTACTGTATTTATTTTCTTTCCTCCTTTTGCCCCTTGAATGTTTTAGTAATTTTAGAATGCCATTAGAGCCTAATAAAGGAATAAAGGAAAAGATTTATTCAATCCCCCTGCAAATTCCCCATTATGATTTTCCCAGCTTTATTCTCTTAGGGACCTTTGTTCACTTTGACTTCTTTCTTCTTTTTGATTTACCTAAAGAAATACTTACTGTCAGTCTATGTGTGGTAGAGAATCTTGGTCAACATCAAAACAGTGAAGTATCTACAGCTTGCCCACATTACAATATTCTGTTCATTATTTCTTGCCACAAACTACTCCATAGTAAGCCTCGACCTTACTTAAGTGGAATACCTGAGGAAGAGAGTTAAATGACAGACAAGGCAGAGAGATTGCAAATAAGCTACAGTGAATGCATGTGTATCATTCATAACAGACAAGTATGACATTGCATGACAACAGGAACAGAGGCAACAATAGACTGGGGATCCATTTTGTCTTTGCTATGAGGCGCTTGACTTTCAAAGGGCTTCAGATGCCCACTGAGTGCATGATTGCGAGGGTTAAGCCATTCAAATGAAATACAAAAACTTTGTGGGATTTTTTTATTGTACTTGATTAGCAACTTCTTTTTGAGTTCATTAAAGTTGGGATGTTTGCTCAGTGCGGATGAGTTGGGTCGATGGCTCTGTTTCCATGGCGTATGACTCAATGACTCTATAGGATTTCGATGAAAGATAGTGAAGCCAGATATTTTCCATTCATAGGAATAAATAGAAAGCAATCATTATGTGAGAATACTGATTATGTTATAGTTTAATGCAAGGAGATAGGTTCAGTAACAGATACAGAAATATATGTTGCATTGCTGTTACTATTCACGTTCTTGTTAACTAAATTAGTTTACCAATTAAATGCTTAGTCAAAGTTGAGATTAGTGTTGTTCTGCTGTTTTAATAAGATGACTTCATGAGGTAAGTTGCATTGTTTCACAGACAGGGCCCTGTTCTTCATTGACAAAAAGAGTATGTTCAAACACTGCACTTTTTTCATGGGGAAAAGGACTTGGGGACGATGAATTCCTGTTGCATCGCCATAGCATGGGGTGACAAGTCTGTGGTTAGAGATATGTGTGGTCACTTATCAGGGTCTGAGCAGGAATGGTTTAGCACAACAGGTCATATTGCCCAAGGAGGTGGGCCCCAGTAAATGCTTGGCCTCCTTTCACAAAAAAAAACAAGGAGCAAGGGGACACTGTGGGTGTAGATTGGGTTCAGTTAGCAAGATACAGATGCATGTACACAATTTGAGTGATAACCTGAGGAAATGTGAAGCCTGTGGGAAGTGTTATGGACCAAGCCAGACCCCCTCAAAACATTTCAAGAAGGTAGGCCAAACCCTAACTTTTCTAGTTGGTTTAAGCAGGTGTAAGGGGGATATTCCAGGAGTGATGCAGTTGGCTCAACCGCTCATTTTTAAACAAAACAGAATTTATTTACAGACTACCAAATGAAACACAAGCAAAGGAAAACAGAACATAGAGTGACTTAACTTATCTGAAAACCAACCAACACAATATCCCCCGCAACTTAACAAAGAGCTGTTCTGATTTCCTGCAACATCCCATAAACACACCTCTTGGCAAAAATGGTAAAATCAAACAAAGGTTCTTACAGCACAAATGTCAGAAAGAGAGAGAGAAAAAAAGTAGGGCCCTTCTTTTACTCCAGCAGCTTCTCTGGGTTCCCAGCTAAAACTAAAACCAAACTAGAAGCAACCCTAAACTGGAGGAACTGGCCACTGCCCTTTCATTGTGCACATGTTTAAAAAAAAACGAAAAGCCCTCCTCTGATTGTTGACTTAGGCAGTATATGTTAGCCATTATTAAGGAGCTTGTTCAGATCTATCGGCACCTTTGCCTTTCCAACCTCTCTTGTAAACAATCAAAGACAAAATTATCTTGTTAAAGGGGTCGTATCATCATACCTTCTCCCTTAAAAAGAAATAAAACATCAATATCCATAGACGGCTTCATTTTAAAATTTTTTAATCTTACACTGTTTGTATACCACAACACATATACATTACATTGTCTATAACCAGGAAAACATGCTCTATTCCATTCTATTACATTTCCATCCAAGCCTTGACAATGCGTCGGCAAGCACATTTTCTTGTCCTACAGCATGCAAATTTTTCAAATTGGATGGTTATAATAACTAGCTCCATCTACACAGTCTGGTATTTTTGTCCTTAAATTTCTCCACAAACTTCAATAGATTATGAATAGTGCACAGGATTCCCCTGCTATCCGAAAGTGGAACGTTCCTATGAAACCTTTCATCAGCTGAAATGGCGTAAAGCGAAGAAGCAATAATTTATTTGGGAGAAATTTCATCTTTATTTGTAAAAGTGAAAATCCTCTTCGGATTTCTTTCCATTATCGAAAACAAGTACTAATGTAAGTCTTTCGTAAAAGCAAAGTCGTGTAAAGCGAACTTGCGAAAAGCGGGGAATATCTGTATATGATTGCCTCAGATATATTACTGGTAACTTAAACATTGAAATGTTGTAACATCAATACTAAGTTCAAAGTCTCCTTCTGAACTGTTGAATATTTCTGCTATTGAATATTCAATTTCCTGGAGAAATACCCGGTAGGTCTTTACATCTTCTTGTTGTCTTCCTATAAGAGCACAGCCACATCGACACCCACATCACACGCCTCAATAGCCACCTTGAATGGCTTCACGTAATTGGGTGTGGTTAGCACTGGGGCTAACACTGGGGCAGGGGTTAAGACACTTTCAAGCTGTCAAATGCCTTTTGACAGTCTGCTGTCCCCTGAAACATCTTGTCTTTCTTTAGCAAGAAAGAAGTGCAACAACCATAATGGTAAAATTTGGTACAAATTTCCAATAAAACCCGTTTGATTCCAAGAACTGTAGTATTGCTCTTTTTGTCGAGGGTGTGAGAAACTCCCTAATTACCTTTGTTTTTGCATTCCATGAGGTCATTTGTCCATGTCCGATAACATGGCCCAGGAAGGTGAGTTGGTCTTTGGCAAATCCATTCTTAACCAGGTTCATCACCAAGTCTGCCTCCAGAAGTCAACTGAACAAGTCTGATAAATGTTGCAAATGTTCCTTCCACGTGTGACTAAAAAATGACCAAATCGCCAGTATAAACTACGTAATTAGGTAATCCGGAAATGACCTTAATGGGTGTGCTCGTGCATTTTTCATAACAAATGGCATGACAAGGTTGTACATCCTGGTACAGCTTTTTAGTTTCCACTGTGCTTTCCATTACCACTCAGCAAAATTCACTGGCTTATCCTGTTTTCCTACAGCTGTCGTCCCAGTGTTTTTCCTAACCTACCAACACTGTGATTTCACATGGTCTACTTTACTGCAGTAAAAACACCGAGGCTTTTTAACTCCTTTTTCCCCTTCAAGGTTTTCCTTTTCACCCTGTGGTAAGTAATCCTAATGATCTTCACTGAGATCTACCTTTGCTTTATCATGTGAAAATTTCCCTTTTCCCCAATTTCTGTCCCTCACTCCAACTCCAGCGGATTGCCAACTCCAGCAGCTTTTTTTCGTTCATCTTTTGTAAAACTCGTGAAGTCACATCTTCCATCCCAGAAAACCCTTAGTGTCTGAAACAGCCATTACTACACCAGGACTGTTTAAATCAACCAAACTCAACACCCAGAACAAAAGACACTAACACATCCCACTCGCTGCCTTTGAGTCCAGCAACCTTAATCCCATATTGGGACAAGAATAAATCCCACAAAGAGCCCCCAATCTGTTATGAACCAGGCCAGACCCCTCAAAACATTTCAAGAAGGCAGCCCAAACCCGAATGTTTCCACTTGTTTTAAGCAAGTGTAAGGGAGATATTCCTGGAGGGATGCAGTTAGCCCAACCACTTGGTTTTAAACAAAGCAGAATTTATTTAGAGACGACCAAATGAAGCACAAGCAAAAGAAAACAGAACATAAAATAAATTAACCGATCTGAAAACCCAACCAACATGATATGCCCCACATCTTAACAAAGAGTTGTTCCGATTTCCTGCAACATCCCATAAACACACCCTTGGCAAAAAAAAAGTGTTTAAAAAAAATCTAAAAGGCCTCTTCTGTTTGTTGACTCAGGCAGTATTTGTTAGCCATTATTAAGGAGCCAGTTCAGATATATTGGCATCTTTGCCTTTACAACCCCTCTCGAAACAAAAAACAAGGACAAAATAACCTTGTTAAAGGGGCAGCATCATCACGGAGGGAAAGAGGTGATTTTAGTGGCTGATTAGTACTAAGCCTGGCAGGCAGGCAGAGAGGATAGCTCACCGTCATTTCAATCATTAAGCATATGGAAAGTACACAATGTTCAGAAAAATTGCAAACACACTCATGATGGCTTGCATGTGAGGGAAGGGGCAGTGCCTGCAATAGACAATAGACAATAGGTGCAGGAGTAGGCCATTCAGCCCTTCGAGCCTGCACCGCCATTCAATATGATCATGGCTGATCATTCCTAATTAGTATCCGCTTCCTGCCTTGTCTCCATAACCCTTGATTCCACTATCCTTGAGAGCTCTATCCAACTCTTTCTTAAATGAATCCAGAGACTGGGCCTCCACTGCCCTCTGGGGCAGAGCATTCCGCACAGCCACCACTCTCTGGGTGAAGAAGTTTCTCTTTATCTCTGTCCTAAATGGTCTACCCTGTATTTTTAAGCTGTGTCCTCTGGTTCGGCACTCACCCATCAGCGGAAACATGTTTCCTGTTGCCAGAGTGTCCAATCCTTTCATAATCTTATATGTCTCAATCAGATCGCCTCTCAGTCTTCTAAACTCAAGGGTATATAAGCCCAGTCGCTTCAGTCTTTCAGTGTAAGGTGATTCCTCCATCCCAGGAATTGACCTCGTGAACCTACGCTGCACTCCCTCAATAGCCAGAATGTCTTTCCTCAAATTTGGAGACCAGAACTGCACACAGTACTCCAGGTGTGGTCTCACCAGGGACCTGTACAGCTGCAGAAGCACGTCTTTGCCTCTATACTCAATCCCTCTTGTTATGAAGGCCAGCATGCTATTTGCCTTCTTCACTACCTGCTGTACCTGCATGCTTGCCTTCATTGACTGTTGTACAAGAACACCCAAATCTCTTTGTATTGCCGCTTTACCTAAGTTAATTCCCTTGAGGTAGTAATCTGCCTTCCTGTTCTTGCCACCAAAGTGGATAACCATACATTTATCCACATTAAACTGCATCTGACAGGCATCTGCCCACTTACCTAACTTGTCCAGGTCACCCTGTAATCTCCTAACATCCTCCTCACATTTCACCCTGCCACCCAGCTTTGTATCATCAGCAAATTTGCTAATGTTATTGCTGATACCATCTTCTATATCATTAACATATATTATAAAAAGCTGCGGTCCCAGCACGGGTCTCTGCGGTACCCCACTGGTCACTGCCTGCCATTCCGAAATGGAGCCGTTTATCACTACCCTTTGTTTCCTATCAGCCAACCAATTTTCAATCCAATCTAGTACTTTGCCCCCAATGCCATGCGCCCTAAGTTTACTCACTAACCTCCTTTGTGGAACTTTATCAAAATCTTTCTGAAAGTCCGGGTACACTACATCTACTGGATCTCCCTCATCCATCTTCAGAGTGACATCCTCAAAAAATTCAAGAAGATTAGTCAAGCACGATTTCCCCTTCATAAATCCATGCTGACTCTGTCCTATCCTGTTACTACTATCCAGATGTGCCGTAATCTCATCCTTTATAATAGACTCCAGCATCTTTCCCATCACTGAGGTCAGACTAACTGGTCTATAATTTCCTGCTTTCTCTCTCCCACCTTTCTTATAAAGTGGTATAACATTAGCCACTCTCCAATCCTCAGGAACCGATCCCGAACCTATCGAATTCTGGAAAATAATCACCAACGCATCCACGATTTCCCGAGCCACCTCCTTCAGTACCTGGGAATAGACCATCAGGCCCCGGAGACTTATCAACCTTCAGACCTAACAGTCTCTCCAACACCAAATCCTGGCAAATACAGATTCCCTTAAGTTCAGGTCCTTCAGTCACTGTTACCTCAGGGAGATTGCTTGTGTCTTCCCCAGTGAACATAGATCTGAAGTACCCATTTAATTCTTCTGCCATTTCTTTGTTCCCCATAATATATTCCCCTGTTTCTGTCTTCAAGGGCCCAATTTTAGTCCTAACCATTTTTTTGCCTTGCACATACTTGAAAAAGCTTTTACTATCCTCCTTTATATTATTGGCCAGTTTACTTTCGTACCTCATTTTTCCTCTGCATATTTCCTTCTTAGTAATCCTCTGTTGTTCTTTAAAAGCTTCCCAGGCCTCTGTTTTCCCACTTATGTTTGCTATGTTATACTTCTTCTCTTTTAACTTTATATGTTTCTTAACTTCCCTCGTCAGCCACGGCCGCCCATGCCTCCTCCTGGACTCTTCCTTCCTTTTAGGAATGAACTGATCCTGCAACTTTTGCATTATACACAGAAACATTGTTCCACCACGATCATCCTTGCTAAGGTTTTGCACCATTGTACTTTGGCCAGCTCCTCCCTCATAGCTCCATAGTTCCCTTTATTCAACAGAAGTACTGTCACTTCTGACTGTACCCTCTCCCTCTCAAATGGCAGATTGAAACTTAATGCATTATGTTCACTACTTCCCAATGGCTCCTTCACTTCGAGGTCTTTGACCAATTCTGGTTCCTTACACAATACTAGATCCAGAATTGCCTTCTCCCTGGTCGGCTCCAGCACCAGCTGCTCTAAGAATCCATCTCTGAGGCACTCCACAAAGTCTCTTTCTTGAGGTCCAATACCATCCTGATTCTCCCAGTCTGCCTGCATGTTAAAATCCCCCATAACAATTGTAGTAACATCTTTACCACAGGCCAATTTCAGCTCCTGATTCAACTTAAATCCAACTTCCAGACTACTGTTTGGGGGCCTGTAAATAACTCCCAAGAGGGTCTTTATACCCTTAGTATTTCGCAGCTCTATCCACACTGACTCTACATCCCCTGACTCTAGGTCCCCCTGCGCAAGGGACTGAATATCCTCCCTCACCAACAAGGCTACTCCACCCCCTCTGCTCGTCAGTCTGTCCTTACGATAGCACATGTAGCTTTGACTATTCATTTCCCAGGCCCTGTCCACTTGAAGCCACATCTCAGTTATCCCCACAATATCATATCTGCCAATTTCCAAAAGAGCCTCAAGCTCATCCATCTTATTTCTAATGCTTCGTGCATTCATATACAGTATTTTTAATTTGTTACTGCTCTCACCCTTCCCATCAACCCCTATTTCACTCTACCTTACAGCATGATCCCTTTCCAAATTTTCTGCCTCTTTGATACAGTTGTCTTTTTTTACTTCTCTTGTTCTAACTTTCCCTTCAATTTCCTTTTTATACATCCAGTTTGTCCCCTCCTCCCCCACTACTTAATTTACATGTAGCGGTGTTGCAGTAGAAAACCTGCCTGCCAGAATGCTGGTCCTTAACCTATTAAGGTGCAAACCGTCTCTCTTGTAGAATTTATGTTTACCACAAAATATACTCCAGTGATTCAAGATCTTAAATCCTTGCTTCCTGCACCAGTTCCCCAACCACACGTTCAAGTCCATTATCTCCCTGTTTCTGGCCTCACCAGCCCGAGGAACTGGAAGCGAATCAGAGATAACCACCTTGGATGTCCTGCTTTTCAGCCTTCTTCCTAGTTCTCCGAAGTCCCGCTGTTGTATGTGCCTCCTCTTCTTCCCAACATCAATTGTGCCGACATGTGCCACCACCTCTGGCTCTTCACCCTCGTTCTTGAGGATTTCCTGCACTCTGTCCGCGATGTCTTTCACCCTGGCGCCAGGAAGGCAATACACCATCCTTAAATCCCGTCTGCTGCCACAAAAACCCCGGTCAGTTCCTCTCATGATGGAGTCCCCTATTACCACGGCTCTGTGAGATGTCCGACTCTTCCGCTCTGCCTCTGCGCCAAATTTTGATTGACAGACCTGGCCGCCTCGTGGACTGGCAGTGGCACCAGTCTCTACTGTTTCCAAAAGCTTCAACTTGTTCCTGACAGGTACTTCTCCCGGGGTCTCTTGCACCTGTCTCCTCTCTGCCTTCCTCATCGTCCGCTCTCTTCTGCTCTCTTCTGGCATGATTGGTGTAATAACCTTGCTGAAGGTCTTGTCCAGAAAGATCTCGTTCTCTCGGATGAGCTTAAGGTCCTCGAGTTCTTTCATCAGCGCTGCAATATGCTCGGTCAATAGCTGAATGTGCACACACTTTCCACACATATACGAGCCAGACACACCAGAGTCGTTGACCTCCCACATCAAGCACGTAGCGCACTGAACCAGCTTGGCAGTCATGTCTTCACCCTCTTCAACTGTGGCATAATCACTTCACTCAACCTCCTTGTCAAAGACTCCTGAGCTGAAGCCTCACTCTTTGATTAAAAACTTCCTTAGACCCTCTTTTTGTAGCAAGTCTGTGGACTCTTAATTTAGGTTAGAGGAGGAGGGAGGGAGACCCTACTTTGTAGGACCTGGGGTTTAGAACACACCCACTCTAATACCTTCCCGACTGGCTTTACGCTCTCCCTGAACTTCCGCCCAGCTCCCGCCGCTCTCTGCTGCAAAAAGTGGTCTCTGGACATTTATTGGGAAGAAACATAGAGTCATAGAGTCAGAGAGATGTGCAACATGGAAACAGACCCTTCAGTCCAATTTGTCCATGCCGACCAGATATCCTAACCTAATCTAGGCCCATTGCCAGCACTTGGCCCATATCGCTCTAAACCCTTCCTATTCATATACCCATCGAGATGCCTTTTAAATACTGTAATTGTACTAGCCTCCACCACTTCCTCTGGCAGCTCATTCCACATCCTCTGTGTGAAAACATTGCCCCTTAGGTCCCTTTTATATCTTTCCCCTCTCACCCTCTCTCACCTTCTAGTTCTGGACTCCCCCACCCCAGGGAAAAGACCTGGTCTGTTTATCCTATGATTGCCCCTCATGATTTTATAAACCTCCATGAGGTCACTCCTCAGTCTCCGATGCTGCAGGGAAAACATCACCAGTCTATTCAGCCTCTCCCTGTATCTCAAATCCTCCAACCCTGGCAACATCCTTGTAAATCTTTTCTGAACCCCTTCAAATTTCACAACATCCTTTTGATAGGAACGAGACCAGAACTGCACACAATATTCCAAAAGTGGCCTAACCAATGTCCTGTACAGCCGAACATGACTTCCTAACTCCTATACTCAATGCCTTGACCAATAAAGGAAGGCATAAGCACATAATATATTTGCAACACAGACTTGCAGAATGCTTATTCCCTGGCCAACCTGTGGCACTGACCCTCCTTGTGTGCTGCACCCTTCTGGCACTGTGACTGCTGAAGGACTTACTGAGATATACAATCTGGTGCACACTGTCAGCTGAACAGTTGACAATGTTGAAGAGGCAGTTTAATGTCACCTACATGTATTGCTACACTCGCTTCAAAATGATTAAATTGCTGCTCACTGTAGACCCCCAGTTACTTTCTCATTACTGTCCAAGGAGTGATGATGCAGGGCATGATGATCATCAAACCTAACAGAGAAACCAACAACCTGTCCTGGACCTCTTACATCGATGCGACAGTCAAGAAGGCACAACAACGCCTCTTCTTCCTCGGGTGGCTTAGGAATTCAGTATGTCCATAAAGGCCCTCACCAACATTTTCAGATACACCATAGAAAGCATTCCATCTGTGTGCATGACGGCCTGGTACGTCAACTGCTCTGTCCAGGACCGCAAGAAACTACAGAAAGTTGTGTGCGCACCCTAGACCATCACAGAAGCCAACGTCCCATCCATGGACTCCATCTACACTTCTCACTGCTGTGGAAAGGCTGCCAACATCATCATAATATTCTCTCCCAACCTCTTCCATCAGGCAGAAGATACAAAAGCTTAACACACACAATAATAGGTTCAGGAATAGCTTCTTCCCTGCCGTTATCAGGCTGAATGGACCTTCCTATCTTAAAATAATGTTGATCTTGTTTTCTGCATCTCCTATGCATCTGTGACTTTGTGTGCCTCACTCTGTCTGAGCACTTATGATTTGTATGTCCTTGTTTGCTATGATCTGCCTGTACTCTTTGCAAAACAAAGCTTTTCACTGCGCTTAGTACATTTGACTACAATGAATCAAATCAAAAATGAAATCAAAAGGACAACAATATGAACAGTGCAAATCAACTGTTCATTTCCAAAATCAATTATTTTCATAACTCTGTCAGTGGCCTGGGGTGTTCCTCCCTTGTTCAATAGTTAGTATGATATCCTCAGCAGCTTCCACACCTAAACTCCATGCCTCTATTAACATCAATGATATTTCAGTTCTGGAATGGGTGGAGGATTTGAGTGCAGAAACAAGAATGTCTTGCTGCAGTTATGTGGGGCCTTGGTGAGAATGTCATCACTGAAATATGCCACAATTGTAAGCTCAGAGCAGTGTAACAAAGGCCTGTGAAAATGGCTATGCCACGAAATTTTATTTTGTTTGGCTCCTTCCAAACTAGAGCTAACCTCTTCCTCTACTGTAAATAATCATACAAAGAAATTGTTCAACATATCTCACAGTTCTGTATTTCCAATGGCAATATTACAATAATCAATTTCCAAGGGCTGATTTATCCTCTTTTCCGAACATAATCTGTTCTGCACATTCTGCACGGTTAAGTCACATCTGGCATTCTGTCTTTTCGCAAATGGAGCGCTTGTCCCTTGGGGGTGTAAACTGGTTCTGTAACATGTTAAACTATTTTCTGAACATCTCATGCAGATCTTCTGTCTTTTTACTCATTGACAAATTTGCCCAGTTTTCAAAGTAGGATCAGGAGTAGGCCATCTGGAAGCTTCCTCCACCTTTCAATACAATCAATGATTATGGCCTTAACTCCACTTTTCTGCCTGCCTCCTATAACTGCTCTTAAAAGGAAAATACAATGTGGATCTCAAAGTTCAGAATGACTGTGCTCCCAAATATTTTGAGTTAACTTTAAGTGGTGGGTCTGTTTCTTGGTTTTTGTATTCATTGGAATGCATAAATTTTAGATATTCTGAAATATCTAAAATCTCTGCTACTGCATCTCTATTGACCTCTTCCTTAAAACCTATGCAGTCCTCGGTGTCTGTTAGTCAATCTTTCAGGACAGTTCATGGAGTGGTGGGCAGGGTTTGGGAGGTGATAATGGATCCTATAGGGGCAGCATGGAGATGGGGGAGTCAGCTGAGGGTGGGGGAACAAGGAGATATAGAGGCATTTGTAGAGGGGGATGATAACTATGGTGATGGGGGAAGCTCAAGGTGCATGGACGCTATATGGAATAGCATCAACAATGAGGTTTTTATTAACAGTGATCACCACTGTGACCTCCATAGGAGATAGTATAAAGGAACAGAGCATCATCAACATCATTATTATTGTGTGATGCTGGGGTTTGAACTAGGGAGGACACTTGGAGGTGAAGTTCAATGAAGCAGGTGTCCACATTGGGGGGCATGGGTGGAAATGGGCTATTGGCATCAAGGGCCATGGAGATTCAGAGTGGGGGTGAGTGGAGTGGGGGTTAGTGGGGGTAGGTGACAGGATGTGGGAGTGGAAATTATCTGTCAACCAGGCAGGGCTTGGGACTGACAGTGTCCACTGTGAGCTGCCTTCCCCGTCTCCACTTGAGGTTCTGTAGATGTGAATTTCTCCTAGAAAATGTCTGGGGTAATATTCGAGGAGGGTGGCATAATTGTCATTTGGATTGAGAAGAGGATGGGATCTATTTTGGTGGATATTATAACATTATAGCAACAAATAAATGAATCAAAGCCCAGATACAAATTTCTTCCTATAAGGGTGAGAATCAGTGAACGGTTGCTGATGCCAAGGACAGTATTAAACAGCATGGAGTGACTTAATCAGCATCATAAACGAAAGAGCCATTAAGGTATTCCAGGTAGTAAGTTTATATTCCTCCTAGTTTATATATGTACCTCAGTACTTATTTAGTTTGCAACACAGATTAACATCATGAGTTACAACTGCTATAGGCAATCCATATCTCCATCAGCCAACTAGACTTTACTCTTGGAAGACCCAGGTAAAGCTTTGTAAAACTTGTGAAGGAAGTCCAATTGACATTAGCTTACATTATTCTAATTTACTGGTCACATATTAGCTGTGTATTAAAAGTATAATATGTAAAATTGTCATAAGGCATGACATTGCTGCAAAACGTTTACATATATATAGAATTCTAAATTCATTAACACCTGGAAAATTAAAAAAAAATTGCAGATGCAGCATTTGGGATTATATGTCTTGCTTCATGCCAAAAACAATGTTGACACACACAATGCATCAGCTACCAGTTTTTGGACAGAAGTATAACTCTGCCTTGTGAAATACCTCAATATCATTTGGAAGTTTCCATCAACTGTTTGGAAGTGGCAAGAAAACTGAGTACTGTCATTATCTTGATCAGCTTATGAAGGTGAGATCTGACTAATAATTGATCTACCCTTAACCCAACTTTCTGTTCAGCATATGGTAAAAGATGATAGGCATCTTCCTGGCCATCCTCAGAATTTGTGCACACTGCTGTTCCATTTGGACCTTATTCTGCCCTCTGTTTCCAATGGCTCTGCAGTCCAACATTTATGGCAGCTGTGTTGCTTATTAGCAGGCTTTTCCCATTCTGAAAAAAAGACAATCATTCAAATCAAACAATCTTTCAATGAGCAACAGTGGAGAACTCATTTCACAAATAGAAAGTACAGATATTGTTAAGAGCTTTATTGACAATAATTAATTAGTTAATTTTTTCGCATGCGCCCACTACAATGAAAATTACATAAGGTGCGAAACTCAGAATAAGACTAAAATTATCAACTAATGC
This sequence comes from Hemiscyllium ocellatum, assembly GCF_020745735.1. Classification (NCBI taxonomy): domain Eukaryota; kingdom Metazoa; phylum Chordata; class Chondrichthyes; order Orectolobiformes; family Hemiscylliidae; genus Hemiscyllium; species Hemiscyllium ocellatum. Next base: position 50,417,434 of record NC_083402.1, read on the forward strand.
TATTGAGGATACTTCTAAATTTGGCTACTCCTTTTAATGATACCTACATGACACATCATCAGGAAAGAAAAAGACATTTTTAAAGGATGCATAGATCATAACCTGTCTAAGGTAATTATTACCTGCAAGGGTTAACTTGCATCACAAGATATATTTTGCCAATCAGGATACAACAGATTGTTGCTGGGAGGAGCTAACCAGTTACCAATTCAGTCGTTGATCTAAGTTCCATGGAGCTGAACAGTAATATGTACTTATTCTTAAGTCTGGCATGAGGTTTACAAAAGACTATCATTTAACTCAGACACAATCTAACCATCTATTAAGCATTATGAAACAACCCTACCCTGGTCAACAAGGCTGAGCTTTCTCTTCCACTGAAATTCTTGAGTGAGATCCTTCTACACTTGATGTAACATAGACTAACTTGCCCTAACTTAAACTAACATCATGAAGAAGGATTGGCGGCAATGTATCTGTCCAAGATAGTCGTGGTGAAAGATCAAATATGTGTCATGAAACATTTAACTATTGTGATGTATTTGTTTCACTTTGTTGTGATTGTAACAAGCAGAGCCAGGTGAATCTCATAGAATATGAGTTCCCTAATTGGGGCTGTTAATCTGGTCCAATCAGGGAGCCCTGGCTGACAGATATTAACAGAGGTGTCTGTGTCTCACACCTGCACACACACAACATGGGTGTTGGGGAAAAAATAAGCACTACTGCAGTTAGGCGGTAGTGTGGGCGTTAATAATAAAAAAAAACAGAGGTGTCAGAGATTCTGGTCACTCTGAGAATTGGCTCTGAGGTAGCTGGATCAGTCTGAAGGGAAACAAAAGAACAGAATATTACCTAAATGGAGAAAACTGCAGGAACTTGGGGGTACTTGTGCCCGAAACACAGAAAGCTGGCACACAGGTGCAGCAGGTAATCAGGAAGGCTAATAGAATGGTGGCACTTATTTCAAGGGGATTATAGAATCATAGAGTCATACAGCATGGAAACAGACCCTTCGATCCAACAAGTCCATGCTGACAGTAATCCCAAACTAAACTAGCCTCACCTGTCTGTGCCTGGCCAATATCCCTCCAAACATTTCTTATTCATATACTTCCTAAATGGCTTTTAAACATTCTAACTGTACCCACATCCATCACTTCCTCTGGACATTCATTCCACATGCGATTCACCTTCCAGGTAAAAAAAAATGTCCCTTATGTCTTTTATAAATCTTTCTCTTCCCACCTTAAAAATATGCCCCCTAGTTGAAAATCCCCCACCCTAGGGAAAATACACTGTATCAAAAACCTTCATGATTTTATAAATTTCTATAAGGTCACCCCTCAACCTCCTACACAATATGATGAATAGCTGTGGCCAAGTTCCTGGACTGTGTGTGGAATATGTCTCGATCTGGCAGTATTAGGACAACCACAACCTACAGTAGTCCTCTTGATCAGACTGAGTGCTATACCCCACAATGTTTCAGGCATGGTCATTTGGATGAATAAGTATATAGTGTATTTGCTGTGCAAGCAAATGGTACATGTTGTAATTGTTAGATAGACATCGTAGTGCGCCATTCATAAGGATGTTACCCTTCAATCCCCTAACACCAGACAGATCCCTACTGACAAGCAGCAAAAGAGCTGGGCTGATAAGACCATAAGCATTGACGCAGTCAAGCCTCTTAAGAAGTCCTATATGTTTCAAAGAGATCACTTCTCATTCTTCCAAACACCAATAGTAGAGTTGAGATGGTGGTGCTGGAAAAGGACAGCAGGTCAGGCAGCATCCGAGGAGCAGGAGAATCGATGTTTCGGGCATAAGCCCTTCAACAGGAATAGTAAAGGCCCATACTTTGCTCATAAAAAATCTTCCCTTAAATAAAAGGACCAAAACCATTCATATTACTCCAGATGTGGTCTTACTAGTACTGATTATATATTACCCCTGCATGGTAACCTGTGGCTCTGGCTGAAACGTCAAGACACAAATTGGCTCGGCTTGGTTAGAAAAAATGTGGCAAGATATGCAAGTAGGTGCCAATTGAGTGAGCACTAAGAGAGTAAGTGAGCAGCTTTAGCATGCAGCCTGGTTCACTCTGCAATCTGGGTGCCTGACCATGATTGGACAGTGTCCCTGCTGTGATATTTTCATGCTTGTTGTCAGTGTGCCTTGCAGTGCAGGCTTGTGCTTCTTATGCATCCTGCAAATGAATCATAGAGTTGCTGTGATGATTGCAAGGGTTTGGAGTCACATGTCGATTGGAGCTACATATGGCTGGTGCCCATGGATCACGCCAGAAAATGATGTTTAGTGCTGAGCATCATGGAGGGTCCTCACAACCAACAGTGAACAAAAGCCACCAGCTTCCTGATCTAGCTTCCAGAGAATCAGCTTATTTGGTGTGTTTAGAAAGAATGCTGAATATTAATGATGTGTTACGCAAGCTATAATCCAATTTTACTGGTTTAGTGAGAAATGTGCCTTGTGCTTGGGAAATACATAAAAGATGTTGTGAGTTATCCTGACACTGAGACAGGCTTAAATTGGACCTCTCGAGCAATTTGCCACAAATCTTGTCATAACGCACATTTCTCATTGCCTTTAGACGATTTCATCCTTCAACTGTATTTTAGCACACACACCATGTAATAACAGCAATTTTTTAAAATAGTAATTTCTGAAAATTCAATTTACCATTGACCATGCTGAAGATATCATAGCGCCATGTTCTGGTGGTTTACCAACTTTTAATTTTCCATAAATACGAAAAGGGCCCATGACAATCTCTTACATTTTTACACCTTTCCCATGACAATACTAACTACAAAATGAATGCAAAGTGGATTGTTCCGGACCTGCAGACCTGTAGAGCAGTCTGTTTTCAACGTGCAATATCCCTGAGTTGAAATTGAGCGATACTTCTGTTATATGCGAGCTCCTAGGAAAGGCAAGGGTCGGATTCAATACCACAATCTGAAAGGGAGAAGGTGCAGTTGTTCCTAGAGACCCAGCTCACCTCTCAGCGATGTGAATAATAAAAGTGGCAGCAGAAGCCAGCTAGGTATTTTGTCTTTATACAAGCTGAAACATCAAGAATTGTATTCTGATGTATAATGGAAAATGAAGCAGATTCTGACTATGCATAAACAGACATACCATTTGTTGCCTTTCTGTTTAATGCACTTTTATGCAAAATATATCAATGGATCATGATAGCAAATGGTATTTATACAACTAGAACTCTGTAAGACAAAGCTAGGAAGTCACATGCATTTTTAAAAGATGTACAATTCCTTCTATTGTTCTGCATAGACCATTGCTTGCTAAATAAAATTTCTTTTTTCTAGAATTATCGCAGACAAATATAAATTGAAGGTAAAAGGATGTTTGGGACTGTGTTTTCCATTCAGATGTTGTACAACTGCATATGGTTGCTTCAACTTCAAATCTTCATAATTTATGGGTTCGTGCTTATATCTAAGGGAAATAGCTAAACGTCTATTCAATTAGATTCTGAGGAATAATCTTACTGACAATAATTTGAATAAATGCTAATATCTCCCGCAAAGTTAAGCTTTGTAAAGATTGAGAGAAGTAGGCAGGCTGCCATTCACTTTAACCCATTTCACATAGTTGCACAAAAGTAAAACTATTCTTTTAAATTTTTTCTATGTCCCTTCACTGTAATGAGTGTCCATGTATTTGTCTTGTCTCCGTATATAGTTCGATTGACCCCCTGCATTGAAAGTCATTGAAGCTTGTGGTTCCATTGAAAATCACATAGATGTCAAAGTACATTATCTATTCTTCTTCACCAGATTTGTGCCCAAAGGCTGATCTGACATTTCGGGTAGAATGACTTCCACAATAGGTTATGCAAGGAGGAGGTTTTGAATCCACCCCAGCCAGATTAGACATAAAACCTCGCAATGTTGCACCAAATTGGTCCACATTACTTCACCCAGTTCCCTGGGCCTACCAATACCCCCAAGGAGTTTGAGTTCCTCTGGTAAAATTCATTTTTTCAATGTATTTGTGGTTCTGAGCTATGAGTAACAATGGTAAGGCTTGAAATTTATTTCTATCAAATAGCTGACCCAGGATTTTTTTTGTATTCTTGACATCTGCCATTGATGTAAGTCGAAAAGGTTTACAAGTTGATACTCAACCTGTTTAGCTATGTTACATAGGCACTTTCCTTGGCCATCTAATTCTAAGAATTTCTGGCTCATAAGCAGCTGCATTACCAACTGTGCAACAAGACCTTAGTTCACCAGACCAACAATGACACTAATATCAGTTGAAAGGACAGCAGAACTGCGTGTCTCACTTGCTGAACATTATTTCATGTGGCATGAACTTCGAAGTCAAATACTGAATAATAGCATTAATGGTATGTCCATACGGGGCCATCCTTTGATGTTGCTTCCATCAGAATTATAAATGTAAAGTTGCCTCTGCGTGGCTGATAATGGATTGCTTGCCCCAGTATACTAGCTATGAAATTCAGTGCACCTACTGTAGTCAACCAGTGCAAAGCTTCTTTTGCTCAAAGGAATTAGATGCATTAAGGAGCATTTCTTGTTATTTTGAACCAAACTATTCAGATAATGTATGATGTACCTCAGGGGAAAGTGGGACTTAAAGCCGACCCTTCTAGTCCAGAGCCATGAACATTACCACTGCCCCACAAAAACTTACAAGGGAAACATTTATATAATATGATTGGACTTCATGTCTGATGCGAGACCAAAAAAGATAATTTTGCTTGGACAGCCCTGACTGTTTAAAGGAACATGATGCTGTGCTCTCTTCAGTCCTTTGACCTCAAAAGACCATGGCGGATATGGGGATGCTACAGCTGATAAGGTACCTTATTAGAGGGTATCTGATAAGGTGCCATTCTCAAAAGATGAATACATAAGGTAAAATCACATGGGCTTAGAAGTAATTTATTAGCTGAGATTAACAAACCAAAACAAAACCGAGATTTGGGATAAATGGGTCTTTTTCTGGTTAGCAGGATATAACTAGTGGTATGCCATAGGTTTTGGTCCTCAACTGTTTACAATTTATATTAATTTCTCAGATTCAGGGAGAGAGAGTGTTATTGCCAAATTGGAGATGATAATAAAATGGGTAGGAAAGTACATTGCAATGAAGAAATAGGATATCTATAAATGGAGAGAAATATTAGAGTGCTTCAGTGCACTGGGGTTTAGGTGTCCTCGTGCAGGAATTGCAAAATCCCAGTATGTAGAAATATCAGGTAATAAGAACGGCAAATGGAATTTTAACACTTATTGCCAAAGAAACAGCAAATCAAACTACGGAAGTGTTGCTGTAACTTTACAATAGATTACTTAGACCACATGTGGAGTATTGCATTCATTTTTGGTCCCCGTATGTGAGGAGGGATGTGGTTACATTGGAGGTAGTTTAGAAGAGATTCACTAGTTTGATTCCAGCAGTGAGGAGTTTGTCTTATGAAGAGAAATTGATTAAATTAGGCCTATACTTTCTGGAGTTGAGAAGAATGGGGGAAGATTTAATTGTGGAAAGTAAGATGATAAAAGGAACTGACAAAGTTGAGGCTAAGATGAGATCAGCCATGATCTTATCGGATTTCGGGATAGTCTCAAGGGGCTGAATTGCCAACTGCTGCTCCTAGTTCTCATGGTCTTATGTCCTGCTCAAAATTAAAAAGCAGCCAAAGCTCCACAAACAGCCTTCAATAGTTACAATTGTCAGTATTTGAGTTTCTGGCCATGGTTTTCTTATGTTCTCAGCACCAGAACAATGAATTAAATTTAGGTGAATTTAAGTGAGTTGTCTTCACATTACAGATAGAATCTAGCTCATTCATGTACGGATACAAGCACCGCAGGAGGACTGCTCCCTGAAGCAGTGTGCAATGCCTGTACTATTTTTTCTTGTGAATATAAATAGTATTGGCTTGTTCATTGAAACTCTGGCACAGAAAGATGCCTTGTATTAAAAAAGATGGCTAGGTCTTCTTTCTAGCTATACTCTACTCTTCCGCTAATAATTATGCTACATTTAAAATATCACCTCAAGCCAAAGTTGCTGAAAAAGCTCAGCAGGTCTGGCAGCAGAGGAAGGATCATTGGACCTGAAATGTTTACCCTGATTTATCTTCACAGATGCTGCCAGACCTGCTGAGCTTTTCCAGCAACTCCTATTTTTGTTTCTGATTTACAGCAACAGCAGTTTTTATATAATAATTCTGATGACTCTTTGCATGAAATCACTTGTTGGTTTCTTATTGCATTTTTGGTTACTTCCAGAAGTAACCTTCATTATTCCTTCTCGTCAATCTATTGATTCCTATTATGTTGTTATCTTTCACTTCCAGGTACTAATTCAAAAAAGTGCCTGCAAGATGTAAATGTCTGATAGCTATCACAGCTGCAGGAGTCCCAGTGCTGGTTTATGACTTTGGTTACACAATTATTTTGCAGCCTTGTCATGCAGTAAAAGGGCAAGAAGGAAGAACAAGAAAATGAACTGGACCAGTGGTATAAATACTGTGTCCACGAGAGCAACTCAGAGACTGGGAATTCCACTAAAAGTATCACACCTTCCGACTCCTCAAATTCTGGTCCTTAGTTACAAAGCACAAGTCAGGAGTGTGATGGAATACTCCCCATTAGCCTTGATGACTGTCACTCCAGATTCTAGATTAGTGTGGTGCTGCAAAAGCACAGCAGTTCAGGCAGCATCCAAGGAGCAGGAAAATTGATGTTTTGGGCAAAAGCCCTTCATCAGGCCTTTCCTGATAAAGGGTTTTTACCTGAAACGTCGATTTTCCCGCTCATGGATGCTGCCTGAACTGCTGTGCTTTTCTAGCACCACTCTAATCTAGAATCTGGTTTCCAGCATCTGCAGTCCTTGTTTTTACCAACCTGACTGTAACTCAAACCACACCATCTAGGAAACATCAGCTCACTTGATTGACAGCCTGTCCTCCAACCTCAGCATTGACTCCCCCCACCATCAATGCACATTAGCAGCAGTGTGCACCATCAGCAAGGTACACTGCAGTGACTCACCATTGCTCCTTCAAATGCACCTTCCATATTGGTAAATTCTACCATCTTGAAGGAAAATGGCAGGAGATACATGGGCATTGAAGTTGTAATTAGAATTAACTTTATTATCATATGTACTCAAATGAACACAGTGAAAAATGTACAAGTCACCATTTATGGTATCATCTTAGTACAAAGCAGCCTAGATACAGATTCCTAAGTGCAAAATCTTAAAACAAAATTTGTTTTTGAAAAATAAAGAAATATAAGTTCAAAATAACAGTCCTTCTAACCCAGTCCATGCACCTAGCCTTTAGTCCATGTCAGGTGTGGGATCCAGACTGTGACAGGCTTCACCTTGAGTCTATCAATGCTGGGAGACCATTCTGGGCCTGGAGACAGCCATGCGGGGCCAGGAGACAGACATGCCAGGCTGAGAGACTGCCATGCCAGGCTGAGAGTCCACCAGTTGAAAATGTGTTGCTGGTTAAAGCACAGCAGGTCAGGCAGCATCCAAGGAATAGGAAATTCGACGTTTCGGGCATAAGCCCTTCATCAGGAATGAGAGTCCACCATGCCAGGGTGAGAGACCACCATGCCAGGGTGAGAGACCATCACACTGGGCCACGAGGCCACCACACTGGACAAGGAGTCAGCCATGCGGGGCCAGGAGACCACCACACCAGGCCAGGAGACAGCCATGCCGAGCCAGAAGACAGCTGAAAATGTGTTGCTGGAAAAGCGCAGCAGGTCAGGCAGCATCCAAGGAACAGGAAATTCTGAATTTCCTGTTCCTTGGGTGCTGCCTGACCTTCTGCGTTTTTCCAGCAACACATTTTCAGCTCTGATCTCCAGCATCTGCAGACCTCACTTTCTCCTCGAGCCAGAAGACTGCCACGCCAGGCTGAGAGATTGCTACGCTGGGTCAAAGTTAAGGCCAAGAGTCCAAGTCCACCTTGAGGCTGGGAAAACAAGTCTGTGCTGAGTCTGGGAGTCCAAGTCTACACTGAGGCTGGAAGTTCAGGCCACCTTCAAGAAAAAAAGGTGAAACATAACGCAAAAGAGAAGAAAAAAAAGGAAAAAGAGAAAAGAAATGGATGGAGCAGACAAGCTCCAGCTGAGGAGTACTACTCTGCCGCCATCTTGGATCGGGAACATTACTAACGGCAAGTTACTAATCAATCCTCAGACTATTCTGACTTGGAACTATATCACTCGTCCTTCTCTGTCTCAGTCAAAACCCTGGAATTCTGTTCCCTACAGCACTGTCGGTAACCCGACATGCCAAAGACAGCAGTGATTAAAGAAGTCAGCTCACCATCAATCTCTCAGTGGAATTTAGGATTGGGCAATATGTTTTTCCCTAACCAGTGACACCCATTTCTGTGAACAAACAACTAAAATAAGAGATCTAATATAAAGAATATTACCTGGATTGGAGAGTTTGAGTTAAAAGGAGAGACTTGATAAGCTAGGATGTTTTTCACTGGAACACAGGAGGTTGAGGGATGACCTTATAGAGGTTTATGAAATCATGAGGGACATAGATAAGGTGATTAGCAAAGGTCTTTTCCCGAGGGTGGGAGAATTTAAAACTAGAGGACATAATTTTAAGGTGAGAGGAGAAAGATACAAAGGGACCTGAGGAACAACATTTTCATGCTGAGGATGGTACATATGTGGAATGAACAACTAGAGGAAGTGGGAGATGCAGGTACAGTTACAACACTTAAGAGATATTTGTGTAAGTACATGAATAGGAAAGGTTCAGAAGGATATGTGCCAAGAGCAGGCAAATGGGACTAATTTAGTTTGGGGAACTTGGTTGGTATAGACAAGTTGGATTGAAGGGATTGTTTCCATGCTGTTTGACTCTATGATTCTATGACATTATGAGTAGAGTGTAATCAAAGGACGGAGCAATGTTTATAATAGATATTGAATCCTTAACAGGAACAATGGAGTCATAGACCTCATTCCAACTGTGAGTTGACACACAATAATTCTTCAAGAACTGTCACATGAAACTTATACATTCAGGGATTGGAAATGTTTTCTGTTCAAGTTTAAGAGATGCACTAAATGTTTATAATGTGATATGGATGCGATCTATTGTATCGGAATATTGTATAGATCCACCTTTAAGTTCTGTAATCAAAATCTCCAGCATGTACAATTATATTGGGGGTGGGGGAGTGAAAGGGGCGCTCACCTTAGATACAATCTTCAACAGGAAATCCAAATTGAGCAGATAACGTCCAAAGCAAAGTGGCTTCTTGGATTTCCAAGGCAGAATCTTTGATGTTACAACCAAAATCTCAGACTAATACATACAAAAGTCTTATTATTTCACTCCTAGAGTATACAAATTGTGTGCATTTGTGAGGGATATAAATGTTGCTAAGACAGTTCTGCATAAGACCATAAGACATTGGAGCAGAAGTAGACCATTTAGCTTTTATGCACACTCTGCCATTCAATGAGATCATAGCTAACTAATAATCCTCAACTCCAACTTTGTGTCTTTTCCCCATAACTTTTGATTCTCTTCCTGTTTAAAGTCTGAATGTAGCTGGCTCATTGACAGACGACATTTTTAAAAACTTGTTGCGAAAATGGCAGTTGTGCTGCCTCCTAATTTGTTGCCTGTGAGCCTAGCATCCAAATAAGGTTAGCAGGCAGAAGGCTGAAACTACAGCCCAGCAGACAGCCTGTTGTTCTGAAGCCTCATGGCACATTGAGAGAGATGGGTGTTGCTGTGGCATATAGGAGCTGCCAAGAGTTTGGTTGTAAGTAAAAAAAAAATTCATTGAGCTGATACTTTTCCTGCTTTTGAGCCCTTTACTGGGCCGTTGAACCTGATGCCACCAATGAAAGGCTGCCTCTGTTTAGTAGGCAGCCTCCCCAGGTAGTAGGTAGTTATCCCATTTTTGGAAAATAGCTCCTACTTGGGCTTTTAATTATTGGCTGCCCATTTCCTTGGAGTGGCCAGCCATTCTGAATTCAGTCCTGCCTCTGTTAAACTGTGTTGGCAGATGCCTACATACAGCGATCGGCCTAATGCATTTCTTTTCAATTTTGCCAGGAACTCTATCTCCCAGAGGCCAGCAATAACCTGGCCTAAGTGTCCGGTTAACACAAACCTTCCTGGCAAGTCAGTATGGTTAATACTGAAAATGGAAGAAGGGCTCATGCCCGAAACGTCAATTCTCCGGCTCCTTGGATGCTGCCTGTCCTGCTGCGCTTTTCCAGCAACACATTTTCAGCTCCGATCTCCAGCATCTGCAGTCCTCACTTTCTCATAGTATGGTTAATAATACAACAAGCAGCGAGCAACTTGCACGATTCAAGTGAAACGATTTACTAAGCATTGTTGGACTGAATAAGAATATGTAGCTGTGGTACTGTGTATTACTTAATGCTATCTAACTTCCTTCTGGCAGAATAACGAAACCTGAACATGGTTCCATACAGTAGAGTTAACAATGTTTTAAAGAGCTTGCATTAAATATTTATTCCCATCAGCATGCAGACAATTTCTTAACGTAAAATGAGTGTGGATTATGCTCTGTGTAGTATTTATATCAGAATGTCTTTGTCACCTGATATACTCAGACAGTTTAACCTGTATGATATTGGATATCTACCGTATACAATAGCACACTGTTTTCAGGTCAAACAATATGAGTAGTGAGTAGCTCATTCAATTATTCAAGTTAAGACAAAATTTATCATGGATACAAATGCAAAACTTTTAATAATTTTCAGGTCATCGTATCGTTATAATCTTACAGGGAGTTTTTTTTTGACATTGCCAGCACAATTCAGCTAGTTATTGTATAAGGAAATGCTTCTGAAGGGTAGATCCACTTAGTCCATCCTCTCCATTAAAGTTTTACACGTACTGTGAGTGAAGACAAGGAATTCTACTCTAACCTTGGAGTAAGCAGATGTATTTGTACCAGCTCCCTAAGGTTTTAATAAATATACCTCTAAACTTCTCCCTGCCATTAGTGCATTCACAAGAACATTAGAACATAAGTAATAGGAGCAGAAGTAGGCCATTTAGTTCCTCAGTCAACATGATCACCATTGATCTGCTGGAGGGCTCAGCTCTTTTTTCAAGCCCGCTCATCACTTTGACCTTAAAGGAGTGGTCAGTGAGTCAGCATTGCTGTGAAATGGACAAGGAAGAGTGTGCAGCAAGTCAGCATGACTGAATCAGAGTGGGAGGAATGTACAGCGAGACAGCATTGCTGTGAGGCAGAGAGAATGAGAGAGAAGGAGGAGGAGCTTATACTTCTGAAACAGCTTGAGGACGTCTGGGGACAGCAGCATCCTAACGAAGTGCATGAGAGAAGGGACAGCAATTTCATAAAGGGCAGGGGCGAGGGAGAGAGAGAGAGAGAGAGAGAGAGAGAGAGCAGTTGTGAGCTTCTCAAGCAATATGGGCAAGCAGGTCAACAGTTCAATCAAGGGAAGAGCAAACTGCATGAGAACGGCAGTGATGCTGGGAGGTAAAAGCTGATGACAGAGAGCACCTTCAACTTGCTTCTTCTTGTAAGAGTCTAACCATGTACATTTGTGAAACAGGAGTTACTAGGTGTAAACCAAATTATCTATCATTCTGACCACAATGAAGTGTGAAAACCTGAGCTGGTATATAGTCTGCCTGAGTTCTGTGATGGTGTACAGGGAAAACTGCTCAGTTCTTTGAAGAAGTCATCAGCAGCAGCAACCTTCTCTGATTCCTGATGCATGTGAGAACCTTATCTGAGGTTTCTGTCATGGCAAGTTCAGAATATATTGCAAGTGATCATTATAAAAGTGGCAATATTTCACATGTCGCTGAAACCAAATCAACATTCTGAAATTAAATACGTTCTGTACTGTAATTGTTATATTTCAGCAAGAAATTGCATTAAATTGATTTTTTTTAACTAATGCAGAACTTTCAAAAGAAAAAAGATCTTTGTCATACTAAACACAACTTAGCAATAAATGAGGTAGATTGTCAGGTTACAAGGAGACCTAATGGTAATCTAATAATCCTGACCACAGATATTCCCTAATAAGAACATACAATGTTGAAAATATTCAGCACATCTATCAGCATCTGTGGCAAGAGAAGCAGAGTCAATGTTTCAAATCTGTGTCCTTGCTTCAGAACTTGTGTGGAGTTCTGTGGACTCAGTATACCGAACTGAAAATGAGTGTGGAATCTTATAGGGATGTGTATGATATGGGCTATGGTGAGAAATGTAGCAGAATTGCATGTAAATTTTAATGAGGCATTTCTCATTTCATCTTTGAATTAGATTTGACATTGAGGTGAGATTCTTGCTAGATAGTGGCGAGTTGCCCAATTAAAGGGATTACTGTTTGTGAGCAATGTTAGATCTCAGCTCATTTATAAGCAGCTTTTTATAATGTGGGCAAACTGGATGTCCAGAGTTCTCGATATAGAAATTGGAGCAGTTACCTGGCAACATGAAGTCATCGCTTGCTCCCAATGTTGGAACCACGAATCAAAGAGTCTTTACAAATACACTAAAGACAAAAGGGTAACTAGGGAGAGAATAGGGCCCCTCAAAGATCAGCAAGACGGCCTTTGTGTGGAGCAGCAGAAAATGGGGGAGATACTAAATGAGTATTTTGCATCAGTATTTACTGTGAAAAAGGATATGGAAGATATAGACTGTAGGGAAAAAGATGATGACATCTTGCAAAATGTCCATATTACACAGAAGGAAGTGCTGGATGTCTTTAAACAGGTAAAGGTGGACAAATCCACAGGATCTGATCAGGTGTACCTGAGAACTCCATGGGAAGCTAGAGAAGTGATTGCTGGGCCTCTTGCTGAGATATTTGTATCATCGATAGTCACAGGTGAGATGCTGGAAGACTGGAGATTGGCAAACATGGTGCCACTGTTTAAGAAGGGCGGCAAAGACAAGCCAGGGAACTATAATCTAGTGAGCCTGACGTCGGTGATGGACAAGATGTTGGAGGGAATCCTCAGGGACAAGATGTATATGTATTTGGAAAGGCAAGGACTGATTAGGGATAGTCAACATGGCTTTGAGCGTGGGAAATCATGTCTCACTAACTTGATTGAGTTTTTTGAGGAAGTAACAAAGAGGATTGATGAGGGCAGAGAGGTAGATGTGATGGACTTCAGTAAGGCGTTTGTTAAGGTTCCCCATTGAAGACTGATTAGCAAGGTTAGATCTCATGGAAAATAGGGAGAACTAGCCATTTGGATACAGAACTGGCTGAAAAGTAGAAGACAGAGGGTGGTGATGGAGTGTTGTTTTTCAGACTGGAGGTCTGTGATCAGTGGAGCGCCACAAGGATCGGTGCTGGGTCCTCCACTTTTTGTCATTTACATAATTGATTTGGATGCGAGCATAAGAGGTACAGTCAGTAAGTTTGCAGATGACATGAAAATTGGAGGCATAGTGGACAGAGAAGAGGGTTACCTCAGATTACAACAGGATCTTGGCCAGATGGAGCAATGAGCTGAGAAGTGGCAGATGGAGTTTAATTCAGATAAATGTGAGGTGCTGCATTTTGGGAAAGCAAATCTTAGCAGGACTTATACACTTAATGGTAAGGTCGTAGGGAGTGTTACTGAACAAAGAGAGCTTGGAGTGCAGGTTCTTAGCTCCTTGAAAGTGGAGTCTCAAATTGATAGGATAGTGAAGAAGGCGTTAGATATGCTTTCCTTTATTGGTCAGAGAATTGAGTACAGGATTTGGGAGGTCATCTTGCGGCTGTACAGGACATTGGTTAGGCCACTGATGGAATATTGCATGCAATTCTGGTCTCCTTCCTATTGGAAAGATGTTGTGAAACTTGAAAGAGTTCAGAAAAGATTTGCAAGGATGTTGCCAGGGTTGGAGGATTTGAGCTATAAGGAGAGGCTGAACAGGCTGGGGCTATTTTCCCTGGAGCATCGGAGTCTGAGGGATGATCTTATAGATGTTTATAAAACTATGAGGGGCATGGATAGGGTAAATAGGCAATGTCTTTTCGCTGGGGTCAGGGAGTCTGAGACTAAAGGGCATAGGTTTAGGGTGAAAGGGTAAAGATATAAAAGAGACCTAAGGGGCAACATTTTCATACAGAGGGTGGTATGTGTATGGAATGAGCTGCCAGAGAAAGTGGTGGAGGCTGGTACAATTGCAACATTTAAGAGGCATTTGGATGGGTATATGAATAGGAAGGGTTTGGAGGGATATGGGCGGGGTGCTGGCAGGTGGGACTAGATTGGGTTGGGATATCTGGCCGGCATGGACGGGTTGGCCTGAATGGTCTGTTTCCATGCTATACATCTCTATGACTCTATGACTCTATCTCAGTGCATGCTTTTTGAGGCGCCAGCCGCATAAACTCCTTAGCTGTGGATATTAGCATCTGTCATGGCCAGTGTCTAAGGCCATTGAGGCATATTTGCAATCTATTTATAGTAGACATTTGCACTTCAGTGCTGCACCTTTGGTTAAAATGGCACTTTAGGAAGCCACTTCTAATCTGCTGATATCTGCATTTTACTGCAACACATTCAAAACATCAGAGCCAGCTTAGAGGGGATGTTGGTTGCAACCTACACACCACCTTCTACCTTTCTGAGAAACCATGTTAATTCTGAATACAATGTGTGAAATGAAACCCTGATCCAGCTGTTTTGTGTTAAGCAGCTGAAAAGATTCCTCTCAATGATTCCTGAACAAGCAACAACAAACAACTGTCATTGGTGACATGGGATACATGTGCCAGGACATTAACCAAAAGCCACCTGGAAAATTTCTTGCTTATCATTGCTCTGGATACTTGTTTCATAATAAATCAATAAATTTGTTTTTTTTAAATAAAGGCGCAAGATTGATGGGTCCTTTCATTCTGAACCTAATATAAAGAAGGTATACAATTGATGTATTGGTAACTGCTAAATTATTCAAATCATGTTATGAGCAATGGAATAGTGGGACTGCAGAAAGACTACCCATTCCTTCAGGCTTGTTTTAACCGAGCTTAAAGAGAAATAAATAATTACAATTTTATATCCATTACAGAGACATGGCAACGCGGTCACATGGATTGGGAACTAAATATTGCTGGGTACATGATATGCAGGAAATGAACGAAGGTAGGAAAAGGTGAAGGTGTACCTCACTTAATTAATGTTACATTAGAGACAGATGACTAATGCTCGAGAAATCAGGATGTCGAGGCAGTTCAGGGAGAGATGAGAAACGAAAGATGCATTCAGTTAGTATTGTATTCCTAACAGAAACCACACAGCAAAACAGAGTAAAAAACAAGACAGCTTGGCTAATAGGCACAGCAATAATTATGGGGAATTTTAATTAACTTGTAGATGAGAAAAACCAAAGGGTAACTTAGATAAGGAATTTACAGGATGTTGTTGGCATGGTTTCTTGGACTCATACATTCTGAGCCAACCAGTTAGTAAACTATCCCAGGTCTCGTACTGTGTAACAGGAGAGGATGAATCAACAAGCCTTTAATGAAGGTGCCCTGAGGAAGCAGTGGCCAAATGTGATTCATTTTTACATTCAGTACAAAGGAGTGAAGAGTGCAGACATCTTTTTGTTCACCTCCCCACTTATATATCCTGTGCCAGGCAGTAACAAGATGTTCTTATTGTTGTCACAATGATTTCCCCATTTCTGCCATGTGTCAAGGTAAAGAACTGAGCAGAGTTGAGGTACTTTCTATCAAAACAGATCATAAGTTTGGAACAACGCAGGCTACATTACACTTGCTTCATTCCAGTTGTGCAGAATACTTGGCAGAGAGCTGGAGACAGGTTGCTTTTCTGTGTGATTTCAGAGGAAGGAACTTAAACAGGAGCATTACATGATTGAAAAATGAAGAATGCGGGTAGGCTGGAACCTAACTAATTAAAACAAAATCCATATAATATAGGAGACAATAAACATTCTACTTACTCAGAAAGTCACATGAGAAATAGTTATGAAGATGGTAACCCAGTTCCCCACAAACCTCTCTAACTGTAGCATGTATTGGAGAAATGCCTTTCGATGATTCTCCTGTAATTATAAGATGAAATTTTAAGTTACTTTATGCTTAATGTAAAATGTATGTGAATTAAAATAAGTCAGGGTTGTGGGATCAGCTTTACATTCAGCTCCAAAACCATTTAAAACAGGATAGTGGCAGGCTTCACTTTATCCCCATAACCCTTGATTCTCTTAATTATTAGAAACCTGTCTATCTCAGGCTGCAGTCTACTTAACAACCTAGCCTCGACAGCTTTTTGTGGTAAAGAGCTTCACAGATTTATCATTCACTAAGAGAAAATAATTCCTCTTTATTGCTGTTTTAAATGGGTGATTCCTTACACAGAGATCACTTCCTCTGGCCCTAGAACCTTGAAAATCTTACATATTTAATAAGGTCTCCACTTTTTCTTCAAGACTCGAATGAATACAAGCTCAGTCTACTCATAGCAAAATCCATCTATCCCTATAATCAACTAACTGAACCGTTCTGGACTGCATCTAATACCATTATGTGTTTCCTTTGATAAGGGGACTCACAGTATTCCTGCTGTGGTGTTGTATGGTTTTATCAAAATTTTCATATTTTAATATTTCATTCCCTTTGAAATAAAGAATTTTTTTAAGATTACTATAAGTGCATCCACTACATCTGCAGCTATTTCCTAAAACTTTTAGGATGCATTCCATCATGTCCAGACGGCTGGTTGGCCTTTAGCCCTATTGTTAATCCAACTGCTTTTCCCCTGTGATAACTGTTCTTTTTTGCTCTTCTCTTCATTTAGGTCCTTGATTGTTTAATATCTTTAAAATACAATTAGTGTCCTCCAGTGAGCAGACTGATGTAAAATATTTGTTCAACTTTTCTGCCATTTTCTGGCTCCCCATTATTTACTCAGTCTCATCCTCTAAGGGGCCTACATTTGCTATTGTCTCTTTCTTCCTTCTTATACTTTGAAATAAGCTCTTACTGAACCATTTTGAAGTTACTCATTAGTTTGCCTTCAAAGTTTATTTTCTCCTACTTTCTTTTTTTGTCAGTTTTTAAAACATTTTCAATCGTTTGATTTCCCATCAACCTTTTTCATATTTCACGTGTTTTTCTTTTAACTTGATACTGGCAATCAATACCAATTCCTCAATCCAGGCAGAGAGATATGACTTAGAGTGTAAATTCAGCTCAATGCTTCTTTCTGTCCATTAATTTGCATGAAAAATCATGTGCTAAGATCCATTATTTCAGGTATTGCATTCCTTCAAGCACCACACTGGCCAGCATGGAATCAATTTTATGATTCGCTACTAATGTTGAACAGAATGATTTCAGTTTTCTCTCTTGACAAAATAATTATTAATTTGAATTACAGTACCGTTGGTATCAGCAATCCTGCAACCCCCACACCAAATGCTTGCTCATTTTTACATATGAATGTCAGCAGACTATTTGATCCTGGGGTTTAGCACATACATCCATAGAATTTCTTCTTGGAGTGGACTAATTAGTTCAGGAATTGTATCTTGAAAGTTAACCCATGGAAAGCGACTGGCCCAGGTGGAGTTCTTGGCCTGCAGTCAAACAAGCTGGAGGGAGCATTCACAGACATTTTTAACCTCTCCATACTGTGATCTGAAATCCCCATTCCCTTCAGGAAGACCACAATTTTCCCCGTCCCAAAGAAAGATCATGTGGTATGCCTTAATGAGTACTGGTCAGTGGCTCTGACCTACATGATGCTAATGTTGATCTCTCTCTCTCTCTGCGCCTTCTCTGCAGCTGTGACACTGTATTCTGCACTCTGTTTTGCTGCCCTGTTGCACATTATATGGTACAATCTGTCTGTATAGTATGCAAAACAACACTTTTCACTGTATCTTGGTACATGTGGCAGCAATAAATCAATTAATCAATCAAACAATCTCTCTTCCAAGCTGAGCAGAGACTATTGGTCCATTACAATCCTAGCTGAGATCAGAGTCAATTTGAAGTGTTCCATTGACCAAGGAATGTGTCAGCTACAAATTATACACTACAACAAGTTGGAACTTCAAGGTAGTATTTGATAGGATATGACAACAAAGAGCAATAGCAAAACTGGTATGAATGAGAATCAGTCAAAACGTTTGATTAGAGTCATACCTAACAGAAAGAAACATGATTGAGATTGTTGGAGGTATTCTTCAGGATGGTTTTCTAATCCCAACCAGCTTTAGCTATTTCAGCATGTTTTTTTTTAATTCATTCACGGGATGAGTGCACGACTGGCTAGGCTAGCATTTATTGCCAACCCCAGAGGGCAATTAAGAGTCAATCACATTGCTGTGAATCTGAAGTCACATGCTGACTAGACCAAGGATGGAATTTCCTTCTGTAAATGACGTTAGTGAACCAGATGTGCTTTTACAACAATCAACAACAGATTCATGGTTGAATTCAAATTCCACCATCTGCCATGCAGGAATTTGAACCTTGGTCCCCAAAACATTGCCTAGGTCCCTGAATTAATAGTCCAATAATACCACGAGGCCATAGCCTCCTCTCCTTTTGCTACCATAAGGTTCGAAGCTGGGACATTCACTGGCGATTCCATAATGTTCTGCACCATTTGAAACTGTGATTGATTACTTGTCAACATCCAGACCCTGGCTGATCAGTAGCAGACAATTGCTGTCTCCGGCAAGCAAGAATCCCATGATCATCCCTTGATATTCAATGGCATTACTCCCATTACATCCCCACTGTGAACGTCCTTGGGGGCGGGGTTACCATTGACCCGATATTGAACCTGACGAGCCATATAAATTGTGTGACTACAACAGCAGGGTAATAAGTTGGAAAACAGATCAGCAATGAATGTTAGCCTAGCCAGCAATGCCTACATCTCATGAAAATGTTTAAAAGTTAAATTTGACTCTTAGCTAACCAGGTCCTTTTTTTTAACTGTTTGATTCAAAAATCTTTAAGTGGATTTACTTTGCTGAAAGTTCATTCATTTCTTTGCTGACATAAGATCGTGTCCTTGTTCTGTGACTAGTACTCATTGACGTCTGAGCTCCTATCCAGTTATAGTGTGGAGTAGACTAATTATAGAAAGACCAAGCCATTAAAAGAGGTCAGGGGGAAATTTTAGAAAACACCACAGAGAGATGTCACAGAGGTCAGGATCTGAAGCTGGAGCAAGTAAAAAGAAAGATGCTTCAAAGAAAGTATTTAATAGGTGGTGGTGAGTTTGATTATTTGATGTCGGGACAGTCTGGTGAGCGGCGACAGAGAGATTGTGTGTTGTGGTCTGTAATTGTTAGCACGTGGGAAGTCATGCCATGGCTTTAACAGTAAGGATGAGCATTGCCGGCTGGAAAACAAGCTACCAATCAAAGATGTAACATAGGAGAAGATTGGATACTTAGTGCAGCCCTTGAAAGTATTTTCATCACAATTGTGGTAATCCAAATCCTTGCTTCTGTGCTTCCTTCTGCTGCAGCTGCTTCTCCCTTCTCAGCTGAGCAGTAAATGAGGCAACCCTGTTAACTTGACATCCAGCAAATCGTGCTCCTGCTTGTTTTTGTAATAAAATCATTTTTAAAAAAATATAGACAGATAATTAGCTTGATTCACAACTCCTTACAAGGAGGATTAGTTTGATATGATTGTAGAGTGTGTCTCCACTGAGCTTCGATTAAATGTGAGTGCCCTGCTGGATACCAACTCGGTATTCAAAGGCCAGGCTGCTGATCTTCTGCACTTTTAGAGCTTTTTCTTTCACATAATTATGTAATGCCCCATATCTTGCTATAGGACAATGGTCATTGCAGCAATGTGGTCTGGAATTATGCACTGACATTACCCAGTATATCCAATGGGCAATTACTTGGAATCTGTAGTCCTTCACAAAATCCTCAACTCTGTGTCAGAGTTGGAGGCTTTAGAATGTTCCTTCTTGTAATAGTGACCAAGGGAAGACTAAAGGAGCTAAACGCTTCTGTAACTCCTGACTAACTATAAAAAAACAGAGTGTCCCCATTCCTCCCCCAATGTCTAACCTGAGCACCCCCTCCCCATCACCTGTCCTGATCCCATGGTCTCAGCCCTGCCCTCCATACCCACACTTTACCCCAAGAATCTCCTCACCGTGCATGAAGCCAGCTCCCCCATGATTTCGCCCTGCACCAAACTTCCCACCTCTTGAATTCACCACTCCTCCCCCAACATCCCTCAAACTGCATCTGAACTGATTACCCCATGGACACATTATGGTTTTGACCTCAACCAATTCCTGTCCTCAATTCTCCACTTCCTGACCAAATCTGAATGAAATCTCCCACATGGCCACCATTCCCAAACAGACCTGCCCCAACATCCACAGTAACCACCCCAAGTCTATGCTCTTGACCTACCTTAAGCCCTCAGCCACTCACATTTCACTCCAACCCCCACCCACCTGCCACACTTACGAGTTATCCACTTTGTGTTATATCCTTTGTCTTTCAGTGCCCCCATCTAGTTGGCAGCCTAAACCTAACTCCTTGACACCATAACATCTCAACCACCTGACACTCTACTCCTCACCCACCAGACATGCTCTGCCACTCATCTTTTTGGCACTATACCCCCATTCCCCTGACAATCACTAACACCACACTTAACTTGTCTCAGTCAATGTCAAAATGGTTTTAGAAGTTTTAAACACTGGAATATGGCAATTGTTGCTGTAAAAGTGAGGCACAGCTCCAGCTCTGCTCCACTCTAAATCTGCATGCATTTACCACTAGACTGAATAGCTGTTGCATTATTTCAATTTCCCACTCAGATTTAGAGTCGCAGTCATAGAGATGTACAGCACGGAAACAGACCCTTTGGTACAATTCGTCCATGCCAACCAGATATCCCAACCCAATCTAGCCCCATCTGCCCACAGCCACCCCATATCTCTCCAAACCCTTCTTATTCATATACCCATCCAGATGCCTTTTAAATGTTGAAATTATACCAGCCTCCACCACTTCCTCTGGCAGCTCATTCTATACCTGCACCACCCTCTGAGTGAAAATGTTACCCCTTAGGTCTCTTCTTTATCTCTCCCCTCTCACCCTAAACCTATGGCCTCTAGTTCTGGACTCCCCCACCCCAGGGAAGAAACTTTGTCTATTTATCCTCTCCATGTCCCTCATGATTTTATAAACCTCGAAAAGGTCACCCCCTCAGCCTCTGTCACTCCAGGAAAAATAGCCCCAGCCTGTTCAACCTCCCCCGATAGCTCAAATCCTCCAACCCTGGCAACATCCTTGTAAATCTTTTCTGAACCCTTTCAGCTTTAAAACTGATTTCAGTTATGAAATTCCATTAGAATTCAGAAAGACAATCATGAATTTTAAAATCTAAATGACTTGAGTTACAATTAAACAGCTCACACGTGCTGACTCAGAAGGCTAAATGTGGCAATCTGTTTTTCTAGAATTGTATGTGGTCAGTGGGGTGTGGTTGTCAGTTAGCCTGTCTGCTGTCTCTCTATACTCTTCTAATTCCAGAAAATCTGCCATTTTCTGTTTTACTTTAAGCCTCCTGACTATACAGGTTTGCAACAATGAACAGAATTCTATTCTCCTGCATTCCACTGAAACTCAATTGTATGTTTTGTAATAAAATGCCATTTGCTTTGAATGACTTGGCTTAGATGCATTTGTGAACATTTTCACACTTGGAGTCCTCACCCACAATTTGTCCTCCCACATTTAAGTTTCTGGTGCATCAGTGAAAAAAAACAGCTTGTGCAGTATTAATGCAGAAGCAACAGAAATCTGACACAATCTTCAATAATCTCACCCTTCCTGACCTTACTGAAGTATGATACTCACCTCTGAATAAAGTGCAGCACTGACCGATACAGGTTTTCCTTATTATTCAAGATTATATAATTCAGAGACTAATTTTTAATCTGCTGATGAACCTATTCTTTTTTTCTCAGTCTTTCAAAAATTCTCTTGTACTGATGGTGAAAACAAAATATAGATATGTTCAGAAGTGTTTCTTTCATATTTCAGCATTGATAAGCTCACCTTTTTGATAGCACCAGAAACAATACAACTCCACATTAAGAATGATATTAAACATTTAAAAAAAAGTTGATTCATATTGCACTTGAAATGTAAGCTCTGTTTTCTCTCAATGTGTTCTGTCAGATCTGCCATGTTTCTCCAATTTGTTTAAAATAGTAAACAAACAGAAATGATTGAGGAATTACGTTGAGGATAAGTTGAGTATACATAATCTTTAAAAATAGTTTAAACATTTTGCATGTGTAAATCAAAGTAATGCCACAAGGATCGGTGCTGGGCCCTCTATTTTTTGTCATTTACATAAATGATCTGGATGCGAGCATAAGAGGCACAGTTAGTAAGTTTGCAGATGACACCAAAATTGGAGGTGTAGTGGACAGCGAAGAGGGTTACCTCAGATTACAACAGGATCTGGACCAGATGGGCCAATGGGCTGAGAAGTGGCAGATGGAGTTTAATTCAGATAAATGCTGCATTTTGAGAAAGCAAATCTTAGCAGGACTTATACACTTAATGGTAAGGTCCTAGGGAGTGCTGCTGAACAAAGAGATCTTGGAGTGCAGGTTCATAGCTCCTTGAAAGTGGAATCGCAATTAGATAGGATAGTGAAGAAGGCGTTTGGTATTCTTTCCTTTATTGGTCAGAGTATTGAGTACAGGAGTTGGGATGTCATGTTGCGGCTGTACAGGACATTGGTTAGGCCACTGTTGGAATATTGTGTGCAATTCTGGTCTCCTTCCTATTGGAAAGATGTTGTGAAACTTGAAAGGGTTCAGAAAAGATTTACAAGGATGTTGCCAGGGTTGGAGGATCTGAGTTACAAGGAGAGGCTGAACGGGCTGGGACTGTTTTCCCAGGAGCATCGGAGGCTAAGGGGTGACCTTATAGAGGTTTATAAAATTATGAGGTGCATGGATAGGATAAATAGACAAAGTCTTTTCCCTGGGGTCGGGGAGTCCAGAACTAGAGGGCATAGGTCAAGGGTGAGAGGGAAAAGATATAAAAGAGACCTAAGGGGCAATCTTTTCACACAGAGGTTGGTACGTGTATGGAATGAGCTGCCAGAGGATGTGGTAACATTTAAGAGGCTTTTGGATGTTATATGAATAGGAAGGGTTTGGAAGGATATGGGCCGGGTGCTGCCAGGTGTGACTAGATTGGGTTGGGATATCTGGTCGGACTGGACAGTTTGAACCGAAGGATCTGTTTCCATGCTGTACATCTCTATGACTCTATTATCATGGAGAATTTCAGTTATTGGCATCCATTTGCAAAGATTCCAGTGCTTTCTAGATTCATCATGTGAGGTTAAGCATAATTCTTGAGAGGGAAATGAGATTGTCTTCCTATTTCCTTACTCACTATCACAATCGTTCCAACATTTTTAAGAAATGTAAAACCAGGT
Organism: Hemiscyllium ocellatum; assembly: GCF_020745735.1. NCBI lineage: Eukaryota > Metazoa > Chordata > Chondrichthyes > Orectolobiformes > Hemiscylliidae > Hemiscyllium > Hemiscyllium ocellatum. The sequence continues at coordinate 50,441,004 of NC_083402.1, forward strand.
ATAGTATAAAACAGGGACAGAGACTGGAGTTGTGCATGTTTTTGAGTTTTCTTTTCACAATGACTAAAATGCATAATTAACACTTGCCCATAATAGCTCTATATACTGGATTAAATCAATCTATTTTTGAACTCGAGTTTTACCACCTTAATAATATTCAGCATATGATGGCTTTCAGAGAGAGTTACCTTGTGAATTTCCTGTCCCATTGATGTCCATGCCTGTATAACTTGGGCGAGAGTAGTTGGACTGCCTGGAAAAGTCTGTGCAGCATTTAAAAATAATGTTTGATCTTGATGCTTCAGTCACAGACTAGAGGAAAACCAACAGATATCAATGTATTAAGGTGAAATAAAAGTCCTTGACATCAAGGCATCAAGAAGTTCGAGCAAAATTGGAGTCAATGGGAGTCAGGGGGGAGAACACTGGTTAGAGTCATGCTGCATGCAAAGAAAGATAGTTGTGGTTATTGGTAGTCAATTATCTCTAGGATGTTACTGGGTAATGGTCTAAGCCCAACCATCTTCAGCTGCTTCATCAATGACCTTCCTCCTATCATAAGGTCAGGGTTGGGATATTCATTGATGTCTGAGCCAAGTTTAGCACAGTTCATGACTCGTCAGATGCTGAAATGGTTTGTGTCCAAATGCAGTATGACGTGGACTGATATGTGGCAAGTAATAATAATGCCTTGAAAATGCCAGTGTGATGGAACACTTCCTACTTGCCTGGATGAATGCATTTCTGACAACACTCACAAAGTATGATGCCACCCAAAACAAAGTAATCCACTAGATTAGCACCCAATCCAACACATTTGAGATTTATACAGTCGGAGAAGTGTGTACAATCTACAAGATACACTGTATAAAGTCACCAAGCATCTTTTAACAGAATCTTCCAAACTCATGACATTTACCAACTAGAAGGACAAGAGCAGCATGTACGCAGGCATATCACCTGCAAGATTGCCCCCAAACCACAAACAACCTGATTTGGATCTATATAACTGTTTCTTTAGTGTCACTGGTTCAAAATCTCAGATCTCCCTTTCTAACGCATTGTGGATGTCCCTATACTCCCACAATTGCACCTTCTCAAAAAAAAACAGTTCACCATAGCAATGTGCGCATCCAATGAATGAATGAAAATAGTGTCAGTAATCTTTTTAATAAGATTACAGAATTGTATTCAATCACCAAGTGTACACAAAAGCAGAAGGAATGGCACCAAGCCATTGAAGGAGAATTCTTTCAGCAGGTAATGAAGGCAGAGCATTCTGTTTTCACTTTCTGGATGCGACCATACCTACACAGAGGTATTAGTCATATTACCCACTGAGTACCAACTCTTTCCCTCCATAGACTGAAGATGAGTTCCAAATCTTCAGTAGTGCTAAGACATTGCATATCCATCATTCTTTTTCAGGTCTGCCAATACACCGGCCCATTCTTCATTTTCTAGAACCATAGAACCGTGGTGGGTGACACAGTGGCACAGTGGTTAGCACTGCTGCCTCACAGAGCCAGAGACCTGGGTTCAATTCCCACCTCAGGTGACTGTCTGTGTGGAGTTTGCACATTCTCCCCGTGTCTGCGTGGGTTTCCTACGGGTGCTCCGGTTTCCTCCCACAGTCCAAAAATGTGCAGGTTAGGTGAATTGGCCATGCTAAATTGCCCGTAGTGTTAGGTGAAGGGGTAAATGTAGGGGAATGGGTCTGGGTGGGTTGCACTTCAGCGAGTCGGTGTGGACTTGTTGGGCCTAAGGGCCTGTTTCCACACTGTAAGTAATCTAGTAAGAACCCTACGCAGGTTATGGCATAGATAGAAATCATTCCACTCATCGTATCTGAGCCAGATTAACTTGAAAATACATCCCTTCATAGGTGGTTTGTAATTTATCTTCACCATACCCTATGTTAACTAACTCTCACCACTACATGCATAGAAAATAATACAATTCCTTTGACTAATAACCTCTTATTTAATAATCTCATACCTCTTTACTGCAGCTTCTTTAAGTAAAATGATAAAGTCTCCTTGATTGAGAGTATAACTCTCATCTTCCTGCAGATAAGGATATCCACAGCAGGTTTTCTCAATTGTCAGTACCACATCTCCTTTGACAGTTGTACAATTTGTGGTGGGGAGAGGCAGAGCTGTTGTTATGGAACATAGAAATGTAGGCCACATTGTGTCAGTGCTAGGTTACAAATTAATTTGCTGTGTTTTTGTCCTGGTCTCCCATGAATCCAAACCATCATAATATTTCATCCATTTACTAATTTCCTGAGTGGTATTGAATGCCTGTGGTGTGGGCCCATCACCAGCTGGAAACAGTGTTGACATAATGAAATTAAGTCACCAAACAATAATTTAGCTCAGGCCTCCAAGCCCCATTGAAGGGTGACTGTCTTCAGCGGCAGCAGCAACTCGAAGGACAGGAGTTTGGATCAGGGGTCTGCCGGGAGCGGTGAGTCACTGATTTGAACTTTTAAAAACTTACCACGAGCATGGGAGTCCTCCATTTCTGTTTTTCAGCGGCAGCAGCAACTCAAAAGGTGGGAGCTTGCACCAGGGGCCTACTGGGAGCAGTGAGTCACTGATTTGTGCACTTAAATTTGAAGTAATAGAGCAGAAGTTTCTGGGAGAGGAGGGACTTTTTACTTATTTTTCCGTCCAGCCATATCAGTCAGTGTTTTCTTAATCCAAGACCTTATCTTTATAGGGCCTCCCACCAACCACCTCCTATAACCTTAAAAACCAGGGACATATCAGATAATCATCTCTTCTTTTTTACTTTGTGACTAGGGGATGAGCAGAGATGGCAGTGCAGGGAGAGCAATGTTCCTCCTGAATGATGTTTGAAGTGAGGGACACTATTAGTGTCCCATCCAAGTACATCTGCAGGAAGTGCACTTAACTCTCGCTCCTCTAAGACCGTGTTAGGGAACTGAAGCAGGAGCTAGATGAACTTCGGATCATTCGGGAGGCAGAGGCTGTGATAGATAAGAGTTATAGGGAAGTAGTTACTCCTACGCACGAAGAAAGCTAGGTGACTGTTCGGAGGGGGAAAACACAGTCAGTAGAGGGATCCCCTGTGATCGTTCCCCTGAAAAAACATGTATACCATTTTGGATACTGTTGAGGAGGATGACTTACCAGAGGTATGCAGTGGGGCCCAGGTCTCTGGCACAGAGCCTGTCCCTGTTGCACAGAAGGGAAGAAGGGAAAGGAGGAGAGTGTTAGTCATTGGGGACTCAATAGTTAGAAGTTCAGATAGAAGGTTTGTCGGGAACTAATGAGTCTCACAGTTGGTGTGTTGCCTCCCAGGTGCCAGGATCCGTGATATCTCAGATCGTATCTTTGGGGTCCTGAAGGGAGAGGGTGACCAGCCTCAAGTCATTGTCCATGTAGATACCAACGACATAGGTAGAAAGAGGGTTAGGGATGTAAGGCAGGATTTCAGGGAAAGCTAGGGTGGAAGCTGAGAGCTAGAACAAACAGAGTTGCTATCTCTGGTTTGTTACCCATGCCACGTGATCACGTGGCAAGGAATAGGGAGAGATATCAGCTGAACACGTGGCTGCAAGGATGGTGCAGGAGGGAGGGTTTCAGGTTCTTGGATAATTGGAGCTTATTCTGGGGAAGGTAGGACTTGTACAAACAGGACAGTCTTCACTTGAACCAGTGGGGTACTAATATCCTGGGTGGGAAATTTGCTGGTGCTGTTTGTGTGGGTTTAAACTAGCTCAGCAGGGGAATGGGAACAGGAGGTGTAGCTGCAGTGCACAGGAGGATGAGAGTAGGAAGGACAGGGACAGGATTTCAGGGTCACAGGAATGTGCTGGCAGACAGCGAAGTGGTTTGAAGAGTGTCGACTTCAACACCAGGAGTATCCAAAATAAGGTAGGTGAGCTTGCAGCATGGATAGGTACCTGGGACTTCGATGTTGTGGCCATTTTGGAGACATGGATAGGGCAGGATGAGGAATGGATGTTGCAGGTGGCAGGGTTTAGATTATTCAGTAAGAATAGGCAAGGTGGTAAAAAGAGGGGAGGCATGACCTTGTTAGTCAAGGATAGTATAACGGTGGCTGAGAGAACAAATGATGAGGACTCGACTTTTGAGGTAGTGTGGGCTGAAGTTAGAAACAGGAGAGGAGAGGTCACACTGCTTGGAGTTTTAATAGGCCTCAACAGAGTTCCAGGGAGGGTGGAAGAGAGGATTAGCAAAATCATTCTGTGTAGGATTGAAAGGAACAGGGTGGTCATTTTGAGGGTCTTTAACTTCCCCAACATTGACTGGAAATGCTATAATTCTAGTACGTCGGATGGATCAGTTTTTGTCCAATGTGTACAGGAAGGTTTGCTGACTTAGTATATCGAAGGGCCGACAAGAGGGAAGACCGCACTGGATCTGATGCTTGGTAATGAACCAGGCCAGGTGTTTGATTTAGTTGGAGGTGAGTACTTTGGAGAGAGTGACCATAATTCAGTCATGTTTAGTTTAGCGATGGAAATGGACAGGTACATGCCACAGGTCAAGAGTTATTGATGGGGCAAGGGCAATTATAATGTGATTAGGCAAGAATTAGGATGCATAGAATGGGGTAGCAAAATGCAGGGTATGTAGACAATGGAAATGTGGAGCTGGTTTAAGTAACAGATATTGCGTGTCCTTGACAGGTATGTCCCTGTCAGACAGGGAGGAAGTGATAAGGTAAGGGAACCGTGGTTTACTACAGAAATTGCATCTCTTGTTATGAAGAAGAAGGAGGTTTATGTGTTGATGAGTAAGATGGTTCAGATGAGGTGATGGAGAGTTACAGATCAACTAGGAAGGATTTAAAGAGAGAGTTAAGAAGAGCAAATAGAGGACACAAGCAGTCTCTAGCAAATAGAATAAAGGAGAACCCTAAAGCTTTCCATTGGTATGTGAGGAATAAAAGGATGATTAGGGTAGGAGTAGGGCCAGTCAAAGACAGAAGTGAGAAGTTGAGTGTGGACCCTTTGGAGATCGTAGAGGTGCTAAACGAACATTTCTCATTGGTTTTCACTCAGGAAAAGGAGAATATTGTAGAGGAGAAGAATGAGGTATGAGATATTAGACTAGAAAGGATCGAGGTTAGTTATGAGAAGGTGTTATCAATTCTAGAAGGAGTGAAAGTAGACAAGTCCCCTGGGCTGCATGCAGTTTATCTGGATCCTTTGGGAAGTTAGGAAGGAGATAGCAGAGACTTTGGCTTTCATATTTGAGTCGTCATTGTCTACAGGTTTGGTACCAGAGAACTGGAAGTTTGCAAAATGTTGTGCCCTTGTTCAAGAAGGGCAGTAGAGATGACCCAGGTAATTGTAGACCAGTGAGCTTTACTTCTGTTGTAGGAAAGGTTTTGAAAAGGATTATAAGAGATAAGATGTATAATCATCTAGCAAGCAACAATTTGATTTCAGATAGTCAACGTGGTTTCGTCAAGGGCAGGTCATGTCTCACAAACCTCATTGAGTTTTTTGAGAAGGTGACAAAGCATGTAGATGAAGGAAGGGCAGTTGACGTGGTATAAATAGACTTCAGTAAAGCCTTTGATAAGGTTCCATATGGTAGGCTGTTGGAGAAAATGCAGAGGCATGGAATTGAAGATGATTTCGCAGTTTGGATTAGAAACTGGCTTTCTGAAAAAAGGCAGTAAGTGGTGGTTGATGGAAAATATTCAGCCTGGAGTCCAGTTACTAGTGGTGTGCCACAACGATTTGTTTTGGGACTACTGCTGTTTGTCATTTTTATAAATGTCTTAGACGCAGGCATAGGTCGATGGATTAGTAAATTTGCAGACAACACTAAAGTCGGTGTTGGAAGTGTGGAAAAACATTACAGGTTGCAGGGGGACTTGGAGAAACTGCAGAATTGGACTGAGAGGTGGAAAATGGAGTTCAATGCAGCTAAATGTGAGGTGATGCACTTTGGGAAGCATAACAAGAAGGCACAGTACTGGGTCAATGGAAAGATTCTTGGTAGTGTGGATGTGCAGAGGGATCTTGGAGTCCATGTACATAGATCCCTGAAAGTTGCCACTCAGGTGGATAGTGCTGTTAAGAAGGCATACAGTGTGTTAGGTTTCATTCGTAGAGGGATTGAGTTCCGGAACCGCAATATCATGCTGCAACTATACAAAACGCTGATGCGGCCATACGTGGAATATTGTGTTCAGTTCTGGTCCCCATATTTTGGGAAAGATGTGGAAGCATTGGAAAAGGTGCAGTGAAGATTTACTAGGATGTTGCCTGGTCTGGAGGGAGGGTCTTATGAGGAAAGGCTGAGAGACTTGAACCTGTTCCTATTGGCAAGAAGAAGCTAAGAGTGGATTTGATAGAAACACACAAGATGCTCAGAGGATTAGGTAGGGTAGACAGTGAAAGTCTTTTTCCTAGGATGATGATGTCAGCGTGTACAAGGGAGCATAACTACAAATTGAGGGGTGATAGATTTAAGACAGATGTCAGAGACAGGTTGTTTACACAGAGAGTGGTAAGGGCGTGGAATGCCCTACCTGCTAATGTAGTCAACTCAGCCACATTAGGGAGATTTAAACAATCCTTAGATAAGCACATGGATGATTTTCGGATAGTGTAGGGGGACGAGCTGACAATAGCTCACAGGTCGACGCAACATCGAGGGCTGAAGGGCCTGTTCTGCGCTGTATTGTTCTATGTTCTATGAAAGCCTGGTGCTGATTAGATGACCAGGAGAGCGCTCCAGTACTGCTATCAGGAGTGGTGGCCACTTGCAAGAACTGCTGATAGCCTAAATGATGGATCAATGCCAGAACCCCAGGAATAGTGTAAATGAGGCAGTTTCATTGGGGCCAGAGAGGACAGCCATAGTGAGGCAGGCAGAGTAAGGTTGCTGTTTCGAGCAAGTGGGGGGAGAAACACCTTCAGCAGCTCTCTTCTTTGGACAGGGACTATGAAATAGAAGGTACTTCTCCACCTGGCCAAAGACATATCCCCCTAGGGTTTACCTGGTCTGATGGGGCTCCTGCAGGCAGCTGGTTAAGTAACAGAGGTGGCTTTCCACCCCATTAGACAGTCAACTCATCCATTCTTTCTGGTAGAGTAGAAGGAGGCATGAAATGTTGCCTAATAAATTCAAGAAGATGACACTCACCGATTCTTGGCTTCTGCATTCCTTAATGTGGCAGATCAGACACAGCAATAAGTGACAGGGGTGGAGGAAGGAGAGAATAATGAAAGTCAAGCCATTCAGGAATTTCAGCTGGGTGTCATTTCTATTTCTCAAGCAAGTCTCAATTTGCCTGCCACAGAAAACCACACCAGTGGGACACAGAAGACAACTCCACACTGCCATGGGATGCTAAAAGAGCACCTTAATTTCACAAGCATGAGCAGACTATCATCTTTTCCAAATATAGCCTTACCATCTAAAATAATCAGAAGGACAGGTTTAAAAAGAAAGGCACATGTGGGCACTGAGGGAAAGCATAGTGCAAAGGGATATTAAGCTGATAATGTACATTTCGGAATGGAATGGGTGCTGACTTGATGCTTTGACATTGAGTTATACCAGTAGAGACATAAAGGAAAGAGTGCACATCTTTACTACTGATATTTTCACTGAGGTAAAGATGATTACTTTGTGTTGAAAGAGTAACAATGTCTTATGATGTGTCAGAATGGTTCTGGTTTTATTTGAATGTTGGAGGTGTATTGACTTGGTGATGGGGAGCAAATTAAAAATTAGCTTTCTTTCATACAAGACAGACTTCAGTAATAGCATGTGGTATGGTGCATCTTGCCTAGGCCTTTTTTTTTGCTCAATCCTAACATGTTGCTCCACTGTAATAATTTCATATAAGACCAAGCAGCATTTTGCATCCTGTTGCTATGAAGTCCCTAACTGCGGTTAAGAGATGGAGGATTCTGAAATCTGTTTCTACATATCTGGCCCTATGAGATGCATCAAAAAGAAGTGCAGGTGCAGGCTGAGAAGCAAATAAAAAGCCTCTATGTCATGTTTTCCCAGCTGCAGAAACCTGTATTTGAAGATCACTTTGGCTCACCTGTGCCAGGGCTGAAAATGTGTTGCTGGTTAAAGCACAGCAGGTTAGGCAGCATCCAAGGAACAGGAAATTCGACGTTTCGGGCCAGAGCCCTTCATTAGGAATGGGGACCACTTTACTGCTGTTTGTCACAGCTGCCAGGCTTTACGTAACCCAATAAAAAAACTATCCTGAGTACTTTAGCAGCACACACCCACGAAGCTGAAAGCTGCTATGTCATCAATTCCTGCCTCAAAAATCTGCAAATGAGACAACTGGTAAGCTGAACTTACAATTAACTCATGGGATGAGGGTGGTGGCTGAAGACTGTTTCTATTCAAGCTTTCCTGGTCAAATAATTCCTGTATTAGGTGATATACACCAAAATGACAATGTCCTCTAGCATCCCAAACCCTCATTCCGAACGTCTCTGTGTTTGAGTTACAGTTTCGAAATTTCTCAACTGCTTACTCATAAACAAGACTGGACAGGCAATGGCAAATGTCATGCTGCCTCTATCAACTTTGTAGGGCAAATTAACAAATTGCACAGAGACAGTATTCAATCCCCTGGACTAATATTCATGATGTTACTGTGATTTCTCTTCTACCACAATCATATGTTTGCAGAATTTCAGCAGAAACCTTATTATTTATGTTTATATAAAGCTGTTGTGGCAGGGTGGGAAAACTTAAAGAAATTCATACCCGAAGTCTTCCATGGAATTGTTAGAATTTGAACACATGAGTCAATAACACGTGCTTTCATTGTCCATAAATCTTCCATCAAAAATCAATTTATTACTATCACTCGCTCAAAGATTAGAGAAATTAATTTAATAATTTTATAGTTACTACTTCATTTCTACATTATTGGAACATTTCCAGTATGTGTCATTAAAAATCTCTCTCAAAAAAAATAGAATTGTGTCTTATATGTTGATACTAATATGCCTTTCTCAGGTCCCTTCCAGCTCATAATGTAGCTACATTTTTTTCTTAAATAAAACATTCTGGTTAGTATGAATTTACTTGTACATTTCACAGTCTTAACCTTCATTGATGCAAAATAGTTTCAAAGAATTTCCTTTCATTTATATACCTCCAAGGCATCAGCACGGAGGTCCGCATCCATACGAAGGAGCAAGGGGCTGAGAAGGAACTTAAATATAGATGCAGTACTTCAGTATATCAATCTGTATTTGAACATATTATATTGAGTGAATCAAGAATTAAGCCTGTTCTGTTTTTGTGTTCTTGTTCACAATTTGGAAGCTATTCTAATTAACTGAAACATATTTTCCCCAGTAAGTCATTTATGGTTGGTACATCCCAATTTAATGTATAAGGATTGTTTCTGTCTTCAAAATCTGACTGTACTAAGCACAGCAAAAATAAAATCAGTTGTGATTAATGAATTTTAACTACTGTTAGAATTCTCCTCAGCTTCCAACAATATCTCTGTATTTTTAGAAATCACACTCATTTCCAAAGGGAGGATCATAGAGGGCTTATCAGTTGCTACTAATTAAAGAATGTTGCAGCTTTATAGAAGCCTGTGAGGAGGAGTTTAAGCAAAATTTATATTCCCTGTGTATATAGCAAGAACATTTCATAAGCACCAATGGGAGTCTCAGACACAATGAATAGAACTTTTTAAAATATCGCTGTTCAGACTTTCAATTCTGTGGGACCAAATTTCTGAAGGTGGGTGGTGATTTTCCTGGTTATTGATTTGTTAAAAGATGCATTGTTTTGTGATAAAACAATGAATGACAAACTCTTTCAGTGTATCTCATTTCAATTATTCTTATGAAGTAATGCGTACATATTTCCTAATGCAGATTCTGTTACCTCCTGGTTTTAAATTCTGTTTTCTTTGCACAGATACATTCAGTGCTGATTTATTTGTTAGAATTTGAAAAAAAACCCCAAAAGGCAAAAGGTGCTTGTAACATGTACTGAAGTGGTTAAGTGCAGAGTGTCTGAAGCTCAGAATGGAACGAGCAAAGCACAACATGGCAGAGAAAACTCAACCTCCAGTTATTGCTGGCATGCTTCAGAGCTGTGAAGTGAGGCAGCTGTGCTGATAATAGCAGGAGACTGAATTCCAGCTACTGTCCAGCATTTCAGATTGTACCACATTTAGTTACAGGTGAGGAACATAGCACTGAAAATAGTGTTTCAGCTTTGTTGCCACTTAAATGCTTTAAAAAAACTAACACTAAAGTTAGTCAATTTACAATACTTGACTATAATCCTTTCTCCTACAGTTATTGCTGGCAGTCACATGTCTGCTGAGTCTCTGTCAACATTCCCCATCCCTGGCATAGTAATTCCCTAACTTTTGTGTCAGTCTGTCAAGAACATAACAAAGTGAAATCTTGTTGCCTCATCAGCTTATATTTAGGAAGCCTTTAGAATTTAGGAAATGAAATTGGTCTATGAAATGGGCTTGAAAGAATCAGTGATTGAGTTTTTATTCCCCTCAACCTTTGTTTTCAATAAAATTCTCAGTACAATAGCTCAAATACTTTTTGGAGTCTAATTTCCAAGTCTCACTGTCACTTAATCTTGGCAGTGTTTTCTATGTCAAATGAAAAATAAAAAACTGGCATGGTGCAAAAGCAGCTGCCTTTTTGTTCAAGATCTGCTGTAGACCACTCTCTGCCTGAGTCTTTATATCTGTTTCAAAACAAACTGTTCTAAACAAACCAGGCACTTCTCCTTTTCAATTCATGTTTTAACTCTTCATCCAAGATATGGATGTTGGTCGCAAGGGCAGCATATATTACTCATCCCTTATTGCTTTTGGAAAGGTCCTGGTGAACAGCCATGTTGAATCCAGAAAGTAACTTGCTTGGTCACTTCAGAGGGCAGTTAGGATTCATGAACATTGCTGTCAGTTTGGAATCACATACAGATCAGACCGGGGGAAAGGTGGTATTTTCCTTCCATCAACAGAATCAGTGAGCCAGTATATCGTCATAAATGTCTACAGAACAGGAAAAAGCCTTTTGGTCCATCAGGTTTGCACAGATCATAAACAACCACCTACCTATTTCTATCCTATTTTCCAGCACTCAGCTCATGGCCTTGCATGCCTTGGCAATGCAAGTGCATGTCAAAATGCTACTTGAAAGCTATGAGGGGTTTTGCTTCTGCCACCCATACAGACAGTGTGTAACAGATTCCTACCCCCCTCCCCACCGGATGATTTTATTTTCTTCACATCCCTTTTGAACTTGCACTCACACATCTCTCAAAAGGAAATGGCTGTGGTAGCTAGTCTTCTCAGCTCCAGTATACTCCTGCAGGAGTTACTGAGGATTGGTACAGTCTCATCAACCTGTTCAGAGATGTCATTACAAACTCCTGGAGGAGATGAGACTTGAAGCTAGATCTCCTTGCTCAGATATAGAGACACTACCACTGAGCCACAAGAGCCCAAAATGCACATCCTGATTTCCACACAGCCCATCACAAAGAGATCAGCCACTTCCTATCAGGGAATGGAAACCTGGTTTTCCCACATGGCAGGCAGGGCTGCCAACCACTATGCTGACAGGTTTCCTGGATCAACCTTCCTCCCTTCTTGAATAACAGTATGCACTGGCTGTCCTCCAGTTCCCTGGCACCACTCATGTGGCCAGAGATTAAGTGCCAGCACCCATGCTATTTCCTCCTTTGCCTCACTCAACAGCCTGGGATACATTACTTCCGGCCCTGGAGATTTATCCACTTTTAAGCCTGGGAGACCACTCAGAAGCTCCTGTCTGTCTATGCTAATTCCTTGAAGTATATCACAGTTCTTCTCCCTGATTTCTCTGTCCATATTGTCCTTCTCACAGAACACTGGCTCTTTCTGTCATTAATAATGAGCCAGGTGTTTTGTTTATGACAAACAACATTGCTGATAAAACCATTTTTGTTCCAGCTTATTTTTGATTATTTGAATTAAATTAACCAGCTGCAATGATAGAACTTGAATGGGGGGAGGAAACATGTGCTTCCAGAGGCAGAGAGGCTGCAGACTGGAAGTCATTTAATTGGGTGAACTTACAGCATGGGTTGGTACCTGGGACTTCAACGTTGTGGCCATTTTGGAGACATGGATAGAGCAGGGACACGAATGGCTGTTGCAGGTTCCAGGATTTAGATCTTTCAGTAAGAACAGAGAAGATGCTAAAAGAGGGGGAGGTGTGGCATTGTTGGACAGTATTGCAGTTGCAGAAAGGACGTTAGGGGACTCATCAACTGAAGTAGCATGGGTTGAGGTTTGAAACAGGAAAGGAGAGGTCACCCTGTTGGGAGTTTTCTAGCTGCCTCCGAGTAGTTCCTGAGATGTAGAGGAAATTATAGCAAAGATGATTCTCGATAGGAGTGAGAGAGACAGGGTAGTTGTCATGGGGGGCTTCAACTTTCCAAATATTGACTGGGAGCATGATAGTACAAGTACTACAGATCGGTCAGTTTTTTGTCCAGTGTGTGCAGGAGGGCTTCCTGACACAGTATGTAGAAAGGCCAACAAGGGGCGAAACCACATTAGATTTGGTACTGTAATGAGCCCGGCCAGATGTTAGACTTGGAAGTAGGTAAGCACTTTGGTGATAGCGATCACAATTCTGTTATGTTTACTTCAGTGATAGGAAGGGATAAGTGTATACCACTGGGCAAGAGTTACAGCTGGGGGAACGGCAATTACGATGCGACTAGGCAAGATTTAGGAAGCATAGGATGGGAAGGAAACTGCAGGCGATGGGCACATTAGAAATATGGAGCTTATTCAAGGAAAAGTTCCTGAGTGTCCTAGATAAGTATGTACCTGTCAGGCAGAGAGGAAACTGTAGAGTGTAGGAGCCATGGTTTATGAAGGAAGTGGAATGTCTCCAAGAGGAAGAAGACTCAGTTAGGGTGCTTGAAGATTACAAGGTAGCCAGAAAAGACCTAAAGAGAGCTCAGAAGAGCCAGGCGGATAGGATCAGGGTAAACCCTAAGGCTTTCTGTCGGTGTTTAAGGAATAAAAGAATGAGGAGAGTAAGATTAAGGCCAATCAAGGATAGTTGTGGGAAGTTGTGTGTGGAGTCAGAGGAGATCGGGGAAGCACTAAATATTTTTTGACTGTCTTTTTCTAGAGTGAATACTGTGTTGTCAAGGAGAATACTGAGATTCAGGATACTAGACTAGATGGGATTGAGGTTCACAAGGAAGAGGTATTAGAAATCCTGCAGAGTGTGAAAATAGATAAGTCCACTGAGCTGGATGGGATTTATTCTAGGATCCTTTGGGAAACCAGGGAGGAGGTTGCCGAGCCTTTGGCATTGATCTTTAAATCGTCATTGTCTACAGGAATAGTGCCAGAAGACTGGAGGATAGTAAATGTGGTTCCCCTGTTCAAGAAGGAGAATAGAGACAACCCAGGTAATTATAGACCAATAAGCCTTACTTCAGTTGGTAAAGTGTTGGAAAAGTTTATAAGAGATAGGATTTATAATCATCTAGAAAAGAATAATTTGATTAAGGATAGTCAGCACAATTTTGTGAAGGGTAGGTCATGCCTCACAAACCTTTATTGAGTTCTTTGAGATAGTGACAAAACAGGTAGATGAGAGGAAACCAGTCAGTGTGGTGTATATGGATTTCAGCAAAACATTCGATAAGGTTCCCCACACTAGGCTATTGTACAAAATGCAGAGGAATGAGATTGTGGGAGATATAGCAGTTTGGATCAGTAATTGGCTTGCTGAAAGAAGACAGAGGGTGGTGGTTGATGGGAAATGTTCATCCCGGAGTCCAGTTACTAGTGGTGTACCACAAGGGTCGGTGTTGGGTTCACTGCTATTCATCATTTTTATAAATGACCTGGATGAGGGCGTAGAAGGGTGGGTTAGTAAATTCACAGACAACACTAAGGTCGGTGGAGTTGTGGATACTGACGAAGGATGTTGTACGTTACAGAGAGACATTGATAAGCTGCAGAGCTGGGCTAAGAGGTGGCAAATGGAGTTTAATGTGGACAAGTGTGAGGTGATTCACTTTGGTCGGAGTAACCGGAATGCAAAGTACTGGGCTAATGGTAAGATTCTTGGTAGTGTAGGTGAGCAGAGAGACTCGGTGTCCATGTACACAGATCTTTGAAAGTTGCCACCCAGGTTGACAGGGTTGTTAAGAAGGCATACAGTGTTTTCTCTTTTATTAGTAGAGGGATCGAGTTCCAGAACCATGAGGCTATGCTGCAGCTGTATAAAACACTAGTGCGGCCGCACTTGGAGTATTGTGTACAATTCTGGTCACCACATTATAAGAAGGATGTGGAAACTTTGGAAAGGGTGCAGAGGAGATTTACTAGGATGTTGCCTGGTATGGAGTGGAAGTCTTATGAGGAAAGGCTGAGGCTGTTTTTGTTGGAGAGAACAAGGTTGAGAGGTGACTTAATAGAGACATGTAAGATAATCAGATGGTTAGATAAGGTGGACAGGGAGAGTGATTTTTCCAAGTATGGTGACGGAGAGCACGAGGGGCATAGCTTTAAATTGAGGGGTGATAGATATAGGACAGATGTCAGAGGTAGTTTCTTTACTCGGAGTAGTAAGGGTATGGAATGCTTTGCCTGCAACGGTAGTAGATTCGCCAACTTTAAGTGCATTTAAGTCGTCATTGGACAAACATATGGGTGTACATGGAATAGTGTAGGTTAGATGGGCTTCAGATTGGTATGACAGGTCGGTGCAACATCGAGGGCTGAAGGGCCCATACTGAGCTGTAGTGTTCTATGTTCTATGTTCATAAAACAAGACAAAGTGTACAAGCAGTTCAGTGACTGTCTTCTTCGTCTTCTAAGGCATTCCCTTGAGACTGATGACTGGAGCTGTGGGTCCTGATGGGGCTAAACAATCCAATCTTGGATCTGTACACTTTGCCTTTAGTGCAGCAGGTTGTATTTAAGAAGGCATGTGGCTAGAATGCTCAGGTTTTTGCATGCTCCTTCCACTTTGTGCTTGGTCTCCACCTGGGCCCATCATTGATGGTTGGTCCCTTCAGGAAATTAAAGTCTCACTGCCAGGATGGGAGAAGGGATTGCTGGGTCAGAATCAATCTGAATTCCTGCTTCCTGTCTCCTGCTGGAAATTTCTAGCCCATGAGTATGGGTGAATTATTGCAGCCTCAGACAATCACAGAAGATTGATTAAATCTTCACTAGTTTTCACGTACATTCTTTAAGCAATAGTCCCTAAATGGGATTGAGAAACAGGATTTTAAGACTGTGTATTACTTTCTCTCATTCATGGAATCTGGGCAAACTGAAGGCCAGCCTTTATTGCACATCAGTAATTGGTCTTGAGAGGGTAATAGTGAGCTGCCTTCCTTAACTGCTAAAGTTTTGGTATTTTATGTGCAATTTTAGTCTCCCTGCTACAGGAAGAATGTGATAGTTCTGTAAAGATTTACAAGGATGTTGCCAATATTGGAGGGTTTGACCTAAGCGGGAGAGGCTAAGTAAACTGGGGCTATTTTCCTTAGAGAGTCAGAGTCTGAGGGGTGACCTTATAGAGGTTTATAAAATCATGAAGGGCTTGCATAGGGTAAATTAGACAGTCTTTTTCCTTGAGTGGGGGTGTCCAAAACCAGAGGGCATAGGTTTAACATGAGAGGGGAAAAACTTAAAAGGGACCTAAGGAGCACCTTTATCAAGCAGAGGGTGGTGTGTTTGAGATGAGTTGCCAGAGGAAGTGATGGAGGCTGATACATTTGCAACATTTAAAAGGCATCTGGATGGGTATATGAATTGGAAGGGTTGAGGGATATGGACCAAAGGCTGGCAAATGGGACTAGATTAATTTAGAATGTGTGGTTGGCATGGGTGAATTGGACCAAAGGATCTGTTTCCATGCTGTATATCTCTGACTCTGTAACTTTAAGTCTATCTAGATTGGGAACTCATATGAACAAGGTAAAAACAATGACTGCAGATGCTGGAAACCACTGTCTAGATTAGAGTGGTGCTGGAAAAGCACAGCAGTTCAGGCAGCATCCAAGGAACAGTAAAATTGATGTTTCGGGCAAAAGCCCTTCTTCAGGTATAAAGTCAGAGACCCTGAAGGGTGGAGATATAAGCTAGAGGAGGGTGAGGGTGGGGATAAAGTAGCATAGAGTACAATAGGTGAGTGGGGGAGGGGATGAAGATGATAGGTTGGGGGGAGGGTGGAGTGGATAGGTGGAAAAGATGATAGACAGTGCTGAGCTGGAAATTTGGAACTGGGGTGAGGTGGGGGAAGGGGAAATGAGGAAACTGTTGAAGTCCACATTGATGCCCTGGGGTTGAAGTGTTCCGAGGCGGAAGATGAGGCGTTCTTCCTCCTGGTGTCTAGTGGTGAGGGAACGGCGGTGAAGGAGGCCCAGGATCTCCATGTCCTCGGCTGTGGGGGAGTTGAAATGTAGGGCCACAGGGCAGTGTGGTTGATTGGTGCAGGTGTCCCAGAGATGTTCCCTAAAGTGCTCTGCTAGGAGGCGTCCAGTCTCCCCAATGTAGAGGAGACCGCATCGGGAGCAACGAATACAATAAATGATATTGGTGAATGTGCAGGTAAAACTTTGATGGATGTGGAAGGCTCCTTTAGGACCTTGGATGGAGGTGAGGGAGGAAGTGTGGGCGCAGGTTTTACAATTCTTGCGGTGGCAGGGGAAGATGCCAGGATGGGAGGGTGGGTTGTAGGGGGGCATGGACCTGACAAGGTAGTTAGCATAGAGTCAACCCTCCAGTGACCTTTCACTGTCTTGCTACTCAAGAATCTATCTACCTTGGCTTTAAAAGTATTCAAACAGTTTCCTTCCAAAGCCTTTTGAAGAAGACTTCCAACGATTCACTGCCTTATGTAAGAAACAAAAATCTCCTCATCTGTCTTAAATGAGCAATTTCTTATTTTTAATCAATGATTGGGCGGCACGGTGGCACAGTGGTTAGCACTGCTGCCTCACAGCGCCTGAAGACCCGGGTTCAATTCCCGACTCAGGCGACTGACTGTGTGGAGTTTGCACGTTCTCCCCGTGTCTGCGTGGGTTTCCTCCGAGTGCTCCGGTTTCCTCCCACAGTCCAAAGATGTGCGGGTCAGGTGAATTGGCCATGCTAAATTGCCCGTAGTGTTAGGTAAGGGGTAATGTAGGGGTATGGGTGGGTTTCGCTTCGGCGGGTCGGTGTGGACTTGTTGGGCCGAAGGGCCTGTTTCCACACTGTAAGTCTAATCTAATCTAATCTAATCTCTTGAAGAGGAACCATCTGGTCCACATCCATCCTGCCCAGACCCCTCAGGATTTTGTTTCAATCAAATCATCTTTTATTCTTCAAAACTCCAGAAGATACAAGTCTAACCTTTCCACATAAGGCAACCTATCCATTCCAGTTAATCTAGTAAATCTTCTCTGAACTGCTTCCAAATTGTCTACATGACTCCTTGTTTTTAATACAGCATATTTTTCAATGTGCTGGAAATCACAGTAGATCAGGCAGCATCCAATGAGAGAGAGCAAGCAAATATTCTGAGTCTAAGTGACTCTTCTTCAGAGCTATAGTGACATATACTATAACTTGCACACCAGATGTGGTCAAACAAATACTCTGTACAATCGAAGCATAACCTTGCTACTTTGTATTTAGTTCCCCTTACAAAAAATGATAAAGTTCTATTCAATTCCCTTATAACTTGTTGTGCCTGCATACTAATCTTTTGTGAATTGTCAGGTCCCTTTGCATCTTAGAGTTACCTAAAAATTTCCACATAGGGTTCCATTTGCAAGTTCATTTCCATTTGCTTAACCTATCTATATTCCTTTTGTAGCCTCTTTATTTCCTTTTCAGAACTGACACTCCTAATGTTCTCCTTGTGTATCATCAGCAAATTTAATAATATTTTGGTCCCTTCAACCAAATAATTCATCTAAATTGTAGATGTTGAGAACCCATTGATTCCTGTGGCACACCACGCATTACATCTTGCCAAGAAAGTGATCCATTATACCTACTCTGTCTCTTGTTTGCTTGCCAATGTTCTATCTGAACTGATATGTGACTCCTCTTTTCCACAGTTAACTATGATGTGGCCCCTTATCAAACATCTTCTGGAAAATGAAGTATAGTACAACCAGTGGTTCCCTTTTAGTTACAACATGCTACTTCCTTCAAGAACTCCAATGAGTTGGTTAAACATCATTTCTCTCTGTCATCTTAAGCCTGTCTGATCACGTTGAAGTTTTACAATTGCCCTGCAATAACATCTTACTTAGAGCTGCCAATATGTTTGCTTAGATAAGTATAAACCAAACTGGCACGCTGCTTTCAGTCTCTCTCCCTCTTGGAATACCGAAATCCAAAAATAATGGATTACATAACAATATCAAGAAGGGAGTTTTGGGATTTTGATCTAGTGACAGTGACTGAACAACATTACAAATAAAAATTTTATTTGGCTTGATGGTGGTGTTCTCTTGTATCCACTCCCATAGAGATAGAGTTTGGAAAATAATGCCCAAGAAACCTTTGAGTTGTTTAAGTGAATTGTGTAGATGATACAAACTGCTGCACTGTGTAAATGGTATATAGTGTGTTGAAAGTGCTGAATAATGTGCCAATCAAATAGGTTGCTTTTTTCCCCCGGATGGTATGGAGTTTCCTCAGCCTTATTGGACTTGCCCTCATCCAGGCAAGTGAACATTAACCCTTCACATTCTTGGCTTGTTAAAATGGTGGACAACATTTTGGAGACAGGATTCACCACCTCTGACTTGCTGTTATAATCATAGTATTTATAGGACTGATCCAATTCAATTTCTGGTCAATGTTATCCAACAGGATACAATTATTGAGATTCTCATTTCCTGACATTTATGTAGTGTGAATGTTAACTCCACTTATCAGTGCAAGTCTGAATGTTGTCCAGGTCTTGCTGTGTAAGGACAAAGACTATTTCAGTATCTGCGGAGTTGCAAATGACATTAACATGGTGGACTGATCAGTGAACATCCCCAGTTAAAGATAATTGGGCAATAATCTGAGGAATCTGGGGATGATGTCCTGAAGCTGAAATGTAGCCTCCAATAATCACAACTGTTTTCCTTTGTGCTAGATATGACTCAAAATACTTGTAAATAACTGAAGGTATGGATTCCCATTATCCCCATTGGTTTCATTTTTTGAGTTCAACTCTTGAGTCCAAAATTGTATTGAGGTCAGGTAGTGAGTTAATTTTCCTAAGTTATCAGGAAACATGGCACATTCCTGTCATTAATGCTATTCATTTTCCACAACAATAGACCTGATATTTTTCAATTTAATGAGTGAATTTGGTTCTGGTCTGATTCCTAACAGTCAATATAGTGTATAGTGGAAACTGTAGTGACATAATAAGGTCATTCTTTAACTTGCCTGCATTCCTGTTTTGCCATTCTGCATGACAATCTTAATTAGTTGTGACAGTACAATGTTACTATTATATATAATGCAGTTTTGCTTCAGGATTCTGAAAACAAAATAAAACTCACATAACTTTCAGGTACACACCGTCTGCACCAGAGAATTCAAAGCTATTTATATACAAAGGTTGACTTATACAACAACTTGAAATAAACATGCAAATATCACTGCGAATTTGAAAATTAATATTAATTTTCTTTGAATAGAATGATGATAAAGCATCTAAAAGTGCAAATTACTTGTGTACACTTTAATTTTGTACAATTGTGTACAATTTAATATGAAAATGGAGCTAAAATGCAATTGCTGTTGCTGGTTCTAAGTTTTCTAATCTGTTAAAGAGCAGAACGTTCTCTGCTTGTCTTGAGTTCTCTTGTGCATTTAACTTCTCGGAGGCAGTATGTTAAAATTTGTAATATGCAACATGGATAACTTGCATTGAAGGGTGGAGTGCAGAGTGTAAAATTTCATAGGTAGAAGTGAACATCTCTCAATCTAATTATTTTACCCATACATTTCAGCGGAAGGAATGTCAGATAAGATCTAATGTTGGCAAGTAATCCCACCAACATGTTCACTGTGCAGTCTACCTTAAAAAAAAGGCCAAAGCCCAAATGGCAAAGATAAAAATACATACCCAGGTATATTTACAAGGAAAGAAATATTCCTTGCCTATTGTATAGCTCAAATATTAGCCTTGAACTTGCACTGGCAATAATTAAAACATGGACTGCTTAAGTATCCAGCCTGTTCTATATATTTTCTAAAATTGCTAGACAAATGTTGAGATAGAGTGCAGGTTGTGAAGCATTTTGTTTACTTAGTTCTGGTGGTAATTACTGATTTGACTTTTCATTGAAAAGAAGCACATCATCTTATAAATTAGAAACTCTATCCAATGTATTTGCATTATGTATTTAAAATGGAATTTGCACATAAGCCAGATCTTCGGTTGTTGAGGTGCCCAGTTTGTGTCTCTGAATTCTGGTTGACAGGAAATGGACTACACTTGGAATTGGTTTTAATATACCATTGGTACTATACTTAGAAGGGGAGGATATATAGCAAGAAAGGACTGGCAAAGATAATAGTTGGCACCACAGGAATCCTGCTTAGTTTTTCTGCTACACTACCAACCAGACGAACCTCAGTTTAGAGCTGCAATTCCTATAAGGAGGTAAACTCCTATGAATGATGTACCAGATGCTCTCAGAAGATTTAAATTAACTACTTCATTCGCCCATTATCGACAAGCACAGAATAAAGTAAATTCAGAAAATGTTTTTATTTTTGAGAAACACTTTCTCAATTGTTATGAATTCTCATTCTTTACAGTCACAATGTATTCTCCACAGTCTCACTGTTTAGTACAAATTCAGTGCTAACTATTATTTTCCTACTTTGTGTGATCTCTCAGGACAAAACTAGTAAAATCAAAGGCGGGTGCTACATCAAAGTGAATGTATTGGTCATACTGGAGTTCCATTTTTAAGTGTACTGCTTAAGTTGGACAAGTGTGCGCCATTTGGATGTTTTCCTGGTTTTTAGTGATGGCAACCTATTTTACCCTGGTATTTCATCTGTGCTGGGGGATTGCACACATTGGGAAAATTCTTATCAGTCCCACAGAGACAGTGTTAGAAGCAGCACTAAAATTTGAAATCAGCACATCCAATTAGCTCCCTGCGTGATCCCATCTGCAAGTAGTCTTGTTGGAAGTAGCATCAATGCAGCCAGAGCTGCCCACCTATTAACTGACCTCCCCCTGGAAAATCACACCACTTCGAGGTCAGCCAACAGCTGTGAGTTTGGGAATTTTTAGTGCTGACTGCAGAAAATGTTCAAAACTGTAAGATTTCCCTGCAAGATAACTAAGTATGATTTTGGGTTATTAAGGACAGTTCATAGACTCACTACAGCATGGAAGCTGGCCATAGGCCTATCGGGTCCATACCAGCCCTCTGAATAGCATCCCACCCAGCTTCACTGCCCCATCCCTGTAACCCTGCATTTCCTATGGCCGATCCACGTAACCTGCACATCTTTGGACTGTGAGAGGAAACCAGAGCATATGGAGGAAACCTTCCAGCCACGAGGAGAACATGCAAGCTCCACACAGGCAGTCACCTGAGGGTGGAATCAAACCCAGGTCCTTGGTGCTGTGAGGCAGCAGTGCTAACCACTGAGCCACTGTGCCAGCCCTTGTTAGTGGGATGCTGGTGTCTTTTGCCTTCTTGCAGACTTTCATGAAATATCATTGTAACAAATTCAGTGACATGCCACAGATTTTGTAATTTTCTAATCCAACTTTCATCTCTATTCAGTTGCAACATGATGTTCTGTCTGACAACAGCTTCAACTTTGCCTAATCTTCACGCTCATTGCTATTAACTACTTCCTCAATAAATCCATGATTTTGAATGGAAATAAAGAAATCTGTAAATGTCAGCTATTAAAGTCAATTGGTGGGTTTATTCTTTAATTGAGCACAAGGCGTTTGCGCAAACTGCTGTTATATTCAAGAAATACATTCACATCATGCCAATTAAACCTTTGGCATAGAAATTACCAGCTAACCTGTGGTAGATTGGCGAACATTCATAATGGGATCAATCCACCAGTCAGATTCTTTCAACACTTCTCAAAAAAACCTTCTAGGACATGTTGCATACATGTAAATGATTCCTGTGAATGGTTCCATTCAGATCTCTGTTAACTAGCATGTTTATGGAACAAATATTTCCAAGACCAAATCTAAGGGTGATACAATGTTGCTCCTCCAAGAAATTGGTGTTTGTTTCTCAGCCATCACACCATTTAGACTTCTTCAGCCAGTACTACCTACTCAAGCTGATTATGTTTCTTCCAGCATTGTGCTTGTCTGTTTAACCCCTTGGCATATGGTAGCCCACAAACCCAGCAACACACTAAAATGGCAGCTAATGAACTTGAAAGACCCCATACAGACAACAAGCAAAATCAATGTTATTTACAAAATACTGTGCAAGGACTGTAACAAACATTACATTGGACAAATAGGCAGAAAATTAGCCACCAGGATACAAGAACATCAACTAGCATGAAATGACATAACCTCTCTCATTAGTATCCTTACGTACAGATGAGGAAGGACACCACTTCGACTGGGACAACACATCCATTCTGGGACAAGCCAAATAGACACGCACAAGAATTCCTAGAAGCATGACACTCCAACCGGAACTCTATCAATAAAGACACCGAGTTAGACCCCATCTACCACCCCCTGAATAAAAGAACAGGAAATGACATCACCACAGGAAATGGCATCACCAAACCCAAAGAAACCCAAACATATAAATAGGAAGAGGGAATTATCAACAGTGCTTTGCCCAGAGGCCCACTGGAGATGTTACCTAGTATGGTGATGAAACGTCTGAAAATGAACCTTCCAGCTCAGCAAGCAAACCTACATCCAGAATTATATTATCTTCTAAACCCAAAGGAAAGAGCGGCACTTCCTGAGGTGCCTTGCGCAGAACTGAACACAACATTCCAGATTACGTGGGTTCTAAGGGAGGCAATGCCCCAGTGGTATTATTGATAGACTATTAATCCAGAAATTCAGCTAATGTTCTGGAAACCCGGCCAACAGTGGAATTTGAATTCAATGAAGAATCTGTAATTAAGGGTCCACAGATGGCCCTGACACCATTGTTGGTAGTTGGAAAGACATCTGGTTCACAAATGCCCTTCAAGCAAACAAACTTGTTATCCTTTCTTGGCCTTGTTACATGTGACTGGACCCACAGCGATGTGGTTGACTCTTAATTGACAATAAACACATGCACATAAGTGACAAAAAGTGAAGGTCTGAGTAACACATTAAAGCATGACATTTGTTCCAAGTACTCATTCAGAGTCCAAAAAAGTCTTACTCAGCATGCCAGTGCCTCTATAAGACAAAATTGCTTTAATCCTTTGCAATTCACCAAAGGCACAACATGTCCACAGCAAATGCCATCTCCCTGGACCTACACTCATCCCCCGAACATCTGGATAACAAGGATACCTACGTCAGGCTCCTACTTATTGATAACAGCTCCATTTTCAAAACCATAATTCCAAATAAACTCATCTCTAAACTGCCCCCCTGTAACCTCGACATCCTGATGCATAGACCACAATCAGTAAGAATAGGTGACAACACTTCCCCCCCTGTTATAATTCTCAACACTGATGCCATACAAGGCTGCATACTCAGCTCCATACTATACTCATTAGACAGTCATGACTGTGTGCCTAAATTCCACCCCATGTTTGTTAACGGCACCACCATTGTAGATCAGAGCTCAAACAATGATGATGCAGAATACAGGAAACAGCTTGAGTGTTTTGCAGCATGGTATAAAGATAACAATCTCCCCAATAACATCAGCAAAATGAAGGAGTTGGTAATTGAGGTCAGGAAGCAAAGTGAAGGGCATGCCCCTGTCTGCATCAATGGTGCTGAAGTGGAAATGGTTGAGAGTGTCATGTTCCTGGGAGTGATGATCACCAACAATCTGTCCTGGTCCGCCCACATCAACACAACTGTCAAGAAAGCCAAATTACATCTCTACTTCCTCAGGAGCTAAGGAAATTTGACATGTTCACAAAGACTCTTAGCAATTTTTATAGCTGGATTATTGAAAGCCTTGTATCTGGATACATCATAGCGTAGTGTGACAATTGCTCTTCCTAAGATAGCAAGAAACTATAGACAGTTGTGAATACAGCCCAGTCCAACAAACAAACCAGCCTTCCCTCTATTGATTCCTCTTATACTTCCCTCTTCCTTTGGAAAGCAACCAACATAATCGAAGACCCCTCCCATCTCAGCTATACTCTCTTCCATCCTCTTCTGTCAAGCAGAAGATATAAAAGTTATAAAGCAAGTATGAACAGATTTGAGAACAGCTTCTTCTCTGCTATTATCAAAATGTTAAACAGACCTCTCAAATGTTGATCTCTCTCTCTCTGCACCTGCTCTGATGCAGTAAAACTGTATTCTGCACTCTGTTCTGCTGCCTAACATATTTTGCACGATATGATTTACCTGTCTAGCAGGCAAAACAACATTTAAAAATTTTTTTTTAAGTATAAAAACTTACCTCTAGTGTTCAGCGGTCTTCATTTGTTTGGTGGCAGCTACACTGGGAGGAGTGACAGCGAGGACCAGGGCCCCGACGGAAAGATAATATTTTTTAAATAATGAAAACTTACCTTGTGTATAGCTGGAGTGCATGCTGAGCAAGAGTGGACATGGGACTGTTGGGTAAATGAAGCTTTATATTTGTCAGTTGTTTTACCTGAAACACTACTCTAGCAGTGTCTCCCACCCATCCTCCTCCTCTAACCAAAAAAAAGGATGTATCTGCCAGATTGGTAAGGTGACTAGTTTTCTTTTAGTTTTCCGTGGTCTCATTGGGAATTTAGAATCATGGGAATGGAGGTGAGGGCAGTTGAATGTTCCTCCTGCAGAATGTGGAAGGTAAGGGTCACCACTAATGTTCCTGCTGACTGCCCCAAACTCCAGCTCCTCGAAAATCACAATAGGGAACTGGAGCTGGAACTGGATGAACTTCAGATCATACCGGAGGCGGAGGAGTTATTAAGAGGAGTTACAGGTACAAGAGGAAGCTAGATGGATTACAGTCAGGGTGTGGAAAGGGAACTGGCAGGCAGTACAAGGATCCCCTGTTTCCATTCCCCTCCAAAACAAGTAAACTGTTTTGGATACTGTTGGGGGGGATGACTTACCAGGGGTAAGTAATGAGGAACAGGTCTCGAGCACAGAATCTGCCCCTGTTGCTCAGAAGGGAAGGGGGAAGAGGAGCAGAGCATTAGTTATTGGGACTTCATAGTTAGGGGGCCAATTACGAGGTTCTGTGGGAACAAGAGAGACTCACAGTTGATGTGTTGCTTCCCAGGTGCCAGGGTTCGTGATGCCTCTGATTTATTTTTGGGATCTTTGAGCGGAAGGGGGAGCAGCCCCAAGTCACGGTTCAAAGAGGCACTACTAACATAGGTAGGAAGATAGATGGGATTTGAAGGCAGAAATTCAGGGAGCTAGGGTGGAAGCTTAGAGCTAGAACAAACAGAGTTGTCTCTGGTTTGTTTCCCATGCTACGTGCTAGCGATGCGAGGAATAGGGAGAGAGAGGAGTTGAAGATGTGGCTACAGGGATGATGCAGGAGGGAGGGTTTTTGGATTCCTAAATAATTGGGACTCTTTCTGGGGTAGGTGGGAACTGTACAAATAGGATGGTCTTCACTTGAACCAGAAGAGTTACGATATCCTGGCGGGGAGATTTGCTAATGCTCTTCGGCTGGGTTGAAATTAATTCAGCAGGGGGGGATGGGAACCTAAATTGTAGTTAAAGCCCACAGGAGATTGGGAGTTGTGTGATCAGAAATAAGGTTTCAAGGTTGCAAGAGGGCACTGGCAAGCAAGACGTTGATTTGAAGTGTGTCTACTTCAACACCAGGAGCATCCGGAGTAAGGTGGATGAACTTGCTGCATGAGTCGTACTTTGGATTTCAAAATTGTAGCCAGTTCAGAGACATGGGTAGAGCAGGGACAGGAATGGCTGTTGTAGGTTCCAGGATTTAGATATTTCAGTAAGAACAGAGGAGGTGGTAAAAGCGGGTGGGGTCGTGGAGGTGGCATTGTTAGTCAAGGGCAGTATCACGGTTGCAGAAAGGATGTTTGAGGACTCATCTACTGAGATAGTATGGGCTGTGGTGAGAAACAGGAAAGGAGAGGTCACCTTGTTGGGAGTTTTCTATCGGCCTCTGAATAATTCCAGAGATATAGAGGAAAGGATAGCAAAGGTGATTCTTGATAGGAGCGAGAGTGACAGGGTAGTTGTTGTGGGGTCTTTAATGTTCCAAATATTGACTGGGAATACTATAATTCAAGTACTTTAGATAGTTCCGTTTTTGTCCAATATGTGCAGGGGGTTTCCTGCACAGTATTAGATGTGATACTAAGCAATGAACCCAGCCAGGTGTTAGATTTGGAGGTAGGTGAGCATTTTGGTGATAGTGACCACAATTCAGTTATGTTTACTTTTGCGGTAGAAAGGGATAAGTATATACCGTAGGGCAAGAGTTATAACCAGTAGAAGCAATTACAATGCTATTAGGCAAGATTTAGGATGCACAGAATGGGGAAGGAAACTACAGGGACTGGGCACAATTGAAATGTGGAGCATATTCAAGGAACAGCTGCTGTGGATCCTTGGTAAGTATACACTTGTCAAGCAGGGAGGACGTTGTCGCGCACAGGAGCAGTGGTTTATTAAGAAAGTGGAATCTCTTGTCAAGAGGAAGAAGAAGGCTTGTGTTAGGGTGAGATGTGAAGGCTTAGTTAAGGTGCTTGAGAGTTGCAGGTTAGCAGGGAAAGGCTGAAAGAGTGAGCTAAGAATAGCCAGGAGGGGACATGAGAAGTCATTGGCAGATAGGATCAAGGAAACCCCTAAGACTTTCTGTAGGTATGTCACGAATAAAAGAATGACTACAGTAATATTCGGGTCAATCACGCATAGTAGTGGGAAGGTGTGCATGGAGTCAGAGGAAATTGGGGAAGTGCTAAATGAGTATTCATCAGTATTCACACCAGAAAAAGACAATGTTGTTGAGGAAAATACTGAGATACAACTACTAGACAAGATGGGAGGTTCACAAGAAGGAGGTGTTAGCAATTCTGGAAAGTGTGAAAATAGAGAAGTCCCCTGGGTTGGATGGGTTTTATCCGAGGATTTTCAGGGAAGCCTTGGAGGAGATTGCCGATCCTTTCACTTTGATTTTTATTTCATCACTGTCTACAGGAATAGTGCCAGAAGACTGGAGGATAGAAAATGTTGTTCCCTTGTTCAAGAAGGGGAGTAAAGGCAACCCTGGTAATTATAGACCAGTGAGCCTTACTTTGGTTGTGGGTAAAGTGTTGGAAAAGGTTATAAGAGATAGGATTTATAGTCATTTAGAAAAGTGATTAGGAATAGTCAACATGGTTTTGTGAAGGCTAGGTCCTGTCTCACAAACGTTATTGAGTTCTTTGAGATGGTGACCAAACAAGTAGCTGATGGTAAAGTGGTTGATGTGGTGTATATGGATCTCAGTAAAGCATTGGATAAGATTCCCCACGGTAGGTTATTGCACAAAATATGGAGATTCTGGATTGAAGATGATTTCACAGTTTGTATCTGAAATTGGCTGGCTGAAAGAAGACAGAGGGTGGCAATTGATGGGAAATGTTCATCCTGGAGCTCAGTTACCAGTGGTGTACCACAAGGATCTGTTTTGGGGCCACTGCTGTTTGTTGTTTTTATAAATGACCTACACATGAGGGTGTAGAAGGATAGGTTAATAAATTTGCAGATGACATTAAGGTTGGTAGAGTTGAGGATAGTGCCGAAGGATGTTGCAGGTTACAGAGGGACATGG
This sequence comes from Hemiscyllium ocellatum, assembly GCF_020745735.1. Lineage (NCBI taxonomy): Eukaryota > Metazoa > Chordata > Chondrichthyes > Orectolobiformes > Hemiscylliidae > Hemiscyllium > Hemiscyllium ocellatum. The sequence continues at coordinate 50,468,990 of NC_083402.1, forward strand.
ATAAGTTGCAGAGCTGGGCTGAAAGGTGGCAAATGAGTTTAATGCAGAAAAGTGTGAGGTGATTCACTTAAGGAGTAATAGGAATGCAGAATATTGGGCGAATAGTAAGATTCCTGATAGTGTAGATGAGCAGAGAGATCTCGGTGTCCATGTACATAGATCGCTGATAGTTGCCACCCAGGTTGATTGGGTTGTTAAAAAGGCATCCGGTGTGTTAGATTTTATTGGTAGAGGGATTGAATTTTGAAATCATGAGGTCACGCTGCAGCTATACAAAACTTTGGTGCGACTGGACTTGGCGTGTTGTATGCAGTTCTGGTCACTGCATTATCAGAAAGATGTGGAAGCTTTGGAAAGGGTTCAGAGGAGATTTACTAGGATGTTGTCTGGTATGGAGGGAAGGTCTTATGAGGAAAAGCTGAGGGAAATGTGGCTATTTTCGTTCGAGAGAAGAAGGTTGAGAGGTGACTTAATTGAGACATGTAAGATAATCAGAGGGATAATTAGATAGGGTGGACAGGGAGAGCCTTTTGCCCATGGTGATGGCTAGCACGAGGGGGCATAGCTTTAAATTGAAGAGTGATAGATGTAGGACAGATGTCCAAGGTAGTTTCTTTAGTCCGAGAGTAGTGGGGGCGTGGAATGCACTGCCTGCGACAGTAGTAGGTTTGCCAACTTTAAGGGTATTTAAATGGTCATTGGATACATATGGATGAAAATGGAACAGTTTAGGTTAGATGGGCTTCAGGTCAGATTCACAGGTCGGCACAACATCAAGGGCCAAAGAGCCTCTACTGCGCTGTTATGTTCTATGTTCTATTTTGCATTGTATCTTGGTACATGTGACAACATGTGAAATCAATCTCAAACTCAAATCTTGTCCTGTACCAGCTAGCTCTCATACTAATTGTCCCGCCTCACAATTCCAGTTCCACAGAGACTTCTGGTGAGATACCTGACATGTCAACATCTGGCTGAAGATCTATACCCCAGTTCTCCAAGGCAAAAAAAATACACTGCTAACTAACTGTCAACATTTTCATCACCTTGATTATTTTTCTTTGAGATTTCCAGCCACATCCAGTGATTATCATCACGTTGGTCAAGTAGCAGCTCACTGTAGTCTGCTCCAATTAGGAATGCCATGCAGTTCATACCTGTCCCAGGCAAACGGTGTTATTTACATACTCTTAAGTATTCCAACATGTGCAAGGAGCAATTTACGAAACACATGCGGAATTCACATGTTGTAGCTGCAATATCACTGGACTACTCTCATGGCTCATTCCACTTGCCCACATAACCTCGTTCGACAGTTTCATTCAGTACAGAGCTCACTCTTCGGTGCCATCGTTCCGATAAAACATGAAACTATTTTTTAATCATTCACAAGATGTTCATACCACTAGTCAGACTTATATTTATTCCTGAATTCTCTCGAGAACCCTCCTTGAATATAAATGAATGACTTTTCATAATTGATAATACTTATCTTGGTCTGAAGTAAACGTCAAGTATATATGCAGATTTCCTTCAGATGGGTTTTATGACTGTGCAGTAGTTTGATTACCATCATTGTGAATAACTTTTAATTATAGATTTTACTTAACCAATTTAATTAAATTCTCCACTTTTCATGGGATTTCATGACATGTCCCTGTTGATCATTTGTCTTGGCCTCTAAATTAATAGCCTACCAACATAGCCATCATGCTACTGGACATAATAAACTGAGACTCTGTCTACCCTCTTGTGTATTTAAACCATGCATTTTGATGGGAAACAGGGTCTGGATGGTCAGGAATGGTTCTTTTAAGACTAACAATCTACTAACAAGCTATGCATTCTTTGACCCTGCAACCTGTCTTCTCTCCTCCAATTACTATCATACGCATAACGATCCAAACTGCAACAAACATCTGCTCCATCTCGCAAAGATCATCAGCTGCCTCCATAACCACTATTTGCAATATCCCACCCTGACTATGATCATATCACCACTCATTTCACTTCAGAATCACCTTTAGACAACCCAGTCCATCAGTCGAGATCCTCCCTACAATCTGGACCCCACTGAGTTCTGAAACGTTTCCCCCATGCCTCACAATCCCCAAGATCTGAGTACCATCTCCCCATAGTAAGCTGAATCCAAAGCCACCAGCTTACCCACCACTGATACATGTCCTCAAAGGTTTCCAACTTTCATGTTGAAAGGTCCGTAACCTTCTAATCAGGTTGGCTATGGGTGCAAGGTACCCAGAGAAATGAAATTAAAAGGAGTCACGTGATTGGATTCTGCAAGACACTCTGAAACTTTTCTTGGTTTCTCAACCTCACAATGACACCCCCCAACAATGCACACAACCCATCTCCAAGCTATAGTGCAGACTTGTGAATCTGAATCACACCAAAGCAGTTTGAAAATTCCAATTCAATTTTAAAACGTAATAAATTGCAGGTATCGTGTGATCACAAAGTAGTTAAGTATGAAGAGCAGGATGAACAAGAATGGTTCCTTTATGTGATTGAATTCTCATAACAATGTGGTTGACTTTTAATTGACCTTTGAAATTACCTTGAAAACCATTCAATCATAATGTGCATTTGTGAAAGTAGCACATGGACTGCAATCATTCAAAAATGATGTATCACTCCCATCTCAGGAAAACATGGGGTACGCACATCCTGAAAATGAAGCAGGAAGAATGTACATATGAGCTTGATAAAAGGTGAATGTGCTGCTTATTTCAGCCCAGAAAATTAAGGTACAGGTTTGCAAAAGCTAAGCAGTAAAGGTCATCCTGGCACACATAGAAAAGCTGCTGGATTTGAACCTATTAATGTACAGCTACAATCACAAAGCTCCTGCTGCTTGTGCAATGAAGCCCATCCTACTCATTAGTGCAGTAGCTTGTAGTAACAGCTGTACCATTCTATAGCCTCTTGATAAGTCAAGCTAACCGGTAATTAATCAACAGTGTCCTGGAATATTATGTAACTGTAACAGTCTGCCACAGTGGAAGAAACTTGACTCCAAAGGGATCCTATTTACATGCCTTCCTGTAACTCAGAAAGCCATTAGTTGGTGGAATATACTATTTCTAAACTGATACGATTGGCATGAAGTTAGAGCAAAGATTGAATAATGCAAAATGTAAAGTTCAATACATAGGACCTCATTTTCTGGTGGTAATGATGACAAAACTGTCAGTGTTTGTCTGAAACTGACAGCATCTTTGGGAATTTGCACATGCCCAGACTAAAGGACTAAAGCCAGCATTCAGAAGTTTCTATCAGTGACTCTGTGCTCCTGCAGAGACAGTATTGATTGAGGTCCTCTGGATTTATACAGTATAAATGAAGGCCAGTGGATCATCTTGCCTGTGAGCTGGCTCTTTGAAACAGCTCTCCACCTATATGCCATTGGCGATGTTGTAAAAGCACTTTAAAAAGTTGCACTTTGTTGGATGGGGTGAACAGAGTTTTTAACAGGCTACTAATTTCTGCACACAGCCAAGCAGTCTCATTGGCTTTGAGAAGCCAGTTTTATATCCATGGAATGTCAAATGTTTCCATTTATATTAAAATAAATTCTTTCAAACAATAAATCTTGAACAATTTATATTTAAGTCCAATCATATTCATTTTTATCTTGGTATCTGAGCATTTATGGTATAAATGAAAAATATACTAAGCACTTTCAATGTCCTAATTTGCTTTCTGTGAGAATGTATCAATGAAATTGGGTGTTTACCCTTTTGTTGACAGCATTGCTTTCTGTATACCTTGAAATCCTATGGAGTTGGCACCAAGTTGAAGCAGCTGTGGACAAGTGGGGTGTCTGGAGTTTTGTGAGCAGTGACAAAAAATATTACATTTACCTCTGACCCCAAAGTCCATACTTTAGCATTTTGTATGAATTATATTTAAGGGACAAAGACAAATGTCTGGAAAGCCTTTGTTCAAGTGATGAAATATTCTGGGTGAAATGTATAGAAAGATACTAGCGCTGTAGAAGAAGAAGGTGTGATTGTCTGAAGGCATTTCTTCTTTTGATGATTTCTTTGATGTCTGCAGATTTCTATATTGATGCACATTGTGGACTGACAGGAAGCCAGTTCTTTCCTGTGATTCTTTACATGATGATTTCCCAATTTTCACCTCGAGAGGTGTGAATGCACCGGAGCTGCTCTCCCTGAGGAGTGAGGGAGGAAGAATTAGAATGTCCTCTAGTGGTTGATTCTGAGCAACATGGACATAGGCCTGAAAATAAGTCACTAGTTTGTCCATCTGTCAGAAAATAAAGCTTATAACAATAAGGAAGAAATAGTAATCATGCAAAAAAACAACCTGAAAATTGGTTGAAAACACCTTAATTATGGAGACTTTTTTCCGGTATAAGATTAGCATTTGTACAAAATTTTGCAGAAAAATTCAAATCTTCCAACCCCTTGGCCTAATTTCCTGTCTGTACTAGACAAAGACATATTATAATATTCTCCAGCTTTTAACTGAATCTATTTCTGTGTTTCAAAGGGTGTAGTTAATCTTCCTCTTCGCCATAGCATGCAGAGAAATGTCCTCTCATAAACTAGTTTCATAGACTTTATGCAGTTGCTACTTAACAAGCAGTTTGTTGACAGACTAATAAACATTCATCATATTCCACTATATTTTTCTTTTCAGCGCCAGTACAATTGAGGACAACTACAGTAAACATATTACAAATGTATTTTTTTTTAGACAGCAACATACGCTCATCTGAATAATCTAATCCTTTTCATTGGCATATCTCTCTGACACAGTGAATGTTTTTGAACCTGGACTTCCTCCTGTGCATGTGGTGACTAGGTTTCACTAGTAGAATGTTACAGGAACTCCCTGGTAGTATTTGGAAGGAGGAATAGAGCCATCAATATTTATAGAGAGAGGACAGGTGGTGTGTTTGATGCAGACAGTGGAAGTAAAGTTACAAGAATGGAAACCTCTTTGATGTGACCCTGGGCCCTTACCCAACATTCCCTTGAATGCTATCTTAGCGTGTTTTTTTTCAGTTCAGCTTTGTAGTTAGAAATCAGACTTAGACTTGTAAACATTTGATAAGATGCCACATCAAAGGCTATTGCAGAAAATGAAAGCTTATGATGTCGAAGGTATCATGCCAGCATCGATTGAAGATAGGATCAACAACAGGAAACAGAACAGTCTTAAATGTTTCTTTTCTGCCTAGCAAGTCAAATTAAGTGGTGTGCCATGAGGATTGGTGCTTAGGTTTCAAATTTATTTAAATAACTTTGGTGAAGGGACTGAAGTATGATTGCTAAATGTACTGGTAACACAAAACAGGTATGAAATAAGTCATGAATATGACATATGGAAGCTAGAAAGGAATGTAGATTGGTTAAGTGATTGAACAAGTTATCAAAATAAGATACATGGGGAGCTCTGAGACATGTGTCCCAGTACATGAATCATTTATGGTTAATATGCAGATACAGCAAGTAATTAAGAAAGATAATAGGATAATATTGTTTATTTTAGGGGAATCAAATACAAATATAACAAGGTTCAATTACACATGGAATTGATGACAGCACTTCAGGAATATTGTAGCAGCACTGGTCTGTTTATTTTTCAAAAATGTCAATGTATTGGAAGCAGTTGAGAAAGGGTTTATTTGACATTCCTAGAATGAATGGGTAGTCTTATGAGGAAGAATTGGACAGGCTAGATTAATCTCCCCTGGAGATTAAAAGAGTAAAAGCTGAATTGATTGAAACATGTAAGATCCCAAGGGGTCTTGACAGAGACATGTGAAAAGGATGTTAACTCATAAGAAAATCTAGGTCACCATTTAAACAAACAGTGTGGTCCAATAAAGGCAGAGATGTAAAGAATTCATTTTGCACCGATGAGTGTGTGATTTTGCAACTGTCTTCCGCAAATGGTGGTGGAAGTAAAGACTTTGAATATTTTTAATGCAGAGCCAGAAAGACTCTTGATAAACAAGGGGACGATAAGCACTGGGACCCTGGAGATACTATGCCAAGGAGGGGCAAGGCATCAGGGCGAGAATGTGTGGTTTAGTTGTGCAATAGAATACTACAACATAGAAGGAGGCCATTCAGTACATCATGCCTGTGTGAATACTTCATAGAATTACCTCTGTCCAATTAGTAGTTTTTATCTTTTAGCATTGTCCAATTTATTTCCTCCTTGGCATCATCTATTTCCCTTTCAAAGTTACAACTAAATTCACATCTGTTGTCACTTCATGCAGTGCATTCCTCATCCTAACCTCTCATCCGGAGAAAAAATGTTTTCTCCAGTGACCTATGTGTTTTGTTTTACCAAAATTGCAAATCTGTGTCCAGGGACTGCTGATCCTGCTGCCAGTGGAAACAGCTCCTCCACCAAAATTAGTCTCCGTCAAATTTCTTCTAAACCCTCTTTGCTATAAAGAAAGCAATATAATAAACTGAAGCCCCCGACTCCTACTACTGTTCGTATAAACTACTTCAGTATCCTCTATAAGGCCTTGAAATCTTTCTTAAAAGGCCCAGCCTTAAATACAACACTCTGAATTCAGCTTAGCTCATGCTGTCCTCATATTGCTAGGAAAGAAAGCCAGGCCTAAGGAAATGAAGAGACAATTCCATTTAAATGTTCATTCTGCTTTATCTGCTCAGGATAAATGACCAAATAATGCACATTTGATGCAATTTGTTTAATGAGAATGATTATTAAAAAGGAAGCATTTTGTTTGAGACGTTAACAAGGCCATAAGAAGGTCATTGCTTTATATATTATTTTTGTAGGAGCCTACTGATAGGAATGTGTTAGTGAACAATTCTAGATTATCAAAGCACTTCCATCAGCGTTAAAATGCTGAACAAAGGATTAAGAATTCATTGTTTCCAAGAAAATGTTCTTTGGAGACAAAGCAAAGTATTACTCAAAGGTTCCCAATGCAAATGCCCTCGAGCCTAAAATGGATATGAGTTGGTTAGAAAGGTTAATTAAAACCACCAGTTTTTTCCTTGCCCTCTGCCTGCAGGTGGTTGGACATGATTGCCATTAGCTGGATAAAACCAGAGGCATCATGCTCAGCTGTTCAGACTCATACCACCAATCCTCTGATGTGGTCATGATTTATGACGTGCATTTAGTTCTTCTTTAAAAGCTTTGTACTGGTGGACTCAAGCCACACAGAAAGTAAACCTTCTTTTACTTTCAGAGCCATGATTATGCCATAAAGTAATCCTACAACTATAAGACCCTCCAGATGTCTTCTTAGGATTATGGGTAAACTGTGCCCACTCGGTTGGAGATGGATGTCTCAATGGGGTTTTAATCTTAGCAAGTGGGAAATAACAAAGGCAGGTGGCCATTTTGGTGCAGACAAAGCAAAATATCTAAAATAAACTTTGCAAACTTTGTGGGTGGCACCGTGGCACAGTGGTTAGCACTGCTGCCTCACAACACCAGAGACCCACGTTCAATTCCCACCTCAGGCAACTGTCTGTGTGGAGTTTGCACATTCTCCCCGTGTCTGCGTGGGTTTTCTCCTGGTGCTCTGGTTTCCTCCCACAGTCCAAAAATGTGCAGGTCAGGTGAATTGGCCATGCTAAATTGCCTGTAGTGTTAGGTGTAGGGGAATGGGTATGGGTGGGTTGCTCTTATGAGGGTCAGTGTGGACTTGATGGGTCAAAGGGCCTGTTTCCACACTGTAAGTAATCTAATCTAATACTTACACAAGGACAAAACAACCTTGCAAACATGATTTTCTTACCCTATTATAATGTGACTTAGTCCACAGCAATACCTTTTCCATGGTTTACACCACAGATTCCATCTGAGTGACAAATCAAAAACTGATGCAGCATGGAGCAAAAGGGTCAACAATTTTATTTCATTTAAAGAGGCAATAGATACCTCTTGCCCTAAGCAAGCATTTTGGAAGTAATGTCCTCTGTACTCTATGTCCCAAGAGCCAGGCCTTAGATGATATAAAATATGCTATTTACACAGATGCAATTTAAAGGTGACACCATAAACTTATTTGGCCATTGAAAGTTTAAGATTAAGAGAGGATTAAGATTACTTTCATGGAGGGTTTCTCTCCTCACGGCCGAGTGAGTTTCCTCATATGATTGATCATCCTTATCAGTGGGACTTATCCCTATAGTGTACCCTTCAGTCAATGCTAGCCCAAAGCTGACACTTGCTGAAAGTGTTACAATTGCTGTTGCTTGGTATGTCTTGACCTTGCCCCAGTGCCATATTTAAAAGGCCATTGTGTTATGGTTAAGCGATGGTAGTACACAGCTGCCATGCTGGGTTGCATATGTTCACCCCAAACATTGCAGACAAGGGAAAATGGCCTCAGTTTTGTGGACAAGGGCCTGGAGGGACTGGTGAATGGCAGAGGAGGAATGTTCTCTCTCCCCCCATGACTGATGGAGAAGACCTTGAGATCAAATCCTGCCAGCCTAGTGCTAGGTCAGTGTCCACCATTTACAGAAATACAAGCAATGTTGAAAGAAAGTTAGTGACCTTTTCTGCTCTGCCAGGATAAGTGCCATGATCTACTCTCTGCTCTCTCCCACTCACTCAATCTCTGATGCTCATCCACTCCAACCAAAGCTATATCTTTCTCACTGTTGCATGCAAAATCTTTCCTCACTAACACTTGCCTATGGGTCCTGTCAGACTACAAACCCTGCAAGGTTTCTGTGCTGTGTACTCATTCTCCTAGAATACCTCACCAACTTTCGACAACCAGGAGTGAGGACTGCAGATGCCTGAGATCAGAGTCGAGAGTGGGGTACTGGAAAAGCACAGCAGGTCAGGTGGCATCCAAGAAGCAGGGGATCAATGTATCGGGCTTCAGGAATAATGATTATCATTTCAGCACCCACTATCATCAACTTTCTACAACCCTCCATCCCTACCACTCCATCAGCATTAACAGCAATGCCACTCACTCAATCAATCCCTGTCTTTGCTTCATTTGAGGAGAAAACATGCCGTAATAGGGTGAAAAGAGCCTGGATGGGTAGCTTGGTGCCAGATATTCATCTCTTCAGCCCTTACAAGGAGAGGATCATGACCCTAGCCAATAAGGACCAGTTCCACTCATACTGAAATCTCTATTAGTTTGGTACTCTCCCCTGTGAATACATTATCATCATACCACAGCTTCTACTCCTTGACCTGTACATTCTCTAGTTTCCTGCAGGAGCCCGTGGGATTTTCACAGTCTCTGCGGCCAAGAGGGCTTCCTCAGAAGACATCACCTCCTCCACCTCAGAGAAATCAGAAGCAAGGTTTCCTCCTGTCCATGAGGAGAAAGTGAGGACTGCAGATGCTGGAGATCAGAGCTGAAAATGTGTTACTGGATAAGCCCGAAGAAGGGCTGAAGAAGATTCCTGAAGAAGGGCTTATGCCTGAAACGTTGAATCTCCTGTTCCTTGAATGCTGCCTGACCTGCTGCACTTTTCCAGCAACACATTTTCAGCTTCTTCCTGTCCACCATCACTAGCTTAGGTATGAACACCTCACTGGCTAAGTTAGAGCCTGTAGCCCTGACGCTGCCACACCTCCAGAGCTGGGCAAACAATTCAAGCTGCTGACTGCCAGAAACCAGGCATCTGCTTAGCCTCAGTCAGGAGATGATCCTATCCATGGTGACAGCTATTAGAGAATTTGTTAGCATGGATGTTTGTGTAGAGGAGCAGCATACAGGTTTGTCAGCTGCCCGTGTACTACAAAGTGCAAACTGAATGACAGAAGCATACTGTAAGTGCTTTGGAGGTGTGCGATGATGATATGTTGGGACTGACATACATCAAATGCCAATGGTCATAGCTACATGCAGTTGCTGGTGATGGAAAATGCCCTGAGATACCTAATGACCTCAGATTACAACAGGATCTTGATCAGATGAGCCAATGAGCTGAGAAGTGGCAGATGGAGTTTAATTTAGATAAATATGAGGTGCTGCATTTTGGGAAAGCAAATCTTAGCAGGACTTATACACTTAATGGTAAGGTCCTAGGGAGTGTTGCTGAACAAAGAGACCTTGGAGTGCAGGTTCATAGCTCCTTGAAAGTGGAGTCGCAGGAAGATAGGATAGTGAAGGAGGTGTTTGGTTTGCTTTCCTGTATTAGTCAATGTATTGAGTACATGAGTTGGGAGGTCATGTTGCAGCTGCGCAGGACATTAGTTCGGCCACAGTTGGAAAATTGCATGCAATTCTGGTCTCCTTCCTATCAGAAAGATGTTGTGAAACTTGAAAGGGTTCAGAAAAGATTTTCAAGGATGTTGGAGAATTTGAGCTATAGGGAGAAGTTAAATAGGCTGGGGCTGTTTTCCCTTGGAGCATCCGAGGCTGAGGGGTGACCTTATAGATGTTTATAAAATTATGAGGGGCATGGAAAGGATGAATAATCATAGTCTTTTCCCTGGGAAGTCCAGAACTAGAGGGCATAGGTTTAGGGTGAGAGGGGAAAGATGTAAAAGAGACCTAAGAGGCAACTTTTTCACTCAGAGTGTGGTATGTGTATGGAATGAGCTGCCAGAGGAAGTGGTGGAGACTCGTATAATTGCAAAATTTAAAAGGCATCTGGATGGCTATATGAATAGGAAGGATTTTGGAGGGATATGGGCCAGGTGTTGGCAGGTCGGACTAGGTTGGGTTGGGATATCTGGTCGGCATGGACGAGTTGGACTGAAGGGTCTGTTTCCATACTGTACACCTCTGACTCTATGGCTCTATGACTGACACCCAAGGTGGGTTTCTGGAGGAGCAAGCAGTGAGCTGGAGTTTCTTTGCAAAGAAACAAAAAATGGCACATGGATATTTGTTGGGTTGGACATTGCTGGTCATTCCAAGTTGTCGTTTTACCACTCTGACTTTCATGTCAGGACTTCTCAGCATCAAGGATCTATTTGGTAGGTGGGAGAATGGAAGAGTGCATTTTGGTAAGGTGAGATTTAGTAATAATGAGGGCGATAATGAGCAATAATTCCTGTTAATAGAACTCTCATTGCTCACTAGAGAAAATTTCGTCTCAATATCAAGGAAAGCAGCATTGAGAGGGACTTGCTGAACCTCTCACTCAAATTCCTGTCCATAGTCCATGTTATTTAGAGGCTGGGAAGATTCCACCCTCTGATACCAAAGGAGGGTGTGTGCCCTCCACAGCCTTCATCATTCTTCTGCGATAATACGTTTAATATTTCTTGGAAGGCTTAAGTTTTAAAAGCTGTGGAAAATTGTGTTTGTTTCAGAAGTGCGAAAATGGCTGGAGTTGTTTCTTGAAAGATCATTGTGCATATTGAATATTTTTTAAATGAAGGCTTCCAAGAAATTGTGGTGACTAATGATAACTGCTTGCTTTGTTGTAGAACCTTACTATTGTAATTTGAATAGTGACTGGATAAAGTGGTGTTTGGAATTAGTTGGGGAAATGAAAAGGAAGGATTGACCAGTTAATCTCTCCCATTTCTGCAAAGAACCCTCTTGTTGGGTAAAGGTGAATCCTATTTGTTTTGTTGGTAAGTGATTGTGGGAACGTCTTAATATTTTGCTTTCTGAGCAGTATGTGCCTGACTGGACTCAAAGCACGAACATTCATGATTAATAAATTGATTGCATGTGCCAGAACATCAGAGTGACAGATTTCAGAACATTTCATGCTTTGTTCTTTTTGCCTTCAAGAATAACCCAATGACCAATAAGTGTTTATTTTATAAAGTGAAAATGCAGTGAGAAATCCATTTTATTTTTTCCCTGAAGAGTTACTCTGTGATAGGTTGCAATATAACACAAGTCAAGATGTTGGTGTCACTTGTTAGTTTATTAACACATCAGTCTTGAGTGTTTTTTGTGGCATGCACTGTGTTTCAGCTATGATCCAGAGAAACTGTATAAAACTAGGAAAATGTTATTGATAACAATGCATGTGCAATATATGCTGCTCAGAACCATGTAAATTATATCGTAAGAACAAATGTAAAGAAAACCTGATCCACTCTCAGTTTTTGAAATTATGTGAGATTGTAATAATACATTACATTCTGTAAGAGCAAACACATGACCAAAAAACATTAGGCATATTAGAAATGAAAGTAGCAGAATGAAACAACACTATGTCATGCTGTCAGGATAAAGACTAAAAGAGATCTGCTTCATATAGTACTTTTCCAGATTTGCACTCCTGGCACTTTGTGGTATTTGCCCCCATTATCAAGAAATGGTACTGAATAAGAGTTGTTTGAGATAGTTTGTTGCCACCAATCTTCCTTTGTCTTTGCTTTGTTTTGGGACTATTAATTTATAGGTTAATTCAAAGGAAGTTGCTGAAGGAAGGAACCTCAATATGCATTCAGTGCTGTCTTTTCTGTTTGGCCCTGTATTACCATTCAAGAATTAGTCAGTAAGCGACAGAAAGGAATTTTGGGGAAGATGATACTATAAGATCCTGCGCTACAATTTTCTAACACTGTGTTGATAGCATTAGTCACTGTAAGAAACATTTAATCTATGATAGAATAGCTTTGCATCATCCAACCAATTCTGGCAGTGTTGCTGCTTTTTATGTTACCTAATCACATTACTAACAATGTGCCATCTGTTCTTTGACAGAAGGAAGTCAAGGCACAGAAGAAGACATTGTACTTGTTTGAAGACACTGTTATTGCAGACCACAGACCACACCTTCACATAGAGGCTGCTCTCTCACAGCCATACATCACACCTTTGAACAAAGTGGGTTGCTCTCTCTCAGCCACAGATCACATCTTTAGACAAATAAGCTGCTCTCCCACAGCCATATGCTGAAAATTCACCGTGAAAAGGCTATTTTCTCAGCCTGGTTGCACTTTTGCAAGGAAAGGCTGGGTCTTCACACTTAAGTGTCATGAAAGCATTTTGTGTCACTTGCATCTGAAGTAAACATCAGCTTTGAAACACACAGCCGAGAAGCTGATAATAAGCTGATCAGTAATGAATCCCAAATGTAAACAGCACACCGCTGATAAAGAAAGAACTGGTGTCAGTATAGGGTAGCTTGAATTAGGAATAGGATCGGTATGGTCAATCATCCTGCTGCTTTGTTTCATTGGTTACAGCTCACAGGACTGTTCTCGAAATGATCGGTGAGAATGTTCACTGTTCAAAGAGTTTTCAGCAGTGGATTTACAGGGAAAGCAAAAATCCTGGGATAATGTAACAAATAACTGAAGCTACAATGTGGATTTAGAATTAGAATTAGCTTTATTGTAACATGTACTCACATGAGTACAATAAAAAGAATACAAGTCATCAATTAAGGCGCTATCTTCGGTACCAAGATATCTAGGTACAGATTCTTAAGTACACATTCTGAGGGAAAAAATATTAGAAACGTGAAGAAATAAAAATTTCAGCAATAATTTAGTAAAGTAAAAAAACAAGAGTTTAGAATAAGTCATTCCATCGCAGACCACACAGGGCTTCATCTCAAGGCTAGGAATACCAGGAGTCTGAGTCCATGCTGAGACTGGGAGTTTGAGTCCACAGTGAGGTCAAGAGTTTGAGTCCATGCTGAGGCCGAGAGTCTGAGTCCATGCTGAGGTTGGGATTTCGAGTCCACACTGAGGCCGGGGATTCGAGTCCACACTGAGGCCGGGGGTCCGGGTCCACACTAAGGCCGTGAGTCCAAATCCACACTGAGGCCGGGAGTCCGAATCCACAATGAGGCCGGGAGTCCGAGTCCAAACCGAGGCCGGTAGTCCGGGTCCACACTAAGGCTGGGAGTCCAAGTCCACAATGCGGCCGGGAGTCCAAGTCCAAACTGAGGCGGGGAGTCCGAGTCCATGTTGAGGCCAGGATTCCGAGTCCACGTTGAGGCCGGGAGTCCGGGTCCACACTAAGGCCGGGAGTCCAAGTCCACACTGAGGTCGGGAGTCCAAATCCACAATGAGGCTGGGAGTCCGAGTCCACACTGAGGCCGGGCGTTCAGGTCCATAAAGAGGCTAGGAGTCCGGGTCCACATTGAGGCCGGGAGTCCGGGTCCACATTGAGGCTAGGAGTCCGGGTCCACACTGAGGCCGGGAGTCCGGGTCCACACTAAGGCTGGGAGTCAAGTCCACAATGCGGCCAGGAGTCCGAGTCCAAACTGAGGTGGGGGAGTCCGAGTCCATGTTGAGGCCAGGATTCCGAGTCCACGTTGAGGCCAGGAGTCCGGGTCCACACTAAGGCCGGGAGTCCAAGTCCACACTGAGGTTGGGAGTTCAGGTCCATAAAGAGGCTAGGAGTCCGGGTCCACATTGAGGCCGGGAGTCCGGGTCCACATTGAGGCTAGGAGTCCGGGTCCACACTGAGGCCGGGAGTCCGGGTCCACACTGAGGCCAGGAGTCCGGGTCCACACTGAGGCCAGGAGTCCAGCCACACACTGAGGCCGGGAGTCCGAATCCACAATGAGGCTGGGGGTCCGAGTCCACACTGAGGCCGGGAGTTCAGGTCCATAAAGAGGCTAGGAGTCCAGGTCCACACTGAAGCCGGGAGTCCGAATCCACATTGAGGCCAGGAGTCCGGGTCCACAATGAGGCCGGGAGTCCGGGTCCACACTGAGGCCGAAGTCCGGGTCCACAATGCGGCCGGGAGTCCGAGTCCATGTTGAGGCCGGGAGTCCAAGTCCACACTGAGGCCGGGAGTCTGAATCCACAATGAGGCCGGGGGTCCGAGTCCACACTGAGGCCGGGAGTCCGAATCCACAATGAGGCCGGGAGTCCGGGTCCACACTGAGGCCGGGAGTCCAGGTCCACAATGCAGCCGGGAGTCTGAGTCCACACTGAGGCCGGGAGTCCGGGTCCACAATGCGGCCGGGAGTCCGGGTCCACAATGCGGCCGGGAGTCCGAGTCCACACTGAGGCCGGGGGTCCGAGTCCACGTTGAGGCTGGGAGTCTGAGTCCACGTTGAGGCTGGGAGTCCGTGTCCACCCTGAGGCTGGGAGTCCGAGTCCATCCTGAGGCTGAGAGTTTGAGTCCACACTGAGGCCGGGATTCAAGTCCACGCTGAGGCCAGGAATTCAAGTCCGTGCTGAAGCTGGGAGTTCAAGTTCACACTGAGGCTGGGATTTTGAGTCCATGTTGAGATCGGAAGTCTGCGTTGTCTTTCACCCTGGACATTACTGATGCGAGCTGAGGATAGAAGCTAAAATTAAAAAGATAATTTGAAACAAGAGAGAAAAGTGAGAAAAAAAGAAGAGAAATGAATGGAGTGAATCAGCTCTGGCTCAGGATCACCACCATTTTACCCATCTTTGGGTAAGAGCTGATGCAATTTGGGTTGATATTTTAGCATAGATAATGGATGAGGTAAGAAAGTAAGGATAATGTAATGAATGGGCATTTTGAAGATGGCAGGCTCTCAGGGACATTTCTGGGCTCAGCCATTTACAACATTGGGATGATGACGTAATGGTGTCACGAGTATTCCAGAGACCCAAGTAAAGATCTAGCGATGATGATTTGAATCTCACCACTGCTAATGATGAAAATTGAATTCACTAAAAATCTGAAATTTAAAGTCTAATAATGACAATGTAATGGTTGTTGTAAAAACCAATTTGATTCACTGAAGGGCAAAATTGGGATGTAGATATCACTGACTGGGCCAGCATTTCTTGGCCAACCTATTTTTGCTTGTGAATGTGGTAGGGGGAGGCCTTCTTCAATGCTACAGTCCAGTTAGTGTAAGTAGACCCACAATGTCACGATGGAGAAAGTTTCCAGATTTTGACCCAGCAATAGTGAAGCGATACACTTCCAAATCTGGATGGTGAGCAGGATAGAGGGGTATTTTCAGGTGGTGATTTTCTTGTATTTGCTGCCCTTGTTCTTCTAGATGCAAGTGGTCATGGGTTTGCAAGGTGCTATTTAGGAGGTTTTGTTGAATTTCTATGGTGCATCTTGTAGGTAATACATTTGTAGTGGAATAAATGGATATTTGTGGATGTTGTGCTTAGCGAGTGGGCTACTTTGGGCTGGATCATTTCAAGTTTCTTGAGTGTTGTTTATCTGCACTTATCCAGGAAAGTGAAAATATTCCATCACAGTCCTGACTTTTACTTTGCAGATTGTGAACAGGCTTTGGGAGTCAAGGGGTGAGTTACACACTGCAGAATTTCTATACTCTGACCTGTTCTTATAGCCACAGTATTTATGGCTAGTTCATTTCAGTCTCTGGTTCATGGAAAAGCCCAAGATGTTGATAGTGGGTGATTCAGTGATGGTAATGACATTGAATGCAAAAGAGATGATGGTTAGATTTTTGCTTGTTGAAGATGGTCATTGTTTGGCAGTTCTGAGGCACAAACGTTAGTTGTCACTTGTCAGTTTGTTGTCCAGGTCTTGTTGCATTTGGAGAAGAACTGCTTTGGTATCTGAGGAGTTGTGAATAGTGCTGAACATTGTGCAGTCATCAGCGAACAGCTCCACTTCTGACCTGATGATGGAGGGAAGGTCATCGATGAAGCAACTGAAGATGGTTGGATCAAGGACACTACCCTGAGGAACTCCTGTTGAGGTGTCCTGGAGCTGAGATGATTGATGTCCTGCAACCACAAACACCTTCCTTTGTGATAGGTTTGAGTCCAAATCCCACATGCTATTAGAGAGGGAGTGCCAGGATTTTGAACCATTGTATAGCATTTATGATTTGGTTTGAGGTCAAAGACAGAGGGCATATGTTTGCAACTGAAGCAGTTGTGGCAATATGAAAGATAAAAATTGACAATCCTCAGCTAATTTACAACAGGTTTGAGGTTCTTGCAGCATGTATATGCAGGAGCATATGTTGTAAGGTGGGAGTATGAACTAACCATGATATTATCGAGCAGGAGGTTTTTCAAGAGGAAAAAAAATAGAAATCTAATGTAGTGGTTAACAGTATTGTCAGTGAAATCAGTTCAGTTCTCGGCAATTGAGAGCATGAATTCAGAAGACTGCATTACCAGCTTTGTGCCTAGTTTCGGGACCAAGCAGGCGAGGAATATGAAGCGTAAGGATAAAGAATCTGTTGTTGTAGTTTTGTTGTAGATAAGACCAGAAAAGAGCTTCTGATAAGGGATTATGGGAAGTACACATAAGGGCACTATATGGTGAGCCTGACTGACCATCCTAATTTGGCTGTCGGCATGATTTTTTGCACACTCAGGATTATGTAACAAATATTGTCCAATTGTGGAATTACTGTTATGAGTTTTGTAATTGCAAGCTGGATGGATAGAGTTAGTACTTTGCTTATTTCAAACAGCAGAAGGGATATGCAATTTGGTTCAATCCACCAGTCTTTGAGACATTCAGTCCACATACCTAGCATCATGCAGGCACTGAAATTCATAGACCACTTTACTTTCTTTGTGTGGTGGGACGAACAGCTTTTTGGCTTGACAACCAATTCTAAAAGTGGCAAACACCATTCATGCGGCTATTGTGTAGCAGTGGTGTGAACCAGCCAACTTACTCTGTTGCTCAAACTTTTCAGAATGTTATATGACATAGACTGAGCACTTTTGAGGACCAAAGGTGATGTATCATTTTCTGTGATATGCAGCAAAGAATTATCTGATTGAGGTAACCATTAACCTGCAAGATGATTCTGATGCATTTCATTTTAACATTAAGCTTGCACAGGAAACAAATGGCAATCTTATTATGCATGACACTGTAGAATTTCAAAGCATTTCTTTACCAGGGAAGATATTTTTGGGGATAGATAGTAGTAGGGAGCCCCAGTGAGCTTTTACAACGGGACATCAAGGAGAGAAATTTGACTGCTCTGTTTCAAAGGTGAATATGAGCACAGGATGCAGCCCATTAAGACTTGTAGGGAAATTCCTGCATGCAGCTGCGGATTCAAAAAGAGCGAATGTTTTGAAAATATGCAATTGCTAAGAGATTAGGTGTCATTGCATCAAAGATGCATTTCTCACCAAACCCAGCAAAGATAATTGTGAGGGCTGAGCTTAGCGAGGATACGTTGGCAACACCATTTACTTGGGCAAACACCATTTTGTTAAAACTGCACTCAACTGCACAATCTGTTAAGTTCGTAAGCTAAATTAACATTGATTCACACATTGGCCTCAGATCAGATATGGTATAGTGTTGTAGTACAAATATATATGACTTCCTTGAATTGCATATTTGGGATAGATAAGCAAAGAAAACATGAACACTGCATTGCTATCGTAGTATAAGTCTTGTACAGACATGGCAAATTTGAAGGAATTTTTCTCAGCAAATGTGTAAACCTGTACAAAACTAGTTACAGCAATTCACCCAACCATTTGGCCAGTTCATATTCTGCAGAAACAGTTCTATTTATGATATGGCATAAAGGTACATCATTTTGTGCACCTTGTTAAATCTTTATGTGTGTGGACACAGTGAAATGTGAGGGTAAATCTACATTTATATTATGTGGAAGCTCTTTGCTTTTACAAAAGTCCGAGAAGTGTGCTTCTTTCTCCCCACTTATTTTCAAGCAAGGCTGGCAAATGGGCTAATTGTAAGTAAGTGAATGAGATGCTAGTTTGGATCAAGGGTCAGACGGGATCAGGTTGGATTGTCGCTGAGCCATCATTTAATATATTGAATATATAAATACGTTTGATGCAGAGAGACAGGTTTATGATCACACAGGGAATCAAGGGATATGGGAAAAAGGCACAAAAGTGGAATTGAAATCCAAGATCTGTCATGATCATATAAAACAGTGGACTAGGCTCAAAGGTAATATTGGGTATTCTGCTCCTATTTTTTATGTACTTATGCAATTTTAATAACGGAATGCAGCTTAATCCAAAACATAACACACTGATAAGGGAACAATAACCTATAGGTGAATTGCAGTGGGTGTTGTTGCTGTGTTAGAAATATTGTGAAGCATCAAACTTGAAGTAATTAGATGTTATTTTCTTATAATATTGACAACTGAAGTTGAGTGATTTTAAACCATTTACCTGTTACGTTTTACTTTCATTTTGCAGAACGTCTAATCAAGTCTCTAAGTTGCCATGATGCTGTCTTGAAATTGTCCTGTATACCTGACTTTGGAAGGTAGACTAGACTCCTGGAGATAGAAAACTGAACTGGTATCATAAAATGACAGACAAAGCATTTTTCTTATGAAATTAACTACGGTTCAAATTTTATTGCTCACATTTATATCGCTGAAAGTTTTGCATTATTCTAATGTGCATCTTTTTGTTCAATTAAGTAATATATTAGCCATGTGTTTCATATAGCTTCTCTTTCTAACTGCTTCAGGTTCCCACATCACTGATAAAAAAGTATAAAAAAGACACAAAGAATGTTCTATAATGAGTCCATTTTGCTGGATTTTTTTTAAGTCATATGTCAATTATTCAAATTATCATAGATAAATTGAGAGCCACACTAATACCCCAAAATTCCAAAGATCAGCTATATTTAACCTGAAATATTAATCTTTTTTTCTACTCAGATGTTGTCAGACTTGTTGAGTTCTCCAGCACTTTCTGTTTTTATCTCAGCCCTCCAGCATCTGCAGGATTTTGATTTTAAACCAGATTTCCTATTGGCCCAGATGCTGTGA
This sequence comes from Hemiscyllium ocellatum, assembly GCF_020745735.1. Taxonomy (NCBI): domain Eukaryota; kingdom Metazoa; phylum Chordata; class Chondrichthyes; order Orectolobiformes; family Hemiscylliidae; genus Hemiscyllium; species Hemiscyllium ocellatum. The sequence continues at coordinate 50,488,621 of NC_083402.1, forward strand.
TCTCTGAATAGCCAGAGATGAGACTGACCTGACGTGAGTGCAATGGAATCTTGGGAAAAGACTGAGACATTACCTTTTGTAATAATTGCCCAGAATTTTAAAATTCTAGTGGGTGATAATCTTTCATCTGAAACCTTCCAAAATTGTCCCAGCTCTGAGTTAGAATCAAAATCTTTGGAGGGTGCTCAATCATTCTCATTAATGATAACTTAAGAAAAGTTAGAAAAATTCAAGTCTGCTCCAACTCCTGGCTAACTATTTTACTGACCCCAATTCGGTTACAATAACTCCCTTTACCTGATGAACTTCTATCGTGATCCAAACCTCACTTACAGCTGACCCAATCTAGCCTCTCATCAATTTGTCTGTCTCCTATAATCTGTCATCTATTTTGCCTGCCACATTATTCCCCTCAGTTGGCTACACGTCTGTATTGCAATGTGAACCATTGCAACAGCATGGGTTAAACTCCTACACAAGTTAAGGCTACCATGATGAAGAACTCTCCATCTCAAATTCTCACCTCACCTGAGGTGTGGTGACCTTCATATTAAACCACCAATAAACATCTCTCCTTAATGAGAGCGTAGCCTTAAGGTCCGGACACACCATGGTGACTTCACTTTTATGAAGTCACACATGTCATCTGACCCTGTTACTTACCTGCCACCTTAGCTATTTACCCATCTGCCACACCACCTCTTTGTTCACTTGACAATCTGTGCCCTCACTCAACTACTTACACACTGCCCATCAACATTCTGATTGCCACTCTGCAATTTTCTATCCTGCCACTCTACCCCTCATTCTCTGATGTGCCACCCTCCTCCCTCACCCACTTACCTTTAATCCTTGTCAAAGAGGTTTTGGATCTTAAAACCTTGGAATACAGCAGTTACTGTTGTGCAAAAAGGGTATGATTTGTCCCCCACTGCTGATCCTGTGCTGCTCAGGAAGGCTTCCTGAACAGGTATACTTTGCATTTCTGAAGAGGCTTAATCAGAAGTTTAGATCAAAAATATAGAGGCCCGGTCAAGATAAGTTGCATGCAATTCTGGTCTCCTTCCTATCAGAAGGATGTTGTGAAACCTGAAAGGGTTCAGAAAAGATTTACAAGGATGTTGCCAGGGTTGGATGACTTGAGCTAAAGGGAGAGGTTGAATAGGGTGGGGCTGTTTTCCCTGGAGAATCGGAGACTGAGGGGTGACCTTATGGAGGTTTATAAAATCATGAGGAGCATGGATAGAATAAGTAGGCAAGTGGAGCGGGGGAGTCCAGTTTGGAGGGTATAGGTTTAGGGTTTGAGGGGCAAGGGATCTAAGAGGCAACATTTTCTCACAGAGGGTGTTGCGAGAATGGAATGAGCTGCCAGAGGAAGTGGCGGTGGCTGCTACATTTGCAGCATTTAAAAGGCATCTCGATAGGTATATGAATAAGAATGGTTTAGAGGGATATGGACTAAGTACTGGCAAATGGACTAAAATGTTAGGATACCTGATCGGCATGGACAGGTTGGACCGAAGGATCTGTTTTCGTGTTGCACATGTCTATGACTCTAAGTCGAAAGGAGTGGATCAGCTGACCAACTGTGATTGACATTACTGGTAAAATTCAACTAAGAGAAAGTGTGACTGCAGATGCTGGAGATCAGAGTCAAAGAGTGTGGTGTGCTGGAAAAGCACAGCCAGTAAGGCAGCATCCAAGAAGGAGGACAGTTGATGTTTCGGGCATAAGCCCTTCATTAGGAATCAACTAACCATTCTATCAGGGAGAATGCAGAATAATAATTGATGAACGACTCTCTGATTGAACTTCTGTAAAGAACCTCTGTAGACTACCAAATCATGACCAGATAAAACATTTATTTTTCAAAGAGCTCAGAAAGGGGTAACCTTTGACGAACAATTTGAGTGAGCATTAACTATGGAAAGATATTTGAAAGGTTTCCATTTTAGGTATTGGATTGAAAAAATGCACAACACCAGACACCTTAATTAAATTAAGTGCTTTCAGTGTAGAAAACTTGTGTGGGCATCTTTTTAGTGCATAGTTCAGTCACCTTGCATCTAAACATACACATGGAGTGCTGCTTTTCTTTAAAATACAGGTATTAGAGCTGCATCCAACAGTATGATGCTCAACATTCTGGATTTTTTTTTAAACCATGGAATCTATTCCAGTTTGAACTTTGTTGTGAATGCTGTAGTTATGGAGACCGTTAAAGCTGGGATGGCCAGTATCTTTCAAATGCACCACTGCATCACCTTCAGAGTTGCCAATAGTATCTCCCTGATATGGCTGAAGGCTAGTCAGGTCATGGAAAGACTCGACATTGTGTCCTAGAATCCTTGGTGTCACAACGATTTGTAACTTCATTGAACGTGAAAGTAAGTCAGATTGTCTGTTGGTAAATTGACAGGGCCACTTGTTTCAACAATGTTTCAGCAAGATTTCACATGCCCATCACCTCCACGCCAGTTAGGTATTTACCCACTTCAATGCCTAAACTTTAATCAGTTTGGCTAGGAGACCGATTTCTCATCCTGTCTTCTGCCTTTCTGGCAAAAAAAACCTTGAGCCTGTGGTGTCTGTCATATGAACATGTGAATTAGGAGCAGGAGTAAACCACTTATCAAATCAAGATTTCTTATGCCTGATTTTAATTTAGTCCAGATTGATTGAAAGAAAGGCTTGTATTAATATAATGATTTTCTTGACCATTAGTTGTCCCAGATTGCTTTACAACCAATGAAGTACTTTTAAAGTATAGTCACTGTCATAATGCAAATTCAAAGAAACTCTTTGTTGCAAATTTACAATTTTTTTTGTGTGTCCTAAAATGAGGATGGCTATCAACTGTGGAGTAAATTATCCAACAATCTGATAATTGTTACAGAACATGTGCAAAGATGGCTATGTTATCATGAGATCAAGTCACTGAGGACTGAGACCTGATGGAGAAAGTTCTTGTTAAGCTCTGCAATTCAATGCTATGTGTCTAGTTATTAGACAATAAATGTGAATGACTCACACAGTTTGTATCTAGTTCTCACATTATTGAGCTCCTATAGCTGTGCTTCATAAACCAATTTTCACTGTTACTCCATTGCCATGACTTCTCAGAGACAAATGTTGGATCAAAGGCATTGGTGAGGAGGAAAGAATGTAAGACTGGGATTAGGGGAAGGAGTAGGCATTTTAAAATATCTTCCTTTTCTCTGTTTTTGTTTGGAGCTGACATCAGGCTTCAACAGAGGGCAGTCATCTCCCAGACCATATAGAACCTCATCACCTCAGGAGATCTCCCACCCACAGCTTCCAACCTCATAGTCCAGGAACACTGCACTACCCAATTCTACCTCCTTACCAAGATCCACAAGCCTGACCACCCTGGCCGACCCATTGTCTCGGCATACTCCTGTCCCACCGAACTCATCTCCACCTACCTTGACACTGTCCTATCCCCCTTAGTCCCGGAACTCCCCACATACGTTTGAGACACCACCCATGCCCTCCACCTCCTTCAAGAATTTTGTTTCCCCGACCCCCAATGCCGCATCTTCACCATGGATATCCAATCCCCCTACACCTCCATCCGCCATGACCAGGGCCTCCAAGCCTTCCGTTTCTTCCTCTCCCGACATCCCCAGCAGATTCCTTCCACCGACACTCTCATTCATTTGATTGAACTGGTCCTCACCCTTAACAATTTCTCCTTCAAATCCTCCCACTTCCTCCAGACCAAAGGGGTAGCCATGGGCACCCGTATGGGGCCCAGCTATGCTTGTCTCTGTGTTGGCTACGTAGAACAGTCCATCTTCTGTAGTTACACTGGCACCACCTCTTCCTCCCACCTCTTCCTCCGCTACATTGATGACTGCATCGGTGCCATCTCGTGCTCCCTCAAGGAGGTTGAGCAATTCATCAACTTCACCAACACTTTCCTCCTGACATTAAATTTACCTGGACCATCTCTGACACCTCCCTCCCCTTCCTGGACCTCTCTATCTCCATTAATGATGACCGACTTGACACTGACATTTTTTACAAACCCACTGACTCCCACAGCTACCTAGATGATATCTCTGCCCATGCTACCTCCTGCAAAAATGCCATCCCGTATTCCCAATTCCTCCACCTCCGCTGTATCTGCTCCCAGGAGGACCAGTTCCACCACAGAACTCACCAGATGGCTTCCTTCTTTAGAGACCGCAATTTCCCTTCCCACGTGGTTAAAGATGCCCTCCAATGCATCTCATCCACATCCCACCCCTCCACCCTCAAACCCCACCCCTCAAACAGTAACAACGGCAGAACCCTCCTGGTGCTCACCTCCTACCCTACCAACCTTTGCATAAACCGCATCATCCGACGACGTTTCTGCCACCTCCAAATGGACCCCACCACCAGGGATATATTTCCCTCCCCACCCATTTCTACTTTCCACAAAGCCCATTCCCTCCATGACTACCTGGTCAGGGCCACACTCCCCCAACAACACACCCTCCCATCCTGGCACCCTCCCCTGCCACTGCAGAAATTGCAAAACCTGCGCCCACACCTCCTCCCTCACCTCCAGCCAAGGCCCCAAAGGAGCCTTCCACATCCATCAGAGTTTTACCTGCACATCCACCAATATCATTTATTGTATCTGTTGCTCCCGATACGGTCTCCTCTACAATGGGGAGACTGGACAGCTCCTAGCAGAGCGCTTTAGGGAACATCTCTGGGACACCTGCACCAATCAACCCAATCGTCCTGTGGCCCAACATTTCAACTCCCCCTCCCACTCTGCCGAGGACATGCAGGTCCTGGGCCTCCTCCACCACCTCTCCACCACCACCCAATGCCTGGAGGAAGAACATTTCATCTTCCATCTCGGAATATTTTAACCCCATGGCATCAATGTGGATTTCATCAATTCCCCTTCCCCCACCTCACCACAGAACCAGCCTTCCAGCTCAGTATCGCCCTCATGACCTGTCCTACCTGCCTATCTTCATTTCCACCTATCCCCTCCATCCTCCTGCCTGACCTATCACCTCCATCCCCACCCCCATTCGCCTATTGTACTCTATGCAACTTTCTCCCCACCCCAACCCCCCTCTCATTTATCTCTCACTCTCAGGCACCCTGCCTCTATTCCTGACGAAGGGCTTTTGCCTGAAACATCGATTTTCCTGCTCCTCGGTTGCTGCCTGATCTGCTGTGTTTTTCCAGCACCACTCTAATCTAAACACTGGTTTCCAGCATCTGCAGTCCTTGTTTTTTTCCTAGGCAATTAGTTCATGCCAAGCATATAAAAATGCAAAGGTTTAATGGGACCTTGCAACCGTTAACTTTGGGAAGCATTCCATGACAGCCATTTTTGCCTCAGAACTTGGGACACCAGAACCTCATCTTGGAATCTCACTGGGATCATGATCCATAACCTGGAAACCCATGTCCTATATCAACAGGAAACACGATTGCCCATGGTACAGCACAATGTCAAAAATGATTTGTATCTTTTGTGTGTAACATTCAGGATTTCTGGAAAACTTAATTTGTTTGTGTTAAAAGCATGTCATCTACTCTTACCTCTATTATTATAACTAATTCATGAAGCAAAATTGCACTTCTGCTCATAGGAACCCATGTTACCTGACAAGATCAATACTTGAATATAGCAATTGACTCCATTCAAACTTCGATCCAAAGCTAAACCACTAACACCATATTTTCACATTATACCTCATAATTACTCTCTAAATGTTCTCATTGTATTATAATATTAAAGACAGTGAAATCCCAAACAGAAAAGGTAGGCTTAATGAGATGGATGAAAGATGAAGCTATTAAACGTTCAGTAAAGAATGTGAAATTGAATGCAAGCATGGGAGATTGGACAAATAAAGATAATTTTCTGACAATAGGAAAATAATTAGTCCGCTTGCAGGAGTATTTTGAAAGGAGTTGGTGACTTATAACCTTATGATATGCACCCCATTGTATTTTTGTAAAGCCATGAAGTGTTTTCTAATTGTTTCCATGTGCAGAAATCAATTATAAACTATTTAATTAGTGTGATAATACAATTCCAACAATTCAACTTTTACCATTACATTGATCAATTTTAATGCAAATATGAATTTGTTTTCCAAATTACCTCCATTTACAGAAAATGGCTTAAAACATTATTTTGGCTTGACATTAGAAGTTTAATATATTTTTTAAAATTCTAACTCAATCTTTACCTCAAAACTAACAAAGTTTGCTTCAATTTTAACATTGCTAATAAATTTCCTTTTTTCAGCTGAAAGAATTGTGCCATTGCAGATTTAGTTGTCCAATTAAAGCCCAGTGCAAATCTCATAATTAGTATGAAAAATTACATGCTAATGAAGCATGGGACTTCTTTCAATGTTCTTCATGCATTACGTTCTTCTGGCAACATGCCAGTGTAGCTTTAGAAACAAAACCTGTTTTCATGAAGCAAAGGTTGACCTTATAGGGAAAGTTTTCAAGAACAAAGTGAAATTGTTGGGCATTGCCACCAAGTGTTCTAACCCAACAGTGGAAGCAAAACAGCTGTTGAGATCATTGCAAATTCCCAGATCAACAGATCAACAGAACAAGAGATGAGTGCATTTTGACGACACCATCAGGCATGCAAAGGACAGGGTCACTGTTAAATTAAGAAGTATTCATGGACATAAAGATGGATCATCTTCCAGTCTAATGGGTCAACTGACCCAACAAAACTGTGAAGTAGGTTTTTGCGAGTTTAGAAAGGACATTCCCCCAAAAAGATTTTGGGTGACAGGCTAGCAAAGTGCTATATCTGGCTCCTGTAAGAGTTGGCAATGTTGAGGATTGGTACTCATTACTATCAAATGTCAGACTGTGGCCATAGCTCAAGCACTCAGAGGATGGTCATTATCTCCAGGCTATTGCAACATTGCTTTCCATATCAGGCTTCTATATCACAAGAAAAAAAAGGAAGAAATATGAGCTACCAGCAGATACTGATTGCGGCAAACACAACATTCAGTCTGAGCATGTTAAATTCAGAGATTGCAATGGGGCTTGTGTACATGTTACAGAACTACAGTTTTCACTTCAAATGGGTCCAGTCTGACTCAGAACCATTTTAGTCACCCAGCAATGTACCCCAGTGAACATTGTTTTGAACATAATGAAGTGACCAAAGGTAGTGTAGTTCAATGTGCTGAGTACACAAATGTAATATTTAAAGCTACTTGCAAGTATCTGAAATTAAAATATTATACTGAACTTGCTCATGAATGCATTGGACAAATAGATTATTATCAATGTTTTGTGACTTCTTTCACAGTTGCATGCAGCTAGTGGTAAAAAAAAGACTGCATTTAAAAAGCATTTCAAACAAAATTGCAGAAATTAAAATACAGAATTGAAAGAGAATGACACTAAAAGTAGAGTCTCCCAAAATCCTTTAGTGTTTTCTTCTGACCAACAAGTTGTGAGCATCTAAAAGAAGTCTGCACTCTACTTTTTCTGTTCTAGATCTTCGCTCTGTCATCTAATTAATGAATTATTAGGTTTTGTTATGCTTATGATGTTGTGAAACTTGAAAGGATTCAGAAATGCTTTACAAGGATGTGGCCGAGGTTGAAGGGTTTGAGCTATAGGGAGAGGCTAAATAGGTTGGGACTGTTTGCCCTAAAGCATTGGAAGCTGAGGGGTGACCCTACAGAAGTTTATAAAATCATGAGGGGTTGAGATAAGGTGAATAGCCAAGGTCTTTTCCCCAAGGTGAGGGATCCAAAAGTAGATGACATTGATTTAAGGTGAGAGGGAAAAGATTTAAAAGGGATCCAAAGGGCAGCTTTTTCATGCAGAAGGTGATGCGTGTATGGAATGAGCTGCCAGAGGAAATGGTGAAGGTTGGTACAATTGTAACATTTAAAAGGTATCTGGATGGGTATACGAACGGGAAGGGTTTAGAAGGATATGGCAAATACTGGCAAATGGGACTAGATTAATTAGATATGGGTCGACATGGACAGGTTGGACCAAAGGGACTGCTTCCATGCTGTACATTTCTATGACTCTATGACTCAACGTTTATGAGGATTCAGAGACAATGGGAGAAAACGTGACAGTAAGTAGATACTCAGTCAGCTCAGTGAAACTGTAGTTTACTGAATATAATGGCAGAACACAATTTGAATTGGCCACTTCTGTTTACAGTCAAGAGTGTGTTGCTGGAGAAGCACAGCAGGTCAGGCAGCATTCAAGGAGCAGGAGAATCGATGTTTTGGACCAAAGCCTGATGGACGGTTCTGGCTCAAAACGTCAATCCTCCTGCTCCTCAGATGCTGCCTGACCTGCTGTGCTTCTCCAGCACCACGCTCTCAACTCTCCAGCATCTGCAGATCTCACTTTTTCCCATCTCTGTTTACAACCTGCCACCTTTCTAATTGATAAGCTGGCCCACTGCTAGGCTCAAACTCAAATACTGTCTCAATGTTGTCCAGGTTTTCCTGCATATAGGCACACTCTGCTTTACTGCCTGAAGATTTATGAATAATAATAAAGATCGTTATAAATGGATGGCATGGTGGCTCAGTGGTTAGCACTGCTGCCTCACAGTGTCAGGGAGTTGTGTTCGATTCTAGCCTTAGGTGACTGTGTGGAATTTGCATGTTCACCCCTCATCTATGTGGGCTTCTACCAAACTCTCTGGTTTACTCCAAAGATGTGAAGGTTAGGTGGATTAGCCATAGTAAGTGGGTGTTGCAGGGGTAGGGTGGGGTCTGGGTCTGGGTGGAATGTTCTTTGTGGTAAAAATAATGACTGCAGATGCTGGAAACCAGATTCTGGATTAGAGGTGATGGAAAAGCATGGCAGTTCAGGCAGCATCTGAGGAGCAGTAAAATCAACGTTTCGGGCAAAAGCCTTTCATCAGGAGTACAGGCAGAGTGCCTGAAGGGTGGAGAGAATGTTCTTTGGAAAGACGGTGTGGACTTGATGGGCCAAATGACCTCTTTCTGCACCATAGGGATCTTATGATTACCAAATATCTTCAGCCTTTTTCCTTATAATGAAGAAAGGGCTATTGAAGTAGCTAAAGATCGTTAGGCTCGAGGAATTCCCGCAATAATGTCCTCAGACTGAATTGATCTCCCCCTGTTGCAACCATCCTCCTTTGTAGAGAGGTTTCCCTGATTCTCACTCACTTCAGTTTAGATAGGGCTCTCTGATACCACAAAATCCCTAATACCTTACTCAACATTGCAGTCTCAGTGTGGATTTCTTAGTGCAGACATTATTGAGACATATCTGATATGAAATACTTTCTGTAATCTCTCACTGGTGAGCATTGTCAAAATTGAGAATTATAACTCACAAATTGTAACTTCAGAATAAACATGGTTATAATTATGAAAAAAAAAGTACAATATATTTGACAACTGTGCTCCGTATTGGACTTTGACTGTATTTGCAGCTACTTCCACATCAATGCTTCTGTAATGTGCTGGGGCTTTGAAACAAGCTTCAATTATACTGTGGAGTAAATTCCAGAGCCCGGTGATAACACAGAAACAACTGTGTGTTACAACTGCATGTGCATGGCCTATATGTGTGTAGCTGCTTGGAAGTCACAAAGACACTCTTGTTTTTCACTGTAACTCTTTCTTGATGCCTGGGGAGGGGTCTGCTAATGGCCAACACAAGAAAGCTGTACAGTGAGTGTAAAAGAAGTTGGATGCAGCCTATAGTAAAGGATTGATATATGAGTGTCTGGTCTCTATTGCTTCTGGGATGGAAAAATCTCTGGAATGGAATTCTCAAGAAAACTGGACTAAAACGTAATGAAAACAAAGAGCTTAAAATGTACTTTAGTTAAGGGAATGATTCTAAAAGTTATTCTTTATTCTTTCATGAGACATTGGCATCACTGGCAGTGTCAGCATTTATTTATCCATCTCTAATTGCCCTAATTGAAGTGAGGCCATTTTAAGTGTAGTTAAGAATCAATCATATTGTTAATGTCAGAGATTACATTAGGCTCCACCCAATCTGATGATGCCATACAATCTTCGATCAGAATGGGAACTCCAGCATGATGTCCTGACAGAGACAGATTTGACATCTCTGGCTCCTGGTAGTCTTTGTAATTATACCTAAATAATTAATGCAAATTGTACCTATTGTTATCATGTAATAAACTACATCTTGTGGTTAGTATAAATGCCTTGTCTTGTTAAGATTTGATAATGGCTAATCCTCTAACACAGCTAATTAAGTGGGCTCTTAGATTTAGCACAAACAGGAGGCTTTGACTTTATTGTTATTGTGCCTCATCGGAGGCTGTCTAAACCAATGATGCTAATTTGGAAGAGTAGGTAGAAGGCTTTCTACGGAGAGGGAGCATGCAGAGTTCACTATACAATATAGTCCTTCAGGGACTGGAGGTCTATGTAGGGCTGGAGAGCATCATCACCCATGGAATGGCATTTTAGGTAAGTTTTGATAAGTTTCCATTCCAGATCTGTAATTATCTGCTGATCATTTGATTTTATTTTTGTTACGGTGCCCCAGCAGTGGTTGTCAAAATAGATGTTTAAGGTTCATTTGAAAGGGTAGCTAGGAGATTTGGTGGTAGCGTTCTAACCCAACCACAAGCTGCCAGTGGTTAGGAAGCAACAACTGCCCTATGTATATCTTTAAATTAAAAGCTACTAGAAACCCAATATACATCACAAACACAGGGGAGAGGGTAGGGGAAGTGGTAAATGCACAGCTGATCAACAGCCACATTTGTAACACTATTGTAATGCATGTAACTTTTTTTTATTCATTTACGGGATGTGGGTCTTGCTCAAAACCAACTGCCCAAGAGAAGGTGATAGTGACATATTTCATAAGCCACAGCAGTTCTTGTAATGTAGGAGCATCCAGAGTACGTAAGGAAAGAGATTCCAGCATTTTCACGCAAAAACAGTGAATGAATGGACATATATTTCCAAGTTCGGCTGGTGTGTGGCTTGGAGGAGGCCTTACGGTGTTGTGCCTATATATATGTGCTGACTTTGGCCTTTTCTGGTGATAAAGGTCATGGGATTGGAAAGTGTTTTTAAGGCCCTTGGGTGAATTGTTGGAATACATCTGCTAGTTGATAAACATTGCTCTGACTGACTATTGAAGAAGGTGGAAGGATTGCCAATCAAATATGTTATATGGTATCCATCTTCTCAAATGTTGTTAGAGCTACACTTAGGTAAGTGAATCATGCTGTTAGTCTGTGCCTGTTGGATGGTGGACAGACTTTGGAGTCAGGAGTTCATAGAATAATAGAATCCCATCAGTGTGGAAGCAGGTCCTTCGGCCCAACAAGTCTATGCCAACCCTCCAAAGAGTAACCCAGCCAGACCCATTCACCTACCCTATTATCTTATATATCCCCCTGACTAATGCACCTAACGTACACATCTCAGAATACTACAGGCAATTTGGCATGGCCATTTCACCTAACCTGCGCATCTTTGGATTATGGGAGGAAACCAGAGCACTCCGAGGAAACCCGCACAAGACACGGGCAGAATGTGCAAACTCCACACAGTCACATGAGGTTGGAATTGAACCTGGGTCCCTGCCACTGTGAGGCAGCGGTGCTAGCCACTGAGTCACCGTGCCGAGCTGATCGCAGAATTCCTGCCTCTGACCTGCTCTTGTAGAAACAGTGTTTGAAAGGTGAGTCCAGTCCATTTCTGAGCAACAGTAACCCTACTGTATTGATAGTAGTGAATTCAGCAATGATAATGACACAAAATGTCAAGGAAGATACTTATATTCTCTCTTGTTGGTGATGGTCATTGCCTGGCACTTGTATCGTGCACATGTTAAGGCTGCTTATAAGCCCAAGCCTGGATATTGTCTAGTTCTTGCTGCATTTGGACATGGATTATTCCAGCTTCTGAGAGTTGTCAATCATGCTTAACATGTTGCAATTATTAGCAAAAACTCTCACTTACGACCAGAAAGAAGGTCACTGACGAAGCAACCGAAGATGACGTAGGTAATTACGGTGAGGACCTCTTGCAGTGATATCCTGGAGCTAATCTCCAATAACCAGAATTGTTTTATTTGTGCAATGGCTCCTGCCAGTGGAAAGTTCTCCTTCTGATTCTAATTGACTCTAGTGTTGCTAGGTCTCCTTGATGCCTACTCAGTCCAATGCTGCCTTGATGCCAACTGCAGTCACTCTCACCTCACCTCACCTCACTTCTGAAGTTCAGCTGTTTTCTCCATGTGACAAAACATGCATTGCCATCATTCAGTTCACTTGTTACTCAATGGTATAGTGAAATACAAGGCTTGAGGAACCATGTATTGCGGAGTTGATTGAGGTTCCCGTATTCTTTCACACGGTAGTAATTTGGTAGCTATACTGGCATTAAATAAGTAGCAGCTTTATGATTGCATGTAATCTGCCAGCAAATAGAATAAAAGTTATTGTTCATGCAGCTTTGTGGAAAAGAATTACAATAGCTCCGAGGACACCACCTGTTTTATCAATGATTAGGAAAGCTGTATTCCATATATTAACCTTTGATTTTGCACAATGCAACAGACCATATTTTGTATTTTCACATCGGAGTATGACACTGCTGTTAGTGCTTATATAATAGCTATTTATTCAGAGGACAAAACTAATATTTCAGGGAAGATTAACTGAAATCCTCCTATTGCTTTTGAAATCTTTCATTTATTTTTCAGAAAAACTGTATTGTGAAAGCATACATGTATTCGTGGATTGTTGTTAAATCCAGTTATTTCATTCATATCCTTTAGGGAAGGATTGGAAAATAAGGGACTCCAGTCCCACACTAAAGACCCTTTGAGCAGAGCATGGGGGTGACAACAGAAGTGGATGCATGGAAATATGAACTGCCATATTGCGCACAATATTGGGACCCAGCTTTCTCCCACCAGAAGGCTACTTCAGTGGATTGGTGAAAATCCTCTCTACTATCACTACACCCTCACCCAGCCAAGTTGGGAATATTCATAGGTTTGACTAGAGCACTGAATCCTTTGCTTGCTATTATGTTCCAGCCTCCGGGGAATTAATCTGCTCCCTCCTTTCATTAGCAACCAGCAGTCCAACTGGAAAATAACAGACAACCTCCTCAACTCACCTTTATTCAGGCTCTTAATGAGCCACATAGGCTGCTTAACTTGTGAAAGAGAATCAGCTGTCAGCAGTATTTTCAAGTCCCAGCTAGCATTCTTCTGGCTTCCACCTCAGCATGGCTCAAATATCCTGCACAAATTCTTAAAGCTGTTATTTTGTTAGTCAGTGGTGAAAAATGTGGTTAGATATTGTTTTTCAAATCAGTAATTTTATTCATGGCAAGAGATTCTGATGTCGAAGAGTGTGATGCTTAAAAACTACAGCCGGTCAGGCAGCAACCGAGCAGCAGGTGAATCCACATTTTGGACAGAAGCCCTTCTCTTGCTTCTCAGATGCTGCCTGACTGGCTGTGCCTTTCCAGCACCACACTCTTCAACTCTGATCTCTAGCATCGGCAGTCCTCGCTTTCTCCTAATGGATTCTGACGGCCTTGGTCAGACATAACAGAAACGTTTCCACTCAGTCAGTTCATCAGACCATTCCAACATTTAATATTGAAGTGGACTATTTCAACCATATCCACATTACAGGAACTAGTTGCAGTTAAAATGTTCTAGTTACCCAGGCCCTGCAGGCTTCTCATCAGGTCAATAATATGCCTGCTCAAAGTTGCTGAAGCCCTCAATGAGCTATAATCTGACTCTGACTGCTATTTTGATGCTGACCTAAGACAAAGTCAAGCAAAAAGAAAATATAAGCTCAGAAATAGTTGCTTAATGTGAGGATTTTAAATTAATTGCAGGGAAATGAGAAAATAAAATCTCACTTCAAATCCAAGGAAATGTTAGGCCTCTCATGCCCTACATTAAACACCCAACCTTCTACAGCACCTTCCAAGAATCCCCTTCACCATACTCATCTGCCTGACAAGCATTGTTTGATAGTTCACATAAGTCAACTTCTTTCGATCCAAGGATTCAATCAATGAGGCCTGGAAATGAGAATAATCACTCTGTCAAAAGCCTCCCAGGAGTTAAACCTGGGACTTAAGTTGGCAAGGCAGGGGTTGTTGGCAAATGGAATTTGGCACAGGATCTGGCACAATTGGTGAAGTTCAGAATGACCTATAAGCTTACAGATGAAGAATCAGATGCCTGACAATAGTGTAATTGGATAGACAAGTATGGAAGTGTCAAAGCATTGAACAAGGTTTTCAATGGAGAAAGGATGATATAGATTAGATTAGATTCCCTACAGTGTGGAAACAGGCCCTTCGGCCCAACCCACCAAAGAGTAATCCACCCAGACCCATTTCCCTCTGATTAATGCAATTTAGCATGGCCGATTCACCTGACCGGCACATCTTTGGACTGTGGGAGGAAACCGGAGCATCTGGAGGAAACCCACACAGATACAGGCAGTTGCCCAAGACTGCAATTGAACCCGGGTCCCTGGTGAGGCAACAGTGCTAACCACTGAGCCACCATGCCACCATAGGAATAGAAGTCAGAATAGTTGTTGGAAAAGTTATAGATTATTATGCAAAATTGTTGTAAATATATTAATTTTGAAAGAATTCAAAGGCAGGATACTTTTTTTTAACAAGATAGCGATCAAAATGAAGCCAGCAATTTCATGATCCACCTCATATTATTATTGCTGCATTGATTTGGGCTCTTCTACAGATCACACTCTCATTATAACTGCTTTTATTTTGGTACTGTTTTAATTTGGAATCCAGGAGTCTGTCATCCATGATCTATTTATGCTGGTAAATGCAGCTCCCTTCTCCCAATGGCAGTCTCGTATACCCAGTGTTTTTCCAGTCTCTGAGTCTGCCGCCAAGATAAGGGAGTTGGATTTAGCAACAAATACTGGGAGCTGGGTTTCAGACGCCAGTCTCCTGGAATCTGAATAAGATGGCATCAATGCAGAAATGAGTTCTAAAAGGCTGATGTTGCAGCAGTAAAACTGTAACATTATTGATTACAATAAAAAAAATGTTTATAACTATATTCAAAAAATGTCTGAAGAAAGCTCAATTGTTGCTACTTAATTTAATTTGCATTTTGTCATGAATATTTAAGAATTGCCTTTAAGTATAATGCCAATTGCTATTAAGTAAGACTAAAATAAAAATACACTGGATTCATATTTTCCACTTTGGTAAGAATTAACCAATAATGGGGGAAAAAAACTGAAGGCAAATAAAATGGAAGGGTTGTGCATTTAGCCCTGATTTCATCTTTCAGGTTGGTAATGCATCGGTCATTCAGTGTGCATAAACAATAGCTTTGCTTTCATGTTTCCCAACCAGCTAGCAAGTCACCTAATGCATGTAAATGATAAAGATTAGTGCAGAGTGTGTAAAACTGATACATATCCAAGTGAACATAATGTTCAGGAAATTTGATTTATTGTCTGAGACATGAAGCTTCTCATTGACGGATATTTAAACTGAGCACTGAAAGTATGAATCCATGGCACTTCAGTTTCCAAATAGCTTAATTTATACAAAGCTGTACAGCAAATGTGGACCTGTATTTAAATTGCTATATTTAAATCCTTTAATAAATTAAGACTTTGTTTTGTTTCTTAATCCCATTTTAAAGATGCATAAATACAAAGTGTTAACATATCACCATAAAACTGATTATGTTTTAACACTTTTATAACATGTTGCAGTTATTTATTCAGTAATGTGCCACTAACTAATGTTATTTTTAATTGAACAAAATTAGGAAAACTCTAGGAATCAATTTAAAATATGTAAAACTGCAAAAAGAACCAGGTTCGAGTGGAATAAATGAAACATGCATGATTTAATATTTATCTCACCATAAACACAGTGAATTGCTGCATTGCTGAAATGAGTAAACCTGAAATGAAAATATTCCTATGTTTTGCAGATATCATTCAGATTACTCATGACCCTTACCGTTTTTAGTATCCTCCATCACGACTGCCAGTTAGATATGATGAGTCGAATCAGGGATGCCGTTGGGTATCAGTTTTGGCAAGTTGGCTAAAACTCCACTACCCCCAACAAATCAAGATCATTATTTTGAACAATAATAGTTGTTGTATTGATCATGACTTCTCCCCAGCCTGCTCCTGATCCAAACTAAACATGATTCAATGATAAACTTTTTGTCACTATTGGCTCCTGTGAAAATTGCACAACCATGTCACACTGGGTTTTTAATTAGTCCTCAGCAAGCCTCAGACAATTTGTTTTATTTGCTTGCATCCATCTACTCCTAGCAATTAATAAGTAGAAGAAGATATTCTATGATGCATTTTTTTTCCATATCATGCTGCTCTATTTGCCTGCTCTACATTATTCAGATAAAAGTATCAAAAAAAGGTAGATATTTGATTCTACAAATGAAAAAAAAATTCAGTAACAAAATTAAAGCAATCTTGAAAGGTAATAATTAAACAATATTACATTGAGACTGAAAATTTAGACTTAAATCAGTGATAATTTAAAAACAACTTCAAAACCAATTTACTGAGAGGCTTTTTGGTAATTTGGATGATAGATACTAAGCACTATCTCAAATTGACATTCAGGATATTCCCAGCAATCTAAGGTAATTGACTATCTGTAGTGCAAAATTGGTCTATATTTGCCACAATGATCCTGAGCGTCAAAATGTTTAAAAAGTACTAAAAGAAATCTTGAAGCCAGATGCTCCAAGTATTACCATGCCTCCTGCAAGAAAACTTCGAATCATTGGAAACTTCAGACATCAGATTGCTCACCTTCCTCCCTCCTGACACTTCAGACTGGAATGACCTGCCAACTTACATTGTCAAAGATTAAATCTGGAGAAAGACAACATGAGCATTTTGCTGATTATTGCTAATGCAGATCCTAGTGTAAACACCTTCAAGAGATAAAGGAAGAAAATTGAAGTAGAAATATTAATACAGCAGTTGAAGTTTATATCAACTTAAATAAACCATTGTAAACTCATAAAGTAATCTTTGTTTTGTGTGGTGTGCTTAATAACTACTTAGTTTAAAGTGAAAGCAATTTACAGTCAGGGTCACATGACTATGGAAACTAATAAGTTGATAGTATATTGACAAATGCATTTCTCCAAACCTATCCTGATTTTCATTTAAAAAGTGTATGCATTATCAGTTGCAATCATAAGTTATTGAATAAATACATTTTATAAAAATAATATTCACTCATGTTCAAAAATGTGTGTTCATTTGAGACAGGATCAACATTATTGATCTCTTCACACACGTTTCATCTATTATTTCTAAAGCATTCAGGTCTTTTAATGGCATGCACGAGTTGTTGTTGGCAGTTCATCTGGAATCTGCTCATTTCTATTATGATGTTCTTTCTCTAGGGCATATTCTTCCTGCAGTAGTACTTGATCAGAGGAAGATGCTTGTCTTTCAGATTCAATGGGCAGAATCTGACAGGGGTCTGAGCAACATGGGCTATTGTAGATATATGGCAAAATCAGATAAGAAATCAAGCAAGATCCATCTCAACATCAGGAGCAACTTGCACTTTTTTTGAATGCTTTTCACAAGCAGTGTGGTGAGTTTCTCATTATGCAGCAGTGAGTTGCCAATGAAGGAGGATTGTTGTTTGTCAAATGCCTCATTGATGACAAATTCACCTTATTAGCATTCAACTTTCTATCTTATCAAGCTTACCAAACAGGCCAGATGTCAGCAAAACCTAATTTAAAACCAGAATGGGATTTTGATGGATTCAGCTCACAATTTTCTCCAAACAACCTCAATATGCATGTGGACAAACAGCATCTCAAGGCACAATCCTGGGACATTCCCTACACAATCCATGAATGTTTACATCTGTTAACCCATCATGACCATCAAGAAACCTCTCCAATGCACTGACACGCTGCTCACAAAGCACATGTCCGCATTTTAGCAACTTGCACTGATAGACAGCAGCAGGAATAATTTAAAGACTTGGACAGGGAACCCGCTCAAAAAACTGGAACATGCTGCATCTCAGGTCTGTTTGTTTACTCTTTTAGAGCTCAATCACTTAGCACTTACCTGCATGCTCTCGACAACTATACCTTTCCTTGCAATGCCAATTAGTGCAGCCACAAAGCCAGGCAGCCAGTCTTACTCTTCAGCAGTCCTCAGTCAAGAAAATAAAATTGAGTAGAATAGAAAGTAGTGGCACATGAAAAATACAGTGAAAGGTTTTATGCAGCATACATCTTGAGGGCGTACATCTTGCTAATTCAATATTAACCTGCTTCATGTGCCAGCAGCTTTTGTAGCAAACAGACTGCATGCGTAGTGAGCAAGCAGCCATGACTCAGCCTTAGTGAATTTGACCTCACCAAAGTTAATGGCGGCACCCAACAGTCAGAGGGACCAGACACAGTATGTCAAGAGCAACCTGCAATACCAGTTCAGAGGATTGCCCATGGTCAGGTTACCTCATAATCCCAGGATTGTGGGGAATAATGGGTAGGTGCATTCCCATGTAGACAGGTTGGGTGAGGACCTGGAAGGTGTTAGACTAGTGAGGTCTATGAGACAGCCTTTAAGGAAGATGATTTGGAAGATCTGGGGCTGACAAACACGTTAAAGCAGGGGCTACAAGCCACTGTCTACGGTGCATTCACTATTATTTTCCATTGTACTAGAAATTTAAACTACACAATGGGAAGAAAATGGCTACAACTTCCTTGAAGCCATCAGTGTAGGTGGCTCGAATTGTGATGAAAGGTGCGATAATACCCACCGATGTTAGGGCTTTTAAAGGGGAAGAACATTGCACATAGAGACATGTGCAGTACAGGGCATATACCCTGCCCAATCCTAAAGTATGGTTGCCTTTTGTGCTTACACCTCTCTGCGAGACAATTCATTGCCAACTACACTTTTGAACATACAACAATAGGGATATTGCTCAAGGAGGGCCAAAAGTGTCAGGATAACCCAATGCCATGTAAATGCATTGTTTGTTTTGCTTTCATATGATACAATAGGTTCTCAGTGCAGCCTTATCCATGGCATCTTATCTATGGCCATGAAATGATGCTGGATACAGTAGCACTGCCTTTCAGCACAATGCAGAGAGAGATTAACATTCAGATATAAGATTGAAGCACATACATTTATACAAATGTTCAGAATAATTTACAAGCTATTCTCACCCATGCTACCAAAGTGCCATAAATATGAGCTCTTCTTCCTCTCCCTCACAGTATGTCTAGTGATAACCCTGGTTCCACAGCTGGGGGGGTGAAGGGAACCTGCTCCACAATGGAGCCCATTGTCCCTGGATGTTTGGTTGGGAGATACGATTTCAGCTACACTCTTCTGACATCATATTCCATGTACTGTTTTTAATGACTACTCAATCCAAAGTGAAAGCAACAAGTAGCTGATATCGCATGACTATGTCAAATCACAAGTGTGAAGATCCTGGCAAAAGTGTTTCACCAGACAATACTAGAAAGTAGAATGTGGGATGTGTAAAGGTTATAATAAAGTGAAAATGATGAAAAGGTTATAAATATTGGACATTGTAGGGAGGTGTAGAATTGGATTTCAAAATAACCCCTCAATTTACAAAGAAAAGTTGTGGATTATGGAAGTTAGCATGTTAACATTGGGTGGTTATACTGTGAGAAGTTGACTTCTTGTGAAATATCAAAGGTATGTTGACATTTACATGGCTTAAGCTGGAGCCTGCATTGGTCTTTGCAATATCTGCTGTTAATATAAAACTACACTTTGGGCCTAAGCAATTTGGGTACTTTAATGAACTTTGCAACATAACGAATGTCTGCATAATATAAAATGAAACATAAAATATTCAATAACTGAGATCCAATATTCTTATAATTGAGAAAGGGGTAGAACTGAAAGTCTTATAATGAGTAGAGATGTATAGATTAATGGCTATGGAATATTATTGCTACAATGCAGTTTCAGTTTTTAAAAATATCCACTTCCTTGTAGCTTCTTGAATTCTTTTTAGTCCAATACCCCCACCTAAAAGTATTATATATACTAGTCCATTCCTATTTCTGCTTCTTGTGGTGTCAGAGAGCTATTAATTCCTTACTCCCAAAACCTAATAATTACCATGTCACATGATGCGATTGAAAAAGGAAGTTTTGTACAAGAGGTACCTGCTGCAGCTTTTGGTAACCACTTTCATTTGAATTCTATCCAACAAATAAAAGTTATAATATTAAATGCCTAAAGTAAATTAAAAAAACATTTTACTTTCATGTTGAAGTACAATTCCAGAAACCACATTAACACACAGGCACTTTCAGCAGATAGGACCATGATCAGGTCATAAAAATATCTCAATACCTGTCCATATTTAATCGAATCTGTAGATATTAGTGTCATTAGTGTCTCTTTGCAGGAGACTAACAGATGTTGAAGCTGACTGTCAGTTCTTATTGTTGCATCGCATTTCTGGGAAGAATTGAAAATTGAAAAGGGACAATAATTTCAGATGGTCATTGTTTATAGTTTATTGCAATTTGAAATAATACAGATATAAAACCATTGTATTATTTTTACCCTACAATGATTGAAATGATGACAAATACTCATTATTATTTCTGTATGCATATTGCCAGGATGCCAGCAGACATATTCGGCCTGAGGGGAGTTGCATAACAAAACCCTATATGTACTAGCAAGTTCAGAAGCTAGATTTACTTTGGCGAACTGTCCAAGTGTGAAATGAATAATGATCTGACACCTCAGGAGTGTTAGTTAGTTAAGATTTCCACTTGCAGAAGCGGAGTAATGTTGTTAGTCATGAGAAAAAAGCTTTAACCGGTGCAGCACAAGGGAGATTGTGCTTGAAGGTTTGTGTTGACTGAGTTTTGATCTGACAAATATAAAAATAGGCAACTTTTAAGTGTTAACAAGTGAAACACTCAAACCTACCAGAGAGAGAGATAGATTTTCATGTATAATTCCTGTTTTGATATCATAGAAAATGAGATTTAAAAGGAAAGCAGGGAAAGGTCATGCAGCTGAGCTAACCTATATCTTTTAGATCGATCTCAAATGAAGATAATTATCTATTTGTTACATTCATTGTTGTCTCTTTTTTTCCAAAATAACATTCACTTTACAGATGTTTGCATTAGGGGTCTATTTTCTTCATTATTGTGAAAGTTAAAAAAAAATCCATATCCATTTCAAGACCTTTCCTTTCTATTTTGTTTCACAATTCTTTAAATAGACAATAATTAAAAATTTCAAAATGAAAAGCCATTAGATAGAATCACAGATTATCCATGCGCACATATATTTAAAAGAAAAAAAAATTGTCAAAGCATTTTGCAAAGGTGAGTGCCCAAAGAGCTACTGAAATTTATCCAATTGTCACCAATGGAAATGACTGCAATTTTTTAACATATTATGTGGGACAAGTTTTCATATGTTTATCATAAAGAAGCTATTGCATTGTACATTAACATTACACAGTGATCTTATGTATCTCATTTAGATTGATACCTCTGGAATCTTGATTTTCTTTCATGGCATTTATCAGATTATCGTTTCTTTAGTTGTAACTAGCTTGATGTGCTTTAAAGCAAGGGAAATAGTTAGACATTCTGGGGATTCATCTTTTTAAAAAAAACATACCTCATGCCTCCAATAAAATGTTTCAGTTCATTAAAGTTGAACAGTTGAAGTGATGAAACTGCAAGCTACAGTTTTAAGGGGGGATTTCATTGAGAAACTATTATAACTTAACACTGTAATGACTTGAATCTGACAATGACACGGTAAATTTGCTCAGCTTTTTATCTTGGCTCAGTGCAATGAAGAAAAAGTGATGGGAATGGAAAGCACAACCAGTAATTGGTAGATTGGCAAATGAAACTATTGTCTCAAATGATGAAAGAAAATCTCATTATAAAGAATAATTGAGGGTCACAACCCTGAATGAAGCAAGCAGAGGCAGTTTGCTGTGTGAGAATAGGCTGTGCATAATTGTTATGTTCATGAGCATGAAGACTGAACAAACAAGATAATATTTTTAACCCTTAATTTATAGCAGAGGGGCAGCCTCACAGAGCAAAATTTCGACTTTTGTGTGGCCAATCGTGGTAGCAGAATTAATTGGCTGTTCAGGTGGCAAAGAGGATCCCACTATTTTAATACCTAGGCCACATTTGAAAACACAATGTCCACTGCACGTGCCAGAATGATGACCTTTGGCAGCTCATCATATTTTAGCCATCGGAGCATCAGCCAGCTGAGATAGTTGCTGAAGCTGCTAATAGCTCCTGGATTGAGTGGAAGCAAGATGGAATGGGCAGTGCACAACCCACAATTCACAATCGCCCTGTTCTACAGTCTTGTTGGCCGTAACACCAGTGTAACTGATAAATGTATCACGTACCCTCTGAACAATTCTCTGCTGAAATTCTAAGAACAATCATTGTACCACATAATCTCCAATTACTATTTGAAGTGGGCCTCTGTAACTTTGGAGATACATTACCATTACTGTAGTGACACTCAGAACTTGGTGTTGAATCATTACTCACCAATTTTATGGTTCTACAATGCCATGTGAGACTCCTTTATAAACACAGGAATAGACATAGGCCATTCAACTCCTCAAGCCTCTTTTGCAATTCAATAAGATCATGGCTGATTCAGGCTCAAGATCTGTTACATAACTCAATTTTTGTAACTTAAGAGATATTAAACTGTCAGAAATAAGCAACTTTAGACTAAAAATGTGTGAACCTTTTCATTGATTTCTGTAGATGTTGAGAATTTATCCTGACAAATGTCAAATTGGCTTTTGGATGCACAATTATGTGTCAATTATTACTCCAGTTCCTGCCTTTTTGGAAATTTCTTTCACCTTACATTGCATTTGGTTCACTTGTATGCACTCATTGAGATGCTGGGCATTTCAATATTAGTCTCAAATTCAAAATTAATGGAATGACTGGGAAGGCAATAATACTAACTCTGACTCTGATTATACTTCATTTTCTCAAAGCAGTTAGCTTACATTCTGATCCCGACCTTCTCATATTGTCGCAGTGAAATCAATTATACGGTGAATAATGGATAAGAATTGTCAGCCTACCATTCTGCACTACAGGGCCCCCACCTGTAATGTCTCCATTACTAATCATTTTAGTGAAGCGCTGTTAACATTTTGATTTGATTTTCCAAAAAATGACTTTTAACTTGGCTGTATTTTGGCTTTAAATCAAGAAAATCACTGGAGGATGTTGTCCTTTTTAATCTAGCTGCATTTCATCTAATTTATCAACTGACATGTTACAAGGTCCAACCAAGTACAGACATAAACTGACCAAACAGCAGCAATGCCCCACAAGTAGGAAGTGCAAGTGTAGGTAAGGGGTTTTATTCAGCTGGGAGGGTATGTGTTCTACATCCAAACATCTTCCCACCCTCACCTAATTAACTATAGGGCAAAAAGGGTTCACTGATTGCCTTTCTGCCTAACTGCTGATTAAAACCCTTGAGTAAGAAGTGCTGAAAGCAATGCCTCTGTATTTGCTGCTGACTATCCTCTCCTACCCATCATACACCCCATTCCACAATCCTCATTTTGTCCCTGCAAGGCTTCGACCTGAAGCCCCTCTTTGATTCTGAGCCATCTGGTGGATGCAATACTGGCAACTGCCATCACTTCCGGCAGTGCTACAACTTCAATCACAAGTCTCTGATTGACCGACAGTTCTTAGATCCAAGATCCTTATTTCCAGGAAGGCCTGATGCTGGCCATTGGAAACAGCTGCTAAGCATTAACTATTGTGGGCATTTCCCAACTGAGAAAACACTGATAGTCCAAATGACAGCTGACACCCCCCAGCAAATATTCAAATTTGCACATATAGGGCTATTGTGGTATAATTGTGAGAGAGAAAATCAAAATTATTTCCTCAACTTATACGTGAAAGTAATTTCCACTTCACCTCAAATGGATATCATTTACAGATGGCCCAGTGAAACTCTTGAAAAGCACTGAATTTTCTTCTGGGATACAAAAACCGAAGTTGCTGGAAAAGCTTATCAGGTCTGGCAGCGTCTGTGAAGGAAAATCAAAGTTAATGTTTTGGGTCCTATGACGTGAGGAAGGGTGACCAGACTGGAAACAATAACTCTGATTTCTCTTCACAGATGCTGCTAGACATGCTGAGCTTTTCCAGCAACCTCTGTTTTTGTTTCTGATTTACAGCATCTACAGTTCTTTTGGTTTTCTTCTGGGATAGATCGGTTTCTAGAGATGGACAGGGGTCTTGCCCATTGTCCACCCATTTCAAGAAAAGACTTCTGAAAGGAGCTCTCAAATTTCAAATCTAATGTTGATCTTGCTTTTTGTGCACCTTCTTTGCAGCAGTGGTTTTATGTTCATTGCTCTGTTCAATCACCCTATCATCTTTGTACGTTATGATCTGCCTTTACTAGATCCAAAACAAAACATTTCACTGTACCTAGGTACATATGATAATAATAAATCAAACCAAATCGAAACAAATCAAATCATGGAGATGGGATTCTTGTTGAAATTGTTGCAAACTAGAAAAAGCCAACTACTTCTAACCAAGGAAGCACTGCGTGCTGCAGCCATCTGTCACTACAAGTGTCGTGAAGCAGACGTGGACATCACCTAGAACTTTTCACGACTGTTAATTTAAGTCTTTAGAATGGACAAATGTTTTCATGGGGTGAGTGTTTGGAGTGAGTGGGATGGACAGCAAAGCACTATTTTGTCCTCTGGCTGCAGCAAACATGTTGCTTCTGACCCAAAGAAAACTAGGAGCCCTTTCTGAGCTGTTTCTGGGTTCATGAGTGTTGAAGCAATTGGCAATAGAGCTTACATATTCCTATTCCCTTGCTTCAGAATAGTCAATGTTTGATCCTGCAGAAGTTTGAAGCATCTATTATGCATATCTTTCTCTCTCTCTCTAGTGCTAATTTTTGGTGATGCACCAGAGAAACCCTCAGTTCAAATTTATTAACAAAAACTTCAGTTGTGCATACCCCTCACTTTTTCATTATCTTCCCTCCTTTGCAGCAGATGATGGCACACATTGGATTCTTCTTTTTCTTGCTTAGGAGGATTTAAGCCGATATTGCATTGTCCCTTTTCCAAGCTGAGGTCAGCTGACTCAGCACAGACCATAGTCTGCCTCATTGCTTTACTTTTCTTTCAGCTGAATAAACAACAACATAGGTTACCATTTTAAAGTTGTTGCTGTTCATATCCATCAGGTCTACTGCTCACATAGGCATGTACAGGTACAATTTGTAGATGTCATATCATTATATTAGATTTCTAACATCTGCACAACTATGCTTGGATGTGCTAGAAGTTAAGTAATAAAAGTGAATGATGAATTGTCATTGAAATTCAGTGCTTGGTCTTTTCTCATGGAGCTTTAGGACAAAATTTATTTCTTTTCAAATGGTATTCAAAAGACATTTGTGTTAACTTCCTCATTGTCTTTGGGCTGTCTGACATACTTAACAGAAAAAGCTTTCAGTCTCTGAATAGTGAGGATCTGAATAGTCACAAAATCCCTGCTGGACCTTTCATTCATTTATACAGTGAATAGAAGCTGTGGTTGAAAAGTGTTGAAGGATGGTGGAAGTGACATCTTCTGTTTACTTCAATATGACAAACTGATTCATTTTACATGACCATTACTCAATTTTATGTGACAATTACAACTGTTTGTAGTAATGATTTTAAAAATCATATTTTCTCAGTGTTTTATTGTTCTTAAAGATAAAACATTTTGAGAAAACTTAGAAGTTTGCACTCTTAATAAAAAAAATTTCTGTGAAAAGTACAACATATTCAGGTAATGTTGTCAATTGACCTGAAGCTCAGGTTTGGACAACTGACAAAGGTTCCATGCCTGTTCTCCAGAGCTGTGATCTCTAGAGGTGCTAGCAACTCAGTAATACATCTCTTTCCAGATGGTGAGAGCACAGGAGCTGGCCTTGGGCCGGAGTATTGGTGCAAGGTCTCAGTGACATTGCTGGTTGTCTTGGACATTGATGCTAAACTCAGAGACAGTTGGTAGGGGTGTCAGTACTGAGATAATGTGAACTGGTTGCCTTATGAAAAATTGGCATCCTGCTTGAGGTAAAATATCATACGGAATCTGAAGACAAATATGAAGAATAGACCTGGTAACAACTGTATTTTCAGAAACATTCATCTTTTTTGTTGCCTTCCACTATACAATCTTATGAAGAAAAATCTTTTCTTAAGCGTGGTACAGTAAATCCCTGTAGCACTTCCAGTGCAGCTGAATAATCACAGTTATTGTAAATTTATTATAATTTTCCACATATAATGTGTGTTACACTTTATGTGCATTCTCTCAAATTACTCTTTTTACTTCTCTACATGTAACATCCAATTGGATTTCAGGTTAACTTTCTCGTGTCAAATAATGCATGTAGGAAAATAATTTTGAAATACATTTTAAACATGTAAAAATGGTAGTATATAATTTGCATGAGCTTCTAAGCATCTGGTCCATTTCCTAGTACAGCCTGGTGTTATTTACTTATGCGTGTAGAAAAATCACAGTACATCGATTCCAAAATGAGATTTCCTATTGAAATGGCATGGAATAACTCACTCAGATCTAAGGATCTAAGTTCTGATAGCTGCTAAAAGTACTGTTGTCTGGAGAAGTACAATGCTACAGTGGGTAGTTTAATAAAGTAATCCTCTTTGACATATGGTCAGGGTCAGGGTAGAGGTGAATGTTACTGCTGAGAGATCATATTCACTTCATATCAGCTTGATCTAAGCTGAACACAATCTCCCAACGTAATCAGATTGTATTAACCTAGGGTAATCTCAAGGTAATCTTCTCGGCTGAAGAAGCTAAAAGTGTACTTCTTGCTGCGGCTTGCAACAAATCTCTTAAGTAACGTGCCATCACTTTGATCATTTTGGAGTGTTAGTGCAGTCTGTAGAAAAGTTCTAATTATGCTTATGGAACCCAAGGGGTCCCTTAAGGGTGGCTTGGTGGCTGAATGGTTAACACTGTTGCCTCACAGTACCAGGGGCAAAGGTTCAATTCCAGCCTCAGATGACTGTCTGTATGGAGTTTGCTCATTCTCCAAATATCTGGGTGGTTTCCTCTGGGTGCTCCAGGTTCCTCCCACAATCCAAAGATGTGGAGGTTAGATGGATTTGCCATGCTGAATTTCCCATAGCATCCAGGAATGTGTAAGCTAACCATGAGAAATGCAGGGTTACGGGCATGGGGTGGGTCTAGGTGGGATGCTCTTCAGAGGGTCAGTAAGTACTTGATGGGTCGAATGGCCTGATTCCACACTGTAGGGATTCTATGATTTTTAGACTCAGATTGTGCATATGGATCATCTGTTTGGGAACAGTCCATTTCAAATGACAAGCGGCTACAACATCCTGGTAAGTGGAGTCCGATTTGAAGAGGTATTATTATAGAGCCATCAGCAAGCTCTTTTTGTGCAGTATAAGTTGTTGTTTCCTTTGAGATTTGGTATTCATATGATTCTGTCTTGATGAGTAGAAGATGAAAAGCTTCAATAATATCTTTTTCTCAGTAATATTCAGTTAATATGGTTGAAGATCTAACTGAGAGGTTACTAAGGAGCATGTTCTGATTTTGACAGCGATATATTGGCTGTTCATACTGTATGGGGCACACCAAATGAACAGAAATGTGTGATCATGGATGGTCAAAGGAAGAAGTTGGGCCTAGTGAATGCATAAACATAGCAGAGGATAAACTGGCCTTTGGGATGCAAGTGCCAGATTATAGGGAGAGTGGGCTGTCAGTACTTGGGTAACACAATAGACAATAGATAATAGGTGCAGGAGTAGGCTATTCTGCCCTTCGAGTCTGCACAACCATTCAATATGATCATGGCTGATCATCCTTACTCAATACCCTGTTCCTGCCTTATCTCCATAACCCTTGATTCCACTATCCTTGAGAGCTTTATCCAACTCTTTCTTTAATGAATCCAGAGACAGGGCCTCCACTGCCCTCTGGGGCAGAGCATTCCACACAGCCACCACTCTCTGGGTGAAGAAGTTTGTCCTCATCTCTGTCCTAAATGGTCTATCGCATATTTTTAAGCTGTGTCCTCTGGTTCGGCACTCACCCATCAGCAGAAACAGGTTTCCTGCCTCCAGAGTGTCCAATCCTTTAATAATCTTATACGTCTCAATCAGATCCCCTCTCAGTCTTCTAAACTCAAGGGTATACAAGCTCAGTCACTCCAGTCTTTCAGTGTAAGGTAATCCCGCCATTCTAGGAATTGACCTCGTGAACCTACGCTGCACTCCCTCAATAGCAGAATGTCTTTCCTCAAATTTGGAGACCAAAACTGCACACAATACTCCAGGTGTGGTCTCACGAGGGCCCTGTACAGCTGCAGAAGAACCTCTTTGCTTCTACAATTGGTCCTCACCTTTTAGTATCTTAGGATATCACAGAAGTAGGATTAGGAAATCCAAGAAGAGAGATGAGAGACAGGAAGATTATCGATACCATACCCTTAGCATGGAATCTACCAATGAGGAAAGAGTTACCTTGAGATGGCCTAGAATCAGTTCGATAGGAGGCTGCAGCTCTCCAGGTGGATGATTCCATAGATCATTGCCCTCATTGTCAAAGATCTTGTTTCTCACAGACTGGGATACTGTTTCTGGCATCTTTTAAGAATCAGCTGTGGGCCTTAGTGCCATCTTATAAACAGCAGTGCTCCATTACTAGTCACATGTCTCTGATGGCCTATTTGCCGCAGCTAGACAGTCAATTCCAGACAGACGTGTCTTCACAAGGGCTGTGAGCACTGGGATCTGCCTCTGCTACAGGATTCTCTCAGATGCAAGGTACCATCAGGTGAACAGACGTCTCCATAATGGTACCAAGTGACAGGACCATCAGATTCATTAACAAGATGGGCTTCCACTTACTCACTCTAAGCCAGTCCTGGATCACATCAGGCTATTTCTCCATGTGTCATTCACTTTCCTGGCTCCCTCATCATCCACCTGTATAGGTTGCTGCAGCTCTTAATTCTTTCTCAAGCCTCTGGGGACAGATTCTAAGGGACAAGGAAAAACCCTTGAAGAGATGGTGACATTCAAGAGAAAGGGTACAGTAGTTGCACCAACCACAGGAACTGCAGTGTTTCAAGAAGCTGGTTCAAGTTCTAATCTTCTTCAGCACAGTTAAGAATGGGAAGTAAATTCTGGCCAAGTCAGCAACATTCTCATTGCATGAAAGCATAAAAAACTCAAACATCTGAGAACCTGACAGAGAGTCTAGTCAACATCGAGGGCCGAAGGGCCTGTACTGCGCTATGATGTTCTATGTTCTAGAAGTAACCCTGAGACAACAATCGTCCAGGCCATCAAGTTTTTTAAGATGCAGTTCTAGCACCTAAAGCAATTAGATTGTTGCAAGGGTCTCACAGAGGTGTCTATGTCAGTCTGGTTCAATGATCTCCTCAGGAATCCCCCCGAATGTCAGGATCATGTGATTCTGGTTCATTTCCTCTGACCAAAGCGAAATGGCACAGTGTGATACTCAGTTTGAGCTGACTGTGCTGACATCTTCATTGAAGATGCAGCCTATCCCCCATGAAAGAAGTATATCTATCAGAGGGTTAATTGTTACTGAGATGTTTCGCTGTTGGTCTCAAGATCTTCCTTTCCAGTCCCTTCCTAAGACCTGACATCCGTGTCCCACTGAGCAGGGTTGTGTTTGTCCTCCATCCACTCGAGGAACTACAGCCTCCTTTGTAGTTGGTGTCTCCTCCTGCATGTTGATGCTGCTGTTATCGTCTATTTCCATCCTATTTGGTAGTGTGCTTACTGAGGTGACTATGCAGTGCTGGATATGACACTCATACCGCTGGCTGGTGCTTTTTCTGAGTTCTGCTTTGGCAACCTTTGGTTTGATGATGGTGAGGAGATTGGTCTAATGTCCTTGATATCTGATTCTGATGAACACACTAAAAGAAACTATGGCAACTAATGTTCAAGAGCAGAACCTCTGCAGTGCTGAGACTTTGGTAGTGCAACTCAGTGTTGTACACTGAGTCCTCATTATCTGAGGGACAGGGCACAGACTTCCTGTGGATAACAAAAAAATGAGGCTATCAGTCCTATATACCTCCCCTGTGACCCACAAAGGACCACAGTTTGTTTACCAAGGCAGAACAAAGAGATAATGGAGAAAGAGAAGAGGAGGTCAGGGGCCAAAATCATGAGCATGCAAATTCACAATCAGCAGATAACAAAAATGGAGTGTACATTCTGTCAGATAGGGTAGAGTGCAACATATCTGCTTAATGCACATTTTCATCACCCTTTTCAACATTGATACCCAGTTTGTTAGAATTAGCTTCCTTGTAGTTCCATTCCTCTAGCAAAATCATGGTTTTCTCCTTTATGGCTGTACATTAAAGAAGGGAATCCCTCCTCATAGTCTATTCATTAAATAATTGATTCTCCAGCCAGGACAAAAAGAAAATGAGATAATACTCCACAATGATCACAATTGCCAATATCAACTTCTGCTGTTTATTGGAAGCTGCACATTTCTGTGTTGACAAGTCCTCAGCAGTGCTTTTACTTTGAGCCATTCTGAAGGGTCAGTAAGTGTCCTGGACATTCATTTCTATCATTTTCAGACATTGTAGGTATCCTTAGTCTCCTCGCTGATATGTCTGGAGGGTGAATACACAATGGTCCTCACCTGAAGAATCAACATTGCATTCATCTGAGTTTCTGTGTACCATCAGCCTGTCAAGTGTGTCAGTTATCTCTATCCTACTTAATGTTAGGGGATGGCCACCTCTCCGTGGGTCGATCGCCTTTGTCTCCCTACATTCTTGAGAAGAACCTTTAGAAGACTTGGCGAATCAATGACCTGCCCTTTCCTAGGTATTTGGCCTCTGCCAGTTTTGAGACCTCTTTTACATTGAAGGCACATCAATGAAATAGTTGTCATCGTTCTGGCAGGCATAGTCTGGATAAATCAGGCCCATAATTAAATAAAAAAAATACAAAGAACAGCAGGCACTGTAAATCTTAAAGCAAAACTGAATTAACTGGAGAAACCCAGCAGGTCTGGCAGCATCTGTGGAGAGAAAGCAGAGTTCATGAATCCTTCTGAAGGTCACTGGATCAGAAACATGAACTCTGCTTTCTCTCCAAAAATTGTTTGAGGTTCAGTGGCTGATTTTACAGGTAGATGACTTTCCTGCCACTAACCCTTGGCACTTTTCTGGTGTGCCACAAGGATCTGTTTTGGGACCATTGTTGTTTGTCAGTTTTATAAATGACGTGGATGTAGGCAAAGGTGGATGGGTTAGTAAGTTTGTAGATGATATTAAAGTCGGTGGAGTGGTGAACAGTGTGGAAGAATGTTGCGGGTTACAGGGAGATAAACTAGATAAAGTGCAGAATTAGGCTGAAAGGTGGCAAATGGAGGTCAATGCAGATAAATGTGAGGTAGTTCACTTTGGGAAGAATAACAGGAAGGCAGAATACTGGATCAATGGAAAGATTCTTGGCAGTGTGGATGTGCAGAGGGATCTTGGTATCCATGCACATAAATTCCAGAGTGTTGCCACCCAGTTTGATAGTGCTGTTAAGAAGACATTGGATGTGTTAGGTTTTATTGGTAGAGGAATTGAGTTCCGGAGCCATGATGTCATGCTGCAACTATACAAAATGCTAGTGCAGCCTCACTTGGAGAATTGTGTGCAGCTTTGGTCATCCCATTGCAGAAAGGATGTGGAAACATTGGAAAAGTTGCAGGGTGTGGGTGGCACGGTGGCACAGTGGTTAGCACTGCTACCTCACGGCGCCTGAGACCCGGGTTCAGTTCCTGACTCAGGTGACTGACTGTGTGGAGTTTGCACTTCTCCCCGTGTCTGCGTGGGTTTCCTCCGGGTGCTCCGGTTTCCTCCCACAGTCCAAAGATGTGCAGGCCAGGTGAATTGGCCATGCTAAATTGCCTGTAGTGTTAGGTAAGGGGTAAATGTA
Organism: Hemiscyllium ocellatum; assembly: GCF_020745735.1. Classification (NCBI taxonomy): domain Eukaryota; kingdom Metazoa; phylum Chordata; class Chondrichthyes; order Orectolobiformes; family Hemiscylliidae; genus Hemiscyllium; species Hemiscyllium ocellatum. The sequence continues at coordinate 50,520,813 of NC_083402.1, forward strand.
GGGGTATGGGTGGGTTGCGCTTCGGCGGGTCGGTGTGGACTTGTTGGGCCGAAGGGCCTGTTTCCACACTGTAAGTAATCTAAGTCTAAGAAGATTTACGAGGATGTTGCCTGATCTGGAGCGAAGGTTTTATGAGGAAAGGCTGAGGGACTTGGGTCTGTTCTCATTGGAGAGAAGAAGGCTAAGAGGGGATTTAATAGAGACATACAGGATGGTCAGAGGATTAGATAGGGTGGACAGTGAGAGTCTTTTTCCTAGGATGATGACATCTGCTTGTACGAAGGCGCATAACTATAAATTGAGGGGTGATAGATTTAAGACAGATGTCAGGGGCAGGTTCTTTGCTCAGAGAGTGGTAAGGCTGTCAAATGCTCTGCCTGCCAAAGCAGTTAACTCAGCCACATTAGGAGCAATTAAACAGCCCTTGGATAAGCATATGGATGATGTTGGGATAGTGTAGGGTGATGGGTTTAAATGAATTCACAGGTCAGCGCAACATCGAGGGCCGAAGGGCCAGTTCTGCGCTGTATTGTTTTATGTTCTATGTCTGTAAATTTGAGAACTTTTATTAGTATCATATGGTTGAGATGTTTATTGACCTGGGTTAATAGGAGAATGTAGGCCCAGGTCAAAACCATGCTAATTTTCACTCTTTTGCGCTTCTATCCTTGGGACAGGATATTTTAGACTGGAACAGATTCTCTGGAACTGAACAAGCACACATCCTTTAAGACAAGGAGGCAGTTCTTTTGTTTCTTCTGTCACTATTGGTGATTTGGAACAGGCACTGATATAACTGCTTTTTATCTGTACTACTGTCACGCCCAGTCTCCTTGAAATTTGCCCCATGCTGATGCAGCCTGCTGTTAGTCCATTAATGACAGCCTGTGGCAGCAGAGTGAGACAAAGCATGTTAGCATTATCTTCTTCACACTTCCATAGGGCCACACAGTTGTTGGCCACTTCCAGTCCCTGATTGATGGCCGTAACTATGTGTGACAGCTGGGAAGACAGGAGGTTTATTTGGAAGGAACACAGTAGCTTCTCAATTGCACTTACACGATTGCAGCACACAGTTAATAGGAAGGCTTTTAAACCTTGTTTATGTATAACTCAGTGTAATGAAGTAAATTTGTCATTCTCTGAATTAAGGGACGAAAGATTTTGGTAATAGTTTGTTTGTACTGTCTAACAGTATTAACTGATGTAGGAGAGAACCAGCTGGGGGTGTGACATGGGGGATGGCCAGATTTGAACAATGGGCAACTTCTGACATAGTTGTTTTTATCATAAGAGAATATATTACGTTAATTTATTTATAAATAGCTCTCTCGGAAGATATAAGTGTAGATGCATTCAAGGAGGAAATTAAAAAGTGGCATTAACTGTTCGGATATTGTAAAATGCCTTTGGTTAAAACTCAGTTTATTCTCTTTCACCACTCCAGAAAGCGTCAAATTGAAGTTATCAGTTTAACCATCTTGAAAAGTCAAAGGTTAAAGACAAGTCAGTGCTTCATTAAGAAATATGTTTTAAGAATACAAGAAGTTCTGTTTACATATAGCACTTCTGGGTAGTTTGCAAAAGGGTTGTAGAGACTTAACTCATGAACTTTCCAATGTCAATTTTGATGAAATGATTTGTTGGTTACTCAAGCAGCATTGAAGCATTAGTGTTACAGGCATCATGATCTCACTGGTTGCCTCACTGAAATGGCAACACGATATCACCTGTTTAGGAGTTGCATGTACTCAATACTTTGTAACCAGTTTGTAAAGAAATCTTAAAGCAAAGTTTAAGGCTTACACCTCCAACAAGAGGACAAATATAACCTCTGAAATAATGTGACATTTGACACTTGCTACTCTACTCAGAAGAGATTTCTTTGTCGATGCTTACGGATACCTAAAAACACTTACTCATGACTGTTAAAAATAAATATTGAAACTAGTAAAAACAATTTAACCAGGAATTTGGGGGGGGGGGGGGGGGAGGTGGAGGGAGGGAGGAGGAGAGGGTGGGGTTGGGGAGGGAGATTGAATTAATTTTTATGGGCTCAGATGGAAGCTGTACTTGCTTTCATGGGGAAGAGTTCAAAAGGTTTTAGCAATAAAATGACTTCTGTCAATAATAATTGGCATGGCAAGAAACATGTGATTATTAGCTATACAACAAGAAATTCTGTGCTGATTACAGTGAAAGTATTGTCCAGAAAAAGTCCATAAGAGTTGATTAATAAAATCTGTTTTGCTTGTTTCTAGGGCTTATGTAATACAGCTATATCTGTTATATCAAAATGAATGGGAGTTCATTTTGATAATGTGCAATAGGCAATGACAATGAAAATGAGAACACATATAAAATGGACAGCTAATCCAATATTGCCTGTCTTATAGTATGTTCAAAAATCAAAATGACTCCTCTGCAAATCAGTGACATGGATCAACTTAAGAACTGATTTTCTAAATGAATTTTATCAGTTATCTTCGATCAGCAGACTTGCATTCTGGGAAGCAGGTCCAAGATTCCGCTCTCGGGGCAATTGGTGGTTGACGTTCTCTGCTGCAAATGTGTTGCTGGTCAAAGCACAGCAGGTTAGGCAGCATCTCAGGAATAGAGAATTCGACGTTTCGAGCATAAGCCCTCTCTGCCAGTAATTAGATAATTGATCGATAATATATTGTAGTAGCACAGTGACTCATTTGTCTGCATTGAGGTTCTTTCACTATATTTTAAAACTTCTCTTTCCTTCCTTATCATAAATGTTTTAACAATTTCATGACTAACAAGTAATTTTTAGAATCATTTTGTTAGATTTTTATAAATATTTACATCTTCGGTTCCTCCATGACACTGCAGTAATGAGATGTAAACTGGAGCACTGCTGGGAAATGCTATAAACCTCCCCCAAACACACATAACCATCAGTTAATACAGATTTTAGATGCCTCTGTCCAATTAAATCTGTAAGTAATGTAGACAAATGAATGGATGACATAGATAAGAAGAAAATGAAGCACCACTATCTACTGTTAGCTATTCTGGCCCTTTTGTCCAGGTAAAGATCTGTAACCTACTCTGTCCAGCAAAAATGGTTGCTTTTCTTACAAAGTGGCAAGAACATCAAGAGCTGAAACTTATGAGGCTTTTAGTAATGTGGGTCAAGGTGAGATGAGTGGTAGAATTGTGCATGATTTTCAGTAAGGTTGAGACCATCCTGCTGCCCCTTGTTTATTTTTCCTCAGGTGTCATTCTCTCTCAGTGTGCATTCAATTGGTGCCTACCAACATGCCTGCAGAAAGCATACTTTTGCTTGTCCTGCCCTACCTTACTAAACAATTGATGCAGTCACACAATCAGGTGGCAGGTGTGGCACACTGTAGTCAAGGGCATGTGCCAGTTGTCATATGCCAATGTACCCTGTCACTCTAGCATGTGCAAACATGGTCTCAGCATTTGCATCAAATCCACAGCATTTGCAGTAAGCAGTGCAATATTTCTGAATGTCTTAGGGGAGTAGTCTGCAGTGAAGACCATGTGGGGACTCCTCAGTTAGGGGAATCAATAAAGTTGATCAAGGGCAACCTCCTATATCAGTCTTGGGCTTTGGCCATAGTCAGATGGCAGGTGTGGTGATGTTGCTGATGTGGAATGGTTGCTGTGTGCTTCAGGAAATGGTGATGGGGTAGAGGTTTGCAGGCAGGATGGAGGTAGAAGGCTCACCCACTTCTGCAGTCACCTGTATGGAGATTGCCAAGGAGCCTGTATGAGGGTGGTGCCTTATGAGGAGGGAGTACCTAGGTGCAGAATGTGGAGTCAGTGCCCTGGAGGGCAACTTCAACCACGTGGAAGGGGAAATTGTGGTCTTTGAAGATGGAGGCCATCTGGAATTTTCTATGGTGGAATTGGTCATCGTGGGAACAGATGCAGCAGAGGCAGAGGAATTGTGAATAAGGGATGGCATATTTACAGGAGGCAGGGTGGAAGGAGTTTTTTTTCCAGGTAACTATGGGAGTTTATAGTAGATGTCCATGGTTAGATGGTCATTGGATATGGAGATGGAGAAGTCCAGGAAGGGGAGGGAGGTGTCTGAGATGGTCCAGGTGAATTTGAGGTCAGGGTGAAAAGTGCTAATGAGGTTGATGAACTGTTCCTGATGAAAGGCTTATGCCTGAAATGTCAATACTCTTGCTCCTCGAATGCTGCCTGACCTGCTGTGCTTTTACACCACCACACACTCGACACTGGTGGATGTACTACACTTAGACTTCCAGAACACTTTGTTAATATGCTACATCAAAGATTGTTGAATAAAAAAGATTCATGGTACAGGTGCTAGCAAATGGTTGGAAGATTACCTACATAACAGGAAGCAGAGATGAAAAATAATGGTGTCTTTTTCAGGATGTAATGAATGGTGCGCTATAGGGACCAGATATGGAATCTCATTGATTTACAATTTCTATAAATTATTTGGCTGAAAAGACTGAAGGCATGGTTGCCAAATCTGTTGATGACACAAATTAGGTGGAAAGCAAGAAATGAGTAGGACAAAAGAAGGTTACAAAAAGCTATGGATAGGTTAAATGATTGGCAAAGTGTGAGCAAATAGAGGTTAATGTGGAAAATTGTGAACTTGTCCACTTTAACTGAAAGAATTCGAAAAATCAGCATATTATGTGGTGAGAAATTGTGAGCTTTAAGATACAAAGAGATCTGGGTGCCCTAATGTATGAATCATAAAAGATTAATATGGAGGTCCAACAAGTAATTGGGAAAGCTAATAGAATACTATAATTTAGTGCAAGGAGAAATGAATATGAAATTAGGTTATGCTTCAGTTATACAGGGAACTGGTGAGACTGCATTCAGAGTATTGTAAACCATAATGGTTGCCTTATTTAAGGAAAGATGTAAATGCTTTGGAAGCAGTTCAGAGAATTGTCACTATACTAATAGCATTCGGGCTTTTGTGCCATAGTGGCAGCATCCTTGGCTCTAAACTAGAAGGCCTGGGCTTATGTCCCACCTACTTCATTGGTGTAATATAACATATCTGAACAATTTGATTTAAAACTTTCTAATTGACCACAATGTGAAATGGGTGAGTTATCTCAAAGGGGTAATTAGATAAGCTAAGTTTATATTCACTGGAATTTAGGAGAGCCAGAGGCAACTTGATTGAAATATAAAATATTCTGTGGGATCTTGACAGGGCTTGTGTAGAACAGTGTCCTTGGCTCTTTTCTGTTTTATGAGAATCTAGAACTAGGAGGCACAGTTTAAAAGTGAGGCTTACCCTTTCAAACCAGAGATGGGGCAAGACTTCTTTCTCCCAGAGGGTCATGAGGCTTTGGAGTCCCTTTGTTAAAACAAAAGTTGCAAAAGAAAAATATTTTAATACATTTAAGGCAGGGATGAGCAGATTCTTGTTTAGCAAAGTGTGAAAAGTTATCTGGGCATTGTACATTTGAGGTCACTATCAAGTCATTAGGAAAATTAATAGTCTGTTTTATAATTTATTGCAAGGGTAATTGAATATTAAATTAGGAAGGTTATACTTCTGTTATACAGGCTATTGGTGAGATCACATCTGGAATATTGTGTGTAGTATTGATCTCCTTATTTAAGGAATAATTTAAATTTGTTGGAAGCAGTTCAGAGAAGAATTAATAAACTAACACCTGAAATGGGCAAGTTGATTATGAGGAAATGTTGTTAGACTAGGATTGTATCTGTTGGAATTTAAATGACAAAGAAATAACTTTATTCAAAGATATCAATCAGAACAAAGCAGCGCACTTAATTGACACCACATTCACAAACATCCACTCCCTTCACAATTAATGTTCAGGAGCAGCCATATGTACCATCGACAAGATATCTTACAGAATTTCACCAAAGGCCATTAGTCAGCACCTTCTAAACCCACAAGTTCCATCTAAAAGTTCAAGGGCAGGAGACACATAGGAACATTACCACCTGTGCAAGTTCCCCTCCAAGTCATTCACCATCTTATCACCATGACTTCAATATTGATGGGTCAAAATCCTGGAATTTCCTCCCTTGAGGGTTAACCTAGAGTACAGACTACAGCTGTTCAATAAGGCAGCTCACCACCACCTTCTCAAGGGCAGCTAGTATTAAATGCTGGCCAGCCAGTAATGGCCACATCCCACGAGTGAATAACAATACTGTTAAAAATCCTGAGAGGGGTAGACAGGGTGGATGTGGAGAGGCTGTTTGCTCTTCAAGGAGAATCTAGAATTTGGGGTCATTTCTAAAATAAAGTTTGCCCATTTCAGGTAGAAGCTCTGTTGTTTTTTAAATCATTCACGGGACATGGCCATCACGTTTATTACGTGTCCCTGGTTGTCCTTCATGCTGAGCTGCCTTCTTGAATTGCTGCATTCTATGTGCTGTAGGTAGATCTACAATGATGATTAGGAGGGATTTTCAGGGGGACTGAACATTGTGCAATTAGCGAACATCCCCACTTCTGGCCTTATGACAGACAGATGGTCCATTGATGAAGCAGCTGAAGATGGTTAGGCCAAGGACACTACCCTGAGGAACTCTTACAGAGTTGTAAAATATGTAAAGGCATCCAGAACCAGAGAATTGCTCTCTCATTTGAGAGGTATGACTGGTGATGGTTTAGTGTTTGGTGAGGGGAGACGTTGAGAGGCAAAGTCGTTCATAGTAACTTCAACTGTGCGAGTACTAAGCCTTTGCTACTGGTATCAGTCTAAATCACAAACCAGTCATCCATCCAACAATAGAAAACACCTCTACATAAATTCTGCCAACCCCCAGGGATGACCTGGAGTTGAAATAAAGAGAATTCTTTTCTTAAGCAAGGCCATGGGTCTTTGGAACTCTCTTCCAGAATAGAAGGTGAAAGCTGTTTCTTTGAACATATTTAGGCTGGAGGTAAGTAGATACTTGATAGAGAAACAAATTTTGGGTTTTGAAAAGTCATTGGTAATAGACAGGAATGTGAATAATCAGATTAGCAACAATCTTATTGAGTGGTGGAGTAGGCTGAATAGTCTGAGTCAAAAAGTGTGATGCTGGAAAAGCACAGCTGGTCAGACAGAATTCAAGGAGCAGGAGAGTCAACATTTCGAGCATAAGCTGTTCATCAGGAATTCAAGGTTTGATTAGACTACACTATGGTTCAATGCCATAATCATGAATGGTATAAGTAAAGACAAAGTGCTAGACAAATTAACATGGCTAAAAGCTGACAATATTTCTAGATTCAATTCTCAGCTTCTAAAAGAGATGGCTGCAGAGATGGTGAATGGACTGCTTATACTCTGACAAAATTCCCAAGATTTTAGAATGTCCACAGTGGACAGGAATTTCACAATATATCTCATTATTCAAGAAAATTACAAGATAGTAAAGAGTGAACTCAAGGCCATTTAGCCTTACATTAGTCATCAGGAAAACAGTCACATTTAGTAGAATCCATGATTAGACAACTAGTAACACCATAGTCAGAAAATGAAAATAGTTTTCAACATGATCAACATGATTTTATGGAAGACAAGTTGTATTTGACAGATCTATGAAGCTCTTTGAGGATGTAAATAGTAGAGTAGAGAAGGGCAAACCAGTGGATACAATATATTTAGAATGCCTGTAGTATGGAAACAGGTCCTTCAGCCCAACATGTCCACACTGATCCTCTGAAGAGTAACACACCCAGACCCATTCCCCTATCCTATATTAACCTCTGATAATGCACTTAACCTGTACATCCCTAAACACTATGAGTGAATTAACATAGCCACTTCACACAACCTGCACATCTTTGGACTGTGGGAGGAAACTGGAGCACCCGGAGGAAACCCACGCAGACATGGGGAGAATTTGCAAACTCTACATAGACAGTCACCTGAGACTGGAATCGAACCTGGGTTCCTGGCACTGTGAGGTAGCAGTGCTAACTACTGAGCCACCATGCTACCCCATTTTGACTTTTAAAAATCGTTCGATGAAGTGTTATGCAAAAGGCCATTGTCGAAGATAAAATTTCATTAAGTCGGTGATAATATATTAGATAAGTGGAATGAATCCAAATTTGTTGGCAATGCAAACATAGCTGGAGGGTTTATAAGGTGTGGAATTTTCCCAGCTGGGTCAAAACTGTTATCGGGCCGGGGAGTTGCTGGCTGAGAATTGGATTAAAAGGTCCCTGACAAATTTCCAATCTATATACCCCTTTTATGAAGTGTTTTCTGGGACATGTTGGTTGTGAATTCGGGAACTTGTCACAGCTGAGATGGAATGTCAATTGAAGACATTAAAAAGGCAACCTTAAGCGGATTGTGCACATGGTTTTTTTCTATCTCAATAGCAGTGTGGTCACACCCTAATTCTCAACAGTAGACCAGTTGACAAAGGTGGACTTACAGTGAGAGTAGTCTCTCCAGGGAAAGCATACCAAGATGGGAATGTTTTTCGCTGAAGAACTCCAGCTATGGCCAAGTGAGATGCTGCTCTTCAAAATATTATTTCTGACAAAGTGTGCTGGCACTCAATGAAATGTGCTTACTAAATGTTGAAGCACATCACCTGACCTTCACATCACCCTCCTTCAACTGTATTTCTATGTTGAAACACAGAGTTTTTTTTTAAATGGAGGTGAACTATTAAATGTCATTGTACAGACAGATTTGAGTGTCCTTGTACATGGAATCTTGGTTAGAGTAAGTAATTATGAAGGCAAATGGTATATTAGCATTAACTGCAGGGGTTTTGAAGGATAATAATGATCAAAACAGGATATTAGTGAGGTCACTCGTTGAGGAGAAAGTGAGGACTGCAGATGCTGGAGACCAGAGTTGAAAAATGTGGTGCTGGAAAAACACAGCAGGTCAGGCAGCATCCGAGGAGCAGGAGAATCGACGTTTTGGGGTCTTATGCCTGAAACATCGATTCTCCTGCTCCTTGGATGCTGCCTGGCCTGCTGTGTTTTTCCAGTACCACATTTTTCAACTCAGGTCACTCGTCCAGTATTTTACTGTTTCAATTTCCAAAACTAAGGAAAGTTTTCTGGCCTTAGGACAGTACAACACATCTTCAGTGGATCAATGCTTAGGTTGACAGGATTGCAGCCATTAGAAGATATTCAATAGAATTGACCAATATTCTCAGGTCATTGGAAGAGTGAGACGTAATCTCACTGAAACATCTAAGATTCAGAGAAAGGTCAACAGGATTAATGCGAGAAGTTGTTTATTTTTCCTGACTGAAAAGTCTAGAACTAGTGCTCCTAACATTTAGCCACCTGGGACTGAGATGAATGAACAAAAGATTCTTCATTCAATGCATTATGCATATTAAAAATTTTCTTCCCTAGAGCTGGGTATATGGACAGTCATTAATTCACAGAGTCATATAGTCATACAGCACAGAAACAGACCCTTTAGAACAACTAGTCCATGCCAAACATAATCCCAAACTTAACTAGCTCCACCTATCTGTTTCTAGCTCATATTCCTCCAAATCTTTCCTATTCATTTACTTAGCTAAATATCTTTTAATATTGTAACTGCCCACATCCATCACTTCCTCAGGAAGTTCATTCCATACACAAACTACCCTCTGTGTAAAACAATCGCTCCTCATGTCTTTTTTAAATTTCTCTCCTCTCACCTTAAAAATATGCTCCTGACTCTTGAAATCCCTTACCTTAGGGAAAAGACACTTGTCATTAACTCTATCTATTCCCTTCATGATATATTAAAGGCTGAGGCATTTTGATTGTAAGGGAATCAAAGAGTATGGGGATTGGATGGAAAAATGGAATTGAGGCTGAAACTCATTCATGATTGTATGACATGACATAAAAATTCTTGAAGTTCTAAGTGGCGTATTTCTGCTCCTAATCTTATGTTCGTGCACTTGTGTTCAACTTTATCTCTGCTGAGAATCTTTCCATAATTGGTACCAAGGTCTTTTTCTCTACCTCTGTTAATGACTTGATAGTTGCTGACAATGAATCAGAAAATGCAATTAACGCTTCAGTCTTGAAGATTATCATAAGTAATCTTTGACTATAAAGCCATAGATATTCAGGTTTACACAGTGTTATTAGTATAAATGGAATGTTTGATTACCATTAATTATATTAACATTACATTTCATTTCAGTGTAATTGCTATACTTTATCAATGTGCATGTAAGCCAAACATATATCATTTCCATAGTACTAGATTTTCTGCTCATAAAACTACCACCAAACTTCTTTGAGAGACCCCTGTGAACAAGCATTGTCTTCCAAATTGGAAAAATAAACATTTTCCATTCTTTAAATGGACGAGGCTGGCACCAACATTTTAGACTGTAAGTGTAGAGGTTTCACTTCCAAATTATTTCTTGATTGAAAACATGCCACTTTTTCATTCACTACTAGATCCATCTTATTGCTTGTGAAAAAAGGGCCAAATGAGCCCATTATCCATATGGGAAAACAGATGTTGACATGTAACTCTCTCCAAATCAACTGCAATCTATTTGGAGAATAACCCGTGCATATGCCTGGGAGGTAAAGACTACTAATGTATTGCAAGGTACTACATAAGAACTGCTTGACCCCAGCAAAGATAAAACGGCAAACCAGCTGGCTGCTTTTAATCTGTGTTGGGGTTGTAACATTTCCTTTAACATTTTATGCTTTAGTATTCCAATGTGTCAGGAATGCAGTTGAAACACTGGGCATAACTTTCAATCCAAGTATGGAAAATCAATGCCTGTACAATTTTCTGAATCAGTACCTGCACATATTGCTATCATCAGACATAAAACAACCTATGTGGACTGAAGGTGAGCTTAGTACCCAACTTTGTAAATTACCCACACAGCACAAGCAGTAAAATCAGACAGCAGCTACAATGGACCTTGCTACTATCTTGCAGGAGAAGAAGCAGTACATCAAAGGACCAGCAGCCTCACAGAGCATGAAAGTGGCCAAACAGACAAATGGGAGGCACTGAGCTGATCCGATCTAAAATTTGTTAATGTCCAGCTATTAATTCTGTTTTTGTTTTCTCACATGCTGCCAGATCTGCTGACTTTCTCCAGCATTCTCTGATTTTGTTTTAGTATCTGAGGTGTTGGAATGTTACTGAGTAGTTTGCAATCATTAGTGAAAATTTCACTTCTGTCTTTACAATGGCAGGATGAACTTGAAGATGTTTGGGCCTAAGACATTACCCTGAGGATTTCCCATAGTGATGTCTTGAGCCTAAGAATACATGCCTATAATAACCTCAACTTTCATCCTTTATGTTAGATATGGCCCAGGTGTGGAGAATTTCCGTTGATACCTAAGGTTTTCAGTTTTGCTAGGGCTGATTGAGTCCACGCTTGACCAAATGTTGCTTTGATATCAAGGACTGTCACTCCCACATTAATTTTATTGTAAGCTTTGTAGTATCCAATGTGCTCATCTATTATTTGACATCACATGGTGTGAATCAAATTTATTGATGACTGGATCAATTTATTTTGAAGGCCAGATTCTTCAAATTACATTCGTTTCTGGGTTCACATTACTTCAGTGTGCTATACAACATCAGACATCAGTCATCTAATTTTGCGATCTAACTGGCATCGTGTGCAAACTCAGAGGGAGAAATGTGGAGTGGGGAAAGGAAAAAGAAGAGGTGAAATGGGAAAGGAAAAGAAAGAAAAACACAGATTGAATAAAGAAGAGAGACAGATAGACTGGGAAAGGAGAGAGAGAGAGATTGGCAGTGGAAAAATGGGGTCAGTGAGAGAGTCAAAGAGAGTGAGGCACACAGCTGAGTTTCCAGAGAGCTGTGTGTGGGTAAGACAGAGAAGCCATTGAAACATGTACTGTTCAGGGCTTGTAATCACAATGTCTTGAGGCATAACCTTTTCAAATAAATCTGAATTTATATATTATTTCTGATATATTCAGTGATTTATTTTATAAAGCTACTTAAGTTAGGAATGCATAGTGCTGCTATTTCAACTTCTACACAGATGTTTCTGAGCAAACAAATGTCCAAAGGAATCTAACTCTGACGTTAACATCCATTCTGTTGAAAATGCATGATTCATCTAAAATTGTTTCGCTTAAAGTCACGAGCTTCAGAAATGCAGTCACAATTTTAAGTGAGGATTACCTGCATAGCTGATGCTGCTCTTCATATACTGTCCTCCACTGAATCAATGTTATTCCCTAGTGTGATGATAATGGTATACAAAAGAGATGCAGAATTGTAAGGTTACAGATAGTGTTTGAATAGAATTCTGTTGCTACTGACAGCCTTGAGGTTGCCTATGATTGAGCTGCTGAAATCTGTTTCGAATCTAATCGAATTGACATAGAGCCAGTGTCACACAACATGATTGGAAGGTGTGAAGAGTTACTTTCCTCAGTTACTTTCTGTGGTCACTCCAACCAATAGTATCATGGACAGATGCATCTGTGACAGATAGATTGAGAAGGATGTAGTCAAGCAAATATTACCTGTATAAAAGCAAATTTGACAAAGGGTCAGTTAGACTCGAAACATCAGCTCTTTTCTCTCCTTACAGATGTTGCCAGACCTGCTGAGATTTTCCAGCATTTTCTCTTTTGGTTTTAAATATTACCTGTATATATATTTCCTCCCCACCTGCTGCATGCCCAATCTATCAGCCACATCCTTCAACTTTGGACAATTCAATCAGCACTGATATTGCTGACACAGAAGTCCAATATCCAGGGCACATTCTATGCCTTTGCTATCATCAGTACTTATTCCATGTGTTGCTCAGCATAAAGGAGGACCAAGTCATTTGCTGAGGATGGATGACCGATAGCAATAAGCATGGCCTTTTCTTTGCCATATTTGACAAGATGTTATGAAACAGCATCAAACCTATATTGGATCATCCAGAGCCACACCGTCCTGACTAGATCATTTGCTGCCACTTTTGATCATGGGAAAAGTCTGAAATCAAGGATGAAAGGCGTGGTTCAGTGAGTTTGGCTAGGTTAGAATATGGTTTGACTGATCTAGTAGCATCTTTTGAATTTGGTACAAGTCCGTAGATGCTCCTCAGCAGAACTTTGAAAAGTGGTCAGTGTTGGGCTTTTTAGTGTCGGGTATTAAGGTCAATATGAAGTGATTCATCTAGTATTATTTTTAGTTGACCTAAATAAGTGTGGTCTGATAAACTCAATATTTTTCAGCATGACAGCTAAGTTTGAACCACATTGCTGTGCGTTTGGACTCATAAATAGAAGTGATGATGATAGATCTTCTTTACTAAAAGCCATTAGTAAATCTGGTGATTGCTTGTTTTACAACAATGCAATCATTTCTTGATTACTATTACAGCCACCAGTTTCCTGAACAGTTATTCCAATTTATTATTTCTCTATCCCTATGATGGTATTTGCCTCCGGATCATTAGTACAAACCTTAGCATTAGCACACCAACAGTATAGCCATGTTGCTAGTTTATCTTCATTAGAACACCACACAAGAATCAATTGTCTTGAACTGGAAGGACTGTGATGTAATGGTTCAGAACTTTACTGGAGAATGTCGCATGGTAGTGATACATAATACTGCTTGTCCTTAGGGAATCAATGTAAATCTACATGTCTCCATAAACAGTGATTTACATTGCATCACCATCATGAAGTTCATTTAAGATTCTCATACTTATGTTTTGTAATTCAGAAAAAAAACAAAATAACAACATCAAATACTTCAGAACTATTTAACAAGTATAATTCTTTATAAAAAACTTTAAAGTGTGCTGCAAAAGCATGTAAAGTAAATTAACATTATAAACACACTATGGTAGCATTCTAATTACTGTGTTTGAAATTAGTTGTCAGGGAAACTTGCTTTTCATGGCTCTCTTGCACTTCTTAGCCCTTTCTCTAGCTCACCTCTGAAGAATTGATGAATGGTATATGCCAATTACAGCCATATTAGTTGAAGGTATAATAAATCCAAGGTGGAAATTTATAAGCAAACAAGACTCCATTAAGTTAATATTCTCTGCAACATCACCCTTTTGTCTACATTGTACCTTGGCTAGGACTTAGAATTGTGTTCATGTTGTTGCAGGTTATTGAAATGAAGTTACATTTTTGTTGACTGACCTCCCCTGTAAATTATTTACAAAGGCAATCTTGTACCATAGAACAATTCCTCTTAAAAGGATGTCCAGGCAACCAGCTTCTATGAAAAGCATCATTGGCCAAAAATAACCAGTTACTTGTTTTGTCTTCACTTGTGTGTCTGTTGGAAGATACCCATCTCCTCTCACGTTGCACGGTGTTTAGCATTTGGAAACTACAGGCAAAAACATAGGTAAAATTTCTATGGTAATAAGGTTGAGCAATTGGAAAGTGTAGGGGTAGTCAGTTCAATACACTTGGCTTTATCTGATTGGCGCAAATACACAAATAGGATTTTAAGTGCAATTTAAAGTGATAATGCCTGGAGATCATCCTGAATGCAATGTTGACACTACATTATCACTTTATTTTGGAGTAACTCCAAGTAGAACCAAATTCCATGAGATTATTGTGAGAGAATATTGCACAATAATTCAATCCAGCAGAATTTAAAAGAACAGGCAAGAAAAACATTAAAGGCCAGTTCAATATAAAACATAAATCATATAAAATTTCTTTTTCATTATTCATTGTGACAGTACAAGTTTTTAACTTGTCAGCTGTTTTGGTTTGTTTCATTTTATTTTAGTCTTCAAACCTATTGATTTTCTTGCTACCAGAAATTTAATTACAACTGAATCACTGTTTCTGCAACTGCTATCTCAAATATTCTGAATAGAATATCAATAGTGTTTTTTTAAAAGCATGGTAATTTTTTCAGTCACTAAGATGGATTCAGCTCAAAATCTAGATAGAGGTGTTATCTTCTCAGTTGCTCAGAGAATATTTATTTAATGCTTACAATCACTTACTGCGTACATGAATTCCTCAAATCCCATTCCCTCATTAAAAGATTCTCAGAAAGGAACCATAGGTATGAAAATAAAAAGCTAGGCCATTTGCTTATGACTAACTTCAAGAAATATTTCTGTAATTAAAGATCCTTTATAAATATATGTTATTTATGACCAATTCTGTATACTACAGAATTCAAATGTTTAGACACCCAAGGAAAGCTATACCCACTGATTCCAGATGGTAGATTTAGAAAATCAGGCAATGAGGTTCCTTGAGATTACAATATTCTTGGCTAAATAATCTGTGCTGTTAAAGAGTTGGTGTGAAGATGAGAGTAAAGTTAATAGCCCCAAATATCTTTGTGGAGTGGGCAGGCATCAGAGGGGTAAAAGTTGTGACTGTCTGTGATATGTACAGGAATTTGCAGGAGAAGTCGATAAGCATATTAATCAGTCAAAGCCAAGAGTAGAACTTTAGAGTGCTCCTCAGCACCTCACCAGGAAAGCTTTGGATCCCTATGCTGTGTCTCTTACACTTGCCAAACATGACACCCTGGATTGACAGCTAATCCTTCTGCTGCATAGTAGAAGGAGGCCATTCTGCCAATCATGCCTATACTGAATCTTCAAACGGGGAACATTACCTCATGCCAATTTCCTGTTTATTCCTCATATACTTGCAAACTATTTCTATCCAAATAATCACTCAACACCCTCTTGAATGTCTCAATCAAGACTTCCACCACCACATTTCCAGGAAGTACTTTCTATTCTCTAACTAGTTGATGTGTGAAACATTTTTTTTCTCATTCCCTTGATTCTTTTAAACGTCACTTTACATCTATACCCTCTCGTTCTTGTTCGTTTTCCTTAGAACTTCCAGAGGAAGATCTGACATGATCTTTGTTGTCCAGCAAATCCAAGAAAAATGGCAAGAATAAAACACCAGGAATTCATCATTAGGGGAGGATAAACTAGCACAGAAGGCAGTACAGTGAAGAGTCAGTAGATTTGTTCCTAAGCTATCTGATAATGAAAGATATATACATTAATCCTGTATTGTCTGGAGTTTAAATGAATGAGTGATGATTCTTTGAAACATGCATTTCTTGACAGTGGCAACACGAGGAACATATCCCCCTTGACAGGGGAACTAGAACACAAGGCCTGAGTCTCAGGATCAGGGGTTGATCATTTGAAACAAGGAGAAAATTCTATATTAAAAGGGTTGAGAATTTTTTGAAATTTTCACCTTTGTGGGTTGTGAACAGATTTATACTGTATTTTAAGCTTAGGTAGACAGGCATTTGGTCTCTGAGGAATCAAAGAATATGGGGAGTATGTGATACAGTGGAGTTGAGGCAGAAGATCAGTCATAACCATATTGGATCACAGAAAGAGTTATAAACACCTTGTAGTCTACTCCTTCCCCTATGTTTTTCTGTTCTTATTCTCTTGAATAAGTCAATGAATCTGGCATATGGCACATGGTATATTTTCATTTGCACCTGAAATTACTTTGGAATGACTTTTTACACACTTGTGATATGGCCAGTAAAGTCAACATTTATTGATCAACTCTAATTTCCCAAGAGAAGGTTTCACTCCTGCACCTTCTTGAACTTATGCAGTCCACCTGTCATAGGTATGTTCACGATGCTATTAACTTTGAGAGTTCCAGAATTTGAATCAGTAACAATAAAAGAACAGCGATATATTTCCAAGTTAAGATGGTATATGGATTTAAGGGGAAATTGCCAATGAAAATGTTCTTGTGCACTCGCTGCCCTTGTCCTTCGATAGTGTTGATTATTTTCTTAAAGGAGCATATGTACACAAAGCATCTCTAATTTTGTCCTGGATTCATGAGAGCACTTTTAAAGCAGACCATCTCTGAGACCCGATGAGGGATTGGCATCTGAACCTGTCAGCTGGGACCAGCCATCAAGTCAAAATCACTTTCTCATATTGCAATGTGTCATGCTTACTAAAAATAAACATACTTATGCGCTGTTACAGTTTGCATCCATAGTAAGCATGTTGGCCAGTGATGTGTAAGTGGACCCTGATTCTGTTGTTGTGGTGATGAGAGCTGGGGTTTAGCTGCTGGTTTAAGTCTTCTTTTCATTCTTGCCATTGTGGTTGCTAGGGAACATTTGAAATGTCGTTTATGATGTTCTGTACTATGTATGTCAACTGTTTAGAATGCACTTTTGCTGAAGACAGAAAGTAAAATGTTCTACAAAAATCATGCCTCAAATGGGATTGTGGAATTTCTTAAATGGGTAAACTGTACATTGAATAGGCAAATTATTTGTTGAGATACCTGCTCACCCAAAATATTTCAATTTTTCACAATTTTCTGGAGTATATATATGCCTGCACTTACCTTTTGATGCGTACTCTATGTGAGAGAAAATGCTAACCAGCAGGATAGGAACTTATCACAACAATAAATTATGTATCTGGTAACCATGTATTGGCCTTGTTCTTCCAATTGTCAGTGATAAACATTGAGATGCTTGCCGTTGCTGTGCATTGGAAACCTGCAGATGTTCCAAACAATGCACATGTGCAGTATTTACTCAGAAAGCTTAAACTTACAAAGGGGAAAATAACATTTCTTTGGCCCCTCCAAGAATGTCTCTGATACTGAAATTTGTGTTAAAATTGGGCTTGCTTTTGCATGTTTGTAAAAAATTTACTCCATCCTTCTTTTACTATAATCTAAGGAATAAGATGATGAATAATATTGGGAGCCTAACCGGAATGCAAAACAGCCTAATTAAGCCCAACACTATCTGTGCTCAGCAACCCCCTCCCAATAATACTCACCCAATCGTATCCCTGACAATGCCCACTTCCTCAACCCTCCATCCAACAATGCTCACCTGTCTGGTCCTCTGATAATGCCTATTTCCCACAAACCTCCTCTGACAATGCTCTTCACCAACTCTTCCAATGCCCATCTCCCATCTGCAGCAGGCCCCCATCTCAAATTCCTAACAGCAATCAAAAATCCTAAACTTTAACAACTTGGGAAAAAAAGGTTATCGTAACACATACTGGGCAAGTAGGAGTTACTTGACTGGGAGACCTGGTCCTGCCTTTCTTCTCCTCACCAGCCTACGGGGATACCTGCAACAAAGCCTCACCTCTTGCCTCTGGAAAGGACGTCCTAGCTGGAAGGATGAGAAATAGTCAAACCATATTTTTAATCATGGTCAGTGGTGATTGCAGCACGATTGCCACTGATTGAAAAATCAGGGGAAATGTGTTCTCTTCTTGTCACTCAGTTGAAGTTATCCCTTGGTATACCACAAGACTTTTGGAGCCAAGAATTTGCTGGTGGCAACATGAAAGGATGAACATTTAATGTGTTTTTTGCATGTACCTTTTAGTGCAAAAAAAACTACGTATGTTGTTTTAATTCATAGCACAAAGTTGTTGATTAGCTCCAGTTTAAACCACATGCCACTATGTTTACACAGTCATGGATTCAAAAAGCCATAGAAATAAACAGCATGGAGATAGACCTTTTGGTCCAATGCTGGCCAGATATCCTAAATTAACCTAGTCCCATTTGCCAGCATTTGGCCAATATCCCTCTAAATCCTTCCTATTCATATACCCATCCAGATGCATCTTAAATGTCACAATTGTACCAGCCTCCACCACTTTCTCTGGCAGCTCATTCTGAATATGCACCGCGCTCTGTGTGAAAAAGTTGCCTCTCAGCTCCCTTTTAAATCTTTCCCCTCTCACCTGATACCTCTAGCTTTGGATTCCCCCATTCTGGGAAAAAGAACTTGTCTATTTACTTTATCCATGCACCTCTGATTTTATAAACTCCTATAAAGTCATCCCGCAGCTTCCGATCCTCCAGGGAAAATAACCCCAGCCTATTCAGCCTCTCCCTATACCTCAAACGTTCCTATAGCAGGGAGAACAGAATTGCACACCGTATTCCAAAAGTGACCAAACCAATGTCCTGTACAGCCACAACATGACCTCCCAACTCCTATACTCGATGCACTGACCAATAAAAGCAAGTGTACCAAATACTTTGTTCACTACCCTATCTACTTGTGTCTCCAGTTTCAAGAAACTATGAACCTGGACTCCAAGGTCTCTTCATTCAGTAATTTTACCCAGGACCTCACCATTAAATATATAAGTCCTGCCCTGATTTGCCCTTCCAAAATACAGCACCTCACATTTATCTAAATTAAACTCCATCTGCCACTTCTTGGGCCATTGGCCCATCTGATCAAGATCCTGTTGTACTCTGAGGTAAACTTCTTCGCTGTTCACAATACCTCTAATTTTGATGTCATCTACAAACTTACTAATCATACCTCCTATATTCACATCCAAATCATTATATAAATGACAAAAAGCAGTGGATACAGCACCGATCCTTGTGGCACACCACTGATCACAAGTCTCTAGTCTGAAAAGTAACCCTCCACACCACCCTCTGTCTTCTAACTTTAAGCCAGTTCTGTGTCCAAATGGCTAGTACTCCTTCTATTCCATGGTCAGGTGTTCATTTATTTTAAGTCTGTTGATACCTGTGCCAAATAACCTGACAAACAAATGTATTAAGCCTCAGCCTCTTGCTGATATTACTTTTCAGTCTTTGTCCTCAATATGGAATTACTGAACAATAACAATCTATTGAGCAGTATGATTTTCAGTAGAAGAAGGCGCTGCTATTATTATCCTACACTAGGTTATCAATTAGAGGGCCAGGAACCAGAAATAAATATTTGCTGCAGGTCTTGACGCCACAAGGCATCCTCGAGGAATGCCTGTGCGATTTACAAATCCTCAACCAATTAAAATCCTATTAATGGATGGGTTCACCATTTAATCAAGTATGGCAGACAGATTCCCAATATTGGAGAGCCTAACTCAGCAAATTCACTTAGACAAGATATGATGCCTGAGTTGGCAGTTGCAGTAAAGGACATTAGATTAGATTAGTTACAGTGTGGAAACAGGCCCTTCAGCCCAACAAGTCCATATTGACCCGCCGAAGCGCAACCCACCCATACCCCTACATTTACCCCTTACCTAACACTACGGGCAATTTAGGATGGCCAATTCACCTGGCCCGTACATCTTTGGACTGTGGGAGGAAACCGGAGCACCTGGAGGAAATCCATGCAGACACGGGGAGAACGTGCAAACTCCACACAGTCAGTTGCCTGAGTCAGGAATTGAACCCTGGTCTCTGGCGCTGTGAGGCCAGCAGTGCTAACCACTGTGTCACCGTGCCGCCCACGGCATATTGCCACTAAAGGCATCAAAACAGTCACTTTACAAAATCACCAAGAAATCACACAAGAAGCGGAGGTAGACTCAGAAACATATCTACTTGACTTCCTTATACCATTTGCTGACCCAGGTCCATCTTTCCATCAGGACCATGACTATCATGAACTCCTTTGTCATTGACACCTTTGAGCAAATTGGGCCTAAGGCTTTGCACCTGATTCAATCCAACAAAGGCCAGACCATCTCATCCTGGAACAATCCACAGTGACATTGGCCTCTTGCTGCCAAGAGAAACTGACCAAATACTATGTCTCTGAAGGCACAAAAGAGGGCACCAAATACACCAGGTGAAAGAAAAAAGCAACCCCAGTGTGCTGATGATCTGAAGATGGAGACTGCAAGAGTATTTTGCAATTTTTAAGTAGACACAGCTGCCTGGCTATGGTCCTAGAGAGACAGCTATGGTCCAAGCCAAAATAGATTGCCAACTGGAAATTCCAGATTGTGGCTGCAAATCACCATGAAGGCAAAATTCTGTGTCCAGCCACCTCACATCTGGACCCTGAACACTTTTAAAATCCTGGCCCTTGTTTCTGTTGTTTTACTTCAGGAATAGGTTATCAAACTAGATCCATTTCATGAATCATTTTAGATTTGAAATTTAAGCGTACCCTTCATTGCGACAAAGAATGCACCTGAAAGATGAAGCCTAAGGCTCAACAGAGCAGTGGACACAGCAATCAAGGGAGCTGGCAGAAGCAGAGGTGATGGTTTTTAATCATAACTTTCAGTTGTATGTGGTATCAGCATTTCATAAATAAAGTCACCATTGTCCCAGAGAATCATAGTGCTTCTCTCTCATTAAAGAGAGATGACTGGTGGTGAGTTTAATCTGAAGGCCACAGCACCTCAGGTGAGGGGCAAGAGAAGGTAACACCTTCATAGTGATCTCAGCCTGTGTGGGAATTGAACCTATCCTACTGGCATTATTTGGCATCAAAAACCAGCCATCACCAACTGAGCTAACTCCTGGGTGAAGAAAAGCAAATGGTTTTGTCTGGTTGATTTACTTAACAAATTACATTTAGCTAACTAGTCAACATCAATTAGGAGACAGGAGTTGTGTCACAGCTTGTTAATGTGGGAGCTCCTGGACTCTGAAAGCCGGGGTAACACACCCATAAACAAATGTCAAAAACTGCATTTAATAAATTGGGTGAGAAGAGAGGTTCTGCTGAGACAATATGAGGAGCTAGACACCAAATTGAAGAGCAGGATCTCAAGGTTAATTAAAAACCAAAAGAACTGTGGATCCTGTAAATTTGAGGAAGGGTCACTCAACCTGAAATGTTAACACTGATTTCTCTCCACTGATGTTGTCAGACCTGCTGAGCTTTTCCAGCAATTTCTAATTTCAGCACAAGGCTAATAATTGCTAGATTATTTTCTGAGCCATATGCCGACTGTCAAAGGGCATATCAGAAGTGAGCATATATATAATTAAGTGAATATGTAGCTCAAAGACCGGTGTGAAGGAAAATGCTTCTAGTCCATTTGGCATTGGCCTCAG
This sequence comes from Hemiscyllium ocellatum, assembly GCF_020745735.1. Taxonomy (NCBI): domain Eukaryota; kingdom Metazoa; phylum Chordata; class Chondrichthyes; order Orectolobiformes; family Hemiscylliidae; genus Hemiscyllium; species Hemiscyllium ocellatum. The sequence continues at coordinate 50,542,630 of NC_083402.1, forward strand.
TGCTGAGGAAAGGGAGAGCTGTACTGTTGAGGTGGTCTGCATCCGAATCATGCCAGGACTAATATTCAACCAAATTGTATAATCAGAGAAGTAGATGTTATAAAGATAACAAAGAAAAAACCAAAAGCTTTTTGTCTGAATGTGCACAGCATTCATTACAAAGCGAACAAATTGATAGTGTGCATTGAAATATATAAATATGACCTGATAGCCATTGTGGAGATGTGGTTGCAGGATGGCAGTAAAAGAGATAAAGCTGGGGGACTAAAACTGTTAAACAAGTGTAGCATTTGTGTAATATTTAACAATGACTGTGTTTTGGCAGTTCAAGATGCAGAATCAGTTTGGGTAGAGGTGAGGAATAGCAGGGGAAATAAGTCACTCATTGGAGTGTGTATAATAACTGTAATGTGGGACACAACATACAAGAATAAAAATTGTGATTAAGGGATGGCAATAGTCATGGGTGAATGCATTAGAAAAACCAGATAGTGAATCATGGACTGGATGAGGAGTTCATTGAACACTAACCAAATTGTTTCTTAGAGCAGCACATTCTGGAATAAACTGGAAAGCTGGTGATATTCGACTTGTGGGTTGAAGGTTTCCCACCCCTGACCTAGATAGAGAAATATTCTTGAGCGAAGTGTTCATTTAGAAGTTTTCAGTAAAAAAGATCTGCATACATATTAACTAATATGCATCAAGAACATAATGACAAATAAAATAATTGCAATATGAGTTTTACAGCATCTAATAATTTTGATTCTTGATTTAATGTCAACTTTAAATTAAATGACAAAGATACTTAGATACACTGCATTCATGCAATATCAGTTGATGCCACCTCTAAAGCTTATCTCTATAACGTTAATTGTGCTCTTTGTACATCATCATACACCAGACAATAATCACTATTTCACGATTTTCTTGTAACACTTGCATATATTTTACCTCACCTATTCTTGGAAGGCAGAAAAGAATGTGCAATTGTGACATGATAGCTCCTTTAACACACAGGCAAGCACTGGAAATAATGTACTTCTCAAATATCTATTACAAAATCTAGACAGGTTATCAAGAGTGTAAAACATAAAAAGCCCTAATTTATTACACAATCTTCAGGATATTATGAATTCTTATATAATGTAGAATGTAAGAGAATTGAGGCATGTCTTTTATTTGCTGGATGAGCATTGCTAGATAAAGGGCTCAATAAATGTGACATTGAAATACATGGAAACTCACCAAACTATCATACTTTGTTTAAAATTCACTGCTGGGGTGTGGGTTTTATTAGTTGTGCCAGCATTTATTACCCATTATTAGTTGCTCTTGAAAATGTAACAGTGAGTTGCCTCATGAACCACTTCAGTCCATGTGCTGTAGGTAAATCTACAATGCCATTTAAAAGGCAGTTCCACCAACTTGACCTAACAATAATGAAGTGACGGTGGATACAGTTCCAAGTCTGGATGGTGATTGGTTTGGAGGGAGATTTGCAGATGGTGGTGTTCCTTTGTATTTGCTGCCCTTATCTTCCTAGATGGAAGTGGTCTTGGTTTGAAAGGTGCTGTCAAAGGTCTGTTGTTGAATTCCTGCAATACTTCTGGTACACATTGCTGTTTAAGAAGATAGATGTGTGCCAATACTGCCAGCTGCTTTATGTGATGATGTCAACCATCTTCAGTGTTCTTGGAGTTGCACCCTCAGGCAGGTGGGAAATATCCCATCATAATCCTGATTTGTGCCTTATAGATGACAGTAAGGCTTTGGGGAGTCAGGAGGTCAATTAATTGCTGTAGGATTCTTAACTTGTGACATATTCTTGTAGCCAGAGTATTTACATGGCTAATCCAGTTCAGTTTCTGGTCAATGATATCCACCAGGATGTTGATAATGGAATAATTACATGACCTGGGAAGATACACAGAAGTTCATGTGTAACAGGAAGGGACAAGGCAAACCATCAAGCCCACCATTAATAGCAATGCATTGTGGGTATGTTAACAATGTTAATGAATAGGCATTCAGTTCTATTTTCTGAAGTGGACACATTAAGGCCTCAAAGGAAAAGGTTTTGATCAGTGGCCATTGCTTTGGTCTTCTGCAGGTAATTTATTTTGCAAGTGTAATCAATTATATGATAGCCTTTCAAAATGCAGCAGATTTGCAAAATTGAATCAGTTTCTTTTCAGGGAGCTGCATGCTGCTGAAGATCATTGTGTAGATCAGGCATGGTAGAAGAGAAAATCTATTATCATTGTCATAAATTAGTGTGCCACATACAATATGACCCATGATTGAATGGTTAGTTTAACATGGTGCCAATGATGATGCCCACTGTCACTTCCATGGAGAATATTATTACTACAGATCTGACATTTCTGATGCCAATTATCCATATATCCTCCATGTTAAAGGAGGCAAAACATAGTTGACATGTCATTGGAACTCATGTGGCATTGAATTAAAATGAATCCTGTGATCCTGACCTTGAGCTGTCTTAGAATAAAGGGGTACCAATTTAAGACTGAAATAAAGAAGAAAGTTTCTCAGAGGGTTGTGACTCTTTAGAACTCCTTGCCACAGGTAGCTGTGGGGTCAGAGTCCTTATATATTTAAGACTGAGATAGACTTTTGATCAGTAAACAAATTAAGTGCGAGGTGTAAAGGACAGGACATGAAGAATATTGGATCAGTCATATTTAGAGTCATAGAATCATAGAAATATACAGCACAGAAACGGATCATTTGGTACAAGCCATCCATGCTGACCAGATATCTGAAATAATCTAGTCCCATTTGCCACCACTTGGCCCATATCCCTCTAAACCCTTCTTATTCATGTCCTCACCCAGATGCCCTTTAAATGTTGTAATTGTAACAGCCTCCACCACTTCCTCTAACAGCTTATTCCATACAAGCACTGCCACCCTCTGCATGAAAATGTTGCCCTTTTTTAAATTTTTTTCCCTCTCACCTTAAACTGTGCCCTCTAGTTCTGGACTCACCCATCCCAGGGAAAAGACCTTATCTATTTACCCTAACCATGCCCCAAAGTTATTGAATACTAGAATAGGCTCAAGGGCCTGAATGACCTATTCACGTTCCTATTTTTATGGTCTTATTGTCTCAACTTTGCAGATAATCTTCTTGGTTTTACTCAAAACTAGCAAGCATTCACACAAAGTCTCTGATGGTAAATACAAGATCTTCCTTTTAGGAATATGTCGTCCTCTCCAACAATCAGATGTTAATTTTATACTTTAATTTATAATTTATAGGAAAGGAAATTGAACCATGTAGTGAAGTAAATGTTGAGAAAAGAAAATGTTCATTTTTGCTTCATAAGCAAAAACAATGTTACGGTATGGTTTGTACATTGAACTAAACAATAACTGAGTAAGACACATAGGAAAAATATTATACTTGGTCAATTAATACCAAATCTAAAAAATACTACCTTTTAACATATAATTAGTGCAAGCACTAGCTTCAGTGCATGGCAAATTAAATGGCAATGTGATTACATTGAGAGCTGATCCCTTCCGCCATTAAACACACATCATAAAATAGTGCATAATCCTGAATGACACCATTAAAATGCTCAAGAAGGATCAAAATCTTTGTTATTCAAATTGCTTCCTTTGCTCAAAATTGCAATGTTGTAATCAAAGATAGAACAGTTTAATTCTTGACATAAATACCTGCTTTGTCAGCATTAATTAAGCTTCTAGTGATCTGTGACAAGTAATGCCAATCACACAGGTATTTCTCAGCAAACTTAGCAAGATTAATTTTCCTCTTTGAATTATAAGCCATTGCTGAGAAAATGGATACAGATCTTTCAGTCTATGAATATTTGGACAATGGATGGATATCTAAGATTTACACTGCGATTCCACAGATGTCACAGTGCGCTGAATCCATTGAATCACCTGGGACATTTGAATCACTGTTAGACAATTACCCCATTCCCCAGAACCCTTCAAAATGGTCTCTGACTATAACCTCTAGTCAGAGACTTTAGAAACTTTCAGTGTATAATTAACAAGGAAATGTTAGACAGAAATATAGTTTTCTAACACTTGGGTAACTATACAACTGAACCTCTAATTCAATTCCCTCTCTGACCTCTTAACTAATCCCTCCCCCTTGTCTGTCCCATTGATCTTTGCTCTCCTCCATATAATCTCTGGCCCAACCTGACTAGCACCCACCATCTAATTCACCCTTTACACTCTGATTCCCTTCCAAACTGATCTGACTACACCTGATCTCCTGACCCAGCCTGACTTTGTGCACTCACCTACCCTCTCACCCACATTCCACACCATCCAATTGACATTCTACTATTGGGCTGCTGTTATGGATCAGAAATAACATTCACCTATTTCTAGTTTATATTATTAGCTTGAATTCAGAAACTCAATGCAAATTGTTAAATTTAAAACTTGTATCAAACAAAAGCAGCAACATCATGGGAACTCCATCAACACTGAGACCCCTCCAAATCACATTCATGCTGAATTGTCATTTCAGTTCTCATTGGACATATCCTGGAATTCCCTATCAAGTATAATTCTGAATCCAGAATCAGAACAAGCCTGCAGCAATTGAAAAAGATTGTCTACTGCCTTCTTAAGTTAATTAAAGATTAACCAAACTTCTGTCTTGTCATGTTATCTCCATCTAAAAGCAAAAATAAAATGCAGACAAGTGTAAAGTTTTGCATTTATGAAGTAAAGTAAGTGTCATATTTGCTCAATGAGTTTCTATTCTATGGTGAAGAATGAAATGGAGAGAGACGCTAAAATTTTAATATTTTCAATGCTAAATACATCTAAAAACTTCAGAACAAAACTTTATAAAGCAAACAGGATTCTGAAACACACTGGCAAACAGTTGAATACAAGGTTAAGAAAATGCCATGTGAAATTACCCAGTGCTCTAGTCTGAGCATGGGCTAATTTTGGTAGACAGGCTTCATTATGATAATCATAGTGAGCTGTGCATACATTTAATAACCTGATTTCCACCAATTCACCTACTTACTCACCCATGTACCACACCACCCAACTGCCATTGTACCCAGCTGCCACCTTCGCCACCTTCTACCCTATTCATATGCCACTCTGCCAACCTATCAGCCTATCTCGCTGTTACCTTACCCACTTACCTATTTACCACATCCACCTCCAACCATGCAATCATTCACCCATTCACACATTCACCAGCACACTGAAAAGCATTGGGACAGTTAAATACTTATCAGAATAGGGGAGCTGGCACTGTGAGAATGTGGCTTGATTTCTGCATGGATCTTTTTCTTTGTTGTCTCCTAAGATTCATGCATTGAGGGAGGATCTTTCATTGGAGGTTTGGATAGAAAATTTCTCAACAAAAAGAGGTAATTTTTCTCTCTGAACAGAACCAGACATAAAAGTTCTCTATCGAAATGGAATGTTTGGCCCATGATATGCAGACACACAAACTGTGGGGAAAATATTTTAAAACAAGAAGTTATTGTTCATCTTCAAATAATAACCATAATTTTACTGCAAAATAAACATTTGTCAGCAATGGCACAATATCACAGCAACATACATGTTACAATCAATTAATAATCAATTCAACAATTTTAAACAAGAAAATTAAGAAGCCCTTATTCTGTTTATGATTATGTCAGTAAATCATTTCATTTCATTGATCTAGATCATTCCAATGATTAAAAACGAAGTCTGTTAATGAAAGCAGGAATATTAATATCTTTTATTTTATCCATTGACTCGGATTACAATAAGTTAAAAAAATTTCTCAAATACAAACTGTATTCAATGAAAGTACATGGTATACTTTTAACAGTATGTTTTCTGTTTACATCAATACATCCATATAATTAAAGGTATTGCATTTCAAATTCAGTATAACATCACACTTTTCAAAAGCATCACATCTGAGAAAGTGTAGCTTCAGAAACACAACACTTCAAAGTGTCATACCTAGGGCATGACACCTCGAAGTCTCATTGCTTCACACGTTAGGGCATCACACTTTCAAAGTGTCATTTGACTTTTGGCAAAAAAAAGTTATGAATGTCTTGAATAAGCACAAATATTGGATCAACTAAATGTGAATAATTTCAATGTTGTAAGAAATACCGTAGAGAGTGTGTAATGATCAGAAAGCTAAGTAATCAAATCCTCAATTGCTTTTTTAAAATTACTGCTCACAATTCAGCAAGTATCTCGAAATGACACAGTGAAAATAATCAAATAACTTCTTTACATTGTCTACTGTCCTCTTTTTCTTTAAACATATGTACATTTACCCTCAATACCTGATTGAGGTACTTGGCATGAAGAGAGGTGAGAGGGATAACTGAAATCCACCCTCCTTCCCATACAGAATCCACCTCTCCACAAAATCCCTACACTGCAACTATCTTCTGGCTTGGTGTCAGCTTGATCTGAGACCTCAGGTGGGCGTAATGTCAGCAGCAGGCAGTTCCCTTTGTTACGGATCAGGCCAGGCCACTCAAAACATTCTTAAACAGGTAGCCTGGACCATAACATTACAATTTGTTTTGGTAAGTGTACAGTGATAGTTAGGTTGACTACCAGATTTTAAAACAGACAAAAATGTATTCATAAAATTACACAATGAAAAACAAATAACAGAATAAAGAACCACTACAAAACTCAATCTATCCAAACGGGACTTAAATATGCTGTTCTGAATATACACAACAGTCCCAATAAGCAAACTCCCTTTCAAACCCAGTATAAATAGAACAAATGCTTACAGGTTGAAATTGAAGGGCAGAAACAGAGAGAGTTTCCACACAGCTCACTGTTGAACTCCCCACCAGTTCAGGACTGAACTAAAATGCCCAGCTAGAGAGCTAACCACTCCTCTTTCATTGTACAGGTTACTTCTAAAACATGACCACTTTGGCCTTAAGTCTCATCTGTTTACATATAGACAAAAGCCCTTTCAAAATCCCTTTCATCTCTGTACCAAATCAGATTGATAAGAGCCCGGCCTGGTTTATTACCCCTCTGAAAAAAAATCGAGGACAAAATATCCTTGGGCCAAGGAACAGCTTTTAGGAAAAAAAGGTACTAGTTTTGTGACACCTTAAAGGTGAACTCTCTTAAAGGGAGGGTTTACATACAATGAATAAAAGCCTAGCCTGTCCAACCAATCCTCATAAAACAATGGGCCTATTTCAAGCATGAATTGAATAAAAGTCCTTTGAACTGCTTTGAAGATATTTACATGCTTCCTTAAAGAGAAGGACGCATTCATTTAAAAATGAAAATGAAAAATAACAGATAACTATCACTTAATGTCTGTTATTAGAATTAGTATTAGAATCCATTGTAAAGGATCTATAGTTGAGTATCTAGAAATATGTAACTTGATCAAACAGAGTCCCCTTCATGAAAGGGAAAGTATAGTCTGACAAATTTACGAGAATTCTTTGAGGATGTAACACACAGAACAGATAAAGGGGAAGCAGTGAATGTAATATATTTGAATTTTCTGAAGGTACTTGATAGGGTGTCACACATTAGGATACTTAATAAGATAAGAATGAACAGTGTTGTATGCAATATATTACCATCAATAGAGGATTGACTAACTAATAAAACATGGAGAGTTGGGATAAGGGGGCATTTTCAGGAAGGCAACCTGGAACTGGTAGAGTGCACAGAGATCAGGGCTGCAATCCCACCATTATTTCCAACATACATAAATAACTTGGATAAGGAATGTGTACGAACTATAGACAAGATTACGGATGTGATAAAAATAGGTGGGAAGTTAAGTGGTTGTGAGGATGAAGCAAAGATTCTGCAGAAGGATATAGGCAGTTAAGCAAATGCACAAAAACTTGGCAGATAGAATACATTGTGATAAAATATAATGTTATGTGCTTTTCCAAGAAGAGTAGTGGAGCTGAATATTGTTTAAATGGAGAAAGACTGTATAACTTTACAGAAAAGAGGGATTTGGGAGTCCTCATCTGTGAATCACAAAAAGATGTCTTTGTGGCTGGAAGAATGAAAAATAAGTTCATTATCTCAATGTTGAGACAATGCAGGGCTGAGAGATGCAGGGAGTGGTAGCATCCTAATAATTGAATCACAACATGCTGGCATGCATGTCCAGCAAGTGATTGGGAAAGCTAGGAATACCATTGTTTATTACAAGAAGAATTGAATTCAGAAGTAGTGAGGTTATGTTTCAGTTATACGGATTATTGGTAAGACAGCTGTATGTTGTATTGGTGACCTTATTTAAGGATGGTTGTAAATACTTTAGAAGACAAGATTAATATTTGGAATACTGGAGAATGGAAGAGAGTCAACGTTGTTACTGAGAAGCTGCCAGTGATGATGATGCCTTGGAATACATGCATAGTCTTATGAGGAAAGGTTAGACAGGCTAAGCTTGTATCCACTGAAGATTAGAACAAAAAATGACAAATTGATTGAAATATATGAAATCCTGAGGGGTCTTAATTTGCTTTGTGTGGAGAGATTGTTTCGTTTTCTGGGAAAATCTAGAATGAAGGATGATAGTTTACAAATAGGAGGCTGCCATTTAAAATAGAGATAGGACAATTTTTTTTTGTCTCCCATAGAGAGCTATAGAGTCATTGAGTCTTAGAGATGTACAGCACGAAAACAGACCCTTCGCTCCAACTTGCCCATGCCAAACATATATCACAACCCAATCAAGTCCCACCTGCCAGCACTCGGCCCATATCCCTCCAAACTCTTTCTATTCATATACCCATCCAAATGCCTTTAAATGTTGCAATTGTACTAGCCTCAATCACTCCCTCTGGCAGCTCATTCCACACATGTATCATCCTCTGCATGAAAAAGTTGCCACTTAGGTCTCTTTTATATCTTTCCCCTCTCATCCTAAACCTATGCCATCTAGTTCTGGGCTCCCCCACCCCAGGGAACAGACTTTGTCTGTTTATCCTATCCATGTCCCTCATGATTTTATAAACCTTTATAAGGTCACCCGTCAGCCTCTGACACTCCAGGGAAAACAGCTCCAGCCTATTCAACCTCTCCCTATAACTCAAATCCTCCAGCCTAGGCAACAACCTTGAAAATCTTTTCTGAACCCTTTCAAGTTTCACAACATCTTTCCCCTTGGAAGGAGACCAGAATTGCATGCAATATTCCAGAAGTGGCCTAACCAATGTTCTGTACAGCTGCAACATGACCTCCCAACTCCTGTACTCAATACTCTGACCAATAAAGGAAAGCATATCAAATTCCTTCTTCGTTGTCCTATGTACCTGTGACTCCACTTTCAAGGAGCTATGAACTTGCATTTCAAGGTCTCTTTGCTCAGCAACACTACCTAGGACCTTACCATTAAGTGTATAAGTCCTGCTAAGATTTGCTTTCCCAAGTTCTGAGACTTTGGAAATGTTTTCCTGAAAAGGTCATGGAAGAAATGTCCTTGAATATTTTTAAGACAAAGAGGATAGGCTCTTAGGAACCAAGGGATTAAAAAGATTATTGGGGAATATGTATTTGAATTCATGCAATGAAATAAATCATAGCCTTAGTAAATGGCAGAGGAGTCTCAAGGAACTGAGTGACTTACACCTGCTCTGTATTCATTTGTTTCTGTTTAATATTTCCAATATCAGCAGACTTTTACATTGTTGGAGACGCTGTCTTTCAGATGAAATGCAAAACTGAATCCTTCTTCCAGAAGGACCTAACAATCCAATAAAGTATTTTTTAAGAAGACTGGAAGAAATGTAGAAAGGTGGATGTAAGATCAGGCCTAGGCAATTAGGCTTTTTGAACCTGCTCCACTATTTAGTCATGTCTTGATTAATCCAATCATGGTCTCAATCCCACTTTCCTGTCTGTGCCTGTCCGTAATCTTTAAACCCCTTGTTTATCAAAGATCTATCTAACTTGGCCTTAAATAAATTCAATAATAAAACCTCCATTGCATTCTGGGGAAGACTCTCTTACAGACTAATGACCCTCTGAGAGAAAGAAAAAGTCCTCATTTCCATTTTAAAAAAGAGACGTTCTTAAACTGTGGCCCTTATTCCGGTGTTCCCTGGAAGAATAAACATCCTTCCAGTTTCCAGTTTATCCAGTCTGCTCAGGATCTTATATGGATCCTTCAATCTTAGTTATTTGTCCTAGCAAATATCTATTCCTCAATTATCATTATAAAAAAGAAACAGATTATCAGTATTTTTCTCTTTATTATTTCACGGGAAGTGGGCATTGTTGGTAAGGCTAACAGATGTTGCCTTTGCCTAATTGCTATTGAACTGAATGGCTTGCTACATCCGTTCAGAAGGCCATTAGGATTAACTACTTCACTGTGGGTCTACAGTCACTTTTTTGGCCAAACCAAGTACGGATGGAAGATTTCCTTTCTCAATGGGCAAGATAGGCTTTGTGACAAGTGATAATTGCATGGTCACTTTACCAAAATTGGTTGAGACCACAACTAGTTTAATCATGACATGACTAAATGGTGGAGTAGGTTCAAAAGGCCTAATTACCTACTCCTGTTCCTACATCCTACCTTTCTACATTTCTTCCACCCTTCTTCAAAAAAAAAGGGCAGCATGGTAGCTCAGTAATTAGCACTGCTGCCTCACAGCACCAGGGACTCAGGTTTGATTCCCACCTCAGGCGACTGTCTGTGTGGAGTTTGTGCATTCTCCTTGTGTCTGTGTGAGTTTTTTCTGGGTGCTCTGGTTTCCTCCAATAATCCAAAGATGCGTAGGTCAGGTGAATTGGCATTGCTAATAGTGTTCAGAGATGTGTAGGTTAGTTACATAAGTTGGGGTAAATATAAAGTATTAGGGTAGGGGAATGGGTCTGGGTGGGTTACACTTCAGCAGATCATTGTGGACTTATTGGTGAAATGGCCTGTTTCCACATTGTAGGGATTCTATTCTATGACTGAACATCTCCTTTGATTGCACACACTTGCTCTAAATCAAAGGTGTCATGAGGAAACTTGTATGGGTCTTAAGATCTAGCTTTTCATTGGTTATGTGGAGTGTTTTTTGTTACTGTTCTATCCTGACCACCTGCCTCATTTCTTTTCTTGAAAATTTACAATTTTATTGGCACTGTTTCCTGCTTTCAACCTGAACTAGAAAATGTAGTCAACTTTATTTCCAATTTCTGTTTTTCCTACATCATTTTCCAATCTATCTTCTGACTCTTTCTTTCTCTTCCTCAACTTCTCTAATTTCATTTCTTTTGATTTTTTTTACCTATATATGTATATATATACAGACTCCAATAATTATTTTGAATATCCTTCTTCCCACTTTGCTTCTTCCCTCAACTCTACTGCATTTTCTCAAATTTTTCTTCATAGAGTCATACAATCATACAGCTCAGAAACAGACCCTTTGGTCCAACCAGTCCATGCCGAACATAATCCCAATCTAAACTAGTCCCACCTGCCTGCTCCTGGACCATATCCCTCTAAACCTTTCCTATTAGTACTTACCCAAATGTCTTTTAAATGTTGTAATTGAACCTGCATCCACCACATCCTCAGGAAGTTCAGTCCACACGTGAACCACCTCTGTGTAAAAAATTTGCCTCTTATGTCTTTTTCAAATCTCTCTCCTCTCACATGAAATATGCACCCCCTAGTCTTTAAATCCCTCATCTTAAGGAAAAGGCAACTACCATTAACTCTATCTATACCTCTCATTATTTTATAAACTTATATATGGGCGGCACGGTGGCACAGTGGTTAGCACTGGTGCCTCACAGCGCCTGGAGACCCGGGTTCAATTCCCGACTCAGGTGACTGACTGTGTGGAGTTTGCACGTTCTCTCCGTGTCTGCGTGGGTTTCCTCCGGGTGCTCCGGTTTCCTCCCACAGTCCAAAGATGTGCGGGTCAGGTGAATTGGCCATTCTAAATTGTCCATAGTGGTAAGGGGTAAGGGATAATGTAGGGGTATGGGTGCGTTGCGCTTCGGCGGGTCGGTGTGGACTTGTTGGGCCAAAGGGCCTGTTTCCACACTGTAAGTAATCTTAAAAAAAAATAAAAAAAAACTTCTTCCAGAACACCTGTCAATCTCTTACACTCCAGTGAAAAAAGTCCCAGCCTGTCCAGCCTTTCCTAACAGCCCAAACCTTCCATACTTGATAAGATCCTGGGAGATCTCTTCTGAACCTTCTCCAGCCTGATAATATTCTTCCTATAACTGGGTGACTGGAACTGGATGCAGTATTCCAGAAGAGGCCTCACCAATATTCTCTACAACATCAACATAACTTCCTAATTCCTATAATCAAAGGACTGAGCTATGAAGGCAAGTGTGCCAAATGCCCTTTTAACCACCCTGTTTATATGTGATGCAAACTTCAAAGAATTTACCTGCACCCCAGGTCCCTCTGTTCCACAACATTACAAAAGGCCCTACCATTAATTATGTAAGCCCTACCGTTGTGTGTCGTGCCAAAATGCAATACCTCACCTTAATTTCATCTGCCATTTTTTTCAGCCCATTAACCCATTTGATCAAGATTTCTTTGTAATCTTAGAAAACCTTCACCACTGTCTACAATTCCACAAATTTGGTGTTGTCCGTAAACTTACTAACGATGCCTTTTATATTCTTATCCAAAACATCGATAAAAATGACAATCGAACGAGGACCCAGAACTGATCCTGTGGAACACTGCTGGTCACCAGCCTCCATTCCGAAAAGCAACCCTCCACCATTATTCTGCCTCCACTCGTTAAGCCAATTATGTATCCAATTGGCAAGCTCACCCTGAATCCCATGTGAAGTACCTTTACTAATTAGTTTTGGCTTTACTAAAATCCAAATAAGCAACATCCATTGCATCTGTTCTGAAGATACCTTCACCCCTTTTAGTGATTCCAGTATATCTTCCTTTCTCCTCAACCAAGGATTCCTGTTCAAATTAGTTGGCAGGTTCCTCGACTGTGTGCACCCCATTTCTTATGTTTCTGCTTTAACAACTTTCTCTTCATCTCTCCCTAAAAGCCATGACATTATGTATGGTCCCTTTTGTCATTATATTCCACATAACCAGTCAAAGGATCGCTCTGTATCGAAAATGACTGACATCATTCAACACATATTACTAGACTAAATGGGATTAATGTTAACAAGAAGGAGGTGTTAGCAATTCTGGAAAGTGTGACAATAGGTAAATCCCCAGGTCAGATGGGATTTATCCTAGTATTCTCTGGGAAGCTAGGGAGGAGATTACCGAGTCTTTGGCTTTGATCTTTATGTTGTCATTGTCTATAGGAATAGTGCGATAAGACCAGAAGATAGCAAATGTTGTCCCCTTGTTCAAGAACGGGAGTAGAAACAACTCTGGTAATTTTAGACCAGTGAGCCTTACTTCGGTTGTGGATAAAGTGTTGGAAAAGGTTATAAGATTTGGGATTTATAATCATCTAGAAAGAAATAAGTTGATTAAAGATAGTCAACATGGTTTTGTGAAGGGTAGGACGTACTTCACAAACCTTAGTGAGTTCTTTGAGATGGTGACCAAACAGGTGGATGAGGGTAAAGTGGTTGAAATGGTGAATTTGGATTTCAGTAAGCCAACTGATAAGGTTCCCCATGGTCGGCTACTGCACAAAATACAGAGGCATGGGATTGAGGGTAATTTAACTGTTTGCATCAGCAGTTGGCTAGCTGAAAGAAGACAGAGGGTGGTGCTTAATGGGAAATGTTCATCCTGGAGTTCAATTACTAGTGGTGTACCACAAGGATCTGTTTTGGGGACCCTGCTGTATGTTATTTTTATAAATGACCTGGATGAGGGTGTAGAAAGTTGGAATAGTAAATTTGCGGATGACACTAAGTGGAGTTGTGATAGTGCTGAAGTATGTTTCAGGTTACAGAGGGACATAGATAAGCTGCAGAGCTGGGCTGGGAGGTGGCAAATGGAGTTTAATGCAGAAAAGTGTGAGGTGATTCACTTTGAAAGGAGCAACAGGAATGCAGAGTACTGGGCTAATGATAAGATTCTTGGTAGTGTAGATGAACAGAAAGATCTCGGTTCTGGATTAGTGCTGCTGGAAGAGCACAGCAGTTCAGGCAGCATCAGAGGAGCAGCAAAATCAATGTTTTGGGCAAAAGCCCTTCATCAGGAAGGGTTTTTGCCTGAAACGTCGATTTCGCTGCTCCTTGGATGCTGCCTGAACTGCTGTGCTCTTCCAGCACCACTAATCCAGAATCTGGTTTCCAGCATCTGCAGTCATTGTTTTTACCAGAAAGATCTCGGTGTCCATGTAGATCCCTGAAAGTTGCCACCTCGGTTGACAGGGTTGTTAAGAAGGCATGCAGTGTATTAGCTTTTATTGGTAGAGGGATTGAATTTTGGAGCCTCAAGGTCATGCTGCAGCTGTACAACACTCTGGTGTGGCTGCACTTGGTATATTGCGTACAGTTCTGGTCACCACATCATAGGAAGAATGTGGAAGCTTTGGAGAGGGATCAAAGGATACTTACTAGGATGTGGCCTGGTATGGAAGGAAAATCATATGAGGAATGGCTGAGGGACTTAAGGTTGTTTTCATTAGAGAAAAAAAAGTTGAAAGGTGACTTAATTAAGATGTACAAGATAATCAGAGGATTAGATAGAGTGGACAGTAAGAGCCTTTTTCCTCACATGGTGATGGCTAGCATGAAAGGACATAGGTTTAAATCTTTAAATTGAGGAGTGATAGTAGTAGAGGCATAGAGCGCACTGCCTGCAACAGTAGTAGACTCGCCAACTTTATGGGCATTTAAATGGTCATTGGAAGGACATACGGTTGAAAATGGAATAGCGTAGGATAGACAGGCTTCAGATTGGTTCCATAGGTTGGCACAACATCGAGGGCCAAATGGCCTGTACTGCACTGCAATGTTCTCTGTCCTATGCTCTATGTACATTTTCTCCAACCCTACATGAGAATTCCAAAGCTTACCACCAGTTTCTTGATTTTGTATATATTGTTGCTCATTGCAAAATTGAGAAATCTATCTTCCTTTTTAAGACTATGAGTACCTGTGTTCTTTCATATTTAGGCATTCTTTGATGACTGGGGCACTGGATACCAATATGCTATTAGTCAACTGCAGCTCTTAAAACTATCCTAGAAGCATTGTATCAGCTGTGGCTCATTTGATAGCACTCTAATTCAGAAACATATGGGCTAGCTGCCTTATTTTCTAGACGACAAAAGTGACTATCTTTCAGAAGTGATGTTTGGAAAGCAGTTTGGAAGTCTTGTTGTGCTGAACCCTGGCTGCCACTGCAGTTGTGACTCAGTGCTAAATCCCCACGCTGGAAGAGGGGGTAAGGAAGGAAGGAAACATACTTGACTTAGTACTTGATTTTGTAGATGCAGCATTTACATAATGGAAATAGGGCATTTAGCCTATTAGGTCTGCCATAGTAAATAAGCTCTACACAAATCTCCTCTCAGACATCTTCAGCTAATCCCAACAGCAAGTCCTTCTTTCCTTTTTTATCTACCTTCCTCTTAAGTCACCTCAAGTACGGCTTCTGGAACAGGCATAGACATATAAATAAACTTGTTAGAAGGGAGAAGATTACAAAATTCTTAGCTGCCATTTGAAAAAATACTGAAGCCTCCATTTGATTGTCAGTTTGTTGAAGGGTCATCCCCTGAATGAGCTTTGCACACCATAACCATGAAATTCCTGGGAACCCTTTTCCTGTGACTGAGGTCACTTATATAATTTGACTATGTTTCTTGCAGCTACATTTTGCAGCATCAAGAATGATCCTGATATGTTGGTGAGAAGTAGAGAGAACCAGAAACACCCAATCTATGGGTTTGAGAAAAAGAAATATTTGTCCATGAAGAACCAATTAATCAATTTATGTGAGTTTTATTATGTTAACATCAGCTGAGACCTTCACCAAGCATATCATAAAACTCACATGTCTCTCAGTAGGCACAGCTTATTTTCAGTATACCAGGAAATATACTGTGAACAATCTGCTCAATGAGTCTAGGAATACTGCTGCACGTGACATGAAGATGGGTGAAAGGAAAGTCTGCAAGGAACCAGATCCTGGAATTTAAATGACCACAACTAATAGCACTGACATTTAATTAATTAACTCTGGTCTTTAGTGAGCTGGTACCAGAGGAAAACAAAATAGCTGTGACAGATATCAGATCATTGTAAAAATTCAATTGTTTCATTACTGTCCTCCATCTGGGATGGGGCTATTATGCCTCCCTGGTTTATATGTGTCTCCAGTCCCATATTATGTGGTTGGCTCTTAATGCACTGAGGGCAACTGGGAATTAGCAATAAATACTGCCTTGTCACTGTCGCCGACTTCCCTGGAGAAAATATATGAAGAATATTGTTTTATCAGCAAACACTGATTTCATTTTTCTTGTGCCTTTGTTCAAATCTTTTATATAAATGAAAAACAAAAGAAATCCCAGCACTGATCCCTGGACACATAAATACTCATACACCATCAATCCTAAAAGTCTTCATCCGTCCCTAATCTCCAAAAGCCATCTCTCTACCTTCCTAGTGGCACGGCAGAATACACTTGGGGACCCATTTTCATCTCGATTCTCATATATGCCACCTTGTCAAATGGGTGAAATCCTTATACCTTATACCTATCATTCTCCTTAGATATGGAATCCATGGTTGTTTTGAAAATTTTAACTAAATTAATGGCACATACTTTTGTAAATTTAAACTGATTGTTTTCGTTGACTCTTATTCATTACTTTAATGTTTTTTGTGATTTTCAAGAAAACTATTCACAACTGAGACAAAACTAAGTGGTCCACAACATTTGCCAGCCATTAGTCATATTGCAGATTCCTATTTGAAACCTTTCTTCAAACAATAACATTTGTGCTTCCTTTGTGTTAGCAAAACTATAGAGATTCACTTTAAATCATAGTAATGCGTGACTGGAGGATATTGAAAATAGAGTAGAAGGGGAAAGAAAATTATTTATGCACATCTCAGAATATCCTCAGGGAAATGCAAAGCGTTTCAAAATCACTAGATTTCATTTGAAGTATAGTAACCATTTATATGCTGACAAATGTATCAGCCAATTTACCAGTGCCCAGAGTCTCAAATAAATCAGTGACTAGATAATTTGTTTCAATGGTGTTATTTGATGGAGGGATATTGATCATCAGACCGAACTGTGTCAAGGGATCCTTTGCATCCATCTGAGCGGCTAAAAAGGTCTTCAATTTAACATCACATCTGATAGATAGCAACTCAAAAATGTAGCACGCTTCAGTGCTGCACACAAATGTCCATCTAAGTTATGCTTTATGTACTCACTGGAGGTTAATCACATGATCTAAACCCATTAAAACTGTATTACTTGCACCAAATAGAGTCTAGTTAGAGATGTTTTACCAGGTTAAAGTAAGTGTTGTCCCTACTAATAGAACATAGAACATAGAAAAATACAGCGCAGTACAGGCCCTCCGGCCCTCTGTGTTGCACCGATCCAAGCCCACCTAATCTACACTAGCCCACTTTCCTCCATATGCCTATCCAATGCCCGTTTAAATGCCCATAAAGAGGGAGAGTCCACCACTGTTACTGGCAGGGCATTTCATGAACTTATGACTCGCTGAGTAAAGAATCTACCTCTAACATCTGTCCTATGCCTACCATCCCTTAATTTAAAGCTATGCCCCCTCGTAATATCTGACTCCATTTGTGGAAAAAGGTTCTCATGGTCAACCCTATCTAAACCCCTAATCATCTTGTACACCTCTATCAAGTCACCCCTAAACCTTCTTTTCTCCAATGAAAACAACCCCAAGTGCCTCAGCCTTTCCTCATACGATCTTCCTACCATATCAGGCAACATCCTGGTAGATCTCCTTCGCACCCGTTCCAGTACATCCACATCCTTCCTATAGTATGGCGACCAAAACTGCACACAATAGTCCAGATGCGGCCGCACAAGAGTCTTATACAACTGCAACATGACCTCAGGACTCCAGAACTCAATTCCTCTACCAATAAAAGCCAGTACGCCATATGCCTTCTTCACAGTACTATTTACCTGGGTATCAACTTTCAGAGATCTGTGTACATGGACACCAAGATCCCTCTGCTCATCCACACTACCAAGTATCCGACCATTAGCCCAGTACTCCATCTTCTTGTTACTCTTACCTAAGTGAATCACTTCACACTTAGATACATACAAGACAGAGAGATGGAATAAAGGAGATAGCCGCAATTAGTGAAGTACCACAGAAATCAATGCATGGGATCATCGTTATTTACAATATATATATATAATATGAGTGTCTTGGATTAGGGAAATGAATTTCCTATGGCCAAATTTGTGGATGCCAGAAGGCGAATCGAGAAGACAAGACAAAGAATCTGATGAGGATCATAGACATTTAAAGTGAGTGGGCAAAACTTTGGCACTTGGAATATACTTTGGAATATGTGATGAAATAATATAATGTGAGAAAAATGGTGGAGATTAATATTATTTAAATGTCAAAAGACTATAGAAAGCTGCTGCAGAGAAGGAGTTGGTGCTCCTCTTGCATAAATCGTAAAAAGCTAGTGTACAGATTCAGCAGATAATAGGGAAGACAAATGAAATGTTGGCCTTTATTTTAAAGGGAGTGGAATACAATAATAAGGGCTCCTTGCTAAAACTATATAAGGTACTAATCAGACCCACACTTAGAATGCTTTGAACAGTTTGGGGCCTCTTATATATTGCCATTGGAGACATTCCAGGGATGGTTGAATAGACTGATTCCAGCTATGAACAGAAACAGAAATTGCTGGGGAAACTCAGCAGGTCCGAACCCTGAATTCTGATGAAGAGTCATCAGACTGGAAATATTAAGTCTGTTTTCTCTCTACCGATGCTGTCAGAGCTATTGAGTTTCTCCAGTAATTTCTGTTTTTGTTTCAGATTTCCAGCATCCGCAGTTCTTTTTTTATGCTTGCTATGTAAAGACTATCTTATGAGGAGATGTTGAGCAGGAATCAACAATTGCTCATCGGAATTTAGATGAATGAGAGGCAATCTTATTGAAACATACAAAATCCATATGGATCTTGACAGGGTAGATGTGGAAAGATTGTTTCCACTTGTGGGAGAGTCTAGTGCCAGAGAACATAATCTCAAAATAAGGGGCCGCATATTTAAGACAGAAATAAGGAGGAATTTCTTCTCTCAGAAGGTAGTGAACCTGTGGGATCCTTTAAGAGATAGGGCTATAAATGTGAGATCGATAAGTATATTTGATTCTGAGAGGGAAGGCTTTTAGTCAGGAAGATGATCAATAGTTATGTGGAAAAGATAGGAGACTTGATATTTCAATTATTAGATCAGTCATAATCCCATTGAATGGTGGAACAGATTCAGTGGACTGAAGGACCCATTTCTATTCCCTCATCTTGTGGTTGAAGTTTATTATTAGGCCTGCTATTATTGCTCATAAATAACCTTTGCCTATTTCTAACTTATACGACGAGCTTGGATTCCAAGATTCAATACAAATTGTAAAATTTAAAACTCATATCAAACGAAAGGAAAAATGTCATGGGAGCTCCATCAACATTGGGATCCCACCAAATCACATTCATGCTGACTTGTTACTTCAGTTGTCCCTAGTCATATCCTAGAATTCCTCACAGAGTATGATTCTGAATCCATAATCTGCACAAGACTGCAAAGATGAAGAAGGCCATCTCACAGCTTCTTAGGTTAATTGGAGATGAACAATCCATACAGTCATGTTATGCCCATCTAAAAGCAAAAGTAAAATGCAGACAAGTTTAAAGTTCTACATTTAGAAAGTAAAATAAGTGGCATTTTACTCAATGAGTTTCTATTCTATAGTTAAGAATGAAATGAGGAGAGACTTTAAAATCTTAACATTTTCAATGCTAAATACATCTGAAAACTTCTGAAGGAAAATGTATAAAGCAAACAGAATTCTGAAACACATTGGCAAACAGTCAGATACAGTTTAAAAAAAAAGTCTCATGATATTACCCCCAGTGCTGTAGCCTGATCATGGGATGCTTTTGGTGGACAGGCTTCATTACTATAATAACAGTGAGCTGTACATGCATTCCAAGCATCTATCAGTCTCTTTGCAGAACTGAGCTGATTAAGAACATTCAATTAGACTGAGTTAATATAATGTTAAGGAATGAGTGAGAGAATCTAGGGAGGAGGTGGGAGACAATCAGGCAATTTGAATATGGATGGTGCATCCGGTCCTACAAATCTCAGGAAATTCTTTCCAGCAATTCCTTCAAGCCACCTGATCCTCTCCCACCTCCTCCCTGGATAGATTGCTTACTGTGTCACAGTTCATACTTCTCTAGTGAAGCTTGGAAATTGCACTGCAGTCCAATTGGAAGAAAAGAAGGTCTCAATTTGTGCTTTATAATGAAAAGTGAGGTTTTGTCAAAACATTGGAGATTCTGTTGCCTGGGTCATTTTCAGGTGACTAACATGCTCAGGTGGGAAGTGAGCCAGAAAAAATATTTAAGAGCTGCCAACTAAGGATGGCAGATACCCAGATCAGAGGACTGGGAGCTTAGTGTCTCGGCAATGCCACTGAGAGAACTAACTACTAACAAAGTACCAACAATAATGCAAGTGCATCTTAATTTTTGGAGCCTCCAATTTTGCTGCGGTGCAGGGGGTGGAGAAATGAGCAAAGGCTATTGTGGTTCACTCACCACATGGTTCTGGCTGACCTGAGAGGCTCTCCTGTGCAATAGATTTATTAGAAAGGCTTACAGATTGATAATTGACATGTTTGGTTATGTTATTGGAGGAAATAGATGAATGAAGAGAATATCTTAATATAATTTTTCTGTGCATCAAATTGACAATCAACTGCTCTAAGATGAGAACTGATTGTTCAGTGAACTGTGATTATATATAGAATGCAGAAACTTGGAAGCCATCAACAAGTCCTCATCCAACCAAATAGCTTTCATTGTGTCACAAAGCTTGAGGAGAATTTTTGATCAGCTGTGAATGTCAGGAAAACACTGGTATTAAATTAACACCGTATGACTCATTCCCATCAGCATCTTGTCTTCTTTAAAATACTGATTTTTTTTAAAAATTGCATTGTCAACTTCTGTTCCTGTGATTCACTGGCACTGCGACCACAGGAGAAGTGCACTGGTATAAATAAAAGGTAGCGCAGACAGTACTTCAGTTTAGCCTAATATATTCTATATATCATGTGTGACATATGGCATTGCAAGCCAATTCTTGTATACATGATGACATTAAATAAGGATTGCTCATTGTGGTGAATTTTCAGTTAATGATCCAATTATCTGGTCATTGAAATGAATTTTGTAATGTATTGTATCAATTTATTACTGACGATCTTTCAGCTCTGCAGGCTAGATCATAAACTTTCTCACTGATGTTCATGCTTGTGACTCATAGACCCTCTGCTGGTTACAGAACTCTTGTAATTCACCATCAATTATACATGATGCTCAACTATTTATTCCTTTTCTGCGTACAGAGCTACCAATTCAGTCACCACTGTCATACTTGACCCATTCGTTGATTCATACCATGTGACTGGCTTACAACTCCTCTTTTCGGTGGGAGTAGGATGGTAGTATAATCGCAATACCAGTACAGTATGTATTTCCCTGTACCCATTGACATGCTAGTCTCTGCCATTTTGTTTGAGGACTTGAAATGCTCATCTCAAGTACGATCTAAACATAGAACCGTCCTTCATAAACTTGTGCAAATCGGGGTCCTCTGAAGGTCAGTAGAATCTCAAACATTAATCCTGAACCCGAACTAATTATACTTAAATTAAGGGCCAAGCACACAATTATGAATGGGACATTGCTGCTACATCCAGAGCACTGTGAAGTTATGTTTAAAGTGCATTAAGGACAGATAATGCTGGAAATATGAAGTCAGTGTGAAGTGAGAAACAACTAATGGGAAGAATCTTCTGCCCTCTAAATGTTTTCTGATGCCAGGACTATTTCCAGCTCATGGCTCCAGTGGTGTCTATGGAGCTCACTGTTGTGCACTATTCCTGGATGTGAACAATCAATAGATTGCATCCACATCTGCCAGTCCAATTAGGGACATCAGGACTGGACAGAGCTAGTCCGAACACCTAAGCTGATTGGTGATTATGAATTCTAGCTTGAATGCTGCATGCTGGTGATCTGCATGTTGCAGGAGAGGACAGCACAAGGTGGAGGCACAATTCTCATTATGTGACAGACGGTCTGCCCTTCCATCTCAGCACTTGCTTATGGGTCACACTGCAGGAAGGTGAATCCACTTACAAACCTTTGATGGCTGAGGATCGCTGGTCTCCATCCATAAATTTAAGATTTCATGCTGATCTCTCGGTGCCTTTATCTCCAATCTGCCCTTGCCTCACGTGAGAAGATGAGCTGAAGACAAATTGCTTTGTGTGTCCTCGGTAAAATTTCGGCCCTTCAGTAAATAACTGCTAATTATTTCAAACAATGGCTTGATTGTCAGCTAACCACTGCCAGGTTCATTGCCTGCTGACGCTTTGAACCCATTTCCAACAAGATTATGGGCTGGGAAAATTTGCCTTGTGTTTTCAGTCCATAATCTCCCACCAGAACTGGGGTAAGTGAGAAACGTAATAGCTTTGCAGCAAGGGAAAGAGGGAAGAAGGCACAAAGAAAATGAGGGAATGTCTGTGACAGTGTGGAAAGCAGCAGAGATTATAGGACAAAAGGTTTCATGGTGCAAGAGCAAAGAGAAAGACTGATAATAGGACAAGTTAGAAATGAATGGCATTTCTCAAGGAGATGTGAATGTCAAGATCCTGAATAATTTGCACCCAAAAATAAAGAAAGGAAATAAGAACTCTGCATTTGTTTTGTACATTTTCACAGCATTCCAGATATAGTAGCAGTGTCCAGTCCATAATTCTGTGTTTGGCTCTTAATTTAAGTATATTAATTAGGTATGCTTTGATCTGTTCCTGGTCGGGGTAGCTAACTGCTGGAATAAATGCTCATTCAAAAATTACTGCTTGCTCAAAAATTGCAGCTCTTGGAACTATTGCAACCCAACACTCAGTGTAACTGAATAAGTAGTTGCAAAAATTGCAACTACAGTTTGTCAGCAGCTAGTGCATCATATTCTTCAGTTTTCACCACCTATCCTTTTGCATTGAGAAATGGAACAGAAGCCAGCCAGAAATCAATGCCATGTATTTCCCTGACACAGTATAAATTGGGCCTTATCAACCAGTGGAGATAGTGTGCATTTGCAAATGCAAAAACATTCTGCCTGTCCAAACTTGAAGGGTTGACGATACGTCCACTTACTATATCTCCAAAAGACCAACTAGAGCCTGGAATTCTCCAAAGTAATACAGGATTTTTCAGAATAGGAATTTTTCAGTGAAAGTGCAGTTACCAAACTTTCGACAAATGTTCTGTAATCCTGAAATTGCATTGGGACTGGGCCAAATTTTTTTGGTCCTATCTGGTCATTTGGATTAATTCCATGGTGGAACTGGCTGTATTGGAATAGTCCTGTTAGAATGATGTAAACTGTTTTGCAATGAATATAACGTACCATTTAAACCTTGTCCAATGGAATTCCCATATCTGCATGATGCTGCTTCCATGTTAGCAGTGTATTGAATGGAGAGGTAGTTACACTACCCTTTGCACAACTACTTTGAAACATAGAAAGACAACTGCTTTACTGTCTCAAACAAAAGTGAGAGACTTACTGATTGAGAACAAAAAGTGAGACATTTATGGAATATAGGAACATAGTAAACAGAAGCAGTGGTAGGCTATTCAGCCCCTCAAACCTGTTTTACTATTCAACTCAATCAGAACTGTTTCCACTTCAAGGCCATTTCCTGCTTATATACTTTGATATCCTTAACATATACTCATATCCTTAATATCTCCATCTCTTTCACATTGTTAGAAGTTGACTGATGCTACATTGCCACTTTAGTTTCAAGCTTAATAGATTTAAATTGAATCAAACTGTATTCAAAGTACATTGTTAAGTTTAACTAAAGACAAGAACTACTGGTTGAAAACCTTTATTATTGAACACTTATATTTGTGCTGCACTGAAAATTTGCAGAAAGAAATTTTGGGCCCCAAAGTCTTGTAGAAATGCAAATCTTTGTATTACTCATTTGTCTTCTGTTCTCTGGTCATAAGTCATTTGTTCTTGGAACTGTTCAAATCAAAGGGAATGACTTCAGTTCAATTCTTCAGAATAGGAACAAAATATTTTTTATTCACTTACTGGCTGTGGCTGTCAGCATTTATTGCTCATCCCTAGTTCCTCTTCAGCAGGTGATCAGGAGTTGCTTTCTTGAACCACTATAGTCCATTTGCTATAGGTACATCTATAATATCAATAAGAAGGGAGTTACAAGATTTTGACCCAATGACACTGAAAAAAATGGCTGTATATTTCCAATTCTGGTTGGTGAGGGGTTTGGAGGGGAATTTAAAGGTAATGGTATTTTCATCTCTCTGCTTCTTAAGGTATTAATCATGGATTTCAAAGGTGCTACCTCAGGATTCATGGTGAATTTTTGCAGTACATCTGCTGCTACTGAGTGTTAGTGTTGGAGGGTATGGGTGTTTGTGGTTTTGGGGTCAATCAGGCAGGTTGTTTTGTCTTGCATGTTGTGAAACAATTGAGTGCTGTTGGAGTTCTCTCTCTCTCAAATGTAAGTGTGGAGTTATTCATCACACTACTGAGTTGGGCCTTGGAGATAGTGGACAGACTCTGGGAGTCAAAAGACAAGTTCTTCAGTTCTTGATAACCTCTGACCTTTCTTGTAGCCACAGTATTTATATAATTAGTCTTTTCAGTTTCTGGTGAATGGTAACCCCCAGAATGTTGATAGTGGGGGATTCAGAGGTGATGATGCCATTGATTTCCCTCTTATTGGAGATGGCCATTGCCTGCCACTTGTATGCCATGAATGTTACTTGCCACTTGTCAGCCCAAGCTTGGTTATTGTCCAGATCTTATTACATTTGATAAGGTCTGCACAAGTATCTGAGAAGTCATGAATAGTGCTGAACATTGTCTAAAGATAAGTCAACATCCTCATTTCTGACCCTCTGCTGGAGGGAAGTCATTGATGAGGCAGCTGAAAAAGGTTGAGTGAAGGAAATTCAACTTCAGCTGCTTCATCAATAACTTCTCTGCCATCATAAGGTCAGAAGTTAAACTACAGCTTAAACATTATGTGAGTATTGAAGGTAATATTGTTACCTTTGGTTACCACTAATTGCATGAGATCCATGTAATATTATACAACGATATGAAGTCTCTCCCAAACCTGAGGGTGATCTTAATGGAGAAACAGAGCACACCTAAACAGAACCTTTGATCATATAAATGCAGATTGCAAGTAGTGGAATAGTGGAACTATCTGATGTATTATGACAGCTTGTCAGCTAACATAATGATAATAAGCAGTTAAGTGTCAATAAAGATCTAACATGGGGTCCTGAAACATCTAAATCCAAAGTTCAGTAGAATGTTACAGCTTTCACATCCATGAATGAACAGAAATAGTTCCTGTTTGTAATTGTGTACAATGTAAGGGAATCTTGCAAATGATTTGATTGTGCACAAAGACTCAAACAGTACCAGTAAACTCAAGATATAGAGGTGCCAAATCCTTTGTCCAGTAATTCATTATAAAGAATATTATCACTGGACAAGAAATTCAGAACTAAATTTCCTGAGATATGAGTTTGAATGCCATTGCAGTGACGGTACAATTTGAATGTATTAATAGATCTGGGATTAAAAGCAAATGTAAAGGTGAACAAGAGACCAGTTATTGATTATTAATAAAAAAAAACTGATAAAAGGAAAGAAACTAGATGGATCACCCAGCAGTGAACAGGAAAGTAGAAAAGAAAATGATATACACATCTATTTGATCATGTAAAATCTACTAGTTAATACCCTGGGGGCCTGCACCAAAATTGGGAGTGCTGTGCAACAAGCCAGTCAAGTAACAGCGTGATGTATTTATTTGCATGCAATCATATTTTACAGACAATGTCGCAAACATCACCATTACCATCCCTGGGTATGTCCTGTCTCACCAAAAGATCAACAGGAGAGGCTAAGTGGCACAGCCAGGAGGGAACTTCCCTGGAGATCCTAATATTGACTCATGACCCCTTGAATCTCATAACATTAAGCTGATCACGGATAATGAAACTTTCTGCTAATTTCCATCCTCTCAGTTGATGAATTTGTACTCCTCCAAGTTTAACATTACATGGATAGTACTGAAAACATGCTGTAGAACTTGCCGTGCTCATACTAAGATGTTCCAATATAGCTAGAACACAGGTGTGCACCTAGCAATGTGGAAAATTGCTCTGTACACCTGAGGTAAGCAAAACCCAACCCAACCAAACCAATTATTGTCCCATAATTTATTTTCAATAATTAGAAAAAATATTGGAAGATATCATCAACAGTGCTATCAAGCAGCACTTACTTGACAATAAACTTATCACTGAAACCCCGTTGGGCTTTTCCAGGCCCACTCAGCTTCTAACTTCAATACAGTCTTATCCAAAAATGGAGAATAGAACTGAACACATGAGGGGGATGATGGTGATTGTTCTTGACATAAAAGCAAAATTTGACCAAGAATGACATCAATGAGTCCTAACAACAAAATAAGAAACAAACAAAATGCTGGAGAAACTCAACAGGCCTAGCAGCATCTGTAGAGAGAGGAATACAATTAATGCTTCAAGTCTGACATGATTCTTCCTCAGAACTGAAAGGGTTTGGAAAATAATGGTTTCAATACTTTTGTCAGAAATAGAGGAGAAGTGAGGGGAACAGAAGGTGTGGAGGCCCAGTTCAAAAGTCAAAAGGGATTGCTAGTTGTGTGAAAGATAAAAGAGATATACATAGTTGGAATTGATTAGTCCAGGACACTTCAACATTGATGCAGTAGTCCGTGGAATCTCATGACTTTAGGGCCTTACCTCCCTCTTGGAGTCAATGGAAATAAGGGGAAAACCTTCCATTGGCTTCAATTATACCTAACACAAAGGAAGATGGTTGTTGTTTAAGTCTAACCAGCTGAGCCACCGAACATCTTTGCAGGAGTTCTTCAGTGTAGCATCGTAGGATCAATCAACTTTAGTTGCTTTATCCATGACCTTCCTTCTATCATAAGATCAGGTGTAAAGATTAGCTTATGACTACACAATATTCAGCATGAGTTGCAAGTGAGAGGTTCACCTTCTAACTCCTCAAATTCTGTCCACCTTTCATAAAGCATAAGTCAGGAGTCTGAATGAATACTGTACACTAGCTTGGGTAAGTTTGCTCTATTAACACTCAAGAAAATTAACACCATCTAGCTACCTACTTGATTGGCATTCAATCTAGAATCTTAAGCATCCTCTCTTTCTCCATCCTTTAGGCACATTAGCGTCAGTGGGTCCCATTGAAAAGATGCAAAGGAAGAAGTCACCAAGGCACCTTGGCAGCACCTTCCAAACCTGGAATCTCTAACAGCTAGAAAGCCACAGTAGATTTTCTGCAAAGACAACCAATGTTTTCAGACAATTACTACAATAAAGATGCACACTGCTGGATGAAAAAGGGTCTTTCTTTACAGAAATATTTAGATCTTCAAGAACACTGTCAACTGTTACCTGAGGTAAACTTAAATCTACAATTTAAAAGTAATGATCTTATTCCTAGAAAAGAGGCTCTTGAGGGAAAGAATAAAAGTTTTGCATTTGTAGAATTTGTAGAAGACTATTAGGGAAAAGCAAACCTTTATCCAGGATGGGGATGGGTTTTAGAGTAAATAGATCTTTTAAAAAAGGCTTTGATGCATTTGGAGAACAAATTGCTATCCAGCCTATAGACCACCGCGTTGCATGAGAGTCTCTCAGAAATATTGCTCCACGGTTTCTTTTCTCATTGATGCTGATCTACTTTTATATCCTGTTAGAGGTCCAGAAATGTTCTTGACCTCACCCATGATCTCAACCTCTCGGATAAGGGAGTCTATGCATTCTATGCAACCTGCAAGAGAACTGAAAAATTGTTGTAAAATAGTGTGTCCAGCAAACAGACTCGTGGTATTGGATGTTGAGGTTGATGTAGTGAGGATGGGATAGTGGAGGTGGAGTGTGGGAGAAAGAAATTAAATATTCATGATTAAATGTAGTGTGTTACTGTAACATAAATTGAGAGGAGATGTAGAATGAATGATTAATTATACCTTTACTCTGAAATAGCTACTGAGCATATTCAAAATGTGACATGCTACATGTTATATCAGATCAGATGGAACTGGAGCCTGAATTTGTATGGTTCCTGTTGGATTACCCTTTTATTATGTCCTGTAAGTAGTTATGCTTAATAAAGCTGTTAATGTTCACTCATGAGAGCAAAAGACCTCACATTACTACAGTATCCTGCTTTTTAATTATAAATATTAAAAGAGCTGTCTCTTTTGTTGAAAAATGCAACTCAAAATGAATGTTTCCCTTTGTGAGTAGAACAAAACTAGAAGTCATCAATATAAGATAATTACTAAGAAATTAAATAGGGAATTAAAGAGAAACCTATTTTGAACAAGAGACATGTAAAAGTATAATGTGATACAATAGGGAGTATTTGAGGTAAATAGTACAGCAATATTTAGAAGGAAGATAGCTTATAAAGAAGCAGAGAAAAAGGAGTATGTTGATATGGTTAGTTGACAAAGGATGGGAAGAGTTTCAAGGAGGGCATAGATATTGGTGTAGACTACTTGGCCAAGTGGGTTGCTTCTAAGCTGCATATTCAACATAACAATAAAAAACAATGTGATGTTTCACTCGACTGCTGTGACTGCTCATGGTCTAATTCTGTACACAGGGGAAGATTTTCTGTTTGCTGTTTGTACCAACATATTAACTGTATTTCTTATATCCTGCTTCTGATCTGATTGCAAATAACTAGAGGAAATGTTTCTGTCACTTCGGGCGACTGATCTTAACCTTCTCCCTATGGGAAAATTTCAGACTGAGGCTCGGCACATCCTGATCAGCAGGAAGAAAAACTGGAGTAGTCACTTCAGACAGCTCTTCCACACCTTATTGTATTCAGACATATAACAGTGAGGAGGTCTGGCAGCAAGTCTTCCATCTGTCCTTTTGGCTATGGAAATTGCATGAAGCCGAAAGTGTAAAGATGTAGATGGGGTGGGGGTTGGTGAGCAAGAAAAATATAAGAAAAGGAGTTTTGCTGCAATTAATAAACCTAAATTAAAAGCAAAAAAAAGGAGAACAATTGCATTCTAATATGCATGCTCCATGCCTTCAAATTCTGCCCATGTACTGAAAGTGAATATAGATTCAATATATGTTCACTATTGTACATTTGACAATGTGGCTATGATAAGAGGACATAAAGAACTTAACTTTACCTTCAATCTTTTTTTTACCATTTGGAGTGGCATTTTCAGCCTGGGCATGTCCTGACAAGAAGGCAAGGATACAGACGGGTGAGGCTGTTTCTCTAAAAATAACCTGAGTGACATCAGGCCACATAAACCATAAACCCAAACGACAAGTGGATTACGTAGCCCAATATCAAAAAGTAACTTATTTTTAGGTCAGTGACTGCTCCCAGTTCTGTATCATATTTATACTACACATAACTGTTATTATATATATTTAAGATTAGATTGATGCCTTTTAAAAGTAAAATATAGTTTATCTTTAGCACAGCTAACAGGAGAGCTTTAATACTCTGGTGGAATTCTCTGAAGGAGTCCATGCCAGTTGAGTGGAATGTTGGGCCCCATTCTGTGTCTGCTACCTTGACTGTTCATGTCTGGTGTGCTGCAAAAACAGTTGCTTCAGCTGTCAGTTCCAGATTATTTGCTTCGGTTTTGCTTTGACTTTTTTATTCCGTGATGGAAAGAATGGATAGAGTATAGAAAAACTTCAAATATTCTCTACACCGGTGCAAAAAAATATAAAGGAGACATATGAATAAAAACACCAGTGCGTGCAATAAGACAGAGAGTGAGAGAGAAATGGGACAAGCCAGAAAGTTCTGCAAATAATAAAGGAAATGAACTGGAAAAACAGCAAAATGGCAGTGAGAATAAGAAAGGGAGACTTAGATTGGAGCAGGATCAAGTGTGGGTAAAACAGAGCCTGAGAGGAATGGACATTAAGTAGATAAGATCAGGCAAGACTCCTCCATGACAAGTTAGAATAGAACAGAAAACAGAAAGGAAAGATTGGCTGTTGACATGAGAGATTGATAGTTCGAAGAGCAGATGAAACAAAATGAGTGAGCTATGAAGGAATATAATTGAGAATGATGGAGATGAATAAACGTGATTAGCATTTAAAAGGATAAAATAAGGTGAGGAAAATAAAAGAGTCAAGAGTAAACCAATCAATTGTGAAACTCAGTGAGGAGTAATAACAAACATTTTGGATAAAAGATCAAGATTTAATGTGAGGGGTTGATGAAGGTGAAAGACAATTTATGACACGAGTGTTGGACTGGAGACCACAGAAGGACAGAATGCTCATGTGTGAATGCTTAAAATGGAACAAAAGAATGCAAGGAATTGGTCATCAAGCAGGTAGTTAGTATAAAATGAGTCAGTGAATGGGGTTCCAGTGTGAGCGTAACCGTCACAAAATAAAATACACCTGTGACATGCTAACAAAAATGTTTCCTGTAACATTACATCGATGGTTTCTGAAAGGAAAATAACTAAGGATAAATTGATATCACTTCATTTCAACTTGAAGCAGAGTTCCTTTAGAAATCCCTCACAAGTGTTTTAGACCCTTGGCTTGGTGTGTGTACTCCAGAGAGTCACACAGAAATAACAAGTGAAATCATGAGCAACATATAAATAAAGCATGGCTTCTTTGCATTCCATTGAAATGAATGAGTAATGAGACATCAGAAGACCTATATCATTCCAACAGAATGACATCAACAATAAAATCTATCACTGCATTACTAGCATGTAACCTGTTTGTGCAACTGTATCTCTGAATTCTGTTGTTAATAGAAGGTTTTAATTTAATTTTAATGTGATTAGTTTTACTAGTGGTTATCTGGACAATGATTCACATCGATGTGTAATTTAAGTGAGAGCAGCAATTGAGTCTTGTACATGAGCCCGAGAAGTTTTGTGATCTTTCCCACTGGATCATTAATTCAAAATCTATGTTGTTTCTTTCTCCTGAAGCTGTTTTTGTTTTGTGGAAGCAGGAGAAAAACATTTGAAAAGGTATCAAATATGAACTATTTAGAATGCCCTCTCGCTGGGACCATTTTAATTCATTATTCACTCATTTTCTCCCATCCTCTCAAGAGACACATTTTTTTTTACCAATTTAGGCTGACACTGACTTTTCTGAGCATTAACTAGTGGAGCAATTGTTCTCAGCTGAAGTTATTGACACAGAGTGGAACAGCCATTCTTCCTGAATAAGCTGAGAGAATGAGAGAATGAATGTTCGTAGGCTGTTTGAATATGGGAATGGCAATCAAATATCATCCTGCCAAAATCTAGGAACTTATGACTTTCCATCTGTATGCTGAATAACTTAAATGTAAAGTCTCTCCATAGGTAGTAGGATTTCAGCTTCCTTATATTTACTACACTGAGTAACTATCCCTCATGAAATTGACAGATGCTGAAATCTCTGTGAGGAATACATGATAATGCATAGGAGCAGAACATTTGATTGATTATTCACATTCCAGCCTATGGATGCCGAGGTCATTTGACACACTCACCATAGTCAGCAGTGATTCTCTAGCTCAAGCATATTAGAGATCAGAGCTGGAAATTTCCTGTTTCACTTAATTCAGCATTATACCACACAATGCATTTATCTCGTAAAACTTTAAAACAATCCATTATAGCAACTTTTCCTTTATTTCATGTTTTCACAATAAAGAAAACTTTCTATACTTTTAACTGTTACGCTACATTGAAATTCTTTTCTGTCATTGGAGCATGCAGACATAGGAATAGGTTTCAATGCCATCATGGCTGACTGAACTTCAATACCTTTTACTCACCCCATCTCCACCATTTGGTAAACAGAATTATATCAATCTCCTTCTGAAACATACTCAAAGACTGAGTTTACATTGTCCTCTGTGGTAGAGAATTCTAAAGGTTCACATCCCTCTGAGTAAAAGAAAAGCTATGAGTTAAGATCATTTTATTACAGTCAGCATATCTATTACAATTTTATAAACAAAAATATGTGGATGGAACACAAAGAAGCAGAAGCAGCACTGATGACATTGAAACTTTAATGGCTTACACAATTATTATCACAATGCAATCATCATGCGCATTCAACCAGCGTTAATCTTCTGTAATGTAACACAATGGGAATTATTTTGCTTTTAGCTTCTGAATTTCACATATTGACATATTCTGTTTCTACTGTAAAATCACGCAATTCCACTTCCTGTGATGTAGTCTCAAATTATATGATTGGAGGAAAGAGATCTGACCACCCTCTCAAAATCTCCTGTGACATGATGACGTGATTGAGAGAAGTATAGAGAAGAATGGAATAAAGAGAAGTGGTTTCTGGCATTGAACTGGGAACATTTAATGAAATGCATAATCTAATCCTAACAAATTTCCACTAACTCTTATCTCTGGATAAAAAGTTTTACATAGAAAATTAATTGATCCTGAAAATAATTGGACAAAATCTCTCAAAGGTTTTCCAAGCTCGTCAGTTATTATTCAACCAGAGCATGTTATAGTCTATAGGTGATTAGGTGATTGTGGTAGAATCAGGTATATGTCAGACCATGAGATTGCAGATTGAGTAGGAGTCGAATTCTGCTGCTGCTGATGGCCTACAGCACCTCATGGATCTCCAGTCTTAAGTTGTTGGATCTGTTCAAAGTCTGTTCCATTTAGTATGGAAACAATGCCAATCTCTATCTTAAATATAGTCAAAGACTCAACTTCCATGATCCTCTGTGTTAAAGAAGGACATACTGGCACTGGAGCATGTCCAGCAGAGATTCACAAGGATGATCCCTGGAATGGTAGGCCTAACATACGATGAATAGCTGAGGATCCTAGGATTGTATTCATTAGAGTTTAGAAGGTTGAGGGGAGATCTAAAAGAAACTTACAAGATAATGCATAGCTTAGAAAGGGTGGATGCTGGAAATTTGTTTCCATTAGGCAGGAATACTAGGACCTGTGGGCCTAGCCTTAAAATTAGAGCTGTCAATTTAGAATGAAAATAAGGAGATATTTCTTCAGCTAGAGAGTCGTGGGCCTGTGAATTCATTGCCACAGAGTACAGTGGAGGCTGGGTCTTCAAGGCAGAGATTGATAATGTCTTGATCTCACAAAGAATTAAGGGCTACAGGGAGAGTGTGGGTAAGTGGCATTGAAATGCCCATCAGCCATGATTGAATGGCAGAGTGGACTTGATGGGCCACATGGCCTTACTTCCACACCTTTGTCTTATGGTCTTATTACCAATTTAACAAACAGGAAAAGAAAGCCCCAACCAGACTTCCTCTGTTTTTTTTAAAGGAAAGAAAATAAAGACATACCCAAACAACACTATTATTTGCACATACTAAATTGTTCAAATTTGATTAATTTGCCCACAAAGTCTCTTGCCTTCTCCAATGTGTCAAAGAGATGTACAGATCCATCTAAGGTTATTGAAGCATCACTGGATACCTCAGAGAGTACTGGATCCCAAGCTCCCTAAGTCTTTTCTTGACACTGTCATAGGATTTTCCTTTTTGGATCACAGCTTCTGACAAGTCCTGGAAGAACATTATGTTTGCGATCCAATCTCTGCGCCGTAACCCAGTGAGCCCTTTTGATCTTCAAGCCTCTCATTCCAGCCTCCAAGTTAAGGAATTTCAGCAACCAGTCCTCACTAAATTCCACTGGCTGCTCACCTTCCTTACCCTCAGGCAGACCGATGATCCAAATATTTTTTCTCCTGCCCCTGTTCTCAAGATCATCCACTTGATCACGCAAATTATGGACCTGCATCTCCAGGGCTTCAATCCTGTCCTTGGATGAACTGGCATCAGCTTCCACCTCTGTGACTCTGTGTTCAACCTCATCCATCCTCTTTTCCAGGTCTCCCAGCTGCTGTTCTGACTTGTGCAGCATGATAGAGATTGGAGCCAGCTTCTCCTCTATCTGCTTCCCCAACGTCACATGAGATTTCGCAAGCTTTTTCACTAGGACCAGGTAGGTAATCAAGTCTGAGGATCCTGCAGGGTGGACCTCAGGCCCAGCTCATTCCCTCTTTGGCATCTCTGGATGGGAAAATGCAGGCAAGTTGATTTTTCACAGTTTCCTAGGACTCCACGACCTTTCTAGAGTCCCAGGATATCCTGGTTTAGGTGGGTTAGAAGTACGTCCCACTTGTGCTGTGGTGAAGAGCTCTGCAACGCAATCCTCCGAGGTTACTGCCATCTTGGATTCCCCTAATCCCAAATTTTACATTAGTTCCTAAACGTTTTTAAAGGAGGAATTTGTAAGCATGGCATGATAGCTCAGTGGTTAGCACTGCTGCCTCACAGCGCCAGGGACCTGGATTTGATTCCTGGTTGGGTGACTGTCTGTGTGGAGTTTGCACATTCTCCCCGTGTCTGTGTGGGTTTCCTCCAGGTGCTCCGGTTTCGTGCCAGAATCCAAAGATGTGCAGATCAGGTAAATTGGCCATAGTGTTAAGTGCATTAGTTATGGATAAATATAGAATAGGGGAACGAATCTGGGTGGGTTACTCTTCAGAGGGTCGTTGTGGACTTATTGAGCCAAAGGGCCTGTTTCCATACTGTCAGGAATCTAATCTAATCTAAAAAAAAAGGACTTTGCAATGTCGACATGGCTGTTTTTGACTGTCATTTCCAGTGTCTTGGTCAATGTTCAAGTTGTTGTCCCAGTTTCATTACTTTTTTGAGACATTGTAACAATTGGGATAATTGAGTGAGTTACTTTGCCATTTCAGTGGGCAATAAAGAGTGAACCCATTGCTGTGGGTCTAAAATCACAGGTAGGGCAGATCAGGTAGGGACAGGATATTTCCTTGTCATGTGAACCAGATGTTTTAATTTCTGGACAATCAACAGTAGCTCCTTAATTCCAATAGATTCTTAATTCCAGAGTTTTATTAAATTCAAATTCCACAATCTGCCATCTGCAAGATTCAAACCCTGGTCCCAGATTATTATACGTGTCTCTGGATTAATAGATGAGTGATAATATCACTAGACCATCACCCCTCAAAGGAGAGAATAAATAAGGAGAGTAAACAGGTTAGGTAAAGAGAAACCATTTTTGCCAAATGTCAAGTGGAGGATAAGGTGGCTTGCTTTGAACATTTGAGCCATTCATTTCCAGCAGAAAATGAGCGCTGCTCCTTGGATGCTGCCTGAACTGCTGTGCTCTTCCAGCACCACTAATACAGAATCTGGTTTCTAGCATCTGCAGTCATTGTTTTTACCTCCTATCTCTTATATATGCAATTGATCATGTACATTTGGAAATATGCAAATAGAACTTCAAGCTAGCTTATTTTTGTAAACCAAAGGTAAAAAGGGATATGGGGCAAAGGTGGATTTGTCAAGTTAGATCAGCTCATTAAATGGTACAACATGCTTGAGGATCTGGTGTTCCAATGTCTCAATCTTCTTTTGTAACTTTTATCCAGTCATCATGTAAGCATTTTTAGAAACAAATCAATGCAAGTTAAACCTTTCTTTCTCTTAAGGGAAACAAATGAGATGCATGTGTTTCAATTGGTTTAAAAGATCCAGACAATGTTAGCAAATCATTTGATAAACATATTGCTGGATGAGAATATATCAGAGGACACAAACCTTTAAAATTTCAAAGAGGCAGATGATGACATAATTGTCCATGTGTCAAAATGTGAACATCATTCAGAACTCCAGAGCCAAATGTCAACAAATGACATTTAAAGCTTTGATATACTTAGAGATCATGATCTAACCTAAATGAAAATCAGTGAAGCTGTTCCCTGAATTACACAAGGTTGCAATGGATATAAGATATACTTCAGCAGCTTTGAGAATACAATTATGAAACTCATTCTCCTGCTACAGCATAGTGAAGCATATGAAATAATTGCTATTACAGGTGAATTAAATCTTAGGTATCAATACTGTATTTTTCTTTGTTTATTCATTCACATGATGTTGTTATTGTTTTCCAGATCAGCATTTATTGTCTATTGCTAATTACCTTTGAGAATGTGGTTGTAAGCTGCCTCCTTGAGTCCTTGGTGTTGTAAGCACATCCACAATTCTGGTAGGAATCAAGAGGTGTGCTTGGATGATGTTTAACTTCATGAGTGCTTTTGGAATTGCACTTACCTAAGCAAGTAAGGAGTTATACATTACATGCCTAGCTATGCCTTGATGATGGTGATGGATAGGCTTTCAGGTGCAGTTACTCACTGCAGCATTCATAGACTTTGGCTTTCTCTTATAACCACAGTTGTAAATATATGATTGGTGCAGTTCAGTTTCCGGTCAATGGTAATGCCCAGGGTGTTGATAGTAAGGGATTCAGTTAAACTATTGCCACTGAATATCAAGGGGTAATGGTCAATTCTCTCTTACTGAGGATAGTCATTGCCTGGCACTTGGGTGGTGAAATGCTCCTTGTCACTTACCTGGATGTCATCCAGGTCTTGATGCATATTGACACAGACTACTTCAGTTTCTGAGGAATTGCAAATTGAGTTGAAAACTGTGTAATCATGAATGAACATCCCCACTTCTAAAGGACATTAATGAAGCAGCTGAATTTAGTTGGGCCGACGATAATAACCTGAGGAAATCCTCCAGTGATATCATGGGGCTGAGATGATTGACCTGTTACACAACAACCTTTGTACTAGGTATGACTTCAACCAGTGGAGGTTTTTCCTCCCCTGGTTCTCACTGACTCTAATTCTGCTAGGCTCTTGATGCCACACTCCATGAATAGCTGCACTAATGTTAAAGGCATTAACTCTCACCTCATCTATGGAATTCTGCTCTTTTGTCCATGTTTGAACCAAGGCAGCTTTGGCTAAAACTGTACAAGGCCGAAGTCAGACCCCAGCTGGAATATTGTAAACAGTTTTGGACTTTTCATCTAAGGAGAGATATACTGGTATTAGTGAATTCAATGGGCTGAACTTGTGCTCCTATGTTTTATGGCCTTAAATTGAGGTCTGGATCTGAGTGGCCTCTGAGTGGCAGAACTCAAATTGGGTGTTAGTGATCAGGTTATTGCGAAGCAGATTCTGCTTGATAGTACTGTTGATGACAACTTCCATCACTTTCCTGGTGATTGAGAGTAGATTAATGTGTAGTAATAGGCTGGCTTGAATATGTTCTGGTCCTGGTGTAGATGCCAGTATTATAGCTGTACTGGAGCTCAAGTCTTTAGTGCTATTGCTTGAATGTTGTCAGGGCCCATAGCATTTGCGGTACCCAATGCCTTATACCATTTCCTGATGTCACATGGACTGTATATGTGATGGTGGGATGTCCGGAGGATGGCAAAAAGGATTTACCATTCAGACTTCTGGTTCAAGATGGATTCAGCTTTGTCTTTATCTCTGATGTGCTAGATTCTCTTAACAATGAGGATAAGGAATGTTTCTCAACCATTCACTGCCTGTTAATTAGATTAGATTAACATTAGATTAGATTAATCCCCCACAGTGTGGAAACGGGCCCTTCGACCCAACAAGTCCACATTGACTCTCCAAAGAGTAACCCACCCAGACCCATTTTCCTCTGACTAATGCACCTAACACTATGGGCAATTTAACATGGCCAATTTAACATGGCCAATTCACCTGACCTGCACATTTTTGGACTGTGGGAGGAAACCAGAGCACTCGGAGGAAACCCACGCAGACACCGGGAGAATATGCAAACTCCACACAGACAATTACCCGAGGCTGGAGTCAAACCTGGGATGCTGGTGCTGTGAGGCAGCAGTGCTTACCACTGAGCCACATGCCGCCCCCGTATTGTCCCATGCAGTCAAGAGATTTTCACAGTTAATTTCTATTCCTCTTATCATAATTTATTATAGTCTCAACAATTCTGTGTGCCCACCTCTCTCTGTTTATCTACTCCCACTTCTTTTTCCAAACATAACTAATGCCAAAGCGAAGATTGTGTTCTTCATCAGCTACCTGCTAGAACTAACAATTTTAAAAAAAACCCACATCTGGTGGGGCCAGAAATTTACTAGGAGTTCTGGAGAAGGTCTGCTGAAGGTTCATAGGCAGAGTTCTGCAAGAGATGGATGGGAATCAGTAATCAAATGTTTCCACTAAAATAGAAATAACTATTATTGGCCCACCAAATTTCACAGAATGATTGCAACACAGGAGGCCAAATTAAAATCGATGTACTGCAATTGAGAAATTTGAAAGGGTTCAGAAAAGATTTACAAGGATGTTGCCAGGGTTGGGGGATTTGAGCTTTAGGGAAAGGCTGAATAGGCTGGGGCTGTTTTCCCTGGAGCGTCGAAGGCTGAGGGGTGACCTTATACAGATTTATAAAATCATGAGGGGTATGGACAGGATAAATAGACAAGGTCTTTTCCCAGGGGTGGGGGAGTCCAGATAGAGGTTTAGGGTGAGAGGGGAAAGATATAAAAGATACGTAAGGGGCAACTTTTTCACACAGAGCGTGGTGCTTGTACGCAATGAGCTGCCAGAGGAAGTGATGGAGGCTGGTACAATCACAGCATCCAAAAGGCATCTGGATGGGCATAGGAATAGGAAGGATGTAGAAAGACACGGGCCACGTCCTGGCAAATGGGACCAGACCAGGCCAGGGCACCTGGTTGGCATGGACGTGTTGGATCGAAGGGTCTGCTTTCATGCCATACACCTCCATGACTCCATGACTTAAATGCTGGAAATCTGTAATAACAACAGAAACTACTGGAGAAACTCAGTATGTTTGGTAACATGTCTGACGGAAGGGACAAAGGGAACCTTTCAAGTCCGATTTGACACCTCTCCAGAACTGGCTCCTCCTTCAGTTCTGAAGAAGAGTCACATCAAACACAAAACATTGACCTTGTTTATCTCTCCACAAATGCAGACAAAACTGTTGACTTCTCCAGTACTTTCTGCTTTTATTCGAGAAAGAGGCTATCGAGTCATAGAGTCACAGAGATGTACAGCATGGAAACAGACCCTTCGGTCCAACCCGTCCATGCCGACCACATATTCCAACCCAATCTTGTCCCACCTGCCAGCACCTGGCCCATATCCCTCCAAACCCTTCCTATTCATATACCCATCCAAATGCCTCTTAAATGTCGCAATTGTACCAGTCTCCACCACATCCTCTGGCAGCTCATTCCATACATGTACCACCCTCTGCCTGAAAAAGTTGCCCCTTAGGTCTCTTTTATATCTTTCCCCTCTCACCCTAAACCTATGCCCTCTAGTTCTGGACTCCCCGACCCCAGGGAAAAGACTGTCTATTTATCCTATCTATGCCCCTCATAATTTTAAAAACCTCCATAAGGTCACCCCTCAGCCTCCGACTCTCCAGGGAAAACAGCCCCAGCCTGTTCAGCCTCTCCCTGTAGCTCAGATCCTCCAACCCTGGCAACATCCTTGTAAATCATTTCTGAATCCTTTCAAGTTTCATAACATCTCTCCGATAGGAATGAGACCAGCATTGCACACAATATTCTAACAGTGGCCTAAATAATGTCCTGTACAGCCGCAACATGACCTCCCAAATCCTGTACTCAATACTCTGACCAATAAAGGAAAGCATACCAAACACCTTCTTCACTATCCTATCTACCTGCGACTCCACTTTCAAGGAGCTATGAACCTGAACTCCAAGATCTCTTTGTTCAGCAACACTCCCTAGGACCTTACCATTAAGTGTATAAGTCCTGCTAAGATTTGCTTTCCCAAAATGCAGCACCTCGCGTTTATCTGAATTAAACTCCATCTGCCACTTCTCAGCCCATTGGCCCATCTGGTCAAGATCCTGTTGTAATCTGAGGTAACCCTCTTTGCTGTCCACTACACCTCCAATTTTGGTGTCATCAGCAAACTTACTAACTGTACCTCATATGCTCATATCCAAATCATTTATGTAAATGACAAAAAGTAGAGGGCCCAGTACCGATCCTTGTGGCACTCCACTGGTCACAGGCCTTCAGACTGAAAAACAACCCTCCACCCCACCCTCTATCTTCTACCTTTGAGCCAGTTCTGTATCCAAATGGCTAGTTCTCCCTGTATTCCATGAGATCTAAGCTTGTTAATCAGTCTCCCATGGGAACCTTGTCGAATGCCTTACTGAAGTCCATGTAGATTACATCTACTGCTCTGCCCTCATCAATCTTCTTTGTTATTTCTTCAAAAAACTCAATCAAGTTTGTGAGACATCATTCCCATGCACAAAGCCATATTGACTATTCTGAATCAGTCCTTGCCTTTCCAAAACATGTACATCCTGTTCCTCAGGATTCCCCCCTACAACTTGCTACCAGCGACGTCAAGCTCACTGGTATATAGTTCTCTGGCTTGTCCTTACCACCTTTCTTAAACAGTGGCACCACGTTTGCCAACCTCCAGTCTTCTGGCACCTCACCTGTGACTATCGATGATACAAATATCTCAGCAAGAGGCCCAGCAATCACTTCTCGAGCTTCCCACTGAATTCTCGGGTACACCTGACCAGGCCCTGGGAATTTATCCACTTTTAACCATTTCAAGACATCCAACACTTCCTCCTCTGTAATCTGGACATTTTGCAAGACGTCACCATCAATTTCCCTACAGTCCACGTTTTCCATATCCTTTTCCACAGCAAGGATTTAGTATCTCCCCCATTTTCTGTGGCTCCACACAAAAGCCACTTTGCTGATCTTTGAGGGGGCCTATTCTCTCTGTGCTGGGACTTTGACAGAGCAGCTTAACCAATTCCACTCCTCCACCTTCTTCCTTTGCTGATAATAATTCTTGTTGAATTGTCCACCACCATTCATGACTGAATGTGGCGGAAATGCAGACTTTAAACTGGATCTGTTGATTATGGGACCGATTAGCCCTGATAAGATGTTTCTGTTATTTGGTATGCAAGTCCTCCTGTTTTGTAGCTTCACCAGGTTAACACCTCAATTTAGGCATGTCCTGGTGCTGCTTCTGGCATGCCCTCCTGTATTTTTCACTGAACCCCAGGTTGGAGCTCCTGGCTTAATGGAAGTGGTGGAATGGGAGATATGTTGGAAAAGTGGTTTCCATTGATGGTCCACGGTGCCTCTTGGTTGCCCAATTTTGACCTGCTAGGTCTGTTCTAAGTCTGTCCCCTTTGCAGGTTGTGGTGCCACACAACACAATGGACGATATTGTGAAGATGACACCTAATGATACCGTGTGGGTTGATGCTTCTGCAACAAGTAGTTGGTGAGGGTCAATTTTTCCAAATTATTGGTTCCCTTACCATCTGCTACAGACTCAATCTAGTAGCGATGTCCTTTTGGACTCAAACAACTCAATCAATTGTGGTACTGCTTAGATACTCTTGCTGATAGACTTTGAAGCTCCTCTCAGAGTATATTCTGTGCTCTTGTCACTCTCAATGATTCCTCCAAGTAATGTTTAGCATGGAGGAAATGAATACAGATTCAACCTGGTTTGCTTGGGTGGGGAATGGTGTAGAGGGAGAGAAGAAAGGTAGATGGTATTAAGTATGAGGTTTCCTTGCCCATGTTTGGTTTGATGCTAAAAGATTCCAACTTCATACTGTCCAAAATCCTTGCTGAGGAATCCTAGTGCAACTCGTTTCTAACTGTACATCACTGTACTGCCACTGGTGATGGTGGTACCTAGCACATTGCTTGTAAGGTAAGATATCTTAAATATTATTATGAGAGACTGTTGCTTGACTAGTCTGTGGGACAGGTCTCCCAAATTTGCCATTAGCCCCCAGCTGTTCGTAATAAAGTCCTTAGGGTCGACAGGGTTGTGTTTGCCATCTTTGTTTCCAGTGCATAGGTCAATGCCAGGTTTCCATCTGGTTTCTTCCCCTTTCTTTAGATTTTGTCATGGCTTTTATAAAGGCAATTGAGAGTCAATGACATTGCTGTGCATCTGGATTACCTGTAGGCCAGACCAGGCCACCATCTGCCATGATGAAATTTTTGTTGAGAGTGTGTTGCTGGGCAAGTACAACAGGTCATGTAGTATCCGAGGATCAGGAGAATCAATGATTAGAGCATAAACCCTTCATCAGGAATTGGCAGGCACTGAAGAAGGAGATGTGGCTGTGGTTAGGAGTTTGGTTGGGGATGTGGCTGAAGAGCTTCAGGAATCCTGATGAAGGGCTTATGCTGGAATTGTCGATTCTCCCTGGTCCTCAGATGCTGCCTGAGCTGCTGTGCTTTTCAAGCAACAAACTCTCAATTCTAATCTCCAGCATCTGCAGTCCTCACTTTCTCCTAGCTGATTTTACCCTTACAGCGAGGCCTCTTCCAAGGATACCTACTTTGAAGAAGGTCTCCTCCTCTCTCTACAAAGATCTCAGTGAGTCCCTCTCTCACTGTACCCCTCAGGCCCTCTCCTCTGCCCTGAAGCTCTTCAGTCACATCCTCAAGCAGACTCCTAACCACAGCCACATCTCCTTCTTAAGTGCCTCCATGATGACATTTGTACTCAAGTTCCCAGAACATTGGGCAGGGGCTCTTAATTACTAACTGGTAGCTCGGCTATGAGACCTGCTGATTTTGTCCAGCAATTTTTGTTCTTGATTACTAATCCAGTGACATTACCACAAAGTCACCACATCACCCAGGACCTCCTCTTTCAAATTTCCATA
Source organism: Hemiscyllium ocellatum (assembly GCF_020745735.1). Classification (NCBI taxonomy): domain Eukaryota; kingdom Metazoa; phylum Chordata; class Chondrichthyes; order Orectolobiformes; family Hemiscylliidae; genus Hemiscyllium; species Hemiscyllium ocellatum. Next base: position 50,585,671 of record NC_083402.1, read on the forward strand.
TTGACAATTATCTGTGAGTTGGCATAAATCATTCATTAAAGAGTCAAGGAACCCTCAGTTTTACTATTTATACTGTACTGGATCAAAAATGAGGTTTTGTTTCAAACTGAACTTGGATGGCATGGTGACTCAGTGATTAGTATCACTACCTCACAGTGCCAGGGACCTGGGTTCAATTCCACTCTTGGGCGACTGTCTGTGTTGAGGTTGTATGTTCTCCCCATGTCTGCACGTGTTTTCTCCAGGTGCTCTGGTTTCCGCCCACAATCCAAAGATGAGTACGTTAGGTGGATTGTTCATACTAAATTGCTCACAGTGTCCAAGTATGTGCAAGTTAGATGGATTAGCCATGGTAAATGCAGGATTACAGGGATGGGATGGTGTGGACCTGATGGGCTGAATGGCCTGTTGCACACTGTAGGGATTCAATGTGTTGAAGCCTATGATTACATCGCTGGATGTTACAGTCTTTTCTACTATGATTTTTCTTTTTGTTTATAAAAATGCTGTGAATTGCTCTTTGCCTGGCTTTGTTTTAAGGCCTGAAGCAGTTTGGTATTCACTAAATCATCAATACAACTGTACCTAGTTAATAGCTTAGATCAGAAGGATCTGATAGAGACAGTTTTTATCATTCTCGGTGAATTTGTGATGTGGGCTAAGGTGATTAAAGTGCTTCTTTTCTTTCTTACACACTTTTCAGCTTTAATAGGTGTTTCTACTTTCCATAGTCGTTTGTCTAATTTTCTCTCTTCCATGGTTATACCTTTCTGGAAAGGTTTCTGATTGACAGGATTACTCACACTACACTATAGCTAGGCTTCACTGCTTGAGTTTAATGTCCCAAGCCATCTCATTAACTATGTATCATGTTACTATGGTGCCCAACCATCTGATAATACCCAATTCTCCCAATTGCCATAGTTGAAAGTATTCATCACAGCCAGGACATCAACGGTTTATTGGTACTAGCATCATATTGAAAAGGTCATTGTTTACCTGGGCAAACAATGAAAAGCCAGAACTGCTCTGCAATGTTTGTGACCTTTGCTCAGACATGGCAGATCATAGGAAATTGGTGGAAAGATACCTGCAAGTCCTGGTGAATCGAATAGTGCAGAGGAGTGATGTCCTGTCTTTGCAGGATTGGCAGAGGAGGTGTAGTAAGAAGGCCAATGATGTTCTCTGTAAGTACTATTACCTTCTTTCTGTTACCACATTATCACACAACCTCTGCTACTGCACTCACCTCCCACCAAGGCTCACGCTCTACCTCTCTCACTATTGCAAGCCCTCTCTTGCTCTCACCCCTAGCTGACCCCTCCAGGGCTATTAACCCTGCACGGCCTCTGTGCTATCTACTCACTCAATCGGAACACCTCACCACCTTCCCCCAACTGCACTGGCACAAACAGCTGTATCACTCTCTATGAGGTGAAGGTCCTAACTGTGACTGCCCTGAACAGCAGAAGGATTATACCAAAGCACTGGGACTGATATCACACTGTCATTGACTTATTTTACTGGAATACCCATAACTGACTGTTGCCTTCCTTGTCCTGACTGAGGACCACTCCTCTTAGACTTTGAGACATGACCATTTGATTGAAGGACATGCAGTGCGCTCGCCATATAAGCTTCCAACATGTCATTGCAGGTGTGACATTGACATAGCGCAGTGCTATACTGGAACATGTCCATCCCCTTGACTGATTACTGCTGACAACTGGAACAAACAACTTAGCTTTGTGTCCATACTGAATGGCAAGGTAAGACTGTGAGTCTGTAAGTTCTGATTGAAGGGGCAAAACAAGGGGGAGCAAGGCAAAACAGAGAACAGTACTAGAGTAGATAAGAATCCCTGGTCCAATCGATGAAATGCGTACCTGGCTCTGTGCAAAGAAGTGCCCTTATAGCAATATTCTAGTAGATTGGAAATGAGCCCTGATGCAGTGAGGTTGGTACATGTCAGATGCCAAAATTCATTGACATGAATTAGTGAGGCATTTGCTACCCATGAGTGTCCCTTGAGATATTGGTTCTGGATGCTTAAGATGGAGGTCCAGAGAAGCAAGTGGCGAGCTGGAGTTGCCAGGTAACTGCTCTGACTGTCATGTCAGGATTTCTTGCCCACCAGTTTCTGTTCTGCAGCTTGGAGAATGGGAAGCTGTATGTGAATAAAGTGTAATTATGAGGATCACAATTAACAAATAAGCCTCTTGTCCCTGACTGTCATGAATTTCATCTCTTCAGTCAAACTTTGGTTGGAACATGAGTCTTTTTGCTCTTAGCATCAAGAAGGTTCTTGCTGGAAGAAGGACATTTTACGCAATTTCCCCAACTTTCTCACTACATTGTGCAGCAGTTAAACAATTCCCCCCATATATACAGATGAAATGGGGGCAGAGGATTGGCCCATGAAGGAAGCAAGTTATACCATCAATGGAGGATCCCTGGCAATTATCAACTAAGATACTGAAAAAGATAACAGCAACACAACCCTGTCTACTCTGCAAAGTTCTCTTTATTTATATCTGGGGTCTGGTGCCAAATTAGGAGAACTGTCTCACATGACATGATTCCTGGTGAAGGGCTTTTGCCTGAAACATCGATTTTCCTGCTCCTTGGATGCTGCCTATGCTTTCCCAGAACCACTTTAATCTAGAACTGTCTCACAGACTAGTCAAGCAACAGCTTAACATAGTCATACTCACAGAAGCATACATTACAGATAATATCCCAAAAAATAATATCATTAACCTTGGATAAGTCTTGTCCCACTGGTACGGTAGACCCTGCAGAGGTGGTGGCATGTGATATACAGCTAAAAGGAGTTCCCTTGGTGTCTCAACAATGAGTTAGGACTCCATGGAGTTTCATGGCATCTAGTCAAGCAAGGGTAAGGAAATCTGTTGATTACATTCAGTTGATGTTAAACACCACATAGAGAGAGCATTGAGAGTGGCAAAGTCACATAATGTTCTCTGAGTGGGCTGCTTCAATGTCCAAGAGTAGCTTGACAGCATCGCTACTAACTGAGTCAGTTGAGTCCAAACGGACACAACTACTGGACTGGGTCTGTGGCAGGTAGTGAAGAATCCAACAATAGGGAACAACATACTTGACTTCATTCTCACCAATCTGCCTGCCACATCTGGCCATGACGGTATTGATAAGTAAGCTCTGCACACTGTGGGCACAAAGTACTGTATTCACATTGTCAGCTCATGTGTTTGCTAAATGGGTAGACTCTAAACAGATCTTTCAACTCAAAACTGATTATCCATGAGGTGCTGTGGGCCATCAATGGCAGCAGAATTGGATTCCAACATAAACTGAAACACCGTGATCTGGCATATCCTCTACTCAACCATTACATTAAGCAAGGGGATCCACTCTGGCCCAATAATTTATGCAGGAGGTCATGCCAGTTGCGCATTGCGAAAGGTGATGTGTCAACATCGTGAATCTACAAAACAGGACTATTTGTATGCTGATCAGCCTAACCAGCTTGGAGATCTACAACATAAAATAAAGCTCTTCAGTCCATTACTTCCTTGCTGGTCAAAAAAAACACCTAACTTTTTAAATCTTATTTTCCAATACTTGGTTCATAACCTTGAATGCCTTGGTATTAAAAGTGTACACCCGAATACTCCTTAATGTTTATGTGGCTTTCTGCCTCCACCACTCTTACAGCTAGTGAGTTCCAGGTTCCCACGGCACTTTGGATAAAAGATATTTTTCTCATATCTTAAATCTTTCCCTCTCTCCACAAAGGGGAAGAGTTCTTTGCAGTTTACCCTATCAATGCCCCTTTTAATTTGATACATCTCAATCATGCCCCCTTTCAATCTCCTCTTCTCCAATGAAAACAACCCAAATCTATTCAGTCTGTTTTCATTAATAAAACTCAAGTCCTTCAGCAAATTCCTGGTAAAACTCCTTTGTACACTCTCCTGTGCAATTGTATCCGTCCTGTAATGTAGATTTCAGAACTGTAAACTCTACTGTAGCTGTGGTCTACAAAGAAGAATAAATAATAAATAAAATTTACAGCCCAGGTACAGGCCCTGTGGCCCTTCATGTCTGAGCCAATCCAAATCCACTGTCTAAACCTATCACCCAATTCCTAAGTATCTGTATCCCTCTGCTCCCTACCAACTCATGCATCTGTCCAGATGCACTATAAATGAATCTATCATGCCTGTCTCTACTACCTCTGCTGTCGATGCATTCCAGGCATCTACCATCCTCTATGTAAAGTACTTGTGGTCTAACCACAAACAGAGCTCAGTGAATCCACTACCAACAGATCAGATCTAAATTCTGCTGTTTTGTCACATCCAGTTATGAAATATTGAGAACAATTAATCCACTCACTCCATCCTTCTCTTTAATGATGGAAGAGCCCAACACCTCATTGTAAAGGTTAGGGCTGAACCATATGCAACTATATTCACCCAGAAGTCCCAACTAAATGATCCATCTCAGTATTCTCCAGAGGTCCTGAAAAACAAAAATGCCTGTCAATAGCGAATTTGAATCAGTCCATATGATAGCAAAATACAGTTGCAGGAACTGGATACTACAAAGGCAATCATACTGAATACCTGTGCTCCAGGATTTGCTGCGCCCTTAACCAACATAGCCCAACAATTCTGGCATTTACCCAACAATGTGGAAAATTTCCACTTATATCTTGGACACAAAAAGGACAAATCAAGCCAGTTAATCCCCAAACTCTCTGCTCTCAATCATCAGTAGCGTGATGGAAATCATTATTAAGTGAGACATTACCTGATGATCGATGTTTGCTGATGACTGCATAATATTCAGCGCTATTTGCAACTTCTTAGACACTTAGCAGTCCTTATTCAAATGCAGCAAGAACTGAACAATATCTACGCTTGGGCTGACTAGTTGCAAGTGACATTCACACCACAAAAGTGCCAGGCAATGACCGTCTCCAGCAAGAGAGAATCTAACCATTGTCCTTTGCTATTTAATTGTTGAAACCCCCACTATCAACATTCTGGGAATTACTGCTGACCAGAAACTGAACTAATTGAAGTATATGAATACTGGTGGTTACAAAAGAGTGCAAAACCTAGGAATCCTCCAGTGAAGAACTCATCTTTTGGATTCTCCAAGGCCTGTACACTTCCTACAAGGCTCAAGTCAGGAATATGATGGAATAATCTCCACATGCTTAGATGAGTGCAACTCCAATAATGCTCAAATATTTAACAGTATGTAACTCAAGGCAGCCCACTTGATTGGCACCACATCCCTGATATTCACTTCCTCCAACATTAATGTACAGTAACAGCAATATGTACCATCTACAAGATTCATTGCAGAAATTCACCAAGGTTCTTTCGACAAAAACTTCCAAACCCATGATGATTAGAAGGTCAAGGACAGGGTGTATTCAGCAGATACATTGGAACATGGGAACAGCTCCCCTCCAAAACATTCACCATCCAGATTTGGAAGTATTCTTTCAGTATCACTACGTCAAAATCCTGAAACTTCCTTCTTAACAACATTGTGCGTGTACCTAGACCAAATGGACTGCAAAGGGTCGAGAAGGCAACTTACCACCACCTTCTCAAGGAGAAGGGTGATAAATTCTGGCCCAGGCAGTGACACCCACATAAAGAATAATGAAGACATTTTGGAAAGTTCTGAATGTCACCCACTATGACATTTCCTTGATGGAGAGGCATATGAGGAGTATGGCATCCATAAACAAATCAGTTGATGGGATATGGCACAAAGTTGCAGATGGTAACATTTATGACTTTGGTTAAAGCAGTTTGAATGCTAAATATAGTGCAGAAAATGAACTAGAAGGTTAGGATAAAATAGTTGGAGAGCGATGAACCATCAGATCAAACAGAGACTGGAAATCAGATGGTAGCTGGAGAAAATGGATGGGTTGAACTTGGGTTTAAATTAATTAAAATATTTGGACATATAATTACTTATTTATGTTTTGCAACTGTGAGTTGTTATTGCAGATTCAACTAGGCACTCTACAATTGTAATTTTGTTACTCATGTGGCTCATATGTCTCACCAGCTATTATAGAGTGTATACTATGCAGCTATAAATCAAAGGAGCTTCAGTTAAATTATGAAATCAGGTAATATTAAAGAGGTTCTCAACATTGCTCTGGTAATATTCACTGTGCAATTCTGGGATATGGGCTGGGTGCTGGCAGGTGGAACTAGATTGGGTTGGGATATCTGGTCAGCATGGACGGGTGGACTGAAGGGTCTGTTTCCGTGCTGTACATCTCTAAGACTATATGACTCTAAGATGATAGTGAAGCCTGCAATGGAACACACACACGATTTTTGTTTTGTGCTTAGTCAGCTTATTTCACTCCATATATAAGTGCACTTTAGCTTGGGCTTTTATGAGTTAGGAGACCCAGGTTCAAGTCCAACTTCTTCCATAGGTGTGTCCTAACATTTCTGAGCAGGTTGATAAGGAAATATCTGCGAGTGGTGAGTGACAATTGTTTTTACTGTTTCTAAGGAACAAAGGAGCCATTTCTGTTCCCGTGACTGTGCTGGTCAACATTATTAGATCACATAAGCTTTACTACAGAATTCAGTGATGATGTTCAACTTATTAACCATCCTACCTGTATTCACGGTCTCATTGTCATCAGCTGTCCCTTAATACCACATGATTTCTAATCAGGATGTGAGTTTCTGTCATAGGTCTTCTTTTGATTAAACAGGCCAATTTTCATCACACAGAGCTTTGAATATCCCATGGGGTATGGAATCTGGAAAGCAGGATGTGTTCCTTTTCCGCCACTGCTCTACCTCATTAAGGTATTGTGACTCAAGCCATGATACAGCTTGATGGATAAGGTGTTTTCATTCTAAAAGATTAGTAGCAAGCTCATCCCTGTCATTAATCAGAATACTGCTATGCTTCAAGAAGATATACAATGTCTTTGAAGTGTTTTGTCTTCCTCTGGAACATTGACCATTTGAAAGTTCAGAATACAGGACCGAGCGGGGAGACAATCTTTGCCCATCCTGACGTATTGTCCAGTCACCTTTGATTTTACAGGTGATTATCTTGAATGTTTGTGGAGCGGGTTTGGAGAAGTGCTTGTTCAATCGTCCTCCCATTGAATCCAGACATTGTGGCAGAGGCCCCAGATGGAATTTGCCTCATGGTCTATGAGTCACTGATGTACAGTCGCACATGCCTCACCGCATACAGGAATGTGATGGTGATGACAGCACTGTACACTTGGAGTTTTGTTGATTTGCAAGAGTCTTTGTTGTCCAAAGCTCACAGCCATAATTTGTAGAAAACTGAGCATGTGCAGTTGATCCAAAGTTGGATCTGCACATCAATGCTGACTTTTTGAGAGACGTAATTGTCGAGGTAGGGGAAGTGCTCAACATATTCCAGAGTTTCCTTCAACTTGTATGGGAGATGGAATATTTGGACGACCAGGTAGGGGTTGCTACATGCATTTTTTAAAATAACATTCAAAGACAGGACTTTTTTCTTTTACGTAGAATTAAAAGGTTCAAAAGTAATTTGCAAATCGTGTGCAGAATGATTATCTTTCTATATTATAATCCCTATGACTTGAATCTTCAAATCAGAGATCTTGTATGGTAGTCAGTTTAGGTCTGACATAGAGATGACTGAGGATAAAGAGTTTTCCACCTAGATACGACTATTAATGACACCAGAATGTAGTTGATTTTTGGTGGAATTAATAGCCACTGCCAGGTTGATTATAAATGGTATGGGCTGAAAATGTGTTGCTGGAAAAGTGCAGCAGGTCAGGCAGCATCCAAGGAACAGGAGAATCGACGTTTCGGGCATAAGCCCTTCTTCAGGAATCCTGAAGAAGGGCTTATGCCCAAAACGTTGATTCTCCTGTTCCTTGGATGCTGCCTGACCTGCTGCGCTTTTCCAGCAACACATTTTCAGCTCTAATCTCCAGCATCTGCAGTCCTCACTTTCTCCTATAAATGGAATGGGGGCTATCACACATCCTTTCTTACTCCAATTGGAATTTTGAAGGCTGCTGATTCATATCTCTAACCAAAGACAGTCAAAATCTGAAACAATTGCAGATTTTGATGATTTATTTCAAATTCCTTGGGGTACAATCAATAGATGCTCATGATTTACTGAGTCAAATATTTTCGGTTAGGTTGATGTATGCAATGAAGAGTTTATGTTGTTTTCCAGATCTTGTCTTGGATTTTGATCAAATTTGGAGGTACCTCTGGTAGGCCTAGAGTTTTACAATGTCTCTGGAAAGATTTTCTCAGCAACGTAAAGAGGCAATTCAAGACAGCATGTGACAAATGAGAAATAACTCTAAACTTGACACAATGATTTATCGTCCTTCTTGAAGTTAGTTGCATCTTCACATTCCTGAAGTTGGAGACAGGGAATAGAATTATATTTTCCTCTTAAATCTGTAGAATGGAATTTTGATGTGAGCAAAAGTCTGAAAAGTTATTTTTGAACTTACTGTCAATGTCAAAAATACACTAAGAAAATGGCCACTTGCATAAAGTACAAGAGGACTTGGTGCCAATGAAATTATATCTAGGATGAGTCACTGCTCTCAGTAAATGAAAATGAAGAAAATAATCAAAATTTCTTTCAGGAACAAAGTCAAATCAACAGTCAGAGGAGAGTAAGTGACCTCAACAAGTGGTAGCTACTTTAACACAAAGCACAGGGTGTCAAATGACTGAAAAAGATCTATTGTCTGGAGACTTACACATTTCAGACTAACTAAACTTTAATTGCACCAACAGACAGCTGATAAGAGACTCAAGAGAGTCTTTCCATATCTGGATAATCAGTAGGAAGCATTTCCTGGAAGGATGTAAGAATGATACCTGTAAGCCTTCAATCTGATAGCAGGTTTCCTGTCAAATGATCAATTGCAAGAACCTTTCGTACAACAGATACAGCTTACAGTGTTATCTGTAGTTAAGTCAAGTTTGAATTATCTTTGTAAAAGATATCAGCTATATTATTTTTAAGAGTTGCTTAATGAAATTCCTTCAGATGTTAATTGATGAATGTTTTACAGATCAAGGATCTAGACTCCTATTTCATTCACTAGATAGTGTAGAATTACTATACCTGCAGGATGTATGAAAGGGATATAACAATTAGTTGCTGTAAAAAAAAGTGGAAAAGGTAACCAGGACTCATACTAAGGAATGCTAAAATTTATTCTGGGATAGAACAAAAAAAATTTGATGAATCCTTTTAACCATCAATGTACTAGAAAAAAGTATTATCTCATGGATTTCTCACGGGAAACAAAATAGAGTGGGAGGGGAGGAATGTAATTGAGACAGCATCTACACCAGATCAGGAGTGAGCAAACCAGCTGGCATGTAAATTTAGTGGCATGTAAAATGGGTGGCATGTAAAGCAGGTACCTGATGCAATATTACCCATTCAGTATTTCCATCTGTTTTGGTCTAGCAAACTATTCAACAGAACAATGATTTGGATGAGGGGATCAAATGTATTGAGCTAAATTTGCTGATCGCAACAAGATAGTTGTTAAGAGGAGGTAGAGATAGAGGGTCTGCAATAGTGTATTGACAGGTTGAATGCATAGACAAAAATAAAGATGGTGGATTAGAATGCGGGCAAATATGAACTCATTTTTTTACAGGAACAATTAAAAACAGTTTGTTTGCAGGACTCAGTAGAAGATACGGATCTGTCCTGCTACATCAATGACAGAACATTAGTATCTCAGTACAGCAAGTGATTAGGAAGGCAAATAGAACATTGTCAGTTATTGAAAGGGGAATGGAATATAAGAGTGGGAAGTTTTACATGATGTTGGTGAGGCATCTGGATCATTCGGATCTCCTTGTTTGAAATAGAATATATAATTGTTCAGAAGCAGTTCAGAGAAGATTCCTTCAACTTATTCCTGGAATGAAGGGCTTATTTTATGAAGATAAGTTGAACAGGCTAAACCTGTATTCATTAGATTTTACAAAAAATATGAGACAATCTTATTAATGCAATATTTTAGAGCTTGAGGGGATTGGATAGGGTGGTTACTGGAGAATGTTTTTGTTTGTGAGGGGATTAACACTAGGGGACATTGCTTATGAATAAGAAACCTCATTCTTAAGACAGATAGGGAGAAATGTTTTCTCTCAGAGGATCATTCTCTTTCTCTCACTCAATGAATATGGAATTCTCTTCCCCAGTAGCAAATGGAGACTGCCTCTTTACATTTAATTAAGACTGAGTTAGATAAGTGTCGGATGGGCAAGTCAGTCAAGGGCAGTAAGGTACAGACAGTGGAGCAACGACCACAAACCAATCAGCCATGATTTTATTGAATGGTAGAGCAAACTCAAAATGACAAAGGGCCTACTCTTGTTCCTATGTTTCCACATTGTGCTATGTATAACATCCTAAAGATGCCTGAATGTTGTACAGTCTTGTATTGTGAAAAGAAAGACTCACATATCTACAACCCCTTTCAAACTATGTAAGATTGTATAGCTGACAAAGTATTTTTTAAATTTAGTCAGTATTATTATTTAATATGCACAGCCAGCTTTCACAAATACCAATGTGATAATGATCAGATAATTTGGTGTTATTGGTCATAGGAATAGTAATGTTAGGGATGCCAGGAAAATCTCACCTCCTATTGATTGAAATAGTACTACACTATACTTTGCAGCAAGCTGAGAGAACAGATAGAGTCCCAATTAATATCTCACCTGAAAGACAACACCTCCAACTGTGCAAATCTCCTTCAGCACTGAACTTTTAGCTTAATTGGGAATTGGTTAACTCAGTTGACTGAACAGCCGGTTTGCACACAAAGTGGCGGCAACAGAGCAGGTTCATTTCTCATGCTGGCTCAGGTCAACATGAGGGTTTCAACTTCACAACCTTGCCCTCATGTGAGGCGTGTTAACCCTCAGGTTGAAGTACCACGAGTCATAGAGTCACAGAGATGTACAGCATGGAAACAGGCCCTTTGATCCAACTCGTACATGCCGACTAGATAACCTAAATTAATCTGGTCCCATTTGCCATCACGCCTTTTAAATGTTGTAAATATACCTACCTCCACAACTTCCTCTGGTAGATCATTCCATATATGCACTACCCTCTTCTGGTCGGCATGGATAGGTTGGACCAAAGGGTCTGTTTCCATGCTGTACATCTCTGTGACTCTATGACTTTATTTACTCTCAGATCTCTTTTAAATCTTTTCCCTCTCACCTTAAACCAATGCCTTTTAGTAGTGGACTCCTCTACTGTGGGGAAAATATCTTGGTGATTCACCAAATCCATGCCCCTCATGATTTTATAAATGTCTATAAGGTCATCCCTCAGCCTCCAATGCCCCAGGGAAAATAGCCCGAGCCTATTCAGCCCCTCCAAACCTGGAAACATCCTTGTAAACCTTTTCTGAATCTTTCAAGTTTAACAACATTTAATAGCATTTTTCCTATAAGTAGGAGACCAGAACTGAATGCAGTATTCCAAAAGTGGGCTGTTGAGACATGGGACAATGGTGACATAACCTAATAGCTTAAACATTTGCATTCCCTGCAGTATGAACTGAACCCACACCTTATGATTCAATAGCATTGATCTGCCACAAATATACATTGTTGATTTTTCAGCTGCACTATAGATGTGTTAGGTATGTTGTTTATGCTCATAAAAGCTGTAACACTTATTCTGAGAGATCTTTCTGAAATTGGCAAACCCTAAGCATAGCAGGAACAAAGCCTGGTTAGCTATCTGAGGCATATAGATGCCCTCACAAGCAACTGTCAAAGCCTTCCTTAAAGGATCTGTTTGCTGACACCACCACATCACATTCATGTGCACAATATTAAGATGATTAATGAACATTCAAAGAAAAACTGTACTTTGTCTTATACTTTATTTATGTGACCATTAGAACACAATATTAACACAATATGCTGGTTTATTAAAACAGTCTCATCAATTTGTTTCTTTGATGAATGCACCACCAGTTATTGCCACATCTGCATCTCTGCCAACACATGTGCACACACTATTAAGCTAATTTTTTAACTTTAAGGTGAAAGTTGTACTTTGTTTTATAGATTATTTCTATCATGATATACAATTTCATTGAAATAGTATCATTCATTGGCATTTGTGAATATTTAAAATATATATTTTTAAAAGATATCGCTGCTAGTCCACATGCTCCTTGGTCTCAGCAAGTGCAGCTTTTTGTAAAATAAAAACAAACTTTATCTCAAGCCTGAAGAAGTAAGAATGCTTCAAGTCACCTCGGAGGTCAACAAGGATTTTGCGATGGCCTTCTTCCATTCTCATTCCACCAGCATTTGCTGGAGGACCCTACGCTGGCCGGGGTAAACTAGCTCCATCCGTATGGGTATAACAGTTGCTGGTGACTTCACTTAAATATTAAGGTGAAACTTTGAGCCAACCACTTCAGCATCAGAAACTAATAAAGTTATAACTGTCTGTAAAAACAGAAACTGCTGGAGAAATGCAGCAGATCTGGCAGCATCTGCTGAATAGAAAAAAAGAGTTTGCATTTTGAGTCCAGTGACTCTTCTTGAGAACTCAAAATTTCAAAAGTAACACATTAAAAACATTAGTTTCCCCATGAATTGTGAGTATTTCTCCCTTGTGATATGACAAAAGATTACTATCTAGCATTTCTCATATTCCTTGACCCCATCTGCCTGCCTCAAAAATTGAAGCTTGGATGTGAAGCAGAGTCACTTCAGGATTTCAACTGGGATATGGTGGGAAAGCCATTATGGGCTGCATTTGCCATTTCTATTAAGTTGTGGACAGGTTAAGGGTAGTTGGGAGCTTGGTGAGATGGCAATTTGGACAGTTTTATTTTCCTCTTCTCTCAGCGAATTTGCAAGGTAGATGCCTATAATATTCTGTCCCATGATTGCTGAGTGATCTTGACTCCTTTGAGGGAATCAGATAAGTTGATCAAAAGGTCTCTTCTTTCTGAAAGGCAACTGCCACAACAGGGCCTCCCTTTCCCAGCTGTGCTAAATTATCAGCCTCAAGGGATAGATCCCAGAGGTTCCAAACAGAACACAGACCTTGAATTTGTTCAAAGTAAAGTTCAGATTAAAAAGGAGTCAGATCTGTTGAGAGAGGCAGAGTCAAACTAAGGTACCTAGATACAAAGGGAAAAAGCTGAATAGGTTAGCTGAAAATTTGTAGAAGAAAAATAGTTGCCTTATTCATTTTTTCTTGTCAAATGCAGGTATATTTGTCAAACACATATACCAGTGTTGAGAAATACATATTTTTTATATATAAATTACTCTGGTAATTTCATTCATGTATGCTTTGGCTGTTATTAAAGTAAACACAAGTAAATAGCCCAACTTGTTTCCTTCTCAATTATTGTTGATATTATTTTTATCATGTTGCCTTCTCAGAAATCATGTACATTTCCCATTTTACACTTCAATGCACAAATTCATTCTTTAAGGTGGGAATGGAAATTGATGTAGAGCTCTCTGCTGCCCTCTCTGTTGGGGAGGTGTAAGTAACATTCAATAATAACTTACTGCAGCTAAACATGCCTTACTCATTGTGCAACACACAACAACCAACTCATTTCTTTATTGGTTTGTGCCTTGAGTTTGTGGTGTGTTCCATGGGATTTACCAGGATAGCTGAATCATTGCTCATATTTGAATTTAGCAACATAAATCATAACCGACCACCAGTGAAAACATTTACCATCCACCTTGAATGATTTGGATTTAAATACCTGATACTAATTGATCAGATTTTCAGAGGACAACGAACTGCTGATGTTTGGAGAAAGGACAGCTGAACGAGAGAAAGAATAGGAGAAAATGTACAGAAAGCTATGAAAATTGGAAATGGCAAAATTATTAACGAGTGAAACTGAACAGATAACCGATAGATATAACACTTGGATTTTTAAAAAATTCGCTCACAGAATATGTGTCGCTAGCTATGCAGCATTTATTGCCCATCCCTAATTACCCAGAAGGCAGTTAATAGTCAACCACATTGCTGTGGGTCTGGAGACACATGTAGACCAGACCAGGTAAGGATGGCAGTTTCCTTCCCTAAAGGACATTAATGAATCAGATGATTTTTTTTCCCTGACCCTTAACTCTAGAATCTTTTGTTTTACTTGAATTCAAATTCCACCATATGCTATGGCAGGAATTGAACCCAGGTCCCTGGAACATTACCTGGATTTCTGGATTAACACTCACTAGGCCATTGCCTTCCCTGATGTGGCTAAATTCATCTCTTTGGGGTGCAATTTCTGTGTCCCTCTCTAAATCTTCCTTGTATCTCAATCCATTTCTCTGGGTTGGTGGCCATTTATATGTATAATGGGATCCTGGTGGGAAATCCCACCAACAGTATGAAGGAGACTCCTGAAATTTTTGCTGTTCAAGAAGAGACAGGACCAGCTCTTAAAAGGGCAGAAAAGAATGGGTAACTACATCAAAAACTTTTATTCAAGGTCTCAGACAAAAGCAAGAACTATTGTAATTGAGTGCCAAGCTCAAATTCAAGGGAAAAGCAATATAAAGTTTCACATTGTCCTCTCCATCCCTGACATTGAAATCTGCTGCAGCTTTCCAGTATTAGAAACTGTTACAAGTATGAAGAAAATCACCAGCGACTTAGCCACTTCTTCCGAAATGTTGAAGATGTTTGCCAGTTCTGAAGAAGAGTCAAAAATTACTGTCGAAACCTTAATAATTTTTCTCACTCCACAGAAGCTGCTGAATTTCTCCAACATTCTGTGTGCATGTTCCTTCCCCAATACTATTTTCCTGCTGTGAATGGGGAAGAAGTGATCAATGGAAGTCTGGAGAGAAAGATAAATCCAGGTCAAGCATTGGGAAAACTGTTGCAGGCCTAAATGTAAGATTTTTTGATATTCTCCACTGTTTTCCTGCTTGTTTTCAAATACAGTTGTGAAAGACATTCCAGGCCAATATGTTCACTCATTGTGGCCAGCAAAAGCAAAAATGAGCAGAATGTTTAAACATCAGAAAAAAGCCACACCAAACTGCTTATCTTAATCAAGTTGGAAACTGCTATTTTGTTTAAACACAAGATAATATGAGAGAATTCAAACCATAGATAAAGTCACATGTTTAACCTTCAGCAGCTAACAACTGAATTACCAGTAAAGACTACTGAAATTGGGACACTCTAACACAGTGGTGACAGAGAAACATAGTTATCGAAGTGTACAATAAACTGAAGTGGAGGAAGCAGTGTTGGACTAGAGTGTCCAAAGTTAAAAATCAAACAACACCAGGTTATAGACCAACAGGTTTATTTGGAAGCACTAGCTTTTGGATTGCTGCTCTTTCATCATGTAGCTGTAGAACAGGGTACAAGGCTCAACTCATCGATTTCCAGTTCCGACGTGCCACAGCATGAAACTGTAATGACCACCTCAGGAGACAGTTATGCGACGCAACCAACAGGGTACCCTTCGTTATCCAGTACTTCCTGGGAGTGCAGAAACTATACCATATTCTTTGCAGCCTCCAACACATTATTGATGAGGATGAGCACCTCACCAAGACCTTCCCCATGATTCATTTCTCACCTTTAAACAACCGCCAACCTTAAACAGACCATTGTTCGCAGCAAACAGCCCAGCCTATAGGACAACATGAACCATAACACTGAACAACCACTGCAAGACGTGTCGGAGTGTCAACACGGATACCACCATTACATTTGGTGATACCACCCACCATGTACATGGCAGGTACTCATGTGACTTGGCCGACATTCTCTGTCTGATACGTTGCAGCCAAGGATGCCCTGAGGCATGGTACATTGGCGAGACCGAGCAGACGCTATGACAATGGATGAATGGACACCTCCCAACAATAGCCAGACAAAGATGTTCCCTCCCAGTCAGGGAAAACTTCAGCAGTCAGGGACATTTGACCTCGGATCTTCGGGTGACCATCCTCCAAGGCAAACTTTGGGATATGCAACAATGCAGCGTGGCCAAGCAAAGGCTGATAGTCATGTTCGGAACCTATGAAGATGGCCTGAACTGGCACAATACAGGTGATCCCACTACACCACAAACATTCACACATACACACTCACACAGACCCTCTCACATACATACATGCTCTCTCATACACACACACATATAGTCCCCACACTCACACCCACGCACACACCCTCTCACAGGCTTATATGCCATCACACCTACAGACACACTCTACCAAGCATGTTCACACACAAACACACTCTCTTCCACACACACACACTCACATATTCTCTCTCTCTCTCTCATGCATGCACACAAACTATAAGTCTATGGGGTGAATTTGCATTTTCAGCATTATATTTGTGGATACATTCTATCTTACTCAAAAAGTGCACATTCTGCAGACAGTCAATGCAGGCAGTTGAACCATATAATATTTTACAAATTCCTACTGAACAACTGGGAACACTACTTTGGAAACAGAACAAGTCTGACTCAAGATTAGGATACAGACAGACTTTAACTTCACACTTTTAATGCATTTTCTGAGCTGAGATATCACCTTTCTTTCGAAAACCTTAAGTTATCTCGAGAATGTGACTTAAAACAAGTTCTGGGATTTACATATTAATGAACTGAAACCTACAACCCATTCTAAAAGATGAAAGATGATCAATCTAAGTTTGTTCAACATATCATTTCAGTTGCATGACACTGTAATCTTTTGCTATAAATTCTGTGTCTTTTGTTCCTGTTCCACAGCTTCCTGATAAAGGAGTAGCACTCCAAAAGCTAATGCTTCCAAATAACCCTGGTTTATTTGGACCACAACCTGGTGTTGTGTGATTTTTAACATACTGAAAGTTTAATCTTTGTCCCCTGTTTTTATATCTTGTCTCTAGATTTACTTAATCTGTGATATTTGTGACATTTTACACTGTTATGTGGCATTCCTTCTCTTTAATTATCTCATGATGGAGTACTTCTGGCAATCTGTTTGACTTGTTGAAAGCATTGGACATCCTTTAGAGTTTGACGATCTTGGCTGAGCATCTTTACCATACTGGAAGTTAAATCAAGGCAAGACAGTTCTTGTGTCAGCTTAAGTATGCCAATGCATTCAAGTAATAACAATTTCAATGACTTAATTTACTTAACTCTCACACCTTCCATTTCAAATTCGATGACCAAGCATAAATGATCAAATCAGACTATAGACATTTATTTTTTAAAGAACATATTGGAAATATGATAGCAAAATGACTCTATATTGTATAAAAAATTGTTTTAAAAATGCTGATGGTGAGGACTTAGTGGCATAATGAAATGCTTCATAGAATCATAGAACTAAATTTCACCAGAAATTTGCTAAATGTTTCTCCATGAGCCCAAATGAATTTTTTTCACTCTATCTTTCCAAACTGGCCTCATTAATCATGTTTCATATCCCATGGTGTCCAGCTTGTTGCATTCTCCCATTTGACACAGGTAGAAGTACTGACAACAGTTGGGATCTCAGGTGTTATTCCAGATGTCAGTGCCATCTTTGAAGGGGCATCCATGCATCCGGTCATGCACTGACAGTCTGCAGCTGCCCTGAATGATTCTTGCCAATTGCCCAAGACATATCAGGTATTTTGTATTCTGTTTTGCTGACAGGGATCTGGAAGCCTTCATAGATAAGGGAGAAGGAGCGTGTGGTTTCTCCCCATGAAGCTTGCTCTGAGGTGTTGATAATTGATGGATAACCAGAGTCGTTAGGTTACTACTTGGACTTTCAGATTGAGAATTGTCATTGTTTAGTTTCTATCTGGTAGGTGGAAGAATCAGAAATTGCATACAGATAGTGGGAGACCATTCAATGCATCTTAGAACATAGAACATAGAAGAATACAGCACAGAACAGGCCCTTCGGCCCTCGATGTTGTGCATCTTACCTTTTACAGCTCCTTGAAAGGCCTTTGTTATTAGCTATGAAAGTACTCCCTGTCTGATGGAAATGGATCAGTGTCAAGGACTCTCCATGTGGAAACAAAGGGTGACTTGGTGATGGAACACTTGCCTCTGTGGAGTTATTTCAGAATCCACTTCTACCACTCCTTCAGACAGCAGCATTCTGGATCATAATGATAATTTGTATAAATGAACTTCTTCTCATTTCTCCCCAATTCTTTTATCAATTATCTTAAAACTATGTGCTATGGTTACTAATTCTTCTACCAGTGGGACTGATTGTTCCACTTACCTAATGTTTCATGCAAAACTTTTGGAAATATACCAGAAGATCTGGTAATGTTTGAGGGGAGAGAAACAGTGTTAAATTACTAGATCAATAACCTTTTATTAGAACTTTATTTACTCTGCCAAAACCCATCATAATTTGAACATGACATAGAAATCAAGCCATACCATTTCTTGTTTCAAAGTGAGCAATACCAATCTATCTAGTCTCTTCCACTAAAATTGAATAAATATCCTCCTCTGTTCCCTCTTTAAAACCTAAACATTTTCCTGAAGTATGATCCTAATCAGTGATATGTAAAGATTTAGCCATGCTTCTTCATTTTTGTACTGTAGTCCACTGTTTGTAAGACCAGGGGTCTTGCATACTTTTTGCCAAATTTATCAAGTTGTTCTGCCATTTATAAACACTTGAATATGTGAACTACTAGGCCTCAACATTTTTGGACTCCTTTAAAATTATACCAAATTATTTATAATGATTGTATTCATTCCTCCTCCCACAATGCACCACTTCACTGTAATATATTTTATCTGCTTATTTTACCATTCCACACCCCCTCTGAATTACCGCACCATCCTCTGCACTGTTTACTAATGCTCAAAATTTAGTGTCCTTTGCAAACTTTGAACTTGTACCCTGTATATCTGAATTCATTTAAGTCATAGCTCTGATTTTGACCCTTGAAAGTTGTATAATTTCCTTTGCTACTGGGAGTAGCGCATTGGTTAAATTAACATTTTCCACTTCAAAATTGTCTTGGCTGAATTTTATGCCCAGTAAAGCCAGGACAGCAAGATGGACAGCAAGCAATGCTGTAACATTGGGCACCATTTGGCAGCACTTTTTCTGGCCCCTATCTTTCCCTGCTGTAATCTTCCAATAACGTAGGAGATTTTGGATGGTGCCCTTGCCCAAGGGAATAATTAAAAACTTCAAGTAGCCAAGTAAGGATCACTGAAGTGCCCCTACCTGCTGCACAGGGATCTTGTGGCATTGGCAGCTGATGTTAAACCAGGTGAATTTTCAATGGGTTAAATCTTCTTTTTGGGGTCTCCATGCCAATCAGATCCACTCCTTCCCCACTCTCACCCACTCTCTTCCAAACAAAATGTTGCATTTTGCATTCCTTTCCAGCCCGTTCCACACAACACACCATCCCCCTCTCTAGGTTGTACCAGGCTGATGCTGGTGAGACCTCAGAATTGTCTTTGTTCAATCTCAAATGGGGCACACCTCTCAGAGCAGCAGGTCTTGAGAGAAATTGCTGGTGTTGCAAGGACCAGAGAGCTGTGGGTCAATTGAGTGGTGGGACTAACTTCCTGATGGTGTGCTAATTAACAGTATGTTAGCTGTTAACTGGCTGAGGAATGAGCCTACCAGGTGCAGATGGGTTCATCCTTGACTTTTATGCTCAAGAGTGGAGTTAGCAGGCATCCAGGCATAAGTGTAAGATTCAGTCTTTTGTTTCTTGTCAGTTAATAGAAGTTAAAATTTCTAGTGATGGGTTGGGGTATGCAAATGGCTTTGCTAAAAAATCCCAAATGGCTGAAATCTGTTTTGGAAGTTTGTATATTGCTGCTGCTTGTAGCTACTTCTGTCAGTAGATTAGTACTTATGATATGTCACACTCATCTGCCTCACCCTATCTTTGCATATCCACTGTAGGTCATGTCACAATCATGTGTCATTCAACACCTAGGTCAACCATTTTTCTTTGCTGTCCTCCATTTTGCCTCTTAGAAGGGATCTGTTTCACTGTTAACTCTTGTTTTCTGAATGTCACTTTTTGAGTTGTTTTTGCTCTTGTATTATCTGTTTGTTTTATGATCTGTGTATATCTTAGCATACATGTTAGCATCCACATTACAAAAGTCTGTATTTCCTTCCATAAAACTTTACTTATTATTCAGGCTTCTGCAGCATAGGCGAGAATGTATCATTTAATGAGGTTTTTGCTTGTTTTAGGCTTGAGTTTTCTTGTTGTTAACATATCCTTAATCATCACAAACTTACTTCATACTGCCTTCTATCCTTCTAGAACATAGAACATAGAAAAATACAGCGCAGTACAGGCCCTTTGGCCCTCGATGTTGCGCTGATCCAAGCCCACCTAATCTACACTAGCCCACTATCCTCCATATGCCTATCCAATGCCCTTTTAAATGCCCATAAAGAGGGAGAGTCCACCACTGCTACTGGCAGGGCATTCCATGAACTCACGACTCGCTGAGTAAAGAATCTACTCCTAACATCTGTCCTATACCTACCACCCCTTAATTTAAAGCTATGCCCCCTCGTAATAGCTGACTCCATACGTAGAAAAAGGTTCTCATGGTCAACCCTATCTAAACCCCTAATCATCTTGTACACCTCTATCAAGTCACCCCTAAACCTTCTTTTCTCCAATGAAAACAGCCCCAAGTGCCTCAGCCTTTCCTCATACGATCTTCCTACCATACCAGGCAACATCCTGGTAAACCTCCTCTGCACCCGTTCCAGTGCCTCCACATCCTTCCTGTAGTATGGTGACCAAAACTGCACCCAATACTCCAGATGCAGCCACACCAGAGTCTTATACAACTGCAACATGACCTCAGGACTCCGGAACTCAATTCCTCTACCAATAAAAGCCAGTATGCCATATGCCTTCTTCACGGCACTATTTACCTGTGTGGCAACTTTCAGAAATCTGTATACATGGACACCAAGATCCCTCTGCTCATCCACACTACCAAGTATCCGACCATTAGCCCAGTATTCCACCTTCTTGTTACTTTTCTGCTAGCTTCTGTATCACATCTACCATCTTCTGTTATGATTTGCTCGAAATAAGTAAATATTAAAGTTCAATCTTCAATCTAGTTTCTTCTAACTATGATTATTGTTGTGTTTTTTGTGTTCATACTCAATCCATATACTAAAATTTTAGAATGGACCTGTTCTATAATATTTCATAAAGCAACTTCTGATTCTACCAGTAGCATTATGTCATCAAGAAGCCACAAGTTTCTATACAAGACCCAAATATCCAATCCAGTTTCTATTACCAATATGAATAAGTCACTTGAGTTAAATGTCATGATACTTCAGTCAATTAGATTATTTTTAAAATGAAATTATTTTTTGTTTTGCTTTCTGCAGCTGGATCTAATCTAAAAATGGGTTGATATGCAGGATTATTTTTATGACAAAAGTGTTTCTTTCATGACATTTCTCCTTGTGCTGCAACTACTTCCTCATAGTTGGACTTCCTGCAAACTCTATCATTTCTGCTGTGTTCATTCGCATTGCAACACTTCAAATTATGGTAACAACAAAACTAGATTTAATTCACGGCATGTCACGGAAACACACACTGCAGGAAAGGCCATTTTAGTCATCATATTGCCTATACTATCTCAACACAATGTCTTTAAGATAATATTGTCAAATATGGTATTGCTTATACAAAAGAACTGTAATTTAAAGCATCCAAACATCTGAAAGTAATTCAAACATATATAACTAAATAGAGTCTGGAAATCAAGTATAGCCTAGCAAGTCATGCCGATCCAGATCTATTATAAGTAAAATAGTTAGTTGCTTTAATTGATGCCATTTAGAAAAGTATTGGCACATAGTTTGCAACCTGATTGAGGTTTAGAAGGAAGAGTACAAATAGAGATGATCGAATGCTGTTTGGACCATTATAACTTTGAAACTGCTCACCAAAATGGAAAGCAATTGTTTAAGCATGCAAAATGTCAGACTTAAAAGTAGAAAGACCTTGGAATGCTCCATTGGTTGCTGAACACAGCAAGGTTACTGTTTTCCCTTCTATTTCTCTTTCTATTTTGGAATTTTAGTCACACACTCACGTACTAGAACCTGAAGAAAGATTTGTTATCTTTCTGTTATCTGTTAGTGTTCATCTCATGCAAACTTTTAACTCTGGTCTAACATTCTTTTTTTAAGGTTATCAAAAAAAAAAAATTGGCCTCCAGTGCCAGACAGATTGAAAGAAAAATTGGACTTACATTCATTGA
The DNA here is from genome assembly GCF_020745735.1 of Hemiscyllium ocellatum. Classification (NCBI taxonomy): domain Eukaryota; kingdom Metazoa; phylum Chordata; class Chondrichthyes; order Orectolobiformes; family Hemiscylliidae; genus Hemiscyllium; species Hemiscyllium ocellatum. The sequence goes on from NC_083402.1 coordinate 50,608,028, forward strand.
ACTTCGTGACCTCAAGACATCTCAAATTGCTCCATAGCCAATTAAATATTTTTGGCAAGGAATGTTTGCAATGTAGGGAAATACAACAGCATTATTATGAATTACAAAATTTTACAAAGCAGCAATGAGTCGGGTAACCATATAATCTGATGCCAGAAACTTCCAAGGAGTGGCAATCATATGCAGATTGAGTTGGAGTGAGTGAGAGATACTGGGCCTGGCAGAGGGCCAGTGGAGGAATCAGGTCTCATGCCCTAGTGGTGGGGGGAGGCGGTCACATGTTAGTTCATGGCGGTACAAGATCAAAGTCAGATCCAATGACAGAGCTTGGGGAAGGTTGGATCCTAGATGGATAGTGTGGCCAGATCTGGCAACAGGGGAAGGTTCAATCTCTGGTGATGGGGGTGGGGGTAGGGAAGAGGATAAGGGTGAGAGTTGAGGGTGCTGTCAGGTCAGAAGCAAGGTGGTTTTGGGTTTGTTGCCAGGCAAGTCCTTGGGCGGGGTGGGGGGGTTGGTGTGTCAGGTGTATCAGGTATCAAGGTTAGAGAGTTTGTCATTCAATGATAGAGGAGACAGGTGTGTCCCGGTGGGAGATGTTGTATTAGGTCCTACTGTTGGAGCAGGAATGATGTTTCAGGGTCTGGATGATATAAATGATCTGGGGTGAGGATGTGGTATGTTGGGGGTCAGTTAATAGTTGCTGATCAGTTCCCTTTGAGTCTATTAAATCGGGAATCCTGCAGGTCCCCATGTTAAACCTTACTTACCTTCAGAAATGATTATTTGGCAATTGGAAAATCTCAGCCAAGTTGATTTCATTATACTGAGTAAGGAATAAATGCTGTCCAAGTTACCTTCTCTGCTTTTCTTCAAATGTTGTGATCTTTTGCATACATCTGAGAGGAATTTAAACACCTCATCTAGAAGCCAACAGTTATCACAATCTCATCAATATGCTGAAATATCAGTTCAGGTTATTTGTTCAATGTTGAATCCATAATACTCTGATATAGAGGCAAGTGTGGCACCATTGAACCAAGGCTGACAATCTGAAGCCTTGATAAGTGTACATCAAAATCTGCTCATACCCTTTCAATCAGTGGTGTTATCCTTAACTCTGAGCCAGTAGGCCCAGGTTCAACTTCCACCTGCTCCAGAGTTGCATCACAACATCCATAGAGTCATAGAGTCTTGGAGATGTACAGCACAGAAATAGACCCTTCAGTCCATGCCAACTAGCTGTTCTAAACTAATCTAGTCCCATTTGCCAGCATTTTGCCCATATCCCTTTAAATCCCTTATTCATATACCCATCCAGATACCTTTTAAATATTATAATTGTACCAGCCTCCACCACTTCCTCTCACAGCTCATTCCATACACGCACCATCCTCTGTGTGAAAACATTATCCCTTAGGTCCGTTTTATATTTTTTTCCCTCTCACCTTAAATCTATGCCCTCTAGTTCTGGATTCCCCAACCCTGAAAAAAGACATTGTCTATTTACCCTATCCATACCCCTCATGATTTTATAAATCTCTATAAGGTCACCCCTCAGCCTCCGAGCTCCAGGGAAAACATGCCCCAGCCTATTCAGCCTCTTCCTATAGCTCAAATCCTTTTACCCTGGCAACATCCTCATAAATCTTTTCTGAACACTTTCAGGTTTCACAACATCCTTCCACTAGGAGCGAGACCAGAATTGCATACAGTATTCCAAAAGTGGCCAAACCAATGTCCTGTATAGCTGCAGCATGACCTCCCAACTTCTATACTCAATGCTCTGACCAATAAAGGAAAGCATACCAAACGCCTTATTCATTATCCTATCTACCTGTGACTCCACTTTCAAGGAACTATAAACCTGTAGTCCAAGGTCTCTTTGTTCAGCAACACTCCCCAGGAACTTACCATGAAGCGTATAAGTCTTGACCTGATTTGCCTTTCCAAAATGCAGCAACTCATTCTTATCTAAATTCAACTTCACCTCTTACTCCTCAGCCCATTGGCTCATCTGATCAAGATCCCTTTGTACTCTGAGGTAAGTTTCTTTGCTATCCACTCCACCTCCAATTTTGATGTCATCTTCAAACTTACAAACCATACCTCCTATGTCACACCCAAGACAGGTTGATCCCAAAGTATCTATAATTCGCATTCCTGTATGACTTACATATTGAGTTCCTTTGAGGGGATTGCATTGTGGGATTCAGGAAGCAAACTGTGGAGAAGAGGTGGATTTGGAAAGGAAAGGCTAAGGGAAGAAGTAACCAGCCACAACTCATGTTCCAATTTGATGGAAGAAAACAGATATTCAGAATTTAAAGGTTGAATTATTTGAAAGAAAGTAATTTTTTATATATCAGCAATTGTTGAATATATTGATTTATTTGTTTGGAGGCTTTCCAAACAGGGCAAAAACAGAGTTTATTACCAGTTTGATTCTTGTTCATTGGCCCTAATTTTACCTATAATTTGATAAATTTTAAATTGATTAAAATTCTGTAGACTAACAGCATATAATCTATAAATTATTTCAATGAATAATTTATTCATTCGAGCATATCCTTGGCTTACAAAATTTCTAACATTGCTAAGACTGTCTCAAGAATTCTCATAATGGGGCTACATCGTCTCTGGAATTCGTAAATGGCTCTGGTTGGGAAAAGCAAATGGAAAGGAGCTTTACTTGGTTTTCCTACAGCACAGATACAAATTGGTTGCAGGGATATTAGTGTGAAGGTTATATAACATAATGTCACCTATAGTGATGACAGGATTGTCGAATGTCTAAAGCAATGCCAGCCCAGCAGGCAAAAAACAAAAGTCTCAACTGCCCTGACATGAGGGGTCTCTTGCAATCTATAACTGGCCTCTCTAAGATCCAGGTGGCTAGCAAACACCTACCATGAGTTTCACTTGAACCTCAAAAACTCTCCTTAATCTCATCTTAAAGCTGGCAGCCAAGTATCGGAGTAGATAAAATAATGACTCACATTGGGATGAAAAATAGTGTTAAGCATCAACAAATTCACAAAGTTGTTTGAAATTATTGAGTGGTCTAGTCCTGCCATTGTGCAATATTAGTAATCAAAAATATCGATTTCAGTATGAATAAAAGCTAAATACTGTACATGCTGAAAGTCTTAAACATCTCTGTATAAACTGAAATACTGAAAGGATATCAACAAAAGGTTTGAAAGCAACATGAGCAATATCAGCATAAATATTGTTCGGGGTGGATATCTCATTGTATATGGAGAAAGTGAGGACTGCAGATGTGGGAAATTAGAGTCGAAAGTGTGCTGCTGGAAAAGCACAGTCGGTCAGACAGCATCAGAGGAGCAGGAGAATTGACGTTTCGGGCAAAAGCCTTTCATCAGGAATGAATCTCATTGTATATATCTTATTAGTTAAACTTTTTTGTGATTATTTAGGCTTTTCAGAATGTTTCCACACAAAGTTGCTGGAAGTATGAGTTGATAATGACATAGCCATGTCAGCATGTCATTAAAAACCTTGATCAACGCATGACTTGAAGGTGCTGGTGTTGGACTAAGGTGGACAAATTTAAAAATCACACACCAAGTTATAGTCCAACAGGTTTAATTGGAAGCACTAGCTTTCGGAGCACCACTCCTTCATCAGATCAAGTGGTTGTCTGATGAAGAAATGGTGCTCCAAAAGCTAGTGCTTCTAAATAAACCTGTTTGACTATAACCTGGTGTTCTGTGATTTTTAACTTTGACCAATGCAGTCAAGTAATTGAGCCATAAGAAGAAATGCTGAAAAAAAAGGGTTAATTAGTGACTGAATTTGGTGTTGGCACAGAAAGAGAAAAAGAGTGACCAAAGGAGAAAATGAACTCATGAAGAGGAAAAATATCATGAAACAAAATGAAAGGAAAAGAAAATGAATTTAAAAAAAGATATTTTAAAAATTTTCAAAAGAAAGAGCAGCCTGAAGAAATGAGACTCCACACATTTAATTGTTCATTTCCTGGGCAAATGAGGTTGATTGGCACTTGTACATAATAAGCTATTTTTATAACTGCACTTAACCCATTAATTACTAGACTTAGCTTGTTGTCCCAATGTTAGTCAGTAATTAATGTAAAAGTGAAGCACTGACATGAAAATACTGGGAAATGTATTCCAAGGTGCTGTTTCATAAAGGTGGTGAGGTATCACAAATCAGTGGGCAACTTGGGGTAATATGCAGTTATAAAGCCACAGAGTCCTAGAGATATACAGCATGGAAACAAACCCTTCAGTCCAACTCGTCCATATCAACCAGATATCCTAAATAAATCTAGTCTTATTTGTCAGCATTTGGTTCATATCCCTCTAAACTCTTCCTATCCATATGCTGTTCATGGATAGAATAAATAAGTCTTTTCCCCAGGGTGAAGGAGTCCTAAACTAGAGGGCATAGGTTTAAGGTGAGAGGGAAAGGATTTATAAGGGACCTAAGGGGCAACGTTTTCACACAGAAAGTAGTGCATGTGTGGAGTAAGTTGCCAGAGGAAGTGGTAGATGCTGGTACAATTACAATATTGAAAAACATCTGGACCACTATATGAATTGGAAGGGTTAAGAGGGATATGGGCAAAACCCAGCAAATGGGACTAGACTTATTTAGCATATTTTATCAGCATGGACAATTGGACTGAAGGATTTGTTTCCATGCTGTACATCTCTATGACTCTATGATTCTATGAACATCCTTCCTATAGCTGGGAGAGCAGAACTGCATGCTGTATTCCAATAGTGGCCTAACCAATATTCTGTACAGCCGCAACATGACCTCCAAACTCCTATACTCAATGCACTGAGCAAAAAAGACAAGCATACCAAATGCCTTCTTCAGAATCCTATCTCCCTGTTACTCCACTTTCAAAAAAACTATGAATCTGCACTACAAGGTCTCTTTGTTCAACAACACTCCCCAGGATCTTACTATTAAGTAGATAAGTCCCGCCCTGATTTGCCTTTCCAAAATACAGCACCTCACATTTATCTAAATTAAACTCTATCTGTCACTCCTCAGCCCATTGGCTCATCTGAAGATCCTGTCATACTCTGAAGTAACCTTTTTCGCTGTTTACCATAACTCCAATTATAGTGTCATCTGTAAACATACTAACCATACCTCCTATGTTCACATCCAAATCAGTTATCTAAATGACAAAAAGCAGTGGACCCAGAACCACTGGCATACCACTGGTTAACAGGCCTCCCTGTCTGAAAAGCAACCCTCCACCACCACCACCCTCTGTCTTTTAACTTTGAGCCAGTTCTGCCTCCAAATAGCTGGATCTTCCTGTATTTCATGTGATCTAACCTTGCTAACCAGTATACCATGCAGAACCTTGTTGAACATCTTACTGAAGTCCACACAGATCATGCTCACCTCTCTGCCCTCATCAATCCTCTTTGTTATTTCTTCAAATACCTCAATCAAGTTTGTGAGACATGATTTCCCATGCATTCATGGGGTATCGATTCTTTGCCATAGTTTGTGCATTAATAACAGTATGTGCGGTACAGACAGGACTTTTTTTGACTGCAATATATAGGCCATTAAATGGCTTAATGGAAACTTTTCATTTGGACAGTAACATTAAAAGAAAAGATGACATTGTCTAATGGGGGTTTGAAGGTCATGAGGGACGCCAAGCCCCAAGAAATTTTGGGCTAAATTTTACCAGTTCTCAGTTGAGGCAGGATTGAAGGTAAGTGGGGTGATCAAATCACAGGGAGCTATGTCAGATTGGATCCCCTGCCCATTCCAACTATCATGACAGTGATAGTAGGATTCCAGCAAACAGGGTATTGGCCTCAAACATACATAGCCATGTGTACAAGGCCAGTTAGGGACCATTTTGTAGTGCTGCCAGCACTGTGTTAGCATCACTGACAGCTAACCGGAGGTCACCACCCAGCTGACCCGGGAGAAATTGTTTTAGAAAGTAAAGCGGGAAACTATGGGTGGGGAAGAAAGCTGCTGCTTTAGTGATTTCCCCAAAGGATTTCCCCTTCAACACTCAGCCCAGTACTTCTTTTAAAAATAAATTGCCTCTTTTCTCTTGGTCCCTGATCTTAAGCTGCCCTCGCAGTGACCACTACCTTCTGCTGAGGTTGTTGAGCCACAACTCTTCAGAATGAGATGCTTTCCTACACAGGCTCTTATCCCAAGGGCAGCCACTTAATTGTTAGCCACAAAATTTAGGCAAAAGATCTTGCCACCCTCTCTGCTGATTCACCCTCATCACCATTCATGCGTGCCAGCAACTTACACTTTACTGCAATGTTGTTCATTCTGCCTATTGGTAAAATTCAGGCAAATGTTGACATGTGCTGGAGAATGGTTCATGCTGTGCCCGTTTTTCAAAATGAAGTCAGAGTTTATCCACGTAATTACAGGCCAGTTACCGTCTGTAGTAGCAAGCATTTCAGAGTCTTTAATTAAGGGTGAAATTACCACTTATCTAGGTAAAGAGATAATAGTTATATGTAACCAGTGATGGTTTCATAAGGGACAATTGTGCTTGACAAACATCCTAGATTTTTTTTTGAAGGGATCATAGATCTGATTGAAGTAGATACATGAATGTTTTTTAAATCAATTTTATTAATTAATCAAAAATGGTTACCTCTCATGAGACCTGCATTTGTTAAACATCCTTACCACTCTTGAGAAACCTTTAACAAGATAACATTGGAAATTATTATAGGAGGTATGAAATTCAAGGCTGAATAACCATTAGATTACAGATAGTTTGTGTGGAGGGATCAGAGTATAGGAGTTACAGGCCAACTTTCATACTGATTTGAAGTGGGTAAGGGTTTAGTTGAGGTTCACCTCTACCATGTATATCAAGGATTTGGATATACATCTAGTGGGATTGGTGTCATGTTTTCCAGATAATACCAAACCCATTCTTTAGAAAACTAAAGGAAGCATAAAGAGATAATGTTAAGATGAGGAAATGAGGTTCAGAACTGACAGAAGAAATTTAGTGCTTTTAAAAGTAAAGTGGTTAATTTTGGTTAAGATAAGTAGCTGTAATTAAACTTTGAATGAAAGATGTGAGTGAAATTTGTCACCGCCTCTCTGGAAAATTTATATGTTTGAATGCACTATGCTTCATTGAATGCATTGTGCTTTTTTAGAAGATAAATATTCCACCAGGTCCTTTAAAGTCCTTTTTTCCTGCTCCTAGAGATGGATCCCTGAAAAAGATTGTCACAATGCCAAAAGTTCTTTAGGAGAGAAAAATGACAATATTGTTCAAAGTCTAGTGCAACAAATTAAAATTAGCATTCTAAATTTTGTCAATCTTGTATGTAATAAATGGCTGAGGTGCTTAATTTCTTCTTCTTTTTGTGTCACTGTGTATTTCAGACAAAGAACGCAAAAACAAGAACAATAGGGAAAAGATTAACTTAAAGAAGAGCAATTCTGAAGCATTATAGCAGTTGCCAAGAGAGTAGGAGAAGCCTGAATGGAAAGGTTTGAATTTAGGCATGAGCTCTGAAAGTCCTTGGGTGACAATCATGACAGTTACAAAAGGCAGCAACTTTGTGTTCTACAGCTTTATCCCACAGTTCTTTCTCAAGTCAATAGAGTGGCATATCACTTTGGAACAAGAATCAATTAAGATAAGAGGACTGATCTTATGGTTGTGTGTGTGAGTACATTGAATTAGTCTCAATCATGGTGACCCCCCAAGATTGGTTAGCCAAGCCTAGTGAGTAACCAGGATATAGGCCATATTGTACTTGAACATGCCTTATTGTTCTCAGGACAGAGGGAGATAATGGTGTAAAAACTGAAGTACAAAATCTGTCATTTACAATACCTTTGAAGTCAGGAAAACATTCTTTTCTCTAAAGGTAAATTTTAACAGCATGCTGTTTTACTGGGACTAACCGGTGGTGCACTGTAAAGACTCAGCAGTCAGTCAATGTTATCTGCCTAGATACAACTCAGTCAATTGCTAAGTGGTTAGTGCACCTCTCCGAGCAATTGAAAATGATATCTACTAAAGGTTTGACATGTATCACTGATTAGTGCTTGGCTGGTAAATGTACAGTCACCCGTACTTCAAGTATAGTGCTTATTTGACTTTCCTTTACTGATCTCTAAGTTTCATTTAACGTTTTTGTTTTCTCGCTTATCTTTCCTCACCAAATGCTGACAATTTTTGTTTTATCTTCCTACCCTTGTGAAGAATCTCTTGCCCCATTTATTTTCCAACATTTGTACATATGGAAAGAGCAAAAGAGCTGATGAAATTAAGAGGGGAATCAGTAATTTCTACAGCAGCAAATATTGCTTTTGTTTGAATGCTGAACATTGAGAAGTGCAATCATGTTGCTGCACTCAAATTAAAAAATACAGACAGCAGACAAAAAAACCACTGTATTTCCAGTCGTGTTAAAAGATATTCAACCTCACTAACATAAAACCAATCAGTAATTATGCACATTTAGAATGAGACATCTTCTTGCAGTAGCTCTTTTTTTTGTTCTTGTCATACATGAATATGATAGCCATTTCATATCTAAGGTATTGTGTTTTAATGTTAGATATTAAGAAATAAATATTGAATCAAGGAAATTAAATTGCAAAATAAATTATTTATTATGTAATAAATTATCTTTCTGTGGAGCAAATGTTACAATTTGGGTTAGATTAGATTACTTACAGTGTGGAAACAGGCCCTTTGGCCCAACAAGTCCACACTGACCCACCAAAGTGCAACCCACCCTGACCCATTTCCCTACACCTAACACTATGGGCAATTAAGCATGGCCAATTCACAAGCCTGCACATTTTTGGACTATGGGAGGAAACCGGAGCACCTGGAGGAAAGCCACGCAGACACAGGGAGAATGTGCAAACTCCACACAGACAGTTGCCTGAGGTGGAAATTGAACCCAGGTCTCTAGTGTTGTGAGGCAGCAGTGCTAACCACTGTGCCATCATGCAGTACTGCTGCAAATATAATTACCTCCTGTGTGTCAAAAGTAAAACATATATGTTTCCATTCTTCTCCATTCTTTTTGTTGGGTGTTGTCTGATTGAAGAGGATGGCTCTTCTGTAATTCAATGAAATTCTTATGTGACACCATTCAAGAAGCTTTCATTGGCTCAGGACAAGATTTCTGCCCTTTTCTGGGGAGGTATTTCGGTCTCTGAGAACTATAAGATAATTAAATAATTGGAACTCTTTAATCATTGCAGCTCCACAGGATTAGTTATCATTGCTGAGTTTGCATAGGCCTCAGCAGTAGTCACTGGAGCCTAATGAAGAAGTGCATTGAGGTTGTTCCCAGTGGGATCATGCTAGGAGCACCTGGAGAGATGTTTGAGGGAAGGAGGTGAAACCCCGCAGTCTGGCCAATCGGGAAGAGTGGGACAGGCAGACTTCAAGCCTATCTTTATCCTGTGCCAACTGAAGAGTCTCAACTGAACCAATGGTAGTTTAGCTGCCCAATGCCTCTCCTTTCATCTGTAAATTTGTGGTGAGCTCATCCTTAGGCAGCTAGGCACTAGGAAAAAATACCCATTAAATCTGTCTGGTAAACCACCTCTGGGAGAATATCACATTCTTCCCAAGATACCTTTTAAATCCACTTTAAGTGGTAGATAGAAGGATTTGCCACTTAACATCTCATTTTAAAGGTAGCACCTCTGACAGTGTTAACCCAGATCTCTTGGTAATGGCTCTGGAGTGGGATTTGAATCCACAAGCTTCTGACATGAGGACAAGTAGTTGCTACTAAGATATGACTGATAGTTGTAGTGAGCTTCCCCAGTGAAACTCAAAAAGTAGACTGTGTGGATAATATTTCAAAGTGAAAATACATTACAAAGAAAATAAGTAGGCATCGTTATAATACAATGATTTGTATTTAATCTTTTTAATCCTCCCTCCGGTCAGTAAGAACAAATTTGTTTTTGTTATTTCTTTTAAACACACAGCCATCATGCTTCAATAAGAAATATACTTTACTAGAAAATGAAGGAGCTAATTATAAAAGTTTGCTTGAATTAAAGAAAGAATAATTTTATTAGTTACTAACTTTGAGAAAAAAAATGCAACATCAAGTACACAAACAAACACAGGTAATATGTTTAAAAAACGAGCATCTGATATAGACAGGAAGAAATAAGACTATGTAGTTTATACGTTTTCTTTTGAGTCTTTGAGGTATTAGGTTTTTAACCTAAAGCCATAAATGATTACTTGTTGACTTATATCATAGCAATTGCAGAATCTGCAGATATTTGATTTCTTGGTCAGTTGTCATTTTCCAGGTTGCTGTTTCCTGAGATACTGTCTGCTTGGATGATGAGAGAATGAACTGAGTAAGAATAAGAGAGAGGGAGAGAGAGAGAGAGAGAGAGAGAGACGGGGGGTGGGGGGTGGTGGTGGTGGTGTGTGTGTGTGTGTGTGTGTACACATGTGCACATGGGAAATAGAGAAGGAGAGAAAAAACCAGCTTGTATTCTCAAAAATGTATTTTTCCTTCCATGTTTTAGATAAAAATTATAGTTTCAGTACAGATAGTTTTGTTTACTTTACATAGATCTCGTAAAGTTTGCCTCACTTTATATTCAGGTGATTATCCAGCCATTTGGGTCAACGTTTCTTCCATTTAAAGAAAATATTTTAGCCCATGAAAGGTCTCAAAGATCACAGTCAGATGACAGAAGTTAAAATTTAATTGTTCATTTTTGTCACAATCATAGTGATGTCAAAGTGCCTGGGTAACCTCAAAAGGTAGCCAGAAACATTTGAATTAATATGATTGAGAAAAATGTCTACTGACTAAAACAAGAAAAAACATACCAATAAATTTCAAAATAATTACACCTCCTTTTATAAATACCTGACAATAAAATATGTCTTAATATATTTGTCCACACCAGTACAGTGATACTCTGCTGCAGAGAAGAAGCAACAGCTCAAAAACACCTCTTCCTCAGGACAACTGTTGTCTTCTGTTCCCAAAAACTTGTACCTTTGGGTTTAACCTCTGTATCACTCAAAGACAGAAAAATCATGCCTGGAAGATGTCATCCTTATTTTGAGAGACTGACAAGGGCAATGCTTTCATCAAACAAAACAAATGGTCTGTGAATCATCTGATATTATACTGCAGTATAAATGCATGCCTTTCTCTAGATGCATGCCTATCTCTAGATTTTTTGCAATTTTAACTAATTTAAGAGGGAAAAAAAGAACATCTCATGGTGTGCAGGCCCCCTTTTAAAGTCTTCTCAATAGCCAAATTGTTTCTTTATAGATTCCAATTTTCAATTCTTGCCACACCAAAGGTTTATGTGCGATCCAATCAACTATCCACCCACTCACTCACTCAAGATTAGTTTTCTCATTACGCCAATTAGCTCTGCAGTGGGAGCAACAATGTTTTAACTCTCTTAAAAAAGTGGTTTTTTTTAAATGAGACTAGCTCAGTAATTAGCCATTTACATTTAAAGTACTGTTAAAAGTACCTGGAGCAATTTACAAATGCATGTTTACCTGTAGTTTGAGAAGCTGATGCATTTACCGATTCTGCTTCTCATAGAACCATCCAACTTTACATCACAGGAGGAGGTCATTTAGAAAGTCATAACCCTGCTGGCCGATAAACCTTTCCAATGTAATCTCATTTTCTAGTTCATAGTCCATAGCCCCGTAGGTGTCACACACCAGGTGCATTTGTGACTATTTTTAAATGCAGTGAGGGTATCTGTATCCTCCATCATTTCGGAATGTGAGTTCCAGAGTTCCATCAGTCTGTGGGTGAAAAAATTTCTCAACTTCCTTCCAATTCGCCTACCCCTACTTTACACTTCTGCCCCTAATTCTGGATCTTTCTGCTAAAGGAAACGCATCTTTTCCATCAGTTTATGTAGGCCATGCAGAATTACAAATGCCTCTGTTAAATCTCCTCTCAGTATTCTCTGTTCCAAAGACAACCCCAAGCAAATCCAATCTTCGCTCAAAGGGAAAATTCTTTATTCCTAAATTCCTCTGTAACCTCTCCAGTATGAGAACATTCTTCCTGTAATGTTGCAGCATGAGCTGTATGCAATATTCTAACTATGACCTGACTAGTATTTAATAGCATTCTAGCATATCACCCTGCTGTTATAATTAGATTAGGTTAGATTACTTACAGTATGGACACAGGCCCTTCGGCCCAACAAGTCCACACTGACCTGCCGAAGCGCAACCCACCCATACCCCTACATTTACCCCTTTACCTAACACTACGGGCAATTTAGCATGACCAATTTACCTGACCTGCACATCTTTGTGACTGTGGGAGGAAACCGGAGCACCTGGAGGAAACCCACGCAGACACAGGGAGAATGTGCAAACTCCACACAGTCAGTTGCCTGAGTCGGGAATTGAACCCAGGTCTCTGGTGCTGTGAGGCAGCAGTGCTAACTACTGTGCCACCGTGCCACCCAAATCTATGCCTTGACCAATAAAGAAAATTATTCCCTGCACCTTCTTAACTATTTTATCTACATGTGAATATGTGACACAATGTGAGTGAGTTGAGAACTTGGATGAGTTGTTTAAAAATGAAGAGTCATCCTTTTAGGACAGAAATGAGGATAGTTCTGCTTTGCTCAGCAAGTAAGACTTTGTATTTCTATCACAAAAGGTGATATTAGTGAGTTTATTGGATAATTTTGAGATGGAGGTAGATAGATTCGTGTGAGGCAAGGGAATCAAATGTTACAGGAGGTTGACAAAAATATGAAATTCAAGCTAAAAACAATCAACCATATCTTACGGATTTAAAGAACAGGCTGGAGATGCTGACTGGCTTATTTCTGCTCCTAAGTTGTTACAAAATTACAAAATCAATGTCTCAGACACCATCCCTGGGTCTGCCTTGTCTAACCAGCAGGATAGCACTAACAAAGTTAGAGGCACAATAGAATGCAATTAGGAGGGAGCATCCCTGTGAGTCCTCAATATTGATTCCAGTCCCTTTGAAATCTCCTGCTACCTACCAATAACCACCCTCTCTCCTTCCTTCCATTGGCTGATGAATCAGTGTTCCGTAATGGTGAATAATACTTGGAGAAAGTACTGAGAATGACAAGGATGTGGAATGTGATCTCAGTGTGGGATTTCAATTTTCACCAGGGGTGGCTAAAGGACATTGTCTGCTAGATTGGGTCTGAGGCAGTTGTTGTGGGAAGCAACAACAGGGAGAATACACAACCTCACCAATCTGCCTGCCACAGATGCAGCTGTCCATTACAGTATCAGTGAGAGACCACTGCACAGTCTTTGTGGAGACAAAATCCCATCTTCACATTGATAATACCTCACAAGATGCTGTTTGGCTCTGTCACCATGCTAAATGAGGCAAGGTTGCAGGTGTGAGTGCAGTGGCATTACTGAGGTGAAAGTTAACGTACAAATTCATTTGGCAGTTAAGAAGGCAAATGCAATTTTAGTATTCATTTTGAGAGGGCTACAATACAAGAGCAGTACTTCTGAGACTGTAAAAGGGGGTTGGGGAGTTCTAAAGTAGAGGGCATATTTTTAAGGTGAGAGGAGAAGATTTAAAAGGGGCCTGAGGGGCAACATTTTCACACAGAGGGTGATTTGTATGTGGAATGAACTGACAGAAGAAGTGGTAGATGCAGGTACAGTTACAACATTTCAAGGCCTTTTGGACAGGTACATGAAAATCAAGATTTAGAGGGATTTGGGCGAGATGCAGGCAGATAGGACTAAGTTTTGTTTAGGTAACTTGGTCGGGTGGATGAGTTGGACTGAATGGCTCTTTCCATGTTTTATGACTCCATAATTCTATAAGGCTGTGATCAGATTCCATTTGGAATATTGCACACAGTTTTGGATCCTGTCTCTGAGCAAAGATCTGCTGGCCCTGGAGGGATCCAGAGGGGGTTCCTAAGAATGATACCAGGGAGAGCGTAAGTCTCCCATGGCCATTCCCCTCTCAAACAGGTATATTATTTTGGATAGCCTTGCGGGGTATGTACTCTCAGGGGAAAGCAGCAGCAGCAGCAGCAGCCAAACACCACGACTGGCATTGTATGCAACAGTGAGAGGCAAAATGTAGGCGAGTGGTAGTGAAAGGGGACTCTACAGTCAGGGAAGCAGATAAGGGTTTTGGTGACCATGAGCGAGACTCCAAGATGGTTTGTTGTGTCCCTGGTGCCAGGATCATGGATGTCTCTCAGTGGGCACATGATATTCTGAAGGGGGGGGGGGGTGACAGTCATACTTTGTAGTTCATATTGGTATAAACGACATAGGCAGGAAGGGAGGTGAGGCCATGCAAAGCAGGTTCAAGGAGTTAAGTGAGAAGTTGAAAAGTAGGACCTTTAGAGTTGTAATCTAGTGACTACTTCCTATGCCATGTGCCAATGAGACTAGGTACAGGAAAGCATGTTCAGATTTAGTTAGAAGTTTGGATTAATCCACACAACGATGATGTTGTAACTGTTACAAAAACTTGGTTGAGAGACATAATGTGGAGGTGCTGGTGTTGGACTGGTGGTGGACAAAGTTAAAAATCACACAACACCAGGCTGTAGTCACAGGTTTACTTGGAAGTGCGAGCTTTTGGACTGCAGCTCCTTCATCAGCTTTGAATAGTGCTCCAAAAGCTAATACTTCCAACCTAGTGTTGTGTGATTTTTTTACTTGATTGAGAGAGTGAGACCAGACTGACAGACAGCATAATGTCCAGGAACTTAGATGTTTCAGGCAAGATAGAAAGGGATATAAAAGAGATGGGGGAATTGCTTTACTGATAAGGAAGAGTATCACAGTTGTACTGATAGCAGGCACCTTGGGGTACTCATCCAATGAGGTCACATAAATAGAGCTCACGAATAGGAAGGGTGCAGTCACTTTTATGAGATTGCATTATAGGCCTCCCAACAGCCAGCAGGCCACAGTGGAACAGATTGTGGAAAAATGTAAAACAACAACAGTGTCATTGTTGTGGCACTTATTAGAGACTAGGACTCACTTAGTGCAAGGGGCTTGGAATTTATTAGGTGTGTCCAGGACAGAATTTTATGAAACAATATGTAAATAGTCTAACTAGGGAAAGGACCACATTAGTCTTGATATGAGGGAATCAAAGTGATCAAAGTTTCGATTGGGGAATATTTCAGGAACAGTGACCATAATTCTGTAAGATTTGTTACATATGAATAAGAAAAAGAGTAGCTCTCAGATGAAAGCATTAAAATATTAAAGACTAACTATGAAAATATTAGGCAGCTACTGGGAAATGTACATTGGGAGCAGCTGTTTGAGGGTTATTCCACATCTGGCATCTGGGAATTCTTTAAAGACCAGTTGATTAGAGGTCAGGACCAGCATGATCCTGTGATAATGAAGGAAAAAAATGACAAGATTTGGGGACTGTGGATGACGAGAAATTGAGAGCTTCATCAAAAAGATAAAATAGGCATACATAAGGTTTATGAAACTGAAGACAGACAGAGCTCTAACAATATTCCAGCAATAGTACTAAAGATTTATTCTGCAGAACATGTGGCATACCTGCAAGCTGTTCTACAGTTACAACACTGGCATCTACTCAACAATGTGGAATATTGCCCAGGACAATCCAACTAGGCTAATTACTGGACCATTAGTCTACTCTTGATCATCAGTAAAATAATGGAAGAGGTAATCAACTGTGTTATCAAGCAGTACCTGCTGTCTGGTACCCAGTTTGGATTGCATCAGGGCCAATCAGTTCCTGACTTTATTACAAGCTTTGTTCAAAACTGGACAAAAGCGTTGTATTCCAGAAGTGAGGTGGTAGTGACTGTCTTTGCCATCAAGGGCCCATTTGACTGATCCCAGCATCAAGAACCCCTAGCAAAACTGGAGTCACTAGGAAGATGGTTGTAGATGTTGGAGGTCAGTCATTTCAGCTCCAGGACATCTCTGCAGGAGTTCCTCAGGGCAGTGTCCTATGCTGAATTATCCTCAGCTGCTTCACCAATGTTCTTCCCACCACCATAAGGTCAGAATTGGGGATGTTTTCTGATATTTGCAAAATGTTCAGCTCCATTTGTCTCTCCTCAGATAATGAAACAGTCTGTGTCCAAATGCAGCCAGAACTGGACCATATCCAAGCTTAGGCTTAAAGATGGCAAGTAACATTCATGTCACACAAAGTGACAATTCAACAAGAGAAAATCTAATCATCATCCCTTGAAATTCAATATTATGACCATCAATGAATCCCCCACTATCATTATGTTGAATTACAATTGACAATAAACTGAGCTGGACTATCCATTAAATCCATAAGACCAAATCAGAATATAAAATTTCTGCAGTGAGTAACTCATCTCCTGACTCCCCCATGCCTGTTCACTAGCTACAAGTCAAAAATTAGGAATGAGAATGCTGGCTGTTTGATCATGTTATGCATTTCTAAATGCTCTGCTATTACATCATTTAGGATGGACACTAACATTTTCCCAATAACAGATATTAAGCAAACTGGCCTGTAGTTAACTGTTTTTCTTATAAATAAATAAAGATGTTACATTGGCACTTCCCAATCCTCTGGGTTTTTTCCAGAATCTAAGGATTCCTGTAGGATTACCATCAGTACATCTACTATCTGCAGTTAAGTCATTTACTATCCTCTGATGCATCTCATGAAGTCCAAAGGGCTTGTAAGTCTTTAGTTTTCTTATCATTTTTTTCTCCAGTGATAGTCATTGTCTTTATTTGTTCTCATCCTTTTATTTCTTAAATATTCAGTAATTCGGATATATTATTACTGTCTTCTACAATTTGGTCACAATGGCCTCCCCTCCTTCTGTTTCTATCCTGTTGTCCTTATCTTTATTTCTCTTTTTCTTCTTTTTGATGTCTTCCCCTTATGTAGGCCCGGCTGGACTGGAATGGGCTGCAGGCCTATGCAGAGTAGAAACGGCCACCGGGTTGGAGGTCCGTGTAGGACAGGGACGGCCAATGGGCTGGAGGTTCAAGCAGAGCAGGGATGGCCACCTGGATGGAGGCCCGAGTGGTGCAGGGACAGCCACTGTGCTGGAGGCCAAGTGATGCAGGAGTGGCTAATGGGCTGGAGGTCCGAGCAGAGGAGGGATGGCCACTGGACTGGAAGCCCAAGCAGAGTGGGACAGTTGTTGGACTGACGACCAGTGCAGGTGGTCAATAGCTTGCGAGACAGGTCAGACCATGTGTGCAAGCCCCCTGCATTGATCTACTGCAGGCCCTTTATGGAAAGACTGCAATGCTTATCTTTTTAACTGTATTTCTCATTTTTCTAACTTATGCTATGAAGAACTGTAAGTAATGTAACTTTTTTCTCTTTATTTCTCTATTTTGTATATAAGGTTAGGACCAAGGTACATTGTGCCTAAAGTGGCACCACCATGTGGGATGACACCATGAAACTTTTCACTGTACTCCTGTACTTCTATACTTGAATATACATGACAATAAAGAGTATTTTAATTCTATGCTGAAGTTTTATGCAAAATATTTATTCAACTCATCTGAATTTTCCTGGTTCCCCTTTAATATTTTCCTTCGCCTCATTCTCTAAGGACTCGATGTTCACTTTAGCTTCATTTTCCCTTTTTATATAATCAAAGCAGCTCTTGCTGTCCATATTTATAATACTTGCAAGTTAATCCTCAAAGATTACTTATTCCCTCTTGTATTTATGGTTCTTTTTTGTTAGGTTTTAAGATTTTCCCAGTTCAACTAAGTTTTGTCCCATCTTTTAATCTGATGCTGTCCTTAACTTGCTTGGTTAAACATGGTTGGGTTATCTCCTTCCAAAAATCCTTTTTCCTCTCTCAAACATGTCTTTGCTGTGAGCCGTGTACTTAAATGTCTGCTATTGTTTCTCAACCATCTTTTCTGCTAAACTCTTTCCCCAGTCCACTCCAGCTAGCTCCTTTTCAAAAACTTATTCACTCATGGGACATGGGCATCACTGGTTGTGCCAATATTTATTGCCCATCCGTAGTTGCCCTTGAGAAAATGGTGGTGCACTGCCTTCTTGAACTCTTGCACTCCACGTGCTATTCGTGACGAAATTCCAAGATATTGACCCAGCGATGAAGAAACAGCGATATACTTCCAGGTTAGGATGGTGAGTGGCTTGGAGGGGAACTTTTAGGTGGTAGTGTTTGCATGCAACAGCTGCTCTTGTTCTCCTATATAGTTATTGGCTTGGAAGGTGTTGTGTCTAAGGATCATTGTCAAATTTCTGCAGTGCACCTTGTAAATAGCACACGCTGCTGCCACTGAGTGTTGGTGATGAAAGAATTGGATGTGGTCCCATTCAAGTGGTTTGCTTTGTCCTGGCTGGTGGCTCAGTGGTTAGCACTGCTGCCTTAAGTGCCAGGGACCTGGGTTCAATCCCAGCCTTGGGTGACTGTGTAGAGTTTTCACATTCTCCCTGTGTCTGCATTGGTTTCCTCCCACAGTCCAAAGATGTGCAGCTCCGGTGAATTGGCTATGTTAAATTGCCCGTAGTGTTAGGTGCATTAGTCAAGGCAAATGTAGAGAAATAGGGGAATAGGTCTGGATCGGTTACTCTTCAGAGGGTTGGTGTCAACTTGGTGGGCTGAAGGGTCCATTTCCACATTGTAGAGATTCTAAGTAAAAGCTTCATGAGTGTTGTTGGAGTTGCACTCATCCAGGAAAGTAGGGAATATTCCATCCCACTCCTGCCTTATTTTTGTAGATGGTGGTTAGGCTTTATGGATTCAGAAAGTCCTAGACACTGTATTTATGTGACAAGTCCAGTTGATTTTCTGGTCAATGGCAACCCCCATGATGTTAATAGTAAGGTATTCAGTGATGGCACCACTATTAAATGTCAAGGAGCAGTGTTTGATTTTTATTGTTTCTTATTGAAGATGGTCATTGCCTGGCATTAGTGTGGTGCAAACTTTGCTTCCCCCATTCCTTTGTAATTATCCTTATTTAAGTTTAACAAAGATTTTTTCTCCTTCCCAAATTCCATTCTCTCAAACTACCATGTTGTGGTCACTGTTTCTGAGAGAATCTTTTTACTCTGACATCATCATACACTATCAGGTCAAACACAACCGGATCCACGGCATATTGTTCTCAGAAACTCTCCCAACTGCATGCTATGAATTTTTCCTCATGGTTTTGTCTGCCCATCTGTATATCCAAAACTACATGAAGATTAGAGACGGTTAATGTACTGCCTTTATTAATTGCTGCCATTGTCTCCTGATTTATCCTCTGTGCTACCATATATCTACAGTTAGGGGGCCTATAGACTACTCCTACTTCTTTCCCTTTGTATTTCTTACCTCCACCCAGATGAATATTATGCCTTTAGATTCAAGGTCATTTTTACTGTCATACTTATTCCATCTTGTCCAAAGTCTTATTGCACCATGCTTTCCTTCCTGCCTATTGTTTTGAAAAGTCACTTACCGTAGAATATTTAGTTCCTATCTTTGCACTCCTTGTCATTCAGAGTTTCCCAAAGACCAAAACTTTATTGGGTGCATCAATGTGGCAATGAAGGGCCCTTTACATAAGGAAGATTCAGCGAGGTTGGGTAACCATAACAGTGCTTACTCAGTGCTGGAATTAAGCAACACAGTCTAGATTTTCCTCAACTGATGGGTATAGGTTTAAGGTTAGAAGGGAAAGATTTAAAAGACCTGAGGGGTAACTTTTTCACACAGAGGATAGTGCATATACAGTACTAACTGCCAGAGGAAGTGGTAGAGATGGATAAAATTACAACATTTAAAAGACTTTGGACAGGTGTATAGATAGGAAATGTTTCAAGGGATATGGGCTAAATGCAGGAAAAGAGGATTAATTCTGTTTAGGAAACCTGATCATCATGGACAAGTTAGGCCGAAGGGCCTGTTTCAGTGCTGTATGCCTTTACGACTCTATGACAACAAGCAGGAGAGATATTCAGAACTATTGTGTTCTGTTCATGGTGTCCGGGCATTTTTTTTCATAGAAAGGATCGGATTTAACTTACCATAGCTGGCTGAACCGTGTGTGAAATACACAAAGGTTAGAATCAAGGCATGCAGATCAACAGGAAAGTGTTTGATGTGATTGCGATATGCGAGATATAAATCATGATAAGAAACTGTGAAATTGAAGCAAGGTAATAACTGGTCAGTTGGCCT
This sequence comes from Hemiscyllium ocellatum, assembly GCF_020745735.1. Classification (NCBI taxonomy): domain Eukaryota; kingdom Metazoa; phylum Chordata; class Chondrichthyes; order Orectolobiformes; family Hemiscylliidae; genus Hemiscyllium; species Hemiscyllium ocellatum. Next base: position 50,628,260 of record NC_083402.1, read on the forward strand.
AAAATCAATGCCAGTTGACCAGCCATTTTGGAGAATGTAACTGCTCCAGCCAATTTATTGTGAACTTGTCTGGAGGAGTCTGCAGCCTAGGAGGATCAGAAACAGTCAACCTGATGCACAGACTTACAATTCTCAACAGAAGGTCAATCACATGGTGGATTGTATATCAGCCAAATGCAAGGGGTATTCGGGCTGAGAGGTGCCTAAGGGTACCAAACAAATCCAGGAGGTTTGAGTTTGAGGTATGTAAGGTTTCGACAGAAATGTGAAGTTTTGCACAAAGGTTTACTTCTTAATGAATCATGGGACTTTGTGTATTTTGGATGGGAGCTAAGGTTAAATTGTAAAGACATTTAAATCAAGCAAACTAATCATCGTGTTTCATGAATTAGACAAACATATCTCAGGGCATTAGGAAGTTTATTTTAATAAATGGGTTTGTGATTAAGCCAAATGCTTTGACTGTGTAATGTTTTCTTTTATAAATCCTAAAGTCCAAGAATGTGGTGGTGGTGCTGGTGGTGGGGGAAATTGGGGTGGGAGGGTGGATGGAAATGATACGGGAGGAGGGGAGTGGTGGGAATGAGAAAGGGAACCACTTAGATATTAATTTTGAATTATTTTATTGAAGAGTTGGACAGAAATGATGTTTGAATACCCTTCTTCAGTGCTATAACCTTTCGTTTTCTGATTCCTTCCCAATAGCCTCAACTTCTGATGGAAAATTTAGACATTAGAGTGGGAATGCTTTTGCCCTGCATTAGATCTTTCAGATATTCTTACTGCAGGATATTTATATTAATGGATTCAAACATACTGTGTGGACATCTGGCTGTTAAAATTATACAGGCCTATCGGAGCATACTATTCCAAACTCCAAAAAGATGAGAAGGCTCATATTGCAATGTTAGTGCTCCACCTACATCATTAACATGAGTCCATCAATATCATTCATGACATCAAGTGGATCTTGATTGTACAACAGCCAGATTCAAGAAAGGTGTTTTCTGAAGAATAACTGCAGATACCCATGACCTTTGTAATACCAAGTTACTTAAATTCACACAATGTCACATTCACATACTGTGTATGGCAGTTCTGAAATTTGAGATATCAACTGTCAGTGAACTTATATATGTAAATGTGAATTTGGATAACTAATTGAATTTATTGTAATAGTGCAAATGAGGTACCTCTGACGTGAAAAAGAAAAAGAAAAAGACTTATTTGATGATTATTTGAAAAGGAACTGTCTATCCTTGCCTGCTTTTCATCTCATGTCACTTGATATTGATTAGAGATGTTGGAATGACAGCTTTGACCCCATGACACAGGAAAATGATGATTTTCTCTTGTTTGTGTAGAGGAATCAGTTTATGGCAAGTGAAATACTTACTATGTTAGAGAGGAAGCAATGCCCCATTATAAATGTATTTCAGGTCACGTGGCACTAACAAGTGACAGCCACAAATGACTCATTTAAAGCTTAGGTACAAGCTTTCAGTGTCTTTTCATTCTCATTCTTGTCAAGGTCAAAGTGGTTTGCACATTCTCCCCGTGTGTGGGGGGGGGATTCTTCCAGGTGCTCCAGTTTCCTCCCAAAGTCCAAAGATGTGCAGATTAGGTGGATTGACCAAGCTACATTGTCCCACAGTATCCATGAATGTGCAGATTAGGTGGGTTAGTCATGGTGAGCTGGTTAGCAAGTCATGGGCAAATTGTTTTTTGTCCATTTTAAAGCTGCAATAAGGAAAGGTAAGGGTTCTAATTTTTTTTCATGTAAACAACAATTAAACGTTTTTAACTGTTCTAAATTTGGGGCAAGAGCTTCTCTCAACTAAAGGTTTTGCTGGGAATGTCAAACCTGTGTGTACATGGTATGCAGCATTTGAGAACTCTTAAATGTTCCTGGCAGTTTGAGTGACCGTACCTTCAAGAAATGCCACTGGTTTGATCAGTTTAAATTCCGACCTTTGGAGTTTAAGCACTGGCTGAAGGTAGTGCATCTGCAAAGCTGGAAGTTACGTGGATAGCACATTTTTAGATATGGTCACCCTGCAGCTTAAGGAAGTACAGTCAGGGAAGGAAAGAATGGTCCTCAGTCATTAGAAGGGAGGCAGCTGGTAGTCAGGAAAGTCCCAAAGTGCTGCTCACTCAAGAACAGTTTTCCTGTGTTAGAAAATGGTGAGAGTGATGGTTCCTCTGAAATTGAAAGGACCCTGACAGTAATTTTCAAAACCTGTCTGGACAAAGGAGAGATGTGAGAGAACTGGAGGACAACTAATGTGATACCATTATTTAAATAAGGGTGTAGGGATACACCAGGCAAAATCAGTGGTAAGGCAACTTTTGGAAAGGTTCTGAGGGTGGAATTAGTCTCCATTTCGAGAGACAAGGCTTAATGATATTATCAGCGAGAGGTAGTTTCTGACAGATTTAATTAAGTTTTGCGAGGACGTAACAAGATGTGTGTATGAGGGCAGTGCAATGGACGGACTCTACATGGATTTCAGAAAGACCTTTGACAAGGTCCCATGGAACACTGGTCAAGTAGGTGTTACCCTTCGGGATCCATAGAAATTTGGAAAATTGACCTTGTGGCCGGAGGCAAAGGGTGATAGCCAAAGGTTGTTTTTATGACTAGAAGGCTGTGTACAGTAGCATACAATAGGGTTTGATGTTGGGTCTCTTGCTGTTTGTCGTCTAGTTTAATGATCTAGACATGAATGTACATGGTTTAATTATTAAGATTGTAGATGACATGAAAAATGGTGATGTGGTCAATTATGAACAGGAAAGTCTTAAACTACAATATAATAAAGACAGTGGAAAATCGAACATACTCTGAAAAGTGTAAGGTGATGCATTTTGGAAAGATTAACAGGGCCCCAGGGAGTTTTTGTTAATGGTAGGACCCGAGGAAGTACAAAGGATCAGACATTGGTATGCATTCCACAGATGCTTGAAAGCAGGCATATAAAGTGTCAAGAAGACATGAAAATACAAGAATAGGGAAGTTATGGAGCATTATAAAACATTATTTTAGCCACAGCTGAAGTATTTTGTACAGTTCAGGTCACCACACAATAGGCTGTGATTCCCCATATGAGAGGTTACAGAAGATATTCACCAGGATGTCAGACTGGAGTGTTTCAGGTATGAAGAGACACTAAATAGGCTTTGGTTATTTTCCTTATATTTGAGCAGTTTGTAGTGAGTACCTGGTTGAGGGGCACAGAATTATGAGTGGCATAGAAAGAGTAGACAGGAAGAAACTTTTCCCCTTAATAGAGGAGGCAATAATCTGTAGGCACAGTCTTAAGGTAAGGTCAGGAAATTTAGAGAGAATGTAGGAAGAATATAATATATGGTACTCACTGCCTGAGAGCATGGTTGAAATGAGACCCATCACAACATTGAAGAGATAATTAGATGATCACTTGAAGTGCCATACCATACAAAGCTATAGGCTAAATTCACAAAAATGCGACCAGAGTAGGTGCTTGATGACAGGCAGAGACATGATAGGTAAAAGGGCCTCTCTGTGCTGTAAAACCTTATGACCCTTTGACACCGGACCTCAATCACAGCCTTTAAAGGGAATATCAACATGTAAAGTCAGAGAGTCAGTGAGTTGTACAGCACAGAAACAAACCCTTCAATCCAACTCGTGCATGCTGCCCAGATATCCTGAATTAATCTAGTCCCATTTGCTAGCATTTAGTCATAGAGTCAAAGAGTCATAGAGATGTACAGCATGGAAACAGATCCTTTGGCCCAACCCATCCATGCCGACCAGATATCCAAACCCAATCTAGTCCCGTCTGCCAGTACCTGGCCCATATCCATCCCAACCCTTCCTATTCATATACTCATCCAGATGCCCTTTAAATGTTACAATTGTACCAGCCTCCACCACTTCTTCTGGCAGCCCATTCCACACACGCACTGCCCTCTACATGAAAATGTTGCCCTTAGATCTCTTCTATATTTTTCCCCTCTCACCCTAAACCTATGCCCTCCAGTTCTGGACTCCCCGACCCCAGGGAAAAGCCCTTGTCTATTCACCCGATCCATGCCCCTCATGATTTTATAAACCTCTATAAGGTCACCCCTCAGCCTCCAAAGCTCCAGGGAAAACAACCCCAGTCTGTTCAACTGCTCCCTACAGCTTAAATTCTAGAACCTTGGCAACATCCTTGTAAATCTTTTCTGAACTCTTTCAACTTTCAGAGCATGTTTCCAATAGGAAGGAGACCAGAATTCGACGCAATAATCTAAAAGTGGTCTAACCAATGACCTTTACAGCTGCAACATGATCTCCCAACTCCTGTATTCAATACTCTGACCAATAAAGGAAAGCATACCAAATGCTTTCTCCACTATCCTGTCTACCTGTGACTCTACTTTCAAGGAGAGACATTTGTGAGACATGATTTCCCACGCACAAAGTCATGCTGACTATCCCTAATCAGTCCTTACCTTTCCAAATACATGGATTCCCTCCAACAACTTGCTCACCACTGACACCAGGCTCACTGGTCTATAGTTCCTTGGGGCTTGTCCTTATTATCCTTCCTAAACAGTGGCACCCTAGTCAACTGAGGTGATTCCTGATGAAGGGCTTATGCCTGAAACGTCGAATTTCCTGTTCCTTGGATGCTGCCTGACCTGCTGCACTTTTCCAGCAACACATTTTCAGCACCTTAGTCAACCTCCAGTCTTCCGGCACCTTACCTATGACTATCGATGATACAAATATCTCAGCATGTGGCCCAGTATTCACTTCCTAACTTCTCAGAGTTCTAGGGTACACCTGATCAGGTCCTGGAGATTTATCCAATTTTATACGTTTCAAGGCATCCAGCACTTTCACCTTAGATTAGATTCCCTACAGTACGGAAACAGGCTTTTCAGCCCAACAAGTCAATACCAACCCTCCAAGGAGTAATCCACCCAGATCTATTCCCTTACCCCACATTCACCTCTGACTAATGCACCTAACACTATGGGCAATTGAACATGGCCAATCCACTTGACCTACACATCTTTGGATTATGGGAGGAAAACAGAGAACCTGAAGGAAACCCACGCAGAATGGGGAGAATGTGCAAACACCACACAGTCACCAGAGGCTGGAATCAAACCCAGCTCCCTTGTGCTGTGAGGCAGCAGTGCTAACCACTGAGCCAACATGCCGCCCCAACCACTTCCTCTGTAAATTGGGCATGTTTCAAGATATTCCCTACATTCTATATCTTCCATGTCCTTTTTCATGGTAAACACTGATGCAAAATACTAATTTAGTATCTCCCCCATCTCCTACGGCTCCACACAAAGGTGATCTTTGAGGGGTCCTATTCTCCCCCTCGTTACCCTTTTGTCCTTAATGTATTTCTAAAAACCCTTTAGATTCTCCTTCTATTTGCCAAAGCTATCTCATGTCACCTTTTTGTCCTCCTGATTTCCCTTTTAAGTATACTCCTACCGCCTTTATACTCGTCTAAGGATTTACTCAGTCTATCCTGTTTACGCCTGACATATGCTTCCTTCTTTTTCTTAACCAAACCCTCAATTTCTTTAGTCATCCAGCATTCTCTATGCCTACCAGCCTTTCATTTCACCCTAACAGGAATATACTGTCTCTGGACACCCGTTATCTCATTTCTGAAGGCTTCCCATTTTCCAACCATCCCCTTACCTGTGAACATCTGCCCCCAATCAGCTTTTGAAAGTTCTTGCCTAATATCCATGTAAACCCTTCCTATTCATACACCCATCCAGATGCATTTTAAATGTAATTGTTCCAGCCTCCATCACTTTGTCTGGCAGCTCTTTCTCTGCCTTCACCACCCTCTGCATGAAAACGTTGCCCTTTTGAAATCTTTTCCTTCTCACCTTAAACCTTTGCCCTCTAGTTTTGGACTCTCTTACCTTGGAAAAAGACATTGTGATTTTATAAACCTATATATAAAATGCATTTTATAAACCTCCCCTGGCAGTTCATTCCATACACATGCTACCCTCTGCATGAAAATGCTTCCCCAAGTTATCTTCAATATCTTTCTCCGATTGCATTCTATTGGTCCCACTTGATTTTGTGGGATTGGTGGTTATTTGCAGCAGTTGGGTGAATCGATGGGACTTGGTGGGTTGGTGGGGAAGTGGGGGGACGGTGTGTGGGGGCTACCACTAGGAAGGTTTTGGTTCTTAACAAACCTCAGCATACCATCCCTCCCAGTCACAGATACGATTGTAACATAAGAGAGAGCATAAGAGGGAGATGGGACATCATAACAAATCAGAAGACAAACAGCTCGAAAAAAGGAGGAGGACAGGGGAAAAAGGTCCCTAGCAGGACTCCTTTAATACCATGTCACCTGGAATGACTTTTTTTTTATCTTCATGTAAACCAGACTCTTCTGTTAGTTGTCATGGGTCACCACAGAAGAGTTTCACAGGTATTGTCACCCTTAGAATCTAGCCCTGCCACCCCAGAACAGAAAAAGCCACTGTAACCAATGATTTAAAGGTAACTCTAGTTTTGAATTGCTTTGTTGATCCTACTAAGTTGGAATTGGTCACATACATACATTTCCCAGTTAACCCATTGACTGTTGCATCAAAGAGGTAACAGAGATTTTTTATGCCAGGAGACAGAATTTACTTGCTCTCCTCAAACAGTAAGAAGCATGTAAAACATGCATATATAGGGGACTTTCCCATTATGTGCCCATTTAGCTCTTCATTCATCTGGCACAGTGGTTAGCACTACTGCCTCACAGCACCAGAGACTCACATTCAATTCCTGCCTCAGGCAACTGTCTGTGTGGAGTTTGCACATTCTCCATGTGTCTGTGTGGGTTTTCTCCGAGTGTTCTGGTTTCCTCCCAAAGTCCAAACATGTGCTAGTTCGGTGAATTGGCCACGCTAAATTGCCCATAATGTTAGGTCAAGGGTCTATGTGGGGAATGGGTCTGGGTGGGTTGCTCTTCGGAGGGTCGGTGTAGACTTGTTGGGCCGAAGGGCCTGTTTCCACACTAAGTAATCTAAAAAAATCTCATTGCTCAGACATATCATGATGTTAAAAGTTGCCACCACTAAAATTGGCACTGACCATGCTCGACCCATGATGCTAATGAATGCTTACTACCCAGATGTTAGGGTCATGATGGGGATTTATTCTGTAAAAATCTATTAGTACAGCAATCCTTCCACTGATCCCTTACTTACCTGAGTGGAAGCACCAACTCATGAAGATCTGCTGCAAGTTCCACAACTTGGTCATAATGATGACAGAAACTTTGGAACATCCACTGTCAAAAGGAAGGGAGGGAGGAGGAAGAGGAGAAGGAGCATGTGGAAGAAAGAGGAGGAAAGAAGAGGGAAAGTGGGCATCATTATTGCTGACAAGCTTATCTCAATGTCTGCTGCCATGAGTATAACCCAGATTCATATTTCCCAATGGTTCCACATTGTATTATTCCCCATTTACAGAGCATTACCTCTTGGTCAAAATGCTAAAATAAAACTCACTATAAAACAATTGCACTGTGATATTTTCCAATAACACAATCATGGCACAGTGGTTAGCACTACTGCCTCACAGCGCCAGAAACCCGGGTTCAGATCCCGCCTCAGGCAACTCTCTGTGTGGAGTTTGCACATTCTCCCCGTGTCTGCGTGGGTTTCTTCCTGGTGCTCAAGTTTCCTCCCACAATCCAAAAATGTGCAAATTAGGTGAATTGGCCATGCTAAATTGCTCATAGTGTTAGGTGAAGGGGTAAATGTAGGACTATGGGTCTGGGTGGTATGTGGGTCTGTGTGGACTTGTTGGGCCGAAGGGCCTGTTTCCACACTGTAAGTAATCTAATGTAATAATCGATGTGAACATTAATAAATGACCCTCGTGACGCCTCTTTTTGTCTGTCTTGTGGATCACTTTGCTTGGTCTAATGCTCCGAGGCAATAGAATCCCAATGGCTGTAGAATAGCTGGTGGAAGGCTATGAACGTTCAATGGGTAAAATGTGAAAATGGTCTCAGAGAATGTCCTCAAGCAGCCTTAATGGATTTGGGTTAGTGGAGTGATTGGAACCAGATGGATCTTGATAGGACCAGGTTAACAACCCCAATCAGGGAGTCCTGGCTGACACATATAAACAAGTGAAGAAAGATTCATGCACTTTGTGTCTCTCACTGTGTCTCACACCTGCACACACACACACCATGGGTGCTGGAGAAAAATAAGCACTACCGCAATTAGGCGGAAAAAGGAAAAAAGGAAAAAAAAGTAAAAAAAGAGAAACTAAAAAAAATCAAGTGTCTTTTGAGGTAGTGTGGGAAAAAAAAACAAGTATCTCAGAGAGTCTCCCAATTTCAGGGACTGATTCTGAGCTGGCTGATCACAGCCAGTGTACAGTGTGCTTGGATAATGGGTGACTTGATGATGGGATACCAGCCTTTGTGCAGTTATTTCAGCTAGGATTAGAGTTAGGGTTAGGGTTACTGGAGCTTGATTGCTGATAAATAACAGAAAAGATCCTGGTTGAGTATCAGCAGTGGGAGAATGAATGCCACCACCTGGTATGAGGGCAAGTTCATGCTCCTCGGAGGCACTTCCAATCCTCTTGGCATGGTGCTTTATCAGTTCTAACCATCTACTGAAGCGTTGATTGTCAGGCTGGGGAGAGACCCTAAAACTAGCTTTGCACATAAAGATCCACTGCCTTGGTGACAGAGTCTGAGTCCACAGAGCAACATGCTGATATTACATGACCTCAACTGAATGTCCACTGTAATACTGAGACATTGGGTGGCTTCTATTTGTGCTGCATTAGAAGCTGAGACTTTGGTCAACAGTATGTTTATGAATGTATGGAAGTCTTTTTCTGTCCAATGTCAAAATCTTCATCTGAGTTCTCACCAGACACAGTGTATGACTTCACCACCTGGGAATTTCCCTTGTGCTATAGTTTCCCTTTCACTGATAGCTGGCTACTCTTGCCTAATGACTCACCAGCCAAGCTTTCACATGGAGGCAGGACCTGCATCCACTAGCTGTAAAGACCTCAAAACCACAATATTATTTTGTATGTTCAAGCAATTATTTGACTGAGTTTCTGTCTTTCAGGATCCTCAAGTACAATGTCCCCCTTCAAGAGCTGCCAAACATTCAGAGGACTGATGGTTCTTCATTCTCTGCAGTGCCACGCTGGAAGAAATGGCCTCTGTTGTTACAGCAGTCAGTCCCTAACCAGGAATAACGATGAATGTCAGAGAAGCAGGGAAGTATGGCTGTTTTGTTGGGGGAATGAGTGAGGCCCCCATGACAGTGACTGAGGATGATTGGCAGACTTGGGCAGGAGCCAATGAAGGGGTTGCCCTTTCTGCTAAGGAGAAGATGCCGGAGCAGAAGGGACACCTAATGGCCTGCAGCCTGTCTGTAGCATTGGGAAAGCCCATCACTGTTGAAAGAGTCACTATTGAGAATGACTGGCTTCCACGCTGCAGGGTCATTCTGCCTTGGTTGATTAGTCCAATACTGCAGCCATAGACTCAGCCAAAGCTGGGGCAATTGGTGTTTTATGAAGGAGGTGGGTAGGACACTATGAAATCTGCTAAATGTAAGTAGCAAAGGGAAGAGCCCTTTACCTTGCTAAGTTTAATCAGGTCTTAACTGTATCAAAGACAGACTGGCCATCTGACACCTACTGATAAAATTCCATCAAAGACAGTTAGATGACAGACGCTGCTGCCTGTTATCCTACTTCATTTTATGCTTTACTGCCAGCTCTCTCCTGAGGTTATGAGCTACAGAGTATGTAGAATTCCTGCCATCATATGCAGATCTTGCCACTATGCTTCTGTCTAAAATACACACAGTGCAGAGCTGGTGGCTCTGAGTGTCAGATTCTGGATCAGTGGTGCTGGAAGAGCACAGCAGTTCAGGCAGCATTCAAGGAGCAGCGAAATCGACGTTTCGGGCAAAAGCCCTTCATCAGGAATAAAGGCAGTGAGCCTGAAGTGGGGACTTCAACAGTTTCTTCAATTCCCCTTCCCCCACCTCACCCTAGTTCCAAACTTCCAGCTCAGCACTGTCCCCATGACTTGTCTGGACTTGTCCTACCTGCCTATCACCTTTTCCACCTATCCACTCCACCCTCTCCTCCCTGACCTATCATCTTCATCCCCTCCCCCACTTACCCATTGTACTCTATGCTACTTTCTCCCCACCCCCACCCTCCTCTAGCTTATATCTCCACGCTTAAGGCTCACTGCTTTATTCCTGTTGAAGGGCTTTTGCCCGAAACGTCGATTTCGCTGCTCATTGGATGCTGCCTGAACTGCTGTGCTCTTCCAGCACCACTAATCCAGAATCTGGTTTGCAGTCATTGTTTTTACCCCACTGTGAGTCCCAGATCGAGTGACAGGTTGCATCAGTGTCTTGACCAAGTAACAGTTCTAGTATATCTGGAAACCTAAAGGGCAAAGGGTAGTATTGACATGAGGGAGGTCAGGTGAGAAGGAAGCAAATATTGCAAGGGCACACCAAAAGTGAATTGTCATCATCATTGATTTCTGAATGAGGGTGAAATGGAGCAAGACAACGCAAATTAGGTAGGGGCACACCATTATCCTCTGTGCTGTCAGGCTAGCGAGTAACCTTGGTCTCAGTACGGGCAGCTCCAATATTTACAATACCATCTCCTTCATGAGAGTGAGCACATGCAACACATCTACAAATATCATCATCCCCCACCCCCTACACACACCCACAGCCAGTCACTGCTCTCTTAGGATCACTCTCCTCTTTCATCACTCGCCAGTAGAGCAAAACTACATCTCAACATAAAGAAATTCAGATTCACATCAAATAGTGCAGGTCAGCTTTGAGATTCACTGGCCTTCCAAAGAAACTGGGACCAACATTGATGTGCACAGCCACTCAACAGCCCTTCAGAACTCAGCTGAACACAATATCATAATAAATAGCAAGTTTGCATGTTTCCTGTGTCACTTTGATAGACATGAGTCAATTAACCATCACAACTTATGTTGGATTTTGGAAGCTCTCGGAATTTAGCTCTGCTAATACTTTATTTTCCTTCCTGAGTATGTGAGGGAGAAATTAACGAACTGACTTTGCAACAAACATCAAAATCATCAATTAAAGTTGTGATGTTTATGTGTGATTTCTGCTCACATTTACTCTTTGTTTTATAACAATTGACCACTTACTGTGAAAATGCAACATGATCACTCATCCCTTTTCAGTAAATATGAAAAGAATTCCAGAAATTGGCTTCCATTAATTCTTGGCAAACTGGGTACAAGTTCTTGTCAAAAGTCTGGCACAGTCATACTGAGAATAATGGGCGGATAGGAGCAATTAATGCAGCATTATCTCACATCGGGTTTGTAAACCACATGAACAAAACTGTGACAACACATTGTCATTTCAACTTGAGATGAGATTATTTTCATTAAATCAACACCTACTTCTATCGACTATATAAGATTACTGATACACTGGTCACACCCATCCATTTCTTTCACAGCTAATACATGAGTGTAATCACAAGACAATAATTTCACACAGCAGTTCAGATATCATAAACCACTAAGTAAACCTAAGAAATGCATTCATATTGGAACAATGATATTAAAAAATGCTTAGAATGATCACACCCTCCTCCCTCCATATTTCTATTCAATACTTGAAGTCACTTGTAATAAAAAGAATGGACGTGGTGTAATTTTAACTTTTGGCAGAAGTTGAAATGGCTGGTTGTTAATCATCCATTAACTTCAAAGCAAAGGGACATTGGGCAAGTTGTATACTGTGTAGCCAAACCATGATTGTCAGGTTAGTGCCTGTACTGAAAGTAAAAATCACCAGTTAAAGTAAGATCAGATGTGCTTTTGTCTGTGAAGGCCACAGTTGGTAATATCCATACACTTTGTGATTTATTTCCTCTCTACTGTGGACAATTCGTGGAGGGAGTTTACAAATAAAACCAGAACATTATCAAATTTAATTTTTAACATTGGAACTTCTTGACATTACAAAAATGAGAGACACAAGGGATATAATTTAAACTAGTAATCACTTTCATCCACGTATGTTTCTTTATTGAATCATACACTAATAAATAATTAGTCTCTGTGATCCAGAAATTTCAAGTGGCATCATTTCTTTGAACAAGGGTAATTTTTGCATTCTATCTGTATTGTGCTTGTAACACTTATCTATGTTATCCTATAATTTGTAAGGAAACAGCTGCATGATCTAAATAGTATATTGACTATGTTTGTTTTCTGTGTGTCATTTGGGCACAGGCCCAGCATCATATGCATGAATACTGTTGGGGAAATGTTGGCATGATGTCAATTTGCCCTTTATTGGTAAGCTATTAAAAAAGAAACTGTCAATACAATTCATTTCATTACCATCTTTAAAGTGCTTTTTTCCAAAAATAACAAAGCATTGTAATTTTTTTTGAAATAAATATAAAGCCAAGTTTCCCAGATGCCTAAATACACTGTTTTAGGATGTGTTACAGTAGTTATGTGACTATTTGAAAGAAAAAAAATTCCAAGGCTAAATGAAAAAAACAGTTATTAATGCTTAATGAAGACATCTTCTACATTTACATGTTACTGCAGACTGTATTTTATATGTAAATGTGTTTGATATGGATTTTATGCAGTGAATCCCTTCAAGGGAAGTAATTTCTTTCACATCAAGTGATACATATGTTTGCTTGATAATGCTCTCATGTATACAAACCTTAATTTCTTACTCACTAAAGAATGACTTCCTCAAAAAATATAATTTTTAAATGTATTTGAGTTCATTCAATTTGTTGAAACCAATGTTTATTGGAAGGAATATACCAGGTCCCAAAATTTGATGACCTTTCATGTACCCCTAACCTATGTCCTTGACATTGAAAGGCTTACCAAATCCAGGAAAAGGTTTCCTTATTTTGATCTTCTTCAGAGACCCTCTACAGTATGGAAGCAGGCCCTTCAGCCCATTGAGCCACACCATTTTTCTGGCAGCAGTTGGAATGGGAGGAGTGACAGCAAGGATCAGAGGCTCAACGGGAAGGTAAATTTAAGATATTTAAAAGATATAACAGCTTACCTAGTATTCAGGCGGAACGCACACTGAGCAGGAGCAGACACAGGACTGCTGGGTAAATGAGGCTTTATATTTGGGTGGCTGCTTCACCTGAAACACTACTCAGCTAGTATCTGCCACCCATCCTCTCCTCTAAACACAATAAAAGTTTTTGTGTGCCGGATTGGTAAGGTGACTAGTTTCTTTTTATTTAGGTTTCAGTGGTCTCATTGGAAATTTAGAATAGTAGGAATGGAGGTTAGGGCAGTTCAATGTTCCTCCTGCAGAATGTGGGAGGTAAGTGCCACCAGTAGTGTCCCTGCTGACTGCATGTGTGGGAAGTGTACGCAACTCCAGCTCTTCGAAAACCACGTTTAGGGAACTGAAGCTGGAGCTGGATGAACTTCGGATCATTTTGGAGGCAGAGGAGGTTATTGAGAAGAGTAACAGGGACGTAGTCATACCTCAAGTACAAGAAGGTAGTTGGGTTACCACCAGGGGATGGGAAGGGAACTGGCAGGCAGTGCAGGGAACCCCCATGACCATTCCCCTCAACAACAAGTATACTGTTTAGGATACTGTTGGGGAGGGGGTGGAGTGGGGGTGGGGGGATGCGGGGGAGCGGGGGGGTGGGGGGGGGGGGGGGGGGGGGGAACTTACCAGGGGTAAGCGACAGGGCACAGGTCTCTTGCACAGAATCTGTTCCTGTTGCTCAGAAGGGGGAAGAAGAGCACAGCATTAGTCATTGGGGACTCCATAGTTAGAGGGACAGATAGGAGATTTTGTGGGAATGAGAGAGACTCATGGTTGGTGTGTTGCCTCTCAGGTGCCAGAGTTCATGATGTCTCTGATCGTGTATTCGGGATCCTTGAGGGAGAGGGGGAGCAGCCCCAAGTTGTGATCCACAAGGCACCAATGACATAGGTAGGAAGTGAGATGGGGATTTAAGGCAGAAGCTCAAGGAGCTAGGGTGAAAACTTAGAGCGAGAACAAACAGAGTTGTTGTCTCTGGTTCTTGCCCGTGCCATGTGCTAGGCAAGTGAGGAATAGGGAGAGAGAGGAATTGAACACGTGGCTACAGGGATGGTGCAGGAAGGGAGGGTCTTGGATTCCTGGATAACTGGGGCTCTTTCTGGGGTAGGTGAGACCTCTACAAACAGGATGATCTTCACCTGAACCAGAGAGATACCAATGTCCTGGGTGGAGATTTGCTAATGCTCTTCGGGTGGGTTTAAATTAATTCAGCAGGGGGATGGGAACCAAATTTGTAGTTTGAGTGTACAGGAGATTGTGTAAAATCAGAACTAAGATTTCAAGATCGCAAGAAGGCACTGGCAAGCAAGAATGTCTACATCAATGCCAGGAGCATCTGGAATAAGGCAGATGAACTTGCAGCTTGTATTGATACCTGAGATTTCGATATTGTGGCCATTTCATAGACATGGGTAGAGCAGGGACAAGAATGGTTATTGCGGGTTCCAGGATTTAGATGTTGCAGTAAGAACAGAGAAACTGGGAAAGGAAGGGCTGTTGTGGCACTGTTAGTCAAGGACAGTATTACGGTTGCAGAAAGGACATTTGAGGACTCATTTACTGAGGTAGCATGGGCTGAGATTAGAAACAGGAAAGGAGAGGTCACCCTGTTGGGAATTTTCTGTCACCCTCTAAATAGATGCAGAGATGTAGAGGAAAGGATAGCAAAAATGATCCTTGACAGGAGTGAAAGTGACAGGGTAGTTGTTATAGGGGAGTTTCACTCGCCAAACACTGACTAGGAATACTATAGTTCAAGTACTTTGGATGGATCAGTTTTTGTCCAATGTATGCAGGACGGTTTCATAACACAGTATGTAGACAGGCCAACAAAGACGAGGCCACAATAGATTTGGTATTGGGTAATGAACCTGGCCAGGGGTTAGATTTGGAGGTAGGTGGGCACTTTGGTGATAATGACCACAATTCAGTTATGTTTACTTTAGTGATGGAAAGGGATAGGTATATACCACAGGGCAAAAGTTATAGCTGTGGGAAAGACAATTACGATGCAATTAGGCAAGATTTAGGATGCATAGGATGGGGAAGGAAATTGCAGGGGATGGGTGTGGTTGAAATGTGGAGTTTATTCAAGGAACAGCTACTGCAGATCCTTGATAAGTATGTACCGGTCAGGCAAGGAGGAAGTTGTCGAGTGCAGGAGCCATGGTTTACTAAGGAAGTTGAATCTCTTGTCAAGAGGAAGAAGAAGGCTTATGTTAAGATGAGATGTGATGGCTCAGTTAGGGCGCTTGAGAGTTACAAGTTAGCGAGGAAAGACCGAAAGAGGGAGCTAAGAAGAGCTAGGAGGGTACATGAGAAGTCCTTGACGGATAGCATCAAGGAAATCCCTAAGGCTTTCTGTAGGTATATCAGGAATAAAAGAATGACTACAGTAAGATTAGAGACAATCAAATATATTAGTAGGAATTTGTGCTTGAAGTCAGAGGAGATAGAGGAAGTGCTAAATGAATACATTTTGTCAGTATTCACACTAGAAAAATATAATGTGATCGAGGAGAATACGGAGGTACAGGCTACTAGACTAGATAGGATTGAAGTACATAAGGAGGAGGTGTTAGCAAGTCTGTAAAGTGCAAAAATAGATGTCCCCTGGGTCAGATGGAGTTTATCCTAGTATTCTCTGGGAAGCCAGGGAGGAGATTGCTGAGCCTTTGGCTTTGATCTTTATGTCATTGTCTACAGGAATAGTGCCAGAAGACTGGAGGACAGCAAATGCTTTTCCCTTGTTCAAGAAGGGGAATAGAAATAACCCTGGAAATTATAGACTGTGAGCCTTACTTAGGCTGTGGGTAAAGTGTTGGAAAGGGTTATAAAAGATAGGATTTATAATCATTTAGAAATGAATAAATTGATTAGGAACAGTGAACATGGTTTTGTGAAGGGCAGATTGTGCCTCACATGCCTTATTGAGTTTTTTGAGAAGGTGACCAAACAGATGGATGAGGGTAAAGCAGTTGATGTGGTGTATATGGATTTCAGTAAGGCATTTGATAAGGTTCCCCATAGTCGGCTATTGCACAAAGTATGGAGGCATGGGATAGAAGGTGGTTTAACAGTTTGGATCAGAAATTGGCTAGCTGAAAGAAGACAGAGGGTGGTGGTTGATGGGAAATATTCATTCAGTTACTAGTGGGGTACTTCAAGGATCTGTTTTGGGTCCACTGCTGTTTCTCATTTTTATAAATAATCTGGATGAGAGCACAGAAGAATGGGTTAGTAAATTTACAGATGATACGAAGGTCAGTGCATTTGTGGATAGTACTGAAGGATGTTGTAGGTTGCATAGGGACATAGATAAGCTGCAGAGCTTGGCTGAGTGGTGGCAAATGGAGTTTAATGCAGAAAAGTGTGCGGTTATTCACTCTGGAAGCAATAACAGGAATGCAGAGTACTGGGCAAATGGTAAGATTCTTGGTAGTGTGGATGAGCAGAGAGATCTCAGTGTCCATATACATAGATCCTTGAAAGTTGCCACCCAGGCATATATGTGTTAGCTTTTATTGGTAGAAGGATTGAGTTTCGAAACCATGATGTCATGCTGCAGCTGTACAAAACTCTGGTATGGCCACACTTGGAGTATTGCGTACAGTTCTGGTCACCGCATTAGCAGAAGGATGTGGAAGCTTTGGAAAGGGTTCAGAGGCGATTTACTAGGCTGTGAAGGAAGGTCTTATGAGGAAAGACTGATGAACTTGAGGCTGTTTTTGTTAGAGGGAAGAAGGTTAACTTAATTGAAACATAAGATAATCAGAGGGTTGGATATGTTGGACAGTGAGAGCCTTTTTCCTTGGATGGTGATGGTGAGCACAAGGGGACATACCTTTAAATTGAGGGGTGATAGATATTGCCTGCAAAGGTAGTAGACTCACCAACTTTAAGGGCAATTAAATGGTCATTGGATAGGCATATGGACAAGAATGGAATAGTGTTGGTTAGATGGGCTTCAGATTGGTTCCACAGGTTGGTGCAACATTGAGGGCCGAAGGGCCTGTACTGAGCTGTAATGTTCTATGTTCTATGACCCGCTGAACAGCATTCCATCCAGCCCCCAGACCCCAGGAGAACCGCGGACTGTGGATGCTGGAGAGTCAGAGTTGAAATGTTTTGCGCTGGAAAAGCATGACAGGTCAGGCAGCATCCAAGGAGTATAGGAGGTTTTGGCAGAAGACCTTCTTTATGAATGTGGAGGAGGGGGGAGGTAGCTGAGAGATGAATAGAGGAGTGGGGTTGAGACTGGAGCTGGGGGAAGGCGGGTGGGAAGGCGATAGGTGGATATAATTCAGGGCGATTGTGATAAGTCAGTGAGCAGGGTGGATCAGTTAGTTGGGAAGGAAGGTGGACAGGTAGATCGGGTCAAGAGGGTGATGCTGAGTTGGAGGGTTGGATCTGGGATAAGGTGGGGGGAGAGGAGATTTAGAAACTGATAAAGTCGATGCTGATGCCTTGTGGTTGTAGAATTCTGAGGTGGAAGATAAAGTGTTCTTCCTCCAGTTAGTGAGCGGCTTTGATTTGGCAGTGGAGGAGGCCCAGGGCTTGCATGTCCTTGGGGAAGTGGGAGTGGGAGTTGAAGTGGTCAGCCATAGGTGGTGGGGTTTTTTGGTGCATGTATCCCAGAGATGTTCCCAGAAATGTTCTGCAAGTTGGCATCTTGTCTCCCCAATGTAGAGGAGATGACAACGAGAGCAATGGACACAATAGATGAGGTGGGTGGATGTGCAGGAAAATCTCTGCTGGATTTGAAGTGATCCTTTCAGGCCTTGGATGGAGGTGAGAGGAGAGGTTTGTGCACAGGTTTTACACCTTGTGTGGTGGCAAGGAATGTTTGCCGGGAGTGGAAGGTGAGTTGGTGGGAGAGCGCGGGCCTAATGAGGGAGGCGCAGAGGGAATAGTCTCTGCAGAACACAGATAGGCATTGGGAAGGAAATATAACATTGGTGGTGGGGTCTGCCTGTACGTGTCGGAAATGGCGCAGATCCAACCCTCCAAGTCGGCAATGCCTTCTTGACCTGTCCTACCTGTCCATCTTCCATCCTAGCTATCTGCTCCACTTTTCCCACTGACCTATCAGAATTACTCCTCCATTTGCATCCACCTATCGCCTTCCCACCAACCATCCCCCAACCACCACCCCCATCCCTACTCCCCTACTTCCCCTATTTATCTCTCAGCCCCCTTCCCCCTCCACATTCCTGATGAAGGACTTATGCCAGAAACATCGACTTTCCTTCTCCTTGGATGCTGCCTGACCTGCTGTGCTTTTCCAAGGCCACACTTTTCCACTCAGACTCCTGCCACCACCATATCCCCGTAACCTTGCATTTCCATTGGCTAATCCACCTAGCCTGTACTTCCCTAGACATTACTGGCAACTTAGTATGGCCAATCCACCTAATTTGCAAGTCTTTGAACTGTGGGAGGAAACCAGAGCACCCAGAAGAAACTCACGCAGACACGGGAAGAATGTGCAAACTCCACACACTTGACCGAGGGTGGAATCAATCCCGTGTCCCTGGCACTACAAGACAGCAATGTTAACCACTAAGTCATCATGCTGCCGTACCCTTGGCAGATGTTTGTTCTTGGGGCCCCAAGGGAGATGGTAATATGTTGTTTAGGCTGGTCAGGCTGGCCAAGTGATGTTGGTGATTTTCCATTTGGAAACATCATGCAATAGTGACCTCTAAATCAGGGTGCTGTGAGAAAAAAATTCAGGTAATTTAAATTCTTTGAGGGTTAATGCCATGCTCCAGGCTTGTGCTTACGGTATCTGATGTATCTCTTTTCATGAGCCACTCATGTTTCACCAAAGGCAACACCAGGAACCAGTGTAGAAATTTCCCTTCTGATGAAGGCTGTTTTATTTTGGGTTGGAAGAAACCTTTGCCTCAAAAACAAACAGTGACACAATCAAGGAAAGTTGTGACCCAGCAATACTGAGTCCTGATGTCATTGCTTTTTTCCACCAGATTTGCACTGAATATATAACAGGAGCAGTATGGATTTCACCCCTTTGATGCATTTTTGGCCAAATTGATGGCCAGATAAGACTGTATTTACTGATGTTCAAGAAAACTATTCTAATTAAGTGCTCTGCATAAGCCTTTGTATTATGGCACTCCAACTTTAAATTAATTCAAGAGCACAAGCGAGCCAGAACTGAAATAAATGAAACAAGTGCATATTTCCTTGATGGCCATTAAACATTCAAAAGAGGGGAAGCCAAGATAGTAATGATACTGCCATTAGTGGTAGTAAAGAAAAGAAAGACGGATTGCCATAGCAACAGGTTCATCTTATCCATCCCAGTGTATAAACAGATAAAGTACTTCAAAAGATACAAAGCAGCAGCATGTGCTTTTATTTTTGAAATGGAGATGAAAACATAATTTTAATTCATTAAGCATGAAAGTTTTTTTTACTTTTAATTCTAGATAATATAGAAATGTGTTGTATAATAAGGCAATTAGTGCATTGCTGTCTATGGGAATACATTGTCCTACATATTCATTGACATATATGCAGAGAATATTTTTGTAACATTTTCTCATTGTTTCATTTCAATGCACAAAATCTCCAATATGTTTGAAGCCTTTTGAACTTGACTTGACTCCACACTAATCTTATCTAATCCAGTCTGGCCTTCTGGCAGCATCAGTGACATCTTAGAGTACTGCATGACAATATCTTGTATTGCCACTGACAGTTTTATTTTGCCTTTTAGTATTGGACATTTGCTACTTTTCAAGGTTCTTCTTTCCTTGTCTGACAGTCAACTAATCTCAAAACTTCTTTTATGTGAAATTCAATTTTAGTTTCAAGAAAATACATTCCCATGTTTCATAGGTTCATGTCTCAATTAGTTTATTTCATAAATGTTTTGTGACATTTTTCTCATTATTGTTTGGGCTCCATGCACCACACAAAACTTTGATTGGAGGCTGCCAAAAGATTTTAACTCAGATATTTGAAAAACTCATTCATTTATCATCTGGAGAGAAGCCCCACTCTGCCATTGTCACATTGGTGTCACCCATCACTGATAAAACTCTTGACAATTGTTTCTCAGAGAAAGGGTAGCATCTCCTGATATTCTGCCCCATTAATAAGATTCCTACTTTGATGCCATTTACTGGGAAAATGAATTTTCCATTAATCCATTTGTTGCATGGCGAGCACTGTCAGTAATGTGGAGTGTCAGAAAAAGTGTTGCCCTTATTTAGAGTTTATGTTTTTATTCAATGTCCTTTGGAGGATACTTCATGATGGTGTATTTTCTAACGCTAATCAGCAAATTACCTCAAACAATCTAATCAAGTTTCACCACGGGACCTTAAAAAATATGAATAAGAGAAAGGCATTGGGCCCCATGAGCCTGATCCACCATTCAATTGGATCATGGCTCATCCAGCATTCCTCAAGTCCACTTCTCTAATTTGCCATCACTTATTCTCTTTATTGCTACTTTACCTTGAAGCTTATTAGTGATTAATGTTAGAAAATACACCACCATATAGTATCCTCAACGGATACACTGTTATAAGGTAACAAAAAAGGAATTTATATTTATTCTATGATAGCAATAAGTACAATTACATTTGATCAGATATAGAGTTACTTTAGGTACAACTGCTCCCCATGGAAAGGTAAATTTAACTTCTTTAAATCTAATGAAGATGACGATCTTTAGATCCTGATGAAGGGTTTTTGCCTGAAATGTCGATTTTCCTGCTCCTCGGATGCTGCCTGATCTGCTGTGTTTTTCCAGCACCACACTCTCGACTTACCTGATTAATTACCTATCAAGCCCCAATGGCTTTTCGCTCATCCAATTTCTGCCTCATCTTACCATGCACTGTTCCCAGAACAATTGACAATCAGCCTTTCACTACTAAGTTCAGTTTTAAAGTTAGTTTTTCAATTTATAATTCCACCCACTTAGTTACTTTGTCTAACAGCAATAACCACGTTCAGTTTCCCCCTTTGAAGAAAGGAATGAGTTCAGTCTAATTACCACCTACACATTGTGAAGTGTAAGACTGATATGACATGCATATTGTCTGGGAGCCTTACACTTGCAGAACAAATGCATCAATGTACGATGGAGAAATTCACCATTTGTGCAAGTACTGTATTGATTGAGACATTCGTCAAATAAACACTGCCGCTAACGTTACTGTGACGCATTCAAGTATACTTTTAATGTAGCGTTACAAAATTGGCACATTTATGATGTTTATGCACATTGGAACACGATGGAGATTAAGACTTTTTCTAAAATTTAACATAAGTGAATTGTGTGCAGAGAATGATGAATGATACATTCACCTATGATATTCCGTGCACTCTATTTTGTGGATAATAATTTAGGTTGCATTTACATTGTAACAGGAGAATTAGTGTGAAGTACCTAGGCTTTATGCTGAGCTTGCAGTACGGGTACAAGCGCAGACTAAAATCAGTCACAAGGCTTTTACTTCTGAGTTGAATGTGCAATCAGGAAACTTACTGACTTAAGAGAAAGTGACCCAAATGGTTGGATTTTTGGATTGGTGGGAGCTAATTGCCAGAAACAGTGTTCAGGCAGCTACCGGACTGGAGAGTGCTGAAGAGTATTATTTAAAAGGCCAGTTTCTATACAGGTTACAGGAAAAATAATGGAATGAAACAAAATATCTCCCATCCTGACAACTCATTACCTGTCATCCCCATACCTTCCATTCAAACTCACTCTGCCACATTCTTCCCCATTCACTCCCACATCTATTCTGCCAACATAAGACCAAATCAGAATCCTACATCTATCATCCTTTGCCCTTACATCCTCCATTTTAACTCAATAAATATCTGCCATGCGTTGACATCAGGAACCATGTTTAAATAAAACTATTTGTATTGATTATAGATTTCAATACAGTTTTTAAAATTTCCTGTTAGTAAATATCATTTTTATATTTAAATCAATTCAAACACATAATCCCTTATGACAAAAAATTCTTTCATGTACTCAATCCTTTATCAAAACAAATATCTATATTCATAGCCCCAAAGATAGGTAATCTCTTTGGAGCTACTTTGTGCTGTTGATCAAACTGTGAAAGTACAAGCATTCCAACATAATAGTGATAGGTGGTGGAAACAGTCAAGCAGCACTAATCCTATCGTGATAGGTCTCAGGCCTATGCAAATGAACATTCCTTCAATTTGCAATCAGTAATCTTTTTTCCAGCTGAGAATCACAGGGGATGTTTAATTATTTTCAAACATTAAATGGCAGGGTGTTTAAATGAGTCAACAGCTTGACATTTCCACAGAGCTTATCCACTGTTTAACACATTAACATCAACTGTTACTCCCAAATTCTATCTGACCTCTCCCAATGGACTACTTGACCTTTCCAAATAATACTGGTAGGTTTAGATATTTTCCAGAATTGCATAAAGTCCACAAATTGTTTTTCAGAAGCCCCAATGATAAAAATTACTTCAGAGTTCACACAGCTGCAATTTTAAATAAG
This sequence comes from Hemiscyllium ocellatum, assembly GCF_020745735.1. NCBI lineage: Eukaryota > Metazoa > Chordata > Chondrichthyes > Orectolobiformes > Hemiscylliidae > Hemiscyllium > Hemiscyllium ocellatum. Next base: position 50,650,959 of record NC_083402.1, read on the forward strand.
CTGAAGCTTCTGTGAGCCTTGGATATTTTAAGAACTTTCCACATCAAGTGAAAAGAGTGAGTGCCAGTTTCAGGGGTGGGACATCTAGAATTGAGTTTCCACTGTCATTTTGAGCATTTCTGACTCAGCAAAAGTTTGGGTCAGAGATTCAAGAGCATCAATGACATGAAGAAGTCTCCCATAAGGATGGTTTCATACTTCACTTTTCATTCAAACTGATTTAGACCATTGTCCCTTTACGTCGCCAAACCAGGTTAGTGTCAATGTCAAGCTAACATAGTAGTAGGAATGCACTCTTAGGGTACTTGAGAGGCAAGACTGTTCTTCCATCACATATGTATAAGTAAATAATTCCCCATGACGTTGATGAGATATTGTGAGTCAGATTTTGATGTCTCACCAAATGATAAAAGTTTTGTTATAGTGGCCTATACTTGAAGAAAAGCTGAATGTCCCATTCACATCATTGCTGTGACCAAAACAACCTTTCCTTACAACTATCACAACATGTCCAGAACACTTGCCTGAGTAAGGCAACATTCCCTTTCAATATGAATATTACTTTCTTATGATGTATGTCGGACCTGATATTCATTTGTAGAACAGCATGGCTGAAGCATGCCTAGTACTGGATGCAAGTCTAGCTTAAGAGTAAAGCAAAGGTATGTTTTTTTTTCCTGTAATAGAACAGAAATTACTAGAAATATCCAGTAGATCAGATGGTATCTGTGGAAAGAGAAACTGAACCTTGATGAAACATTAGTTCTGTTTCCCGCTTCATAAATGCTGCCAGATTGTAAGAACAAAAGAACATAATTCAGAGAAGCAGGAAAGACTACATGGCTCATTGAGACTGCTTCACCATTCAATATGATCATGGCTGATCTTGACAATCAAGTCAGCTTTTCACCTGCCCCACAAATCCCTTGATTCTCTGCAAGTGAAAAATATGCCCCGCTCAGTCTTAAATCAATTTGTGATGATGCATACATAAGTCTCTGGGATAAATAATTCAAATGGCTTACAATTTTTTGAGTGATAAAATTCTCATCTATCTTAATTGATTCTTATCATGAAATTGTGACACACACACACACACACACACACACTCTAGATTTTCCAACTTGGGGAAACAACATCTCACCTCTATATCTTGCACAATTCAGTGTGACCATTTCTCATCCTTACAAACCTGTGAGAATATAAACCCAATATACTCAGCTTCATCTAATGGAGCAAATTGTCCATCTAATCGACCAAGCTAGTGAACCTTTGTTGTATTGCCTCCATTCTTTGCTTTAATACGGAGACTAAAATTGCATACAGGTTTGGTCCCAAGAATGTCCGTACAATTGTAGCAAACCTTCCTTACTTTCGTACTCTGATCCCTTTACAATAATGGCAAAAATAAAGGCAAAAGGCTTTCCTAATTGTGTGCTGCATCGGTATACTAAACTTCTGCATTTCTTGTAAAATCAAATCAAAGTCTCCCTGAACATCAATATTTACAAGTTTCATGTCTTTTAAAAAAATATCCATTTCTATTCTTATGACCAAAATGAATAGCTTCATATATCCCTAAATTATACACTGTATGTTATCTTGTTGCCAACTCATTTAACCTGTCTACATCTATTTGCAGTCTATTTGTGTCCTGGCAGCTTGAATTCTTATCTAGCTTCAATCATCAACAAACGTAGAAACATCTCCTAAGCATTTCCAACATCTTTTGTTCCTATTTCAGACCCCTAGCATCAGCAGAAGTTTGCTTTTATGTAAGTTGAAGAGTATTTCTGTGCAGCTAAGGGAACATACATGAACCTACAAACTCCATAATATCAACCTGGAACTCCACCACTCCAAAACGTGCCCCCTTCGAATTTTGGGTTATCCATTTCAGCCTGGCTGTATTGACAAATGTTGTGTATTTGAATTTACAAAAAAAAATTCAATAAAGTGCTACACTCAATAGACTATTGCACAAAATTAAGATTTTTGGGAGAAGGGATATTATATTAGAATGGATTGAAATTTGAATCAGACAAAAAGCAGAATAGAAATAAACATGACTTATTGAAACCTGGTAGTGTAAAGGTAATGGGGTACCAGATGGATCTGTATTTGAGCCTTGGATATTTACAGTGTCACATGTTTAAATTTGTTGAACAAATTGAATGCAAAAATAAGCAGCAATGGGATGCAGAGAAATATAGACAGAGTCATTGATTGGACAAGACTTTTGGAAGATGGGATACCATATAGTGAAGTTGGTGGTTATCCACTTTGGTAGAAAAATTAAAAGCTGGGTACTGTTTGAATAAAGTGATGCACGCACAAATAGAGCACAATATAAGAAAATATTTGCTTGCAAAGGGACCTATATGTCTTTATCCAGGAATCACAGAAATTGAACATTTTAGCACAGCAAGCAATTAAAAAGACAAATGGCATGCTTGTTTTTGTTACAAAGGGGTTAGTGTGTAAGAATAAAGCTGTCTTACATTTATGCAGGCACCATTATGTCTTGGCTTGAAATGCAGTTTTGGTCCCATCACTCAAGGAAGGACCAAGAGGGATTATAATAAACATTTATAAGACTATTTGCTAGGATGAGGGAATTATCTTATGAGGAGACATTGTATAGACTAAGTCTATATTACCCAGCATTTAGAAGAATATGGTACAATCAAATTGAAATACATAAAATCCATATGGTGCTTGAAATGGTAGATGCTGTGAAAATGCTTGCCCTGGTTCTAGAACCTGGGGACCACAGTCTCAAAAAAGAGGGGTCCTCATTTCGGAAATAAATTACTGCACTCAAGAGGCTGTGGATCTTTGGGATCCTCTATTCCAGAAAACCTTGGCTGTTTTCTTGTTGAGTGTATTGAAGAAAAAGGTCAAGAGGTCTTTGGATTCTAAGGAAATAAAGTGGTATGAGGACAGAGCAAAATAGTGGAAGTAATGTAGAAGATTAGCCATAACTTTATTGAAAATCAGATCAGGATCAAAGGGGAAGTTGTCTATTCTTGCTCTTATTTCTTACGTTGAATTGTTCTTAATGTTGCAGTATCTGAAGTTGGCCAGCTGCCCACAGTCTGCGCTAGAGGAAAATTTACCCTTATGATTCCTATGTTTAGAGTGATGGTTTTGGCACAGTCTAGCATTCTAATAGCATCAACAGATCCCTGCCATTTTACATTCAGCATTCATAGGAGTAGGGCACCAGTAATTACTGTCTGTTCTGAATACTTGAGATGAAAAGCTGAGATGGTTACAATACTGCAATACCATCAGTGACAAATTTAGATATTCATGTGGGACTTGTATCACTGAGACCAGAAAATAGATAGACATTTCCTGCCAGCAATAAGTCTAGCTTATGCCAATTGTAAAATTTCCCCTGTGTAGTATCACGTTAAAAATACACAGTATTTTTTAATGTATTTTCAGTTTACCTAGTGTTTGTAATAGAACTTTTATGCATACTTTGTCATAACATTATATAATTTCCCTTTTACTGCCATGTCATGCACATCTTGATATGGCAGTTGAGATGTACAAAACATCAGACTAAAAAATATAAATTAAGATTCTTGGGACAAATGTAGAAGAATTGTTGTGGTACTATTTTGTTGTGCTGATAGAGATTTTTCTTCGAGAAGACAGAACAAATTCTACCAGTGCCTATTGACATTGGCCAGTCAAACTATTGAATGAAACCCCGAGCATTAGAATAAGATCCTGCTGAGCTGTCATAACTGTCGGATAGCATAACCTGTCTACTGACTCCAGATGTCCGAAACTCAGTTATTTACAGAAGAAAATGTGAAATGCTTTCAAGAATTGTGGATTGGCCTGGGTTGGAGAAGAAAGTGATGTTGGAGACAATCCAATGTGGAGAAGTACTGGCAGGTTCCATAATGCAATGTTGGAAAAAATGCTTGACCTTTATTTCCAGGAATCTGGTACCCTAAGAAAGGTGATTATTTTTCTGAACATTTGCCGTAAGAAAATTGCCCTTTCCAATTTTTCTGAGTGTTTCTACTGCTGGGTGACAGTACTGAATGACTTCAACTTCAAGAATCAGATACAGAACTAATATGAATTCTAAAACAAGAATAGAAAGAAGCAGAGTCAATGTTTTGACTCTTCATCAGAGCTGTTATCATCTAAGAAAAAGTGGTGTTTATAGATTAGATTCTGTACAGTATGGAAACAGGCCCTTCACCCCAACAAGTCCACCCCGCCCTTCCAAAGAGTAACCCACACAGACCCATTCCCCAACCTTATACCTTTGATTAATGCACTAACACTACGGGCAATTTAGCATGGCCAATTCACCTAACCTGCACATCGTTGGATTATGGGAAGAAACCGGAGTGCCTAGAGGAAACCCACACAGACACAGGGAGAATGTGCAAACTCCATACAGACAGTCACTCGAGGTGGGTATCGAATCTGGGTCTCTGGCACTGTGAGGCAGCAGAGCTATCCATTGAGCCACCACCCCACCCTATGCTGAATCTGGAATGGGGTGGGATGGTGGCAGTGATGGGAAGGTGAGCAGATAGGTGTAGGTGAAGTCCAGAGAGAGAGAATTATGAAAGATTTGGGTAAACAAGGAGATTATCGATAAGCAGACCAGGACAGAATAAAAGCTGAATAAGTGATAATAAGAGCAAAGAGTGAGAAATAGATTAGCTGTGTTGAATGCAACCCATATAATATGATAATGGGCCAAGGAGGACATGGGAATGGCTGACAGTGCTAAAAGTCAGTGAGGTCTGCAGATGCTGGAGATCAGAGTTGAGAGCGTGCCGCTAGAAAAGGAAAATTGACGTTTCAGGCCGGAGACCTTTATCAGGTAGTGCTAAATGCAACCCATGTCATAAGATGATTGGTGAGGTTGGGGGATGGGAGTGTGGGTAAGAAACACAGAAGGATGGAATCAGGCTCTAAAGTTATTGAACTCAACATTGCGTGCTAGAAGCTGTAGAGTCCCCAAGCAGAAAATGAGATGTTGTTATTTGAGCTTGCCCAAAGGCTCACTGGAACAGTGCAGCAGGCCTGCAACAGAACCGTAGCCATGAGAACACAGTGGTGTGATGAAATAGCAGGCAGCTGGGAGCTCAGGGTCATTTTTCTGGACAGAGTACAGGTGTTCTGCAAAGTAGTCACCCAGCTTATGTTTTGTCCCCCTAACATAGAGGAGACTACATTGTGAACAGTGAATGCAGTAGGCTGGATTGAATGAAGAACAGGTAAATTGCTGCATCATCTGGAAGTGTACCTGGGATCTTGGAAGATGAGGGTGGCGGAGGTAAATGGACACATTCTGGGATTGCATGGGAAGGTGCTATGGGAGTGTGAGGAAGACTTCCTTCTGGGACACAACAGTCAAGAAGCTTGACAACACCCAGGGCAAAGCAGCCCATATGTTTGGCACCACATCCACTCCCTTTATGACCGATGGTCAGTGACAGCAGTGTGTGAGAGCAGCATGACAGAAATTCACCCAAGATTCAAAGACAGTGCCTTCCAAACCCATGACCACTTCCAACTAGAAGGACAAGGGCATGGGAACACCACCACCTGAAAATTCTCCTCCAAACCACTCACCAAGAGCCTGTACCACATGGTGAATTACATCTAAATAAAGTGGTTTAAGATAGGCTTTTGTTCAGTTAGAAAAGAACAAGTGAATCTGTGGTTAATAGGATAGAGGATGATAGGGATAGATGCCAGCAGAGTTGAAAAACAAATCATCTAGATGGCACAATGACAACTTTATTAACAGAGTACAGCTAGTTATGGTTGAATTTATGGTAATAGAGGGTAATATCAAGAATATTTGCTCAATTATATTCAGAATTCAGAATGTTGTGCAGTTAAATCTTCCTGGAATTGTAATTTTTTTTATCTGTGGTTATTAGCATCTCTTAAGTGATACAGTAAATTGAGGCTTTTCCATTAAAATGACAGCTGTACATGAACTGGTGAATATAGCATGGTTGTGTAAGATAAATGGCCTTTCGTTCCTCTATGATTACTTACTTTTTTAAAACATATGTGGTTCTAGGCAATTTGAATGAGCAATGCAGCTTGGTGATTTCAGGAGCAAAGTAGCAGGATTGAATCAGTTTGTCACTTTCCTAATGTATCTGCTAACTCAGGCTCGGACTAGATCACTCTTGTGTAGTCAGTCTTCTCTAATGTTACTTTAATTGTTGCTCTTTGAGGTCTGTCAGGAATGTAAGTAGCCAGGCTTTAATTGTGCACGTGTTGGAGCCAACTGCCAAAGAGGGTTGGGCAACAAATGCTGGCCCAGCCATAGATATCCACTTCCGTGAATTTAAACAGTAAAGACTAAGAAACCTTTTGAAAGATATACAAAATACCTTTAAGCTTAAAAACCACGTAAGCAAAAATGTTTGGAGAGATAATAAACTTAACACGATAAATTATATAAACTCTAAATCAAATTTACTATTGCTTCAGTAAGTGAAGTACCTCATAGAGGAACATGTGTGGAATATCTTCCATCATACTATGAAAAGAAATAAAATAAAATTGAGTGGCACAGTAGCTCAGTGGTTAGCACTGCTGCCTCACAGCACCACTGTCCCAGATTCGATTCTCGCCTTGGGCGACTGTCTGTGTGGAGTTTGCACATTCTTTCTGTGTCTGTGTGGATTTCCTCCCACAGTCCAAAGACGTGCGAGTCAGGTAAATTGGCCATGCTAAATTGCCCATAGTGTTAGGTGCATTAGTCCGAGGGGAAATGGGTCTGGGTGGGTCATTCTTCGGAAGGTTGGTGTGGACTGGTTGGGCCGAAGAGCCTGTTTCCACACTGCGGGGAATCTATTCTAATCAAAATAAAGCTGAAGTGAAGGCATACTTGTCAAACAACTAGCTTTTCTTTTTTAATGGAATTTAGTTTTATAATTTACTAGTAGTTAGAGATTTTCCACTTGAGTCAACAAGGGCTTGATGAGAGAAAAAAAAGTTTGTTTGAAGGCAATAATAAACATCCAAATGATAACTCAAATCATCAAGAACTTTTAAAGAAATACAGGATTTTAGATCCCTTGAGGAAGTGGGACCAGGGTATCAAATAGAAATAAGTGTTCAGTGCTGACTTTCTGACAGTCCCAAGTTGCCATGCCGCACCCCTACCCTACCCCATTGGACCTTGAGGAGATGTTGGGACCTAGATGCCAGCAGACTGCCTGCCACATACAGCTGTGTCAAAGTGCCCAAGCAGAGGACATTAGCCCTGTGGAGCAGCCAGTCACAGAGCAGGCTGTATTTAGCATTATTGAATTATAGGGCAAGCTCTCAAAAAGCTGTTCAGGACCATAACCAGTGAATGTGCAACAGTTCCATGGAGCTGCCTTGATTCCAATGGATTCTGGATTAGTGGTGCTGGAAGAGCACGGCAATTCAGGCAGCATTAGAGGAGCAATAAAATTGATGGTTCAGGCAAAAGCCCTTCATCAGGAATAAAGGCAGAGAGCCTGAAACGTGGAGAGATAAGCTAGAGGAGGGTGGGGGTAGGGAGAAAGTAGCATAGAGTACAATGGGTGAGTGGGGGAGGGGATGAAGGTGATAGGTCAGGGAGGAGGGTGGAGTGGATAGGTGGAAAAGAAGATAGGCAGGTAGGACAAGTCATGGGGACAGTGCTGAGCTGGAAGTTTGGAACTGGGGTGAGGTGGGGGAAGGGGAAAATGAGGAAACTGTTGAAGTCCACATTGATGCCCTGGGGTCGAAGTGTTCCGAGACGGAAGATGAGGCGTTCTTCCTCCAGGCATCTGGTGGTAAGGGAGCGGCGGTAAAGGAGGCCAAGGATCTCCATGTCCTCAGCAGAGTGGGAGGGGGAGTTGAAATGTTGGGCCACAGGGCGGTGTGGTTGATTGGTGCGGGTGTCCTGGAGATGTTCCCTAAAGCGCTCTGCTAGGAGGCGTCCAGTCTCCCCAATGTACAGGTAAAAACAATGACTGCAGATGCTGGAAACCAGATTCTGGATTAGTGGTGCTGGAAGAGCACAGCAGTTCAGGCAGCATCAGAGGAGCAGGACACACTTCCGCCCCCATCAATGCCACTCACCTGCATTCTGCTGACACGTCCCCCCCCCACATATCCCACTGTCACCATTCCTGGCCCCCAGAACCCTGAGGGGAACACCACTCTTGCTCATGACTCCACCCCCATTCCCCCCACCATCACACCCACTGCTGTTACTGGCTCCACCCCCCATTCCCAGCTCCACATCCACACCAGATCCCAGCTCCCAAACCTGCCGGGATATTAACCGCCTCAACCTGTCTACCCCCACTCCAACCTCTCACCTTCACAACGCGCAGCCCTCCAATCCCTCTGCTCCAATCCCAACCTCACCATCAAGTCAGCAGATAAAGGGGGTGCAGTGGTAGTCTGGCGCACTGACCTCTACACCGCTGAAGCCAAACGCCAACTCGAGGACACCTCTTCCTACCTCGACCATGACCCCACCCCCCATCATCAAACCATCATCTCCCAGACCATACAGAACCTCATCACCTCAGGAGATCTCCCACCCACAGCTTCCAACCTCATAGTCCGGGAACCCCACACTGCCCGGTTCTACCTCCTTCCCAAGATCCACAAGCCTGACAACCCTGGATGACCCATTGTCTCAGCATGCTCCTGCCCCACTGAACTCATCTCTACCTACCTCGACACTGTCCTATCCCCCCTAGACCAGGAACTTCCCACACATGTTCGAGACACCACCCACACCCTCCACCTCCTCCAAGACTTCCGTTTCCCCGGTCCCCAATGCCTCATCTTCACCATGGATATCCAATCTTTCTACACCTCCATCCACCATGACCAGGGCCTCCAAGCCCTCCGTTTTTTCCTCTCCCGACATCCCCAACAGTACCCTTCCACCGACATTCTCATTCATTTGGCCGAACTGGTCTTCACCCTTAACAATTTCTCCTTTGAATCCTCCCACTTCCTCCAGACCAAAGGGCTGGCCATGGGCACACGTATGGGCCCCAGCTCTGCCTGTCTCTTTGTTGGCTACTAAGAACAGTCGATCTTCCATAATTACACGGGCACCACTCCCCACCTCTTTCTCCGCTACATTGATGACTGCATTGGCGCCACCTCGTGCTCCCATGAGGAGGTTATGCAATTCATTAACTTCACCAACGCATTCTACCCTGACCTTAAATTTACCTGGACCATCTCTGACACCTCCCTCCCCTTTCTGGACCTCTCCATCTCCATTAATGACGACCGACTTGACACTGACATCTTTTACAAACCCACCAACTCCCACAGCTACCTGAATTACACCTCTTCCCACCCTACCTCCTGCAAAAATGCCATCCCATATTCCCAATTCCTCTGCCTCCGCCGTATCTGCTCAACGGAGGACCAGTTCCATCACAGAACACACCAGATGGCCTCCTTCTTTAGAGACCACAATTTCCCTTCCCACATTGTTAAAGATGCCCTCCAACACATCTCGTCCACATCCCGCACCTCCGCCCTCAGACCCCACCCCTCCAACCGTAACAAGGACAGAACGCCCCTGGTGCTCACCTTCCACCCTACCAACCTTTGCATAAACCAAATCATCCGCCGACATTTCCGCCACCTCCAAAAAGACCCCACCATCAGGGATATATTTCCCTCCCCACCCCTTTCCGCCTTCCGCAAAGACCGTTCCCTCCGTGACTACCTGGTCAGATCCACGCCCCCCTACAACCCACCCTCCCATCCTGGCACCTTCTCTTGCCACCACAGGAATTATAAAACCTGTGCCCACACCTCCTCCCTCACCGCCATCCAAGGCCCTAAAGGAGCCTTCCACATCCATCAAAGTTTTACCTGCACATCCAATAATGTCATTTATTGTATCCGTTGCTCCCTATGCGGTCTCCTGTACATTGGGGAGACAGGACGCCTCCTAGCAGAGCGCTTTAGGGAACATCTCCGGGACACCCGCACCAATTAACCACACCGCCCTGTGGCCCAACATTTCAACTCCACCTCCCACTCTGCCGAGGACATAGAGGTCCTTGGCCTCCTTCACCGCCGCTCCCTCACCACCAGACGCCTGGAGGAAGAATGCCTCATCTTCCACCTCGGAACACTTCAACCCTAAGGCATCAATGTGGACTTCAACATTTTCCTCATTTCCCCTTCCTCCACCTCACCCGAGTTCCAAACTTCCAGCTCAGCACTGTCCCCATGATTTGTCCGGACTTGTCCGACCTGCCTATCTCCTTTTCCAGCTATCCACTCCACCCTCTCCTCCCTGACCTATCACCTTCATCCCCTCCCCCACTCACCCATTGTACTCTACGCTACTTTCTCCCCACTCCACCCTCCTCTAGCTTATATCTCCATGCATCAGGCTCTCTGCCTTTATTCCTGAAGGGCTTTTGCCTGAAAATGTCGATTTTACTGCTCCTCTGATGCTGCCTGAACTGCTGTGCTCTTCCAGCACCACTCATCCAGAATCTGGTTTCCAGCATCTGCAGTCATTGTTTTTACCTACTTGATTCCATTGGAGCAGTTAAAGAGCAGTGATCCCAAAAGGGAATAACAGCGGATTCCAAACACCCAGGACCAGACTTCTTTAAATTCTTTTAAGAGATCTGGCACATGCTTCTCAACTAACCCCTGACCAGCTTTACATTCTTTTGTTCAAAAACTCTCTCTTTCTTCTACTCAGGCCTTCCATTCCTTTTGTTTTTGTTTTGATAGGGCTGTTATTCCCTTTTCTTTTTTCCTCTGCTAGCATTATTCTGTCTTTCTGCTTTTCTTCTGCTTTCAATGATAATTCAAACTGTTTCATTTCCTTTTCATGTTCAAGCTGCTTCATTTGCAATTAAATTTTAGCCATTTCCAATGATGCCAATGGCATTTCCGGCAATCATAAATCTCACGCTATTGCTGAAATTACATCCCCTGTTGGCATGGATAAAGGCAACCCCAACTCCAGCTGTCTGCCGATCCAAAAGCTTTGCCTTGCTCACTTTCTGTTAAAATCCTAAAGTGACTTCTTCCATCCCCATTAAACTCTTAGTGACTGAAGCAACCATTAATACATAAGGCACACCTATTTAAAACAATTGAATGCAACACCCGATACAAAAAAACACTTATCACTCACTACTTTTGAGTCCAATAATCTTAAACCCAACCTGGAATTTGAGATCTTGATCTCAACAACAGCATCCAATTTGTTATAGACCAGACCCAACACCCTCAAAATATATTAAGATGATAGATGGACCCTATTTTTTTTCTTATTTTAAAGATAAGTGTAAAGCATGGCATTCAAAATGCAATTCAATTGGTTAATCTACCAGGCTTAAAGCAAAACACACTTCATACATATACTGCAGTTAAAATACAGACAAAATAAAAAGAAAATAAAATAATTAGCTGAACTGTAACTATTGAAATGCAGAGCAAAATAACATATACATTAACTGCTACTAATTTACTGTTCCATGATAGTAACATCTTATAAACATACCCTTGGCAAAGACAAATGCAGTAAAATAGATTGTCTCACATGCAATTCCAGCAGCAGGAAGAGAACCCCAGCTTTTAGCTGTAACAGAGAGAGGAAAAAGAGCTTCCACATCCAGCTCCACAACCTCAGCAACTGAAGAAAGCTAAAACTAAAAATCCTGGTTCCGTGGGAACTTGGCCCTACCCATTCAAGCTGCTTGTATTGTTCCAACTTTTAAAAAACTCAAGGTCTCACCAATTGTTTACCCTATTGGCTTTGAGCAAACTGCTTGACAACTCTGTCTCAACCCTTCTTCACAAAATAAGATGGGACAATTCACCAGTTAAAACCATAATATTGTCACTGTAGTCAGATCATACAATGATATGTGTTTGTCCAGGTTTAACTGTCTTGACCAGTGAATCTCTCTGGCCAAGGTATTAATTATGTTTATAAAATAACTGATGTTCCTCCACAGTCTCTGCAACCATTGCAAGTTTAATCTGAAACTCTTCCAGAGGGGTAAGCCTATTGATCAACCTGATGACACTGATAGGCCGAGAATATTATCCATTGAAACACCCATTCGCAGGTTATGAATTTTGTACATTGTTTAAGCAATGGTGTGGGAATTTATATTAACAAGTGTCATTGTGCGATTTTGTATTATATGATATTCATACCTTGCACTTAAGGATAGAGGGAGCCACTTATTATACTAACCACACCCATCACATAGATGGAAGAGACTTCTTGAGTGACCGTAGGAGTGATTGCTATTTCATATTAAGATGAGTTAAAGGATTAAGGTATTGGTGAGTTATGGTTGAAATTTAAAGGGACAGTGTGCTAGCAATTGCATGCTATCATGCTTCAATAAGCTGTTAAATGAACACTGAGTTGTTAGCCTTGACCACATTACCCTATCTGGACATGTTCAGGTCAGAGTCTGAAAATAGAGTGTGAGAGGGTACGTTCATCTACTCATATCACCACAAACATTTTGTTACCTGCTTGTTTCAGTCCTTTCAAGGCATACCTAAATGTTAGGTTGAATAATAAACTGGGCTGTAATTGGCATACACTATAAATTGTGTGCCATCAGTGTCACTGACTGATATGTTACATAAAGTAGCATCCATTGTCTAGCATTTAATTTACTGCTTCCATATCCACTCGGCTTGATTGTACATTAGTTCTCCAAAAAGATATTAACTCTCACAATGGCTGAGCTTTAAACCAAACTCATAGATGGGCATCTTCTCTCATGACTACAATGATAGTTTCCTTTATCAATAAAGCAATGCCCCCCATCTCTCTTACTCCCCCTGCCCCAATAATGACTAAAACTTTTATACCCTGGAATGCTGAGCAGCCAGTCCTGTCCTCCCTTAACCATGTGACTGCAACAATATTATATTACCCATGTATTAGGCAACACTCTTAGGTTTATCTGCTTTACCAGTTAATCGCTTTGCATTAAAATGGATACAATTTCGCTTTCTTGATGTCCCATGTGCCTTATCTTGCCCATGTCTTCTCAACCCCTCTGGACTGTCCTAGCATCCCTTTTATATCTGATTGGACCTTCCTCCAGCCTTTACACCTAGACTGTGCCCCATTCTTTGCCAATTCAGTTTGGAACCTCTCAACAGCAAGAGCAAACCTCCCAGCAAGGATAGTAGACGCATTCTGGTTCAGATGATACCCGTCCAGATTGTGCAGGTCCCACCTACATCAGAAAGTGTCCCAATGATCCAAAAACCTAAAGCCTTCCCTCCAACACCATCCCTTTAGTCATGTGTATATTTTACCTATTTTCTTATTCCTATGCTCAGTAGCACATGACACCAGAAGTAATCCGGAGGTTACAACATTAGTAGTTTTCCTCTTTATTCCACTCTACATATTCCTGTTTCAAGACCACATTTCTTTAGTTTTACCCCTGCTGTTGGTACCAACATGGATCACAACTGCTAGTTGTTCACCCTCCCTCTTCACAATGTCCTGCAGCTGCTCTGACCCTGGCATCAGGGAGGCAACATACTCCACTGCTACTGTCATTAAGCTCAACCTGCTTCTCACTCACTTTTGCTCTTCCTGAGCTTGATTCTCTTCCACTTGCGTTCCCACTCCAACTAAGGTCGATCCCCTTCTGTCCCACTGCTGCTCTGACTCAGATCTCAAGGAGTCAAGAGTGTGGTGCTGGAAAAGCACAATAGGTCAGGCAGCATCCGAGGAGCAGAAAAATCGACGTTTTGGGCAAAAGCCCTTCATTAGGATCAAAAGGTCTGCATCTTCATTAGATTTAAAGAAGTTCTGCTTTACCTTTCCATGGGGAGCAGTTGTACCTAAGGTAACTCTATTTATATGTGATCAAATGTAATTGTACTTATTGCTATCATAAAATAAATATAAATTCCTTTTTTGTTATCTTATAACAGTGTATTCTTTGAGGATATTTTATGGTGGTGTATTTTCCAACACTAATCACTAATAAGCTTCAAGATAAAGTAACAATAAAGAGAATAAGTGACAGCAAATTATCTCAAATAATTTAATCTAGTTCCACCACGACCTTAAAAAGTATGAATAAGAGAAAGGCATGGGCCTCACGAGCCTGCTCCACCATTCAATTGGATCATGGCTCATTCGACATTCCTCATGTCCACTTTTCTACCCTTTCCCCATAATCCTTGATGTTCCTACTGTTCAAGAATCTATCTATTTCAGCCTTAAATATACAAAAGGATTCTGCACTCACAACTCTCTGGCAAAGAATTCCAAAGACTCACAACCCACTGACAGAAGGAATTCGCCCTCTTCTCCATTTTATATCAGCATCCGTTAATTCTGAGACAGTGCCCTTTGGTTCTACACTCTCCAATGAGGGGAAATATCCTGTCAGCATTGACCCTGTCCAACTCCTTAAGAATCCCATATGTCTCAATAAGATCACTTCTCATTCTTCTAAATTGCAATGAGTAGAGTCCCAATCTGTTTCATCTGCCCATAAGACAATCACTTCGAGCCAGGGATCATCCTAGTGCCTCTTCTCCGAACTGTCTCCAGTGAACTTATATGTTTTCTTAGTAAAGGGACCAAAACTGCTCACAGCACTCCAGATATGGTCTTAACAACACTTTATACAGTTGCAGTAAGATTTCCGCACTCTTATACTTCAACCTCTTTGAAATAAGGCTCAACATTCCATTAGGCAGAAGTGGGTACTGCAGATGCTGGAGATTAGAGTCAAGATTAGAGTAATGCTGGAGAAGCACAGCAGGCCAGGCAGCATCCAAGGAGCAGGAAAAATTGGTGTTTCAGGCAAAAGTCCTTCATCAGGAATGAGGCTGGGAGCTCTCCACCCCCGAGGCTCCCAGTCTCATTCCTGGTGAAGAGCTTTTGCCTGAAACGTTGATATTTCCTGCTCTTCCGATGCTGCCTGACCTGCTGTGCTTTTTCAGCACCACTCTAATCTTGACTCAACATTCCATTAGCCTTCCTGATCACCCGCTGGACTTGTGTGCTACAACAAATTGGTAGAGGTGCAAAATACTATGATGCCCCAGGAGTAGTCATCTGGGATAGAACCAGATCTTTGTCCTCTTCGAACAATACTGACTTTGTTGTACAGGCCTGTGTTGGCTTCCTTTCTATCTCTACAAGATTTAAGGGGCAGGACTGGGATACTTGCAACAACAATTGTCACATGACTGAGAACCTATTCTACTTCACAAGAGGTATGAGAAGGTGACTATGGTCTATCACCTCTGGCATTATCTGATTCTGCAGGGTTGTGGAAGGTTCTTAGAATCAAAGGGGAGAAGGAGCTGCTTTCCTGAAACCTGAAGGTGTTCAGATATTTTCACCCTGTCTTAGACAGACTACATTTTCAGTACCATCCATTTCTCCACATGCTGTTGCCCGAGCAATGTCAATGTTGTTCTCTTCTGTTGGTATTAATTTGATCAGATTTTTCACTGCACAGCCAAAGCTTATTTTATGCTCTCCTTACCAGAAAGTTGAGGAGGATAAGAGTTAAGGCTGCTGCACATTCCCTCATTATATTCAGCTACACCAATATATGTGATGAATGTGACCATGTTTTTGTTTGCTCCATTTCTGATAAGGAGTTTAGCTTTGCTCACACCACAATGTTGTACTTGAGGACATGCTTGTTAAATGTTTTGGCGAACTATGTCCCATCAGGATGTTCAACTAATGTGTACATGTGGCTCCAGATCTGGGCGTCTGACATCTCGCCTCAGCGATCCGCGAGTTGTTGTCAAAGGTTTTGGGGCACTGAATCCATTTCTTCCTGTTTATTTCCTCACATTGTGTTGTTTGACTGGTTAAGCATGTCCTGCTGCTTACAGGAAATGGCATCTTCGGGAGTAAATGAAGAGTCATTGTTAAACTATTGGGTCAGCCTAGGATAGATGCTGAGCTTTCTACAGTCACACTGATTCTCCCTCTCTGTCTTTCACTTTGTAAGCTGGCAATCAGAGTATATATATATTCCCCTTTAAATCTCACCAACTTCACTTCTGTCTGACCTCAACCCTGTTTCAGCTACCCCTCCACATTTCCACATGTTTAGTTGGCATATCAGTGCTGTATCTTTCTCATGCCAAATTTTCTGTCTATTAAGTGGTTTGTGGTGTGTCTTGTGCATCTTTGCTTGGTAGAAAAAATGGAGGAAGTGTCTGTAATTTGTGTCTAGAACCAATGCTATCCTACTAGTCAACCATAAACGTCTGAAGTATTCTGTGAAAAAGAGCATTGCTCCAAATGACTGAGTGATGATAGGATGCAACACCCAAGAAAACATGTGTGTGAATATTCTGAACTCTATAATCTGCCTGTTCAACAAATGGCATTATTTTAATCCATTATAAATGACTTAATTCAGTCAATTAGCACATATTTAAAAAAGTGTACTGTAATTTTCATCAGAATATTAGTGAATTCCTAGGTATTAGAAAAGTCTTATCCTGTTTACTCTTAAATTACACATAATCTAACAGATTAACACAGTTATTACAGAATTTATAGCATTAGTAATCTAAAGACACAGGCTAATGTTCTGGGACATGGATTCAAAACCTAACGTGACAGATTATGAAATTTCAATTCAGCAAAAATATCTGGAATTAAAAGTTAATTTAATGGTGACCATAAAAGAAATCTGGAATTAAAAATCTAATGATGACCAGGAAACCATTACTGATTGCTATAAATATCAACCTGGTTCACTAATATTGTTTTGAAAAGGAACTCTGCCATCCTTACCCAGTCTATCTCACATGACTCCAGACCCATAGAATCTAGCTGCCTCACAAAAATATCCTTTGAAATAGTCAAAAGAGCAATTCAGTTCAAGGGCAACCAGGAATGTGCAATAAATGTTAGCCTTGTCAGCAACATCCACATCTCATAACACCCACTCTCTCCACCCCTTTCCCCCACACCTCTCTCTCACACACACACACACACACACACACACACACACACACACACACACACACACACACACACACACACACACAATTGGACAGACTGCACAGATGATTTTAAAAAGTCGTTCATGAAACTTGATCAATTGTATTTGGTGTATTTTCTTGTCTAATGTCCACACATAATTGTTTGCATCTTTATACCATGTTTTTTGAGTTTTATGCTCATGAGTATATGAACCAGCTATAAAAGAGCCATTTGTGGTTCTGAATACTTATTTAATTATCTATTGATCTCATTCATATATCAAAATGAATATTATAACTTGTGCATGATTGTTATTTGTTCTTTTTAAAATAATTTGATTTGATTAAGGTAGTTCTCGAATTTAGATTGTTGCATTAAGTTCTTGGTAAACTGCAACAGCAGTAACCTTTGGTGATGTTAATCTTCATATAGATTGGACAAATCAATAGACAAAACTAACCAGAAGAATGGGTTCACAGTATGTTTTTTGCGACAATTTCCAAGAGGAAAATGTTCTAGTGCAAAGCAGGAAGCAAATTATTTTAGACATGTTAAATGAAACAGGGGAAATAAATGATCTCATAACAAAAGACCTCTAGACATCAGTGACCTAAACAACATAGAGTTTCACATTCAAATTGTGGCTGAGAAGCATGAGATTCATCTCTTAAACTTAAGTCAAGGTAGTTACAAGGGTGTCAGGGTAGAGTTGGCTAAAGTGAACTGGGAAAATAAGTTAAAAAGATAGGACAGTAAAGATTTAGTGGCAAACATTTAAGGCGATAGTCATAGTCTCATAGTTGAAAATACTCTTCGGCCCATCAAGTTTGTCCAAGTCAAAAGAAACCACGAAGCTATTCTCATTCCAATTTTCCAGCAGTTTGCCAAATATATATATATATATAATAAATACTTCTGAAACATAAAGAGAGTTTCTGCCTTTACTACCCTAACAGGCAGAGAGTTCCAAATTCCTATCACCCTTTGGATGAAAATTATTTTCCTCATATTTCCTCTGAACTTCCTGTCCCTTACCATAAATCTATTCCCCCTCCAACTGGGGAAAATTTTCTTCCTGTCTATTGCATCAATGCAATGCTATAATTTTATATGTCTCAGTCATGTCCCCTCTCAATCTCCTCTGCTCCAAGGAAAACATTCCCAGTCTGTCTAAGCTCTCTGCAGAACTGAAATTCAACACCTTCAACAATATCCTGTTAAAACTCTTCTGCATGCTCTCCTATACCATCACACCTCTCCCAAAATGTGGATTCCAGAACACATAGTTTATAACTCACAGTAAGATATGTTTTCTTGAGAAATAAAGATTCTAAAATAGATGTGCCACCCCAATTAACTAATGAAGTTAGGATAGCATTGAACATTAAGCGTAACTATAATACTGCAAAGATTAGCAGTGATCCATACGAAAATTAGAAAGATTTTAGAAATTAGTCAAGAATAATTAGTAGATAGAAATCAAAGTATGAGAAAATGCTAGATAGACATATAGAAACAGGTAGTAAGAGTTTTGACAAGTATTTTTTAAAAAAGTAACTAAAGTGATTGTTGGCAACTTAGAGTATGAAACTAAGCAAGTAATAATGAGGAAATGGTCAGAGCATTGAACTAGTATTTTGCATCTCTCCTCACTGTAGGAGACAAAAAAAACCCAGATGCTTGAAAATCAAGGAGTAATAGACAGGGAGAAACTTAAAACAATCACAGTCACTACGGAAAAGGTACTGGAAAAAAAATGTACAAACGTAAAGATGATGAGTCCTTTGGATCTAATGGTTTTCTCTGAGAGTCTTAAAAGAAGTGGCTGCAAAAATAATGGATATGCTGACTGATTGTGATCTTCCAGATTTCCCTGGATTCACATTTGTCACAGGGAAAACTCTAGAATCCATTATCAAGGAGGGAATAAATGGAATATTTAGAAAACCATTATACAATTAGGCAGAGTCAGCATGCTTCTGTGAAGGGAAAATAAAATCAGATTAACTTATTGTCATTTGATGAAATGGAAAGCAAGGTGCATAAAGTGACCAGAGTGTGTGTGGATGGGGAGTGTTTGTAGACAGAAGGTGGGATGAGTGGCTGTATATATAGTGAATCTTGTTTTATAAGTGTCATTTTATAAGGTGCTATTTGTGTAAAATAAGAATTTATGGTATAAGGAGCAACATGTTAACAATAATAGTGGATTGGTTGGCTATCAGGATGTAGAGAGCGGGATTAAGTGCGTCACTTTTGTGCTGCTGGCATGCTGTTACCATCCGAGTCCCACAGGAATCAGTGTGAGGGCCTCAACTATTTATAATCTATACCAATGAATTACCAAATATATTATAGCTAAATTTGTTAATGATATAAAGATAATTAGGAACCAAATTGTTAAGAATTTGCAAAGTGGCTACAGTAGGACAAGTAAGTTAACAATAAATTGGCAGATAGAGTTGAATTGTGGGAACATGTGATCTTGTCCACTTTAGCAGAAAGACTAAGAGAGTGACATATTACTTGAATGGAGAGAGACTGTAGAACCTAAGGGTACAGAGGGATCTAGGAATCCTGGTATTCGAATCACAGCAAGTTAGTAAGCAGGGGCATAACAAAGTGATTAGAAAAACAGTTAGAATATTGGTGTTTATTGCAAGGAGAGATAAGTATAAAAGAAAGGGACTTCCTGATGAAGGGCTTATGCCCAAAACGTTGATTTTACTGCTCATTGGATGCTGCCTGAACAACTGTGCTTTTCCAGCACCACTCTAATCCAGAATCTGATTTCCAGCATCTGCAATCATTGTTTTTACCTAAAAGAAAGAGACATGTTGCTGCAGCCAGAGAAGGCCTTAGTTGGACCATATCTAGACCACTGTATACAGTTTTAGTCACTCTACTTAAGAAAGCAAAACATTCTATTAGAAACTGGTCAGCAAAAGTCCATTTGCCCAATTCCTGGGAGGAAAGGGTTACCTTATCAGAAAAGATTGGATAGACTGAGTCTATACCCATTAGAGTTTGGAAGAATGACATTTGATTTTATTGAATCAGATAAGATCCTGAGGGGGGATAACATGGTGGATACAGAAAGGATGCTTCCGCTAGTGGAGGAATGGGGGTCCTATTCAAGACTGAGATGAGGAGAAACCATTTCTCTCTGAGATTTACTCAGTATTGTAGTTTTGTGAAATTCATTACCCCAGAAAGCAATGGGAACTTGGTCATTCAATACAGTCAAGGTTGATTTAGATGGGTTTTTGATTGAGAAGGGAATTAAGGGTTTTGAGGTTTGGACAGGAAAGTGGAGTTGAGACCACAATCAGTTCAGCCAGGATCTTATTAAATATGACAGTAGCCAAGTGACCTAATGGCCTACATCTGCTTCTAACTCTTGTGATCTTCTTGAATAATACAGAGATACAGTAGAAATAAATCAGACTAGTTACTAGTCTCAATAAGATTTTCTTGAACTCAGTGAATTAACTTTACAGTGACAATAACGCAAAACTCTTGTTATAAAAAATAAACCTGCTTTGCTTTCAGAATTAATTCAACTTGATAGTAGCTTCCCACAGGTTGGCTGGTGAATAGTAGGTTTCAACTCTAATCCAAAATATCCAGCATAGTGTCAATAACTAACTTTGAGCATTAGCAAAATATTCGCTCAGGAGGAAACGTGCATTATTTTTTGATGTTTTATATTTTCCACAGTTGTGGGCTTGGGACCTACTATTGCCTGGCACATTTCTGTCCAACACAAAGATGCACCTTTGACCCCGGTCAAGATTTCAGCTTCAACGTAATTTATATAATTTTAGAGACATCCAATAATAAGTCTACAAGGACTTGAGGAACATAGGGGTGGTTGGCCGATGTAATCCTCAAATATTTGCTACAATACATCATAGGTAATAGCTGTACTGCCAGCTAAACAGAACAGAAGTGATATTTTTGAAAATTATTGCAAAACCGATACAATGACTTATCTTGTGATCAATTCACAAGCTTTTCAGTCTTTAAATTTTAAACACTCTCCCTTCTCTAGTATAATAATTTTGAACATGTCAGGGATCACCAGGCACAGAAAACAGTGCACATCTCATGCCTGAATTTACGATATATTCTAACTTGCAGACAAAATTGCCTGCAGCAGGATGATCAGAAAATTACCCCTATTACATTAACTGTTTGAAAGGAAGATGCCTGCACACTTAGTAATGTCTCTCAGTTGTCTTTCTTAATTGTATTTTTTTGCTTTCGAACTGCAGATCAGAGACAGGCTGGAACAGATTTTTATCACAAGATAATTACAGATGAGTAATGCCATCTTAACTCAACCATCCAGGGAGAATCTAATGCCCTCCAATTGCAGTTTCCAAATTTTTCTTAAATCCTTCCAGGTTTTTGCTATTTATATTTGGAAGTTTATTTTTGACATGGCTTACTCTTTCCTGAAGTCCGTTCTAAAAATTGTCTTTCATTATTTTGCTCTTTTATTACTGTCACAGTTTAATTTCAGATAATACTCTGAGTTAACTTCACCTTATATACTTTTCAGGTGCATGCTTGCGAAATGAGTCAATGCAATCTTTCATTTTAATAAGACATTGGGAACATCCTTAGGGTTTTCTCAGCACTAACCCCAGTGTTTGAGGTCTCTCTTGTTTCTTGGCAACCAGAACTGAGTTCAGTACTCTCTACAATCAGATTTGGCCACAGTATTCAAGGTGTTAACCCAACAAGGACACAATCTACGTTATGATTTGGAGATGCCGGTGTTGGACTGGGGTGTATAAAGTTAAAAATCACACAACACCAGGTTATAGTCCAACAGGTTTAATTGGAAGCACACTAGCTTTCGGAGCGATGATCCTTCATCCGTGATAGTGGAGGGCTCAATCGTAACAGAATTTATAGCAAAAATTTACAGTGTGATGTAACTGAAATTATACATTGAAAAATTGATTGTCTGTTAAGCCTTTCATTTGTTAGAATACAGTGATAGTTTCACTTCTTTCATGTGTAAATCACAAAACCTTTTTTTAAAAGTTGCATTCTCGGGTTAGCTGTTAAAAATGGTGATAGCTAGACAATATGTTGAAGGTGTTGGCCCCCTGTGTTCTCTGTCTATGCCATGATGTTTAGATTGATTCTCATCTAAAAAGTGAGATAACAGAGTTCTACATGAATGCATGCAGTTTTTGAGCAAAGTACAATGTAACTCTGCAAGTACAAATTCACCCTACAAAATATATGCGTGCATGTGGGTCATTGTGTGTGTGTGTGTGTCTGTCTGTCTGGGGTGGGGGTTGTGAGTGTGAGAAAGTGTATGTGTGTGTGTGTGTGTGTGCAGTGAGTGCAGTGTCTTAATCTGTGAGGGGGTGCATGTGTGAGTGTGGGAGTGTGTGTGCCTATAAGGATGTGTGTGGGTTTCTGTGTGTACCTGTGTCCGTGTGTATGTGAGAGTGTGTGTGTGTAGGAATATCTGTATGTGTGTGTAGTGCAATGGGGATCACCTGTAACGTGACATGAACTCAAGGTCCTGGTTGAGGCCCTCCCTATGGGTAGCGAACTTAGTTATCAGCCTCTGCTCAGCCACTTTCCTCTGCTGCCTGTCCCGAAGTCCACCTTGGAGGATGATCATCCGAAGGTCCAAGGCTGAATGTCCTGGACCGCTGAAGTGTTCCCCAACTGGGAGGGAACCTTCTTGTTTGTTGATTGTTGTGCGGTGTCCATTCATCCGTTGTCATTGCCTTTGCTCAGTTTCCCCAATGTACCATGCCTCTGGGCATCCTTTAGAAGAAAGTGAGGACTGCAGATGCTGGAGATCAGAGCTGAACATGTGTTAATGGAAAAGTGCAGCAGGTCAGGCAGCAACCAAGGAGCAGGAGAGTCGACGTTTCGGGCATGAGCCCTTCTTCCTGAAGAAGGGGTCATGCCTGAAACGTCGATTCTCCTGCTCCTTGGATGCTGCCTGATCTGCTGCGCTTTTCCAGCAACAAATTTTCAGGTCTGGGCATCCTTGCCTGCAAGGTAGAAGATAGATGACGTTGGCTGAGTCACATGAGTACCTGCCATTTACAAGATGGGAGGTGTTCCTACGCGTAATAGTAGTATCTATGTCCACAATCTGACACGTCTTGCAGCGTCCACCGTGACAGGGTTGTATGGAATTGTCCTGCGTGCTGGGCAGTTTGCTACGAACACTGATCTGTTTAAGGTTTAGCGGTTGTTTAAAGGTAAGTAGTGGAGGCATGGGAAAGGTCTTGGTGAGGTGCTCATCCGCATTGATAATGATGAACATGATGTAATTTTTCAGCCCCTGGGAAGTACTGAACAATGAAGGGTACCCTGCCAATTGCAGCACATGTCTGTCTCCTGAGGAGGTTATTATGGTTCCTTGCTGTGG
Organism: Hemiscyllium ocellatum; assembly: GCF_020745735.1. NCBI lineage: Eukaryota > Metazoa > Chordata > Chondrichthyes > Orectolobiformes > Hemiscylliidae > Hemiscyllium > Hemiscyllium ocellatum. The sequence goes on from NC_083402.1 coordinate 50,674,388, forward strand.
CACGTCGGAACTGGCGGTCGATGAGTTGAGCATCGTACCCCGTTCTTGTGAGGGAATCCTTGAGTACTTCCAGGTGTCCGTCACGTTTCTCCTCATCTGAGCAGATCCAGTGTATGCATAGGGCTTGTTGATAGGGAATGGCTGTTTTAATATGTTTTGGTTGGAAGCTGGAGAAGTGTAGCATTGTGAGGTTGTCTCTATGGGTTCAGTGCTGAAACAACGGATGCTTTCAGTTTAAGTAGCTGATTTGAATTGGATTCTGTGGCTAAGTTGGCAAATGATATGAACTTAAAAGAGTTAACTGCATCACAGAAAATGGTTCAGCAATTACATAGTGGGATGGAGAAAAAGGAAATAATGGTTAATGAAATGCATAATACTTTCGCATAGAGAGGAAAAATGTTAACGTAGATTGTTAAAAATCACACAACACCAGGTTATAGTCCAACAGGTTTAATTGGAAGCACACTAACTTTCGGAGCGACGATCCTTCATCAGGTGATAGTGGAGGGCTCAATCATAACACTGAATTTATAGCAAAAATTTACAGTGTGATGTAACTGAAATTATACATTGAAAAATTGATTGTCTGTTAAGCCTTTCATTTGTTAGAAATACTCCCGCCCATCTCATTCAGGTAATGTATACACTTCGTTGTCAAGGATACAGTCCAAGGTCTTCTACAGTGTTTAGTCCTTTGGTACACTATGACTGAAAAAGTTTAAATAATCACCTTAGCTCATCGCAGCTATGTGGAAGTTGCTCCAAGCTTTAGTGTATCCCTCAGAACATGGTCCTCAACTTGAGAATATGTTAGTTGAGAGCAACTCGTTTACTGGATGACCAACAGATCTTTCACCATGTTGATGGTCCTTCAGGCTGATTGATGTTTATCTTGGTGTGCATCCTTGGGAACAGTCCATAGAGCACAGAGTGCTACATGTGGAGCTGCGTGGGATGAACCTTAACAAACATTGTTGCGTCTCTCTCCAGATCTTTTTTTTGCAAAGACATGTTACAGAAGGAGGCCGATAATGGTACATCTTGATAAGGCATTATGCAAAATGGCTTTAACTGTCTGAAAATGAAACTAATCAACAGGTTATACCCTCTCTTTTTCTTCTAAGGTGTTTTAGGATGTTATGTGTTGATCACTGTTTGGTGGACTTGCTGCCAAATGTGTTTTTTTCTGCATAAACCTCTCCAAAACATGTGGTGCAGCACAGTCCAACTACTTGGAGTAATGTGCCCAGAGCAAAGTTGGCAACAGATAGAACGTGGGCACATTATAACACTCGGTGCTTGCATTGACAAAAACCTTGCATATAAACCACATATAAGCTGACAATTAGGATGAGGGTGACATCGGCATGCTTATTTCCCCCTTATCTCAAAATGTATGTATAATGTCCCAATAACATATTCCACCTTTAAACCCCAGATAAAGTGGAAGATAATTGGGTGGTCACTATGGCACAGGAATGAAGAATAGGCCAGACCTGCAGCAAATACAGCAAGACTAAGCGTACCTTGCACCGGATAAATAGGTCTCTATCTGCACTGAGGAAGTACCACCACAACTCATGCCCCATTTTTATTTTGCCATTGTTACTTTTTCCAGCTTTTTTTACACAAAGGTGATTGTATGTCTGAATAGCACAAGATTCTTACAGATCTTCCTACTGGGTGCAACACAGATCTGGTCAGGATCAATTACTTAATCCAAAGCAGATGATCCAATTGGCAATGATCTTGGCCAGAATTTTGAAGTCCATATTCAATGGGATGGGCTGTTAATTTCAGATATCTTTCCTTTCCTTATTCAGCTTTAAGGCATGAATGATGATTCATTTCCTCATGCATTAGGCATCCTGTTGGCCCAAAGAACATTCTTGTACACCTCCAGCAGGTCTGGGCTGATCCAATCTCATGGCACCTTCTGGAAGAAGATATATAAGCACATGTCATCTTGTTTCATTAAACAACTATGGATTAGGTGACCATCGTGTCTTCCTGGGCAAACAATGAGGGCAGCTGGCTCTTCATCTCTTGGAGATCCTGTTTGACATGACCATCCATTGAATGCAACTGGAGCATTCTGCATAGTTTTCTGGAGTTGGGATTTTTCTCTATGCCTCTCTCCTGTCTTCTGAGTGCCTTTGAGAAGGAAAGACCCTTTGGTTTACCCTTCAGAGCACCAGAGCCTCAAAGTGGGGCATTACAGCTGTCTAACCTTTCTAATCATTTTTGAGTTGCTCTATGTTTTCTGGGATAAATAATATAAATAGCTTCCAAGTACTCCCACCAGCTCAAGCCAATTCCCATAATGGCTGATGATACCATGAAGGACTCTCCTTCTCAATTTCTCCCTTCACCTGAGATGCGATGACCCTCAGGTAAAACCAACACCAGACATATCTCTATTATGGAAGAGCAAACCGATAGTCCTATAGAGTTATGATGGTTTCACTTCATTCTACCTGCCTGACTCTGGTCCTGTTGTAAAAGATAGTCATTCCTGATGAAGGGCTTCTGCTCCTCAGATTCTGCCTGACCTGCTGTGCTTTTCCATGACCACAATTTCGAACCAATAGGTGGCAATGGTTAGAGAAGCTGTCCAGGTTGATGGGTATGGAACTGACCATAAACATGTGGGATACAAATAAGTCTGATCTGGAATAGACAGACCCAGCTGGCTTTAACAAGGCATATCATCACGACACTCCATCCATAGGACTGTTGCAGACATCGTGCAGCTTGGCATCTTTTACCATTTCAGTCAGGCATCTAGACTTGGCACCCAGTTTGCTGTCAGCCCTGCTGTATCATACAGCTGCATCAATGGTGTAGTTGAAGTCAGCTGAAGTCGGAACTAGGATGAACATCATTAGCAGCAGTGGGAACTGCTGAAGGATGGAACCAGCTCTTCACTGATGTACCTTGTCATCAGGCTTTCTCAAATCATTTGGCTTCTAAGCTCTAGCAAATCATTTGTTCATTAAGCTTCCTTTTCCTAATCAATTCCATTATCTTAATCTATATTTGAAGTAGGACTAATGGGCTTTAATTACTCTTGTTTGTTTTGTTGCCTTTTCTGAAGAAGGATGCCATATTGACATGCACCTTTCCATTACCTGTTCATTGTTCATTAAGATGATCAGTGCATCCACTCCCAATTCTTTCATCGTGCTTGAGGGTAAATTTCATCTAACCATGAGCTTTTATTTCCACAGCCGTCTAGAGCTACCAAATAACAGGCAACTTGTATAAGTAACAGGTTAGACTTGGGATATATTTGGAGACAGCACATTGTTTGTGCTTTTACCTCTATGCCATTTTTTTAATGTTCCGCTTTATTTGAGTTACATTTATTTGTTTGTCTCTATAGTCCTATAGAGTGAAGCTTGGTTAGAAGAGGGTGGCATGTGTATGGAATGAGCTGCCAGAGGAAGTGGTCGAGGCTGGTACAATTACATTTGGATGGGTATATGAATAGGAAGGGTTTGGAAGGATATGGGCCGGGTGCTGGCAGATGGGACTAGATTGGGTTGGGATATCTGGTCAGCATGGACTGGTTGGACCAAATAGTCTGTTTCCATGCTGTACATCTCTGTGACTCCATGACCTGTTTTACAAACATTTACTCCCCATATATATCATAAAGTGTTGGTTGGAGCAGATGTTTGTCAGAAAACAAAATTTCCATTCCAAATTTGCACTCATTAGAAATGCCATCATTTATAGTACTGAAAGAGACTATTAGACCAGTTGAGTCCTATTTTAAGTCCATGCAAGTGCAAGGGCTGTGGATGAATTCCAAGCTTGCCAATTGTGTCAGTCCTAGCTCTTTACTAGAATGTCTTGTTAACGTTCTCTGCTTTCTTTGCATACCATCAAATAATTTTTAAAATAAAGATTAAGTGGTAAAGCCAAACGAAAAGAGGGAATTGTCAAATATTGCATATGCTCTCGATCAGCACGGCAGCATTTTCTTTGCTTATTTCTGTAAGACAACCACCACAATGACTTATCAGCCACTGGGAGGAGGCCAATAAGGAAGTATTTTGGAAATTTCCACATCTGTAGTGGGTATCAGGGTGTCCTGCCTATAACTACAATCAGTTTTATCTCCTTTCTTAAGGATGGTCACAATTACAGCTCCTCAGAGATGTACTGGCATGCCTTCCTCTTTTCAGATGACAGAGATAAGGTTGTACTTATGAGTCAAGAGTGTTGCTCCCTCATATTTTAGTATGTTGATAGCGATTCAATCTGTGCCAGTCTTGATAGTTCTCAACTGTTAGATGGCCTTTTCAACCTAATGTTGGGCTGGAATTGTACCGCACTTGTGACATGTAGCAAGCTATTGATATGCTTGAAAGCTCACATATCATGACTGAGTCTTGGTTGACTAGATCCTTGAAATACTTCTTCCAATGACTGGTAAATTCCTCTCTAGTCCTATTGACTGCCATTCTGTTCAAAAGTACATAGCTCTCAGAGGAAAAGATCTTTGGGTGCTTGGCCTGTAAATAGACTCTGATTGTACTGATGAATTCACACACGTCATGACTGTTGTGAATTGCTGGATTTCTGGCACTCGCTCTATCTACATCTGTTCTTTAGTCAATTTTTGTTTTGTTGGATCTCAACCTTCATTTGTCACTTGGCTCATAATTCCCTAGAACATTGGTCAGGCTTCAAGTTTTTGCACTGGTGATTTCATATCTCCTGTATTTCCTGATCATTCTCTTCAAACTAGTCTTGATGTTTCATGCTCCAAAAGCCCAAAGTCTCCTCACAAATGCTATTTATGTTGGATGTCAGAGCAGACCATACCGAGGCATTGTGAAGAATATGTGGTTCCTGTTCATTGAACATTGTTGGGGTGGCTGTGAAGCACTGACTGAGTTTTTGAGCCTATCTACACTAAACTTTCATCAAAAATACAGAATATCTTCCAATAAATAGCATATCTAGTGTAAATATAAATGTAGTAAGTCCGAACTTAAAGGTGTGGTTACGTTGCTGAAAAACACAACTCTAAACAAAATAATGTTAAGGGAAATATTATTTTTAAAGGAACCAATTATAAAACTGTAGTTAGGTTCATAATGGCCATTTTGTCATAAAAAACAATTTACAGAATTGTAGAATTTTACAAGATAGAAGGAGGCTATTTGGCTCATTGTATCTGTACCAGTTCCTAAAAGAGCTACCAAGTTAGTGTCATTTTTCAGATCTATCTCTACAGCCCTCTAAATTAATCTCTTCCTAGTATATACCCAGCTTACTGTTGAAATCTCCTGCAGAATCTACCTCCACTACTACCCTAGGCAGTGTATTCTAAATTCAATCTATGAATAAAGAAGCTTCTCCTCCACCGATTTCTAACTCTTTTGCTGACTATCTTGAAATTGTTATCCTTAGTTTATGACATGCCAACTAGTGGAAACAGAATATTCTTTTTTGAATACCTCAATAATTTTCCTTGTTCCTAGGAGAATAAATCTAATTTTTCTAATCCTTCACTGTATCTAAAATCTCTCATTCCTAGTATCATTTACAATCTCTCCAGGGCTTTAACATCCTTCTTTAAATAAGGTGTCCAGAACTGAATACAATACTCCAAATATAGACTGATCAATGATTTGTAGAGATGTAGCATCACTTCCTTGTTTTTATGCTCTATGTCTTTGTTTAAAAACCCAAGGACTCTTCTTAATAACTGGTTCAACTTGCCTGGCCATCTTCAGAGTATCATGGACTTGAATCATGAGGTCCATCTACTCCTGTACTCCCCTCAAAGTTGTCCCATTGAGCCTGTATTGTCTCTCCATGTTTCTTCCACCAAAAGGCATTACCTTACATTTCTCTCCATTGAAATTCATCTGCTAGGTGTCTGCCCATTTGCCCAAATTGTCAATGTTCCTCTGAAGTAGCTCAGCATCACTCTCACAATTAACTGTTCTTCCTGTCTTATTATCATCTGCAAATGTAGAGATTTTGCCCTTAACATCCATCTCCAAATCGCTTATATAAATCAGAATAAAACAAAAGTCCCAACACCGATCCCTGGGGAACATGACTTTTAATTTGTGTCCAATCTGAAAAAACCCTTTATATCTATACTCTGTTTCCTATCTTTTAGTCAACTTCTAAGCCATGCTGCCGAGGACCTGTCAATCCTCAACATTTCAAATTTGCTAACCAAACTGCCATATGGCACCATATCGAATGCTTCCTGAAAGTTCAGATGTACAATGCCATCATCTGCTACCTAGATGTTACCCCATTAAAGAACTCAATTAATTTTTTAGATATGTCCTGCCCTTGAAAGAGCCATATTGACTGACTAATATAAAGTTAATTTTCTCCATGTGTATATTTATCTGATCCCATAATATGATCTCCATCAGTTTTCCCATCATTGATGTTAGGCTGACTGGTCTGTGGTTTTCCAGGTTATCCTTTGTTCCTTTCTTAAACAAAAGTGTCACATTTGCAATCATTCAATCCCTGGGGATAATCTTGTGTCCAGAGAAGCCTGGAAAATTTCTGTCAATAGCTCCACAATTTGCTCCCTTGCTTCTGTCAACAATTTAGAATTTATCCCATCCGGGCCTGGTGACTTCTCTAGCTGAAAAAGCCAGCCTTTTTAGCTCCTCTTCTTTATCTATCGCTGTCCTGCTCAGTTGTTCAAAACCCACATTTTCAACTTGGCTATTGTTACCATCTTCTAAGTTGGTAAAAACAGAAGCAAAATATTTATTTAATACTCTGTCATACCCCTGGCTTCGGTGAGCAGCTTATTCTGCTTGTTCTTAAAAGGCTCCATTCTATCATTTGCTAATATTTACCATTAACATGTTTGAAGAGCGTTTCACTTTTTGTTTTTGATCAGTCTGCTCTCTTTTCATTCTGCTTCTTCTTAACCTTCTTTATTCCAACCTTAGCCTCTCTTTTGCATTTGAGATAGTCTTTCTGTTTTTTGTTACTATTGTTATTCCAGTATGCAGCATAAGCTCCTGGGGGGTACTCTAGTTTTGGAAGCGCCATATTTATTTTTCATTAGCCTGCACTCTATTTATTTCTTTTGAAAGTTTTCCATTTCTCATTTCATGTTTTATCCACCAAAATACGTTTAAAATCAAACTGGTCAAGTTCAACTGTTAGACCCTTAAAATCTATCCTTTTCCAATCTGGTGCCTTAATACTTGACTAATTTTTATCCTTCTGTAACTTAATATTGATCCTTATGTAATGACTGCTATTTCCCAAATGCTGCTCCACTCTAATGTTCTACACTTGGCCTGCCTCATTTCCTTGGACTAGATCCAACATAGCACATTCTTTGATAGGACTGAAAATATACTGTTCCATTAAATTCTCCTGTATACATTGCTGCAATATACAATCAACATTCTATAAAAATGTTCCTGCTCCCAGCTTCCCTCTCCTGAACCGTTGCTGAGCACAAGGGCTTGGGAGAAGGGAAATGAGGCCGGAACAGCTTTGAAACATCTTAAAAATAAATATGGATTGTTGATGCCTTTTGAAGCATCAAGACTTGCATTTCTACAACATCAGAGCTACAGCTTCAACTGAATCTGGACTTTAAATGGGAATTCAAGCACAGGAGAGAGAATGGTGCATGGGTGAAACAGAGGTAGGAAAGAGGCTACAACTCGGAAATTGATGGAGGTCACCACTCGAAGATTGCGAGTGGAGAGAGGCCACAACTAGGAGATGGGAAGTCAGTAAAGCCTGTAACACAGAGATTGGTGAATAGAAAAGGTTACAACTCAGAGTCGGGGAAGCATCAATTAGGCGATGCCAGAAATAACTTTAAAACAAATTTTGTTTTATTATTCTCAATAAGATTACAGGCCCTATCAATTTAGTGATATTAAAACAGAACAACTTTAAATAGGCCAACACTGGATGAGAAATTATTGCATGCACTTCCATTTTGATCTATTTGTTAGAAGAACACTGTTACCACTCTTTTTTAAAGGGGACTTGAATATATCAGCGTAGAGATATGCATCTTGGTTTAATTTGTCTGGCCCTTCCTCCACTATTTGGTAATACTTGGCAAGGTAGCAGAAGCTAAACCATCTGATTTCCATAGTTGCCTTTTATTTCAATGCCATAATTGTAGGTAGTGTTACGGTTGGCAATTAAATGAACTATCCTGCCCTCTTCTTTAACATCATATGTTTAATTTGTGGGGTCTGAGCAGCATTAAACCACGTAAGAAGTCTCTTTCTGGGAACAGCACTACCCAATTTTCAATTTGTTAGTCTCTAATTGCAAAACGTCAAAGGAAATACAGAACCCATTTGATTGCATATTTGAAATACTGGAAGGTGGATTCCATCATAGTTCCCAACTTCCTCTCAAAGGTTTTTCCTGCAGATGTTCAAAGCTCTACTGCACCAGAATCTGGACCAGCTATAAAGTTCTATAAACTTCTGAACTGATATAATGTATTATGACATCAGTTCCTACAATGTTTTCCATTGTTAGTAGCTATGGAGACTTTTGATGGTGATAGACAACCAAGTCTCTGCCAGTGTCTCAGAATACACTTTCATATTTGCAGTTTGTCTTGTTAAGTCTGATCAAATGAATACAAGCAGCATTTTTGTATTGCTCTAACAATGATGAATAGATGAACACTTTATATAGGTAGGCTAAATACTTTTCTAAACCCCTTAAAATTTTGCTGACTGATCTATGAAAATAAACCATGACATTCAGCAGCTAAAAGAGCATTTCAATTATGCAACAAAAAGCTGCACTTAACGTAAAGAAGCCTTGATTCTTAAATGATGTGTGGGAGTGCCAGTGTCAGTTATGTTTCCCACTCCCAGAAGAAAAGATAACTAGTATTGTTGCCATTGATTTACCCTGTCCTATAACAGCCAATGAACAATTTTGAGAGACATCAAGCTGCATCTTACTTTTTTTGACAAAGTGACAATTCCTTTGGGTTTTCTGGAGGTTATTTCATCATGAGACCTTGCATGTTTTCTCACTTCATCTTACCAAATTCCCCTCGTTAACTACTTACCCTATCTTGTCTAACACTAACCATAATTTACAATGTGTTAATGTGGAACTACCTGCAACTGCTGGGATATCCAGGAATTGATGGCCATCCTTGTCGACGGAGCCATCTTTAAAAAGCCTATGCACCCAGGCAAGAACTGTCCAGTATGGTACCTGACATTTACACTGGATATGGCAGGCAGGGGGAAACTTAGCTCCTCTGCTGGATGTGGTAGTACAAAGCTGAAAATGTGTTGCTGGAAAAGTGCAGCAGGTCAGGCAGCATCCAAGGAACAGGAAATTCGATGTTTCGGGCATAAGCCCTTCATCAGGAAGGCTTATACCTGAAACGTCGAATTTCCTGTTCCTTGGATGCTGCCTGACCTGCTGCGCATTTCCAGCAACACATTTTCAGCTCTGATCTCCAGCATCTGCAGACCTCACTTTCTCCTGTGGTAGTGCAAAGGCAGGATATATTTTCCTCCAGGATAATGATCATTAGTAACATTGCAATTATTATAAACAAATTATTGTAAACTTTTCTGGAGTTGTGTAAGCTCAGAAAGAGAGAAAGCTCAGGTGGGGGTAGAATGGAAAGATGTAGTATAATGGATTATGCAAGTGATAATGATGCAATATTAAAATCAGAAGAGCAGAATAGAACTTAGATCAGAGAGAAACATGTCATGAGCAGGACTTAGACACTACACTGGAGAGCTGTATTCAATAACCAGTAAATTTATATATGTGTATATAAGTAATGTTATAGTGCTAAACATAGTGATAAAGCCTTGCTGTCGCATAACAAAAGGTTTTGGATGCAATAGGAGAAGATTGGTAACCTAGTGAAAAGGAAGAAGCCTCGAAAAATGTATTCAGACATTTTAAGGGTCTGAGTTTTGTGGAATATGATAAGACTTGTGGCAGAATTAGACGAAAAATCAAGGAGGATGATCTTAATGTCAGGAGATCAGATCTTTTATTTAGTTTTAATCATCTGTTCAGATATTTTATGACATATTCCTAGAATAGGTGGAGCTTGAACTCTGGTCATCTGGCATAGAGGTAGAGACACTACCACTGTACCAGATGTGTCCAAGTGGCTGACATGTCATATGTGCTTTCACCAGCAGGATTATTTCTTGTTGATGGTGCAACCTGCCTCTTTAATGTTCAGCTTTCAATGTTACCAAACTTCCCAAACAAGCTGGAAGTCACAAAAACTTGACATGGAAATCAGAACAGGTACTTGGCAACTTGAGCTCCCGTTTGCTCTGACTGTCATCTCCATTGGACACCAGGAATCGACAACTCAGACCACGGCTCATGGGCACTACACAGTTTCAAGTTCCTCTTTCCTAACTTACTCTTAGTAAATGTACAATCTCTGGAGAACAAGATGGACGAACTCAGAACACAGCTCAGCTTCCAGTGTGAACTATGGGACAGCTGTGCACCCTGCTTCACAGAAACCTAGTTCAACCCATCCTTTCCCGACAGCGCTCTTCAGTCTGATGGCTTTTCTAACCATTGTAATGACTGTACACCATCTTCTGGTAAGACAAAGGGTTTGCTTTTTAATCAACAACCTGTGGTGCAGCCATTGCTCCCCAAACCTTGAACTCCTCACCATCAAATGTCGCCCCTTCTATCTACCATGGGAATTTACCGCTGCTATACTAACTGTTGTGTACATATCGCCAGAAGCAAAGGTTGAGGAAGATCTGAATGTGCTGCACTCTACCGTTAACACCCAGGAGACAGAACACCCGAGCCCTATTTATTGTAACTAGTGACTTCAATCAAGCCGATCTAAGGAAGGTGTTTCCCAAGTACCACCAGAACATTACCTGCCCCATCAGGGGCCTGAACATTTTAGACCACTGCTACACCACTGTGAAGGATGCCTACTGCTCCATCCCTGCCCTCATTTTGGGAACTCCAATCACAATGCCGTGTTTCTTCTCCTGGCTTACAGGCAAAAGCTCAAGCAGGAGACCGCCTTGCAGATACGGGACCAGTACTGGTCAGAGGAGGCAGAGGATCAACTCCAGTGCTGTCTAGAATTGGTTGACTGGGACATGTTCAAACAGACACAGGTATGTTGGACATATACGCCACCATCGTCATAGACTTTATCAGCAAGTGTGTGGAGGACTGCATACCGAGGAAGTCAATCCGGGTGTTCCCCAACAGGAAACTCTGGATGAATCAGGACATACATAACCTGCTAAAAACCAGGCATGACGTCTTCAGATCAGGAGACCCACTCAAATATAAGGAATCCAAGTATGATCTTCTCAGTGCCATTAAGACAACTATGGATCAATAACAATCCAAACGAGAGACCCAGTCAGACACCTGGCGACAAGGACTGAATGACATCACAGGTTCTAAAAAGAGACAGTGCAAGATAGCAGAGAATTTCAGTGGAGAGGTAATATCTATTCTGACAAGTCCTGACAAACCTATCCCAATAGCTACTTGTCATGCACCACTTGGAGCATGCACAGATCAACTGGCAGAGGTCTTCTCAGACATCTTCATCCTCTCTCTCTGCAGCAGGCCATTGTCCCTACCTGTTTCAAGAGGGCCAACATTATCCCTGTGCCTAAGAAGGCTTATGCAGCATGTCTCAATGACTCTCACCCAGTGGCCCTAACTTTGGTGCTCATGAAGTCTTTGAAAGGCTGGTCAAGGCATTAATCAACTCCAGCCTCCCTACTTCTCTTGACCCACTTCAATTTGCCTACCAGACCAACAAATCTACATCAGATGCCATAGCACTTGCCCTTCACTCCTCCTGACACCAAGAACAACTACGTAAGAGACCTACTCATTGACTGCATTTCATAACTTCATGTTCATTTTTACTGATACCAGAATTTAGTTCCAGATTTTGCAATTGTCACTGTTAGACCTGTTATTTCTCAGTCATCTACATTGAGTTTTTTAAAAATCCTCCATTCCTACTATTGAGGTTTTAAGTTATAGACAATAGACAATAGGTGCAGGAGTAGGCCATTCAGCCCTTTGAGCCTGCACCGCCATTCAATATGATCATGGCTGATCATTCCTAATTAATATTCTCTTCCTGCCTTATCTCCATAACCCTTGATTCCACTATCTTTGAGAGCTCTATCCAACTCTTTCTTAAATGAATCCAGAAACTGGGCCTCCACTGCCCTCTGGGGCAGAGCATTCCACACAGACACCACTCTCTGGGTGAAGAAGTTTCTCCTCATCTGTCCTAAATGGTCTACCCCGTATTTTTAAGCTGTGTCCTCTGGTTCGGCGCTCACCCATCAGCGGAAACATGTTTCCTGCTGCCAGAGTGTCCAATCCTTTCATAATCTTATATGTCTCAATCAGATCCCCTCTCAGTCTTCTAAACTCAAGGGTATACAAGCCCAGTCGCTTCAATCTTTCAGTGTAAGATAATCCGGCCATTCCAGGAATTGACCTCGTGAACCTACGCTGCACTGCCTCAATAGCCAGAATGTCTTTCCTCAAATTTGGAGAGCAGAACTACACACAGTAACTAATAACAATTTCTAACTTCAAGGTAACACTCCAAACATTTCTTTGTTTAAGGAAACCTTTTATTGGCCTTGGAGTTCAGGTCTGGGTGACTGGGTGCACCTGAGTTCACCAATCTTAAACAGATGTTACATTTCAGAAGAGATTAACTCTAATCTCAGATTGGGATTGCACATCATTTTGAAACAAACAGAAAATCAGGTTTGATATACTTTAAATTCTTAGATTAATTATGAATGCCACATCACTTGTATATGTGAATCATCACTGTGCTCCTTTTTCAAATTGGAAGGTTTCTGCAATTTTTCTTCAATTATAGTTATTTATGTGCAATCTGAATGACCTACTTCACATTTTTTTAAGATTGTACAAAAGAAACATCAGAAGGTGAGCTGGGTAAAGGCCTCACAGTATTCTGTTCGGCCTCTGGCCCTCACTCTAACACTCCCCACTCAGTGGTTAACATTGCTGCCTCACAATACCAAAGAACTGGCTTCAAGATCAGCATCAGGTGACTGTCTGTGTAGACTTTACATGCTCTCCGAGTGCTTATGTGAGTTTCTATTGGGTGCTCCAGTTTCTTCCCATTGTCCAAAGATGTGCAAGTTAGATGGATTGGCCATGCTAAATTGTCCATAGTGTCCATTAAATAGCCATGGTAAATGCAGGATTATGGGGATAGGGTAAGGATCTGGGTCTGAGTGAGATGTTCTTTGAAGGGTGAGCACTGATTTGATGGACCAACTGGCCTCTTTCACCACTGTAAGTATTCTATGATTCTAATGAAGGAGGATCTTCAAGACTGAGTGATGATCTTATCGAGGTTTATTAAATCATAATTGGCATGGATGGGGTGAATAGAAAGGTCTTTATCCTGGGGTGAGTGAGTCTGAAAGTAGAAGGTTTAGGTTTAAGATGAGGGTGAAAGATTTGAAAAGGGCTTGAGATGTAACTTTTCCATGCAGCAGGTGGTGGGTGTGTGGAAAGAGCTACCAGAGAAAGTGGTGGAGGCTGGAACAATTACAACATTTAAAAGACATCTGGATGGTTATATGAACAGGAAAGGTTTGGAGAGATATGGGCCAAATGTTGGCAAATGGCAATAGGTCAGATTGGGATGTCTGGTTAGCATGAATGCGTTGGATGGAAGGGTCTGTTTCCGTGTTGTATGACTCTGTGACTCTACAACTCCCTATGTATTTCCTATGCGAAATGAGCTAAATCATTCCCCTGGTCCCTTAGAGTCCCTGTGCCAATTTAATCCCAACTCTTACCAATCACCATCTGCCACTCTTTGCCTTCACTCACTTCATGCCAATTCATGCAGTATTCACCAAGGACAGACATGATGACCATGATAAGCTGAAACAAAATGAATTTCTAAAACCTGTTACAAATTTCGTTGTGTGAAGAAGTTTGCATTCATGAAAACCAGTGCAATACCTTCAAAAGGCATTATAATCGCTTATAAAAACTAACACTTGTATTCTTAATCCCACATCAAAGACAATTAGTTCTTTAATAAACTTTTCAAGCTGTCAATCAAATGATGAACAATAAACTATGACAATGATAAATTGTGGAAAGCAGTCAAGCATTAATAATGCTAGAATAATGCCATTTTGGGTTCTGTCAACAAATGGATCATTAAATCGATAGTTTAGTTAATGTTTCAATTGTGATTTGTCACAAGAAAGCTTTGATTAAAAGAAAGAAACATTTGGATATTCAAATAATTTGACAGCTGTTAGTTTTGCAGACCTTATCTGCCCTCCTCAAGCATTTATGACTTCTCTACATAGTTGTAACTTGCACACTGATAAATCAGGCTCTTTACTCCACCAAGGATAGTGTCTGTTTGAACTCAGCACATTTCCCACATGTGACAGTCACACCTTGTCCTTGCTGCCCATCCCATTGCAAAAATGCTGTTTCTGTTGGTATAGGGAAAGGGCTTCTGAATCTGTGGTCCATTAACACTTTGGATACACTACAGAGACTTTGCAATTCCAGTCCTGCATATCTGAATATTGTACATGGAGATGGTTCCCAGAGATAGATAGATAGATAGATAGAGAGAGAGAGAGAGAGAGAGAGAGAGAGAGAGAGAGAGAGAGAGAGAAAGAAAAGGGATAGTTAAACAAAAGGTTAGCTGATGATAAATTAGGAGACAAGGTGACAGTGTTAGTGAGATATGTAAGAATTTGAAATTAGGTTGGCTGTGTTGGGAAGGGACATGGACAGGACCTTAGGGTGTGGGCGGATACTTACACATCTCATTAACACCTCCACCGAGCCACTATACCTCTCTCAGTTTGTTTGCCTACTTCTTTTCTTTCTCTTTCTTTCTCTCTCCCTCTCTCTCTCCCTCTTGCTGTGGGTACTCCCTCCATAAGACCATAAGAATTAGGAACAGGAGTAGGTTGTTTGGTCTCTCAAACCATCTCCACCATTCATGGCCGATCCACCATTCTTCACATTCTACCTCTCCCTATAACTCTTCATTCCCCAACTGAACTAAGAATCTATCTATTTCAGCCTTATATACAGAAGGACTCTACCTCCACAGCTTTCTATTGCACGAAATTCCAAAGTCTCACACGTCTCTGAGAAAATTAATTTCTCCTCATCTCAATGTTATAGTGATTCCTGTTTATTCTGAGATTATGTATTAGAGTCACAGAATCGCAGAGATGTACAGCACCGAAAAGGACCCTTCAGTCCAATCAGATATCTCAACTCAATCTAGTCCCACCTGCCAGCACCCGGCCCATATTCGTTCAAAGCCTTCCTGTTCATATACCCATCCAGATGCCTTTTAAATGTTGCAATTGTACTAACCTCCACCACTTCCTCTTGCAGCTCATTCCATACACATACCACCTTCTGCATGAAAAGGTTGCCACTTAGGTCTCTTTTATATCTTTCCCCTCTGACCCTAAACCTATGCCCTCTAGTTCTGGAATCCCCCACCCCAGGGAAGAGACTTTGTTTATTTATCCTATCCATGCCTCTCATGATTTTATTAACCTCTAGAAGGTCACCCCTCAACCTCCGACACTCCAGGGAAAACAGCCCTAGCTTATTCGACATCTTCCTCTAGTTTAAATCCTCTAACACTGGCAACACCCTTGTAAATCTTTTCTAAACCCTTTCAAGTTTCACAATATCTTTCTGAGAGGAAGGATGTATTCTATTCTGTCCTCCCACTACAACTCTCCACCCAACCCCACCTGTCATCAGCATAAATTGTACCATTCCCTACCTATTTTCTGTTGTGATGAAGGATCACTGGGCTTGAAATGTTGACTCTCTTTTCTCTCTACAGAAGCTGCTAGACCTGCTGTGTTTCTCCAGTGTTCTCTGTTTTTGTCTTCTGAAAACACATGCTGCTGCAGGAACAAATTTGTTACAAACCCAGGAAATTTGCCATTGACTTGATGGGTATTAAAGAAATTATGGTGCGGGCTCATCATAGCATAACTCACTTATGATTTAATTTCCTGGGAGTTTAATAATATTAAACAAACTCAAAAACATGGTCAGACCATTCCAATGGCACAATTTCAGGAAATTCTAGGCTAATGGCTCTGGCATGTAATACTGAGTGGAAAAAATTATAACATAAACCTTTTCAGTATTAATAACATTACATGGGTAACTGTATCCTTGGATAACATGTTTGCAAAAAGAAAATACAGTAATGCCAAGAATGTACACACTTGTAAAACAATACAGTACAAACCTGATTATGTCAGTGTGAAAACAAAAGCTGGATCCAATGTGTTAGAGAGAATCATCTCACAAAAATGTTTAACAATCATGGTCAAATTGCACTGCCGGGTTGGAATTCAAGATTATATTCTTGCGTTTAAGGTGAAAGAGAACAGAACACAGGACAAAGATGTAACCAAGAAAACCTTTTTTTTAACAAATGTATTAAAATGACATAATTTGTATTCAGCACATAGACTTCAATCTTAAACTAGAATTTAATTTTAGCTATAAATAACTCAACACAGTGACATAAATCTAAGCTGTTACAATAATACTGCAAAAATCAGTGAGATATTGAGTCCAAAGCACAGGATGTATACATATTAATGCATATCATTCATTTTAATGTAGATTTGTGAGAACATTGTGCCTGTTATGTTGCAAGAACTTTAGGTACGTTTGATTTTGAACAGTCATTCCATTGACATATTTTAAGGGAGTTAGGCTCTGCAAGTTCAAATCCAGAATTGTCAGCAACTACATCATCCTGACCAAAGGACAGACATCAGGCTGACTTTTCACATCGAGAAGATACAATTCCCATCATGCATTTACGTATGAAAATAGTAAACTATATAGCTTACTTTCTGTTAAAACAAGGCACCACAAGCAGAAGACGACACACATAAGACTTAATAGCTTCGATTTTGAAGTACGTAAAATATTGTTTCGGATACCTGTTCTGAAATGTGTATCTGAAATTACCTCGTAATGAATACCCTAATGTATTTTTGAGGTAGTTTTTCATATAATTCAGGCAAATATGCCAACCACCAAAACCAGGTTTCACCATGATGGAAAAGAAGACAAAATTGGAAAACAAGACCTCAATTCAATTTTCCTATTGTACTTATGCTGGACATTTCCTCCTTATCCTACCCTGTGATGCTACTGGTGAGTGGAGCGGGACATGGTCTAGATTTCAAGTTCCTGTACCCATTATTCACTCCTGTTTCTATTGTTCCCTGATGAAATTTGGCAGTAATATCAAGATAGTGAGTAAGGTTGCAAATTCCTCTGATTGAGACGATGGGACTTTTACTCACAATCTCTCTCATCTCTGCTTCCAACATATAACATATGAAAGCCTTAATCTTGACTAAAACCTTTGGCATGGATCCATTGAAGTCTTCAAGAATTTTCCGCTATTTTAATGGCACTTGCTCTTCTTCCAGGGGTAAATGGAAATTCCAGACTCGACACAAAACTCCACCATACTAGTAGGGGTGTGACTAAGGGAATCCAGCCCAGAAAACTTCAGACTCCAGATAATCAAGGGCCTGATGCCTTCTTTGAAAGACTCAGAATTCTCCGTCAACCAAAATAACTACTTTGGTTTGAGAGCCTATTCTTTGATGTGGAACTTTTAAGAGTCTTCATGGCTGTAATCCCTGTTGTGGAAATTGAATAAAATAATGTTTTATGACAACCATTTATTGCTGTGGGCTGTGCAGTGCTTCATAAAGTAATTAGAGCTTGTTTATCACATCATCACTATGTCCACCCAAGTCAGAGGCCCGGGCACTGTTCCAGTCTACAGCAATGGGGCCATTTATTCTTTTATGTGTCTTCAGAGACACCCATAAGACTTCTCAGGAGCTGACATATTAATTGAGACTCGCAGAGGGTACTTTCAATGCAATTCCTGGAGTAAATTAGTAAATTACTGAGACGCAGTCCTTGTGTCTGAGGGTCAACTAGATGAACCAAGTATTGTCTTAGCAGACATTACCTGATATTTAATTAGCATGTTTAGTTTTATTTGTTTAGTTTTATATATAGCATTCCTTACATAAAAAGAAACTTTATTGGTACATCAAAAAGCAAAAGAAAAGGTGAGATCTTGGCAGTTAAGTATAACTGGTAATCTCAACTGCCCAAAAGTAGATGAAAAATGTCCCTAAACTGTGAAAATGACTTTGATGAACAATTTAAATTTAAAATGTAGGGGAAGGATGAGAGTCAATGTAACTTAGCAAATACAGGGAAGATGAGCAGTTAAACCCTCTATGTAAGGCAGAATGCAGAAGTTCCCAGAATTAAGACTCCCACAGTCGCTCATAGCTTTAAAAAAAAATGAACTTCCAGTTATCAGCTTAGAAGGATGACACATCAAGATTTTTCACATTTACTGTAATGAGCAGGCTAAAAGTAGCAGAAACCAAACATTAATATTGAGGTAATTTATTACTTAAAATATAGAACTGAACTTTCCCCATTTTACTCTGACCACAACTGAAAACATATTTCAGATATGGTGGGCAGCACGGTGGCACAGTGGTTAGCACTGCTGCCTCACAGCGCCAGAGACCTGGGTTCAATTCCCGCCTTAGGCGACTGACTGTGTGGAGTTTGCACGTTCTCCCTGTGTCTGCGTGGGTTTCCTTCGGGTGCTCCGGTTTCCTCCCACAGTCCAAAGATGTGCGGGTCAGGTGAATTGGCCATGCTAAATTGCCCGTAGTGTTAGGTAAGGGGTAAATGTAGGGGTATGGGTGGGTTGCGCTTCAGCGGGTCGGTGTGGACTTGTTGGGCCGAAGGGCCTGTTTCCACACTGTAAGTAATCTAATATACTTTACCTTGCCTTTTAATTGGACATTCATTTCTTCAAGAATCTGTCCAAAGTGATTCTCAGACCATGAGGAGTTCATTTCTGTTCATCTCTTTTCTCAACCTGGGAACTTAGAAACTCAGAACTGTCTTTCATGGCAAGATTCTCCCATCGGAGAATTGTCCTTTAGCAAAAGCTAGGCAAATCTTCAGGCTTCATTTAGTCTTTCCCATTTGAATGTGAGCACTCACCTGTACACAAGATTCACGCCCAACTGAAGTGCAGGTCTGAGACATTCAAGTCAGATGACCCTGACCTATACAGGAAGTCCAGATATGACTTTTGTAAGACCATCAGAGATGCCAAAAGGCAATAGTGAACTAAGCTTGAGACCCTGACTAACTACACGGATACCTGTCATTTGTGGCAAGGCTTACATGACATAACAGGCTACAAAGCAAAGTTGAACAGAATCATAGGCAATACTATATCCCTACCCTATGAGCTCAATGCATTCTACACTTGCTTTCAACAGAAGGACTGTGAAATGATGTCAACTATCCCAATAGCCTCAGATGCACCTGCACCGGTAGTCACTGCTGCAGGTATCAAATCCACCTTCTTGAGAGTGAATCCATGGAAAGCAGCTGGCCCAGATGAAGTCCCTGGCCATGGACTCAGATCCTGTGCAGACCAGCTGGTCGGAGTATTCGCAGATATCTTCAACCTTTTCTTACTTCAATCTGGAGTCCCCACCTGGTTCAAGAAGATCACCACCATCCTGGTGTCAAAGGAAAATCATGCCATTTGCCTCAATGATTACCACCCAGTGGCTGTGAACTCCATAATTAAAAAGTACTTTGAGAGGTTAGTCATGGCTCACATCAACCCCAGCCTCCCAGAGTGCCATGATCCACTACAATTTGCCTATCAATGCAGAGACCTTCGCCTTGGCCCTACGCTCATCCCCAGGACATCTGGATAACAAGGATACCTATGTCAGGCTACTATTTATTGACTACAGCTTCGCCTTCAATTCCATAATTCCAAACAAACTCATCTCCAAACTCTAAGACCTAGGTCTCGGCTCCTCCTTCTGTAACTGAATTCTCAACTTCCTGATGCATAGACCACAATCAGTAAGAATTGGCGACAACATCTCCTCCACCATAATCTTCAACACTGGTATCCCATAAGGCTTCATACTCAGGCACTATTATACTCCTTATACACTCACAACTGTGTGGTCAAATTCCATCCCAACCCCATTCACAGCTTGTCATTGACTTCAGGAAGCAGAGTGGAGGGCATGCCTCTGTCTGCATCCATGGTGCTGAGGTGAAGATGGTCAAGAGCCTCAATATCCTGGGAGTGACGATCACCAACAATCCATCCTGATCCACTCACATTGACGCAACAGTCAAGAATGCACAACAATATCTCTCTCAGGAGACCAAGGATATTTGGCATGTCCATAAAGATTCATACTCATTTTCTAGATGCACAGTAAAAAGCATCATATCTGAATGCACCACAACATGGCAACTGCTCTTCAGATGCCGCCTGGGCTGCTGAGTTTTTCCAGCACCACTCTAATCTTGACTCTAATCTCCAGCATTTGCAGTCCTTACTTTCGCCTATCTCAGCTGTTAATGTTGACCTCTCTTTCTGCAGCTTCTCTGCAGCTATACCTGCATTCTGCACTCTGTTCTGCTACTCTGATGCAATTTGTATGGTACGATCTGCCTGTAGAGCATGCAAAACAACACTTTTCATTGTATCTTGGCAAATGTAACAACAATCTAATCAAATCAAATCAAATCCTGTGTGGTGAATCATGATGTTTTTCAGCCTTTAGCTGCTCTCACTCACAGATCCTGCAGACTAACCTTTCCATCAGTTTTTGGAATGTTTTCTCCCTCCAAATGCATTCCATGAGCTGTGTATTCAGGTAAAAATGTTGAACATTCTCTTTTAGCTTGGAAACAAACAGACAGTTTCAAGCATTTACAAACCTAACATTTGCAGCACTTCTATGATACTTGAGAGATATGATCTATCCACTATTTGTCCACAGGCTGCTGCCACTTTAAAAATCTTGCACCTTCTTGCCAGTTAGCTATCTGGGCCTGCTTTAATCTCTATCAAACCAACCAGACATGATGTCAGGCAGACCTCAGAACAAATCATACAACCTCCTTCATTTTACCGAAAAGACTCAGGGCTGAATTTTCCCAACTGTTTGGCATAAAGTGTCAATTTTGTTCTTGCCACTGCTGGAACCTTCAGGAGTTTGCACTACTGGTCCCATATTTAAAACCCAGCTGAGCACCACTTCAAATGCTACAAGCCAGTAATTTATGTTAACAATTCCAGCATGTGAAAATTTCCATGGTAGATGGGTGATAATGGAAAATTGGCAAGCCCTGTTTGCAGACAGGGTTTTGGAATAGGGCACTGTCTTGTTTCTGCCAGCCTACTCTGAAAATGCTGGCATAGACAGTGCAGTGCCTATGGCTGAGTGGAATGCCCATCAAGGCGAAGTCAAGGTTAATTACATTTTGACCACTAAAATAGTTAGCGCTGTCATCTTCTTTCTACCATCTCACACTCATTCCAACTCCATTTCTGCATTCACCTCCCACAAGGACCCTGGCCTACCATTCCCACTATTGCATTCATCACCTTCTCTCAATGATTCTCATCCACCCCATCCCCCCAAACTACTAAACAATCCAGTTCTCTGCACTTCCTACTCATTCATTCACTCGGAACATCTCTCCTCATACTGTACAAAGACTAACAGCTCTAGCACCCACTTTCATTTGTCACAATCCCTCCTTCCAGGAGGGAGCAGGCCATGATAGGGTAGAGAAATCCATCCAGTTGACAGTCTGATATTTTTCTGACTCACCCCATACGAGAAGAAAATCCATACATTAACAGGAGAGGACTTTAACTACTCTTGCGGTGATGCTGATACCTCCACACCCCACCAACCAAGTAAGATTCATTGTGAAGTGCTTTGCTGCTCTTCTGTTACCACCATAACACGCCAAAATCCCTATCCCTATTGCAGGCATGAGCAGCACCCACTGCATCCTCCAGTTAACACTTGCTTCTCCATCGCTGAGAAAGAAGACACAGATCTCTCATAGACAGCCTGGCAAAACTTTCTTATCAACCCTCAACAAGCACAGATACTGATACCTCGAGAGGTATGTTTAGATAGGTTAGACACTGGGGTTAGCAGATAAATGCTTGAGTCTTGAGTCTTCGCAAGTGCTTGAGGATGAAACTGGCATTCAGCGAACTTTTGGAGACTAAGTACATGGTCAGTGCCAGGCAAAAATGGACTCCTGATATTGATCATTCATTCCTTGGCCAATATGAGTAGAACAGTGGGCAGATTTGTCAGAGATACTTGGGAAACTGGATTGAGGATTGAAGGAATTCACCAACACTCATTAACTACAGAAGTTGTGAGTCTGGATATTTTCATGGTCAGGATGGCAGCTGCCATGGAAAGCCATGCCCAACAGTACACTCATTGGCTGCCAGAGATACATGCAGATGTGTTTTTCATCACTGCAGCCATTGATGCTCAGCATCAATGACAAGATAGTTGGAGGAGGGGCCTTGACCTCACACAGATGCTCCTTCCTCACAAGGAGGCAGGGCAGTGCCAGCAAACACCTATCTGAAGGAGAAACTAAACACAGACTCTCAGAAATATTATCTCAGACCAGTCTAGCTATGAGTTCACTGTGATTCTCGATCCTGCTGTAGCTCATGGCGATGTGGGTGAACCTGAATCTATTCTGGATCCTCGAGCTACGAAGGCAGTTGTTTATCCAAAACTACAGGACCAACAGGCTCCACTGCATGACATGTTCCCTCTACTGTAGCTGCAGACCCTGGGATTGCACTTAGATATAGTGAGAGCAAAAGGAAAAAACAAAAATATTCTGAGTGCACATAGGTGGCAAAGGTGGCACCTTAATGTAAATATAACATAGAACATAGAACAATACAACACAGAACAGGCCCTTCAGCCTTTGATGTTGTGCCGACCTGTGAACTAATCTAAGCCCACCCCCCTGCACCATCCCACCATCATTCATATGCTTATCCAAGGACTGTTTAAATGCCCCTAAAGTGGCTGAGTTGACTACTTTGGCAGGTAGGGCATTCCACGTCCTTAACACTCTCTGAGTAAAGAACCTGCCTCTGACATCTGTCTTAAATCTATTGCCCCTCAATTTGTAGATACGCCCCCTCATACAAGCCAATATCATCACCCTGGGAAAAAGACTCTCACTGACCACCCTATCCAACCCTCTGATCATCTTGTATGTCTGTATTAAATCCCCTCTTAGCCTTCTTCTCTCCAATGAGAACAGACCCAAGTCCCTCAGCCTTTCCTCACTAGACCTTCGCTCCACACCAGGCAACATCCTGGGAAATCTCCTCTTCACCTTTTCCATACTTCCACATCCTTCCTGTAATGAGGCGACCAGAACTGTACACAATATTCCAAGTGAAGCCACACAGCTTTTGTACAGTTGCAGCATGACATCACGGCTCTGGAACTCAATCCCTCTACCAATAAAACCTAACATACTATATGTATTCTTAACAGCACTATAAACTTGGGTGGCAATTTTAGGTATCTATGAACATGGACACCAAGATCCTCTGCACATCCACACTGCCAAGAATTTTTCCATTGATCCAGTATTCTGCCTTCCTGTTATTCTTCCCAAAGTGAATCACTTCACATTTATCTGCATTGAACTCCATTTGCCACCTCTCAGTCCAATTCTGTTTATCCAAGTTCCTCTGCAACCTGCAACCTTCTTCCACACTGTCCACTAGTCCACCAACTTTACTGTCATCTGTAAACTTTCTAACCCATCTACCTATGCCTGCGCCCAAGTCATTTATAAAAATGACAAACAGCATCGGTCCCAAAACAGATCCTGTTGGCATACCACTAGTAACCGGACTCCAGACTGAATATTTTCTATCAAACACCACTCATTGCCTTCTTACAGAAAGCTAGTTTCTAATCCAAACTGCTAAATCCCCTCAATCTCATGCCTCTGCATTTTCTCCAAAAGTCTTTCATGTGTAACCTTATCAAAAGCTTTACTGAAGTCCATGTATACCATGTCAAGTGCCCTACCCTCATCTATATGCTTGGTACCTTCTCAAAAAACTCAGAGGTTTGTGAGACATGACCTGCCCTTGAGGAAACCATGTTGACTATCTCCAATCAAATTGTTGCTTGATAGATAATTATAAATCTTCTTTCTTGTAATCATTTCCAAATCTTTTCCTACAACAGACATAAGGCTCACTGGTCGATAATTACCTGGGCCCTTGAACAAGGGCACAACATTTGCAATCCTCCAGTCCTTTGGTACTAAACCTGTCAACAATGATGACTCAAAGGCCAAGGCCAAAGGCTCCGCCATCTCCTCCCTAGCTTCCCAGAGAATCCTTGGATCAATCCCTTCTGGCCCAGGGGATTTATCTACTTTCACACATTATAGAATTGGTAACACCTCCTCCTTACTAACCTCAATCCTTTCTAGTCTAATAGCCCATATCTCAGTCTTCTCCTCCACAATATTCTCCTTTTCCTGAGTGAAAACAGTTGAGAAATATTCATTAAGCACCTCTCCGATCTCCACAGGATCCACACATAACTTCCCACTTATGTCTTTGACTGGACCTATTCCTACCCTAGTCATCCTTTTATTCCTCTCTTATCTATATAAAGTTTTAGGGTTCACTTTTATTCTACCTGCTAAAGGTAGAAGGCTCTTGGCTTCTCTTTGCACTTCTTAACTCTCTCTTTAAATCCTTACTAGCTAATCTGTAACTCTTCATCGCCTTATCTGAACCATCGGGTCTCAACATCACGTAAGCCTCCCTCTTCCACTTAACAAGAGATACAATTTCTTTAGTAAATGATGGTTCCCTTGCCATGTCACTTCCTCCCTGCCTGACAGGGACATACCTATCAAAGACCCGCAATATCTGTTCCTTAAACCAGCTCCACATTTCGATTGCCCCATTCCTTGCATTTTGCTACTCCATTCTATGCCTCCTAAGTCTTGCCTAATTGTGTTATAATTGCCTTTCCCCTATTTATAACTCTTGCCCTGTAGCATGTACTAATCCGTTTCCATCGCTAAATGTAACCGAATTATGATCACTCTCTCCAAAGTGCTCATCTATCACTAAATCAAACACCTGGCCTCGTTCATTATCAAGTACCAGATCCAGTGTGGCTTCCCTTCTTGTCGACCTTTTGACATACTGTGTCAGGAAACCCTCCTGACACAGAATCTCACATTTATAAATATATTTTCACTTTTGGCTCTGGTCTGATAGGCTATCATTTTAAGACTGTTGTAAGAATGAAGGTTGGAAAGGGAAGCCTTCCTTAGTGTCACGGGACATTAGTGTCCTGTCTGATGGATTGCTACTCTTTCCCTAGTGTCTATAGTAACACAAAACACTGTGAGGTTAGAATTGAGAGAATTTGATGCTGTGAGGCCTTCCAACAATGTGGATTTTCCACATTTCACAACATGAAAAAGAAGAAAGAATGAACCAAAAAGCTGTATTTGCAGTTGGAAATAGACTTGGGGATATTTGCCCTTCCAGCATGACCCCATTTACAGTCAGAAAATGATAACCTCAACCAACTTAGTTCCATTGGAATTGGGAGTCGTATATGTATAGTTTGGCTTGCTGCTACAGATGTTTTAATGCTCTGTCAGGGTAAAGATGACATTCAATCTGACGTTCACTTTCCTTCACAGCTCTTCCTCATTGAGCAGACTAAATGCAGATGAGGTGACTGCTTTGTGGAACACCTTCACTCTATCTGTAGGAATGACCCTGACTTCTCTGTTGCTTGCTGTTTAAATAAAATCTTGCTTTCATGCTAACATCTCTATTTTGGGTAGACTACAGAGCTCCAGAAAGCATATAGTACAAGATCTAGGAACAGTCTTGAGATCTCAATATTGAATCCCACCAATATGGACTGAAATAAAGAAACTTGTTTTCACTCAAATGAGAGTGAACCGGTGATATTCTTAGAAGGCTGTGGAGGCCAAGTCTCTGAATACAGTATATTCAAGAAAGGGGTAGATGAGTGTTTAGATTTTAAAAGCATCAAGGCATATAGGATGAACACGGGAATGTGGCATTGAGATGGAGGATTGACCATGATCCCATTGAATGATAGAGTAAGTTTGAAGGGTTGAATGGTCTACTCTTTGTTTCTACATTTCAGAAGGTGCTTTGCAGGCTCAGTGTATTAGTGCAGGTTACCTCCTCCAATCCTTCATGTTCTTTCTCCTTCACATTCCTGTCAACTCCATCAAGTTTTTGCCTTCCCCATGTTTCTACTCAACCATTTATTTATCTATTCATTTTCCCACTTTAACTCCCAAGCTAAAGCCTGCAGCTTAGTTGCTGCCAAACATCACTATGCACCATGGAGAAAGTGAGGACTGCAGATGCTGGAGATCAGAGCTGAAAAATGTGTTGCTGGAAAAGCGCAGCAGGTCAGGCAGCATCCAAGGAGCAGAAGAATCGATGTTTTGGGCATGAGCCCTTCCTGAAGAAGGGCTCATGCCCGAAACATCAATTCTTGTGCTCTTTGGATGTTGTCTGACCTGCTGCACTTTTCCAGCAACACATTTTTCATCACTATGCACCGTTCCAACATCAAAGAAATGATGGCGATGACTGTACATGAACATTTCCTTTTGCAGTCCCCCATGCCTCTCACACTTTCTTGTCTTCCATTTTTACACAGTGGGTTGCCTCTTTCATAGGAGAAAGTGAGGCCTGCAGATTCTGGAGATCAGAGTCGAAAAGTCTGATACTGGAAGAGCACAGCCAGTCAGGGAGCATCCGAGGAACAGGAGAGTCAATATTTTGAACATAAGCTCTTCATCAGGAATGAGGCGGTGCCCACGGGAGTTGTGAGATAAATGGGAGGGCGGGGTGGGACTGGGGGAAGGCAACTGGGAATGCGATAAATAGATGAAAGTCGGACTGAAGGTGATAGGTCGGTGAGGAGAGGAGACAGAATAAGTGGGAAGAAAGGTTGACAGATAAGACAATTCTAGAAGGCAGTGCTGATTTGGAAGGTTGGAACTGGAATAAGGTGGGGGGAGGGGAAATGAAGAAAGTGATGAAATCCACATTGATCCCATGTGGTTAGAGGGTCTCAAGGAAGAAGATGAGATGGTTCTTCCTCTAGGCGTCAGAGGCCAGAGTTGGTGGTGGAGGAAATCCAGGACTTGCATGTTCTTGGCAGAGTGGGAGGTGGAGTTATACTGTTTGGCCACACGGCAGTGGAGTTGTTCAGTGCATGTGTCCCAGAGATGTTCTCTGAAACATTCCACAAGTTGGTGTCCTGTCTCCCCAATGTGGAGGAGACCACATCGAGAGCAACGGACACAGTAAATGATATGTGTGGAAGTACTGGTAAACTCTATCAGATGCAGAAGGATTCTTTGGGGTCTTGGACAATGGTGACTCTTCAAGATGACCTCTTATCTTACTGTCAAGAATCTCATTTTTTCATTCTCACTGTATCTTCCAAACATCATTGCCCATGTTGTTCAGGAAATTGTTTGCACACTGCAAAGACATGGCAATGTTACAAACTACATATAGAACATAGAACATAGAACAATACAGCACAGAACAGGCTCTTCGGCCCACGATGTTGTGCCAAACATTTCTCCTAGCTTAAGCATCTATCCATGTACCTATCCAATTTCCGCTTAAAGGTCACCAAAGATTCTGCCACTTCCACGGGCAGCACGTTCCATGCCCCCACCACTCTCTGGGTAAAGAACCTACCCCTGACATCCCCCCTATACCTTCCACCCTTCACCTTAAATTTATGTCCCCTTGTAACACTCTGTTGTACCCAGGGAAAAAAGTCTCTGACTGTCTACTCTATCTATTCCCCTGATCATCTTATAAACCTCTATCAAGTCACCCCTCATCCTTTGCCATTCCAATGAGAAAAGATCTAGCACTCTCAACCTATCCTTGTACGACCTATTCTCCATTCCAGGCAACATCCTGGTAAATCTCCTCTGCACCCTCTCCAAAGCTTCCACATCTTTCCTAAAGTGAGGTGACCAGAACTGCACACAGTCCTCCAAATGTGGCCTTACCAAGGTCCTGTCCAGCTGCAACATCATCTCACGACGCTTGAATTCAATCCCTCTGCTAATGAACGCTAATACACTATAGGCCTTCTTAGAAGCTCTATCCACCTGAATGGCAACTTTCAAAGAGCTATGAACATAGACCCCAAGATCCCTCTGCTCCTCCACCTTATTAAGAACCCTACCGCTAACTCTGTATTCCGCATTCTTATTTGTCCTTCCAAAATGGACAACCTCACACTTGACAGGGTTGAATTCCATCTGCCACTCCTCAGCCCAGCTCTGCATCATATCTAACTGACAACAGCCCTCCTCACTATCCACAACACCACCAATCTTCATATCGTCTGCAAATTTACTGACCCAACCTTCGACTCTCTCTTCCAAGTCATTAATAAAAATTACAAACAGCAGAGGACCCAGAACTGATCCCTGCGGAGCTCCACTTGTAACTGGGCTCCAGGCTGAATATTTACCATCGACCATCACTCTTTGACTTCGACCAGTTAGCCAGTTCTTGATCCAACTGGCCAAATTTCCCACTATCCCATGCCTCCTGACTTTCCGCATAAGCCTACAATGGGGAACCTTATCAAATGCCTTACTAAAATCCATGTACACTACATCCACTGCTCTACCCTCATCCACATGCTTGGTCACCTCCTCAAAGAATTCAATAAGACTCGTAAGACAAGACCTACCCCTCACAAATCCATGCTGGCTGTCCTTAATCAAGCAATGTCTTTCCAGATACTCATAAATCCTATCCCTCAGTACCCTTTCCATTACTTTGCCTACCACCGAAGTAAGACTAACTGGCCTGTAATTCCCGGGATTATCCCTATTCCCTTTTTTGAACAGGGGCACAACATTCGCCACTCTCCAGTCCCCTGGTACCACCCCCGTTGACAGTGAAGACGAAAAGATCATTGCCAACGGCTCTGCAATTTCCTCTCTTGCTTCCCACATAATCCTAGGATATATCCCGTCAGGCCCGGGGGACTTGTCTCCTCAAGTGTTTCAAAATCCCAACACATCTTCCTTCCTAACAAGTATCTCCTCTAGCTTACCAGTCCGTTTCATACTCTCCTCTTCAACAATATGGTCCCTCTCATTTGTAAATACTGAAGAAAAGTACTCATTCAAGACCTCTCCTACTCAATACACAGTCTCCCATTACTGTCCTTAATTGGACCTACCCTCGTTCTTGTCATTCTCATGTTTCTCACATACGCACAAAAGGCCTTGGGGTTATCCTTGATCCTACCCGCCAAAGATTTTTCATGCCCTTTCTTAGCTCTCCTAATCCCTTTCTTCATCTCCCTCCTGGCTATCCTGTATCCCTCCAACGCTCTGTCTGAACCTTGTTTCCTCAACCTTATGTAAGTCTCCTTCTTCCTCTTTACTAGACATTCAACCTCCCTCGTCAACCAAGGTTCCCTCACACGACCATCTCTTTCCTGATTGACGGGTACATACATATCAAGGACACGTCATATCTGTTCCTTGAAAAAGTTCCACATTTCCCTGGCAGCCTATGCTCCCAACTTATGCTCCTCAGATCCTGTCTTGCAGCATTGTATTTATCCTTCCCCCAATTGTAAAACCTACCCTGTTGCACGCACCTATCTCTCTCCATAACCAAGGTGAAAGTCACAGAATTGTGGTCACCATCACCAAATGCTCACCCACTAATAAGCCCATCACTTGTCCCAGTTCGTTACCGAGTACCAAATCCAATATGGTCTCCCCTCTGGTTGAAGAATCTACATACTGAGTTAGAAAAGCTTCCTGGACACACTGCACAAACACCGCCCCGTCCAATCTACTTGATCTAAAGAGCTTCCAATCAATATTTGGGAAGTTGAAATCGCCCATGACTACTACCCTGCACCTTTCCAAAATCTGTTTCCCAATCTGTTTCTCCACATCTCTGCTGCTATTGGGGGGCCTATAGTAAACACCCAACAAGGTGACTCCTCCTTTCCTATTTCTGACTTCAGCCCATACTACCTCCAAAGGCAGATCCCCCTCGAACTGCCTTTCTGCAGCCATTATACCATTTCTAATTAGCAACGCCACACCCCCTTCTTTTTTACCACCCTCCCTAATCTTACTGAAACATCTGTAACCAGGAACCTCCAACAACCATTCCTGTCCCTCTTCTATCCACGTTTCCATGATGGCCACAACATTGTAGTCCAAAGTACCAATCCACGCCTTAAGTTCACCCATCTCATTTCTGATACTCCTTGCGTTGAAGTATACACACTTGAACCCATCTCTGTGTCCGCAAGTATTCCCTGTCAGTGCTACCTTCTCCAATGCCTCCTTACATTCTTGGACATCCTGAAAAACAGCTAACCTACTTGCTGGACTACAAGTCCGGATCCCATCTCCCTGCCAAATTAGTTTAAACCTCCCTCGAAGAGTGCTAGTAAACCTACCTCCCAGGATATTGGTGCCCTTCTGGTTCAGGTGCAACCCGTCCTGCTTGTACAGATCCCATCTTCCCCAGAATGCAGTCCAATTGTCCAAATACCTGAAGCCCTTCCTCCTACACCATCCTTGCAGCCACGTGTTCAACTGCACCCTCTCCCTATTCCTTGCCTCGCTGTCACGTGGCACCGGCAACAACCCAGAGATGACGACTCTGTCCGTCCAGCTTTTAGCTTCCAGCCTAACTCCCTGAGCTCCTGAATGACCTCCCCACCCCTCTTTCTACCTATGTCATTGGTGCCAATATGCACCAGGACTTCTGGCTGCACACCCTCCCCCTTAAGGATTCTGAAGACACGGTCCGAGACGTTTCGGACCCTGGTACCCGGGAGGCAACAAACCAACCGAGAGCCTCGCCCATGTCCACAGAACCGCCTGTCTGTCCCTCTAACTATAGACTTCCCTATGACTAGCGCTCTCCTCCTCTCCCCCTTTCCCTTCTGAGCCTCAGAGCCGGACCTCGTGCCAGAGACTCGGTCACTGCAGCTTACCCCTGCTAGGCCGTCCTCCAAACAGTTTCCAAAGCGGTATACGTATTGTTGAGGGGAACGACCACAGGGGATCCCTGCACTGCCTGCTTTTGTAACACCATTCAGGTGCAGCATGCGTCTGCCCCTTCAAGTAATGCATGGCAACAAAACAACATTTCCAGTGCCCATGGGTTTTAAGTGAATAGGTACTATGCTAAAAAAAAGGCATTACTGATGATCAAGAAGATAAAGTAGCCTCTTTCGAGAGCGCGATTGTGGTTTAATGCGAGAATCACCACACCACAGGTGAAGGAAGAGATTGAGAAGGAGAGTCTTCATGGTAATCTCAACTAGTGCAGAAATGTAACACATGCAGTTGTCATCACAAACCATCCATCCAGCAAGTCGGAGCTAACCAATCCCTGAGCAAAAAGGACTGATTGCGAAATGGAACATTGGTGACTTTTCGGACAAGTTTGAAGTTCTGGAAAGCAAATATTTCAAAAATGAAGACTAAATGTTACAAAGAAAGCTGAATAAAACTTCAGCAGGACAAGCAATCAATGCTGTGCCAAGAAAGTGGGGTGGGGGAGGTGGGCCGGGGTGGTGGGCCGGGGCGGGGGGGGGGGGGGGGGTAGGGGGCGTGGCAGGGGGAGCGGTTCTAAGTGAATAGGAAGCAAGGTTTATGACTGAGATCACTGAATGACCCATTTAGTTAATGGAAACAAAGCTATGGCTCACCGATTCATCATGGGTATTCGTCATCAATAATTCCAGTTTAAACCTCATTAAATGTCTTGTTTTATTCCTGTAGGAATTTTTATTTATATTGAATTTCTTAATGAATGACAGATTCTCAAAATTGGAGATCTGCCAAATGTGCCATCCATGTCTTGTAAAAATAATCCTGATCATAGACAGAAAAAAATGTAATTTGATATATCAAAATTGTTTCATTATAGTATAGAGTCTGAATAATTTTCAGATGCAAATTGACCCTGGTCTCATTAGCACAGATGCATCAGGATTAGGTCAAAGTAATTTCTGTCACAAGCTTGGGTATCCTTTCCACTTGACCATTAAGAAGATAGGTGCACAGCTACTGAAACTGATACTAGCAGGGTGCTGCGTATATTTTCTAGCTCTTTCATTTTCTTCAGGACACATTCGACTGATCCATTTTTTGTCTAAGCAATTACTGGAATATATTAAATGCTTCACAATACTTAATAAATAATACTGTCACCTTATTTCATTAGATTCAGTAATTTGTGGGGAAGAACTCTGTTCCAATTTCTTCTCTTGTATAGTTCTCCTCAAACCTTGTGAAAAATATTAGATAAATAACATAATCCATTGATAATCTGTAACAAACTATTCAAAAATAGTAGGGAGGGAAATTGTTCAAATCTAGTGTCCTTCCAGTTTTCCCTCCCTCTGTTAA
Organism: Hemiscyllium ocellatum; assembly: GCF_020745735.1. NCBI lineage: Eukaryota > Metazoa > Chordata > Chondrichthyes > Orectolobiformes > Hemiscylliidae > Hemiscyllium > Hemiscyllium ocellatum. The sequence continues at coordinate 50,706,944 of NC_083402.1, forward strand.
ATTGTCACTGGTAAATCTACATGATTATGCAGCTGAGGGCAGGAAGATCAGGCTGCCAGTACATTAGTATTACATTATTGCATTACCAGAATAATACTGAAAGAAAAGATATCCTAGATTTGAAGTGCCATGCATAGTACATCACAACAGCACTTAGCAGAACATACCAACTCACCATCTCAGTATTTGTTACATTTCTTTTTCTTTTAACAGGATAACATCCCATCAACATCACTTCAGCTTTCACATACCAGGAATAACAACTGTGCTTTTAAAATGCTGTGAAAGTTATCGAGATAAACACAAATGTTCCTCCTCATTTAATTGAATTCTCCTCACAAACTAGAAAATAACAGCTTTTCTACATTTAGTGACAAGAATGCAGAAATGTTACTGAAATAAAAACCTCAGAAATTTAGAAGAAGTTTTAATAAAAGATTACTCATTAGAATAGTTGGATTTTATCTCTGGTGGATGCTGTCTGTTTTGTTAAGTTCTCGCCAAAGTCACCAGTTTGTCTTGTGCTGTTCTCACCTATTCCTGATACTCTCTTCACAGTCATTAGCAGTATCACTCTGATACGGTTACCATGGTAACATTATCATGGTCTCATTAATCACTGATGTCTTGACAACTGTTCAGAAATGAGGTAGTGACTCTATGATTTCTTCTGCTTTTTCTACAGCACATTCATCAACTTAGAGCTGGAAGGATAGCAGTATTTTTAATATGATAACGTTGTTCTCCAACCACATTTTCATTCAGTGGACCAGTTTCTGATTATTTCCAAACAGCAACTTCTATCCCTGGTTTACCATTTCCTTCATTTAGATTAGCATCTGGAAAAGGAAAATGCAGAACACAATTAACGTCTCCTACATCCAGAATTCAGCATATCAGTATTGAGCACTTCCAGAATTTCTTCCCGTAACAAAAATTGGAGAAGCTAAAATTCCTGTTGCGATGGAAATGATTAAAGGCTTCACTCAAACATTGAACTACTTAGCAAAGAGCCATTATCTTGCTGTATATTGGTTCCGGCTTGTAAATCTACACCTCCAATGATATAATTTGCATAAAATAAGTCAAGAATGTCAAGCCAGTAACACAATCATGATGTTCAAATGAAATGGTAACTAAAGTAACTATAAATTTGGAAGGCCCTTTGGCTTTTTTTCATTTATTCATCCAGAAAGATTGTAATATTTCCAAAATGAAACACTAAGTTATTTCTTAATTTAGAAATTCTTTAATTTAAAATTCTTTGAGGAGGCGATGAGCAAATTCGACAAAGGAGAGCCAGAGAACGTGATCTGTTTGGATTTCTGAAGGCTTTTGAAAAGGAGGTTGCAAAATAAGACAAAAGTCCATGGTATTAGGGGCAAGCTATTGGCATGGATAGAGAATTGGCTGACTGGCAGAAAGCAGAGAGTAGGAATAAAGAGTCAATTTTCCGGATGGTTGTTGGTGACACGAAGTATTCCACATGGGGTCAATATTGGGACCACAATTAGTCTCATTATAAATTAATGATCCGAACAAAGGAACTGAGGGTATTGTTGCTAATTTGCAGATGACACAAACATAGGTAGAGGGACAGCTAATGTTAAGGAAGTGGAAAGGCTTAGCAGGGTTTGGACAGGTGAGGAGGATGGGAAAATGTGAGGGTATGCGCTGTGCCACAAAAAGTAGAGGCATAGATTTTTCAAAATGGGAAAAGGCTTCAGAAATCTGAAGCACAAAGGGACATTGCAGTCTTACAGGAGGATTGTCTTAAGGCTATCATGGTGGTTCAGTAGCAATCAAGAAGTCAAATGCAATGTTAACATTCATTTCAAGAGAACTAGAATACAAGAACAGAAACATATTGCTGAGGCTGTATAAGACTCTGGTAAGACCGCATTTGGAATATTGTGAGCCATTCTGGGCCCTGTGCCTAGGGAATGATGTGCTGGTGTAGCAAGGGGTCTAAAGGAGGTTTACAGGAATGATCTCAGGCTGAAGAATTTGTCTGATCAGGACTGCAGTTTGTACTCAATGGAATTTACAAAGATGAGGGGAATCTCATTGAAATTTACAGCATACTGAGAGACTTGGTTGGAGTGGATATAGAGAAGGTATTTCCACTAATAGGAGAGACTAAGACCTGAGGAAACAGCCTCAGAGTGAAAGGATGACTCTTTAGAGCTGAGATGAGAAAGTATTTCTTCAGGCAGAGGGTGGTGACTCTGTGGAATTCATTGCTGCAGAAGGCAGTGGAGTCCTAGACATTGAATGTAGTTAAGATGGTAATAGTTAAGTTCCCGACTCAGGTGACAGACTGTGTGGAGTTTGCACGTTCTCCCCGTGTCTGCGTGGGTTTCCTCCGGGTGCTCCAGTTTCCTCCCACAGTCCAAAGATGTGCGGGTCAGGTGAATTGGCCATGCTAAATTGCCCGTAGTGTTAGGTAAGGGGTAAATGTAGGGGTATGGGTGGGTTGCGCTTCGGCGGGTCGTGTGGACTTGTTGGGCCGAAGGGCCTGTTTCCACACTGTAAGTCTAATCTAATCTTGATTGGCAAGGACATCAAGGGTTACAGGGAGAAGGAAGAGAGAATGGGGCTGAGAAACATATTAGTCATGTCTTAATGGCAGAACAAATTAATGGGCTGGATGGCTGATTTCTGATCCTATATCTTATGGTCTTATGCTGTGAAGTAATTCTGAAGTGGCATAGGGTACATGGCTTGAGGATAGGATGGGATGGAGACAGATTTGCACTACTGGATACAATTTTCAGCCTGAAAAATGGCCTCCCTGTAATTGAAAACCCGGAAGCATCTTGACTGTCCTATTTACACACAACATAAGTCAGGAAGATGTGTTGGGTATGCTAGAGGTTATTAAGGTGGACAAATCCTCAGGACCGGATGAGATCAATCCCAGGTTGCTGAGGGAGGTGAGAGAGGAAATAGCTGGGGCCATGATAGATATCTTTGTGGCATCCTTAAATACGGGTGAGGTGCCGGAGGACTGGAAGGTTGCTCATATTGTCTCCCTGTACAAGAAAGGTACTATGGATACTTGGGTAACTACAGACCAGTGAGCCTGACATCGATGGTGGGGAAATTGCTGGAGAGGGTACTGAGAGATAGAATTTATTTATATTTAGAAAAGAATGAGCTTATCAGTGATAGGCAACATGATTTTGTGCGGGGGAAATCGTGCCTTACCAACTTAATAGAGTTCTTCAAGGAAGTGACCAAGTTGTTAGATGAAGGAAGGTCTGTTGGTGTCATATACATGGACTTTGGTAAGGCATTTGATAAGGTTCCTCATTGTAGACTAATGGAGAAAGTGAAGTCACATGGTGTGCAGGGTGTTCTAGCTAGGTGGATAAAGAACTGGTTGAGCAACAGGAGACAGAGAGTAGTAGTTGAAGGGAGTTTCTCGAAATGCAGAAAGATTACCAATGGTGTGCCACAGGGGTCAGTATTGGGGCCACTGTTGTTTGAAACATACATAAATGATCTAGAAGAGGGCACTGTTGATATGATCAGCAAGTTTGCAGATGACACACAGATTGGTGGAGTAGCAGAAAGCATCAGGGACGGTCAGAGAATCCAGGAGGATATAGAAAAACTGGAGAGTTGGGCGGAAAAGTGGCAGATGGATTTCAATCCAGACAAATGCGAGGTGATGCATTTAGGCAAGTCTAATTCTAGAGCGAATTATACAATGAATGGAAGAGACTTGGGAAAAGTTAATGGTCAGAGAGATCTGGGAGTGCAGATCCATTGTATCTTGAAGGTTACTGCACAGGTGGATAGAGTGGTCTAGAAGGCATATAGTATGCTTGCCTTCATTGGACGGGGTATTGAGTATAAGAGCTGGCAAGTCATGTTAAAATTGTACAAGACATTGGTTTGGCTGCATTTAGAATACTGTGTATAATTCTGGTCACCATATTACCAAAAGCATGTGGACGCTTTGGAGAGGGTGCAGAGAAGGTTTACGAGGATGTTGCCTGGTATGGAAGGTGCTAGCAATGAAGAGAGGTTGAGTAGGTTAGATTTATTTTCACTAGAAAAAAGGAGATTGAGGGGGGATCTGATTGAGGTTTACAAAATCATGAAGGGTATAGCCAGGGTGGAGAGAGACAAGCTTTTTCCCAGGGTGAAGGATTCAATAACGAGAGGTCATGCTTTCAAGGTGAGAAGTGGGAAGTTTAAGGGGGATACATGCAGCAAGCACTTCCCATAGAGGGTGGCGGGCATTTGGAACACGTTGCCAGCAGAGATGGTCGAGGCAGGCACGGTTGATTCATTAAAGATGCATTTGGACAGATGCATGTGTAGGTGGGGAGCAGAGGGATAGAAATGCTTAGGAATTGGGCAACAGGTTTAGATAGTACATATTGATTGGCTCAGGCTTGGAGGGCTGAAGGGCCTGTTCCTGGGCTGTAAATTTTCTTTCTTTGTTCTAACATCTGATGGAGTTAGAATGAAACCCTTTTGCAATCCACCAATGTATTGTACATTTGCAGTGGGCTCAGTCAGCAAATTATCTGGAAATTTCTTTTACGAGCTTTCCAATAATTGATAACCTCCCTTGAGTCTCTCCTGAAAGTGAAGCTGGATTTTGACTGAGGCAGCCCTTAATGGATGGATGTAATCTGAGTAACAAAGCAGTGAAAATGGTGATGTATAGAACTTATTACCATTCATTCCCACTGGTATATTAGGCCTCTGGAGATAGGTTGCATTTCAGGGTTCCTCCAGGACCTCCTAAATAATATTTGTCATTTACCTAAATGTTTGCAGCACAGAAACAGGCCATTCATTTCCTAATTGGCCTGTTGGTTCTTATGCTCCTCATGGGCTTCTTCATTGCTTAGCTCACTTCCTTCCTTGAAATGTCCTTTTATTTCTTTCTTTCTCAGGTGTTTAAGAAATAAGATGCTCTTCAGCAGACTTATAGTCTGGCAGTGTTACAGTGCTGCTGCAACACTGAAATCAAGCAGAAGCTGTTTTGTTGACTACAGCAGATAAACTCATTAAACCAAGCCCTGTCCACACTGAAGCAAGTGGCTGGCGGAAAACTGGGTGTTCTATTGTTTTATAACATTGGTCTTAGTGCACGTGAAAATGTTGATCATTAACATTTTCAGCAGAATAATTTCATAATATCATTCCCGTTCCTCATTTTGAATTTTACAGCTAACAGTACAACAGTAAATTTATAGCAGTCATTTTAAATACCTTCATTATTGATAATATGAGTTTATTTGAAGCATCAAGCACATGAGCTGAAAATAAGTCAATGTGGGGACAGAGTCTTGAATCTGTCAGCAGAAATGAGTTAAAGATGATGCTGTCATTTTCAGCCAAATGCATTGAAGCCAAGATCAATTGAAAGATTAGCCTTGGTTAATTTCTTAACGGATTTCAGGATGTTGTATCTGTGCCTTTCTCCTATTGCGACTCAAAACCATCCAGACTAACCACCTCTTTAGAGTATGACTGGCAATGAAAACCATAGATGGCTGTTCACTTTCCAGGACTATCCCAAAAGCAGGTTCTTTATGCTTTTTCACAAGCCCGAAGTCATAGAAATAGAGTCATTGAATCCAAGGTTGATATCAGTCATGAAATGTCAACTAATTACGAGCCAGCCATGATACTATCTTACAAAGTTGGGAATGTGCCAGATTCAATCCAATTCGAAAATGGTGGATGGACATAGCTGAGCAAGTGTCAGTTAAGATGGTTGAATGATGAACAGGAAGGAATTCAGAAAAGGTCCTCCTCCAGCCTTTATTCTTTCCCCATTGCAGCTGTTTCAGATCTTGGTTCCTCAAATTCCAATCTGGTTCACATTTTGAATAAACACTAACAGTAAGCTTCAATGCTGCAGCATTCATATTTCCCATTTGGTTTGATTACAAGTGTTTGAGCTCCGTGTTGAATGTCTATTGAATATGGATTGCTGCTTGTTCCATCTAAGTGTAATTTGATCAAGCTTCAAAGGACCAAAAGTGGTCACATGGCATTCAATCTTACAGAGATATCTAATTTAAATAATTTATCTGTAGATGTAACCTTGTTATTATATTATTTATTATTAATTTGGATGCCTTTGAAAACTAATTAAAATTTAAAGATGGAATTACAACAAGATCAAGTACCATATCTTCACTGCTCTGCTCATAGAATTCTGTTCCACCAGCACAAAGCTGCTGCAAAATATTTAAATTAAATTCTGTGGTGAATTTTCACTTTTACTTCCATGAAGATGTCTGGCTAAAAGTGGGCTGAACTTGCAATATCAACAAAAGTGTTAAGTGGGCATTAGTGGATCGACCACCCATTTTACATATCCAGTGAAGATCAGGCATATGGAAAATGAATAGCTAATCCAAGACAGCCTGACAGTATCAGAGAACACTCACCTCTGTGTAGTTATTCAGCAACTCAACACTGTTACTACCATTGCAAAATCAACTGCAATTTTAACAGACACAATTCTTGCAATTATATTTACAGCCAGCTTTATTTCATCTTTTGAACTATTATATTAGATTTTTTTCACGTTTCACATATAGACTGAATTTTAAAAGGGTGCAGTATTCCTTATTAGCTTGACAGAAGAGTCAGTTGTCAGCACATTCATCCCAAAGTGATGATAGGTGCAGCCTTGTTTTGGGGTGAGGGTTCTCCCCCTGCCCAGAAGGAAACCCTGCCCTAGAGAGTTGCCAATGTAATTGATTGGCTGACAGCTCTGTAGTCTCAGCAATGCCAAGTTCAAGCGTGGCTGTTTTGTGTGCAGTCATCCATATCTTCTAAGTGCATGAGCCTTTTAGTGGATCACATGGTCTGGTATGTGCTAGGGTAGCCTTCTTCCTTTTCTAATGGAGAGAATATTGTGGAATAAACACAACATAATCTAGTGCATCTCTGTAACTATTTACAGTTCATAGGCAGTCCTTTACTACTGAAACTGTTGGGAGGACCTAGCATTGGATCCATCTCCATCATGATGGATGGTGTTTATTATACTTAATCACACTTTTAAGAACGTTTCAGACTGAAATGTGACGTCTCTCAACAAACTTTTTCCTGATAATATTATTGTCATAATGCATTTGTATACAATTATACTTACCCTCTCACCAAAGCTGTACAAATTCAGACAATCTGAAGATCTCTCTCTTCTCCCTGAATTATTTCTCTCTGGACTTGGAAGAATGGTAATTTGCTTGATAGAAGGTAGTTGCTTTGACTGTCTTCTTGTTGGTCTGATGTCCAATGTTTGATGTTCTCTCCTCAACCATACAATGTTCAATTTCTTATATTTCTTTTGTGGAGGGCATCCAGTTGATTGCATTTCTTCTCAAAGTTTGATAGCATTTGGAATATGAATTTTCTTCAGTGTTGATAACAGGAAAAAACATTTCCACTAAATTGGTATAGTTGCATCTTTCCATCTCATTGAAGATATAAAACTAAAACAAATCTCTTATTGCAACGTAATTAACCTAATTATGCTTTTTGTTTGGATTCTACCACATCACTAATGGCTACAATATTGAATTTATGGAAACCTGTAAAATCTATCAGATGTTCCTCATTTGGCAATAGTTTGACTTTTGATGTTTATCTTCTTCCTGTTGTTCAAAGAAATTGAATTGAACACACTCCTTTCTCTCAAGAATGAAAATTCATGGCTGTGAAGGACACACAAGACTCTTACTATTTGATGTTGTGTGTATTGGAAGGTTGTCTGCATTATCCTTTTAATGTTAAGTGCAATGCCACCAGACTATGCAGTTGAATTTCTGTCAGCTATAAAATGGAATTTTGTGAAAATAGTGAGACACTTTCTCTTGTATCTAACTTGAAATTCTTGAAATGACCACTGACATAAGCGCTCATTTACTAAAATGTTCTGCTTCACTGATTCCCACAAGGAAAACTTTGAGTTTGTCTTCACCTGGAGACTATTGTACCTCCATAAGCCTTTGTATGCATAGTTCTTATGTCTTTTGCTTTTCTCTAGCTCTATTCTTTTTGTCATATTTTCTGAAAGAGACCTATGGTATATAATAAAAATATTCAGTTTTTTATAGCTGGGTACGGTTTGCATGCATGAGGTTTCTCTGCTCCATGGCAAAAATCTACATAGGCTGGTGTCTTAGCTCTCTGGTAGCTTATCAAGTTTGGATTATGGAGTTGACATGTGCTGAATTTGAACTTCTCTTTTCACAGTTGATCAGCGTTTCCTCTGCTCCATTGTTTCACTCACCATCTGAAAAGTCAGGTCTTCTCCAGACTGTAATGAATCTGATGAACACTCAACAATAATAACTACAATATTTCAGTCTCTTATAATGTTTGATTTCAAGTCATGACAGTTGCATGACTCCACTAGTCTGCACAAATCATTAATAAGAACATCTATGGATTTCCCACACTGTTGAATTTATCTGTTAAAGCTTGTTTTTTTTTCATTAATTTTATTAATCTTGTGATTGAAATAATTGTCAAAGGTTTTCAATACCTATTTGAATGCAATTGTTGCTTCTTTTACCCTCCATGGTGAGCAACAACATTTCCTATACTCCCAATGAGTGCAGAAATATTTTTACTTATTGAGTTTTTAACTTAGTATTTCAGATATTATTTGGCCCACCTCTGAATTAAAACCTTCCTGGCAATGTTATTACTGATCTAATGGCTTCCTAATTTCATTAGCATTTTATCTTCATTAGAGGTCTCATTTTGCAGTATTAGTAGTTCTCCCACATTTTGCTGCTGTTCTGCAACGTTTTCCAACCTGTTGCAGCCTACTGGAGGATTCATGCTTATTGTAACTGTAATATAGGTTCCCCCATTCTTTGCCTTAAAGTGGAGGATATCCTGCCTTTTACAATTGTTATGAAGGATTCCTCCTTTGGTGGCTGTAATGGAATCGCCTGAAAGAATTCCTAAGTTAGACCAAAATAGTTCAACTCTTTAAATTGTCCAATTTGTGTCTATTTTAAATGCTGGAGTTTATGATTCCGTTGGCTCTTCTCTCCAGATTATGCAAGTTTGTCTCTTGATTCTGTTAGTTACAATTTGCTTTTTTTAACTGCGCGTCTTGGTATTTCACTGTGATGGTGATACCTAATTTGAGCTGCAATTTATTTCTTAGATTCTCACCCCTTCAGCCTGAATTACTGTGCCATTTATAGCTTCCATTTTAAACCAGACATATCTCATTTTGACTCACACAGTCCCCGTTGTTTGTTTGCTCAGCAACTAAACTCAGACCACTCACACAGACCGTTACCTCAGAATGCAGCCTACACCCTTTGCCTTGGAGCTGTGGATTTCTTTTGTTCCATTACAACTTCTGTCAGGTCTGAAATGCTTTCTATTGTTTTTTGAAGTATTCTTCAGTGTTGAGTGTTGCCAGAAGGTATTTTTGCATTTGCTGCCCTGAACAAATCTTTGAAATATTTTGGGTTAACATAATATTTATTTTTTTGGATGGATGTTGTTAGATTAAATCTACAGATGTTGTGCTGGTCACTATGTTACGTGCGCTGCTCTCCATATCATTTAAGTATATGTCTTCTTTAAAGGCTTGAGTGATCTAGTATGTGCAAGGTTATCCCACCTTCTAGTCTAACGGAAGAGTCTTGTAGAGTAAACAAGCTGTAGTTAATTGTCTTAGTGCAACTATTTATAAGTTTTAAGAAAATGTTTGACATTATTGCAAAGATTATTGAGAGATCCCTGCATTTGACATGTCTCCAAAGAGATCCTATTTGAGTCTCTCACCAACACCTCATGATCATGATTTTTGTAATCAAATATTGACACTGTCAGAATTACTCAAAAGCTTTTACAACAGTGGCCATTGCTGGGTCTACAGGCAGTTCTTGAAGAAGTAGAATTGATTCAAGCAAGTCTAGACTTTTGGATGGTTCAAGTTGACAGTTCCCAATGAAAGGTGTGAAGGAGGTGCAACGATGTAATTGAAAGGTTGGATTTAGGGTTAAATGAGGGAAATATTTTCTGATGGGGTGGGGTATATACAACAGAAACAGAGCCCCTCCTCCACTCAAAGAAGGCCTACTCCCCCTGTTCTTTAATACCAGCCCACAGAATCACTAGCCTATCACACAACTTCAGCTTTCCCTGTCATCCGTAAAATAGTGGCAGAGGCAGAATAAGGCCCTTCACTGGCTATTAATATGTCACTTTGGGGCTTCAGCTGGTCCTGAAGCCCCAAAGTGACATTAAGTCAGGCCACCACGTGCCTTAATTCCTACCATAATGTGGAAGACACATTGGAGGTGAGTGACAAGATGACTGGCAGGCTATGCACTTTATTTTAATGGCACTACTTTCACGTACGCAGGCAGGAAGATGCAGGCTCCAGCCTCAGTGTCTGAAGTGCAGTGAATTATTTAAGCTGACTGTTTTTAAATAGAGATTCACGTTGCTGATATTATATAAACTGTAATTATTTTTCTTATTAGAATTCAAAAAAGAATAAATACCTGGGTCAATACCATATTGAGATGAAGTCCAAAATCTTTGGTCATGAGTCCCAAATATAAAGTCAAGACACTCCATAGCTCCACATACTTACCTGGAGGAAAGAACTCCAGAGCTTAATATTTTTGTTATGGGGTATGGGGAGGAAATGGCAGGTTTCTGGGAGTCAGTAGATGACTTCAGAAAAGTGTACAATGTGTCAATAAATGAACTTATACCACTGTCCTGCACAAAAATACAAAAAATCAGCTCTCACCCTTCATGCTCCCTCATTCCCCCAAAACTCTCCCCATGTCCCATAGATGTCACCCATCCGATCATGACTGTACATGTCCTTCTCGGCAATCTATCAATACATACCCATCTGCATGGCCTCTGTGTCAATCTCTGTCCCTATACCCACCCCTTTGCACATAATAATCTTAAAGCCAGTCTATGTCCTTCACTGACACTTCAAAACCTTAGTGCCAACCCATAAACCCTTTTCTTCTTATTCCTAATATGTCAGCTCACACAATTTTCACCATGTGCAGACCACAGAACCATGAAGGATGTTCAGAAGTGCCAATGAAATATTAACTTTTTAAAGAAAAGATCATTTTTAAAAAGCACGCACTGTTATTTATTCTAAAAACAGCATTGAAATTCATTGTCCCATTTCAAAGAATATATAACTCCTTGGAGCTACCAACCAAACTGAAAAATGACACACACCATATTACAACAATGAAAGAATGCAAAATCAATCATGAACTCTAATCCTGTAATTGTGAAACTCAGGTTTATGTCAATGGACAGAATGAAATGGAAGAAACTAAATTTTTTAACACTTCAGTTTTTTTTATGCTTAATAGGGCAGGAATTTAAAATACCCTGACAACTGATAACTGACTTTGATAACTCCTTATGACAGCTCCATAAATAACTCATTTGATAGTTCTGATGAGCTTCATAGTTCCAATGCATTAAAGCACCTTTTAGGAAGATTCATTTTGTTTTTAATTTCCCCAAAAGGCAGCTGACTCTCCTCAAAAGGCATCTGAGCTCTTACATAGGCTTCCTGGAACCATATGCAAAATGATAAGTTACTCTACTGTTATGAAGGTGTAGGCATGTACTGTGCCTTTAGAAGAGAGAGGAAGCTAGGAAGGACTGACTCAAAGCATGGAGTGTCCTGAAAAATTTAAAAATGTAACAGTTGGTTGAAACAAATAGCTGGAGATGCATTGCCATGGAACAAAAATAAATTCACATTTGGCCAATCAGTTTAAATTATGCCCCAGATACCAAAATCCAATTGAATTTAAAATTAGTGTTTTGATGACATCAAACCAATGAAATGATCTGATGTTCTGGCATATAAAACTGGACATTTTGAACACTTAGAGGGAGAACTGTCAAGAAAACCAACAAGTATAGACTGCTAGCTGAATAGCTCACCGAAAGGTACCTGTCCGTAAGAAATTTGTGCAGTGGAACACCAAAACTGACTTAGAGAAAAATCTACAGAGGAAAGTCTACAAAGAAGAATTGACAAAGTTGACTGGTTTTGAAACCTGATTTTTTTTTTATAATCTCAATCACTTTTTTTTTATCAGACCAGTATTGTAGAGTGGAAGGTAAAGGATAAGTTTAAGAGAAAGGAACTGTAAATAGTGGTTCTAATGTTCTCTGTTGGAATTAAAGAATGAAATTGTTAATTTTTACTTGAAATGGTGACCTCTGAGATAGTTCTTTGCCTCTCAAAATTTAACAGGTTACGGCGTGAGGTGAGCTTCTCTGAGTTCAGGTTTAAATTAGCAGAGGGGTTTAGCCTGTGTTGTAACACTACCTATCCAAGTGACTCCACAATGTTTAGACCTGCTTCTATTAGGTCTAGCTTGCACATGCCTCGTATCTCACTCTTTGCTACCTCAAGTAAAATAAAACTGGAAGAAACTGGATTTATATATGCAGTTGCTTTCATGAAACATGGATATGCAATTTGCATTTGCTCTTTTACACCTGAGAAATACAGGGGAAATGGTATCCCCCCTTTTCACTTGCATGATCTTCAGATTCAGGCTTTCTAAGTCACTTGTTGCATCAGTAGAGAAGTTGCAAACATTCAGGCCTAAATGATGATATAAACTGAAATATTACCATATGGTTATGTTCAGGCTTTTTTTTCTTAACATCAGCTCTCAGTATATTAAAATGTTCAATGCTGTTGATAAATGATGAAATGGCAAATGATCAGCTGCCCATTATATACCCGAACTAGTTATCCTGTTTTTTTGGTTTGTTTATTTACACCATTGCCAAGACATAAAACCAGCCTTATAGTTTCAGTATTAGAATGATATTCACAAAAGTACAGAGTACATAAATTGCTGAATGCACCATGCTTTAAGTGATACTCATAACAGTCCCATCAATAATCTTATTCATTTTACATTGTCCATGACAACTTATTGATTGTCAACCTTCATTGATTTAGAGTATTTCATCTATAAACATATCTCAAGCTGGTTCATATGGAGCATAAACCAAAGGAGACTGAGAGAATGAAAAAAATTAGAAAAGGTGAGCAATTATTTGGTCAATCAAGTAATTAAGGAAGTTTTAAAGGTGGAGAATGGTGCAGAATATTGTGTAATCATCAGCAAACCGCTCCACTTTTACCTTGTGATGGAGGGAAGTTCATTGATGAAACAGTGAAAATGGCTGGGTGTTGGACACTATCCTGAGGAATTCTTGCAGAGATCTCCTTGAGATGTGATGACTGATCTACAAGAGCCACAGCAGTCTTTCTCTGTGCAAGGTATGAATTCAACCTCTAGAGAGCTTTCCCCTCATTCCCATTGAATCCAGTTTTGCCATTGTTTTTTGATGTCAAATGCAGTTTTGATATCAAGGACAATTACTCTCACATCATTTCTAAGTTCAGCTCTTTTGACCGTTCTTGAACCAAGACTCTAATACTATTGATATCAGTAGTGGGGATAATGTTAGAGTTTATTGTAAAAGATTTAATAGCTGAGCACTTAGAAAATAGTGGCAGGATCAGACAGAGAGACAGTATGGATTTACAAAAGAAAAATCATGCTTGACACTTTAAACACTTTTGGCAGTACAGGCCCTTTGGCCTTCAATGTTACGCTGACCTGTAAAATTAATCTGATGCCCATCTAACCTTCACCGTTCTATCATTATCCATATGTATGTCCAATGCCCATTTAAATGCTCTTAATATTGGCAAGTCAATTACTATTGCAGGCAGGTCACTCCAAACCCCTACTACTTTCTGAGTAAAGAAACCACCCCTGATATCTGTCCTAAATCTGTCACCCCTCAATTTAAAACTGTGTCCCCTCATGTTAGCCTTCCCATCCGAGGAAAATGGCTCTCACTGTCCACCCTATCTAACCCTCTGATTATCTTATATGTCTCGATTAAGTCGCCTCTCAACCTTCTTCTCTCGAATGAAAACAGCCTCAGTTCCCTCAGCCTTTTCTTGTAAGACCTTCCCTCCATACCAGGTAACATCCTAGTAAATCTCCTCTGAACCCTTTCCAAAGCTTCCACATCTTTTCTATAATGGAGTGACCAGAACTGTATAGAATACTCCAGGTGTGGCTTTACCAGTGTCTTGTACTGCTGAAGCATGACCTTGTTTCTCCGTCACTCAATCCCCCTACCAATAAACACCAACACACCATATGCCTTCTTAACAACCCTATCAACCTGGATGGCAACTTCCATGGATTTTTGCACCTGGAACCTAAGATGTCTCTGTTCATCTACACTGGTAATTTACCATTAGTCCAGTACTCTGCATTCATCTTACTTCTTCTGAAGTGAACTACCTCACACTTTTCCACATTAAACTTCATTTGCCACTTGTCAGCCCAGCTCTGCATCTTATCTATGCCCCTCTGTAACCCATAACATCCTTCAGCATGATCCAAAACTTTGCCGACCTTACTGTTATCCGCAAATTTACTAACACATCCTTCTATACCCACATCCAGCTCATTTATCAAAATGACAAACAGCAGTGGCCCCAAAACAGATCCTTGCGGCACACCACTAGTAACTGAGCTCCAGGATGAACATTTTCCATCAACCACCATGTTCTGTTCTTTCAACTAGCCAATTTCTGATCCAAACCGCTAAATCACCTTCAATTCTGAAACTCCTTATTTTGTGCAATAGCCTACCTTGTGGAACCTTATCAAATGCCTTACTGAAGGCACTATATACCACATCAATCCCCTTACCTTCATCCACCTATCCCTAATCAAATTATTCCTTTCCAGATGATTATAAATCCTATCTCTTATAACCTTTCCCAACACCTTGCCCACACCGAAGTAAGGCTCACTAGCGTATGATTAACAGTGTTGTCCCAACTCCCTTCTTAAACAAGGGAACAATATTTGCTATCCTCCATTCTTCTGGCACTACTCCTGTAAGGCTCTGCAATCTCCTCTCTGGCTTCCCAGGGAATCTGAGGATCAATCCCATCCATCCCAGTGATCTTATCTATTTTCAGATCTTCTAAAATTGCTAAAACCTCCTCTTTGTCAACCGCAATCCCAACTGATTTAATGGTCTGTATCTCCATATTTTCACTAACATTGCCCTTTTCCGATGTGAATACTGATGAACAGTCTTCATTAAATGCTTCTCCTTTGTCCTCAAGTTCCACACACAACTTCCCACTACTATCTTTGATTGGCCCTAATCTGACTCGAGTCATTCTTTTATTCCTGATATACTTATGGAAGGCCTTAGGGTTTTCCTTGATCCTTTCTGACAACAACTTCTTATGTCCCCTCCTGGCTCTTATTAGCACTTTGTTTAGATCTTTTCTGGCTAACTTATAATTCTCAATCCCGCTAACTGATCCTTCATGCCTCATCCTCACATAAGCCTTTATTCTTCTCTTGACAAGAGCTTCAACTTCTTTCATAAATCATGGAATACTTTGAGGATGTGACTTGTAGAGTTGATGGAGTGCTGGTGGATGTTGTGTATTTGAACTTTCAGAAGACTTTTGACAAAGTCCCAATGAGGGATGTGCATGTAAAATTAAAGCACATGGGGTTGGGGGTAATATATTGAGATGGATAGAAAATGGATGACAGACAAGAAACAAAAAGCAGGAATAAATAGTCTTTTTCCAAATGGCAGTGACTACTCATACACTGCAGGGATTCCAGCTACTCACAATCTGTAGAAATGATTTGGATGAGTGAACTAAATGTAATATTCCCAAATTTTCAGATGATACAAAGATGACTGGAAGGGTGAGCTGCATGAGGGTGCAGAGCTGCTTTTATATGCTTTGGACAGGCTGATTGAGTTGAAAAATGCATGGAAAATACAATAATCTGAATAAGTGTGTTCTTTTCTACTTTGGGAGCAAAAACAAGACAGCAGGTTATCATCTGAATGACTATAAATTGAGAGAAGGGAATATACAATGAAGTCCACTTATCCTCACACACCAGTCACTGATGGTAAGCATGCAGGTGCAGTAGGCAATAAAAGAAGGCAAATAGTAATGAAGATTTCCCAGACTGATTTCTGGGATGGGAGGACTATCATGTGAGGGAGAGGCTGGATTGGTTAGACTGATGTTTGTTGGAGTTCAGAAGAATCGGGCGGGGATTTCATAGAAACTTGTAAAATTTGAACTGGACTAAACAAGGCAAATGGAGAGTGGATGTTCCTGATGGCAGGGGAGTCCAGAACCACTGGACACTGTCTAAGGATATGTGGTAAACTATTTAGAACTAAGATAAGTGGTAAGCCTGTGAAATTTGCGACCACAGAAAGCACTTGAGCCCTAAACACAATTTCAAGAAGGAATTTGGTATAGCACTTGGGGCTAAAGGGATCAAAGGATGTGGTGGAAATGCGTGAATAGACTTTTGAGTTGAGTGATCAGCCATGATCGTGATGAATGGCAACAGACTTGAAGGGCCATGTGGCTTACTCCTGATCATATGTTTCTATGATTTCTATGCTTCTATGTAAGGAGGTCAGGACTCAAATGGCTCTGGTGGAACCCAAACTAAGTATCAGTGAGCAGATTATTGCTAATCAAATGCTTCTTGATAGTATTGTTGATGACCCCTTGTATCACTTCACAATGATGTAGACGAAACTAATGAACTGGTAATTGGCTGTGTTGGAATTTTCCTGCAAGTCACATACCTGGGAACTTTATCGGGCAAATGCCAGTGCTGTAGCTGTACTAGAACATTTTGGCTGGAAATGCTGCAAGTTCAAGGACAGAGGTTTTCAGTATTCCTGTTGAATGGTTCTCAGGACTCATAGCCTTTGCAGTATTCAATGTCTTTACCTATTTCTTGACATCACATGGAGTAAATCGAATTGATTGTAAACTAACACCTATCATTGCTGGGGATCATCCAATTCATGCTGAGATGAGTCATCCACTTGGCACTTCTGGCTGTAGATTGTTTCAAATCCTTCCACATGGAGCCAACACATCAGTATAAAAAAATAAAGTGGAAGCATTAGAAACAATCTACATTGGTGATGGGATAATTGTTTAATTATCTACTACGATTTGCAACTGATGTGGCAAGACTGTATAGCTTAAATTTGATCTGTTGCTTGTGGAATTACTTGCTGTTTATGCTGCTGGGATTCAAGTAGTCTTGTATTCTAGCTTCACAAGGTTGATACTCATTTTAAGAAAGACTGGTGCAGCACCTGGTAATGTCTTCCAGCACTTTACATCGAACTGGAGTTGGGTGCCAATCAACTGGAACTCCCCTCTCATTCAATATAGCTGTTATTTTCTGTTAGAATGAATATTTCTTGTGAATTGTCCAGATGAATACAGGATTGAAAGTTTTGACAAAATGTATTTTTGCAGAATTAATTTCATTGGAAATGTGATAATGGCCAAATATTGTGAAACCTCTGCCGATCCAAGTAAACCTGCTGCCTCACAGCGCCAGAGACCCGGGTTCAGTTCCCGCCTCAGGCGACTGTGTGGAGTTTGCACATTCTCCCCATGTCTGCGTGGGTTTCCTCCAGGTGCTCAGGTTTCCTCCCGCAGTCCAAAGATGTGCGGGTCAGGTGAATTGGCCATACTAAATTGCCCATAGTGTTAGGTAAGAGGTAAATGCAGGGGTATGGGGGGGTTGCGCTTCGGCGGGTTGGTGTGGACTTGTTGGGCCGAAGGGCCTGTTTCCACACTGTAAGTAATCTAATCTAATCATTGATAATTTGGATTTAGACTTGGGACTGTTGCATTTGAATGTTACATCCTATCCCTCAGAATGACCATTGGTAAAATCAGCAGCAGTGATCCCATTGGTAGCAAGCACATCTACTCACCAAGTGATAAAATTGTGTCCACCTCAGGATCCAGTCAAAATCAAGCATTCTGGAGTAAGTGAACCCTAGATATTTCAGAAACCACTCAGTGAAAAAAGGGCCATTGAAAGCTGTTTGAGATGATCTAATCCTATTCCTAGCCAAACATTCTTTGATCAGTCTTTCTAGCTTTTTCACAGTTCACATTCTAGCTTTACCTCGGAAAATATTGATGTCATCAACAGCAGCAAAGTGAGGTGGGGTATCTCAAAACTTGTGAAAGCACATATTCCTAACACACTGACATCTTACATGACCTTTTTGAAGCCTAAATGCTAACTGTTGTTTCTAGCACCTGCACTTACCCCACAGTGAAAAAAATTGTAGACCAATATCACATTATTAGCATTAGGTTCAGATAAAGAGGCACTAGACTTGAAAGGTTAACCCTGTTTTCTTCCTGCAGATGCTGCCAGACTTGCTGAGGTTTGCCAGCAATTTTCTGTTTTTGTTTCATGTTGTAGCATCAATTTTGGCAAACCAAATTTTACTTAGGGTATATGGGGCAATGTTGGTGAGTGATACTGTCGCTGGATCAATAGCTACTCCCATGGCATTTGTCTCGACATAGGTTCAAATCTTTCCATGGTGGCTGGTGGAATTTAAATTTACTTTTTAAAACAATGGAATTGAAAGTGGCTGATGGTTGACCATGAAACTATTCTAAAAACACAACTGGATCTCTGATGTTCTCTATCCATATGCATTTTGACATTATGTTAAAGTACTAAATATGGTCATAATTTTGAAATCAGTTTCTATTGCTGTACCAACAGATAAGAATGATAGTAACACAGAATTCAAAGCACTGGAGACACCATCCTCCCTGATTAAAAAGTTTTCAACTGGTGTTTGTGGATTATACATTATCGGTACTGAACATGTGTACAAATAGCTTTATCATGATGATGCCTGACCACAAAAGCTGAGACATGATGGAAGAAGGTACTGGTGAAGCCCTCCCCTACCACATTTATGCATGTATATACAGCTTATAGGTAGCAAATCTTAAGTTTGCATGTGTCTTTGTTAGGCCCTAATATGCTTCAACCTCCTGGAACTCCTAACAATCCTCCTCACTGCCACCTCCTTGTATCCTTTTCAAATAATTACATCATCCTTTTTTGAATGGTATTTTAGTTTCTGGTTCAATCACACTGGAGATAAGACAATCTATTTTCAAATAATTATTTGTGTGAAGCATTTATTTCATCTTACTATTTTGTTTTCCATTATAATCCTGAATATAAGCAAACTTATTGCTGATTAACCAAACATCTTTCATTATTTTCCCCCTCAAACCATTTCAATTTTGAAAATGTATTCTTAATTTCCTACTTGATCTCTTTTTGAGCAAAACCCCCCAAGTCCATATTGAAATGATGACATCTTATCGTTAACATTCTGGTGCTGATTCACTTTACCTTTTTATCACAAGAAAAATATAGTCCTATATCGCAGAGTTGGCAGCTGCAGACAGGCTCCAATTGTAGACACACACAAGGGTCTGAAATTCTTGGGTAGCTGGTACTCCACTGGAAATGCAATCAGGTAGCATTTCACGAGTCTGTTAAAATACTGATTTCTTACTAAGTACAGGGTTAAAGTGGTGGGCATCTCCATCCTCATCATCAAAAATAAATTACATTTAATGGAATACTTTGTCATAAACCTCAAAGGTTTCTGAAGAAATTTACAACTAATTAAATAACTTTGAAGTGTAACAACTCCTGCAATGTAAGGCACTTATAGTGTTCCCTGGGAAATTCAGAATGTTGGACAAGCAGCATGCTGCTCTGGATATATCAGTCAACAAACTCACTGTCTCTTTTGACAGTTTTCTAGATGCAATCAGAACTTTCCTAATAGCAAATCACCTCAGCAAACTTATTGCTGATTAACCAATAATCAGCAACCTTTTTTGTTTAAAAAGGTGCTTTTGAACTTACTTATATTGTTGTATGACTTCATGGAGGTGTCATTTATGTTGTTTCTATGTTCAGCAGAATTGGTGAGATTTCTGGTGCACGTCTGAACCTACCATTTTCACCTTTCAGTGACATCAAACAAAAAGAGCCAAAGGCCCTTACCATGCCCTTGCATCCTCCAAGCAGGCTTCTGCCATTAGCCAAGAAAGAGGTGAGCATTTAACTGAATCAAATTCAGCCCTAAGTTCCTCCCTCCCCGTTCCACATTGCACAACTCATATGCCAAGGATTACAGGAGTTCGGGGCTTCATACCTCTTCGTCAATTTCAAAGTACAAATTTATTTTATTTTTCTGCTATTACTACCTTTTTCAGGTATGTGATATAAATTCTGATATGAAACTCCAGCCCTTTATCATGTACACTTTGTGCTGCAGTTGGCTACATGTGGTCTACAGAAATTATCCCCATATTTAATATTCAAGTCAGTATTTTTCAAAAATATCATAGTTTCCTCTATCTTTAAAATATGACAAGTATGCATTTCAGATTGCACATGGCAAAACTGGCTATTGTGAATAAATACATAAGCTATGGCCAATGTAATAAAGGTGAATAACAGGTTATTTACAGGAATCTGGAATTTAAAAGAGGTAATAAAGATGTATGGTTCTTTGCAAGTATTTATTTTAAGAGGCCATAAAGTCAGTTGAATAGTGAACTAGACATCTCGATTACAAAAATGTGATTTTAATTAATTACATAGCAGGATATCTGTGATGTTGATTGATGAAGTGTTTACGAAGTTGAATTGTTATGTGATACAGTGAAAATAGTCCAGGATCATTAGCAGTTTGAGTTCAATTCAGAAGAAGATTCATCGTAGCAGAGGGCAGGTTGCCTTGTAAAGTTTCCCAGCTAGGAGAGCTCATGTATTAGTTTTCAAGCTGTCAGAACGGAAAAAAGGTTGAGGCCATCAGAGCTGGAAATCATTTGTTAGGCCATCAAAACTGGAAATAGTCAGTTAAGTAATAAATTAAAGATAGGAGTGACAGCTTGCAAGAATTGAATGTCTGTGAAGGATATTGCTGGAAACACATTGAGCCTTTATTCTACTGTTTATGTTAAGATCTTACTAAACTGTTACATATACTATATATATCTACCATATATATTTTTGTGTGCAATAAACTTGTGTTCTTTTCTTAAATTGACAGTTCTGTTCAGTTACTGACAATGACAATAACCAATTGCAAACAATAAATGGTTGATCAATCGATTAGATTTCACTCTGCAATCTAACTTGACCAACATTACTATAATCTGAGATCGTAACACTTATGCCTTTGATTCAGGACAAAATTTTTATAATTATTAAAATAAAAGCCTTAGGAAGTTATAAACTGATAGCACATCACATTATAGTCAGATGTCAAGTCAATGTGTGTGTTCATTCCATGTCCCTCACTGACTTTGCACATGGTGAAGGAAGAAATTAAATTAATGTTGATACAAAGAATGATCTCATCTCATATGTTGGCATTCAGGTATGATCTGAAAAATGTGTTGCTGGAGAAGGGCTTATGCCCGAAACTTCGATTCTCCTGCTCCTTGGATGCTGCCTGACCTGCTGCGCTTTTCCAGCAACACATTTTTCAGCTCTGATCTCCAGCATCTGCAGTCCTCACTTTCATTCAGGTATGATCGCAGTAACAAAACCAACTTGGTCACTGTGAAACCGGCTTGATCTCACACAGTTGAACAGAACTATGAAAAGGAGGAATCATTCAATGACATTTACGAATAGGAATCGGGAAAAAAATCATTAAGAGCTCATTTTTTGCAAGCTAGATTCAAGTAGTGGCTTTGGCAATTACCCTTAGATAAGAAACACAATTGCTTACAATTTCCTTCCACTGTTAGGGAGATTCTGTTTTAATTGGTATCATACCTACACCAGAGATTTTTCAAAAAAACATGACAAATATAGTCAAAGAACTAAAGGCAGTTATCTGAGGCATGGGTGACATCCTAGTCTGGTACAACTGAACATGACCCCCTGAATGACAGTAAAGCCACAATGCCTGCAAGAAGCACAGCTAGCCCTCAATAATAAATGTTATAACAAATAATCATCACATTTTAACCATTGCATTGAGCCTATATCAGGAATCAGAGCAGATCTGCAGAAAACAAAAAAACACTTACATAAGTTCCATTTCCCCTCATTGTCACAGAGGTTCAGTGACTTACTGGAAAGAAGCTAAATCCTTCACGTACCTTGACAGTCACATCAGGTTTTCTGTCAGGCTTGCTAATGCACCAATCATTTTTGTGGTTTGTTTAGGAGCTTTTTATTCCTCTAAGGTAAATGATTAAATTTCTCATTTGAGTCCTCTTCAGCAGAACCTTTGTGTGCTCTCACACTCCAGGGAGTTTCCACCCACGCCATCTTCCCCACCACCCGGCTTGCTTGTCGGCCATTCATGACTCACCATGTGCAAATTGCATCTTTATTCGATCTTCTAAAGCTTAGAGAGTGCCAGTGGCTGACCTGCTGTTTGTTTTTCTCAGGTCAAGTGATAGTGTTTCTTCATCCACATTTAGACAGACTAAATGGTAAATTGAAAACATGAAGGCACAAGTGCAAGATTAGAGGTGAGGAAAAGGAGGGGGAAGAAGAACCATCTCTGAATTGTAAATCATATCAGGTTGCAGGATATGAGTGAAGTGAGATGTGAATGGAAACATTGTGCATGAGCATATATCCATCCTTGGAGCCTTGACAGAAGAAAGCAGTCAATAAGTGTGATGTAATGTATTTAGATTATCAGCCTAACACAGTTTAATAATTCATAGTTTCTGCAAGCTGTGAGATTTGGTTTAAGGCTGGGAGCAGTAATAACTGTGTGAAAGAGAGGCAAAACATTTGAATGTGAGATGCAGACTATGTTAAAGACTGTTGGTAGGCAGGTGAATGATGAATGGAGTAATGTGTAGGCTAGAGATATATTTGGTAGGATATGGTGTGTATTCATTTATCTTGACCATTAATGTGGGGCCATTAAAATTCCTTAGGTATTGCATCTATCTCCTATGTGTGAGACTGCTGCCGTTAATAGTCATAGTTATTTGATCGAATATGTAAGAGATAGCAGCAGAAGTAAACCATAGAGCACATTGTGCCAGCTCCACCATTCAGTATGATTGTGGCTGGTCATTTGCCTCAAGTCCATTTTCTTACTCAATCCTCATATTGCTTGATTCTGTGAGAGGTCAGAATCTAATCATCCAAGTTGTGAATCACTTCAATGATAGAGAATCAACAATGCTCTGGTTAGAAAATTTCAAGGATTGACAAGCTTCTGATGAGGTAAGCTTTCTTCACCCAGTCCTAAATGATTGATGGCTCGAGGCTGAAGCCCTGTCTTTTTGATCCTCAACCAGACAAGTCATTTCTTTAAATGTGAGATGTTTCCTGCCATATCTCTGTATCTACATGTTAATTCAATCCAAACCAGCTTCCCCTCATATATGTGTAATTAATTTTAATAAATTTAATTTGCTTGATTTGAATTTACTCTCAAACTTAATATGGAGTTCCATTGTACTATGATCATTTTTTCCCAAGCATCTTTTACTATCAGATTGCTAATTAATCCCATTTCATTCAACAACGTTCAATCAAAATACCTATGTTTTTCACAATGCTTTGCTCAAGGAAGCTCAACCAAAAATATTCTACAAATATATCTTCACCATCTGAGTTGTTTAGTGTTGGAATGTTAAAGTTAACCATATCGAGATAATCTTTGTTATAATGTCCATCCATTCTGAGTCTACTTCCTGATCTTTTGAGCTAAGATCCTTTTTCACTACCATGGTTTCTTATCGTTTATTATCAGAACCAATTACTCCCATTTTCTATGTTTATTCTCCAACCTTGGTCACCTTGCAATCACATTTCCATCAGGGTGATTTTACCTAATCCATGTAAAATCCATTTGTTCCGATATTTTAATGATCTTATTGCAAATGCTTCATGAATTCAGACAAAGAGACCTCTATTTTAATTTTTACCACTATTCTTTATATAAATGTTATTCACTAATGCATGATTATACTCTGTCGCTTTCTGTCCCATTCTTTCACAACTTGCTACGCTGCTCTATTATCATGATTATTATTTTTAGACTTATAAATTTTCTTACCCATGAACCCTCCTTTTAGTTTAAAGCTTTAAATGTTGGGTTAGCTTAATAATTTGCCAGGGCCCTAAGCTCACCCTAGTTTAAGTGGAACCTATCCCAAATGAACAGCTTCTTCTTTCTCTCCTAGCATTGTCAGTGTGTATGAAATGAAACCCCTTCTTTTCACAACATTCATTAAGCTACATATTTAATTCTCTTATGTGCTTTACCCAAAATCAATTAGTGTGTGGCTCAAGTAACAAAACAGAGATCATTATCTTTAAAGTTCTGTTTAACTTCTCAAGTTCTCTCTGCAGAGCATCATTCTTGGTTCTCATGGGGATGGCAACAACTGGATCCATTGCTGCCATTTCCAAGGTCATTTCCAGCAGTGAGGAGACTTTTGCCATGAATACAGAACTAAAAAAAAACCTTTGGAACTATGGGTCACACCTGCAGAGAACATTATCTATTTCCTCAGTTAACAAGGCCCTGGACATATTACATGCACTTGCATGCACTTGAGTGGCTTTTGTTCCACCCTGGAGTTTTTATTGTATCAATTCTATTAGCAAGTGCCTAATACCTCTTGGATAAAGTCATAGGTTGAGGCTTTATCATCATTACATGCCAGATCCCCATATCAGCCTGACATGCAATCGCATCCTCCTGTCCCTGACCATTGGCTAAATCTAAAGTTCTACTTAACCTAATGGCTATTGCTGTCTATTTCAACAAAATATTCAGGTAACTGTCCATATTTCTGGTGGCCCAACTCAGCCAAAGATGTCAGAGCTGCAGACAGATACTGTATTTGCCTGGAATTGTAATGTTCTCCATAAATTCACAAATGTTGCAGTTTTGGAGTAACACCTGCCCTACTGGGTATGTTTAATCTTAGATATTTCATTATTAATTCATTCATTAGTTATTAATTTAGGATCGCAAAATTATACCTAATTGTAGATTCCTAGCTTTGAAACACAAGAAAAACACTCACCAGCCAATAGAGCCATTGAAGAATACATCTCGCTCTGCAATGCATTCCCACTTGCACCAAATTTCCGTCTATATCACTCAGTTTGTATAGCATTCATCTCACTTGTCACACTGTGTCCCAAAACCTTCCTTCTCTCCTGTTGCTCTCATGTATCAAGGCCTACAGTGTGACATCCAAGATCCTGATGGCGCTCTCTGTGGATGGTTGCTCCATTTCGGTAGCTTCCTCTTGATCTTCCCCTTAGCTTTTTGAGCAGTTTCAGCCACAATTACAGCTAGAATGTACCTTGTCTTTAAATGTTGCTGTCTGGTTTTAAGTACTGCAGGCTGAATTTAAGTGGTGTTAGCTTCCATTGAACTTGAGCCGCCTGCTGAGGTGTGTAATCACTCAGCAGTGCCTTGAGTGCTGGGCTGCATGCCAAACTCATTATAATTAGCAGGAGGCATAAAGCTTGTGTATTGCTTCCATCACTTTGAATGGTTGTGGGGCAATCACATATTGTCATCCTAAGACCAAGTGCAATTTGCTCCCAGGGATCCATGGCGCTTTTCTCTTCATATACTATCATGCAGGAGTATTCTCTAAAATACAATATTGAACCACTCACTTATTAGAAGTAATTTAATATAAAATTAATCTTACAATTCTTAACAAAGCTTGATTTAGTTTGGGTAACAGAGCATAGTAACTATGCTACTGGCCAATAATCCAGAGACAAATGGTCATAATACAGGTTTTATGGTAGCAGCTGGGCAAGTTAAATTCAGTTAATTAGGTAAATCTGGAGTTGATGTAAGAACAATGAGATTTAGTTAATAATGGTCACCATAAAACTGCAAAACTGTTATCAAAGTTTATCTAGTCAATAATGCACTTTAGGGAAAACAATATGTCTGAAATAACTCCACACAGAGACCAGTATCCTGTCACCAAATCACCTTTCATTTGCACATGGAGAATCATTGACATTGATCCAGTTCCCTCAGAGCCAACTCTCAGAGAAGCAGGATGTTTAATACTCTTGCTCTTATCTGTCAGCCAGGACTTTCTGACTGGACCAGATTTATAGCTCCAATCAAGGAACTCATATCCTATGAGGTCCACCTGGCAGACCTCATTACAATCAATACAATGCCAATCCACCAACTTTCTGTTCTGACACCCACCCAACACCATCATGTTAACTGATATTGGAAACAGTTCTCTCTCTTTAGGTGCTGCCTCCTCTGACTTAAATTTGCTGTTATTACCACTTAGCTCAAAGTAATCTTTAACACTTTTATTTCAACCCTCCATTTCCTCTTCACTGAAGAACAAGTGACTGAAACTACTGTCATGTTCCAAAAGACATGTTCAATTTTCCCATACCTCCATGTCTGAATTCCTCCAATCAAATTTCTGACTCTGTCACAGGAATGAGACAGTTTTCTTTTTATCAAAGTAATAAATGATACTCAAAGTAGCTGTGATAAGATAAACCTACTCTCCTCATCCTTTCTGAGCTGCCTGCAGCCCTTGGCACAGGTTAGTATGCCATCCTTCTGTGAACTGTTTCCATTGGCGCCCAACTGGGTGAGACTGCACTCATAGAATTCCATTCTTATCTATCAAATGGCATTCAGAGAATCAATTGCAATATGTTTCCACCTTTTGTCATTCAGTTACCTTCGGTATCTGCCAGGAATCTATCCTTAGAATTTTCCTATTCCATATCTGTATTGCTCCTTTGCAAAATCATGCAAAGTTATGTTGCTCATTTTCATTTATATACCGATAGCACCCAACTCTATCTCATCACAAGCTCCTTTGGATGTTCTACCAATGATAAATTATTAAATTTAGGGACAGTTGGCAACTGGGCTCAGCATGGACTCGTAGCAATGGCGTTGCAGAGTTGGGTTCCCAGCTGTTTCTGCATCGATGTGGCTCTCTGAGTGCCAATTCATAGCTGCTGCTGTGCAGGCAAGTTTGGATTCCTGATGGTGTTTGCATCCAACACAAATTCATGGAGGTAGTTACAGAGGTAAGTTTGGGTCCAGTAGAAGACCCTCCAGCATTGGCAGTGGCTGTGTTGGCGAGATGGGCCTGAAGAGGACTCACGGTGGTGGCGGAGTTAACTTTGGGCCAGTACGGTACCCAACAGCATCAGTGATGTCTGTAATGTTAAGATCCAGTGAGGACTCATAGTGGCGAAGGTGTCGGAGGAGGCGAGATGGACAGGGAGGATGAGGCAACCATGGCTGACTAGGGAAGTCAGGGATCCCAGAAAAGCAAAAGAAAAAGCATTTAATGTGGCAGAGGCAGTAGGAAACCAGAGAATTGGGAAGTTTACAAAGACCAACAGAGGGCAACAACAAAAAAATAAAATAAGGCAGGAAAGTATTAACTATGTGAGTAATGTAGCCAGTAGTATAAAGGAAGACTGTAAGAGTTTCTTTAGATAGATAAAAGGCAAAAGAGAGGCAAAAGTGAATATTGGACTGCTGGAAAATGATAGTAGTGGGGAACAAGGAAAACCTGAGGAAACAAACAATTACTTTGTGTCAGTCTTCACAGCAGAAGACACAAGTAATATCCCAAAAATTCAAGTGAATGACGGGGCAAAGTTCAGTGTGGTGGCCATCACCAAGGAGAAGGTTCTATAAAAACTGAATGGCCTGAAGGTGGATAAATAATCTAGAACAGATGGACTACACCGCAGAGTTCTAAGGGAGATAGCTGAAGAGATAGTGGAGGCTTCAGTGGTGATCTTTCAAGAATCACTAGTCAGAGAGGGTCCCAGAGGACTGGAAAATCATTAGCATGACACCTCTGTTTAAAAAGTGAGTAAGGCAAAAAACAGATTAGACTGATTAGCTTAACCTCAGTCATGGGTAAGATTCTGCAATCCATTGTGAAGGATGAGGTTTCTGTATACTTGGACACGCATGGTAAAATAGGGCAACGTCAACATGGTTTCATTGAGGGGAAGGTCATGTCTGACAAATCTGCTAGAATTCTTTGAGGAAGTAACAAGCAGGTTAAACCAAGGACAGCCAGTGGATGTTATCTACTTGAACTTCAAGAAGACTTTTGACAAGGTGCCACACAGGAGGCTACTGAGTAAGTTAAGGACCCATGGTGTCAGAGGCAAGGCCCTTGCATGGATAAAAGACTGGCTGTCTGGCAGAAAGCAAAGAGTGAAGATAAAAGGGTCCTTCTCAGGATGGCGCTGGTAACAAGTGGTGTTCTGCAAGGCTCAGTGTTGGGAGCATGACTTTTCACTTTATACATTAATGATCTAGATGAAGGAACTGAGAGCATTTTGGTTACATTTTCAGATGATAAAAAATAGGTAGAGGGAGTGGTAGCATTGAGGAGGTGGGAAGGCTGCTGGAGGATTTGGACAAGTTTGGAGAGATGACAAAAAAGTGGCAGATGAACTACGACATGAGAAAGTGTGAAGTCATGCACTTTGGTCAGAAGAACAGATGAATGGACTATTTTCTAAATGGGGAGAAAATTAAGTGCAAAGAGACTTGAGAGTTCTAGTTGAGGATTCTGTCAAGGTAAACGTGCAGGTTGAGTCAATAGTTAGGAAGGCAAATGCAATAATGGTATTTATTTTGAGAGAACTCAAATATAAAAATAGGGATATACATCTGAGGCTAAATAAGGCTCTGGTCAGACCACATTTGGAGTATTGTGCATAGTTTTGAGCCCCATATCTCAGGAACGATGTACTGGCCCTGGAGTGGATTCAGAGGATATTCACAACAATGATCCCAGGAATGAAAAGCATAACATATGAGGTACGTTTGATGACTCCCTGTTTATGCCTGCTAGATTTTATAAGGATGAGAGTGGATTTAATTGAAACCTACAGAATACTGAATGGCCTGGACAGAGTAGATGCTGGGAAGATGTTTCTATTGGTAGGAGAGACGAGAACCTGAGGGCATAGCCTTAGACTAAAGAGAAGACTTTAGAACAGAGTTAAGGAAAAATATTTTCAGCCAGGAAGTGGTGAATCTATGGAATTCATTGCCACAGAGGGCTTTAGAGGCCAGGTCATTGAGTACATTTAAAACTGAGATAGATAGGTTCTTGAGTGTCAAAAGGATCAAGGGTTACGGGGTGAAAGTGGGGTTGAGAACTTAACAGCCATGATTGAATGGCAGAGCAGGCTCAGCCTAATTTCTGCTGAAAATGTGTTGCTGGTCAAAGCACAGCAGGCCAGGCAGCATCTCAGGAATAGAGAATTCGACGTTTCGAGCATAAGCCCTTCATCAGGAATTTCGACGTTTCGAGCATAAGCCCTTCTCTATTCCTGAGATGCTGCCTGGCCTGCTGTGCTTTGACCAGCAACACATTTTCAGTTGTGATCTCCAGCATCTGCAGACCTCATTTTTTACTCAGCCTAATTTCTGTTCCTGTGTCTTACGGTCTTATGGATTTGTGCTTGGCCCCCAGGGCCATGGCAGAACACTTAACAAGAATGACCTTAAAGTTGAATATGTTTTCTTGATTTCTTTATTCTTCTGACTTTATATTCTATGTTTTGTGCAGAGAGTATTCTACCTGGACACATTATACAACCCTTTTCACTGTATTTTGTAACAAAATGCAAGTTACAATAAATAAATCAAATCAAATCAAACTGCTTATCTGACTAGTGGAGAATGAGGAAACCAATGAAAAGTTGGGAAAATTGAAGTTGCTGTTTACATTGCCCAGTCCAAACTGCAATCCCTGAGCACCTGCTCCATCCCTTTTCCTGATTTCACATGGTGAAGCAGCAGCACTCCGAAAGCTTGTGATTTCAAATAAACCAGTTGGACCATAACCCGATGTTGTGTGACATCTGACTTTGTCCAAAACAGTCCAATACTGGCACCTCTACATTACCCCTTTCCCTGGCAACTGTCTAAATTTAAGTCAATCTGCTTACAACTTTGGTGTCACATTTGATCTTCATGTTTGCTTTTAATTTCATATTTGTACTATATCTAAGGCTGCCTATTTACACTTGCATTCCATTAGTTTATTTTGTTACTATCTTAGTGTGTTTTCTGCCTCATCCCTGCCTCTATTTCCTTTAGGATTAACAATTCCAAATCCTTTCCTGGCTGGTCTCATGCATTGTACCACCATTAACATGACGTCATCTGAAACTCATGTTTCAGATGAGTTTCAGAGTTCATATTGTAACTCACAGCATATACGTACCCTTGTAATACCAATGATCACTTATCCATATTATCTTCCAATCAATAGATAAATTGATTAGAAAATTCATATCCTAGTTTTCAAATCTTTCTCAGGCTTTTCCCCTTTGTATCTCCCAGAATCTTGTCCAATATGACAACCCTTTGAGATGTCTGTCCTTCTGACCTCTTGCATTCCCTATTATAATTGTTCTACCAATGGTGGCTGATCCTTCAGCGACCTAGACTCCAAGCTCTAGAATTCCCTCTCTAAATTTCTCTGACTTGCACATAAACATAGGAATTAGGAGTAAGACTAGCCCACTTGGTTTTGCTCGGCCACTCAATAAGATCATGACTGAAATTATTCCTTCACATTTCTGCCTATCCTTATAACTTTTCACTCCCTTTCTTATCAAAAATCTATCTCTCTCTCAAAAATATTCAAAGGCTCTGCCTCCAGTGCCTTTTCAGGAAAAGAGTTCCAAAGACTCATAGCCCTCTGTGAGACAAAATTTCTCCTCACCTCGCTATTAAATGGGTAACCTCTTATTTTACAACAATGACACTAGTTGTTGATTTTCTTACAAGAGGAAGCTTGCTTTCTAAATCCATTCTAATAAGATGCCTTTGGATGTTTCACTTGAATGACTTCTTACTGTTCTAACCTCCTATGGATATATGCCTGACTTGTCCTATCTTTTCTCATAAGGCAACCTACCCATTCTAGGGTTCGTTTTGTAAAACTTTCCTGAACTGCATCCAAAATATTTATATCCTTCCTTATATAGTGAGACCAATAGCATACACAGTATTCCAGATATAGTTTCAACAATGCCCTGTATTACTGAAATATATCCTTCCTAGTTGTCTATTCAGTTCCCCATATAATACACTATAACAGTCTATTAGCTTCCCTCCTCGCTGGACCTGCATGCTAACCTTTCGAGAGTCAAGCACAAGGACATGGACAATTACAGAAGTCTGCAAATCTCACCATTTGATAATATGCTTCTTCTTATTGATCTTGCCATATGGATAATTTCAAATTTGTGCACATTATGCACCATTTGTCAGGTCTGTACCCACTCACTTCACCAGTTACAACTCCATAAGGTCTCCTCATACCCTCTTCACAACTTAATTTTTTACTGTCTTTGCATCACCAATAAAATTAACAATATCATCGGTGTCTTCATCCAAGTTATTTTTTAAAAATTGTAAATGTTTAGGGCTTAGCATTTATCCCTGTAGCATACTACTTGTTTCATCTTGCCAACCAGTAAATGGCCCATTTAAGCTGAGTCACACAGAGCCATGCAGTCATACAGAATGAATATCGACTCTTACCCCCAACTCTTCCATGCTGACCAGGTTTCCGAAACTGAACTAGTCCCATTTGCCTGCATTTGGCCCATATCCCTCCAAAACTTTTCTATCCATGTACCTGTTCAAATGTCTTTTAAACATTGCAATTAAAAGGGACCTAAGGGACAACCTTTTCATGTAGAAGGTGGTGCGTGCATGGAATGAGCTGCCAGATGAAGTGGTGGAGGTTGGTACAATTAAAAGGCATCTGGATGGGTATATTAATAGTAAGGGTTTAGAGGGATATGGGCCAAGATTAGGTTGGGATATCTGGTCAGCATGGACGAGTTGGCCTGAAGGGTCTGATTGGATGCTATACATTTCTATGATTCTATGACTTCCTCTGGCAGCTTGTTCCGTATACACACCACCCTCTGTGCGAAAAGTTATCTCTTGGGTACCTTCTAAATCTTTTCTCTCTCACATTAAACCTATGCCCTGGTGAAAAAATCTTGGCTATTCACCTTATCCATGCCCCTCATGATTTTATAAAGCTCTGTAAGGTCACACCTCAGTCTCTTAAGCTTCAACGAAAAAAAGTCCCAGCTAATCCAGCCTCTCAAACCCTCCAGTCTTGCTAACATCTTTGTACATCTTTTTTGAATCCTTTCCAGTTTAATAACATCCTTCCCATAGCAGAACAACTAGAACTGTATACCATACTTCAAATGTGCCCTTACAAATATCTTGTACAGCCATTACATGATGTCCTAACTCCTGTACTCAATAGTCTGACTGATGCAGACAAGTGTGCCAAATACCTTCGCCACTCTGTCTACCTGTGGCACCATATTCAAGGAACTAAGCACCTGTTGATAACATTTGCCAGAGCCCTTCAACTAAATGTATAAGTTCTGTCCTGGTCGGCCTTACCAAAATGCATTTATCTGAATGAAACTCCATCTGCCATTCCTTGGCCCACTGGCAGTGTTTCCTCTATTTTTCCCTGTCAGCTTTATTTCCCTGTTAACTAGCCAATCTTAGATCCAAGAAAATATATTCCCTGCTATACCATGAGCTTTTATTTTCCTCAATAATCTTTGGTGTGGCATCTTATCAAGTTCCTTTGGAAAATCTGAATACAGTACAACCACTAAATCTGCTTTAGACACAGCATATATCAGTTTTTCAAGAATTCCAATACATTGGTGAAGCCTGATTTCCCTCCTTTAAAACTTTTCTTTCTGCCTGATACCTTGAGTTTTTTTCTCAGTGCCTTGCTGTAACATATTTAACAATAGCTTCTAAGATTTTCCCTCTGCCAGCTGTTAAGCAAACTGTCTTGTAATTTAACTAAAACAAAGAACTGCAGATGTTGGAGATCTTAAACAAAAACAGAAATACCTGGCAAAACTCAACAGGTCTGGCAGTATCTGTGGAGAAAAAGCAAACGCTCCTTCCTCCAGGAAATTTTGGGAAATTAAAATCAACATAAGAGCTCTATCATTAACCACTTGTTTAAAGATCCAAGAATAAAGTCCAACAGGATCCAGGTGCTTTTTAGGTTAGATTAGAATAGATTTGATTCGATTAGATTCCCTACAGTATAGAAACAAGCCCTTCAGCCCAACAAGTCCACACCGACCCTCCAAAGACTAACCCACCCAGACCCATTCCCCTACCCTATATTTACCCCTGACTAAAGCACCTAACATTATGAGCAATTTAGCATTGCCAATTCACCACAATTCATTAGCTTGCAGCTCCAACAATTTGTTCAGTACCACTTGTCTTCTGATGGCAATTCCCTTGATTTCCTCCTTCTCTTTCATTTCCTCATTGACAGATATTTCTAGGATGTTACTTGTATTGTCTTGAGTGAAGACTGTTGCAAAACATCAGTTTTATTCATCTCCTTTTTTATTAATTTGTGTGGTGTGGGCATCTCAAGGTAAACTAGCATTAATTATCTATCCCCAATTGTCCTCAGAAGATAATGGTTTGTTTCCATCTTGAGCTGCTGGAGTTCTTGGGATATCAGGGTATCCAGATTACTTTTATAAAAGGAGTCCCAAGGTATTGTGACACTGAGGGAATGGTGATTTAATTCCAAATCCGGATATTGTGGTTTGGAGAGGAACTTGCAGGTCTTGGTGTTCCCGTGTGTTTTCTACTATTGTCCTTTGAGATGGTAAATGTTTGGAAGGTATTCTTCAGACAAAACTTTGGTGAATTATTGTATTATACCTTGGTTGATGGTACACACTACTGTCGTTGTGAGTTGGTGGTGAAGAGTTTGGAGTGAAGTGGTTGTTTTATTCTGGATTGTATCTACCTTCTTCAATGTTTTAGGAACTGTACTCATCTAGATAAGTGGAGAGCCCTCCATCAGGTTCCTGATTGTACTTTGTAGATGGTGGACAGGAGAGACAATGAAGGGGTACTCGCTGCAGAATTCCAAGCCTCTAACCTGCCCTTGTAGCCACAGTGTTTATATGGCTGGTTCAAGTTCATTTTCTAATTAACGATAACTCTCATGATATTTCAAATGGGGGATTTTGGGATGTTATTGCAATTGAATATTAAAGGGGCCATGGTTAGATTCTCTCCCTTGTTAGAGCTTGTCATTGGCATGAATATTATTTACCACTTATCAGCCCAATCAGAATGTTGTCCAGATCATCCTGCTTATGAGCACAGAATACCTTTAGTACCTGAGATGTCACAAGTGCTGCTGAACATTGTGTAATCATCAGTGAATCTCCTTACTGCTGACCTAATGATGAAGTGAAGGTCAAAAATGAAGCAGCTGATTACGGTTTGGTCAGGATCACTGTCATGCTTTGTCTAATAATTCCTTGTGAAGCGCCTTAGGACATTTAGTTACATTTAAAACGCTACATCAACATAAGCTGTTGTTGTTGCTATCCATACAGAATTTGATCTAAAAGTAGTTCCAGATCCATAGCAATGTGATTGACACTTCACTGCTTTCTGAAATAGCTCAGCATTGCATCAGTTCTGGCAAAAATGGCCACTAGTGATGGACAATAAATGTTGACCCAGCCAGCAACATCCTGTCTCATGTGGGAATGAAATAAATAAAATAATTACTAACCATTCCCATGGTACCAGCATTTCATTGATAAAGTAAACCAATTCCTACCTGCCATCTTTTCTTGAAGCAATTGCTTGAACATCCCTAACACACTGAGAATTTCTTACAAATGGTGATTGTTCCTGTTTATAACTTGAAAATGAATGTTTGGTGGTTACTGAGTTATAGTGGGCAATAGTTACACTAATGCTTCCATATCCAATGCTCAGACACAAGCACTTCCAAATGAATCACTGGATCATTATAGAATCTTGGCTGAGCAAAATCAATACATATTCAAGCCTGTGAGTTTGAAGTCATCACTGGATAAATTTTCTGGCCTAATGAAAATGAACAACATTTTTCTCTTACATGAAAGATCAAATTAAAGTGACATCTGCTTTCCTTTTTCCATTCCTATTGGTTCCCTCATTTGCCTTTTAAAGAATTTACCTTCTATTTCTCAAAATATTTTCACGGAATCTTTTACATCTATATGAGAAGTCACAGGGCCCTGAGTTGACCAATTCATCTGAAGGATAATGCCTGCATTCCATCAGCACTACACTAGAATATCAGTTTAGATTTTGGGTTTAAGTTGCTGCAGAGGGAATCTAAGCCCAGAGCCTTTGACTCATAGTTGGAAGAGCTACCAACTGAGGCTTGGTTGACTAGCATCATGTGATCTTTCACGCCACCTCAGCAGCTGGTTAGAACATTACTTTAAATTTTCATTCAAAAGTTTTCCAAAACTCTAATAATTGCATACTGAAGTCCGACAGTGAAGCTTGTACCTACACCCTTTTAGATTAAATTGAACCCTTTTTTTGGAATTATTCCTATTCCACTGCTGTCATGTCTTTGCAAAAAAATCTAATTTTGTCCAATTGGGTTTCAGCTATTCTGATCCCAGCTGATATTATGATTGGACAAATCAAATCACAGACATGGAATTTTAGATTTATATTTAAATTTTATTGTCACAGGGATACAGCAGTACCGTGAAACATGTACAATGTTGCCATTCCTGGCACCATCTTAGGTACAAAGCTACCTCGGCACAAAATCGTAGATACAAACTAGAAAAATGAGGAAATATAGTTAAGAGTTGAACATTAAAGTACTTCTTACTAAAATGTAGAAACAGAAATAAAGTTATAAATTCAATGTTACAGTCCTTCTTAAGTGCTTAGCCATGCAGGGCTCACACTCCCCAAAAGAATTCAATCTCATCTATGCTGGGCTCAATCTTCTGTGCATTGGGCTTGATCTCCCTGCACTCAATGCCACCTGCAGATGCCAGGAGACCTCAGGTTGCTTGCTGCACTGCAGATGTTAGGGGATCCTCTATTGTTGTTGCACTGGACTCAATCTGGCCCACTCTCCCCTATGTTGGGCTCACTCTCCTCCATATAAAGCAAGATCTCTCACTTTCCCCTTTGCTCTCTCACTATCTCCCACACTGTTTTGATTTCTCCACAGAACTTAGGTAGGTTATAGTAAGATAACAATGCTGTGAAGGAAGAAAAGAAAAGTGAAAGCAAATAGAGCTGATGAGCTCCAGGCAGGAGCCCACACACTGCATTGCTACTCCACCACCAACATGATTGCCCTCATCATGAATTGGTACAAGAGATCATATTTTGTTCTTATTTTACTTTACACTGAAACATCAGCATGTTAGTCTGCAGACTTGATTTTATGCAATAAAACAGCTTATGACAGAAAAAGAATAGAAATAAAATAAACCAAAGCATTGTTTCTAAATAAAATATTTTGAAAGATTTCAGAACGCACAGCAAAGCATAATCCCACCTATTTCTCTACACCATCAATTTACAGTTATTCAAAAAGCATAGAAATTTCCCTTCACTATCAAATCCATAGGTTAACTTAACTGCTTCTTTTCAGTTCTGGTCCTGTGAGCTGTGATTTTGTTTGTAAAGATCCTTCCGTTTTGCAATGATAAGGTCTGCTGGTGTCACAATGTTTTTGTCTGATGATGCAAGATTTATATCTTTGGGTTCACATCAGAAGGGTTCAAAAATAAGACAGCAAGTTACTAAGTGCTGCCCAGGCCCTACAGTGTTCAGTCATCATGCAGAAAAGGGTTGAGGTATAGAATAGCTGTTGATCTAATTGAAAAGTGTAACAGGCTCAAGGAGATGAGTTAGCTACCCTATGCTCCTCAGCCTGTGACAGAAGGTAACTCAAAGAATCAGAAGATGGTGAACAACATAAAGTAAAAGAAGTTATTCACAGAGCCTAATCATCTCCCAGAAATAAATATAAAAACACATTCACTTAATGTAACATTCACACCACACAAATTCCAATCAGTGACCATCTCTGATAGGAGACAATCTGGAATTAGAGTTAGAATTAGGTTTTATTTTCTCATGTACTCAATTACAGGGATACAGAGTACAATGAAAAGTGTACAGTGTTGCCATTCTCCAATGCTATCTTAAGTACAAGGGTATCTAGGTACAAAATCTTAGATATAAAGTAAAAAATAAAGAAATAAAATTAAAAGTTCAGCTTTTAAAAGTTCCTTAAGTGCTTAGATAGGGGCCTGAATCCAGGGTCTTCCACCCCGATGTGTCATCAATCTTTGGCACTATTTTACCTTCACCGATGGCGTTCCCTGATATGAGTAAAAGAAGCAGAGAAAGGAGAAAACGTAAAAGCAGACAGAACAAGCGAGTCCATGATGAACCTCTACTCCATTCACCTTTATCAGGTTTATTGAGCTATTGGTCTCTGGATGAATTTCACTTCCTTGCAGCCTGACAGCAAGTTTCACTCTATTCCTATGAAGGGCTTTTGCCCGAAACGTCGATTTTCCTGCTCCCTCGGATGTTGCCTGACCTGCTGTGATCTAGACAGCAATTTTCACTTCGCTATTCTTCGCCATGGTCCAGAGTCAAGAGGGAATCGCCCCTTGACCTTCAATGATGTTACTGTCACTGGAGCCCCACAATCAACATTCTAGGGGTTGCCATTGAGCAGAAACTCAACTGGACTTGCTACATAAACACAGTTCCCACAAGAACAGGTCAGTGGCTTGGAATACCGTAGAGAGTAACTCATGTCCTGACACCCCAAACCTTGTTCATCATCTACAAAGCACAAGTCGGAATACTCCCCACTTGCCTGGATGAGTGCAAGTCCAACACCACTCAAGAAGTTTGACACCATCTCGGACAAAACAGCCTGTTTGTAGGCTCCACATATACAAGCGTCCACTCCCTCCACCTCTGAAGCTCAGTAACAGCAGTGTGTCTTATCTACAAGATTAACTATAGAAATTCACCAAAGATCCTCAGATAGTATCTTCAAAACCCACAGCTGATTCTATTTTGAAGGACAAAGGCAGCAGGTACAGTTGAACATTACCACCTGCAAATTTCCCTCCAAGTCATGATCCTGACTTGGAAACATTTCGCTGGATCAAATTCCTGGAATTCCCACCCTAAAAACATTTTAAGTCAATCTACAGCATGTGGACTGCAGCAGTTCAAGAAGGCAGCACAGCATCACTTCTCAAGGGTAACTATGGATGAGAAATAAATACTGGCCAGCCAGCAATGTCCCCATCCCACAAGTGAATGAAAACTATATGCAATGTAACCTCTAAAATCTTTATGTAGAAATACATAGAATTTTCAACAAAAGTAGACTGTTCAATCCTCTGTTATGTTGACAATTACCTTACAGGCAAAAACTAGATCCCATCATATTTAATCCTTCATTTACCTTTCCATCTTATTTTGAATCTTGGCATTCTTTCTACATCAGTTCCTAATTCTGAACATGAACCTTCCAGTCTAAGTAAAAGGTTCTCTCCTGCCTTCTGTTATAAAACTATCTGTTAATGGCCCCTCAGTCTTGATACTTTGAATAATGAGAAATGTTTACTTTTATCCAGCTTGTTCCATTTTCATGATGGTAAATATTTCTAACATATCAGACCGTAATTTGTGCTGTATCTCAAATAATTATTTTCAATAATAAATTACTGCCGATGTTGGACCAATGAATATAAATAGAAAGTTTTGATATATTCACTAGTTCTGGCGGGTTTGTGCAGAAAGAAAAATAGATCGAAAGGGATGACTTTTCATAGTTGGCTGAGAAAGTGTGAACCAAAGTATTTTCTCAACATTGTATCCCTGATGTGCACTGCCTTATCAAATGCCTTTTGAAAATCCAAATATATTACATCTCTTATCTATCCTGGCCAGCTTTGTTTCATTTGCAAATAAATCTAATGTATTTTTCAGGCACGATTTCCCCTTCATGAAGCTGTTCTCACTCTGCTTGTTGTTGCATTATGTACGTACATGTAAGCTCGAGAGTGTAAGATTATGCACTTTAGCTGTAAGAAGAGAAGAGCTGAATGTCATTTAAACAGAGAGAGAATGAAGAAGACTGCAACATAAAGAGAATTAGAAGTTATCATGCATGAATCACAAAAATCTAGCATACAAGTTCAACAGGTAATAAGGAAGCCAAATAGAATATGGCCTTTACTTCAAAGGGAATTGGAGTAAAACTAAAGCTGCACAAGGCACTAGTTAGGTCACACCTTGAATACTGCAAAAAGTATTGGCCCCCTTATCTAAAGCAAAATACACTGGTTTTTGATGTACTGTAATTCAGAGAAGGTTCAGTAGATTATTGTTGAGTATGGAGAGATTATCTTCCGAGGAGAGGTTTAGTGGTTTGGCCACTATTCTTACATGGAATAAAGAAGAAGGGAAGGAGCTCATACTGAAATTGATAAATTATAGGAGGCATGACCAAGTAGATATCAAATGGTTATTTCTCTTTCTAGGAGAGTCAAGGATTAAAGGGATAATCACAAAATTCAGGGTTGCCCATTTAACACAGATATGAGGATGAATTTCTTCTCTTAAAGAGTAAAACATTCATGGAATTCTTTACTGCAGAGAGCTGTCAAGGCTGGGTCTTTAAGAATATTCAAGACTTAGTTGAACAAATTTTTAATCAGGAAGAGGGTGGTGGAGAAAGGTAGAGTCAAGGATTATCACACCAGCCACCATCTCATTGAATGGCAGAACAGACTTTTGAATGGCCATCCTCTGTTTCCATATTTTTGGTCTGAAGGTTGGAACAGTGGACTGTATATACGAAAGCTGGTAAGTTAGAAGGCCCATCTCCATTCACTGCACCCAGTTCAATGGATGATGTTAGGCCCTCCAGTCTTTCAAGCTTTAATCCTATTTACTGCTCATAGAACTGTTGCTCCAATGAATCTCTATGTAAACCCAAGCAACAGCACCCCATCTTTAAATTGGACACTGGACAAACTTTTGATCACAACATTAACTTCAGATCAGTTTTCTGTCCCATATTTTTCTTCTTATATTTTTCAAATTTACTTTTTTTTCGACAGGTTCTTCTTTGAATTACAGCATTGCTGATGATTCTATATTTCACACTTGAACCGCTTTTTGATATTCTTTTCTTTCTTTACAGCCCTATTAACACGTTTCCACACTTTACATGTATCCCACTGTCTTCTATTTCTTCCTACCTTTCTTTCACTGCACAAAACTTTCCTTTTGTTCATTGATCTCTTTCCCTCTCTTCCCTGACTCACACTAAAATCGCAAAACAGTTGCAGTTCTATTGAAGAGCTGTCAAATTGGAAAATTAGCTCCATTTCTTTCTCCACAGATGCTGCCAGATCTGCTTAGGTTCTTCCAACACTTTCAATTTTTAATGTTTGTTATTGTGTTTGTCTTTCAACATAACTATCAACTCTTATTGCTAAATCATTAATATACACAGTGACGCGATGTGGTCTGTGACTAGAAGTGGCTGCAGAACTGAATTCAGCCAGATACGAATGCCCTCTTCCAACCATCTTTAAAACGATCATTAATTCTTACTTCCTGTTTTGTCTTTCATAATCAACTATTAATTCAGTTTGTTGTTCTTTACCCCCACATCATGCCAATTAACCTAAGCTAATGATAATCTGGATATTATTACATGTAATGAAGATAGGAAATAACATTTAGCCAGATGATTCCTTGAATAAGAGGACTGAGTAATGAGGGAAGATTAATAATGATGTGCATGTACAAACCCAAAGTGGTCTAATGTGGATTAGGATATCCACTGTCATATTATAACTAGAAGAGTCCTATTGAGTTAAGAATGATAAAGTTTATTGCATTACTGCAACTACTTACAGGCCACGTCTTCTTCCTCAACTGAGGCTTCCCCAGCACCATGATTGACAGGAGCTGCAGCTGGGTCTGACCCATCTCCCATACTTGCCCCCTCATTCTTTCTCTTCCTTTCAACAACAGCTATAAGGTCCTCACCTATCATCTACCAGTATCTACATCCTGAGGATCATTATCCATCATGACTGCCACCTCTAGTGGAATGCCAGAAAACTAGATACACATTTCCTCTCCCCTCCCTTGTCAACCTTCCTCGGGGCTCCTTCCATCTGGGACATCAAGGTACACTCCTAACAATATGCCACAGGCCCATGGCACCTTCCCTTGCAATCACAGACGGTGTAGTATCTGTTCGTTTATTTTCTCCCTCCTTAATATCCAAGGGCCCAAATATATCTTCCAGGTGATGCTGCACTTTCCCTGCATTTCACACACTCTAATCTACTCCGTTCACTGCTCACAATGTGATCTCCGCTACATTGGGGAAACAAAGCAACGTCTATGTGACTGCTTCGCAGAACACCTGCATTCTGTCATAAAAAAACCTTGAGCTTCCGGTTACCTGCCACTTCAAAACACCATCTTGTTCCTAGCCAACATCTCTTTCTCAGGCTTGCTGCAGTGCTCCAGTGAAGCTTGGTACCTCACTTTTCACTTGGGAACTCTACAGCCTTCTAGATTCAATATTGAATATGACAACTTTAGGGCCTAAGCTTCTCCCATGTCCTTATCCCAACCCCACACACCAGGCCTTGTTGTCACATAGTCTGCTATTATAAACAAGCCATTGTTAGCCATTATTAGTCCTCATTAATAACTATTTATCTTCTCAGCTGGATTGCTACCCATTCTTTTGTCTGTCTAACTGTTTTAGATTAGATTACTTTAGATTAGATTACTTACAGTGTGGAAACAGGCCCTTTGGCCCAACAAGTCCACACCGACCCGTCGAAGCGCAACCAACCCATACCCCTACATTTACCCCTTACCTAACAATACGAGCAATTTAACTTGGCCAATTCACCTGACCCGCACATCTTTGTGACTGTGGGAGGAAACCGGAGCACCCGGAGGAAACCCACGCAGACACGGGGAGAACGTGCAAACTCCACACAGTCAGTCGCTTGAGTCGGGAATTGAACCCAGGTCTCAGGCGCTGTGAGGCAGCAGTGCTAACCACTGTGCCACCGTGCCGCCCACTGCCACCGTGCCGCCCACTGCCACCGTGCCGCCCACTGCCACCGTGTTCTTTTCTGTCTTTTGGGCATTATCTCCACCTACCATTAACTCCATACCCTCTCCCTTCATGCTATCTTTTGCATAAAAGCAAACATTTTCCTCGCTGCCACTAGTTCTGAGGAAGAGTTGTTGTGGCTGAAACATTAACTTTGATTTCAATCCACCAGATGTTGTCAGATTGCTGAGCTTTTCCAGCAATTTCTGTTTTTGTTTCTGATTTCCAGCATCTGCAGTTATTTTGTTTTTTATAAAGTCCGTTCAGACCACACTAGCCCAGGTCTGTTCTTCCTTTCTCACGACCCCATTACATCACTGCATGACATTCAATCAAGTAGTAACCATTTCACACTTTTTCAGGCCCATTTATATCTCCCCCAAATTTTTGCCCTTATAAACATTACATTTTGTCACATATTTATTTATATAAACATTTCCCAAAAGACGACATAACCAAGTCTTTGATTTTACTAGTTCAGATGATCTAGACGTTTCACTATATTCCCCAAACATATTGTCTTTGGTCTTAGAAGAATGTTAATTTATTATGGAGGAGATATTTGACATGGACTATCTCCCTGATGGTCTAAGATCTATAGTTCTCCTTTGAAGTAGAAGGTCTTTTACCTTTTGTATTTCTGTCACAGAGGACTTTGATGATACACATCTATTATTTATAGCTATCATTGTTGCCTCTGCTATAACAGACAATTTTGCTCTCTGCAATATCTTGATTCATGTTTACACCAGGTTTGTCTATTCTATTGGTAGGAGAAAGTAATAGTAGTGTCTTTTGTGGGGTTGTAAGCCCCAAATTCAAATAATATCTGGAATTTTGTTCTCATTCTAGATCTTCTTTCAAGTTGTATCACTTATTGCTGTAACTGTTTGATTATTTTGGGCTTTTTTCCTGCGCTCTCAATGTTTGATCAGTTGGTGAAACCTGCTTGTTTAGTTTTCAATTCTGCTATTAGAGATTCATTCTTGATTGATCTGATACCCTTTATTCCTCTTTAGCTGCATCCTGGGAAGGTGGAGAGGTTAAATTTTATGCTGAACGTACCTCTGTGCAATCTGTTCACCTCAGCACTTACTGTTAGATTTGAAGTTCTCATAAACAATTACTCACTATGGTCTAATCCGATACAATTGAATTGAATATACCTGTATTATCTTGAGTGGAGTTGAATTTTGCTTCTTTGTTCATCCTCCATTTTGAACATTGCTGTAACTTGGAATCTGAATTCTCTTTATAGCTTTGATAGCAGTGGAAAACATTTAAGCCAAATGACAAGTCACCTCATCATTCCCTTGTTAACAACAAATACATTCTTTATTCTAACTAACCTCAGGAAAGTCTACTTTTTGCCGAGGTTCTGTCATGAATTAATAGAGCCTGACAATAATTTTTACAGGTTGTTCCTTGTCCTTTTGTTATTTGACCTCTTCTACTTTTCAATGAGACTTAAGTATATACATATCCTTCTAATAAGGAGGCAGAAGTCTTGGTCATGGAGTATAAAAAGTACTCTAGTATTTGATGACCTCTATGTTGAACAAGTATTTGATGACCTCTGTGTTGAACAGTTGCTTGTAGCATTCCTTTAGCACGAAATGTGATACCCCATGGAACATGTGGCTGAATTCAGTTGTGAGCAGTATTGGCTCAAGAAAGGCTCTCTTTCTGAACATTCCCTGATAATCATTTCTGCAACAAATTTGAAATTCATGAGATTTCTTTTGTCATAAAGGTCTGCATGCCAAAATCTATGATTTGGATTACTGATTTTTCTTGAAGGAAAACTCTGGGTTTATCTACTAGTGACAATGGTTCTATATCATGTATTTCTCTGTGTGTATAGCTCATCCACTTTGCTGTAATTGTGTCCTGTGTCAGCACATTTTCTAAGACTGACCTATTTTCTTACAATAAAAATATTCAGTTTAAAAAACTGGGCACCATTCGTACATGTGATATTTCTTTGTTCCGCAGTATTGGCAAGATCTTTTAATGTCTGCTATCTGTTATATGTCCTGCATTAGCTTATCTTATATGTCTTTTGTTAATGATTTGATACTTTAAAAAATGAATACATTTCATACATCCCATGTGCCAAGTTTTACCTTCTCTTCTTGAGATTGACCCAGCTTGCCTCACTCACCATCCAAATGGATTTCGTCAGAGTTAGGTCTTTTTGAAATATAATAAATCTGACAAAGACACATCAGTTATGCTTACAATAAACCAGTCTCATCAATTCTGACTTTTATGCATCACCATTGTATCTCTCTACTGGGGCAGAGATCATTAATAAATTCATTTATGGGTTCCCCTGGATGTTGTCTTTTTTGTTGAGCCTTGTCTTTTCAAGAATTTGATTAGTTACAAGTTTAAAATAATTGTCAAAGGTTTTCAAAACTACTTCACATTTGATGTTACATGAGCAACAACAAAATCTATCATCCTCCCAATTCTTTATAGACGTATACTTAATTGTTCAGCTTTTAACTTACTTTCCAGATTAGAAGCTGTTTCTGTATCTAATAATGTGTCTTCTCCAGGATGTCCAATTTTCTGCTCTGTTTTTGCAGTTGTGAAAGAGACTTAGCTATCTCAAATGGCTGTAATG
This sequence comes from Hemiscyllium ocellatum, assembly GCF_020745735.1. Taxonomy (NCBI): domain Eukaryota; kingdom Metazoa; phylum Chordata; class Chondrichthyes; order Orectolobiformes; family Hemiscylliidae; genus Hemiscyllium; species Hemiscyllium ocellatum. Next base: position 50,751,673 of record NC_083402.1, read on the forward strand.
CAAGCTTCCCTAGCCTTTGCAGCTACATAGGAGCTATTCCTATGCTTCAAAGGCTTGTTATATCCCCTCTGGCTCTCTCCTTGTTTCTTGAGTACTTCTGAGTCACCAACTTGTTGGTTTTATTTTAGTTTTTTTTCTCTCTGTATTTTGTTTTGAAACCCTAGATTCTAATTTTTAACTTCCACCTTCTCTAGGCTTGGACAACAAATGCTGAGAAAGTCAACAATTCCCACATCCCATGAATGAATTTTAACAAACCTGTTAAGGACTTGCTCAAAGTCCATGGGCTCTACATATACTGAATCTCCTCCATCTGGTCTCACTGTTACCTCTTCAAAGAATTCTATCTATTTCTATCTATAAGTTTCAGTGATGGTTTTGCAAATCATATCAATTTCTTTTCTTCATTTTCTGTTCATTCAAAGAAATGATTTAGCCTTTCAGTAATGAATCCAACATTTTGGTTTATACAGTTTGAAGAATTTTGAATTGAATTGAATTTATTGTCACGTTTACTGAGGCATAGTGAAAAGCTTCGTCTTGCGAGCAATACAGGCAGATCACAGAGTTAAGTAGCATCGATAGTAAATAATAAGTAAACAGCAGCAAAACAAACACACAGGTACAGGCGAATATTTTGAGTTTGTGAGTCTGTTCAGTATACTAACAACAGTACAGTAAAAACTGTTACAAAACCAGATGGTGCGTGTGTTCAGGTTTCTATACCTTCTTGGTTAAAGCGCAGCAGGTCAGGCAGCATCCAAGGAACAGGAAATTCGATGTTTTGGGCAAAAGCCCTTCATCAGGATGAAGGGCTTTTGCCCGAAATGTCGAATTTCCTGTTCCTTGGATGCTGCCTGACCTGCTGCGCTTTAACCAGCAACACATTTTCAGGTCTGATCTCCAGCATCTGTAGACCTCATTTTTTGCTTCTATACCTTCTTCCCAATAGTAGAGGTTGTATTATACCTACTCAGTGCAGCTGTGTCCCTTTAAAAATTGGTACTGTATTGGTCAAACTGCAGACTTCAGGCACATATTCATAACCAATCACGCACTAAAATTCTACTTTTTTGGTCTCAGTTAGTTCGCTGCAGATCCAAGAATAATGCTTCACAGAACTTGATTCTATTTCGACCTGTAGTTTACCGAACTTAGTTAACATTTCCCTTTCACAAATATTGTATTACTCACCACTGCAGGATTCTCACCCTCTCCAAGATCCCTTTATATTGTAACAACAAAAGAAACATAATTACTAACTACCTGCCCCATCCTTTTATCACAAACCTTCAAATTCTACAGAATCCAGTAGAAACAGGACAAATATAATGGTGAGTTGAACACCGTTTCAAATGTGATTTTTTAGATTAGATTCCCGACAGTGTGGAAACAGGCTCTTCAGCCCAGCAAATCCACATGAACTCTCCGAAGAGCAACCCACCCAGACCCATTCCCCTACATTTTACCCCTGCAACTAACACTACGGACAATTTAGCATGGCCAATTCACCTAACCTGCACATCTTTGGACTGTGGGAGGAAACCAGAGCACCCGGAGGAAACCCACGCAGACACAGGGAGAATGTGCAAACTCCATACAGACAGTTGCCCGAGGCGAGAATTGAACCCGAGTCCCTGGAGCTGTGAGGCATCAGTGCTAACCACTGAGCTACCGTGCCGCCCTTCTCTGAGGATATTTTCCATTTTTCATATTGTCATCATTCAACAACTGCAACAACTTTAATTTACAGTGAGTTTTTAAAGTGGTAAAACTCCTGAAGGCTGTTCATGAGTGTAAACTTTCAACATCAGCTCCAAACAAATGAAGGAGACATCACAATCAGTGATTAGATCAGAGTGGTGGTAAAAAAGCACAGCAGGTCAGGCAGCATCCGAGGAGCAGGAAAATCGACGTTTCGGGCAAAACCCTTCATCAGACCTTTGCCCGAAAAGTCAATCTTCCTGCTCCTTGGATGCTGCCTGACCTGCTGTGCTTTTCCAGTGCCACTCTGATCTAAACTCTGGTTTCCAGCATCTGCAGTCCCCACTTTTGCCTATCACAATCAGTGAGGCAGGCCTTAAAAGAAGAGAAAGTGGGAGAGGTGTAGAGATAAAGACATTTACACAGGAACTGTAGAGCTTAATGTCTTAGCAGAAGATACATTTGCCAATGCTGCCATCAAAGTGTAAAAGGTACAGTAGTAATACCACTGCATCAGTAACTCAAAGACCTGAAACAATGCTTATGGATATGGATGCAAACCCCACTGGTGGAATTTAAATTCAATTAATAAATCTGGAAGAAAAGCTAGTCTCAGTAAGGTGACCATGCGATCATCATTGTACAAAAAACATTTCATTCTGACCAAAGTTCACTGTACTTGAAAAGATCACTCTGTTTCTCTCTCGACTGATGCTGCCAGACCTGCTGCATTTCTTCAGTACTTCCTGCTTTTGTTGAATCTGTTGAAACAATCCATCCAGTTCATCAATGTACTTCAGTAAAGGAAATCTGCAATGCTTAGCTAATCTTGGTTACATGTGATTGTAAGCCCAAAGCAATGTGGTTGACTTTTAACTGTCCCCTGACAGGACCTTAACAAACCATTTAGTTCAATGGCAAATGTGGATGCCCAACCAATACTGGTTTTGTCATTAATGCCCACACTCCATGAAAGAAGCTCTGAGTTAGTCTGAGTTAGTCTGAAAACTAGTCCTTAGCAATCCAGGGAAGAATATGACTCTGTATAAACTCAATTATTTTGTCATATTAGATGAAAGATTTGCTTGCCATTTTTCAGTAAAAATAAACAGCCAATTAATACAGCATTTTAAATGAATTTCGATATCATTTTGAAGCTGTTAAAGAACCAATATTTTAAATGTGCAATCAAAAGTAACTGCCTGATTATTATATGAAGGAGGAGAGAGTACATCATTATGTAATGAGTAAACCTGAAGAGCAGAAAAAAAACTAAGTGATAGTGATCAGTGAAGCTATTTAAGTAAGCTTTTACTGCTGTGATTTAAATTGGCGAGCTAACCAATATGCATTTATACCAGGAATAATACCCTAAAATTAGCATCCCTGATTTAAATATTACATAGAAATGTATTATTCCTGGTGCTATCCATATTCCCCACATTACAATGCTCAAGTTACATTTTGAAATTGTGCAGGAAGTTTCTGTCAACTTATGTATATACTGTCTAAATTCACTAATCATGCATTAATATCATGATGAAAAGTTATTATCCACATGACTTTTCATCATTCTATATGCTTCTTGTCCTTTAATTTATCTGTCTTGAAATATTGGATATTCCAGGATGTGTGAACACATTTGGATATTGGTTATCAGTTCCATGGTTATGACAGGACTGGTTTGTCTTGTTTTATTTTTTCCTTTTAATAAATAATGTGTTCAAAGACTCCTGCTGCCAATTGCTACAGTGATATAAATTTTTACTTCTGCTGCCACAATGATCTTGTTTCTTCATTTGCAGATTGTTTTGGAACAAGAAGAGATTGATTAACAGTTGTATACCAGCCATGTCATGATTTGGAGGTGCTGGTGTTGGACTGGGTGTACAAAGTTAAAAATCACACAACACCCGGTTATAGTCCAACAGGTTTATTTGGAAGCACTAGCTTTCAGAGTGCTGCTCTTTCATCAGGTGGTTGTGGAGAATAAGATCTTATACTCCACAACCAACTGATGAAGGAGCAGCGCTCCAAAAGCTGGTGCTTCCAAATAAACCTGTTGGACTCTAACCTGGTGTTGTGTGATTTTTAAACATGGCATGTGCATATAGTGAGACTGAAACATTTGTTGGCACCCCACACTAGTTGGAAATACATATCTTCACTTGCTCAAAGGTCAGTATCTGTAGAAGCTTCAATTCATGAAAAAAAGCCACGAAAGAAGTATGGCACGTGCAGAGAGACAAAATAATTTGAATAGGTACGGGAAAGGGAACATTGGCCCTTTGAGTATCTGGCATTAGAAATCCATTACAAATGTCCTCAAGTTGTAACAAGCTTCTTGGTGGTTTGGAGTGTTATGAAGCCTTCCCAAATCCTCTCTGTCCTCTCTTCCCCTTACAATGATGAATGTACAAGTGCCACATTCTGCTTTCAATCCTTAACCCAACTGGAAAAAAATTATGATGTTGCCTCAAATTTGAACCCAACTATCTCTGACTTTTTCCTTCCACTCCTCAAATGTTGAATTTTTAATTTTTAAAATAGCCTGTTAACAAATATCTTTCATAATCTCTCTGGCTCCCATCTTGATTACACTTCCATTTCACTTCCTTTGGGAGTTCGATTACATTTTTTCAGTTTTTATATATCTGTCTTTCTTTTCACTTCTCCAAGGATTTCTTCCCTGATGAGGTACAATGTCCTCAATTGTGTTTATTCATTCCCCACCTTTCTGTTTTCATCACTTCTCTACTCACTAACAACAAGGATTTTGTTGCCCCTTTACCTTCTCAGGAGAAAGTGAGGACTGCAGATGCTGGAGATCAGAGCTGAAAATGTATTGCTGGAAAAGCGCAGCAGGTCAGGCAGCATCCAAGGAGCAGAAGAATCGACGTTTCGGGCTTAAGCCCTTCTTCAGAATTCCTGAAGAAGGGCTCATGCCCAAAACTTCGATTCTCCTGTTCCTTGGGTGCTGCCTGACCTACTGCGCTTTTCCAGCAACACATTTTCAGCCTTTACCTTCTCACCCTGTTCACTGTTAATCTTTATCCTTTCCACCAGTTCCTACATAATCCCATCACTGAAAGCACTCAGAAAAGGACTTACTTTCAGAGAATGTTATTCCCATAGCTATTTTTTGTTCGCTTGCATTTCCTAGGCTCTTTATATCTTCATGGATTCAACATATTCTTGGTTCTTTAGAGTTTGGGTGTCTACGGTTGTGTTTTTGGAGGCTGTACTCCTTTATTAGGCTGCTATTGTTTGGAATCCCGTACAGCCCAAGTATATCTTTACCTTAGAGTAAGGCTCTCTTAGTCTCTTCAGTACTATAATCTCTTCATTTACATTTAGAGTCATGAGTCATAGACATATACAGCAAGGAAACAGACCTTCAATCCAACTCGTCCATGCCAACCAAATATCATGCCAGCCATCACTACTTCCTCTGGCAGATCATTCCACACGTGCACCACCCTTGTGTGAAAAAGTTACCCCTTAGATCCTTTTTAAATTTACTCCTCTCACTTTAAACCTATGCCCTGTAGTTTTGAACTCCCCCACTCCTGGGAAAACACCTTGTCTATTTATCTGATCTATGCCCCTCATTCCTCAGCCCATTGGCCCATCTGATCAAGATCCAATTGTACTCTGAGGTAACCTTCTTCACTGTCCACTCCACCACCAATGTTGGTCATCTGCAAACTTACTGACGTCCTATGTTCACATCCAAATCATTTATTTAAATGATGAAAAGCAATAGACACAGCACCGATCTTTGCAGCACACTGCTGGTCACAAGCCACCAGTCTGAAAACCGAACCCTCCAGCACCACCTTCTGTCTGCTGCCTTCGAACCAGTTTTGTATCCAAATAACTAGTCCTCCCTGTGTGATCTAACCTTGCTAACCAGTCCACCATGCAGAATCTTTTTGAATGCCTTACTGAAGTCCATATAGGTAATATCTACCATATTACCCTCATCAATCCACTTCATCACTTCTTCAAATAATTCAATCAAGTTAATAAGATACAATGTCCAGTGCAAATGACCATGTTGACTCTCCCTAATCAGTCCTTGCCTTTCCAAATACATGTAAATGCTGCCCCTCAAGATGCTTACCACAGACATCAGGCTCACTGGTTTATAGATCCCTTTCCTTACCACCTTTCATAAATAGTGGCACCAAGCTAGCCAACCTCCAGTCTTTCAGCACCTCACTGTGATTTAGCTGATACAAATATCTCAATAAGGGGCCTAATAATCACTTCCCTAGTTTCCCACAGTATTCCTGATCAGGTCCTGTGGATTTATCCACGTCCATGCAATTTAGGACATTCAGCACTTCTTCCTCTGTAATATGGGCATTTTTCAAGATGTCGCTATTTATTTTCTCATGTTCTCCATCTTCACATCTTTCTAAACAGTAAACACTGATGCAAAATATTCATTTAGCATCTCCCCCATTTCCTATGGTTCCACGCATAGGCTGCCTTGCTGATCTTTAATGGCTCTATTCTCTCCTTTGTTACCCTTTTGTCCTTAGTGTATTCGTAGAATCCATTTGGATTCTTCTTAACCCTATTTGCCAAAGTTACCTCATCTCCCCTTTTTACCCCCCTGATTTCCCGCTTAAGTATTCTCCTAACAACCTTATACTCTTCTCAGGATTCACTTGATCTCTGCTGTCAATGTCTGTCACATGCTTCCTGCTTATTCTTAACGAAAACCTCAATTTCTCCAATTATCCTGCATTCCCTACACCTACCAGCCTTGCCTTTCACCCTAACTGGAAAATATTGTGTCTGGATATTTGTTACCTCATTTTTAAAGGGTTCTCATGTTCCATCCTGCACTCGTTCACCTGCAAATGTCTGCCCCAAATCAACTTTTCGAAGTTCTTGCCTAATATTCTCTTCGGCCTTCCTCCAATACAGAATTTCAACTTTTAGATCTGGTCTATCCTTTTTCATCACTATTTTAAAACTAATAAAATTATGGTCTCTGGCCCCAAAGTGCTCCCCCACTGACACCTCAGTCACCTGCCTTGCCTTATTTCCCAGGAGTAGGTCAAGTTTTGCACCTTCTCTAGTAAGTACATCCACATACTGAATCAGAAAAATTTCTTCTACACATTTAACAAATTTCTCTCCATCTAAATCATTAATACTGTGGCAATCCCAGTCTATGTCTGGAAAGTTAAAATCCTCTACCGTAGCCACCCTATTATTCTTACAGATAAGTGAGATGTCATTACAAATTTGTTTCTCAATTTCCTGTTGATTACTGGTAGGCCTTGGGAGGTGGGGGGGGGGGGGGGGGGTGGAACACTACAGTACATTCCCAATAGGGTGATCATCCATTTCTTAATTCTCACTTCCACCCAAATAACTTCCCTGGACATATTCCCATGAATGCCCTCCCTAAGTACAGCGGTAATGTTATCCCTACTCCATTGTCCACCTCCCCCTTTCTATCCTTCCTATAGCATCTATACCCTGGAGCATTAAGCTGTCATCCCTGTCTATCTCTGAGATATATTTCTGTAATTGCTATGATATCCCAGTCCAATGTTCCCAACTATGCTCTGAGTTCAAATGCCTTCCCTGTTTGGCCTCTTGCATTGAAATAAATGCTGTTTAACGTATCAGTCCTTTAGATGCAGATGCTCTCAAAATCGCAGAAATGTTACAGTGTTAGGCAGAGGATCATACCCTCTTTGTTACCTTTGCAAAAATGAGCAAGTTAGTTGAACAGAATTTTCTCTTTAGAAATCCATGCTTGCTATCCTTAAGTAATCTATACTTGTTCATGTGGAAATTGTTTCTAGAAGCTTCTCCTTGACCAAAATTAAATTTAATGCTCTCGAATTGCTGTGTTTATTCTTTCACCCATTTTTTTGAACTTGGTGCAAATGTTCACTATTCTCCAGCCCTCTGGCACCACTCTAAGTCTAAGGAAGAATAAAAAATTATGGTCACTGCATCTTCGATTTTTACTCTCACTTCCTTCCATGTCCTTTGATGCATTTACAGGAGGGTAGGTAAGTAGTAATGTAATGATTGGTGTAAAAGGATTACTAATCCAGATATCCAGAACTCTAAGCAAATGTTCTTGGGACATGTACTTCAATCCCAATCCCATGGCAGATGATGAAATTCAAATTCAGTAAAATTCTGGAGTTCTAAAAACTCGCTAACTTAAGGAAAATCATATAATTATAGTTAAACTTTGTAAAAAAGATACCTGGTTCGTTAATGTCCTTTACGGGCATAAATCTGCTGTTCTTACCTGGTGTGGTCTACATATTACTCTAAATCAACAGCAAGGTGGTTGACTCTTAACTGGCCTCTAGCAATTAGGATGGGCAATAAATGCTGGCATAGCAAGCAATGCCCACATCCCATAAATCAATTTTTTTAAAAAACTCATCTGGTTACAGTGCCTTGTCAACTTTAAGTATGGACAGTCTATCCCTCTCCTCCACTTTGGGGAAACAGAATGCCAACTTGCAGAATATTTCAGAGAATCTCCAGGACACGTGCACCAAACAACCCCACTGCCCTATGGCCGACCACTTCAACCCTCCCTCCCACTTCGCCAAAGACATGCAAGTCCTGTACCTCCTCCACCACCAAGTTGTAGCCACCCGATGCCTGGAGAAAGAATATCTCATCTTCGGTCTAAGGACACTCCAAGAATCAATGTCAATTTCATCTCTCCTTCCCCTACCTTATCCCAGATCCAACTCTCCAACTCCGGACCATCCTCTTGAACTTCTCCCACCTGTCAATCTTCCTTCCCACCTATCTGCTCTATCCTCCAATCCTACCTATCACTATCACCTTCCCACTTGCATCCACCTTTCCTCCCAGGCCCACCCTTCTCCAATTTATCTCTCAGTCCCTTTAAGCTGCTCCGCATTTCTGATGAAGGGCTTATGCCCAAAACATCAACTCCGCTGTTCCTTCAATGCTGCCTGACCTGCTGTGCTTTTCCATTGCCACACTTTCTGAGCCTATCCAATACCTCCTCCTTATCAATAAAGCAGTATACTGCAGAAAACACTGCAGAAACCGGTAGCATGTGGGGAGAGAAACAAAGTTAATGTTTTGAGTTCAAAATGACTCTTCTCCAGAATCATTTATTTCCATTGTTCAGCTGTAGTTATCCCACCAACATTTAGCTTCAGTCTACATGTTCGTATCACTGTCCCCTAAACATTATCACACTGATATATGAACTATTGGAAATTTGTTTAGCTTAATTGACTGGATCGTTGGTTTATAGAGCAGTGTGACGCCAACAGCGTGGGTTCAATTCCCATCACCAGTTTGAGGTTACCATGAAGGACTCTTCTTCTCAACCTCTTCCCTTACCTGAGATCTGATGGTCCTCATGTTAAATCACCACTAGACGCTTGTCTCTAATAAGAGAGCAGCCCCTATGGTCTGGTAAGATGATGGCAACACAACAACTTGACCTACTTGGTTCAGCTCATTCCCGAGAACCAGGTCTAGCAGTGATCCTTTCCCACTGGACTGTGCACATACTGTGTAGAAATTCTCCTGAACCCAATCTGCAAAAGGATTGTCCCTTTCTATCCTTTACCACTATTCTAGTCTATATTTGGATAATTAAAGACTCTCATTAGAGCTAATTTATACTGTTTATATCTCTTTGTAACTTCATTGCAGATTTGTTCTCCTAAACCCTTCCCATTAGCTGGTGGATGAAAAAACTGTAGCAAACAATGTAATTTCACTCATTTTGTTTTATAACTCCAGACAAATTGATTCTATCCTCAAACCTTCTTGAGCTCTAGGCTTAAGTTTACTAGAAATGTTTGTTGAAGATCATGGAGGGTTTCTCTTTGTGGGCTTTAGCACGATCTCACACACTATCTTCCCAAACATGTTTAATTACTTGACACCCCTTACCCCAATGCCACTCTGCTCATCATATCCTCCCTCTTGCCACAATCAGAAGCAGTCACCACTTTCAGGACATCCTTGGTGTTGGCATCTCCTTTAAATCACAAGCCAATTGCTGTCAGTCTGAAGCTGCCCTACACGATTGGTTCAACTTGGCACAAATATGTTAGACAGTGGGAAATTAGCAGAGATCTGGAGATCCTGTTAAATAAGTTGTTGTAGAGAAGGGACATCCTCTTCATTCAGGATTGGCAGAGGGGACTCCATTGATACTGCTAGTCTTGTCTGAAGTTGTCACCCAGGTCAATGCTGTCTCCTCAACTCAGAGGAATATCAAACAATGCAAGAAAATTGTCAATGAACTTCTCCAATCTGCAAGGGTTACTGCCACCATCTTCTCTCTGCTACCTCACCCTCACTCTATCTGTTCTATGACACATGCAATTCCCACCAAGGCCTAGATTATAGAATCAGGAGCTGGTATCCTTCACTGAATACTTTGAGATATTCACCCTTTCTATCTTAAGACTTAATAAATGAAACAAGAGCTCTTTGATCCTATTCAGTGAGAAAAACACGTAAGGATTCCACAGCAAATCTCTGATTTGTACTGCCAGCCAACCATTTCTGGAACACTACTAAACATTGATTTCAACATTCTTACATTACCAAGGGAAAAATTGAGCAGACCTGCTGTTCGTAATCACTATCCAGTCAAGACTTATTTAAATCCATATGTAAGCCTAACTGTGAGTCCTCTTTATTCAAATGATTTGTCAACTCTCATTCTCAGGTTTGCCATGTGTGACCAGCAATTGTGTAAATACAGTAAGAAGTCAATGGCACCAAGCATAGACATAAGTGCCGAAACTGTGTAAAGAAAGGTGGCTATGCAGAGATAACTGGTGATGATGTTCATTCTAAGAGATGTTGACAAGAAGTCTATCCAACATACCACACCACTAAGTTTTATCTTTTTCTTGCTGGTCAGGGTTATCCTCTTACCTCCATGAGATTCTTGATGTTATGCTATTTCATTACTCACAATCATTATGTAAAACTGCCACAGTGTATCTGGAACAGACGTTAGTTTCACTTCCTCAATGATGGTGAAGGAAACCTGGCCAAATTTAAACTACTTTTAAACACTTTCTGTACTGAATCTCGCTGATATCAAAACTTCCACAAGCTTTTATGATCAGTGCTCATAATTTCAACATAAATCCTGTTCAAATACTCAGGGTTTCAGCTAATCTCCTCCTGAACTGTTGACTGGATGAACTGCCTCACCCTTGCTATATTCATATTCACATGCACGATCGCATGGAAATATTTAGAGCAAGTATTCAACTTAAGTAATATTTTATTATTGTGTAATGTTTAATTCTTGAACTCGCTAATACCATAGGAAAGCTAAAAAAAATTCTAAAAAGAAAGACTTACAAAGGTATTTACAAAGGTAATTTTAAACTACAGATGTACCATCTGATTCAACATTCTTTGGTTCAGCAACATCCATGTTCGACCATGCTTGGTGCCTCTGGTTCTCCCTGTAGTAGCTCAGCATTGATCTTTACTCACATTATTTCTTATTGCATTTTGTCTGTTTCGGATACCTAAATCCCATTTTTGGTAACCAGTTGGAAAGTTACTCATTCATAAGAGATGTGATTGATATAAGCCAAGATGAGGACTTTACTTCTAAATTGTTTGTGTTTTGAATAAAAATGAGCTCCCATTTTCTGGCAAATTCTCTAGTCTGGCAAATTCTCTAGTCTGGCAAGACTCAAAGCAAGCTGATTAGGGAGTTACTATCTGCAATTCATTGAATGGAAATCAGACAGGAAAAGATTAGACACGTCCTGCACTCTCCCCAATTTTATTTTCCATTGACTTTCCTTCCTAGAGTCATAGAGTCATGGAAACAGGCCTTTCAGCTGAACTTACCTATACTACCTAGTTTTCACAATTTAAACTCATCACATTTTCCTGTGTTTGGTCCATATCCCTCCATACCAATCTCATACATATATCCATCTAAGTCTTTCTTAAATGATGAAATTGTCTTTGCTTGCACTACTACCTCTGGCAGTCCATTCCAGACACTCATCACCCTCTGTGTGAAAGAAATTGCCCCTCTGGATTCTTTTGTATCTCTCCCATCTCACCTTAAACCTATGCTCTCTAGTTTTAAACACCTCTACCATGGAGAAAAGCTGTCGCATCTACCTTATCTATGGCTCTCAAGAATTTATAGACCTCTATAAGGTTACCCCTCAGTCTGCCAGATGGATTGTGTTTATACAAAAATTATTCCCTATGTTGATCAAAGTTTATGTGCAATTTGGTTTTGGCCGATAAATATCAACGATTAATTTCTAGTGCTTTCAGGCAAGGATACACTATTCTGAATGGATAAATTATATAAATTATTTTAATGTTTATATCCCAAAGGAGAAGGAATGGGACAGATGTCTTTTATACAGAATACTTCCCCATCTCACCTACCATTGATGAGCATCAAATATCTAATAGCTATGATACTCCTTGCAGGATAGATTTATGAATCTTATGAATTTGTGAATCCTTTCTCCTCAAATGCTCTGGAGCTCTCTGTTACAGGGAGCAGAATAACTCATGGAAAAAGCAGCCATCCAAGTTGACACGTCCTTAACACTGGAAATAGCATGCAAACAAAGAACTATTTACCAACCGATTTTAAGCATCAGACCTTCAAGTCATCTCTTTGCTTGAAACAAGAGGATGTTTTCTGGGTAATGTTACTGGGAATGTTTTTCAATGGTTGTGAGTTAAAAGTGATTGAAGAAAGGGTTTCTGTTCATCATTTCACATTCTGGGGCTTTCCAACCTCAACATGTCAATTGGCAAAATGCCAAGCAAAGTCAAGATGCTTCCGATAGAAAAGGAAGTAAAAATTGGAAAGTAAGTAAAAGTATTGTGTACTGATGCACCTTCTAGTAGCTAGTCACAGAGAAAGACCTATGAGCAGGGCATCAGCCACTCACTAATTCTGGTAAACAATATGTATGAATGAATGGGACAATGGACAGACACTCATAGAGATAAGCTCTATTTCAAAATCAAGGAATGAAGGATCATTGATACAATTCAAAGAAGTATCATCATCCCACTGCAGACAGTGCTCTAAGGATATATACTCATGGACAGAGATCTGGGAGGTTTGCCAACAAAATCCTACTACTCAACAGGAAGGTGCCAAAGTTTAGTGATCAGCAAATGTAAATGAATCTGTATAAGTCTTAGCTTTACTTTTACATTCAACTGTTAGATCTTAAAATTATTCTACGTTGAACTGAAACTAGAAAAAAAGGCGTACTCAGCCTTTTTTTAACCCAACATAAACTTAAATCACTATACATGGTCAATCTTTCTGTACCTCCTCTTCTACCTGTCTTAAGTTTTTCTCATATTGAGATATTTTTCCTTTACCTTCACTGGCTTCGTCCACATGGAATTATAATTATGGCAATAGCATTGCTGCTAGCTATGTTTGTATTTCTGGTGTTTTATGGTTTTACAGCTTGGTTTTATGGTGTATGATGAGGAGACATAACAGCAAATTATGCATTAGTAGGTAAATTGAGGGATGAAAAGGGGTTGCCCACACCAAATGGCATGTATGATGGGCTGTCATGTAGGAAAGCGGTCATGAAGTTAGTCATAGACAGAGATTTCCACTGGTGTGTTCAAAGCAGTTGAAAAGAATGAAGTCAATAAACATGCTGATACTGTCATTGTCATCTGCAGACTCTTGACATGTACAGCCACTGGTCCCTTGTACTGTAATGAGATGCAGTGCAGATTGGTTTGAGAATGGATGCTGATGCATTGCCACAGAGCATGCAATGGTTTATGCTCAAATTTATGTTTGAAATGGAGCAATCAAATGAGCTCCTTTGATATCCTTAACTAGAGGACATCAAGATTTCAACTAATAGCTGCCATGAACCTACCTTCACTGATCAGTTGCATTTCCAACAGTTCCACGTGTTATAAAATTGGCTTTAAGGAAACCTCTTAAATAGGGCCCAAGCTATTTGCGCAAGTGTGATGGTGAAATAGGATACATGAAAGGCTTCCTGCCTGATAATGTCGACCCTCATTAGATCATTTCTTACTGCCCATTGTAAAATCTCATGGTAGGGCCTAAGGCAGTCACTGAGAAGTGCCTAGTCTACCTCAGATTAGCCTAAGAGTAAGGTAAAACAGCCAAGTTAATATAAAAATAAGTGGGAAGACAAGTGCTGAGGATGACACAAAGAGTCTGAAGAGTGATTTTGACAGGTTAAGTAAGTTGGTAACAACTTGGGATTTGGAATATTAACTGGGAGAATGTAAGGAATGTTGGAAAGAAGAGTAGAGAAGCTGAATATGACTTTAATGAAGAAAAACTATTGAAAGGTAAAGGACAGAGACATTTAGGAACCCTCATGAGTAAATTACAAAAAGCTAACATATAAATTCAGGTGGTAATAGGAAAGGAAAATGGTGCATGGGCTTTTAGTTCAGAGGGAATGGACTATAGAAATAGGCTATATTAAAGAGTGGAAATAGTTTTGACAAAAAGTCACTGGACTAGGAATGTTAACTCTGTTTTCTCTCTACACATGCTGTCAGATCTGTTAAGTTTCTCTAATCATCTCTATTTTTGTGTGTAATAAAAGTAGGGAAGTCTTGCTAAAACTGTACAAGACGCTAACGGACTACATCTGGAATTCTGCAAACAGTTTTGGTCCCCATATCTAAGGAAAGATATGCTAGCATTGCATTGAAGTTTAGAAGAATGAAAATCAGCTTTATTGAAATGTAATATTCTTAGGGGACTTGTCAATGTGGAGAGTATCTAGGACCAGAGGGCATAATCTCAGAATAAGGCGTTGTCTATTTAAGACAAAGCTGAGGAGGAACTATATTTAAGGTAGAGTCAGATAGACTTTTAATCAGTAATAAAATCAAAGTTTATGGATAAACATTAAGAAAGTAAAGTTAAGGATTATTGGATCAGATATGATCTCAGAGAATGGACAAGCAGATTCAATGAGATGAATGGCCTACTCCTGCTCCTAAGTCTTATGATATCTTAAACGTTTGAGCAACAGATGAAGCTAGTTTCTTCACACTACTTTATACAACAACAACTCAAATAAGTGTTCACCACCAACAGGATGCTGTGGTGCAGCCAAAAAGACAAGGATAGGCAATGTCAATCAACATTGAGTAATGTGCTACATACATTTCAGTGCCAGTGTGATATAAGAAATGTAGACAGTATGTCCCAAAGATTGATGGATCATCCCAAACAGCATACCCTTGTTCTGTTCTCAAACAGGAAGTTACAGACCAGAGTCAGCTGGCCTATTCTTGCAAAACTCGATTCTCTATTTGGACAACATTTGCAAGATAATCCTGATGTGCATATAGTTATCCTGACAACCAATTTAGGATCTTTCAGTCAGATTACAACATGGTACAGAAGTTTGACTTGGCAATGATGAAATATTGTAGTCAGGGTAGTGTGGAACTTGGACACAACTTACAGGTGAAAGTATTTCCATGTGTATGTTACCTTTGACATTCCAGGAGATAAAGGGAAAGATGCTGTCAAAGAAATCTTGGTGAGTTTCTATAATTCATCTAATAGACTACAGACACAGTACGATCATGGTGGAATGTCTGTGGTGATGAGTCTTGTGCTAAACAAGCATGCTGCTTTTCCCTGAGTGTTGCTGGGATTTGTGAGTATTGTTGGGGCTGCATTCATCTAGGGAGGTAGAGAGTACTCTATCATACACCTGACCTGTGCTTTGCTGATGGTGTACAGGCTTAAGGGAATTCAAGAGATGAGTTACTTGCTACAGAATATCCAGTCTCTGATCTTGCAGCTATATGTTTCACCAATTGCCATGGAGAGATTTGAACCTATATCCCAAAGCATTAACATGGGCTCTGGATTACGAGTACGGTGACATTACCGTTATGCCACCACCACCTAGCGTCTAAGTCCCTGATCCAGTTAACTTTTTGGTCAGTTTTAAATCCTAGGATGTCAATGGTGGAGGATTCAATGATTGCCCATTGAAATTTAAGGAGATATTGTTGTCCATAGCTATTTGTGATTCTTAGATGTTAGGAAAATTAATTGTCACGTGGCAGCCCAAGATTGAAATTAGTCCACATCTTGTTGTAGCTGCTAGAAATCTGAAATAAAAACAGAAAATGCTGGATTAGCTCAGCTGGTCTGACAGCATCTGTAGAGTTAACACTATGAGTCTGATGCGACACTTCTTCAGAACTGTTGCTTCATTATATTGCATTATTTCAGAAATAATTCTGTATGCAAAGTAAAAGAAAAGTAAATGCAGATATTTACCTGGTACCTTTCACAATGATTGAGCATCTCAAAGTGTTTTACAGCCAATTAATTACCCTGAAATATAGTCATTGTTGACATATAGAAGAGCAAACAGCCTACTTGAACATAGCAAATGCCCTAAAACAGCAATGTGTTAATAACCAGTCGTCTATCCTCTGTGATGTTAATTAAAGAATAAATATTGTCCCTGATCAGGAATACATCCCCTGCTCTTCTTCCAATAATGCCATGGGATCTTTTCGATTGATCTGAGCAGGCAAAAGTCCTGTTTTTAATATCTCATCTGAAAGGTGGCACCTGATATATGCAGCATTCTCTCAATTCGATATTGGAATGTTGCCTTGATATTGATGCTTAAGGCTTGGGTGTGCGACTCAAACCAGTGACTCAAGAGTCATAGACACAGGCACACAACCGCCTTTATGTGATCACAATAAAAACACATTTGGAACTGTGTGATGATGATTCATAAGTTGTTTTAGACATTTTAGTATTCTTCTTCCTACATATTAAGGTTGAAATATTTTGCAGTATCAAGTTTATGCTATTCATGGACTGAGTGCAAAATGTCCCTTTTGTTCAGGAATTCCCAACTTTTACATTTAGTAGAATATTAATATTTGAGGTTAGATCAATGAGAAGAGCCCATTGACTGAAGAGAATTAAGTATTATAAATTTAAAAGATCCAAAGTCTTTTTCTGTGAAAAGTTATTTCTTTTACTTATTAACAATTCTTTGAACAAACTGTCAGTACTTCTCTTTTTAGTTAACTGAAAATTTTATTTGGTATCCAATTTGTTTAATTTATGGATTGTCAAACTTGTGATAACAGATCTCTTTTGACACTAGAAATCAGCAAAGTGACACATGTACAGAAGGGAACTGAAATAGTTTGTCTTCACTTTCTGGCAGCTCTTTGCAGGCCTGGTACCCCAGATTCAACCACAAGACTTCACAACGGACACTTATGTGGTTAGCCTCTTCTCCATTAATTCTATTTCTGGAAGAACACGAACTAACTTGTAAGTCACGTGATCCCAAGACTGAAGTATTATCATGGGGTGGGGGGGGAAGAAAGAATCTGCTAAAACATAGTATAGTCACATCACAGCCATAACCATTAACATATCTTTTATTTTTCAAATTCTGGCACTTCTGCTTTTTTTTAATTGTAAAATATTTTACTCCCAGTTGCAAAACATGTATTTGTCAAAGTTTACCAAGCAATGAGATAGTCAAATCAATGTGGTATACTTTGTTCTTACCTTAAACTATCTGTTCTAATGGCCATCACTTTTCAGAACATTGGGCAAATCTTATTTTTGTCCTGAGTAGTATATGCATCCCATTTTGCAGTACTTCAGGTGGTTTCTTTTCAATAGTTTAAGAGGTGCTGCCAATAAGTATACATTCCTGAACTTCTGACTTGTAATGAATGTTGATGGTTCTGTCAGAATTCCAAAAGTTTATCAAGGATAAATGTTGAGGCATCATATATGCCATTTCTATTTGTGGTTTAAAGACTGAAAATTCATTTTTGAAATGATTGGACACATGACACTAATGGGTATTCAATTTCAATATACACATTTAGTAAGTTACCTAGACTGATATATAGATTTTTAAAATATTAATTCATGGGATACGGGCTTCATTGGTTTTGCGAGTATTTATTCCCACCCCTAATTTTCCTCAAGAAAGTGGTGGCAAGCTGATTTATTGAACTGGTGTCATCCATGATGTGTGGATGGATCACATTGGAGGTGGGGGGAGCAGCTGGCAAAGTAGGTATATCCTCAGCATTGTTAGGAATGTGGTTCTGAGAGTTTGATCGAGCAACATTGAAGAAACAGTGAAGTTAGGGAGGTGAGGAACTCACAGGTGATCCCACATATTTGCTGCCCTAACCCATCTAGGTGGCTACCATTGCAGGTTTGAAAGATGCTGTCAAAACAGCTTTGTTGAGCTACTGTGGTGCATCTTGTAGATACCATACATTGTAGCCGCTATACGTCAATGATAAAGGAAGTGAATGTTTAAAATCAGGGTGCTAATCAAGTGCGTTACCTTGTTGTGGAAAATATTGGATTTATTGAATGTTGTTGCAGATACAATCTTCCAAGCAAGTATTCCAACATAGCTGAAAATGTGTTGCTGGAAAAGTGCAGCAGGTCAGGCAGCATCCAAGGAACAAGAAATTCGACGTTTCGGGCACAAGCCCTTTATCAGGAATGTGCTTATGCCCGAGATGTCGAATTTCCTATTCCTTGGATGCTGCCTGACCTGCTGCGCTTTTCCAGCAACACATTTTCAGCTCTGATCTCCAGCATTTGCAGACCTCACTTTTTCCTCGAAGTATTCCAACATACTCCAGACTTGTACCTTATAAATGCTGCTCAGGCTTTGGGGAGAAAAGAGGTGAACTATGTGTTTCAGAATTCCTAACCTCTGACCTACTCTTGTAGTCACATTATTTACATAGCTGGTGCAGCTCTGTTCTAGCTCCCTAGAGTGGGATTCAATGATGGTAATGCCATTGTAAGGTAATGTGAGATGGTTAGATTATTTCTTCTTGGAGCTGACCATTGCCAGGCTCTTGTGTTGCACATATGGTACTTACTATGTATCAGCTCAAACTTGACTGTTGTCCAGATCTTGCTGCATATCGTCACATCTATGACGATATGTATTTTCTACTTAGATGCTTTTGTCAAGAGTTAAGGTTGGAGAGTATTGAGATCGTATTTGACATGCTACCTTTAAAGTCTTTTTGTGTTTATATTGAGCTTATATTGTGTTGACTTTTTTTTGCAATATGCTAATAATTAGTTTACTTTCATAAAACACATATTATTTAGGCACCAATATGCTTTCAAATCAAATGCTCCTAGTCAGGATATGATCAACTTTGTGATCACATAACCAACAGTAATGTACATTACAGAGGGAAGAACATCACAGTGTAAGAGAAAGAGGAAGGGTTATTGCACATTTCTATGTGTGATAAAAATGGTCCATATTATGCACTTCAAATGTATCATTCAATCCTGTCATAAATTACACATTTAATATATCATGTGCTATCAAGACTGTTTGTTATATTCTTCTGTGTATGGATGACAACAAATCTTAAAAAGTTAGTAAATTTTAACAGACAAGAGTATATTCCTCTTATTCAAATTACATCACCTGATTCACCTTTTAGGAAATTCACCTCCAGTGTTTCCAATGATCATATCATTGGTCCCTTGAGCTCCATTCACCATAGGTTCCAGGTCAGCTGGAACTCCTCTGCTTGTAGCTGCCCCTACAACAAATCTCAGTCATTCAACACTATTCCACTTGCTAGCTTCTGGTAGTATAGGTGCCTGATCCCGAGAAATGTTTGGTCTGGTGAAGGAGAATGTCTGTTATTTCCAGTTTTGGTGTAATTGATGAGGAAACATGCCTAATATTTAAAGTCTGGTGGAGATGGGTTGGCTTCTAATGATTAGTGTTGCCTTCTAGATACGGCCCTTCCAGTTCAGTGGTCTTAAATATTTATTACCTAGTGACTGAAGCAGTCTTGCATTACTTGAAGGTTTAGTTGGTAAATTCATACCTTTTAGAGAAGGTCTTGTTGTCAGAGTGAAGGTGGAGCTTGGATAAGTATATTTAATTTCATATGGCTATCAACACCATGCTTCGAGTTCTCAAGTTCCTTAATTTTGAATTGAATATTAAAAGGATAGATTGCAATTACTGAGGTATGATGCCAGTACTTTAACTGAACAATGTGGATGATTATTCAAATCATGTCTTGGAGTGTCAATTTCAGAAACTGGGGAAATTTTCATAGGGCTTTTTTTTTAAATACTTGACCTGGAATTGATTGCCTTCTTCAGAAGGCTGACTGAGACATTGGTAGTTGAATTTGCAATATTATCTGCTGGAAAAAGTATTGTTTGAAGGAATGAATCATGGTTGAAATAAAGTGGGAAATTGGAACAGGAAAATGAGGTGTGAACATGGAATGACAGCAATTACGTGAGCAGAATCGAAGCATCAACATGGATTGGTAGCTATAATTCCTGCTGTAATTTTTATGTGAACGTGTATTCAAGTAGCGAAACTTAGATAAACCCGTCAGATAATCGCTTTACACTGAGTAACAATTTCAAATTCTGCAAGGCACTGACATTTCAGATGGTTTTTTTTCAGTTGAAATGCAAAGTTAGAACAGAAAGTAATCTCTAATTTAATAAGTTAAAGGTTCATTATTGTCACTCTCCAACCCACCAAACAAAATCTGGCAATAACATTGAGTAACAGAAACTATGGTATAAGGTAAAAAGTAAATTTGCTGAAATTGGTTTTCCTTAAATGCCTGATGTGTGTATTTAAAAAGAAAATTCAAAAATGCAACCAGTCAATTACCCGTAACTATGGCTGTTTGCTAAGTTTCACACTCGCTGTAACAGAAACTGTTACATTTTAAGGAAGTGAATCTGGAAGAGGTTGAGGATCCGATGCATAATGTGCCCTTTTGGCCTGTTGCTTTCACAATGTCCCTGTGAAAACTTTCCAACTATAATGTTAACACCTCGTTTACTTCCTTTGGCTCCAACTAAGAGTCTCTGTTCAGTGTCATTTAAAAGCATTCCTAGTAAAACTGTGCAAAATTTTAAAAGAGGCTCATAAACCTAGCTTAGTAGCAAAAGAATTAAGAGCCGACCTTCAGTGATTAAGGTAACAGAGTGTGCTATGAGAAACAACGATTCTACAGGAAAGCGAATGTCAAAAACAGAAGTTCATTTGCAGGGTTGTGGAAACATGAGTTTCATAAAGGACAACACACACACACACACACACAATGTTTCTGTGTTCGGTTGCATCATAACAACTAACTTACATTTCTTTATGGTGCCAGCTAGTTGCAGCCATCTCCTGCCCCCTCCTGGGTTCCTGCCATTGAATCAATACAACTTTTTTCAGGCAATGTCTTTTACATTTTTCCCTTGTTGCTTTGTTTTTCCTGATGGCAGTCTGATGAAGCCACGGTCAAAAGAATAACTAGCTAGATTGTGTAGCATTATAATGTGTAAAACTGTACCATTAAGTTTTTCTCATTTTAGAATAACTGAAACTCCAAATGAAATGATATATTTGAAGATGTTCAGCTGTTTTATTGTGCTTTTCTTATGGTTTTTGTTTGGTTCTACATCTATGCTTTGTGGTCATGTCCACCAGAATCACCAGGGATGCCTAGTGTGAATTCACTGCCAATAGCAAGTCTTATTGTTAATCTAAATTATTGATACCATGGTGAAGAAGAATGGCCATGCAAAGCCTTCAGCAGAAAAGAGGCTTGGACTAAATAAAAAGAACACATCAAAATAAAACTGTTGGAGAAATCCAGCAGGTCTGGCAGCATTTATGGAGAGACAAATGGTTTGATGTTTTGAGTCTGATATGACTTTACTTCAGAAATGAATGGAGGATGGAAAATTATGACTCTTATGCTGTTGACAAAGGGATAAAGCAATGAAAGAGAACATGTGATGAGAATGTCAAAACAAATGAAATGGTAGTGAAGGAGAGATAGTGATGAAAAATAGATGGTAAGTTCAAATAGCAGAAAGTAAGTCCTCCTCTCTGAGAGCAAATCCATTAAATAAAAGACATAGCAAGTAGATGTTCAGAAGGGGATGTAATCAAAATGGAAGACAGTATTCATGGTCTGAAACTGTTGATGCAGAAAGCTGTGAAGGGTCTAAGCAGAACATGATATGGTACTCCTCCAGCTTACTGGCTTTGCTGGAGCACTGCAGGAGGCATAGGAAGAAAATATTAGCCTGTGGACAAAATAGTTTTCTGAAATAATGAACATCGGAAAGATCACGGTGATTCTATAGAGAAAGTGGAGATGCTCAATAAAGAAATCTATCAGTCTGAGTTTGATCTTGTCTGTGTATAGGAGGCCATGTTGTGAGTCATGAATAAAATAGGGTTGATTAGATTATTTACAGTGTGGAAACAGGCCCTTCGGCCCAACAAGTCCACACCGACCCGCCGAAGCGCAACCCACCCATACCCCTTACCTAACACTACAGGCAATTTAGCATGGCCAATTCACCTGACCCGCACATCTTTGGACTGTGGGAGGAAACCGGAGCACCCGGAGGAAACCCACGCAGACACGGGGAGAACGTGCAAACTCCACACAGTCAGTCGCCTGAGGCGGGAATTGAACCCAGGTCCCTGGCGCTGTGAGGCAGCAGTGCTAACCACTGTGCCACCGTAAGAAGCACAAGAAAACCATTGCTTTACTTGGAATACGTGTTTCGGGCCTTGGACAATGAAGATGGAATAGTTATAGGGGGCATGATTCACACTTTTTGCAATTACTTGGGAAGGTGCCATGGTGGAAGTGATGGGGGTGGGGGTAGCAGGGTGGATGAGGAAGTGCTAGGAGTGATGGACGAGTGGATCAGAGTGTAATGGAGGGAATGGGCACTGCATACTGCTTAATCACTGGTTACATTATATCTGAGTTACATGATAGTCTCTTGAGAGACATTGATGAGAATTAAGTATACATTGTTACAAATGAAACATTCTGGTACACATTTAGATACAACCAACCAAGTGTTAGCTCCTACTCAATCTCTCCGCACAGGACAATCCCTCCATTCCCAGGGCAATCTCATGAACCTTCTCTGAACTGCCCCCAGTGGCAGTATAGCTTTCTTTAAATAAGAGGGCCAAAATTGTTTATGTTATTGTATGAGAAGTCTAACTAATTATATAATTTCAGCAAGACTTCCTTTTTTTATGAAACACAAAAACAGAGTGCTGGAGAAACATAACAGACCTGACAGCAACTGCAGAGAGAAAACAGAGGTAACATTTTATGGGAGGAAGGGTCACTGTTTTCATATCCCATTGGGTGGAACTTATTTCGTAACTTCAATTAACTCTTTCAGGTAATAAATGCAAATAGGTATTTGGTTGTACAATGGGTGAAGAGGAGTCAGACTGAAGATTAATACCATCTACAATTGATATCCACAAATAACCTTATCGAATGGCAATCATAGAATGGAATAGCATTGAAGGATAGCATTCAGCCTGTTAACCGAGTGACAGTTCTTTGAATAGAAATGTACAATTTGTCCCACTTTCTTACTTATTTACCTCAAAGCTATATCTTATATAATTTA
This sequence comes from Hemiscyllium ocellatum, assembly GCF_020745735.1. Taxonomy (NCBI): domain Eukaryota; kingdom Metazoa; phylum Chordata; class Chondrichthyes; order Orectolobiformes; family Hemiscylliidae; genus Hemiscyllium; species Hemiscyllium ocellatum. The sequence continues at coordinate 50,774,933 of NC_083402.1, forward strand.
AAGTTTCACTTTTCAGGTAATTACAAATTACCTCTGGAAAAGTTGTTCCTACATCAGTCTTTCAGACATTCCAGACTGGCTGCAACCATATGCTTTTTTACCCTAATCACTTTTGATTATTTTGTCAATATTCCAATATTTTTGTTCTCTAGGTTCAAACCTATCACAGAAAAGTTTTTACTTGTTTCATCTAAATTTCTTCAATTCCTTGATAATAACTCCTCCCATGCTTCAATGGTGAATTATCTAATGTTCTTCGGTTTCTCCTCAGAACTGAAGTCTTTCAGTGCTTGCACCATTCACATACAGCGCTGTAGCTTCTCCAAGCATATTTTTCTAAAAAAGTTAATTCTTCTGAAGTGAGCACCACTGTCAAGATCAGTGTTTATTAGCCAACCCGAATTGTCTTTGAGAAAATGGTGAGATGCTGACTTCTTGAATGGTTGCAGTCTGTTGGGTTAGATACACCCACAGTACTGTTAAGGAGGGAGTTCCAGGATTTTGACCCAATGATGGTGAAGCATGGGAATATAGTTCTGAATCAAAGCATGTGTAACTTGGAGAGAATCTTGGGGGTGCTTCAATGCATTTGCTGCCATTGTTCTTCTAACTGGTAGTGATAGAAAATTTATCGAAGCAGCCTTAGGAGTTGCCGTACAACATTCTATAAAAGATTGTAGGCAGGAATTTGGAGTTATCAGATCAGCCACAATCTTATTGAACAGTGAAGTGTTCTCAAGGGGATAAGTGGCCTACTCCTACTCCTCATTTATATGTTTATATTATGTCCGTGTGTGGCAGAGGGATTGTAGATATTAACCTAAAATTGGGTTAGCTGAAGTAAAACAAAATTAGGATGAAATGAGAATAAGAAAGCATGTGAAACTTGGTGATGACCTAATGATTCGAAAGGTTATAGGTTTTTAAACTGCTTGCGTTAGGCTGAGAGAATTGTGCATTTGTTTACTAGTGTAGACTAAACTGTCACAGCAACTCTAGAAGAGTTGAAGTTTCGTTTAAAACAGACACAATGAATTAGATGTGATAACTTGGACTATTTATCAGCTACATTTGTGGTTGCCATGGATTGTGCTGTATAAATAACATAGAGATGATTGGATGACATATACATGGTGAGCAGTAACCACAAGCTGAAGTTTTGCATCAAAGTTCATTAAAGACAAGAGATAACATTTTTCAAGGAGACAGAAGTAAGTCTTAATGAGTTAATTAATCAAACTAATGTGGAAAACAAGGCACATTTGTGATGTTTGCCATTGGCTAAATTGATCTTTTTCTCAAAACTGGACAATGTAAAAGACATTGAATTTGTAGCTTTCAATGGAAAGAGGGCAAAAACAACTTGCTTTACAGTAAAATTTAGCTAGCTCAGGGGAAAAGGTCAATTGCTAAACAGCAGTGTTGCCAAACTAAGAGTGCAGGTTCAAGTTTCTTGAAAATGGAGTCTCAGGCAGACAGGGTAAGGAAGAAGGATACTGAGATGTCATGTTGCAGCTGTACGCGACATTGGTTAGGTCACCTTTGGAATACTGCATTCAATTCTGGTCTCCCTGCTATAGGAAGGATGTTGTGAAACTTGAAAAGGCTCAGAAAAGGTTTACTGGGATTGAGGGGTTTGAGCTATATGCAGAGGCTGAATAGGCTGACACCATTTTCCCTGGAGCATCAGAGGCGCTTGGATATGGTGAATAGCCAAGGTGTTTTTCCCAGCATAATGGACTCGAAAACTAGCAGATGCAGGTTTCAGGTGAAAGGGAAAGATATAAAAAGTACCTAAGGAACAACTTTTTCATGCAGAGGGTGGTGCATGTATGGAATGAGTTACCAGAGGAAGTGATGGAGGCTGGCACCATTAGGACATTTAAAAGGTGAACATTTGAATAGGAAGGATTTACAGGGATATGGATGAAATGCTGACAAATGGGACTAGACTAATGTAGAATATCTGGTCAGCATGGACAACTTGGACCAAAGGGTCTGATTTTGTATTGTACATCTCTGTGCCTCTATAACTCTATGATAAAAAATTGGGACATAGCAGGGTAATCACCTGTTCTGATTTGATCTTCAGCCCAGTCCATGTGAACAGATTCATATGTGACTGCAAGCATTACGTGGGTAAGACTTTTGCAGTATTTTATAGTGTACTTTGCATCAATAAAGAACATTGGGTATATTCCATTGTTGGAACTGTGGTTATTGAGATCCAGAGTAAAGCTAGGAGATCATGGAAAGTGTGAATAAAAGCCTTCCGAATTGAATGCTTAACATGGTGAATGGGGGCAGATTCTCTGTCAGATGTTGTTGAGCATTTTGCATTTTGTTGGGACTATTGTGACTTTTTGCATTTTATTGGGACTGCATCTATCCAGTTAAACCAGAGTATCTGTTAAACTCCTGACTTGAGCCTGGTAGGTAGTTGAACATATTTGAAGAATCAAAACTTGCAACAAAATTCCCAGCCTCTGACCTGCTCTTGTAAACTACAGTATTTATGTGGCTGGTCCAGTTAATTTCCAGATTCTGTGTTAGTGGTGCTGGAAGAGCACAGCAGTTCAGGCAGCATCCAAGGAGCAGCGAAATCGACGTTTCGGGCAAAAGCCCTTCATCAAAAATAAAGGCAGAGAGCCTGAAGCGTGAAGAGATTAGTCATTGTTTTTACCTCATTGATTTTAACCCTACTGCGAATCGTCTTGCAAGGATGCCTGCCTTGAAGAAGTTTTCCTCCTCTCTCTACAAGAATCTCAGGGAGTCCCTCTCCCACTGCAACTCCCAGGTCATTTCCTCTGCCCTGAAGCTCTTCAACCATGTCGTGAAACAAACTCGCTACCACAGCCACATTTGCTTCCTCAGTGCCTGCCTCCGTAACCAACTCATCCCACACGAACTCCGGACCACCTTTAAACCAGCAGAATTCAGATCTGAACAGGACAAACAGTACAGGCTACAGATTCAAAAACACCAGCAACAGTTCTCCTTCAAGATCCTCCGTTCCAATGCGCTGGCACCTAACCTCTCTACAGTCAGCCCTGCCTCAGCTGAGGACCACACTCTCTCAGAATTGCAAAAGACCCATTTTATACTACATCCTCAGGAGAATTCATACTCTCAACAAACAGTATTTCAGCTCCATCTCAAACATCAAAAACTGAAAGTACAACAAACTTTTATCTACCCAACTCCATAACCAGCACTCCTCAAACATTCCAGAAGTATCCCCTGGCCTCAGAAACTACTCAGATGCCATTAGCAATGCAGCTGATGCAGCTGCCACCCCCACGCTGATTGATGATGTCACTTCCACCCCCATCATGGCCGCTCCCACAACCACTTCTGCCCCTCACAATTCCTCATGCATCACACGTGACATCACTACCGCCCCTACATCATCGCTGATGCCACACGCTCAGTGACTTCTGCCACCCCTACTGCCGTGGTCACCACCACATCCGCCCCCACCAGCGCCATTCTGCTGACATGCCCCCCACATACCCCACTGTCACTATCCCCACCCCCAGAACCCCAAGGGGAACACTACCCCTGCTCATGAATCCATCCCATTCTCCCCACCATCACACCCACTCCAGTTACCGGCTCCGTCCCCACTCCCAGCTCCACACCCACACCAGATCCCAGCTCCCAGCCCTGACGGGTTTTCACCATCCCTCCAGACCTCCCCCTCACTGAGGATGAATGATCAGTCCTCAGCAAAGGACTCACCTTCATCCCCCTCTGCCCATGCATCAATGAATTTAATACACGCCGTGACGTCGAACAATTCTTCTGTTGCCTCCACCTCCAAGCTTACTTTCACAATCAGGATTCCCGCCTACCTTCTGAGGACCACTTCGCCCACCTCCAACACATTGCATCCACCTGGACACCCCGCGCTGGCCTATTACCTGCCCTCGACCTCTTTATTTCCAACTGCCGCCGGGACCTTAACCGTCTCAATCTGTCTACCCCCCACCCCCACTTCAACCTCTCAACCTCACAACACGCAGCTCTCCAATCCCTCTGCTTTAATCCCAACCTCACCATCAAGCCAGTGGATAAAGGGGGTGCAGTGGTAGTCTGACGCACTGACCACTACACCGCTGAAGCCAAACGCCAACTCAAGTACACCTCTTCCTACTGCCCCCTCGACCATGACCCCACCCCCCCATCACCAAACCATCATCTCCCAGACCATACAGAACCTCATCACCTTAGGAGATCTCCCACCCACAGCTTCCAACCTCATAGTCCGGGAACCCTGCACTGCCCGGTTCTATCTCCTTCCCAAGATCCACAAGCCTGACCACCCTGGCTGACCCATTGTCTCAGCATGCTCCTGCCCCACTGAACTCATCTCTACCTACCTCGACACTGTCCTATCCCCCCTAGTCCAGGAACTCCACACATACGTTCGAGACACCACCCACACCCTCCACCTCCTCCAAGACTTCCATTTCCCCTGCCCCCAACGCCTCATCTTCACCATGGATATCCAATCCCTCTACATCTCCATTTGCCATGACCAGGGTCTCCAAGCCCTCTGTTTTTTTCCTCTCAAGATGTCCCCAACAGTACACTTCCACTGACACTCTCATTCGTTTGGCCGAACTGGTCCTCACGCTTAACAATTTCTCCTTTGAATCCTCCCACTTCCTCCAGACCAAAGGGGTAGCAATGGGCACATGTAAGGGCCCAGCTATGCCTGTCTCTTTGTTGGCTACGTGGAACAATTAATCTTCTGTAATTACACCGGCACCACTCCCCACCTCTTCCTCCGCTACATTGATGACTGCATTGGCATCACCTCGTGCTCCCACGAGGAAGTTGAGCAATTCATCAACTTCCCCAACACATTCCACCCTGACCTTAAATTTACCTGGACCATCTCTGACACAGTCCTCCCCTTCCTGGACCTCTCCATCTCCATTGATGACGACCGACTTGATACAGACATTTTTTACAAACCCACCGACTCCCACAGCTACCTGGATTACACTTCTTCCCACCCTACCTCCTGCAAAAATGCTATCCCGTACTCCCAGTTCCTCCGCGTCTGCCGTATCTGCTCCCAGGAGGACAAGTTCCACCATAGAACACACCAGATGGCCTCCTTCTTTAGAGACTGCAATTTCCCTTCCCACGTGGTTAAAGATGCCCTCCAACGCATCTCATCCACATCCCGCATCTCCACCCTCAGACCCCACCCCTACAACCATAACAAGGACAGAATGCCCCTGGTGCTCACCTTCCACCCTACCAACCTTCGCATAAACCAAATCATCCACCGACATTTCCGCCACCTCCGAAAAGACCCCACCACCAGGGATATATTTCCCTCCCCACCCCTTTCCATCTTCCGCAAAGATCGTTCCCTCCGTGACTACCTGGTCAGGTCCACGCCCCCCCTACAACCCACCCTCCCATCCTGGCACCTTCCCCTGCCACCACAGGAACTGTAAAACCTGAACCCACACCTCCTCCCTCACCTCTATCCAAGGCCCTGAATGAGCCTTCCACATTCATCAAAGTTTTACCTGCACATCCACTAATATCATTTATTGTATCTGTTGCTCCCGATGTGGTCTCCTCTACATTGGGGAGACTGGGTGCCTCCTAGTAGAGCGCTTTAGGGAACATCTCCAGGACACCCGCACCAAACCACCACACCTCCTCGTGCCCCAACATTTCAACTCCCCCTCCCACTCAGCCAAGGACATGGAGGTCCTGGGCCTCCTTCACCGCCGCTCCCTCACCACCAGACGCCTGGAGGAAGAACGCCTCATCTTCCGCCTCAGAACACTTCAACCCCAGGGCATCAATGTGGACAACAACAGTTTCCTCATTTCCCCTTTCCCCACCTCACCCGAGTTCCAAACTTCCAGCTCAGCACTGTCCCTATAACTTGTCCGGACTTGTCCTACCTGCCTATCTCCTTTTCCACCTATCCACTTCACCCTCTCCTCCCTGACCTATCACCTTTATCCCCTCCCCCACTCACCTATTGTACTCTATGCTATTTTCTCCCCAGCCCCACCCTCCTCTAGCTAATCCCTCCACGCTTCAAGCTCTCTGCCTTTATTCCCGATGAAGGGTTTTTGCCCGAAACGTTGATTTCGCTGCTCCTTGGATGCTGCCTGAACTGCTGTGCTCTTACAGCACCACTAACCCAGAATCTGGTTTCCAGCATCTGCAGTCATTGTTTTTACCCAGTTAATTTCCAGGTCAATAGTAACCCCCAGGATGTTCCTGGGGGGAGTTCAGTTGTAATAATGTCATTGAATGGCAAGGTGAGATGGGCAGATTTTTAATCAGTAAGGGAATCCAGGGATATAATTGAGGATTACGAGATTAGCCATGATCTCATTAAATGGCAGAACAGGTTTGATGGATTGAATAGCCTATTTCGCCTCTTACATCTTATAGCCTTATGGTTGGATTATTTCTTCTTAAAGATGGTTATTAGGAGATGCTTTTCTGGCTCAATTGTTCCTTGCCACTTATCAGCCCAATACAAATGTTATCCTAATCTTAAAGTCATGGCATCAAAGAATCATACAGCATGGACTAATCCTCCAGTCCAACTAGCCCACGCCAATCATGTTCCCAAACTAAACTTGTCCCACCTGCACACATGCACCAACAGCTTCATTATCCAGAATGTTACAAATGGAAGTGAACACTGTGCAATCATTAGTGAACATCCCCACTTCTGCTGTTATGGTGATGGAAATATTTCATGAAGCATTGGAGATGGGTGTGCCTACATCCTTCCGAAAATATTATGGCCTGTACGGGACAATATTACAGCTAGAGCTAACCACTGTTTTTTAAAAACAACATAACTTCCTGATTTTGTACTTCTTGCTTCTATTTTTAAAACCATATACCCTGTATGCTATTTCAGCAGTATTTTCAAATTGTTCTGCTATCTTCAAAAACTTAGGTACATATACTTCCAGTCACCTATTCCTGTACACTTTTTTAAAAATTGTATAAGTAAGGCTAAATTCTAGCTTCACTGGATGAGTCTCTCAGTTTTTCGAATGACTTGATGATGCTTTTAGCATATGCTCTTGTATTCCTCGTTGAAGCAGAATTGATTTATTGGTATGATGTTCATCATAGAGTGATAAATTTACTGAGCCATGGGGTTACATAGTGTTGTGGAATGCAATTCTGCTGTTCTTGATGGTGCACAGCAGCACACCGGGGGCTAGATTGGAATCCTTGTCATGCTGTGAATCTATGATGGATGTTATCCACAATGTGAAATTAAGATTTCATCTCCCAAAGGTCTGTGCAGTGGTCAGTCCTACCAATACTTTCATGGCAGATGAAACTGTAACAGGTGAGTTGGTTGCAGTGAATCGACTTTCCCCCTTGTTAGTTCCCTCAATACCTTCCGGAGGCCATATTTGACCACTTTTATGGATAGAACTCTGCAAGCTCAATGATGCTACTGGACCACTTTGGCGATTAGCTTGAAATTCCCCCAGTGCCATATATGTGCTTTGCCTTCCTAACCTCAGTGCTTCTTCCCAGTGTTTTCAATATGGAAGAGTACAAATTCATCAAGAAAGGAAGCCAGTAGGTGAGAATGAGCGAAGGGTTTCCTTACTTCTTGATACTGAGAGTCAATATTGATGACTCCAAGGAAACTCCCTCTTGACCCTGACACTGTGCCATCACCTCTGCTCGATCTGTCCTGAGGGAATGGCATAACATATCTGAGAATAGTGATGAAGTTGTCTGGGTCACTGTTTGTACAGTATGAGTCTGAGAGCATAGCTCTACCATTTTCCTATGCTATTCCTGTATCCTTTGATGTCATTAGTATTTAAAAACTCATTGATCTCTAACTTGAACATAATCTGTGTGACTCAGCTTTCACAACCCTGTGGAAAATTCCAAAGCTTTGTAAGTTTCATGGTTAAGCTTCACAATGAGCAGTAAACAGCACTTTTTGTTATAAAAATATATTTTCCACACATCTATCATGAATTTCTTTCACATGTACTGTTTTCACAATGAATGTGAAAAAAAGATGTTGACAGTTCACAATATGTGCACCCAGTACACGCTTCTCCTCTGCATTAAAATTTACGACATGACAGTCTTATCGTACTTTTATCAGGGATGTTAACAAATGAGGGCAATACACCATTTGTACAGTATACAATAACAATTTGTAAAAAGACAAAATGCCTTTTATAGGCATTAGAGCATTTCTGTGATGTTAGATAAATGAATGCCAACTTTTCCATTATCAGCACAGCTTGTCCTGTTCCTAAATATCAGCACATCTGCTACACTGGTTATCAAGTTCATCAGGTTTAGGACATATATAACAAGGGTAGGCATGAAATTATCCATTATCAGAAGGAGTGTGTTTTGTATATAGATATCAGTTTAAGTTTAATTTTCATTGCTGTCATTACCTGCATTGTTTAGAAAGAACCTTTAAGTGGATAGGGCTCCTGATATTCAGACTGTTCTAATTGTTCATCTGACTACAAAGATTTAACAATGTTTGATTCATTCTGGTTACTTAGACATATACCCAGAAAAATATCTGTTCATTTTGAAAATTCTTTGAATTGCAATTGTAATGGAACTCAAAGGAAAGCTATGTTCAACTGGATTATTAATCAATGCAACGTAAATCCCAGAAATTCAAAGTTGGACTTAATAACCTTGCTGAGACTCCAGCCACATCATCATTTTGGAAAATTTCTTCATTGACTTGTAGGAGACTGAAATTAAGGCAAAACCCAGTCAAAGATCACAGAAATACAGGTCAGTTCCCAATTTTAGTTCAAGTCTGATGGTTTTGTGAAATATGTCAACAAAATGGGTTGAGTTAATACATTCCAAGTCGCCTCAATTCCTGAGAAATCTAACAATATTCTGTTTTAAAAATTATTCACATGGGGTTAAAGGTTTAAAGGATGATTATCATTATCATGGAGTCTATATTTCCCATGGCTAATCCACCTAGCCTACACATCTTTGGACTGTGGGAGGAAACCAGACCACTAAAGAAAACCCTTGCAAACTCGGGGAGAAAGTGTAAACTCCACACAGACAGTTGTCTGAGAATGGAATTGAACCACCCAATCTCTTTTCCTGGCTCCATACTAGCTGACATTATAAATACTGGTAATCCGCAGGTTGTGAATGGGTTCTTTTCTAGAGACAATTCCCATGTCAATTCGTACCCCCCTGCTGCTACCCTAAGCCTCCTAGAGGAGTGTAAATTCCAGCCAGAATACCAGAACTTTTTGTTTACTTGATGGGATTATATGATTTGTTGCTTTGGAAGTTGTGCAACAATAAAACCAGTAATAGGCTATTTGATCCCCTGACCTTGTTCTGCCATTCAACAAAATAATTGCTAATCTTTGAATCAGCTCCATGTGCCTCCATTTGCCTCACATTCCTTAATACCTTTGATTAACAATTATCCATCAACCTAAATTTTAAAATAAGAAACTTTACTTACTAATCTCCCTTTATCTGTTCTCTTAGATATATTGAATACATTGGCCAAATTACCCATAAACCATTTAAATTCCAGTCAATTCAACTCTTGTTCTTTTAATCTGTCCTCATGTCTTAATCCTTAGAAGTCAGTTATGGTTCTAGTAATTCTCTGATGCACTCTCTCCAAGGACAAGTTCTGTCATATTATAGCAGGGATATCTACTACCATAAATGCTACTTTGCTAAATAAATGACCCCTGCCTATGACGATGTAATTGTCTATTATAATGATACATTTATTTTGTTGGAAATAATTGGAAACTTAAATTACTGTATCAACAATACATTCTTTTGCTCAAATAATGCTGTTGAGTCTTTTATTTATATTACTAACTGCTTCTAACTAGCCAAAGATCTGTTCAATATTGACACTATTACCAATATTATATGATGTTTATATATGCTAGAAATGTAAACATTCTTGTCCCAAGGTCATTAAAAGTCATTACAGTGGAGCCCACTTAATTTTAACTGATAAGATAAACTCTCTTTTCAAGTTAATGATTTTCATGTTTCAAAGAAGATTCCTTTCGATTTTGTTAAACTATGCCATGCAAGATCAAATCCCATTTAAACATGAAAACATTTTATCCAAAATATTACTCTGCTAATCATGTGAGTTACATTTCTGTATATACTGTAAAGTTCCATGGAAGTATTTGTTCTTATTGTAGATGTAACCTTCAAGTTGTCTGTGTGAGTCATAATCAAAGTTCCTGCAGTAAAAGGGTCAATTTATGGTTCTCCTATGCATTCCCTCCAATTTTCAAGAACAAATTTCTAAATTGTAGGAGTCAAAACTTTAGGGTTACATTTTGGATGATGGCTTCACTTAGTTTTGCTGCTTTTCCTTCAAGAGATTCATGAAGAAGTGATACACATGCTCTGACCTGATGGCAGCTAATGAGTTTTTGTAACTATTACCCTTCAGATGTCAGCTTATAACATGTCAAGATAGAAGATTCGACAGGCCATATGTTGGTGATGATGTTATAGTTTGGTGAAGGCTTCTGCTGGGACAGAGATCACCACTTTTTACTGATCGGACTGACTAGGAGGTGGATGGCTCATAAATTGGTGAAGGAAGAGGGTTGATGGAGTGTTAGTCATCTTCCTGCTACTCTTCCATTTTATGCATGGCAAGGAAGATAGTGAGCAAGTTTCCCATTCAATTGCCAATTGAGCTACTTAATTTAGGAATTTAGGGTCTTGTCCTGCCATTGCTGGAGGCCTCACAATGGATCCAGAATGTGATACAGACACTCGTGTCCCACAGAAGACCCCCAAGTGGCAATGGGTATTCCTGTGGCAGTAGCTCTTCTTGCCTTCATTAATAGAAGTTATCTCAGTGTCAAAAGGTTGATATACTATAAAGAGTAGCGAAGCACCATTAATATGGGTGTTCCTCAAGCATCAGGATCAATTATGGGACAGTATTGGAGACACCAAGGATAGGGGGAATGATAAAGACAGAAACGACCACTGTAATTATATGTGCACATTAAAAACTCTCTGGGTGGAATCTTCTCATTCTCCGAACCAAGTGGACAAAAGTTGAGGAGTTTATGAAAACCAGGTGAGATGGCCAGTGAGGAGCATCCTGACATTGAGACCAAAAGGTCTCATTTTCCAACCAAATATTAGACAGTGAGATAAGTTTCTCTTTAGTGAATGGAAAGAAGCCTAACTGCACAAATGAACACATTAATTATTACTGAAAATCACGACTCTGCAAAGAGTGAGGTTACAGTGACTGGTACTGCTGTTAGTTCTGGTGTACGTGGGAGAAAAGTGGTGAGATTGCCAAAGGACTGTGGAGACAGCAAAGAATGTATGCAGGATTAAAGGTGGCGGAGGCTAAGGTCGAGAGGGACTGAGAGAAACTGTTGCAGACAATAATGAGAGTGTACATTTGGTCAGAATTGGGTGACGTTTCAGAGTACATTCGAAGTGGCAGAGAGAAGAGTGTTGCAATTACCCTTGTGAAGCAGAGAAGGTCATTGAACTTTCTGTGACACTGCTGGCCAATCCTCAGCAGCCTAGAGCCAGCACTGACTCAGGTGGCAACCTCAGACCAAGCTGGTGATATGGCCCCTGTGGTCACCCTCTGGGAACAGGACAGCCCTCCTCTGCACCTTCCCCATCCACCAGGACCGTGTCAGTGAATCATGGTAAATTTTCTCCTTCTCGGAAATCTCATGGACATTGCCCTTCAAATAAACGTTCCTTCAAAATGCCAGTGTTTGTCCAGGTGCAGTGTGGCATTTTAAAGATGATGTGGATGCCAGTGATTCCATAGATGCTGATCTTTTGCCAAATCTTTTGCTGAGTGTTGAGTTGTTCAAGGAAGGGTGTATCATAAGATGGAACAGAAGTAAAGGATGGCTAAGGATGGGATGGGTAATTAATGAGGTGAAAGTGAGGACTGCAGATGCTGGAGATTAGAGTCGAGCGTGTAGTGCTGGAAAAGCACAGCAGGTCAGGCAGCATCCGAGGAGCAGGAAAATCGACGTTTCGGGCAAAAGCCCTTCATCAGGAATGAAGCACTCATTAGGCCTCACAGCAACAAATCTTCCAAAAAGTCAACATAACTCTGACTTAGCCAAAAAGAAAATGTGAGATTTCGCCCTGAGTAATATTTGGTGACCTATCCAAGTTTCTATTCTACACTGGCCATCCAAAACATATTGTGAAAAAAAGGCTGTTTACCATTTAGTGCATCACAACTGAGTTCTATCCTGTCCTGACTTATTCACACATAAATACTCAACCAAGAGAAATTATATACAGGTGGTAATTGGTAATTTCACCTGTATCAATCAATTGTAGTCTTCTAACTATTGTCTGAATTATCAGTGAACTGTAAACCACTTTACCTGATGTCAGTAGTGGACAAGTTGTTGGAGGGAATCCTGAGAGATAGGATATGCATGTACTTGGAAAGGCAATAACTGATTATGGATAGTCAACATGGCTTTGTGTATGGGAAATCATGTCTCACAAACTTGATTGAGTTTTTTGAAGAAGTAACAAAGAGGATTGATGAGAGCAGGGCGGCAGACATGATCTATATGGACTTCAGTAAGGTGTTCGACAAGATTCCCCATGGGAGAATGGTTAGCAAGGTTAGATCTCATGGAATACAGAGAGAACTAGCCATTTGGATATAGAACTGGCTCAAAGGTAGAAAACAGAGGGTGGTAATGGAGGGTTGTTTTTCAGACTGGAGGCCTGTGACAAGTAGAGTGCCATAAATTTTGGTGCTAGGTCCACTACTTTTTGTCATTTATATAAATGATTTGGATGTGAGCATAAGAGGTATAGTTAGAAAGTTTGCAGATGACACCAAAATTGGAGGTGTAGTGGTTAGCAAAGACGGTTATCTCAGATTACAAGGGGGACTTGATCAAATGGGCCAATGGGCTGAGGAGTGGCAGATGGAGTTTAATTTAGATAAATGTGAAGTGCTGCATTTTGAGAAAGCAAATCTTAGCAAGACTTATTCACTTAATGGTAAGGTTCTAGGGAGTGTTGCTCAACAAAGAGACCTTGGAGTGCAGGTTCATAGCTCCTTGAAAGTGGAGTCACAGATAGATAGGATAGTGAAGAAGGCTTTTGGTATGCTTTCCTTTATTCGTCAGAGTATTGAGTACATGAGTTGGGAGATCATGTTGCGGCTGAAGAGGACATTGGTTCGGCCACTTCTGGAATGTTGCGTGCAATTCTGGTCTCCTTCCTATCAGAAAGATGTTGTGAAACTTGAAAGGGTTCAGAAAAGATCTACAAGGATGTAAGCAGGGTTAGAGGGTTTCAGCTATAGGGAGAGATTGAATAGTCTGGGGCTGTTTTCCCAGGAGCTTCAGAGGCTGAGGGGTGACCAGAAAGAGGTTTATAAAATCATGAAGGGCATAGATAGGGTAAATAGCCAAGGTATTTTCTCTGAGGTGGGCAAGACAAGAACCAGAGGGCATAGGTTTAGGGTGAGATGGGAAAGATATAAAAGAGTCCTAAGGGGCAACATTTTTATACAGAGGCTGGTGCATGTGTGGAATAGGCTGCCAGAAGAAGTGGTGGAGGCTGGTGCAATTGCAACATTTAAAAAACATTTGGATGGGTATATGAATAGGAAGGATTTGCAAGGATATGGGCTGGGTGCTGGCAGGTGGGACTAGATTGGGTTGGGATATCTGGTTGGCATGAACGAGTTGGATTGATGGGTCTTTTTCTGTGCTGTACATCTCTATGACTCTTCCAATATTTTCGATTGAAAAAAAAATGTGTTGTTTAATTATTACTCCACAAAAGTAAGTGATAGAAATAGATTTACTGTCTTGAGAAAATGGATAACTGAGATTTATTTAAGATCTTTGTGATGTCAGGAAGTAAAATCTTATACTTATTCACCTCTGAAGCTTGTACTTCATGCTTTCGTAACATCATACAGGGAATTATTTTTCATATCCTATGACTCCCAATCAGAAATTTTACACTTAATCAATAATTTTCTCAGAGACAACAAACTGCTCTTTTATTCCATTACCACAAATAATGTATAAGGCTGTGAAAGTTCTATTTGTAATCCTGAAACATTAAGTGATAATTTAATCAGAATGACAGAATATTTGAATTTATATTGTATGATCAAGTAATTTTAGTAGAAAATGTACAATTTCTTCCATTTTCCCAAAAAGTTCAATGAAATGAAATATCACTGCTGTATACATCATACAGTTACACTGCAGCCTGAAATATAATTTGGAAAATTATCCAATAAGTTATCCATTTCACAGACATATACATTTCAAAAATCAATAATACGAAAACACTTAAAACAGCATTTTTTATATTTTAAAAACTTGTTTTTTTTAAATGCAAAAATGTGGATGTTGGGAAAATGACCCCACACAGAAATGATTGGAACGCAAAATGCGAGAATGCCCTGTCCAAAGTACTCCTGAAACACAGATTAAGTGAATGAGGTGGTTGCTTAAAAGAAAAGAATACTATGAAGTAAACGGAAGCGAGGGATTGAACTCATTGATTCAACCCACCTGTTCAGTTTCTTCTTTTGGTGAATGGGATGTGGATATTGCTGGCTCAACCAATATTTACTGCCTATCCTTATTTGCCTTGGAGAAGGTGCTAGTGAGCTGCCTTCTAGAACCACCACCAATAGGGACACCCACAATGCTGTTAAGAAGGGACGTCCAGGATTGTAACTCAATGACAGTGAAAGAACAATATAGTTTCAAGTCCGGATAGTGTGTGGATTGGAGGGGAACATGCAGTTGGAGGATTTCCTCCATCTACTGCCTTTGTGTTTCCAGGTGGTAGTTTAAAAGTTATTATCTGAGGGCATTATTGAATTACTGCAATGTTACTTTCAGAAAGGTGCATACTATGACCAATGTTTGTTGGATTTGAAGGGACTGAATGCTTCAAATGATGGATGGGGTGCCAATGAAATTGGCTGCTTTTTTTTAAGATGCTTTTAAGATTCTACAATGTTGGAGAAGCTTCATTCATACAAATAAGCATTTCATCACACTCCTGATTTGTAACTTTAGATATTGAACAGACTTTGTTGTGACAAGGAATGAGTTACTCAGTGCAGAATTTCTGATTTTTGTATTTTATTCACTCATGGGACGTAGGCATCACTGACTGGGCCAGCATTTATTGGCTCTCCATTCCTGAAGAAGGGCTTATGCCTGAAACGTCAAATCTCCTGTTCCTTGGATGTTGCCTGACCTGCTGCACTTTTCCAGCAACACATTTTCAGCTCTGATCTCCAGCATCTGCAGACCTCACTTTCTTCTCTCCATATTTACCCTTGAGAAAGTGGTAGTAAGCTGCCTTCTTGAACCACTGCAGTCCACATGCGCCAGGTAGATTGTTAGGAAAGGAATTCTAGTATTTTGTCCCATCAACATTAAGAGACGAGTAGTATATTTCCAACTCCAAATCATTAGTAACTTGGAAGGAAACCTGCAATGGTGATGTTCCCATGTATTTGCTGTCCTTTCCTTCTAGGTGGAAGTGAGGACTGCAGATGCTGGAGATCAGAGCTGAAAATGTGTTGCTGGAAAGGCGCAGCAGGTCAGGCAGCATCCTTTCTGAAGAAGGGCTCATGCCCGAAACGTCGATTCTCCTGCTCCTTGGATGCTGCCTGACCTGCTACGCCTTTCCAGCAATACATTTTCAGCTCTTTTGTTCTAGGTGGTAAAGTTTGTGGATTTGAAGGTGCTGTATAAGATGCCTTGGAGAATTTCTGCTGTGTATCTTGTAGATAGCACACCCTGCAGCTATTGAGCATCGATGATGAAGAATTGATTGCTTGTGGATGTGATGCCAATCAAGAAGGTTGCTTCCTTCTGGATGGTATCAAGCTTCTTGAGTGTTGTTGCAGCTGCACTTATCCCGGCAAGTGGAGAGCATTCCAATACACTCTTGACTTATACCTTGTAGATAGTGGACAGAGTCTGGGGATTCAGTAAGTGTTTCAGTTGTTGCAGGAGTCCTCTCTCTTGTAGTACAGTATTTATATGGGGAGTGTAATTCAGGTTCTGGTCAATAGTAATCCCCAGGATGATTAACAGGAAGAGTGAGCAGCCGGATGTCATGGTACACATTGGCACCAATTACATAACTAGGAAAAGGGATGAGGACCCGAAAATTGAATATAGCAAGTTAGGTTGGAAGCTAAAAGGCAGGACATGCAGAGTAGTAACCTTAGGATTGCTACGGTGCCATAGGCTAGTGAGGCAAAGAGCGGGTGCAGCTGAACACTTGACTGCAGAGCTGGTATAGGAGAGAGGACTTTAGATATGTGGATCAGTGGGATATCTTCTGGGGAAGGTGGAAACCGTACAAGGACGATGAGTTGCACCTGAACTGGAAGGGTACCAATATCTTGGGCAGGAAGTTTGCTAGAGCTCTGCAGGATGGTTTAAACTAGTTTGGCAGGGGAATGGGAACCAGAACAATAGATCAGAGGATGGGGTAGCTGTTGAACAGGCAGACTTGGCAAGAGGTTGGAAGAACACAGCAAGCCATCAGAAGGGTGCAGATGTTGACATTGAGTGTAATCCTTCTTCAGAACTGGGGGTGGGTGTAGGGAGAGGTGCAGATAAAGGATAAGGCAGATATTGTAAGGTGTGCCCAGGAAGGATTCCTAACTCAATATGTAGATAGGTCAACTAGAGGAGAGGCCATATTGGATTTGGTGCTTGGCAACAAACCAAGCCAGGTGTCAGATCTCTTGGTGGGACATCATTTCAGTGATAGTGATCACAACTCCCTGACCTTTATCATAATCATGGAGAGGGATAAAGGCAGACAGCTTGGGAAAATATTTAACTAGGGGAGGGGGAATTACAATGCTATTAGGCAGGACCTGCGGAGCATAAATTGGGAACAGATATTCTCAGGGAAATGCACAACAGAAAGGTGGAGGTTATTTTGGAAGAACTTGCTGCGAGTGTTGGATAGGTTTGTCCCGCTGAGGCAAGGAAGAGATGGTAGGGTGAAGGAATCTTGGATGACAAGAGATGTGGAACATCTAGTCAACAGGAAGAAGGAAGCTTACTTAAGGTTGAGGATTCAAGGATCAGATGTGCTCTAGAGGGTTGCAAGGTAGCCAGGAAGGAACAAAAGAATGGACTTAGGAGAGTTAGAAGGGAGCATGAAAAAGTCTTGGCGGATAGGATTAAGGAAACCCCAAGGCATTCTACACGTATGTGAGGAACAAAAGCATGGCCAAAGTGAGGGTAGGGCAGATCAGGGATAGTGGAGGAAACTTGTGCCTTCAGTCAGCAGAACTAGAGGAAGTTCTTAATGAGTATTTTGTTTCAGTATTCACTAGTGAGAGGGACCTTGTCGTTTGTGATGGCAGCATGAAACAGGCTGATATGCTCGAACAGGTTGATGTTAAGAAGGAGGATGTACTGGAAATTTTGAAAAACATGAGGATAGGTACGTCCCGTGGGCCAGACAGGATATACCCAAGGTTACTCCGGGAAGCGAGGGAAGAGATTGATGCGCCTCAGTCGATGACCTTTGCATCCTCTCTGTCCACTAGAGTATTACCAGATGATTGAAGGGTGAAAAATGTGTTCAAGAAAGGGAATAGGGATAACCCTGAGAATTACAGACTACTCAGTCATACTTTGGTGGTGGGCACACTATTGGAGAGAATTCTGACAGACATGATTACTTGAAAAAGCATAGCTTGATCAAAGATAGTCAGCATGGCTTTGTGAGGGGCAGGACATGCCTCACAAACCTTATTGAATTCTTTGAGGATGTGACAAAACGCATTAATGAAGGTAGAGCAGTGGATGTGTGTATATGGATTTTAGTCAGGCATTCGAGAAGGTTTCCCATGGTCGGCTTATTTTGAAAACAAGGAGCCATGGGATACAGGGAATTTGGCTGTCTGGATACAGAAATGGCTGGCCCATAGAAGACAGAAGAGGTAATAGTTGGATAGTATTCAGCATGGAATCGGTGACCAGTGGTGTTCTGCAGGGCTCTTTTCTGGGACCTCTGCTCTTTGTGATTTTTCCAAATGACTTTGATGAGGAAAGCGAAGGGTGGTTTAGTAAATTTGCTGATGAGATGAAGGTTGGTGGATTTGCAGATGGTAGAGGGCTATTATAGATTGTAATGGGATATTGACAGGATGCAGAACTGAACTGAAAAATGGCAGACTGAGTTCAACCTGGAAATGTGTGAAGTGATTCATTTTGGAAGGTCAAATATGAATGCGGATTACAGGGTTAAAGGCAGGATTCTCAATAGAGTGAAGGAAAAGAGGGATCTTGGGGTCCACATCCATACATCCCTCAAAGTTGCCACCCAGGTTGATAGGACTGTTAAAAAGGCTTATGATGTGTTGGCTTTCATTAGCAGGAGGATTGAGTTTAAAAGCCATAAGGTTATGCTGCAGCTCTATAGAGCCCTGGTTATGCCACACTTGGAATATTGTGTTCAGTGCTGGATGCATCATTATAGGAAGGATCTGGAAGCTTTAGAGAGGTGCAGAGGAGATTTACCAGGATGCTGCCTGGATTGCAGTGGCATGTCTTATGAAGAAAGATTTAGGAAGGTAAGGCTTTTCTCATTGGAGTGTAGAAGGATGAGAGGCGAGGTTATAGAGGTGTACAAGATGATAAGAGGCATAGATAGAGTAAATAGCGAAAGACATTTTCCCAAGGTGGAAATGGCTATCACAAGGGGGCATAATTTTAAGGTGATTGGTGGAAGGTTTAGAGGAGATGTCAGAGGTTGGTTCTTTACACAGAGTAATGGGTGCGTGGAATGCACTGCCAATGGTGGTAGTAGAGTCAGATACTTTAGGGACATTTAAGCGACTCTTTGATAAGCACATGGATGATAATAAAATAAAGGGTCTGTAAGTTAGAGAGGGATAAAAGGACGGCATGACATCGAGGGCTGAAGGGCCTGCACTGTGCTGTACTGTTCTATGTTTGTATTCTATGTTCTATGATGATCGTAGAGGATTTAGTGATGGTAAGGCCTTTGAATATCAAATAGCAAGTGGATAATATTTCACTTCTGTGTTGTAACAATTAATCATTTTAAAAGAAATGCAGAAATGAGTTGAAGAAAAATAAGTTCAGGATACAACAGTTTGTAGTAGAAAGATCAACTCAGTAGATGATACATGCTAAAGTATTCGACATTTATTAGATTACCTCCATCAGGGACTTACAGCCTTCAAAAATTCAAAAGCTGAATCATAATGAACTTGTACATGTTTTATTTGTACTATTATCAAATGGGAAATTTGAAAAAGAGTGTTTCTCCAACATGAGTCTCTTTGACTATATTACTATCTAACAATGGATTGAATCAAGTAATTAAAAGTTACTCTTTAACAGAGAACTATGCAAACTAGAATAAAACACTGTTTAGACAGAAAACAACTGTAGTGTACTTATTTATGCAAAGCAAAGCCATGAAATTGTGTTTGAGTTCTTATGTACTTAAGAACATAATGATTCTGATTTTATATGAAGTTTAGCCTCTATAAAACTAGAGACTAATAGCCAGCTACTGCAGTCAAACAAATTATCCTGACTTAAAATGGCTCAAAATTAAAGTTGAAGTGTAGCATTATTTACATTGCATAAATCTGCTCACAGCAGAAATGTAGATGCAGAACACATTACAGTATAAACAAATACTGAATTACAGCCCAACACTTACACATTTCATTCTTGCTGGGAATTGTTTGGTTCGTGGGACACATTCCAGATTCTGTCACTTATAGCTCAAGTATCCTCTATATATAACAAAGTTATTTTAATCAGTGCATCTAAAAAGAGATTAAAAATAGAAGCTTCTTCCTGAAAGAGAAAAGAGCTGATATGGATTTCATAATTTCATGCAGGCATATTTAAGTATGTATCATACAACATTTGTAATGAAACTACAAGCTAATTTGTTTATAAAATGCTTTTGACATCAGTCATTTTGTATTGAGTGTGTTGCCGTTTCGACGATACCGAGTCTGGTAATTTGTTTATGAAGTCCTAGAAAATACACTTCAAAAGGTTTATAGTTAATTCAATTTTAATTTGTCTTTCTTTTAATATTAACACGGGCTAATTAATTCTCCTAAACTTAAAATAAATTATTTAAATTTGGTGTACCTGTGAACTGTTGACTATTGGTAGAAAGTGAAGCATGATTTGGCAGTAGAGGTACATTGGTTCTGCAAATTAGATTTTGATTTACATCTTTTGGGAAAATTTGACAGCACCCATAAACAGGATTATAACTTGGGATTTCTCCTTGTCTGTTCTTTCTAATGTAGACAGCACATAAACTTCATATGGTTTACTCATTTAAATTATCGCAGCATGTAGCCAGCATTAAATACACCACTGTGTAGCTGCAAGCCTCAGCAGGTGGCCTAAGTTCATATGAGGCCTGGATCACTGATTTGCATCACTTAAAATCAAGATACAACTCTCAAAGTGATGGGGAAAGCAGAGGTTGTGTGCATTCTGGCTGTTGAATGTGCCTGGAGAAAGCATTCTGAACAAGATGGAAGTGATTGTAATGCTACAGGGCAGAAAACATACTCCAAGATTCTCTGACTCTGCACTGGACCTTAGTACAGGAACTGGATAGATGTGGACAGTTTCTTTATCCAGAGGAGCCAGCAAGCCCTTCGGACAAAATTGTGAAGTGCAACCAATAGCTGTTGTTGTCAATGCAAACCTTTGTCCAATGGATCAGGATGGAGTGCAAGAAGAATCTCACATGGTCATGGAGAATAATTTCATCTTCCAGTGCCATATCTTTACAACTGTATCACTCGAGTCATATTCTGCTCAATTCATCACATCTCCTCCACTCACAGCCATTAGACTGTGTGAACCAGCATTCATATTCCAATACATACTTACAAACTGAGCAATGCCATAAACCTCATACTTACATCTTAGTATGTACAAAGTGCCAGCAATTCAACCATGACATCTACATCACCCAAAGTGTACTCGTGACTTGGAGGTGCCGAAGTTGGACTGGGGTGGACAAAGTTAAAAATTACTCAACACCAGGTTATAGTCCAACAGGTTTATTTGTGAGCACTAGCTTTCAGAGTGCTGTTCCTTCATCAGATGTGTGATTTTTAAAATTGTGCCCATACACACCTACTCACATATGTGTCTCTTGTATAACAACATAGCGATGCAGGAAATTGGAGAAGCTTATCCTTCAAGTGTTTTCTTCACTATTCAATAAGATCTGGCTAATCTGCTGTGAGTTCAACTTTACTATCCTGTATATCCCCATAATGCTCATCTCCCTTGTCAATCAAAACTCTCCCAGTAGGTGTTCAACATTTTGGGCGGCACAGTGGCACAGTGGTTAGCACTGTTGTCTCACAGCGCCAGAGACCCGGGTTCAATTCCCGCCTCAGGTGACTGATTGTGTGGAGTTTGCACATTCTCCCCGTGTCTGCGTGGGTTTCGTCCGGGTACTCTGGTTTCCTCCCACGGTCCAAAAATGTGCAGGTTTAGGTGAATTGGCCACGCTAAATTGCCCGTAGTGTTAGGTGCAGGGGTAAATGTAGAGGAATGGGTCTGGGTGGGTGCGCTTCGGCAGGTCCGTGTGGACTTGTTAGGTGGAAGGGCCTGTTTCCACACTGTAAGTAATCTAATCTAATTTGGGAGATTTGTAGCTCGGGTGCTCGTTGTTGTGGTTCTGTTCGCTGAGCTGGGAATTTGTGTTGCAGACATTTCGTCCCCTGTCTAGGTGACATCCTCAGTGCTTGGGAGCCTCCTGTGAAGCACTTCTGTGATGTTTCTTCCGGCATTTATAGTGATTTGTACCTGCCGCTTCCGGTTGTCAGTTCCAGTTGTCCGCTGCCGTGGCCGGTATATTGGGTCCAGGTCGATGTACTTATTGATTGAATCTGTGGATGAGTGCCATGCCTCTAGGAATTCCCTGGCTGTTCTCAGTTTGGCTTGTCCTATAATAGTGTTGTCCCAGTCAAACTCATGTTGCTTGTCATCTGAGTGTGTGGCTACTAAGGATAGCTGGTCATGTCGTTTCGTGGCTAGTTGGTGTTCATGGATGCGGACCGTTAGCTGTCTTCCTGTTTGTCCTATGTAGTGTTTTGTGCAGTCCTTGCTTGGGATTTTGTACACTACATTGGTTTTGCTCATGCTGGGTATCGGGTCCTTCGTCCTGGTGAGTTGTTGTCTGAGAGTGGCTGTTGGTTTGTGTGCTGTTATGAGTCCTAGTGGTCGCAGTAGTCTGGCTGTCAGTTCAGAAATGTTTTTGATGTATGGTAGCGTGGCTAGTCCTTTGGGTTGTGGCATGTCCTCATTCTGTTGTCTTTCCCTTAGGCATCCGTTGATGAAATTGCACAGGTATCCGTTTTTGACGAATACATTGTATAGGTGTTCCTCTTCCTCTTTTTACAGTTCTAGTGTACTGCAGTGCGTCGTGGCCCTTTTGAACAGTATCTTGATGCAACTTCTTTTGTGTGTGTTGGGGTGGTTGCTTTCGTAGTTTAGGACTTGGTCTGTGTGTGTGGCTTTCCTGTATACCTTTGTGGTGAAAACTCCGTTCAGTGTTCTCTGTACCATCACGTCTAGGAATGAGAGTTGGTTGTCCTTTTCTTCCTCTCTAGTGAATTGGTTTCCTGTGAGTGTGGCGTGTGTTCTCTATTTCTGTGTTTTTAATGATTACAAAGGTATCATCCACATATCTGACTCAGAGTTTGGGTTGAATTTGCAGTAAGACTCTTTGTTCTAACCTTTGCATTACTGCTTCTGCTATGAGTCCAGAGATAGGTGAGCCCATGGGTGTGCCGTTGATTTGTTCATATATTTGGTTGTTGAATGTGAAGTGTGTTGTGTTGGTAGTTGTTGTGCTTTTTGGATGCACTCTGCTTTGTCCAGGATGACCGTCATTCTGCCTTTGTCTGCTGGTAGTATGATTATGTTCTTATCGTTTCTTAGTGCTTTTAGTGCTTCCCTCTCCTTGGTGTTAAGGTTATGTGTTTGTCTTTTCCTTGGTATCAGGGGTACAATACTTTGTCTCACTGTTTGTTGTGTCTCTTCTGTCAGTCCATTGTTTCTGAGTGTGCATTCTAGTGCTGCTAGAAAGTCTGCTGTCTTGGCATCCCTGTGGTTGTAGTTGAGTCCGTTGGCCAGTATTGTTCTTTCCGTGTCTGTGAGCTGTCTGTGGGAGAGGTTTCTAATCCCTACCAAAAGAGGGAGTTTGACCCCACCCCACAGCTCACCAATAGGATAAACATACTGAGGAACCTACAAAAAAACGGACAGAAAATCAGGTTTGACCTACAGAGAATGAAACCTGAAAGCAACAAAACCCCCAGATTCTATGGACTACTTAAAGTGCACAAACCAAACATCCCACTCAGACCCATAGTATCACTACCAGGAACACCATCACGCAAACTGGCTCAAGAACTGCAGCAGAAACTGAAACACCTGATCAGCAGATCCAGACATTCCATACAATCAGCACAGGAATTCTTGGACATCATCAGAAATATACACATAGACAAGGAAGAAACTATGGTCTCATTGGATGTAACGGCACTGTTCATCTCTATCGACAAAACCCTAGCCAGAGAAACAATAGCCAACCTGCTAGACATACAGAACAGTCAACAAGACAGGGGACCTATCAACAAAGACTGCATACTCAAACTACTGGACCTGTGCCTCATAACACACTTCACATTCAACAACCAAATATATGAACAAATCAACGGCACACCCATGGGCTCACCCATCTCTGGACTCATAGCAGAAGCGGTAATGCAAAGTTTAGAACAAAGAGTCTTACTGCAAATTCAACCCAAACTCTGAGTCAGATATGCAGATGATACCTTTGTAATCATTAAAACACAGAAATAGAGAACACACACTGGATCATCAATGCCACACTCACAGGAATCCGATTCACTAGAGAGGAAGAAAAGGACAACTAACTCCCATTCCTAGACGTGATGGTACAGGAAACACCGAACGGAGATTTCACCACAAAGGTATACAGGAAAGCCACACACACAGACCAAGTCCTAAACTACGAAAGCAATCACCCCAACACACACAAAAGAAGTTGCATCAAGACACTGTTCAAAAGGGCCACGATGCACTGCAGTACACCAGAACTGCAAAAAGAGGAAGAAGAACACCTATACAATGTATTCCCCAAAAACGGATACCTGTGCAATTTCATCAACAGATGCCTAAGGGAAAGACAACAGAATGAGGACATGCCACAACCCAAAGGACTAGCCACACTACCATACAATCAAAAACATTTCTGAACTGACAGCCAGACTACTGCGACCACTAGGACTCATAACAGCACTCAAACCAACAGCCACTCTCAGACAACAACTCACCAGGATGAAGGACCCAATACCCAGCATGGGCAAAACCAATGTAGTGTACAAAATCCCAAGCAAGGACTGCACAAAACACTACATAGGACAAACAGGAAGACAGCTAATGGTCCGCATCCATGAACACCAACTAGCCACGTAACGACATGACCAGCTATCCTTAGTAGCCACAAACTCAGATGACAAGCAACGTGAATTTGACTGGGCCAACACTACTATTATAGGACAAGCCAAACTGAGAACAGCCAGGGAATTCCTAGAGGCATGGCATTCATCCACAGATTCAATCAACAAACACATCGATCTGGACCCAATATATCGGCAATTGCAGCGGACAGCTGGAACTGACAACCGGAAGCGGCAGGTACAAATCACTATAAATGCCGGAAGAAACATCACAGAAGCGCTTCACAGGAGGCTCCCAAGCACTGAGGATGTCACCTAGACAGGGGATGGACCGTCTGCAACACAAATTCCCACCTCGGCAAACAGAACCACAACAACACTCTCCCTCCATCCTTCAACAAATTCAACAACTCAGCTTCCAGTGTTTTCTGATGAAGAGCATGTCATGGACTATTGATTCTTTGTAAAAACAATTGTACTCCTAATCAAAATCATAGAAGTCACACCTTATTCTTAAACTGTGTGCCCTCATTTTAATCCCTCCTACATTTTCTCAGACCCCATTAAGGTACAGCCCAGCCATTGTTTGTCCATAAAGTGAGCCCTTCACCCCAGGAATGTTTCAAGCAAATCTTTTCTAAACATCTTCTCATACAAATATATCATTTTCAGATAAGGAGATCAATCCGTACACTCGACTCCCCATGCAGTTGCACTAAGTCCCTGTACAGTTACAGTAAAGTTTCTCTACTTTTATTTCCATTTCCCTTGCAAATGTCACTACCAACCTTTTTTTGTGGAAGGCAAAAATGCAATCACAAATATGAAAATGAACAGCCATTCAATCGATATTTTGGGAATATTGGTTAGAGTTAGCCAGGACATGGCATCGTTAATAACTGCTGAATACTTAGTCAGAAACTCAATTTAATGTGTTGTCTGAAAGGCAGAACATCTAACATTGTAGCCCTTTCTCATTTCTCCAATAAGCTATAAACCCAGATTTTGTGTTAAAATGTTGAGCTCAAAACCACAATCGCCTAACCCAGAGGCACACATATTTGACAACCATCCAAATTTCAACAGCTTGAGGCCTAGTCTGATTTTCTGCATTTGAACATGAACGTCAGCAAGGAACAATTCCCTAAGCAACACACCCCACAGAACCACCTACCCCAATATACCAACCTTCTCTTCTCTCACTGCACAGCACCACTCCTGAACCCAATGCCACCTTCAGCACCTCCCCCAGACTGTTGTTGCTGTGGTTGTGAGTCAAAGTGATTGAGCACAGCTGTACCCTCTGGAATTCTTAGGAATTCCTGCCCACATTGTACAGCTGCTTTCAATTGCTTAAGCTTATGCCACCATCAATAAAAGGAATCCACTGAAATTTCTCCCAATGTTAGGGAGGCATCAGGCAGCGAGTTCATCCATGGGCCTTAAGTGGCCAAGTCAGGTTTACCAAAGTGTGTCCTCACACTTACACTGGGATGTTACCTGCGGCAATGGTGCAAAATATCATGGTAGCAGCTGGCAGCCTGGCTGGCAGATTTGATGGGTGCAAGGATGAGACTTCTGATTGGGTTCCCAACAGAGATTAACCTTACAACCCACTAGCCTCCTTTCACCCTGTCTTCTGTCTCTCAACTGCTGAATTCAGATCAATCACACTGACCAGGACTGTCAACCCAGGGCTGGATTGACTTTTAAGAATGGTTGCATAGGGTTTTTGCTTTGGGGACAGTTGTAGATCCAACAGTAGCTTTCACTTTTTGTGGAACTGTTGGGATGATAAAACTCTCAGCAGCACTCAGAAGCTTAACCTTCAGAGTATGTATGTGTGTGTATGAGATCACTACTTATCATCCGCTCTCCACTGATGAATCAGTCCTTCTCCATTTGAACACTGAAAAAAAAACAATCAGGGTGGCAAGGGTGACAAGTACACTTGGGGTGGAGAAATTCAATGTCCATCAACAAGAGTGACTCAGTTTTATCATTGCTGCCTGAGCAAAACAAGTCCTTAAAATGTGTATGTGTCAAACTGAAACTGCAGCAAACAGAGAAAGAACCCTACTCGACATCATCACCAATTTACCTGTTTTGAATGCATTGTCTAGGGCAGTATTAATTAGCATGATCATCACTTATTTCTGTGGGACAAAATTTCCACTCTTAAATGGAGAAATCCTCCATCATGTTGTGCGACACCACCACTGTGCTAAATAGGAGGGAGTTTATTATGGACCGCATCAAACCCCCTCAAAACATATTAAGAAGATAGTCTAAGCCCCAACTTTTTCTTATTATTAAAAAGCAAGTGTACGATGTAGTATTCTGGATGCAAATCAATTGATCAAACTACCAGGCTTGAAGCAAACTATACTTTATTCTTCCTTAACTGAAGTTAAAATACAGACAAAGAAAAGATTAACTATAACTATATCAAAATGCTGAACAATAAATATGTTAATTACCACTGATCAGCTGTTCCAAGACAGTAACACACCCCTGGCAAATTTCCAGGTAACATTTCTCCAGTCCAGGAGGAAGGAACATCGAGAGAGAGAGACAGAGAGAACTCATGCTTTGCTGTAGCAGGGAGAGATGTATAACAGCTTGCAAACATCAACAGCTACTGAAAGTTAAACTAAACTCTATGGGAGCTTGACCTTATATCTTCATGCTGCTTCTATTGTTTCTACTTTAAAAAAACTCAAGGTCTCACAAGCTGTTTAGTTTATTGGCTTGGGACAGTGCTTGATACCTCTGTCTCAACCTCTTTTCATTTAAAAAAATGGACAAAATACACTTCTTAAAGCCATAATGTCATCACAAAATGAACAGACCTAGCAGTTCAACACTGGGCACTCTGCAGGTGCTATGAGCAACAACACCACAATCTCTATGATCATGGTGCATGTATACTTCTTTTTCTCATTAATATTAAGGCAAGGGGAACAATGTTGCTTCAACAAACATTAGAAAACTGTTTGCTATGAGCAGCACCAGGCATTTTGAAAAATATGCATCAGTCTGGTGGAGTTATAGGAGAGGATTACATAAATACTAAACAGCAGCATACTTTAGGTGTATCTAGCCAACCAAGAAATCAGATGAAAACTCAGCAGTCCTGTCACAATCATAGTCAGTTGCAAATGTTCCTGGACAAATAAATAAATAGAAATGGAAGGGAAATTTCTATTTGCATTTTAGTCCTGAATTATGCCAGCGTGCATCACTGTAGCGCAAAAGAGTGAAGGATCCATCTCAGACTCCACTCGAGATCACCATCACCACAGATTCATTTCACATACCATCATGAATAAAGTAAAGGCTATAATATACCAGATATTTTCACAAATTTGTGTTACAGACCCAACTGCACCACTAGCTAAGATATTCCAGCTACAACATTGGGACCCAGCAGTCAAAGGAGATAATTGTCGAGGTATTACCTATAAGTCCAAGACAAAGCTTATCTGTCCAATTATCTGAATAAGTGATGATCACACTTATCAATAATGTCCCAGACAATGCATTCAATTGATGATGATGATGAGTAGGGTTTTTTTCTCTACTTGCTGTAGCTTCAAGCATCAGCAAAATTCGGAAAGTGTCTTCAAAAGGCTAACAAGCGATATCTACACAGCTTAGGTTCAGCTTAGGTTTTGCTAGAAACACTCTCTGCTCCAGATCTCATTATAACATGGGCCAGAAAAGGATTAAGTAGTTTAATTCAAGAGGTGAGGTGAGAGTCATATTAAAACATCAGTCAGCACCAGCAAAGTGATCTCAAGAGGAATCAGAGAGAGACAGATCTCCACAGATTGGAGTCATGCCAAATGCATAGAAATATGGTTATAATTGGTGGAGGCCATGCAACTCAGCAACAGAATATTATTGCAGGGGTTCTTCAAGGCATTCACCTTGGCCCAATAACACTTGACTCCTTCATCAATGACAATCCCTCCACTATAGCTCAGAACTGGAATGTTTACCAATGCTTGCATTGTATTCAGTATCATCCATAACTCCTCAGACGTTAAGGCCATCCTTGAATATAAAGAATCAAAAAGAAAAGCTCCCCATAGGAGCATTGGTTAT
This sequence comes from Hemiscyllium ocellatum, assembly GCF_020745735.1. Lineage (NCBI taxonomy): Eukaryota > Metazoa > Chordata > Chondrichthyes > Orectolobiformes > Hemiscylliidae > Hemiscyllium > Hemiscyllium ocellatum. Next base: position 50,803,659 of record NC_083402.1, read on the forward strand.
ATAGGGCACAAAGGAGAGATGGTTGCAGTTGGAGGTTAGTCCTCTCAGACGTAGGATATTTCTGAAAGAAGACATTAGAATGGTGTCCTTAGCCTCTGCTTCACCAATGACCTTCTCTCCATCACAAAGACAGAAGTGTGGATGTTCATTTCTGTTTGCATCATGTTTAGTGCCATTTAATTATTGAAGCAGTACATGTACAAATGTAACAATACCTGGGCAATATTCAGGGTTTAAGCTGACAATTACTAAAGAACATCCACACTATACAAGTGCCAGGCAATAATACTCTCCAATAATGATGGCACGGTGACTCGGTGTTTAGCATGGCCACCAAGGAATTGGGTTTGACTCTAACCCCAGGTGACTGTCTGCATCAAGTTTGCACATTCTCCCCATCTCTGTGTGGATTTCCTCCCACCATCCAAGAATGTGCTGGTTAGGTTGATTTGCCATGCTAAAATTGCCCATGGTATCCAGCAATGTGCAGGGTAGGTGGATTAGCCATTAGTTGGGAATGAGTGAGATGTTCTTCAAAGGGTCGGTGTGAACTTAATCAGCTGAATGGCCTACTTTCACGTTGTAAGGATTTTATGATAATTTGTTCCAAAACCAGAAAATCTAATCATCATCCCTTGGCATTAACATCACTTAATTCCTCACTTTCAGCATCCTGTGATTTACTATTTTTCTTGAAGCCACATTTATATGACTAGTCCAGTTCCGTTTCTGATCCAAGGCTATGCATCATCCAAAAAAATAACTTACCACCTGACTCCGTAAAGCGTGTTCAGAAGTTAGGAGTGTAATGTAATCCACCCTATCTATTTGGATGTGAATAATTTGAACAATTCTCAAGAAGATTGACAATGTCCAGGACAAAGAAACCCACTTGGTAGGCGCCATGTTCACAAATATTCACTCCTTCCACTCCCAACGCACAGTAGTAGCAGTATGTACCATTTATGAGATGCATTGTACGAATTCTGCAAGGCTCCTTAGATAGCACATTCTCAACCTACAACACCTCCCATCTAGATGGACAAGGGCAGCAGGTTTCCCTCTAAACCTCTCACCATCCTAACTTGGAATTATATCGCCATTGCTTTTGAGTTGCTGGATCAGAAACCTGAAATTCCCTCCTATCAGCACTGTAGGTCTACCCACACTAAATGGATTGCAACAGTTCAGGAAAATGGTCAACAACACTTTCTTGAGTGCAACTAAAGATGGTAATAAATGCTTCCCCAGGCAGCAATACCCACAACCATGAATGAACTCATAAAAATAATAGATGGCATTCAAGCTTGGGCTTAGAAATGGGAAAGAATATTTACTCCACACCTTCAACAGGGGAGAGTCTAACCACCTCCAGACATGACAAAATCAATAGAATAAATTGTGTAGAGCCTAACTGTTCTGAGATGAAGTGTTCCCAACTATATATAGTTTCATAGTATCACAGCTTCATAGGAATAGAAACAGGAGTAGGCCATTTGGCCCATTGAACCTGCTCTGCCATTCATTAAGATCATAGCAGATCTATCCATTGTCTCAGCTCCTCCTCCCTGCCTTATGCCCATAACCCTTAATTCCCCTACCATACAAAAACCCATCCAACTGTGTCTTAAATATATTTAATGAAACTGCCTCTATTGCTTCCTTTGGCAGAGACTCCCATAGATTCACTACTCTCTGGGAAAAGCAGTTCCTCCTCATTTTATGCTAAATCTACTCCCCCTAACCTTGAGGCCATGTCCCCTAGTCCTAGTCACACCCACCAGCAGAGACAACTTGCTGCCTCTATCTTATCTCTCCCTTTCATAATTTTATATGTGTCTATAAGATCTCCTCTCATTCTTCTAAGTTCTAGCGAGTACAGTCCCAGGCGGCTCAGCCTTTCCTCAAGAGTAACCCCTTCATCTCCAGAATCATCCCGGTGAACCTCCTCTGTACCACCTCCAAAGCTAGTATATCCTTCCTCAAGTAAGGAGACCAGAACTGAGCACAGCATTCCAGGTGTGGTCTCACCAAATTCTATTAACCAAACCTCATATCTTTAATATTTGTATCTCTTTCAGATTTTAATGTATTTTTCTCTTTCACTAATATAAGCAAAAGTAAGTCACATATATCTCCAGCTTATCTTACAAAACCTTTGTGGCACTGCATTTTTAGTATAACTAAACTAATTGTTTTGAACTGTATTTTCTTAAAAGTTGTTGGTCAATTTCATTATTTTTCTAGATTGCTATGAATATCCAAACTATGTCTCACTAACATGGCAAGTAAGAAAAAAAATTGCTTGTTTTCACCCATCTGGTACTATACCACTCATGTATAACTACTATGCATTTACACTGTAATTTGGATAGGGTGTATGTCTACCACAGTAAAAAAAGACCCACTTTTGAAGATTAGATTAGTCTCTACTAGTTTATGGCTCTTTGTATTCTTTTCCAAAGTGACTCTCATAATGTTCTGTAGACAAATGAATGGTGAACATTTTCAACATAATGGCATGCAGCTTCAAGAATATTGTAACAATTCCTCTTTTATGGTTACTTCTGTCATCTAAAATAGATATTCTTTTCCCAAACATTTTTTGCAGAGGTTAACAGAACCACATTGCGCATCTTTCGAGAAAATTGTAATTTGTGGCCAACTAAATGAAGCACTCCCCCACACATTAAAAAAAAACTGTGATTAATAGCAGAGAAATTCAATTCACAGTGCTGTGGTATGAGCAGGTTTCACATGCTTTGTCGAAAAGAAGGGATTAGCTTCTCAGGGCCAGATACAGTATAAGAGTCGATTAAATTATAGCTGTTATCTGAACCCTGCTTTGGATTATTGTGTGAATATTATTACAGATTTTTGATCTTAATGTTTTATTTTGAGTGTTAATTTTCTGCATAAGGAAGCAAAAGTATTGATGAAGACAAAGTATACAAGAGTAACATAATCAGTCTAATTTTATAGGCGTCATAATGCCTGGCTGGTAACATTGGCTCTTTTGTTTGTGGTACAGTGTGCTCTTGCACATTTTAGGCAATGACTTCCTGGGTTTTTGTTTAATACACTGTGCCATACAGAACAAAAAACCTAGAGAAAAAAAACAACTAAAATTTCATATATAGGCAAATGTGCAACATGACTGACAATATACAGGCTTAAGCAGACAGAGTCAGAATGGTCTTAGGAATTTCAGATTAAGGGAAGTAAAGCACACGTATAAATACTGGAGTGAAATAAAGGGTGATTGCACAAGTAAGAATCAGAGAATCAGAGAGTTAGGGTGTATGATTAGAGGATTAGCAGTCTTTGGATTCTAAAAGCTAGTAGTTTGTTAAAGGAAAGGAAGACTAAGGAGAAGTTTTCCTATGAATGAAAGGTTTTGTACAATAAGCTTTGCAAGATGAACTCTGAATTTGGGAGTACAGACTTATTTTATTCTTAATCATTAAAATACAAAGAAGAAGACTAAACTGCATTCTTCTTTCCTAAGGGTAATTGTAATGTTTGTTAAGAATAATGGTCAATAATAAATGACTTCTTCATTTTTTAAAAGTCCCTGTCTAATTAGCTTTTCTATTTGTGCCCATGTAAATAAAAAACATGCAGAGTTAAAACAAGCAGCACAGTTTCTGTCTCCCATTTTTTACCTTGCAATAAAAGTTGAAATTATCCCTTTATTTTCTGACAATGTTACTGGCAGAAATCCATTATGAAGAGTTGCGGCTAGCAATGAAACTATGCAGCCAAATGTTTACTAATGTCAACACAAACTCAAGAGATTTAAAGCCTCTAATGGGATGATTAAAATTTTGTTCATAAAAGTAAGTGAAAATTTATTTATTCAATTCAAATCTATTGATATGAAAACAGTATACTTATGGAACTGCTACAACTATAAACAAAGATATACAATTAGAAGATGGTCACGATCACTGTATGTTCAAATAATGTGCAGATGTTCTAACATCCAGAGTATTCTGCTTTCCACAAACATTATACGTTTCCTGAAACCTACCTTTCATTTTCATAAGAACCATATTATAATGACATTAACATGAGGAGTCTGCCCATGCAACCTTTGGCTACAGAATGAGCATAATGAAGGCTCAACATTCTTCCTGAGTAAGTTGAAAACACCTAAGTTTGGGCCAAAATCAATAGAGTTAAGAGTCAGCTCTCCTTCTTTCCTAGACACAGCTTAACTTAAAAGTAACAATGAAACTTTTCAAGGAATAGTGTGTGCACCAGCCATACAGTGACCTAATGAGACTAGACATTTGTGTCGTTGTTTAAACACCAGTCTGTCCGAAGCAGTTATGTGTTTTGTCCAATACTAACAGCTTCTGAAGCACAAATCTATTGCCATGTCCATATACACCAAGTAAACCTGATTTTTAATTAAAGTTGAACAAAGTACAACACCAGTCAGAAATGAAGGCTGAATACATTTTGAAATGTGCAAAATTTTGACAAAGCTCTATTTATTTTTTATTATCTTTTGCACCCCCTTCTATGGAAGCTAAAAGATTTTTGGAAATTTACTTTGTGATATTTTGAATAGCAAGGTAAACTAGTGCTCAGAAGAAATTTTACCCTTTTTAAAAAAAAATCTGTCAATGCAAAACTGAATTTAACTTGGAAACAGATTTCTGAACCTTTTGGAAACTTTCACAAAGAAGTTATGCAACTGTCTCCCAGTAGGTTCTTTTTGGTTTTATAAGCTTATACAATTCCTGAAGGAATCAGGCTGAGGCCAGTGCAGCCTGTGAATGACATGGAGCTGACAGATTTAAATTTCACAGCCAACCTTGTTCACACTTCTGCCGAGCAAGGAAAAATACAGCTATGTCCAGGTACGCTTATATATAGATGCTGAATGCTGTTTGTTAATGTACGAAGAACAATTACATTTATCTTTTAACGACCCTGCTGGTTTACGGTCACATTAAAAGACTTTAATTGTCTTTTAAATACAATTTATTTTTCATTTTTCTGATGGCAGTGATAGAGTAAAGGCTGCCTTTGGATGAAGATCCTAAGGATAGGTTGTAAACAATTCCCTAAAGTCGTCATGAATATCAATACATTGAGCTGAAACATTTCACAATGATATAGGCTGCACACTATAACTGACTAAGGAAAGTAATAGATTAAAAGACGTTATTCCTTGTCCAAAATAATAGAGCATGTTGGAGCCTACTTTTACATAAGTAAGATACTGCATTTGTGTAGCACAGTGCAGGAAATGAGAGTGAAAGGACTGCATGTCTGTATTATCTTGAACAATAGTCCAGCTGGTCCAGTTACAGATATACAGTTCCATCACTTGAACCTCCTTTTCGTGATACTTTTTGCTGAGGCAGAGCAGGTAAAACTCAAATTATTTCCACCTGATAAATACATTATAAAAAGCGAAAAATTCTCATCTTTAATATGGGGCAGTAAACTTGAGAGCAAAATACCCCTCTGTCATAGAATCTGTTAGATTTTCATTCTAGGTTAGTTTATGAAACAAAATTGGATGCAGTCCATTTTGTCACATTACCAGTCATTCTGCAAAACATATTCCATAATACATTTTGGACTCTCTCTCTCTCTCTCTCTCTCTCTCTCTCTCTCTCTCTCTTCAAATTAAAAGATTCAATTTGAATATTGCTGAAAAGAAAGATATTATCCTGAAACATTTTGTCATGCATTCATCAGGATAAATGTAAGAATACAAATTTCAAATAATCATAACAAGCTATACTACATGAGAGAAGTGAGTTGATTAGTTGGAAATATTTAAGTTGTAACTGCAAAGTGACTTGTAGAGGATTTGTTGAAAAGCAGACAAAGACTTTTTAATAAGATCTGTTATTGAGCACATCTTGTTAAAAAGAGTTCCCAGGAATTCATAGCACACTAAATTATTGGGGAGGTGAATATTAGTCAGTGAGAGGGATGTGTTAGATTGAAAAACCGACACTGAACAAATTTTTAAAAGCAATGGAATTCAATGTGCAGTATGATGTATAGCTGAGATGCGAAGATCAGTGAATTCATTTAAATTGTCTTATTTTCTTCAACTAAGTAGTGAGGGGAAGATGGAATTAACCAGGGTTTCTGTTCTGTTTCTCAGGCAATAGGTCATTCTTAAAAGTGCATTTATGCAAACATTGGGCCAAATTAGAATTGATCTTTCAATGGATATTTCCACAATTCATTTTGTAATTTGATTCTGCAGTAAAACAGCTTTAACAAGTGATCCATTTTTACTATATTTGAGTTGTTTGATGGTTCGGAACTTGAATATTGCTGCAAAGAGAAACATGTAACTGAAGGTTTTTATATTGCACTCATCAAGACACATTTAAGAATGCCAAACTTCGCAAATATGTTTTTCATTATTCCCCATTTGATTATGACAGTCTTTTTGTATTGATGTGCTTTCTGCTTGATTTGTTAAGCATGGGTGTGAACTGAGAGTAAAACAACCTGTAAAGGTAAAATATAAACTGTAGAAAGAGTTGAAAGCCACAGCTAGAAACTTAGATTGGCAATGTTAAAACATTCTAACTAAAACATGTTATATATTGTAACAATCAAAAACGTACATTAACTTGTATCTAAATATTCACAATTAGTGACAATTTTTGAAGCAGACTAAAGAGTCCAACAAAGATGGCTGCTATAATCATGTGACTGGATTTAGCCAAACTTTTCAGAAAATCAGCCAGATAATCAAAACTTCATATGACCTTATGTGTTTGAAATGCTAACTACTGTGTCATTATCTGCAGCAGAGTTGAAGAGATCTCCAAGAAAATAAACTGACATTGTAGAATTGCACCTATTCTGTAAAATGTGTTAATGACTTTCCACTTACCGTCTCAGATTGGTCATAGGCAGTTAGTTATCTGTGATGCTAGTCTTTATCTCAATGGAACTATGCACATCAAAGAGCCTTTGCACGACTTCCCAAAATTCAATTTCCTTTTTAAACGTACAATATTGAAATATTAGTGATGTCAAAATCTCTAGTTCTGAGCTGCAATGGTAAAGTGAAACCATAAGTACATGTTAGTGGACTTTGCAATTAATCAATTGTTCATAAGAAAATTGATACAGTGAACAGGTGAAGAAGGGTTCGGAGTGGACCATGGTGTCATGGGGGAAATGCACCCTGTGGAATGCTGACAGTGGAGGGGAGGGAAAGGTGTGTTTGATAGCAGCATCCTGCTGGAGATGATAGAAATGGTGGAGGATGATCCTTTGTAAGTGAAAACTGGTGAGATAGAACATGATGACAGGAGGAACTTTATCATTGTTCTGGGAGGAAGGGAGAAGGAATAAGGATAAAAGTATGGTTTGGGGTGAGTCCTTGGTTGAAGAAAAATGAAGACATTAGATTACTTACAGTGTGGAAACAGGCCCTTCGGCCCAACAAGTCCACACCGACCCTCTGAAGAGCAACCCACCCAGACCCATTCCACTACATTTACCCCTTCACCTAACACTATGGGTAACTTGGCATGGCCAATTCACCTAACCTGCACATCTTTGGACTGTGGGAGGAAACCGGAGCACCCGGAGGAAACCCACGCAGACACGGAGAGAATGTGCAAACTCCACACAGACAATTGCTCGAGCTGGGAATTGAACCCGGGTCTCTGGCGCTGTGCGACGGCAGTGCTAACCACTGTGCCACCCTGCCGCCCCATGTCAGAGATTAAAATATAAAATAAAAGCAAATTACTGCAGATGCAGGAATCTGAAACCAAAAGAGAAAATGCTGGAAAATCTCAACAGGTCTGACAGCATCTGTAGGGAGAGAAAAGAGCTGACGTTTCGAGTCTAACTGACCCTTTAACAAAGGGTCACAAAGGGTCAGGTAGACTCAAAACATCAGCTCTTTTCTCTCCTTACAGATACTACCAGACCTGCTGAGATTTTCCAGCATTTTCTCTTTTGATTTCACATGTCAGAGATTACCCAGTGAAAGATGGCATTGTCAGAACAGGTGAGATGGAGAAAGAGAAACTGAGAGAATAGAATCAAATCCTTGAAGGAAGCAAGGTGAGAGGATGCGTAGTCAAGGTAACTGTTGAGTTGTAGGGCTTGTAACATATATTGGTAGACAGCCTATCCCCAAAACAGTGATGTTCAGGAGGGGAGGGAAGAGTCAGAAATGGACCAGGTGAAGGTGAGAAAAGCATGGAAATTGGAAGCAAAACCAACAAATTTTTACAATTTGGGATGAAACCAAGAGGCAACTCGGATGATGTGATCAGATGCCTGAGTAGAACTGGAACAAGGAATGTTCCAGATATCCTGCAAATTGACTGGCATAAATGGTACAAAAAAGTAAGTACAGGCCAATTAGCTTAACATATGATATTAGGAATATCTTAAAAGTCTATTATAAGGGATGGAATAGCAGAACATTTAGAAATACATAATCTGACCAAGTGGAGCTAGCATGGAATCATTAAGGGGAAATCAGGGCTGGCAAATTTGTTAGAGTCCTTTGAGAAGGTAACAAACAGGTTAAATAATGGGGAAGCAGAAAACTGGATATTTTATTTCTAACAAGGATTTCTAGGTATTACATGACTGATGATAACTGGTTGCTTTATTATAATCTTTGTTGGATCAGTTCTCAATAATAATTGGCTATGGACCCTCCTGTTTTATCTGGTCAGTCAGAAGGAATCCAATATGGACAAGTTGAGTTAAAGAAATGTTTGCTATGAATTATTGTGCAACTGATTTCTCCGATTTCCCAAATAAAGCCTTTTTTAGCATGTTCTTTTGAAAGAATGCTTGAAAGAATATCTCAAGATTGTATTTCCTAATCAAATGTATCAACAACACTTCAAAGGCATCCATACATGATTAGTGACTTGACCATCAGAGCAACAGATTCTAGCACAACTTATATTTACCTTAATTCCTTCAAGAATTTCATTCATATACATAAATTATTTGAATGCAAGCATAAGAGGTACAGTTAGTATGTTTGAAGATGACACCAAAATTGGAGGTGTAGTGGACAGCAAAGAGGGTTACCTCAGATTACAACAGGATCTTGACCAGATGGGCCAATGGACTGAGAAGTGGCAGATGGAGTTTAATTCAGATAAATGCGAGGTGCTGCATTTTGGGAAAGCAAATCTTAGCAGGACTTATACATTTAATGGTAAGGTCCTAGGGAGTGTTGCTGAACAAAGAGACCTTGGAGTGCAGGTTCATAGCTCCTTGAAAGTGGAGTCGCAGGTAGAAGGAGGTGTTTGGTATGCTTTCCTTGATTGATCAGAGTATTGAGTACAGGAGTTGGGAGGTCATGATGAGGCTGTACAGGACATTGGTTAGGCCACTGTTGCAATATTGCGTGCAGTTCTGGTCTCCTTCCTGTCGGTAAGATGTTGTGAAACTTGAAAGAGTTCAGAAAAGATTTACAAGGATGTTGCCAGGGTTGGAGGATTTGAGCTACAGGGAGAGGTTGAACAGGCTGGGGTTGTTTTCCCTGGAGTGTTGGAAGTTGAGGGGTGACTTTATAGAGGCTTACAAAATTAAGAGGGGCATGGTTAAGATAAATAGGCAAAGTCTTTTCCCTGGGGTTGGGGAGTCCAGAACTAGAGGGCATAGGTTTAGGGTGAGACTGGAAAGATATAAAAGAGACCTAAGGGGCAACTTTTTCAGTAGAGGGTGGTACGTGTATGGAATGAGCTGCCAGAGGAAGTGGTGGAGGCTGGTACAATTGCAACATTTAAGAGGTATTTGGATGGGTATTTGAATAGGAAGGGTTTGGAGGGATATGGGCTGGGTGCTGGCAGGTAGGACTAGATTGGGTTGGGATATCTGATCGGCATGGATGGGTTGAACCGCAGGGTCTGTTTCCATGCTGTACATCTCTATGACTCTGTGCCTAGTCTCTGTTGAGGCTCTGTCTCCTGCAGTCTTAGCTCATCTGAGTATATGTCACTTCCTTTTGTGACCAAACAGACTATTACAGTTGACCTTAAATGAGATTTAGTCTAAAATACTCTATTATGCTACAACAAATGTTTCCATTCTGCTCCCTGTTGACTTTGAGGTTGAATTAGATTGCTACAACTTTGCTGTCATTTTTGACCCCAAGACAAGTTTCTGGTAATATATGAACATCATCTCGAAGAACAATTATTTTCACATCGGTCACATCACTCATCTCTATGACTGCGTCATTTCACTGTGTCATTCACTGGAAGTGGGCATCTCTAGCTGGACCAGCTTTTATGACCTGTCTGCAGTGGTGGTGAGCTGCCTTCTGAACTGCTGTAGTGCATGTGCTGTAGTGCATGTGCACCCACAATGCACTTGAGGGAATTCTGGAATTTTTACTGAGCAACACTGAATTGACATCAACATATTTCCAAGTCAGGAAGGGGAGTGGCATGGTGGAACTTATAGGTCGTGTTCCCATATATCTACTGTCCTTGTCCTTCTCGATGCTGGCGGTTATGGGTTTGGAAGAATGAATTTCTGTGATGCATTATGTAGATAGTACATATTGCTGCTATACCGCGCATCAGTGGGGGAGTGATTGGATATGGTGACAATCAAGGTTGGTTGCAGTGTCCTGGATGACATCAAGCTTTTGAGTGTTCAGCACTCATTTTGAGTGTTCATCCATGCATATTGTCAACCGATTACAAAAAAAATATACTGCATTTCCAATATCTGCAGCCCTTCAACACTGACTTGAATGTGACTTCCCAATGTACTGGAGAACCATCTCCAAGAAGGACTTGACTGATCCATATGATGTCAACTTTCATATTTTGGAGCATTCTACATTTCTCATGTGCTTCTTACTTGGATCTGGACATTCATGTATTTGAAAGCGAAGGAAGTTACAATATAAAGTACTTGTTCTCTCTCACTGATAGAAAAAAAAGTGAAAATGCTATTTCAGTGGAAATAATTGCAATTTTAATATTTCACACGTAAATGCAATCAACCACCATTTTACATCTGTCTCTGTTTGAAACTGCTTAACTGATGTTTACATAATGAATGACTTCATTGTAAATCCCAGAGATCTGCACTGGTGTGAGATGCATGAGGTACTGAAAGTGTGACAATTAGGCACAGGAAAATTGCTCCTCATTACTGTCATGGCAGAATGGTGACTCGGAGAAGTTTGTAGGACATTGGCAGACTGTATTAAACTCTAAACTGCTCAAATGAAGAGTTAAGGTTTGGAATGACAACCTAAACTAAATGACAAGATCATGTCTTAATATTTAAAAATAATTAAATCAGGGAGATACATTCAACAGAACAGTAGTAATAGCATCCTATAAATTAAAAGAAAAACAAAGAACTGTGGATGTTGGAGATCTAAAACAAAAAGAGGAATTGTTGGTGAAACTCTGCAGATCTGGCAGCACCTATGGAAAGAAAGCAGAATTAAAGTTTTAAGTCCAGTCACTCCTCATCAGAACTGTCGGCAGCTAGGAAATAATAGTATTTACGATAAAACAAGGTTGGGGGAGGAGTAGCACTGAAAGCAGAGAGGTGAGCCAATAGGAATGTAACTCAGAGAGAGAGGCCCCAGATGTACCTGTCAGATTTTTGTGTTCTTCATTCCATCTAGTCTACTGCATTTGATGTTCACAGTGTGGTCTCCCCTGCATTGGAGAGATGAAACACAGATCGGGTGACCATCTTGCACAATGTCTATTTTCTGTCCACAAAATTGACCTGAAGCTTGCAGTTGCCTGCCACTTCAACACATCACCATTTTTTCACGTTTTCATTTCTGTCACGGCAGTGTTCCAGCGAATCTCAGCAGAAGCTCAAAGATCACAGTCTCATATTCTGCTCGGGGACCTGCAGCCTCTCGGACGCAACATCAACTTCAATAACATTAGATTCTGGTTCCATCCTTCTACATTTCTTACCCACCATACGCCCAGTCTTGTTAACACATGGGTGCATTCAGTACAGCTCACTCCATTCTCTCCTACTCTGAGCTCTTATTATTACTTAAACTGCTTTTCGTCTTATGCCCTGGTCTGTTATTCATAATCTTCTTGTTACTTACCCATTTCATATCATTTCCCCGCTCTCTCTCTGGCTCTGGGCTCCATCTCTACCTCCTGATCACCTCTCCCCTTCCTCCTATCCCAACCAACCCCCACACTTCGCCAACCTCAGCTTCTGCATAAATACCACTTTTTTCTAGTTCCTAACAGCTCTAGTGAAGTGTCACTGGACTCTAAAATGTTGTCTTGACTTTCTTGCCAGATTTGCTGAGTTTCACCAGTAATTTCTGTTTTTTTATTAGAGAATAAAATACTGCCTCATTCAAAGTAACAGTTTAGTTGTTCTTGTCTTCTCATGTGCTTATCACTGCATTGTCAAAGTTTCTGACTATGTTAGACAATGGACCCTTTTAATATGGAAACCAGAGACCCATGATGCATATAACATACTGATTGGCAATTTAGGATGGGCTGGTTGAAAGCGCAGTTGTAGACCAGTGGTGGTGTCCCTAAGTCTGAGTCGAGAGACCAAAATTTAAGTCACAGAGGTGTGTAATACGATCACTGAACAAGTTGACTAGAAAATATCTGGCAATGGTTGAATAGTCAATATCAGTTGGAGGTTCAGCTGAAAAGGAGGCCACGTATAATTAGTATGAAAATAATGTTCCAAATAATGAACAGACTCTTGTCAATTTTTTTAAAAAATGAATGTAATTAAAAATACATTAGTTTCAATAATTAAAATAAAAGAATAGGAGAGTTAAACACTTGTCTTTGTAAATAAAAGCTGAGGTGGATTTGTGGAGTAAACTTGCAATTTTCTCATTACTGCATATGTAATTTGCAGTGTACATGTTGCTTAATGGCTGGAGCTAAGATGATCCAGTTAACCTGTAATGGGTGCTTGAGCACTTAAGGATTGAAATATCATTAACTTAATGACTATAAAATTTACCATAATACAATTTCTCTATTCATAGTGAGCAGCCCTACTTGACATCTCTTAGCTTTGCTACTTATCTATATTATACTTGACCTGAGAGTTCTTATTCTTTCAATCATCAAAAGCAAAGAATGTTTTATCTTTCCAGAGCTAACAACCTTTTCCATGCAGAGTGCAATCAAACACTAAATGGTGCAGTAAGAACATCCTTATAAGGTTGACAACTACACAATAAATTGCAGAGACTTACAAAACATGATGTAAATCATATCTGATAAACATAAAACAAGAAATAGATACCCTAATTTAAAGTAGATTATCCAATTTGTAAAAATGAGGTGATTTAAACCAGCTGATAATATACCCTCCACAGGGACCCGTGCCATGCTTTGTGTCAGCTCATTTCAGTACAGACTTCCTTAATTCCTAGCAAATTGGTAATTCTGTATATTTTTTACTGGCACTGTTGTAATGAGTTAAAATATCAATTATATCAAGATAAATTGCACATCAATTGATAGGTCTTGTACTTCTACTGAACTATTAAGAGTGCAATTCTAGCACTGGACTGAGATATCCAACCAGCATTACAAGTGCTATGTCATTTGTGAATAAATCATTAAACAGTACGCTGCAGGCCAGCAGAGCTCTTACTCAAGGTTAGGAAACATACATTTTCAATTATCATCAATAATAATTATTGGCTAGTTGACCTGGCAAGGCTTTAGGATTAAAGTTAAACTTTTATCAATAGGAACTTGGATTCAAAATTTCAATGATCCAGCAATAAGCTGATACAATTAAATCAACATAAGAGATTGGCATAAACCCAAAATGCTGAAAATCTATGGCAGGTCTGGCAGCATCTGTAAACAGAGAAACAGAGTTAGTGGTCAGGATTTTGTCAGGCTGACCAGGGTTTCAGGCACTGGTTGGAGAATGCCAGGAAACTATCAGTTCCAGAGCAAACACTTAAGTTATCAGCTTCAGGCCTTCCTCTGGATTCAGATCCTCATTGGTGAAATCCCGTCTGTCAAGAATTAATGATGAATTAGAGGCTGGAAAATCCTTATGTAGCTACTGCCAATTGGAGCACCGACAGAGAATGCCCACCAGAAGCCTATGGTTGTTGAGGGCCCCAAATCAAAGGTGAGTGAAGGCAGATTGGGGATTGGAAGTTGGGGCGTGCAAGAGAGGGGGACAGGCTGGTTAGATGCAAGCATGACATTTAACAGCCCTTATCTCCTGATGGGACCCTAGTGGTACAGAGTGTCTGACTGAACGTTATCATCTCTCTAACCTGAGAGGCTGCTGGTAAACCTTGCTGTATGGCCTGGGACTGTGAGAAAGTTATGTCTTTTGAATTTTACCATGAAGGCAACATTAGGTATTTATGGGATCAGGGATAATGAATGACAATTTAGCCATTAATTCTGCAGTGGCTACCAAGTTTTCTGTTGTGTAGCACTGAATTAAAGTTATCCCAATGTTACAGGTGGTCCCTTGTCATCAGTTAAGACCTGAAGTGATGATCTGAAATGTTTCCCTCTCTGCTGATGCTGTCAGTCCTGTAGAGTCTGTCTAGCATATTATTTCTGATTTCCTGCATCCACAATGTTTTATCTTTAAGGGCAATTGGTATGTCCATGACCTCACCATGAAATTATCAAAGCAAATACCGAAGCTGCTATAGAGTTATACAGCACGGAAAAAGACCTTTTGGTCCAAATTGTCCCTCCAACCAATCATCCCAATCTGATCTATTTCCATTTCCCAGCCTTTGGCCTATAGCCCTGTCAACTCTTCCTATTCATACACCCATGTCATTTAAATGTTATAATTGTACCAGCCTCCATTACTTCCCCTGGCTGCTCATTCCATACACGCACCACCCTGTGCATGAAAATGTTACCCTCAAGATCTTTTTAAATCTTTCCCCTCTCACTTAATCCTATGCCTCTAGTTTTGAACTCTCCCACCCAAGAAAAAAAAACCTTGAATATTCATCCAATCAATGTCCCTCATGATTTTATAAACCTCTATGAAGTCATGCCTCAGCCTTGAACGCTCCAGGAAACAAAAAGCACTAGCCTATTCAGCTTCTCCCTATCACTCAAACCCTCCAATTCCAGCAACATCCTTGTAAACCTTTTCTGGACCTTCCTAAGTTTAACAGCATCCTTCCGATAGAAGATTGACCAGAACTCTATGTAGTAATCTAAAAGTGTCCTCATCAATGTCTTGTATAGCTGTAACATAATGTCCCAACACCTATACTCAATTCTCTGACCAATGAAGGCAAGTACGCCAAAACTCTTTACCATGCTGTCTACCTGTGACTCCACCTTTAAAGAAGTATACACCGGCATCCCTAGGTCTCTTTGTTCAGCAACAATCAGAGGGCCTTACCTTTCAGTGTGTAAGTCCTGCCTGGATTTGCCTCACCAAAATATAACACATCACCTTTATCTAAATTAAATTCTATCTTCCACTCCTCAACTCATTGGCCTACCTGATCAAAGTCCAATTGTCAGCTGAGATAATCTTCTGCATTGACAACTACACCACCTATTTTGGTATCATCTGTAAACTTACAAGCTATGCCTCCTTTATTCACATCCAAATCTTATAATGGTAAAAAGCAGTGGACCCAGCACCGATCCTTTGGAGGCATTGGTAGTCATAGGCCTCTGGTCTGAAAAGCAACCCTCTATGACCACACTCCATCTCCTATCTTCAAGCCAAGTTTGTATCCAATTGGCCATCTTTAAACAATGAGCCTTAATTGTAGACTCTTCCACAAGAGGAGACATCCTGTTCACTTCTGCCTTGACAAAAACGCCAAGGATCTCATGTTCCAAGACCATTTGAAGATTGACAATAGTGGAGTGACAGTTAAGGGAGCAAAATTTCCAGCATCTGAACAGAAGCCAGAAGGTTTTTTTTTCATGATTCTCACACATCTATGTGAGGTCCTCTAGCATGACCCAGTGATCTGGAACAGGGCAGGTCTCTGGTCTTTGGAGGCACCATGCCCCATGAAAAGCCACCAGATCAATCGGTCATGTTTTCACAACAAAGGTTTAGCATTCCATGTTAGCTGTAATGATTGCAGTCGAAGCTGAGACCTCCATTATTATACAGTACATAGTGTCAGGTTCCACAGATCACTGAGTGGAATTGATTATTCCCTCCAAACTGAAAAGGACGGATTCCAGGCTCTCTATCATGCCAAAGACCAAGATGGAGCCAAGCTTCTTCATTTCCCTAATCACAGTTCAGAAGCTTTCAGGCAGACTCTCAATTGCAAGACAATTTTGCTTTGTAACCCCTATCAGTAATTTTCTGAAGTTCAGCCATGTGATGATCTAATTCAACTCCTCTATAACATAATTACAATGTGACTTTGCATCCCATTTCTAAACCCACAACAACAACAATCTGAAAGGACAAGAGCAAAAAAAATAAAAATACTACCAGTTGCAAATTCCTCTGAAAGCCACTCACCCTCCTCTGAAACTGTATCATCATTTCTTCAGTGTCATGGGGTCAAAATCCTGGAATTCCTTCCTTAACGACATGGTGAGTCAACTTGCTGTGGTCCAAAGTGGTGGATCACCACCACCTTCTTAAGAGCAATAAATGCTGGCCTAGCCAGCGCACCCACATCCTTACAGATAGTGGTTTCATGATTTACCTCCTTTGGGAGGACTGCAACCAATTTATACCAATAGGTATACAGGCCAGAATATGAAGAGAATGAGGGATATATGTGAACTTCATCGTAAAAGCTCACAAAAAAACCCATACAGATATTTAAGCTCAGCTTGTGAAATTAGGTCTTTGCCCTCTAACATATTAATTTTTGTGAAATGGCTTAATCAAGACTATACACTACATTATTGGACATGGCTCAGAGAAAATAAAAAGATACCAACAGGCTAGATACTTCCAGAAACTCTTCAAGAACCACAGCTCGGGCAGTACAAGATTTAATCTCATCAAGTGATTATTTGTCCCATCGTGATCAACTCGGTGGCAAGAGTCAGCTGGCGTAGCTCAGGAGTCCCACACTGGCCTGGCAGACTGCTGTCATTACTGCAGAGGGATAGTGGGCTGAGAAAGTGCACAATTCACTGACCTCTGCTTCTTCTGGCTCACATCTCAGGTTCACTGATAAACTAGTGATTACATAATGATTTTTCAAATAACGATTAAACAGCAAATAAGTTACACAGAGAAACTTCCACGAACACATTGAAACATTTTACGTTAAAATAAGAGAACGTACTGAAAGCTAAATTAAGTTATTATATACATGGCTCGAATTCTTATAACTTAAATTTAGCTCCTTGCTATTTTTAATATATGAGCTGCATTGTGTAAATGAGACACAGAGTATTTTAACTCCTGCACCTCAAATAACTCCTACAGCTAAACTTTTCATCTGTTTTGGGAGTGAAAATACTTTTGAGTCAAAGTCATGGTCTGACAGCAGGTAAAAGGATAGATTGACAGTCAGGACCATGAGACAGGTAGGAACAGGGCAGCTTTGCAAATCAGAGAATTGAGCCTTCCTTCTGCGACTAAGAGAGGCACACTTGCTCCTCTTGCTTTACAAGGAATGTAAAATAACTTACCTACTGACTCTTTCCAAGCCTGAACTATTTCCATGTGAAGGTGGCCCAGTGAGAAACTCACTTTGACTTCCTGCTTAGGCAGCCAAGTTACAGGAACCTTACGTTGTAACAACCCAATTGATTTAAATGTGTAACATTGATTTCGTCAGTTTTTGGTATTTCTGAATACCAAAGGGAGATAATAGAATTATGGTAATGCCACCTGGACAAGACATCCAGTAAACTGGAATTAAGAACCACAACAACAGCTGGATGGAATTTGAATTCAATTAATTAATACAGAATTGAAAATTAGTTTCAATTAGAGTCCCATGAAACTACTGGCGGTTGGTGTAAAAGCCCATCTGTTTCACTAATACAGTCAAATCTGTTATAGCGCGTACTTTTTCAAGGGGAATTGGCTTAAACGCGATTGGGGAATTTAGACCGTTATTTTTAGTACAAGAACTTTCCTTACCTGCATTGGCTATAACACAATTCCGGCCCCATAGTTTAAATAACATGACAGTTGCGTGATTTCCTTGTAACGTGAGATCGCACAAGAATGAAACTGATGCGTTATCTCAGAACCAACTGTATTCTTTAGGGAAAGAAATCTGCCATCCTTACCAAGATGGGGCAGCACGGTGGCACAGTGGTTAGCACTGCTAACAGCGCCAGGGACCTGGGTTCATTCCCACTTTAGGCGACTGACTATGTGGAGTTTGCACGTTCTCCCCGTGTCTGCGTGGGTTTCCTCCGGGTGCTCCGGTTTCCTCCCACAGTCCAAAGATGTGCGGGTCAGGTGAATTGGCCATGCTAAATTGCCCGTAATTTTAGGTAAGGGGTATATGTAGGGGTATGGGTGGGTTGCGCTTCGGCGGGTCGGTGTGGACTTGTTGGGCCGAAGGGCCTGTTTCCACACTGTAAGTAATCTAATCTAATCTAATCAAGACTGAATTAAATGTGACTCCAGACTTTCAACGATGTAATTAATTCTTAACCACGTTTTGAAATGGCCGAGTAAGTCACTCTGTTCAAGGCCAGTTAGGGATGGGAAGCAAATGCCAGTGACACTCAGATTTTATTAGTAATAAAGTAGGACCTGAAGCTAAAGTCCTGTCTTCAAGATGTAAAGCACTACAAATGAATGACTATAAATTATGGTTGCAGAATTCTATTTGTAACTAGTATCAGAACTATAAGATAGACATGTCTGATTGTGTACAAATTATTTTGCATTTATTCTGAATTTCTGAAAAGCTTTGAGAAGAATCCTCATTGGAGATGTCCTGCAAGCATCATGCTTGTGATTGACTGGCATATCCATTAGACTTCTGGGTAATATCATACTAATTCTGTCAAGATGTCCATCAACAGATTCCATAGTTGAAAGTCAGATTGAAAGGTTATATCCGAGAGGGAAAAGACAACAAATAGAGAGACAATTGTTAAATATCTGACCACCAAATTGTAACAGCCCTGTTGTTATTCTTTCACAATGTAACATGTCTATGAAAGGTTTCTTCACAACCATTTACCAAACCTTTTGTCCATACAACATTCATTTAAATTTGAAATTAATTTCTGAGTTTTAAATGTTCAGAAGAGAAAAGCTGCAATTCCATGGGTGCATATTAATCCTCATAATAGGAATTGGATTTGTGTCCATAATTCTCAACACAATGAAATATTCATTTTATTTCAGTCATCTTTAAAAGGTATCAAGTTATGCTTTTATATTCACTGTCTAAATGATGATCTGGAGGAGTGAATTGCCAACACATTGATCAGCCCACTATCTGAAAATGAGACACCTCTTAGTATGTAGACTGAGAAAATCAAGTGGCAATTCATAGAGTCAATTTTTCAGAAGTATACTGTTATTAAGTACCATTTCTGCTGGTATTGTACATGAAAAAACTATGGGGACAGGCTAGGATTTCCAATTGGATGCCTAATAGGGAAAGCTCCTCAGTGGAAATACCTGCAAGTTGAATTTCCCAACATTCCAGGGTATTCTCACCTGTAGGCAGTTCCAGTAAAATTCTGCTCATCCACTCTTGCAGTCATAAACTGAATTAGAGGAAAAGATAAAAGGATTAAACTTAAAAGAAATGGGCTACATTCAGTGATCTTTTCAACATGAAGAAATACTTCATGAATATTCTGAATGCATAACACTCCAACGGTAACTTTAGTAAATCAGTGTTGGCTTTCTTGAACAGTAATTATTTTGTAGAAACAAGCAGCACAGCTGCTTTGCAAATGAAGCCTTCATATTCAGCAAAATGACCTATCGTTTTTGAGAAGGTGCCATTTCTGCTGACATTTTCAAGTGACTGTGATAATTACAAGAACTGAAGTGGGTGAATGTAGAATTACAGTGCTATGTTGCTGGGCATATTTTAGTTACAAACTTAGGTAACACTACAGGAATCATTGATAATTGTTAAAAAAAAGGTTATCAACAGATTAAATAACAAAAATAATTTGAATCCTTCCATGTGCTTTTTCTTTGTTCCCCCTCTCTCTTTCTGACACGACATACATTCTGTATTACTGAAATCTGCAAACAGTAAGTGCATTGGTCAAAGGGACTTACAATTTGAGTTACATTCATGGCAGTTCTGGCAGAGTTGAATCACACAAAAACAGATCTAGACCACATTGATTAGGTTCTTTATTTGTTCTAGTGGAAAACTGGATACCTAAATGAAGAGCTGTGAAAAAAGAGTTGGAACACTTGCATCTTTGTTGGAGACACAGAGTGGAATTATACCAGAAATGCGAATTCTGTGGAGTTTCATGAAGGGTTTCTCTCCATGAGGCCCAGTGAGACTTCCCACACTATTTTCTGAAACTCACCACACTCCTATTGTGTCCCGCTCGACATATCTTCCCTCTTGCCACAGGGAGGAGTGTTTACCACTGTCAGGACCCCTGGGATTTCTGGCAATGGCACCATCTTCAAAGTACAGCTGTGCATCTGACCAAGCACTGCAAGCCAGGAATTACCCTTCACAGTCACATACTGGGAAGGGTGCACAGGTAACAGAGCTAACACTTGACTGCAAATACAAGTGCATATTCAGAAATCTAATGCTATCTAAGAACCAAACTACACCGCTTACCTGTCCTGAGCCTCATCCCTGACTAAGGGGATATTCTGTTAACATTCAATGTAGGATCATCACATACTGGAAAGCATTTAAATGAAACGGTTTGTGTTCATTTAGAAACAGCTAAAGTGAACAATAAAGAAACAAGCAGACAAAAAAGTAAAGCTGCATTTGCTTTTATGAACAGACAGGGGCTGCTTGCTTATTGAACCAAAATCAAATTTCCAGTCGATGAGCCGTCACTGCAACTAGCTCTTATCTACTCGAACCAGGTATCAATCAAGTCCTGTCTGGTTTGTTGCACTTGATGTTGCAGGCTGAATCACGCGGATGGTAATGGTCCTCGCACTCATTGTCCTCATCGACCACCTCAGAAGACTGTTGCCACTCTCCTAGCTCTTCACAGTTCACCGCATGCATTTCTTGTCTGCTCCAGTTCTGCAGAGTGTAGCACACTGAGATTATGGGACAGAGTTCGTCTGCAAGACTCCACCAAACTGATTTAAATATCGGTATTTTTACTGCAGCAAACCCAATCCCTGACCCTCAACAGTCCTGTTAAAATCAATGCAGTGCATTCTTGAATGTTCAGCCTCAATTGGGAGGCTACATAAAAACATCATCAGCCATGGTCACAGAAGGTAGCCCTTGTCTCACACTAACTATTTTTCTAAAACATCTAGCTTTTGACAGTTTAGCATACTCCCCATAAATGGGATATAGAGGACTCCAACAAGGATGACATGGATTATCTCTACACGTACCTTTGATACAGGGAACTTATTCTGATGGAACTAGCACAAACCATTTTGCACAAGTACAGTTGGAGATTCTAAGTGCTGTATGATTACTGATACTTTGTCCTCTCACTGTCTGCATCACTCAAGAAAGGCAGCATTACATCCAAATAGCATTGAATATGTGTTGGTGAATACTGTGACTTACAGTTCAAATTGTGAGTAAATCTGTTTCCTGCATTTGTGCAGTCTATGAGATCTTCAATTGTTTTCAGGAATAATGGCCCACAGGTTCCCTTTCAAGGTTGCCTGTGATCACTTCTTCATGGAGATGACTATTTTTACTTTGCAATGACCAATTACGTGCTCAAGATAGATTGTGACCAGGATTTGTACCGCACACAGTTGCTATGTAAGGTGCTATGATGACAGAAGACTTTAATCTGTACTGTGAATATGCCTGATTTAATGCAATTAACTCTTCAAGAGCCTCACATTGCTCAAAAATAGATTCACATGATAAGACAGAGATAAAACCACTCCAACCACTTTGGGTGCAGACACATCCATTTAACAGTTCCATTCTGCATTTATCAGTCATACAACTATGGAAGGCCATGCAGGTCATAGGGACTGAGTTGCTGGCTCAGTCTGGTAATCAAAGCCCCTCTCACCCACCTACTCCTTACATCTTTCCACTTCCCAAACCTTTACATTCTTTCTTTCCTGGCAGACTCAGTGACGTCCATCAGTCCTGAGCTTTGAAATTTCATGATTCCTGATGAAGGACTTTTGCCTGAAACATCTGTCCTGCTCCTCGGATGTTTCCTGATCTGCTGTGCTTTCCCAGCATCACACTCTCGACTCTAATCTCCAGCTTCTGCAGTCCTCACTTTCTCCTAGTTCAATTCTGTGTTACCAGATCATTAGCCTGGATTCTGGATTACTCGTCCAGTGATCTTTGGCTGTGGATCTAGAATGGAAGGCACAGCTTTACAATAGGAGGTTGATTATTTAGGACTTATTCACTCAGCAGGATGTGAATCTGACATTGTCATCCCAGGAAGCCGCTAAATGCTATCTTGTTGAGCATATTCAAGATTGGGAAAGACAAATGTTTGGTCTCTCCAACAATATTATGGAGAGCAAATGGGAAAGTAGAGCTTAGGCAGGAGATCGGTTTTAAACAAATTGAAATGGCAGAGCAGACTTTGTTTCTTATGTTTGTTGGTCTGTAACTTATAAAGCAAAGTTTATGTTCTGGTGTTTTAACCATGCAGGTACCAACTGTATCTGACAGTTCATGTACCCTGATGCTTACTTGACAGGATCTTACAAATCATATAACTATTGACCTTCAAATGATCCATAAACTTGATCAGCACAATTGAAAGTTTGCTAAAGCTTCAAACTAGAACGTCTGGCAGCATTTTCCAGACATAAAAATATTAGATTTTCTCTAGAGAATTGTTGGTAAAGATATTTTAAATGTGCTACGCTATTCTCACTTACAGCATTATCTGAAAATGCTTGATAATATATGTTCTATGACAGGAAAAAGCAAGGACCATGCATTTGTTACACAACTTAAAGTAGACTTAACACAAGAACCATATAATAAAAGTACATGAACAATCTAAAAGCTCTATGTCATTGAGTAAGCTTCATTTGCCACACCACAAGTTATGAAAAGAATTCAATCGTCTAACCTTGAAATGGAAGCTATTGTGTTGTAGCCAGAATAAATATTTTAATGGAGCACTTGGGCAAGATTTTAGCTTCAGCTGTTTTTTTACCCCTACCTGATCATCTAAAATGTGTCTGTCAGCCAGTTAAGCTTTGTATACATCAAAATTGGATAATTAACTGGTACAAGGTCACCAGGAAGAGTCTACTATGGCCTCCAAATTGTAATTGCTCGATATATGGCTTTAGATTCTAAACTCCTCTGCAAATGATGCATAAACATGAGTTTCATTCAAAGTATTTTTTTATTCTTTTTACACATGACTGTTGATGTTCCCTCTGTCTTGCTTTCTGGCAATATTAGGGTCTGCACATATCCTCTGTGACAGACTAGAAGACTTTGACGCCAGTTCCCATTATGATATTCATTCTGTGCTGTAGACAAGGGATCTAATTAACCAGGAGCAACAAATTTATGTTTGGAGGATAACTGTAGTTGTGGCTGAAGAGATTCTGCAACAATTCTGCAATTTTAAGCTTTCAATTTGAAGTTTCCCTACACAGAGCTCAAAGAGGCCAAGAATAATCAAATTTCACTTGATCTAACTGAAAAGTTCAACCCAAGTATTCTATAATCTTCGGATTGATTGACCATATTCAGTGATCACCACCTAGATATCCTTATACATGAATGCAGTATATTTCACTGAAAAGTACTGAGACTGAGATATTGCACCTACGAGATGTGTACAATTATAGACCAATGTATTATGGGTAGTATTCCTTAATTAAAGTGGGGGAGGCATTTTAAAATCTTTTTTTTATTTAGTATTCATTGAATATTATTGAGATATCTGCTATACTTTTTCCTGAAATAATGACCTGTTTTCTCCCTTTGGAAATGTTTCTCTGGTGAAAAGGGTGCAGCTTCTCTGAGGCAACTGAGTTAGTATCATTCTAGAATAATGTTGCTTCAAGTGTGATGTGGCAAATCTCAACTTTTGTCCAACTAAACACCCTCTTTAAGAAAGTTTACATTTTAAAACATCCAAATGTAGCAGCAAGTGCAAAGAAATCTGGATTTCCCAGTCACCAACTGCCTCAGGAATGACCAAAACTACAAGACTATGATAGGGTTGCATTTAAACAGAAAAATTTAATTCTGCTAATCTACACTATGTCAGTTGTACTAGGACAAATGTTTCAAGTCTGGAAGTATCATTATCACAGTTATCAAAACCTGATTTGAAAAGTATGTTTAACAAGATTCTGTATGACTTAAGGGCCATCACTTTGTTGTTCACTGTGATTCAGGCCTCTCAGGCCACCATGGCAGATAGACCGCAACCAAGTATTTCTTTGTCAGCCTATATTCCAATTTGAATTGGATATTCCACACCACCCCTGTGTTATTTTTCTCCCACAATAAGTGTTCAGCTGGAAACTTGCAAACAGGTCTAGGACAAGAGAAAATCAATTTTTCTCAGCTGACTGGTTTTATTTTCTTTATAACCTACGTATATAATGAGGTTGTTTCTTTCTTAATTCTTTATCCATTTTGCCCCCAAGAAATGAACGTTAAAGCACTGAAAGGTGAATTGCATAATTTCTTTGCAGACAGAAAGAGGGACTGAAAGATTGCATCGTCGTTAAAGGGAATGGCATAAAAACATCTGCTTTTGCTCAATGTCTCACCAAGTTGAGGGAAAGGTGGAGTTAAACAATAAGGGAAAATATATGATTCTGAGGTTGAGCACCCTGTAGCTCAATTATTCCAACTTCCTCTCCTGCAAAGTTCTTTTATTCCCCTGAATATTCCCACTCTAGGGGAATAAAAGAACTATTTATTCAGGAGCTGACAACCTGTGAAGTGAAGAAGTTATTTCTTTTATGTGAACACACTCCCTGGCACTGATGGTGTGTTTGGTCTGCAAGAGGAAGTGCAGTATGTTAGTGAGTGGTGTGTAGAAGAGTTTTAAATGTCTATGTTAGGATATCAATGATTGGCTGCTCCCCTGGAGAAGCATCGAATATCTGCAAGAGAGGGCATTACTGTTTGAGATTGTTTACTAAGCAACATTTTGAGGAGCCGACTAAGGCATCAGCTATTTTAGATCTAGTAATTCACACTGTGAAAGGGCTAACTGACAATCTTGTTAAATAATCTTTGAGAAAATAATGACGACAGAATTTTCCATTAACTTGAAAAAAAACCGTTCAACTTAAAACTCTCCTCTTACGTCAATTATGAAGGCATTAGAGAAAATCGTGTGGTGGATTGGCAGAATGCGTAAAATGTTTTGACAATTAAAAAGTAGCCATTGCAAATCCAAAGAATTAGTGATTGGATTTCCAGAAACAGAAAAACATATATTCCTTAAAGGCAAAAAATACCCAACAAGAAATGTGAGATAGACATGATAACAAGGAAAGTTAAAAACAGTATTAGATCAAATGATGGGGCTTATAAAGTTACCAAACAAGAACCGGGAGAATTTTAGAATTCAGCAATAGAGGTCAAAGAAATTGATAAGACGGCAAAATATGAAACATAAAACATAAAGAAATGCATAAAAGCTTTTGTAAGTACGTAAAAAGGAAGAGACTAGTGAAGACAAGTGTGGTTCCATAACTGGAGAATTTATAACATGAAATGAAGAAATTGCAAAAAAGACAAATTATTGCTTTGTGTCTGTCTTCACAGAGGAAGACACAAGTAGCATCTCAGAAATATTTAATATCCATAAGACATGGGAGCAGAAGTAGGTTATGAGGTCATTGAGATGCTCCATGATTCAGTGACACCATGACTGCTCTGATAAGCCTCTATACCATTTTCCTGTCACTTCCTGCCATAATCCTGATTCCTTTACTGATTAAAAATCTGTCTGTCTCAGCCTTGACTATACTTATCAACTGAACATTGACAGCCTTAAGCAGTAGAACTACACAGATTGATTACCTTCAGAAAGATCCTCCTTATCCCTGTCTTAAGTGTGTAACCCCTCATTCTGAGATTACGCCTTCTAGTCTTAAACTCTCCCACAAGGGGAAACATCCTCTCCACAATTACCCTGTGAAACCCACAGAATCTTTAACATTTCAATTGAGTCTCTCCTCATTCTCCTAAACTGCAATGAATACAAATCCAATTTACTCAACCTTTCCTCTTAAGAAAATCTCTCCATAGCCAGGAACAACACAGTCAACTTTCTCTGGACTGCCTCCAATGCCAATATATCTTTTGTTAGAGAAGGGGACCAAAACTGTTCATAATATTACAGGTATGGTCTGACTAGTATTGTTTATAATTTTAGCAAGAACTCCCTATTTTTATGGAGTACTCAATTTTCATTGAAATATAGGTCTTAAGTTCATTTGCCTTCACTACCATTGAATTTAATTGCTAGTTTTTTTGTGTGAATCATGCACACGAGCCAACAAATCCTCAACTGTCGTTCTAGGCTGAAGCTTTCTGCAATTTTTCTCCATTTAAATAACATTTATCTCTTCTA
Source organism: Hemiscyllium ocellatum (assembly GCF_020745735.1). Lineage (NCBI taxonomy): Eukaryota > Metazoa > Chordata > Chondrichthyes > Orectolobiformes > Hemiscylliidae > Hemiscyllium > Hemiscyllium ocellatum. The sequence goes on from NC_083402.1 coordinate 50,830,316, forward strand.
TTCTTCCTGCCAAAGTGGATAGCTGCCCATATTATAGTCTTTCTGTCAAGATTTTGCCACTCACAACCTGCTTACAGCTCTCGAAGGACACTTTTGCATCATCGTCACAACTTGTCTTCCAAGCATCTAAAGAGGACATGGAACTGAAGGAAACTAGTATTTGTAAAAAAGTAATATTGATAAAATAAACGAAAATTAAAAATTTGATGTATCCCCAGGATCCATTAACTTCACTCTAGAATGTGAAGAAATAGCTACAAAGATATTGTATGCATTTGAGATAATCCCTCAAAATGTTATCAATTCTGCAATTATGCTTACAGATTCATAATCTGCAGATATAACATCACTGTTTTAGAAAGGAAGGAGCAAGAAACCAGGAACAATAGATGTGTTAACTAGACGTCAAGAATAGGAGAAAACACTCGAATCTATTAGAAATGATGTAATTGGTAGATCTTTAGAAATTAATTCTGTGATTGAATTGTGCCAATATGGACTTACGAGGGGAAAATTGAATTTGATACATGTAGGAACATTTTTGAGGATTTAGCAAGCAGAGTCGATAAGTGAGAAGCAGTGGATGTGGTGCGTTTGCATTTTTGGAAGGAGGTATTTGAACAAAATTAAAGCACATCGAATTTAGGATTGATTAACAGGCAGAAAGCAGAGATTAAGAATAAATGGGTCATTCTCAGGTTGGCAGGCTGTGGCCAGTGGCATACTAAACAAGAATCAGTGCTTATATCTCAGCATTTCATAATCAATGTCAGTGATCTGGATATGGGGATTAATGATAATATTTCCAAGTTTACCGATGATGCAAGAATGCCTAGAAATATGGGTTGTGAGGAAGATGAACAAAGGTTTCAGGCAGTCTTAGACAGTTAATGAAAGCAAAGGCCTAGTGGATGGAATGTAGTTTTAGTTGGAGGAACAGAAGTACAGGGTATTTCTTAAATTGTGAATGATTGGAATGCATTGATGTTCAAAGGGACCCAAGTGTTATTGTTTATAATTCACTGAAAGTTAGCATGTAGGTGCAGAAACAAACTCAGAAGACAAATAAAATGTGAGCTTTGATTTGCATTTAGGAGCAAAGAAGTCTTGCTTCAATTTTATAGAGCTCTGGTTAGACCACAATGGGGTATTGTGCGCCGTTCTGGTCCTCGGTGGCTGAGGTGTGACCTTATAGAGGTTTATAAAATTATGAGGGGCGCAGATAGGGTAAATAGGCAAAGTCTTTTCCCTGGGGTCAGGGAGTCCAGAACTAGAGGGCATAGGTTTAGGGTGAGAGGGGAAAGATATAAAAGAGACCTAAGGGGCAACTTTTTCACACAAAGGGTGGTACAGTATGGAATGAGCTGCCAGAGGAAGTGGTGGGGGCTCGTAAAATTGCAACATTTACGAGGCATTTGGATGGGTATATGAATAGGAAGGGTTTGGAGGGATATGGGCCGGGTGCTGGCAGGTGGGACTAGATTGGGTTGGGATATCTGATCGACATGGACGGGTTGGTCCGAAGGGTCTGTTTCCATGCTGTACATCTCTATGACTCTATTGCTTAAGGAATTATGGAGGAGGTGCAACAGAAGTTCACCAGAATGATTCCAGAAATTATGGAACTATTCAATTAAATAGACTTGGCTAATATTCTCAAGAATATAGAATAATGAGAAGTGACTTCATAGAAACTTACAAAATTATTTAAGGAATAGACAAAGTAGACACAGAAAGGATGTTTCCCCTGCCTGTGGTGTCTTGAACCAGGTCAAATAGTCTCAGTATGAAAAGCAAGCCATTTAAGACTGAGATGAGGAGAAATATCTTCACTCACATGGATATCTTTAAAATTCTCTATGCCAAAGGTTTGTGGAAATGTAATTATTAAGTAAGTTAGTTAAAGTGATTGATAGATTTCTAGTTACTAATGACAAAGTCATGTAGGAATACCAACAGTTCTTTTGTTCCTAACAGTGGTAGTAGCAGAGTTTGGAATTGGGGAACTTCACAAATGATGCTGGACTCTATTGATAGTAATAAGACTTTGACTGGAATTTAACCTAGGAAAATTAACCAAGGAAAGGTTTTGATTTTTTTGTTGACACTGCTTTCAGGCCCAGGAGCAATATAATAACACATTACACAGTTAGTCATCAGTAGGCAACTTCTCCTGGAGCTGTGGAAGTAGAATATTCAACATTTTCCTTCCCACAACTACTAAAGCATCTGCCATATTATCGTCAACTCTATGCCTTACCTTCCAGTACACAGGCAACCTTCAGTGGAGCTTCACCTAGAATACTCTGCTGCTCCTTTGTGAGCTACAGGTAATGAGGAACTGATTTTGGGCCTTCCAAAATTCAGCACAGAGCAGAATGTCCAATTGCCAACATTTTTCATACAGATAGCTTGCCCATCAATTTGAAATAAGCACAGACTCATAAAGGATCCCTCCCTCAGGCTGAACTCATCAGGTGAACAGTACATGCCACCAGAAAACTGCTTCCTCATTGAAATTGATACATATTAATATAGAGAAATGTTTTAATATTACATTAAGAAAGCAACAAACTATCAATTTTAGCTTTATTACTGTCATTCCTGCGTCTAAAAAGTTCAGATTACAAATTGATGAAAAACATTTAAGACCATTAAATTCTGTCAGCCCAATCAATTTATTTATCAGGTACACTCTCTCATTTCTCACACTCAAATACTTTTCTGCCGTTTTTCATTCTAATTTTACCAATCACATCTGCCCCTTTTTTTTCATTAGTAATTTGATTGATTGCCTCAACATAACTCTTTTTTTAAAAAAAAAATCACTCTAGACTTGAGTGGTGATTGTTTTTTGGATTCAAAACAAGAATTTTATCCAATCAGGAGTTTTAGACTCTCAAGCTGAAAGACTGACATGTTACTGAATATGCTAAAGGTTAATTTTGGATGTTTTCAGAAATCAAATCAGAAAAATGAGACTGAAATCATAAAACTTTCAAACACTTTAAGCACTGAGACATTGACAACATAACTGTATACTCTACTGTTGTTTTTGACATAAGAGTGAATGTATGTAATACGAGTTCTTCCCAAAAATGCTTGACTAGCTATGTTATCCAATATGCTTTCAATAATCGGAAAAATGATACTTTCCATCATTCCTTATTTTTCAATCAGTTTACCTCAAGTTCAATGCAAAGTGACTTTATGTAACTTCTCCACTATTTTAGTGCAAAAGAAAACAGTTAATGTAGCATTGAACTGTACAGATCATATTTCACATTCAGTATATAGCCTGTGCAGAGCCAGCTTAACTCAGCTAGGGCAGCAGCTGGAGCACTACAACTGACCTCAGTGCCTCTAGGGTCCAAATAATTCACCTGCAGCTCCTGCTTCTGTTTGCTGTCCAGTTTGCTATTGGAAAGTATATAGGTAAAGAAACAGGTAAGATCAGAACTTGGTGTATTTGTGATACTTACTGTGGTGAAATTGCCAGATGATACTAACTAAGAAAGTTTCAGTTCCAGAATTAGAAGAAATTGAAGAGATAAGGATAGAAAATATGGAAAAGAGTGAGGAATAATGTGATGAATTCAGTGATACCAACCTCGTGGTTCCCTAAATATCTCCTCATTGTCTTTGTCAGCCATCAGCCTGTAATTCACAAAGTTAATCATATGAAGCTTTGTATCATCTGAAATAGGAAGGTTCAACTTTATTCAGATGGCTTGTGGAATATGCCGACAGGCTTCGAGAGGACATAGATATGGTGGGGGAATATTTATATAAAATACTAATTTAGCCCAATTGGAGTATTAATATCCATTTCTAGACACTGCAGTTCAGGAAGGACATAAAACTTTGGACTATATAGAGAAAAACTTTACTCAAGTGTTCAAGAGATGAGGAATACAGTTGTGTGGATAGGCTTAAGAAGCTGGGTCGTTTTTCATTGGGGTAGTGAAGGCTGAAGAGATTTTACAGAGACGTTTAAAATTACATGGATACCAAATTGGCTGAGTGACAGAAAACAGAGTTTATCAATGAATGCTTCTTTCGGACTGGAGGTAAGTTTATACTGGTGTTCCCCATAGAACCCTTGCTTTTCCTGACACATTAATGGTCTGCACCCTGATGCCCAAGGGTTAATTTTCAAGATGGCAGATGACATTGAACTTTGAAGAACTGTAAACTGTGAGGAGGACATTGTGGAATTCCGAAAGGACATTGACAATTTGGTGGAGTGGATAGCTGGTGGAAGATGAAGTTGAGTGCAGAGAAGTATGAGGTGTTGCAACTTAGGAGCAAAAACATTGAAAAGTACAATAAAATAGGGGGTACAATTTTAAAAGGGGGTGCAGCAGTGGAGTGACTGGAGAACAGTAAATAAAGCTGCAGTGCTTTTGGCTTCATTAATTGTGTCATGGAATACAATACCAAAGATGTGATCTTGAACTTATATAAGACACTTGCCAGAGCACAGCTGGAGCACTGTGTTGAGCTGTGGGTACTACATTATAAGAAAGATTTGAATGAGAATACAGAAGCAATGTACTAACATGGTTCCATGAATTAGAAATTTCAATTATTAGGAAAGATTAAAGAAGTTGGAGCTGTTCTCCCTGGAGAGGATGTGACTAAGAGGAGATCTCATTGAGATTTTTCAATTCATGAGCAAGTTGGCAGAGTAGATAGGCTGAAGCTGTTCTTGCTTGTAAGAAACAAGAACAGGGCAATATAGATTTAAAGTGGCTTGCAAATGAAACAAGGGCAATGTGAGAAAAAGTTGAGAGGGTTACTGGAAAAGCACAGCACGTCGGACAGCATCTGAGGAGCAGGAGAATCGACGTTTCAGGCATAAGCCCTTCATCAGGAATGAGGGTTTATTCCTGATGAAGGGGTTATGCCCAAAGTGTTGATTCTCCTGTTCCTCGGATGCTGTCTGACCTGCTGTGCTTTTTCAGCATCTCACTCTTGACTCTGATCGCCAGCCCCTGCAATCCTCACTTTTTACCGATGTGAGAAAAATACATTTTTGCAGTGAGTTGTTCGGGTGAATTGCACTGCCTCAAAAGGTGGTAGATCTAACTTCAATTGAGGGATTCAGGAGGGCATTGGATGGTTATTTGGATAGTGATATGTGCAAGGGCACAGGGAAAAGGCAGAAGATTGACAATAGATAACAGAATTGGTGCAGGTATGATGGATCAAATGGCCTCCTTTGGCCCTGTATTGATTCTTGGAAGTGTTTAGACACAAATCCAATGCCTGAGTAAACAAAAACCAGTGGGCACAAACTTAAAGGCGATTGGTAAAAGGAACCCAAGTAACATGAAGAGAAACATTTTTATGAAGAAATTGTTAGGAATTGAAATGCATTGCCTAATTGGGTGGCGGAAACAGGTTCAAAAGTAGTCATTTAAAGAGAAATGGATAAATAATTGGTGGACAAAAAAATTACGAGGTTATGAAAAATTGGCATGAGAGTCAGACTGGGGTAAAAAATGAGGTCTGCAGATGCTGGAGATCACAGTTGAAAATGCGTTGCTGGTTAAAGCACAGCAGGTCAGGCAGCATCCAAGGAATAGGAAATTCCACGTTTCGGGCATAAGCCCTTCATCAGGAATGAGGCAAGGGTGGCAGGCAGGTTAAGATAAAAGGTAGGGAGGAGGGACTTGGGGGAGGGGCGATGGAGAGTAGTAAGACTGACCTATCTTCGAAAGAGTCAGCACAAATTCCCTGTATGTGCTAAATAATTTTATAATTCCATAAACCATTGTAAAACTCTAGACTATTGCATAAAAAAAGCTCTTGTAAGCTCTTCAGGAAGCCCTTACTTGTTTATTTGTCCTGTCTGAACTCAGTGCTATAATTAACGAGAACATTCTGTAACTGAACAAAATTGCAAACTTTCTCTTTACCTGGACCAGATATTATGTTTGCAGCCAAATTGTTCAGCAACCTAAAATGCATTGATTGCTGTATTTTAGTGTGTCTGATAAATAAAGATCTTGTAACAAAAATTCAGTCTGCAATAATTTCCCCTACCTTCTAATCGCTATTTCGCAATATTATTCTCCTTGATCAAGAAGTCAGTAAAGGAAAATAAAGTTTGCACTCACGTAACAACTTCAACAGAATACAATGGTTGTATTTAAACTTGAAAAATCACCATGACTGAATCGAATACATCCTGGATACAAAGCAAAATACATGTGGATATTGCTAAATTATTAGGATCCCAGCTGATGGTGATGCTGAACAAGCTAAATGTAAGGGTGAAACCAGGCATGGTACACCATAACTTTTATAGACAGAAGTCTACACAACTCAAAAAGGCCCTTTGGCCCATTAAGCTTGTGCTACTCAAAAACAGCCACCTGACTATATTCTAAACCCATTTTCCAGTGCTTAGTCCATAGCCTTGTATGCCTTGGCATCACAAGTGTACATCTAAATACTTATTACAATCCTATGAGAGCTTCTCCTCCCGCGGCCTTGTAAGCAGTGAGTTTCAGGTTCCCACCACATCTGGGTGAAAACATTTATCCTCACATCCCCTCTGAACCTTCTGTCCCTTAACTTAAATCCAAGCCCCAGTCATTGATCTCTCTATTGAAGGGAATAATTCCTTCCAGCCTAATCTATCTATGCACCTGATCATTTCAGACATTTCAATCATGTTCCCCATCAGTTTCATCTGCTGCATGGGAAATAACCCAAGTCTGTCCTCATAACAAAAACTCTTCAGCCCAGGTAACTTCCTGGTAAATCGCCTCCGCATCCTTTCCATTGCAATCATAACTCCCCTATAATGTGGATCCCACAGCTGCACACAATACTCTAGCTGTGACCTAACCAACATTTTATACACAGTTCCAGCATAACCTTCCTGCTCTTAAACTCTATGCCTCAGCTAATAAAGGCAAGTATATTTTATGACCTCTTAATCACTATACATACCTGTAATGCTATTTTAAGGAACTAACGGTCCCTCTGATCCTCACTGCTTCCTCGGATCCTATGGTTTACGATGTATTAACTTGCCTTGTTTGTCCTGCTCAAGTGCATCATGTCACACTTATCTGAACTGAATTACATTTGCCATAGATCAGCTCATCTGACCAGCCCATCTACACTTTCCAATGTCTAAAGCTATCCTCCTTGCTATTTGACACTCCAATTTTTATATAATCCACGAACATACTGATTAACTGTCCTAAATTCAAATCAGAATCATTTATATGCAAACAATAAACAGCATCAAGCCCTGTGGAACGACCTTGATACAAGTTTCTAGTCAAAGAAGCATCCCTCAACCATTACTGTTTCCTTCCTGCCACTCCGCCAATTCTGGTTCCAAATAACCAAATTTCCTTGGATCCCCATGGCATTTTATGTTTGTCATCACTTCCCATGCGTGGCCTTAACAAGAGCTTTGCTGCATCAAAAGCATTGTCCTCATTGTCACACCCGGTCACCTGCCATGAAAGATTCAATCAAGTTGGTCAGACATGACCTGTCTTAACAAAACCATGTTGACATTTCTTGACTGATCTATGTCTCTACAAGTGCAGATTAATTCCCTCGCTCAGAATTGCCTTCAATAGTTTCCAACTAAGGCTAGGTTTACTGGCCTGTAGTTATAAAGGTCAACAAGACAGAAAAATATGCCCTTCAGCCCATTGAGTCTGCACTGGTCAAAAACAACCATCTAACTATTTTAGTCTCATTTCCAGGGCTTGACCCATAGCCTTGCATGCCTTGGCATGGCAAGTGTACATCTATGTATTTCTGGTCAGACTACATTTGTACACAGTTTTGGGACCATATGTCAGGAAGGATGTACTAGTCCTGGAGCATGTTCAGAAGAAGTTCATGAGAATGAATCCAGGAATGAAAAGCGGAGGAAAGTTTGAGGATGCTCGGTCTATACTTGATGGAATATAGAAGGATGAGGGGTGATCTAATTGAAAAATACAGAATACTGAATGGCCTGGATAAAGTTGATGTTGGGAAGATGTTTCCATTGGTAGGACCCAAAGGAATAGCCTTAAAGTAAAGGGAAGACCTTTTAGAATGGATATAAGGAGAAACTTCTTCACCCAGAGAGTGGTGAATCTATGGAACTCATTGCCATAGAAGGCTTTGGAGGCCAGGTCATTGAGTACATTTAAGACTGAGATAGATAGGTTCTTGAGTATCAAGGGAATCAAGGGTTACAGGGAAGAAATGGGAGAATGGGGTTGAGAAACTTATCAGCCAAGACTTCTCAGACACACCAATCTAATATGGCAACAGCTAGGAGTCACAACATCATAATAATCACAATAAATGCACTGCTTGGAAAGGGTGCTTGTGGCCAATTTCATTGTGACTTTCAAAAGTGAATTGGATAATTATCTGAAGAGAAAATACAAACGAGTGGCTCGAGATCATAAGCTTCTATAGAGAACTGATGTGGACATGTGGAGCTGAATGATCTCCTTCTATTGTGCATCCAAAGATGTTGCAGGGATATGCTAAGTACTGCAAGGAAGATGGGTATTGTAATGATTGTAACAAGGTCAGCCAGGCAGACCTCATAGAATATGAGTTCCTTGATTGGGGCTGGTGAACTCGTCGAATTAGGGAGCAGTAGGTGATAGATAAGAACAGGAGTGTCAGTCATCCTGTTCATTCTGAGAGCTTGGTCTGAGGGAGTTGGATTAATATCAGGGACTCTCCACATGCAAAGAAAGGGTGACTTGGTGATGTAATACCGGCCTCTGTGGAGTTATTTCAAATGTCATTTTCAAATGCGCTGCAATTATTTTCTCTTCCTCATGAAGAAATACATTTTGCCTTTGTTAAGTGCTGTGCTAGGAATTGGTTTTAGACCCCTGGAAATTCACTAACTGTGTATTTTTGTTTGTTCAATTAATAATCTCCATGAAGCATTTGGGATTTTTTTCTGTATTGGCAGTTGATAGTGTTAAGTATTTAGTTGTCTTGCCAGTTCTCAGTATTTGAAATTATTTAATCTATCCTTCACTCAAGTATTAATAAATATTTCCTTTCAGCCTAGCTTTTTCAGTTATCCATTTGTATCTTTGCAGTTGACCTTTTTTCAAACTGTACAACTAGGATTTGGTCCCAGACACTGTCAAAACTCAAATAATTTTGATCACTTTTATCACCTTGAAGTTCTACAACTTTGATTTTACATACGTTGTAAGTAGCATTTAACATTATCAAACTTATTTAGCTTACTGACACAGCAAGGGGAGGTGTGTGTGGGTGGGGGGTGGGAATGGGGCGGCTCGGTGGTTCAGTGGTTAGAACTGCTGTCCCAGGTTCAATTTCAGCCTTGGCTGACTGTCTGTATGGAGTTTGTACATTCTCCCCATATCTGCGTGGGTTTCCTCCGGGCACTACGGTTTCCTCCCACAGTCCAGAGATGTGTAGGTCATGTGAATTTGCTTTGCTAGATTGCCCATTGTGCTAGGTGCATTAGTCAGAGAGAAATGGGTCTGGTTGGGTTACTCTTCAGAGGGTCGGTGTGGACTTGTTGTGTAGAGAATCTAATCTAATTAGTGTCAGACAATAAGTTTCATAATTTGCTGTTAGTACGTTGTTCATGGTGTTGCAAATAGGTTAAGCAAAAATTTGAAAAGAATTAACAGTTGCTTCCTCTGTAACAGGAGTGAATCATGTATTAAAACCCTCACAGAGCTACTGAAAAATATGGTGAAATGATTAACAAAGTTGAATAGATATTTAAATTGTTGGATTTGTGTCAGGGAAATCAGACAGAAAGCTTACTCAGCAATACTGCCTTAGGTTTAGCTAACCAGCATTCATATGAGTTCAATGAAGGATGTATGATATATAAAGGAAGGTATAAATAGGGACTAATAAAAGGGCTTTTTCAGCAATGGAGGTGAAGTAGACCAGACAGAGTCAAAGGTGGCTCAATGAACAAAGTGTAAATGGGGTTGAACCTTAACTCTGGAATCAGCCTGCAAGATAAGCCAAGGAGGAATACGAAGCATGTTTCCAAATTAGGACACTTCCACTTTTTCATAGGGTATAATCCTACTAAAAATTGGCCGGGATCAATTTCAGGGAGTTTCATGGAGGATTTCCCTCTGTGAGCTCTAATGCGAGTTAGCCCATACAATTTTCTACATCCACCATATTACAGATACTCCACAACCCTATAATGCCATACTAATGCTATCATACACTCACTAGCAATGGAAAAACTCACTGCTTCAAGGATTTTTAGGCACTGAAGTCCTCTGACCAGAATACATTCGGTGCCACTTCAGTGTTTCCTTCAAGTGTTCAGCAAGGAGCAGATCTGATTCAACCACTAAAGTAGGGGGCTGAACTGATAAGCAGCAGGAGGTTTCTTTGCCCATGGTTGACTTGCTACCATGCAATTTTATTAGATCCAGAGGCAATTTTGAGGATATCTCCATCCCAATTGTATGCCACTGTGCCGCCACCTCTGCTGGATCTCTCCTGCCAATGGGACAGGACATACCCAAGGACTATGATGGCGTTGTCTAGAACATTTTGTGTAAGATAGAATTCCATGAGTATGTTTACAGCAGGGCATTGCTTGACTAGTTTGTGAAACAGCTCTCCCAACTTTGGCAGTGACCCCCAAGTGTTATTCAGGAGGACTTTGCAGGATCAACATGGCTGTGTTTGCTGTTGTCATTTTGCATGCTTCGGCTGATGTCCAGTGCTCTGTCTATTTTCACTTTCTTTTAGAGATTTTCCAGCAGGTAGTACAACTGACAGGCTATTATAGAGGCAGTTGAGACCTGTGTGTCTGGCATCAAATGTAAGATGGATCAGGTAAGGAAGGCAATTTCATTCCCTCTAGGGCATTAGTGAACTGAATTTTATGACTATCTTTTCATGGTCATCATTATACTTGATTCCAGATGTTTTATTGAATTCAAACACAGCTCTGAGAATGTTCAGCGACAACAGTATTTAGTCATCGCCTGGTTGTTACACACATTACACAGGCAGAACGCTTTCATTACAGACTTATTAAACTGTACTGCTCTAGGTGTCTGATTAACACAATTTACCCTAGAATGGCCTCATGGCTTTCAATTAGATCCCATGTCTTGAAACTGAAGAAACGTTTAGTCCACACATGTGGCAGCCATTTTGTATATTCAATGTGCATTTGTGATGTAGGGGAGTATGAAAACGAAGATAAGTTGCACTCCAGAGGATAAGCTGCAGGCTCAGTCTGTTAATCCAGATGAATCTCTACTCCCCACAAACCTTCACCTTCATTTCTTCCTCACAACTCAATCAGTTCTGAGTTTCTACAGTTTCTCCTCCACCCCTTTCATTTAAGGCTTCATTTCCCAATATCACCACCAAGCCCCAAACCTACAGTTTAGTTATGGAAACAATTGCACTACCTTTTTTTGCTAAATTACAGTGTGTATCTGATAACAATCTCTGTGAAAGAAAAATGCAGCCAAATCATTACTTGGAGCATGCCCCAAGATGTTGGGGAATGCCAGCCAGGAGAGAGAGTAAGCATCAAGGTGGAACTACTAGTTATCTACTCAGACTTTCATGTCAGGAATTGTCACCTTCCAGTTTCTCTCCACTGCCTGCGAAAATAGCACCTTTCAAATAAATGAGGCAAGATTAAGTATTAACGCAGATGTCAATACATGCAAATAGGCCTCTCACACTCACTGGCAAGATTCTCATCTTGCTTAATTGGACTTTTATTTTCTTGATGTTGAGAATCTTTTTTTGATCTTGTCACATTTTCCCAATTGACTCATCATTGCCCACATGGATCAGGAGCTTAATACAACAAATGGCCTCTGTTCCTAATCTACCCACATTTTTATTCATTGTGATTGCAGACTGTGCACATGCATCATTTATCTCCTGCCAGTTCTGTGCATGGAAACCTTCCATTAATATTTATCATGGTTAACCAGCAAATGAGTTACTTAGTATAAGAGAACACTTTGAAACTCCTACATGAGGTAGGAGACCTGATATGTTAAATGCTACTTTAACTGTGCTTTCACTGGTTTCTCAAGACCTGTCACCTTCCCTCTCATATTTCTCTAGATCTTCTGAGAATTGCCATCTTCTTGTTGGTACCGCACAGCACTTGCCTATTGCCATCCTGCCTACTAATTTTACAATGTACAGAAGGTCCCCAATTTATGAACATCCAACTTACAAACACTTGTACTACAATTGCAATCCCTTACAGGGGTGTAATTTTAAAGAACTGACTTATCAGCACTTGCTGTACTTAAAAATGGCTATTTTATAGTGTTCAGACTTGTGGACAAATCCACTTGCAAATGGACTCAAGAATGGAACATATTCACAATCTATGGACTTCCTTCATTAAAACTAAAACTTATATCACCAGGCACAAAATCATTCATGACTTCATCTACATTAACTCTGCAATTTCCTCCAGTCTATGACTCTTCCTCAGCTTTCCCAGTCCTTGGATTGCAGCTGTGTATTCCCCTTCCTTTCCTTTTCAGTAATGGTGGTAGAACTTACAGTTTAATTTCTTTTCTTAATAAATCCAAATACATCTTACTTCCTTTCTCACCTTTAAAAACCTTGCCAAAACTCATTAATTCCTAACAAGCTTTCATTTACTTCCCCTAACTCTTCCATTAAGGTTTGGAGTCTGCTATGTGAAACACCTCAGGGTGTTTTCTATGTTAAAGATTCTGTACAAATGCTAGCTGCAGTTAATTTTGATATTCCCATTAATATTCCATGTAGCTGTTCATAAAGAAGCAGAGAGATGAACAACATCTTCTTTCTAATTTCCTTTTTCACAGTGACGTATCACTCTATAATGTCCTTTCACATGTAGGAATCCAATTATATCCAGCTCAAATTGATGCTGTAAAATTTACCTTTCTCTCTCTCTCTAACCCCCTCTCGTAATTCATCTACTTTCTATGAAGGTTTTTTTCTTAAAATACGTTATAGACAGTCACAACCCAGTTCCCACTGGGAAGATGCACCGTGTAGTTTTAAAAAAAAGTTGTTAAATTCACAGATATGCCATAGGAATAATTCATGTGGAAGGTAAAATTCATATTGAATTGGGAGCAGGTTCTTTTCTGAAGCTAGGATTAAGGCACATTATCAGAACAGATTCAATAAAACTTTTCTTGAGATTTAAGCAAAATAAGGAATTAGATTTATATATTACCGTGTCTGATGTCCCACAGCAATTTCCTGTCAATTATGTGTGTATTGATGTGTATTTACTATTATAGTATGGAAAATGTTGCAATCAACAAGCGCCCCACAAACAGGAAGATGGCAAGAAGCTTCTGTGGAGAATTAATTGAGGTGCAAATATTGGATAAGATACAAGTGGTAACTCCTCTGATTCTTCACCAAGTCATGCTATATGGTCTTTTTATGTCAGTCAAAAATAAACATCTCATCTGAAACATGACACCTCCAGCAATGCTACATTCCCTTATTACTGTGTTGGTGGCACAGAGCTTGAACCTATATCCTCTGATTCAAAGGTGGTAAGTGTTCACCCTGATCCACACATGTACCTCTGCTGTTTCTGGCCTAATAATTCTTAATGTTAAGATTTGTTGGTGAACATTGGAAAAAGGAACACTTAGCAAGATTTTACTTCCAGGGCCAAATCAATCTGAACACATTATGCAGATAGGCTGCTAGACACACAGCGGCTGACCCACGATCACAGCTCCTGGTGAACAAAGCTCCATTGCTGGAACTTACGATAACTCAATTTAGTAATGAATTCCATTTTGTAACATTTTTATATTTCATCATGATGAGAATTCAAACTTAGCGCTAATTTATGCCAAAATTGCATGTCACTTATATTCCTGATACTTTGATTGGAAAATTTGAGAATACGAATGTTTGGTCAAAGCAAGCTACCATCATGAAAATGAGGGCTTACAGTATTCTCGTTAGAGTGGAAAAGGAAGAGAGCATAAAGCATTCTTTACATTTCAAGTCTGTGTTTGTATACAGAGTATAAAGCCATTACAATTATAGTTCACATCATTTCCTTTACATGGAAGAATAAGTCACAGTCACATTGCAAATCCTAAATAACACAAAGTTTATGAGATTAGATTAGATTCCCTACAGTGTGGAAACAGGCCCTTCAGCCCAACCAGTCCACACCGAACCTCCGAGGAGTAACGCACCCAGTCCCATTTCCCTCTAACTAATGTACCTAACACTATGGGCAATTTACCTTGGCCAATTCACATGACCTGCACATCTTTGGACTGTGGGAGGAAACCGGAGCAAACCCATGCAGACACAGGGAGAATGTGCAAACTCCATAATCGCCCAAGGCTGGCATCAAACCTGGGGATCCCTGGGGATCCTGGTGCTGTGAGGCTGTAGTGCTAACCATTGAGCCACTGTACCACATCCTATAGATTCAGATAAATCTATAGGACAATTTTGCAATTAGATAATTTATAGCAAGAGTAATGAGATATGAAGAAATGTGATGCAGCTTTCTGCAGATTGCCAAATATTACAACGTGACAAAAGGTGAGCCCAACAAATTCCTCCACGTGCTCTTTGCTATACGATTGAAGAACAATTTATGGAAATTAGTTCATGATTTTGGTACACATAACACAGAGCAGTCTGTATTTAGTGTTAGTTATGTTTACTTAGTATGAATGTTAATAAAACAAAATGGTCATTGGACTTGAAAAACAGCTAAAATTGAAAATGGTTCCAAAGAACGTTGGAAATAAAATTCACCTGGTTAATAAATTCAAATGACATGTTATTAACTCCAGTGTTAGTCTGGCTAACTACATATATCAATTAAAATATTTTATATCAAAAATTACAGTATGATCTGAGTTGTATATGTGGAAAATACAAATTGGCTTTATAGGGTTGGATCTTCAATATAAACAAACGAACTGTAGCGATTTGAATTTGAAAATATCTACAAGGAAGGTTTTGATAAATAGGTTCATAATATTTCACAATATTATCCTTAGCCAAGTTGCTGGAATACTTTACATTAATAAAATAGAATCATTGTCAATGAAATAGAGTTGAATAGGAATCCATTACTGACTTTAAGCACTATCATACTCAACTGGGTAACTGAACAGTTAAGTTAGTGTCATCAGTAAACTATGGTCCATTACAATATATTATTCATATTTATTATTTAATATGCCCACCTTAATGTTATTCTGTGAATTGTTTATAGAAAAACAGCAGCACAGATGTTGATTTTCAAAGCATCATTGAACTGAAATGAATGCATATGACTCAACCATTCATATCAGATCAAAACCACAACAATATTTCATAGTAGCAACTAACCTTCTGTATTTGATATGTTCTTGATAACTATTAGTGGATTGAATCATTATTTTTGCTTTTGCTTCTCTCCAACTGAATAATTCAAGATGGGATAATTAGATACTAGCTTTTGAAGATATTGCATGACCATGCATTAAAGGAAGTGCTGTTGTCTTTCTGTTTTGATTTAAATCCTTTCACAGACTAAATAGAATAATGTTGTTAAGGCCAGCATTTGTTGCACATCCCTAATTTCCCTTGAGAAGGTGGTGCTTGAGCCATCTTTTTGAACCAATGCAGTTCATCTGGTGTAGGCATATGTGTATGTTGTTAGGAAAGGAGCTCCATCTTTATGGTTCCGTGACAAAGAAAGAATGATATTTCATGCAGTGGCCATGATGTAAAACATTTTTTAAAGATTTTAAAACACATGAAGGGGTGTGGGAAGAAAGTGGAATGTGGCTTTGAGATAGAGTATCAACTATGATCATATGAAATGGCAGAGAAGGTTGGAAGGGCAGAATAGCTTACTTCTGCTTCTCATTGCTATGCTCTTCCATCACTTAGTTGGTAATTGGGAGATAGCTGATTGGCTCAATTAGATTGTTAAAGTATGTCTGGACAGGACATATGCAAGCAAATATGGTTAGATAGATGCCAGTGTTGTAGCTGTACTGGGGCAGTTTGGCTTGAAGTTCAGCTAGCTTTGGAAGACTAGTCTTCAGTACTACAATGAAATGCTGTCAGGTCTCATAGACTTTGCTGAATTCACTGTCTTAAGTAATTTCTTGATATCACATGGAGTGAACTGAACTGTCTAGAGACAGGCATCTGTGGTGTTGAGGATCTCAGGTATAGACCAAGATAAATCA
Organism: Hemiscyllium ocellatum; assembly: GCF_020745735.1. Taxonomy (NCBI): domain Eukaryota; kingdom Metazoa; phylum Chordata; class Chondrichthyes; order Orectolobiformes; family Hemiscylliidae; genus Hemiscyllium; species Hemiscyllium ocellatum. The sequence continues at coordinate 50,846,560 of NC_083402.1, forward strand.
TCCTTTTGGCACTTCTGATGGAAGCTGATTGTAAATGCCTTGTCATTTGCTTTTCTTAATAAAAGGGATCTAAAGTAATTTCTGCCTAGCCTTAAAAGAACTACCTGGTATAGATTACGACAGTGTAAATCAAACCTAAATCTGGCTACATTTTCAAATGTTATATACTAAAACTCTCAAATCATTTTTTCTTCCATTGTCCTCTATGTAGTTTCAATTTTTTTTAATTTTTAAATGACATTTTGTATTGTGTAATTTTTCAACCTACTTTTCTTATCCGTTTTTTACTTTCATGCACATATCATTGGAATCTAACCTCTTGTTTATTTACATTCCTGATCAATAAATAAATTGCCATTCTGCCAAAAGTGTGATAAATGTTTCTTGAAATATTCATTTCACTAGTTGTGGTGTTAACAATTCATGATCAAAAACCAATAGATTGAAATCATTCTGTATCATTTAACAACAAACATGCCAATGGGTTCAAGATTCCATGTCAAGTTCCTATTCCCGTAACAAAAGGTAATATTCCATTTGTTTTGTTTTAATTAAAGTTAACACTTTTTTGAAATTGTGGATGAAGCATTTTATTCCCCTATATAATAATGAAATGGTTGGTAATCAAATTTCATGGAAATTCAAAAAAGATCACAGTTTTATCCTTTTGCTGATCTGGCCTTTAAACTCCTTCTCAACGCCCATGCTGTCACGATTGCCTTAATAACTGTTCTTGTTCCTTCAGCCATGCTGCTCCGACCTCTAAAAACAATTCTCTAGCACATATTCACAGGCACAACTATTGCTTTGCACCAACAGCGAGCACCACCAAACTAGATCTTTCCATTGCTTGCTCTTAGCTCAAGACTGGATTAGTTGCATCAAGTAAATATGGCTAACTGACTTAGAAGCAGTAATAGGCTATTCAGATCATCGAGTCGCCTCCCCCTTTCAAAATAATAATGGATCTGATATTCAACTCCATTTTCCTGCCTTCTCGCATAAACCTTGATTTCTTCACGGATTAAACATCTGTCCACCTAAGCCTTGACTATACTTCATGTTGTAGACTCAACATCCCTCTAAAGTAAAGAGTTCTATAGACTTAAAATACCCTGAGAAAAGAAATTCCTTGTCAACTGCCCTAAATGTGCAACCCCTTATTCTGTGATTATGCCCTCTGGTCCTAGACTTTCTATATCTACCCTGTTAAATGTTTTAAAAATCTTGTATGTTTCCATAAGATCGCCTCTCATTCTTTCATACTTCAGCGAGTATGGGCTCAATTTATTCTCTTCATACAATCCCTCCATTCCTGGTATCTGGCTAGTGAACCTTCTTTGAACTGTCGCCAATGCCAATCTTCCCTTGGAAAAGGGGTCCAAAGCTGTTCACAATACTCGAGCTGTTGTCTGACCAGTGCCTTGTGCAGTTTTAGCAAAAACTTGTATGCTTATATATTCCATTCCCTTTGAAATAAAAGCCAACATTCTATATTATTCATTGAACCTGAATAATATGGGCATTTGAATCACAACTTTCAGCTGCAAAATAACTCTTAGCTTCTTGTGAGCCATCCCAACATCCAGCACTTTTTCGGAGATCTAACTGCAATGCAGCTGTCTAAATAAAATCCCAGAATTTGGCCTGATGGTAGAGATATGCAGAGGATTGCAATTTCTCTTGGGATTTACCTCACTGTGACCCTTACAGAAAGTGATGCAGCTCAGTTGCTTCCTTTTCAATACAGTTGCAAATCAGGACATGTCACAAGATCTGCACTCTCTCACACACACACACAAACTCACTGACCTTGAGTCCCGGTAATCTTTTGAACTGTTCTTCAGTGACATCGAGTGATCGATTAAACCCCTCCCCTTTTCGAGCAACTCATGGAATTCCCTGTTCCAGAAATGTTACTCATCACAAATTGTGAGCTTGCGCAGTACAATCAAATGGATATAACTGGCGAATTTCAACACATCCATCTCTTGGGAAAAAGAAAACTTTACAACAATGAAATTTTCTTCACAATGGCTTTGAAATTATGGACTAGCTCTTACCATGAATCTCTAATAAGTAGTTTATTACAGACTGCACAGTAACTTTGATTAACTTTCAGCATATTTACAAACTTTAAAAGCTTAACTCAAACAAGCAAATAAAAAGTACATGTAACAAGCAAGATTAGCAGGTTTTAAACATAATAGCATTAACCATAATTTAGCACCAATGTTCTTTCTAATGTCCTTCCTTTCTTTAACTCTGTAAAGAAGTTTTCAGTGAAGTGCACAGCGTAAATGTCACTCTTTACACCAGTTGCAATTGAACTTTAAGTTAATTTTTTCAAACTGAAACAAGGCAATACCTTAAGACAACAAAATCAAAACGGTTTGTGTACCACCAATTAATCTATTGACTGATCCTTCCCTGCTACAAGTATGTTGCATTTGTCAGATTTAATTACTGCATGCTTTGATATCTTTTGATTTCTCCAGATCCCCTCCAAAGCATGTTTTACCTAATTTTTTCCAAGCAATGTCCATAGTTTCCTCATTCTGGACTTTGATTTGCCTTTCCAACATGTAGGAGAAAATGAGGACTGCAGATGCTGGAGATCAGAGTCAAGAGTGTGGCGCTAGGACAAGTACAGCAGTTCAGGCAGCATCCGAGGTGCAGGAGAATCGACATTTCGGGCATAAGCCATTCATCAGCAATAGGCCTGTGGGCCAGGGGGCTGAGAGATAAATGGGAGGGGGCCGGTGTTGGGGAGAAGGTAGCTGAGAATACGATAAGTAGATGAAGGTGATAGGTCGGAGAGGAAGGTGGAGCGGGTATATGGGAAAGGTGATGGACAGGTCAGGAGGGGCTGCTGAGTTGGAGGCTTGGGACTGGGATAATGTGGGGGAGGGCAAATGAGGAAACTGGTGAAATCCACATTGACCCCGTGTGGTTACAGGGTCCCAAGGCAGAATGTGAAGGGTTCTTCCTCCAGGCGTCGGGTGGTTAGGGATGGAGGAGGCCCAGGACTGCGTGCCCTTGAAGGAGTGGGAGGGGAAGTTGAAGTGTTCAGCCACGGTCGGGTTGATTGGTACAGGTGTCCCAGAGATTTTCTCTGAAACAATCTGTAATTTGGCGTCCTGTCTCCCCAATATAGAGTAAATCACATCAGGCGCAACAGATACAGTAGATGACATTGGTGGAGGTACAGGTAAATTTCTATCGGATATGGAAGGTTCCTTTGGGTCCTTGGACAGAAGTGAGGGAGGAAGGTATGGGCGCATTTTTTGCACTTCCTGCAGTGGCAGGGGAAGGTGCCGGGAGTGGGATGTGGTCTGGTGGCAGTGGTGTAGATCTGAGGAGAGAGTCGCAGAGGGAATGGTCTCTCCGGAACACTGATAGGAATGGGAAGGGAAAAATATAGCTGGTGGTGGGATCCCAAAGGACACCAGATGATGAATCATGTAGTCTTCCATGCAATTCACAATCTGCATCCTTCCAATTCTTTTGGTGTTCTAAGCAGTGTTTTGATAACTGCAGACTTACCTGGATTCCTGCTTCTGGATCTTGTATCTTAATATTATCAGGGAGAAAGTGAGGACTGCAGATGCTGGAGATCAGAGCTGAAAATGTGTTGCTGAAAAAGCGCAGCAGGTCAGGCAACATCCAAGGAGCAGGAGAATCGACGTTTCAGGCATGAGCCCTTCTTCAGGAATGAGAAAAGTGTGCCAAGCAGGCTAAGATAAAAGGTAGGGAGGAGGGACTTGGGGGAGGGGCATTGGAAATGCGATAGGTGGAAGGAGGTTAAGGTGTGGGTGATAGGCCGGAGTGGGGTGGAGGTGGAGAGGTCAGGAAGAAGATTGCAGGTTAGGAAGGTGGTGCTGAGTTCGAGGGTTGAGACCGAGACAAGGTGGGGGGAGGGGAAATGAGGAAACTGAAGAAGCCTGAATTCATCCCTTGTGGTTGGAGGATTCCTAGGCAGAAGATGAGGTGCTCTTCCTCCAGCCGTCATGTTGCTATGGTGGAGCGATGGAGCAGTTCAAGGACCTGCATGTCCTTGGGGGAGTGGGAGGGGGAGTTGAAGTGTTGAGCCATGGGGTGGTTGGGTTGGTTGGTCCGGGTGTCCCAAAGGTGTTCTCTGAAACGTTCCGCAAGTAGATGGCCTGTTTCCCCAATATAGAGGAGGCTACATCGGGTGCAGCGGATGCAGTAAATGATGTGTGTGGAGGTGCAGGTGAATTTGTGGTGGATATGGAAGGATCCCTTGTGGCCTTGGAGGGAAGTAAGGGGGGAGGTGTGGGCGCAAGTTTTGCATTTCTTGCGGTTGCAGGGGAAGGTGCCAGGAGTGGAGGTTGGGTTAGTGGGGAGTGTGGACCTGACAAGGGAGTCAGGGAGGGAGTGGTCTTTTCGGAATACTGATAGGGGAAGGGAGGGAAATATATCCCTGGTGGTGGGGTCCATTTGGCGGTGGCGGAAATGGCGACGGATGATACAATGTATATGGAGAATGCTGGGGTGGTAGGTGAGGACCAGTGGGGTTCTGTCCTGGTGGCGAATTAGAGGGGCAGGGCTCAATGGCAGAGGAGCGGGAAGTGGAGGAGATGCAATGCAGAGCATCGTCAAACATCGTCAAACTGGGCGGCACGGTGGCACAATGGTTAGCACTGCTGTCTCACAGCGCCTGAGACCTGGGTTCAATTCCCGACTCAGGCGACTGACTGTGTGGAGTTTGCACGTTCTCCCTGTGTGTGCGTGGGTTTCCTCCGGGTGCTCCGGTTTCCTCCCACAGTCCAAAGATGTGCGGGTCAGGTGAATTGGCCATGCTAAATTGCCCGTAGTGTTAGGTAAGGGGTAAATGTAGGGGTATGGGTGGGTTGCGCTTCGGCGGGTCGGTGTGGACTTGTTGGGCCGAAGGGCCTGTTTCCACACTGTAAGTAATCTAATCTAATGTCTGGGGGAAATTGCGATCTTTGAAGAAAGAGGCCATCTGGGTTGTTCGGTATTAGAACTGGTCCTCCTGGGAGCAGATGCGGCATAGACGAAGGAATTGGGAATATGGGATGGCGTTTTTACAGGGGGCAGGATGGGAGGAGGTGTAGTCTAGGTAGCTGTGGGAGTCGGTCGGTTTATAGTAAATGTCCGTGTTGATTCAGTCGCCCGAGATAGAAATGGAGAGGTCTAGGAAGGGGAGGGAGGAGTCTGAGATGGTCCAGGTAAATTTGAGATCGGGGTGGAAGGTGTTAGTAAAGTGGATGAACTGTTAAACCTCCTCGTGGGAGCATGAGGCAGCGCCGATACAGTCATCGATGTAGCGGAGGAAAAGGTGGGGGATGGTGCCAGTGTAGCTGCGGAAGATGAACTGTTCCACATATCCTATGAAGAGGCAGGCATAGCTGGGGCCCATGCGGGTGCCCATGGTTACTCCTTTGGTTTGGAGGAAGTGGGAGGATTGGAAAGAGAAGTTGTTCAGAGTGAGGACCAGTTCAGTCAGTCGAAGGAGGGTGTCAGTGGAAGGGTACTGGTTGGTACGGCAGGAAAGGAAGAAGCGGAGGGCTTTGAGTCTTTAGTGATGGGGGATGGAGGTGTATAGGGACTGGATGTCCATGGTGAAGATAAGGCGTGGGTGGTGTCCCGAACGTAGGTGGGAAGTTCTTGGACTAAGGGGGACAGGACCGTGTCAAGGTATGCAGAGATGAGTTCAGTGGGGCAGGAGCAGGCTGAGACAATGGGTCGGCCGGGGCAGTTAGGTTTGTGGATTTTGGGCAGGAGGTAGAAATGGGTGGTGCGGGGTTGTGCGACTATGAGTTTGGAGGTGGTGAATGGGAGATTCCCTGAGGAGATGAGGTTATGGATGGTCTGGGAGATGATGGTATGGTGGTGGGAGGTGGGGTCATGGTCAAGGGGACAGTAGGCGGAGGTGTCCGCGAGCTGGCATTTAGCCTCAGCGGTGTAAAGATCGGTGCGCCAAACTACCACCGTGGTTTAAGAGCAGTGAGGTTTTGCTGCAGCTCTACAAGTCCCTGGTGAGGCCACAATTGGAATATTGTATCCAGTTCTGGTCACCCTACCATAGGAAAGATACAGAGGCTTTGGAGAGGGTGCAAAGAAGGTTTACCAGGGTGCTGCCTGGACTGGAGGGCTTGCCTTATGAAGAAAGGTTGACTAGGCTTGGACTTTTCTCTCTGGAGAGAAGGAGGAAGAGAGGAGACCTGATCAAGGTGTACAAGATAATGAGAGGAATAGACAGAGTCATAGCCAGAGACTTTTCCCAGGGCAGGATTGACTGGTACGAGAAGTCATAGTTTGAAGATATTAGGAGGAAGGTACAAAGGAAACATCAGAGATAGGTTTTTTACAAAGAGTTGTGAATGCATGGAATGCGTTACCAGCGGTGGTGGTTGTTGGGGAGAATCTGCTATCGGGGTGCCTACATTGGGGCTAGAGAGGGGAGCACCATTATTAAAGCAGACACTGTCAGATACCAGCTAAAACACAGCCATGTAAAGTAAACCCAGCCACTGCAGGACTGTCTGCCTGGGGCCACATTCCTGGGGGATTAGAACATGTCCGTCAGTTTCAGATCATCCTATTACACTCTCATTGTTAATAAAGGAAACCGGTAACTATCGGATAGTGTAAATCGCACCGATACTACACTTGATTGATAAAGTACTTGCTAATGCCTCCGCTGACGTCAAACTCATTCGGGTCCTATGTTAAATGATAATATCTGTATATTCAACTATGGAGAACTATTGTGAACGCCCAGACAGCCAGACGCATGGCAATGAGGAATCCCTTCCAACAATAAACTTTTAATTTACAAGATCGGAAACTGCCGAACCCAGGATGTCTACCCATTGTTCGGCACAGCAGGAGTGGGACAGGTATCTCGGGGCAGTCAATAGAGACACTAATCCCTTCACAGACAGGTGAACCGACCAATGAAAGAGCCGAACAAGGGGAACCTGACCGGGAACTCGAGGAAGCGCGAAGTATAACTGCACCAGATCCGAAGGGAGAGACAGAACGCCTTCTCCAACGAATTTGCATGCTTTTGAATTCGTTGTATAGTTTGCCAGTCTTGATTCTGTAATAAACGGTGTTTTTGCTCCAAACTCTAGCCGGTTTGATCTCTCCTTCCAACGAACACGTAGAGACGAGACCATTCGGTTTCCGTCTCAACAGATGGTGAGCCTGAACGTGGGAAGGGAAAGAGACGACCGCAAGTTGGCCACGTTGGCGGACCGGAGGGCAGACAAACTTTCGGCCGAACTTTTAAAAGGTGAGGAAGCGACTGTTAAAGCAAAGACTTCCAGTAGGTAAATTTTTTCAGTTAGTCAGTCTTTGTCTGCTCCCTGATCCTCACCAACACAAACAGTATTTTTAATTCAGTTTGGCAGCAACGTTGCAGAGTCCATACTGGTAAGCTATTTTCTCACTTCTTCACTAATACCTGCCTGTTATCGCGGTACTGAAGTGACTAATTGATCCATGGCTAGCCTTAAGTTAATGCGCGCTTTTTGAGTTAAGTTAATGCGTGGATTTCGGATCCTGGACGCAGCTTTTTGAGTTTGAGTTTTACGCGTGGATTTTGGATCCTGGACGCGGTTTTTGAGTTAAGTTAATGCGTGGATTTCGGATCCTGGACGCAGCTTTTTGAGTTTGAGATTTACGTGTGGATTTTGGATCCTGGACGCGGTTTTTGAGTTAAGTTAATGCGTGGATTTCGGATCCTGGACGCAGCTTTTTGAGTTTGAGTTTTACGCGTGGATTTCGGATCCTGGACGCGGTTTTTGAGTTAAGTTAATGCGTGGATTTCGGATCCTGGACGCAGCTTTTTGAGTTTGAGTTTTACGCGTGGATTTCGGATCGTGGACGCGGTTTTTGAGTTAAGTTAATGCGTGAATTTCGGATCCTGGACGCAGCTTTTTGAGTTTGAGTTTTACGCGTGGATTTCGGATCCTGGACGCGGTTTTTGAGTTAAGTTAATGCGTGGATTTCGGATCCTGGACGCAGCTTTTTGAGTTTGAGTTTTACGCGTGGATTTCGGATCCTGGACGCGGGTTTTTCAGTAAAGTTTATGCGTGGATTTCGGATCCTGGACGCAGCTTTCTGAGTTAAGGTAAAAGCGTGGCTTACGGAGCCTGGACGCTTTCTGAAATTAATTAATACAGCGCTGACCGCACTTGACTGATTGGATCCTTTCTTTTTTAATAGCACTTTATCTCTGACAACTATCATTAGACACACTCGCTGCTAGCATTCTAAGGGGACAGAGGGCGGATCTCATCTCCTGGATAGGATTTACCTGCACAGGCGTTTGCCTTAGACCGGTTGTTAAGAGCAGAAATCTGCCACGCGAAGGTCAGGCTTTTGAAAAACGCACTGGGTTTAAAGCAGTACCCACCAGGTGAGATCCGTCATGGGGGACTTGAACTTTGGACCACCAAAAATGACCCAATTTCGACCATTACGCCCCGGAGTGCCCTGGTGGCACCTCACGGTCGGCACAGACGTAACTTGGCATGCCCATTTATTACTGGACAGTGTAACAGTGCACAAGACAGCACTGGATCAAGTGTTTAACCAAGCACCCGCCCAAAAAGACCTGATATTGACGAGACTAAAAGAGACCTTCACAGATACGGCGCTAATGACCAAAATTTTAAACGGTCTCCTACTCTCGCCGCAGTATTCAGCGCGGCAAACAATAGCCCTAGGGAAACCCCCTACTGATTGGGCACCACCGACTGCCGAAAAATCCCCGGGGTGGAAAACGAAACTGTTAATCACATTCATCCCACAGTGGCAAGGGGGCCACTGTACCTCCACCACAGCCCCAGTCATTTCGGACGCCCCTGCCAAACATGTCACTAAAACTGGGGACAGGGGACTGCGACAGGCTGAGACGAGAGTAAGGACACACCGACAGTATGCGTGGATTGGCATGTATGTGGATGAAAACCAGTGTGGGGCCGGCCCAGTGAGAGAGGGAGTGAGTGAGTGAGTGCAGTGATTTTTAACAGACGTGGCGAACGGAGGTGTCGCAGCAAATGTTTCGTCCCAGATCTTGGTGTACAGTGGACCGGCGCCATCAGCCTGAGTGACGGAGAGGGACCGTGGAAAGCCGCCCAGCAGCCGAAAGCAGTTTTACTGCTGTCGGAGTACGTGAGTATTGTTCCCTACACTTAGCGGTTTGGGATTGATCACTTAATGGTCTGGGATTTTTCTCCATAGTCTCATCTTGATTTTTAGGATTAAATACCGCTTGTTCCCCCACTATCACTTTTAATTACTCTTATACTTGGAAAGGAATACCTAGATGTAGGGAGGGGGCGCAGGAAGGGATGGTTGAGCTTTTATTTTAATAACACTACGGTTGTGGAATCCTAAGACGGTAAATCCCGGGGTGTCCCGTGATCACCCTAGTTTTGGCAGGTCACCCTTCTCTGGGTGGGTCACCTTAGTTCTTGGCGGGCTTTCTTGCTTTTGGCGCGAAGGCTCAGGTTGGGCGGGGCCAGCTGACTTTTGGCGCGAACGCTCAGTTGGGGCGGTGCCCGTTCGCTTTTCGCGCGAATGCTCACTCTTGGCAGGATCGCACAGTCTAGAAGGGGCTGCTCGCCTGCGGACGTTCCGCCACCCCATTACCTCAACTACCGCGCCACCACTACACCGATGGGTCTCTCAAGCGTCATTGCCCTACTCCAGGGGATTGCTCGATGAACAGGTCCTCTTCAGTTACTGGGATGTCGATATGAATCATGCCTCTAACCACATCTTCTCTGACAGGTTGTACCTTTCTAACTCTAACGTCCCGACCAACAACATGCGCATTGCCGTATCGCCATATTGTGCGTTTTCATTTACAACGTTTTGTATGTCCAGTGGTTGGCCATCCCACTGCCCGAATATCCCCCAGCCCACTTATTTTGTCTCTCTCTTTTTCCCCCGCTGGTCACAGGCCTCAGGCCTCCAACTAGGACGTGCTACTCAGCACATAGCAGGGTGCTTGGCCCATCTGTCTTCCTCGCGGCCGCGCATTCATCTTTTTGTCCATCGGCATGGGTGTTTAGGCCATCCCTTTTCCCTTCGTGTTCACAAAGTGCCAAGAACGAGGGGGGGCCCACCTACTCCTTCTTCCGTCTATGCCCTCCAAGTTTTAATGCCCCTTCTCACGCACCCATTTTTATCTTTTCTCCCAAGTCCACAGATTTTTTCATTCGCTAAAGCATTATGGACGCTCATTTTAAAGCAATTTCCTCCTGCTACTTGTTCCCCCACCTCAACTTTGCAGCTAGGGAGGGTTGAGCTACTGCTGCCACAGACACGGCCATTTCCAGTCCCTAAAGTGGGTATTAGCAACCGTGCGGGGTGAAGATGCCAGCCAGTCAACCTGGCTGGAATTACACTCTCCGATGCTTTGAATATGCAACCTGTAACTGCCTGACACATACTCCTCTTGCCGATTGTACCGCCCTATCCTACACCCCGCTCTCCATTCCCCATGCCGTGGTCACACCCCTTCATCGTCTCCTCCCAAACCTACACACTTTATGGTCACCGCCGGATCTGGGGTCGTCTTAGCTTTGTCCTTCACTCAGCCTGCATTGAATTCAACTGGGTCTTGCTGAATAGAAGATCCGTGGATCCTTACGCTCCATCTCTTTTAAGGTTTTCAGCTCCCTGAGGTTTTCTACCAGGACACAGTAACTCATCTTCTGGCCTCATCTCTCCATTAGGGCATTTCACTCACTACGCTTCCACTGCCGTGCTCTGCGCCCCATCTTCTTTCCAAAGTCTTATGCTTCCTGAGGTTTTGCTACCAGGACTTTCCCCACTCTCATGCTCCCTGAGGTTTGCTACCAGGATTCGTCACGTCATCTCCAAATAATAAATGGTGCCACCGCCACTGCAAACTTAAAGGTTCCCAACCCCCCTGTTGCACTGTGGGCGCTCACGCCTGCCTTTCATTTTTCTCTGTTACACTCCTGGCCAACGCTCTTTTTTGTCCTCCACCGCACCTACAGTATCGGCAGCACTTTGCCGTCACCTTTTGCTTGAAGGCATCATACATACAATCGCCTCCCACAGGGATCAATACTCAGCTCCTGCCCAACTCCTTCAGTCTCTTCAACTGCGAGTAATCCTCTCCAACTCATCTGTTCGTATCTTTTGCAAGGCGCTGGTTCGCGCTGAGAACAGCAGGATCACCAGGTTCCTTTATGATTCTTTTCCCGGAGTATCTTTTAAAGGCTGTTACTTCCCTCAAACTGATCAAATCCTCAAGTGTCAAACAGAGGAAAGTGCTACACGGACAATTTCTGTCCTGACCTGTCTGACCATCCTTTTATGATACTCTCCCTCTCCCTCTCCTTTACACAGGGATGAAGTCCGATATGCCCGCAGCACCTGCGCATTCTCTTTTGTCTATGCCACACGGCCCTACACACACACAGATTCTTGCATACACAAGGATTATACTTGCACCTCTCGTTTTGTATCTCGTTTGAGGGGACAAGTCCCCTCAGGCAAACAGTCCAATTTCGTCCCACCGCAAATCTCCTAATTGCCCAGAGTTTTACATTGTCCCCCTCTCCATAATCATCATCATCATTTCTTATACTGAGCTGGCTGGAAACACATAGGCCACCGCACGCACCACTTCTCTCATTGCTCCAGGTCGGCGCAACCTAATATATCCCTAAAGTCACTCGATGAGACGGGACCTGACGGGGAGGTGCAGAAAGAGAGGGGATCATGCAACCCCGCCTTGGCACGGTTTCTACGTAGAGTTGGGGTTGCTGCCCTTCTACACCGACATGGCTCTGTTTCACTGATATCTTTGCTCTTCTGGTACTTTATTCTGCTGTCTAAACTCTTCATTGGGCCTTCTCTTGGGATGTCCACCTGGTTTATCATAGACTCCGCTTCGAGCGGGCAAATAGCCGCCAGGATACGGTTGTGCCCTTTAGCTGGTGGCTCAACCCCTTTTTGTCTACATTGGTCTTTCTCCATTGTATAGGCGCCTTTCCTGATGTTACCAATACTTTCTGCCTCACAGTCGCGGATCGCCCCAATATCATACCCAAGTGTCTGGGGGCGAAAATCCCCGCCCTGCCTGCTAGACGGGGTCCCGGCCGCCTTGAGGCTTACGCTGCACGCCCTGAGAGGTTAGGGGGATCTCCTGTGCTGTGTCTTCCCTAACCACACGGTGGAAATTTACCTGCTCTATTGTCCTGTTGCCACAGAGTTGATGGGGATCCTCATCATTTCCACATTAATGACCCTTATCCTAAACGGTCTCCATGAGTGACTCATCAAACGATTGTCCTACGACAACCCCATTGGTTGGGCGCCCCCAGCACGGGCAGTTCCCCAGGGTGCAAATCGAAATTGCTTGCGCCCCTTACCGCGCAGTATCAAGGCGTACCGTAGGCCTTCCCCTATGCAGTCTATTGTAGTTCCCTTCTCACTATTACCAATCCCACTTCCCTCTCGAGGGACTTACTATATTTTTTCGACACAACTCCTGGACGAATGATTTTACACTTCAAACATTGCGTTTTAAAACATACAGGCGCCTGCGCTCCTGCAGCTGCGAGCACACATTCCCATCGAGTCATAACTGCCACTCGTACTATCTTGCATTTGTATCAGTGTCCCGACTTTCATCTCCCCCGTGTAGTGCTGCTGCTCAAATGGACACGGATTATCCTGCTAATTGTCTTCCACACTCTGTGCACGCTTGTTTTAACTTTGTCAGAATATTGCGCTTTGACACCTTTTGCGTGACTGCTCCCCGCAATTACCTCACCGACACTGGACCAGTGTCATGATTAAGTTTTAACATTTTTCCTCTGCCTCTTCGTTATTCGACGAACATTAAAACACCTATACTATAATCTGGCTACCCCTGCCTCGACTGCCTTTTTGTGGCAGCCCGTGCTGGGGAGCCTTTTTCTCTGATTTGAGATCACGAATCCCTCTGACTACCTTTGTGTAAAGTTGTACCCTTTCCCTTACGTGAAACCACTCCGTCCAACTCGCACAGAGTCGCTCTATTTTTATGTGACTCCTCCTGGTAGATATTTTTTCATTGCAATCCTGCCACGTACAGGTCCACAACTCATAAGAAAGGTTATGGGTTTCAGACTGCCTTCATTTTTTCACCATTGTCTTCTCATATCTGCTCCCTCCATTCCTCTTGCACAAATGGTTGAGTACACTCTTCCTGGTTGCATTTGACAGTCCACATGAGCACAGACCTTATGTTCAGGAGTACTGACTGGAGAATTTGAGGACTGCCTCCCGTCCATTCCGGTCTCCCAGACATGCCACCCCAAAGACCCCATACAACACAACACTTTATTTCCCATAGTAGTCACATAGTTCCTGACTGACCCCGCCATATATCACCCTGGTGCTGCGGGGACTCTTTTTACTACATTCCCACAGCCCCATCTCACTGATTTAAAGGTGATGAGGTATCTTTACTTTTCAACCGGACCCCCATACGTTGAGCTCCACCAGGAGACGCCGCTGCCACAAACTCCGACAACACGACAGCCTGTGTGTGATCTCCTAAAAACGGAGAGGGACATATGCAATACATGCTGTAACGTGATTTCCATTCATGAGCCGTGGAACCGGTTTTTCTTCCGGCCGGTTGCGTTAAGGGCGGGCGAGTGGGGACCTGACAGTTATTCTCTCCATCGGTGTACTACCGCCTTTGCATTGGCTAGGGGTTCGGGCGTACTAAATGCTATCTCTCTGGTGCATGTCAGCTGTCTCAATGGCTTTCTTTCGACTACATCTGATCCTGTCGTCCACGGTGCTGCGTGATGTTTCTGCTCTTGATACTACTCATTACTAACTTTGCTTCTTCATGAACACTGAATATGGCCTGGTTGTCCAAAGAGCCCATACTTATTTATTTTGCCCGTTTAAATTGGGGATATGTGAATTGATCCTTCCATAACAGTGGGTGGGTGAGATGTACTGTGTGCCTTAGCAATTGAAACACTGCTGTTCTCGCAAGCGGCCCTTGCGGACTGTCTAATATTCCTGACTGGCCTCAGCCACCCTCGGAGGCCACTGACCATGCTACTGAGCTGCCCACGCCTGTCCTTGGGGTGGTGAAACGGATGTCGGCGTCGATTACTCAATGCAGCACGACTGGTTAGCCAATGACGGGTAAGATCCCTCGGGCGAGGGACAACCTAAGACAGGCACAGTCGCGCGTTGACATCGGAACGGGTGGCCTCCGTTCGTCTCCATTTGATGAGATTTCTGCCTGCTTGCATCCGTGTCGGACGGTTGGACAGCACTGCTGCTCTCTGGAGCATACTGATCTACGGGACCACCGGGGCACAGTACAGTTTCACACTGGGTTTCACATCTCTAGCGGGTACCTAACTGCTGGTACCAGGCTGTTCCTACTCCCTTTCCAAACTTACAACACCTATTTACATTTGCCGGCTCTTTGGACTACAGACTTCCGTTTACTAAATGGCTTACTCATTCTAACGCACTCGCGTACATTTCGCCAGCTCTAAATGACTTATTGCAATGCTTGTCTAATCCTGTGCTTTTCGTTATTTCTGCAGACACTGCCTCAATTACTTCAACTCTTAGTTTAGCTTAGCATGCAGCTGTGACTATCTATTGCTTAATTGTGTAGCGGCGCGTTTTTCAGGGCACCCTTCATCCCCATATGACTGTCTCATTAGAACCGGTGAGTCTGGGCGATACAACACCGGACACCGGTCGCCTCGTGGGGTTGTGTTCCTTACGGGATAAGGGGGTGTGGCCTCTTTCGAGGCCAAGGGAGGGAATGTTGGGGAGAATCTGCTATCGGGGTACCTACATTGGGGCTAGGGAGGGGAGCACCATTATTAAAGCATACACTGTCAGATACCAGCTAAAACACAGCCATGTAAAGTAAACCCAGCCACTGCAGGACTGTCTGCCTGGGGCCACATTCCTGGGGGATTAGAACATGTCCGTCAGTTTCAGATCATCCTATTACACTCTCATTGTTAATAAAGGAAACCGGTAACTATCGGATAGTGTAAATCGCACCGATACTACACTTGATTGATAAAGTACTTGCTAATGCCTCCGCTGACGTCAAACTCATTCGGGTCCTATGTTAAATGATAATATCTGTATATTCAACTATGGAGAACTATTGTGAACGCCCAGACAGCCAGACGCATGGCAATGAGGAATCCCTTCCAACAATAAACTTTTAATTTACAAGATCGGAAACTGCCGAACCCAGAATGTCTACCCATTGTTCGGCACAGCAGGAGTGGGACAGGTATCTCGGGGCAGCCAATAGAGACACTAATCCCTTCACAGACAGGTGAACCGACCAATGAAAGAGCCGAACAAGGGGAACCTGACCGGGAACTCGAGGAAGCGCGAAGTATAACTGCACCAGATCCGAAGGGAGAGACAGAACGCCTTCTCCAACAAATTTGCACGCTTTTGAATTCGTTGTATAGTTTGCCAGTCTTGATTCTGTAATAAACGGTGTTTTTGCTCCAAACTCTAGCCGGTTTGATCTCTCCTTCCAATGAACACGTAGAGACGAGACCATTCGGTTTCCGTCTCAACATGGTGGAAGCAGAGTCATTGGGGACATTTAGATGACTGCTGGATATTAACATGGATAGCAGTGAGTTGAGGGGTGCGTAGGTTGTTACTACATTTTACATTAGGATTAAATCTCGGCACACCATTATGGGCCAAAGGGCCTGTTCTGTGCTGTACTTTTCTATGTTCTATGTTCTATTTGCTCATAATAAACGCTGAACCAAACAATAACTCCCAAGAAAACAATCTTGTTCACTCTTTCTTGGACAAGAATGGAGTGACTTTCTTTTTAAGTATGACATCTTCTCCCCCCTCTCCAATCTAATTCCACTTTAAAAACATTAGACAATGGCTTTGACAAGATTCTGCCTTCTCGGTAAAACCAGACACTGTGAGAAACCAACAAGCTGGAAAAATAGAAATGACAACTTTCTGGCAAAAGCTATTCTGGTTTGGTGTAGTAAAACACATTGATCATTTTGATCATCTTAAACTCAGCAAATTCCAGTACCCAGTCTGGGGCTTCAACTCCCACAAAAGCCCCAAAATTATATGATGATCTCAGCTCAGAATACCAAATGGCATTGTGACCTGATCAGGAATCATGAATGGTTGTTGTTTAAAGTAGGCAAAGTGAGATTCAGAAAACTTACCCAGAGAATAAAGCCACAAGATCCTGCAGTTTTGAAGAAGCAGCAATAAAGTTTAATATATAATGTTAGAACAGAAATATAACCTACGACACACATATACATCTAATAATTTAACGCAGAATTAGCAAGAATGTAATCTCCTAGTATTCGTCCCAAACATTAATTACATCATAGATTAATCTCATTAAACTTCACAAAGAAACACAATTCCCTCTCAAGATCTATTTTGTCATAGACTGCCTCATGATTACTCCTGTTCTAGTCAATCACATTCTTATCCAGAGTTGTGTGAACTCTAAAGCTTCACTTCAGTACGTATTCATAAGTACAAGGTATTCACCAACAGTTATTTTCACCAAGTTAGATCTATTCTGCATTTTCCTGAACTCTAACCTTGCTCAGTTTAGATTAGATTAGATTACTTACAGTGTGGAAACAGGCCCTTTGGCCCAACAAGTCTACACCAACCTGCCGAAGCGCAACCCACCCATACCCCCACATTTACCCCTTACCTAACACTACGGGCAATTTAGCATGGCCAATTCACCTAACCTGCACATCTTTGGACTATGGGAGGAAACTGGAGCACCCGGGGAAACCCATGCAGACACGGGGAAAATGTGCAAACGCCATACAGTCAGTCGCCTAAGGCGGGAATTGAACCCGGGTCTCTGGCGCTGTGAGGCAGCAGTGCTAACCACTGTGCCACCGTGCTGCCGTGCCGCCGAGTTATATCAATCAAATACAGCTGATGGGCCTTCCAACATTCACTCAGATTTTTTTTAAATCGACCTGTTTAGAAGTGTTATACCACAACTTGGAGGCAGGCAGGACTTGAATCCAGGCCTCCAAAAGTAAAGACACTACCATTACAGCAAAACGGCCCTCCACCCTCACTTTTTTTTAAAAAAACAGATATGCTCTTGCACACAGTTGAATCTTTCCATAATGCAGGCAGAGGTCAGCTAATCATTTTGTACATTCAAATCATGCCTGTATTCCATGTGTCTGGAATATTGCACTCAGATGAGTTCTTCACAGACAACCTTGGTAGAAACGGAATCTCAAGGTTACCTCCTCAACCCTTTTTCCTCTTGAGAAAGGATAGTAGGTTCATGTTTCTTTGAAGGACTGCTGCTTCACCAACCCCCATTCCCAGTAGAAGTCTCAGTAATCGGTTGGATAGGAGGACGGACTGCTTTGCTGCCTTCCAAGCTCCTTTAAGCACTGTTTCACAATGAGGCGGTGTACTCTAGCTGACCTTGCAAGACTTTGATGTAGCGCTCAGACATTGCGATGCAATGAAAGCTGTGACTTCAATCATCAGATTCAATATCAGGGTGGGGTCCTCAACTATGCTGATGGAGTTGGAATGGTTATCTTACAAGCTCTGGACATGCCAAACATGCCTATTATCGGACAAGCCAAACAGAGAACAGCGAGGGAATTCCTAGAGGCATGGCACTCATCCACAGATTCAATCAATAAGCACATCGATCGACCTGGACCCAATATAGCGACACTACAACGGACAGCTGGAACTGACAACCGGAAGCGGCAGATTCAAACCACTACAAATGCCAGAGGAAAGATCACAGAAGCGCTTCACAGGAGGCTCCCAAGCACTAAGGATGTCACCTAGACAGGGGACGAAACATCTGCAACACAAATTCCCAGCTCGGCGAACAGAACCACACAACGAGCACCCGAGCTACAAATCTTCTCCCAAACTTTGAATGCTTAATACTGGTTTGCACAAAACAATTATTCAAAGGAGTAAGCAGTGTGCACCTGGAATTACCTTGAATGGGTCAAGCTAATTCTACCACAAACTCCTTGGCATTTTATAACCATAACGTGCCTTGACAAAGTATTGTCATCTACCTATATATCAATTATTTATTTAAAAATGAATATTGTTTTCAAATTTCCTTTGAGGTGATATTACAATCAGAATGCTTTATGAGTAAAAATAGATTTGTGCTTAAAATTTGTGGCAGCTCCCTTACTAACCTATTGCTTACAAGATATTCTGTGAAAATATTTCTTACTTAGTGGGTGTCTGTGTACTAAGTATCAGACATTATAATGAGATAGCCAGGCAGAAACATTCATGATGATCGATAAATCGCAGCACTTCGTGGGCAGTTAGGAATCAGGTGAAGCACAGAGAAGGAACACAGCATTCTTTTGACAATCTGGCACACTGCAGTACTGCTTTGTGATGACATTGATTGGGCACATATGAGTAAAGGGAAACTGAAAGCTCACACAAAATCGCTGGCTGCTGAAAGCAATACTTTACTGGAAAGAGAGCTTGAATGAAGTTATATAGTCATCAGCCAGTACACATCTCCAATTGCAAAGCAGGTTAGAAGAGAAAGAAATCACAGCTTTATCTGTGAAATGATAAACAGTTGATTGACCAGCGCTTAACGCGATAAAAAGGATTTCACCTTATAGTTCCCCAACCAAGGCCATCCATGATGTACCATAATGTGCTGTTAGCCTGCTTTTTTTCTGAACTGAACTTACTGCTCATGGAAATTACATAATTTCATACTTTGAAGTAAAAAAATCATTGAATATCCATTTGCTGGCCTTACAATCTTGGCAAGTATTTGTAAAGTGCTCCATCATTTTGATATTGTGTCATACTAACTACATTTCTTAAGCACAGAAATCATAGAATCTCTACAGTGTGGAAGCAGGTTATTTGGCCCATTGAGTTCACACCACCCCTCCAAACAGCACATCACCCAGACTCACCATGCCAACACTTTGCCCAATTATTTTCTATGGCCAATCTGCCTAACCTGCACATCTTTGGACTGTGGGAGGAAACTGAAGCATCTTGAGGAAACCCACGCAGACACGGGGAGAATATGCAAACTCCACACAGACAGTCACCCAAGACTGGAATCAATCCATGGACCCTGGCGCTGTGAGGCAGCAGGGTTAACCACTGAATGGGATGATCACCATGTGGTAAAGCATTCTGTCCAAACTTCCTCTCTCTTTTCATCACATGATTACATAAATTTGGGGTGGGAGAATTGTGTTGAATTGTCCTAGCAAGAACATCCTGCCACATAATTTGAATGCATTTGAAACAAATGGAAAGCCTCTAATTCTTAACTGTACTCAATTACAGTTGTGTAATATCAGTATGTATTATTTCCCACATTAATGTAGCAGAGACAGAGAGTAACAGAGACAGAGAAATGCAGAAATTCCACTTCCCTATAGAATTTGGTCACAAAAGAAAAAGAATGGATTGAACTTTCAAAGCAAATAAAAACTATTTTAGACAAACACAAAAGGTATGATTAAGAGGAGTCAAGAGATCAATAGGCTTTTGATCTCTTGACAACCACCCTTGAGTAAGAAGCAAATGGGATTAAGGGAGAACAGATGGAATGGAATAAAGGGAAGGGGAGGATAAAATAGTTGAGTGAATTGACCAGTGAGGAAATGGCAGTGGCATGAGTGAATAGATAGCGATGGGTGTCATGAAGTGACAGCAATGTGAAGATCCTGGAAAGATATTGGCAGAGGAAACGCGATAGTATCAAATTACTTGGGAACCAGAATAATGGAGGCAAAAGGAGAGGTACAGGTCATTATGATGTAAAATGTCGCTTGAATCCCTGAGTCTATGGGGGAGTTTGAAATTACCTTTTTTATGCTAGCTTTGTTTCTACTAAATTTAATTTCTCAGTGAGCTCCAATTTTTTGAGATTCAAAATTGTGAAGCATTTCAACTTCTTCACACAAAGCCTGGCAATATCCACACTACAAAGAATAGTTAGTTGATTACATTATCATGTGAACTGAACATTAAGTAGCCTCTTAATTACACAATATATGTGTTTGAATAGGGTCCATTAGTATAATGAGACCCAATGATTACATTTAACTTTGGCCTTTCAGCTAATCATCATGAGGATGATCCCTTTAATCCCTTTTGGCACCCAAGCATCTCATTTGAGGTATTTTTAATCAACCTGTTCAGTGATGTTGTAATGCACCTCCAGAGCAAATGGGACTTGAAGCCAAGTCTCATGCCTCAGAAACAGGGACTCTACCACTGCATCATTAGAGCCCCAAGCATTTCAGTTGCTACACTTTACAACTTCCTCTCACCTGTGCCAAAGTGGGTGACTTAAAAAGAAAGTATATGTAGTAATGGTTTTATGTTTCCTACTTTTATAGAAATTATTGCTGTAATATTTCACTAAAATATTGACGAAAAGAGTCATAGTGGCAAACTTTCCTCCTGCAGCACCAGGACAGATGCAAGGATGTCAGACTTCAAAGGGAGCCGCAGTTTGTGCTGCATGGGAAAAGGATGTGGATTGATTTACAAGTTAATACTAATTCAGCAAAGTGATGGAATGGTGAAAATTCCAGGAAACTACTGTCCTCGGCTCTTTAATTTGTAAAATTTGCAATGTGTAAACATGTTCCTTGTCATGCAGAAGACAGGACTCTGCATTTGGACATTACCAGATTTATCCTAGGCTGCTCCAAGAAGTGAGAAAGGAGGCAGAGAGTGGTTGTAGATGGAAAACCATCTGGAGGTCAGTGTTGAGTGGGGTCCCAGAGGGCTCTGTTCTTGGGCCTCTGCTCTTTGTAGTTTTTATAAATGACTTGATGAGGAGGTTGAGGGGTGGGTTAGTAAATTTGCAGATGACACAAAGGTTGGAGGTGTCGTTGATACTATTGAGGGCTATAGCAGGCTGCAGTGTGACATAGACAGGATGCAGAGCTGGGCTGAGAAATGTAAGATGGAGTTCAACCTGGACAAATGCAAAATGATGCATTTTGTATGGTCAAACTTGAATGCTGAATATAGGGTAAAAGACAGGGTTCTTGGCAGTGTGGAGGAACAGAGGGATCTTGGTGTTCAAGTACATAGATTCCTCAAAGTTGCCACCCAAGTGGATAGGACTGTTAAGAAAGCATGTGGTGTTTTGCCTTTCATTAACAGGGGGATCAGGTTTAAAAGCTGCGAGGTTTTACTACAGCTCTACAAGTCCCTGGTGAGACCACACTTAATATTGTGCCTAGTTCTGGTCACCCTACTATAGGAAAGATACAGAGGCTTTGGAGAGGGTGCAAAGAAGGTTTACCAGGATGCTGCCTGGACTGGAGGGCTTGCGTAATGAAGAGAGGCTGACTAAACTCTGACTTTTCTCTCTGAAGAGAAGGGGGAAGAGAGGTGACCCGATCAAGGTATACAAGATAATAAGAGTCAATAGCCAAAGACTTTTCCCCGGGGCAGGATTGACTGGCACGAGAAGTCATAGTTTTAAGATATTAGGAGAAAAGTATAAAGGAGACATCAGAGGAAGGTTCTTTATACAGCGAGCTATAAATGCATGGAATGTGTTGCCAACGGTGGTGATGGAAGTAGAGTCATTAGGGATATTTAAGTGATTGCTGGACAGGCACACGGATAGCAGTGAATTTAAGGGCGCGTAGGTTAGGTTATTTTATTTTACATTAGGATTAATCCTCAACACAACATCATGGGCCAAAGGGCCTTTTTTGTGCTGTTCTTTTCTATTTTCCATGTTCTAGTGTCCAACAAATGTAAGTGAGCCCAACTGATAAATTAAGCTAACAACCTATTTAAAGTTATGTTCCATGATTGAGCAACACTTATTTGGAAACTGTGCAGAAGATCATGGCCAGCTTGATGGACCTTTCGTTCCATCCTGAGATTAGAAAAATTGGTATTGTTCCAGAGCAGGGATTTGAGATATTCAGAGTTATAATGAATTTAGGACTAGTTAGGGAGAAACTGTTTTCGCCAGGAAAAGTATTAGTAACAGATTATATGGATTTAAGATATAAAACAGAACTCTGGTTGCTGGAAATCTGAAACAAATGCCTATGTGTTCCCAATATATATCAAATTTGAATTTTGCTGGAGAAACTCAGCAGATCTGGCAGCATCTGTGGAGGGAAAGTAGAGTTAACATTTCAGGTCCAGTGACCTTTCATCAAAATGGGAATAGGTTCTGTGGAAGGGTCACTGGACATGAAACATTGACTCTGTTTTCTCTCCACTGATACCATTAGAGCTGATACGTTTCTTCAGCAAAATTCAAAATTAATATATATTGGGAACACATAAATATAAGGACAATGTGAGGATGGTAAAGAAAATATGGAAAAGTTTAGACATTTTCTGGTTTGTAAAAGATATTTTATCAAGGAATGAAATCAACAGTTTAATGTATGCTGTAAACCATCTGATAGTTACAGAAAAATCGATTGTTTGGAGAAGGCAAGCAAACGTTTTTATGGATAAGAGACGGATTTATGGTGTTTAATTACTGGAAGACCTAGTTTTGAAATGACTTGGGAGGCTCTCTATTAATGGTTGCCTAGCAATCATTTCTGGATTTCATTTTCTGTTTTGCAGACCTTACAGAAAGAACTAAAGCAGTGTCTAAGACTTGCATTAAAGACAAGTCTCACTTTCTTGAAATTATTTTTTCAGTAGAAGTTCCTAGGAATGTGATAAAGTTTCCAAATTTCAGCATTTCTGAGTGCTTTTTAAAACCTGAAAAACTGGACTAAAATCAACTTCTAAAGACTCAAATCCAGATGAAGTTACAATCAGAACTGAAGATCAGGCAGAGGGTGATGTGGTGTGTGGAGCAAGCTGCCAGAGGAAATAGTGGAGGCGGGTACAATTACGACATTGAAAAGGCATCTGGATGGGTATGTGATTAGGAAGGGTTTAGAGGGGTGTGGGCCAAATGCTAGCAAATGGGACCAGGTCAGACTGAGATGTCTGGTCAGATGGACCAAAGGATCTGCTTCTATGCTGTATAACTATGAGTCTATAAACTGGTATTGGTTTTCTTCAGAGCAAAAAGGGCTGAGATAAGACCTGAGAAATTTTCAAAATCATTGGGGGTCTAAACAGAATAGACACAGATAAATTGTTTTTGCTTGTAAAAGAAACAGGAACCAGAAGGCACAGTTTCAAAATGATCCATGAAACAAGCAAATGCATAAAGCATTTTCATACTGTTAATACTTTGGGTTTAAGATGACTTACCGGGAAATATGATGGAAATGGATTCAACTGACGCATTCGAGGGGGATTTAGATGAATATTAAATGAATATTAGATGATTAGATAAGATGAATATTTAAAAAAAATGCATGAATGGAAATGAGAAAAAGGCTGGAGATTGGGACTAAGACAAATTGCTCACAGAACTGGTTTAGACAAGATTTCCTCTCCAGGGAAGAGTGATCATAATATGGTAGGGTTTTATATTGTGCTAGAAAATAACTTGGTTAAGTCTGAGGCAGTGGTCTTAAATCTAAATAAATAATCTGTGTGACGAGTGACAAATTGACCGAGGTAGATTGGGGAAACTACGTCAAAAGTTTGTCATAGACAAGCAATGGCAACGTTTATTGAATTATTTCATAATTCACAATAGAAGTACATTTAAAGCACAAAACATGCACAAAAATATAGTAAAGATAGGATGAGGTGAAAGGAAGAGGCTTAGAACATCATCAGAAGAGTTGTAAAAGTAGGAAACATGATAATCAAGAGGGCATCAGAATTCATCAAAAAGTGCCAAAAGATTGATTAGGAAAGAGCAAAGAGAATAGACAAACAAGAGACATCTGCAGATTGTGAACATTCCTGAACTAAAAAAAAAGTGAAACTTTGGTGCAGTCAACATATAGACAGGTGAAATTATAATGAGAATAAAGAACTTGCAGGGAAATTAAATATGTTTTGGGAAGGGGACTTAATTCAGCCGTTTATGGAGGAAACATAATTGTTTGCCCATGTAATCATGGATGAAAGCCAGCTGCAATCTCTCAGTGCCAACAAAATCTCCCTTCATGAACTGAAACAGTGGAAATGACTAAAATGGGATTCCTGGCCACCAGTGGCAAAATGTCAATGAAGCTCGCTGAGTCCTGCTGAAGAGTCCCGACTCAAAAGGTCAACTTTCCTGCCCCTCCGATGGTGCCTGACCTGCTGAGCCTTTCTTTGTATCGGCTCTGACTTCCAGCATCTGCAGTTCTTATTATCTCCAATGACGCTTATTAATGAGTGTTAATTTTTCCCGCTATGCCTGAATAATTTAATAGTGGATCAAGAGGGTGTTCTATCGCAATGAATTCCTTTGACACTCAAGAAGATCAAAACCAATGTATTCATTATCTCTGCAATTGTCTTTTTAAGAAAAGTCCTAAATATGGGTCACTACATCATGTGATTTCTTGCTACTCAGTTTTATAGTTTACACTATTTCTTTACTTACCTTGATTTATTTAAGTTTCTCATTCTCAGATTGGCTTCCCAATAAATCTGGAATGTTTCTCTATCTTCTAGCAGAAGTTCAAAAATTGGGATTTGAGGGGGTAACAGGAAAATCCCATCAGCTCCATGGAGGTCCAATGGAAACAAATGCCCCTCATGCACTTAAGTGGACACTTAAACCTTCATTGCAGTAGAAACCCCCCTCCCCAATTCAGAAGCATTGCCACTCCGAAGTAGGCTTTGTCCTTGGTTTGCACCACTCTCCCCACCAACCCCCCTGAACCTCCAGGTACCTTCCCCTACAACCAGAAAAGGTGCAAAACCTAATGGTACATCACCCTACCTCACCTCCATCCAATGCCCCAAACAGTCCTTCCAAGTGAGACAGAGGTTCACCTGTCTCTCTTCCAACCTAGTTTACTGCATCAGGTGCTCCTGATATGGTCTTCTCTACATCGGGGAGACCAAATGTAAACTTAGGGAACAGTTTGCCTCGCATTTCAGCTGGGCCAACTGGGGCCAACTGGACCTCCCAGTCTCCGCCCATTTTAATTCCCCTTCCCACTCCCTTTCTGACATAACCATCATTGGCCTCCTCCATTGCCACAATGAATCAAACCACAAATTGGAGGAACAACACCCCTTCTTATGCCTAGGCAGCCTATAGCCCGGAGGACTCAAAATGGAGGCCTCCAATTTCAAATATGAGCTGAAAATGTGTTGCTGGAAAAGAGCAGCAGGTCAGGCAGCATGCGAGGAGTGGAGAATCCACACCGATTTCCCCTGCTCCTTGGATGCTGCCTGACTTGCTGCGCTTTTCCAGCAACACATTTTCAACTCTGATCTCCAGCATCTGCAGTCCTCATTTTCTCCAATTTCAAATAACCTCCCTTCCCAAACCATAACTACCTCCACACCCCCTCCTCCTCCCTTCCACTCCTCCCAGCCACCTAGCAGATTCATTCCTCCAATTGATCAACCTTTACCCTCTGCCCGTCTTCACCTCCTTCCTGATGAAGGGCTCTTGCCTGAAGTGTCGATTCTCCACTCCTCGCATGCTGCCTGAGCTGCTGTGCTTTTCCAGCACCACACTGTCCACTCTAATCTGCAGCATCTGCAGTCCTCACTTTCTCCTATCTTCACCTATCCCTACTTCACCACTCTGGCCCTGCCAATCCCTTTGCCTGCAGCTCCCCCTACCCTCACCCCAGACCTGAAGAACAGTTACATCTGAAAAGCTGAATGCTCCATCTCCTGATACTGCCTGGCTTGCTGTGTTCTTCCAGCCTGCGGTTTGTTTTTCTTTGGATTCCAGCATCTGCAGTTTTTTTTTGTCTCTGAGCGAGTACTGAGAGCAGTGTGTCAAATTGAAGGTTGTCCTAATTTTTTGGTTATTCAACTTCCACGTTGTAAAAAGGCATCTCACTAAATCCACCATTTATTGAACAACTTGTTGACAAAACGTTAGGATTGGGTATTGCAGGATCTGACAATTTTTAACAAACATTTAGCAACAACATTTCTAGGCACACTTGTATCAGAATACTAAAACTATTTATCTCCAATTTTGAATACTCTAGAAGGTAACACTGAAAATTTAGAG
This sequence comes from Hemiscyllium ocellatum, assembly GCF_020745735.1. Lineage (NCBI taxonomy): Eukaryota > Metazoa > Chordata > Chondrichthyes > Orectolobiformes > Hemiscylliidae > Hemiscyllium > Hemiscyllium ocellatum. Next base: position 50,872,736 of record NC_083402.1, read on the forward strand.
TTTTAAATTTTGTTCATAATTTTCTTTGTGGAAATAAAGGTAAATATATAGTTTTCATGAAATATAGAAGAGAATATATTTATAAAAACACATTTTATATTTTAACTATATTCTATCTTTTTTCTGACTGTCTTCTCTCAATATAGAACTTTACCAGTGGACTCAGTGAAAGGATTTGTGTGAAGTACACGCTTCTTAAAAATGCTAAAAACAAGAGAGAAGACTGTATCCTGTATAATTTTAATTTCCTATTTTTAATTTCTTGTCTCCAAATGTGAAGTGCAAGAACGTAGCATCAAGAAAATGAAAACCACACCATTCAAGGTGTGTTTCCAACCACAGCTAGGTAATACAAAGGCAAAACAGTTTTACTGCTGTTATATCAACATTGGGTGTGACAGATTTTTCTGGGAAATTCGCCAGCCTTTTGCACCAGTGGCTCTTGCCAGCAGTGCCCGGAGCACTTTTCACTTTTGTCTTTTACATTCATTTAATGACAGTTGCTGTTGCATGTTAACCTTGAAGAGCTCAGGCAAAGGACAGGTAAGGACGAATCTGCGTTGCTATAATGAGCGGTTGGTACTGCAGCAGGTGGATAAGGCTTTTGGGATCAAGGCAGATTAAGAGAACAGGGCTCCAACATATGTTGGAGCTGTGTGATATATTACAGCTCATTCAGGGATTCCAGGCTGTGGTAATCTAAGTGAAAAAGAAATGAATCATGAACAACAGCTAGGAAACAAATTAAAGAAAATAGCTGTTGCAGTATTCAGAATGGGGTGAACATAACAAGATACTAAAATGGGCAAGTTGGAGAAACAAGAATGAATGTTGATTATTATTATCAGTCTATCTTTGAATGCTACAAAAAGTATTTTTTGTTGAATTAAACAGCATTGCATTTCAGTGCAGTCCTGAGAGTTTGGCTATTAAAATTAGTTACACTTCATTTTCGTGTAGGTAACCCTGTATTTTTTATTCTGTTAATTGTTTTTCCTAACTTGTTTCTTAGCTGTAATGTTTTGTTCATCTGAATTTGATGTTGCATTTTCAAATATCCCAATATTACAGAAAACACCAATGGGAGTTGATCATTTTATCTTCAATTATCAACTGGTAATATTTTTGAATGGTTTTCTTTTATTACAGGAGGTGATTTTATTTTTCTTTCATCAAAGAAATGAAGTAGCCATTAACTTTGCTGGATGGCATGAATGATTACATGAACAGTTGATTAACAACTGATTACATTAGTCTAATGCAGCTTCTGTAGTCCATTAATCATGTGTTGTCCCTGTTGTTACAACAACATTTGAATATACAATGCTGCATCAATACAAGTGACGCATCACAGTACTATAGTCAACATACACTCATAAAGAATCCTTAAGGATTGGGAAGCTAACATCATAAAAAGAAGTAAAAACACAGATCAGATTTTTTCACTCCCTTTAGAGACACGAGCAATGTTGAAAAAGCTGGGGAAACAGAAAATAGAAACAACAACGAAAGAAGATTTTCATCAGTGTCTTACGAGGCACCGCACCTCTGAAGCAAAAATACTTTGGAGTGTAAGATGTTTTCTCCTTCCTGGACTGTCTCCATGCCTGAGAATATGGGTGGCGATGTTCCCTTTCTGTTGTGGTGTGAGAAATGGCAAGAAAAGACAGTGAGAATGAGAAAATTAGGTTCTTGACTTGGAGAATTATTTTTCTGTTTTTCCCTTTAAGCTTATTTGCAATTTCAGAATCTCACCTTTGAATGGCAAATGTCTTATTTCTATGTATTTGCATCTAATCGCCAACTTGCCTAATTTATGCATCACTTCCAATTTTACTTCCTCTACAAAAAGGAGAACTCCAAATATGTAAATCTTAGCAAAACTGCTCACATCATGCTTTTCCTGGCCATTGTGCAACTTCAGTTTCAGAACACTGTTCCTGGATTTTCCTTGGCCAAGGTTCTTCATCCCTATAAACCCACTCAAATCGGCATCAGCAAGGAAAATCTAGAACTGGCATGCTTCTGCCAGGTCACTTTGCACTCTGGAATATGCATGCATATTATTCATCCATGTAGGATACCTCTAACAATTCTTAGCCTGCTTCCTTGACTCTCACTCTTTTTACTACTTGTAGGCATCTAGAAATAGTTGTCTATTTCACTTTTCTTTCTCAGCACACTCTCTCTGAGTTCAGCTCTGACTTACAAGCTCTCATCATCACCAGAACCTTCCAACAAGCACCAAGATGTACCTTGTCTGGTGACAAGAGGGGCACTGCCTGTCAGATTGTACATTGGTACCCAGAACTCTGCACAACTGCACCCTGCCCTCGAAGCAATGGAATTGTGGAAGACTGTTATAACCATCTTCCGGATTATGCTTCTACAAAGAAGGTCTGGAGGGAGATGCAATGGTCTTTTTTGAAGTTCATCCCGAAGAGTTCCATGATGCAGGACTTTGTCTCTATGGTCTGTTTCCCAGGACTCTTATTTTAAGATAAGCATCATCTATGCCTGGAGAACCATCAACTCAGTGAAAGAAGCTCTTTGGTCTGCCTGAAACATTTTGGTCTTCCAGTGTAAAGAGTTGGCCATAACTGAGTGTTGCAGACTGGCACATTCTAAGGTCCAGGACTATGTGCTGAGAGATGCACTAAAGCTTGGGATAGCTGCTGCCAAGGCGCAGTGGACAATGACTACGGTATAATGAGAGTCCATTTAGTTCTCAGATGTCATTGTTGCTTCAAAATGAATGTCAACAATTTCCAACATGAGGGAGTGTGTTAAGAAATGGAGCAAAGTGCTCCTGATGTCAAGCTATGCCATGGATTCAAATCCCAGCTTAGCAGATGATAACACTTTAATTTAATTTTTAAAAGTCTGGAATAAAATAAAACTAGGCTAATGGCAACCAACAACCACTGTTTATTGTTGTAAAAACTCATTCGATACACTTCAGAAGTACATTTTTCTTTTGCAACTTGTGGGATGTTCGAAGGAGTGTCAATTTCCAATGTGCTGTTTTAGTTTCTCAGCAAAGACTGGACAGAATCTTTTTTAGAACCTTATGCATGTACTAATTGATGATTTTTTATGAATGAGATTTTTTTTGCAATTTAAAAAACTCGTGATTTTCAAAGGCACTGGCACACGCCAAAAAAATTTGAAATGCACATCAACCCTGTACACATTTCCAGTATTCAGTGTTAGTATGATTCAATGACTCTACTATGTTTTGCATGCCCTCACAATCTTGGAACAAATATACCATTACAATTATACAGTTAAAGTGCAATAATTTGTAGAAAATATCTTGTTTGAGAGTCTACTTTGTTTTTTTTTGTAAAAGCAAAATTAATCTTACTGTAACAGGATTCTAAACCATAAGCATAGCTGCTGACCATATAACTGCATGCTCAAAGTGATACAAAGGGATTTACCCCAACATTTATCCAGGAGATAGCAGCATTTCTTTACCAACAATGCTGGCGTGTCAGTTCAACATTAACCAAAACAGAAGATAAGAATCCCAGTGGGAGTAGGGCTGTTTCTGGAATCCCAATGTCTCTGTCGACCTTGGCTAAGCTTTCACACGAGTCACCCGGTAACAGCAGCCATTTTAACTTGCCAACTAAGAATGATATGAAATGGATTTCCAGGAATAAAAAAAATTCATCTTGAACAATCTGAAAATAACTGTTCATCACCATCAGATAAAGAAGCATTACATAACAGTTAATGAGCTGCTGGAACTGGGTAGGCAAGAGTACCATTCCAAGAGTCATGAGTCCTCTCTCTCCAAACTCTACTGATGTACTGTGTCTATTTTCACAAGAAAACACCAACTATTCAACTGAAATGTGAGCATAGCTGCTAGATTTGATAAAGAACTCAAATTACATCCCACAATCTCTCCTTAAAATCATTCTTTGGTATTACCTGGGCTTATTTTAATCTTGGTATTTGTAATTTTTAGTTCACAACTTTATTTTTTTTTCATAAGGATGCTTCTGTAATAGGTTCTGTGATAGTTAAATGAAAAGCTTGATTGCTGGTCTATTTTGACTTGAATGAGTACAAATGAAAAACTTGTCTAAATGAACTGGATTAATTCAGTTCGCTTACCATGTTGTGGGCACACATTCTGATCACATTTTCAAAAATCTATTAGTGTGAAGTGGGCATCACTGGCCAGGCAATCATTTATTGCTCATCTGACTTACATAGAAGGCAGTTAACAGGCAACCACATTCCTATGGGTCTGAAGTCAAATGTAGCCAGACCAGCTAAATATGACAAATATCCTTTTCTGAAGTGTACTGAATGGGTTTTTACAACAATAAATAGTAGTTAATGGTTGCCATTAGCCCAGTTTATTTTATTCCAGACTTTTTAAAATTAAATTCAAATTTTATTATCTGCTAGGGTGGGATTGAACCCATGGCTTATTTCAGCATCAGGAGCACCTTGCTCTATTTCTTAAGCTTTTAACAAGTGACCTGGCAAGATTCTTGCTAGACAGCAGCACATTGCTAATTGACAGTTAACAAAGCTTATTAAATGCCTAGATGATGGCCTAATTCACCTCATTGATATTCAGCATTCCATCTTTCCAAACGTGCCCCCCAAGCTAAACATTGACAGAGCTCAATAGTATTACCAGATCAGGTACTTGGCAAATTCAGCTGGCCACTTGCTCCAAAGGACCTCCATATTGGACACCGGGCACCTGCATCTCAGGCCATACTGCATGGGCATCAGCTACACACACCCAATATCCATATACATTGGCATCTGACAAGAGCTGGTCTCTAAGGTCCTTCATGGCACACCTCAAGCTAACTTACAAGATGTTTCTGCACTTTAGTCTGTACCTGCATCTATTATTTAATGTTGCTGCAAGGACACTGTATTTGGGGTCATATACCTACCTCATGTACTGGACTAGGCTGCATTTCAGTCTGTTTCAGGTGCAAAGGATGCCAGTGAATTCCAGGATGTCTACTGAGTGGGAGTTGTTCTGCGAATAGTATGTGATAAGAAGGGGCAAGGTTACGACAACAGGGGTGCCATAGGGCTAGTTATGTAGCTAATGAGACATGTTTAGATAGATATAAATAGGTAACTCACTAGGCCTCTAAAAATACTTGAAATAATTCAGAAAACGGTTACAATGCTCTCACAATGATGCTAGCACAGTCATATGGGCACAGGAACTGTGATAGCCATCCAAATCAGGATGGTGTGTGCCTTGGTAGGAATTTGTAGATTATAGTGTTCCTATTGATCACTATTCCTTCTTTGGAGAGACCACAGGGAGGAATGAGTATCAAAGTGTTTTCAATGTATCCAATACATGCTGCAGCCACCGCCGTGATGGAGCGAATAAATGTATTGCACCAGTGATGGAGGAAATAAATCCTTAGCTTGGAGACCACACAGAAAACTGTTCCATCCTGAATGCTGTTGAGCTTCTTTTCTCATTCAATCTCTAAGCAATGATTGGAAATCAGTGAAATTATAGGGAAAGTAAATAATATAAATCGTACATCCTTTGCTCTGATATGATTTTCTATATGTTAACCTATCTATAATATATATCCCAGAAAATTGGATTTGTATTGAATCAAAAGTACTGTATCAAATTTCTAAAGTTTATGAACTAACTGCATCTTATCATAAGTCACCTCAGACTTATATTTACCGTCTGGTTTAAGTCCTATAACTATCACATCATGCACACAGTTATCTGACTGAGTGTTTGAGAACAAACTAACTCAATGTACCAAGAGCAAGATGGAGGCCTCTTCTGTATTAAAGTATTGTTGTGGTGATATAACCTAGCTGTCTTAAAGATATCATGTCAATCCAAGATCTGTTCAGCAATATGATATTCATGATTCAACAAATTTATTTACATCACCAAGTATTCCACAGAAACAAAATCTGTCCCATATAGTTTTTAAAAATGTGTTCAGCCAACAAAAGAAAGTATGTTTTAAAGCTTATAGGCACCGCATTGATTTGACAACTCCGTAAAAAGCTCTTGTAGCTCATTCCCACCAATGGACCAATCCATACACTTTTTGAAGGTGTACTGATACTTGCATGTGTCTTAAAAGATTACAACTAGGTAAAATCAATAAGGATTTACATGTACTTTTAATTGGTTAACACATGTTTTAAATGTGTTTGCTTATTCACCTTGGAATCGTTCTTTGGTTTGATCTATTCATTAAAGAGAAATTAAAGACTTAATAGAAAGTAAATAAAACATAATCAAAAATAATTATGAAGATAAAAATTCACCATCCAAATGCTTACACAACAACTAAAGAACAGTTAAATGTAGCAGAACCAGATTCTTAGGTGCATAATCATATTATGCTAAAGAGTAAAAGTATTTCATTCTCAGATATTCAATTGCAAAAAAATTCAAGCCCATCTGATTAGCTTGCAACTGTACCTAGGCCAAATACTTGGCAGTAAGGTGGCATTTTTCCCACCTAATGATCCATTGCTATAAAATAAAAATATTATGGAAATTAACTCTGCTCTTTAATAGACTAAATTTTCTCACTTGCACATGGCCAAGGGTCACTGCAATACAACAGTGAACTCAATAGAACACATTTATCTAGGTGTTGGCATATTAAGGTCCCTTTTGGCATAAAACCTAGCATTGTGCCAAAACCTTGCTCATTATTGGCTGAGCTCAAGGCAGTTAAGTTGTTTCTTTCAAATTTATGTTAAATAAGCAAACCACTTTGACACAAGCATAGTTACTGTACCATTATAAAAAAAGCTCCTGATATTTTCACTGCAGTAAGGCTAATTAACAATAGGAATCTGTAGTTCTTTTGTTTACTGCAAGTGCAGTACTAGCATATTATGTATTTAAAGGAGTAGGTTCCTAACAGCGAATCTATCTTTCTTGCCAAGTGGTTTTCATTCACGCCTGTTTATTTAAAATGCAGGTCAGTGGGCTGTTAAACCAGGATCATACCTGACTTCTACTTGCAGCACTTTGCAGCAGCAATCATTTAGTAGCAATCATATTTCTTTTTTGTTCTCACTTCAGTTCTAAAACACTGACCAATTGTAGTGCTTCAGTACCATTTTCACTTATGTGAACTAACTTGACACAAATCAGAGACTGAAGGTGAGACATTTCTGATCGAAGTGAAGTTCATATGTTCACAAAAGGACAAATTCTCCCTTGGTCCCATGTGTTGCTGATTCCACGTCAGTCTGCTATTTTAAGGTGTAGAAACTGGAATGATTTTTACAATGTTCTGGTGTTAAAGGATGTTTTAATTTGTATGGGTTAATACATAATGATTTTCCCAAGAGAAAATTACTGAGGCAACCACTGGTTGCAATGTTTCTCGACAGTATCTTGGGCTCACATGTCAAACCTATAACAAACAAATTCATCAAAATCACTGAAAAGCCAGGTCAAATGGGAAATAAAATGGATGGTCAATCGATCCTATTAGTTTACCAAAAACAAACAAAAGAATTAAGGCTACTTGAAATCAGAAGCAAAAATAGAAATTGCTGGACAAAGCATAGCAGGTCTGGCACTATCGGTGGAGAGAAAGTGGAATCAATGTTTCAGATCCAGTGACCCTTCATCACAACAGTCCAGAAGAATGATCACTGGATCTGAAATGTTAACTTTGCTTTTGCTCGACAGATGGACCTGATGTACTTTTCCAACAATTCCTGTTAGTTTGCCATGCGGTGTGTTATGTTAAACTGGCACCTATATTTTGATTGATATTCCAATATAGCACTGAGAAAATGCAGCATTTTCAGAATTCCTATCCATCACATGTAATGTGAGCAAGCACTGACAGCAATATTTGATCAGGAAGGAGTGTAATTCTGGGATTGGTTCTATGGGAATCAAATTAGATTCAATGTGGCAACAGAATGTAAAAAGAGGGCCATTTTTATTGGATATTAAAGAGTAAAAAGGAGAGGGCCCTGGTAAATCAAGTCTATAAAATAAATTGTATATGAGAGAAAAGGTCACACCAAGTAACCCAGAAAGAACAAACAGTAAAACCTCCAAATTGGTGTGACTCATCTCATATGCCTCAAAATAGCACTTCAATATGACCAGAATGTTCATTTTCAAGTATTATACTTATTTTTATGAGCTTTTCAAACTGGGAAAAAAATAAAGAACATCAACTGATTAGGAACTGCTCAAGAATAAAGGCATAAAATGGCTGTTAAAAACAAAATTTTAAAAAATTAAATTTCTTGTGCAGAAATCTGCCCAACCACCTGAATAAAATGGGGGAATACAAGGTAGGAATTTGTAATGAGGGTCCAGAGATAGTTAGGGCAATTGAAAGGTGGTTGAATAAGGTGTAGGTTTTGCAGCTAACATATTTATAGAAGCAAAGGAGGAAGGCTAATGAAATTGTTGTACTTACTATGGATAAAACAATAACATATTAAAAAGGAGCATAACTTATTTAAACAGAATCCAAATGAATTGTTTCCATTGATAGAATGGGATTGATCACATTAATAGAGATATTTTCTTTGTAGGAAAATCAATGAAATCAATATTATACTGATCGGAGATTTCAAATGCCCCAAATAACAAGGCAAAAGTGAGGACTGCAAATGCTGGAGATTAGAGTCAAGATTAGAGTGGTGCTGGAAAAGCACAGCAGGTCAGGCAGCATCTGAGGAGCCGGAGAATTGACGTTTCGGGCAGGAGCCTGATGAAGAACGTTTGCCCGAAACGTCGATTTTCTTGCTCCTCGGCTGCTGCCCGACTTGCTGTGCTTTTCCAGCATCACTCTAATCTTGCCCCAAATGACAGATAAGCTGAGATGGGAAAGGCTAAAAAGGAATGGAAGTTTTATAATATCTGCAGGACTCTGCTCAGACAGTAAGTAAGGATGTAATCAAACTCCTGGCTCATGGCAGAGCTCCTGAAGCTCTTGATATCTCAGCACAGGTCACTAGGCTAAAGGTCAACACCTAGTCAAGTCATTCACTAAACAGTTTCAGTCTATGTTGGAGCCTCGAATAAAACCATAAGAATATAAAATCAAACCAAGAACTTGAGTGCTGGAAGTCTGCAACATAAACAGAAAGTGCTGGAGAAATTCAGTTCCAGCAACATCCATGAGAGAGAAAAAAATTCAGTGCCTATATACCAGGTCCAGTTCTGGTCAAGGGTCACTGAAATCCGTGAGCTGACTTTGTTTCTCTCTGGCCAGTCCTGCTTAGTTTCTCCAGCACTTTCTGCTTTTATTTCCTAAGAATATAAATATGTCTTCATGTCCACTCCAGTGCAGAAGGAAAATAGACAAACTTGTGGCAATCAATCCCTTTATCACAAGGAAAACTTTCACCATTGCTTTGTCATCACTTAGTGTCGCATTTCAACCAGTACTTGCTGTCAGAGAGTCAGTGTGGTTTCATTAAAGATCAGGGTGCCACTGATATGGTGTTTGCAGCTGGACAGCAGAACTTGGATCTCCATGCTACTTCTGTTGAATTGGCCAATGCCCTTAACATTGTAAACTCTGAGGGCCTTTGGAAGGTATCGATAACTTTGACTACCCTGAGAAACACTTTCATATGGTATGTTTAGCTAAACCAGGATTCGTTGCTCAACCCTAATTTGCCTTAGATTAAGTGATGGTGACCTGCCTTCTTGAATCATAGCAGTTCTTGAGACATTTAGAGGGTATTCCAGATCTTGACTCAGCAAGTTCAAAGCCAGGGTGGTATGTGGCTTGGAGAAGAACTTGCAGGTTATAGCTGTGCCCATACATTTGCTGCCCTTGCCCTTCTAGATGGTAGAGGTTACAGGTTTGGAAGCTATCGTCAATGGTCCTGTTGTGTGCATTATGATGGTTCATTTTGTAGATAGCACATGCTGCTGTCACTGTCCATTGGCAGTGAATGCTGAAGATAATGATTGAGCTGCCAATCAGGCAGGATGCTTTGTCAGTGTTTCCATAGATGGTGTTGAACTTCTTGGCAGGATTGGATTTGTACTTCCTTTTGTATATAGGACATACCTGGGTAATTTTTCAGATCTGGAATAGCTTGGTTAGTGGTCTGGCAAGTTCAGGAGCATGACTTCAATAATACTGTCAGAATATTGTGAGGGCACATAGTCTTTGTAGCATACAATGTATTCAGCTGTTTTGTGATACTGTGTGGACTGAATCAAATTGACTAAAGCCTTACATCTGTGATACTGGAGACCTCAGGACAAGACTGAAAGAGGTCATCCACTTGGCATTCCTGAAGCACATTGGCTGCTTCAGTTTTGTCTTTTCCATTGATATGCTGGGTCCCCACAACTGAGGAAAGGGATATTTGTGGGTCTCAACCTCTATTATGTTGTTTAAATTTTATACTTGTGATGCTAAGGCATACAAGGTTATGACCCAAGTGCTGGAAAATGGGATTCAAATAGTTAGGTATATGTGTTTGATCAGCACAGACTCGGTGGGCCAGAGGGGCTTTTTCTGTGCTGTAGATTTGATTATTCACAACCGGATGTGGTAGAACTGCAGAGTTTGGATGTGATCTGCTATTTGTGGGATTTCTTACCTGTCTATCATATGCTATTTCTGTTTATTGGTATGCAAATACTCATTTGTTGTAGCTTCACTAGGTTAACATCTCAATTTTAGGTTTACAGGTACTATTCCCAGCATGGCATCCTTCACTCTTCACATAAAGAAGAGGGAAGCATTTTATACTGACATTCATCCGGTGTTTAATCAACATCTTTTAGTTAACCAACTCCACCCAAAATTAAGCGTTATTCATCTCTTTGCAATGTGTGGGATGATATCGCAGAATGTCTTCTGCTTCTATTTTTGCAAGTACAACCACAACACTTCAACTGTAACTCATTGTGTGAAATACTTTCAGATGGCAGGAATCCTAGTTTTATTTATTATTTAATCACAACAAGAGTAGCTGCCACAACCACTTTAATGTCATTGACATTTTCACTGCTTCTCAAGTTCTTTCAATCTTGAGGATTCTCTATTAATACTAACATTGAAAGCATAAAGATGGCCCAGTTGATCATCTGGGATATTTGGAAATGTTATTTTTGAGGTTTGGAAAAGGCAGCTTCACATCAGTCACAATTATACTATGTGGGTTGGAGATTTGAATTGTGGAATTCTTATTAAGGAATTCAACAACCTCAAACCACAGTTATACTACAGTTTCCGTAGTGATACATATGTAGAACTAAGTCAAATCAAATCTGGGGCAGTTCCCATTGATTAGAAAATCACAAATGTAACCCCACTCTTTAAACAGAGGGAATTGAAAAAGCCTAAAATTACAGACCAGTTAGCCTAATATTGTAGTGGGAAAAATACTGGAGACTATTATGATGAAAGGTGAATCATGATCAACAAATCTACTGGAGTTTTTGAGGATGTAGCTAGTAGAACAGATGAGGGAGAACCAGAGAACATAGTGAATTTGAATTTTGGGAAGGTTTTTGATAAGGTCTCTCATGGAGATAAGGAGGCAAAGTTAAGCATGTGAAATAGAAGTTATGGATCGAGAAATGAAACCAAATGTGAGAATAATTGGGTCTTAGAAACTAGTTGGCTATCATAATGATTAGTATTTAGGCCCCAGCTACTCATGATACATAGAAATGACCTGGATAAGGGAAAATGGCTAAATATGAAATTATATGCTTCAGTGTGAAAAATAAGAAGGAAGAATATTATTTAAATGGTGATGTATTGGGAAATATAGATTTACAAAGGGATCTATATGTCATTATACACCAGTTGCAACAAAGAATTATGAAGGAAAATGATATGTTGACTGTCATTGCAAGAGGATTTGAGTTCACAAATAGGAATGTGTTACTGCAGTTATATAGGGCCTCAGTGAGACCAGAACTGGAGCATTGTGTGCAGTTTTGGTTTACCTACCAAAGTAAAAAGGTACAGCGAAGATTCACTAAGTAGATACAAGTGGTGGGATTCACCTCTGAGGAGAAATTAGTTTGACTGGGCCTGTATTCACTAGGATTTCGAAAGATGACAGGGATCTGATTGAAATGAATAAAATGTTAACCCATTAGAATTTGGACATAGCAAATGCAGTGTGAATGTTTTCCTTGACTCAGAGGTCTAGAATAAGGCATCATAGTCTCAGAATATGGGGTAGGCCATTTACAATGAATTTAGAAGAAAAATAGCTTCACTTAAAGGGTAGTGAACCGATGGATTTTGAAAACACAGAAAGATGTGGAGACCAAGTTGTTGAAGATACTCGAGAAGTGATTGATTTTTTTTATTAGATATTAAAGGCATCAATGTGTATGGGTAGAATGTGGGGATGTGGCATTGCAAAAGACAATTAGTCATGATCATATTGAATGGTGGAGGACCCTGCTCCATCTTCCAGTTTCTATGCTTCTCACCATAATTTGACAGTCTTCTAACAATGATATTTTATTGAAAATAATGTCTCTAATTCATTCCCATAAAAAATGAACTTTGAAGTCAAAGTTATCTTGTGATAAACATAAATGTAGTTACGGAATTATACCCAATTCTTGATAAAGGTATTAATGTCCAATAATCAAGTTACTGACTGCACCTAATTTGTCTGCACTCACAAAATGCACAACACAGTGTCCAGCATTAGATGCAATTCCACTACTGAATGATATCTGCTGGATAATTTGCAAAGAATTGTGCTGACAACCAATTTAGGATTTTTAGTCAGGGTCACCATGTGGCAAAACCACATGAATTGTCTGCCTATTGTGAAATAACAATCTTTGACAATGATGCGCCTTTTTTTTAGAATTAAAAAAATGGTAATAGTGATTAAGATCCTAGACCTCCTTGTTTGCTTTCTAGAAATGTAAATAGTTTCCTTATACAATTAAATTTACCCTTCTTCACAAGTAGAGGAAAGCTGCAATGAGGAATGTCAAAACTGCACTATATTTTCTGCAAAATCTGCACAATCTTTTTTTTTAACTTCTAGATAATTTATGAATAAAGTATACTCTTGAAATTTTTTTTAAACATTGAGTTTGGGCTGAATTCCAAGCCATGGATGTATCATCTGGGCTGGATTTCTTTTGCAGTTTTGAGAGAATTGCCAAATTATAAAAGATTTTATCTTTCAGATGAATTAAGCAACCTGGTTAGAGTAAGGGAGATGTTAGGAGAATGAGATTGAAATGGTCAGTAAGGTGGAATGTGGGTCAAAGTGAGTCCAACTGGTAAATCTTTTGCCAGTTTAATTCTAGAGTAAAAGTCAGAAATATATCTAGAACAATAGCCTTTAAGGAATTAAAATAATCTAGTTAAAGCAGCAGTTACCTTTTAAACATTTGAAATTCTTTTCCTGAATTAGGCATTGCTTACTGTAGCAAGAAGTTAAGAAAAGCATGAGACTCTTCAAAGCGTTCTATATATAGGAAGGGCCTATTCAAAGTTTATGGTCAGAGTAATCCAGAATGAAGGAGACTGAGAGAGTGTGAGTAACTGGGAATTTAGGCCAAAGTGGAAATTTGGGCCAGAGAGGCAACAAAGTGCTTTAAATTAGGATTTACTCGAATAAGTCAAGGTCCTTGCAGTGAAACGTGAGCAGAAGACAACATAAAATGTGGATTAAAACCAATGGCGGCACAATGTCTATCACAAGTATCTGGAAAGCAGTTAATTGGCAACTAGATTTGGTCAGTATTTTCAAGTGGAAGTTGAATATTTAGATTGTCTTTAAGTATCTAAACTTTTTTTCTCATAAGAAAAGAGAGGAGAAGCTCTTTTTAAGTTTAATAATAAGCCACACTCATTCTAAGGTTCTAACAAGCAGATGGGTATATGAATAGGAAGGGTTTAGAGGGATAAGGGCCAAGTGCTGGCAAATGGGACTAGATTAGGTTAGGATATCTGGTTGGTATGGATGAATTGGACTGAAGGATACATCTCTATGACTCTAAGGGCCAAGTGGAGTCCTTCATTATGTGAAAAGTCATTGACATATCATATATGTCAAAGACATCTGCAGGAAGTGTCACTGACTGCACAATCTTGATCTCCAGCTTTCAGAAATTGACCAGCAGCTGGAGTCACAACTATACATACATAAGACTGAGGGCTACATGGATAGCCCATATAGGGAGGTGGTCACACTGCAATTAGCAGCAAAGAGGTGCAGAGGGAATCGTTGACTATCAGGCAGCAGGTAGATGCAGATCCTGCATTATGGTGCTTAGTAATAAATATTCCATTTTGGAAAATGGTGAGATTGATGGTTCCTTGTGAGTGCAACCACATGCAAGCCCATGGTGTCATGAACATCTCAACTGTACAAAAGAAGAGGAAGAAGATTAGAACATCAATAGTTATTGTGGATTCCATTGTCATGAGATCAGTCAGGCATTTCTGTCACAGTGATTTGTTAACTGCTTGGTGACAAGATTGAGAATTTCATTGAGTCATACAGCATAGAAGAGGCTGATTGAGCATATGCAGAATCAAGAACCATTCCACTTAGCTCCTAACCTTGAAGGTTCTGATATTTCAAGTGCTCGTCAAAATACCTTTTAAAGGTTGTGAGGTTTCCCACCCTGCTAACCCCCAGGCTGTACATTCTAGATTCCCACAACCCAATGAGTGAATTTTTGTTTGTCCCAAAACCCCTCTAACTCTCCTGCCTTTCATATTAAAATTATGCCCCCTCATCATTGACCCTTCAATTTAGGGGAAGAGATGCTTTTGGTCCACCTCATATTGCCCCTCATAATCCTTTTCATCTCAATGAGGGCCCCCTCAGCTTTTTTTGCTGTGAAGAACACAACGCAAGCCTATCCAGCCATTCTTCATAGCTAATATGCTCCATCTCGGGTAACATCCTGGTGAATCTCATCTGTACCCCCTCCAGTGGAATCACAACCTTCCTATTGTGTGATGACCAGAACTGCACACAGTACTCCAGCTGTGGCCTAACCAAAGTTCTGTAAGATTTCAACATAATTGGCGTGCTCTTATAATCTACGACATGACTGAAAAAGGCAAATGTCCCCTATGCTTTCTGAACTAGAATTATTGCCTATCCTGCTACTGTTGTCCCATTTTCTTCCCTCAGTCAAAGCAAAATACTCAGAGACAAAGTATAGTTTCACCTCTTTCATTTTTATACCGAGTCCTGGAGGAAGAGAGAACAATCGCCATGTATACAGAGATATGAGTTCATGGTCTTCCCTAGAAGAGCAGTTTCTCAATGAACTTTATAGTCATTTTACAGGGAGGATCATATAAATAAGGCAACATACATATTGATTGGGTGACTGTCACAATCAGCAAGTGTCAGTAGTAAAGATTAAGCCATCTGCTGTAACACGATGAATAATTGGCTTCACAAAAATAATACTTCTCACCATGTTAACTGATTTTACATTGTTAAATGGCTCTAAACAGTGAATGCTTTTCCACCTTGTACACCCATTACCCTTGGCTCCAGCACTGTTACCATTGTTAACTGTAAGTTCTTATCTGATCTGAGTCATGCTCAGCTGAACTTCCAGATTCACAAAACACAGAACTTAACTCTTTCCCTGCCTGCTTGTATCCTATAGACATTCTCACTGCCACCTTCCAGTCTCTATGGACACTCACTCCAAGATCCCTCAATTCATCTGAGCTTCCAAATATTCATTGAGTACTCTCTTGTTTCATTACTTCCAAAGTGCTTCATCTCACACTTTTAAGGGTTAAATTGCATCTGCCACTAATCTTCCACCTGACCAACCTGTCTACATCCTCCTGTAACCTAAGACCTTTTTCCTCACTATTAACCAGCCAGCCAGTCTTTGTGTCATCTGTAGACTCACCTATCAGTGGCTTCTTCCCACATCTTGCCTCTGTAACTTACACATACATCAGAAACATGAGGGAACTGAAACTGATCCCTGTTGTATGCCACTGGAGACTGGCCTTCATACAAACAAATAGTTTTTTAACCACCTCCTCTGTCTCCTACCATGAAGCCAATTTTGAAATCAACTGCCAAGTTATCTCGGATTCCAAGTGCCTTTACCTTCTTTATCTGTTTTCCAAGTGAGACTTTATTAAAGGCATTGTTAAAATCGATATAAAATACATTAACCATACTATCCTCATCTATGTACTTAAGCACTCCCTCGAAAAATGCATTGATTAGGCATGACCTTCCTCTTTCAAAGCCATACTGACTATCCTTAATCAATCCTTGCCTCTCCAAGTGGAGGTCAATTCTCTCCTTCAGAATTTTCTCCAATAGTTTCCCCACCACTGAGGTGAGACTCACTGGTCTATAAATCATAGAATGCCTACAGTGCAAAAAGAAGCTATTTGCCCCATCAAGTCTGCGCTGACTGTCTGAAGAACATCCTACCCAGGCCCAGTCCCTCCACCCTATTCCCCCATTTTGCAATGACTAATCCACCTAAACTGCCGTCCATGGACACTAGAAGGGAACTTATCACAGCCAATCCACCTAAGCTGCATATTCTTGCACTGTGGGATGAAACAGGAGCAGCCAGAGGAAGTCCACGCAGACACAGGGAAAATGTGAAAATGCCACACTGACAGTTGCCCAAAGCTGGAATCGAAGATGGGTCCTTGGTGCTGTGAGGTAGCCATGCTCATAGCTGAGCCATCATGCTGCCCTGTTTCTTTTTTGTACTGCCATTCTTGAAAGTTGGAAAAATATTAAGTTGTCCTCCAGTCCTGTGGTACCTCCCTTGTGGCCAGAGAGGAATTAAAAAATTTGGGTCAATTTCCTGTAATTTCCTCCCTCACCTCTCACAGATGCCTTGGATATAACTCATCTCGACCTATGGATTTAAGTCTGACAAAACCTCCAATACCTCCTCACTCCCAATGTCAGTCTGCCCAAGAACCTCTCAGTTCCTCTTCCGAAATTCTTTTAAGTGATGACAGATGAGAAGTACCTATTTAATACCCTAACAATATCCTTTGGCTCCATGCATAGATTGTCACCTTTAATTCTAATGGGCCCTGCTCTTTCCCTGGTTATCCTTTTCCTCCTTAATATACTTATAGAATATTTCAGTACTGTCATGAATTTTACCAACCAGTGTTTTTTTTCCCCCGTCTTTGCTTTGCTAATTATTTTTTTAAGTAGCCCTGCACTTTCTGTACTCCATTGACGTGTTCATTAAATTGTTTCTTTTATACCTGCTAAAAGCCTTTCTTTTCCTTCTTATTTTGTTCTAAATTTTTCACAATATCCAGGTTTCTCCGGAATTTCACCCTAAAGGGAACATGTTGGGCCTGTACTCTCCCCATTTCCTTTTTAAATGCCACCGCTCTGTTCTGCTGGAGGTTTTCTCACAAGAAGCTGTTTCCAATCTACTTTTGCCAGATTCTGCCTTCCCTCAATCCAAAACTATTATTTTTCAGACCATCTCTTTTCCTTTTCCATGACAAAGTTAAATCATACTATGTTGTGGTTGCCATCACTAAAATGTTCCTCAGAGTCACCTTGAACATCCATCCATCTTCATGCCCCAGAATTAGGTCCAGCACTGCATCATCACTTGTTGGACCTTCTATATGTTGACATAAAACTTTCATCTGTATACATTTAAAGAATTCCAACCACTTGAAACCCTTTACACTATAACTATTCCAATGTTGGTAATGTTAAAATCAACTAATAGAACAATCATGTTATTGTGTTTTATTCTTGGTGAATTATCTATATATCTGTTCCTCTATTGCCCACTTACTGTTTGGTGGTTTATAATATACTTCCAACAATATTACTGCCCCCTTTTTATTCCTAAGCTCTACCCACAAAGCCTCATTTGACAACCCATCCAATTTATCATTGCTCCTTACTGCAGTAACTCACTCCTTAATGAATAAAGCAACATTACTCCTCTTTTACACACGTGAAGGTCCTCTAATTTGGGACGGTGAGGTGCCAATCCCACACCTCCCTCCACCATGACTTTGTGATAGCAACAATATCTCAATTCCACAAATGTCTACCGATGCCCTTAATTTGTCTCTCTTATATATAGTACTTCTAGTATTAAAGTAGAGGCTATCCAGTCTCGTCTTACTCCCTTGAAAGGCAACATGGTTGAACTCTCTTTTCTTTGGTTCTTTCACTACAGCATGCTATGTCCCAATTGTACTAATACTCTGTGTCCCCTCCCCCATCAATTCCATGTGATTTTGATTTCTTTTATCAATCCTAGTATTGATCAGACCTCTGTGAAATTGGAACTGGTTCTGGTCTGAAAAAGAAGTTAACAGCACATGATATCTGGGGTAGCTGTGGAATATATGGACTCTGTTTGGGTGGAACTAAGAAACAACAAGAGCCAGCAGACAATGATTGAGGATATTTATAGGCTCCCAATTAGTAGTGGTTGTGTGGGCACACTATTAATCAGAAAATGGGAGAAGCTTGTAGCATGAGCAACACAGTTGTCATTGGTGACTTCAATCTGCCTATAGTCAGGGTAAACCAAAACAACATTAAAGTTATGGAGGACTAGTTTTTGGAATGTTTAGAATTGGTTTTCTGGGGTAGTATGTTGAGGCACCTAGAGGACACGATATTTTAGATCTAATTTGACATAATCAAAAATTGGTAATTAACAATCTTGTAATAAAAAGACCCTTCAAGATGAGTGACTACATTGTGATAGAATTTGACATTAGTTTAAAAGTGAAGTATTTCATTTGGAAGATGGATTGGAAAAATTTGAATGATGGAAATTATGAAGACATGGAGCACAAATTGGCTGAAGAGCATTGGAAATTACATTAATAGACATGATTGCACAAAGTTAATGGATAGTCTTTGAATAACTATTACATGACGAACATGCAATTAAACATTCCTTCAAAGTAGTAAATTCAGGATTGTATAAAATTTTAAGAAAATGCCAATAGTTTTACTGGAATAGAATAATTATAACAATTTTGACGTTGATAAATGATAACAAAGGAGGGTCAAGAAATGGATAAGAAAAACAAAAATAGAATGAGTGCAAGCAAATAACATACATACCGTGAAAGCTGCTATTAGTAGGTAAAATGAAAGAATCCTTCAGAGGCAGAGTCAGAAGAATTTATAACATAGAATAGGGAAATGGAAAATTTCATAGTTTTTGTTTTCATTGAAGATACAGAAATCACCAGAATGAGAGATTGATGTAACTAGAGGTGACATGGAGTATAAGAAAATAGTAATTTGGGGAAATTGATAGAGCTGAAAGTCAATAAATCCCCAAGTACTGGTATTCCATATCCCAAAGTGTTGAAGGAGGCAGCTACAGAGGTCATCAATACATTGGTGATTATCTTCCAAAATTCTATAGATTCTAGAATGATTCCAGTAGGTTGGAAAGTACGAAAAGTCACTCTACTCTAAGAAGGGTGTAAGAGAAAAGGGAACTACAGATCTTTTAACCTTGAATCAGTAGTAGGGAAACTATTGGAAGCTACTATATAGGATAGGATAAGTAGACAGCTGGTTAATATTGATCTAATTTGGCATTTTCATCATGGAGTTGTAAATGGGAGATATTCGTTGGAGTTTTGTGATATTACTAATAAAATTGATAAAAGAGAACAGATGGACAGAATATACTTAGATTATGGGGAGTCTTTCGATAAAGTCTCCCACAGGATGTAGTTGAAAGAAATTGAAAGAGCATAGGAGAGGAGGTAATGTACTGGCACAGACTAATGTGTGACTAACAGACAGAACACAAAGTACAAATAACACATTCATTCTCACATTAACAGGCTGTGAGTAGTTGGGCTACTGCAAGGATCAACACTTGGGCCTCAGCTGTT
The DNA here is from genome assembly GCF_020745735.1 of Hemiscyllium ocellatum. NCBI lineage: Eukaryota > Metazoa > Chordata > Chondrichthyes > Orectolobiformes > Hemiscylliidae > Hemiscyllium > Hemiscyllium ocellatum. The sequence continues at coordinate 50,892,622 of NC_083402.1, forward strand.
CACAATATATATCAATGATTTGGAGGTGGGAACCAAATATAATATTCCCTAATTTGCAGATGATATGAAGCTAAGTGGCAGTGTGTGTTATGAGGAAGATGTAAAGTGGCTTCAGGAGGATTTGGACAGGCTTAGTGAGTGGGCAAGTACATTGCAGATAGATTCTAATGTGGTCTATTTCTTTGGTAGAATGAATAGATGTACAGAGTAATTTGTAAATGATGAGAGATTGGAAAGTGTAGATGTACAAAGCAACCTAAATGTCCATGTCAATAAACCAGTGATGGCTAAAAATGTAGGTTTAGCAAGATATTAGAAAGGCTAATGGAATATTATCTGTTATTACAAAATCATTTGAGTACTGGAATAGTGAAGTCTTGCTTCAACCGTACAATTTTGTTAGACCATACTTGAAGTACTATATGCAGTTTTGGTCTCCTTATCTCAGTGAAGAAATTATTGCCCTAGAGGAAAAAGTTTCATCAGACTTGATCTCTGGATGGCAGGACTGTCCTGACTGTGACCTCATTGAAACTTAGAAAATAATTAGAGAAATAGACAGGTAAGTTGTTAACCCAAACTGAGGAATCTAGAACCAAATGACACAATTGCAAAATAAAGAAGATGCCATTGAGATCCAAGATGAAGAGGAAGTTTTTATTCAGAGGGTTGTGAAATTTTGGAATGCTCTACCACAGAGGTCTATGGAATCTCAATCTTTGATAATGTTTAGGATATAGACATTGACAGACATTTGATTACCAATGGCACACTGGATTGTGGGGATTAGCCATGATTGTGTTGAATGTCAGGGCAGTCTTGGTGGGCTGAATGGTCTACTCCTGATCCTAATGCCTAAAGGCCTTGTCTGACAGCTTAGGCAATTTAAAAAAATTCATGGGGCCATTTGTAGGCAAGCAAGAAAATGAATCTTCTACCGTGTCAGCATTTATCCCTTGGGCAATACTAACAAAGTAGATTAATTTATTGTCGATTTTATTTGTTGTTTGCAGGAGCTTGCTGTGTATAATTTGCATGTTGCCTTTGTCTGCATAGCAATAATGATTGTGTTTCAAAAATAATTAATTGGATATGAAGTGCTTTAACACATGAGGATGTGCAAGACACCATATAAATGCATTTTTCTTTCTTTTTGCTTTCAAGTGAGATATCAAAGGATGATAACAAGTGAGAATATTGTGAAATAGAAAAATCATATATAGATGATGGATAGAACTGGCTATTTAGACTGAATGGGCGTAAAAAGCATTTTACTTTATTCCATACTTTATCTCCTACTGTTGCAGCACTAAATTGTATTTTCTGTAAGTTGTTGCACTCAGCAGGAGCCTTGTCCTCAGCAAGTCAACCACACGCTTAAATGACTTTCAGGATGGAACATATGAAACCTATTTCTTTCTTGTAGTTTTGATGAAAAATCCCACCTAAAGCAATATTGTACCTTTTTCAGATGCCCACTGACCTGCTGAATGTTTCCATAGTTCCTTACTTTTATTCAGATGTATAGTTGTTATTTTTATTCCCTCTTCTTGAAAGCTGAACATTTGCTTGCTTTTGTTGATAACTCTGTTCCTGCTGCAATCTATTGGGCAGACAGTAACTTGATGGTTACAACCAATAGAGCAAATTCTACAATGAATGTATCATAGGAAATAACTCTTTATTGAAAGGAAAATCCAAGGCATGGAACTGCATTTATATAGATTTGAAATCACTTTCTCCCTTCCACTATACAATATATTTATGGAGTTAATTCTAAATTAGAACGCACTGTTTTTAAAATACTAGATTGAAGTCAAAGAGTACAGAGTTTGCATGTTGTTCCAAAAAAAAATTGTAATTCATTCTATAAGCACCCATACCTCATGTACAAAAGCTGATTTCAGCTGAAAAAAAGCAGATTACAAAGATTCACATAAAAATTATATAACATCTACTCAAATAATGAAGTCAAATAGTTTATTTGTACAGAACAATAATTAGCATAGAGAGTCTGAAGCCACAGTATATCCTAATTTGGGCTTTGAAAGCTATGCCTCATTGTAGAACAAAGACAAAAGCACACAGCTTGTGTGGATTCTAATGTGGAACAGGAAATGTTCCAAGACACAGACCCTAGTGTCTTCAGTGCACATAGGAAAGAGGGTGACTGATCATTTTGTCATGACTTCTTCAAGCTCCAGAACAGAGTGCTTTGTATCAAGACCGTCTAGTTTAGCTTGAAATCATGTTTTTAAATTGTACTTTCTGTTAATATATATTCCTGTAATTTGGCAGAAGGCATGCACTAAAGTTAAACACAGCATGAGGAGTGTGCCTACTGCTATAGTCATGTCTATTAATTTTTGGATGTAACTTACTCTGTGATTCAATGGCATTGCACAGACAAAGAAAATACAGAAAGCTCTGTAAAACAAATGGTGCTGGATCACAGGTCTGTTTGTTACCTTATACGCTACTGCCAAATGATAGCTTGTGCTTAATTGAAGTTGCATGTTATAGTCCTTTAAAGAAGATTTTTCCTTAATCATTTTTATAGGGTTTCTTCACTCATTATTCTTTCTCAAAGATGAGCAGGGAGTTCTCCCAGTTAACTGGGCAAAGCTATGCACTCGACAAAAGCTATGAATAACAGATTAATGTTTCATTCAATTCATTGTTGTTTATTAGCTCTTGCTGAATCAAAAATGGTGGCTAAATTTGACTTGATAATAGTCCCATACATAAAATAGCTCATTTTATGTGAAAATGTTTGTAACTTACTTTGTAATATATAAATACAGATTTTTTTTCCTTTAGATTTCTTACAAATGCTATTTCTTAGGAAGGTAGATCTTGATGTGGGAATGGGAACTTGATATTCTGAGGAATGTGATATGGATTGACCCTCTTCCATTCTTGTTCTTACCAACATTAAGAATTCTTCATAAGAATAGAAGTTTACTATTTTTATGGGCTGGACTTTTCGTTATTTACATAAAGTGCTTTTACGAGTGAGATTCACAGCACACAATCCATGGCCAACAGCAACTCTTCTCAGGTAATCTTCAGCTCTTCATTTATTATTTACATAAATAGTTTCTACATCACAGGTCACATGGAATTGTGCAGCAGGAGAGGTGGAAGAGGTCACTGCTAGAACTTTGTGATGTTCATGCCACTGGCACAATGTTTAAACCCCATCTCCACAGTAGCTCAGACACTGCCTTTCATTTTGTGACTCTACGTTATTATTTCCAAGGCTTTCCCAAGGTAGGCTAAGCTGCTCCATTTCCCTGCCCAGAACTTGGAGGTGTTGGAGAGGAGGACAGTGCTGTATCCTACTGACTAGTAAAGAAGGTCACACCACCAAACACAGCCAATCTGGACCAAGATGGCAGTCTTAGTCAGTGCAGTATCCCAGGTGAAATAGAACATGCAGCTCTGCAGGAGGAACGTCTTCTGCACTTTGCCACGCAAAGTGGCATAATCTTTTCTCAAGTACCTCATACTCATATAATCATTATTCACTGTAATTCTGCCACTATACACACCTCTCACCAATGTCTCTCACCAAAGCCATACATGGACAACATCTCAAAGCAATAGTCCATCATGTCCACTCATTGATTCTCACCAGTTTCATCCTTCCAAACCGCTGTGGCTTCCTTTTTATTCACTGGAAACACTTTGCCACCTCTTGTGCCTGTTTATTTCTATGAATTGCACTTCCATTCATTTCCATCATTCTCTATACCTCTCCTTGTCTCATTGCAGGAACAATTGAGTCATCCTCCCATCACAGTGATGTCTTCACAAGACCATAATGGGCCTAACTGGAATCCCCAGATTGCATTTGACCTACAAGACTGACCATGTTCAATTCATGGACTGCAAAGACTTAAATTCCCAGACCAGGTAAGTCAAAGCATCTAACTGGCCATGACCAATCCTTGAACTAGAATTGGATGAGCCCCTTGGCTGTCATTGCATCTCCAAACAGCCCATAGTTTCCCCTTGACCCCACTAAGGGCTGGATAGAGATAGTTAGAATGTGTGGGTTAAATAGCTGTTTTTCTGCAGCGGTGAGCATCTCCCAGGCATACTATGTACCAATTGAAATTTGGTAATACTAAGGATTAGCAAGTATCTATAGCCAAACATTTAACAAGCACAGCTAGCATCAGTAAATATAAAATAGAGAGGCTTTAGAGTCAGAAGGGATTTAGGGATAGAGGAAAGACAGACATTGATAAGTTAAAACATATCAGATTAGTTTGAGATTAAGTAATCCTTGACTGGGTGAAGAAAATTTTAATGATGTTAACCTGTGACTTAGAACAAACATTTGTTTCTTGTGCTTGTGTGAGACATGATTGGAAATTGGATAATGAGGATGTATACATGACCAAAATGACAACAAATTGGATTTCTTTCTATTTATTAGCTGTTCTATCTTGCTTAGAATATACTGTCCCTGCGGTTCCCTTGAATAAACGATCATAAGCCTATACTCAGTCTCCACAGGTCAGTTATTAGAACTACCACAACAGACTACACTCCTTTGACTTTCAGACATGCACGTTTTGTTGAAGCACAATGAGAACATTTGCCATTTAAGCTGCTGGCACATACCTTAGGTATGACATCAACACAACATTGTGTCATGCAGAGACGTATCCACCCCCTTGACTGTTCAGTGCTCTCAACTTGACAAGCTACCTGTCTCTCCATCTGATTCAAAAACAAGAGAAGCCATAGAGGCTGGCAGCCGGTTATTTGACACTGAAGAGCCTGTCCATTAAAAACAATGCAAACAGAGGCCAGCAGCATACAATAAGCTGAAAATGAGTGAGCACTAAGAAAAGAAGCTAATAGCCTTAAGATGCATCCTTTGTGAATACATGAGATATATCTGTGCCCTTGTGTGCAAAGTGAGCTGGCAAAATAATATGTCATAGGTATCCTGAACCTCCAAAATGCTAAAAGGCTGAAAGGAAGTGATATTTGCTCTGAGAACAGACATGATGATATGGTGACGTTGGTAATTTTCCAATCCCCACACCACAGGGTGGAAGAGAATGCTGTCCACAAAGCATGCAGGAGCGTTGTGATGGAAACAGAGTAAGGTGAAGGCCAGAAAAAGGATGAAGCAAGCTGTCGCCACTAGGTTCCATTTCTGATTTTCATGTCAGGAATTGGTGCCATCTAATTTCTCAGGGAGGAGAGTTGGCAGCTGCACAAAGATTAGGAGAGTTGGCCTTTTAATGAGATGCAAATGTACTGAAATAAGGAAGTCATTTCTCATTAGAGGGATTCTGAACTTGCTATTTTCAAATAAAGGGGCAAATCAAAATTCTTAACTGAACATTGAGATTTTAACTTTTTCATTTTTCTTAATTTTCTCACATTTTCACCCAATATCCAGACTTCTATATTTCTAAGTGAAAGTTAGACCAGAGGGGGTACCAGTTTTGAGGAGGACAGAAGAGGCAGGATTTTCTTGTTTGAGATATTAAATCATGTTTAAACAAACACGCAGAAATGTCAAATGACTTCAAAAAGAGATGTTACAAGGTATTAGAACTGACAATCAAAAAAAGTTAATAGTCTCCTCTGAAACTGTGCAACCAGCCTCTCTCAGAGATGAATGCAATGGTTAGTCTTGGAGCTCAGCCAAGAATTCATAATACTGCTCATTTGGCTGGTCAGCTGACTTGTGATGTAGATGTGACACCAACAGCATGCATTCAATTCCCACACTGATGGAGGTTACCACGAAGGTCCCAATATTCTTAACATTGCCTCTCACCTGAGGTATGGTGACTCTCAGGTTAAATCAGCACCATTCACCTCCATCTAATGAGACAGTTGTCCTATTGTCTTTTATATTGATGTTACCTTTTATTTTATTTGTAAAAACAGGATTAAATTATTATTCAATCATGCTTTGATGAAATATATTTAATGAAATGTTTTTTGAGAAGGCAAAATGGAGGTTTTCTCCTATTTTCCATGACCTGTCTTCTTTTTTCCCTTTTGGTTCCCAGCTGAAGCATAGGGTTTCTCCATGGTTCACAACTCTTCATCTTCTGCCTGTTGGCCAATCCCCATCAAGAGGTGAAGTGCTGAAATTCCCTCCAATAATAAAGCCAGAAAGGACAGGGGTGTTGTATGCAATCTCATTACCCAGCCCTTTAGCAATAATTATCACCAGAATTGGGACTGGAATGCAAATTCTGAAATTAAAACTGATCCATCACACTTAACATCTTACTATCTCTGTTCTGTCATGATGAAGACATCAAAAGCCTAGCCAAAGAGACTGTGAGGGACTAAAGGCAGGATATATAGGCAGGAATAAATTTAGCAGATGGAATTTAACGTTGGAAAGTATGTGGTTTTTGATTTTGTCAGAAAGAAATGAAAAGCAGAATATTATCTAAATTGAAAAACACTATGCAATACTCTGGTACCAAAGAATTTGATGTCCTTGCACATAAATCACAAGTAAGTTAGTGTGTAGGCACAGCATGTAATTTGGAGGCAACTGGAATGTTGACCTTTCATTTTAAGGGGAATAGAGTATAAAAATAGGAAGTGTTGCTGCAAATGTTTAGAGTATTGTTGAGATTAAACCGATGGTATTATGTGCAGTTTTGGTCTCCTTGCTTTAGGAGAGATACACACATTGGAAGTAGCTGAGAGAGGGTTCACTACGCTGATTCAGAGGATCAAGGGCTTGACTTGTGAGGGAAGGTTGTGTAGGCTGGCCTACATCACTGGAGTTTAGAAGGATGATGTGGTTTTATTGAAATGTTTTAGATTCTGAGACTTCTTGTCAGGGTAAACGTTAAGACAATATTTTTTATTTGTGGGGATCTCTAGAACCGAGAGCACAGTTTCAAATAAGAAGCCTCTCACATAAGTTGGAGAGGAGCAGATTTTATTTTCTTTGATTGTCATCAATCTTGGCAATTCTCCTCTTCAGGTAGAAGTTAAGTCATTAAATATATTCAAGCCTGAGTTGGACAGATTTCTGATATACAAGGGAAACAAGCTTATTAAAATAGACTGAAAATTAATTTAGTAAGACTGGTGAATGTTGGAGTAGGTTCAAGGGCCAAATAAACTATTCTTTTTCCTATTTACTACATTCTCATAATCATAGATAAGGAGCTTGATTTCTAATATGGGATCAGGAACCCAAGAGCTGGATAATTTTCAATCAGAGTAAATTAGTTGCATTTTGAGGCTGGAGCTGCTTATGCATCGTGAAAGGCAAGTGCAAAGAGCAGGCAGATGATGGGGTGTGTACAGTCTGGTAAAGCCAGGAGGCACCAGAGCACTATCAGCCTCCCCTGTGCATAAAAGTGGCAAAATGGTTAAATGAAAGTTGATTGATGCAGAACAAAATTCTGACAGACCAAAAGCTTTTATTAAAAATGAAGCACTAAATTGTTCCCTGCTCTTAACAGCCAAGCACTAATGGGCACTAGGCTGTACAGGTTGGGGAACTTCACATTTGAGCTTTCCCTTCTCAGCCACTTGACAGCCGCCATTTGGAGCTGTGCCTGTTCTTGATGCTTACTGTCCAACCCTGCCTACTCTTCAAAAATTGCAGTGCATCTAGAGATACCAAGACATCAACACCTCGTCCAGGAGCTCTGCTTTCAATGTATGTCCATGCCAATTTACCTTTACAGACAAATGGGAATTCTGGCCATGGACATGACACTGACACCTTCTGACCATGCTTCAATGAAAAAGTGTTGCAGCTCCTTGCTAAACTGACATGTTGAGAATTAAGTTGGCTTCTAGTTGTCTGCAGCCAAAGAGCACCAATCCTCTAACAGACACTGGCTTAATTTAAATTGTATTCAAAATGCCCAATACATATGCTGTCAGTTAGACACAGTGTTATTGGGTGGATAGCATCTATTTAATAATAACAAGGGGCCCAGTCAGTTTTGCTTCTTACTTCGCCCACATGGCCCAGCCAACATCTTAGAGGCTGCCTTGGTGTCACCTACTCCCTGTTAATATGACGTTTTCAAACGTAACTTTCCTAAAGTCCTGAAATGTAAACTAGGTTTCTTTCTCCATAAACATTGCTATGCCTTCAGATTATTTCCAGCACTTCCTGTGTTGTTTATTTCAGATTTCCAGCATTTTCAAAAGTGAAACACCACATGAAACCTATCTTTTTGACAATAGCCTCCATTAGTCCAGTTAGGTAGTAAGTGTCTACAGAAAGTGATCTCAGGATGCCTAGCACATTATGTGGACATTCAATGAGAAATTTGGCAATTGAGGCTTTAAGCATATAGGTTCTATTCCCAAATATAATGCCTCTAACCTCAGTTTCAGGAAAGAATCTGTTGTGTTTCCACCTATCTCTTCAATACAAACTCACCAATCTGGTGAATTATATTGTGAGATATTTATTAGAAAATTAGCACAGACACAGTGGTGAGATCTTACTAGTAGATCTATCTTGGTCAATAATACATTCCAGCTTTCATGTGACCAATAACCATCATATTCAATCTGTGGATGCATAGTCATTATGGACTTATCCACCTAAAGACCTACAACATCATAATACCAACCGAGCAACGCTGATAATATGGTGGAGATGCAGTTCCAGTGTTGAATGAGTGGATGCATATCTGCCATTTTGGACCCTTAGTTGCTAGTTTTCCACACATAAAACAAGGGCAACACAATCCCTATGCCCATAGTATTGCTGTACAGCCACCAGACAAAACATTAAGGGGCAGAACTGAAATGAAGACTTTGAATTTCATTGTCTGCACCGTTTGTAAATCTGATCAAACAATTGGTTGAATGCAAATATTAATGTCTATGAAGGTGTTACACATTCAGTGTAATCACATATACTTACTTTCCTCAACAAACGTAAAAAATGTCTGTGATTAATATTTAAATTATGGGAAACATGATCAGCAATGATGATCTCAAATGTTCTATTTCTGGCTAGGGGAGGAAGAGATCCTTCTGATGACAAAAATCAAGACAACGAAATGTATTAATTAAACTTTTCTGGTTTCTAAGCATGATACTAAAACTGCTATTGTCAATGTTAAATGATGTTAGTCAGTAAATCATTGTAACACTTTATCTCAGATATCTGTCATTGCTTCTGCTCTTTGGCATGGTACTTCATTTGTAGATGGTCTGAGCCCAATAAAGGACAAAAGCAAGGAAACGAGAAAACAGTTAAATCCAGGAGCAGGATATAGCCTGCTGAATGAGAAAGGTTAGATAAACATTTTGTTCTGGGATACAGTATGCTTTGTTAAAATAATAGAAAGAAGGATATGTTACAATTCTCGTTAGTATTTGCAGATTAATATTGTCAAAGGTGTTTTCAATATTGATGGAGCACACACACTGTTCGAATTGAAAGCATCTACAGAGCAGACAGGAATAGAATTAGGAAGTTGATCATTTTTCTGTACTTGTGTATGTGGTTGTATCCAGTTTCCATTTTTGCATAAACTTAACAGACAGTCATGTTTACACTTTTTAGATACCATTCTTTTATTTAAGTGTTATTTTATTTCTGTCTCCCAGGAAGATCATGCAACTCTTCCACTTTCAGAATGAAATGCATACGGTTCCTATGTGTCCTGATAATAGAGAATGAATGAGCAAAGCATAGAAACAAGCTGTTCATTGACATTGGATTGGGCTGACGAAGTGGGATCAGGAGGGTTGGGGAGTTAGGTGAGGAGGCAGCAATAACTGGATTTGACCTGTTCTAAACTGAACTACACCTTCTGTATAAACCTGATGCTAGTGAGCTACCATAAGTGCTGTTGATAGAAGAGAGAGTTCAGATCAAGATCTTTTTAAACAAAAGAAGCTACAGGGCAAAGATTGCAATAAGGATTTTAAAAATGCAATCCTTGGTGCGTAGCGCTGTCAGTGACCTGGATATCAGCAAATCAACACATAGCAGCCTTTTTTGGCATGCGTAAACAATTAAAGGCTTAATTTCAGTCATGAAAGCTCGATGCACATAGTCATCTAACATGTTTTATTCCTGATGAAGGGCTTTTGCCCGAAACATCGATTTTGCTGCTCCTCGGATGCTGCCTGAACTGCTGTGCTCTTCCAGCACCACTAATCCAAAATCTGGTTTCCAAATTCTGCAGTCATTGTTTTTACCCTTTTTACATAGTTGTCTGACAAGTGTTAGTAATATTGCAAGAAAGACAGGAAATTTGGATTTGTTACAAAACATCCAACTTACATTTCAACATTATTAAATCTTACATGAAATGTGATCATACAGAAATACTCCTTAAGGAACAATGGATTTACGAAAAATAGTGTACACACATTATATAAAGGATGGCATTTGCCATATTAAGATGTATATTGATTGTGCATGATGCCGGAAAGGAAACTGCAAACAATTTGTTTAATTGATTTCGTTTCCAAAATAAGAATGTTTTGATATAAAATTGTTTTACTGTTAAGCAAGTGTAGCTTTAACAACAAGAAATGTAAATATTTTATTCAAAGTCCACTTAATCGAATTCAAAGTAAATTCAGTTTCAAAGTGATTGCTTTTAACTATTGCATCAACATTACTGTAAAGCTGATCAAATCATGTAAATAATGTATAATCTTTTCCTTAACATGTAACTGATGTCACAGTTTTAAAGTAGCATTATCATGAACCAGTGGGCAAAAAAAATTGCAATGTCAGTTAAGTTTATTTATATAAAAATAAATCACTTAATTTCACAATTGGGTGGGCCACTTACTTGAGTTATCCAGTTTAAATTTGGGAACAATTCTTATTTTTCTCATGGATCATATTTTTGGCTTTTATTAACAACAAAGTTGAAAATTCATCATCACACATTCTGAGATCTTCACACAGTGTGTGACTTTATGTTAACAAGTCTAAAACCCTGGAAAAGGATGGAAACAATAAAGTGGGTAATGATAGGCCAGTTAGTATAAATTCTGGCATTAAGAAAATCATAGAATCGAAGAATCCCTACATTGTAGAAACAAGCCCTTCAGCCCAACAGGTCCATACTGACCCTTCAAAGATTAACCCACCCAGACCCATTCCCCTACTGTCCTATATTTACCCCTGACTAATGCACCTAACCTACACATCCCTGAACATTATAGGCAATTTCAAATGTCCAATTCATCTAACCTGCACATCTTTGGATTGTGGGAGGAATCCAGAGCACTTAGAGGAAACCCATGCAGACACAGGGGAAATGTTTAAACCACACATAGACAGTCACTTGAGGCTGGAATCGAACCCAGGTCCCTGACACTGTGAGGTAACAGTGCTAACCACTGAGCTACTGTGCTGCCCCTAAGAATATCTGGGTCTATTAGAAAAAAATGTAATGGTAGAGCACTTAGAAAATGATAATGCAATTAAGCAGCATCACCATGGCCTCATGAAGAGGTAATCAAAATTATAGAGCTCTTTGAGGAAATAGTTAGCAGGCTCGATAAAGAGGAATTAGTCGATATAATGTATTTGGATTTCCAAAAAAGTTCAATAAAGAACCACACACAAGCCTTATGATGGAGATGGTACTGGAGTGAGTATTTCAGCATGGTTAGAGCATTGTCTAAATAATAGAAGACAAGAGAATTGGGATAAAGGGGCATTAACATTACCTGCAACTAGTGCCATGGATCAGTGCTAGGGTTACAGTTATTTACAATACATATTGATGACTTGGATAACAAAAGTGAATGTACTATAGCCAGGTTTATGGATTACAGTACAAAAAAGTAGAAAGGCAAGTCTGCAGGGGGATATTGACAAGTTAAGTGAGTGTGCAAATCTTGGCAGATAGAAAATAATGTGGAAAATGTAAGGTTATGCGCTTTGACAAGAATATTAGAAGAGATGAATATTATTTAAATGATGAAAGACTGCAGACAGCTGTAGTACACAGAGATTTGGGCACTTTTGTAAATAAATCAAAGTTCGCATATAAATTCAGCACACAATAAGATATTGTTGACCTTTATTTCAGAGAGAATGGAGTATAAAAATATACAGTCTTGTGAAGACTATACAAGCCACTAGTTAGACCATATCTACAATACCATGAACAGTTTTTTTGTCTCCCTAAATAGGAAGATTTATTAGTATTACAGACAGTCCCAAGAAGTTCTGCTAGGTTGACTTTGGGTCTGGAGGGATTTTCTCATGAGGACAGGTTGAGTAAGTTGGGTTCGTACTCATTGAAATTTGGGAGAACAAGAGAAGACCTAATTGAAACACATAAAATGCTGAGGGGGCTTAACAGGGTAGCTGTAGAGAGGCTATTTTCACTTATAGGAGAGTCTAGGACCACTGGGAATAATTTCAACATAAGGGGGTCTCCTATTGAAGAAAGAGATGAGGAGGAATTTCTTCTCTGAGGGGAGTGAATCAGTGGAAATATTTACTGTAATGGACTATAGAGGCTGGCTCATTACATTTATTCAAGATTGAGACAGGCAGATTTTCAATTTGGAAGGGAATCAAGAGTTTTGGGTAAGGAAGGTGATGTTGAGAATCAACATATTAGCCATGATCTCACCGAATAGGGATACAGATTTTATAGATTGTTTGGCCTGTTTCTACTCCTGTGTACGATGGATTCAGCCGAAGATAAGAATGCTCTCACCTTTTTAAGTGCGCCAACAATTTGAATTCACTTTTACTGCAGGCTTAAATGATGATAGTCTAGATTAGAGTGGTGCTGGAAAAGCACAGCAGGTCAGGCAGCATCCGAAGAGCAGGAAAATCAATGTTTCGGGCAAAAGCCCTTCATCAGGAATGAGCCAGGGAGCCTCCAGAGTGGAGAGATAAATGGAAGGGGGCAGGGGGGAGCGGGGGAAGTGGGTGAGGCTCGGGAGAAGGTAGCCAAGAGTACAATAGGTGGATGGAGGTGGGGATGAAGATGATGGGGTGGAGAGGAGGGTGGAGCAGATAAGTGGGAAGGGAGATTGGCAGGTAAGACAGGTCATGAGGATGATGCTGAGCTGGCAGGTTGGAACTGAGGTAAGGTGGGGGAGGGGAAATGATGAAACTGGTGATGTCCACATTGATGCCCTGGGATTGAAGTGTTTTGAGGCAGAAGATGAGGCGTTCTCCTTCCAGGCGTTGGGTGGTGACGGAGTGGCAGTGGAGGAGGCCCAGGACCTGCATGTCTTTGGCAGAGTGGAGGGGGAGTTGAAATGTTTGGCCATGGGTCAGTGGGGTTGATTGGTGTGGGTGCACTTCCTCCAGACAAAAGGAGTAGCCATGGGCACCCACATGGACCCAAGCTATGCCTGTCTCTTTGTTGGCTACGTAGCCGTCTTTCTCCAGAGGAAAGGCATAGCCATGGGCACCTGCATGGGCTCCAGTTATGTCTTTCTCTTTGTTGACTACTTAGAAAAGTCCATCTTCCGTAGTTACACCGGCATCACTCCCCACCTCTTCCTCTGCTACATTGATGACTGCATTGGTGCCACCTCATGCTCCCGCGAGGAAGTTGAGCAGTTCATCCCCAACCTTAAATTCCCCAACACATTCCACCCCAACCTTAAATTCACCTGTACTATCTCTGACACCTCCCTCCGCTTCCTGGACCTCTTCATCTCCATCAATGACAACCGACTTAGCACTGACATTTTTTTTACAAACCCACCGACTCCCACAGCTACCTGGATTACACCTCTTCCTACAATACCTCCTGCAAAGTCCCATATTCTCAATTCCTCCGCCTCTGCCATATCTGCTCCCAGGAGGACCAGTTCCACCACAGAACACACCAGATGGCCTCCTTCTGTAGAGACCACAATTGCCCTCCCCACGTGGTTAAAGATGCCCTCCAACGCACCTCATCCACATTCCGCACCTCTGCCCGCAAACCCCACCCCTCCAACCATAACAAGGACAGACCCCCCTCCCAGTCCTCACCTTCCACCCCACCAACCTCCGCATAAACTGCACCATCCGCCGACATTTCCACCATCTCCAGACAGACCCCACTACTAGGGATATATTTCCCTCCCCACCCTTCTCTGCTTTCCGCAAAGACCATTCCCTCAGTGGCTCCCTTGTCAGGTCCACACCCCTTAACAACCCACCCTCCCTCCTGGCACCTTCCTCTGCCACTGTAGGAATTGCAAAACCTGCACCCACACCTCCTCCCTCACCTCAATCCAAGGCCCCAAAGGAGCCTTCCACATCCATCAAAGTTTGACCTATACATCCACCAATGTAATTTATTGTATTCATTGATCCCAATGCAGCCACATCTACATTGGGGAGACTGGACATCTTCTCGCAGAGCACTTTAGGGAACACCTCCAGGACACCCGCACCAACCAACCCCACCGCCCCATGGCCAAACATTTCAACTCCCCCTCCCACTCTGCCGAAGATATGTAGGTCCTAGGCCTCCTCCACCGCCACTCCCTCACCATCTGACGCCTGGAGGAATAACGCCTCATCTTCCGCCTTGGAACACTTCAACCCCAGGGTATCAATGTAGACTTCACCAGTTTCTTCATTTCCCAACCCCTCACCTTACCTCAGTTCCAACCTGTCAGCTCAGCACCATCCTCATTACCTGTCCTACCTGTCAATCTTCCTTCCCACCTATCCGCTCCACCTTCCTCTCTGACCTATCACCTTCATCCCTACCTCCATCCACCTATTGTACTCTTGGCTACCTTCTCCCAAGTCCCACCCCCCTTCCATTTATCTCTCCACCCTGGAGGTTCCCTGCTTCATTCCTGATGAAGGGCTTTTGCCTGAAACATCGATTTTTCTGCTCCTCAGATGCTGCCTGACCTGCTGTGCTTTTTCAGCACCACACTAATCCAGACTCTGATCGCCAGCATCTGCAGTCCACACTTTTGCCTTGATTAAATGATGACAGTTGAACTGTTGAGTTACATCTGTTTGTCATACAGATTGTATTCAAATGATGTTACTTTGCTGTTTCAGCAGAAACTTTATCCAGCTTAATAGTCACTTCCTAGCAATGGTGTCATTAGTGAAAAATCCAGTTCATACAAAAGTAGCCCTCATCATATAAAAGCATGTTTTTTTTAATCAGGAACAGTGAAGCTTTGATAGTAGGGGTATGTGGGTGATCATGGAGCCCACGAGGCAATAATCATGGTGTGTGCAGGTTGACTTGGTTAAGTGGAATTGAAACTTTGATTTCCTGCTGATGGACGAGAGGTAAAAGATGGAATTTTACCAAAACGCAGTCACCTTATAGAGGTTAATAAAGTCATGAGAGGCATGGATAAGGTGAATATCCAAGGTCTTTTCCCTGGGGAGTCCAAAACTAAAGGGCACAGGTTTAAGGTGAGAGGGGAAAGATTTAAAAGGGATCTAAGGGGCAACGTTTTCATGCAGAGGATGGTGCGTGTATGGAATGAGCTGGCAGAGGACGCGGTGGAGGCTGGTACAATTGCAGCATTTAAAAGGCATCTGGATGGGTATATGAATAGGAAGGGATTGCAGGGATATTGGCCAAATGCTGGCAAATGGGATTAGATTAATTTAGGATACTTGGCCAGCATATACATATTTCCATCCTGTACACCTCCAGGACTCCATGATTCTATGTAACAATATCTGGGATTTCATGGAAACTTTTCTCCATCTGTCCTAGCATGTTTCCTCAACATGACTTTCCACAGTTTGCCTCATTAGCTCTGCACCATGACTCTCTGAAGCCCACTTGTGCTCTCCTCCAATGCAATGGTGGAAGGACCGACCATTCTTGGATTCTTGATTCTTGCCAGCATCATCTTCAAATCCTGTCAGCCAGGAGCTGCTCTTCACATTACACGCAATGAGGGAGGGGTGGGGGGATGCAAAAGAAACATTCCGAGCATCTGAGCACCAGATAGTTTGCATGGTTGCCACTTCATTGTTCCTTTTTATCATCACCTTTCCAATTGACAATTATTGCAACTGCAGTAAGAACCAAGTTATGCAGATGTCCTTAGTGTCATTTTTTTTAAACCAAGTCTACGGCTGTGCTTCCCCAAAGCCCAGTGCCCGTCAAAACGTCGGCAAAACTAACGAACTGAGCATTGACTTCAGAAAGAAAGAAGGACAACACTCTCCCATCTACATCAATGGAGCTGAGGTGGAGAGGGTGGAAACTCTCAAGTTCCGAGGAATGACGATAACCAACAACCTGCCCTGGACTTCCCACATAGATGCAATGGTCAAGAAGGCACAACAATGCCTCTTTTCCCTCAGGCAGCTCAGGAAATTTGATGTGTCCATAAGGACCCTCACCAAGTCCTACAGATGTACCATTGAAAGTATACTGTCCAGGTGCATAACGGCCTGGTATGGCAACTGCTTTGCCCAGCACTGTAACAAACTACAGAAAGACATGTCATAGCCCAGACCATCGCGGAAACTCTATGACTCCACGAACATGGCTCGCTGTCACGGAAAGACTGCCAACATCATCAAAGACCCCACCCACCCTGGTAATCCTCTCCTACAACCCGTTCCATCAGGCAGAAGATACAGAAGCTTGAACACGTGCACTAGCAGGTTCCGGAACAGCTTCATCCCTGCCACAATGGGTGGGCTGTCTCATTACAAATAATGCTGATCTTGCTGATGTTGATCTTTTCTAACACATACCCTGTGCAACATAACCTATATACCTCTGTCTAAATTTTATTTTCGCCTTATGATCTGCATGTCCTTGCTTACTATAATCTATTTGTACTGCTCATAAACAAAGCTTTACTGTTCTTAGGTGCACGTGACAGAAAATAAATCGAATCAAATCAAATCTATGTAGCCTTGTAGCTTTTTAATATTCTACGTGGAAACATCACAAGCTGGAAAATCTTCAAATGGTTGAAAATATTCCCTTTTATTCAGCAACAACAGAAGCCATGAAAAGCTGAATTTGTTTGTGTGAACAGACAGTGACTTGCTTGCCTTTCAATCAACAAAAAATTTAATCAATGAGTGATCATTGCACCCATCCTACATCGTTCAAGGGCTAGTAAAATTCTGCCCAGAGATATCATCAGCAACGTGTTTATGGTGTATTTAGAATTATGCCGGCCTGTGGTGAGTTCACATTTGTAGTTTATTTGAAATCCATAAGTACTCATTAAAATGAAACCTTTTTCAATTAAATCCTGTCTTCATATGGCCCCCATTTTACATTTGGCTAAAGGTGGCATGCACCTCTTGATTTGTGCTGTTGCCAGGTCCGAAGTTTGCCTTATTTAACTCTGCGAATCAAATGAGGGGAGCAGAATTGCCTCTTTCATGGAGATTCAGGAATGGCAAGGGTGAGGCAAGGGTGGTGAAGGCATTTGTGGAATAGAGTCAGAGGTCTGAAGGAGGGCTGGACATCCTGAGTGTAGTGAGAGGAGAATTGCAGGGACAGTCAATCACAATCATATAATTAAGACAAAAAGAGTGATGTCAATCAACTGTGGATCCAATGCAATGTGTGGGTGGTCAGACCCCTAATTGGGGCGGCATGGCAGCTCAATGGTTAGCACTACCTCACAGCGCCAGGGACCTGGGTTCGATTCCTGCCTTGGGCGACTGCCTGTGTGGAGTTTGCACATTATCTCCATGTCTGCATGGGTTTCCTCTGGGTGCTCCAGTTTCTTTCCATAATCTAAAGATGTATGGGTTAGGTGAATTGGCCATGCTAAATTGCCTAGAGGGTAGGTTATTAGTCAGGGGTAAATTTATGGGAATGGGTCTGGGTGGGTTACTCTTGGGAGGGTTGGTGTGGACTTTCTGGACTGAAGGGCCAGTTTCCACACTGTAGGAATTCTAATTCTAATGAGGTTTTGAGTTAATCTACAATTTAGTAGACTTGGCACTGAGCATGTAATCCAAAGGCCTAGGCTCGTGTTGAAATCCTGTCAGAGAAGCTGGTGAACTTTCATTTCATATAAATTGAGAATGTAAAGAGGGTCATTGGTAATGGTGACTATCTGATTCACTACTATCCTTTTGGAGAGGAAATCTGTCATCCTTATCTGATTAGACCTACATGTGACTCCAGATTCATAGCATTATGGTTGACGCTTAATGGCCCATTCAGTTGAAAGACAATTAGGGATGACAAATGTTAATCTTGTTGGTGATGCTCATATCTGTGAACAATTAAGCTATTTTTAAAAGTTTTTCGCATCGCAGAGAACGGAGGGCCAGTCGAGCCTACAAGTTGAGCCATGACCGAGAGAGTGGTAAGTACAGCGCTAGAGATTGTGTGTCATGGTGTGCGAATCAAATAGCTTTGTGTCTTTAATGTTATTGAAGGCAAACTGACTGCTGTGAGATTGGTCCTTTTCACTTATTAAGAGCACAGACATAATAGATTAAATTGTTTTTAAAAGTGCTCCTTCACATTGAACATCCACATTAGCTTTCAGTATTAACACCAGTCTCAAACCAGTGTAAATTAAGGTGCGTCTCTCAGACTTTTGCTTGTCATGATACTCAATAAGGTAATTCAGTGGTACCAAACATCTGTAATAGCAGGGATAACCTTATCCCTTTCATGACTGTATCACTCATAGAACATGTATGAAGCCAAACTGTATGTAAATTATTTGTATTGTTTTGAATGTTAAATGGGAGGTTAACTGACAAAATGATAATAATATTCAAAATTCAATTTTTATAGCTTATTTATTAGTGAGTACTTGTGAAACCTCGATTATCCAATGGACTTGGGCGGGGAATATTTCATTCGGTTAATCGAATTCCGGGTAATCGAATGCCGGATAACATAGTTTAGCTGAGCATCGGGACATTGCGGTCTTGCCATATCATCTGATATTCAGATAATCGAGTGCCAGATGATTGAGGTCCCTCTGTATTAACATTTTAAAAATTTAAGCTGGGCAAGAATTTATTAAAACTGTTCTCTTTGTCATATAGCTTTCACAGAATGAGCTGGTGCACTGAAGCTGCTAATGATGGCACCATATTATCAGTGGGTTAAATTTCAATGTAATAGAGGCAGTACACAAAGGAATAGCAAAGACAAGAATTCTCAAAGAGTACAACAGATACAGTATCAAATCAGCCAGAATTCTGAATAACCGATTTCTATATAAAACTTTCTTATTCACGATGTCCTTAAGCCTCTAATATTGAAAACATTTGGAGTGTGGGAGAGGGATGCATTTTTAATTTCCTAGTGCCCTGCTTTTGCTGACAATTTGAACAATATACGGACATTTTGTTTTAACATTTTAACACTCACGGGTTGTCCAAGGCCCAACTAACCTGGTTTTCAAGTGAGCTTTTTAATGAACAGCAAGTGTTCCTGCCCTAAATATGTTATCAAGGTTCTACATCAGTTTTATGACCTTGAAGCATCTTTCAGATATGAATGGGAAGAGCTTTGACACTGATTTTTGTGAGGCCAGGAAAACATTCCACCACTTTCCTCCTTTTCTGAACACTGGCTCCCAGATTCTCTCTTCAGAGGAATTGCCGGTTTTTCTGTCCTATATGATCAGTTAGATAGCAGTCCATGTTCATTAAATCTACATAGCTCACCAACTCCATTCAAATAAAGATGAGTAAAACAACCAGAACCATTCAGCGGGCAACATGCTTGCCCTGCCCAGCATCTGTTACACTAAGTGAAGGTTGAATCCATTAGAGCCACCTTCTATGTCTTTACATTTGTTGCTGTTTTAGAGGAAATCAGAAAAGTAATCCAAATTTATCAATGTTGAATGTGACATCTGAAATATTACTCAATATTTCAAAGCATCTTCATGGTTATCAAAATTACCTTATACCTGGATTATCTTTTACAGGGTACTTCATTAGTTCTTGTTAAAAACCGAAAGAACTATAGATGCTGTAAATTAAACAGAAGTGCTGGAAAAGTTCAGCAGGTCTGGCAGCATCTGTGAAGAGAGATCAGAGTTAACGTTTCAGGTCCAGTGACCCTTCCTCAGAACTTATGGTAGCTTGGAAAATGTTGGTTTATATGCAGAAGACAGACAGGGTGGAGGGAGGGGATAAGCAGTAAACGATAGGAAGTCCTGATGTAGCTAACTTTGTGGGAATTACACTTGAAGCTGAAATTCTGACAGGCAATTATGCAGCATCTGGACCCCTTTGAAAGAATCCTCAAATCTGAATGGCAGTTGCTGGTTTTGGAATGCATAATAGCTACCCAAGAAAAGCTAATAGGGGCAAAAACATGCTTTTTTTTCCCAAAAATCAACAAACAACTACGGATGCTGGAAATCAGAAACAAAATCAGAAATTTACTGGAAAACCTCAGCAGGTCAGGTGGAAAAAAAGCGGAGTTAAAATTCATGTCTAGTGACCCATTCACAAACCACAACATCCCACCCCAATCCTGTTTTGAACTGTGCCACACATACTATCATCTCGGTCATTTCCCTTCCTTTTCTCATTACAGAAGATAGCCCACGGTAGAGTAGAAAGAATCCAGAGAGATGCCCAACATCTTTGTCCACTCCTTCTATAAGGAGAGAATCCTGGATTTGGCAAGGACTGGGACAGCTCCTCTGAGTCTGCTGAGATACCTGTGCCTCACGAAACAAATCAGTACAAGTATCCATTCCGCAGCAAATCTCACATGAACCCCACTGTCACTGTCAACACTCTCAATCAGTGCACTTCAAACTACTAGCTGTAATATCTTTCTCTTTTTATCTTGCAGGTTCAGTTAGCCTTCCCTGCAACCTCTCCTGATAAGTTCTCGGCTCCACTAAAAGTGGAGCTCTGGACTCCTGAGCCTTCAGAGGAATCATCAGCAAGGCTGCCATCTGCAGCCCACACCATCCCAGACATTGACTCCTCAGGAAAACCATAGGCACAGAATACAAAATCTAGTGAGCACCTCCCAGTCACAGCTATGCTGCTGGCTGAGGAAGAGATGGCTGACAGCAGCTGGCACTGAGAGGGCTATCAAGGATCAGACAACTGCTCAGCATGAAGCAGGAGAAGATGCTGTGGTGTCAGCAACAAGGAACTTCATCCAAATTTGCAGGGAGACTGAACAGCAGCAGCTGGACAGGATGCAGTGGCTTTCATTGCCCCAGTGAGTCATGTGACCATTAACAGATTGGCAGCTGCCATGAAGATCCAATTCCAGCACCTTCAGGGGCTCCCAGAGACGCATTCTCACCTGGCCTCCATCAGTCCACCCAGCAGTCCCCAATATCAGAGGCATTTTGAAAGGTGGAGAAGGTGCCTTGACCTTAATCCTGGTGAACCCTGCTCACAAGGGGCAGAGCGATGCCAGGAGGCATCCAGCCAGAGATGGAGCCACACACAGGCCGCTCAGTACTTTCCCAGCATGACTCTGCCAAGGCGTCCAGGTCCTTTGACTCCATCCTGACTGTCCCCCTCTGACCCTTTCAGTTTGATTTTTCTGGCAAGAAGACCCTCAACACGGCAGGTCTATTCAGACATAAGCACTCCAGGGTCAATCCACCCAAGTCTCAGGGTCAACGGATTCAGCAGCTGAGCCATCTCCCTCTACGGCTGCAGAGGAACCAGGGAGTGTACTGAGATATTGTGGGAGAGATGGAAGGAAGAAAACATATTGAGGCCACTCTCGTGGCACGGGTGAGAAAGCTTGTACCTCACTCTTAGTTTAGTCATAAATATTCCTGATCTTAACTTTCATGTGATTGTCAGTTTCTCTGTGTATACACAAAGCATATTTTAGCATCATCTGGAAACACTTTATAGCCACAGAGGAGCCTCCAGGAATAGAGGTCTGTGCTGACAGCCTTCTATACCATCTGGAAGCTGAGAGAAACCATGCATGGTTTCCATAATTGAGACATGGTAACATCATTGTCCCTCATCCTTTAATCTCCCGATGGAATGGCTCCCTCTGTGGGCAAAGACATAGATTTCAGAGGGATGTTTGGCAGTGGAGTTGCAATATAAAGACAGATTCAATACTGTGGGATGGCCAGGAATGGGCAGCCTGTGTGATTGAATATTGTATGGGCCTGTAATCAGTGTTCTTTACCTTGAAAGCCTTATAATCAGCGTGTGCTTCAGCACCTTTCCTTATAGATTGTTTTATGTACATCACCCATTCTTAGTGGCTCGGAAGCCCCATTTTGCACTTTTGAATTCCAGCATTAGAAAGGCTCCTGATGTAAGTGCTCCTCTGACAGGGTCATCCAGCCTCAACCTGAACACAGCAGTGAATCCCCTCAGACACCACATTCCCGTTTGAGTTGTCCATCCTGTTAATCCACTTCTTTGCAGATCCACATGCACCTGCTCCTTGAAAGTGGAGTTGCAGGTAGATAGGAAAGTGAAGAAGGCGTTTGGTATGCTTTCCTTTATTGGTCAGAGTATTGAGTACAGGAGTTGGGAGGTCATGTTGTGGCTGTACAGGACATTGGTTAGGCCACTGTTGGAATATTGTGCGCAATTCTGGTCTCCTTCCTATCAGAAAGATGTTGTGAAACTTGAAAGGGTTCAGAAAAGATTTACAAGGATGTTGCCAGGGTTGGAGGATCTGAGCTACAGGGAGAGGCTGAACCAGCTGGGTCTGTTTTCCCTGGAGCACCGGAGGCCGAGGGGTGACCTTATAGAGGTTTACAAAATTATGAGGGGCATGATAAATAGGCAAAAGTATTTTCCCTGGGGTTGGGGAATCGAGAACTAGAGGGCATAGGTTTAGGGTGAGAGGGGAAAGATATAAAAGGGGCCTAAGGGGCAACTTTTTCATGCAGAGGGTGGTACATGTATGGAATGAGCTATCAGAGGGTATGGTGGAGGCTGGTACAATTGCAACATTTAAGGGGCATTTGGATGGGTACATGAATAGAAAGGGTTTGGAAGGATATGGGCCGGGTGCTGGCAGGTGGGACTAGATAGGGTTGGGATATCTGGTCGGCATGGATAGGTTGGACCGAAGAGTCTGTTTCCATGCTGTGCATCTCTATGACTCTATACTCAACCCATCTATATATGTCTATACCCACCCAATTTCTGGTGAGTTAACGATTGCTAGTTCAATTCCTCCTCACTTGAAGGCAGCATGCTCCTGACTATGGGAGACCCCCCACCCTTCCATATTCTATCCTTCCCAATCATGCTTTGCTATATCGCAACCTTGCAAATCCTGTTGCCCCTTCCCCTCTTCATAATTGTACTGCGTCTTTGCCCAATTTCTGGTCCCCAAAGACTAACCTGCTGAAGTTCCATCTCACAGCAATGACTGCACTTGCCCCGCACCATCCCTTAGTTTCTGTGGAGGAAGCCAAGAGACTGATGGTGGCACTTCGACTAACATGACCAAGCATAACATCTTTGAGCAATATAACTCCAGACCCACAGCAATGTGGCAAAAGTGAGGACTGCAGATGCTGGAGATTAAAGACAAGAGTATGGTGCTGGAAAAGCACAGCAGGCCAGGCAGTATCCGAGGAGCAGGAGAATTGACGTTTCAGGCAAAAGCCCCTCATCAGGAATTTGATTCTCCTATTCATCGGGTGCTGCCTGACCTGCTGTGCTTTTCCAACATTACACTCCCCACTGCAATATGGTTGACTCTTAACTGCCCTCTGGGCAATGATGGATGAGCAATAAATGCTAGCCTGGCCAGCAATGTCATTATTCCATAAAAGATATGCTCAGACCCCTGTCTGTTACCTATATATCTCGCAATACAGTTTGCCCTAGCCCCACCAGACTTCCCCTTCAGAGCCAATGCACCGATTATGACCCATTGCCTGGATAGCAGAGGCATAGAGACCCATGGACTGGTGAAATCCCTTTCAGGTCAATTCCATTGACTGGTATGGGAGGCTGCTCTTGAATTACTGTACCAGGACCCCTGACTGATGGGTGCCTTCATGGATTTCAAAGAGGACCACTCCTCTCTTTATTTAAGACATGGCTGCCTGCTTGGTGCACATGCAGTGTTTTAGGTGCAGCTATGAGATTGAAGTAGCACATTGCTATTATGCAAAGATGGACATCGCTTGTCTGAGAACTGTTTAATACCCAGCCTAGCTGCCTGTTTTTGTGGCTGCACTCGGTGCTAAGTGAGCGCTAAGAGAGCAAACAAACAGCCCTGAGTTGCCACCTAGTCCATTGTGCAAGCTGGATATCTGCCCTGTTTGCAAAGCATCCCCACTGCAGCCTTTCAATGCACATTGTTGGTTTGCCTTGCTGGTTGAACTGGACAAGATTCACCCCTTAAACAGTTTGCATAAAGTAAAAAGCTTGTTCAGCAAACAGCCAATTTACAAAATAAGTTTATATTCACTAGATCTTGAAATTAGAAGTCTATCCTATTAGGTACATGGCTTGTACATTAAATTGGGTTTGTGAACACATATGTTTCCAATTTTTTCGAAACAAAATTTTGACTTTGAACATAATTTCAGGAGGCCGAAGTGTAAATGACATAGTAACAAATGCTAAAGATGTTCTTGATCTATGAAGGTTTGCATAGTGACTGGCCTAAAACAGTTTTGGTAACTCAATACGTGAACTTTAAACCATCATCAGGAAATTAAATTTTTCCCTCCCCTCCAGTTAAATTCTTCCCCTCTGTCTCCCATCTGCTCTTATCAAAGCTCTAGGGAGGCCCTGAAGATCCGCCCACCTTTTCAATGCTGTTGGGAATTCTGGGCCAAGATATTTACAGAAAACCATTCTAGCTATTTCTTCAAAATGAAAACAATAAAGCATCACATCTGAATGTTAACTCAACCTTTTGCAGGATTCTTTAAAATAAAATAAAGTTTCCACTTTGGAAATTATCAGCTACCTCAGACTATTATCCAACCTAAAGTCATTTTATCTTCTCAGCATGTGGATAAAGTTAACCACATTTATTAGCATTGTGTTATCCTGAAAGTGTGCTGATGAACTTTGGCCTCAATTTACTATGATTCCTGACATAGTGTTTGGTAAAAATCACAGGATATTGATCCAGCAATGATAAAGGAATAGCAGTGTACATCCGCATCAGGATGGTGTGTTTCATTTTTCTTCAGCTCTATTTGGCTTAATGAGCCATTTATACACCTTTTCAAGGTTGCCATATGGTTTGCTAAGATTTTCATAACAACTGCCTTTTGTGTTCAAAAATAATTAACTGTTAAGTATTTAACTGAACAAATCTCAGACTCTCAAAATCAAAGCTACAATTTGTGAAGTTATAACCAATGCTGCAATTTCAAATTTAACTGCAATTTCAATTTAGCTAGCAATTCCTTAGGCATTCTGATTGCGCTATAAGGAATATTTATTGAGACAAACATAAATGCTCTACTTCTGAGACAACTTCCATTGCTTCTGCTAGTTCTCTATAACATCCAGCATACGCATTGATTATTCATGACACCTGTATCCTTTCTGTTCTACATACCTTAATTCTCTTTTGATTTCTGCTTTGGTTCTTCAAGGTTTTTCATGTTGTGCTTTACAAAATGAGTAGCATGGTGGCTCAGTGGTTAGCACTGCTGCCTCACAGTACCAGAGACCTGTGTTCAATTCCAACCTTGGGTGACTGTCTGTGTGGAGTTTGCGCATTCTCCCTGTGTCTGTGTGAGTTTCCTCCCACAATCCAAAGGTGTGCAAGTTAGGTGAATTGGCCATACTAAATTGCCCATAGTGTTCAGGGATGTGTAGGTTAGGTGTATTAGTCAGGGGTTAATGTAGGGTTGGTGTGGACTTGTTGGGCAGAAGGGCCTGTTTCCCCACTGTAGGGAATCTATTCTATAAAATAGCTTTTGATGCCTTTGTAACACTCAAAGGTACTGCTTGTCACAGCAAATTGCAGGAATAGAAATGATACACGTATTGCAGCAATTTGGTTCCTTTTACATTGATTTTAACTCTAGTTTTCCATTGCAAGTAAGTTTCCCTAACTTGTGGTAGCAATAGGCATGAACTAAAAGACCCCCAGATTAATACATTTGTTACGTGATCACAATATGAACGATGGTAGCTGCAATTACTATTGAAGAAAATGTTCAGTGATGGGGGGAGTTCATTCTCAAACAAAAGCGATGGTGAAGAAACAGATAAAAATTGAGTGAAGAGCCTACTTACATACAATTTCCCTAAATTAACATGGACTTCTCACAGACCTCTGCTCCTTGCCTCAGAGATAGCCACTGGCCTCTCCTTTCTTGATGGTCTCACGCAGATCAGTTTCTGTGAGCATCGCATTAATCAAAGCAGTAGGCCTAGGGTCATGGCACATTCAGCCTCACGTGCCATGGAGAGGGCCAGAGGCCCACTCACGTGTCTGCCTGGAGGCTTTGATTGCAGCCAAAACCTAGTTCAAAACCTATATCTTAATGGCCGATGGGTAACGTTCTTACTCATCAGATGCAACAGGGGAATTCAATTAGGAAGCTACTACAAATATCTCTGATCTTCAACAAAGCAAAGTAACTGAGGGTCACAGCAGGCTGGTGGAAAACCAATCCCAGTACTATAAAATGTGTGGAATTAGGATAATCCATGAAGGCTGACCCTTCCTCACTGCCTATTAGTGCCCCATGATATTTATAGAGATGCTGATTGAACTCAAGTGTACTATCCCACCTATTCGTCAACAACTCACTGTCAACTTGCACATATAAAATGTGGGGCACTTGAGAGGACTGCTAAGATTGCTCTGGAACTGAGGCACAATAGTCAAATCAAAATGCTTTCAGGCAAAGAAATGTTGATTTAAATATACTGGGTTGGGTTCCTAATTTATTTTTACCACTATTCGCAAACAATTATCTGCAAATGGTAATTTTCACTTGCCTTTGTGACAAAACTAATTTTGCATATGATTTACATCTATAATCGAAAAAACTATATTTCTCAGCAAAAGTATAGTGTCAGCAAAATTAGACCTAGAAATGCATCAGCACAACTAAAAATATAAAAGTAGAGCCTATTAGAGATGTCATTGATGACTGCTATCACAGATAATATTGTAACTTCACTGGTTTAAAAATAGTAGGAACACTTCTGTATGACTAATTAGTGTGCTTGATCAACACTTGGAACAATTTACAATAGATACATAATTAAACAGCCTTTTTTGTAAATCAAAAGAAAGGTGAATAGAAACAGCTCTGAAACTCTAGTTGATATTTTGCTTAACCTGGTGAGTTGGGGAGGGCAGAACCGGAATCAAGTGGCAATAGTCATTCTCTTCCGACTGCTGTTTCCAGTAAAATCTCAGGGTGATGTACGAATGAACAATTTATAAATGGAGTAGCTAACCCTTCAGCAGCTAGAGGTGAGGATTGAGAAGATAGCTGTGTTGACATAGCAAGAAGTGCTGTTGTCATGTTTAAAGGACTTCCTGAACTCGAGCGATGAGACAGACATCCTTTACTGGCACAGATGGGGAGGTGTCCTGAGCAAATGCATAAGCGGATTAAAGGCCATGCAAGGAAGGCTGGGCAAGTCAGACCGAATGACGGAGAGTGGCAGAGCATGAGCCTTGGTGGGACATGGGCACAGTAGAAGAGATAGAGTGAATGTGAGGTATCAGAGGGAAGATAGTAGCAGTTATGCTGGCAGAATGGAGTGGACCTTATTCCTGCAGTGGTGGGCATTCCTTCAAAGATCTGAAACTGCATTGACTGACCTGGTTGGCAACCTTGGACGAGACTAACGTGTCGTGGCCTTAGCTGCAGTTTTGAGGGAAATGGAAGACCCGTGTCTATGCATCCTGTACAGCAAGATCTCCAGATGCCTGCCCACAAATTAGGTCAACTATTTCCCCGTATTTGTCATGTTCTGGGCAAATGTCATGGTCTGTGCAGAGCAGCTCCAGACTGACAGTGCTTGTTCAGACATGCAATGGATTTTTAAAGCACAGTTAATGCTAGGGCCCTGGGGAGTGTTTTGAACAGAGATATCTAGGGGTACAGGTACATAGCTCCTTGAAAGTGACATCACAGGTAGATAGGGTGGTGAAGAAGACATTTGCCCTTCATTAGTCAAAACATTGAGCGAAAAAGTTGGGACGTTATGTTACAAGACATTGGTAAACCAACATTTGAAGTATTTTGGTCACCCTGATACAGGAAGGATGTTATTAGACAGGAAAGGAAGCAAAAGTAATTGCAAGAATTTTACCAAGACTAGAGAATTGAGTAATAAGGAGAGAGTGAATAGGCTGGGACTTTCTTTACTTAGATTGCAGGAGGCTGGGGGGTGACTTTATAGAATTTTATAAAATCAAAAGGGGAATAGATGAGGTGAATAGCCAAAGTCTTTACCCCAGGGTAGGCGAGTCCAAAACGAGAGGACATAGGTTTTAAGGTGAGAGGGGAAAGATTTAAAAGAGATCTGATGGGTAACATTATGACACAGGGTGGTGCATACATGGAATGAGCTGCCTGATGAAGTTGTAGAGGCAAATATAGTTAGAACATTTTAAAGATATTTGGACTGGAACATGGATAGGAAAGATTTAGTGTGATATACACAAAATGTAAGCAAATGGGCCTAGTTCAGTTTAGGGAACTTGGTCAGCATGGACAAGTTGGGGAAAAGAGTCTGTTTCAGTGCTTTATGACTCTAAAGATTGTCATGCAAGTTGTGCTGATCTTTTGGTGGATATTCCCTGAGTGACGGGTCATTCCAGGAACAGAATATGGAAAGATGGGGCTAGAATCAAAAGTGAAGAATGCTATGGAGGTGGGGTAGATGGTTAATGGCGCATTTAGTAAGATTCAGCAAGAAATCTCTTTGGGCCTCCCAGCAAGAAATCTTCAGAAAAACTCAACACAACTCACACTTAGCCAAAAATGTAAAAGAGAGGCAGAATATTTGGCCATTTCATCTTCCATTTTTTGATTATCTTAATTTATTATGGTGGAAGCAGAGTAAATTTGTAACATCTGTAGACTAGTAATCCAGAACACCAGGCTAATATAATGAGGACACAGGTTTGAATCCCACCATGGCGTATGATAAAATTCGAATTCAACAAAATTAAATCTGGAATTAAAAACTAGCCTAGAGATTATGAGGAAGTTATTGTATATTATTGAATAACCCATCTGGCTCATTAACATCCTTTGGGGAAGGAAATCTGCTGTTCTTATATGTTCTGGCCAAAATATGATATAAGACGTCTCAGAAAAAAGGTTAACTCCTAACTGTTACCTCTGCAAATGTGTTGCTGGTCAAAGCACAGCAGGTTAGGCAGCATCTCAGGAATAGAGAATTCGACGTTTCGAGCATAAGCCCTACTCCTAACTGTTACCTGGCAACAAATGCGGACCCTGTCAGGATGTCCACATCCCAGAAACATATTTTAAACATTTACAATTAAGTCTCCATTGTCATTCTCTGGAAAACCGACACTCACTTTACTAACTCTTTTTCTTTTGTCTTACTTGTTTTCTCTTCCACTTCCTCTGATATTTCACCTTGCCAGAAGACTAATCCCCTCAAAGAATGACATTTTTGACTCTTTGACCCTGCTGTGAGAAAGAGTCACATTTCCATTTGCTGCCTCAATGTTGCCAGCACCGTCTAATCCACCTAACCATCACCCCAGCCAAGTTCATCTCAATTGATCCTTCTGCCAGGAGCTTGATGGCATCAAATAAGGGTCTACATTCCGCATAAGTAGCTTCCCAACTGCATCTCTTCCATCATCCCATTACGGCCATGGTACATCTCCTTGAAAATACTTTCAAAAAAAATACTTCACCCCATGAATGGCAAATGCAGCGATGACCTCTGCCCATTGCTGCTGTTTAAAATCAGCTGAGGCTTGAACATCCGATGTCTCTCGTGCACCTTGCATTAAACACGGTGGGGCTCATAAGATTGCAATCTATTGCAACCTTAACAATGTTAGCTACCTTTAAATTATCTCTTTAAAAAAAGAGAAGGCTGTCCCATACAAGTTCCCATTCTATAATGGCAGGCAAGCCCCAGGTGGACAGGGGAAGTGCTTCAGTGATACTCTCAAGGTGAAATACAGCATTCCCACAGAAACCAGGGAATCACTGGCCCACGACTGTCCAAAGTGGAGGAGGAACATCTGAAAAGGGGCCAAGCATCTCAAGACTTGCCATTGGAAAAAAGCAAAAGCCAGGCAAAAACAGCACCACGACGTTGCTTTCGCACCAACACTCCATCCACCCCTTTCCACGACTACCTTCTGCCCCAAGTGTAACAGAGCCTCCAGTAGCCACATCAGTCTGCATAGCCACCTATGAACTCCTGAGAATGGAAGAGAGTCATCCTCATCTGCAAGGGACCACCAATTAATGAATCAATCCTGCATGCCACAGATAAAACATGGCATCAGTGTGATCAGGTTAGAAGTCCAATCTGAAGTCATCTTATCCACCTCTATTGCCATTCATTTTAGGGCCATTACATCACAACATATTTATGCAGGAACATCAATGGTAGATTTAAATTGAGTTGAATTATTCAAAAATAGCTTGAATTACTTGAAGAGAATTAAAAATGGCAATTTATTGAAGTAAGATACAAAAGCCTTGTATAAGAAATAAAATGTAAATTGTCATGAAATCGAGGGCACAGAAGGAGATGTCATGCACAAGGGAAGTCATAATATATGCTCTGACTTGGGGAAAAGAATAATCCTCTGTATTTCAACAATAAGTAGGTCATTGAACTCGACGTCGGCAAGTCGCTGCTTCTGTTCAAAAAAACATTTTCAAAGAACACCTCTTCTGAAAAGCAGCTGCCTAATTTATGTTTGCTTTGAAAGCTGGAGTATATTTCAATCTAAACCATTCAGCAAACAGGTAAAACTGCTGCTTTGCACTGACATTTGGATGGCAAAGTTTCTGTAGCAGCTCTGGGAAGGACAAGTCCTTGCTGTCCTGCCTTTCGACAGCAGAAATAAATCAAGCTGCACACTGGAGGATACCCTTCCAGGCTGCACACTGGGAACTTCATTACATGTGCTGTGCCACATAATACTATGCATATTGCTACCGATCGGGCACGTTCCTACATCCGCAGCCTATTTCTGTCATAGTCACTAACGGAAGAAATCATTTTCAGGTTGAGACATATATAGGCTGAAAAAAAATGACTTTGAACAGCTCAGAAACTCAAACACTATTCAAAACTCCCAGTGGGTCATCCATTGTCTAAAATGCAATACAGTACACAAGCTAGGTAATCCTGCTGTGAAACCTCTCACACTTACTCTCTGGGTTTTAACTGGAGGTGTAGCAGAGCATTCTTTTAACCACTAAATTGCTGTAGAAATATTGTTTTTGTAAGGTGCAAGGGATATATCTTCTTTTTTTAACTTTTGTACAACACTTTGGTGTTTTATGATGCTAAATGTGCTATGTAAGTGCAAATTATGTTTAGAAATTAATGCATAAAACGCAGTTTATAGTGAATCTGATTGAATTTTGAAAAAGAATTTTTTTTGTTAAGTTTTTTTTGTAGTCTGGGCTGCACCTGATCTTATTCTTGCAGAAAGTTATGTTTAATTCGAGATTTATATTTATTCATGAACCTGAGAATTAACTTTACAATTTTCTTTCTCATTTTCAAATATCTCCATCACCTAGCGCATCTGCAATTTCCACTATCACTGTGTTCCTGTGCACAAGTCTAATTTTCCACACTGGCCTACCCCTGGTAGCTGTCCTTTGTTTCCAACAATGACAGTTTCCAGAGTGACCTTGCTCCATTTGCTGTAATTTCCTCCCTCAGCTTTGTCAACTTGCCAAATTATCCTCAAATATACATTGGTTTTAGGTTGTGGGCAATCCAAGGAAGATCACATTTGCTACCAATCTCTTAAGACCTTAAAACGTCTTCTCCTTAAACTGCTACTGTGTGTTTCTGGTGATAATGAGGAATTCTAACTTATTGACCCAGTAACATTGAATGAGTGGAGATATATGGCCAAGTTCAGATGGACTGTGACATCAATTCATCAATGTTGCTTTTGTTCTTGGTGCTTGGGATTATGATTGTGGGAAAGGAGGTCCTACTGAAGTACAAAATTAAAAATCACACAACACCAGGTTATAGTCCAACAGGTTTAATTAGAAGCATACTAGCTTTCAATTAAACCTGTTGGACTATAACCTGGTGTTATGTGATTTTTAACTTTGTACACCCCAGTCCAACACCGGCATCTCCAAATCATGCCCACTGAAGTGGTTTGATTGTTGCTGCTGTGCATCTTCTAGTTCATACATCAGCTGCAGAGTATTTGGCAGTGGAGGAGCTGACTATGCAGATCAATGGTAAGGACACTAGCCAGGTTTGCCACCCCATCCTGGACGGCATTATATTTCTTGAAGACGTTTGCAGTAGTATTCATTCAAGTGATTGATGAGTGTTGCATAACTCATTTATCTTCAGCTTTATCGGCGATAAAGAAGCTGCAAAGGCTCAGGAGATGAGTTACTTATCATGGTGTATCTAATCAAGATCTTTATCTAGGTGTTGCCATGTCTGGTCCATTTTCACCTTCAGTCATGCTGATCCCCAGAATTTGATGATGGTGGTATTGATTGTCACAGGAGGTTAGATGGGCTATTGTTTAAGATGGTCATTATCTAGCATGAATGTTGCCTACTACTTTTCGGCCTAAGTCTAGGTCTTATCCTTGCGATATTATATTCTGACATGAGATATTACATTTTCTGAGAAACTATGAATGAAATTGAAAACTGAGGAATTGTCAGCCAAAAGCCCCAGTCACACACTAATATCATTAGTGAAGCATTTGAAAATAGTTCAGGATACTTTCCTAGGGAACTCCTGGAGTGATGTCCAGACACTGTAATGACTCAAAAAATAACAAACTGTTTTTTAGCATTAAGAGTGGCTTCAGCCACTGAAATGTTTTTCCTTTCACTCTCCTACTTACGTTTTTTTTTATCAGGCATCTTAGTGCCATGTTTAATTGAATGTTGACCTATTATTGATGGTGATTATTCTCACTGCGCTATCCTTGTTCAGATCTTGTGTCTATATCTGAATCAAGGCAATATTTGGGCCAAAAATTGAGTTATTACATTAAAAATCACTCAATATCAGTAACTTTTAGCTTGCTAATTCCCCAAATGACTCGTTTCCGAATGATTTGTATAACACAGATGAGTTAGCAATTGTTCTGAATCAATTTGTCTTCTTATGAATGAATCCAACATCAGTGGAGAATATTCCACATTGTTAGGTAGAAGCTTAAGATGTCCCACTCAGAATATACTTTCTCCTTTCTGGGAACTCTTTCCCCTTGTCCTTTATCACCACAGTGATAATGGGAAGGATGTCTGGTTGTTCTCCCCATGAGCCATAGTAATACTGATAAAAGATTAGTGAAAAAACTGGAGAAGTTATGAAAATGGTTGATATTTTTTAAAGAAATGAACTTCCAGTAAATTCTAAGGTATATTTCAATCTGTTGATTCTTAAAGAGGAATGAATTAAAAATCACACAACACCAGATTATAGTCCAATAGGTTTACTTGGAAGTATTAGTTTTCAGGTAACCAGTGGGGCAGGATTATAAGACACAGAATTTATAGCAAATGATTGCAGTGTCATGCAATTAAAATGATGTATTGAACAAACCTAGATTGCTGTTAAGCCTTTCATTCTTTAGTCAGGTTGCAGGTTTCAGTTCATTAATATGTAAATCCCAGAACTTATTTTAAGTCACATTCTAGACATGACTTAAGTTTATATAAAAAGACGTGGCATCTCAACTCAGACATTAAAGGTATTAAAGGTGTAAGGTTAGAGTCTGACTGTATCACAATCTTGAGCCAGACAGGTTCTATTTCCAAAGAAGGAATTTATAACAAGTTCTATGTATTGATGGGACTAGATTAGGTTAGGATATCTGGTTGGCATGGATGAGTCGGACTGAAGGGTCTGTTTCCGTGATGTGCATCTACTCTATGACTCTATGACTCTTTGACCGTCTGCATTGACTGCCTGCAGGTTGTGTGCTTTTTGAGGCAAAAATAGAATATATCTGCAAATGCAATTCTGCAAATGCAAATTCACCCCATTGACTTAATTGTTTATGTGCATGCATGTATGGAAGAGAAAGAGTGTGGCAAAGTATGTGTTTGCATGTGTGCATGTCTGGTATAGTGTGCGCGTGAGTGTGACAGAGTATAAGCCTGTGAGAGGGTGCGTGCGTGGATGTGAATATGCAGGATATATGATGTGTGTGTCTGAGAGAGAGCATGTGTATGAGACAGGGTCTGCATGAGTGTGTGTGTGTGTGTGTGTGTGTGTGTGTGTGTGTGTGTGTGTGTGTGTGTGTGTGTGTGTGTGTGTGTGAGTGAGAGAAAGGTCCCAGTTGAGGCCACCCCATGTGTTCCAAACTTGGCTATCAGCCTCTGCTCAGCCACTCTGCGTTGTTGCATATCCTGAAGTTCACCTTGGAGGATGGTCACCCGGAGATCATGTGTTCCTCAACTGGGAGGGAACACCCCTGTCTGGCGATTGTTGCACGGTGTCCTTTCATCCATTGTTGTAGCATCTGCTTGGTCTCGCTAATGTACCATGCCTTGGGGCATTCTTGCCTGCAGCGTATGAAATAGGCAACGTTGGCCAAGTCACATGAGTACCTGTCATGTACATGGTGGGTGGTGTCCCCACGTGTAATGGCAGTATCCATGTCTACACTCTGACATGTCTAGCAGTGGTTGCCATGACAGGGTAGTATGGTGTTGTAGTCAATGTTGTCCTGAAGACTGAGCAGTTTGCTGTGAACAATGTTCTCTTTAAGTTTGGGCAGTTGTTTAAAGGCAAGAAGCGGAGGCATTGGGAAGGTCTTGGTGAGATAGTCATCCTCATCGATAATATATTGCAGGCAGTGAAGAATATGGCATAGAATATGACATATGGGAAGTATTGGACAATGAACGGTACCCTATCAGTTACATCCTGTGTTTGTCTCCCGAGGAGATCATGACATTTTCTCGCTGTGACATGTTGGAATTGAGTTGAGCATCATACCCTGTTCTTATGAGGATGTCCTTCAGCACCTTCAGGTGTCTGTCATATTCCTCCTCATCTGAATAGATCCTGTGTATGTCTGGAGGGGATAGCTGTTTTAATATGTTTGGGGTGGAATCGAGAGAAGTGCAACATTGTGAACTTTTCCTTGGGTTTATGTTAGAGTGAGGTATTGAGGTGCCCATCCTTGTTGGAGATGCGTATGTCCAAGAAGGAGACAGATACTAGAGAGTAGTCCATGGTGAGTTTGATGGTGGAATGAAACTTGTTGATATCAATGTGCAGTTGTGTCAGTTAGTCCTTCCCATTGGTCCAGAGGAAGAAAATGTTGTCAATATACCTGGTGTATAGTGCTGGCTCAGTGCAGCAAAGAAGTCTTGTTCGAACTTGTACATAAAAATGTTGGCATCTTAGGGTGCAAAGAAATTCTCACACAGGGTTCTGTTGCCTGACACAATGGGACAGCCAGGTGTGTTGGCTTTGTATATCTTCGGAAGCCAGTATAAGTCTCCTACACTGTAAATACATGGGATGAGAGTGCTCTCTGGTTATGTTGAGGCCATGTTGAAACGCATTGTACAGGCGACCCCAGCTTCTGTCGTGACACTACAGATTTCTTACAGAAGCTCAGCACCCACAGGCTTGTTGAACCCAACATTCCTCATCACAATGAACTTTTCGTCACTCTACACCAGCATCCTCCACGATGATGGCATCACTGCGACAGCCTCAGTAATCAATACTAACAACTGCCAATCTCCAAGCACCATCCTACAACTCATCTGCTTCATCCTCAACCACAACGTTTTCACCTTTGACAACCAGTCCTTCATCCAGGCACACGGAATGGCCATGGGGACCAAATTTGCACTTCAATCAAATGTGCCTTGGTCATATGTATCGCCAGTACTAAGTTTATAAATTATTTCATTTCATTTACATTTCTGAGCAAAAAAAAAGATCCGTGTGAAGACTTTTTCAGCAAAATCCATCTAATGGTTATTATTCATTAAGGCCATTCATAGATGTGAATTTATATTACTGAAATGTATTAGTTGTCATTTGGTAATGCAAGAGACTTAATATATATTGCACAAATACACTAGCAGCCCTAAAGGCATCAGATTTTGCTTATAAAACTGTCCAGCATGAGATATCTGAGAACAACAGATGAAAATAACTGTTCCTGCTGCCATTGTGAAGTAGGAACAGGAGTAACGTTTATCACACAGAATGCTGATGTTAAGCCAAAAATACATTCTATTAATGACACAAATGAGTAATAAGGTAAATGAATTTCAGTGTCTGTGTGGTGCCAGGTATGTGGACCATACATCGCACAGACTGGCAAATATCTATCAAGCAGCGTACCGTTTTGGTTATTTGTAGCAAGCAAAGTGCTGACGATACCCAACCAATCTGCACTTTCAAAACTCATAACATAGTTTCTAATATTAGATGTGATTCTATGATTGGACAGCATTTGCGAATTAATCTTGAATAGACAATGCAATTACACTGACAACCAAATTAGGATTGCAGTGTTGTGTGTTTGCTACTGGAAGCTACATATATTAATAATATATTAATATTGCTACTGGAAGCAACATATATTAATAATATATTAATATTGTTCTTTACAGACTGAGGCATTATGCACCCACACTGCATCTATTTCAACTCAACA
The DNA here is from genome assembly GCF_020745735.1 of Hemiscyllium ocellatum. NCBI lineage: Eukaryota > Metazoa > Chordata > Chondrichthyes > Orectolobiformes > Hemiscylliidae > Hemiscyllium > Hemiscyllium ocellatum. The sequence goes on from NC_083402.1 coordinate 50,929,350, forward strand.
AAATGGCCAACAGCTATTTTCTTGTTCATTTCTCTGGATAATGCCAATCATTCAAACTACCCAGTTTAAAATTTAAATAAAGTTTGTCAGTTCATTGTTAGTCATCATTAACTGGTCCATTCTCCATGGCAATGTCTTTACCGTACAGAGTTCACTTGCTAACCAATCTGCATTCCCTTCTCATACAGTATAAGTGGTGCGCTCCCTGAACATTGCTGTTTCTTGTGAATTATCCTGATGAGTGGAAGATGAAATGCTTCAACAGAATGTGTCTTCTCTTATCATAAGTATCAAAGCATTGCAAGTTTATTAGAAAATCATTGATAATATATTCTAGGGTCAGAAGACACTATAATTAAAGCACTTCTCCTTAAATTTACTCTGTTTATTAAATATTTGCAACTTTTAAAAGTGATGTTAAACTGAATTTTCTGTACTCTCAGGTAAGCATGAAGAATTATACTGCTAATAAATATCCTTGAATTAATATCACTCAAACAGGTTATCTGGGCAGGTGTGCATTGCTGATTTAACTTGCTACAGGTTGAAATTTCTGCATAAGAGCAATGGCTGCATTCTAACTGTACTTAATTAGCTGTAAAGTACTTGAGAAATCATGAGGTTATGAAGGACAATATATAAATGTAAGTCTTTTTTTCTATTGGAGTAGAAACTTCAAAGGCGATTATAATCTTTACATTATAAAGTATTCTAACAAATTGAGCAGGGAAAGCCTCAGTCATTTGGTTGAAAATCAGAAACCATTGGAATCATCCATTTAAAATTGATAGTGAAAGTGAGGAAAAAGGTCAGTCTTTTCAGCAAAAATTTGATAAATAGTTGAAACACAGAAAAATATAATTCTATTAGGAGTACAGGGAAATATACTTCATTTTAACTTCCTCCTCTGAAAGGTTTGAATGATTATGATGAGTCAAGGTTTGAATGATTATGATGAGTCAAATGACTTCCTTTTGTTTTCCCTTTTGCTGGCTATGTTTCTATTTGGCGGTGCTTTCCCAATTTCCCAATTTCAACATGTACGTGTTAATCTACTGATTGTTTTTCTATCTATCGGAATCGTTCCAGGATTATATTTCAAAGTTGTACATTGATATTTCACAATTCACAACAGGTTGTGCTTAACTAAAAGACTAACTCTTTGACCAGGAGTAAGCTCTGCATATGTGTAGGCATATGTATCTCAAATCTGGCCTATAAATTTTCAATATTTTGTCTGTGTGAGCAGGAATGTTCACTTTCTCGAGACACTTAAATTAGTGTTACTAAGTTGTTCTAGCTAAGCTTGAGATTCTTAAGGTTTCTTTTGTAAAACATTCTCCCTAAACTAGTTTCATACCACTCTACTCCAGAGTCACCACTTGAATTATAATATACTTTGTAGGACCTTAACCCTTTGACGTAGTCTTAAATTATCTTATTATATATACATATGAAAAGGATGATTTAAAATGTGCATTCATAGGGCAATTGATTTGAAGGCAAAACATTGTATTTTGCCTTTTTACAAGATCATGATCAGGCCTCAGCTAAAAATCACACAACACCATGTAACTGTCCAACAGGTTTATTTGGAAGTACTAACTTTCGGAGCACAGCTTCTTCATCAGGTAGCTATGGAGAAGGATCATAAGGTACAGAACGTATAGCAAAAGATCACACTGTCATGCAACTGAAACGATATATTAAACAAATTTTGATTGTTGTTAAGTCTTTTATCTTTTAGAATGGGTTGCAGGTTTCGGTTCATTAATATGTAAATCCCAGAACATCTTTCAAGTCCCATTCTCGTGATAACTTCAGGTTTTATTAAAAAAGGTGACATCTCAAAAAGACGATGGACTTAACAGCAATCTAGGTTTGTTAAATATATTATTTCAGTTGCATGGCACTGTGATCTTTTGCTATCAATTCTGTGTCTTATGATCCTGCTCCACAGTTAGTTTGAAAACTAGTACTTCCAAATAAACCTGTTGGACTATAACCTGGCATTGTGTGATTTTTAACTTTGCCCACCCCAGTCCAATACCAGCTCTTCCACAGCAGGCCACAGTTAGAATACTGTGTCCAGTTTTGTTCATCTTATGTGGTGTGCAACATTAAGGATTTAGAAAGAGTACAGAGGAGGCGGCCAGTTTCGTAATGCATAGTTTTAATCTTAGACATCAATTTAGGGTAAAATAACTGGACACTAAAGGTGCCAGGTATTTTCACACAAAATAGCTGAGGTTCTTAACACTATTTTTGTTTCTCCAAACAGGTCACATGGTTTTGAATGGGTAAGGTGTACCAATACTATGATATTCAAGGTATGACAATTATGTATGACAGGCTGAATGAAAGTGAAACCCTTTTCTATATTTTCACATATTCTTATTAACAATAAGTAGGTGAAATTGAGAAGAAGGTAAAAGAGGTCAAGGAGTTGCATTACTAATCAGGGAGAACTTTATGTCTACACTCAGAGAGCACATACTGGAGCGTTCATCCACTGAGGCAATATGGGTAGAGCTCAAAAACAGGATGGGTGCAGTCACTCTGATAGGATTACACTATATGCCACCCCCCACCCCTCCAACAGCCACTGCAACACTGAGAAACAAATACATAGGCAGATTATGGAAAGATGCAATAAAAACAAAGTTGTCACAGTGGGTGGCTTTAACTTCCCCAATATTGACTGGGACTCTCTTAGAGCAAGAGGCTTATGTAGAGCAGAATTAGTTAAGTGCATCCAAGAAGGTTTCTTGAAACAATAAGTTGATAGTCCTACTGAACTTTGGACTAGATAATGGGCCTGGCCAGGTGACTGACCTTTCAGTGGGAGAGCATTTTAGATGATTAGATGACTCACAGTGTGGAAACAGGCCCTTCGGCCCAACAAGTCCACACCGACCCGCCAAAGCGCAACCAACCACACCCCCACATTTACCCCTTACCTAATACTACGGGCAATTTAGCATGGCCAATTCACCTGACCCGCACATCTTTGGATTGTGGGAGGAAACCGGAGCACCCGGAGGAAACCCACGCAGACATGGGGAAAATGTGCAAACTCCACACAGTCAGTCGCCTGAGTCGGGAATTGAACCCAGGTCTCAGGCGCTGTGAGGCAGCAGTGCTAACCACTGTGCCACCGTGCCACCCGCCTTTTTCTTAAAAAGGCAGCTCAGACCATAACTTTGCAATTTTGGAGAGAGTGATCACAACTCCTTAAGTTTTAAGATAGCTATGAATAAGAATAAGACATTATGGCAAGGTATTAATTTGAGGGAGGGCAAATTACAACAGTATTAGGCTGAAACGAGGGAGTGTTAATTGGGAGGAGCCGTTAACAGACAAGTCCACATTTGACATGTGGGAGTTGCTTAAAGACATTCTGATCAGAGTTCAGGACCGGCATGTTCGAATAAGGAGGAAGGACAAGGATGGCAAGATAATAACGAAGGGTGGGGGTTGAGGGGTGGGGGGGGGTGTGAATTTAGTCAAAGTGAAAAAGAAACATAAGTATGGTTTAGGAAGCTAAAATCAGACAGGGCCCATGAGAATTTAAAGACAACAGGAAATAACTTAAGCAGGGAATTAGGAGAGCAAGAAGGGACTATGAAATGATCCTGGCAAATAGGGTTAAAGAGAATCCCAAGGCATTCTATGCACATATTGAAAACAAAAGGATGACTAGGGAAAAACAAGGACCACTCTTAGGGAACTTTTGCTTGGAGGCAGAGGTGAGATCCTAAATGAGTACTTCATATCAGTATTCACCCAGGAGAGGGAAATGGAGGATGGTGAGATTTATGTGGAACATGCTAATATGCTATGGCATTTGAGATTAAGAAAGAAATGATGTTGGGTCTCTTGAAGAACATTAAAGTGGATAAGTTCTCAGGGCCCAATAGCATGTGCCCAGTTGATTGAGACAGGCAAGAAAGGGATTGCTGGAGCCTTGACCAAGATCTTTGTATCCTTGTTAGCAACTGGAGAGGTCCCAGAGGACTGGCAAATAGCTAATGTTGTTCCTCTGTTCAAACAGGGAAATAGGGATATTCCAGGAGACTACAGACTGGTGAGTGATTGGGAAGCTATTGGAGAGAATTCTTAGGATAGGATTTCTACACATTTGGAAAAGCATTGTCTAATTAGTGACAATCAGCATGGCTTTGTACAGGGCAGGTCATGACCTACTAACTTGATTGAATTTTTTAATAAGGTGACAGAAGTGATCGATGAGGGTAGAGCAGTGGATGTTGTCTGTTTGGATTTTAGTAAGACTTTTGATAAGGTCCCTCATGGTAGGTTCATCCAGAAGATTAAGATACATGGGATCCATGGTGACTCAGCCGCATGGATTCAGAATTTGTTTGCTTAGAGAAGGCAGAGGATAGTGGTGGAAAGATATTATTCTGGCTGGAGGTCTGAGACTCGTGGAGCTCCAGAGAGATCTGTACTGGGACCTCTACTGTTTGTGATATATATGAATGGCTTGAATGAAAATGTAGATGGGTAGGTTAATAAGTTTGCAGATGTGTAAAATGTTGTCAAAGGATGTAGTAGGATGTAGATCTGTTGCAGATATGGGCAGAAAAATGGCATATAGAGTTTAATTCAGATAAGTGTGAGATGCTACTTTGGAAGATCAAATTCTAAGAAAAAGTAGGCACTAATGTACAGAAGGATCTTAGGGTTCAAGTCCATAGCTCCCTGAAAATAGTCACAGAAGTAGATAGGATGGTAAAGAAGGCATATGACATGCTTGCCTTTATTTGTCAGGGAATTGAGTACATGAGTCAGGATGTCATGGTGCAGCTTTATGATACTTTGATTAGGCCACACTTGGAATATTCCATTCAATTTGGTCACCATATTACAGTAAGGATGTGAAGGCTTTGGAGATGATGTAGAAAGGGTTTACCAGGGTCCTGCCTGAATGAGAGGGCATGAGTTTTAAAGGGATGCTAAAAAAAACTTGGGTTGTTTTCCCTGGAGTGCTGTAGGCTGAGTGGAGATTTGATAGAAGTCTATAAAGTTATGAAGTGCATAGATAGGGTTGACAGTCAGAAACCTTTTCCCAGAGTTGAAATGTCTAAACCTGGGGCATGTTTTTAAGATGAGAGGGGGAAAGTTCAAAGGGGATGTGGGGGCAAGTTTTGTACACAAAGAATGGTGGGAGTCTGGACTGCGCTGCCAAGGGTAGTTGTAGAGGTAGACACGATAGGGGCATTTAAGAGACTTTTAAATCAGCACATGAATTTGTATGGAATGCAGTGATATGGATGAAGTGTATACAGTAGGGATTAGTTAAATTTGGCATCATGTTTGGCACAACATCTTGGGCCGAAGGGCCAGTTCCTGTGCTGTATTGTTCAATGTTCTATGTTCTATTATGTCATAACCTGTTTAATAGCTCACAAAGCAAAGATAATGAAGAATGAGATGAAGCAAACAGTGTAATTAGCCTGCACATCTTCCCCAAAAGATAACATTGATAGTTTAAAAATAAAATCTATGTAAACAGCAGTGCAGGACGTGGAACTTTATTGATGGCTGATAATAAATTGGTCGAAACATAAAGGAGGTGCTTTAGGGCCAGATTGCTTCTCGCTAACAGATACTGCCTCAGACAAAAGGTTTTAAAAAAACTTGCATAATGAAAGGGAAGTGGCCAGTTCTCCCAGCTCAACTTTCTCTGGTTTAATTTGATTTTTGGCAGTCTGGCTATTCACTGAAAGCAGCTGCACCCAAAGAAGCAGGACAAGCTGATCCTCCTCTCTCCCTGAAATCTCTCCAGTAGCACATTGTGTTTGATTTTATCTTTTGTGCCCAGGGGTGTCTATGGGGATTGTTGCAGTTTGGAACAGCATCGTTAAATTGTGGTAGTCTGTTGAGTTTTCAGATAGGTTAAGTTATTCTGTATTCTGTTCTCTTATGTTTGTGTTTCATTCAGTAATCTTGTAAATAAGTTTGTTATGTTTAAAACTAAGTGGTTTGACCAGTTGCATCTCTCCTGGAATATCTGTGTTACACCTGCTTAGAACAATTAACAAATTTAGGGTCGGGGTTACTTTCTTGAAATGCTTTGAGGAGGTCTGGCCTGATCCATAACAACTTCAACAAGCTTCTACAGTAAAGAATTTCACTGATTCACTGCCAATGCTTTGTTCCCACTTTCACCCCATGACCTTTGATCCCTTTAGCCCTAAGAGCTACATCCACCTCCTTCTTGAAAATGTCAATGCTTCAGCTTCAAGCATTACTATCAAGCCTAGGGATCAACCCTGATTCATTGATGAATGCAGGAAGCTAAGCCAGGAGCATTATCAGGCATGACTAAAAATGATATGTCAGTCTACTGAAAACTATAAGACCATAAAATTTAGGAGTAGAATTAGGCCATTTGGCCCATTGAGTCTGATCCACCATTCAAACATGGCTGATATGTTTCTCAACCCTTGTAACCCCTGATCCCTTAATAATCAAGAATCTATCAATCTCCATCTTAATTACATACAAAATTAGCCTCCACAGTTTTCTGCAGCAATCCACAGATTAACCATGGCTGGTTGAAAGAATATCTCCTCATCTCAGTTCTAAAAAGTCATCCCTTTACTCTGAAGTTGTGCTCTCAGCTCTTAATCTCTCCTATTAGTGTAAACATCTTCACATCCATGCTATCCAGGCCTCTCGGTATTCTTCAAATTACCATGAGATTTTCTTACTATTCAGTTGTGGGATGGGCGCCACTGGCTGGCCAATACTTACTGCCATCCTGTTTTGCCCTTACAAAAGTGGTGGTGAGCTGACTTCTTGAACCAGTGCAGTCCACATGTTGTAGTTTTACCCACAATGCCAAGACTTTGACCCAGAGACTGTGAAGAAACTGTTATGTATAAGTCAGGATGGTGAATAGCTTGGAGTGGAACTTGCATGTTCCCATGCATCTGCTACCCTTGTCTGTCTAGATGGAAGAGATCATGGGTTTGGATAGATTTTAGGTGAATTTCTGCAGTATTCTGCATGTAGTACACACTGCTGCGTCTGAGCTGTAGTGGTGAAGGGAGTGAATGCTTGCGTATGTGGTGTCAATCAAGCGGGCTGTTTTGTCCTGCATGGTGTCAAGCTTCTTGAGTATTATTGGAGATGCACCTATTCAGACAAGCGGGGAGTATTCCATCATACTCCTGACTTATGCTTTGCAGATGGGGACAGGCTATGGAGATTCAGGAGGTGAGTTACTCATTATAATATTCATAGTCTCTGGCCTGCTCTTGTAGCCATCGTGTTTATGTGACAGCTTCAGTTGAGTTTCTGGCTAATGGCAACTCTGAGAATGTTGTCAGGGAGTGATTCAGTGATGGTAATACCATCAAATGTCAAGCTTGTCTCTTATTGGAGATGGTCATAGCCTGCCATTTGTGTAGCACGATGTTATTTGTCATGTGTCAGCCCAAGCCTGGATATTGTCCAAGAACTGATGCGTTTGAACATGGGCTACTTCAGAATCTCACAAGTCACAAATAGTGTTGAATATTGTGCAATCACTGGCAATCATCCCTACTTCTGACCTTATGATGGAAGAAAGGTCATTGATGAAGCAGCTGAAGATGATTGGACCTAGGACACCACCCTGGGGAACTCCTGCAGAGATGTCCTAGAGCCAAGATGACTGACTTCCACCAACTATAATCATCTCAAACATGAGATCCACCCTCAACCTTCTAAACTCCAAACAGATCCAGAAGCTACCAAACAGAACATTGTTCATAAGCAGCAAATCATAGCCTGTAATAAGCAATTCCTCAGAAAACAGATCAGATTTCAGCACTGCAGTTTTGCCATACCCATCCATCAATGTTGGTAAACAATTAAACAACTCACTGGAGGAGGAAGCTCCATAACTATCCCCATGTTCAATCATTAGGGTGCCCAGCCCATCGGTGTAAAAGATGAGGCTGAAGCATACATAACAATATACAACTCAGAAGTGATGAGTACATGCACGGTGGCTCAGTGGTTAGCACTGCTGCCTCACAGCACCAGGGTCCCAGGTTCAATTCCAGCCTTTGGTGACTGTCTGTGTGGAGTTTGCACATTCTCCCTATGTCTGTGTGGGTTTCCTCTGGGTGCTCCGGTTTCCTCCCACAGTCCACAGATGTGCAGGTCAGGTGAATTGGCCATTCCAAATTGCCTATAGCGTTAGGTGCTTTAGTCAGAGAGAAATGGGTCTGAGTGGGTTTCTCTTCGGAGGGTCAGTGTGGACTTGTTGAGCCGAAGGGCCTGTTTCCACACTGTAGGTAATCTAATCATCTCAGTCTCCTGCAAAGGTTCCTGGCATCCAATTCACTTCACATGATTAGAAGAAATATCTGAAGGCAGTTGACACTTCAAAGCCATGAGCATTGATAACATTCTTACAATAATATTGAAGACTTCTGCTCCAGAACTCTTCAAGAGAGCTCATCCAGGAAAGCTAAGACACTAGCATCTACTAATAATGTGTGGAAAATGGGTATTAAATATTAGTCCTTGTCATTGACATCAGTCAATGAAGTTGGTAGTCATCTCTGCCTTTTCCTTCCTCATGATCACAATATAATCAGCAATACAAATACAACCAAGTGCATTTTTAATAATCCTATCCATGTGCTGTTGGAGTATGACTTGGCTAAATGAAAGTTGAAATAGTAATTATTGGAATCATTATCATCCAAATGGCATCCTATATGTTGCAAACTCTCAGGATTCATACAAACATAGAGAATAGGACCAGGAATAGATAATACAGCCTTGTGAGTCTGCTCTACTATTTGATATGACCATGACTCATCATCCAACTTAGGACTGTATTCCTACTTTCTCCCCATTACCTTTGATCTCTTTAGCCTTCAGAACTATCTCTAAATCATTCTGAGCATATTGTGTTTTGGCTTCTTTGCTAAATAGATCATTATCAATGTTTCATGCATATCTATAAAAAAGAAAATATCACCAGAAAATTTAGGATTTAATATTTCCAGCATCAATATTTTGTACGAATACCTTTTAAGCGATTGGTTGAAGTGTCTTGGATTGTGTCCATTCTTATGATGCTATTTTTCTTTCGAATGATTTGGAGATGCCGGTGTTGGACTGGGGTGTACAAAGTTAAAAATCACACAACACCAGGTTATAGTCCAACAGGTTTAATTGGAAGCACACTAGCTTTCGGAGTGACGCTCCTTCATCAGATGATTAAGGAGGGCTCGACCGTAACACAGAATTTATAGCAAAACTTTGCAGTGTGATGTAACTGAAATTATACATTGAAAAATTGATTGTCTGTTAAACCTTTCATCTGTTAGACTTTCTCACACTTTCTCATACTCACAACTCCACCCCAGACAGACACACACACACAGACAGACAAAGACCCACATGCACACATATATTTTGTGTGGTGAATTTGTGCTTGCAGAGTTACATTGCACTTTGCTGAAAAACTGCATACATTCATGTAGAACTCTGAGCTCAAAAATTGCATGAAGTTATGTAAAACTCTGTTATCTCACTTTTTAGATTAGAATCAATCTAAACATCAGGTCATAGACAGAGAATACAGGGGGCTAACACCTTCAACATTTTGTCTAGCTATCACCATTGTTAACAGCTAACCCGAGAATGCAACTTTAAAAAAAAGGATTTTGTGATTTACAGATGAAAGAAGTGAAACTATCACTGTATTCTAACAGATGAAAGGCTTAACAGACAATCAATTTTTCAATGTGTAATTTCAGTTACATCACACTGCAAATTTTTGCTATAAATTCTGTTACGATCGAACCCTCCACAATCACCTGATGAAGGAACGTCACACCGAAAGCTAGTGTGCTTCTAATTAAACCTGTGGGACTATAACCTGGTGTTGTGTGATTTTTAACTTTCTTTTGAATGAATGTGATGGAGATATACCAATTTTGCTTCATCTTGGTCAGTTCTGCTTTTAGTTTCTCCTGGACATCCAAAAAACACTTGCTTAGGGGATCAATCATCTTCAAGGTGAAATCCCACATCAGCTTTAAAATAGTCTACTATGTCATTATAAGAACATTGACTGATTCAATTATACTTATATTTCACCAGAGTAGATGAGTATGAATTGGAACTACACTTAGATCCATGTATACTGGCAGTCCTGCCATTGTTGGGCCATGTACATTTATGAGACAGAAGATTCTGGGAAGCCAAGATGAACTTATATATTGGCACAGCAGTTTGACTCTGATAACACATTTTTTTTAGATTAGATTAGATTACTTACAGTGTGGAAACAGGCCCTTCAGCCCAACAAGTCCACACCGACCCGCTGAAGCACAACCCACCCAGACCCATTCCCCTACATTTACACCTTCACCTAACACTACAGGCAATTTAGCATGGCCAATTCACCTAACCTGCACATTTTTGGATTGTGGGAGGAAACCAGAGCACCTGGAGGAAACCCACGCAGACACGGGCAGAATGTGCAAACTCCACACAGAGAGTCGCCTGAGGCGGGAATTGAACCCAGGTCTCTGGCGCTGTGAGGCAGCAGTGCAAACCACTGTGCCACCGTGCCGCCCTCTGTGCCACCGTGCTACCCTTGTGAACGCAGTCCCCCACTACCACAAATTTTGCAGTCGAGTATCCCGCATTTGGGGACATCTCAGGCGTCAGCACACCCGAAGTGCAATGGGATAGCCTCGTCCTGGGAGCAGCACCGCACTGATCATGTCATCTCCCCTGCCAGGTAAGTATAGTGAGTATAGTAAGTATGGAGTTAGTGATCCATTATGTGCTGAGAAGTGGTCTCACGTAGGCTGAATCATGGAGTTCCATTTGCTGAGGTACAATTCTTTCAAGATGCGTTGTGATAATATGTTGGCATTCGATCCGCCTTGATTTTAGCTTTTAATGCATTTTCCTGCTTTTTCAGACCACATGACAGTAAAATTTGCAAAAGCTTCTAATCATCTTGTACCATTGCTCTAGTGAGTAAAGGTTAACAATATGGAAAGGTTAGTCACCTTCTGATTTTTTTCTTTCACTCGGTTGATTCAGGATTTCATTGATTACATTTGCACACCTTCTTTACACTTACCTTGCTGCGGGGTGGAATTTCACTAACAGTCAGCTGAGTATCAATTTTGGAAGTTTCATGGAGGGGTTTCCCTAGCAAGTTATTTCATGCAATACTCTGGTTGCTCACCTCTCTCTCTCTCTCTCTCTCTCTCTGTCTCTATCTCTCTCACACACATATATGCACTGCTTTTCTATTGCCCACCTAGCAATGACAGAAGTATTTCCCAATGTCCATGAGGTCAAGTGCTGCCAGGCAGGAACTGCTCATCACAGGTCATGTGGTTGGAGAGGAATGAAAAGCAAAATACTTCTGAGGATGCATAGCTGGCAAAGTTGACACTTCATTGCAAATGCAAGTTCATTTTTATGTAAGTATTTCTGTTTAAAATAATCTGACTATCTGATAGTAACTGTAGCTGTAAGAACTAAACAAGACGGGCTACTTGCCCTTAGTGCCATCCCTTCTTATACTGCGAGGTGGTCTCTTGCAGGCTGAACCATGGAGCTTCATTTGCTGAGGCACAATTCTTTCAAAATGCCTAGTGATAATGTATTGGCACCTTGCCTAATGGAGTGCTGCTCCTCCTATTGTCGTGTTATATCTTCTCAATATGTTCAATATGGAACCATTGCATACTGGAAAGCTTTCAAAAGGTTGAAAATATCATTTATTTTTATTGAATAGCAGCAAGAGTGAAGAAAAATCAAACAGAAAAGGCTATATTTCCTTCTGTTATTTCCAAAGTAAAGAGGCTGCTTGCCTTTCAAGCAACAATAAATTTACAGTCACTAAATGAACACTGCACCCAGCTTTCATTTACTGGAACTGGGTGTCATTTAAGGCCTGTCTGAATGGCTGCAGCTCTCTGTTTGGACTGTACTGCAAGGCCCCTCAATACTGATCCAAACATCAGCAGTCTTAAATATATACTGACATACTACCTATGAGCCAACGGGGAATAAATGTGAGCCTTACCAGTACCTTTGATATCCATTAAATGTATAAAAGAAAATCACTGGAATCGTGAAAGATGCTAGTCATGATCAAAGTTTTTTAAGAATTTTCATTTTCTCAAATCATCTCCAGCTACTTTTTTTGCTATCTACCTTATCCAGAATAAATGAAATATCCTAACATTTACAGCAGAAGAGAATTTGGCATCCTCCTGCTTCAGTAATGGATGTTTTTTTCCTGCACATGCTTAATATGTCCACCAGCTCCAGAACATTTTTTTACTAATTTAATGTGTTATTTATTTCATTAAATGAGCAAGTACTGAATAGCTTTTTGAACATCGCTTTAAGTTCGCTTCAATGTTTGTGTTATCTGATTGCTTATGCTTTATATTCTTAAATGTATTTTTGGAATATACTCATCAATAATATTTTAATAGTCAAATTCATCCAATGAAGTTTTAAAAGATTTACATTTTATCTTAAAATTTTCTGCAACATTCCTTGATTTAGTTACCTGCTGTGATTCAAAGGATGATGCATTTATATAGTTATTAAAAAATTAATTAAGAGGCAGAAAGGGATGAGAGTAAACTTGAAAAATGCAAATACAGATGAAACAGTTTTTATAAGTATGGAAAAAGGAAATGTTTAGCAAAAGTAAACGTGGATTCCTTAGAGGCAAAGGTAGCAAAGATTTTAATTGGAAGTAAAGAAATGGCAGAGAAGTTAAACAAATATTTTGTGTCTGTCTTCATAGCAGAACAGACAAAAAAGTGCCAGAGATTATGTGGAACCAGGAACTAATGAGACTGAGGAACGTAAAATAATTAATATTCATGAAGAAAACGTACTGGAGAAATTAATAGGAGTAAAGGCTGACAAATCCCACGGGCCTGATGGCCTACATCCTAGAGTTTAAAGAATGTCAGTGCAAACATTGTGGTTTCCAGATTCTTTTAGGTTCTAGAACAATCTACGCAGCTTAGAATATAATAAATGAAACCCAGATATTCAGGAAAGGAGGGGTGGAGAAATTGGGAACAGTAAATCAATTAGTTTCAGCATTAGTAATGGGAAAAAATGTGAATTCATTCTTACGTTTTGGTTAATTCATACCAGTTAGGTCGTGCAGCGGAAAACATAGCTTTCCTCAGACAACTTTGTTGAAACATCATGTGACACCAAGGATGGCTATCGTCAGTACCTTCATTCTTGTAAATACAGAGAAAAGTGAACATGATGCTGAAAAGTGAACATGTGTTCACAAATGTCATCTATTTCCAATGAAGTTGTCACCTGTGCCACCAATGTGACCTCGTAATGTCATCTTTATCCTTTCCTCTTCCATATATGTTGGTGCAGCACTTGTATCTACAGCCAGGGTAGAGAGAACTTGCCCTGAAGTGGAACCTGTGGCCTTAGAATTTTGGGTTGGTTACCCCGGGGACATTTGTGGCTAGACGGCCCAGGCATGCTTAAAGCATGCTGCCCAGATGCACGTTCATCCTCCTCAGCTCAAGCTGCCATAGGTGCAGGAAGTTGAGGGTGGTGGTCTCAGGCCTTTGTAGAGTGCCCTAACAGGAGACTTGTGCCGGGCCTGTGTGAGGCTCTTCTGCCTGCCAACTGGCACCACCCTCCCTCCTTGTGAATAGGGGCACCTCAAGTGTGATCAAGCTCCTACGTCTCCCTGTTACCTTGCCAGTGATGCTGCGCATCATTGGCCAGAGCAATGGAGTGAAAGTTTGAGCCATACTCAACAGACACTAACAATGCTGGACTTAGTTCCCCAACCTGTCAGTGGAGGCAAACAAATACTCACATGCCAGAGGCAGTATCTTACAGATAAGGTTAATGGCCTCTTCTAATCTTCAAGTTAGTTTCCCGAGTGCCTCCAGCAAATCTTCCTGCTTCTCTTGCATCTGTTTGTACAGTTGGCTAATGTCATGAATAACTGAGATGATGAGCTCCTCTCCTGCATGGGACTGAGCAGATGCATGTTTTTTTGGCCATACTCAAAGTGCTAGCAACCTGGGCTGTTCCTTTCTCATCCATCTGCAAAGATGTGGCAGTGACATTCTCACCAGAATGTGCTCTTGACTGTAGTGTGCCCACTGTCAGCATCTGAGATGGTGGAGGGGGCAGGAGCAGGTGTTTCATCTGAAAGTTCTGTTTCTTCCTGAGAAGTCTAAGAGAAGATGATCTCCAGAGGGAAAAGTATCATTGATGCCTGCTGGAAACAAGAGATAATGAGTTGTAAATAAGGGTAAATGTTCGGTTATGTTCAGAATACATTCACAGTGGCCATTGGAGGACAGCAGCAAAGTACTTGACAATGCATCTTAGTTTGTTGCAAGAGCATAGAGTGATTAGGATTTTCTCCCATATCTCACTGACATAGATGGCCACATTGGATCAAACTGACAGGCTCTAGTGCTGTGGTCTCCTTTGGCAAACCTGTGGAAAGAAAATAGCCCTCCTTTCTAGCACCGTGTCCAGCAAAACTTCCAGGTCCTAATTGGTGAATTAGGTGCCAACCTGCCTCTATTGACTAGGTTTGGGACAATTCCTCAGTCAAAGGACCTGTCAAGGGCATCTCGTGACTGATAATGTTTGACTGGTGCACAGCTGCTGTTTATGTATTCCACAAGATCCCAACCATGGTGAGTGTTTCTGCCACAGGTGAGCATTCCATAGCACGAGGTGGTTGTCATTGAGGCATGATACATACTTAAGGAGGTGAGCTGCAGAGGATAGCCTGAAAACACTCACAAGAGTTCACAGAGAAAATCCCCCACAAACCTTCCCAAAATTGAAGTTTTGCCAATTTTCAGTGAAATTCAGCCTGAGAATTACACTCTGGGAGCAATCATTTAGACCTGAAATAAAGAGAAAGTTCTCTACTCAGGGTGGTATGGATGTTTTGGAATTCTCAATCCCAGAAGGGAGTGGATGCTCAGTTGATGAGCATGTTCAAGACCAAGGTCAACAGATTATTGAGCAGTAACTGAATCAAGGGACTTGTGCATGAGATGGGATACTGGAGTGCAATCACAATCTTTTTGAATGATGGAGCAGATGGGATAGACCCTATGGCCTACACTTCCTTCAATTTCTTACATTTTTTTGCCAAAGATAGAGATAAAAAACTTCACATGTGCTTAGTAAACAGTTCATTGACATGGCTGCTAGACATTATATGATGATTGCATTTAAATCTGTTCCTTCAAATTAAAATCAAATAGTGTAACAAAAAGGGATATATGACCTGGTCCTCGTTCTGGCCAACAATGAGCCAATGAGAAGACGGGAATTAGGTTAGGTGGCAGGTTTAACCCTTTGAGATTTTTGACACATACAATCAAAATATTAATTAATGACAAATATCCAATGCGTTCTTAATTAAAGTTAGCTTTAATTCATCACATTACAACCTATAAACTGCCATATTGAAACTTCCTGCAGTTGTCTCCCTACATTTCCAAGCCCCTTTGTCTGAAACTCATTCTCTACCCAGTCACATTTCTTTCATGATTGCCTGTCTACAGTACTATTAACCCCCCAAACCCCAACTATTTATATAAATGATTTGGATGTGAATATAGGAGGTATGTTTAGTAAGTTTGCAGATGACAACAAAATTGTTGGTGTAGTGCACAGTGAAAAAGGTTGCCTCAGAGTGCAAACAGACCTTGATCAGATGGATAAATGGGCCGAAGAGTGGCAGATGAAGTTTAATTTAGATAAATGTGAAGTGCTGCATTTTGAAAAAGCAACTAAGGGCAGGACTTAAACACTTAATGATAAGTCCTGGGAAATGTTGCTGAACAAAGAGACCTTGGGATACAGGTTCATAGTTCCTGAAAAGTGGAGTTGCAGGTAGATAGGATAATGAAGAAAGCATTTGCCTTTATTGGAGAAAGTGAGGTCTGCAGATGCTGGAGATCAGAGCTGAAAATGTGTTGCTGAAAAAGCACAGCAGGTCAGGCAGCATCCAAGGAACAGGAATTTCCTGTTCCTTGGATGCTGCCTGACCTGCTGCGCTTTTCCAGCAACACATTTTCAGCATTTGCCTTTATTGGTCAGGATATTAAATATAAGAGTTGAGAAGTCATGCTGCAGCTACACAGGCCATTTTTAGAATATTGTGTGCAATTTGGATTGCCATTCTGCAGGAAGGACGTTGTTAAACTTGAGAGGGTGCAGAAAAGATTTATGAAGATGTTGGTGGGATGAGAGTGAGAGGTTGAACAAGCTGGGCATATTTTTCCCCTGAAACGTCGCATGTTGAGAGGTGACCTTATAGAGGTTTATAAAATCATGAGGGGCAAGGATAGGGTGAATAGCCAAAGGGCATTCCCCAGGGTAGGGAAGTCCAAAACTTTGAGGGCATAGGTTTAAGATGAGAGGAGAAAGATTTAAAAGGGACTTGAAGAGCAACTTCTTCGTACATAGCATGTGTGTATGGAATAAGCTGCCAAAGGAAGTGGTGGAGCCGAATACAATTACAGAATTTGAATGGCCTCTGGATGGTTTCATGAATAGAAAGAGTGTAGAAGGATATGAACCAAATGCTGGCAAATGGGACGAGATTAATTTGGGATATCTGATCGGCATGCACAAGGTGGACTGTGCTTCAAATCTCTATGACTATGACTAGAGCTAAGCTGCCATGCTTAATCAGTCTTGCTTTGTTGCATAGCTCCTCTATTTTAACATCGAACAGGGAAAAGATAATAGCAACAAGAACATTTATATACTGGCTAGAAGATAGACTTAAGACAAATAGATAACATGGGAAAGGATGGCTTTAGAGCAGATCAGGACGTAAGTGGAGAGGTACTTTGAAGAAAGTGGGATGTAGCGTATAATCAGTATATGAAAGCGAGAAAATGTCTGAAGTACAAAATAAATAAGGGAGATTGCAAGGCAAAGAATATTAAATAAAAACTGAAAGAACCGTGGATGCTGCAAATCAGAAACAAATGGAAAAGCTCAGCAGGTCTGGCAGTATCTATGCAGAGAAATCAGAGTTAACATTTCAGGTCTGGTGACCCTTCCCCAGAGAAAATATTGATTGGTCTCAAAAGTAACAAAAAAATCACTTTTAAAAACTAAAAACAATGGTACAGTGATCTCAGTGATGATGGAAAGCATGAAAGAGATTTGGTTGGGTGGGTGGAGATGTGGCAAAAGAGACCTGCAGATCCAAGAGGCTTCATAGTTTTTAGCCTAATGTTTGCAGAAAAAGTCATTTTATATTAAAGCTGATGATATGGTCAAAAAGTTAATTAAATAATTTGAAATTCCAGCAAGTTGGAGAGTGATTAATTTTAAATTGGGACTTTGTCGCCACAAGGACTATGCACTGGTCACTCTTATTGATACTGTTATAGCCAGATGCATCTGCAGCAGGTGAGGCCAAGTCTGTTGTTTTCATTTTATTGGTTCCTTCACAGCCAACTGTCAACCCAGTCTAACAGCATTGTCACTATAGGACTAGACCAGCTTGGTCCGTGGCACCATTACCAAACCATTCTTGTTGATAGAAGCTCCCTGTCTAGAGTACATTCTGCAATCTTGTCATCCTTCCCCCCCACCCCCCCCCCCCCCCCCCCCCCCCCCCCCCCCCTGCCCCAGTGCTTCCTCCAAGTGGTTTTCAGAATTGAGAAGCACTGATTGATCAGCCAAGATGGGAGTTCGGGATGATGTGGCAGGGCACAGTTTCTTTCTCCTAATTAATGCACTTATATGAGCCGTGGCTCAGTTGATAATTTGTTCCTGAATGATGCTGAGTTCAGTACTGAAATCAAGGCTGACATTTCAGACTTTAAGTGCCTCCTTTTGGATGAGATGTTCTACCAAGGCCCCTTATTTTTGTGGCAGCCTTCAAATCCTTTAATCATATCTACCACAAAGGAAGATGGTTGCAGTTGGTGCATAGCAATCATCTCAAATCCCGAACAATACTGCAAGAGTTCCTCAGGGTGAGGTGTTAGGTTCTGCTACTTGCAGATTTTCTATCAATGACTTTCCACCCATCATATGGCCAGGGGCAGGAGACACTCATTGGAGTTTGTACAATGTTCAATACCAATCTAGTTGACTATTTGGTTTACTAATGCCCTTAATGGGAAGGAAAGTTATCATCATTACCTGGTCTGTCTCCAGACCCACAGCAACGTGCCACTAAATTTGTGAAGTAACTTACTCGATTCAAGGGCAATTAAGGATGAAGCATCAAATGTTGGTCTTGCCATCAATACCTACATCCCATGAGAAAATAAAGAGAAAGAGAATGGCACATGCTGTCAATGGAGTCTGCAGGCCACAAACCTAGTGCATCACACTGAAACCCAGCATTAAAACTGCACCAACCTCATAATGGAACTGAAGTGCACTGACCACTTTAACTGCATCTTGGAGTTGGAGAATATTGACTGCATGGAGTTAATTCCTTGAAGGGAACTAGAAGTAGAACCAACAGTTGAGTACCTCATTCAAATAGAGTGGGCCTGTGTAATGGAGGCTGAGAAAAGAGTACACCAATCAAGTTGGGTGAGAGAAAAGTGCTATGCTGGAATGGTGACAAAAAGAAAGAGTGGTATTGATTCAAACTATTGAATAACCAACCAATTTAGTTACTATCCTGCCACTGGAAATCTCTGACCCTTTTAAAGACCAGATTTTATTGCTAGACAGGTAGTTCAGCTGACTGGAGCTGAGCCAAGGTGAAATATAGAGCACAGCAAAGTCCCCAAGAAGGAAATGAGAGAAAAAAAAGCTTGTATTTATATAATATGTTTGACCTCAGAATGTTCCTAAACAATTTGCTAAGAAATAAGTGCATTTTGAAATGTTGTATTTATGGCAAGAAAGGAAATGCAGTGGACAATTTGTGCATAGCAAGTTCCTACAAACAGTGATGTAATAACAACAGTTCATCCCTTTTCAGCTATGTTTGTTGAGGAATAAATATTACATAGAACAGAATAGAATCCCTATAGTGTGGAGACAAGCCATTCAGCCCAACAAGTCCACACTGACCTTCTAAAGAACACCACACCCAGACCCTGTATTTTCTATGGCTGACACATCTAACCTACACATGCCTGGACACTGTGGGCATTCTACCATGGCCAATTCACCTGATCTGCAAAGCTTTGGACTGTGTGAGGAAATTGGATCATTCAGCGGAAACCCACATGGGCACAGGGAGAACATGCAAACTCCGCACAGACAGTCACCTGAGGGTGGAATAAAACCCAGGTCCCTAGTGCTGTGAGGCAGCAGTGCTAACCACTGAGCCACCGTGCCAACCAAGTCACCAGAAATAACACCCCTATCTTTCTTCAAAATCATGCCATTAAATCTTTTGCATTCATCAGAGAGAGCAGAGGGAGACCTGGCTTAATGGCTTAATGAAAGGTGCCACCTTTGCCAATATAGCAATCCCTCAGTGACCTAAGACAGCAGGAATGTATGTCTGAGATGAAAAGATTATTCATTGACTGCCCAGCAAAGCATTCCTGAATCTTTTGGTCATTCAAAGCTAATTTTAAAAGCCTTGTTTCTTCTGCTGTGCAATTCAGTGAAACTTCCAGGTAGCCTCTACCTGGCTTCACCTATCCCGATTTCACCACCCTGCTCCCACCACCCCCTTTATCTGCAGCTCCCCACATCACGTCCGGTCCTGAAGAAGGGTTATACCCGAAACGTTGACTTCTCCACTCCTGTTGCTGCCTGGCTTGCTGTGTTCTTCCAGCCTCCTGCCTCTCTACTTTGGGTCCCAGCAGGTTTTTTTTGTCTCTATCCAGTGAAACTTGGCAGAGCACACACTGTGCAAATTTTGTTCAGTCATCAGGAAAGGTTTCACTCAGTACATAATAGTTATTCCCAATTTGCCGTAAGGTAATTTCAAAGACAAATTAGAATTTTGACAGTGAGTTTAGACATGTCAAGATCTTTGTTCTCTTGAGAAGGCTGATCACCCAGCTATTTATACACAAAACAACATGAAATTATAGCAAAGGTTGACAGAATTCTATTTTTTGCCATAACGTTACTACATTAAATTGCTGAGTAGAAATGCATTCAGAAAGTGTCATATTATTCGAAAACAAAGGAGTTTAGCTTTGTGAAACACAAACATAATATTTTAGGTGTTGAACACTAAAATAAGAAACAAAAATTGCTGGAAAATGTTGCAGTGACGGGCTGTGGAGAGAAAAAAGTTACATTTCAGGTCAGTGATATTTCATCAAAACTGAAGAGAAATAGAAATGTTAGAGATTTGATTCCAATGCAATAAGGATGGTGCCTGAAGTTAAAAAAAAAGGTGCTTTGTGATTGATGTAAGCGAGTAGAAATTAAATAACCAAAGTTTTCATGGTGTGACAGCCAAAGAGATAGGTGATAGTGAACAAAGATTGTATCCAAATAAAGCATAAATTGATGCATTAAAGAAAATTCTGAATCCAACATGCAGGAATCAAGAAAAACGCAAGACAAAGACCAAGCCAGCAAAACAAATAGGAAGCAAAAGGGGAAAGAAAGAAAAAGATGGTGGCAAAGGTTTGACACTGAAGTTGTTGAACCCAACATTGTGTCCAGAAGTCTGTAGAGTGTTGAGTTGAAAGACAATGTATTGCTCCTTCAACAGGAGTTCAATTTAATTGGAACACAGTAGCAGGCCATATACAGAAAGGCTCGCATGGAAGAAATCTGCCACCTACTACAGCCTCAACCAACAGTGACACCAAAGCTGCATAATTCAGATGGGGCCTGCACAACCTTTGATTGATTTTTTTCTATTGTTGTTTGAGACTCTTGTCTCTTTGTGTATCTTGTTTAGGATTCAAGCCCCACATGGTGGCACAGTGGCTCAGTGGTTAGCACTGTTGCCTCACAGTGCCAGGGGTCCAGATTTGATTCCAGCCTCGGGTGACTGTCTGTGTGGAGTTTGCACATTCTCCCTGTGTCTATGTGGGGTTCCTCCAGGTGCTCTGGTTTCCTCCCACAGTCTAAAGATGTGCAGGTCAGGTGAATTGGCCATGTTAAATTGCCCATAAAGTTAGGTGCATTAGTCAGAGGGAAAATGGTTCTGGGTGGGTTACTCTTCGGAGGGTCAGTGTGGACTTGTTGGGTCAAAGAGCCTGTTTCCATACTGTAGGGAATCTATTCTAATCATACATGGGGATTTTAAAAAAGGAGCAGAGTTTTATATAAGCAATTCATGTTTCTTTCTTGCTGTTTGGTAGAAACAATTTGGTTGCAATAAATAATTATTTTCTTGGTAAAAAAAATTTGCTTTGTTTTTATTAACCAGCACCTACGGGATCAGGAACGTGCCAGTTGATCAAATATTCAGTTGATCAAGAGATCCACATAATCAATGTAAAAACACACGCTTAAATAATAGATACACAATGCAGGGAGTGTCTCACTATCATACTTTATTTATAGCATAAATCACTGAAATAATAAATCACTGAAATAAGAATGCAACTTTACCTTAAATAAAAGTTAACTGGCAGAGAACCTTCTCACTCGCACCCTTAAGAGGCTATTCAGACATTGCAAAGATCGCCATAATAAGTAAACTTTTAGTATTTCAGGAATATACTTTTTCAGTTTATTGAGAATGCTGGCTGATAAGTTGTCAATTAAATCAAAGTTTGCTGTATTTTAACCTGAATTCGACAGTTAGATAAAATTGGGCAATTGAGTGGTTTACTCAAACTTTCACATTGTTAATGATTCAGAAATAACAGGGCTTGGTTCTAGAGCACCATCCCAATGGGTCATGGGGGACTGGGATTTTGGAACAAAGATAATATAAAGTTGGGTATGTAGTTGGTTAAATTAGATTAGATTACATACAGTGTGGAAACAGGCCCTTTGGCCCAACAAGTCCACACCGACCCACCGAAGCGCACCCACTCAGACCCATTCCCCTACATTTACCCCTGCACCTAACACTACAGGCAATTTAACATGGCCAAATCACCTAACCTGCACATTTTTGGAATGTGGGAGGAAACTGGAGCACCTGGAAGAAACCCACGCAGACACGGGGAGAATGTGCAAACTCATTCTCCTGGTGTAGGTATTAAAGGAGAAAAAGATAAATACCAGGTTTTCAATGAAAATAAAACTTCATACAAGCTACACATGCATTCCTGCAGGTGGAAGAGCTGTCTCTGGCAAACTTTAAAGGAAATCTGAAAGGCTAGATTGATTGAATCAACACATAAATTAGAAATAGAAATGCCTGCCAGAGTTAAGAAACTAATGATAATTGAAGGACCAACACAGCATTTGGGTTGTTAACAATACAAGTGAGACCAAGTTAGTACACAAGTGGTGAGACAACAAAAACAAAAACATAAAGTGCTGGAAAAGCTTTGGCACCATCTGTGGAGAGAAATCAGAGTTAACCTTTCAGGTTGAATAACCCTTGCTCAGAATTCAGGTCACTTGACCTGAAACTTTAAGTCTGATTTCCCTCCACAGATGTTGCTAGACCCACTGAGCTTCTCCAGCAATTCCTGTTGTCGTTCCCGATTTACAGCATCCACAGTTCTTTCAAATTTTATTTAGTGAGAGAACAGATTCAGTTCAAAGTGAATTAAAGCCAAACCAGTTTGAATATGATTGAAAATGTAAACAGCTTGAAATGGAAACAAAGAAACACGAAAGGGAGATGGAATTGAAAAGAATGAAGCTGGAATTGAGAAAACCATAGTTCGAGTTATAAAGGGAATATTAAGAGAAAGAGAGCGCATGAATAGAAGTCGACTTGACAATGAAAGAACAACAAGATTTCAGTAGCAGATTGAATCCCTGTTGAAACACTAAAATATGTTGGAGAAGCATGTTGCATGACCTTGGGTTGTTTGGCCTGTAACAAGGAGCGCACCTGAGATGCTTTACTCATGACACCTTCAAGGATACTAACAGTTCTGACTCCAGTAACTACATATGAAATTGCCTGTTGTAAGGCATAGAGAAACATAGCTCAAGAATCCTCCTCAACCACCTTACAGCAAGCATTTGTAAGGCAAAATATCCTCTACCAATCTGCCCCCATCACACCACAAAGCCCAAACTCCAACTTCGGTCATCAAAATCCATAATAAGACCTTGGACAACACACATCATAACATGGCAACCTACTATTGACAGAGGCAGACATTGATACATGGCTCACAACAGTTTTCAGCATACCTGAGGAAGAGGAAGTCTAAAGACCTGGCTCTCAAACCCAATATCATGCACATGGTCTACAGACCAGTGCTCATATCACACCCTGCCCTCCCCCACATAAGGTTCATAGACATGGACAATGTACAACAGACACTTCAAAAGCTTGGGGAGATACTACCAGTACTCTACAAGATGTTGTACATCCACTGATAGGAAAGGAGCACCAATATCAGTGTTCTTGCTCAGTCCAACATCCACCAGCAGTAAAGTACTGAACACGCTCAATCCACTCTGCTGGTTTAGCCACATCATCTGCTGCCTGATACAAAGACTTGCAAATAGGCACTCTACTCAATGCTTCAACACAGCAAGCAAGCCCTAATAGGCCAGGGAAACATTGTAAGGTCACCCTCAAAGCCTCCTTTGAAAAAGGGCAAGGTTTTGAAAAATGCTGGGTTAACACTCCCTGAAACGAGGAAAAGCATCTGGCCAGATTGGGTGCACCTTGAGTCTCCTTGCTGACAGAAAAAGGAGTGTGTGGCCAATCACCATCTGCCTGGCATTTAACAGAGATTGTTAGTCTTGCATTGTTCTCTCCAGTCACTGAGACTTCCTTATAGTATGGAAGGCTGATGCTCAATGATGACAGATTACTTAAGAAGAAGGTCATCATCTGTTGCTGTCCCTTTATGGGAGCTATTAAATTTAATATCCATTGTATATTTAAAGCAACTGTTTGTATTGGTAGCCGTGAGTTGTTCTATTTGTTCGCAATGCATAAATGTTTAGATCAGTGTCACCTCTTCCTGTAGAACCAACATTTATAATAGCATGAAGCTTTCATCTACTTGATGTTTCTAAGTTTTAGTGGGGATATTTGTTACATCAGGCCACCCATAGTGAATGAATTCATCAAGCCAATGACAAGCACCATGTTTAGGAGGGCAGCACCTTTATCTCCTCTATGAAGAGAAGATAGCAGCTGGATATAAAGCTTTCCCTGGGAGACAGTTTAACTTCACAGACAAGGCATCACACATTTCATTCCTGTGGAGATCAATGATCTTCACTGCAGCCTCAAAGCTTCCATAAACAGGGGCTTTGTAATCAACTTACTGGTTATATCATCTTTGATCATCAAACATAATCAAAGACATAGCTATGATGACTTCAGCAAGCAGTATGCTATCCTTCTTGCATTATTTGATGAAAAAGAGATATTAGCTGAATGTTTCTTAAAACAATTCTATTGCCTGAATGCCTGCATTGAGAAATTCCCGAACAACGGATGAGCATGCTAAACTAGATCTCTTCATTTGAGGTTTCCCATGGAATTTAGATGCAATGGAAGAGTCAGTAATAGGGAGCATTGATTGTTCACAATAGTTTGAATGGCACTTCTCAACTTATGCAAAAACCCCTAGCTTAGGTTTATGAAATGTCTGAGATGCTATCAAGATTTGTAACACAAATCTGAGTTGCATACTTCCTTCTGTAAATAGAGCACTTTTATTCTTCGACATGTATGAAGGGCCCGAGAAATTGCAGTGCTCATTCAGTCACATAATTCCATTAATCTAAAATCTGCACTTTTAATTGTGAACAGCAATATCTTTTCAGTCTTGGCTTTGGTGTACTTCCTGCAACAAATACCCAATGATACAATTTCTCATTTCTAGCCAAGTACATTGTAGACCATGGGTTTCAGGAAAGCTTGTGTGAACAACGTATTGAAGTTAAGAATAATATTTTGAATAAGATATTGGCACAGGAGAACTTTAGGGCCATGAACCAAATAAACTGCTGGAATTGGCTGTGTTATGTGCCAACATATCACCATTCTGTCTCATTTGCTTGATTCATTGAGTGCATGAGCGTTTTTGACTACACATAAAGTCAATACCTTAAGTATGATGTAAAGTCTTGGTTCAAATATACAATGCTAGCAGAAAGCAATTCTATTATCAATGCCAAACAAGTCAGTAAAGTAAAAGTCAATAAAATATGGTTTCATTTTATCCCTGTTGCATTCCTAGACAATGATGATTAAACATCAATAAGAAACCTGATCAGCAATGGACACCAGACCACACTCCTCATCCAGGAAACAGTATCTCCAGGGTGAGTGATGTACTGATCAATTTCCAGACTAGAATCACCAAAGCAGCATTAATCCCTAAATTGCGCAACTCAACATTGTCACCCAATTACAAGATATGCCAATGAGATATGGCAAAATTGAACAAAGGTGCCTCATAAGTTGAAAGCTTTTCACAGTCACATCAAACTCTAAGCATTAACTCTGTTTCTCTCTCCACATGAGCTGCTAAATCTGCTGAGTTTCTCCAGCATTTTCTCTTTTTGTTATTGATTTCCACCATCCACCATCTTTTATTTGAGTCTTCCACCAATATTGCCATTATAAGATGCTGAGAATGCCTTGGAGAGAAATCATCACCATTTAGGAATTAGAAAGGATAGGCTATGGGAATCCAGAGGGCATCATGGTGAAGATGTGACACAGACTGACAGGACATTGTGCTTCTTGAACATGCAGGCCATCAAAAGTGAATAGGTGGTGTTGAGACAGATCTTCTGTCCCCGTGTTCGTTTGGAGGAGAGAGACACCGGGTCTGATTAAAAGTATAAACAGGTTTAATGAGAGAGAATCATACACAGTACAGTGAGGTATCTAGTTCACTGGAGAAGGCGCGTTCTGACTATTTTTTAATTTGTCTATCCTTTTGTTCTCTCACATTCCAGAGTTACATCCTTATTTGGTAAAATGCAGAATTTTAGTATGTCATTGGTTCTCACCTGATAACATTCTATTACCTCAGTTTGAGCTACGTGCATTTAGACACAGCTCCAATGTCCTGTTATCTCTCACCCTCCCTGGGGCCTCTTCAGGCTATGCCATCAGCTTTTCAGTCTGTTCTTAGTGTAACATAATGGCTTACTGTTGTCTAGTGAAGCTAACAAGTTCCAGATTTGCTAATACTACCTTACGTGAGCACTACCTAACAATAAAGTTTCTTACACTACCTAACCTTAATAATGGATCCCAACACTCCCTCCCTTGGCCTCGAAAGAGGCCACACAAAATACAGCAGTTCGCGCGCAGCAGTCAGGACCCGGATGGTCGGTGAGCGCCCCTCCGTCGCTCCTTTGCAAGACTGACCAATTAGCTTAACCCGGTTTGTCTGACTCTAGGGAGTCATAGTTATAGGGGATAGGAGTCCCTAAGCAGCATACAACTTCACAAAGCAATCCGCGTCGCAAAAAATCCCTACTCTAGGCGCCTCTCCAGTTCGCATACAATTGTTAAGGCACGAGAAGCAGTGAAATAATACATAACAGACATAAGCACTCAAAAGTCGTAACATGGGGGTGGGAGGTCCCCCTCCATCTCAAATTTGGCCATGCCAACTGTCGCACAGGGAGCACCTGCGCACTCCTGCTGTACAGCTTGATAAGGTGGGGGCGAAGAAAGGTGGTCATCCTTGCCTGTAAGGGCTCGGTCGATAGTTCGAGTTACAAGGGTCCTGCATGGAGAGTCGTACCGCAAAGCACAGACCCAGCCCTATGAGAAGATGACCAGTCCGCCTTGGATCAGACGTCATCACCACCACTCTCCGTCTCCTCTCCGGGAGCGCCCTCCGCCAGTGATTGTCCTTTTGGAGATCTGGAACAGTGTGAAAAGTGGTGCCAGTTATTGTCCCCCTCCCTATCCACCCTCAGGGTGTTGTTAGCCACTTCGGTGACTCGGAATGGCCCTTGCCACCTCTGCTCACTCCAGGATGTCCTGCCTGGGTGCCGGAGGTAAACTTCCTCCCCCACCGAGAGCGGTGCCGTTGAACCAGCCTCCTTTCCCGAGCATCGATCATCTGTTGCCTGACTAGCTTAACCATCTCGTGTAAGACCTGCATGTACTGGGTCATGCCCTGGTTCATGAAGTCCCAGGTGTCCTCCCACCGGGGTGATAAGCGAGGTCCGGGCATGGGTCTACCGGTCAGAATCTCATGAGGGGAAAGGAAGGTGTCTCTGCACTTCTCCTGGCGCATGGACATAAGAGCCAGGGGCAGTGCTTGTACCCAAGTCGTGGAGGTCCCCGCCAGGACCTTCGCTATCTTGTCCTTCAGGGTCCTATTTGCCCGCTCAACTAAGCCCAGGCTTTCTGGATGGTATACACTGCCAAACCTATGGCTTATTCCCAGCGCCGCCTCCACACGGGCTAGGTGTTCATTCTTAAAGTGGGTGCCGTTATCGGTACAAACGAGTCTGGGCACCCCATGTCTGGGGATCAATTCATTTCGCAGCCAGTTGGCCACTACCTCCCCATCCTCCTTCTTTGTTGGCGTTGCCTCCACCCACTGGGAAAAATGGTACACAATCACCAGGAGGAACCTGTAGTGGTCTGGCGTGCGCCACTTGGCCCCCATGTCAGTGAAGTCCATGCAGATTTCCTGCCACGGGCCGAGGGGCGTTGGGAAAGTAAGTAGTGGGTGAGGAAGAGCTCTGCGAGCGTTATGCTCATTGCAAAACTTACACTTTGCTCTCAGATTTTCCAATTGTTCCCGTAGCTTGGGAGCCCACCAATGAACCCGCGCTGCCAGGAGGACCTTAGTCAGTGCCACATGCATCGGCCCATGGAGTTCAGCAAATAGTGTAGGAAGCAGGGACCGGGGCGCCACTACCTCTCCGCCTGCTGATCTCCATAGTCGATGCTGCGACATCCCCACACAAATCGTCTGGGCCACCGCCCCCTTGCTCTCCCACTCACCTTTCTCGGCCGCACTTGCGCGGTCCTGTAACTCAATAAGGTGCATAATGGCATCCTCCCGGTTGACCGGGTTGCCCACATCGCGTTCATTCCCATGTGGTGTCCCCTGTTCATCCGTTATCCCTTCTTCCGTGGCCCCTCTAACACTGTCTCCCTGTGTGCGCCTCCCTTCAAAATCCTGAGCCATCAATCTTGTTTCAGTATCAAATGTCCTTCCACAGTAATGGCATCCTGCCTGTGGAGACCTTCGTCTCTGCCCCTGTCGCTCAAACTCTCTATCAAAAGCTCCTCCTTGTCTCTCCCTACTCCCTTTCTTCTCTGCCATACATGCTATCACTTGCTGCTCCGGTTGCTCACTTTTGGCTGCATACTTCTCCTAATTACCTCATCAACCGCAGCTACCATCATTTACACATTCTGCTCCTGTCACTCATCCTTTCTCTCTTTACAAACACTTTCTGTGCCCCTCCTAACAATTCATTTAATGGTTTTTTCCCACTCCACCCTTCTATCTTCTGTATCTTTCCCTGTCCAGCATCCCCATATAAGTCCCCTTTCTTCCCCAGTAAATAGTATATTCAAAATAGACATTAACTCAGCCCACATATACAGACTGGGCCTCAAAAAATAAATTAATTTGTTCTGACAATCCTATCGGATTCTCAACCAGGACCGTCATTTCCTTTTAAATGTTCCGTCCTCCCCACTGGTGAGGGGGTCACACATAAACCCAATCTCCTTGTCCCCTATCAACACTTCCCGAAGGGGACAAGTCGTTATGTTCTTCTCTGTTTCTTTCTTTTAAGAAATTTTCCAATGTTCCTATCTTCCCATATGCTCAAACACCAATTTATCAATTCGTGCTTGACTAACTTTAAGGCCTGTTCCTAACTTGTAAACATATTTATATATTTACGTCCATTTATTCAGTGTTTAATATTTAAAATGTAAAATGCATACAGTTCCCAATTTTGAAATCCACTGTAATCGTCCAGATTTAGTACCCTAATTTAGATCCAAAATTAGTTTTCTTATGTACTCCTGACCAATCATTTCTCAATTACAATACTTTAGGTTGTAAAAATAATCAGAGCTGTCTTACAACAATTTGTCAATTCAAGTTAAGAACTTCTAACGCATGCACAATGGTCGAATCCAAGGTCACAGATAATAACCATGGAAATTTTCGTTTTTACAACTACCCACTGTCGAACGAAACTTTGACTGTCCTTCATATATTGCTCTTATGTAAAAATAAAAGAGGTTAGTAAGAAAAGTAGTTAGGGAGTCATGACTCATAAAAGAACAGGAGTTATTAGCCTTAAAAAATCATGTTAAGTTCTCATAAAAAGAAATCACTTTAAACAGCAGTCCCGGAACTCAAGCTCTAGAAACAAAAACAAGAATTCAATCACCAAACAAACAGATGCATCTAAATCATGTTAAACAACCATAACAATCACATCCAAAATAGTCCCGGGACTTACGCCCTAGGTGACAAGACTTAAACATTCAATCACTATCAAACAGATGAATTCAAGCCAGAGCACAAAGTGTTAAACTGCCTGTTAGTTGAGCAACCTTTTGCAAGTCTCTCTCTCTCTCTCTCTCTCTCTCTCTCTGGGCAACAATATAGACTTTTTCACAGACTTCCACACATAGAAACTCTTTTTCTCACAAAGACTTTTACAAACACAGAAATACTTATACACACACAGATTTTACACACCCAGAGACTCTATCTTTCTCATAAACAGACTCCCTCTCACACACACACACACAGTCGCTCTGTCCGTAACTCTGTGTCTGTCTCTGTCCCCTGTCCTCTGTCTTTGTCTCTCTCTCCTTGCCCAATGCCCCCCCTACTCTAGGAATTCAACTTATGTGCGTCGGGGTTCGTGAGCCCCTATTAAATACTTCCATTATATTGCGGGACGGGACGGCTACTGAAATACGGTCCAGAAATCGGGTTCTCAAATCCTTGTAATTCAACTCCTGACAAAGCCTGTTCCAGTCAACACTGTCCTCTGGTCAGGGGAAGTATACACTTTACCCCAAATTCGTCAGCGCGGGGAGAAGTATACGCTTTACCCAGATTCGTCAGCGCAGGGAGAAGGATACGCTTTACCCAAATTCGTCAGCGCAAGGGGAAGCATACGCTTTACCCAAACTTGTCAGCACAGGGGAAGTATCCACTTTACCCCAACCCAGTCCAAAGCGCAGGGGGAGTATCCGCTTTACCCCAAAACTATCTCTTCACCAAAACTTCACAGCGCTACATCCAAAAATGACTCACCACTCTTGATCACCGGTTCACTCTACTTACTCATCTCTAGGACTTTCAATCCTTGACCCAGAGACTTTCGTTACTATAAAACAAAACGGTTCGATTCTCTCTCGGGCTGACAAGCCCAGAATTTCGGTTGGCAAAGAGTTGTGAGACGCCAAACAAAATAAGAATTTAGTGTATTCAAACCCCTACTGGAGATCTTTTGTATAAAGGGCGTCTCCGAGCCCGATTAGGAGTGGCCGGCCGTCCGGCGAGCTCTCAATCCCTGCCAACAGGCGTGTCTCTACTCCTATCACGTCGGGGTCACCATCTGTTGAGACAGATCTTCTGTCCCCGTGTTCGTTTGGAGGAGAGAGACACCGGGTCTGATTAAAAGTATAAACAGGTTTAATGAGAGAGAATCATACACAGTACAGTGAGGTATCTAGCTCACTGGAGAAGGCGCGTTCTGACTATTTTTTAATTTGTCTATCCTTTTGTTCTCTCACATTCCAGAGTTACATCCTTATTTGGTAAAATGCAGAATTTTAGTATGTCATTGGTTCTCACCTGATAACATTCTATTACCTCAGTTTGAGCTACGTGGATTTAGACACGGCTCCAATGTCCTGTTATCTCTCACCCTCCCTGGGGCCTCTTCAGGCTATGCCATCAGCTTTTCAGTCTGTTCTTAGTGTAACATAATGGCTTACTGTTGTCTAGTGAAGCTAACAAGTTCCAGACTTGCTAATACTACCTTACGTGAGCACTACCTAACAATAAAGTTTCTTGCACTACCTAACCTTAATAATGGATCCCAACAGTGGATACCATCAGATAGAAAAAGAAGTCAGATCTAGCCAAACAAGTTGAGAGTGTGGTGCTGGAAAAACTTTTGCCCGAAGCGTCAATTTTCCTGCTCCTTCAATGATGCCTGACCTGCTGTGCTTTTCCAGCACCACACTCTCGACTCTAATCTCCAGCATCTGCAGTCTTCACTTTTGTCTAGCCAAAGAAGATCTGGCGAAGTGCATTTAAGGACGACCTTCAAGAATGGGACTTTGCCATTCATCGTTGTATGGGACATCATTATATGGGGAGCAAGAGCCTTGTGATATTTTCACTGGACTGTTAATCCAGAGACGCAGGTAATGTTCTGCAGACCTGAGTTTGAATCCTGCCATGGTAGATGGTGGAATTTGAATTTACTTAAAAATCTGTAATTAAAAATCTAATGAGACTACAAATCTGTTGTTGGAAAAGCTCATCTGGTTCACTATTGTTCTTTAACGAAGGAAACTGCCATCCTTACTTGATCTGACCTGTGTGTAACTCCAGATCGACAGCAGTGTGGTTGATTCTTAACTACAATTTGGGTAATAAACACTGGACTAGCTCTAATCCTGTGAATGATCTTTTTTCAAATCGCCAGGTCTTGAGTGCAATAAACTGGGGCTCTGTAGATACTTTTAGTCCTTTTATATATCTTCCAGATTCTACACAGTTCTTAAAGCAGCCTTCAGCATCTTTCATCTCAGTTACTGGTGTTGTTAAAAAGCACATAATAGTTATTAAATGATACCCTTACTGGGGTTTTCTCTCCCCTGTCAGTAGGATGTCTGAGATGTCTTTAGAGTAACTGTGAGGCCTTGGATAATTGTTTCACATGATAGCCCCATTTTCCTTCTTAGATAGACATAGAAAATCCTGTATAATTATTTCAATTAAGAGCAGAAGATTCAGAACAGTGCTGTGGCTGATATTTATCCTTCAATAAACAGAATTAAGATCACATCATTACCTCATTGCTGTTTGTGCAGTTTAGCTGCAAAGTGCTTTAGAACAATCTAATTCATGAGAGTGGCTGGGAAAAGTGAAGTTAATTATTCTATTGTGACTGGTACAGGGCATGAAGGGAAGGAAATTACATAAAAATCAAACAGTCAGAGGAATATTGAAGTATTTACTGCAGCTTTGAAAGGAATTTGATATTATGTAAATTGTAAAACATCAGAAACCAAAAGAGAAAATGCTGGAAAATCTCAGCAGGTCTGGCAGCATCTGTAAGGAGAGAAAAGAGCTGACATTTCAAGTCGAACTGACCCTTGGTCAAAGCTAAATAAAGGGAGAAATTGGGAGGTATTTATACTAGGCTGAGAGAAGGTGAGTCATGGCTCCAGAAGCAAAGGTAAGTGATAATGACAGTGCATGGAGAGATAGGGAGATTAGGAGCTGTGAATGACCAAGGCTGAAGCCAGTGCTATGTGACAAAATATGTGGGGGAATGGGTGAAGCAGAGGCAAAATGGAAAACAGGGGAGAAGAATAGCAAAGGGGGAAGAGGAGAGGAAAAAGGTGATGAAAGTGGGGAGCGAGAGAAAGAGAGACAATCGAGAAATAAGAGGCACAGAACAGTGAAAAAAAATTTTAAAAATAAATGAAATAAAATTACGGAGCAGAATGAAAACAGAGGGGTCGAGATGGGATAATCATCTGAAGTTGTTGAATTCAATGTTGAGACTGGCAGGCTGTCACATGCCTCGTCAGAAGATGAGATGCTGTTCCTCCAGTTTGTGTTGAGTTCACTGGAACATCGCAGCAGGCCAAGGACAGACATGTGGGCATGGGAGCAGGATTGTGTATTGAAATGGCAAGCCACAGGATGGTCCGGCACCTGACTGCGTACAGACCGAAGGTGCTCAGCAAAGCAATCACCTAGTCAGCGTTTTGTCTCTCTGATATAGAGGAGACCACATTGGGAGCAACTAATGCAATAGACCAAATTGAAAGAGGTACAAGTGAAATGCTGCTTAATCTGAAATGAGTGTTTGGGGCCTTGAATGGTGAGCATGGAAGAGGTAAAGGGGCAAGTGTTGCACCTTCTGCGATTGCATGGGAAGGTGCCGTGTGTGATGGGAGAGTTTTAGGTATGATGGGAAGGTGCCATGTGTGATGGGAGAGGTGTTGGATGTGATGGAGGAGTGGACTAGGTTGTCCTGGGGAGAACGATCTCTGCGGAATGCAGACAGGGGGAGGGAAGGGAAGATGTGTTTAGTGGTGGAGTTGCCAAAAATGGTGGAGGATTATTCTTTGCATGTGAAGGCTGGTGGGGTGAAAGGTGAGAGCAAGAGGGACCCTATCCTTGTCCTGGGAGGGGAGGGAGGGGGGTGAGGCTTGTGGCGCGGGAGATGGACAGTACGCTGTCGAGAGCCCTGTCAACAACTGTAGGTGTGAAGTCACACTTGGAGAAGAAGGAGCACATATTAAGAGCACCACTTTGGAAAGTGGCCTCATCGGAACAAATGCAGCGGAGGCCAAGGAGTGAGAGAAAGGGATAGAGTCCTTACAGAATGTAGGGTGAGAAGAGCTGTAGTCCAGATAGCTGTGGGAGTCAGTGGGCTTGTAATGGATATTAGTGGATAGACTATTGCCGGAAATGGAGACAGAAAGGTCAATGAAAGGAAGGCAAGTGTCGGAGATAGACCAAGTGAAGGTGATGGAGGGATGGAAACTGGAAGCAAAGTTTATGAATGTTTCCAGGTCAGTACGAGAGCATGAAGCCACACTGAAATAGTCATCGATGTACCGATAAAGCAATTGTGGGAGGGGGCTCGGGTAGGCCTGGAACAAGAACTGTTCCACATACCCCATGAAAAGGCAGGCATAGCTAGGACCCATGCAGGTACACATTGCTACACCTTTGATTTGGAGAAAATGGGATGAGTTAAAGGAGAAGTTGTTGAGAGAGAGAGAGAGAGACCAAGTTCCGAGGTCAGGAGGGAGTGAACCAGAGGAGTAAGGATGGAGTCAAGGTAGGAGGAAATAAGTTCAGTGGGGCAGGAGCATGCTGACACAATGGGCCTGCCAGGACAGTCCTTCTTGTGGATTTTGGGGAGTAGGTAGAAACAGGCTATCTGGGGTTGGGAGACTATGAGGTTGGAAGCTGTGGGGGGAGGCATCCAGAGGAAATGAGATCAGTCACGGTGTTGGAGACAATGGCTTGATGCTCAGTGGTGTGGTCATGCTCTAGGGGAGGTAGGAGGAGGATTCTGAGAGTTGGCGCTCAGCCTCTGCGAGATAGAGTCAGTACGCCAGACGATAACAGCACCCCCTTTGTCAGCAGGTTTGATGACAAGGTTGGGGTTGGACCTAAGGGAGCGAAGGGCAGGAAGTTCGGATGGAGAGAGGTTGGAATGGATAAGAGGGGCAGAGAAATTAAGGCGGCCAATGTTCCGTCGACAATTGTCAATGAAAAGATCGAGTGCAGGAAATTGTCCTGGTAGGGGTGTCCAATTAGAGGTGGACTGTTGGAGGGATGTGAAAGGATCTGTGAAACAGGGGGAGGACTCTTGCCCAAAGAAGTGAGGACGAAGGTGAAGGCGATGGAAGAAGAGCTCAGCATCATGTTGAGCCCGGAATTCATTGAGGTAGGGACGTAAGGGTACAAAGCTGAGTCCTTTGTTGAGAACAGCACGCACAGCCTCAGAGAGGGGAAAGTCAGAGGGTATGGTGAACACACAGCAAGGATTAGGGCCGGAAGTGATGGGATTCGAGGTATGGGACTGTTGGAAGGTGGAGGGTGGGCAGGGGTGTGGACGAGAAGTTGAAGCCTGTGTTCCTTAACATCTGCAAGAAACAGGAAAAGTTTGGAGTTAAGGCGTCGAATAATACGAAGCATGAAATGAAACTGTGGATCAGGACAGCTTTGAGAGAAAGTAAGTCGATGCTGCTGGAGAGAGGTGTCGAGTGCTTTCATGTGGCGGCGCATGGCCCTGAGTATGGCTTTTAGAATGCGGCGAGAACAACAGTTGGAAGAATGTTGTATATCGCACAAGTACCTGTAATCCTGGAGGCTGCATGCAGGGTGGAATTTGATTTGAAATCCACGTGGAGTAAGTCGGAGGCGAAGACAGTCACTGAGGAAGGAAATATTGCTGTGGAAGTGAGTCTGAGTAAATACCTTGTCTAACTCTGAGAGAGAAAAGGAAAAGCATTTGCTTTTATTTATTAAAACATCAGAATGGTCTCAGACCTCACCACTTCTTCCTGGAAAGATGGCCTGAACCATCTCCATCCACCACCACCACCCTCTGTCTGGCCGAGCTCATCCTCACTTTGGACAACATCTTCTTTAACTCCTCTCACATTCTTCAAGTCAAAGGGGTGGTCATGGGTATCTGCCTAGAACCTAGTTCTGTCTGTCTCTTTGTGGGGTAGGTGGCATAGTCCTCGTTCCAAACCTATTCTGGCTTACTCCCATAAATCTGCCTCCAGTTTATCAATGACAAATCCATGCAGGTTCCTCTCTCATTTGAAATTGAAAACATTTATTGATTTACCACTGTCTTCTACATTGGGAAGATGTAATGCAGACTGGCTGAGCGCTTTACAGAACACCTGTGCTCTGTCTATAAAAATGACCCCAAGCTTCCATGATTTCTGCTGCAGGCCTGCTGCAGTTTTTCAGTGAGCCTCAGTGTAAGCCCGAAGAACAACATCTCATTTTCTGCTAGGGGACCTTGCAGCCTCTCGGACACACCATCCAGTTTAATAACATTAGAACCTAATTTCATCCCTATTATTTTACCCACTCCATATTCGGTCCTGTTAGGTTGCTTTTAACACAGTCACCCATTCTCACCTAATCGTAGGCTTATTGTCACATTGTATGGGTTGCTTTCAGCGCAGCTCACCCATTCCTTCCTACTCTTAGCTCCCATTATCACTTATTCAGTTTTTCTTGTGTCTGCTATCTGTAATCTCCTTGTTTACCTACCCCTTTGATCTCTCTCTCTCTCTCTCTCTCTCTCTCTCTCTCGGAGATCCATCTCCACCTATTTGCTCACCACCCAGCCTCCCGCTGACCTTGCCTTCAGTATAAATAACACCTTTTCCTAGCTGCTACCCATTTCAATGAAGAATCGCTGGAATGGAAATGTTAACTCTACTTTCTTCCCACAGATGCTGCTCGATTTTGTATTTGATACTAAGTGCTTATCACTGCATGCAGTGGAAAGATGACAATCTGAATTTTTTTTGGGGGGGGGGGGCATGTTGAATTAAGAAAACTGTATGAGAGGTTTGTCTTGTGATTATATTTATGAGTCATGCACTTTTATTTATTTTAATAGGTTTTCTGTGACCATAATAATGATGCCATTATGATCTTCAGGTTTCGGTAAATTCATTTCATGTAAACTGCTTGAACAGTACTTCTGGTAACAGAAATTCTTCTGTTCAATTAAGATGAGAGCTTGGGCGTAGTGTGATCTACCAACAAAAAAAAACTCAAAAGAAGTCCACTGTGAACAGTCTGCTGGTGATGAGGGTTTAAATAATAATGACCACCTCACAGTGAGTCTGAAGAAAACTACATTCTGATGTTGAACATAATGTTCCAGCTGCAATGTCCTAGCAAACCAATCCATTCAAGACCAGTTAGGACTTGAGTGGCACCCACATCCCATGAAGAAGAAAAAAAATCGGAGCAAATGTTTCTGTTTCTGTGTCTGGATGCATTGAATCATATGTGTAGAGCAGATAGAGATATAATGGGCAAGAAAGTAAGCCCATCAGAATGGAAAATCAGAAGGTTTCCAATAAATGCACACGTTTATTTATTCTGTAGCTACAGGTGATGCACTGCAGCCAGTCAAAGGAAGAGAATAATCAGTCACAAGTCATAAATACAGAAAAAGACCAAGATCAAAATGCACAGTGACATCAAAATTCTGTCCTACGCATCATCTAAAGACTGAATTAAACTTGGATAGAATTTACCACGTGGGAAATGTAATTAATATTTGCAGGTTTTTTGCTGGCACAAATACTGACTGTACTCCCAGTTGCTCCTCGGTCAAAAGGCTCATTTTTTCAAGGTGATGTTGGAAAAGGCGAGAAATAAAAGAAACATTAATCTGAGAACTTGTTGTCAACATGAAGGCTTACACTGAACTAATTGAGCATTACTGGCCAGCACCCTGGTGCATCAGTTATTTTACAGAATTCCATATGTCCTGCATTTGTTATTGTAACACTCAGCAAACAATGCATTGTGCCACCTATACTGTACTTGCATCTTGTGGATTCATTATTTCTGAAATTATTACTTATCTTATTAAAATAGTGCCTATAAAATATCATTCTTCATATATATTACTCATTTATTGAGATCGAGAATTAAATTGCTAACGTTTGGTGATTTTGTACTGACAGAAAGTTTACTGCAATGGGATTGCTATTTGTGGTCTGTTATCAGTAGATTTGATCTTGTCTTTTGAGGAATATAAACAGGTTTTGTTGGCACCAAAGTTATATTAGATCTGCCAGTATCTTACTCAGATGCAACTACCTGGCAATGACTGAACAGAATGTCTTAGATACACAGGTTTAGCAGGGCATAGTTACAGAACAGTACCATCTGCTTCAGGAAGACCCGCAGACAATCAGTATCATTGGAATGGCATTGTCTCTTGTTGTCAAGGTGATCAGAGTCCTCATTTGTCATGTTTTTGGTTCCTTCCAGTGAATACCGGGAATATTAGAAATGACAGCCAATATACTGTTCAGAAGTACAACAAACATGTGGTTGATGTTTTCTTTAGGACAGCTAAAGTTTGATCTTCTTTTTCATGACTAGCATTGGCAACAGGCCAATTAGTCCAATTCCATTAAACAGCTGGCTTTCTTAGAGTAGTGTAAATGGTGATGTGTTAAAATACAATACACAATGGTTCATTAGTAGGAGGTCACTTTATTTTATCAATGCACAGCACAAACGTGGCTTTGAGCTAACAAAATCATTTGCCCCAATTTTGGGCTAAAGGGACAAATTTTAATGATGCCCTGCTTTCTTTAGATTAAGATAGAGAGCATATAAAATACATTTGGGATTTCACTTGAATAGTGATTTTTCATTCATTTGTGGGATAAGGTGTTGCTACCTAGGCCAACATTTATTGCCCACTCCTAATTGTCCATAAGTAGTTAACAGTCAATGGCGTTAATGAATCCAAATGGGTTTCTCCAATTGACAATGGATTCACGATCATCATTAGATTCTTAATTCTAGGTTTTTGTTGAATTCAAGTTTCACCATCTGCCATGCAGAATTGAACCTAGTCACCAGAATATTATCTGGGTCTCTGAATTAACAGTCCAGTGATAATACCACCTGGCCATCATGGTGCTACTAATTGGTATGCCTTAATTAATAATCTCCACAAATCTGTAAAGTTTATAAGTAAATTCATCTATGGATTCCTGTAGAAGCTGAATTCTTCCATTAAATATTGTTCTTCCATAAATTATATTAGTTTTAAGATTGAATTTTCAAAGCCTTGAAATATTTCTCCAAATTTTACACCTAGTTTTGTTTTAATGTCCTCGGTTATATTCCTAATTGTGCATGGAAATGAATTTACTTGTCCAGCTTCTGATTTAATATCTAATTTGAAAGCCAACGAGTATCTCAGAAATTGGTTTCTTCAAGATGTCCAGTTCTGTATTCCATTTGGCCCATCACTGAAAGTAAGTCTGCCTAGCAAAATTATTTCTGATGCCATGTCTTCTTTTATTTCACATTTACAGCAAACTGCTGCTCTTTGCAGATGGGTGATGTTTGCATGTTTCTTAGCTGAAATGAAAAATTTCTATCCTTCACAGTTAAAATGAAGAATTGTTTTTATTTGCAACTTCATTGCATGAATTTTGTTGCCTACAGCTTTAAGATGCAAACACTACATTAACGATAGTTTTCATGAATGGTTCCCACTCATTGTAGTTTAAATAAATAATTCCCAACTCCATTATAGATGTTTTGACTGCCTTTCCACCTTTTTTGTGCCCTGAAGATAAATGCGAGGTGCTGCATTTTGGAAAGACAAATCATGACAGGAATTATACACTTAATGGTGAGATCCTGGGCAGTGTTGCTCAACAAAGAGAACTCAGACTGCAAGTTCATAGCTCCATGAAAGTGGAGTCACAAGTAGATAGGATTGTGAAGGCGGCATTTGATATGCTTGCCTTTATTGGTCAGTGCATTGAGTATAGGACTTGAGAGGTCATGTTGCGGTTGTACATGACATTGTTTAGGCGACTTTTGGAATATTGTGTTCAATTCTGGTTTCCTTGTAGGAAAGATGTGGTGAAACTTGAAAGGGTTCATCTGGGTTAGAGGGTTTGAGCAATAGGGGAGGCTGAATAGGCTGGGGCTATTTTCCCTGGAAGGTCGGAGACTGAGGAGTGATTTTATAGAGGTTTGTAAAATCATGAGAGACATGAATAGGGGAAATGGACAAGGTCTTTTCCCTGGTGTGGGTAAGTGCAAAACTAGAGGGCATAGGTTTAAGGTGAGAAGAGAAAAAGGGGCAACGTTTTTCACTCAGAGGATGATGCAGAGGAAGTGGTGGAGGCTGATACAATTTAAAAGGTATCTGAATGTATATATGAATAGGAAGGGTTAGAGGGATATTAGCCAAATGCTGGCAAATGGGACTAGATTCATTAAGGATATCTGGTCAGCGTGGACAAGTTGGACTGAAGGCTTGTTTCCATGCGGTACATCTCTATTGCTCTATGACTATAACGTTTGCTTCAGCCATTAATCAGCCCAATGATATTGCTTGGCTTTGTAATGTCTTCAGGTCTAAACTTTGAATTAATATTTATTTTGTAGACCAATGCTTCCATTTTCGCTCTCTCGCTATGTTGGTGATGCTTAGTCTGGGCTGGAAGAATTTTTTTTTAACTTTCTCCTTCCCTACCCTGCATTAATGTGCTTTTTAAAAAAAGTTTTCCCTGACCCACCAGGGATTTTAAGCTTTGCTCACAATCTCTGATATCTTTTCAATCATCGTTGAAGTCTGCCTCAGGACGACTCTTTGAAACACTACGCAGCCTGTATCTGCTTTGGAATTAGTAACTCTCCATCACCAGGGAGTTGCTATCTGTCCTGTTTCAGCATGTCTGTTACAAGGTCTGAATACGCTTACTATTCACAGGAATATTCTTTCTCACTGAGGACTGTAACAAGAATTTCTACTTAAATCTTTAGCTAGTCTCTACTGCTGACTGTGTTGTATGAACAAATGACTTAAAGCTGAGCTTGAATATCTCACAAGACTGCTCACTGTGTTTTGTATAAGCAGTCGTACCTAATATGCACCACAGTCTCCCATAATATATGAATTTGCCAGTTCACAATGCTTTATAAGCTTCTACTCTGCAAGTGTAGTGGCTTGTTTGGTCTAATATGGTAGAGGAAAACCACTTCTTAGTCTAATCAGAAGAGCTTCTTCTAGTTTACATGATTTGGCTTATTGCATGGAGCAACTAGTTTTAGGTGACATTGTCACAACGACATTGAAAAGGACCAGATTTTATGATTATTCCTTTGAGAGCTTAAGCTGTTCTACCCACTAGTCTATATACACCATCATTATGGATCGTGTGTATGCCGCTCATTAGTATTAGCAAATTTCAGATCCCCTTATAACACTGCCGATCCCACCTAGCAGAGAAATGCATAGCACAATGTGATGGGAAGTGTGTGATCTGTATAACTTCTTGAAGTTGAATTTCAAAATCATGGCATATGGATGTTGGTTACTTCTGTGAAAATTTTCTTAAACAACAACAATAACAGACAGTCTTTTGAGCTCATTGACCGAATCCAGAGAGCAGGGGATTATGCATCTTGAAGTATTAATGAAATTAGATGCTTGTACTGTGGGGTTTACAACATGTTGAGTCAATCCTGAAAGCCATGAGATTATTTTCAGTTCAGAATAATAAAGGTTTGCTTTCAGTTGAAAACTTTTTAATTTGGTGGATGGTTAAGACTTTCCAGACTTTTCTATATTTATATTTTTTTAAATTTCTTTTATTTTCTTCTTTTGTACAATGAACTTCTGTTCTTTTGTTAAAGAAAGTCTGCAGCCTTGTGTAAATTTGTCTCCAGGACTCACCATCATGTTAACGATTGACAAATTAAAATTTAAAATATAATCTAACAAGTCAGGTTTCATCCTGAAAACTGATGCGTTTCAGTAGTACCATTAACTGGGATCATAACAGTGACATTTTTTCCCAGTGAACTCCAGTGGAGCTGAGTAGATTCAAATGGTGGCAGTATGTATCATACTTTTATAGTCCTAGGTACAATACAGTAAGTTGAAAGGTTTCATATAAATGTTTGTGAATAGATAAAGTGAATGAGTAAATGGATGAGTGAGTAAAAATGTAGAGGAGGTATGGTAACTAGTTGTGTAGATGGCTAACTAGATTGTCAGATCAGGTTTCAATTGGGAAGTTGAGTGGGGTTAATGGACTCATGAGGGTCGTTGGGTCAGGTCAGGGGATAATCAGTTGGTCAGGGATAGTTGGATCAAGTCAGGTATCACATAGATAGTCAGTTGCCCTGGGGTGGAGCAAGTGGGGTGGGCTATGTAGTCAGTATTCAAGTTTGTGGTCAGAGGGGGTTTCTCAGGATGGGGGATAATTGATTGGATCGTTGGGCTGTGGGGTTGTTAGGATAGGGGATTGAGGTGTAGTCAGACAGTTATGGGGTACACAGGAGAGTAAGGACTTTGTTTAAAAGATCAGTAGTAATCAGGGAATGGGAGCAGTTGTGCAAGTTGAGGGGTGAGAGCGATATTTGGCTGGTTAAGAAGGTAGTTGCGGGTTAGGGAGATTATGGGTAAGGACTTTATGTCATTAACCTGGCATTAGCACATATTTTAATATCTCAAATATTTCTTAGTGGTCAATATCTTGAATTGTACTTCACCTTGAAGATGTTTGTGGAATGTTCCAGCAAGAATGTTCCAATAGAAGTTTAAACTTGCCAGGTATTTCCCAGATCAGTCCATGAACTAGAATTTCCACAGAGTGGAAGACTTGGTCTATGCTATTTCTAGTTGTATGATGATGGATGTAATGTTGGTGACATTAGTACTGCAGGTGGGTTGAAGAGAAAGAGAATCAGCAGCAGGAATGGCCAGGATATTGCAAAAATCACATCAGAAGCTGGTGGAAGCTGTTGACCAGAACGGCAATGTCTCCCACAGACTGAATCTGATGCCTTTGTAGTAATGCTCCAAGAAGTCTCAGAATCACATTGGGGTGGTTTATGTCAATGAATGCATCTTCATGTTACATCTCATATGTCTAGCAATCTCACACGGTTCTCATGCAGCACTGCCACATCACTCACTCAACAGCTGTCTCTGCACCCAGGACTGGTGCTTAATCTCCAAGTAGCTTATTGATGCTTTCAGCTTCACACCTGACATTCATAATCCCCATTTACCTCCAATTGTTCAACTACTGCAAGAACATCAACCAAATGCAGTGATACACAAGCATTAACATTCCTACCATTGTGGGAAAGGTTGGCAGGGAATAGTTGTCTATATTATGGTACCAGCTGGCCCACAGCATCTCATGACACTGCAGGTGATACTACGTTTCTATTGTATTCCCTTCTCAGTCCCCAGCTCACTATTATCTTGCTATCTGGAGTTGAAAAAGCTGATTAGAGTGTGACCATGAATTTACACTTCCCATGTCAACCCACTTTCCTCCCACCAACTTACTCTTTCTGGATTACTGCTTATGGCCAAAACCTGGTACCTGTTCAGCCAGCATAGGCACAGGAGGAGTAAAAAGGCTAACAGCATGGTTTTAATAAAGATGCCCCTTCACTTGATCTGGAAATCATAATCAATAGTTCAGATATTTACTGCAATCATTTTTAAGCCAATATGGAGTCAAGACGAACATCATCACCAGGCACGAAAAATATGATTCATTTGCCAGATCACTGGACGACAAGGCAATAATAGAGGACTGTGGCAGAAGACTCAGATGAGCACCTCAATGAAATTGTGGTCAGGAGAGACATGAATGGATGTGCACAACAAGACACTGGGTGCATTGCCTGGCCTGATACTGTCAAATAGTATGGAAGAATCTGACTTTCCCCTCTCAGGAGAATCTGATCCATCTCCCTGTTGTGCTGCAGATCCAGAAGCACAGGACAACTAGAAACAACTCTGGGCATATGAATTTTTTTTCCGTATACATCAAGAATAATTGAGACTTTGTGAATCCCTTTGAGATGAATTCTTAGAACGGCTGGTGCTAGAGCCTGCCAGGGAGAAGGCAATTCTGGATCTGATACTGTGCAACGAACCAGAATTGATCAGGGCCCTGACATGAAGGAGCCATTGTGAAGTAGTGACCATAATACAATAGGCTTCAATCTGCAATTTGAGAGGGAGAGGGTACAATCAGAAGTGATAATATTTCTGTTGAATAAAGGGAACTATGGAGCTATGAGGGAGGAACTGGCCAAAGTTCAATGGTGCAATACCTTAGCAGGGATGACAGTGGAGGAACAATGGCAGATATTTTTGTGTATAATGCAGAAGATGCAGGATCAGTTCATTCCAAAAAGAGAGAAAGATCCTAGGAGGAGGCATGGGTGACCGTGGCTGATGAGGGAAGTTAAGAAACATATAAAGTTAAAAGAGAAAAAGTATAACATAGCAAAGATAAGTGGGAAAACAGAGGACTGGGAAGCTTTTAAAGAACAACAGAGGTTTACTAAGAAGGAAATATGCAGAGAAAAAATGAGGTACGAAGGTAAACTAGCCAAAAATATAAAGGAAGTTAGTGAAAGCTTTTTTAGGTATCTGAAAGGCAAAAAAATGGTTAAGACTAAAATTGGGCCCTTGAAGACAGAAACAGGGGAATATATTACTGGGAACAAAGAAATGGCAGAAGAATTGAATTGGTACTTCAGATCTGTGTTCACTGAAAGATACAAGCAATCTCCCAGAGGTAACAGTGGCTGAAGGACCTGAATTTAAGGGAATTTATATTTGCCAGGAATTGGTGTTGGAGAGACTGTTAGGTGTGAAGGTTGGTAAGTCCCCGGGGCCTGATGGTCTACATCCCAGGGTACTGAAGGAGGTGGCTCGAGAAATCATGGATGACTATTTTCCAGAGTTCGATAGATTCGGGATCAGTTCCTGCGGATTGGAGGGTGGCTAATGTTGTACCACTTTTTAAGAAAGGTGGGAGAGAGAAAGCAGGGAATTATAGACCAGTTAGTCTGACCTCAGTGGAAGGAAAGATGCTGGAGTCTATTATAATGGATGAAATTATGACACATCTGGATAGTAGTAATTGGATAGGTCAGAGTCAGCATGGATTTTTGAAGGGGAAATCATGCTTGACTAATCTTCTGGAATTTTTTGAGGATATAACTCTGAAGATGGATGAGGGAGATCCAGTAGATGTAGTGTA
The DNA here is from genome assembly GCF_020745735.1 of Hemiscyllium ocellatum. Taxonomy (NCBI): domain Eukaryota; kingdom Metazoa; phylum Chordata; class Chondrichthyes; order Orectolobiformes; family Hemiscylliidae; genus Hemiscyllium; species Hemiscyllium ocellatum. The sequence continues at coordinate 50,973,994 of NC_083402.1, forward strand.
CCTGGACTTTCAGAAAGCTTTTGATCAAGTCCCACATAGGAGATTAGTGAGCAAAATTAGGGCACATGGTATTGGGGGCAAAGTACTAACTTGGATTGAAAGTTGGTTGGCTGACAGGAAACAAAGAGTAGTAATAAACCGCTCCATTTCAGAATGGCAGGCAGTGACCAGTGGGGTACCGCAGGGCTCAGTGCTGGGACTGCAGCTTTTTACAATATATATTAATGATATAGAAGATGGTATTAGTAATAACATTAGCAAATTTGCTGATGATACTAAGCTGGAGGGCAGGGTGAAATGTGAGGAGGATGTTAGGAGATTACAGGGTGACCTGGACAGATTAGGTGAGTGGTCAGATGCATGGCAGATGCAGTTTAATGTGGATAAATGTATGGTTATCCAATTTGGTGGCAAGAACAGGAAGGCAGATTACTACCTAAATGGAATCAATTTAGATAAAGGGGCAATACAAAGAGATCTGGGTGTTCTTGTATACCAGTCAATGAAGGTAAGCATGCAGGTACAGCAGGTAGTGAAGAAGGCTAATAGCATGCTGGCCTTCATAACAAGAGGGATTGAGTATAGAAGCTAAGAGGTTCTTCTGCAGCAGTACAGGGCCCTGGTGAAACCACACCTGGAGTATTGTGTGCAGTTCTGGTCTCCAAATTTGAGGAAAGACATTCTGGCTATTGAGGGAGTGCAGCGTAGCTTCACAAGGTCAATTCCTGGAATGGCAGGACTACCTCACGCTGAAAGACTGGAGCGACTGGGCTTGTATACCCTTGAGTTTAGAAGACTGAGAGGGGATCTGATTAAGACATATAAGATTATTAAAGGATTGGACATTCTGGAGGCAGGAAACACATTACTGCTGATGGGCAAGTGCCGAACCAGAGGACACAGCTTAAAAATACAGGGTAGACCATTTAGGACAGAGATGAGGAGAAACTTCTTCACCCAAAGAGTGCTGGGTGTGTGGAATGCTCTGCCCCAGAGGGCAGTGGAGGCCCAGTCTCTGGATTCATTTAAGAAAGAGTTGGATAGAGCTCTCAAGGATAGTGGAATCAAGGGTTATGGAGATAAGGCAGGAACAGGATACTGATTAAGGATGATCAGCCATGATCATATTGAATGGTGGTGCAGGCACAAAGGGCAGAATGGCCTACTGCTGCACCTATTGTCTATTGTCTATTGAAATGTGATATGTGGACCCTATACCTACTGTAAGAACAGAACTCTCTGGTTGAAGAAAGAAGTAGAAAAAAAGAGGGTATGCAAATGGTGCATGAGGAAAGAAACACCAATACTGACTTGATGAACTCGAACAAACCTCTGTGCTATAATATTCTCCAATTTTGCTATGTTAAAATCTGATTATTATTAAGTTCTCAAGTGGGTCAATGTTTTCTTCCTTGTGAACATCCATGATGCCATTGTGTTACATTAAATCATCCATGTTATGTTTGTTTGAAGGCAAAGGTAAGTCGGAGCTACAATTTCTCAGACGAAAGTCAAGCCACTTTACTCTGGGCTGTTAATATCCCTGGAACAGCCATTGGCACAAACAAAATGGGGTTGGTACATAGTCAGTTATTACTGGGACTGCTAATGGCATTTTTAAAGTGTTGTTTCATAGTTTTGGTCATTTCACCATGTCTGCCCCATGCCAATACACCCTTTCATTCCCTTTCATTTCTCAAAGGTTGTCATTGATTTCTGTGTGTTGCATAACCTTGCAATGTAAAAAGTCGTTAAAATACAGCAGAAGACCAATCTCGATCATAAGACCAAAAGGTCAAATCCAGAGAGATCTCGGTATCCATGTGCATAAATCCGTAAATGTTACCACCAGGTTAATAGGACTGTTAAGAAGGTGTACAGTGCGTTAACTTTTATTGCCAGAGGGACTGAGCTACAGAGCCATGAGGTCATGTTGCAGCTGTACAAAACTCTGGTGCAGCCACACATGGAGTATTGTGTACAGTTCTTGTCACTACATTGTAGGAAGGACATGGAAACATTGGAAAGGGTGCATTTCAAAGGACTTTGGTTCACTTTTAATAAAAAAAAACTCTCATCTCGCTTCAGTGTAGTATGTAATTAAGTTATGATGATCTTAGGTAAGGATCCAGTAGTATTGGTACACTTGGAATAGCCATGAATAAGACAACTTTTTTCTTCAGGACAATGCCATATCTATCTTAGCTGTATATCTTTACAAATACATATGTGCTCAAAGTTGACAGAACCAGCCATGCTGCAGCAGGAATGGATGTAAACACTGGATCATATTATTAATCAGTACAAGAAAATATAGATGATGATCTTTCATTGAAAACATGCTGGCTTGTGCAATCCACAGAAAATTATTCAGAAGAATTCAGAGGTTCAGGTAATATATAATGTCCACAATACCAGGGGAAAAACTGTCTGGGAAAATACAATAACATTACAGCCAAATTGAAGTAACAAGCTACTTGCACTGTATTTGGATATGGTCCATAGATTTTGTTTCAGCTTATTTAGAATAAAATAGAACAACTAGACAAGATGTAAATGGTAGCTGAGGAAAAGTAACTCAGTGCTTCTGCAAGTGCTTTAGGCTAGTTTTTTTAATACATATATATTTGACCAGGGAGAGTTCTTTAATGGGCAACTCAATAATTTAATTAGGGGTGTCTTGGATGAGTGAATGGTGCATCAGATTTCTGGTTGAGTTAATGCTCTAGGAAATATATCTGATGACAGTGTCTGCTCTCCAATCTTCAGAGAAGATTTGCTAGGATTTATCTGGTAGGAAGGGAAGGTCTTATGAGGTCTTACGTGTCAGGATGTGGACATGGATACCACCATTACATGTGGGGACACCTCCCACCATGTAGCTGGCAGGTACTCATGTGACTCAGCCAATGTTGTCTATCTTATACGTTGCAGGCAAGGATGCCCTGAGGCATTGGGGAAACCGAGCAAAAGCTCTGGCAAAGGATGAATGGGCACCGCACAACAATTAACAGACAGGAGTGTTCGTTCCCAGTTGGGAAACACTTCAGCAGTTCAGGACATTCAACCTTGGACCCGTGGGTCACCATCCTCCAAGGCGGATTTTGGGACACGCAGCAGCAAAAGGCCGAGCAGATGGTGATAGCTAAGTTCGGTACCCATAGGAAGGGCCTCAACTGGGACCTTGGGCTCATGTCACACTACAGGTACCACCATTGCACTAAACACACACACACACACACACACACACACACACACACACACACACACACACACACACACACACACACACACACACACACACTCCTATAAACACACCTATACACGGACACACGTATACACAGACACGCACACAGACACACACACTCCCATACTCACACATGCATCTTCTCACAGACTTAGACCACTCTACACTCACGCACACACATACACTCTCTTTCACAGACATTGACAAACCCCCACCCCAGACACACACACACTCCTACAAGACACACACACTCCCATACTCACACATGCACCCCCTCATAGACTTAGACACTCTAAAGTCATATACACACATATACACTCTCTCTCAAACTCACAACCACACCCCCGCCCCCCCCCCCCCTCCCAGTCACACACACACACATATACGTTTGTGGGATGAATTTGTACTTGCAGAGTTATATTGTACTTTACTTAAGAACTGCATGAATTCATGTAAGACCCTGTTAACTCACTTTTTAGATTAGAATCAGTCTAAATATTATGGCACATACAGAGAACACAGGGGGCTAACACTTTCAACATATTATCTGGTTAATTGTTACAGTTAACCTGAGAATGAAACCTTATAAAAAAATTTTGTGATTTACGTATGAAAGAAGTGAACTATCATGGTATTTGAACAGATGAAAGACTCAACAAACAATCAAGGTATTTTTCAACGTATAATTTCAGTTACATCACACTGTAAACTTTTGCTATAAATTCTGTGTCTTACAATTGTGTACTCCACAACCACCTGATGAAGGAGCGGCGCTCCAAAAGCTAGTGCTTCCAATTAAACCTGTTGGACTATAACGTGGTGTTGTGTGATTTTTAATTTATGAGGAAAGGCTGAGTGACTTGTGGCTGTTTTTGTTAGAGAGAAGAAGGTTAAAAAGTGACTTAGTAGAGGCATACAAGATGATCAGAGGATTAGATTGGGTGGACAGTGAGAACCTTTTTCCTCGGATGGTGATGGCTGGCATGATGGAATATAGCTTTAAACTGAGGGGTGATAGATATCGGACAGATATCAGAGGTAGGTTCTTTACTCAGAGAGTAGTAGGGGGGGAATGTCCTGCCTGAAACAGTAGTAGAGTTGTCAATTTAAGGACACTTACGTGGTAATTCGATAAAAATATGGATGATCATGAAACAGCATAGGTTAGATGGCTTCAGATTGGTTTCACAGGTTGATGCAACATCGTGGGCCAAAGGCTCTGTACTGCATTGTATTGTTCTATGTTCTATGTTAGTCAAACTTAGCAGCAGAATGTTTACCATCTTCCTAAGTGTGCTGAGTAGCCAATTTTTCTCATGTCATAATGTCTCATTTAAATCAGGCCGTGAAGGATGAGTAAATCTTGGCACTGCAGCAGAGACCGAAGCCATACTGATTCTCTGCTTGCCTTGATTTGTCCCATGCTGAAAATGTTTTGCTGGTTAAAGCACAGCAGGTTAGGCAGCATCCAAGGAACAGGAAATTCGATGTTTCGGGCCAGAGCCCTTCATCAGGAATGAGGAGAATGTGCCAGGCAGGCTAAGATAAAAGGTAGGGAGGAGGGACTTGGGGGAGGGGCGATGGAGATGTGATAGGTGGAAGGAGGTCAAGGTGAGGGTGATAGGTTGGAGTGGGGTGGGGGCGGAGAGGTCAGGAAGGAGATTGCAGGTTAGGGGGGCGGTGCTGAGTTGAGGGACCCGACTGAGACAAGGTGGGGGGAGGGGAAATGAGGAAACTGGAGAAATCTGAGTTCATTCCTTGTGGTTGGAGGGTTCCCAGGCGGAAGTTGAGGCGCTCCTCCTCCAGCCGTCGTGTTGTTATGTTCTGCCGATGGAGGAGTCCAAGGACCTGCATGTCCTCGGTGGAGTGGGAGGGAGAGTTAAAGTGTTGAGCCACGGGGTGGTTGGGTTGGTTGGTCCGGGCGTCCCAGAGGTGTTCTCTGAAGCGTTCCGCAAGTAGGCGGCCCGTCTCCCCAATGTAGAGGAGGCCACATCGGGTGCAGCGGATGCAATAGATGATGTGTGTGGAGGTGCAGGTGAACTTGTGGCGGATATGGAAGGATCCCTTGGGGCCTTGGAGGGAAGTGAGGGAGGAGGTGTGGGCGCAAGTTTTACATTTCCTGCGGTTGCAGGGAAAGGTGCCGGGAGTGGAGGTTGGGTTGGTGGGGGTGTGGACCTGACGAGGGAGTCACGAAGGGAGTGGTCTTTGCGGAACGCTGATAGGGGAGGGGAGGGAAATATATCCCTGGTGGTGGGGTCCGTTTGGAGGTGGCGGAAATGACGGCGGATGATACGCTGTATGCGGAGGTTGGTGGGGTGGTAGGTGAGAACCAGTGGAGTTCTGTCTTGGTGGCGGTTGGAGGAGCAGGACTCAAGGGCGGAGGAGCGGGAAGTGGAGGAGATGCGGTGGAGGGCATCGTCGATCACGTCTGGGGGGAATCTGCGGTCCTTGAAGAAGGAGGCCATCTGGGCTGCACTGTATTGGAACTGGTCCTCCTGGGAGCAGATGCGGCAGATTTGTCCCATCCTCCTCCCTAGCAACATGAGTTGTATGACTTAACCTCCTTAAACAAAATACATGTACCTTCCTAGGTATGAGTAGCTAATCTGGAGCTAATTTGTTCAAACACATTGACAGGGATCTCCATCTGTTTTGGGGTTCCACAGAATCCCTTTCATGTTTTCAATTTTGAAGAAGGATTGTGGTTAGCCCTTCTGTGTTTATTTGTTTTGTGTGTTTGGCTAGGTGATTAGCGAGATTATTATACAGAATGATGATAATGGTTCGTGTTCAATTTCTGTATTAACAGTAGTGGGTAGTACAGATCATCTCTTTGCCTTTCCCCATGCTTGACATGGAGTGGATCTCTGAAAGTTGAATTACTATCCATCTCTCGAGCAAAGAGATTCTAAAATCAAGTGCGGCATGGACAAGGTGAATAGCCGAAGCATTTTCCCCAGGAAAAAGGAGTCCAAAACTAGAGGGCATAGGTTTTAGGTGAGAGGGGCAAGATTTAAAAGAAACCTTAGATGCAACCTTTTCACATAGATGTCTCTCTGTTATTTGGTGGGATGCAAAGTTTCACTTACCCATCAGCAGATTAAACATTTGTCAATAAGTCCCCATATAATATGTTTTCAGGTGGGTCTAGCTTCTGTATTATAAATGACTAGGAAATTTTTAATTAGCTAGCACATCACGATGACTCATTAGCACCCCAGGTCACTGAAATTCCATTCAAATGCACAATCTTGTTTACTAAAAATCTTGTTAACTAACAACAAGCCCAACTATTTGGCAGAATAGACTTCTTCTTCCAATCTCTGTTGAGTACAAACATCTTCATTAACTTGATTCCATTGGAAAATGAACTGTTTTTTTAAAAAAATGCTTAGACCGTTAGAAGTTGGAGCCTTTCCATGTTGATCAGTTCATGAAATACCTGAGTCATATACAGTCTGGCTCATTGTTAAATGCTTGTAGTGTTAGAGACAAAGCCCAATCAGACCAACAAGCCTGATAAGCAAGGTAGTCACACTGGTTAATGACAGTAAACCTGAACAGGGCAGGTAAGTGAGGCTGAACTCAAAACTGTGCTGATCACATATTTTGTGTTTGTGTCCTTGTCTCATAACAAGCCTAAAGCTGTGGTACATACATGGAAGCATTGCAAACTTTGAGAATGCCAGTGTGGAGCCCCAGTAGAACATAGCTGAAAATGTGTTGCTGGAAAAGTGCAGCAGGTCAGGCAGCATCCAAGGAACAGGAGATTCGACGTTTCGGGCATAAGCCCTTCTTCAGGAATCCTGAAGAAGGGCTTATGCCCGAAATGTCAAATCTCCTGTTCCTTGGATGCTGCCTGACCTGTTGTGCTTTTCCAGCAACACATTTTCAGCTCTGATCTCCGGCATCTGCAGTCCTCACTTTCTCCCAGTAGAACATAGGCAAGTAAGTGGAGTGGGCAGATTGGTGGCAGACGAAGGTCAATTTGGAAAAATGCAAGGTGATGCAGTTTAGTAGGAAGAACCTGGACAGACAACAAAAAATAGTGATAAAATTCTAAAGGAGGTACAAGAGCAGAGAGACCTGAAGGGTATGTGCAGGGATCATGAAAGGTGGCAGAGCAGGTGGAAAAAGCTGTTGTTAAATGATTGATTCGTGGGATGTGGGTGTTGCTAGCTGAAATAGCATTTATTGCCCATCCATAGTTGCCCTTGAGAGATTATGGTGTGCTGTTCGGAAAGAAATTCCAGGATATTGACCCTTTGCCACTGGAGAAATATTTCTAATCGTAAGTGTTTTGAAGAAGAATTTGCAGATGATAGTGGTGTTCCCATTATCTGTTTCGATTGTCTTCCGAATGCTATTTGTTGTGGATTTAGAAGGTGCCATGGTGAATTTCTGTAGTTCATCTTCTAGATGGTAAACACTGCTGCTACTGAACATTTGGAAGGAGTCAATGTTTGTGGATGTGATGCAAGTCAGACAGGCTGCTTTGTCCTGGACGGCTTCAACCTTTTTAAATATTATTCAAATTGTACTCATTCAGATAAGTGGGGAGTATTCTATTTCAATCCTAACTTCGACCTCATCATTGGTGGGCAGACTTTGGGGAGTCAGGAGATGAGTTACTTGCTGCAGATTTCCTAGCCTCTGAACTGTTCTATTAGCCATTGTATTTAAAAGGTATGTTCTGCACACAACTTTATAGTCAATGGTAAATGCCCAGGAGCTTGATAGCGGGGGATTCTGTGATGGTCACATCATTGGATGTCAATGTCGAGAAAATTCTGGTTTCTCTCCACTGATACTGCCAGACCTGCTGAGTTTCCCAAAAATTTGAGTTTCTGTTTTCGTTTCAGATTTACAGCATCCATCGTTGTTTGCTTTTTGTGTGTAGTTTGAATCTTATTTGCTATTTTTCAGCCTAAGCCTGGATACTGTTAATGTCTTGCTGTAGTTGAAGACAAACTGCTCAGCATCTTAGGAGTTGCCAATGGGGCTGAACATTGTGCAATCATCAGAAAGCATTCCTTCTTCTGACCTTGTGATGGAGGGAAGATCATTGATGAAGTAGCTGAAGATGTTTTGGATCTCAGATGCTATGCTGAGGAACTTCTGCAGAGACTAGAGCTGAGAAAACTGACTTCCAATAACCAAAGCCATTCTCCTATGTGCTAGGTATCACTCCAAACAGCGAGGAGTTTTCACCTGATTTTCATTGATATCAGCTTTGTTTGAGCTCCTCAATGTCATATTCAATCAAATGCAGGCTTGATATCATCTCAGATCTGGAATTCAGTTCTTTTATCCCAGTTTGAGCCAAGGCTGGAATGAGATCAGCAGCTGAGTGGCCCTGGCAGAATCCAAACGTGGCTTCAGTGAGCAGGTTATTGCTGAGCAGGTGCTGCTTGATAGCACTATTGATGGCACTTTCCACCACTTTACTGATGATCGAGAGTAGTCTGATGGGGTGGTAAATGTCCATGTTGGATTTGTCCTGCTTGTTGTGCACTTGCTGTGTGCAGAACATAACTGGGCAATTTGCCACATTACTGGGTAGTTGCCAGTGTTGTAACTGTACTGGAACAGCTTGGTTAGGAATGCAGCAAGTTCTGGAGGACAAGATTTCAGTACTGTTATTGAAATGCTGTCAAGGCAAATAGCCTTCATGCAATGCCTCCAACTGTTTCTTGATATCAGATGGAGTGAATTGAATTGGTTGAGTGCTGGCACCTGCAATGCTGGGGACTTCTGGAAGAGGCCGAGATTGATCATCCACTCAGCACTTTTGACTGAAGATTGTTGGAATGTTCAGCCTTGTCTTTTGCAATGATGTGCCAGCTTCCTCCATCATTCACAAAATTATGAGGTATCTGAAATGAGCATAGAAGAACAAATTATCGGATTGAGCGCAAGAGGGCATAGACTAAAGTGATTTGCAAACGCAGCAAATGAGACGTCCAAAAACATTTTTTCCACAATGAGTTGTTCAGTTCTCCCTTGTGAAGGGAGAATTCATTGAGGCAACAAGAGACAATTAGAAGATTATTTGTAATAGTGGGCAAGACAAAAGACAAGGGAATGGAATTTTCATGTGGCAAACCAGTAAGGACATGATGGACTAACCAGCCTCTTTTTACCCTGTGACTCTTCTCTGATTTGGTGATTCTGTGGCAAAATTTAGAGTCCACCAGGATGAGGTCTTGGGTTGCAGAATTGATATCTGTAATTAGTGATTACCAAGTATAACCTTTCTATCAGATTTCAGATAATTCAACACAATGATTTTGAGTGATTGAAAGAATCCTGTTGTTCTGATTATTCTGTTCACGCCATACCTTTTTAATTCTGATTTCACAAATCTGAGTGTGGAAAGCTATCTTTCATCTCAGATTCACTTTCCTGTCCGCCCCTAATAACTCCTGACTCTCCTGTCTATCAAAAATCTATCAGACTAAGCTCTGAATAAATTGAAAGACCCAGCCTCCCCTTCTGGGGAAGAGAATTCCACACTGTAATGGCACTCTGAGAGAAAATAATTCTCCTCATTTCCGTCTTAAAAGAGAGACCACAATCCAATTCTGCTTCACTCAATCAAATCCTGCCAGTATCAGATCATTTTTCTTTATTATACAGAAAAGCTAAGGAAATCAGAAAATATAATACCTACATATTTTACAGACTAAGACAATTTATACAAATAGCTCAGAGTAAAATTTGTTGCACCATTTATGCATTCTATTCCCCAGGCTGACTGTCAGGAGATCGTGCATGAAAAATGCATCAAATCAAGAAAATCGTATTTGGCCCTGCAATTTCCAAATAATAAGATAAATTTTAATAAGTTATTTTGCATGTGACTTAAAGGACTAGGAACATTAAGTAGCAGAATTGCCAAATGGAAAAAAATGACCAAAGTCCACCTAATTCATTATCATGAGTAATCACAATACTGCTACAACGAAGATTTAATTTATCTTTTTACTGACCACAATAATCAAAAGCTGAAATATTCATTTTCACCACTTAAAGGTATAACCCGTGTGTTTGTGTGGGGAGGCCTAAGGCACCTGTTAAATTCAGACTCAGGCTTCGTACAAATGAAGTTGAGTGAGCTGCAGTTTGGGAGATTTCGCTACAAAAATGAATAGAGTTGGTATTAAACATTCTTGGATTCAAGGAGTTCAATGTAGGAGAAGAAAGACAGAAGGAGAGTAGGGAAATGACAGTGTTGATTAAAGCGAATATTAGAGTGCTGCATGGGCTCAAGGACATAAACTATTTGGTTAGAGTTAAGATATAATTGTAGTGCCTTTACACTGCTGGGTGTATTCTGTAATGACATTCCTGATGAAAAGCTTATGCTCGAAATGGCAACTCTCCTGCTCTTCGATGCTGCCTGACCAGCTGTGCTTTGCCAGCTCCATACTTTTTGACTCTGATCTCCAGCATCTGCAGTCCTCACTCTCTCCCAGTATTCTGTAATGCATCAACTAGTGAAAAGGATTTGGAGGAGCAAATTTACACAGAAGTTACTGTGAGATGAAAGGCTGATACAGTAACAGAGAACATCACTTATCCCATTATAGATCATGATGAGGAGGTGCCGGTGTTGGACTGGGGTGGACAAAGTTAAAAATCACACAACATCAGGTTATGGTCCAACAGGTTTATTTGGAAGTACTAGCTTTCAGAGCACTGCTTCTTCTTCAGGTACCTAGTGGTGCAGGATTGTAAGACACAGAACTTATAGCAAAAGATCATAGTGTCATACAACAGATAGGATATATTGAACAAACTTAGATTGCTGTTAAATCTTTCATTTTTTAGAATAGGTTGCAGGTTTTGATTCATTAATATGTAAATCTCAGAATTTCTTTCAAGTATCGTTCCTGAGATAACTTAAGGTTTTATAAAAGAAAGGTTCAGCTCAGACAATGCATTAGAAGTGTGAGGTTAGAGTCTGTCAGTATTCCAATCTTGAGTCAGACTGGTTCTACTTCCAAAGTAGGAATTTATAAAATGCTATATGGATTGACTGCTTGCAGATTGTGCGCTTTTTGAGCAAAATAGAATGTATCTGCAAACATAATGCTGCAAAGGCACATTCACCCATAGACTTACATAAAAATAGACTTGTAACTAACATCAAAGGAAATCCAAAAATGACTTCTTTCCGTATTTAAACATAGAGAGGAAACAAAATTGGGGCAAATCATGGTGTGGCTGGTTAAAGAACAGAAAGGAGGTCTACTTATACAGCCAGTACCATGACTGTAACATTAAATGAGTTTTCTTCATCTGTCTTTGCCAAAGAAGAGGTTGCCAAGATCATGGGTGAAAATAGTTGTGATAGTGAATGAGCTAAATATTGATAAAGAGAAGTACAGGCAAGTTTGGGTATACTTAAAGTAAATAAGTCACTAGGTTGAGATGGACTGCATCCTTCATTGTTAAAAGAAATAAGGGTGGAAAATACTGAGATCCTAATCTGCGAATCCACTTTATATATGGGAATGAAGCCAGAGGACTAGCAAATTGCAACCGTACATCTTTGTTTAAAAAATATTGTTGTTACGATGAATTCAGTAATTATCCCCTCAAGACTGATTACTACACTTTGTGATCTTGGACTAAGCCCCACTCTCTGCAAGTGGATCCTCAGTTTCCTGACCCACAGGCCACAATCAGTGAAGATTGGGGACAATATTTCGTCCTCACTAACACTCAACACTGGAGCCCCCCAGGGATGCATACTCAGCCCCCTGCTGTACTCACTGTATTCCCATGACTGCATCACCAAATATCAGACTAATGCCATTATCAAGTTCGCTGATGACCCCACTGTAGTCGGTCGAATCTCAGATGGCAAGGAAACAGTCTACACATAGGAGGTGGAAAAATGGTGCACTGAGAACATCCCAGCTCTCAATGCCAGCAAAACCAAGGAACTCATTATTGACTTTCGGCGGGATGTTACTTATGCCTCCCTACACATTAGCAGCACGGAGGTGGAATGAGTGGAGAGTGTCAAGCTCCTGGGAGTGGTCATCCACAACAAGCTTTCTTGGACTCTTCATGTGGATGCACTGGTTACAGAGGCCCAACAACATCTCTTCTTTCACAGACAGCTGAGGACATTTGGCATGATGGTGAATACCTTTGCCAACTTTTATAGGTGCGCCATCAAGAGCATTCTGTCTGGATGTATCACTACCTGGTGTGGCAACTGTACCATTCAAGATCGGAGGCAGTTACAGAGAGTGGTAAACTTGGCCCGGACAATCACAAATCCCAATTATAGAATCTATCTACCAGGCATGCCGTCAAGGAAAGGCCACCAGCATTATCAAAGATCCATCCCACCTTGGCAATGCTTTTGTACAACGTCTACCATCAGGGAGAAGGTGCAGAAGCCTGAACACACGCACCAGCTGGTTTTGAAATAATTTCTACCCGACTGTCGTTAGAATACTGAATGGAGACACAAACTCTTAACATTTGTCTGTACCTGTGTTATGTTTTTGCTGCTGTTTACCTGTTATTTACTTATCTACGCTACTTAACTCTGTGATCTGCTGTATTGCTCGCATGACAAAGCTTTTCACTGTGCCTTGGTACACGTAACAGTAAATTCAATTCAATTCAATTGTTGGTGAACTAATTTAATCCTAGTGGTAGGGAAGATTTTAGGCCAAAGTTAACAGTCGCTTGGAAAATCTGGATTACTTGAGGGAGGTCAGCACTGAATTGTCTAAGCCAAATCACATTTAACAAACTAATGACAAGGACATTTGAAGCCCATTGAATAAAAGGGACACTAGCAGAATGGATAAGAAATTGAGTGACAGTTTTTTTTTGTATTGGTGTAAAATACGCATGATATTCCTGAATGGTTCATTTTAGATCAAGTGATTTACTGTACAGGGTAGATGGCACAACACTTGCAATATAAAGTATGGTGTTAGACATCAACAATACATAGACAGGCTGGTGAAATAGTTGGACAAATTGCAGCAGGAACTTAATGCAGCAAAATGTGAAGTGATACAGTTTGGTGCAAAGAATAGATAATACAAAATATAGTATTAAAGGGAATTCAAGGACAGATAAATTGAGGGGCATACACACACACAATTGTTGAAGGTGACAGGGCAGGTTTTGAAAGCAATTTAAAAAGCATACCAAGTCCTCGGCTTTACAAAGAAAGGTAAAGAATGTAAAGGCAAGGAAATTAGGATAAAGCTCCACAAACTACTAGTTTGGTCACAAATAAAGTACTCATTTCTAGACTGCCTTTTAGGGAGCATATAAATGCCTTATCTGAATATTAAATTTGCTAGAATGACTTAAGGCGTGAGGAACATCAGTTCAGCACAGATTGGAGAAGCTGAGTTCGAATGGAGAAGATTGGGAAAAAATTTGATCACACTGTTGAAAACCATGAGGGGTTGAGATGGAGTCGATAGTGTGATGAAATACAATTCCTGTTTGCCCAGTTACACCAGGAAAGAGCATCTTCTTTAAGATGTAGCATGTACAGTGCACTTAATTCTAGAATTGTCAGGCGGCAACATTTAAACCTGCCCTGTAAAAGGGGAGGAGCTTATTACAAGGATTTTGTTTTACAGATCCCTCTAGCTAGACAAAGGGTCACTGAAGAGCTGTTCTGAGGTAATTCACAGCGAGTTGAGAAACAGAGAAGAGGCATACTCCATGTTAGAAGTGTTGATTTTTCAAAATGATATAGAAAAAGCAACTGAAATACCAAGAGATTGTACAATTGGGGATCTATTCCAGGGCAGTTGGGTATCTTTGTGTTGTTAAAATTCAGACCAAGTTATAGGAGTTAGTCGTTGCAGTCAGGGCTTATGAAAAGTCATTGAAGTTGTGGTAACTCACAAGAGGGCAGGTATCAATAATAGATCAGTGGAATTGTGAGACTAATGAAATACCACGAGCAGTATTTATCTTCATACAGCTGAGCAAGATTGGAACTCAGGGAAAACCCAGGAAAGTTATCGAGATGGTGAAGTTAGCTTTCTGTGAAAAGATGGAGTTCGCCTGGAATAAATTTTTTCAAGTTTAAAGGAGCATGAATCTATGACATGAGTGTGATTAACCAGAACAGTCACTGAGGCAGTCCATCAAGGACAGCACTTGAGAGGAACCTTAATAGCTGGATCAGCAAAAGTGAAGAGTTGTAATCTGTTATGAAGTTTAATGAGGTTTGATGAGACATTTTTAAAGTCTTCAGAATTTACTATAGGAGAAATCCATGGGGGGGATCTGTCTTGATTGTACTTGCTATTTAATGTGTACTGTATGTAGTTCAATCACTGTATATTACCCATGTTTACCCAATGTTAATATCTGGATGTTAGACTTGAATTGCATGTTTATTGCAGATTGTATTATAGTTTAATTTGTATAATAAAGTACTCTGATTTGTTTAAAACTATGGAGTCTTGTGGCTTTACTGTCTTAGTGAGTCTCCTGGATCTTATGTTATGTCGATTTTTCCACGATGCTTCCTCTTTACTGATTTAATTTGAACAGACCAACAAGGATCAGGATTAAGGCATTCAGTCCCTCGAACCTGCTCTACCATTTAATAAGGACACATCTGATCCAATTGTAACTTCAAATCCACATTCCCACCACCCCACTGATAACCAAGGACCTTCCAACCTCTGCTTTCAAAAGATTGAATGATTCTTCTTCCACTGCCACGTTAGGAAGAGAGTTTCAAAGTCTCACAGCCCATGATTGTAAAACATGGAATATTCTGCGTTTAAATGGATGATTGCTCGTTTTTAGCCAGTGTCTCTTAGTTCTCCCAAAAGAAAATGCATTGGAATAAATTTTCCCAATGTATACCTACCAATTTTGAGAAGTTTCACAGTGTGTGAGCTCTACAAAGGTATCTCATGCAACTCTTCCCTGTCCACCTCACTGTCACAACACTGCTCTCACATGTCTGTACTCATCACTGCTGGGATCTTCTGGGTGTCTAGTCAAAGGGCCAGATTTACATCTGAGCTGTGCCACTAGTTCAAATACTATAAGTCAGAAGATGCCTTTTACAGTAAACATAATGATAAGAATAACTCTGCAGAAGGACAACAGAGGCACATTTGCATTTCCCATTTGCTGTTAGGGGTCTGGATGTCCAGTGGATGGGGTTGTAGATTGGAAGGCTGTCCTCTTCTCTCAGAACTGTCAGAGGAAATCACAAGACCACAACCTGCTAGCTGCTCCAAAATAGCTATCTAGGCCAATGTGGTGTCCAAGATCTGGAAGGATGGGCAACAATGCAGGAATAAGAATAATGATCTTCTCTGCTCTGCCAAGGTAAGTGCCACCATCTTCTCCCTACTGCTTAACACGCATTCTAACTCTGCTATGTCACTAAACAGTAAGGAAGACTCATCGTGTACCACTCTCACTATAAAATGTAGCAACGTCCATCACTTTCACTCAGCCATCCCAACCCCCTCCTCAGACTCCTTACCCTGTTGATCTCTATGCTACCTTTTTATTCAAGCAGAATGCCTTAACACTTTTCCTGCAACTGTAACAACATAACAATTGTGCCAACAACTTTTGTCGCACTCAATCCTCCTTTGGACGAAATGGCCCACAATAGAGATTGTGAGTTGCCCAATATTCATCCCCTTGCTCCATATGAGGAGATGATCCTTGATTTCATAGGAGAAGTTCAAGAACACTCATAGGGAGATGTTGTGACTTCCATCTCCGAGCAACCAAGTGAGAGTCATTGGTAAGAGCTGTGCCGTATTCTCATTATTACCACTGATAATGTATTCACAACATGGCCAAATTTCTATCCCATAGCTCAACTCATTACTTCTTTGCTTCTGCAGGTATGAATGATATTCACATAGTCTCTGCTGAAGAGAGTGGTACCTCCTTCCAAAATGATCTCCTCCTTCATTTCTGAGCAAGAGGTCACAGACCCCCTTAGAGGATGTCGTCTGAACCATTCAGAAACTGACACCTTGGGGGTTACTTTATTAGTCTTGGGAGAGCATTCTGGTGAGCAGATTCTGGTTTGCTTCAAGAGCTGGCTGAGGAAGAAAGGCCCCAGATCACTGGCACTCAGAGGCTTGCCAGAGACCAGGCACATGATCAGCCTTGGGCACCAGAGGACCCCATAGTCTGAGCCATTAATAACTGAGGCAAAACGTGCACCCTGACAGAGGAGCTACAGGCAGGTTTCCTGGATACACTCAGAAAACTGGATCAAAGGTTGGAGAGGTGCATCAATGTTATCTGTTCAGTGTTAGCTCTGGCATGCATATGTCGGGCTGTCTGCATGGACAGTTTGGCAGCTGCCATGAAGAGCCAGGTCCAGTATACTAGTGTCCGGTGAGAATGTACATTAACCTGCACTCCATCACTTTACCCATTGATGCTCAGTGCCACCGGCAAGGTAACATGTGGATAAAGGAACATGTTCTCACTTCAAATACCCCTGCCTCAGGAGGCAAATGGTTATGCTAGTAGGTATCAAGCCAGATCTGAAACCATATACAGGTCTCTGATGTCTCCTCAAGACATTCCAGAGGTGCATGGTCTCTCCACTTCCACCATACCCCCAAACCTGTGAATGGTGTGTGAGTGTGCATCCATCAATATTTGGCCCTCAACTCACAAACACCTCCTGCAGTCGCTTGTTCAAAACTCCAAGAACAACAAAATTCACTTTAGGGCTGTCAGCTCCCTTAGCTCCAGCTGTGAACCCCAGGACCATGCCAAGATATAATGGGAGCTATCCAAATTCCCAGGCTGAGATCAGGCCATGCTCTGAACTGAGTGCGCTGGGACCCCTTTACTGACAGCAGTCCCCATAATTGACAAAGGATTACTCACTTTCGATTTCGAAGTATGACCTTTTATTGAAACACATTCAGTGTGCTTGCCACATAACTTGATGACACATGCTACAGATGAGGCATTGATGTATTATAGTACCATATATCAACACATCTGACCCTTTGACTGATTATTGTTGGCAAACAGAACTGACTGCCTAGCTTTGTGCCTGCTCTAAAATACAAGGCTCTGCAGATGTGCTGTGAACCTATAAGTTTAAATGGAGATGCCAATGTGCAAAACAAAAATGTTAATGCATGCAAATAGGCTTTCCATTACTCACTTGCAAAATTCTTACTTTGCAGTTTTAACATTATGGGCAAAATCCGACTTCCTTTTCCTGATGTTGAGAATCTCAATTTACCAATCTTGCGATATTTTCTTAACTGAATCAACATTGCCCACATGGTTCAGAGTCTGGGAAAATTTTGAAGTTACATGACACCTGGTTTATTTAAAATCACAGGCTTTTGGAGCACTGCTCCTTCCTCAGATGAAGTGTGTACAATATCAGCAACTCCACAAAATGGGAAAATTTTGTCTACCCTCTCTCTAGCTGCTCAGCAAGATAACTCAGGATCTGATATTTCAATAAAATAAATGCCCAACAATTCACCTTCAGCTCAGTACTGAGGAGGCTATTGCATGTGCTAAATGAAAATACATTAAAAGGTTGTTTATAAATGTATGTTATTGGTGTTGTATATCTAGCGCATTGCTACAAAAAAAAAATCTCTGAGCCACAATTGATGTATCCCATTACCATTTATTTGTGACCAGAAGACATGAAATCTAGTTTTGTGTGAAAAAGATATGGGCACCTCAATGATTACTGATTGTGACACTGTAATGATTAAACATCAAGAATAGTTAAATATATTTTGAAGAAGTTATGTTAATATCTTGTCCCTTTTGTCAGTTCTACACAATGGATAAGCAATTGGAAATAAAGTTCAAATTCATATAAAACTAGACTTTATTTCTTCATTTTTAAAAAGTTAATGGAAAACAACAGTATAAATAAAAAAAAACACCTGAATTAATATAATATTAGTCACATCTTCACAATACCCAAAACATTTCACAATCACTGCACATTTCTAATCATTCAGTTCTCCCCAAAAATCCTTACTACTAAACAATCATTCAACCAGCTGGCATTAATACTTAAATATTTAGAGCTCAATCTTTTTTTTTGCCTGTGTCAACTTTGTCAAGTTTCATGGAGAGTTCTCTTTATGCGACCAGTGAGCTTTGTTGCAAATTAGTATCCTACCAAATTCACAGCATTAACTACCTATTCTAGCCCCTTTCGGTGCTTCTCTTACCTATTTTCAACCCTCAGTATTTGTTCGGATAGCAGAGTGGACCATCATCCCTTGTACCAGCACCATTTTTACAAGGCTGTTGTGCACCTGGACAAGCACTGTCACAGCTGCCATGTGTCGCTCCTGGCATTTTGCTCAGACATGGTAGAGAAGAGAATACTGGCTTTCCACTTGCTGGCCAGGGACCTGGAGATTTTGATTGATAGGCTGATGCAGAGGTGAGATGCCCTTTACCTTCAGGAGCATCAGTGGAGGCCACACCAGCCCATGCCAGCCTGATCCGAGGATGCCACCCAAGTCACTGTGGTGGAATTCCCAACACCATAGGAAGAAGGTCAAGATCATTCTTGCATCTGCCACCATCTTCTCTCTGATACCTCACGCTCCCTCGATCTCTGCTACTCTACCCACCTCCTATCATTGGGTTCTCCCACACTCACTGTTGCCTACAACTCTACCCCTCATGGGTAGCCCAACCCTGGACACCACTAATCCTGCATACCCTTTGAACTGCCTACTTGTTCACTTGAGACACAATTCCATCTTCACCAAAAACAATTACTTCACCCCATTCATCTTATTTAATACCTGCTTCTCCCTGACTTCAGGTGGCTGCATGTTAATGAGGTGAGATGTACAGTTAATAAATTCACTAACAAATACTAATCCCCCCTGATACGTGACTCACCGCTGCCCAATAAGAGTTCTACCTTGACAACAAGAATTTTGTCAACAGATGCAGTGATTTGCTGTAGCTTTGAGGTAAGCCTGGGTGGGATTATTTGTTTGATTCTGCCACATTTTGCACCATAGCTCACATTGGTCAGGCCCTATACGATTCTGCCTTTTAAAAAAAATACTGGTAGGCGAGGTGTGGAAGAAATATTTTGCATTATTGATGCCTCACAGAGACAGAGACATACGTGACAATATTTTCTTCAGAAGGATAAGGCATCAATAAATTATTTCTCAAAATAAAATTCCTACTTATTCGTTTGCTGCAAAATTAAGGTCATGTATCTGCACTTTGTAATGAAAATTGCTTTACTTCATGTTTTAGGCATAGTGCCAGAACAATACTAACTTGTGCTTACTGCTTGTAAAGTTGATGCATCCAACTGCATGCCTGAGCACTAACTAAAATACAAACTTAGTGCTTTGAGGCTGATGTTATCCAACACACACTGACATGCCCTCTCAAATGCTCTGCTAACCTTGCTATTAGTGCAAGTACATGTAAAATTAATAAAAGAAAAATGAAGCCAGGTAACAGAAAACCAAAGTACAGATTTATGCTGGCAAGATAAACAAAGTAATTGAAACCATAGTCTGTTCTAATAACAGAATCAATAACTGAAAGGAATGCGATCTCTTTTCAATGATGTCATTGCTTTTAGGCACATTGTGAGGACGTGCTGCTCCACTGTCATCCATTTCACTTTACTTTCTGTGATGAGGATCCAGCGGAACCTTGAACAAAGACATCGAGAAATGACCACTCCAGGTGTTAGTGAACACTCAGGATAAATTTTATAGCAAAAGCAGGAAGTGACAGAAATGTACAGTAGCTTGGTCATTCGCCGAAAACAAAATAATGACTAATTCTTTTGTTGGAATTCATCATTAAAACACAAGACAGCTTTTCTCGCAGTATAACTATATTTTAATTACTACTATCACAATTTTTTTTCATTTAACAACTTTACAATAATATTGCACTATATTATACTTTGAAGAAGGTCTAATATAATTTATAAGTATGTGCAAAATCAAAATAAATGAGTCATTTTCATATGGATTAGGTGCTATAAATAGATACCATTCAATGTAAGTAGTTTATATGATCTACAGTATTTTGATTTTGTGCTAAACTAGCCCTTCATTCCTTTTTCAAATTTTTCATGTTCTCTTTCCTCTATTAAGCATTTATGTCTTGTTCTGTAATATATTACAAATTAATTTGAACTATTTTTAGATTATATTTATCATGTTCAGCCTCCTTAATCAGATACTTTTTGCAGAGTTTACTGATTCTTAGACCATCGCCGTTGATTTAGAGGAAGCTGAGAAATATCAACCAATAACTTTGAGGGTGGAATGTAACTATCATAATCTCAGTCAGTCTCTAACCTGTCAGATAATAATCACCCATGGCTTGTTGCCAGCCACCTGGCATGATTGTAGTTTGAACTCCTGACATGTGAGGGATGGTGTTAATTGACTCCTCACTTGGTTGGTTGACAAATCTATATATACTACTCAGTGTGGAGCTGTATGGTGTGTTCACTGAGTACACACCAGCTGTTGAAATCCATTGAACTACTTGGCATTTCACATGGATGGGGACAAGTCAAGGGCAATGCATGTGCTCTCATCCTTTTACAGGGCTGTTCAAAGGTGCTGACTGAGGAAAATCAGAACAGCAATTACCATATTTTGTGCTTATGAATCCCTCACATTTTGTCATGGCTCTGACCACAGGGAACACAAAAGGGGTCATTAATACTGGCCTAAGTAACTACAATAAATCTATAATTTAAAAGAGGGATCAATTCCATGCAGGTTAATTTGTGATTAAACAGTGGATCTCGGGAGCAAAGGATACTCCTTGGGTCTTAAAAAGTAGTTCAGAGAAATAGCACTGAATGCAAAAGCAACATTACCATTTGAAAATGTCCCAGTTGACTTTATTTACATTTTTACAGTTAGGAAAGATCTGGCTGTGAGTTTGGGGAAATTCTTCAGTGGTTGTCAGAATGTTTATTCAATTTGACCATCTTTTTGGATTATTGCAATTGATGTGATAGAGGAATACAATTATCATAAAAGATAAACATAACAAAAAGAATTATATGAAAAACAAGAAATTGATCAAATTGGAATAGGTATTAATATCTTCTAAAATTAATTTATAGCTGTGAAGATTTAGTTTCTTTTGAATTCCTGTAGTGAAAAAGGCGTATTTGCAAATTCAATCAACAACTAAACAGGAATTCATCAGGAGGAAGGAAATTTCCAGTATAGGTGCGTTCATTCATGGGATATTAAAGCAATACTTACTGCCCTCCCTTCCCTTTGAGAAGGTTAAGATTTATTGCCCATTCCCAATTATCCTTGAGAAGGTGATGGCGAGCTGCCTTCTTGAATACCTGAGGTCCATGTGGCATGGTTACACCTAAAGTGCTGTTAGGGACAGAGCTTCAGGATTTTAGACATGAAAGAAACATTGATATAGTTCCAAGTCAGGATGGTGAGGGACTTGGGAGAGAACTTGCAGGTGATGATGTTCCAATCCATCTGCTTCCTTGTCCTTGGTGATAGAAATTGCAGATTTCAGAGTTGCAGTCAGAGGCCCTTCCTGAGTCACTGCAGTGTATCTTGTAGATGATAGACCCAGCTTAAGTTTCATCATACTCCTGACTTGTGCCTTGTAGATGAAAGACAGGTATTGAGGAAGCAGGACCTGTTGTTCTCTGTAGAATTCCTATCCTTTGACCTGGTCTTGTAGCTACAATAGTTATACATCTGTTACGGTTCAGTTTTTTTGTCAATGGTAACCCCCAGGTTGTGGATATTTGGAATTCAGTGATGGTAATGCCATTAAATGTTGGAAATGGTCATGCTTAGCACCTGGGTGACATAACTATTGCTTACCAATTATCAGCCCAAGCCTGAACATTTTCCAGCACATACCACATACAAATATGAGCTGTTTCAGTATCTCAGGCGTGATGATGGTATTAACATTGCGTAATCATCAACAACTATTCTCACTTCTGACCTCATGATGTATCGAAGGTCATGGAGATGCAGCTGAAGATAATTGACCTAGGACACTACCCTAAGGAACTCCTGCGGACCCAAGACTGAGATGATTGACATCCAACAACCACGATCATCTCCTTTGGCGCCAGGTATGATTACAGTCAATGGATGGGTTTTCCCATGATTCCCATTGGTTCCAATTTTGCTAGTGTTCCTTAATACGACAAATTCAGCTTGCTGTCAGAGACATTCACCCACACCTAACCTTTAGAGTTCACCTGTTTGGCCCACTTTGAGCCAAGACCAGGATCTGATTGGCTCTGGCAGAGCCCAGAGGAAGCAGATCATTGCTGAGCAAAAGCTGCTTGATAATACTGTCGATGGCCCTCACCACCACTTGAGAAAATTAGTCCACGATCAGCACAGTGGCATCAGAAACTAACTCTCTCTCTAAAACTACTGAGGATTGAAACTCAAATCCCTGGAGAATTAAGCAGACTATACTTAGACTTTTCATATAAATTCCTTTTGAAACAATTGGATTATCTATCATCCCTTTTCATTCCCAAATTTGCATTTTTTCCTCTTAAACTCTATAAAAGGATTTGCTTATCCTTCAGTTCTAAGGAAAGATCTGTATTCAATATATAAACTTGCCTTTCCTTTTTCCTTTCAGTGAGGTACTAAACTGAAGTCCCATTTGTCCCCTCTGGTGAATGTGAAAGATCCAGTGGCACTAATCAAAGAAGAGCAGCCGAATCTTCTGCTGTCCTGACCAATATTCATCTATCAAAACCCATCAGTAAAACAAATAGTCTGAACATTTATCTCATTTATACTTACTGAGTGTGTTGCTATGGCTGCTGGGATTGCTTTGTGCATGATATAGTTATGGTGTGTAAAGAGATCACCAAACTCATTGAAAAAGCAGCCCAATGTCCATTGGACCTTACTGAGAACTAAAGAGCTGTTTCCTAGTCATATGTAATTTCATTGGCTGTGAATGACTATATTTCCTTCAGATGTGAAAAGTACTCTTCAAATGCTACTTCTTTCTTTCTGTACAGATATAAGTTGAATTGCTGTATGCTGAAAGCATCTTCCGGCGTCATTGCAGAATAACTTACACTACGTTTGTTGGCAGGATTCAGGGAGAAAGAAAGAAAGAAAGAAATAAGGGTTTTTGGGACTCGGCAAGATGGCAGCGATTCTGTAGAACTGCTATGGACAGCTCTGCCTAACAGCCAAGGCATACTGGTGTTTTCTGCCATCACTGACCAACTTATGTGGTGGAAGTATTAGTTTAAAACCTTGCAGAACACATATTTGTTAATATTTGGGAGTGGGAAGATGCCAAAGGGAAAAGGAGCAAGCAAACAGCAGCAGGGAGGACACACCTTTGCAGCACCTACTACACCAGAGACTGCAGCAGCAGCAGCCTCTCCTAGGGACCTGGCAGACTCACGGGAACTGGCTGTAGTGATGGAGAGACTTATCTTGAAAGTTGGGGCTGTGATTGAGGAGACCTGTGGGGAGATTCGAGCCCAGGTCCGACCTATCGCACCCATGCTGCAGAAGCACGAGCAGGAAATCCACGGCCTCGGGGAGAGGCTGAAGTAGGTGGAGGGTCGAACTAAGGGCTCAGAAGCTGCGGTGGTGTCCTCATCCAGTCAGATTCAGGTGCTGGAGCAAGAGATGCGGGCTTTGTGAGACCATATTGATGATCTCGAAAATAAAGTGGGAAGGATAAATCTCCGAATTGATGGGCTCCCTGAAGGTGAGGAAGGTGAGCAGCCAGTCAGCTTCTTTGAAAGCTGGCTGCTGAAGTTTTTGGGCCTTCACATCAAGTCCAGCAGGCTGTGGATTGAAAGGGCTTATCGGGTTACAGTGCACAGGTCAGGGCTAGTGCAGCGCCCCCGCTCGGTCCTAGTACACTTCTACTCATATAAGGACAAGCAAAAGGTCATAGAAGCTTCCAGTTCCCTGGAAAAAGATCCGCAGGCACTGCTGTACAAGGGGTCAAACATCATGTTTTTCCAGAATTTCTCTGCAGCTGTAATTCGAAAGATGAAGACCTTCGATGAAGTTAAAAAGAGGTTGAGGAACCTGGGCATCCAGTACTCCATGAGATACTCCGCAGTACTCTGTTTCAGCTGCAAATGTGTTGCTGGTCAAAGCACAGCAGGCCAGGCAGCATCTCAGGAATAGAGAATTCGACGTTTCGAGCATAAGAGATGCTGCCTGGCCTGCTGTGCTTTGACCAGCAACACATTTGCAGCTGTGATCTCCAGCATCTGCAGACCTCATTTTTTAGTACTCTGTTTCAGCCATGAGGACTCAGTTTATACATGTGACTCAGCGGATAAAACTAGAAACTTTGTAGACACTTTAAAATAGAAGGATTGGCCTGAAGAATATGATTTATGTTTGTTCTCTTTTCTATCTTTCCCCATGTTTTCCCTTTTTTTAATTCCTTTCTTTCTCCCTAATAATTTCCTTTTTGGAAAGGGGGTAAAGACTTTGGAATAAGTTGTTCCCATTTTTTTTAATAACTGGATTTTCTGATGGAAAAGCTTGTGGATGTTCTTTACTGTCTCTCTCCCTTTTTTGTTTGTTCTGTTTCGCTTTTAGTCACAAGTAGGGGTGACATGAAGCCAGGGATAGCTAGAGTGCTCATCCTGACTTGGTCTTTTTTTCTGGCCTAAGACTGGGCACAGTCTGTGTTTGAAGGAGCTATAAAGGAAGGGATGGGTAGGTTGAGTGCCCCCTATGGGCAGGGAGAAAAGTCTTCCATTCAAGGTTTTATAGTTTGTTTTCTTTGCAGTTTTTTTTGGTAGTACTAGTTGTTTATAGTTGTGATAGAGTCTTTATTTACTTATGCTCAGTGCTTTGTAAGCAGGGTTCTCCTTCTGAAGGGTTCAAGGGTGTCTGAAAAAGGATATAGCTAAGTGTCTTATTAAATGGTGCACCTGGAACATTAAGGGAAGTCATTCACCTATTAAACGGAAGAAAGTGCTTTCTAACCTGAAGAGGGAAAGGGTTGATATTGCTTTGTTGCAGGAAACCCATCCCCTGATGATGGGGAACACCTGAAATTACAACAGGAGGGTTGTGACTGGGTATTCTTTTCATCCTTTACTACTAAAAGTAGGGGAGTGGCAGCACTTATTCAGAAAAATCTTCCATTCACATTATTAGAGCAGGTGAAAGATGAGCAGGGATGATTTGTGATACTTAAAGCCCTGATACATGGGGAGGAATATAGCATTTTAAATGTCTGCTGTCCTCTGGTATATCCCCTCAAATGTTTGATTAGTGCTTTCTCTACATTGAGTGCTTTTGGAACATGGCACATTATTATGGGGGGGGAGGGGGATTTTAATTGTGTTTTGGATCCGACAGTGGACAGGATGCCTTGTGGGCCCCCAATTATTTCTTCATAGGCCAAACAGGTGGTTGACTTATGCAAGGAGTTGGGGCTGGTGGATATTTGGAGATGTCTTCACCCTACCGGCAGGAACTTCACCTTTTTCTCAAACCCACATGAATGTCACATGAGGATTGACCTCTTTCTGGCTCCCTCAGCTCTTCTGAATTTGATTATGGGTTGTAAAATTGGGAACATGGCTATCTCTGATCACATGGTAGTATATTTGGAGGTTAAGGCCAAGAGTGAAAGGCTAGGTTTGCGGCATTGGCATTTGGATCCTTTTCTCCTTAAGGATTCCAAATTTGTGGAACATGTTTTGAAGGAGTTTCAGAAATTCTTGACTATCAACTCAGGCACGGCTAGGAGTCCGTCCATGCTATGGGAGACTGCTAAGGCCTTTGCTAGGGGATTAGCTATTTCCTATTCGGCTAGCTCAAAACAACAGAAGGCAGAACAGCAGCATTTACTTGAAACGCAACTGAAAGCCACCGAGACAGCACATTTTTTGCAGCCTTCGGTGACTAAACTACAGTGGATCACAGCCCTCTGGGCTGCCTTGAATTCAATACTGTCACAAAACGCGAAGAAATAACTTGCTTTTGCCAGGCAAGTATTTAGCGTACCTGACGAGGAAAAAGCGTGCTCCCCAATCCATTACTGCAATCAGAAACAGCGCTGGGGTCCTTACATGCCATGCTAAAAAGAATAATGAGCCTTTTTAGAGCTTTTACTCTGAATTGTATTGGTCTGAAGATT
Organism: Hemiscyllium ocellatum; assembly: GCF_020745735.1. Classification (NCBI taxonomy): domain Eukaryota; kingdom Metazoa; phylum Chordata; class Chondrichthyes; order Orectolobiformes; family Hemiscylliidae; genus Hemiscyllium; species Hemiscyllium ocellatum. The sequence continues at coordinate 51,000,422 of NC_083402.1, forward strand.
GCAAAGACAGGAGGGCTAAAATGGAGACCTTTTTTAAGAACATGGACCTCCCAGGGGTAACCTTGGAACAGGCCTCTCTCCTTAATGCCCCCTTGACAATTCAGGAAATACAGGAGGCAGCTAGGCAACTTCAGAGTGGGAAAGCGCCTGGCCCTGATGGTCTTCCAGGTGAGTTCTATAAGGGGTTTATTGGGATTCTGTCAGGGCCGATGTTGGAGATGTACAATCACTCCTATGTGCATGAATGCCCATCACCATCTTTGAGAGAAGCTAATATTTCCTTAATTCGTAAGAAGGGGAAGGTTCCTGAGGATTGTGCCTCATACAGGCCCATCTCTCTATTAAATTCAGATTTCAAGATTCTGTCCAAGATCCTGATGCTGAGATTGAAAAGGGTATTGCCCCATATTATTAAAGAGGACTGGACAGGCTTTATAAGGGGCCGTAGGTCCTCTAATAATAGAAGGTTGCTGAATGTGGTCCAAGTTTGTCAGCAACAATCAATTCAGGGGTTGGTGATTTCCTTAGAGGCAGAGAAAGCATTTGACTGGGTGGAATGGCTGTACCTTTTTTATGTCTTAGAACAGTTTGAGTTGGGTGGAGTCTTTGCTAGGTGGGTGGAGGTTTTATATTTCCACACTCTGGCCATGATCATCACCAATGAAATGAAGTCTGGGAATTTTAGGATTGGTAGGGGTAGTTGGCAAGGCTGCACCCTCTTACCATTGTTGTTTACTTTGGTGATAGAGCCACTGGCAGAGGCCATTCGTCAGAACATCCACATAACCGCTCCGGAAGTGGGATCGAGGATACACAAGATTATACTGTATGCAGATGATGTCCTTCTGTTTTTACCAAACCTGATGACCTCCGTACCCCATTTGATACAATGCATCAATTCATTTGGGGTTATTTCAGGATATAAGATCAACTTAGCAAAATTGGAGGCTCTGCCTTTGGGGAACCTTAAGGATGTGCCAGAAGTTGAAGGTAGTTTTAAGTTCCCTTTTAAGTGGTCATGGGCAGGGTTCCGATACCTCAGCATTTTTATTACCCCCAAGTTTGATCTATTATTTCGCACTAACATTGCTCACTTACTCAACAATATTAGGTGAGATCTCCAGAGATGGGAGGCTCTTCCAATTTCATGTCTGGGCTGAATATCTCTCATTAAGATGAATGTTTTTCCTTGTTTGCTTTATCCCATGTGTATGCTCCCTATACTGTTTCCCAGGTCAACGCCGTGGAATCTTATGGGGTAGTTTGGTTCCTTTGTCTGGCATCGTGCGAGTACCTTCATCAAACTTACTAAATTGCAGTTGCATCAAGGAGGGGGAGGAGTTGAGTTTCCAGATATCAGACGGTATCAATTGAGTTTCCTGCTGTCTTTCGTCTGTTAATGGATAGGTAACAATCCAAACTCAATATGGCTGGATATTGAGGCCTGCCAGACAAAGTGCCCTCTTATTAACCTGTTGTTCATGGATAAGATGAGGACAGTTATGGACCACTGCCGGAACCCCTTTGTCATTAGTACAGTCAAGGCATGGAGGGTGATGCGTCAGAGTGAGGGTTGTTTATCCAAGACTTCACCACTTACACCTATAGTTGGCATGCTAGGGTTCTGACCAGGGATGATGCACTCAGGGTTCAAACTATGGGCAGCGAGAGGAGTTTCTAGTTTGGGAGACTTGTTTGAGGGGGAAGTTATGATGTCTTTTGAGCAACTGAGCCATAAATATGGGTTGTCCAGCAGAGACCTTTTCCGTTTTTATCAGGTTAGGGATTTCACCCAGAAGAAGACTACGCTTCTCACTGAGCCCTATAAGCCCGATACAGAGAGGTTGTTGCTACATTCCACAAGCACTCTTTTGGTTAGTGCCCTCTATCGCCTGCTGGGTGGCAGGGCCTGGCAGGATATTAACCGGTTATGTGAGCTCTGGAAGCAAGAGCTAGGAGCGGAGATCTCTTCTGAAACATGGGAGAACATATGGGAGAATACTCAAAAGATCTTAATCTATAACAGAACATGCGCTACACAGTTAAAAGTTCTGCACAGGGCTCATCTGGCACCAGACTGTCTGGCGAAGTTTAAAAAAGGGGCATCTTCAGTCTGCCCCAAATGTAAAATAAGTGTAGGTACTCTTACACATTGCTTCTGGACATGCCACAGGCTCTGCGTTTATTGGACCTCTGTGGTGGGAGAGATAGGGAGGGTATTGAGGACTGAAGTCAAAGTAGACCCGATATCTCTCCTCTTAGGGCTACCATATTTACCATCTTTAGACAGGCATGAGAAGAAGCTATTTAATATTCTTGCATACTGTGCACGGAAGAATATTCTGATGAATTGGGTGTCTGAGAACCTGTCGGGCTTGCTGCGATGGCAGATATTAATTATGGAGCACATTCCCTTGGACTTTTTTGCAAACATGGTGCACCACACAACAGACCATTTTTATAAGACATGGCAGCCCTACTTGAGTTATTTGGATATATATTTGTCAGTTATCTTAACTAGGGCATTTGTTTAACCAGGACGGTTAGATTTGTCAAGCCCTGAGTCCTGGAGGGGGTCTTCTGAGTTGATATGGGTATATGTACAATGCTCGTGTTCCTTTGTTTGGGAGTTCTGCGCTGAGCATAGCTGTTCTGTATTTGGTGGGTTCTTTTTTTTTTGCTTTTCTTTCTGTTTTTTGGTGTCGCTTTGCACAGTGTTAGGGTTTATTTTGCATTATAGGGTAGGTGAGTAGTTAGTTGACAGTAGTTGTATTGTAATTTGTGTTTTTTTCTTTTTATTATACTGATATTTGTTATTGATTATATTTTAAAATAATTTTATATCATTGTAAAGTCAAAGAAAATTTGCTAATAAATACATTTACAAAAACAAAGGGCTTTTTATTCATTTTTATGGTGCAAAAATATTTAGCAGGATTCAGAGGAGGATTTTTTGTTAATTACTCAGGGACCAGTGAACTAGTTTAATCCAAATTAACCTTGAGATGGAGATTACCCCTTTTTGATATTAAGTTGCATGTGGCTATGTTAGATGTTGACTAACTTGTCACTCCACCACAAGAAAGTTGCCAGATCATGCACTAATCCACTTATTAAGAGCTGACCAATGCTTTTAAGCCTCGTTGAGGCTTCAGCAAAAGAGTGTCTCCTCAGCAGAGGCCTCCAGCAGCTTCTGAATCCTAAAGGCAATGAGGTAAGGGCTAGTTTTCAATAGTTCCAATGTCAAGACGTTGACTTCTTATGGAGTGTGGTTTGTGGGGAGATTGGGAGGTGAAGGGATGACAGAAACAAGGCCAGAAGTTAGCTTTCAGAGTAGATCCTTTGGGCACCGTCATAAGAAATCTACTTCTCATGAAGGGCTCGTCCTCTGATTAGACTCATAATTTGGAAAGCCTGCTTATCATTCCTAATTCTCCAGTGAGCCCAGAGAGAAAGTTAATTAGGAGGTCACCATCAGTAAAATTGTCAAAACAGTCCCATTGGCAAAACATATGCACTCTAGGGACCCCATTTCATCCCAACATTTTCCCGAGTCCACTGGAAAATCCAGTCATGATGGAATTTTATAGGATCAGTCAGAGAAAGGTACTGCTTATGGTGAAACACTCAAGAGCCAAGATAAAAGGAAGAATACCGTAGGTGCAAATTCCCAACCTATTATGTGCACAGTAAGGTCAAACACAATTTTTGACTTCGACAGTTGTGAGAAAAACATTTATTTTTCTCTTCTTTTGTGTATTAAACTTTTATTTTGTAAAAAAATGATCTTTTGCAGCCTTGTGTATATTGTTCTGTGGATGGCTACTATGGTAACCACCTGAAAATATTGAATATATGTTCTACTGAACCAGGTTTAATTCTGGAATATGACTTACAGAGTCATAAAGTCACACAGCATGGAAACAGACTCTTCATTCACACTGACCGGACATTCCAATCTGACCTAGTTCTGCTTGCCAGTATTTGGCCCATATCCCTCTAAACCCTTCCTATTCATACATCCTGCCTCGTGCCTCATAAATATTGTAATTATACCATCGTCCATCACCTTCTCTGGCAGTTCATTCCATACACACACCATACTGTCCATGAAATCTTTTCCCTTTTACCTTAAACCTATGCATTCCAGTTTTAGACTCCCCTACCCTGTGGAAAAGACCTTGTCTATTCAACCCCTCCATGCCCCTCATGATTTTATAAACTTCTACAAAGGTCACCCCTCAATCTCCAACACACCAGAGAAAATAGCTCCAGCTCATTCAGTCTCTCCTTATAGCTCAAACCCTCCAACCCTGGCAACATCCTTGTAAGTCTTTTCTGAACCTTTTCAAGTTGATGTCGTTTATATGGATTTCAGCAAAGCCTTTGACAAGTTCCCACATTTGAGACTGATCAATAAAATCAAAGCACATGGAATCCAGGATAACTTGACAAGGTGGTTTCAAAATTGAAAAGAAAACAGAAACTCAGCCAATCTGACAGCATCTGTGGAGGGAAAACAGCTTTAACATTGCAAATCTGGTTTGTCTCCTCTTCAGAATTCCTGCAGAACTTCTGCAGTCCTGAAGAAGGGTCACTGAATTAAAATTTTAATTCTGTTTTCTCTCCACAGATACTGCCAGACTTGCTGAATTGCTCAGCAATTTATATTTCTCTTTTAGATATCCAGCATTTTCAGTTCTTTGTTTTATTTTTATGGTTCGAAAATTGACTTAGTGGTAGGAGACAGAGGGTGATGTGTGACTGGAGGCCGATGTCCAGTGGCATACCCCAGGGATCAGTGGTAAGTCCTTTTGTTTGTGACATATAAATAAATGGCGATATAGAAGAGAACGAGTAAGTTTGAGAATGGTATGCAGATTAGATAGATGGTTAATTCGTTTACAGGACATCACTGGCTAGGCCAGCATTTATTGCCCATCACTAATTGCCCAGAGGGCCCACATTGCTAAGAGCCTAGAATCACATGTATATAAAACCAGGCAAGGTTGGTAGTTTCCCTCCCACAAAGACATTGTGAACCAAATGGCTTTTCTGACAATCGACAATGGTCATCATTAGACTCTTTATTCCAGATTTTTACTGATTTCAAATTCCTGCCATGACAGGATTCACATCTGGGTAACCAGAACAATATCTGGACTTCGGGATTAGCAGCCTAACCTCCCCTGTTTTTAATGTGAGAAGGAGGGCCTTAGGCTGCTGGTTGGTATGGATAGATTGGTCAGATGAGCAAATCAGTGGCAGATGGAATTAAATCCTGAAAAGCGCAATGTGATACTTTGGAAGGAGAAACAAGACAAGGGAATACTCAATGAATGACAAAACACTAGGAAGCTCACAGGAACAGGGCTATTTTAGGGTGCTTGTCCAGATATGATGGCAGCAAGGTAGGGTAATAGGGTGATTAAGAAGACATATGGAACACTTGCCATCATCCATAGCGACATGGATTGTGAGAGAAGGGAATCTACGTTGGAGCTGTACAAAATTTTGGTATCAATGTGGATTTCACCAGTTTCCTCATTCCCCCCCCCCCCCCCCCAACCCTCTGAACCTTACCCCAGTTTCAACCTTCCACCTCAGCACCAATCCCATCTGTTCATCTTCCTTCCCAACTACCTGCTCCACCCTCCCCTCCAACCTATCACTTTTACCTCCACTTCCATCCACCTATTGCGCTCTCAGCTTCCTTCCCCACAACCCTATACCCTCCCATTTATCTCTCCACTCAAAAGGCTCACAGTTCATTCCCAAGAAAGGGCTTTTGTCTGAAACATCAATTTTCCAGTTTTCTGATGCTGGCTGAACTGCTGTGCTTTTCCAGCACCACACTCTTGATTATAATCTCCAGCGTCTGCAGTACTCACTTTCACCCTGTACAAAGTTTTGGTCAAGCCACAGCTGGAATACTGTATGCAATTCTGGTCACCACAATATAAAAATTACGTGATAGCACTGGAGGGGATGCCGAGAAACTGCACCAGGATGTTGCCTGGGATAATGCAGTTTATTTATGAAGAGTGGATGGATAAGTATTGTTATTATCAGAGAAGACTAACCTTACAGGCCAATGGGCTGAGAAGTGGCAGATGGAGTTTAATTCAGATATATGCAAGGTGCCGCATTTTGGGAAAGCAAATTTTAGCAGGACTTATACACTTAATGGTAAGGTCCCTAGGGAATGTTTGCTGAACAAAGAGACCTTGGAGTACAGGTTCATAGCTCCTTGAAAGTGGAGTCACAGATGGATAGGATCGTGAAGAAGGCTTTCCTTTATTGGTCAGAGTATTGAGTACAGGAGTTGGGAGGTCATGTTGCAGCTGTAAAGAGCATTGGTTAGGCCACTGTTGGAATATTGCATACAATTCCAGTCTCCTTCCTATTTGAAAGATATTGTGAAACTTGACAGGGTTCAGAAAAGATTTACTAGGATGTTGCTAGGGTTGGAGGATTTGAGTGTCGGAGGCTGAGGGGTGACCTTATAAAGGTTTACAAAATTATGAGCGGCATGGATAGGATAAATAGACAAAGTTTGTTCCCTGGGGTGTTGGAGTCCAGAACTAGAGGGCATAGGTTTAGGGTGAGAGTGGAAAGATATAGAAGAGATCTGAGGGGCAACTTTTTCGTACAGACGATGGTATGTGTATGGAATGAGCAGCCAGAGGAAATGGTGGAGGATCTTCCAATTGCAACATTTAAAAGGCATCTGGATGGGAATATGAATAGGAAGTGTTTGGAGGGATATGGGCTGGGTGCTGACAAGTAGGAATAGATTGGGTTGGGATATCTGCTCGGCATGGACAAGTTGGACCGAAGGGTCTGTTTCCGTGCTGTACATCTCCATGACACTATGACTCTATGTGTATAAGATTATGAGGGGCATGGACAGGGTGGACAGAGAACAGCTGTTTCCCCTTAGTTGAAGGGTCAATAACAAGGAGACATGCGTTTCGGTTGAAAGGCAGGAAGTTTAGAGATTTGAGAAAAAGCTCATTCATTCAGAGAGTGCTGGGTATTTGGAGTGCAGTGCCTTGGAGAGTAACAGAGGTGAAAACCTCCATAAGCTTTATATTGGGGTGAGAACTTGAAATATTGCAAAATTCAAAACTATTTACCACTTGCTGAAAAGCAGGATTAATGTAATTGGGTTGATGCAGATCCGATGGTTAGAGGAGCCTCTTTGGTGTTTAATGACTATGACTTTTAAAAACTCTATGAATGCAGCCATTAAACCTTGATTTTGGACTGGGTCTATTCAGACAATAAACCATTTGTGTGTCTTTACAAGAAGAGGCACATGTCTTAACAATAGGATACAATTTATTCCATGATATCAATAGGGATAAATGATGCTGGTAGGTCAGGCAAAATTATAAAGTCTATCAGGAGCCAGAGATGACATTTCTGATTCTATTGAGATGTAAAACTGATTGTCCATCCAAAACTTGTGATATTAGCAGATTGGGTTCAATCGCCAACCTAAACCATTTCACATAATTACGTTATGCAACAGTCTGCTCCACTGCCACCTGCATTCTCTTCAACCAAACACACTCAGTTATTCCCAGGTACCCATAATGCAGGTGTGTCAGTGTTGGACTGCGGTGAATGAGGTCAGAAATCACATGACACCAGGTTATGGTCCAACAGGTTTATTCAAAATCACAAGTTTTTGGAGTTCTGCTCCTTTCTCAGGTGAAGCGAACAGAAGCATACAGGCACAGAATTTATAGGCGAAATTGAGGACTGCAGATGCTGGAGATGAGTGTCGAGAGTGTAGTGCTGGAAAAGCACAGCCAGTCAGGCAGCATCCGAGCAGCAGGAAAATCAATGTTTCGAGCAAAAGCCCTTCATCAAGAATGGTCAGAATTTATAGGCAGAGATCAAAGGATGTATACAGAGTGCGAGTGGAGTGTCAACAGGCTAAATAATAAGTCTCTGCAGGTGATCAAAAGTGTCAGATGTTTCAGTAAAGTGTCACCAGCTGAATAGTTAATGAAAGGATAACCAAAATCTGATTAATTGAGGTAGAGAGATAGCTACAAAAAATTAAAAATAGGGTGGTGCTGAAGACAAACCAAATAGCTGGAATAACATGATTGGTATGAGTCACATGCCAAGGGTCTAACTAAAATCATAGTAACCCAAAACCGTACAAACTAATTAGGGTAGTGAGATGATAACAAATCATCAAGGTGATAGTGTTAAAAAAGGGACAATAAGGAAGATTTTACAGATACAGACCAGTGTGGTGGGGTGATATGTAGTGTGACATGAATCCAAGATCACAGTTGAGACCATCTTCATGGCTAGATTTACAATGTTTTAACCCTCAGCATATGATTCTTATGTCTGTCATAATACTCCAGCCATTTGTTTTGTTTACAGTACCACCTTATTTTTAATTTGTATAATTATCTCTTGGTATCAGTTAGTCAGAATATGGATCATCCCTTCACTTGCTCTTTGACTGGTGACATTTTATTCACACTGCCTGACATGCTTGATTATCTGCAGAGTCTTGTTATTCAGCCTGCCTCCACTCCACTCACACCATTTGTATGATTTTTGGATCTCTCTGCCTCTAGGTTTTGTGCCTGTGTGCTTCTCTTCACTTCACCTGATGAAGGAACAGAGCTCCAAAAGCTTGGCATTTCAAATAACCTACTGGACTATAACCTGGTGTTGTGCGACTCCTGACCATTCCCAGGTATGGAAGAACTGTCTTATGCATAGAGATTGAGTAGATTGGGCCTGAGGTCATTAGAGTTTAGAAGAATGAGAGGCAACCTTTTTGAAATACACAAGATTTCTAGGGGATTTAATAGGCTAGTTGCAAGTTGTTTTCCCTAGTCAGAGAGTCTAGGATCAGACAGCATTCTCTCAACATAAGGAGTCACCCATTTATGAAACAAATGAGGAGAAATTTCTTCTCTCAGAAGAATTCTTTACCCTAGAGTACTGTGAGGTTGAGTTCTAAACAATATTCATAGATTAAATAGATAAATGTTTAATCAGTAAGGGAATAAAGCATTTTGGGGTATCAGGCAGAAAAGTGCAGTTGAGGATTACCAGGTGAGCCATGATCTCATTGAATGGTGAAGCAGACACAACACTCTGAATGGGCTACTTTTGTCCCTTTGTCTTTTTAGTCTTATGGCCTTCTGCAAGCAATTCAGCCATTCAGCCTGCTCTCTCTGATTATAACCTCAAATGGGCATTACTGTCTAACCTGATAATCTTCGACCCTTCACATAGTGTGAATCTATACCTCTGTCTGAAAAATATGCGAATACTTTGCTACTGCTTAAAATGTGTTGCTGGTTAAAGCACAGCAGGTTAGGCAGCATCCAAGGAACAGGAAATTCAACGTTTCGGGCCAGAGCCCTTCATCAGGAATGGCCCGAAACGTTAAATTTCCTGTTCCTTGGATGCTGCCTAACCTGCTGTGCTTTAACCAGCAACACATTTTCAGCTCTGATCGCCAGCATCTGCAGACCTCACTTTTTACTCGAATACTTTGCTACTGCCACCTTTTGAGGGACAGAATGCCAATGACTTTGTCTAATGGCTCATTGCTTTAGAACTGGAAGAAGAGGCAGGCAGCTACTCACAGTTTGGAACAATCAATGGCCAAAGAAGTAATAATAACATAATGCCACCACCTCTCCTCTCCATGCATGAAGTAAGTTGATTTAAGAGCAATTTGTGATGCATAAGTAAAAGAAGTAGTGAGGTGTTTCCAGTGAATGAGTGGGAAATGCAAAGCGTCAGTATTTTTGAAGGATGAAGTTAGTGAAGACGTTGAATAGATATACTGCACGCAATAGTGAAAGCTGTAATCTGTGAGTCTTGGTGGGATGGTTATGCCATGGTAGAGTTAGAGTGAATGCTGGTGTTATGGTTGTGAGGTAGTAAATGGATACAATGACACTCTGGCAAGAGCATAGAAGTTCATTGACCTTTCTGCACTGCTGGGCATTGCATTTTACCTGGGACAGTGTACACAACTGAGCTATAAACTGTGCCCAAGCAACCTGTGGCCCCCTCTGACGATCATTTAGAAAAGTAATGTGCCTCCTCTTCACCATCAAAATCTCGAGATCTCTGACCCTGAAGCGGGGAGCAAGCTTCCATTTCGTCTGCACAATATCCTCAATGTAGAGGCTTAAGTGGCACACTGTGAGAGGCAGTTCCTGCTTTGCAGCATCTGAAATAGTGTGCAGCTGGGCTTTAAATATAGCACCAGTGGTGTGAAAGCCAGAAGGTTCTGGATATGATCCCACCTCCCCTGCTTGTGATTCTCTGAGAAAGGCACAAAGAGCGCTGTTACGTGATTAATAAGGTGAAGCAGCGAGGATTGTGTGAGAAAAGTCTCTCTGAGTCACGACCAGCTGGGTGCCATGAATCTCATTTCACAAAGCAAGTCCCTCAAAATGGAAAAATGTTACCCTGTTTATCAAGCACATTATGGAGACATGTTGACTGATGTGCATTTTCACAAATGGAATCTGCTGTAAATTCATCCTACACTAAATAGTTTTTTTCAAGTAAGTGAAATTATTATCAAAGGATAAAACATTTATAGGCATCAAAGACAGTTTTCCACATTACTTTTTGACAAAGTTTTGAGAATTTAATCACATGAACTTGCAGCACTATTTGCATAAACTATCCAAAATGTCTATTGCTGAATAGGTACATGTTCAAATTATGTTAGTAAAAGAGTTTTTATCATTGAATTGTAGCAAAGAAAATATAATTTTCCTCTCTAATATTCACACAGATTATTATCTGCGTTAAATTAAATGTGATGTTAGTCACAGATTTTTAAACAATATATAAATCATAAACCATCCACGAGGTGCTTCCTCCAGTTTCTTGCATTGTGTTTTTTATTCTTTATTTTGACTTGCATTATCAAAGTAGCACAAATATGGTACATGTATTTTGTTTGCAAGGTTTGAGAAGATTTGTAGCTCAGGTTGAGGTCCTGGATGCAATTTTGCTCGCTGAGCTAGAAGATTCATTTTCAGACGTTTTGTCACATGATAGGTAACATCTTCAGTGAGCCTCCAGACAAAGCTCTGCTACTGTTTCCTGCTTTCTATTTAAATGTTTGGGTTTCCTTGAGTTGGCAATGTCATTTCCTGTAGTGGTGCATTTCCTATGGTGATGTCATTTCCTGTTCTTTCTCTCAGGGGGTGGTAAATGGGGTCCAAGTCAATGTGTTTGTTGATAGATTTCTGGTTGGAATGCCATGCTTCTAGGAATCCTCATGTGTGTTTCTCTGTTTGGTTTGTCCTAGGATGGATGTGTTGTCCCATTCAAAGTAGTGTCCTTCCTTATCTGTATGTAAGGGTACTAGTGATAGCGGGTCATGTTGTTTTGTGGCTAGTTGATGTTCATGCATCCTGGTGGCTAGATTTCTGCCTGTTTGTCAATGTAGTGTTTGTTACAGTTCCTGTACGGTATTTTGTAAATGGCACTAGTTTTGCTTACATACAGATAAGGAAGGACACCACTTTGATTGGGAGAACACATCCATCCTAGGACAAGCCAAACAGAGGCACGCACGAGAATTCCAAGAAGCATGGTATTCCAACCGAAACTCTATCAACAAACACATTGACTTGGACCTCATTTATCACGCCCCGACAAAAAGAACAGGAAACGTCATCACCATAGGAAATGACATAACCACAGGAAATGACATCACCAACCCAAGGAAACCCAAACATATAAATAGAAAGCAGTGCTTTGTCTGGAGGTTCACTGAAGTGATTACCTAGTATGGTGACGAAATGTCTGAAAATGAAACTTAAAGCTCAGCAAGCAAACATACACCTATGTGTTTTGTTTGTTTGTTTTATTACAGCTAAACAAATATATAGAATACGGAGATATCTCCAGTCACAGCCTGAACATCAAGTCCTGCAGAAAATGTGGCCATGTGTTGACATCTGAGCACTTGGCTTACGTGCATGTTGATGTCTTAAAGAGATATCTTAAAGGTAATAACATGCATCCCCTGTATTCCCAAAGATAGCTCTCTAATGTTACAAGAAATGACACATGAATATTGAATAATTCAATATTAGTTATATGGAGATAGGGATTGTAAAATTTACAAGTAAGCTTTTGAAGAGTTCATATATTATTTTACAGCTTGACAACTTCTCCAGATCTTGTTGTGATGTAAACTTCTGCAACTATGGATTTTGCCCTTGATTGTTATCTAGTGTTCTTTTGCACTGCCATCATTGGAGTTTTTTTTTCTTGTCCATGGTTGACAATTGTCCCATTGTACACCTCCTTTGGCTGACTTCTCTCCCTTGTCAGCATTGATCAGCAAGATATAGTGACTTTATAAACTCTAGGCTCACTGTGCACTTTGGAAATGTCTGCAGGTAGCCACATCCCCTGAGGAGTGTGAGCTTGTGTTCCACATGATATTAAGGTCATTCTACATCTCCATGCATGTCATGCACCATCTTCCGCCTCTTTATTTATTGAGAAGTATCTCCTGAATCTCAGATAATTTGGCTAAGTGGTTTTTTGGTAAGATTGTTTTCACATACTTTCCAATCAAATGCTCTGCTGCTAATCACGTTCCACCATCTATCTCTGAGGTTTAACATGGAACATTAAAAAATTGTTTTATTGAGTGACACTTCAAGATGAGAGATTCAATGCCATGAGCTACCAGCAAGAGAATTTGATCTGTCATAATGTGAGGATGTCACATGGTTAACACCCACTTGTACATTTCTCTGAAAGGTCTGCCCATTTACTATAGCCCATTGTTAGAAATTATGTTTTAAGATATACTGAACAGACTGAATATGGTGATGAATGTGTCTGCTTGAGATGTATTTGATGTGTTTGTGACCTGTCAGCTAATTGAAAATTTGAAGAAATAGTTGGTGACTATGATGAAATCATTCCCATACATGTTTAGTAAATCAATGTGACTTTGGACCAAGTGAGCATTGGAATCTTGTGAAAGTGCAGAAACCTTTATATTGCAATAACTGTCTTGTCTTTCACATTCTAACTTTTTGATACCATCATTAATCCCCGCTCAATATATCATCTCACATTCTCAGCATCTTAACTGCTCTTTGCCGATATGTCTTTGGTGTAGTTGTGACAACATATCCTAATGAGAGTTCAAAGCATGAGTACTGTTTTCCTTTGAAGATAAAGCCTTTTGAGATTCCAAAGTAAACTCTGTAAAGTCAAACTATGTAAAATTTCCTAGAACCTTTTGTTTATCCAGTCAAGCTATTCTTTCATGATTATGGCCACAGTGTCTTCAGGTGAGTGTCATTAATTATTCCTGGTTGTTGACCAATATGTAACAGATTGATTTTGAACACATTTTGGAAGTGATCACAAGCTATTTGGAAATACTTTGGCACAAACCATTGGCAACCACCAATACTACAACTTCTGGAAATATTATAGGGATACATTATACCATTGGTCATAAAGCTTAGGTCAGCTTTTTGTGAACTGACTCATGTTAATACTGTTTGCTACATCAAGTGCTTGCAGCTATTGCCTACCTACAAAGGTCCCATATTTCCTGCCATATGTCAGCAGTGAATCAATGCAATGAACTTGTTGTTTTCCCCCTAGAGATCCTTTTTTAAGATTAGATTACTTACAGTGTGGAAACAGGTCCTTCGGCCCAACAAGCCCACACCGACCCGCCGAAGCGCAACTCAACCATACCCCTACATTTACCCCTTACCTAACTCTACGGGCAATTTAACATGGCCAATTCACCTACCCTGCACATCTTTGGATTGTGGGAGGAAACCCACACAGACACGGGGAGAACGTGCAAACTCCACACAGTCAGTCACCTGAGGTGGGAATTGAATTCGGGTCTCTGGCGCTGTGAGGCAGCAGTGCTAACCACTGTGCCACCGTGCTTTTAGAATGCTCTGATAGACTTTGAGGTCATAATTAATGTATCATCCACTTAGAAATTCAGCATATTACAATTTGAGTTTTTTGCCTTTGTTATGGTATCTGCTGACCAATTGATCTATTGATTCCTGTGGCTTTGCTAGTGGGTCATCAATTCAAAAGACATTAATTCTAAAGTCGACATTTGCATGTAGCTGATCTTCTTGCACCTTCTATACCTTTATATACTTCTATTCCTTTTCAGAAAAGTATTGATTCAGTGTGACCCCTCATGACAAAGTACTCTGAGTACTAACCATAGCTGACCTAACCAGTTCTGCAGCTTCATCATCAATGAAGTTTAGTTGGATCCTTTGTTTAAAGATTTGAATTTGAATAACAGATCACCAACTTTCCAGTTCACGTAGGGGGGTATTTGATATCCATCACTCTGTTCTGTACTGAACGTAATGTTCTTTTTATATGTTTTGGCTTTAAACTTGCTTTAGGGATGGTTCAGTTGGATCTGCACTGTTCCTGAATGCAGCCCCCTTTATTCTCATTGTTGAATTTAGGTATTCTGTCATTTTTGCTCTGGTTCAGCATGGAGCTAACTCCCCAGGGTAATTCAAATGTAAAATAACCTTTAGGTAAGGTAAGTTTGACTCAACTGTCTGCCTGCAAAAACCTAGTCCATTCAGAAAAATTCACAATTTGAAAAGAAATCTTACTTTCTTTTGTTTTCAGCACAGTGGGAACTTCTAGATTATTATTATATTTTGTTTACTGCCACTCTCCTTGGAATTTAAGTATGTAAGGCATCTTTTCCTTTAAAGATGGCAAATTGTATGCGGTACATGGTTTCTGCACTGTAAAATCTCTGGTGGAATTATCTACAGTTAAACTAATATATACAATGTAGAATAATCTTCAGACACAGTCTGTACCTCCAATGCTGCAGAACAGAGAGCCTGTGGCCTGAGGTCCTGTGACAACATCCAGGAAGTTCATCAATGTTGCATTCTTAAAGAAACATCATACCAAATGGTGATAGTACAATATCACCTACATCCGAGTATGGAACTCAGATGGGTTCAGGATTAAAATTAGAAATAGATGTGTTGTTTTCTGATCAATGATAATGCTGTACTTTTTGTAATTTACATAAATGGTTTGGATGCGAGCATAAGAGGTATAGTTAGTAAGTTTGCAGATGACACCAAAATTGGAGGTGTAGTGGACAGCGAAGAGGGTTACCTCAGATTACAACAGGATCTGGACCAGATGGGTCAATGGGTTGAGAAATGGCAGATGGAGTTTAATTCAGATAAATGCGAGGTGCTGCAGTTTAGAAAAACAAATCTTAGCAGGACTTATACACTTAATGGTAAGGACCAAAGGAGTGTTGCTGAACAAAGAGACCTTGGAGTGCAGGTTCATAGCTCCTTGAAAGTGGAGTCGCAGGTAGATAGGATAGTGAAGAAGGCGTTTGGTATGCTTTCATTTATTGGTCAGAGTATTGAGTACAGGAGTTGGAAGGTCATGTTGCGGCTATACAGGACATTGGTTAGGCCACTGTTGGAATATTGTATGCAATTCTGGTCTCCTTCCTACTGGAAAGGGTAGGAATAACGTGATCAGGGATAGCCAGCATGGTTTTGTGAAGGGCAGGTCGTGCCTCACAAACCTTATTGAGTTCTTTGAGAAGGTGACTAAGGAAGTGGACGAGGGTAAAGCAGTAGATGTTGTGTATATGGATTTTAGTAAGGCGTTCGATAAGGTTCCCCATGGTAGGCTAATGCTAAAACTTCGGAGGTATGGCATTGAGGATACATTAGAGGTTTGGATTAGGAATTGGCTGGCTGGAAGGAGACAGAGGGTAGTAGTTGATGGATTATGTTCATCTTGGAGCGCAGTTACTAGCGGTGTACCACAAGGATCTGTTTTGGGACCATTGCTTTTTGTTATCTTTATAAATGATCTAGAGGAAGGACTTGAAAGCTGGGTAAGCAAGTTTGCGGATGACACAAAAGTCGGTGGAGTTGTGGATAGTGAGGAAGGAAGTGGTAGGTTACAGCGGGATATAGATAAGTTGCAGAGCTGGGCGGAAATGTGGCAAATGGAATTCAATGTAGCTAAGTGCGAAGTCGTTCACTTTGGTAGGAATAACAAGATGATGGATTACTGGGCTAATGGTAGGCTACTTGGTAGTGTGGATGAGCAGAGGGATCTTGGTGTCCATGTACACAGATCTCTGAAAGTTGCCACCCAGGTAAATAGTGCTGTGAGGAAAGCATATGGTGTACTGGGCTTTATTGGCAGAGGAATTGAGTTCCGGAGTCCTGAGGTCATGTTGCAGTTGTATAAGACTCTGGTGAGGCCTCATCTGGAGTATTGTGTGCAGTTTTGGTCGCCATACTATAGGAAGGATGTGGAAGCTTTAGAACGAGTGCAGAGGAGGTTTACCAGGATGTTGCCTGGAATGGTAGGAAAATCTTATGAGGAAAGGCTGAGGCACTTGGGGCTGTTCTCATTGGAGAAGAGAAGGTTTAGGGGAGATCTGATAGAAGTGTATAAGATGATTAGGGGTTTAGATAGGGTAGATACTAAGAACCTTTTACCGCTAATGGAGTCAGGTGTTACTAGGGGACATAGCTTTAAATTAAGGGGTGGTAGGTATAGGACAGATGTTAGGGGTAGATTCTTCACACAGCGGGTTGTGAGTTCATGGAATGCCCTGCCCGTATCAGTGGTGAACTCTCCTTCTTTATGGTCATTTAAGCGGGCATTGGATAGGTATTTGGAAGTTATTGGGCTAGTATAGGTTAGGTAGGATTCGGTCGGCGCAACATCGAGGGCCGAAGGGCCTGTACTGCGCTGTATCCTTCTATGTTCTATGTTCTATGTTCTATGGAAAGATGTTGTGAAATTTGTAAGGGTTCAGAAAAGATTTACAAGGATGTTGCCAGGGTTGGAGGATCTGAGCTACAGGGAGAGGTTGAACAGGCTGGGGCTGCTTTCCCTGGACCATCGGAGGCTGAGGGGTGACCTTAAAGAGGTTTACAAAATTATGAGGGGCATAGATAGGATAAATTGACAAAGTCTTTTCCCTGGGGTTGGGGAGTCCAGAACTAGAGGGCATGGGTTTAGGGTGAGAGGGGAAAGATGTAAAAGAGACCTAAGGGGCAACTTTTTCATGCATAGGGTGGAACGTATATGGAATGAGCAGCCAGAGGATGTGGTGAAGGCTGGTTCAATTGCAACATTTAAGAGGCATTTGGATGGGTATATGAATAGGAAGGGTTTGGAGGGATATGGGGCCAGGTGCTGGCAGGTGGGACTAGATTGGGTTGGGATATCTGGTCGGCATGGACGGGCTAGACCGAAGGGTCTGTTTCCATGCTATACGTCTCTATGACTCTATGACTCTATGACACCAAATGATAAAAACAATGCCGTGAGAGGAAAGGAAACAGTTAGCAGCTACATTGCACTTAATTGCAAGTGAAGCAAAATAGTGCTTAACATTCAATTGTCATTTTTATAAAGTATTTATGTTCATAAATCTTCATGACTTATGTTATCAACATTTAACACATACTATTGAGTTCATCACAGTTTTTCAAAGCTAATCCATGGATATATTGGAATTTTATTGATGTTTTGGATTTAATTATTTAATAACAATATAACAGCTCACATTCATATTTCATTGTTGCACACAGTTTGTGAATATTCTCATACATCACTAGCCTATATTATGTGAGTCACACTTCACAATGTCAAATTTTATACTGATGATCCCTAAGGTATGCACAAAGTTAATTAGGGTGAACTACCTAAGAAGACTATTGCAGAATGATGTTAAATCAGTGCTGTACACGCTGACTGTTGTATGCACACTCTGATTTGTTGCTGCAATTTGCAGTCATATATCTCTTAGGAAGAAATTCCATTGTTGTTATTTATTGTGCTCATGATTATTAATGATACTATGTTGAAAGCAAATTACTTCACCTATATAATTCGGCTGCAACATCCACAATGTTTGCTGCCTTGTGGAGATGTCAAGATCATTTATTTGATGGGGAAATCTACATTTATCCTACTTTTCATGCTTATTGCAGTGTTTATTTGATGCCCATTAAAAATGTATTGTACATTTCAAGTAATTTCCTGATTATGTCAAGCCTGGTTAACTGGCTGGCTGTAAAAATGCAGACAGAGCTGCCATTTTAGACTGTCAGTTTTTATTAGATGGAAAAGAATAAGACATAACAGTTACCAAGGACGCAGTGGTATGTCTTTTTTTTTATATAGATATTTTTATTGGGAATTTAACATTTTGACAAATTTACAAAAATAAGCAGAATTTTCAAGCACAAACATTAATATAAAAATAGATCTTAAATATATAATCATCAAAATTCAACTAATCCACAATCATCCAGAGTGTATAGTTGAGTCGCTTACATCCTTCAAATAAGAGAAAATGTTCTCTAATACACTCATAACAGTATGATAAAAAGGAAGTTATTTCCAAACAATAAGAACAAAAAAAAATTAAACATGTTTGAATGGAGATCTTCCCCCTTGTTCTCAGGGGGCCTTACTACCTTTCCAACGTTCCACCATATCCTCTCCCAAACAGTGTCCCACCCTCGACCCGGGCGCTCCTTAATAGGATTTAGATATAATACCGAGCTAGAGTTAACAGTGAGCTCCGCACCCCCACCCCTCCCCACCCATACCTGAGTATATCTGCTAGCATCAATGCCACGTACAAACACACATAACTATAAAATTACAACTCCAACAGATTACAGTTAAGTATAATAACATAGCAAGGAAGACAACCCCGCTCCCAGAGGCAAAAGTAAAGTAGAATAAAGTATCCATTTCTCCCCACGGAGTGTGGGAGAGGCAAGCCAACATAAATTGTCTCTTACGATTTATTTAACAGAGTCTAAAAGTTTCTTGGCCTCTTCCGATGATCTAAAATTATACTCGGATCCTTCGTGGGTAAAGCATAACGTCGCTGGGTAGCGTAAGGTGTATTGAATATCTAAGTCCCTTAAACATTTCTTCACCTCATCAAATGCCTTCCTTCTTCGTGCCAAAGCCGGGGAGAAGTCCTGAAATAACATAATCTTGGATCCTTCATGAATCATAGCTTTAGGATCCTTTCCAAGCTTTCTGGAGGCATCCAGGAGTATCTGCCTCTCCCTATAACTCTGCAGCCGGAACAGGACCGGGCGTGGGCGCTGGTTTGGGCCAGATCCGCGTACTGCGACCCGGTAGGCCCACTCCACCCTTACCCGGTCAGTTTCAGCCCCCAGGTTTAAAAGCTGGGGCAACCATCGCTCCAGAAATACTACTAACTGTTCTTTCCCTTCTTGTTCTTGAAGGCCCAGCAATCGAATATTCTTTCTCCGATTTCTATTATCCAGGTCATCCATGTAGATTTCAAAGGCCCGGACTCTCTGCTCCAGAGCTCGCACCTGTTCTGCAGCTGTTTGTGCTGCAGCCTCGGAGGTCGTGGCCTTTAGCTCCGCCTCCTCCACTCGGCCCTGTAATTCCTCGAGAGCCTGGCTGTACTTTTGTAACTTTTCTTCGAATGCATCCCATCTCTGTCTGGATTCTGCGATGAAATTGACGAGTGTCGTTTCCAGCCTGGCAATCATCTCTTCAAGGCCTGTTTTTACATCAGCTGCAGCCGGAGGAGGAGAGGAGGGTGGGGGAGGGGTCTTTGTTTTCTGAGAGCTGCGGGGTCCCTTTGATTTACTCATTATCCACTCAGTATTAGACTGTTTAAATATAATATTCAGCAGCTAATTAAGATTAAAGAAATTTTTTGGGTGGTTTGGCAAGTGTGGTGGGGGCAGGAAACCCACTTTTCCCAGGTTTTGGGAAGGGCTCTGTAGACTCAGACTTGCTGAGTCGCCGCCATCTTGGATCTCCCAGTGGTATGTCTTTAATATCATGTTATTACTGTATTAGCCTGTGTACTTATTTAGTAATGGTGAATGGCTTATTTTCAGAATTAACCATTCAGCTTTTAAATACTAATGATTCAGCTGTTCTTGCCATGTTTTTCATCATATATTTCTCCAAGCACCAAAATGATTTGAGGATTGACATGAATTCTTAGTCTTTGTAAGAGATTGAAAAGGTTGAATATATTCTAAGTGAAAATTTGATTCTCTTCTATTCATTAAATTATGGTTTACTGCTGTTGGTTTTGATTTTTTGCTCAACATATGCCATGGATAATTGAGAGTATACTGCCTTGAGATTAAGTGATCACAGTTGACTTTGAATTAGTCATGATTAGATATCATTGTCAAATCAAATGCAAGCATCTTCAGCATAGCCTCCTTTTTGACTTTGATTCAATAATGATGGTAATGTTTGGTACTTATCGCCAAAATATAAAGGATTTTTAAAAATGTATTCCTCTTCTATGTGGAAAGAGCACATAATTCATTCAATGTAGGATACTTAATTCATAAAAATATTGATTACATTAGCATACTCGTAAGTTTGATTCTTTAGTAATGTTGTGTGCACTTAATAAGAAACCTTTATTTTATCTAATTTAATTTAATAAGCACTAAGATTTGCTTTTTTGTTTCAATATTACAACAGTCTATAAAATAAGCAAGATTAATAAAGGTCAAGTCACTGAATTGATTGATGATTTAATGGATGAAAGTTGTACAGTTGGGTTTTGTTCTATTCAGTAAAAACAATCATAATGATTATGAATATCCAACAAAGATTCTCAAAACAGATTTTGTAAACAACCTCTTATAATGCCAAAGTTTTCAGTTTATGCAGCTGGAGATATGCTTTCCTCATATTGTTCAAAGTTAGGTATAACTGGCACCAATTTGTACTATGCACCAAATTTTACCCCACAGTTTACACAAGAGAAATTGTAAATTAAATTTATATTACAGATTTTTCATACATAGACTTGGAAATTACACTGCGAGTATTAGCATATGAATGCTTGACACATTCATGTGCAACTATTCCATCTGTTACATTAATGAAGGCCAATTTTAAATAAAAGTAAACTCATACATGACAAACACCTTGATCGCAGTTCTCAAAATTTTTTGAGGTTGGTAAATTATTCCAACAGTTTCTGAAGAAGTGAAGGTGAGAAATATTCCCTGGCGTGGTTTAACATAAAATTATGCTACACACTCTCTGCTAATATCATTGTTGGGGTGGCAATAAGGTGAGTCAACGTCCCATCTATTGTGAAGTACATACAAAAAGTCAGGAGGGAAAATGACAGAAAAGACAGATCAATCGTTTTTATGTACATTCTACAACACATTCATGAGCTTATCCTGAAATTTTAAGTAATCAACGCATTGTATCAATGTTGTTCGATCCAAGTTTTGGATAAGTGCTTTTCCTTTTCATTTCCAGCATTTGCACTTTAAATTCACAGACTGGCTTACACCACAGAAGAAGCCATGCAGGCCACCATGTTTGTGATGCCTCTCTGCAAGACCAAATCAGTTAGTTTCCAGGCAACTCAGCCTTTCATACCAACAATTGAAACTGCCCCCACCACAACCTCAAATGGTGCATTGAACTTTCTAAACATTTACTGCTTTAAAAAAAATGGTTTTCCACATGTCAGCATTGCCTCCTTTTCCAAACAACTTAAATTGATTTGCTTTCTTTATACAAACACACATTATTGGAATAGTTTCTCTCTGTCTATTCTATCTAGATCTCTCAAGATTTTAGAGATCTGCATTTAGTTTTCTCTTAACCTCTTTTCTAAGGAGATAAGCACAATTTTGCCACTATTTTCTGTTTGCTAAGAGTGAAACAATGTTGTATCCAGGCCATCACAATCCTTTCTATTCCATAGCCTTCAATTTTGCTGACAAGTTTGTCATTTGACACTGAAATGCTTTTGGAAGTCAATACACTCAACATCAACTTTATTACCTTCATTCACTCGTCAAAAAACCCAATCAAGTTAAAGGTTTGTTTCTGTAAATGATGCACACATCCTAAATAACTTTGTTCCATATCATCATTCCTAAGTGTTTTTCCACCACAATGCTAAAGTGATTCACCAGCCAATATGCAGCTTTATCAATTATTTGACCATCATCATCCCCACTACTTCCTCTTTTACTTTGATACCAAGCCACCCTACTGTGCATCGAACAACTGGATCCAGCAATCGGAAGCTGTGGAAACAAAACAAATAAATTCCAACTGACACAATAAGCCAGGATTTCACAGGAGCCTCCACAGCAGTGAGGATGTCACCTAGAAAGGACGCAAAACATCTGCAAACCAAATTTCCATCTCAGCAAACATACCCACAACAACTGCAACTGGCACTTGAGCTACTAATCTTTACACAAACTTTGAACACCAAAGAATATTGGAAACGATTAAAGGTGAAGGTATTAGAGAAGATAGGAAATTGGGCTAAAAGATGGTTAAAGCAAAGAAAATATTTTACATTTTTAATGCAACTTACAGACTTTAAGGCAGTCTAAAGTGTTTTGCAGCTAATGAAATGCTGCTGTAATCTAAGGAAACAAATAGAGACCTGAACTTTAGAGCAGTTCCTGAGAATAGTGTTATCGCAATGGTTCTGCCATGATCGTTTTTGTTCATTATTTACATTTATAATTTAGATGTGAAACAAGATGGAGTGGCATTCCAATTCAGAGACAAAATTAAAATAGGATGGATAATTGGTCATTTGAGGTGCAAAGCAAATTTGAAAGAGAGCATTAAAAGCACTTGGACAGAAGGCAAATGAGTAACCAGGGAGAGAATATGGCAGGTTATGTTTGGAACCACAGGGGATGGGTGAGATACTGAGTGAATATTTCACGTCAGTATTTCTTGTGGATTAGGACATGGAAGCTAGACAACTTGAGGGAATAAATAATGCTTGAAAGCAATTCATATTACAGAAGAGGAGGTGCTGGAGGTTTTAAAATGAGTGAAGATAAATAAATCCCTGGGACCTGATCAGGTGTTTCACAGAATTTTGTGGGAAGCTAGCAAAGGGATTGCTGGACTCTTTGCTGAGATATTTATATCATCAACAGCCATAGATAAGGTGCCAGAAGACTGAAGGATGGCTAATATGGTGTCACTATTTAAGAAAAGCTGTAAGGAAAAGACATGAAGCAATAGACCAGTGACCCTTATGTCTGTGGAGGGGATTCTGAGAGACAGGATTTACATGCATTTAAAAAAGCAAAGTTTGATTAAGGATGATGAACATACCTTTGTTCATGGGGAATTACGTTCCACTAGCTTGATGAGTTTTTGGAAGAGGTGACAATGAATATTGACGAAGGCATGGTGGTAGATGTTGTCATTGTGGATTTCAGCAAAGTGTTGTATAAAGGTCAGCATGGTAGACTGGTTAGCAAGTTTAGATCACATGGGATCCAGAGGAGCTAGCCAATTGGTCAGAGACAGAGGGTAATGGGAGAGGATCGCTTTTCAGACTGGAGGACAGTGGTGTGCCGCATGGATCAGTGCTGGGTCCACTGCTTTTTGTCATTTATATAAATGATTTGGATGTGAATATGGGGGGCATGTTTAGTAAGTTTGCAGATGACACCAAAATTGGTGGTGTAGTGGACAGTGAAAAAGAGGATCTCAGAGTACAATGGGATTTTGACCAGATGGGCCAATGGGCTGACAAATGGCAGATAGAGTTTAATTTAGATAAATGTGTGGTGTTGCATTTTGGTAAGGCAAACCAGGACAGTTAATGGTAGGGCCCTGGTAGTGTTGCAGAACAAATAGCTGGAGGGGTGCAGGTGCATATTTCCTTGAAAGTGAAGGAAACAGGTAGACAGGGTGATGAAGACATTTAGCTCACTTATCTTCATTTGTCAGAATGTTGAGTATAGGAGTTGGAATGTCATGTTTCAGCTGTACAGGACATCAATGAAGCTGTTTTTAGAAGACTGTGTACAATTCTGGTTGCCCTTCTACAGGAAGGATGTTGTTAAACTTGAGAGGGTGCAAAAAGATTTACAAGGAGGTTTGTTGGGACTACAGTGAGAGGCTGAATAGCTTGCAGCATTTTTTTTCCCTCGAGTGTCAGACACTGAGTGTGACCTTTTGGAAGTTTATGAAATTGTGAGAACGTGGATAGAGTGAAGGTCCTTTCCTAAGGTGGGGGGAATCCAAAACTAGAGGGCATAGGTTTAAGATGAGAAAGAAAAGATTAAAAAGGCCCTGGGGGTAATTTTTTCCCACAGAGAGTGGTGTGTGTATGGATTAAGCTGCTGGAGGAAGTGGTGGAGGCTGGTACCATTGCAATTTTTAAAAGGCATCTGGATGGATATATGAGTAGGAAAGGTTTAGAGGGATATGGACCAAATGCTGGTAAATTCTGGAAAATTAGACGAGGTCAGATTAGGGTGTCAGGAACAGATTGGACCAAATAGTCTGTTTCCATACTCTAAAATGATGGAGCAAATGTGAGTACCCAAAGAGACTGTCTTTGCTCTTATTTTTCATGCTTTTACATTTATATTCCCATCTAGATTAGTAACGTTTGATTCTGTTGCTTAGCTGAAATTGTTCATTTCTGCCTTAAAATATTTCAATGACTCTTCCTCCAACACCTTCAAAGCCAGAGAGTTCCCCTAATTTTAGTTCATCATTGCCTAAGTCTGGACTGACACACAAAAGAAAACATATTTTCCACATTGACATTGCAAAGATCATTCGGGATCTTATATATCGCAACCAAGTCACCCCTTGTGCTTCTAAGTTCCAGGAGAAAATAACCCAGCGTATCAATTGGCCACAGGCCCAAACTGGACACAAAGCTTGAGAAATCAGGCCTGACAGAAAATTGGACAAACTAAGTCAAACACCAGGAGAAAGTGAGGACTGCAGATGCTGGAGATCGGAGCTGAAAATGTGTTGCTAGAAAAGCGCAGCAGGTCAGGCATAATCCAGGGAGCTGGAGAATCGACGTTTCGGGCATGAGCCCTTCTTCAGGAATCAAACACCAGCCAACAGCTATCAGCTACATGACTGCCTGGCTTTCAGACAAGACCATACACACCTATCACGGCAGACGCTGAAAGACATGCCAGAGTGTCGACACAGATGCACCGTTACACGTGGAAATACCACTCACCATGTACGCAGCAGATACTCATGTGACTCGACCAGCGTTATCTTTCTCATACGCTGCAGGCAAGGATGCCACGGGGCATGGTACATTGGCGAAACCAAGCAGAGGCCAGGGCAACAGATGAATGAACACTGCACAACAACCAACAGACAAGAGTATTCCTTCTCAGTCGGGGAACACATAGGCAGTCCGGGACATTCGACCTCGGACCTTTGGGTGACCATCCTCAAAGGCAGACTTCAGGGCAGGCAACAATGCAAAGTAGCTGTGCAGAGGCTGATAGCCAAGTTCAGTACCGATGGGGATGGCCTCAACCAGGACCTTGGGTTCATGTCACACTACAGGTGACCCCACTGCACTACACACACACACACACAGACACAAACACACATACACACACACAAACACACACACACTCCTACATAAACTCACGCAGACCCTTTCTCATACACAAGCTCCCTCTCATGTGCTCACATATACACACCCACACTCACACCCATACACACAATCTCTCACAGACTAATACCCCTTTACACTGACACACACACATACACACACTCTCTTACATACATTCGTACTCCCCCCCCCCACCCCACACACACACACACACACACACACACTCTCATGCACACATATAAGTTCGTGAGGTGAATTTATACAAGCAGAATTACATTTTATTTTGTTCAAAAATTGATTTAGTCCATGTAAGATTCTGTAAATCCATTTTTGGAAAGAGAATCAGTCTAAAAATTGGGGCACAGACAGCCTCACACAGAGCACCTAGCACCTTCAATGCATTATCTGGGCCGACTTGGCACCTATTGTTAAAGTTCACTTGAGAATGTAACTTTAAAAAAGTTCTTGGATTTACATATTTAGATTAGATTAGACTAGATTAGACTTACAGTGTGGAAACAGGCCCTTCGGCCCAACAAGTCCACACCGACCCGCCGAAGCGAAACCCACCCATACCCTTACATTTACCCCTTACCTAACACTAGGGGCAATTTAGCATGGCCAATTCACCTGACCCGCACATCTTTGGACTGTGGGAGGAAACCGGAGCACCCGGAGGAAACCCACGCAGACACGGGGAGAATGTGCAAACTCCACACAGTCAATTGCCTGAGTCGGGAACTGAACCCGGGTCTCAGGCGCTGTGAGGCAGAAGTGCTAACCACTGTGCCACCGTGCAAGAACTAAAACCAACATGGTCAGTCTAAAAGATAAGAGGTTTAACAAACAATCCAGATCTTCTTCAATATATAATTTCAGTTGCAGCGCACTGTAAACTTTTGCTATAAATTCTGTGTCTTACGACCTGATACTCCACAACCATCTGATGAAAAAGCAGTGCTCCGAAAGCTAGTGCTTCCAAAGAAAGCTGTTGGACGATAACCTGGTGTTGTGTGATTTTTAACATAGAACAGTAGAAACCAAGATTAACATTGTTGCAAACGTTTAAGGGAAACCAGTTACAACCAGCCTCACGCAACTGACTATGTGGAGTTTGCACATTCTCCCCGTGTCTGCATGGGTTTCCTCCGGGTGCTCCAGTTTCCTCCCATAGTCCAAAAATGTGAAGGTTAGGTGAATTGGCCATGCTAAATTGCCTGTAGTGTTAGGTGTAGGGAGGAATGGGTCTGGGTGGGTGCGCTTCGGCGGTTCAGTGTGGACTTGTTGGGCCGAAGGGCCTGTTTCCACACTCTAAGTAAGTAAGTAATGTACCGGAGAATGGTCGATCAGACGTTCAACATCTTGACTGGCTGAGAATGGTCACTTTACACCTCTGAGACTGTAGCAGTTCATGAAAGCAGCTCACTATCAGATTCTCGAGGGCATATTGGGATGGGGAATAAATGCTGGCCCATTTCGTGAATACCGAAAAAACAGTGCATTCAATGTCAGTGTATTGTTCTTCATTTTGCCAAAACAAAAGGAGCAACTAAGAATGAAGGGATATTAGATGACATGGAACACGGAATTGTTCAGTGGTTCAAGAAAAATATACTGGCATTGGAGACAGTCTAGACGAAGTTCACATTGTTGATCCCAGATGTGGAGGGTCGGTCTTATGAGAAGAGATTGAGGAAGTTGGGCCTATCCTTATTGGAAAATAGGAGACTGAGAGGCAGCCTTATTGAAACAGGCAAGATTATTAGGGGATTTGATAGAATAGATGCAGAAATAAAGCAAGAGCTATGAATGCTGGAGATCTGTAACAAAAACTGAAATTGCAGGTGTGGGACTATCTGTGGGGAGAAAACAGAACTATCGTTTTGAGTCTGGTGACTCTCTTCATTATAACAAAGACTTTTTCACCTTGTAGGAAAGACTAGGACTAGATGGCATAATCTCAGAATAAAGTGTTGCACATTTTGTCCAGAGCTGAGGATGAATTTACTCTCTCAGAGGGGAGTGAATCTGTCTTGACAGGGAGGTCTTTCAAGTGTGGCTCATTAAGTGTATTTAAGGTTGAGACAGATAAATTTTTAATCACGAATAGAATCAAGAGTTTTGGGGATAAGGCTGGACAGTGGAATTGAGCAGTATTATATCAACCATGATCTCATTAAATGGCAAAGCAGGCTCAGTGGGCTGAATGGCTGACTTCTGCTTCCTGAGTTCCAGTGTTATGGGTTCTGGAGACATTATATACTAACAAGATAGGGCCACAAGGTAAAGGAATACAGAGTGCTTTAGCGTAAGATATGGAATAAAGCAATAGTGAAGCTGCAGAAAAGTTTCACCTGAGTATCAGAGGTTGAAGGGTAGCCTTATTGAGGTATATGAAATCATGAGGAGCATAGATACACTGAATGACAAGAGTCTTTTCCCGGGTGTTGGGGAGTTCAAAACAAGGGGGCATTTCTCTAAGGTGAGAGGAGAAAGATTTAAAAAGAACATGAAGAGCAACTTCTTTACACAGAGAGTTATTCGTGTGTGGAATGAACTGCCAGAGAAAGTGATGGATGCAGGTAAAATTGCAACATTTAAAAAACACTTGGATAAGTTCATGAATAACCAAGATTTCAAGGGATATGAGCCAAGACCAAGCTGGTGGGAATAGTTTAAATTGGAAACATGGTTGACATGGACTGTTTGGACCGAATTTGCTGTATGACTATGACCCTACACCAAACTTTGTTTTAACTGACACCTTATCAACCAGTACTCTTGATAAACCAGAAAAAATATATACTGCAATCTACCATAATGTCCGAGTAATTCTTTTGTAAATAAAGTATAGTAGTGATCCTACACCCCCACATTACATTTCTATTATTATGTGTTTTTTCATTGAATTTAGGATTGACATTTTTACATAGATTTTTTTGAGGGATGTTGATGCCTTGAATCTTTACTTGCTCAGGGTTTACTGTGGTTGTGTCTATAATATCTGCTACTTTTGATTGTTTATAATATCTGCTACTTGTCCCATAGGTGCAAGTTAATAAAGTGTTTGCTGTACATATATATATTCTTAGAAAGGCAGTTTTGGATTCTACACTTTTAGTTGAACCTTGAAACAATAGAGCAAGTGCAATGCAGATTTATTCTGATGAAAAGTGAAAGACTGACATTGTTGCTCATAGCTTTCATGAACCATGGAATTATATTTAAATTAACAGACCCTATTATCTTTGCAAAAAAATCAATCCTCCTGCCTCATTAGGAAGAGAGCACCGTGCTACAGATAACATCAAGAGGCAGCGCACTAGTCCTGAAGAAGACTTCAACGCCAGGTTCAGAGTAAGTTGCGGGGTTGGAGGTGGGTAAGTGAGTGGTGACTGATACTGGCCTGTATGGTTTCAATTTCATGTGTGAACCCAGATTCCAAGTAAAACAGTTTTTTACTCACTTTTTTTCCTGGCAGATTAAAAAGTCTGACCTGAAAATGCACAGAACATGTATGTTAGAAACTATTTTCATTTTGGCCCTGAATTAGGCAATGAATCCCGAGTTGCCTATGCAACAAGCCTAAAATCAATTTGAGGTGAACATCCTGAATAACCAAGCGCATGTCACTTTCCAGTTAGACTTCTAATGACTTGTTTTTCCATCTGAAAAAACAAATATTGTGCAATCCACTTTCTGAAAAGTCTCCTTTGAGAATTGATCTTTGAGCATTGCGTAACAGAAGAAGAACTGGCTGATTGATGATAATGGCATGAGAATAGACATGAATTACTTTGCAGCCCCATGATATTTAAACTAACATAAAACCATACTATCATCCCATTACAAAAATAACATTTATTCCAGTAGCACTTTCTTTTAATAATAAAAATTGCAAGTTGAAACTCGTATATTCTTTGTAAACATTATATTTCAGATTTATATTTGAATACTTGGGTTTGTGGCCCTTCATAATAGAGTTACTGTGAGGTTGTGATCATATTGAAAGTGTCAGTGAGAAATTGTGCTGAAAATGGCCACATTTGAAGCACTGTATTATAAAATAATGTCAAGCAATGGGTTTGATTAAATGGCTTACAGTCAAATCTGCAAGTCAACTTGCTTTGATTTTTCAAAGAGATTAGATTTCCTACAGTGTTGAAGCAGGCCCTTCGGCCCAGCCAGTCCACACTGACCCTCTGGAGAGCAACCCACCCAGACCCATTTCCCTCTGATCATTGCACCTAGCACTATTGGCAATTTAACATCACCAAATCACCTGACCTGCACATCTTCAGATTGTGGGAGGAAACCCATGCAGACACGGGGAGAACGTGCAAACTCCACACAGACAGCTCCCCGAGACTGGAATCAAACCTGGGACCCTGGTGCTGTGAGGCAGCAGTGGTAACCACTGAGCCACCAGTAAAGCATTACATTTTTTCTTTAAAATTTACATGTCTTTGAAGCCAGCTTGACAACCTACATGATAACATTGTTATTATTTTTGGTGAAAGATGCGGTTTTGTTGGTGGCATGTTTGATGATGTTTTAGATTAAAATCCCAATTAAGCACAAAAGGCACATGTTTTTCCCATGTTGTTCTGCAGGGGATTAGAGGTGCTGTCTCTTGGGTGAGGTATGAGTCTGAGGTTCATCGACCTACTTGAGTAGGAGTTTATAAAAAGCACAGCATGCTATTCTGAGGAAGAGCAACGATGCTACCCCTGATGTTCTGGCCAATGTTTATCCTTCAGTTAACATTTTTTAAAATGCTTAACTGATATTTATGATGTTTCTGTTTGTGACAGCTCACTGTATGCAAACTGGTGGCCCAACTTTCTACATTAGTACTGTTCAAAAGTGCTTCATTGGCCGTAAAGCATGTTGAAAAGTCTGTTAGCCAGGAAAAATGTTTCTCTTTTCGTTATAAGTAATAACCTTTTTCTCCTGGAAGATGAGCAAAAAGAGATGCCATGAGGAGTCACGGAGTAATTGTTGAAAAAAAAACTTTAGCTATCAGCAATTATGCAGCAATTGCAGTCAAAAGTAAATTGGATTATCTGATGGTGAGTTTGGAAAAGCTTTATGGATTGCAAGAGCTGAGCAATGGCTTTCTATTTCATACATCATTTATGTCAGCGATTGCTGATCAAGCTATTCTTTGGCAATGGACCAGCATATATTTTATTGTCAGTATAGATTGGCACTTTGATCAATCCATAAAAAAGTGATCTGCTTTAATATCACAATGTGACCAACTGACAGTGTTCATCATCAGATCATAGTTGAAACATTTCTTATGTTTACTTCACCCTCTCAGCAGAATCAAGGCAGCCGATTAAGGAAAGTGGAGATGACTAGTACTGAATTCTCAGATTGATCACCACAAACAGTTGGGTGTTTCAATTCCAATGAGTTTAGGATGAATTTCTGCCCTGTATGCACATCATACATACTTCTGGAGCTCTGGTGTAGAATCCACCTTATACAAAACTGAAACTTGTTTTAAATGATTTTTTAAAATTCTGTTTCTTAAACCTAAATTCACTGGTGCTAAAAGATTTTCTTCTGGGAAGCTCCTTCCTGATACGTCTGGAATGAACAAAGAATCTATACAGGAATGGCAGATAGAGCGGGTGGCCCCATATCTATAGAAATGAACTTACTGAAGCTCAGCAGATGATTCATGCAGGTGGAGGCTTGTCACTCCGAACAATGTTGCGACAGTTGATTAGATTTGTGCAGTAAACATTCCTGATGAAGGGCTTATGCTCGAAACGTCGAATTCTCTATTCCTGAGATGCTGCCTAACCTGCTGTGCTTTGACCAGCAACACATTTGCAGCTAGATTTGTGCAGTGAACACTGATCAGTACCTACTTGTAATCTTCACACACCAAATGCTTTAACAAGAGAATTGTTGTGTTGGTGAGCTGAATAAAGGTGAGATCAAATGGCATTTTCCAAAGGAAAAACAAGCTTCATAAACCAAGCCATTTAGTTAAAGTGATGTCAGAGTTATACCTCCAAGGTTATCAACAAGCAGGATATTTCTAGAACATCACATATTCACATGGAAATTTAATATTCGAACAATGTACGATTTACCTATCTGTATCTCTTTGGGGCAACTGCATACCTTTACTCTTCCTTTTCCTATTGTGCTATTTTCCCAGATGACCACTCCTGCTATCTTATGATATTTGTCAGGTCTAAGAGCATGTGATACAGAATAACAGTTGTTTGAGGTGGTCTGCTGCCACTAATCCTCATTCATCTTTGCTTCATCTTGGCCTATCTAAAGATTATTGCAAGATCACAATAAAGACAAATATAGTTGGTCAGGAATAATTACTAGTACCTTTGAAGGTGGAACAGATACATCCACTGAATCCAAAAGCTGGTGTACAACTCCATGTAGTCATTCATAGACTATGTACTGTGGACCATTAATAGGATGGGTGAAGCAGTTGTCACAGACCCAGTCAAGCAGTTATGTCCTTTTGGGCCTTGACCAGTTTGGCCAGTCATGATGTTGACAAGCCACTCTTGGTGGTGGGACATTGAAGTTCCCACCAAGAGTATGCTAAGCACCTTTGCTATCTTCAATGCTTCCATCAAGTGGTGTGCAACACAGAGGAGTACTGATACATTCTCCATCGGGGTCCGGTGATAGGTGTTGGGAGCAGTTTGGGGGGAGTAGAGGTGATTTCCTTGCCCATATTTGACCTAGTGCTCTGAGACTTTATAGTTTCCAGATTCCTCATTGGGAATTCCCAGTGCAACTCCCTCTGATAGTGTACCACTATGCCACAATCCGTGTTAGTCGGACAGCTTTATCCCAAGGGTGGTAATAGTGATGTCTGAGACATTGAATGGTGCAATTCTATGCGTGTGACTCTGTCAGGTTGTTGCTGACTAGTCTGTGAGACAGCCCTTCCAGTATTGGCACTAGCCCCTGAACTTTAATAAGGAGGATTTAAGGAGAGATAGCTGAGGAGATTGTACAGTCATTAATCGTGATATTTCAGGAAACATGGAATCAGGGAAGGCCCCAGAGGACTGAACAATGACTGAAATAACACCCTTGCTTAAGAATGGAGGGTGGCAGAAGACAGGAAATTATAGGCTAGTTAGCCTGACCTCAGTCATTGTAAGATTTTAAAATCTATTATTAAGAAGGAGATTGCAGGTGCTTGGAAGTCCATGGTAAAATAAGGCTGAGTCAGCACAGCTTCATCATGCCTGACAAATCTGTTAGAATTATTTGAGGAGGTAATGATCAAGTTAGCCAAAGAAGTGCCAGTGGATATGATCTTTTTAGATTTCCAGTAGGCTTTGTTCAAGGTGGCATATAGGAGGCTAATAAATAAGCCCATAGTGTTACACTGGCATGGATAGAGGATTGCCTGACTGGCAGAAGCCAGAGAGTGGAGACAAAGTGGTATTTTTCAGGATAGCAGCTGATGGCTCATTCAGTTCTACAGCTGTCAATATTGGGACCACAACTATTAACATTATACATTAATGATCCAGATGAAGGAACTGAGGGTATTGTTGCTAAGTTTGCAGATGACACAAAGGTAGGTGGAAGGTAGTTCTGTTGAGGAAGTCAAAAGGCTGCAGAAGATCATAGACAAGCTAGGAGAATGAGCAAAGACGTTGCAGATGAGATACAGGGAGGATCACCTGAGGATGTTCACTTTGGTAAGAATAATAGAGTCATAGGCTCTAAATGTGGAAAGGCTTCAGAAATCTAAATCCCAAAGGGACTTGGGGGTCCAAGTTCAAGGTTCTCTTAAGGTTAGAATGCAGGTTCAGTTGGCAGATTATAAGGCATATGCAATGTTAGCATTCATTTCAAGAGACCCAGAATACATTAGCAGAAATGTACTGCTGAGTCCATTTAAGGGTCTTGGCATACCGCATTTGGAATATTGTGAGCAACTTTGTGCCCTGCATCTAAGCAAGGATGTGCTGGCATTGGAGAGGGACCAGAGGAGCTTTTTAAAACTATCCCAGGGATGAGGGGCTTGTCATATGAGGAGCAATTGGAGACTCTGAGTCTGTATTCCATGGAGTTTAGAAGGAAAGTCTGATTGAAATTTACAGAGGCCCAGATAGAGTGGAGATGGGGAAGTATTTTCACTGGTAACAGAGACTGGGACCTGAGGGCACAACCTCTGAGTGAAGAGATGACTCTTTAGAACAGAGATGAGGAGGAATTTCTTCAGCCAAAGGGTGGTTAATTTGTGGAACTCATCACTAGAGAAGGCTGTGGAGGCCAAGTTACTGAGTTTATTAAAAACAGTGATAGGTTCTTGCTTAGAAATGGGATCAAGAGTTACAGGGAGAAGGTTGACAAATATAGCAGCCATGATCAAATAGCCGAGAAGACTCAGTATACCCAATAGCCCAATTCTGCTCTTATATCTATGGTATTAAGGTCTTATGTAATTTTTACTGCAAACAGAGCTACATTTGCTGTTCTTGTTTTCAATGCCAAGTGGTCTATCCCATTTCATTCTTTTTGGAATGATTTGACAAAACTAAGTAGCTTGTTAGGCCATTTGAGGGGGTAGTTTAGCGTGGGTCTGGTGTTACACATTGACCAGATCAGGTTTGAACAGCAGATTTCCTTCCCTAAAGAACGTTATTGAACCAGATGTGTTTTTAACGACAATTGACAAGTAGTTTTATGGTCATCAGTAGATTGTTAACTGTCGATTCATTTTTTTCAAGTACAAATCCTATCATCTCTTACTATTCAATTCAAACTCAGGTTACCAGAACGTTACCTAGAACTCATTCAGTGACAATGCCATTATACCTTCGCCTCCCCCATATGACCATAGGTTGCTGTGTTGAGTGTTAGCTGATATATGGCTGTCAGCCATTATGGGGCCCCAGTTCCCCATCTCCAATAATTTGACATAGGTGGAATCTGCTCATTTCCAGTAACTCATACTCTACATGTCTTAGCTGTGAGTTGACAGTAGGATGATATATAGTTCTTTGCTTCTCCTTTAAATAATCAGAAAATTGGATTAACCAAAGGAGATCTCGAGGTCCCGATAGAAACATTACATTAAAAACGTGTTTCTGAAAGTGATCACGTCTTTTGTTTACAGTGATTAAACAGGCACCGTCTCCAAATGACTGATTGCCCGCCCTCTCTCTCTCTCTCTCTCTCCCCACACTTTCCCTAGAGTTTTACAGAGGGGTATACCCTAAACCCGCCCCCCCTTCCCCAGGTAATCTGACCAACATTGTCCTGTACATGTGAGTGTCTGTGTGTCTGCGTGCACAGCAGCAACAGCAGTCTTATTGTTGGTGTCCAGTCTGGCTGCCCCAGAGAGGAGGCGGGGACAGTGTTAGACGGGGTTGGGGTGCGGGGGGACAGTGACATTTTGGAGTACAATTTAGAGGACAGAATGATGGGTTTTAGGTGAAAGACACATCAGAAAGTAAGTGAACATTTCATTGCTCTGACCTCTTTTTTTGTATGTGTGTATGCTGTTTACCTCCGGCATGATGTCTCCAGCTACATTGTCTCGGCGTTCCCAGCAAGCTGCTTCTTTCTAGCATGAGGAAATGAGACATTCTTTCCGTGCTATCATTTCCCAGCAGCAAATCGAGACAGATGTCATTGTGCTGAGGCACTGCCTCAAATCGCACAGACTCCTTTATAACACATTTTCTCTGTCTTCCAATTCTAAACTCCTTCAAATCATTTAAATATCAGATCTTGTGTCCCCTCTTGTATGTCATTATGACTAGTTGAGAAACCCAATAATCACATGTTGATTTAAAGGCTGGGTCAGAGAATAAAGCACTGGTAAAGGCACTACACTGACTTCATGTTTAACCACATTATTGAACCTTCTCATTCTCATAGCCTAATGTTGGATTCATCTGCACAATTCATCTTCACAAATTGCAGTGCATCAGATGTATAATTACAATACATCGTACCATATAGAAGAATGTGATTGTCTGAATACTAATCAAAACAAAGGTAGCAAAGACAAAGACTATGAATGACATTAATGATGCCTGGCCTTAGCATTGTATGTCTGCCTAGAGCCATTTGTATTTTGTTGAGAATGCAGATGGAAGCAGTGAGTTGAGAAGCAGAGGGTGACTCATCCACTGGGTGAAATAAATTGCAAGAGTACCGGAGATTTGTGGTGTACCACACGATGTCAAGGATACTAAAATGAAAGTGGCATTGCCTAATTGCATCAATCAGGTGTGTGTACTTAGTGTGTGTGGTGTGTCATTCTAAGCTGAATGTACACAGTACTGCTTGCCAAGTAGCAGTGATATTATGGTTAGCAGAAGGTGAGTCATGAGTGGATGTAGGCCCATTATGCATGCAAGAAGCAGCTGGAGTAGAAAATATTTGTGGAACATTTTATTTTATAAACAGAAAAGGAATAAACCATAATATCTCAGTGCAGAATTAAGGCATTCACTCATTGAGTCTACTCTGCCATTCAATCATGGCTGATATGTTTCCCAACCTCATTCTCCCACTTTCTCCCAGTAACCTTTGACCTCCTTACTAATAAGACTAAGAATAGCTTTCCTCAGATAATTTTTTTTTCATTTTGTCTTTTATTCCCATTTGACCGCAAAGCCTCCATTATTTGCTGTTCAGTCATGAAATCATAAGCTAACATTCGATAGTTCTTTCCAGTATCTCACCCCAGTGACCAATCTTTGTGTATTAGTTTAGCAATGCACTAATATATTAATATATTGCTACTAGCCAATGTATTAGTGCATTATTAGCAGCCAATTTAATCAAAAGAAACATCACAACAGAATCATGTCCCATCTCACTCGACATCCACATATGCATACTAGGACAAAGAAATTCTAAACAGACTTCAGTTGTTTTTAAATCTAGCTAGTTTTTTTTTCCTTTCAGTCACTTTTTTTTGAGGGCAGCAACAATGCTTCACTGCCAAGATGAGGATCAACTATTGCAGCACTGATCAAGCCTGAGGACTTCTTATTCCCACTCTTGTTTCAAGTTGTTAAACGCCTAGAAATATAGGATAGTTCTTAATACAAGACTTGATCAATTCAAATTCAAACTAACCACAGAACCAAAAAGCTTTCTCTCTACTAATGTCAAAACTTCCCACTTCTCAGTCTGTCTCAATGTTATGATAAATATGCTTTATTATATAATCAGATGCACATTTTGTTTTCCAGTATGTACTGCATCTGCATTATGATTCATAAACATGCGCACCAGATTGTACTACCTTCTCCAGCAGATTGCATTACTTTTTTAAACTGATGACTGAAAAGTAGTTCATCTGTTGATTCTGGTGTCTAGCATCATTGTTTGTCTTCAAGCTGGATGATCAGCAGGTGACTATCCATCCAAAGTGAAACGCCCAGAAAGGTGTGAATTAACTAGAAGATACAGATTTGAGTTTCAATACATACATTTTTTAATGCAGTTAATTTTGGCTGAGACTGATCCTGAGATTTCTGGTTTTGTGATCATTTGGCTCATTTTGATCAGATGATCACAGCAATAATTTTAGCTCAGTATTTCTCCTCTTTTAACAAACCATTTTATTCCATAAATGGCTGAGGGATAAACATCAAATGATTAAAGTTGAATATTTATAGTCCATCCTTACAATTATTATAACAACCTGTCAGCAAACGTAAGGCTTAAATAGGCAATGGCAACATAGATAGGTTAAGGCAGAGAATGTGATAGAATGGTGAACAGTTCCTACAATATGCAATGGTATTCCCCAAGGATAGGTATTGGGATTAGTACTGTCATTAGTTTATATTAATATCTTGAACTTAGGTATACAGAGTATAATTTAAAGATAATACAAAGCTTGAAATTATAGTAAACAATAACATGGATACTAACAGGCTTCAAGAGAACATAGGCAGAACAGTGAAATGAAAAGACACATGGAAGATGAAAGTTGGTACAGTGAAATATAACATTTTGGTACAAAGAATGAGAGGCAGTAAGAACTAAATAGTACAAGTTGGAGTACAGTTCAGAGAAGCCAGGGTGTGAGGTGCTCAAATCTTTAAAATGGCAGGCAAGTTGAAAAGCAAGTTAAAAAAAAATGTAATTCTTGACTTTATTAATAAAGGTATATTGTATGAAAGCAGGATTAAACATTAATAAACATTAACTAAGTATGAGCTGGAGTAAGGTATTCAGTTTTGTGGATCATACATCAAGGAAAATGCCAAGCACCATGTTGTTTAGTTCATTTTCTTGAGTGGCACTTGATTTTGTTTTTGTAAATTTACATCCCATAAAATGTCTGTGCCTGACCTCACAAGTAGTACAGTTTAAATGAGTTGAGTTGTGTGCAGCATGTGAAGTGACTTTCATGTTTACATTTAGAAGGAACATTGAAACTAAGGTCTTAGAAGTGGTACAGAAAACTGAAATGGTACCAGGGATGAAAAACTACAGGCTTTTGGAGAGACTGTTTGTAAACACAGCAGAGAAATTATATGGGGAGACTTGATTTGGATTGTTGTATAAGGCAATGCTGTTGAAAGGGTTAACATTAGAGACTGCATTAGCCTCCATCCCATCTGATAATTTCACATAGTCTTGGGTGGAGAATAAACCAAACTAACTCCAAACTCTGAGACCTAGGTCTCTGCTCCACCCTCTGCAACTGGATCCTCAATTTCCTGACCCACAGATTGCAATCAATGAAGATAGGCAACAGCATCTCCTCCGTGACAATCCTCAACACTGGTGCCTCACAAGGCTGCATACTCAACCTCCTACTATACTCCCTGTACACTCATGACTGTGTGGCCAAACTTCATCCAAGCTCCATCTACAAATTTGCTGACAACACCACCGTTGTTGTCCAGATATCAAACAATGATGAGACAGAATACAGGAAAGAGATAGAATGCTTGGTGGTGTGGTGTAAAGATAACAATCTTTCCTTCAACATCAGCAAAACTAAAAAGGCAATCATCAACTTCAGAAAGCAAGGATGGCACTCCCCTATCTATATCAATGGAGCTGAGGTCGAGATGGTCGTAAGTATCAAGTTCCTACGAGTGACAATCACCAAAAATCTGTCTTGGACCACTCACATTGATGTGACAGTCGAGAAGGCAGAACAATGCCTGTTCTTCTTCAGGAGGCTAAAGAAATTTGTTATGTTCCCTTAAGAGCTCTCAACAACCTTTACAGATGCAGCATAGAAAGCACTCTGTCTAGATGCCTCATGAGTTGGTACAGCAACTCTTCTGCACCAGACCAGAGAGTTGTGAACCCAAACCAATCTATCACACTAGCCAACCTTCCACATAGAATACATCACAATTCAATTCCAATACTGTGCTAAGTTGGATACCTTGAAGGTGACCATCAGCTGAGGAGCTACAGTTAGTTTTATTATATTTGGTTAAGAAGGGAA
Organism: Hemiscyllium ocellatum; assembly: GCF_020745735.1. Classification (NCBI taxonomy): domain Eukaryota; kingdom Metazoa; phylum Chordata; class Chondrichthyes; order Orectolobiformes; family Hemiscylliidae; genus Hemiscyllium; species Hemiscyllium ocellatum. The sequence continues at coordinate 51,039,394 of NC_083402.1, forward strand.
GATCAGCAAATATTGCTTTGAATTTTGCACTGACTCTTGCAAGGAAAATTATGGATGTCATATTAGGCTCATTGAACTCAAAAGTAATGTCAACAGCTCTTGACTGTTGCTAACTAGTCTGCCTAGACAGATATTGAAGAGTAATGACTTGAGTTTGTGTAGAACTATAACATTAAGAAGGGAAGGAGAATAATTACAAAAGAAATTTACATACATTGATTGTCTATTTACAAATATAGTAACATCAATTTTGGGGCAACTGAGAAAAGATGCCAGTATAATAAACTGCAGTGTACTGTCTGTTTTTCCAGCCTTTAACAGAATGAAGGCATTTGTTTCTTTACCTAAGAGCTAATGTACTTTTTTTTTATTTTGTGAATAATCAACCTTTTTAGAATTAGTTAATTTCCTGCTTCCTGAATTATGTCTGTTATGAATAATTGAAATTGTCATGTTTTAATGTATTCAATGTAAAAGATTATGCAAAAAACCCTTCAAATATGATAGACAACTTAAGCAATCTGGTGCCCACATCACTGAGTAAACTATGACATATGTGATATTAAAGTGTAGAAATCTATCAACCAAGAACATGAGATAACTGAAAGGGCAATGAATTTCTTGGAATCTGTGTGTGACAAAGGATACTAATAATGTAGCACTGTGTATCTAATCATGAGGATACTCAAATTATCTCCTAATTACACATTCCCCAATAAAATCAGTAGAAAATTGATTCAAAATATACTTGGATCACATCTCCATTGTTGACAGATGGATCTGCTTTTCAATAGACATTTTATACAATGGATTTGTAAAACAACATTCTACATAAATTGTAGTAACATCCGATTATGTGTGAATGTAAGAAATCTTACAAATGTTTTTATCCTGTGTCCTTTTGCTTTATTTACATGGAAGAATGTCAGACAGGAATGCATCAATCTGTGACAAATAATATGTTGTTACTTGGAAGCATTCCTTTGCAATCTAACATTATAAAGTGAAACTTTGTGCTATTCTCTCTATGTTCTCCAACATACCCAAATTTTTTATGTTTGTCAATCTGCATGATGTTAGAAATATTGAAGGCAAACTAACAGAATCTATCTTCATTTGACAAAATATGCACTCTTTATACTGACTGATAATTGAATTAGTTGACAATAACTGTACTTATTGTCTGAAATACTCCTGCTGTTTTCTGATACAGATATGCTGGGTCATGAGAAGGGAATCTGTTCTCTTTAAAATGTTTATATTGTAGCCTAAAAAGCAAAAACGTCAGATGTTGAAAATAAGAAACAAATGTAAAAATTACTGGACAAACACCTCAGCAAGCCTGGCAGCATCTGTGGAGAAAATTCAGAATTAACATTTCGGGTCCAGCGACCCATCTTCAGAACTGATTGAAGAGAGGAAAAGGTTGGTATATATGCTGAAGATGGATTGGGGGGAAGGTAGGTAGGTGTAGATGAAGCACAGTGAGAGGAAACAACAGTTGAACAGACAAAGGAATGGGTAAAGGTCTCCCCTGGGTGTATCAATAGCGGCTAATGAGATCATTAGTAGCTGACAATGGGATGATTATGATGGCAGCCCATGCGATGACAAGGTCTGGTGTGTAGAAGTTGGTGTAAGCAGATGGGAGAATGTGCTTAGGCCCTAAAATTATTGAACTCGCTATTAAGTTCCGTAGGCTGAAGAGTCCCTATGCAAAAGTGAGATGCTGACCTTCTCTGGAACAGTGATTCAATGGAGCATTACAACAAGCCCGTGTCAGAGATGTTGGCCAGGGAACACAGTAGTGTGTTGAAGTGGCAGATGACTGGAAGATCAGGGTCTTTTTTGCAGACACAACACAGGTGTTCTACAAAGTTGTCACCCAGTCTCAGGCAACTCTCTGTGTGGAGTTTGCACATTCTCCCAGTGTCTGGGTGGGTTTCCTCCGGGTGGTCCGGTTTCCTCCCACATTCCAAAAATGTGCAGGTCAGGCCGGTTGGGCATTCTAAATTGCCCATAATGTTAGGTGAAGGGGTGAATGTAGGGGAATGGGTCTGGGTGGTTGCGCTTCGGCGGGTCGGTGTGGACTCGTTGGGCCAAAGGGCCTGTTTCCACACTGCAAGCAATCTAATCTAATTTAACCTAGTCTGTGCTTTATTTCCCCAGTGTGGAGGGGACCACACTGTGAGCACCAAATATGATAGGGTTGAATGAAGTGCATGTAAATTGCTGTTTCACCTGCAAGATGTCTTTGTGTTCCTTGGATACTGAGGAGAGAAGAAATAAATGGGCATGTGTTACACTTTCTGTGATTGCAGGGGAAGGTGCAGTGGGTCTGTGGAGATTTGCTTGGAGTGATGAAGAAGTGGACAAAGGCATCCCAGAGGAAACAGTCCCAATGAGAGGCTGACAAAGGAGAGGATCCTTCACATCTGTCTGATACCTGATGTGAAGCACCCGATAACTAGGTAGCTACAATCAGTTCCAAGGAAGAATCTCTTAACCCAAAACCTTAACTTTTAAAAAAGTGGAGGTTGTTAGGGGTTGGGGTGGGGTGGGGGAGGTGGGGGTGGTGCTCAACAGGTCTGGCGGCATCTGTGGCGAGAAATCAGTTGGCGTTTTGGATTTGATGACCCTTCCTCAGAATGTTCTGAGGAGGCGTCACTCGATCCAAAACGTTGAATCTGGTTTCTCTCCCCGGGTGTGGCCGGGCCTGCTGAGCTTTTCCAGAAGTTTCTGTCTATAACTCTGTATTTACTACTTCTTTTGGCAGTTCATTCCACACATGAACTTCTCTGTGTGAAAAAGTTTCCCCACAGGTCCCTTTTCAATCTTTCTCCTCTCACCTTAAACCTATGCCCTCTAGTTTTGAACTTTGCTATTCACCTTATCTATGCACTCATGAATTTATCAATTTCCATAAGGTCAACCTGCAACCTCTTATGCTCCAGTGGAAAATGTCCCAGCAGATCCTTAATTCGAACAATCCAGTTCCAGCAACATCCTGGTAAATGTTTTTGATCCCCTTGCCAACCTTCCAACCTCTGCTTAACAAGAATCTAGGCAAACATGAGGACTGCAAATGCTGGTAACCAGAGTTTAGATTAGAGTGGTGCATGTCAGGCAGCATTTGAGGAGCAGGAAAATTGATGTTTCAGGCAAAAGCCCTTCATCAGGAATGGAGCAACAAGAATCTACCTATCTCTGCCTTAATATTTACTGACTTTACTTCCACCACTTTTCAAGAACACTCATAGCTTTCTGTATGAAGATATTTTACCTAATCTCTTTGAGATGGTGACCCCGGTTTGTTTTCTTCCATCACTGGACACATTTACTCATTTATGATTCTTTAGAATTTTGTATGTTTCAATCAAGTTGTCTCTATTGCTCTAAACTTCAGATATATGCTTAACCTGTCTAACCTTTCTTCATCAGGCACCCTGCTTGTTGAAGGTACTAGGCAAAAAGTGAGGACTGCAGCTGCTGGAGATCAGAGTCTAAGTTAGAGTGGTACTGGAAAAGCACAGCATCTGAGGAGCAGGAAAATCGACGTTCCAGGCAAAACCCCGTCATCAGGAATGAAGGCAGGGAGACTCCGAGGTGGGGAGATAAATGGAAGGGGGTTGGGGCTAGGGAGAAGGTAGCCAAGAGTGCAATAGGTGGATGGAGGTGGAGATGAAGGTCAGAGAGGAGGGTGGAGCAGATAGGTGAGTAGGAAGATTGGCAGGTAAGTCGTGTCATGAGGATGGTGCTGAGCTGGAAGGTTGGATTTGGGGTAAGGTGGGGGGAGAGGAAATGAGGAAACTGGTGAAGTCCACATAGATGCCCTGGGGTTGAAGTTTTCTGAGGCAGAAGATGAGGCGTTCTTCCTCCAGGCATCAGGTGGTGAGAGAGTGGCAATGGAGGAGGCCCAGGACCCGAAATGTTGATTTTCCTGTTCCTCAGCTGCTGCCTGACCTGCTGTGCTTTTCCAGCATTACTCTAATCTAGACGTTGGAGGTACTGGTCTAGTTAGCATTGTCCTAACTGCCTCCAACGCATATACATCTGTTTTTCATTAAATAAGATAACTAGTTCTGTGCACAGTACTCTAGGTGTGATCTCACCACTACCCTGTATAAATGGAACATAATCTCCCCTCTATAGCATTCCGAACCCATTGGCACATCACTCATTGCATCTTGCCAGCTTGAAAAATACCTATTTATGATTATTTTCTTCTACTCATGCTAATATGCTACCCTCCTCACCTTGAACTTTAATTATCCACAGTACCTTGAGTGGCTTGTTATCATATGCCTTCTGGAAATCTAAGTACATTTCAACACCCATACTCTTTCATCCACAGAATGTGTTACTTCCTCAAATCATACCAGGAGATTGGTTAAATATGCTTTCCCTTTCACAAAACTATGTTGACTTTGTTTAATTAACTGGAATTTATCCAAATACCTGGTATTAATCACTTTAATAATAACTTCTCACATTTTCCAATGACAGATGTTAAGCGAACTGACTTGTAGCTGCTTTCTCTTTTGAACAGGAGAGTTACATTCACGACCGTCAAATCTAATAGGACCATCCCTGAATCCAAGAGTTTTGCAAAATGAAAACAAATGCATCAGCTGGCTCACTAGCCATTTCTTTTAAAACCACAAAATAAAGTCCATCAGGTTGAGGGCACTATATTCACCAGCCTGCAGTCCAGCAATTTATTCAATACCACCTCGATAGTGATTGTGATTTTCCAGACTTCCTCCTTCCCTTTCATTTCCTGATTCTGGGATGTTGCTTGTATCCTCTACGGTAAAGACTGATCAAAAATGCCCATTCAACTCATCTGTCATTTTCTTGTTTTTTGTCATTAATTCCCCAGACTGACTTTCTATAGGATTAATGTTCACTTTATTAGCTCTACCTTTTATTTTCAAAATATTTATTAATTTATTAGCTATGAAACATTGTTCTGCATATCAAAGACTTAAGTATGGATGGGAACTTACTGAGTAAATTATTGAATCCCAGTGGCAGTCTATTAGTTAAAGGCTGTCAACCCATTTATCCCTATTTTCCAGTTGCTGTTAGCTAGTCAATCATTTGTTCATGCTTGGTACCTTATTCTCAGTCACAAACTCATTTTTTGTGGAGTAACTTCTGATGTGGCACCTTTACATGCTTTGGAAATCCACGTACACTATCTTAACAAATCCCTTTCATCTACATTTCTTACTGCTCGCTCAAAAAACTCAAAATTAGTCATTTGGTTGTTCAGAATTTAATTATTGCTAAAAACAGGACGGAATTTGCCTAAGCTTTTCATCTCAAACGTTTAGGTCAATTTGCAAAAATACTGATTTAGAGGGAAAATTAATATTTGTATTGTAAGATGGGAGTTTGCTGATTAGTTGACAAGTGGACACTGGTTGATAGAACTGTTCCAATGGAGAATATACCAATTAATGCCTACCCTGAATAACTTCTCTTTTCAATCCTCCCACTTCCTCCAAACTAAAGGAGTTGCCATGGGCACCCGCATGGGAGACACCTCCTCCAGGATTTTCACTTCCCCGGTCCCCAACGCCTTATTTTCACTATGGACATCCAGTCCCTGTACACCTCCATCCCCCATCACGAAGGACTCAAAGCCCTCCGCTTCTTCTTTTCCCGCCGCACCAACCAGTACCCTTCCACTGACACCCTCCTTCGACTGACTGAACTGGTCCTCACCCTGAATAACTTCTCTTTTCAATCCTCCCACTTCCTCCAAACTAAAGGAGTTGCCATGGGCACTCGCATGGGCCCCAGCTATGCCTGCCTCTTCGTAGGATATGTGGAACAGTCCATCTTCCGCAACTACACTGGCACCACCCCCCACCTTTTCCTCCGCTACATCGATGACTGTATCGGCACTGCCTCGTGCTCCCACGAGGAGGTTGAACAGTTCATCAACTTTACTAACACCTTCCATCCCGACCTGAAATTCACCTGGACTGTCTCAGACTCCTCCCTCCCCTTCCTAGACCTTTCCATTTCTATCTCGGGCGACCGACTCAACACAGACATCTATTATAAACCGACTGACTCCCACAGCTACCTGGACTACACCTCCTCCCACCCTGCCCCCTGTAAAAACGCCATCCCATATTCCCAATTCCTTCGTCTCCGCCGCATCTGCTCCCAGGAGGACCAATTCCAACACCGCACAGCCCAGATGGCCTCCTTCTTCAAGGACCGCAGATTCCCCCCAGACGTGATCGACGATGCCCTCCACCGCATCTCCTCCACTTCCCGCTCCTCCGCCGTTGAGCCCCGCTCCTCCAACCGCCACCAAGACAGAACCCCACTGGTTCTCACCTACCACCCCACCAACCTGCGCATACAACGTATCATCCGCCGCCATTTCCGCCACCTCCAAACGGACCCCACCACCAAGGATATATTTCCCTCCCCTCCCCTATCAGCGTTCCACAAGGGCCACTCCCTTCGTGACTCCCTTGTCAGATCCACACCCCCCACCAACCCAACCTCCACCCCCGGCACCTTCCCCTGCAACCGCAGGAAATGTAAAACTTGCGCCCACACCTCCACACTCACTTCCCTCCAAGGCCCCAAGGGATCCTTCCATATCCACCACAAGTTCACCTGTACCTCCACACACATCATCTATTGCATCCGCTGCACCCGATGTGGCCTCCTCTATATTGGTGAGACAGGCCGCTTACTTGCGGAACGCTTCAGAGAACACCTCCGGGCCGCCCGAACCAACCAACCCAATCACCCCGTGGCCCAATACTTTAACTCCCCCTCCCACCCCACCGAGGACATGCAGGTCCTTGGACTCCTCCACCGGCAGAACACAACTACACGACGGCTGGAGGAGGAGCGCCTCATCTTCCGCCTGGGAACCCTCCAACCACAAGGTATGAATTCAGATTTCTCCAGCTTCCTCATTTCCCCTCCCCCCACCTTGTCTCAGTCGGTTCCCTCAACTCAGCACCGCCCTCCTAACCTGCAATCCTCTTCCTGACCTCTCCGCCCCCACCCCACTCCGGCCTATCACCCTCACCTTGACCTCCTTCCACCTATCCCACCTCAATCGCCCCTCCCCCTAGTCCCTCCTCCCTACCTTTTATCTTAGCCTGCTTGGCTCTCTCTCTCTTATTCCTGATGAAGGGCTTATGCTCGAAACGTTGAATTCTCTATTCCTGAGATGCTGCCTGGCCTGCTGTGCTTTGACCAGCAACACATTTGCAGCTGTGATCTCCAGCATCTGCAGACCTCATTTTTTACTCTTAATTGCAGCCACTTGCTTTAAGACCATACAATGCATGCCATCCAGTCTTGGGGAATTGTCAGCTTTTAGGTCTTGTACGATTTCCACCATCTTTTCCTGCTGCTGCTGATGACTGTTCCTCCCACCCTTTTGTTTCTTATTTTTGAAATAACTTTGGGCAGTTTTTTTGTAACATTTTCAGCAGTGAAGGTAGACATAGAATGCTTGTTTATTGCCTTGACCATTTTCTGTTTTTTGTTAATTCACTCGACAAAAAGAATTAGTGCTAGCTTTAGCTACTTGTAGTTACATATTTATAGAAACTCCAGTTCTGCGTCCTTTTTTGTTTGTCATTTATATAAATGGTTGAGATGAGAATATAGAAGGCATGATTAGTAAGTTTGTCTACAATGCTGAAACTGATGACATTGTAGATGGTGAAACAGGTTTTCTAAGATTACAGTAGACTCTTGATTAAATAGGTCAATGAGCTGAAAAGATGGAGTTCAATCTGGATAAATACAAGGTATTGCACTTTGGTACAACAAACAATTAATAGTAAGACCTTGGGTAGTGTTGTGGAACAGAGGGACCGAGGCATGCAGATATGTAATTCATTGATGTTTGAGTTACACATAGATAGGGTGGTTAAAAAGCCACTTAACACGGTTGCCTTCATTACTCAGTCCTTTGAGGATAGGAGTTGGGAAGTCATGTTGAGGTTGTATAGAACATTGGTGAGGCCTGTTCTGGAAAACTGTGCCCAGTTCTGGTCACTCAGTTATAGGGAGAATATTTATCAAGTTGTAGAGGGTTCAAAAGAGATTTACCAGGATGTTCCTGAATATGGAAAGTTTGAGTGGACTGTCAGGGGATGAGAGACAATCCAGATAGAAGGTTATAAAATAATAGAGGAATAGACAGAGTTAATGGTAGTTGTCCTTTCCCGAGGATGGGGGATTTCAAGACAAGCAAGCACATTTTTAAGGCGAGAGGAGAGAGATTTAAAAAAGACATGAGAGGCACATTTTTTACACAAAGAGTAGTTCATGTGTGGGATGAACTTGCAGAAGAAGTGGTGGATATGGGTACAATTACAATGTTTAAAAGACATTTGGCTAGATACACGAATGGGAAAGGTTTGGAGGGTAATGTGCCAGGAGCAGGGACTCATTTTGTTTGGGATTATGTTTGGTATGGATTGGTTAGACCGAAAGGTCTGTTTCCATGCTGTATGACTCTATGCTTTCCCTGCACTGATGCTGCCAGACCTGTTCACTTTTTCCAGCAATTTCTGTTTTTTTGTATATGTTCTAGTGAATGATTTTTCCCTTGTGAAGAAGACTCTACAAACATGCTGCCCAATAATGATCATACTTCTTATTAACCAATGAAAGGCTTTTGTATTATATCTGTTATATATTAAGGAGAGCAAAGGCTCGTACTTTCCAAAGGTGGCTTTTCTTTTGTCCCATGAGAGACAAAACTAATAGATGTTTCCAATAAATGAAGTTGATCTGACTTCAGGCTTCTCTGCCATATCAGTCTCTTGCCATGGAAGGTGTAACAAATAAGGGAGAATACTGGCATTTTAGAGTACATTTCCAAAGCATCTTACACTTTAGAGTGCCTAATACATTTTGTACATTTCAAGGTTACATGGACAAAAATCTTACCTTTTTTATATAATGTAGGATATTAGAAGAAACAAGTATATGAATATAGACTTAGGCCAACACAGCACTGTAAAATAATCCCTCACTCTGTGACATCTAGGCGTAGGAATGAAAAGCAATTTATTTTACTTTTTTATAGTGCTGGAGTGCACTAAACACAATGGATATTTTGTACATTTTGAAGATAGAATTTGTGGAATATTTATGTGTTGGCTTCACTTATTTTATGATACCTTCATTATTTTAATTTAATTATTTATTACAGCCAGTGGTTTAATTTCACATCCAACTATAAATTAATACAAAAATACATCTGTTTAACTAAAACTAAAAATGTTTTAGCACGTAAAGTTGTTTTAGAAATGACCTTCCTAATTAATGTTAGATTGTTCGGCTAGTTTAACTGTAAAGACATGATTAGAATGTTATTTTCATCAAGCAATCTTTAAGAAGTAAGTTTTCTTTACTTAATGGTTATTTAGTTTATTTGATTGTTTTTCAATAAGCTTGACCTCATCATTAAAATGCCTCATTGTTTCATGGCACCACCCTTACTCTGGATATCTACTTGACTACAACATTTAAGCAAGGGATGGCAAAAATGTTTACAACATCTACTTCATGACAGGAGCTGACAAGTGCAAATGAGCAATTTCTTAATCCAATCTATTATCACTATCAGCCTAACTCAGCAACTGCAGTAGCAGAAATCCAGCTGGAGGAAATTGAATGTTGATGGGTTCAAACACCCTGTGAAGAAAGACCTATTCACAACCTCACAGTGCCTCACAACTTGGTGGTGATCACCAACAAGTATCACAGAAAGACCCCAGCATCTGGTCAGCCTTTAAATCCATCATAAATAGCTCTTGTGAGGAGATGTTTGGTTTTTCTGTGAGGAAACATCAGGACTGGTTTGACCAGGAGATCTCAAAGCAATAAAATGCACTGCAAGGATCTCATAAATTAGATGCACTATCACTTGCACACCAGATGAACCAGGTCTTCTGAAAAATGAAGGCTGAAGTCCAACAAAAATCTAAGGATGAGCAGAAAACACAGCAGTTTAATGAAAGCCATGTTGTCCGCAAGCAGAGCTAAATACAGCCCAAGCACCCAAGGACCCACCTCACTGAGAGCCAAGAATGGAGTGACAATCATCAAGAAGCACTTTGAGGATCTCCTTAACTAAGAGTGAGTCTTTGACGACATCCAATAACATGCCAACTGCTGCCAGATCAGCACAGCCCTAGCCTGACATGACATTGAAAAGGCTATCCCAGAGCTGAGAACTAATGAGGTTGCAGGTGCAGACAGAATCCCCATCTGAAATACTGAAAAATGGCAGAGAAGGACTTTTGTCATGAATACATAACCTTATTTCCTTCATCTGAAGGGGAGAGGGAGTGGATATGCATATCAGTGGATCTCTTAATTGCTGGAATTGCAACCATCTTCAAGAAAGGAGACAAGCTGAAAAGTGGTAATTACTAGGTGCTCTCTCTGCTGTCTATCACAGAGGGATCTTTGCAAAAACGCATCCCCAGTCATCTTCCCCCAGTGATTGAAGAATTCCTCCATGCGTCAGAGTGTGGTTTCCATCTATCAAGAGACAATGGATATGATCTTCGTAACAAAACAAATCCAAGGGAAATGCAGAGGGCAGGAACAAACGTTATCATGATCTTTTTCAACCTCAAAAAGGCTTTCAGTTCTGTCAGCCAGCAGGGACTATGGAGCACTCTCCCCAAATTTGACAGCCTGTCTCTGGGGACATGCCTGTAGCCCAGTGGCCATTACTCCTGGTGGCACTGCTGAGACAAGAGAGCTGCCAGATAGTTCATGAGCTGGCAGACTTTAGAATATAGAATTCCTCCCTGTTAGGGGTATAAGGTCCTGTCTCAAACCAATTAATTGATTGAATTTTGTTCAATACTTCTCAGACCACCTGACCAAGCATAGGTACTCTCAAACAGACTATTTATCCTCGGTCACTGTCTCAGCATGTCCTCCCAGCAATGGTCTTTGATGGGGTATCGGGAAAGCAACAGCTGCAGCTTTCAGTCTGCAGCATGGTTGGGAGAAAAAGCATTGGTTACAGAGACAGGAAATGATGCCCATTGTGATTTTGACAATGACAGGAGGCCTTTTGGCAGGCCACCCACTTCACCCAGCATCTCATTGTGAGGGCTCATTAGTTCTGTCCTCTGTTTCATCTCATCAACATTTCCATCCGAGGTCTCTGCAGCAGTATACATCTGCCATGGTAACTTGCTGTGAGCTTGCAAGCAAATCATTCCCTAACCTAGCTACAGCCTACTCATACCTGATGACTCACCATGTGTCGATCCTAACTTTATATTCACCTCCGAGGGAACGTGCATGGCAACATGTGAGTTGGTGACTATAATCAGGGTTTGTGGATTAGGGTATCTACATCAGTGGTTTGCTGCTGCTTTCCATTCAGGCTTTTTTATTCATTAATAGGACGAGGGCGTCATTGGCCAGACCAACATTTATTGCCTGTTCTTAATTGCCTGGACGGCACTTAAGATTCAACCACATTGCTAGGAGTCTGGAGTTACATGTAGGCTAGATCAATTAAGGATTGCAACTTCCTTCCTGAAAAGATATTAGTGAACCAGATGGGTTTTCCCAATAATCGACAATGGATTCATGGACATCATTTGACTCTTACTTCCAGATTTTGTTTTTATTGAATTCAAATTCTACCATCTGTCGTGGCAGGATTTGACCCCATGTCATTGTCTATCTCGTTGGAGTAATAGTCCAGCAATAGTACTGTTAGACTATCTCCTCCCAGTAGTTGAGAAGGCAAGAGGTTCTGCAGGAAATCAGAAAGGAAAGATGATTGAGAAAGCAGCTGGGATGGGTGACAAGTAAGATGGCCACTGTATCCACCATCAGCAGCTGACTCATGCTGCCAATCACAAGCTGGGTGGCCAGGGCTAATCTATTTCTAGCACCATACTTCTCATTAATGAACTGTTAGAAATTTATTCAGCACCCATCATTTTCCTCTTAATGTTATTCCTCAGTCTGCATCCTGTGCCAAATCCTGCTAATCAGAACAGCTGGAATGATGAACAAGTAAGAATTCTGTTGCTTGCAATTTTGCAAACAACCTTCCAGAATTGCAAGACTATCCCAGTCATAGGAACCTACCAGGTTGACAAGTATTCCTCAATCTTAAGCATTCACTCTCTCCACCACCAAGGCTACAGTATCTACCATTGACAAAGTATGTTGCAGTGTGTCACCAATAAGATCTCAAAAGCCTATGACTTCTACCACATAACAGGACCATCATCCACAATATTCCCTCTAAATCAAATCTCAACCTGATGTGGAAATAGGTTGCCTCTCTCTCATCATTGCTGAGTCAAAATCCTGGAACCTCCTCCTAATAGCATTGTGTGCATACCTACACAATCTGGCTAAAGAAAGTGGCTCACTACCACCTCGAAAGAGCAATTAGAAATGAGCAATAAACATTGGTGCTGCTAGTGATACCCACAGCTGGTGAATGAATAACATACAATCAGCTTCTGCAATTTATCATCCATAGAGGAAGTCAGAAAAATCAATACCATATGTAGAAAATCATAAAAATTCAAAAGAGGCTAACTAATCACCTTTGGTATATCAATATAATTTGTCAAAAAGTGGGAAGACAATGGAATATGATTTTAGATGAGGAAATAGTCGGAATAGAACTATTAGTCCTTGACTGTGGCTTCAGGGCAGGGAACTTTTTAATGCTACATTGCAATGCTACTGATATTTATACATCTTTAAATAAATAATTCAACACTGCCGAACTTAGCCAAGATCAGCTTAGAACTTCTTTTTGACTATTTCCAGGTAGAGGGACTTGTATTCATTCAGTTGTGGGACGCGGGTGTCACTGGCTAGCCAACAGTGATAGCTCATCTCTATTTGCCCTTCAGAAGGTGGTGGTGAGCTGCCTTCTTGAATCACCGCAGTCCACTTGTTGTGGGTTGACCCACAATGCCGGGAGGGAGGGAATTCCAGGAGTTTTAACCAACAATTATGAAGGAACAGCGGTATATTTCCAAGGCAAGGTGGTGAGTGGCTTGGAGGGGAACTTCCAGTTGGTGGTGTCCCCAAGTACCTGCTGCCCTTGTCATTCTAGGTGGAAGTGGTAGTGGATTTGGAAGGAGCTGTCTAAGGATCTTTAGTGAATTTCTGCAGTGCATCTTGTAGACAGTACACACTGCTATTCACCAGTATGCAAGCTCCCAGACTTAGTAGGGGCATGTTAGATAGAGGGATGATAACTGAATGCTAGGCACCTACTAAGTTGTCAATGAAACACCAGGGAGCAAGCAGATGGGCAGAATAAAGTTCGCATCAAGATACCGCAGTCAGAGCCCAGGAACTGCAGGTCTTGAGGTCCATCTCATAAAGTTTGATTGTCTTAGGCAAAGGAAATGGCACAGCAAAACATTTGAGTTAAGGGAAGGAACTCACAAGAGGGATGGCTCAACAGATGAGTTAGCCTGCTTTTAAAATAGAAAAAACAAGATTAGTTAAAGATACATTGGACAATATAGTGGTCTAAATATTCCAAACAGCATCGGAAACTCTATTTCTGTGTTAGAGATTCATGGACATGGGTCTCCTGTTATGAACTTGCCCAGGAGCCCTTAAATCCAGCAGCAAAGAAGATCTTCATATAAACCATGTCACCATTTTCACCAGTTAATGTGATGTGTTCGAAGATTTAAATGTCTAGAAGCACTACCAGATACACTTGGCAGCTCCTGGGAAAGGGTAAATGTGAAAGACAAGTGTGTGGTTAGGATGACATTTGGTTGAGGGGTCACAGGTGGGGATATGGTTGGTGTGCTAGGTAGGCAAGGGAGGGTAATATGCAAGATGGTGGAGGTAGGTCGCATTCCTAATGTGTGAAAATCAAAGGACTTCCAATTGGTAGCATGGGTAGTGTGCCAGATGAGTGGGGTTCGAGGTTGATATCAAGTGAGTGAGGTAAAAGGTGGGTGAGGTAGTTCAGGTACCAGATGGCAAAGTTCTTAGTGGGGAGGATGCCATGCGAGTGAGGTCAGTAGTGTGTGTAGAGTGATTGATGGGTAAGGTGCTAGGGTTCCCAATAAGTGAATGATTGCTCACAGTAGGTCAGAGATCAAGGGGCTGTCAGGTCTGGAGGCAGAGAAGTTGGTATTTGTTGAGTTTGACAGGTCGGGGTGTCAGTTTGTTTGAAGGCAGGCTGGCATGTCCTGGCAAGAGGGTGAAGGACTATGAAACATTTATGCCAGGTTTGCCAGGGCAGGCAGTTACGGTCATTATGTACCGCACTTGACACAAAAAATACTCTGCAGTCTAGATTAGAGTGGTGCTGGAAAAGCACAACAGGTCAGGCAGCATTCCGAGGAGCAGGAAAATCAATGTTTCGGGCTCATGAAGGGTTTTTGCCCGAAACATCGATTTTCCTGCTCCTCGGATGCTGCCAGATCTGCTGTGCTTTTCCAGCACCACTCTAATCTAGACTCTGGTTTCCAGCATCTGCAGTCCTTGTTTTCACCAAAAATACTCTGCAGCCAGGTTTAATCTTTCATGAGAAACAGGATACAGAATGTAAAACCTCTTCAGGAGATGAAGATGAGGAGGAACGTCATGTAGCCAGTGCATCACCAAAGAGGCACATCACTCCTTTGGCTGCCCTCATAAAAATTCTGTTCGGTTTTGCCACTGCACTTGGCTGGTAATCAAAGTCACTATCACCCTCAACATCTGGCAGTCCATATATTAAACACACATAACAGCTTCCTCTTGTGACTTGCCCAACTTTAAACTATCTTAAAATCTTTTGTCAGCCCCTATTGTTTAAGACATGTCTTGCTGCTTGTCACTTCTGAAATAACAGGCAAAACTTTACAAGATGGCAAAGAGATGCAACTAAATAATTGCAACTTGGCTCTGTAATGATACTATGGCATTGCGAGCTTTTTTTGTAAGAAGAGAGGTTGAGACAGAGTCGCCCAATGGCCTATTCCAAGCTAATAAAGTAAACAGCTTGTGAAATTTTGTTTTCTTTTGCAAGTTGAAACAATAGAAGCAACATGAATGGGTGGATTCAGGCTCCAAAGAACCAAGGTCTGAATCTAGCTTTCAGTAGTTGTTGGAGTTTTGAAGCTGCCATACGTCTCTCCCTGTGATAGCAAAATGCTTATGTTATCATGTTCTCTTCTAGAATTTTCTCTTGATGTTCTTTCCTCCTGGACTGGAGACATATTGCATGGAACAGTTGCTGTTCAGTAGGTAAATAATCTATCATTCCATTGTTTTCCAATAGGGCAATAATTAAACCAATTCTTCTTTCTTTGATTTATATTTTAACTGCAGAATAAGAATAAAGTGTGTCTCGCTTAAAGCCGAGTAGTATAACCAACCAATCTGCATCTGGAATACAAAAACTTACACTTTCCTTTAAATAAGGAAATGTTAGGGTCAAGGCTATCTCCTTCATGCATTTGAAGGGCATTTGATTTTGTCCATAACTAAGTGAGGGCTCTAGTTGGGATCCAAATCTCTAATTCCAGGTGGGAATTTGGATTCTTATATTCAAAGACAATGAGTGGAGTGATTTTTTTGTTTTCCGAGTGTTGCATTCAGTTAGTTTAAACAAGGTGTGCCTTGTGTAGCAATGTCGCTTTCAGTCACTAAGACTTTCCTGGATGTGGAAGAAATCACTTCAGGCGTTTCACAGAAAGTGAGCAAGGCAAGTTTTTGGAATTCACAAACAAGTTGAAGTTGATGTTACCTGTAAGTGTGAGGAAAGGAGAGATAATTTTGGCAATATCTCTTCATTTATGATAGCCAATAATGCACAGAATCCTTGAAAATGACTAAAATCCAACTGCAAATGAAGAAGCTTGAAGGAAGTGAAACAGTTTGAGTTCTGATAAAAAATAACAAAAGGAAAAAGGGAGAGTTTTTAACCTTCAGAAGTTGGAAATGGAAGGCTTTAAATGATGCAGGCCAAAGGTAGGAATAGTGATGGGGACAGTGATGAAATAGCAAACCCATCACAGTCAAAAGCCTAGTGGGGATCTGGTTAAGTAAGTGCAAGCATTGCTGAAGCTTGGTGAGAAGCCAAACCTTTTCAATTTAATTTGAGAAAATAGGACAACAAAAGAAATGTGTGTATTGTTGATTCAAACAAAATTAGTAGGTACAGCTAGTGAGATATTTACATCACCATCAGAGGAGTTATCTGAGGTGTATGATGAGGTGAAAAAAGCCATCTTAAGTGCATATGAGCTAGTGTCAAAATCTACAGACATTTTACGAATCTAGGGAAGGAGTCTGGTCAAACATACTTAGAGTCTGAAAGGATCAAACAAGTAACTTTCATAGATGGATAAGGATATTGAAAATAGGTCAGAAATATGATGCTCTTAGAGAGGCTCTTAATGTGGAGGAGTTCAAAAATTTACTTCCTGCAGGAGTGAGAACTCATGTAGGAGAGCAGACAGTTAAAGCTGCAAGATGATCACAGAAATGACATGATTATGAGTTAGTTCACAATTCAATAAAGTTTTACTTCTGACATCAATTTCAATCTGTGAGGGATAAAAATTGGGGAAAAGAGAAATTCGCAGGCAATAAAGGGGAAGGAGATCTCATTGAAGATAATAAACCTAGTTTACTACAGCTTAGAAAGGAAACCCATATGGGAGAAGAGAAATAAAAAACATCAGGCATTTTCACTGAAATAAAGTGGACACACAAAGCCACAGTGTTAGAAAAGAAAAAAAAGTAGTGGGAAAACAGATGTGGTAAAACAAGATAAGCCAATGGAGCTTATTAAAGTGGTAAAAGAGATCCCACTGGATGCTAAAGAGCTACAAAAGAATGTACAGCCTGGTCGGGTGTTGGTTAATAAGAAGGCATCAGATCTCTTTAAAGCATTGACCTCTGTGGGTCAGGTTTACTCGTGTACCAGGAGAAATATGAGCATTTTCAGAGATACAGGAGTAAGCCAATCTTTGAAAGTGAGACTTGAGGAAGTATGTACTTCAGAAGGAGAATTTCCAGGAAGAGTAGTAACATGTAGAATTCATGGTGAGAAGAGTCGTGTTCCATTGTATAAGGTGAGGTTGGAAAGTCTGGTGAAAAATAGTGAAATGATGGTAGAGTAAGAGAGAAATTCTCCATTCCAGAAATACAGTTTTTCCTCAGGAATTATATAACTGGATCACAGGTGGGAGTGAGGTCTACTGTGGTTGAAAGGCTAGTGGAAAATCAGAAAACTGAAATGTTACAGGGACTATATCCTGGGAAGTTTCCTGACAGTGTGGTCACAAAGTCACAAAGCCACAGGTGGAAATGGGGGGAGAAATCAAAGAATAAAGGTAAGGAAGTTAAAGTTCAATTATCAGAAACTATCTTTGATCAAATAGTTGAGAAAGAAAAAACAAGAACAGGTGAAGGACAAAGTGGATTTTTTTTTAGTTCAGAGATATTAGTTGAATTACAGCAAAAAGATGAAGAAAAAGGCAGTTGTCTCAAAAATCATACACAAAAAAAGAATCTGAGTGATTCCCATAATGTCACTATCTTAAAGATGAAGTCTTGATGAGGAAATGGAAACTATCACATACTCAGGAGACGAGAAATGGACAGAAATTCATCAAGTTATATTACTGGTGGATTATTGAAAGGAGGTTTTCCCAGTAGGAGGTCATTTTGGAATAAGGAAAACTGGAGCCAAAATACAAAAACATTTTTATTGGCCCGGACTCCAGAGAAATGTAGAGGCGAGAGTGTGGTGCTAGAAAAGCACAGCATGTCAGGCAGCATCCAAGGAGCAGGAAATCGACATTTTGGACAAAAGCCCTTCCTCAGGAATGAGGCTGGGAGCTTGGGGGTGCGAGATAGATGGGAGGGGAATGGGGCTGGGGGGAAGGTAGCTGAGAGTGCAATAGATTGATGGGTGGGTAATGTCCTTGGCAGAGTGGGAGGGGGAGTTGAAGTGTTCGGCCACGTGGCAGTGGGGTTGGTTGGTGTGGCTGCCCCAGAGATGTTCTCTGAAGCGCTCTGTAAATAGGTATCTTGTCTCCCCAATGTAGAGGAGACTGCATTGGGAGCAACAGATACAGTAAGTGACTGTGTGAAAGTGCAAGTGAAACTTTGATGGATGTGGAAAGCTCCTTTAGGGCCTTGGATGGAGGTGAGGGGGGAGGTGTGGGTGCAGGTTTTGCAATTCCTGCGATGGCAAGGGAGGGTGCTGGGAGGGCAGGGTGGGTTGTTGGGGGGTGTGGACCCGACAAGGTAGTCACAGAGGCAATGGTCTTTACAGAAAGTGGATCGGGGTGGGGAGGGAAATGTATCTCTGATATATCCCTGACTCTTACAGTTGCAAGAAATGTGTCCAGCTGCAGCTCCTGTTTGAAGGCATGATGGCTCTGGAGCTGCGGATGGACACATTGTGGAGCATCCGCGATGCTGAGGAGATCATGGATAGCACGTTTAGTGAATTGATCACGCAACAAATTAGAATTGCTGAGGGAGACAGTGAATGGGTGACCAAAAGGCAGAGAAAGAATAGGAAGGCAGCGCCAGTGTCCCCTGCGGTCATCTCCCTCCAAAACAGGTACACTGTTTTGGATACTGTTAGGGAGAGCTCAACAGCGGAGGGCAGCAGAGGCCAGGATCATGGCACCGTGGTGGGCTCTGCTGGGCTTGAAGGTGGGAAGAAGACTTGAAGGGCCATCGTCCTAAGGCATTCTATTGTAAGGGGAGTAGATAGGTGGTTCTGTGGCTAAAAACGAGACTACTGGATGGTATGGTGCCTCCCAGGTGTTTGGATCAGGGATTCACTGATCGGCTGCAGAGCATTCTGAAAGGGGAGGGTGAACAGCCAGTTGGCATGGTGCATAAAGATAACAATGATGTAAGTAAAAAACAAGATGTGGTCCTGAAAGCAGAATTCAGGGAGCTAAGGGAGAAGTTAATGAGAACGACTTTAAAGGTAGTGATCTCAGGATTGCTACCAGCGCCACATGCTAGGCAGGGTAGAAATGAAAGAATAGGCAGGATGAACACATGGCTTGAAGGATGGTGTAGAAGGGAGAAATTCAGATTTGTAGGACAATGGACTGGCTCTGGGGAAGGTGGGACTATTACAAATTGGATGGTCTACACTTGAACCAGATTGGAACTAATGTCCTGTGGGGAGTGTTTGCTATTGCTGTTGGGGAGAGTTTAAACCAATGTGGCAGGGGGCTGGGAACCAGAAGAGAAGACTAGTAGACAGAGAGGTGGAAACTAGAGACTGTAAAGAACAGAATCATGAAGTTAGCATTACCAAGGGGAAGAGTAAGTAGAGAGCAGATGAACGCAATGGAACTGGTGGTCTGAAGTGCATATGCTTTAATGTAAGGAGTATAGTGGGTAAGAGAGATGAACTTAGGGCTTGGATTGGTGCCTGCTAGTATGATGTCAAAGCAATCACAGAGACTTGGTTGAGGGAATGGCGTGATTGGCAACTATATGTTCCAGGATATAGATGCTTCAGACAGAACAGGGAGGGAAGTAAAAGGGGGGAATGAGTTGCATTGCTGGTCAGGGATGATGTCATGGCTGTGCTAAAGGAGGACACTATGGAGGGAATAGGTAATGAGGCATTATGGGTAGAGCTGAGAAATAAGAAGTGTGCAGTTATATTGTTGGGACTGTGCTACAGGCCTCCCAACAGTGAGCATGAGATAGAAGAACAAATAGGTAAACAGATTATGGAAAGATGAAGAGGCTACAGGGTGGTAGTGAGGGAGACTTTAATTTTCCCAACATTGACTGGGATACACTTAGTGTCAGAGGTCTATACGAGGAAGAAACTGTAAGGAGCATTCAGGACAATTTTCCAGAGCAGTATGTCAATAGTCCAACTAGGGAAGGGGCCATATTGGACCTAGTTCAGGCCAGATGGTAGAAGTTGTAGTGGGGGATTTCTTTGGGAATAGTGACCACAATTCTGTAAGTTTTAGAATAATTGTAGACAAAGATGAGAGTGGGCCTAAGGGAAGAGTACTAAACTGGGCCAAGGCCAATTACCAAAATTTGGCAGGAGCTGGGAAATGTGGATTGGGGGCAGCTATTTGAAGGGAAGATCACATTTGATATGTGGGAGGCTTTCAAAGATAAGTTGAAGATAGTGAGGATAGGCATGAACCTTTGTAAACAAGGGATAGGAAAGGCAAGATTCGTAAACAGTGGATGACAGGAGAAATTGTGTAACTAGCCAAGAGGAAAAGGGAAGTGTAAATAAGGCCCTGGCAGCTAAGAATGGAATATCGGAAGAGTAGGACCCGTCTTAAACGATGAATCATGTGGGCTAAAAGGAGTCATGAAATAACTTCAGCAAGCAAAAGTAAGGAGATACCCAAGGCCTTTTATTCATATATAAGAGGCAAGAGGGTACCTGAAGAAAGCATTGGTCCACTAAATGATAAGGAGGGAAGGTTATGTGTCGGATCTGAGAAAATGGGTGAGATTCTTAACGATTACTTTGTATCAGTGTTCACTGAGGAGAGGGACATGATGAATGTTGAGATTTAGAGATAGAAGTTTGTTTACTATGGATCATGTTGACATAAGGAGGGAGGATGTGTTGGGTAGGCTAAAAGATATTAAGGTGGACAAATCCCCAGAACTGGATGAGATTTATCCCAGGTTGCTGAGGGAGGTGAGTGAGGAAATAGCTGGGGCCCTGACAGATATCTTTGTGGCATCATTAAATACAGGTGAAGTGCTGGAGGACTGAAGAGTTGTTAATGTTGTCCCCCAGTTCAGGAAGGGTAGTAGGGATATTCCAGATAATTACAGACCAGTGAGCCTGATGTCAGTGGTGGGGAAAGTTGCTGAAGGAAGTACTGAGGGATAGCATCTATTTATATGTGGAAGTGAATAGGATTATCAATAATAGGCAACATGGTTTTGTGTGGGGAGGATCGTGCCTTAATAGAGTTCTTTGAGGAAATGACTAAGTTGCTGGATGAAGGAAAGGCTACAGATGTCATATACATTGACCTTAGTAAAGTTTGATACGGTTCCTCACGGTAAACTAATGGAGAAAGTGATGTTGTATGGTGTGCAGGGTGTTCTAGCTACGTGGATAAAGAACTGGATGAGCAACAAGAGACAAAGAGTAGTCATCAAAGTGAGTTTCTAGAAATGGAGAAAAGTAACCAGTGGTGTTTCACAGGAATCAGTGCTGGGGCCACTGTTGTTTATGATATATATACACATATATATATATATAAAAATGATCTGGAACAGGGCATTGGTGGTCTAATCAGTAAGTTTGCAGATAGCAAAGGGGACTGTCAAAGAATGCAGGAGAATATAGATAGACTGGAGTGTTGGGTGGAGGAGCGGCAGATGGAGTTCGATCCTGGCAAATGTGAGGTGATGCATTTTGGAAGGTTGAATTCAAGAGCAAATTATACTGTAAATGGAAGAGCCTGGGGAAAGCTGATGAGTAGAGAGATCTGGGAGTTCAGGTCGACTGTACCCCGAAGGTGGCTGCACAGGTGGATAGAGTGGTCAAGAAGGCATATAGTATGTTTGACTTCATCGGATGGGGTATTGAGTATAAGAGCTGGCAGGCCATGTTAAAATTGTACAAGAGTCTGGTTCGGTTGCATTTAAAATACTGTGTACAGTTTTGGTCGCCACATTATCAAAAGGATGTGGACGCTTTGGAGAGGGTGCAGAGAAGGTTTACAAGGATGTTTCCTGATATGGAAGGTGCTAGCTATGAAGAGAAATTGAGTAGGTTAGGATTATTTTCATTAGACAAAAAGGAGATTGAGGTGGGACCTGACTGAGGTCTACAAAATCATGAAGGGTATAGACAGGGTGGATAGAGATAAGCTTTTTCCCCGGGGTGAGGGATTCAATAATGAGAGGTCATGCTTTCAAGGTGAGAGGTTAAAAGTTTAAGGGGGATATACACAGAAAATACTCTACACAGAGGGTTGTAGATGCATGGAATGTGCTGCCGGCAGAGGAAGTAGAGGTAGGTACGATAGATTAATTTAAGGTGCAGCTGAACAGATGCATGAGTAGGTAAGGTGCAGAGGGATACAGATCCTTAGGAATTAGGCAATAGGTTTAGACAGTGAATATGGATTGGCACAGACTTGGAGGGCCAAAGGCCCTGTTCCTGGGCTGTAAATTTTCTTTGTTAACATAGAACATTACAGCGCAGTACAGGCCTTTCGGTCCTCGATGTTGCGCTGACCTGTCATACCAATCTGAAGCCCATCTAACCTCACTATTCCATGTACGTCCATATGCTTGTCCAATGACGAATTAAATGTACTTAAAGTTGGCAAATCTACTACAATTGCAGGCAAAGCATTCCATATCCTTACTATTCTCTGAGTAAAGAAACTACCTCTGATGTCTGTCCTATATCTATCACCCCTCAATTTAAAGTTATGCCCCCTCGTGCTCGCCGTCACCATACTTGGAAAAAGGCTCTCCCTATCCACCTTATCTAACCCTCTGATTATCTTATATGTCTCTATTAAGTCACCTCTCAACCTTCTTCTCTCTAACGAAAAAAGCCTCAAGTCCCACAGCCTTTCCTCATAAGACCTCCCCTCCATACCAGGCAACATCCTAGTAATTTCCTCTGCACCCTTTCCAAAGCTTCCACATCCTTCTTATAATGCAGTGACCAGAACTGTACACAATACTCCAAGTGCGGCCACACCAGAGTTTTATACAGCTGCAGCATAACCTCATGGTTCCGGAACTCGATCCCTCTATTAATAAAAGCTAAAACACTATATGCCCTCTTAACAACCCTGTCAACCTGGGTGGCAACTTTCAAGGATCTGTGTACCTGGACACCGAGATCTCTCTGCTCATCTACACTACCAAGAATCTTACCATTAGCCCAGTACTTTGCATTCCGGTTACTCCGACCAAAGTGAATCACCTCACACTTGTCCGCATTAAACTCCATTTGCCACCTCTCAGCCCAGCTCTGCAGCTTATCTATGTCTCTCTGTAACCTACAACATCCTTCGTCACTATCCACAACTCCACTGACCTTAGTGTTGTCTGCAAATTTACTAACCCACCTTTCTACGTCCTCATCCATGTCATTTATAAAAGTGACAAACAGCAGTGGCCCTAATACCGACCCTTGCGGTACACCACTAGTAACTGGACTCCAGGATGAACATTTCCCATCAACCACCACCCTCTGTCTTCTTTCAGCAAACCAATTACTGATCCAAACTGTTATATCTCCCACAATCCCATTCCTCTGCATTTTGTACAATAGCCTATTGTGGGGAACCTTATCAAACACCTTGCTGAAATCCATAGACACCATATGAACTGGTTTACTCTCATCTACCTGTTTGATCACCTTCTCAAAGAACTCAATAAGGTTTGTGAGGCACGACCTACCTTCACAAAACTGTGCTAACTATCCCTAATCAAATTATTCTTTTCTAGATGATTATAAATCCTATATCTTATTACCTTTTCCAACACTACCAACAACTGAAGTAAGGATCACTGGTCTATAATTACCTGGTTTGTCTCTATTCCCCTTCTTGAACAGGGGAACCACATTTGCTATCCTGCAGTCTATTCCTTTAGACAATGACGACTAAAAGATCAATGCCAAAGGTTTGGCAATCTCCTCCTTGGCTTCCCAGAGGATCCTAGAATAAATCCCATCTGGCCCAGGGGACTTATCTATTTTCACACTCTGCAGGATTTCTAATACCTCTTCCTTGTGAACCTCAATCACACCTAGTCTAGTAGCCTGTATCTCAGTATTCTCCTCGACAGCATTGTCGTTTTCTAGAGTGAATACTGTTGAAAAATATTCATTTAGTGCTTCCCCTATCTCCTCTGACTCCACACACAACTTCCCACTACTATCCTTGATTGGCCCTAATCTTACTGTCTTCATTTTTTTATTCCTTAAATACCAATAGAAAGCCTTAGGGTTTACCCTGATACTATCCGCCAACAACTTCTTATGTCTCCTCCTGGCTCTTCTGAGCTCTCTCTTTAGGTCTTTCCTGGCTACCTTGTAACTCTGAAGCACCCTAACTGAGCCTTTACATCTCATCCTAACATAAGTCTTCTTTTTCCTCTTGACCAGAGATTCCACTTC
Source organism: Hemiscyllium ocellatum (assembly GCF_020745735.1). Taxonomy (NCBI): domain Eukaryota; kingdom Metazoa; phylum Chordata; class Chondrichthyes; order Orectolobiformes; family Hemiscylliidae; genus Hemiscyllium; species Hemiscyllium ocellatum. The sequence continues at coordinate 51,063,566 of NC_083402.1, forward strand.
CTTCATAAACCATGGCTCCCGCGCTCCTCAGCTTCCTCCTTACCTGACAGGTACATACTTATCTAGGACACTCAGGAGCTTTTTCCTTGAATAAGCTCCATATTTCTAATGTGCCCATCCTTGCAGTTTCCTTCCCCATCATATGCTCCCTAAATCTTGCCTAATCGCATTGTGTAAAAAATGAGGTCTGCAGATGCTGGAGATCACAGCTGAAAATGCGTTGCTGGTCAAAGCACAGCAGGCCAGGCAGCATCTCAGGAATAGAGAATTCGACGTTTCGAGCATAAGCCCTTCATCAGGAATGAGAGAGAGTAGCCAAGCAGGCTAAGATAAAAGGTAGGGAGGAGGGACTTGGGGGAGGGGCGATGGAGGTAGGATAGGTGGAAGGAGGTCAAGGTGAGGATGATAGGCCGGAGTGGGGTGGGGGCGGAGAGGTCAGGAAGAAGATTGCAGGTTAGGAGGGCGGTGCTGAGTTGAGGGAACCGACTGAGACAAGGTGGGGGGAGGGGAAATGAGGAAACTGGAGAAATCTGAATTCATACCTTGTGGTTGGAGGGTTCCCAGGCGGAAGATGAGGCGCTCCTCCTCCAGCCGTCGTGTTGTTATGTTCTGCCGGTGGAGGAGTCCAAGGACCTCCATGTCCTCGGTGGAGTGGGAGGGAGAGTTAAAGTGTTGAGCCACGGGGTGGTTGGGTTGGTTGGTCCGGGCGGCCCAGAGGTGTTCTCTGAAGTGTTCCGCAAGTAAGCGGCCTGTCTCACCAATATAGAGGAGGCCACATCGGGTGCAGCGGATGCAATAGATGATGTGTGTGGAGGTACAGGTGAACTTGTGGCGGATATGGAAGGATCCCTTGGGGCCTTGGAGGGAAGTGAGTGTGGAGGTGTGGGCGCAAGTTTTACATTTCCTGCGGTTGCAGGGGAAGGTGCCGGGGGTGGAGGTTGGGTTGGTGGGGGGTGTGGATCTGACGAGGGAGTCACGAAGGGAGTGGTCCTTGCGGAACGCTGATAGGGGAGGGGAGGGAAATATATCCTTGGTGGTGGGGTCCGTTTGGAGGTGGCGGAAATGACGGCGGATGATACGTTGTATGCGGAGGTTGGTGGGGTGGTAGGTGAGAACCAGTGGGGTTCTGTCTTGGTGGCAGTTGGAGGGGCGGGGCTCAAGGGCGGAGGAGCGGGAAGTGGAGGAGATGCGGTGGAGGGCATCGTCGATCACGTCTGGGGGGATTCTGCGGTCCTTGAAGAAGGAGGCCATCTGGGCTGTGCGGTGTTGGAACTGGTCCTCCTGGGAGCAGATGCGGCGGAGACGAAGGAATTGGGAATATGGGATGGCGTTTTTGCAGGGGGCAGGGTGGGAGGAGGTGTAGTCCAGGTAGCTGTGGGAGTCAGTCGGTTTATAATAGATGTCTGTGTTGAGTTGGTCGCCCGAGATAGAGATGGAAAGGTCTAGGAAGGGGAGGGAGGAGTCTGAGACAGTCCAGGTGAATTTCAGGTCGGGATGGAAGGTGTTAGTAAAGTTGATGAACTGTTCAACCTCCTCGTGGGAGCACGAGGCAGCGCCGATACATATAATAGATGTCTGTGTTGTGGTTGCCTTTCCCCCAGCTGTAACTCTTGCTCAGTGGGATACACGTATTCCTTTCTATCACTAAAGTAAACATAGCAGAATTGTGATCGTTATCACCAAAGTGCTCACCTATTTCCAAGTCTAACACTTGGCCGGGCTCATTACCCAGTACCAAATCTAATGTGGCTTTGCCTCTTGTTGGCCTGTCTACATACTGTGTCAGGAAGCCCTCCTGCACACACTGGAAAAAAACTGACCTATCTGTAGTATTCGTACTGTAGTGTTCCCAGTCAATATTTGGAAAGTTGAAGTCCCCCATGACAACTACCCTGTCTCTCTCACTCCTATCGAGAATCATCTTTGCTATCCTTTCCTCTACATCTCTGGAACTATTCAGAGGCCGATAGGAGGGTGACCTATCCTTTCCTGTTTCTAACCTCAGCCCAGTAAAAAGTGAGGTCTGCAGATGCTGGAGATCAGAGCTGAAAATGTGTTGCTGGTTAAAGCACAGCAGGTTAGGCAGCATCCAAGGAACAGGAAATTTGATGTTTCGGGCCAGAGCCCTCCATCAGGCCCGAAACATCGAATTTCCTGTTCCTTGGATGCTGCCTAACCTGCTATGCTTTAACCAGCAACACATTTTCAGCTCTGATTTCCAACATCTGCGGACCTCACTTTTTACTCGAAGGATTCCTGATGAAGGGCTCTGGCCCGAAACGTCAAATTTCCTGTTCCTTGGATGCTGCCTAACCTGCTGTGCTTTAACCAGCAACACATTTTCAGCTCTAACCTCAGCCCATACTACCTCAGTTGATGATCCCCAAACATCCTTTCTGCAACTGCAATACTGTCCTTGACCAACAATGCCACACCTCCCCCTCTTTTACCATCTTCTCTGTTCTTACTGAAACATCTAAATCCTGGAACCTGCAGCAACCATTCCTGTCCCTGCTCTATCCATGTCTCTGAAATGGCCACAACATCAAAGTCCCAGGTACCAGCCCATGCTGCAAGTTCACCCACCTTATTCCGAGTGCTCCTGGCGTTGAAGTAGACACACTTCAAACCAACTTCTTGCTTGCCGGTGCCATCTTACATCCCTGAAACTTGATTTTGGATCTCCCTACTCTCAATCTTTTCTATACTCGAAGTACAATTTTGGTTCCCATCCTCATGCTGGATTAGTTTAAACCCATTCAACAGCCTTAGCAAATTTCCCTCTCCCCCCCTCCCCGGGATATTGGTACCCCTCTGGTTCAGATGAAGACCATCTTGCTTGTAGAGGTCCCACCTACCCCAGAAAGAGCCCCAATTATCCAAGAATCCAAAAACCTCCCTCCTGCACCATCCCTGTAGCCATGTGTTCAACTCTTCTCTCTCCCTATTCCTTGCCTCACTAGCACGTGGCACGGGCAACAAACCAGAGACAACAACTCTGTTCATCCTAGCTCTAAGCTTCCATCCTAGCTCCCTGAATTTCTGCCTTAAATCCCCATCTCTCTTTCTACCTATGCTGTTGTTGCCTATGTGGACCATGACTTGGGGCTGCTCCCCTTCCCCCTTAAGGATCCCAAAAACTCGATCAGAGACATCTTGAACCCTGGCACCTGGGAGGCAACACACTAACTGTGAGTCTCTCTCGTCCCCACAGAACCTTCTATCTGCCCCCACCCCCCCCCCAGCTATGGAGTCCCCAATTGCTATTGCTCTGCTCCTCTTCCCCCTTTCCTTCTGAGCAGCAGGGACAGACTCTGTGCCAGAGCTCTGTGCCCCACTGCTTTCCCCTGGTAAATCCCCCCACCCAACAGTATCCAAAACGGTATAGTTATTGTTGAGGGGGATGGCCACAGGAGATCCCTGCAATGCCTGCCAGTTCCCTTTCCGTCCCCTGGCTGTAACCCATCTGTCTTTTTCTTGTACCTGAGGAGTGACTACTTCCCTGTAACTCCTCTCAATAACCCACTCTGCGTCCCGAATGATCTGAAGTTCATCCAGCTCTAGCTCCAGTTCCCTAACATGGTTTTCGAGTTCCCTGACATGGTTTTCAAGGAGCTGGAGTTGGGTGCAGTTCCCACAGATGTAGTTAGCAGAGACACTAGTGGTGACCCTTACCTCCCACATTCTGCAGGAGGAACATTCAACTGCCCTCACTGCCATTCCCATGATTCTAAATTCGCAAAGAGACTGTTGAAAAATAAGAAATAAAAAATAAACTTGTTACCTTATCTATCTGGATAAGGTGGCCATCGATGCAATTGATGTGGAAGTCAGTGTTTTACTCTTTCAAGAAGGCAACGAGAAGATAAAAAGAGCCACTGGATTTTTTTTTCCCAGAAAGTCAGATATTCATAAATAGGAATATTCCGCAATTGCAAGGAATCCTTAAGTTTGGTGTTGGTGTTGGTGTTGCAATATTTATGTTGCCAGTACATTGTCTGAGACAATTGTATATCCTGATCATAACCTCTTAATGTTTTTGGAAAGAATCAAAGATAAAAATGCCAGAAAATTTAGATGGAGTTTATTGTTACAGCCACTTCATTTGAAAATTCTCCACGTGGAAGGATGAGAGAAATATAATTGAAGATGTGTTATCACGGCTTTGATAAAGGGAGGCGAAGATGTTCGGTGGCAAAAGAAATGGATTAAAATGGACTGTAGTAGTGAATGTTTGCATACTTTGAGTCGATGTATTAATAGTTTAAGATTAAAGGGTTTTAAAAATGAAGCCATCTTTGTATATTAATAGTTCTTTTTTTAAGGGGGGAGGTGTAACAATATTGTTGATTTAAAAGATGTATTTCGGCCTAGTTTTTTATGAAGAGAGTTTGACACAGAGACACCAAACGGCCTGTTCCAAGGAAATAGAGTAAACAACTTATGAATTATTGGGCTATTTTATTAAAAGTTGGGAGCAATAGAAACAGTATGAATGGATGGAGTCAGGCTCCTACATAACCAGGGTTTTCATTTAGCTTTCAGTATTTGTCGCGATTTTGAAGCTGCCATATATCTCTCCCTGCTACAGCTAGATGCTAGAGTTCTTTTTCTCTAGCTGCCAAAATTTTTTTTGGATATTATTCCCTCTGGACTGGAGGAACATTTCATGTGAGACAATCTATTTTACTGAATTTGCCATTGCCAAGTGTGTGTTATGGGTCGCTACTGTTTTGGAGTAGTTGTTGTTTATTAGGTAAATAATCTATAGTTAAATTAGTTTTCCAATAGAATTAGAGCTGGACCAATTCTTCTTTCTTTAATTTGTACTTTAACTGTTGAGTAAGAATAAAGTATATTTTGCTTAAAACCAATCAAATCCCACCTGGAACACAAGTTACTTGCTTTTAAATAAGAAAATGTTAGGGTCTAAGCTTGATATATTTGAAGGGGGTTGAGTTGGATCCATAACAGCTTATAATCAAAAATAAACTTAATAATCTAACATTGTGTATCATCACCATATAGATACCATTGTGCAACTACAAACATTTAAGTTAAAATAAGGCTACTCAGACATCTTGTTTGACATCTTATTGTTTTTGAAACTGGTGAGACCCCAAAAAAATGTTCTCTGCAGACATCCAGGGGCAAACCTTGCCATTTTGTCATGAGTTTATATATGTGGTAATGATGGAAGGGGAATGAACAGGTGAAAGGTGGAAGTGAATGAGCAGAGTTTACACTTCAATGTTGTGTTTCACTATCGTTCCTCTTGTATCCCACATCTCTGCTGCCGATGAGCTGGAGAACACTTTGCTGCAGATCAATCGTCCAAAACCAGCCAAGGCTATATATATTCATCAGTCCACTTTAAGCCATTGTTAAGAGCTGGCATGCATTGGATTGGAGTGTAGGAACAGGAGTGGGTGTTTTTTCTCTACTGAACTGCTTACACCATTTGATACGATTGTGGATGGTCAAACACATCAATGATTTTTTTTTTACTCACACTGTCCCCACAATACATTACATCAATAAAAATCAAAATTTATCAACCTCAACTTTAAATATACTCAAAGATTGAGCTTCCACTGCCCTCTGGAGTGGAGAATTGTAAAGGTTCCCCACCCACTGAGTAAAAACAAATTCTCCAAATCTCAGTCCTGAATGGCGTCCATTTAATTTTAAATTGTACCCCCTTATTGAAGACTCCCCAGCTTGGGGAAAAATCTTAGCTACTATTCCTCTAAATATTCTGTGAGTTTCAATGAGATCACCTTTCATTCTTTGAACCTCTCAATAATACAGACCTAGTTTGTCCAATCTCTCTTTATCGGACAGTCTTGTCATCTCAGGAAGAGGTTTAGCAAAAAAGACCAAACCTGTATCGAAGTGACCTAGCCAAGCACCAATCAAATCACAGCAAGATTTTAACCTCATATTTATCCACATTATATTCCATCTGTGATGTTCTTGCCCATTTACGAAACGTGCCCAAAACCTCCTGAAAGCATTTTTGCATCTCCCTCCTAACATGCATTTCCACTGAGCTTTAGTATCACCTGCAAATTTGTAAATATTACATTTGGGCCCTACGTTGATTGACATTAAATGCTGCTGCATGCTGATAGCCATTCATTCCATGGACAATGAACATGGACAATTACAATGAAAGCCTGTGGCATCATTGTTTTCATGCCTGAGATGAAACTCCAATCTGTCTCCAAATGTTCCAGTTGTGTGTGGAAAGGGTGGCAGCATCTCACACAAGCTTTGATGCTGGTGCAGAGTTACCCTTTACAATGACAACCGGGAAGGTTCAGCATCTGCTGAAAATCACCTAAGCCGAGCTTGCAGAGTGTTATGCAAATCCTGATGCAGGCTCCTGAGTGCTGTCCCTATTCCCGGAATCTGCTTTTCCAACCTGTGAGACACCAGGTGAAAACCCAACTCTCTCTTCCTTAAGCGAAATGTGAGCAGGTGCTTGATCTGCATGAGTCCTGTGGGGATGAATCTTTTCTTGGTGTGACTTACTCTGAGCAGTCTTCAATTCTCCGTATCATCTCCTACAGAGCATTTGATGGCTCAGTGGAGATTAACAACAAAAATTAGAACTGTCAAGGTTAAAAATGTTTCAAATGTTCATGATACAAATGATCATCTTTCACTAACCACTGTTGTGAAGGCAATACATTTGAGTGGTTTGAGTCATGTGGCTTTACAACATTTAATTCTATCACCATTGAGGCATGAGACTCTGAATCCCCTCTCTTTCATGACCATGATGACTAAACATGACTTGATTGACATCCAGCTTCTTCTTTTCCGCAGACATTCATGTTGAGATGGTTAGATGTTCACCTTCAGCTCTCTTCCCCCAACAGAGTCGATTTGTACTCAAGGTATAACACAATGCAGGACAATGGAAAGCAGCTGTTCATAAGTTTGGGAAATGTTCAGATGTCAGCTTTTTAAAAATTACAACCATATATGGGAACCATGTTGGTAAATAAAAGCATCATTAGTCAGATGTTCATTAATCAGACACCCCCTGTTTTATAATTAAGATGAGGATGAGCACCAACGTCAGTGAACAGATGGAAACATGAGGCAAAGTACAAACAGAGGAATGGGTGTGCCCGGAAGATCAGTTGATGTGATGAATACTGGGCTTGAAAGGCAGAGTGATGGAGTCAGGATAACAGGCACATCAGGATGTGATTTAATGTGATATTATCCTGATTAGGTCATCAACTGCTTTCAGCATTGAATTCAGGAGCATAACAACCTTTAAACAAAAAAAATGCTTCTGTGACCAGCTTGGGAAGGTAACAAGTTTTTTGAAATTCATTATTTTTCAATTGTTTGTTTGAGAATTTAGAATAGTGGGAATGGCGGTTAGGGCTGTTGAATGTACCTCCTGCAGAATGTGGGAGGTAAGGGTCACCACGAGTGTCCCTGCTGATTTCTTCTGTGGGAAGTGAACGCAAAAACAACTCCTCAAAAATCGCATAAGGGAACTGGAGTTGGAGCTGGATGAGCTTCGGATCATTCGGGAGGAGGAGGGGGTTATTGAGAGGAGTTACAGGGAGGTAGTCACACCTCAGGTACAAGAAAAAGGCAGATGGGTTACAGTCAGGGGACGGAAAGGGAACTGGCAGGCAATGCAGGGACCCCCTGTGGTCATTCCCCTCAATACCAAGTACATCATTTTGGATACTGTTGGGGGTGACTTACCAGGGGTAAGCAATGGGGCACAGGTCTCGAGCACGGAGTCTGTCCCTGTTGCTCAGAAGTAAAGGGGAAGGGGAGCACAGCATTAGTCATTAGGGACTCCATAGTTAGGGGGACAGATAGTAGGTTCTGTGGGAATGAGAGAGACTCATAGTTGGTGAATTGTCTTCCAGGTGTCAGGGTTTATGATGTCTCAGATCATGTTTTCAGGATCCTTGCGGGAGAGAGGGAGAAGCCCCAAGTTGTCCATATAGCTCCTAATGATATAGGTAGGAAAAGGGATGGGGATTTAAAGCAGAAATTCAGTGAGTAAAGGTGGAAGCTTAGAGCTGGAACAAACAGAGTTGTTATCTCTGGTTTGATGCCATGTGCTAGTGAGGCAAGGAATAGGGAGAGAGAGAGTTGAACACGTGGCTACAGGGATGGTGCAGGAGGGAGGGTTTTGGATACCTGAATAATTAGGGCTCGTTCTGTGATAGGTGGGACCTCTACAAATGGATAGTCTACACCTGAACCAGAGGGGTAATAATATCCTGGGAGGAGATTTGCTAATCCTCTGTGGGAGGGTTTAAACTAATTCAGCAGGGGGATGGGAACCTAAATTGTAGCTCCAGTGCCCAGGAGATAGAGAGTAGTAAGGTCAGAAATATGGGTTCAAGGTCGTAAGAGTGCGCTGGCAAGTAGGAAGGTGATTTGAAGTGTGTCTACTTCAACGCCAGGAGCATCCAAAATAAGGTGGATGAACTTGCAGCATGGGTTGGTACCTGGGCCTTCGATGCTGTAGCCATTTCAGAGACACGGAGCAGGGACAGGAATGGTTGTTGTAGGTTCTGGGATTTAGATGTTTCAGTTAGAACAGAGAAGGTGGTAAAAGGCGGGGGGGGGGGGTGGTGGCATTGTTAGTCAAGGACAGTATTATGGTGGCAGAAAGAAAATTTGAGGACTCATCCATTAAGGTATTACGAGCTGAGTTAGAAACAGAAAAGGAGAGGCCATCCTGTTGGGAGTTTTCTATCGGCCTCCGAATAGTTCCAGAGATGTAGAGGAAAAGATAGAAAAGATAATTCTGGATAGGAGTGAGCATAACAAGGTAGTTGTCATGGGGGACTTTACCTTTCCAAATATTGACTGGAAATACAAATGTCTGAATACTTTAGATGGGTCAGCTTTTGTTCAATGTGTGCTAGAGTGTTTCCTGAGACAGTATGTAGACAGCCAAACAAAGGGTGAGGTCACATTGGATTTGGTACTGGGTAATGAACCAGGACAAGTGTTAGATTTTTAGGTTGGTGACCACTTTGGTATTAGTGACCACAATTTGGTTATGTTTACTTTAGCTATGGAAAGGATTAGGTATATACCACAGGGCAAGAGTTATAACTGGGGGAAAGGCAATTATGATGCAATTAGGCAAGATTTAGGATGCATTTGATGGGGAAGAAAACTGCAGGGGATGGGCACAAGGACCAGCTACTCAGGTCTTTGATATGTATGTACCTGTCAGGCAGAGAGGAAGTGGTTGAATGACCATACCGTGGTTTACTAAGGAACTTGAATGTCTTGACAAGAGGAAGAAGAAGGCTTACATTAGGATGAGATGTGAAGGGTCAGTTAGAGTGCTTGAGAGTTACAAGCTAACCAGGAAAGATCTCAAGCGAGAACTAAGAAGAGCAAGGAGGGGACATAAAAAGTCATGGGCAGATAGGCTCAAGGAAAACCCTATACCTTTATATAGTTATATCAGGAATTTAAAAAAATCCGAGTAAAATTAGGGGCAATCAAGAACAGTATTGGGAAGTTGTGCGTGGAGTCCGAGGAGATAGGGGAAGTGCTAAATGTATATTTTCATTAATATTCACATTGGAAAAGGACAATGTTTTCAAGGATAATACTGAGATACAAGCTACTAGACTAGATTGGATTGAAATTCACAGGGAGGAGGTGTTAGCAATTCTGGAAAGTGTGAGAGCAGGTAAATCCCCTGGACCAGATAGGATTTAACCTAGGATTCTCTGGGAAGCCAGGGAGGAGATTGCCGAGTCTTTGGCTTTGATCTTTATGTCGCATTTTCTACAGGAATAGTCCCAAAAGACTGGATGATAGCAAATGTTGTTGCCCTGTTCAAGAAGGTGAGTAGTGACAATCCTGGGAATTATAGACCAGTGAGCCTTACTGGGTTGTGGGTTAGGTGTTGGAAAATGTTATAAGGAGATTTATAATCATCTAGAAAGGAATAACTTGATTAGGGATGGTCAACATGTTTTAAAGAAGTGTAGGTCCTGCCTCACAAACCTACTGCGTTCTTTGAGAAGGTGACCAAACAGGTGGATGAGGGTAAACCGGTAGATATGATGCATATGGATTTCAGGAAGGTGTTTGATAAGGTTCCCCACGGGAAGCTATTGCATAAAATATGGAGGCATGGGATTGAGGGTGATTTCGCGGTTTGGATCAGAAATTAGCTAGCTGAAAGAAGACAGTGCGGGGCTTGATGGGAAATGTTCATCCTGGAGTTAAATTATTATTGGTGAACCACAAGGATCTCTTTTGAATCCACTGCTGTTTGTCATTTTTATAAATGACCTGGATGAGGGCATGGAAGGACAGGTCAGTAAATTTGCAGATGATACTAAGTTTGGTGGAGTTGTGGACACTGCCGAAAGATGTTGCAGGTTACAGGGAGACATAGATAAGCTGTAGAGCTGTGCCAAGAGGTGACAAATGGAGTTTAATATGGAAAAGTATGAGGTGATACACTTTGGAAGGAGCAACAGGAATAAGAGTACTGGGCTAATGGAAAGATTCTTGGTAGGGTAGATGAGCAGAGAGATCTCGGTGTCCATATACACAGATGTCTGAAAGTTGCCACCCAGGTTGATAGTTTGGTTAAGAAGGTATATGGTGTGTTAGCTTTTATTGGTAGAAGGATGGAGTTTTGGAGCCATGAAGTCATATTGCAGCTGTACAAAGATCTGGTGCGGCCACACTTGGAGTATTGCATATAGTTCTGGGCACCGCATTATAAGAAGGAAGTGGAAGCTTTCGAAAGGATTCAGAGACGATTTACTATGATGTTGCCTGGTATGGAGGGAAAGTCTTATGAGGAAAGGCTGAGGGACTTGAAAGTGTTTTCGTTAGAGAGAAGAAGGTTGAGAGGTGAATAATTGAAACATATAAGATAATTAGAGGGTTAGATAGGGTCGACCGTGAGAGCCCTTTTCCTCAGATGGTGATGGCTAGCATAAGGGGACATAGCCTTCAACTGAGGTGTGATCATCATAGGGCAGAATGAATCAAGTAAGATTAGGGGCAATCAAGAACAGTGGAGTGGACTCCAAGGAGATAGGGGAAGTGCTAACTGAATATTTTCATTAGTATTCACTTTGGAAAAAGACAATGTTGTTGAGGAGAATACTGAGGTACAAGGTACTAGACTAGATAGGATTAAGATTCACAGGGAGGAGGTGTTAACAATTTTGGAAAGTATGAGAGCAGGTAAGTCCCCTGGGCTAGATAGGATTTATCCTAGAATTCTCTAGGAAGCCAGGGAGGAGATTGCCGAGCCTTTGGCTTTGATCTATATGTCATCATTGTCTACAGGAATAGTCAGAGGTAGTTTCTTTACTCAGAGTAATAGGGGCAACAATAGTAGACTCACTTAAGGGCATTTAAAGGCCATTTGTTAAACATAGGGGTGGCACAGTGGCACAGTGGTTAGCACTCCTGCCTCACAGTGCCAGAGACCCGGGTTCAATTCCTGCCTCAGGCAACTGTCTGTGTGGAGTTTGCACATTCTCCCCATGTCTGCATTGGTTTCCTCCGGGTGCACCGGTTTCCTCCCACAGTCCAAAGAATGTGGTGAATTGGCCATGCTAAATTGCACCTAGTGTTAGGTGAAGGGGTAAATGTAGGGGAATGGGCCTGGCTGGGTTGCCCTTCGGAGGCTTGGTGTGGACTTGTTGGGCCGAAGGGCCTGTTTCCACACTGTAAATAATCTAAAACAAATTGGAATAGTGGAGGATAGTTGTCTTCAGATTGGTTCCACAGGTTGGTGCAACATCGAGGACCGAAGGACCTGTTCTGTTCTGTAATGTTCTATGTTCTACGTTCTAACACCATGCTCCCTTTGTTCACTATACAAGCAATGTTCAGGCATACCTTCCAAAATTGAAATATTACAAATGTTTGAAATTTAAAATACAAACTGAAAATACTCAAAATATTCAACATGTTAGGAAGTATCCATGGAAAAATAACTAATCAAAAATAAATAACTTTCTTATACAAGAGGATCAAACTCCAAAGGAAAACAAAATTGAATGACAATTCTGAGACAATTGCCAAGTTGAGAAAGGAAAAGAACAAAAGTGAATCTTCAGGAGCTAAGAATCATCTTGGAGTGGTTTGGGAACATTGAATGCCCACTTAAGGAACAGTATATCTGTGAAGTATGTTTCTGACAGTGCTTGAAGTAAAAATGAAATATTTTATTTTGTGATTCTAAGTTTAAATCGAAGATGTCCAGTCAATTATGCTTTCAATGTTTATTACATTGCATTGCATATAGGGATATGTTAAAATGCAACAATGGTGGTCAACTCCTCATATTTTGAGCCATATTCAAATAATAAGTGATTGAAACAAGTAATAAACAGTTTTGAACTGCTCATTTTCCTACAAGATAAATGACAGCTTGGTTGCAAGGATGGCTAATATACAAATAACTAATGAATAAATGTAAGGTTATCCATATTTGGTAGCAAAAACAGGAAGGCAGATTATTATTTGAAAGGCGTTGGATTAGTTGTGAAAAGGGGAAGTGCAACGAGACCTGGAATTTCTCATAGACCTGTCGCTGAAATTGAGCATGCAAGTGCAGCAGGCGGTGAAGTAGGCAAATGGTATGTTGATCTTCAGAGGGAGATGATTTGAGTACAGGAGAGGAGATGTCTTGCTGCAACTGTACAGGACCTTGAAGAGACCACATCTGGACTCCTGTGTATAATTTACTCTCCTTATCCGAGAAAAGGTGTTTTGACTATGGAGGGAATGCAACAAAGGTTTATCAGCTTGATTCCTAGGATGGCAGTCTGACAAATGAAGAGAGACTTAATCAGTTAGGGCTATACTCACTGGAAAGGGGATCTCATAGAGACTTATAAAATTCTAACAGATCTAGACAGGTAAAGGCAGGTAGGATGTTGCTGATGAGTAGAGATCCAGAACCAGGAGTCACAATTTAAGGAATAAGCCATTTTGGGCTGAGATGAGGACAAATGTCCACTTAAGGAACATTAGTTGTGAAGTTTATTTAGGCTAATGCTAAAAGTAAATGGGAATATTCTGTTTTGTGCTTTAAAGTTTAAGTTGATGAAGCTGTTCAGTCAATTTGGTTTTCAATGTTTTATTAGATGAAAACTCTGAAAGCATAAAATCTTATTCATGTAGCTCTTTCAGTTGGTATCTGGGAGTTTTAATTGATGTTTTAAATGTTGATGATCTCCACGGAAATTATAGCACAAGTTTGGAACAGATTTAGTATGTAAGTACCCTATTTATAATTTTTTTAAAATTTTCTCTTCTATCCCTCCAAACATAAAGGCTAATGTTTAGTGTGCTTTTTTATTTAATGATTCTTAACCTCCTGTGTAACCCTTATTGTATGGTGTATCGGTACTGCCCGTAGCTAAAATTGCACTCACCAAGTAATATATGAAATCTTTATTCTTCCTAAAAAATATACTATCACACATTTTTTCTATGTTGAATTTAATTTGCCAATTATTTGTCCATTTTATAGATTTAATAATGCCTTCTGATAATTTGTTGTGTTTCTCATCAGTACTAACTACGCAGCAATTCCCCTGACCTTGAATTTAGTGTGAACTAAATATATTAATTGTGTTTTGGTTGAAAATCTGTCCACTTAAATTGTGAACAATTGTTGTCCCAATATATCACAGGTTGTTGTGGAACACGAAATTCCACCTTTTGTCTCGCTGAATAACTCATCCTTCTTCCCATTCTGTTCTTTCTCAAAGCTGGTTAGCTATTGATTCTGTGGTTGTTCCTGGATTCCATGTGCTTTGAGTTTATTCATTTGTATATTATTCACCAATCATATCAGGGGCATTTTGACAATCCAGATAAATTACTTTTACTGCATTGACATTGTCTACTCTCTCCGACACCTCCTTAAAAAACTCATTTAAAATTGGTAACTTCTTAAAATCTATCCTGACTATTCATTTTTATAATTGTTCTTTCTAGATGTTCATCTATTCTCTCCTTTAGTGGGGATTTCATTATTATTCCTTTCAGTAATGTTCAGCTGATTGGTCCATCACCTACAACACACAATCTATTACACTCACTCAGGTTTCTTCTTTCCCTGCTTTCAGGAGGAGACACCATTTGAAGGGAGAGGCAGAAATTTGAAATGCCTCACCAGCTGGAAAACAGTGGACTCTTGGTTCAGAGGCGTTTCAAGAGAGAAATGAAGAGGCCTGAATGTCAATTAGTCTTTGGATGCACGATCACAGAACTCACAAAGACAGCTTACCAACTCAATTACACACAACTCATTCTATCAAGACAGATATTTGAGAGGAGACAAATTCAACAGTAAAAGATTCCTGCTTGCAAACAAGAATGTTCCAAGTTCTGTTCAACTGAACATATACTGAGCCCAGGAGACCAGTGACAAAGCGGATCATTCTTGAACAAAAGCAAAGTTATGGCAATTTTGTCCAAGGTCCATGCCGACTATGATCCTGATTTTCATCCATAGGTTTGGAAGCTGTCTTTTTTCAGTTTCTGGGTGATGGGATCAGACCTGATCAGATGAGTCAAAACGTTCACTGAGATCGAACAAAAATATACCATCATTGACAAAGAAGCTGTTACAATAGCATTTGAATGCAAGAAATTCCCTGACTATGTCTGAGGCTAAAATTGAAATTGACCACATTAATAACTTTATTAAACAGGAAGGAGGTTGCAAAGATGCCACCCAGAATCCAAAGATTTCATTCTCAGCTGATATGATATGGTACTTTCCTGGAATAGGACACTCTACAAAGCTGATGGAATGAAGGTGAAAAAATTATTCAAGGAATTGAGGTCTTTGAATGTCTTAACTATTCACATTTTGTCAGCCACAGTGAAGACTTTGCAAGAATTTTCGGAGGCACAATTACATGATGAATCATGTAGTGAATTTGATTTTTTTTTCCATGATGGTGAGCTGAAGTATATCCCACTCTTTCTGTCAAGAAGTGGTAGTTTGAACAATGCTGTCACATTAGTATGAAGATGAACTTTTGATCAATGCTTAGCTATTGGTGGTCCCACACGCTGCCTGTCTGGACAACCCACCTAAGATCCACAAAGGACATCATGGTATTTCCAAGTGTCAGGTCAGCACATTGCAATCTGTATGATGGTTTATTTATCTCATATTTCAGGACTTTCTGTCATCTCATAGACAGGAACAGAAAAAAATCTCTTCTGTCCTCTTCCTTTTCCAGCTAGACTTTTGGAATGCCTTGGTATTGATCTGTTTGAATTTAAGGCCATGGCTTTTCTCATCCTGGTCAACTATTATTCCCAATGGATTGAGATTCAGAAGCTCAACTTACTCACACCAGTACATTCTTTGAATATCATATTTTCCATGAATTAATCCTGGATGCAGTCACCGCTGACAATTAACTAATAATGTCGTTAATGCTCACTGACATGAATGTGATCTAACTTTTATGAACAACCTGGACCCAACCTTGCTATTCTCCTGAGACTGTTTCTCATATACAACTGAGCATATTGTGGTTTAAAAGCAGAATTGGTGATTACAGTCAGTTTCCCAAACTGCTATTAATTTCAGCTTTTTTAGCCAGTCACTCACTTCTAAGCCTACTCACCATTTAGGCTAAAACTCCCCCATGTCACTCAAATTGTTATGTTTGGTTGCAGGATAGTTATTTGAATAATATAGTGTACTGGATTGAAATATTAGATCACACATCTTTCATGAAACCTTTATTGTAGGTCCAAAGATATGACTTATCTCTAAATGGATTGAGTACATAATTGATGCAAAGCAGAGATTGTTCTATTCTGAGAATGTTTCCGTTCTGTATAATTATCATAAATGAATGTAACATTGTTTAGCTGCAAATGCAACTGTGTTGAAATGTTTAACTAAATCAACTTTCTATTCTATCTAAAGCACATTTATTTTGTATTATACTGCATCACCTTTCTGTGAAATACAAACCAGTTTGTGGTTTCTTAGCTATTATGTACCTTAGCTATTTGTCATCTTTACAGAGTACCTCTCACAGAAAGAAATATAGAAGGAGGTTTGCGTGTGATGAATGAAACAAGTTGAAAAGATTTTTAATTTAACATGTCGAAAAATTAGGGCACAGGCAAAGTCACCTGACAATGATGTCATTTGAGGAACAAACATGTTAGGCAGCATGCAGAGCTTTTATAATACGTTGTATTGAAAAGTCCTTATGAATATTAAATATCAACATTTCAATGCTCTAAATAAATGTAATTATATACTTTTAAAATATCTTTTCTCCTTATAATTTTCAGTATAGTATCATTCATCAATAATACAAAAACGTTTGAATTCAAGCATCTTGAAACCCCTGAATAATAAACTCATGTCATCTCAATATCAAGGCTATCAGTGTCACTATAACAACCAGCCAATTGAATGTTATTAACAATTTAATGAACTGGAAAATACAACAATTTCCACCATAAATCTGACTGCATGAAAAATGGGGTAGCTTTTTATTGATGATGATCCCAATCAATGGACTTTGCACATACTCAATTTGTGCATTCCTAAACTAACCTCTTAGGGTTACATTTATCAGCAACCGATTTCAGTACCAAAGAGAGAATAAGACCTTTGAAGTGAGTATAGATGCTTTAACTGGATAGTTTTAGGCTGCTTTTCCTGTGGCAGGAACATTGAAATATATTTGAGGATAAGAGTGAAGTAACACAAAAGAAGAGCCATTCGGATGGGTATATGAATAGGAAGGGTTTGGAGGGATATGGGCCAGGTGCTGGCAAGTGGGACTAAATTGGGTTGGGATAACTGGTCGGCATGGGCGGGTTGGACCGAAGGGTCTGTTTCCATGCTGTACATCTCTATGACTCTATGACTATGTGAGAATAGGGAGGAAGCTGAGTGTGAACTCAGGTATGACTTAATAGGAATCACAGCAGTTACTTTTCTGATGTGTTCTCTAGATCTATTATATTAACTCTGTTAACATGAACACTGAGACTGTGTTGTTACTCAGAACAAATATTATAAGATTTATTCATAGAGCAACTAAACACAGCTCCATCACAGACATTGGTATAGTTTAGATTCAACCTGCTGAACTAACCAATTTTCTTGATGGATTACAAAGTACAATAGTATCTTTCAAGGTGAACCTCTAAACAAGGCTATCACATAATGTGTCTCTCTAATATCATCAACTAACTCTCTTAAGGCTACATGTCTTCCTGATCAAATGTGCATGCAGTATCAAACATTCCCCTTTTTTCCTTCATGGGAAAGGATTTCTTCTATGAGAAACATACACAAGGAAATTGATTAAGAAGTATTATCTGTGTCTTTTGTTCATAGGAAACTTATACAGACTGGTCTTCTGAATATGAATGTTGCAGATGAACGTAATTCTACCACTAAAAATGGCACCAGAGTATTTCGACTCTTTGCAAGCTGTCTATAGCAGACATCCATCATCCATCAGCATTTTGAAAAATCAAATCATAACGCTGTGCTCCTCCTCCCAGCTTACAAGCATAAATTGAAGTGTGAGGACCCAGTTCAAAAAGTAGAGCAGTGTTAGTCTGAGGCAACAGAAGGTCTTCTATGGGACTGCTTGGAGTCAGAGTACTGATTAGATTACTTACAGTGTGGAAACAGGCCCTTCGGCCCAACAAGTCCACACCGACCTGCCGAAGCGTAACCCACCCATACCCCTACATTTACCCCCTACATAACACTATGGACAATTTACCTGACCCGCATATCTTTGGAATGTGAGAGGAAACCGGAGCACCCGGAGGAAACCCACGCAAACATGGGGAGAACGTGCAAACTCCACACAGTCAGTTGCCTGAGGCGGGAATTGAACCCAGGACTCTGGTGCTGTGAGGCAGCAGTGCTAACCACTGTGCCACCGTGCCGCCCTAAAAGAAAATTTGGTAAAGTAACCTATAACCAATGTATAGTCTTGGGCCATGCACTTCAAATCAGTCTGACGCGATCTTGGACTATGGTTTGGAGGAAATTCAGTGCAGCATAACTGGTTCTTCATCCTGGGATTGTATCATACATTTATACCAATGAATCTAAAGGCCACAGACAGATTCGCATGCTGGTCTTTGAATTTCCTTATGCTCATATGACCAATATGGAGATGATTCAACATACCTTGAAATAATCTTGTGAATCAATATATGCTTATCTAGACACCACGTATTTTTATTTTTCTGTATTGCTAGATGTTGACTGATATCATAAAAGGACTATGTTAAAATCCAAGGATTGTTGAAAGATTGCTGCACTTTATAAAAGCTATTAACCTGATACTCAATATGAGTTCTGTTTGCATTGCTCTACATTCAGGCAGTCAGAGGAAAGTTTGTGGATGACCTGGAACCAATGGATGATACAATCAGAGCTTTGGCTGACATCACGTAGCTACATGGTCTATGAACTAGTGACCCATTATCAATGATGAAAGCCTCGATGTTTATGCCTGTCAACAACTATGGGATTGGTCCCAGTTAGCTGAGGAGCTTTTGGGGAAGAGAGGTGTGAATATTTGAGAGAAGCCATCAGAACTGCAAGGCAATTTCTTTCCTTTGCAGTTAAAACCATCCTAACCTGAAGAAAGCCAGTTTATTTTTTCCTCAACACTTATTGTAAGTTATGGTTCTTAACTAATAAGCCAGAGAATTTATAAGTGTGAAACAGCTACCCTCTACCTCCTGCAAGTAAGTGAAAATATCTGGAAAAAGAGGATTAAGGAGCAGCTGGTCCTGATAAACCAAAAGGACCATCTCAGTGAACCCTGTGAACAGGGATATTACTGTGTGTGTGTGTGTGTGTGTGTGTGTGTGTGTGTGTGTGTGTGTGTGTGTGTGTGTGTGTGTGTGTGTTTAAGGGAGTTAGAGGTTACACACCAAAGGCTTATCATTGGTTATCTGTAGCTAGAATCTATTTATTTGTAATAAATAGTCATCCTTGTTAAGTACAGAAATTTGGTCAATTCTTGCTGCCAACTTGGGTCTGAAAAACTGGTAAACTTGGTAATTTTGTGTACTTTTCTAAAATCATTAACTTCTGTGACAACTCTAGGAAAAGTGGGGCTTGGTTTCCAGCACATTACCTCAGTGTGGCATAGCAATTCACATTGAAGTGACATTTATTGATAATCCTAACTCAGATCTACACGTCCAGGAAGCCAAATGATGGCCTTAGGTCGTCTCTAATGATAGTGCATCGGTGTTCTTGCAGTTTGTTGTCTTTGGATGTAGCCTGTTGAATTTTTTCTGCTTGTTTATGAACAAAGTAGACAAAATCAATATGTAGATTATCCTCTGTCTCATATTCACAGTGTCATTGAAAAACAGAGGTCTACAGCACAGAAAAAGACTCTACAGGACAGAAAAAGACACCTACCTCTAATTCCAGCAGTATATCTTTATTATTGGCTAGATTTGGCAGTTGACTTAGATTATCTGAAGTAATCATTTGGGTTCCCAGTTTATACTGGACTTCTAGGTAATAACTTTGGATTTTGCCAAGAAGACATTGGAGCTATGGTTGTACATTTGTGAGGGGCTTCTTGTAAATCATTTCTAAGAGTTTATGATTAGTATCGACCACAAAGTGTTTGACGAAGAGGGTAGTTTGAAAGATATATTGGTATTCTATTACAGGTATGATCTAACCTCACATAGAAGATCTCATGGAGGAGAGATTTTAGATGCAAAACACAAGATATGTGGTGATAGAAAGTTGAAGAAACCAAAGCACAGCTGCAAATCTTCTTTATCCTATGTAGCTGTCTCCTCTACATCCTCTATTTGTAAGGATCAAACCTGATATCACTTGATGTATATGGCTTGTATTAATTTGGCATTTCTTGCTTTTAGAAAACAAGGCTACATTTTTTTGCTGCCTCAATGATTGATGGAGATTGCTGTCATGCTCACATCAGGTCTTTCCTAGGACCACAGCGTCATCAGCAATGCCAAGACAATTTGGGACATTCTCAACAATTAGGTTCATATACTGGTGGGAAACATCTTGGCTTACAGAATGGCAATCATAAAAAACAAAAAGTGTCCAGAAACTAGTAAGTCTTTGTGACTCGGGTAAAGATAGACCAACCAAAAACAAATTTCATATCAATCTTAGAGAAGTACTTAGCATTAGAAAAATTGCCATAAGTCCTTCAGAGAGGCGATGTTATATAGACTAAAATTCATTGTGAGATTTAGTCACCTCAGCTGTAAGAATGGTATCATCCAAATTTTTCATTTACATACAAGTAATGGAGTTTAATCAATCATTGTGATGCTCAATTTAGCAGATAGTATTGTTGTGCTTCATCATATAGAGTCATAGTCATAGAGATATACAGCATGGAAACAAACCCTTCGGTCCAACCCATCCATGCCGACCAGATATCCCAACCTAATCTAGTCCCACCTGCCAACACCTGGCCTATATCCCTCCAAACCCATCCTATTCATATACCCATCCAAATGCCTCTTTAATGTTACAATTGTACCAGCCTCCACCACTTCCTCTGGCAGCTCATTCTATACACGTACCACCCTCTGTGTGAAAAAGTTACCCCGTAGGTCTCTTTTATATCTTTCCCCTCTCACCATAAACCTATGCCCTCTAGTTCTGGATTCCCCTACCCTAGGAAAAATATTTTTGCCTATTTATCCTATCCATGCCCTTCCTAATTCTGTAAACCTCTATCAGGTCACCCCTCAGTCTCCGACGCTCCAGGGAAAACAGCTCCAGCCTGTTCAGCCTCTCCCTATAGCTCAAATCCTGCAACCCTGGCACCATTCTTGTAAATCTTTTCTGAACCCTTTTAAGTTTCACAATATCTTTCCGATAGGAAGGAGACCAGAATTGCATGTAATATTCCAATAGTGGCCTAACCAATGTCCTGTATAGCTGCAACATGACCTCTCAACTCCTGTACTCATTCCTCTGGCCAATACTCATACCAAATGCTTTCTTCACTATCCTATCTACCTGTGACTCCACTTTCAAGGAGCTATGAATCTGCACTCCAAGGTCTCTTTGTCCAGCAACACTGCCTAAGACCTGAGTTTGTCTTATATGTGAACACTATATTTGTAAGTAAAGTCAATACCAGGCTAGGTAACATTTTAGGATGTAGGATGCAATGCCTTGAAAGTTGCCAATGGTATCAAACCAATCTGGATATAGATTTGTGTGATTATAATTGGACACAATTAATTTATTTGTGATTCCTCATGTCACAGCTGATGTTTTGATGCCACCAGGATTGTTACAATGAAACATGCATGCATATTGGTAAAATAGCAATGGCTGGACCACTTAGCTTTACAAAATAGAAAATTACAGATATTCTTCCATCTTATGGATGGATCAAGAATCATATTTACATTTGAGACTAACAAAGACAACATTTAGAATCCTAGACAGGTAGTGAGTTGACCTATATAGGTTATACCCTATTTTTCTATACATCCCAGCCAGAATCAATAACAGGATAAATTTAGCAGTCACATCAATGTTGATTTGAGCTTAGAATTTGTATTGTCAATTTTTTAATGGGAATCATAATCTTAATCACAGTTAACTCTTCAGTTTTCTGTAACTTTGTCAATGTGATATGTCAGTTTGACCACATACACAATTTGGTTAGGATCTGTTAACTGCCTTGAGAGAAAGTGAGTATTGCAGATACTAGAGATCAGAGTCAGAGAGTGTGGTGCTGGAAAAGCACAGCTGGTCAGGCAGCATCTGAGGAGCAGGAGAATCGGCATTTCAAGCATAAGCTCTTCATCAGGAGCTGATGCTCGAAACATCGATTCTTCTGTTCCTTGGATGCAGCCTAACCAGCTGTCCGTTTCCAGCCCCATACTTTTTGTCTCTGCTAACTGCCTTATTACACACATTTCCTGACCTTCGTCCGGAGATTTGCACCTCAAAGGCACAACCTTAGTAATATCCTTTGTGTTGGGCTTTGGCTTAATCCTCAATATCACTGACTTCAATAGGGCTTAAGAGGGCCACCACTGACAACCAAAGTAGGTAGCAAAATCGAGTCTTGTGCGTCTGCTTCAATTTTCTGCCTGCTCTGGAAAATCAAATAGTAGAATTGAGTGACAGTTCAACAGAAGACAGCCTTGAAAAGCACTGGGAATATTCCTGGTATTCTTTTTGCCCTTCTTAGGA
Source organism: Hemiscyllium ocellatum (assembly GCF_020745735.1). Classification (NCBI taxonomy): domain Eukaryota; kingdom Metazoa; phylum Chordata; class Chondrichthyes; order Orectolobiformes; family Hemiscylliidae; genus Hemiscyllium; species Hemiscyllium ocellatum. Next base: position 51,085,833 of record NC_083402.1, read on the forward strand.
ACTGCTATGACATTAGAATCAGGTTGCACCATTTATAAAATCCTGCCAGTTTTCTGCAATTACATCTGGATCAATTTGTTTCTTTTACTCAGTGGGTCCCTTCCACTGAAGCACATTAACTGGAAGTTAATCGATCAAACCTCTATTGAATAGAGTACGCTCACAGATCTTTCTTCTCCTGCAGACACTGTTGTGCTACAGAGTGAATTGAAGCATTTGAATTGATTGTTGCTTGCTGGTATATTTCTGTTCTGGACTCAGCAATGTAACTAACAAGATGACAGTAGTCATTCGAGTTAGTTGAAGAGATCTTTTGGAGCATTAGGTGCTGAGTCGTCTTTCAAAACAAAAACTTCCAACACTGCATGTTAGCTGCCACTTTGACATGTTCTCAAGACTTACTATGTTAACTTTGATAACATGAGCACAGAGAATGGTTCTTACTAAGAACAAGTATCAGAAAATGTATTCATTTAGCAACTAACAATATTATGAATTTATCACAGGCATTTGTGTCAAAAACGGATTGCTGGAAAAGCTCAGCAATTCTGGCAGAATCTGTAAAGAGGAATCAGAGTTAACATTTTAGGTCCAGTGATCTTTCCTCTGGACTCAAACCCCAGTTGTGAAGAAGGATCACCAGATCCAAAACGTTAACTCAGACTTATCTTTTTAGATGTTGCCAAATCTGCTGCGCTTTTCCAGCAATTTCTGTTTTTGTTTCTGCCTTATAGCATCTGTAGTTTCTTCGGTTTTTATGCAGGCATCTGTATAGTCTGGCTGACTAATTCACTTCCCTGATGGATTACAAAGTTCAGCAGCAGCTATTCAAGACAAAGTTGATACATTTATACATACATATCATGTGACATGACATCTTATTGATGTTATCGCCAAACTTCCTTAAAGGTATATGTTTGCCTGTTCATCAATACATGCAATATTACAAAACCATCTCACCTGAATCAACTGTTCCCTCATTTGATCAGATTGCACAAGTCTTACTTGATTTTCCTCATAGTCTCAGTTATTCCTTTTTGATTTCTATCTGATTTCTCTGAGATGGCCATTTCTAATCATGTGATCTGGAGTGCCTGAAAAATACAAATGCGAAGGCTCTATTTTCTCCATCCCTTTCTCCCAAGCATCAGTGTTTCCACCTTCGGGGTCAAATAAACCTGTTAGCACTGGTTAAGCACCAAGGGTTGTGACCACAGGAACAAAACAAACAGTTTCTGGTACCAGTTGGATTGATTTGTTAGTCAAGGGATAAGTGTGAAATGCTTGCAAAAAGAGCAGGTTGAAGTGAAGCCTTGCTGTTTTAAATTGGCATGAAGCCATCAAGCTCTCACACATCTATGATTGAGGAGCATGATGGTTTTGTTATTAAACCAGTAATCTAGTCTGTTTGAAACATTCATCCAGTTCACAAGTTCTCGAAAACCTGTCACTATTACTCAATCTGACAACTACGCGGCTTCAATCACACACCCAAGCTGACCAAACGACAACTCAGTGGAATCTGTGTTATCTGGATTCAATGCAAAATTCAGAACAAAACACAATGATCAACTAACTATCTTTTTAAAACAACAAAGGATAGACATGAAATGCTGGCCTTTGAGTGACTATAAATCAGAAACACTATGAGGAGAATGAAGTGAGACTTTGCAATTAGAGCAATTGGAGGAATGTTTGATTGGGGCTAGGCATCATTGTGATATTGTCAGTATCAAAAATAGGAAAGTGGATAATTATCTGAGTGACAATAGATTGGGAAAGGGGAGATGCAACCACACCTATGTGCCCTTGTATACAGTTGCAGAAGTAAAGATACAACTGCGGCAGGAAATGTGTTGCCTTTTTTTCAGTGTCACTGGGTCAAACTGTTGGAATTTCCTCCCTAACTGCATTGTTGGTCAACCTACAGCATGAGATCAGGAGCAGTTCACCACCTCATTCTCAAGGGTAACCAGGAACAAGAAATAAATGCTGACGCAGCCAGTATGCCCACCTCTCATGAGTGAATGAAAAAAATACTTCAATTCTTCAAGGTTGTAACTCATAGAATTGATGAAGGGGAATCAGTGGATGTGGTTGATTTGAACTTTTAGAAGCTTTCAACAAAGTCCTACCTAAGAGATTACTGTGTAAGATTAAAGTGCATGGGATTAGAGTTAGTGTATTAGAATAGAAAACTGGTTGGCAGACAGGAAGCTTAAAATGTGTTGCTGGAAAAGAGCAGCAGGTCAGGCAGCATCCAAGGAACAGGAAATTCGACGTTTCGGGCATAAGCCCTTCATCACGAATGAGGGTTATGCCCGAAACGTCGAATTTCCTGTTCCTTGGATGCTGCCTGACCTGCTGCTCTTTTCCAGCAACACATTTTCAGCTCTGATCTCCAGCATCTGCAGACCTCACTTTTTCCTGGCAGACAGGAAACAAAGAATAGAAATGAACAGATCTTTTTTGGAATAGCATACAGCGATTAGAGGGGTACTGTACGGATCTGTAGTAGGACACCAGCTATTCATAATATATGTGAATGAGATGAGATAATTAAATGCAATGTCTCCAAATTTGCAAATGACACAAAGCTGGGTTGAAGGTTGAGCTATGGGGAGGATGCAGAGGTGTTCCAGTTAGATTTAGACAGGTTGAGCGAATGGCCAAATACATGGCAGATGCAATATAATGTGAATAAATGAGACCATCCATTTTGGGAGCAAAACAAGATGGAAATTATTATTTGGTTGGCTCTAAATTGAGAGTGGGGAATGTGTAATGAGACCTGAGTGACGTCAGGCACCAGTCACTGAAGGTAAACATGTAGGTGCAGCAGATAGTTGAATGTCTTATTGCAATTGAACAAGACATTGTTGAGACGAGACCTGAAATATTATGTACAGTTTTGGTCTCTTTATCAGGGGAAGCATGTCATTGCTAGATAAGGAGTTCAGCAAAAGTTTACGAGATTGATTCTTGAGATGGCAGAACTGTTCTATAAGGAGAGTTGAATTGGTTATGATTAAATTTGCAGGAGTACAGAAGAATGAGGAGGGATCTCATGGAAATGTATAACATTCTAGCTGAACTAGACAAGGTAAATGCATAAAGGATGTTCCTACTCAGAACTAGGAGTCACAACATAAGGACGCAGAGATGACCGAGATGAGGAGAAATTCTTCACCCTAAGACTGATGAGCTGTGGAGTTTGATACCACAGAAAGCATTGGATGGCAAAACAATTTAAAAGGTAGTTAAATATTACACTTGTGTCTAAAGTGATCAAAGGATATGGGGGAAATGTGGGTCCAGGCTATTGAGATGAATGGTCAGCCATGATTAAAATAAATAGCAGAACAGGCTGGAAGGGTCAAATGGGTCACTTTTTCTCCTAGTTCCTATGCATGAGATATAGCACAGTACTGTAAAGCAAAACATTTTCTCCCTTGCCTGAGGATTGCTAAGCAGTGAGGCGGGATGTCTGATTGTTTGATTGCGCTGATAGGCAAAGCAAGGCAAGGAAGGGATGCTGTAAGCATGCAATAGGCCTTGAGTGAGTCACTGCTAAGAGAACAAATTAGTTGAGTGCCTATTCCTGTGCACAAACTTTCCCTGCAGCAGCTTTTCAATTCATATTGCCGAGGCACCTGTAATGCAGGTGTCTGCTGCGTATGTTTCCTACAACTGCATTGGAGAAGTGCTATAAGAATCCTGAGGCAGCAATTCTCATGTCTGTGAACAAGCAGTGAGTGCAGCTGATTCCCATGGAGCTCTAAAAGGCAGTTGCATTGAGCAGCCAGCCACATGCTAAAGTCACCGGATGCCAGCATTGACTTCCATTGTCGAGAATTCTCAGTTCAGTCAAAGCAGGTGGTATGATAGAAAGTTACATATTAATGAAACATGATATGCAGTTAATAAGGTCAAAAAAAAGGAATAATTCCATGTAATTGACAACTTGCCGTTGTCTAGTGAGACTCTCACCTCGACACCTAGAACTTAGCTAAAAGGTGCAGTGAGCTGTTCCCAGTGTTGAGATAGGCCTCGCTGCACTTCTTGTGCATTTCTTTCCCATTTCTTGACATAGCCCACAATATTCAGGCCCCTATAAAATTCTGCCCACTGAAACGGTTTTGTCTGGTAAACGATCCAGAACAATCTTCATTACTATTCTCATCTCTGATATTTACTTGCATCTCTATAAATATGTGGGTTGAAATTAGTCTTAGACAACAACATTAAACAAACTATTGCAAATTAGCAGCCCATTTAACTCCTTACTATATTTTTCTGAACGTAATTGAAATATGAGTACAGGTCATTCTGCTATAAAGTGCGTATCATTAATGTGAATTCACAATAGCAAAGTGACGAAATGGGAACACTTTCTCAAGTGCAAACTTTTAAAGCATGTATTATTACAACATGAATCCAGCTCCATTAGTTTAAATGGTGCTGCTATGATGCGATTTTCTTATAACATGGGATTGCACCGCATTACCACATTATAGCAGAACTGATGGGATGTGATTAAGCAATGTGAATTTTGATGAGTAAAATACATTTGAATTTGAGTGTGATCATGAATAAACATGGGTCTGGTTCTTGGACAAGGTTATGGTTGTGTAAGGTATTTGTATAACATGTTGTACAAGGTAATGGTTTTGAAGAAACTAAACTCCATCTAACCTGTTGATGTCACACAGTGTTTGATGGAAGTAATTGAGTTTTTCATGAGTAACAGGAAGGAGCGACTATTCTGCACAGCCCTGAAGAGTCCTTAGCAATTCAGCAAAATTAGCTGAGTTTTTAATTCTTTCGTGAGATGGGAATGTTGCTGGCTGGCCAGCATTTATTGTACATCTCTAGTTACCCTGGAGAAGGTGGTGATGAGCTGTCTTCTAGAACTGCTGTGGTCCACATGCTGTGTTGACATACAATGCCCCTAGGGAGGGAATTCCAGGATTTTGACCCAGTGACAGTGAAGGAACAACAATATATTTCAAAATCATGATGGTGAGTGGCTTGAAAGCGAACCTGAAGATGGTGGTGCTCCCAAGTATCTGCCATCCTCATCCTTCTAGATGGAAGTGGTCATGAGTTTGGAAGGTGTTGCTTAAGAATCTTTGGTGAATTTCTGCAGTGAATCTTGTAGATAGTACACACTACTTCTACTGAACATCAGTGGTGGAGGATATCTGTGATAGGAAACAGAGAGTAATTGTTAATGGATGCTTTTCAATTAGGTGGAAATTTGTAATGGAGATCTCCAGAAGACAGTATTAGATTAGATTCCCTACAGTGTGGAAACAGGCCCTTCGGCACAACAAGTCCACACCAACCCACCGAAGAATAACCCACCCAGACCCATTTCCCTCTGACTAATGCAATTTAGCATGGCCAATTGACCTGACCTGCACACCTTTGGACTGCAGGAGGAGACTGGAGCACCAGAGCTCCTTCCTGTTACTCATGAAAAACTCAATTACTTCCATCAAACACTGTGTGACATCAACAAATTAGATGGAGTTCAGTGTAATATGGACTTTAGTTTCTTCAAAACCATTACTTTGTACAACATGTTATACAAATCCCTTACACAACCATAACCTCGTCCAAGAACCAGACCCATGTTTATTCATGATCGCACTTGAATTCTTATATATTTTAATCATCAAAATCCACATTCCTTAATCAGATCCAGTCAGGATGTGGGAGGAAACCCACGCAGACACAGGGAGAATATGCACACTCCACACAGGTTGGAATCGAACCTGAGACCCTACTGCTGTGAAGCAGCAGTGCTAACCATTGACCCACCGTGCCACCTATTTTAAAAGCATTGGAGAATGTGGTTGTGACCGTTGCTTTTCTTAATCTCTACTAATAACTCCTGAACTTGATGTACATGGAGTAGTTTCAATGTTAACACCCCACAATAGTGCAGAAAGAGTCAAGACGGTTAGGGGGCCGAGTGTCATTCAGCACCATAATCCACCTTGGGAATGCATCCTGATTCTAACCATTCTAAATGGTTGACTGGCCATTTCCAATATCCTGGACTGGTACTGGAGACTGCCCTTGACTTGCTGTGCTTGGACAACCCATCCCTCCCTGCCAACCCGAAGCTTTTCTCCCTTGACTTGACTAGGGCTTGTTGACAACCATGGCACAAGTCTCCTTCTTTGTGTCAGTGCTCTTCACAAGGCAAGACAGAAGTAATATGAGAACACAATGTGCATACAGCAGCATTCTAATGATAGTTGCCAGTGCTGCGTGAGCTGCAGTGTTAAAGTGCAGAAGCGTCCTTTAAGTGGATGGGAAACAATCTAAAAAGGCTTTTAATGGCTGACACATATTAATGCTAATATCGTTAACTTGGGGTGTGTGCAATCAGTTCCTAAGGAGCATGCCCTGAGATGTTTGTGCCTGGGGTCCTGTTGAATATTAATGAGGTGAGTTGCATTAATGAAGCATTTAACAAGCTTTAATCCACATTAACTAGCAATTCGATGTTGCCTAGCACTAATCCTACTTCACCACTTCGCAAAAGCATAAAAGTCAGAGTGAAATGTTTCCAACATCAAGATTAAAAATCACACAACGCCGGGTTATAGCCCAACTGGTTTATATAGAAGCATTAGCTCTTGGAGCGCTGCTCCTTCATCAGGTGGTTGTGTCACCTGATGAAGGAACAGTGCTCCGAAAGCTTGTGCTTCCAAATAAACTTGTTGGAGGAGAACCTGGTATCGTGTGATTTTTTAACTTTGTCCACCCCAGTCCAACACCGGCATCTCCATATCATGAACCTCAAGATTGGCCTTGTCGGACTTTTTGATGGATTCTGTCACAAACTTTGCACGAAGCCATGTCACTCAGTTCCTTCTAAGATTTGAACCATTGAATGGCAAAACAGGTTGAATGGGCCAAGTGGCTTAATTCTTTTCCTATATCTTAAGATCTGATCATTACAGGGAGATCAAAGCTGAGAACTAAATATTCAGACGTTTGCGATTTTTCAAAAGGACTGGCAGGAAGGAAGGGTGTTGGGCCGCACTGTTATTGTGAGATGGGATAAGTTACAATGGCAATAAATGATCCTGAATGAGATTCTGTGGAATCCATATTTGAGGATGTAAGAAATATCAAGGTAAAGAATGTTGTGGAAGAATCGCTCCATGTTCTATATAAAAAAAATTAGCAGGAGATGCAGAAAATCCTTCGCAAAATTTAACTTTAATCTTGCAAAATCAAAGCTGTGAGAGCCAGGAAAAATGGCTTTCGTGGCTCCCCACAGGTCCTTTGTTTTCCTGCAACATATACAGTTATTCTTCTGCACATATTGGATAACATTAGCATAACCAATCATGCTGGCTTGCTTTATCTTTCTAAACTAATCATTATCTCCTACATTGGTTCCTTCCATCACACTTAGCCTATCACATTACAACACCATCATTTTCAGCATTAGATCATATACCAGTGATTCAGCTAACCTATCACAATGCAATATTACTATCTGTTACTGGAGTTGTGTAATATGATCCGGGCATGCGTTTCAACACTTAAGTTAACTAGATAACTGCCAGAGTAATTTCCATAAAAAGTCACACAATGGAGAGATCTTTAGGCCCGCTAATAGTCACTCATTTGTAGGAAACCAAATAAATAAGGACATGATACAGGCATGTGAAAAAGGCATTACCTTAATCATGGGTGAGTTTAAACTTGAGAAAATCAAATTAGCAGAGGAAGTCACAAGGAAGAATTCATATAGTGCATTCAGCACAGTTTCCTAGAACAATATATTGAGCAAACAAAACAGGGAGATCAGGCTATTTTTGATTCAATAATACATGACAAGGCAATGATCTCAGCGTACAAGATCTCATAGGGAACAGTGACGTAACATGTAGGACATAGCCTTCATTTTGAGGGTGAGAAACTTAGGTCAGAAACAAGTGTGCTTAAATAAGAGTAACTACAGAGGGATGAGACTAGAGTTGATGGGAGTACACTGGGAAAGGAGTTTAGCAAAAAAGATGGTTATGGAATAATAGCAAACTCTAAGAGAATAGTCAATGACTCACCAGAAAAATATATCCTGAAGAAAAAAGGATAATAGTAAAAAGGATAATAAACCAACAATGAATAACCAAGTAAGTTAAGGACAGTATTCTGTTGAAAGAAAGAAATAGACAGTACAACAAAGATTTATGGTAAACCAGATGATCTGGAGAGTTTAAAAGCAAACAAAAATAATTAAAAGAAAAGAGTTAAAAATCACACAACACCAAGTTATAGTCCAACAGGTTTATTTGGAAGCACTAGCTTTAGCAGTGTTGCTCCTTCATCAGGTGGTTTTGGAATATAAGATCGTAGGACACAGAATTGATTGCAAAAGATTATAGTGTGATGTAACTAAAATTATATATTGAAAAAGATCTTGATTGTTTGTTATCTTTTAGAATGGCACGTTGGTTTCAGTTCTTTCATTTGTAAATTTCAGAACTTTTTAAAGTTAAATTCTCAAGTGAACTTTAACAATAGTTGCCATGTTGGCCCAGATAATGCATTGAAGGTGTGAGGTGCCCTGTGTGAGACTGTCTGTGCCCCAAAGTTCAGACTGTTTCTAATCTAAAAAAAGAATTTAAAGAGTTTTACATGGATTCATGCAGTTTTTGAGCAAAATAAAATGTAATTCTGCGAATACAAATTCACCCCACAAACTTATGTATGTGTGCACATGTACATGCACGCACACGCGTGTGTGTATGTATGTGAGTGGGTGTGTGTAGGGGGTGTATGAGTGTCTGTGTGTGTGTATGTGTGTGAGTGTAAAGGGATGTAAGTCTGTGAGAGGTTGCTTGTTTGAGTATAGGAGTATATATGTGAGCAGATGAGCGAGCTTGTATCTGAGAAGGTCTGCCTGAGTGTATGGGTCTGTAGGAGTGTGTGCGTGTGTGCACACGCATATGTGTGTGCAGTGCAATGGGGTCACCTATAATGTGACCTGGACCCAAGATCCAGTTAAAGCTATCCCCGTGGGTACCGAGCTTGGCTATCAGCCTCTGCTTGGCCACTTAATGTTGTTGCTTGTCCTGAAGTCTGCCTTGGAGGATAGCCACCTGACGGTCTGAGGTCGAATGTCCTGGACCACTGAAATGCTTCCCAACTGGAGAGAATACTTCTGTCTGTTGATTGTTATGTGGTTACCATTCATCCGCTGCTGTAGCCTCTGCCCCGTCGCACCAATGTACCATGCCTCAGGGCATCCTTGCCTGCAGCATATTAGACGGACAACGTTGGCTGAGTCACATGAGTACCTGCCACGTACATGGTGGGAGGTGTCCCCATATGTAATGGTGGTATCCGTGTCGACAGTCGGACATGACTTGCAGCGTCTAACATGACAAGGTGTTGTCCTGAAAGCTAAACAGTTTGCTGTGAGCAATAATCTGTTTAAGGTTTGGTAGTTGCTTAAAGTCAAGAGGTGGAGGTGTGGGGAAGGTTTTGGCAAGTTGCTCATCCTCATTGATAATGTGTTGCAGGCTGCAAAGAACATGGCATAGCTTTTTGGCTCCTGGAGAGTACTGGACAACGAAGGGTACCCTGTCGGTTCCAGCTCGTATCTGTCTCCTGAGGAGGTCATTATGCTTCCTCGCTGTGGCACGTTGGAACTAGCGATCGATGAGTTGAGTATCATAGCCTGTTCTGATGAGGGCATCCTTTAGTACTTCCAAGTCCACATCACATTCTTACTCATCTGAACAGATCCTGTGTGTGCATGGGGCTTGTCCGTAGGGGATGGCTTTTTTAATATGTTTCGGATAGAAGCTGGAGAAGCCTGGCGTCATGATATTATCCGTGGGTTTATGGTAGAGTGAGGTACTGAGGTGACAATCGATAATGGAGATGCATGTGTCCAAAAATGAGGCAGAGACTAGAGAGTAATCTTTGGTGAGTTTGATGGTGGGATGAAACTCATTGATATCACTGTGTGGTTGTTTCAGTAACTCCTTGCCATGGGACCAGAGGAAGAAAATGTCGTCAATATACCTGTTGTATAGCATTGGTTGGAGGCCCTACCTTGAGAAGAAGTCTTGTTCGAACCAGTGCATGAAAATGTTGGCATATTGGGGTGCAAATTTGGTCCCCATGGCCATTCTGTGTGTCTTGATGAAGAACTGGTTGTCAAAGGTGAAAATGTTGTGGTCGAGGAGAAAGTGGATGAGTTGTCAGATGGTGCTTGGAGTTTGGCAGTTGTTGGTATTAGGTACAGAGGCTATTGCCACAATGCCGCCATCATGGGGGCTGCTGGTGTAAAGTACTGAAACGTCCATTGCAATGAGGAATATTCCCGATTTGACTGGTCCGTGGGTGCTGAGTTTCTGTAAGAAATCTGTAGTGTCGTGACAGGAACTGGGGGTCCCCTGTACAATGGATTTCAAAATGCCTTCGACATAGCCAGAGAGGTTCTCACACAGAGTCCCATTGCCTGATATGATGGGACGTCCTGGTGTGTTGGCTTTGTGTACCTTTGGAAGGCAGTAGAAGTTGCCTACCCGAGAACTACATGTTATGAGGGCGCGTAAGGAACTCTAAACGACTGGATCCAAAGTCCTGATCAATGTTTCTAGTTCATGGGTGTGATCTTTGGTTGGATCAGCTGGTGGTTGTATGAAGTGTTCCTGGTTGTTCAGTTGTTGGTACACTTCCTTGCAGTAATCTGTTCTGTTCTGAATGACAATGGCTCCTCCTTTATCTGCTAGCTTGATGACAACGTTGTGTTTGGTTTTAAGAGCATGGATGGCTTTGCGTTATGATCAGGTGATGTTTTTGCTCTATCTTTTGGGTGTAGCTGATGAATCTGGCATTTATATATTTCCTGAGCGTATATGTCAAGCCCAGGGCAGCAGCCCTCCAGTGGGGTTGAAGTTGACTCCTTCTTTGATCGCTCCTCTAAGGATCCCTGAGATGACTTGTTCCAGTTCCTTGGTGGGTTCGTTGGATCACTGCTGGCATCTTGAAAAAATTCCCAGAGTCTCATTTGTCTGATGAATTCCTCCATGTCTGCTGCAAGACCCATGGGGTCCACATTGGTGATGGTGTAGAAATTGAGACCCACTACTAAAAGCTTCAATCACTTTCGGTTGAAGAGTGTGGTCCAATAAGTTGACAATCGACTTCCCCGCAGTGTTAGCGTTTTCCACTGTGGTGCCAGGACAAGCCTCAGTGAGAAACCGTCATGACCTCCTCAGGAGACAGACACGAGCTACACCCGACAGGGTACCCTTCATTTTTCAGTACTTCCCAGGAGCCGAAAAACTGCACCATGTTCTTCACAGCCTGCAAGACGATATCAATGAGGATAAGCACCTCGCCAAGACCTTTACCACGCCTTCAGTTCTTGCCTTGAAACAACCACCAAATATCAAACAGATCATTATTCGCAGCAAACTGCCCAGTTTTCAGGACAACACCAGGCAACCTTGTCAAAGTAGACGCTGCAAGACGTGTCAGAGTATTGACACAGATACCACCATTACACATGGGGACACCTCCCACCATGTATGTGGCAGGTACTCATGTGACTCGGCCAATGTAGTGAATCTCATACACTGCAGGCAAGGATACCCCTGAGGCATGGTATATTGGTGAGACCGAACAGAGATTACGGCAACGAATGAATGGACACCACATATAACAATCAACAGTCAGGAATGTTCCCTCCCAGTCGGAGAACACTTCAGCAGTCCAGGACATTCGAACTCAGACCTTCGGGCGACCAATCTCCACGGCGGACTTCGGGACAGGCAACAATGCAAAGTGGCCGAGCAGAGGCTGACAGCCAAGTTCGGTACCCATGGAGATGGCCTCAACTGGGACCTCGGGTCCATGTCACATTGCAGGTGACTGCACTGCACTAAACACACACACACACACACACACACACACACACACACACACACACGTGTTTGTGGGGTGAATTTGTATTTGCAGAATTACATCTTATTTTGTTGAAAAACTGTATGAATTCATGTCAAACTCTGTAAATTCCTTGTTTAGTTTAGAATCAGTCTGAACATTGAGGCACAGACAGCCTCACACAGGACATCTCACACCTTCAATGCATTATCTAGGCCAACATAGCACCTATTGTTAAAGGTCAGTTGAGAATGTAACTTTAAGAAAGTTCTGGAATTTACATATGAAAGAACTGAAACCAACGTGCCCATTCTAAAAGATGAGAGACTTCGCAAACAATCCAGGTTTTTTTCAATATATAGTTTCAGTTACATCACACTGTAAACATTTACTATAAATTCTGTGTCCTACGATCTTATAATCCACAAGATCTGATGAAGGAGCAGCACTCCGAAAGCTAGTGCTTCCAAATAAACCTGTTCGACTATAACCTGGTGTTGTGTGATTTTTAAATTTGTACACCCCAGTCCAACATCAGCACCTCCAAATCATAAAATAAAAGAGAGAGCAGACAAAGTTTCAGAGTAAACTTGCAAGTAATATCAAGATGGAGAGCAAGAACTTCTTTAAATATGTGCATATAGGCCTCTTAGAGAATGAGACTGGTAATATAGTAATGGGGACCTAGGAAGTGGAAGACAAGTTGAATAAATACTTTGCATCTGTTTTCATGATATAAGATTCTAAACACATTACAAAAATATTCATGATCAAGGAATTAACGGTTAATGGGATGGTTGGGTGGGGGAAATCAGTGTAATAATTATTATAAGAGAAAAGGAAAGCTACTAGGAAAACTAATTGGGCTAAAGGCAGATAAGATCCTGGATCTGATAAGTTGCATCATAGAATTGTAAGGATGCATCTACAGAGGTACTGGATGCACTGGTAGTAATCTTCCAAGAATCCCTGAATTCTGGAAAAGTCCCAGAAGATTAGAAATTGTCAATGAAATGCCTTTTTTCAAAAGTGCTGTGAGATAGAAAGCAGGTGGCTATTGGCTAGCTAACTTAACACCTGTTATTCATAAAAGATCACTTATTATAGTCTATTATCAAGGATGCAATGATAATAGACCATTTAGGAATACATAACATAATTAAACAGAGTCAACATGGCTTCATGAAAAAAAGATATCATACCTGTCAAATTTTTAGAATGCTGTGAAGCAGTAAAGGGAAACCATAAGACTTGGATTTCCAGAAGGCTGATTAATAATGGAAGATACCATAGCTTTGGGTAGTATCTTAGCATGGATAAAGGATTTATTAACTAATAAGAAGATAGAGTTGTACTGGGGTGTATTTTCAGGATGGCAACCTCTAATCAGTAAGTACTGGAGTGCCTGAGGGATCAGTACAGGGGCCACAATTATTTACAATATGTATTCTTGACTTAGATGAAACGCGAATGTGGATGACAGAAAAATAGTTGGGTAGGTAATTGGCAACGACAATATAAAGAGTTTGCAGAGGGATATAGACAGGTTAAATTATTAGGAAGACATTTGGCAGATGGAATATAATTTGGGACAGCATGAATTTATGCACTTGGACAAGAAGATGAGTTGAGCATTATTTGAATGAAGACTGTAGACAGCTCCATAACAGAGGGATTTGGGGTTGTTATGCATGAATCACAAAATGTGAGCATCCAATTTCAGTGGGTAATCAGGAAGGCAAATGGACTCGCAGCCTTTATTTCAAAGGGAGTGGAATACAAAAGAAAGTCAGAGCTTGCTAAAACTATACAAAACACTAGTTACACCACATCTGGAATATTGTGGGCAGTTTTGTTTCCCTGATCTAAGTAAAGAAATGCTGACATCACAAGCAGTCCAGAAAAGGTTTGCTAGGCTGATTCTGGGTATGGAGATATTTTCAGATGAGGGAATGTTCAGTAGGTTGGGCTTGTACTCAATGGAGTTTAGAAGGATAAGAGGAATCTTAATTTTAACTATAACTCAATGGGTTTGACAGGGTAGATGCAGAGAGATTACTTCCCCTTGTCTGACCATTTAGGATCACGGAGCATTATATCAGAGTTAGTGGTTATACATTTAAGACAGTAATGAGATGGATTTTTTTTTCTCTCAGAGAATATGGAATTCTTTATCACAGAGGTTTGTAGAGACTGCGTCATTAAGTATATTCAAAGTTGAAATGGACATTTTTAATCAGTAAGGGAACCAAAGGTTATGTGAATGAGGCATGACTGCAGAGTTAAGGATTATCAAAAATGCCATGATCTCATTTAATGGCAGAGCAGACCTGATGGCCTGAATGGCCTACTTCTGCTCCATGTCCTATGATCTTGTCGACTTTCTCAATGCAGCTTGCCTGGTCATGATCTCCAATAGGTAATAAATCATCTTGCTGACTAAGAAAAATGTATTTTCTGCTGAGACTTACCTTCTACCATTGAAAATTAGGCAAGCCCTAGGCATATTAAGACAAATGAGGATTGGTAGCACTGGACTATTGCAACCACCCCTAGCCCAGTGCTACATTAGTGCCAACAATGGGAAATGGTGCTGATTAGTGTGTGATGAAGCATAATGGAAAAATACATGGGTGTGCACCCTTTGTATGTGCAATAGCTTTCAAGGTTAAGAAATATAAAGTGTAAGCATTCAGAATGGAATGTTAGAAGTAAAATAACAGGATAAGGTGTTGAATACTGATCTTTATATAATTTCTCTCCTATTGTATATCTATGTCTTTACCATTTCATTGAAAGTAGGTCATTACTATGAAAAATCATCATTTGCCTTCCATTGTGAAGCAAAGGAGATTAATCATGTGATAGAAATGACTCTCTAACTTTGAAATTTTTTTATCCAACACTGAGAGACTTGGCATTCTGCAGAACACAAGAAACAACATCACGGCTGCAGGAAGGATTGTCACATTGCATTTTTAGAACTAGTTAGGCTTGAAGTCTCAAAAAGTGTATTCTATCCTACTTTGAAAAATGTTGTGTTTGCCTGTGAAGAAATTGGATCTTGAGTTACAAGTGTCTTGTGTTTGATATTGCATGGGGATGGGTATGTCTGAATTACACACTTTGTTTAAATACATAGAAGTCTACTCTTGGTGATTTTTAAGTTGCAAGGGCAATTGAGGGTTTCAGACTTTCTCCTTCCTCTGTTCATAATATGTGCTACAAAGAGAATGAAATTACTCACTTGATACCTCAGCCATGTCCCTATTTCATTATGTGAAAATGTTATTTTTGCTTTCTCAGTCAGCCCTACTGTACTTTTAAGTACCTATTCACAGATATTTCTAAACAACATGCTCAGAGATTTTATTGCATACCTCTGGTGTAGGTGGGGCTTGAACCTAGGCCTCCTGACTCAGAGGTAGGGATACCACCACTGGGCCACAACAGTCCTTTCTACTACAGTGTTTTTCCCAGATGGTCTCCTAATCCACACATTAGCCAAGTCTGAATCTGCTACTCTTCAAGATCAGATGAGATCAGTTTTTTCAGATTAGTATGGCTGTACTTCCATGCTTGTAGAAGATAGTTTTGTTATGCTAGCTGCCAGTTTCTTGCCATACTGTCTCTATGTTTCTTTTATTTAGCGTTCATTTCCCATCTGAAGCTTCTATTCTCAGACTGGATCTCAATTACATTATCTTTTAGATTAGATTCTCTACAGTGTGGAAACAGGCCTTTTGGCTTAACAAGTCCACACAAATCTTCTGAAGAGTAACCCACTCAAACCCATTTCCCTCTGACTAATGCACCTAATGCTATGGGCAGTTTAGCATGGCCAATTCACCTAACCTGCACATCTTTGAACTGTGGGAGGAGACCGGACCACCCAGAAGAAACCCATGCAGACACGGGAAGAACGTGCAAACTCCACACAGACAGTCACCCGAGGCTGGAATCAAATCTGGGTCCCTGGTGCTAACCACTGAGCCACCATGCCACCTCCAACACACTGATACATATTTTTCTTCATAACCTTAATCACTACTTCTTTAGCAATGAAGCTATGGATTTGTTTATCCTTTATTTTCTCTTTGTGGAATATAACTTGGCTGTGCCTGAACTATATTTTCTTTAAAGACCACTCAGTGGCCATTATGCCTTCCATGATTGGTCATTATACCATTGCCTTTTTCCATAGCTACCCTACATAGAGTCATAGAGATGTACAGCATAGTCCAACCCATTCATGCCGACCAGATATCCCAACCCAATCTAGTCCCACCTGCCAGCACCGGGCCCATATTCCTCCAAACCCTTCCTATTCATATACCTATCCAAATGCCTCTTAAATGTTGCAATTGTACCAGCCTCCACCACATCCTCTGGGAGCTCATTCCATACACGTACCACCCTCTGCATGAAAACATTGCCCCTTTGGTCTCTTTTATATCTTTCGCCTCTCACCCTAAACCTATGCCCTCTAGTTCTAGATTCCCCAACCCCAGGGAAAATACTTTTGCCTATTTATCCTATCCATGCCCCTCATAATTTTGTAAGCCTCTATAAAGTCACCCCTCAGTCTCCAATGCTCCAGGGAAAACAGCCCAGCCTGTTCAGCCTCTCCCTGTAGCTCAGATCCTCCAATCCTGGCAACATCCTTGTAAATATTTTCTGAACCCTTTCAAGTTTCACAACATCTTTCTGATAGGAAGGGGACCAGAATTGCATGCAATATTCCAACAGTGGCCTAACCAATGTCCTGTACAGCCACAACATGACTTCCCAACTCCTGTACTCAATACTCTGACCAATAAAGAAAAGCATACCAAACGCCTTCTTCACCATCCTATCTACCTGCAACTCCACTTTCAAGAAGCTACAAACCTGCACTCCAAAGTCTCTTTGTTTAGCATCACTCCATAGGACCTTACCATTAATTGTATAAGTCCTGCTAAAATTTGCTTTCCCAAATTACAAAACCTCACATTTATCTGAATTAAACTCCATCTGACACTTGTCATCCCATTGGCCCATCTGGTCCAGATCCTGTTGTAATCTGAGGTAACCCTCTTCGCTGTCCATTACACCTCCAATTTTGGTGTCATCTGCAAACTTACTAACTGTACCTCTTATGCTCGCATCCAAATCATTTATGTAAATGACAAAAAGTAGAGGGCCCAGCACCGATCCTTGTAGCACTCCACTGGTCACAAGCCTCCAGTATGAAAAAAAAAACAACCCTCCGCCACCACCCTCAGTCTTCTACCTTTGAGCCAGTTCTGAATCCAAATGGCTAGTTCTCCCTGCATTCCATGAGATCTAACCCAAAGGTACGGTGGCACAGTGGTTAGCACTGCTGCCTCACAGCACCAGGGACTTGGGTTCAATTCCCGCGTCAGGCGACTGACTGTGTGGAGTTTGCACGTTCTCCCCGTGTCTGCGTGGGTTTCCTCCGGGTGCTCCGGTTTCCTCCCACAGTCCAAAGATGTGCGGGTCAGGTGAATTGGCCATGCTAAATTGCCCATAGTGTTAGGTAAGGGGTGTATGGGTGGGTTGCGCTTCGGCGGGTCGGTGTGGACTTGTTGGGCCGAAGGGCCTGTTTCCACACTGTAAGTAATCTAATCTAATCACTTAAGTTATAACAGAGATTTTGGGCGGCACGGTGGCACAGTGGTTAGCACTGCTGCCTCACAGCGCCTGAGATCCGGGTTCAATTCCCGACTCAGGCGACTGACTGTGTGGAGTTTGCACGTTCTCCCCGTGTCTGCGTGGGTTTCCTCCGGGTGCTCCGGTTTCCTCCCACAGTCCAAAGATGTGCAGGTCAGGTGAATTGGCCATGCTAAATTGCCCGTAGTGTTAGGTAGGGGTAAATATAGGGGGGTATGGGTGGGTTGCGCTTCAGCGGGTCAGTATGGACTTGTTGGGCCGAAGGGCCTGTTTCCACACTGTAAGTAATCTAATCTAATCTAACCTGGCTAATCAGTCTCCCATGGGGAACCTTGTCGAACACCTTACTGAAGTCCATATAGATCACATCTACTGCTCTGCCTTCATCAATCTTCTTTGTTATTTCTTCAAAAAACTCAATCATTTTGTGAGACATGATTTAGCACAAAGCCATCTTTTGTTAGAATGATCACTATCTCCTCTTTGTTCGCTATTATCATTTGATCCACTTAGTCCTTATTAATACCAAAAACTATGTACAACTCTGCCTCCTTTCTCACTGAACAAGAAGCATTTTGTTGTAGGAAATTCTCCTGAACACTCTCAAGGAATTCTTGCATCCCCCTGTCTTTTACTGTACTACTAATACTGTCTAATGATAAGATAATTGAAGTCCATGAATCTTGTTCCACTTTGTAATTTCCATACAAAATTGTTTCTTTGTATCTTTTTCACTAATGGGTGAGCTATAGACTACACTCAGCAATGTAATTGCAGCTTTTTTGTTCCTTAGCATTAATCAATTAGATTTTGTCCTTGACTTCTAATGGACATCTTTCTTTGAACCTGTCATTGGCACAATCCCATTAATCCATGCAGCTATCTGCATCTGCAGCTCATGAAGCATACTCTGCACAATACATCACAATAACCCTAATTTATACTTCATTATGTTTAACTTTCGTGGAACTATATACTACCTTATTATTTCCTATTCTGGTGTTATCTGTTTTTCCAAGTATTCTGTGCACTTTGGTGTTCTTTTCTAGTATTAGTTCCTGCCTTTCACACCCTTGTCAAGTTGGCTTAAACCATGCCAATATTACTGGCCAATCATGCTGCAAAGAAATTGGTCCTGTTATTATTTAGGTGTAATCCATCCAACCTGTAAAGATCCCTCATCCCTCAGAAGTAGCCTCAATGTGCTGTAAATCTGAAGCCTTCCTTGCTGCACCATCTTCCCAGGCATTTATCATCTGCTTCAGTCATCTTTTTCTCTTGCTATATTTGCCCATGATACTACGTTATCCCGTGATTGCTGTTTGTTGATTTCCTAACCAGCTCAACAGTAAATTCTGACTGGAAGACCACATGCACCTTTCTATTGATGTTTTTGATAACAGTGGGCTATGTCCACTGGCTCTCACCCTCTTTACAGTGTTCACATTTAAGTAAATATGCTGCTCTCTTCCTTTCTATGATAATCAAGGTTTGTTCATGGATTTGCTGCTCCAGCTTTTTACAGCCTTCAACTTTGGCCTGGAATTTCTTGTCAGAATTTACAACCAAAAAAAAGGGAAGTAGGACATTTCTGTCGCTCTGAGAAAGTCGAGGAATTGAATTTATATTTATCCTTTGCCATGTTATTAGGATATTTCAATGTTCCTCATTGCCAATGAATTATTTTTAAAGTACAGAAACTGTTATAATGCAAACAAACATAGCAGGCAAAATCTGAAATTAACATCCATGCAGCATTGCTGCCAACAGTACAACAGTGCCTCAGTCCTTCCCTGAAGTGTAAGTCTCATTCAAATGCTCGCGGCAAGCTATGAATTCCTGACTCTGAGACTACAGTACAGTTCCTGGCTGAGTGAACATGTCAATATGTAGGAATCCAATTGTGTGTGCAACAGCAAGTGTCCATGTAAGTGTGAGTTGTATTCTCACAGGATTTGTTGTCACATTACCATTGAATTACAGGGATGGCAAAGAAACATACTGAAAAGCTGTTTTAATTGAAGATGGGTTTTAAGCAGTTTATATGCCAGCAATTATTTGACATTGATTTAATGGCAATTAGTCATTTTGAAATTTTTAACTTCCGCAATCAATTTCAGAATGTGTCCAGATATAAATCACTCAATTCACCAAGGCCTAATCCACACTTGTATTAATAAATATACCAAATACTTCACTGTTTAATTTTTATACCAGCCTAGATGTACTTCTGCTTATTTTCAAAATAAAAGTGAAGTTATTGCTGACTGTGCATGTTGGGCTCCAGTAGCTTCTAAGTAGAATCAGGTGCTACAAACATAGCCCAAATTGGAAATGGAAAGAATATCATTTGAATGAAGAATTCTGAAAAAATTATATTGTTTGAATTATAGTGAAAGAATTTGACTTCTGCCTAAGATGAATGTGAAGTCAATGATGTTGTCACATATCCCCACTGTTCATGTCAAAATGAATTTAGGCCTTATTATCCTACTTAACAGCAAGGTGAGGTATACAAAAAGACATCCTACTGCAATTGTGGGTTCCATACACAGATCAAGGAGTTTGGGGAGCAGCAGCCAATTTGAAAGAGCAATCATGTTCTTATAATTGTATTAAGTAATAGAAAGCTTAATTAATTTCATTCTACACCTTCAATTCCAAAATATAACGTGGAGCGAGATTCAAGGGAGGAAGAATTTGAGGAGGCATTTAGCCATGAAGGACCAGCTGCCATAAGTGGAAAGCAGGCTTGATAGTTCAGTTGATCTTTTTTTCTATTCATCATATGTGCATATGTAAGCAGATACAGCATCAGATAAAACTGAAAGCTTTACTGATGTTAAGTGCAGCGCTGGCAAGTAACTAAATGACACATGCCTGAAGTTGAGAATCCTATGATTGATCCTGTCTGTTGAATTACGTTTCCACACATAATCCCTCTTCATGATTCCTGATGGAAAGGTTGTGTTTCCTGCAATTTACATTATGTGTATGTGAGGCCTTATATTATCCAGTGTGAGTGAGCATGGTCACCTTCTAATCTAACATGAAAAGTCATGTAGAGTAAACAAGCTGTAGTTAATTGCATCACTGCAATCATTTACAAGTTATAAGGATAGACTTTACAAACCTGAAAAGACATTTGGACAGCTCTTGTGGCTGAGTGGTAATGTCCATATCCTGGAGGCAGGAGGCCTAGGTTCAAGTCTCATCAGTGCCAGAGGTGTGTCATAATGTCACTGAACAAGTTGATCAGGAAAGTATCTACAAAATCTGCTGGGAGGACCTAGCCTTGGGTCTGTCTCTCCAAGTGATCCTACTTTAGTTTCCCATTAAGTCCTCATGATATCATCACAATAGGTGATGCTTATAGGTCATCAATCAAGTAGTAGTCTTGTTAAATATTTCCAGACTCATACACAGCAGAAAGTATAGCTTTTGGCCCACAATTGAGTGCTGAATTGGCCTGAATTGCCATATTAAACAAACAGTCTGCTAATGCTTATGATCACATTTCCCAATGCAATCCTGTCCAATTTGAATAGAATGGTACCAAGCCTTAATACACTGGATCCTAACTTCCTTTAATGCCCCCAAATGGATCTGCACTGGATTCTCTAGCAGCTCAAGGTAAGCAAGAGACAAGTACATAATCATGAGGATTCCTGCCTACCCCATGCAAACAAAATGCCAATGCACTTATCCGAACATTCTTCAGAACTGGAGGCTATCTGCAGGTGAAATCCAGGTTTAGGTGTTCAGATGTGATATATGGATGTTGCAATGAAAGATTTTTTCATCTACCTAAGTATGTAGAATCTCTGCGAAGATATCTTCCAAAGGTGAGTTCCTTTACAGCACGCATTCCCTCTCTACTGCTTTGAAATGTCAACAAGTTTACATGTTTCAATTTCTAGTAGGAATTAAGGTATG
This sequence comes from Hemiscyllium ocellatum, assembly GCF_020745735.1. NCBI lineage: Eukaryota > Metazoa > Chordata > Chondrichthyes > Orectolobiformes > Hemiscylliidae > Hemiscyllium > Hemiscyllium ocellatum. The sequence continues at coordinate 51,107,376 of NC_083402.1, forward strand.
ACTTTCTGAGTAATGAGCCAGGCTGGCATGTGAATACAGCACTTTTTTTTAGAAATCTTAACACATTTTAAATATTTGCTTGACCTACTTTAGAAAATTAAACTTTTTCCTTCAACAGAATCTTATAAGTAATATGTTAGAACTTGGTCAATTTCCTACAATGACGCTTGAGTTGCCTTCATTGATGCTTTTATCCTTCTGTTTAAGATAAAGTTTTCCTCCTGTCCCTAAACCACTGAAGATTTGCACACCCACATCACAAACTTTACTGGAGATGAGGAAATCAATGTCTTGTAACAGTCCTTTTAGGTATGCAGTATAGTAACTATTTCTGGTCATTCATAAATCATGTTCTGTGGGCAGCTGGACTGTTTCAGCAAGCATTTCAATCCTGAATTAGTACACTAATTTCCTTCTCTCAAAGTCTGATCAATCAGAATTGTTTCTAACGCTGAAGTTCCCCTGAATTAGGTAAATAATGCTGAGTCCAAAAAGTGCGGCAAGACCAGCAGCACTTTTGACCAGGATTTGTGCATACTTCCAGAAGCATCATAATAAACATGAAATTTAAACTTCAGTTTTTAGAGAGAGAGAGAGAGAGAGAGAGAGAGCTGCCAATGTCATGGGCATGTACTTGAGCAACTTCTGAGGTGAGCAGATTAGGGAAACAAATTTGGGACCATTCATTACAAAACATTTAAGCTTAGTACACGTCAATCACATTGTCAGATTTTGTTGCTGATTATGTGTTTCAAAGCAATTAAGTCTGTGGGCAGATAAAAGCTGATTTTACAAAATTGAAACTTGGAATGTAAGATGTCAGTGTCTAATGAGCATTATTTTGAATTTCACTTCATTTAATAATAAAACCTTTTCCTAATTTTAGAGGATGCCAAAGAATAAAAATACCAAACTTCAGCTGGAAGAATATAGCCTTCGTTTTTATTTATGAAAGTGGAGTTCTCTTGTGACTAGCTGCATTAGTCTTGTGCCGAGTGCAGGCTGCTGACTGAATCGTGTCTCTGCAGGGAATTCAAACCTACAGCCTCAGAGGTGTGATGTGAGTTGTTTACCATCTCAGCGAGCTGTGTTCCACTTATATTTCATAACACAATAAATGACTGTATCTGTAAGGAACAAATTAAGATTTGGACTTCTGTAGTGTTGCATTGACTTGCCTACCAAAGGTGTTTAAAGAAAGCAGCTAAAAATCAGCTTGCACATGATAAGCCCTGTGATGCAAGCTCACAGCATTGCTCTGAACTTCATGCTTGGCCTCATTGGTAAATGTAGTACTAAGCTTGATGCTGAGCTGTTCCAGCAGATGAGCAACAACACCTCATTTTCCTCGTACATACCTTACAGCCTTTAGGACCCAACATCGAAGTTAACAATTTTGCAGCATGAACATGCCCCTTCTAAGTCTATTACCTACCCCCACACCCCAGCTCCTATCACAAAATGGGCTTTTTTAAGCACTGCCAGCCCAATTTCAACTACTCATTGTCTCTATTGCCACTTATCGAGCTTTTCTTCTTCCCTGGATTACCATCAACCATCCCTTTGTCTGCCTTGTCTTTTACTACCTCATTGTTTCTGGGCTCCCCCTCCACCAATCCACTCACTCCTTTTCCCCTCCGCTCCATTACCAGCATATATTATCTTTTCCTAGCTGCATTCAGATCTGATGAAGGATCACTGGACTCAAAATGTCAACTGGTTTCTCTCCACAGATGCAGCCAGACATGCTGAGTTTCCCCATCTATTTCTGTTCTTGTTTTTTTGACTGCCTGGCTTGATGGCAATGATACGGCAATGGATATGCCAGGCTGTGAGTTTGCAGATTATGTTGCAACTGTTTGTCTGGGGAACAGGAAACTTTGATCCTAGCCCAGGTGCCCTGACCTCACAAGGAGACAGGGCATTAACTGGAGGCACACAGTCAGAGGTGGAATCACTCACAGGCTCCTCAACAATTTTCCACTCAGGCCCCTCCACCTCCACACCATCGTCCTCCCTCTCTGGGTCTTTGAAATTCAAGCTGATGGTGGTCAACTTATCTCTGGCAAGAAGACCTTTGGCATGCCTTAAAGGTGCTATTTCAATAATTGCTCTAAGTAGTTATGCTTTGTACATTGTATAGCATCGCACAGCATTATTGTACTTTATTTCTGACACTAAGCTTCTCTGAATGGAAAATGAAACATTTGACACAGAGTAATTACAGGCTTCCAATTCTGAGCAATTCATATTATCAGATTCAGAAGCAGAGTATCTAATTAATTATTGACTGTAGATATTTCAAATGGATGAGCAGGCAGCATCAGTGAAAGAGTATCAGCTTTTGTAGATAATGTTACTTCATGTTGAAAAGAGATTTTAAAGAGGAGCTTGAGTCCTATGTTCAGTCGCACAAATCGATCTTTAGTCGGATCTCTTTTACTACGTGTGGGAGAGACCAGAGACCACTCCAAACCAATCTTTCATAATGGCCCAGTTACCTCATAGATACAGCTCAGGTTGGAGGTCAGTGACACTTTACTTTTCCCAATGGAGTACAGGGTATTTATACATGCTGTGTTACTATGGTTACATACAACATTAACATCAGTACTTGCAACATCCCCTCTGACCTACACATCCAATCCTGTGAATACAGGATCAACGATGGACAACTTCATGATCCACCTCAGATTCTCCCACCATCTCATGATGTTTGCCACACCCCGTATCATCGGTCCTTAGGCTCTTATGATTATTAACCACATTCCAATACAGATTGTTTATGCACTTTCTTTGACATTTGCCAGCCACGTTGTATACTTGCTTATTACTAACGACTTTTCAAATTCAGTCATGCAGTTCATATCCTTTGCTGATCTTAGTCTGGAATTTTAAAAAGGTTGTTAATTTCTGTAATTGTTGTAATATTGACAATATCGGCTCTAATATAAAGTTACTTATACTTTACATGACTATATTTCATTTACTAGTGGTGTACAGCAAGGATCTGTTTTGGGTCCATTACTGTTCGTCATTTATACAAAAGATCTGGATGATGGCGTAGAAGAATAGTTTAGTAAATTTGCAGATGGCACTAAGGTCAGTTGAGTTGTTAATAGTGTAGAAGGATGTTATAGGTTACAGAGGAACATAGATAAGCTGCAGAGCTAGGCTGAGAGGTGGCAAATAGAATTTAAAGCAGAAAAGTGTGAAGTGATTCACTTTGGAAGGAGCAAAAGGAAGGCAGAGTACTAATGGTAGGTTGGGCTAATGGTAAGATTCTTGGTAGTGTAGATGAGCAGAGGGATCTTGGTGTCCATGGACATAGATCCCTGAAAGTTGCCACCCAGGTTGATAGGGTTGTTAAGAAGGCATGCAGTTGTGTTAGCTTTTATTGGTAGAGGGATTGAGTTTCGGAACCATGAGGTCATGCTGCAGCTGTGTAAAACTCTGGTGTGGCCACACTTGGAGTATTGTGTGCAGTTCTGGTTATTGCACTATAGGAAGGATGTGGAAGCTTTGGAAAGGGTTCAGAGGAGATTTACTTGGATGTTGCCTGGTATGGAAGGAAGGTCTTACGAGGAAAGGCTGAGGGACTTGAGGCTGATTTAGTTGGAAAGAAAAAGGTTGAGAGGTGACTTTATTGAGATATATAGAATAATCAGAGGGTTAGATAAGTAGGCAGTGAGAGCTTTTTTCCACGGACGGTGATAGCTAGCATGAGGGGGTGTAGCTTTAAAGTGAGAGGTGATAGATATAGAATCGAGAGTGTGTTGCTGGAAAAGCACAGAAGGTCAGGCAGCATCTGGGGAGCAGAAGAATCGAAGAATCAAAGTTTTGGGCATAAGCCTTATGCCCGAAATGATGATTCTTGATTCCTTTGCTCCTTGGATGCTGCCTGGCCTGCTGTGCTTTTCCAGCAACACACTCTCGACTCTGATCTCCAGAATCTGCAGTCCTCACTTTCTCCAGGGTGATAGATACAGGGCAGATGTCAGAGGTAGTTACTTTACTCAGAGAGTAGTAGGGGCATGGAATGGACTGTCTGCAACAGTAGCAGACTCACCAAATTTAAGGCATTTAGATGGTCATTGGATAGACATATAGATGAAAATAGAATTGTGTAGTTTAGATGGGCTTCAGATTGGTTTTACAGGTCAACGCAACATTGAGGGCAGAAGGGCCTGTACTGCACTATAATGTTCTATGGTCTATGCACACAGTTAAACCCAGTACTATGATTCTGTAACAAGGCTAAAAAATTTGGGAACAGATTCCATCTTAAAAAACTTGCAAAGCAACAGTTGTTTATTCTCTCAAGGTCATAGTGATCCTGTTTCAAAATTGTTTCTGTCCCCTCTTGCTACGTTATTTGTCTCTCAGTACTCTTATGAGGTTATCTTGTTTTTACCTTTTTGTTGTTCTAATCTTCATGCTGACAGAGGAACAAATTTCTTTAAGGATATCTCTGCATCCGAGGCTAACTGCCTTCAGAAATGTAATTCTCTAACATCTAATAAGTTTGAACTTCTATTATTGTATATGTATCCAGTCTAATATGTAAATATAATGATTTTAAAAGCCTCATCCAAGGTAAGTCATGTTTTCCCTTTCTATTTCATATGAAAACCAGAAATCCCAAATCAGATGGCTTTCATCTGAGCTGCCTTATCAGAGTTCTACTGTTTGAATTCTAGTCCCATCTTACTAAGACTCAGACACATTTTGTTGTCTGGCTGTGAAGGCCATGATTTGAGCAATATGAAATGTTGTATCAGCTAAAATTTCCTTTGATTGTGTCGGTTAAAAAGAAAACCCATAATAGCCATTTTGTCATATTCAGCCATAGGCAACTATAACACTTCAACTTTCTGTTCTTCGAAATAACCACAAACCAGGATTCAGCTGTTTCTTTATTGAATTATTTGCTGTGTTCAGCAATGATAAACCTATAGTTTGGGTGTTACTGGCAGTTTGCCTCCAGCTGCAATGGTAACTCAGCAGTGGGAGTTTGAGTTATAATACATTTGAAGAAAACCAAGCCTTTGCACAAAATAAAATTAATCACATTAAATTTGGCAGCAGAAAATGTGGCCAATGCACCAGAGTTGCATCTTCCATTATTCAAAAAGTGCCCATGCCATTTATCACATTTTTGTAGTTTGAAGTGACTCTGAAACATTTGTACATTGCTTTACATTATATGTTTCATGGCCCCCAAGTGGGTTGAAATTAGTTGGCCACACAATTGTGGATAACCCAATTGCATCCTAGATCTCACTTGTTGACTTCTTGTTTTTGTTTGTTTTCATTGATGTCCTCTGTTTTTCTTTTCTAGCAATTAATCTTTGCTACTTCTTCCATCCTGTTGCTTTCCATTCTAACACCATATTACTGGACCCTAAATGATAATGTTTTCTAGTAGGTCACAGTACCAATAGTAGCGACTGACAATTGTTCAATCTCTACACAACATGATACACCAAAACCACCTTGGTGTCAAATATAACTTCAAAGTAGAGAACAATTTCAACCTACGACAGTGCCTGAACAGAAAATAGAATTGATGATTCAGTTTTCACAACATTTAATTTAGGGAATTGTGACACATCCTGAACTGGATGTCAGACAAGTAAGCTAAAGACAGAGGCTGTGGTGATGTCAAAAAGGATGTTGTAGAAGTGGGAGTGGATTTTATCCTAATGTTATACCTTCAAGAGGTAGCGAAGATAAAAAATGTAGGGTGACATTGCTGGTGATGTTTTAGCAACTAACAGATAAATAACAGTGCACTCAAGCAAGGACATCCCATTTTCCTAACCCTACAACGCTCACAGTATTTCCTATTCCCTGATTCTGATCTCTTGTGTAGCTACCTCTGATGCCTTCAGTTGTTATAGCCATGATTTCTTAAATTGATTTGCTTTACTTTCTGTATTTTCCTTCAACACCTTCTTAGGCACAAAGTTTTAGATCCCCGCCTAATGTCTTTTAGATTATTATGTGCTTTTCCTTATACCACTTAGATGCATCTTGAGATGTTTTCTACATTTAAGGCTTTATATATATGCAAGGAATTTCTTTCTGCAGTATAACAAGGGGATAAAGCTTCTCTGTTTTAACGTTGTTCAGACCTGAGGGATAAAGCACTATTTGTATGCTAACTCATTCACATTTCTTAGCATTTATCAAAAAGTACAGTTCAACAATTAGGGAATTGAGATGCAAACTCTCACCATGAGGCAAGAAGTCGCTGTGAACAGCAGGAATAAAATTACTTGCACAACAAAAGAACTATTAAAAAGTAAGTCTGAGACAATAAAGAAAATGCAATTTTTAAATGCATTCAATTGACAGACGAACTGTCACTTAACGTTGTCAATTAAATGATCCACATAACTGTTCAGTTAAATGTTCATGCCATTTCCCATCCTATCTGACTATTCTACTATCTCTGCATCACTCATTCTGTGGATTGAATTTTATCTGTGGCTAGTTTGCAGTGGTGAAGCTGTATTGCACTGGCCACCTAGGCATTTAGCAGCTTTGACAGCAGAGACCTTTGATTCAGTTTCAACTGCATTCCAGAAAGAGACAGGTATGGTAAGCTGGAAAAGCACAGCAAGTCAGGCAGCATCCAAGGAGCAGATGAATCAACGTTCTGGAGCCCTTCATCAGGATGCTGCTCCTCGGATGCTGCCTGACTTGCTGTGCTTTTCCAGCAACACACTCTCGACTCTGATCTCCAGCATCTGTTGACCTCACTTTCTCCCAGGTATGGTGATGACCCACTGCTTCATCTCCATTAAAAGGTGTCTTGAAAGAGCCTGAATGAAAGTATTCCAGAAATACCATAACTGAACCAGTAACTGAACCAAATAGTAGGCCTAGATACAAAGTCTACACCACAGTGCCCAAATGCATACTTAGACATTATACATCACACTATAAGGTCATAGCTGTTCTGTTAATTGCAGATGGGGAGAAGAAGACAGCCTCAGTGAACAAATACGGAGGGCTGGAAATAGCATGGAAGTAGATCAGCAGAAGGGTAGTGTCTTGCTCATGTGTGCAATGCTAAGGAGTTTAATAACCTGATCAGGGCAGGGAAGCTGAGTGAATTCAAGTATAGAAGCCCTTCCCTCTGAATTCCCAGCCTCCCTCAAAAAGTCTGTCATTGGAGTTATTACAAAGGTTGTGATAGCAGAACATTTGGAAATACATAGTATAATCAAGCAGAGAGAGCGTGGCTTCATGAAGGGGAAATCATGCCTGACAAATTTATTAGAATTATTTCAGAAGGTAACATGCAGGATAGATAAAAAAAGGAACCAGTACATGTAATATACTATTTTTGCAAGAAGCAATAAATAAGGCACTGCTTATGTTGCCACCTAATAAGTTAAAAGCACATGGTTTTGGGGTGATATATTATTAGGAACAGGAGATTGAATAACTAATATAACACACAGGGATGGCTTAATGGTGTATTTTCAGAATGCCAACCAAGTGGGGTACTGCAGGGATATGTGATGGGTGTTTTTAAAAAGATATATATTAATGACTTGGATGAGGAAAATGACTGTATTATCACCACATTTACAGATGACAAAAATATCTGCGATGTCAAAGAATAAGGGTGACATAAAGAATCTGCAGAGGCATGTAGACAGTTAAAGTGAGTGAGCCTTGGCAGATGGAATATAATGTGGGAAAATATGATGTTATGAACCTTGACAGCAAGTATAGTGGAGCTCAATAATTGTTAAATGGAGAAAGACTATGGAAAAAAGCAGCATAGAATGATTTGGGAGGTCCTTGTGCATAAATCATATAAAGCTAGGATATAAGTTGAGTAATGATAGGGTAAGGCAAATGGATTTTGTTTCAAAAGTAATGGCGCATAAAAATAAAATGTTATACCGACATTGGATGCAGTCTAGAGAAAGTTCACTATGTTGATCTCAGGCATGGAAGCATTGAATGAGGGAGAAATTAGATACTTAGGGCCTGTACTCATTACAGTTTAAAGTATGAGACTGGTTCTGATTGAATCATATAAGGTTGGTATATTATTCAATTACATCATCCACATAACTGTTCAGTTAAATTTTCATGCCATTTCCCATACTACCTGACTACCGTACCATCCCTGCATCACTCATTCTATGGATCGAATTTTATCTTGTGTCCAGCTTGCAGTGGTGAGGCTGGAATTGCACTGGCTACCTAAGCATTTAAGTAGGGGCTTGATAAGTTAGTAATTGAGAGGTTGCTTCTCTTTGTGGGAGAGTTTAGAACCAGAGGACTTAATCTAAGAGTAAGGGTCACCCATATAAGATGAAAGTGAGGAGGAATTTGTTCTCTGAAAGGAGAGTCAATCTGTGAAAAATGTTATAACAAAGGGCTGTAGATGTTGTGTCATTATGAATATTCAAGGGTGAGAAATATATATTTTAAATCAGTAAAGGAATCAAGAGTTAGGAGGAAAAGGCAGGAAGAAGGAGTTGAGGATTATAAGATCAGCCATGAGCTCATTGAATAGCAGAGAAAACTCGATGGGCAATGTCTTATGGCCTTATGGTCTTGAGATCAGCACACCATGAAGGTGCACTCATCAATCCCTCTGGAAGCATCTTTACACCACTATTTGACAAGCCACCTGTCATGCTCACCCTCAACATGCTGCCAAATAACACCTGTCCCATCCAGCAACCTTCCACAAATGTTATTGTTCAATCCTTTCAAAGTGTTCTACAGTGGACTCAACTGATTTTCATTTTTCTTTCCTTGCGAGAGAAGAGAGAACAGAGCTCAGAAAGAGGTGGAAAATTAGGCTGACACTCCAATGCTAGCCACACTGACAGCACCAGAGAGGTACAAGAGACCAAGTAATTCTGAGCTTGTTTAGCATTGATAGTAGAAGGATCAGGATTTCCAGCTGCCAAGTGACAGAATCAAACATGATAATGGCAAATGATGCACAACATTCAGTCCTGAGTATCACCAGCCACTGAAAAGCACAGTGAATCATTTATATTAGCTGTGGCTGAGTGGATAGCATTCTTAACACCAAATCACAAAGTTTTAGATTCAAGTCAACCAAAAATTAAAGCTGACCATATAGTACAGTACTAAGGTACTGACCTTTGGAGGAGCCATTAAACTCTGACCCTAAACACCTGCTCTGGAGGATGGAAAGGATCCCACGGCACAACTTTGAAGAAGAGCTACCTGTGTTTGGACAACGTTTCTCCCTTAATCAACATTATACTAAAAAAACCCAGATTATCTCGTTGTTGCCCACATTGCTGTTGGTGAAAGCTTGCTGGGCACATATTGGCTGCAGTGTTTCCTTTTAAGAGTAGACTTGGCAAAAAAGGTACTTCACTACAGCCTCAGAGTGAAGGGACAACCCATTAGAATTGAGATGAGGAGGAATTTCCTCAATCAGAGGCTGGTTAATCTCTGACATTTATTACCATAAATTTGGCTGTGGAGGCCAAATTGTGAGTTTATTTAAGACAGAGATAGATAGGCTCTTGATTTGTAAAGATATCAAGGGTTATGTGGAGAAGACAGAAAAGTAGTGCTGAGGAATATATCAACCAAAATTGAATGGCAAAGTCGGCTATATGGGCTGAATGGCCTAATTCTGCTCCCATGTCTTTTGGTCTTATGGGAAAGTGCTAACAGATACCCAATGGTTGTGAAAGACACAACAAAGATGGGCCTCTTTATTTTATTTATTTGCTGTCATCGTGGCAGTCCTAACACCTACTTCATATTCAGGAGCCCCATAGGTGACGCAGAACATCTATCAGCTCACTCATTCAGAGGAACAGTAGTCACATAACTTATGCACAACCTCAGTGGTTTCTGCTGGTCAAACCCGCAACTCATATGGTATTCACTCCCTGCCCTGACAAGATAGAATTCAGCCCTATAATATTCTCAGTTTTTCTTTCAATCTGCTCCACTCATGCTTAGACTTTGTATATCTCCTGCTCATTTTCTTGTGTGCAGCACTTTCCTATGAATAACATCATAAACCTAGCTCTTTGATAGGCTACATTTTGCAGGGGTGGAGCTGTGGTCATAGATTTCTAAGGCCTTGTCAATTGGACTTGATCGTCCTTGGATGCTACTTTACTGCTGGCTGCAAGACTCAACAACTGTAGGCCAGACACTTTTGTGGCTTTGGAAAATGCTGGCAAATGTAAAATTAACCCTTAATAGTTGTTTAATAAATTAATTAGCTGCCTGCCTCCATCAAGGAGGCAGTTGACCTGATTCCCAGTCTACTTCTGGGGAAGTCACCCAGAAGTAAAATAGACTCAGGACTCACCCAACACAGCTTGTCTGGTTCTCTGCCTCTTTCCCTTCCCCACTTCCAATCCTGAAACCAAAGAGTCATAAAAATCCATCCAAAATCTCTAAGAAGATTATCATGCCTCTGTGTAAAATGTAACACTGCAAGAATCTCAGATCTATCATCCCAGACAAATCAGAACAGCATTTTTAAAATTGCATGGAAGGAAATGTAAAAGATAATGACATCATAATCACACAGATTCGACATGCCACTCATTTGTGGCGTTTATGGACCAATCACAAAAGTAATTCCAGATGAAAGAGGCTGTGCATCACAGTGAGTATATCCCTCCAAAGAAGCTAGGTTTTCTCATCCGAGAACTCACTTGCTTGTTGAGATTAAACTTTTGCCTCCACTAGTAAAAAATGAGGTCTGCAGATGCTGGAGATCACAGCTGAAAATGTGTTGCTGGTTAAAGCACAGCAGGCCAGGCAGCATCTCAGGAATAGAGAATTCGACGTTTCGAGCATAAGCTTCCTGATGAAGGGCTTATGCTCGAAACGTCGAATTCTCTATTCCTGAGATGCTGCCTGGCCTGCTGTGCTTTAACCAGCAACACATTTTCAGCTTTTGCCTCCACTACCCTGTGTAGAAGCCTATTTCAAACATACATGAGTGTTTTATTGAAGAGTAAAGAGCATTTCTCACATTATTTACAAATTTTATTCAGATCTTTCTGTAGTTTCTTGATGTTCAACTGTGTCCCCACTCCCTGACTCTGCCCAGTCCTGTCAAACTGAGAACAGTGCTTTGAATCATTAAATTTTACTGAAATGCCAATGTGGAGTGTGACAGTTAATGGTATATAGTTGTGCACTTCCTGACATCTATTTGATATAATTATTTTTCCTGATGTTTTGAATTAATCTTCTGACCTTTTTTTTGTTGACTTTTTTCCCACTTTTCACACGCCCACTTACCATAAACCAATTCCCAGGAGAGAGACCAGCAGTTCACAGGCCTGAAATTCACTTCCTTCGGCTGGTGTAGCATCCAACTTTGCCTGCTGAGCAGGTCAGAAATGGAGAAACTTTTCATTAATGAAAGATTCTCAGATTTGGATTTTACCATTTCTACCACTGGGATCTGTAGTGATTGGAATGAGATCGGCCAGGCGGATATCAAAGACTGTAAGTTCCCTGATTGGGGTTGTTAATCTGGTCCAATGAGGGAGCCCTGGCTAACAGATATTTACACAAGTGTGGGGTGGAGGGTGCTGCACGCAGCGGTCCCCTACAACCGCAGATTGCAGTGATTCACGGACTCCCATCCCAACTGCTTGTTCTGTGGTGCTGTGGAGTCTGTGGACCATGTGTATATTGGGTGTGGGCGTTTGAATTCCCTTTTTGATTTTCTCGAAAACATCCTCCTCTGCTTTTGGTTGCACTTCAGTCCCACGCTCCTAATCTTCGGACTCCCGGTACGGAGGAGGGAGGGCAAGTGTGAAGACCACCTTGTGGGTCTGCTCCTGGGCCTGGCCAAACTGGTCATAAACAGGTCCAGGCAGTGGGCCGTGGAAGGGGTCGTGAGGGCCGACTGCCTGCCCCTCTTCTGCGGTTACGTTAGGGCCCGGGTGTCCTTGGAGAAGGAGCATGCAGTGTCCACCAACACCCTGGAGTTGTTCAGGGAGAGGTGGGTGCCGCAGGGAGTGGAGTGCATTATTTCCCCTTCCAATTCTATTTTGATTTAATCCCTGCCCTCCCCTTCACTGTTTGATCACACAGCATTGCCCTTTGATGTGAAGGGCACTGCTTGTCACTGGCCACTCGGATGTTTCCTTTCTTCCTGGTAGTGGAAATTGAATAAACATTCGTGCAGTTTGTGTCTCTCACTGTGTCTCACACCTGCACACACACACCATGGGGGCTCAGGAAAAATAAGCACTACCGCAGTTAGACGGTAGTGTGGGCGTTAATATATTTAAAAAAAGGGAGTGGTTTGATCAAACACAAAAATAAACACAGTGTGGGGTGGAGGGTGCTGCACGCAGCGGTCCCCTGCAACCGCAGATTGCGGTGGTTCACGGACTCCCAGCCCAACTGCTTGTTCTGTGGCGCTGTGGAGTCCGTGGACCATGTATATATTGGGTGTGGGCATTTGCACTCCCTTTTTGATTTTCTCAAAAACATCCTCCTCTGCTTTCGGTTGCACTTCAGTTCCACGCTCCTGATCTTCGGGCACCCAGTACAGAGGAGGGAGGGCAGGTCTGAAGACATCTTCATGGGTCTGCTCTTGGGCCTGGCCAAACTGGCCATAAACAGGTCCAGGCAGCGGGCTGTGAAGGGGGTCGTGAGGGCTGACTGCCTGCCCCTCTTGCGCGGTTACGTTAGAGCCCAGGTGTCCTTGGAGAAGGAGCACGCAGTCTGCACCAACACCCTGGAGTTGATCAGGGCGAGGTAGGCACCGCAGGGAGTGGAGTGCATTATTTCCCCCTCCAACTCTATTTTGATTTAATCCCTGCCCTCCCCTTCACTGTTTGATCACACAGCATTGCCCTTTGATGTGAAGGGCACTGCTTGTCACTGGCTACTCGGGTGTTTCCTTTCTTTCTGGTGGTGGAAATTTAAATAAAGATTTGTGCACCTTGTGTCTCTCACTGTGTCTCACACCTGCACACACACAACATGGGTGCTGGGGATAAAATAAGCACTACCACAGTTGGGCGGTAATGTGGGGAAAGAAGAAAAGAAAAAAATTTTAAAAAACAAACATGAATATTACGTTACAGCCCGGGTGTCTCTGGAAAAGGAGCACACGGTATCCACCAACACCCTGGGATTGTTCAGGGAGAGGTGGGTGCTGCGGGGAGTGAAGTATTATTTCCCCGTCCAATTCTATTTTGATTTAACCCCTACCCTCCCCTTCACTGTTTGATCACGCAGCATTGCCCTTTGATATCAAGGACACTGCTTGTCACTGGCTACTTGGGTGTTTCCTTTCCTCCTGGTGGTGGAAATTTGAATAAAGATTAAAAAAACACAAGTGTCAGGGATTCTGCTGACTTTAGAAGCCGGCTCTGAGCTAGTAAGAGTCCATGTTATGTATAACACATAACTTAGTGACTTAGTGATGGGATATTGGCCTCTGTGAGTTAATTCAGGTTCAAACAAGTGTCAGAGCATTACATTTAATATAACAGCACAATAGATGTGTGCACAGAATAAAAGACTGATAACTGGTTGACTCACATTAAAATCCCAAATTTTGAATAGCATTTTGCTTCAGGGAGAAGATTTTTCAGTTTTGCACACCTAATATTGAACTTTGTGTCTCTGTATGCAAAGTGAGTAAATTTGTGAAATAGAAGCACATCCTCTCTTGTTTGTCTGTCGGGGCGAAATAACTACATCCATCATCCAGGGTGTTTGGTAGAGTTCCAGTGGATACATGGATGATTACTAAGGTCAGTCTGCGCATGGAAGATTGTGCTGAAAATAAGACAGAACAACACAGGTGATTGAGTTTTGGGCAAGTTGCTGGTTCAGGATTTCCTCTCTTGTCTTTCCTCTCAGCCTCTACTGCATATTTCCTGACTGAGAAGAACAAAGCAATTTAGAGGGGAGATAAAACACGATAAATGAAGAAAACAAATAAATATGTACTCCCAATCTAGCAACAAATAATAAAACCGTCAGTGTGGGAGCAGCAGAAGTCCATTTGGCCCATTAAGTTGCTCTGTCATTCAGTTAGTCCATAGCTGATCTTAACTTGAAAACAAGTGATACATAAGGCAGATAAATGCAGTGGGCCACAAATGTTCTTGAATTTCTACCTTACTGTTACCTGACTAAGAAAACGACAGCTGCTTTGTATGCTTTTCTTTGAAATGTTTGGTTCACAGACTATGAGTAACCTATAATAATGAATCTGAATTATTCAGTGTGCATGAGTGTGTGCACGTGCACTTGCACGTGTACAGTATATGTGAAGATGGCCTTAGGACACAGCTGCTTCCACACATTATAGCCAGTACACCACAAATTTTAAACCCCAAACCACCAAGTGCACCATTTGCTGAAGTATTACACAATTCACAGGCTAAGGGAAATAGGTGCTACAACATTCATGTTCTGAGTTTAACATTTAACCTTACAAAACACACATGCTGCATGTTGGAAACCCTAGAGTCCAATTTAGAAAGTTTCTTGATCTGAATCTAAAATATATGTGACATGAATAGTTTGTCAGTTGAATCTGAATAACAACATTTAAGTGTCAGTTCCTTCGATCTTCACAGCACTGATGGCTGAATAATCACTCTGTTTTAACACGCATAATCTAACCTACCTCCACCATCAGCAGCCTTTACCGTCCCTATAACTGATGAATTGATTACAGGTGTTATAGTCACTCAAGTCACATGGAGGCACACAAACCTGCTAATGTTTGGTAATAGATCTGTAGTTTGCCAAAAAGCATCCAAACAAGTGTTCTTTCTCTATAAATGCTCTCTCCTTCCCCTCCTTTTTTGAAGACAGTGGTTTTAGATTAGATTAGATTCCTTACCGTATGGAAACAGGCTCTTCAGCCCAACAAGTCCACACCAACCCTCCAAACAGTAACCCAGCCAGACCCATTACCCTACCCTATATTTAACCCTTACTAATGCACCTAATACAAGGGCAATTTAGCATGGCCAATTCACCTGACCCGCACATCTTTGGATTGTGGGATGAATTTGGAGCACCCGGAGAAAACCCATGTAGGCACAGGTAAAATGTGCAAACTCCACATAGACAATCGCCCAAGGTGGGAATCAAACCCACATCTTTGGCGCTATGAGGCAGCAGTGCTAACCACTGAGTCATTGTGCTGCCCCAGTGGTTTGGGAATGGAGGGGAGCTTAGGCTTGAGATACAGGACTACATTATTAAGATGAAGCATGTCTTTTCCCAGGTTTGCACATTTATAAGGTAGCCATCAGGTGTGTTCCTGCATCTGTGATATTTTTTATGTAGAAATAGCCTAATATTGTATAACATATGAAGTATCGCCAACTGTGCAAGACAGTAGAAAATCCACTCACCCCGAGAAATTGTAGAGTATAATTCATATATATTTTAATAGTAAATGAAAAGAAAGGATTTTTAGCAGAGATTTGACTATGTTATTTAAATTAACCTTGTGCTAAAGTGATTACTTGTTTCATGTATGCCCTCTCATTGCTATTACCTAAAGAAGCAATCTCACAGGATGTGGATGCTGCTGACTGGACAAGCATTTATTGCCTTACCCTAGTTGCCCTTGAGAATGTGGTGGTGAGCTGTCTTCTTGAACCACTGCAATCCGTTTGCTGTTTGTACATCCACAATGCCATTGGGGGAGGCAGCCCAGAGCTTTGGCAACTAAGGAGCAGAATATATCACTCTCATTCTCTACATATTCTGGACAGTGAATTCAGTTGCAATCCTTCAACAGATTTCATTTGCCAGGCCACAGATCTGAAGAATTATCCTTGGGCATGTTTATGCTTGGAACATGAGTAGGATGTTTAGTTTTTCAATATGTAGTCAAACATTCTCGGAATGTACCTCAGTTTCATTTGTCTGCCTTTGACCCATATCCTTTGATACCAAAACATGATAAAAAAAGCTTTGATTTTAACCTTGAAACTTCCAGTTGACCCAGCATTCTCTGTTTTTTGCACCAAGCATCTCAGATCTCAACTTAGTGTAATTGTGCATTCTTGAATTTCTCTAATAAGTGGTTTAGCTCCAATTTTAAAGTTATATAACTTGGATACATCCATGGAGTGTTCTGAGTAAAGTTGGCAAAAGTTAGGTATCACGGCTCATCTGCCAGAAATAAATACTTGGAGTTTCTCCTGTTTAACTGTGGGGATTTTGATGGTCAACAGCATTTCTGTGTGAAAATTAGACTTCCTCCAAATTATGCCATAATTCACCATTAGAAGTATAAGATGGGTTATAAAAAACATATTTTAAAATCATATGCCGTTTCTTATGATATTTCTGGATACCTTTTAAAATATCACCTTGGTCTGAGTGTTAAAAGTAAAAATAAATCAAAATATTTCAAAGGCCCAACATTATGTCATGTGTGAAATGTCTGAAATTAAATGAATTGGTCAGTAAAAGATTCACAGCATCCTTTCTAAACCCAGTGAAAAAATGAACTTAATAAGTGGTTAGTAAACTCTAATTGTTTGAGATCATGCTGTGAAATTTTTATCAAGTGTATTGCCTGCTGTTATAGGTAAGATGTTGCACAGTTTCTTTAAGCAGGTTAACATCATCATAAAAATAGTACAGGAGTTTCATATTAAATGGAAAATCTTGATGCACCATTTACAGCAAAGTGAATTGACTTGCCCGCCATTGTAGTCATTTCTATTTCTCCTGCATTTCTGCAGTACAAGTAGGTACTTGTTTCACCTATTTTTAAGGCATTGGACAAGGGCAAGACATAACAATATCTGGGTATCTTGCAATAACAGCTACAAAGTTTACTAGCTGTAATTGGACATAAGCATGAATGACTGAAAGAGTTCCTGATAAAAAATGTTCCAGCAATAATGATTCTAAGAACCAATTTCATGCAGCAAATCACTCTATTCAATTTGTGCAGTAGCAAGTAAATTGGCCTAGAGTCTGTTTCCCCTTTCACAATGGTTTGCAATGTCAATATTCCGGATGAACATTAGAGAGAGAAAAGCTGTTCTTGCTGTAACACAAACCAAGAATGGGAAGACACAGATTTCAGGTAACTGGCAAAAGAAACAATGGAGAAACGAGAAGAAATATTTTCACTGAACAAGTGGTTAAGGTATGATGGTGCACAGTGTCATGGATATGGACTCAACTGAGCCATTTAAGAGGGAATGGATTTTCATTTGAAATGGAAGAATGTGCTGAGTTATGGAGAGAAAGTTGGGAAATATCATTTAACATTTAGAGAGTCATCACAGACACAATGGGCCAAATAGTCTCCCTATACCATAGCTATCTGTGCCTGTCTTAATCCAGGCCTGAACTTCTTCTGCTTCTCCAGATCCTCCTTGTTTGTAATCAAAATTCATCTCACTCTTCTATTCTAACTCATTTATATCTCAAGATCTTGAAACTGATGTCAGCAGGTCCTCGCTTCCTTTCTTATCGAGTCTATGGATTCATTTGACCCAATTTAACAAATTGCAGCTCTTTGATTTATTTTGTTATCATTCGTACCTCCTCAGCATTTTTGGAGTCTTACACACAGGGACTCGACCCTTCGGTTAGGTTTCTCAATCATTTGTTTTTTAAAATAGAGCAACAAATCTCGTAGTATGCCCAGGAACAGTAGAAATCATCAGCAGCTGCAGATACATTTCAGTTTGGAAATCTTTGTGACTCTTGGATCTCTAGTTATCTGGTTGAAAGGCTAAGTCTGTTAATGCTGTGTAGCATCAGAAGTGTTTATTTCTTTTTAGTTGCCCTACAGAGTTTCATTCACTAAAAAATGACATACAGTAATGTTGTTTGTGGATATACGTTCTTTTGTTGTAACAATCTTGCTTTAAAGTGTCATTTTTAAAAACAAATGTGCATTATTAACTTCAGGAAATTAGAAAATAAGTGAAACAGTGTGATTTTAAATAGCATTCAAAAAATGGGTTCAAAGACAGAATGCTTTACATATAATTTAATTTCAGCCTTCCAGAAGACCAACAACACCATTTTCATATTGCAGTACGTGGTGATTTGTTTAATGAACCCGATGGATTTGTTTCCCATTTTAAGCACCCCTCATTCTGCACCATCCCTAGTCAAATAGAGGTGAGCAACTAATCTTGATTTTTTTTCCAATCATACTCTCCAGCAACTCACCACAAGTGTAGTCAAAACCCACAGGTGACAAAGTTTCGCTACGTTCTCCTCAGCAAGCACCTAAACCCCACTCTGTCTTACTGCCCAGAAACCAAAGAATAAAAAAGTTCACTCACTGTATTTAGGGGTTATTGCACAATACTTGTATAGATTTATGAAATACAATAACTTTATTCAAATCTAAGTGAATAATAGTGGGGGTAATAACTTCATTGGAATAATCGGAAATGGAAGTGTGGCATGAAAGTGTTCACCAGCTCTGTGCAAATGTCATACAGCTAAATTTTAACCACAGGACTTTCTCTCTGGTCAAGTACTCTGAATAATCAAATAAAGAAGCTTGTTTGATTTATTTCTTTGAACAGAACTATAGGCTGGAATTTAACAGAAATTGGCTGTGTCAGTTTTGGAGTTTCATGAAGGTGATCTCTCTGTGAGACCTGATGATATTTCTCAGGTCCTTCTGAAACTTGCCTCATTAGCTATGCACCACATCCTTAAAATGCAGTTGTGCATGAGATCAAGAAGCATTGTCAGTCCTGCATGGCGCCTTTGTCTGAAGGACTGCCCCAAACACAACAGACAGAGAGAAATTGGCAATCCATTTTGCTGACAGGGATCTGGAATTCTTAGTAGACAGATAGGGGGCTCTCTGTTTCCTCAGGACTAGCAGAGGAGATCATACTGTCAGATCCTGCCAGTCTGATTTGAGGTCACCATCACTGGGTCAGTGCCATTTCCACCTTCTAGAAGAACATGCAGCAACTCTGCAAAAGGGTCAATTACCTTTTTGCACTCCATTAAGGTAAGCCACAATCTTCTCTCTGCCACCTCACACTCACTCGAACTCTGCCACTCAACTGACTTCCAACAAGGCTCATGTCCACCACTCTCGTTATCATATGCAGCATCTTCCCTCACTCGCTCTTCCTATCCAGGCCCCCAATTGCAAACCTAGCATGACCTCTGCATTGCATACTGACTCACTTGGGATGCTTCCCAACTTTTGACCCACTTTCATCATTAACAGCTGTACCAGCCACTTTCATCTCAATTAATCTCTCCCTTTCTCATATTCCAGGACAAAATGGCCCAAAGTAAAATTAGTAAAGCCAAGACAGGTAGTGTGGTGTCCATTACCCATCCTCTCATCTCCTATGAGGACAAGATCATTGGCTGACCCAGTGAGGATTGTAAAGTGTTCCTGTGGTAATAGCAAAACTTTCAAACCCCAACAAACAATAAGAATCATTGTCCATTGCTTTGCAGCTTTCCCAATACTGCCACTGTGAATATGTTCAATGTAACATGCTCAAACTTAGACCCTTTTTCACAACATATTCTCTCTTTTACCTCCTGCAGGCAGCAATGGAATTTGCATGGTTTCTCCTGTCAAGATGGCAGCCTTTCAACAGCTTCTCCTCTATCTCTGTGGAAGACGCCACTGATTCCTGGACACAAATGCCCCTGTGGTCACCCAAGATCAACTCACTCAACTGTAGGACCTGCTCACTCCATCCAAGCTGCAAGAACTGCACTAAGATGCAATTGGAGTGAAACAAATGAGACCTTCTGACATTACATAGGTATTATGTCTGTCATTTCATTGTAAAAATGTTCTCAACAGCCATGTGAATGAATGTCATTCTAGCTGCAGTGAGAAGAGTGAAGGGACAGAGCCTCACCACTTTTAGTGTTACCCAACTGATATAGCTCAAGGGATGAAGGGAGCAGCTCAATGGAGTTATATGCAAGCTGTGGAAATTTGGAAGGTGATTGCCATTTTGGCAACTATGATGAAACTTGCATGACCACAAAGTGTTACTTGTGCATTGCTACTGTTAGTGGGATTGATTTGTGATGTTGCACGGTGTGGTCACGAATGCTTTGGGCCAGGATTTGTACACCACATTGTAGATCAGTGCATAGCATCTTCTTACTGTATTTAGTCTTCACAGATAGCTTTCAACTGTACTGTATGGATTTCTGTTTAATGTTAATGTCCTTTAAGGGGCCTCACATTGACAAGATTAAGTACTAATAAGTTGCTAATGCAGACAAATAAGCCTCTCAATACTCACTAGTGAAAATCTCATCTCGTTGTTCAGACTTAGTTGGAGACTGTGACTCTTGGCTCTCAAGGTCAAGAAACTTAAGATAACTTCACCCTATTTTCATAACATTCTCATCAATGCCTATGACATTCAGTGGCTGGGAAGATTCTGTACTATAATTGTGATCCTGAAATGGTTAATTGCATGTAAACGATCTTCGACAGAAGGTTATGTCTTATTCTTTAGATTGTAGAGTCAAGAGGATCTGATAATTAGAAAAATACAGTCATATTGAAGTATGAGACAATTCTATTTTCCTCCATATTCTTGCTCTGTTTCATAATGATCATGCTGAGATTTTATAAAATTAATGTTTTAAATCAGGCAATAACATGTTGCTAGGCTGCATGCTCAACTCTGAGAGGATTAACTTATTAAGTGGTTAAAAAAACTGTTACTATGGTGCATGCTACAAATAGACATTTCAAAGGTTTGATCTGAACATATTGTGCAAAGCTTGTTGCTAAGCTTCCAGACTCAAAGAGATGTGCTAGTACATAGAAATAAGGCTACAGCAAAGTATATTCCATGTTGTCATGAAGCAAGCAGACAGATCGACATACTGATATATCGAAGTGAAGCAATTTTTGATTGGCAAGGTTATGAAGAAGGCAAGGGTATGGAGACCAAGATGGATAAATAGACTTAAGACACAGAAGGGCCATGACCTGTTTGTGGAACAGGCTATCGAGTCTATCCTTTGCTGCTAAATGTCATAAAACTATTAGAAATAAGAACAGGAGTAGGCCATTCACCACTGTGAACTTTCTCTGCTTCCAATAGGGCCACTGCTGAGCCAACATTCCTTGTATTTACTTTCCTGCTTTCTTCCCTATAACCTATGATTCCCCTACTGATCAAGAATCTAACAAACTCAGCCTTAAATATATACAATACACTGCCCCCACAGCTTTCTGTGGCAAGGGGTTCCAAAGACTCACAACCTTCTTACAGAAGAAACTCCTCCTCATCTCAGTCTTAAATTTGCACCCCTTAATTCTGAGACCTTGCCCTCAGTTGCTAGATATTCCCATGAGGGGAAATATCCTCTCAGCATTTACCCTGTCAAATCCCTTAATCCCATACATGTTCCAATTAGATCACTTTCCATTCTTCAAAATTGCAATGAGTAGAGTCCCAACCTGTTTAATCTTTGATCATAAGATGATCCTTCTATACCAGGGATCATCCAAGTGAATTTTCTCTGAACTATCTCAAATGATCCTCTGGGAAGCTAGGGAGGAGATAGCGGAGCCATTGGCCTTGATTTTTATGTCGTCATTGTCTACAGGAATAGATCCAGAAGACTGGAGGATAGCGAATGTGGTACCCTTGTTCAAGAAGGGGAGTAGGGACAGCCCTAGTAACTATAGGCCAGTGAGTCTCACTTCTGTTGTGGGCAAAGTCTGAGAGAGAATTGTAAGGGATAGGATTTATGAACATCTGGATAGGAATAATGTGATCAAGGATAGTCAGCATGGTTTGTGAAGGGCAGGTCGTGCCTCGCAAACCTTATTGAGTTCTTTGAGAAGGTGACCAAGGAAGTGGATGAGGGTAAAGCAGTAGATGTGGTGTATATGGATTTTAGCAAGGCGTTCGATAAGGTACCCCATGGTAGGCTACTGCAAAAATTACGGAGGTATGGCATTGAGGGTGCATTAGAGGTTTGGATTAGGAATTGGCTGGCTGGAAGGAGGCAGAGGGTAGTAGTTGATAGTAAAGGTTCATCTTGGAGTGCCGTTACTAGCGGTGTTCCACAAGGATCTGTTTTGGGACCATTGCTGTTTGTCATTTTTATAAATGACCTGGAGGAGGGGCTTGAAGGCTGGGTGAGCAAGTTTGCGGATGATACGAAAGTCGGTGGAGTTGTGGACAGCGAAGAAGGATGTGGCAGGTTACAGCGGGATATAGATAAGTTGTAGAGCTGGGCAGAAAGGTGGCAAATGGAGTTCAATGTAGCTAAGTGTGAAGTCATTCACTTTGATAAGAGTAACAAGAAGATGGATTACTGGGCTAATGGTAGGCTACTTGGTAGTGTGGATGAGCAGAGGGATCTTGGTGTCCATGTACACAGATCTCTGAAAGTTGCCACCCAGGTAAATAGTGCTGTGAAGAAGGCATATGGCGTACTGGGCTTTATTGGTAGAGGAATTGAGTTCCGGAGTCCTGAGGTCATGTTGCAGTTGTAAAAGACTCTGGTGCGGCCTCATCTGGAGTATTGTGTGCAGTTTTGGCCCCCATACTATAGGAAGGATGTGGAGGCACTGGAACGGGCGCAGAGGAGGTTTACCAGGATATTGCCTGGCATGGTAGGAAGATCGTATGAGGAAAGGCTGAGGCACTTGGGGCTGTTCTCATTGGAGAAAAGAAGGTTTAGGGGAGATTTGATAGAGGTGTACAAGATGATTAGGGATTTAGATAGGGTTGACAGTGCGAACCTTTTTCCGCGTATGGAGTCAGCTGTTACTAGGGGACACAGCTTTAAATTAAGGGGAGGTTGGTATAGGACAGATGTTAGGGGTAGATTCTTTACTCAGCGGTTTGTGAGTTCATGGAATGCCCTGCCAGTATCAGTGGTGGACTCTCCCTCTTTATGGTCATTCAAGCGGGCATTGGATAAGCATATGGAGGTTATTGGGCTAGTGTAGGTTAGGTAGGCTTTGGTCGACGCAACATCAAGGGCCGAAGGGCCTGTACTGCGCTGTATTTTTCTATGTTCTATGTTCTATGAAGTGAAATCTTTCTCTAAATAATGGGACAAAACTGCTCAGAATATTCCAGATTTTGTCTCAATAGCACTTTGTACAGTTGCAGTAAGACTTCCCTACTCTTATACTCCAACCCTCTTGAAATAAACACCAACATTCTGTTAGTGTTCCTGATTTCCTGCTGTACTTGTGTGTTTTGCAGCTTCCTGCAGCTTTTATCCATTCAAGTAATATTCTATTCTTTTGTTCTCCATTCAAAACGAACAACTTCACATTTTCCCACACTATACTCCATTTGCCAACTTTCTGCCCACTTACTTGACCTATCAATATCTCTCTGCAAACAATGTGTATCCCTCTTGCAACCTGTCTTTCCACCACAACTTTGGTGACAATATATTCACTTCTTTCTTCTAAGTCATTATTATAAACAGTTGTGGTCCCAGCACTGTTCCCTGTGTAATCTCACTGCTGACAAATATCCAACCTGAAAAAGAACCCTTATTCCCACTCACGATTTCCTGCTCATCAGCCAATTCCCTATCCGCACCATTATATTACTTTCAACACCAAGGGCTATTATCTTATCACTTAACCTTTTGTGAGTATAGTGGTCTCTCAATCCTTGCAGTGCTAGTCTAAGAGCAATAGATATTTCAAATGTCATGAAACATCGTAAGCCAGAGGAAGAAATTGGACCTGATAGTCATAGAGTCATAGAGATGTGCAGCATGGAAACAGACCATTCCATCCAACTCATCCAAGCCGACCAGATATTCCAACCTATTCTAGTCCCACTTGCCAGCACTTGGTCCACATCCCTCTAAACTCTTCTTATTCATATTACCATCCTGATGCCTTTTAAATGTTTAAATTGTACCAGCCTCCACCACATCCTCTGGCAGCTCATTCCATACACGTACCACCCTCTGCATGAAAAGGTTGTCCATTAGGTCTCTTTTATATCTTTCCCCTCTCACCATGAATCTATGCCCCTCTAGTTCTGAACTCCACCCCCCCACCACCACCACCCACCATCGCCACGCCCCCCTTTCCCCCCCCATCTCCCCCCCCCCCACCCCAGGGAAAATACCTTATCTATTTATCTTATTCATGCCCCTCATGATTTTATAACCCTCTGGAAGGTCACCCCTCAGCCTCTGACGCTCCAGGGAAAACAGCCCCAGCCTATTTAACCTTTCCCTGCAGCTCTAAACCTCCAACCCTGGTAACATCCTTCTAAATCTTTTCTGAACCCTTTCAAGTTTCACATCATCCTTCTGATTGGAAGGAGACCAGAATTGCACGCAATATTTCAAAAGTGGCCTAACCAATGTCCTGTACAGCCTCAACATGACCTCCCAACTCCTGGACTCAATACTCTGAACAGAAAAGGAAGGCATACCGAATAACTTCTTCACTATCCTATCTACCTGTGACTCTACTTTCAAGGAGCTATGAACCTTCTCTCCAAGTTCAGAAACACTCCAAATGAAGTCCAAAGCAGAACATTCCCATGATGTCAAAAGGAGTCTAGGAATTCGTGGCCTAGCTTAAAAGTCAATCAAAAAAAAATGTAATGGATGAGCCTGGACCACAGTACACTCTTTCATTTTTTTCAGTCTGCTTCAGTGCAGTAACATGCTCTGGAGATCCAGGAATTTGAAGCCATATGCCAGAGAAGATCAAACATTCTCATCAGCATATAACAGTTCCTGCTTTGTGGAAAATGTTTAAATATTGACAAGATAATAAACATCTCAAAAGACTTCCTGAAGAAGGGCTTATGCCCGAAAAGTTGAATCTCCTGTTCCTTGGATGCTGCCTGACGTGCTGTGCTTTTCCAGCAACACATTTTCAGATCTCAAAAGACTTCCTCTGCATGTAGAGTCAAAGTTGAGGCATTGAAACAAAGCCTAAACACCTTATATTCCCCAAACATCAAGTACCAGCTGCCCTGCATGTGGCAGAATCTGCAGATACTGCATTGGACTTTTCATCCAACTCAGTGGATTGGAAGCAAGTCATCCTCAATACGAATAGACTGATTAAGGAGAATCATAACAAAACAAGAAGGAAGTCACTTGATTTATTTAATTAATCTGACATTTTTGGAGCAATCTACTCAATTTCATTCCATCTCTTTTTCCAAAGCCCTGCAAGATTGAGTTCATTCATCTCCTCTGCTTCCACTATTCTTAAAGGCAACAAATTCCAGGTCATTACATTCACTGAGTAAAACGGTTCCCCTGTACATCCAATCATCCCATGCCCAACTATTATCATTTGCTTAAAATATGAAATCTGTTTTCCTTAGTCCATATTGATTAATAAGAACAGCTTTTCTTTATTCACCTTATCCAAATCTGTCATATTATTTTACTCCTTTATAAAATCTCCTCTCAATGTTGTTTGCTGCAAGAAGAGCAACCCCAATTCCTTTAACATATCCGTGCAGCTAAAATCACTCATACCTGCAGCTATTCTGTTAAACTTCCTCTGCACCTCCTCAAGGACCCTTGCATCCTCACTAAACTGCGGTGACTAGAACTAAATGCAACACTCCAGAGGTAACTTAACTAGAGTTAGGTT
This sequence comes from Hemiscyllium ocellatum, assembly GCF_020745735.1. Classification (NCBI taxonomy): domain Eukaryota; kingdom Metazoa; phylum Chordata; class Chondrichthyes; order Orectolobiformes; family Hemiscylliidae; genus Hemiscyllium; species Hemiscyllium ocellatum. The sequence continues at coordinate 51,132,994 of NC_083402.1, forward strand.
CTACTAACAGTTCAATATCACTTCCTTGTTTTTGCAACCAATGTCTCTGTTTATGAAATCAAAGATCCCACGTTCTGTGCTAATTACTCTCTCAGTATGGCCTGCCATTTTCAAAGATCTATGTACATGAACACATTGACCCTCTGCCCTTATGAACTTTTCAGAATTGTGCCATGAGGTCTACATTGCCTCTCTCATTCCTTTCTGCCAAAATGCAACACATTACCCTTCTCTTTATAACCTGAAAAGATTAGGGGTGAAGGACCGTTTTCTGGCTTGGTCATTTTTTAAAATTATTCCAATATAGTGTTGCTGCTTGGGGCCAGACTTTTTTCCCAGTTGCCTCCACTGTCACTAGATTTGGCTGCCAGGGAACCACATCAAAATGAAAACCTGGTCTTCCAGACAACTTCCTTGGGTTTGGTTTGGGGAGTTGAGAATTGGCCTCATGGGCTCCTGACCCAAGAACAGAAATTCATCCCTTCATCTGATACTCATCTCTGAATTCTGTTAGCCTATTTATGTCTCATTGTAGTCAATGCTGTTAAAGTTCAGTATCATTGGCAAATTTATAAATTTTACTCTGCATTCCAATATCCGATTTTGAAGAAGTGACAAAAAAGATTGATAAAGGAAGGACGGTGGATGTTGTCTATACTAACTTCAGTAAAGTATTCAACAAGGTTCCATATGGTAGACTGGTTAGCAAGGTTAGATCACGTGAAATACAAGGAGACGTAGCTGTCTGGATACAGAACTGGCTTGAAGATAGGAGACTGCAAGTGGTTGCTTTTCAGTTGGAGGCCTGTGGCCAATGGTGTGCTGCAAAGATCAGTGCTGGCTCCACTTCCTTTTGTCACTTACATAAATGATTTGCATGTGAATATAGGAAGTATGGTTAGTAAGTTTGCAGAGGACAAAATTTGAGGTGCAGTGAACAGTCAAGAACGTTACGTCAGAGTACAATTGATCTTGCTCAAGGATTGGCAGATGGAGTTTAATTTAGATAAATGTGATTGCTACATTTTGTTAGAGCAAATCTGGGCAGGATTTACACACTTAATGATAAAATCCTGGAGAATGTTATCATATACAGAGACCTTGGGCTGCAGGTTCATAGCCCTTTGAAAGTCGAATCGCAGGTAAACAGGGTAGTGAAGAAGGCATTTGGTATGCTTGCCTTTATTGGTCAGTGCATTCAGCATAGGTGTTGGGAAGACTGCATTCAGTTCTAGTCTTACTGCTATAGGAAATATGTTGTGAAACTTGAATGGGTTCAGAAAAGTTTTACAAGGGTGTTGCCAGGGCTGGAGGATTTGAGCTATGGGGAGAAGCTGAATAGTTTCGTGATATTTACCCTGTAGAGTCGGAGACTTAGGGGCAACCTTCCAGAAGTTTATAAAATCATGAGGGACATGGATAGGGTAAATAGACAAGGTCTTTTTCCTCAAGGTAGGGGAGTCCAAGACTAGAGGGCATAGATTTAAGGTGAGATAGGAAAGATTTAAAAGGAACTAAAGGGCAACATTTTCATGTATTTATGCAATAAACTGCCAGATGAGTTGGTGGAGGTGAGTACAGTTGCAACATTTAAACGCATCTGAATGGGTATATGAATAGGTAGGATTGAGAGGGATATCGGCCAAGTGCTGACAAGTAAGACTAGATTAATTTAGAATATCTGGTCGATATGAATGAATTGGACCGAAGGGTCTGTTTCTATGCTTTTCAGTTCCATGACTTATGACTCTATTCATATTCATTTTGTGTCAAACACAATCTTTTACAAATCCACTCTGGGTCTCCTTAATTAGATAAATATATTTCAAGTGATTCTTTCCATTATTACAATTTTTAAAAATTTACCCACCATTGATATAAGCTGACGATAGTTACTTCAAATGCCATTACATTCTTCTGGAAGAATGTCACTTTACAATCCTCCTACACTACTCCTGTAAATAAGATTATGACAGGACCCATTGTTTATTTTGCTCCCTTCCTTAGAAACCAGGCATTAAGCCTCCCACACCGGGTAACTTTGCCACTTTCTAACAATAGTCTTTGTCTTCACCTAATATGGAAGGTGTTTTAATATTGTTAAAATAGAATGCACAAAAACAACAGCTAATGAACTTGAAAGACCTGAAACAGACAACAAGCAAAATTAATGTTATTTACAAAATACCTTGGAAGAACTGTAACAAATACGACATTGGACAAACAGGCAGAACACAAGCCACCAGGATACATGAACATCAACTAGCCACAAAAAGACATGACCCATTCTCATTAGTATCCTTACATACATTTCTGATGAAGAGCTTATGCCCAAAACATTGATTCTCCTGCTCCTTGGGATGCTGCCTGACCTGCTGTGCTTTTCCAGCACCACACTCTCGACTCAAATCTCCAGTATCTTCAGTCCTCACTTTCTCCTGTCTATTATACAATGTCTTACACACAATATGTCAGCATATCTTTAAAAAATGCCATCATTGTATCAAAGCCTATGAATTGAGGATATAAAGATTTCAGAATTCATTTTAACTCGGGGCATGATGTGCTGATAGAAGCATGCTACCCTTGCAATTGGCTTGTTCAATGTTAGTGCAGACACAGATGTGGTTGTAAATGTAGTATTTGTATATGTGTTAGTAACCTGTAATGAACTTTAGTTGGATCTTTCATGCCATATTACCTATGTGTATTGCTTATGTTACAGTAGATCATAGAAAAATCATCACATCAGCTACAAATAGCCTACTGGAGGCAATATGCACATCAGCTGGTTATAACTTTTATTGTGCATACACAAGTGCCCTTGTGATGGTAATGGTAAGGTGCCTTCTTGAGCCACTGTGGTGAATGTGTTGCAAGGACACATGTAGCACTATTAGAGAGAGTTTCAGCCATTGATTCAGCCATAAACAATGCAGAGCTGCTGTCTACATTGCAACTAAGATAATTCTGAATCCACAAGAGACTTCCAAAACGTTTTTAAAATGTCAGCCCCCTTTATGCTGTTGTTTAACGTCTCTCTCGCTCTACCCAATGCCCACACAATCATGATTGGGGCAGTCTCTTGTACTTGGCATTGTTAGTTTTCAAACAGTTTTTAAGAGTTGAACAAGATCATATGCAGTGAGAAGGTAACAGTCAGCCAATCAAACTCCTGCATAAATAAACAGCTCTGTAACCAATTCTACTCTCTCCATTGAACACCTTTTCCATTTTTCCCCACCTTTCTTACTGAATGTGCTTTAGCATTGTTCACAGTTGAAAACTGCGAATAAGATTGTATGTTTAGATATAATTATTAAACATCACATTTAAAAATAAGGAACAAGTATACCAAAACTATAGACTGGGTGGAATCAAGGCTGTTTAGATTCAAAAATGAATCAATAGTTCTCATGGTAATGCATTCCTTTGTTGCTTACTTACAGCAAAGTCATAACCGGATGTGTAAAGAACACATTTACAACTGTACTACTAATAATGAACTGAGGCTCTACATGAAACTTCAGCATAACATTTTCTTAGTAATTAATTACAAATCTTGCAATGATCTTATAATTTGTATGACCATTATAATTAATTTTCTATGGTAAAGTTTTGAACTCAGTTGGTTAAAACGTAAAGTGCAAATGTATTATGTTCAAAGCACAAGGAACTAGATTTATGCCTCTGATTATTTGGGATTGTGCCTGAAATGGAGAATGTACAATGAGTGGAGGATTGAGACAGAGGAAGTTCACGTAGGGCTGTATGTACATTATTTAATACAGGCCTTCCAGAGATGTGTATTACAGCTTGAGTTGGTCAATGGTTTACTCACAAGAAATAAATTCTGAAATAAATTTTAACTGATTAATAATTACAAAATATGAATGAACAGAAAGCCAGATCAACTTACCAACTGACTTTTAAAATAAATACAATATCTGCATTATATTGAACAAGTTGTAACTTAATTATAGATTGATAAATAACTCAAACCTATCCTTTCAGCCATTCACTGAACTTATGGTGACTTCCACCATTCACATGCAGTGAGAACAAGAGGCATGAAAGTCCAACGTATGTATAAAATAGGATATTTTAATAAGGAGAAAAACAACTAATAGGCAACTGTAATGCAAGCAATTATCTACCCAGAAAACTACAGTAAGTTGAAATTTTATGTCCATTCAGCAAGGAGACCATTTCTAATTTAAATTATTAGATTAGTAGGTTTTTCACAGCCATAAGTTTTGAAACTTAATACTGCCATAAAAGTAGAAAACCAGCAGCATTCAGCAGGCTTAAAATCCAAATCTTTCTCATCGCAGGCAACAAGGTTGACACCAACACAATACAACGAATTCAATTATCTGTCTGTATAGTAAAACCATGAATAAGATTATAACTTTTAAAAGAATCTTACGGTATTTACATATGAAAATGTATGCATTGTTTTAATGTAGTCAAGAGTTTCTGAATGAAAATGAAGGGGAAATTGGGGAAGAGTGAAGTGGATGAACAATTAATCTATTGTCAGATTACAGAATGATTGCAGATCGGTAACCCATTATGCATCCCATCCAACTTCCTTTTCATTCTCTTCAAGTTGCAAGCTATTGTCAAAGTTCCTGAATAAATTATAAAAGAAGGCATCTCAGCCCACAGCAAGGAAGAAGGAAAGTAGTTGGAGTCAGGAATCCCAAGGCCATGACTTTTCTAGATATAAATACTTTGGACTATTAAGCTGAAGGGCACAACCATACTTGTTATGGGCCAAACAAACCTCATCAAAATATATTAAGAAGTTAACCCAGACCCTAACTTTTTCTTATTTTTAAATGCAAGTATATGGTGTTGTGTTCCCAAGCAAAATACACTTTGTTCTTATACTATAGCTAAAATACAAATAAAAGAAAAAAGAATTGGAATAACTTAACTCTATTGAAAAACATAATAGTATAACAGGTAATTTAACTTTGATACAGCAACTGCTCCGATATAGTAACATCCCATAAACACACCCTTGGCAAAGTTAAGTTCAGGAAAATAGATTGTTTCACATGCAATGGAGCATGGAGAGAACCCCAGCATTTAGCTGTAACAGAGAGAGGAATAATAGCTTTGACATCCAGCTTCAAAACACCAGCAACTGCTGAAAGCTAAAACTAGAAGTTCTGGTTCTGTGGAACCTTCACCCCATCTCTTCATGCTGCTTCTCTTGTTCCAACTTTAAAACAAAACTGAAGCCTTACAATCTGTTTACTTTATGGACTTAGAGCAGTTGCTTGTCTCCTCTATAGCATTCTCACTTCATAAAAAAAGGGACAAGAAAGACCTCTTAAACTTATAGTCTCACTACACCACTCTCCTTAATAAAATAAACCATCGATATACAAAGATGGCATCATTTTGAAAAACATTTCGTCTTACACTTTTGAAACACTAAAATAAATATACATTACATTTACTCTAACTATGCAAACATTCAATCCTACCATCCATTTCAATCCATTTCTTCTGCCACTGAACACCTTTTCTTTCTTTCATCATAGCCATAGAGTCATAGAATCATAGAGATGTATAGCATCGCATCAAAACATCAGTGGCAAAGGCAAATGCAGTAAAATAGTCTCATATGCAATTCTAGCAGCAGGAAGAGAACCTCAGGTTTTAGCTGTAACAGAGAGAAGAATAACAGCTTCCACATCTAGCATCAAGACTCCATCAATTGCTGAAATCTAAAACAAAAGTCCTGGTTCTGTGTGAGTTTGATTCTATTCCTTCATGTTACTCTATTGTTTCAACTTTAACAAGGCATCACAAGTCGTTTACTTTATGGGCTTGGAAGAGACTACTCAGTACCTCTGCCTCAACTTCTCTTCATTAAAAAAAGGACAAAATAGACCTCTTAAAGGCATAGTATCATCACTTGCTGGATCACCAAATGGTGGAAATACAATCCACAGAGGCTGAGGAAGTTTCTAGCCTTAATTGTAGCTGAGGGTTTTGAAAATAAAAACAAATTACTTGGAAACCTTTTTTTTATAAATGGCATTTCTATATGTTTATTTCTATAGCAATTTTTAGGATCATCTGTCACATCCTTGATTCATTCCTCTTGCTTGTTGTCAGAGATGTGCTCAAGTGGTTTTTGCGCAGCTATGCAGTTGAGTTATCTCTTCCTTTCCCCGTGAACTTTGTCAATGCACTGCAGTTCTTGGGAGGGTGTCTTTCAACACTAACATTGGTTCAAGTTCTTCTTGTGGGTTTTGTTGGCCCCTAACAATTGAGCCTCAGTAATTGTTAGATTAGGATAAATCCATGTATACAGACTAAGTTCCTAAAATCTGAAAGAAGCTTCCCAGATTCCAATCTCGAAAATTAATAATATTCGACTAGGAAGGCGTTCATACCGGTATAATGGACTGTTTGCCATACCTGGGACCACTTTATGCTGAATTTGTTCCTTAATTGTAATCCAGTACGCCCAGCCCCACACAAAATATGTGCCACAATTCCTACTTGCAATGCTTTATTCATTTTATTCCAAGCTGCAAATTACAATTGCATAGTTCTTACTTCCTTATGAGATCATTTCAATCGCTTTCCAGTGGAGATGGTAGCCTCAAACAGTGAATCATAAACTGAGGTGTCAATTCCTCTACTAAAAAGGGAAAGAATCTTAAAATCAAAATTACATTTAGAACACTTGAACCATCAGGAATCAGAATAATATCATTTTCTTCTCCAGGAATAAATAAGTATATTGTATTTTCCCATGCTTTTCAAATCCTGAGGTATCCGAAAGTGATGCAAAACAATGAAATGTTTTTGAAATGTTATCATTAATATTTTGTTGCCAAACTCAGTACCTATTTGACCACAAGATCTGACAGATAACAATTCAGATAAAAAGCAAATTCGTCTGCTACTGAGGCCAGTTATTGACCAAAGCATCAGGAGAATGCACTGTGTGTCTTCAATCTAAAATGTATTAGTGAAATGGTTCACAAATATTCCTCTTCTCTGTGCCAATAATCCTTAATGGATGGTGAATAGAAAGGCAGCCTCTTAATTGTCTGCCTCCCAGAAGATTCCACCTGCCTTGTACCTATTACCCTGCAGGGCTGAGACTGAGAAATGGCCGGAACATCGAAAGATTTTCAGAGAGCAAAAGATAGTTTTTCCATTGACTCAGCAAGGAGCAATTGCATTCAGGGAACTGCAGCTAGTCCTTTCTGATTTAAAGGATATTGACTTGGTTGTGCCAATGATGAAAAGAATAGACTTTTGAAATTTGAACTCTGAACTATCTATTCACTGAAAAGCAAGCAGATATTGCTTTTGTTGTCATTCAAGGCCAAAGCTCTGAATGAGACTTAAAAGAAAAAAATGGCTCAGCATATGTTGTGCAAAATGCAGGACAGATTCATAACTTTGAGAAAATGCATGTCTGCCTAATTGTTGAATGTAACACAAAAATAACATAGAGAATGGTTAAAATAAACTTTTTTTGGCATATACTGGTATATTAAGCAAGGAGATCAGATACGGCTGACAAAAATATCACTTCTCAGTTAAAAAAATGCTTGATCTGAAAGTATATTTTAAATTCTCTGGTATAAATTTACTGAAAGCCTATATAGACTGTTAAAGTGCAGGTTTAAAACAGCTAACTCTCACCCCACCCTACTTTGTTTCTATGGAGACCTTTTCCTTTAATTATCTGACTCACAAAGTTTTCAAACTTGTACATAACCCAATTATATTAATGTTTGTATGTGACAATGGGAGTACATCATGTATTGTGTACATTGGAATTACTTTATTCAGTACATTTATTTCAGTTCTTTTCAGCTAATATGATTTTGGAAAGTATCAGTATGAAGCAGACTTCATCTACTATGACACAGACACAATGACTCAAGGCACAGCTGTGATAGAAGCTGTTCTTTATGCATCTTTTCCATGACCTGTGTATAACATCAGCACTGGGTTAATGCTTTAAATGTTCATCCTTACAAGTACATTCTGTCTATTGTTCAGGAAACACATGGCAGGCTAAAATGAATTGTAGCATCTCATTATGATGTACATGTTTCATATGGTAGGTGTAAAGTTCCCTAGGCTGCTCTAAGTTTGATAGCACAAAGTAAAAATGAAATTGTGATTGTTGGCAATTAAATAAAATTACTCAAGTTACAGCAGAGGTTAATTAGAATCCGAGAGAGGAAACCAGATTAATATTTTAACATTTTGCCTTTCTTTTTGTTTCCAGATGCTGGCTGACCTACTGTGTGTTTTCAGCAGTCCCTGCTTTAAATATGATTTGATTAGCATAATGGTGCTTAACGTTTCTGATTTTTTATGGATTATTCTGGTTAAGTGAGTTCAAAATTGTGAAAAAATGGTTAATAAAATTAAGATGAGCATGCAATATATATGTCATAGCCTCCATCCTGGAGGGGGTTAAAGATATGCACTTTCAGAAATGTTACCTCAATCAGTGCCCATAGTAATGCAACCAAAATCTCAAGTTCATGGGAATGGCCAGCGCTAACGATCCCTGAACTGTTTCCCACAGCCGACTGACAGCTGTGATCCTGTAACCCTGCTCTAGTTTTCAAGCTGATTCAGCAGTAAATTTATGGCACTTCCTTTGCAGAGTTTCCACACTGGCTCAGAGCATTCATCACTAAGGCAGGGAATGGTAGGATGTAAGCACTACCCGTCACTGCAATGCAGCCCCAAGAGCTTGGAGATGACATGTGAAAACAAGAGACACTGGGAATTAAATATTTGCGAAAAATATAGTGTCACAATTTATACTGCATGCATGATATTATCTGCAACTGTAGGCTAGGTCTTTTCAGCAATTAATTTGTGGCCTATGGTACATGAACAAATCAGTAAAATATAATTGTAAATGCTACTTTTTACGTAGGCAAATCATGTCACTAAATTGATTAAACTTCAAAATGAAAATAAGGCACTTTCTTTCGTGATATTTTATTCGGCATTTCTGCTGATCAAATAGAAGAAAACACAAAGAGGAATGATATCTTTTTGACTTTGCTCCAAGGATGAATTGCAGGGTCCAGTGTGTCAGGACAACTCGAGTCTGAAGCGTAGGTTGACTTTGAGAGTGAATTGAATTGTAAATCAAGCAGTAAACCAATGTGATCATCAGTGCTTGAGAAGATTCAGATTTTTTTGTGCCAACTTGCAGCAATGTGAATTCAGGTAATATTGTTCTGTGAGAAAAATACCACAATGCCCACACAGTGGAACTTTGACAGCTATACTGTGGGTGGAACTATCCCAATTTCAGTAAAGGTGTTTTGCTCGGTGAGTGTCATGTTGCACAATCCTCAATAGCTCACAGTGACTCTTCCTATGCAGTGTTCTGCTCTTTACCTCATTAATTATGAAGCCAAGGTCTTGGGTGCCTATCAGAGCTAACAGCATGGCCAGTGAGGCACAAGTGCTTATCACTGTTGGGATCTTCTGAATAAAGACCAGCTGAACACCACTTCAGAAGTTCCAAGAAATAAGCTGGGCCTTGACCATTATTAATGAAATAATAATGGAGGAATAGAAAGGATCTGGATTTGTTGGTGGACAGGATTGAGAAGAGGAAAGCATTCCTTTTCTTCTGTGGACCACCACAGAACACCTTGTTTAAAACAAGCCAGCCTGGACCCAAGATGCAACCTGGGTTAGAGCTGCGTCCTGTGAAGCAGTATGTCCATCAGTGCAGAGAAAAGGTCAGTGATCTTCGGTGGTCTGAAAGGGTAGGTGCCACCATCTTCTCTCTGCTACTCATGTGACAAACACTCTTTCTAACTCTGCCATGACACAAACAACTCACCAAGGCTTATTAATTATAACTTGCAACATTTCATGCACCATATCCACTCTACGGCTCTCACTCACCTAATCCTTCACAACTATTAAAGCCTTTGTGTTCTCTGTTCTTGCTCCTTACTCTCTGGTGACACTTCACTGCCTCTCTTGCTTGTTCATCGTAATTAACTGATCTTCCATCCAATCCCATTATACTCAGTCCCTCTCATTGTTTCATTACAGGATATGTCAACCATACCCACTCTCTTACTCCCAGACTGTAAGGACATGGATAATGAGACAGTAATGAGTCTGATATTTCCCCTGACTCCAAGCTCCCATATGGAGGAGAAGCCAACCTAGCCTCTCTACATTCCCCCGCCTTTGATCGAAAATCTAAGGAAGGTGACCCTGCAGCTGGGCAACAGACTCAGCAAGGCTGGGCAGTGTAAGACTAAAGGTAACAGGAGGTGACCAGTCAAGTCTTTCAAGGCGAAAGTGAGTACTGCAGATGCTGGAGATTAGAGTCAAGAGTGTGTGCTGGAAAAGCACAGCAAGTCAGGCAGCATCCAAGGAGCAAGAAAATCGACGTTTCGGGCAAAAGTTCTTCATCAGGAATGCTGCCTGACCTGCTGTGCTTTTCCAGCACTATACTCTTGACAGCCAAGTCTACCAAGCCAACAAGGCCAACTACTGAGCAAGCTTCCGCCACTTGAACTGCAAAATTCTGGGCTACACTTAGACACAATGGGAGGAAGAGATATTTTTTAAAAAGATTACAAACATGTAGGTGGTATGGGTGAACATCATTGGAAGTAACTCTCACCCTTTTGCAAATTTGTCTTCACATACATTGTTGAAATGTCTGTTCTGGTAGAACTTTCACTGTCAGACTTGGTTAAATCACATATGAGAGATGATCAGACATCTTTTGCATTCCAAGGATGAAATCTGTCATGGCCAATCATTGGTACAGAAGAGGCAAAAGCATGTTAGTTTAGAAGGGGTAAGATTAAGGTACCTTGGATGGTGAGAACAGCGGAACTTCTCGTCAAAAGGAAGAAGGCAGCTTACATAAGGTGGAGGAAGCAAGGATCTAGCACAGCCTTAGGGAATTAGAGGCTTGCTATAAAGGAGCTCAGAAATAGACTGAGGAGAGCCAGGAGGGGGCATGAAAAAGGCTTGACAAGAAGGATTAGGGAGAACCCAAAGGCATTTTACTCATACGTGAGGAATACGAGAATGATCAGGGAGAAGGTAGGGCCAAACAGGGATAGCGTAGGGAACTTGTGCATGGAGTCTGAGCAGGTAGGGGAAGCCCTAAATGAGTTTTTTGCTTTAGTTTTCACCAAGGAAAGGGACCTTGTTGTAAATGAAAACTTAGAGGGGCATGGCTAGGATAAATAGACAAAGACTTTTCCCTGGAGTCCGGGAATCCAGAACTAGAGGGAATAGATTTAGGATGCGAGGGAAAAGATATAAAAGAGACCTAAGGGGCAACTTTTCCACACAGAGGGTGGTACATGTATGGAATGAGCTGCCAAGGAAGTAATGGAGGCTGGTACAATTGCAACATTTAAAAGGCATTTGGATGGGTATATGAATAGGAAGTGTTTGGAGGGATATGGGCCAGGTGCTGGCAGGTGGGACTAGATTGGATTGGAATATCTGGTTGGCATGGATGGGTTGAACCAAAGGATCTGTTTCCATGCTGTACATCTCTATGACTCTATGACTCTACTGAAAGTTCTCCTGAGTCCTCACATCCATCTTCATGACACCTCATTATTCCCTCACACAATGTGGTTTAGCGAATTCCCAAGGAGATCACTGTCCTGCCTTGATGAAGTTAAAAATCACACAACACCAGGTTATAGTCAAACAGGTTTATTTGGGAGTACTAGCTTTCAGAGCGCTGCTCCTTCATCAGGTACTTCCAAATAAACCTGTTGGCTTATAATTTGGTATCGTGTGATTTTTAATTTTGTCCACCCCAGTCCAACATCATCACCTCCACATCATGGCTGTTTGGATGAGGCATATCACCTTATTTAATTATACGTTGTGCAAGCAATGTCTTTTACATGAAAGAGTAGAATTCTGGCAGTAAGCCATTATGATAGTACCTTCTTCATCAAAGGAAAAGCTTTCTTCTACATCTCAGACCATGTCTTCGCATACTTTCAGTTCAGTGTGGGAATGTGACACTTGTGAAGCATTGCCTTCAAGTGCTAGATATGGAAAGTGTCTGTGAAACACAAACTTATGGGGCTATTTTTAAATCCGTTGTTCTGATTACATTTGCTTAGCTGATGTGCCAAGCTGGTAATGAGCATGCACAATGTGGTGACAATAATTGCTTCAGGCCAGAATTCCTAATGCATATTCTTGGATTATGAATGGCCTGCCAATTAAATCTAAATTGAAGGCTGCTAGATATCATTACTGACTCAGTCAAGGCATAAGTAAGAACGGAGTTAATGCTTCAAGTCCAATGATCCTTCATTGTTCTGAAGAAGACTCACTGGACTCACAACAATTACCCTGCTTTTCATTCAACAGATGCGGACAGATCTGCTGTGTTTCTCAAGCAGTCTCTGTTTTTGTTTCAGATTTCTGCAGTTCTTTGTGTTTACTTAGTTCCAATAGTTTTTCTCCACCCATCAAGAAAGAAGCAACAACTTACTCTGCCCATTCAGCATGTAATATCAGCTATTTTGTGCAGTCAATGCTCAGTTGGCCAATACATCAAGGTTCTAATTTCATTTCCATGTAACTAACTCACAGGCTCCACCAGTGACAGACAGATGTCCACCATCTTCATGTCCCCTTTTGCATTGCTGATCCTGCAGCCGCTATGGCCTTTCACCTCCCCCAATTTCAGTTGAGCTCCTTTACTTAACTATTAACTTGCCCTCTTTACTCCCAAAACTTATGACTTTGAAAACTCCCATGCCCTAGATGTCCTGTACCTCCACATGTAGAGACCAGAGTTACTGTGACCTGTTTGGTCCCTTCTGATACTCCCAGTCCATTCCTATTCATAATGGTCTTCAAATTATTTCTCAAATTCTTTCAAGCCATGCTGAAAATGGACTAAAAAAAAGAAAAGGCAAATGCCAGAAATATTAAACTGATGGAAAATTTAGGAACAGAGAACAGATACAGACAATGATTGTTGGGAGATGTTTGACTAATATAAAGGAGATATTAACTTTAATAAATAATAAGATTTGCTTGAAACTATAATGACAAATAATATATTTAGCTGTGTTTTCTCAAAGAACAATGGATAGAAACATCCCTAATTTCACAGGATTTTGGCATGCATCACAAAGATAACTGAAAACATTCAATGCTAAATTGACCTGAGTTCTAGAATGCTGCTGAAAACCACCACCTTGAATCATAGAGTCATAGAGATCTACAGCATGGAAACAGACCTTTCGGTCCAACCCGTCCATGCCGATCAGATATCCCAACCCAACCTCGTCCCACCTGCCAGCATTGCATTTACCTTGCATTGATGGACATACCCTCAGAAACCAAGCTGTCCAGAATGCAGCAGTTGTTTGGCCTGTCCTGTTCAGATTATCCTCACGTCAATGCATCCAAGAAAGCATTCTCATTGGAAAGACAGGATTGTGTTCTATTACTTAGATGTACATGAACTGAAGGGATGCTTGCTGACGTGATGGCTGCTGGCAAGTCCGCCTGGCCATTCTCTCCATCCTGCAATGTGAAGCTCACTGCCCAAGAAGCAAGTGAGCTGAAAATCATGAAAGGTTAATTTAAGGGTGTATTAGATGCTAATTTTATTTTTTTAGCCAGCATTGGGTTTACAATTTGATGTGCTCTACTTGTATAGTGCTGATTCTGAGCCCAAGACCTAAGTCCATTTCTGCCCCACTCTATGTATGTACCAAATGGATAGTTTAGTTAGGTTCTCCACTTGATTCTGTCAGAGTCAGAGCTGAAAATGTGTTGCTGGAAAAGCGCAGCAAGTCAGGCATGCAAGGAGCAAGAGAATTGATGTTTCGGGCATGAGCCCTTCTTCAGGAAAGTGAGGAAAGTCCTCACTTTCTCCTCTGTCAAAGTCAGTGACAGCCCCAATGGGATGCTATGAAAATTACTTAATGGTTTGCAGCATCAGGTCTGCCATTCCAGCAGGTGAAGCCTGGTTTAGCCACCTCTCCTCCTATAAATATTGACAGGGTACAGATGATAGACTGTGATTATGATACAACTAAACAGTAAAAACACATTGTAAACTTAATATAAGATGAATATAATATTAAATTAAACACAATGCTAATGAAAATCTGCATTCTGGTGCATTGCTTTGTGTTCACTGAGAACTAAGCTAAAATGGTGAAGAACTTTTTTATTAATTAAAGAACAACTCCCCAGGTTCTCTGTGATTTCTCAGGCTGATTCGTTGGTGGGAATGAGTTAACAACTGAGGGTTTTTTAAAATCCTTTGTGCTTCAGGAGACTCAATTTACAGAAATGAATTGACAATGCACTTACCAACCACACAATTTCCCCATCTGTTTGGTTAGACTAAAATTATAATTTGGTTGATGTGTTTTTAAAAAGGTATGATATAAAATGCAAAGCACAGAAATCTGGAGCTATCAGAACATTTGAAATATTCTTTGTGCAAAATACCTCATGAGCTTTATTAATAGAATGCTGATGTAATATATTTATTTACTGAATTGAAAAATATAATACAATACTGTCACTTATATCTGCAATTTTGTTTTATTTTAAAACATTCATTTTAAATGGAAAAATAGATTAACCCATTATACTTTTTATATTTGCAACAGCACAATTTGATTCCATTTATATTCTGGAAGGAAACCAAAGTAGAATTGAGACGTGAAAGTGAAGTGGGATTTAAGCATGATAAACGGACCACATTCTGGAGTGGAGAATGAAAAGTTATGCTGCTAGTGGTCTGTCAAAATAATACAATTATGATTTCTATACAATGGCATGGATTGGCCAAATTAATTCTTTCTATGCAGAATTTAGAGGAACGCCACTGCAAATGATCTTCCTTTTATGTTTTCCTCATAAATGTATTAAGACATTTAGAACAAATCTTGTTAGAAGAAATCCTTGTTCCAAATCATGTCTCTGGATCACAGAGCAAACTTGTTGTTTTTTAAGTGTGCCTATTGGCTTACATTATACATTAATCAGAACTGTTCTTTTTAATCAGTCAAATCGGATTGCATGGAACTAATATGTTGGATACATTTAGTTTAATCTGAGTTTAAGACAATTATAGTATGCTCTTTACTTCTGTTATATAACTAGCAATGACAATTAATAAGCACAGGTCCATGTACAAACAGCTCTTCTCCTTCTTTACTTTTTCTCTTTTCTTCTCAGTACTTCACTTCTTTTGAATGTCATTGATCCATCTTTGAGAGCACACACTATGGGTGGGACAGTCATTGATGTAGCAACTGAAGATGGTTGGGCCTAGAACAGTACCCTGAGGAACTCTTGCACTCATGTCTTAGAACTGAGCTGATTGTTTTCCATCAACCACAACCAACTTCATATGCGCCAGATATGACTAACTAATGGAAAGTTGTCCCTCGATACCCACTGATTCCAACTTTGCTACAGCTCTTGATGCCACACTCAGTCGAATGCATGCTTTATGTCAAGGGCAGTCACTTTGACCTCACCTCTGAAATTCATTGTTTTTGTCCATGCTTGGCACAAGGCTGTAATGAGATCAGGAGCTGAGTAGTCCCTGCAGTACACAAACTGGATATCACTGAGCAGGTTATTGGTGAGCAGATGCTGCTTGATAGCACTGTTGATGACGTCTCCATCATTACATCATTCCTTTGCTGATCTGTAAAAAACAGGATTATCTTTCTCTCCATCATCCCATCCATCAGCACCTCCAGGTCATCGTTTGCATCATGTCCTCAGTGACAATAGCCGAACAGTATATTTTGAAAAACAGTTCCTAGCTTGCACCACCTGAAGTCTGGTGGAGCAGAGGCTTAAAGATGGCACTGGTAGAATGACAATTGCAGTTATGAATGTTTTGTACAGTCCCAATAGCAGTGAGTACATCCACCTCAGCAACCATACAATTCCAGGACAAGTACATCATAAGGGTTGGTTGTATAATTAATTAGATGAAAAGCAGAAGACTGCATGAGAAAGGTCAGCATACACCATTGCAAAGCAGGCATATAAATCACACCCGGGAAAAAGTGAGGACTGCAGATGCTGGAGATCAGAGCTGAAAAACGTGTTGCTGGAAAAGTGCAGCAGGTCAGGCAGTATCCAAGGAGCAGAAAAATCGCGCTTCGGGCATAAGCATTCCTGAAGAAGGGATTATGCCCAAAACGTCGATTCTCCTGCTTCTTGGATGCTGACTAACCTCCTGCGCTTTTCCAGCAACACATTTTTCAGATATAAATCAGACCCATCAAAACACCTTCCTGAAAGCAATAAAATTCAACCCAAAATACCTGATCAACATTTCTGACAAATCCTTGTTTTCTATTGTTATGTTATGACACAGAGACAGACAGACAAACCAATTCATCCTTTCCACCTCTGTATTCCCAACACAGTGAAATAAAACTGAAGACTCCCAAATAGTCACTCCAATGATTCCGATACACATTTTTGAATAACTAGTCCCAGACTTAATGAATAATTAATTTCCAGATACCAGTTTTGTGTTTTAAACAAAAGATTTAACTGTTTACTAACTATGCAATCATTTTAGCAAAGAGGAACTTGAACAACAGCTCCAACTCAAACAAAAGACAAACAGCACAAGCACAGTTAAGTGATAAATAAAAGAAGGTAACAAAAGTGGCCAGATTACTTAAATGTCCTTCACTATGTGGTGGCCAGAGGCATAAATATGGACTCCTTTGCTGCTTTTCTGAAATGTTGATCAAGGTCACCTCCTCAGTTCACCCAGTTAAAGGCATGATTTGGAGGAACCGGTGTTGGACTGGGGTGGACAAAATTAAAAATCACACAACACCAGGTTATAGTCCAATAGGTCAAAACCTGTTGGACTACACTTGATGTTTTGTGATTTTTAACTCTGTTAAAGGCAGCAATACTTTTAACTCAGCTTTTCCCTCTGTGGGCTTCAGAAGCCAATGTATCAGATTAAGCAGGGAACTTTCAAATCTTCATGCTTTCTCAGAAAACAGTTTGAAGAAACAACTTTGATTCTGGTTCTGATAGACTGATGACACCTCTAGAGGAATTTAATTACCATTCAAATAACAGCCATCTCTTGAACATAAGGTCTCCTTCAGACTGAATGGAACAAATTCCCAGGTACTGACCTCATGGATAGCTAACTTTTGCTGACTGTTTAAAAACAATGCTCTTCTCAGGCTCACTGTTAGAACCTTTTCATTGCTCAGTCTGCAATTAGCCTCCAGACCTGGTCTCGCAGATAAGCAAAGCTTGATGAGAAAGCTCAGCAAGTCTGTCAGTATCTATGAAGAGAAAGTAGGGTTAACATTTCAGGTCCACTGACCCTTCGGCAGAACTGATTGTAGCAAGAAAAAGGTAGATATGCTGAAGTGGATATGCTGAAGACGAGGTTAGGAGGCGATGGGAGGACTAAATGATAGGTGGAGATGAAACCCATAGAGAGAGAACAACCATTAGACAGACAAAGGAAGGAGTAACAGTCAGCCTGGGGAAACCAATCGCTACTAATTAGGATCATTAGTAGTTGACAATCAGGTGGTTGTTTGCAGTGGCAGCCCATGTGATGACAAGACTTGGTGTGTGGGGATTAGAGTAAGGACATGGGAGAAGGTGCTCAGAATGTAAAATTAGTGAACTCGATATTAAGTCTTGAAGGCTGCAGGTTTCCCAAGTGGAAAATAGGTGCTGTTCTTCCAGGTTGTGCTGAGCTTTGCTGGAGCACTGCAGCAAGCCTGAGACAGGGATGTTGGCCCCTGAGCACAGTGCTGTGTTGAAGTGGCAGGATCATTTTTAATTTGTCGTTCAAAATTTATTTTAAAAATGGAAAATCAGTGAGGATTCTAACAATTGATTCCCCAGACTCATTCTTTGGAGGGCGAAAGTTTGCAGCAATATTTTGGAATTCGGTTAATTTTGAGTCGGTCACATCATCAAAAAAATGAGCATTCGAATGTTATTAAATATATTAATGAAAACAAAAAAATGGCATAATATTCATTTGTAATATGGTGAGTAGGAATCCATTCATTTTATTTGTATCACGCAAAAAGGCAACCAGCAAAGGAGAAGCAAATGCACGATATAGATATATCTGACAGTCCCCTGCTACCGAACCCAAAGGTATCTTCCCCTGCAACCAGGAAAAGTGTAAAACCTGCCAGTACACCACCCTCCTCACCACCATCTGGGACCTCAAACAGTCCTTCCAGGTGACACAGAGGTTCACCTGCCTCTCTTCCAACCAAATTTACTGCATCAGGTCATACCCTCTATTTGTCTTCACCTATCCCCACTTCACCAACCAGTCCCTGCCACCCCCTTTATCTGCAGCTCCCCCCAAACCCACCCCCAGCTCTGAAGAAGGGTTACATCTGAAACACTGACTTCTGCACCTCCTGATGCTGCCTGGCTTGCTGTGTTCTTCCAGCCTCCTATCTGTCTACTTTAGAATACAGCATGCGCAGTTTTCATTTTGTATAGATTGATACAAAGCATTTTCCAAATGTATAGTTGAATGGAAAGTGACAGTACTTGGGGGCCACTTTACCCAACTTGCTTTTGGGAAACCCACAAGAACACTTATATTAATTATATTACTTATAGACTTCAATAGGAGATAAAATGGGGCGGGATTTAAAATCAGCATCACAGATATCATTATTTCCTAGACCGGTTGAACATATCAAACTTGTTAACAGTAGGCACAGCATAAAAGCAATACTTCCACTGATCCTGATCTTAATCAACAAAATGAGATTAAATTTACCTTCCATAATTACGGGATGAGTTTGTAATCATTGAGAGCTGTCCAGAAACTGCAATGGTAAATTATTCACTTTGTACCTACATAACAAAAATGAAACCAGACAATAAGCAGACAAGGATCAGCCTTCTTTTGTAATTATTTCTCCTGAATCCCAAAATTAGTTTCAAAATTTCATTTAACTTAATTGAGCTGTTTCATTTCTGTGCTTACACAGTTCTGAACAGTTAAGACAGGAAGTCAGTACTTTGCAGACTCTTCCATGCCAGCATTAATGTTAGATTTGGGAGTGGAGCTGCATCTGTTCATGGAAATATTCAACATCATTGTGCAATAAAAGAAGAGAACAAAATTCCACAAAGAGCAAACAGAACTGCATAAATTATATTTTACATGAAAGTACCATTTTATATACTTTTAGAAAGATCAAATTTTAGATGTTTTCTAAATGATCATTTTCAGAATTAATTTATGCTCCAATAATTCTTACATCTCCTAAAATCTGATATTGAGAAAACATATCAGATCTTCCCCATCTTCAGCTGTGGTCTCACCTTCTGTTAAAATAAGCAATTCAGTGAATTTGAATGTTGATATGGGATGCCAGTGATGTTAATGTGAGAAGTCATTGCCTGAGAGAGTCAGAGACTGAATGAGTATGTCTGGGAATTTAGTTCAAGTAGGAATTTAACTCTAAATCTCTATTTAGTTTAATGTCAGCACAGAAGTCCAATTCAGACCTAGAAGTAATAGGCTGTCTGAGAGTGGCAATTATCTATCAAATGCCTGAAATCCCTTGTCTGAATCAAGTATTGATCACTATGGCAGAGAATAAAGCTAAAAGGTAACTTATGAAAGCTCTGCATTACAAAGGGACTTTTTCAACTCCATGGTCAGTAAAGAGCACAGTAAGTGTGCGGGAGCCTTGCCTGAGGGAGACAGAGGTCTAGAGAACATTTCAGAATTTGGCTCAAAGTGTGAATTTGTTACAGACAGGGACAGGGTAAAGGTGTGTTTTGTGGAACATGTACGGCAAGAAATAAAGTCTTCAGACTGAGATGTGATTGCGGTACGATGAAAAGCATGGATCAGGAAATAGAGTCATAGAGATGTACAGCATGGAAACAGACCCTTTGGTACAACCTGTCCATGCCAACCAGATATGCCAACCCAATTAATGTGACTGGTGGCAGAGTAACATCACAAACCACAACATTATCTGAATACTGGGAAAACCACTGATCAGTGCGTAGCGTTGATGAAAATTTCAGGTCTTTAAATGAATACTCAAGTACTTTTCTCACTTTTTTTTCTTAAAACTGTCTTGCTAACTTTAAGATTCATGCTGGTATTAAAAAATTACAATAAAGTGTAAAAAAAACCATTCAAGAGTAGAGAGAATGGATACAACAGTAATTAATTTACAAATTGTATGAAGTATGATAACAAAGGGACGATAGGTGATGTGTTGTTGCTGCAGCACATGGGAGTTGCTGGATACTAAAGTGATCCAGGGCAAACTCAACTAGTATGAGTTTTCAGCATGAGGAACTTTGGATCTGAGTTGAAAAGATGGAATCTGAGCTTCAGCCATTGTACTACATCAGGGAGGGGCAAAGTTGCCTGGATACTTTGTTCCATTAGGTGGTCACACCCGTCAGATTAAGTCATTCAAATTTGATCTCTGATTAGGAACAGGAGAGGGTGACTGCAGATGATGCAGGCACCAGGACCAGGACTCAGGTTAGGAGAACCTCAGCCCTGCAATGGTCTAATAATCTGCAGGCTCTCACATTCTGTGTGAAAGAGATTGGGGACTACTCATGTCCAAATAAGAGCCAAGTTGGACTTGAAACAATAACTCTGATTCTCTCTCCACAGATACTTCCAGATCCAATGAGTTTATTCAGCACTTCATGTTCTTATTTCAGATTTCCTGTATCCACAGTATTTTGCTTTCAGGAGAAAGAGTTCTGGAGAGGGAATGCAAGGGTTTACAAGATAAAATGATATGGCAGCATTGCAGGGTAACTATTTACAAAACTTGAACAAATTGTGACCAGAAAAAAAGTGCACATAAATAATAAAAAAAGGAACAAATAAGACAAAAGGGAGAAAATGGGGGGAAAAAACCCCAAAATTAATTGCTCTCTAATGAAATGTATGTAGAATTTGGCACAAAATAAATGAACTAACATCATGCATACAGATAATCAAGTAATAGAATCATAGAGCTGTACAGCATGGAAACAGATGCTTCAGTCCGACTCACCCATGCCAACCAGATATCCTAAATTAATCTAGTCCCATTAACCAGCATTTGGCTCATTTCCCTCTAAACTCGTCCTTTTCATGTACACATCCAGATGCCTTTTAAATGCTGTAATTGTACCCGCCTCCACTAACTCCTTGGCAGCTCATTCCATTCATGCACCAGTCTCTGTGAAAAACTTGCCCTTTAGATCCCATTAAATCTTGCACCTCTCACCTTAAACCTGTGCACTAGAGGCTTGGACTCCCCTATCCTGGGAAGAAGATTTTGACAATTCATCCTATCCATGCCCCTCATGATTTTATAAACCTCTATAAAGTCACCCCTCAAACTCTAGTCCACCAGGGAAAATGGCCCCATCCTATTTAGCCTCTCCCTATGGGTCAACCTTCAACACTGGTAACATCCTTGTAAATCTCTTGTGAACCCTTTCAGGTTTCACAACATCTTTCCTATCAGGAAACCAGAACTGAGCACAGTATTCCAAAAGTAGCCTAACTAATGTCCTGTACAGCTGCAACAAAACATCCCAAATCCTATACTCCATGCACTGACCAATAAAGGCAATTATACCAAGCACATTATTCACTGCTTGTTTTATTTGTGACTTCACATTCAAGGAACTGTGAATCTGCACTCCAAGGTCTATTTGTTCAGCAACATTGCCAGACCCTGTCATTAAGTGTATAAATTCTGCTCTTATTTTTCTTACCCAATGCAACACCTCACATTTATCTAAATTAAACTCCATCTACCACTCCTCCGCCCATCAACCCATCTGATCAAGGTCCCATTGTACTCTGAGATAATCGTCTTCACTGTCTG
Source organism: Hemiscyllium ocellatum (assembly GCF_020745735.1). Classification (NCBI taxonomy): domain Eukaryota; kingdom Metazoa; phylum Chordata; class Chondrichthyes; order Orectolobiformes; family Hemiscylliidae; genus Hemiscyllium; species Hemiscyllium ocellatum. The sequence goes on from NC_083402.1 coordinate 51,154,938, forward strand.
TATGTGATTTTACGGCCATGGAGGAGACACAATTCAAAAGAGAACAATGCTAGGAATGTGAATGTGATTTTTTAAAAGGATAAGCAAGGAGGAAACGGTAGTGGGATACCTTTGTTAGTATGAAATAGATTAAGCACAAAAGCAAGAAGTTATCATGGATCAGAAGATGCAGAATTCATATGGATGGAAGTAAGAAATGACAAGGAAAGAAGATATTGGTCAAATTATTAAATGCCTAGTAGAAACTATACTGTAAGGCAGAGAATAAATCAGGACATAATGAACACATATACAAAAGATATGATTACATTATTATATAAATGCAAAATATGTGGAAGCTGGAAATCTGAATCTGGTATGGCTGTTCTTTAGATCTGATATGTTAATCATGAATTTAACCTTTATGTAGATTGGGATTCATGTAAATTAGCTGAAGTAACTAAGCAGAACCAAATAATTGATAGATTATATTTGAGACAGAATTCCCTAACAATATGTTACAGATCCAACCAGGGATCAGGCTATTTTGAACCTGGTAACATCTAATACAGTATGTTTAATGAATGATCTCAAAGTAAAATATCCCATAGAAACAATGACCATTCTGAGTTTGATACTGAGAAACTTGGGTCAAAAACAATTGTGCTAAAAATAAATAATTGTAATTTGGAAAGAAGGGGGACAAAATTGTCTGGAGTGATCTAGGAAAGGAATTTAGTGGAAGAGGAGGATGATAAACAATAGCAGACATATAGAAATACAGTTCATGACTTTTAACAAAGATATATCCAAATGAGGAAGACAAATTCTAAGAAAGGGAAAAACCAAGTAAGGTAGGGATAGGATCAAATTAAATAGAAAAACAAGCAATTTAGCAAAGAGACCCAGGTTCAATTCCCGACTCAGGCAACTGACTGTGTGGAGTTTGCACATTCTCCCCGTGTCTGCATGGGTTTCCTCCGGGTGCTCCGGTTTCCTCCCACAGTCCAAAGATGTGCACGTCAGGTGAATTGGCCATGCTAAATTGCCCGTAGTGTTAGGTAAGGGGTAAATGTACGGGAATGGGTGGGTTACGCTTCGGCGGGTCGGTGTGGACTTGATGGGCCGAAGGGCCTGTTTCCACACTGTAAGTAATCTAATCTAATCTAATCTAATCTAATTAGTGGTTAGCCAGAAGCTTAGACAAGTTTTAAAAACCAACAAGATATGACCAATGTTAATAAAGACGGAGGAAATAAGTAAGGGTAAATGAGCAAGTAATATAAAAATGAATAGTTAGAGCTTCTTTAAACATGTAAAGAAAGGTAGAGAGAGGCCAAAGTTAACTTAGGTACTTAGGAAATGAGGCTATGGAAGTAAGCATGTGGAACAAGGAAATAACAAAGGGTTTGAATAAATAAATTTCATTAGTCTTCATGGTCGAAGGGGGTGGTGTAGCTTTCTTGGTAAAGGAAGAGATTAGTGCTATAGTGAGAAATGATATAGGTACTAAAGATCAAGACAAGGAATCATTCTGTGTAGAAATAGGAAATAAAAAGGGACAGAAGTCTCTGGCAAGAGTAATCTAGAGATCCCCAAACATTAGTTCAACACACAGTAAACCAGGTAAAATTGTGGTCTTGTAAGAGGGATTAAACCTTAAAAAGTCAGCAAGTAATCACCTTCTTTGTCATCTAATTAAGGCCTTGAACACTTACAATCATATGGCAGCTAAATACAATGTAAAAAGTAGCATCTTTTTCACTCTTACCTCATTGTTCTCAAACCTCAATGTAGTCTTTTTGATACTAAAAGCAATCTATGGTTCCAAATCACAGACAATTTGATCCATCTTGAAAGTGTAAAGTCACCATCCTGTTACAGTGATTGATATCTATTCATTCCTGGTGGACCGCCTCTGTATACCCTCTAACATTCTTCCTGTAGTGAGGTGACCAGAACTGCACACAGTGCTCCAGCTGTAGCCTAAACAATGCTCTCTACACCTCCAACATTTACTGCATTGTTCTTATACCCTCTGCCACGATTGATGAAAGCAATTTGTCCCAAATGCCACCTTAGCTAGCCTATTCATGTGCTCTGCCAACTTCAGGGATCCATGAATAATTACCTCAAAACCCTCTCTTCCCCTAAACTACTCAGTGTCCTACCATCTTCAATTCAAAATATCATATAGACCCTGTCACCTGAAAACAGGCTGGTTAGTTGGACACCAAACAGTAAATATATCTCAAAATGGAGCTGAACAGATCAAAGGTGTAAAAAGGCTGAAAAGTTGCTGACTAATCTTGAGGCAGTCATCATTTCAGTAATATTAGGCTCCAAGTTTAACTAGTACAACCATTTTCTACTAGTAATGTATTCAATACAGTATAAAATTACAGCAAATTTTTTAAGCCCCTATATTTATAGAACTTGTTTGCAAGTGTCTATTAATTCAGTATTAAGAGAAACTCTATGTTTCAGACTGGTTGAAATATTATACTTAGAAAAGATTTGCTTTTGACATCCAAATATCTAGGTATTCAGAATGTCTGCAGAAGCTCAGCTTCAACTGTAATGCCATGAATAATATTTTGCTAACAAAGTACAGCACCCCCATTCCTCATCTTCTGAGGGCAGGACTCCTATTGGTTAATCTGTGGAAAAAGTTTACAGAATGTGGTTTTCCACACATCGTGAAGATGTTCACAGTCTAGCCTGGCCCGTGTCAACACTTAAAATTCCATTGAAAACACAAAACTAAGACAAGGAGCAGGAACATAAAAAGAAGCAAACAAAGGTTTAACATATAAACAGAATTGACGGTGCTAGATTTTGGTGCTATGATCTTGATTCAAGAAATTATATTTTAAAATTAATTTTAAAATGTATGTCAGCATTTGTTTTATTAATATCTCAGCCCATCCTCTTGCTGTAATTTTCTTGTAAATTATAATGATGTGGGAAATTGCCATTTTTGGGAATACATACTGGTGGTACCTCTGAGAATGCCTTGGTGCCCTGCGATGAACTAAAAACATCCCAGCAAGTTAAGGAAAAGTTATAGAACTGTGAGAATTTATTTAAAAATAAACACTCAACAATTCCAGTCCTGCTCCCTTGGGAAAGTATGACTGTAATGACCTGGAACTGCAGGCACAATCTCATCAGAAACAATAAACTTGGTGCCAATTTTCTGGCAAAATACAGGGAAAATAACATTAATGGAGAACCAATTATAGGAGGCAGACTCTGATTATCAGATGTGCTTTAATTTTCATATTTTTTTTACAAACCAGATTCACAAAATATTTTCCACATGCTTTCAGAATGCAAAGATAAAAAGGCAAACAGTGATGTAAAGCATCTCTTGTTATCCTGTCTGAAATTGGTTATGGCAGATTGTGGGAAAATTGGACAGTGAGGCTGAATGCCATGCCCCTTTCCTGACCTCAATTTGTGTCCCTTTGCTTATGGTCTCCGAAACATAATCCACCTGCATCAATTACTACTGTTCTTCATGCAACATCTAGAGGAAGGTAGTAGAGAGAATGGCAAAGTTGCAACGTCACTGTTCTACTCATGATGTCAAGTTGCCAGTGTTGGGTGGGGTGTACAAAGTCAGAAATCACACAACACCAGATTATAGTTCAACCAGATTATATCACAAACTTTCAGACAAAGGGGACGTGCTCCAAAAGCTTGTGACTTCAAATAAACCTGTTGATCTATAACTTAGTATCGTACGATCTCTGACACTATTCCACTCACACAGTGGCTGTTTGAATCTCACCATGGTAGCTGGTGGAATTTAAATTTATACATTCAGGACAATCTCAGTAATGGTTACGACAAAACTATTGTCAATAAAAATAACTATGATTTACTAATGCTCTTTCAGAAGGAAATCTGGCATCTTTATTTGGTATGGCCTACAATAATATGGTGAGCACTTGAACATCCTCTAAACTAGCTGAGCATACATTCAATTCAAGGGTAATTGGAGATGGTAACAAAGGCTAGATATGCCAGTAATATCTATATCCCATGAAAACAAAACACTTTTCTTTTAAATGGCTTGGGCAATCAATAATGCCCCAAAGGAGAAGAATATCCACTACAAACGTTCCTACCCTCCAATTTGACTATTACTCTGCCTCTTTGGTCAGCGAGGGGCTCCTCAGTTGATCAGGGAAGATTCCCTATTAGTAGGGAAATTCCCAGTTGGAGTCTATGGTGCATGTATATGGAATAGGGTTTCTTAAATGTCAAAGAGATAGATTGCTGAAACATAATTTTTCAAAGAAAAAGTTATCCCTCTCAGGTAAAAGCTCAAAATATGAAGTATACAAGGAGCTTGGTCTACATTAGAAAGTGAAATTAAGTTCCCTAATATTTTCTTTCAACTGGTCATTAACCTGTACTGCATTTCAATATGTGATCTTTTCAACATGTACCCAGCTGATTTGATTGAAGCATTTATAAGTTAAATATAGGAACATTTTTGCATTGAATTGAGGCTACTTTATCCTACCTATCCTCAACAGTGAGGTTTGTCCATGTTAGTTGAAATTTCAGCCTGACAAAACTAAAGGCCCTCAATAATCTTTCAATAAGCTTAAAGCCGTCCTTGGACTCACTCTCCCAATTCCACTGAATAAATATTTTATCATTTTCATTTTTTACTCACGGTGGCTCAGTGGTTAGCACTGCTGCCTCACAGCATCAGGGTCCCAGGTTCGATTCCAGCCTCGGGCGACTGTCTGTGTGGAGTTTGTACATTCTCCCAGTGTCTGCGTGGGTTTCCTCCAGGTGCTCCGGTTTCCTCCCACAGTCCAAAGACATGCAGGTCAGGTGAATTGGCCATGCTAAATTGCCCATAGTGTTAGGTGCATTAGTCAGAGGGAAATGGGTCTGGGTGGGTTACTCTTCGGACGGTAGATTTGGACTGGTTGGGCCGAAGGGCCTGTTTCCACATTATAGGGAATCTAATCTAATCTACCTTAATTTTTTTTTATCTTGCATTTATATTAACAATAATGCAATCAAACAAATCTTAATGAGTTCCAGCTGGTTTTGTGTAAGCACACCTTAAATAAAAAGCTTTCTGTTAAATTTATATTACTGTTTCCTATTCCTGTACCTTATTGATTAATAAACAATTATGTTTTCATCTTACAGTAATTTTGCAATAAACCAGAATGAATAACAATACTTACAGGGAATCTTTTCTCTCACACAGTGACTATAGATGAACAGGATACTATTACAGAGAGCAGCAGACAGCAAGCCATCCATAAATTATACAGACTTCTCAAACTACAACAATTCTATTGACAGAGACACAAGCATGCAACAAATGGATCAGCAGGCCTCGTGAAGCTATAATTGAAACCAAAGACCTTAAACTTTCAGATATAGAACAAGAATCACAACGAAAAATCTTGATATACCATTTAGCCTGCAAGAACCTGCCCATTTAAAACTGCAAATGTTCCAAATCAAATATGATTCAGATGCAAAGTTAACATATAATGAAACTGCCCTGGTGGAACAATTTCTTCCTCACACCATCTGATTTGAAGGCATTGAAGTTTTGTTTCAGCAGGGATCCATGTTGGAAAGATAATATTATATCTTCACAGATATCATCTCTTTTAACTGCCTCAGAACTGATTCTACAATCATCATAGACATTTCACTGTGTTAAAGGTGCTATATAAATCTAATATGTTTGATTTTACAAAACGGTATGGTAATACAGCAGCAGCTCTTGTTTCGCATGCAAATACAGAGTCATCTGATAGTTGCAGTATTTGTAACACTGCACATAGAGTCAAAGAGTCGTAGCATGGAAACAGACCCTTCAGTTCAACACATCCATGCCGACCAGATATCCCAACCCAATCTAGTCCCACCTGCCAGCACCCAGCCCATATCCCTCCAAACCCTTCATAATCATGTACCCATTCAGATGTCTTTTAAATGTTGTAATTGTACCAGCCTCCACCACTTCTTCTGGCATCTCATTCCATACACGTCCCACCCTCTGCATGAAAAAGTTACCTTTTAGGTCCCTTTTATAGCTTCCCCTCTCACCCTAAACCTATGCTCTCTAGTTCTAGTCTACCCCACTTCAGGGAAAAGACCTTGTCTATTTACCTTATTCATGCCTCTCATGATTTTATAAATCTCTATAAGGTCACCCCTCAGCCTCTGATGCTCCAGGGAAAACAGCCCCAGCCAATTCAATCTCTCCCTATAGCTCAAATGCTCCAACCTTGGCAACATCCTTGCAAATCTTTTCTGAACCCTTTCAAATTTCACAACATCTTTCCGATAGGAAGGAGACCAGAATTGCATGCAATATTCCAAAAGTGGCCTAACCAATGTCCTGTACAGCCACAACATGACCACCCAACTCCTATATTCAATACCCTGACCAATAAAGGAAAGCATACCAAATGCCTTCTTCACTATCCTATCTACCGCAACTCTACTTTCAAGGAGCTATGAACCTGCACTCCAAGGTCGCTTTGTTCAGCAACACTCCCTAGGACCTTACTAGTAAGTGTATAGGTCCTGCTAAGATTTGCTTTCCCAAAATGCAGCACCTCACATTTATCTGAATTAAACACCATCTGCCACTGCTCAGCCTATTGGTCCATCTGATCAAGATCTCTTCGTAAGCTGAGGTAACATTTTTTGCTGTCCACTACATCTCCAATTTGATGTCATCTGCAAGCTTACTAACTATACCTCTTATGCTCACATCCACATCATTTATATAAATGATGAAAACTAGTGGACCCAGCACCGATCCTTATGACACTCCACTGGTCACAGGCCTCCATTCTAAAAAAAACTCCTCCACTACCTTCTGTCTTCTACCTTTGAACCAGTTTTGTATCCATATGGCTAATTATTCCTGTATTCCATGAGATCTAATCTTGCTTACCATTCTCCCATGGTGAACCTTGTCGAACACCTTACTGAAGTCCATATAAATCACGTCTACCACTCTGCCCTCATCAATCCTCTTTGTTACTTCTTCAAAAACTCAATAAAGTTTGTGAGATATGAGTTCCCATGCACAAAGTCATGTTGATTATCCCTAATCAGTCCTTGCCTTTCCAAATATATGGACATCCTGTCCCTCAAGATTCCCTCCAACAACTTTCCCACCACCAATATCAGGCTCACCGTTCTATAGTTCCCTGGCTTGGCCTTACCACCTTTCCTAAATATGGCACTGCATTAGACAGCCTCCAGTCTTCCAGCACCTCACCTGTGACTATTGATGATCCAACTATCTCAGCAAAGGGCCCAGCAATCACTTCCTGAGCTTCCCACAGAGTTCTATGGTACATCTTATCATGTCCTGGAGATTTATCCACTTTTATGCATTTCAAGACATTCAGCACTTCCTCCTCTGTAGTATGATATTTTCAAGATGTCACTATCTATTTCTCTAGATTCTATATCTTCCGTATCCTTTTCCACAGTAAATACTGATGCAAAATACTCATTTAGTATCTCCCCATCTCCTGCGGCTCCACACAAAGGCCACTCTGCTGATCTTTGAGGGGCCCCATTCTCTCCCTAGTTAACCTTTTGTTCTTAATGTATTTGTAAAAACTCTTTGGATTCTCCTTAACTCTATTTGCCAAAGCTATCTCATGTTCCCTTTTTGCCCTCCTGATTTCCCTCTCAAGTATACTCCTACTGCCTTTATTGTTTTCTAAGGATTCACTCAATCTATCCTGTCTATACCTGACATATGCTTCCTTCTTATGCTTAACCACACCCTCAATTTCTCTCATCATCCAGCATTCCCTATACCTAGCAGCCTTTCCTTTCACCCGAACAGAATATACTTGCTCTGGATTCCTTGTTATCTCATTTCTGAAGGCTTTCCATTTTCCAGTCGTCCCTTTACCTGCGAACATCTGTCCCCAATCAGCTTTTGAAAGTTCTTGCCTAATATTGTCAAAATTAGCCTTTCTCCAATTTAGAACTTCAACTTTTAGATCTGGTCTATCCTTTTCCATCATTATTTTAAATCTAATAGAATTATGGTCGTTGGCCCCAAAGTGCTTCCTCACTAATACCTCAGTCACCTGCCCTGCCTCATTTCCCAAGAGGAGGTCAAGTTTTGTGTCTTCTCTTTTACATCCACATAACTAAATCAGAAAATGTTTTGTACATGCTTAACAAATTCCTCTCCATCTCAAGCCTTCACCCCATGGCTGTCCCAGTCTATGTTTGGAAAGTTAAAATCACCTATTATAACCACCCTATTATTCTTACATATAATTGCAATCTCCTTCCAAATTTGTTTCTCAATTTCCCCGCTGACTATCAGGGGTCTATAATACAATCCCAATAAGGTGATCATCCCTTTCTTATTTCTCAGTTATACCAAATAGCTTCCCTCAATGTTCTTCCGGGAATATCATTGCCTCTATGGCAGATATATCTTCCCAATGGTTAGAAAACCAAACTATAAACAGTACAACAGATATGCCTCACCAAAGCCAAACATAGAATTATGTTCCAATCCTTTAGTGATGAAAACTAATATACTATTTGCCTTCCCAACTACATTCAAGACTCTCACTTTAACTTGATGTGCTGCATATACAAGGATATCCTTAGAATACTGACATATTCCAGTCCCTGAAACAATTAAAACATATTCAATTTTCTACTTTTCTCATAAAATAAAGAATTCCACACTTTTTCATGTTATTTTATTTTGTCTTTATTCTTAGCCCATTCTATTCAACTATCGCTATCTCAAGAGTCTGTGTGGCCTCTCACTGCTTACATTTGCAGCTAATTTTAACTATCAGCAAAGTTGGAAACATTGCATTCACTCCACTAACCTAAGTAATTGATAATGAATGTAAACAGCCAAAACCCAACCTAGACTCCCAGCATAGAGGTGAAGTCCAGCATGAACTTCCTGCTTTAGAAATACTGTAGTGCTGAATCTTTTCCTATATTTCTTCATTTTCTAATTCATACATAAGATTTTGTACCTAGATAACTTTGTACCGAAGATTGCGCCAGAAATGTACATGTGACAATAAACCTAACTGTAATTCTATTAACCTTTATACTACCTGACAGTTACAAACTGTGAATACGAAAATGGCCACTTGATTTCTATTCTCTGTTTTTTAATCCATTAGTAAACTTCAAATTAATATATAATCTCCAATTCAAGAATCCCACATCTGCAATGAAGCTGGCTAATCATAAGACCATAAGACATAGGAGTGGAAGTAAGGCCATTTGGCCCATCGAATCCACTCCGCCATTCAATCAACTCCAATTACCAGCATTCTCCCCATAGCCCTTAATTCCTTGTGACATCTAGAATCTATCAATCTCTGCCTTGAAGACATTTAGCATCCCAGCCTCCACTGCACTCTGCGGCAATGAATTCCACAGGCCCACCACTCTCTGGCTGAAGAAATGTCTCTGCATTTCTGTTCTGAATTGACCCCCTCTAACTCTAAGGCTGTGTCCACGGGTCCTAGTCTCCTCGCCTAACGGAAACAATTTCCTAGCGTCCACCCTTTCCAAGCCATGTATTATCTCGTAAGTTTCTATTAAGTCTCCCTTTAATCTTCAAAACTCCAAAGAATACAATCCCAGAATCCTCAGCCGTTCCTTGTATGTTAGACCAACCATTCCAGGGATCATCCGTGTGAATCTCCGCTGGACACGTTCCAGTGCCAGTTCATCCTTCCTGAGCTGTGGGGACCAAAACTGGACACAAATGGGGCCTAACCAGAGCTTTATAAAGTCTCAGTAGCACAATGGTGCTTTTATATTCCAACCCTCTTGAGATAAATGACAACATTGCATTCGCTTTCTTAATCACGGACTCAATCTGCATGTTTACCTTTATAGAATCCTCGACCAGCACTCCCAGATCCCTTTGTACTTTGGCTTTACGAATTTTCTCACTGTTTAGAAAGGAGTCTATGCTTTTATTCTTTTATTCCAAAGTGCAATACCTTGCATTTGCTCACATTGAATTCCATCAGCCATTTCTTGGACCACTCTCCCAAACTGTCTAGATCCTTCTGCAGCCTCCCCACTTCCTCAGTACTACCTGCCTGTCCACCTAACTTCGTATCATCGGCAAACTTCACTAGAATGCCCCAAGTCCCTTCATCCAGGTCATTAATATATAATGTGAACAGCTGCGGTCCCAATACTGAACCCTGCGGGACACCGCTTGTCACCGGCTGCCATTCCGAAAAAGAACCTTTTATCCCAAATCTCTGCCTTCTGTCAGACAGCCAATCCTCAATCCATACCTCGAACACCATGGGCCCTCACCTTACTCAGCAGCCTCCTGTGTGACACCTTATCAAAGGCCTTTTGGAAGTCTAGATTGACCACATCCACTGGGTTTCCCTGGTATAACCTACTTGTCACCTCGTCAAAGAATTCCAACATGTTTGTCAGACACAACTTCCCCTTACTAAATCCATGTTAACTTGTTCTAATCAGACTCTGCTCTTCCAAGAATTTAGAAACCTCATCCTTAATGATGGATTCTAGAATTTTATCAACAACCGAGGTTAGGCTAATTGGCCTAAAATTTTCCATCTTTTGTCTTGATCCTTTCTTGAACAAGGGGGTTACAACAGCAATCTTCCAATCATCCAGGACTTTCCCTGACTCCAGTGACTTTTGAAAGATCTCAACCAATGCATCCGCTATTTCCTCAGCCACCGCTCTCAGAACTCTAGGGTATATCCCATTGGGACAGGAGATTTATCAATTTTGAGACCTTTTAGCTTTTCAAGCACTTTCTCTTTTGCAATGGCATCCATACTCAACTCCGCCCCCTGACTCCCGTTAATTGTTGGGATATTACTCATGTCTTCCACTGTGAAGACTGATGCAAAGTACTTGTTAAGTTCTCCTGCTATTCCCTTATCTCCCATCACTAGGCTTCCAGCATCTGTTTGAAGTGGCCCAATGTCTACTTTTGCCTGTCGTTTGTTTCTTATGTATTGAAAGAAACTTTTACTATCATTTCTAATATTACTGGCTAGCCTACCTTCATATTTGATCCTCTTCTTCCTTATTTCTCTCTTTGTTATCCTCTGTTTGTTTTTGTAGCCTTCCCAATCTTCTGATTTCCCACTGCTCTTGACCACTTTATAGGATCTCTCTTTTTCTTTAATACATTTCCTGACTTCCTTTGTCAGCCATGGCTGTCTAATCCCTCCCCAGATAATCTTTCTTTTCTTGGGGATGAACCTCTGTACAGTGTCCTCAATTATACCCACAAACTCCTACCATTTTTGCTCTCCTGTCTTCCCCGCTAGGCTCTGCTTCCAGTCTATTTTTTGTCAGTTCCTCTCTCATACCCTCATAATTATCTTTATTTAACTGTAACACCATTACATCATCACAGGGTTGTCTTCATTTTCTTCAGTTCTCTGCACAAAGACCTACAGCACTGCAATATCCAGCATGGGTTGGGTAAGGAGATAATTTTACAAAGTAACAGTAGTGAATAAGTCACTGTTAATGTTTGATCTTTTAGTGTAAATTTTGCGCCCTCTGATCCTGTCCCATTAGCTACCTGATGAAGGAGCAGCACTTTAAAAGCTTGTACTTCCTAATAAAGTTGTTGCAATATAACCTGATTCCCAAATGGACAGATGTGTTCTGCAAAGCTCCTGATCGTCCTAAGTATTTTGCCCAGCAAGTTAAAGTGTACTTTTTTTCTAATTTACTCATGGGACATGGCTGTTGCTCGCTGCACCAGCATTTCTATCACGCATTAAACTATTTTATTATGTAACACAATTGCTCTTTTTGTTTAGACTCACTGGTGGTTTATTCTCAGTCACAGATAATTAGACAGACCTTATGTTCAGCATAACGGAAAATAGGATTGGTGGTGGCCAAACCAGAATATGACAGAAGGAGAACCTAAAACCATTCCAGCCTGAATGAGGATTGGAAATCCATGCTGTACTATTCAGATTCACTTCAACAATCCCCATGAGAGCCCCCAAGAAAGCCTGCTTGCTGTGGTAACTTACATTTATACATGCATGTTGTAGTACAGAACTATGGTGGAGGCTCCAATTGTTTTTTCATCTCATGGCTGACAAGGAATTTCTCCCATTATTATCTCCTGTCAGTTGGCATACTTTGGAAGGATTTACAGATAGATATTTAACCTGCTTGACTAAATTCTGAATGTGACAAGCCTCATCAATTCTATGATCCCTAATCATAGATTTTAGCGTTTAACATCCTATTGGTATTAGGCTAACAATCTGTAGTTTCCTAATTTCTTTCTCTCACTTTTAACGAATAGCACCTTTATATTTATGACCTTCCAGTTCATGAAGTCTGATCTTATATTGCATTCTAACACTGTAGGATCAGTCTCTTCACATCTGAGTGGAAGACAGGAGGAAGGATTCCCAAAGTATTGATGCAAGAATGACTGGACTAATTGCTTTCATGCTTACCACTAGAAACAAAATGAAACAAAGATATCAAACACCACCTGGCCTGAAGCACTGTGTGGAAACTGAGAGGAGCAGCTCATGAATTAAACAATTTAACCCTTAATGATGGATTTGCATGAGAAATTATTCAAATAGGTTGGGGAACTGTGTGACCAGTGGAAGAAGAAAGACATGCCAGATCCCACCAAGAGGAAAACATGACAAAAATAATCAGCTGATACTTTACTGACAGTTCACACATTACTTAAATACCCATAATAAACATGCATGTCTTTTGACAAAACAGAAAAAAGTTAACTGCTGAGCAATTTTAAGAATTCACTGATGATTTCTGGAGAAACCATTTCTTCTTTTTTATTTGCTTGGCTTTATGCAGTATTACCTGAAACTGGATTCCATAGAGCAAATTAGATTTGGTTCATTTTCATTGGAGGAAATCAAATCTCACAGAGACCTTGAATGTCCTCACAGACAGGCAGAAAACAATATAAATTTGACAAACTCAATACAATACAAAACAATACAAACTCAATACAAAATACAAAGAACAAATTTCACAAATGTAGTGAAGCTATAGATTTAGTTGATACAATTCTGAAGAATTCATACTATGACTGAATACCACAATCCATGCACTATGCTAGACAATTTAAGCTGAATAATTTGTATTACTTATTTGCTTTTGCTGGATAAATGAAGACTAACAACAACTCATTCCACTTTAGAAACATTTGCAGCTGGGCTCAATTTGAGTTATGACCTCTACATATTAAAGAGATCTGATTAATCTTTTTAGGGGGACATGATTTATAAAGCATTTTCTAATGCCCTTGTTAAACTTTTGCTTTCTTGACATCAATCATTGCTGCTTTCCATTGGTGTCGAATACTGTTGAGTAACCAGGAATGAATATGAATCAAACGTTTATATAAGTTGTGATGGGACACTGCTTTTTTGTGAAGTGATATCTCATAATATGATGGCCAAACAATGCACCTATCCTCTATACAGATATAAAACCATAAAGTATAGGAACAGAATTAGGCTATTCAGCCCATCAAGTCAGATCTGCCACTCAATCGTGGCTGATATGTTTCACAACTCCATACTCCTGCCTTCTCCAATGTAACCCCTGATCGCCTTACGAATCAACCCGTACCCATCTACATCTGTCTTAAATACACTCAATGACCTGGCATCCACAGTCTTCTGTGGAAATGAGTTCCACAGCTTAACTACCGTTTGGCTGAAGAAATTCCTCCACATCTCAGTTCTTTCCTTTATTCTGATGCTGTGCCCTTGGGTTCTAGTCTCTCATCCCAGTGGAAACATCTTCCCCATATCCACTCTTTCCAGGCTTCTCAGTATTCTGTAAGTTTCAATGAGATCCCTCCTCGTCCTTCTAAACTCCAAGTATAGAACCAGAGTCCTCAATCACTCATCTTATGACAAGACCTTTATCCCTGGGATCATCCCTCTGGACTTCCTCCAAAGCTCATCCATCTTTCCTTAGACATGGGGACCAAAACTGCTCACAACGTTCCAGATGCGGTCTGACCAGAGCCTAATAGAGCCTGAGCAGTGCATCTCTGGTTTCCTCATGAAATGTATGCCAACATTGCATTTGCCTTCTGTTGTAACAACTGAACCTACACTGAACCTACATTTTAATCTTAAGAGAATCCTTTGTTTTTCACATTTCTGAAGCTTTTCCCCATTTAGAAAATAATCTAATGGTTATTCTTCCTCACATTTTCCCATGTTGTGCTCCATCTGCCACTTCTTTGCCCAATTTCCTCGCCTGTTTAAATCCTTCTGCAGCTCACCACTACCTGTCCTCCCTGCTATCTTTGTCTTCTATTAAAAGTAAGGACTGTGGATGAAATTGTTGTACTTTTGAAAACAAGTTACTGAAATTCATTGTGAGTTGGGTTTGCACTGTTGCTTTATGAGCAGGTGGAGTGAAGATATAAGTTGCCATGGCACCTGGGCTCATGTATCTTGTGAGATTCATCCAGTGACAGATTACTGGTTGGCTTGGGCAATTGTGACTAGTCAGGGATGCTGCAAATCATCAGCCTGACAACAGCTTTCTGATTGGCTCCTGGGCATGAGAACAGCTTGGATGTTTACAATAGAATATTTGGTGCTGGAAAAGCACAGTTGCTTCAACTCTGATCTCCAGCATCTGCAGTCCTCACTTTCTCTGAGTTGTTTACAATAGAAGGAAAGAGACTTCTGGACTGTTGAAGAAGTACACTCTGGGTCTTTGCCTCTCTATAGTAAAAGCAACTATTAACTGAAGAAACCCAGTTATTTTCTCCTGTCTGTTGCTTTAAGCTATTGTTTTTAACAGTAACCTAAAGTCTCAACCATTTGTGCTTTCTGCAAAGAGGTTTTTTTTAAAATTATTAATTCATGGAATAATGGTGTCATTGATTAGGCGCATTTATTGCCCATCCCTTATTGCCAAGATGGCAGTTAAGAGTCAATCACATTGCTGTAGGTCTAGAGACACATGTAGGCCAAACCAAGTAAGGATAGCAGTTTCCTTCCCTAAAGGCCATTAATGAACCAGATGAGTTTTTCTTAATGATCAGCATAATCACCATTAAACTCTTAATTTCAGATTTTTTTATATTGAATTCCAATTCCACCTTCTGCTGTCATGTGATTTGATCCAGGGTCCCCAAAATATTTATCTGGGTCGCTAAACTAACAATTCAGCATTAATAACACGAGGCCAACACCTCCCCTGTAGTGAAACAACCTGGAAAGGAGACCGGTGAACAAAGCGTTTTGGGAAGTAAAAGTACCATCTCATAAAATACTCCGAGCTGGCGCTATTGAACCATGCCTCCATAAAATTTGTTTCTTCCTCCAAGAACATGAATTTTGGGGTTTTAAAAGGGAGTTAGACTTTTAACTCATAGAGTTAAATTTTGCCAATTCATAGTTTTGTTTTATCTTTGGTTAGTTTTGGTTAATTATTGTAATGTCAGAACCTAATTAGTGTTTTCCATTAACTTGATCCATCAGACAGTTAGGCGAAAGTGAGGACTGCAGATGCTGGAGATCAGAGTCAAAATTAGAATGGTGCTTTAAAAGCACAGCAGATCAGGCAACACTCGAGGAGCAGGAAAATCGACATTTCAGGCAGGAGCGAAACGTTGATTTTCCGGCTCCTCGGATGCTACCTGACCTGCTGTGCCTTTCCAGCATCACTCAAATCCCATCAGACAGTTAAACTGGGACTTCGCTTGCTTTGATTAAATCTTCAACTTTTGTTAGAACCCCAATAATAGTGCAACTCACATGTCAATGCACTTTCCAAAATGGGTTGTGACACCTCACCATCACAATTGGATTTGTGCAAGGAAACAAATTATCATGCAAATGTCATTCAAATGACCCAAAAGTGCATAGACAAGTTGACATCTTTATATTCAGTCTAAAGAAAAGTGGTGCACAGTATCCCCTCAAACAAGAAGTCAATCCTTCCTCTTTGAGGAGACAAAAATGAGATGCAACAATTGTAAGTTGGTTACTAATAGATCAAATAAGGAGATCAGGAAAACATCCTTCATTTCAAGAACTGCTAACATGATAAACTTTCCACAGACCAATAACTCTTAATTTCAGATTTTTTTTATATTGAATTCCAATTCCACCTTCTGCCGCCATGTGATTTGATCCCAGATCCCCAAAATACTTATCTGGGTCGCAAAACTAACAAAATATTAATTTCCCCCATGACCAATAGAAATTTCTTAAGGGAAAAAATTTACTTTTGAAATCTTTGAAGTAACAAATAAATTAAAATAAACCTAGATCAAACATTATTTAATCATCAATGAATAAATCAAACTGAAGAAAATAGATTATATTTCATTGTCGTAGATAGCAAAGTATACATTAACATTGGATATAAGACAACTCATTTTCCCAGCCTCAAAAATCATGCATTTGCAGGTACCTACAAAATGCTGTACATGTAGAAAGCCTTGCTGACTCTGTGAGTCAGTTCATGGGATCAAGCTGGCAATATTGGCGATATTGCAAAGATGATGTGTTAGTTTTTAAGACATGCTCAATTAAAGGAGACCACACATGGAGTGTGACAGCCAGAAATTAGTCTTGCAGCTAAAAAAACTGAAGTTACAAAAGTCAAATCATTTGCTGCAGTGAGGAAATTAATCAATTGTGAAAACTGGTGTGAAAATGCGAGATTAAGAAGGAATCCACTCTGAAGATGATGCCCAAGGATCAAACATGCCACCAGGATCAGGACCAGCTACTGGTCTGATGTGGAAAAGCATACAATGGAGTTGGTCCTCAAAAATACTTGAAATGGCGACATCTTCATCAGCAAACTAATGCATATATACACAAGCAGGCCAAATCAAACTGAGCCCAACAACGATTTAGGACCAAATGTTTGTTCTGTAGCTGTTAAATGGAAAAAAAACTGTCTCTTGTTAGAAGATGAAAATTTCTCAGAGACTATCAAAAAAACCTCAATGCTAAAATTACCAGCATTCATCATAAAACAACAGCAAAAAATCATGTGTAACCATTAATTCATGTTAGCAACATGAACAAAACACCCAGTAAATTTCAATATACCAAACAACCAAACTGGGGAGTGAAACATTCCAAAACCAGTTCTTATGAAAATGACAGGACATGAGATGGTACCTACAAAATGCTGTATATGTACGAAGCCTTGCCTACTCTGTCATCAGTTCATGGGATCAAGCTGGCAATATCCTGATGAAGGGCTTTTGCCTGAAATGTCAATTTTCCTGCTCCTTGGATGCTGCCTGACCTGCTGTGCCTTTCCAGCACCATTCTAATCAGGACATGAGAAGACATGATTCACTGTGACAAAAGCCGGAATGGTCAATCAAATGGAATTAAACCCAGTGGTAATTTCCAAATGTGAGATAATGCTGAGCGTTAGGTTTCTTGAAAGAGCTGGATGGATGAATATGAATAAAGTTATGAATCAATAACAAGCATTTTAGATGTCCTGGGGACCCTTTATTAAGAGTGCAGTGTATTAGTATGGGACATGTTTAAATCCCATAAAGCTAATGACATGAAAAGATGCCTGCATCAAAGTAACATCTAAAGTGCAGTTATATCAGTGTCTAAAATCTGTTGTTCATTCTTTGGATGCATGTCTCAACAAGCTGTTCAAAGATCTTTCTTATGCTGAACGGATCAAGTGGATGGTTGACAGAGGGAAATCTTTTGCACAGAGTGGAAATGGGCATGCTGTCTCACTTGATGTTTTTTTATGGTTTCATTATCAACTTATGCAACGTTGTTCATGCACCAAATATCATCAGATCTCTCAAAAAATAAAATATATGCAATTCAATGGATAGAAATTAACCTGATTTCTTGAAGTGGCATGATTTTGAAAGCAAAAATATTATATCGTATCAGAATGTGATCCTTACAATGAAAACATAGACAAAGTATCTCAGAATGAATTTATGAACTCTTTGCATTGGATGTCAAAGGCAATGAATTGGATGGTTTCAAAGTAATTTTATTGCGGTTATAGGTATCTTTGTACAACCAATTAATTCAATTGAATGTGGTTTATTAATATGAATTGCCAGTTTTTCACATTTGAAAATAGCACCCATCATAACCCACATGGATAGTTTGATCATTATATCCAGTGTATAAGTAAGCTCTCATTTTTGGAAGGATCTTCAGAGGCTTCAAACTTCAATTATTTATTATACTAACACATGCAATTGAGAAATGTCTTACACCACTTTTTGTGGAGCACACAGTACTTTTCCCTGCCACCTGAAGTTGAAATTTTGAGTGTTAATCGAAAATTGTTTCTCTCAGCCTGAGTCTTCCACCAACTTGGTCTACTTAAATGATTCTTTGTTATTTAAATGTCAAAAATTAACATTTGCTCTGTTTGCTTTCTTTTGAACTGAAAACCAAATCGGTCATCAGAATCCTGCTTAATTGTCAACATTGCCCAACCCTCCGAGCAACCCTTCCCTTTAGCTACCGACTAGATTCGTTCCTCCTATCGACCAACCAGGTCGCACCTACACTTGTATTCACCTATCACTACCTCACCACTCTGTCCCTCTCCCAACTTATAACCCTGCCCTCCCACGTTATCTGCAGCTCCCCTTACCCCCACACCCATTCCTGAAAAAGGGTTATACCCAAAACATCGAATTCTCCACCTCTTGATGTTGCCTGGCTTGCTGTGTCCTTCCAGCCTCCTGCTTGTCTGCTTTGAATTCCAACATCTACAGTTTTTGTCTCTAACTGTCAGCACAAAACATCCTGCCAGTGGCATTTTATATAGAGGAGATGGCCTTTCTGCTGTCAGTGAAGAGAAGGCAGTTTCATGGTAGTCGTGTCACTGGACTACTAATCCAGAATACCAGGCTAATGTCCTGGGGACGGGAGTTCAAATTCCATTGAGGCAGATGATGAGATTTGAATTTCATAAAAATCTGAAATTGAGAAAGCTAGCCCAATGGTGACCATGTAACTAAAGATTATCATTAAAACCCAAATGGTTCACCAATAAGGAAGGAAATCTGTCATCCTTACTTGTGTGGCCTACATGTGACATTTAACTCATAGAAATGTGATTGACTCTTAACTGCGCTCTGGGCACGTAAGGATGTGCAATAAAAGATGTCTTAACCAGTGATTCCCACATCCCTGAACCAGCAAAAATGAAACTCTTACCTCTCAGTGCCCAAGTCTGAGGTGTAGGGCATTCTAGTGGATGGTGGGGTAGCTCAGTGGTAGCTCACTACCATGGACCCAAGATTGATTCCATCCTTGGGCAACTGTGTGGAGGTTGCACATTCTCCCCATGTCTGCGTGGATTTCATCCAGGTGTTCCAGTTTCCTCCCGTGGTCCAAAGGTGTGTAGGTTTGGTGAGTTAGCCATGCAGGGTTACAGGAATAGGGTTGGGAAATGAGTCTGGGTAGGATGCTGTTCGAGGGTTCAATGTGGACTCGATGGCCCAAATAGCCTGCTTCCACGCTATAAGGACTCTATAAATTCGATGGTCTAGTCTGATGGAAGTCCTGTAAAGACAAATGAGAGTCACAGAATGGTGTCCTCCCACTGGCACATGTATTTTGGCAGTGGTAGGGAGGTCAATATCATCAAGGATGTCTGCCAGATTGGACTGCATGGACCAAAAAGAGACATTCCTGCTTCAACCTGTCCCCCAATACACTCGGGCCCATCTTTCTCAGACTTGGGCCCCTTCTCCATCGTCCCAAAAGTGTTTGAGTTTCTCTATCATAGCAACCAAATCATATTGACATATCTCTTAGCTAGGTTGCTTCTGGAATGCTCTGTCCCACTTTGAGTTTAAGGAGACAATTTAAAATGTAGCTAAATTGTAAAATGCATCATTTATAAGCACAGCATTATGAAACAGAAAGAAGCATTCTTTTAAAGAAGTTAAGGTCTTTTAAAATGGGATATGGTTTTCGAGAGTGATAATCTTATGGAAAAAGTTAAGCTGGCATGGTTAGACGATGGACTAGTTAACAAATAAAGGGTAGGCATAAATAGATCTTTTTCTAGTTGGCAAGATTGACATGTCGTCTGCTACAGGGATCAGTGCTGGCAACTTAACTTTTCACAATTCATATAAATGACTTGGATAAAGAGGAGATAAGAAGGCTACATTAGATATAGATATGTTAAGTGAGTGCTTACAGATCCAGAAAATGTGGTATAATGTGAGTATAATGTGGGAAAATGTGAATGTTTTCATTCCAACAGGCAAATAAAAAGCATATTATCTAAATGGTGACAGATTGCAGAGGTCTGTGATGCAGAGGGATCTATGTTCGCTACTGCCTGAAGTGCAGAAGGCCAGAATACAGGTGCAGCAAGTAATTAAGAAAACTAACAAAATGTCATTGTTTACTGTGAGAGAATTTGAATATAAAAGTAGGGAGGTTGTGCCTCAGTTATGAAGGGCATTATTCAGATCACATTCGGAATACTGTACATATTATTAGTCTCCTTATTTAAGGAAAGATGTAAATTCATTGGAAGACGTTCAGAGAAGACTTATTCGATAAAACGTGGAATGAATTGGTTGTCCTATGATAAATGTTGGACAGACTTAAGTTTACATCCTCTGGAATTAAGAAGAAATAGAGGCAACTTGACTGAAATATTTAAGAGTCTTGATAGAAAGATGTGGAAAGGAGGTTTCCATTTGTGTAGGTGGCACCCCTTAAAAATAAGGATTTATGACAGATTGTTTCCTTTTCAAAAATCCTGAGACTGTGGAATGGTCTTCCTGAAAACACAGTGGGCGCTGAGCCTTTGAGTACTTTTAAGACAAAGGTGAATAAATTCTTGGCAGGTAAGGGGTGAAACTTTATTGGGCTAAGTGAGAATGTGGAGTTGATGTTACAAACAGTTCAGCCATAATCTTATTAAATGGCAGAACAAGGGCAAAATGGTCTACTCTGGCTCCTAACTTGTATAATAACAATAAGAATAGGAACAGGAGTAGGCTGGTAGGCCCTCAAGCTTGCTCTGCCATTCAATGGCATCATGGCTGATCCAATATTCCTCAATTTCACCTTCCTGCACTTTGCCCAATAATCCTTGATACCACTCCTGATTAAGAATCTATCCATCTTTGCTTTAAATATCCACAAGTTCTCTGCCCTACTGCTTTCTGAGGCAAGGAGTTCCAAAGACTATCAAATCTCTGAAAGAAGGAATTCCTCCTCAACTCTGTTTTAAATTGACACCCTTTATTCTGAGTCCGTGCCCCCTGGTACTGGACTCTCCTAAGAAGGGAAGCATCCTCTCAGCAGTTACCCTGTCAAGCCCCTTAAGACTCGTATCTGTTTCGAAGAGATTAGCTCATATTCTTCTAAATTCCAGTAAATACAATCCCATCCCATTTGTCTTTGCTCATAAAATAATCTCAGCAAACTAGTGTATCATCCTAGTGAACTTTCTCTGAACTGCCTCCAATGAAATTATTATCATCCTTAAATAAGGGGAACAAAACTGTTCACAGCACTTCAAATGTGGTCTCACCACCACCTTGTACAGTTGCAGTAAGACTTCCCTATTATAATACTTCAACCCTCATGAAATAAGGGCCAACATTCCATCAGCCTTCCTGATTACCCATTACAGTGTGTGCTAGCTTTCTGTGTTTCATGAGCAAGTACCATAGGTATCTTGTGTTGCAGCTTGCTGCAGTTTTTCTCCATTTAAATAATACTCTGTCCTTTTGTTCTCTCTTCCAAACTTAACAGCCTTACATTTTCTCATATTATACTCCATTTGCCAACTTCTTGCCCACTTACTTAGCCTATCAATATCTCTCTGTAAACTAATAATATCCCTCTCACAACCTGCTTTTCTACCTATTTTGTGTTGTCTGAAAATTTGGTGTTAGCGCATTAACTTTCTTCCTCTAAGTCAATAATATAGATTGTGAACAGTCATGGCCCCACTGGTCACAGATCATCGACCTGAAAAAGAACCCTTTATCCCTGCTTGCTAATTCCTGCACATTAACCAATTCTCTATCCATGTCAATATACTACTTCTAACACTGTGGGCTCCTATCTTGTGACTTAACCTTTTGTGATGTATCTTGTCAAATGCCTTCATGTATATTCATTTTAAGTTCATTCTGAAGGACCGAAAAATAGCGAGTGTAACACCCCTGTTTAAGAAGGGAAGGAGGCAGAAGAGAGGAAAATATGGGCCAGATAGCCTGACCTGAGTCATAGGTACGATTTTAGAATCTAATATTATGGATGAGATTGCAGATACTTAGAAGTGAGTGGTAAAATAGGGTTGAGTCAGCTTGGCATCATCAAGGTAAGGTCATATCTAAAATATGTTAGAATTCTTTGAAGAAATAATGATCAAATTAAACAAAGGAGAGGCAGTGGACTTGATTTCCAGAAGGCCTTTGACAAGATGCCACATAAGAGGCCTTTGCCCAAGGTGTTAGGGGCAAAGTACTGGCACGGATAGAAGATTGGCTGACTGGCAGGAGACAGAGAGTGCAGATAAAGGGGCTTGCAGCCAAAGACTAGTGGAGGGTTCGGTATTGGGACCACAACTATTCACATTATATATTAATGATCTAGATGAAGGAACTGAGGGCATTGTTGCTACGTTTGCAGATGCCACAAAAAAAGGAGAAGCAGATAGTGTTGAGGAAGTGGGGATGCTGTTGAAGGTCTGAGAGACGTTAGGAGAGTGGTAAAGAAGTGGCAGATGGACTACAATGTGGGAAATGTGAGATTCTACACTTTGGTTTGAAGAATAGAGGCAGAGACTATTTTCTAAATGGGGAAAACTATTGGATATTTGATGTACACGGGAGTTAGGAGTCCTAGTTCAGGATTCTCCTAAAGTTAACATTCAGGTTCAGTTGGCAGTTCGAAGGGCAAATGTACTGTCAGCATTCAATTCATATTCCAAAGGGTTCAAGTGGATTGAAAATAGCTAATATAGCACCCTTATTCAAAAAGGCAGGGAGGCAAAA
Organism: Hemiscyllium ocellatum; assembly: GCF_020745735.1. Lineage (NCBI taxonomy): Eukaryota > Metazoa > Chordata > Chondrichthyes > Orectolobiformes > Hemiscylliidae > Hemiscyllium > Hemiscyllium ocellatum. The sequence continues at coordinate 51,178,012 of NC_083402.1, forward strand.
TGTGGGAAATTACTTCCATTGTTGGGAAAGTGTAAGAATCAATTATCAAGGAAGCAATATCAGGACACTTGGAAAGTCAAAACAATATTCATCAGAGTCAGCATAGTTTTATGAAGGGCAAAACATGTTTGACTAATTTGCTGGAGTTCTTCGAAGAAGTAACAAGCAAAATCGATAATGGGGATTCTGTCGATGTAATTTCTCTGGACTTCCAGAAGGCATTTGATAAGGTGCCGTGCAAAAGGTAAATTCACAAGGTTAGGTCATATGGGATTGGGGTACTTTATTAGCCTAGATAAATGACTGAATGATGGACAGAAGACAGAAAGTTGGGATAAATGATCTTTTTTTCTGGATGGCAAGATATAACTAGTGGGGTGTGACAGGGTTCAGTCCTTGGACCCCAGCTGTTTACAATCTATGTTAATGACTTGGATCCAGGGATAGAAGGTTCTATCACCAAATTTGCAGAAGGCACAAAAATAGGCAGGACAGTAAGTTGCAATGAGGAAATAAGAATGTTACAAAAGGATATAGATTGATTAGGAGAGTGAGCCAAAATGTGACAGATGGATTTTAATGTGGATAAGTCTGAGGTTTTTGGAGTGAAAAAATGGGAAGGCGACCTATTATCTTGATGGTGAGAGATTTCTTGTGCAGAGGGATCTGGGTGTCCTCGTTCATGAGTCACAGAAAACTAGCATGCAGATACAGCAGATAATAAAGCAGGTGAATTGAATATTGGCTTTTATAGCTAAGGGAATGGAATATAAAGGTAAGGAAGTATTGTTGCAATTGTACAAGGCATTGTTGAGACCACACCTGGAGTATTGTGCACAGTTTAGGTCCACTTATTTGAGGAAAGATGTAATGACATTGGAGGCAGTTCAGAGAAGGTTCACTAGTTTGCTCCCAGAGATGATGGTTTGTTGTATGAAGAGAGATTTGGCCTATACTGTCTGGGATCTAGAAGAATGATGGGGAGATCAAAGTGAGGTATTCAAGATGATAAAAGGTGTGGACAAAATAGATGTGGAGCTGATGAGTCTTCTTGTGGGGCATTCTAGGTCAAGAGAGCATAGTCTTAGGATAAGCAGTGGCAAATTTAAAACAGAGTTGAGGAGAAATAACTTCTCCCAAAGGGTGGAATTCACTACCCCAAAGTGCAGTGGATGCTGCATAAATTTAAGGATGAGCTAGACAGACTTTTAATGAGCAATAGGTTGAAGGGTTACAGGGAGAAGGCAAGCAAATGGGAGTGAGGAGCATGCATCAGCTATGTTCACATGGCAGAGCAGGCTCGATGGGCCAAATGGCCTAATTTTGCTCCTATATCTTATGAACTTATGAACTTAAGAAGATGTACTGCTGAGGCTTGAAGAGGCTCTGGTCAGACCGTATTTGGAATATTTTGAGCAATCTTGGGCCCTGCATCTAAGGAAGGATGTGCTAGCAATAGAGGGAGTCCAGAGGAGGTGGATAAGAATGATTCTGGGGTGAAGGGCTCACCACAGGATGAACAGTTCTGGCTATGTACTCAATGGAGTATAGAAGGTTGGAGAGGAAATTTCATTGAAATGTACAGAAAACTGAAAGGCCTGGATACAGTGGATATGGAAAAAATATTTCCACCGTTAGGAGAGACTAGGACCCGGGGGCACAGCCTCAGAGTGAAAGGTTGACTCTTTAGAACTGGGATGAGGAGGAATTTCTTCAGCTAGAGGGTGGTTAATCTATGAAACTCATTGTTGCAGAAGACTATGAAAGCCAAGTCATTGAGTGTATTTAACACAGAACTAGATCAGTTTTGATTAGAAAGGGATCAAAGGTTATGGGAAGAAGGCAGGAGAATCGGGTGAGAAACATATCAGCCATGATTGAATGGCAGAACAGATTTGATGGGATGAATGGCTTAATTCTGCTCCCATATCTTATGGTGTTCTATGTGAGTTTTGTTTTGTGAGCTTTTATAGTTAACTAATTTACAGGAGGGATGCATTTTCTCCTGAGTTTCATGGAGCTCCACTGACAATCACTCAAACACAACTAGAAGCTTTGTACCTCACTGAGAAATAGTGTAAATGTTATCTGTGCAATGTTTTTCAGTATTTCTATGTGTTTTCGATTGAATATGAGACAATCAATGAGGAGCACCTCTGCAAAAGTTCAAACCTCTATATATTATCTTGAGTATGGAGGAGACAACAACCTGTAATATTATTGAAAGAAGTTATAACTTTGACTTATTGTACATAATAGGCACAGTCAATGCAACTACCTGATATACATCTCTCTGTGGTAGAGACTGAACCCTTACCTAAGGAATACTCAGACACTTCAAATGCCATTAACTACAAGGCCACAGACTAGGAACTGCCACGTGAGATTAGTTTTAATAGCTTTAAATTGGCTGGTACAGACACAATGTTGCTTGCACTGCGCAGTAACAGTCTATGTTTCTATAATGATTCTATGGGGTCTAAAATGATCATACCTTAAACTGAGAAATTATGCTGACATATTCTGTCTATCTTCAAGCATAATGAAACAGAAAATTTGTGGCCTATATGTTAGATCATTTTCAGCTCACTTTAATATTTTGCAGTCATGTTCACAGTGCCACTTATAATTCATTATTTTGTCACCTAAGTGAAATAAACATGGATGACAGTATGCGCAATGCTACATGCAGTTCCAATGTAAAAATATGCTTGATCAATATTTAGCCATATAAAATTATAAACAATTAATGAAGATGTTGTTAATTAATAATTTTTAAAAATTCATTGATGGAATGTTGGCATCACTGGCCAGGATTTTCCCTCGATTTCAAATTGTCATTGAGAACATGATGGTGAATCACTGTCTTGAATCTCTGCAGGCTTTGTGGTGAAGATGGAGGAAGGAATGAATGATTTATTGCCACATATATCTTGAAGTTACAGTAAAAAGTGTTTTGTCACCACAATCCAGTGCCATTTTGTGTTACAAAAAAGGGTAAAAGAAATTGCTTACATAAGAATTCATCTTCTGTTCAAAATGAGGTCTCAAGCCCATCTTCAGATCATCTGCAAGGCCCCTGCAAGGTGTCGTCAATGAGTCCTGCTTCGGAAACAGCAGCAACAACCCAAATGCACCAGGAGACCCGAGCTTTGCTGCTGCTGCCGCAGCTGGCACTGCCTCACTGCCACCCATTAAGTGACCAGGGTCTGTGCCTACTGCTGCCAGGAGTCTCCACTGCAGTCACCGCAACCAGCAAGAGTCCAGGCTCTGGGCCAAGATACTGCCAAAGATGTATTAAGCAAGGAGTTCCAGGATTTGAATCAGCCATGATGATAGAATGGCAATGTATGTCCAAGACAAGGTACTGTGAGGTTAGTAGGGACAGCTACCTTGTTGTTTCAGTGATAGAGGTCATGGATTTCAATGAGATGTTATGGTGTAATTTGTAGATGGCGCACACTCCTGTCACAATGTGGAATGAGTGACAGAGTGTGAATGCATGCCAATCAATCAGGCTAGGAGAAAGTGAGGACTGCAGATGCTGGGGATCAGAGCTTAAAAATGTGTTGCTGGGAAAGCACAGCAGGTCAGGCAGCATCAAAGGAGAAGGAGAATCGACGTTTTGGGCATAAGCCCTGTTGCTTTCCCAGCAACACATTTTTAAGCCCCAATCAATCAGGCTGCCTTGTTATTCATTCAAAGAATTTCAGAATTGTTGTGATGCAGAAAGAAGCCATTTGACCTCCACTGGTCCTTGAGCATTGTGACTGATTGGCCATCTCTTGTCTTTTTCCCAAAACCATACACATTGTTTGTATTTAATAAATCATCTAATAGCCTCTTAAATACCTCAGTTGAAGCCATCTCCATCCCAGTTCCAGGCAATGCATTTCCCCCAACTATTCACTGTGTGAAAAAGTTTGTTACCACCTTCCACTTGCTTCTTTTGCAAAATTTATGAAATCTGTGCTTCTGCTTCTCAATCCGTTTACAGACAGAAATCATTTCTCCTCATTTTCTCTGAAATGGATTGAGTGGCTTGAATGCCAATGAAGATTTTCATCCACGCCATTGGAAAGTATTCCACTGCACTTCTGACTCATCTTACAAATGGTATAAAAGCTTTGTGCAGTCAATAAATTAGTTACTCATCATGGAAATGCCAGTCCCTTCCCTTTTGCACCCAATGTACTTACAAGGCTGTTCCTTTAACATTCAGTTAATAGTGAGCCTCTAGAATGCTGATGGTGATAAATTCAATGATGATAATGCTATTGATTAAGAAGGAAAAGTGATTAGATTAAAATCTTCATGAAGATTATTTTGGCACTTTTATAATATTAATCTCTCTTGGCACTTTTTAATTCAACTAGGTGAAAGTGAGGACTGCAGATGCTGAAAATTAGAGTCTAGAGTGTGGTGCTGGAAAAGCACAGCAGGTCAGGCCCTATTCATGGAGCAGGAGAATCGATGATTCAGGCATAAGCCCTTCATCAGAATGTTTTGACTCTGATTTCCAGCATCTGCCCAGTCCTCACTTTCTCTTGCATTAAATGAGTGGCTACCATCTGAAAGAAAATGTTCCTCTGCATTTCTGTCTTAAATTGGTGACTCCACACTTTGAGATTATGCTGTCTGATCTTCAACTCTTCCATAACACGCCCATCCTCATTGCTACCTTCCCCCACCCTACTCTCTGACGTCCATCCCCACTCCCATTCACCTATTGTACTCTTCGCTACCTTCTCCCTAGCTCCACCCCACTCCCATTTATCTCTCCACCCTGGAGGCTTCCTGCCTCTATTCCTGATGAAGGACTTTTGCCAGAAATGTAGATTTTCCTGCTCCTTGGATGCTGCCTAACCTGCTGTGCTTTTCCAGCAACACTCTGATCTAAACAAAAGTGCGTTCACGTCCATCCTCCAAGTCACAAATATACAACTGTAAATATTTCTGGGCCAAACACAAATCCCTGTGGCATTTCACTAGTTACACATTGCTTGAAAATGCTTGATTCATCCTGATTTTCTGTCTTCTATTATTTAGATGTTCTTCTATCCATGCTAATATATCTCTCTTACTTTATTAAGAAGCTTTATGTGTGGACCTCATCAATCGTCTTTTAGAAACCCAAATATATTGCGTCTAATGGTTCATCTTTATCAAACTTCATTGTTAATTCCTCAAAAAACTGCAATAAATTTGCATGGCATAATTTCCCCTTCATGATGCTATGCTGACTCTACACGATGGTATTGTGAACTTCTAAACAGTTTGTTATTGTACTATTTTTAATAGACCTGAACATTTTCCCAATGATAGATATTAAGCTAGCTAGCCTGTTTTTACACGTTTTTGTTTCCTTTCCTTTTTGAATAGTGATTTTACATTGCAGTTTTGCAATCCTCTTGGACTTTTACTAGAACAAATGGTTCAAGGAAAGTTACTACCAGTGCAGCCATTAACTCAATACTTACTTTCAGTAGTATGCCATGATACAAGTCACCACCTTTACTGAACTTATTGGTCTTTAGCTCCTTTCCTCTTGTGATGGTTGTTGTATTTATTTCCTCTCAACTTTTTTGCTGCTTGATTGTTTAGCTTTTTTGGAATACTATTCATGTCTTCTACTATGAAGATGGATTCCAGTTATTTATTCAATTCCTCTGTCACTTCCTGGTTTTGTATTATTTTCCCAGTTTAATTTTCTAAGAGGCCTATGTCCACTTCAGCCTCTCCCATCCTACTCATATTTTATGGTCTTCAAGAGGGCAGTGAAAGAGTAGGCAGAAGATGGGCTCCTGAGCCCAGGGTTCATCAGCTCCATTTTCTGTCCACTCTTCTCTTTCTTTATTTTGCTCTTCTTCTTACCTTTCATTGGTAGATGAGCGAGTATGGGTCCATTGGTGTATCTGATATTGGTGGGTCTGGTGCTGGCAGAAGAATGGAATTGGCAGAGGGGTATTGGCATTCATGGTGGCATGAGTTAGGTAGGCCAAGCAGCAAGAATTGGTGCCTTAAGAGTGGCAACTCCAACTTTGATGGGTCCGGCATTTGCGGCATTGAGGTGTTGGAGAAGTAGTTATGGTGCAGATGTTGATGTGAGCTGGCTTAGGACTCACTGTGGCAGTGGAGGAATTAAACCTTGAAATTGAATTGTGGATAACCAACAAAGGTGGACTTTCTTTCAGTTAAATCTTTTAATTTTTTTACCTTATTCAAAATGGTGCTAGAGCATGGCAGTTGAAGCTTTTCACTGTATTGTCCCCTAAATACAAGTGACAATAAATTATTCAATTCAATTCAGTTCAATATTTAAAGAAGCTCTTACTGTTTATTTTATTGTACTTACAGGTTTACCCTTGAAGTTTATCTTTATTACTTTGTTTTTGGGCATATGTCGTTGGCTTTCCCAATCCTTTGTTTTATTACTCATCTTTGCTACATTGTGTTTTTTTTCTTTCTTTCCAATTCAATATCACCCTTAATCTCCTTGATTGAGTATGACTGTTTTATCCACTTTCTAGAATCCTTCTTCCTCTCTGGGAAACATCTTTACTGTGTGTCATTAATTATTTTCTTAAAGTCTATCCTTTTCCATCAACCATCTTTTCTGCTAGACTCCTTTCAAAGTCCATGCCAGCCAATTCTGCCCTCAGTCTTTTGTACTTAGAATACACCTTGCAAATGAATACATTTCAAAATACAATGTGATATTACAACTAATATTAATGCATCAAACCCATTTTTTGACAATGCTGCTTCTTGTGTTAAGTCAGAAAACGTAAAATTAACATTCAGCTTTGAATGCACAATATTTTCTGTTTTAAGGAATCTGTCATTATACACTATCATATGCAGAAAGTTAATTATGCATGAAATGCTCTTTAAGTCTTTTGTTATGTTATATATTTTCTAACCTTTATACAGGAAAATTGCCACTGTGATACCTAATTTTCTTGTTATTTAGATATCAATTTACTTTAATGTTAGTTTAGTATTATTGCACAGTAGATAATTTCCTTATCTCAGTTAAAATGTCATTATTGTAAGCCTCATAACAACTGATCGCTGCACGTCCATTCCACTGATGAAATATAAATTAATTTAAAATTGGAATTTAAACAATGATACAATTCTCACTTTTTCTTTCCAGTCGGGCACATTCCTTTTCAGTCAAGGCCATTTTTGCAGAATGCATTAGCTGGATTTATTTGCTTATGCTGATTCATTTCATGGCGACATTCTCTTACAGTACTGAAACAGCTGTTGAGAGACTTTCAGCATATTGTGGCAGCTCACTGACATGGACTTGGTGCACTCTTCCACCATTTTTTTTAACAACACTGTGTAATTATTGTGCACTTCAATTTATATCTCAGTACTGTACCTTGGACATTGATTTCCTCAGTACTTACACATTCGTTAGTCACAAGTGCAGTAAGGGGTGGCTGCCTGTATTCAAAAACAGGTCTGCAGGGAATTTGAAATTCTCAACTGTCACCTAGTTAATGGGACTCTCCCTTTTGGTTGAGGAACAAATACAGTTGAGTTTTAGAAGTCCCTTGTTAGCCATTGCAGTCAGTGATCAGTCTCTTGCTTATAATAAAAAAGTAATGGATCATAAAAATTCAACCTGCCCATCAAAATGATAGCTTCATAGTTAATGTCTCTTGCTTATAAATTAATTAAGATATATAGCAATGATTATTGCAAAATATTGAATTATTTTCATAGGATCAGCTCGACCTCATCTGAAATTATTCAAGAGTAGAAGCTAAGAGAGATTGGGTTACATTTCGAGACTTCCAGGTTGTGCTTTAATTGCTTAAAGTTGCATACATATTATGGGGATAAAGAAAGCAGGTTTAATGTTTGATGAAATTTGGTCCAGATTCTTCTGTAACTGATAATCTGGTCAATTAATTAATTTGTGAAAACCATGTTTCTTGGTATTTGTGCACACTATTCTTATATGTTTCTTTAAAGGTTTTATGATGTCTGCATGGATAAATAAGAGTTTTTAATTCAGAATAAGATTCACAGACTTCAAATCTTAAAACAAAAGTCAAGAAAAGTTGCTACCAGAAAGTGGCAGGAACTTAAACATGCATCAACTTTGGTCACATTCCTGTTCTAAAATGGTAGTCATGAGCGCAATGTTTCTGGCAATACTTAGGTTAGATCCATTCATTTAAATGGTGCAGCATTCTTTATTTTGTGATGTATTTGTGTGTCTTGTTACAGGGCAATAAGTATGCCATCACCAAGCTGCTCAGCAATTCTCCACAAAATCAACAAAGACCAGTATTGATTAAGACTCCCTACGAGATTAATTATTTGCTGTCCTATGCAAAGTAGACTTGTGGCTCAAGAAAACTATGAAATGGCAAAAATGTTGCATAGAACAGCTTTAAAGATTCATGATACAGCTCATGTATGGTAATTTTTCTGTGTTGTTTTTACATTTACTGTAAATATGAATATGGTAATTAATCGACACCATTAAAGATCGCTATTATCAGCATTAGATTCAAATGTTGCATTTGCCACTTACAGGAATATCCTTCACCAAGCAGTAATATTTTCTAAAACTATGCATACAAGCAGTAACAGTTAATGATGGTGCAGAGGATTGCCAATCTGCATGTTGCAGAATCCCCTACAATGTTTACCCTGTTAAGATCAATGAAGCTAAAGTCAGATGGATTATACAGGTATAGAAAGCAGGCAATTTGCTCTTTTTGGCTGAGCCTGAAAGCTCTCTCATTTCCTTTGATGTTTTCCTGTAAAATCAACAGACAATGTAACAACCTGATTTGGTTTATTTATGAGAAAGTTTTAGGTGAAAAAGATTTCTAAAAAAAAATCTTCATTTCTACTATCTGGTGACAGGTTATTTCAGACCTTCCTATTTTACTTATCCTAAATAATGCTTTAAAAACAAAGTTAAAACTCACACAACACCAGGTTATAGTCCAACAGGTTTATTTGGAAGTACTAGTTTTCGAAGCACTGCGCCCTCATCAGGTAGTTGTGGAGCTGTGGAGCAGCGCTCCGAAAGCTAATACTTCCAAATAAACTTGTTGGACTATAACCTGGTGTTGTGTGAGTTTAAACTTTGTCCACCTCAGTCCAACTCCAGCACCTCTTCATCTTGGCTTAAAAAACAAAAAGCAGCAAGATTTTATTGTGTCTTTTATGTGTTAAAGTGTGCCTAGGCACTTTCCTCTTCTAACAAAGGCTAACTGGATTCAAAATGTTAAGTTTATTTTTCTGTCTGCATGTTCTGTCAGTTTCTCCAGCATCTTCTGTTGAAACAATGTCTGACACACTTGAGGTGTCATGTTTAAGATAAAATAAACAGAGGCCCCATCTACCTTCTCATTTCGATGTAAAATGTCCGGTGTGACATGAGAAAGAGCAGGGGAGTTGTCCCTAATGCCATAACAAATATTAATCCCTCAGTCAAATTGGCACTGTAATTATCTATATTATCACTGAGAGACAACATATAGGTGATAAATTGGACAGACTGAAATTACATTTTTGAGACATTCCGGAGATGATGGTCGTGAGATGAGATGAGTTTTCAGGTGATTTTCTAGCTGTATCTGGATGTGTGGGGACGGAACCAACTAAGAAGAGTTCAACACAACTGGACAATGGAGGTGAGGTCATGGAGGAAAATGATGTGATCAAACACATAAATAACAGCAAGCAGGTCAAGAAAAATAAGGAGGGATGGTTCTTCATGATTACAACCAATGAGAATGTAGCTATGATTTTGATAAGTACATCTCAAATACCATAAATGTGAGAAAATGGTATTACCCAAACATTAATAAATTTTCTCCTGAAGTGCAATCTCCTGTCACCGTAACCATTTTTCATGAAAAAATCTCAACAAAACGTAAAGCAAGTTAATAAGATTAATGCTGATTTATCCTTTGATTTTACTTCAGGGATTAGTGAGGCTGGCAAATTTTGAAAGAATAAAGAGGCAAAAAACAATTTCAGCCCTGGTTTATTGCTCTATTAGATCTCATCTAGCATATCTGTATCTCTAACATTTAGCTCTTTGAAAGGGAAGAATAGTGAGGTTGCAGGGAAAAAATGATATGGCCTTCATCATATTATTAAGACAGATCTTTTCTTTAATATTTATAAAGCTTAAAATTTATTGTTGCTTGATGGCTTAATGGCATTTGGTGCCCAATATTTAATGGTGCTGATGTCTGCTGGTTTGAGATTTAAAACATTGATTTTAATGCTCCATTACATTAATTTAGTTGTCAGCCATACTGATAATAAAGGCATCTCGAATCAACACAAATTAAAATAAGAATGCTTTATCAAAACAAAATCAAAGAAGAAAAGAAAACAGGATTCCAGCGATCAGGAAGCCTAATAAAGGAAGAAAGACAAAAAATAAGGTAATGTTCCACATAAATGTAAAAAATAATAATGGTCAGTCACACAATCATAATATACAAATACAATGCAACTTAAATTTCCAGTCTTTAGTCTTCCTTTGTATGGTTCCAGCTCAAACCAACAGCATAAAACTAACTATCAGTACTGAATACTGAGCTTAACACATACAATTTTAATAAACCTCCTTCCAAAATATAATTGTGATGTGGGCTGAACGAATCTTGTCAAATATTATTTTCCATGTTTTGCAGGAAAATTGTTATAAAAGCCTTGATGGGGATACATAAAGTAGTCTGAATTTAAAAAATAGTGAATAAAATGCTGATTAATGATGTGTCTGTCTCTATTCTCTCAATCTTTGCATTTTTATTCATTATCATAGAATAGATTCAATTTATATTCACAAATAACACCATCATTGGTAATTAAACACACATAAAATATATCTCGTAAAACTAAGTGGAGAGGGGTTACCAACTTGTATCACATTAATTTTTCCTTCTCATTATCTTCAACCATTGAGTTACTTTTTCCAACCGATCAGTGATAGCAGTTATGAATACCTTTGTGGTCTGAAGCAGCCTGCATACCTGACTATCTACACAAGGTTACGTGACGCTGAATCAACAAACAGAGATAATGGATGTAGGCAAACAATGTGAGAAAATGGGAAGAAAAATAAAAGCCAAGAGCTAAATTATCCTGGAAGTAACTAGCATGGTATCATATGAAACATTGATCATTTTGTCTTTTCCATAAAGAAGTATTGTGGGTGTGTCATCTTTATGCATTTGAACTAATTCAGTATCTGGCCCATAAATTGTGCTGAACAGCATGGACACTGACATTGAAGTAAGCTTTGCTAAGAGATCTAACTGCTTCTCTGGTTAGAACAAGTCAAGGTATAGTCCATTAAATGGGAAAAGAATAACAAACTAAGTAGGCGGCACAGTGGCACAGTGGTTAGCACTGCTGCCTCACAGCGCCTGAGACCCGGGTTCAATTCCCGACTCAGGCGACTGACTGTGTGGAGTGTGCACGTTCTCCCCGTGTCTGCGTGGGTTTCCTCTGGGTGCTCCAGTTTCCTCCCACAGTCCAAAGATGTGCAGGTCAGGTGAATTGGCCATGTTAAATTGCCTGTAGTGTTAGGTAAGGGGTAAATATAGGGGTATGGGTGGGCTGTGCTTCGGCGGGTCCGTGTGGACTTGTTGGGCCGAAGGGCCTGTTTCCACACTGTAAGTAATCTAATCTAATCTAATGTTTAGAGGTCTCTGGATGACAAATAAGATAGAAATGAAGAAAAAGAAGAAAACGCTACTTATGAAAAGTCTTAGATAGAAAATAAGATTAAAAACCAAAGGAATATTGAAGGTTCAGAGGGGAGGTGGAAAAGCATATGAGAGGCAAAGAGGAATTCAGAGAAGATTGGCAACCAACATAAAGAGGTAAGATTATCTATGGCAATAGAAACAGTAAAAGGGTGGTTAAAGGAAGTCCGTGGTTGATTAGGGACAAAAAAGGTGGTGTACACTTGAGACAGGGGGCTTGTCTGAGGTTTTAAATGAACATTGTACATCTGTCTACCAAAGTGAGAGCTGCTCTCCAGGATTTGGTGAGAGAGGAGGAGTACTTGGAAGTGCATGGTAAAATAGGGCTGAGTCAGCACAGTTTCATCAAGGGGAGGTCATAATCTGACAAATCTGTTAGAATTTTTTGAGGAGATTACAAACAAATTAGCTAAAGGCGAGCCAGTGAAGATGATCGATTTGGATTTCCAGAAGTGTCTTGACAAGATGGAAGACAAGATGGTAAATATGTTAAGAGCCCATGATGTTACAGACAGGGTATTGGTATGGATAGAGGATTGGCTGACTGGCAGAAGGCAGAGAATAGGGATAAAGGGGTGTTTCAGAATGATAGACACCCACAGGCATCGGTGTTGGGACGCTGCTATTCAAGTGATGCCCTAATGATCTGGAAAAAGGAACTGAGATCATTGTTGCTAGGTTTGCAGAACACACAAAGATTGGTGAAGGAACAGGTGGTGTTGAGGAAGTCTAGAGATTGCAGAAGGACTTGAACATGCTAGGAGAGTGCTCAAAGAAGTCATGGGGGAGTACAATGTGGAAAAATGTGAGGCTATGCACATTAGTGAAAGAATAGAGGCATTGACTATTTTCTAAATGGGCAAGGCTTTGGAAATGATGAAAGGACTTATGAGTCCCAGTTAGGGATTCTCTTAAGGTTAACATGTAGGTTCAGTTGGCAGTTAGGAAGGCAAACACAATGTTATCATTCATTTCAAGAGGGCTAGGATATACGAGCAGGTATGAGTTGTATATGGCTCTGCTCAAACCACATTTGGAATATTGTGAGCAGTTTTTGGACCCCATACCTAAGGAGGAATGTGCTGGCATTGGAAGGGGACCAAAGGAGGTTTACAAAAATGATCCTGGGCTTGTCATATGAGTCCTCTGCATCTATATTCGATGGAGTTTAGAAGAAATAGGGTGGGATTCTCATTGAAACTTACGAAACACAGAAAGACTTGGATAAGGTGAACATGGAGAAGATGTTTCAATGAGCAGAAGATAATAGAACTCAAGGGCACAACATCAGAGTGTGTGGAAGACCCTTTAGAAATGAGATGAGGAGGAATTTCTTCAGCCAGAGGGTGGTTCATCTGTAGAATTCATTGTCGCAGAGGGCTGTGGAGATCAAATCATCAAGTATATTAAAGATAGAGATAGATTTGCTCTTGATCTGTAAGGGGATCAAAGGTTACAGGCAGAAATAATGAAAATAGGGTTGAGAAACATATCCGCCATGATCGAATGGCAGAGCGGATTGAATGGGCCAAGTGGCCCAATTCTGCTTGTATATCTTGTGGTCTCATGTGTCTTAGCTGCCATCTCGATCCCACATCTGTACTCATCTGAGAAAACCATGAAATCCTTTTGTAAATGGGGATGGAAAGAAAATAAATTTTGTTGGAAAATCAATTTTTGCTCTGTTGCATACATGATAAAAGAAGCCAATCTGCTTCGAGAGTATAAAGCAAACATTGCATTTTTCACTTTCTCCAAGAAATTATATTACTCATTTCAGAATTTATGTATGTGCTGGATTACTGAATGCTATGCAGAAATGAAAATATTACACTGTGCAATACTTATTTGACATGATTTATTGACATTTCTTTACAAATGTAACAAAGTACATTTCCTAAATTTCAAGCTCTATTCCAAGGCAGATAACATTGTTCAAATGAAGCAAAACATTTATTTTTTTCATTATATCCAACTGTTCATGGTGTAGGATGTATATTTAAACCAATGCCTTGAACAATTTTTAAGATGCCTTGAGTCAAACACCATTTATGCTTTGAGTATTATCCTGTTTAATACAAAAACATCAAATCTTTTATTTGGTTATGTGTGTTGAAAAGTAAGCAACCTTCATGCAGAAAACTCCGGTCACTCACAACTACGAGGTCCTTCCTTTTATACTTTGTTATGTTTTAAACCATTCATATTTATTTGGATTAGATCTTCAATTTTTGGACACAATTTTTGGTTTAAAGTGACACAAGACCCTGCTGTAAATTATTTTTCAGACTATGGTTGATATGAGCACATACTTAGTTTGAATATAACAGTGATGTAAATGTGAAAATATGTTTGATAGGTAAATAATATGCAGGAAGGCCCTGACAACATCCAGTCTTGTGCTGATAAGTGGCAAGTAACAATCATGCCATGGCAGTACCAGCAAATGACCATTGCTAACAAGAGAGAATCAAGTCATTGCCCCTTAATGTTCTTAATACCATTGCTATTGCTTAATGCCCCGTTATCAACATCCTGGGTCTCCATGGGCCAGAAACTGAACTAGATCAGCCATACAAGTACTGTGGCTACAAAAACAGTTCAGACGTTCAGAATTCTGTGGTGGGTAACTCATTTCTTTTCTCCCCAATGCTTATATACCTACAAACCATAAATCAAAACTTTGCTAGAATACTCTCCACCTAACCAGATGGGTGCAGCTCCAACAATACTTAAGAAAATCAATACCCACAAAGAAACAACCTTACTGATTGGCATCCCATACATCACCTTCAATATTCATTCCCTCCACCACTGTTAGACTGTGCAGCAGTGCATACCAGCTAAAAGATGCACTACCTATAACTCACCTAGGCTTCCTTGACAGTACCATACAAACCTGTGGACTCCAACATCAAAAACAACAATTAAGCAAAACTATGTGAACACAATGACTTGAAATTTCCACTCCAAGTCGTATGCCATCCTGATTTGGAACTATAGCACCATACCTTCACTGTTACTGGATCAAAATCATGGACATGCCTTCCTAACAGAATGGTGGGTGCCCCTGGACCCGAAGGACTGCAGTAGTTAAAGAAGGCATCATCACCTTCCCAATAGCAATTAGGTATAAATTGTAAATACTAACCTAGCCAGCGACAGCCACATCATGTGAACAAATAATGATTTAAAAGAACTACTGTCAAAACTAGTGAGGATGGAAATATGTTGTTGTCTTTTTTTCAACAACGAAAAGTAGCATGATTACTCACAACTTCAATATACTTCCCTCTTCTTCAAAGCATCTACATATGACTTTGACTATTGCCTGTGAATTTCTTCCCCGGTGTTTACTTACACAATGATTCCCAGATGATCGAAGCTCTCAGCACCTTACACAAGCACTCACTCTTCATTTAGGCATGCAAATAACCATAAAATATATGTTATGATCTAGTTAGGGGCCAGTAACATTTCTTGCTTAAAACATATAAAGCTTAAGATCACAGGTACTAAGAGAATAAATCTAAAAAATTCTCAGTTTTAAACAAATTAACTATACTCTACTACCATTTGAAGACTCTTCCATGAGTTTCACTCAGAATGGAAGGATTAAGTTATAAAAAGAGACTAGATAGGCTGGGATTTCTTTCACTGGAGCGTAGGAAGTTGAGTGGTGATCTTGCAGAGGTTAAATCATGAGCGGCATAGGTAATGTGAATAGCAAAGATCATTTCATTAAAATAGGGGAGTTCAAACATCTGGGGCATATTTTTAAGGTGAGAGGAGGAAAATTTAAAAGGACATGAGGAACATCTTCTTTACACAGAAAGTGGTTCATATGTGAAATGAACTGCCAGAGGAAATTATGGAAAAAAGATACACTTACATGGTTTAAAAGACATTTGGATAAGTACACAAATAGGAAAGGTTTGGAGGGATAAGTGCCAAATGCAGACAGGTGGGACTAGTTTAGTATGGGAACAAAAGATTGATTAAGGCAAAGCGATGGACTATCTATATGGACTTCAATAAGGCTTTCAACAAGGTTTTACATAGTAGACTGGTTAGCAAGGTTAGATCACATGGAATATGGGAAGAGCTTGCCATTTGGATACAAAATTGGTACAAGGTAGAAGACAGAGGGTGGTGGAGGATTGCTGTTTGGGCTGCAGGCCTGTGACCAATGGTGTGGGTCCACTGCTTTTTGTCATTTAAATAAAGATTTACAAGTGAATATAGAAAGTATGATTAGTAAGGTTGGAGATGACACCAAAATTGGTGGTGTAGTGGATAGCACAGTACTCTCAGTGGACAACAGGTTCTTAATCAGATGGGCAAATGAGCAGACGAGTGGCAGATGGTGTTTAAATTAGATAAAGGTGAAGGAAGTGCTACATTTTGTTAGTGCAAGTCAGGACTGGACTTCTACACTTAATGGTAGGGTCCTGGGGAGCGTTGCCAAACAAAGGGAACTTGGATTGCAGGTTCATAGTTCCTTGAAAATGGAGTCCCAGGTAGACAGGGTAATGAAAAAGGCATTTAATAAAAAATGGCCTTTATTGGTCAGTTCATGTGCATAGAAGATGGGAGGTCGTGTTGCAGCTATACAGGTCATTGGTTAGGCCATGTTTTGAATACCGTATTCAAAACTGGTCTCTCTGCTAATAGGAAGGATGTTGTGAAACTTGCAAGGGTACAGAAAAGATTTACAAGGTTGTTGCCAGGGCTGGAGGGTTTGAGCTATAGAAAGACACTGAATAGGCTGGGGCTGTTTTCCTGGAGTGTTGGAGGCTGAGAGGTGACCTTCTAGAAGTTTATAAAATTATGAGGGGCATAGATAGGGTAATTGACAAGTTCTTTTTCCCATGGTTGGGGAGTTCAAAACTAGAGGGCAAAGGTTTAAGTGAGAGGGGAAAGATTTAAAAGAGACCTAAGGGGCAACATTTTCATGCAGGGGGTGGTACGTGAATGGAATGTGCTGCCAGACGAGATAATGGAGACAATTACAATTACAGTATTTAAAAGGCATTCGGAGGGGTATATGAATAGGAAGGGTTTGGGGGATATGGGCCAAATGCTGGCAAATGGGAGTGGGCTAATTTAAGATATCTGGTCAGCATGGATGAGTTGGACCAAAGAGTCTGTTTACATGCTGAACATCTCTATGACTCTATTAATTCTTTTGAGGACTCATGTTTGAAGGATTTTGAAAATTGATTTTTTTTTGACGTCACCAAAAATGCACTTTGAACATTTTTTTTCAAAGGATGCTTACGACAAGTCATGGCTCTTAAGCTAAGTGCTTGGACTTGTTACTGGAGTTGCATGTCTGATTCTATGGCTCTCAGGAGTTGTGGATATTTGATATTGATTGGAGTTCAGTGAGCCTGTAGGCAGCTAAGAGCAGTCACCTGTTTGAAAACTCTTCCGAAAATCCAGTATGAGGGCTAAAGAAAATGACATATCTTTTCTGGAAAGCTTCTGGATGACATCCTTTTGACATTGCTTGAATAAACAACTTTTGAACAAATCCAAGTGATAACTACATGTGTTTAGTGACATCCATCTACGTGTCAGGAAACCAGACCAAAGGCCATCTAGAACACCTATTTTATTCATAAGCTAAAATTATTTGTCAGAAGTCAGTTTTTTGTAAAGTTGACCCAGGTAGAGAAAGATTTTCCTTTTTTCTTTAACTGTTGGGATGCTTCCATATTCAATAGAAGGACACATATTTCTAGTTATATGTCAGACTGTGTTAATAAGCTTTGCATTCATATTGAATAAATCAAACTTTGTTCTTAAATCTGGCCGGCAGATTCATTTTCTGGAGGAGATACATTAACATAAATATAATATGGTGTTGTAACATATATTGCTTCTTTAAAGGGTTTGCCAAGTACAGGTGGTGGTGAGTCGCTCATCAAAGGAGATTAGAGTTTTTTGAATTGCTTTTTAATGCTGTAATTCACCTCATCAGTATTCAACTTCTTATTTTACCAAAATGTCAGACAAGTTAAATGCGCAAATTCTTGACTTTGAAGTCAGTTGGGTGCCTAGTGACTTCAGCTCACCGTAATCTATGCTCAGTACCAAACAGCATCTCAGGGCACAATCCATGGCCACCAGCCGCATGCACCCTTCATCCACAGACACTTGCAGTCAACGATTGCCAAATTCACATGAGCATCGTAGCATTTTTGACCCACTTGCAGGTTGCTCAGGAAACACAGACCTTCACCGCAAAGTGCACCAGCAGCTAGCATCAAAAGGTTGCAGACAAACAGTAGAATCAAGCTTCCAGCTCACAGATTGGACCAGATTGCATCTCCGGACTGCTCACTTGCTCTCTTTGTGCTTGTTCACTTAACACCTGCCTGCTTATTCCCACCATCCAGACCTTGCTTTGCCCATGCCTGTTAGCATAACATCACCTCAGCCAGAGAGCTTAGATACAATCAGTAGTGTGTTTGGCCACTCTCCATCAAGAGACTCTGTTCAGATCTGTTTGGAGAGTGGACAGTCTTCCAAGAGTCAATGGAATTGTATGTCATCAGTTGCAGATCTACAAATAGCCAGGGATGTGGCCAGCCTTGTCTACAGTTTGCTGTGCAAGGAGCTCTTATGGGGCAATAGGAGAGACATTGCCAAAAAGGAGAGCGTGTCAAAGCGGGTGTGCTAAAGAGCTGTGGCAATGGATTTTAAAGTGTTGATCCAGCAACCATGAAGTGACGGTAGTATAAGTTCAAATCAAGATGGCATGTAGCTTATAGGGCAACTTGTAGAAAGTGGTAGAAAACATGGGTTTGGAAGGAGGCTTTACATATTGCTGCCATGTATCTTGTACATGTTGTCACAGTGGTCCACTTCACCTGATGAAGGAGCAGCACTCCAAAAGCTTGTGATTTCAAATAAACTTGTTGGAATGTAACTTAGTGTCGTGCGACATCTGACCTGGTTGAGGAGAAGGCAGGGAATATTTAAGGTGCAGGATAGCTTGACAATCCAGTGACATTCATTTTCCTGAATGATCTCTAGTTTCTTCAGTATTATTTGATCTTCACGCGACCAGTGAAGAATGTTTGATAACAATTTTTTTGAAATTATTAATTCATGCGACCTGCACTGGCCTGCCTGGGTCAACATTTATTGTCCATCTCTAAATTCCCTAAAGAAGGTGGTGCTATGTTGTCTTCTTGACCTGTTGTAGTCCATTTGGTTTAGACGTCTCCAATGTGGTTCAGGAGAAATTCCAGGATTTGACCCAGCAACACTGAATAAATCGCAATATACCTTTGGGCAGAATGGTGAGCTATTCAGACAGGAATTTGCAGGTGGTGGTGTTCCCTGTACCTGTTGCCCTTGTCCTTGTAGATGGTATTGCTTGTAGATTGTGAAGGTGTTATTGAAAGAGCCCTTGGAGAATTGCTGCAACGCAGGTTGTAAATGGTACACACTGCTCTTACTGTGTATTAGTAGTGGAAGAGTGAAGGTGGTGCATGGGTTGCCAAACAACTGGGATACTTTGTTATGGATGTTATCAAGTTTCTTTAGTATTGGAGCTTCAATCATCTAGGCAATGGAAAGTATTCACATTCTGGTCTTGTGGCTTGTAGCCAAGGGGTAGGCTTTGAGGAGTAAGGCATTCTCTGTTTCTACAGCTACTGTATTTCTATGGCTGACAAATGGTGACCTAAAAATGAAGATGGTGAGGCACTTAATGAAGTTAATCTGTTGAGTGTTAATGCTCTATTATACATTTCAAAATAATACTCTTTCCAATTGATTTGCATTACCATTCAGGCTTATGTCTAATGCTTCATATGGAATGTTTAACTACGATTGCTGCTGCTCTTTCTCTAGTGGATTTAGACAATCTCTTGGCTCAATTTCAAATGAAAACATGGAAATTCTCCTTAGCAACATGGCCAGATTCCATTCATCAATCAAATCACTAAAGCAATAGAATATCAATTCATTGTTACATTGTTGTACTTGTGTAGAATCTGAATGTTACATGTGCTTCAGTAAAACTGTGACTGTTGGCTGCAAAGTGCATTCTTAGAATCGTAGAATTCCTACACAGTGAAAACAGGCCATTTCTTGCATCGAGTTCACATCAAACCCTCCAAAGAGCATCCCACGCAGATCCCAGCCCCATATCCATGTAACAGTGAATTTTCCATGGTTATGAGCAATTTAGCATGGCCAATCCACCTAACCTGCACATTTTTGAACTGAGAGGAAACCAGAGCACCCAGAGGAAATCCATACAGACACAGGGAGAATGTGCAAATTCCATATAGACAGTCACCTGAGGGAGGAATCCCTGGTACTGTGAGGCAACAGTGCTAACCACTGAGTCACTGTGTTGCCCAATGGGGCGCTTTGGGACAAGTGTCAAGAAAGAACTTGTTGCGATTGTTATACTGAAGATATGATATAGCCAAAATTAGTTAGAAAAAGGACAAATGCTGAACAAAAATGACTACTCTACACACCTTCCAAAAGTTTCAGGTAAGTTCAAAAGACACATGAGGAATAAGCATAAACATCAAAAGTAGACATCTGAGTCAGTGCCAAGAAATTTGCATTTCCTGTTTCAATTCACACACGTATGAAATGTTCACACATTGTGAGGTATTATCAATGCATTGAAAGCAAGAGGATAACAGAGGAAAGGGTTGGGCCTGTCAAAGAAGCACAAGTTTGTCGATGCAGAAGATGTGGATAGTCAACATGGATGTGTTAAGAGAAAGTCATGTCTTACTAACTTCAATGAATCTTTTGAGAAAGTAACAAGGAGGATTGATGGAAGTAGTGTAGTAAATGCTATTGCAGAGATTTCAGTCAGATATTTAACAAGTTACCACACCAGACAAACTGTTAATAAAAATTGCCTGCTCATAAGATGCTGGGAAAGAAAGTTGGATTCAAAATTGGCTTAATGACAGGAAACAAAGTGTACTAGTTGCCTGATGTTTTTGTGAATGGATCACTGTTTTCAGTGATCTTTCACAGGAAATAGTTTTAAGTCTTTGCTGTTTGTGGTATATTTTAATGATATATTTTTATGTGGGGAGACATGACTGAAAAAAAATTACACAAGGTTACAGAAAAATTCGCTGTCAAAAATGCAGAATTATTTCAATAGTTTGGATGAATAGATTGAAGAGTGGCAAGTGGAGAAGTGTGAGATTATATCTTTGGAGAGAGCAACAAAGCAAATGAATATACAACAACATGAAGGTTCTAAGAGAAGTAGAGAATGTGAGAAGACTAGAAGTACATATCCACAGGTTCTTGAAGGTACAGGATAGGTTGACAAGATGGTAAAGAAGGCAAATGAAATTATTTTCATTTTCAATGAAATTAAACAAGAGCAGAGATGCAATGATGGAACTATATAAGATACTTGTTTGACCACAGTTGGAGTATATTCCTGGCTACTACATTAAGGAAGGATATAATTGCTGTAGAAAGAGTACTGCTGTGATTTTCAAGAACGTTACCATGGCTTGTGGAAAGATTGGACGGGTTAAGATTATTTTTCTTGAAACAGAGGTTGAGCACAAAACAAATAGAGGCTTAGATAGAATGGATAGGGGAAGGCTTGCTTGCTTTAGCAGAGATGTCAGTTACCAAAAGCCAAAAATTTAAGGTGGCTGCTGGAAGAATTAAAGGGAACATGAGGAAAGATTTTTTTTTCCACTCCAAAGGTGTTGTGTCTCTGGAATTCATTCTTCAGTAGGTGATTGAGGTAGAAGGAATCTGGATATGCACCTGGAGTTCTGCAACTTTCAAGGCTGCAGACCAGGTGCTAGTAAATGGGTTTAAAATGAGCAGTTTATTCTGCCAGCATAGGCAAATGGGCTGCATAAACTCTTTCCATAACATTATATGACATAGGAGCAGAAGTAGACCATTCAGCACGTTGAGTGTGCTGTGTCATTCAATGAGACCATGCTTGAATAGATAATCTTCAACTCCACTTTACAGCATTTTCCCTAGGTTGGGCCCAAGGGTCTGTTTCGTGCTGTACATCTCTATGACTATGACTATGACTAAACTGCTTGATTCCTTTACTGATTAAAATTTTGTCTATCTCAGCCTTGAATACACTTAATAAGCCAACCTCTAACGTGCTTTGTTGTGAACAATTCCACAGATTCACTACTCTTGAGAGAAGAAATTTCTCTTCATCTCTGTATTGTATGTGTAACCGCTGACTCTGATATTACACCCTCTGGTCCTAGACTCCCACTCAAAGGAGAAATTACCTTTCCACGTCTAGCCTGTCAAGCCCCCTAAGAATCTTGTATGGTTCAATAAGGGATAAGGACCAAGGGCAGACAGAAGGAATCAGTTTCATTTGGTGTCATGTTCGGCAGAACAAATGGGCCGACGGGCCCGTTCCTGTGCTGTATTGTTCTATGTTTTGTGTTCAATGTAAAGTCACCTCTCATTCTTTTAACCTCCGAGTACAGACCCAACCTACTCAACCTCTCCTCATACAACAGCCACTCCAAATCCAGAATCAGCCTAATGAACATACACTGGACTCCATGGAATACCCCCAGTACATCTTCCTTCAAAAGACCTAAAACTCTTCACAGTGGTCCTGCTGTGGTCTGGCTACTACCTTGTATAACATTAGAAAAACCTCCTTATTTTTATACTCCATTCCTCTTGAAATAAAGACCAATATTCCAGTTGCCTTCCCGATTATCTGCTGAACTTGTATTCTATTTTTTTGGCGGGATTTATGTGTGTGGAGTGCCAAATCCCTCTGCGCTACACTTTTCTGCAGTTTTCATTAGTTAAATAAAATTCAGCTCCTCGAATCACATTTCCAAATGTGTAACCTCACATTTTCCTACATTATATTCCATCTGCCAAGTTTTGCCTACTCACTTAATATTACTATATCCCACTGCACACTCTTTGAGTCATTCTCGCCACTTGACTTCCCACCTATTTTATGTCATCTGCAAATTGGCTACAGTACATTCACTTTCCTCATCCAAGTCACTAATATATATTGCAAATAATCATGGCCCCAGCACTGTTCTCTGTGACATTCCATCAGTTGCAAATTTCCATACTAAAAAAGCCTCCTGTCCTTGATCCATGCCTTCTAGTAGTTAGCCAAGAAACACCTCTCTCTTTTCATTAAGAAAACCTTGTGTTTGTCTCCTTGATTTTTACTAGTACTATTTTACAATTTAAGTCTGCTGACTGCGTAGTAAAAGAAATAAAGGTACATGTTGCAATCAACAGTAAGGGAGTTGAAAAGAGCAAAGCCAAATCACTCTTCCTCACCTGGTTATTGAAATAATCCCACAGAGTCTAGTATCTCATTACTAAGTCATCCTTTACTTACACGTGGAAAGTCCTTGACACTGATCCAGCTCCCTCACAGCCAGCTCTCAGAGTGAAAGGGATGTCTGACACTCCTGTTCCTATCTGCGAACCAGGGCTCCCTGATTGGACCAGATTAACAGCCCCAATCAGGGAACTCATATTCTATGAGGTCAATGTGGCTGACCTCATTACAATCATTACAGTTGTAACATGCAATGTAAAAGTTATGGATTTAATTTTGTGGGGAAGAAAGAAAATAATCCCTTTGATTAGCAAATGATGCAATGATGCATTGCATCTGATTTGTATAGTTAGATTGCATTTTGTTTAATGAAAAAGAAACAAAGGCAATTGCATCTTTAAGCTTTCACTGTTCACATAATGTGTGCAGAAATATGCTTCCCCAAAACCAACAACTTTACTTTCACACACGTAGTTCAGTTTTGAAAATTATATTTAGCCCCAAGTATGGAGACAAATATTAAAATAATATTTAATTCTCTATGGGAATGCTATATAATAATATGAGCGAAGCACTTGAAGGGTCAAACAGTGATGGTGTTTCTATGGCAACATTTGTGTTTATTCATTGTCTGTTGAATCAGCTCTACTTGTATGGTCAGAATAATGAGACTATATTTATTTGAATATTTTACCCTTCATTAATCAGACAGGAAAGCACAATGCAAAGTAATTGGATAATGATACCTTAACCCCATACTGCCAACCACTCCAGAGGATTTAATTATGACGATGGTATATCAACACTAATGACTGAAGCTGAAATAGAGACATTGAGCTTATTAAAGTAGAAGCAGATAACCAAACATATTGTTTTACTAGAGGATATTCAGTTCAGAGTACAATGGTTACATTCAAGCATTAGCATTATTTTTACATGCAATTATTGAGGCCAAAACAATTTTTTCTGTTTACATCTGTGCCTCTCTCTATATGTTCATCCATGGCAGCAATTAGTCATTGTTATGAATCAGACCAAACCCGCTCAAAATATATTAAGAAGATAGTCTAGACTGCAACCTTTTCTTATTTCAAAGATAAATGTAAGGCAATGTGTTCCAGCTGCAAGTCAATTGGTCAAATTATCAACTTTAAGTGAAACATACTTTATTTTTATACAATAGTTAAAATACAAACAAAACAATAGAATTGGTATTACTGTAACTCTATCAAAATGCTTAACAATATAACATATATTAACTACCACTAATTAACTACGACTAACATTCCATAAACACACCCTTGGTAAAGTCAAATTCAGTAAAATAGATTGTATCACATGCAGTTCTAGCAGCAGGAAGAGAAACCCAGCTTTTAACTGTTGCAGAGACAAGAAAAATAAGAGCTTCCACATCCAATTTCATACCCCAGGAACTGCAGAAAGCTAAATGTAAAAATCCTGGCTCTATGGGAGCTTGACCCCACCCATTCAGGCTGCTTCTAACTTTGAAAAAACAACCAAGCCTTCTCAAGCTATTTACTCTATTGGCATTGGGAAGACTGCTCTCTACCTCTATCTCAACCTTCCTTCATTTAAAAAAACACCTCTTAAAGCCATTGTATTGTCATATCTCGGTAAAGAAAAAAAACAAAAGTATTTGGCTGCACTGAATGTAATTTCATGGAATCTAGTGAATTGAATAGGGATCATATCAATAATTTTCTAGTATGTTTGAAATGCATTGCAATTACCATAAAATCTCACCGAGTATTGCTCGCAGGTGGTCTGGAGTCCACAATATTTTGATGCAGTGTTTGGTTGCTGACATGCTAGGTCCCTTTAACATCACTGCTTCTTAAATAAGAAAATCCAGTTAATTGCAACAACAACAAAAACTGCTAGAACATTTCAGGCTCCAATATGCATTTTTATTAGAAAGTTTAATGTTGTAACTTAAGCATCTGGTGGGTAACACCTGGGGAAGGATGATTGATGTGCACAATAAGACTTGCTCTATTTACTTATTGCTAAATGCACACATTTCAAGAAAATCCACAAGTTCTTAACACTGTTGAGGTGTCATTGTAAAGGATACTTTCTGTGTTAGGGGTATCACACTTTAAACAACAAACTGACACCCAGCAGGAATACTGGCTATGGGTTAGGCTTTGTTGTGGCTCTTTAATTCTGACAAGCCGAGACAACTGGGATTTTGAAAGCATGGTTAAGGAATGTTCTTGTTTTTAGGGGCCAACGCAAATGTTGGGAAATGAAAGGGAGATATAAAGGTAGAAAGTTCCAGGGAAGTGATGAGAGCTGGCTACTATCAGTTTTACTGGCAACAAAGAAGCTGGCTGTCAGATCCTGATGAAGGGCTTATGCTCGAAACGTCGAATTCTCTATTCCTGAGATGCTGCCTGGCCTGCTGTGCTTTGACCAGCAACACATTTGCAGTCAGATTTGATAAGTCCACCTCAAGCATAAATCTCATGATGTCTCAGGTATTTGAATTGATGCCCATAGAAACAATAGCCATCTGATGGGAACATCCATGACAGCAGACTCTATGTATGCTGGCCTAGCCCAGTGGCCTGCATATCCTGATTGCCACTTTAACACAGGAGGGAGTGAAGCCTCACTTTTTTCAACTCACTCATGGGATATGGGTGTCGCTGGCTGGCCAGCATTTATTACCCATCCCTAGTTGCCCTTGGGAAGGTGATGGTGAGCTACCTTCTCGAAACACTGAGTCTGCACGCTGTGTGCTAACCTACAATGCCCTTAGAGAGTGAAATTCCAGAATTTTTACCCAGCAACACTGAAGGAACAGTGTCCTATTTCCAATTCAGAATGGTGAATAGCTTGGAGGGAAACTTGCAGATGGTGGAGATCCCATGTATCTGCTGCCCTTGCCCTTCTAGATACAAGCAATTGTGGTTTGGAAAATGCTTCCAAGGATCTTTGGTAAATTACTAATATGTACCATGACCCCATCACGGAACATCAGGCCATTGTGCTTACCACAGTCATTAACCTCCTTTCACCTGGTGAACTCCCTCTGACTGTTATCAAGCTCCTAGTCTCCTAACCCCACACAACCTGTTTCTACGTACTTCCCAAAATCCACAATCAGGGCTACCCCTGAACAGATCCATCATTTCTGTTTGTTCCTGCCTGTTTCTGCCCCATAGAACTCATCTCTTCCTACCTCAACTTGACTTGTTTCTCCCCTTGTCCAGTCCCTTCCCACTTTTCTCCATGATTCCTCTGACATTTAAAGTAATTTTCAGAATTTCCAGTTCACAGGATCCAGCCTCCTCCTCTTTACCATGGATATCCCTTTACACATCTATCCCCAGTCAGAATGGTCTCAGGGCTCTCTGCTTCTTCCTGAATAAAAGGCCTGTACCATTCCCTTCCACCAGCATTTTGCTTCCCTGGTCGAGCTTGTCCTCACTTTGAGCAACTTCTTCTTTAACTACTCTCACTTTCTTCAGGTCAGAGGGGTGGCCATGGGTATTCCCATGGGCCCCCATCATGCCTGTTTCATTGTGGGCTATGTGGAACATTCCTTGTACCAGTCCTACTCCAGCCCCCATCCACAACTCTTTCTGTGGTGCATTGATAACATCAATATTGCTGCTTCCTCTCCCATCTAGCTTTGCAAATGTTTATCAATTTCACTTCCAATTTCCATTCCACTCTCATCTTCACCTGATCCATCTCTGATTCATCCCTTCTCTTCCTCAACATCTCTGTTGCTATTTCTAGGATAGGCTGGCCACCAATATCCACTACAAGCCCCTGACTCCCACAGTTACCTTGACTATACATACACATACTGCCTTATGTAAAGTCTCCCAGTTCTTTGTTCTTCATTATCTCTGTTCTGATGACACCAACTTTGATAATGGGATCTGCGAAATATCCATTTTCTTCCTGAACTGAGGATTCCTCAGCACTGTAATTGGCAAGGTCCTCAGCTCCCCCACTTTGGCCCTCACCCCCTCTCTTTCCTCCCACAGCTGTGACAGGACGCCCCTTATCTTCACCTCTCATCCCTCTAGCATCCACATCCAGAGGATCATTAGTCACTATTTCTACCATCTCCAGCGGGATGCCACCATTAGACACATAGTGCCCTCCACTGTCAGTCTTCTACAAGGACCATTCCCCCCAGGACAACCTGTTCTACTCCTCCTTCACTCCAACATGTCTCCACAGCCCCACAGCACCTTCTACTGCAACCATGGAAAGTGTAACATTTACTTATTTATGTCTTTCCTCTTCAGTATCCAGGGCCGCTTCCAGGTGAAACAGTGCTTTACCCACTCTTCACACAAGCTAGTTGACTACATTTGCTGTTCACAATGTGGTCTCTTCTACAATAGGGAAATGACGCATGGACTGGGTGATCACTTCGTAGAACACTGACATTCTGTCTGCAAAAATGTCCCTCTGCACTCTCTTCTTCCTATAGCTCCACTTGTTCATACAACATGTTGTTGTGTAGGGCCAGAATACCACAACCATGCTGGAGATCCTTGTTGGAGTATTCAGAAGAGCACTTTCACACCTACCAAAGCGTCTGAAATGCAGCTTGATAACCAAAGTTCTATTATTGCACTTGCATTCATTTGTGTCCTGTTTTATCACAGTGAATTACTTGTCATCAACCAGAGCATCAAAGGTTAATCTTTGACAAGCAGGAGCTGAATGCTGAGGCTGTGAGATCTTTATTTTATTTATCCATGCCATGCTTTACTGGCTAGGTGGAGGAACCTTTGAGAGATGTGTCTGTTCGGATAGAATGAATCATTGCGACTATCTGGATATCTAATACAGACATGCATGATCACATTCTAATGGTCACAAACTAAAAAGAAATTGAGAAAATGGGATCCCTCATGACTTATGAAGAGTGCAGGCTTATCAACTATTTCTGAAGAAAGGAGGCAATGATCACCCACTGTTGCTAGCCTTGGTGCAAATGACTCCACAGTTATTCTCCACAAACTAAAACACAATGATTTCTGACAAGATGATATCAAAAATCACCTTGTTGTTGAGTCTGTCACTGTATGTCCCAGTTATAAGATGAAATTATTGTTTGGTTTCAATCACATTTTACTCTACAACTTTCTGTTGTCCATAAGTCTATTTATAACAGCTGAACTATAAGCAGCTCCAAACTTAACAAAGTTAATACCTTTGTTCTCAACATCTCTCAAAGATCTATTCCTGAAAAGAAAGCTGTGTCTCTTTTGCAAAGAAATCAATTCTCAGCTCACAACTCCTACACCTTTAGCAAAACATTGACAGATCCAAGTTCCTCTCAGTGACTACTTTGCAGAGTTACAGAAAGAACCTCAAATTGACGTTGACTTATTGGACTCTCTAATGCACATGAATGAGTTCTGACATATTTGATTTTAACATAATTTTAAATTTGTATTATCTTTCTTTGCCTTTTCTTTCTTTTTGGGATGTTGGGTGGCACATTCTTCCCCCTTGTCTGCATGGATCTCTGTTAGGTGCTCCAGTTTGCTCCCACAGTGTAAAGATGTGCAGGTTAGGTGGATTGGCCATGCTAAATCGCCCATGTGTCGAGGGATCTGTAGGTTAGGTTGCTAAGTCATAGTAAATGCAGGATTGCAGGGATAGGATAGCGTAGAGATGTGGGTCTGGAAGATGTTCTTCAGAGAGTCAGTATGGACTTGATAGGCCAAGTGGTCTGCTTCCATACTGTAGGGACTTTATGAATTATATGCTCGAATGTATACCATGAGCCATTCTCCTGGTGTTTAAATGCAATAGTAACCCTTACTTTATTTTAACACTAATGAAAGTAGTGAGAATCATTTTAAATTAGAATTTATAAACTGGGCTTTGGGATGCACATAACCATCTATGTTCTTGAAAGAGTAGGAAAAATATGTAAAGAAAATTAAAAATTACCTCTGCAATGGACACGAGATGAGGACAGTAAAAATAATTCATTAACCTCTCAGTATTGTCAGTGACAGTACTCGGGGTGTGACATCCACAATTGAACATTGCAAATAAGTCAAATTTGATCAAAGTGCACATAAAAGCTGACTAAATTTAATAAATAAGCTTGAGGAGGTAAATATTCAATGATTGAAGTTAGCTTCAAGACAAATTCTCTTAATCTAAAATCAGAAAATGGCACACTCTGAATCAAAGATGTTCAGAAAACAATATTGTTAATTCATTGAAACTTTAGACAGCCCAAGCACAAATATATTAAAGGTATGAGGATGGAAGTACAAGCTAAACTGTCCAGCAAGGTAAAATGAAATTAAATTAAATCTTAAAAGTTCTGGCTGAGTAATGGAACACCATCCCAATCTGGAGCAGGTAGATGAGGAATTACCTCCTGAAGCAGACCCATCCCCATCGGCCAAAATGGAATCTGTAAAACTCAAGATGCAGCTATAACTTAGGGGAAGAAGAAAATAAGAGAGTTAAATAGGGGAAAAGGTGAGAAACAAAGAGAGAAAAGCAAAGAGATTTTCAGCTCCAGACATTGGAAATGATGTTGAAGGCTTAGATAAATGGAAACTGTAAATGATCCCTCTCCACCCATTAGCAGGCTCAATCTCCTTATCCCAAAACCAAGCACCAAGGTTTTTACATACACTAGGCCCATTTCTACATTTACTTTTAAACAAGTATAGGAGAGTTACAATGGGCACAAGGCATGTGGACCCTAATGATGCAGGAGTAATTGAACATGAGGCCCCAAGTCAGCACTGTCTACTTTGTTTCAACCACTTCTGTTGAAGACAGGAAAAGAAAACAGTAAAAAACAAATCAATTCACCTCTACCCCTGTTCATGACACATAACATGCTGACAGAAAGAATTTGAAGTGTTAATTGAGCAAAGTGGAAGCTTCAGTTTGTTCACATCGAGCAGAAGAATCTATCACCTTTAATATGGTGGCAGTACTACACAGTGCACCATAAACAGCAGGACAACCATAGGCCATTTGGATAATTGAAACTATTACACCATGTAACCAGATCATAGCTGATCTACCTCAACACCATTTGCCTGCACCATCTCCATCTCCTTTTGATATCTTTAGCGGATAGAAAACTACCAATCCTTGTTAGAATATACTTAATGACTAAGCTTCCACAGACCTCAGATATACAGAACTCAAAATATTCACCACATTAATGAAGTTCTTCCTTATTCCTACCACTTATTCTGAGATTGTGCTCCTTTTCTCTTGAACACACCCTACCTAGCCAGGGGAATCATCCTTTCTATATCTATGCTATTGAATCCTATAAGAGTTGTGCATGTTTCAAGAAGATAACCTTTTATTCATCTGAAGTCTTGCAATATAGGCTGAGTCTCCTCAGACTGACCTCATTGGACAATCCTTCATCCCAAGGATCAGCCTGGTGAATCTTCATTCAACATCCTCTTAGATAAGGTTATCCTTCCTTACGTAAGAAGTGCAATCCACATGTAATACTCCAGGTATGTTCTCATTAAGGTTGTATCTTCTCACTAAAACTCAATGTATCATTTGCCTTTTTCATTACTGCTGAACCTGCATGATAACCTTTGGAGACTTAGGAACATGAATGTGCAAGTCGCTTTGGACACCAACGCTTCCAATCCCTCATCATTTAAGAAATATTCTGCATCTCTATTTTTCCTACTTAAGTGAATAACTTCACATTTTCCATGTTACATTCCATCTGTCATGTGCATTATAATCACTTAGCCTGTCTAAATTCTATTGAAATTTCTATTTACCCTCTTCACAACATATACTCCCAGCTAATGCAGTGTCCTCAGCAAACTTGGTTCCAGTATCTAAGTCTATAGATTATGGACAGTTGGATCCAAACACCAATCTTCATCTAACCAATTAGTCACAGCTTGCCAGCTTGAGAATGACCTGCTATTCATAATGCACTTTGTATAGTAACCAATTTTCCATGCCAATATAATACACACGATCCCATGGGCTCTAATTTAGTTTACTAAACTCGTATTTGAGACATTATTAAAACCTTTCTTAAAATATAAATACATTGCATCTACTTGTCCTACTGTACTTATTCTGCTAGTTATATCCTCAAAAAAAATTCTGTCAAATGTGATTTCTCTTGTCATATATCCATGTTGACTCTGTTCAATCCTATCATTACTTTCTAAGCATCCTTTTAGCAAATCCTTCAGGTTATATTCTAGCATTTTATCTATGAATAATGTCAGTCTGTATTTCCTTGTTTTGTCTCCCATTTCTTAAATAACTGCATTACTTTTATTATTTTCTAATCAACATTACCCAGTCCAGAGATTATGAAATTTTGGAAGCCAATCATCCATTATCTATACAGCTCTTTCTCTCAGTACTCCATGATATAAATCATTAGATCTTAGAGATTTATCGCTGTTAATTCCCATTACTTTCTCCAGTGCTACTTCTACAAATATTACCTGTCCTCCTTCTTGCTGGTTCCTTGATATTCTATCATTCCTGAAAGATTTTTATGTGTTTCTCTGCAAAGGAAGACTCAACATATTCATTATTTACCTGCCATATCCCTATTCCTCCTAATAAATTATCTTTTCTTATTATGAAACCACATTTATCTTTGCTTATTGGTTCCTTTTTACATATCTATAGAAGCTTTTAGAGTCCATTTTTCCATTTCCCTAGTTTATCTTCATACTCTATCTTCCCTCTATGAAGGTCTCAATCCTCTTGCTGAATTCAGTAACCCTCAATACTTGGGTTTTCAATGCTTTCTTGACAACTTTATAAGCTTCACCCTTTAATCAATTACAATTTTGAGGTCATAGTTGAATAATTTTCCCAGTTGGGTTTTTGTGTTTGAAAGCAATGCACATTTGTTGTACTAATTATTTAACCACTGAAGATTGCCTGTCTATTATCGTACATCTTATTATTGCTTCCCAGTCTTCAAAAACCATTTTGACTTTTATGCTTTCCTAGTTTCCTCTGTCTAAATCTAAACCTACTTTAGCAATAGATATTGAATCCAAACTGACATACAAACTTTACCTTTGCTACTGCAATTGCTTTTTTCAGTATTGTCCAAATTGGAACATTGCTGATGCATTAGTCAAGAGAGAGCAGCACATTATGGGGCAGCACGGTGGCTCAGTGGTTAGCACTGCTGCCTCGCAGTGCCAGGGACTTGGGTTTGATTCCAACCTCAAGTGACCGCCTGTGTGGAGTTTGCACATTCTCCCTTTGTCTGCGTGGGTTTCCTTTGGGTGCTCTGTTTTCCTCCCACAGTCCAAAGATGTGAAGATTAGTTCAATTGGCCATGCTAAATTGCCCATAAGGACGTGTAGGTTAAGTGCATTAGTTAGGGGCAACAACCAGATAGGGGAATGGGTTTGGGTGGGTTACTCTTCAGAGGGTAGGTGTGGACTTGTTGGGCCAAAGGGCCTGTTTCCACACTGTAGGGATTCAAATTACAATCTGCAAAGGTTTCCCTCATCCATGTTTGACCTGATGCCAAAGGACTTCATGAGAATCTGTTGATGGCTTACAGGTCAACAATTTTCTGACTGTGCTATATAAACTCTGCTGGTCTGCCTTGTCCATTTTGACAGGGCATACTGACAGATGGCAATGAAGGAGTCTGGAATACTCATTGAAAGATGTGATTTCCTGCATATAACTGGAAAAGGCTGCTGCTTAACTAGTCTGTGGAACAGCACTCTAAATTATAAGCAGCATCTTCAAATATTACTGAGGAGCACTATGTCAGACTGACAAGACTGGATTTGCTGTGATCATGTAGCACTTTTGATATAACTTCATGATTTTTAAATTATTTCCGATTCAGTTAAGAGTCAAGAATCTTGTCGGTCTGGTTCACACACAAGCTATGCCAGATAAATCTGTCAGATTTCCTTGCATAAAGTGATCCAGATGGTAGTTTTTTTTAATTCCAGACTTATTATTTTAACGGATTTTAAATCCCCCAGAGTGTCATTAGTCCATTCTCTTGGATTACTAGTATTATAACATAACCACAATGCCACTGTACTCTTGGACAAATAGATGAATAAGATGACAAACACAAAATACTGTGATGCTGGAAATTTGAAGTAACATTGCAATTAGGGATAATTGAGCAAGACTGCTTATTGATGGTAGATTCAGATTTATGAATCTGAGACACATAGTTGCAATACTTTTGCATATCAATGTCAGTCCTAATGCAAATGAAAACACTTTTGGTAGAATTCTCCATGAAAATGAAGCATCAAAAAATATTTCTTCAGAAAAAATACTCCATGCTACATATCAACAAAATAAGAGTCACAGTATTTTTAGCATGAAATAGCACACCAACCAGCACATCCTATTTCAAATAAACATACTACATAGGCCTAATTCATATGCTTATTATTGGTCTTTCTAGGAATATGAATTATTTGTAGTCTTATTATGTGTTGCAGCTTCTAACAATCAACTGGAGACCTATTCAGCTAATTAGAACATTACATCGGGCTAATCTTTACTTCACAATTATTTGACTAAACATATTGTATTGCATAACTCACCCATTACAACTAGAGTAAAAACACTAAGCAAATTCTAGAAGCTTTTTCGAACATTTCCAAGAACTACCAGTTATAATATATGATAATGAGACATTGTTTGCCTTACACAAGGGAATGCAACAATTTCAGCTTCAACATAGAAAATAAGGTTTGTTGCATTTTCTTCATGAAAATGTATTAAAATATTCATTGTTGGTGATGAAGCCAAATAGGCATTTACAGTGTGATTTCAGCAATGACTTCAATTGAACCATTTTCTCAAAATACCTTATTTTGGTGCATCTTTTATGATTGTATGTTTTCCTTTCGTGGGTAAGAAGTGAATACGTTATATCATTATATCAATTAAATAGAATAAAATCCAATACATTTGATTTTACAGAATCAACTGACTGCTGAGGCATTTTATTCAAATACAAAACATCAAATGAATAGATAACTTTTTTTGTTAAATTCAAACATGCTTCGCAGAAATATTTGAATGTGCTTCAGGAAGAGATGTCTCGACTCCTCTCAAAAGTTCTAACTGGAATACAACACACAAAACAGAGTAGGTGTGTAAAATTAGAGAAAAGAGTACATGAGTTAAACGCTGTCTGAGAGACATGTTTTCTGATTAGTGAGCACCTGGCACCAGTACTGATCCAGGCTACACCCGAACTGGGCTGGGTTCAGTGTTCTTGCAAACTGTATAACTGTGGAATTAGAGAAAATTTAAAATCAAATAGTGGGGGGGCAAGGGATCAAATATGGAAAGGTGCGGTGGAGTAGGGAAGGAGAGAAAAATAGTAATTTGGAAAATGAGGGTCAGAGAATGGCAGGAAATGGCAGAGAGAGAAAAAAACTAGGAATATACCAATGATCAAGACATGATGCCACAAAGGTAACAAAACTAAAGGCTTTGAATCTGAATATACATACGACTCATAGCAATGAAATGAATCGATAACACACATAGAATTAAGCAAGTAGAATATGAAAGACATGACATCAGGATGACAAGAATTGGGATTTGCAGGAAAACAGGAAGTTAGATAAAGATGGAAGTATAGCCGGTTAATCAAGGATGCCATTACTGCAATAGCTGATTCAAAAGATTAGGAAGTAGAATCAGTTTGTCTGGAGACAAGGAATAATAAAGGAAATAATTCACAAGTGAAAGTGACATATAGGCCTCTGAACCCCAACCACAATGTGGGACAAAATATATGAGAAGAAATACTGGATGTTGTGATAAGGAATGGCAATAAACATGGATAACTTTCATCTCCATATAAACTAGAAAAATAAGATTGGCAATAATATATGGGCGAAGAATGCATGAAATGTTTTTATAAAGTACAGGCAGTCCACGACATGTCACCTTTTGTATGTTTTTTTGTATTCAGGCCACTAACGTGTACTCCCACCATCCTATCTGATGCCTGTGAGCCACCTTATGTTCTCACATGTTGTTCATAGTGCATGCTCACCACAATTGACATGAACTTTATCAGAAGTTAGCATTGCAGCCCTTCAACAATAAGCAGTGATCATGATGCTAATGGAAGTGGTGAGCATAACAAAAAATGAAATAGTATTACACTAATTCTTAAATTAAAAATAATAAATCATAGTAGGAAAGATTAACATGTAATTCCTATGGGATAAATTACACTGATATGAGTTACATAGCTGACCTTTATAATTTTATGGTCCCTATCGTCCTTAATTCACATTATTATGAGGAAAAAGATTCTCATTATAAGGCATTTTGATATAAGCTGCACTCTTCTGGTACAAAGTCCAATCTATAATTGAGAACCTCCTGAACACATTTTAGAAACAACTCGACAGCAGGTTATATTAGAATTGGTATTGTGTAAAGTGACAGAATAAGTTAGTGGTCAAGCACCACTAGGTGACAATAACCATAGTATGATTGAATTTTCTATCCAGTTTGAAAGGGAGAAGATTGGAACTGATGCTAGTAAATTTTAATCCCAAATATGGGAACCTACATGGGCTTGAAAGCTGAGCTAGCTGATGTGAGTTGACATACTGGGCTAGGGGATAGGTCAGTAGAGATACAGTGGTCAGATATTTCAGGGATATTTCAGAATGTGCAGAATGAATATATTCCTACTATAATGAAACATTCTAAAAAGAGGACCATGGTTAACTAACTAGTTAGGACCAGCATCAAACTTAAGGAAATGGCATGTAACTGTGCAAAGATAACTTACAAGTCAGAATATAATGAACAGTAGGAAATGCCAAAACAAATAATCAGAAGAAAGAAATTAAAGTAGAGTTGTGATAATGGATAGTAAGAAATTCTACAAGTACTTAAAGGGAGAAAGATTAAGTGAGTGTTGATCCTCCGGAGAGTGAGAATGGGGAGATAATCATAAATAATTAGGAAATGGTGAAATAAAATCAACAAATAATTTCTTCTGGTTTCATGATAAAGGATACAAAAAACACTCCAGCAACAGTTGAAAATTAGGAGGTGGAAGGAAGAGAGGTAACTAGTGAATTGACTAGTCATCAGATCAAGATGGATTTCATCCTCAGAGGTGGCTAATTATACTAATTTTCCAAAATTTCTGAAATCCACTCAATAAGAGAAGGACAGAGCATACAGGGAACTATAGACCCATTAGCTTCACAGAGCAAGTGTTAGAATCAATCACTAAAGAGATTATAACTACACACTTAGAAAGATACAAAATAATTGAGAAGAGACAGTACGGTTTTATCAAAGAGAAACCATGTTTAACCATTTTATTAAAACTCTTTCAAACAGTAACATGTTCTGTGAATAAAGAGGAGCTGTAGATGTACTGGCATTTCAAAAGGCATATGTTATAACTCACTTTGAAACATGTGCAGATTCCCATTATTCTCAGCACCACCATAATGTTAAAGAGTTAATCAAAGTATGAACAGTCCTTGATATGCTTGTCTGATAGAACTAAATGAACAGAAAATACATATAATGTTCCCGTACTTAACAAAGCTTTTATCTGTTACAACTTAGCCTTTTCTAACCACAAATAAACAGCTATGGACTATCAATGTATGACTCCATTAAAACTCCAACCTCTTTTAAAGCTCCTAAACACATATAGGTAGACAAAGAAAGATGAAAAGAAAGTCATATTATGGGTGGAGAGAAAATAAAACTGGGAACCACAGTTAAGTAGCACCAGTCCATAGTTCACTGAGATGATCCTTTCAGCTGGCCAGAACTTTCTATTCTTCAATCTCTTTGCTGCAGATTCCTTCATTTCTTCACAGGAGGCAGAGTGATTGCCATACTCTCTGAATATTCCATCAGTTACTCACAAGGGTAACAGCTTACAACAATTAAATAACTGGCTTCCTTCAGACTTTAGGTCTTTTTATTGCAGGGAGAAAAACAAACCACCTGTCCTTTTAGATTTGAAGGCTTTCACTTATATTGTTCACAGCCACAAGATGTCCAACTACCCAGGAACTAATTAAGAGCTGTCACAAGACTTATGAGTTCTGCCATTCATGAGTGGTACAATTGAACAAATCAGTCAACTAATTGTGTTCAGGAGGTTCTCAATATAGATTGGACTTTGTATTAGAAGAGTGCAGCTTATATCAAAATGCCTTGTAATGAGAATTTCTTCCTCATAATAATGTGAATTAAGGAAGATAGGGACCATAAAATTATAAAGGTCAACTAACCAACCTCACTCCATGTATACCCTCTGGTGCCTATCCATTTACAAACTGCTTTCCCCAGTGCATGAACAAAGCAACAGTGTAAACACCACATACAATGTGTTTCAATGACTAGTTTTTAAAAGTGCAGCAATTCCTCCCATAATCCTTGGTTTTATAGCAATCCGTTTTCCATTTCCGTTAACAATCAAAGGTACAGAAAATAAAATGATCTGGTATTTACACATTTGATAATATTTCACATCTATGGTCATTGCAGAAATCAAAAATTCATATTGTAGAGGGAACCATATTTGCAGGGATAGAAATTTGGCTAGGTGGCAGAAAAATTGGGATGTGCATAAGTGGTCCTTTGTCTGATTGGCAGAATGTAACAAATGGGGTTCCATAAGTGTTGTGCTTGGGCTTCAATATTTTAAAATTTACATCAATGACTAAGATGAAGGAAGTGGAGGCATGATGGTGAACTTCACAGGCAATTGAAGAAAGACAGAGTAGAAAAGTATATTGCGAAGAAAAAGAAGGATATTGTAGATTGATATAGATATGTTGAGCGAGTCGGTTCAAACTTGGCAGACAGGTATAATGTGGGAAAATGCACATTTGTTCACTTAAACAGTAAGAATATAAATGCAGAATATTGCTTAAATGGAGAACAACTACTGAATTCTGAGCTTCCGTGGGTTTTCGGTGTTTTATGAGTCACAAAAGGTTAAGATGCAGGCATTTACTCATAAGGGCTAATGGGATGCTAGCCTTTATTGTGAGAGGAATTGAACATAAAATAAGGATATGATACATCAGTTACACAGGGCATTACTGAGATCACATTTCAAATACTGCATAGAGAAGGCAGTGGAAGTGGAATCATTCAATATTTTTGGGCAGAGGTGAGTAGAATCTTGTTCTGCAGGGAATTAAGGGTTATAAGAGATAAATGGGATTGTGGAATTTAAAACACAAACAGATCAGCCATGACCTTATCGAATGAGGGAGAAGGCTTAAAGGACCAAATGGTTTATTTCTGATCCTATTCATATGTTCATATGTATGTAACTCGTTTGGCAGCAAGTTCATTTGACTCTCTTTTCTGAATGCTCTGTTTCATAGATTTCCACAGGTACTGCCACTGTTGTGATTCACCTTTAAATAGGTATACTTATGCCTTCTGTTCACATAACTAAGGAGAAATGACACAATATATCATGCGATTAAAATTTAATCTCAGTTTTGTTGTGAAGAAGTGACGAATTCGACATATATACAAATTCTCCAATCATGCAATAACATAATTAACTGCTCAAATTCTTTATAAATGTACCCTTGCATGTTTTTATGTTGACTAATTCATCATGTTCAGGTTGGCACCATGATGTTTATCTGCTAAGTAAACACACAACAAAGAAAAACACAATATTCACCTCTTTATCACCCAAGGACATGCTCTCGATCTATTTAAACTTGGTACTCGCCAATAAATGGTACTAGACTCCTCACAAAGCTTCAAAATGCATAAGCTTCACACCAGGGATCACTGGACTCTGGCCAATTATTACATCACACCTGCCTCTTCAGCTGAGACTCACTCAGCATGGCATGAGCCAGAGATGAAACCTCTGACCATTCACTACCACCAGAATACTGGGGTAAATTACATTGTTATTATTTTACCATCACCGTACTATGTTATAATTCAAAGTAACGTACATTATCCTCTCAAAGTCACGCTTTCGGCATGCAGCTGAATTGCATTTTCACATGTTGGATGATCATCTAGTTCAATGACATTTTCTAAGTTCTCTAAGGGAAATATAACATGAATGTTTGCCACATTGCCTAGAATAGCACTGCTGTATATACAAATAACGTTGTGAGTTTAATAGCACATTGAGAGCCAACTACATATTTGTTGTATTACAAATGAAATAAAAATGGCTGGCAATTGCAATGGCAATGTGAAGAATGTTGATACAGGCCTCTGAGGGTGGAACCTATGGGATCTCTAAGTTAGAATGTGTTTATTTCCAGGTTCTTTACATTACAATCAATCCCATGAGGCAGAAACAAATACTAGGTAAGCCAACCTCAGTTGGAGCACCAATACTGTAATCATTCAATGTGCTTTGCTTTAAAAACACTTACATTAATCATCTTGATGTACTTTTCTCTAGAGTCGTCATATTAGCATAAACATAGAAATGAGGAAAAAGACTGAGTATGCCAGAATAAAAACAAGACAAAGCACTTCTTTCTCATTCATATCGAGCTGAATGCATTACACTTCTCCATCTCGGATGACTTCAGAAGATTTGTTCTTGAAAATTCCAGTGAGGATATATAAACATTAAAGTCCTCATTGTTATGTAGTTGTTACAGTTGAATAATATTTTAAAATTGCCTAATTTAAGACTAACACTCTTTCATGAATTTTCTTTGGTAATAAAAAAAGGTCTAACTGTTTGTATTTGCTTACCTCTCAAAACACAATGTGTATAAACTCTAACCATCATGATAGTGTTTTATTTTCATATTGTTTCAATAAACCAACATCATTGTGATTCCATTGAGCAAAGTTGACTGTGAAAGAGAGATTAAAGAGATTTTGATGAACTAAACCAACTGGAACAATGTAAGCAACTGAGTCAAAAATCTGCATAACCATAATGTACTCAGATACAGAAAGCAGGAAACATTGGCACACAACACATATTAGTAAAGCAGGGAAGGAAAACATTTGTATGCATTATTGACAATTCACTTAGTATGTAATCAGTATGAAGATATCATCAGCAAAGCTGATCAAGCACTGACAAGCAGCTCAAAGACACTTGATTCTCAATGTTTTGATGCTATATCAACAATGGTTAGGATATGCTTATAACATTGCACACTTATTAGAACTCAAAATTAACACAATCAAAAATATTCTGGTAGGATTGTAGGGAGAATCCAGCCCCCTCTGTTTGATTAGAAAAAAGAAAACAAAATCCCTGATTTTTCAAAAAAACTCACAATATGTATTATCCAACATGGATCACACTTGCAAAAGTATTCAACAAGTACATAAAATTAGCATTTTAGATAAGAGACTTTTTTTTCTCTATAAGGAGAAATTTACAGAATAGGCCCCAATTTACAATGACTTCTGAAGTTAATCATGGAATTAGATCGTTAGAGGTCAACATTTGATTTCTGTTGCGATTATCTGTGATGGTGCTATTTATTGAACCAAGTTAGTCAGCATTTAATAAATATGCTTCGTAAAGATTACATTCATTATCTTTGGAAGACTAGGATAAATTTCATAGAATGGTATT
The DNA here is from genome assembly GCF_020745735.1 of Hemiscyllium ocellatum. Taxonomy (NCBI): domain Eukaryota; kingdom Metazoa; phylum Chordata; class Chondrichthyes; order Orectolobiformes; family Hemiscylliidae; genus Hemiscyllium; species Hemiscyllium ocellatum. The sequence continues at coordinate 51,218,726 of NC_083402.1, forward strand.
TTTCTGGAGATTATACATTCTTGTCACCTTGGTTATGCAATTGAACAGGGTTATGTTCAGTTCGTAAGGGCAAACTATATTGCCTCTAAAGGCATTTTCCAGTTCAACATTACCTTATATCTAAAAGATTTGATTTATTAACTAGTGAATGAAGATTGATGTTTTTGAGGTGATGAAGTTTTATCTAGAAGTCCCAAAGCAAGAAAATAAAGTATGTTTATACTGTCTATTTGTGGTTGACAATTTCAAATATTTGGTAACAGTCATACATCTTTGGCAAAAGTTTGTGGGTCCAATGTAGATCAACATTCCATTGGGGGTGGGCTATGTTGTCATAAGTGTCATTCTGGAAGGACCCGTTTGGACACGAGCAAAATAGTACATAACCTGGAAATTGAAATTAAAGAGAAAATGTTCAGCAGATCAGGCAACATCCATGGAGAGAAAGAGAAATAATATTTCAGTTGATAACTTTTCACTGGAAGATGTATTTGGTATTAATAATATTGGATAGTGAGCAGTTCATTTTTAAGGTATTGTCCATTGTTATTGCATGGAATCTGAGTGCATTCAAATAAGTAGTTATGGAAGTTGCAAAATACTGGCATGGGTGACCTCAGGGGACATCAATAATACAAAGGGGACATACAAAGCTGGTGTGGGGAAATCTGAGTTGGTATGGAGGATCTATAGGTTCATTAGGGTGAAATGGGCTATCTGGGGGACATTGGATGTCATGAGATGTGGAAGGGGGAGAGAATGTGAAAAGGTGCAGGCTGTGATTTATGGACCTTTAAACTCTGAGAGGTGGATTACTGAGTTGCATCTACTCCAATAATGCCACAGTCTGTGAGTAGGGATAAGGAGTTCTGTGATACTCCAAATTCCACCATTAATCGGGTTATAGCCAAGTTGGGTTGTAAATCTTAATCTTAGTATTTGATTGTCAGAGAGATATCATGGAGAAAGTGAGGACTGCAGATGCTAGAGAGTCAGAGTTGAAAAGTGGGGCACTGGAAAAGCACAGCAGGTCAGGCAGCATCTGAGGAGCAGGAGAGTCGGTGTTTCGGGCATAAGTCCTTCATTAGGAATGTGGAGGGGGTGATGGGGGATGAGAGATAAATCGAACGGTGGGGGTAATGCAGAGAGGAAAGTAGCTGGGAAGGCGATAGGTAGATGCTGGTGGGGAGTGATTGTGATAGGTCGGTGAGAAGTTGGAGCAGATAGGTGGGAAGGAAGATGGACAGGTAGGACAGTTCAAGACAGTGGTGCCAAGTTGGAGGATTGGATCTGAGATGAGGTGGGGAAGGGGAAATTTGAAAACTGGTGAAATCAATGTTGATGTTGTGTAGTTGGAGGGTCCCAAGATAGAAGATGAGGTGCTCTTCCGCCAGGTGGGGGGTGGCTAGGAATTGGTGATGGAGGAGGCCAGGATTTGCATGTCTTTGATGGAGTGGGAGGGGGAGTTGAAGCAGTTGGCCACTGGGCAATGGGGCTGTTTGGTATGTGAGTCTCAGAAATGTTCCCTGAACCAGTCCGTGAGTTGCCATTCTGTCTTCCTGATGTAAACGAGACTATATCGAGAGCAACGGACACAGTAGATGAGGTGTTTGGATGTGTAGAAAAATCTCTGATGGATGCGAAAAGATCGTCAGAGACCTTAGATGGAGGTGAGGGGGAGGTGTGGGTGCAGGTTTTACGCCAATTACGGAGGCAAGGAAAGGTGTCAGGTGTGGAGGGCAGGTTGGTGGTGGGGCATGGACCTAACAAGGGAATCACAGAGGGAATGTTTTTCTGTAGAATGCAGATAGGGGTGTGGAGAGAAATAGATTTTTGGTAGTAAGGTTTGATTGTAGTTGGCAGAAATGGCAGAGGATAATACATTGTATTCAGACATTAGTGGGGTGAAAGGTGGGGACCAGGGATTCTATCCTTGTTGCAGTTGGAGGGGTGGGGTTCAGAGACAGAGGTGCAGGATGTGGAGGAGATGCAATGGCGGCCTTTGTTGATCACGTGGGAGGGGAAATTGTGGTCCTTGAAATAGGAGGCCATCTGGGATGTCCCAGAGTGGAATTGCCGCTCCTGGGAGAAGATACAGCAGATGTAGAGGAATTGGGAGTAAGGGATTCTGTTTTTACAGGAGTGGGGGAGGTGGAGGGAGGTGTAGTCCTGTAACTGTGGGAGTCAGTCGGTTTGAAATGGAGGTCCATGTTGAAACGATCACCAGAGATGGAGACAGAGAGATCCAAGAAAGTGAGGGAGGTGTCCAATATGGTCCAGGTGAACCTGAGGTCAGGGTGGAAGACATTTGTCAAGTTGATGAACTGTTCAACCTCCATGTGGGAGTACGAAGTGGTGCCAATACATTCATCAATGTGGTGGAGGAAAAGGTGGGGGGCTCTGTCAGTGTAACTGCAAAAGATGGACTGTTCCATGTATTCTACAAAGAGGCAAGCATAGCTGGGGCCCATGTGTGTGGCCATGCGAGGATTTGCAGGAGAAGTTGTTGAAGGCGAGGGCCAGTTCTGCCAATCGAATGAGTGTTTCAGTGGAGGAGTACTGATTGGGGTGGCGGGAGAGGAAGAAACAGAGATATCTTAATAAGTAGCCAAATTAAGTTACCCACAACAGGTCTACTCTTGCTTTCAGAGGGAATGATACATCTGTAATAACTCCCTGATGTCCTAGTAATTATGCCTCACCTAATTTGGTTGTAAATATCACAATCATGAAATAAACCTTTACATTATCCAAGAAAATTATCCTCTTTTTAGATACTCTCCAATGTTGCAGCCTCTTCTAATCCCTAGACAGACTCAAGACAAAGCAAAGACTAAGGAAGATTTGTGGCAGCAACTTACTGCAACCTCATTCATTCATTCATGAGGTGTGAGAGTTGCTAGCTAAGGCAGAGTTAATTTCTCATTCCTAATTGTCCTGGAGAATGTGGCAATGAGTTTCCTTCTTGAACAATTGCACTCCACAAGGTACCTGTAGCCATCTGGGAAAATAAAATGTGGTTAATATGGTGCAGTTTTGACCCTCTGCATGAGGAACAGAAATCTAGAAAATCATCCCTCCCTTTAAGAGCATGACCATTTTAAGAAGACCCAGTTAGAGATCCAAAGTGATGGCAATCCAGTAGGTCTACCCGAGTAGGACCCAGGCAAAGTAGTACATTCACCCTTCCTTTCTTAACAATTGTGATAAACATTGGTAGTTGTAGATCCCTGGAATTGCTGTGTGATAGTTTAATTGAGTAAGGAAGATGACCAAGGGAAAAGGACAATGAGGATTTCAACATACAGAGCATTCCCCTGCAGCTATGGACATGCACACTGCCATAGTGTAGGCCTCCGCGAATGTCTCAGGAGGCTTACCTGTGGAGCAGAGCCTGGTCTCGGAGTTTGTGAAACTCCGAGAGAAAATTGATTCAGCGATGGAGGAGACCCGGGCCAGGCTTGAACCGATCTCAGCCATGCTGCATAAGCATGACCAGGAGATCCAGCATCTTAGGTGGCACATTATGGGGGTGGAGCAGCAGATCACGGCTTCCAAAACTGTGGCAGAATCCTCAGAAGGCCAGGTCCAGGCCCTGGAACGGCAGCTATGAGCCTTAATGGAGCAGGTCGACGACCCCAAAAATTGATGCTGTCGGAACAACATCCGCCTGATCGAATTGCTGGAAAGGGAGGAAGAAGGCCAGCTAGTCAGTTCTTTAGAGCAATGAATCTCGCAATTTTTGAGGCTGGAAATCGGACAAAATGGGTGCAGGTTGAGCGGGCCCACTTGGTCACAATGCACAGGCCCAGGATGGACCAGCATCCCCACCTGGTCCTAGTGCAACTCCAGCACTATGGAGATACACAAATGATGTTGGAAGTTTCTAGAACACTGGAGAAGTATCCACAGCCCCTGATATACCAAGGATTAAGAGTTATGTTTCTCCAAGACTTTTCTACGGCAGTGATTTGCAAGTGGAAGGCTTTTGATGAGGTGAAAAGGAGACTGAGGGACTTGAATATTCAGTACTCTGTAAGATATCTGGCAATATTATGTTTCAGCCACAGAGGTCTGTGTTCAATTTTGACTCTTAAGAAAAGGCAAAGAACTCCCTGGACACCTTAAAATAGATTGGCTGGCTCAAATAATATGGACCATAGTGTACACTTTATTTTTTCTGTCCCTGATGAAGAGCTCCTACCCGAAACATCAGTTCTCCTGCTCTTCGGATGCTGCCTGACCTTCTGTACTTTTCCAGCACCACTCTAATCTTGACTCTAACTCCAGCATCTGCAGTCCTCACTTTCGCCTTTCTCTGTGGTTTGCCTAGTTTACCTGGTTTTGTTATTTTAATATGTGGGAGACCCTTTTTTCTCTTTCTCTCTCTTCTCCCTTCTTTCTCTCCTTCCATTATCCTATATTTTTCTTTTACATTTGTCTCTCTTGGTATGGGAGGAGGGGGGTGCGCAGGGGGCTGTTTTTTGGCTCCATCGGCCTCTTTGAATTCAGTACTGCAGAATTTGGGAACAAAGCCATTTCTAATCATGCGAAAGTGTACATGGAGGTTAAGGCCGGTGGTAATGGGACAGGCTCGTAGCATTGGTGCATGGATCCTTTTCTCCTGAAGGATAGCAAGTTTACTGAGTATTATATACGGGAATTGAACATTTTTGGGGGGCATTAATTTGGGCACGGCCAGTAATCAATCGGGGTTCTGGGAGACTACGCAAGGGGTCTGATTATATGTTACTCGGCGACCCAGAAGCAGCAGAGGGAGAGTAGCAGCGTATGCTTGAGGTCCAGCTGAAGGCAGCTGAGACAGTATACTTTGAAAGATCGTCTGTAACCAGGGTTACAGCGGTTTCAGCCCTCAGGGCTGCTCTGAAAGCTGCACTCACCGAGACAGCAAAGAGGAAGATTTCCTTTGCAAACAGAGGTGTTTCGGATCTGGTGATAGACAGGGTAGATAGCTGGTGTATCTGGCCAGAAATAAGAGTGCCCCTCACCCCCTCCCAATCTGTCACATCCGTCAGAGAGTGTGCTGGTACTCTCACTTGCAATTCCAAAAAGATTAACACAGCATTCAGGAAATTCTACTCTGAGCTGTACCGGTCAGAGGGCTATGAGGACAGATTGGCAAAGATGGAGTCCTTTTTTAAGATCTCAGACCTCCCAGTTGTAACTTTAGAGCAGACGTCTCTTTTGAATGCCCCCCCTGAAAATCCAAGAGATACAGGAAGTGGTGAGGCAGCTCCAGAGCGGTAAAGCGCTCTGCCCAGACGGATTTCAGTGCAAGTTTTATAAGGAGTTTATAAACATGCTGGTTGGGCCAATGTTGGATATGTACAATCATTTGTACAGTCAGGATTGCCTCCCATCTTCTCTGAGAGAAGCAAATATCTCTCTTATTGTCAAGAGAGGGAAAGCCTCTTCGTACAGGCCAAAAATATTAATGATCTGGACGAAGGGACTGAGGGCATTCTGGTGAAGTTTGCCAATGATACAAAGTTCTGATTTGGAGATGTCGGTGTTGGACTCGGGTGTACAAAGTTAAAAATCACACACCAGGTTATAGTCAAACAGGTTTAATTGGAAGCCCACTAGCATTCGGAGCGACGCTCCTTCATCAGGTGGTAGTCAAAGTTAGGCAGAAAGGCAGGTAGTACTGAGGAGGTGAGGAGGCTGCAGAAAGACTTAGACAGTTTAGGAAAGTGAGCAAATGAAATTCAACGTGAGCAAATGTGAGGTCTTGTAATTTGGAAAAAAAAATACTGGCATGGACTATTTTTTAAATGGTGAGAAAATTCATAAAGCCATAGTACAAAGGGATCTGGGAGTGCTAGTCCAGGATTCTCTAAAGATTAACTTGAAGGTTGAGTCCATGATTAAGAAAGCAAATATAATGTAGTCATTTATCTCAAGAGGGTTGGAATATAAAAGCAGTGATGTGCTTCTGAGAGTTTATAAAGCTCTAGTTAGCTCCCATTTAGAATAGTTTATCCAGTTTTGGACCCTACACCTCAGGAAGGACATACTGGCACTGGAGCATGTCTAGCGGAAATTCACACGGATGATCTCTGGAATGGTAGGTCTAGCATACAATGAATGGCTGAAGATCTTGGGATTGTATTCATTAGAGTTGAGAAGATTGAGGGGAGATCTAATAGAAACTTACAAAATTATGCATGGCTGAAAAAGGGTGGGCGCTGGGAAGTTGTTTCCATTAGGTGGGGACACTAGGACCCTTGAACCCTTAGAATTAGAGGGGGTCAATTTAGAATGGAAATGAGGAGACATTTCTTCAGCCAGAGAGTGGTGGGCCTGTGGAATTCATTGCCACGGAGTCAAGGCAGAGATTGATAATTCTGGATCTGGCAAGGAATTAAGGGCTACGGGGAGAGTGCGGGTCAGTGGAGTTGAAATGCCCAACAGCCATGATTAAATGGTACTTTGGACTCGATGGACTGAATGGCCTTACTTCCACTCCTATGTCTTATGGTCTTATATCGCGATTAAACGTGGATTTTAAAATGTTGTCGAAAATGCTGGCATTGAGGTTGGAGAAGGTCTTGCGCTCCATCGTAAAGAGGGACCAGACAGCTTTTATTAGGAGTTGCAGTTCTTCTAATAACATTAGAAAAGTACTGAATATGGTTCAGGTATGCCAGCAAGGGTTGATTCAAGGCTTGGTAGTTTTCCTGGATGCAGAGAAAGCGTTTGACCTGGTGGAGTGGCTGTACCGCTTGTATGCCCTGAAACCTCCCTGGTCTTGGAGGGGTCTTTGCTAGGTGGGTGGCAGTATTATATAGAGTCACTAAGGCAGCTGTTCTCACTAATGGTATAAGGTCTGACAATGTTAGTGTTGGTAGAGGCAGTCAACAAGGGTGCCCCCTTTCAACATTGCTATTTACATTGGTGATTGAGCCTTTGGCAGAGGACATCTGGAGGGACCCAAATATAATAATCCCGGAGGTAAGATCAGAAGGACATAAGATCACCCTTTATACAGATGACATTCTTCTTTTTCTAACTAACCCTACAAATCCGTGCTCCGTTTAATGCAAGTGAGTAATTTATTTGGTTCCTTCTCAAGGTATAAAATTAATTTTATGAAGTCACACAGAGGGTGGTACATGTATGGAATGAGCTGCCAGAGGAAGTGGTGGAGGCTGGTACAATTGCAACATTTAAAAGGCATTTGGCTGGGTTGATGAATAGGAAAGGTTTGGAGGGATATGGGCCAGGTGCTGGCAGGAGGGACTGGATTGGGTTGGGATATCTGGTCGGCGTGGATGGGTTGGACCGAAGAGTCTGTTTCCATGCTGTATATCTCTATGATTCTCTGATTTAAGTCAAAGGCCTTGCCTGTGGGGAGGTTTTGTTAGAGTACCCGATCTTGGGTTGGAATCCGGTTCCATTTCAGGTGGTTCAAGGGAGGTTTCCTGTACTTAGGCATTTTTATCACCCCAGCCTTTGATCAATTATATAAAGCTAACTTTGTGCAGTTGTAAGAGAAGATAAGACAAGACCTTCAACACTGGGACGATCTTCCGATATTCTGATTGGGTAGAATAGTTCTGGTCAAAATGAAGGTTTTTCCTCGTTTATTATATCCCATGTGAATACTGGCTTTGATGATGCCCAAGCAAGCATTAAAAGAGTTGGCTCGGCTCTGTTATCTGGCGTCATAGACGGTCTCTTATTAAGCTCGCCAAATTGCAGCTCCCACAGGGGATGGGGGGTGTGGACTTTCCAGATTTTAAGAAATATCAATTAAGTTCCCTATTATCCTATGTGGTTGATTGGGCTTGACGGGACATGAGGTCAATTTGGCTGGACATCAAGGCCTCCCAGGTAAAATGCCCCCTTATTAATTTGGTGTTTATGGACAAGATGAGGACTGTTATGGAGCATTGCAGAAACCCGATTGTCCTTAACATAGTTAAGGCATGGAGAATAATGCGACAAAGTGTGGGCAATTCAGGAGAAACTTCCCCTTTTACTCCCATAGTAGGAATGTCAAGATTCCAGCCAGGATCAATGGATCAGTGAGAAACTGTCCATCATACCTGAGAAGAAGTAGGAAATCTCCACCTGGGCTTCAGGGAGCTGGAAACCCCTAGAAGAGGCAGGTAGCCAATACTTAAATCATAAAACAAAAGCAGGAAAATTCAGAATGAGGACAAAAATAGTTTAACAGCATTGTCGCAAAATGAAACACTGAAACTGAAACTGAGCAAAAGAACTTGCTATCACATTCAGTGAATGCAATTGTCAATTATGTTATTAACAAGCATTGTTGAAGATGTTCTAAAACTTTTACATCAGCCAGAAATAGAATTTAAAGCTTTATGGAAGAATTCAATGTATTTTTACAGAAATACAGAGATAAAGGACTGATAAATAATGGAAAGCTGCAACTTTGTTGAGGTACAGAGTCAAGCATGATCTACAGTCATTCAAGTTTAAACAGCATTGCTGGTTGCAAAAATACAACCTTAAGTAGAAAAGCAAATTTCTCACAGCATTGTAATCATATAGATTTAAAGGGCCCTCACATATTAGTAAGCAAAATGAAAAGACATAGAACAAGACATAATACTTATCAACAGATTCAAAGTCAGAAATGGACCACATAGAACAAGATCAATCTTTATGGAGGCAATAATTCTTAGACACAGCATTGTCTCAAATTGAAACACTGAAACTGAAATTGAGCAAATGAACACTCAGATGATCAATTGTAGATGATGTTATCAGCGGGCAAAACATCAAAAAGTGCTATCATCTTTGAATTTGTTTGAAAAGCTTTTAATAATTATTCAATTTCAGAACAAATAACATTTTTGAATGAGGAAGATTTAATAGGTGATTCCAAGAGAATCACAAGACAATTTTTGTTATACACTTTAAAAATTAGTGAAAAGCTGTGAATATTGAGCCTTAAAATTAAAATTCATTGGAGAAAGAAGAACAAAATATGACCCATCAAGCTAGATTTCAGACTGGAATCAGAATTGCCCAGTAATAACATCAGCTGGGATCAGGGCACTGCCTTATCATTCCAATTATTAAGAATGAAGAAGCAGAAAGATTATATTCTAGTACTGGTGGCTAATACCACAATTTTCTAACAATGTTCACCTGGGAAAATACCATATTAGAAGACTTAGATATGTCACTCTTGGTCTCCTCATTGAAGTCATTGCTATGGATCATACAGAAGCTAAGTCACTAATCACATTCTTCCAACTTGAAAAGTCTTATTTGTCTCTAATCTTATCTTATTGCCCATTAATTATTCTTTGTCCATGATAAATCACTATTGATTAGATTTAACATGATTGTTGAAATATTGAGTTCATATACACTCCCATTTCCATATTGTCCAGACATTCCTCTTTTACCATCATATATGAAAGCATAAGCTACGATTGCTGAAAAAGTAATTTTACTGCCTTAATGAAAGTTCAGCAGCCAATCACAATGGTATCCCTCAGTGTTTCTCAATTAACTTAAACCCAAGTAACTGGCATCTCTTTCAGGACCTTTTTTTTTAATACAGCAGTGGATGGTATGATGAAAGCTGCAGTCAAGTGAGACAGTCCCAATTTAATAATAAAACTGTTAACTTTCATATGAAGCAAAGCAAGAACATCTTTGGTGGGGGAATAACCTCCAAATGTAAAAACACAGCAAAATGTTATCAACAGTGTTAATTTTGTATCAGTTGTGGAATGCTTTTCACTAGTGAAAGGTTCAGCTTCCAGTATACAACATATCTTTTGTACAACAGCCACAATAACAGCAGGTCACTCCAGAAGATGGTGTCATAGTGGTCACGCAATGGGAGTGTGATCCACAACCTGAGGCTTACAATGTGGTTTCAAAACTCACCTGAGCATCAGGCTGAATTTAAATTCAGTTAGGAGTCAGTGGGGTCTGGAGATCAGAGTTGAGACTGTGTTGCTGGAAAGCCACAGCAGGTCAGGCAGTATCTGAAGAGCTGGAAAATCCTGATGAAGGGCTCCAGCCTGAAACATCGATTTTCCTCCTCCTCAGATGCTGCCTGACCTGCTGTGTTTTTCCAGAAACACACTCTCAATTCTGAATTTAAATTCAGTCAACAAGTCTGAAATTGGAAAGCTGAAACACAGCAATTATGGCTATGTAATCTTTGTTGATTGTTATTAAAAACCCATCTGGTTTACTAATGTCCTTTAGGGATGAAATCTGTCATTCCTACTTGGTCTGGCCTGCATGTGGCTGCAGACCCACAGCAATGTGGTTGACTCTTAAGGACAATTAGGAATGGGCAACAAATACTGACTTTACCAACGACTCACACATTTCTTGAAAAAAAACAAATAAAGATTTGAATTAAGACTTGTTTTGAATAATAATATCAGATAAATGTATCAAGAATAGAATATGGAAATCCAGGATATTTAATTCAGCTAGCGTAGTGAGACAACACCAAAAGTTATTGAAACAATTAAATGAAGGGTTCTCTATATAATGGCTGTGGAGACATGTTTTACACAAATAAACCTCAATATGGTCAGCTAGTGACTGCTGCATAAACAGCAAGTGGAAGGGATGGGTTAAAGACTCATTGAGCCCTCTACAGAAACTATTGAAAATAATGCAGCCAGTTTCCTATTCAGATTTCATGTAGTAATGTTCCAGACCCTCAGTATCGATAGACATTGTGCTGCAGGGAGGGCCATAGGGAGGATTTCCATTCAGAGTGGCCATTACTTTATTATTGGACCACCCTTCCCTTGTCCAGCCATTTCCCTGACTAGCACTAACCAATTCTTCAATTGTAACAGTATTCATGGCCTGAAATATTTGTGATGTCTGTGTTTCACAGCAGGGTGCAACTAAAATGTTTAAATCTACTGACCTTGTATTGTCATCTATAGTCAAGTCATTTCAAAGCACATGCACAAGGGACAAGGGGGCAGTGGCCCCATTAGCACAAGCACTACAACTGTATTATTGACCACATTCCATTAATTCATATTCTCATCATACAATGGAGGTGAGAGAAGGGGAGGGAAGCACTATAGAGGTTAATACTACAGTGGCCAACCAGAAACGCATGAAACATTTTTGTGGTCAAAATGACTTCTTTGCTCAATATCAACCATTCATGCACTCACTTGAGCAGAAAAGCAAACTGGAAATTTGACTGTTGCACAGAAAGAGATAAAAACACTGGTCACTGCAGCAGAAAGAAAGTTTAATTATGTTTCTGAAGTAAAGGTACAATTTAGGTTTCTGGATTCACTGATATAATTTGTGAGACATTGGTGAGATACAAGGAATTAGATAAAAAATAAAAGAGAGAACACAAAGGGGAAGAATGACTTGGAGATGCCGGTGTTGGACTGGACTGTACAAAGTTAAAAATCACACAACACCAAGTTATAGTCCAACAGGTTTGTTTGGAAGCATTAGCTTTCGGAGCACTGCTCCTTTATCAGGTGGTTGTGGAATATAAGATTGTAAGACACAGAATTTATAGCAGAAGTTTCAGTATGATGTAACTGAAATTATAGATTGAAAAAGACCTACATTGTTTATTAAGTCTCATCATTTAGAATGAACATGTTAGTTTCAGTTCTTTCATGTGTAAATCGCAGAACATTTAAAAGTTATATTCTCAAGGAAACTTTAACAATAGGTACCATGTCGGCCCAGGTAATGCATTGAAGGTGTGAGCTGCCCTGTGTGAGGCTGTCTGTGCCACAATGTTCAGACTGATTCTAATCTAAAAAATGCATTCAGAGAATCTTACCTGGAATCATGCAGTTTTTGAGCAAATTAAAATGTAATTCTGCAAGTACAAGTTCACCCCACAAACTTATGTGTGCATGTGTCTGTGTGTGGGAGGGGGGGTGTGGGGTGGGGCACAGGTTATGAGTGTCTGTGAGAGACAGTGTGAGAAAGGGGAAGGATAGAAGTGAAGAGAGAAAGAGGCAATGATAAAAAAAGGGAACAAAAAGGAATTAAGAGTGAGATCAGAAAGAAGGAATAGGAGGTGGAGGATAAGAATCATCACAATAAAAAAGAAAGAAGTAAGAAAGAGCAGGGAGGAAAAAGAATGAAATTACAAAGGGAGTTAATGGAATTAGGGAGATGCAGAGAGCAGGAGCCAATAATTCAAGAGTGGGAAACTGGGAATTGGAGACAGATGAAGAAAGCATGAATGTATGAGGTAAAGCGATTTTTTAAAAAAATCATTCATGGAACATGGGCATCACTGGCTAAGTTAGTGTTCGTTGTCAATCTCTAACCGGCCTGGATCTGGGTGGCTTGCTTGGCCATTTCAGAAGACAGTTAAGAGTCAATCACAATGCTGTGGGTTTGGAGTCACCTGTAGGCCAGACCAAGTTAGGATGGAAGATCTTCCTCCCTCGACAGGAATTAGTGAACCAGATTTATTTTCACAACCATCAACAGCACGGTGGGCAGCATGGTGAGTCAGTGGTTAGCACTGCTGCCTCACAGCACCAGGGTGCCAGGTTCGATTCCAGCCTCGGGTGACTGTCTGTGTGGAGTTTGCACATTCTCCCCGTGTCTGCGTGGGTTTCCTCCGGGTGCTCCGGTTTCCTCCCACAGTCCAAAACATATGCAGGTCAGGTGAATTGGCCAAGCTAAATTGCTCATAGTATTAGGTGCATTAGTCAGAGGGAAATGTGTCTGGGTAGGTTACTCTTTGGAGGGTCAGTGTGGACTTGTTGGGCCGACGGGCCTGTTTTCACACTGTAAGTAATCTAAAAAGTAATCTAATCTAAAACAGTTGTGAAATTATGCTAGATGTTCATGGAATTCAAAGTTCACCATGTGCTATAATAAGATTTGAATCCATGCCTTCAGAACATTAGGCTGGAGTACTAGGTTAGTGGTTCAGTGATATTACTGCCATGCCAAATGAGACAACGGGAGAGATGAAGAAGACAGAATAAGAGATAGCAAATAATATGCATGGCACAGAGAAAGAGATTAGGTGATGTGCGACCAATTCCATGCTTCAGCTTAATGATCACAACATTTTGTTATATAATGCTCATGTGAGGCACTTTGGAATCGTTCAATAAAATAACATTAATATATAAATGTTATTATTGTCATTATAATAGAAGTTTGCCAAAAGTCATTGATGACTGAGGTGTCTTGCAATAATATACATGACAATCAGATTGCAGAAATTCATCAAAGATCATGATACAACATTTTGCAAACATATGACTATTTTCATTTAGAAGGATAAGGGCAGCAAGGATTGCTAGAATGTTCCATAGGAACACTACCACCTGCAAGTTCTCCTCCAAGCCACTTACCAGCCTGACTTGGAAATACATCGTAATTCCTTCAGTGTCACTGGGTCAAAATTCTGGAATTCACTCCCTACCGGCATTGTAGGTCAACCCACAGCAGGTGGTCTGCAGCTGTTCAAGAAGGCAGCTCAGTGACACCCTCTCAAGGGCAACAGATGCACAAGGAGAGATTGACTAGGTTCGGATTGTCTTCGCTGGAGTTCAGACAAATGAGCGGGGATCTCATAGAGACTTATAAAATTCTAACAAGACTAGACAAGGTAGATGGTGAGTGTGTCCAGAACTGAAGGTTCAGGGTAGACCATTTAGGATAAAGATGAGGAAACATTCCTTCTCCCAGAGAGTGGTGATGCTGCAGAATTCATTATCACAGTAAGGAGTTGATGCCAAAACATTGAATGTATTTAAGAGGTGGCTAGATTTAGCACTTGGTACAAATGGGATCAAAGGTTTTGGAGAGAAAGCAGAGTTAGACTAATGATTTGGATGATCAGCTATGATCATGATGAATTGTGGAGCAGGCTCGAAGGGCCGAATGGCCTCCTCCTGCTCCTATCTTCGATACTTCTACATTTCTATGTAACTAGGAATGAATAATAAATGCTGGCCAGTGAGCAATGCCAGTGCCCCATGAGTAAATTTTAAAAGTTACCTGATATCAATTTAATATGAAAATTGAGAGAGCATCAAACTTAATTCAAATTTAATGCTTTATGTGAAACTCCAAATCACAATTGAAGCACCTTTGCAACAATTCAGACAAGCCAAAATAAACTTAATTAATTCTTGCTGCATTCTCTGACCTTGAGATGATCTGAAGGAACATTTGAGAAAACAATAAAAAGCAAATTGCTGCCAGTCTAGATAAGCTTTCAACAACAGAAGTAATAATTAGCATTTAATTAATCTCAGGGCTGGTTTAGGCCACGTCCCCGCAGGGAAAACATTTCCAATTTTTTTAAAAGAATAAGACAGGTTTTCAGCTGACCATTCCAACTGACCACTAGACTCTAGACATCTGGGGCAGGAGATCAGCTAATGATGTCTAAATCTTATAGATCTTTATCTCTCTGCACAAATCACTCTTTTTGAACTTTAAACTTGAAAGGTTGACTGCCCTGAGGCCAGATGTTTCCCTCGTTTGTCAAGGATTCATTGGAAATTGAGTCATCTGAGGCTTCCCTTATACAATTATCAGTGGTTAGTTGCAGAGCTAAGGTGTTTGCACAATGTCACCTTCATACACTTTCTCTATACATTCATCTGCCACAGTTGGTTAAAATTAACGGTCAAAAATGAGGTAGCTGAGGTCAAGTTACAGGAGGTGATGGTGTCATGGTGCTGTCACTTGAGTAGTAAGTCCAGGTAAATATTTTGGGGACATGGGTTCAAATCCCAGGATGGCAGATGGTGAAACTTGAATTCAATAAAATGCTAGCCTAATGGTAACCCTATACAAAACCATATGCTATTGCAGTAAAATCCTATCTGATTCACTTTCTTTTGGGAAGGAAATCTGCTGTCCTTACCTGGTCTGGCAATCCATGTTATTCAGACACTCAGCAATTCAGTGATTCAGAGTAACTCTCAACTGCCCTCTGAGAAATTAGGGATGGGCAAGAAATGCTGGCCTAGCCAGCGATGTCCATACTCTGTAAATGAAAAATGAAAGGGCAGATGCTAAAGCTTAAAAAATTTCAATCCTGACCCCATGCACATCCAACTCTGTCACTTCTGTTTTTTTAAAGGGAGAAAGCTAATCTATTTTCAGAACACAGGTTGACCTTCTGAGCATGTCAATGAGACTGGCAGCCAATGATCTAACAGGCTTTGCAGATCTATCTCTTATTGATCAAATATCTGACACCTGAAGAAGGCCAAAAGCTAAAGAGTGATGTTAGTTTCAAGGTTAAGGTAAGTCTCCTAAGTTCTTTCCTTAGTCAATCCCAGTGCCACATGCCCTCCAACTCGAAACATTCTGACTAGCAGTAGCAGACTGAATTCTGAGAGAAGGTCCTGTTAAATCAAAACTCCACGGATTAAAAAGAAATCCACAGATTGTGGAGAAACCCCAAGCTTCAGGTTTCCGAATAGGAACATCTTACTTACCGCTCATGTCAAGATTCAATTCTATAGATCTATACTCTGACAAATGATGCTAATTGTTATTCTAAACAAAGTTCAAGCCTGTGTATTTTCTACAAATATTTAGTGGTGAAACTCGCCCTTCTGAATCATAAGATCGTGGCTTTGTGTTCCATTCCAGAGACTAAAATATATCATCTAAATTGAACTTCAGTTCAGTATTACGATGTC
The DNA here is from genome assembly GCF_020745735.1 of Hemiscyllium ocellatum. Lineage (NCBI taxonomy): Eukaryota > Metazoa > Chordata > Chondrichthyes > Orectolobiformes > Hemiscylliidae > Hemiscyllium > Hemiscyllium ocellatum. The sequence continues at coordinate 51,234,394 of NC_083402.1, forward strand.
ACACTTTGAATGGAACATTAAACCAAGTCCCAGTCTGCTTCTAGATGGACATAAAAGCTCCCATGACATTTTGATTTGCACCATCACTTGTTGCTCAATCAACACGTCAAATAAATTATTTGATCATTTGTTTCATTTAAGTTTCTGGGAGTTCTCAAAGCACAAATAACTCATGTTTCACAGTACCAGTGACTATATTGCAACCAATGGAAACCTTTTGAAAAGTGTGTTAGAACCAGGCCCCAGAAAATTTGTTCTGGTCCCAGACAGGATATCCCAAACTGTTCATGAGGAGGAATGAACTCGCTACCCTTCGTAATTCACCCACCTCCTCAATTGGTTGCAACTAGGTTAATTTTAAAAGGATTTGTACAAGAATCACCTTGGCTACTTTAAAAAGACAAACTTTAGCTAGGCGTTCTTGAATTAATAAACAGTGTGAGTTTGTTAATTACGTAACACAGTAAGAATTAGTAATACAACTCACGTACACACAGATTAGAACTAAGAGATGAGTTTGAAAAGTTACAAGTTAAAATAAAGAGACATACATACAGATCAGTCTCTGAATTGTTCACTAAGAGTCGACAGTTGAATGTAGAGGCCATAACGATGGAGGTTAACAGTAGATCTGATATTAGTAGATGGACACATTCTTTTGAGATTCTTAGTTTCTAGACTGGTTGCAGTTTTAATGCCTCTTGACTGTAATTGAATATCATTATTCGGGGTTAAAAATAATTCATTGTTGCTCTGTTTCCTTTTTAACTGTTCCCTTTTTCAGCACTCAGAGTTAGAGAAGGTCTTTACCTGCATCACAGGGGTAACTGGTGATTATTCAACTGTGACCTTCATGACAATGACAATGACAATATTCAAAGCCAGGCGAGCTCACATAAGTGCATTCAATCTCACTAGTCCTCTCCAGTCGCATTGTAACAACATTTTAACCTTTATTCTTGTGTATTCCTGGATATAATACAGGAATGTCTGTAAGAGAGGGCTTTCTGCAGAGAGGGGAGAATTTGTCAATCTCCCTCTCGTTACCACCCCATGATAAGTCTCTCCCAGTTTGAAGTTTCCCTGATAGTTGTGTGACATGTGCAGTATATCCTTTATACAGTCTTTTGCCAGTCACTGAATTTAAATCTGCATTTTTTTTGCTGTAGCAGCCCTCTGTTTAAAAGCAACACATTTGGAAATTAAAATAAAAAAAGTCTAACAATACTTTAAGATTCTGCTCCATCATCTTAATACTTCCCCTGTAGGATGAATGAAATGAGATCCTTTCCCGTTTCATTGCAAAAGGTGAAAAAAACATTGAATATATAAAACAACAAATACTCTTTTGCACAAATTTATTCTCTTATCCTCGGTCGATATTATCTTTGCAATTCAAATGGGATCTTCTTAAGTTCTGAAATAAAAACAAAATGTGCTGAAGGAACTGAGCAGGTCTAGTAGCATTAGAGAGAAAGCAGATTCAACATTTTGAGTCTGATGTGATTCTTCAGAATGAGAAGAAAAGTTATTTCAGAACTAAAACATTTTCTGTGGTAGGTCTGTCACAATACAGCTACTTTCCTGAAGTCTGAAGTTCAGATGAAACCACATTTTCCTAAGGAGCTCGTGATTTCCCATTTTGTTGTGGGAATGTGGACATTTGCATCCCTGGACGGCATTTATCCTTGATGTAGATAGTTTACTTGGGCCTGAGCGAATTCACTATTTGTGACATTGACCACAAGGTCATCTGATTATAAGACCATAAGACCACAAGACATAGGAGTGGAAGTAAGGCCATTTGGCCCATCGAGTCCACTCCGCCATTCAATCATGGCTCATGGCATTTCAACTCCACTTACCCGCATTCTCCCCGTAGCCCTTAATTCCTTGTGACATCAAGAATTTATCAATCTCTGCCTTGAAGACATTTAGAGTCCCAGCCTCCACTCCACTCTGTGGCAATGAATTCCATAAGCCCACCACTCTCTGGCTGAAGAAATGTTTTCGCATTTCTGTTCTGAATTTACCCCCTCTAATTCTAAGGCTGTGTCCATGGGTCCTAGTCTTCTCGCCTAATGGAAACAATTTCCTAGCATCCACCCTTTTCAAACCATTATATTTTCAAGAAGGTGCTCTAATTGTTGCAGTACACTAAGATAATAGACTGGGTACATCACACATGAGACAATACTATCTAGTCAATTGCCTTTGAAAGCTGGCTGAGACATTTTGGAATCCAAAACTGGAAGCAGGCCAGCAACATTGTGAAGGAAACTGGGAGGAGTGAATGGTAGATCCACAGCACTGTGAAGCAGACTGTGAGAAATGTATGACTAGTCAGCATCATTGTGAATTAAACTAGCATGAGTGTGCAGCAAATCGTCATCACCATGAAGCAGAATTTGAGAGCAAAACTGCATGAGAAAGGTAGCAACAGTAAGAGACAATAACCAGTTGAACTCGTCCCTTCCACTTGTTTCTCCCAGTCAGAGATTGGTCTGGGAATATTTCTGTGATTGGCAAAAAAAGCCGAACTTGATAGATCATATGTTTAATTATTTGATACATCTGAGTTTCCTATGTTGTAGGTAAACATCTGGTTTAACCATGAATGCTGCAAGAAACAAAATAACAAGGGACACTCTTTCACCCTGAATGCTGGAACTTCAGTCAGCTTAAGAATCTCAAAAAAAAAGACTGTTCAAATATCAATGTTAATACTACTATTACTATTTACTGCAACATCCTCAATGTTCAACTATTCACTCTTAACAAACATTCAGAGATTAATCCATATCAATCTACTTTTACTGGACTTTTGTCATTTGGATTCACCTCTTAATTCTATCCTGAGTGTATGTATTTGTGTTACTAATTTTTCTAGCTTTTAGTACTTCATAAACTCACTTTTTAAAATTAATTAATTAAAGAAAACCTTGTTAATTCATGTCCTTTTAAAATGTAAACTCTTTCAGTTCTGGGAGAAAGGTATCCACAAGGGAAGGAATCATTTCAAAATTAATCTTGTTGCAACGAACCAAGGATGTAGAAAAATAAAGAAGGATACCAGTTCAGCTCTATTCAAGCTGGTCAAGTTTAGGATATCCCATCTGGAACCATTATGAATTGGTCAACATCACCCAAGGTCTTGTCGTAACCAATATCCATTTTATTCCATGAGCTGTCTGTGTGGAGTTTGCACATTCTCCCCGTGTCTGCGTGAGTTTCCTCCAGGTGCTCCAGTTTCCTCCCACAATCCAAAGATGTGCAGGTTAGGTGAATTGGCCATGCTAAATCGCACGTAGTGTTAGGTGAAGGGGTAAATGAAGGGGAATGGCTCTGGGTGGGTTGCTCTTCAGAGAGTCTATGTGGACTTGTTGGGGCCGAAGGACCTGTTTCCATACTGTAAGTAATCTAATCTGATCTATATCTCTGTTTAAAAATTGGTTGCATAGCCTGGATCAAACACCATATATAAATACTATGTAAATATTCAGTCTCAAAAGCTGCTGAGTCAGGATCATTTAAAATGCTTTTGGAAATATTTTTACACTTATCTTTGAGTTTTTGCCCTTTCAATAAATAATGTCATTTTTGGTATGAAACATTTTTGATATTTTTTTCAAGCAAACTCTCCCTCTAGCCATATAAGATAACTCCTCCTGCTTTGTTTTAACTCCATCAAAATGTTGCCCCTTCAATCAGAGTGTGAGAACCCACCTATTTTGTTGCATAGTGACGGAAAGTTTTTGTTTGAGTCGGTGGTGAAGTGTGCAGATAAAGGTAGGGTAGCTGATTTAGTCTACATGAACTTCAGTAAGGTGCTCGCATGAGATCAAGAGCAATTTCACAAATTGGATCTAAAATTAGTTTTATGGCAGGGGGCAGAAGATGATAGTTGAAGGTTGTTTTTGTGTCCAGTGATGCACTAAAGGATTCAGTGCTGTGCCCCTTGCTGATTTTACTGCACATTAATTATCTAGGTATGAATCTAGGAGATATCATCAGTTAGTCAGTAAATGACAAGAAAATGGTGTGATAAAATGTGAGGAGGAAAGCTTTAGACTATAGGATGAACAGAGAACACATGGAAAGCATTAATGGGATGAGACAAAGTCAGGATAGCTTATGAAAGTGAAATCATGCTTAACTAATCTCCTGGAGCTCTTTGAGGATGTAGAATAAATGAGGAAGAACACGTAGATGTGATGTATTTGGATTTCAAGAAGGCTATTGACAAGATTTCTTCAAAGAGATAAGTAGAAAAAGTTAAAGCACATGGGATAGACGTTAATATTTTGGCATGGACTGAGAATTGGTTAACAGACAAGAAAAGTCGAAATAAATCAGTATTTTTTTTCTGAGTGACAGGCAGTGACATGTAGGGTACTGCATGGAGCAGTGTTTGGCTCCAGGTATTCCTGTGCATATGTGAGGGAACCTGAATGAGGGAACCAAATGCAGCATTTTCAAGTTACTGAATACAAAAACTGGACAGAATTGTGTGTTGTGAGGAAGAATCAAGCAGACTTCCAGGCGATTTAGACAAGTTGAGTTAGTGGGCAACACATGGCAGATACAATATAATGTGGCTAAATGTGAAGTTATGCACTTAGGGTTGAAAAGTATGAAGGAACAGTACCATTTAAATGAGAAGAGTAGGTGCACAAAGAGATTTGGATGTCCTTATACACCAGTCAATTAAAATAGACAGTTACCAATCAGAAAGACAAATGGTACATTGGCCTTTATTGCAAGAGGTTTCAAGTTCAGGAGTAGGGATATCTTACTGCTGTTATACAGTACCTCAATGAGACCACACCTGGAATATTACGTGCAGTTTGTCCTTGCCATAGAGAGAGTTCAGCAAAGGTTCTCTAGACTGATCCTGGGGATAGCGGGACTGTCATATGAGCGGCACGAGGTTTGACTGGGCCTCACTAGAGTTTAAAAGAATGAGAGGGATCTTATTGAAATATATAAAATTTCAGCAGACCAGATCGAAAAAAGGTTGTTTCCCCACATTGATCTACAGTCCCAAAATACAGAGCACTGTGGTGGAGGTTAGATGAAGGGTGGGGTGTGGTGCTCATTACTGTACAGGTACGCCTCATTCTGTAAACCACCCAGATTATTTTTTTAGGAGAGCAGCTCAGCACTCCTGTTGCTCTGGCCATCGAAGATACCAGAGCAACTTACCTCTACAGTGCCAATTCCACTGGTCCAGTCTAGGGCTGATTGAAGAACGTTTTAAGGAGTTTTAACTCTAAATTAGAGGTTTATCAATTCAAGGTGGCACAACAGGCAACACTCCTATCAAAATGGTGCCCGATTGGGTTTTTTTTGGATCCAACGTAGTGGCGGAGTAGGGCACTTCAGACCTTTTTCTTTCTCTCTTTATCCTTCTCTTTTGTGTTTGTTTCTTCCATCTCCTCTCTTCTTTCTTCTCCTAGCCATTGACTCTCAGCCCCCAGAATCAGCATAGACTTGGCCTTGTGTGGTGGTTCCTGGCCTGGTAAGGTGGAGTTTCAGCCCAGCAGTCTGTCAGCCCTGCGCGGCAACCTTCCTGTCTGGCGTAATGGCCTTCTGTTGCAGCATGGTGAACTTTTGCACTGGCATAGTGATCTCTACACCCATTGTGGCAGACAGACAGTCAGCCCAGCTTGGTGGTCTCTTGGCCTAATGTGGCCTTAGCAAGCACTTCCAGTCTCAAGGCTTTTCCTCCAAGTGCGGTCCCACCATGACAAACTTTTAGCTTTACTTCTTTATTTTATGTTTAAACCTAAGATGGTGTGAAATATGTAACTTTTACCTTTACTTTCTGTGTTTTATGCTCCACTATAATTACTGCAATCTTTAATTTTTAAGTTTAGTCTTTCTTCCTACCTTGTTCTTAAGATTCTGTTCCTAGATACTTGTACCTAAGATATTGCCTTTATGGCGTCATTATACACTTTTCACAGTACTTCTGTACTTGAGTACATATGACAATAAAATTAAATTAAATAAAGTAGTAAAGCTGGTTACTCCATTTTGGGGCTGTTACCAATTGTCAAAACCAAGTTAAAGTTGTCTGCATTTGAAATCATAGACTCATAGTGTTGTACAGCATGGAAACAGACCCTTCGGTCCAACTTGTCCATGCCAACCAGATATCCTAAATCAACGTAGTCTTATCAGCCAGTTTTTGGCACATGTCCCTCTAAACACTTACTTTTCAAGTACCCATCCAGATGTCTTTTAAACATTGTAATTGTACCAGTCTCCACCACTTCCTCTGGTAGCTCATTCCTTGCACACACCACCATCTGTGTGAGAAGTTGCCCCTTAAGTCTCTTTTAAATCTTTCCCCTATCACCCTAAACCTACTGTCTCTAGTTTTGGATTTCCCCAACCTTAGGAAAATACCTTAACTATTCACCCTACTCATGCCCCTCATGATTTTGTTTTTAGTGGAAAAAAGAGAAATGTGGTCAGACAGATCAGCACAAAATTCAAACACTAGCTAAAATATTGAAAACTGAGGACAAACAATTATGGAGTACCATTGGTTAAAAATAGCTCATCCTTAACTGATCAGCAGTTACACAGTTAAACTGATGTTAGAAATAGTGCAGTGCCATTTATACGGGATTAATTTCAAAGGAGGAAACTTTGTATGTGCAGTCTGCGTCGTAGTTTACACAGCTGCTGCATCATGGAGCTGGATGTTATTACACAAAGCATCAAGCACAGAGCATCAAGGGTTATGTAAACGAGTTCCACTGTGGAAAACTTTTGTTTCTAATTAATTTAAAATCAAAATCTGGAAACATTCATTTTACATTTGGATTTACGCCAATCTATGCTACTTTGCACAGCTTATATGAAGTGTTTTGATTCAACTCAGCTGTTAATTCAGTTTCAATTCAAATTAGGAATTTTCTGTTCACATGGACTTTCTGTTTGGACATTGCAGTCATTATGTATTAGTTAGTGTACCTTAGACTTGTATTATATTGAATTATGATCTGACGAACTTAAAGCAAGAACTTGAATTGGCCTACAAAACTGTAACTTCACTTATTACAAAGTCTGCTTATTATGTATTAAATTTTCACACATTATTATTGGATCCTGTTAAAAAAGAGCTTGATGTACCCAAATGGAAATCAGATTGTCCTGCTAATCAGATTGTCCCTGTTAGACAAAAGACTTTGCATAATAACAATCTACTGGTGCCTGAAAAACTTTCCTCTATAAAAGAATGCCCTCATTAACCACATTCCCATTAACTGGCGTCAAGTGTATACAATGATTCATTTGATGGTTTAATTTTGCATGCATGTGTTTTCAATAATTAGATACGTTTTGGATATATTATGAAACTAAATGTATACCTATTGCATTGTTGCCAAAATTCACACTTTCATTCCAGAAAACTCTCAAGTATAGAACCCTCAACATAGCAGAGAACATTGGGAATAGAATACTGGGAGTGAAGGCAAAGGAGGATAATAGGGCACCATATTCACTTTGTAGTAATCCTTTATTCTCATTTGGTTAGATATGCATTTCCACACGGTATCAGAGCCATTTCATTTTGTTGGATTTCAGTGCATTTGTTTTGTGCAGTGCTACATATAGGATAATGGTTAATCAAAATATGATATAGCCAAATTCCAGTAGAATAGAAGTACAATAGTAGATGAGTTGAGAATTATATCAGTAATGCTCTTGAGAAGGAAACTCATGTATTGTTGAATGGAATTTCAGTCAGACTAACAATATATGAATCCGTTCCGAAAGTATTTCCAAATTTAAAGGAGGTTGCACTTTTTGAAGTTGAGCCTGTATTTACCTTCTTGCCAGTCCTCTAATTTTGACAACCGACAAGTACAATTAATTCCTTCCACCTTTAGTGATTGCAAAAAAGCTCCATTTCTTGTTTTGCTCCTGTAAATATTTACATCTAAGATAATGGCATATCTCCTACACGCTAATCATTGGTAGAACTAAACTTGGAATGTGTTTTCTGATGTCAGAGAAACATGGAACATTGGAGCAGGAGTAGGCCATTCAGCCTTGCGAGTCTGCTTCACAATTCATTGTGGTCATAGCTAATCATCCAGCTCAAGAGTAGGTCAGGCAGCATCCGAGGAGTAGGAAAATTGACTTCAGACGTCGGGGCCTCCATTTGCCAAGAGGTGCGAGGGAGGAGCGAAGGACTGCTGGGAAGGTTTTAAGTGGGTGAGATCTAACCCCGAGATCCTACACCGTAAAGCCTCCCTCCTACCCACCTCCTCTAACCTTAAAGAATCTGTAAACTCCGTAAGTTTTCAGGTTTTTTTTCTTCTCTTCCTTTGTTTGGTCCTGTGTGGGCTTTCAGAGTAGTGGGATATGGATGTTAGGGCAGTTGCATGTTTGTCCTGCAAAATGTGGCAGGTGAGAGACACTTCACATGTCTCTGCTGACTACATCTGTGGGAAGTGCACCCAACTCCTCGAAAACAGAGTTAGGGAACTGGAACTGGAGTTGGATGCACTTTGGATCATCCGGCAAGCTGAGGGAGAAATTGAGAGGATGTACAGGGAGGTGGTCACTCCCCAGACTCAGGATAAGGACAACTGGGTTATCGTCAGGGGGAGGAAAGGGAACTGACAATCAGAGCAGGAATCCCCTGTAGCCGTTCCCCTCAGCAATAAGTATACCATTTTGGATACTGCTGGTGGGGACAGCCAACCATAGTTGTCAGCTCTCTGGCATTGAGCCTGGCATTGAGGCTCAGAAGGGAAGGGGGGAGAATAGGAAAGTGCTAGTGTTAGGGGTCTCAATAGTTAGACGGATTTACAGGAGATTTTGTGGTCAGGATTGGGACTCCCGGATGGTATGTTGCCTCCCCGGTGCCAGGGTCCGGGATGTCGCCAATCGGGTTTACACGATTCTAAAGGGGGAGGGTGAGCAGCCAGAAACTGTGGTACATATTGGCACCAATGATATAGCCAGGAAAGAGATTGAGGATCTGAAAAGTGATGACAGAGAGTTAGGTTGGAAGCTGAAGAGCAGGACGAGTAGAATAGTGATCTCAGGTTTGCTACCAGTGCCACGAGGTAGTGAGATGAGGAACAGTCAGTGAATGCAGCTTTACACGTAGCTGCAAGGCTGGTGCGGGAGGGAGGGCTTCAGACATCTAGACAATTGGGATACCTTCTGGGGAAGGTGGGACTTGTACATGAAGGATGGATTGCATCTGAACTGGAGATACACAAACGTCCTGGGTGGGAGATTTGCTTGTGTGATTTGGGAGGGTAAACTAGATTGGCAGGGTGGTGGGAATCAGAGCCACATATCTGAGAGGGGACATTTGCAAATGGGGCAATGACAGGATGTAGTGAATCTATTAGGAAGGTTTCTCATGAGATAAAACAAAGGGATTGGTGAAAGTGTGTCTGCTTCAATGCAATGAGTTTCAGAAATAAGAGTGATGAACTTAGAGCATGGATCAGTACTTGGGGATATGATGTTGTTGCCATAACAGAGACGTGAGGTTCACAGGGGCAGGAATGGTTGCTTGATGTTCCAGGGATTCGAACATTTAAAAAGAACAGGGAGGGTGGAAAACGAGGAGAGGGTGTAGCATTGCAGCATCACAGCTACAGAAATGAAGGTTGTTGAGGAAGGTCTGTCTGCTGAGTCAGTCTGGGTGGAATTCAGGAACAGCAAGGGAGCAGCCACCCCAATGGGGTTTTCTACAGACCACCTAATAGCAGTAGAGAGATTGAAGAACACGCAGGTAGGCAGATTCTGGAAAAATGTAGAGGTAGCAGGGTTGTAGTTATGGGTGATTTCAACTTTCCCAATATCGACTGGAACCTCCTAAGGACAGATGGTTTGGATGGAGCCGTTTTTGTCAGCTGTGTTCAGGAGGGTTTCCTTACTCAGTATGTCAACAGGCCGATGAGGGGAAAGGCCATTTTGAATTTGTTGCTCAGCAATGAGCCAGAATAGGTGTCAGATCTTGCGATGGAAGAGCACTTTGCTGACAGTGATCACAACTGCCTAACATTTAATATAGCCTTAGAAAGGGAAAGGAGCAGGTACCGAGGGAAGATATTTAATTGGGAAAAAGCAAATTACGACGCTATCAGGCAGGAGTTGGGAAGTACAGACTGGGAGCAATTGTTCCACAGAAAGGGCACTGCAGACATGTGGAGACAGTTTAAGGAGCAATTGTTGTGAGTGATGCACACATTTGTTCCTCTGAGACAGCTAAGAAGGGGTAAGATTAAGGAACCTTGGATGACGAGAACAGAAGAGCTTCTCGTCAAAAGGAAGAAGGCCGCTTATGTAAGGTAGAAGAAGCAAGAATCTAGCACAGCTTTAGAGGATTACAGGCTTGCTAGAACAGACAGGAGGGGGCACGAAAAAAGCTTGACAAATAGGATTAGGGAGAACCCAAAGGCATTTTACTCATACATGAGGAATAAGAGAATGATCAGGGAGAAAGTAGGGCCATTCAGGGATAGTGTAGGGAACTTAAGCGTGGAGTCTGAGCAGATAGGGGAAATCCTAAATGAGTATTTTGCTTCAGTTTTCTCTAAGGAAAGGGACTTTGTTGTGAATGAGAACTTTGAGGAGCTGGGATACAGGCTTGACCAGATCAAGATTGATGAAGTTGATGTGTTGGAAAGTTTGGAAAACATTAAGATTGATAAGTCCCCAGAGCCAGACCAGATTTATCCTAAGCTGCTCTGAGAAGTGAGAAAGGAGGTTGCTAAGCCATTGGCGAAGATTTTTGCCTCCTCACTCTCCAAGGGAGTCATACCAGCGGATTGGAAGGAGGCAAATGTTGTTCCTCTTTTCAAGAAGGGTAATAGGGAGATCCCTGGCAATTATAAACCAGTTAGTCTTACGTCTGTGGTCAGCAAAGTTTTGGAATGAATTCTGAGGGATAGGATCTATGACTATTTGGCAAAGCATAGCGTGATTAAAGGCAGTCAGCATGGCTTTGTGAGGGGCAGGTCATGCCTCACAAATCTTATTGAGTTCTTTGAGGAGGTGACAAGACAGGTCGACGAAGGTCAAGCAGTGGATGTGGTGCATATGGACTTCAGCAAGGCATTTGATAAGGTTCTCCATGGTAGGCTCATTCATAAAGTCAGGAAATATGGGATACAGGGAGATTTGACCATCTGGATTCAGAACTGGCTGGCTGACAGAAGGCAAAGAGTGGTTGTAGATGGAAAGTATTCTGCCTGGAGGTTAGTGTTGAGTGGGGCTCCACAGGGTCCTGTTCTTGGGCCTCTGCTCTTTGTAGTTTTTATAAATTACTTGGAGGTTGAGGGGTGGGTTAGTGGGTTAGCAGATGACACAAAAGTTGGAGGTGTCGTCGACAGTTTCGAGGGCAATTGCAGGCTGCAGCATGACATAGACAGGATACGGAGCTGGGCTGAGAAATGGCAGATGGAGTTCAACCTGGATAAATGCGAAGTGATGCATTTTGGAAGGTTGAACTCGAATGCTGAATATAGGATTAAAGACAGGATTCTTGGTAGTGTGGAGGAACAGAGGGATCTGGGTATGCAAGTACATAGATCACTCAAAGTTGCCACACAAGTGGATAGGGTTGTTAAGAAAGCATATGATGTTCAGCGTTCATTAACAAGGGGATAGAGTTTAAGAGCTGTGAGGTTTTGCTGCAGCTCTACAAGTCCCTGGTGAGACCACACATGGAATATTATGTCCAGTTCTGATTGCCCTACTATAGGAAAGATACAGAGGGTTTGGAGAGGATACAAAGAAGGTTTATCAGGATGCTGCCTGGACTGGAGGGCTTGCCTTATGAAGAAAGATTGAAAAAGCTTGGACTTTTCTCTCTGGAGAGAAGGAGAAGAGAGGAAACCTGACCGAGGTGTACAAGATAATGAGAGGAAGAGACAGAGTCAATAGCCAGAGACTTTTCCCCAGGGCAGGATTGACTGGTATGAGGGGTCATAATTTTAAGAAATTAGAGAAAAGGTATAAAAGTGATGTCAGAGGTAGGTTCTTTAAGCAGAGAGTTGTGAATGCATGGAGTGCTTTGCCAGCGTGGTAGTGGAAGCAGAGTCATTGGGGACATTTAAGCGACTGCTGAACAGGCACATCAATAGCAGTGAGTTGAGAGGTGTGTAGGTTAAGTTATTATATTTTACTAGGATTAAAACCTCGGCACAACATCGTGCGCCAAGGGTCCTGTCCCGTGCTGTATGTTTCTATGTTCTAAGTTCTATATTTCAGGCAAAAGCCCTGTAAAAGTCCGATGAAGGCCCTTTGCCTGAAATTTCGATTTTCCTGCTCTTCGGATGCTGCCTGACCTGCCGTGCTTTTCCAGCACCACTCTAATCTAGACTGATTTCCAGCATCTGCAGTTTTCACTTTTGCCAGCCAACTCAAGAGCCTGTTTCTCCTTTTCCCCATATCCTTTGATCCCTTTAGACCCAATTCATTCTTCAAATCATATAATGTTTTGGCCTCAACTGCTTTCTGAATTCCACAGGCTCACCACTCTGTGGGTGAAGAAATTTATAATCATCTTAGTCCTAATCAGTTTACCCCATATCATTTAACTGTGACACTTGGTTCTGGACTCCATGGCGATCTTGAACATCCTTCTTGCACCTCATCTACCTAGCCCTGTTAGAATTTTATAGGTTTCTTCATTAGATCCACCTAATTCTTCTGAATTCCACAAATATCATTCTAACTGATTGAACCTCCCTTCATACATTAGTTCCACCATCCCAGGAATCAGTCTGGTAAATATCAACTGCACTCCCTCATTAGGAAAAATACCCTTCCTCAGATAAGGAGACTAAAATTGCAAACTTTTCTCCAGGTTTGGACTCAACAAGGTATAATTGCAGCAAGACATCTGCGATCCTGTACTCAAATCCTCTCACTATGAAGGCTAATGTACCATTTACCTTCTTCATTACCTGCTGCGCCTGTATGCTTACCTTCAGTGACTGATGGACAAGGACACCCCACAGTTTATTATGCATTCCCCACTCTCAATTTGAAGTCATTCAGATAATAATCTGCCTTCCTGTTTTTGCTACCAGTGGATAACTTCAATGTATTCACATTACACTACATCTGGCATGCAATTACCCACTCAGCCTGTTCAAATCACGCTGGAGCATTCTCCTCAAAGTTAATTCTTCCACAAGCTTTATGTCAAATACAAATTCAGAGATATTACATTGAGTTCTCTCATCTGAAGCATTAATACATAATATAAATAACTGGTGCCCCATCGTGGATCTACTGCCTTCTGCCTGTCTTTCGGAAAAAAAGATCCATTTATATATGCTCTTTATTACCGCCAGTTTTCTATCCATTTCTATACATCATCTCCAATTTAATTTTATACATTAATCTCTGATATGGGACTTTGTCAGAAGCCTACTGAAAATCTAAATAAGCCACATTCACTGGCTCCCCTTCATCAACTCTCAGAATTATACCTCAAAGAATGCAATTAGCTTTCATAAATCCATATTGACTGTATTCCAAATGTAAAAAATGAGGTCTGCAGATGCTGGAGATCACAGCTGCAAATGTGTTGCTGGTCAAAGCACAGCAGGTTAGGCAGCATCTCAGGAATAGAGAATTCGACGTTTCGAGCATAAGCCCTTCATCGGAGCAGCAACACATTTGCAGCTGTATTCCAAATGCTCTGTTATTAATCTTTTTACAATTAACTCTACATTTTCCCCATTACCAACAAATGGCTAGCTGGACTATAATTCTTGGTTTTCTCTCTGCCTCCCTTCTTGAATAGAGGGTTACATTAGAACATAGAACATTACAGCGCAGTGCAGGCCCTTGGGCTCTCGATCCTGCGCCAACCTATGAAACCTATCTGAAGCCCATTTAACCTGCACTATTCCATTACCATCCATATGTTTATCCAATGACGATTCAAATACCCTTAAAGTTAGCAAGTCTAATTAGCTACCTTCCAATCTGGAGAAATTGTTCCACAATCTGTGGAATCTTAGTAGATGACAAAATTTGCTGGGCCTTTTCCTTAAGTTGTCTGCAATGTAGATTATCAAGCGTTGGATCTATTAACCTTCAATCTCATCAATTCCCCAACATCATTTCCTTACTAATACTGGTTTTCTACCATATTTCTCTCTCAGTAAACCAATATTTCTGTTATGCTATTTATGTCCTCATTTGTAAACACAAAACCAAAGTATCTACTTGTCAGACTCTTCTTTGTTCTCCATTATAAATTCTCATACTTCTGAATACAAGTGACTATATTTGACATTACCAATCTTCTACAGTCAGGTTTTATGTTTCCTGTAAGTCCAGTTTCATACTCTATTCTCCTTTTCTTAATTAATCCCTTAGTCTTTCTTTATTGAATACTAAACTGCTCTCACTTCCCAGGTCAGTTGGATTTTTTCTAGCCAATTCATATGCCTCTTCTTGAACCTAAATCTATCTCATTTGTCCCTTGTAAACCATGATTTGACCACCTTTCCCATTTTACTTTTGTGCCAAACAATTTGTTGCATTTCACCCATGGTCTGTTTGAATGTTTGCCATTGCCTTTCCACTGCCATCTCTTTAAGTATGTGAAGACACAACGGTTTTAAGAGGCATATTTTGTCCTGTTTATTTTCATGAAGAACGGTTAAGATAGAGATGACAAGTGGTCTGCTCAAAGCCAATAAAGTAAACAAATTGTGAAGCTTTTTTTTAGAAGTTGGAACAAAAAAAGCAGCCTGAATGGGTGGGGTCAAGCTCCCACATAATCAGGAATGTTAGTTTTAGTTTTCAACAGTTGCTGGATGTAAGAGCTCTTATGCCTCTCTCTGTTACAGCAAGAGCTAGAGTTCTCTTCCTGCTGCTAGAATTGGTTTTGAAACAAACTATTTTACTGAATTTGCCTTTTCCAAGATTTCACATGGATTACATTATGAAATCATTTGGGAGTGATAAAAACTTCAAGCCCAAAAAAAAAATTTTGTATTTTGCTAGACTGTATATGGATGTGGTTGAATTTTGTTGGACATATCATTCATGCCAGGTAATTGGAAAACCTCAGGCAGTGATAAATTCAGTACCATTAATACCCATTTAAGGAGCCTTTTACAAGATTCTTAATTGTTTGCATAGGACCCCAAACTAATACAAAAAGTGGGAATCAGTATTTGTTGACCATAATGAATGTGTCTACTAGATTTCCAGAAGCCATTCCATTTTGCAATATCACGGCTAAAGGTATTGTTGAAGAATTATTCAATTCTTTAAGATATAGACAAACCATAGAAATACAACCAGATCAAGGGTCAAATTATACGTCTAAGTTATTCAAGGAAGTTATGGATGGCATAGCATATTAAAACATTCAAATCCACTGCATGCCATCCACAATCACAGAGAATATTAGAATATCAAACTTGGAAGACCAGCTGAGGGATTATAGTCAAGACTATACAGAGGATTGGGATAAAGAAATTTTATTTGTACTTTTTGCAATTAGGGATGCACTTAATGAATCAACTAAATTCAGTCCAATTTAATTAAATTTTAGGTGTAAGATGAAAGAATCACTGACATTAATTAAGGAGAAATTGGTTAGTCATAGTGTAGGTGTGAGATGAGAGGATCACTGAAATTAATTAAGGAGAAATTGGTGAGTCACAGTTTTAAAACCATATATTTGGACTATGCATCAAATTTGCAGGAAACATTAAATAGAGTGGGTGAGTTGGCTAGACAGCTTTTAAACATTGCACAGCATGTGATGAAACAAGAAGCAGACAAGAAATCAAAACTTCAGAATTTTGCTAAAGAAATATTTTTCCTAATGGCAGGCAAACTTTTAAAGGGAATGTTTAGTGGGCCATATCAAATCTCACGGAAATTTACTGAGGTGAATTATTCAATAATAATGCCAGATAGGAGGACATCTCATACAGTGTGTCATAAGACCATAAGATCATAAGACATAGGAGTCGGAGTAAGGCCATTTGGCCGATTAAGTCCACTCTGCCATTTAATCATGGCTGATGGGCATTTCAAGTTAGGCAGCATCCAAGGAATAGGAAATTCGACATTTCAGGCATAAGCCCTTCATCAGGAAGGGCTTATGCCCGAAACGTCGAATTTCCTATTCCTTGGATGCTGCCTAACCTGCTGTGCTTTAACCAGCAACACATTTTCAGCTGTGATCTCCAGCATCTGCACATCTCATTTTTTACCTGATGGGCATTTCAACTCCACTTACCCACACTCTCCCCGTATCCCTTAATTCCTTGCCAGATCCAGAATTTATCAATCTCTGCCTTGAAGGCATTTAACATCCCAGCCTTCACTGCCTCCTCATTTCCATTCAAAATTGGTCCCCTCTAATTCTAAGGCAGTGCCCATGGGTCAAAGTCTCCCAACAAATGGAAACAACTCCCAGCATCCACCCTTTCTAAACCATGCATTGGGGAGTTTCCCATAAAGGAATAATGCCAAGGGAAGTACTATGATTTCTGGTACTAAGTTTTTTTTTGGAAGTTCATACCAAATTTTAGCAGTGTGGTTACTCCACTGACTGACCTGTTGAAGAAGGCAGAAAATCTCAGTGAATGGAGCAACATCAAAAGACAGCCTGAAAGCAGTATTAACTACTGCCCTAGCGTTATCCACACCCAATTATGCAAAGCCATTCAAATTAGCTGTCAATGCAAGTGATGTGGGTGTCAGTGCAAGAAGATGAGAGGATAGAAAGACCTATGGGGTATTTTTCCAGAAAATTGAATAATCATCAACAGAAATATTCCACAATTGAGAAGAAAGTCTTGAGTTTAGTGTTGGTATTGTAACATTTCAAAATGTATATTGCCAGTAATGTGTCTGAGACAATTGAATAGACGGATCCTTTAAATTTTATGGATAACATTTCCAGACTGTTTAGATGGAGCCTATCATTACAGACATTTAATTTTAAAATTATACACATGGCAGAATGAGAGAATGTAATTGCCAATATGTTGTCATGACTTTGATGAATGAAGACAGAGGCATTCCGTGATGGGGAAAAATGGACTTAAATGGACTGTAGCAGTGTATGTTTACATGCTTAGAGTCAATGGAATGTATATGTATTACAAAGTGCTAATAGCGTAAGACTACAGACTTTTTTTTTAAATGAAGCCATCTCTGTATATTATGGTTTCATTTTTTTTAAGAGGTGTGTGTGATAAAACTATGGCTTGAGGAGGTACATTTTGTCCTTTTTTTAATGAAGAAAAGTTGAGATAGAGGTGAAGACTGATCTGTTCATGGCCAATAAAGTGAACAACTTGTGAGTCCTTGGGTTTTTCTTCAATTTGGAACAATAGAAGCAGTTTGAATGGGTGACATCAAGCTCCCACACAACCAAAATGTTTAGTTTCAGATTTCACCAGTTGCTACGGTCATGAAGCTGGATTTTTAAGCTCTTATTCCTCTCTCTGTTACAGCTAAAATCTGGGGTTCTCTTCCTGCTGCTAGAATCAGATGTGAGACAATCTATTTTACTGAATTTGCCTTTGCCAAGAGTGTGTTTATGGGATGTTACTATGTTGGAACCATCAATTAGTAGTAGTTTTATTTTTTTATTCATCATTTTAATAGAGTTACAGTTAAATCAATTCTATTATTTTAGCTTTGATTTGACTGTATTTTAACTGTAGTATAAAATTAAATACTATTTTGATTAAAGTTGAGTAGTTAGATCAATTAAATTGCATGTGGACTGCAACATCTTACCATCTCAATGAAACCTAAGTGTCATTGAAGTTTCTCCTTTTTGTAATACAGTAACTTTACTGAAGAAATGTATCATTCAACTAACTGAAGGATAAAATATAATATTTTAATTTTACCAATAGATAAATGTCTCACCAAATAAAAGCCTTAGAAATCTACAGTTCAAACAGAACTCTCCAAGACTGCATCAGTAAGAAGTCCAACAGTCAGAGTAGGAAATTATCTGGGACCTCAAAACATCAGGCACAGATCATCAAAGGTTATGTAAATCACTTCCACATGTTATAATTGGATCAATACCATTTATAAAGACAGCTAGGTTAAATACAGAAAAGCAAACCAAATAAAGATTTACACTGAGTTAAATTGATGTCAGGAAATGATGTCACCAACCCAAGGAATCCTAAACATGTAAATAGAAAGGAGGTCATTAACACCATCCCTTCACTGGAGGCTCACTGATGATGTTACTTAGTATGGTGACAAAACGTCTGGAAATGAACCTTTCAGCTCAGCGAGGAAAGTTACATCCAGAACCTCAACCTGAGCTACAAATCTTCTCAAAACTCGCTAATTAATGCAATGTTAAGGGACATAACCATTACCACTTATATTTAAGCAGCTATGGATGGGGCAGTTGCCATTTGGAAAGCCTACTTGTGGGCTTTGAGTAAGGGAGACCTAATTCATCCCTCTGCCAGTGACCCCTCACCACTACAATACTGCAACACTACAACTCACCTTCCATCCTCACTCACTTGTGGGCAAGGTCCCTTAGCAGTCCTCAACTATTCCCTGAATTCAATGTCAGCAGGATCCAATGATCCTCCAGTGATGTGATCTCCAGCTGCCAAACTCTGATTGCCCAATAGTTCTCTGAGGTGAGATATTCACCCCTGGGATCTTTGAACCATGGGAAGGATCACCACTGTTGACTTAAATATTTGATTGTCACTTTGTGCTGGAGCCTTCCTAGAAAAAAAACACTTGGATCTGATTGTCTTCTGCAGCTGGTAGGTCTGCATCATTTCCATTAAATGCTGACCAACAAATGCAGGAAGTCATCAACATTTTTTGCCATTAATTTTTTTTTGTTTATTCAGCAATGCCTGGCTTTCCCCCTCACCTCCCCTGCTCCAGTTCAAGTCAAAGTTACCAATTTCCCCAGATCCTCAAGCCTAAGATTTGATGCCACATTTCCCTCCCTCTTTGTAACTAAATTCCCTTATATCCTTTCTGAAATTATCTTGCCAACAAGGGATATTCCTTGTTCCCTTGATCCCATTGACAGTAATGTGGTTGAGTGCAAAACTAAAATCTTAAATTTAAACCACATCAACCACAGAAGAATGAAGAGCATGTTGGTTCAGATAAGTTAAGCAGTTAGGTTAAGAGATAATATAGTAGAGAAGCAATGGTACGCATTTAAATAAATAATTCATATTGCTCAACAAATGTACGTTCTCTTGAGAAATACAAGCTCCACTGTATGTGTGATACAGATCTGTCTCTGTAAAGAAATTAAAATAGTGTTACATTAAAGGAACAGGCTTGCAAAGTTGCTAAAACTATATATATAATTTTGAGGATTTGGAAAGGTTTTAAATATCTGCACTGGATTATCAAGAAATTGACAAAAAGGAATGATATAGAATATATATGACAGCAAACTAACAGGAAATGTTAAACATTTTGAAGGATTTTTATAAGTATCAAAGAAGATTTCAGCAATAATAAAGATTAATTCATCAGAAGGTTAAACAAGAGAAATTAGAATCGGGAGTAAGGAAATGGCAGAGATGTTAAATAAATATTTTCTGTCTGTCTTCACAGTAGAAGACACTAAGAACTTAACAATGACCCAAGGATCTGATGAGAATGATGAACTAAAGCAATTAAGATCAGTAAAGGCAATGTGCCAGTGAAATTAATGAGACTGAAACTTGACAAATCCATTAGACCTGATGCTCAATTCAAAGATTTTAAAAGGGATGACTACAGAGATAACAAATGCACTGGTTTGATCTTCCAGGATTCCAGAACAGTCCCTTTGAATTGGCCAGAGGAAATGTAACACCGCTGGTCAAAGTAGCAGAAATGAGATGGGGAACAGTACAACAATTAACCTTTCATTAGTGGTTGGGGTAGGCTGTATTTGCAATGACACTGAAGGACATGGTAACAGGATGCCTTAAAGCATAATGTGGTAAGATAGAGACAATATACTTAAGAGCAAAATGTAGGAAAGAATAATTCTTTTTAATTCAATAACAGAAATAGACATTGCCACCTCGGACATAATTTATTGCCCATCCATAATTGCTCTAGAGGAGGTGGTGATGTGCTCCCTTCCTGAACAGCTGCAGTCCATTGAGTTTAGGAACATAAGTTGTGCTGTTCGGGAAGGAGCTCCAGGATTTCGGCCAATCTACAGGGAAGGAATGGTGATATATATTTCCAAGACAGGGTATTGTGTGACTAGGAAAAGAACTCATAGGTGGTGGTGTTTCTGTGTATTTGCTGCCCGTATCCTTCTCTGTGGTAGCGGTCGCAGGTAAGAACTTGCTTTGGAAGGATCCTTGGCAAGTTACTGCATTGCATCTTGGAGATGTTACACACAGCTGTCACTGTGCATTGGTGGTAAAGAGAGTGAGTATTGGAAGTGGTGGATATGGTGCCAATCAAGCAGGCAGCTTTCTTCTGGAAGAAATCAAACTGCTTGAGTATTGATGCAGCTGTACTCATCCAGCTAAATGGAGACTGTTGTGTACACTCCCAAACTGTGCCTTGAAGATTATGGACAATCCTTGCAGAGTCAGGAGGTGAGTTACTCACCACAACCAGCTATACTCTGACCGGATCTTGTGGCCAAATTGTTTAAATGAGTTGTACTACGTTGCCTGCATTATATGTGCCCTACTTGTACTAATCAGCCCAAGTCTGAATGATTGTCAGGTCTATTTGCAAACAGACACAGACCATCTCAGTACATGAGAAGTTGTGAGAGGTGCTGAACATTGTGCAATCATCAAAGAATGCTCCCATGTCTGAATTTCTTGATGGTAGGAGGTCCATTGATAAAGCAGCTGGAGATGTTTTACCTGGACACTACCTCAAGGAACTCCTATAGAGACGTCCTGTGAATGAGATTATTGACCACAAACTACCACAAACTGAGAGTGGTCCTTAAAGGGATGCTGTCCCTTTGAGGAACTATGGTGTTTCTTTCAAGACCAGGTCTGCATGAATGCCTCCTGAATCACAACTGGAACTAGTGGAATCAACTCTTCGACCTGTTTTTCCATTTTCCATCTTTCAAATGCTATCAATTATCAGCTGATGCATCTTTCTTTAAGATGGACAGCTTGCCTTTAAGAAAAACAGGCTGGCTGCACCACGTCAGCTCTGCACTATGCTGTCTGAACAAAAAAAAAGGAAGTAGGAGCTGGTGGTCAGAGAGATAATAACAATACTTTGGACTTAAAGACCTGGGAGTAGTGCTCCAGAAAGATTAATATTGCAGGTTGTCAAGGTCAAAAACTCACACTAAAATCCAAAAGTTCCACCTCATCCTCATGCAGCGAGCCTCACCCCCATGTCTCATGACCTCCATCTAGCTCCAGTTTTTCAGATAAACACAGTGTTACGCAGTCACTGACAAAATGTCCTACCTCTTACAGGACAAAGTGGCACAGAACAAAAAGAGCAGAGCAGAACTGGTGGAAAGCAAGAATGCTTCTCAAAAACTAGTAAAACTTTTTTAAAAATCACATACTGGTCTCACTCATTTTATGTATTTCACACTGATCAGGCACCAAACCTCTTACCCTATCACAACAGATATCTGACCAATGCTACCCCCACCCAGAGACGTCTGACCCCTAACCCACACTATTGATACCTAACTGATTTCCCTCTCAATGACTCATCTTACACTTATCTCTGCCTGATATCCAGCCTACTCTACTCTCTTGCCACCTGTTCAACCTTACCTGGCTCCCACCTGTACCCTTCACCAACTGGCACACAACCACCCACCACCTACCTGGCACCATGCCCACTCATGCACACAATCCCCTACCCACACCATTAAGCAGCCACCCTAACCCTTATCTCATACACCGTGCGGTTTGTTGGACTACTTCGGTTATGACAACTGCTGTATTAGACATTCAAATGGATAACTCATGGAAAGACAAGTGGGGAACCTGTGCTCAATCTGTGTTGGAAAGAGGGACTGAGACCCAGATAAAGAAATTTGGGTCATTGCTGTTGTCTGAAGAATGTTTCAATCATGATTCTATGACTTAATACTTTCAAATGAATCCTATTGTGGAAATAATCCCTTCATTTCAACATCCGTCCCCCACCCTATCCCGCATAGCTACACTCACTGTGCCATTAAAAATAGATATGTTACACACAGTTTCTGCTGGTATTGCATGTTGTGTTGCAGTTTGAACGTTCAGAAAAACTGTCGTCAGTAAGCCACATGAATCATAAAAATGAATATATAACAGAATCCTGACTTTGAAGCTCATCACCTTTGATTTAAACAATTTTGAGAGACAGTTGAATGAGTTGAATTTACAGATAGCTTTTCTTTCAAAACTTTTGGTATGTGACATTTTAGTGGGTGATCTTCTCTGGTTTAATTTAATGTACAAATGTCTCCAAAAAAAAGTGAATAAGCAACATGCAGAATGATAACATCATTTATTGTCTGAACCTAATACAGTAAGAAGAGGAAAAACATTAAGCACATATGGTTTCAGGTCAGATTTTTTTGTGCTGGTCAAGGTGAAGGATATTGGTGTTAGGGAACTGAATACCAATCTCACCTCTTGCATCCTGTGTCAGTGACAAGCTTTGATGGATTGGGTAAGCATTGCCAGATACAAAATACAGCTGTCTTTATACTGACTCAGCAATGAGAATCATGCCCTTGTTATGCAGTCCTACACTGTGCCAAGTCACACACTTAGGTGAGTCTCATTAGAGGTAGACAAACTTCATCAGAGTGCAATTTAACTGCTCCATCCTTTAATGTGTTTTCTGCAAAATTAAACCTTACTGCACCTGATTATATTTTTCTTTTTAAAGGTTATTCCAGTGGCTTATTTGAGTGGGTTTTGCAATGTCTTGTGAGAACCTGAAGCAGACTTTGTCCTTGAAATATAGGAAGCATGATTAATTGGCAGAAAATGAATGAATCATTGCAATCATCAGGTTAATGGGCATTAATGTAGTTGATTGCCTATGGTCACATGCAAGTTGAATCCTTGTGAATATAATGATTTTCATTTATGAAGGTGATGAAATAATGTGTAGGGGCACATTCATTATCAATTATCAATATGGATTGGCTTTCTGGGGACACTGTCCAAATGACACAAGTGTCAGAATTTCCCATGTTATTAATAGAACATAGAACATAGAAGGATACAGCGCAGTACAGGCCCTTCGGCCCTCGATGTTGCGCCGACCGAATCCTACCTAACCTATACTAGCCCAATAACTTCCAAATGCCTATCCAATGCCCGCTTAAATGACCATAAAGAAGGAGAGTTCACCACTGATACGGGCAGGGCATTCCATGAACTCACAACCCGCTGTGTGAAGAATCTACCCCTAACATCTGTCCTATACCTACCACCCCTTAATTTAAAGCTATGTCCCCTAGTAACACCTGACTCCATTAGCGGTAAAAGGTTCTTAGTATCTACCCTATCTAAACCCCTAATCATCTTATACACTTCTATCAGATCTCCCCTAAACCTTCTCTTCTCCAATGAGAACAGCCCCAAGTGCCTCAGCCTTTCCTCATAAGATTTTCCTACCATTCCAGGCAACATCCTGGTAAACCTCCTCTGCACTCGTTCTAAAGCTTCCACATCCTTCCTATAGTATGGCGACCAAAACTGCACACAATACTCCAGATGAGGCCGCACCAGAGTCTTATACAACTGCAACATGACCTCAGGACTCCGGAACTCAATTCCTCTGCCAATAAAGCCCAGTACACCATATGCCTTCCTCACAGCACTATTTACCTGGGTGGCAACTTTCAGAGATCTGTGTACATGGACACCAAGATCCCTCTGCTCATCCATAATGGCCTGGTATTTTGCAGAATCAGGATCACCTGGGAGCCCTTGGGAAATGGTGGATAAGTCCTGATTCTTGGATTTCTGACCCCATTCCTGCTGTCCCTGAATTTCACTATGGTCATCCAAAGATGTGAGCTCATGCCATGCACCTGTACCCTTGACCTGCTAGCTTCATTGTGGAGATAGGCATGGCCTTTTCCTCTGCAAATTTCATGGAGTCAAGTCAGGCTATAGCAAGTTTTGAGAAGATTTGTAGCTCAGGTTCAGGTTCTGGATGTAGGTTTGCTCGCTGAGCTGGAATGTTCATTTTTCAGATGTTTCGTCATCTGTAACAAACTGTAACAAACATTACATGGACAAATAGACAGAAAAATAGTCACCAGGATAGATGAACATCAACCAGCCACAAAAAGACATGACCCACTCTCACTAGTATCCTTACATACAGATAAAGAAGGACACCACTTAACTGGGACAACATATTCATCCTAAGACAAGCCAAACAGAGACACTCACAATAATTCCTGGAAGCATGGCACTTCAACCGGAATGTTATCGATAAACACATTTTCTTGGATCCAATTTACCACCTCCTGAGAAAAAGAATAAAAAAAGGCATCACCACAGAAAATGACATCACCAACGCAAGGAAACCCAAACATATAAATAGAAATCAGGCTACAGCACCAGTGCTTCATCTGGAGAGTAACTGAAGATGTTACCCAGTGTGGTGATGAAACGTCTGATCATAAACCTTCCAGCTCATGAGCAAACCTACATCCTCAAGTCAGGTTTTTACAGTGTGTAGTTCATTGCCCCTCAGAGATAAAGAGAACCATAGTTTGCATTTGGATTAAATTGAAATATGAACCCATTTAGTATGGTTCACCAAGACAGTCAATTTGTTTTCCTTTATTATGGTTATTCACAATAAGGATGTTGGAGTGCATCTAAGAAAAGCTAACAAACAGTGAAATTCACAGCTGACCTTAAAGGAATCTGTGTGGGAAAGCTCACAGCATGGGAGCAGCTAAGTGCATAGTTTGTAAGTTTTCTTTTGGAAATCTACAACAGTGAGAAGAGTGTGTTTTTAATATTTTATGAGACCTTTTTCTTGATGAAATTTTAAAAATATAAAATAAAGGTACTAAGTTAGACTGGAGCAGTGTTTTTAAGAGCAGTAAGGTTGTGCTATATTCTGGGTCTGTAGATTGTTAAGATGTAAAGATGACATTTAATAATGTGCTCTTCCTGTGAGATGTGTGAGATTAGGGAGAGTTTCCATTGTCCTGGTGATTATGACTGCAGTAAGTGTTTTGGTTGCGAATCCTATAAGATTGCATGGATCCGTTGGACCACTGTTAGAGGCAATGAGGAATTTACAGGAGCTAGGGGATGTGATGAATGGCAGTTATAGGCAAGGAGAAAAAAATGCTGATACAGTAAGGTAGATGAGTTACCTCCCAGGAAAGGTAAGAGAGGGAGGCAGGTAGAGCAGGTGACCCCTGTGGCTATCCCCCTCTTGAAATATTCTGGTTTGGAAAATGTAGGGGGTGATGGACTTCTGAGGGGACGTAGCATGAATATCCACGTTTCTGGTGCCAAGACTGGCTCTAATGTAAAGAAGCGCTCGTTGGGTTCTAAGCGATCGATTGTGATAGGGGACTCTTTAGTCAGAGTCACAGGCAGACGTTTCGGTGGCCGACAGCGAAAAATCAGAATGGTGTGTTGTCTCCCTAGTGTCAAGATCAAAGATATCTTGGATAGGGCACAGAATGTTCTCCAAGGAGAGAGGGACCAGCCGGAGGTCATTGTGCACATTAGAACTAACGACATAAGAAGGAAAAAATGAGATTCTGGAGGGTGAATACAGGAAGTTAGGCAGGAATTTAAAAAGGACATCCTCGAGATAGTAATAGGAGAATAGAGCAGATGAATGTATGGCTGAGGAGTTGGTGTACAGGTGAAAGATTCACATTTTTGGATCATTGGAATCTCTTCTGGAGTAGAAGTGATTTGTATAAGAAGAATTGAGTGAATCTGAATTGGAAGGGGACTAAGATGCTGTCAGGGAGATTTGCTACAGCTACTTGGAAGGATTTAAATATTAAGGTGGCGGGGTGGGACCCAGTGAGATAGTGAGGAAAGGTATCAGTCTGAGACTGATAGAGTTAGGAAAAGGAGCAAATCAAATGATCAGGGCAGGCAGGAACAAAGCAGAGAACAAGATAGGACTGATTAATTAAACTGCATTTATTTCCATGCAAGAGGCCTAACAGGGAAGGCAGATGAACTCAGACCATAGTTAGAAATATCGGACAGGGATAACATAGCAATTATATAAACTTGGCTCAGGGATGGATAGGACTAATGGGCAGCACAGTGGCACAGTGGTTAGCACTGATGCCTCACAGCGCCAGAGACCCGGGTTCAATTCCCGACTCAGCCGACTGACTGTGTGGAGTTTGCACATTCTCCCCGTGTCTGCGTGGGTTTCCTTTGGGTGCTCTGGTTTCCTCCCACAGTCCAAAGATGTGCAGGTCAGGTGAATTGGCCATGCTAAATTGACTGTAGTGTTAGGTAAAGGGGTAAATGTAGGGGAATGGGTGGGTTGCGCTTCGGCAGGTCGGTGTAGACTTGTTGGGCTGAAGGGCCTGTTTCCACACTGTAAGTAATCTAATGGCAGCTTAATGTTCCAGGATACAAATCCTGGAAGGATAGAAAGGAGGGGAGGGGGCAATAGAGAAGGGGGAGTGGAGTTTTTGATAAGGAATAGCATTACTGCTTACTTAGGGAGGATATTCCTGGGTATATAACTGAGAAATAAGAAAGGGATGATTACCTGATTGGGATTGCACTATTGACCTCCCAAGAGAAATGAATTTGTAATGAGATCTGTTGTCTATCAGAATAATAGGGTAGTTATGATAGGGGATTTTAATTTTCCGAATGTAGAAGGGACTGCCATAATTTAAGGGTTTAGTTGGAGAGGAATTTAAGTGTGAACAAGAAAATTTTCTGATTCAATATATAGTGTTAGGTAAAGGGGTAAATGTAGGGGAAGAGTGGGTTGCGCTTCGGCGGGTTGGTATGGACTTATTGGGCCGAAGGGCCTGTTTCCACACTGTAAGTAATCTAATATGGATGTAGCTACTAGAGAAATTGCAAAACTTGACCTACTTTTGGGAAATAAGGCAGGGCAGGTGACTGATGTGACAGTGGGGGAGCCCTTTGGGGCCAGTGACCATAATTCTATTCATGCTAAAATAGTGATGGAAAAGGATAGACCAGATCTAAAAGTCAAAATCCTAAATTGGAGGAAGTCCAATTTTGATGGTATTAAGCAAGAACTTTATAAGTTGATTGGAAGCAGATGTTCACAGGTAAAGGGATGGCTGGAAAATGGGAAGTCTTCTTGAGTATACTCCTACTGCCTTTATACTCAAAGGATTCACTAGATCTCTGCTGTCTATGCTTGATATATGCTTTCTTCTTTTTCTTAAAGAAGTCCTTCAATTTCTCTAGTCATCCAGCATTCCTTACACTTAGCAGCCTTTCACCCTCACAGGAACATACCATCTCTGGAGTCGCATGAGATAACGAGACTCCAGAGATGGTATGTTCTTGTTAGGGTGAAAGGCTGTTAAGTGTAAGAAATGATGGATGACTAGAGAAATTGAAGGGTTCTTTTAAGAAAAAGAAGAAAGCATATATCAGGTATAGATAGCAGAGATCGAGTGAACCCTTAGAGTACAAAGGCAGTAGGAGTATACTCAAGAAGGAAATCAGGAGGGCAAAAAGGGGACATGAGATAGCTCTGCCAAATAGGGTTAAAGACAATCCAAAGGGATATTATAATTACATTTTAAGAACAAAAGTGTATCTGGGGAGAGAATACACCACTCAAAGATCAGCAAGGCAGCCCATGTGTGGAACCACAGGAGTTAGGGGAGATATTAAACAAGCATTTTGCTTTAATGTTTACTATGGAGAAAGACATAGGAGATATAGAATGTGGGCAAATAGATAGTGACATCTTGAAAAATGTCCATGTTACAGAGGAGTTGCTGAATTCTTAAAATACATAAAGATGGATAAATCCCCAGGACCTGATCAGGTGTACCCTAGATCTCTGTGGAAAGCCAGGGAAGTGATTGCTGAGCCTCTTGCTGAGAAACTTGGGTCATGGATAGTCACAGGTGAGATGTTGGAAGATTGGAGGTTGGCCAATGTGATGCCATTATTTAAGAAACGTGGTAAGGAAGAGCCAGGGAACTATAGAACAGTGAGCCTGACCTCGATGGTGGGCAACTTGTTGGAGGGAATCCTGAGGGACAGTATTTATCTGTATTTGGAAAGGCAAGGACTGTTTAGGTATAGTCAAAATGGCTTTGCACATGGAAAATCATGTCTCACTAACTTGGTTGTTTTTTTGAAGCAGTGATGAAGCAGATTGAAGGCAGAGTGTTGGACGTGATCCATATAGACTCCAGTAAGGCTTTCGACAAGGTTCCTCATGGTAGACTGTTTAGCAAGGTTACATCACATGGAATACAGGGAGAACCCGCCAGATGGATACAGAACTGGACCGAAGGTAGAAGACAGAGGGTGGCGGTAAAGGGTTGCTTTTCAGACTGAAGGCCTGTGACCAGTGGTGTGCTACAAGGATCAGTGCTGGAAAAGTGCTTTTCTTCATTTATAAATTTGATTTGGATATGAACATAGGAGGTATGGTTAGTAAGTTTGCAGATTAAACCAAAATTGGAGGTGTCGTGGACAGCAAAGAAGGTTACCTCGGAGTACAATCGGATTGAGATCAGATGGGCCAATGGGCCAAGGAGTGGCAGATGGAGTTTAATTTACATAAATGTAAGGTGCTGCATTTTGGAAAGGCCAATTAGAACATGCCTTATACATTAATGGTAAGGTCCTGGAGAGTAAAGCTGAACAAAGAGACCTTGGACTGCAGGTTCCTAGTTCTTTGAAAGTGGATTCACAGATAGATAGGATAGTGAAGAAGGCGTTTGGTATGTTTTCCTTTATTGTTCAGAGCACTGAGTATAGGAACTGGGAGAACATGTTGTAGTTGTACAAGAGGTTGGTTGGGCCACTTTTAGAATATTGTGTACAATTCTGGTTTCCCTCCTATCAGAAGAATGTTGTGAAACTTGAAATGATTCAAGAAGTTTTATAAGGATGTTGCCAAGATTAGTGTTTGCACGATAGGGAGGGGCTGTTTTCCCTGGAGCATCAGAGTCTGAGGGGTGAACTTATAGAGGTTTACAAAATCATAAAGGCCATAGGAAGAGTAAATAGAGGATGTTTTTTCCCTGTGATGGGGGAGTCCTGAACTGGAGGGCATAGATTTACGGTGAGAGGGGAAAGGTGTAAAAGGGACCTAAAGTGCAACTTTCTCTCTGCATGTGGTACGTGTATGGAATGAGCTGCCAGAAGAAGTGGTGGAGGCTGGTAAATTTACAATACTTAACAGGCATCTGGATGGACATGTGAATAGGAAGAGTTTGGAGGGATATGGGCTCAAGTGCTGGCAAATGGGACCAGATTAATTTTAGATATCTGGTCACCAGGAACAAGTTGGACCAAAGGGTCTGTTTCCATGCTGTATATCTCTATGAATCTAAAAGAGATTTTCATAAGGCTCCTTCAATAAATCAAAAATAATTATTTATTGCAAACAAATTAATTCTTGTCACAGTGGGAGAAATGGTTAACCATTAATTTAATGTCCAATATGAATTTATCCTCTAAATTCCAAGTTCTCAAAATGAAATAACAAACAATAGAATACAACTCTGCAGAGATTTTTTTTAAAGAGAAAAGGCAAATAGGAAAATAAAAACTGCTTTGGTGGGCAGAGTCTAAACACAGGATGCAAATTGGAAAATTTCTCCTCGTGCACTCAGTTTCCTGGCATCAAGATCATAATGCAGACATCCATTGAACCGATGAGAGGTCTTTAAATCCAAACTTCAGTTTTAAATATGAGTTAAATAGATGTAAGTCTTTGAATCAAAGTAATGCTTCAGATTTCAGAATTTAAAAGAAAGATCAATAATGATTTCTAAAATGTTCTCAGGTTCCCTGACGATACTTTACCAAGAGAAATCTATAAAGTTTGTTCTGCTGGAAGGCTTCCCTTATTGCAGGAGCGAGAGAGACAAATCTTCCAGCTCAGCGAGCTAATTTAGAATTACTACTAGAATTAGAATTACTATTACTACAGTTTGGAAACAAGTCCACACCAACCCTCCAAGGAGTATCCCATCCAGGTCCATTACTCTACCCTATTATTCTACATTTCCTCTGGCTAATGCACCTAACCTATACATCCCTGAACACTATGGGCAATTTAGCTTGGCCAATTCACCTAACCTGCACATATTTGGACTGTGAGAGGAAATTGCAGCACTCAGAGGAAACCCACACAGACACAGGGAGAATGTACAATCTCCACACAATCACCTGAGGCTGGAATCAAATCTGGGTCCCAGCTGCTGTGACGCAGCAATGCTAACCACTGAGCCACTGTGTCATCCCGTACTTTCAAACGTAGCTTCAACATGAGCTACAAATCTTCTCAAAAAAAGTTTTTTTTTTAAACTTCCAGCTTCTGAAGATTTCCATTCTTCCGCTGCAGAGCTGTTACAGGCAATATGCAGTATTACGGGCCACATCTCTTCCAAAGCAAGTCTGTCACACAATTAAAAGCATAAAATTGATTTCCCGTTTCTCGTAAAAGCTTGGTTATCTGCTTTCCACAAAGTCATCTGACTTTTTGGAGAGTAGGTGAACCATAACCTCTGCAGCTACCGATGGATAGTCCAAAAGATGTCCAAAACCCCTTAAAGTAGCACAACACAAAAAAAGTCGAGCACTGTTTTCAGGACCTGGCAGCATGTTCCTTGGAGGTAAAACAACTAATCGGTATTCCAGTAAAAGTAACTAAAAAGGTGGAAATGATAAATAGCAAATACCCTCAGTAATTCTAAATAAATCAAACTCTTTAAGAATATAGGAATGTCTTTGATTGAATCTGCTTCATTCAGATGCTGAAGATCTGGACAGTTAATCAAAGTCTCCAGCTACTTTTTTGGATCTTGAATTAACTTACATATTTTCAAGGTCCCTAAGTTTTACTCACATCTAATGTACAAGTCAGAAAATCACATGCATTTCTGGGACTGATTTCATTATGGCAACAAGGTGATGAGTAACATCTCAGCGTCACACAAAGCAATGAGATAGTAATCATGTAAGAACACTTATGATCATATTTCTGACTCTCTAATATGAACCAATTGAATTATTGCATCCATACTTTTCATTGATGGGGTTATTTAAAGATATTCACAAGTTTGGAGTTTCCCAGTGCCACCACCAAGAGGAAA
Source organism: Hemiscyllium ocellatum (assembly GCF_020745735.1). Lineage (NCBI taxonomy): Eukaryota > Metazoa > Chordata > Chondrichthyes > Orectolobiformes > Hemiscylliidae > Hemiscyllium > Hemiscyllium ocellatum. The sequence continues at coordinate 51,265,700 of NC_083402.1, forward strand.
GCAGCTGTTCACAGACCAGTGATCCTGAAGTTGTGCCATCTCTATCCTATTTATTTACACCACGTCTCTGACAGAGACAAGTATACATCAAGTGTTCTAGGTAACAGTTGCCTCTTCCTTTTAAATCTGTACCAGTGCTTCCTAATTACCAGAATTAATAGGAACACAGTTAGCAGCAATGCAAGGAAACATCTTCTGATTATAGTTTTTTGCACTGTAAAGCAATTTTTACACAGTTAATCTGATTTGAATGGATTTTGTAAATCTTTCATGGTGCATCTTCTATTCAAGTATTATAAATTAGCATGACAATTGAAGCAACATGAGTAAACACTGTGCAGAGCAATAAAGTACTTTTTTTATTTACCATTAAAAATAAATGCAAATAAATGATATTGAAGAACTTCCCCAAATAAAGTAGAATCAAAAGTCCTTTTACATGAATAATGGCTTATTTTATCAAATATATGCATTACTCAATATTACTAAATTTTCTAAGTTAGCTTTATTAAGTTTGCTAACAGTGCCAAAATATCAGGAAACTACAGAACTGTGGTAAAAACACATTTTTCATGCCATGAAACATGACTGTTATAGCTCTGACTGCCAAATTCTATATTAAGATTTTTAAGTTAACACATTTTAACACTACAACTATACATTTATATCTGCTGCATACAATTTCTACTCTTAGATTAGAGTAAAAACAGTCACATCCAAATGACCAGTTAAAAGGAGCTCCCAAACAAATTGATCTGAAGTCTGATGTAAAGCCCATCACAAAGCTCTGGTGGCAAGTGCATGCATTGCCGGTAATTAGATAGCTTCAAGCTCAGCATCGCTGTACAGTATAAGAGTTGTAGGATAAACACTGAAGAGATCAAATTCAGTTCATGTGCACATCCAAGGCCCCAAACTCTCTGAGATGAAACAGTATACATACACTTTTCAATTAGAATGCTTCACCTACTGCTCATGGTTTAGTCTCCACTATGCTCCCCTATGCAATCAAATGGAGATTGGGTAGCAGGGCTACATTTGTTCACACCACAGTGTCACCCCAAGCATCTGCTCCCAGGAGGACCAATTCCACTACCGACAACTCAAATTGCCTCCTTCTTCAATGGCTACTTAACTCTCCAGCATGCTCCTACTCTGACCTTTCGGTCCTTGGCCTGTTGGAATGTTCAAAGGAAGTCAAAAACAACCATATTCGACAAATCCTTCAATTAGGCATTTTCCAATATTCTGGACTCACCACTGAGTTTAACAATTTTAGATTGTAACTTCTGTTCTATATTTTTAACACTTTTTGCTTTTGATTTGTTTCCCTCATTAGCTTTATTTTCCTTCTGGATAACAGCTGTTCAGATTTTTGCATTCACACCTCCTTTAGACACATCTTTTGTTTCTTTGCTTGTTCCATTACCAATCCCTTTGGCCTTATCATATTACTTTTTGTTAGCATTTCACCTCCTTTCCTCTACCATATCACAGACCTTCCCTTGTCCCCCTCCCTTTCACTTGCTTAAAACCCACTTCCTGTCTAACAGTTCCTGATTCTGACGAAACATCAACAGATCTGAAATGTGAGGCCGAATCTTTGTAGTCAAGTCAAGAAGGTTAAGTCAGGAAATTTCCAGCAGACCAATGTCCTTTCAGGGGACACTTGCCCACCATATTTTCATTCAATGGAGGTGGAATCAGGGAGTATGGCTAACTGCTGATGGAGTTGAAAAATGTGGTGCTGGAAAAACACAGCAGGCCAGGCAGCATCCAACGAGCAGGAGAATTGACGTTTCGGGCATAAGCCCTTCTTCAGGAATGAGGCTGGTGTGCCAAGTGGGCTGAGATAAAAGGTAGAGGGGAGGGAATTTGGGGGAGGGGTGCTGGGAATACGATAGGTGGAAGGAAGTGAGAGTGAGGGTGATAGGTTGGAGAGGGGTTGGGGGCGGAGAGGTCGGGAGGAAGATTGCAGGTCAAGAGGGTAGTGCTGAATCCGAGGGTTGGGACTGAGATAAGGTGGGGGGAGGGGAAATGAGGAAGCTAGAGAAATCTACATTCATCCCGTGTGGTTGGAGGGTTCCTAGGCGGAAGATGAGGCGCTCTTCCTCCAGGTGTTGCGTGGCCAGGGTCTGGCGATGGAGGAGACCAAGAACCTGCATGTCATTGGCGGAGTGTGAGGGGGAGCTAAAGTGCTCAGCCGCGGGGCAGTTGGGTTGGTTGGTGCGGGTGTCCCAGAGGTGTTCCCTGAAACGTTCCGCAAGTAGACGCCTGTCTCCCCAGTGTAGAGGAGACCACATCGGCTGCAGCGGATACAGTAAATGATATGTGTGGAGGTGCAGGTGAATTTGCGATGGATATAGAAGGATCCATTGTGGCCTTGGAGGGAGGTGAGGGGGGGAGTTGTAGGTGCAAGTTTTGTAATTTTTGCAATTGCAAGGGAAGGTGCCGGAAGTGGAGATTGGGTTGGTGGGGGGTGTGGATCTGACGAGGGAGTCGCGGAGGGAGTGGTCTCTTCTGAATGCTGATAGGAATGGAGAGGGAAATATATCCCTGGTGGCGGGGTCTGTCTGGAGGTGGCGGAAATGACGGAGGATGTATCCGGAGATTGGTGGGGTAGAAGGTGAGGATCAGTGGGGTTCTGTCCTGGTAGCAATTGGAGGGGCCAGGTTCAAGGGCGGAGGTGTGGGAAGTGGCGGACATGTGGTGGAGAGCATCGTCAACCACGTTGGAGGGGAAATTGCAGTCTTTGAAGAAGGAGGCAATTTGAATTGTTCGGTAGTGGAATTGGTCCTCCTGGGAGCAGATGCAGCGGAGGCGGAGGAATTGGGCATATTGAATGGCGTTTTTACAGGATGCAGGGTGGGAGGAGGTGTAATCTAGGTAGCTGTGGGAGTCGGTTGGTTTGTAGTAAATGTCTGTGTTGAGTCGGTCGCCCGAGATAGAAATGGAAAAGTCTAGGAAGGGGAGGGAGGAGTCTGAGACGGTCCAGGTAAATTTGAGGTCGGGGTGGTAGGTGTTAGTAAAGTGGATGAACTGTTCAACCTCCTCGTGGGAGCACGAGGTAGCGCCAATACAATCATCGATGTAGCGGATAACTGCAGATAGGGGATTTTTCCCCTTTGACAGCTGTTAAGGTTTATTTTTTCGTTTTAAAAAGACTAAAAGGACATTTAAATCAGTACACGAGAGATTCCAACCATTTCAGTAAAGCACAACTAATTTACTGTACAACACCCAACTAATGAATTGGGGAAGAAAAAGTTATTTGCAGATCAAATTCTATGAATGAAAGAATTCCAGAGTAAGTTACTGTATTTTATTCAGCACTTTGAATCAGGTTTCCCCTCTGACTCATGTCACCTCTGAGAGACCATAAACGATGTCTACTTACAGAAATGGTTGGATTGCACTATAATTGTGGGGAAAAGGACAGGTTAAACTGCTGACCTCCATAATGGAGTCACAGGCAAAGCTTTCAAAAGTTAAGCAAACTTACTTTGAATTTGAAAGGTTTAAACAAAGTAATTGACAGATAGATGCAAGCACTACGAATCAACGCCCTGTATCAAATTAGGAGCAAATTGTTGCAGATGCTGGAATTGTACTGAAAACAAAAAAATGTTGGAAATCACAGCGGGTCAGGCAGTGTCTGTGGAGAGAGAGCAAGCTACTATTTCAATTTTAGGTTACTCTTTATCGGAGCTGATGTAAAGTGACTTCATGTCACTTTGTGTCAGCCCGAATAAAGAGTCAACTAAACTTGAAACGTAGGCTTGGTTTCGCTCCATGGTTGCTACCTGACCTGCTGTGAGCTCCAGCAATTTTTATTTTCAGTCCCAGTGACATCATTGTTTTGTAAGAATTTGAAGATTCACTACCTTCTGTAATAAGAGCCTGTGTGGAATACAAAAGAGTTACAGGCCGCAGTAATAATTGTTGATTATGAATTGAATTGGACGAAACCATTTTTCTGTCACACCTTTCCACCCCATCAGGTCAAGAAGAAGAGAGGATGGGAGAGTGAAAGGAAGGGAAACTGACAGGGTAAAGGAAGCCCAGCTGGAAATGTCCCAAACTCTCCATTCTGGATCAAGGGGAAAGTACTGAGGGTGTAATAGAAAATTGATGGCCTAAACATTTCCATTGTAATAAATTGGGACACCTTTATGTAGAAGGCTGGATATCGTAAGGGAAGATCAAAGGGTTCACAAGAGTGAGTCTGAAAAGAGAACTTAAAAGGAAAATACCACTGGTCAAATTATAGCTTTAAATACAACCAGGGAGTTGAAATAAAAATAGCTAATGTGTGCAGGTGAGGTGAATAGAATCGGTGAGAGTGAAGGGTTTTTGTCAAAAGAAAACTGATGGTTTCAAACGATGCGACTAAATCCATAACTACATTAAGAGACACAGGAGCTACTCACACACTTTTCCTAGGGAAGGATCTAGTTTTCTCACCAGAGAGTTCAATGAAAGCTAAAGCATTAGTAAATGGGATAAATGAAGAGATAGCCCAGTTCCGCTGCACAAAATCTAATTCGATATGGCTTGATATCTGGACCCATGATCGCAGTACTACTTTAAAAAATTACCAAGGCATGAAGTGGAGCTACACCTGGGTAATGATGTGGCTGGAATAAAGTTAGTTTCACCAGTAATCACAGAAAGCCCAACGGAGTTAAAGAGGTACAGTAGTTCTTCCATAACGCGATGGTTGCATTCTTGTACAACCCCTACATTATCAAAAAATTGCAATTTAGAAACAGCACTTAAAGTACTGGCACTGTAATCAGCTACAGTCAACACATGTTTTAAAAATTTGTTCATCAGAAACAGTATCCCCAATTCATCAATCACCTTTCAGGAGAACAATCTGTAGAGCAAAAACAAGACTAGTTTCAGATACTTCTCCATTGTGTTTGGTGATCAGAACAATGACTAAATAAAGTCCATCACCACAAGCTAATGTTAGATTAGCTAAAGCTTTCCTTAATGGTAAGGATGACTCAAATGAAGGATTTGGCATGTTTAAGGGAATTGAGGTTCAGAAAGCAGATTCCAAGTTAAACAGGATACAGAGGTAACACACAATGAAGTCAGAATGCAACTTATATTAAGAACAGAGCTCTGATGAGAAAATCAACTCATCCTCACAGACCTGTGGATGAGGAATGGACAGGTATTCATCAGATAGTAGTGCCACCCAAATATTATAAGAAAATGTTGCACATGAAATTAATATGGCAGACCATCTATGAAGAAGGAAATCCCAACCATTGACAAATAGGCATTTAACATAGCTCAGACTTCATAAGGATAGAGTGCAATTCTGTAATATGTCAGAAAGTAGTGGAACCTTAAACATATAATTAAACAAGCATCACACCAGTTTTTGAAGAATTATCTACAAGGGTATTTGTCAATTCAGAGGAAAATGCTAAAAGTGATAAATGAATCATTGTTTTGTCTAAAAGTATTGAACCTGAATCCCTAACCTAGGAATGTGAAATGTATAACCTGTAATGGTACAAAATAGATAAAAGCAAAAAAATGTAAAATAATTGTGTTCAGTGTCCTGCAACAGATTCATCTATACCACCATATTTAAACTTTGATTATAGTGCTCACAAAATAGTAATTCTGTCTCATGTGCAGCAGAACAAAGAAACAGAGCTTAGTTAATTGAGTATTACCAGCCAGGAATACTGAATATTGTGAGGAGGACAGGCCATCCTTATGCAGATCGTTAGAGAGCTGGACACCAATATGCCATTAATTGACTAATTGTGATTGATCCTCCCATCACCCCATCCCCCAATCAATCTGGAAAATATGACACAGGAACAGAATGAAACCAGGGAATGAGCATGTGTCATCCACACCATGTTGAGTTGCATTCCTTCACAAGTGTTAGCTTCTCTGCATCCCAGCATGTTTGCTCCAATCCATACAGTTGAATTTCCCAGATTTGATCCCTCAGCAGTGGCCCATGTTAACACCTCCCTTGACTCTTATTGGGCAGACCCACAGGAGTGATGGTGGCCCACTATCTTCGCTGACTTGGATGGACACCTCCTGCTGATGACGGACCAAAACTCTGATTCACCTGTGACTCCCCAGACTGTTTACACTGGACCCACAGAGTCGATCATAGCTCACTGCCCAGACTATAGAGGTACAGACCACCAACTCTGACCAAAGAGTTTGCTTGACTGTGTCCAAACCCCTGGATTTACCACAGAAGCTGTTCTTTGTGATTGTTCCAGGATTACCTGACTGAGTATTGTCTCCCTTGACTTCACCAAGGCTATACTTCTCATACTTTGAGTCAATGCCCTTTGGTTGATGCTGTTTGTCAGGTATGTATTTGTCAGGTACGATCCTGACACACGGTCCAGATGTGACATTGATATTACTCAATGAAATGCTGTAGGATCCATACCTTTGACTGATGACTGCCAGCAGTTAAAGAATATGATGTTAGAAAAGCACAGCCGGTCAGGCATCATCTGAGAAGCAGGAGAGTCAGCATCAAGACATGAAGAGATTGAGGGCGAGTAACAGACCAGCACGGGGTATCCAAGAGGATGGGGTGTGTTTGAGGTGGGAGATGGGGTCCTCTGAGGGTGGGTAAGAATCCAGATGGAAAAAGTAAGTGCAGAGCCGGTAGAAGAAGAGTTCGATGTCACAACGCGTGTTAAGTTCATTGATCTGGGAGTGTAGGGGGATGAAGGTGAGGACTTTGCTGAGGGCTGATTGTTCATACTCAGTGAGGCAGATGTCTGGGGGCATGATATGCGGCAGAGCTGGGGGTTAAGACTTGGTGTGGGGTTGGACTTGGTAATGGGAGTTGAGAATGCCTCTAGAGTGAGTGTGGTTATGGGACATTACCAGCAGAAGTGACACTCACCCTGGGTGTCAGGGGAATGGAAGCGGTGCCTTCGTTGGCATCCATGGGGGCGGAAGTGACATTACACGTGATGGTCGCAATGTCAGTGGTGGTGTTCTAGTGAGTGATGTCAATGGTGGTCTTTGGGGAGGAGAGAGAAGGAGAAGGTGGCTGAGGTGATAGTGACTATGGGGGCTGATGAAGAGCTTATGGTCAAAACAATGAATCTCCTGCTGCTCAGCTGCTGCCTAACTGGCTGTGCTTTTCCAGCACCACACTCTTCAATTCCGATCTCCAACATCTGCAGTCCTCACCCTCTCTTTCCTGGTGACTGCTGGCAACCAAGCTGCCTTTTCCTCTGTGCTAAAAAGGCAAGTTGAGATGGAAGTGCAGTGAACCTGTAAGCTCTGGCAGAGGGGCAAAGTGTAAAAAGGCTTGAGCTGCTATGAACATCTAAGCAAGCACAACCTAACTGAATATTAAGAGAACAACGGAGAGATGCATCCTGGTCCAATCCATGAGTTGGTGCTGGTCCCTGCACACAATCTCCTTGGAGCAGCATCTCTATGTACTTCTAAGTGTGACATGGATTTACAGATTCATCTTACAAGTGATTCAGAAATGTGCCACGAGGTTATGACAAGGTTACTAATGCCAATGTCAGTGTCCGTGGATTAGGAAATGCAAAGAGCTCCTGACCATGGAACGTACACTGCGAAATTGGTGACTGATGTCGAAGATTGAAGACCAGAGGAGCAAGTGGCAAGCTGGTGTTGCTACATAACTGCCCTGATTTTCATGAATTGTCACATTCTAGCTTTTTAAAATGTTACTAAACAATACACGATTTACAAAACAATTAACAGCTGTACACAGAGTAACAGCAGTTTACAAGGAAGAGGAGCAGCAAAGCCAGGTCCCAAACCCTACCATTAAACAAGTTTTCAGGGAAATGAGGACAAACCTCAAATCCAAGTTTCAGTCATCATAAAACAGTAACAATGACAAACACATATAAGACAGTGCAATTACATTTTGAAAAGTGCATAAAATGGACCCCCAGCAACTCAACAAGCCACCCATCTCTCCTACCTACAGTCTAATTTATCTCTGGCTGGTGGAGAATGGAAAACTGCATATAAATTAAATGAGATTAACTAATAATGAGATGTTAATGCACACAAATTAACCTCACGCTACTCACTCGCGAGAAGCTCATCTCACCATATAACACTTGGTTAGAAAATGGGACATTTTGTTCTCGAGGGTAAGAAGCTTCTCACTGCCAATCTCACCTGGTTTATTCCTACTGTCTCAACAACCTACATATTATTCCCAGTACCTGGAAAGTTTCCAGCTGTAGAGACTTAATAGTTGATGCGATTAAGGTTTTCAAACTTTTTTCAAACATCATGACTGATAGGGAGACTGTTCTGCTGGTGGGAGAATCTTGGACATACAGACATAACTTTAAAGTAAAAAATGTGGCACTTGGAAAGCACCACAGGTGAGGCAGCATCCGAGGAGCAGGAGAGTCGACGTTTTGAGCATAAGCTCTTCATTAGGAATGATTAATCTTCACCATTCCTGATGAAGAGCTTATGCTCGAAACATCAATTACCCTGCTCCTCGGATGCTGCCTGACCTACTGTGCTTTTCCAGCACCACACGTTTTGAATCTGAACTCCAGCATCTACAGTGCTCACTGTCTTCTCAACATAACTTTAAAGCCAGAGGTAGGTCATTCAGGAGACAAATTAGGAAATGCTTCTTCACAAAAAGAGTGATGAAGTCTGGAACTTTATCACACTCACTAGCTCAATTAATAATTTTAAATTGGACGATTTTAATGGATTTGGAACAGAGATGATAAATGAGTGAGAAAACTGATTAGCTGCGATCTCATTGAACTGAACAGGCCTGAGTTGTTGAATGGCCTACTCTGTTCCTATTCTAAGTGAATGTCCTGCTGGGCAGTGCCACCTGAAGAATAAAAGTGTCTCCAACACAGTAAAAGATGCTTCTGTGTTCTCAGTGCCATTACATTGCAATTTTCTGATTACCACCTGCATAGTATATAAGAGTAATCAAGAAGCTTATTTCCTGCTTGTTAAACTGCTAAACTGTGGTTATAGCAGCTGAGCTCTGATTTCAGGGTTTAACTTCCCACCACCTGGGAATCATGATAGTTCTGATCAAAAATTACTGTAATCATATATGGGGACAGTTGAGCAGAGTTTTACAAAAAAATGCAAAGCAAAAGCATTCAACAACCAATTTAGGAACTGACCTTCATAATCTCTAACAGCAAATAGTTCTTTGTTTAGAGAATAAACATACAATCCATGATTTTCTCTGCCCTTAAACTTATCTCTCCCTCTTTCTTTCTCTCTGTCTTTTAACTCTTCGTGTATACAGATAGGATTGTGAATGGATTTCATTCAGATTGGTCAATGTGACAGATTCAGTTAAGTATGTCCAGGCTGGAATCAATATCTAAAATCATGAATTGAGAACAATGTTTGTATCATGACCGCAAGTAATTGGCAGTGACTGAACTTTAACACATTCTTTACTGCATTTCTCTTTGATGCATGTTATGAAAAAAGTTATCAATATAATATGTTTTGAACAAAGTCAAATGAATAAAGCATTACTTTATGAAACTGGAATACATATTAGACTGGAATATACAATTAAGTGTGAATTGATAATAAGACAACATTACAAAACTCTAAAGAAAGCATTCATTACACAAAAGATCTATCTTTTGATTTGTTTTGCTACAAACAGAAATCTCCACACAGCTTCAAAGGGCATATCAAAATGAGTTAACCCATGGTGTAAAAGCTGGCTGTTCCTGGTTACAGAGCAATTATCCCAATCATATCGGTAAAGATTATATAAAGTCTTCAGTTCTGCGTTTTTTTTTGTGATTGCCACCAGTTCCTATCTATTGTGCAAGATAGAAGTAACACTAGTCAGTTTTGTATACTATCATACAACCCAGTTTTATCTAAAATGCACCATTAACCAAATGAGTTTCAATTACAGCTTATACAATAATTCATTAAATATCATGCTGTTAAATCATTGGCTGAACTGAGACAGCCAGCTACAATGTCTTGATTAAACAACCAGACTTATTGATTGAACCATTTATATAGGTAATCATCTAATGCAGACAAAAGAAATCGATATTTGGTTCTTATGAAACAGTATATTCTGAACTTAGTTACCACAATAGTGAAAAAGAGCTATTCACATAAAAAGTGCAATAAATTGTGCAATTCAACACTTTAAATTAGTACCCGTATTATTACGCAGTTCAAGAATTGTAAAGGAAATCAAGAGCTTTAAGAGCTGTTACCACTGACATGTTTAAATAATGAATTAGTCACTCATATCCTGTGACACTGCTGAGAAAAGGCACTTCCTTTTGGGAAGAAGTGGAGCTTGAATGCTTATGTATTATTCATTACCAAGTGTGCATGGCTGAAATGATTATGTTGGCAGTGAAGTAGAAATTGTTCATTGTTCTTTTGAAAAACTTGGTACATTTCACTATTATTTTTCATCAATTTACAGCTGGTGTAATCCTGATGTAAGCAGAATCCCAACAACATCTTGAGAACTGAAAAATATTTCTAAGTCTTAAATTTAAATTGGATATGGCAGTAGTTAGATACATTTTTTGTCCATGCCAACCAATAAAGTGAAAACTATTCAATTGTGCTTTGATGCATATTAGACATTCAGATATCTATTTTACATTTATTAAGTTCTTATCCAAAGCTGTTGTCTTGCTTTATTTAGTAGACATGTAAAAGTTTTAATAGTTAAGAAGTCAATGTTGTCACCTGGAGGGAGGTTCCTGCCTTTCCATACTGCCAATGTTCAAGGTGATAATTTATGTTACAACGTTCTTAATTTGGGGTGATATGCATATAGTAAAAAGCCTTGTGGTGTGATTAATATTGAATGATACAGTGTTCTAACAGCCACAGTACATTAGATGCTGTTACTCTTCTGTTAGAACAGAGGCTTTTTGAGAATCAATCATCTGCGTTTGCATCTGTTCCGAAGTACTTTACAGCACTGGAAATGCATGGTCCCAGTTATAGCCCAGCACCACAATCTCAAGGCAACCAAATGAGACAAAGCAAATGTAATATAAATGGCATACAGATTAAAACAAATAGTTGTCATTATTTAGTAAATGCCACATGGCTCACTTTTGGTTTAAATGATTCAAATATTTTGAGTATTCACTTCATTACACCAACTTCCTCAGCCCTATGCCACCAGCTCACACCTCTGTAAACACTTCCTATGTTAGTCACTTAGCTGACTGCATCTGTCACAAAACGTGGAATGATCAATTGCAAAACGTGGAATAAGCATGGCAGTTATCTCATACATATTTCTCAATCTAGCAACTGAGGTGTGCTTGAACTCAGTTGACTGGATTATTGATTAAGGAATCTGGATGACTATGAATTTGCATAATGACTAAACAACTATGCCAATTACTGGGCTTCAAAATTTATCTCATAGAATTCTTACATTATGGAAAGAGGCCATTTGGCCCATCACGCCTACAGCAACCCTCTGAACAGCATCCTTCCAGACCCAGCTCTTAACCCTATGCCTTTAACTCCACATTTTACCATGACTAATCAACCTAGCCTACACTAGGGCACTATAGCTACACACTATGTACAATTTAGCATGGTCAATCCACCTAACTTGTACGTTATTGGACTTGGGAGGAATCAGAGCACCCAGCAGAAACCTACACAGACACAGGGAAAACATACAAACTCCACACTAACAGACACCCAAGGCTGGAATCAAAACTGGATCCTTGGTGCTGTGAGGCAGCAGTGCTAACTACTCAGCCACCATGCCACTCATCTCATAAATAAATATTAATAACAATATTGAAGAAATGCATTGGGTTTGACAAAATCAAAGTTGTACTCAAAAGCACCATAAAAATTGTATTAAAAGTACAAGCAAAGCTAATTGCCACCTTAAGAAGTCACTTTCCCATTGTCCTTCACATTCCACAGAAGAAATGTCATCCCCAGAAACAAGGAAACACCAGATAAAATATTAACACCAACTCGTCACATGTAATTGAAAGACCTGAATGTTTTAATGAATGTAGATGAAATAATGTGCAGACTGCAAAGGTGTAATTGATAATAGGCTATTGAAGGAGCTAAGGTATTAACCATGTTCTTTCAAAATGCATCTCTGCCTCATTTGCAACGATATTATTGTGAATGTGAAATGCACACAGTATGAAAGTATTTGGGATTCAAATGCTGGTCACAGGAGATGCCAAATATGTCACTGGCTCTTGCAAATTTCATTTAGAGATCTCAATGAGCGGAATGCATTGCATCCAACTTTAAAACTTGGTTACAGCTAACACAGTACTTCTGAGACTTTCTAGGACTCTGTGAGGCACAAATCCAACCCCCTCTACACCCCGTCTGTGAGTACAATGATATTTGATGATACCTTCCATGGTTGATGCAGATTTGGTACAGAGAGGGTTCATGAATCAATACTAATACACTGTTCTGCGGTGGCTACTCTGTAATGTGGCAATGCAACGTGTCTATCAAGTAGAGCAGCTATGCCAAAGAGCCTGAGAACAGCATATATAATCGTTGTTATCTGGTTGCTGCATGTTTATTGATTTGAAGGAGAGTGTGCGATCATCAGCTTTAAATGTGCCCCTCATGTTCCCAACATAGGTTCCTGCCAGCAACAGTTGTGAATGTAGGTTTTAGTAGCTGTGGTTGACTTGTTAAGATGCAGGGGGAGCAAGTTCAACAGCAAGCCAGAGAGTGTCAGTAAACACCGCAGAGGCTGTGGAACACCTAGCTCAGGCAGAAGTCACAGCTGCAGGGCCCCCTCAGGTTGCCAATGTTCAGCTAGAGTTTAATGATGGCACTGGCAAGAGGGAAGCCAATCTTTTCTGGGATATCTGGTGAATGGCGTGTTCTGCTGGTTACTGCAAGTTGTAGAGTCAGAATAGCATTGGATGAGAGAGGTGCCTTTGGAGTGTTGTAGGTAATCAGTGAGGTAGGTTGGGGACAATATGGGGAGAAAATTCACTGAGCCTCACAGTTTGAAACTTTCCAAGTTACTGAACAAACCGACTCTTAGCCAAAATATTAAAAGATTCATGACCCAGTTTGTAGCTCTTTCCATAGTTTTATACTAGTATGTGGATCAACTCCCATGATGTGAATCTGCATATGCAGAGTATTCTATCAGCCCTGGATTATAATTCTGAAATCAATCCTCTTGGGAGGTGCGAGCCCTCATAGGGAAAACCCAGTTTGGAGCAACTGCAGGCCCATGGCTAAAGAAGGACTATAATTTTGAAACTTTTGACTTTATTGACTACTTTATACTGAGAAGAATTGGAATGTTGAACTTCTGACTTATTTCCTTATTTTCTACTTTATACCTATGATTTTGAACCTAATGTGGCAGCATGAATGGCAACATTGAAACGTTTTCACTGTACTCCCCTATTCCTGTACTTGAGTACACGTGACAATAAAACCTAATTCTAATTCTAATTATAGTTGCCTGATGAAGCAGAATCCACTGACACAACCAACTCTACTTTCTCTGCCATAACAACATGTTGTTTCTTTCTCCACAGCAGCAACACATTTCTCCAAATGAAATTGATAATTAGTACCAAATGGGGACAGTTTGCAGCATATGTATGTCAACCTGGAACTCAGAACATCTATCAAGCAGAGAAGACTTTTGTTTTATCAGACCGAGCTGGATTTGAATCCAGCTCCTAAAGTTGAAATGTACACGGTTAACTCATTTGACCATATAGTTACCAGTATACATCCTTGTATGTTGACCTGAACTCATGGCAGGCTGTTGGGTCATCAGCTTAACATTTCATTTTACAGATATCACTGGAGCTCTTCTCTTGAATTGTAATTGTGTATCAATGTGGTTTACAGACTGAACCTGTGGTAAACTTTAGACTCATGAAATTCCAAAGCCTGTCTGTGATTACAGTATATATGAATGCCAGAAATTATAATAAGCATTCTTATGTAATAGGAGCTAACATAGGTATCACAGTGTGATAGCAATGGATTGTCAGTATACCTCGCCACCTTTCTTCATGTTGGTAGTAAGCACCAGTACCAGTAGGGCACGTCCCTCCACTTCACCTGGTGCACTGCTCTGAAAGCTTGTGATTTCAAACAAACCTGTTGGACTATAACCTGGTCTTGTGTGACTTCTGACTTTATGCAAGCTCAGCCTGGAATTTGAAATCTTTTATCTGGTGGGTATTAATGTCCAGCAGTGCTCGGACTATTAGTGGGCACAAATCTTAGCATAGTAACCATTCATGAGAACCAAGCTACACTCGCTGTGGTGAGAATGAAACAGTTGCAGGAGTTTTTTCTTCAAAGACAGAGAAGGGTGAAACAGATACCCCACCAGTGAGAAGTTACAGAAGTAGCACAGCTAACTCTGTAAGTACCAGACAGAGACTGAGAGTCAGAAATCCAGTCACAATACCTATTCTAAAACATGCTATCAACCCAGGTTATAGAAAGTCATTACCGATGATGGCGCTGCATTGTGGTGGTGCAGAAGCCAACTCAAACTGAAGCATAATTATACTCCAACCACATAGGCAAAAGTGAGGAAGAAAATTGTGTGGATGGTGATTGTGCCATGCTGCTAAGGGATAGAAACCAGCAAAAACAGTACACAGTATTCGAAAGGTGGTATCACCAATGCCCTGTATAACTGAAGCATAACAATTAACATCCGTACAATTAATGTTTTAATTAAAAAATTCCATTGGCCTTCTTAATCACTTGCTGTACTTGTACTGTATTTATTTCTGATTTATGCACTAGCAGTAGATCCCTCTACCCCTCTGAACTCTTTATTTGAGGAATAATCTGTGTGTTGATCCTTCTTGTCCATGTAAATAACTTCACATTTTGCCACATTTTACTCCACCTGTCAGGTTTTGTCAACTCACTCAATTAGCTTATCTCTATTGTCTGCATCTTTGTTATGTCATCCTTTCAAGATGTTTTCCTACTTACCTCTGTATCATCTGCATTTTAGCTAATAGGCCTCTGACCCATTCATCTAAGTCATTGATGTAAATTGTAAAACATTGAGGCCCCAGCACCAATCCTTGTGGAACCCCAGTCCTGCCAGCCACCTAATCGGTTATCCATGTTAATATGTTACCCTGTACCTTACAAGTTAAACCTTGACAAAAGCCTTCTAGAAATCTAAGTACAGTACACTAACAAGCTAATCTTTAATCATGGATCATGTTACCCCATTCAAAGAATTCCAATAAATTGGCAAAACATGATTTCTGTTCCAAGAATCTGTGCTGATTCTTCCAGATTGCTTTGAGTTTTTCCAAGTGTCCAGTTATAATTTCCTTAGCAATCAATTCTAACATCTTTCCCATAGCAGACATATTGCAAACCAGGCTTTAGTGTTCCTTCTTCTCAAATAAAAGGGCTTAATTGACTATTTTGTTCTTTCCTAGCCTGTGCTACCTTCTCTTCCCTAGGAGATGTAAAATGCAACAAAATCATTAATGTTGATTTAAAAAAGGACAAAGTAGCAAGAACATACTCTGAAGTTCAGTGTACTACCTCAAGTTAATATGATGATGATGAAATATCATATTTTACTCACATCTTTCTGATTAGTACCACATTGTTATCTTGATCGATAGGGGGTGAAAGGGTTATTGGATGAAAACAGACTGGAAAATGAAGTAAAACCCAGGATCTGATCAGCAGTGATCTTTTGAGTGGTAGAGGAGATTAGCCTATCCTGCTCTTGTTTCCTATGACTTATGATTATATTATGATCTAGGCATATCAAAAAAAAATCAAATTTCTAAGTTGGAATTCTTAATAAATCACTGTACCTTAATAATTGCTGAGTTAAAATTGCTGGGTCTCACGATGACAGTATGTGGAAGTAACTACACCACCCAGAGACTCCAGGAGTTTAAACAAGTAGCCACCTTTGAATTAAAGATGGACAATAAGATCTAGTTTCCTGCTATGCTCACACCCTGTGAATGAAATAAAATGAAGAAAATTACAATGGATGTTTTCCACCATGGTCCAAAAGTTGTGTTAATGGCATTGTGCATAGGCTTGATATTATAATTGATCAAAATGAAGCCTTCATCTAACTTAACTCTAAAGTTCCTTATTTGATGCAACTCTTAAATCTCCAACATTATTGGAGTCTGGTGGTACATTATTTGAAGCCCAAAATGAACAACTTGTGAGAAGTGAAAAGTTAATTCTGTGTTGGAAGTTACTGAATTCATTATCAGAGTCTTGGAATAATGGACCTACAGAAACATGCAGGTATCTGTAAAAGTGCTATGAGCTGTTACGTTATTTTAAAGATCCAAATGATTCCGTTATGTCTAATTTATTGATTACTTAGAAAAAAATCCCTTACCTGCTTTGTCCTGAATCCCATTCTGACATGGCAGACATTAACAGTTGTTGATTCAGTTTAGCTAACTGTCCAGATGCATGCACGACAAAATTCAAGATTGCCTAACAGCCTTTGTGGTGCCATCATCTCCAAGAATAAATTCAGGTACATTTTCTAATCAACCTGCTTAGAAACATTATTGCACACCTCTAAAGTTGATGGGACTTGAACCTTGACCTCCGAGGCACAAAAGCAAGGATACTACCATTACACCATAAGATCCTTTATGGATAAGCTCAAATTGAAGTAATGTTAATTTTTAGCAGTTCATGAACATTTTAATGAACTTAATCTGTGTTATTAGTGCAAACTATTTGTAGCAGGAAAATCTCAATGAAGATTGACAGATGGTTTCCGTTGACAAGGCCAATATTCTCAATTTAAGCCATGAGTAGTAAAAGAAAAGAATTAGAATGCTCTTTAATGATGTCATAAAAACTTCATTAGACAAAATAAATGGGAGTAATTCCTGAACCTTCAGTTTATTTTAACTGTCAATTTCATGCAACATTACCTATGTTGGTAAACAGCATTCATTAATAAAGAAAAAATAAGGCAGAAGGACAATGCATTGATTTTTGTGTACCACTTCACTGAAATAAAACTTGGAAAGAATTAAAATTGGAAATGTTAATTCACTGAGGATAAAAACGTAAAGTTTTGGGTTAGGGATTCAGGAACTTGATACTACTTATGTGAAATTAACACTGAAATTGCCATTATTGCTGTTTTTCTAAGCTTCAGTTCATTCTTTTTCCATTTGAATAAAAACAAAGCTAGCACTTTCATGAGGTAAAATCATTTAGGAATTATCACCCCCAGTCTGAATGGCTTATTTATGAGTTCAATCCAACTGTGGTCTATTTGGCAATTTCAGGGGTAAACATGAGTCAGCAACAATGGTCTGGGTCTGGAGTCATACTGGCCAGACCGGATGAAAATGATAGGTCTCTTATTCTAAAAGATATCAGTGAAACTAAATGGTTTTTAAAACAAATAGGTAGTGTGGTGGTGACAATCACTGACACCAGCTTTTCATATTGACTTTATTTAGTCAATTAATTAAATTTAAATGTATATGCATCGTAGTGGACTGAGTTTTCCAAAGAGAGATTGCTGCTCTGCTTCTTCTTCTTACATTCATAACTCTACATTTCTGGCAGAGATTCTGATCCAGGCTTCTTCAGAAATGCAGTTATAATTTAATTCTGTCAGGTGCCTAATAGAATAGAATAGTCAGAGGAAGACAAGCCACCATCCTTTTTCCACAGCAGTTTGATGCTGTGTTTTGTGATGTAAATATCCATCATTATTGACAGCCACTTTTGCAGCTACTTAAGTAGCAATACTGACTCTGCAGACAAGATAAGTACAAACTCTGCATGGACACAAACTTTATCAATATATTATCAAGTGTTCATATCAGTCTTGACCTGCTAGCTGCTTATCTGTTGGACATGCTTACATGAAGATTTATATCTGACACTGTATCACATAAGCCAACATTGCATTAAGCAGTATTTATCGCTTATGGCTATTGGTTGGTATAGAGCCAAAGGATAAGATAGAAATTTATTGATCCTACCTCCATTACAGTCAACTCAAATATCCTGTTGGTTCTTTATTTCATTTTTCATCTTATTAGTTGACACTCTTCAATGAATATGATTAGAATATCTTTTCCAGACTTTGTTTCGGTGACCAAGAAACAAAACAATATTTTACTAGCATTATATAGCCAACAACAAATTCAGTGACTTGATGTTGACGGGTTTCTGGCTGTATACAAAATTATTACATTTTCAAAACAGAAATAAATAATAATTGAAATGACTAGAAATACTGGACTCTTCAAAGTTATTGCCTTCAATTGGTACTGTTGTTGAAAGAATACATCTGCATACTTATTTATTATTTAATCATCCTTTTAATGTCCTTTCACAAATAACAGATGCAATCAACAACTCTTTTGTAATAATAACTTTTAACCGACAACCAAAACTCGCACCAAAACTTTCTTTAGCATCAGTGACACAATAGCAAGATGTTGCACAATTTATATCATCTTTCATTTACAGAATGAAATAAACTTTTTTTTCTGGTGATTTGAAAGTGATTCATCAGATTTTCTATGATCTTTAGAAAGTTTCATTTTCATCAGAATATTCCAGAATGATGATAAATGAAACTTTGGGAAATGATGATAAACAAATAGCACAAGCAGAAATGTGTATCGAATTTTCTTTAAAAAGCAATCAGTAGAATCAGTAGAATTAAATTTTAGAGACTGCAGTCAATGTTCAGAGAAATTAATTATCAAAAGATTTTATACCCTTAGCAGGATGACTTGTGTGCAATAAAAACATTTGGAAGTAACACCTATTTAAATATAGGAATATGAGATAAGAATTGCTACCAAACACTGAGACTTTGACAACAAAAGCATAACAAATTGTTTGGACCGATGATATTTCTGTTATGCAAATAGTTATTCTTTTATGAAAAACAATGAAAGGATGGGCTGGCAATAAATGTTTATATATCAATCTGTAATTTCACAGTTGCACAGTTTTGTTTTTTTTCAAGAATGCATTTCAAGAAAGAAAATGTGTGGGATTAATTTAATTTACATTGCCTGCTGTAAACAGGGAAGCAGCAGCTTGGATTTACTGCGCTGATCTTTCCATTCCATTTACACTCCCAGTTCATTCCTTGCTATCTAATGTAAATCTTGAGAAGGGCATGCCCATATGTTTCTGACAGGAACTACATTATAGAAATGGTCATCTCTTGACACAAATTGAAAGCAATTTTAAATGAAATGATGAGTCTACTGCAGTATCTAAGGTTCCTCAGTTCTGAGGAAGGGTCGCAGGACCTGAAACATTAACTCTGATGTTTCTCCACAGAGCCTACCAGACCTGCTGAGATTTTCCAGTAGTTTCTGTTTTGTTTCTGATTTCCAGCATCTGCAGTTCTTCTAATTTTTATGATCTAGGTGCAGCCTGTCCCATTAGAGCAGCTTCCTCCTTCCCCAATGTCCCTTGATTCAAGCCAATTTCTTCTAATCCAATCTTTGAACTATACACTTACCTCTTTAATCTTATTGACCTGCACCAATAAACATGTGGCTCAGTTAGTAATACAGAGATTATTACCTTCTCTACCTGTATTGTTGGTACATACGTGCATAATTGACAATTGGATCTTTCCCCTCCTACTCCAAGTTCCGCTGCAGCCCAGATGATTTCTCTCCACTGATGCTGTCAGTCCTGCTGAGATTTTCCAGCAATTTCTGCTTTTGTTTATATTTCCGAGGCTTCTCCTCACAGCCTTTCTTAAATAAAGACACAGCCTTAGTCACTCTGCAGTCCTCTAGCACTTCGTCCATGGTTATAGATAATACAAATATCTCTGCTAGGGTCCACACAATTTCTTCCATAACTTCCCATGAACTCCTGGAACATACTTGATCTGGTCCCGGAGATTTATCCAACTTTATGTTGTCTAAGACCTCCAGCACCTCCTTTTCTGTGATGTGAACTGTTTTCACAACATCAATATTTATTTCCCTAAGTTCTTTAACCTCCATTTCTTTCTTCACAGTAAAACTGGCAACAGTTGCAACATTTAAAAGGCATTTGGGTGGGTATATGAATAGGAAGGGTTTGGAGGGATATGGGCCGTGTACTGGCAGGTGGGACTAGATTGGGTTGGGATATCTGGTCAGCATGGACGTGTTGGACTGAACGATCTGTTTCCGTGTTGTACATCTCTAAGATTCTATGACTCTGCTTGCTCTCTCTCTCTCATCTCCTGAGGTTCAACACATAGATGACCTTTTTGATCCTTAAGAGGAACTATTCTCTGTCTTGTTGCTTATTTACTCTTAAAGTACTCAGATAATCGTTTTGGATTATCCTTAACCTTATCTGTCAAGGCTATCTCATATCCCCTTTCTACCCTCCTTATTTCTGTCTTAAGAATGCCCCTACATTCTTTATACTCTTCAAGAGATTCATTTGATCCCAATTGTCTCCAACTAATATATGATTCTTTCTTATTCTTGACCAGACCTCAATATCCTTATTTATCCATTGTTCTTTACTCTTACCAGCCTTACCCTTCACTCTGACAGGAGTATAATGCCTCTGAATTCTCATTATCACTCTTTTGAAAGCCTTCCACTTGTCAGTCATCCCTTTACCTGCAAACAGTCTTCTCTAATCAAATTTTGAAAGTTCTTGTCTCATACCTTTAAAATTTACCTCACCCCAATTAAGAACTATAAGTTTTATGAAGACTCATTCTTTCCCATAACTGTTGAGGTGGCTCAGTGGTTAGCTACCTCATAGTGCTAGGCAGTCAAATTCATTTCAAACCTCAAGCGACTGTGTGGGTTTAATCTGGGTGCTCTGAATTCTTCCCACAGTCCAAAGAAATGCAGGTTATATGGATTAGCCATGCAAAATTGCCATAGTCTCCATTAATATGGAGTCTAGTGGATTAGCCATGGAAAATGTAATGTTACAAGGATAGGTTGGGTCTGGGTCGGATGCTCTTCAGAGATCAGTATGGACTCAATGGTCCGAATGTACTGCTTCCACACTGTGGGGATTCTATGATTCTATTTTAAAACAACTAGAATTATGATTACTAGTCCCAAAATGCTCCCTTTTTAATACTTCAATCACTTGTTGTGCCTTATTTCCCAAGAATGTCTGGTTTTGCTCCTTCTCTCATATGTGAATTTACATATCGATTAAGAAAATGTTCTGAACACATTTAATAAATTCCTCACCATCCAGGCCTTTAACATGATGGTAGTTCAAGTCAATGTTTGGGAAATTAAAATCTCCTACTATTACAACCCTATTGTTCTTATACATATATCTCTGCATTTCTGCTCCTCAATTTCTCTCTGATTGTTGGGCCAAGGCAAGAACTCTTCTAAACAAAATACAGGCCTACACTAAAAGGACTGAGATACTTATACATTGTAAATATATTTTTCTACATTTTTCTAATCTTATTGCATGTGAAAGTGTGATTAAATTGAGAGACTGAGACATTTTGAAATTTCTAAAGTCCAGGGAATGTATGTGAAAATAAATCATCTAATTTTAAATGCAAAAAAAGCTTGCTACTAAGAGTATTTAAATTTTGACAAAAACATTCTAGGGCTACAAAAAACACATATTTCACATGTACAAAAACCATTGATCATAAACATTTGGAAAACACAAATTCAGTATGAAAAACCTTACTGTTTCCAGAACTCCATGATTGCTTTGTCCTCTATCTCCTTCCTGCATGAACACAAGATATTTCATGGTGACTCATTTATGCCACTGTCATTTTGACATCTCAACATTGTTACTGCAATATATTTTGCATGAATTTTAACCGCATTTTCATCAACTATTAAAAATATTGAGTACTGACAAAATCACTATTGAAGAGTTAACATGCATTAGAGCAACAGGGTAAAGTTTCTCAGTCAGTCTTTATTTAATTCTTTTAACTCAAATGAAACTTTTGCAAAAAGAGTAATACACAGCCAGATGGGAGAAGCAACTTAGTAGTCAGTAATTGATTAATCAAATTCACAGAAGTACATTTTGAAGAACTGAAAAATAAGACAATATGTTGACAGAGACAGGGTCCATTGGAAAAGAAGGCAAATGAGCTGTGCATAGGGTTTTCATTAAAATATTTGTCAATTTCAGAATTCCAAACATAGTGTTTTACCAAATTACTCTGTCTTCAGTGACCCAGATTTACTAACCACAATAAATAAGCCTGAATCAAAATAAGCACTTCATCTGTGCATACTACTTCTGCATATCCAAAAGTATGATTACCAGACATGAAAATGATATTTTACATTTTAATTGTGTATATAAAAGTTGTTGTCAGTGTTGAATCATGCAACATGCTATAGTGCAACAAAATACTCATTACTAAAAATGTTCTGTTGTGCCTGTGAGTCTCTCTGTCTTGGTAACACAATCTAACCAGTTTGTATTAACATGATGATTTAGGTATATGCCATGGCTTGCATTTAGAAGCAAAATCAGTGAAACACAGACAACACCACTCAAATAGATGATGCAAGACTGGTACATAATTAAACTGAGGATATAGAATCATAGAGTTTTATGACATGAAAAGAGACCTGTCATCCAACTCATCAGCGCAGATCAGACATCCAATCTGACCTAGAACAATTTGCCAGCACGTCTGACCCATACCCCTCTAAACCCTTCCTATTCATATATCCATTCAAATGCCTTTTGAATGTTGAAATTGTATCTGCCTCCGCCACTTCCTCTGGCAGCTTGTTCTGTACATGCACCACATCTTTGCATGGAAAAATTATCCCTCAGATCCTTTTAAAATCTTGCCCCTCTCATGTTAAACCTATGCCCTCTAGGTTTTAAGTCCCACACATTCAGAAAAAGACCTTGGCTATTCACCCTTTACAAGCCCCTCATGATTTTATAAACCTTCAGCCTCTGACACTTCAGAGAAAAATGTCATGGCCTTTTCAGCCTTACCCTATAGCTCAAACCCTCCAATCCATTTTAAACACAAGCTTGCTCATCTGAAAGTGAAGGAAGTCTTTCAAGGAAGTGACATAGCAATAGAAAAGCACCATTAATGAATCGGGGAGGCATTTTTTTTCCTCCTCCTTGTTCCATAAAAATCTTTTGATTATTATTTTGCTTTAAGAAACATATCCACTAATTGCTTTGTAGCAGAGAACTTATACATTATCAAAAAGTTCCAACTGCATGTCCGTGATGGCCATGGTCCAAACAATCAGCACCTGCTTCTCATGCTGTATAAATTGGTGTTCCCTATCAAAAATTGGTTTTGTGTATCCCAATTCCAATCTAACGTGAAAACCTTTAGCTTTAAATATCTTTTCAACAGTTATCCATTGATGGAATCTGAATTGAAAGTCCAGCCACTGTTCTAATCTGCATAGAGCAGTTTTCATTTGAGGAAAGAGATGGCGCAGTTGCTGAATGTAATCTTAGGACTTGAAACTGGTCAAGTGGTTGAACTGTCAGTGAGTGAACATTTTGGGATTAAGGCCCTTAGCCTTACTTTCAAAGTCATTATGGAGAGGGATAAGGATAATGCAGAAGTTAAGTGTCTAAATTGGGAGAAGGACAGTTTCAATATCGTTAGACAGGATCCGGCAAACATAGACTGAGAGAGGTTACTTTTGGGAAAGTCTACATTTGGAAAGTGAGAAACTTTTAGAAGTAATGTAGGGACAGTGAGTTCCATGAAGAGTGAAGGGCAAGGGCAGCAAGTCCAGAAAACCCTGGTGTCAAGGAATATTAAGAACTTGATAAAGAACAAGAAGGGAACACATGTTATGAACATTCTGGATTAGTGGTGCTGGAAGAGCACAGCAGTTCAGGCAGCATCCAACGAGCAGCGAAATCGACGTTTCGGGCAAAAGTCCTTCATCAGGAATAAAGGCAGTGAGCTGGAAGCATGGAGAGATAAGCTAGAGGGGGGTGGGGTGGGGAGAGAGTAGCATAGAGTACAATGGGTGAGTGGGGGAGGAGTGGAAGGTGATAGGTCAGGGAGGAGAGGGTGGAGTGGATAGGTGGAAAAGAAGATAGGCAGGTTGGACCAGTTTGGACAAGTCATGGTGACAGTGCTGAGCTGGAAGTTTGAAACTAGGATGAGGTGGGGGAAGGGGAAATGAGGAAACTGTTGAAGTCCACATTGATGCCCTGGGGTTGAAGTGTTCTGTGGCAGAAGATGAGGCATTCTTCTTCCAGGCGTCTGGTGGTGAGGGAGCAGCGATGAAGGAGGCCCAGGACCTCCTTGTCCTCGGCAGAGTGGGAGGGGGAGTTAAAATGTTGGGCCACGGGGCGGTGTGGTTGATTGGTGCGGGTATCTCGGAGATGTTCCCTAAAGCACTCTGCTAGGAGGCGCCCAGTCTCCCCAATGTAGAGGAGACCACATCGGGAGCAACGGATACAATAAATGATATTTTTGGATGTGCAGGTAAAACTTTGATGGATGTAGAAGGCACCTTTAGGGCCTTGGATAGAGGTGAGGGAGGAGGTATGGGTACAGGTTTTACAGTTCCTGCGGTGGCAGGGGAAAGTGCCAGGATGGGAGGGTGGGTCGTAGGGGGACATGGACCTGACCAGGTAGTCACGGAGGGAACGGTCTTTGCGGAAGGCGGAAAGGGGTGGGGAGGGAAATATATCCCTGGTGGTGGGGTCTTTTTGGAGGTGGCGGAAATGTCGGCGGATGATTTGGTTTATGCGACGGACCATTAAAAACAGGGGAGGCCCTTCAGAAGTGCACAGAATGTAGGGAGGTGATAAGAAAACAAAATCATGAAGTCAAAGAGGGGTTGTAAAGTATCTTTGGCAACAAGGATTAAGGAAAACCCCAAGGCATTTTATAAGCATATCAAGAGCACAAGGATTACCAGGGAAAGAATGGGGTCAATTACAAACCAAAGGAGCATTTCACTGCATGGAACCAGAGAACATGAATGAGATGTTCAATGAATATTTCCTGTCTATAATCACAGAGGAAAAAGATATTATAGCTGGAGATTTTCAATTAGGATAGTGAGGTTCCAGAAAATGTTAAGATTAGTAAGGAAGAGATGTTAGATGCATAAATCCCTAACGCCTGGTCAGAGGTGTACCAGGCTGTTATGAAAGGCAAGGGAGGAAATTGTTGGGGCCCTGGCAGTGTTATCTAATATTTTGCTGGTCAAAGTGAAGTGCCAGATGACTGGAGGAGAGCTAATGTGGTTCCTTTGTTCAAAAAGGGCAGCAGGCATAGGCCAGTAATTCCCAGTTAGTCTGACATCAGTGGTAGGGAGTTATCAGAAAAAATTCTAAGGGACAGGATTAATGAACACTTGAGAGTTAAGGATTGATCAAGGATAGTCAGCGTGGATTTTTGGGCGGGAGATCTTATCTAGCTAATTTAATTAAGTGTTTTTGAAAAGGTGACTAAATATATTGATTAGGATAGTGAAGTTGGTGTGGTTTACATGGACGTCAGTAAGGCCTTTCATAGAATAGAATCCCTACAGTGTGGAAACAGGCCCTTCAGCCCACACCAACCCTCCCAGCCAGGCCCATTCCTCTACATTTACCCCTAACTAATGCACTTAACCTATGCATTCCTGAACACCATGGGTAATTTAGCATGGCCAATTCACCTAACCTGCACATCTTTGAGTGGGAGGAAACCAGTGCACCCTAAGGAAACCCACACAGACACGGGGAGAATGTGCAAACTCCACTCAGACCGGCGCCCAAGGTTGGAACCAAACACAGATCCCTGGCACTGTGAGACTGAAGTACTAAACACTGAGCCACCCTTCACTAGTCACTAGTTCACTAGTCTTTTTTACGGAATCTTTCCTAAATTAACAAATACTTACTTCAAATTATTTGGTTAAAACAATTATCAGCACTCATTGAACATAAGATAACTGCAATATAATATATTTTGAACATTTTACTCTGCTGGCAAAATTACAGTTTAACATTTAAGAGGAATTTGGATGGGTATATGAATAGGAAGGGTTTGGAGGGATATGGGCCGGGTGCTGGCAAGTGGGACTAGATTGGGTTGGGATGGTCGACATAGACAGGTTGGACCAAAGGGTCTGTTTCCATGCTATACATCTCTATGACTCTATATCTCAGGGAAGATGTTAGAAAATATTATTAACGATATTCTAGGAACATCAAGATAATTAGGCAGAGTCTACATTTTTTTCTGAAATGGAATAGTATTTGACACATTGATGGTGTTCTTTCAGATGTTATTGCTGCGCATGTATTGTACTTGGATATCCATGAAGCATTTGATAAGTTGTCACATCCAAGATTATTATGGGAAATAAAACCTCAATGTATACTGGACAATATTTTGGCATGGATGGAAGATTAGCCAGCTAACAGGAATCAGTACATATAAATGGGTCATTTTCCAGTTGGCGCAATGTAATTGATGATGTGTCACAGGGCTCAGTTTTGGGGCCTCAATATTTTGCAATCTATATAAATTACGTAGTTGAAGAGACCAAAGGTATGGCTGTTAAATTTATTGCTGACACAAGAAGAGGCAGGAAAGTCAGTTGTGAAGTGAAAGTACCTCAGCTTCAAAGAGATCTAAACAGGATGAGTAAGTCATTCCTGAAGAAGGGCTTATGGCCAAAATGTTGTTTCTCCTGCTCCTTGGATGCTGCCTGACCTGCTGCGCTTTTCCAACAACACATTTTTCAGCTCTGATCTCCAGCATCTGCAGTCCTCACTTTCTCCAGGTTGAGTAAGTAGACAAAGGTCTGTCAAATGGAGTATAATGTGAGAAAAATGTGAAATTGTCCATATTGGTATGAAGAATAAAAATATGTTCTCTAAAGTGAGAAATTAGAGAGGTCTGTGTTCAAGTGATCAGCTCAGCTTTGATCTCATTGAATGACAGAGCAGGCTTGAGGGACCATGTGACTCACTCCTCCCAATTTGTATGTTTGTATGTGTTAATTACAGTATAAATCTGTGTCTTTGAAATTTGGTTTTCATCACAGTCTACTTGATAGTTCCTTTCTTTTCAGACTATGAGCAATAAGTTTAAACCTAATAGTGATTAAAAATGACTCAAAAATGTGAGCGTTCAGGGACTTGTGCCTAAACGCAGTACTATTGGAGATTGAAATTGTGCATCAATCTCTTCAATTAACTCATTAGCCTTTGACAAGGATCCACAGGGAAGGCTAGTCCAAAAGGGAAGAGCCCATAGGATCCAAGGCAAGTTGGCAAACTGCGGGTTGAAATTGGATAACAAATAGGAGGTAAAGGATAATAATGAAGGATTATTTGTGTGATTGTAAGCCTATGACCAGTGATTTACCAGAGGGATCGATGCTGGGACCATTGCTATTTATTCTGTATGTTAATGACTTGGATGTGAATATAAAAGGCATAACTAGTAAGTTTGCAGAAGGCACAAAAGTTATTGGTGCTGTTGATAGTGAAACTGGTCTCAGGCTAGTTTGATATTGATCAGCTGGTTAATTTTCAGAGCATAACAGATACAATTAAGACTTGATAAGTATGAGGTGATGCATCTTGGGAAATCTAATAAGGGAAGCGTATACATAATGAATGGTAGGTCCCTAGGCTGTATTGAGGAACAAAGGGACCTTGATGTACAAGTCTATAGATCCTGAAGGTATCAGCACATATAGACATGGTAGTGAAGAAGCCATACAAGATGCTTGCCTTCATTAGCTTGGTATAGAATATAGGAGCAAGGACGTCTTGTTACAAATTTATAAAATGTTCCTTAGACCACAAATGGAACATGGTGTGCAGTTCTGGTTGCCACATTATCAGAAGGTTGTGATTGCACTGGAGACACAGAGGAGATTCACCAGGGATAGAAGCCTCCTCATAGTTATGAGGAGCGACTGGATAAACTGGGATTATTTTACCTGGAGCAAAGGAGGCCAAGGGGGCATTTAAGTAAGATATGTAAAATTAAGGGAGCCATAGAGATCTGAGAAAGATATATAAAATTAAGGGAGGCATAGACATTGTAGATTATAAGCTTCTTTTCCCAACACCTAGATATATCTCAGACCAGAGGGCACAAGTTAAAGAGGAGAAGAACAGGAAGAAAGTATCTCATTTAAACATGAAAGGGACCTTACATTTTTTTTCAATTGCCAGGAAACTAAGACATTTTTTGGCATGATATTGGCTTTCAGTGGGGATATTTGGTCCCCAAATTTAGCCCTTGTAGTGCCTTTTTTCTTGAAAATGGGTTCAATATGTTCTAATTTTGAGGCCAGTACCATTGAAATAAATGGTAAAGTATGACCCTATATAATAAGTAGATGACTGAAATGATGGGCTCAATCTTGCCTGAAACGTCGATTCTCCTGCTCTTTGGATGCTGCCTGACCTGCTGCGATTTTCCAGCAACACATTTTCAGTTCTGATCTCCAGGATCTGCAGTCCTCACTTTCTCCTCAATCTTATTATAGTTTGGCCATGTGTCACTTGTTGTTGAGTTTCAAGGAGAGCTTCTCTCTAAGAGGCCTGATGAACTTTCTTGCATTAGCATCCGAAACCTGTCTCATTAACTGTCTACCACACCTCTATGGTGTCCCCTCATCCATTATTAATCAAATTCCCCCACGCGCCTTTGCTAGACGTGTTTGCCACTGATGGAATATCACCAGCACTGGTGACTTTTTCGCAAGGCCATCAGCAACTGGTCAAGTACCTTCAGTCTGGAGCTGCTCTGCATGGTTTGTGCACCTGGAGATCAGACGTTGGACCTGCTAGCCCAATCCTGGTTTGCCATCTGGGCCAGTGTGTTCACTGTCATCTGGGAAATACCCAGTAATGTAGGAAAAAGGACAATGATCTTCACTTACCTTCACCACTTCTCTCTGATGTCTCACATTCCATCTCTGCAAATACCTCACACCAAAGCTCATGCTCTACCATTCTCATGATTGCATAGAACATCTTTCCTCATTCCACTCAGTTTCTCCATGCCTCTAACCCTGCATGCCCTCTGCACTGCCTACTCACTCAGGACACCTCATCCCCTTTCCCCCACCTGCAATACCACTAGAAGCTGTGCATCCCAATTTCATCTCACTCAATCCTTGCTTTCTCTGATTCCAGAAAAAGAAAACCACAATAGGGCAGAAAAAGCCAAGAAGGATGGTGGGATGCCTGACGTTCAGCTCCTCATCTCACATGAGGAGAGGCTCCCGTCCTAAACTGAACCTTATTGCCTTTGACTTAATATGCCAGTACTTTCTGGATGACAGTGTCTGCCATGACTTGACTGAGGATTAGGCTTTAAAACATGGTGTTTGCTTGAAGCACATTTAGTGTGTCGGCTGTGTGAGGTACTGGTCTGTGGTGCAGATATGAGATTGACATAGCATAAAGCCTTAGAGTGACATTGTCCATCCCCTTCATGGATAACCACTAATAACCATAACCACGGTGGTTCAGTGGTTAACACTGCTGCCTCATAGCACCAGGGTCCCAGGTTCGATTCCAGCCTCAGGTGACTGTGTGAAGTTTGCATGTTCTCCCCGTGTCTGCGTGGGATTACTCCAGGTGCTCCGGTTTCCTTCCACAGTCCAAAGATGTGCAGTTTGGGTGAATTGGCCATACTAAATTGCTCATAGTGCTAGGTGCATTAGTCAGAGGGAAATGGGTTAGGGTGGGTTACTCTTCAAAGGGTCGATGTGGACTGGTTGGGCCAAAGGGCCTGTTTCCACACTGTAAGGAATCTAATGACAAGCTCCCTGGCTTTGTGTCTGCACTAAAAGGCAAGTCAAAGCAGAGGTACTGTGCACCTGTGAGCTCTGGTGGAGAGAGAAATTCATGGCAGAGATGCTGTGAGCATCCAAATAGGCACTAAGTGAGTGAGCAGTAAGAAAATAAGTGAGCTAGATGCCTGTTCCTGTACACAGAGTCCTGGCAGAAGAATCTCAATGATAGTTAATGCATTCAAATCTAGAAGCGTTTTTTGGTGGATTGAAGTTGTTCTGTGATGGTGCAGAGAGGATACTATGGATCAGGTGCCAAGGTCTGTGGATGTGAGCTTTGTGTGGCCACTGCCCATGGAGCATGCTTGGAGATATTGGTGGTGAGCGCCTAAGTTAGAAGTTCAGATGAGCAAGCGGAGAACTGAAGTCGCCAGGTTCCTGCCCTGACTTTCATTATGGATATTCTTCTTGTCTAATTTCTACTGTAGCATTTCAGAATAGGAGACTGTGTTCCAATGAAGAAATTTAATAATAACAAGGGTGATATTGAGCAACAACCCCAAGCAATAGGCTATGCTGCTACTCTAACAAGAATCTCATCTCAACATCTAGAATTTAGTTGGAAATTGCAACTTGTTGATCTAAAAGTTGAGAAAAGCTTCATTTGATTTCACACACAATTCTCCCAAATTCTTTCCATAGTCCAATCATTCAGGGCCTGGAAATAATCTGCCTGATAGAACTGAAACTTTGATGGATATATGAAGAGAAAAACAGCCAAGACTGGAATTCTGAGACTAAAACAGAACATTCTGAAAATGGAGGTGCACCATCTAAATTTGTGGTAAGCAAAAATTGGGTTTGTCCCAAAACTGCTCTGAGGATGGGGTCTGACACTGAAAATATTAACTTGTTTTCTTTCTTTCCAGATGCTAATAAACCTTCTGTACATTCCCAAAATGGTTAGCTTGCACTGACATTTGAATTTACTTTGTTCATATATATATATATATATATGTGTGTATTTTCTTACTAGCAGTTGTAGGAAAAACAAGCACTGCCCATTAGCATTATCAGATTCCCTTGTCTGTTTAGGAAGTGAATGCAATTATTTCATTAATGCTGTTCCCAGTGTCAAATGGCTATGAGGCAGCTATTAGAATTATGAACAAGGGATCTGTAACTTTTGACTTTTTATTCGGGGACAGGGGTTCTGGCATCACGTAAAATTAGTCCCATATTCTTCTCTTCAGTCACAAACTGCATATTGTATTCCATTGAATGGACTTGAACACTATAGAATCAGCAAACAAATAGTTTATTCCTGACCTTATTATGATGGAATGACAATTGATGGAATAACTGGTAGTGTTTATGATGTATATACTCCATGGAGCTGTGATAAATGTCATTGACAACCACATTCCCTTTCATTTTCATCAGACATAACTCAGTCATAGAGTCACAGAGTCATACAGCATCGAAATAACCTTTCGGATCAACTCATCCATGCCACCAAGTATCCCAAACTTAACTAATCCCATTTGCTTGTGCTTGGCCATGCCCCTCTAAACCTTTTCCTATTCCCGTATCTGTCCAAATGTCTTTTAAATGTTGTAACCGTGCCTTTCCATACCACTTCCATTGGCAACTCATTCCGTACACACATCATCCTCTGTGTGAAGAGTTGCCCCTCAGGTCCCTATTAAATCTTTTCCCTTTCATCTTAAACCTATGCCTTCTAATTTTGGACTTCTCTAACCTTGGAAAAAAGATTGGCTATTCACCTTATCTATGCCCCTCATGATTTTATAAACCTCTATATGGTCACCCCTTACCCTCCAATGCTCCAGGGAAAAATGCCCCAGCCTGGTCAGCTTCTCCTTATAACGCAAACCCTTCAATCCCAGCAACATCCTTGTAATTTTTTTCTGTACCCTTTCTAATTTAATAGCAGCCTTCCTACAGCAGGGCAACCAGAATTGTATGCAATATTCTAAAAGTGGCCTCACCAATGACTTGTCCAGCTGCAACATGACATCCCAACTCCTTTACCCAGTGCTCTGACCAATGAAGGTAAGCATGCAAAACAAGTTTTTCATGACTCTATCTACCTGCGAAGCCACTTTTAAGGTAGTATGTACCTACAATCCTAGGTCCCTCTGTTCAACAATGCTTCTCAGGCCCCTATCATTAACTGTGTAAATCATACCCTGGTTTGCCTTACCAAAATGGAACACGTTGCATTAATCTAGATTAAACTGCACTTCTTGTCCATTGGTCTATCTGATCAAGGTCTCAATGAACTTTTCTAAAACCTTCTTCACTGTCCATTGTATCACTAATTTTGGTGTCATCAGCAAACCTACTAACCATACCTCCTATATTCTCATCCAAATTGTTAATATAAATGACAAACAACAGAGGACTCAGAACTGATCCTTCATTACAGAGCATTCCTTTTGACCCAGAATGATCTTGATTTATTTAGAGTTTTTTCATGTGTGGCATCAAAGAAAACACTCTCACTTCTCTTCTCATTTCAAACTTTGCATCTCAGTCTAGATCAATCCAAAAGCTAGCATTGGAACTGAATAATCTTGGCAGCTCCCTACCTGTACTCCAAGTTGTTCGTGAATAGATATTGCTTGATGGCACAATTGATGTCAGCATCCATCACTTTACTCACGGTGACAAGGAAAATAATATCTGGGTTCGACCTATCCTGTCTTTGTCAGCAGAACGTATCTGGACAGAGTCCAACATTGTTGGATTGATGCCAATGTCATGGCTTTGCTTGGATAGTTGGACTACAGGAGCAGCTACCTCTGGTACACAGGTCTTCAACACTGTGCATAGATTGCTTTTAAGGCACACAGCATATTTTAGATACAGAAGTCTAAAATGCTTCTTAATGTCAGATGGGGTGAATGTATTGCCTGTAACTGATGATGTGCACCTTGGAAAGAGACTAGCGGAATGATCCACTTGCAATCCTTTCAAACACTTTACCCTGATCTCTTACATTTGCTGAGATGTATCACTCTGGAGAATGGGGATAATAATTTAACATCAACACCTTCTCTTACTTATTAACTTATTGTCCTCTACCATTTTCCACTCTATGTGGTACAGTGAGAAAGGTTCATGGTGATTTTTTTTGTATGGGACTGTATACTTTAGTCAGTAGAACGAGAAGGAGACTCTCAATCATGTTCAATGGCTAATTTATGATCTAACTCCACTAACACATCTTTGTCTCCAAGCCCTCTAATATTTTTGGATAACAAATTAATTTCAGATCTAAACTTTAGAATTGACCTCGCATCAATTGCCTTTTGAGGAACAGAGTTCAAGCATCAACCACCCAATCTCACTCCTGCCAGGTCTGGTTGTAAGCTTTACACTATGCATCCTAATTCTGGATTCCAAAACCTACATGATGTAGCTATAGAGAAAGTGTCTGTTATTTCTTAATATGTTGAAAGTTTTGATCAAAACACTGTAATCTTCCAGATTATTCCCAGATATACAATTCTAGTCTCCATAATATTTACTTATAACATCTGGAATCCAGTATCATTCCAGTAAACCTCAGCAGCGATCCCTCCAACCTAACAGATGCCTATTATCTGATTCTTAAGATAGTGTAGAACTACCTGAATACTAAACATAACTAGTTGGACATCTCACCATATGTCTGGTGGACTATACATTTTTATTGATTCTCTACAATGTGGAAACAGGCCCTTTGGCCCAACCAGTCCACACTGACCCTCCGAAGAGTAACCCACCCAGACCCATTTCCCTCTAACTAATGCACCTAACACTATGGGCAATTTAGCATGGCCAATTCACCTGACCTGCACATCTTTATGGAAGGAAACCGGAGCACCCAGAGTAATCCCACATAGACACGGGGAGAATGTGCAAACTCCACACAGACAGTCACCTGAGGCTGGAATCGAACTGGGACCCTGGTGCTGTGAGGCAGCAGTGCTAACCACAGCCACCATGCTGCTGTACAGAGAAATGAGGTATGTAGTGGGATATTAAGTTACAAAATGAAGATAACAAATCTTGGAAACATTGAGAATGGTGAAGTGGACAGTGTTAAACTTCAAAAGGATATAACCGGACTGGTTCAAGCGGTGATGGTTGGAGGGGCTGGAGGCGGGGTTAAGTAGTGCGTGAAATGATTTATTTATTCCAGAGAAGTGTGCAAAGATTCATTGTGGGAGGAAGGTTGAGTACAGGCAATATAAAAGTACAACTGTAAAGGGTGCTCATCTTGAGATGAAACTTAAACATTTAAACATTAGAATCTGTAAGCAAACTATTATCAACAGCAGCATTGGATTAACAAAGTAAAGAGAGAAAAACTTTTTTAAAAAAGAGAGTGCTGAGAAAACTCAGCAGGTCTGGCAACATCAGAGGCAGTCATAAAGAAAGTGTGTGTGTGTGTGTGTGAAAGAAAGTCATACAGGATCGATGGAGGGATTAAATTAGAAAGAAAAAAAGAAAACATCTTTGTTGTTATCAGTTCGGGTTGATTTCTCTCAATTGTTAAAGTGTTGGCATTAGAATACAATTGTCTTTGTCGATGCTAGCATCTCTGTCGATGCTTCATTTCAAGCTGGATAGCTTGTAGGCAAGTTTTCATATTTAATATATGAAGTGTGCAAGGTATAGGGATAAAGCAAGAGATTGGCAATAAATAATGATGTTTTGTTGAAGCTTGCAGGCATGATGGGCTGAACAGCCTTCTTTGTGTCATAACTGCACTGTGACTCTGTGCTTCTATGATCAGGCTAATGTGACTAAATCAATTGACAGAAATTTCTTCACACTTCACTGAGTTTCAGTGTTCAGTGATTAAAGTGGTAATACTGATGTCATCAGTTTTCCAAAGAAGCTTTTCCACTGGCACTGGGATTATGAGGTTGAGAGAGAGGTGGAGAGAGAAGAGCTTTCAGTATCCTTGCTGCTTTCAGTCCTAAAGAAGAGTTATATTGGACTTGAAATCTTAACTTTATTCTCTCTCTGCAAATGCTACCAAACCTGCTGAGTTTCTCCAGCATTTTTTGTTTTCATTGCCTGTTCT
Organism: Hemiscyllium ocellatum; assembly: GCF_020745735.1. NCBI lineage: Eukaryota > Metazoa > Chordata > Chondrichthyes > Orectolobiformes > Hemiscylliidae > Hemiscyllium > Hemiscyllium ocellatum. The sequence continues at coordinate 51,300,587 of NC_083402.1, forward strand.
GTTTCTCACTTCTTTGTAGCTCCAAGGCTATTGATACTGATGTGTGTCATTGTTTCAATCAAAGCTGGATAGTTCTACACAAAATTTCACCTTTCATTGTGAAATTATCATGTATGTGTGAGTAAAACAAGAGATGCAAATTTATTGGCGCCTGACTGAGTTTCAGTGTCTTGTGATTAAAGTAGTAATTCTGATTAAGCTGGTTTTGTATATTTCACGCAGGTTAGCTAAGCTTAACAGGTAGTCGCAGCAGTCATTTTAGGTCCATGTCGTGTTAAAGGTGAAATGATGGAAGTTAAATATTAATAGTCTATTTAACAGCAGCAATGTTACCAATGTAGGGAAATGTCAGAAATGAGGGATTCTACTTTATGGCATTTCAAATTTGAAATGTACTACCTGAAAGTTTAGTGGATGCCAAAACAACAAACGAATTCAAAAAAATTTCAAAAATTATTGGATATATTGCAGGGCTATGAAGAAAAGATGGAGGAGTCAGAACACCAGTTGCATTTGCAAAGAACAACAGCAGGCCAAATGGCTTCTCTCCATTCTGTAACCATTTGATGTATACAATTATTTTACTGCTGAGAAACAATGCTGCTTATGGATTGCCAGTTTGGGACTGCTGGATATGTTCTTATTGTGTCAATTCACTGTGGAAATTAGACAATACCCAAAGAATGGGAGATGGCTGCACCTGTCAATGCTATTGTAGATGAACATGTCTACAAAGGTGGGCTGATAGAGTGAGGTCACATGAGTTACTTCCTCATGTCAGCTCCATCATCACCTACTCCATGCCCAGTCTGACAATTACACATTTCAGAATTTGACTCGCTTTGTTGATCTACTCAGCCAGTGTTGGACTGTAGTGAAATGCTTTACATTTTCATGACATTGATTCATTAGGACCAGTGACCCAGAGCAGAGCTAAGAGTGAGGATGGTGAAGATAATACCAACACAGCAAACCACTTACCATTGTCAAAATTATTCTCAAAACATACCACTTTCCTTGAAAAATCGTTCGCATAACTTTCTCAAGAAATACGTTTTTGATATGAAGCCTGAGAAGGTGCATTTTAAGGAAAAGGAGTTGTCTTCTCAAATCTTCAGGCATTGCTTTAAACCTGCAGAAGGCATACACATTAGATACATGAAATAGAGTGAGTAAGTTAGGTCTCTGATCTAAATAACCAAACACTATCCCTATCAACTAGAGGAGTTGTCATTTAATGTTACAAGAGCCAGGTAGGTTTTTGCTGATGCAGCTTTAAGTCAAAATATGGCTGACTGTTTTTCTTATAAAAAGTCAAATCCTTTGAGATTCCTCCTGGTGAAATATGTTTGTCAAGCTCATCAGTCACTTTAAATCTTGTTTTTCCTTTCTGAACATTCTTGTAATGTTGACCGAATTATTTTGTGCGAGAGACATATTAGTTATTTGTCTGTTGAATTTAAATGATTTGCTTAATAAATCATTATTTTCATCTCACTGAAGCCAGTGATTTGTTAGTCCCTTGATATAATAGTCACTTATCATCTCATTTGAGAAAAAACACTGAAGCATGCTGTGAGCTGCCCTTTGTACAGTTCCTTCATTTTCTGAAGTGTTCTGGCATCTATTTCAAACATTCATCCTTTGCATTCCAATTTTACTAACATATGGATGTCAAAGGTGACTTTACTTGTATGAATAAAATCATGAATCCTGTGTTCCGCAGCATTATCAATTTATTACATTATGATCAACTATTGTATTCCATCCTATGTCAAAATGTTTGCCCCTTGTATATTTTATGCATCACAAAAATGTTGAAATTAAGAAATGAAACTCATTGCTTTTTTTTTATCTGGCCTTTTTAACCTCTATCTATTTTAGTGATAAGGTGCCTTTGTTTCTTTACCATATTTGCATTCTTACTTTTTTAAGTAGCATGTGGCCTCTATTCTTCTTATCAAGTGCACCATCTTTCATTTATCTGTGGGAAAAGTTAGAACTGTAATAGGTTTTAAATAGTGGAGGAGGAGAACAAAAGAGCATGAATCTACTTGCCTTAGTAGAAGTGCAACAAAGGTTCACAAGGTTAACATGAGAAGTGGCATGACTGTCATATGAGGAGAGATTGGTTCACCTAGGCCTGTATTCATTGGGGTTTAGAAAAGTGAGAGGGGAATTGATTGAAACACATAAAATTCTAACAGTGCTAGACAGATTTGATGCATGGAGGATGTTTCACCTAGTTAGGGAGCTCAGATCCAGGGATATGGAGGAGGCCATTTAGAACTGAGATGAAGAGACATTTCTTCACTCATTCGAGTATCACCAACCTGTGGAATTCACAATCATAGAAGGCTGGGTCACTGAGTATATTCAAGAAACCGACTGATTTTTGTTTAGATATTAAAGGCATCAAGAGATATGGCATTGAAATAGAAGATCAGTCATGATCAAATAATGATGGAGTAGGTTTGAACAGCTGAATGGTCTAATCCTGCTCCCAGTTTCTATATTTATAAACTTCTGTTTATAAAACAGTGAAAGAAGGAGAGGTTAAATATAACATAGAACAGTGCAGCACAGGAACAGATCCTTCAGCTCATTATGTGTGTGCCAACCATGATGCCATCCTAAACTAATTCCATCTGCCTATAAATAGTCAATTTCATTCTAGGTCCATATTCCCTGCCTGATCATGTGTCCGTCTAAACACTTCTTAAACATTGCTATTATACCTGCTCTACCACCTATTTGGCAGCATATTCCAGACTGAAACTATCAGTCTCTGTGTGGAACATCTCCATTGAACCTATCCGCTCTCACCCTAAACCTATGTCCCTAGTATTTAATATTTCCATTCTGGGAAACAGACTCCGACTACCCACCCTATTCACTCAATGACAAAAGGTGTAATGCTGCAAGACCAAAAAGAAACATAATTGGACAAATTAAAAAGAGAACATTTATTTCGAGGGGCAGCAAATGGCAGAATCACTGACAGCAGTCATTCAAAATCAAAGATAAAAGGGCAAAAACTCAAATCAGCAAAGGGAAAAGAAATAAAACAAGGCAGTGGTTTTGATCTGAAATTGATGAACTCAAATGTGCAAGCTCCGTTTAACTCTGATGAAGAGTCATCTAGACTCATAACATTAGCTTGCTGTCTCTCCATGGGTGCTGTCTGAGCTGCTGCAAACTCCAGCATTTGTTGTCTTCAGCTCAAATGTTCAGTTAAGAAGGCTCCAAGGTATTTAATCTAAAAAAAGGGTTGCTCCTCCTTTAGCTTGCTTTGAGCTCTATTGGACCTGTGTAGGAGCCTGAGGACATAGAGGTCAATGAGAAAATTTAAAGAGACAAGACTGGAAGCACTGGATTACACTTGCAGATTGAACAGCCATGTTCCACAAAGTTGGAGCCAATCAGCATTTAGTCTCCCAGCTGGTAGACATTTGACTGTGAGTATTAGAACGAGAATAAGAATCACTACATTGTGGAAGTAGGCCATTTGGCTCAACATGTCCACACCCACCCTCCAAAAGGTAACCCACCCAGAACTAATGCACCTAGCTTACACACCCCTGAACACTATGGACAATTTAGCACAGCCAATCCACCTAACCCACAGATCTTTGGATTATGGGAAGAAACCGGAGCACCCGCAGGTAACCCACACAGACATGGGGAGAATGTGCAAACTCCACCCAGACCCAGGTCCCTGGCACAGTGAGGCAGCAGTGCTCACCACTGAGTCACCGTGCCGCCCATGAGTGTGAGTAGTGAGTACAGTATTTTAAACTGAATCACACAAATAAATCAGAGTTTCAGCTGGAAGGAGTGTTGAGGCCCTGGACATTAGAGAAAGCCTTTTGAACATATCCTGTCTGTTCAAATATGATATATCTTTAGAACATATTTAATTTTCCCTTTCCTTCATCAGTACCGAGTCCGGCAGTAATTAAGCAAACTCTGCTTAGAAAGTAAAGTTTCTATTTCCCCTTGCAAGGTAAAATGTAAACTTTGGATGGAACTAGATCTCCTAGAAGCAAAACAAAAGAAAAGAATAACCTGTGTACCTGTTATTTTCTGCCTGGGGAAATATCCAGCCCCAGGTTGTATCAGAAGACTTAACAGTGCTGTTAGGAACAAGAGTTGTCTCAAGGGAGAGCAGCAAGCAGACTGCTGGAAAAGATCCTGATGGCAGTGTTGTTTACGAGAGACAGAATTTCCAGAGGGAGTGTCATTCAGGAGGCTCACTAATGAAGTGGTGTTCTTAGTTTGGTACCCTATCTGTTATATAACTGTGTAACATTACACAGAATTTTGGCTCTTAAATAAGGCAGACTTTTCTCATGAGCTACAAACTGTTAAATTGCACTGATACAAAGTGGAAATCATCACATTGATGTCACTCTATCCAGAATATAATTCAGAAAGGATAATCTCTGAACACATAATGTTGTTAATAAAACAGGGTTGTGCACAATCCAACTGTATGTTGCTAAGAAGACATGCAAAATGGTTCTAAGAATGCCAGTGAACTTGTTTTTTAATAATAAATACACTTTAGTTTAAATTGAAATAAATTAAAACTAATGGGATAATTGGACTGCTTTGAAAAAAAAGTCTGGCTTGTTTTAATGACTGGGTTACACTTGACAATTTTATTAAGTCCAAAACTGAAAAGAGGTCAGATTTACAAGTACAGTATATAGAGGCACATCTTTGAAGAGTTGTGTGGTAAGAATTTTTAAATTGTTGGGGGGTGTATTAAAGTCAATATTCTTAATGAACATTTTTGTTATAATATATCCTGAGTTTTGTTTGTTTTCGAGCTTTTTATTTCAATGTTTCGATGTTACAATAGAGTGTGATTGATTGCAGCCCCAGGGCACCACTGCTGTACTAAAAACAGTGAAACATTTATGACCTATTGAATCTGTTTGTCCCATTTACATCCAGAAGACCAAGGAGAGCATCATTATTGTTCACCAAAGAACATGGTCGAGAATGTAGTGCTGGAAAAGCACAGCAGGTCAGGCAGTGTCCGAGGAGCAGGGGAATCGACATTTCAGGCATTTGCCCTTCATCAGGAATGAGGCTTGTGGGTCGGGGTTGAGAGATAAATGGGAGCGGGGGTGGTGTTGGGGGGGAAGGTAACTGGGAAAGCGATAGGTGGATGAAGGTGAGGGAGAAGGTGATAGGTCAGAGGGGGGAGTGATAGATGGGTCCAGAGGGCCGTGCCGAGTTGGAAGCTTGGGACTGGGATAATGTGGGGGGGAGGAGAAATGAGGAAGCTGTTGAAATCCACATTTATCTCGTGTGGTTGCAGGGTCCCAAAGGCAGAATATGAGGCGTTCTTCCTCCTGACATCGGGTGGTAACAGTTTGGCGATGGAAGAGGCCCAGGACCTGCATGTCCTTGACAGAGTGGGGAGGGGGATTGGTGGATGCAGGTGTCCCACAGATGATCTCTGAAATGATCCGTAAAAAGGCATCCTGTCTCGCCGATGTAGATACTGCAACCGTCACACCCGGTGATGTCTCCTCTACTGCTAATCGAAAAATGTTGGTTCCCTCTGATGAGAGATCCATTACCATCCCTCTGCTCCTGCTCCATGACCATGCTTGAATAATAGAATTCCTACAGTGTGGAAGCAGGCCATTCATCCCATCAAGTCCACACAGACACACCGAAGCATAACCCACCCAGACCCACCTCTACCCGATCACTGTAACCCTGCATTCTCCCTGGCTATTCCACCTAACCTGCACATCATTGGACTGTGCAGGGAAACTGGAGCATCTGGAGGAAACCCACATAGAGAAGTATATGCAAACTCCACAGTTGCGCGAATCAAACCCAGGTCCCTGGTCTGTGAGGCAGCAGTGCTAACCACTGAATAACCATGATGCCACCACTTTGTTTGGTACAAGCAGAAATTATTTCCCCTTTAGGCTAAGAAACAGGTTTACAACAGGAATACAACAAATGACCAACACAACTTCATATCTTTTAATGGAGTTCATGCCTTAAAATCCATCCCAAGTCACTTTCATGTCATATTCATGAGTTTACTGTGGATCTGATGTTCAGATACCTGACCTTTTTTAAACAGCTTGAATGAGTTTCTTAAGTTGGGAGAGGAGAGGGGGACTGAGTGGTGCTTTGATTGCCCAACAGAGACTAAACAGAAGACAACATAGCCTCCACTAAAACAAAATCTGGTTAAAAAGCAGGGTCCACTTGTATCTGAAAAGGGAAGCAATTTTGACGTGCCAGATAGGCAAAGTTCAGCCATGGCATCTTCTCTTACTGAAGCTGGGTTCGTACTAGTTGCAGTGAACTACATCACCAACACATTCAAATCAGAGAATTGAGTGATATTTGTGGTTGACTTTACAGATGAGACCTTATCAGGTCTAAGTCGAGATTAGAGTGGAGCTGGAAAAGCACAGCAGGTCAAGCAGCATCCGAGAGGCAGGAAAATCGATGTTTCGGGCAAAAACCCTTCATCACTGCTTCCCCATTCCTGATGAAGGGCTTTTGCTGCCTGACCTGCTGAGCTTTTCCAGCACCACTCTAATTTTGACTGTAATCTCCAGCATCTGCAGTACCCACCTCTGCCTTATCAGGTTTAAACTATTTAGCACTGATTCAGAGATGAATACTTATTTATGGATCCAAATTTTTCTAGTTGGTAGCTTTTCCTGATGAAGATGTGCTTAGATAAGACTTTTGCCTACAAGTATGACATATTATGTTTTTCAGGGCGAACATTTCTATTGGAAACTATTATAATTTCTGCCAATAATTATAAGTTGTCACTGTAAAGTCTATAACATTGAAAATGTACTGCAACAACTTCAGACTATTCTTACAGCTGCAGTGCTGAACATGGTCCCACTGAGTTCTTGCAAGGTGAATACAGCTTCCTGTCCTGTGCCCTAACCTTAACCCTCAATCCGTTCTGCCATAACATGTGTTTCTTCAACGTGAGTTGGCTATAAAGAGATTGAAAAATGTAGACCTTTATCTGTAGAACGCAAACTTTCCTCATTTGTATTGGCAATAACGTGTTTCAGGCCCCATGAGATTAAATGGTGCTGCTATTATGTGAAACTCTTAAAACTTAGAGTGACAGGGGAATAGAACTATCATGTTACATCAGAACTGATTATAATCAGATATATGCTTATGAAAGGAGACAGAGTTTGACAGTGCAGTTATTATTAATATGACACCATCTGTACGAAGGTGTTTTATCTCATTGGCAATGCTTAAATTATCTACCATAACAAACTGGAGTAGATGTTGTGATATTGAAGATTCCAACAGATATTGTTACAACTAACTATTAATTACAAACATTACATTCTCCAATGACGAAAGTATCTGAGCTAACATTAAGTTCATAAGTAACAGCAGAAAAGTATGCTTTTGATAGAGTGTCATGTTTCAAGCGAGCTGAGGTAAAATTGAGCAGAGAATTTTAGACCTTCAGGTCATAGATTCATAGAGCCATAGAGATGTACAGCATGGAAACAAACCCTTCAGTCCAACTCATCCATGCCAACCAGATATCCCAACCCAATCTAGTCCCACATGCCAGCACCTGGCCCATATCCCTCCAAACCCTTCCTATTCATATCCCCATCCAAATGCCTTTTAAATGTTGCAATTGTACCAGCCTCCATCACTTCCTCTGGGAGCTCATTCCATACACTAACCACCCTCTGAGTGACAAAGTTGCCCCTTAGGTCTCTTTTGCATCTTTCTCCTCTCACTCTAAAGCTATGGTCTTTAGTTCTGGATTCCCAAACCTCAGGGAAAAGACTTTGTCTATTTATCCTATCCATGCCCCTCATAATTTTGTAAACCTATATAAGGTCACCCCTCAGCCTCCAACGCTCAAATCCTCCAAGCCTGGCAACATCCTTGTAAATCTTTTCTGAACCCTTTCAAGGTTCACAACATCTTTCTGATAGGAAGGAGACCAGAATTGTATGCAATATTCCAACAGTGGCCTAACCAATGTCCTGTACAGCCGCAACATGACCTTCCAACTCCTGTACTCAATACTCTGACCAATAAAAGAAAGCATACCAAACACCTTCTTCACTATCCTACCTACCTGCGACTCCACTTTCAAGGAGCTATGAACCTGCACTCCAAGGTCTCTTTGTTCAGCAACACTCCCTAGGACCTTACCATTAAGTGTATAAGTCCTGCTAAGATTTGCTTTCCCAAAATGCAGCACTTCGCATTTATTTGAATTAAAATCCATCTGCCACTTCTCAGCCCACTGACCCATCTGATCAAGATGCTGTTGTAATCTGCGATAACCTTCTTTGATGTCCACTACACCTCCAATTTTGGTGTCATCTGCAAACTTACTAACTGTACCTCTTATGCTGGCATCCAAATCATTTATGTATGCTATGATACCCATAAAGCCGCTATAGTTCTACCAGATGATAAAACTGCTCTCTCATTGAAGGCAGACAACTGGTGGTGCTTTAACCTGAGGGACACACACCTCAGTTGAGGGAAAAGGTTAAGAAGGAAAGTCCTTCATGATAATCTGAGCCAGTGCAGGAAGTGAGTCTATGCGGTTGGTGTTATTCTGCAGTGTAAGCTAGCTGTCTAGCCAACTGAGCTAACAATGGTCTCCTCCCCTCAATGATATGGTAATGATATCTTTAAGTTGCACTGGGGTACTAAAAGTGAGACATAACTGCAACAACAGCCACTGACTAATTAAAGCAGATAATGTAAGAGGAACAGAGGGAGATTGCAGAATTTCTTGCTGTAATTTCCAACAGTCGAACCTCCTTCAGTACAACGAGAAAAAAAATCAATGTCCTCAGCAGGGCAATCGAGGTAAGAGGCACTAAGATTGCAAGATCATCTGAGATTCTACTGCTTTAGGCATGAGTACCACTCACAACCCTCTTCCTCTTGCTGTTTTGAAGAGTTTCACTCGATTATCTGCAGTGCACAGGTGGTACTGAAAGACTGTTTGCACCACCTACATTCACCTGCAACTGTTCCCTTTAATCACATCCTAAGATAACTGAATGTTCTGAAGCCTCACTTGATTAAGTGCTTAATAACTACTTGCTTGTCAGATGCACCTGGATCTATCTTTATAATTGTTTGCTTCCAGACAGCAGGGTGGGATTACTTGAAATGTGACCAGAGAGTATTTGAACTTTCTCCTCTCTTCTTAAAGGAGAAATCCATAATTCATAGGGTACAATCCAAAACAACAAGTGGTAGAACATGCATGGATCCTTTTTGATCCTTATTAATTAGGTCATCCACGTTTTGGACAAACTCAGTCAAGAGCTGTGAGCATTGTAGGTTAAACAAAACATTTACCAACTGTTTTCTCGGCTGCCGCTGAATCTTATTTATTTTTCAAAGATATTAACTACTCAACATTTCACCCCTTTCAATTAAAGTTTATAGGCTGGAACATTATGGGGTTCTGAGCAATGTGGGCTAAGAAGATTCAGGAGGCAGAGCAGTGAGGCTCATTTCAACACTTGGGAGCATCTTGGGACATCTTTTACAAGTGGTGAGGCAATATTCTCACTGGACGTTTACAATTGATGCTCATTGCTGCTTGTTAAAGGATTTGTTTATAGCTCAAACTTCTTTGCTCGCCAAGCAAGCTCAACATCAGAAAAACTCAACATGGAAACCAGAATTAGCATTTGGTGGATTCAGCTCACCACTTGTTCCAAACGATTACCAAGGTGGAAACTGGGCACTAACATCTCAGGGCACACTCCATGGGTGCCAACCACATGTCCACAGTCATTGGTAACTGATATGTGCCATCTTCTACCAATCCTCATGGCACATCGCCAATCCACTTACTGGATGCTTCTGCACTTAAATGTTGCACTGGGGCTGTATTGGCCAATATCATTGTAATGCTACAGCAAGGGCACACATTCAGCTCTTGGATTGGATGCTTATGTATCTCCAGGCTCTTCATTTAATCTCATAGTGCACATTTGCTCAAAGTCTACCTGGATTCTTTCAGCATCCCTGCCTTGTGTTACCTTTTTGCACTTTGCCCATCAGGCTCATATTACTGCTGTACTGCCTTGCGGTTTAGCACAGACATATATCCAGGGAGACTCACATTTATTAGCAGATTTCAGTCAAATCAAGGGTCATATCCTTTCTGCAGGGGATCTTAACACAGCAAGTCAAGAGCAGCCCCAATACAAGTTCAGACCTTCTCTGGATGGTCAGCACCCAGGATCCTCTCATCATAAGGGATGAGAGTTGAATTAAGATCACACCACCACCTATCTTATCTCTTCCTGCCCTATTAAGGACTGCTTTCCTTCTAGATTGAGAGACAGGCAGGGATTATGTAGGGTGTAAGTGGATGGCTCAACTTTTAATGTTTCTGCAGGTGGTGAGGTGTCCCAAGTGAGTGAGTAGGCAGCACAAAGACCATGTGAGTTTGTGGCGTCAGGATTGGTGAGGGTGACAGTGAACGGTGAAGATATTGTAAGCAATAGTGAAAGTGGTAGAGCATGAGCCTCCTTGGGAGGTGTGTACAGTAGCAGAGATAGAGTGAATGTTAGGTATCAGGGAGAAGACTGTAGAACTTATATCCTGGCAGAAAAGAGAAAAACATTGGTTTTCTCCCTCCAGATGGCTGAGATAGCTTTAACCCCTAGGTCAACCTCGGATCAGATTGACATGATCAGGTGTCATGAACCCCACTGCTGTTCCTGGGGCAAAAGAACATCCTACCAATATTAGATTGCTTACAGTGGGGGAACAGGCCCTTCAGCTCAACAAGTGCACACCAACCCACTGAAGTGCAACCCACCCAGACCCATTCCCCTATATTTACCCTTTCACCTAACCTGCACATTTTTGGACAGTGGGAGGAAACCGGAGCACCCAGAGAAAACCCACACAGACAAGTGGAGAATGTGCAAACTCCACACAGTCAGTCGCCTGAGGCGGGAATTGAACCCAGGTCTCGATCGCTACGAGGCAGCAGTGCTAACCACAGTGCCACCGTGCTGCCCCTGAACTCTAGGACCATGTCTGCAAAGCAAGGAGGGGGGGGCAATTTCCCCCTGTCTTGAATTTCCAGGGCAAGTGTCAGGAGCCATACAAGGTAGCTCCAGATTGACAGTGCTTGTCTGGATGCACAACAAGGGATGCTGGTGAATTCTGGGATATCCACTGAGTAGCGGTTTACTTTGGAAATCTTGCATATGATGGGATGGAAATCAGATAGTAGAGGCATCTAGCGGTGTGGCAGGAAATTACTGAGACAATTTTTCTAAGATAAGGAGAGAAAACACACTAGGCCCTCCAGTAACAAACCCGTCAAATAACCCAATCCAACTCAGACTTAGCCAAAAAAAGCCCATACTAATACTCGTCTGTCCATATTCATTGCCTTCTTTTGTAATTTCTAAGATTTCCAACAGTGACAGAGTAACAGCATGAGAAATACTCAGACTACTCATGCTTTCATACCTCATGCTCCCAAATTTCAGTCCAGAGATTGATATTCAAAAGGAAAATGAGGGAGGCATGGAAAAACGTAAGCAGGTCATAGAAAGAGTGAATGGAATTTAAAGCCCTCATTATCCCCAGAGATGACTTCAGAACTGGGATTGGAGGTGGGTGGTGTTGTGAGGTAAAAATTCCACTGCCTTCCCACCGCCCTGATCAAGCTACAGGGGGGAGGCCATAGTGTGGCTTTCTCACCAATTGAGACCCCATGCAGCCATTTTTGGGTTTGCTTGCTGCCTTCTCAATGAAGCACCTCATTCTTAGACACTCTATGCCTTACTCAGTCATTCAAAAGGGGCCTATTGAAAGCCACCAGCTGCTCTTTCTTCAATTCCACCTCATCGACAACCTCTATGTCACAAACACTCATCTTTTCTTGGGATCTGACAGCAATCCATAAGGTAGACTCAAGTGCAATAGTAGTATTGATCACCACTGCCAGTGCTGCTGCTAGCTGAATGGCTGTTGGCCTCTGAATGGGGGGGCAGCTTTTGGGGGCAAGATTTACATCCTTCTGCTCAGAAGGAATAAGCAATTAAAACTGATATGAAAGCAAAATACTAAAGAAGCTAGGAATCTGAAGTCAAATAATGTTAGAGAGATTCAGTAGGCCTGACAGCATCTGTGGAGAGAGAACCAGTATTAATGTTTTGAGTTTAGTATCACTCCGTTCAGATGAAGAGTCCTACTAGACTCGAAACATTGACACTGTTTTCCTCTCCATAAGAGAGTCTGGCAAATAGAATGGGCCCTGTGTTTGGACTTCTACGTTTCAGAGAAAATGCAGTCCACAAAGTTATCAGTTGGAGCTGTACAGGGTACTTTAGGAAGCAGACACTGTTGACTATAAGAGGCTTATTGCCTCTGTTGAAAAATCTTAGTACACAGATCTGATTTTGATCTGTTTTTGAAAGGAAATTGTTGCCAATATATTGCAGGAGCAGGGGTTAAAACTTTAAAATATGCACCAGGTGATGATGCTTGGAGGGGTTTGCTATCTGCATCTGTGACACATGGTTAGATTTTTAAAGAAAATGTTCACACGATATGGGCATCACTGTTTTCATTAACATTTACTACCCATCCCTATTTACCCAGCAGGAAGCTAAGAGTCAATCACATTGCTGTTGGTCAGGTCAGGTTATTTCCTTCCCAGAAGGACACTAGTGAACAAGATGGGTTTTGACGACAATCAATGTTTGTTACATTAGTTCACTTTTTAGTCTAGATTTTGTTTTTGAATTCAAATGTCAGCATCTGCCATGTTGGCACTGGAACATTAAACTGGAGCTCTGGATTACTACTTTAGTGACATTACCACTAGGCCTCCCCTTTATGTTCAATATCATGATCTATGGAAGCTACAGGGAGTAGAGGAATTTAGAAACAGAACTAAGCCTGAGAATAGCCCTAGTTTCTGCACAGGAATCAATTTCTGCTGTCACAATGGTCTCATACGCCATATTGGAAGCATACATCATCTCGTACGCCTCTTCCTGTCTCTAAGTTGTTGAAGCTTGTAAAAGTTACAGCACAAATTAGGACATGCTAGAACTCCCATGATGATGCTAATCAAGGATATAGCATATTTGTCTTCTTTGCAAACCTCAGCAAGCAGAACAATAAGATGCACTTGTAGTACAGGAGACACTGCCAGCAACTGATCTTCCTCAGCTGTCCTGTGAGGGGAGCCATCTAGAGAGCTCATGCTGAAGGTATTCAGCTCACAAATATGGCACTGAGGAAAAGGTTAAGGTCATGAGGACTCAACATTGGGTCACTAGGGGAACAAATGCTTAAGGAAAAAGGCACTATGGGTGGGAAATTTGAAATATTTGACTGCTACAGTCTGAATCTTCAATAAGTCGGTTAGATATGCAAGTACTTCCAAACAGGCAGCATGAATGGGAGATATGCAAAGTCTGTTCAAGTATATTACAACAACAAAAACAGCAACAATTTGTGCCTGATAATATTTTCAGTGCAGTAATATAGAGGCATTTAGAATGACTAAAATTTGGAGATGGGAGTTATTAACACTTGGTGCAGATATTGTCATAGGGTGGTGTTCCTGATAAGATTGCAATAAATGTGTCTTGTTCTCAGCATCTTTTCCTTCTTCCTCCATATAATATAGGTACAAGGGAATTCTAAAGGGGAGAAAATTGTAAACTACTACAAGTGGTTCCTATGAATCCCTTAAATCCCACAGGAAAACTCTTGACTCTCAATCTTGCTACAGTGTTTGGGGACAGAACGGTGGAATGAAAATAATGAAAAACATTTCTTTCATGGAATAGACTGCAGTCATTCAAGAAGGCAGTCCATCACCACATTCTCAAGGGCAACTAGGAATGAGCAATAAAAACTGGCCCAGCCAGAGATGTCCACTTCACATGAATAAAAAATGTCAACTTCTACACAAGGTAACAAGGCCCTGTAAAATGGCTTGTTCTGAGCATGTGCAATGTTGTAAGTCTCTTTGGTCCAGTCATCCACAGTGAAGGGCAAAAATACCATGTGAAGTGGGCTATCTCTCAACAGTCAGTAAACAAGCAGAATAGAATTTTTTACACCCTTTATTCCCTGCAGTTTATATATTGAATTTCCTCAGTCAATGTCTTGCATGAGTTTCATTTGCTGCTTGATTGAACTCCCAGTTCTATCTCCAACGCATGGTTTGCTTGGTGATCTGCATTGCTTTTTCCAGTATGAAATTCACTCTCGTTTGTAAAAGTCCTTATAAGGCTTCACAAGAAACTTTACTGTTGAATTATGTCTGCCTTCAGCCCCCTTATGCACAATTCTTGCTCACCGGTGAAACTAATTTACGAGCAAGTTCATGTTTTCCCAGGTTTTTGCCTTCTCAATTTGCAAGATGAATCATTAAATTTCCACTCACAGTGAAGAAAGCATCAATCATTCTCAATATTTGTTCCATGATGCTGTGTTTTCAGTAAGGTTCTGTCTTGTAGCTATATCTTTTGTGAGGATCCCCACAAAAGATGCAGCTACAAGACAGAACCTTAATGATTCCCATATATTACAATAATGTACTAACCTAATCCTTTTGTGTTAGTTACTTGTGGAATATGGGCTTTGTCAACTGACTAGTATTTATTGCCCTCCCTGTTTGCCCTTTTGCTCCTTTATGCCCAAAACTGAGGCTGTTTTAGACTTATAAATCCAGACCTCCCATTCCTGGGTCTGACATGGTCGGCTGACTACCTCAAATGGTTCTGAGAGGGGCAGATTCACCTTTAGCAGCTTAACTGAGCTTTGGAGCTGGTTCCAATTTTCAGCCTTCTGCTGTGCCCACAATGTCTCCCAACATCCTGCTAAATCATACAGTCAGAGAGATAAGCAGCACAATGGCTCAGTAATTAGCACTGCTGCCTCTCAGCAGCAGGGACCCAGGTTCAATTCCAGCCTCGGGTGACTGTTGCGTGGAGGTTGCATATTCTCCCTATTCCTGAGTGAGTTTCTTCTGGGAGCTCCAGTTTCCTCCCACTCTCCAAAGATGTGCAGGTTAGGTGGATTGGCCATGCTAAATTGCCCAAAGTGTTCAGAGAGGTGCAGGCTAGTTGGATTAGCAACGAGAAATGCAGGGTTACAGGACTAGGATGGGTCTGGGTGTCATGCTGTTCAGAGGGTTGATGTGGGCTTGATGGGCCAAATGGCCTGCTTCCATGCTGTAGGGATTCTTTGAGTTCTACAGCACATAAGAAGGCCCTTCAGCCCATCATGTCTGTGCTGATCAAAAATAACCATCTGACTATTCTAACTCCATTTTCCAGTACGTGGTCCATTGCTTTGTATGCCTTGGCATCACAAGTACACAACTAAGTATTTATTTAATGTTATGAGGGTTTCTGCCTCTACCACCCTTACAGGCTGTGAGTTCCAGATTCCCAACAGCCTCTGGGTGAAAAAGTTTTTCCTGACATCTCCTCAAACCATCCTGCCCATTACCTTAAATCTAGGCCATTGGTCATTGATCCCTCCACCAAGGGGAAATATTTCTTCCTGTCAACCCTATCTCTGCCTCTCATAACTTTATACCTCAGTATTCTCTTCTCTAAGGAAAGCAATTTCAGTCTATCCAATCACTCTTCATAACTAAAATTCTCCAGTCCATGCTGTTTCTTTTCCTTCTTAACCACAAGGTTAGTTGCAGTCTGTGTCTGTTTATAAGTTTCTGTTGCTTTTTCCACCACCAACACATTTTTCATGCATGTGGGGTAACTCTAAATAGTCTCTCAAGTGTTGCTTCTTAACTCCAAAATATTTTAGAGTCATAGAGTCATAGAGATGTACAGCATGGAAACAGACCCTTCAGTCCAACCCGTTCATGCTGACCAGATGTCCCAACCCAATCTTGTCCCATCTGCCAGCACCTGGCCCATATCCCTCCAAAGCCCTTCCCATTCATATACCCATCCAAATGCCTTTTAAATGTTGCAATTGTACCAGCCTCCATCACTTCTTCTGGCAGCTCATTCCATATACATACCACCCTCTTGTGTGAAAAAGTTGCCCCTTAAGTCTCTTTTATATCTTTCCCCTCGTACCTCAAACCTATGCCCTCTAGTTCTGGACTCCCCAACCCCAGGGAAAAGACTTTGTCTATTTACCCTATCCATGCCCCTCATAATTTTGTAAACCTCTATAAGGTCACCCCTCAGTCTACGATGCTCCAGGGAAAACAGCCCCAATCTGTTCAGCCTCTCCCTGTAGCTCAAATCCTCCAAGCCTAGCAACATCCTTGTTAATCTTTTCTGAATCCTTTCAAGTTTCACAACACCTTTCCGATAGGAAGGAGACCAGAATTGCACACAATATTCCAACAGTGGCCTAACCAATGTCCTGTTCAGCTGCAACATGACCTTCCAACTCCTGTACTCAACACTCTGACCAATAAAAGAAAGCATACCAAATGCCTTCTTCACTATCCTATTTACCTGCAACTCCACTTTCAAGGAGCTATGAACCTGCACTCCAAGGTCTCTTTGTTCAGCAACAATCTCTAGGACCTTACCATTAAGTGTATAAGTCCTGCTAAGATTTGCTTTCCCAAAATGCAGCACCTCGCATTTATCTGAATTAAACTCCACTTCTCTGCCCATTGGCCCATCTGGTCAAGATCCGAATTCCTCATTTCCCACAATTGCTCTGGGGGATCATCTGCTCCATTCCAGTTCTCTATCATGTGACAAAAACATCATCATTGCATCATTGTCCATCATACATTATACTGTTGTCAGGTTACTCTGTTTTCACAAATCAATGATGAGATCTGGAGTATGGCTATTAACTTGAGTCATCCTACATGAAAAAGGATTTAACAAATCAAGAGTTAGTAATGGATGAGTGACAATAATGGAAAGTTTTGGCCTCAGGGAGTTCAAAAAACTAACCTGAGTTTTACTGGGAAAGAAAGATGAATGTACAGCTTTAAACAGAAAGGTGGAGTTAAGTCATATCTTAGAATGGTTACTGTGCAGAAAACAACCTTTGATCTATCAACATCCTCATGATTTCAAATACCTCATATTACTGCCTTCACACCTTTTCTCTAATTAAGTCCATGGCAGGAAAGCCCATGGAGTGCCTTCCTTCCCCACTGCCAATCAAGGCCCCTATCACCACTTAAAGGCTTCAGATCCTTCAACTAGTGGATTCACTCAGCAGAAAACAGGAGACATTCCAGGCAAAACTCAAGGCTATAGGCTCCTAATATGAGAAAAGATGATTGCTTGTTCAAACATTCTCTGATAAGGGATGCAGCATCAGGAGGAAGGTGCTGTTCAGAGGCACATCCTGCTATTGCTACTGACTCCCCGTCCCTCATGACTCCTACGCCAGAACCACCCTCTGGCCATCAGTCACCAGAGCCTAAGCTCCCCGGTAATCTTAGACCTTGAGCAGTATAGTGCTAGTTGCAACCATGCCTCCCCAGCACCTCTCAGCAATGGGAGCATCATCTCTGAAATCTTTGATTGGCAATTCATTTGGTACACATTGCCGAAAAAAGGCAAAATGGTGCTCTCTAGCTGGTAAATGTCAGCCGCCTCACGGCCATTAAATCACGGCTGGAATTTCTTCTGATTTCCCAATTATATTATTTTGTGAAAGCCTTATATTGCTAAATTCCTGTACTGTACTTCCCTAAAATGGGAAATATTTGCTCTATGCCGACTCAACCAAAACGTTCCATAATTTTCAAGACTTTTACTATATATCACACCTTAGCCTTTCAAGAGCCAAGCGATCTAACCTTTTTCTGGATATATAAAACCTCAAAGATGGGATACCTTGTAAATCTTTTTTGCACCCTCTCCAGTGTTTTTATATTCACTTTAGATGATGGTAACTAGAACTGCACATTGTTCTTCAAATGCAACAAAATTTAGTATTCGATGCTTTCTGCTTTTCAATTCTTTCAAGAAATAAACTTCAATATAATGCTGGGTTTTTGCACTTTAATTTCAAAACCTTTGCATCTCTATCCTATTAAGATCCTTATTTTCCAAGTAATATGTGGCACCTTCAACTTTACAAGTAAAACGTAACACTTCATACTTATTTATGTTAGAATGAGTTCGCCAATTAAATGCTCAATCTACAAATTCATGAAGTATCTTGTAATTTGTTGCAGTGCTCCTTATGCTGGCAATGCCTCCCAATTTGGTGTTGTCTGCAAATTTATAAATTGTGCTTTTGATTCCAAAGTCTAAATCGCAATTATAAATTGCAGATAACCGTGGCCCCAGCACTGACCATCATGAGTTCCAATTTCCCATTTTCATCTGTGCTTTGTTCCTATAAAAGGGTGGAATGTACAGCTATTTCCTTGAAAATGTATTTCATGCTTTTATATTCATTTTCCTTAATTTAACCCTTGGAGCTTCATTACTACCTCATTAAGCAAGTTGGCTGCAAGCTGTCTGCAGAAGTTCTTTTTTGCCTTGGTGCTAATAGCACATTAACATGCCCCTAACACTAACTCTCCCACTTTCATTTCTCACCTTTCCTTGCTTTAACACGACAGATGCATCCTGTTACAATTATAGGTGTGGACTTTAATTTTGTTCTTACAGCTCAAGTGAATATTCAGCAATTAGGGTCCCCACTCTCACTGGCCTTGTGCTATGAAAGTGAAAGTGTGACACTAGCTGATACTTGGCACATTCTTCTGTTCCGCTGAATATTTTTGAATATCTTTACCCTTCAGCCACTGAATTTTGGGTTTCAGACTTATCAAAATTGGCTTAATTGGACTCTTACATCATGTTGTAACAATTGTAATGTCACTGTCAGGGTTCATGAAGAGGTCAGATGGACATTATCTTCACACATACTTCCATAGTGACATAACTTTCTACCTCAGATTCAGAACCATTTGATTTGGTTTAGTCATTCTTTGTTCCAGAAACAAAGGAATAAACTTGGTCATTTATAAGCATGTGATTAAAATATGCAACAAAAGAGTCAAGCCACGCTTCATGCTGTATGTGGCTGGGTGAGAACAAGTCCTGGGGGTATAAACTAAGGGGTTTATTCCATTGCTCACAAGTCTGAAACCATAGTTGCTATTTTGCAGATAATTAACACACACTCCCTTTATTGCAATTAGATAATACAGTTTGCACAATGGGTTCTTCAGGCTAATGAAGGCCTGTGTTCCTGATGACTTTCCCTGTTGAATTTTAGTAAAAGATAGTTCTCAAATTGCTTCCACAATCCACAAAAGCAGTTAGTTAAATTATTTATTCTTGTTCTGAAGCCAAATCATTCTTAGTCAGAGAATGGTTTCATCTTATTTATGTATTAAGATAGACCACGGGTGCTTAAAAATGTGTTTTTTTTCTGTCAACCTTTTTATTTCACAAATTGTGACTCCAAGAGAACTCTTATAAGATTAAGTCAAATTATCAGTATATTCTGAAGGTAGAAATTGCAGTTGACCATTTTCACAGTTGCAAGCCTGACACATTTGAATGAGGCAAGTCAACAGTTCTGTTTGGATAGTGAACACCAAAATATCATCCAGGGCCATTAAACACTCATTTACTAATCTCACTTAGTCTTATCTCCCCTCTAGTTTCAAGGTTCATTCTGCCTGCCCAGAAAGAGTTTATTTCAAAGATAAATTATGACATTGTCTAGCAGCTTTGCCAACAAAATATAAGCTGCAAATCTGTCAGATAAACTTAGTCTTTCCTTAAAGTGTTGATACATGTATCTTTGATTGAGTGGAAAGGTTTTTCTTGCTTTCAAAAGAAATGCCAGAGAGTATAAGAGTTGAAGGACTCCTTAGCTGGTAGATTTATTTGTTAAAATTGCACTCCTACTCATCAATTTTCTCAGGTATGGTTTGAAGTTCAGTTATTTGAATTAAGGCAAAGCACACAGCAAGGTGCCTGTTGTATGATGGATCCTCACCGCAGTCACTTGGCGAACGATACATCAGGTACAATTGCTGCCACCACCCTCCCCTTTAGGTTGAGATTTAAAGGGCCTGACTGATCTAATGAATGCATGAGAAAAAGACTTGGTGGTTTAATGAAAAGTGGATCATCTTCTGGATATAGTTTATTACATTTTGGCAATGTAATTATGTAAAAATTACAGTGATGTAACAAACATTGTTACTAAGGCTAGGAGGGAATCAGAATAGGCGAAAATGAAGACTGCAGGTGCTGGAAATTAGAGTCGAGAGTGTGCTGCTGGAAAAACACAGCAGGTCAGGCAGCATCTGAGGAGCAGGAAAGTCATCGTTTTAGGCAAAAGTTCTTTCCTGATGAAGGGTTTTTGCCTGAAACGTCAATTCTTCTACTCCTTTTCCAGCACCACTCTCTTGACAGGAATCATAGAATCCCTACAGTGCAGAACGAAGATATTCAGCCCATTGAGTTTGCACTGATGCTCCAAAATGTACTCCACCCAGACCCGACTTCATCCCATAACTTCACATTTACCATAGCTAATCCACCTGGCCTGTATATCCCTAGACACTACAAGGCCATTTAGCATGGCCAATCCAACTAACCTTCGTATCTTTGGATGGTGGGATGAAACCAGAACACTCGCTGGAAACCCACATAAACAGAGAGAGTACATGCAAAGTCCACACAGTCATCCAAGCTGGAATCAAACCCAGGTCCCTGGCATTGTGAGGCAGCAGTGCTAACCAATGAGTCACCATGCCACCCTTACCTAGATGATAAGTTTATCTTCTTCAAGATCCACATCTGTTCTTATATCTAAGTCTGTACACACTATGTTGGACAGTGTTTAATGCACTTCTCGGCATTAACCCTTTCAGAGCACACCTCATATAACATCTCCTTCAAATTTATTTTCATCAGTCATATTTATATCTTCGTTTATACAATGTTATTTTCCAATACCCCACCTTCCCCTAAGTCTCTGACTTCACAAACATAGGCAGTTCGGTGACCTTACAATTCTGACAGAACATGCTCTCTTCAAACGTGGATGATTAGTGGGTCTTTAATATGAAGATCACGGACCTTGATTCTGTTCTTGACAATGTGAGGTCTGAATGGTCCCTCAAAATAGACTGCTGTTATCGCTTGGATTCCTTTATGGAGGATGTCTTTCCTCATGAAAAAGGCACTGTTCCATTATCCCATTTGGAGAACCTTTAATTTCCAGAATTCCATTTGCAGGGAAGACTTTCTTGCTGAACCGGGTACTTTTTATGCATTTCTGAACTCAGCAAAAATTTCTTGCGGAATCCTAGATCTCTGGCTTGAAGATTTATTCTGATGCGAACCTGGAACCGTAAAACAGGCAAAGTTGACTTGGCAATATCCTGGATCTCTGTGAACATTGATTGTCCATCTCAAAGATGTCTTCCATGGATCCATATTACTGTCATCCCATCTGATGGTAATACTGGACAATCATACCCCAAAGTACACCAGCTTTGTGGACCATAGGTTTTATTTGTCTTTTTTCTAACCAAGGTGGTCAATTAATGAACAAAACACAAGTAGCTTTTCATTATACATTTAACAAAAACATTTTAAAGTTACTAAACAAAAGAAAAACACAATATATTACACTGCACAACTATTTGAAAGACGTCATTGCAAAAATCAGGAAGATCCATTCCTTTTTACACCAGCAATAACGTACAGACTTCCAAGCTCAATGAAGAGTCATACCCATCTCCAAGTTAAAGCTTCTTGCTCAACTGGCACTTTCCCTTTGAAAGATTTATGTTGTGCTTCACTCAGTGCTATTTTCTTTAATCAATGCCCCCTCCCCTCCACCCACCCCAAAGCCTTCAAAACAAACTGCTGGCTCAGATCACTTACTACTTAACATGAGTCCCCTAAACACATGTCTTCACAACTTTGTATAGTGACATCTCTTTCATCCCTCCACAAATTTATGCTTCTGGATTTGTTCCTTGTGATTTCCAATCACTTCAGGATTACTTCTCAAACCTGACTGCTTGGAGACTGCTAAAGTTAGCATTTCTGTAGATCAGAAGGCTCTGATTTGCTTTATCTTCCTTTATCAAATTAAGAGACAGGAGTAAATAAGCATTCTTTGCTCTAGAAGATGGTCACACCGCTCAGTAGTAAGGAGGGAATTGATTCAAAGTGGGAATTCAACTAGTAGATCTTTTTCAAGATCAAGTTTAGAGTAAAAGTCAGATTCAGAACTAGAACTAATATCATTAGTTAAAATAGCTCAGTTAAACAGGCAGCTCTCTCATAGGGCACTTATCTATCAAACATTTGAAATTCCTTCCCTGGTGAGGTGTTGATTACTGTCTCAGGAAATAAAGTGAAGAAGTGACAACACAAAGCTCCAAAGAAGAGATTTTTGAACTGCACAGTCAGTCAGGAGTATGGTCATAGTGAGAGAGACTTCACTGAGTGAGACAGAAGCCCAGTGAGTATATTTGGAAATTTAGTTCAATGTGACAGTTTGGTCCAGAGAAGTGGGGAATGGGGACTAGACATAGTTTAAGTAAGGTTCAGTGTGAGAAATAAAGTCTCCAGAGTAGCAGGTAAGTGGAAGAGGTTTAAAGTTGCAGATTGTGAAATCTAAAACCAGAGCAAGAGGTGAACTGGAGAGAATGAAGTTCCAGATTGAGAGACCTATCTGCAGTGAGACCATGATAGAGTTACATCATCAAGTGGTGCAAATGCAAGGGAAGCAGCGAGTTGATCAGTAGGACTAATGAGTTTTGCTAGTTTTTAAAGCAAGAATAAGGTTTCTGATGTGTGCCTAAATCTATTTTATTTTCTCTTTTTTTAAAAAAATACCTTAAGTATAAAAGTGCTACTGGTGTAACCCACAGAATTCTTAGGGGGTTTAACTGGATAGATTAGATTACAGTATTAGATTAGATTACTTACAGTGTGGAAACAGGCCCTTCGGCCCAACAAGTCCACACCGACCCTCCGAAAAGCAACCCCCCCAGACACTTTCCCCTACATTTACCCCTTCAACTAACACTACGGGCAATTTAGCATGGCTAATTCACCTAACCTGCACATCTTTGGCCTGTGTGAGGAAACCAGAGCACCCAGAGGAAACCCACGCAGACACGGGGAGAATGTGAAAACTCCACACAGACAGTTGCCCGAGGCGGGAATTCAACCCGGGTCTCTAGCGCTGTGAGGCAGCAGTGCTAACCACTGTGCCACTGTGCCGCCCACATAGATACGGAGAGCTGTTGCCCCTTCTTGGACTGACTAGGACCTGGCCATAATCTACGTGCAAGAGGTCACCCATTTAAGACAGAGACAAAGAGAAATTTATTCTGTCATGGGGTAGTGACTTTGCAGAATTGTTCACCACAGAAGGCATAGAAACTATGTTGTGAAGTATGTTCAAGGCTGAGATGGACAGATTTTTAATCAGTAATGGAATCAATGGCTATGGGAAAAAGCAGAAAATTGGAGTTGAGTATTATCAGTTGATCTCATTGAACGTCAGAGCAGACTTGATGGGCCAAAAGGTCTACTTCTGCTCCTATATCGTATGGCCTTATGTTGTCATGGGAGACAACCCACTCCACGCAGAATTCCTAAGTACATTCTGCAGCTGCTAGCAAAATTTTATTTTTGTGTTTAACATATCACTATTGTATCAAAAAGAGCAGGAATGCTCCCCATACTCGACAGTCCTTGTGATCAGTGACTTTCCCCACCCCAAATTTTGCCACACTGTAACTTTAGCCCCTAACTCCTCTACGCCATACCCCCTTGTTGCTTCGATTACCTTTCCCCAACACATTAACTTCAGACCATCGATCATGAACAAAGTGGTTTAATGCTCATCTTTAAAAAATCACACAACAACAGGTTATAGTCCAGCAGGTTTATGTGGAGGCACTTGCTTTCAAAGCGCTGCTCCTTCATCAAGTGGTTGTGCAGCAGAATCATACGACACAGAATTTACAGCAACAGGATTGCAGTGTCATGGAATGTAATATTAAACAAATTTAGCTTGAGTCTTTCATCTTTTAGAATTATCATGTTAGTTTTGGTTCCTTCATATGAAAATCCGAGAACTTTTTTTAAAGTTACATTCTCAAGATAGTTTTTAACAGTAGGTGCCATCTCAGCTCAGATAATGCATTGAAGGTATAAAGTTAAAGTCAGTATGTATCCCAATGCTAGGTCAGACTGATTCTATTTCTAAAGTGGGATTTCCAGAATTTTACATGGATTTATGCAGTTTTTGAGCAAAATAAATGTAATTCTGCAAGTACAAATTCACCCCACAAACTTATATCTGTGTGTGTGTGGAGGAGACCAAGTGAGTGTGTGCATGTGGGTGTGGGTAGCAAGGGTGTGTCTGTGAGAGACTGTATGCATGTGTATGGGCGTAATGGGGTCTAAGTCTGTGAGAGTATGTGTGTATGGGTGTGAGTGTGGGGAGTATATGCGTGAGTGTATGAAAGAGAGAGCTTGTGTATGAGAGAGGGTGTGTGTGTCTGTGCACATGTGAGGGTGTACTGGGCAGTGGGATCATCTGTAATGCAACATGAACACAAGGTCCTGGTTGAGGCCATCCCCATGTGTACCAAACTTGGCTGCCAACCTCTGCTTAGCCACTTTTCGTTGTTGCCTTCCCAAAGTCTGTTTTGGAGGATGATCACTTGAAGGTCCGAGGCCAAATAGAGTCATAGAGTCATAGAGATGCACAGCATGGAAACAGGCCCTTCCATCCAACTCATCCGTGCCAATCAGATATCCCAACTCAATCTAGTCCCACCTGCCAGCACCCGGCCCATATCCCTCCAAACCCTTCTTATTCATATACTCATCCAGACGCCTTTTAAATGATGCAATGGTACTGGCCTCCACCACTTCATCTGGCAGCTCATTCCATACATGTACCACCCTCTGCGTGAAAAAGTTGCCCCTTAGGTCTCTTTTATATCTTTCCCCTCTCACCTTAAACCAATACCCTCTAATTCTGGACTCCCTGACCCCAGGGAAAAGACTTTGTCTATTTACACTATCCATGCCCCTCATGATTTTGTAAACCTCTATAAGGTCACCTCTCAGCCTCTGATGCTCCAGGGAAAACAGACCCAGACTATTCAA
The DNA here is from genome assembly GCF_020745735.1 of Hemiscyllium ocellatum. NCBI lineage: Eukaryota > Metazoa > Chordata > Chondrichthyes > Orectolobiformes > Hemiscylliidae > Hemiscyllium > Hemiscyllium ocellatum. The sequence continues at coordinate 51,325,762 of NC_083402.1, forward strand.
CCTTTCCCTGTAGCTCGAATCTGTCAACCCTGGCAACATCCTTGTTAATCTTTTCTGAACCCTTTCAAGTTTCACAACATCTTTGTCCTGAATTGCTGAAGTGTTCTCCGACTGAGAGGAAACACTCCTGACTGGTGTTTTTTGTGTGGTGTCCATTCGTCATTGCTGCAGCTTCTGCTGGTTTCAGCAATGTACCATGCTTCGGAGCATCCTTGCCTGCAGCATATGAGATAGACAATGTTGGCTGAGTCAATGAGTACCTGCCACGTGCATGGTGGGTGGTGTCCCCACATGTACTGGTGGCATCCGTGTCGACACTCTGACACATTTTGCAGTGTCTGCCGTGACGCGGTTGTACGGTGTTGTCCTGAAAGCCGGGCAGTTTGCTATGAACAATGATCTGTTTGAGGTTTGGAGGTTGTTAAATGCAAGAAGTCAAGCTTGGTAGATTCATCTGAGTAGAGTGCCTAAAGAGACAACTTACTGTGAAAACATTAATGAGACCTGAGAACCAATTTTGTTTCAGCTTCTGGCCTGTGATATGCAGCATTTTAGCCACAAGTAATTTCCACGTTTTTCTCTTGTCTTTTCAGCCACTGGCTAGTAGCATTAATTCCATTTCATTCCTGCTCTGCTCCATAATTGGTAGCAGGTCTTCAAATGCTCATGCCCCTGCAGTGTAATTCTCTCTTACTAATTCATTTATCATTTTAGTTCCCTTCCTACCAACAAAAGCTTTCTAAACATCAATCATGCGTTTGGTCACCTCCACTTTCCCTAACCTTTGCTTTGTGTCTGTTCCTGTTGTGAAATTCCATGGCAATTGTGAGCTATTACATTTATACTTGTTACTATCACAGTCACACTGCGCTACTGCAGATGGTAAATTGTTTTTCCTTTACCTTTACTTTCAGCTGTACCATCAGCTGAGATAAAAACCTAACAAAGTAAGACAAATTTAGTTGAAATAGAGCTACAACAACTCAGCCAGACTCTTTTCCTTCATACTCAGTTGAACCAATACCAGCTATACATTGAGCCGATTACCACCTTCCATCAACTTTCCACTAACCCTGCAAAGCAGGAGGAAAATCCACCAGGAATCCAGTCCTCCCTCCTGGACATTTGCATCTGGAAAGCACAAAAGAGACCTTTCTTCCAGTAGGAGTGGGACAATCAACCTTAGGATATGGAGGAGGCAGAAAGTCTCCCTGCCTTGTTCCCTGCAGCAATCTGTCATCACTTTTTATCCTGATAGCAGTAGATAATCCAAAGGTGCCCTTTTCTGTGGGCTCTGGAGTTTCTACAAAGGTACCAACTGCCAATTTTGAACTTGATGATCTATGTCAGCCAGAGAAAACTTTTCATTTTGTCTGCCCCTCAAACCATTAAGAAATGCTCTATTTGGGCAAGAACTTTAACAGTATGTACCTAACAAGCTTGAAGTTTTCAAGAAACTTTGAAGGCAATTGATGAGAAAATGTACGTTAAATATAATGCATAATGATTTCCAAAGAAGTATTTGATAGGGTTACACATAGGATTTGGGTGGAATGGTGGCTCAGTGGTTAGCAGTGCTGCCTCTCAGTACCCAGGTGCTGGGTTTGATTCCTGCCTTGGGTGACTGTCTGGGTGGAGTTTGCACATTCCCCGCGTGTCTGCATGGGTTTCCTCCGACAAACCAAAGATGCGCAGGTTAGGTGAATTGGCCATGCTAAATTGCCCATAGTGTGGCACATAGTCTTGGGTGCATTAGTCAGAGGTAAGTATAGGGTAGGGGAATGGGTCTGGGTGGGTTACTCTTTGGAAGGTCAGTGTGGACTTGTTGGGCTAAATGGCCTGTTTCCATATTGTAGGGAATTTAATCTAATTAAATGATAGAAGGAAGGGAATAGGAATAATGGATATGCATCTGAATTAGAATGATCAAAAAGTGGTGTCTCTCAAGAAATGTGCTTGGACACAAACTATTTACTGTATTTATTAATGACTTAGTTAAGGCAGTAGAAAGCCACATGTCCAAATATCCAACTACCTGATGAAGGAGTAGCACTCCAAAGGCTAGAACTTCCAATTAAACTTGTTGGACGATAACCTGATGTCGTGTGATTTTTAACTTTGTACACCCCCAGTTCAACACCAGCACCTCCAAATCATATCCAAATATTGGGAGCATAGTAAAGTCATGTAGCTGGCACCGTAATATTGCAAGGAAACACCGACAGATTAAAAGTTTAAATCCTAGGCACATGGATTTCAACACAGATAAATGCAGAGTCCTTTAGTTTTGACCAGAAATTAATAGATCCAATTTTTAAAAAAAAATATTGAAAAGTTACAAATAGTGGAGGCACAAAGAGATTTAGGCATTTTTACAAAAATCATTAAATTGAGTTCCCAGTTTCATAAAAATATTAAAACAAATCAAATTAAATATTAAATTTAGCAACTATAGAAAGTGGGTGTCAAAGGAAAGAAGTTTTGCTACAGTTATAGTAAGTTCTGATTAGACCACATCTGGAATAAGTGTATGTTTCTGAGCACCATGACTCAAAAAGTATTTACAGACCTTCAAAGGGGTGCAGCACAAATTCACCAGAATGTAACCAATTACCACAGACTGGATTATGTGTAAAAGTTACATAGACAAGGCTTATATTTCTGGAATATAGAAACTTCAGAACAGATTTATTTTATATAGTGCAAGAAATTGATGGAAGATAGAGAAACGTTTTCTGCTGGAGAGGGAGAACCATGGAAGTAACCCTAAAAATCAGGGCCTGATCATTCAGCGATGATCTAGGAAACAATCCCTTACACAAATTCTCATTAAGTGTGAAAGTCTGCTGCAAAAGTTAATGGATGTAGTTAATAATTTAACCTCTGAGATCAATAAATTCTGGCAAGAATAAAATTTAAAGCCAAGACAGACGGATGGAATTGCAACACAAATCAGACTAGCAAATTCAAGGGGATGAATGGCCTGCACGTGTTACCGTGTAAGTACTCCCTGGGAAACAAGTTTCAACTTGCACAATTTTTGCAAGTGTTTATATTGAGGAAGCAGCAATTATTTCTGTTGGTAAAAAGGGTACCACCCTCATCTATGAATATTAATCTAAATGATATTAATGATATTTTAATCTAAAAGTGCCAAATGACTAGTAAATTCCAACAGGTAGTATATGATTATGTACATCAGAAGAAGACATATCTTGCTTCCAATGATGAGGCAGTGCATTCCATATTAACTGAAGTACTAACTCTTGTTAATGATTGGATTTTCACTGGACAACTGGCTAGATGTTGCTTCTTAGCTGCAGGTCTACAGAAGCTCTACTGGACAACTTTTTATAGCCTCCAGCCTGTTTCCTTTCTTAAGCATGAACAGATTTAGTGTAATACCAGCACTTCAGAGTTCAACAAATGATTAGTCCTTTAAACAATTCCTTCAGATCAGCTCACCACCAAATCTGTCTGGTGCCTTAACACCCACTCTAAATGAGAGATATTAACATAAAGTGAAGACCATTGATTCCTGAGCAAATTTGCATGTTTTACATTAATTGCTGCTTAACAAACTACTAACAAGAAGAATGACCAATTCTGTCAGTTTCGAGCACTACATGTGTTAAGAAATTAACAACTATGACAGAAGTGCAATTACAAAGCAAGGAGTAGGAGAAACAGAACAATTCTGAGAATTGTAACGAGGAAGTACAAAATACCAGAAGTAACTGATTAAAGGGACTGGGCCTTTCATTTCCAAATAGCAAGTGTAAGAACAGGGACAAGAAATAATTTCCAATCAATTAACAGAAAAATCAAAATCAATTTTAAACTGTTTGTTGAGAATATATGCATAGATCACAAATGAACGAAATTCCACATGTTATGAGAGTTGTAAAAGGTATTGTTGCATTTTGACTTCCATAATCTGACTTTTAATATCTTAGACTAAAATAGTCTTTAAAAATGGTAAATTGACTGAAGATGGCCAAAAGGACTACTTGAACAGATTCAGCAAGTTCATAAAATCAATAATCAAGACCCAGTCTGTATTGAAATTAACATGTCAACAAAATGACTAAACCAGTCCCTCAAATCTGTATCTCCTGATTAATTCAGTTTCACATATTGGGGTGAAATATTCCTGCATATTTTCCATTTTGGGTAAAACAATGAAGCCAGATTAGGAAATATAAAAATAGTATTCCATACAATCTGCTTTTAGGCAGAGCAGTGAGAAGAATGATAGATTCATAATAGCAGAACAGGAAACTTGGTCTCCCTCTCCCAGTTTCTTTCAGTTTCCTGAAAAGTATTGCTTCATGTTACAACTTGGAGAAATGCCTATTTACTGACAATTAAATAAATTTACAAACTTTGCTATTGATGATGATACAAGTCATGATAAAACAAGGATGGTCTCAGGTCAGGCATCACACCTGGAGGATGCTAAGGATTCTGTGTCTAGGCTTGATGTTTCACCAGATTATTTATCTCAAGGTTAGTCAGTAATAAAATTATTCTTTCTCTCGCTGAAGATAACCTAATAATTCTTTCCTCATTTTGAACCAGCGAACTGTGTTTTAACTGAAGTGTGAAGAGAGTTGTATACTAAAAAGAATTAAAAGGTTTTGTTGAGGTCAATCGAAAGTTAAAAAGAGGGGAGCCAATTCACTCATCGTCCCTCCTTGCATATACGATATAAACATTAAAACATCTCACTTGACCTGAATAGGAATGGAGATGAGTCACAAGTAGCAAAACAAGAACATCAAATTAGGAACACAAGACTGGAGGCATATTGAACCTACTCAGCCATTAAATGATTATGACTGGCCTTGGGTTCCAACTCCATGTTCCCACCCATTCCCAGATCTTTGATTTTCTGAGAAACCAAAAATCTGTCTATCTCTGTCTTCAATTTACTTATCAGTGGAGCATCCACAACCCCTTAGGGTAGAAAATTCCAAAGATTCACAACGCTATGAATGAAGTAATTTCTACACATCTTACTTCCAATTGATCAGTCCTTAATCTTGAGACTGTGCCCCTATGTTTTAGATTCCCCAACCAGAAGAAACAATCTCTTAGCATCTACCCAATGAATCCCCTTCAGAATCTTATAGATTGCAATAGGATTGCCACTCATTTTCTGAATGCCAGAGAATATAAGCCCAGTTTATCATCATAGAAAAATCTCTCTATCTCAAGAACTATTCAGTGAATTTTTCAGAACTATTTCCAATATATGTATATCTTCCTTAGTATGGAAACCAAAACCATAAACTCTTTTCCAGATGTAGATTCACCAAAACTCAAACCAAAACTACAACTGTCGCAAAACATCTTTGTTCCTGTAGTCCAATTTCTTGCAATAAAGGTGAACAAATAACTTGGCTTCCTTATTGGCTGTTGTATCTGCATGCACATTTCTGAATTTCTAGTATAAGCATACCTAAGTCTCTCTGACAATCAATATTTATAAGTTTCACATCTTTTAAAAAAATATTCTGCTTTACATTTCTCGTGACCATAATGAATAACTTCATCTTTCCCCACGTATACTCCATGTACCTTTTTAATGCCTGCTGACTAAGCCTACTTACTAATACATTTGTTTTGCAGCCATTCTGTGTCCTCCCCACAGCCTACATTTCCACCTATCTTTGTTTAATCAGTAAACATAGATCCATTACTCTCCGTCTATTCAACTAAGGCATCAATATAGATTATAAATAGCTAGGAAACCAGCACTTATCCTTGCACCACACAATTAGCTATAGCAGCCAATTTTAAACACTGTGTTTTGGACCATTCTTTGCTTTCTGTCCATTAATCAATCATCTCTTCATGCTAATATATAACCCCAAACTCCATCTTGCCTTTTTTCTTATTAATTCCTGAAATGTGGAACTGCTGGTTGTGCCAGCATTTGTTGTTCTCCCAAATTGCTCTTAAGAAGATGGTGATGAGCTGTCATCTTGAACTGCTACAGTCCATTTGGTGTAGGTGAACCCTCAATGATGTTAGGGAGTGAATTCCAGGATTTTGACCCAGCAACACTGAAGGAACTGCAATATATTTCCAAGTCAGAATGGTGAATGGCTTAGAAGGGAACTTACAGGAGATGGTGTTCTCATTTATCTGCTGACCTTGTTCTTTTAGATGGTTGTGGTCATGGTATTGCAATGGGATATCGAAGGGGCCTTGATGAATTTCTGCAGTTTCCCCCAGATGCTTTAAGCAGTACACATTTATGTAACTGAGCATCGATGGTGAAGAGAGCTACTGTTTGTGGATGTTGTGCCTGTCAATGGTCTGTTTTGTGCTGAACAATGTCAAACTTCTTAATACCACCATCCTCTTTCAAGCTTATTTCTTTTGTGTCGTACCCAAACAAATGCCATTTCAAATCTATCGGTTCCACATTATCATCTGTACTTGTTATACCTGCAAAACCTCAAATAAACTTAATAAACAAGATTTCCACTCTGAAAATCCATGATTGCCTGTTCTACACAGATTTGTTTTTGTAAGTGAATTGTTAAATCTTCTTTAATAATGGATTACAGCATTTTCCCAAAAACTGGAATTAACAAATTAGATTAGGTTCCCTACCACATGGAAACAGGCCCTTCAGCCCATACCGACCCTCCGAAGAATAACCCAGTCCCCTACCTTTTTTTATCCCTGACTAATGCACCTGACACTACAGGCAATTTAGCAATTCACCTGATCTGCACATTGTTGGAGTAAACCCACACAGACACAGGGAGAATGTGTAAACTCCACACAGTTGACTGAGACTGGAATCAAACCCAAGTCCCTGATGCTGTGAGGTAGCAGTGCCAACCACTGAGCCACCACTGCCCAAATGCTCTGAGTTCCAACTTCTCTACTTTTGAATTCTCTCTATCTCAGTTGCATTAACAGAATACTCATCGATTCATAGTCATTGAGGTCAACAGCGCAAAAAAAAAAGGTCCTTCAGCCCACCAAGTCTATTCTGGTCAAAAATAAACACCTACCTACTTTAATCTTATTTTCCAACACTTGACCCATTGCCTTGTATGCCTTTGGTATTGCAAATATCCATCTAAATACTTTTTAGATGTTTTGAGGCTTTCTGCATCTACCACCCTTAAAGGCAGTGAGTTCCAGATTCCCACCAACTTCTGCGTGGGAAAAAGAAATTCTCTCACCCCCTTTAAACCTTCTGTTCCTTACCCTGAATCTATGCGGAGAAAGTAAGGACTGCAGATGCTGGAGATCAGAGCTGAAAATGTATTACTGGAAAAGCGCAGCAGGTCAGGCAGCATCCAAGGGGCAGGAGAATCGACGTTTCGGGCATAAGTCCTTCTGCAGGAATCTTCCTGAATCTATGCCCCCAATCATTGATCCCTCCACAAAGGGGAAATGTTTCTTCCAGTCTAGCCAATCTATATGCTTCATGATTTATACATTTCAATTATTTCCCTCTTAGTCTTGTCTGCTTCAAAGAAGGCATCCCACTTTATCCAATGTCACTTCATAAATAAAACTCTCCAGCCTAGGCAACATCTTAGTAAATCTGCTCTGCACCCTCTCCAGGGTGCAATCACACCTCTTCTACAATGTGGATTACAGAACTGTATACAATGCTCTAGTTCTGGCTTAACCAACATGCTATACATTACAAATGCAATCAAAAACACATTTCTGGAAAAACTCAGCAAGTCTGGCAGCATCAGTGGAGAGAAATCAGGGTTAACATTTCAGGTCTAGTGACCCTTCCTCAGAATTGATGGTAGCTCGGAAAAAAATGTTTTTTTATATGCAGAAGATAGAGTGTGGTTAGAGGGTAAAGAGTAAATAATCAGTGAAGATAGAGCTCAAAGAGAGAAAAACCATTGGACAATCAAAGGAATGGTTGGATCAGCCTGGGAGAATGAATAGCTGCTAATAGGAACTATTAGCTGCTGACAATGGGTAGTGTGTGAAAGCATACCATGTGACAACAAGGCATGGTGTGTGAGGGTGGGGGAAAGCACGGGGAAGATGCTCAAGCACTAAAATTATTGAACTCATTATTGAGTCCAGAAGGTTGTACAGTTCCCAAGAGAAAAATTAAATGCGGTTTTTCCAGCTTGTGCTGAGTTTCACTGGAGCACTGCAGCAAGTTTGAGACAGAGATGCTGACCAAGGAACAGGGCGAGGTATTGAAGTCACAGATAACGGGAAGCTCAAGGTCCTTTTTTTTTGTGGGCAGAATGCAGGTGACCCAGTCTGCACTTTATTTCCCCAACGTAGAGGAGACCACATTGTGAGCAGCGAATGCAGTAGACAAGATTGTGTGAAGTGCAGCTAAAGCACTCTAATACATGGAAGGTGTGTTTGAGCCCTTGGATACAGAGGAGGGAGGAAGTAAACAGGCAGGTGACACATCTTCTGAGGTTGTAGGAGAAAGTGTCATGCGACTGTGAGGAGGGAGTGTGAGGGAGATGTTGGGACAGAAGGAGGGTGGACCAGGGGGTCACAGACAGTATGGTACTTGCAGAAAGCTGAAAAGGGACAAGAAAGGAATATGTGTCTGGTGATGGCATCTCTCTGGAGGTGGCAGAAATGCCAGCTAATGATTCTCTGGATGAGGATGCTGGTGGAAGGGAGGTGAGGACGAGGGAGACCCTATCGCTACTGTGAAGGGGGGAGACAAGTGGTGAGGACTGAATTCAGGAGATGTGTCGGACTGGCTGAGGGCTATGTTAACTGCGATACTGGGGAGTTTTTCAGCTGAGGAAGAAGATGGACATTTTGGATGCCCCTTTTGTCAACGTTGGCATCATCAGAACAGGAGTGATGGAGATAGAGGAATGGGGGAGAATTGAATAGGGTCTTTGCAGGAAGCAGGGTGTGAGGATGTATAGTCAAGGTAACTGTGGGAGTCAGTGGGTTTATAGTGGATTTTAGTGACCAGCCTATCCCCAACAATGAAAACAGAGATGTCAAGGAAGGGAAGGGAGGAGTCAAAGATGGATCAGGTAAAGGGAAGAGCAGGGTGGAAATTGGAAGAGAAATTGATAAACTTTTCCAATTCCAGATGAGAAGAGAGAGAAGCAGTACTGATGTTATCATCCATATACCAGAGAAAGAATTGTGGGTGGGGTCCAGAATAGGACTGGAACAAGGAATATTCCACGTACTCCACAAAGATATAGGCATAACTGGGGCCCATGCCACATTTTAGCCTGAAGAAAGTGAAAGGAGTTAAAGGAGAAGATGTTCAAAGTGAGGATGAGCTCAGCCAGGCAGAGGAGGATGGTGGTAGATGAGAAATTTCATGTCTCTTTTCCAGGAAAAAATGGAGAGCCCTGAGATCATCCTAATGGGGGATTGACGTGGAAAGGGATTTTACACTAGGGAAAGCAAGTCATACTAAAAAGGAGGTGGCTGGAGCCTGTGGATAGCAATTTTGAAGCTGATATGCATTGACCAGTAAAGGCAAGCATACCAAATGCCTTCTTCCCTGTCCTGTCTACTTACAACTCTACTTCAAGGGACTATAAACCTGCACTCCAAGGTCTCTTTATTCTGCACCACTCCCTAGGACCTTACCATTAAGTATATAAGTCCTGCCCTGGTTTGCCAAGGAGTTCAGATATTATGTTACCATTCAACACGATATTGGTTAAGCCATTTTTGGAATACTGCCTTCAATTCCAGTGTCCCTTGTACAGGAAGGATGTTGTGACACTTGAAAGGGTTCAGAAAAGATTCCCAAAGATGTTACCAAGATTGGAGAGTTGAGCTGAAGGAAGAGGCTGAATAGGCTACCTGGGGTTATTTTGCTTTGAGCATCGAAGGTTGATGGGTGACTTTATAGAGTTTTATAAAATTATGAGGGGTATAGATAACCAAGGTTTTTCCCCAAGGTAGCGGGGTCCAAAACAAGAGAAGCATAGACTTAAGGTGAATAACTTAAAAGGTACCAAAGGGGCAATGTTTTCATGCAGAAAGTGGTGAATGTTTGGAATGAGTCGCCAGAGGAAGTGGTGGAGATTGGTACAACTATAACATTTAAAAGGCATCTGGATGGGTATATGAATAGGAAGGGTTTGGAGGGATATGGGCGAAATGCTAGCAAATGGGACTTGATTACTTTAGGATGTCTGGTTGGCAAGACGAGTTGGACTGAAGAGTCTGTTTCCTTGCTGGACAACTCTATGATTCCAAGAAGTAAAACATCAGAGGAATCATGGATGTAAGTGGGAAGAGATTACAGAAGGGAAGAAAAACATCAAGTCGAGGGAGGAAGAGATGAGTTCTGTGGGGAAGAAGCAGGCAGAAACAATGGATTAGAAACTGTTGTGGTAGCCTGATGTTCTATGGTGGAGTTATGGTCTAGACGAAGATAGGAAGAGGTATATGAGAGCTGGCACTCAGTCTCGACAATATAGACGTCAGTCTACCAAGCAACAGCACCACCCTTCCTTGCAGGCTTAATAACAAAGTCAGAGTTAAATCTGAGAGAACGGAGTGCAGTCAGTTCAGGGGGAGATAGGTTGGAATGGGTAAGAGGGGTTGGCAGAGAAATTTCGGTGATCAATGTCATGTTGACATTTTTGGTGGACAGGTAGAGGGCAGGTAAAAGGCCAGAGGAAGAGGTCCAGGTAGAAGGAGAGTGTTGAAGGTGGGCAAAGGGGTCTGTGGGATTAAGAGAGGATTCTTGACCAAAGAAATGGGCACAGAGATGAAGGCAACAGCAAAAGAGCTCCATGTCATGTTGTGAAGGTGGGGACACAGAGGGACAAAACTGAGCTCCTCACTGAATACAGAAGGCTCAGCATCAGAGAAAAGAATGTTGGACAGGATAGTGAATACACAAGAATTGGGGTTGGTGGAAGGGAAGGAATGGAGTCAGAGGAAAGGGGAGGGAAGGCTCTGGAGGGCAGTGGGTATATCTGAGTTGTTACGTCTTGTGTTCCTTGATGCCTGAAAAGAAAAGCAGTTTCTTGTTAGCACGATGAATGAGCCGGGGGATGAATTGGAACTAGGGAGCAGTGCAGCTCTGAGCCAGTAGCGGTTCTATTGGAGAGAGAGGTCAAGAGTGTGCACATCATGATGCATGGCACTGAGCATGGGTCTCAGGATATGGCGAGAACAGCAGTCTGTGGAATGTTGAACCTCACAGAGATACCTATGATCCTGGGTGGATTCAAAACATGAAGGATGAAACTTGAGTTGGAATCCACAGGTGGGGAGTCTGAGCTGGAGGCAGTCAATGAGGAATGAGATGTGGCTATGGAAACAAGATTTAGCAAATACCTTGTCAAACAGCAGGAGTGACAGCAAAATTCATGATGGTGAACAAGAAAAAAAATTGGAATGGAAATTCTGTCAGAGAGAGGAGGAGAACTTTTTCAAGGTAGGCATGCCTGAAAGAGATGAGGAAATGAGTTAAATACTAAAATGCATTACATTATGGGTAGCTAACAACGAATTATAAAGCAGCAATCACATCAGACAACTTCCATGAAGCATTGTCTTATCATGCTTGTTGCTATAAGACTATTATAATTACCTTGTTGTCCTGACCAACTTGGGGAGAACACTTAAAATGCTTTTCTATTTTTATTTTTCTGTTTTAAAAATAGAATATCTAGGCACTTATACAAATAATACTTTAGTTATTCAGTGAAACATATTTGTTCTCATTCCACAGATTTGCTGAATTTTGTAAATTTGTCATTAATTTGATGTTTACAAAAGGATCTGATCATTAATTGCTGTTAAAATCTTACTCTGGTGTTTGCCAAGTCTGACAGTGAATCATTAAAACTGACAATAGCACCCCCTATAGGGGAGAATGTACCCACCACATGCTGCATCCAAAAACACTCCTAGCAATAGCGTAATCTTTGCTTGTGAAAATTTGAGTCTAGAAATTATTGGTGGGAAATGTAATTGGCAGACAAAAAAAGCTTTTTTTAAATGGGATAATCGCTTTTTCCAAAATAGTAGCCAAAGGAATGTCATTTGAATATGATAAGAATTTGCCTGCTCATGTCACTCACAGTTTGCAGCCCCCTAATATTAAAATGAATGCATGATCTAACATTCTAGGATTAATAAATAGGTTATCTTCAAGTCTTTGGCTGACTGTCCTGAAATCCCTCAATCGCGGTAGTGTGAACTATGGATCTCTAACAATTAGTTATAAAGTATTAGTTTAATTAAGCAAAGCATGAATGTCTGGTTATCTGAATTGTGAGGTTGAATGACTGTCTTTAATGACTGTGGTGTATCAGTTTTAGTTTATAATCTTAAAAAGTTTGCTCGCTTTATTGGTTTTTCAGCATGTGTAGTATTGTTTCCATTTCTGTTGCTATTTAAAACTGTTGTATGATGCTGGGTTGGATGATGTATGGAATTTATGACGTAGCATCTGAAAGCATTTTGAATGATTGAGATAGAATCTACAGTAGAACTAGATTATTATTTATGATACTCTAGGTCATTTGTTCTACAAATTATACATTGAACACCAGCTGGAAGTGAGATATATCCAGCTCACTTGGATATGTTTTGGAAGGAGGACAAGTGACAGATGAATAGTCCGAAACATCTATTCAATCAATGGAGGTTTAATATAGATAGATGTTAGGAAGAAGTTAGGAGACTGCATTATTTGAATTCTTGATTTAAGAAGAGACCCGAATACTGTGTGACCTGAAAAAAACAGAAAAGAGAAAGCAATTCATAAATATGCTTTTGTTTTCCACATCAGCCTGTACTGCTGAATCCCCTGATGCCATCCAATAATCAAATCATTTGAGCCCCTATTTGTTAGTACAGGACTGATTTCAACTAGATGTGAATGTTTCAATAAACTGCTGGTGACTGTGATTACTGGTGTTTGCTTATTTGTTCAGCATAATGCTCTGTCTCAAGGGAAGAATTTGACTGTATTCAACGTGATTAATTTGCAAAGTAAGGAACATTTATTATTTTGTAATAAGTACATGATTATGTAATGTATTAGGAATTACATCTCTTTGAGCCAGGCTGTGAAAGGATTCACAGAGGAATTCACAGCAACTTGACTACCACACAGAAGATTCCACTACTGCAGCAAAAAGCCCTTTGCCCTCATTAGGAGATTTCCATCAGAAAACCATTTAGTGATGAGATCAAAGGGTTAAATGAGATTTATTGGAACAGCTGATCAAAAAATTGTCTTGGTCAATTTTCTACTTGTAAAAACAACTGTGTAGAAGGTAGTACAGTTCATAAATCATAGGATCATTGTTCTTTAGGCTTTTCTCTTCACACATTCTTAATGATTGTACTGAAACTGGGAACTGATAGTGAGCAATAACATGCCCACAGTGTACAGCTATTTGAATCCAGCACCAAACCCAGCAGTTCTGGTTTAGACAGATTAACAATTCCGAATGAAAAGAATGGAAGTGTCATGTTGGTGCAGCAGGGGTCTGGTCCTACAAGACTGTGGTTATCTTCATTGTTGTTAATATGCACAATACCTGACTGAGAAGTGCTACATGTTCAAACATTTAAAAAATAAATTCTTTAATTCTCCAGGACAGACAGTATTGTTTTAATGAGTATCAGAGAGAACAATTTCTTGTGAATTTTATAGCAATGGAACTACATAGTTTTGAAGAATAGGTACCATGCCTTATTTATGAAGATAGGACTTTGACTTGTAAAATTAGCATCAGCTGGGAGGGTTTCTGATAACAGAGCTTTGATAGTTAAAAAGCACTTTGTGGCTGCAGTCTATTATTTGACATTTTGTTGTGGTTTAGGGCGAAGGAAATCTTGAAGCATGTCAGCTTGTTCTTTGTTATTTTTAACATATGGCAGATCCACAGCTTTACTTGTGCCTCGATTTCTGTGCACCCTTGTTACCTTGGCACAAAAAATGACGTTCAAAAGTAAATGTATTTTTATTAAATCAAGTCATAATTATCCTTTCCAGGAGGCATGTCCAGTGGTTTCAGTATTGCCAAGGTCATTACCATTGGATACCCTGAGTCTTGGACAGATGCACTATGTGGCTTACAGAATCAGTTAGAGGTAGGTAATTTTACTGTCATCAAAATGAAAGAGAAAGGTTGGAAAAGGGAACAACAAATTAAACTAACTCAGTCTTGAAAGATCTAGGCCCTAGTAATCATAATCCAGCCAGGATCCACTTTTTTTCTTTGCACTTTCATTTCAGAGTGTAGTGCTGGAAAAGCACAGCAGGTCAGGCAGCATCCAAGAAGCAAGAGAATCGACATTTCAGGCATAAACCTTCATCAGAGCTTATGATTCCTGATGAAGGGCTTATGCCCGAAATGTTGATTCTCCTGCTCCTTGGATGCTGCCTGACCTGCTGTGCTTTTCCAGCACTACATTCTTGACTCTGAGCTCCAGCATCTACAGTCCTCACTTTTTCCACTTTCATTTTAGTCCAACAAAGTTATTTGCAATACCATTCATCTCTTGCTACATTTACCCCTCACCAATTTCAGCCAGGCGTTAATCAACTCAAGTCCAACTGTGCTCACACACTCATAGCTTCCTTGGACATAAAGCCCGACCTGTCCAGACTTAATCCTAAGTCCCCACTAATCTGCACTCTATCCCCACCACAGCTCATTTGTTTTAAAATCCTTGTTCATGTTCATAAATCATTAAATGTCTATACCTTGTTCTTTCAGTTTATCTCCCAGTGTTCTTCTCTGAATCTAATATTCTATACACCTTCCCCATGGTGACAGAAATTCAATCATCCTATCCAGGTCCTCTGGATCACCCCTCTTAAAACATTATCTTAAACTTTTCCCAAACCACATTCAAACATCTCTTGAAACTCTATTTTTTGAACAATGTGCTTGGTAACTTTCTCTAGCCATCCTCCCTAAATCTTGTTTGAGCAAGTGATCTTCCCATTCTCTCAACTGGAACTCTGTGTGATTTAGACAAACAAAACCATGTTAACTTCCTTAAACATTTAAATCTCTCATGAATTGCCAAGTAAAATAATCCCATCAGAGCACTTTAAAGTAAGATCTGAAAGCAAATTCAAGATTTTTTTTATCAGAGCAGGAAAAGGAAAAATTATTTGCTTTGTAAAGTGAATGAAAAATCAAAATTACTGGAGATGAAGTCTGCACTGTAATAATGTCCACTTTGTTAATGCAGACTGAGACAAAGGTTTATTTTTTTAAAAAGGGAGTTTATTTTCACACTGGATGACAATGTAAAACGAGTTGTAGATTTGCTCCCATTTAATGTAGGCAGTGAATCCATATAATATTTTAAATTCCACTTTGGAAATAGAACCAGTCTGACTCAAGATTGGTCTGACTCACAATTTTAAAGCATTGGCTGAGCTGAGGTGTCACCTTTTGTTATAAAACCTTAAATTATCTTGAGAATGTGACTCAAACGAAGTTCTGGTATTAATACCTTAAAGAACAGAAACCAGCAAATCCATCTAAAAGATGAAAGACTTAACAATTTAGGTTTGTTCAATGTACCATTGTATCACCGTAATTCTTTGCTATAAATTCTGTGTCTTATGGTCCTGCTTCACAACCACCTGATGAAGAAGCAGCACTTTGAAAGCAAGTGCTTCCAAATAAACCCGTTGGACTATAACTTGGTGTTGTGTGATTTTTAATCATTTATACACACCCTGCCCAATTTTGTTTTCCATTGAATTCAATTTATAACCCACACTAAAAATGTGAAAATTACTCCCATTGAACCTAAAGGAAAGGAATGCCATGAGGGGTTGTATAATGGACATTCTGTTTGCAGTCATGAGCATTCAGCCTATAACGAACGTGAAAACAACCCCTGCATTTTCAAATTACAGAAATTACAAAATAGGAAATTATAGCGGAACTTTTTCTTCCACTTCACCATACAACAAAGTCTCTACTTCATTGTAAAAGCTTTTCCATTTACAAACCACAGCTGTGATCCTCACAGAATTTCCATTTATTCATTCATTCAACACTTAGGAAGTCTTCCATGGTCTCTAAGGCTACCACACCCAAGTTCTCAAGACATATGTCCAGGAAGCGGAAGCTTCATAATGGGAGTGCAATTGACACCATGTGTCCTTTTAGCCACAGCATAGCTGCATAAAACCACATGTTCTTCAGTTTACTGAGCAACCTCGGTGAAAGGTTTAGGCCCACATTATAGGACATGATCAAAGTTAAAAAGAGTAGGAGAAAGAAAGTAAGTCAAGGAACTGTGCCTGAATGACAAAATAACTTTGGGTTTCATAAATCCTGAAGATTATGGGAGGAAAGCCAAACTTAGAGTTTAGAAGTTTGACTGATTTGAGTGCTGGGAGAGAATGAGTTTGAGTAGGAAAAGTGTCTGTTTCACCACACTTGTGACTTCTCAGATAGCAAAGCCGTCTGGTCCAAAGCAACAAGATCCAGACAACACCCAGGATTGTGCTGATAATTAGCAAGTAACTTCCATGCTGCAGAAGTGTCAGGCAATGACCATCTCCAACAAGAAAGAATCCAGCAATCACCCCTCTACAGCCAATGCCATTAAAATCCCTGAATTCTCTATTATCAATATCCTTGGGTTACCACTGGCCAGAAACTGAACTATACCAGCCATTTAAATACTTTGGCCACAAAAGCAGGCCAGAAGCTGTAAGTTCTGTGGCAGGTAACTCAGCTCATGACTCCCCAAAGCCTGTCCACTCCATCCAAAAGGAACAAGTCAGAAGTGTGACCGAATACACCCCATTTGCCCGAATATTTGCAGTTTCTGCAGCATTCAAGAAATTTCATACTGTCCAGGACAAAGCAACCTGCTTGATTGGCACCCTATCTAATGCATTCAACATTCTCTACTGATATACAGTACGACAGTGAGTACCATTTACAGGATGCACTGCCACAACACATTCGTAAGCAGCACCTTCTAAACCTGCAATCTCTATCACTTAAAAGGATGAGGGCAGCAAATACATGGGAATACCATCACATGCAAGTTTTCCTACAAACCATACATTATCCTGATTCAAAAGCATATTACCGCTCCTCACTATCACTAGGTCAAATTCCTGGAACTCCCTCTCTGAAAGTAATGCATATGTACCTAAACAAATGGACTGCATCATTTCAAGAATGCAGCTCACTATCACCGTCATCTCAAGGGGAAGTAACAATGGGCAATAAATGCTCATCTAGCCAGTGACAGCCCCATAGTCTGTGAATTTTTTTTAAAAAATGCATTACTATAAATTTAGAAATATTTCTAAACACCTTTTTTAACCTTCATTTCGCAAGCTGTCTTAAGGGCCATTATTTTTAAATATAGATTGGTATTTGATGATAAACATCAATGTTTAAAGATTGGCAGATTAGGCAAAGGTTTTTAAGCCACTAGTTGATGAGCGTACATGCATGATTGGGTGACCACTCTGAAGATTCATGATGCGTGCACCTTTGCACTTTACAAAGTAAAAAATAGAACCCATGTAGTTATATTTATTCATTGAAAAGGTAATGATAAAAGAGCACGATAAACATAAAACTATTCTAACATTGGATTCAATTGTCCTTTGCAATGATTAAAATCCAATATCAATTTTATATACTTAAAACCTTGAATATTGAAATATTATTAACATTTTTAATTATTTCTCTGATTGTCAAAGAAATAATGAGTTCTTTTCATAAATCCCATTCTTGAACCATTTTGATGATTCTGACATGGTTACATTTCAATAATAAACAAGTATCAATTCATGTAATTTTGATAATAACATCAGCCTTTCCATGTTCACTGACCATTATGCATCCTTGCATCTCACACACACATGACCTTTTGTATTGAGAATGGCATTTTTAAAAATATATTTCTCTCCTAAAACAACAGATTTACCACATTTTTTCATTTATGAAGACAGTAAGCAGAATCTTTTGCATACTCTCATTGAGAGTTTTGGGGTGACAAATGTATTCTGTAGGCTGAGTGGAGTCATACATATAAACCCCATCTTCCTGACTCCATCACAATTAAGATCTGCACGGGAGAATACATAGAGTCATACAAACGGAAACAGAAAAGTCAATGCCGAATATAATTCCAAACTAAACTAGTCCCACCTGTCTGCTCCTGGACATATCCCTCCAAATCTTTCCTATTCATGTACTTATCCAAGTGTCTTCTAAGCATTGTAATTGTACTCACATCCGCTCCATCCTCAGAAAGTTCATTCCACACACAAACCACCGACTGCGTAAAAAAATTGCCCCTTTTGTCCTTTTTAAAGCACTCTGCTCTCACCTTAAAAATATGCCCCCAGTCTTGAAATTTCACGTCCTAGGGAAAAGACAACTACCATTAAATCTCTCTATGTCCCTCTTGATTTTATAAATTTCTACAATGTCACCTCTCAACCTCCTATACTCCAGTGAAAAAAGACCCAGCCCATACAGTCTTTCTTTATAACTCAAGCTTTCTGTATCCATCAACTTCCTGCTAAATCTCTTCTGAATCCTCTTCAGCTTAATGATATCCTTCCTTTCAGTGGGGTGTCTAGAACCACAAACAGTACTCCAGAAGAGGCTACGATGTTCTGAACAACCTTAACGTGACTTTCCAACTCCTACATTCAAAGAACTCAGCAATGAAGGCAAGCACACTAGAAGTCTTTATTGAAGCTTTAGGTGGCCAGTTAAGGGCTATATAACATCCCAATCCTGCCACCACTGGCATTAATGCAGTTTCAGGTGGGCCTGTCACAACGCAGTCTGCCCAACAAGTCATAGAATCAAACAGCTGTACAACATGGAAACAGACCCTTCAGTCCAACTCATCCATACTGACCAGGTACCCTAAATTAATCTAGTCCTATTTGCCAGCATTTGGCCGATATCCCTCTAAACCCTTCCTATTCATATATCCATCCAGATGCCTTTTAAATGTTATAATTATACCAGCCTCCACCACCTATTCTGGTAGCTCATTCCAAACACAGACCACCCTCTGCATGAAAACATTACTCCTTAAATCTTTCCCCTCTCACCCTAAACCTATGCCATCTAGTTTAGGACTCCCCAACCCCGAGGCAAAGACTTTGTCTATTCACCCTATCCATGACCATCATGATTTTATGAACTTCCATAAGGTCACCTTTCAGACTCCAATGATCCAGGGAAAATAGCCCCAGCCTACTCAGCCTCTCACTAAATCTCAAACGTCCAACCCTGGCAACATCCTTGCAAATCTTTCCTGAACATTTTCAAATTTCACAACTTCCTTCCAATAGCAGGGAAACAAAACTTCACGCAGTATTCCAAAGGTGGCCTACCCAATGTTCTGTACAGTCGCAACATGACATCCCAACTCCTATACTCAATGCATTGACCAATAAAAGCAAACATACCAAATGCCTTCTTCACCATCCTGTTCATCTGTGACTCCACTTTCAAGGAACTATGAGCCTAAACTCCAAGGTCTCTTTGTTCAGTGACATTGCCCAGGATCTTACCACTAAGTGTATAAGTTCTGTCCTGATTTGTTTTTCCAAAATGCAGAACTTCACATTTGTCTAAATTAAACTCAATTTGCCTCTCCTCAGCCCATTGGCCCATCTGATCATGGTCCTGTTGTACTCTGAGGCAACCTTCTTCATTGTCCACCACCTCCAATTAACTAGGACAAAGTGCACAGGCCAATTGTCACCTCAGAAAAGAGCAATCATTCAATCAAAGACTCAAGCGAATGGACATCAGGGATGGAAGGAAGCAATGTGAGCATACGCAGGCTTCAGGTTCCCCATGTCTACCTCCTGAAACCCCCATCCAAATCTGCAAATCTTTACTTTCTGTTGTCTTGCATTATCTCAGGATTCCATGGGGTAGAAAGGTATGCATTGTTTTGGCTGTAGTCATGGCCTCCGCAGAGACCATGCTGACCACAAGACCTGTAAACCTCTGACTGGCTCGGGCCTAATGCTGGATGGAATCTCGGTCTTGATTCCATCCTTACCATTGCCTGATAGGCCTGTAGTTCAGAAGACCTACTCAAGTGGAGGCAACACAGGGTGCTTGCCAGCTTTCCAACCAGCAAGCAACATGCCCAATCCCACACGAAGATTCTGTCCAGTATTTCTGCAAAACGAAAAAGAGACTGAATTCACTTGCAGGTGCCAAAAGAGATAGCAAGAAGGATAAGTAAGTTGGCCCCAGAAAGGAACATGTCACCTTCTCAGTCATTCACCAATTATGTGCTGGTCAAGAATAGCCATTGGGAATTTTCTTAACCCACCACCAAATCGGCCCTTAACTGGTAAATTAATGGTCATTTAAGGGTATCAACCCACCACTGTTCCAATTATTTGCTGTCCTAGCAGGTAAGACAATGCTGGCTTTTCAATTTGGAAACTAGAGAGGCCTGCCAGATGGTTTGTGTCTGAAGGCAGTTGTTTTTCCATTCTAAAGGTCATGCTACTGGAAGAATTTAGCTAATCTAGCATTACTTCTGCCACTGGTACTGATAATTCTGCCTTAGAAACTGAAGAATTGACTTATTTCTCTTGAACTTGTGTCATCTCAGCATCTAACATCAAATTCAAATCTGCTATAACATTTGTTCTGCAGATGGTTTTGCTGTTTGAATAACTTCAGTTAAATATTCCTCAGTGAGTGGGTTGTACCGCTCACTTTTATTGTCAGTGTTGCTTCTCACAAACTTTGCTGATTTCTATCACCTGAAGGTCTCTCGGTGAGGATAAAGATTGAAAACATTTCTACCACTCCTGTATGGTCGCTGCAAATATGAAACAATTCTCTAATGCTATAGATAATCTCAGAAGATTGGTTCTTCTTTTTAGATTCTGCCACACGTTTACAAAGCTCAATGAAATCTTCTACCAGTTAACCCTGATTGGTTGGATGACCACAGTTTGCTCTTGGGCCAGTTGTTCCTTGACTGGCTCTTCTCCGAATATACTTTACGTAACCTGGTTTCTCTTGAACAAAAACAGAGCGCTGGAGAAACACAACATGGATTCAAAATATTACCTTTGTTTTCTGTCTATAGTGGCAGCTCGACTTCTTATATTTCTCAAGCACTATCTGTTTTCATTTCCAGTTTCCAGCATCTGCATTTCTTTATTTTTATTTTGGTTTCTCTTGAGCTATTCACTGTCTCGTGGATATTCAGTCTTAAAAATGAAAGCGTTGATTGTGCACCATGTATACCTTCTGAATTCGCTTATATACCTTCTTGTGTTGCAAAGTTGCTTATGGTATATCTTTAATCTTTAGTGTAGTGCCACTTGGGGCATGCAGCTTTATCTTCATAGGCTGTAACTTCTTTTGGTTCAGTCAAGTATTCAATTTAAGGCAGAGATGCCTTAAAGGTAATAAATAAGTATTGACATAAACAGGTTCTGTCAAACTGACCTTCTGAAGAAGGGTCACTGGACCCTAAACATTAATTCTGGCTTCTCTCCACAGATGCTGCCAGACCTGCTGAGCTTTTCCAGCAATTGCTTTTTTTGTTTATGTTTCTGACAAACACAAGTTGGTTGGATCATTGATTTCCCCCAGGAATGAACAGGATATCTCACAAATGCTGCTAATTCTACTGCTTTTGTTTAAGTGGGTACTTGACACACGAAACTGTGTCCTACATCTGTACATCCTCTGGAAGTGACCTTTGTTTCACAAATTAGTATTCTTTAGTCGTGCTGAGGAACTGCTTGTGCCTGTGACACAATTTTGTTCCATGACATTAATGGTGATTCTTAGTATCTGCTGTTTGGCTTATTCTTGTTTTTATCTGGTCACGTGTCTTTAGAATGCTTATACCTTTTAAAATAGATAATCTTGTTGTTCTCCCATGATAGGGATGGCCTTTTTCTTTCAGACTTCCCTGTGATTCCTTTTGGTTTCTGTTCTAATGCATTCAGAATAACTTTCTCCAATGTCAAACCTTCTTCAATCTGTAATAAAAAAACGAACAAAAGTTCATCAATAATTCCAACAACAACTCCATACCTTATGAATTGTGATTTTTAAAAAAAGTCACAGTTTCCAACTAATCTGTGGTAATCATTAATGAAATTATTTGCTGGTTCCCCGGATGCTGAACTCTTTGGTTAAATAATTCTCTTTAACGAATTGTATTTGCTGGGGTTAAAGTAATTGTCAAAAGCTAGTAGAATTTCTCTAAAAGCATTTGTACATTCTTTTCTGTCTTTGTGACTTACAATTTCATCAGTTCTTGATTCTATTGAATATATTACTTGTTCAGCTTGTGATTTAGTGTTCACATTTGAAGCAATTATGTATCATAAAAACTGTTTTATCCAAGATTTAAATCCGTGTTATATTTAGCACATTTCTGATCTTATCTCTTGCGATTATTATTATTTCTCTTGCTACATCTTGCTGACATAATTATGTATTCTTTTTACTTTCTAATTTTAAACATTTCAGTTTTTAGACCCCATAATAGCTCAATGTTGTGGTGATCTCTTTCCCTTATGGACTTTTACTTTTATCATTATCAATTCTGTTTTATTATCTTTATCTTAAAGCTTTTAAATAGCACAATAAAGGAAAGTTCTATTTTTTAACTCCTTTTAGAGTTGAACTCCAATAACTATTAATATCTGCACTGCTTAGTGGGTGTTTCGTTTTCAGTCAAAATTGAGATTTCCAGTCTTATTTGGCTAAAATGCATGTTTCCCATCTTCTTGTTAGCAAAATGGATAATTTCCCACTTTTCAGGGCCTAATTTAATCTATGTTTCTTTCAATAACTTTACAAACAAAGCCTTGTACCTGCAGCCTTAATTGATTGTTCCCACCAGAATTGCAGTTCAAGTTAGGAATTTCCCACTATTACCATGGCTTCAAAGGTTTTCCATCTTCTGTAATACGCTCACTGTTTTAGTTTTAAAATTGTACTTCTTTCACTTTAATTCTACTTGTAACATCCCCACTGCTACAACGTTGATATAAAATATTTTTGTGGCACTTGATTTCCATACCACTACCATTGTAAGTGCTCTTGGTTTTACTTCTTGGCTCCCCAGTCTGATTTCACACTGTTCATTTAAACTGTTTCTCCTTGTCCAATAGAAACAGTTAACTTTTCTCAGAGAGCTTCAATAGTTTTACTTCCTAGCTGAACCTCGAACTGAGAATAATTCTACAAATCATCGCTTGCCAGTGAAATCTGTAATTGTCTAGTTTTTAGGTTTGGTCCAGAACACACTGATTCTTCTGTATTTTTAATCCGGTCTGAATTAAAGGTTTTAAAATAGAGTACTGTTACTACCTTTTTGATCCTCTTATATTGCTACTGACTGCCTCTGCGTTCATGTGCTTGCAGCTGTGGACTGTCAGTATAATTAAAAAAGATGTTGAGAGTTCTGAAACTACCAAAAATGGAAATTGTTTGAGAAACTCAGTAGGTCTGGCAACATCTGTGGAGAAAAAGTCGTGAACATTTTGAGTCCTGTGACCATTCTTCAGAACTAGTTATTCAGAGCTCTGAATAAGTGTCACAGGACACGAAACATTAACTCTATTTTGTCTCCACAGATGCTGTAAAACCTGTTGACTTTCTCCAATAATTTCTGTTTTGGATAGTTTATTGAATGATAACAATTATGTACCAGTTAAATTAACTAGTTAGACACTGTTACTAAGACTACATGGAGACCCATATATATAAGTTCTGTATTTTCCCCATCTAAATCTGTACAACAATGGCAAATTGGGTCAAGCTTAATACAGTTTCTGAAATTTACTGTTTCAGAAGCAATAGCACTAGTGTCTCCCACTGCTCCTCCGAAGGTGGTCCTTCAGCTTTGACAGCCTGCCCTTAATTGATCAGAAATGCATTGCCATATAAATTAAGGACATCTCAGATGAAAGCCTTACTTTGAATCAGGTGTCAACCACCAGAGATGAATTTCTAACTGGATATCTGTGGCAAGAATCTAGCCTTGGAATTCTACTACTATCCAATCCAGTCTGCTGTGACAGTAGAAGATGACTGATTGAAGCTGGTTGACCAGATGCTGGTAACTGGTTTCTGTGTTGCCCCTGAGAGCCCAGGTAAAGTTATAAAGCTGTGGTTGATTATTATGCAGTGCACTGCTCAAGCAGTTCAGCTCACCGCACCACCAAACCATCCACAATTAGGACCATGTTAGATAAGTTACGAACATGAATGTGTTTCCTGTGGGTATACCGTAAAACGAGAAAGGCTAACTTGACAGAAGTCTTCTTTTTAATGTAGGCGTACTCAATAGGAAGTGCTCTCAGGTATATATTAAAAATAAAATATGTTCATGTAAGACACGTAAACTTAAAGCCACACTCCATATCCGGGACTACAAAGAAAACTCCAAATACATATCAGCCTGTCTGTGAACATAGTGTTAAACACAGCTGCTAATTTTAGCGTGTGGTTAAACTGCGTTACTGTCGTACAAGCTGCATATACAAATGCAAAAAATAAAATCAGTAATAGGGATGCCACAGCATTTTTGGTGATAAGATAATTGCTACATGTAATTGCTATGTGTTTATAATTGCTGATAATTGCTGCTTGGTTATAATTACTGGTTACCAGATGCCTGTCCCTCAACATGTCTCCGACAAACGACTTTTCACTCTAATGAGCAAGCACTCGAACACTACCACTTTTAATAGTTCAAACGTTCATGTGTAATCGGTGTCTATCTTGCACTAAACTCTCCTGCATGTGCTTGCTCAAGCCAGGCCAGTGCTCTTAGCTATGATGGAGGGTACGTTCACGAGTTTAATTGTAGATTTTTCAAACTTTGTTCCGTTTTGTTTTCGCACCAATCAAATCGTGCTTCAGTTTTGATTCTGATTTTCCATTTTTTTCCCAGTAAGGTGGGGAGGGGGTAGATATCTCTGTGAGTTTGTTTTTAATGCTATTGATTTTTATTTTCACTTCAAGCTTGAGAAAACGCTGCCGTTGTCACTCCGCAGCATTAATCACTGACGTTGCATGCAGGAAGTTGTCGTTCAAGCATCTCCCAAATGCTCCCCCATTTCATACAATTTCTCATTCCTCTCCTACCAATACCTCATTCTCTCCAGGGGATCATTTCTGCTGTATCTTTTCCGATTCCACTATTCCGTTTATCCCTTTTGTTTTCCTGTCTGCCGAGTTTCTTCAATTTCTCTCTCTCTCAAATATTTGGGATATCTATTTATGTTGTAGACGAATTCTCGGTTTTTTTTAAATTGTGATTCCGATTATTAAATTGTGCTGCTCACATTGTCACGTTTACTGTTTGCGTGCAAGACAAAGAAAAACATTTCTGCAAATGCAATTTCATGAATATGGGGCAGCTTTAAATTGGATATCTCAATCAAGGGTTCCTAAAGAATGTTATGCCATTGAAATAAGAGATGCTATCCTGATGACTGGGTCAGGTTGGCCGCTTTTATAATATGGTACACGCATAGGAAATAGATTCATAGCCATAACACATGCTTTTTCAAAGTGCATTTGCAGGGAGAGCTGAGGCAAGAGAGCTTTGCTTTGCATTTCTCTTTGCTATATTTGACCACAGAGTGTTTGCAGCTGACACTGGAGAGGTAATTTCACAAACATGCTCGATGGGTAATTATTGGATGGAAAATCCTGTGGGGCCCTCTGATCTCTGTGTTCAAATTCCCAAAATGTTCTGCAGGTGGGCAGAGTTCAATGCCAAGAACATTGATTCTGTAGAGATACTCTTCACTGTTAAATGTAGAAAAGTTTATCAGAATTTGTGTTGTGAAATATATTTATGATGCCCAATGATTTACACTGATTTATTTAGCTAAGTCATTTTTTGTATTTTAAGTATATTTAAATGAAATGGAATGCTAACGGCTTAATAAAATTGGGCCTACTATTGTTTTCAAAGCTCCTTTTATGTGAGTACAAACCTACAAGTCCTGCACTTTAGTATAAATACAACGCCAATTATTCTAAGTGTGAACAAACAAATGGGTGGTGGTGGAGCTTTGCTTTTCAGACTGGAGGCCTGTGACCAATGGAGGCCACAAGGATCAGTGCTTTTTGTTATTTATATAAATGATTTGGATGTGAACATAGGAGATATGTTTATTTAGTTTGCAGATGACACCAAAATTGGTGGTGTAGTGGACAGCGAAGAGTACAACAGGACCTTGATCACATGGGCCGAGGAGGGGCAGATGAACTTCTATTTAGACAAGTATGAGATGCTACATTTTGGAAAGGCAAATCAGGGCAGGGCGTTTATACTTTATGGTAAGGTCATGAGGATTGTTGTTGAGCAGAGACTTTCGAGTGCAGGTTCACAGTTCCTTGAAAGTGGAGTTGCAAGAAGACAAGATAGTGAAGATGACATTTGGTATGCTTTCTATTATTGATCAGTGCATTGAGTATAGGAGTTGGGATGTCATGATGCAACTGTAAAGGATTTTGGTTAGACCACTTTTGAGGTACAGCATTCATTTCTGGTCTTGCTGCTATAGGAAGGATGTTGTGAAACTCAATAGAGTTCTGAAAGGATTTACAAGGATGTTTCCATGTTGAAGGGTTTGCTCTATAGAGAGAGGCTGAATAGTCTGGGGCTATCTTCCCTGGAGCATTGCAGGCTGATGGATGACCTTGCAGAAGTTTATAAAATCATGAGAGGCATAGATACCGTGAAGAGTCAAGGTCTTTTTCCCAGGGTAGCAAAGTCCAAAACTAAAGGGCATAGAATTAAGATGAAAGGGGAAAGATTTAAAAGGGACCTAAGGAGCAACTTTTACACGTAGAGGGTGATGCATGTATGGAATGAGCTGCCAGTGATAGTGGCAGAGGCTGGTACAATTACAACAATTAACAGGCACCTGGTTGGGTATATGCACAGGAAGGGTTTAGAGAAATAATGGACAAATGCTGGCAAATGGGACTAGATTAATTGAGGATATCTGGTCGGCATGGATGTTGGGCTGAAACATCTGTTTCCATGCTGTGCAAATCTATGTCTCTATGACTGTATAAGTGATATTGACATATTGTTTATTCCAGAAATTTCAGTCTTTGCAGAGGTATAGCTAAACCACGTAACCTTTTAAACTTCTAAAACAACAATCTAAAATGTAGGAGCAAGAGTAGAACATTTATCTCATCAAGCCTTCCCTACCATACCACAATATAATGGCTGATTGATCCCAAGCCTCAATCCTCTTCTATGCCAACTTATCATAGTTCTCAACCTCCCCATATTTTAAAAGCTCTATCAACCTCCTCTTTTTAAGTGACTGATTTGGTACCTAATCATTCACTTGTGCTTACAGATAGATTTTTGGCCAGTACAAGGTTATGTCACCTTATATGAAAGCAGTTTCCAGCTGGAGTTTCTCTTGATGATAAACTGACATTCATTTATACATATTGTAATGAAAAACGTGTGATGTACAAGTAATATCAGTAGCATTTTCTTATTATCATATGTTATTTGCCAGGAAATTTATGACATTGAACAGGTTGCTGAACCATAATTGAATAAGTCAAAAGCAGTACTCAAATGAAGGAAAGGAGTCACAGAACAATGAGAGCAGATGTATGATAGGTGATGACGGGAGCCGGCATTAATGGTGATTTGCAGAAGTGCTGTGAAATTGGTTTGATGCGATTAAAGGATTAACTCGTGTTAATCACATTCTGATGTGTTCACAGAGTTAATGACAGAGTATTCCCACTGCCAGGTGTAGGAGTCTTTAGTTATATTTGCAGGTTAAATTCAGGTTATTTGTGGTTAGCAAAGGTGTGTTCACCTTTAAGAATGTTATGACATTCAATAGCTATAAGCATGACTTAAACATGAGAAAAAGGCGGAAATAATATTCAACAGTTGGAATCCTATGATAAGAATCAGATTATTATCTTAAATGGTAACACAACACATCAGCGTTATAATCAACAACTTGAACAAGTGCAAGTAAACACATGGCTAAGGGAATGGTGTGGGAATGAAGGGTTCCATTTCATGGAGCATTAGCATCAGTTTTGGAATTGAGGGGAACTATACTGATGGGATGGTCTTCACCTGAACCAATCTGGAATCAGTGTTTTAGCAAAAAGGATAAATATGGTGGTCACTAGCACTTTAAACTTGTGAGCTTGGGGGAAAGGAAAGGGAAAGCAACAGGAAGTATGGTGATAAATGACAAGGTAAGCAGCAGGTTAACATGTATGCAGGAGGGTTTAAGTTCAAAGCAGATTATGAAAAAAGCAAAAATGAAGAATACCTCAGGAGATATTAGAGAGGTTGTGAATCATGACAGTAAGAAAGCTAGCATAAAGGCACTTTACCTGATTGCTTGTAGCATTTGGATCAATGTTGATGAGTTAACAGCACAAATCATCGTGAACGAATATGATTTGATAGCAATCATGGAGACATGATTGCAGAATGATCATGACTGGGAATTAAATATCCAGGGTACCAGACTATTCAGAACAACAGACAGGAATGCAAGGGAGTTGATGTAGCTCTGATGTTCAAGGATGACACCAGGGTGGTGCTGAGAGATGATATAGGTTCTATGGAGTGTGACCACGAATGCATTTGGGTAGAAATTAGGAATCCAGGAAAAAAAAGTCACTGATGGGTGTAGTCTATAGGCCACCAAATAATAACCTCACATTGGGGCATGCAATAAACAAGGAAATATCTAATACCTGCAAAAATGGTACAGCTATTATTTTAGGGGATTTTAATCTGCATGAAGAACCAGCTAGGCCAGGGTAGCCTTGAGGAGGTGCAGATTGAGTGTATCCGTAATAGTTTTCTTGAACAGCATGTAATGGAACTGATGAGGGAGCAGGCTATCCTAGGTCTGGTCCTATGTAATGAGACAGGAATAATTAATTACCCCATAGTCAGGGATTCTCTTGGAAGGAGTGATCCCAGTATGGTTGAATTTAAAATAAAGCTGGATAATGTGAAGATTTTCCAGCAACACATTTTCAGCTCTGATCTCCAGCATCTGCAGTCCTCACTTTCTCCTCCAATGTGAAGATAAAATCCAATACGAGGGTCCTGTGCTTGAATAAGGGGACTATGATAGAATGAGGGAGGACCTGGCTAAAGTAGACTGGAAGCAGAGACTTTATGGTGTGACAGTTGATGAAGAAATTTTTCAAAGTGCTCAGCAAAAGTATATTGCAGTGAAAAGGAAGGACTGTCAGAGGAGGAGTAATCTGCCATGGGTATCGAAGGAAATAAGGCAGGCTATCAAGGTGAAAAAGAAGGCATATAAAATGGCCCAAAAACAGCAGGAATCTAGAAGATTGGGAAAACTTTAAAGGCCAACAGAAAGCCACAAGAAGAGCTATAAAAAAAAGTAAGATGGAGTATGAGGAAAAACTAGCACAGAATATAAAAACAGATAGCAGAAATTTCTATAAATATATAAAACTAAGAGGAGTGGCTAAAGCGAATTTTGGTTCCTTTAGAGGATGAGAAGGGGTAGTTATTTATGGGGTATGATGAAATGGCTGAGGTATCGAACAAGTATTTTGTATCGGTCTTAACAGTGGAGGATACTAATAACATCCAGTAAGTGACGAAGAGACAAAGGTAGGAGAGGACCTGGAAACAATTATTATTACAGAAGAGTTAGTGTTGGGTAAGCTGATGGAGCTAAGGATAGATACGTCTTCTGGCCCTGATGGAATGCATACCAGGGTACTAAAAGAGATGGCGGGAGAAATAGTAGGTAGACTGGCGGTAATTTTCCAAAATTCATTGGACTTGGGGCAGTCCCAGCAGATTGGAAAATAGCAAATGTAACGCCACTGTTTAAAAAAGAAAATAGACAAAAAATAGGGGAAGTATAGACTAATGAGCTTAATCTCTGTTGTGGGGAAGATGCTTGAGTCTATTATCAAGGAAGAAATAGCAGCGCATCTTGAAAGAAATTGTCCCATTGTACAGATGTCGCATGGGCTCATGACGGTCGGGTCATGCTTAACAAATCTTTTGGAATTCTATGAAGACATTTCATGCAAGGTGACAATGGGGACCCAGTGGATGTGGTGTACCTAGATTTCCAAAAGGTCTTTGACAAGGTGCCGCACATGAGGCTGCTGCATAAGATAAGGATGCATGATGTTAGGGGTAAAGTATTAGCATGGATAGAAGATAGGTTGACTTACAGGAAGCAAAGAGTGGGGATAAATAAGTGCCAATCTGACTGGCAATCAGTGGCTAATGATGTGCCTCAGGGATCGGTGGTGGGACGACAATTATTTACAATTTATATAGATGATTTGGAGTTGGGGACCATATGTATGGTGTCAAAATTTGCTGATGACACTAAGATGAGTGGCAAAGCAAAATATGCAGAGGACTGTGAAACTTTGCCGAGGAACATATATACATTGGGTGAGTGGGCAAAGGTCTGGCAGATGGAATACAATGTTAGTAAATGTGAGGTCATACATTTTGGTAGGAGTAACAGCAAAATAGATTATTACTTAAATATAAGAAGTTGCAGCATACTGATTTGCAGAGGGACCTGGGTGTCCTTCTGCATGAATCGCGGAAGGTTGGTCTGCAGGTACAAGTAATTAGGATGGCAAATGGAATTTTGTCCTTCATTGCTAAAGGGTTTGAGTTTAAAAGCAGAGAGGTAATGTTACAGCTGTACAAGGTGCTGGTGACGCCACACCTGGGGTACTGTATGTAGCTTTGGTCTCCTTACGTAAGAAAGCATGTAATGACACTGGAGGGGGTGCAGACGATGTTCACTAGGTTGACTCTGGAGGTAAGGAGTTTGGCTTATGAGGAGAAGCTGAGTAGACTGGGATTATATTCATTGGAATTCAGAAGAATGAGGGGTATCTTATAAAAACATATAAAATTCTGAAGGCAATCAATAAAATAGAAATAGATAGAATATTTCCACTGGTGGATGAGACGAGGACAAGACAGCATGGCCTCAAGATTAGAAGAAACAGGTTTAGAACTGAACTGAAAAGGAACTTCTTCACCTAGAGAGTTGTTAATCTATTGAATTCCTTGCCCAGGAAAGTAGTTGATGCTACTTCAGTAATCACTTTTAAAGCTAAAGTAGATAATTTTTTGAAAAATAAAGAAATTAAGAGATATGGTGAAAATGCGGGTAAGTGGAGCCGAGTCCTTGAAAAGGTTGGCCATGATCTTATTGAGTGGCGGAGGAGGCTTGTAGGGCGAGACGGCCTACTTCTGCTCCTAGTCCTTATGTTCTCATGTTCAATATTATGCCCTCTATTCCGGCAGCATATATTTAATAGGAATGTACATGCATGCCAACTCTTTCTGAGAATTTCAAAAATTATTGTTTTGCAGGTAATTTATTTTGGCATTTGGAATTTGAAGATATTTATACATGTAAAGTTAAGCACCACATATTTGTGTTGTTTTCCAATTAAGATTTATTCTGCTACAATGGGCTATTTCCTCAGTTTTTCCACAATGATGCTGACATTAGATTCCAAAAAAATCTTCAGATGATGTGTTCGTTTTCCAGGCAGCATCCTGGCTCTCCTGGGGTTCACAGTATTCAACAACCAGATCATGCCAGGCCACGATACTGTTCAACTGAAAAGTAACAGACTTGATGAATTGTTTGGATCTTGTGAGGCCAACAGTGTCAACCCACCAATTAGAGACTTACCATTTATGTCGGCAGCCAGATCGATGCTCATGTCCTTCAGACTTGTAACTCACCACTATCTGTCCTTTCTCATATTAAATATTCCAAGCATTTCCTGTGCATTACAAATTTGCAGGAGCAATGACTTTTGACTGCACTACATTCACCAGGAATGGCAATGGGCCCCAAACTCAAGGTGAGTTAAGGCAAGATGGGTGTTGCAGTTACGGGATAATGGGATATAGAGCAGAAGAATCAAAACCTTTCAACTTATCACTCCTTCCTAATGCCTCATCACCCATTCAATCACAAAGTGTCTGAGAATGAAGAGCTCTTCCTGGGGGATTATTGACAAACTTGGCAGGGTTTTCTGGGAGGTCTTCCAAGGGATCAGGAAAGTTATGCTGCTCTCATTGTTGCTCTGAGGCACCAGGAATGTAAAGTCAGCTCCTTCAGCCATTGAACTTAATTGGATGTTCTACCTCCACAGGAGACTGATGCATGACCTCTCCCACAATTAAGTTGGCCGAACGGCATGATTCCTGCCATGACAGAATGCATCCAACCCATTCACTCTGTTTATTCCTCAACAGCGTTGCTAAGCATTACCAGCACTTTCTGTTTTAATTACTATGTATAGGTTACCCATGCTCCAGTCCATTTTAGGTAGTTTGTTCTTTTGACCATACTTTCAGAAGTTTCGAAACTGTGCAAGTGCAGTTCTTCAAACAAAATTGGAGAAGATAATAACCAACAATTGCTAAAATTTGTTGTTGATTCACTTGAATGATATAGGTCCCTTTGCACCTCAAAATTCTGCAGTCATTTTTAGTTATGTAATATTCTGCTTTTTTATTCATCTTGTGCACATTATACTCAATCTGCCATATTTTGCCCACTTAACCTATCTATATTAGTTTGCAACTTCCTATATCCTATTCACAACATACTTTCCTATCTTTTGTTTATCATCTGCAAATTTAATACTGTCCCTCATCAAATTAAATATATAAATTGTAAATTGTTGTGAGCCCTATACAGATGCCTGTGGGTCACACAGGTTTTGAATGCCTTTGAAAAATATACCAGGTAAAAGTGTTTGGCAGTGTTTGGAATTACCTGGTTAGGAGTCAGGAATATTCAGTTACTTAAACCTCAAATCTTTTGATAACACCAAGCGTCATTCTATTAGTTTCAGTCCATTTACAAACAGAATAATATGCAATCAGATCATTAGCATATAAGTAGGGAGTCATTTTATTTTGTCGCAACAATAACTCCTCCCCCTTTCTCTTCTGATGGTGAGACAAGGTGCCACAATTAAATTTATACCCCATAATTAACAGGGTATCCCAGGGTCAAAGAGAGATAAGTCTTGGGGTCAGACTGAATGTCTGCTCAGAAAGCATCCCCATGAATTTCAAGACCATGGCGTTTAATCCTTATACTTCCACATAATTTCTTTCAAGTAGTAGGTACTGGAGCTCATGGAAAAATCACACCTAGAATTCAAATTTTAGAAAAAAGTAAACCGACAAAGTGTAACCAGAATGTTTGAGAAAAACTTAAGTTTGCACTTTTAACTGTGACTTCTCCAGACATATTTATTTTTGCACTTTGAAGTCAGTCTCAAAATGTTTTGAATTTTATTGGAATAGTTTTATACTCATGCTGCAGCGAGTGTTTTTTACAGTGTTACTGCACGAAAGTTGTCTGTACTACGGGTGGAATCTTGTTCCATTGCTGGGAGTCTCACCTGCAGTAGGAAAAGTCACTGAGGGATTTGCACCCACTGCTTTTCAGGAAGGCCTGCTGAACCAGGAGTCAATGAAACAATGCCAAGGCCAATGATGGGTTTTTCACTAGAATACGGATTACAGGAGCAAAGCTATCACGCAATCAGAAGCCACCAGCTCCTCCATTTAGCAATGCCCCTGGGAGAAGTGGGTAACTGCTGCTAGAGCAGTTGAAGGAAGAGTTGACAGCAAGGGAAAGAGTGTGTCTCTTATCAGTCATCAGCCTTCCCAATGTTGAGTCCCTTGATCAGTCTCTGAGCACTTATGATGAAGTGACTTTCTCCCTCCCTGGGAAATGTCAGGCTAGCCATACAGTTTTACCTTTTATGCATGCCACAAGACAACAGGACCACCTTCAGCTGGGTTAGAACCTGTGGCAGCAGAATGAGACCAGTAAGAGATCAGTAATTGGCCACTTAAAAGCCTGCACTGCTATTTATATTCAATAGTGACCAGCAGGCTACCACTTTTTGTAGTAGGGTGGCAGGGCAGGAGGTCTGACCATGAGCCTTCATCCCAACTATTTTTTTTAGATTACTTACAGTGTGGAAACAGGCCCTTCGGCCCAACAAGTCCACACCGACCCGCCGAAGCGTAACCCACCCATACCCCTACATATACCCCTTGCCTAACACTACGGGCAATTTAGCATAGCCAATTCACCTGACCCACACATCTTTGGACTGTGGGAGGAAACCAGAGGACCCGGAGGAAACCCACGCAGACACGGGGAGAACGTGCAAACTCCACACAGTCAGTCGCCTGAGGTGGGAATTGAACCCAGGTCCCTGGCGCTGTGAGGCAGCAGTGCTAACCACTGTGCCACCGTGCCGCCCTATGTTCCAGTGGAGACAGGCACAGAGGTGAGTTCAGGTATACCACCTTCCTGCCTAAATAAATGCTCTTCCACGTTGTAAGGCACCACCAGAGAAAACAGCAGATTCCACCAGCAACTAGTTTTCAAGAGGAGAAATGTCTTAGGTTACACTGGTACTGCTGTCAAGGCCAGAATTAGAAAATGTAATCTGTGCAAGACTTCATGTGATGCTTTGAACTGAAACCTCGGAACAGTATGACCCCTAAAATGCCTTTCTAACCCTTGTACATTCCAAGTAGAGGGCATATTATCGAAAAGAAAATGGATGGTAATTACAGCCATGTGTCACTAATAAGTGAGAGATCGCAAGGTCATTATTTTCCTAAATGCTTAATTGATGAAGCCTGTAATGCAGGATCAAACTCCTGCTAACAACGTGGGGTTTTATACAAATTTTCTCAGTTCCAGGCTATAAAAAATAAGTTCTCAGGTGTTACACAGCACTAAAGATATCTGGAGAGCAGACATCATTCAGCCCCCGCAAGCCCTGCTTCAAACAGTGAACATCATGCCAGATCTGAGGAAACATACACAACCTGTGAAATCTGAATTCAAGATGCAAAAATAAAAAGAGAAAGTAGCAGCCCTTCTCTTAAAAAAAAACCCCATGCCTATAACTGTCTGTATATTAAGAGATAGAATGATTCAAAATAAAGGTTACAAAACTTCAGGACTTCAAATGGAGTTCTCTCCAAATTCTAAAATCTAAACCCACTATTCCATAGTGACCAGCAGGATTACACTGTGTCATTAACCTGTTTGTTTGCCTACAATCTGCCGTGCGTTTTATTTCCCTTGTGTGTATTATTGGTTTAATTCAATTGGTAGCCAGTGTGCCTTTTAGCTGGGAGTTCAAACTCTATTGTGTATTTAGTTTGGACTGATAACTACAGTGCAGTGCTGAGGCAACCCTGCATTGTTGTAGATGTTAGGCTAAACGCTGTACTATATCTGTCACCCTGTTTGAATCAGCATTGGAGGAAAGCAGCAGCTAAAAATAGCCCCACTGGCCAATGTGCTGGCTTCCGTGCCTCCGGACTGCTTTTGCAGAGGGAAATATAGAGCCCATTAAGGACCAATTTGAGCCAATTATAGGAGGCTGACTGGAATTTTCCAGTTGTATCTCAGTTTCCGCAGTTTAACTCAATGGGTATGGCCTCCTGGTGGCAGGCAAGAGAGTCAGCATTCCAGGCAGGCCTTCTCTCACTGACACCCACACACATCCCAGTACAAAAGGTGGTAGCCTGCTGGTCACTATGGAATAGTGGGTTTAGATTTTAGAATTTGGAGAGAACTCCATTTGAAGCATCTTCTCTCTTTTAGTCTATGGCATCCTGCTTTATGGCATCCCGCTATTCCTTTCATCCTGGAAAGCCTGTGATTGACAATCCAGCTTCAAGAGCACACCTGATGTCTGCAAATGGATGGAAAACCTGTCTCATGACAATTAAGCCACCTTGTTTAAAGTCATATATGAGTAACTGTTCACACCAGGGTCGGGTTCAAAACCTGGACATTATACCATGCCTCAGTTTCTCACTCTTGGATGAAATATCCTGACTTTGAAATTTGCTTATTTAAACATACACATAGCTGCCCATGCACAGAAACACACCAGTATAAATGAGAATGTCATGTCTACACTATCCTGTACAGTGGTGTTCCACCAATTTTCTTCTACATACCTATCCTGGAAGGAAAATAGGTTCAGAACAGCATGGCTTTATTCCAAGAGATGACAGCTGCTTAGAGCAGCCTTTGATTCTCACCAATGGGGGCAATATCTAGAGCACATGAATGCAGCATGACATATGCACAGCACATTTTACCCGATGAGTATAATGTTTTCAGGACTCAGCATGGATTCAAAGGTAAGTGTTTTGATGTTTGGTCTTTTTGGGATATGGTTTTGCAATATACATTATCAAATGTTCACCCACGCATCACACAATAAACAAACATTCAGATAACTGTTCACTGAATACACATGCATGCTTCTGCAGATTGTACTATTTCTCCTCATATAGAATCTCTCATGTTTTTTTCACTTGCTTCCATAATATAAGGAAACAGATAAGAATTGGAAGGAGACCTCCCAATCTAAATCCACTTACTCCCTATGGGGAGGGAACTAAATTTCACAATTTCTTCAACTGTAGGCATAAGTTAGGATTGGGTAAGGATGAGAGCCTCACAGCTCATCACTATTTGTCCATAGTGCCTCTCCTTACATAATTAATCACATAAACCACAACAGAGCTGCACAACATGAAATAATTTAACATACAAGCTGTGTTTGAAGAGGTGATAACCAACAGTGTAATGGTTCTACTATTTTTACCCTCCTGGCAAAGGTAAGTCTATTTAGTCAACTTTCTTAACAGCCTCAATCTTTCACTGGAGATGATGTTAAATTATTTTAGGAGCTTAGATGGCATTATTAGCTATAGACCTGGTCCTAAAATAAAGTGTTCTCACTCCCAGGATTAATTAGACTAAACAAAGATATTGCAAAATAAAATGTACTTACTGAGTTAACCATTCTCAGGACTAAAAAGTCACCAGTTTAGAATTTAAGAAATTTTGTGTCCTGAGGTATAAAGTGTGAGCCTAGAAATTTTATTCTGATTACTCAATTTTACCTTGTTATAAGAATAAATTCTGGATGACATTATACTAATGGTTATGATATTAAAAAGAATAAACTAAATAAAATAATCAGTTAATCTCAGAAATAATGAAATGTATTCAAATTCACCTAGAAATGAACGTAAACTAACAAATCTACTTAGAAGTGTAGAATATCCAAACAAACAAGATACTAAAGTTATGCTCACAATTTATAACTCATTAGATCTTTGTCTTGTCTCAGCTTTGCGGAGATGTTATCTAATACCTCTACTGTCTGCTTTGATCATGGTGCATAACTAAGGGCCAGATTTAAAGAAAACCTTTTGCTTTTGGGAAAGCCATTGTCTTTTTAGAATTCTTTCAAATAAAATAATTATCTGCGTGTTTATGTCTTTTCCAGATTGTCTCAAGGCTTTTAGCCCACAGCAAACAATTGCAAGGCCTTGAGCTCAGTGTTTACCACTTTGTTTTTGGCAAAGGTTCAAATTCATTAATTTGGTTAATTCCTTAGCAACAGGAGGGTAAAACCTGATCTGTTTTGACAATCATGGTACGCACATGGTGAAATCCACTGAAGTACTTCACAAGAGGCAGTTTCACTCCCATCAACCCTGGCAAGCACCATCACAGATGTATGCACTCTAGGAAGTGTTAGTCAGTTGAGTTACAAGCTGGAGCTCCCTATGAATCACAGAGCCTTAGTAAGCACAAGCAAGTAGAGATTATATTGCGAGAGCACAAGTTTGCTAGCCAAAGACTTGACTTGAGCGTTGTTTTAGATTCTGATTCCAGAGCTTTTAGCTTTACAGAAAATGACTACAAATGCATTTTCAACATCAACATTAATGGAGCTATGAAAGAATGCTACAAGCCGTCAGCACAGCTAACGTGCAAATATGTAAGAGCCTATTACTTATATTTATATAATAAGGTGGAGACATCATGGTCAATACAAATCTCAGTATCACAACCTCATCAAGAGATATCCTAACTAGAAATAAGAGCAAAGTTAAGCAAATATGTATAGCACTGTAAAACTAAACAAAAAACACAAAGAGAAAAACAGTCATTTACACCAAGGAACATGACAGCATACCTTTAAGGAAAAGGAATGTGTCACATGGCCTTCCCACTATCACAATTTTTTATATTTTGATGCAGCCTTACAAACTCATCATCGCATTCTTATTGAAGAATCATGACAGTTGACTTACATAGTTCTAGTATCCTCAATGAGGTTTTTGCATGTGTTTCTGCAGAAAATACATTCTATCAAAAATGTTGCCAAATGGAAAATATTCATAAATTGGAATCAGACAAGAAGCAATCTTCTCATACTATTTCCAAGTTCTGTTATGTTGGATCCATGAGAGTGTAACTCAGATAATAAGTGGGAAATTCAGCCAGTAGTATGTGGGCAGCATTACCAACTAATAATGTAGACTAGAAGATGCAGAAGTGAGAGAATGTGCTGAATCTTATCAAAAAATCAGAAAAAAGTAATTTTTGGAGAGTTGCATGGAAGATTTCCCCAGTGAGGTTTCTCAGGCTATCTTGCCAAACTCGTCTTATTGCATATGTACCACACTCTTATGCTATCCTGTTTGTTCTATCTCTCACATGCCACAGGTGGAAGTTTTCACTACTAAGTACAAAGTGAGGGAGCACTAAGACAGCAGTAGGAACCCTGAAGTGCAACGTCTGCTGGATAAATGCTCTTCCGAGGACCAGAAGAAGCTACAGAAAATTGTGAACACAGCTCAGACTATCATGCAAGCCAACCTTCATTCCATTGACTCCATCTGTACTTCTTGATGCCTTGAAAAGGCAGCCACTAACATCAAAGACCCCTATCATCCTGATTATAATCTCTTCCAACTTCTTTCATCAGGCAGAAAATACAACAGCTGAACCACATGTACCAACAGTTTAGGAACAGATTTTTCCACAGTGTTATTAGACTGCTGAATGGACCTCTCAAATTTCAAATCTAATGTTGGTCTTCGCAGCCATAACTTTGTATTTCTTGCTCTGTTCAATCAGCAAATGATCTTTTTTATGTTATGATCTGCCTGTACTGCATGCAAAACAAAACATCTCACTGTACTTCGGTACGTGTGACAATAATAAATCAAATCAAATCAAGTCAAATCGTGAAATGAGTGCCTATCCCTGTGCGCAAAATATCCTTGCAGCAGCAATCCAATAAAATGTGCCAGTGCACTCCAAAATGTAGCACTGAAGTAAATGGATTAGACTGAACTATGATGTTGCAACACTGGCATATGTCAGATGCAAAGGTCAGTGAATGGAGGGGTGCATCCAGTCATTGCCCATGGAACATGCCCCAAGATGTTGGTGCCCACTGTCCAAGATAGAGGCCTGGAGGAGCAAGCAACAAGCAGGAGTCATTAGATAACTACTCTGACTTTCATGCTGGGAACTGTCACCACCTAATATCTGACCAGCATGTAGGAGAATGGGAACCTGCCTGTTAAACAATGGGAGATTAGATAATTATGGTAAGTCAAAGCATCCTAATAGACCTCTCTCTCTACTCACTATTGAGAATCCCTTCTTCCCATTTAAGACTTGGTTTAAAAATGGGACATTTTGCTTTCAATGTTGAGAAGCTTGTTGCTGGCCATCTCACTTGAATCTCCAAATTTTTTTGCAATTGCCAATGTCGTTGAGGAGCTGGTCCCACCCATAACGATTGAGTTTAACAAGGTTACTTTTACAGAAGTATATGTAGCATGGCTTAGCACCTTAATTTAAATCAAGCATGTTAATAATCAGAAAACCTGTGAGGATAACAAGAGAATGAGAACAAAATGAGGGCTTTGTGGATTGGAATAGATTGTTATCAGAAATTATGGAAGCTAAAAGAACCATTTGAGGTTGAGTTTGATTTATTGTTGTCACATATACTGAGATACAGTGAAAAGTGTTGTTTTGCATGTATGCAGGCAGATTGTACTATATAAAGTGCATCAGAGTTGCAAAACAGAGTACGGAATACAGAGTTACAGCACAGAGAAGGTTCAGAGAGAGAGATCAGAATTAACATTTGAAAGTTCCATTCAAATGTCTAATAATAGCAGGAAGAAGCTGTTCTCGAATCTGTGTGTACGTGTATTCAAACTGTTTTAGCTTCTACCTGAAAAAAGAGGGTGGAAGAGAGTATAACTGTGGTGAGAAGAGTCTTTGATGATTTTGGTTGCATTTCTGAGGGAGTGGGAAATATAGATAGAGTCAATGGATGGAAGGCTGGTTTGCGTGATGGATTGAAACAAAAAAACTGCAGATGCTGGAATCCAAAGTAGACAAGCAGGAGGCTTGGAGAACACCGCAAGCCAAGCCGCATCAGGAGATGGAAATGTCCTGAAGAAGGGTTACTCCCAAAACATCGACTTCTCAACCTTCAGATGCTGCCTGGCTAGCTGTGCTCTTCCAGCCTCCTAACTGGCTATCTTGCATGATGGACTGGGCTATGTTCATGATTCTCTGCAGTTTTGTACGATCTTGGGAACAGTAATTTCCATCCCAGGCTGTGATGCATCCAGATAAGATGATTTCTATGGTACATTATAAAAATTGGTAAGAGGCCTTGTGGACATGCCAAATTTCTTTAGCGTCCTGAGGAAGCAGAGGCATTGTTGTGCTTTCTTCACTGATGTGTCAATGTGGGTGGACCAGTAAACATTGGTGATCGTCACTGCCATGAACTTGAGGCACTCAACCATCTCCACTTCAGCACCATTGAGGCAAACAGGGGCATGCCTCCACTCTGCTTCCTGAGGTCAATGACCAGCTCTTCCACTTTGCTGACATCGTTGGAAAAATTGTTGTCTTTACACTATTCCGCTAAGCATTCAATCACTTTCCTGTTTTCTGTCTTGTTGTTTGAGATTCAACCTACAATGATGATGTCATCAGCAAACTTGTAAATGGAGTTTGAGTGGAATTTGGCACCACAGACATGAGTGTATATGGAGTATATTAGGGGGCTGAGTACGCATCCTTGTGAGCCACTGGTGTTGAGGATTATGGTGGAGGAGATGTTATTACCTATCCTTACTGACTGTGGTATATGGATCAGGAAGTCAAGAATCCAGTTACAGAGTGAGAAGCCGAGACCTAGGTCTCGGTATTTAGAGGTGAGTTTGTTTAGAATTATGGTATTGAAGTTGGAAATACAGTTAATAAGTAGTTAATGATGTAGGTATCCTTGTTATCCAGTTGTTCTGGAGATGAGTGTAGGGCCAGGGTGATTGGTCTGCTGTGGACCAGTTGCACCGGTAGACGAATTTGTTTTGATAAGTGCTTTTGAGAATGTTATTGAACACTTCTCCTACTTGCCATCTCTCCCCAAGTTTAGCGATTTTAAAATCTTTGGACTGAAAATTGTGAGATTTGCTGACCACCCATGCAGATCTGGATGTGCATTCCTGGGGACATAAAATTCTGCAACAAAATTCCTAATATCTAATCAAATAATTAAATCACTGCTTAAAAAGAACAAAAAAAACCCTGCACAAAGCTAAAGCTTTATAGTCAGCATTCATTTTTGTCCAGCCTGGCAGTGCCGCTGACAAATGAAAGTTGCATATGGGCCACCTGTTTTTCATTATGAAGGGGGTGCAGTTCTTCTGGCTTCTATTCACATGTGGGGATGTAATTGTGTGCAGAAACTTACTGTTGCAACACTTGCTACATTGTTCATGGTTAGGTGTTGCTGGCACGAAAAAAGTGGCTACAAGAGGAAATTCTATTCCACAATTACACCGCAACGCCAGATGAAGACGCCAGTAGGGTGTAGCCCAATCCTTTGAAGAAAATGACTAGTCTATGTGCACTCTCTATACAAACAGCATTGTTGCAAATACCGGCCACGTGGTATCTATTCAGATAGTTCATGATTATAATCAGGGTGGAGTTCTTTTACAAGCTGCAATGCACTTTAACATCAGTCCAACTCTGCAAGTAAAAATAGGTTAAAAGGCTAAATCATAGGCTCAGATTTCTGAAACACATTCAACCACTGAGTCATGGATCGAGATAAAGGACTCATGTTGCAATTTCTAGTCATCAACTATCAGACACAGAACCAAAGCCAGACATTTCATCACTGGTTGCAAAGACAACTCAAAGAAAGTGAACAAGCTTGGGGTAGCTGGAAAAATGATTGAAGAATAGCTCATGACCCAGAGAGAACTAAAAAGAGAAAACAGAATAGAACTTATGCAAAAAG
This sequence comes from Hemiscyllium ocellatum, assembly GCF_020745735.1. Lineage (NCBI taxonomy): Eukaryota > Metazoa > Chordata > Chondrichthyes > Orectolobiformes > Hemiscylliidae > Hemiscyllium > Hemiscyllium ocellatum. Next base: position 51,368,031 of record NC_083402.1, read on the forward strand.
GAACAAAATATTTTCTTTGCTTAAGAGAGCCTTTTCTGTTCTACAGTAAAAGAGATTTAAAGTTAACTGTTGTAAGTTTTCATATGCACATCCAGTGAACCCCTTCGTTGCATGTTGCATAAGGTCTAATTTCAGTGCTAAATTTGAATGTCCACTCTTTGAAGCTAATTATCATCTTTTTCTACTTTTCTAGACTTGTGCGTGTGGGCATGCAGTGTTTTTGCAAGTGACTCTTTTCAGAGGAGACATTACACCCAAAAACTGTTTGTCTACTTCAGATAGCGCAAGATAAAGCGAGAGGATTTCATGTCACATTAAGGCAAATTCATTTCCCACCTAACCTGTGCCAGCAAAACACCATGATGATTTTGGCTGCCAGGCTTGATTTATATACTTTCTGCCCAGAACAGATGCCAAGTGGTTGGGAAGCAGAAGTCAAAATGCAGAACATTAGGTGGTCCTGGGGGCCTTTCTGCACTCAAGTAAATGTAAGGACTGAACTGCAATGCTGCCTTGCAATAAATGAAGGGAGGTTGTGGCAGGGCCCAAAGACAGTAGCTTCAACCTTCTCTACACTGAGATGTTGGAAACTAGAGCCCATCCAATATTGGATGTCGGGGAAGCAGTGTGATAATTTACAACAAGGGCGTATAGTTGAGAGCAATAAATAACTTGCCTCCAGTCTCCCCAAAGCCTGTCCACCAATAGAATTCACAAGTTCAGAGTGCGATAGAATATTCCCCACTTACTTGGATGAGTGTAGCTCAACAACACTCAAAAAGTTTGACACCATCCAGGACAAAGCAACTGATTTGATGGTATCCTGCCCATGACTTTAAATATTCACCCCCTCCATCACTGATGACTGTGTGTTTGAAATACAAAATTAAGTGCAACAATCCACCAATGGTCAAGCTATGAGCATTTTCCAAATCCACAACCTCCAGAATTACAAGGGCAGCTTATATTATCATTCCTACACTAGAACCAGATCAAAATCCTATAACTCCTCGAACTGCACTGTGGGTTTACCTGCACCAACAGTTCAAGAAGACAGCTCCCCACTCCCTTCTCAGCAGTGTTTTGGAATGAGCAATAAATGTTCCCATTGCCAGTAATCTTCAAATCCCATGAAAAACTGAAAGGAACAGTTATAGTGCAGTAATTTGGCTGTCTTCAATGTACATGTTGAAACAATGACTATTTTTGGATATTGTTCCTAAGGGGCAGTGAAGTAAGAGGGAGACAAATATAGATCCTTGTGAGGAACTAGAGATAGCTATGCGGGAGAGAGAAGATAAGTTATTGCAGATGATTCTCTGCCTATTGTTTCGATAGATAAGAATGGAACCAGGTTAGTCATGTCTCACTCAGCTGGTCAACAGAGCATTGAGTAAGGGTAATATAATCAAACATTTCAAAGGCTATAGATAGCTTGAGAAGGATAGACCTCATTAGGTTGCCTTTAATTTTCTGGCAGTGGCAGAAATCTAACTGGAGAGATTCAAATGGACTTCTGGGAAGTTGGGCAAGATTTGGTAAGAAGCCAAATATTTAAGAACTTTTGAGAGGAAGACAGTGTTGAAGATGGGGCTGTTGTTTACAGTGATAACGGGGTTAAAAGTTATATTTTGAGGAATAAGTTGATATAATGACAGATTGAAGGAGGGGAGGAAAGTGTATGAGAATATAGAATTATTAACAATATCAGCTAAAATAGAAGGAATTTGTTTTATCTCTTATCTATTTAAAATTTAAATTGGGAGGAAAATAAAATGGCTTCAAAACGAATTACACCTTGTGGTAAAGGTTTTAAAACAACAGAATTGTCTTCTTAACTGAAGGGTGTATTACTGCCACCAATCAGAGCATAGACAAATTAATTTGACTGTATAGCAATTGGCTGACTTCATTACCTAGGTGATAGTTACCAAGACATCAGCAAATGAACAGCTTTCTCCAGTTCTTTTAAAAAGCTATTTTTTTATGAAGCAAAATGATCTATCAATCAAAAAATTGTAGAACAAAAAATAATTTTCAAAATTACCCAGAATTTCTTTTCTGTAAACATTTTTACATTATGAATTAGCTTTGCTTAACACTTATTTTTAAAATGGCAAAAATCTTGAGGCCATTTTAACAAAAACAATTTGCACCCTCATGTATTAAAATGAGCTAATTCCGAACAATTTAAGATACACGGAATTATAGGACCATTATGGAGCAGAAGTAGGATATTTGACCCATCGTGTCTGCACCAACTCTCTGAGCATTTTAACTTGCTGCCAATTTCCGGCCTATTTGCTTGTAACCTTGCACATTTTTCAATTTAAATAATTATCCAATGCCCTCTTGAATGCCTCAAATGAATCTGACTCAACTGCTCTTCCAGCTAGTGCCATCCACACCCTAACTTCTTGCTGTGTGAAAAAGCTTTTTTATTTCTCGGCTGGTATTTCTTTCTGTTTCACAAGACCTCAAAATTGTGTCCTTTGACCTCAATCCATTTACAAGTCGGAACAGTTTCTCTCTTCCACTCTGTCCAGGTCCCTCATAATTCTGAAAACTTTTATCAAGTCTCCCCATAGCCTTCTTCTCTCTAAAGAAAACAATCCTAACTTCTCCAATCTTTCTTCAGAACTGAGTGTCTCATTAATGGATGAAAGTGAGGACTGCGGATGCTGGAAAGCAGAGTTTAGATTAGAATTCCTGATGATTCCTAATGAAGGGCTTTTGCCTGAAACGTCGATTTTGCTGCTCCTCGGATGCTGCCTGACCTGCTGTGCTTTTCCATCACCACTCTAATCTAAAATCCTGTCTCATTAATGGAACCCTCTCTTAAATTTCTTCTGCATTTTCTCCAATGCATTCGCATCCTTCCTTTGGTGTAACACCCAGGATACTATACAATGCTCCAACTAAGATCTAACCAGTGTCTAGTCTAAGTTTATCATGTCCTCCATACTCTTGTATCCAATGCCACTATTTATGAAGCATACAACACTGTATGTATTCTTAATAGCTCTCTATACTTGTCCTGCAGCATTTAATGACTTAGATTCATACACACTCAGGTTTCTCTATTCCTAGACATGCTTCGAAATAGTGTTTTCATTTAGTAAATTCTCTCCATGTTCTTAGTACCAAAGTGCACCATCTCACACTTCTCCACATTAAACTTTATCTCTTCACTTCATCAATGTGTCAAAGTCCTTTTGAACATCTACGTCATTCTCCTCAATTTACAACACTCCTAGTCTTGCATCATTCACAAACCTTTACATTGTCATCTGTACACCAAGGTCTAGATCCAATATTTTATATATCAGGAAAAGCGTGGGTCCTAATACTGTACCTGGGAAACTTCTCCACCAGCCTTCTTCCATTAATCACTATTCTCTGTTTTTTTTATTCTTCAGATAACTTTGTATCAATACTGCTACTGTTCTTTTGATTCTATCACCTCTCACTTTCATTTGAAGTCTGTTGTGTGCCATTGTATTGAATGCCTTTTGGAAATCCATGTGCACCAAATCACCAGCTTTTGCTTCACCAACCCGCTCTAGTATCTCTTCAAAAACTTCAGCAAGGTAATTAAACACAACTTTTCCTTAATAAATCAATCCACATTTTAACATGCGAATATTACTTGAATTCCAAGTACAGGAAGGGGTCCCTGATTTATAAACATCTAACTTAGGAATGCTCATACTTCCAAACATAATCCTGAACAGGGGTATAATTTTAAAGACCCAATGTACAAGTATTTCCTATATTTATGAACAGCTGCTCTACATTGTTTTCCAATTGGCATACAAATCAACTTGTGAACAGAACCATTTGTAACCCAGGGATGGCCTGTAATTGTTTTTAGAAGATGCCCCACAAACAAAGTTAAATTGGTCTGTAATTGCTGAGCCAATCTTTGCAACTTTTTTTTGAACAAGGCTTAGCATTTGCAATTCTCCAATCCTACAGCACCCCTGAATCTGGGAATACTGAGAGATAATTACCAGAGACTCAGCAATTTCCACCTTCAATATCTTTCAATGCATCCTATCTGATCCTAGTCTTTTACCAATGTTCAGTACCAACAGCTTATCCAATACCACTTCTTCATCAGTTTTAGATCCTTTGAGTGACAGAGTTTCCTGTTAAGTCACCTGGTGTTCAGCTACTGTTTACCCCACCAATAGTCTAGCCCTATTGTTGTCGCTTTGAAATTTGGTCTCTGCCAGTTGATTGTTCTTACACTAGATTGGCCAATGTCATTTTCTACCTATTCTGGATTGTTCATTATTCTTTTTCACTATCATTCTAGACCTCATTAGACAATGATCACTGTCCTGTAGATGCTCCCCTAATATCATTTGGTCGATTTGGACAATGTAATTTCCAAGAACCAGGTCTACCAGAGCCTCCTTTCTTATTGGACTAAACACATACTGCTGTTGAAAGTTTTCTGAACACAATCTAGGAATGCTTGTCTGTCATGTTACCACAATCCCAATTGATATGCAGTTAATTAAAGTTTCCCATGATAACTACTTTATGATGTTTTCATCTCTCTGTATTTTCCTTGCAGATTTATTCCTCAATATGCTTCTCATTAGCTGATGGTCTCAAAACTACACAGAAACATGTAACTGCACCATCCTTGTTTCTTATCTTGAGCCAAATTGAATCTGCCCTTGAAATATACTCTCTTTCTCCAGTACTGCAAAATTTTCCTCAATCAAAAATTGTATCCTTCCTTTTTATCTGTCTTTTCTGAACACTTTGTAACCTGGATTATTTAATGCCCAGTTTTGCTCTTAACTAAAATCGCCATTATTGCAACATCATAATCCTAAAAGTCAACTCCCCAATCTTATTAATTATACTCATACATGCAAACACATGCACTGCAACCCAAATTTAGATGCCATTACTTTCTTCCCTACTCCTACTCTAGTTACGAACTTACAATTTTCTATTTTATTATTAATCTTGTGTCCCCGCACTTGTACCTGGTATTACTTACTAATATTCTTTTCTGGCTGCCACACCTATGCTGAGTGGTCTAAACACCCCCCAAGGGCACCAGCAAAATGTCTGTGAAGGAACTGAGGTCCAGTTCAGTTTAGATGCAAACTATCTCATTTTTACATGTGCTATCTCCCCAGAGGCACTCCCAGTGTCTCAGGATTCTACAGCCCTCCCTCTGCAACATCTTTCCAGCCATGTATTCATCTGTATTATCTTCTTATTTCTGTACTAACTCTGGGAGTAATTTGGAAGTTACTACTCCGGAGATCCTGCTTGTTAATTTTCTACCCAGCTCCGTAATTTTAATTGCAAACCAGTCCCTTTCCTACCTATGTCATTGGAACCAATGCTGTCCATGACCTTCGATATTCATCATCACCCAGAAGACTTTTCTACAGCCATTCTGCGACATCCATGAATCTATCACCAAGGAATCAACACATCATCCTGCAGTCACGTTGACAACTACAGAAACGTCTGTCTCTTCTCCTAAGTAATGAATCCCCAATAAATTGCCCTTTAACTCTTCCTCCTCTGCTCCTATACATTGAGGCCACCCTCAGTGCCAAAAATTTGGATCTTGTTGCACTCCATCAATAATCCATTGCCCTCACCAATGTCGAGAATAGAAAACAGGTAGTTAGCAGGAACTCTGCGGACTGTTGCACAGCCTGCTTGTTTCTCTCAAACTTCCTAGTTGTCAACCATTCTATCTACCTATCTACCCGCTTGTCTCAAATTTGCAGTGTGACTACCCTTCTGGAAATGCTATCCATGAAGTTCTCTGCCTCACAGTAATACTTCAGTGACTCCAGCTGTTGCTCAAGCATTCAACCCTAGAGTGCAACCTTGTGCAACCGATGACACTTCCTGCAGTAGTCTTAGTCACAAGAAGTGTCCATGACTCCCCACATGCCACAGAATGGGTATTCCACTCAGCTGAGCTGCCCTGCCATACTCTACCAGATGGTTTTAGGTTACTTAATTTAACTTCAACTGCTTTGACTTACTTTAGCCTTACACTTGTACTGTTAACCACAAGCTGGAGATCAGTAAATTTGTTCTCTTACAGTGTTGTGAATCTTTGGAACTCCTTGTCACAAAGAGCTATGGAATCAGAGTCCTTGTGCATATCAAAGGCTGAGATAGGTAGATTCTTGATCAACAGGGCAATCAAGGGTCATGTAAAAAATGCAGGCAAGTGGACATGAGGAGCAATGGCTCAGCCATTATCCTATTGTATGGGGGAGCAGGCTTGAGGAACCGAACAACTTCCTCCTTTTCCTATTTGTTACGGTTTTACAGTCTTAACTACATTTTGGGATCCGGATCAATCATTGTTTTTGAGGAATTTAACTCCCCAGATACACCCAAATCTGACATCCCTTCTCTGTAAAAATATATGCAATCTAATTTTTCAAGAATTATCTGACCTTCTAATTCTTCATACAAAAATATGTCACATCACATATTTCCATATTGAAGTTAGTTCAGCAAATACAGTCCATTTTGTTTACTGTTTTGCTGTGATTTGTTGTTCTCCTCCTCTTATTAACTACACCCTTCAGTTTGATAATCTCCACTAATTTTCAATTTTACTTCCAATTCTTACATCAAATTGTATATGTAGGTAGTGGACAACTGTGGTCTCATGACCAATGTTTGTGGACAATTACTTCATTCCATTGGCCAATTTGAGTAAATTACTTGACTGCCTACGTAGTTTTAATTTGTACCAGCTTGTCATCTATTTTGCTCGTTGTCCTCTAACTGTACGCATTCTGATTGTGAGTCATGAGTCTACCGTGCAGCACCTTATCAAAGGTCTTTTGAAAGTTCAAATAAATTACATTTAGATGCACATGATAAAATAAGCTACCAATGTTTGACCATTTTTGTTATCAACAGAAAATCCTAAAGAATTTAAAGTGCAGGTTCATCCACGGTAAACAGAATTACAAAAAGGGAACATGAGTGCTAACATGGTAAAATGAATTTTCTTGTTGGAAATTGGGAAATTTACACAGGTTCCGTGTTTGAGCTTATACATTTACTGGCTTTTGGAGTCTGTTTAATAAAATTGCTTTCAACATGCGCACAATGCAAATACAGCCATATTTATTTCCATATCTAATTGTTCTGAGAAGGTGAAATTAGGCCATCTTAAACTGTAATAATCCTTGTGATGACCATGTCAATCAGTAGCTTTGGGTAAGGAATTTTAGAATATGAATCCCACAGCAGAGGAAAGATAATATAGATTCAGGTCAGCCCCTGTGTCAGCCAAATATTAAGTTCATTGGCTGCACTGTCAACCTAAATCTCATGGTCATAGTGTTAAAGGTTCTACTGTTTGTACCCCCATCCCAAACAGGCAAAGTTAACCTATCCAGCTGAATATATCAGACTATAACTCAACTAAAAGCTAACTCCATAGTTAGGGAAACAGATAGGAGGTTTTGTGGGAACAAGAGAGACTCACAATTGATTTGTTTCCTCCCAGGTGCCAGGGTTCGTGATGTCTCTGATTGTCTTTGCGGGATCCTTGGGGGAGGGGGAGCAGCCTCATGTCGTGGTCCACATAGGCACTAATGACATAGGTAGGAAGAAAGGTGGGGATCTAAGGCAGAAATTCTGGGTGCTAGGGTGAAAGCTTAGAGCTAGAACAAATGGAGTTGTTATCTCTGGTTTGTTGCCCAAACCACATGCTAGTGAAGCAAGGAATAGGGAGAGCATGGAGCTGAACACGTGTCTGCAGGGATGGTGTAGGAGGAGGTGCTTTGGTTTATTGGATAATTGGAGCTCTTTCTGGGGAAGGTGGGACTGAACCAGAGGGGTACCAATATACTGGGGAGGAAATTTCCTAATGCTGATCAGGGGGATTTAAACTAGTGCAGCGGGAGATGCAAACCTGAATCGTAGTTCCAGTGTACAGGAAGTTAAGGGTAGTGAGGTCAGGGATAGGTTTACAAGGTCGTGAGAGGGCACCGGCAATCAGGATGTTGGTTTGAAATGTGTGTACTTCATGCCAGGAGCATCTGAAATAAGGGGGGTGAGCTTGCATCATGGGTTGGTACCTGGGATTTCGATGTTGTGGCCATTTTGGAGACATGGCTAGAGGACGGACAGGGATGGTTGTTGCAGATTCTGGGATTTAGATGTTTCAGCAAGAACAGAGATGATGGTAAAAGCAGCGGGGGTGTGGCATTGTTAATCAAGGGTAGTATTACAGCAGCTGAGATAACATTTAAGGACTCATCCACTGAAGTAGTTTGGACTGAGATTAGAAACAGGAAAGGAGAGGTCCTGTTGGGAGCTTTCTCTAAGCCTCCGAATTGTTCCAGGAATGTACAGGAAAGGATAGCAAAGATGATTCTAAATAGGAGCGAGAGTAACAGGGTAGTTGTTGGGGGACTTTAACTTCTCCAATATTGACTGGGAATACAATAGTTCAAGTAGTTTAGATGGATCAGCTTTTGTTCAATGTGTGCAGGAGGGTTTTCTGATACAATCTGTAGACAGGCCAGCAAGGGACAATTGGATTTGGTACTGGAGAATGAACTCGGCCAGGCATTAGATTGGGAGGTAGATGAACACTTTGGTTATAGTGACCATAATTTGGTTATGTTTACAATAGCAATGGGCACGGATAGGTATATACAGCAGGGAAAGAGGTATAACTGGGGGAAAGCAATTATGATGTGATTAGCAAGATTTAAGATGCATAGGATGGGGAAGGAAACTGCAGGGGATTGATACACTTGAAATGTGGAGCTTATTCAAGGAACAGCTACTGTGGGTCCTTGAAAAGTATATATTTATCAGGCAGTGAGGTGATTGTCAAGAGAGGGAACCATGGTTTACTAAAGAAGTTGAAGCTCTTGTCAAGAGGAAGAAGATGATTTATGCGAGGATGAGACATGTAGTGCTCAGTTAGAGGGCTTGAGGATTATAAATTGGCCAGAAAAGATCTAAAGAGAGAGCTAAGAAAGCCAGGAGGGAACATGAGAGGTTTTTGGCGGATAGGATCAAGGAAAACCCTAAGACCTTCTATACGTATATCAGGAATAAAAGAATGACTACCGAAAGATTAGGGACAATCAAACTTAGTCATGGAAAGTTGTGTGTGGAATCTGAGAACATAGAGGAAGCACTTAATGAATACTTTTAATCAGTATTCGCATTGGAAAAGGACAATGTTAGTGAGAATACCGAGATACAGACGACAAGATTAGATGGGATTGAGGTTGACAAAGAGGAGGTTTGAGCTGGAAATGTGTTGCTGGAAAAGCGTGGCAGGTCAGGCAGCATCCAAGGAGCAGGAGAATTGACGTTTCGAACATGAGCCCTTCTTCAGGAATGTCTCATGCCCGAAACGTCGATTCTCCTGCTCCTTGGATGCTGCCTGACCTCTGCGCTTTTCCAGCAACACATTTTCAGCTCTGATCTCCAGCATCTGCAGTCCTCACTTTCTTCTTAAAGAGGAGGTTTGAGCAATTTTGGAAGATCTGAAAATAGATAAGTCCATTGGGCCAGATGGGATTTATCGTCAGCTTCTCTGGGAAGCCATGGAGGAGATTGCAGACCCTTTGGCTTTGATCTTTATGTCATCATTGTTGACAGGAGTAGTGGCAGAAGACTGGAAGATGGCAAATGTAGTTCCCTTGTTTAAGAAGGGGAGTCGGGACAACTCTAGTAATTATAGGCCAGTAGCGTTATTTCGGTTGTGGGTAAGACGTTGGAAAAGGTTATAAGAGATAGAATTTATAATCATCTGGAAAGGAATAATTTGATTAGGGATAGTCAACACAGTTTTGTGAGTTTTTTGAGAAGGTTAAAAAACAGGTGGATGAATGTAAGGGCGGTCGATGTGGTATATATAAACTTCAGTAAGGCGTTTGATAAGTTTCCACATGGTAGGCTATTGCACAAAATAGGATGTTTCGGGATTGAAGATGATTTAGTGGTTTGGATCAGAAATTGGCTAGCTGAAAGAAGACAGAGAGTGGCGGTTGATGGGAAATGTTCATCCTGGAGCTAAGTTACCAGTGGTGTGCCGCAAGGATCTGTTTTGGGACCAGTTCTGCTTGTCATTTTTATAAATGATCTGGAGATGAGCGTAGAAGGATGGGTTAGTAAATTTGCAGATGACACTAAGGCAGGCAGAGTTGTGGATAGTGCTGAGGGATGTTCTGGGTTACAGAGGGACATGGATAAGATGCAGAGCTGAGAAGTGACAAATGGAGTTTAATGCAGAAAAGTGTGAGGTAGTTCACTTTGGAAGAAGTAACAGGAATGCAGAGTACTGGGCTAATGGTAAAATTCTTGGTAGTGCAGATGAACAGAGAGATATTGGTGATCATGTGCATAAATCCCTAAAAGTTGTCACCAAGATGGATAGGGTTGTTAAGAAGGCATATGGTGTGTTGGTGTTTATTGGTAGCGGGACTGAATTTCAGATTCACAAGATCATGCTTCATCTGTACAAGATACTGGTAAGGCCGCACCTGGAGTATTACGTGCAGTTCTGTTCACCACATTATAGGAAGGATGTGGAAGCTTTGGAAAGGGTTAGAGGAGATTTACTAGGATGTTACCTGATAGGGAAGGAAGGTCTTACGAGGAAAGGCTGAGGGAACTAAGGCTGTTTTTGTTGGAGAGAAGAAGGTTGAAAGGTGACTTAATCGAGACGTATAGGATAATCAGAGGGTTAGATAGGGTGGACAGTGAGAACCATTTTCCTCTGATGGTGAAGGCTAGCACAAGGGGACATAGCTTTAAATTGAGGGGTGATAGATTTAGGACAGATATCAGGGGTAGTTTCTTTACTCAGCGATTTGTAGGGGCTTGGAATGGCCTGCCTGCAGCAGTAGTAGTCTTGCTGACATTAAGGGCATTTAAATGGGTATTGGACATATATATGGATAATAATGAAACAGTGTACATTAGTTGGGCGTCAGATTAATTTCGCAGGTCGGCACAACATCAAGGGCTGAAGGACCTGTACTGCACTGTAACGTTCTATGTTCTAAAAGGAATTTCAGATCAATCAAAGGAACTTAGTCAAAATTACTAGCTGTAGACTAGGTACTAGAATGAAATGTCCTCCCTGTCACAAATTTTCAGATGAGTGAAGTTATCTCAGGATAAAACATATCTACTCATATAGCAGAAACAACCTGTCTAATTTAACTAATATCAGCACATAGAATCAAGTTTTAAGAATTCTAATTGTTAATTGTATGTGAGCACTTGAGAATATATGTGTTAGATTACAACATTTTCATACTTGGTGAGGGATATTGAAAAGAATCAATTTTGAATTACATTATAGCAATGAATACCTTCCCAAAATGTACATAATTAATCAAAGATCGTGATAACATGGCAATTCTACTTTAAATCGATATTCAAATATTCAAATCAATTTTTAAAAATAGCTGGATATCTAAACAAATATATGAAGAAGGTTGTGCTCAAATTCCAATAAACTTATTATCAGATAAAAAAGATCTTTGACTCATTCTTTCTTTAAGATATGGAGGTCTTTCTGAAAAATTCAATTCTACGTGCAATCAAAACATAGCTGCTCTTATCAACCTCTGTTGATCCACATAAACTAAGGTATAAATACATTTCTTACCACTATACGTGGATCTAGAAAATAGTTGCTATTGTTTATTATTGAATCTTATGAAAGGCAGAATTATCGATGGATCGTAATAATCCCTTTATACCCTTTCTTCCCTTGTGAAAGGGAAGAAGGCGGCATATGTAAAGATGAGGCGTGAAGGTTCAGTTGGGGCGATTGAGAGTTATAAGGTAGCCAGGAAGGATCTAAAGAGAGAGCTAAGAGCAGCGAGAAGGGGACATGAAAAGTCCTTAGCTGGTAGGATTAGGGAAAATCCAAAGGCTTTCTATAGGTATGTCAGGAATAAAAGGATGACTAGGGTAGGTATCGGTCCAGTCAAGGATAGTAGTGGGAAGTTGTGCGTGGAGGCGGAGGAGATTGGAGAGACACTAAATCAATACTTTTCGTCAGTATTCACTCAGGAACAGGACACTGTTGCTGGTGTGAATATTGAGTCACAAGTGATTAGAATGGATGGCATTGAAGTATGTAGGAAAGAGGTTTTGGGAATACTGGAAAGGATGAAAATAGATAAGTCTCCTGGGCCTGATGGCATTTATCCTAGGATCCTCTGGGAAGCTAGGGAGGAGATAGCAGAGCCATTGGCCTGGATTTTTATGTTGTCATTGTCAACGGGAATAGTACCAGAAGACTGGAGGATGGCGAATGTGGTCCCCTTGTTCAAGAAGGGGAGTAGGGATAGCCCGAGTAACTATAGGCCAGTGAGTCTGACTTCTGTGGTGGGCAAAGTCTTAGAGAGAATTGTAAGGGATAAGATTTATGAACATCTGGATAGGAATAACGTGATCAAGGATAGTCAGCATGGTTTTGTGAAGGGCAGGTCGTGCCTCACAAACCTTATTGAGTTCTTTGAGCAGGTGACTAAGGAGGTGGACGAGGGTAAAGCAGTAGATGTTGTGTATATGGATTTTAGTAAGGCGTTCGATAAGGTACCCCATGGTAGGCTAATGCAAAAACTACGGAGGTATGGCATTGAGGGTGCATTAGAGGTTTGGATTAGAAATTGGCTGGCTGGAAGGAGACAGAGGGTAGTAGCTAAGTGTGAAGTCATTCACTTTGGTAGGAGTAACAAGAAGATGGATTACTGGGCTAATGGTAGGCTACTTGGTAGTGTGGATGAGCAGAGGGATCTTGGTGTCCATGTACACAGATCTCTGAAAGTTGCCACCCAGGTAAATAGTGCTGTGAGGAAGGCATATGGTGTACTGGGCTTTATTGGCAGAGGAATTGAGTTCCGGAGTCCTGAGGTCATGTTGCAGTTGTATAAGACTCTGGTGCGGCCTCATCTGGAGTATTGTGTGCAGTTTTGGTCGCCATACTATAGGAAGGATGTGGAGGCATTGGAACGAGTGCAGAGGAGGTTTACCAGGATGTTGCCTGGTATGGTAGGAAAATCGTATGAGGAAAGACTGAGGCACTTGGGGCTGTTCTCATTGGAGAAAAGAAGGTTTAGGGGAGATTTGATAGAGGTGTACAAGATGATTAGGGGTTTAGATAGGGTAGACACTGAGAACCTTTTACCGCTAATGGAGTCAGCTGTTACAAGGGGACACAGCTTTAAATTAAGGGGTGGAAGGTATAGGACAGATGTTAGGGGTAGATTCTTTACACAGCGGGTTGTGAGTTCATGGAATGCCCTGCCAGTAGCAGTGGTGAACTCTCCCTCTTTATGGTCATTTAAGCGGGCATTGGATAGGCATTTGGAAGTTATTGGGCTAGTGTAGGTTAGGTAGGATTCGGTCGGCGCAACATTGAGGGCCGAAGGGCCTGTACTGCGCTGTATTTTTCTATGTTCTATGTTCTATAAAATGTCTCATTCAAGTAGACAACCCTACAGATACAACACTATTCACACCTCTCTAGCCATCTGCATTGCTATCTAAGAGTTGCTGCTGGCAAATTTCAAATAATCATATTACTTAGTTCTACCTCAAATTTAACACCCTAATTGTTGGATTAATTTGTTGGATTTTCTTTCTGTGTTCATGGCCTACTCCAGAGACTGGGACAAATGACTGAGGCTGAAACTTCCTTGTAAGTAGTGAGTGAGTGCTAGAACATTGGGAGCATTATATTTTCAATGAGATGTCAAATATATGTCCCTTCTGTCATCGCAGGATGTAAATAATCCCATGATTCTATTCAAAGAAGAACATTCCATCTCAGTGCGAAGCTCAGATCTATATGTGCATTAATTAGCTATCATATTTTTCTGCTTTACAGTGATGGCTAAAGTACAAAAGTACCTTGGTGGCTCACAGGCATTCTCGAACATGCTGAAGCCACGTTGGGCACCATGTGTGTAAAGTGTCATGACCAGGTTCTAGATACTTTTGGCAGAAAAGGACTGGTCATTGAAATTAATGAACATTTCTGAATTATTTACACTATTTATAGAGACATGCTTCAGAAGGACGTTATTAAAATCTTCTTCCCTCATATGGCTAATATAAGACATAAAATGTATCACAGGGGGTTCACTTCAAGTGAATTGCATAATTGCTGTAAGTTTCAAAGTAAGTCCTTTTCTTTAGTTTTAATTAAGAATGGCAGAAAGATCTGGACAATATCCAGGTTTGAGCTGAGATCTGCATCACAAAAGTGCCAGGCAATGACCATCTCTACAAGAAAGAATCACCTTTTGAAATTCAATGGCATTCTCATTACTGAATTCCCCCACTAGGAACTTATTGGGGGTTACCATTAACATAAACTGAACTTACTAGTCACCTAAATACTGTGATTACAAAAACAGATCAGAGATGAGGAAATCTACAGCAAGTAGCTCACCTCCTGACTCCCCAAACTTTGTCCACCATCAACAAAACACAAGTCAGGAGTGTGATGGAATATATCCCATTTGCCTGGATGAGTACAGTTCCAATAACACCTCACAAAGTAACACACTATCCAAGGCAAAGCAGTCCATTTGATTGACACAACATCCACAAACAGACACTCCTTCCACCACTAACACTCAGTAGCAACAGTGTGTACCATTTGGAAGAGGTACTATAAAAGTTACCAAGGATTCATAGATAGTACCTTCCAGCCCCACGACAACTACCATCTAGGAGGACAAGGGCAGAGGATACATGGGAACACCAGCACCTGCAAGTTCCCCTCCAAGTCATTCACCATCCAAAGTTGGAAAGACATTGCCATTCCTTTAGCGTTGCTGGAACAAAATCCTGGATCTCATTCCAGCATTGTATGTCTCCTTACAACACCTTGACTGCAATAGTTCAAGAAGTTCAACCACCTTCTCATCACAAGAAATTAGAGATGGACAATAAAAGCTGGCCCAGTCAGTATAGCCCACAGCCCCAGACTACTAAAAAAAAGTGATATGGAAATTAAGGGGAAAAGATTGTCTTGCCATGATACTGTTCTTTGATTTGGGCAACAGGAAGGGGGGACTGTTGAGGTGATTTTGGTGTGTTGTATCAATTCATTCCGTGAATCAATAGAAGTCGTAGCCAGAGTGCATTTGGGATGGATATTGAATTGGGGACCAATTACATGAACTGTTCTGATCAAAGGAGAAATTGCTATACATTCATTCATTTTAAACAACTATTAGCTAGCACTTTGCAGAGAAAATGGCCCTAACTAGTTGTCAATCTTTGTTTGGATATTATTCGGGTCTTGCTATATGATGGCGTCCACTGATATTTTATCAAATGAACGGTGAATGGAGTTGAACCTGAATCATCAACAAATAGTGTCCTTTCCTGTCATTAAGGCAAAGGGAAGGTCATTCTTGACGTGACTGAAAACAGGCGTTCGACAAGGTTCCCCCGGGAGGCTGGTTAGCAAGGTTAGATCTCGTGGAATGCAGGTAGAACTAGCCATTTGGACACAGAACTGGCTTAAAGGTAAAAGACAGAGGATGGTAGTGGACGATTATTTTTCAGACTTGGAGCTTATGACCACTGGAGTGCTCACAAGGATCAGTGCTGGGTTCTCTACTTTTTATCATTTATATAAATGATTTTGATGTGAGCATAGGAGGTATAGTAAGTACATTTGCAGATGACACCAAAATTGGATATGTACTGAACAGCGAAGAAGGTTACCTCAGATTACAATGGGATCTTGATCAGATGGGCCAATAGGCTGAGAAGTGGCAGATAGAGTTTAATTTAGATAAATGTGAGGTGCTGCATTTTGGGAAAACAAACCTTAGCAGGGCTTATACAGTTAATTGTAAGGTCCTCGGGAGTGTTGCTGAATTAAGAGACTTTGGAGTGCAGGTTCATAGCTCCTTGAAAATTGAGTCACAGGTAGATAGGATAGTGAAGAAGGTGTTTGGTATGCTTTCCTTTATTGGTCAGAGTATTGAGTACAGGAGTTGTGAGATCATGTTGCAGCTGTACGGGACATTGGTTAAGCCAGTGTTGGAATATTGCATGCAATTCTGTTCTGCTTCCTATCAGAAAGGTGCCCTGAAATTTGAAAGCATTCAGAAAAGATTTACAAGGATGTTGCCAGGGTTGGAAGATTTGAGCTACAGGGAGACATTGAATAGTCAGGGGCTGTTTTCCCTGGAGCATCAGAGGCTGAGAGGTGACCTTATAGAGTTTGATAAAATCATTAGGCGCATGGGTAGGATAAATAGAAAAAGTCTTTTCCCAGGGGTGGGTAGTCTAGAACTAGAGGGCATAGGTTTAGAGTGAGAGGGGAAAGATATAAAAGAGACCAAGGGGCAACTTTTTCACACAGAGGGTGGTATGTGTATGGAATGAGCTGCCAGAGGAAGGCATCTGGATGGGTGTATGAATAGGTAGGGTTTGGAGGGATATGGGCCAGGTGCTGGCAGATAGGACTAGATTGGTTTGTAATATCTGGTTGGCATGGATGAGTTGGACCGAAGGGTCTGTTTCCATGCTGTACCTCTCTATGAATCTATGACTCTATTTAGAATTACGAGCTTAATGATGACCATGAAGCCATTGCTGATGGTCAGGGGAAAAAGCAATTTGGTTCACAAATGTCCTTTAGCAAAGAAAGCTGCTGTCCTTACCTGGTCTGGCTTACATGTTACTCCAAACCTACAGCAATGTGATTACTCTTAACTGCCCTCGGGATAATTGGGGATACCAAAACCATCATCGCATGGATGAATGTTTAAAAAATTACCAATAATTAGCAATTGCCCAATGATCCTGGAGGTTTTTTGAAACAAGCAGCGAGTTGAAATCACCAAGAATCTGCTCTGGTTTCCCTCTGGCCAGTTTGTGTGGTGAGCTTGGTATAATTGTAATCTGTGACGATTTTTATCAAGCTGTTTAACAAACAATAAATTGGAAACTGACTGCTTCCGAGAAAGAATCTCACCATGCCAGCTGAGTATAGTGAGGGCATTGTGGTGAAATGATTTTGATATCAAGGTGACCATTTCGCACAATTCTACTGCTCATCTCACCATAGCCCATGTCACTCAGAGCTTGCTAAGGTTCTGTCCAGCATGATTCTGTCAGTGGTGGATTTGGACCCAGAATATGCAACTTCAGAAACAAAAGATACAACCAACTGAGCCAAACTCATACACACGGCAAAACAGAGTGGATGATGTGCTGGTGACACTGATGTGAGTTGTTCTGGGAAAAATTGCAAAAGTCTGTGCAATGTGCTTTCATTATGGAAAAGTCTTAATGTAAGTATGTTGGGAAAAACATTATTGAAATATTTAGCTCAATCTTCACATGCCCCTAAATGTCAAAGGGAACATCGGCACAGCAGTTATCATTGCTACAGATTTAATCTTCAGAAAATAAATGCTTTGACATGTTTATAACAGATATTTATATTGCAGAATTTTCCTGAATAGCCTAGTTAAGTGGAAAGCCTGTTTACAATGGGTGCCAGCCAAGGAACAACTGATAAAGACCAGATAGGAGCGGGGACAAGTGAAGGGAAGACACATTAAAAATATCTATGTTTTTCATGATCTATTCCATTGATAATGTTATTGTGTTAATAACAAAATTTTTGGGTAACAAAATTTGTGAGATTTTAATATCTAAACATAAGTATGACACAGCACAGTGACAAACTTCAACTCAAATTGAAAAAAAAATGCACAAATCAGGACAATCAGCAGGACAGCATATTCAAACATCCTATAACTATCAATTCACCAGTTTGTCAGAGCATTTCATCCAGACACAATTGTGACATACCATAATTTGGTGAAATATTATCTGCTAATAAAGCACACTTCTTGTCACATTGTTCCCATAAACTGCATACCATGGTAACCAACAACATGAATTTGCAAATCGTAACCACAGCAACAATTGTCGATACAGGCTAGAATGGGATCAATTACCTGATGTCCCACCTCCCTACCCAGACCACTGGCCACTAATTTGAATGACAGATCTAGTTTTTGGATCACTAAGGCCTTAACCTTGTGAAAAACCTGTCTCTAAGGAGGGTGATAACTAAGGCAGTTCTGTGAGTTAGAATTGAACATGCGTCCCATTGTCCACCTTCAGGGTAAGCATCCCATCTTCACTACCGTTGACATTCTTAGTTGTTTCCAGGATTGTCTTAACAGCAGAAGCCAACTTCTTATAATGAGACATAGCACAAGCATAAAGAAGCAATGCAGAAGAGAGACATTCTTTTCTACATCAAACTCCAAGGATTGCAAAAAGAAAGATGTGCCATGCAGTTAGTCCTCAGATTGTTGGATCTGAGAAACCAGACAGAATGTTCATAGGTAATCTTTTTTATTTTATTGCAGGGCATCATTTGATATCTAGACTGAAAATAAACTTTTTTGCTGCAGTCTTTGTATGGTGTCTAGAAAGTGCTGCAAATATAATGACCGAAACCGAGGTTTGAACTGCTTCTGAGTTTTTATGCAACACTATGCCTAGGGACGGGACTGAACACAGGAAATAGTAAACCCCTGATAACGATTTGTGCTTGCAAATACAAACAGGTTCAGACAATCTCAAATGAAACACCAATTGTTGTGCTCACCCAATAGCACCTGGACAAAGGCAAAGTAGAAAAATCATCCCTTACAGTTCAACCCTAACTCATTTTATCCATAGGCCAAATACGAGCCGAGAAAAAGTACAAGAAAAATACATTACACAACTATTGGTTGATTATCAGCATTACTATTATTTTTAAGAAAGATATAATATGCCTTGTTTATGACTCCCTCACTAATAGGAATTTTAGTTTGTAGCTTGCAAAGGCTGTGTTATGGAAGAGGAGAAGGATTTTGTATAATATCGATCTATCAAGCTATTTTATTTAATTAATTAATACTGGTCTGATATTATTTTGTTTCTCACAAAGAAATGATAAGTTATAAGAGTCTGATAGCAGTCGATGAAATTTCTGTCCATATTTGAAGAACACTCGCTCCTGCACTATTCAATAGCCATTTACCCTGTCTATCCTGTTTCAGAATGGAATGACCTCATCAAGCAGCACTTATCCTGCTACAGCAATTAGTGTTTAGTGGGTTACATGCCAGGAACATTATTTGTATTGTGAGTTCTATTTCATGTCAGCAGAAAACTCTCAAAAGATAAAGCATAATGCGAAATAAAGGGTAGATTTGTGGGTGACCATTACAACTTCAGGGGCCCACAAATCATCATTTGTGGTTCTAGAATCCAGCTTTAAACAAAGTCATTTTCCAAAAGCAGAGTCATTAGCAAGTTTAATACATAGTTTATATTTCTCTTCAATATAAAGCCTACAATGCATATTTCTTCCTGTTATGGATCGAGAAATTATCAATGTAAGTTCTATACCAGTGCAATTTATAAGTAAGCTCTGTATGTCAAGGCACTTTCCAACCTAATGAGAAAAATGTAAATATGTTCAATACTGAATGCACTAAAGGCATCATTTCTAATGAGTGACTTCCTGATTTTAAAAATGTTTATTTGCCTGTTGTTAATGCTGGTGCTGAATCAAACCAGGTGCTTGGAAGACTAGAATATTTATCCCAGCAAAACGTAACCTACCCAGTATCAATTTAGTAATGTGCAATTCTCCAGGATACTTTGCAGATGAGCCTAAAGTAGTCAATCCATAACAGAGTTACAGCTTCAATGAATGATAGAAATCCTGCCCTGCCTCTGAGCTCTGCAAATAATGATCAAGTAAATTGGATGTCATGGTGAATCAAGAGGACCTAAGGCTTGATTATTGTCTCATTCCATGGAACACATTTTTCTGATCAGCAGGATTTGGAGTTTGAAAGTGTCTTTGTTATAAAATATGTGAGTGCTTCATTATATGCTGATGATTATGTAAATTAATTTAAATACCTGCAAGGCACGATTTCCTGACTTCCTCACTAGCCATTTCCTATCTGCTTTGTGAACCTGAATAAAAAGGGCAACAATGCAAAGGAAAGTTCTGGCCTAGTTTTAGAGCTAGTTATCTTGGAAGTCTCTTGGAGCATTTTGTGCAGTAATTTACCTTTTTAGATTTGAAATTTTAAAATTAAAACTTCCAAACTATGCCATTGAAGATTACTAGTGTTTAATGAGAAATTTTAACACTTGTGATTAACTGAAAGAAATTGTGTCACACAATTTTAAGCAGAAAACAATTATTGCAAATGAAAAAGGAAATAAAGTAAGTACTACCACTAAACATTATAGTTTGTTGAGATTTAGATTTCACTCCTACCTATACAAGTGACTGAGTCTACCACACCTGTGCAGAAATCGTTTTAATTCTTCATCAGCATTCCAGGTCCAAAGGATGTTCAATGTTTTGTGGGGATCCTTCTATTAGCTTTGGCTATGTGATCCTCCAACTTTTCTCCAAAATGTCATGGCTAGACATCTTCACTCTGACTGAGGATTAATTGCATTCTCCAAGTTAATGGTTTCACTATGAAGTTTATGTCTAGCACTAAGCGAGGTAAATCTTCTAGCTTCTCAGAATGCTACTTCCAAACTAAATTTAAACTTACACGTGCAATTTCTAAGACATAAGAACAGACGTAGGCCGTTTAACCTTCAATCTGCTCCACTATACAAGATCATGGCTGATCTGACCAATTTTAATTCTCATTCCTGTCTTTTACCTATCACATTGGCTGAAATATTGAATATTTTCAAGAAATCATCAGATATGGTATTTAGAACTAAAGGGATCAAAGAGTTTGGAGGAGCAGATAGAAAGAGTAAGATGATCAGACATGATTATACTGAATGATGGAGCAGGGTTAAAGGATCAAATGGCCTACTCTTGTTTTTCTTTTGTTTCGATAACACTTGATTCCCTGACTGGTTAAAAATATATTGACCTCAGCCTTGAATATACTTAAGTGATCCAGTCTCTATAGCTCTTTGAAGTAAAGGATTCTACAGATTCTGAGAAGAAATTCCTCCACACTTCTGTCTTAACTTGGTGACTCCTCATTTTGAGATTATATCCTCTAGTCAGAGACTCCTTCAAAAAGAAGAAACAAACTCTTTGCATCTGTACTGCTAAGTATCTAATAAGTTTTAATATGGTTCCTGTAATGAAATATAAAGTTAGTACTTTCCCTGCTTAAGGTGCAAGCCTAGCTACATTTATCTCTTTCACTTGATTCAATGACATATCTAACCTTTCAGTTTCTATCTGCCTTTGATAGTCCCCACAACCCCAGTGCTTGTTTGCAGGGATTTCTTTCCAATCCTCAGATGTGAGAATTTCGATTGCTTACTTGGAGATACCCCAAGATCTCTTATCTGTCCTAGCAGCATCCACTGATGCACAAACATATGAAAATGAAAGAAGAGTCAGCCACTTGGACCTTTGAGCCTCCTCCACCATTCAATATGATCATGCCTGATTTGATTTTAGCTTTAACTGTGCATCCTTGAATAACTAATAATCATTCAATTCCTTGGTAATCAAGAATCTATCTATCTTTGCCTTAAGAGTATTTAAAGATTCTTCATCCACTGCCTTTAGAGGAAGAGAATTCTGAAGACTCATAACCCTCTGAGAGGAAAATATATTTCCTTGTCTCTATCTCAAATGCCTTATTTTTAAACAGCAATCCCTCGTTCCAGATTCTCCCATATCCACCCTGTTAAGTCCACTCTGGGTCTTATATGTATCACTGACTCATCTCTGGTTTTTCTAAACTCCAGAGGATACAGGCCTAGCCTGTTTAGCCTTTTCTTTGAAGGCAATCTGCTCATTTCATGTATTAGTCAAGTAGTAAATTTTCTCTGAACTGTGTCCAATATGTTAATATCCTTAAATAAGTGCAGACCAATACTGTACACAGTACTTCAGATACAGTTTCACCAATGCCCTGTTTAACTAAAGCATAATCTCCCTACTCTTGCATTCAACTCCTCTCACAATAAACCATAACATTCTATTAGCTTTCCTAATTACTTGCTGTATCTACGTAATAGTCGCCTATGATTCATGCTCTAGGACACCCAATCTCACAACATCTCAGAGCTCCGTAACCTCTCACCATTGAGATAATATGCTTATTTTTCATCTGTTCTGCCAAAATAGACAATGCATACTTTCCCATATTATAGTCCATTAGCCAAATATTTGCCCAATCACTAACCCTTCTATATCACTTTGTAGTCTCTTTATGCCCTCTTCATAACTCACTTTCCTACCTATATTTGTGTCATTAGCAAGTTTAGCTACCATACCCTCAGTCCAGTCATCCAAAACATTTATATAAATTGTAAAGAGTTGAGGCCCTAGTCTCCTGTTTTGTGAGTCCATTCCTTTTTGAGAAAGAGGAGTTCCATGAGCGATTTGCCACCCTGAAGGATCCTTGCATCTGATCAGTGTTTGAAAATTAAAACCAACAAATCAAACTATCTCACTGGTTGCTTATTTTAAGACACTAGGATGAAATACATCAGAACCTGCAAACCTGTCAATTCACAGTTCCAACAATTTACTCAGTATTACTTGTAATTGTAATTTTATTGAGTTCCTCTCACCCTTTAAATTCCTGATTTATAGCTACTTCTGGGATATTATATGTATCTTCTTGTGGATACATAGAAATTAGGAAGTGGAGTAGGCCATTCAGCCCTTTGAGCCTGCTCTACCATTCAGTATGATCATGGCTGATCACTCCATTCAACAGCCTGTTCCCACTTTGCCCCCATATCCTTTGGTCCCTTTAGTCCCATGGGCTAAATCTAACTCTTTCTTGAAAACACACGACATTTTAGCCTCAACTGATTTCTGAGGTAGCAAATTCCACATGTTCAACACTTTCTGGGTGAAGAAATTTCACTTCATCTCAGTCCCAAATGGTTTACTCCATGTCCTTAGACGATGATCACCAGTTCTGAACTTCCCCACTATCAGGAACATGCTTCCTACAAAGTCTACCTTGTCTCCTGTTGTTGGAATTGTGTAGGTGTCTATGAGATCCCATCTAATTCCTCTGAACTCCAATGAATCCAGTCATAACTAATTCAACTTCTCCTCATGTGTTGGTCCCACTATCTCAGGAAACAGTCTGGTAACCTTTGCTACATTCTCTCTGTAGCAAGAACATACTTCCTCGGATAAGTAGGCCTAAACTGCACAGTGTATTCCAGGTGTGACCTCACTGAGGCCCTGTATAGTTGCAGTTCTCCACTGAACACTTATGCAATATATTTTATCAATTTGTCTGCCATCTTATTATCCACCATACTGACCTGACAGACTTATTTTCTGTATTAACACTAACCTTGTTAAGTCTTTCAATTTTTAAATACCTGAAAAAAATTTCCTAGCTTTTTTTTATTTCTTTCTCTTATACTCTAATTTCTCCCTCATTAATCTTCTGGTAATTTCTATCCAATCTTCTGATCTGCCACCAATCTTTGCACAATTATATATTTTTTCTTTGAATTTGATGTTGTCTTTGACTTTTTTTTAGTAAACCATGGATGACAGGTCTATTTTTCTTATTTGTTGGAATCTATCCATCTGCCTTTTCTTGAAATTGCTCTTAAATGTTTGCCATTGCATCTCTGCTGACCTATCCCTTAATTTAACTTGTTAGTTCACTTTCACTAGTTCTGTTTTCATGCCCTCATAATCGCATTTGTTTAAATACAAAATAATAGACTTAGACCTACATTTCTCTCCTTTAAACTTCATATAAAATTCAATCATATCCGTAGCTAGGATACTTTCACTGTAAGATCAGTTATTAGTTCTATCTCATTGGTCAAAATCAGGTCTACTGTAACCTGTTCTGTGGTTGAGGCTATAACAAGCTGGTCAAAGAAATTGTCCTTAAAAATGAATTCCTCATGTAGACTACTTTCCCATTTGATTTTTCCAGTCTACATGCAGGTGAAAAGCCCCATTATAATTGCTGGACCTTTTTGACAATCTTCATTTCATTTCTATGCAGGTACATAGATCCCTTAAAATGGCCACTCAAGTGGATAGGGTTGTTAAGAAAGCATATGGTGCTTTGGCTTTCATTAACAGGGGTATTGAGTTTAAGAGTCATGAGGTCTTGTTGCAGCTCTATAAAACTTTGGTTAGACTGCTCTTGGAATACTGCGTCCAGTTCTGGTCGCCTTATTATAACAAAGATGTGGATGCTTTAGAGAGGGTTCAGAGGAGGTTTACCAGGATGCTGCCTGGACTGGAGGGCTTATCTGATGAGGAGAGGTTGACTGAGCTCGGACTTTTTTCATTGGAGAAAAGGAGGAGGAGAGAGGACCTAATTGAGGTATACAAGATAATGAGAGGCATAGATAGAGTCGATAGCCAGAGACTATTTCCCACACCAACACAAGGGGTCATAGTTTTAAGCTGGTTGGAGAAAAGTATAGAGGGGATGTCAGAGGCAGGTTCTTTACACAGAGAGTTGTGAGAGCATGGAATACATTGTCAGCAGCAGTTGTGGAGGCAGGGTCATTGGGGACATTTAAGAGACTCCTGGACATGCAAATGGTCACAGAAATTTGAGGGTGCATACATGAGGATCAGTGGTCAACACAACATCGTGGGCTGAAGGGCCTGTTCTGTGCTGTACTGTTCTATATTCTATGTTCTCTATGTTCTATCTTGTTTTACCACATGGTTACTGTTCTCAGCTCCCACTAGTGACCTTTTGCCTTTACCCAGACTGCTTACTTATTTTGGTTTCTTGAATTTAGACCCTCCTTGCTTTTGTGCTAATATCATCTTTGATTAACAGATCCACCCCTCCACCATTTCCTATCTTCCTGCTCTTTTTAAATGTCATATTCCTTTCAATATTCAGGCTAGGGTACAGGAGTACTAATGACAAAGTGCTGAAAAAAAATTCCTATCTCAGTTTAAAGTACAGAATTGAAATAATATATTTACCAGAAATACAACAATATTTCAGGATTTTAGTGTATGTGTCTTTGCTCATTTGGGCATAAGTTAAACTTTTATGGTGTTCAGTGCCTCCCAGATAGTTATTGCTTTCAATAATAATTTAATCTCATAAATTGATCACATCACAAATGGAATGTTTGGTAACTTAATGATTCTAATTCTGTATCCAAGTCTTATTCAAGATTTTATAATCTGTTCTACCTTTCACATGCTGATTCTCATAAATTTGATTTGTTGTCACTGTTTTATGTGTGGAATTGTATTAAAGCTGGATAATAAATAATTTTTACCAGATTGTCAAACATACATATTGCGACTCATTGAAACTAAAATGCTCCCTGGATACAGCATAGCTTCAGCATTAATTAATTGATTGTTTAGTGAAAAAAAAATCTCCCTAGTGCCAAGTTATTTGGTGTATTGAGTGTCATAAAGTCATTGAGTCATACGGCTGTAATGCATGGAAACAGACCCTTCAGTCCAACTCGTCCATGCTGACCATATATCTTAAATTAATCCAGTGCCATTTGACAACATTTGGTCCTGATCATTCTAAACCCAGCCAGATGCCTTTTAAATGTTGTAATTGTACCAGCCCCTACCAGTTCCTTTGGCAGCTCATTCCATGCACCGCACCACTCTCTGTGTGAAAAAGTTGCCCATCGGTCCCTTTTTAATCTTTCCCCTCTCACCTTAAACCTATGCCCTTTAGTTCTGGACTCCCCTACCCTGGGGAAAAGACCTTCATATTCACCCTATCCATGCCTCTTATCATTTTGTAAACCTCTATAAGGTCACCCTTCAGCCTCCGACATTCCAGGAAACATAGCTCCAGCCAATTCAGCCTCTGCTATAGCTCAAACCCTCCTATCCTGGTAACATTCTTGCAAATCTTTTCTGAAGCCTTTCAAGCTTCACAATATAATTCCTGTAGCAGGGATACCAGAATTGCACATATTATTTCAAAAGTGGCCGAATCAATGTCCTGCTGAGCTGAAACATGACCTCCCATTCCTATACTCAAAGCTCTAACCAGTAAACACAAGCATACCAAATGCCTTCTACACTATCCTGTCTTCTTGGGCTTCCACTTTCAAGGAACTATTAACCTTCACTCCAAAATCTCTTTGTTTCAGCAACTCTCCCCAGAATCTTACCATGAAATGTATAAGTCCTGACCTCATTTGCCTTTCCAAAATGCAGCACCTCACATTTATCTAAATCAAACTCCATCTGCCAATCCTCGGCCCATTGGCCCATCTGATCAAGATCCCTTATACAATCAAAAATGCATCCAAGGAGCAGGCACATAATATGGATGCGAGCTGTGTTGGATGTCATTTCATTGAAAGTTTTACAGCATCACATAAGGAGCATCTGCCACTTTGATGGAAATTTTACCTTCAGGAGGGTATCTTTACTGGATGCAGCAATGTTTATGTTATTCCTCAAAATAGTAAGAAATTAGGTCTGAATAACATGATATTGAAAGATCCAACAGATATTTATTAGAGCTGGCTATCAGATGCAATTAGTTATACACACATATTCCTAGTACCTGAGATAATATTAGGCCATTTACTTACATGAAGCAGAGCATGTTTTCATTACAATGTCCTGCTTCAAGTGTTCCTAGTTAAGATAACAACTGAAACTCAGGTCATATTCTATGATGTAGTGCCAATATCATGAGCAGGTCTCTTAAAGGTATACTGAGACATAACGTAGCATCCCCTTTTTCCCAAGATAAAAGTTATCCAAGCATAAATGCATGGTTGTCCATTAGCATATATTAGGTAAAAACAATGACTGCTGATGCTGGAAACCAGATTCTGGATCAGTGGTGCTGGAAGAGCACAGCAGTTCAGGCAGCATCCAACGAGCAGCGAAATCGACGGTTCGGGCAAAAGCCATTCATCAGGAATCCTTGTTAAGCTAGTGATTAGATAAATAGTTAAAACAGTATTTATAAGATTAATGTTTTAATCTTAATGTAACATTCAGGAATTGTGACAACTCATCCTGGACTGGTGACTGTATACCTGTCTGAAGAACTAAATATTGTTCTTCATTGCACTTGTTAGACAAATTTGTTGTCTTGCTACTGATTGCTCTCAGTCAACATCATCACACAATCATCAGTATCGGAGTCTTTTCCCTTATTCACTTCATGTACAATTAGTGTGTTGGAACTGGTGTGAGCTGGCCTCTGTTCCTTTACAGTGCAGCATTACAAACAGAATGACTTCATTTGATATGGTTTGTTTGCATATTCAAGAAATCTTTCCTGTAATTCATGTATTTGGATTTGAATTTCCAACTCACTCTCTTTGCGTAGTGCACAATTGTAATATATCTCCACCTGCTTGCTCTTTATATATATGGTCCATTATTCTCTCTCTTTGAAGAAGGATGGCCTGTGTCTCAGAATGGTTCGATAGTTGGTTGGAAGGCAAAGCTACTTATATAATAAAAACAAAGAATTGTGGACACTGGATATCTGAAATAAAAACAGAGTATTGAAAAAATTCAGCAGGTCTGCCAGCATTTGAGAGAGAAAACAAAGTTAACCTTTCAAGTACATATGACTCTTCTTCAGAACTGGCTGTTTATACTTGCTTTCCAGGTACAAATTGTACTGATAATAGTAATTCCTTCTCCATTGGTGTTACATAGAGACGCAACAATGCGATGTGAAAATCTTGCTTTGTTGCCCAACAATTAACAATCGCCAATTGATAATGCATACCATGCGTGACAGTGGTTGAGTGTGGATATTGGGGTGTTAACGTGATATGAGTTACTCCTCACTTAGTATACACATCTTCTTTAAATAGCGTGCTGGTGCATTGTGGTCAGGTGTCAGACACAATTTGCACAGAAACACTGAATAATCTGAAAAACAGTAGTCACCATGTCAGTGACAGTCATGCTTGCTGTTCTGCTAAGTCGTCAAAAATGTGAAATTTGTAGAAGTAATCATAAATCACCAGGTTATAATCCAACAAGTTTATTTGGAAGCACTAGCTTTCGAAGCCCTGCTCCTTCCTGCTGTTGTGGAGTATAAGATCTTAATACACAGAATTTATAGCAAATGTTTACAGTGTGATGTAACTGAAACTATATATTGAAAAAGACCAGGATTGTTTGTTAAGTCTCTCATCTTTTAGAATGACCATGTTGGTTTCAGTTTTGTCATATGTAAATCCAAGAAATTTTAAAGTTACATTCTCAAGTGACCTTTAACAATTGTCATTCTAACAAACAATCCAGGCCTTCTTCAATATATAATTTCAGTTACATCACACTGTAAACTTTTGCTATAAATTCTGTGTATTAAGATGTTATACTCCACAACCACCTGATGAAGGAGCAGCGCTTCGAAAGCTAGTACTTCCAAATAAACCTTTTGGATTATAATCTGGTGTTGAGTGATTTTTAACTTTGTACATCCCAGTCCAACATCAGCACCTCCAAATCATGACAAAGATGCAATCTTCCTTATGCTCTGCAATTAGGTCTGTTGCTATTTTTATCCAAGGATGGATGAAACACTCTGTTAAATGCAGAGGGTCCCTCCATTTGGCATGTCTCACATGCATTCATGAGTCATTGAATATTCAGATTCATGTTGGCCAGTTTGGAGGGTCAGTGTGAAGGTCAGAGGGTCAGAGGGTCATCTGTACAGTTACTCAGGAGTTAGATTTGGAGATGCCAGTGTTGGACTAGGGTGTACAAAGTTAAAAATCTCACACTCACAGCCCCCCACCCAAACAGACACACACACACACACACACACACACACACACACACACACACACACACACACTTATACTTATACATTTGTGGGTTGAATTTGTCCTTGCAGAGTTACATTGTACTTTGTGCAAAAACTGCACGAATTCATGTAAAACTCTGTTAGCTCACTTTTTAGATTAGAATCAGTCTAAACATTATGGCATAGATAGAGAGCACAGAGGGCTAACACCTTCAACATATTGTCTGGCTAAACCAATTGTTACAGTTAACCTGAGAATGTAACTTTTAAAAAAAAGTTTTGTGATTTACATATGAAAGAAATGAAATTATTATGGTATTCGAACAGATGAAAAACTCAACAAACCATCAAGGTATTTTTCAATGTATAATTTCAGACATCACACTGTAAACCTTTGCCATAAATTCTGTGTCTTACAACTGTGTCCTCCACAACCACCTGATGAAGGAGTGACGCTCCGAAAGCTAGTGTGCTTCCAATTAAACCTGTTGGTCTATAACCTGGTGTTGTGTGATTTTTAACTCAGGAGTTAGAGTAGGTTTCAACCTCTTTCACATTTCCTGGCCAATACATCAAATCTCTCTCAAATCTTTCTGAATAATTTGACTCTAATAGGACCTCAGGAGACTGGAGAGATGTTGAATGGAAGTTTAATTTCGCAGGCAATTCCCATGGAGTCATTGCGTCAGGATCTATGTGGATCCTGCTGCATCTCTTTGGGGTATGCTTTACCTGGACCAAGTGGGTAAGGTGGCAGGCTGGAAGACTGATAGGTTGGTAGGGTAGCAGCTTAGTAGAGTGGCATCTGAGCATGGTGGCAACATGCCAGCTATCCCAACTACATTTTCCAAATAAAATGAGAAAACTCCAGAAAATTATGGTAATGTTTTAGGTCAACAATCTTTCATAACAATCACAATAAGTTGAAGATGTAAGATGCTTTTAACAAGGGATGGGTGGGCCAAAGACAAAAGGAAGGTCTATGATAGGTTGAAGATAGCAGAGATTATACAGCGGAAGATATAGTTTTGCAGGGCCTTTGGGAATGGTCACCATGGCTGTAAGAGAAGCAAAGAAATAAAAGCTGTGCCTCAAGCAAGTGTGCTCTGATGAAAGCAAAAATAAGAGAAAAAAAAATTATGCAAAGAAAAGGAAACAAAATGGTATCCGGAGTTTGCGGTCTGAAATTGTTGGACTCATTGCTGAGCCCAGAAAGCTGTAAAATGCTTAATTAAGAGATGAGGTGCTTTCTTAATGCTTATGTTGAACTTCATTAAAATAGCATAGCAGGTCAGTGAGAGAATTGTCAGTATGAGAGCAAGGTGAGGAATTAAAAAGGCATGCCATCAGAAGTTTGGGGCCATGCTTGCAGACTGAACAGGAGTGTTCTGTAATGTACATTTTGTCTCCCCACTATGAGCAGTGTAAGAATACAGTGCATTGTGCGTAGCAGATGCAATGGATTAGAATTAAAGAAATACACATACATTATTTCAATAACAGGAAAGTGAGTTTGGGGTTTTGAATGGTTAGAATGATGTTTATGGAAACTATTTGGGTTTCTGTTCAAGGAAGAAATGTTAGGTCCTCAAACGATCCTTATTCAGGATGTAGGTCTAGAGAGATCAGACTTCTTGTGAAAGAGGAGTCAGTCCAAGTCAAGAAGTTTTAAAGTATTGGAAGAGTCACACATGCAGGTGAAGAAGACTAGACAAAAGTAAGCAAAAATTTGAGTCAAGGTGGGAAGAAATTAGTTCAATAGGACAGAATCAGGCTGAAACGATAGTTTTACAGGGGTAGTCCAGTTTGGAAAGGTGGTAGAAGTGACATATATGTGTTTGGGGAATTGTGAAGTGGAAATGCAGAGTGGAAAGAACACAAGAAGAAGTGACAGTTTCAATGTTTAATGTTTTCCATGATTTCATGCTACAACGAAGCTTTGAAGAATTGGCATCAATCCTCTGCAATGTTGAACTCAGTTTGCATGACAAAAATGCCACACCTTGTCAGAAGATTTGATAAAAATGTCAGAGTTAGATATGGAATAAAGAGTGCAGCAATTTCAGAGGTAGATAGATGAACATGGGTGAGTGGAACAGAGAAATTAAAGCAGCTAATATCACACTAGCAGATCTCAATGAATAGATTGAGAGGCTAAGATGCCAAACGAAGGGTCTCGATGGAGATGTGAAAGGATCATTGAACAAGGGCAGCACTCCCAGTCAAAATGGGGAATGGAGACCAAGGCAACAGATGAAAAGTTCAACATCATGCCAAGCTTGAAATTCAATGATGTATGTTTGTAAGGGAATAAATTTCTCTGCCTCAAGAACCATTCCTTTAGTTTTGAAAATTACATACTAAGAAATGTTTGACTGGGAAAATAGTGCATTATTGATCTGAAGATCTGTTGAGAGAGAATTAATCTAGTATCTAATTAAAGGTAAGGAGATTGAGCATCTGACATATCAACTAGTTAGTGAGGCCCTGTATGGATTTATTATCAGCATGTCATGCCTGAACATCTGATTGAAATTTTCAAGAGATGACTAAAGCATGTTAAAGCAGCAGGCAATATCTATGAATGCAATTTGATAATGTCCGTTGCAAGACACTGATAGCCAAAGTTAAGATTTGTAGAATTGAAGGCAATTATTCTCACTGAGAAAATTTAACCAGTGGTTTTCTACCGGAATCTCTGATGGGGTGTCAGATATTCACAATATCTGTTAATAACTTAAGTGAATGGATTTAAAAGTTACCTATTTAAATTTACACTGTCACACAAGCGGCCAAAAAGATGGTGGTGTTTTGGTAATGTCACTAGAATAGTAATCAAAGGCCCAGGCTAATGCTATAGGGAACATAACTTCAAATCCCACCACAGAAGTTGGTGGAACTTGTTTTCAATAAATAAAATCTAGAATGAGAAGCTGGTCACGATAATGGCAACTGACATCATTATTTCTCAGCTTTGATAGTCTTGCAATCTTGTCTCATTAATGACCAAGGTGTGACATCGTCCAAGTTGAATTTGTTCCTGATATTCAATTAATTTGGATGAAGTTGTTTATTTGGGCCATATACTCTAATCATTACTAAAGCTCTAATGTTGTACTGATATATTTTTAATTTCTCTCTTTCTTATTAATCACTTTAGATCTTTTCATCTTTTTTATTTGTTAAACTTCGACAGTAAATTCTCACCTGTTACTTTACTCTTGACCTTTTTGTTTGACTTTGAACTATTATCTATGCTACTTTATTTGCCTGAGGCCTCCATATCAGGTGTGAGTTTAAAATCCTTGTGACAGTACCATTTATCCTTTCTGCCAGGTCACTGGGGCTCGTCCCAAATGTCCAATTCCTTCCTCACTGTATACCATTGCCAGTATCCTAAGAAGCAGAGTTCCTCTTTTCCATAGCATTCCTTCAGGCTTGTGTTCTTCTCCAAGACCTGCTTATACCTAAATCCATTTCAAAGAGAGTGGCACTGACAAAGCCCAGCCAGTCAGGCAGCATCCAAGGAGCAGGGGAATCAATGTTTCAGGCATAAGCTCTTCATAAGGGGTCAATTCTCCTGCTCCTCGGATGCTTCCCAACCGGCTGTGCTTTTCCAGTGCCACATTCTTCGATTCTGATCACCAGCATCTGCAGTCCTCACTTTCTCCCATATCCATTTCAACATGCTGTGGACAATAATTGTTCTTTAATGTAACTCCTTGTCTAAAAACTTCTAAAAAATAGAAACTCTTAGCTCCTCTTAGCTTTTCAGCTCATCCAATATGAATCACAAATTTTGGATATATCCATCTCCCTTGGTTTTCAACATGCTTCCAAAACAGCTTAATATGTTCTCCCACTGGCATCAAAAATGCAACAAATCATGCAGGAATCTCAATGATGTTTGCAAATCTGTCCCCTAATCATATTACTCCTTACAGCTATCACATTACACTTCCCCTCCTCCAACATGGAATCAGTAGCATAGATATATGGTCAGAAATACTCTCTTGCATGAAGTTGTCATGATCCATGTCTTTGCTAATCCTCCACAAGATTATCCTTATCCTCATAGGTAACAAGTATATCATACCTATTACTTAGGATCAATTCCTCACTCTCTATTTCACCATGGTTTCCTTCACATACTATCAGTTTCTTAAGACCTGCAAATGCTTTGAGGCATGACTGAAGTCTGAAACAAACTTTATAAATACTTTGCCCTCTCCCTTATGTGTGAAGCATCTCTGAATCACGTTTCAGCTCCATCTCTGAGCCACGGAGATTTAAGACAGAGACAACAACTGCAGGATTAGTCACCACGGCAATCTTTCTGTCTGGG
The DNA here is from genome assembly GCF_020745735.1 of Hemiscyllium ocellatum. NCBI lineage: Eukaryota > Metazoa > Chordata > Chondrichthyes > Orectolobiformes > Hemiscylliidae > Hemiscyllium > Hemiscyllium ocellatum. Next base: position 51,401,190 of record NC_083402.1, read on the forward strand.
AACTCCCATATGCTGCCGTCCAAGCACACAACCAGACTAGGTTATTTTTATGATTTTATTTTTAAAAATGTTTTATTTTTATCCCAAAATTATCACTTCTACTAAACACTGTCTGCAGATCAATCATTCCAGGTATCTCACCACACGCTAATCCTACTATGCGATCCTCTAAAATGTGCTTAGTGTCAGTATCTGAATTTGTATAATGAGTGTAAAATTAAGTGGCATTAAGTTTTCTCCATCACTGTCTTCACATCCATCCTGCCTAATCTAGTGGCATTTCTTGGCTATCTGAAAGGAGAAAGGGACAGAGTAGGTTGTGGTGTGTGGACTGGGCAGGGTTGGCAGAAAAATAAAGATGCATTCTTTCAGCTTGTATATTAGAAGGGAATGCAGAGTAGAAGTGAAGTGAGAAAAAAGATGAGGTGTAAGGATATCATTTTATTCTCTATTTTGAGACCCCCATTATTGGCAAAGGCCTCAGAAACTGGCACTCCAATGATAGAGAACACCCCCTTCATTCATGGAGATATGGACTTACAACTGTAGCTGTCCCCTGTCGGTTAGGTCTCGCTACAGCTAGTCATATTTGCTGTATTTTTCATGTAAAAGTACATGTGACAATAAATTTCTAATCTATTCTACATACCAACTTGTCCTGCAAAGGACAGAGAAGTATGTTAATAAGTGTCACGCAATTTGTTTGGGCGATGAGAGTGCCCTGGTTGAATAGTTGGCAGTGTACTTGCTGCAGATCTATCCGCAGCAATCTATTGATTTAATTTGATGGAGAAGTCAGGATTGATAAAGGTTGTTGATTTGTAAGTGATGAGTGTGTGCATTGACAGAAGATAGTGGTGCAGTTCCTTGGATACAATTTGAAGATCCATCCATTGGACTTTGCATTTCTTGTGAGGGCATTGAGCTACTTTCACCATACCATTCAGTTCTTCAGGGATTGACTCCTGTCATTAACCACCCTGATTATTTGGTTTCATTTCTTCACTAGATTTTTTTCAGAAGGGTTCTTGGCATGTTGCATTATGGCATAGCTTCCAGGTCACACAGGCATGTACCTTTAAGACATGAAATTACACCAGGTGATGCACTGTTATAAGTAGCCACCGTGCTTTTAATCATTCGGTCTGTGTAATAGAGTCAATGTAGTAGCTTCTGTCAGTCAGTTATGTTTATGTAAAGTACAGTAACATTAGTAAGCATAAAACCCAGATTATGTGTGCATGTCTGTGGTAATGTCACCAAATAATAGATAATCTTGTAAATAAGTTTCAAGACATCTGTCTCAACAAGTATCTATGCAGTATATTTTATGGACTAACATATAGAAAATCACAAAGTGCATCATAGTGATGTAAATAAAAATTAAAGGCTGGTTTGACAGCTAGTTAGTGGCAGTAAATGGACAATAAAGGATGAAGAAAAGTTAGCAACATAACAGTTGTGAAAAGTCATATTTATAACAGTCTTCCATCAAAGATGTCTGAGATCAAAGATGAAATTTCTTTTTATTCATTCATAGGACACAGACACTGCTGGCTGGCCAGCGGTAACCAAAGATAGTGGTGTAGTTCTCCATCCCTATTGGCCATCCCTAGTTGCTCTTGAGAAGGTGGTGATGGATGAGCTACATTCCCAAACTTTTGCAGTCCACATGCTGTATTTTGACACACAATGCCATTAGGGAGAGAATTCCAGGATTTTGACTCAGTAACAGCAAAGGAAAAGCAAAATATTTCCTGGTCAGGATGGTGAGTGGCTTGGATGGGAACTTGCAGGTGAAGGTGTTGCCATGTAACTGCTGCCCTTGTCCTTCTTGATGGGACTGGTCATGGGTTTAGAAGGTGTCTAAATCTAAAGATTCTTGGTGAATTTCTGTAGTGAATTCTACACAATTTTGCTACTGAGCAGCAATGGTGGAGGGACTGGATGTTTGTAGATATGGTGCCAATCATGTGGGTTCCATAGGCCTGGATGGTGTCAAGCTCTTTAGGATTGTTGGAGCTGCCCTCATCCAGGCTAGCAGGGAGTATTCCATCACACTCCTGACTTGTACCTTATAAATGATAGACAGGTTTTCAGGTGTAAGGAGATGAGTTACTCATCACAGAATCACTAGCCTCTGAGCTATTCTTATAGACACTGTGTTTAAGTAGTGAGTCCAATTTCTGGTCAATGATAACACCAAAGATGTTGATACTGGGAGATTCAGTATTGGTAAAAGATTGAATGTCAAGCAATGGTGGTTTGTTCGTCTCTTATTGGAAATGGTCATTGCTTGGCATTTGTGTGGCACAAATGTAACTCGCCACTTGTCAGCCTAAGTCTGCGTATTGTCCAGATCTCGTTGCATTTGAACATGGACTGCTTCAGTATCTGATGAATCACAAAAGGTACTGAACATTGTGCAATCATTAGTGAACATCCCTACTTCTGACCTTTTGATGCAGGGAAGATCATTGATGAAGCAGCTGAGGATGGCTAGGCCTGGGACACTACCCTGAGGAACTCCTGCAGAGATGTCCTGGAGCTGAAATGACTGACCTCCCACAACCAGTACCATCTTCCTAATTTGCCAGTCCAATCAGGGTATCCCCCGAAACCCATTGATTCCAGATTTGCCAGGGTTCTTTGATGTAGAGGGCTGTTATTCTCAACTCACCTCTGGAATTCAGCTATTTGTCCATGTTTGAACCAAGGCTGCAAAGAGGTCAGACGCTCAGTGACCCTGGTGGAAACTAAACCAGGCGTCACTGAGCAGGTTATTGCTGAGCAGTGCTGCTTGATAGCACTGTTGATGATATTTTACATTCACTTTATCAATAATTGAGAGTAGACAGATGGGGAGCTAATTGGCCAGGTTGGATTTGTCCTACTTTTTGTGCATAAGATATACCTGTTCAATTGGTATGCCAGTGTTGTAACTATAACGGAAGAGCTTGGCCAGGGGAATGGCAAGTTCTGGAACACAAGCCTTCAGTATAATTGCCGGACTGTTGACAAGGCCATAGCCTTTGCAGCATTCAATGCATTCAACCATTTCTTGATATCACGTGGTGCAAATCGAATTGGCTAACGATTAGTATCTGGGACCAAGGGAGGAGGCCGTGATGGATTATTCACTCAATGCCTCTAACTGAAGGTTTCTGGGAATGTTTGTGGAGTCTCCTCCCACGGTGAGATGTTTGACTAGCCACCATCATTCAGAACAGCAGAGCTTAAGTCTGACCTGTTGGTTATGGGATCCCTTAGCTCTGTCTATCACTTCTGCATAAGTAGTTTGGCAATCAAGTAATCCTGTTTATTAGCTTTATCAGGTCGCCAGCTCATCTTCAGGTGTGCCTGGTGCTGCATTGAATCACAGTTGATCACCTGGCTTGATAGTGATGGGAAACAATGGGATTTACTGGAACATGAGGTTGCAGATTGTATTGGAATACAATTAGAATCTTAGAATTATAAAGTCATACAGCACAGAAGCAAACCCATTGGTCCAACTCATCCATGCCAACTAAGTTTCTGAAACTAAACTAGTCCCACGTTTCACGTTTAGGCCATATCCCTCTAAATCTTTCCCATTCAATTTCCTGTCCAAATGTCTTTTCAATGTTGTAACTGTACCTGCATCTGCCACTTCCCCTGACAGTTCATTCTATACATGAACTAACTCTGTCTGAAAAAGATGCTTCTCATGAGCCTTTTAAATCTTTCTCCACTCACCTTAAAATTACTCCCTCTAATTTCAAACTCATTCTAGGGAGAAGACCTTTGCTAATCACTTTATCTATGCCTCTCATGATTTTATCAATCTCTATGAAGCTGGTCCTCAACTTCCTATGCTGCAGTGACAAAAGTCCCAGTTTCTCCTTATAACTCAAACCCTCCAATCCCGGCAGCATCCTGGCAAAGCTTTTCTGAACCCTCTCCAATTTAATAATATTCTTCAATAGCAGGGCAACCAGAACTGTACACAGTACTCCAAAAGTGGCCTCCCCAATGTCCTGTACAGCCGCAACATGATGTCTCAACTCCTGTACTCAAAGGTCTGAGTAATGAAGGCAAGATTTTGATGCAAGTTTTGAAGAACTATGTACCTGAACCCCCTAGTTCTCTGTTTGACAACACTACCCAGGGCCATGCTGGTAACTGTATAAGTTAATAGAACCCTACCACAGCAGTTGGGAAGTTGAATTCAGTTTTTTTTAAAAGCCTATAATTAAAAATCTAATGACGACCATTGCCAATTGTCGGAAAAACCCATCTAGTTCACTGATGGCCATTAGGGAAGGAAACTGCCATCCTTCCTTGGTCTAGCCTACATGTGACTGCAGACCCACGGCAATGCAGTTGATTTTTTGGATGTTGATTTGCTCGCTGAGCTGAAAGGTTCATTTCCAGATCTTTCGTTAACTTACTAGGTAACATCTTCAGTGGACTTCATGCAAAGCAATGCTGAAATTTCCTGCTCTCTATTTATATGTTTGGATTTCTTTGGGTTAGTGATGTCATTTCCGGTGGGGCTGCTATTTCCTGTAGTAAAGTCACTTCAGGTTCCTTTTCTCAGGGGGTGGTAGATGGGGTCAAACTCGATGTTCCAACTGGAACTTTATCAACAAATACATCGAGTTAGACCCCATCTACCACCCCATGAGAAAAGGAATAGGAAGTAACTTCACCACAAGAAAGTTCTTCGAGGAAGTGACCAAATTGATAGATGAAGGAAGGGCTGTTGATGTCATATACGTGGACTTTAGTAAGGCATTTGATAAGGTTCCCCATGGTAGACTAATGGAAAAAGTGAAGTCATATGGTGTGCAGGGTGTTCTAGGTAGGTGGATAAAGAACTGGTTGAGCAACAGGAGACAGAGAGTAGTAGTTGAAGGGAGTTTCTCGAAATGGAGAAAGGTGACCGGTGGTGTTCCACAGGGGTCAGTGTTGGGGCCACTGTTGTTTGTGATATACATAAATGATCTGGAAGAGGGCACTGTTGGTATGATCAGCAAGTTTGCAAATGACACGAAGATTGGTGGAGTAGCAGAAAACATAAGGGACTATCAGAGAATCCAGGAGGATATAGATAGACTGGAGAGTTGGGCAGAAAAGTGGCAGATGGATTTCAATCCAGACAAACATGAGGTGATGCATTTAAGCAAGACTAATTCTAGAGCGAATTATACAATGAACGGGAGAAGCTTGGAAAAAGGTGATGGGCAGAGAGATCTGGGAATGCAATTCATTGTACCCTGAAGGTTGGTGCACAGGTGGATAGAGTGGTCAAGAAGGCATATAGTAATGAATATAAGAGTTGGCAAGTCATGTTAACATTGTTCAGGACATTGGTTCGGCCGCATTTATAACACTGTGTACAGTCTGGTCACCACATTATCAAAAGGATGTGTACACTTTCGACAGGGTGCAGAGATGGTTTATGAGGATGTTGCCTGGTATGGAAGGTGCTAGCTATGAAGAGAGGTTGAGTAGGTTAGGTTTATTTTCACTAGAAAAATGGAGATTGAGGGGGGACGTGATTGAGTTTTACAAAATCATGAAGGGTATAGACAGGGGGGATAGAGACAAGCTTTTTCCCAGGGTGAAGGATTCAATAATGAGAGGTCACACTTTCAAGTTGGGAGGTGGAAAGTTTAAGGGGGATACACACGGCAAGTACTTCATACAGAGGGTGGTGGGCATTTGGAATGCGTTGCCAGCAGAAGTGATAGAGGCAGGATCAGTAGATTCATTTAAGATGTATCTGGATAAATGCATGAGTAGGTGGGAAGTGGAGGGATACAGATGTTTAGGAATTGACCAACAGGTTTAGGCAGTACATTTGGATCAGTTCAGGCTTGGAGGGCTGAAGGGCATGTTCCTGGGCTGTAAATTTTCTTTATTCTTTTCTTTGTTCTTTTCTTGAAATAACATCACCACAGGAAATGATATCACCAACCCAAAGAAACCCAACCATCTAAATAGAAAGCAGGAATTTTAGCATTGCTTTGCATGAGGTCCACTAAAGATGTTGCCTAGAAAGATAACAAAACGTCTGGAAATGAACCTTTCAGCTCAGCGAGCAAACCTACATCCAAAATCTCAACCTGAGCTACAAATATTCTCAAAACTTGTTATGTAGTTGACTCTTAACTGCCCGCTGAGCAATTAGGGATGGGCAACAGCCTGACATAGTCACATTCACGGAATCATGCCTTAAAGGCAAACACCACTATCACCAATCCTGGATATGTCCTGTCCCACCAACAGGACAGACCCAGCAGAGATAGGACCCCCAGAGGTGGGGAGGGAATTTCCTGGGAGTCCTCAACATTGACTCTAGACCCCATGAAGTCCCATGTCTTCAGGTTAAACACAGGCAAGCAAATGTCCTGTTGATTATCACGTACTATCCTCCCTCAGCTGATGAATTAAATTTCCTCCATTTGACCAATACTTGGAGGAAGCACTAAGGGCAGCAAGCATTCAAAATGTACTTTGGATGGGAAATTTCCCTGCCAGCTATGTCCACATCCCATGAATGAATAAAGAAAAGAAAGTCCTGCTGTTGTTTGTTTTACTAAAATGTGCTGTTGATGGCCCATAGCGCTTAATGGATGCTCAGTCTTGAGATATTAGATCTGTTCAAAGTCTGTCCCTATTAGCACACTAACAGTGCCACACAACAAAATTGAAGGTATTCTCAATGTGAAGGTGGATTTTGTCTCCACGAAGACTTTGAGGTTCTCTCTTTATCTGATACAGTAATGAGCAGATGCATCTGCAGCCACCAGATTGGAAGGTGACATGTATCTTTTATGTCATCTTTTATGTCAAGTTTCTTTTCCCCTCTTGTTGGTTCCCTTACAACCACCTGCAGATCCTATTTAGCAGCTATGTGCTTTAAGACCCGACCTGTTCGATCAGTATAATACAGAGCCACTCTTGGCAGGGAAATTTCCCATCCAAAGTACATTTTGAATGCTTGCTGCCCTTAGTGCTTCCTCCAAGCATTGGTCAAATGGAGGAACTTTAATTCATCAGCTGAGGGAGGGTAGTACGTGATAATCAACAGGACATTTCCTTGCCTGTGTTTAACCTGAAGACATGGGACTTCATGGGTTCCAGAGTCAATGTTGAGGACTCCCAGGAAATTCCCTCCCCACCTCTGGGGGTCCTACTTCTGCTGGGTCTGTCCTGCTGGTGGGACAGGACATATCCAGGGTTGGTGATAGAGGTGTTTGCCTTTAAGGCATGATTTTGTGAATATGACTATGTCAAGCTGTTGCTTAACTTGTCTGTGAGGCAGCTCTCCCAATGTTGGCACTAGTCCCTGGATGTTAGAGGGGAGGACTTTGCAGGGTCAACGGGGCTGTTCTGCCATTGTCTATTCTGGTGCCTGGTCGTCTGTCCAGTTTCATTTCTTTGTTGAGATTTCACAACAATTGATGCAGCTATTGGGTTGCTATGCCACTTCAGAGGGCAGTCGAGAGTCAACCACATTGCTGTAGGTCTGGAGTCACATGTAGGTCAGGGCAGGTGACAATGGCAGCTTTCCTTCCCTGAAGGACATTGGTAAGCTGCACAGGCCTTTTCTGGCAATGAATTCATGGTCATCAGTAGATTCTTAATTCCACATGTTTTTTATTTAGTTCAAATTCCACTATCTGCTGTAGCAGGATAAAAACATTAGCTGAGTTTCTGGGTTAATAGTCTAGCAATAATATCACTAGGCTATTGCCTCCCCTTGTATTATAACTACAACTAAAACTAAAGTGCTATAACCAAAACTAAAGACTGCAAACTTGTACAGAAGTACGGTGAGTATTCTACCTCTGTTTCTATTTAAAAAAAATAAAAACATGAGGCCACTGCTGATTCAGTTTTTAAAAAAAGAGCAACAGATTTAAAGGTGCTAAATCGATAGCAGCAGCTTAAGAAAATGGTCCTTGAAACATATACAGCTATAAATACTAAAAGAAGATTTTCTATATAAAACTGCCTTACCTTCTGGGAGACAAGGGGTACCCACTTCTAACCTGGCTCATCATACCTTTAGAAATCAGCAGATGGACTCATAGCCAAGGTACAATGCTGCTTATACTTCCACCAAGGTCATAGTGGAACAGACCATAGGTCTCCCAAACATAAGGTTTCAATGCTTGGACTGCACCAGCAGGACTTTACATTCCATCCCAGACAGTGCGTCATTATCTAATGCCCTTCACAACACGAGTTGACTACAGAGGAATATTCTGAATGCAGACAAAATGCATAAGTGAGAGCAATCCACTGTTATGCACATAAGAGAAGACCAAGGATCAGAAAGTTAACTTGGAGGGCCAACATTGAGTGCAGGACAGAGCAATGTTTCAGAGAGCATAAGAAGCCAGAGATGACTTTATTGCCAAACACTTCCAGAAAGCCTGAGCTGGATTTAGATTTCCTTTGATTGTTTGTATATCTAATTTGTTTGTTCAGCAGCAATCCCCAGCCAAGTGTAAATGCTTACCTAACTTGCTGGTTTGCTGCTCCTCACTTTTAATGTTGCAATTTGAATGTAATGTTATTCACATTATTGTACAAATTATACTTTCAGACAAACCAACATTAAATGAACTGTGCATAATCCGCCCCAAATCACCACGAGAAAAAAGCAGCAGAGACACGGAACACTTCGATCAGATGACATTAAAGTAAGTCTGAAACCATCCGTGAGGATTTTATATCTGAGTTATGTGTAACCTAGCCTCACAAGAACTGGCAGGTTGAGACAAATTCTGAGGATTTCATTTAATGCTTCAGAGTGAGCTTAGACTGCAGAATTGCCTTTGAACATCTTCTCAGACAGTGTTTAATCTGCAAGAGGCAGTGCCTCATGTGGCTTCTCTTTCAGCACTGCTACATTATGGAGAACAGTGGAGATGTCAGCTGCAATTGAACATCCAACAGCTTTCATTGTTATTGCCACTCTCTTGTAAAGCCTGAAATTAATTTGATAGAATGCTAGTCTGAACCCATTCCCATCAGCCACTTCACATTCTACTAGACCTTGCTGTCAATGCAGACAACATATTTTCTATGGGGATAGCTCTGGTGAGATGCTAGTGTAGTTATGTCCTGCTCCTCGGATGCTGCCTGGCCTGCTGTGGTTTTCCAGCACCACATTTTTCACCTCTGGTCTCCAGCATCCGCAGTCCTCACTTTCTCCTAGTTATGTCAATAGACTAGTAATCCAAAATGCCAAGTTAATTTTCTGGGACATAGATTTGAATCAACCATGGTAGATGATGCATTTGAATGCAATAAAAATCTGGAATAAAAAATCTAGCTCAATGGTGACCATGTAATCACTACTGTTTGTAGCAAAAACCTATCTAGTTCAGTAATGTCCTTTAAAAAAAAGTAAATCTGCCATTCCTACCTGGACTGGCCTACATGTGACTCAAAATACACGGCAATGTGGTTGATTCTTTATTGCTAATTATGGATGGGGAATAAATGTTGGCCTAGTTAGCAATGCTCAAATACTGTGAATGAACAAATAGAGAAAGATAAAATAGAAAACGCCATATGCTCACATGGTAGAGCTTTTACAGTGGTAAGGTTATTGAAAGATTCCTCTATCCTCTGTATTACTACTAAGTGCTTCTGCCACATTAGCCTAATGTTCTAGTGCCTCTTTCTGCAGTTTGGGCATGTCACTCATAGTCATTGCCTGGGGTTGAGCAAGTGTCTGGTTTCTGGCCATCCTACTGCCATCCTCCATCTGTCTTGGCCCTCTCAGCTAGGTTACATTTTCCTACAATGAAACAAAGGGAAGGATTTGGTATCCTAGGCGTGAATGCCGATGCAAAAGCAGTCAGTGACTGTACATTAACAGGAGAGGTGCTGAGACATCCCTAACAAGTGAATGGGAAGCACAGAGCCCAGGAAGAGTTAGTAATTTTAGTCACTGAAATGAATGGGAGCTTCTGAGTGAACATGCGGCATGTGATGTTGAGAGTTGTTTCAATCTTGGTAAGATGCATATAGTGACAAAGTTTGAATGAATGGTTACCCTGAGAGTGTTGGGTAGCTGTGAGAAGATGGTGCCACTTACCTTCCTGCACTGCTGGACATCCCTTTACACAGTGAAGACAACATTGACAGTTGCTGCTATTTCTGTTCAGTCTGGGTATGTCTCGTGGCTTAGCCCCTTGTTGTTGTCAGCAGCATTTGGTCATATGGTCTGCCTTTGATCCTAATGTTCCCATCAGTTATACTTGAATATCTAAACAGTATAGATTCAACATCCAAATCTCCACACATTGATTCTTTAGAAGAAACTGCTGTCTATATGTCCATTTAGTATTCCTACTTTAAGAGTATTACAAATCATCTTTTTAGATTAGAATCCCTACAGTATGGAGACAGTCCCTTCAATACCAACAAGTCCACACCAACCGTCCAAAGGAGAATAACCCACCCAGACCCATTTCCCTACCCTACACTTACCACTGACTAATGCACCTAACACTATGGGGAAATTTAGCATGGCTAAATCACCTAACCTGCACATCTTTGGATTGTGGGAGGAAACGAGAGCTCCCAGAGGAAACCAACACAAACACGGGGAGAATGTGTAAACCCCACATAGACAATTGCCCAAGGCAGGAATTGAACTTGGGCCCATGGTGCTGTGAGGCAGCAGTGCTAACCATTGAGCCACCGTGCCACTCATCTTGTATTTGAATTTCAATGTTTTTGCTGACTGCAATATTTTATCAGACAGATGTTCCCAGCAAGTACCCAGCAAGAGGTGGAATTTTCTTTTTAAGAGGCTAAATGTGGAGGCAGGCCTAAATGCAGGAGAAACATCTTCAAGGGGACATGGCAGGTTTTCCCACTTGATAACATTCTTCTGGGCTTATTATCTATGCGCATGCACAGATAATTGTTATATGTGCTTGTCCAGACGGGAGCTCACTGACGGAAAGAGGGAGTGATAAATTAAGAAATGATTAGGGTGGCTCAGTGGTTAGCACTTCTGCCTCACAACACAGGGTTCCCAGGTTGGATTCCAGCCTCGGGCAACTGTCTGTGTGGAGTTGCACATTCTGCCTGTATCTGCGTGGTTTCCTCTGGGTGCTCTGGTTTCCTCCTACAGTCCAAAGATGGGCAAGCTAGGTGAATTGGCCACGGTAAATTGCCCATAGTGTTGAGGGATGTACAGGTTAGGTGGGTTAGCCATTGGAAATGGAACATTACAAGGATAAGGTATGAGGGGTTACAGGGATAAGGTGGGTCTGGGAGGAATTCTCTTCAGAGGGCTGGTGAGGGCTTGATTGGCCAAATGGCTGCATCTACATTGTAGTGATTCGATGATTCTAGGTAGAGTCTCAAATTTAAATGTCAGAAAATTCTGAAACCTGTCGAGACCTTCTGATTATCCAACATGAAATTGTCATTTTTAAAAGGCACCTGGTCAGTACTTCACAACCCAGAAGCATCACTCAACCTCTGTTCATCACTTAGCTCACTTCTGGAGATATCAAAGACTGGGCAAGAAACAGTGCCATGCTTTAACAATGTCTTGTTAAAGGTTCTCCTGATGTCTGTCCAGGAGAGATTGCACGTTCCTTTCCCAATAGATGACAACAGGAAGACATCATACCTGACAAAAGCTTCCCAAATAATGATAGCTGCTGAGCTCAGTGTCCATGGTCTGCTCGAGCGGTAATTTCTTTCACAGATCTGCCAGGGTTGACATTTAAAATATGAACAGAGCCACAACACATGGAAGAACACTATCAACTATTACCTCACAACCAAGAGAATAACTATTTACCAAAGGCTTTCATAGGATAAGAACACAATCTCAAAAAGATGGTCCATTGACTTAGGTTAAGCCCTGTTATAGCTGGCTCCCTATGTGGCTGCCTAAGCTAGTGGGTCAAGTGATGTCTCAACACTGACACTACCTATTTAACAATAGCAAAGTGTCTGCACTTGAATGAGATTTGGCACTAGCTGGCTGACCCAGACATTCTTCACTCCTAACAATGTTTGTGCAAGTAAATATCTTGATTATGAAGGATTCAAGTAGCTGAAGAAATTTGCACTTACCAAAGCTTGGAGGATGAAGTCTAGCTCATCATATACATGTATGTAATCAGGTTTATGTTTCCCATTTTTGGTTTACAGGATTACAACCTTGAATGTACTTCCAGAGGGCTGGGGTTTTAATGACTGTTCATTACATGCTGACAAATGCAAAAGAGGTTCAGTTCAGGAGCATCAACTTGCATGTAATGTATTCAGAACTTAAAATTAAAACTTTAATCTGTCATTGAGAAACTGAATGTCTGCTTCACACCACTAATCCAGAATCTGGTTTCCAGCATCTATAGTCATTGTTTTTACCTTGCTTCCTGTTCCAATTAAGTTCCTCCACTTGCCCTTTCCAAAGTTCCAGGTAGGCCTGTAAACTTTTGCTAAACAATCTGCCAACATGTGCAGATTGAGTGGAAGGTTCTTAATGTGAATTTGAATTATAAATGTCTACACTGTTCAGAATGGACCAAAGGTATCTGCCTGCACCCAATGCTGAAAAAATAACTTCCCTATGTTCAGACCAGGAGGGAAGCAAATGAAATGCCCTACACTAAGTATTCAACAGAAAGTGGCCTCCTCAACCTCCTTTGTAATATAGCATCCAGAAGGGGCGCGCACACACACACACACACACACACACACACACACACACACACACACACACACACACACACACACACACACACACACACACACACACACACACACACACACACACACACACCAGTGTCCCTTTGAGGCCAAAGACACAGGAATTCCTAACACTGTGAAACCCAGCAACCAATGTGTCTCACAGCTCTTGAAAGGTGACTTCCAACATTGCCCCTAGAAAGCCCCGAGGATATTTGAAGTGAGGCCAGGACACAGGTCATCCAGATCCTAGCCCATGACCATTCTGTCACTGGAGTTACAGTGAGTGTGTGTCGTAAATTGGGCCATCGGTTTTTAGGCCATGTGATCATTCCCAATTCTGAATTTTCAACTTCCTCAGCAACCAATTAACTCATGCATAAAACCCATGCCAATATTAACCCTACTGTAGAGAGTCCAGTTCCAGTGTGATTATGTTCAGCCACACATAAGAAATGCTTGTTTCATGAATAGGTCCCTGTCTGATTAAATAAATGGAGTTTTGATGGGGAGAGTTTCTTTTCAGGTCAACAAATGTCAATGCTGCCAAGACTAGTGTAGTGAGCCTGAACTCAGTTGCTCTTGTATGAATGCTCTGCCCTGACAGTAGATGCAGTCATGAGAAAGATCAACAACGTGTACAAAAATACAGAGATGAGCCAATACTAATACATCAGTGAGGGGTTAATGGACAGAAAAGGGTTTAAGAGGACTATTTATGGCAATCTGTTCTGGAATCTAAATGTGCCATTGCCACCACAACAAGGAACAAACATGGCATGACATTTGAAATAAATGTGCAATATGCTACAATAAATACAGTTCAGTACTTTGGGGAAAACTCATACATGCTGCTTTTATAAACCTTATTCATAATAACAGGGTGAAATGCCAAACAAAGTGGGGTAACTCTGTGAAAGTGGGATGGGACTTTTTTTAGTCCTTGTCATTCACCTCCTCTCTCTGCAATGATGTGAATGAGCTAATATGTCCTCGATGTGTGCATTATTTGTCACGGTTGGCACAAATGGCATATGAAGGCATCTAATTCACAACAGCTGCCTTGACTTATTCTGTCAGCATGAGGATTTGAGAAAACAAATAGTAGGAGATCTGACCACAAACTTTCAAACATCCTTAGGTACTTTTGGTTAACAAGGGAAATATAGATGATTGGGTAACCATAAATCCTTCAAACCATCCGTTCATAGTGAAAATATTGCTACACACCAATCAAATTTAATCTTTAGTAAAAACAGAAGGAGGGAGAGTTAAAATTCTTCCCCACTGCATTTCTTCATCACATTAAGATGTTTCATGAATATAAAAAACTGGAGCAGGCATAGACCATTTGGCCTTCAACAAGATCAAAGTGATCTACCCGAGGCCTCACTCCTCTTTCCTGCCAATTCAACATTGTCTTCAACACTTCAATATTAGATAACTATTTCCCAGTGGAAGCATCTTTGCAACATCCTCCCCGCCATGCCCCCTCAGAACATTGCATGTTTCAATAAGATGAACTCTCATTCTGCTAAACTGTAATGAATAAAGGCCGAAGTTGTTTAGCTGTTCTTACGTCAATCCCTTCATCCCATGACTCGGCCTAGTGAATTGCTTTTGAACTGCCTCCAAAGCCAATACATCCTTTCTTAAATACAGGAACCAAAAATTGTACTCAGTACTCAAGGTGCGGTCTCACCAACACCCTGAACAGTTGTAACAAGGCTTCCCTGTTTTTAAACTCCAAACCCCGAGCAATAAAGGCCAAAATTCCATTTACCTTCTAAAGTACTGCACTTGAATGCTAACTTTGTCCGTCATGCCCAAGAACAGCCAGATCCCTCTGGATGGTTCTTGGAGACTTTCTCCACTGATAGTCTGCCTTTTGATTCTCCTACCAAAATGCATGACTTCACACTTTCCTGTAGTAAATTTCATCTGCAAGGTTTTCCCCCTCACCCAAATTATCTATTAACTCCTTACACATCTTTAGTGGGCGGCACGGTGGCACAGTGGTTAGCACTGCTGCCTCACAGTGCCTGAGACCCGGGTTCAATTCCTGACTCAGGCGACTGACTGTGTGGAGTTTGCACGTTCTCCCCATGTCTGCGTGGGTTTGCTTCGGTTTCCTCCCACAGTCCAAAGATGTGCGGGTCAGGTGAATTGGCCATGCTAAATTGCCCGTAGTGTTAGGTAAGGGGTAAAATGTAGGGGTATGGGTGGGTTGCGGGTCGGTGTGGACTTGTTGGGCCAAAGGGCCTGTTTCCACACTGTAAGTAATCTAATCTTATGTCCTCATCACAGCATGCACTCCCATCTATTTTTTATATAGCCGGTAAACGTTGATACATTACATTCTGAATCCTCCAAGTCATTGCTATAGATAGTAAATAATTGAGAAACTGGGAGTGATCATTGCAGCAGTTCACTAGTTATATCTTTCTAACCTGAAAATGACCCACGAATCCAATTTTCTATCTTCTCTGTGTTAACCAATTATCAATCCATGCTAACGTTATTCATGCTTTGGACACTTCCACTAGTTTATGCATTAAAATTATTTTACCCGAGCACACTTGTTGATGACGTACACAAGTACAAAGGTACACAGAACTTGGTTTGCAGTTCAACTCTTGTTTTTATTAACAAAATATTCTTTATTAAAACACTATGTGAGCATTTCCCAAATTCTCATGATTCATACATTTAAGCTGGGCAATTGGAATCTCCTTTCTCTCCAGCATAGAGCTAACTCTCTTCCACCAAAGTGTGTCTCACATGTGTCAGGGTGGATTCTCTGTCTTTCTCTCTCTTCTCTGAGTCAGCACTGAGGAAGTGGCTTCCAGGTGTGTGCTTTTATTTCCCCTTGTCCCAGGCATGCCAGAATGTTCTGTTACTTTTGGCTAATGGGCCCATGAGGTGGGTTCAAATCATCCACTGGGGTCATGCTAATCGGCTTCATGTTGCCATGATGGGAAGTGTAATGTACACACCCTCAGGCAGTCAGGATGTTAGAACATCTGATCAACACCTTGTCCAATACACAACACTCAGACTGGTTATGTCTAAGTTTCTACTGTTCCCTACTTTTTAAGTTAGTTTCGTCAATTTTCTGTCAGGCTTGATTTCTTTGATTTCAATAGTGCGACAAGGGAAGGGGCCATTTTGGACCTGCTACTAGGAAACGAGCCAGGACAAATGGTAAAAGTTGTGCTGGGGAATTTCTTTGGAAACAGTGACCACAATTCTGTAAGTTTTAGAATACACGTAGATAAAGAAAAGCGTGGTCCTAAGGGAAGAATTCTACACTGGGCCACAGCCAATTATATCAAAATTAAGCAGGAGCTCGGAAATGTGGTTTGGACACAGCTATTTGAAGGGAAGTCCAAATTTGAGGTGTGGGAAGCTTTCAAAAATAAGTTAAAGATAGTGCAGGATAGGCATGTCCCGTTGAAGGCAAAGGATAGGAAGGGCAAGATTTGTGAACCATGGATGACAGGAGAAATTGTATGACTAGCCAAGAGGAAAAGGCAGCTAAGAACAGATAGGGCCCTGAAGGAATTTCAGAAGAGTTGGATAAGTCTTAAACGAGGAATTAAGCAGGCTAAATGGGGTCATGGAATAGCTTTAGCAAGCAGAATTAAGGAGAATCCTGAAGCATTTTATTCTTATATAAGAAGCAAGTGGTTAACTAGAGAAAGGATTGGTCCACTAAAGAATAATGAAGGAAGGCTATGTGTCGAACCTGAGAGAATGGGTGAGATTCTGAATGATTACTTTGCATCATTGAGGAGAGGAACATGATGAATCTTGAGATTAGAGATAGAAGTTTAATAACTCTGGGTCACGTTTACATAAGTAAGGAAGATGTGTGGGCAAGCTAGAGGTTATTAAGGTGGACAAATCCCCAGGACTGGATGGGATCTATCGCAGGTTGCTGAGGGAGGCGAGAGAGGAAATAGCTAGGGCCCTGACAGATATGTTTGTGGCAGCCTTAAATACAGGTGAGGTGCCGGAGGACTGGAAGGTTGCATATGTTGTCCCCCTGTTCAAGAAGGGTAGTAGGGATATTCCAGGTAACTACAGACCAGTGAGCTAACGTCAGTGGTGGAAAAGTTGCTGGGGAGGGTACTGACGGATAGGATCTATTTATATTTACAAAAGAAAGGGCTTATCAGTGATAGGCAACATGGTTTTGTGTGGGGGAGATCGTGCCTTACCAACTTAATAGAGTTCTTTGAGGAAGTGACCAAGTTGATAGATGAAGGAAAGGCTGTTGATGTCACATACATGGACTTTGGTAAGGTGTTTGATAAAGTTCCCCATGGTAGACTAATGGAAAAAGTGAAGTCATATGGTGTGCAGGGTGTTCTAGATAGGTGGATAAAGAACTGGTTGAGCAACAGGAGACAGAGAGAAGTGGTTGAAGGGAATTTCTTGAAATGGAGAAAGATGACCAGTGGTGTTCCATAGGGGTCAGTATTGGGGTCATTGTTGTTTGTGATATACATAAATGATCTGGAAGAGGGCACTGTTGGTATGATCAGCAAGTTTGCAGATGACACGAAGGTTGGTGGAGTAGCAGAAAGCATAAGAGACTATCAGAGGATACAGGTAAATATAGATAGACTGGAGAGTTGGGCGAAAAAATGGCAGATGGATTTCAATCCAGACAAATGTGAGGTGATGCATTTTGGCAAGACTAATTCTAGAATGAAGTATACAATAAAAGCCTTGGGAAAAGTTGATAGGCAAAGTGATCTGGGAGTGTAAGTCCATTGTACCCTGAAGGTTGCTGCACAGGCAGATAGAGTGGACAAGAAGGCATATAGTATGCTTGCCATCATTGGATGGGGTATTGAGTATAAGAGCTGGCAAGTAATGTTGACATAGTACAAGACAATGGTTCAACCGCATTTAGAATACCGTGTACAGTTCTGGTCTCCACATTACCAAAAGGATGTAGACGCTTGGGAAAGGGTGCAGAGAAGGTTTACAAGGATGTTGTCTGGTATGGAAGGTGCTAGCTATGAAGAAAGGTTGAGTAGGTTAGGTTTATTTTCACTAGGAAAAAGAAGATTGAGGGGGAACCTGATTGAGGTTTACAAAATCATGAAGGGTATAGACAGGGTGGATAGAGACAAGCTTTTTCCCAGGGTGAAGGATTCAATAACAAGAAGTCACACTTTCAAGGTGAGAGGTGGGAAGTTTAAGGGGGATACATGCAGCAAGTACTTCCCACAGAGGGTGGTGGGCATTTGGAATGCATTACCAGCAGAGGTGGTAGAGGCAGGCATGGCAGATTCATTTAAATTGTGTCTGGAAAGATGCATTAGTAGGCGGGGAGCAGGGGGATACAGATGTTTAGGAATTGACTGACAGATTTAGGCAGTACATTTGGATCAGCTCAGGCTTGGAGGGCCGAAGGACCTGTTCCTAGGCTGTAAATGTTCTTTGTTCTTTGTTCTTTGTTGTTCGTTCTTTGGCTATGGGTCAATTTAGAATGTCTAATTTTGGCCATGCGGACATTCAACCACACTAATATATTAAACCCATGCTTTTATGTGGCATCTTGAATGACTGATGAAAATCCAAATCCACTATAACAACCAATTTTCATCCTGATAGAGACTGTATAAATTTTTTTCTCACATTATCTCCAGTTATGTTTGTTTACTTATAGTGTTCCACCGTGGAAACCAATGCAAAATATTGGCTTAAATTATCTGCCATTTTTCTGATCTCCATTATTAATTCCCCAGCTATATCCTCCAAGGGTCCCACACTTGCTCTTGCAGCAGCAGAGTCAGCAGTGATGGCAGCGCAAATGTAACTGGCAGGATGTCCCTTCAACTTAGAGTTTCTGTCTTGAGACAGTTCTAGAAGTTGGTCTCTGGAATCAAGGCATTCAGCATATACATGGCTTTAAAAGTATCATTTGCTAAGCATAAGACTACATTAAGTATCAGTGGAATACAGTTATTAAAGGAAAACATTCCCATCAATGTATTGGCATGACTAAAATACAATATGACCTCAGATGTTCCATTGCATTCACACAGATATTGTTCAAGAACTTCAATTTCTGGCAGTGTCAGTTACCAAGCCAACATTTCAGCTGCATCAAAGCATCTAATCCACTGAACGTATGCTGGTAACGTAAAAGTCACTTGAAGGAAATAGTACTACTAGTGAAGTGTCACCATTGTGACTCATAGATGCTGAGCAGTATCCTAATTAATTCAAATCCTTTTCCCAATTTCTGAAGAAGTAGATGTCTCAGTTGATCCCGTTGAGGTGAGGATGCTGAATTATTTGCATGGGACATGGGACATCTACTTAAATGCAATCCAGGGAAGAAGCTGTGTGACTGGTATAGTTGGAAGTATATATTTCATGCCAAAGTTGGTGTAATAATCAGGCTTTTATCAAACAGAGCAATCACTTTGTGGCTTTGTGGGTAGAATACTAGCTCATTCCATAAAATCCATTTGTCCCTGAAAGCTAATGTTGATAGAAAGAAAATAGATCTTTCTCCATTTTTATACCACTAGTAGCTTCAGATGAAGATGAATCTTTCAATCACTCTGATCTGTGTCTCCAGAAATAATGTGAAGAAGTACTTAGCACCACTGTAATATTCACCAACATTTTTATCTATTCCAACAAAATAATAGTCACAAATTGAAGATTTGTTTAATAAATTAACAAAAATAGCAATTAGCAAATGCCTAATTGACTTTATTAAGTAGTCAGCATTAAAGTATTGACAAAATGTTGATATTAATGAGGTTTTTTATACCAAAAAGTTGGAAGTAGTTTAAAAATAATGGCAAACCCATCTGTGTACATTGCCAACATCTTTTCTTCTAGATTTTCTTCTTTTAACATGAACACATCCACCCACATTCCCCCGGCATCTTTTAGGGCTCTGAATGATGTGAGATTTGGCAAGAAATGTGGCATAATTGCATGAGAAATTATGGAGGGCAATCTTAACATCAAGAACAATTTGCCACAGCTTTTACCTAAGTTCTGAGCGTCGCAGCAAGAGTTTTGTTAGACAGTAGAGAGTTGCCTATCAAAGAGGGTTATTGCTTGTTACTGATGTTACTAACTGCACATCTCACCTCATTAATATACAACTGTCTATCCAACTAACCTACATCAGCAAATTAGTTATCAAGAATTCTCAACAATGTGAGTCAGAACAGGTACCTGGCAACCTCTTCTCACCACTTGTTCCAAATAGCCTGCATGTTGGATATCAGACACCAACATCTCAGGACATGTTCCACATGACCCACATTCACAGATACTGGTATCTGACATGTGCCAACCTCTAAGAATCCACATAGCACACTTCCGATCCACTTACAATGTGCTTCTGATGATCGGTGCTGTATCTCATTCACCCTTATTGATCATTATAATATTGCAGCAAAGGCACTTTGCACTCAGGAACATGCACTCAGCTTCTGGAGTGGACCAGGCTACACTTCCCATCTGTATGCTTATTGCTGAACCCACTTTAACCCAACCTAGATACTCAAAGCATTCCTGCCTTGCCCCAGCCAGAGATATGTAGATCACAGTACTGCTATATTGTCATGCTATTTAGTGCAGCTCAAAACCAGGAAGTGTGTCATGGTTGTCAGCAGTCATCAATCAAGTCCAGGGAGATATCCTTCAGCCAGGGAGTCCCAGCACAATAAGTCAAGGACAGCCCCTGATAGCAGCCCAGGGCTTTGGACATGATCAGTCAGCTACTTAGGTTAGTCAGATCAAATCCTCCACATTTGTGGGTGGCAGAGTGGCGCAGTGGTTAGCACTGCTGCCTCATAGCGACAGAAACCTGGGTTCAATTCCTGCCTCAGGCAACTGACTGTGTAGAGTTAGCACATTCTCCCCGTGTCTGCGTGGGTATCCCCACACTGTCCAAAAATGTGCAGGTTAGGTGAATTGGCCATGCTAAATTGCCCGTAGTGTTAGGGATAAATGTAAGGAAATGGGTCTGGGTAGGTGGCGGATCGGTGTGGACTTGTTGGGTCGAAGGGCCTGTTTCCACACTGTAAGTAATCTAATCTATAAAAGGTGAGTAACTGAACATTTTGCAGCCCATCACATTTCTTGACTATTTCTGTCCTACTGTATACTGTTTTCCTACTGAAAGAGAGAGGCAGGGGATAAAAGTAGTGGCACAGTTATTATTTTGGGTGCAAGTTGGAGTTGTCTCAAGTGAGTGAATAGGCAGTGCAGGGGGTTTGCAGGATTAGTGATGTTGGGGTTTGGGTGGGTGACATTGAGTGAGAGAAGATGTTGTGGGCAATAGTGAATTTGACAGAGCATAAGTGTTGGGGAGAGATGGTTAACAGTAACTGAACTAGAGTAAGTGTGAGATGTCAATTTTCCATTCTCTACCACATCTGGGGACTGTATCATGAAATGTGCAGAGCAATTCCAGACTAATCATTCTTTTCACGGTGCACAATGGGTTTTTAAAGATGGCAGCAGCACCTGATAATGTCCTGACAATGGTGAGTTGCTTCCAGTGTGGCAAGTGGTAGGATGAAACCTTTCATGAAATTTAACTAAACAGATACTTAGTCAAAAACACATAATGCTCAGTACTATGTTACTGCAGCTTTCAATTGGTCTTGTTGAGCCCTGCAGGAATGGCTCGTCCTAAAGTTCAGTGTCAATTAATAGTTACAATTTTCCAAAACAAAATCAATACTGAAACATAACTTCGGAAGTATAATTGTTTTCACTGTAAGAAGTACAGTAAATATTTGCTAAGTTTATTTTTCATCTGCTTACACACTCATCCCAGTGTTAAATTGGAAGTATATCAGAACAGTTTTTTTTTTAATTTTGTGTGATGGAGATTAATTGGTCATGGTAATTCCACAGCCCAATCTACATCTTCCAAAAAAATGGTGAGAAATTTGGCCTTCTGCTTATCCATTTTATACTATTGCCAAAGTCAAAAGCTATTATTATTTGAAAATTAATTTAAAAATACACTGGTTTTTAGTGGTGAGTGGAGATCCTGCATTTTTTTGTTGTTTAATGCTATACTTGCTATTTTGTTACTCCTGTGTCCTCGGTAATTTATTGTAAGCAGCTAAAGTGTGTACTGTTGTCATCCTTTAGTTTTTATACATTGACTTTGGTTGATTTATACATTAATCATCGAAGAAGAAGCACATCTTTATTTTTTGCCTCATTTGTTACAATCCCATCAAAATAATATAAAACATGAATTTTTGCCACATTTCCTGTGAGATTAAGGTAGCAAAGTAGGAATAGTTCTGTGTAAACTTCATAAAAAGTATCTTTGCAACCACTTTATTAAAGTTATGAAAGCACAGAAAGGTTCAGTATTAAAGCAACTTAAGGAAGATTGTGACCAAACATTATGTAACCATAGCAAAAGATCCTGATTCACACTTCCAATGCATATGTCATTGCAGCAAATAATAGGTTGGTTAATTTTGGTCATACTTTGGCTAATAATTGGCTTAATTGATGGTTTTGTCGTTGAGTCCAGCAATATATATGAGTGTTCCCAATTCACTATGAGAAGCACAAATTTGTCCTTAATGCATTTTTAGTAGCATTATCAATACAACTATACAGTAACATTGGACACAAGATTCAATTGATCAATTTTAGTAAAAATGTTCTGAGTAAATGAACATTTTGTACATTCTTCTCAAAATTACTTATGGGTATGCTTATTTGTCAATGATTAGAAAATGCAGAATTTTTGATGCTATTAATGTCACAAAACAATTTCACCTCATATGGTTCTGTACATTTTCCCCATTGTGTTTCCCCTGACCATGTAGCTCAGACTTTGGGATGTCTCCAATACTTTGTTCAGTGATATTTCAACCCACTCACAAAGAAAATAGAAAGGATGAACTGTGACCCGATAATAACTGAAGTTTTATTTTATAACAAATCTGTCAACAATCATATAAATAACAATTCTCAGCAGAAAATATTCAAAGATCTGGAAACTATAGCAAATTGTATGATTAAAGTAGGCCACTCAAGAGTAAGCATTGATTTAACTCTTATTCACATTAATAAATGTGTCTTCAATAAGAGTTAATTAACTCCTTGCTATGACTCAAACATAGGTGCACCAGAACCAGGCAGAATCTTACTGTCACCCATTCTGAAAGTATCACCTCACCAATGGGAAGAAAGGTTGCAGGTGAAGACAAAACTGGGAGTATCTGTCCCTGTAATGTCTTTTTATTCTTTGACAATCAGAAACAACAAACTCCAATGAGTTTTGAAGTGAGATCCTGTTTGGTTCTGGTGCACCTATGTTTGAATCATAGCAGACTAACTTAAATCGTACAAATTGCCATAGTTTCCAGATCTTTGAATATTTTCTGCTGAGAATTGTTATTTATATTATTGTTGACGGATTTGTTGTAAAATAAAACTTCAGTTATTATAAGACAGAGAGTTGTAATTTTACAACAAAATATGCCTTGATGTTGTAGTGGTTTATCCTATTAGCAGTTTTTATTTCATTGAATGCTTACAAAATCTATATTCCTATTCCCATAAGGCAATCTAATTTAGCACTTACTGTAAATGGGTCTATTTACTCAAAATTGTGGTGTTCTGTGTTCCATTTGAATATAAATTCAAATGAATATAATGCTTTGGTTAGAGTTGGGAACCATACAAACTAGAAAAATATTCCTTATAGTTAAAGCTTAGTTGCCCTGCACTTCCATTCAACTGACATTTTTGTCGTTGATCCATTTGTATTTTTAACTTTTCTTCCCATTACATTCTACATTTCTTTTACCTGCTGTGTTTGCATATTCTGACTCTGAGTTTGATTAATTTTTCAGCTTCTTTCTTGTTCATTTAATGTCAAGCATTGTGTCACAATTTCTGTTCATCTTGATTTTATCCAATTCCTTGTGCAGACTGTAAACAGGAAAGGGAAACCAATCAGCCACAGCACCATCATTCACAGTAACAATTCTTGTTTGCATGACAACTTATAAACGGCTGTTAGCAAATTTTTTAAACATTTTATCAGTATTTGGTACATGACAATCATAGTTAGTGACAAAGAGACAGTTAGGGATATATTTTTTTGGTAAAATAATGAGGTTAGGCACAATTCTTTTTACAATAAGCAATTTTAACTACTGCATCAAAATCATGCATGTGAGATGATAATCTGAACATTATAACCATTATTCTACTAAAGATTGTGAATTTTAAAATGCACAATCAGCTTTATTAATATTATTTCCTGAAACAGATCAATTAATGGTCAGAACTGAAAAGGATACTTGGTAAATCTTTGTACTGTATTACACTATTCTTCTGAGGCTAATAGAAACTCATATCTAAAATGGGTGCCAATGTGGACCCACACCTCTATCTCTAACTCTCTTGTTTCTCTAATGCTTCCTGTCCGTTTCTGTCTACATAGGTTATGAGCAGTTAGATTCCCATACACTTGAAACAAATTGTTGAATAGCATAACTTATAAAAAATAAATTTGGCAAAAACACAA
Organism: Hemiscyllium ocellatum; assembly: GCF_020745735.1. Taxonomy (NCBI): domain Eukaryota; kingdom Metazoa; phylum Chordata; class Chondrichthyes; order Orectolobiformes; family Hemiscylliidae; genus Hemiscyllium; species Hemiscyllium ocellatum. The sequence continues at coordinate 51,425,491 of NC_083402.1, forward strand.
ATAAAACAGATTTCTTTGCAAGTTCTGGCATATATACACTAACAAAATTACTCTCCCAAAATAGCTGTGCAAATGACAAATTAGCAGCGCTTTGAATACATGACATAGCAATAGAGATTCATATGACTTTCCACCTGACCCACTTTCCTGCAAAAATACATTTGCACACAAGGAGCAATATATTCTCTTTTTTCCTAATTTTAGCAAAATATGTGAGTGAATCAGTATGATAGAAAGTGTTGAAGGACTACTCAGATCATTTAAAGTTAATTAATCAACAATGTTGAATGACAATTTAAATGTCAAATATTTATTTTTAAGTTTGGTTAAAACAATTAATGATGAACATAAGCACCCTTCTGCTTAAGTTCAGTCCTGGATCGTGTGGGCTGATTTTCTTTGAGACCTTCAGCAATGGTCTTTGTGCCTTTCAGGATTTCACTTCTTCAGAAACAATAAAGGATCATTGTTCCAGATACATCACAACTGGCTATTTTTGCTTTACTGCATAGTTTCACAACATTTTTGCTCCTACAGTTTTATTAGCAGGTCATAATCAGCAAACAAAATCTTTATTTTTCTCAAAAGTAAAAATGCAACTCAAGGTAATTTATATTCATTAAAGTTGTCCTAATTTTTTAAAAAATTGTCTTTCAAGTAAGGCCTTTTCCAGATTATTTTCCTTTATTCATTCACGGTAGTAGTATCTCAGTTTCATTACAGAAGTATGGTCTTCCAATATGAGCCTACCATCTCACTGATTTCATAAACATAATATATTCCGGGTTGTCCTATATAATCTGCATTCTCTATGAATTTATAAAAAGCAGTTTCACACTTTTGTTGTACATTGCGCAATCTTCCAATTATGCAACAGCTGCAGCACATTTAAAGGAACAGTTTTCATAACTTAATTAGCTTAACTTCAAGCATAGTTTGCAATGATCTGATTGTCTGGGCAGTAAAGTCCATCTATTGACAGCAATAACTAAGAAAGACAGCCACTGGATAATCTAAATTTGTTGAAGTATTTTATCTAATGCATTTTATGCTTCCCAATTTGGTAAATAAGCTCATGGCAATGGAAAATGATTGAAATTGCTTCAGTTGCTGCTAGTTACAAATATTCCCGAGTGGCATGTATCATGATTAGGTGCTGAGTAACCCTCCTCAACACCTTCAGGATTCTGCTGTGATTGTATTTATCCTTCACCTTGTAAGCACAGCACATGCTGTACTGTTGTTATGCTTCCAATTATGACAAAAGTCATCTTTATCATCTCTAAGTGAGAAAGTTGAATATGTTGCCAACTGACAACAGTTCTGCACTGCTTATTCAACTAAAAAGAAATGATCTGTGACTGTTTGAACTCATTTCTTATGAAACCGATGCAGCCAGCAATTAAGCATTGAATCTAATTGCATCAAACTGAGCTCGATTCAGACTCAGGCCACAAGCAGAAGTGTTTGTTGCACTGCCTAATCCATTATATTTTTTCTTCCTGGTTCTTCTTTTATTACTTTGCTGTTTGATTTGTTAATTTATCGATTTTAATTAATTTGATCAATCTGTAAATAATTACTAAAGTAATACTTTCTTCTAGATTCCCACTTTTCATTTAAAGTAAACAAATGAGAAAATAACAATAGAATTAAAATAAAAATGTCAAATTAAATTAATTGCCAGGAGTAGAAAGCGCAAAGAATAAGGTGCTCTCCCATGAGACACAAGTCATTTCTAAGGGTCCTTGCTTCAATGAGAAAAAAATACTTTAATTCAAGTGTTTCATGATTTTCTTTCTGGGGTTTGTCAGCACTGAGCTCACTATGCCTTTTTAGCAGAGAATGTCCATTAGTGAAATTGTTCCAGCTTCTTTAAAAATTCATATTGCGGTCATCAGAACAGTCTCATTGACACACCAACAACTTGTACTCCATTTTCTATTGATTTATTTAATTATATATATCTTTCAATAGTCCACTTTTAATTTTGCTCTCTCCTCAACCAACTACACTGCAACCAATTTCAATTGTGCCCATTATGCACAAAGTTGTATGGACATGTAACTTGAAAGAAAGCGCATTCAAAAAACATATGCTGGGGTTCCAATTACCATAAACTCGGTAGGGACCCATGGATAGGTGGCCTATTCATAGTTACCTAAGAACTATTGGTAACTATTAACATCTTTAATTTGTTTTACTGGTTACAAGGAAATCAAGAATGAAAAAAAAAACTGACTCAGACCACACTCCAATGCGTGGCAACGGTTTTGTGACTAATAGTTCTTACAGGATTTGGCAGAGAAATGGCAAATGGAGTTTAACATAGAACATAGAACAGTACAGCACAGAACAGGCCCTTACGCCGACCATTGATCCTCATGTATGCACCCTCAAATTTCTGTGACCATATGCATGTCCAGCAGTCTCTTAAATGTCCCCAATGACCTTGCTTCCACAACTGCTGCTGGCAACGCATTCCATGCTTTCAAAACTCTGTGTAAAGAACCCGCCTCTGACATCCCCTCTATGCTTTCCTCCAACCAACTTAAAACTATGACCCCTCGTGTTAGCCATTTCTGCCCGGGGAAATAGTCTCTGGCAATCAACTCTATCTATGCTTCTCATTATCTTGTATACCTCAGTTAGGTCCCCTCTCCTCCTCCTTTTCTCCAATGAAAAAAGTCAGAGCTCAGTCAACCTCTCTTCATAAGATAAGCCCACCAGTCCAGGCAGCATCTTGGTAAATCTCCTCTGAACCCTCTCCAAAGCATCCACATCTTTCCTATAATAGGGCGACCAGAACTGGATGCAGTATTCCAAGTGCGGTCTAACCAAAGTTTTATAGAGCTGCAACAAGATCTGACGACTCTTAAACTCAATCCCCCTGTTAATGAACGCCAAAACACCATATGCTTTCTTAACAACCCTGTCCACTTGGATGGCCATTTTAAGGGATCTATGTACTTGCACCCCAAGATCCCTCTGTTCCTCCACACTGCCAAGAATCCTATCCTTAATCCTGTACTCAGCTTTCAAATTCAACCTTCCAAAGTGCATCACCTCGCATTTATCCTGGTTGAACTCTATCTGCCACCTCTCAGCTCATCTCTGCATCCTGTCAATGTCCTGCTACAGCCTACAACAGCCCTCTATACTGTGAACGACACCTCCAACCTTTGTGTCGTCTGCAAACTTGCTGACCCATCCTTCAATCCCCTCATCCAAGTCATTAATAAAAATTACAAACAGTAGAGGCCCAAAGACAGAGCCCTGTGGAACACCACTCACCACTGACTTTCAGGCAGAATATTTTCCTTCTCCTACTACTCGTTGTCTTCTGTTGGCCAGCCAATTCTGTATCCAGACAGCTAGGTTCCCTGTATCCCATTCCTCCTGACCTTCTGAATGAGCCTACTCTGAGGAACTTTATCAAATTGCTCCAAACAAATGTGAGATGATGCATTTTGAGAGATCTAATGCAGGAGGGATGTATACAGTAAATGGCAAAACCCTTAGTAACATTAACATAGAGGGATCTACACATACAGGTCCACAGTTCCCTGAAAGTGATTTGCTTTGATTCAATTTATTATTGCCATATGTACCTAAGTACAATGAAAAGTTTTGTTTTGCATAAAGAACAGCAGAACATAACGTACAGAGATCATAGGTGATTGTACAGAGCAAGGAATACAGTTACGGCTGAAAAGGTGTCCAAAACATCAACGTTAGATTTGAAATTTGAGAGGTCTATTCAGCAAGCTAATAACAGCAGGGAAGAAGCTATTCTTGGACCAGTTAGTTCATGTGTTCAAGCCTTTGTATCTTCTGCCTAACAGAAGAAATTATAACCGGATAGGTAGGGTTCTTTGATAATATTGGCTGCCTGTCTGCATCAACAAGAAGTCTAGACAGAGTTAATGGATGGGAGGTTGGCTCGCATGATGGTCTGGGCTGTGTTTACCACTTCCTGTAGTTTCTTACAGTGCTGGGCAAAGCACTTCCTGTACCAAGCCATTACGTAGCCAGATAGAATGCTTTCTATAGTGCATCTGTAAAGGCTTGTGAGGGTTCTTTTCGACATGCTGAATTGCCTTAGATTTCTGAAGAAGAAGAGGCATTATTGTGCTTTCTTGACCATCACAACAACATGGGGGGTCTAGGACAGATTGTTGGTTATTGTCACTCCTTGGAACCCGACGTTTTCAACCCTCTCCGCCTCAGCACCATTGATGTAGATAGGGATGTGTCCTCCTCCTTGTTTCCTAAAGTTGATGATCAGCTCTTTTGTTTTGCTGACATTGAGGGAGAGATTGTTCGCTTTGCACCTTGTCACCAAGTACTCCTTTATTCTTTGTATTGTTTGACATCTGGCTTAAAATGTTGGTGTCATAGTAAACTTGTAGACGATGTTTGGCTGCACAGTCAGGAGTGTACAGGGAGTACAGTAGCAGGCTGATTGCACATCATTGTAGGGCACCAGTCTTAAAGATTTCCATGGAGGAGGTGCAGTTGTCTATCTTCACTGATTACAGCCTGTGTATCAGGAAGTCAAGCGTCAAGTTGCAGAGGGCAGAGCAGAGACCTAGGTCTTGGAGTTTGGTTATTAGTTTGGCTGGAATTATAGTGTTGAAGGCAGAGCTGTAGTCAATAAGTAGAAGCCTGATGTAGGTATCTTTATTATCCCAATGTTCCGGGGATGAGTGTAGGGCCAGGGAAATGGTACCTGTCCTGGACCTGTTGCACCAGTGGGCAAATTGCAAGGGATTGAGGCTGGCTGGGAGGCTGGAGTTGATGGGAGCCATGACTGACATCTTGAAGCACTTCATAATTATGGAGGTCAAAGCCACTGGGCGGTAGTCATTGAGACATGCTGCATGTGTTTTCTTTGGTAAGGAATGATGGTGGTCTTCTTAAAACAGGTGGGGCCTTCAGATTGTAACAAGAAGAGGTTAATGCTGTCAGCGAATACTCCTGCTAGCTAGTCTGCACATGACAGTGTACTAGATAAGGTGGTCAAAAAAGCATATGACATGTTATGACTTCATTGATTGGAGTATAGTCTGCAAAAATTGGCAAGTCATTGTCATTGTATAGAAGTTTAGTTAGGCCACATTTAGAGTATTGTATACAGTTCTGATCATTATATTATTGTAAGGATATCAGAGCTTTGGAGATGGTACAGAAATGGCATATTGGATGTTGTCTGGTTTGGAGGATACTAGCTATGAGGAGAGGTTGGACAAACTTGGTATGCAGATGTAGGTTTGCTCACTGAGCTGGAAGGTTCATTTTCAGATGTTTCCTCACTGTACTAGGTAACATCTTCCATGAGCCTCCAGACGAAGCACTGCTGATGTTTCCTGCTTTCTATTTATATGTTTGGGTTTCTTTGAGTTGGTGATGTCATTTCCCATGGTGATGTCATTTCTTGTGAAGACATCATTTCCTGTTCTTTTTCTCACAAAACGACATGACCCTCCCTCACTAATATCCTTACATACAGATGAGGAAGGACACCACTTTGACTGGGACAACACATCCATCCTTGGATAAGCCAAACAAAGTTACTCACAAGAATTCCTAGAAGCATGGCATTCCAACTGGAACTCTATCAACTAACACATTGACTTGGATCCCATTTACCATTTCTGAGAAAAAGAACTGGAAATGACATCACCATAGGAAATGACCACACCACAGGAAATAGAAAGCAAAAAATACCAGCAATGCTTCGTCCGGAGGCTCACTGAAGATGTTACCTAGTATAGTGACGAAACGTTTGAAAATGAACCTTCCAGCTCAGTGAGCAAACCTACATCCAGAACCTCAACCTGAGCTACAAATCTTCTCAAAACTCACCAAACTTGGTATATTTTCACTTGAGCGTGCAGGATGAGGGATTATCTGATAGAAATTTATAAAATTATGCTTTTAGCTTAGAGATGCATTATATGTTGGCACAGTCTTGGTGGACTGATGGGCCTGTACCTGTAGCATACTGTTCTTTATTCTTTGTTCTTTAAGCCCATGCAATAGATAGCCAATTACCTGCCCACTTCGTACTAGTTGTTCTAACAAAGCAATTTTCTTAAGCTCAGCTTTTAACATATATTGAAACAAGGCCACAACATCAGCAGGGCTTCTAACCTTGCATTTTGTATCACTCAGTCACGTTGCGTTACCATTCCATGTTAAAAGCCCTGTCCAAAGGGACCATTTCTTATGAAAAGACAACCAAAAATTGATGGTGAACTTTACTGGAGTAACATTAATGTCCTAAAAAAAAAGCTGTCTTTGGGAACCCCAACATATTCTTGCCAACTTTCTCATTTAATAAGCTGTACTTCCATGGAATCAAGCCAAAAAAACCCTTCAAGTTGTTGGGTCAGATATTTCAATTTTCGGAGCAGTGATTGACAGACTGTTTAACCAAGCTGTTGTTAATCTCGTAAACATGCATCTGGTAAGAAAAAAGCAAGAGCTGCTCAATCTAATACCAACATAGGAACAAGAGTAGGCCATTCAGCCCATTTAACTTGATCTGATATTTAACGTGCTCACACCTGAGCATCCATTTCAATGCTGTGTTTCCTCTACATGAAAATAGATGCAAGAGTAGGCCAGATGGCCCTTTGAGCCTGCTCCACCATTCATTATGATCATAATTAATCATCCAAGTCACTAACCTGTGTCCACTTCCCCCTTTTTTTTACCTCAAATGATCCAACTTCTTCTTGAAATGATACAATGTTTTGGCCTCATTTCCTTTCTGTGGTAGTATATTCCACAGGCTCACCACTCCCTGGATGAAGAAATGTTCCTCCTTGCAGTCCTAAATGGTTTGTGCTATATCCTTATATTGTAACCTTCGGTTCTGGATTCCCTGGCCATCAGGAACATACTTCCTGCATCTTCTCTGTCTAGTCTTGATAGGATTGTATAGGTTTCCGAGAACTCCTCGTGCTTCCAAATTACAGCGAATATAATTAAAATTGATTCAACTTCTCCTCATACCTCTCCTGCAATCCCAGGAATCAGTCTGGTAATCCTTCACTGCACTCTCTCCATAGCAAGAGCATCTTTCCTCAGAGCAGAAAACCACAATATTGCAGGTGTGGTCTCACCAAGGTCCTCTATAATTGCAGCACGACACCCCTGTTCCTGTTCTCCAACCTTCTTGCTATGAAAGCCGACATGCCATTTGCCTTCTTTTCCAACTACTGTGCATGCCTGCTTACCACCAGTGACTGGCTTACAAGGGTATCCAGGTCTAACTGCACATTCCGCTATCTCAATTTTTAGCTATTCAGATAATAATTTATCTTCCTGTTTTTGATCCCAGAGTGGATGACTGCACATTTACCCACATTATACTGCATCTGTCATGCATTTGCCCACTCATTCAACCTACCCAAATTGCACTGAAGCATCTCAGTATTCTCCTGATTGTTCTCCCTCCCAGTCATCTTTGTGTCATCTGTACATTTGGAAATGCATTTATTTCCCTCATCTAAATCATTGATAAATATTGTGACTACCTGGTATCTTGGTACTGATCCCTGTAGTCCCCCAGTATTCATTGGCTGCCTTTTGGAAAAATACCAGTTTATTCCTACTCTTTGTTCCCTATCAACTGGTTTTCGGTCCATGACAATGCATGACACAGAGACCCTTTTTTTTTTAATTTTACATGTTAATCCTTTATGTTGGACTTTGTTAAACACCTTCCAAAAATCCAAATAAACCATATTTACTGCTACTCCTCGTCAACTCTATGAGTTACATTCTTGAAAAATACCAATATGATTGCCAGGCATGAATTCCTTTCCATAAAGCCACATTGACTCTGTCCAAACCTATCACTGTTCTCCACGTGCTCTGCTATTAAATCTTTTATAACAGATTTGTGCAATGTCCCCAGCACCCTCATCAGGCTGATTGGTCTATAATTCTTGTTTTCCCTATACCTCCTTTTTTAAATAAAGGTCTGCCAGCCAATCTGTCAGTACCACTCCAGAGTCTATAGAATCTTAAAAGATGACCAGCGATGTATCTGTTATTTCTAACTTCACTTCCTTTCGTACACTGAGATGTGGAAGATTAGGCCCTGAGGATTTATCACCTTCAGATCCATCAATTTCCCCAACACAATTGCTCTACTAAAACTGATTTCCTTTAGTTCTGTTATCTCACCTAATCCTGTGTCCCCAACATTTTTAGCATGTTATTTGTGAACTCAGAACTAAAATATGCATTTAGTTAGTCACCCATTTCTTTTATCCCTCATGATAAATTCCCCGTTTCTGACATTTGTCTACACCGATCTTTTTCTCTTCACATTCTAAGAAATACTTTTACAGTCAGTTTACATATTTCCTCTCCCACACTACTTTCTTTCTTAATGAATTATTTTGCCCTCCTTTATAATTCTAAACTACTCTGCAAGTCTGCCAATTTCTGATAATAGGTGGTAGTGCAGGTATCTCTATCTGTGTTCAAAGCTAATCTTATATCAGGAAGATGCTGCAAATGAATGGGAGCATGGGATTCATTTATTTCATCAACTAGGGATATTTCTCTTTTCCTCAAGGCAGAAGTAAATAGATTTATAGCTTGACAGGGGAAACCATGCTTACTGGGGACAAAAGAAAATGTGGAATTTGAAGCTAATCTATGATTGGTTTGAATTGCAGAGTAAGATTAAGGGGATGAATGGATTACTTCTGCTCCTATTTCATGTTTGTGAGATGATGGAATATTTTTTTTCCCACACCATTCCTATTTCCCTTTATGTCATTGGTATTTAGAATTCTGTCTATCTCTATTTTAAACATACTCAATGACTGAAATTTCACAGATCTCTGGCATAGAACTCCAAAGATTGAAACCCTCTCAATAAACAGATTTTTCCTCTCCCATGTCCTAAACAGCTTCCCGCTTTGCTTTAAATTAGTTTTCAGATGTCCCAAGCAGGGGAAATATCTTCCCTGCATCTACCCTCTCTATCTTTAAGTATATTTTTTTCATTTCATGAGACCACCTCTTATTTGTCAAAGCTCAAGAGAAAGAGGCACAGTTTGCCTAATTTCTCTTTGCAGGACAGTCCAGCCAAAGACAGCTTTGTTATACTCCCTTTCTATGGCAAGAATATTCTGCCTAAAGTAAAAGGAGCAAAACTACTCACAATACTCCAGGTCCAGCCAAACTAAGATTATATGCAATTGATGCAATCTTTCACTCCTCCTGTATTCAAAATCCTCTTGTGTTAAAGGTTAATATATCGTTAGTCTTCCTAACTGCCTGCTGACCTGAATGTTAGCCTTCAATGGCTATTTGATGAGGATGCCCTGACACTTTTTAACCCCTTATAGCTTAATTAATACTTTGCACATCTGTTCCTCCTACCAAAAGTGCCTCACACTTTTCCACCTTATATTCCACCTACTATAACCTTGCCAAATCACGATGTCTGTCCAGATCTTCTTCACAGAATGGGAAACACATAAGGGGGATGTTAATGCTTTGACTCAATTACAGAGCCAAGCAAATCCCACTTCAGGTACGAATGGTTTCCCAACCCACGGCATTGCATCTGAGACTAACAAGTTAAAATTCCATTAAGCAGAGTGCGGAAAGGCGCTATTCCTTCTCTAATGTTGTCCTCACCATATGTTCATTCACATTTCAGGGGAGATATTTGCCTGTAGGAATATGCCAAATTGGAAATAATGAAAGGAAGTGAAAAAAAAAACATACTGTCAAGTTACTAAATGGACAACCAATTTTCTAGCTGGTACCTGGTATGATTTTTTTAAAAATAAGGATACTAAATAAAAGTGGACTTCTAGCTTTTATTTTACTCCCTAATCAAGGACATTAAAGTGCTCTGTGATCAAATAAACCGAAGTCCAATAAATATGTACAGACCAGGGAATAAACCCGAGGCTTTCATTGTCTGGTCCATACAGGGTGGCGGTTTAAACATTGACCCATTTGTTCAATGGATTTAATCTGCATTTTCTACATTTTGTGAAATCCTAAGTTTCACATTTTATGTGAATTCCAAGTGATTTGTAAGTGGCCATTTTTTCAGATTCCATCATTGTCAACTTGAATTAAGTCAGGCCTGTACTTTGGCTGGGGTAATCTGATGTCAACCATTCAGGAAAAAAAAAGTGATTAACAGACATTTTACCTCAAGTGAATTTGTAAGTGTCTAAATTAAATGCTAACTATTAATTTAAGATGAGTTAGTGCAAATAATTGGGATAAATTTGTTACCTGTCCAAGCCTACCAAGGAATAGAATGAGGGTTTTGTAACAAGTGCAAATATTCCTACCTCTGAGCCAGAAAGTTGAGTTCAAGTCCAACCTTTCCCAAATTTGTGTCAAAGCACGTATGGTCAGATTGATTACTCGGAACTATAATAAGGTTGTCCAAACATATTTCAAATCACATCCATACAGATAGGCCTTGCAGACAAAGGGAAGCTGAAGTGGAATCAAGCCTACATTCCAGACCCTTCACCTCATTGGCATATTTTCTAACTGGTGTGTCACCACATTAAATAGCTTGCTAATGTAGTAAAAATAACTTATGCTGTAAATTTAATATGCAATTTTTAATCTCACCAGGATATTTCATAAAATCCATATCAAGTTATCTAGTAGTGTCTATCACATTCTATGACAAACATAAGCAGAGGAATTTTATGCCACCAAAATTGTCTCCAGATTGACTCTTGAAATGTACAATAATGTAAAAATTGAATGGATTACTAATTTTGGTAAAATACTTCAAAAAACCTAAATATGGCAGCTAAGTACTAACAATTTAAATGTACATTAGATATAGTACAGGCATTAATGGAATTTCTGTAACTAACTGCAATTTTTAAAAAATAAATTTGGAGCAATTACAATCATTAAATCATTCAGTGTGAACACCATCACACACCCCTGGCATGAAATCCAATGGCAGCTGGTATCTGGACGGACAGCTAATGTTAAGGAAATGGACTAAACTCAAAGCTGAACAAAACCCTTGGCAAATCAACATTGTGTGGTATTAAAAAAACACAACAAATACCTGGGGGTACTGACAGTAATCTAATCTCTGAGTTTGGAAATTGATTATAAACGATTTACACCTTGTTCTCTTGATGTGTGACATCACCTAAACCATTTCATTAGAGTTCTCAGTTACAAGCACCACTACAGTATATACATTTTACAATGCAGCATACTGGGACTGTTTTTACTTTTGAGAAGAAGAGAATAACAGGGCACATGAGAAAAGTACTCAAAATTGTAAAGGGGTTCAAAATAAATGTTTTCACTGTTGTATTTGAGAATCCAGAACAAGGAGTATAGATTCAAGGTAAGACTAACTAACGTAAACAGGGAATTCAGACAGGATTACTACAGCCAAATGGGGATTAACAAATAGAAGAAACTGTGGGGTTTTGAGTTCCGAGAAAGTTTATAATAGGTGACAGGGAATTGGTATCCTGATTTTTAACCCCACAATGAAAATAAAATGAAGGTCAGGGATAAATAGGTTACCTTTTTTTTTATCTGTTTAACACAAAATTACCCTATTCAGTGAATATGGCTGTACTGTAAATTTTATAAGGTTTTAAGAAGAGGATTATTGAGTCCTGAAGGACTTCCCTATTATTACACTGTAATAACAATTCAAAGAAAGTTTACAGGGCAAATGGGATAACTGTATGAACAGGGCAATGACTATCACCTATCTGAAGATTTCAATGCTACTGTATTTCTTTTTGAAAATAATCATTTATTGTTAAGTAATACATTATAGAATGGAACAAATTTCACTTTGATACTTTTGGAATGTTTTCTTGGAGATGTGTGTGACTTTTTCAAGGCAGTTCTTATTTTTAGCACTTCCAATGTAATATTCATTCTACTGTTGCTTAATCAGTCAAAATCATCTGCAGTGAAATAATAAACAGTTCAATCATTAAGCAATGCAAATAATACTAATAATAAAGAACATTGTGCTAAAACCTAGATTAGTTAGGTAACTTTAATCAAGCAACTTTGTATTAAGCTTTTTTGCATTCTCAAAACACTTCAACAGCTATTCCCATACTATTTGCAGGGCACGGGTTTTGCATGTTGTCTGGAAAGTGGAAATGAAAAATACACTAGGTTTTCTATTTTATCAGCTGAACCAGGATGTGGAAGAATGGATTTTCCGTCAATTCATTCTAGAATCCATTAATGTTAATGCTACTGTTGAAAAATGTAGTTCCATTCAGGTTGGCAGATCTTCTGAATCAGATTGACTACAGCATTCTGATCCATGCTGGGCAACAATAAGTGCCAAAAAGCTTTTAATTTGCATGTTTCATGATTTTTTTTCTCCATCATATTGTCCAATTTTTGTCTCCTGCTGCCAGGCTTCCTCATTTTGCTGTGTGTACCAGATGGTTTGGGTCATGAATTTCTCCACAATCAACATCAATGCAACTCCACCATCAAGCACTGGCAACATATTTTATGGTAAATGGTAACTGCCAGTTTTCTTTTCAATCTCCTGAGATGATGAGCTCCCTTGTGGCCATGATGCTTCATGTTACATCCCAGCTATCAATTGATTATTGGCTCAATAAGGGCAGACAAAATCAAAAGGTGATTCAATGACTGAGATTCATCCTGTCAATCGTGTGTTTTGGCATTGCTGTATTCTACTGCATGAGGCCCTGAGCTTGCTCCATTGAACAGATAACTTGATGCCAGCTAGTACATGAATTGGATGTGAGTAGAGATGGGTGTAGCTGCTCAGTTTGGAATCTTTCAACATGATGCTGAACTGTAAATGGCTGACCATGTGTGACAGTTCAAATTTGGTTTGACACATGCTGCTAAGAGAAGTGATGCTAAACCTTCCTACATTTATACAGTTCAAGGTATTCAGAACTTGCTCAAGTTACTTTCTTTTAAATATATGCACTTTTATTTCATTAACGACCTAAATAGAGTAAAATACAATTCCTAATTTTCTGTAAGAAATTTAGCAAAAATGATCACCAACCATCATCAAGACTGGGTAATGTATGTTTAAGTATTCACCTTTCTGTCTGGGAGCAATATTACTTAAAAAAAAGGTTATTTTGATATAGTTATTATATTCCCTCTCAACAGGCTGTGAACATCCTACATGAAATAAACCAGTACAGCCATTTTGTACAAGTATCATACATGCTGCTTGTAAATTGCTTGGAACAAATTGGCATTAAGCTGGCAGTCTTCTTCAAAAAGCTCACTGAAAGACTGATGTGCGAAATGGAAAAGTAAATAAATCATGATTGCCCTAGTGAGGCGAAGGGTATGGTCTGTTATTGAAGGAGAGCAGAGAGGGTTCTATTCTCCATCTGGTCTGTATTATACCTGACCTGGAAATGCTTGATGCTGACATTGGGTGCTCAAAGTGGAAATATGTGCTGTTCCCTGGTGCTGACATTCCTCATCTCGATAAGCTCAAGAAATCACCAAAAAATAGAAACTGCAGAGAGAAAAAACAATAAAAGCATATCCACTGGGAATGCTACAATGACAAAACATTTCCTGCAATTACCCAGAACCCATTATATTGCCACAGAAGCTGCTGGGTTTAATAACAAAGACCAACCACTAAGACCATGCTCCCAGAGGAGTAATTTCTTTATTGTTACACCTATACTGAAGATTAATGACAATCACTTCTCAAAGACTAATATTTGTCCCTGCAATAAAGTACAAAACCAGCCATTTCTTTTCTCAGCTGTCGTTCTGGTAAAGTCAAGAAGCTTCATCTTTAAGTGTTGCAGCCAGGGCAATAAAAGTCCTATTTTCCAATAATTAAAATACCACCAACAAAACAGAGCACAAAGTTCATCAATGCTCCCTAAATAACCAACTTTTTTTTTAGCCCTTAATCATTCTCAAAATGGAATCCATTTCAATAACAATAGAATTGCTTGTGATTGGCTGAAAACAAACAGTTTCACTGTCTTGCAGCCACGTTTGATCTGATAGAAGAAGTTGGTTAAAGGTTTTACATAATTAATAAGAAAAATTGCTGAATGAAATGAGTTCAGTAGCCCAAGTGGTTCAGATGGACGAAAATAAGTCAAAGGACTTTCAAGTTATTAAAAAAGAGCCTATTGCAAGTATTTTTCTGCAGGTAATGTATCATTTTCATCACAAGTGAGAGGGTTAAAAAATAACTTGTATCGTTTAGACATTCAAGACATCACAAGTTAAGCACAGCCAATGTATTGCTTCAGCAATGTAGTTATTATTGTTATTTATTCCCCAAGGATTGATAACAAGAGGCATAGATTCAAGCGTAATTTGCAAAAGAAGTAATCAAAGTCACTGTAGACCCAGCAGAGGCTGCTCTCTCATTTGAGACAACTGGTGGCAAATTTAACTCAAGGATCATCATGCCTGAGATGGTAAAATTTTTGTTGTGACCCCAAACCAGTGTGGGAACTGAAGGTGTTTTTGTGGTTGGCATCACAAAGCAGCCATCACCAACTGAGCTATGGAGATCTGAGGGTAATTTTTATCATGCAGCGAGTGGTTGAGATTTGAGCGTGCAGTGCAGGAAAATTCATTCAAGTTATGTGGAAAGAAAGAGTATACAGGATTACATGGAGAAGACAATGGAGTGGTACAAGGCAATTGCTCCTTTGGAGAGCTGGTGAAAACATGACACTCAATGGTCTCCTTCTACGCCATAACAATTCTATATTCCTGGTTTTTGCAATGTGTTCTCCTCAAGAAACAAGAAAGGACATACACTAGACTGTTTGATGAACTTTACTTAAAAGACTAAAAATTTTCCCTTGAGTTTTCTGGCTCTTCAGTCAAGAAATGCAATTGGATAGTTGGATGAACTCCATTCTGCTGGGTTTTTATCCATTCTTGAACAGTTGCAGTAGAAGAAATAATTTCCGAGTTTGATGTGTTTTTGCAATCCAAAATTATTCACATTAATATAAGAGCATAACCAGATGTACTGGTAATAAAAAAGTATTATCATCGGGTGCATTTTCTATATTTCTCAGTATATCAAACCTAGACATGAGCAGTTCCAGGGCCAACCCAGGCCTCCTAATTGAATTAAAAGGCTCATCCCAACATAGCTATCAATTTTGACATGGAAGAATTGTATTGTCCTACTGCTGATTCCTATTGGGAAACCAGATGCTTTCACCCAACCTGGTTCTTTCAAGCTGCTGAAAGGACCAGAATCCTTTCCCCTTGCACAAACATGTCAGTTAAGTGGATGGAAGCCTGATCTTTCCACTCCAATGCTGCAAAGCCAACAAAAAAGCTTTGTGATCTAACTACCGCTTAAACTTGAGAGTTACCCATTTAATACTGTTCATTTTGCCACATTATCGGTTCACTTTAAAACTGATTAAAATCATAGCTTGCAACTGTATCTTTTTATGCCATAAAAATGTGAGATGTGGTGAACTTTAATGAGGACAGGAATGAGTGCAAAAGCAAAGAAGTTCTGTTAAACCATTATAAATCACGGTTTATATAGGCCACAGCTGGCACGCTGACCAGATCCAAGCTCCACACTTCAGGTAGGATGTCACAGTTTCAAAGAGGACACAGAGGAGACTTTCCAGAATGGTTTAATAAAGGTGTTCAAAATAATAAGAAGTTTGACAGACTAAATTATATTTGCACCCGATTATATTTGTATCAGCTGAAATATCAGAAACCAAGGAGCACAGATTTACAATGACTGGCAAAACAATTCCAGGAACAAGATAAAGAGAAATATCTTCAGCCAGCAGTGATGAGGGTTTCAAATGCACTGGTGAAAAGTTGATGGAAATGGATTCAATTTGGTGTGTTCCACACCTACAGTGAATAAATAGGATACATTAAAGTACTTGAATAATGTACAAAATGAGTTTCCTGGGAGTTTAACACCCATTCTTCTGCTTAAGCACGCATACTGGTTGTAGTAAATGGGTGATAATGTGGAATAGAGTGAGATTACAGAGGAAGATAAAAATAGGGCCAATCTTTGGCCTGAGAGTTTTTTTGTCGTACTCTATGCTGCCATTCACCTTATTCCCCTCCTCAGCTTCCACATTAAGTCAAATATCATCTCTTTAAAAACTTTGGGGGGAGAGCACTTGACTGAGTGTCACAGAGTCATAGAAATCCACAGCACAGATGAAGGTCCTTCTGCCCATCACTTCTGCACCAGTCACAAACAACTACTGATCTAGTCCAATTCCATTTTTCCGCACTTAGCCCATAACCTTGTATGCCTTGGTATTGCAAGTGCATATCTACATACATCTTAAATGTTATGAGGGTTTTTGCCTCTACGATTCTTACAGACAAGACTTCCAAATTCCCACCATGTCTCCTCACACCTGAGGGTATTCTCCATAGTTATACAACATGTGTCAGAAAGAGATTTACTTTAAGGGCTACTTACACATAATAATGGATATTACTTGCACCTCTACCTTGCAGCCACACAGGTATGGATACAATGTGAAGTTCAGTTTCGTGGCAAAAACATAACTGGAGGTAGAGTTCCGGGCATCTGCTAAGAATGTGTAAAAGGTCCCACAGTTAAATAGTCATGCATTGTAAATACTGTATATAACAAATGTAGGATGAGAGCATCCAAAATGTATATTTTGTGTGCTGCGCAAGAAATATCGTGATACTTGAACCAACCTCAATGGACCAGCTGAGGTCTCTAACATACTTGTGAAGTTGAAATCATTTACTTCAAGATTTTTAGTGTACTGGTGTAGGTTTGCGTCTCTCCCAAGCAGTTTGGGGTGGCACGGTGGCACAGTGGTTAGCACTGCGGCCTCACAGCGCTAGAGACCCAGTTCAGTTCCTGCCTCAGGTGACTGACTGTGTGGAGTTTGCACATTCTCCCCATGTCTGCGTGGGTTTCCTCCAGATGCTCTGGTTTTCTCCCACAGTCCAAAGATGTGCAGATCAGGTGAATTGGCCATGCTAAATTGCCCGTAGTATTAGGTGAAGGGGTAAATGTAAGGGAGTGGGTCTGGCTGGGTTGTGGGTCAGTGTGGACTTGTTGGGCCGAAGGGCCTGTTTCCACACCGTAAGTAATCTAATCTAATTCAGTTGGACTAGACTTCTGTGTTTTCATGGACTTAAGTGTCAAACATAACTGTCTTTCTGAGATGTGCTTGCTCCAACGGGACCCCAATACTGATAGCTAAGAATGCTGAGGCACTTGATGTTGCTCCTTCAACCTATTATAACTTCTGTACTCTTGTTATAAAATTCACATTTCTACAAACCCTTAACCTTATAAGAGCTAGTTTCAAGGCCAAAAGAATACAATCTCAGCTGACTGCAAGTATTTGAGCTCCCAGCACAAGTGTTACAAATGTTAAAACCTTGTTTGTTTAATTTTAATGAGGTAGGCCACAGTATCTGAATGTGGTCTGTTTCCAATCACCTTTGTAGATATTAAACATGATTGAATGAATGAATGAATGAATTAGCTTTATTGTCGCCTGTACTCAAATGAGTACAGTGAAAAGTTTACAAGTCGCCACTTACGGCGCCACCTTAGGTACAAAGGTACCTTAGGTAAAGGTTCTTCAGTACCATTCTTAGGAAAAAGAAATAGGAAAATAAATACATTAAAAAAATGAAAAAAGGAAATTAAAAAATTGAACAATAAATATAAGGACAGATAATCAAATGTGCCCTGGAATGTGATAACACCAGGATGCTCTCCTGATCCAAACCAAACTAAAAGATTGAAGACAGGCAACATAAATACACAGTAAAATTCTATGGCTTTAAGATTAGCGAGAGCTAGCTGTATATAAGCACAATCATTGGAGGGGTAGGACAGGTTAAAAAAACTTGTTAAATAGACAAATAGCATACAAAAGCAAGGAAATGATATAAAACATTGGTTTGGCCTCAACTGAAATATTGTGTACAATTCTGGGCATCATCCTTTAGGGTGAAGTGTCAGTGCAGAAAAGATCTATCTCTGTGATTCCAGTCATAAGGGACTTCTGTTAGAAGTGGATAAATCGGAACACCTGGGGTTGTTGCTTGAAATAGAGGAGGTTGAGACGGTATTTGATAAAGGTGTTCAAAATCATGAGGGATCAAGATAGAGAGGAAATATTTCCATTGGCAGAAGAATCACTAGAGGATGCAACTTCAAAGTGACTGACAAAAGACTTAAAGGCAACATGAGGAAAAGCTTCTTTACATAGTGAGAGATTAGAATATGGATGAACTGCCTGAAAGAGTGGCAGAGATAAATTGAGTCATGGCTTTCGATGGAAAATTGGATGACTACCTGAAGGGAAAGAAGTTTCCAGGATACAGGGTGAGGGTGGGAAGTGGAACAAGCCAACTTTGCTCTTGGGTAGAATGATCTCAAACTACACTGGATTCCATCAGCATTGCAACCATTTTATGTTTTAATTTTATGGTTGCTTGGCAATTGTTAATGTTGGGATTTTATATAAATATAAATATTGAAGTCTTACAAGAAAGAGAAAAAGAAATATACAAAGAATTGCAATATTTCGCAGCTTTGATAGTCTCAGCGTGCCCCAAAGTCTGCTCAGGTTAGCCTCCAAAATTCCCTCAACAAAATACATTTGAAGCCACAGTGGGAGAGGAGGTAACTCCAGCCATAAAGTCAGTTTCTTCCTCATGTATAATCTGTCTTGTCATGAGTTTATTCTAACTTAATAAACCTGCAGGGAGATGTAAAAGAAAATGCAAAATATTTAATAAAATTGAGCCCTTTGAAATTGTTGCCTGACACCTGAGCATTATCTAACAATACTCTCTAAAGACGTTATGCTTGCATTATAATTCACCTTAATTAATCTAGATAAACTGAATCCTTTAGATATCTTCCCATGACCTCAACAGCCCAAGAGCTATCATAGTTCATATTATTTTTGACCATCTGTCTCTGCTATTAACCTTATAAATTCCAACCTAGTTCTCCAACTGATATTTATCCAATTCCTTCTTTAAGGAATCTACTGCATTTCATGGAAGCCTGTTTTGCATATCCACTATGCTGCAAGAAAAATACTTCACCAAAACTTTTATTACTTTTAATAAATTTGGTTTCTGCTTACATTCTACAACTCAATGACACAATGAAGTTCAGTAATATACATATAACTATATTATTTATGCCTTTCTGAATTGATCAGAACCAAGTCGTATCCACTGTTTGCTTTGTTGAACAAAAGACAAAATTAAATTTGCAAATCTCTAATAAATTAAAGCTTTGTGTCCATGAACATTATTATTCTTCTCTTAGCTTTCTTCAATGTATCGAAGTTCTCTTAAACGTAGCATCATTATAATGCTGTGTAATATACAAACAAAGGCCAATGCATATAGAACATAGAAGATAGAACATTACAGCGCAGTACACCCCCTTCAGCACTCGATGTTGCATTGACCTGTGAAATCAATCTGAAGCCTATCTCTACACTATTCCATTCTCATCCATATGCCTATCCAATGACCATTGAAATGTCCTTAAAGTTGGCGAGTCTACTACTGTTGCAGGCAATGCGTTCCACACCGCGATTACTCTCTGAGTAAAGAAACTACCTCTGACATCTGTTCTATATCTATCATCCCTCAATTTAAAGCTATGCCTTCTCATGCTAGCCATCGCCAGCTAAGGAAAAAGATTCTCACTGTCCAACCTATCTAAACTGCTGATTATCTTATATATCTCAATTAAGTCACCGCTCAACCTTCTTCTCACTAACAAAAATAGCGTCAAGTCCCTCAGCCTTTCCTCACAAGACCTTCCCTCCATACCAGTCAACATCCTAGCAAATCTCTTCTGAATCTTTTCCAAAGTTTCCACTTCCTTCCTCTAATGTGGTGACCAGAACTGTACACAATACACCACATGTGGTTACACCAGAGTTTTGTACAGCTGCAGCATGACCTCATGGTTCCAAAACCCAATCCCTCTCCCAATAAAAGCACACATCGCCTGCCTTCTTAACAACCCTATCAATCTGGGTGGCAACTTTCAAAGATCTATGTATCTGGACAACAAGATCTCTCTGCTCATCCACACTACCAAGATTTTTACCATTAGCCCAGTACTCTGGATTCCTGTTGCTCCATCCAAAGTGAATAAACTTGCACTTTTCTGCATTAAACTCCATTTGCCACCTCTCAGCCCAGCTCTTCAGCTTATCTATGTCCCTCTGTAACCTAAAACATCCTTCAGCACTATCCACAAGTCTACTGACCTTAGTGTCATCTGCAAATTTACTAACCCATCTTTCCACACCCACATCCAGGTCATTTATAAAAATGACAAACAACAGTGGACCCAAAACAATTCCTTGCAGTACCCCACGAGTAAGTGAACTCCAGGAAGAATATTTCCCATCAACCATCACCCTCTGTCTTCTTTCTGCTAGCCAATTTCTGAACCAAACCAAATCACCTTTAATTCCATGCCTCAGTATTTTGTTCAATAGTCTTCTATGGGGAACCTTATCTAACTCCTTACTGAAATTCACATACACCACATCGACTGCTTTACCCTCATCCACCTATTTGGTCACCTTCTCAAAGAAGTCAATAAGGTTTGAGAGGCATGACCTACCCTTCACAAAACCATGTTGACTATCCAAAATCGACCCATTCCTTTCTAAATGATTATAAGTCCGATCTCTTTCACCCTTTCCAACACTTTTTCTACAAACCATGTAAGGCTCACTGGTCTATAATTTCGAGGGTTATCTCTACTCCCCTTCTTGAACAAGGAAACAATATTTGCTATCCTCCAGTCTTCTGGCACATATGTAGTTGAAAGTATGAGGTTTCTGCATTAATTAATTAATTTTGCATTTTCAAATAGCAGCAGCAACTGAAAGAAATGCAAGTCATGGATGGACCTCTAACACTGTATCACTGTTTCCCAGAATCCAATTTCCCCCTTTCAGTTTGGCACGTTGCTAAAAATGTGAATTTAATCCACAAAAGATGTGGGCTATTAGTGGGGTAATGGTAATATCAATGGATATTAGCAATTTAGATTCTAAATCACAAGTAATCCAGGACCCCAGAAAGCTCTCAGGATATAGGATCAAATGGTGAAATTAGAATCAAAAGCTAAACTACCGAACACCATGTAACAATTGGCAATCATCCTTAAAAAAAATCTCCATTCACTAACATCCTTCAGAGAAGGATCCTTATGTAATCTGCCCTACATGCGACTCCAGACTCAATGTGCTTGTCTCTCAAATGGCACCAAAGCCACATCGTTACATTATCCTGCCAGGAAGCCTAAACAAAGAAAAGAAACTATCTGGTTCACTCGGAATGAAATCAGAAATGAAAACATTTGCCCTGTCAAATCTACAAAATCCCCCTTACCAACCTCTAAGGACTTGTGTCAAAATTCAGGGCATTTGTCACAGACTAGTCAAGTCTTACATAGCCCTACTCACAGAATCATACCCATTGACTTTATTTGGATATATCACTAGAGGTGGCAGGCAACACAGTGAGTTACAGTTGGAAAGGAGTTGCCCTGCAAGTCCTCAGAACATCCAAAACATTGACTCTCCTGCTCCTCAGTTGCTGCCTGATTTGCTGTGCTTTTCCAGTGACACACTTTCTGAGTCATGGTATCTGGCCAAACCTGGGCAAGGAAACCCATTGTTTATTATCACCGTCGGCCTACTTCTCAACTGACAGTCGAGAACTCCTCCTCCCTGTTGAATACCACTTGGAAGAAGCACAGAGGCTCCCAATGTCCATCACCAAGATTGGCTTGGCAGCAACTATACAACTTGAGACTGAGTCTGTGACATGAGGTGAATGAATTAAGAAGAAAGGAAAAACTATTGAACCTTGTCCTCATCAATCAACCTGTCACAGATGTGTTTGTCCATCACAGGATAGGTAAGAGAGAGACCACCACACAGTCCTTGTGGAGAAACACACCTGTTTTCACAATAATGATACTAGCATGCTGAATGGGATAGACTTCAGACAGATCTAGCAACTCAAATAGGTCAGCAGCAGCAGAATTATATTCAACCACAATCTATAATGTCATGTCCTGGCATATTTCCCACAATATCATTATCAACAAGCCCAGAGTTCAACCCTGGTCCAAAGAGGAATGCAGGAGGACATGCCAGGAGGAGCGGCAGGCATATTGAAAAATGAGATGTCAACCTGGCGAAACTTTAACACAATACTACATGTGTGTCAAACACCCGAAGCTGCATATAACAAGCAATCCCACAACCAACAGATAAAATCCAAGCTCTGTGTCCCTGCCACATCCAGTCATGAAAATGGCGATCAATTAAAAAACTCACCAGAGGAAGAAGTCCATAAATATCTCCACTCACAATGGTGGAGGAGTCCAGCACATTGATGCAAAAGGCAAGGCTTCGCATTCGCATTCACATTCATCTTCAGCCAGGAGTATGCAATGAATGATCCAGCTCAGCCTCCCGCTGATTAGCCAGCATCATGGATGCCGATTTGATTCAATCTATATGATATCAAGAAACTCAAGGCTTTGGACACTGCAATAGCTATGGGCCCTGACCACAACACAGCAGTGGTACTGAAGACATGTGCTCCATCACAATCATGCTTCTAGCTAAACTGTTCCAGGACAGCTACCACAATGGCATCCACTAACCAGATGGAAAATTGTCCAGGTATGTGCTATCCATAAAAAGCAGAACAAACTCAACTCAGCCAATTACTATCCATCTGTCTACTCTTGATCATCAGTAAAATGATGGAAGGGTTATTCATATGCTATCAAAGCTACTCTTGCAAAAAAGTAACCAACTCACCAACATTCAGTCTGGGTTCTGCCAGCTCCTGGCCTTGGTTCTAACATGGACAAATGTGCTGAACTCCAGATATGAGGTGAGAGTGACTACTATTGATATCAAGGCAGCATTTAACTGAGTATGGCCTTGCAAAACTAGAGATAATCAGAATTGGGGCAAACTCTCTCCTGGTTGGTGTCATACCTCGCGCAAAGGAAGATAGTTGTGGTTGTTGGAGGTCAGTCACCTCAGCTCCAGGATATCTCTGCAGGAATTCCTAGAATAATATCAGAGGCCCAACCATCTTCCCTTTCTTCATTAATGACCATCCCTCATAAGATCAAAGGTAAGGAAGTTCATCGATGATTGCACAATGTTCAGCACCTTTCGCAACTCCTCAGATACTGAAGCAGTCCACGCCTAAATGCAATGAGGCCTGAACAATATCCAGTAATTTCCATGCCACATCAAGTATAAAGCAATAACCATCTCTAACAAGAAACAATCTAACCACTGCCCTGTGAAACTCAATGGCATTAACATCACTGAATTTCCTACTATCAACATGCTGGAGGTTATCATTGACCAGAAACTGAATTGGACTGACAACACAAATACTGAGTCTACAAAACTCTACAAGAGGCTATGAAAATCATTGGGAGAACTCACCTCCTGAACCCATGAAAACTATCCATCATCTACAAGACCCAAATCAACAGAGTGAAAGGATATTACCCACTTGCTTGGAAGGGTGCCAATCCAAAAGCACTGACAAAGCCTCATGCCAACCAGTTAAAAGTAGCCCACTTCATCGGCGCTTCCCCACCCCCCCCACCCCCAACCATCACATTCAACATCCATTTCCTTCACCACCAATGATCAGCAGCAGTAGTGTGTACCATCTACAAAATGCACTGCAGTAACTAATCAAGGTTACTTCAAAAGCACCTTCAAAACTCGGGACTTCCACCACCTTGAAGGACAAGAGCTGCACATGCACAGGAATATCACTATCTGCACATCCGCCTCCAAATCCTATCCTATGTCACCGTCCTTCCTTATTGTTGGCCAAATTCCCTGAAATCCCTTCCCAACCACAAGGATTGCAGGATGTTAAGAAGGAAGTTCATCCCTACCTTTTACTGAACAATTAAATATCGATAGTAAGTACTAGCGAGCCCATGATACTCCCAACCCATGAACAAATAAAAAATCTCTCGAGTTCTTGAAGTGCATCATGTACTTGATCATCATTGTTACCATAACTTCATACTTATGCTTTAGGGGAGTTTTTGATCTGTGCTAGCCACCTATCATAATAACACAGTTTAAATTGGGAATGCACTTTCTAAAGAATTCTAATTCACACCATAGTACTCCATGCTAGAGTGCACTGTACTTCAAAACTGCCACATAATGTAATTACTTATTAGTGCAGATTGGCTTTATTTTTGTTTTTCTTTTCATGTCATTTGTCTGAAAACATAACTGGCAGGACTTTTACTGGGTGTATTTTTTTGTGGGAATAGAATGCACTGGGAGTACAACAGGAAATGCTTCACAAGAATAATGCTGAAGAATTTTCTCATGTGAAAAGCTTGACAGAGACCAGAACACAATATTCACAGTCCACTATCATTTTTCACACAATGACTGCTTAACTGAAGAGCTAATACACAGGCAGGATTGTGCAGACTTGCTGTCTCTCAACCAATGTTTCCCTCTTGGAAAAATGTAAAACATAATCCTGCCAAAACTGACATTTTAGAATCTCCAGTTTAAAGCATGGTATATAAGAACAACTTACTTTTCTCTGCAGATCTAGTTCAATTGTGGAAATGTTAGCAGACCCAATTACACAATTCATAATCCTGTTGTTGTAAGTTATGATTATAAGCAGAGTTGTCACCAAGCCTTTTAAAAAAATAACTTATCAGCCATGAATTCTTGAGTCAAAACTAAAAAAGTAAGACTTCACTTTTGCATGTATTCTTCAATTTCTATTTATCTTTACTGACATTCTGAACTTTGATTAAAGACAGAATATTTGGGGGGAGGAAGGAAAGGAAATCTGATTTCTGAACTGTCTGAATTATTTAGCTAGTCTGTTAACTGGTATTCCTTGTTTATTGAGGACCGATTTCTAAATTACCTGATCCACACAGTCAATATTTTTCAGTTCTCATTAGGGAGTTGTTGTTTCACTGGCTGGTTATAGCCCGTATGTTACTCTTTTCTCTTTTACTTTGAGAAAAGGACAATGTTGATTTTTGTGGCAGGCCTTAGCCCATGGACTCTTGTATTCTTTTTTTTATATGTGTCTTCTCTGCTATTTTTGGTGTTTGGACTGAGCCCTTGTGAGAAAATACATTCTTAACAGATGAGCTGTTCCTGTGGATAGGCCTGGCCCTGGGATTTAGGCCTCTGCAAAGCTTGAACACCTGTGTGTGTGCTGGGAGGTGACCACTTGCTGCATCTTGGAGTTCAGGAGTAGACCAAACCCCCTGTGAATTAACTGTACCTTTATAATGTACTATGCTCCTGTGAATGGGCCAGACTGTATGGAGACTGAACACCTGTGTGCTGTGCATTAGCTGCCTTCATAAGTGGACTCTGCCCTTGGTTGTGGACTCTGTTTTTAGCAATGTACTCTGCAGTTCAGAGTGGACTCCATTTCTGACAAGACACATTATATATTGGAGTGTACTTTGTTCCTGGGAATAGACTCCACACTTTAAAGAGAACTGTTTATGATCATGGACTCTGTACCAGAAAGGACTCTGTTTGCTTATAATTGACTCTGTCTTGTTGCTTGTTGGAGTTACCAGCTGCACTGTCTTGTATGTCCCTGGGTCTGGCAGGCCTTACTGTGAGCTGGGAGGGTCATAGGTCGTCTGAGAGCCAGAGAGTGAGTAGACCTTCCTGTTGTCCCAAGAAGGGGTAATTGGGAGGGGCAGTCCCAGAGGTGGTCAGACGGTGCATAGGGGCAAGCCGAGATTCGGAAGGCTTCTGGGCTGCCCTGCACGTTGTTGTCTCAGGGAAGGGGACAGGCTGTGCTAGAGGTGGCCACAAGGTGTGTCAGCACAGCTGGATAGTGCATCGGGATGGGCGAGAGCCCGATGATACGTAGGGTCAGATCAAGACCTGGAAAGCGGGTAGGCTGTCCTCAGCACTGTCAACCTGGGCAGGTACTGGGGCAAGTTGTCCTAGAGGTGGCTGGTAGATGTGAAGGGCAGTTAGGGAAGCTGGAAGGTGCGTAGGCCGTCCTGACCACTGTCATCCTGGGAGTGTAGGGGAAACAGGACAGGCTGCCCTACAGGTGTCGGAAGGTGTGTCAGGGCAAAGCAAGAGCCGGAAGGGGCATAAGAGTGGTCTGCCTTAGAGTGGCTGAAGGGGGGCAGGGATGAGTGGGTTGATGGGAAGTCTGTTTTTTATGTAATTGGACTGTCTTATATGTACTTGTTATTGTTTTGTGATGATAGAAAGTGGGATTTGAGATTTGTCCTCATTTCCTGAAAACTAGTTGAAAGGTGGGGTTTGGGGCCTGGCTTTGCTGCTCCTTTCCCTTGTAAAATTGCTGTGTCTTTGTATACAGCTGTTTAATGTTAACTTTTATAAACTGTGTATCATTTAATAAAATTTTAAAAAACAGGAGATTTAGAGTTTCCTCAATTTTAGGAACTAAAAAATATAGGAAAAAGCAACGACTGCAGATGCTGGAAACCAGATTCTAGATTGGAGTGGTACTGGAAAAGCACAGCAGGTCAGGCAGTATCTGAGGAGCAGGAAAATCGACGTTTCGGGCAAAAGCCCTTCATTAGGATGAGAGGCAGAGTGCCTACAGGATAGAGAGAACTAAAAAATATAACCAGGAGATTTGAAGTCTCCTGAGTTTAGGACACTGATTCTGGGCTGATTGGGTCACAGTCAGTGTGTGCTGCTAACCTGAGCCAATTCGGAAAGCTCTGGCTGACTGATATAAGCAGGAGGAGATTCAGTCTCCTCAATTTAGGAAACTGTAATACCAGCCAGCATAGAGTCAGTCAGTGTGGTACTGTTGCTGTTGGGTTTTTTTTGTGTGGGGGGGGGGAAACCAACCTGATTCCTGAACTGGCTGAGTTACTTAGACAGTTTGTTAACTGGTATTCCTTTAATGAGGACTGATTTCTAAATTGCCTGATGCACACAATGTGTCGCAGGTAGAATTCGGTTCTCATTAGTGGACTGCTGTTTCACAGGCTGGTTGCAACCTGTGTGGTACTCTTATCCCTTTGTCATTTTTCTCAAAGTAAATGTTGATTTTGTGGCAAGGCTTAGCCCTTGCACTCTAGTTTTTTTTAATATGAATTTTCACTGTGTTTTGGTGTTTGGACTGAGCCCTTGTGAGAAAATACATCTTATCAGATGAGCTGTTCCTGTGGGGAAGCCTAGCCCTGGGGCTGGGCCTCTGAAGATTGAACACCTGTGTGTGTGCTGGGAGGTGAGCACGTGCTATATCCTGCCTTTGGGAGTGGACCAAAACCCCTGTGGGTTAACTGCACCTTTACAATGTATGTGTTCCTGTGAGTGGGCCTGGTTCTCCAAGGATGGGCCAGGAATCTATGGAGACTGAACACCTGTGGGCTGAGCATTTGTTGCCTTCAGGAGTGGACTCTGCCCTTGGTTGTGGATTCTGTTTTTTAGCAATGGATTCTGCAGGTTGGAGTGAACTCCATTTCTGACAAGGCACTCTGTATACTGGTGTGGTTTCTGATCCTGGGGAATGGACTCTACATTTTGAAGAGAACTGTTTGTGGTAATGGACTCTGTCATGTTGCTTGTTGGTGTGATCGCATGCACTGCCTTGTCTCTGGGTCTAGCACGCCTCTCTGTGAGCTGGGAGGGTCACAGGTCGTGCTGAAAGCTCCCACATGGAGATCTGGAGGGTGGGTAGGCTGGCCTGTGAACCTGAAGGTGTGTAAGCCACCCTGATGCTGGTCTCTCCAAGAGTTAGATGCTGGGTAGGCCATTCTGAGTGCTGTTGTCCTAGCGGTGGTTGGAAGGTGTGTCAGGGTGGACCGAGAACTGGAAGGGGTGGACTGCCTTAGCATGGCTGGAAGGTGGGAGGGATGGTGGGTTGCTGAGGGGTCTGTATTTTATGTAATTGGACTGTCTTATATGTTTTGTAATGATGGAAAGTGGGATTTGAGGTGTGTCCTCACTTCCTGAAAACTGGTTGAATGGTAGGGATTAGGCCTGGCTTTGCTCCTCTCCCTTGTAAAATAGCTGTTTCTCTGTATACAGCTGTTAATGTCAATTGTTTTGTAAACTGTATTGTTTAATAAAACTTAAAGAAACAGAAGATTCAGTATCTTCAATTTTAGGAGACTGTGGCTCATCCAGCTCAGAATGTGTTACTACTGCTGTTGGTTTCTGTTTTTTTTTTGGGGGGGGGGGTGTAGGGGTGTATATCTTATTCCTGAACTGGCTGGATGACTTAGAAAAAGGAATACTAGTTAACAAACTGGCTGTGAGGATTGATTTCTAAACTGCTTGATCCACACAGTCAATGTGCTTCAGGTGTAACTCCAGTTCTTAATAGGGAACTGTTCTTTCACTGGATGGTTACAGCTTGTGCTCCTCTGTCCTTTTCTCAAAGTGAACGAAAAATGTTTTTTTTTTGTGTAGCAGGGCTTAGCATTTGCACCTTTTTTTTTGTATATTTTTTCCACTTTTTTTGGTGTTTAGACTGAACCCTTGTGAGAAAGTACATCTTAACAGTTGAACTGTTCCGGTGAGTAGGCCTGACCCTGGGTTTAGGCCTGTGTAGAGACTGAATAACTGTGTGTGTTGGGAGGTTAGCACTTGCTGCATGCTGGAGGTTGGGAGTGGACCAAACCCATGTGGGTTAACTGCACCTTTTCACAATGTACTGTTTTCCTGTGAGTGGGCTGAATTCTTTCTGGATGAGTCAGGACTGTATGGAGACTGAACACCTGTATGCTGTGGGGTGTGCATTTGTTTCCTTCAGGAGTGGACTCTTTTTAGCAATAGATTCTGGTACAAAGGTGAGATGGATGGGTGGGTGTACTGTGGGTGGGGGAGGAGGGTGGTCAGTCCGTATTCTATGCACTGTTTCCAATGTAATTGGACTGTCTTGTGTTACTGTTTTTGTGGTGATTGAAAGTGGGATTTGAGGTTTGTCCTCATCTCCTGAACTGGTTGAACAGTAGGGTTTGGGGCCTAGCTTTGCCACTTTAGGCAAAAGTGAGGACTGCAGATACTGGAAATCAGAGTTTAGATTAGAGGGGTGCTGGAAACTCACAGCAGGTCAGGCAGCATCCGAGGAGCAGAAAAATCGATATTTCGGGCAAAAGCCCTTCATCAGGAATGAAGGCAGGGAGCCTCCAGGGTGGAGAGATAAATGGGAGGGGGGAGTGGTGGGGGAGAAGGTAATAAAAGTGCTGTTTCTCTCTATCCAGCTGTTAATGTTAACTGTTTTGAAAACTATATTTTTTACTAAAACAAACAAAATATAACCAGGAGATTTAGTTTCAGTTTAGAGGACTGATACTGTGATGGATGGGCCACAGTCAGTGTTACTGCCACTGTTGGTTTCTGCTTTTTCTGGGAAACCTGATTCCTGAACTGACTGAAATTATTTTGTCTATTTGTTGGCTTTTTTTTTTCTTTTTAATTGAGGATTGTGTAGATGAGGCAGTTTAAAAATCAATGTGTTTCAGGTGTAACTCCATTCTCATTGTTTCACTGGCTGGTTATAGCCTGTTACTCTCTTCTTTCTCTTTGAGAAGAGGACTATGATTTACAGGCAGGGCACAGCCCTTACACTCTGGTTTTCTTGTGAATGTGTTTTCACTTGTTTAGTGTTTGGACTGAACCCCTGTGAGAAAATAAGTCTTTCCAGATGAGCTGGCTCCACATGGGTAGACCTGGCCATTTTGTAGGTGACTCGGCCTCTGTAAAGATTGAACACCTTTTGTGTGCTGGGAGGTGAACACTTGCTGTATCCTGGAATGGATTCTGCATTGTGGAGTGGACCAAACCCCTGTGAGTTAACTGCACCTTTTACAATGGTTCCTGTGAGTGAGCCTAGCCCTTTTTGGATGGACCAGGCCTCTGAAGAATGAACACCCGTGTGTGGTGTGGACTCTGGGTTTGGGACTGGACCAAACCCTTATGAATTGATTGCAGGTACACAATGTACTGTGTTCCCAAGTAGCCCTGGTTCTCCCTGGAAGGGCCAGGCCTCTGGAGACTGAACATCAGTATATGATGGGCGGTTAGCATTTGCTACATCCTGGAGTTTGGGTGTGGACTCTGTACTGGAAGCTTTATTGAGGGTTTTGTGAATTGTTATTGTATGTGGGTTTGTAATTGTTTGAGTGGGCTAGTTGTATGTGGGGTGGCTGGGACCTGGAGGGTCAATGATCAGCCTGGGGAAAGTGGGCTGGGTGGGGGTCTGCTAGTATGCAGGGTGGCTGGGGGCTAGGCAGCCAACGGCATGCTCTTGGGAAAGCTGGTCAAGGGAAGGTCAGCCAATGTGAAGGCTGGCTTGGGGCTGGAGGGTCAATGACCGACATGGAGGAAAGCAGGCTGGGGGGGGGGGACCCGGTCAGTACGTCTGGTAGAAGGGACCAGGCAACTGATACTTACTTTCCTGCGAGGATGCTAGTAAAGGGCAAGCCGGTCAGTATGTAGGGAGGCTGAGCCAGGCAGCCGATGGCAGCCCATAGGAAGGCTGGCCAGGGAGGACCAGTCAATATGCTGGGAGGCTGGCCAGGAGAAAGGGTCAGTCAGTATGCGGGGTGGTCGGGTGCTGGAAAGCCGACAGCCCGACTGTAGGAAACCACATCGGGGTGGTTTGGTTGGGGGGGGGGGGGGTTAGTACGCGGGGTGATCCTGAGTTGGTGGGCGCATCCGTCTTGGAAGAAACTGGGCTGGGGAGGGGCAATCAGTACTTGGGGCAGTCGGAGGCTGGAAGGCCAACAACCAGCTCGTAGTAACGTGGCCTGGGGTAGTTTGGTCAGCACATGGGGGAGCTGGGTGGTTGATGACCAGCCTGGGGAGGGTCAGTCAGGATGCAGGGCGGCTAGAGACCAGAAGGCTGACTATTGTTCTGCAGGAAAGCTAGCCAAGGACTGTCTGATCAGTGTGTGGTGTGATAGGTTTCAGATGTCTTTGTTACAGCTATACTGGGTCTGTGTTCTATGCATTGCTTCTCATTTGATTGCACTGTCTTGCCCACTTGTTCCTGTTATCTTTGTTGAATGGAAGTGGGATTTGAGGTTTCTCCTCATCTCCCTGAAAACTGGTTGAACGGTGGGGTTTGGCTTTGCTGCCCTTTCCCTGTAAAAAGTTTTTTTTTTGTGAACTGCTTTGTTTGTTGTCAACTGTGTATTCTGTACTGTTTTTAAAATAAAAAATACAACTAGGAGATTAGCATCTCCTCAGTCCAGGTGACTGACTCTGACTGTGGCTAGCCAGCTCAATGTACTGTGCATAAGTAAAGAGTGACCTGTTGACAGGATACCAGCCTCAATGCAATTATTTCACCCTCTCTGGACATTAGTGGCCCAGGGGTTTTTCCCAACAACCAACAACTGCATCATGATCATTATTGTACTCTTAATTTCAGATGCTTATTGAATACAAATTCCACCATTTTGTGGTGGGACTTGACCCAGGTCCCTAGAGGATTATCTGGGTCTCTGGATTAACAGTCCAGCAACAGTACCATAAGGCCACTACCTCCCTGAGATCTGAATTAGAGGTGCAGGCGACAGGCTAGCTCCTTACTATTTGAGGATTTCCAAATGAAGGCAGTAAGGTCAGGAGAAGCATGAATTAAAAAGTGGTAAATTCAATTTGAAATCATGCACAGGCGGGCCAAACAAAATGAAGAATGACACTGTCACGATAAAGGAAAAAGGAGGTAAGTAGGTACAAAATAATGTCACTTCAAATGTGACAATTGTTAAACTTCCCCAGAATAAAGTTAGTATGTTATGCTTTAGTGAGATCAAATATTTTAGTTTTATTTATGGAAGGATGTGAATTCATTGCACATGGTTCAAAGGGGCTTTACTAGATTAATATTGGAAATAAGTCTCTTGAGACTAGCTTGAATAGGCTGGGCTTGTTTCCATCACAATTTAGAAAAGAGGGGAATGACAACTGAAGTATAAGATCCTGAATAGTCTTGACAAGGGGGGTGTGGAATGATGTTTCTTCCTGTGGATTAGTCCAGAACTATGGAAAAATATTAAGTTGGGGGTCATGCTTTTTGGTCAGATGAGGAACATATCTTTCATCTCAATTGTACAACTCTGTACTCTCTAACTCAGAAGTTGTTGGAGACAGGTAATTAAGTATTTAAGGCTGAAGTAGATTTTTAAGTTAGGAAGCAAAGGTTGTCAGGGATGGATGGGATTGTGGAATTTGAAACTCCAATGAGCCATGATCTTATTGAATGGCAAAGCAAGCTTGAGGGCAGCGTGGTCTACTTCTGCTCAGAGTTAGTGTCTTCATGTAACTGGGTTATAGTTAGGATTATAACTGATGAAACGCAGCACTTATTCCATATTTCTTTGGCAGCAAGAATTTGACTGGGAAGCACTAACTTTTATCACCTTGTTTGAAAAGGAAGAAATGTACTGAAAAGTAATTACTTGTCAGCTTAACCTTGGAATTCTTCAATAATTCGCATAACAAGGAACAACATTAATCGCCATTTAGGAAATCACACACCAATCATTCGGTATGGGTTTGTTTTGGCAAATTCCTGTTTGATGTAATCTATGTGGATTGAGATGAGGTCCGACATGGCAATCTGCTCAAAAAATCAGAACCCCCAAGGGATCCAAGGTAAGATAGTAAGCCAATTCAATTTTGAATCGGTGGGTGGGTTGTTTCCTGGGCTCATGGATAGATTCCTTCCTTTTTAGGGTGGTAAGGAATAGTGTAGCTCTGATTTTTGTCACTGGACTAGTAATCTAGAGGCAGGTGATGGAATTTAACTTAAACTTGGAATTTTAAAGCAGTCTATTAATAAAGTCAAAGTAATGATCTATGGATCATCATTCATCACTTCTGGTTCACTGCCCTTTACAAAAGACAGTCTGATGTCCTTACATTGATCTGGCCATCATGTGATTCCAGACCTATATCAACATGTTTGACTCTCAAATGGCTTGGCCATTTGATTGTGACAAAAGTTGACCCAGGCATCAGGAATAACAATGGCACACTCTGCCCAGTTAACCTTAAAATCCTCCTTTGCAAAAGATTGGGGATTGTACCAAATTTGGGAGAAGCCTAGCAGTATTAATCCAGAAATCTAGCTAATGATGGAATTTGAATTTAATTTAAAAAGAGATCCAAAATAAATATTGATGGCCATGGAACCATTGAGTGTTAGGGAAAAACCCATCACCCTTACTAATGTCCTTCAGGGAAGGATATCTGGCCTGCTTGTGACTTTTAAGTTTTCAATCCAGAATAGATTTAACAGTTCCACATTACACCACTTTGAGGGGCTGTTGGCTATTAACATCAGCAGATTTGTACTTAACCACATCAATCTGTAAACTCAAGGAGCCTACCCCACCTTCTACCAGCACAAGCCAGAGGATCCATCCTTAACAAGAAAGCATGACAAATTAAATGTTTAATTTTCATTTGAATTAATGGAACAAGATACAGAAAATCTCCCAGAAATACTAGACAATCAA
Source organism: Hemiscyllium ocellatum (assembly GCF_020745735.1). Lineage (NCBI taxonomy): Eukaryota > Metazoa > Chordata > Chondrichthyes > Orectolobiformes > Hemiscylliidae > Hemiscyllium > Hemiscyllium ocellatum. The sequence continues at coordinate 51,459,113 of NC_083402.1, forward strand.
CAGCCTATGCAACTGAGCTAAAAGAAGGGAGCTAATAATTATCATGGACCAGGTAAATGTCATGTGTGTGAAGAAAGCAGCTATATAGATAATGGATGTTCTGGTGGTTACCTTTTCATAATTTTGTAGATTCTAGAAATGCTCCTGTTGTCTGGAAAGTAGCAAATGTGACCTCATTACTTAAAGGAGGATATCATGCTCTCTGTATTCTTTGTCCATATGGTATAAAGAACCTCCAGAAGGGCTATCAATATAGTTCCTCCAGAGCGTAATTCTGAATCCCTATACTTCCCTCACTCTCAATCACACTCTTCTGTCCCTGACCATTGATATTTGATGTAATTAATATAAGGGGTCTGACTGCCTCCTGAAACATAGTGCCCAGGCAACACTCTTCCTCACTGGTGTATTGCAATGTTCACACATTGGATTCAAACTCATCAATTCTGAGTCATAGTCCCTTGAGCAGTCAATACATCTATAAAGCAGATGTGATCACCATGGATTGCACCGTTATGCACCAGCTCCCACCTACTATAACTTTAATACATTGCCTGTCAGCCAATTCTATTCTATTTAATGAAGATGACAATTTTTAAAAATGTATTTCTTAACTGTACTCTTCAGCTCTCAATGTCTCCTGATTTAAACCATTTGCCCAATGAAATGATAGGGAGGAAACACCCACAAACTTTCCTATGACATCACATTTCGCTCTGACAGATCGGAACAAGTTGAAGGGACTCCTTCTGTTTTTTTTTAATCTCCTGCTGCTGTCATTCTCCTGTTGACTTGCTGCATACTCCTCCCAATCTCACCATGCTAACTTTGGAAATACATCACTGCTCCTTCAGAATTGATGAGTCAAGATACCCTGGAACACCTCCCCCCCCCCCCCCCCCCCCCCCACCCCCCCCCACCCCCACCCCCTCCCCCGGCCCACATTGTGGATCTGACTGCAGTGGCTCAAGATGGCAACTCTCCACCATCTTTGCAGATGTTCTTGTAAGGATCAATACCACATAAGGCTGGGCAAGGTTACTACCATATAGTAACAAAGGACATTTTACTGACTAAAACAATAAAGGAGATCAGGCTTTTTTTTCACAGAAATGTCTTCAATTGAGCATCTTCATCAGAATGCCTTGGACAAGTTCCAAGGCCAAGTGTATAGATTATCATGGATTTCATATGACTTAGATAATGAATCCTCTTATAAATTATAAATCAGTGGCTAGTGAGGTTTCTACAATGATCTACATTTATTACTTTATGAACACACAAATCCCTAAAAGATGTATTGATGAAAGGACCAAGTTGACCGTGATGTCTATTAGCAATGTTGTTAATGATTTGCCTGGTCATAAGGATGTATGATACACAAACCCACTTGTGACTCTTCGGGAGCACGGTGTCAGTTTTGTTTTTGCCTCTAGCAATAATTCAAAGCGCCGTTTGTTAATGCAGAACAAGTCCACTTCTTACAAAAGCAAAATTGCTGTTCGAATGAAAGGTCATCAACCTCAGTTTCTCATCACATATGCTGCTTGACCTGCTGAGTCACGGAGTCAAAGAGGTCTGCAGCTTGGAAACAGCCCTTTGTCCAAATCTGTCTATACCACCCAGTTTTCACAATTAACCATGTCCCATTTGCCTGTGTTTAGTCCATATCTCTCCATACCTATCCCATCCATGTACCTGTCTAAATGTTTCTTAAATGAGAAAATCCAGACATTCACCACCCTCTGTGTGAAAACATTGCCCCTCTGAACCCTTTTGTATTTCTCCCCTCTCACCTTAAACTTATGGTCTCTAGTTTTAGACTCCTCTATCCTGAGGAAAAGCTGTTGGCTATCTACTTTTATCTATGCCTCTCATGATTTTCTAGACCTCTGTAAGATCACCCCTCAGTATCATATGCATCAGGAAAAAAAGTCCCAGCCTATCCAACCTCTTCTTGTACAGCACTTGTGTTTTGATTTTTAGTCCAACGTTGGGTTCTAAAATTATGTGAAATCTCTTCAGAACAGACTTAATTAAAGTGCCCTCAGGAAGACATGTGTAGGAGTTGGGGAGAGAGGATGCTGTACAGGTTAGACCTTCACAAAACAGATACAATTTCAAGAAAACTACTGACACAATATGCAACAAAATATCAGTTGCTGCATCAAAAGAAATATGTATTTATTGGATGATATCGCCAGTTTGCATATTAACACATTCTTGACACTTCCAGAAAAGAACCTGCTGATTAAATTTACAGCACATAATTTCTTTTATGGTTAATATCTTTGGATACTAAGCAATTTAAAAGTGTTAGTATTATCTGAGCACAGATATTCCATTCTGAACTGTAAGGCACTGAGTTTAGATGGTCTGCAATCATTCAAAAACATTTATTTCACTTCATGTTTTATTTTCACTAGAAACACAGGTTGTGCCTTTGCATGTGTTTTTCACAACTGCTGACATAATTCATCTGGTTCAAGGAAAAATGACCTACCATTGGCGGCTTACAACTGAACTAGTCAGTCCGGAAAACTGCTGGGTTTTATGTTCCTGACTTGAAACACTTGATAATCCAATTACATTTGTCAACCATGTTTGATAATTTTACAAAGAAAATGACAACATGAGTAGCGTGTGGGCTTGTCAAGAATATCACTGCACAGTCACCACAACTGCAGGCAGCACACATCCTGATTAAGTAGTTTCCAGTTCGCCGAAGTTTTATCTACAAAATATTGCAGCCATTTGGCATGAGAGCAACATTTGTAAGTGTCAATCTTCCGAAATGAACTTGTGCTGACCTCGTGGTTGGGGATAGTTGCAATGTCACAAATGTAATTTTCTGAACAATGATCCATTACTAATGCTCATTGTTTAGGGGTCAGAACATGGACATAAAGCCATAGATAATTACCAGACCTATCAATAACCACCACCATGATTGGTGCATAAATGACAGGCTATGAAGTCCACTGAAAGGGACAAGTGATAAAATATGGCAGAAAATGTCTGAACATTTTGTGGTTTGAACAGCTGCTGAGGCCCATCAACATCACCAGGGGAGCTCATAGTATTAACATAAATTCAAATGACAAATGCACAGTACTGTTCACAAATTCATTAATTTGCAGAGGGTATGATGTTCAGATTAGTGTAAAATTTAAATGTCACCACTAGAATATGGACCAAATCTTGAGTCAAGTCTGCACCATGTGAAGAAGAAATGAGTTTTGTACATGAATCTCTTCACTTCTCATCCAGCCTATTAAATGTGACGAATGCATGTGCAAACCTGCTTGAAGGCAGACAAGAGCTAGAGTCCATTTCTGTCTATTACCAGATCCACGCTGCTTTTCAGACACCAAAGGGATATCATGTGGCATTGTCTTAATTGATAAGGTGCTGTCACATAACTAGAGATATGGCGCCCTCTCATGGGCAAATAAGTTTCACTTGGAATTGGAAAATAATTTTGAGTTCTGTTGGTATGTTAATCAATCTTAATCTTTCAACTTTCAATTAGCTGACCATACATTTTTGCTATTTTCCATATGTATGTCAGTTTTCCAGTGTTAATTTGTAATTGTTGATTATCTGAATAGTAAATATTGCTATTCTACTGTCAATAATCTGTCAGATAAAAGCTCATTTTAATTTTAGTTAATACCACTACTAGACATCCTCTTCTCTGTGGAATGGCTGAGAAACACTATGCCTGAATTTTCCAATTTACAAGTGCCAAGCTATGCCCAGTGAAGTGACGGGTCATATTTGCAACCAAAGTGCCAACAATGTGGGTTAAATCCTGCACCAGCTGAGATTATCATGAAGTACTCTCCTTCTCAACATCTCCCTCACCTGAGGTATGGTGACCCTCAGGTTAAACCGCCACTGATTATCTCTATCTCTTTAATGAGTGAGCAACTCTATGACCTGGTAAAATTATGACAACTTTGCCTTGTCAAGATATAGTACCAATTAAGTTCAGAGGTTGCTGTTCTAATTATATTACTAAATTAATTTTAAAGATCTTAATAGTTTTCAGAGCCAGGTATAAAGTTACATGAGTTAGAAAATTGAGATCTGCAGCTAATCACGTTGATACATTTATACAGAATAAGCAAGAAAGTTTAAAGTATTTAACATTCTTCACTTTAGGGATTCTAATTCTAAGTTTAAAGTTATGGAAACTTAAGAAATATCTTGAAGGAGGACTGAGAGGTAATGAGATGCAGGGAAGGAATTCCACATTGTGGAGCCAAAGCAACAGAGGCACAGCCACCATTGATCAGTCAATATCAGTCTAATTCTAAGTTTAAATTTATGGAAACAGGCCCTTCAGCCCAACAAGTCCATACCAACCCTCCGAAGATTTACCCACCCAGATCTATTCCCCTACCATACATTCCCCTATCCCTGACTAATGCACTTAACATACACGTCTTTGAACACTTTGGACAATTTAGCATGGTTAATTCACCTAACTTGCACATCTTTGGATTGTGGGAGGAAACCGGAGCACCAGGAGGAAAACCCCGCAGACACGGGAAGAACATGCAAACTCCACCTGAGGCTAGAATCGAACCTGGGTCCATGGTGCTGTGGGGCAGCAGTGCTAAACACTGAGCCACCGTGCTGTCCCCTTAAAGATTGCAAAAGAAATTATTATTGACTAGATTAAGACAAGCTAAAATTAAAACTTATTAAAAATTAAAATATGTAACATTTTGAACAGTAGCAAAGAATATGAAATTCTACAAATATAAAAGTACCTTATGACAGCCAGCAAACAAGCTCAGCAGGAATTTTGAAGTTAGTGTGTCACTAAACATCCTATCACACATAATTTAACAAGTTTCAACATTTTAAAATGTTTTACAGCAAAACGAGCAACATAAAAGTTGAAGTTCTTGTCATTGCAATTGATTTTCCATTGAATACAGTCTGGGGCTGCTTCAATGGAGTATTCTCTGGGGAAGTGTAGAATTACTGACAGCCACTTCTAGACTTCCACATCATTCTGTGCATGTTTGGACTCCAGAAGTTGCTGTCAGCTTTCGCAAAGCAATGACAGTGAATGCTAACAGTTTTGCTGTCATTACCAAACTTTCCTCATTCTGGATTTCAAATCCTTCCACACCCTCTGCCTCCCTCCTCTGCAATTTCCTTCACCCCTATAACACTCTGAGATGCATGGACTCCTCAAATTTTTGACCTTTTACATCTCTAATATTGACTGATCAATGGTGGCTGTGCCTCTGTTGCTTTGGCTCCACAATGTGGAATTCCTTTCCTGCATCTCATTACCTCTCAGTCCTCCTCCAAGATATTTCTTAAAAACAATCTTTTGGTCATCTGACTTAATGATACAGAACCACATAAGGAGATATTCTTTTGTTTAATGGTAACATATTAAGTATCTTAGGGTATTTCATTGCCAATGTCATAGGAAGGACAAGGAACAACATTCTGCATTGTCTCTTGACTATATCTGAACTACATGGCATAGGGAAAATCAGATGAAGAGAAGTGGCTGATATTTGGGATTTTTTCATAAGATTACTAAAGTCAAGAAATGTTTCGTTGTTGAAATTGGTGAATGTAACTCCTGTATTCAAAAAGAAGAGAGGTATAAACATAAATGTAAATAAATTACAGACCAATTAATCCAACATTTGTCAAAGGGAAGGTGTTAGAAAGTATTATTAAAGTAGTTATGGCATGGCACTTGGACAAATTCAAGGTAATCAGGTACAGCCAAAATGTTCTTGTGAATTCATCAGCACGCTTTGAGGAAGTAACGTGCTGTAAATAAAAAGGAATTGATAGATATAATATACTTAGATTTCCAGGAGACGTTTGATAAGGAGCAACATCAAAGTCTCTTGTGGAAAATAAAAACTCAGTAACATATTGGTGTGGTTAGAAAATTGGCTAGCTAATTGGAAACAGGGTTAAATTTATCATTTTCTGGTTGGAAAGTTATAACAAGCTGAGTGCCAATGGAATCAGTGCTGGAGCTTCAGCCTTGTTCAATTTATATGAATGATTTGAATGACAGAATGTTTGTTAATTTGCTGATGACTCAAAAATTAATAACAAAGTAGGTTGTGGAGAGGACGTAAGGTGGCTAGAAAGGAATATAGATATACGATGTAAGGGATATGATTACGTATTTATTAATACTTTACTTTTTAGTGCAGATTTTGACAGTGGCATTTGGATATTGGTCTTTGTGGATGCAGGATTTAATTATTTATTTTTTGATATTTCTGAAACTATGAATTTAATTCAGTGAGACACAGAGGTTATTTATTTGGTTATAATGGGAATTTGCTTGCATGGGAGAGGTTTTCGAATAGACCGAGTAAACATTGCTATGCATTACTTTGTTTTTTGAGAAATTTGGGGGTTTTTTTGTTGTTTTTTAGGAGAAATACCTACTGCAGGGAAAACATTTGATCTGAGTTTGCAGAAACCTTGGTTGATGTTAGACATTTGAAGCCATTTGTTCTAGAGAATACAGTTATTTCTGAAAAGCTAGGAAATATGCAACCTCAATGTAAAGGTTTTAGTTGAAAGTTCTGGGCCAGAAATATTTTGGATAGAATCCTAAAGTGGTTATATGAAGCTAAGAAAATCTAATCTCAGTTGTGCATTGATTTGAGAAAAGAGCTATCATACCCCCAAGAGCAGAAATGGAAAAATTATCAAGTGAACCTTTTAATTTTTTCTCATGTTTGAATACTATCTAATTATGATGTTTGGATAGATAGCATTGTATTTTACTGTGTGTTTCAAAAACTTGCAAATTGCATTATTAGTAAACAGTGCAGTTTATTCTATTTCACCTTCATTTCCGTTGTGTTATAAATTTCAGTTTCATTGTTCAAACTAATCTGCAGCATTGTGTGGTTATACCTCAGTGAAACACACCTTGTTAAATCAAAGTAAGACAAAATAAGATCTATAAAACCAAATTTCAATCTGGAATCTGACTTGTCTGGTAGTAACATTGGCTGGAATTGTAACAATTGGTTAACTGTTTGGGAAAGATCTCGACAATGAAATATGGTGTGGGAAAATATGAAATTGTTCAAGTTGGAAGGTGTAACAAAAAGTAAGCATATTTTCTAAATGCTGAAAAATTGTAGACCTTTGAAACAAAGTGATATGGGTGTCCTAGTTCATTTAAGGTACTAAGCAAAAGGCTAGTTTGCAGGGACAAAAAGTAATTAAGATGATTACAAGTATGTGAATGTGATTGTTTGTTGTGAGAAGTATTCACAACAAGATGCTGGCACATGCTTATAGGTATGATATTGGTTATGCTTTAGATTTGGTTATGCTTTAGTTTTCCAGGGTTTTGGTGAGACCACATCTGGAGTAGTGTGTACAGTATTGATTTCCTGATTGAAAAAAATATGTAAATGTATTGGAAGCACTCAAAAGGTTAATGAGACTAATACCTGTAATAGATTGCATATTATATCGTCGGATATGTGGGACAGTCCATCTTCCGCAGCAACAGTGGACCACCCCCCACCTTTTCCTCCACTACATCGGTGACTGTATCGGCACTACCTCGTTCTCCCACGAGGAGGTTGAACAGTTCATCCACCTTACTAACACCTTCCACCCTGACCTCAAATTTACCTGGACCATCTCAGACTCCTCCCTCCCCTTCCTAGACCTCTCCATTTCTATCTCGGGCGACCAACTCAACACGGACATTTACTATAAACCAACTGACTCCCACAGCTACCTAGACTATACCTCCTCCTACCCTTCCCCCTGTAAAAACACGATCCCACATTCCCAATTCCTTTGTCTCCGCTGCATCTGCTCCCAGGAGGACTAATTCCAATACCGAACAACCCAAGTGGCCTCCTTCAAAGACCGCAATTTCCCCTCAGACGTGGTTGACGATGCTCTCCACCGCATCTCCTCCACTTCCTGCTCCTCCACCCTTGCACCCCGCCCCTCCAATCGCCACCAGGACAGAAACCCACTGGTCCTCACCTACCACCCCACCTACCTCCCAGATACATTGTATCATCGTCTGTCATTTCCGCCACTTCCAAACAGACCCCACCACCAAGGACATATTTCCCTCCCCTCCCCTATCAGCATTCCAGAAAGACCACTCCCTCGTCAGGTCCACACCCTCCACCAACCCAACCTCCACTCCCGGCACATTCCCCTGCAACCGCAAGAAATGCAAAACTTGCGCCCACACCTCCCCCCTCACTTCCCTCCAAGGCCCCAAGGGATCTTTCCATATCCATCACAAATTCACCTGCACCTCCACACTTATCATTTACTGTATCCGCTACACCCAATGTGGCCTCCTCTACATTGGGGAGACAGGCCGCCTACTTGCGGAACGTTTCAGAGAACACCTCTGGGACACCCGCACCAACCAACCCAAACACCCCGTGGGTGAACACTTTAACTCCCCCTCCCACTCTGCCAAGGACATGCAGGTCCTTGGCCTCCTCCATCGCCAGACCGTGGCAACATGATGCCTGGAGGAAGAGCGCCTCATTTTCCGCCTAGGAACCCTCCAACCACAAGGGATGAATGCAGATTTCTCCAGCTTCCTCATTTCCCCTCCCACCCACCTTTTCTCAGTTCCAACCCTCGGACTCAACACTGCCTTCTTGACCTGCAATCTTCTTCCCTACCTCTCTGCCCCCACCCCCTCTCTGGCCTATCACCCTCACCTCAACCTCCTTCCATCTATTGCATTCCCAATGCCCCTCCCCAAATCCCTCCTCCCCACCTTTTATCTTAGCCTGCTTGGCACACCCTCCTCATTCCTGACGAAGGGCTTATGCCCGGAACATCAATTCACCTGCTCCTTTGATGCTGTCTGACCTGTTGCGCTTTTCCAGCAACACATTTTTCCTCTCTGATCTCCAGCATCTGCAGTCCTCACTTTCTCCTGCATGTTATATCAGGAAAGGTTGCCAGTCAATGCTTATATCTGTTAGAGTTTAGGAAGTAAAAAGTAGTTTAATTGAAATATGTAAGATCCTTAGCATTCTTTACAGGTTAGATATGAAAGAGATGTTTCCAATTGTGAGAGTACCTAGAATTAGAGGCCACTGCTTAAAAATAAGAACATTTACTTAAATAAAGACCCATTAAGACAGAAATATGAAGAAATGTGTTGTTGCAGAGAATTGCAATTCTTTGGAACAATGTTGCAGAATATACGGTTGAAACAAAAACTTTGAATGCTTTAAAGGCAAAGATAGACAGGTTCTTTATAAGAAAATGGGTGAAACCTGATCTGGGATAGGCAGGTATGTGGAGTAATTAAGGGCTGAGTGTTCTACTTCCGCTCTGAATTTTTATGTTCACATATAAATATATTCTGTTGTCACTGTTCAAATCTGGGCCATGAATTTATGTAAAAATAGTAACAAGGGAAAGACATACAGCCTGCATATATATTTCTCTTTTGGGAACAGTACACTGGTGGTTGTCACACCCAGAAATTAACTTGTCACAAGCCACTGCACATTTGTTAATAATGTCAGAAAAGCAACAATGCTGCCCTATACCGCATCAAAAAAAGCCATCTGTACTATAGCACTGTAGACATTTCTGAAAATAACATTGGCTACAAGCGGATGTCAGTTCTATCAGTTAGTTGTTTGTACAAGTGGAAATTAAAAGTTCAAATACAGTGAAAACAAAAGCAAAGTGTGAGTTATTATGCCTCACTCTTTTAGCAACTAAGGATTATCAAAATTGTTTCTCTCGTTATACTTCCTTTTTTGAAGTTTCTTTTTTGGTCCGTTTAATATATGGCTTTGTGTAACCCGCACACAGCCTAGCTACATGCTATCCATCTGATTCTTCTATCACTACAGTTTCAAACTGATATGCCGGCAAAAATAATTTATACAAATGACTAGTGCTATCAAAGTAAAAAGGTAAATCATGGATGTGCACAGGAGACTTATTTGAAACTAGATTGTCACTCAAGGAAGTGGGAAATTCCATGCACAATGGTCAAAAATGTGGGAAATTATGGCAAAAAAGAGAAAATTCAGAATCTCGACATCAAGAAATAAAATTCTGATTTTCAGGTTTAAGCAGCGAGTTCAGAATCTCATGAGTCAGTGGTGACTACACTATCTACATGCATTTGCCTCTCTTATTAACCCTACTCACCTCATGACTATGCTGCCAATTCACACCATGCCCAAGCAACTAGATGGTGCCAGTTCTGAACATGAAATTCAGAGTGGTTACCTGGCAACAGCAGCTCACCGCTTGCTTCCCTGGTTCTTCATCCAACTCTGTCTTCACCGCAATGTCTCTATGTGCTCCGTGGAAAACGTGCTCTTCCACCCTTTTTCCACCTAAGACAGTATCAGAAAACCACCAGAATGACCACATTATCATAGCTGCTTTGGACACACATTTTCGGCCTTTTGGGGCTTTACTTTGGAGCTCAGGGACATTTATGACTTACAGGCTTCTGCCAGGTTGCTTTGAGCTCCAAGATGCACACATACCTCATTCGTCTGCACAGGACACATCTTTTAACTCTTAGTTTCATTTCTTAGCGCTCACTCACTTTGCACGTCCTTGGGGGCTGTCAACCTTTGTGGCTTACCTTGCTTTTTAGCGCATCAGCTATTCAACGCTAAGTTGCAGGTTGTCAGACTCTGTGCATTGGTTTTTAGTGTAGAGAAAGAGAGCCAGTCAGTTTGTCACCATTTCAAGCAGTCAAGGGGATGGACATGTAGCTATATGATACCATGCTGTGTCAATGGCAAACCTATAAGCATGTGCCAACATCTTACATGGCAAACATATTGCACATGCTTCAACTGAATGTGAAAGTCAAAGGGGACCAGCCTTTTTGGAGTTAAAAGGGATTGTGGCCAGTGAGGGGACATTGCCACAGTCAGTCAAGGGGCCCATCTTATTCCAGTTCAAAGGGTCAGTCATATTTATTTAGGTGCTTGGTCCTATTGGGGTCTGTAAGGATTCATGTCTTTGCAGTCCATGGATTGGGACATGGTCAGTTTCAACAAATTTCCACAAACCTCTCTGGCTCCTATTTTTATCCCTACTTATATCACCTCTTTTGGTCTACAATTGTTATCTTTTCATTTGGCACAATGTCAAATTTTGCTCTGCTCTGAAGTGTTTATGGGCATCTAACTGCACTAAAGATGAAATATAAATACAAATTATTATTATTCATGTTGTTGAATTGCTTTCCACAAACCTTTGTATTCAATAAAGTTTTGTCAAAACCGATAATTAATCCTAATTACTTATGGGTTGTTCTTCACGTTTACAAAGAATATGACATCTAACATAATGTACTTTGTTTGAAATGCATTGCTAATTTAGCAGAACGTGTTTGATCATTATCAGTGGAATCTATATACACAGGAAGGTCTGTGTGAAATGATTAATCTTACTGTACTTTGACATTTTTATGTCAAAACTTTTCCAACATTTTTCTACTGGGCAGAAGGTAGTATCTTGCAAAAATTGATTACTCCTGGAAACTCTCTGCAAACGTTGTTACAGTTAGTACTGATATAGCTTACTGATGCCCAGTTTGGGTTCCAGCAGGACCACTCAGCTCTTAAACTCATTACAACTTTAGTTCAAACATGGACAAAAGAGCTGAATTCCAGAGGTGAGGTGAAAGAGATAGCTCTTGACGACATCAAAGCAGCATTTGACTGAGTGTGGCATCAAGAATCCCAGGCAAACTGGAGTCAATGGGAATGAGGTGAAAGCTCTCTGCTGATTGAAGTCATACCTGGCACAAAGGAATATAATTGTCATTGTTGTTGGAGGTCAGTCATCTCAGCTCCAGAACATCTCTGCAGGAGTTCCTCAGGGTTCCGCAAAGATGTGCAGATTAAGTGAATCTGCCATGCTAAATTGCCCACAGTGTCCAAGCATGTGCAAGTTAGATGGATTGGTTTTGGGAAATGCAGGGTTACAGCAATTAGTGTGGGGAGGTGGGTCTGGATGGCATGTTCTTCGGACAGACGGTGTGAACTTGATGGGCAAGATGGCCTGCTTCTATACTGTGGAGATTCCATGATTCTAGTGTCCTAGGTCCAACCATCTTCAGCTGTTTCATCAATGACCTTCCCTCCATTATAAGTTCAGAGGTGAGTATGTCTGCTGATGATTGTACAGTGTTCAGCACCATTCATGACTCCTCAGATACTGAAACATCTGTGTCCAAGTGCAGCAAAAACTGGGTTTGGTAAGTATCAAGTAACATTCCCTCCACACCAATACCAGGCAATGACTGTTTTCAAAAAGAGAGGATTGAAACATCATCTCTTTATATTCAATGTTGTTAACTTCACTGAATCCCTTGCTATCAACATTTTGGGAGTTACCATGACTAGAAACTGAACTGGGCTAGCCATATAAGTAGCTACAAGAATCAATCAGAGGCTAGGTATACTGAAGTGATTAACTCACCTCCTCACTCCCCACAACCAGCCAACTATCTACAAGGCACAATTCAGGAGTGTGAGGGAATATTTCCCAAATTGTCTGAATGAAAACAGCTCCAACAACACTCAAGAAGCTTGGCACCATATAAGGTAAAGCAGCTTGTAGCTTGAAAACACATTGAAAAACATTCATTTCCTCCATCACTGATGCTTGGTAGCAGCAGTGTGTACAATCCATAAGATGTGCTATAGAAATTCATCAAGACTCCTTAGGCTGCACTTTCCAAACTTACAATGACTTCAGTTTAGAAGGACAAGGGAAGTAAATACTTGGGAACACTGCTACCTGCAAGTACCCTCCAAGCTGCTCACCATGCTGACGTGAAAATATATTGCCATTGCTTCAGTGTCGCTGGGTCAACTCCCTCCCTACTAGCATTGTGAATACACCTACAGCATATGGACTCCAATGATTCAAGAAGGCTGTTCACCACCATCTTCTCAAGTGATGGGCAATAAATGCTGGCTGAGCCAGTGAAGCCCAAAGAACTTGGTTGAGGGAAGGGCCAGATTGGCAACTAAATGTCTCAGGATACCAATACTTCAGGCAGGATAGAGAGGGAGGTAAAAGAGGTGGAGGAGTTGAATTACTGGTGAAAGAAGATATCACAGCTGTGCTGAAGGAAGGCACTATGGAAGACTTGAGCAGTGAGGCATATGGGCAGAGCTCAGAAATAGGAAGGGTGTGGTAACAATGTTGGGGCTGTACTACAGGCCTCTCAACAGTGAGCATGAGATAGAGGTACAAATATGTAGAGAGATCAAAGAAATATGTAGGAGCAACAGGGTGGTGGTGAAAGGAGATTTTAATTTTCCCAACACTGACTGGGATTCATTTAGTGCTAGAGGATTGGATAGAGCAGAATTTGTAAGAAGCATCCAGCAGAGCTTTCTAGAGCAGTATGTGAGTAGCCCAACTCATGAAGGGTCCATACTGGACCTGGTGTTAGGAAATGAGCCCAGCCAGGTGGTTGAAGTTTTAGTGGGAGATTACTTTTGAAATAGTGATCACAATACCATAAGTTTTAGGATACTCATGGACAAAGACGAGAGTGGTCCTAATGGAAGAACGCTAAATTGGGGCAAGGCCAACTATACCAAAATTCGGCAGGAGCTGGGGAATATGGATTTGGAGCAGCTGTTTGAAGGGAAATCCACATTCGACATGTGGGAGACTTTTAAAGACCGGTTGATTACAGTGCAGGAGAGACCTGTTCCTGTGAAAATGAAGGCTAGAAATGGCAAGATTAGGGAACCATGGATGAGACCAGCTAAGAGGAAAAAGAACGCTGACATAAAGTCTAAGCAACTGAAGTCAGATGAAGCTTTGGAAGAATATCAGGAATGTAGGACCGATCTGAAATGAGGAATTAAGAGGGCTATAAGAGTTAGTGAGCAGATTTAAGGAAAACCCCCAAAGCTTTTGATTCATATATAAGGAGCAGGAAGGTAACGAGGAAAGGGTTGGGCCACTCAAGGACAAAGAAGGAAAAGTTTGCATGGAGTCAGAGGACGTAGGTTAGATTCTTAATGAGTACTTTGCATTGGTATTCACCAAGGAGAGGGACATGGCGGATGTTGAGGTTAGGGATAGATCTTTGATTACTCTAGGTCATGTTGGCATAAGGAGGGAGGAAGTGTTGTATATTCTAAAAGGCATTAAGGCAGACAAGACTCCAGGACTGGACAGGGTCTATCCCAGGTTATTGAGGGAAGCGAGAGAGGAAGTAGTGTCCCATGGGAATCCGTGCTGGGACCACTGTTGTTTGTGAAATACATAAATGATCTGAAGGAAGATGTAGATTGCCTCTTGAGCAAGTTTGCAGATGACACTTAGATTGGTGGAGTAGCAGATAGTGAAGGGGTCTGTCAGAGAATACAGCAGAATATACATAGATTGGAGAGTTGGGCAGAGAAATGGCAAATGGAGTTCAATCTGGACAAATACAAGGTGATGCATTCCAGAGCAAACGATACAGTAAATGGAAAAGGCAAAAGTGAGGATTGCAAATGCTGAAGTTTAGAGTCGAGAGTGTGGTGCTGGAAAAGCACAGCAGGCCAGATAGCATCCGATGAGCAGGAAAATTGACGTTTCGGGCAAAAGCCCTTCATCAGGAATGATATTCCTGCTCTTTGGATGCTGCCTGACCTGTTATACTTCTCTAGCACTACACTCTTGACAGTAATTGGAAAAGTCCTGGGGAACACTGATATACAGAGAGATCTAGGTATTCATGTCCATTGTTCCCTGAAGGTGGCAACATAGGTCAGTAGAGTGGTCAACAAAGCATCCAGCTTACTTTCCTTCATCGGATGGGGTATTGAGTACAAGAGTTGGCAGGTCATGTTACAGTTGTATAAGACTTTGGTTTGGCCACATTTGGAATCCTGTGTACAATTCTGGTCACCACATTACCAAAAGGATGTGAATGGTTTCGAGTGGGTGCAGAGGAGGTTCACCAGGATGTTGCCTGGTATGGGGGGTGCTAATTATGAGGAGAGGTTAAGTAGATTAGGATTATTTTCATTGGAAAGTAGGACCTGATTGAGGTCTACAAAATTTACAAGAGGTGTAGACAGAGTGGATAGTAAGAAACATTTTCCCAGAATGGAGGACTCAGTTACTAGGGGTCACAAGTTCAAAGTCAGAGGGGTAAAGTTTAGGGAATATGTAAATGGAAAGTTCTTTACTCAGAGGGTGGTGGGTGCCAGGAATGCATTGCCAGCGGAGGTGGTAGAGGCAGGAACGAGAGCATAATTTAAGATGTATCCAGACAGATACATGAATGGGCAGGGAGTAAATGGATACAGATCCTTAGAAAAGAGGCAATGGGTTTAGATAGAGATATGGATTGGCGCAGTCTTAGAGGGCCAAAGGGCCTGTTCCTGCACTGTAATGTTCTTTGTTCTTCTTTGCTCTTTGAATACGCAAAAGTGTCTCATTCAAATAATGACATTGTTGAAGCCCATACCTTAATTGAATATATTTACAGGATTCACAGCAGTAATCGAGGAAAGGGTCACTTAAGTTTGTAGTCAACCCTTATCTCGGAATCAATATTCCTGTAACAGATCAGTTGGTTATTACCTTTCATCGCTGTGGTATGTCCAGGAGGTTAATATGATACATTTTATGTGTGGATGATGACATTTATGTTGCTTTCCATGTTTGTGTTAGCTTGCTTGTCATTTTAAACCCACATCTCTAGCTACCAACAATATATAGCAGAGCGCCAAATGCTCTCCCTCCGAGTACACAGCTATCCATTGGTAAGTGCTAAGCTGTCAGAGTCAGTGTGGCACTGGGAAAGCACAGCATGTCAGGCAGGATCCGAGGAGCAAGAGTGCAACATTTCAGGCATAAGCCTGCTCCTCAGATGCTGCCTGAACTGCCGTGCTTTTCCAGTGCCACACTTTTCAACTCTGACTCTCCAGCATCTGCAGTCCTCATTTTCTTCTAAGTGCTTAGCTATGTCTCCTTCCTGCTACACACAGAAAGAAGGCCATGTGCAGTCCCAAGTTAAAACCTCAGTGTTATTTGGAAGAGGTTTGGCCACAGACAAACAGCCCCATGGCACATGGACACCTCCATGAACTAAACTTCCAGTTCTGGGTGAAAGGCCCAACTACTTTGTGGGTACCACAGGAGAGTAGAGTCTTGAGAGAATAGACATTGACTAAAAACTGCAGCAGAACCCAAAAGGCATATGACTTACTCAGAAAATAAAACAACACGATTCCATGATTTTAAACAAGTAACAATAAACTTTACTATACAATGTTAGAAAAGGAATGCAATCTACAATATAAGCACAACTTGTTTCTAACCCCCAAAATTAACATGAGGTAAGTATGGTAATAAACTTCAATTAAACACCCTCATCAAGACAGAGCCCATGAATTTATTGGCAATTCCCCACAGCCATTAAGGAAGCAGTGAATCATTAAAGGGATTTACTTCAAGGGATCACAATTGCCCGCTTTTGTCCATTTGTCTTTAAACTCTGTCTCAAGAACCTGTTTGTCATTCACTGCCTCAAAGACTGCTCCTGTTATGACCAATCTCCCTCTTTTCCTTGTCTAATCTCCCTTGGACTTCAAAACTGCACTCTAGCACCCAATCACAAACATGTTTCCAGCATTTCACCAACAGCTAATTTGACTGAGCCAGTGGCACTCGCATCTCATGACAAATGTTTAAGAAGTCCTGAAAAATACAAATTAAAAAGATTTGACTTCTTGTCTCCTTTTTAATCAATGTTGAAGTACTAACGTTTGCAAGCTTCTTCCACATCCATCACAACATCTCCCATTGAGAAACAATGATTTTCTCAGCTCCTGCAGATGTCCTCTGTGTGATTTTTCATTATTCGTTCATGGTCTGTGGGTGTCACTCTGGAGTCTCATGTAGGGTAGACCAGGTGAGGATGGCAGCTTCATTCCCTAAAGGACTGAGCCAGTCCTGTCCTAGGTTTTTCTGAAATTCCAATCTTATTCTTTTACAAAAAGCAAATACTGTACTGCTAAAAGTCTCACAACACCAGGTTATAGTCCAACAGGTTTATTTGGAAGGGCTAGCTTTGGGAGCACTGCTCCTTCATCAGGTGATTGTGGTGGTGAAGGTCATGCTCACGGAATTTATAGCCACAGGAGCCCAATGTCATGGAGATGTGATACAGTAAACAATCTTGGATTAAAACTCTCATCATTTATAGTAGGATAAGCTGGTTTCTGTTCTTTGATTTGTAACCTCCACAACCACCTGATGAAGGAGTAGCGCTCTGAAAACTAGTGCTTCCAAATAAACCTGTTAGACTATAACCTGGTGTTGTGTGATTTTTAACTTTGTCCACTCCAGTCCAGCACTGGAACCTCCAAGTCATGACTGTAATACTTACAAGCTTAACCGATCCCACTCGGTCAGCTGCACTGAGTCTTTAATAATTGCTAAACATTAATAACAAGAGACAAGAAGCCAAAGTTTTTCATCTTTCATCAGAATAAGGACTAAAGAGATGACAGAATTGGAAAAAAAAAGAGATTTTAATTTACACCGATTTGGTATAATTTTAAGTTTGTTTCTTGTGTTCACACACCTAGTTTAGGGGAGGTGCTGGTATAGTGACAATGTCACTGGACTAGTAATAGCGACCGAGGTAAAAACAATGACTGCAGATGCTGGAAACCAGATTCCGGATTAGTGGTGCTGGAAGAGCACAGCAGTTCAGGCAGCATCCAAGGAGTAGTAAAATCGATGTTTCTGGCAAAAGCCCTTCATCAGGAATAAAGCAGAGAGCTTGAAGCGTAGAGAGATAAGCTAGAAGAGGGTGGTGGTGGGAAGAAAATAGCATAGAGTACCATAGGTGAGTGGGGAAGGGGATGAAAGTGATCGGTCAGGGAGGAGGGTGGAGTGGGTAGGTGGAAAAGGAGATAGGCAGGTAAGACAAGTCCGGACAAATCATGGGGACAGTGCTGAGCTGGAAGTTTGGAACTAGGGTGTGATGGGGGAAGGGGAAATGAGGAAACTGTTGAAGTCAGGCTAACGTTCTGGGGACGTAGATTCACTTTCTATCATGGCAGATGGTGAAATTTGACCTCAATAAATAATCTGGAACTTTAAAATTTAATCTAATAATGACGACATAACTGCTGTTGGCTACCATAAAATCTATCTGGTTTATTAATGTCCTTCAGGAAAGGAAATCTCCATCCTTAACTGGCCCTCTTGTGACTCCAGATCCACAACAATGCAGTTGACTCTTATACTGCCCTCTGAACAATTAAGTTCAATAGACATCTGGAATTAACAAACTAACTTAATGGTTACCATATAACCCTTGTACATTGTTGTAAATTCGAACCTGGTTCATTAATGTCCTTTAGGGAAGAACATCTGTCCTGATCTGGCCTACATGTGATTCCAAGCACACAATAACATGGCTGACTCTTAACTATCCACTAATATGGCTGTAACAACCACTCAAATAAAGAGACATTTCAGGATGAGCCATAAATGTGAGCCCAGCCAGCAATGCCCATATCCAATGAATTAATTTTTAAAAAGAAGTTTGCTGCAGCACAACTGCTATAGGTGTGTGTTAGTGCATTGTTACATTTCTCTGAAATTATATTATTATAACTTTTTGCAAAAATACGTCAGTTTAATTATTTTGGGGTATCCTGAGGTGCTATAAAAATGCAAATTTCTGCTATCAAGAGTATCATATCAATTGAAGGTTGAGAGAGATTGTCAAAAGGTGGTGGATTAAGTAAATGCCAACAGCACTGTGAAGGTGATCTGGCTTCAATATCATAAACAGTTCAATGGCCGTAATGAGAGCGGGCTGGAGACTACACTATCATCTTTATACTGGGACACTGCATAGGTCAAAGTAATAGTGAACAGCTCCTTTATATTTATATATTCTTTCAATGCATCCCCAGACTGCCATGAAATATGTAAAGGGCACCATTGACCAAACAGAAAATATTGCTGGATCGTTGGATCATGGATCATTGATTTTCTTTTATTCTCCATGCAGAGTTAATGACAGGAAAATTGGACCCTTTGCCAGTTATTAAAAGAAAGCAGTGCCTGGAATTTCCACAGAGGTTCTCCAGCAAGCGATCAGTGGAGCTAAATGGAATAAACAACTAAGACCGCTGAACAACTGAAAGCTGTCATTTACACCATTTCTCCAAGTTTTTTTTATGCTGAAGCTACGGTGGGATCTCAGGAACAATCATTGAGATTTTCACTCATTTTATTTCTGACAAAATGGAACAAAAGTGTGAAGACCACTATTGGAAAATAGTTGTATTTTATGCTTTTTTCATAGAAAGAGCTGCTGTTCCAAAAATTAAGAAGCACAATAATCATCAAACTACTTGTAAGACTCTGACATATGACACTGTGAAACAGTTTACAATTTATAATTCTTTGTTCCACAAAGTTCTCATCATAGAGAGTCAAAGTAACATCAATAAGCAACAATGCAAAGTAACTAAGGGTAAAGTCAAAGCGCTTCCCAGTGAGTTGATAGGAAGACTACAACGGACACATTCTAGCTTTTCTTTCCAACTTGTTTCCTTCTTTCCCATTTTCACTTCCTCAGAATGACTCTATGATCTATTTGACTCTGGAAGCCACCAATGCTGATTTAGCCTGCGAAGTAATATTAGAATTAACAGTCAGTTCTTCCACGATCTTTAAATATCAATGACTGACAGGATTCTGGATCCCAACTTCATTTCTTAGTAAAGTCGAATGCTTTCAGCAATCTGCCTGTTTCTGCTTCAATGAATGGATGGCATTTTATACAGTTTTAATTTTAAAAAAAACTTAGTCAGACAAGGTCAATATGGTTGTATTGTATTGCACGATTGAATTATGCAATATATTTGTTAGAATGAGACTGCTAACATCAATTAGCCTATTTTTCTTAGAATCCTTTCATAGTGCAGACTTCTGCAATGGTATGATTTGAGGGTGTGTATAGTCAATGCCCTAGACTGTGAACTGAAATATTAATGCCAGGTGTCCAACTTGGAGATCTGAGGTAAGCTGGAGTCACCTGCGACCGACTCTGACTTTCATATCGGGAATTCTGGGCATCTAGTGTCTTTGATAAGTAATAGAACAGCAGGTTGCACAATGAGCACAGATTTGCAGTGAATTAAAGTGACAACAACCAATAATCCCCATTAATAGATTTCTTGTCACTCCAGAGTGAGAATCCTGTCTTGACATCCTGAACTCTGTTAGAAAATGCAACTAGTCATTCTTGACATCAAGAAAAGCCTTACTTGCCGTTAAGACTTTTTTCCATAGTCCACATGATTTCAGGTCTTGTAGGTTCCGCTCTCAGTGTCATTTCATTGTCAACGCAGAGACTGCTGCCATTGTATACAATAGATGGGTGCAGGCATTGAGTCTCTAGAATCATATATGCATGTGGGGAACATTAGGTTGAGGGATTGTGGGAAAAGGAAGGGTTTGTAGAGATTAGAGTATACACAATTTGTACCTCATACCAGATTTGGTGAAATGAGAGTTGATGAGATGCACAAGGCAGAAAAAAAAACTGATTTCAGCAATGATGCTTTCAACAACTGTGCCAAGAATTCAAAGCTCTGATTCCTCCAAGGGCCTACGGACATGCAGTCGAGCCTGCCTCCTTTAGTTCTCTGCTGTTCACTCCTATTATGTGTCACTGAAAGGGTGAGTCTCAGTGACTGTCTCTCAATGTGTTTGCATGATGTGTCCACTATTGCTTACTTGCTAGCACTATATGAAAATGAGATTTGTAACAGTGCTAAGTGGTGAGGATGAAGTGAGACATCTGAATATTCAATATGAAGCCTGTTTGCTAGAGATTGCTGATGGCTAAGTGATGGCACTCAGCAGTCTGTGAATCTGGTGTGTGGGAAATGGTATTTAATGATGTCCGTTTGCGCAAGGTCATTGAACATTTTACAGCATTGTTGTCAGGTCCACTGCCAAAGTTGAAACGCAATCTACATCATCTGTGTTCAACACAACATAATTGTACAATATGATGCCTATTTAAGAGACTTGTCCAATTTCTAGCTTTACTGATAGTTTCTTTTTTACTACAATCAACATTCCGTTTTCATCATTTGACTTTAGAATCTGAGACTTTAATGAACTAAAATAGTTTTGGGACACTTTGGACTTAAAATGGCTGCTGTGATCACCTGACAAGACCAGGCAAATAATAGACAATTACAAAGCAGGTTGTCTCAAAATTACTGTTTTAATGAAAAGCGGCTGAAACTCACAAGGCACCATAAAATTTATATCACTTGCTTTAGTCCGACTTGCAAGTTATTTGCTAAAGTTAAGAGGGGCAAGATTGCCTCCAACTAACCAGCTTGAAATGGAGCAATGTCAAGAAACCAAAATCCACAAAGAACAGTATATCAACAGTAGCGTTTGATCAAAATAGAGAGAAAACAACATGGACTGAAACAACAAAGACACTGGAAGCTCTACTCTTGCTCTCGCCCACTAAGTCTCAGTACTAATTGCTGAAACCATCAAAGAGAAAAAAACAACTTAGAAAAATCAGTGTTTATTGAGAACTCAAGATCTGCAAACCTATTAAAGAAACAGGATACCAGCTAAACAATTGGACTCATGTACTTTCATTCTCACAGCGCAAGGGACTCTTTGCATCTGTAACTGCATTTATCTTTAACTTCAGAATGAACTGGACAAATCTTCACATCTACTTCTTCATAATCTTGTTATTTATATTTGTGTGGAGAAAGTGAGATCTGCAGATGCTGGAGATCAGAGCTGAAAATGTGTTGCTGGAAAAGCGCAGCAGGTCAGGCAGCATCCAAGGAACAGGAGATTCAACTTTTCAGGCATAAGCCCTTCTTCAGGAATCCTGAAGAAGGCCTTATGCCCGAAACGTCGAATCTCCTGTTCCATTTATATTTGTGTGTCTGTTTGATGTCACATTTTATTTTGTTTTGATGGTAGTAATTAATAAAGCTCCTTTTTACTTCACTCAAGTAAACTTTGGAATTCCTTCATGTTTGATCTATTTAATGAATTATAATTGAAATGTGTTGGCCATGCACTAAAACCAATGTTGCAATTGACCAACAGTGGGGTAAAACAGAGGCGGACTTTGACTCTTCCTCACTTGGCCTTAATGCCCCATATGTTTAATGGTTGAGGATAAATGTTGGCCAGGATGAAAAGGTCAGGAATTGCCTGAGACATGCTCCATTCCATCTCTGTGTCTACTTTGGAAGTGTAGAAGTGCAGTCTCAATGCCACTTCTGGCAAATTTACAATGTCAGAGTAGATGCAGATCCAAAGATGCTCCTGGCCCATGAATTCCTTTTATATCATTTTGTGATAGAACAGATGGGGCCCAGCTTCAACATCTCTTCTGAAAGACTGCAGCTCTGACAGCATTGCCCTGAAGTGCCAGCCCTAATAATCTGTTCATGCAAAAGCTGTGGTGCTTGAACCCATCACATGTCTGTTCAGAGGCAAATATATTATCATAGGGTTAAGGTTGACACCTGAAGTAACAGCATTATTGAAGGAATGCTCACTGCACAAGGGAGATACGTTATTTTCACAGAGTCAAAATGCCAAGATCCTTGACACATTCAGGAGTGTATATCAGAGCATCCTGTGTGGGTAATGTCGGCATCCTGCTGAAAGAATCTCCTGGCCACTATCCAAATATTTGGGTCAATTTAAGAAGCAGTGTGCATTGCAGTTTTTATGACACCAGAGATGTATCATTCACACCTACCACAAGCCAATACCGTCTTGACTTCTAATCTTTGCTTGCTACAACTCTATCACTAGCAATTAAGAATTAGCAAGCTGTCTGACAGCACCAATAAAAAGTGGGTGACTTCCCTCACTTCTTTGGTTTCTCAGAATTAGCAGAAGACGAGGCTGCTAACCAGTAATATTTCCACACCATGGCTGAATTATCTTGTGTGTTTAGAGTGGTGGACTGGTAGACTGCATTCATGTGAAAATCAGGACCCCAAGGCATACATAAATCAAAGAGATAGTACTCTGTCAATATCCAACTTGTCTGCAATGCCAAGCATGAAATCATCCAGGCAACTGTCAATTTCCCTCATTCAGCACATGATTCATTTACTTTAAGTCAAGCTGATCGCCAAGGGCCTTTAAACAAGATGACAGGGTGAATGGATGGTTCCTTAGGGATTGTGGCTCCAGTCCGAAGGTGGAGATATTGCCACTTCAACTGAGCCAACAGACCACACATGAGTACAAGTATAATGAGGCGCATTGGAAAACATGGAACATGACTGACAGAGTATTTGGCAATCTAACACAAAGTGCCCTCCAGCATGTATCCCTGAAAGTCTGAACATTTTCATTGTGCTGGAGTGTACATAATCCAACCATTCAAATGGACACTTGTATTGATATCAGTATTCAAAGAGTGGTGTGAGCATCGGCAATGGAAGCCCTTGAAATTCAGTACATACAGAAAAGAACTTGGAAAATCAAGGATTTATCTCATTACAAGTTTAATATTCCATAAATGAATTCCAAAATCTAACAATGGAAGATATGCATATTTTACTTTCTGCTGACAGCTACCTTACTGACAAAGAGTTAGCACATACCTCAGCTTGCTGTCAAGGATGTTATCTTCAAACCATATCACCTTCAGCAACCACAATGGAAACTCAAGCCAGGGCATAGGCAGTCCTGCTAGTGACTGTCGAGATCTCTACTACCTTCATAAGCAGCATTTCTCAGTTTGTCATTCCCTATTTTATCCGGAAGATTATTGAAGCTCAATACCCCAGGAAAAATATCGATGTGTCTTTCTCGTGGATGGAGTGAATCAAGGTCAGAGAGCAGTGGGGTTCACAAACAGTGCAGAATTCATAGAGGTCAGGTTGCTACAAGCTGTGCAGACCTTGCCTCCTGTTTTCCAATGTTGGGGGTGGGGAGTGAGGCAGGATGTCATTATCTGTTTGTAGACATGAATTATTAATAAGGTATCACAATTAACAAAGTTCAGTAGATTTTTAAAAATGTACAAAATATTGGGCTATTGCCCAATAACAGACCTAGAAATACACAGAGAGAAAGAGACAGCCAGACAGACAGAAAAATTTGTCAGTGTGTCGGTGTAGTACAGAGTGGAAGCAGGAGATTTAAACTTGCTGGTAAACTAGCAGGACATCTCTACAGGAGTATGTCTTAGTAGCCTAAGGGACAACTATCTTTAGCTGCTTCATCAACGGCCTGCCCTCCATCACAAGGTCAGAAGTGGGGATGTTTGCTGATGATTGCACAATGTTCAGCACCATTTACAACTCCTCAGATACTGAAGCAATCCATGTCCAAATGTAACAAGAACTGGACAATATCCAGACCTGGGCTTATAAGTGACAAATAACATTTCTACCACACAAATGTTGGGCAATGACCATCTCCAATAAGAGACAATTTAACCACCATCCCATGGCATTCAATGGTGTTACCCTCACTGAATTCCTCACTATCAATATCCTTGGAGTTACCATTGATCTTCAACTGGGTTGACCATATAAACACAGTGGCTGCAACAGCAAATCAGAGGCTAGGAAATTGCAACGTGGAGCTCATCTCCTGATTTCCCAATGCCCATCCACAGGCACAAGTCAGGAGTGTGATGGAATAATATCCACTTACCTGGATAGGTGGAACTCCAACAAAACTCAAACAATTTGACACCATCCAGGGCAAAACCAAATTTGATTGGTGCTAAATCTCTAAATGTCCATTCCCTCCACCACTGACTGTCACTAGCAGCAATGTGTATTATCTACAAGATGTATTGCAGAAATTCATGAAAGATCCTTAGACTGCACCTTCCAAACCCATAACCACTTGGGTCTAGAAGGATAAAGGTAGCAGATGCATGGAAATACTGCAACCTGCAAGTTCCCCTCCCAAGGCATTCACCATCCTCACTTGGAAATATATCAATTTCTTCACTGTTGCTGAGTCAAAATCCTGGAATTCCATCTCTAAGGACATTATGGGACAACCTGGATGGAAGTGGTTCAAGAAAGCAGCTCCCCACCACCTCCTCAAAAGCAACTAGGGATGGACAATAAATTGTAGCCAGCCAGAGATGTCCAATCCCACGAGTGAATAAAAGGTATATAAGGCTTATGTGAGCAGTTGGGTGGGAGTGACCACTCAATTTTTCAACAAGTTTTGGAAGTGGATGAGGTAGAAGGAGAGTACTATATTCAGGGTGCCCTTTTTGCACCTCATCCCGCACCCCGAGAAGCATCTGTCCTCCTTTTTACACACCTGCTCTCCAAAATCCAGGCCGTTCACTCCACCCCCTCCCTGGTTGGTCAAAGTTTGCTCGGCCGATGCCCTTTGATGTCTCTTGGTTCAGTGTTCTTTCATGCCTATCTTGTGTACCTATTTGCTGTATCACATTCTTGTCCCTGCTAGGAATGCTGGAGCTGACAGCCATCCAGATTAGCTGTCAGCTTCCGAGGATAGGACTTCTCATTGAGGTTGCAGAGTCCCCATTCTGTCCTATTAACACTGCTCTTGGTGTGTTATTCCTGCTGTTCACACTTTTGCTTTCATTTTTTGAGCTGACCTTTTAGTCGAGGATTGTGAGCAGTTAGCTTCCCTACCCCCGGTAAATTAAAATGCATGTAGCTCCTGGATACACAGATATTGCTATGTGTGCTGAGTATTTCCAACATTTATTGTAACTTTAAGCCTGGCTTTAATTCCTTCCGGTCAGGATCTGTAACATTCTACGAAATCAACAAACAAATTGTCTTTAGCGTGAAGCCTATATCCCATTGCAGAACATCTGACTATATCAAATATTATTGATTTCATCACTGCTTTATCTCATTAATGAGGCCTGTTGGACCTTCTCTCCAAAGTTTATGACCTTCTTCTTACCTTTTCATATCTGCAGAAAGGGGATGCTTTTGTTGCCATTCATTCCTTCCTTGTTGCTTCAGCAATTTTCAGTTTAGATCATCAAATAATTTTCTGGATTTGCTCTGATGTGGGCCTTTTAAATGTTGAGGTAATTGCAGTCAAAACTCAAAACTTGCTTTGTTTTGAGCTCATAGTTGTCTTATTCCTCAGTATGCTTCCTCCACTAAAACATGAAATGCGTGTTCTCTGAAATGTTGCATAAATTTTGCTGTGTTTTAAATTTTGCTGCAGTAAGTACCTCCTTGACAAAGGTCAAGTGTTTTATGTACTGTTGTTAAATTATTTAATTTGGTCTTCTGTCTATTATACTTTTGCTCTATGGGTGGTTTCACTTTCCTTTGGCAGTAAATTATATGCAAAATGTGATTATGTGCTTTGTGACATAGGCAGTAAACATGGGGCCATTAATTTGGATTAACTGACCAAATTGCCTTAATGATTACATACATGACAATGCTATTGCATTTCTTTCATAGAACAAGTCCTGACAAACAAGATGTTTGTTAAAATTCTTTATTATAGATTCTGTAAAATGGTGTTGAACAAAATTCCTGATTTATAAGAGGAAATTTGTACAACAGATGGATTTTTTCAGACAAAAACTTTTTTTTTTAACCTGGATGGAGTCTTATCAGAAGTTATTTTTCTGGCAGGCACATTTATTGCAGATCAACAAAGGCATTCTCAGCATAAATGACTTCAATGATTAGAAGCATTGTACTGGCTCCATAACTCAGGATTATTTATTATCCCTGTCTTTGATTATAGCCTGCAACTTCCTTGCACTGCATCCAGCAACTTTTCTGTATAAGTTATCTATTTTATTAATGTTATAGTTTCTAACACTCATTTGTTATGTTCACAGTCATCTATTATTTGTTTGTCAGTATATTTAAAAGATTTATATTAAAATAAAAATAAATAATACTGTATTGACTTAAGTTGGTATTATTAAAAGGGAACTATATCTATCTGTCTCATCATAATACTCTAAATGATATAAAGGGAAATATGTGTGTGCTACTATTGTCTCTGAGTCATCCAAAGAGCTTAATGCAACAACTTTACTGAGCTAATTAAGTTGGGAAGCAAATCTTTGGGTAGACCTTGCACCAGTAAATTAAAAAGCTTCACTTTAGCAACATACCCAAAGTAGAATTCTCTTGATCAACAACAGTAAGTTGATTCACCAAAATGGCACAAAACACTGAAATAACATGCCAGGAGAAAATTGATCGCTTAGTCACGTAATAGCATCAATCTGTTCATCTATCTGTTGTCCTCTTCCCTTGGAGAAGTTTTAGCACAGATTTCAATTGTGAGATTCTTGAGCACATATGAGAGATGAGAAGCCATTATGGTTTCCAGTTGCTACCATCCCAGTATTTATCCTGAGAATTCCTTCTTTGTAATGCAAGTACCCACAGTGGCTGGAAGAAAAATACACGAGGTGCAGATTTGAGTAGAACTAGAAGGAAAATCAGTGGAAACAGCAGTAACTATAGAAGGAACTGGGCTCCAAGATGCATAAAACATGGAGCTGAACCTTGGCAGCAGGCATAAATAAAGCAGGAAAGAGGACCCAAGACAGTATAAACTTGAGCTGCAAAAGCAAAGATGTGGTGGTAATGTATGTTCCATGGAAGAAAAATGTCAACAAGCAATGGCACAGGTCGGCAGATAGGTGATTGGCGGGTATTACTATTGCCTTCATTTCTCATAGTAAGAGTAGTAGGTTAATCCAGTTTAGTAATTGCCTAATAGACATGTTGGTAGGTATCAAATTTGGCACATTTACTTAAACACACAAGCCAAGTCTTACATATTATTTAAATTAACTTCCCTTTGAAATATGCCAGTGCAAATGAAGATGCTGATCGTTGAGCAGATAGGTTATTTGAGATTTATTCCTGTTAAGTCAGTTACTAAACCAATAATTAAAGGTATGGAAGGACATCTCTGTCCCATGTGGGAAATTCAGGAAATATCTCTGGTCCTAGATTACCACTTAAGCAGGAAACATCGTCACCTGGAGAAGTTTGAGTTCCATGTTTAAGATTTTGAACAATAACTGGAGGGACTGTGAGGCTGCACATTTAGTAGATAGAACATTTCTTAATGTGGTCACCATGTGCAGGCAAAGAGGTGCAGACACAAAACATAGACATTTTCACAAATTGTGAACAATTAGGACAGTTATGGATTTCAAGAGGGCTTAAGCTGGTAAAGTGGGCAGATGTGTGGCAGATTAAATTCAATACAGAGAAGTGTGAAGCAATGGATTTTGATAGGAACAAGAGAGTAAGGTAGTATAGAGAAAAAGATCCAATTCTACAGTGGTGCTAGAGCTGAAGGAGGTATGTGTGAGGATGTATGTACTCGAATCATTGGCAGTGACAGGATAGAAATAAAGAAGCATGGATGCTGGAAATCTGAAACAAAAACATGATGAAGAAACTCAACAGGTCTGGCAACATCCATGAAAGAAAAATAAAGTTAACATTTCTAGTCCAGCAATCCTTCATTAATATTGAAAATAGCTGGGAAAGAGAAAATGAAAATGGCAGGTCAGGTTGAGAAAGTCTTTATAGCATAAGGCACCTTAGATATTATAATTAGAAACATGAAGTACAACACCATGGATGTTATGATAACTTTTTTGTTAAAGACTCATTTGTATTTAATTGTGAGTACTATACTCCAGGAAGCTTATGAAAATATTACAGAGGTACAGAAAAGATTTATAGGACTGCTGCCAGATAAGGGATTTCAGTTCAATTGTTAGATTAGAGAAGTTGAGCAGAGATTTAACAGAGATTTTTAAAATCCTGAAAGCTCTGCTCAAGTAGATAGGGAGAAATTGTTCCCACTGGTGGAAGGGCAGAGAATGAGACAACAC
Source organism: Hemiscyllium ocellatum (assembly GCF_020745735.1). NCBI lineage: Eukaryota > Metazoa > Chordata > Chondrichthyes > Orectolobiformes > Hemiscylliidae > Hemiscyllium > Hemiscyllium ocellatum. The sequence goes on from NC_083402.1 coordinate 51,488,061, forward strand.
AGATTTCAGGCAAATCGCAAAAGTACTGAAGGTAATCTGAGGAAATATATACTTTCCAAAGACTGCCATCAAGGCAGATTCAATTATCCCTTTCAAAATGGAAGTGGTTTATCATATGAATAAAGTAAACTTGTAGAGCAAAATGGAAAAAGCATTGCCCACTAAATTGCTTTTGCAGGGAAACAGCACAGAAATGATGGGTCAAATGGCTTCCTTCTATGCAGTATTTATTCTGTGATTTTCTATTCAGGGTTAGCATTCAGGGCTTAATTTACCATAGCTTTGTGGAGCATGGTCTAAACCCAACTCTACTTTAGACATGAACATTCAACTACTGTCGTGGACTCTCCATTCAGACATGTCACCCTTCCAGATAACAACCTAATATCTAGAGATTCCATTGCAGTTACTAACATCAGTATCTACAGGGAAGCGTCATGGTGAGTTGGCAACTAGATTCTTGATCTCTATGAAGAGACTCCCAACCAGCAATCTGGATAGCAAACTATACAGAGAATGCCATCAACAATATTTGGAGAACTAAATTCTATATCCTTTCCAATTTTTTTTAGTTCATTAAGCAGCTCTGTGGATTTGTTTTGATGTGTTTTTTTTCTGTAATTGCAGCCAAGCTATAAGCACATGGATTTTTGAATATACAGTTTACTTCTTCGTCAATAAATTCTTTCACTAAAATGTAAAATACACACTCCCTAAAATGTAGTCTAAGTCTTGGTGACCTAGCTATCTGGGCCATCAATAATATTTGGAGACTAAAATTTACAATACAGTTGGAGGTAATGATGACAAGAATTATTATATGTGGCATTGGCTACCTAATTCTGAGGCCAGACAGGAGACACTGGACACAGTTTCTTGATGATTAAACATAACTGATTAAACTCTACATCCACTATAAAAAAAATTACACAATACTCAAAACCCTGAGAGTAACAGTAAATGTACAAGCAAGCAAAAAGAAAAAGTTAGTGCGATTATAATTGAGGTTGTCACCATGGTTTGTATTTGAATGGTATTTTTTAGAATAATGTTTATTTTCTTAAATACATTAGTATCTGGTATAATTTGTTACATGTTTTGTATTTTTAGAGTTGTATTTATCTGTGAGCATGTGAAGATTTAAAGTTAAGTGATACTGGTCTAAATTCTTTACAGTTTTCTCCACTGTAAACAAAATTAGAAAGACAATCTTGACTAAAGGTTAAGTCAATCACAATCACAATATATTACATTAGTACTAGCTAGAGCAGGAGAGGGAGATGGAGCATAGGTAGCACAGATGAGAACAAACTGTTTTGAAAGAAATGTGTCACGGTGGCTCGGTGGTTAGCACTGCTGCTTCACAGAGCTAGGGGCCTGTGTTGGATTCCAGCCTCAGGCGACTGTGTGGAGTTTGTACATTCTCCCCGTGTCTGCATAAGTTTCCCCTGAGTGCGCCGGTTTCCTCCCAAAACCAAAGAACTGCAGGTTAGGTGAATTGGCCATGTTAAATTGCCCATCGTGTTTGGTGCATTAGTCAGGCGTAAATATAGAGTAGGGGAACAGGTCTGGATAGGTTGCTCTTTGGAGGGTAGGTATGGACTTGTTGGGCCAAAAGGCCTATTTACACACTGTGGGGAATCTAATCTAGTCTAATCTAATCTAATAAGCAGAGAGTGCAGGAATCACCTGAGTCCATGTTACTCACCAACCATTGTCCAGCTGAATAATAGTGAAAATTATAGTGCATTTGGAAAGTTCAGCCACAGCCAAGTCCATGGCACCACAAGCACAATGGAATGAGGGGGAGGGGGGAATAAAGAAAAATAGACCAATAGAGATAGAGCATTCAATAGTTAGGTGTACAAGTGATTATTTTTGCCATCACACATATGTCCAGAATGATGTGTTGCCTCCCTAATGCTAGGGTCAAGAATGTCACTGAATGACTACAGAGCACCAAGATGGGAGATGGTGAACAACCAGTATCAATGGCAACAACATAGATAGAAAGAGGTTTATGGTCCTACAGTAAGAATCTAGGGTGCTAGACAGATGAATGGTTGGCTAGGGTCAACTATAGAAGGGTGGTGGGTCTTTAGGACATGGTGATCTATTTTGGTGACGATGGAACATGTACAGCTCCTTAATGCAGCCTGGACTGATTTCCATGAAGAAGGATTTGCTTGGATGAGGGCATCACTGGCTAGGCACAGCATTTATTGCCCATTCTTAATTGCCCAGAGGGTAGTTAAGAATCAAGCACATTGCATGTAGTCCAGAATAGGTGAGGATGGCAGTTTCCTTCCCTAAATAACATTAATGAACCAGATGGATTACTTACGAGTAACAAAGTATTACTTACGAGTTATTGTAAATACATGTGAATGTGATGAATGTGGTAAATAAGAATGGCTGATAGCCATGTGGAAATATGATGTTGTGATCATAACAGAGACTGAACAAAAGAAATTGAATAACTACTTGTAAATCTGGCCAACATACATCAATGGCAGGTGGGAAAAGTTGAAGAAATTCCTGACTATCCATGATGAGTAATGAAATTGAAGACTTAAATCATCACTGTCCACAGTCCCAGCCTACAACATGCAGTTAAAAGTGCATGTTGACACAACAGCTCGAACTCTGCAGGGAGTTAATTGGTTCAGTTGGCTGGACAGCCAGTGTGGATCAGACTGATTCCACAGCACAGGGTTTATTCTCTATTCTGGCTGGGCTGAATTCAGGATCTACTTTCTTGTCCTCGTTATTATGGATGATAAGGATCAGACCTGCTTCAGGCAGAGAATAGACAAAGGAGAAGACAAAGTATTTATAAAGATAGGAAAGAAGGAAAAGAAGGAAGAATAATGATCACGATTAAGGAGTACATTACAGTTTTAAAGAGACTGCATGCCCCAGGGAGCTCAAAGACAGAATTATTTGACCAGAACTAATGAACAAAAGCTGAAATTACACTGGTTAGTGTGAATTGTAGGCCACCAACTGGTGAGAAAGATATATGGGAACAAATTTGCAAGGATGTTACAGCTAAGTGCAAAATTCATTGCATAATTATAATCAGGGAGTCTAACAATCTAAATACAGATTGGGATAGTCATTATGTGAAGAACATAAAGGAAAAGAATTCTAAGAGTATAGTCAACAAAATTTTCACATGTAATGCGTCTCTAGTCCAATAAAAAAAAAGACATTGCAGGATCTAGATTTTGGCAATGAAGTGGACCAATCAGATAAAGCAGGGGAACATTTAGAGGAGATAGTGATCATTGTACCATAAGACTTAGGTTGCTACAGAAAAGGACAAGGAGCAACTCGGAGTAAGAGCCAACTTCAACAGTTTCCAATTGAATCTCACCAGAAAGATATTGAAATAAATATTAGTAGTCAAACTCCAATTGATTAACACGCTGCCTTTAAAGAGGAGATATCAAGGTAAATTCCCAAGAAGAGGAAAATGTAGGGCAAACAATTTCACAGCTCCATGATGATGAAAGTGGCATAGAATAGGATGAATCAGAAGAAGTTTGCAATAGAGGTACAATAACAGATACTTAAGTGGACATTTTGGATTACACCAAATAGATCTATTCTAATGAAAAAGATAAGCTCATAATGGGAAGAGCACCATTCATGGTTAACTAAAACGTTGATGGCAGCATCAAACTGAAAGAGAAGGTACATAAGGAAGGACAGAATACAATCAGAAAAATAGCAAAGAATCGTTTAAAGATTAATAAAGGGGAAAAAAATTAGAGTTTGAGAGAAAGCTACATAAAATATAAAAACAGATAGCAAGAGTTTCTGTAGCTATTTTTAAAAGTTAACAAAATGAGTATTGGTCCTAAACAAGGTGAATCTGGGAACGGAGTCTGTATTCATTTTAATTTCCAAATTCCCTTAATTTGAGAAAGGTACAATTAGATTGGAAAATAGTGAATGAAACTCCTTCACTCAAAAAGATGGAGAAACAGAAAGAAGAAAATAATAGGTCAGTTAATTAAATATCTGTCATTGGGAAGATGTCAGAAGCTATTATTAAAGATGTTATAGTGGGAAAAGGTTCAGGGTAATTGAGCAGAGTCAGAATGAAAGTGAAATCATATTTAATCAATTTGTTGGAGTTATTTGAGGAATTGACATGTGCTGTGGATAAAGTGAAATGGGTGGATGTGCTGTACTTGGATTTCCAGAGGCATTTGATAAGATGCCACATCAAAGGTTATTGCAAACAATAAAAACTCATGGTGCAATAAATGACAAATGGGTATGGACAGAAATTGGGTAGCTAACAAGAAATAGTGTAGGACATAAGTGGGTCACTTTCTGGTGAACATGAAGTAAAAAACAGTGTTTCATAAGGTTCACTGTTGCAGACTGTTTATTTACAATTTATATAAATGCCTTGGATGAAAATATAAAAGGCATAATTAGTAAATTCACATATTTCACCAAAATTGGCTGTATAGTGGACAGTAAAGAAGGGTTTCTAAGACTATAAAGGGATCTTCATCAATTGGGTCAATGGGCTGAGGAGTGGCAGGTGAGGGTTAGTTTGGATAAATATAGGAAATTGCATTTATTCGTCAGAACAAGGACAGGACTTATACAATTAGTGGTGGGGCCCTGGGTAGTGTTATAGAACAGAGAGATTAGGGGTTCAGGCACATGATTTTTTGAAATTTGCATCACAGGTAGACAGGGAGAAAGTGAGGATTGCAGATGCTAGAGATCAAAATCGAGAGTGTGGTGCTGGAAAAGTACACAGGTCAGGCAGCATTGGAGGAGCAGGAAAATTGTCATTTTGGCCATGCGTTTAGCATGCTTGTCTTCATTGCTCAGACCTTTGAGTACAGGAATTGAGGCATCATGTTAAGGATGTATAGGACATTGGTGAGATTTCTTCTGGAGTTCTGTATGCAGTTCTGGTCACCCTGCTATAAGAAGAATATTATTAAACGCGAGAGGGTTCAGAATAGATGTACTAGGATGTTGCCAGGAATGGATACTTTGAGATAGAAAAATAGAATAGAAAGACTGGGACACTTTTCATTGGAACATAGGAGGTTGAGAATTGACCATATTGAGGTTTATAAATCATGAAGGGCATAGATAAGCTGAATGGCAAGGGTCTTTTCCCTAGGGTGGGCATATTTTGTAAGGTGAGAGAAGAAGGATTTGAAAAGGACATAAGGGGCAACTTTTTTTACACAGAATGGTTCGTATGTAGAATGAACTGCCAGAGAAAGTGATACATACAGTTACAACATTTAAAAGACCTTTAAATAAGTTCACAAAAGGTTTGAAGGGATATAGGCCAAATGCAGGCACATGGGACTACTTTAATTTGAAAACCTGGTCGTCGTGGACTAGTTGGACTGAAGATTCTGTTTCCATGCTGTATGACTCTATGACTCTAAGGAACCGAAAGTATCATTGCAAATTTGCTGATGACAAAGATGAGTAGGAAGTTAACTTTTGAAGAAGTCTAAAGAATGTTACAAAAGGAGAGAATTTTGTTAAACAAGTGGGCAAGCTTGTCAGTGAATCCAGAACTAGGGTACGCTGTTTAATAATTTGCTATCAACCTAAGACAGAGATAAGAGGAACCTTTTTTCTCTCAGATGATTGAGATGGAGTCATTGAATATTTTTACAGCAGATTTAAATAGATTCTTGTTAGGCAAGGGTACTATAGGTTATTAGGGATAGCTTGGAATTTGAAAATCTAAATGTAAATGGATCAGCCAACATCATATTGAATTCAAATTCAACCTTCCAAAATGAATCACTTCACACCTTTCCAGGTTGAACACCAATTCGCCACTTCTCAGCCCAGTTCTCCATCCTGTCAATGTTCCATTGCAACCTACAACAGCCCTCCAACCCTCCACAAATCCACCAACCTTTGTGTAAATGGCAATCTTACTAACCCACCCTTTCACTTCCTCATCCAAGTCATTTATCTTGCTCACTACAGATGCAAGACTGGCTGGTCTGTAATTTTCAGGATTATCTCTATTCCTTTTTTTGAACAAGGGATAACATTTGCCACCCTCCAATTATCTGGCATTATTCTTGTGGACAGTGCTCCTAATTTGTATGTTTATTTGAGAGGTTTGGAAGTGTGGTTGCAGGGGGCACACTCTTGACTTTATGCACACCTCATTTCAATGCTGAGTTGTACTAGTAGTGCACAAGTTACCAACTGATTAGTGTCCAGTTGATGCGTAACCACCTCCATTGAATAATGCTGATGATTATCTGTTATCCTGGCCGCAATCCATTCTTTGCCAGTCTGATCTCACCTCAATATTCCAGTGACCTCCCCAAACCAAAGAATGGTTGCTAGTTGAGCAGGGCTCTTCAACTGAAGCATGCCTTCACTCCACAATATAGCCTTAAGTGTCCGAAATGTAGACCATGCTGCTATCTCAAGCAGACCAGTTGGTGATGGAACACATGGTTCTACACGACAGACCATTCTGGATAAGTGCTGCAATATTCAGAGCAGGCATTCCACTTCATTGTACTTTGCTGTATCCTCAACAATCTAACCACCATGAAGAAACAACACTTGCGATTGAGGAATATGGCAATCTCCTCAGGAACAGAAAGAGGAGTCAGGAGTAGGAAGAAGAGTCAGGAGCAGGAAGAAGAGTCAGGAGCAGAAGGAGCAGGAGAGGAGAAGATAGCCGGTACATTCACATTCTGATTGAGCTGTCTATGACTTCCTCACCAGACTGCAGTTCCAGTGAATATAATCTCAAATCTTCATCATGTAAAGGTTCCTACTATCATGTCTCATGAACTGGACTGAGTTTTTGTTTTGAAGAAGTAACAAAGAGGCAGAGTAGAGGACTTGATCGATATAGATTTCAGTGAGGTGTTCCACACGGTTCCCCATGGTAGGCTGGTTCACAAGGTTAAATCTTATGGAATACAGGGAGAATTAGCTATTTGGATACAGAACTGGCTCGACAGTAGAAGATAGAGAGTGGTCGTGGAGGGTTGCTGAGAGACTGGAGGCCTGTGGTGTGCCACATGAACCGGTGCTGGGTCAACTGCTTTTTGTCAATTATTTAAATGACTTGGATGTGAACATAGGAGGTACAGTTAGTAAGTTTGCAGATAACACCAAAATTGGAGGTGTAATGGACAGCAAAGAAGGCTACCTCAGTGTACAATAGGATCTCAATCAGATGGACCAATGGGTTGAGGAGTGGCAGATGGAGTTTAATTTAGATAAATGTGAGGTGCTACATTTTAGAAAGGCAAATCAAAGCAGGACTTATACACTTAATGGTAAGGTCCTGGGGAGTGTTGCTGAACAAAGAGACCTTGGAATGCAGGTTCATAGCTCCTTGGAAGTAGAGTCACAGGTAGTTAGGATAGTGAAGAAGGCATTTGGTATACTTTCCTTTATTAGTCAGAGCACTGAGTATGGGAGTTAAGAGGTCATGTTGCAGCTGTACAGGACATTGGTTATGCCACTTATGGAATATTGAGTGCATTTCTGGTCTCCCTCCTGGAAGGATATTGTGAAACTTGAAAGCGTCAGAAAAGATTTACAAGGATGTTGCCAGGGTTGGAGGATTTGAACTAAGGGAGACATTGAATACACTGGGGTTGTTTTCCCTGGAGCATCGGAGGCTAAGGGGTGACTTTATAGAGGTTTATAAAATCATAAGGGTCATGGAGAGGGTAAATAGACAAGGTCTTTTCCCTGGGGTGGGGGATTCTAGAACTAGAGGGCATCTGTTTAGGGTGAGGGGGGAAAGATATAAAAGAGACATAAAGGGCAACATTTTCACACAAAGGGCTGTAAATGTATGGAATGAGCTGCCAGAGGAGTTTGGTGGAGGCTGATACAATTAAAACATTTAAAAGGCACTCAGATGGGTACATGAATAGGAAGGGTTTCAAGGGATACGGGCCATGTGTTGGCAAATGGGACTAGACTAGATTAGAATATTTGGTCGGCATGGACGAGTTGAACCAAAGGGTCTATTTCCATACTGTACATCTCTATGACTCTAAATTATCATGCTCGCAATGCCAAAATAAAAGCCACCAGAATACAATAGTATAATTGTAATACAAGAAAATGTTCAATGTCCCATGCCAGGTCCTAACCAATCAACATTGCGCATTGTCTATTGTCTATTCCCTGGGTGTATCTGCCTGGCTTAGGGCTCCTACACAATGCAATCCCGGCTGCTGCAGTAGGACGCCTTAATTTCAGTGGGTAGACTGCAAGTAGATTTGCATAATGGCCTCAAGCAGCTCTAAATCCTCTTTCTTCTGACTGCAATCCCTCAGCATGTCGAGATTGCTGGTAGAAGGAACATTAGCAGAGTTCTTCCTTCAGAATGTGGCTGTTCTTGGTCAGGCTAACATTTTGTTGCCGATTTCTAAATACTCTTTAATCGAGTGGCCTGTTGGACAATTTGCAAAAGCAGTTAAGCTGTGTATCTGGAGTCTCATAAGCCAGACTGGGTAAGGATAGCAGATTTCCTTTCCTAAAAGGGAATTAATGAACCAGGTGCGTTTTTACAACAATTGAGGATAGTCATCATCGGACTTTTATTAATTTAATTTAAATTCCACGGACTCCTCCATCATGGGGTTTCTGTTACAAAAGCATCAGCCTGGGCTAGTGGATTGCTAGTTCATTGACATGACATCATCATCATCATCATCATCATCTCCGGTGGCAGTCATGAGCATACAACTGTTGTCACTGTGAGAGAGATCAGCACCACAGAGACACTGCTACCCCTCTGGGGAAGCATCTGAGGAATCAGTTATTTGCACGGTTTGCTAGTATGCTGTGAGACTTTAAAACTCTTTTGAAGACAGGAATTAGAGGACATGAGACAGTCTAAATGCAAAGCAACAAGCTGAGATTTTATGACCTCAATGTGAGATATTACTGAAGCATTCAGACAATGTGTAGCTTCTGTTTGTACTCCAGTGGAAGTTGAGACAATGGCCCTGATTCATGGTTACATTCACAAATGTTCTCAAGGATTAGGCCACTGTTTCCATCATGTTGGGCTCTGGGACACTAACCACTGGCAGCAGGAGGTTGAGGAAGAGTTCCTTTACCGATTCTCCTTTCTATCCTTTTTCATTAAACGTTAATCAAGTTACACAGCAGTTGTAAGAATAAGACATTTGAACATCTTGTCTACTCACATAAGTACATTAATCTAATTTATTGTTCAACTCCATTCAGTTACATTGAAATGTATAGGTTGCCACTTCCAGTCCCTTCTGAACACTTGTCTGAAAGTTTCTTAGAGCTTCGTAAATACAAGATATCTCTTCTCCCTATCCATCTCCTGCACCAAGACTTTGTTTGCTGAATCAGGAAATCTGGGTATCCACTCTCTGCCATATCACACCACCTTCAGTGTTTGGTGTCATGGTGCAATGACAACTTCTCTCTCTCAATGCCAGTGAAACCAAAGAACTGATCATTAAATTCAGGAAGAAAGGAGGAGGACATGGCCCTATATACATCAACGGAGCTGAGGTGGAGAGGGCCAACAGCATCAGGTTCCTGGGAGTGACAATAACCAACAATCTGTCCTGGATTTCCCACATACATGTGACAGTCAAGAAAACACAACAGCATCTCTTCTTCCTTAGGCGGCTTAGGTAATTCAGCATGTCCATAAGGGTTTGCACCAACTTCTACAGATGCTCCATAGAAAGCATCCTCTACAGGTGCATAACAGCCTGGTATGGCAACTGCTTTGCTCAGGACCATAAGAAACTACAGGAAGCTGTGTGCCCAGCCCCAACCATCATGGAAGCCAACGTCCCATCCATGAACTCCATTTACAAATCTCATTGCCAAAAGAAAGGCTGCCAACATCACCAAAGACCCCTCCCATCTCCATTAATGATCTCTTCCAACCTCTTCCATCAGGCAGAAGATAGAGAAGCTTGAACACACGCACCAACAGATTCAAGAACAGCTTCTTCCCTGCCATTATTAGACTGCTGAATGGATTCCCTAACTTCAAATAATGTGGATCTTGCTTTGTGCACCTTCTGTGCAGCCGTAACCTGGATGCCTTGCTTGAAGCACCCTAAGAACTGTATCTCCTTGTTTGTTATGATCTGCCTGTACTGCTCGCAAAACGAAGCTTTTCACTGCACTTAGATACATGTGACTACATTCAAATCAAATCAAATCAAATCACATTTTCAGCAGGAATAGCTTGCTGCTGCAAGCCTCTCCTTGGTTGTATATGCAGGATTTAAGTAGTCTGACATGAATAGGAGTTCATTGCTGACGTGGTCTGTATGCGTATCGGTTGAATGAGTGGGCAGTGCAAAGTTTGCAAGCTGCCTGCTTTTCTTTAAATGGGTGTGGATGAATTATGCATCAGATCCCCTGTGCCTATTTTCAGAGCTTTAATTTTTTTGTCTTATTCTTTTATAATCCATTCAGCTGTATAGAGAGCGGGCTAATTTAAACTTTGAATGATGGAATAAATTAGGCAATATCGCATTAGTAAAGAAAATGCCCTACATTTCTTTCAAAGAAAAGTAAGATTAGGCACAGGATGTAACAGGTAGTTTATCAAATATCACTCAAGTTCACATTATCAGCCAGAATTAACATGAGGCCCGGTGACCATCAGGTTAAACAGCCAGCAATTGTCCGTCTTAATGAAGGAGCAGCTCCATGGTTTGTTAAGGCTATGGTGACTTTTACCAGGGAGGTTCCTCATGATCACCAAAAATTCTTTTACCTTAGATGTGGTGGAAAGTTTTAAACACAGCGTATAATCATAAGAATAATGAGATTGAATCTAATCTTCCAAATTGCTTGACTTAACGAATAAAGAAATAAGAATGAAAATTTTAAACTGATTCAGTGTTCCCTCATGCCGGATTGCTTATTTAATTTCTGATTTTCAACATATTTTTAATCACCATTTCCCAAATTTATTTTACATTTTGGCTGCACTTTAAAACAATACCACCTATCAAAGCATTTAAAAGTCTTTACTGTTTGAAATGCGACTTGCGAATGGTCATCAGATGCTCCACATGTGCTTCAGATGTGGCTAAATATGTAAACAATCACAAAAAATGTTTAGTTTAAAAAATGGACAGAAAAAGAGCAATTAATTTCATTCAATATAATATCAGGAACAGGTGAGGTTTCTTGTTCAACCCACTCACTAGAGGTTTTTGTTTAAAAGAATTCTCATAATTCGAGCCAGATGCTCAACAAAGTCTTTCTGTTAGTTCATTATAAACAGTAAAACTTTGCTGACAACTATAGTATGTGAGAGAGTGTTGCATTATAGAGCTTCTCTTCAAAAAGCACAGAGTTAGAATTTTACTTAAGTTCTGATTTCAGATAATGTTTCCAGGGTCCTGATTTTAACTCTAGTCCAATTTTCATAGAATTACACAGCACTTCTTACTTGTGTTAGCTCTTCGAAAAGGTTATTGTGGGACTCCCCCACTCCTCCTAGTTCTCCATTGACTTCCAAATCTTTCAAGTGTTTATATTCTTGCCTTTTGGAACTTAAATGACACTGCATCTATAACCCTTTCAGGTAGCTTAGCAGATAAGCTGCAAATATCCATGCTCCAGAATTATGACAGAAAATTTCAATTTTCATTTTAACTCTCAGGATAGTTTTCCACATTTTGGGGAAGCCAACTGCAAGTTGGGTAATACGGTGCTCACTAACACCAGGTTAGTGGAAGAATGGGCTGCTGAGCCATCCCATGAGGGTCCCACTGTTGAGGAGCAAGAAAATCTGTGTAGCCCAAAGACATATTCACACATATCCTATCCCCAGAAGGAAAATAAATAAAAAATTTTGAAGCCCTTTTGACCTGACCTGCTATCCCTTATTTGGCCTTATGGAAACACACACTACATTTTGCCTTCACGCTATTAGTAAAAATTGCAGTCCAATCCTCAGATTTTTGGATTATCTGAAGAGCTCCTCTTGAAATTTTCTTGAAGGTTATAAATTAATTATGAGGGATGACGTTTTTTATTTTTTTGAGGGTCCTTTTTTCATTCTCACCACGTGTTTTATTAGGTAATACTGTCATGCAGGGACATTACTGTCTTATTTGTGTTGACATGTGAGACACATGGTCTCACACGAAGATAGAATTAGAAGAATTCAACAATATCCTCAATAGCCACTACAACGAACAATCAGAACTAGCAATCAGAAGCAGCAGGAACAGAACCAAACAAATTCCAGGAGACACAGTACAGCAGCACTTCACAGAGGCTTCAAAACACTGAAGATGTCACCTAGACAGGGATTGAAACATCTACAAATCAACTTCCCGGCTCGGCGAAAATACCCACAACTATGGCAGTCAGCTACACTGTTTTAAACATAAAGCTACAATACATAAGAAACATGGTAGTGTCAAGACACCACAGTAAATTGGCACAAAGATAACAGACATAGTTCACAACAAATTATGAAAAATGAACTGACAGATGCATCAAAAAAATCATCACTACAAACATGATTTCCATAGGAATGACTTGCCATAGGGAGGTCACACCTAAATGCTTATACGTTTGTCTCTAATGCAGACACTACATTTCAAGCAATTCACAGCAGATGAGATGCTTTGAGATGTGATAACACAGAATTATAAACCGTTAAGAAATAAAACCATTTTCAGTATTAAATTATCCACCTGACTGTGAAGAATAAAATTTATACAATTCACTATTCCTTTGTTCAAATGTTCAAACCTGCTGTCTCTCATCTGTAGCCACCCCTTCCCCCACCAACCCCAAACTTTGCGGTCTCCCTCCCCATTTAGAGAGTTACGCTCCCAACCATTGGCTTCGCCCACCTCAATTCATACTTGCTCTCACGCCTCGGAGGTCTGTTTTCACTCAGCCACTTTCCACAGTTCCATTTTTGCAGTCTTTTCCAGGCCATTTATTGTATCCGTTGCTCCCGAAGTGGTCTCCTCTACATTGGGGAGACTGGATGCCTTCTCGCAGAACACTTCAGTGAACATCTCCAGGACACCTGCACCAATCAACCCCACTGCCCGTGGCCCAACATTTCAACTCCCCCTCCCACTCTGCCGAGGACATGCAGGTCCTGGGCCTCCTCCACCGCCGCTCCCTCACCACCCGACGCCTGGAGGAAGAAAGCCTCATCTTCCTCCTCGGAACACTTCAACCTCAGGGCATCATAGAGTCAGTACAGCATGGAAACAGACCCTTCGGTCCAACCCGTCCATGCTGACCAGATATGTCAACCCAATGTAGTCCCACCTGCCAGCACCCAGTCCATATCCCTCCAAACCCTTCGTATTCATATACCCAGCCAAATGCCACTTAAATATTGCAATTGTACCAGCCTCCACCATATCCTCTGGTAGCTCATTCCATATGCATACCACCCTCTGCGTGAAAAAGTTGCCCCTTAAGTCTCTTTCACATCTTTCCACTCTCACCCTAAACCTATGCCCTCTAGTTCTGGACTCCCCAACACCAGGGAAAAGACTTTGCCTATTTATCCTATCCATGCCCCTCATAATTTTGTAAATCTCTATAAGGTCACCCCTCAGCCTCCAACAGTCCAGGGAAAACAGCCCCAGCTATTCAGCCTCTCCCTGTAGCTCTGATCCTCCAACCTAGGCAACATCCTTGTAAATCTTTTCTGAACCCTGTCAAGTTTCACAACATCTTTCCTATAGGAAGGAAACCAGAATTGCACGCAATATTCCAACAATGGCTTAACCAATGTCCTGTACAGCTGCAACATGACCTCCCAACTCCTGTACTCAATACTCTGATCAATAAAGGAAAGCATACCAAACGCCTTCATCGCTATCCTATCTACCTGCAACTCCACTTTCAAGGAGCTATGAACCTGCACTCCAAGGTCTCTTTGTTCAGCAACACTCCCTTGGACCTTACCATTAAGTGTATAAGTCCTGCTAAGATTTGCTTTCCCAAAATTCAGCACCTCGCATTTATCTGAATTAAACTCCATCTGCCACTTCTCAGCCCATTGGCCCATCTGGTCCAGATCCTGTTGTAATCTGAGGTATCCCTCTTCGCTATCCACTACACCTCCAATTTTAGTGTCATCTGCAAACTTACTAACTGTACCTCTTATGCTCGCATCCAAATCATTTATGTAAATGACAAAAAGTAGAGGGCCCAGCACCGATCCTTGTGGCACTCCACTGGTCACAGGCCTCCAGTCTGAAAAACAACCCTCCACTACCACCCTCTGTCTTCTACCTTTGAGCCCATTCTGTATCCAAATGGCTAGTTCTCCCAGTATTCCATGAAATCTAACCTTGCTAATCAGTCTCCCATGGGGAAACTTGTCGAACGCCTTACTGAAGTCCATGTAGATCACATCTACTGCTCTGCCCTCATCAATCTTCTTTGTTACTTATTCAAAATACTCAATCAAGTTTGTGAGACATGATTTCCCACGCACAAAGCTATGTTGACTATCCTGAATCAGTCCTTGCCTTTCCAAATACGTGTACATTCTGTCCCTCAGGATTCCCTCCAACGACTTGCCCACCACCAAGGTCAGGCTCACCGGTCTATAGTTCCCTGACTTGTCTTTACCGCCCTTCTTAAACAGTGGCACCACGTTTGCCAACCTCCAGTCTTCCAGCACCTCACCTGTGACTATCGATGATACAAATATCTCAGCAAGAGGCCCAGCAATCACTTCTCTAGCCTCCCACAGAGTTCTCGGGTACACCTGATCAGGCCCTGGGGATTTATCCATTTTTAATTGTTTCAAGACATCCAGCACTTCCTCCTCTGTAATCTGGACATTTTGCAAGATGTCACCATCTATTTCCCTACAGTCTATATCTTCCATATCCTTTTCCACAGTAAATACTGATGCAAATATCAATGTGGACTTCACCACTTTTATTATTTCCCCTCCCCCCACCTTACCCCAGTTCCAACCTACCAGCTTAGCAATGTCTTCATGGCCTGTCCCATCTGCCAATCTCCCTTCCCACCTATCCTCTCCAATCTCCCCTCTGACCTATCACCTGCATCCCCACCCCCATTCACCTATTGTACTCTTGCTACCTTCTCCCCAGCCCCAACCCCACTATTTACCTCTCCACCGTGAGGCTCCCTGCCTCCATTCCTGATGAAGGGCTTTTGCCCGAAATATTGATTTTCCTGCTTCTTGGATGCTGTCTGGCCTGCTGTGCTTTTCCAGCACCACTCTAATCTAAACTCTGGTTTCCAGCATCTGCAGTCCTCACTTTTGCCTTTTCCAGGCTTAACCCAGGCTTGATGTTCTTGCACACCAATGCTACTTCTTCACTGCTATCGCTTATTGTCTTAACTGCCCATTGGCCCTCCATTCAGAAAGAACTAAGAGTGAGATGAACAGCAATTTGCAGATTCTGTCTGTTCAATATAAGAGAAATTGAGCACAATGTCATCTGAGGAGAAACTGAGCAGTTTGGGTTGATACTCAATGCAATTTGGAAAACTAAGAAGTCAGCTCATTGAAACATATTAATTTCTAAGAAGCCTTGACTAGGCAGATGCTGAGATGTTGATAATGTGGAATTGTTGTCCCTCTTGGATTCCTGAGTGGTTGAAATTATCTTCCTGAGAGAATGGAAAAGGCTTTTATTGAATACTTTCAATGCAAATGTAGATAGAGTCTTAAGACTTTTGTGGATAGGTGAGAATGTGAAGTTGAGCCCAAAATCGGATTAGCCATGATCTCATTGAATTGCAGAACAGGTTAGAAGGTCGATAGGCCTACTCTTGCTCTGAGTGTATTCATATGTTCATAGGTTGTTCTTGTAGTCTAGAGAGTCTAGCACCAGAGAGCATAGCTTCTGGACAAGGAGTCAGCTATTAGACTGAGGTGAGGAGAAATATCTTTACTATATGAGCATTGTGAATCTTTGAAATGTTATAGCCAAGAGGGTTGTATGTGCTCAGTCATTGTGCAAATTCAAGTTTGGAAATTATATATTTTTGGACTCCAAGGAAATCAAGGAATAGAGGAGTAAACGTGAAAGTGGAGTTGAAGCCAACGATCAGTCATGAATTTATTGAGTAGCTCGTGAGGTTTTGCCCCCTACTCCTGTTTATAATCAAAGGTTCCAATTTTCATAAGTGATCAGCTCCCAGCAGTTTGAGGACAGGGAGGTAACTAAGTGATTTTCACCACCCACTTGCCCTGTTTGTGTGAATCTCCATTAGTTTATTTCCTATTTAAAATTGTCATCAGAAACTCCTCGTGATTTGGACAAACTTGATGAAACAAATGACACTTTCTCCTTTCTGTTTTCTTGTAATATCAAGCTTTCTGGTTCTCACAGTTTAACAATCTCGCCTTACTGTGCAGAAAATTTATTCTGTCAACACTCCCACGGAAGTACACTATGTGCTGAATCCTTTGATCACTGCTGGCTCCCACATTTATCGGGTATCAGCCAAATTCAACACAGGCCAGCAAGGCTTCATACCAGGTGCGCTTTGTACTGTACTGGAAACAAATATGAAAACTATTTCGCTCTCTTCTCACTGCTTTTCCCTGTTCCAGTGACAGCAAAGGAGAAGGCAGTATTGGTAAGACTTAACTTTTCCATTCATTTCTGAATTGCTGGTGTAATTTTAAAATTTCTTTGCCATAAACTATGAAAATATTGCTTGTTCTTGAAGTAATGCTAAGTGGAGCAGATTTAGGACTGAATTAAGAACTGCTTCACCCAAAGGGTTCTGAATCTATGGAATTCTCTGCACAGTGAAGGAGTTGAGGCTTCCTCAGTAAATGTTTTTAAAGCTAAGATGAATAAAATTTTGAACATTTAAAAGGAATTAAGGGTTATGGAGAGAGGGTGGGTAAGTGGAGCCGAGGCCATGAAAAGATCAGCCATGATCATGTTGAATGGCAGAATGGGCTCAGGGCCCAGCTGGCCTACTCCAGCTCCTAGTTCTTATATTCTTCTCTTCTATGTTCACTCGTCCACCACAAGTTACATATTATTCACATTGAAATTGCTGCTTGGCATTTAAAGTGTTAACAAAACAAACCTAGGCTCGAAAACTGTGGATGGAAAACTTAGCTACTTTTAGGGGAATGGATATAATACACAGCCTCAAGCTAAACGTAACATGGATTTTTTTTTATTACCTTTAGGAAAACTGTATCAACATAAAGATGCTGCCGATCCCTGTGAAAACATAAACTAGAGCAGTTACTGAAATTGATTACAAATGAGAGGATGAACATTATTTCAAATATGAACCCTGTCAGAACTCAGGATCTACAATTGAAACATCAGCTGGGAATTCCCATGTTGGAGTTAAATTATGTACCAGTCATCTTAGATAGCATCACATTCTCCAATGCTCAGGGTGACTTATCTCACGTGGTTGCATGCTTTTTACCTCATTATCAAGGCAAGCAAGATGCTGGAAGATTGACTCAGCAAATCACATTGGGTAACTGAGCAGATTTCGCCTCTGTTGGACTTTATGGGGTCCAAGGTTGTGACGCAAATGTAAAGGCCAGCAGCTCACCACCTGACTCACTGTAAGCCAGGAGCATCCAATCACCCTGAAGGTCCTGTTCCCAGAGATTGTTTCATCAGGAAACCATCCCTCAATTGCCATCCAGCTTGGTGTGGAATAACAAAGCAGGACCCATGCCAGTGACCCTCACAAATACAGGAGTAAAAAGTGAGGTCTGCAGATGCTGGAGATCAGAGTTGAAAATGTGTTGCTGGTTAAAACACAGCAGGGTAGGCAGCATCCAAGGAACAGGAAATTCGGCTCTGGCCCGAAACGTCAAATTTCCTGTTCCTTGGATGCTGCCTAACCTGCTGTGCTTTAACCAGCAACACATTTTCAACCCTCACAAATACACACAACTGTAGTGATGCAAGAAATTGAATGATCTCCTGCACTCAGCTGTCTCTCAGTCAGTCTAACTCTGTCACTGCATAGGCATCTCACAAAGGATCACAGCCTGACGTAGCAGCATCATCTGCATGATATACACTGAAGAATTCACACACTCCTCACTCTCTCAAATTGCTAATACTATCCCTGGGAAATACGCTTCCTACTCATGAACTGGGGTTGGCTCACCCCATGGCGTAGTTCTGCATGCTCACAAAGTGCTGCTGCACCCATTGCCAACACATTCAATCTCTCTCTTTATCTCTTTGCAAGAAAGGCTGGTCTACAACTGTATGGAGAGGTGAATATCCAGATCCTCGCACCCTTTGAGGAAAGGGCAATAAAGTTAGCCAAGGAAGACCATTTGTGTAGCAGCAGGGAGACAGGAAATATATGGTCAGGGAAGTTCTCAATGCATCACAAGTGCTTCATTCCAGGGCCAGGTTTGGACATGCATTTTAGCTTTCACAGAGGTGAGGAAGTCAGAGTCACCATAGAATGGAAAAGTCAACATTTTATTACAGAAATAACTCAATTGGAACATCAACTGAATCCTTGTGGAATGTGGAATGTGGAATATAGCAAGCAGAGGGCTGCTAGGCAACTCAATAGAATCACACAGTACAGAAGAGGCCCTTCAGCCCATCAGTTCTGCACTGCAATTCAGCAACTGCATAAATGAACACAGAACACAAACAGAAAATATTTCTACACCCTGGAAGTGAGTACCTATGAGTTTGCCTCTGGTATCTCTGGCTTGGCAAACCACTGCCCTGTTCTTTCTCTTTGGTTATCCTGCACAATCACAGGATCCTCAGGGGTTTCCTCTTGCTCCCAAAACTCCTTCTGAAAAACACATCCCCCGTTGCAACTGGGATTGTAATGGACACCATGATAAGGGAAGATTGGGGTCTGGGGTGTACTGCAGTTTGGTGTATACCTGATCAGTCAAATACTGGAATTTCAGTGTCAGTTCTCAAAGACTCTGGAAGAATTCTGGGCATCAGTGTATCACTCCTTGGCAGAATTCTGAGGATTTCTTCAAGTTGTCATTAGCTGGGTGTGGAGGGGGTATCCCCTGTTGTGCAGTAAACATCCTTGTATGGACTGAGGGCATTTGAAAAAGACTTTTACTTGTGATTGGTTCAGGATGGCATCTTCCTTGACATTCTAGCACAGACCTGCAACATCTGATTATTGAGATCACAAATGATTTGAACACTAAGGCACTGAAATGTTTTTCCGTTGACTAATATTGTTAGTACATGATAGGGAGTTCTGTTTGCTTTGTTAGGCTAATCGATTGCACCCTGAAACTGAGCAAATCAGCGAGGGCTGCTGTTGTCAAGGGGGCAGAGATAATTGCTGGGCACGTGCAAAGGGAGCAGCAGTGATCGCAGCAGTGATCGCCAGTTGCAAATTTGACTTGAAGATAGTGAAATGCCACAAGATGTCCACCAGCAGCTCCTTGAAAAAAATCTATTAGCAAAGAAATTAAGAGTGGTAGTTACTTTTAGGGTTACAAGATACAGTTGCCTCTCAGTCCACATGGCTCTAGCTGCTCATCCAGTACTGGCAGAGGTATGAGGTGTTGGTTTGGGATGTGCTGAGTCATCACCAACACTGGCTCATCTCAATCAGCTAATCATATTTTCTACCAAGATCTCTCTTTTTATATGGTGCCTCTTGTCCTGCTGCTTCTCTGTCTGGAGGCTGTGTGCCAGCTCCAAATCTGACCATACTAGATCGCTCCTGTCATCCTTCATCGAGTGTGTGAGGTTATGCCAGCTGCAATGTCACAGGTTGCAGAGCTAGACTGTCATTACAAAGGGGTACACTGAGGTTTTGTGTGAATTTCCTTCACTTCATTTCCCACTGTACACCCGAGAGGTCACAAGATGCCAATCAGAACACAATATGCTTCTAGTCAATTTGTATTTAATGAACTATTTGACATACTGCATATCAGAGAATTGAAAGCAGATGGTTATCATTCAGTAATCATTGCACTTTTGACTATGGCCCACTCCTCAGGTGGAATTTGCAAGATATCCCTGAATGACTGACCAGCAAGCCCCAAGCTGATTTTATTGACTGCCAGGACTGACTGTGGCCCACTCCCTGGGACAGAAACAGCACCAATGTCCAGATGTGAACTGAAATGGACCAACTTCCTGACTGGTCATGGCCTACCCCACCTCTCCTTCTAACCAACTAGAAATGGCTCTGCTCCTGGCCTACCTATGGCAGCAACCCTTGACTGACAGGACTTCATCTTCACCCCACTAAGCCTGTTTCCTCTTTGTTGTTTCCTCACTGCTGTGCACTTCAAACACAGACAGTGTTTGCCCTATCTATTGATAGCACACACACCATCTCTGATAATTACACAGCTCTGTGCCCTTCAATGATGGAAACACCACATTCACATTTATGCTTCACTGTGCCCTACAGCCACAAGCTGCCTCCTTCCCTTCAGTGCGAGAGTGTCTGTGAATCAAAAGCTACTTGCTGACCCTGTGTGCTAATCTGCCACTGTAAAGCAGAAACTGGTGCATAGCTGTCCTCCAGTTGAGTTCTATGATGGGATAGTTGCACCTTGCTTTTGGATTTCTTTGGACACACCTTCTGCACTTGTCAAACTGATAGCAAAAGTGAAGACAACGAACATTGAGAAGTTTTCACTAGAGGCAACTGAAATGATACACTCACCAGGACTGGAGATAGAAGACCAAGGTGACAAATACAGATGCTTGCTATATGCCGTCGAGTGAACCATCAAGAATCTCAATTGGGCACAAATGAACTATGAAGGAGAGATTTACTCCATGGAATTGTGGAACTAGTGACAATATCAGAAATTGCAAGAAAAGCTCAGCAAGTCTGGCAGCACCTGTGGAGTGAAAGCAGAGTTAACTCTTCAGGTCCAGTGACCCTTGTTCATATCTAGGGTTTTTGGACCTGAAATGTTAACTCTGCTTTCTCTCAACAGATGCTGCCAGACCTACTGAGATTTTTCCAGCAATTTTTGATATTGTCTCTAATTTTCAGCATCTGCCGTTCTTTGTTTTCTTTTTGAAACTAGTACGATGGAGATTGAATTTTCACGAGCTGATGGGGAGAAATGTAGTTTGCCTTTTAAGGAGGAAAGATTTAATTGCTGATTTATGGATTCTTGTCTGATAAGTCATCATGCCTGCCATTATTCCCAACACCTCTGAGAATTGAAAATCACTCTCATTGACTCTCCTGGTCTCCCACAAATTTTTGCAGTATTTTCTGCTTCTGCATTAGATTCTAATAGCTGCAACATTTCACTTTTTGTTTAAAAATTAGCATAATTGGCTCAAGATACTTCAACCTATTTTGAATCATTAAATGAATTCATGTTCATTATCTCTTAGCCACAGTAACTGCAGACAGTTCTGTAAAATGGCATCATCAGTGATCACCACTTTACTTTAACAAAAATCATAATAATACTGTTAAAGTTAACAGACAAGAAACAAGAAAATGTTATCAAAGTCAATCTAGTTTTTAGCATGTAATTTGATGTTTGAGGAGGTTGCCCATGCACTGCCTTCTTTAATTGGGGATCTGATTCTATCTACTTTGAAGGCTTATTGTGGATTCTTTTCATAACACACATACTTAAGCTGTATTGTCAACTCACACACACAAAAATAGGTCAACGAATGAACATATGAAAAAAGCACTGATTCATGTCGATGAGTTTAGATAACACATTGTGCAACTTCAGTCCTCAATTAAATTCAAATAACTATTGTTGTGCAAAGAATTGAACATAACTCAGCTGGCTTGTCACTGTCTCTTGGGAGCTAACCTGAGGACAATTGACATTTTATTCTTTAACCCTATGTAACCTTCATATACTTAGCAGTTCCCTTTCAGCAGAAAGACATATGCTGTCAATCAAAAGATAATGTGAAGTGTACTCAGAGGTTATATATTGCTGTAATCGAAGTGGAAATGCATCAACTGCCCCACTTTTCTCTGAAGACTGTGATGCTTACTGAAATTTCACTCCCCAGGGAATATCAGCCTTGATAAATGCCTTAGGATTAGATGTACCTGAATATTCTTCATGATTTAAAAAACCCTGACTTGTAAAATAATGTGATATATTTTGACTAATTCTGTTATGCATTTGTAATTGATATTTTTTAATAAACACATCTCAAAATGTTAAGCTTCACTCAACTTTGAGGAAAGCTTGTTTTTGCTAAACAATATTACATCTCAGCAATACAGAACAGTAAAATTGTCATTCTGTCTCTACAAATGAAAACATCTCAGCTTCTCTAGTCACTAAGTAGGTTTCGTATGTGCAGATAGTTATGAGACACTATACTAGTTCAATGAAAAACATACAAAAGCCGGCTTGTTCTTGATACTCAGCTATCATTTGCTCATGGGCAGGGTTCTATTCCAAACTGGAACTTCATTCTCCGAACTGAGTATCTTGTAACTCTCCAGAATAAATGCAGAGGGGTGGGCTACTCAGGCAAACCTCCACATACAAGCTACATATCTTCTTCATTCTCAAGCCCTTGTATCTATAAACACAAAAAGAAACTGGAATCTTAGTGGCCTGCAACTGTGACACTAGTCTCCATTATCAAAGCCTCCTGACTTCTTAAGAGCAGCAGTCAGAAAGTGTGGTGCTGGAAAAGCACAGCAGATCAAAAAGCAGCTGAGGAGCAGGAGAATCGATATTTGAGACATAAACCTTTCATCAGGAATATGGGGGCAGGGAAGGGGGCTGACAGATTAATAGGAGGGTGGGGTGGGGCTAGGGGGAAGGTAGCTGGGAAGGTGATAGGTAGATTCAGGTGGGGGGATGATGACGATGGGTTAGAGGGGAGGGTAGGGTGGATAGGTGGGAAGGAAGACGGACAGGTCGGACAGTTCAAGAGGGCGGTGCCGAATTGGAGATGAGGAAACTGATGAAGTCGATGTTGATGCCATGTGGTTGGAGAGTCCCAAGGCAGCAAATGAGACGTTCTTCCTCCAGGTGTCAGGTGGTTAGAATTTGGCAATGGAGAAGGCCCAGGACTTGTATGTCTTTGGTGGAGTGGGAGAGGGAGTTGAAGGGCTGTGGGGTTGTTTGGTGCATGTGACCCAGAGACGTTCCCTGAAATATTCCATGAGTTGGCATCCTGTCTCCTCAATGCAGAGGAAGCCACATTGGGAGCAACGGACACAGTAGATGAGGTGTTTGAATGTCCAGGAAAGTCTCTGCTGGATGTGAAAGAGTCCCTCCAGCCCATCTACACCCTCCTATTTATCTCTCAGCCCCCTTCCACTGCACTGATGACAACGCTGATTTGTAAAATACTGTGATATATTTTGACTAATTCTATTATGCATTTGTAATTGATATTTTTTAATAAATGCATTCCCCAAATGTTAAACCTCACTCAAATTTGAGGAAAGCACATTCCTGAAGTAGAACTTATGCCAGAAATGTCAATTCTCCTGTTCCTCGGATGCTGCCTGACCTGCTGTGCTTTCCCAGTGCCACATTTTTCGACTCTGATCTCTACTATCTGCAATCTTCACTTTCTCTGGAGCAGTAGTCAGAGCACATCTGGATTTGAAGCTGCAGAAGAATTATGGCACTTAACCTTGTCCAAATCTCAAACCCCTGATGGGCTCAAGGTGCAAAACTCCTGGAGTGCCCTGAATCTGAATATCTGATCTCAGCCACAAGCAGAGGAAATTCACACATGGGCTATGAATGAACCCTGTCACTATATTTCGATGGCAACCCTGGGCCTGGTTCTATTAAAGTCAATCTGTACCCCTGTCATTAGTAGAATCCCAGGAAATCCTGAGTAGACATAAAGGGGGTTTAGGATTGGTATTATCGTGTTTCTGCTCTGTATTGCTTCAGCTTTAGACTCACACAATAAACATTCACTGGGGTCAAAGTTCAAGTCAATTAGCTGCAAAATGGTTTTAGGACATGCATTAACATCAAGTAAATTTGTAAAATGCTTAGGGATGCAACCAATCACTATAAATCAGATTTGCCAGTATTGAATTTACAACCCAAGTAACATCTTATATTGCCTCTCTTCTATGTTAGGAGAGATCTGGGACTGGATTTGCTTTGCAAGTTTGGTATTAATGAGAAATAAAAGTCACATTGCATGGACACTGTTGCTGCAAACCACTTTATGGTTCCTTTGTGTTATGTTCTGCAGTTTTACTAGATGTTTATGCAGGGCCACATGAGCCCAAAAATATGAACTGAGTAACCAGTTAACAATCTGTTGTCAAAGGAAAAAACATATTCTTCCTTTCTCTCCTGATGTTTCTCTGCACTGTGATCTATCTCTGTCAAATGACAAGCAGACAATGCACTCCCACATCTGTTTCTGCACTTCTGACATGACACGCCTGTTAAAATCTGTACAAGCTGCCTGTGTTCTACAATCCTCGTTCCCTTTTCACAGACAGGTACTCAGCTTCCTTCCAGATCATCAATGACAGTAAGTGTGTGATCACTAATTTACACCCCATAACTCTTGCATTCCAAATGGCTTTGAGTTTTGGCAGTAGAGTAATCAACCAAAAACAGAAAAGCAAAACTCAGGTGGAGGTGCATTGATAACATAGCTTTTCCTCCAAAAGGAAAATAAACACTTACTTTCCATTTTCACCCCCAGATCTTTCTGGCTGACTGACTTCAAGGGAGGACTGTACAGCTTTTTAGAAGGCTCACCACATTAAATGCCCATCAGGAATTAACTAGTCAATAGTGGGCCTTCCTGGAATCAAGTTGCTAGTCAACTAGAGGCCAAAAGTTCCTATTGCTCAGCATTGTCATTGAGGAGGCAATGTTTGCTACCAGTCACACACCCAATAGACGCCCAGATGGCTGAAGGATCCAGGCCACATGTAAATGGTGGTAGATCCTGGGGTAGGGTCAATGGAGAGGTGTTTCCTGCAAGGTAAGGGGAGAGTCTCAGCTGATAATTTCTCCTGTTGTCAGATGAGGCAAATGACTCCCTTTCACTCACAGGCTCCTTCAGAAGTCTGCAATTAACATGCTGAGAGTTTGTTTTTCCATCTTGCTGCATTGCTAGCTACCTGCCCATCAGTGGACAAATAAAAAGGGTTATACCCGAAACATCGACTTCTCCACCTCCTGATGGTGCCTGGCTTGCTGTGTTCTTCCAGCCTCCTGCTTGTCTACTTTGCATTCCAGCATCTGCAGTTTTTTTTGTCTCTAACTAAATAAAGTAGTGGCACGATTAAGCCCTTAAGTGTGCATTAATCACATATGTCATCTGTCAAACTTTGATGAGAACCTTCGAAAACTCTTTTTCATGAAGTACTTGTAAGACCCATTACATGCTGCACTGGGGTATCTCCAAATAACTAACTACTTATCAAAAGATGGACTTACACTCTGTAACTGTGCTCTCGGGTCTGTCACAGCCTATCATTAAAGTTCATGCCTCTGCAGTTATTTGCCAAAGCAAGTTCTGGTCACCTGTCTTTCTAGATGTGGATGTGCAGGGGTCAGCATTTAGTAAGCGTAGAAAACAGAATATCATTTAGGCAGGTTGACCTGCTGGTGTCATGTTGGCTCTTGTATTTCTCCCAAACATCTCGTTGGTGGAGAAGAGGTGGAAATCACAGGAAGAAAGGCACTGATGCCAGTAGTGAATGATATTTCCATCTCAACTCAACTGCTGCTGAATCCATCTGTTAACTCTGGATTGACTATTCCAATGCTTCCTGGACAACCTCATATATTCCTCTTATCATAATCATCAGCTCATCCCAACTTCTGCTGTCCGTGTCCTAACTTGCATCAAGCCTGGGTATACATCTGCCCTGTGGTCCCTGACCTTCATTGCTCCCAGCTTGGCAATCCTCAATTTCAAAATGTTCTTTATTAATTTCAAGTTCCTCAATGGTTCCCATTTCTAGACATTTTCTAATCAACCTGTTCAGAGATTACACATCTCTGGAGCCAGTGAAAATTGAAGCTGGGCCTCCTAGTCCAGAAGTAGGGACAAAACTTCTGCACCACAAGGCCTATCAGTTTCCCATTCCCATGTGTCTTCCACCACTAACACTACCATCTTTGGGTATCAAATTATATTCTGGCTTCTAAATATGGAAATAGTGCAGTTAAGGATATGAAAGACACCAGCCTGCTCACTTCTACATTGTCAGGTAGCAAGAGTTGGGGAATACCCAGTTCAGCACATCTGCCTCTGGAAAATGTACTACAAATGGCTGGATTTTTGTTCTCATGGGATCGGGACTGATGTATGGCCCACTGCCTCCAGACATAGATCAGAGGAAGCTATAGGGGCTGTCATGTGTTCAGGCAAGCTGTTTAAAAGATATGCCTTCATTCACAGGGATATTTGGACAGTAACCATTCAGCTCATTAGCCCTCACATCCACAAGTTTCACCCCCTCCATTCCCCGAGCCATACATGTCACTTCATTCATCCAACCAGCCACAATCATCTCTCATCCCTTCTTATACCAACTATTCCTCCAACCACCCTGATGTGACCAGCCTCCTCCACTATCTATCATCCTTTTTCATTACAACCTCCATGTCAAGTCATTCAGTATTCACCATAAGGGATGGTGGCTCAATAGTTAGAACTTGGTTTGATTCCACCCTCAGGTGACTGTCTGTGTAGAGTTTGCGTATTCACCCAGTGTCTTCATGGATTTTCTCTGGGGGCTCTGAATACCTCCCACAGTCCAAAGATGTGCAGGTTAGGTGGATTGGTCATGTTAAATTGCCCATAGTGTCCATGGATGTGCAGGCTAAGTGGATTAACCATGGGAAATGTAGGGTTACAGGGATATGGTAGGGGGTCTGGATTAGATCCTCTTCAGAGGGTCAGTGTCGACATAATGGGTTGAATGGCCTACTTCTACACTGTAGGGGGTTCTGTGATTCTATAATTGGAGTTTACTGAGACTTTTTTTTTACAAATTATTGCAGACTTCACTGTATTAAACACATTCTCAACCCATTCAGTGCAATTAAATCCCATCAAGTAGTTAATCACTCATAAAAACAAATATTTGTATTCATTATCCGATATCAAAGTCAGTTAATCCTAATCAATTAAACTGTGCATTTACACCCTCACCTCTGTATGCTCAGGATAAAGCTGAGGAAAGCAGACAAGATAATATTTATAAGGGTAGCATTTAGCTTTGTGTGAACAAACAACTATTATATTTCCTACAACGGGCTTTTTTTCAACTCTTACAAATGCAGACTTGCATTTTTTTTTAAATTAGCAGACTGGTTATTTAAAACCTTGTCTACTTGAGTTTCGTAACTCTCAGACTCAGGTTAGGTAAGGTATTTTTTTCAATGTGCAAAGGATTGCCCATTTCAATAACTTGACAGCTGACAGTTCTAGAAACCTTATCCTACCTTCAAGAGCATTTGCAGCTTCTTGAATGATTTGTAACATCTTCAGTGTAGTTTAAGGTTCTTGTTTCAGACTAAATGGGGTTTCCTTGAACTCTGTGGTGAGTCCAAATGGCCCTGCTGAGTTTGGGTTTCCCACATGAGGGGTTCACATCTTGCCCTTGTTCGCCACCTCTGCCACCAGCAAAAATAATACCTGATACAAATAGCAGGGAGGTTGCCAGATTTTGATCACACCACCATTTTGAATGTTCCTGGCAGGCTTCATGATTCTATAATCATCCTGTTCCCCGTTGCCATTAGTAATCCAACAAACTTCATTAACCAGCATCTATGGCACCAGCGGTGAGCTGCTTGATCCAATATTCCGATTGATCAAGAGGTCCACCTCGGCAATGTAAAACACAAACATTAAGTCATAGAAAAGTAAGCAAGAGATACATGTATCAATTATACTTTATTTACAACATAAAGTCACTTAAATAATAATGCAACGTTGCCTTAAATAAAATTTATCAGCAAAAAGCCTCCTTACTCACACCCTCAACTGACTACTTGGACATCGCTGAGATCACAATAAAACAGTAAATTTCCCGTATTTGATGTTTGTACTATTTGCAGGTTTATTGAAAGTGCCAGTTTATAAGATGTCAGTTAAAACAAAGTTTGCTCTATTATAATGAAGCTCCTCTTTGATTCCAATCATGATATCCGTGAACTGATACACAGGCTGTTGGGGTCAGGAGACTGTCCCTGAAAGTCAGCTGGTTAGTTGATCATAGACTCCACCACAACCAGGTCCAAACATAGAGTCACTTCCATCCTGCATGAGCAGTTTCCAGCAGAATCATTGGGCAGCACATTTTCTCCTTCCATGATCCTGAGTCCTAATTGCTGTTCAAATAGAGGTCAGCTAACTGTTTACAGATTAACGCTGAGACCTTTACACTCTAAATTAGAAACAATTTATATCATTGACCCTTTTTTATACAGTATTGAATGGAAATATTTTTACTTAACCACATTTTCATGTGAAGAATACAAGAAATTTAGACATCTCTTTGTAAACAGCAATTGATGCTAGATCAAATTTAAGATGTTAATGCTAAGATTGTTTTTGTAGCCAAAGGTAATGTGGAATATGGGACAAAGGTTATATGGAGGAATGTTAGAGATCAGCAATGATCTTATTGAAAGGTGTCAGAACAAGGGTTACAAAGGGGCTAAACAGTTTGTTCTAGCTCTTATGTTCAATATAACTGGCTAACTGACAACATTGTTCAAGAATTGGATTTGAAATATGAATGAATTTCATCCAGAGTTTGTGACAACAGTGGGTAGATTATTTGATCCATTTTGGATGGATAGCTCAAAGGGAAGAAAAAGAACATGCTGAGAAGTTTTGATCTGACAACTTCAAACAGTATTCAGTCAAAGATTACAGGGTATGTAGACTTAGAGCCCACAACGAATGAGACTAGTGAAACTTTGTCTGATTCGATCTGCCTACAGCTTGTTGGCAAAAGACATATTAAAGGATAGTATATGTACATAATATTTGCTTTTATATTAGCACTCAGTCATATCACAGAAATGTAACAAAACTCTTAAAACTGGTGAGAAAGATCTGTCAATAAGTTCCTCCTCCAGCAGCAATGCCATAGAGTATGAGGGTTGGACTTCAGTCCAATCTGCCCAATGCTTTTTCAGGGTGTGTCAGGAAGATTATTTCAGTCTAGCTATGTCATGGAGTCAGTTAGAAAGTGTTGCAGCTTTGTGTAATGTGGGGATCACAATGCTGTAGGAACAATCTGACCAGTGCTCAATTAACTAGCTTTCAGGCTATATGCTGCAGGGGATGATTTAAATTTCCGAGAGTACATAAAACTTGAAAAATCAAACTGACAAACTACACTCTGCCAGATTTTCTTTTCCACTGAAGCTAAAGAAAATTAAACAAGATGCATGCTTTGGCAGCCAATTCGATTTTGCCCAACTTACTCCATTGCTGAGCATTCTTCAGAACAATCAAACATTAAGCTGATATCTTTTAGTTCCAAACTAAACCACTGTTAATTCCAAACCACTTCTTGATTTGTCTCTATAGTCATCCACAGACTTAAAGATGAATCTTATGACCTTGTCCGTTAGTTAGTAAATGTACTTTCCATAACAAGCTTGTATATAATTTGCATTGTAAGCATCATCAATTGAAACTTCTATAGTACACTTCAGGAATAAAAAGAAATGACTCAAACTGCTAAACAACAGTTCTTAAAAACCTCAAAATCTGTGGGTATAACTTAATTGTTGGTATCTATGGTGCATATATCCATATTAGCCTATTAGATTTGCTCTTAATAGTCTGAGGTTGTATTTTACAACAAATAGAAAAAGTATTCAATCATTTGAAAGAGGACACATAAGTAACAAAAATGAGAATTTATTGAAAAAGGTTAATTAAGCAATTTTGATTTAAGAGGAAAAGAATGTTATACAACTGATGGTGCAATTACAAAAATAAAAATTGCAGTAAAGTCTATATCATTGGAGGGAGATTGGTTCAGTAAATTGCACTATTTACAGACGTGTGGGAAAAATTTCAACACACGGATGACACGCAGACAATATATGGTCTATACTTCTGTTTGTGTTACAACTCAAGAATCCACAGTAACATCGCATAGGCTCATTATGGTCGGATGTTGTTTTATCAGTATATATAACATAGCATTTCTACTCCACCACAAAGACGAAAGACAATGTGCATAAAAATAGCAATTACTGAATAAATAACTAGTAACTGGGTGACCTAATGGTAGGTTAGCTATTTTTTAGACCACAAAAGGGCTTACAAGAAAACCATATAAAATCTTCAATGTTTGAGCTGGATGAGTAGTATCAGCATTACTGTGTGCAGTGAATGGAGATCCAAATTCACAGCCAGAATAAAATACTTTGTATTTGCATTTTTGTCATCTCTAAAAGCTGGTAAAGTTCCACCTAATCAGAAAACTGTTAACTTCAGTGTTCTAAAGAACTCAGGAGATAGCAGAGTTCAAACTACATTGAAAGATTCTCAGCAGCATAAACATGAGGGTCGCTTTTCCAAGGCTCCACATAATGTATGAAGTCTTGCAGACGGTGGGAAGGCGTTATGGGTGTGCTCATAGTTAAGTGGTCACAATGGGTAATTTTGCAGCAAAATGTACTACACTACTGCCATCCATGGGCCTTATCTAAAAATGAATAATAAAGAAAATTATTTTTTCCCTTGAGTACCTGACTGAACAAGAGAACACCCAAGAGCTTCATTTATCCAAGTTGAAATGGGAAAACCAATACACCATCCATCTACTTAATGATATTATGGTGAGGCAAGACCAGCTCGGAGTCTGTGTCCAATTTCCAGGCATCACAAGTCACCCTGCATTATCTGGCAAGACAGTGTGGCATGTCAGATGGGCTGAATTGATGCTGCAATGGGGGTTGGGTGCAGGTTGAATGAATCAATGAAAATTTGAAATATAAAGAGTGTTCATTTGCGACCATGTAATCAATGTTGAGAGTGTGGTGCTGGAAAAGCACAGCCAGTCGGGCAGATCCAAATAGCAGGAGCACTGATGTTTCAGGCATAAGCTCTTCACCAAAACATTGATCCTCTTGCTCCTTGGATGCTGCCTGAATGGCTGTGCTTTTCCAGCACCATACTCTCGACTCTGAACTCCAGCAGCTGCAGTCCTCACTTTCTCTTTGACCACGTAATCACTGTCAATTATTAGAAACAAAATCTGGTTCATTATTGACCTTTTCAGGACATCTGCAATCCTAACCTGGTCTGGTCTATTTGTGACTCCAGACCTTCTCTTAACTATCCTCTGGACAATTAGTGATGGGCAATAAATTCTGGCTTAGCCAGTGATAACTACATCTCATGAATGAATCATAAAATAAGAGTAAAAAATGAGGTCTGCAGATGCTGGAGATCACAGCTGCAAATGTGTTGCTGGTCAAAGCACAGCAGGTTAGGCAGCATCTCAGGAATAGAGAATCCGACGTTTCGAGCATAAGCCCTGATGAAGGGCTTATGCTCGAAACGTCGGATTCTCTATTCCTGAGATGCTGCCTAACCTGCTGTGCTTTGACCAGCAACACATTTGCAGTCATAAAATAAGAGCAAGGCAAACTAGATGTCAGTATTCAAATGAACAATGGAGGCACAACAAGCAAGAACCAGCCAGCATGGAGGCTTAGTGGGTTAGCATTGCTGCCTTACAGAAACAGGAACTCGAATCCACCCTCAGGTGACTATCTGTGTGGAGTTTGCACATTCTCGCTGTTCTGTGTGCATTTCCTCTGGAAGCTCCAGCTTCTTCCCATAGTCCAAAGATGTGCAAGTTATGTGCATTGACCATGTTAAATTACCCAGAGTGTCCATGGGTGTGCAGGCTTGGTGGAGTAGCCATGGGAAATGCAGGATTACAGGGATATGGTAGGAGGGTGGGTCTGAGTAGGATGCTCTTCAGAGAGTTGATGTGAACTTATTGGGCCAAATGGCCTGCATCCACATTGTAGGGATTTCTGACTGGTTAGGAAGTGTATTTATGCATGGATTTGGTCAGTGAATTTCAATATAAATTGCATCTATACTTTTATTAGGTGGTAGTCTCCATGTCCCAAGTAGGATCATTGACTTTTTGTGCTCTTTCTGCAGCAGGAGTTCTGACTCTTCACTATCAAAGGGAACAGTCTTCAGCACATGTCTCAACTATGCCATTGGGATCACTCAGCCTCCCTGTCTTTACCACAACTTCCCCTCTAATGGCTAGCTGCAGTCCTTTCAGGAGCCACTCCCTGTCTCAAAGTTTTGCTTCCCAGCCAAGCATGCTACAGGCCAAGCTCCCTGGGAAAGCATTTCCTGTGCCCATATCCTATTCAAATTAGGGGAAGTGCTCAGGTTGGCAAATCGGGTAAATTTGTGCGATAGGATCCAGCACAAGTCTATCTTCGCTGCATGCAGAAATTGGTTTAATTGTTTCTGCAGGGGCAGAATGGGCAGCAGTGAGGTGGTGACCAATTTTATATTCTACCTTATTGAATTAAATGGAAAGAAAGCGTAGGTGAAATTTAGGACAGCCTCTAAGCCACTGCTATCCAATTTCTGCAAATAAGGAAAACAGAAGCAAACTTGGAGAGCAGCCATAACATTTATCCGAGCACCTCATCAAGGAGGTGATTATAAAACACCAGTGGTATTGATAGATTTTGGCATTTAATGTGAGCTCCCATTGGCTCTAAAAACACCAAGAACAGTTTAGCAACTAGAGCAAAATGTCTTATAAATGTGAACAACCAGCTTGGGAATATGAAGAAAAGACAGGCTGATAACTTTAAAGGAGACTGTGGAAAAAAAAGAGAGGAACATGAGAGTCTGGAAAGAATTAGGACAGTGGAAGAAGATAAGTAGATGGAGGAAAGGACAGGAAACAAGGGGCTGAGAGAGAGTAAAAAGTGAGGTCTGCAGCTGGTTAAAGCACAGCAGGTTAGGCAGCATCCAAGGAACAGGAAATTTGACATTTTGGGCCAGAGCCCTTCATCAGGAATGAGGAGACGGTGCCAGGCAGGCTAAGATAAAAGGTAGGTGGAAGGAGGTCAAGGTGAGGGTGATAGGCTGGAGTGGGGTGGGGGCGGAGAGGTCAGGAAGAGGATTGCAGGTTAGGAGGGTGGTGCTGAGTTCATGGGAATCGACTGAGACAAGATGGGGGGGGGAAATGAGGAAACTGGAGAAATCAGAGTTCCCTCCAGCCACAAGGGATGAACTCGGATTTCTCCAGTTTCCTCATTTCCCCCTCCCCCCACCTTGTCTCAGTCGATTCCCATGAACTCAGCACCGCCCTCCTAACCTGCAATCCTCTTCCTGACCTCTCTGCCCCCACCCCACTCCAGCCTATCACCCTCACCTTGACCTCCTTCCACCTATCACATTTCCATCGCCCCTCCCCCAAGTCCCTCCTCCCTACCTTTTATCTTAGCTTGCCTGGCACCCTCTCCTCATTCCTGATGAAGGGCTCTGGCCCGAAACGTCAAATTTCCTGTTCCTTGGATGAAACCTAACCTGCTGTGCTTTAACCAGCAACACATTTTCAGCTGAGAGAAAGAGAGTAAGATTGGGTATAGGTGGGAGGAGAATTAATATTGCCTATACCCTTTATCAGAGGATAAGGGAATGCCAGTAATTATCAGTATGCACAGAAGTGTGGAATGAGGGGCAGGGGATAAATGAATAAAGCCTATGAGGCAGGGCAAAGAAAGTGATTGACATGAATTATATTAATAGTAAAGGGTAAGTCTGTTTACAAGATGATTTCTACGCAGGTCAGAACACAATGCAGGACAATATAAAGCAGCTCTTTGTAAATAAAGGAAATGTCCAGATCTTCAAAATTACACCCCTGTATGGGATCCTGTTAGCAAGTACAAATGCTCATAAGTCGAATGCTTGCAAAGCAGGAATGCCCTCTACTCTGCTGACCACTCCAGACCCCACCTCAATTTGTTCACCTG
This sequence comes from Hemiscyllium ocellatum, assembly GCF_020745735.1. NCBI lineage: Eukaryota > Metazoa > Chordata > Chondrichthyes > Orectolobiformes > Hemiscylliidae > Hemiscyllium > Hemiscyllium ocellatum. Next base: position 51,522,058 of record NC_083402.1, read on the forward strand.
ACCCCAACTTGACCCAACTATCTATCAACTGGTACCCAGCCTACCTCCCCCTTGTCAAAGCCTGATTCTCTCCTCCAACTGACTTGGCCACACCCCCACCCATCTTTCATGCCACACCCTCACTCACTGAGCAGCTGCCGAATCTCCTCACCTACCACCACTCTACTTCCATGCACGTGCTGCCCCAATCCCTCACGTCACCCTCACCGTCTACACTTTTCTTCATAGTTTCTCACAAAGTGGCTTTTCAACATTTTACTTGTTCGACCATGATAGCTGGTCCACAAAAGGGTGATGTATCTTCTCCAAAGATTCTGTCCACTGCTCCCAGTGAGCATTGCTGCATTGCATCAGTTATGAAGGATCCTAGGCATTGGGAGACAGGCTCCAAAATTGCAAGCAGACAAGTAGGTTATGTACGAAGTTACCTAAGTCAGAAATCAGATTTTGACTCTGATCAAACAATTTGATCCATATGAGATGTAAACATTGACCACAATTTATATTAGTTATGATGCATCTCTTTCATGATGCCACCATTATCAAACCCAGGAGGATGCAGTTAATTTTTTTTGTGGAAGGCAGCGATTCAGTAACTGCACAATAAGGCAATGGATTGTTTCATTGCATTACTACATTTGGGAAGAGAAATATATAGCATACTTTTCACTCACGATCTGCAATCTTTACTAATGTCACACACTCTAACCAGTCATTATCTTATACGCATCCAACCCAGTTTCCTAAATTTACTGAAGAAAACAGATGAGTTATGTTGGATGGGAGGTTAGACTCTCAGCAATCAATGTGTGTTGTAAAGTTTTGACAGAGACCATGAAGAAATGACTAGAAGAAATTGTGCATTTAACAAATACTACTTTGCTGCTTACTTGTAAACAATATGCACACTCCATTAATATGTTTAAGTCAAGTCCATGCAAGGTCTCTGAAATAACTGCACAGAGGTCATTATCCCATCACCAAGTCATCCTTTATTTACATGGGCACTGTACTGAGGAAATTCTAAATCACTCTTTTTGTTTTATCAAATTATACAAAATACAAACATACAAACAGTCAATGAACAATGAACAGCAGTTTGCAAGAAACAACTTACAGGGGAAAGGGGCAGCTGGGCCAAACCCCAAAACCCATCATATAACCAGTTCACTGGGAAACAGACAAACTCCAAATCCCACCTTATCTTACTAAAAGGAAACAGTCACATACAAAACAGTCCAATCAACCAAACAATAAATCAGTGCACACAGATAACAGACACCTCTGCGTGAAGGGCACTGCTTGTAAAAAAAAAAATGAAAAAAAAAGACACCTCTGGCAACCCAACAAATGACTCACTTATCCCATCTTCTGGCCACAAAGTATCCCACCTCCAAGTCTCTTCTAGCTCTTGGTCCACACTGACACACCTTGCAGCTACCTCAAGGACAGCCAATCTAGTTATCCCCTTTTTTTTAAATAAAAGCACCTGCTGGTTTAGCACCACATCCACAAGCATTCACTCCCTCTATGACTAATGTTCAGTCGAAGCAGTGTGTGTCATCTACGAGATGTACTGCAGAAATTGATCAAGGCTCTTTAAATAGCACATTCCAAACCCAGAATGTCTATCATCTAGAAGGACAATAGCAGCAGATACATGGGAACACCACCAATTGCTGGTTCCCCTCCCAGCCACTCATCATCCTCACTTTAAATTAGATTCTCTGCAGTAGGGAAACAAGCCCTTTAGCCCAACAAGTCCACACCAACCACCCAAAGAGTAATCCACCCAGACCCATTCCTCTACCCCATATTTATCCCTGACTAACACACCTAACACTAGGAGCAATTTAGCATGGCCAATTCACCTGACCTGCACATCTTTGGATTGTGGAAGGACCCAGGGGAAACCCACACAGACACAGGGAGAATGTGCAAACTTCACACAGTCCCCCAATGCAGGAATTTATCCCCTGTTTACATTGGTCAGCCAGGGCCCTCGATTAGCTCAGGTTAACAACTCCAATTAAGGATCTCATAGTTAATAAGATCCACCTGGTTCCAATCACAACAGTTTCCTTCCCATGTGATGTCTGATATCATGACAACTGGTGGTGTTACTCTCACACATCTATTACGAACCCTTTCATGGCCCTTCCAGCTATTTATACTACAGTTTCCTGATGTGAATCTCTTTCTAATCCATTTCCAGCTTTAATTAAGGTCAGACTGTGGGCAGACAACCAAGCTGATTCAAGCTAGTGGGTTGGATATTTAATATAATAATATTTTTGAACTTTTACTGACATTGTCCAGGTTTCATAAACACTGGGGATTATGACAACTTCATCAAGGTGAGGACTTGGTGGATTCAGGAGGTATCTCTATACTGACCGAGGAGGTATTCCAAAATGACCATCACAAGGCCCTGATTCCCCAACAGCACTGACCCACTGTCCATCTGAGGCCTCTGATTCTATCCATTATCGCTCCGTCCCACAATCCTCATAGCAACCAGTAACAAGGTTCAAAGTGTTAAGTGTCCCAAGACTCTGGTAACATGACCATGAGGCCTTAGGCCTTCACACTGAAATAGCCTCCTTCTCCACTAAATCCAAAACCTCTGCTCACAAACAAAATGTTTTACTTTATATGTTTTATTTTATAATGGATCATCTTAGAAATGCAGTAGAGAACTGTTTAAGATTACATCTCTGCATTAGTTGGGCATCTATGAACTAAGATAGCAACATTTTTTTATTTTCACCCAAGTCTGGAGTTCTGTTCTTCTGTGGATAAGGTCAGTTTTGGTGCTTCCTATTTCCATAAAGCCACAGAATCTTGTCCAAGTTCAAAGCCATTTGCCAAAAGTGGGCCCATTTCCTTACTAACAGCTTTCCTTCTCTACATCCACAGGCTATTAATATAGATGGTAAAGAGAAGCAGGTTAAACACTGATTCTCGCAATATGTTGTTGGCAACTGGCCTCCAAAGAGATCCAACGTGTTAATAACTTCTTGCTCACAGACATGCAATCATTTCTTAATCCAATGTAGAGCTTCCCACAATCGGTTGGAAGTCAAATTATACCAGCATTATTACATGTTCAAAATTACTGCCATAGTCTATTCGAGACAAAAGTTCACAAACCTTCCATCCCAAGCTATTCAGCACAAATGGCTTGGTTTGCTATTACTCTTTTATTTGGTCGACTTTCCTGTGTAATGATTGTTGATTTAATCTTGCAGAAAATACTTTACTGTTCCTAGTTGGTAATTGTTGATTCTGATTTAACTGTGGTTACAAGCTATTGAATTATGATTTGAATTGTTATGCTTATAATTAAGAAATATGAGCAAGTAAAATTTGGAGTACAGACAGCAGTGTAACATCACATATATAACAGACAGTTTTTAATATGGCAAATTAATACAAAGCTAAATATTGTTCTCCTGCAGGCAAATTGGGAATACAGCGATTTAACTGTTTTAATTGTTTATCACCATTTAGAGCTGAGACATTTGATCTTTCAGGAGAAAGAGTGCCATCTGGTGTCAGTAAAAAATAGTAAAATCATTTTCAAGTATTTGCAGCTGCAAATGTGTTGCTGGTCAAAGCACAGCAGGCCAGGCAGCATCTCAGGAATAGAGAATTCGACGTTTCGAGCATAAGCCCTTCATCAGGAATAAGAGAGAGAGAGCCAAGCAGGCTAAGATAAAAGGTAGGGAGGAGGGACTAGGGGGAGGGGCGATGGAGGTGGGATAGGTGGAAGGAGGTCAAGGTGAGGGTGATAGGCCGGAGTGGGGTGGGGGCGGAGAGGTCAGGAAGAGGATTGCAGGTTAGGAGGGCGGTGCTGAGTTGAGGGAACCGACTGAGACAAGGTAGGGGGAGGGGAAATGAGGAAACTGGAGAAATCTGAATTCATACCTTGTGGTTGGAGGGTTCCCAGGCGGAAGATGAGGCGCTCCTCCTCCAGCCGTCGTGTAGTTGTGTTCTGCCGGTGGAGGAGTCCAAGGACCTGCATGTCCTCGGTGGAGTGGGAGGGAGAGTTAAAGTGTTGAGCCACGGGGTGATTGGGTTGGTTGGTTCGGGCGGCCCGGAGGTGTTCTCTGAAGCGTTCCGCAAGTAAGCGGCCTGTCTCACCAATATAGAGGAGGCCACATCGGGTGCAGCGGATGCAATAGTTGATGTGTGTGGAGGTACAGGTGAACTTGTGGCGGATATGGAAGGATCCCTTGGGGCCTTGGAGGGAAGTGAGTGTGGAGGTGTGGGCGCAAGTTTTACATTTCCTACGGTTGCAGGGGAAGGTGCAGGGGGTGGAGGTTGGGTTGGTGGGGGGTGTGGATCTGACGAGGGAGTCACGAAGGGAGTGGTCCTTGCGGAACGCTGATAGGGGAGGGGAGGGAAATATATCCTTGGTGGTGGGGTCCGTTTGGAGGTGGCGGAAATGGCGGCGGATGATACGTTGTATGCGCAGGTTGGTGGGGTGGTAGGTGAGAACCAGTGGGGTTCTGTCTTGGTGGCGGTTGGAGGAGCGGGGCTCAAGGGCGGAGGAGCGGGAAGTGGAGGAGATGCGGTGGAGGGCATCGTCGATCACGTCTGGGGGGAATCTGCGGTCCTTGAAGAAGGAGGCCATCTGGGCTGTGCGGTGTTGGAATTGGTCCTCCTGGGAGCAGATGCGGCGGAGACGAAGGAATTGGGAATATAGGATGGCGTTTTTACAGGGGGCAGGGTGGGAGGAGGTGTAGTCCAGGTAGCTGTGGGAGTCAGTCGGTTTATAATAGATGTCTGTGTTGAGTCGGTCGCCCGAGATAGAAATGGAAAGGTCTAGGAAGGGGAGGGAGGAGTCTGAGACAGTCCAGGTGAATTTCAGGTCGGGATGGAAGGTGTTAGTAAAGTTGATGAACTGTTCAACCTCCTCGTGGGAGCACGAGGCAGCGCCGATACAGTCATCGATGTAGCGGAGGAAAAGGTGGGGGGTGGTGCCAGTGTAGTTGCGGAAGATGGACTGTTCCACATATCCTACGAAGAGGCAGGCATAGCTGGGGCCCATGCGGGTGCCCATGGCAACTCCTTTAGTTTGGAGGAAGTGGGAGGATTGAAAAGAGAAGTTATTCAAGGTGAGGACCAGTTCAGTCAGTCGGAGGAGGGTGTCAGTGGAAGGGTACTGGTTGGTGCGGCGGGAAAGGAAGAAGCGGAGGGCTTTGAGTCCTTCGTGATGGGGGATGGAGGTGTACAGGGACTGGATGTCCATAGTGAAAATAAGGCGTTGGGGACCGGGGAAGCGAAAATCCTGGAGGAGGTGGAGGGCGTGGGTGGTGAACCGAACGTAGGTGGGGAGTTCTTGGACTAAAGGGGACAGGACCGTGTCGAGGTATTAGGAGATGAGTTCGGTGGGGCAGGAGCAGGCTGAGACAATGGGTCGGCCGGGGCAGGCAGGTTTGTGGATTTTGGGCAGGAGGTAGAAACGGGCGGTGCGGGGTTGTGGGACTATGAGGTTGGAGGCGGTGGATGGGAGATCCCCTGAGGTGATGAGGTCCTGGATGGTCTGGGAGATGATGGTTTGGTGGTGGGAGGTGGGGTCGTGGTCAAGGGGGCGATAAGAGGAGGCGTCCGCGAGCTGGCGTTTGGCTTCAGCGGTATACAGGTCAGTGCGCCAAACTACCACCGCGCCTCCCTTGTCTGCGGGTTTGATGGTGAGGTTGGGATTGGAGCGGAGGGAGTGGAGGGCTGCACGTTCTGAGGGTGAGAGGTTGGAGTGGGTGAGAGGGGTGGACAGGTTGAGTCGGTTAATGTCACGGCGGCAGTTGGCTATAAAGAGGTCGAGGGCGGGTAGGAGGCCAGCACGGGGTGTCCAGGTGGATGGGGTGTGTTGGAGGCGGGAGAAGGGGTCGTCAGAGGGTGGGCGGGAGTCTTGGTTGTGGAAATAGGCACGGAGGCGAAGGCGGCGGAAGAATTGTTCAATATCTCGCCGCGTGTTGAACTCATTAATCCGAGGGCGTAGGGGAATGAAGGTGAGGCCCCTGCTGAGGACTGATCTTTCATCCTCAGAGAGGGGGAGATCTGGAGGGATGGTGAAAATCCGGCAAGGCTGGGAGCTAGGACCTGGTGTGGGACTGGAGCTGGAGCTGGGGCTGGGGGCGGGGTTAGGGGCGGGGACAGAGATCGAAGTAGGGGCGGAGTTAGACGCGGTGACGTTGCTCGATGTGGGGGCGGGGTCATGCGTCGTGACGGAAATAAGCGTGGGGGCGGGGTTACGTGAAGCGACGAAAGACGGCGTGGGGGCGGGGAAACCTGAGAATTTGTGCTCCTGCAGGTTAGTGATGTCAGTGGGGGCGGAAGTGGCTGCGCCGACGGCAACCGGAGGGGCGGAAATGGTTGCGGCGACGGAGGAGTGGTGGTCATTCCCGGTGGCCGCGTGGGTCGCGGGTCCGTCGGCGATCGTGGAAGCGGTTGTGTGTGTGGTGGTCACCGGGGCAGTTGTTGGGGCGGCGATCGCGGGGGCTCCGAGGTCGGTGGGGGCGGAAGTGACGTCACGGTCGGCGGCGGCCTTGGGTGCCGCGGGCACTGTGGAGGCCACACGTGTAATGGCGTCTGACAGGCCTGTGGAAGATTCTGGAATAGTTGAGGAGCCACGAGTGTGGGGGCAAGTACATGAAAGTTTTTGGTACTTACTGTCTTTAATCTCTGATAGGGCTAGGAAGAACTGTTTGTTGAGTTTGTGGATTCTTCTGTAGATGAAGAACAGCAGGGGTCCTTTGCAGGTCTGTGAGAGTGTTGTCCTGAGCTGGGGTAGGGCTGATTGCAGGGAGTGTAAGTGGCGACGCATGGCTGCAAGGGTGGAGCGGAGGATCCGGAGGGAGGTCTGTTGCTGGAGGCTTCGGATTTGTTGCAGGTACAGGTTGTCCTGGTTGGGTCCAAATTTTGTTGGTTGGAATGTAGTTCGGAGTCCGTGCGGGATCAGTCGGTTCCGTAGGCAGGTGCTGAGGAAGGAGATGTGGCTGTGGTAACGAGTCTGTTTGAGAACGTGGCTGAAGAGTTTCTGTGCAGAGGAGATGACCTGGGGGGTGCAGTGAGAGAGGGACTCACTGAAATCCTTGTAGAGGGAGGAAGAGAGCTTCTTCAAGGAAGGCATCCTTGCAAGAGGATTCGCAGTAGGTTAAAATCTTCGAGTAAAAAATGAGGTCTGCAGATGCTGGAGATCACAGCTGCAAATGTGTTGCTGGTCAAAGCACAGCAGGCCAGGCAGCATCTCAGGAATAGAGAATTCGACGTTTCGAGCATAAGCCCTTCATCAGGAATAAGAGAGAGAGAGCCAAGCAGGCTAAGATAAAAGGTAGGGAGGAGGGACTAGGGGGAGGGGCGATGGAGGTGGGATAGGTGGAAGGAGGTCAAGGTGAGGGTGATAGGCCGGAGTGGGGTGGGGGCGGAGAGGTCAGGAAGAGGATTGCAGGTTAGGAGGGCGGTGCTGAGTTGAGGGAACCGACTGAGACAAGGTAGGGGGAGGGGAAATGAGGAAACTGGAGAAATCTGAATTCATACCTTGTGGTTGGAGGGTTCCCAGGCGGAAGATGAGGCGCTCCTCCTCCAGCCGTCGTGTAGTTGTGTTCTGCCGGTGGAGGAGTCCAAGGACCTGCATGTCCTCGGTGGAGTGGGAGGGAGAGTTAAAGTGTTGAGCCACGGGGTGATTGGGTTGGTTGGTTCGGTTCAAGTATTTGCATTCTAGTTAAAAGAGACGTTGTATTGTCGCAGTGAGATAGACAAATTGATGTGGAGTTTGATATTCTCCTACTTGTTCTCTTACATATGTTTCTCTAGGTTTTACAGACTGATTTCTAACTTTTTCAGCTTTTCCTTTATGTTCTTTGAAACTGTTGAAAATAGGACAGGTTATAAAAAAGTATAATGAAACAGCATGGAAAATGTTGATATGAATACCTCTAAAAAACATGAAAATATAAATACACATAAACTAATTTGAATTTTCACAGAGTTGTGAAGACTCTGAAGATCTTTAAAAATGACAGATGAGACCTGGATCTGAAGTCTCATATCTATTTCAGGCACATCTTGTTTTTGCTGGTAAGGGGTAGGGGATGACTTGTGAAGAGCTCAGGTATGAATTATGAATCGACCGGGCTATTTAAGCATAATGAACAGGATGAACAGATCCAATTTTCACTCTAAGAATGGCCTCAACCTGCAATGTGCTTTCCATTGATTTAGATGGAGCTGTACATGATCATGAAGAATGGATAAGATCTGTAGAACTGCCAAGATGTCAGGATACTTAAAACCCCTGCCATTTGGACAAAAGAAGCTTCTTGCCTAGGTCTGAGAGAATGAAAATGCCAGCTTTAGCAGTTTCAACAGATATAATCCTAAAGGCTATTATTATGCTTGACTGCTTCTGCAACCTATCATTATGATGGTTGGGTTGAGAAAGGGCTGTTAGTTTGATTGACATCTCAAAGTGATTATTAAAGGATTAGTTGTCTTTTATGTGATTCTAAATACAAATACAAATACTTACAAGCAATTAAGTACTTGAGAGGATTTAAGGGTTTTGAATGGACTGTTATGATACATGTAACACCTAGTGTAATAGATACATAGAAATTTATTTGACCTCATCTCAGCATTTCTCCTGGGATTAGGCTGGTTCTACTGCAGGAAACCAAGAAACAGGAAAAAATGTACTTGGCCTTGTGTTCACTAAGTCTGCCTGTTCCAGGTGTGTGTTCATGACAGTATCTGTAGGAGTGACCATTCCATAGTTCCACTTGAGGGCATACCAGAAATAACACCAAAGTAAATTTACCACCCAGGTAAATAGTGCTGTGAGGAAGGCATATGGTATACTGGGCTTTATTGGCAGAGGAATTGAGTTCCAGAGTCCTGAGGTCATGTTGCAGTTGTATAAGACTCTGGTGCGGCCTCATCTGGAGTATTGTGTGCAGTTTTGGTCGCCATACTATAGGAAGGATGTGGAGGCATTGGAACGAGTGCAGAGGAGGTTTACCAGGATGTTGCCTGGTATGGTAGGAAAATCGTATGAGGAAAGACTGAGGCACTTGTCGCTGTTCTCATTGGAGAAAAGAAGGTTTAGGGGAGATTTGATAGAGGTGTACAAGATGATTAGGGGTTTAGATAGGGTAGACACTGAGAACCTTTTACCGCTAATGGAGTCAGCTGTTACAAGGGGACACAGCTTTAAATTAAGGGGTGGAAGGTATAGGACAGATGTTAGGGGTAGATTCTTTACACAGCGGGTTGTGAGTTCATGGAATGCCCTGCCAGTAGCAGTGGTGAACTCTCCCTCTTTATGGTCATTTAAGCGGGCATTGGATAGGCATTTGGAAGTTATTGGGCTAGTGTAGGTTAGGTAGGATTCGGTCGGCGCAACATTGAGGGCCGAAGGGCCTGTACTGCGCTGTATTTTTCTATGTTCTATGTTCTATGTAAATATGCCATCCTAAGTAATGGAGAGCCCAACACATCAGCACAAAAGATAAGGCTAAAGCATTTCCAGCAATCTTCAGCCAGAAGTGCCAAACGATTGATCTGTCTTTGCCTCCTCCAGAGTTCCCCAGTATCACATGTACCAGTCTTCAGCCCAATCCATGATATCAGGAAATGACTAAAAGCACAGTAAACTGCAAAAACACAGGCCCTGATCATGGTGGATACCAGGCAAGTTGGCTGGTGGCACATAGGACGGCGTGGCTTGGCACTAATTTGGCATAGGAGTCATGGAGATGAGTGGGTGTATGGTTGGTTCTGATGATTTGAGAGGCCATGGTGGTAGTTGGACAGGCATAGATTGGTTTATAAAGGTTGAGGGAGCATTGGCGGTGAATGATGGGTTGAGAGTGAGCATGAAAGATATGAAGGGCCAATGGGATTGTGAGGACTGAGGGTTAGATAACTTAATATTAAATGAACCAATCATGATATAGGCCCAGAGAATGGAGGTGGGCCATTGAAACAGACAATCTCAACACTTGGTAACCCCTGTAGAAACCGCCAATCTGCGCTGGCCTGACCATGATGCTCATTTCCCCACCTGCCCCACATCAAATGAAAATCATGCCTTTTAGGGCACTAATTCCCAAGGTGGGTGCACTGAGGCATGGGCTATCTGCCTCCATGGTGCAAATCCATCCTTCAAGACTTAATATTTTATTTCATAAGAAAAATATATTTTCCTTTTTTAATGTTCTTATACACATAGACAAATGAACACAGCAAATCCAATTTTAAATTATATTTTTTAAAAATTGCACTGTCAATCTATGTACATCTATGTATGTGGGAAATACATTCTATAACAACATGGTGCAGCAACTGGGGACAACCATGTCAAGTTTTATCCTGATGGAAACTTTGAAAAATGAAATGCCAACACATCGATCTGTCTCACTGCATTATCTAATAAAATCTTCAACGACTATCAAGAATATTCCACTAGGACAATTATAATTCTATAAAATAATGAAAGGTCTGACTTGCTTTGTCATCCTCCCTGTCACTTCGACCATCAACACACAACATAAATTTTCAATCATTGCCTGGGAAATTTGAACACTCCCCAAAGAGGACAAAGCAGCAGTCACTTCTTCCAAAGTTCTCAGAGATGAAAACCTGACCTGGTATATGCCTCTGTTATGTAGTCATGAATGTGAAGGTGTGTAAAAGATAAGACATTGTGTAGAGCTTGATTGATTGAGGAACTTAATTCTGCTGAGCTGGCATTTCATGAATATGCATTTGCTACTGTCAGGACGTTCAACCCATCTTTAAATTTCCAATAAATTAATTGCTCAAGTTTATCCTTCCATTGGGATGCTGAATTTTCAGCACCTGTACCATTAAGTTCCACTGCTGGCCTTTCTCCCGGCCACAAGTGGGCTCAGAAGCCTCCACCCAGTGTTCTGAACCTTTTCTTTCACTCTCGTGACCATTTCAAATTCTTCAATCAAAAGGACAAATCTTTCCCTCATCTTTAATTTTTCACTACAAAAAATCACTATTAAAGCTGCTTCACCTTTGCAAATCTCGTGGAAATAATAACATGCATATTGGTATTTAGGCACAATGCAACTCTGAGGGGCCTAAAGAAATCGCACTGATTCAAATGAATAGTTGTTCAGTGGGTAGTACTGCTGCCTCACAGTTCCAGGAACCTGGGTTTGATTCTAGCCTTGGGTAACTTTCTGTGTGGAATTTGTATATTCCCCGTGGGTCTGTGCGGGTTTCATTCAGGTGCTCTGGTTTCCTCCCACAATCTCTGCAGAATAGGTGGATTGGCCATACTAAATTATGCATAGTGTTCAGAGATATGTAGGTTCAGTGGATTAGCCATGAGAAATGTGGAATTACAGGGATGGAGTTGGGTGGGGGAAGCTCTTTGGAGGATTGCTACAGACTTGATGGGCTGAATGGCTTCTTTCTGCACTGCAGAGTCTCTGTTGGGAACAAGAATTTAAAACTTCATCAAATAAGTAGACTTAAATAAAATGTAATAGGAGCAGCATGAAGCTTAGTACAGGAAGGGAGTGCAATAAGATAATTCCAGAATGAAGATCTAAGTACTTGAAGGCATGGCTGTCAAAGGTAACTGTAAGATAGGAGCAGCCACAGAAACAGGTTACAGTGGTGCAGACAGTTTAGGCTATAATTATAGCACTAGAGGAAAATACAAAAAATTGAACTGGGAACGCCATGGAAGGAAAGGATGCAAATTTAAAATCTGAAGTACGACAGGGTGGGGAGCTGATGTATGCTAGCATATACAGGGCTATTAATGGAGGTGGAGTGGTGTGAAATCAGGTTATTAACTGCTGAGATTTGGGTAGCTGCATATGGAAAATTTGGCTAGCAAGCCAAAATTCCAAGAAATGGGGTCTAATTGATCGAGTACATAATAACAAGAAAGAACAAAGACACAAATGGGAAGGAAGGAATGATAAGCAGTGATACTGTCACAGTAATCCAAAGTAAAGTTCTGGGAACTCAGGTTCAAATGCAACATAACAGATGGTGAATTTTGAATTTTAAAATCTCTGGAATTAAATATTTAATCATGTCTATGAAACCATTGTTGCAAACCCATCTGATTTATCAATCCCCTGTCAGGAAGGAAATCTGCCTGGTCTGGCCAGATCCAGTAACTCCAACGTGGTTGACTCTTAACTGCCCTCAAATCACTCAGTTAGATAAACCACTAAAATTTTTTTTAAAAAAATGATACAGGATAGAGGACTTGGCATCAACCTAAGCACTGGAAGTGACAATGTCAAATTCAGTCCTGCTGTCCCTGAGAAGTCCTCCTTACTAACGTATGGAGGTTAGTGCCAAAGCTGGGACGCCATCTTGCTGAATAGTCAAGCAACAGCCTGACAGTCATATTCACAGAATCATACCTTACAATGTCCCTGACACCACCATCAACATCCCTGGGTAACCCTCACACATCCTATCCCACCAGCAAGAGACACAACATCAATGGTGCACAGTTGGAATGGAGTTTTCCTGGGATTCTGCAATATTGTCTCTCGAACCCTTGATGTTTAATGGCAAGGATTACAGCTCCTCAGCCAATGAATCTGTTTTACTTCATGTTGAGCACCTTTGAAGGAAACACTGAGGGTGGTAAAGCCACAGAATATATTCTGGGAGCAGGGGAAATTCAATGTCTATCACCAAACTTGGCTCAGCAGCATCACAAGTGACAAAGGTGATCGAATCCTAAAGGACATAACTGCTGGAATGGTTCCGCTACAGGGAGTGAGAAAACCAAGAAAAAGGAAAAACGTTTGACCTCATCCTTGCCATCTGCCTGTCATAAATATGCCTGCCTATGACAGTGTTGAAAATGTGTTGCTGGAAAAGCGCAGCAGGTCAGGCAGCATCCAAGGAGCAGGAGAGTCGACATTTCAGGCATGAGCCCTTCTTCAGGAATCCAGGAATCACTTTCCCCTGCCTATGACAGTACTAGTGCCAGTAAGGGTAACCGTTTCACAGCTTGTGGTCAAGTGACCAAAACAGGCCCAAAATTATGCATTCTAAATTGACCCAAAGCTAGAGAAATTGGGAGCAACAGAATATTGGTCACACTAAATTAAACAGCAGCCATCAGCTTCAGAAAGCAGTGGAAAGCAAGGTCAAAGAGGTTACAAATGTTCAAGGTAAACCAGTTACAACCAGCCCAAGGGTTGTATAATGGAGAGGTTTTGATTAGACTTTCTGGTATCTTGACTAAGGACACACACTTTACACATTCCTGGCATAGCAACGGTGAAGGTTGTCAGTGTGACCCCATTGGGTGATTTGAACCCTGCTCATGAGCCCTTTGGCCAAAAAGCACAGAACATTCTGGAAAGTCAGGGATGACGGATAAAAACATACAACCAGGTGCCATTCCCTTGGTGAAGACTGCAGGGACAGAGACCATAAAGCAACCCAAGAAGATTGAAGAGAACATCCATCCTTACCTGCAACATCCACCTTCATGGAAGACAGCCAGCCCTATGTCAAGGAAGAAGAGGATTCTAATGGCCCAGTTCAGATATGTGAATCATTGTGGATAATATTCTTTCTCAGACAGACAGAGCTAGACAGAGAGTATACGTTGTGAGATTTTGAGAAATGCTCACTTGGTCTTTTTAGTCAGACACATTTTGTTAATAAGAAATATTTTATTAGTAAAATTGAGTTGAACTGCAGGCCAAATTCTGTGTTCCTCTATCCACCTCACTATCAAGAGCATTTGTTTAAAGTATTTTTGGTACATAAACTGGTTGAAATGGCCAAAGCACAGGCAGCGAGTTTCATATGATAGCATGTCAGGAGTAGCACCAAATATCACATCTTCAATAGTGGACAGCCCAGCATATTAATGCAAAAGAAGTAGCTAAAACATTTCCAATAATCTTCAGCCCAGAAGTACAAGTGGATTCTCCTAATTCTGCTCCTTCAGAGTTCTCCAAACATCAGATATCCCAATCTTTAGCCAATTCATTTGACTCCTTGATATCAGAAAATAACTGAAGGCATTGGATAATGCAGGAGTATAGGCCCTGGCAATATTCTGGCAATTGTACTGAAGACTTGTGCTGCACCTCTAGGCAAACTGTTGCAGTTACAACACTAGCATCCACCTGTAGATAAAAAGCAGTACAATTTCAGCCCAGCCAACTAATGGAAGAGGTCATCAGGAGTATTATCAAGCCCAGCAATAACCTGTTCACTGATATAAGTTTGGTCTCCTCCAGGGCATTACTCTCCTGACTTCATTACAGTCTTGGAAGAGTTTCATGGGGACAGTAGACAGGGAGGTTTACTCTGTACGTCACCCTATACTGTATCTTTCCTGGGAGTGTTTGTTGGGACAGTGTCAAGGGAGCTTTACTTTCAGTTTGTTTTCAGATTAAGAGTTGAGGGAGCTTTAATCTGTACCTAACCCCGTGCTGACTCTCTTTCCAGAGAGTGTTTGATGGTGGCAATATCAAAGAAGCTTTGCTTTCATTTTAAAAGTGTAGCAGAAGATTTACTCTATACCTAACCCTGTGCTGTCCATATCCTGGGATGATGTCGAGGGAGTTTCAAATTCAGTTTAAAAAAAAAGATAGAGAGGTTTACTGTGTTTACACATGTATTGCATCTGTCCTAACTTCATAACAGCCTTGATTAAAACAACAATTGGATTCCAAAGGTGAGGACAGTATGACTATCCATGACATCAAGGACACTTTTGACAATGTGGCATCAAGGAGCCCAAGCAAAACTAGTTAATATAAATTCAGGAAAAACTCTCCATTGGTTGGACTCATACCTGGCACAAAGGAAAAATGGCTGTACTTGTTAGAGGACAATCATTTCAACTCTAGAACACTGCAGGAGTTATTCAGGGGTTTGTCCTTAGGCAACCATCTTCAATTGCCTTTTCTCCATAAAAGTTGTAAGTGAAGATTTTCACCGATTGTAGAATATTCACCACCACTTCTTTCTCCTCAGACAATGAAACATTGTCCATATACAACAAGAGGTGGGCAATAGCCAGATTTAGGCTAGTAAGTGGAAGTAACTGTCACATCACACAAGTGTAAGGCAATGACCATCTCTAACAACAGATGTAACCACTGCAAGAGAAAGTGAGGACTGCAGGTCTAACCATTACCCCTTGACATTCAATAGTAGCACTATTACTAAATTTGTTTTTTTTATATAGATATTTTTATTAGAAATTTAACATTTTAACAAATTTACAAAAATAAACAAAACTCTCAAGTACAAACATTGATATAGAAATAAATCTTAAATATACAATAATCAAAATTTAACAAAAGAAAATACCGAGAGAGAAAAAACAAAACTCAAATAACTACTAATCTAACCTACAATTAGCCAGAGTGTATAATCGAGTCACTTACATCTTTCAAATAAGAGAAAATGAGAGAAAAAAAAAAGTGGGGGAGAAAAAAAAAACCCCAACGGTTAACATAGAAGTTGGATATTGAAATACTTGCTTGGAATGTGTTAACATCACATATAACGAAACCCGTATTCGTATGGGATTCCTCTCCCAAGGGGCCCCGGACCAGCCATGTTTGTAATCTCAATTAAATAGAAGCCCTTGTTAGGATAGCCAAAATATCTATGTAAAAGGGCTGCCATATTTTATAAAATAATTCGGTCTTTCGGTGCACCATATTTATAAGGAAGTCAAGGGGAATACATTCCATGATTAATCTGGACCAATTTAAAAATCCAGGGGAACCTTCAGCCACCCAGTTTACCAAAATATTTTTCCTTATATGGAAAGAGAGAACAGAAAATAATCTCTTCCTATTTGACATTCCAGGTGCACCACTTAACTGATTGATCAACCATAATCATCCGGGTAAATCCGAGATCCCTCGGGAGGGGAAACCCTATCTAAAACATCCCGAGCACGGAGCATATAGAATTTACAAAAATAAAGGTTCTCTAATACACTCATAACAGTATAATAAAAAGGAAACTATTTCTAAATAATAAAAAAAAACATATTTGAATGGAGATTATCCCCCTTGTTCCCAGGGGGTATCACTTCTTTTCCAACGGTCCATCATATCCTCTCCCAACCAGTGCCCCACCCTTGACCCAGGCACTCCTTAATAGGATGAGGAGAATTCAGATATAATACAGAGCTAGAGTTAACTGTGAGCACCCTACCCCCACCCCCCCCCTCACCCACACCTGAGTATATTTGGTAGTATTAATACCATGTATAAACATATATAACTATAAAATTACAACTTCAACAAATTATAATTAAATATAATAATATAAAATAGCAAGGGAAAATAACCCCGCTCCTAGAGACAAAAGTAAAATAGAATAAGGTAACCACCTCTCCCCACCAACATTAACTAAACCCCCCAGCTCCATGCATACACACATATATGTACGTACATACATACATACGTATAATAATAAAATAAAAGAACCCTAAGGGGGGGGAGAAAATCGTTAAATGGAGAGCAAATAAATAATTCACTCTCCCCCCCACAAGATAATAATAAACAGTAAGATAAGGAAAAGAAAAAGGGGGGGGGATATAAATCGGAGTGGGGAAAAGGCAAGCCAACATACATTGTCTCTTACGATTTATTTAAGAGAGTCCAAAAATTCCTTAGCCTTTTCTGGAGATCTGAAATTATACCCGGATCCTTCGTGGTTAAAACATAGTGTCGCTGGGTAGCATAAGGAGTATTGAATATTTAAGTCCCTTAAACACTTCTTCACCTCATCGAACACCTTCCTCCTTCGAGCCAGAGCCGGGGAGAAGTCCTGAAATAACATTATCTTGGATCCTTTATAGATCATGGCTTTGGGATCTTTTCCAAGATTTCTAGAGGCATCTAGGAGTATCTGCCTCTCCCTATAGCTCTGCAGCTGGAACAGGACCGGGCGTGGGCGCTGGTTCGTGCCAGGCCCACGTATTGCGACCCGGTAGGCCCATTCTACCCACACCTGGCCTGATGCAGCCTCCAGATCCAAAAGTTGTGGCAACCACTGTTCCAGGAATGTTCCAGGACCTCGATTATCGAGGTCGTCGATGTAATTCTCTAAGGTCCGGACTCGCTGTTTGAGAGTCCGGACCTGATTCTCGGCCGATTGAGCTGCAGTCTCGGAGATCGCGGCCTTTAACTCCGCCCCCCGACTCGGCGCTCGAGTTCCTGGATGTCTCGGCCGTGCTTTTGCAGCTCGGCCGAGAGTGATTCCCATCGATTTCGGGACTCCTCGATAAATGCGTCGATTTTCGCGTCCAGCTTGGTGATCATCTCCACAAGGCTTGTTATTGTCGTTAAGTCCCCCGGGGCGGCTATGGACGCCTCAGCTGCAGCTGGAGAGGGTGGGGGAGGGGTTCCTGCTTGCTGAGAGCTGTGGGCTCTCCTCCCTTTAGTCATTTTTCCTAAGAGATTAGATTATTTAAATTTAATACTAATACTACCAAACAACGAATTATATTAAATAAAAGCTGTTTCAGATGATTTGGTGAGTGTGGTGGGGGTGGGTGACCCACTTTGCCCAAGTCTTGGGAGGAGCACTGTAGACTCAGACTTGCTGAGTCGCCGCCATCTTGAATCCCCCTTTTTTTTTTAACTTATTCATTTTGTAGGATGTGGGCATCGTTGGTTGGCCAGCATTTATTGTCCCTCCCTAATTGCCCTTGAGACAGTGATGAGCTGCATTCTTGAACCACTGCCTTCCACCAGCTGTGGGTTGACCCACAATGTCATTAGGGAGGGAATTCCAGGATTTTGACCCAGCGACAGTGAAGGAATGCTGATATATTTTTAAATCAGAATGGGGAGTGACTTGGAGGGGAACTTGAAGGTGGTGGTGTTCCCATATATCTGCTGGCCTTGTCCTTCTTGATGGAAGTGTTTGTGTGTTTGAAAAGTTCTCTTTAAGGATCTTTGGTGAATTTCTGCAGTGCATCTTGTAGACAGTACACTACTGCTATTGAGTGTCAGTAGAGGGAGTGGATGCTTGTGACTGTAGTGCCAATCAAGCGGGCTGCTTTGTCCTGGATGGTGTCAAGATTGTTGCGTGTTGTTGGACTGCACTCATCCAGGTAAGTGGGGAGTATTCCATCATTCTCCTGACTTGTGCCTTGGAGATGGTGGACAGGCTTTGAGGAATCAAGACGTGAATTACTCACGACTACTTCTGACCTACTCTTGTAGCTGCTGTGTTTGTGTGATGAGTCCAGTTGAGTTTCTGGTCAATGATAATCCCCAACATGTTGATACTGGTGGATTCAGTGATTGTAATACTAATGAATGCCAAGGGACAGTGGTTAGATTGTCCCTTATTTGTGATGGTCATAGCCTGGCATTTGTGACATAAAGGTTGCTTGCCACTTGTCAGTACAACCCTGGATATTGTTTAGAGCTTGTTGTATTTGAACATGGACTGCTTCAGTATCTGAGGAGTCGCATATGGTGCTGAACATGGCGCAATTATTGGCGAGCATCCCCACTTCTAACCTAATGTTGAAGCAGTAGAAGAATCACTATAATCAACATCCTGGGGGTTACCTCTGACTGGAAACTGGATTAGCCAGACAAACACAGTTGCTACAAGAGCCGGTTAGAAGACAAGAATCCTCCGAGTAGCTCATTTCCTGACCCTTCAAAGCTTCTCGGAGAAAGTGAAGACTTCAGATGCTGAAGATCAGAGCTGAAAATGTGTTGCTGGAAAAGCGTAGCAGGTCAGGCAGCATCCAAGGAGCAGGCGAATCGACGTTTCGGGCATGAGCCCTTCTTCAGAAATGAGGGGAGTGTGCCAAGCAGACTAAGATAAAAGGTAGGGAGGAGGGACTTGGTGGAGGGGCATTTGGAAATGCGATAGGTGGGAGGAGGTTAAGGTGAGGGTGGTAGGCCGGAGGGGGGTGGGGGAGGGGGCAGAGAGGTCAGGAAGAAGATTGCAGGTTAGGAAGGTGGTGCTGAGTTCGAGGGTTGGGACGGAGACAAGGTGGGGGGAGGGGAAATGAGGAAACTGGAGAAATCTGAGTTCATCCCTTGTTTAGAATAGTTTTGTAAACATTTTGTATTGTCTCTAATATGTTGGTACAAAAGGACAGGATGTAAGTTGGAGAATGATACTGTGCAGAAAGAAGATTGGCCTTTTATTTTTGTGGTGACTCTTTGAAAAGTACAATATAATTCATCCCTAAGCTTTCCCATAGTCTAGGAAATGTTCATCTTCAAGCATTTAAAAGAAATCCTTTGTTTTGCCTTTGCTGACTGGCAAAAGAACCTACATTCTGTCTTGTCATTAAGAGAAAAGGTGATCTTTATGAATGATAAGATTCTGAGATGATGTTTCTGTTTGCACATAATCCAGAACTGCCACTGGGAGGAGGAAATGGTTTTCCACAGTACTTTGATTTTTTTCCCCACATAGAACATTCAAGGGAAGGTTATTAGCTCGACCTTGAAAATATTCAGCTATGTTTTTGAATGTTAAAGGAGTCCAAAGTTATGGGTAAGGCAGGCATGGAAGTAGCAGTAAGGCAACTTTAGTTCAGCCATAAACAGCAGTGTGGTCTCAAAGGCCATGTGGCTTTCTCCTGCTTCTAATGATTTTATTTAGGATACAGACTAGTAGTTTGAAAAAAAATGTGAAATGTAATGACTGCCTTAATTCAGGTTTGGATGCTTTAATTGATAATTTTCAGAATAAAATTACCAATGTTTTGAGCTTCAGAGTGACACGTCAAACAAGATTAAAAAAAGCAGCTTTGCTAGTACCAACCTAGAATGTTTGACAGCAATGACAAGTAACTACATTTTCCAGCCTTAAATATAAAAAAGTGCATAAATGGCAAACATTTAAGAAGGTACATGTAATGCATATTTTATTAAAGACTACATGGTACACGCCACTGTGACATTAATATAAACATTGAAAACGTATCCAAAAAGTATAAAAATTATGCTAAATGCCAAAAATAAAATTATTACTCATTATTTTATAGAGTTCTGAAATAAAAGAACAAATACAAAACTGTGATTAAATAATCTGGGAATAATGACAAGAGTTTAAGTACATTTGATTGTTTTAGATGGTACTGTAGAAATCCTAAGGTATTCTTTTGGTTCTTTTTCCTCATGCAGTGCTTGGACAGAGACAACAAAAAAAAAAGTCATCTATCACTTGTTCAATATTCCTATAATCTTTTTCATGAAGGTCAGATGTCTCCAGTCATAATAGCAATGAATTCTTCCTGGTTAACTATGGAAAATAAAAAAAAATTACAACATTTGATGAGAAAGGTTACAACATGAATTCATTTTAACAACATTAACCCAGCTACTAAACGTTTTATTTGTTTGTCACATTATTTGGAGACTCCAATGATCATGCAGATGTATACTATTACATTTCACAACTTTTTAGGCACAATACTCCATTACAAGACTACTAGGTAGAATAGGAATCACTCATTTATTTCAACTTTGAATTGATCAAAATACAACTGTTCTAGCATCACTTACTAAAATTTTATCTGAGCCCATATGATGCCGACTCTTGCTCAACATATGTAATTGAGCTCCTGAACTCTTCAGGAACTGTATTACACAAAAATCCAAGGTATCAGCTACGTATTTAGCCAAATTACTGAGCTACAATGGGAAAGTCATAGGCAGGCATTTATTTATGGTGTTCCACTTCCTTACTTTACTTATTATGCAACTCTTTTTTCTTATTTGCTTAACATTTGTTCGGCTCAAATTGGCCCAATACATACAGCAAATTAAACAAAACCAACCAAAAACCTCTGGATTGGAACATTTGCAAAGGGCAAAATGGAAGAAGAGCTCAAATTCAGATGAGAATTTAGAACAAAATTAAAACATAGGATTTGCTGGATCAGCAAATCCTTTGTCCTTCAGACCAAATGCATGGTAATACATCCTCAAAATGTCCCGATTGTCCTTTGTAGCACAGTGTTGAAGCTGGCGCCAAAATTTCATCGTAGATTATCAATCTCTTAAATCAGAACTAGCTATAACCTTGACAGCCTAAACAGTTATAAGGAAGAATGAAATTAAACATTTTGGTAGATAAAACCAGAAAGGCAGAATCTGAAAAGGTGAAAGGCACTAGCAAATTTTAGAATTCAAGGGGATTTGTTGTCTTTGTTCCAAGTAAGGAGTTAACATAGGGATAGCACATAACTCAGAGCTTGCATAACATTTTTCTTTTAACACAGCCTGGAGAATAAATGATATTATACAGAGCTCATCCCCAAGGAGATGAGGAAACACTTGACCGAGAAAAGGTGCAGTGAAGACTTCGGCTAGCACAGGAGTCAATTTATTTACGAGAACAGATGGCTAAAATGGATCTAAAATTGTGTGGAGTTAACAGGAGCAAAGTGTGGTATGAACTTATTGGAACAAATGAAAAAGTTATGGAGTTTTCCAAGAAAGAAGCTAGAGGTTGTTTCTACAGGCTGCAAAGTCTATAATTAGAGATTGCTGTTTAGGAAAATTGAAAAGTTATTTGCCCCTCCACCCTCCCCCATTTGCTTAGTTGCCAAATCTTTTGGAATACAGTAGTCATGAAGGACTTCAATTTGTATAAATACTGGGCAGACCAAATTTGCAGCAATAGTGGGGGTCAGGAATATGCTCAAGACAGTTTTACATATTGGCCTGACAACAAATCATCCACAGCAAATTTGCCCAATAGGATTTTGCTACATTTTTGCCAAATGCTGGACAATCAGGTAGCTGCATTTGCCACATTAAAAAAACACCACATGCAATATTAAATGAAAAATGTACATAAATACATTGCATACTTCAGACAATCAAAACACATTAGATTAGATTCCCTACAGTGTAGAAATATGCCCTTCGGCCCAACAAGTTCACACCAACCCTCCGAAGAGTAACCCACCCAGACTCACTCCCCTACATTTACTCCTGACTGATGCACTTAACACTATAGGTAATTTAACATGGCCAATTCACCTGATCTGCGCATCTTTCGGACTGTGGGAGGAAACCAGAGCGCTTGGAGGAAACCCATGCAGACGGGGAGAATGTGCAAACTCCACACAGGCAGTTGCCCAAGGCTGGAATCGAACATGGTCCCTGGTGGTATGAGGCAGCAGTACTGCCCGCAAGATATACACTTGCTGTTAGAGCAAGCAGAATAGCTTTGAAACGGTTGAGCAATCTAATTGTTTCACAAAGTAAACTTGCCGAATAAACTGTCAAAGTACAGTGATAATCTGTTAATTGAAGTGCCCTGTTTCTAACATACTCCAGCACATCAGAAAATTCCTCAGAAGGGTGACTGGACCAGAAACATTATCTCGGATTTCTCTCCACAGATGTTGCCAGACTGCGGAATCTTTCCAGCAACTTCTGAACAAATAAATATTGGAACATTAACTTAAATCACAACCCCAAACGTATAATGTAATTATCTTTACCTAAGCCTTTTCCTTTGTTAGTTTAGGGACCGTGAAGATTTTAGAATTCAGCAAAACAAACCCAATAGGCAAAATTTTAAAAAAAGTGAAACTACTGCAATACACTGACAAATCTGCCAAAAGTTTTCTAGCAAGATTAGAAACAAGCAATAAACAGGATATTAGAAATGAGAAAATGAAATGGAAGAAGCATTAAATACTTTGTCTGTACTAGAAGATGAAATAAATATGGGGAACCAAGACTTTGGTAAAAATGAGAAATTTACTAAATATTACTTTAAGTGACTAAAAGTGAAAATTCTGTATATCCAATGATTTAGAAACTGTTTGAATAAAATATAGGACGACAAAAAAACTAAAGATGTACTGGTTTTTATCATCTACAAATTCCCCAAATTTTAGAAAAGTCCCCTTGGATTAAAGCAGAAAATATATACCTGTTATTCAAAAAAGGAGGAAATTTAAACAGGATGCTAATAGACATTAAGAAAATATACAATATCAGAGCAATAAAAAAGAAAATCGCAATATGAGTTAGTAGAGGTTACATGCATTAAAAAGGACAGAGAAACTACTTTAACAAATCCATTAATTTGTGTGATATTGCAACTGGTAAAATATTAAAGGATTCAAATTAGCAGTTAGAGCATATGTGGATTTTCAAAACCATTCAGAATGACATGTTAGAAAGCAGCTGCTATAATGCACAATATATGGGGTGTTATAATAACATGTATTTGGATTCAGTGAACAGACAGAATGCAGAATAAAGGAGTTATTTTCAAGTTGGCAGACTGCAACCCAGTGGGTTGATGTAGAGTCTATTTAAAATCTACATTAATAACTTCAAGAAGGTCTTTGACAAGGTGCCGCAAAGGAAGCTGCAAAGATAAGTGGCCATAGTGTTAGGGGCAAGGTATTAGCATGGATACACGATTGGCTGACTAGCAGAAGGCAGAGTGGGGGGAAAAAAGGGTCTTTTTGCAGAATGAGTACCAGTAATGTGTGGAGTTCCTCAGGGGTCAGTGTTGGGATCATTCACATTATATATGTGCAATGTGCATGAAGGAACGAAGGACATTGTTGCTACGTTTTCAGATAACACAAGAATAGTTGGAGGTAGATAGCGCTGAAGAAGTGGGAAGTGTAGTAGAACTTGGACAAGCTAGGAGAATGGGCAAAAAGTGGCAGATGGAATATAATAAAGGGGAAAAGTGTGAAATTTTGCTATTTGGTAATAAGGAGAGACAGACAATTTTTTAAAAGAGGAAAGACTTCATAAATATGATGCACAAAAGGGACTTGGGGATCATAGTTCAGAATTCTCTTAAGGTTAACATGCAGGTTCAGTTGGCAGTTGGGAAGGGAATGCAATGTTAGCATTTATTTGAGGAAGGCTAGAATACAAGAGCAGGGAGGTGCTGCTGAGGCTATATAACATTTGTGTCAGATTGTACTTGGAATAATGTGAGCAGTTTTGGTCTCGAGGATGGACGTGCTTGCCAGAGGAAGTTTACAAGAATGATCTGGGGATCAAGGGCTTGTCACAGGAAGAACAATTGAAAACCCTTGGTTTGGGCTCAAAGCAGTTTAGAAAGATAAGGGGGATTTCATTCTGAAGTGGGAGATGGCACAGGGAAGGATGACACTAGGCAAACGTGCTTGCAACAGGATTGGCAATACGGTTAAAATCAACCAGGCAAAAGGGAGGACTGCAGATGTTGGAGATCAGATTCAAGATTAGAGTGGTGCTGAAAAAGCACAGCAGGTCAGGCAGCATCCAAGGAGTAGGAAAATCTATGTTTCAGGCAAAAGCTCTTCTCATGAATACCCATTGGAATTTAGAAGAATAAGGAGTTCGTAATGAAGGGATTTTGCCCAAAATGTCGATTTTCCTGCTCCTTGGCCTGCTGCTTGGCCTGCTGTGCTTTTCCAGCACCACCCTAACCTTAACTCTGATCTCCAGCATCTGCAGTCCTCACTTTCAACTAGGCAGACGGCCACAAAAGATAGCCGCTGAGCCATAAATTGGCTGCTTGACACACAAGATGGCCTCCAGACTACAATATGGAGAGAGACAGCAGAGCAAACACAGATACTGCATGGAGCCACCAGAATGCCAGCACAATGCACTCATAACTTAGTTTATTAGTTTAAGGCAGGTGGGGGAAGAGAATACACATTAGTAGCGTATACTGCCCACCGAAGTGTCTGGGTCCAGCTAATACCTTTGATAGAAACGCCAACTGTTTGATATGGACTCAATACAAAGTGCTAATAGCCAGGGCTGCAGTAATCGTCCTTCTCAGAAAGAACAATTAGCACCCATTACTACAGTAATGGACTTCAACGCAGATGCTGAAATTGATAATGTCTGCGCTGAAACTGACAATGACTGCACCAAAACTACTAACGATTCTGTAATGTTTACAATAAACAAACTATGTCACAAAGACAGTAACCTCATCACTGACCTATTGTATAAAAGTATCTTGATGTGTGCTCCGGATGGAGAGAGGACTCACAACTGACCACTATGCTGTCGGTGTCTTTTGCTCCCCAGAGTTCTGGTATTTCCTTGTACGATAAACTCTGTCATTGAATTCCTGACTCTGAGTCAGAGGCTGGTGATTTTCCTCACATCAGAACTCACAGAATAATGGCAAGATTGGATAAAGTGGACATGGAAACAATGTTCCCGCTAGTAGGAGAGACTGGGACATGAAAGCACAGCCTCAGGGTGAAGGAATAATCCTTTAGAACTGACGAGAGGAATTTCATCAAGCAAAGGGTGGTTAATTTGATGAACTCCTTGCTGCAGAAGGCTGTAAAAAAACAAGTCACTGAGTGTACTTAAAACAGATAGATAGGTTCTTAATTAGTAAGAGGATCAAGGGTTTCAGGGAGAAGGCAGGAGAATGGGGCTGAGAAACAAACATCTGCTATGATCAAATGGCAGAGCAAGCTTGATGAGCAGAATTAGGTCATTTGGCCTCTTTTACTTATGGTCTTATTGGTGGGAAAACAGAAAAGCAGATTCCTCCCTCACCTAAAAACATAACGTGTGTTCTTGTTTGGAAAACAAAGTTAACATGTAGATACAGTAAGACTTGAGAGTTGCACTCCAAAATTAACCACAACATTGACATATATTCAACAATGTGGAATATTGCACAGGATATGTTCAGTCCACACAAAGCGAGACAAATCCAAATCTGTCATGAAATGCCAGTGTAATTTTGATCATCAGCAAAATTATGGAAGTCATCATGGATAGTATCAAGTGATACCAACACAATACCAGAGGATTGGAAGGAGGACACTGTTGTTCCTCTTTTCAAGTAGGGTATTAGGGAAATCCCTGGCAATTACAGATCAGGCAGTCTTAAGTCTGTGGTCAACAAAGTTTTGGAAAGAATTCGGAGGGAAAGGATTCATAACTATTTGGCAAAGCATAGTGTGATTAAAGGTAGTCAGCATGGCTTTGTGAAGGGCAACTCAATCTTACTGAGTTCTTTGAGGAGGTGACAAGACAGGTCGACGAAGGTCAAACAGTGGATGTGGTGTATATGGACTTCAGCAAGGCAGTTGATAAGGTTCCCCATGGTAGGCTCATTCATAAAGTCAGGAAGAATGGAATACAGGGAGATTTGGCTAACCGGATTCAGAATCGGCTGGCTGACAGAATGATTGTAAATGGAAAGTATTCTGCCTGGAAGTCAGTGTTGCTTGGGGTCCAACAGGGCTCTGTTCTTGGGCCTCTGCTCTTTTGTAGTTTTTATAAATGACTTGGATGAGGAGGTTGAGGGGTGGGTGAATAAATTTGCAAATGACACAAAGGTTGGAGGTGTCGTCGATAGTACAGAGGGCTACTGCGTGACATAGACAGGATGCAGAGCTGGGATGAGAAATGGCAGCTGGAGTTCAATCTGGATAAATGCGAAGTGATGCATTTTGGAAAGACGAACTCTAATGCTGAATATAGGATCAAAGACAGGATTCTTGGCAGTGTGGAGGAACAGAGGGATCTTGGTGTGAAAGTACATAGAATCCCTCAAAGTAGCCATCCAAATGGATAGGGTTGTTAAGAAAACATATGGTGTTTTGGCTTTCATTAACAGGGGGATAGAGTTTAAGAGCCAGGAGGTTTTGCTGCAGCTCTACAAGTCCCTGGACCACACTTGGAATACTGTGTCCAGTTCTGGTCACCCTACCATAGGAAAGATATCGAGGCTTTGGAAAGGGTGCAAAGAAGGTTTACCAGGATGCTGCCTGGAGGGCTTGTCTTATGAAGAAAGGTTGAATAAGCCCGAACTTTTCTCTGGAGAGAAGGAGGAAGAAAGGAGACCTGATCGAGGTATATAAGATAATGCGTGGAATAGATAGAGTCAATAGCCAGAGACATTTCCCCAGGGCAGGTTTGACTGGTACGAGCAGTCATAGTTTGAAGATATTAGGAGAAAGGTAAAAAAGGAGACATCAGATGTAGGTTCTTTACGCAGAGAGTTGAGAGAGCATGGAATGCGTTGCCAGCTGTGGTAGTGGAAGCAGAGTCATTGGGGACATTTAAGTGACTGCTGGACATGCACATGAATAGCAGTGAGTTGAGGGGTGTGTAGGTTAAACTACTATATTTCACATTAGGATTAAACCTCGGCACAACATCGTGGGCCAAAGGGCCTGTTCTGTGTTGTATTTCTCTATGTTCTACAATCATTGTTCATTGACAATCAATGTGTTTGCAAGGGCTATTCAGCTTCTGAGCTAATTTCATTATAACATTGGAGTTCAACTCTTATCTGTTTTGGCCAAAGTGGTTAGAATATGACTAACCTTGGCAACAAGCAGCATCTGACCTAGTGTCAATGAGACTAACTTCACTAGATATTGGGGCAGTCGCAGCAGATTTTAAACAGTGACATCATATTTGCTGTTTTCCAAAGGAAGGTAGACAAAAGATAGGGAATTATAGATCAGTTAGCTTAACTTCTGTAATAGGGAAAATGTGCTTGTGTCTGTTATCAAGGAAAAAAATAGAAAACTGTCTAGATAGAAATTGCCCCACTGGGCAGATGCAGCACCAGTTCATGAAGGGCAGGCAATGCTTTAAGTAATCTTTTGGAATTCTATGAAGACATTACTAAACTGTGGACAATGGGGACCCAGTAGATATGGTGTATCTAGATTTCCAAAAAAGCATTTGACAAGGTGCTGCACAAAAGGCTGCTGCATAAGATAGATAATTGGCATTACAGGTAGTGTATTAGATTGGATAGAGGATTGGTTTACCAACAGGAAGCAAAAAAAAAAGTGGGAATAAATGAGTGCTCTTCTAGTTGACAATCAATCAGTGATTAGTGATGTGCCTCAGGGATCACTGTTGGCACCGCAATTATGCACAATTTACATCGATGATTTGGACTTGGGGACCACATGTAGTATGTCAAAGTTTGCAGAGGACATGAACATTAGTGGTAAAGTATGCAGAGCACTGTGAAACTTTACAAAAGTCTATGCGAGTGGGCAAAGGTCAGGCAGATGGAGTGCAATGTTAATAAATGTGAAATCACCCATTTCAGTAGGGGGATAACAGCAAAAAGGACAATTACTTAGATGGTAAGAAATTGCAGCACACTGCTGTGCAGAGGGACCTGGGTGTTCTTGTGCATGAATCACAGAAGGTTGGTCTGCAGGTGCAACAGATAATTGGAATGTTGGCCTTCATTGCAAAAGGGACCAAGTATGAAAGCAGAGGTTATGTTGAGCTGTATCGGGTGCTGGTGAGGCCACATCTGGAGTACTATGTGCAGTTTTGGTCTCCTTACTTGAGAAAGGATGTACTGGCACTAGAAGGGATGCAGAGGTGGTTCACTACATGAATTCTGTAGTTGAGGGGGTTGGCTTATGAGGAAAGACTGAGTAGACTGGAAATGTACTCACTGGAATTTAGAAGAATGAGGGGGGAAATCTTATAGAAACACAAAATTATGAAGGGAACAGATAAGATAGAAATCAAGAAGAGGTTTCCACTGGCAGGTGAAAGTAGGACAAGAGGGCATAGCCTCAAAATTATGGGGCGCAGATTTAGGACTGAACTGAGAAGGAACTTTTTCACCCAGAGGGTTATGAATCTATGGAATTCCCTGTCCAGTGAAGTAGAGGCTTCCAAATTAAATGTTTTTAAAACTATGACAGATAATTTCTTGAACAGTTAAGGAATTAAGGATTATGGTGAGAAGGCATGAGTGGAGCTGAGGCCACAAAAAGATCAACTGTGATCTTATTGAATGGCCAAGAAAGCTCAAAATAGCCAGATAGCCTATTCCTGCTCCTAGTTCTTATGTTCTTAAACAAAACGAAACTCAATAGAAATAAAGGAAAACCATTTTGAGTGTGGAAGCCATGTTCCCTGACTAGAGAAGACATGTCAGCTAAATTGCTGACAGCTAGATTAGATTAGATTAGACTTACAGTGTGGAAACAGGCCCTTCGGCCCAACAAGTCCACACCGACCCGCCAAAGCGCAACCCACCCATACCCCCTACATTTACCCCTTACCTAACACTACGGGCAATTTAGCTTGGCCAATTCACCTGACCCGCACATCTTTGGACTGTGGGAGGAAACCGGAGCACCCGGAGGAAACCCACGCAGACACGGGGAGAACGTGCAAACTCCACACAGTCAGTCGCCGGAGTCGGGAATTGAACCCGGGTCTACAGGCGCTGTGAGGCAGCAGTGCTAACCACTGTGCCACCGTGCCGCCCACAAATTATTCACAGGAATTGACTGTGAACAGCAATTTTCCTGACCGGAGAAAACATGTTAGTTAAATGACTTGCAAATTTGATTTTCTCACAGACAATGCTGCTGTACTTCCGCAAAGTTAAAAATCGCACAACTCCAGGGGAAATGAGGAAACTGGTGAAATCCATATTGATGCCATGGGTTGAAGGGTTCTGAGGCAGAAGATGAGGCATTCCTCCTCCAGGTGTCGTGGTAAGGTCACCTGGAAGAAGAATGCCTCATCTTCCGCCTCGGAACCCTTCAACCCCATGGCATCAACGTGGACCTCACCAGTTTCCTCATTTCCCCTTCCCCTACATTACCTGAGTTCCAACCTTCCCGCTCAGCACCGTCCTCATGAGCTGTCCCACTTGTCAATCTTCCTTCTCACCTATCCTCTCCACCCTCCCCTCTGACCTTTACCCCCATCTCCATCTACCTATTGCACCCTAAGCCACCTTCTCCCCAGCCCCAAACCCCCCTCACCTCCCATTTATCTCTCCATTCCAGAGGCTCCCAGCCTCATTCCTGATGAAGGGCTTTTGCCCAGATGCTGCTGACCTGCTGTGTTTTTCCAGCACTACTCTAATCTTGACTACAATCTCCAGCATCTGCAGTACTCCTAGTATTGTTAGCCTATCGTAGTTAGTCTGTATTGTTCCATAATCAATCAGCCATTTGTAACCCTTTATAAACTGTACACCTGTAGTTGAGTGGAGAGGTTATGACTAATCAGTGCTGGGTGGTCATTGACCTCTTTCCATGATATTATGGAATAAACAAACACGTCAATTTCACAAGGTCTGCGTAAGAGGTTTATTGAAAATGGGACACTTCTCCGACACTAGGTCTGTATTTCTTGGAATTCAGAAGAGCAAGGGGTACCTTGATTGAAACAGAAGATCCTGAGAGGTCATGACAAAGTGCAAGAAAGAAAGATACTTCTATTGTAGTTGAACATAGAAATTAAAAAAAGACACTTGCTTAAGCCTGATGAGATTTATCTCAGCAAGGTAAAAAGGGTAAAATTATTTACTCCTGCCTTTTAGATTAAAATTCTCTGTATAGGTAAAATAGATAGGAGGTGACTGCATGCTAATGTTAATTCACTTACTTTCCCCATCTCCATCTTTATCAAATTCATCAATCATTGCACGCAGCTCTTCATCAGTCATGTTTTCACCAAGCTCCCTAGCAACACGGCGTAAATTTCGAAGATTAATTTTACCAGAGTCGTCATCATCGAACAGTTTGAATGCTTTCAGAATCTCTTCTTGTGGATCTCTATCCAAAATCCAGTCAGTCACTAATCAGGCAATGAAACAAAACAATTGCAAAATAGTATATTTAATAAAATGCATTAAAAAAATTGTGCAATTCAATTGCAATTTAATAAGTTAAATCCGAGCTTGCAGGTTGAAAATAAATTTCACAGATCATCATGATGAAGTTATTACTGAGAGATCTCTAATTAAAAACAATAGAATCCAATCTAATCTATCTTAATTGATGTCAAAGTAGAGCAAGTTTTTTTATTAACTGGCACCTATGGGATCAGGGGTGTGCCAGTTGATCAAGAGGTCCACATAATCAATGTGGAAACACACTAACATATTGCTCATCACTTTTATTACTTCATTTTTAACATAAATTACTTAAATAAAACTTGCAGCAGAGATCCTTTTCACTCGCGCCTCAACTGACTACTTGGACATTGACTCTTGTATTATCATGACCTCCCAGAGTCCAACAGCACAAAGACAGGTCCTTCGGCCCAAACTGGTCCATGCTGACCAAAATGTCCATCCACGCTAACTCAGTTTCCCTGCACTTGGCCCATATCCTTCTAAAAACTTTCCTATCCATGTATTTGTCCAAATGCCTTTTAAATGTTGTTAATGTACCCACCTCAACCACTTCTGCTGGCAGTTCATTCCACATGTGTACCACCCTCTTAAAAGTTGCCCAGCAGGTACCTATTTTTTCTTTTCCTCTTACGTTAAGCTGATGCCCTCTAATCCTGGATTTCCCAACACTGGAAAAAAAAACAATGCATTCAACCTACCCTTGCCTCTCATGATCTTACACACTT
Organism: Hemiscyllium ocellatum; assembly: GCF_020745735.1. NCBI lineage: Eukaryota > Metazoa > Chordata > Chondrichthyes > Orectolobiformes > Hemiscylliidae > Hemiscyllium > Hemiscyllium ocellatum. The sequence continues at coordinate 51,553,446 of NC_083402.1, forward strand.
CTTTAAGATTCCCCCTCAGTTTCCTAAGCTATAAAGAAAAACATCCTAGCATGTCCAACCTCTCCCTATAAAATCAGTCCTGGCAACATCTTTATAAATTTCTTCTACACTGTTCCCAGTTTAATAACATCCTTCCAATGTGACCAAAACTGAACACAATATTCCAAATGTAGCCTCACCACCTCCTGGACAACTGCAACATAACTTCCCAACTTTTATACTCAGTGCCCTGACCGATGAAGGCCAGTGTGCCAAAAGCCTTCTTCACTACCCTGACTGCCTCTGGCTCCACTTTCAGAGAACTGGAACTCCAAAGTCCCTCTGTTCCACTACACTCCTTGCCCTATTTACCATGAACACCTACCTTGATTTGAATTTCCAAAGTGCAACACCTCACACTTATCTATATTAAACTCTGTTTACCTTTCTCAGCCCACTTCCCCAGCTGATCAAGATCCTGATGCAATTTCTGACAACCTTCCTCACTGTCCACCATACCACTTATTTTAACGTCATCTGCAAACTTACAAATCATGATTTGTATGTTCTAATTCAAATCATAGATATAGATAACAAATAGCAATGGGCCCAGCACCAAGTCCTGAGGAGCACATTAATCACAAGGCCTCCAGTCCAACAAGCATCCTTCGGCTATTAACTTCTGCTTCCTAATATCAAGCCACATGTTATGGAGCAAAACAAAGGTTTTTGAACACAATGTACATCACATTGGCGCTTTCACCTAAGGTCAACCTTCCACCTTCTCTTAAGGTTAGTAGTTATTTCTGTTTTGGGTCCAGTATGAGGGGTTTTACGTGGTCAACCCTAACACTAGGGATATCTCCTTAATTACCCTCCACACCCATTTTTTGGATATAGATTCCCAAGATAAAGAATCATCATCCCCCAATCTAGTGTAATCGTGGTTCTCAGCTACCCCTTCTGGTTATACACTGTCCTTTGCTCAATTATTTGATTGGATGTAGGCATTGCTGGAGAGATGGGCATTTGTTGTTCATCTGTAACTCACCTTGAACCAATGGCTTTATGGGCCATTTCCGAGGGGTAGTTCAAAATCCACCACATTGCTGCAGGCCTGTTATTTCAGATAAATACTTTTTTTGCCTTTTGTTTGATGGGAGTGATGATCATAAAGGTGCCGATTAAAACAAAGACTGCTGTATTAAAAATAGTGGATAGAATTATAGAAATGGCCAACACAGCAGAAAGTCCTTTGGCTCATCTGATCTGTGCTAGCTGATGAGGAGCCATTCTGCACAATCACACTCTAGAATTTTGTCCATAGCTTTAGGTTATGACACTGCCAAGTGCATATCCACATGCTTTTGAGTTAAGGATTTCTACCCTGACCATTCTTTTGGGCGGAACTGGAACTCCACATTTCACTGGGAATCCCCTGTAAGATTCCTACCTCTCAGCCTACATAGACCCTTCAGCTAAAAAGAATAAGCCTTCCTATGTATTCTCAGCCCCTCAATATTATATCTTTAATTAAGTCTCGTCTCTGCGTCAGTTCTGAATAGGATAACAGGAGCCTGTCCAATCGGTCTTCAAATCCTAAATCCTCTAGTCTAGATGTGATAAATTTGTTCTTTACCCTCACTAGGGCAAGCACACATATAGCAATGATCACAACTAACCACAGCTGCTAATTAATATTTTACTTGAGCATCATTTTCCTATTCTTATATTATATACCTCAGCTAATAAAGAATGCTATATTAGAATGAAAGACTAGTTAAGCCTTGCACAATACCTGTATAACTCATAACCCTAACTGGTATACTTCCATAATAATTCTTTCGGCAGGTTTGTATTGAAGCATACTACAAGTATTAATGCCCTGTGCCACACAGCCTTTAATTCCAGGTGCTTCCTAATAGTCACACGTAATATTTAGAAAAGGTGATCAAACCTAGATGATTGCATTTTAGGAAACAAGCTTCAGTGATAAAACTTAAGAAATCATTTCAGACATGGTAGATGACAACAATTGCATGACCTCCTTGAAAATATTTTGATCTTTATAACATAATAGCAAACAACAAAATCACATTCTCAAATTTATAGAAAAAAGGGATAACCATAATTTAAGAACAAAATGAGATGTATATAAAAAGGAATATTGCAACAAGTGATTATGTAAAATTTAGGTTTAGGTGCAGAGAGAAATCATTTGGTCAATTATCTGAACTGGCTCTCAGCATTTTAACTTGGTGCCAATAATCTGTTTTTCTGGATCTTCTGCTTTTTCTCTTCTGTAACCCTGTTCCAATTGGAACAAATGTGCAATCACCCAATACCCTATTGAATGCCTCAATTATTCCTGCCTCTAGATTCTAACTACATACTGAAAAAGAAAGCTTTCACAAGGAGGGTACCTCATCCTCCCTCCCATTTCCCAACAAAGAGACTGGTTTTCTTTCCTCAAGCCATTTGATGCCTTTCAAAGATCAAGAATTTGTCGTACATGAATTACAGTTCAACATTATTAGGCATTTGCAACATTAATACACGACTGAACGTCAATTTTCAGTGAGATGTGGCTCATGTGGAACAAAAACAAACACTTTCATACACCAAATGGCCTGTTTCTTTCCTGTAGATGATGTGGAGTAACATTGAAAGATCCGATCCAAAAAGCAAGATGGAAAATCAGATTCCATCTGAGGGGAATAGTTGAGAAGAATGTACGTGCTATCACTCCAAAGATACTATTAAAATAACTTTTGCTCAAATACTTGGTATAAATCAATTTGCCTTTCCATCAAAGAAACATTCATTCTTCACCTGCCCTTCCATACTAAACTTGAGTAGTCCAACTCTGAGATAAGAAAACGTTTAAAAAAAACAGCTACAGGGATAGGCTGAATAGGCTGCAGCTATTTTCTCCACAGTGTCAGAGGGGTGACCTTATACAGGCCTGTAAAATCATGAGGGCTATGGATAGGGTGGATAGTCAAGGTCTTTTTCCCTAGGATAGGGGAGTCCAGAAGGCATAACTTGAAGGTGAGAGGGGAAAGATTTAGAAAGGACCCAAGGGGAAACATTTTCATGCAGAGGGGGTGCATGTATGGAATAAACTGCCAGAGGAAGTGGAGGCTGCTGGTACAATTACAACATTTAAAAGGCATCTGCATGAGTATATGATTAAGAAGGATTTAGAGGGATACGGGCCAAATGCTGGCAATGGATCTAGATTTATTTAGGATATCTGGTCAGCATGGACCATGTTGTGCATCTCTATGACATTGTGAAAATTCCATGATTTTATCTATCTAGAGTTTAATCTGAACTTTTCAGATCAGAATTGAAAACATGCAAAAACTGAACAGAGCAAAATTACCAACTTCATTGAAGTCCTCAAAAGAAATTTTGCCTGTGCCATTCCGATCATAATCTCTCAGTATCTTCAGTACGTCAGCCTTCTTTACGTCAAATCCCAGGGCTCTCATTGCAACCTGATAGAGCAGTTAAAAATATTAGTGATAATTCTAACATTGGCAATATACTGACAAAACTAAATGTAATCTTTTGGACCATCTTTTTTTTAAACAAAGTACTCATTTTCTAGCAAATTGTACAATTAGAAAAAAGGTTTCAAAAGATGCACACTACTTCCCTAACCTAATGTAGATAACATATCCTTCACTCCATAAACAAACTGCAAATACAATCCAAAATTGCATCAGGTACTCCTAAGTCAAACAAGTCACATTACCTTCATGTGGAAAAAGTAACTAATACAAAATGAGCCACAACTTGCATTGTACAATGGCCCAAAGAATGGGATTTAGTTCAAAAGTGACAAGACATTCAATTTACACATAACTACCTCAAGCAGTCACTGAGAGGTAAAGACTTTTGTCAAGGAATATAGCTTGAGCAAAGTTTAACTAACATACTTTGTCAATTTAGTCAATAATTCCAGATCAGGAGATTACAGAAAGCAGAATGATTATGCTCCTATGTCGTTTAAAAAAAGTTAGGGGGACTTGCATGAATACAATTCTTCTTGATTCAATTCTGATAACTGACTTCTTTGAATAATCGGAAAGTGAAACTTGAAACCTGGTCAAGCTATTCATTTGTCTATACTTAACTATAAAGTGTTCTATTATCATGGCCAGTTTTCTCACAAGATGTCTTAGCATAACCACTAGCAGTGCAAAATGAGAAATGACCTGATGAGGATGGTTATTCGTGAAAGCCTAAACAACTGATAAACCCAGGAGAGAGGTGAAATGAGCCCCAACCATATTCCAGGCATAGAGTTTGGGATTTCTCAAACAGCTCTCCCAATTTTGGCATTGGTCCGCAGGTGCAATGGCCTCCTTGCCAACATATGCTAGTCAAGTAACTGCACAAAATTGGCTGTAAAGTAGGTTTTGCAAATCTGACTATATCCTAGACAACACTACACAAAGTACATCCTGCCCCAAGAGCAGAACAGATGTAGCAAGGGTGACAACACAGTGGTAAAGAGTTGGGAGGGAGTTACTCTCTGAATTCTTAACAGACTGAACTGTGAAGCCTCAAGGCTGCAGATCAAATTAGAAAGAAAATCTTTTGCTAATTTCCACCCTACCCTCAGGTGATGATAAAGTATTGGGGAATCAAAAGTCTCCATTTTGTAAGTCTCTGATTTGCAATAATAATTGGTCTTATAAGTTCAAAATGGCAGCTGCAGTCAGTGAATGTGAGAACATGATTTGTAAGAATGCAGGAGTTTCTGCATAACACTGGAAACGTTTTAGTACACGCTTCTTGCTGTACTACACAGAACATGAATTGAATCAAATTGAATTGAATTTACTGTCACATATACTGAGGCACAGTGAAAAGCTTTGCCGTGAGCAATACAGGCAGATCACATAGTTAAACAGCATAGATAAGTAAATAATAGGTAAACTGTGGCAAAAACAAAGTCATAGGTACAGGCGAATGCTAAGAGTTTGAGTGTCCATTCAATATTCTAACAACAGTAGGGTAGAAACTGTTTGGAAACCAGCTGGTGCATGTGTTCAGGCTTCTGTACCTTCTCCCCAGTGGTAGAGGTTGGAGAAAAGCATCGCCAGGGTGGGGTGGGATGGATCTTTGAGAATGCTGGCGGCCTTTCCTTGACGGCAGGCCTGATAGATAGATTCTATAGATGGGAGGTTGGCCTGTGTGATTGTCCGGGCTGAGTTCACCACTCTCTGTAACTGTCTCCGATCTTGAATGGGACAGTTGCGTACCAGGTAGTGATACATCCAGACAGAATGCTCTCGGTGGTGCACCTATAAAAGTTGGCAAGGGTATTCACTGTCATGCCAAATTTTCTCAGCTGCCTGAGGAACAGGAAACATTGTTGAGCCTCTGTTACCAGTGTGTCCACATGAAGAGTCCAAGAAAGCTTGTTGTGGATGACCACTCTCAGCAGCTTGACATGTGTAGGGGGCATGAGTAACATCCTACCAAAAGTCAATAATGAATTCCTTGGTTTTGCCAGCATTGACAGCTAGATTGTTCAGTGCACCATTATTCCAGGTCTTCCACCTCCCTTCAGTCATCTACTTCACCGCCATTGGAGATTCAACTGACTATGCCTGGAGGGATGGTACATTGGGGAAACCGAACAAAAGGCTACGACAACGGATGAATGGGCACCGCACAACAATTAACAGACAGGAGGGTTCCCTCCTAGTTGGGGAACACCTCAGCAGTCCATGACATTCAGCCTCGGACCTTCGGGTGACAGACCACCACGTTGGACTTTGGGACAGGCAGCAGAGGCCGATAGTTACGCACGGTACCCATAGCACCCCCCCACACACACACTTTGTGGGGTGAATTTGTATTTCAGAGTTACATTGCACTTTGCTCAAAAACTGCATACATTCATGTAGAACGGAGCTAAAAAACTGCAGGAATTTGTGTAAAACACTGTTATCTCACTTATTAGATTAGAATCAATCTAAACATCAGGTCATAGAGAACACAGGGGGCTAACACCTTCAACATATTGTCTACCTATCACCATTGTTAGCAGCTAACCTGAGAATGCAACTTTAAAAAGAAGGGTTTTGTGATTTACACATGAAAGAAGTGAAACTATCACTGTATTCTAACAGATGAAAGGCTTAACAGACAATCAATTTTTCAATGTATAATTTCAGTTACATCACACTGCAAATTTTTGCTATAAATTCTGTGTTACAAATCGAGCCCTCCACAATCAACTGATGAAGGAGCGTCGCTCCGAAAGCTAGTGTGCTTCCAATTAAACCTGTTGGACTATAACCTGGTGTTGTGAGATTTTTAACTTTTTACACCCCAGTCCAACACCAGCATCTCCAAATCAACCGACTATGGTGGTGTTATCAGCATACTTGTAAATAGCATTACTCTGGTATTTGGCGATGCAGTCATTGGTATACAGTGAGTACAGGAGGGGGCTGAGTATGCACCTCTGGGAGGTTCCAGTGTTGAGTGTTCATGAGGATGAAATATTGTCCACAATCTTCATTAATTGTGGCCTATTGGTCAGAAAACTGAGGATCCAGTTTCAGAGAGTGGGGCTTAGTCTGAGATTACTAAGTTTAGTAATCAATCAATCAATCAATCTCAAGGCAATAATGCGTTGAAGGCTGAACTGTAGAACATCATTAACCGGCTTGCCTTATCTACTTTTACACATGAGAATGGTACCAGATGTAGAAACATTTAAATCAATAACTTTGTTTTGACTTATGTAAACAAGACTTGATGTACTGATTATCAACTTTTGAATTATGAGAACTTCACTAGGAGGTAGAAACATTACATTGTGTGAGAAGTGAAACATGCAAAATAGTTTCGTACATATGGGCTACAAAGTATACTGCCTTTTTGCTAGAAATCAGAGATCTGTCATTAATCAATCCAGAGATATCTTGTTTGATACTCTGGATCATTGACTGCTGATCTCTCACTGGCTTAATCAAAATAAAGTGTTTGCTGAAATTGAAATTTCTGTGTGGTCTGAGGTTTTGAGTCAGCAATGATTCTGTACTCCATGTACAGAATCATGGCTGAGGAAGGAAGCACTCGGAGGAAGCACGCAGAATGACAAGGAAGCAGAATGTATTCTGGGCAGGGGCTTCAATGCCTATCAGAGTGGCTCAGCAGCAACATTACTGACTAAGCTCACCAAGTTCTAAGAGACAAATGTTGGACCAGAGTCTGCAACAGGGAATAAGAGAGCTAACGAGAAAAAAGACTCATTTGACCTCCTTACATATTTCTGCTAGAAATGCATCTATCAATGGAATCAAGTCAGAGCATCAACCCTCAGTCAAGAGAACTGGAGGCCATGCCAAGAGCATCACCAAGTACATTCAAAAGAAGGTATCAACTTGGTGAAGCTTCCAAACAGGACGACTTGCAGGCCAAAAAGCATAAGCCGAAAGAAAGACAGGGCTAACAATTCTACAACCAAGAGATCACATCTAAGCTTGGCAGTCCTGTCATGTCTAGTTGATGACAATTCAACACTCCATTGGAGAATGCTGCTCCACAAATATCCTGATCCTCAATAATGGGGGAACCCAGTACATTAGCGCAGAATAAAGGCTGAAGCCTTTGCACGATCTGCAGCCAGTGTCAAATGGATGATCCAGGCACATCTGTTTGGTCTATCCTGCCGTTGGGCAGGATGTCTGCTGCAAATGTGTTGCTGGTCAAAGCACAGCAGGCCAGGCAGCATCTCAGGAATAGAGAATTCGACGTTTCGAGCATAAGCCCTTCATCAGGAATAAGAGAGAGAGAGCCAAGCAGGCTAAGATAAAAGGTAGGGAGGAGGGACTAGGGGGAGGGGCGATGGAGGTGGGATAGGTGGAAGGAGGTCAAGGTGAGGGTGATAGGCCGGAGTGGGGTGGGGGCGGAGAGGTCAGGAAGAGGACTGCAGATTAGGAGGGCGGTGCTGAGTTAGAGGAAACCGACTGAGACAAGGTGGGGGGAGGGGAGATGAGGAAACTGGAGAAATCTGAATTCATACCTTGTGGTTGGAGGGTTCCCAGGCGGAAGATGAGGCGCTCCTCCTCCAGCCGTCGTGTAGTTGTGTTCTGCCGGTGGAGGAGTCCAAGGACCTGCATGTCCTCGGTGGAGTGGGAGGGAGAGTTAAAGTGTTGAGCCACGGGGTGATTGGGTTGGTTGGTTCGGGCGGCCCGGAGGTGTTCTCTGAAGCGTTCAGCAAGTAAGCGGCCCGTCTCCCCAATATAGAGGAGGCCACATCGGGTGCAGCGGATGCAATAGATGATGTGTGTGGAGGTACAGGTGAACTTGTGGTGGATATGGAAGGATCCCTTGGGGCCTTGGAGGGAAGTGAGTGTGGAGGTGTGGGCGCAAGTTTTACATTTCCTGTGGTTGCAGGGGAAGGTGCCGGGGGTGGAGGTTGGGTTGGTGGGGGGTGTGGATCTGACGAGGGAGTCACGAAGGGAGTGGTCCTTGCGGAACGCTGATAGGGGAGGGGAGGGAAATATATCCTTGGTGGTGGGGTCTGCTTGGAGGTGGCGGAAATGGCGGCGGATGATACGTTGTATGCGGAGGTTGGTGGGGTGGTAGGTGAGAACCAGTGGGGTTCTGTCTTGGTGGCGGTTGGAGGAGCGGGGCTCAAGGGCGGAGAAGCGGGAAGTGGAGGAGATGCGGTGGAGGGCATCGTCGATCACGTCTGGGGGGAATCTGCGGTCCTTGAAGAAGGAGGCCATCTGGGCTGTGCGGTGTTGGAATTGGTCCTCCTGGGAGCAGATGCGGCGGAGACGAAGGAATTGGGAATATGGGATGGCGTTTTTACAGGGGGCAGGGTGGGAGGAGGTGTAGTCCAGGTAGCTGTGGGAGTCAGTCAGTTTATAATAGATATCTGTGTTGAGTCGGTCGCCCGAGATAGAAATGGAAAGGTCTAGGAAGGGGAGGGAGGAGTCTGAGACAGTCCAGGTGAATTTCAGGTCAGGATGGAAGGTGTTAGTAAAGTTGATGAACTGTTCAACCTCCTCGTGGGAGCACGAGGCTTCGCCGATACAGTCATCGATGTAGCGGAGGAAAAGGTGGGGGGTGGTGCCAGTGTAGTTGCGGAAGATGGACTGTTCCACATATCCTACGAAGAGGCAGGCATAGCTGGGGCCCATGCGGGTGCCCATGGCAACTCCTTTAGTTTGGAGGAAGTGGGAGGATTGAAAAGAGAAGTTATTCAGGGTGAGGACAGTTCAGTCAGTCGAAGAAGGGTGTCAGTGGAAGGGTACTGGTTGGTGCGGCGGGAAAGGAAGAAGCGGAGGGCTTTGAGTCCTTCGTGATGGGGGATGGGGGTGTACAGGGACTGGATGTCCATAGTGAAAATAAGGCGTTGGGGACCGGGGAAGCGAAAATCCTGGAGGAGGTGGAGGGCGTGGGTGGTGTCCCGAACGTAGGTGGGGAGTTCTTGGACTAAAGGGGACAGGACCGTGTCGAGGTATTGGGAGAGGAGTTCGGTGGGGCAGGAGCAGGCTGAGACAATGGGTCGGCTGGGGCAGGCAGGTTTGTGGATTTTGGGCAGGAGGTAGAAACGGGCGGTGCGGAGTTGTGGGACTATGAGGTTGGAGGCGGTGGATGGGAGATCCCCTGAGGTGATGAGGTCCTGGATGGTCTGGGAGATGATGGTTTGGTGGTGGGAGGTGGGGTCGTGGTCAAGGGAGCGATAAGAGGAGGCATCAGCGAGCTGGCGTTTGGCTTCAGCGGCATACAGGTCAGTGCGCCAAACTACCACCGCGCCTCCCTTGTCTGCGGGTTTGATGGTGAGGTTGGGATTGGAGCGGAGGGAGTGGAGGGCTGCACGTTCTGAGGGTGAGAGGTTGGAGTGGGTGAGAGGGGTGGACAGTTTGAGTTGGTTGATGTCACGGCGGCAGTTGGCTATAAAGAGGTCGAGGGCGGGTAGGAGGCCAGCACGGGGTGTCCAGGTGGATGGGGTGTGTTGGAGGCGGGAGAAGGGGTCGTCAGAGGGTGGGTGGGAGTCTTGGTTGTGAAAGTAGGCACGGAGGCGAAGGCGGCGGAAGAATTGTTCAATATCTCGCCGCGTGTTGAACTCATTAATCCGAGGGCGTAGGGGAACGAAGGTGAGGCCCCTGCTGAGGACTGATCTTTCATCCTCAGAGAGGGGGAGATCTGGAGGGATGGTGAAAATCCGGCAAGGCTGGGAGCTAGGACCTGCTGTGGGACTGGAGCTGGGGCTGGGGGCGGGGTTAGGGGCGGGGACAGAGATCGAAGTAGGGGCGGAGTTAGACGTGGTGACATTGCTCGATGTGGGGGCGGGGTCATGCGTCGTGACGGAAATAAGCGTGGGGGCGGGGTTATGTGAAGCGACAAAAGACGGCGTGGGGGCGGGGTTATGTGTGGTGACGAAGGTTTGCGTGGGGGCGGGGTTACGCGTAGTGACGAAACAGGATGTACTCATGGAAGGTGATGTGGTAGCTGGGACATTGTAACGTATGATTCTGTGAGTATGACTACATCAGGCTGTTTCTCACTAGTCTGCGTGACAAGTCTTCCACTAGCCCTCAGATGTTAGTTAGGGGGACTTTGCAGGGCTGTTTTTGCCATGGCCAATTTTTGTGCAGAGGGCAAAGCCAGGTGATCCCTCCAGCTTCATTTCTTTGAAATGGCCTTGCAAGCCACCTTGTCATATCAAATCACTACAAAATCTCAGCAGAGGGAAAGTAAGAGTCAACCATATTGCTATGAGCCACTTGTAGGTTAGACCAGACAAAAAAAAAGGTGAAAGATTTCCTTTCTCGGAGAACATTAATGAACCAGATGGGTGTTTCCTGGTACAAAGAACAAAGAAAATTTACAGCTCAGGAACAGGCCTTTCGGTCCTCCAAGCCGGAGCTGATCCAAAAGTACTGTCCAAACCTGTCGGTCATTTCCTAAGCATCTGTATCTCCCTACTGCCCACCTACTCATGCATCTGTCCAGACTCACCTTAAATGAATCTACCGTACCTGCCTCCACCACTTCTGCTGGCAATGCATTCCAGATGCCCACCACCCTCTGTGGGAAGTACTTGCTGCGTGTACTTTCTCACCTTGAAAGCATGACCTCATTATTGAATCCTTCACCCTGGGGAAAAGCTTGTCTCTATCCACCCTGTCTATACCCTTCATGATTCTGTAAACCTCAATCAGGTCCCCCCTCAACCTCCTTTCTTCTAGTGAAAATACTCTACCTCTCTTCATAGCTAGCACCTTCCATACCAGACAACATCTTCGTAAACCTTCTCTGCACCCTCTCCAAAGCGTCCACATCCTTTTGTTAATGTGGCGCCCCGAACTGTATACTGTATTGTAAACGCGGCCAAACTAATGTCTTGTACAATTTTAAACATGGCTTGCCAGCTCTTCTACTCAATACCCTGTCCGAAGAAGGCAAGCATACTACATAGCCTTCTTGACCACTCTATCCACCTGTGCAGTAACCTTCAAGGTACAATGGTCCTACACTCCCAGATCTCTTTGTCCATCAACTTTTCCCAAGGCTTTTCCATTCATTGTATAATTCATTCTAGAATTAGTCTTGCCTAAATCCATCACCTCACATTTGTCTGGATTGAAATTCATCTGCCACTTTTCCGTCCAACTCTCCAGTCTATCTATATCCTCCTGTATTCTCTGACAGTTCCTTATGCTTTCTGCCACTCCACCAATCTTTGTGTTGTCTGCAAACTTAATCATACCAACAGTGCCCTCTTCCAGATCATTTATGTATATCACAAACAACAGTGGCCCCAATATGGATCCCTGTGGGACACCACTGATCACCTTTCTCCATTTCGAGAAATTCCCTTTAACTACTACGGTCTCCTGTTGCTCAACCAGTTCTTTAATCAGCAGTTATTTCAAGGTCATCAGCAACAGAAATAGGCATATTAAGATTTGCTAATGTGTCTCTCAAAGTGGAGGAGCTATATGCAAATATTTTATGACCAGGAAATCAATGATTATGAATAGTTAACAAATTAGTGACAGAAATTGGAAATAGCTGGGAAGTAAAAATTATTGAACAACTGGTTCAACACAAACAACTGAAAAGGAGTAATTTAGATCATAAATAAATTGAATTAACTAGGATTCAGTTGCAAAATGATACAAATAGAAATCGAAGAAATGCAAAACCTTGATAGAATTCCAAATGTAAAGAAAACATGAAAATAGGTTTCAAAAAGTAAAATCCTGAATTCTGGAAAGGAAATGTGTAGAAATCAGATTGACAAAGAATATTATTCCAACCACAGAACAGCAGGGAAATTAAACTCAATTTAATCCTGATTTTGAAAGGAATGATTACAGGTGTATTTTGTCAGTAATGCAAGTTGCTACAAAGTTGCAAAAGTTGCAAGGTAGTTTGGTTTCAATGCAATGCAAGGAGAAAGCATTAAAAATAGGTGCCCTTTTTGGATCTAAAATCAGATTACGATAGCAAACACCACAGTTTTAAACACATATGACTTAGCTTCAGAAGCTTACAGACAAAGTTGAGAAATCAAAAAGAAACATAAATCAGAATTCTGTGAAATCTGTAAGAGTTGTGATATGATGGGTGGAATGAATAATTTTATAAGTTTCCTTTTACAAAAGGAAGATCCTACATAACAGAAAATAAAGTCTCAAGAGAAAAGCAGCTGAAATAATGGCTGATTTCTGAATTGTCACAAGTGTGCAAGCATTAGCAAAGCATTGTTTGCAAACCAACAGAGAGGCTTGAGAGAAGGTATCTGGTAGTGAATACGTAGGAAGGTAACGGGGGGTGGGGGGGGAAGACACTTCCAACTTAAAAGACAATTCGAAGGTCAAATATAATTCAAGGGGATCAAGATGTTAATTGTCAAAATAAAAAAAAAACAAGACTAAAAGCCAAATGTTGAAAATTAAAAGCCATAACTGCAGCATATGGGAATACATGGTGACTGCAGAAGAAGCTGTACCAGCAGGGGGAGCTTGTGACAAACCAATAGATTTAAATTGCTTTTATTGGAGAAGGCGTGAGCAAAAAAACTATAGAAATTGTGGTTCAAGGGTGAAGTCTCAACATTTGTCTTTAAAATTAGACAAACAAATTACAACTCAAGTGATAAGAGATCAGCTCAATCATTAGTGCTAGGTGAAAGTAAATTTCTATATATTTAGGTATGCATCAAAAGGTAATGGATGTGAACTGTTCAGCCATGATGTTAATATTTTAAATGGTTTAATTGTTGATGTAACTGTGGAAGTTATCCATTAGTGGTGTCTATTTTATATTTGGAAATTACAAAGTCTAATGGTGCTGAAGGCCCATCATGCTTGTATTGGCACTTCAAAATAAGCATTAGCCATCTGGAATTTCCTGTTTTATCACCCCACAAAAGTACTCTTCACATTAGTCTTATCTAAATAATCAACTAATTCCCTCTCAAATGAACCTGCTTCTACCACACTTCAGCCAGTGCATTTTCTATCTCAAAGAGTTGAAGATCAAGTTTTTTTTTTAATACCCCATCATTTCCCTTGCTTCTTTTGCAAATCACTAAAATCCAGAGTGACTGGAATAAGGTAAGTAAGCTTGCAGCATGGAATTTTGAGGCTGTGGCCATTTCAGAAACATGGCTAGAGGAGGGACAGGAATGGTTTTTGCAGTTTCCGGGATTTAGATGCTTCAGCAAGAACAGAGAAAATGGTGGTGGTGGTGGTGGGGTGGGGGTTTTGGCATTGTTAATCAAGGACAGCGTTACAGCACTGAGACTCATCCACTAGCGTAGATTGGGCTGGAGGTTAGAAATAGGAAAGGAGGTCACCTTGTTGGGAGTTTTCTATAGGCCTTTGTATTATTCCAGGGATATAGAGGAAAGAATGGCAAAAGTGATTCTCTATAGAAGCAAGAGTGTCAGAGTAGTTGTTTTGGGGGACTTTAACTTTCCCAATATTGACAGGGAAGACTCCTTCACCGCCGTTCCCTCACCACCAAACGCCTGGAGGAAGAACGCCTTATCTTCTGCCTCGGAACACTTCAACCCCTGGGCATCAATGTGGACTTCAACAGCTTCCTCATTTCCCCTTCCCCCCCACCTCACCCTAGTTCCAAACTCCCAGCTCAGCACTGTCCTCATGACTTGTCTGGACTTGTCCTACCTGCCTATCTCCTTTTCCACCTATCCACTCCACCCTATCACCTTCATCCCTTCCCTCACTCACCAAATTATTCCTTTCTATGCTACTTTCTCCCCACCCCACCCTCCTCTAGCTTATCTCTCCACACTTCAGGCTCTCTGCCTTTATTCCTGATGAAGGGATTTTGCACGAAATGTCGATTTTGCTGCTCCTTGGATGCTGCCTGAACTGCTGTGCTCTTCCAGCACCACTAATCCAGAATCTGGTTTCCAGCATCTGCAGTCATTGTTTTTACCCAGGGAAGACTACTGCTCAAGTAGTTTAGATAGGTCAGTTTTTGTTCAATGTACGCAGGAGGGTTTTCTGACAATGTATGTAGACAGGCCAGCAAGGGGTGATGCTATATTGGATTTGGTAGTGGGAAATGAACTTGGCCAGGTGTTAGATTTGGAGGTAGGTGAGCACTTTGACAATAGTGACCATAATTCAGTTACGTTTACAATAGCAATGGACTGGGATAGGTATATACCGCAGGGCAGGAGTTATAATGAAGAAAGGCAATTATGATACAATTACACAAGATTTAGGATGTATAGGATGGGGAAAGAAAGTACAGGGGATGGACACACTTCAAATGTGGAGCTTATTGTAGGAACAGCTATTGTGGGTCCTTGATAAGTATATACATATCAAGCAGGAAGGTAGTTGTCGAGAGAGGGAGTCATTTTTTACTAAAGTAGTTGATGCTCTTGTCAAAAGGAAGAAGGCAGCTTATGTGAGGATGAGGTGTAAAGGCTCAGTTAGGGGGCTTGAGAGTTATAAGTTAGCCAAGATCTAAAGTGAGGGCTAAGAAGAGCCAGGAGTGGACATGAGAAGTTGTTGGCAGATAGAATCAAGGAAAACCCTAAGGCCTTATCAGGAATAAAAGAATGACAAGAGTAAGATTAGGGCCAAAGATAGTAGTGTAAAGTTGTGTGTGGAACCGGAGGACATAAGGGAAACACAAATACTTTTCATCAGTATTCACATTAAAAAGGGCAATGTTATTGAGAACAGGGAGATAACAGGCTACAAGATTAGATGGGACTGAGGTTGACAAAGAGGAGGTTTTAGCAATTTTGGATGATCTGAAAATAGCTAAGTTTCCTGGACCGGATGGGATTTATCCTCAGATTCTCTGGGATGCCAGGGAGGACATTGTGGAGTCTTTAACTTCAATCTTTATGTCACCTTTGTCAATAGGAGTAGTGCCAAAAGACTGGAGGACAGCAAATGTTGTTCCCTTGATTAAGAAGGGGAGTCAGGACATCCCTGGAAATTATAGGCCACTGAGCCTTACTTCAGTTATGGGTAAAGTATTAGAAAAAGGTTAAAATAGATAAGATTTATCATCTGGAAAGGAATAATTTGCTGAGGGATAGTCAACATGGTTTTGTGAAGGGTAGGTCATGCCTCATTATCCTTATTGAGTTCTTTGAGATTTACTAGGTTGTTGCCTGGTATGGAAGGAAGATCTTATGAGGAAAGGCTGAGGGAACTAAGGCTGTTTTTGCTGGAGAGAAAAAGAAGGTTGAGAGGTGACTTAATCGAGATGTATAGGATAATCAGAGGGTGAGAAAAGATGGACAGTGAGAGCCTTTTTCATTGGATGGTGAGGGGATATAGCTTTAAATTGAGGGGCAAAAGATTTAGGACAGATATCAGGGGTAGTTTCTTTACTCATTAGTAGGGAACGGCCTGCTTGCAACAGTAGTAAACTCGCCAATGTTAAGTGCATTTAAATGGGCATTGGACATACAAATGGATAACAATGGAATAGTATAGGTTAGATGGGCATCAGATTAATTTCACAGGTCGCGCAACAGAGGGCTGAAGGGCCTGTACTGCGCTGTAACGTTCTATGCCTTTGCATTTGTGTGTCTTTTACAAGCAACAGCATTTTTCCCCACCTAGTCCATGCAACCGGATCATGATTTTAAAACCTCTAACAATTTTCCTCAGCCTTCCCTCCAAAAGAGAACAGTTCCAACTTCTTCAAATCTACTCTCATAACTGCGAGTTCTCATATTCTTATGAGAAACAAGATCCAGCAAAGGCATTTTTGCCCCTTGAGCCTGTTCCACCATTCAATGTGATCATGGCTGATCTCATCATGGTGTTAACACCTGCTCTACATCTACTTTGTCAAACCACTTTAATATCTTGTATTGTTCTGTTGCAACAATTCCTTGCTTTTCAACTATTCCTTTAGCAATAAGATGCCAAAATTCAATCTGCCTTCCTTTTTAACTGCTGTACCTGCATACTATACTTCATGCACAAGGACACAAGATCCCTTTACACTCTGAAGTTTCTCTCCATTTAGAGAATAAGTTGTCTTTTTATTCCTCTGTCCATAGTGGATAAAGCTCACACTTAAATCACATTGAAACTCCACCTGCTAAACACACATCACCTATCTGTATCCACTTGTAATGTTTTATTTCTTCGTTGCAACTTACCTTCCAGATCTATTTTAGTATCATCTGCAAATGTGGCTATAGTACTTTCTATCTTGGCATCTAAGTCATCAATATAGTATTAAATTTTGTCACGTGTACTCAAAGTTTAGAATACAGGAGTATAGTGAAAAGTGTACAAAGTCATCATTCTCCAGCACCTTCTTGGTTACAAAAAACAAGATTTATTTAAAAAAAACAACAGCAGAAATAAAAACAAACAGTCTGAAAGGAAAGAAAAATGTCAAGGCCTAAAGAAAGAGAAAATGTCCAGATCTTAAATTACTATTACAATAAAGATGTATTGAATGCTCAGTCTCCAATGCAGGCACCCAGGCTGTCAATCATTAGTACCCAACAAGCGAACCCTGTAGCACTCCACAAGTTACATCTTGACAATCAGTAAAAGACCGATTTATCCGAACCCTATGTTTTCTATTGGTTAGCCGATCCTCTATTCAAGCCAATAAATTATTCCTAATCACGTGATCTACTTGTGTATTAATTATTCATGTTGCACCTTATCAAAAGGCCTTCTAGAAGTCCAAGTGTATTACATCCACAGGATTCCCATCATGCATTTTGCTAGTTACATCTTCGAAGAATTCTAGTCAATACAACTTACCCTTCATAAAACCATGCTTACTCTGATGAATGGTGTTCTTGACTTGCTAAATATCCTGTTCTTACTTCCTTAACAATGGATTCTAACAGGTTCCTAATGACAGATGTTAAATTAACTGAATCATTTCCTATTGTCTGCCTCACTCCCTTTTTGAATAAGATTTTTATTTTAGCATTTTTACAATCCATTGGAATCTTTCCAGCATCCAGGGAAAATTTGGAATATTATGACCTGTTAGGCCACTGGCCTTTGCAAGATGATATGCTTCTGTCTCTAGTGATGTTAGCCAAAGTTCATTAGAATTGTTAAAATTGAAATTGTACAAAGGAAAAAAAAGACAGAAATCCAGCACCATCTAATCTTACTAAAGAAATTACTATTTCAAGTAAAATTGTGTATAACAGAATCAAGACCTCAATGACGTTAAAGAGATGTTGAAGCAGGCTAACAAAAGTTAATAGAAATCAAAAGTTGTCTCAAGTAAACCTGAAGGTGGAATCTAAGCAAAAGGTTAAGATTTTGGGGCTCACTTCAATCTTATAGAATGAATTTGACAACCAACTTTAAAATTTACCAGTTTTTGTTAACTACAAAGATCCATTCCAGGTAGAGACATTTTCATGAAGTTTTACATAATTTTTTAAAAATGCACAAAAGAAATGCTTTAAAATATTGATATTACAGTCCATTTACTTCAGGATGCCAGATTGAGAAACTGGTCGATTGTCACAAATGCCTTTTTATGTTGGTTAAAGTTTTGCTTTGTTTCCTGAATCATAAAAACCTAGAGCTTAATAACTCCAATTGTTCACTACTCCCCTTGTATGATCAAAGGCATCCTGAACATGCACTAGCTCAATGCATTACCAATCTCAAATTAGCTCAACGTATATTCAGGTCCAGAGTATTCTTTAAAAGGACTGATGATCATCTTACTGATAGCACTTCCTATTGTCTCCAAATTAATTTTACATGTTAATCATTTGTGAGATCATCCTTTCTATGACAGCTTGTCCATCTTTACCAACTTCACAGATTTTTACCAACATAGGGTGGCCTCATTTAATAAAGCATATACGATCACCAAACAATTACATCAACAATCTCAAAATTGCCTAATTAACATAGTAAAAAAAAACTAAAACTGGAGGGTCTTGTGGCACAATGGCAGCATCCCTACCTTTGGGCCAGAAGGCCTGTGTTCAAGCCCCATCTGCCCCAGACATGTCAGATATGACAACTGAACAGACTGATTTTGAAAAGCATAAAAAAAATTTAAAACCCAATTCCAAAATTACACAGACACATTCAATACAACTCAAGTGTTACAGTCATAAACTATTATTGAGATCTGTGGGGAGTGTGGTTTTCAGGTAAAATAATCTATGATAGGAAGCATATTACTAATAGAGGAAGCCATATAACCCAAGCAAGAGAATTCACAAAGTCCATTCTGACATGGACCACAACATCCTAGTTTTTGCATATTGATTGTTCCATTCAATAAACAAGACAAGGCTACGATTTGATCAGTGTTATGATTGCTGTAGAGACAGATAACATTTTTTAAAAATGGTTTAATTCCTAGCAACTGATTTAAAAAGAATTGCACTAGCGAGTGGCAAGATCAAATTGTACTAGTAAAGTGATCATTTAAGGCACCAAAATATGGAGATTCTGGTAAAAGAGGTAATACTGTAATTGTATCATCTCTAATAAAAGGCAGCGACCAAGGAAGACACCCAAACATAGAACAGCTACAAAAATAAACAAAAGCTAAAGGAAAACCACCCAAGAATGCAGGTGCAGGAAATTGAGCAGCCATTTGCAAAATGTCAAACCAATTACACGAATTGAAAATTTACAATGAAATATTACACAGATAATGCAGGGATGAAAGAAAGTGAAACAGAATGATTGTGTGATAGCGACTGATAAAACAATGGGCTGATCACTTACCATTATTATAGATGATCACTAGTTGATGCGCATGAACAGTGAAAGACAGATGAGTGTAACATACCACTACAGCAAATCTCATGACAAGAGAACTTAAGTTTTTTCAAAAATAAAAAAGGTCAGGAACAAAAAGTGAAAGCAGACAGTTAACGTTACTGTGAGAAACACAGACTGAAAAGTGTTTTCAGCATGTTCCTTATAAATAACGTTTTGACATCATCCAAATGTGAAAGGTTCTCAAGCAAACAAAATCTGCTTTACAGAGAGTGCCAGTAATACATGGGACCCAAAGCCCTAAGGAACTAAAAAGCTGCTGAACTCCACACACTAATTACACTTCTTATAGCATATATCACAAATGCTTTTGCAGCACCATGTATGCTACTTAAATGGTTTTCTTCATGCACTACTTTGAGGGATAGCTAGTTTTATTTCCTCCGAACTAATTGAACTGTGAATAATCCTTGAACTTACAAGCTGAAAACATCATCTAAATAAATCATGAGACTTTTGAATCAATGTATTTATTCTGCACAAGAGAGATTGTGTTCATTTCAATTTAAGGTTGTACACCCTGACTTGGGAAATCTTTTAATTTTATGTAAAGACTTGGTGTGGATTTATTTTGAATAAATGTTTGTGCAACTGTGTAAAGCAACAGCTCATCAATTTAATTTTTTCAAAAACACTTTGCTCTAACCTGATTAGAGCTTTAAAACAATACTGCTGCCTTAATTGAAAATTTAAAAATGCATGATCTGGTTTTAAAAATCAGTTCATTAGTTATGAGTGAATGGCACAGCTGACTCAGTGGGCCAAATTACCCAATTCTGCTCCTATATCTTGTAGTCTAAAAAGGGTTAGAAATCATTCTGGACTGACTGTGATTAATTTATTTTTTTGAAGAGGAAAAAAAAATGTTAGAAATTGTAAATTGGATTAAGAGAAAACACTAAAAATTAATATCAAAAACATTTTTCAATTGTCAGAAATTGCAAGAAACGTTTTCAAAGAGTTCAAAATTGTTTTAGCCTACAAAACCCACCTCCTAATATGCTTGCAAAGAGGAACAATCTTTCTATAGAAAAGAAAATTAACTACTTAAGTACATTTTGAACCAATCCTGAAGCAAGAAATAAGGTGATATAAAATGTAGTTAATTATAAGATGATACTATTTTGATTAACCAATTACATTGCAAATTAGTTAATAATATTCATAGGAATTATCTGGAATTGGAGGTCTAACTAGCCTTGCAAATCAAAACGCAACTTTTTCAAGAGACTATCACCTTAATTACTAACTTTCACAAGATTTTTTAGCCCTTCACAAAGATAGCAGCAGTGGGGTGGGGTGATGAATGACAAAAAACAGCATTTGGCTTTTAAATTAAGAAAATAAAAATTTTACTGAAGGCATACAACTTCACATGTTGATTGATGATGCTTCATTCCACCTAATAAAAAAGGATCTGAAAGCTGTCAGCAGAGAAAAAAAAATTGGAAAAAAAACACTATGTACACATTTAATAATACTTGATACTTTATTTAAAAGGATTATATTGATATTGGTGGAATGGTGATAAGTTATGAACTGACAAATCAATTGTTTGGGCTTCTAAACAAACCTACAAGTAGATGCAGGACGTTTTGATTTTAAAAAAAGTTATTCATGCGTTCCTAACTTTATCAGTGTGTCTAACATAGCAGGTGCTCCAGCCATCTGGTGGTATTTTGATACTATTACTACATGAATTAATAGCAGGATAAGTTCTCCTGCTGTAAAATTTTTAGTAACTGTGCAATATCCATTTTCTACAGGAGACAACATTATCACCAATTGCCTGAAAAAGCTAATTAATTTGAATGAATCCACAAATCAAAAATTTGGGCAGCATGATGGCTCAGTAGCTAGCACTGCTGCCTCACACTGCCAGGGACCCGGGTTCAATTCCCATCACGGGCAACTGTCTGTGTGGAGTTGCACATTCTCCCAGTGTCTGCATGAGTTTCCTCCAGGTGTTCTGGTTTCCTCCTACATTCCAAAGGTGTGCAGGTTAGGTGAACTGGTCAAGCTAAATTGCCCATAGTGTTAGGGGTAAATGTAGGGGAACGTGTCTGGGTGGGTTGCCCTTCGGAGGATCGGTGTGGACTTGTTGGGCTGAAGGGCCTGTTTCCACACAGCAGGGAATCTAATCTAAGTTGAGGCATTAACAATAAAACTCCTTAATATGCAGTACTCAGCTATCAAAATGCTTTTAAACCAAAATTTACCTTTAGTTCATGATAATCTATTGCTTCATCTTTGTCAGTATCAAATAAATCAAAAGCTTCTTTAATCTCCTGTTTCTGTTCTTCTGTTAATTCTCGGCGTTTTTTCCTTTTTGGTTTATCTATCGCAAGCTCAGTTCTGAAAGAAAAAAAAAGGTAAAAAATTTAAAATTTTTGTTCACCTTTTGATAAACAGCTACTCAAATCCAAATGTTTAAGCCATATAAACAGCAAATGTAGTTTTACTAACGCTTATTATACAAAATCGTTTGAAGTTAACCATCGTGGATCCCATCATATTTGGGCTAATTTATTTCAGTGAGTCCCTCTCTCATTGCACCCCCCGGGTCATCTCCTCTGTCCTGAAGCTCTTCAGCCATGTTCTCAAACATACTTGCTACCAGAGCCACATCTCCTTCCTCAGCACCTGCCTACGGAATCGACCCCTCTTCCTCCCTAATTTAGCCACATTTCCCTGTGTAATGAGAAACTACAGTCAGTACAGTTCCCAACACCAATTTAGAGATTGCGATCAAGAGCATTTACCCCACTATCAAAATCTTTAAACAGGATCTTCCCCCGTTTCTTAATTGTAAGATGATGCCACCTTTTACATTAATATTCTCAAAACAGAACTTAAAATTTCTCTGTATCCAGTAACTTGCAGATTTCTAATCAAACTCTGATGTTAAAGTTACACACAATAAAACATTTCTACAAAGGCAGTTGTTTTCCCTGAACTCTCAGACCTCTTAAAAAGAGAGAAACTAAACGAGCTTCTGATCTCACTCGGGTCTCCTCCAAACTGAACACTTAGGGCAAACATTTCTCTAAACTAGTCAATCCTCAATTAACTTATTTTCAATTCGGAATTATAACTTTTCACATTCAACTGCATGGAAAAACCACCACATTATATTTTCCATTACACCTTCAGAGTTAACAGCCACCTGCTTTCTGAGCAATGTTCCAGGTTGATGTTTGAATGGTAGCTAATGTCACTGCATACTCAGGAGGTTGAGTGTCGCATGGCATGTTTATAGAAGTGGTTTGCTCAGCTAATGAACAACATGCAGAGGAGAATGGGTAACTGCCAGACAGTATAAGGAGAGTCGCTCTCTAACCTGTATTGGAATTTGAACACTAATCAGGACAAGGGTCATTTGTATTGGGCTGAGAACAGACCAATCCTTGATAAACTGGAATAAAGGCAACTGGCAGGCTAAGCTCAGAAGTGATAAAGCATGAAATTGCTAGGCAATACAAATCCTATCTGGTTCAACATTCTCAGAGAAAGAAACCGGTCATCCGTTGCTGGGTCTGACCTAGATATGGATTCCATTCCAAGCAATGAAATTGCCTTTTAAAAGTCCTAGCAAGCCATGTAGCTGTACCAGATACTCAGCAAACAGGGAACCAACTGGCACTCAATATGACAAATCTTTTTAGTGATATCCAAGGTCCAGGTGCCAAAATTGGGAGAGCTGTCCCACGCAATCCATGAAACAGCTTGACAATCAATCATTTCAGAGCTGGCACAGGAAAAAGTTACAAGAATGACTCCAGGGATATTAGACTTCAGTTACATGATGGATTGGAAAAGATGGATGTTCTCCTGAGGGAAAAAAAGAGGAAATTTGATAGAAATGTTCAAAACTCAAGTCTAGACAGAAGTGAGTAGATATTAGATTGAAACGACGCCAATTGGCAGAAGGCTCAAAAACCAAAACACACAACTTAGCGATGGCATATTAGGCAACAGCAACATAAGGAAGAACTCTTTACACTGCAAGTGGCTATGGTCTTGGATACACTGCCAAGGACAGCATCATGGAAGTAGATTCTGTCCTGGTTAGAATAGCAAGCTGGAAAGAACTTGTTACGTCAGTTGTCCAAATGTGTTATAACCGTTCTACGATTCATTGCAAGAATGAAAATAGTCAAATTAAAACTCATTTGCAGTGGAGTCACATAATCAGAAGTAAAGGAATTGAATTTTTAATACTTAAATTACATCACAGTCATAGAGACAGATTGTTAGATATCTTGATTAAGTCATTGCAGCTACTATACATTATCTAAGACAGGTCACTGTTACTTCTCTTGTCTGTTATAATACACTCCCCGTCCGTAATCTTATAAAGCCCCATCCCCGGTAATTTCACGATCTCAGACTGACAAAGGCAGCAGCCACACTGTCCTCCTTGGAATTTCCCCTTCCCCATCTCTCCTCACCTCAGACCTCGCACTCAAGTGTGAGGCACTGCCTAGTGCCGAACTGTTTGACTGCGGTGGAGTGCAGACAATCTCAGGCCAACAGCTGTACCTGGTCTCCAGTTGTCTTGGATGCTCCTTGCCACTGGACAAAGACCTTGCGCTGCTAAACCAATGTGGTAACCTGTATGCAACTGTTGCCCCATGTTAAAAGAACTCTCGCACAGGTACCTTCCACATCCTCAGGATGATGTTTGGGACCTGAATGTTAGAACCCTTTTGAACAATCCCACCAGTGACAGACTGGAATGCCACACTATCATCATCGCCCAGGAACTCAGGCGCTATGAGATTGACATCACTACTCTGAGTGAAACCTGGCGGGCGAGGTGGTGGGTACACCTTTTCCCAAAGGGTAAAACCAAAAAGCACTGCCTCCGTGGAGGCGACTTTGCCATCAAAAACAAACTGGTGGACCAACTCATATACTCCAGTGCCATCATCAATGCCTGCAAATACTCTGTTGACCACTCAAGCAGTAAACAGCAAGACTGGTTTGATGAGAATGATCAAGCTATTAAGCCAGAAGCGCATGGCATTTTAGTGTAAAACAACAATCACACAACAGAAAAAGGCAGGCCTCCAGGCAGCTGAATGCAGATGTCCAATAACAAACCTGCAAAAAAGAACAGGTGTTGGGTGGACAAAGCACTGGAGACCAAACAAATGACTGACAACCAAGCGCTATTAAGACCATATACAGACCAAATACCCAAGGCCCCAACCTAACTGCTGGCCAAGGGTTGAGTGACTCTTACCAAGGATAAAGAAGCCATCAAAAAAAAATGCTGGGGGGGGGGGGGGGGGGGGAGAAGCACTTCAGAGACTTTGTCAACCAGGGCTCTGTCACTGATCCCACAGAATACAGCACACCATGAGCTCAACAACACCCCAGCCTTGCACAAAGTAGAGAAGGCTGTCTGCCAGCTTAAGAGCAAGGCTGTTGGAGCAGACAATATCCCTGCCAAGGCACTGAAGTGGAGAGGCAAAGAGCAGCTGCACGCCTTTGCTGCCTTATCTGGAAAGAAGAGAACACCCTGGAAGAGCTCAGAGATGCCATAATCATGAGAACTTTCAAAAAAAAAGGGAACAAAATAGAGTTGGAAATTACAGGGAATTCTTCCTGCTGTCGACTCGTGGAAAAGTCATCGCCAAGGTCCTCATCAACCATCTCCTCCCTGTGACTGAGAAACATTTCCCAGAGTCGCATTTTGACCTTCTGCTATGGAGGGCACACAGACATGATTTACACCGTGCAACAGCTGCAGAACAAAACCTACCCCTGTACATGGTATTTTTTAACCTAAGAAAGGCCTTTGACACCGTCAATTGGGAAGCGTCCTTCTCCACTTTGGTTGCGCCATAAAATGTGTCATCATCTTTCACCTGTTCCGCAATGACATGGAAGTCATGGTAGTGACAAATGGCTGCACCATTGACCCATTTGGACCAGTGTCAAGCAGGGCTGTGCCATCACCCCAACACTTCTCAAAATACCTTGCTACAAGGCTTTACCTTGCAGTCGACAAGCTCCCCACTGGAGTGGAGCTAACGTACAGAACCTGTGGGAAATTATTCAACCACCTCCAATACCTTGGAAGCATTTAGTCAGCCAGAGTTATTGAAGAAGCCTTCAGCCACTTGAGGAAAAGGGTATTTCGAGGACAAAAACAACAACAACATTAAATCCGACACCAAGATCATAGTTTACAAAGTGGGAGTAGTTCCTGCCCTCCTTTCTGGCTCCAAGACGTGAGTTGTCTATAGTCGACATCTCAAGGCGCTGAAGTAGTGTGCAAGATTCTACAAACCCACTGGAAAAAAAGACATATCAACACCAGCGTCCTTGACTAGCCCGACATCCCCAGCACTGAGGCACTGACCACCCTTGATTGACTATGATGATCAGGGCACATCATCTGCATCTACATGACACCACCTTGTGTCCACACCCTCCCACCACCATCACTCAATGCATTTTGCTTCTGCATTGCTTAAAAACGAATCTCAAAAAGATATGATTAGTGACCCAGAGGGTGACATGGTGGCATTGCTGCCTCAGTGCCAGGGACCAAGGTTCAATTCACCCTCAGGTGACTGCCTGAGTGAAGTCTGCACACTTTCCCAGTGTTTGCCTTGGGCAGTTGAATGTTTCTCCTGCAGAATGTGGGAGGTAAGGGTCACCAGTAGCATCTCTGCTGACTTTCTCTGCGGGAAATGCACCCAACTCCAGCTCCTCGAAAACCATGTTAGGGAACTGGAGGTGGATGAACTTCGGATCATTTGGGAGGTGGAAGAGGTAATTGAGAGCAGTTACAGGAAGTGGTGGAGGCTGGTATAATTGCAACATTTAAAAGGCATTTGGATGGGGATATGAATAGGAAGGGTTTGGAGGGATATGGGCCAGGTGCTGGCAGGTGGGACTAAATTGGGTTGGGATAACTGATCGGCATGGACGGGTAAGACTGAAGGGTCTGTTTCCATGCTGTACATCTCTGACTCTACTGGGCTAATGGTAGTATTCTTGGCAGTGGAGATGAGCAGAAGTATCTTAGTGTCCACATACACAGATCCCTGAAAGTTGCCATCCAGGTTGAAAGGGTTGTTAAAAAGGAAAACGATGTGTAACAGTGTGCTAGAGGGACTGAATTTCAGACCCACAAAGTCAAGGTGCAGCTGTACAAAACTCAGGTGTGGCCTCCACTTGAAATATTGCGAACAGTTCTGGTCACTGCATTATGGGAAGGATGTGGAAGCTTTGGAAAAGGGTCCAGAGGAGATTTACTAGGATGTTGCTTGGTATGGAGAGAAGGTCTTATGAGGAAAGGCTGAGGGACTTGAGGCACTTTTTGTTAGAAAGAAGGTTGAGAGGTGTCTTGAGTTATATAATCAGAGGGTTAGATAGGGTGGACAGTAAGAGCCTTTTTCCTCAATTGGAGGTGGCTAGCTCAAGGGTACATAGCTTTAAAATTGAGGGATGATAGATAGAAGACAGGTGTCAGAGGTAGTTTCTTTACTCAGTACTAGGGGCATGGAACACATTGCCTCCAAGAATAGTAGACTCACCAACTTTAAGGGCAGCATGGTGGCACAGTGGTTAGCACTGCTGCCTCACAGTGCTGAGACCCGGGTTCATTTCCCGACTCAGGCGACTGACTGTGGAGTTTGCACGTTCTCCCAGTGTCTGCGTGGGTTTCCTCTGGGTGCTCCGGTTTCCTCCCACAGTCGAAAGATGTGCGGGTCAGATGAATTGGCCATGCTAAATTGCCCGTAGTGTTAGGTAAGGCGTAAATGTAGGGGTATGGGTGGGTTGCGCTTCGGCGGGTCGGTGTGGACTTGTTGGGCCGAAGGGCCTGTTTCCACACTAAGTAATCTAGTCTAATCTTAAATGGTCAATATATAAATATATGGATGAAAATAGAATTGTGAAGGATAGATGGGCTTCAGATTGGTTCCACAGGCCAGCACAACATTGAGGGCCGCACTGTAATGCTGTGTTTACATAACTTTGATCATAAGTGGCTGTGATACTAACTGAAATCAAAAAGCTCATAGGCTATAAATAGCATTTATTTTGTAGCTCCCAAACAAGCTTAAGGCAATTAATATCACTGCACATAAAAATAATGTTCCCTGGAGGTGGAGGGATCCACAAATTCATTTGCTAAATTTAATAATAACAAAAATCAGTATAAATTCATCACCCAATACCATGTAAAATTAATGAATACATTGGTTACTTTTTCATCCTTCATCTGGTTTTAAAAGACAAGGTGAGAGACTCAATGTTTTAAGTCAATATGCCGTTTGACTTGCAAGATAACTTGGGAGTTGGAGGAGATTTCATGCACTTGCTTCCTTTGGTTTTCCAGAATCCTTTCAGCATAAATTTCTACCGTTACTGGTCTACTAAACAACATCCTAACCTCAATCCTAGTAAACCTAATCCCCACAAAACCTATTACACATATACAAACTGGCCTTCCCTTCTAATATAGCCCTCATCTCCACAAACTGAAGTTGAAGGGACACAGACGTAAACAGAATAGGTAATCAACTGGTTTAGGCATTTACTGCCAAATCAGAAAGCACTCAAGTACTGCTAATATCTGCAATTGCTCATTTTTTCCAGAATAATTCTTTAATGCTTATTTTTATAAAGGATTTTGTTTTAAAAAAAGTGTGACAAAACCATTCCAATCAACTGCAGGTCCTTTCGTAGCTCATCATAAACTTCTTGAAAACTCTCCGCTCTAGTCCTGAACTTGTTCCTTTCTTGAAGCATCTCTCCTATTGTCCATCATTCTCATGTCATGAGACCCACTTCCCGTGCTTTCAATTCTTATTCATTCTGAACTGCAGTTGACAAACCCCCTTCTTGGCTCTGACATTAATGACATTTTTAACAATTCTCAGTTCAGATTTGCCTCTCTCCTCCTAATCTGTGATCATCAACCCTTTCATTAAGGGGAGAAAGATCTCAACCGTTAAAAATTGCCAAATCTCCAACTGCCCTTTCTTACACATTTGGTGATCTCCCAAATTCATGCCCATTTTTCACTCAATTCAAATCTCTCCAAAACAGGTTTCCTAATTTAGCAAAGCTAAAATGACATCTATCAAACTGGCAAAGATAGACTGAGCTTCAAAACCACTTTGAGGTAGAGAATTCCAAAGATTTATAACCCTCAGAGTAAAAGAATTACTCAACAACTGGTCCAATCCTGCCAGCACTAGTTCTAGGAATGTGCTTCATTATCTAGTTCGGTTTCTTCATAATCCTTGCCCAGCACATTATTTTTATCCAAATAATAGTCCAATGCCTTTTTGAATGCCTCAGTCGAATCTGCCTTCACCATTGTTCCTGGCAGTGGATTCTGTACCTTAACTGCTGGCTGAGTGAAAAAGTTTATTTTTCTCATATCACATTTGTCCTTGAGCAAGTCACATTAAATCTATACCCCATCATTCTTTTTCCTTTTACAAGCAGGAACAGTTTCCTTAATTACTGTATGTAGCCCACTCAATTTTGAAACCCTTTTCCATATCTCCTCTTGGCCCAGTCTCAAAGAAAAGTCCAACTTTTTAAGTCTATCCTCACAACTTAAGTTTCTCATCTCAAAACATTTTCTGTAAACACCTTCTGCACTCTCTTTATTGTGTCTATATTCTTCCTACAAAGAAGTACCCAGAATTGCACACAGTACTCTAGCTGAGGTCTAACAAGTGTCTTGAAAAAAAAATCAACATCACTTCCTTGTTTTTATACTCTCAACCCAAAAATGCAGACAATACTGTATGCTTACTGCTCTCTCCATTTTTCCTGCCACTTTCAGTGACCTACACACACCCAAGTCCCTCTGCTCCTGCACTCTTTAGATTGAAAGACATTTTAAATAAAAAAAGTGATGCAATGTTTTTCCTACCAAAATGCACCACCTCACACTTCTCTGCATTGAATATCATCTGCTATCCATTTGTCTTCTCCAACTTATTGACGTCCTTTTGACTACATTGTCCTCGTCATAGTTTAAGTGGTGTGACAACTACTTATTCAAACTGACACTTGTACACCAAAATCCCTGGGGAACTCCACTACAACCCTTCATCCAGCCCAGAAAATATCCATTGACCATTACTCACTTTCCTGTCAGTGATCCAATTTTGTATCGACATCGCTAATGACCCCTTTTATTCTATTAAAATAGTACTCAATACATAAGTGCTGTGTAATCAAACTTCTGTACATTTTAAGTAAAACTTCACTACTCCTGTCGTTAAATGCTTTGCAATAATCGCTTGCATTCTGTTAGCTGTCTAATAGTTTGCTGCACCTGCATCTTAACTTTCAATGACTTATCAAGAAGGGCATCTTGATCCCTTTGTGCAAATGAAAAATCCAGGGTGACGATACTCACACGCTGTTAGATGGCATTGAGCAGCACAACCCCTAACTACTAAACCAAACAGCATCGTAACAACGACCGAATCTGACGGCACTTGATGTCGATGGGGTGTTTTGAGAAACTAGGAGTAAAGAGTGAGGTCTGCAGATGCTGGAGATCAGAGCTGAAAATGTGTTGCTGGTTAAAGCACAGCAGGTTAGGCAGCATCCAAGGAACAGGAAATTCGACGTTTCGGGCCAGAGACCTTCATCAGGAATGAGGAGAATGTGCCAGGCAGGCTAAGATAAAAGGTAGGAAGGAGGGACTTGGGGGAGGGGCGATGGAGATGTGATAGGTGGAAGGAGGTCAAGGTGAGGGTGATAGGCCAGAGTGGGGTGGGGGCGGAGAGGTCAGGAAGAAGATTGCAGGTTAGGAGGGTGGTGCTGAGTTGAGGGATCCGACTGAGACAAGGTGGGGGGGGGGGGGGGGGGAAGGGAGAATGAGGAAACTGGAGAAATCTGAGTTCATTCCTTATGGAATGAGGCCCCAGCTATGCCTGTCTCTTCGTAGGATATGTGGAACAGTCCATCTTCCGCAACTACACTGGCACCACCCCCCACCTTTTCCTCCGCTACATCGATGACTGTATCGGCGCTGCCTCGTGCTCCCACGAGGAGGTTGAACAGTTCATCAACTTTACCAACACCTTCCATCCCGACCTCAAATTCACCTGGACTGTCTCAGACTCCTCCCTCCCCTTCCGAGACCTTTCCATTTCTATCTCGGGCGACCGACTCAATACAGACATCTACTATAAACTGACTGACTCCCACAGCTACCTGGACTACACCTCCTCCCACCCTGCCCCCTGTAAAAACGCCATCCCATATTCCCAATTCCTTCGTCTCCGCCGCATCTGTTCCCAGGAGGACCAGTTCCAATACCGTACAGCCCAGATGGCCTCCTTCTTCAAGGACCGCAGATTCCCCCCAGACGTGATCGACAATGCCCTCCACCGCATCTCCTCCACTTCCCGCTCCTCCGCCCTTGAGCCCCGCTCCTCCAACCGCCACCAAGACAGAACCCCACTGGTTCTCACCTACCACCCCACCAACCTCCGCATACAGCGTATCATCCGCCGTCATTTCCGCCACCTCCAAACAGACCCCACCACCAGGGATATATTTCCCTCCCCTCCCCTATCAGCGTTCCGCAAAGACCACACCCTTCGTGACTCCCTCGTCAGGTCCACACCCCCCACCAACCCAACCTCCACTCCCGGCACCTTCCCCTGCAACCGCAGGAAATGTAAAACTTGCACCCACACCTCCTCCCTCACTTCCCTCCAAGGCCCCAAGGGATCCTTCCATATCCGCCACAAGTTCACCTGTACCTCCACACACATCGTCTATTGCATCCGCTGCACCCGATGTGGCCTCCTCTACATTGGAGAGACGGGCCGCCTACTTGCAGAACGCTTCAGCGAACACCTCTGGGACGCCCGGACCAACCAACCCAACCACCCCGTGGCTCAACACTTTAACTCTCCCTCCCACTCCACCGAGGACATGCAGGTCCTTGGACTCCTCCATCGGCAGAACATAACAACACGACGGCTGGAGGAGGAGCACCTCATCTTCCGCCGGGGAACCCTCCAACCACAAGGAATGAACTCAGATTTCTCCAGTTTCCTCATTTCCCCTTCCCCCACCTTGTCTCAGTCGGTTCGCTCAACTCAGCACCGCCCTCCTAACCTGCAATCCTCTTCCTGACCTCTCCGCCCCCACCCCACTCCGGCCTATCACCCTCACCTTGACCTCCTTCCACCTATCACATCTCCATCGCCCCTCCCCCAAGTCCCTCCTCCCTACCTTTTATCTTAGCCTGCCTGGCACATTCTCCTCATTCCTGATGAAGGTCTCTGGCCCGAAACATCGAATTTCCTGTTCCTTGGATGCTGCCTAACCTGCTGTGCTTTAACCAGCAACACATTTTCAGTTTTGAGAAACTAGGCATATCTCAAGTCTTTAAAAAGGACTAGCTCTGTAGGAAACTGCCAACGACGGTATTAGTGCTTGGCCTGCTCACCTCAGGACAGTGATAACAACTAGCCGCCGGCGATGCAGAGGTCGCCGCCGCCACATACACTGAGGAATAAACAACGAGAAAGCTGCCGCTTTAGGATCACTGACCTCTTTCCCCCCCCCCCCCAGGGTAGAGGAAAAGAAAATAGGGCTTTTGCTTTTCAAGGCTTTCTTTTCAATCACGCCAAACAGCGACCTACCTCAGCGACACACTCATTGCTGCAGGAATAAACCCCCCCAACGCTAACCGCAGGGTAAAGGGACCAGGGACGCACTCGCACTAAAACCCACCTCCCGACTTCCCTCAATACCCATTGGCCAGAACCGATCACTATCGCCGCTGCTTATGATAGGACGACCTGTCAATATCATCTTCCTATTGGCTGGGAGTGCTGCCAATTATCTGAGGTTCACCAACCGTCACTGAAAGCTCGCGGAGAACGGTTACAAATTAGAAGCGGTCCCGAGGCCGGGGGTGGGGTTAGATTAGTGACATAGTGATGTTTTATGGGTGGTGCGAGGACCATTATAGACACTACTGATGGCCGGTTCCACGGGATATCAAATACTTTGCAAAAACTGCTAGTCAGAATTAAAAAGGGGAGTTGCTAGTATCAGCATGCATCAATTCACCGAATGCAACTCGAGGGTCAACACTGAGAAGGAGCATAAACAGGTATCAGTATATGCTGTGGAGAAAGATATGGAAGATAGGGACCTCGGGAAATAAAATAAAGATGTATCGAAGCGCTGTTGTGATTGCCACAGTGTGTTTCAACTTCTATCTAGCAAAAGAACTGTGAGTCAATTCTCAATAATACTAAAACAATAATATTTATTCATTTAACAATACTATTCACACAATATATTATAAAATAACAATTTACTCTACTAATTTATCTGTGCTTTAACTTAACTCTGGATGATCATATACCACCACACAACTTGACCTTGCTCCATGTGACGATGTCTGGTTGCCTTCTGATGATTTCAAGGTTGTCTTCTCTTCTTGGTTATTCATGAGGTTCCACACCAGGTGTGGTTTTGCAGTGATTCATCTCTTTTAGACGTGTCTTGAGTAAGTTACAATGGATTAATAAAGTTTGATCACCCTGATTGGTTGAACCCAACCAAGTGTTGACATGTTAATGGAAGGTTAGTCCTTAAGTGTCCATTAGTGGAGGTGCTGGATAGCCTCCTCCAAATAGGGGTGCGAGGCACTTCTATGCCTGGTGCACACCTTGATGTTTCCGATTATCCCAGGGATGACATTCTGTTGTCCCATTCAAACACAAATTCTTGTGTGTATTGTTGGGTCTACAGCTACGAGGTTTATTTGTTAACTGTCTGCTGGTGGCTGCAGCCTATCTGGGTTCTGCAGCATATTGATTAGCACAATCATTTTGGTCGAGGCTGGTTCCCATTTCCCAGCATGCTTTAATCATTGTCCATGTTTTGTAATTCCAAGATAAGTTCATTATTTTGAGTGGCCTGTCCAGCCACAGAATCCACATTACAGAAAAGGAGGTGCTGGAGGTCTTGAAAAGTGTGAGGTAGGTAGATCCCCAGGACCAACTGTACTCCAGGACATTATGGGAAGCTAGGGAATAAATTGTGGTGCCCCTCGCAGTGGTATTTGTATCATCTACAGCCATGGGGGAGGTGCTGGAGGACTGGAGGGTGGCTAATGTTGTGCCATTATTTAGGAAAGCCTGCATGGAAAAGCCAGGGAACTACAGACGGTGAGCCTGACGTCAGTGGTGGGTAAGTTGTTGGAGGGGAGTCTAAGAGACAGAATCTACATGCATTTGGAAAGGCAAGGACTGATTAGAAATAGTCAGCATGACTTTATGGATGGGAAATTGTGTCTCTCAAACTTGATTGAGTTTTGTGAAGAGGTGACCAAGAAGATAAATGAAGGCAGATGGTAGATGGTTGTCTGCATAGACTTTAGCAAGGCCTTCAACAAGCTGTAGCATGGTAGACTGATTAGTAAAATTAGATCACATGGGATCTGGGGAGATCCAGCCAATTGGATACAAAATTGGCTTGACAGTAGGAGGAGAAAGTGAGGTCTGCAGATGCTTGACAGTAGGAGGCACATGTTGATGGTAGGAGATTGTTTTTCAGACTGAAGACCTGTGACCAACAGTGTTGCAAGTATCAGTGCTGGGTCTACTGTTGTTCCTCATTTATATAAACAATTTGGATAAGAATACAGAGGCATGGTTGGTAAGTTTGCAGATGACACCAGAATTGGTGATATAGTGTGTCACAAAGCTGGTCATTTTTTTAATATAAAAGCTATTCCTTTTCTCAAGGATACTGTGTCCTTGCTTTTTTTTCAAAGGGGTCATAAACAGCTCCTGGTTCCAACTAGACTGGTTTAGTATAGAGATTAAAGGATCTTGAGATTTTTTTTGTTTATATGTAAACAGATGAGACTTCAGGCCAAAGTGAACATATTTTAGAAGTGACCTGTATAATGAAAGGGGGGTGGTCAGCTCTCTAGCTGAGCAGTTCAGTCCAGAACTAATTAGGTGTTAAGCAGTGGACTATGTGGAAACAGGATGTCTCTCTCCTTCTGCCTTTCTAACTTCAACCTGTAAGCATTTGTTCCATTTTTACTGTTTTTTTTTAGGGGGGTTGCTTATTGGGATTGTTGTGTATATTCTGAACAGCATAATTAAGTCTGGTTTGGATTGACTGAGTTCTGGAGGGGTTCTTTATTTTATTCTTTATTTTTCATTATGTAGCTTTGTGAATAAATTTTTGTCTGTTATAGAATCTGGTAGTCAACGTAGCTAGCTAACTTTGTGTAATTTTCACTGTACACTTATCAAAACAAATTGCAAAGTTATGGTCTGGGTTGCTAGCTTAAGAATGTTTTTGAGTGGTCTGGCCTAGTCCATAACAAGTGGACAGTGAAGAAGGTTAGCTCAGAGTACAATAGGATCTTAATCAGATGGCCTGTGGGCTGAGGAATGGCAGATGAGGTTAACTGCAAGGTATTGCATTTTGGTAAGACAAACCAGGCAGGACTTTCACAGTTAATGATAGGGGCCTGAGGAGTGTTCTTGAACAGAGAGACCAGAGGTGTAGGTATATAGTTCCTTGAAAGTGGCATCACAGGTAGACAGGTTGGTAAAGAAGGCATTTGACACGCCTGCCTTCATCAGTCAAAGCAGTGAGTATAGGAATTGGGAAGTGGTAGAGGCGAGTACAAGTATAACATTTAAAAGAGATGTGGATAGGTACATTGATAGGCAAGGTTTAGAGAGACATGGGCCAAATGCTGGCAAATGGGACTAATTCAGTTTAGGAAATCTGGTTGGTATGGATGAGTTGGGCTGAAAGATCTGTTTCCATGCTGTATGAACATGACTTTGAGTCAATGAGTGGATGGGAATCAAAGTTTTCAATCATATCTGGACTTAGGCAGAGTTATCCACTCTCTCCTGACTTGTTTGTGTATTGTACAGAACCTTTTGCTAAGTCCATCAGAAGGATGTGAACCTGAGAGTGGTGACTATTCCAGGCAGCAGAGGGCTGCAGGTGAAAGCCTCCTTGACATGTATCATGTTGCCATTTTCTGCTCTGATTTGATGCAGAATGATGAGCATCTGTGACCAGCTCGAACTGGCCTCAGGAGTAAATTGAGGTAAAAACGAGGCTATCCTGTTTGAGAACTGGGCCAACTGATCCTTTATGTCAGATTATCTTAAGATACTGGGTATATTGAGGCATGCACCAAACTTTGGAAGGACATTATTACTAAGGTGAGGCAGAAACTGGGCAAATGGGAGTACTGCTCCCTATCCATTGCAGGTAAAAGTCTGGTCATCAAGGTGAGGTACTCTGTGTTATTGTATATGGTGCAGGTCTGGCCTATTTCCTGCACCTGTGTCACTGCAGTCACCCATTTCATCTGGAGGTCAAAAATGGACTGTGTCCACAGGGACACCACGTATAAGTGGGTGCAGTAAATGTACCTAATGCTACCCTCATCCTGATGGCCACCTTTGAGTGCTGAGCACAGATCCTCGATATGCAAGCACCAAATGTCACTAAATGCTGAGGTTCTAACCTAACCCTGGACTACAAGCAATGGGCCTGGCCCTATTGCAGTAGTACAAGTTCTATATCACCTGTCCCTCATGGAAACATTTGCAAAAGAAAACACCTTTGACCACAAGTCCACCGGGCAGTGTCAGCATGTAGCATAATGGACATTGCGGGAAAAGGAGAGAGTAGTTTCCCTGAGCAGACTGCCAAAATCATTTAGCAGAATGCATCATCGCCAGCACTTTCTAGCAAACACTAATGTAGCTTAGATGTTGGCAAGAAAGTCACTACTTGTCAGATCATTCATGTATGTACCACCATTCATATTGTCCTCAAAGTAGTGGCATAGCAAAAGACTGTTAAACACCTTGTTCTGGATTGTGCTTTTGCAAAGAATGTCTGCAGACAGACATGCATTAGTTTTTGGCAAAGTTCATACCAAACTGCTCCGTGACACAGGAGTCTGTGCTCTACAGATTGTCTCCTGGGAAACACACCGAGACAAACATCAACTGCACCTCGGAGATCATCAGCTCAATGAAAAACTGTTTGGTCTGCCCAAAACTTGTCAGTCTTCCACAGTGAAGAATTGACTGTGCTGAGGGATGCACTAAAGTTTGGAGCAGCTGCTGCCAAAGCGCAGCAGGGAAAGACCAACATCTAAGGTCTTTCTGCCAATGTATGACGAGGGTCTGTTTGGTTATCACACTCCCTCGCTGCCTCAAAATGTATATAGTGTCCTGCATGAATAGGAAGTGCCTTTGCAACTGCAGGGAACCCTAAAGAATGTCAAATTTCAATATGTTTGTTTTCACTGTCTGCAAAGATTGTACAGAAGTGTTTTAATACCTTGTGTATGTTCATGAGGTATTTTTTATGAATAAAGTACATTTCTATTCATTAAAGTAATAAAAAAGGTAATGCTCACATTGTAAAAATTGTGGGATATCCATTAGCATATGCTTCCTTTTTAATAATGCAGGTGTAGTGCAGGATTGAGCAGGTTTCAAAGAAGACAGTGGGTGACAAATAAGGATGACTAGAATAAAAGTAGTTTTTTTTAATTGCAAAAAATATACTTTATTCATAAATTTTCAATATATATACAACACAAAGCATATACTGAAATTCTAACATTCCACATTGCGGGCTCCAATCCATCACAAAAAAGGTAACTTACCAAAATGCGAGAGAACTATTCACATTCTCATTAAAGCTATAAGGAGATCTTGAATGTAATAGACTCTCATTATATTATGGCAGAAAGACTTTAGGCAATGACATTTCCCCACTGTGCCTTGGTAATACCTGCCCCAGGCTTAGCACATCCCTTAGGCAAAAGTGAGGACTGCAGATGCTGGAAATCAGAGTCTAGATTAGAGTAGTGCTGGAAAAGCACAGCCGGTCAGGCAGCAGTCGAGGAGCAGGAAAAGTCGACGTTTTGGGCAAAAGCCCTTCATTAGGGCCAAAACATCAATTTTTCCTGTTCCTCGGATGCTGCCTGACCGGCTGTGCTTTTCCAGCACCACTCTAATCTTAGCACATCCCTTGGCATGTACTCCTGGACCTTAGAACATATCAGACTGCAACACTTGGTCAAGGTCAGATCTTTGAATTGGAAGTCCAACAAGTTTCTGGAAGACCAAAGAGAGTCTTTCATTGAGCTTATGGTCCTCCAGGGGCAGTCGATATTTGTCTTCATGTGTATCCCAGGGAACAACCCTTAGAGCACAGAGTCGCATCATGGACCTGATTGGGCCAGACTTCAAGGAAAAAACACTGCATCTCTCACATGGCCAATGTACGATGGCATCCAGATTTTTCTGTATATCAACCTTTCCCAATCTGCCATCATTTAATGAATATTCTGCCAGTCTATTTTCCCTTCTGAAATTAACAACTTTACATTTATACTGCATCTGCCATGTATTTGCCCACTCTGTAAACATGTCTAAGTTTCCCTGAGCCCTCTTCAAATCCTTCTTGCCACTCTCTCTTACAACTAATTTAAGATGTCAATAAACTTCTAAGTATTAATTGATTCCCTCATCCAAATCATTGATTGATATTCTGAATAGCTCAGGCCCAAGGACTGGTCCTTGTAGAATTCCTCGCCACTATCCTCTGCTTCAAAAATGACCCATTTATTCTTACTGTCTGTTTCCTGGCTAATCAACTCTTAATCCATGCCAGTGTATTGCCAACAATTCCACATGCTCTAATTCTGCATAATAACATTTAATGTAGAACTCTCTTATAATCTTTCTGAAAATCCAAATACACCATGTTTACTGGTTCTCCCGGATGAAAGGTTTATGCCCGAAACATCGATTCTGCTGCTCCTCAGATGCTGCCTGACCTGCTGTACTGCTGTCCTTTTCCAGCACTACACTCTCGACTCTGATCTCTAGCATCTGCAGTCCTCACCTTTTTCTCCTGGTTCTCCCTTATCCTTTTTACTACTGTGTCCTCAAAAAAACTTTAGTAGTTTTGTCAAATACAATTTCCCTTTCATAAATCTATATTTATAACTTGAAATGTTGCAAGGAGGAGTTCCCGAGTTAGTTTAGATTGTTATGGTACTCTCTTTGAGACAAAGAAATGGACAGATAAAGGGACAGAACTACAAGCTGAAGATTCCCCTCCAAGCCATACACTACCTGGACTTGGAACTATAATCACTGTTTCTTGAATGTCCTTGGGTCAAAGTCCTGGAACTCCCAGCAGTGCATGAGTCCCTACACCTCAAGGGGCAGCTCATCACTATTATCTTCAGGATATTTATGAGTCAATGCGGAACTGGCTAGCTGGGCATGGACTGTTTCAATATCTGAGGAGATGCGAATGGTTGTGCAATAATCTGTGAACATCCCCACTTCTGACTTTATGGATGGGAATGACATTGATGAAACAGGTTCGGCTTGGGATAAAACACTGTGGAACTCCTATAGAGATGCTCTGGAGCTTAGATGACTACTTCTATCATTCAGAACTATCTTGTTTTGACCCAAGTTTTACTTCAACCAGTGGACAATTTTTTCCTGATTTCCATTGGCTCCAATTTCACTAGAGTTGCTTGATGCCACATTTAGTTAAATGCAGTTTTGATGTCAAAGGCAGTCACTCTCTTGCCTGATTGTTATTCAACTCTTTTTGTCCATGTTCAACCAAGGCTATAATGATGTCAGGAGCTGAGTCGCCCAAACTGGGTGTCAAATAGCAGGTTATTGCTAAGTGCTAATGATACCTTCTATCATGTAAATTTCAGCCAAGTTCTCCAGAAGCCCCAGAAACAGATGGCTTCTCCTCCCCACCGATACACACATTATAATTAATTTCCATGTTCAAATACACGAGAGAGTAAAAGCCCTCCAGATTGCTCCACCAATAAATAAGATTAAAAATCACACAACACCAGGTTATAGTCCAACAGGTTTAATTGGAAGCACACTAGCTTTCTGAGCGACGCTCCTTCATCAGGTGATAGTAGAGGGCTCAATCCTAACACAATTTATAGCAAAAATTTACAGTGTGATGTAACTGAAATTATACATTGAAAAACTGATTGTTAAGCCTTTCATCTGTTAGAATACAGTGATAGTTTCACTTCTTTCATGTGTAAATCACAAAACCTTTTTTTTAAATAGTTGCATTCTCGGGTTAGCTGTTAACAATGGTGATAGCTTAATTTCAGTTACATCACACTAAATTTTTTGCTATAAATTCAGTGTGTTAGGATTGAGCCCTCCACTATCGCCTGATGGAGGAGCGTCGCTCAGAAAGCTAGTGTGCTTCCAATTAAACCTGTTGGACTATAACCTGGTGTTGTGAGATTTTTAACTTTGTACACCCCAGTCCAACACCGGCATCTCCAAATAATAAA
Organism: Hemiscyllium ocellatum; assembly: GCF_020745735.1. Classification (NCBI taxonomy): domain Eukaryota; kingdom Metazoa; phylum Chordata; class Chondrichthyes; order Orectolobiformes; family Hemiscylliidae; genus Hemiscyllium; species Hemiscyllium ocellatum. The sequence continues at coordinate 51,593,139 of NC_083402.1, forward strand.
TAAGATCCGTTTTGTTTTTTTTAAATTCTATATTCTAAACCACACCTGATCATTTTTACCAAACAAGAATCTACATTTGTGCCTCAAAACGACTTAATGAGACTGCTTTTACTACTTTTTGAGACAATATTTCAAAGTCTCTCAATCTTCTGAGAGGGAAAAAAATTTCTCATCTATTTCCTAAAAAGCTGAACCCTAATTTTAAAACAATGTCTGCTCATTCTGCACTCAACCACAGAAGAAAATAGCTTTCCACATCCACTTTGTAAAGATTATTCAGTTTGAGAGTTTGTCTGAAGGTTTTGTTATTGAAAGTGAAGTGGGTGGTAAGGCATAGGTCAACTAGCTTGAATATGTTGTCCTTGCTGATAAAGTTAATTGTATTTGGTGTATGTGTCTTTGGTTCTTCTAATTGTGTAGTCAGTGTCTCTTTGGCCAGGTTGATGTTGATGGATGTGAACATCAAAGGAAACCATTATTTCATCCTCTTCTACCTTGGTGTTTTTGGTGTTCAGGAATTCTTGGGTTGAGTGAATGGAGTGGCACGAGTCTTCTACTACGTGTTTTAGTCTTTGGTGTAGTTCCTTGGGTATTGTATACATTGGTGTTCCAAGTAATGAGAGGATGGGTCTGAGGGGGGGTTCCTGGTTTGTGAATTTTGGATAATCCAGAAAAACGTGATATGTTGGATCCAGCTGGTTTCATTTTTTGGAAATCGGTCTTGGTTAATTCGCCAGATGTCTGAAATTTTTTGACAAAGGCTGTGATTCGATTCTCTAGCTGTGGCATTCGGTTTATTGCCACCTATTGGTAAGTATTGGTATCCGCAAGCAGTGTGTTCACTTTCTCAATATAGTCTGTTTGGTTTAACATGACTGTCAAGCATCTTTTGTCTGCAAGTAGGATAACGATGTTTTTAATCTTTTTTTGAGTCCTTCTCAAGCTTTCCTTTGTATATTGAGTGTTTCCTTGCTTTTTCCTGCTTAACGTTGGTGCGACCATCTGTCTGATGGGTTTGTTGATAGAGTTCTGGTTGAAAACCATCAATTTGGACCCCATCTACCAGCCTGAGAAAAGAACAGGAAATGACATTCCCAACCCAAGGAAACCTAAACACATAAATAAAAAGCAGGACATAACACCAGCGCTTCACCGGAGGCTCATTGATGATGTTACCTAGAATGGTGACAAAACGTCTGAAAACTAATCTTCCAGCTCAGTGAGCAAACTTACATCCAGAACCTCAACCTAAGCTACAAATCTTCTCAAAACTCACTAGCTCATTGTGTCTTTGTGACTGATTTTGAGACCTTCTGACCAGGTGACCCTACCACTCCCATTGCTTATTGATTCACTGGGTTAAACCTCTTTACAGGTCTCCTTGAACTGATCCCAAACTGGCATATTTCTCTATTTGCTCCGATATCCTCTTTCCTGGTTCATCTTGTCCGTAACACCCAGTTTCTGACCGTTAAATATTTTTCCCATTAAACTGCTGACCACCAAATCTCCCTACTGATCTCCACATTATTTAATGTTAACATTTATCTCACCAAATACCATCTTCTGTCCTGTAGTTCTGCCATCATTGTTCTTCTCAAAAAAATCTTTTGACCATTCATTGAATCGTTTTATCTGTATTCAACACTATTAGCCGTACATTCCTGATCCTATCTACTCATTAAGTCCTTCTCGTTCTTTTGTCCCCTCATTTTTACCCCTTCTCTACTGGACTTTATGAAAGGTCTGCAGTAATGTGGCTTTCTCCAGGAGGAGGAAAACCAATGGGTGATGTGGGGTTGAAGATTACAGGAAGATTAAAAAAAATTGCTATTTTGCACATTTCAACTAATACAGAATAATGTCGGTTACAGTCTGGGACTCGTCACCAGTACTTTATTTTAACTTCAAAAATACAATTGTTCAGAATACAATCAAAAGAAGTCGGAAAAAAATATAGAACAAAACACATTTTAAAAGTTGAAATACAACAGTTACACTTAGCAGTAGGTTAAAGTCAGGCATTATTGGTTATCCACAACATTTCCAACCTCAACTCAACACATATTTGCAGCTTATAAAATGTCTCTGGACCACAATAAGGAAAATACTCAAAAAAGGAATCAATCATTATGAGGAAAAGGCAGGAGAGTGGAGTTGGAAAGCAGCAGAGCAGACTCAATGGATTGAATGGCCAACGTTGTACCTGTAACTTATGGTTTTGTATTTTTTTTCATTATCATCTGATGGCACTGGCATCTTGACTAAAACCAGCTCAGTATCAGCAGTGGCTAAATAACAGTTAATCGGAAAACTTTGGGGGCATGTGGTGGTTGTCAAAGTAGGTGAACAACTGGCAGCTGCTACCTAAGATATATAAATTCAAATTTATGCAATGAAATATGCATGAAGGAGTTAAAAGATACTGACAGACAAATCAGGAAAGGAGTCTTTAGGTCATAGCAGATAAATCATTGTGTCAATGTCTGGGTGCTGTGAAGATAGCGTACAGGATGTTGTATTTCGATTTAAAAAAAGTAATCGAAAGATGTCATCCTGATACTGTAAAGTGATTTACTTGGCACGTTGTGCACACTTCTGGAGCTCTCATTAGAATAATAGGGACTAAATTATGGAGAGCCTTGAGAAAACTTGTTGGGATGAGGAAACTAGGTAATAAAACATGAGAACAGAGTAAGATTTGGACTTGTCACTGGAGAGTGAATGAGGGGATATTTGAAGGGAGTCAAATCAACAAGGCTTGGATCAGTCAGGCTTTTAAAAAGTTTAAATACTCTCTTAAAATCACACTACTAAAATTGCTCCAATCTTACACCTATCAAGGTAATTTAGATTCAAAGAGTCATACAGATCTACAGCACGGAAACTGACCCTTCAGTCTAACCTCATCCATGCTGACCAAATATCGTAAATTAATCTCGTCCCATTTGACAGCATTTGGCCCATATCCCTGTAAACCTTTCCTGTCTATATATCTATCCAGATGCCTTTTAAAAGTTGTATTTGTACCAGCCTCCACCACTTCCTCTAGCAGCTCATTCCAGACATGCACCACCATCTGTGTAAAATGTTGCTCCCGAGGTCCTTTTTAAATCCTACTACTCTCACCTTAAACCTGTGCCCTCTAGTTTTGAACTCCCCTTGTACTCTGAGGTAACATTCTTGGCTGTCGACTACACCTCCAATTTTGGTGTCATCTGCAAACTCACTAACTGTACCTCCGATGTTCATATCAAAATCATTTATATAAATGACAAAAAGCAGTGGACCCAGCACCAATCCTCGTATCACACTGTTGGTCACTGGCTGCCAGTCTAAAATGCAACTCTCCACACCACCCACTGTCTACTACGTTCAAGCCAGTTCTGTACTCAAATGGCTCATTCTCATTCTATTCCATGTGATTCAATCTTGCTAACAAGTCTACCATGAGGTACCTTGTCAAACACCTTACTGAAGTCCACCACTGCTAACTAAGATGAGGTCAGAAACAAATATGCTTTATTTCACAACAAATAAATATTCAGGGCTACAGTTATTACTGAACTAAGTGTCTCATCAATACGATTTAACTTCAAATAATAATATGAAATAACATTTTATATCTGCTATATATGAAGGAAAATTTGGCACAAAAATTATTGCTATATTCTTGCAATCTTGACCTTTCAAACCTTCCAAAAACTTGTCCCATCAACTTGATATTTAAAAGTCTGTGTTTTGTTCCCATTTTTCTCTTTGGTCTCCTCTCTGGATTGGAGCACAATGCCAGACGACTACTACAAAGCACCAAGAAACTTCTGTGTGTGAATTATTTAGCTATTACTGAGACAATTCAATAAACAGTTTGTTTTCTGTTTTGAAGCCTAAACCATATGCATTTTAACTAACAGCTTTGACAAAAGGTCAGTTAGACTGAAAACATCAGCTCTTTTCTCTCCTTAAAGATGCTGCCAGACCTGCTGAGATTTTCCAGCATTTTCTCTTTTGGTTTCAGATTCCAGCATCCACAGTAACTTGCTTTTATGCATTTTAACTAACCTTTATGCCAGTGCTTTCTTCTAAAGTTGTACAAATGCACTTTGCTTTTGAAACCTCAACTTCCAATAAATTTTGTTGGGAAATGATGAAAAGAAAAAAAACAGTATAAGACAGGAATGTTTAATTTGATACAGAGCAGCAAATCAAGTAGGCATCAGTACAAAAAAATACAAAGAACTGTGGGTGCTGGAAACAACAACAGAAATTGCTGAAGAATCTCAGGAGGTCTGGCAGTTAGAAGGACACTGGACCCAAAACCCTGCTTTCTCTCCACAGATGCCGCCAGATCGGCTAAGTTTCTCCAGATACCAGTACAAGTTGAGCAAGAGTAGATTTAAACAAATGGAAGAAAATATTACTTAAGAGTACAACAGAAAATGTTGGGAGATATTCAGGTCTGGCAGCACCAGTGGAGAGAAGAACAGTTACCATTTCAAGATGAACATGACTCTTTCAGGAAGAGTCTCGACACAAAATGTAACTGCTTCTTTCTCCAAAAATGATGCCATGATCTGCTGAATGTTTCCAGCACATTGCTTTTATTTCAGATTTCTGACATTCATAATATATCTTTTATTACTTCAAAGGAGTTATTTGAACAAGCTATCAATCAGTTGATATAGCAAGTAACTTATATCTCTGTGAGACCATATACACAACTATCTTAATTTCCAAAACAGCAAAAAGTGGACAGAATGATGGATTTATCTGACCGTGAAAGTTTGCATGTTTAACCTAGCACTCTCCTGGTTCACATGGCTCAACACATAACAGCACAGACTCTACATCCATTCACCAAAGCAGGAATACCTCCCCTCGCCCCCCCCATCCTTTTCACAAATATATTCTAATCATAACTATGTTTTTTCGCATTTGGTTGCCAAATGTTACTTATGTAGACACTAATAGTACTATTTGGATTAGCTGGGTGGGATTGGCAAGGTGTATGCAATGGATAAACACATTTACTAGATGGGAACACATTTATTTTGTTAGATCCACATTGAATACAAATAAATGTAGAAACTGCCACTTTTTTAGAATGAGCAGGAAAAGATTAAATGAATTTAGAAACTGATATCAGTATTTTAAAAAAAAACTACTATAAATGTTGGGTCAATAAATTTTGGTCTAGCAAGCAATGCCCACATCCTGTGAGTGAATTCTTAAAAGCTGAACTATTGTATTAAAAATGACTGTTAGAATCAATTTATCCAAGAGAAAAAGTTTTTTTTTAAATTTGAGAAACCTGTTCTCTTTTTATCTCTACAAGGAATACTGATGCAGCACTCATATCCAGAGTACTTTTCTGCTGATCTTTTGGTTGCAGCTTTTATCCTGATGTTACTCAAGAGCAAATGTGGGGGTGAAGTATAATTATCTCATAATTGGGAATTGGATCCTGTGATTTTCAAATTGTGTTCCATTTATTCCAACTTGGATAACAATTAAACTCTAAAAAGCACATTTTAAAATACAACAAGAGACACACAACTTTCAGAAAAAAGTACTCATAATATATTTGATCTAATTGTATCATTTATTGGAAATATAAAAATTGAAAAAAATCAAGAGGGAAAATATAAATATTTCATTTGTGTTTTGTTTTGCATCTAATGTCAAAATCAATTAATTAATTTTTTCCACTACCTCAAAATTGAGATATTCCAAAGATCCCCAAAATTTATTTTTATTTAGCATCATGCCAAACTTTATGAACCAAAGAAATCCAAGATGAATGGGAAAAACTGCACAGCAGAATATAGACTGGTAATCAAAAAGGAAAATATATAGCAAATGAAGTTTAACACTAAGAATGTACAACTGGTATAGAAGCACACAATGCAAGACAAAAATACGACTGTAAAGTGTTTCACAATGGAGAAAAACAATTGAAATGCTTTATCCAGTACAATAGAGGTTAACACATACAAGATATTTGCAAAACAGTCATCAAAGTTGCAGCGAAACTTTGTTTCTCTTGGACCATAAAATTAGAGTCGTGGCTAGGCTGAATTAGAGTACATAATAATATAGTATTTTATTAGACATTACAGGGAGTATGACTACAGTTTTTCCTCAATTAAACCTTAGCTTATGCATGGATGATCCATTTTTCCTTGACACTTCATACTGTAAATTGAAGTAGAGCTTATTTAAGTGTTTGAGTGTGCAAACATTCTGCCCATGTCTAATTTAAGTAAAATTTACTTGCTAAAAGCACAGCTCTATGCATACGTAAACACACATCCACAGGGCACTTCCGAGACAATCTGCAGAAATAGCGTCACATTAAAAATTATAAATTGCAGTCTTGAATCCACAATGCAGCGATGCGTTTGCATTATGAAAGATGCTATTACATTTCATTTCAACAATGACTATAGGACCTTGTTATACAGCACAATATAAGGTGCAGGCTGCAACTGTTCTGTAAGCAAAGCATATCTCGTGAAAACACCCAATATTTTTTTCAAATATTATAGGATAAATGCTACAATTAGGGGTTGCAGCAAAAGCTAGTTTGAAACATTCAACAAACACAGCTTACCCAACTACAAATCCACAAAGTCCATCAATCCTGTTATGAAACTGGGTTGGTCAAAAGATAGAAGTTTCACTTGTCAAAGCAAGGTTAAGATAAGGCAATCTTATCATATAAGCCTAAATATTTTAAAGATGAGAAATCAGTAACAAAGTATAAAATGTGGAAAAATTTAGAACTGATAGAGGCAGCTTACTCAGCAAATAACAAATTAATAACGAATATAGTTTATTTCATGCAGAAAAATGAGTAATGAATAATTTACCCAAATACTATTGTTGGAAGGGGCCTATCTGCATACAAAGCTGGCTGTATCATGCCATTCACAGTTGCTGTTCATCTTAGAAAAGTTATTCTTAGTGTGCTGCTCACCGGGAAGACTAGAACTACAACTGTCCTACTCCATTATCATAAATTGGTTGAGGATTGTCTTCGCCTCATTCTTAACACTGATATAAAACCGAGAAAGTGTTTCATTCCCTTCTTGAAAACAGTTTATTTGATATGACCCATGGTGGGTGTAAAAATAGTGAATACAATTTAAGCAGGCATTTTTATAATTATTTCCATTTACCAGGCAAAAAACAGGTGAGACCCATTTCAGTTGAGTCGAACTAAATGTCATCAATCTATTATTTTAAAAACAAACAGCCCAGATTTTTTTTAAAAAATTCACAGATGGAATGAAAAAAAAAGTTTTGAATTTTTGTCTGACTAATTTTCAAGGCTGTCTTTCATAAAATGTCAAATTGACCTACTATATGAATTTTACAAAGAAAGTTTTGTTAAATAAACTTTTATTTTTATACTTTCATAACAATATAATCAAAATTTACATTACTAAATTATTGTGTCGAATTTTTGCTTCATCAAATTACTCCTATGTTTGTACAGGTGGTTTCAGAAACACTATCCTCCAATGGTAAGTGTTAATTGAAAACTACCCATGAACAGAGCATTATTTGATTTATAAATGCATTCCTTCCTCTTGCAATCTTATTTAAAAGAAACCTGTAAGCTTAAACACTGATAACATTTGAACTACCTGTCTTGTTGTTCCACTCATCTGCCATAATTCTTCCACCAAAGCGCTATACTTGCAATGTATCTTGCAGCAGTTGACATAATTTTATGGCACACACCAGCGTTAGCAACATAGTTTGAGGCCAGATTGTAAAGTCTTTCAGCATCAAAGGTGTCAAAATGACCTGGCAGCACTTTTATCACAAGGTTCTTGTCCACTAGAGTCATTAGACGTTTGCAACTTTGAACGTAGTCACTGACATCGCTGGAAGGGAGCCAGTCAATCAGAGTTCCATTGTATACTACATCTCCACTAAAAAGAATGCGGTTCTCCTGGTCATGAAGGCAGATGCTACCTCTGGAGTGACCAGGCATGTGTAGAACAGTGAGCTGACGGTTTCCAAGATTAATAATGTCACCTGACATGAAAAGCATAAAAGTCTCAAATCTCTCTTGGAATCCTTGCTAATTACATCTAAGATTTAATGTAAATATTTGAACTCATGTTAACATAGCAAGGATAGTTGAAATCTCCAGTAATAAAGATGTTTGTATTTTTCTTAATGCTTTGCAATATGTAATCACAATTGAAAACATTTTGGTTCACTCTACAATGCATTTTGATAAAATGTATAACAAATGAATAGTCAGCAAATTTTACATTAGGTGGTAACAGTCCTAAATAATTAGCAGATTGCCAATTTGCCATCACCTAAATTAACCTATTACACTATTTTTAATCACAGAATCATAGCAAAAGAGCTTTGACACATTGTGTCTACATAGTTTGTGGAAGTGCTATTCAATTCATCCCACTTCCCTGATCTTTCCCGATAGGAAAGTATTTATTTTCATCTTAAGGTATCTATAAAATCCTTTTTGATATTTCTAACTGAATTTGTTTCTATTATCCTTTCAGATTGTTCATTTGAAATAGTCATAGAGGTGTTCAGCATGGAAACAAACCCTTCGGTCCAACTCGTCCATGCCGACCAGATATCCTAAACTGATCTAGTCCCATTTGCTAGCATTTGGCCCTACCCCTCTAAATTCTTCCTATTTACATACTCATGCAGATGCCTTTTAAACAAAAACAAAAATTGCTGGAAAAGTTCATCAAATCTGGGAGCATCTCTGAAGAACAATTAGGGTTAACGTTTCAAATCTGGTGACCCTTCCTCAAACTCTATTTGCAGCATCTGCAGTTCTTTCGGTTTTTATTCAGATGCCTTTTAAATGTTGTGATTGTATCAGCCTCTACCACTTCCTATGGTAGTTCATTCCTTTCACACGTCACTGTCTGGGCCAAAATGTCCTTTTTAAATCTTTCCCTTCTCACCTTAAACCTATGCCCTCTAGTTTTAGACTCCCCACTCCAGGGAAAATCCCTTGTCTATTTACCTATCCATGCCCCTTATGATTTTATCAACCTCCATTGACTTCAGCCTCTGACACTCCAGAGAAAACAGCCCCAAGCTATTCAGCCGCTCCCAATACCTCAAATCCTACAACCCTGGCAACATCCTTGTAAGTCTTTTCTGAACACTTTCATTTTTTTGCAACATTCTTCCTATGGCAAGGATGCTATCAACAATTGCATGTTGATAACAACTCACCTTATAAAATAAATTCTCAGCTCATCTGTAAATTTTGTTTTCAAATATATTTGTTGTCCTCTGGTTATTGATCCTTCTGCCAATAGTATCAGTTACTCCATGAAACCATTTATGATTTTTTGGTATATTCATTAAACATCTCCTAAACTGTCTTTTCTCCAAGGAGGCCAACTTAACTTCTGTAACTTTTCCACCTATCCAAACTTTCATGAACCCAGAACCATTCTATTAAGTCTCCTCTGCGCCTTCTTTCAGGTCATGACATTTGTCATGTTCAGCACAACATCATGGGCCAAAGGTACTATTCTGTAACTTACTCCTGCTCCAGTGTTATAGATAGCCAGTCTTCTCAATTTATCCTGTTAACTTCAAATACACATGTACATCAACTCAGACCTCATTGTTCTTATATCCATTGTAAAAGTACACCATTTATGTCACATTACCTCTCATGATCCTTTCTACCAAAACACACTAAAATTACTTGACACAAACAACAAATCTGTCATTATCATTTATGCCTCTTTCAAAGAAACCTTATGGTATGACATGAAAATACATGGATTTGGATATACCTAAAGTGTTGGGGGGGGAGACATTGCTCGATACTTAGGTAGAGAAACAAGTCTGTTTGGAAATTACATAAGTGCAAGGTCTAAATAGTGATGCATCTGGGGGACTTTAACAAAATATTAATTGGGATAACATTTGAGTAGATGAATAAGGAAGGGGGGGGGGGGAAACGGCGTATCTGAAATGTACTTAAGAGAATATCATCGACCAATATTTTATTAAGTTAGAAATCACACAATACCAGGTTATATGCCAACAGACTTATTTTGAAGTACAAGCTTTTCAGGTACCTAGTGAGGCAGGATCATAGGACACAATTAATAGTAAAAAATCAAAGTGTCATCAAATTGATGCAATGCATTTCAATTATATGACATTTTGTTCTTGGACTATAACCTGATGTTGTGTGATTTCCAACTTTGTTTATCCCAGTCCAACATCAGCACCTCTTTTCTGTACCAATCTACCTTTTGTCAATGTATTTATCCAAAGCAATACTGTTTGGAATCGCCACCTTACAATCCCCTTGGAAACAAACTCAAGTCTGTAAACAAAGGACAGGACACATTCTCTGCATTACCAAATTTTAAATGGGTAGACTTGGGAAACAACCAGTCGCTCAAAACTGGACATCTGTGAGGGCCAACATCTGCAGTAGAGTTGTGTTCAATCAAAACCTGTAACCACATTTCCTGGCATTTTTCTCACAACCTTTATCATTAAGGCAGGGACCCAACGCTAGTTTGATAATGAATGTAGAAGAGCATGCAAGAAGTAGCATCAGACAACGGGTACACATTTGTGTATATACTGAACAGAAACTGTACACATCAAACATTGCTAAGCAACATTCACAATCAGCAAATCAGATCTAAGCTATGCAGTCTAACACATCCACTAATGAATTGTGATAGACAAATGAACAGTGAACTAGAGGATGATGGGGCTGCCCAGTGTGGTAATGGAAAACACAAGACTGAACATTTACAACTATCTTCAGCCAGAAATGCTGAGTGGATGTCAATCTATCCACCTCTCGAGGAGTATCGTGTCATACCATTATATAGATCAGTCTTCAACCATTTCAACTCATTCTGCTTGGTGTCAAAAAGGTTGAAGGCACTGGATGCGACAAAGGCTAAGGATCTGACATACCAAACATCAAACTTGTACTCACAAAAAGCTGTATCCTTCATCAAGCTGTTCCAGTATAGCTAGGATACTGGCACGTACTGGGAAACTTCAGCCCCATCAGGCTATTGTAATGGAAGATAGCAATAATAACCTGCTATCCAGTGCTCAGCTTGCAATATACCAGGACCAATCAGTTTCAGATTCTGTCAACCTTAGTACAAACATGGGTTAAAAAAAAGCTCAATTCAAGAGATAATGTGAGTGTTACTGCCATGAATCAAGACAGCATCTTGACGGAATATGGCATTAAGGAACCTCGGGTAAAAAATTAGATCTGCAGATGCTGGAGATCACAGCTGAAAATGTGTTGCTGGTTAAAGCACAGCAGGTTAGGCAGCATCCAAGGAATAGGAAATTCGACGTTTCAGGCATCAGGCCCTTCCTGATGAAGGGCTTATGCCCGAAACGTCGAATTTCCTATTCCTTGGATGCTGCCTAACCTGCTGTGCTTTAACCAGCAACACATTTTCAGCATTAAGGAACCTCAGCAACTTTGAAGTCAGTGACAATCAGAGATGGAGGTGAACTGTCCACCAGAGATATTGATAGCTTCAGTATATGGGCAAAATGTATACTGTGGGAAAATGCAAAGTTGTTCATTTTGGAGGGGAGAACAAAAGATTAGGATATTATTTAGATATAGAAAAACTGTGGAAAGCTGCAACACAAAGGGATTTGGGGTACTTGTGCATGAAACACAGGAAGCTCATACACAGGTAATCAGGAAGGCTAACATAATGTTGGCCCTTAAGTTTTACAAGGTGTTAGTGAGACCACATCTGGAGGACTGTGAGAAGATTTCACTCCCTTATTTAAGAAAGAGGTCATTTCATTGGAGGCAGTTTGGAGAAGGTTTTCTAGGATGATCACTGATTTAAAGGGAATGCCTTAAAAGTAAAGGCTAAATAAGATGGGATGCTACTCACTGGAGTTTAGGAGAATGAGAGATGATCTCATTGAAACATAGAGGATTTTTAATGCGGTTTGACGTGATAAATGTTGAGAGAATATTTCCCCTCATGGGAGAGTGTAGGACCGGGGTGCATACACTCAGAGTAAACGTAGATAAGTTCTTGATTAGTAAGGGATCAAAGATTATGGAGAGATAGCAGGAGAATCATGTGTTTCTCAACCCAGTCATGATAGTCAGATACAAAAACAGAAATCGCTGGAAAAACTCAGCAATCTGGCTGCATCTATGGAGAGAAAGCAGAGTTATCAGGCAATGGCCATCTTCGTATGACCATAAGATAGAAAAGCAGAATTAGGCCATTGTGGCCATTTCATCACAGTTGATGTGTTTCTCAACCCCATTCTCTTGCCTTCTCCCCATAACACTTGATTTCCTTACTAATCAAGAACACATCAATTTCAGTCTTAAATAAATTCAATGACTTGGCCTCCATAGCCCTCTGCAGCCTCCACATCCACTCTATCCAGGACTCTCAATATTATGTAAGTTTCAATGAGATCACCCCTCACTCTTCAAAACTCTATTGAGCACAGACCTAGAGTTCTCAACCACTCCTCAAGTAACAAGCCTATCATTCCACACGTCATTCTTGTGAACCTCCTCTGGAACTCCTCTAATTCCAGCACACCTTTCCTTAGACATGGGGCTAAAAATCAGTCACAATCTTCTAAATGCAGTCTGCCAAGAGTCGTATACAGCCTTAGCAGTACATCTCTACCCTTGTATTCTAGCTCACTTGAAAGGAATGCTAGCATTGTAATTGCCTTCCAAACTGACAACTGAATCTGCATGTTAATCTCAAGTTCCTTTGCGCTTCAGATTTCCAAAGCATTTCCCCATTTAGAAAATAGTCTACACCTCTATTCTTCTTCCTATAATTGTAGTCCATTTCCCACTTATTTGTCCATCCTCCAAACCTGTCCAAGTCCTTCTATAACCTTCTCGCTTCAACACTACTGTGTCCCTCTATCCATCTTGTGGCATCTGCAAACTTAGCAACAATGTCCTCAGTTCAACTGTCTAGGTCGTTAACATACAATGTGAATCATGGTACAAATACTGAACCCTGTAGAACTCCACAGGTCACCGGCTGCCATCCTGAAAAAGGAGCCTCACAAAGTAGCAGTTCTACAAAAGCTTATGATTTCAAATAAACCTGTTGGACTATAACTTGGTGTCTTCCGACTTCTGACCTTATCCTGGAAGACCCCTTTATCCCTAATCTCTGCCTCCTGCCAGTCCTCCAATCTTCTACTTATGCCAATACCTTGCCCTGAACACCATTTTATTTAGCAGCCTCCTGGGCAGCACCTTGTCAAAGGTCTACATATAGAGAATTTGATGTACAATAGCATTATTATTTTGATTTTGATAAGTGGTGATGTACTCGGAATATCATTGCAGTAATAATCCTGAGGCCCATGCTAATGCTTGTACATGGATTTAAATTCCACCAAGACAGCTGGTAGAACTTAAATTCTCCTAAGAAATCTGGAGTATGAAACTAGTCTCAGTAATGGTGACTGTGCCACCAAATGCCCTAAAAATCCATTTGGTTCACAACTGTATATAACAGAATAAAATCAAAAAACCTGATGAAGGAGCGTCGCTCCGAAAGCTAGTGTGCTTCCAATTAAACCTGTTGGACTATAACCTGGTGTTGTGTGATTTTTAACTTTGTACACCCCAGTCCAACATCGGCATCTCTAAATCAAGAATAAAATCGGTTTGCCTTACCTGGTTGTGTGTGAGATTCTAGACCCACAACAAGGTTGTTGACTCTTAACTGTCCTGTGTAACAAGCCATTTAGATCAAGAGCAATTACAGATGAGAAACTAATGCTCAACTTGCCAGCAATACTCCCAACCCATTAAATAGGTTTTTAAAAATTCCCCACCATCGACATCTTCGGGGATTAAATTCACCTAAAACTAATGGATCAGCCGTTATATGTATTCTAGTTACAACAGCAGTTATAGGCTGGGGATTCTACTGCATGACTCATTTATCGACCTCCCCACCTACATTAAATGAATCAAGAGTGTAATACAGTATTTTCAACTTGAATGGAAGAATGCGACTCAAATAACACTAAAGAGGTTCTACCACCTGAGCGTTTCTTTTGAAATCACACACCATCCTGATTTGGATTCTCTATCTATACTCCTTTCATTTGTCAAAATGATTGAACTTGTTTCCAAGTAGCAGGGTAACATTACAAGATAGCAGCACATCTTCACTTTCTCAAGATTGATCAGATGAGCCAATGGGCTGAGAAGTGGCAGGGGGCTCATGCCCGAAAAGTCAATTCTCCTGCTCCTTGGATGCTGCCTGACCTGCTGCGCTTTTCCAGTAACACATTTTCAGGTGGAGCTTAATTCAGATAAATACAAGGTGCTGCATTTTGGGAAAGTAAATCTTAGCAGGACTTATACACCTAATGGCAATACACTTAGGGAGTGCTGCTGAACAAAGAAACATTGGAGTGATGGATGATAGCTCCTTGAAGGTGCAGTCGCAGGAAGGAGGCATTGGGTATGCTTTCCTTTATTGATCAGAGTATTGAGTATAGGAGTTGGGAAGTCATGTTGCGGCTGTACAGGACATTGGTTAGGCCACTGTTGGAATACTATGTGCAATTCTGGTCTCCTTCCTATTGGAAAGATGTTGTGAAATTTGAAAGGGTTCAGAAAAGGTTTACAAGGATGTTGACAGGGTTGGAGGATTTGAGCTATAAGGAGAGGCTGAACAGGCTAGGGCTGTGTTCCCTGGAGCATCGGGGGTTGAGGGGTGACCTTATAGAGGTTTATAAAATCATGAGGGGCAAGGATAGGATATTTGACACAGTCTTTTCCCTGGGGTGGGTGAGTCCAGAAGTAGAGAGCATAGGTTTGGGGGAGAAGGGAAAGGTACAGGTATGTGTATGGAATGAGCTGCCAGAAGAAGTGGTGGAGCTTAGTACAATTGTAATATTTAAAAGGCATTTGGATAGATATGTGAATAGGAAGGGTTTGGAGGGATATTGGCCGGGTGCTGGCAGGTGGGACTTTATTGGATTGGGATATCTGGTCGGCATGGACTGTTTCCGTCCTGTACATCTCTATGACTCTAAGTAGGAATGGGCAATAAATGCTAGTCTTGCCAACAATGCGCTGACCCAATAAATAAAACAAGTGTGGATGAGAGATAGGATGCAGCCTACTGAGACTTATGTGGTAACAGTAATTAGGAAACTAAATTATTGCAAGTGATTCTACCTGTAACAAAACAAGTAGAAATGGAACCAGGTAAAACAGACCCAGCCAATTGAGGAAGTGGCACTGGAACAGTCAAAAAAGTGAGAGGCTGTATCTGACAGTGAAACCCCATAGGTACCAGCTAACATAAGAGCTAGAGAAAGAAGTTAAATGATATGTATTTGGTTGAAATAATGAAGGCATTT
The DNA here is from genome assembly GCF_020745735.1 of Hemiscyllium ocellatum. Taxonomy (NCBI): domain Eukaryota; kingdom Metazoa; phylum Chordata; class Chondrichthyes; order Orectolobiformes; family Hemiscylliidae; genus Hemiscyllium; species Hemiscyllium ocellatum. Next base: position 51,608,568 of record NC_083402.1, read on the forward strand.
ATAGTACTCCAATTGCATCTATCACATTCCCAAGTCATCATTCATGTGTCAGCACTGGTAGAATTAGTATTGCTAATTATCACAGACATCTGAATCAACTCTTGACAGCGTCAACCAACACAGTAACAATTCTAGACAAACTTTTCCACCAACACCGTGGAGGCTCCGTAATTTGTGGTCTGAAAGCCAGGAGAAAGTGAGCACAGCAGATGCTGGAGATGAGATTCAAAAAGTATGCTGCTGGAAACGCACAGTTGGCCAGGCAGCATCTGAGGAGCAGGGCAGTCGACGTTTCGAGCATCAGGAATGAAGAATTTATGCTCAAAATGTAGACTCTTCTGTTGCTCGGATGCTGCCTGGCCAGCTGTGCTTTTCCATCACCATACTTTTTGACTCTGGTGTGACACCCCCAACTCAGAATTGAGGATAACACCCAACGTCTTCCCGGTGTAGATTAGGGTTTTATAGGTGAAAGGCAGGATTTTTTTAATACTCTCTGCACGGAAGAGCAGCAAGGCAAGGAAACCTGATTCGTTCGTATTAAACTTGCTCAATAAATGCAAGGCTTGCACTGTTACCAGGATCACTAATGAATACACACCATCGTCTAGTATCCGGTCAGGTGCCACAGAGTGTACTTTAAAATTTTTGGCTCTCCAGCCCCGGTGAGGGGGCCTTTTAACCTCCCAGTCATACAGACAGGTCGCTGTTTCGAAGTTGTCTCCCCGCATCAAGGCGTTGGCCTCCGCTCTGTGCACGGCCACCCTGTCGAAGTGGTGCAGGCCTCCCGAGTGGTCGAAGCGGATGTTAGTGACCACAGCGAGAACCGGCTTGTGGCCGATGAGGCCGACGGAGACCAGGTAGTTGGGCAGGTTCCTCAGGCCCAGGCCTGTGTCTATCACCAGGTCCCGCTGGGAGCCCTGCAGCAGCCAAATATTGGTCCGCTTCCCTGCCTCGAAAAAGCGCTCACGGATCAAGTATAATCCGTTGGCCACCTCCTCCCAACAGAACCAGTCCGAGTAGGAAGGGTCCGGAAGCAGGGTTGACATCGACAACATCCTCAGCAACAACAACAATAACACCAACACCAGAGTGACAGCAGCATCAACCAATCCACACTGTCCGTTACACCAGCCAATCACCGCAGGGAGGAGGCGGGCTCTCCCGCTCCCACCTTGCAACACGTGTCCCACAGGAGGAGGTCTCCAGGATTGATTTGGAGATGTGTTGGACTGGGGTGCACAAATTTAAAAATCACACAACACCAGGTTATAGTCCAACAGGTTTAATTGGAAGCACACTAGCGTTCGGAGTGCCGCTCCTTCATCAGGTGGTTGTGGAGGGCACAATTGCAGGGCATTGAATTTATAACAAAAGTTTACAGTGTGTTGTAACTGAAATTATACATTGAAAAATGCCTTGATTGTTGAATCACAAACCTTTTTTTTTAAAGTTGCATTCTCAGGTTAACTGTAACAATTGGTGTTAGCCAGACAATATGTTGAAGGTGTTAACCTCCTACGTTCTCTGTATCATGATGTTTAGATTGATTCAAATCTAAAAAGTGAGATAACAAGAGTTTTACATGAATTCATGAAGTTTTTGAGCAAAGCACAATGTAACTCATCATGGCACAGACAGAACAAAGGGGGCTAACACCTTCAACATATTGTCTAGCTAACACCAATTGTAACAGTTAACCTGAGAATGCAACTTTTAAAAAAAAGTTTTGTGATTTACACATGAAAGAAGTGAAACTATCATGGTATTCGAATAGATGAAAGACTCAACAGACAATCAAGGTATTTTTCAATGTATAATTTCAGTTACATCACACTGTAAACTTTTGCTATAAATTCAGTGCCTTACAATTGTGTCCTCCACAACCACCTGATGAAGGAGTGGCACTCCGAAAGCTAGTGCTTTCAATTAAACCTGTTGGACTATAATCTGGTGTTGTATGATTTTTAACTTTGGACTCCAGGATTGAGAGGAAAAGGTTACACAGCTCCATGAACATGCTGTGCCCTGGGCAGCAGTTCCCCCGCCCAGCCCGTTTGACTCTGAGGCCAAGTGGCCAATCACCAGCTTGATTCAAGATTTAGGTATCAAGGAGTACCTTAAGGAAGGTGATGCAGAGGTCAAGAGATTGAGTTCCACAACTGAGGTTAAAATCCCACAGTTTTTGTTTTCCAATGTAGCCCTATTTTAATATTTGAAAATTTACATGATGCCCAAAAGCAAAACAGAAAGAAAGCAATACATTCAATTATCCTGCATTATAAATCAATATGATGTTATGGGACAAAAACAGAAATTGCTGGAGGAACTCAAGATCTGGCAGCATCTGTGGAGAGAATGCACTAATGCTTTGAATTCAGTGACTTTTTTTATTGTTGCCAGGCCTGCTGAGTTTCTCCAGAAATTTCTGTTTTTGTTCCACCTTCCCAGCATTCACAGATCTTTGTTTTATTTTAGTGTATAACACCACAAGAGGTCAGTTGGCCGCACAGGTGGTTTATGATGCAGGGTGACACCAAAGCATGGGTTCAACACATGTACCAGCTATAGTCATCATGAATGCTTTGCCATGCTCCTTGCCTGAGACTTAGTGACCTTCAGTTTAAACATATCTATTGTCTCTTTCTAATGAAAGCAGTTTAATGTGAATATTGTCACATTTCAATAACTATGAAAATCTGTGTTTCTAAAGTATTTTGTAAAGATGTTATGGTCCGATCAGTCCATTACTCATCTGAGAAGCATTACCTATCTGACAATTTCCAGCTCATGGGTCTTGGCCAGGAAGCAATGGACATTATTGACGTTTGCATTTGCATTCAGCATTGCTGATCCGTTGCATCATTCATTACAACAAGGTTCCTTCAAGTCCATATTGACATAATTGATTTTAATATGAGATGAGTCATGTAGGCTTTTAATTTTCCACGGAGAATTTCCATCACCTCCCACTCCTCTAAAGTACACATACACTGTAACAGTCCCCTCTTGTCATTCACAAAGACTTTGATCAGTAAGCCTGAGCTTTTTATTATATTGCCGTGTTGGTTGGCATCTCTGCTCGGAGGTGTAAATGGTTCAATAATAATTGCCTGCAATGAAGCATGTGTTAGTTTTATGAAGAGTCATACAACAACAAAAAGATGGCAACAGAAAGGAATGAAAATTTCTTATATATTTCATTAAGAAATCAAGAACTGTGGAACATTTGGCACATTATTAGAGCATTTAACTTTCATTTTGATAATGTTACATTGATTTGAAAGGTTGCTCTTGTGTACATTGATATTCGTAAGACCATAAGACCATAAGACATAGGAGTGGAAGTAAGGCCATTCGGCCCATCGAGTCCACTCCACCATTCAATCATGGCTGATGGGCATTTCAACTCCACTTACCCACATTCTCCCCGTAGCCCTTAATTCCTTGTGACATCAAGAATTTATCAATCTCTGCCTTGAAGGCATTTAGCGTCCCGGCCTTCACTGCACTCTGCGGCAATGAATTCCAAAGGCCCACCACTCTCTGGCTGAAGAAATGTGTCCGCATTTCTGTTCTGAATTTACTCCCTCTAATTCTAAGGCTGTGTCCATGTATCCTAGTCTCCTCGCCTAACAGAAATAATTTGCTAGCATCCACCCTTTCCAAGCCATGTATTATCGTGTAAGTTTCTATTAGATCTCCCCTTAATCTTCTAAACTCCAATGAATACAATCCCAGGATCCTCAGCCATTCCTCGTATGATAGATCTACCATTCCAGGGATCATCTCCGCTGTGTGTGAATTCCAGCGTGCGAATCTCCGCTGGACATGCTCCAGTACCAGTATCTCCTTCCTGAGGTGTAGGGACCAAAATTGGACACAGTACTCCAAATGGGGCCTAACCAGAGTTTTATAAAGTCTCAGTAGCACAATGGTGCTTTTATATTCCAACCCTCTTGAGATAAATGACAACATTGCATTCACTTTCTTAATCACGGACTCAACCTGCATGCTTAACTTTAGAGAATCCTCAACTAGCACTCCCAGATCCCTTTGTACTTTGGCTTTACGAATTTTCTCACCGTTTAGAATGTAGTCCATGCTTGTATTCTTCTTTCCAAAGTGCAAGACCTCGCATTTGCTCACATTGTATTCCATCAGCCATTTACTGGACCACTCTCCCAAACTGTCTAGATCCTTTTGCAGCCTCCCCACTTCTTCAGTACTACCTGCCTGTTCACTTAACTTCGTATCATTGGCAAACTTTGCTAGAATGCCCCTAGTCCCTTTGTCCAGATCATTAATGTACAATGTGAACAGCTGTGGCCTCAACACAACCCTGTGGGACACCGCTTGTCACCGGCTGCCATTCCGAAAAAGAACCTTTTATCCCAGCTCTCTGCCTTCTGTCAGACAGCCAATCTTCAATCCATCCCAGTAGCTCACCTCGAACACCATGGGCCCTCACCTTGCTCAGCAGCCTCCCGTGTGGCACCTTATCAAAGGCCTTTTGGAAGTCTAGATAGACCACATCCACTGGGTTTCCCTGGTCTAACCTACTTGTTACCTCTTCAAAGAATTCCAAAAGGTTTGTCAGGCATGACCTCCCCTTACTAAATCCATGTTGATTTGTTCTAATCTGACTCTGCTCTTCCAAGAATTTAGAAACCTCATCCTTAATGATGGATTCTAGAATTTTACCAAACAATCGAGGTTAGGCTAATTGGCCTATAATTTTCCATCTTTTGTCTTGATCCTTTCTTGAACAAGGGGGTTACAACAGCAATCTTCCAATCATCCAGGACTTTCCCTGACTCCAGTGACTTTTGGAAGATCTCAACCAATGTCTCCATTATTTCCTCAGCCACCTCCCTCAGGTAAACAGTCAGTTAGTATAATACATACTTAAACAAATAGCAGGAAAGGCATATTTGGAGACAGGCAGGAGTTCAAACCTAACAAAGAGGACAGGTATAATTACAACAAAGGTTACAGATTTAGGTGGAAGCAAGTGAATTAAGTGATAAGGATAAAATAGATGTTTTCTTTGGAGCTGGGACCAATGCTTTTGATGTGAAGTCAAATGTGAGGCCCAGTACTATTGAATATGCTGAAATTAATGAGATTCTGGATTCATATTATGGCAGGAATATGATTGGAATCACACTGAGAGTTATGTTCCTTGAAAGTAAAGACAGCTGCCAAATAATACAGTTTCTGATTACATTCTCAAGTTAAAGAAAGTCTCTCAGTATTGTGGGTACACTACTGTACGTGTGCAATTCAATCTACATAAAAGGCAGCCCATAGTTGCAGATTGCAAGAAAGATATTGTCCTGACCCAGCAGGACTTGACTTCAGTGAGATTCAGGCCAGTGCACGAAGGTCACATTGACAGAGTCAGAAATGTAGATGTGACTGTTGTCCTGCCTCCCCCCACCCATTTAAATGCCTTCATTTCCAGTCAAAGTGGGATGTCTGTAGGAAAGTCCATTATATTCAAACGGCATGCAAAACCAGAGGAAATATTAATGGTCCATATCATTGTAAAACTCCACATCACCATTGTGTACCAGATTGATGATTAATGTCAGAATAGTTCTAAAGCTAGTTCAAGTCCTCCAGTGAGCATTGATTGATAGAAAAGAAGTTGAGATTATCTTTTTAGACTAAGTGCAAGTACTGCTGAAGTTTTTGGAGGGTTCCTTACTCACTGATGTAGAATAGCTGAAAGACAGCAGCCTGCCCTTTTGATTGGATTGAGGATCAGCCCAAGTCACTTTTCATTATGGCCGTTTGGTTAATTAAGCGTGCAATGTGTTTGCTGCACAGGCAGTTGGCACATGGTATAGATATCAAATTGATGTCTCAATGTGCTGTTCATAAAGACAACCTTTCCCTGACAGATCCTTAAGGTCAAGCATGACAAGTAGCCTGTCCCTGTGACAGTGCAAAGTCGCACATCAATACTACAGTGCTGATGGCCTTTGGCTCTGGTTGAAGTATCAATGTGGTATTAGATTTAGTATGGTAAGGCAAAGCATGGATGCTGTAAGCATGCATGAAGGTTCTGGGTGAGAAAGTGCTAAGAGACCAAGGAATAGCCTTGAGTTGCAGTCAGGTCCAATCCATCAGTTGGTTGTCTGTCCATGTGTGCAAATGATCCTTGAAGCAACCCTTCAATGCTTGTTGTTTGTACACCTGGCCATGCAAGTCTGTGCTCCCTAAGTGGCCTGCAAGTGAATTGGAGCAGTGCCACGATGGTCACAGGAGTTTGGCAAGTGACAGATACCAATGTCCATGGATGGTGATGTATGTGGCTGGTGGCCATGGATTCTGCCTTGAGGTGCTGTTTGGAGCCAAGTAACATGGAAAGCTTCAATTGTAAAAAAAGAGCTTGGTCAGAATGGACCTGGAACATATTGTGCAATTTTGAGCTCCTTCCTTCGAAAAGAATACTATAGTCATGAAATGCAATGATGTTTCGCCAGACTTGTTTCTAGATTAGCAAAACTGTCCTATAAAGAGAGATTTTTTTTCTTTATTCATTCCTGGGATGTGGGCATCTTTGGCTGGGTCAGCATTCATTGCCCATCCCCAGTTTCCCTTGAGAAAGTGGTGGTCTGCCTCCTTGAGTCATTGCAGGCCATTTGGTGTAGGTACATCCATAATGCTGTGAAAGAGGGATTCCACGATTTTGACCCAATGATACTAAAGCAGCAAACATTGAGCAAACCTGGCCTATATTCTTAAGAATTTTAAAGAATGAGAGGGTTATAATTGATACCTATAAAATATTTAAAGAGACTATGTATTGTCAATAGCCACAGGTGATTTGCTAGAAGACTGAAAATCAGCTATTGTTTTGCGTCAATTGAAGAAAGTGATAAGGAGAAGCCAGGAAACTTTAGACCGATAAGTCTGATATCAGTGGTAGGCAAGTTGCTGGAGGGGATCCTAAGGGACAGGATTTACATGTATTAGCAAAGGCAAGGACTGATTAGGGGCAATCAACATGGCTTTGTGCGGGGGAAATCCTGTCTCACTAACTTAGTTGAGTTTTTTGAAGAAGTAACAAGGACGATTGATGAGGACATACTGGTGAATGTGATCTATATGGACTTCAGTAAGGCATTTGACAAGGTTCTGCATGGTAGACTGCTTAGCAAGCTTAGATCACAGAGAATACAGGAACAAGTAGCCGTCTGGATACAAACTGATGTGAAAATAGGATACAGAGGATCATGGTGGAGCTTTGCTTTTCAGACTGGAGGCCTGTGACCAGCGGTGTGCCACCAGGATCAGTGCTGGGTCCACTTCTTTTTGTCATTTATATAAATGATTTAGATCTGAATATAGGAGGTATCATTATTAGGTTTGTAGATGACACCAAAATTGGTGGTGTAGTGGACAACAAAGAAGGTTACCTTAGAGTACAAAGGGAACTCGATCAGGTGGGCTGAGGAATGGTACATTGAGTTTAGTTTAGATCAATGTGAGATGCTGCATTTTGGAAAGGCAAACCAGGGTAGAACGTATTTAATAGTGTTGCTGAACAAAGAGACCTTGGAGTGCAGGTTCATAGTTCAATGAACATGGAGTTGTAAGTAGACAGGATAGTGAAGGAGGTGTTTGGTATACTTGCCTTTATTGGTCAATGCATTGAGTATAGGAGTTGGGAGGTCATGTTGCAACTGAATAGGACATTGGTTAGGCCACTTTTGGAATACTGCATTCAGTTCTGGTCTCCCTATTATAGGATGTTGTGAATTTTGAAAGGGCTCAGAAGAGATTTACAGGGATGATACCAGGGTTGGAGGATTTGTGCTATAGGGAGAGGCTGAGTAGGCTGGGGCTGTTTTCTTGGGACCATCAGAGGCTGAGGGGTGACTTTATAGATGTTTATAAAATCATGGGGTGAATGGATACAGTGAATAACCAAAGTCTTTTCCCCAAGGTACAGGAGTCCAAAACTAGAGTGCATAGGTTTAAGGTTCGAAGGGAAAGATTTAAAAGGACCTAAGGGACAACTTTTTCATGCAAAGGTTGATGCATGTATGGAATAACCTGCCAGAGGAGGTGGTGGAGGCTGGTACAATTGCAACATTTAAAAGTAATCTGGATGAGTATATGAACACGAAGGGTAAAGAGGGATATGGACCAAATTCTGGCAAATGGGACTTGATTAATTTAGGACGTCTGGTTGACTTGGACAAGTTGGACCGAAGTGTCTGATTCCATGCTGTATAGCTCTATGATGCTAAGATAGTTTCCCTGTTGTGGAGTCTAGAACCAGGAGGATACAATTTCAACATAAAAGAGAAGCCAATGTGGAACCAAGATGAGAGGATTCTTTTTGTACTCTGGGCATTGTGAGTTGGAATTTACACCATAGAAGGCTGTAGAAGATCCATCATTGGGTATATTTATGGTAGAAATTGATAGATTTCTAAATTTTAGCACTTAAAAGGGATATGGGGATAGTGTGGGGGAGAAAAGGCATTGCAGTGGATGATCAACCATGATCATTTAGGGTGACAGATGTCACAATGCTGCTTTCTTTTTACAAGGCTGCTATACCCTTGAATCATTTTTTAGAGAGTTGGTAATTGGCCAGGATCCAAGTAGACTGGGTTTGAAAGGTTTAGTGGGTCTCTTTTTGTTTACCCCTAACAGATAATATCTCCGGCCTAAGACTTTCATGTCTTAAAAAGAGGTATAATCAAAGGGTAGTGGTCAGCTAACTGTGTAGCTAACCTTTGTTGGGATCCATTATTAAGGTTAGGTAGTGTAAGAAACTTTATTGTTAGGTAGTGCTCACGTAAGGTAGTATTAGCAAGTCTGGAACTTGTTAGCTTCACTAGACAACAGTAAGCCATTATGTTACACTAAGAACAGACTGAAAAGCTGATGGCATAGCCTGAAGAGGCCCCAGGGAGGGTGAGAGATAACAGGACATTAGAGCCGTATCTAAACGCACGTAGCTCAAACTGAGGTAATAGAACGTTATCAGGTGAGAACCAATGACATACGAAAATTCTGTATTTTACCAAATAAGGATGTAACTCTGGAATGTGAAAGAACAAAAGGATAGACAAATTTAAAAATAGTCAGAACGCCTTCTCCAGTGAGCTAGACACCTCACTGTACTGTGTACGATTCTCTCTCATTAAACCTGTTTATACTTTTAATCAGACCCGGTGTCTCTCTCCTCCAAACAAACACGGGGACAGAAGATCTGTCCCAACACCTTTGTTTAGATTTCAGTTTTGATTCAATTCAGCAGTAGTGTGTGTGAAAAATGGCTGCTGGGACAGATCCACCTGGGTGCTCTGTCTCTCTAGCTTCAATCCTTGGTTTGTTTCATTTTTACTCTTTGTGTTTATTGGGGCTGTTGCAAGTATTTTCGGAATAGCATCATTAAGTTGGGATAGTGTGTCAGGTTTTGGATAAGTTATCCGGTGTCCTATTTTCTGTTCTTTGTGTTTCATTCTGTAATTTTGTGAATAAATTCTGTTTGTTCAAAACATGACAGTCAGAACAGTTACTTCGCTCCAGGAATGTCCACTATACACTACCTAAAACAAATAGCAAAGTTGAGTATGGGCTAACTGCTTAAAATGTTTGAGGGGTCTGGCCTGGTCCATAACACAGAGCAGGCTTGAAAGGCTGAATGGCGTACTTCTGCATACTTCCATCCATCAAACATGACTTTAATGCTTTTTAATCTTTCTTTTCCCGCAGCTACGTCCAAGAGCCATCTCAATAACCGCGACTGAGTTTGAAGAAGCCTGCTGACTGTTTTGCTGGCTTGCCTCATTTGGTGAGGCTCCTCAAATGGCCTGGGCCCAAGGAGCCTCTGGCCTGCTTGGGGAGTCTTCTGCAAAGGTGTAAGTGTAAGTTTCATATCCTGATCAGATAGAAGTGTTTGGGGATAGTTTGGGGGAGAAAGGGCATTGAAGTGGATAATCAACCATGATCATATAGGGTGACAGGTGTCACAATGCTGGTCTCTTTTCACAAGGCTACTGATCAGATAGAAGTATTTGGGTTCCTGTTTGAGAGGAGATGGTGTAGCAGGATACTTCTGGTGTTTTGAGATTACAATATCTGTCTTTCCTACTCCCCGTTGATGATCAATAACACTTCCCTCACCCTTCGAGAGAATGGGGCACCTGGAGAAATGTCAAGGTCTCTTAGACTTTGCTCATCTAGCCAGTGAATGAATTAGCCTATCACTCAAATGATGGAGTGTGGGTCCCCACATATCCAGTAAAAACTGTTTTTCTGCTAGTCCTGACTGTCCATTATGGCTGTCACCCATGTAACGGAGGGAGCTTTGTGATCGTAGGACAGAGCCCTGGCATCGGACAGAAGTGCACAGTCACCTTCGCTCCAGTCCACACTTGTTTGCTGGCACCTCTGCTAGAAATTCCCCTATTTGTCCATGTATCTCTGTCAGCTCACTACCATTGAGATTAGACTGAGCTCAGCAGGGACCTGCTCTCCAGTAATCCTCCAAGTATCCAAGAACTTAGCTGTTCTTCCTCCTCTAACTGATGGCTCATATCAGTTGTGCTCATTAGAATGTGACCTTGAACTACTCTAGACAGAGTACTCACTGCATTAAATGCATCTTCACTGGCGGAGGGGTGGAATGACAGCCTTCACAAGTGTACCTCCAGAGGTCTTGTTCAAGGGGCTGTCAGAGATGGGAGAAGTTAGATGGTGAGAGGGTTTTTAAATTAAAGGTAGTTCACTATCGTAGTTCAGTATCAGTAGAGATGTAGTTAATGAAAAGAAAAGCAATATATGCTGTGTGTTCCTGACATATCTGTCAGGTGTTCATCCCAAAACCTTCTTTTGTGGCTGTGTCCTCGGTTGCCAGGACCCCATTCATTTTGTGGTGGAATATACATGGAGTTTTGTGAAATTTCTGTACACCTTGGATCCATGTGTATTACTTCTTCCTTATGGTGAAAACAAATTTGTCCTATGAGTCTGGAGCCTAAGGAATAGCTCAGAGTTCATTGGCAGTGTGTCAAGCTGTTAATGTTCTATAGTGACTAGCTCATGAAAGACTGTAGTAGGGTTTGGAACAAACAATGTATCAAATGATAACTCTAACTGACATGTTCTGTCCTGTTTCAAGACTGGCTACACAGGTGAATTAGTTGTGGAAGTTGTCACTTGCAATACCCCTGTCTCCAGTAGTTCTTTAACTATTGCTGCAGTGTTGCCTTTGCTTCTGTTCTAATAGGGTAGCACCAATAAGCACAAAGTTCTTCACCAGGAATCACTGCTGTTTCTATTGCTGCAAACCTGCTTATGTGCAGCAGACATTCCAGGAAATTGGACTTTACACTCCATTCTTTGACCAGTCCAAGGTGATGGATTTGGCTATTACTATCAGCATTAAAGAACAAGTATAAGCAGCAATTGTATTAAATATAATTTTTTCTACTTACAGATGGCCAAATGATTTATTTCCTTCAGGAATTTGCCAATACTCTTGTCTTATTTATGATATTAATCGCTAAACTTGTTTCTCATTGTTAGGGCTAGCCCATAAATGGATATGGGCTATAACATTCCCTATTTGCAATCTTTGGGCTTCACTCTGCCTATCTTTATTTTGCTTCCATCTGTGTTATATACAAAATTTCTCTTGTGGTTGATTGGTGATTGGAACTGAAGGAACCATATCTACTAAGATTTTATGCTGCCCTAATGAAGCTATTGCAGGTATTCATGAATCCTCTCCCTCATTGAGATGCTGATGTCACGTATTTATTCCTCATGATCATCTCTTGATTACTTTAGTGACCTGCTCATCAGTAAAATCTACACTGAACTGGTTCATTTGACCCGGTCACATTCCTCTTTTCCTCTTGGATTTACCCAGGTAAGAAGGGATTTTCTTGGGAGGAGAGGTTGAGTATGATACGAAGTTAGGTGGACAGGCAGGTAGTACTGAGGAAGTGGGGAGGCCACAGAAGGATCTAGACAGTTTGGGAGAGTGGTCCAGGAAATGGCTGATGGAATTCAACGTGAGCAAGTGCGAGGTCTTGCACTTTGACAAAAAGAATAAAAGCATAGACTACTTTCTAAATGGTGAAAAAATTAGTAAAGCCAAAGTACAAAGGGATCTGGGAATGCTAGTCGAGGATTCTCTAAAGGTAAACATGCAGGTTGAGTCCGTGATTAAGAAAGCGAATGCAATGTTGTCACTTATCTCAAGAGGGTTGGAATATAAAAGCAGAGATGTGCTACTGAGACTTTATAAAGCTCTGGTTAGGCCCCATTTGGAGTACTGTGTCCAGTTTTGGTCCCCACACCTCAGGAAGGACATACTGACACTGGAACGTGTCCAGCGGAGATTCACACGGATGATCCCTGGAATGGTAGGTCTAACATATGAGGAATGGCTGAGGATCCTGGGATTGTATTCATTGGAGTTTAGAAGATTAAGGGGAGACTTAATAGAGACGTACAAGATAATACATGGCTTGGAAAGGGTGGATGCTAGGAAATTGTTTCCATTAGGCGAGGAGACTAGGACCCGTGGACACAGCCTTAGAATTAGAGGGCGTCAATTCAGAACAGAAATGCGAAGACATTTCTTCAGCCAGAGGGTGGTGGGCCTGTGGAATTCATTGCCACGGAGTGCAGTGGAGGCCGGGACGCTAAATGTCATCAAGGCAGAGATTGATAGATTCTTGTTGTCTCGAGGAATTAAAGGCTACGGGGAGAACGCTGGTAAGTGGAGTTGAAATGCCCATCAGCCATGATTGAATGGCGGAGTGGACCCGATGGGCCAAATGGCCTTACTTCCACTCCTATGTCTTATGGTCTTATAGTAGTTTGCGATTGTACTGATTGGAGTTTAGAAGAATGAGAGATGATTTTATTGAAAAGCATAAGATTATTGGAGGGTAGGTGCTGAGAGATTGTATCCCCTTATTAGACAGATGAGGACCAGAGGACATAATCTCAGAATATGGGGTCACCTGGTTAAAATAGAAATGAGGAGAAATTTCTTCTCTCAGAGGTGAGTGAATTTGAAGAATTTTTTACCAAAGAAAGCTGTAGAGATTCCATTGTTAAGTGTATTCAGAACTGATACAGACAATTACATCTTTAATAAGGTAATCAAGGGTTATGGGGAAAAATGAAAGTAGTAAAGTTGAAGATTTTTAGATTAACTTCTGCTCGAACATTTTAAAGTCTTACTTCAACATTCCTTCTGCCCATGTTCCCATTTTCCAAAGTTATTGTACTCGGGCCTCCTTTTTCATACTATCTGGAATTCCAAGGAAATTACTTAACTTCAAAAAACTTAAGTTACACTTAGACAATTTTGCTTGTCTATTATAGGATGGTTCTGTAATCATTACCGAGAATCACCATAAAGCAGTGATCTTCAATTTTCAGGTGGTTCTGACTCAGTCACTTCTTTAGCATTTTGAGGAGACTGGATCATTCTGACTGGGGTACTGTATTCCAGAAAATCCTTCATTCTCCACCAAGTTTCTTTTGCCATATATACTGAAGGTTTATTTCCAAGATTTGGAAGACCTCTATTAGCACCATCCAGTTACATTGCCCCAAACCCCCTGAACAGTATACTTACAAGGACCACTCACACAAAAGGATCATTTTCAGTTCTATGATCTCCCCCCTCCACTCCATCCCAAACTAAATTGGCGTCAAACTGCTGTTCTTTCATTGGGGATATTTTAATAATAAAGATTGAATTTGCAGGGACCAAATAGGATGAACAGAAAGTGCACCAACTGCAGAGATGAAGTGAAGTTAGGGTGAAACTTCATTAAGAGTGATCCCCATTTGTATTTCTGTAATCTCCTCCAGTCATACCATCTTCCAAGATAATGGATCTTTTTTCTATATTTTTCTAATTCTGATCTCTTGAGCACTTCCAACTTTAATTGTTCTACGAATGCTGAATGAGCCTACGGCTGGGCCCTAAACTGTGAACTTCTCTATGTCTCATTTTACTTTTGTAAGACATGTCTTAAAAGCTACTTCTCTGAGCAAGATGTTGGACACTTAACCTAAACACTTCCAGTGTCATATTTTGATTTTTAATGCCCGTGAAGTATTGTGTGACAATTTAGTAAATTAGAAGGGACAGAGTGATAAGATTATATTTATTCGGCCTTCCATCTCTCTCTATTGAAGTCTCATACATACTGTCTGTGCTCCTTACTGGGAGAATTATAAACTGTAAGGATTTGGAGGTGCCGGTGTTGGACCGGGTTGAACAAAGTTAAAAATCACACAACACCTGTTTATAATCCAACAGGCTTATTTAGAAGCACTGGCTATTGGAGCAGCGTCCAGTATCTAGTGCTTCTAAACAATCCTGTTGGGCTATAACCGGGTATTGTGTGATTTTTAACAGCAGTGGGTTGTGTGATTTTTAACTTTAAACTGTGAGGAGAACTTGAAAAGAACATTAACACCTCAATGGAGTGGAGGATAAAGTTCAATACTGAGAATTGTGAGCAAAAGCACTCTGCCACAAGTTATTATTCTATCAAATGTGCAGGCGAAGAGAGACCTGGGTGCATGTCATTAAAGGTAGCAGGACAAGTACAGAGAGCTGTTAATAAAGCATACAATATTCTCAGCTTCATACATAGGGACTGATGGACTTTAGGCTCAATCTACACACTTACTTTCTTTTATGTGTGAGCCAAGTCCTGCGTGCTATTTAAATAAAGCAATAAGAAAAGATATTTAATCTTACACTTTTAGTTTTATTCTAACAATAAGTGGATAAAGTATACAGAGCTCTGGGTCTTAACCTTTCTGTCCTTGACAAACTACTAAGTCAGTCAGTTCACAAAGACCAAAAGATGTATATCTGTCCCTGACCCAGTCTTTTATACCATACAAAACATCATACCATCACTCAAGTGAAATTGTCTTCTAATTGGCTGTTGCTCTGACTCCATTCCCCGCCTCCTCGCATTCCCGGATGTCCGATCCCACGTGACCCTCCTTTGTCTCTGAAAAGGAGCACCACGCGGCCTCCTTTCGGGCGCGAAACGGCAGACTCGCACACTTCCGGGCCGCGAAACGGCCAATCACGTGACCTCCCGCCACTCTTCCGGAACGAGAAACAGGGAGACCACGTGACCGCACCCACGTCTCGGAGCATCACGTGATCATCCTCTGCGCACGCATCAGAGGACCACGTGACCTCCGAACGCCGAGGACACGCCCACTCGAAAGTTTACCGGTAAGCTATATATATTCTTACAACTCCCCCTTTTGGTCTCATGAAAATGAGACCAACAAACCAGTTTTATGCATCACATTTGCTCTCCGACGCATAACCTTCCCCTCTTGCCAGAGCCATGGTTTCCGTCTCCATCTGTAACATCTGGTAGGGCGGTGGATCCTTCCCTTCAATTGCTGTAATAATTACCCTGTTCAACAAAGATCTGATACAGGGGATACAACAACATCCACACAACACGAACACAATGGTCATACCAACGAGGGACATAAACACAGACGATTAATCCTTTCCATTTCCCTACCCAGGAATCGAAAATGCCTCCTAGAGGGTTGTCAATACCTGAATGTTCATGCATTTCTTCAGACAAGGTTCTTAATCCTTCCAGGGCTCTGGTTACCGAGCCATCAGGTGCTGTATTGTTGGGAATGAACGTACAACATTGATCTCCAAACATAGAGCACACTCCCCCCTTTTCTGCCAACAACATATCTAAGGCCATTCTATTTTGTACTGTCATCAATGAGGTCCCTGCCAGTTGTTCAGAGAGTCCCGCCACGGCATCCCTAGTTCGATTGGCTAGCCTGAGTACATAATTAATTTGATCAACATTTTTATTCGGCGTAACTGGATATAAAGCACTAATAATTGGGAGATTCTCAAATCCTGTTGTTACCTGGTCTACCAACTTATATTCATCAGGTACGCTGTGGGGAACCCCTATTACAAAATAAAAGCTTCCGTCATCAATTCCACGGTAAAACTATACCTCTTTGGGACTAGCGTTAGTGTTGAATCTTGTCAGGGTTAACTAGAGTGGATTTTTTAGCTCTGAGGAATGATCGAGTTGTCCCTTTGTCAAGCTCACATGGTCTCGAACTTCCCATCTATTATCCAAGGGTGACAACTTCTTAGGTCCATTGTCCCCCAGTCCATGTTAATCCATCATCCCACGAAGGGCATGGGTCATAGTAAATGGCGTAGATGCAAAGATATACATCATACCCCCTCCAGCTCCCTGTATCTTGGCCACAGTCAATTACTTGGCATAAATCAAACTGGTATATTGTATCACGCTTTTTATCATGTCTGATGTGTACCCGGCTCCCTGCCTCCCTTAAACATTTGTCCCTCTCTTGTCCTATTGATTTCTTATTCCTGGGACTCTCTACCTTGTGTGTGTGTTTGTCCCTCGCGGTTGATCCCCTTATTAATAGTATCATAACACTTATACATAAAATAGTGAAAACTCCCAATTTTAACGGCCTAGAATAACGCGGGCTAATTACTAAAATAAACATAATATTCGTTATACAACAATTAAAAGTTTAAGACCCTTCTACTCTTTTTCTGTTCTTATTTGTTCTAGAGTTCTCGTTGGCGGTTCTGTGGCCGCACACTGGCTCCAATGGTACCAAGTGTCTCCTTTCCCTTGTAGTCGAACCGCATGAGATGTCCTTTCCACCACCTTGTAAGGTCCTGTCCACTGTGGCTCCGACCATTTCCGTTTGATCACCTTCAGCAGGACCCACGCTGTGGTGGATGGCGCCTGGCTCTGTAGGTCCCCCTTTTCCAATCCAACCTGTTTAGAGAAAGCTGAGACCAAAGCTGTTAGTTGATCGTAATAAGGTTTGTACCTTATTGAGACTCCTCCCTCTAACATCTGTATTCCAGCTCCCGGAAACTGCTGCCCTGTTGTTAGCTCATACGGGGTAAATCCTGTAATAGAGTTTATTGAGCTTCTAATGGACATTAAGGCTAAAGGTAGGGCATCCACCCAGCTTAACTTCGTTTGTGCACACACTTTTCCTATTTTTCCCTTTATGGACTGGTTCATTCTCTCCACTTTTCCCTGTGACTGAGGATGGTACACCATTCCAAACGCATGTTTCAGTCCTAAAGCTGCTTCTACTTCTTGCAGGTC
The DNA here is from genome assembly GCF_020745735.1 of Hemiscyllium ocellatum. Taxonomy (NCBI): domain Eukaryota; kingdom Metazoa; phylum Chordata; class Chondrichthyes; order Orectolobiformes; family Hemiscylliidae; genus Hemiscyllium; species Hemiscyllium ocellatum. The sequence goes on from NC_083402.1 coordinate 51,625,763, forward strand.
TTTATTCTTAAAATGCGTGCCATTATCTGACCTGACTTTCTTTGGAAACCCATGCGTTGGAATATATTGATTTATCAAAAATTTAATCACTGTCTTTGCATCTTCCTTTTTCGCAGGTATCACTTCTGGCCAACCAGTGTATGCATCCATTGGTACCAAAAGGTACCTGCATCCGTTTACTCTCTCTACCATGTCAGTGTAGTCAATCACTCTTTCCTGACCTGGCATTCATGGGAGAGGAAATTTTCCCTCTTGTGGTTTCACTGTTGCTTTTACATTATATTCTGAACACGTTTTACATTCTCTGATACAATTTTCACTCATTACCTGTAGTTCAGCCAATTGGGCTGATTCTTTGCCTGTCACTTTTCCTATCAACACTTCTTCAAATCCCTCACTTGTCTGTCGCACCACTGCCTAGGCTGCTTTAAGTCCCTCAGTTGGATGTCTATAACAGCAACCATCTGTGAACAGCACTTCTTCTGGGTCTACTAATGGAATTGCCTGTAAATCTGGCCTAACTTTGGCGTCTCTCTGTGCCCTTTTCTCACACATATGTGGCTCTCCTTCTCCCATCTTATCAGCCATGTTAATTCCTTCATGTGTAAAAATTATAATGTGGTACACTCAGAATTTTCTCTAACCTGATCTGCCGCAGTGGCGTCATTATAAAGGCTGTTGAGTTCACATAGGCCACTATACTATGTGTCGTCAGTACTGTTAGTGAATGGCCCATGACATATGTGCTACCTTTCGGAGAATTTTTGCTACCCCTGCTACATGTCTTGTACATGGTGGGTATCTGTCCTCTATTGGGTCAAGGTAACACTTACATACATCAGCACCTGCCTGCCTCCCCCTTTTTCCGGAAAAAGAACACCATTTATTGTGTGTGATTTTTCAGAAATATCGAGGAAAAATGGCTCTTTATAATCCAGGACCGCTAAATCAGCAGCCCGTGTTAGGGCCTGTTTAAGAGATATGAAACTTTCGTCTGCCTCCGTGGTCCACTGCAAATGGGCCGACAAATTTCTCATGCCTTGCACATTTACCATTTAGAGGAAAAGTAAGCTCCCCATATGAGGGAACAAATTGTCTACTGTATCCTGCCAACCCAAGAAATGAAAGCATGTATTTTACAGTGACTGGTTTGGCATGATGCAGAATAGAAGATCTATGGGATGGAGACACACCTGTTCCCTTACTGGAAATAACTCTGCCCAAAAAAGACACCGTTCGTCTGCAGGATTGTAATTTAGCCCGTGAAACTTTGAAACCGACGTTATACAAGGGTAACAGCAACGAGCGTGTAGCTGCCAAACAAAACACATGATCGGGTACCGCCAAAAGAATGTCATCCACATATTGAATCAATACCACCCCGTCTGGGAGCATCAGATCCTTCAACTGCTGTCTCAGTACCTGATTAAACACCCCAGGTGACAAAATAAACCCCTGAGGGACTCTTGTATAACAAAGTTGTTGGCCTTTATAGGTGAACGAAAAAATGTCCCTGAAATGATCAGCTAGGGGCAAACAAAAGAACGCGTTGGCCGGATCAATGCACGAGAACCACTTATGGTCAGGGTCAGCACAGACATCGCAGTATAGGGGTTTGGGTCTGGAACTGTTGGAGTAGAAACGACACTATTGATCCGTCTAAGATCATGCACCATCCTATATTTGCCTGTATTCTGCTTCTCTACAGGTAAGATAGGAGTGTTCCAGGCTGACTGAGAGGGTTCTAGAACCCCTGCTGCTACCAATCCTTCAATTATGTTGGCGATGCCGGCTTCGGCCTCTGGTTTGTGTGGGTATTGTCTCTGCCAAATCGGAGTGTGGTTTATTAAATCGAATGTGATTGGTGCGATGTGTTCGCAGTAACCAAGGTCTGTCGAACCTGCTGACCACAAGGCATCCGGTAGCGTATCGAGCATCGCTACAGCCTGTGGATGGTCCGTCTTTTCCTGCCATGAAACCTTTCAATCTGCCTATGTTCCAGCAACACTTTGTCAGTTGTTCTGTGCACAAGTCTATAAGCTTCAACTGAGGGTGAATATTGCAAACCGGTAACTGAGTCCACACCCAATCAGTTAGCTCTATCAAGCATTTGGACATGAGTCCCAGTTCTTTGGCCTGATGTTCAGCATGCACTGCCAATGTGAAATGCGGTATAGCTTCTTCAGATATCTCATACCATTCCAACTGTTTGAGAGTTAGTTCCACAACACCCACCACACCTTCCAGGTGTCGATTGAACGCATGCAAATAGATTCTATTGTCATCTGTCGTAATATAGGGTCACATGAAGGGGATCTGCAGGAGGAGCATAGGGATGCAGCATCTGAACCCAGGGTCGCCCTTGGTTATATAAAGACTGTATGCCGTTATTCTGCCCTTTTCAGGTTCAAGGAGTCCCCAGTATATATCTTCGAGTAAAAAATGAGGTCTGCAGATGCTGGAGATCACAGCTGCAAATGTGTTGCTGGTCAAAGCACAGCAGGCCAGGCAGCATCTCAGGAATAGAGAATTCGACGTTTCGAGCATAAGCCATCGGGCGACCGACTCAACACAGACCTTTCCATTTCTATCTCGGGCGACCGACTCAACACAGACCTTTCCATTTCTATCTCGGGCGACCGACTCAACACAGACATCTATTATAAACCGACTGACTCCCACAGCTACCTGGACTACACCTCCTCCCACCCTGCCCCCTGTAAAAACGCCATCCCATATTCACAATTCCTTCGTCTCTGCCGCATCTGCTCCCAGGAGGACCAATTCCAACACCGCACAGCCCAGATGGCCTCCTTCTTCAAGGACCGCAGAATCCCCCCAGACGTGATCGACGATGCCCTCCACCGCATCTCCACCACTTCCCGCTCCTCCGCCCTTGAGCCCCACTCCTCCAACCGTCACCAAGACAGAACCCCACTGGTTCTCACCTACCACCCCACCAACCTCCGCATACAACGTATCATCCGCCGCCATTTCCGCCACCTCCAAACGGACCCCACCACCAAGGATATATTTCCCTCCCCTCCCCTATCAGCGTTCCGCAAGGACCACTCCCTTCGTGACTCCCTCGTCAGATCCACACCCCCCACCAACCCAACCTCCACCCCCGGCACCTTCCCCTGCAACCGCAGGAAATGTAAAACTTGCGCCCACACCTCCACACTCACTTCCCTCCAAGGCCCCAAGGGATCCTTCCATATCCGCCACAAGTTCACCTGTACCTCCACACACATCATCTATTGCATCCGCTGCACCCGATGTGGCCTCCTCTATATTGGTGAGACAGGCCGCTTACTCGCGGAACGCTTCAGAGAACACCTCCGGGCCGCCCGAACCAACCAACCCAATCACCCCGTGGCTCAACACTTTAACTCTCTCTCCCACTCCACCGAGGACATGCAGGTCCTTGGACTTTTCCACCAGCAGAACATAACAACACAACGGCTGGAGGAGGAGCGCCTCATCTTCCGCCTGGGAACCCTCCAACCACAAGGTATGAATTCAGATTTCTCCAGTTTCCTCATTTCCCCTCCCCCCACCTTGTCTCAGTCGGTTCCCTCAACTCAGCACCGCCCTCCTAACCTGCAATCCTCTTCCTGACCTCTCCGCCCCCACCCCACTCCGGCCTATCACCCTCACCTTGACCTCCTTCCACCTATCCCACCTCCATCGCCCCTCCCCCTAGTCCCTCCTCCCTACCTTTTATCTTAGCCTGCTTGGCTACTCTCTCTTATTCCTGATGAAGGGCTTATGCTCGAAACGTCGAATTCTCTATTCCTGAGATGCTGCCTGGCCTGCTGTGCTTTGACCAGCAACACATTTGCACCCAGTATATATCTGCCCACTGCCCTTCTGCCATTGGTGATGTGTCTGGTGATAATATCATTTGGGGTCCAGAGTGAACCATCGCCATCGAACAATTAACAGAATAGCCATTTGGAAAGGTCACTACGAGTTTGTCTGGTTCGCACAGAACTGAGACCCTGCATCTCACCAGCAAGTCACGTCCCATCAAATTCACAGGGCATGCAGGTGATGAAATATATTGGTGATAAAAGGTCTGTCCGGCCACTGATGTGATCAGTGGCAATGTCAAAGGCAGATTTAAGGGGACATACTGTCCTCGGATCAGTCCCTGGCGTCCCTGGGGGCCCCACAACCGGGGACAATTTTCTTCTCCAATGCCCAGGTTGGCCACATTCAAAACAAGTGTCCGGTGGCTAACCTCTGACTCCTCCACGGCCCCTTCCTCTACCACGCCATAAAGGGGGTAATATGGCGTCGAATCAGGTGCCGGGTGTAGACTCTGCCGGTCATTTTGTGGCAACGGCACAATCTGATTAGTTGTCTTTGGGGAGGCCTTCTTTGTCTCATTATCCTTCCGTCTAGCCTCATCAAGCTGTAACTTCAGCAACTGCACTTGTGCTGACTCATTGCTCTGTTTATCTTCATCCTGTTTTGTCCTATATCGCTTCATATGATGCATCAAATGTTTTTCCCACTGTTCTGTAGAACACCCTGGGATATCAGGATTACTCTCCATTGCCTCTTTTACTTCCTTAGGCATCCCTGCCATAACGGCATTCCTAAATAACGTGGTCTGTAGCTGACCTGACCCTGGATGGCTCCCCGCAGTATCTGTCCACGTACCTTTACATCTAGCCAAAAAGGCAGGCATCTCCTCGCCCTCCTTCATTGTGAAGGTGAGCAAGTGCATCGCTCCCGGTGGAATCAAGAATGTATCCCTCATTGCCTTTCCCACACAGTTGGCATGCTGCGCAAACGGGTCTGAGTCAGGTACTAAGGTGGTCCCCGCAGACACTTCAATCTGCTGTACCTCCCACATACTCAATTGTTTGCCCAATAATGCTCTCCAATCACCCATGGCCAACTTGAAGCCTAGTGTGCATTGGCCAAATTTAGTCATCCAGGGTACACCTCCCTCCATGGGTGGGGACATTTTATCCAAAATACAATTCATATCCATATAGGTAAAGGGCTGATACACATCCCCCATAAAAGAGCCTTTATAAACTAGAGGCAGTTGGTGCTGATATTTTATGGGCAGCCGTATTACCTCCCTCCGTCACAAATCATAACTGTTTTCAAACGGAGGCTGTACCCCTGAGGAGTCCTGTTCAATATGCATGGAAGTGAGCCTTTTAAAGTGACAGGGTACATGTTTGGACCGCCCCCTGGGCGGGACTCCTCGTCTTCACTATCTGTGCTACTCCTTGACTCCTCCTCTCTTCTTTCTCTTCGGCTTCTTTTGTCCACTTTCTTCCAACCAGTATTGACCCTTTCTTTCCCTTCACATGCTCTTCTACTTCTAATCTAACCTACTCTTCTGCTTTTCCCAAAAACGGTGACAATTTCTTCCTCTCCTCATCTTTAGGGACTTTGCCCTGCTTTTATAAATCTTCCCATATTTCTGCATCACTGTTTTTTGTTTGTTCTTTGCAAGCCCACTAATTAACTGACTTCTAACTTTACCCCACTGCTGTTTTATGGACAACACTAAATCAGAAGAACATCCTCCGTTTTCTTCACACTCTTTATCAAATTTCCTATCATTTTATGTATTTCTGTTTTTTTTTAAATCCTCCTGTTCAATGACCAATCGGTTTATATTTAATTTAGCCAAGCAACCAACCCAATTAAAACAAATCTGGTTGCGAATCAATCAATCTGTATAAAATACACCCGAGCAACTGGCCCTTACAGTCAAAGTTACCAGCAGTTTTGTTATCACCTTTAAGTTTCTACTGCCTACTCTTTCTCACTGAGACACCACCGTCTTTGTCTCAGAGACACCACTGGCTTTCCTACCACCCTCCGTACATTCCCCAATATAATTTTAAAACTTACAACACATCAATCATCAACCAAAATTCGTGAGCGGTGCTTTTATGAGACCCTGCTCAAAGGACTTTAAACCTTCTCACACATACGTACCTCGGTGCTTTTATGAGGACTCTAACCCCATGGGACTTTAAACCTGTACGTATTCAACCAATACTTGTGAGCGGTGCTTTTATGAGACCCTGCTCAAAGGACTTTAAACCTTCTCACACATACGTACCTTGGTGCTTTTATGAGGACTCTAACCCCATGGTACTTTAAACCCGTACGTATTCAACCAATCCTTCTCACACATACGTACCTTGGTGCTTTTATGAGGACTCTAACCCCATGGGACTTTAAACCCGTACATATGAAATCAATACTTTATCCACTTACTATTACTAGGACACTTGCAGTCTAGTGACAACAATCAATTTAGTATGTCCAATCGCAGAACTTCGATATAAACAGGTGTCTGCTCACTTTTTTTTTGCGGCGCCGCTTGTTGTCGTCACCAGACGTCAGTGTCCGTTGATTCTATTTTTCTCGTGTTTACATCGCTCAGTCTGGATCACGTCAGGCTCACCATCTGATGGACTTTAGGCTCAATCTACACACTTATTTTCTCTTATCTGTGAGCCAAGTCCTGCGTGCTCTTTAAATAAAGCAATAAGAAAAGATATTTAATCTTACACTTTTAGTTTTATTCTAACAATAAGTGGATGAAGTATACAGAGCTCTGGGTCTTAACCTTTCTGTCCCTGACAAACTACTAAGTCAGTCAGTTCACAAAGACCAAAAGACGTATATCTGTCCTTGACCCAGTCTTTTATACCATACAAAACATCATACCATCACTCAAGTGAAATTGTCTTCTAATTGGCTGTTGCTCTGACTCCATTCCCTGCCTCCTCACATTCCCGGATGTCCGATCCCACGTGACCCTTCTTTGTCTCTGAAAAGGAGCACCACGTGGCCTCCTTTCGGGCGCGAAATGGCACACTCGCACACTTCCGGGGCGTGAAACGGCCGATCACGTGACCTCCCGGCACTCTTCCGGAACGAGAAACAGGGAGACCACGTGGCCGCGCCCGCATCTCGGAGCATCACGTGATCATCCTCTGCGCACGCATCGGAGGACCACGTGACCTCCGAACGCTGAGGACGCGCCCACTCAAAAGTTTACCGGTAAGCTATATATATTCTTACAGGACATAGAATACAAGAACAGTCAAGTTATTGATGAACTTATAAAGAAACTGATTAATTCTGGTTGCCACAGTGTAGTAAGGATGTAAATCTAGTGAATAGAGTGAAAGACAGGTTTACAAGAATGTTTCCATGAATGAGACCATTCAGTTATGAGGAAATATTAGAGAATTTGGACATTTCTTTTGGAGGAGAGAGCTAAGGGTGATTTGATACAAGTTTCAAAATCATGAGCATTCAGGGTAGAGTGGATATGGAGAAATCATTTCCATTCATGGATAGATAAAGAACCGGGGGAATTCTGATGTTTTTCAAAAGAAACAAATGTAAGATGAGAAAGAGCTTTTTCACACACCAAATAATTAAGGTATGGAATGCACCATCTTGAAGTAGTTCAATCGAAGCTTTCGAGAGGACAATGGAATGATTGCTAAAATTGGACCAATGTACAGGGTTATGGGTGAAAGCCACGAAATTAGCTACTTATCAAAATGCTTAAAGAGCCAATGCAGACACTATAATACAAGTTGAATCAGTTGTTGTTTTGCAGCCCAAAATCCAGAGTAATAGAGTCATAGAGATGTACAGCACGGAAACAGACCCTTCGGTCCAGATTATCCATGCCAACCAGATGCTGCAAATCCCAGTCAGACTGCCTCTTCTCTCTCTTCTGTTATGCCCCAAAAAAAACCCAACTTGTGAAACAGTGTTGTCATAGTGATAATGGACTAGTAATCTAGAATTCCAGTCTAATGTTCTGGGGAATGGCAAATGGTATAATTTGACTTCAATTTTTACAAGATCTGGAGTTAAACGATTTGCAAGCACATAATCATGGATTGTTGTAAACACTCATTTGGTCCACTAATGTCCTTTAGGGAAAGAACTCTGCTGTTCTAACTTGGTCTGGCTTTCATGTGACTTCATTTGGTTGGCTCATAGCTGGCTTCTGGGCAAATAGAGATGCGCAATAAAGCTGGAAAAATAACATCTGTGAGCAGTTTTGCTCTCCTTATTTAAGGAGATATTATTTCATTGCAGGCAGTTCAGAGAAAGTTCATTAGGAGGATCCCCGAGTATGGAGGGATTGTTTGAAGAGCGAAGACAAAATAAGTTATAACTTTACTCTACTACTTTCAAAAGAATAAGAGGTGTTTTTGTTGAAATATAAAGGATTCATCAGGGTAAATGCTAAGAACTTTAATAACTGTTTGTGGATTGAAAGTATCAGCAATAATTGTTTCTAGAATAAACTGTTCCCTGAAATAAAAGGGCAAGGGCAAACTGTTATAAAAGAACTGAAAGCAATTAGTCATTCCTGGAAAAATAAGGAGTTAAGCTACAGAAACAATCTGTTTTAACAGTTGCTTGATAACTATTTGCCTGTGAAAACGAGCAATTAAAATTGCTTGCACAAGAAGTGAACACAGCTAACACTGAATGTGACAAAGAAGAGAAAAGCCACTCCTGATAAGAAAGTAAGCTACAGACTCAGTGACTTCAGAAGTATCATAAATAGCATCACACCCCAAACTTAATAAGGCATAAAATGCAGTAAAAATTCAGCATAAGGATTCTTCAGCAGCAGAACTCTGTAAAGCAACACTGCCCAAGGATCAAACCCTGGACATTCAGAGACAGATGCTGCTGGTTGGAATCATAGCTAAATTCCACCATTAATCGGTTAATATTAAGTTGGGTTGTAAGGCTTAACTTGCTTACTTGGGGTGCCTTATTTTGGTTGTTACATGCAATAAAGTTTAAGGAATTATTTTAGCATTTGGTTGTGGGTTTTCTTAAGTAACGGAATTAGAGGTAGCTTGTAGTACTTTATATACAACATCATTCATGCCCATCTCAGATTAAATAAATTAAGAACAGCTGCTATGTGCCAACATCTCACATTTATTGATCACTAATGAGCTTTTCTCGTTTCAGCTCAGCCTCCAAAACAGTATTTTTTTATTGTACCCAAGCAATATTCAGTATGTGGCTGATCATTTGTTGGTGTCAATTCTTTTAATCCAGCCATGATCGTGGCTACTAAACTTGTTGTTGTCATTGACATTTGTTGGTGTTCTGTAAGAATCAATTATTGTAATTCAGTTCACATAATTATAAAAAGTTGAAGTTAAGAAAATGCACCTTAAAACACAATTGCCATTAGTATAAAGTAGTTTTATTAGTAGGGGCTCCTCACACTTGTTTTCTGAAATAGGATCATTGAGAGCAAGATACGTAGAATAAAATTACAAGGAATGCATTGCCAATTAGAATATGAAGTTCAACAATACAGTAGTCAAGTTGGCATAAATTTTTCTCTTGGTGTAATGGTAAAGCTGTCAATGATCTATGCTGACACCAATAGTAACCTTTAACTTAATACATAAGACAAAATAAACCATTGTACATGTAAGGAATACAGGTCAGAATTAACTGAGATGCTTGCATTCTGACTATTTTGACAGTGAATTTGTAATATAATTTGTTGCAAAGTTGCATTTGTTGCATATAGTATTAATGTAACTTAATGATTTTTTTGACTGCTTATCTCCTTTATTCTTTCACAGGATGAGGGCATCACTGGCTAGGCAGCATTTATTGCTCACCCCTAATTGCCCAGAGGGCAGTTTAAGAGTCACCACATTGCTGTGAGTCTGGAGCCACATGTTGGCCAGACCGAGGTAAAGATGGCAGTTTCCTTTCCTCAAGGACACTAGTGAACCAGATGGGTTTTTAATCTAATTATCTAATCACAATAATCTGGATGATGCGAGTATAGAAGCTTACCTAACATACTGGGGACCCTTCTTACCCTCAACAACATCCTTATCCACATGAAAGCCTACAATATCTGAGTTCGGAATCTCGTACATAGGTTCCATCAGTAATTGTTCCTGAAATAAAAACATACAAAATTATGCTTCAAAACTGTAACTTTAGCTAGACTTTTATCAAGTTAAAAGATTTTACAGTTAAGTAGTTTTACTTTCATCTTGTTGCAGATAAACATCAGTGTGAACTATTTTATCAATGACTTTCCCTCTATCATAAGAATAGAAGTTGGATTTTTTTTTCTAATCATGGCGCAATCATCAGCATTATTTGCAACTCCTCAGATACTGAAACAGCTTCTGTTCGTATGTAGCAAGACTGGGGCAATATCAAGGCTTGAGCTGATAAATAGCAATAAGATCAGTGTGTCACAAAAGTGCCAAACAATGACCATCTCAAACCAAAGAGAATAAAGCCATCACAAATTGGCTTTCTAAGGTATTGACATTGCTGAAAACCCCACTATCAACATTCTGAGAAGTACCATAGACTCAGCATTAAATACCATGCTACAAGAGCAGGTTGGATGCAAAGGATTCTATCAGAGGTAACTTACCTCCTGACTCCTCAGTGCATGTCCACCTTCTACAAGGTGTAAGTCAGGAGTGTGAAATAATACTTTCCAGTTGCATTGATGGATGCACCTGCAACAATATTTGACACTTGACATTATTCAGGACAAAGTGGTCCATTTGACTGGCATCTTCAACATCATTTCCTTCACCACCAACACACACTGGCAACTGTGCGGACCATCAAACAAGATGCACAGCAATAACTCATCCTTTGATAGCATCTTCAAAACTCATGACTTCTCCCAATGAGCAGATACATAGGAATGCCTTTACCTGCAAGATCTCCAAACCATACAGCATCCTGACTTGCAACCATATTGTTGTCTCTTTAATTTTGTTGGATCCAAATCCTTGAACTCACTTCCTAACAGCACTGTAGGAATATCTATTGCAAGGCTGCAGAAGATCAAGGTGCCAGTTTACTACCACCATCTCCAGGGTAATTAGGGATGGACAATAAATGTTGGCTTACCCAGTGATGCCCACAGCCCAAGAATGATAAAAAAAAGAAATGCATTAACCACAAAAACCAAAATTGAAACACAATATGTGGTTAGTGTTTCAATGCAGTGAATCAAGGAACACAAGATAGTTTATTCCCATCTTTTTAACATATTGTTTCCAATCTTATTCATGACATAAAAGGAATATGGTTTGATTAATGGCAAGAAGTAGAAGTCAGGAAATTTCCAGGTTTGGCATTTCCATCTTGACATTTATTCTAGGGTGAGTGGAGGAAGCAAAAAAGTTCCCTCTCTGATTCATCAGATGGACTGGGAAACACAAGCAACTGAAAAGCTGGCCCAACTACACCAAAATTGGAGGAGTTAAGGAATTGCCTATCCTCACTGTGCAGCCAACTGGAAATGCAGGGTATGGGTTCATTGTCTGTATCCACATTGGTGAAAATAATGGATACATAGAATGGGAGCAGGGATCCAGTTTTGAAGGTACCCAGTCTTGTCAATCCTATGAAAATCCAGTCAGTAGTGAACATTATAATATTCGAGGGACCTCTCAGCTGGTATTGAGGCAGAAGGATACTTTTTGGAGGAGGGGAGGATTAAATTAAAGAGTTCAAGGGGCAAATATAATCCCACACTGACTTTAATGCAGTTATGTTGTTTCACAATTCAGTGAAGAGCACTAATATGATAACAAAGTGTGACATCAGAAGCACAGAAGGATAACTCCTCACTCATTAAAAAATGGTGCTGTAGTTGCACATTACTGAGATAATAGGATCAATACACAATATTAGAGTACCAAATTGATTTTGGAGTTAAGCAGTACTGATGTTACTGGAGAAACTCAATTCCTCCTTTACAGAAAAAAAAATCAGAAAACTCATCCTCGTGTACGTTTCATATTTTGCACTATTTCAAATTAACATTAGTGAAAATTAGAGAGCAGGTTCATTGTTGCTTTATTTGGCTGTTGGTTTGTGATCAGGAAGAATGAATTAAACAGAATAAATGTATCACAATGTGGAAACAAAATCGCGTCTGGCATATGTAGAATAAGGGAGTCAGTCAAAATGTTATATCATATTGGGATCTATGAGGCGTGTTCGCAACATAAGAATGTTTCTGGGATTGAATCTTAAATTTTAAGATGAAAGTAGTACTGTTTAACAGTGCAAAAGTAAAACACTCCTGATGCTGGAAATGTGAAATAACAACGGAAAAAAGGAGGAAATACTCAGCATTTGGGGAAATGGTGGTAACTTGGTAATGTCACTGGGCATGTAAACCATCAGCCCAAGCTAAAGGGACACAGGTTCAATTCTAACTTAAGCTAACTGGTAGAATTTAAATTAATTAATAAAATCTGGAATTGCAAGTTAGTTTCTGTGATGGTGTTTATGATTCTGTCATTGATTGTTGCAAAAAAAAACTACGTGGTTCACTATTGTCCTTTAGGGACAGAAATCTGCTGTTACCAGATCTGCCTGGCATGTGACTCCAGACCAGCAATGTATTGACACCTATCTGCTATTTCCAACAATTTGCCAGCAACATATGCAACTCTTTGAAGAATTAAATTTCCTGACACTCCCAGAAAAGAAAAATCAAATTAGTGTTTCAAGACTGTGTCCTTTCATCCGATGAATTGTTGATGAAATTAAATGATGGAATGTTAACAGTTTCTCTCTCCACTGATGCAAGTTTAGTTGTTGGGCTGATGTCTACCAAAAATTGGCTAAATTTACATTTTGGGGATTTTCATGGAGGGTTTTTCTCCAAAGCAAAGAGGTATTACTTATATCCAAATTTCAGTTAATTCCACCAGTTTCATTTTCCAAATCACATGAAAATAATAGCAATTATTATAGTGACATCATTACTGCTTCTTGTTTTGGTGTTAATGTTCCCTACAGCGATAAACCTGTAAACTTTAAAATGGCAATAACAGATATGCAAAAAGAGAGAAGTCAAAATGAGCTTAAAAATGAAAAGAATTACACTATTCTATTTACTTTATACTGACACTTCAAACATCATATAGCAAACATAGCAGAAGGAAATATCTAACCATGAACTGGCAATCCATCGGAAGTTAAAAGGAAGGCTAAATCTTCATTTCTTGGATCAGTAAATAACTGACAATGAATGACAGGCAATCAGAGAAGTTCTCACTGAAGGGCTAGAAAGGTTAAGAGAATAAAGTCCTTTGATATTTCTGACGATGACCAGGAAGATCCTGAAATTTTCTTTTCCGATTTTAGAAGATCAACTGAAAATTAAAATCAGCTAAAAAGCAAAATTCTGAAAGTTTGGAAATATTTGGAAAGGTATTGATTAATTTTGGATATGCATGGATTTGCAAAGCAAAGGTCATGTCAGATTAACTTCATTGAATATTTTGAGTAGGTAATAGAGAAAGTTGTTGAATAAGGTAATGTGCTTGACATAGTCTAAGTGAACTTTAACAAGGCTTTTGACAGGGGTCACATGGCAGATTTGTTAGAAAAGTAAAAGTCAATGGAAAATAGCAGGATGGATCCAAAAATTACTCAGTGGAAGCAAGTAAGGCTTAATGGTTCTACTCCCAGATTCAAAACTGCAGTTGAGCCCCACATGGACAGAGAAAGCACTTCAGTGATACCCTCAAAGCCTCAGTGGTAAAATACGGCATTCCCACAGGCATCTGGGAATCTTTGGACCAAGACCATCCGAAGTGGAGGAGGACCATCTGGAAAGGTGTCAAGCATTTCAAGATTTGACATCTGGAGAAAGTGGAAGCCAGGCAAAAACAGCAAAAGGAGTGGGCTGCCACACCAATGCACTACCCTTCCCTTCCTGTGCCCACCACCTGTCTCAAGTGTAACAGAGCCTGCGGGAGCCACCCTGGTCTGTACAGACACCTACAGACTCACCCTGAGAACAGGAGAGAGTCATCCTCATCTGCGAGGGACCGCCAATGAATAATGAATTGTTGACAGTTGTTTTGTGACTGGGAGGTTGTTTACAGTTAGGCAGTGCAGGCCTCACTACTCAGACCCAATGTGTATATCTTTGATTAAGATTTAGACGTAGTGGCCATGATTAAGAAGTTTGTAGATGGAAAGAAAATTCATTGTGTGGTTAATAGTGTCAACTGCAGGAAGATAAGCAGTTATATAAGCAGAAGAATGTGGAATAGAATTCAATCCAGAGAAATGTGAGGCAATGCATTTGGGAAGGTAAAGAAAGGGAACAAAAAGTAAATGTTACAATACTGAGAAATATAAAGGACTCTGGACTGCATGCCCTTTGGCATTGTTTGTGTCTGCATTATCTTTAAAAGCCTGTTGTACACCCGGATAAGCATTTTCAGTTCAGAAATGCTCTGTAAAGCTGTTAACATTTGCTCTGGTCATGGCAGACAGGGGGAAATCGGCACCCCACCCAACCTTACGGGGCGGATCCTGCAATCCTGCAGGACGGATGATGCTGATGCAGGACTCCACTTGCCCCAGGATCAGCAGTGGAGGCAGCATCAAGGGTCAAAGGGCCTTTGTTGCATCGTAATGTTCTATGTACACCAGACCATGCCAGTCTGGTCTGAGGTTGCACCCGGGTTAAAGCATGTTTAACCATCTGAAGGAATGCCCAGCACACTCAGAAGAAGGCCTTCTCCATTCTGCTGGTGTAAGTTCTATGCTCTTCTCTCCAATACCTCACACACCAATACAGTCTATCGCTCTCACTACTGTCTGCACCATCTTACCCACTTGCTGTCACCACTCACCCTACACACATATCTGCAAATATAATTTTGCAAATACAAATTCATCCCATAGACTTATATGTGTGTGCGCATGCAGGAGAGTGCACTCATACATGCACATACACATACACACATGCACACGCGCTCTCTCTTTCTCTTTCTCTCATTCTCTCTCTGTCTCCTGCATGTGCACTCACATATAGGTCTATGGGGTGAATTTGTATTTGCAGAATTATATTTGTAGATGCATTCTATTTTGTTCAAAAAATGCATAACCTGCAGGCAGTCAATGAAGGCAATCAATCCATGTAATAATTTGTAAGTTCCACTTTGGAAATTGAACCAGTCTGACTCAAGATTGGAATATGGACAGACTGTAACCTCACACCTTTAATGCATTGTCTGAGCTGAAATGTCACCTTTTTTTTATAAAACCTTAAGTTATCTTGAGAATGTGACTTAAGTAATATGCAAATCTGGGATTTATATATTAATGAACCGAAACCTGCAACCCATTCTAAAAAGTGAAAGACTTATCAACAGTGGAGGATTGTTTAATATATCATTTCAGTTGCATGACACATTATCTTTTGCCATAAATTCTGCCTTATGATACTGCTTCACAACCACCAATGAAGGAGCAGCACTCCGAAAGCTAGTGCTTCCAAATAAATCTTTTGGAGTATAACCTGGTGTTGTAGAGTTTAAAGTTTATCCAACTCAGTCCAACACCAGACCCTCCACATAGAGTCATACAGTCATAGAGATGTACAGCATGGAAATAGACCCTTCCATCCAACCTGTCCATGCCGACCCGATATCCCAACCCAATTTAATCCCTCCTGCCAGCACCCGGCCCATATCCCTCCAAACCTTTCCTATTCATATAGCCATCCAAATGCCTCTTAAATGTTGAAATTGTACCAGCCTCCACCACTTCCTCTGGCAGCTCCTTCCATACATGTACCACCCTCTGTTTGAAAAAGTTGCCCCTTAGGTTTTTTTTATATCTTTCCCCTCTCATCCTAAACCTATACCTTCTAGTTTCGGACTCCCCAACCCCAGGGAAAAGACTTTGTCTATTTACCCTATCCATGCCCCTCATAATTTTGTAAACCTCTATGAGGTCACCCCTCAGTCTCCGATGCTCCAGGGAAAACAGCCCCAGCCTGGTCAGCCTCTCCCTATAGCTCAAATCCTCCAATCCTGGCAACATCCTCGTAAATCTTTTCTGAACCCTTTCAAGTTTCACAACATCTTTCCGATTGGAAGGAGACCAGAATTACATGCAATATTCCAACAGTGGCCTAACCAATGCCCTGTACAGCCACAATATGACCTTCCAACTCCTGTACTCAATACTCCGACCAATAAAAGAAAGCATACTAAACGCATTCTTCACTATCCTATCTACCTGCAATTCCACTTTCAAGGAGCTATGAACCTGCACTCCAAAGTCTCTTTGTTCAACAACACCCCCGAGGACCTTACCATTTAGTATATAAGTCCTGCTAAGATTTGCTTTCCCAGAATGCAGCACCTCGCATTTATCTGAACTAAACTCCATCTGCCATTTCTCAGCCCATTGGCCCATCTGATCAAGATCCTGTTGTAATCTGAGGTATCCCTCTTCGCTGTCCACAACACCTCCAATTTTGGTGTCATCTGCAAACTTACTAACTGTACCTCTTATGTTCGCATTCAAATCATTTATGTAAATGACAAAAAGTAGAGGGCCCAGCACTGATCCTTGTAGCACTCCACTGGTCACAGGCCTCCAGTCTGAAAAACAACCTTCCACTACCACCTTCTGTCTTCTACCTTTGAGCCAGTTCTGTATTCAAATGGCTAGTTCTCTCTGTATTCCATGATCTCTAATCTTGCTAATCAGTCTCTCATGGAGAACCTTGTCAAACGCCTTACTGAAGTCCATATAGATCACATCTACCGCTTTGTCCTCATCAAGCATATCAAGCACAAATCAGCAGTGTAAGGCAATGCAAGGCAGGGATGCTGTCAGCATCTGAGTAAGGTCAGAATGAATGAGTGCTGACAGCAATCAAAGAGCCAGGGGATGCAGTTTGGTCCAGTTCATGAGTTGGTTGTGTCCTTGAGTGCAGTGTTCTTTCTTCAGCATTATAATGAGAGTTGTTGGTGTAGCCAATGTGAAGCATTGAAGTGAAGAGGCATCCTGAAAGTGATCGAAGATGATCCATGAGATTCATAGATGCATTTTAGAGGCTGGCACATGTCAGATGTCAATGTCTATTTATATAAGATGCAAGTGGCCAGTGTCCATGGGGCATGCCCTGAGATGTGGTGTCCTGTTTCTAAAATAGAATTGTTCAGAGCAAATTGCAACCTAAATCCATCATGAACTCACTTGGTTTGCCAAGTTTTCCCAATGTTGGGCTTATTTCGTGAGTTTGGTAACATAGAAATCAGGAGAAGGAGTAGACCATTGACCTTTCGGTCCTGGCCCACTCTCAAAATGATCAGAATTGATCCTCACTCTCAATGCCATTTTTCCACTTTCTTCCCATATCGCTTGATGCATTTAAAATATGAATATAAGATGGGTAGCTGAATATTAATGAGGCAAGTTGGGCTGTTAACAAGGTGTTCAACATGCGTTAATTCCCATCAATAGGCAACTTGTCACTGTCCAACAAGGATCCTGTTCGTCATTTATGAAAAGCATAAAAGATGGCACAAGTTGCTCCCAGTGTCATCACACGTATCACCCATTATGCCACGCATTTGTCTATAGGAAATGATTATGACGAATGAGTTGAATTTCCTCCTTCCATACCATAATTTTTTTATGCTTCTATCAGAGTGTGCATACCAAGTAGTCTGATTAACACACCAATTTAGCACACACACTCCACTAACAACCACTACTTGTATTGATGTAACACGTTTTCATGTAATACATTAAAATATGAAATTATGAAAGTTCATCAAGGTGAACTTATGATAGTTTATCTATCCTACTGAGTAGGGCCGTTGCTTGAGTCTGATGTACTATCTTACAACAGAACTCAAGAAAAACATTCAGGATTCTCTTTGTGGCTGATTATTCAGAGATCTACTTTGACTAGTTTTGAGCTTGGTTCTAAAATATTTAAAATTTTATATCCAAAATCCAACTGCAACCTTAATTCCATACAGGCTATTTAATAGATATTAACTTACCATGATTGACCTCAATCCTCTGGCCCCTGTATTCTTTTCAATTGCTTTACGTGCAATAGCACGCACAGCTGCATCCGTAATAGAAAAGTGACACTGAAATAAAAGGTGTAAAAAGACTTCTGAGAAAACTCCCATATCACTGCTGTCTTGTTATTCAAATAATGTATGTTAATTTTAATTGACATATTGTATCTCATTTTTGGAGGATACTTTTTAAATGCTTGAACATGTATCAGAACAAAAAAGAATAAAATCATTCTAATCTGATATCTATATCATAAAGATAGATTAATTGTCATTGTTACTCGAGAAAGTTGGGCAGGACAATGTAGCTTATTTTTTACATGAGATGAGAAGCTCTGGCAGGTTGGCTGGCAATTTCAGTTAAAACTAAAGAATCTTTGTGCCTGAAATGCAGTATTTTCCAAATAATAATAGTGAAGTCATTTTACAATCAGCAATATAATTTAGGAATTCCCAACCATTAAATAGGTGCACTCATAACAGAAACTTTGTCAAAAGATACTGATGTTCATTAAGCAAAACCTAGATTGAGAGACATATTTCAGAATTTGTGACTTTTCAAATGTAAAGTAAAATTTTCTCATGCAATGAAGAAATGTAATACAGTAAATCCAAATCTTGATAAGATTAGAGGGCTACCAACTAAATAAATAACTGCAGGCTCGACATACTGAATCTGTTCAGCAACTATAAGAGATAATATAGATTTGATAGTGTGTTTCTTTGTGTAGTTATTCAGTTAATATGCACAGTAATTCTATTCTAATTATACATGACCCATTGTCTGTCATAGGCAATGTTTTTAAATATGTATTTCATTTAATGACAAGTGGAAATGAGATCAGAGTACAACAATATAAAAGCATATATTTAGGATTTGCCCAAATAGACTCATTCTCCAAATATCAAGAACCATAATTTCACTGATGTATTCTGATCACTATTGTTAGTCAGCAGTGAGTGGTCTGTTTTAGAAGGGGAATTCAATAGTGACTTGAAACATTTTGTAGTGAGAGAAAGATAGTTACTTTTGTCGATTATATGTCATATGTGCAGGTATCAGTGAATGGAGTACTTTTGATATTGTTGTTTTGTAAGGCATGCAAGGTCCAACTATTAGCAATGGGAGAGCAACTAGATAATCTATGTTAGTGGTCCTCATTGAGGATAAATGTTGATCATAATACTTGGATAAATCCCAGTTTTGTTTCTTTAATTTTGTTGATATGAAGGAACTAAGTATCCTAACTCATCTCTAAAGATCAATGCTTGCTCACACCAGTAGGTACTGTTTGGAGTTAACAACTTGCTTCTGCTTTTACAGTTTAATATCATTGTGGTTTAATAGTTTCAAATTATTGCAAATGTTAGTCACAATTTATTTTCCTCTCAATAAGCTCTCTCTTGCAATGGTAACATGAGGAAACACCCTATCCATGCAGTGAGTGTTTGGAATCTGGAATACAAGGCCTGAAAGCACAATGGAGGTAAGGCCAATTGAGGCTTTCATAAGGAAATTGAATTATTATCTGAAGACGAAAATTTGGCAGGATTGTGAGTAAAAAGGGAAGTGGCATTAGGTGAATTGTTCCTTAGAAGGCCAGCAGACATGATAGGCTAAATGGTATGCCCTACTGTAATCATTCTATGATTCTGAGTCCCAAATTCTGGTAGCACAGAGTTCTGCTTTAAAACAATGCCAATGCTTCTTTTTATCAGCAGCAGACCACTGGCTTGAAACATAATGGCTTATGTAATTGTGATTAATGCCCTTTTTTCTTCAATGTGACCTATACATTCAGATTTAAACCATTCAGTTATTTAATCCTCTGCATCTGTACAGGCCCAGATTCCTTTTCTGTTTTCTGCACATTTTATCCATGTCAAGCAAGTTTCTTCATACCTTATCCATGTCAAACAGCATTTTGTACTGCATTATTATTGCGTTTTGTGGTTCTGTCAGAATACGAACCAACATGTCCTCATTTAAGCTATGTAGTGCAAGAACCACTGGAAATCGTCCTATAAATTCTGGAATCATTCCATATTCGATCAGGTCTCTAGCTTCCACACTCCTAAGCAAATTGTCTCTCTCTTGAGCCTCTTCTTGTACATTCACTCCTGAGGAATTAGCCAGGCCAGATGCTGCCACAGCTCGACGGCCAGCGCCCAGCCTAGATGTTGCACCAAATCCTAGATACTGAGTGAGGAAACAGAATACTTTAATTTCCACTTGCTTTTAGGAGCTTTATTGAACATAGAAAATTCAAACAGATTAAATTGAGAAAATGTTAATGGTAATACTGCCAACAAGACAGACATCGCTGAAAGCTTTCTTTCAGCACACATTAGGGCAAATATATATTTTAAACAATTCCCAAAATATATTTCAAGAGCTAAGAGCTGGTGATTGATTAGCAAGTAGACTCTGTCCTTTGAAACAGGAACATGAGTGGGCCATTCAGCCCCTCAGTTCTGCTAATGATCAAGAATCTATCTTAGCTTTAAACATAACAAGAACACTGTGTCCATAAAATTCCATGGCAAGGATTTAAAATGCTCACAACCCTGAGATGAAATTTGTTGTCATCTCAGTCTCAAATTGGCACCCCTTAATTCTGAGACTATGCCCTGTGGTCCTTGACTCTCCCATGAAGTGAAATATCTCTCAGCATTTTCCCTGTCAAGACCTTTAAGAATCTATACGTTTTCATGAGATCATCTGTCATTCTTCTCAATTCCAATGACTGGATTTCCAACCTGTTTAACTTTAGCTCTTAAAATCTCTCCACACCAGGGGCCATTCTAGTGAACCTTTTCTCAACTGCCTCCAATAAAACTATATCTTTCATTAAAACCACTCACAGCATTGTAGATATGGTCTCACCAGCACCTTGTCCAGCTGCAATGAGACTTCCCCACTCTTATACTCCATCTCCTTTGATACAAGGACCAATATCCCATTAGTATTCCTGATTAATGGTGTACTTGTGTGCTAGTTTTCTGCATATTATGGACAAGTACCCCAAGTCCTTTGTGTTGCATTTTGGGGTGGCATTGCTAATTAGAAATGGTATAACGGCTGCAGAAAGGAAGTTTGAGGGGGATCTGCCTTTGGAGGTAGTATGGGCTGAAGTCAGAAATAGGAAAGGTGCAGTCACCTTGTTGGGTGTTTACTATAGGCCCCCCAATAGCAGCAGAGATGTGGAGGAACAGATTGGGAAACAGATTTTGGAAAGGTGCAGAAGCCACAGGGTCGTAGTCATGGGTGACTTCAACTTCCCAAATATTGATTGGAAGCTCTTTAGATCAAGTAGATTGGATGGGGCGGTGTTTGTGCAGTGTGTCCAGGAAGCTTTTCTAACTCAGTATGTAGATTGTCCAACCAGAGGGGAGGCCATATTGGATTTGGTACTCGGTAATGAGCCAGGACAAGTGATGGGCTTGTTAGTGGGTGAACATTTTGGTGATGGTGACCACAATTCTGTGACTTTCACCTTGGTCATGGAGAGAGATAGGTGCGCACAACAGGGTAGATTTTACAATTGGGGGAAGGGAAATTATGATGCTGTAAGACAGGATTTGAGGAGCATAAGTTGGGGGCATAGGCTGTCAGGGAAAGATGTGGTGGAAATGTGGAACTTTTTCAAGGAGCAGATACGACGCGTCCTTGATATGTATGTACCTATCAGGCAGGAAAGAAATGGTCGTGTGAGGGAGCCTTGGTTGACGAGGGAGGTTGAATGTCTAGTAAAGAGGAAGAAAGAGGCTTACATAAGGTTGAGGAAACAGGGTTCAGACAGAGCAGTGGAGGGATACAGGGTAGCCAGAAGGGACCTGAAGAAAGGGATTAGGAGAGCTAAGAGAGGGCATGAAAAATCCTTGGCGGATAGGATCAAGGATAACCCCAAGGCATTTTATGCGTATGTGAGAAACATGAGAATGACGAGAACGAGGGTAGGTCCGATCAAGGACAGTAGTGGGAGATTGTGTATTGAGTCGGAACAGATAGGAGAGGTCTTGAACAAGTACTTTTCTTCAGTATTTACGAACGAGAGGGACCGTATTGTTGAAGAGGAGAGTGTGAAACGGACTGGTAAGCTAGAAGAGATACTTGTTAGGAAGGAAGATGTGTTGGACATTTTGAACAACTTGAGGATAGACAAGTCCCCCGGGCCTGACGGGATATATCCTAGGATTATGTGGGAAGCAAGAGAGGAAATTGCAGTACCGTTGGCAATGATCTTTTCGTCTTCACTGTCAACGGGGGTGGTACCAGGGGACTGAAGAGTAGCGAATGTTGTGCCCCTGTTCAAAAAAGGGAATAGGGATAACCCCAGGAATTACAGGCCAGTTAGTCTTACTTCTGTGGTAGGCAAAGTAATGGAAAGGGTACTGAGGGATAGGATGTATGAGTATCTGGAAAGACACTGCTTGATTAGGGACAGCCAGCACGGATTTGTGAAGGGTAGGTCTTGCCTTGCAAGTCTTATTGAATTCTTTGAGGAGGTGACCAAGCATGTGGATGAGGGTAGAGCAGTGGATGTAGTGTACATGGATTTTAGTAAGGCATTTGATAAGGTTCCCCATGGTAGGCTTATGCGGAAAGCCAAGAGGCATGGGATAGAGGGAAACTTGGCCAATTGGATTGAAAACTGGCTAACTGGTCGAAGTCAGAGAGTGGTGGTAGATGGTAAATATTCAGCCTGGAGCCCAGTTACAAGTGGAGTTCCGCAGGGATCAGTTCTGGGTCCTCTGCTGTTTGTAATTTTTATTAATGACTTGGATGAGGGAGTCGAAGGGTGGGTCAGTAAATTTGCAGATGATACGAAGATTGGTGGAGTTGTGGACAGTGAGGAGGGCTGTTGTCGGCTGCAAAGGGACTTGGATATGATGCAGAGCTGGGCTGAGGAGTGGCAGATGGAGTTCAACCCTGCCAAGCGTGAGGTTGTCCATTTTGGAAGAACAAATAAGAATGCGGAATATAGGGTTAACGGTAGAGTTCTTAGTCAGGTGGAGGAACAGAGGGATCTTGGGGTCTATGTACATAGATCTTTGAAAGTTGCCACTCAGGTGGATAGAGCTTGTAAGAAGGCCTATGGTGTATTAGCGTTCATTAGCAGAGGGATTGAATTCAAGAGTCGTGAAGTGATGTTGCAGCTGTACAGGACTTTGGTTAGGCCACATTTGGAGTACTGTGTGCAGTTCTGGTCGCCTCACTTTAGGAAAGATGTGGAAGCTTTGGAGAGGGTGCAGAGAAGATTTACCAGGATGTTGCCTGGAATGGAGAATAGGTCGTACGAGGACAGGTTGAGAGTTCTCGGCCTTTTCTCGTTGGAACGGCGAAGGATGAGGGGTGACTTGATAGAGGTTTATAAGATGATCAGAGGAATAGATAGAGTAGACAGTCAGAAACTTTTTCCCCGGGTACAACAGAGTATTACAAGGGGACATAAATTTAAGGTGAAGGGTGGAAGGTATAGGGGAGATGTCAGGGGTGGGTTCTTTACCCAGAGAGTGGTGGGGGCATGGAATGCGCTGCCCGTGGCAGTGGTAGAGTCAGAATTATTGACGACCTTTAAGCGGCAATTGGATAGGTACATGGATGGGTGCTTAATCTAGGATAGATGTTCGGCACAACATCGTGGGCCGAAGGGCCTGTTCTGTGCTGTATTGTTCTATGTTCTATGTATATTTTTCTTGCAAGCATAAGAGCTAGAATATGAACTCAGCTGAATATATTCTGCAACATAAGTGGTTATTCTATCAGTCGGAATACATTATCAGTAGTGTCACATGATGGCATGATCACCTGCAACTGGGGTATGAGAAAACGCTCTAATATACAAAACCACATCTTTGTGTGGGAAAAGATCTGTCACCCTACCAACCCACAAAAGGCCCACGAAAACACTATTGGCCAAACTGTACCAAAACACCCAGAATGATTCAGCAAGGACCAAGCAGGCTGACAAGCGAAACTAGACAGCACTCACAGACAAGGGAATACACTTAAAGCACCCACTAAATAATGACAGAACACCACAGCTATCCCAAAGCCTTGAGGGCAGTTTCACAACCCAGCAATACCAAAGCCACACAAAGAGCAAGTCAGACAGAGAGGCACCAGCAAGGGCACTACTCCCAGGACAAGACAATGGAAGTACCTCACCAATTCAGAGGAAACGTTAGCACCTATCTGCGAAGAGGAATGGAAGCTCCGGACCCATCGACACTGTCAGAATGTTGCTTTGTGTAGAAAATTAGGACATTCCTCCGATAACTGTTTTCTGATTAGCATAATTATAACTAGATTACTCCATTTCCAGATACATTGTATTTTCCCCATTTCTAATTAGCCTTATTGTACAGGATTATTATAAAAGCTGGCTTCATCCTCAGCTTGGGGAAGAGAAATTCTCAGCTATCTGGGCAGACTGTCTGTGCTGTTTCACCTTAGTCAATTTCTCTTCCAGCTATATTGCTTGTAATAAACAGCATGTCAATTTCACCCCATCTGGTTTGTGTGGTCTCCATTGGGAAATTTTTCAGACACTTTGTAAGTAAATATAAATTGTTAATAGTGCTCACTAGAATGGCTTCCATTCTTCATCCGTCAATCAGAAAGCTGCTAATCTGTCAGTGAGAAAACAAGTTGGAAGAGGGTGCAACTATTGCCATTGTTCACCTGCATTGTGACAGGAAACCTACTGTTGTGTATGGCTTCCTTCAAGCCTGAAGTCATCTAGTTTGGGCTAGGATATCCACCTTTTTGAACTAACTTCAAGAATCTCACCTCAACTTATTGTATTAGTGCAACAACTTGCCAATTAACAGAACATAACTGCCAATACTGCACAGATTGTCAGAAGTTCTTTAGCTTCAGGTCTGTCTCCTACAAGCTTCTTCTTTACCCTAACCAATTCCAAGTGATATCATTATAATAGATGGTGCTTACAGCATTCAACCAACGAGTAATAATTTCAGACTTACATGGGCAGCATGGTGGCACAGTGGTTAGCACTGCTGCCTCACAGCGCCAGAGGCCTGGGTTCAATTCCCGCCTCAGGCATCAGTGTGTGGAGTTTGCACATTTTCCCCGTGTCTGCGTGGGTTTCCTCCGGGTGCTCTGGTTTCCTCCCACAGTCCAAAGATGTGCAGGTTAGGTGAATTGGCCATGCTAAATTGCCTGTAGCATTAGGTGAATGGGGTAAATGTAGGGGAATGAGTTTGGGTGGGTTGCTCTTCAGAGGGTCAGTGTGGACTTGTTGGGCCGAAGGGCCTGTTTCCACACTAAGTAATTTAATCTAATATGTCAAGTGCTTCACGACTGTCAAGCTTACACAGCGTTTTTCTTATTTTGCGAGAATAGGAGATTCTCTCAATAATTATGTTTTGATTTTTGGGAGATACATTTTGTTTTTGATGGCTATTTATCACTCTCACTAACTTAATTAATAGATGATGGGGTCAGTTGGTTGAGTTGGCTGAACACCTGGTTTATAATGAAGAGTGACGCCAATACAATGGGTTCAATTCCTGCACTAGTGGACGTTACTGTGAAGCACTCTCCTTCTCAACCTCTCCCCTCACCTAAGGTATGGTGACTCTCAGATTAAATCACCACCAGATGTCTCTCTCTCATGAGAGCAGCCCTAAAGCAGACTATAATAACTTTACCTTTACGACTTTATTAGGTGATGTAGCCGCATAGTATCAATTTTGTATCAGTGTAATATTCAGAGTAATTTATTAACTGTCAATAATAATGAATTCATCAATAAATATAAGGCCACAAGAAAGCATTAACCTCTCAGATAGCATGTTCTTTTTCATTTTCAACAAAAGTTTTTAAAGAATAATTGACACAAACTTCAACATACTAACAGTTATCATCCTAAATCAATTTCCACAAATTAGTGAGGTCTCAGCTAATGCATTTCCAGCACATATTTTGAAAGTAGGATCATTTTAACCAGGCAGTTACTTCCCTTTATTTTAGCTGCATCTCAGATCTCAATCCCAGATTTAATTTTAGTGTTATTCATTACAGCAGGATCCATATTTTCTTCAAGTATTGTCGCTCTTGAACCAATGCACCTTTGAACTAAATATTCCACATACATTTGCAAGGAATTTGTTACTACAATAATTTAAAGTTTACTTGGATCCCAGTAAGGTGTGTGCTTGTATTTTATTAACACATTAAAACTGTTCCCTCTCCACCTCAGCCTCCTTCCCCTCTTGGAATTCTCCACCTTTCTTCACAAGTCTCTTTCAGCCATCTCCTCATCTCCCATTTCCACCCATACCCCACAATGCTCCCTGAACCTTGACCCATTTGATAGAACTCCCAGACTTGGCAAATGGCTGCACCTAATCCTAGACTCAGTTAATGATCTCTCCTGATCATGATCTGGGGTAAATGTTTCCCTGGTAATTCCCTCATTGCTATCACTTACATACCCTACTCATGGCTCCTACATTCCAAGGTTTCTTCTCTCCTGTGTTTGTTGCCAGTAGGTTTAATGGTTAGCCTATCAGCAGAAAGTATAAGCTACAGCCAGCATGAGGTTGAAGGAGTCACTGCTCACTATTTCAATCCATACAATTTAACGGGGCAAATTTTCTCTGATTGATTGCACTCATGAGTGAATTTATCAGAGTGAGGTGGGATCTCTCAGGAGTGGATTTGCCCAACACACCCACGTACTTTGAGAATTGTTGCCCAGACATCAATGCTGAGTGCATTTGTTCTGATGAGCATAAGGTGAAAAACTTCAGCAACATGCCTCTCTTTTCAACTATGTTCAAGTTATTTACAACCAGCAACTGCTCGTTAATATTAAGCATTAAGAATTCTCAGAATATTAAAGATAATCTTTTCAAAATGTTATAAATTTCATGGCAAGTACTTGGTAGAATATTTTGGTAAATTTATTTTTAATAATAGGTTTTATTTAATTATGGCTAGCAACTCAGGTAGGGCTTCCTATTCCTGTGTGGAGGAAATGCCACCTCTAGCCAATTAGTGGCTAAATGGTTGCAAGGCAACTGGTGCTTTCTTTGATGAGCTATCAGCATGATGACTTACTGACAAATGTGAATGGCAGGGGTAGTCTTAGGTGTGGCTGCTTTTGAAGAAGGTTTTGAGCATCAGATGCAACACAGGCATAGAATGGCAAGTTTGGGAGTTTGGCTAGTGTGGAAGCTCACTGCAGTGTGGGAAAGAGATGTATTTTTGCATTGCTGAACCCATTTGAAGTGCACTGGGAGCCAGAACATGCACTCAGTTTGGGAAAAAAAATCAGTAAAAGTGATAAAAACAAGAGTTTGAGGAGCTGATTGGTTGTTAAATGCTTAATATAATGAACTGTGTAAAATGCTTCCTTAAGGATACTTGAGTTAGGGAACATTTATGAATAGAAAACACTAAAACTTTAACAGATACCTAATAGAGTTACCCGATTAATTAAGGAGTGTATAATCTTCAGTTCTAATTGAGATCAACATTTAATAGACACAGCAAAATTGTGGTTAAGAATAGAAATTCATGCGATTGATTAAATTAATAAATTACATTCAACTAATTAGCAAACAGACAATGGTGGGACAGGCATTGTTTTGAAGCAGTGAGTGTGGGAGCTTCTGGAGTCAGAGTCATAGAAACAGACCTTTCAATCCAAATCATCCATGCTCTCCAAGTTTCCCAAACTAAAGTAGTCCCACTTGTCTGCATTTGCCCATGTTCCTTTAAACCTTTTCTATTCATGTACCTATCCAAATGTCAGGTAAAGCAGGCAATTATGGAAGCCTTGGACTTAGCATCATGCAGAGCTGTGAGACATCAGTTCAAAAAGTGGAAGACAGATGGTAGGATCAGTTTCGTAGAAGGTCATTTTAAGAAACTAAGGCAAAAAGAGACAAGGGTTCCAGTGTTTGTATTCTGAGTTACCATCCAATGGAATGCCTTTATCTGACGGGGTCAGTGTGTTTTTGTGGAATCTAACTTCTCTTCGGTCTTTAACAAAATGGCACATAAAACAAAAGAAGGTCTTAATTAGAGAAACAACCTAGAGCACCGACTGTTGAATGTAAGGGCAAAGAAATACATGAGTCACTGCACATGCCATCTAGAAGAGAAGAGAAAAGGTTAATCTTGTGTCAGAGAAAAGTAGACCAAGGGACAACAGATAAATATATTTTGTTTCTTATAGCAATTTGAAAGCACTCTCACCAAACATATTTGCAATTACTACCTGATGGATCCCGAAGACTCAGTGTGAGGACTCCACCCTCTGGAGTCCAGCCCCCTTATATTGATCTTAGTGCTAAACCTAAATCTTAAACCTGTGAATAATCTGTTTTAGATATTATATAGGCTGTGAGAATTACTCTGGTAGAATCATAAGACTTATCAAACAATTTACCAAGAATGTTGGAAAGAACATTTAGTATGGCAGAGTTAAGAATGGACCTTTTCATTTTTCCTCCTGCTGATTACTCTGTCTAATCCATTAAAAGCGCCTGAACCAACAAAGAGAATGTTGGTGGTGTCTACTGGAATGGTATCTGTACGATATCTCTTGGAGCTCTTTTCTGGGACATTTACGATCGTTCCTTCCATGATTTTCAACAAACCCTGAAAAAAAAAGTACCAGTATAATATTCCCCATTGCAGGCCCTTAACATTGCAATTCAGGTTATCTGCACTTTGTATTGCAAATCACAATATTGAAGAGCTATTAAGATACCTTGTAAGCCCAAATGATAAAACTAACAAACACGTGAGCAATTGTTACTTTGTTAATTTTCCAGGGTCCAGAGGTTTCTTTCTCAACTGCTCCCAGGTTTTGACATGGATGAAGCAGCAGTCTGTTACTTCCGTACATAGCTCTGGTGTGTGTATTATATGAAGAATATTGAGAAACTGAGGAAGGTTCCTGGATTTACTCGGATGATTTACTGGAATGATACCAGAACAGAGGTTCCATCTATCATGAAAGATTGAATATCGTGGGATGTTTTTCTCCAGAAAGGAGAAAACCGAGGTATAAATTATGAGTTAATTCAAAAACAGAGGTAGTAAGTCTCAGATAATCACCAATGAATCCAATATGGAATTCAGAAGAGTTTGTCAACTCTACACTGAGGAAACAAAGCAGAGACTGAGTGACCGCGTCACAAAACATCGACATTCTGTCCATGTAAAATGACCTTGAATTTCCATATTCTCGCCACCTTGTTCGGCTGAGTTAAGAAATTCTCTGATTCAGGCTAACTGTCTCATCATGAAAAGCTTTCTTATTACTCACCTGCTGCACACCTTCTCCTCCTACATCACGAAGCTGGTGTATTCCTGGAACTGCTCCAATCTTATCCACTTCATCAAGAAACACAATTCCTGATGGCATAAAAGAGACATAAATAAATATTCAAAAACAGTACTATCTCAATATGAAACACTAACATTATAACTTGCAGTACTACATGCATTGAGTTTGACTCCTTCGTTACAGGCAATGACCCCTGTGATGTTCAGCTTCCAATGCTGACATTGAGAAATAAGTTAATGACTTAATTTAGTCCTTCTAAATGTTTCACTGTTACTTGTGGCATATCGATGAACAAGAACTGAAAATTTGAGCACTGGCAGCCAGTGAACAAGTTCCTAGCCATGCAGGACTATTGCAAGGGTTATCGGTAAGACAGAGGGGAAGAGGATGAGAAAGGAGAAATTAGGCAGAAATGGATTGAGAGAGAGTTTGGGAATAAGTAGGCCTTCCCTTCTTTCCTGTTTCAAATCTATTACATGAAGTGAACATTGCACTGCATTTTACATGATAGCAAGATCCCCGAAATTAAATACTCTTAAAGGTATAATGAACTTTATATACAGTCCATCAGCAAACTCCTAGTACTCTCAATTGCCAACCTAACATTTTATGGAGTGAAAGTAAAAATACAGCAATTGGGTACTCATTCTGTGCTGGGACCGTCTGGCACGTAATATCAGTAGGCATCCAAAACATGTGTCAGAAATAGATATTGGTCTGTTTGCATAAACAATAAATGAGACCAATGCTTGTTTGTCATCATTATACCTATTTTCTAACCAACTTGCTCAGCAATGTTATTACACACCTCTGAAACAAGTGGGACTTGAACCCAGGCCTCCTGACTCTAAGGTAAGGATACTACCATTGAGCCATAAGAGTGCTTTTAGAAGGTAGGACTTAAACCCAGACCTGCTGGTGGAGAGTAGAGACTCCATCAATGCATCACAAGAATGGTCAATGGTATTACACACCTCAGGAACGGGTGGAACTTGATTGGTCCCCTGGTGCAGAGGCATGGACATTACTGCAGTAGCACCATTTTTTATAAAAAGTTGTTTGCAACTGATCACAGCTGGGGTTACCGATGCTGCTGGTAGCTATTTGTGGGACCTGATTGTCAAATCGACAATTTTTAACGGCACAACTAAAGTCAAGTTGCCAACCCTCCTGTAACCAATTATTAATCTCCAGGACAGTGCTGCAAGGAAATTTAATGAAAAATAATAATTGGAGTGTTAAACAATTTTATTTTCATTTTCTTTGAGCATTTTTGTTTATGAGTTAAAATATAATGTTGTTCAAGGAAATAAAGGTTGTTTGACAGACGATAATAATCTAATTGCATCCTAAAAAGTTCATATGCTTTCCAGTTGCTATAGGAAAATGTGTGGAGGTGGCAGTGTTGGACTGGGGTGGTCAAAGTTAGAAGTCACACCACACCAGGTTATAGTTCAACAGGTTTATTTGAAATCACAAGACTTCATATGACGAAGGAATGGGCTTGAAAACTTCTGATTTCAAATAAACCCGTGCAGTTACAACATGGTGTTGTGTGACTTCTGACTATGGGAAAATGTGGTTACAATAAAAAAATGTATGATGGGCTGGCCAACAGCAGGATATTGGGATGTGTGCAATAAATTCTCCAAGAATACATCCAACCAGAGTTAGCAACCCTCTTCTGAAGGCTGCTGCCTTAAATGTAGATATTTTTACTTTATCCTAATCTGAAATTAGATCAATAGATAACTCAACCCAATCAACTGCCCACTCTACATCAGGCTTAGAAACACAGGAACAACCACTGTTTAGAATTTGCAGCCTGCACCACTATTCAATCAGGTCTGGATCTACCTGTGATATAACCCCACTTATCTGCCCTTGGTGCCTTTGGTTAAAAGAATCTCTCAACTGCAGCACGGTAGCTCAATGGTTAGCACTGTTACCTCACAGTGCCAGGGACCCAGGTTCAATTTTACCCTTGGGTGACCATCAAATGTTTGCACATTTGCCTGGTGTCAGTGTGGATTTCCTCCCACAGTCCAAAGACGTGCAGGTTAGCTAGATTGGCCAAGCTAAATTGTCCATAGTGTCTAGAAATGTGCAGGCTCAGTGGATTAGCTATGGGAAATGCAAGGATATTGTAGAGGTTGGATTTGGTTGGGATGCTCTTTGGAGGGCTGGCGTAGACTTGATGGGCTGACTGGCCTGCTTCCATACTGTAGGGATTCTATGATTCTAATTGCGGATTTAAAATTAATGATTTATTGAACATCACTTCTCCTTTGCAGAAGATAATTCCAAACTTCTAACATCCTTTTCTGTGCCAAAGTATTTCCACTTTTCACTCCTAAGGATGTCTGGTTGTGAGGTTTAGACTGTGATCCCCACCTTAAACATTCCAACCAAAAGGAATACATCAAAAACAAACTATTGCAGATGCAGGAAATTTTAATAAAAAGGTTGGAAGTATTCATCAGGTCAGGTGGCATCTATAGAGAGTTAACTGGTGGCATTCCCCATCCCTGGTGTGGCACAAGTACATTTCACAGCCTTGAATGGCAGTGTGCTCCCTTCAAAAGCTGGTATTTAGAATGAACCTCTACATGCAGATAAGTGTGGAATCATCACTGATTTTGTATTCTCATAAGCTGGGTGTAAGGGCCTCTAGTCCTCACTACCTATCCTCCCACACATGTCTATGCCCTATGCATGCCACCTCATGCTGAATCTTCCAACCATTCTGGCTTCTCATGCCCCATGCATGCTAAGCAATACTCCTCCACTCACCCCCAATTCCTGTGATACTCCAAATCAGTACTTTCATACCTATTGATTTACTATATTGAGACAATGAATCTTATTATTACAATAGGATACATACACAAGAAGCTTTTTAGAAAGAGTTTTCTAAAAAGCTATTTATTCATAACTTTTCAAAATGCTAAATAGTCCTTTCAGCACAGGGAAATAAAAGCACTGATCATCCAGACCTTTTAAAGTTCCAGGCACTTGAAATCTCTTTTAACTTCTGTAAATAAAAATTATGCAATTGATAGAAGAGGTCAGAACCAAAGCTGTCAATGAAGCATTGTTTTCCACAGGGAGACTATAAGACCATAAGAAAGAGGAACAGGAGAAGGCAATTCAGCCACTCGAGCGTGTTCCAAATTCAGTCTGCTTCTCCGCCCTTTCCCCACCACCTTTGATTCAGCTACTGAGCAAGAATCTATCTATCCTCCCTTAATGTACAGAAGGACTCTGCTCCCTCAGCTCTTGTAGTAAGTAGTTTCAAAGACTCACAATCCTCTGAGAGATGAAATTCCTCCTCATCTTGGTCTTAAATTAGCACCCCTTAATTCTGAGACTATACTCTCTGGTCCAAGATCCACCCATGATGGGAAACATCCTCTCAGCATTTATCTTCAGGGTTCAGTAATTTCAGCACTCAAGTAGATCTCTGGGCTCTCAGGCAAGATTTACTATGCATTTTCGGAGCATAGCTTGGCATTGCAAGCATGAAGAGCCATTACTGAAATGAGTAGAGAGGTATAGCCTGGTATGGGGCATTTGGTTCATTGGGAGAATGGGTGGAAGTTGTGCAAGGCATTGGAGGATGGGTAAGTGAGCATAATGTGCTGTGGGATATGAAGGATGGTAGGGATATATGGAGTTGGAAACCCAAATTTAGAACCCACCTGCCATTTTAAAGGGTTCATGGTTCAACAAAAATCTACACCATTCACTCTGTTTTCTCCACAGATGTTGCCTGACTGTTCACTAGAAATAGTTCCTATCTATCCCATTTTCCCCATTAATATCATGAAAATTTGGATCAATCACTTCTCCTTCAAAGTTCCTGGCAATAGAATACAAGGTTGTGTAACCGCCCAACAAAATGTATGATAAATCCGCCACCCTGACTCTCCCCTGTCAATTCTATGAAGGGGGAGGATGTTGAGAACAGTGGGAGATGGGAGTAATATCACTCTGTTTGGGGTGAGGAGAAAGTGTGGCAGGGTTGAGTTGAGAAATGGGGCTCTGGTTAGCGAGTGATTAGCGAGTAGGGGGAAGGATAGTTGGTTGATCAGTGGTGAATTGATAGGGGGATGTCAGTTTAACAGTTTCCCAGAAATTAGAGAAGATTTTAAATCCTCAAACCTTTGCTGGGTATTTATGAAGTTCAAGTCAGTCAGCACCCTTTGAATTTTCTGATTTAATGGACTCTTTCAGAGGGTTTCAGGGTTCCAGACCCATCCACAAATTCAGCTTCCTGGCCCATTCCCATGGAGACAGCGGTATTACAGATTCCACGTGTTTCTTTGCACAACTTCAGGCTATGCTTATCCATCAGCTGTCCAGGAGAAAGTGAGGACTGCAGATGCTGGAAATCAAAGTCAAAAAGTGTGGTGCTGGAAAAGCACAGCCGGTCAGGCAGCATCTGAGGGCCAATCCTGATGAAGAGCTTATGCTCAAAATGTTGATTCTCCTGCTCTTCATATGCTGCCTGACAGTCTGTACTTTTCCAGCGCCATACTTTTTGACTCCATCTGCTATCTGACCATTAGCATTATATGCTGAAAATGTGTTGCTGGTTAAAGCACAGCAGGTCAGGCAGCATCCAAGGAACAGGAAATTCGACGTTTCGGGCCAGAGCCCTTAGCATTAATGGCCCATTTTGGTGGGAGGTTGCAGTGCTAACGTGTCTCACCTCTTAAATGTCCTAACATACATTACAATTATACATAACAATGAAGGAGTGTTCATCTGCATAATTTAGGTAAGAAGGATGTTGAGATTCTATCATATGTTACTGATTATGATTTATTTGTCCTGAATTGATAATACCAATCTTAAAAGTTTAATCTTTACATATTTATATATTTAAATAGCTTTGTAAACATCGTAACACTTGTTAATCAATAATCTCACTTTGAATATTGTATAACAATGAAAAGTGAGCAACAATATAATCATTACCATTCAAACAAAATTGAGCAGATGTGTTTTCAGGAAAAATAAAGGAATTGTATATGTCTTCTGTTGCTTAATGTGAATAATTGGTCATGTTTAAACCAATAAGCTTAATCTTTTTTTGGAGAGGTTCAGTAACAGAGTGTGATGTACTTTGTGGCAAAAATAAGAATGATGATACCTTGTTGAGCTCTTGCAACACTGAAGTTTGCATTCTGCAGTAACTTAGCAATAACCGATTCAATATCTTCACCAACATATCCAGCTTGTGTTAGACAAGTACAGTCACAGATAGCAAATGGTACATCCAAGCACTTGGCTAAAGTCTGAGCCAACAATGTTTTCCCTATGAAAACACAACAAAAGATTTGACAGTGAAATAAAGCTATCAATAAATAAGAACATTTCATAAATAAGAAAATCTCTTTGGAGATGCAGCTGGTTAGAATGTCTTGTGATCTATTCCCACAATCTGCTTATAAAGATTGCAGAATTCCTTTCTCATTCCCAATGCTTAACCAAGACCTCCAGTGCAACATCAGGCAAGCTTGGCACATACACCTGGCCATCATCTGCCAATGTTACAA
Source organism: Hemiscyllium ocellatum (assembly GCF_020745735.1). NCBI lineage: Eukaryota > Metazoa > Chordata > Chondrichthyes > Orectolobiformes > Hemiscylliidae > Hemiscyllium > Hemiscyllium ocellatum. The sequence continues at coordinate 51,660,581 of NC_083402.1, forward strand.
CTTTTAAACATGATTTATGCCTAAAGTTCCACTTGAAACTACAATGCTCCCCACCCACATATTAAATAAGTATGAGCTTTCTTTAAATACTTCAATCCATTCCCCATATCAGGCTTCCCCCTGCTGTGTGCAGCAGACTGGCTGCCATAATGCTAGTTATATGAAACAATCATTAGATTTTGCTGAAGTCTCTGGCCATAGTCTGAAAATATCTGATTTTGGAAGCAAGCAATCTCAAGTCTGGTTAATGTTTTTGGATGGTAGACTAATTGGTTTATGATAAAGCTCTTGATTTTATTGAATGAATGATTTTATTGTCATGTGTATTTTACAGTGAGAGAAACAGTAAAATACAGAGAAAAGCTTTTCTACTGTTGTCATGATCCAGCACCATTTTGAATAGTTTTAAGATTAAGAAAACAATAGAAAGATATAGCACAAAGAGTGCAACCATTCTCAGACAGCTCATCATCAAAGATGCTTGTGCCACCATCCCTGCTCCACTGCCTCACTGCCATCTACACCAGACCCAAATAATATTGAAGCCACTACTCTTCAGGTACCATCTTTCACTGCTGGCCTGATTCTCCTCCACCACTGCCTTGCTGGCCCCTACACCCGGCACACCAATGTCAGAGTTGCATCTTGCGCCACTGGGCCAATCTCATCAATATCGCTGTGATATCCTTCCATCACCACCAGTATCAGACTCAAACGGCAATGAAGTTACCAATCCTCAGGCGTCATCTTTCACTGCTGGCCTACCTCACTGATGTCGCCTCTGCCAATGAAGCAGCCGTCGATTCCAGTGCCAGGTCCCGTGCTCACCTGATTGTAGCACTGGGAAAATTAAATCTCTCCACATATCATTCTAACAAAGGTATGACTGATTTATTTCAATTAGGTTACTGTCTTAGATAAACAGATGACAAAGTAGTTTAATAGGAGCATAATAATTTATTTGTGACTAAAATTATGAGTAAATGTTGACCTACTGTGACATTGCAAAGAAATGAAAGTGGTAAGATTTAATTTCAGTCCTGATGTGAAACTGGAAATGACATTTTGCCTTGGATTATTCTTTCCAATATTTACTTCTGAAATTGTAAATTCAGATTCCATTCTTTGAGCATGTAGATAATCTGACATTTCTGGGAATGCTGCACTATGTTTTAAATGAAATGTTAAAAAGTTGTCCATCAATAAATTCCAATGATTTGAATTTTTATGAAAAATCCTCACAACACCATTCAAAATACAACAGGAAGTCAATACAACATGCTTCCCTCAATTATACCATCAAAAGCAGATTAATAGATCATTCTTCTCAGTTCTGATCTGGGATGTTACCAGGTTCAAAGTGATTGCTTTGCTTACACTCCAAAGTAATTAACTGGATGTGAAACTTTTCCATTGCTAGGAGTGTGATGACACCCATACAAATGCAATGTTTTCAAGGTACATGCCAGATTGATTTTTATTCAAGCTTGATGTTAACCTACATTTACAGGCAAATATCTTTACGCTACGTTGAGCCCACTGAAACAAAAGATAACATTCAACTGATAGCATAATTAGAAATGTATTTCTGAAACTAATGAAAGTCCATCATACCTGAGCCAGTGGGACCAAGCAGTATGATATTACTTTTGTCTAGATGAACAGAGTCATGATCAGAGTCAAATTTCTTGCGGAAACCTTTCCTTGATAGTGAATGTTGCGATAAATAAGGTGAGGGTGAAATCAATCCTGTTAATTGAAGCAGTTCTGTTGGAAAGATATAGATGAGTACTTGTGTAAAAAAAATTTGTAGCAATGCTTTTCATGTTGCTTTGATATTCTGGCAAAAAAATCCTCAATCTAGCAATGAATCTATAAATGAAGTATAAGATGGAATTATAAATTAAATTTTTGTTGGGTATGGTGAGATGCTCAATTGCATAATCTATAGAAGCAAGCACTGAAAATGCAGTATTAACACATGCACATTCATTGTTTTGTAGGCATTAAACTGATTCAACTTGCTAGTCCCTGTTATCACAGTGTGTATTCACTGTGACATGTACTGCAGATTGGAGCTGCATATCTGCAAGGCACTCAATATCACAAGTGACGTGCTACGTAAGTGCATAACCAGAAAGCATGTTGCAGCTGAAGTAAATGATGGAGAGTCCTTTGTGACCAGATTTTGTGGACTAATGATCTGAAGAATAGCACAACATTCAACAGGACAGGCACAAGGGTTTTCTCACACTGTGCTTGAGACTTTGGTACAGGTCATAGAAATGACGAGAGACATTCTGCATTTGCAGGTGGACAGAAAGTATTTGAGGCATGTGGCCAGTGGGCAATGGGAGCAAGTAGCAAAGCTCAATGCAAGCAGTATAGTTCTTAGAATATGAACATGACAATTTTTTAAAAAATCTGGTATTTGTGCAATAGAGAGAGCAAAACTCAAATGGGATATCTTACTACTAACCTCATCATCCAATCAAGTCACTTGACCTTGTCACTCATCCAACAATAATCTTTATCAATAAAGATTCGTTCCCAATATTTATATGTTCTGATGTACCAGTCATACACGCAGCAATCCTCATACTCTTGATTCACAGCTCACACATACTGACAGTTGTTCAATCAGATCAACTAAACATAAAGCAGATGACTCACTACCACACTACAAGCTGAATTTTCTGTTTTTTCAGATAAATTCAAGCTGTTTCATGTTTAGTGGAGTGACTCTTGCCGTGAGGCTGAGTGAGTTTTCTTACCGAATCTTACAAAACTTGCCTCATTAATTTACTGTTGTCAGCTGCATGGTGAGTGTCATGTCTGATTTCCACCCCATCTTACCACGTGCTGTTACCAGAACAATGCATCGCACACTGGACCAGAACTGAATGGCAACCCTGGCACAGGTGTCATCTTTAAAAACCCGTTGTGCACCTGGAAATGCCCAGGAAAGGACATACACAGTCAACGGTAGTGCCCTGCAGAGTGTTGCCGAATAAAGACACCTGGGGGTTCAGGTGCACACATCCTTGAAAGTGGAGTCACAGGTTGACAGGGAAATACCCTGGCAGTCCAGAGGTGCCCTGCAGGGTTTTTGGCATTTGCCCTGGACATGGCAGACATGGGGAAATTGACAACCTATTTTGTGAACTGGAGCTCCTGCTGGATGGGGAAGTGCACTGGGGGAACTTCCTCTTCCTCCAAAACCAACATGGCCAGCCTGGTTCAAGTTTGCCACCTGGGTAAAGCAGTCTGAGCCAACTGAAAGAAAGCCCAGCAATTTAGGAAGTATGTTACTAGCCTTCTCCATACTGCCAGCAGAAGTGCTTCCTACTGTCCAATACCACACAGTCACTCTATCTCTGCTACTGTACTCACCTCCCACCCGGGTCAATACTCTACCACTCTTGTTGCCTGCAACATCTTCCCCACTCTTCCTCACCCACGCTAATCCCTGGCACCACTAATCCTGGAATCCCTCTGCACTGACTAATCACTCACATCTCTCCTCCTCCACAAACATTAAGAGCTGTGCCATCCATTTTCATCTTCTTCTCTTTCATTACATGTGTAAATCAGCCCACCATCAGCCTGAAAAGGTAAAGATGGATTCTGCATTGGCAGTCCTTTGGTTCCTCATCTCATAACTGAAAACGATCCTGACCATCCTCAGCAAGAACTGGACTAGTATTGGAAACTGCCCTTGACTTACTGCTCCAAAGCCCCTGAGTGAAGGCTATACCGTTGACTTGACTGAGGCCTGCAGAAAACTATGACTTTACTTTAGATAAACGTGAGGTGTTGCAGTTAGGCCAAGGCAAACCAGGAAAGGACATACACAGTCAATGACCTGCAGAGTGTTGCCGAACAAAGACACCTGGGGGTTCAGGTGCATACTTCCTTGAAAGTGGAGTCACAGGTTGACAGGATAATGAAGAAGGCATTTGACATGTTTGCCTTCATTAGGCAGAACATTGGGTAGGAGTTCAGATGTCATGTTGCTGGTGAACAAGACATTGGTGAGGCCACTTTTAGAATACTATGTACAATTCTCATCGCTCTTCTAGAAGAAGGACTTCAGAGGGTGCAGAAAACAGTTACAAGAATGATGCCAGGACTGGAGGGTTTGAGTTATAGTGACATGCTGAATAGGCTGGGGCATTTTTCCCAATAAGATTCCACCCTATTCTCTATCTTGCAGGGCACTTGTTGATGTGGGAAATTCCAAAACGGGAGCAGCAGCTTAACATAACATCTGTTATGATCTGTCTGTTTGTGTGATGGAATGTTGCACAATACTGTTTTGAGACCTTATATGGCTGTGTAGTGCATAAAAAAAAGATGGGGCCCAATTTAACCCCAATGCACTAGCAGTAGAAGCAGCATCCCCTTTTATAGTGATCAGGAACAAGTCATTTTCTTTCCTTTCCTTTCATGAGTTGTGAGTTCATGAATGCCCTGCCAGTAGCAGTGGTGAACTCTCCCTCTTTATGGTCATTTAAGCGGGCATTGGATAAGCATATGGAGGTTATTGGGCTAGTGTAGGTTAGGTAGACTTTGGTCGGCGAAACATCGAGGGCCGAAGGGCCTGTACTGCGCTGTATTTTTCTATGTTCTATGTTCTATGTAACCTTTACTGTCACCCTGGACTAATTAGTTAATACATTCTCAAAATTAAATCTGAGTCATGCTTTTCTAATGTAACTACAAAGCTTTTTAATTTAAATGTCTCAAACAAAGCTGATTAAAAGTTTATTGATTTTGCTGAGGCCAATTATTAATTTTACTATATTAAAGATCAAAAACCCCAAATGAAACTTGCCTTTAGATGAGCTGGCGTATCTATTACTGTACACATCAGTGTGGTGTATGATTTCAGAAGGAATGTTGTTGTTAAGTCGTTTGTAGTGATTGTAGACAGCCACTGAGAGAACTTTCTTAGCTTCATGTTGACCAACAACATATTGATCCAAAAATTTATGGATCTGAAACCGAAGATATTTAACAAATTTATACAGCTATCAAATACTAGGCCATTAAACTGGAAGCCAGATGCAAATCTGCGATGGAAGTTAAATTCTGTGGATGCTGGAAATGTGAAACCAGCACAGAGAATGCTGGAGAAACTCAGCAGGTCTGGCAACATCTGTGGAAAGAGAAACAATGTTAACGTTTTGAGTCAGGCAAAACCCTTCTTCAGAAACCCCTTTGAACAAAACTAGAAATATCAGAAACATAAAGATCAATCAAAATTTAACAGCTGCAAGATAAATAATGTATTTACTCCATTTCACACTTTAGTGATTGGAACTAGGTGGATTTTATTGACCATGAGATCCTTGTTTGGGGTTGTTAACCTGGGCCAAACAGGGAGTCCCGGCTGAAAGATATTAACAGGGGATTCAGAGAGTCTCCTGACTTCAAGGACAAACTCTGAGCAGGCTGGCCACAGCCAGTGTACTGTGCACATCTAAGTAAAGGGTGATATGGTGACAGGACACCGGCTTCTCCATAGTTATTTCAAATCAGCCAGTCAAAATAACTCGCTGTCTATCTGCTAGATGGAGAAGCTTGTGGAAGGCTCCAGATAGGACCTGCTATTGAAAAACAATGGGATTAGTGAACAGAATGTCTTTTTTTTCATGATAATTAACACATACATAACATAGATGGGGCAGAAATGGATAGAACTGTCATATTGCCTCCTTCAATCATCACCAGCTGGCTTCCCACTTTGGACCAGCATAAACACCAGGAGTTAGCAGACATACTCCAATGAACTAAAGTTCAAATAGAACAACACATAAAATAAAACTATGCTGCTTACTTCCTTTGGTGTCGGCAGATTCATTTGACATTCACTTTTATCAGTTGTGTACAACAATTCCACATCTTTGTAGCTGTTTGCAGGAGATTCCTTTGATTTCACCATCAAAAAAAAGTGTTGGCAGTTTTTGCATTTTACAAATGGTGTGGAATCTAGAAGGAGACAAAAACACTTCAATACAGTATGGCATGGTCTGGATTTCAGTTTTGGTAAAGTTATACTATTCAATGCTATCCCTTGGAGGAAGATGCTAAAAAGGATTTAGCAATCTATGTGGCATGGATTTCCACTTTTTCAATTGTCAGACTGAATGTAGTGCCAAGTCAAGGGCATCTCCTGGCACTGAGTATCAATGATCTTATTAACTGGGCCAAGCATCTAATCATAGTGAAGTATTCCCACAGGTGGAATATCAGGAAGTGAAGCAAGCTTTTTTATACTTGTAGTTATGCATGTGAACATTAAAAAAAGTAAAAACATGTAAATTTTGTTTTCATAAGAGAAATTAACAGTAATTATGAACTTAGTGTGGCAGGTATATCTCAGTTACAACACAAGTAATGGAATATTACATTGTCAAGGGTTTTTAATAGCGTGAGTACAGATGTACATGTGGAAGTTCTTGTCAGTTCATTGATTCCTACTTGATTGCTTACAAGGGAACTTTCAGCAGTGCACACTGTAGCGAAATATAGAATAACCACCAAAGATTTCTGGATTCCTGCATTGATCCGTGCATGCATGGATTCCATTTTTGCTGCAGATTTAGACAGGAAATGACACTGAATGCTAACAGTTTCACTGTCATTAACATTCCAAGATTTAGGTCATTGCAAAATGCAGAACATTGCGCTTATGGAAAGAATAGTTGTAAATCTGAGGGTTGGGAACAGCAAAGAGCCATCAAAATGTTAATAAAAAGAGTAAAGTAGCCAAGGAATACAAATTAAGAGTGTAAGAGCTTTTACAAATATAAAAGAAAAGTTGCCATGGTCTTACTGACCGTAGGACTGCTCTCTCATTGTAGAAAGATAACTAGTTTAACCCAAGGGAGAGGTTGAGAAGGAGAATTTTTCATGGTAACATCAGCCAGTTTGGGAATTGAACCTGCACTGTTGGTGTCACTCTGCATCATAACCAACTATCCAGCCAACTGGGCACTTCCTTAAGCTTAAACACATGAAGTTCCGGAACTCTCCAACAAACTCTCCATGGGCGGCACAGTGGCACAGTGGTTAGCACTGCTGCCTCTCAGCGCCAGAGACCCGGATTCAATTCCCGACTCAGGCGACTGACTGTGTGGAGTTTGCACATTCTCCCCGTGTCTGTGTGGGTTTCCTCCGGGTGCTCTGGTTTCCTCCCACAATCCAAAGATGTGCGGGTCAGGTGAATTGGCCATGCTAAATTGCCTGTAGTGTTAGGTAAAGGGGTAAATGTAGGGGAATGGGTGGGTTGCGCTTCGGCGGGTCAGTGTGGACTTGTTGGGCTGAAGGGCCTGTTTCCACACTGTAAGTCATCTAATCTAATCAAACTTCGAGGCACCATAATTCACCATCCTCGGTCACATAACAATCTAAATAAATAAAAATTGCACTAAAGCCAGACTTCAAAATTGTTATTTTTAAAAAATAAATCATCATAGCTACAGAAATACTTACTGGTTAATTGTTGCATTTGTACACATAGAAAATCCACTGGTTACAAATTCAAAAACCAGAAACCCCAAATCACAACAAATAAGATGAAAAAACTCTACATGCATATCCAACAATTTACATCACTGTACTAAATTAACAATGTACAATTTCACAAATATTTGTGGCAGGTCAGAAGACTGATCGGAATGTAAAAAGCAATAAAGATTTGGAGAAAATTAGAGTATGATACAAAGCTAGAAATATGAAAACAGGTATCAACAGTCTATAGATGTGTTATAAATCTTTTGTAGCTTGATTTTACATCTGAGAGTTTGAGTTCAAGACAGGATGGTTGAACAGAAGACAAAGTCAAGAACTGTCATCAAATTTCTGTAAAATTCTATTGAATTAAATACAACTGTATATGGTTATCTGAGAGGTACCAGATTCACAGCTTCTTGTTAGATTGTTCAGAGATGATTATCCACAAATGCTATGCTTTCACTCAAGTTCAAAGCTAATTTTTTTTATCAATCTCCCACCTTCAATATATCTACCTCTCTGACTCACTTCATTCACACTGTGCTAATTATCCCAGCTGTCTGGATGGCTGGTTTGCAATGCAGAGGAACCTGGCATAAAATTCACAAAGAGGGGGAAAACAACAACAATGAACCCTCTGTCGGATGTGGTGAGAATGGGGGGTGGGAGGTGGGTTTTCCCAAAGCTACGCAGAAAGTAGACTCTGCTGGGCTTTCTTGGCTATGGACCTGGTTTGAGGGAGCAGGTGAGATTCTCCACCAGGTGGACACCAAGACATTCGGTGCTCTTCACGATCTCCACGGGGGAGCCGTCAATGTCCAGTGAAGAGTGGTCGCTCCATGCCCCCCTGAAGTCAACAACATCGCTTTCGTCTTGTCCACATTCAGAGACAGGTTGTTTGCTCTGCATCAGTCCGTTAGCCACTGCACCTCCTCTCTGTATGCTGACTTGTCTTTCCTGGTAATGAGTCCCACTACAGTCATATCATCAGTGAACTTATATGATCCAAGCTGTGCATTGCTGCACAGTCATGAATAGGAAGAGTTGAGGGATATGGGCCATGTGTTGACAAATGGGACTAGATTAGGTTAGGATATTTGGTCAGCATGGACAAGTTGTACTGAAGGGTCTGTTTCTGTGCTGTATAAGTCTATGACTCTGTGACTCTATGGCCTGCTTTCTGTGGCTGAGGAAATCCTCCCATAGACATCGTGGCTCCAGACCCTCCAGAGGAACCTTCATTGCCAGAAGAAAATTTAAGCGTATATCAAGAACAACACCAGGAAATTTTCATTGCACTCATCAACTTAATTAACGCCTCGCACTCTGGAATGTGAGATTCTGTGGATTGTGCTCTAAAGTTTTGAATGTCCAAGAAACCTCTTCATAATCCTGCAACTACTTCCTGATTCCTACTTCTTGCATGGAAAATCTGAAACAGAACATCTTCAAAATCCAGACTTGTGACAAACAAGACTGATAGTCCCCAGAGTATTTAAAATCTATATGACAGTGACTTTTTACCTCATCAAAGTCCAACTGACCTCTCATGTGAGCATTAACTACCTCCTAGATTTAACTTTGGTTACCTTCATGCCAAGATAAACTGACCACCACAGAAACACGATCTACAGTTCACAGATAATTGCAGTACCTTTGCCCACTGAGCTCCAAGTTTACGAGCCACTTCTGATCTCTTCAATTCTGCATTTAAGAAACAAGCCTGTTCCTCAACATTCCATAACAAAATTCATAGCAGCCCACTTCTGATCAGTATTTCACCTCTCATACATATTGAAGAACAATGTCTGGAATAATTTGCTCACGTAAGAGTCATAGAGCTATAGAATAGTCGTGCATGGAAACAAACCCTTCAGTCCAACTTGTCCATGCTGACCTGATTAATCTAGTCTCAATTGCCAGCATTTGGCCCATCTCCCTTTAAACCCTCCTGATTCATATACCCATTCAAATAACTTTTAAATGCAGTACCAGCCTCCTCCACCTCTTCTGGCAGCTCATTCCATACACACACCACCCTTTGCAGGAAAAAGTTGCCCTTTTGGTCCCTTTTAAATCTTTATCCTCTTACCTTAAACCTATACCCTCCAGCTTTGGACTCGCCTATCCTGGGAAAAAGATGTTGACTATTTACATATCCATGTCCCTCATGATTTTATAAACCTCTATAAGGTCACCCCTCAGTCTCCGATGCTCCAGGAAGATTGATCCCAGTCTATTCAGCCTCTGCTTATAACTCAAACTCTCCATCCTCAGCTACATTCCTTTAAATCTTTTCAGAACTCTTTCAACTTTATCATACATACCTACTTCCTACACATAGTCAATACATCTCTCTAGAAGCCACCATTGACAAGAAGATTCAACTTGTAAGCCAGCTACAGCAATGAATGCATGACAACAAAGACTTCCATAAGTTAATATAAGTCCTTGAGTATTTAGCAGTTGTCATTTCCACAGTGCTTTACAGAGTTGTTTATTTAAAATAATGATGAAAAAGGTTAGACCAGATCTAAAAAGTTGAAGTTATAAATTGGGGAAAGGCCAATTTTGATGGTATTAGGCAAGAACTTTTGAAAGCTGATGGGGGCAGATGTTCGCGGGTGAAGGGATGGCTGGAAAATGGGAAGCCTTCAGAAGTGACATCAGAGAAAGTATATTCCTGTTAGGGTGAAAGAGAGTGATCACAGTCAGGGAGTGATCACGTTCAGAGAGTGATCACATTCAGAGAGTGGTAGGTATAGGGAATGCTGGATGACTAAAGAAATTGACAGTTTGGTTAAGAAAGAGAAGGAAGCACGGTGCTGGGTCCTCTACTTTTTGTCATTTGCATCAATGATTTGGATGAGAGCATAAGAGGTACAGTTAGAAAGTTTGCAGATGACATCAAAATTGGAGGTGTAGAGGACAGAGAAGAGGGTTACCTCAGATTACAACAGGATCTGGACCAGATGGGCCAATGGACTGAGAAGTGGCAGACGGAGTTCAATTTAGATAAATGCTGCATTTTGGGAAAGCAAATCTTAGCAGGATTTATACACTTAATGATAAGGTCCTGGGGAGTGTTGCTGAACAAAGAGACCTTGGAGTGCAGGTTCATAGCTCCTTGAAAGTGGAGTTGCAGGTAGATAGGATAATGAAAAAGGCGTTTGGTATGCTTTCCTTTATTGGTTAGAGTATTGAGTACAGGAGTTGGGAGGTCATGTTGCAGCTGTACAGGGCATTGGTCAGGCCACAATTGGAATATTGCGTGCAATTCTAGTCTCCTTCCTATCGGAAAGATGTTGTGAAACTTGAAAGGGTTCAGAAAAGATTTACAAGGATGGTGCCAGGGTTGGAGGATTTGAGCTATGGTGAGAGGCTGAACAGGCTGGGGTTGTTTTCCCTGGAGCGTCAGAGGCTGAGGGGTAATCTTATAGAGGTTTACAAAATTATGAGGGGCATGGATAGGATAAATAGGCAAAGTCTTTTCCCTTGAGTTGGGACGTCCAGGACTAGAGGGCATAGGTTTAGGGTGAGAGGGAAAAGACATAATGAGACCTATGGGGCAACTTTTTCACAAAGAGAGTGGCATGTGAATGGAATGAGCTGCCAGAGGAAGTGGTGGAGGGTGGTACAATTGCAACATTTAAGAGGCATTTGGGTGGGTATATGAATAGGAAGGGTTTGGAGGGATATGGGCCGGGTGCTGGCAGGAGGGACTAGATTAAGTTGGGATATCTGGTCGGTTTGGACGGGTTGGACCGCAAGGTCTGTTTCCGTGCTGTACATCTCTATGACTCTGTAAAAGTGCAAGAGAAATTCTATTAGGAAATTGCTAGGTTTGTATGTTGGCTATATATCCCAATGTTATAATTGGTCATTATATGTCCTAGGGCTAGGAAAAGAGTAGCAAGGGCTGAATGGGAGAAGCAGAGGGACTGAACAAAGAGACTTGCAGAAGGGTCAGAGATGACAGGTCTCAGCGTGGACAGAATGTATTAGCCAATTTACTCATGGTAAGATTGCACAAACAGCAATGAAATAAATGGCGGATCATGTTTTTTAAGACACTGATTAAAGGATAAATACTGACAAAGACAATGAAAGAATTCTTCTTTTTTTTAAATAATTCCATGAGATATTTTATCAAGATCTTACGCAATATTAGGAAAATAGATGGTGTGTGGTGCACGTCCAACAAGCAATGAACATGCTTATGCCACCCAATATATAGAATACTTATCTGCAAAAATTACTTTTATTTTTACAAGATCTTACACAATGTTTGGAGTTAGCCGGGTTGATCGGCAACAATGATAGCACAGCAGACTCAACAGTACAAACTACTTTTCCTAGACTTACAAGTGACGGCCTCCATGAGCATACTTTGACTTCCACATTTTGGACAGCATAACTTCTCATTTCTTTTCCCAAAAGACTTTTTTATCTGTTGATATGTTACCTTCATTCCATTTTTATGAGTATCCTGTTAAAATGAATTGAAAACACAAAGTAACTCTGATTTTACCTCAGAATATGAATCAGGTGAGCACAGAGTAAGGCAGCTGGGTGGTACACATAATTTTAACATCCAGGGTCTCATTTCTCTTTGTTTGATGATCTGCCCTCATGTTCATGTTGGAACTTGAATGATCTCCCCCCATTTTATATCAAAGAGAGAGAATTTACCTCATAAACGGTGGTTGCAGCCCTGGCTTCCACTTACTATGGGAAGAATGCTTTGTAATATTTTGGAAAAACAGATAGGCAGAAGGGTATGTCAAAGTTAACCAACAAGGTCATTGCCACCAGCATTATTGCAGGATCTGACGTTTCATGTCCAAAAAAAGTTCAACAACATTTTCAAAGCAGGAAGGCAGGGTTGAGGATATTGTTCTTTATATCACCAGCTGTCTCAACAGCACAGGATGACACTGCTTTCTGTCTCTTCTCAGTACCAGTTTGAATATTTCCTTCCCCATCATGTAATATCACACACAGTCAGAACTTCCTTTTGTATTCACCTGCTGACATTCATTTAGTTATGTCTATTCCACACATTCACAATCTACAGGAGACCCGAATATCGCCTCCTTTCTTCACAATTGATTCAGTAATTTCACCTCTCGTTTTGTACAGAGGAGTGAGCAAGGTGAGAAGAACCCTAAGATAGGCAATCTGCATCACCAAGAGGAGCTGGTGAGGTAATGACTCAGAACAGTCTGGAAGGTAGAGGAAACATAGGCAAGATAAGGATGAAGTTTAGCAAGGTTAGGTTGAATATATTTTAAAACAAGAAGCCTGAGGAATAAGGCAAATATGCTGAAGGCACAGATGAGTATTTCGGAGTTTAGCTGTGACCACAACTTGGCTGGTAGATGAGCAGGTCTGGCAATGCAACATTATTGTTTTTTGGGTTTTCAGGTGAGTTAGCAGGGGATCTCAATATTGATTATGAAATCAATTATAGCAGTGAGGATGGATGAGGTCTTGGAAGAATCATCAAATTTGGCCGTTTAGTGGAAGTAAAAATACAAATTGAGCAAATACATGCTGTTGAGTGTGTACGTTTTGCAACAAACAATCAGGGAGAGGTTTGAATATATGATGAATTTTCAGAAAAGCTTAAGAATAATAATACAATAGAGTATGGGATTTTAACAGCTCAAGTATTAATTGAGTTACTGTGCAAGGTAAAGATACAGTAAAGTTCTTCAATTGCATCTGCGACCATTTTATTTTGGTTGTATGTACAAAGCGCAACAAGAGAGGGGGAATGTTCTAGAATGAGCTGGCTGGAGGGTGAACTGTGAGGAGGATTCAGAGGTGCTTCAGTGTGATTTGGACAAGTTGAGTGATTAGGCAAATGCATTGCAGATGAAGTATAGTGTGAATAAATGTGCGCTTATCCTTTCTGGCCACAAAAACAGGAAGGCAAGTTATTTTCTGAATGGGGATAGATTGGGAAAGGGACAATGAAACCAGTATTTCCCTGTATGTCTATTGTTGAAACTATTCTAATTCCATTTTCCTGCACTTGGCCCATAGCCTTACATAGTTTTTGAATATTTCGAGTGTTTCTGCCTCTAACATTTCAGTGGTAAATTCCAGATTCCCACCATCGTCTGAATGAAAGCTTTTCCTCACATCCCTCTAAACCTTGGGCTGCTAACGTTAAACCTGTTCACTGGCCCTTTGATGCACAGAAAAAAAATGGCAACTCAAAGGGCTTATCATAAAAATACAAAAAGAATAGAACTAGGCAATAAATTGAACAACTTGAATTACAAATTGAAGTCAGGACCAAAGCTATATTTAAACAAGAGGATAGTATGGAATAACGGGTTGACTATACCTCAATGCTCGAAATAGCTTGAGGAGCATGTATGTGAGGAACTGTGTCTGTGTCATTAGATCACATAGAACTGGGGTTCGAGTCTGTAAGATTTCAAAGGTTGTCTTTATTCTCAGACCTTGTATGATGCTAAGTTTAATAATGCCTACTAATATAGTTTTACAAGAGTGTAAGCCTGATCTAACAGCAGTTAGTGTGACAATTAAAGAAAATAGGGATTGAGATAAAGTGATATGGACACAGAGTGGACACAACAATTAGGATTACTATCTGTGTGAATGTTCACTACAAACTCTGACCATATGGTAATTTCTATATAACAGCACAGCTTAATAGTGAAGGAAAAGGAGAGTCCTATTTTGTGGGATTTTCTAGGTGAATTGCTTAAAATTTCAGCATAAAAGAAGAGAAAGAATTTAAGAAGATAATAAAACCAGATACCCCTTATGTATCAAGATTGTACCAGCAAAAGGTAAAATATAAAATCACTGTCATACCTTTTTGTTCCATGGATTACCTTTATCACAGTCTTCATCCTTTTTGCTAAATATAGGAGTTACGGAAAATGTTCTCATTGGGCTACATGCTGGCTTATGGATCAGTTCGCAAGATGTTGCTGCTATGGCTAGAAGTTTGGTAGCAGGCACTAAAACTTGGCAGGCTATGAATAACAAAAGATTGAAGCACTCAGAGCGTGTCTTCTGTTCATTTTGAGTCTAGGAGCCTCAACATTAAGTTGTTTTTTTTCTTTTGAACAAATGTCTTAAACCTTGATTTTTAACCTAGAGCAGGAACTGGAAGGATAGGAGTGAAGCAGGAGGCAAATGCCCCCTTCCAAAGCCTTAGACACATAAATCATAACTTTGTATCCTCCCCGATGGAGAGTTTAGGGGCAGTGGACATTTAATTGGGCTGGACTGTGGTGGTTGGGAACCTAATTACCTTTAAAGCACCACACTAATTAAATCCAGTGCAAGAAAGCTCATGGCCAGTCTTCCCACGCAAACAACAATTAAGGCCCTTACATTTGCAATTGATGCCCACTTAAGAGCTTCATTCTGCTGCCCATCAACAAGCAGTGGGTTGGTCATACATCTAGCATGACAAACTAAGCTGGGCATATTTACTGCTGGGGCCCCAAGGGTGCTGGTTTTTTATTCAATGGTACTCAGTGCCTGAAAGGACAAGCAACAAGAAGGATGGGTGGAAGGACATTGCTGAAAGCCACCTTGCTGAAAGCCTCCTCCATCCTTCCCAAATACCTTTACCCTGTGACACTGTACCAAGTTGGAGCCTTCCTTGATCAAAGCCAGTGTGGGCCCAGCACCGATCCTTATGGCACTCCACTGGTCACAGGCATCCAATGTGAAAAAAAAAATCTCCACCACCACCCTCTGTCTTCTACCTTTGAGCCAGTTCTGAATCCAAATGGCTAGTTCTCCCTTTATTGCATGAGACCTAACCTTGCTAATCAGTCTCCCATGAGGAACCTTGTCAAATACCTCACTGAAGTCCATATAGATCACATCTACAGCTGTGCCCTCATCAATCCTCTGTTACTTCTTCAAAAACCTCAATCAAGTTTGTGAAACATGAGTTCCCACGCACAAAGCCATGTTGACTATCTCTAATCAGTCCTTGCCTTTCCAAGTACATGTATATCCTGTCCTTCAGGATTCCCTCTAACAACTTGCCCACCACCAACGTCAGGCTCACTGGTCTATAGTTCCCTAGCTTGTCCTTACCACCTTTCTTAAATAGTGGCACTATGTTAGCCAACATCCAGTCTTCCGGCACCTCACTTGTAACTATTGATGGTAACAAATGTCTCAGTAAGAGGCCCAGCAACACTTCTCTAGCTTCCCACAGAGTTCTAGGGAACACATGATCAGGTCCTGGCAAAGTATCCACTTTCAAGACATCTAGCACTTCCTCCTCTGTAATATGGACATTTTTCAAGATGTCACCATTTATTTCCTTCCATTTTATATCCTGCATGTCCTTTTTCACAGTAAACACTGATGGAAAATACTCGTTTAGTATGTCCCCCATCGCCTGCAGCTCCACACGAAGGCTACATGTTATTCCAGTACTGATAGGGATAAAGCATTGGTCAGTTCTGAAACTATTTAAAGAGTAATTTGCCTGATATTGCAATTAATTGTATTCATATCAAGAAAGTTTTAATTATAGTAAACATAAGAGACTAGAACTGGTGCAGATCAAAACCGACTTTACATAAATCACTATGGAATTGAGCTAAAGGGAGAGGTTGAGTAGGCTAGGGATGTTTTCCCTGGAGTGTCGGAGGCCAAGGGTGACCTTGTAAAGGTTTATAAAATTATGAGGGGCATGGATAGGATAAATAGACAAAGTCTATTCCCTGTGGTGGGGGAATCCAGACCTAGAGGGCATAGATTTAGGATGAGAGGGGAAAGATATAAAAGAGACCTCAGGGGCAACTTTTTCACGCAGAGAGTGGTACGTATATGGAATGAGCTGCCAGGGGAAGTACAATTGCAACATTTAAGAGGCATCTGGATGGGTATATGAATAGGAAGGGTTTGGAGGGATATGGGCCGGGTGCTGACAGGTGGGACTAGATTGGGTTGGGATATCTGGTCAGCATGGACGAGATGGACTGAAGGGTCTGTTTCCGTGCTGTACATCTCTATGAATGAGGACGTTACATAGAGATTTTACCTACCAGAAGAAGAGAGAAGTCTGACTAATGCTCCTGTGCTGTAACTATTCTATAATTCTGTTATAGAGGATGCTTTTGTATTATATAAAGGATTGCAGTCTCCTTAACTCCACCTTACACTCTGGGACACTTCCTACACATGTTAGCTTTGGTCATAATAAGTATGCATAACAAGTCAGAGATCACAGGAGTAGTTTCCATCTAAACAACGGTAAAGCATGAAATGTCAGTTTTGCAAGCAAATTAATAGTAAACGGTACAGATGATCAACACGACTCTGCCATCTCGTCATTATTAGAATTGACAAACAAAACCAAAAGGACGGGATTCTAAACTACCTTTTGCTCCAACTGCGATGATTCCAAACATCATCACCTGCTGTTAGGATCTCCCTATATTTGATGTTGTGACGGAGCTTTCAAAGCCATGGATTTAGCCATTGACAGCAGGAAGGAAAAAGAAAGACTCAGCACCAAAACAGGGTGAAAGACGTTTTCAGCGGCGTGGCTGTCAACGTAAACAAACGAATATGCCCCATCCTGTAGCACATGTTGCGTCAGCTCACTGAAAAACACAGACTCACACATCTATGTACATGATGCGCAGATACTTATCAAAAACACATCTCAGTCCTGAGACCGAACAGGCCATTCTTCCTAATGGGATTCTGTTCTGCTTGATTCCTCTCAGTTTACGTTCAAATGTGATAATGCAGCGATTCCGATAAGAGTTGTGAAACTTCCCAAAGGCTTCATTTGACCGCTTCCATCCAACCTGAACAGCTCCTGCTCTAGCATTTACTGATTCTGGGAACAAACCGCTAGAATACTACAGTTTAAAACTGTCCAATCGTTTAATAAGGACATTGATAGTATTGCTGGATTTAAGCGATAAACTTTAAATACAAATTAAACAATCTGTAAACGTGTTAGCAATTATTACACACGTTTGAGTAGGCTTTATATATTCTACAAAGAATACAAATGTTAAGTAGAAGTTTGTAGAAATTGTATGTGCCACTGTTTATGTGACATGATTTTAGGGGCGGCACAGTTATTGTTGATAACTGGATCCTCAGCTGTCCTTGTTAAAAACAAATATTATTGGAGTTCACTGCTCAGGCTGTCTCCCAATGCTGAGATGATTTCTCAAAGCCAGTGTCACTCATGTTGTCATTTGGGCTATCATACAGTAACAAACTTAACAAAAAATTTCATTATTATTAGTTTATTTTCAACTACCTTTTAGCAATCACCGAGTGATGGGGCTTGAGAACTAACCTTGGGTTTCTGCTAACCTTGGACTGATATACAAAGGAGGAAAAGTGAGGACTGCAGATGCTAGAGATCAGAGTCGAGAGTGTAGTGCTGGAAAAGCACAGCAGGTCAGGCAGCAATCGAGAAGCAGGAGAATCAACGTTTCGGCCTTAAGCCTTTGATGTATATTGGACCAGTTTCGAGTTTTAAGTTAATTTGAAGAATGAGAGACAAACTTTTTGAAACAAAGATTCTTAGGGGACTTGATAGGGTGAATATGGAAAGGTTGTTTCTCTCGGTAGGATAGTCTAAAACCAGTGGACATAATATCAGAATAAGTGGTTGGACATTTAAGACAGAAATTAGGAGAAATTTATTCTCTCAGAAATTAGTGAATCTGTGGAACCCGTTACCACATAGTGCTGTTATAGAGAGTCACAGAGCAGGGAAACAGACTTCAGTCCAACTCATCCATGTGCAGGAGACATCCCAATCTGACCTAGTTCCATTTGCCAGCATTTAGCCTGTATGCCTCTAAACCCTCCCTTTTCATGTACCCATCCAGATGCCACTTAAATGTTGAGGGTGGTTTGTTAAATATATTCCCTTACTAATACGTAAGGGAATCCATAAGACAATAAGACATAGGAGTCTTATTCTGCCCATTGAGTATACCCTCCCAGTTAATCAGAGCAGAGTATTTCAACTCCAATTACCCTCACTTCCCCGTAGCCCTTAATTCCTTGTGAGATTAAGAATTTATCAATCTCTGCCTTGAAGACATTTAACATCCCTGATTCCACTGCGCTCTGTGGCAACGAATTCCACAGGCCCACCACTCTCTGGCTGGAGAAATGTCTTCTCATTTCCACTCTAAATTGACCCCCTCTAATTCTAAGACTGTGCCCATGGGTCCTAGTATTCCCACCTAATGGAAACAAATTCCTAGTGTCCACCCTTACTAAGCCACGCATTATCTTGAAATTTTCTATTAGATCTCTCCTCAATCATCTAAACTCTACTGAATACAATCCCAGGATCCTCAGCCATTCATTGTATGTTAGGCCTACAATTCCAGGGATCATCCGTGTGCATTTTACACTAGACATGCTCCAGTGCTAGTATGTCCTTCCTGAGGTGTGGGCCCCAAAATTAGACATAGTCGTCTAAATGGGAGCTAACTAGAGCTTTATAGTTGCTGCTTTTATATTCCAAATCTCTTGAGATAAATGACAACATTTCATTTGCTTCCTTAATCATGGACTCAACCTGCAAGTCAATCTTAAGAGAATCCTGGACCAGCACTCCCAGATCCCTTTGTACTTTGGCTTTATGAATTTTCGCACTGTTTAGAAAATAGTCCATGCCTGTATTTGTTTTTCCAAAGTGCTAGAGCTCGCATTTGCTCACGTTGAATTTCATCAGCCATTTCCTGGACCACTCTCCTAAACTGTCTAAATTAAAGGTTATTGGGAAGTGACAGGAAATTGGAGCTGAGGTATATCAGATCAGTCATGATCTCATTGAATACTGGAGCAGACTTGGGCTGATTTCCTTTCTACTCTTTTATCTAATGGTCTTCAGGCACAATCCACAAAATTTTGGATAATTTCAGGTTTTCAGAGGACAGTCAGGAAGAGTAGCCAAGAATGCATGAAATAGTCAAATGTAGAGATAACAAAGCTATGAGTGAGGGTTTTAGCTGCACATGAGTTGAGACAGGGACAAAGTCAAATAAGGGAACTAGTCTTAGTCATGACATAAATATATGGTAGAAGCTTATCTCAGGGTCAAATAACACACCCAGGTTGTGAACAGATTTATTTGGTCTCAGATTGCCAAAAAAAATAGTCAGTGACTAGGAAACAGAGTTCAGAGTAGCAGCAAAAACAATTACAAAAAAGTCTTCCTATTAGAGTCATAGAGATGTACAGCATGGAAACAGACCCTTCAGTCCAACCCGTCTACGCCGACCAGATATCCCAACTCAGTCTAGTCCCACCTACCTGCACCCAGCTCATATCCCTCCAAACCCTTCCTATTCATACACCCATCCAAATGCATCTTAAATGTTGCAATTGTACCACCCTCCACCACTTCCTCTGGCAGCTCATTCCATGCTCTGCATGAAAAAGTTGCCCCTCAGGCCCCTTTTATATCTTTCCCCTCACCCTAAATCTATGCCCTCTAGTTCTGGAGTCCCCCACCCCAGGGAAAAGACTTTGTCTATTTATCCTATCCATGCCCCTCATAATTTTGTAAACCTCTATAAGGTCACCCCTCAGCCTCCGACGCTTCAGGGAAAACAGCCCCAGCCTGTTCAGCCTCTCCCCATAGCTCAAATCCTCCACCCCTGGCAACATCCTTATAAATCTTTTCTGAATCCTTTCAAGTTTCACAACATCTTTCCGATAGGAAGGAGACCAGAATTGCACGCAATATTCCAACAGTGGCCTAACTAATGTCATGTACAGCCACAACATGACCTCCCAACTCCTGTACTCAATACTCTGACCAATAAAGGAAAGCATACGAAACGCCTTCTTCATTATCCTATCTACCTGCGACTCCACCTTCAAGGAGCTATGAACCTGCACTCCAAGGTCTCTTTCTTCACCAACACTCTCTAGAGCCTTACTAATAAGTGTATAAGTCCTGTTAAGATTTGCTTTCCCAAAATGCAGCACCTCGCATTTATCTGAATTAAACTCCATCTGCTGCTTCTCAGCCCATTGGCCCATCTGATCAAGATCCTGTTGTAATCAGAGGTAACCTTCTTCACTGTCCACTACACCTCCAATTTTGGTGTCATCTGCAAACTTACTAATTGTACCTCGTATGCTCACATCCAAATCATTTATGTAAATGACAAAAAGTAGAGGACCCAGCGCCGATCCTTATGGCACTCCACTGGTCACAGACCTCCAGTCTGAAAAGCAACCCTCCACCACTACCCTCTGTGTTCTACCTTTGAGCCAGTTCTGTATCCAAATGGCTAGTTCTCCCTGTATTCCATGAGATCTAACCTTGCTAACCAGTCTCCCATGGGGAACCTTGTGGAACGCCTTACTGAAGTCCATATAGATCACATCTACCGCTCTGCCCTCATCAATCTTCTTTGCTACGTCTTCAAAAAACTCAATCAAGTTTGTGAGACATGATTTCTCATGCATAAAGCCATGTCAACTATCCCTAATCAGTCCTTGCCATTCCAAATACATGTATATCCTGTGCTTCATGATTCCCTCCAAAAACTTGCGCACCACCAACATCAGGCTCACCGGTCTGTAGTTCCCTGGCTTGTCCTTACCACCTTTCTTAAATAGTGCCACCACGTTACCCAACCTCCAGTCTTCCGGCACCTCACCTGTGACTATTGATGATAACAAATGTCTCAATAAGAGGCCCAGCAACACTTCCCTAGCTTCCTACAGAGTTCTCGGGTACACATGATCAGGTCCTGGGAATTTATCCACTTTTATGCATTTCAAGACATCTAGCACTTCCTCCTCTGTAATATGGACACTTTTCAATATATCACCAGTTATTTCCCTTGTCAAATGCCTTACTGAAGTCCATATAGATCACATCTCCCGCTCTGCCCTCATCAATCCTCTTTGTTACTTCTTCAAAAAACTCAATCAAGTTTGTGAGACATGATTTCCCACACACAAAGCCATGTTGACTGTCCCTAATCAGTCTTTGCCTTTCCAAATACATGTACATCCTGTTCCTCAGGATTCTAAGCAACAACTTGCCTACTACCGACATCAGACACACTGGTCTATTGTTCTCTGGCTTGTCCTTACTACCCTTCTTAAAGAGTGGTACCATGTTAGCCAAGCTGCAGTCTTCCAGCACCTCACCTGTGACTATCGATGATACAAATATCTCAGCAAGAGACCCCGCCATCACTTCTCTAGCTTCCAACAGAGTTCTAGGGTACACCTGATCAGGTCCTGGGATTTATCCACCTTTATGCGTTTCAACACATCCAGCATTTCCTCCTCTGTAATATGGACATTTTGCAAGGTGTCACCATCTATTTCACTATTTTCTATACCTTTCATATCCTTTTCCATAGTAAATACTAATGCAAAATATTCATTTAGTATCTGCCCCATCTCCTGCGGCTCCACACAAAGGCCCACTTGCTGATCTTTGAGGGGCCCTATTCTCTCCCTAATTGCCCTTTTGTCCTTAATGTATTTGTAAAAAGCCTTTGGATACTCCTTAATTCTATTTGCCAAAGCTATCTCATGTCCCCTTTTTGCCCTCCTGATTTCCCTCTTAAGTATACTCCTACTACCTTTATACTCTGCTAAGGATTCACTCGATCTATCCTGTCTATACCTTACATATACTTCCCTCTTTTTCTTAACCAAACCCTCAATTTCTTTAATTATCCAGCATTCCCTATACCTACCAGTCTTTCCTTTCACCCCAACAGGAATATACTTTCTCTGGATTCTCGTTATCTTGTTACTGAAGTCTTCCCATTTTCCTATTTAATAGGAGGAATTCCTGCCCATGATTAATAACCAGGTAAGAAGAAAATCAATCTTTAATATAATCATTAATATGCCATCCTCTCCAAAAGAACCTAATCATGAATGTAACATATTTTTCTCATGCAATGCTTTGCAATCTAAGGATCGATTCTCCAGCTTCATCATATATGCCATCATTGTTGGTATACATCTTCCCAGTGTGAATTAGTATATACCTCATTAAATAAATACTCCTATCTTCACTAATATTCAGTTATATTTCAAACTGTCTTAAAGGAAAGTTATCGGTTAAATGTCTAAACTTTTATTGTCAAGTTTGCAATGAGTCCTTGATGCTTGGCCAGCATACTTAAACATTGGTTGGGCATTAAATGAAGAGAAAATAAAATGGGAAGTGGGGCTAGGTGGTGGGTTTTTCTTTTTTAAATAGCCAGAATGTGAATTTATAGAGTCATTGAGATGTACAGCACAGAAACAGAGCCTTCAGTTTAACTCATCCATGCTCACCAGATATTCTATGGTAATCTAGTCCCATTTGCCATTGCATGGCTCATATCCCTCTAAACCCTTCCTATTCATATAACTATCCAGATGTCTTTTAAATATTGTAACTGAACCAGCCTCCCCTACCTCCTCTGGCAGCTCATTCCATACATGCACCATCCTCTGCATGAAAAAGTTGCCCCTTAGGTCCCCTTTAAATTTTCCCCCTCTCACCATAAACCTATACCCTCTAGTTCTGGAAAATAGCAGAAAGAAAGCTTGGATTTATAAAGCATCTTTCACAATTTCAGGATGTCCTAAAGTGCATTACAGTCAATGAGGTAATTATAACATAGTCATAAGCCCTTCTGCCCCAACAAGTCCATCCAAATCCATTCCTCCACCCTATTACTCTACAGTTACCCCTGACTAATGCACTAACTTACACATCCCTGAATATTATGGGCAATTCACCTGACCTGTACATCATTGAATTGTGGGAAGAAACCGGAGCACATGGAGGAAAACCATGCAAACATAGGGAGAATGTGCAAACTTCACACAGACAAGTCACCTGATCTGGAATAGAAGCCAGTCCCTGCAAACGTGAGGCAGCAGTGCTAACCACTGAGCCACCATGCTGCCCTCATTAGATTTTAATGTGTCAAATACAGCTGACAACTTATACCCAGCAAACAGAAGTGAAATTGTGCAGATCATCTATTTGAGGTGTTGATTGAGACATTGGTCACAGCTCTTGGGAGAACTTCCCCACTCTTGTTCTGAAGTATTGCCATGACATCTGTGATATCCAACTGAAAGCATAGATGACGCCTTAGTTTAATATCTTGTTCAAAAGAGGCATATCTCCAGTACTGCAGTGAAATATTTGCCTGGAACATGCCACAGGACATGAATTCACAACTTTTTGAGGTGGCGAGCATGACTAACCCATATCTGAAAAAAAAGGCAAAGAGTTGCAACAGGTGGAAACATTCTGACTGTGGTTTTGACTGGTGTACAAGAAATTTAGAACAATAAAAAAGATGCTAGTTTGTGAAATGCAGGCCTCAGTGTATGATGTGTAAAAAGAAACTGGAATAGATTCAGGTAGTTTGGTAGGCAAATACATTGTACAAATCTTGGAGTGGTAATATGGTACAATGGGGAAAGAAGGCCAGTTAGCATGGCCAGTTGTAGATTAAAAACAATCATGAGTTATGTATTTATGGACTGTGTGAAAAACTTGAAGATTTTTTGGGGCACTTTCTCAATTAAATAAGGTTTTTAACCAAGAGGCAAATGACCTCATGTGGTTTCTTGGAAACTAGGTCAATGGTTTAATATGGACTGTGATCCATTCACTAATTATAGAAAATCCAATGAATTTGGGAAAACAGTAAAATAAAACTTTAGGGTGATAAGAGATATGGCTTCATTGCCCTTAAGTGCAGAAAAACCTGGCTTTGGAAGAAACTATGGAGAATGTGTACTAATGGTTGCCAATTTGCTTTTAGAAATGTTTTATTTGATAATATGTGAATTAATGTTGAGGTCATCAATGAGGCCTAATGAACGTCTTTTTTGAGTCTGATAGTTGTTCCAAATCGGAAACAATCAGCCATTTGGTGACTGAATCAGTACTAATGGTGTGATTCAAGGAGTCAGGCTTGAATACCAGCAGATTCCTTCCAGCACAGTTGCAATATTGTAACAAAGAATGTTATACTGGTCCACATGTTCAATTCCTGAGCGCTGGTCCTAAATGGATAGTGTTAGCAGCTTAGCATCTTTGCTATTCATCAAGGGTGAATTGTTACAAAACATCTCAATTTATCCATTTGTTCCTATAAATAGAACATAGAAATATAGAACAGTACAGCACAGGAACAGGGCCTTCGGCCCACCATATCAAGGCTGACCATAATGCCATTTTAAACTGATCCCATCTGCCTATATTTGAGGTGGTCTGGAATCTCTCATTTTCAGCAATAACTAATATTTTTAGGACTATTTAGGAGCAAATTACTGCAGATAAGACCATAAGACTTGGGAGTGGAAGTAAGGCCATTCGGCCCGTGTCCACTCCGCCATGTAATCATGGCTGATGGGCATTTCAACCCCACTTACCACATTCTCTCCGTAACCCTTAATTCCTTGTGACATCAAGAATTTATCAACCTCTGCCTTGAAGACATTTAGCGTCCCAGCCTCCACTGCACTCTGCAGCAATGAATTCCACAGGCCCACCACTCTCTGGCTGAAGAAATGTCTCCGCATTTCTGTTCTGAATTTACCCCTCTAACTTTAAGGCTGTGCCCACGGGTCCTAGTCTCCCCGCCTAACGGAAACAATTTCTTAGTGTCCACCCTTTCCAAGTCATGTATTATCTTGTAAGTTTCTATTAGATCTCCCCTTAATCTTCTAAACTCCAATGAGTACAATCCCAGGATCCTCAGCCGTTCCTCGTATGTTAGACCTACCATTCCAGGGATCATCCGTGTGAATCTCTGCTGGGCACGCTCCAGTGCCAGTAAGTCCCTCCTGAGGTGTGGGGCCCAAAACTGGACACAGTACTCCAAATGGGGCCTAACCAGAGCTTTATAAAGTCTCAGTAGCACAACAGTGCTTTTATATTCCAACCCTCTTGAGATAAATGACAACACTGTATTTGTTTCCTTAATCACGGATTCAACCTGCATGTTTACCTTTAGAGAATCCTCGATTAGCACTCCCAGATCCCTTTGTACTTTGGCTTTATGAATTTTCTCACAGTTTAGAATGTAGTCCATGCTTGTATTCTTTTTGCCAAAGTGCAAGACCTCGCATTTGCTCACGTTGAATTCCATCAGTCATTTCCAGGACCACTCTCCCAAACTGTCTAGATCCTTCTGCAGCCTCCCCACTTCTTCAGTATTACCTGCCTGTCCACCAATCTTCGTATCATCAGCAAACTTCGCTAGAATGCCCCCAGTCCCTTCATCCAGATCATTAATATATAATGTGTACAGCTGCCGTCCCAACACGGAGATGCTGGAATCTACACTGAAAACAACAAATGCTGGGGCTCGCAGCAGGACAGGCAGGATGCATGGAGAGACAGCAAGCTAACGTTTTGACCCTAGTTGACTCTAGATGCTATTTTGAAGAGTCATCTAGACTGGAAATCTTGGTTTCCATTCTCTCCACGGAGGCTGCCTGACCTGCGGTGGTCCCCAGCATTTGTTGCTTTCATTTTCTAGGCTACTGTCCTTTTTAGGAATTCATTTTGGACAGAAAATGCAGCATTTATTACAATATGAAACATATTTACACAAAAAAACTTTATATTCAGCATTGACACTTTATACTGCTGCCCTGTCAACAACTTCTGTCCTCAACCTTCAGAAAAACCCTAAATAAAAGTGAGACTTGTAAAGCTGGAAATTCATTACACTTGCAACAGCGTGTGCAAATTCAACCTGATCATACTATTGTCACAATGTCACAGAGACACCCAGACGCATCTTTTTTTGTTGTTGACTGAGCTTGCTTGATTTATGTAATGCATAACAGAATTCATTTAAAACAGGCAGTTCAAGATCTGCCACATTGCCTTTACGTGGCTCAGCCAGAAGCGGTGCATGCGTATTCCTAAAGTAAGCAGTTCCGGTAGCTGGTGAGTTTGCGTGCGGCAAGCACATGTGAATATGAGAGTTGGAAGATGCCTGCGGGATAACCATTTGAAATGGAAACGTTTCCCTGGCAGCAGGAGTAGTGCAGTGCTATGAATGTGCTGCTTATTTGCTTTTAGGTGTAAACTCCTGCGCGTAGAAGTAACGATCCAACCGGCTCTAAATTCTTTAAAGGGAAAATTACTAACGATATTAATAAAACAAAAGGTTGACGAGAGTGTGTTGATAACTTATTACAATAAAACAGCAAAGTGCATTGCTGATTGAGGCGTGGTCAGTCTGCTTCAGATCCCGCAGTAAATGCTGAGTAGGTGCCAGCTGATGTAAGCAGGGAGACTTTAGGTTGGCAGAAGCCGGTTCAGTTTATAACTGTGTGCATTTTTGTGTTCTGTTCATTGAACACGGTTGATTTGGTGTAGGATTTCTAAGTGGCAATGTCTGGATCAGGTCGCGGCCGAGGCAGAGCACAATTCACTTTCAACATCGAAGCTATCGGCTTTTCCCGGGGTGAAACCCTGCCTGAAGCTGCATATCAACCCCTCCCTTTATTTCCGGTAAGTGTCGCTACAGGTAATCATTCGGCAAATTATACCATGCGTTGGTGGATCCCGCAACGAGTTAAACTGCTTTTGTGTTACGAATAACTCTCCGCTCACTCCTGTTATAAAGTGAGAACGTAAACTTAATCCACTGGTTTAGGAGTAACTCTATATACTTCAGAGTAACAGTAAAGGTTAATGATGCCTCACTCTGAAATGTCGGATTTTGCTCCCACTATCTGTTTAAACAAAGTTTTAACTGGAAAGTATCTCTTAAGACTTTTTTTTGAAGAAAAAAAGTTGAAATTACTTCACACTTACCATGATCTCATTTAATGTATTACATTCATTATATAATAAAGATTAGAGTTAATATAAAAATACGATGGTGCTCAAAGTGCAGACTGCAGCATATGAATTAGATGCGGTGCATTTTTTGTTTCGTCAGTGGGTGGTACTGCAGTTGAGTTTTAAGGGCATGCTCAGAAAAGACTTCTGGAAAGCTTTTTTTTATTATTTAGAATTAGCAAGAAGATTACTGCTTCAGTTTGTAGATATGACCAAACTAATCTTCATTCTAAAACTTATGCTTGTTCAAAAGCTCAGGAAAGATGAAACTTTTTAATGCCTATCAGTAACTGCGATGTTATGAAAAACTACACTGTCTTTCTGTTAGAGTCATTTACATTCTCTTTAACCATATCATGCTTTGTTAGTGATGCACAATACCAGCAGCAGGAAAGTGGGGTGGCAAGGCTTAAAGCTTCAATAGTCTAGATTAGAGTGGTGCTGGAAAAGCACAGCAGGTCAGGCAGTATCCGAGGAGACGGAAAATCGACGTTTCGGGCAAAAGCCCTTCATCAGGGCCTCTATTCATCAGGGTCGACTTTCCAGCTCCTCGGATGCTGCCTGACCTGCTGAGCTTCCAGCGCCACTCTAATCTAGACTCTGGTTTCCAGCTTCTGCAGTCCTTGTTTTTACCGACCTTAAGGCTTCAATACACCAGTAAGAGAGAGTGTTATAGTGTTTTCCTTTGTTTTTCCAGCAATTTTTTTTTGTTTCTGATTACCAGCATCAGCAATTCTTTCAGGTTTTTTTATATTTATGACATGCATGTTTTTCTTGTGACCTTCCTGTCCCATTCAAAATGCTTTTCCTAATAGTGAGATTTTTTTTCTCCTTACTATGAATATGTGAAATACAAGAAAGATATGCAGATATGAAATGGGTGCAGAATTGGATTATACAGCCCTTGATAAAATCCAGCCTTTCACAATGATCACGACTAATCAACCTTAACACCAATTTCTTGCCCAGTCATTGGTTATTAACATTGCTGTGAAGGAAAATGAGTCCTTCCTGTTTGTTCTATCCTAGTCCCTCATAATGTTTTACATCCAGTATAAATCTCAGCCTTCTCTCTTCTAAAAGCCACAACTGCAATCTGTCACAAGGTAGCAGAATAGGTTTTAACCTCACTGTTTACTGATTCTGGTTACACACAATGGATGGTTCATATTTAAGGCACATGTTATAACTATAGAAAGAGGGACAAATAAGATAAAATGCTTTTTATTAGGTGACTCATTAAATGAAATCATCTGTAACTATCATGAACAAAAATTAAGATTTTTACTTTGTGTACAAAGGTTCAGTTTAAGACTTGGCAGTAGCTTGTTTTTTGAATAAAGTATTATAATTCTAGAAGAAATGCAACGTATTTTGATAGGAAATATATGACTGAGCAAGATACATGCCTATCCAGTTCCAGTTATGGTATTGCCTATTTTTCTTGTCCTCTATGATAACCTACGTTACCAATCTGTAGCCCACAGAATTTAAGCCTGTCCCCTTGAATACAGGGGAAGATGTAAACTATATCCTGGCCTTGAAGCAAGAGTTAAGAGGAGCCTGCAAGAAACTACCATATTATATTGACCATGTTGATACAAAGAAAGGTAAGGAATAGTATGGAATGGTAATGGCATGTTTACAGGGACATTGTGAAATGGATATGGGTAATAAAATTTAATACTTTATGGGTATTTTGGGTATACCCATAATGGTTGCCTATTTTAATTTGGCAATTTACATTAAAAGATAATTCACATTATTTAAGAGGCTAAAGTTGACAAAATATTGATCTTCCAAAACAACATCTTTGAAACTTCAATATTTTGTCATTGACAAGGAATACAATGTGATGTTTAAAATGTGCTTTGGAAAAATCTAGAAATATTGAAAGAGCAAGGAAGAGTTATCACAATACATTTTATGGATTCAAATGAAAAAGATCAGCAAGATCACTAAGTTGAATGTAAGTAGTACAAACTTTCTGCAATATTTCTATTTATCTGCATCCTATTTGCAGGTGAATTATCAGTGAACAGACATTCTGTTGTAAAATGAATCGATGCCATGCCACACTCATTCCTTCTTTCTGAAGTCAGTTTACAGTCAGTGCCAAATCAACTGATCTCAGTTGGCTGCTTTGTTCCATTGGGTCTTGTGAGCTAGGGTTCACTTCCTGCTGCTTGTCCATGTGCGTCTTAATTGAGAATGAAATTATACAGATATTGGACGAAGACAGAATCGGGTTCAGTGGTGATCCTCATTCTACTTGGTTGAATACCCTGCTAAGCTAAGCTCCATGAAAAAAGTCTACTTTGACACTTGGTACCAGAGGACACTCAAGATATGAAATCGGACCTCAACATGGGTTAGGAGGGGTAGCCTGATTTTGGATTCTAAATTGGATAACAGGACATTAGGATGTTAACTTTTTTAAAAAATCACCAAGAGTACATTTAATATTTTACTTCCCTTTGTGTTGAAATAGAAGTTTGCATTTCCCTGATCAAGTTTGTCATTTTAATGTGTTCTCTTTAGCTTTGCCACCAGATGGCAGTCTATAACATATACAACTGTATCAGTACTGCCATTTTTCTTCATACAAGAATATTTGAGCACATTTGGGTTTAATAAAACTGTTGAAATTATATACCAATGGATTTATGTACATTGTGTCACACTATGGTGAAGGAATGATCAGATTACAAAACAAATTGTGAAATGCGTAATGGTTCGATTGTGAAATTCTGCAGTTGGAAATTTTAAGTCAAAAGATGCTACATTCAAAGATATTTCTTTCATTTAGATGTTGAGAGATATGCAAACAAGTATCAAGAAAATGATTGCAAGAAAGATTGGATACCAGGTAACACCAAATTCATTTATTGGTGCCGGTTAATTTATATTTACCCTCACATCAAGTGATCAATTGAATTAGCTAAATGTTTGTATCAGACTATCTATGATGTACATTGGCTGTACTTTATTCCTTATATTTTTATTGACTATTGCTTTTCAGCACCTTTTGGTCAAGTTATTATATCACTTGTTTAGAAAATCTATTTACTGAACAGTAATCATGTAACCATTTGGTATGATTTTATGTGTTACATATAAAACTATCACTGCACTGTTTCCATGTCTGGAGTAATGCCAGTCAGTCAATGGGTAAATCAGATGATTTGACAGATTTCAATCTGTACAATAAATGTAACCTGCACACATGTTGATCTGGTACATTTGAGACTTGAGATGACATGAAAATCAGGTTTAATGCTGTAAACATTTTTCTTGGTTGAGAATCGCAAAAAAACACCCCTCCCATCTACCTGCCTGTTAAGAATTTCCATGAAAATAACTTTGTCTATCAACAATTATGGCATGATTAATTGAGATGCAGTGGTAGAACATGGACAAAAGTGAACTTTAATCTGTCTGGTAGAGAAAAAAACAAACAGAAGCAAAGAATGTTTAAAAGAAAACGTGGCTTGGAGGGGATTCTCTATACAGCTGAGATTGTCTAACCAGGCTTTGGTCTAGCACCTGCATACAGAAGTACTAGAAATCATAGACACACAAAATCCCTACAGTGCAGAAAAGGGCCATTTGGCCCAGGGGGTCTGCACTGACCCATGAAGAGAATCCCACCCAGACCCATCCCATCCCTGTAACCATGCATTTTCCATGACTAGCCCACATAGCCTGCACATCCATGGATGTTTTGGGCAATTTAGCATGGTCAATCCACCTAATCTGTGCATCTTTGGACTGTGGGAGGAATCTGGAGCACCACAGAGACACAAGGGCAATGTTCAAACTCCATACAGATGGTCATCCAAGGCTGGAGTCAAACATTGGTTCCTGGCACTGTGAGGCAGCAGTGCTAACCAATGTGCCACCGAGCTGCTCCTTTCCTTAATAAGGAAAACTTTTTAAAAAAAATTTCCTTCATGGAATATAGGCATCACAGGTTTGGCCAGTATTGTGGTGTTGCCCTTGAATTGAGGGATCGTTAGGCAATTACACAGGGTAGGAGAAAGTGAGGTCTGCAGATGCTGGAGTATCAGAGCTGAAAGTGTGTTGCTGGAAAAGTGCAGCAGGTCAGGCAGCATCCAAGGAGCAGGAAAATCGACGTTTTGGGCATAAGCCCTTCATCAGGATGAAGGGCTTACGCCCGAAACGTCGACTCTCCTGCACCTTGGATGCTGCCTGACCTGCTGCCCAATTACACCGGGCAATTAGGAACTGATCACAATACTGTGTGTCTGGAGCCAGTCTGGATAAGGAACTTGGTGAAACAGATGGATATTCTTTACTACAAGTGAGTTTCATGGTCTCCATCATTAAGTTTGGGTTTTTAATTCAATGTTTATTAATTGAATAAAAATTCTACCAGTTGCTGTGGTGATGTTGAACACACAGGCCCAGACTAATTCTCTGGGCCCATGGTCTACCAGTTTAGTGACTTCACCATCTTGAAACCGTTTCCTGCCAATAATTAATATTTGCCTTGAACT
This sequence comes from Hemiscyllium ocellatum, assembly GCF_020745735.1. Lineage (NCBI taxonomy): Eukaryota > Metazoa > Chordata > Chondrichthyes > Orectolobiformes > Hemiscylliidae > Hemiscyllium > Hemiscyllium ocellatum. Next base: position 51,692,495 of record NC_083402.1, read on the forward strand.
TAGTTTCTAGTTCCCTTATCATCTCCATCAGAAAGGTGGCTTATGTCTAACCATGTTCCATTGCCTACTCCACCCCTGTCTCAGTCCAACTGTCAAGAACCCTCTTCCATACCTTTGTCACCTTCAGACTCCACTATTTTGACAGCCTTTTGCTTGAATTTCCATGCTCCACCCTCAGTAAACCAACTCATCCAAATCTCTTCCTGCATCTAACGTCAGAGTTCCTCTGCCCTTCTGTCTAAGACTTTTTATTATGTTTCCAAGTTTGGGTTTTCCTGTGTTGCCAATTTTGAGTTATCATTGGGATTGAGTCAGAAAAAAGTTTGAGTTTGTGGGAGTTGATGGAAGTGAAAAAGCCTGAGTGAGCATAGAGTAAGCCTGAGTGAAGGGGAAAAAAGACGTGGGGTGATGAAAGTTTGAAATAAAACAAAATTGGCATAACACTTGGCAAGTTGTAGCTTTGGGTATGGAATCCACATCAGACCTTGTGTGATGGAAGACAGGATTTGGAAATAGTTTTCGACGAGTTGTAGTTTGTGCCTAGATTTTTATCTTCAAAGCCGTAATACTCTGCATTAGCCAATAGTCAGATCAGCATTCTGTCCATGTAAGGAAACAAGTAGAGCACATGTCCTTGAAATTTTTCAGTCATTACAATAACATAGGTCATCAGATCTAAGGTCTACAGTTTTGCCCCATCCAGTCATGAATGGTTGTAAACAACTAAACAACTAACAGGAGGATATGCTCTGCAAATATTTGCATTTTTGCAAATAACAATATCATCCATGTCCACCAAAAGTAGTATCTGGATGATCAACTTCACCCTGATCCTGAGGTGTACACAGTATCAGAGATGCAGTTGATTTTCTGCATATAATAACAAGCCGTGGCTAAATGCTAAGGGTATAGGCCCTAACAACATTTCAGTGATAATACTGAAGATTTGTGGTCTTGAACCATCTAGATACCAGTGTTGGTATCTACCTGACTGTGGCAACTTGCCCTTAATATGTACTTTCTGAAAAATAAAGACCAATCCAAGCTGGTAATTTCAGCCCTATCAATTTACTCTTGGTTATCAGAAAAGTGACGAAATAGGCCAATGACGGTGCTATAGAGTGGTGTGTCAAAAAGATACCTGTTTACTGACTCTGTTTGGGTTCTGATAGGACCATTCAGCTCCTGAGCTCATTACAATATTGATCCAAACATGGACAAAAAAGCTGAACTGAAGAAGGTGAGGTGACTGCCCTTGGCATCGTTGTAGGAGTTACTCGGGGTGGTGTCCCAGGCCCAGCCATCTTCAATTGTTTTATCAATGGCATTTGTTTCTTCGAGGTCAGAGGTAGGAGTGCTCACAAATGCCATGTCTCCAAGTGAAAGAGCAAGAGTCCTTGGGTAAAGGGGGGCTAAAGTCATTCAAGGGGTACCAGTATAAGTCAGTAAACGGGCTTGCCTAATTCTAGTCCAGGTATTGAGATGTGGCCAATTTAAACATGTGGACCTACTAGAGTTTGTGGATTCATGAGCTTGCAGTCCAAGGATTAGGCCACAAGAGGTCAAATGCAAGCAGTACAGGCATTATATTAGGTCACATATGTTGTTGAGAAATCAGTCTGGGACTGGGTCACAGTCAGTCCTGGGATTAGTTAATAATGCTTGGGGGAGGCCGGGGAGTCCCAGAGTAAACAAGGAGGGATCTATTCATGAATTGAAAGGTCTCTGAGGAAGTGGTCTCATGGATCGGGAACCAATAGCGTGGAACCTGAGTAGGTGGTGACTGGGAGTTCTGATAGGGGCTGTTCAAACAGAGTCACAGTAACTCTAAATGGCATGGGAATTTCTCAAGTCATGGGTCCTTGTGGTAAAGTGGAAATATTAATTTCTTGGCTTTCCCCATTTCAGCTGAGTTCCTTTTACATAAACATTATCAGGGCCATGAGGACAGGAACAGAAGAGGCAAAGTCTGCAAATCACTTATTCAGACATCAGATTGGAACCTTGCCATTTTGGATTGAAAGTCAATTGCACAACGACTTCATAAAATGGCTGTTACTATGTGCAAAGTGGGTGGATTAGGCTTTGTTTTCTTTTCTTTGGAGGCAGTGAAAAAACTTGATTTTAAGGCCATTCATTGCCACAATTTTGGACCTACATTGTCAGACAATCAAGCAATCTTGACTAGATAAAAGAAAAGAATTAAGGAAAATTTATTTCACTTAGAGTTGGTGGGTGTCTGAAAGGCACTACCTGAAGGGGTAGTTGAGATTATCATAATATTTAAACAGTATTTAGATATTCACCTGATTGCTATAGGCTCCATGACCACGAGCCAAAGCTGGAGAACGGGATTGGTGTAGCCTGATCAGCACAGACACAATGAGCCAAATGTGCCTGTGCTGTAAACATCTATGAGCCTATTTACATTGTGCGCACTAATCGTCTCCTGTCGTACAAGCTACAGACAAGTCATGAGAACAAGGCATTTGAAAATAGAACGTGAAGGTTCTTCCCCCCCCCCCCCCCCCCCCCCCCCCCCCCACACACACACACACACACACACACACCAACCGTATTCCAGAAGAAGAATGGAAGGCAGCATTGTGCAGCTGCTAGATTCTAACCCTGAAATGTATCATGGCTGCTTGCGGGCAGAATTCCAGTATTAATGTAGCTTGAAAACTTTGGTCATTGCAATGTACAATTGAATAAGGTCACATACCTCCAATCTATTTTATTGAGGCATAACAATAATCTTGTTGGGAAGCCCTTGCCACATTGTGAGTGCATAGCAAGACGCATTATTGTTACTGATATGAGGGATCAGGAGTCCCTTCAACAAAATAGTGTTCTCTCTCTGACATTCCCCACAGATTATCTGCTTTCATGGAGAGTGTCAGCACTGGTGTCGGTGTGGCCTAGCTGAGAGAGAGAAAGAACTTAAAACATCGAGAACAGCAACCAGTAGAGGCTTACTCACATCTCCAGAGGGAGAAGCAACAGGACAAGAGAGAGACAGGCATATGCTGAGACTCTGAATCTGTGGGCCTCTTGTCATTTCTTAACTGTCTATAAAACAGAGCAGGTGCTGACCAAGAATATCCCAACTTTCCTTGTCAAACTGTGCAATCTGCTGAAGAAGGTCAGGAGCTCTGGATAGCAATGGCCATCAGGATCACAGCTATCCTGAATACCTCTGCTAGTTGTTTGTTCCCAGGAGTGACTGGAGACCTGTGTGATATCACCCAATCCTCCACTCCAGTATGTTACTGATGCCATTTTCTCCAGAATACACCTCTTCATATCCTTCCTTGGAGCTAAGGCACTAGGATTCTTCACCATCACTTGTTCCCCTTGATGCAGGGAGTTATTGACTGCACTCAGTTTGTCAACAGAAAAGGTTTTCACTCTGTATTTTCTGTGGTAAAGACTGAGGTTGGAAGGGCGCAGTCTCACTTCTCCACTGGTCACAAATGTTTAAATTTAACCAGTTTGATGATGTGGCCATTTAAAAAAGCCTGATTGTGAGGTTCAGGATTATGAACCAGTCTGCCAAATGTACTTAGATAGAGATGCACAGATTATTGAACATCTAGCCTTCCAGACGTCTGTGTGTGTGTGTGTATGTATATCAAAGTACGCTTGGTTTAAAAGCTTTATCCATTTTGAGGAAGAGTAAAATCTGACTCAAACCATTACCCATGTTTCTCCACAGATGCTTCCAGAACTGCTGAGTTTCTCGAGCACCTTCAATTTCATTTCAGAACTCCAGAATCTGCAGCATTTTGCTTTTGTTCAAAGTTTATTGGTATGGGTCCATGTAATTTTTAAAAAGTAGCTTGAATCACAGCTCTTCATAATAAGAAGAGATAATAGAAGGACATAAAGTCAATTAAAGTAGGAGGGAGATAATCAGCTTGAAGAGATGAAAACATCTGGTCTGGATTGATTGCATCTCTGCAGATTAAAACTATTTTGGAAGCTAGGTGGCAGTCAACAATTTAGATATTTGCGAATTATGCAAAGATCGTACTATTAGTTCCACGTGAGTTGAATGTTTCAACTGGAACTTGTCTTTTTAATCGTTCTGATTGAAGGATATGGGAATAAACATTTAAAGACAGAATCTCAGATAGATTAATTAATTGTGTTTCGAGGCCAAGATTTTCATCCCGATGGTTGTGAATGGGTGGAAACCTCACCTTGTGTACTTTAAATTTGTAAGTTATGTAGCTTTTGAAACACAATAACTTGTTACTTTGATTTTCTGAAAAGAGCCTAGAGAGTTGCATTAATCTCTGACACTTCTTTTTATATTGAGAATGCTATTTTGAAATATGGAACTTCGTAACTCATGTAGTCTACTTTTTGCTGTCCCAAACTGTCCAATTTATTTTCTTCTAATGCGTTCATTTCTACTTTGAACTGATCAATAGCTTTTATAAATGTTATGGCTTTAGTGACCTGCATGTTAATTATATAACTTTGATGTTTAGATTGGAGAAGGCTTCCAAGAGAGCTAAAGCCAAGAATCAAAAGGATCAAAAAGACAAGTATGATTTTGTAATATTAGATTTGGTGTGTGAAGTAAAGTCTTTGCTACATAACTTCCTTGATTTGTTTTTTGTTGTGCCCAGTTTAAGTGCCTTGTAATAAATTTATTTCCAAGTTTATTTTGGAAAGCACAGCATCATTTATAATAATCTTCAAGCTGCTTCTGCTCCCTTTCAGAATCTGAATTTTTTACAAAAGTACAGTTTGCACTGAACATGAAGGCTGTGCTGCCATTGAAGTGTATATTTTGCATTGTATGATTAATTGTGATGAAGTTTCCTAATTTTTTTGTTACATGTATTTATATAACATTGCCGCGCAGTACAGGTCCTTCGGCCCTCTGTATCAATCTGAAGCCCATCTAACCTGTGCTATTCCATTATCATTCATATGTTTATTTAATGACCATTTAAATGCCCTGAAAGTTGGTGAGTCTACTACTGTTGCAGGCAGGGCATTCCACCCCCTGAGAGCTTACATTCTAACAGTGAAGAACAATGGCTTTTATTTTCCAATTCTGTAGGTCTGATCAGTTTTTGTCTTGAAAGGGTCAAAGTCATGTTTAAAGTTGTGAGCTAAAGACAGCATCTTCAAGAAATCATGTGAATTTAGTTAAAATACTAGCAATCATATCTGAATAGATAATTGTGAAGGTATAAGCTGATTTAAGATTTAGGGTTTACACCCAGACACAGACAAGTTCAGAAGCAGCTTCATTCAGACAGAAATCGGTTCAGTCAAAGAGAAGAAGTCTTTAACAGCAAAGGGGCTGTCATTTTAATGGTGTCAAACAGTGAAGGCTAGGGAAGATAAAGCCGTGAGTTGCTCGGAAATGAACTCTGGAAGCAGAGGTTGTGGAGTTTTCAGACAGGAAAGACTAACTTCAAGGCTGCTTAAGGAATTCTGTCCAGTCCTAAACAAGCTGATAACTCGATTCACTTAACAGTTTTGGTCAGCGACGTTTGCCAAGGACAATAGCATTAAGTGAACGCAGAAATTTGCTGATATTTCTCATATAATGGAACATAGTGAATGTTTATCTTTTGACAGTCTTTTGTGAAAATGTTCAGTAACTGGCTGTCACATTTTTAAAAAAAAATTTAAAACTACCGTCTGCCAAACAAAGTTTCACTCTAGCTAGGATTATAATATACATTCTTAAAATGTGAGAAGTTAAGATTTTCAATTTGACCGTCTCTCTGGGTAGAGGATCTGGCCCCACAGGCACTGCAATGAGAAAATGTTGCTTGACTTGGAGTGAGTTCCTTGAATAGGCCATGTTGCATTGTCATATTGATGTTGTTTATGCAAAGATGGAAGGTAAAATTATCAAGTATTTTTCTTTTTAGCAAGATTGAGCAAAATATCAAGGGGTTTTATACAACAATTCATACTATTAATGTCTGAGTAGTTTTTAAAAAATCATTATCTGAACACACTTCAAAAAAATGTTGAAACAAATGACTGGAGCTTTTCCTGGATCCTAATGGCCTTCAGGTTTTCAGTTGATCCTACAAGACTCATTGCTTTTCTGAAGAAGATATTATTTTTGGAGAGTGGATACTAGCTGCTTCACCTAAACTCTTTGTCTTCCTCCTGCCTATTCCATCCTAGTCATAATGTATGTATCGTGGGAGAGATGAGCAGTGGCCAAGTAAATGAAAGTGGGAATTGAGCTTCTCCATCCTTTTAATTTTCCCAGTATCTACTTGGGAATAAATTTTCGTTGGGAATCATCTCCATGCCTAAAAATACTACTTTTAGAGGAAAAGCTTTCAAGTTGATCTGATGGACATGTTGTGACACAAGGAAATTATATTTTAAATTTTAGTAGGCCAAATGAAATTTAAAATTGTTACATTTTATACTTTGTAAATTGATAAAAAGAACAAGTAATTGGGCACAAAGGACTATAGGTGTCTCTACACACATTGCGCATACACCACTGCCTTGCCTACATTTTAAAAATGTATGTGTATAGCTTGAGGAACATCAGTCTGCCAGTGTGGGGAAAGGCACTACAAACTACCATTGCCACACCATTGGTGTTCTGTGCTACATACTCACAATAAAAGAACAGCATTTTAGTAATTGCAAATATATATTGATGGTCATGGGCACTAACAATACTGACCAATTGCTTACTCATAATCCTCAGTACTTGGATCTACTAGGTGAAAGGGATTACATAACTACTAGATTTTTAAGTTTCTTCTCCATCTGCCCTGTGAGGGTAATAAAACAACCCCAAGGTTGATTTCAAATTCCTAATTTTCAGCCTTATTTTGTCAACAGCAGCTGATTTACTTAACCACTGCCTCACCTCCACATTTGATGCTGTTGGCCCCAGGAAAACCTTCACTGTCTCCAAACCCCTCTTTCTTCCAGGTGTGACTTGTATTTTCCTTCCTCAAATCCAGGGGTTGCAAATTCTTCTCTAATAATAGCTTTCCAAATGTCTCCATCCTTCTGTGAAGTACTTCTCTCATGCCTCCACTATTCTTGCATGCTTGCACCAGTTTCACATCAGATTGAAGGTTAGAAATTTTGCCCTGTTTAAATGCTTCACATGTTTCAACATTGTTTCATTTCTACAAACAACCATTCCCCTGAGCTCCACCAATTAGTCACTGTTTGTCCTCTATGTACTCCACTGCTCCTCCCTCCCCTGTTCTGTCATTGAATGTCTAATCAGCTTAATTCATAATGCAGAATTCACTCCACTTCCTTTTCCTGCTTCAAGGCATTACATAAACAATTCTGAACTAGTTTCTGGTTGTCCCTTTCTAAAGTGTTCTTCTCTCCATCCCAACCCAACAGGGCGGCACAGTGGCACAGTGGTTAGCACTGCTGCCTCACAGCGCCAGAGACCCGGGTTCAATTCCCGACTCGGGCGACTGACTGTGTGGAGTTTGCACATTCTCCCCATGTCTGCGTGGGTTTCCTCCGGGTGCTCCGGTTTCCTCCCACAGTCCAAAGATGTGCGGGTCAGGTGAATTGGCCATGCTAAATTGCCCGTAGTGTTAGGTAAGGGGTAAATGTAGGGGAATGGGTCTGGGTGGGTGCGCTTCGGCGGGTCGGTGTGGACTTGTTGGGCCGAAGGGCCTGTTTCCACACTTGTAGGGAATCTAAGTAAACCCCAACCAGCATCCATGTATTAAACAAAATGACCTCTGAAGATTAAGTACTAATGTTCATTTTTCATTTGAGACCTCCTAGTTTAGCAACTGATGCTATAGAGATGAAATTGGGTCAACTGTGACATGTTTTAATGTATTAGGGAAGTGTTGTACAAGAGAGCTTATTTTCTGTGGTCTTGATAGCTCAGTCTCACAGCTCAGACGTAATCTCAAATTGTGGTTCACCTTGAAGTTAATATGCAAACTAAAATATTTTAAATTGGGAGGTTGATTCAGAAATATGACAAGGCTTGGGACCTGTACTTGAGATTTGAAAACTCAATTAGACCAACACCTGAAGACAGTTCTGGATGCCAAACTGGACCCAGAGTCAATTTAATCAATATAAAATATTTTCTATTCCAAGTTACTTATGAAAAGTGTTTCATTTACTTTCATCTTTTGCATATATTCATCAGCATTAATGTGATAGGGTAAGTTATTTGCATAAAGTTAGTATTTTAAGGAAAAAACTTATGAAAGTAGTTTGGAGAGCAAAGAGGGGGCATGAAAGAATACTTGCAGGTTTGGTTAAGGAGAATGGTGATATTCTACAAATATATCAAAAGGAAGAGAATAACCAGGGAAAGGGTAGGGTTCATTAAGGACAAAAGGGGAAATTGTGTATGGAAGTGGAGGATATTGGTATTGTTAAATAAGTACTTGATATGTCTTTTACACTGGCAAAGGAGGATGTAGGTACAGAACTGAAGATGATGATGGACTGCGAGGTTCTTGAGTAGTTTGATATAGGAGTGAGGAGGTATAGGAGAATCTTTTGTGATTTAAAGTGGACAAATCCCAAGGCCAAATAAGATGTATGCCGGCTGCTGTGGAAGATAAGGGAAGAAATCGCAGGGGCCTTGACCCAAATTGTTAACTTATTTCTGGCCACAGGGAGGTGTCGGAGGACTGGAGGACAGCTAACGTGAGTTCCCTTTTCAAGAATGATGGTAGGGATAAACCTGGGAATTACAGACCAGTACATCACACATCAGTGGTAGGAAAACTATTGCGGAAAATTCTGAAGGGGAGACTTAGTCTCTACTTGGAGAAGCCAGGTTTGATCAGAGGGGGGTTCATGCCTGACAAATCTGGTTGACTAAGGAGTTGGCTAAGCGTGTAGATGAGGGCAGTACAGTTGATGTAGTTTGTGGATTTCAGTAAGGCCTTCAAATTCCAACATAGGAGTCTGGCAAAGAAGGTGAAAACATATGTGATCCAGGGTAATTTGGCAAGTTGGTTCCAAAGTTGGCTAAGTGGTTGGAGACAGAGGGTGGTGGTGGTAAAAGGCTGTTTGTGACTGGAGGCTGGTATCTACTTGCATACCATAGGAATCCGTGCTATGTCCTTTATTGGTTCTGATTATATTTAAAGAATATGTTTGAGAATTTGAGGTGGGAGGGAGGCAGTTGTGGATGATAAATAAGTTTGTGGGTGACACAAAGATTGACCAGGTGGTTAATAGTGTGGAAGAAGGTCTTGGGCCCCAGGAGAATAAAGATGGATTGGGAAGATCTGCGACAGATGGAATTTAACCCTGAAAAATATGAGGTGATGCACTTTGGAAGAAGTAACAAGACTCCATGAATGGCAGGACCTTAGAAAGCTCAGGAACCAAAGCATCTTGGAGCGGCTATACACGAGAATGCCACAGGACAGGTTAATGGAATAGTTAAGGTATTTGGGACACTCGCTCCTTTCGTCAAGATGTAGAGTATGAGAGCAGAGTGGTTATGTTGGACTGTAAGGATTATGGCTAGGCCACAATTGGAGTACTGTGTGTAATTCTGATACCTGCAGTATGGGAAGCATGTGATTACATTGGAAGGGATGAAGAGGAGATTCACCGGGATGTTACCTGGGATGGAGCATTGTAGCTACAAAAGCAAAACGGATAAGCTCTGCTTCTTTGAAGCAGAGAAAATTTGAGCGGGACCTGATTTGAGGTGTGTAAGGTTATTAAGGACATTGACAGGATGGATAGAAAGCTGCTATTCCTTTAGTTTGGTCAATAAGAAGGGGATATAACTTTTCAAGATGAAAAGTTTAGATGGAACTTGAGGAAAAATGTTTTCATCCTAAGGGTGGTAGAGATCTGGAATGCACTTCCTAGGTGGGAAGCTGAGGCTGAAGACCTCACATCTTAAAGTACTTGGATGAGCCTGTGGGCCCAGTCCTGGAAGAGGTCTCCTGTATTTTTGGCAGTACAGACTCCGAGGGAATCAACATAGGCTCACTTCTTTGTTGAGAGTTAGGGCAGGGTTTTCATTCAAATTTGTGTGCAGTAAATAAGATGGGCAGATATGTAAATTCAGGCTCCTAATCGGCATGTAGTTGTCTACCCCATCTCATTATCAATGTCACTAGCTTTCAACAAATATCCTCTGTCTGTGTGTCAAGGGAATTCCTTTTAGAATGAAGATAAGGAATAACATCTTCGATGAGGGAGTGCTGAATCTTTGGAATTCATTGCCGCAGAAGGCTGTAGAGGCCAGGTCATTCTGTAACCATTGACACTCAAGAACCTATGGAGAGAAAGCGGGAGAATGGGGTTGAGAAACTTAACAGCCATGATTGAATGGCAGAGCAGACTTGATGGGCTGATTAGTCCAATTTCTGCTCCTTTCTGTGTGTCTCTTTCTCTCTCGCTCTTGCTTGTTCTGTGTGTGTGTGTGTGTGTGTGTGTGTGTGTGTGTGTGTGTGTGTTCACGCCCATGCGCGCTCTCAAGTCATAACTTGTTTTCTGGAACTCCTATTACTAAGCACCATAGTGGAATCAGACATTTGGGAGATTTAACTTAGTAAGTATACATGAACGCAAAATATAAGGTAGGCAATTTCTTAAACCTTACACCAAGCCACTTACAAAGCTTGTCATTTCAGTCTTAAGGACATTTGCTTATTGAACATAATATGCTTTACGATTTTGACAAATATAATCCTTAGCTTTTACGTGGTTTACTGTATACACCCTCCAACCAGTGGTAGTCACTGTCTATTGTATAATCTGTACCAGCGTTGTCCCAATTATGCTAGTACATTACAATGACCAGTAGCTGCAGGAATTAATTTGCCGCCAGATAAGCAAAATTACACGCTTAGTTCTGCTTTATATTAAGTCCAACTTGACCAATTTCTTAATAAAACTTCACTTTGCAGCAAGCTGCAATTGAATTGTGAAACCAGTTCAGTCCTTAAACTTGAGTGGAATTGGACTGATGAACTTAATTGTGTTGTATTGATCCTATTAGAGTAATTATGAATCCAAATCCCATTCATCGTATGGTGATAGTCCTGTAAAATGTGTGTATAGTGGCTGCAAAGATATTTCCTTTCTCCTTCGAGCACACAGTGAATTAGCTGAATTTAGTGGCTTGAGAAAAAAAGCTCATAGTTAGAAGCTACATACCACAACTTCTTTTGTAGTTTCATTTTTAGTGCACTCAAGTTTTCTATGAACTAATCTGAAGTAAGTTTTTAATCTTAAACCAAATGACCCGTTGGAGATGAATTTACTAATGAACCTTTCTGTTTCACTAACCCGATACTTGTACACCACCTTCAAAAAGCAAACGTAACTAATGCAGAAGATTGCCTGATATCTGGTGCTTGAAAGAGCTGAAGTTAGGTTACAGGATAAAACAATAGTAAAGAGCTACTGGAATTTAAAAGCTACAGATGTTCAACCTGCCTTTTTGATCATAGCAGTATTTGCAGTGTCGGACATATTTAAGCAAACGTAAGTGTCAAACCCAAAAAGATCTATAACAAACAAAAACAGAAATTGTTGGTGAAACCTGTGAAAAGATCTAAAATCTGTACTCTGTATGTATTCCTGAGGAGGTGAATGTGGGTACAATTACAACATTCAAGACATTTGGATAGGTACATGAATGGGAAAGCTTTGGAAGGATATGGATCCAGGAGCAGGGAAGTGGGAATCGTTTAGCATGGAATTATGTTCGGCACGGATTGGTTGGACCAAAAGGTCTGTTTCTGTGTTGTATGACTCTGACTTTATGTATGTAACTTCTACTTAGGATACTTTTAATTGAAATGTGGTGAAATTCAACATTCAGCTGTTTGGGGGGAATGCCACATAAATGACACAAGAAAATTGAGATGACCTTCATTAATATCCCAATTTAATATGCTCCACCTTTTGCAGTCTCAGTTGCCCAGGCAACTACTTCACATGAATCAATGTCTGTTCACAATGCGTGGATGAGCTTTCAAAGGAAACCATTGACAGCTGCTGATTTATTTTGTGGGAACTGATTATTATCTTGAGTAAATGGAATATTTTTGGCTGTCAAGGCATTGTTAATAACTAGAGTAAACAATGATGAAATTGTGTATGCTAATTAAACAGTAATTTGGAGTTGGGAAGTGATTAGAAGTTTTAAATTCACTTTTTTTTTGGCTTTCATTACTAATGTTGCTTTTAGATAATTATAAATCTAGTGAATCTTACAGAACAGACAGGTTTCCCTATTCAATTTTATTCAACTTTTTTGCAGATACTGCACCCATGGTTTCCCAACCCAAAAAACCTCAAACTGTCACTAATGAGGAAGCAATACAGAAACTAGAGGTGAGAAATAGAATCGCATGTTTATTTTAGTAGCTAATCAATGACTTAATGTTATATCTTAATTTTATCTGTTAATGTTATCAATTCAGTAACTTGGAGTACTCCAGTAATTTATTTAAAATTAATTAAGAAGAAGAACTTTGCAGTTGTCCCTGACACCGTACGGAAGTTCTTATAAAAGTTACAGTAACATATCGTCTAACTGTAACAGAGATGACCATCCCTGCTGCTTGTTCTCAAAATGTCTTCAGCCTTTGATGCAATTGACTAGGCCACTTTTCCAACATCTCTGCATTATTGACTGACTGGATTGGACTGTACAAATCGTTCCATATTCTTATCTAATTGTAACCAGTAACTCTTGAAATGGCTCCTCTTCCTGTCCTTGCATGGTTACTGTGGGCACCTCTGCAGGATCTGCTCTTGAACCCTCCACTCCCCTGCATGCTTTCTCATTTATTTGCTGTCGTTGCTTTTGGCTGACATCTCCAATGTGAGTTTCCATATTTCTGTTGAGAATAGTTACCATAGAGGGTGTGCAGTGGAGGTTCACCAGATTAACCAGAATGGCAAGATTGTCTTACGAGAGATTTGAGGAGAACAGCCTCTATTGCCTAAATTTCATCAAGCGGCATCCTGTCTATCCTCTGTATTCACATGCATCCCTAGAGTTTCCCACTCCATTTAAAATGCAAGTACTGACTTTCCTGACTTAGAACATGGCTACAGAACAATATCTTTCATTTAGATTTCTTGCCGTAACTGTTTTTCCTGCTATCCCATCTTTTATTTGACAGCATGAGCAATGCCTCTTTTACTACTTCCTAAAATTTCTACCTGAGGCTTCTTTCCCATGATCTTTCTATAAATTTTACACTTCCCACTGATTTACATCCTCATGTCTGTATATTCATTTTGAAAAGCCTGTCCTTTTTGAAAATGTACTTTGCCCAAGAGCTTTATTTTGTTTTCCTGGTAAGGACATTGCTAGCAATACCAGTGTTTAGAAGACTGTAAGCTATAGGGGTAGAATTAGGCTATTCAAGCCCCTCAAGTCTGCTCTGCCATTTTAATCATGGCTGATATATTTCTTTACCCCATTTTCCTGTCTTTCCCTGTAACCCTTGATCCCTTTTACTAATCAAGACCTTGCATATCTCGATCTTAAATACACTCAATAACTTGGCCTCCACAGCTTACTGTAGCAATGAGTTCCAAAGACTAACCACCCTCTGGCTTGAGAAATTCTTCCTCATCTCATTCTAAAGGGTTGTCCCTTCACCCTGAGCCTGCGCCTTCAGCTCCTAGTCTCCCCTACAAGGGGAAATGCCTTCTCAATTTTTCCTCTATCCAGGCCTCTCAGTATTCTGTAAGTTTTCAGTGAGATCTCCCTTCGAAACTCTATCGAGTACAGACCCAGAGGCCTCAACTGCTCCTTTAACAAGCCCTTCTTGCCAGGAATCATTCTTATAGACATTCTGTGGACCCTTTAGAATGCTAGCATGTCCATCCTTTGATATGGGGTCAAGAAATGCTCAATATTTCAAACGTGATCTGACGAAAGCTTCATGCAGCCTCAGACATTCATTAAAGAATCATAGAATCCCTACATTGTGGAAGCATGCCATTTGGCCTAGCGAGTTCACATCGACTCTCCAAAGAACATCCCATCCAGACCCTCCCTTTCCATCCATGTAACCCTGTGTTTCTCATGGCCAGCCCACCTAACCTGCATGTCCTTGGATGGTGGGAGGAAACTGGAGCACCAAGAGAATTTGCAAATTCCACCCAGTCGATCAAAGCTGGAACCAAATCCAGGTCCTTGGCACTGTGAGGCAACGGTGCTAGCCAGGGTGCTGCCCCTTCATCTTTGTGTTGTATTCTAGTCCTCTTGGGCTGGAAGGGGAAGGGTGGGGGATTAAAGGGGTAAATGACAGATGTAGCCCAGAGAGAGAGAGAACAGCAGTTAGGCAGTTAAAGGAATGGAAGATGGTGAGCCAGGGAGAAAGAAAAGTTGCTAATGGGGACAATTCGTGGGTGAAAATGGATTGGATATGATGAAAGTAGCCCATGTTATAATGGGGTCTTGGGGTAGGTAAAGGGCATGGAAGAAGGCACTCAGACCCTAAAATTATTGAACTTGCTATTGAGTCCTGAAGGCTGCAGGGTCCCCAAGCAAGAAAATGAGATGCTGTTCTTTGAGTCTCACTGTGGCATGACAGCAAGCCTGATATACTAAATAATGGTCAACTTAGTACACCTATCAATGGTTGTTAATACTTATTAAGCATTTAGTTGAACATTGAAGCTCCTTTTTGCTCATTAATGTTTTGCTTAAATTCTGTACCATATATAATTGAAAGAACAGATACCTAATTCAATGCAATATGTGCTTTTTGTGGTCTTTTGGGTTGTTTGTTTCTTATAAATGTGATCCATATGATTAAAGGATCCTGTCGTCTTGCTGCCTTATTGCATGGACTTTGCAATATTCTAATATTATTACTTCTGGATTATCTGTTTTAACTCTCGAAGTAAGAAAAAGCAACATCCACTTGCATTGAAGATAGTTGTTTCCTGTAGGTTCTAGAGAAGAAGGATTCAGAACATAAATCTGATGAAGAAACTGAAGAGAAGGAGAAAGATAAAGATGATGAAGAGGATGAAGTTGCGGAAGAAGAATATGATGAGGAAGAATGTGAAGAGGTTAGCACTTAGCATTTCAGCCATTGTTCAGGAACAAGACTGGCAAAATTGATGACCTGCTAATACTTATAGTAAACGTATTCCACAGATTCGAAAAGTACCCATTTGTACTTATTACCAAATCTGGAAGGGTGAATAAATTTGTCTCTTTCCAGTACTGGGTTCAGTATTTCAAAGCAATGGTAAGATTTGTAGCTGAATCAGATGAGCATTCTGGGAAGGCTGATTATGATTTTGGGAGCATCTCACTCAAATTTAGCTCTTTATCTTGCCAAAATTTTTTTTTGAAAAAAAACACAATTCAACTCCAACTTAGACAACAAAGTAAGATTCAACCCAATGTTTTTGAATTTTTCAACAGATTTTTTTTTCAACTCCATATGTACTTGAACATACATTATAACTATGAAGAATTCACCCAGATCCCATGTGACAATTAAAATGGAGTTAGCTTTTCGGAAACTTACTGAGGAAAAAGTTGAAATGTTATAAGGAAATGATATCCCAAAACTAACAACATACCCATACAAACTAACAGAGTTGAAAAGTGTGGTGCTGGAAAAGCCAGCAGGTCAGGCAGCATCTGAGGAGTAGGACAGTCATCGTTAAGAGTTTTTCTTCTGAACCAAAGATCAAGGCTTTGGAGTTAGTTGATCTTTAAACACCAGTAGTCCATATTTTATAGCATCATGACAAATTGGAGATGCAAAATAATAGCTAATTGGCTAACTTCTGTAATGTTATTTCATTATTGGCAATACCCGTTCATGAAAGTAAGATATTGAATGCATATTTGTGAAAACTAAACTGAATAATGATTTTCATTCATTCTAGGAAAATGACTACATTGCATCATACTTCGATAATGGAGATAACTATGAAGCTAGTGATGATAATATGGATGAAGCTACGTATTAGTCGTTCCTGCCATCATATGCAATTAATGTATACTGTGAAAGCGTTCACCATTCCTGCAGGATTATTCTGTGTCCTCAGGTCCTTGCAGGATTTCGTTTTGCACATATGACGGAATTCAAATAAGAAATATTGTTTACAACAAAGATAAATAGGTTCTACTTTAGCCTCAATAAGCATACATCCGTTAGCGCTGGTCACCTTAGCTGGTTTATTGAAACAAATCTTGTGTTAAATGCACTTAGGTTGGTGGTTTTGCTGGTGTTCACGTACTTCTGCAGGGTTTGTAGCGGAGAGAGAGAGAGAAAGGAACATGTCAAAATATCTCCCTTGGTGGTAATTTGCATGTCAACAGTTTCAGGTAATGATTATTGACAGGAATCATTATTTATTCTGAACTTTAAAATACTGTCAGTGAAAATGGACTGGTTTGTTGCATCTCTGGTGCTAAAATGTCAATTCTTTTAACTGGTTCTGACTTAAACTAGCTAAAAAGAATTCCAAGCAATGGGTTGGAATAGTCTGGTTTATACTGACTGAATATTTAGGAGTGCTTATATTTTTCTCAGGCTTAAAATTGCTCTAAAGTTGTTATTATCATAATGAAATGCAAACATGTTTACAAAAACCAATTGCCTCCATTGCCCAGGCATGTAACCTACCTCTTAAAATTATAATTGCACAAGTATATGTCCTTGGGTACTTCAAACATCCAGATTACTATCACCTTTTCAAAGTAATTGTTTTATTTTTCATTTATGAGTTATGGGGTATTGTTTGCTAGGATAATATTTCCTTGAGAACTGGTGAGTTGCCATCTTGAACTGCTGCAGTCCTTGGGATGCAGGTAACTCCATATACCATTAGGCATGATGTAAAATGTTAGTAACTTAAGAGAGTTACTTAAAAGAAAGAGGCAGTCCAAGGTTGATTATGAATGTGATAAATCACTCCCCCTTCCAACACCGCCCTCCGACCCTGAACTATTTTCATCTAAACAGCATTTAAAGATCATTTGTTTGTTTACACATACATTCCCATATGATTATAGAACATAGGAAACTACAACGCAGAATATGAAATGTGGTCAATCTGTCTCACTGATCTTTCATTTAAAAAATTTCCAGATATCTTATTGGCTCATGTTATCTTCAGTGTGGTTGCTTATTTTTCTTGCTGTGCCTCCAATGGCTGGGTACCGTTTGGCAACTAGAATTATACATCATGCACCAAATATGGATGTATGAGAGCTGCTTTTTCACCTCTTCTGAAGCCAATGTGGTTAACTATTCCTACAGCTGTTAGTGTTATTTAAAAATCCATCAAAATAGCCAACTCTTCTCCTGTAGCCCAGAGTGATACTGCTTTGATTCAGACTTTTTAATTCCTTTTCCAGATTTTGTTTTCCACTTTCCAACCTGACTAGCACTGAGACTACTTGAGTGACCCCTTATTATGCTGAACCTCCATTTAAAAAAAGTTGAAAATTAGTGAAATCAGAAAACAATTCACTTGTCTTCAGTTCCATGCCTTGAGTGAATGACACACAATCGAAAGTTTTTCTGAAATCCTAACCACAGAATTTTGTTTTCAAGAAAAGATATGTGCCTTTCATGTTCTCATGTCACCCCAAAGCATTTCAGCAGGTGAAATGTAATCTTTGTTGTTTTGAATACACAAACTGCAGGGTCCCTCAAAGAACATGAGGTTAAAAAAAAAGCTATTTTGGTATTGAGTGAGAAATAAATATTTGTTGTAAACTAAAAGTCCCTGACGAAGTTCTAAATTCTATTTTCCATTCTGTACTTGACCATAGAATCTGTGACAACATTAAGGTTTAAGATGTCCTTTGAATTCTGGGTATTTATTTAACATCAGGACAGTATTTTTCAAATTGGAAAAAATAGACATCAGTCTACAGCCCTCTTATATCATCATCTGCATATAATCAAGGAACATATAGACAACTTTTAAGTGGTCTAACTGAAAAGTCTAGAATTACTCAGATTATTAATGAATTAATGCCTTTAAAATTAAAGAGCAGTATTATTTTGCCTTAATATTTTTAATAGGTTTTGTTAGTCAATGACAACCAGTAGTACCAGGGCTTATTTGCATTTGATTTTGTAAAGTATATATTTTTATGCATAAATGACTGATTTAGTATTTGCTATAATGTATGCCAAATATAAAATTTCTGCAGAATTTGAAAATTATTTATTTTGATCTACTACTTTCTAATATGATTTTGTTTACATGATGTTGACTTAACATAGCATGGCATATTCTTAATTCCCAGAAGTGTTAATAAAGTTTTAGTTACCAAATATATATATATATATATATAGTTGTTAATTGACATTTCAATTCTTATTTTGAGGTTTTTGTCTCCACTATTGGAAGTTTACAAATCAGATTAATATGGCAACAGAAAACCAAATTTATATTTTGCTACACTGAAATTGATTAATTTGATGAATTTTTGGCTTTTTCAAGAAATGTCTACCATCAAATTTTACAACAAAATGTAGTCCGCCTAATGCACCTTTCTTGTCATCTTAGAAAAGCTATACAACTGTCCCACACCTTGCTCCTCCATATCCTAAAGTTTTTGTTTTTTTTTCCCTTTTCCAGTATCTATTGAATTTCTTGTGACAGTTACTATTAAAGAAAATTGCAAAGGACTTGGTTTATTAGTACTAGGCACATATCATGTTTAGAATTTTTTTACCCTCTTCCCCCACTACCCCCTCCCAAATTTATAAATACTTTAGAGAAGAAAGAAATGTAGGATCAATGAGGGGGGAAAAACTGGAAGCTTCTACTATTTAAAAAAAAATCATTCATGGGTTGAGAACATTGCTGACAAGTTGGTATTTATTGTCTTTCCTAATTGCCCTGAAAGGCAGTAATGAACTGCATTCATGAACAATTAAAAGTCTGCAGTGAAGATATTTCTGCAGTGCTTCGATAGGGAGTTCAAGGATTTTAGCCCACAATTGAAGAATGTGATATTTCCAGGCCAGAATAGTATGTCGGACTTGTAGTATTCTCTTACGTCCGTAGTCCTCATTCTCTTTGGCAGTGGAGGCTATAAGTGTGTGATACTGCTAAAGAAACCTAGCTGGGATGCTGCAGTACATCTTGTGGATAGTATACCAATGCTAGAGGCAACAACTGGGTGATGGATAGGTTGCCAATTGAACAAGCTGCTTTTTTTTTCTGAATGGTCTCCAACTTGACTGTTGAACACGGGCAAGTGAATAATATTCCATCCATTTTCTGATTTGTGTCTCGTGGGTGGTGTACAGGTTTTGGCAGGTTAATTGGTCGTAAAACAACTCCCTACTAAATCCCCACTTCTTACTGGGTTTTTGTAGCTATAGCTGAAAATGTGTTGCTGGAAAAGTGCAGTAGGTCAGGCAGCATCCAAGGAACAGGAAATTCGATGTTTCGGGCATAAGCCCTTCATCAGGAATGAGGAAAGTGTCCAGCAGGCTAAGCTAAAAGGTAGGGAGGAGGGACTTGGGGGAGGGGCGATGGAGATGTGATAGGTGGATTCGCCTGAGACAAGGTGGGGGGAGGGGAAATTCCCAGCAGAAGAGGTTTTAACCTGAATCGGAGGACGACTACTATCGTGGTTGAAAAATGTGTTGCTGGAAAAGCGCAGCAGGTCAGGCAGCATCTAAGGAGCAGGACTAATATCGTGGTGTCGAGATTTGCTGGTTTTCTGTTTGGGAGCCTTTTAAGTTAGTAGGGAGGGGTTTTGGGGAGATCCTAAGTAGCAGCAAGAAGAGATGAGATGAGGATCATTCTGAAGCTAAAGAGAACATGTTAATTGCACAAGACAAGCAGAGATCAACACAACTCTGAAGAATTAAACAGTATGTTAATGAAAGGAGTCTTACAGAAAAGGCAGATGAATTCAGGGCATGCATGGGAACATGGGATTGGGGCACCGTAGCTATTACAGAAACATGGCTGTGGCAGGGACTGCACTGGCAACTCTGTTCCAGAGTTTAGATGCTAGAGGAGAGATAGAAAGGCAGGCAAGAGAAGTGACTTTTTTGATTAGGGAAAACATTACTGCTGTACTTAGCTTCACTCAACAATCCTCAGAAATATCCTATGAGTGGAATTCAGAGATATGAAGATGATTACGTTGATGGGATTGATGCTATAGGCCCCTGAGTAATCAGCAGGAAACTAAAGCGCCAATGGTTTGACATCGCAAATGTATGTAAGAATAATAGAGTTGTAATATTTGGGGATTTTAACTTTCCAAACATAGACTGAGACTGCCATAGTGTTAAGGGCTTGGATGGTGAAGAATTTGTTAAAGAAAATTTCCTTTGAAATATGTTTCGGTACATCCACATATTGATAGAGGAGGAGCAAAATGTGACCTTTCCTTTGGAAATAAGGTAGGGCAAGTGACTGAGGTGTTGGTGGGTGAGCACTTTGGGACCAGTGATCATAATTCTGTTCATTTTATAATAGTTACAGAAAAGGTTAGGTCTTGTATAAAAGTTGAACTTCTTAATTGAAGTAATTGATGGTATGAGATAGGAATTTTCAAAAGTTGATTATGGTAATCTGTTCACAAGTAAAGGGACGACTGGCAAGTAGATGGCTTTCAAAAGTGAGATAATGAGTTCAGAAGAAGTTGTTATGTTCCTGTTAGAGAGTGAAGGGTAATGCTGGTAAGAGTAGGGAACAATGCTTGAATAAAGATATTGTGGATCTGGTCAAAAGTGACCATAGACAACTAGAAGCAAGTGAATCTCAGAGTTTAACCCCTTCCTGGCGACTTTTTTTGGAGAAAACGTTTCATTTTCAGACAAACTTTTTTATTGCTTTTTTAATAGCATTTTTAATGCTGATTATGGAAATAACTTTTGTTTTTATCTATTTCCAATATTTTACTTAATTTTATTTTGAAGATACCATTATCGGCAAAAAAAATTGGTCTTTCATGTAGTTTATCTTTCAACTAGTTCATTTCTTGATCTGGCATTTTCCCAATACCCCCAAGCATTTTCAAGATGAAAAACACACATTTCTGCCTTTGTTACAGGGCGCCACATACAATCTCTCTCTCCAGTTTGTTCAGCAAAGCGATTAGTTTCGTCCACAACTTGATCAATAATTTGGTTGTCGCATAAAAGACTAAAAAAATCCAAAGGAGTCATATCAGCTGTGTCTTGATCAATTGATATTCCAGGATTTCCAGTGAATGGGAAGCATGGTGGTGGAGGAAGCATGCATTCTTCTGACACCACATATCGACACCAAATTTGTCCAACTCCTCCTCCTCCCTTCAGAGAGAATAGTCATTATCAGATGAGCTTGCACTCTCATCTGATGTATCCAAGCTTTGAATAGAAGGTTCATACTCATTGCCATTTGGGCGTAATTTGTAAAAGAAAACAGAAAAAAACCGAATGACAGTGTGTGCCCAAAAGCGGTGTGTCGACGCTTCTTGCAATGCCTGAGGCAGAAGAGACACAGCTACCAGACATATGAGTCACCAAGTATACTCTTTCTAGCTGAGAAGGGCCCAGAAATGCCAAGAATTGACGTATAAACTCGTCTGTGGCTGTTTTTGAAATTATATGTTTTGGACGAGTTTACTCGTCGCACTCTGCAAAAGACAAATTGGGTGAAGACAAGTTAACTCGTCTTTGCCGGGTAAGGGGTTAAAGGTGTATGGGTGTTCTTAAGAAGGAGATCAGGACGGCAAAATGGGGTTTATGAGATAACCTTAGAGATAAGGTTAAGGATAATCCAAAGAGATTCTTCATGTAAACTAAGAGTAACTAGGGAGAGAATAGGACCTCTTATAGATCAACAAAGTCATTATGTGGAACCACAGAGGATGGGAGAGATACTAAACAAATATTTTATATCAGTTTTAAATGTGTAGAAAGACATAGAGGCTAGGGAATTCAGAAATAAATATTGATGTCTTGAAAACAGTCGACATTACAGAGGTGGCAGTGGAGGTCTTGAAAACAAAGGTGGCTAGATCTCCGGACTTGAACAAGTGTAATTCAGGATGTTGTGGGAAATTAGGGAAGAAATTTCAGGGCTTCCAGCAGATATATTTGTACCATTTGTAAAGCTAGTTGAGGTGCCAGAGGTGGCTAAGAAACACTAAGGAGAAGGCTTGGAACTATGGACCTGTGAGGGTGACATCAATGTTGTCGGACGGGATTCTGAGAGTTAAGGTTAGTGTACGTTTGGAGATGCATAGGACAAATGAGGGATAGTCTGCATGGCTATGTGCGAGAGAACTTGTGTGTCTCAAACTTGATTGGGTTTTGTGCGTACATAACCAAAAAGATTAATGAAGGCAGAGCGATTAGATTACTTAGTGTGGAAACAGGCCCTTCGGCCCAGCGCAACCCACCCAGACCCATTCCCCTACACTTACCCCTTCACCTAACACTACGGGCAATTTAGCGTAGCCAATTCACCTAATCTGCACATTTTTGGACTGTGGGAGGAAACCGGAGCACCTGGAGGAAAACCATGCAGACACGGAGAATCCACGTGGTAGAATGATTGAAGTTAGATTGCATGATATTCAGAATTAGCTTGTCAATTGGTTTGGTAGTAGGAGACAGAGGATGGTAGTGGCGGGTTGTTTTTCAGATTGGAGGCCTGTGACGAGTGGTGTTCCACAGGGATGAGTGTTGGATCTGCTGGTGTTTGTCAATTAAATAAATGATTTGGATGAGAATTTCAGAGGAATGGCTTGAGAGTTTTGGATCACCCCAAAATTGGTGGAATAGATAACAGTGAAAATTATCTAAAGATTATAAAGGAATCTTGATCAATTGGGTCAATGGCTGAGGAGTAGCAGATGGAAGTTAATTTGAATAAATGTGAATAATTGCATTTTGGTAAAGGAAACACGGGCAGGACGTATACAGTTAATGGTAGGGCCCTGGGTAGTTTTGTCAAACATTGAACTAGGGGTTCAGGTACATAGTTCCTTGAAAGTTGGGTCATAGTAGACAGGGTGGTTAAGGCATTTAGCACACTTGGCTTCATTGCTCAGACCATGGAGTATAGGGAGTTGGGATGTCATTTTGAGGTTAGAGGGTGTAGAATGGGCTTGGAAGAGTCAAATGGTCTACTCCTGTCCAAAAGTCTTGTTCTTACATCGCCCTCTCCAGAGCATTACCCACCTAATTGGAAACAAGCCTGCCAGTCAAATCAGATGGACATCCATGTAGGAAATCTCTCGCTGTAAAAGACAGATGCTATATGGTTAAATCCTTAGTGTACTGGACAGCCAGACTTGCCTGGCCATTTAAGGTTCCAGCACATCATGTTGAAATTGCCTAATTTGGTATAAAAGCAAACAATTTGTTATTTATTATTAGCTATCACAGGTAATTGGCAAAAGCAGCAATGGATGGGGGATTCTTGTTTTATACACAGTTAAAAATCTCACAACACCAGGTTCTAGTCCAACAGGTTTAATTGGAAGCACTAGTTTTTGGAGAACCGCTCCTTCATCAGGTGGTTGTGGAGTATAAGATCGTAGGACACAGAATTTATGACAAAAATTTACAGTATGATGTAACTGAAATTATATGTACGCTTCCCTTTTCCAAGATGAAAAGGGAAGTGTACATGAGGTCCAGGCAGCTAAGAACAGAACGGGCCCTGGAGGAATGTTGGATGAGTAGGACCCGTTTTAAATGAGGAATCAAGTGGGCTAAAAGGGATCATGAAATAGTTTTAGTGAGCAGAATTAAGGAGAAACCCAAAGCCTTTAGTCTTTGTATAAGTAGTAAGTGGATAATGAGAGAAATGATTGGTCCACTAAAGGATAATGAAGGAAGGCTGTGTGTCAAACCTGAGCGAACAGGTGAGATTGAATGATTACTTTGCATCAATATTCAGTGAGGAGAGGGACATAATGAATGTTGAGATTAGAGATAGAAGTTTGATTAGTCTGGATTACATTGACATAAGTAGGGAAGATGTGATGGGTAGGCTAGAGGTTTTTATTAATCTGGCTGTCACTTCTATTTTCCCCTGAAACTGTCTACCCCACAACCACCACCTCCCACCCCCAAACAGTACCTAAAATGGTATACTGGTTTGCAAGAGGGATAGCCTCAGGTGAGTATTGTATTACCTTCCTACTTCCCCTGACAATCACCCATCTATCTGACTGAACCTGCAATGTGACCATTTCGCTAAAATCCACTAACCATCATACTCTGTGCCTCAAAGTTTGGGCGAAGATTTGTAGCTCGGGTGCTCGCTGTTGTGGTTCTGTTCGCCGAGCTGGGAACTTGTGTTGCAAACGTTTTGTCCTGTCTCGGTGACATCCTCAGTGCTTGGGAGCCTCCTGTGAAGCGCTTCTGTGATGTTTCCTCCGGCATTTATAGTGGTTTGTCTCTGTCGCTTCTGGTTGTCAGTTCCAGCTGCCCGCTGCAGTGGCCGGTATATTGGGTCCAGGTCGATGTGTTTGTTGATAGAGTGCCATGCCTCTAGGAATTTCCTGGCTGTTCTGTTTGGCTTGCCCTACAATCGAATTCATGGTGCTTGTCATCTGCGTGTGTGGCTACTAAGGATAGCTGGTTGTGTCGTTTCGTGGCTAGTTGGTGTTCATGGATGCGCATTGGGTTGCGGAATGTCCTCGTTCCATTGTCTAGTTCCAAAGGACTAGCCCCACTACCATACAGCAGGAGCATTTCCAAACTGACAGCTAGACTACTGCGACCACTAGGACTCATAACAGCACACAAACCAATAGTCACTCTCAGACAACAACTCACCAGGACGAAGGACCCGATACGCAGCATGAGCAAAACCAATGTAGTGTACAAAATCCCATGCAAGGACTGCACAAAACACTACATAGGACAAACAGGAAGACAGCTAACGATCCGCATCCATGAACACCAACTAGCCACGAAACGACACGACCAGCTATCCTTATTGGCCACACACGCAGATGACAAGCAACATGAATTCGACTGGGACAACACTACTATTATAGGGCAAGCCAAACAGAGAACAACCAGGGAATTCCTAGAATCTGTGGATGAGTGCCATGCCTCCAAACACATCGACCTGGACCCAATATACTGACCACTGCAGTGGACAGCTGGAACTGACAACCAGAAGCGGCAGAGACAAAGCACTATAAATGCCGGAGGAAAGATCACAGAAGCGCTTCACAGGAGGCTCTCAAGCACTGAGGATGTCACTTAGAGAGGGGACAAAACGTTTGCAACACAAATTCCCAGCTCGGCGAACAGAACCACAACAACACTCTGTGCCTCCTGTATGCTCCTGAGATGCCAACTGCCTTTCCAGCTGATCCAAATGTTCAGATGAGATGGTCCAAACACACCTCCTGCAGACTTAGTCTCCAGGCACAGTCGACTGTTTCCTAATCTCCCACATCTGACAGGTGGAGCATGCCATAATTCCCTGTTAAAAGGCTGGTCTAAAGAGACCTACACTTTTCTCAAATCCAGTGTGTCTAGACAGATTGCTGCTGACACACAGAATTTAAAGCTTATATATTATAATGTGTAAAAGAGATTCTGAAAAAACAGCTTTTAAGAAAACTACCCTTCCCTTACACACAGTTTTTAACTATACAAAAGAAAACAATTAATATTTAAAATTATTTAGCTCACTTCATTCTTCCTCCAAAATACATTATTTCATACCTTTTAATCTCAGCCTTATCCACAGTTAATATCCTCATTTGCTCCTATTCATCATTGTTCGCTAATTTCCAAGTTCCACAACATCTGTAACCTCTGAAAGTATGTCACATATATCCAGGTCATTAATCAACTCTTTAAAATATGTGAACTGAATAATACTCTTGCTGTTCAGTTTTAGGTCCAAACCTCAGGAATGACATATTAGTTTTAAATGGGGTACAGTACAGATTCACCAGGTAAACTCAGAGCTTAAAGGGTTAAAGTGGCAGCTGACTTAACGTAATCAAAATGGTGGGGGAATTCCAGAACCAGAAGGCATGATATGTAAACTTAAAGGAAGTAGAAGTTTGTAGACTCTTCATTCAAAGGGTATTGGTGTTAGACAATCCAGCCAGATGAGACAGGCTGGAGTAAATGTTTTTCTTCCTCTGAAAATTAGTTTTGCAGGATTATTGGGCTCGTGCCTATCAGGTTAATGAGAGGGGTACTAGTGAATGAGACCAAAGCTGATGCTAATTTATTTACTCATTTATACTTAGCTTGGAATAAACAATGCGAAATATATTGTGCACAGGTGTTTCAATTTTTATTCTAAAATTTATGATAAATTCCAGAAGAATAAAATTCTGTTACAAACCTTTAAGAAAATACAACAGGTGTAAATACTGGAAATTCATTTTTAAACAGCTGCAATTTCATTTATAATGTCAACAATTTAGAATCATCTGATATTTTGTTCACAATTATGATCTCCAGTTTAATTACAGAATAACCACTACTTTACAACACTAACTTTGAATAGTTCAACACTAAATATCCACATGCTCTCAACTATGGTAATTTAACAGTCAATAAATATATTTTTACATTAAAACTTAATTTCAGGCAACAAAATTCCTTTATATGAATAGATGAGATTAAGACTTTTGTGTTGTGACATTCAGAATATTATTAAGCATTTAAAAAGAAAACAATATTCTGGAGTACTAACTGCATGGTTGCATCTAATATCAATAAAATGCTTTACAAAAGGGCATCATTCTTTAAACTGCTTAAGGTGTTTTATTTTATTTCTCATGCTCGGCAGAATTGCAGTTTAATAACTGACGTGTTTTCGGGCTTGAAAATAACTGGATCGCAACAAAATTACAAACATATTTTACAAAAGCAAATTAGGAAAGGAAGACATTGGTCAATAAACAACAAATATGCTGTTTAGGACTTAAAATATAAATCCATGTTCAATTATAGATGCTACATATTATCAATTGACCCAGGCAAAAATTCTGCTTATTTGAAATTAATTTTGTCAGTTACCTTTATATCATCAGTTCCCATAACATTGGAAGGCAAGTGTTAACTGCTTTTTTCTTTAGTTGAATATATGATATTTCCAACATGATGCAATTTCCCCAGACACTTTTGAACATAATTGTTTCATGTCTGCACTGCACTCCATGTACTAGATGTTTGTGGTCAGGTGACAGTCACATGAACATTAGAATTCACATGCTCAAGGGCCTCCTCTGAGGCCATTTTTGTCCTTTCCATAGAATTAATTCCATAGCTATGCTTTGGCTCTTGCTGTGAAGGCTGAGTTACAGGTAGATTTGTTGATTCCACAGTAGAATGATGGCTTGTTTCAACCTTTACAAGGACTTCATAGTAGAGTAGATAAAACACAGGTGTAACAATTCCAACTACCAACATTATCATCACTGCATTCCACCAGCGCATGCCCCAGTCAGCTCCATAATGTGGATCTTTCCGCGGTAATATTTTTCGATCTGCCGCTTGACAAAATGGTTGTGTAGTTAAAGAAGAAACAACCTCATTTAAATGCTCCTTAGTGGTGTCATTTGACTTCACTATTCTTTCTATGTCTTTATCAACTTCCCGGAGAAAGTTATCAGCGTTTTCACTTGAAGAGGAATCTTCACCCGTATTGGGGTCCTGAAATTGTGCATTAGACTCCAAGGCAGGACGTGAAACTAGTCTTGATTTGGCTGGACTGTATGTGTCACCCAACAAAGTGAACTTTTTCACAGGAATCTTCACAGATCTGAGAGCAAAAAAGTCTTGATCTTTGATCAGATTATTAACCCTCTTGATATCTGCAACCTGAAAATTAAATTTGATGTTTAGCAAGAAAAACTGTACTCATGTTATTCTTTCTGAAAGCTTTATATAGCCATATTTCTCTTTACCATCAATAAATGCATGACATTAGACTGTAATTCTAATACCAAACTTGGTAGCCACCTCAAAGTGTATTTCAATCTCATCAGTTCTGTGCCTGCATTTTGACCTCCCAATATCTTCCTGGACCTGTAATCTCAGATTTTTCTACTTTACATTCCTAACAGATTAATAAAAATCTCTTTCATTGATATCACAATTAAAACAATCAGAAGGTTATATCTTTTTTAACCATACCACCAATTCCTGGTTGATGAGTCAGCATGACTTGTTGAAATTGTTTTTTTTTGACTTGAGGACTAAGGATTTCTGGGAGACAGTTGGGTATATTGTTGAATGAGGGTGAGGCTTACAAGGAGTAATAGGGCAGCTATTAATTTTAGAAAACAGAACAAGAAGAAATGGGTTTACGGTGAGATACTTTCAGTGAAAGGGGCACTCTAAAATAAGCAGATTAGTGGTACTGTGCACAGTGTATTCCAGTCACAAACATGAATCACAACTTTAAAAAGGCCAATTATTTTGGTGAGAGAGTAGAACAGGCTAAGTCTAATTGAGTCTAAAACATATGGCAGAGTAAATTTTGGAAATAAATTTAAGAACAAATTAAAATATTCAAAAAAACCCCCCAGAAATCACACGATACCAAGTTACAATCCAACAGGTTATCTGGAACAGCTTTCGAAGCACTGCTCCTATTGGACTATAACCTGGTTTTGTGTGACTTCTGACCTTTTCCTCAGTCCAATCATATCATATATTCAACTGAGTCATTTAGAAGGTTAAAGATAGTATTGGATTAAAAGAGGCTTCTAAAGTGGCAAAAACTAGTAGGAAGTCTGAGGATTAAGAATGTTTTAGAAATCAGCAAAGAGCTTGAAAACAAAAAAAAACTCAATTTCTCTCTGAAGAAGCCTACTAAGCAAAGGTGTTACATCAACTGCTGACAAATACTCAAACATAAAGGAATCAAAACGGACAGATCACCTGGACTCTATGCAGGTACCAGAAACCACACTACCACTAACCCTGGAGAAGTGCTATCCCACCAGCAGGACAGACCCAGCAGAGGTGGCAGAATAGTAAGTATAAAGTCAGAAGGAAGTTACTCTGGGAGCCCTTAACATTAATCCATTACAGGTTGAAGTTTCATGGCATTAGGTCAAACATAAGTCAGTAAATCTCTGCTGATTTTTTTGTACTGTCCTACCTCAGTTGATGAATCAATACTTTTCTACGATGAAGGTAGCACTGATGGTGGCAAGGGCACAGAATGCACTGTGAGTTGTGAATGTCAATGTTCATAACCAAGACCACTTTGACAGCACCACTAATGACTGACCTGGTACAGACCTAATGGTCATTGCTGCTAGAATCAGTCTGTGACAGGTAATGAGGGAACCAAAAAGAAGAAAAAAGATACTTAAGGACTAGGTCTTCACTGCCTGCCTCGAATGCATTTGTTTGGTAAGAGTGTCATCACACAGCTCTTTTGAAGACCATTGTAGTTCAAGAAGGCAGCTAAACTGCATCAACAACATTTCAAGAACAACTAGGAATAAGCACTAAATGCTGTGCCAGCCACCCATGCCAACATTCTGAGAATGAATTAAAAAAAAACTTCTGTTCAAGAAAGGAGGGAAAGAAGACAGGCAACAACAGGCGAGTAGTCTGACATCAGGAATATGCTGGAATCTGTTATTTAGGAAGTTTGAGTAAGACTAGAACAAGTTAACATACTTTTTTATGCAAGAGAGATATTGTTTGAAAAATTAATTTGAATATTTAGAGGATACAATATTTATCCCAAATTTAATAGTTTTGGTTCAGTGCAATATTGAAGGAAGGATATACTTGCATGTAGTCAGCACTATGAATGTTCACCAGATTAGACCTTGAAATATGAGAGGCTGAATAAACTGGGACCGTTACGCCTTAAAACGGCAGTGCTTGGACCCAACGTAGTGCACCAGTTGGAGGACGCTCAGGTGTGCGGTGGGATCCCATCCGCGCTCAACCCAGCCCGGACGGAATTTCACATTGGCCCCAAGGTCCCGTACTTCCCGCGGGAGCCTGTGCCCCACAACCTGAGCCGCCTCCGGAATTTTAATTTTGCTCCTTTTCAGGACGTAAAACAGCGGGCCCTGTATCGACTGCTGCTTCACACCGTCCACCTCTTCTCCCTCATCCACCGTCTGGACACACCTTGGCATGCCCATTTGCCACTGGGCAGTGGGGACCCCCAGTGGAGGGCTCTCTACGCGGGAGTCCTCCGCCGTTCTCTCGGGGATCAGGGTAGAGGGTGCTGCACGCAGCGGTCCCCTGCAACTGCAGATTGCGGTGGTTCACGGACTCCCAGCCCAACTGCTGTGTTCTGTGGTGCTGTGGAGTCCATGGACCATGTGTATATTGGGTGTGGGCATTTGCACTCCCTTTTTGATTTTCTTAAAAACCTCCTCCGCTGCTTTTGGGTGCACTTCAGTCCCATGCTCCTGATCTTCGGGCACCTGGTACGGAGGAGGGAGGACAGGTCTGAAGACCTCCTCGTGGGTCTGCTCCTGCGCCTGGCCAAACTGGCCATAAACAGGTCCAGGCAGCGGGCCATGGAGGGGGCCGTTAGGGCCGACTGCCTGCCCCTCTTCCGCGGTTACGTTAGAGCCCGGGTGTCCTTGGAGAGGGAGCACGCGGTGTCCACCAACACCCTGGAGTTGTTCAGGGAGAGGTGGGTGCCGCAGGGAGTGGAGTGCATTATCTCCCTCTCCAACTCTATTTTGATTTAATCCCTCCCTCCCCTTCACTGTTTGGTCACACAGCATTGCCCTTTAATGTGAAGGGAACTGCTTGTCACTGGCTACTCGGGTGTTTACTTTCTTCCTGGTGTTGGAAACTGAATAAAGATTCGTGCACCTTGTGTCTGTCACTGTGTCTCACATCTGCACACACACAACATGGGTGCTGTGGAACAAAAAAAAGCACTACCATGGAGGTAATGAAAAAAATAAACATGAATGTTACGCTAGAGTTCGGGTGTCTCTGGAAAAGGAGCATGCGGTGTCCACCAACACCCTGGAGTTGATCAGGGAGAGGTGGGTGCCGCAGGGAGTGAAGTGCATTATTTCTCCCTCCAACTCTATTTTGATTTGATCCCTGCCCTCCCCTTCACTGTTTAATAACGCAGCATTGCCCTTTGATGTGAAGGGCACTGCTTGTCACTGGCCACTCAGGTGTTTCCTTTCTTCCTGGTGGTGGAAATGTGAATAAAGATTCATGCATCTTGTGTCTTTCACTGTGTCTCACACCGGCACACACACACAACATGGGTGCTGGGGAAAAAATAAGCACTACCGCAGTTAGATGGTAGTGTGGGGGTAAAAAAAACAGTAGTAGTGTCAAGGTTCTGTTCACTCAGAGAGCTGGCTCTGAGGGACCTAGATCAGATTCAAGCACTCTCCACATGTAAGGATAACTTTGTGATGGAATAAAAAATAAACATGAATGTTACGTTAGGGCCTGGGTGTGTCTGGAAAAGGAGCACGGACTGTCCACCAACACCCTTGAGCTGATCAGGGAGAGGTGGTGCCGCAGGGAGTGGAATGCATTATTTTTCTGTCCAACTCTGTTTTGATTTAATCCCTCCCTCCCCTTCACTGTTTGATCACACAGCATTGCCCTTTGATGTGAAGGGCACTGCTTGTCACTGGCCACTCGGGTATTTCCTTTCTTCCTGGTGGTGGAAATTGAATAAAGATTCATGCACCTTGTGTCTTTCACTGTATCTCACACCTGCACACACACAACACGGGTGGTGGGGAAAAAAATAAGCACTACTGCAAATAGGCGGTAGTATGGAGGTAATAAAAAAAGTGTCGGAGTGTCAGAGATTCTGTTCATTCTGAGAGCTGGTTCTGAAAAGAAATAAACATGAATGTCCCCTGAAAACCGGCTGAATGTCAGGGTTTGGGTCTTGGCTTTGCCATTCCTCTCCCTTGTAAAAATGCTGTTTCTCTGTATACAGCTGTAAATGTTAATTGTTTTGAAACCTGTGGATTGTTTAATTAAATATTATAAACAGGAAAAAAAACACGATTGTGAGAGGTTTTGTTCACTCTGAGAAGAAGCTCTAAGGAAGCTGGATCAGTGTCAAGGACTTTCCATGTGTCAATAAAGGATGACTTAGTGACAGGATACCAGCCTCTGTGGAGTTATTTCAAATACTACCACCATTATTAGAGGACTAGTATTGCAGAAACAAGATGAACTTAGAGGCAGATAAGTCCCCTGGCCGAGATGGCTTACATTTTAGAATCCTAAAAGGAGTAGCTTCAGAGATAGCGTATGTATTGGTTGTAATTTTCCCAAAGTCCTGGATTCTAGAGCAGTACCAGATCACTGGAAACCTGATAATGTGACACCCCTGTTCAAAGAGAGAGAGAAGCAAAAAGTGGTTAACTATAGTAATTAGCCAAATATCTATTGTTGGAAAAATGTACTGGAATTGATTATGAAAGAAGTAATACCAGAACATTTGGAAAACCATAATCTAATCAAATAGAATCAGCACTGCCTCACTAAAGTTTTCTAAGAATTTTCATGCAGGGTGTATAGAGGGGAACCAGTAGATTTGGTTTATTTGCACTTCCAGAAGGTGTTTGACAATATACCTCACAAAAAGTTAAGTCATAAGAGCCCCATGGTGTTGGAAGTAATATGTTAGCAAGGATAAAGGATTGGATAGTGGGCAAGAAACAGCAAGTAGGGATAAGGGGCTCTTTTTCAGGCTGGCAAACCCATGACTGGTCTGCTTAGTGCTAGAACCAAAACTGTTTACAATATATATTAATGACTTGCAAGAAGACAGCAGAAGATACAAAATCAGGTCAAAACGTAGGTTTGATAGGGATACAAACAGTTTAAAAAGAAATATTGACAGGTTAAATAAGTGGGCAAAAAGTTGGCAAATGGAGTATAATATGGGAAAATGTGAAGTTGTTTATTTAAAAGAACAACACATTATTTAAACGGAGAAAAACTGCAGAATGCTGCAAAACAAAGGAACTTGGACTACTTGTGCACAAAACACAAAGCTCGCACACAGGTGCAGCACGTAAACAGGCAATGGAATGTTGGCACGTATTTCAAAGGGTTTGAAGTCATTGAACAGGGAAGTCTTACTGCAACTACAGAAGGCGATGGTGAGGCCACAGCTGGAGCCGTGAGAGCAGTTTTGGTCCCCTTTTTTAAAGAAAATATATTTCATTAAAGGCTGTTCAGACAAGATTCACAAGGATGTTCCTCGATATGGAGGAACTGTCTTTTAAGCAAAGATGAACAGGTTGCGAGTCTATTCACTGGAGTTTAGAAGAATGGGAAGAGATCACATTGAGACATATAGGAATCTGGAGAGAATGTTTCCCCTCATGGGACAGTCTAGGACCAGAGGGCATAATCTCAGAATAAAGGGGCACAAATTTAAGGATGAAATGATGAGGATTTTTTTTCCCTCAGAGAGCTTAAGAGTCTTTGGAATTCCTTGCCAAAGATAGCTGAGAAAATAAATTCCTTGTGTATATTAAGAGATTAGGAGAGAATAGAACAGTATAGGATAGATAGTAGAACAAAGGGCTGGAAAGTGAATGTGAGAAGTGCCAGAGCAGCCTACTGAATAGCAAAACAAGCTTGGTGAGCTAAATGTCTGACTCCTGTTCCTATTTCTTATGATCTTCTAGTCTCTAGAATAGCCTGCTAAGTCACTTCACTCAAGGTCAATTAGGGATGGGTGACAAATGCTGGCCTGGGTGGCAACATCCATCAAAAGAACTGTTAACAAAAAAAAAATCGCAAATACTCACGTTGGCTACTGAAGCTGAAGCAATTTTGATACCCAAGAGTGACGGAGACAAATATTTATAGAGAAGAAACACAATGTGTGAGAGAAATACCACTACATTAGAGTTAAAAATCACACAACACTAGGTTATATCCAACAGGTTTAATTGGAAGCACTAGTTTTCGGAGCGACGCTCCTTCATCAGGACAACCACCTGATAAAGGAGCGGTGCTACAAAAGCTAGTGTGCTTCCAATTAAACCTTTTGGACTATAACCTGGTGTTGTGTGATTTTTAACTTTGTACACCCCAGTCCAACACTGGCATCTCCAAATCATCACTACATTAGAAGTATTCTGGTCTCCATCCTATCGGAAAGATGTTGTGTAACTTGAAAGGGTTCAGAAAGGATTTACAAGGATGTTGCCGGGTTTGAATGATTTGAGCTATAGGGAGAGGCTGAACAGGCTGGGGCTGTTTTCCCTGCAGTACCGGATGCTGAGGGGTGACCTTATAGATATTTACAAAATTATGAGGGGCATGGATAGGATAAATAGACAAAGTCTTTTCCCTGAGGTCGGGGAGTCCAGAACTAGAGGGCATAGGTTTAGGGTGAGAGGGGCAACTTTTTTCACGCAGAGGGTAGTAAGTGTATGGAATGAGCTGCCAAAGGAAGTACAACTGCAACATATAAAAGGCATTTGGATGGGTATATGAATAGGAAGGTTTGGAGGCATATGGGCCAGGTGCTGGCAGGTGTGACTAGATTAGGTTGGGATATCTGATCGGCATGGACAGGTTGG
Source organism: Hemiscyllium ocellatum (assembly GCF_020745735.1). NCBI lineage: Eukaryota > Metazoa > Chordata > Chondrichthyes > Orectolobiformes > Hemiscylliidae > Hemiscyllium > Hemiscyllium ocellatum. The sequence goes on from NC_083402.1 coordinate 51,726,987, forward strand.
ACTGAAGGGTCTGTTTCCGTGCTGTACATCTCTATGACTCTGTTAAAACGATCAGGACAATTCACAAGAATACCAATGTAAAAGGAAAACAACATTAATATTTTTTAAGAGGATGCTGATTAGTTGGCAAGTTGACTCTGATTAGTAAAGGCAAATGCCATGGTGAATGCATCAGTTAGATGACGACTTGCAGTTAATTACTAATTTTTGCTAAATTTTAAACCAGGCAGATGGATTCTGATTGGTCAATGGATGGTCATGAGGGATGAACAAAGAACAGCTATTACCTATTTTGTTGAGTTAAAACAGAAACAATTTTTTTATATACAAAGAACACAGTTCTGTGTACTAGTTTGTTCAACTTTGAGTACACTCACATTGCAAGCCCAACTGACTATGTAATTCTTTGCATATTGTATTCTGGATTATTTAATAAATACAATCCAATCACAGAATCACATCTGATGTTAGATTCTGAGTTTGGGCTTTGCAAAAGTGGACTGCTCTGTGTTGCAAAATGAAATGGCGAAGGGATATGCTTTTTGATATGATCCTATTTTAGCATCAAGCTTGCACAATGAATAAATTACTCAAGCCTTATTTGTGACATTGCTGATAAAGTCAGTCTTGCAGAATATTGAATTGTTGGATGGCAAATGCAAATACTGACCAGTGAAAGTACACTTGCAATACAGAGTAGTGGAGAAACCATCAATTTCTCAACTGGGGCATCAAGAAAAAGGAGCTCATTTGACTGTTTTATTTCAGAAATGAATTTGAGTGCAAGGTGGGCCTATTAAAACTTGTATGGAAATTCCTACATGCAGCTATCAATTCAGATATAGCAAACATATCTACATAATTGGAAACATACCAAAGTAGTGGGCCAGCTATCCTTCCTCAAATGATGACTGTCCTGATTAGATAATGAGGTTATTATTTTAAAAATTACTTCAGTGTAAATTCAAGGCAATCAGGTGAAGTCAACATCGGTTAAACACATTTCCTTTTCAGAAAACAATCAATTTAAGCTTTTTTAAGGTTGTGTGTGATGGATAAAGAGAAGCTGGTGTTTGTACTTTATTTAGATTTCCAGAAGGCATTTGAGAAAGTGCCTCATCCAAGGTAACTGTAGACAATAAAACTCAGTGTAGGGAACAATATATTAACATGGATACAGGATTGGCTAACTAACAGAAAATAGAAAGTACGCATAAAAAGTCTTCTTCAGGTTGCCAAGATGTAACAAGTGGTGACCCACAGGGATCAGTGCTGAGAGCACAATTATTTACAAGTTTTATAAATGATTTGGATGAAGGGACGGAAGGATTGGTTGCCAAATTTGGTGATGATATAAAGACAGGTAGAAAAGCATGAAGAGGACACAAGGAGACTATGAAAATATATAGTCAAGTTAAGTGAATGGGCAAAAATCTAGCTAGCCGAGAATATTGTGGAAAAAGGTAGAATTGTCCAGTTTTGCAGAAAGAAGAAAAAACCGATGAGAAACTGCAGAACCATGAGATGTAGATGGGTGTTCTTGTGCATGAACCACATAAGCTTTGAATGCAAGTACTTAGGAAGTGTAATAAAATGTTATAACGTATCATGATGGGAATTGAACACAAAAGTAGGTTACACTCAGTTCTCCAGGACACAAGGGAGTCCATACTTGGAGTACAGTGCACAGTATTAGTCACCTGACTAACATCATTATGTAGTCCCAATTGTGATTTTTCTTCTTATGCTTTCCCATTATTTCTATCCAAATAGTCATCGAATGCCATTTTGAATGCCTCAATTGAACTTGCCTCCACCACATTTCCAAGCCATGTATTCTAAATCCTAATTATTCTGCAGTGTAAGAAAGCGTTTCCTTGTATTACCTCTGCTTCTTTTGCACATCAGTTTAAAACTATGCCCTCTCGTTGTTCCTTTTACGAATGAGAACAGTTGTTCACTATCTACTCAATCCATTCAACTCATGATTTTGAAAATAGATATCAAATCTCCTCAGAGCCGCCTTCTCTCTTGTAAGAAAAGTTACAACTCTATCCTATAACTGAAGTTTTTCATTCCGGAACTATTCCTCGAACTGTTTCCAAGCTCTTTCCAATGGATTTACAGCTATCCTGTTTAGTGGCATCCACAAGTATACACCCTACAACAAGGGAGGTCTAATACGAGCTGAGGTTTTATACACATTCAACATACCTACTTCCTCTTGTACTCTTATTAATAAAGCTGAGGAAACCTCCTGCCACCTTCAATGATCTCTGTACATATTCACTCAGGTCCCTCCACTTGTGCACCTCTTTTATAAATGGATCTCTTATTTTATATTACTTTTCAATGTTCTTCCTACCAAAGTATATCACTTTACACTTCTCGGAATTGAACTTCATTAGTCACCTATCTGCCCACTTCAGCAATTCCTTTTGGAGTTCCACAATGCCCTCTTCTCAGTTTACAATTCTTCCCAAGTTTTGAGTCATCTGTAAAAGTTGAAACTGTCTCCTGCACACTAATATCCAGATCATTAACATATATCAGGAAAAGTTAGTCTTCTAATACTGAAACCCTGGAAAAGTCCACTACAAAATTTTTCCAGTTCAAAAAATATCCACTTAACATTACACTCCATTTTCTATCACACAGCCAATTTTACATCCATTTGCCCATAACCCTCCTATAGCATGATCTATAACGTTATCATAAATCTGCTGTGTGGCACGATACCAAATGTCTAATAGGATTCTGAAAGAGTTTTAACAGGATAGATATGGAGAGGATGCTTTCGCTTATAGGGCAAGCTAAAACTCGGGGTCACTGTTTAAAAATAAGGAGAAGTCCATTTAAAACAACGAATTAGCAAAATATTTTCTCTCTCAAGTAATGAATCATTTGAAATCTCATCCTGAAAAGGTGATGGAGGCACAGTCCTTTAATAATTTTAAGACTGAGGTAGATAAATTTCAGTTAAGCAAGAGGATGAAAGTTTTATCAGAGTAGGCAGGAATGGCAAGGGGAGATTACAATCAGATCAGCCTTTGTTGATTTAATGGCAGAACAAGCTGGAAGGGCTGACTGGCTTATTCCTGGATAAAAACCAGAAGAGTCGTGTGACTCTTTGTCAGATTGCTCCACCGATGCTGCCAGACCTGCTGAACTTTTCCAGCAATTTCTGATTTTGTTTGAGGCTTACTCCTGTTCCTTGTGTGGATATTTGTACCATTTCTCAGTATACATTATGCAAATTAAGGAACAGGCCTAATGCCATCACTTTTACTACTGAAAAGTACCCAGTCTATGTCAGATTTCCCAAGAAGTGTAAGACATCTCAAGCATTTCACTAACAGGTGAAGTTGGTAACTTCATGCTACTACTACGTACTAGACACGAGTTGTGTTTGCTACCAAAAAGATGCAAATGTCAAGCAAAAATGGCATTCTACCTATCAAATAGGGTCATATAGCAGGAAAACAAATCCTCCAGTCCAACTTCTCTGTGCCAACCAGGTATCCCAATTTGACCTGATTCCATTTGCCAGCATTGGGCCCATATCCCTTTAAACACTTCCTATTCCTATACATATCCAAATACCTTTTAAATTGTATTGGCTTCCAGAATTACCTCTTGTAACCTGTTCCACCCTCTGCATGAAAATGTTAACCCTTAGGTCCTTATTAAACCTTTCCTCTCTTACCTTAAACCTATGCCCTCTAGTTTTGGGCACACTCCTACCCTCGGGAAAAGACCTTGGCTATTCATTTTTTCCATGCCCACAATGATTTTAAAACCTCTGATGCTTCAGGGTAAAAAGTCGCAGACTATTCAGCCTCACCCTATTACTCAAACTCTCCAGTTCCAGCAACATCTCTGAAAATCTTTTCTGCACCCTCTAAAGTTTAACAATATCCTTCCTATAGAGTGACCAGAATGGTACACAGTGTTCTAAAAGTAGCCTCACCAATGCTCCTTTTAGCAACAACATGACATTCCAACTCCGATACTCAATGTTCGTACCTATGAAGGCAAGTGTGCCAAATGCCTTCTTGACCACACTGTCTACCTCAGACTCCACTTGCAAGGAACTACGCAATGCACCACTAGCTTTCTGTTTATCAATATTCCCTATGGCCCTCACTTTTACCTGCTCTGGTTTGCCTTACCAAAATGCAACATCTCACATTTATCCAAATTATCCATCCTCCAGCTTATGAGCTCATCTGAATAATCCCCGTACATGCATTTCACTATCAGAGTGCTACTAACAATTCAGACCAAGTGCCTGGAAGATTGACACTTTGGAGGTTTGCAATAAGCAAACTCTCACCAACCAGCCTACAATTGTCAAGCTTAAAATATTATTCAGCATTCCATGTAATTCTGCAAATGGGCAACATTTGCTAAATAATCCAGAATGCACAAAGAATTACAATAACAATCAATTTAGGATTGTCAGTCAGTCAGACTCACAATGTGACTTACCTGCAGATAATGGAAGCTTCATATATTAATACACCGTGTCCTGTAATTTTCGTCAATGAAAAGAACTCAGGTACACAGTGTGCTTGTTTCATCTCAACAAAATGAGTGACAACCATTCTTATGTTCATTTCTCAGGGCAATACCCAGACCAAAGTCAAACTGCTTAAAATTTAGACAAAGCTTGACAGTTAACTGTAAGTCATCACTTAATAGGTGTACTTTCCATGGCAACAACTCTCCCTATCTGAGTCCGCTTAACAATCAGTTAGCACTTTCCTCTCACACAGTAAAAATGTTGTTTTTCCTTAACATTGGTATCTTATGAAGTATTCTGATCACTGCAAGATGAAAAGTTTAGACAAAATGTATTTTTTCTCAGCAATTCTCAAGCTCTATAATAGCAAACAAAATTAAATCATGTGGATGTGAAACTAACACTCACAATCAATGGGGCTTGCCGTGCTGAAGTGTATTATGATTCTGTAAAGTTAACAGGAGTGCCAAGCTATGAATTGAAAAACTCTCATTTTTATTTATCCCGACTGAACATTTTGAATGAGTGATGAATCAAAAATGTAAAATTTATTTAGTCTTCTTCATATTATCCTATTTAAGACTGTTTTAAACAGACAGCCAAAAAGTAGTTTATGCAATGGATTCATACAAATCTTTCCCATATTTTGAGGCATCCATTTGGTCTTGGAAATTCAGAAAAATGTCTGTTTTCTACTTCCTAAAGTAGTAGTCTCAACAACATAATGAAATGTATGATAGTTTATAAAGTATAAAAACATTACACGGCAATACTCAAAATTGGAACCCATTTCTGTACTTCCATCATAATCTGCAAATCTAATTTAATTTGGCAGTTGAAATCATCAAGAAGTGCTCTGCAGTTAAGTTAGCCACATTGCACAACTGCTAGAATGAATTTTCCACAATAGACTTTTTGCTGTATTTGACACTGTTATTCTTGCATTCCCTTCAGTTTTGGCACTGCTACATCAATCCATTACTTTATAGTAGTTTAACACCAGAGTGTTCTGTACCTTTACTCCCACATCTATATCTTCAAACATATTTTCTATCTAAAGTTTTTCTTATCATTCCTTACACCTCTCCTTGTAATAATCTTTTACGTTACTACTGAAATCATCACTTACAGTACAACAGTATTGCAAGGCAAGTGCATTCAAAGTGTCGCCCTCTTGAATTTCCCAGATCAGATACACAATATCATCCAACCGATCTTTAGATGTTGTTCTTCGTATTTTCTCCTTTCCTCTTGGTCTCAGCTCAAAACATTCTGTATCCTCTTCAGAAAGTTCATTTTCTGAAGGTGTGCCACTGGCAAATACGTAAACATTGCTTCCCAGTGCTGGCTGAATAGTAGCCGGCAAGAAACGAGTTTGACTTCTCCCTGCCATGGTCAACTGGAAAGAAATTTAATCTAATTAGTCTAAAACTGCACCAAGAAAAGCAAGCAAATAATTTAAACAAGTGAAGTCACATGAGGAAGGCCAGTAAATCCTTTCCCTTCTCTGATTCAGGGGTGCTGATGTCTATGTGAAATCCAACTGCTATGCTGACTAAGAACAACACAAACAAATGATAAAATCTAAAAATAAAGAACTGCAGATGCTAGAACTCTGAGACAACAACAGGGAGTGCTGAAGAAACTCAGGTCCAGCTACATCAGTAAAAAAGAAAAAGTGATTAAATCTAATTGGACCTGTTTTCAATGACTAAACCTACAGATAGGGTGAATAGCCAAGGTCTTCTCCCAAGGTAGGAGAGCCCAAAACCTGAAAGCATAGGTTTAAGGCAAATGGAGAAAATTTGAAAGGGACCTAAGCAGTAACTTTTTCACACAGAGGGTGGTGCATGTGTGGAATGAGCTGCCAGAGGAAGTAATGGAGATTGGCACACTAACAATATTTGAAAGGCATCTGGATGGGTACATGAATAGGAAGGTTTTAAGAGGGATATGGGCCAAATGCTGGCAAATGGGATTAGATTAATTTAGGATTTCTGATTGGTATGGATGATGTGGACCTAAGGGTCTGTATCCATACTGTACAATTCTATGACTCTATAACACGTTTTAAAAATACAGGTTACCACTTAGGCAACCAACAGTTGGAATCGTCAATACATTTTTATAGTATTTTGAGTTCAAACAAATGGTTAGGATCCAGAATAGTTAATAGTATGGAACTAACAACCCAAGATATACACAATCATTAAGAAATGGGGAGGAGCCACAGTCAAACTCTTGGAGCTTGCCATCTCAGTGACAAATGAAATTATTTTTCACTTTATCTTAAAATAATCTTGACATCCTCTGCCAGCACTCAATCTTCTCATTTCAAGAGAAAAAGTTCCATCTTCTCAATTTTGTTTTTAATTGTATCCCCTTAGATTTCTAAACTCTTAGTGAATTTGCATTCTACATTTTAAATTGTTTACTGACATTTCCCTAAGTCCTATGTGAAAATATCCTTGAACCACAGTTACAACTAGGTTCATCTACCAGTAAAATATTAATTTATTTTTCTAATCCATACCTCTAGCTATAAAACCAGAGAAGCTAATTTGACTTTGTTATGGTTGTATTAGCATGATGCTTTTAATGTCTAGATTATGTCCAAAGCACTGTACATTACCTATTAGTTCACTGAGCTGCACCATATCGGAATTAAGCATATAATCTACGTCTCACTTCTCATTAGTTTCTGGTTGCAAATCTTGTTCATTTTTCTTACTGACAGCTTTTGATGGCTATCACTCTAATATAGCACTATACTGAAACATTAAGATCTTCATAGAATCATACAATCTCTACAGTGTGGAAACAGGCCCTTTGGCCTAGCAAGTCCAAACTCACCAACCCTCTGGTAAGTAACCCACCCCAACCCATTCCCCTACCCCATTATTCTATATTTAGCCCTGACTAATGCACCTAACCTCTACATCCATGAACATCATGGGCAATTTAGCATGGCCAATTCACCTAACCTGCACATCTTTGGATTGTGGAAGGAAACCAGAGTACCCGGAGGAAACCCACGCAGACACACTGAGAATGTGCAGACATTGCATAGATAGTCGCTCAGGGTTGGAATTGAACCTGGGTCCATAGCACTGAGAGGCAGCAGTGCTAACCAGTCAGCCACCATGCCGCTTCCTTGGGGAGAGTCCAGTCTCTGACCTTACCCCCAACATCCAAAGCCCCAACCCACCGGGCAAAAGACTACAAGACACAGAAACAGAAGTTATCCAATAGATCCATTTCTCCGTCCTTCAATGAAATAATGGCAGATCTGATAAACCTCAATTACACTTTCTTGCCTTTCACCTTATTCCTTGATTCATCTACTGATTAAAAAATTGCCTAATGCTGCCTTGAACATACTTAATGCCACTGCTGCTACAGCCCTCTGCAGTGAAGAATTCCATATACTCATCACATTCAGAAGGAATTCCTCCTCATCTCTGTTCTAACTGGGTGTCTCCTTACTCTGAGGTTATGTCTTCTGGTCCTAGAATTCATAAGCTAATCCCTCCATATCTGGAATGAATTTTATTTGGACTCTCCAAAACCAATAACTAGTGCCTTGTACAGTTTTAGTGAGACTTCACTGTTTTTATACTCCATTGTTTTTGACATAAAGATCAACATTCCATTTGTTTTTCTCATTGCCTGCTGAATTTATATGCTGTTTTTTAAAATTAATTAACAAGGACTCCCAAATTCCTTTGTGCTGTAGCAATCTGTAGTCTTTCTTCACTGAGATAATATTCAACTCCTCTCTTCCTCCTGCCAAAGTATATAACATCAGTTTCCCACATTATATTCCATCTGCTAAGTTTCTGCCTATTCTCTGAATCTGTCTATATTGCTCTGTTGACTCTGCGTCCTGCTCATCTCTTGCCTTCCCACCTATCTTTGTATGACAGCCAAGTTTCTAGATGGCACATTCACTTCTCTTATCCAAGTCATTAATGTATTGTTAATAATTGGGGGCCCAATACTCATCCTCGTTTAAAAAAAATCAAAAGAACTATGGTGCTGTAAATCAGAAACAAAAGTAGAAATTGCTGGAAAAGCTCAGCAGGTCTGACAGCACCTGTGAAGATAAATTAGAGTTAATGTTTCAGTTTGAGTTCTGAGAAAGGGTCACCTGATCATAAATGATAATTCCAATTTCTCTCCACAAATGCTGCCAGAACTGCTGCACACCACTAGTTAGAGGTTGCCATCCTAAATATGTACCCTTTATCCCAATAATCTACTAAGAGTTAGTCAATCTGTAACTATGTTAATACATTCCCTCAAACACCATTTATATTATTAAGTAGCTTTATAAACTGTACTTTATCAAACACTTGGAAATCCAAATCTTTGGCACCCACTGGTTCCTCTTTATCTATTGTATTTGTTACCACCTCAAAAAAAATTGTCAGGTGTCATTTCCCCTTCATGATGCCATGATGAATCTGCTTGATCATATTATGTGTTCCTAAATGCTCTGCTATTACATCCTTTATAATATAAACTAAAATTATCCCAATAGCAGGTGTTAAGCTAACTGCCTACAATTATCCTTATTCTGTTTCCCTGTTATTTTCAATAAGTATGTCCCATTGATAGATTTATTGGGCCTTTTCCAGATTTTCAAGATGCTTAAAGAGTCATACAGCACAGAAACAGGTCCATTGTCTCAACATATCTATGCTAACCAATAGACACCATCCTATTTACCCGCACTTGGTCCAAATCCTACTGTGCCCTGGCATTTTAAGTGCTCTTCCATCCAGATAGTTCTCAAACTTTGTCAGAATAGCTGCCTCTTCAGCAAAATTTGTCACCTCACCTTATACCCACTGGTCTTAGTCACGCCCGCCATGGGGAAAAGATGCCCCTCGTAATTTTGCAAAACTCTGTAAGATTCCCCCATCGCACCCTGCCCCCTCAAACCGTACTCCAAATAGAATAAACCGAATCAAGTCAGTTTCTTCTCATAACTGTAAAATGAGAACAGCACATCCACTATCTGTGTGTCTACTGCCCTAGATTTCCGAGGATCACATCCAGAACTCTCATGAGCCTGTGGCCATAGCTGTCCCCTCTTGGGAGGCTCTGTCCTTCCCCCGTCCCGGGGGGTGTTGGCGATGCGGAGGTCGGGGCTCTCTGCCTCTCCCCACCTCCCGGGAGGGTAGGGGGAAGCTTCTGCCTCGTGAAATAGTGGCCTGACGCTGGGGACTCACCTGTTCTCTCCGCCAGCTTCATGTCTTCACCGAGCCGAGCCGAGCCACGTCGCCGGGTGATGGCGGAGGGCGCCCGGCATCGCCGAGAGTATCTCCCTACACAGGCCGGGGCCTGGTCCGGTACTCGGACAGTCCGTGTCCCTCAGAGCCTGCTCTCTGCCTCCTCAGTGTCGGTCCCTCCTGCCGTCCTTTATCACTATTTCCCTCACAGTCTCCCTCTCCCTCTCTCTGGACTACGATCTTCAAACTGCCAGATCAGCCAAACTGTGAGATCTCGCGATGGTAACAGCGAGAAGTCAGTGTCTTGGATTGGGATTGGGTAGGTTGGGTTATTGGGATTATTACAATATGGGGATGTTGGGTTATTGGGGTTATTACAATATTGGGATTGGGGATGTTGGGTGGTTGGGGTTATTACAATGTTGGGATGGGATGTTGGGTTATTGGAGTCATTGCAATATTAAGATTGGGGATGTTTGGTTATTGGGGTTATTGCAATATTGGGATTGGGGATGTTGGGTTATGGGGTTATCACAATATTGGGATGAGGATGTTGAGTGTTTGGGCTATTACAATATTGGGATGGGGATATTGGGTGTTTGTGGTTATTACAATATTGGGATTGCAGATATTGGGTTATTGAGGTTATTACAATATTGGGTTTGGGGATGTTGGGTTATTGGGGTTATTACAATTTTGGGCTTGGGGATGTTGGGTTTTTGTGGTGATTACAATATTTGGATTCTGGATATTGGGTTATTGAGGTAATTACAATATTGGGATTGGGAATGTTGAGTTATTGGGGTTATTAGAACATTGGGATTGTGGATGTTGTATTATTGGGGTGATTGCAATATTGGGATTGGGGATGTTGGGTTATTGGTGTTATTACAATGTTGTGGTTGTTGGGTTATTGGGGTTATTACAATATTGGGATGGGGGATAATGTGTTATTGGGGTTATTACAATATTGGGATTGCAGATATTAGGTTATTGAGATGATTACAATATTGGGATTGCAGATATTAGTTATTGAGGTTATTACAATATTGGGATTGCGGATATTGGGTTATTGGGGTTCTTATAACATTGGGATTGCGGATATTGGGGTTATTGCAATATTGGGATTGTGGATATTGGGTTATTGAGGTGATTATAATATTGGGATTAGGGATGTCGGATTATTGGGGTTATTACAATATTGGGATTGGGGATATTGGGTTATTGGGGTTATTTCAATATTGGGATTTCCATTATTGGGGTTATTACAATATTGGGATTGTGGATATTGGGTTATTGAGGGTATTACAATATTGGGATTGGGGCTGTTGGGTTATTGGGGTATTAACAATGTTAGGATGGGGATGTTGGGTTATTGGGGTTATTACAATATTGGGATGGGGATGTTGGGTTATTGGGGTTATTACAATATTGGGTTTGGCGATGTTGGGTGATTGGGGTTATAATGATGTTGGGATGGGAATGTTGGGTGATTGGCATTATTACAATATTGGGATGGGGATGTTAGGTTATTGGGTTTTACAATATTGGGATGGGGATGTTGGGTGATTGGGGTTATTACAATGTTGGGATGGGGATGTTGGGTTATTGGGGTTATTACAATATTGGGATGGGGATGTTGGGTTCTTGGGGCTATTACAATATTGGGATAGGGATGTTGAGTTATTGGGGTCATTACAATATTGGGATTGGGGATGTTGGGTGATTAGGGTGATTACAATATTGGGATTGTGGATATTGGCTTATTGAGGTGATTACGATATTGGGGTTGGGGATGTTGGGTTATTGGGGTTATTACAATATTGGGACTGGAGATATTGTGTTATTGAGGTTATTACAATATTGGGATTGCGGATATTGGGTTATTGGGGTTCTTATAACATTGGGATTGCGGATATTGGGGTTATTGCAATATTGGGATTGTGGATATTGGGTTATTGAGGTGATTATAATATTGGGATTAGGGATGTGGGGTTATTGGGGTTATTACAATATTGGGATTGGGGATATTGGGTTATTGGGGTTATTATAACTTTGGGATTGTGGATATTGGGTTATTGAGGGTTATTACAGTATTGGGATTGGGATGTTGGGTTACTGGGCTTATTACAATATTATGATTGCGGACATTGGGTTATTGGGGTTATTACAATATTGGGATTTTGAATATTGGGTTATTGGGGTTATTACAATATTGGGATTGGGGCTGTTGGGTTATTGGGGTTATTACAATATTGGGATTGGGGCTGTTGGGTTATTGGGGTTATTACAATATTGGGATTGTGGATAATGGGTTATTGGGACTATTACAATATAGGGAATGGGGATATTGGGTTATTGTGGTAATTGCAATTTTGGGATTGAGGTTATTGGGCTGTTGAGGTTATTAATATATTGGGATTGGGGATATTGGGTTGTTGGTGTTATTAATATATTGGAGTTGGGAATATTGGGTTGTTGGGGTGGTTACAATATTGGGTTTTGGGATATTGGATTAATGGTAAAATAAAATATTGGGATTGGAAATATTGAGTTATTAGGATTTTTAAAATATTGGGATTGGGTTATTGGGTTTATTAAAATATTGGGATTGGGGATATTGGGTTATTGGGATTATTCAAATATTGTGATTCAATATATTGGGCTATTTGGATTATTAAAATATTGGGATTGTGGATATTGGGTTATTGGGCTATTAAAATATTGGAATTGGGAATATTGAGTTAATGGGGTTAATAAAATATTGGGATTGGGCTACTGGGGTTATTAAAATATTGGTATTGGGGATATTAGGTTATTGGGATAGAGGACTTTAAACTATTGGGATCGTGATTATTGGAATTGACCTTATAGAGATTGGGGGTATTAAACTATTGGGATTATAGAGTTATTGTATTAGGGATGTTGAGATATTGAGATTGGGTTTTCAGGGATTATTAAAGAACAAAGAAAATTACAGCACAGGAACAGGCCCTTAGGGTTACCAAACCTGTGCCAATCCAGATCCTATATCGAATGCTGTATTCTAATTTCTATGGATCTGTATCCCTCTGCTCCCTGCCCATGCATGTATCTGTCTAAATACATCTTAAATGACTATAGGTTTACTCGCAGAGCTGGAAGGTTCATTTTCAGACATTTTGCCACCATACTAGGTGACATCTTCAGTAAGCCTCCAGACATTGGCTTCGATGAAACATCTGAAAATGAACCTTCCAGCTGTTGGGGATAATCTGCTATCGGGGTACCTACATTGGGGCTAGGGAGGGGAGCACCATTATTAAAGCAGACACTGTCAGATACCAGCTAAAACACAGCCATGTAAAGTAAACCCAGCCACTGCAGGACTGTCTGCCTGGGGCCACATTCCTGGGGGATTAGAACATGTCCGTCAGTTTCAGATCATCCTGTTACACTCTCATTGTTAATAAAGGAAACCGGTAACTATCGGATAGTGTAAATTGCACCGATACTACACTTGATTGATAAAGTACTTGCTAATGCCTCCGCTGACGTCAAACTCATTCGGGTCCTGTGTTAAATGATAATACCTGTATATTCAACTATGGAGAACTATTGTGAACGCTCAGACAGCCAGGCGCATAGCAATGAGGAAACCCTTCCAAACAATAAACTTTTAAATTACAAGATCGGAAACTGCTGAACCCAGGATGTCTACCCATTGTTGAGCACAGCAGGAGCTGGACAGGTATCTCGGGGCAGCCAATAGAGACACTAATCCCTTCACAGACAGGTGAACCGACCAATGAGAGAACCGAACGAGGGAAAACTGACCGGGAACTTGAGGAAGCGCGAAGTATAACTGCACCAGATCCGAAGGGAAAGAGAGAACGCCTTCTCCAACGAATTCGCATGCTTTTGAATTCGTTGTATAGTTTGCCAGTCTTGATTCTGTAATAAACGGTGTTTTTTGCTCCAAACTCTAGCCGGTTTGATCTCTCCTTCCAACGAACACGTGGAGACGAGACCATACGGTTTCCGTCTCAACACAGCTGAACAAGCAAATCTACATCCAGAATCTCAACCTGAGCTGCAAATCTTCTCAAAGCTCACTAACAACTTAAATGACGCTAATGTGCCTGCATCTACCACCTCCACTGGCAACACGTTTGGAGATGGGTTTGGAGTTATCAAGAATGGATTTAGGTTATTGAGTTGTGACTGTGAAGTTTCAGAATTGTTTCTTACTACTGAATGGCATGCACAAGTAGATGTGCAGTTGTAGATCTAGCTCTTTTGCAGCTGCTTAGGCCTTCCTAAAGCTAGTGACATGGTTTTCAAAGCTGAGTCAATGTTGGTAAAGGCAATGTCCACAGCAAGATTTCCTTGTTATTCTGTACCATTGGCCACCCTTCAATTTGAGGATGAAATCAAGCATTGCAAGTTTGCTTGTGGGCCTTCATGTAGCTGAACAGGCCAATTCTTCACCTCCAGATCTCTGGCATCACATGGTGCTGGGTGATCTATGAGGTAATAATATCCAAACATAGAATTTGTTCCCATTTAACGTCATGGACCTGTCTACACCCCTCCCCCACTCTAACCTCTCACCCTCACAACACCAATCCCTCTGCTCCAATCCCAACCTCACCATTAAGCCAGCGGATAAAGGGGGTGCAGTGTAGTCTGGCACACTGACCTCTACACCACTGAAGCTAAACGCCAACTCGAGGACACCTCTTCCTACTGCCTCCTAGACCATGACCCCACCCCCCCCCATCACCAAACCATCATCTCCCAGACCATACAGAACCTCATCACCTCAGGAGATCTCCCACCCACAGCTTCCAACCTCATAGTCTGGGAACCCCACATTGCCCATTCTACCTCCTTCCCAAGATCCACAAGCCTGACCACCCTGGCCGACCCATTGTCTCAGCATGTTCCTGCCCCACTGAACTCATCTCCACCTACCTCAACACTGTCCTATCCCCCCTAGTCCAGGAACTCCCCACATATGTTTGAGACACCACCCACCCCCTCCACCTCCTCCAAGACTTCCGTTTCCCCGGCCCATAACGCCTCATCTTCACCATGGATATGCAATCCTTCTACACCTCCATCTGCCATGACCAGGGCCTTCAAGCCCTCCGTTTTTTCCTCTCCCGACATCCCCAACAGTACCCTTCCACCGACACTCTCATTCATTTGGCCAAACTGGTCCTCACCCTTAACAATTACTCCTTTGAATCCTCCCACTTCCTCCAGACCAAAGAGGTAGCCATGGGCACACGTATGGGCGCCAGCTATGCCTGTCTCTTTGTTGGCTATGTAGAACAGTTGATCTTCCGTAATTACACCGGCACCACTCCCCACCTCTTCCTCCGCTACATTGATGATTGCATTGGTGCCACCTCATGCTCCCGCGAGGAGGTTGAGCAATTCATCAACTTAACCAACACATTCCACCCTGACCTTAAATTTACCTGGACCATCTCTGACACCTCCCTCCCCTTCCTGGACCTCTCCATCTCCATTAATGATGACCGACTTGACACTGACATTTTTTACAAACCCACCAACTCCCACAGCTACCTGGATTACACCTCTTCCCACCCTATCTCTTGCAAAAATGCCATCCCGTATTCCCAATTCCTCTGCCTCCGCCGTATCTGCTCCCAGGAGGACCAGTTCCACCATAGAACACACCAGATGGCCTCCTTCTTTAGAGACCGCAATTTCCCTTCCCACATGGTTAAAGATGCCCTCCAACGCATCTCGTCCGCATCCCGCACCTCCGCCCTCAGACCACAGCCCTGCAACCATAACAAGGACAGAACGCCCCTGGTGCTCACCTTCCACCCTACCAACCTTCGCATAAACCAAATCATCCGCCGACATTTCCGCCACCTCCAAAAAGACCCCACCACCAGGGATATATTTCCCTCCCCACCCCTTTCCACCTTCCGCAAAGACCGTTCCCTCCGTGACAACCTGGTCAGGTCCACGCCCCCTTACGACTCACCTTCCCATCCTGGCACTTTCCCTTGCCCCTGCAGGAACTGTAAAACCTGTGCCCATACCTCCTCCCTCACCTCTATCCAAGGCCCTAAAGGAGCCTTCCACATCCATCAAAGTTTTACCTGCACATCCACTAATATCATTTATTGTATCTGTTTCTCCCGATGCGGTCTCCTCTACATTGGGGAGACTGGGCGCCTCCTAGCACAGCGCTTTAGGGAACATCTCCGAGATACCCGCACCAATCAACCACACCGCCCCGTGGCCCAACATTTCAACTCCCCCTCCCACTCTGCCGAGGTCATGGAGGTCCTGAGCCTCCTTCACCGCCGCTCGCTCACCACCAGATGCCTGGAGGAAGAACGCCTCAAAACACTTCAACCCCAGGGCATCAATGTGGACTTCAACACCTTCCTCATTTCCCCTTCCCCCACCTCATCCTAGTTTCAAACTTCCAGTTCAGCACTGTCCCCATGACTTGTCCGACCTGCCTATCTTCTTTTCCACCTATCCACTCCATCCTCTCCTCCCTGACCTATTACCTTCATCTCCTCCCCCACTCACCCATTATACTCTATGCTACTCTCTCCCCACCCCACCCTCCTCTAGCTTATCTCTCCATGCTACCAACTCACTGCCTTTATTCCTGATGAAGGGCTTTTGCCCGAAACGTCGATTTCGCTGCTCGTTGGATGCTGCCTGAACTGCTGTGCTCTTCCAGCACCACTGATCCAGAATCTGTAGCCTTGTGTGCTTTTCTGTCCTACTCTATAACGTCATGTAAATGTTTGTATTCAAAGCATGGGGATGCATCGTGATGGACAAATTGTCATTATTTTGGATGTTTAATAGTGTGATCCTCCCAATTAATAATGCCAATTCTAATACTCTTCGAAGAGAGCATCTTTGTCCTCCAGTGGAATGTTGAGTGTTTGAAAACTGAGAAAATGAGATTTTGTGGGGTGATGCTTTGCATCCATGCAGACTCCCATATCCAGTCCCTTGAATTTGATTTGGCCTCACTTTTGCCTGAACAGTGAAGGAGATGGCTTCAAGAAATGTTGGTGTAATGATCCATTGAATATAGAGGATGCAACAGAAGCAGCATTTGTCATGGTGGGTCATGCTGGTCTTTAGTTAGTTATAAACTGTAGTTTATGTACAACTGCTCAGTAATATCTGTAATTCAGGTCAACCTCTCTTTCTGTTTCCATACACTTCTCAAGAAGGGTCACTGTACCTGAAATGTAAACTCTGCTTTCTCTCCACAGATGCTGCCAATCCTGCTGAGTTTCTCCAGCAATTTCTGTTTCTGTTTCTCTTTCTGCTTGTCAGCTGCTGGCTGTCAGCTGATGTGATGAAAGACCTTCAATCTAAAAAGCTAACTTTGCTTCTTGCTGAGTGTGTGCAGCATTCTGTTAATATTTTATTTACGATTGAACTATAGACAGGAGCAGAAAAATGGGAAAACTTATTTATGGCAAAATAGTATTTGGAAAGAAATAAAGATAAAACTGAGCACGAGACATCAAGTAATCTTTTTCATATATATTCCTTACGGAATGCCATAATGATGCAGAATTTTGGATAAAACAGTTTATTCATTAGACATTCCAGTTTAATGGGTAATATCTACTTGCACCTCGCTGAATTGAATATTAACTAAAATTGAACAGTTTCAAGATCAAGAATTCTTTCATATGAGAGTTGTATTTACACATCAACTCCTTTCTTCTCAAACAAATCACTTGATGGGTCACAGTTAGAGTTTAAGCATGATTTTCCACAATGCAATCACTGACTTGAATTATCTGTCCACTCACTTGTTAAGATTGTTTTAGTCCAGTATGCGGCCAGATTGGCACAGTCTTAGTTTAATGCCTTTACTTGAAAGATGGCACAATCAGTAATGCAGCAGACTCTCAGTACTGTATTGTATTGGCAGCTGTACTATATACTTAATTTCTGGAGTTGAGCATGGGCCCACAACCATCTGCCAGGGAACAGTGTTAACGCTGAAACAAGTTGTCACTTTAATACACAATGTAAATTATGCTGGGTATGAAAAAGTTTTTTTTGTTCTATGCATAAGAAAGGGTTTCTTGCTGGTCAGTAGTAGCCAAAATGAATTAAATGTATTGTTTTTGATATATTACCAAATTTGTTATCATTCCAGGACCTGTTATAATTTCTGAAAATTTAAGATTGCTATAAACGTGCATCTTATACTCAACATAACATGTAATAAGATAATTAAAAATAAAATGCAGAAATGCATTCAGTTGTGCCTTTTCATTATAAATTCATAGATTTAAAATTATTAACAGATACTTATATGAAAAATATAATCTATAATGTAATCGAGCCACCAGGTGGACCCATCTTTGCTTCAAAACATTCCCAGTATGCTTGATGAAAGGTTTTTTCTCCAAAACATTTTCATCTGAAAATTCCCAATCCATATTGTTTTTTTCAAAAACTTAAGTATTAAGTATCTAAAGTTGAAGTGTAATAATTACAATTCTCATAACAACTTGATTCAGTTTGCCAACTTATTTGCTCTGTTTTGCTTTTTAATTCAAATCTGAGCCAAAATGTCTGAATCTGTGTTTGGGCAGAGCCAAGATGCTGGGAGGCTGAATTTAGATTGTGCATTCTGTGCAATTGCATGATGAACACATTTCCTATGAATTTATCTGTGCCATTCAGTCAGCTGTACTACACAGATATTTTTCTTTGGCATCTAACAATTTTTGCACAGGAAATCGTGGGATGTAGTGGGTAGTGCCACCAGCTCTGAAGCAGAATTTCTGAGATTAAGTTCCACTTCCAGACTGGATGGCCACTGAAGGTGCATTTACAAATTGGTAAAACAGACTAATTATAAGCTTACAGATCTTTCCAGTGCAATAGCAGGAGGTGGTAAGATTAGGCAATCTCCAGTTCAAGTAGAACCACGTGGTAGCTGCAAAGCACCAGCTCCTAACTTTAAATCTCTACCCACAAATTCTAGCATGAGGTTGTACTTCATGGCAAGTATCCTTCTTTTCTGGCTATCCAGAAGTATAGTTTCTGTTTTGTTTGTTCAGATACAGTTTGTAATAAGTTTGTTTTGACAGAGATGGTATTTGAGTTTATGGGAGGATCATTTGTATTTTTTAGTTTATTTTCTATAAATTTCAGGCTCCATTTTAATTTGCGTTGTTGTACACATGAATTTGTTTTCATTCACAGTATGCGGGCATTGCTGGTTGATCAGCATTTATTAGCAATCACAAATTGCCCTTGGGAAGGTGGTGGTGAGCTGCCTTCTTGAACCACTGCATACCACATGTTATAGGCTGACGCACAATTCCCCGAGGGAGGAAATTACAGGAATTTGATCCAGCTTGTCCATCATATATCTGCAATTTCCACCTCCATTGGTGTGGCTGTTGAGATGTTAGTGTGAAAGGATCTTCTTGTGGTCCTCTAGCATCAGGGGTCTGTCCTTTGCTCTTTATTGGGTGATGAGCCCTTGCGTTATCATTCATTAGCCTGGTCCTTCTAAACACTGGGAGAACATTTCTGCTGTTAACTTATTCTTGTTTTAACATTTCTTGCATGTGGGTATTGCTGGCAATTTCAGCACTGTTACCCAAACTTAATTGCCTTTCAACTGAGGATTCATTTGCTGTGGATCTGGAAACATAAATCAAGTAATGATGACAAGTTTCCTTTCCTAAAGGGGATTAGTGCATCAGATGGGTTATTACCAGAAAGCTTGACGATTCATCCCCATGAGACTAATGGGGATGAATCTGAATTGCGCCAAGCTTTCTGGTGTGTTTGTCGCCACAAGTTCTGTCACCATTTCATCACCAACCTTACCGTGTTAATCATCTACTCTGTCTCCTTCATGTCTCTCATGTCTGATTTCCATCCCATCTTGCCACATATTCTCCCTGAAACAATTCAGCACTTACTGTATATCCACCAAAGTTGCCATCTGAGAAAAGACACCATGTACTGGCCGTGGATTGGGAATCTGACATTGCCCCTACTGCAACCAGCCACAAAACCATGCTGCTCGTGGCACACAGGCAACATGGCTAACACACATTCTCTCACCCTAGTCACTGTTTAACTACGATGCCACATGCTCCACCGCTTTTAAGGTACATTCTGTTTAGACACCCTCTAAAGTAAGCGTAATCCTGGCCTATTTACAACTGTACAGCTGTATATTTTCATTGTCCAAAAGAAGACGATCAAATGTGGGCAAACAATTAAATAAATAAAAACACAAATGTGATTGGAAGAACATTCAAGGCAATATAAAATAGGAGATATAATTCTAAAGGGTTGCAGGAGCACTGGGAGCTGGATGAATATGTGCACAGATCATTGAAGGTAGCAGGAAAGCTGGAGAGAGCAGTTAATAATGTATACTTTCCCCTCAGCTTTATTAATATGTGCATTGAGTATAAGAACAAGGATGGGAGAAAATGAGCACTGCAAATGCTGGAGATCAGAGTCAAAGAGTTTGGTGCTGGAAAAGCACAGCTGGTCAGGCAGCATCCAAGGAGTAGGAGAATCAATGTTTCGAGCATAAGCTCTTCATCAGGAAGCTCTTCATCCTGATGAAGAGCTGATGCAGGAAACGTCCATTCTGATACTCCTCAGATGCTGCCTGACCTGTTGTGCTTTTCCAGCACCACACTCTTCAATATAAAAGCAAGGATCATGAATTTGTATAAGACCCCAACTTGTATTATACCTCAGCTGGATTATTGTGTACAGTTGTGAATGCTACATTATAGGAAAGGTGTGAATGCATTGGAAAGAGTATAGCAGCAATTTCAAGAATGGTTCTAGGAATGAAAAAGTTCAGTTATGACGATAGATTAAAGCAGTTGAGAGAAGAATGCGAGGAGGACATCTGACAGAGATTTTCAAAATCATGAATGGATTAGATAGAATAGATAGGGTTGTTCAAAAATGCTGAAGAACAACAGGCATAAGTTTAAAGTGATCTGCAAGAAACAAGGGTGAAATGAGAAGAAAACTTTTTAAGTCAGCAAATGGTTAGGGTATTGAATGCATTGCCTGGAAATATGGTGGAAGTAGATTCAGTTAAGATATTTGAGAGGGCATTGGGTGATTATTTGAATAAAAATAATATGCTGGGGAAAATGCAATTGATTGGCACTTTGTAATAATGTTCATTTGAAGAGCTGGTGCACACATGATGGGCGAATGATCTCCCTCTACAATATCACAGTTCTGTGATTCTGTGTGAATCACAAGGGATACTTGCAAGTTACACTAATAATGGCTTACCTTCAGCTGGCACTGACCTTTTACACTGTGCTTGCTGGTAACTTTAATATTACTGATATGTCAGATTTCAACTTATAAGCACCAGTGGCACATATATAATCGCCTTTGGCAAGGACCTTACCCTTACGTGCTCTCCAACTGAATGAATGTGAAATGTTCAATGCAGTGTTTGCAGTCCAATGCAGTTGTGCATAGCTAATGGCAACTCAATGCTTTGGTTGCTCAAGGCCAGTGAACATGCATCCCACCTTTTCAGTCATCAAACCAACACTCTGCCTTCCATCCATTTTCTAGCAGCACTTTTCTTATAGAAAAAGAAACGTTACAGCTGGCAATGCAGATCATGCCTCCCATCTCCTCCCCACCCTAAGCAGCCTTCATATTCCCTATTACCTTGTCGTACGCTGGCATTCCATTTCACCCCATCTTGCCCAAGATAGAGATGAACCACATTGAATTTCACCTACAACTCTCTCCCTGCACCTGAACCCTAGCATTACACTTTGCTGATGCCTGCCCTGCTGTTTTATACTACTCTAATGAAAGCCAATGTGCTGATCAATTTAAAAAAACAGCCCTCCCCTTCCCATTGACTACCGTGTTTTCTGATGCTGTTCTGAACTCCCCCCTATTTGACTTGAGAATAGCCACCATCTGAATATTAATGGGGTGAACTGTGGTGTTAACAAGACCTTTAATCATCACTAATCCCCATCACTTGGCATCTCATCATTGCCTAACAAGAATCTCAAGATGCCAGTTGTGGAAAGCGTAAAAGATGGAGTGAGATAATCTCAACATCAAGATGTGTCTTGCAAACTTATTATCCAATTTAGCCACACATCTCCCCACAGCCCTTATAAAATTCTGCTCACGGTCACCATTATTGAGGCTAGTTTTCATTTCTAGATTTTATTGACTTTAAATTCCACCAGTTGCTATGATGAGGATTTGAACAGCTGTGCCAACACTGAAAAACACCAATACTGTATCAGAGCATCAAGAAAGTCAAGTGGGCAGTGGTGAATGTTGTTGTGTCATCATAGTCTTACCAGACCAAATGGGCTGCTCTCTTATTAGACTGGTGATTTAACCTGAGGGCCACCAGACTTCAGACAAGGGAAGAGGCTGAGAAGGAGAATCCCTCATGGTAACCTCCTAACTGGTGATGGGAACTGAACCCATGCTGTAGGCATCACACTGCTCTGTAAACCAAAAATCCAGCCAATTGAGCTAAATTAATTTGGTGAATGTAGTGGCCATCACAAAGGAGAAGATGCTGGTGAAGCGGAAAGGTTTGATAAATCACCTGGACCAGATGGACTTCATCCAAGACTTCTGAAAGAGATAGCTGAGGAGATTGTAGAGGCAAGGGTGGTGATGCTTCAGAAATCACAGAGGTGCCAAGTACCCAGAGGACGGAAACTGGCTAATGTAACATCCTGTTTAAGAAGGGAGGGAGGCAGAAGACGGGAAATTATAGGTCAGTTAGCCTGATCTTAATATTGTTAGGATTTAGATCTATTGTTAAGGATGAGATTGCAGAGTACTTGGAAGTGCATGGTATAAAAGGGCTGAGTCAGCACAGGAGGAAAAAAAAGCACAAAAATCAAGTATAAGCAAATAAAGATACAAACACAGATTTTCACTTGTGAGGCAAATGGCACAACTTGAGCAATTTACTGAATTGCTGTGCCCACCTGACACAATTGGATTTTTGTTTAGTGGGGTGTTGTGGAGGATGAGGGTTGTAAAGGGAAGGGGGACACAGCTTCGAAACATGGGATGGAGTTGGCCATTGATTGGAAGCAGCCACAGATCTAAAAGGCCTGCCTCTGTGCTCCAGTTTATTTGGCCAAATGAACGTCTCTTTGAACCAAATAACAGCAAAATACTGCAGCTACTGGAAATCTGAAACAAACACAGAGAATGGTGTGCTGAATTGGTTCTGAAGTTCTGGAGAAAGGTCATACTGGACTTGAAATGTTAACTCTATTTCTGTCTCCACGGATGCTGCCAGACTTGGTGAGTTTCTCCAGTATTTTCTGTATTTTCTCCATGAACTCCCTTGTTCGGTTGAGTGAGATCTATGCACAATTTTAATTCTCCATTGAGTTTTGGTCATTTTTAAAAGTTGTGAGCACAATTGTGTCAGTTCTGTCACTAGTGTTACATCACTTTTCCCATACTGTCTAGGTGATCCTTCACTTTTTTAATGATAGTGGAGTTACTTTTTTTAGCAGTGTTAGGCGAGCTTAATTTCTTGATGCAGAGTAATGTGGTACTCCTGTTTTAATTTGTCTAAGCCACTGAATAACTGAAATTCTTGGAGGAATTCATTTCCATTTTTCTCTTTCAACACTGCATCTTCTCTCTATTAGAGACCATGCATTTCTACTTAGTTGTGATATGTTCTGATTCTTCAATGTGTAAAGTTCCACTGACCACTCATCCTTTATGGCTTTATGGGGGTAAATTAGCCATGCGCATGAAGAGCTGTGTCCTTTGGACATTTCAGTTTTATGCTTAGAGGTTTAATATCCAGAAGATAATAACAGCAGCATATTGATAACTGTAATAAAATGCCAGTGATTGTTCAGAGATTAAATGTCATTAGAAATAGCGTGTCTTAAATTGTCTTTAGAAATCTTAAGATCAACAACCATGCACAATTTTATAATGTAAAATAAATATTAAAAGTTATGATTTTTTTCCTTTTACCTGTTGTGTACCATGTGAAGACAACAATTTTTAAGATTAGCAAAATGTTCAATTAATTTTTATCATCTGCAAACTAAAGATCACGAGTCCAACCATTATTTCACCCATGTCCAACACTGTTCTATATCTACATAGTTTTGGACCACAAAAACTGTGTCAACCTAAATCATCCTCTGCAAAACTTGCAATTTGTTATCGTGCAACATTAAACGATCGAACACTGTGACACCAAGCAGGGATCGAGTGACCCCAATCTTAGTTGGGAAATTTCCTGAGTGCTCTATTAATAGTGCTGTATCATCAGTGACCCTTTAATTTTCTGAAAATCTTGGAGAATTTCAATATCTTCTAGGGAAGCCTCTCTGCCATTGAACCAAGTTTAAAATAGTTAGAAAAAGGATTACATGAATCACAAAACAGTAACATAGGATAACTAACAGTTGCTTTTTTATTCAACAAAACTAAATGGTTGGCAAAATTTCCAGGTTATCTTGACCCAATTCTCTTTCGGAAGCTTCTCTTATTTTTGGAATGTAATAGATTAAAATGTACTTGTGGGACTATCGTGTGTGATATTCGCATTAATTGCAATAGAAGGCAAGATAAATGGACTATATGACTGATGGCAGATGGCCGTTTTACATGCTCAATGAAGGTTCCCCAGCTAAAACCAATACCATCACAGAACCTAGCAACAAGTCACATGTTTGTACATCCTATACAAAATAACAAATACAAATTGAAATAATGACATTAAGTATTAATACTCAATCCCTAATTAATTATAGCCCTTGATAGTTTGAAAGATTAATTATTTAAAGATGCATTTACTATGGAGCTGATTTGTAAAGGTAATGTGATAACATCAGAATTACTTAAGTAACCAATAACCCACAGCATCTAGAAAGGAAAAAAAACGCTTGCATTCATTGCGCAGAGCTAAGACCATATTAATGTGATTTATAGCTATTGATGTACATTTCAAGTCTCATCTTTATCAGGAAATGTAGGTTATGTAGAGAAATTCAGCAGCCAATTCGCAAAGAAACAAGGTTCTTCAAGCAGTATTGTGATGTATGTTTGGGGGTGGTCTATTTTAGTAGCGTTTGCTGACACTGGTCAGAATGTCAGAGCACTCCTTTGCACTTGAAATATTGACATGGACCTTAATGTACACAGGCAAGAGCATGGGTGAGGCTTTGGCCCCTGCACCTCAACTGCAAGGTTTCTGACAATGCACCATTTCTTTAATACCACAATACCTAGATTGTGTACGCTTGTAGGAGGATAAAGGCATAGCAATACAACAGTTATCATATTGGTTTAATCTGGAGATTTGAGTTTAAATTTCATTTTGGCAACTGAGACATTAAAATTCAATAAATTACCTTTTCAAAAATCAGCGATTAAAACAACAGTCTCAGTGCTGTGACTATGCAATTACTGTAGTACTATTGTAACAATCCCATCTAATTCTCTTATGTCCTTTAGGGAAAGAAAGCTGTTATCCTTATTCAATCTGACCTATAGTAATGTTACCTGCAGAATGAACTCAGTTGTCCTCAAAACATGTTTATTTTCTAAAGTGTAATCAGGGAGTTGAAATAAATGCTAACTGTAACAACACTGGCCTAGTTACAAGAATTAAGATAAAGTAACTTTTGTGTCTGGGGTTGAATCAATAACTTTCTGATTGAGAGGTATAAGCATGACCACTGAGCTAAGTTCTCACTCTTGCTAATTTAAATTACACTAGTTCACTAAACATTTCATATGAAGGTGTAGTGAAAATCTAAAATATGAGAAAATATTCACTTAACAGAATCATATATTTGCCAGCTAAGTGAACCATTCTTGAATTGCTTCTAATATATTTACAAAATTTATTTAAAAAGATCAAAACTGTATTCAAGTTGTGTCCTCAACAATATGGTAAAAAAAAGTGCAGCAAAACATCCCTACGTTTAAGTTCTATTTCCCTTGCAGTAAACAGCAGCATTTGATTCCATAAAGGACAGAAATGTGAAGGGCATTGACAAATGTGCTGCAAAGCTGATAGTGCTGTCAAGTAGCATGGAGAAGATCAAGATCACCTCAGCTCAGGGCTTGGAGCAAAATTTGAGGCTAACGGTGGCCAAATTGCAATACAACATGAATTGAACCATTGCACAAGTGCAGCAGATGCAGACCTT
Source organism: Hemiscyllium ocellatum (assembly GCF_020745735.1). NCBI lineage: Eukaryota > Metazoa > Chordata > Chondrichthyes > Orectolobiformes > Hemiscylliidae > Hemiscyllium > Hemiscyllium ocellatum. Next base: position 51,752,987 of record NC_083402.1, read on the forward strand.
CATGGTGGTGAATGAGAGAATGGCCTTACGCTCACAATTATAAGACAAAGGTTCTCTACCACACCCACACTGCCTGCCAATGTCAAAATCCATGAAGAGATCTTGGACAACATGGATCACTTTCTATGCCTTGAGAGCTACTGCCATGCCAACAAGGGCAGACATTGACAATAAGGTTCAAAATTACTGTCAGCGTACCAATGCAGCTTCAGCCACCTGAGGAAGATAGTGCTTGAAGAACAGGATCTTAAACCTAGCACCAAGCTCATGGTCTGCAGCAAAGTAGTGATACCCACTCTCCAATATGGCTCAGCATACACACAACGTGCACTTCAAAATCCTGGAGAAATGCCACCAGTGCTGCCTCCACAAGATTCTACAAATCCATTGGCAGGAGAGGAGCATCAGTGTTCTCACTCAGGCCAACATCCCCAACATTGAAACACTGACCATGCTTGTTCAGCCCAACATAAGACTCCTGAAGCAAATAATCCACTCAGTGCTTCAACACATCAGATTGAGGAGGGAAGAAGAATTGCTGCAAGGACACCTTGAAAAGCCTCCTTGAAAAAGTTCAGCATTCTCACCAACACCTGAGAAACCTTGGTTCAATACCATCAAAATAAGGGAAAGCATCTGGGAAAGATCAATCCTGTCATTGACCAACCTGACACCATGTGTTGACAGAGAAAATAACATATGGCATTCTGGGTATCCTACCCTCAATTACCCCAATCAACATCTGCCCTACCTGTCATAGAGACTGTAAGTCACGCATTAGACTCTTCAGTTAGCTGGCAGTTAATTTCTTGTGGAAGTAAAGTCACCCTTGACTAGAAGGATCTGCCTAAAGTGATGTAAATTTTCAAAGCAACATGCAAAATTTCACAGCAATCTGTCCTCCAGAAATATTAATAAAAATGAGCACAAGCCTGCAGTCCACCCTCATGACATGGAGGTGCTGGTGTTAGACTGGGGTGAACAAGGTCAAAAGTCACACAAACCCGGGTTTCAGGTTTATTTGAAATCAAATGTCAGGTGAACTGATGAAAGCATCCAGGCACAAACTTTACAATCAGGGAGATCAAAGGATCATACAAATGGTGTGAGTGGAGTGTCAACAGGCAGAATACAGAGGAACCTTGATTATTCGGTATTCGATTATCCAAATTTCGGATTATCCGAACAAGATGAATAGTCCCAATACTTGGCTAAACAGTGTTATCTGGCATTCGATTATCCGGCATTTGACTATCTGAACAAAATACTCCCTGCCTGTGTCTATCGGATAATCAAGGTTCCTCTATAATATGTCTCTGTAGGTGATCAAGAGTGTCAGACGGTGTGAGCAAAGTGTCAACAGCTGAATAACAAGTGAAGGGATAGTGTATAATCCAATGAATTGAGGCAGCAAGATAACTACAAAACAAATTAAAAATAAGGTGGTGCTGTAGACAAACCAAATGACTGAAATAACATGATAGACATAAGAGTCGCATGATGAGGGTCTAACCAAAGTAAGAATTAATTCAAAACTGTAAAAACTAATTACGGTAGAAAGATCATAACAACTTATCAAGGTGATGGTGTTGAAACAGGACAGTAAGGAAGATTTTATAGAACAATATATTGGGGGTCACATGTAGCGTGACATGAACCCAAGATCGTGGTTGAGGTAGTTTTCAGGGGTACGGAACTTAGCTATCAGTTTCTGCTCAGCAATTCTGTGTTGTGTATCTCGAAGGCCGCTATGGAAGACACTTATCCGAAGATTGGAGGTTGAATGTCCTTGACCTCTGAAGTGTTCTTTGACTGTGAGAGAACATTTCTTCCTGGAGATTGTTGCATGGTGTCCATTCATCCATTGTCTTAGTGTCAGCATCGTTAGATGTCCGGTGTGTTCCTCCTTGTCTGAGTAGATTGTGTGTATGCACAGGGCTTGGCTGTAGGGGATGGCTTCTTTAATCTGTTTAGAGTGGAAGCTAAAGAAGTGCAGCATCATGAGACTATCTGTGGGCTTATGGTAGAATGAGGTATTGAGATGTCCGTCCTTGAAGAAGATGCATGTGTCCAAGAATGAGACTGATTCTGGAGAGTAGTCCATGGTAAGTCTGATGGTGGGATGAAAGTTGTTGATATTATTTTATAGTCGTTTCAGTGATTCCTCGCTATGAGTCCAAAGGAAGAAAATGCTGTTCATGTATCTGGTATATAACATTGGTGCAGCAAAAGAAGTCTTGCTCGAACTTGTGCATGAGAATGTTGGTTTTTTTGGGGGTGTCTACCACCGTCAAGATGATAGCATTCATTGCCAAACATTCCTTCAGTTTCTTCCTTTTTGCTCATTGGCCAAAAGGCCCAAATTGTGAAAGTACAGTCTGATCAAATTTTCTCAGGTAATAGCTGCTCTAAATTGACCTGCAAGTCTGCTGCCCAGTCACAAAAGCCTTCCATCTGTGTGCTGCAGCTCCTTGAGTTGCACCGTGCAGCTTTGGAGCAATCAAATACAAATGGTAGAATGAGAATGCACCTGGGTGATTAATTCACTTTTTAATGGAATATTGTGTGGTTTGATAAAAATTGATTTGTTGTGTGATAGATTTTAATTTAATGTTGTGGCCGAGAGGATGCTGTGATTCTTCTACGTCGTGTGGGCATTGCTGACAAGGCCAGCATTTATCCTTGAACTGGGTGTTTTGCAAGATTATTGTATAGAATTTGGGCACACTTGTAGGCCAGACTCAAGAAAAGATTACCTTTCCTAAAGAGCCTTCAAGACCCAGATGGACTTTTATCACCATCAGTGATAGTTGTACAGGTCAGCCTAATTGGGAGTAGTTTTATATTCCACATGGGATTATTGGTTTAATTTATATTCCTCCAAGAGTTTGAATCCACATCAGTGGGACCCAGGGATCACTGTTAAAAATAGGCAGTCACCCGTTTAAGATGATAAAAAAGGAAATTTTCCTCTTCCATTGGGTCAGGAGTCTTTGAAACTTACTCAATTGGCAGTGGGAGATGTGCCTTTTGTGTATTTTGAAGACTAAGGTGGGTAGATTCTTGTTCAGCAAAGGAGTTTCTGGCAGTCAGAAATCTAGAGTAATCAGATCAGCCATGATTTTATTGAATGGCAAAACAGATTCAAGGGGCCAAATGGCCTATTTGTGCTCCTAATTTGCATGTTCACAGAAACACTGTTTGATTTTGTCTTATATGATCACAGCCACAAACTGTTAAACCTTCATTCAATTGGCAAGTGTATCCTTTTCAAAACATATGTTTAGTTGACCAAGGAGTATGTAAAGGGAGGAAGCATTCAACCCCTCCTCACCTGATCATAACAAACTCTTCTAACAAACCCTGTCACTGTTCTGAAACTCGGCCGGATATCTTCCTGCGGGTTACTGCATCGCCTTGCCATTACCAAAAGGAACATTCCTCTGTCAGGAACATTTTATTATGTGAATGAGTCATTGAGAGATGATGATAATCTGATTTTTTTTTCAAATGTTACAACATCAGAGACGAGACACAGGAGGAGTCAGCAGGGTGTCAGCATTTCAAAGTAATCTATAGACAGGAATCCATTAAACACACACCATCATTATATTGACACAGTGTAACTGTCTGCAGCTTTTATATTCCCTTGCCTTTTCATCAACTTTTCTAACTATGTTTATTGTACATCTTAGAGATGCATGTTCTTGAACTACCAATAAGTAATAATGACGGTATGTAAAATTCAGGTTGATCTTTTGTTTTTAAAAACCTGAGACAGCGAACTAAAATTTCCTGAGGAATTCACCCAATCACATTTTACAAATAAATGTAGAAAAATAGGTTGCATGGTCTTTAGGCCATATCTCCAGAGTCACCTTTCATTTTCTGATGAAAGACTGGAGAACATTCTTACAGAGTGAATTAGAAATTGGATAACATAAGTGGGCAGTTTCAAACACATAAAACTTTCTAAAGCTAATCTTTCAAATCATTCTGCATAAAATGGAATAATTGCAAATACTAAAAGTTGAGGACAAAAGCATAAATAATGCTGGAAATATAATTATCATTTTTTTATGAGGATCATGTATCATTTAAAGAAGATATGTTTGTCTTGAACAAATTGCACCAACGTTGCCCTTAAAAAAGGCATTTTATTGACATTGCATTTTTGATGTACTTCCAGTCTTCTTGACTATTGCTAATATAAGAAAATTTCTAAATTAGCATAAACAAATGACATAGACAGTTACAATTTCTATGACATTACCACGGTACATTTTAGACTTTATTTTTCTTGAGTATAATTCTCCAACCGTATCAGTTTTACCAATGAACATTGCTACAATTGATCTATCCAATATTGCAGTGTTTCTGTGGTGAATAATTTGAATCCTCCCTTAGTTTTTAATAAACTAAGCCATGAACGTGATAGGAAGACATCATTACAACAAAATAAAGGAGTGACACATTATTTAAATGCAATATCTACAATAGCACCAAACATTGCTCTATAAATCATATTTCAAAGTTTTTGTATTAGCTCATGATGCTGCGGGACATGAAATAGATCATTTATTTACCAGTATTTTAAAACATTTTTTCCAAAACCAAGACCACGATCTATTCTGAACCTACACTTCTCTGTTTTTTGCCTGAAGTAGCATGTTTAAATAGTGCAAATATTGATTCATGGAAATGAATGGCTGCATCATTCATTGAGCTTTGACAAGTGGACAAATGCTTCCATGGTTACTTTTTGATATTCACAGTGGACACTGTGCTTTGTCTGCTTCCTTTGCTGCTGGTGAAGTGAAATAAGAATCCATAGGGAACCGCCACACATGATGAACAGAATTCTGGAACAGGTTTAAAAAAGAAGTGTTGGCTCATCTTACATGGATTTTAGCAATAGTATGTTTCTTTGGATTGTTATCGTAATTAGCCAAAAGAGCATTTAAGTGTGCCAACATTTTGAAAGCTACAAGTTATTTGCCAATTATCAAAAACTGTAAACATAAACATTGTACAAAATTGCAGCATTGATTGAGTTTCATACATCGTTTTTGCTTTCTTCTCCAGAAATTTATTTTTGGGTTTCCAGTAAAAGAGAAAAAAATCTTAAAGAAGGACTAACGATTCCCTATGTTTATTTAAGTTGCAGCATTTGGTATATTTTAGACTTTATTTTGCTTGAGTATAATTCTCCAACCGTATCAGTTTTACCAATAAACATTGCTACAATTGATCTATCCAACATTGCAGTGTTTATGTGGTGAATAATTTGAATCCTCCCTTAGTCTTTAATAAATTAAACCATTACAACAAAATAAAGGAGTGACACATTATTTAAATGCAATATCTACAATAGCACCAAACGTTGCTCTATAAATCATATTTCAAAGTTTTTGTGTTAGCTCTTGATGCTGTGTACTTGAAATAGATACTTTTGAAGCATCACTTTAACTTGCAGCTTTGAGTAATTTCTGTGATCCCTGCTAGGAAAGAAATCTCGGAGACAAAGAGATTACACAGAATGTATAGTGTTTCATAGATGTTTTCAGAGAAAAATCCATGTTCATCAAAAATCTATGGTATTTTCAGTTGTAAGTCAAAGTTCCTGATGCCCACAATCCCATAGGTCTGAAGGTAAAATTTGCAAAAGCTAGCAAAATTCAACAAATAATGTCTGGCTAAAGCTTTCACCACTAAATCTGTTTTCTTTTTGTTATCAGATGGCTTATTCTGTATTTTTGAAAGAAAAACTTGAATTTATTTACACGGGACCTTTCTTCACCATCGAATATGTCAACATGCTCAAAATATTCGTTTTGAAATATTTTTGAAACATAATCATTGCTGTGAGTTAGGAAGCTGCTTGATCAACTATCTTCCCTGCATCATAAGGTCAGAAGTGAAATGTTCATCAATGATTGCACAAGGACAAGTTAGACTGGATGACTCTATCCCTCTATTTGCAACTCCTCTTGAAAGGAACCATGATCCGGATAACATTCAATCTTGGCTTGATAAATAGCAAGTAATAAATGTGCCACGCATGTCTTAGGCATTGCTCATTTCCAAAAAGACAGGATCTAATCATTCGATAGCATTACAAAAGCTGAATTCCTACACTATCAATTAGGGGTTACCATTGACCAGAAACTGAACTGGACCAGCCAGACAAGTAATGTGGTTACAAGAGCAGATCAGAGGATTGAAATTCTGCAGTGATTAAATCACCAAAATAAAACAAAGATCACTCATGCTGGAGATCTGAAACAAAAACAGAAATTGCTGGTGAAACTCTTCAGGTCTAGCAACATCTTTGGGAAGAAAGCAGAGTTAACATTTCAAGTCTGGTGACTCCTCAGCAGATCATTAGGAATTCTGATGAAGAGACACTGCACTTGAAACATTAACTCTGCTTTCTTCCTACAGATACTGCCAGACCTGCTGAGTTTTGTCAGCCATTTCTGTTCTGGTTCTGAGTAAATCACGTCTTCATCTTTGTTTTAATGCCTGTTTTAAAGGCATAAGTCAGGAAATGTGATGTAATATTCTCCACTTGCCTATTTAGGTACATCTCCAATAATACTCAAGACGCTTGATACTATCCACAACAAAGCAATCAGTTTTACTGGCACTACAACCACCATCTTCAGCATTAATTCTTTTCACCTTTGACACATCATAGCAGTAGTGAGGACCATCTATAAGATACATTGCTGTATCTCAGCAAGGCTACTTCAACAGCCCATTCCAAATGTGCAACCTCTACCACTTAGAAGGACAAGGGCAACAGGTATTTGGCAACACCACCAACTGCTGTTCTCATCCTAGTCAGACACCATCTTGGAACTCACTGTTCCTTTATTGTCAATAGTTCAAAACCCTGTAAATCCACGCCAATACACTTTGAATGTCCCTATATCCCAGGAATTGTAGTCGTTTAAGAGACAGCTCATGGAACTCAAGAGACAGTTCATCACCAGCATCTCCAGGGCAATTAAGCATGGACAATAAATGCTGGCCTGGCCAGAGACGCCCACATTCCATGTACGAGTAAAACAAATTTAGTGCAAAGCACTTTGAAACTTTTCTGGTCTGAATGGCTAGACCACTAAAACCTGGATAAAATTGCTGAAATATCAGATATTATTCTTTAAATTTCTGTTCATATTTATTCTTATATATGAATAGAGTGATGTTGAATTACAGTGCTGCCTGTAATGTGGCATGTGTACAATTCATTTATTGAGGTAGCCCAGTAAAACCCCAAACCTACATGATGAGTTCCTCCATAATCTGGATATTTTGAAATGTATGATTTGATGCAGAGGTTTGTGCAGGATTGGAAGAAAATTTAAATCATTTCACAATTACAAAGTACAAGAAATTACTCAAAATTAGTTTGTACTACCTCAAATAGACTGCCAGCTCACATCTTTAACAATCTTGAAAAGACCAGCTGCTCCATCTAGCCTGTCCCATACAAATATAACATTGTACTTCACAAGAGATACACTCCAAAGTTGTGTTGAAATTGATATTGAGTGCAAAAGGTGTAGAAATGCTTAATTCCCTAAAACCATCATTGATCAGTTTCAGTATTTACCTGTTGGCACAACACAATATGACTAGTACAGAATATAGGATGTTTGGATGCCAATGTCAGTATTCCATTGTGAATATTTTTAATTAACTAGGATTTGAAAACCTGGTTTTGATTTTCTGAGGTGAATTTTTATTTTGCCTGTTTTCTGGGTGTTGGAAAAGCAATGAACTAAAACAAACCTCAATAATCTTCTTAGTAACAAGAAATTGTTTTTATATATTTTCCTTAAAATGTAAACATCACAAGTGTCTCAGAGAAGTGTTATCAAAACAGAATTTAATGTTGAACCACTTACATTATTATGCTCTTACTACAATACATGATCAAAAGCTAGCTCAAAGAGGTAGGGCATAAGGGACAAGCTAAAGGAGAAAAGAGAGCTGGAGGGGTTTCGGAGGGGGGGGGGGGGCGGATTTCTAATGTTGGTGGCCTTGGCAGTTGACAACATGTGCATTACTGGTGAAGCAATTGCAATCAAGGGTGGTGAATTGGTGGAGTACAGGTACCTCAGGGATTGGAAGCCTAAGGAAGTTGATATGAAACAATGATGAAGATAATAAAACTGAGTCACTGCATAACTGGGACCCATTGTATGTCAGCAAGCATAGAGATAATGCATGAGTTAGATTGGAGCAAAAGGGGCAGCAGAGTTTTGGGCCACCATAAGTTTACAAATGAGAATAATGGATGGCCATCTAGGATGTTGTAAGGGGTGCCAAAAGCATGTCTGAGGCTTTCAGCAGCAGGTGAGCTGAGCATTGGGCAATGCTATGCAGGCAGAAGTAAATGGTTTGCATGGAAGTTTGTATGGATGAAATGCAGCATTAAAGTTACAGACAGTCTGGTTCAGTCTCAGATAATTCAGTCAGAGTGATAGAATCAATTACTGGAGAGTAGTGATTGTGATATGAACTGAAGGCAATAGCTTTGGTCTTCCCAATATTGAGATGAAGGAAATTCTTCCCTATCCAGTGCTGGATGCCAAACAAGCAGTCTGACAATTTAGAGACTCAAGGTGTTGGGAAAGTTCCTAGTCAGGTAGAGTTGGGAATTTATTGTTAGCTCCATAGACAGCTCGGCCGATGACAAAAACCTATTTCAGGTTCCTTGCCTTATTATCGGGTGTGCTATAGAATAAAGGTTAGTTACAGACAGTGAAGAGGTTTAAGTTGCAAGGATTGAAACACTGCGGGAGGACTTTGACTTTGGCTCTGTGTAAAGGACTTTTATAATTGCCTTTATTTGGTGATCTCGAGGAGCATTGAAATATCACTTTTGGGTTTAGGTTAGAGTGGTGCTGGAAAAGCACAGCAGGTCAGGCAGCATCTGCGGAGCAGGAAAATCGATGTTTCGGGCAAAAACCCTTCGAAGGGCTTTTGCCCAAAATGCCGATTTTCCTGCTTCTGGGATGCTGTCTGGCCTGCTGTACTTTTCCAGCACCACTCTAAACTCTGGTTTCCAGCATCTGCAGTCCTCACTTTTGCCTAATTGAAATATCACTAACTACTCATTGTTAATAAATTTTATTGAGTGGTCTGTCAACAAGCATTTGAGCTAATCACTAGGCATGAGAAATTTACCAAAGCACCTAATGCATTTCCAACCTGGTTGAAAGCTGCACCACCACAATGCAAATCAATTTCTACTCGTCCACATCTAAACACACACTGCCATATGATTCCTAAATACATTTCAAGTTTCTAGTAAGCAGTTCACATTGAATTCTGTACCTAGTGGAGTAAACTAAATCTTAAAAATTCCAGGTTTTTTCTTGTATTGTATTATCACCTCACTTTTGTGAAATATTCTCAGACCTAAAGTTGAATAGCATCTATTGACTATATACATGGACTTTTCTTTGTTATCAGGATCACAGCAAAATTCAATTATGTTATTTTAGGGCATAGTATACTGTGTTGGTTAATTTGTGCGGTTTATGTTAAATACTGGAGAATGTTAATAAAGGAAGGCCTGGGAATATAATCAAGACAAAAAATATTTGGGAAGGTATTCAATGCAATAATGTTAATTGAACTGAGCTTTCTTTATTATCAGTACAGAAGCACTTCAGAAGCCTGAGAAACTAAACTTGTGAGAGCTACCATAGATGCTAAAGTGCCTCATTAGTCTGAGAGAATGAGACTGAGTCATTTTATTTTGAAGAGAGAACTGTTTTCTAAACACAAAATCTGTTGGGGGGATTCTTTAAACAAAATAAAGGTTTGAAAATTTGCATTACATTTCCCAGAATTTGTATATTTTCTCTCTCTAGAAGTAAAACATTGGGGGTTATTGGGTGCTGTCAGTGCAAATCTGAGATTAAAGTTATTTGAAGCGCAAACTCTGTACTTTGACAGAGGCAGATCTAAGTGAAAGGCCAAAAGAAAGTAAAAGAAGGATTCTAAAAGCAAAACAAAAGGCTTTCCAAAAATTCATTTCTTCAAAAGGACCTTGTTTCTTCCCATTTTGTAACTCTTTAATTTTTTTTGGTTTCATTTTCCCTCAATTTCTCCTCCAAAGTAAACTCTAGTCTTCTCACATAATTCACATAGTTCAAGTCTGGAATTATTTCCATGGATACAATGAATACTGATTCTTGGTTAGCTCATGAAATTCAGAAGAGATCTTTCTTATACCACTTTCATCACCATGCAGATAGTCCTTCTTTCTAAAAATGAAAGGGCAACTTAATTTCTTCTCCACAAACGCAGATGATGTCTAGTTGAAAATGAATCTCAGCATTGTTCTGCCTGCTAAAATGTTTTGACTTTTGAAGGATGAACTTAAGCATAAAGTTTTTGTACTTCAGCTGGATGATATATTTTGTTGGTTGCACAATATAACATATATTCAGATCCCTAATAATTTTAAAGCCATTTCTAAGCTTACAGAATTAAATTCCAATGCTTTGGGATAATAAAATGTCCTTTCATTTTTTATACTCAGTAAAAATGGAGAAAAAAATTGATTGAATGTAAAACCCTAACTGAAACAACTTTGACCAAACTCAAGTCAGTCTTTTAAGCTTATTCTGTAATACTTAGAGCACATATCAAAGCAATCATCTTCAATAGCTTGAAAGACAATTTAATATTTAAAGAGTTTTTGCCTGATTTTTTTTAACTCTTCAAAAATGAATGTTTGAGCTTGAGTGTTTCCATAATTATCTATTTTATTTAAAATTTCCAAATTCTGCACTTTTTAGGTTGCATAAGTGTGGAGAATTGGAAATTGGTTATTTTATGTATTTTCATTTGAAAATTTGTGTCTGAAGTTTCTCAATATATGTAGCACAACATGTGATGGAAAGGCAGGGTGGATGGCACTTAGTCATAATGCTTCTTGAATAGCTGGTGTACAGATGATGGGCTGAAAAGCCTTCTTTTGTGAAGTGACAACACTGATCCCGTGATATCATAATGGCAGAAAATTATGTCAATCACCAGCAGGGGGAGTAACATTTAAATTTTTAGACTGAGCTTATTTGTACTGTACGTGGAGTGTCGCTGGTTTTTACTTAACAACATTGACATGTTCCAGGAAATTTCAATGCAGAAATGGGAAGCCTCTGCAAAAAATCATTCTGTATCAGACTACTTGAAGACAGCAAAGGCAGGCTGCAATTTTTTTTTCTCAACTCCTTTACATTGAATCCACAAGGGACATCATCCACTTTCATATGCAGCATTTCTTTTCAGAATCCCAACCAATCACAGGCAAAGTGAGACCATGCTGCACCAAGGCAAGGTGTTAGATTTTTTTTGTTAGATGTTCCTTCAGTACCATGTATACAGCATTAATGGCATCAATGTTATGGAGAATCCAACAATGTGATAGAAAGCTTTTTCGCTCTGCTGCATATGTGTGATGCTACAGTTGATGAACTCTGCCGCTGTGCAAAGGGGCACATCATGACCTGCTGAATATCCATCATAACCAATGCTTCATCAGTGTAGCACAGATTTCCAATTATTGCGTTATCATGGTGCGGTAAAACAAAATCAGGGCAATGGCCACTTACATTTGGATCGGCAGCCTTTCTGTTACTTGCACAAGCCTGAAGATTTTCAGGAAGGTCACAGAGATGGTAGCTGCAGACTTGAATAATGATAAACTTAGAACAATCATTTTCTCCAGACGTCTTCAAACAAGCTGTATTGCCTCGAGACACACAGTTGATGGTAGGCCCTAATGGGCTGACGTCTTCTGTCATGTTCTGTTATCCTGAACTCAATGCATTATTGTCATTGCCTATCCTCTCCAAAATATAATGTAATAATTTCAGACTTCTTAATAATTTGCTCCATACTCCTCCATCATTGACACTGCAATCCCTCACTGGTTTGCCTCTTGTTACCATGTTCCTCTGAAAGACATTGAACTAGATGTTGGATTTCATTTGGGTGCTGTTGGGAATATATTTCCTCTGGAACATGGGACTTGGCAGCAAACTTCCAATCACAGTGATGGAGGTCATAATGTGGGCAACAGTGTGAATAAGCCATATTCGTGCATTGGGTGATGATTTTTGGAGCTTCAGACTTGATCATTTAATTGGAGGAGTGCAGAGAGAGCTTTGCCTTGTACATAGTGAATGCAGAGTGCACAGAAAGAAAATTATTAGTGATGTAACAGGTTGGAAGATCAAAAAACTGCAAAGGCTCAGAATGTGTAAGAGGCTTACTAATAGCCTGCATTATGGTGACATCTTGCATGACATTATCTGTCTGTATTTATTGTCAAGATGATGGACAGCCCAAGGGATATTGGAGTTAGACCTCAAAGCAGGTGTCTGTTGTTTAAAATTATGGTTGTGAAGAAATTAATGTCACATTATGTTATGTCAGCAGAATGGGTTGAGCTGGTCAGTTCATACAGACATGGAATTCTATCCCAGCTTTGAAACAGAGCAAATTTATCTGTCCCAGCTCCTAAGTTCCTGGAAATTTTACCCAGCCAGATATCAGTGTTCTTATTGTTCTCATGCAATAAACCCTCCCACTATCTAAGAACTGTGCTTCTTCTCCAGATACAATATTGTGGTGTATTGTCCATTACTAATCACTAGATAGGCCCAAGACAAAACAAAGACAAAGGAGGATTGGTGAAAGTGGACTACCGACCCAGTAACTCATACTGGTAGAGGTGATAAATATTACAAATACCAGGAGTGGCCATTTGGGGGAAAAAAACACATGGCTGTAATAGTGCAGATCTGACCCCTGCCATGGGGAAGAAATCTAGATGACCCAGAAATAAAAAGAAATTTTCAAGGAAGTGAGTTTGCAATTTCAAGAGCATTATGACTTTAAGGAGTCACAGAGATGGCAGTTGAAACAATTACCAACAGAGGTAGACTGCAACAGTTGTGAAAGCAGCAAAAGCAAGCCTGGTTCTCCAGAGACAAAACATCACTTAGAAGTTGGCACAAAGTTTCGGTGTCAGGGGGGAGGCTCAAAAAAGAGTGAAAAGCCAGCCATACTTCGAAAATGCAGAGACCTTAGCAAAAGAGGCTATGTAGAGAGAACATAAAGGTCCCAGGAGTTAAATTTAAAGATCCCCAAGGGAAAAGGGAATAACTTTATTCAAAGTAGTGTAAAGATCAGAAAGGGAAGATAAGGAAGTGAAAAAGAAGTTTTTGTCACTCACAATAAGTATCACTGCCACCAACCTTTAGGATCCTTGAAGCACAGCAACAGGGAACAGTGAAAGGGTCAGGAAAGAAATTTAAATTAGGCCTACATAATCAGGAAGGCCTCAATTTATTTACAACAAAAATGAGCAAATTTGCACAAATCTTGAGAAAAGATCGAGCAAAAGAAGAATTTGGGACAATTTAAAGATATAAAATGACCAAATCTAGTAATTAAGCCGTGTTTCAGTAGGAAGATTTTAAAATGCTGCAGCCAGAGATTGTTGTTTTAACAATTGATATGAGAGAAAGCGTTCAGTGGATTAGACTTTAAATGACAGCAAAACATTAATTTTTCACAGGAAGAAGGGGAAAATCTTGATTTGGTTGCAGAAGACAGCAAACTTGCAGAAGAATTGGGTAGTGACAATTTTGATATTTAAAAAAGGTGCAAAAATGCTGAAAGTGAGGAAAATTTCTTAAAATGCTACCTCAGATGGGGGTAGATATTGGCCAGTGACTTTACCTGTGCATCTCAACCTGCTACGAGGAATTTAAAATTTTCTCCACCATTTAATTAAGTTAATCATAGAGTCATAGAGTTGTACAGCACAGAAACAGACCCTTCAGTCTAACATATCCAACCCCACCACATATCCTAACTTAATCTAATCCCATCTGATGGTATTTGATTCCTCTAAACCCTTCCTATTCATATATCCATCCAGATGCCTTTTAAATGTTGTAATTGTACTAGCCTCCACCATTTCCTCTGGCAGCTCATTTCACACACGCACCAATCTCTGTGTGAAAATGTTGCCCCTTAGGCCACTTCTAAATCTTTCCCTGCTCACCTGAAATTGATGCCCTCTAGTTTTGGACTTCCACACCTGGGGAAAAGACCTTGTCTATTTACTCTCTTCATGCCCCTCATGATTTTATAAATCTCTATAAGGACACCCTCAGCCTCCAATACACGAGGGAAAATAACCCCCGTCTGTTGATCCTCCCCCAGGAGTTTAAGCCCTCCAACTCTGGCAATACTTTTGTCACTCTTTTCTAAACTCTTTCAAGTTTCACAACATCTTTCCAATAGCAGGGAGAAAGAACTGCACACAGTATTCCAAAAGTGGCCTAACCATGTCCTTTACAACCACAATATCACACACCATATTTACTATTCTTGTGGGCTTCACAAGATTTCTCCTATTATTACTGTTCATCGTTACTAAGCATAACAGAGGCAAATAAATCTGCAATTCTTATAAATGCCTTGACAACTAAACTACACATTTCTTGCTGTGTCAAGTCTTTCTGAATATTTTCTGTAGATGTTATGATTCATGGAAGGAAAAATCAATTAATAAATCTTAACAATTCATTGACCTTTCTTTTCTATGCCAAGGTCAGTTCCAATAAAGTTGGATCAAGACATTTTCTGATTACGTCTGTTCACTTATTGAAAGATTAAACTTGTATTGTGATTTGATATAGAGGCTCCACAGCTACCAGGATTACAATCTATCCACTGTGGAGTTAACCATTGTGCAGCTAAAACTGGAGCTGTTCCATTTGAGCAGAAACATATAAAATCTACCAACAATGTCTATTTTTGGCTTGGAATACTGGTGCAGGTATAAATATTCTTATAAAGTCATAGAAAAAAAATCAAAAACATATTATCCACAAACTGGAAGTTTAGATCTTTTCATGCATTCTATGTTGGGGTTGTGGCCTGAAATCATTGGTACCTGCTCCTTTGCAGTAGCAAAAATTCATGGGCATATTCCAGAAAATACCGAACAAATACATTCCAACAATGAGGGGTGGACATGCCATCCATGGTTAGCTAAAAAAAGCCAAAGACAATATCTTACTCAAAGCCTAGATATAGAAATATGCATTGGTAGGTGGTAAAGATTTACTAAAAACTGGTTTGAAAAATTTCTTCAGATAATTACAAAAGAAAAGAGTTTAAGAAGTAAGTATTGATCCTATTAGAGATCAAGCCCTTGTGGGGAAAGTCCGGCATGGAGCAACCACAGGCTCAAAGCTAAAGGACTGTAATTTGGAAGTTTTAACTTTATATCTTCTTTACTACTTTATGCTGAGAAGAGCTGTAATGTTGACATTTTAACTTATTTCTTTATTTTTCTACATTTTATGTAAGAATTTGTACATAAGCATCTTACACCTAACATGGCACTGTGAATGAAGACATTGTAAAGCTTTCACTGTACTCCTATGTTCCTGTACAGTACACATGACAATAAAACCTAATTCAATAAAATTCAGTTCAATATAGAAAAGGATTCTGGGGAATTAGTAATGGAGAATAAGGAGATGGTAGATGAACAGATATGTTGCATCAGTCTGCTGGTCCTCTCAAGTTGGAAAGCTGTTAATTGGTCCTCCAGTTTTAAGACTGAATAATTGACTGCTTCAAATCAGCCCCTCGTTCCAGCTTCTCTCAAGCCATACAATGAGTAAACAGAGGACACCCTGTATTCAGATGACTTTTTTTTGTCTGGGTTGTTTGTTTTCCACTTATGTAACTTATCAATTCTATGAATGGCAGCTTGTAAATGGATAAAATCACTGATGAACTGAAACTATGAACGCAAACCTCACAGAACTGTTATTCAGGTTGTTTTAATGCAAGTGTCAAAAAAAAATGCAGCATTGAATAATTTTCATTTTGGCACCAGTATAATTTACAGATTTGATTGACAATCATACTGACCAATAATTTATGAATTCAGAGCAGAGGTATTAAAAGTGGCATTGCCCATTCCAATTTGAGTTGTGGAGTGCATGTTGATATAATAGAATCCCTACAGTTGGAAACAGGCCATTCAGCCCATCAAATCCATACTGACCCTACAAAGAGCATCCTATCCTGACCAATCCCCCAGCCTATCCCTGCATTTCCTATTGTTAATCCACCAAGCCTATACATCCCTGGACACTATAGGCAATTTAGCTCCTGCATTATATACATTAGTGTGAATATTTCCATGAAAGATCAGACTGGAGTGTAAGTGAATATATGTAAATTAATTTCAAATTTAAAGTTTTTTTCAATGTCTCTGTTCAGTTTTATTCAGAAATTTCCAAAATTTGTGAAATATAGACAATTCCAGATTGTCATGCTGCCTTTAAAGATGCCAAGTATCTGACTGAGAAGACAAATGTTCTTTTGAATGTTGATATAAAATTTATATGTGGCTATAAAGAATCAACTTATATCTGTGACTTTATGGAGCCGCACAAAAGCTTGGTAATCAAAATTTCCTCATAGTCTGCCATTTATTGTCAAATTCTACGGAAGCCATCTGTAACTATGCATCCACTTTCTTAGTTAGTTGAAATGCATGGCAAGTGTTTATTCTCATTCCTTGTACGAAAATAGAGTATGATTTCTCAAATGGTATCAGTGAGCTGTGAGTTAGGCAGTGGGAGTTCTGCATGTAAACCGTCCAGTGTGGATAATATATTAGTATTCATGAACAGCACAATGGGAGAAGATATAACCTTAGAGTAACTACCAACTGGACAATTGTCTCCACGCTTCAAAAGTACTAAATTGGCTATGAAGAGCTATGCAATGCCCATATGGTATGAGAGAGAGTATATAAATGCATTTTTTTTCCGATCAACACAATAATAAATTATAGAATGCTACAGCCCAATATCAAATCAATTGACAAGTTAATCAATTCCTGATTCTTCTCTCTTTAATAGAATAATATCAGTTTAATTGTTTTCCATAATCTTTGAAAGTAATATTAAGAAAGTATTTAATTCAGTTTTATAAAATATTTCTGGACTCTTCATCAACAGTAGTTCTTGGCTGTGAATTCCACTTTCGAACCATACACTCGTATTTTTCAGTATTTATGAATCCAATAAGCTAGATGCCTTCCTTTTGTGACATAAATCTTTCTATCTTTACATATCAGATGGCGTGGTGCCTCAGTGGTTAGCACTGCTGTCTTACAGCACCAGGGACCTGGGTGATGCCTGTCTTGAGTTTCCACACCCCACCTGTGTCTATGTGGGTTTGTTCCAGTTTCCTCCCACATTCAAAAGGTGTGTCAGTTAGGTGGATTGGCCATGGGAAATGCAGAGTCACAGGGATAGGATAGAATACTCTTTGTCGATTTGATGTGGACCCGATGGGCTGAATGGCCTAATCCAAACTGTAGAGCTTCTGTTAGAACACTCTATTTTCTACAACACAAATTGGAATGGACATGCTACTTGTAATACCACTAATTTGAATTCTTAAATTATTAGTCAGTATGATCATCAATCAAATACGTGAATTATGCTTGAAATGACAACATCCTGATTTGTAATTTATTAATTTCCTCTTTTCGCAGGATAAAACATAAATACACTCATTTGAATTTCATAGTCATATGTGATTGGCGATATATTAAATCACCAATTTGCAATGAATGGCTCCAGCTACAAAAAATATATATACAAAACTGCATATCTTGAATAAATGAAAAAAAACCCATTAAATCTGCACTGTGGAGGAATTACATTTCATTGACAGACATTCACCACTGATAAATCGTGGCATGAAATGTGTCCATTATCCCCAGACCCAATCAAAATCCTTTCCTTTTAAACGTTAAATTTTTTTCTTAAAGCTGGTAAGTTGCTGAAGGTAAATGGGATGAAAATAATTATTTGGCAATAAGTCATTGGAACCAGGTGGATAAGCGATTGGAACCAGGTGGATCTTGTTGAGTATGAGATCCTTGATTGGGGTTGTTAAACTAAGCCAATCAAGAAAGTCCTGGCTGACCAATATAAACAGGAGTGTTCCCCTCCAACTCTATTTTGATTTAGTCCCTGCCCTCCCCTTCACTGTTTTAAAGAAAAAAAAAAAAAAAAAAAAAAAAATATAAACAGGAGTGTGCTGTGTACTAGTAAATAAAGGGTGACTTGGTGACAGGTCTGGTGGTCCAGTCCACCCGACCACTCAAATGTAAGAAACTTGCGAGGTTGCGGGGTAAGCATGCCGGCCTGCTAGTAAGATTGAGACTACGTGGTATAAAGACCTCCACCACCTTCCTAGCTTACTCCTAACAAATGTACAATCTCTGGAGAATAAGATGGATGAACTCTGATCACGGCTCAGCTTCCAGCGTGAACTGTGGGACTGCTGCGCACTCTGCTTCAGAGAAACCTGGTTCAACCCATCCATTCCCAACTGCGCACTTCAGGCTGATGTTTTTTCTATCCATCGTATGGACCGCACAGCGTCCTCGGGTAAGAAAAAGGGTGCAGGGGTTTGCTTTTTAATCAATAACTTGTGGTGCATGGACATTGCAACCCTGAGTAGCCATTGCTCCCCAAACTTTGAACTCCTCACCATCAAATGCCGCCCCTTCTGCCTACCACAGGAATTTACTGCTATACTAACTGCTGTGCACATATCGCCACAAGCAAACTTTGAGGAATCTCTGAATGTGCTGTACTCCACCTTTAGCACCCTGGAGACGGAATGCCCTAAGGTCCTGCTTATTGTGACTGGCGACTTCAATCAAGCCAATCTAAGGAAGGTGTTGTCCAAGTACCACCAGGGGCTCGAACATTTTAGACCACTGCTAAACCACTATTAAGGACACCTACCACTTCACCCCCTCCCTCATTTCAGGAACTTGAACCACAATGCTGTGCTTCTGTTCCAAGCTTACAGGCAAAAGCTCAAGCAGGAGATCCCCTCGCATATACAGGTTCAGTGCTGGTCTGGAGTTGGCTGACTGGGACATTTCAAACAGTCCGCAGGTACCTTGGACATGTACGCCACCATGACAGACTTTATCAGCAAGTGTGTGGAGGGCTGCATACTGAGGAAGTCAATCCAGGTGTTCCCCAACAGGAAACTCTGGATGAATCAGGACAAACAAACCTGCTAAAAACCAGGCATGAGGTCTTCAGATCAGGAGACCCACTCATAATTAAAGAATCCAAGTATGACCTTCACAGAGGCATTAAGACAGCCAAGGACCACTATCAATCCAAACTAGAGACCCAGACAGACACCCGACGATTATGGCAAGGACTGAATGACATCACAGGTTCTAAAAAAAGATTGTGCAAGATAGTAGATGATGACACATCCCTCCCACACCGTCTTAACGCCTTCTATGCTCACTTTGAGCTGAATTTCGGCAGAGAGGTAACACCCACTCCGAAAAGTCCTGACGAACTTATCCCAACAATCACTGCATCAGAGGTCAGATCAGCTTTCCTTCGTGTGAATCCAAGAAAAGTGATGGGACCAGACGGAGTACCAGGCTGTGCACTCAGAACATGCGCAGATCAACTGGCAGAGGTCTTCTCAGACATCTTCAACCTCTCCCTGCAGCAGGCCACTGTCCCTGTCTGTTTCAAGAGGGCCAACATCATCCCTGTGCCTATGAAGGCTCATGCAGCATGTCTCAATGACCACCGTCCAATGGCCCTAACTTCGGTGGTCATGAAGTGCTTTGAAATGCTGGTCATGGCATTAATTAACTCTAGCCTCCCCACTACTCTTGACCCACTCCAATTTGCCTGTCAGGCCAACAGATCCACATCAAATGCCAAATCACTTGCCCTTCACTCCTCAGAACATTTTGACACCAAGAACAGCTATGAAAGAATCCTACTCATTGACTACAGTTCAGCCTTCAACACTATTAACCCCTCGAGACTGATTTCTAAACTTAATGATCTCGGACTAAGCCCCACTCTCTGCAACCGGATCCTCAGTTTCCTGACCCACAGGCCACGATCAGTGAAGATTGGGGACAATATTTCATCATCACTAACACTCAATATTGGAGGCCTCCTGGTGTGGGTACTCAACCCCCCTAGTGTACTTACTGTATACCCCTGACTGCATCGCCAAATACCAGACTAATGCCATTTACAAGTTCACTGATGACACCACCATAGTCGGTCGAATTTTAGATTGCGACAAAACAGACTACAGATGGGAAGTGTTTTATGCGGCTGTTAGAGAACTGAGGGAAATTTGTATCAAAATGTTTGATGGGGTTAAGATGACTGGGATAGGCGTGTGAGTTTAGGTTAACCCTGAATGAGATACTGAGAAACTGTTTAGCTGCTATGTGGACCTTTTTTTTCCCTTTCAGCATTGTTATTGTTGCCTCTTCTAAGTAGCTAATCAGAAAACAGACTGTTTTGCCCTGAACAGCCATGTGGTTAATAACAGCAGTATTTGTATTGTACTCCATTAAAATGAAACAGTTCAATTCACATTGTCAGAAAAGGCTGGAAAAGTTAGAAGATACTTTGGACCATGTTTTTTTTTTGTTTTCATAAATAAGCTATGAGCTTTTTAAAATTAGTAATACTAATTAGATTTTTTTTGTTGGGAAATTATCAGTTACTCCAATTTAGTTTGTAAAGTCAAATTGAACTCCTTGGTTGTATATTAAAACATTATATAACCAGCTTCTCTCTTGACAAGTTTCTCTATGCAATTTGCAGAAATGGATTCCAAAGAAAAAGACATATGGGTGGAAGGACAAGTTGAAGCTGTTCATTTCCAGACATCTAAATTAGAAGCTGGATAAGCTTTCCAGACTTGTGAACTTGCTTCAACCTTTAATAAGAACATGACTGATCTAAATGTGGCTTCAACTCCACTTCTTTTTTTTACCTATCCGTGATATCCTGGATTACTTTGTTAGTCAAAAAAACCATTCACATTTACCTCAAAAATATTCAGTGACCCTGCCTTCACCAGTCTCTGGAAGACCGTTCCACAGTGTCACGACACTCTGAGAAAAAAGATTATTGTAAAAGTAATGCTAAATTCCAAAGTATGTTTTTCTTGATACACAAGGACAGTACAAAACTGCTTCAGTACCTGTGATTGGACATGAAGATTTTTAGAAAAAAGTAATTTTTTCAATAAAAGATCACAATCTCAATCTGAAATGCAATATCCCTCATTTTTAAATTGTCTCCTCGTTACGATCTCTCCCATAAGAAGGAATGTCCTTTCATCATCCACCCTGTTGTGATCCCTCAGGATCTTAAAGGTTTTAACAAGATATTCACTTCTCATTCTTTTAAACTCTAATGAATACAGGTCCAGCCTGTCTAATCTATCCTCATAAAAATAACCTCGTTCTAGGAATCAGTAGAACTACTTCTAATGAAATTATGTCCTTCCCTAAATAAGGAAGACAAAATTGTAAATGAATCTCTAGATGTTGTCTTGTCAAGGCCTCATTCAACTGAAGCAATACGTTTCTACTGCAATTAATTACAATATTCAATTTTCTTCCCAATCACTTGCCGTGTTGGCGTAGTTACTACTTGTAATTCATTCCAGGACACCTGGATCTCTTTGTAGTTAAGAGTTCTACAATCTTTACCCTTTTAGATAATCGGAATAATTGGTCCAAACATGGAACTATCAAAGTGGATAGCTACAAGTGTACCTCAGGACCACATGATGCCACTTGCTGGTGTGTGCTCATACATAGTTGAATGGGAGCATGTCGCGTGTTGTTCCTGGGAAAATGAAGCTCCTGCTTAAGAACTATATTCACCCAGCCACAAGGCATTGTCCACCCAATTATAGGAAAAGAGCAAAGCAGTTTTTAAAGAACCAAAATAAGGAGAAATATTTAGATCCAAAATGCAGTCAGGCATTGACTGCTTGCACTTCTGAGATTGTAGCAGTGTTTAGATTAGATTAGATTTACAGTGTGGAAACAGGCCCTTCGGCCCAACAAGTCCACACCGACCCGCCGAAGCGAAACCCACCCATACCCCTACATTACCCCTTACCTAACACTACGGGCAATTTAGCATGGCCAATTCACCTGACCCGCACATCTTTGGACTGTGGGAGGAAACCGGAGCACCCAGAGGAAACCCACGCAGACACGGGGAGAACGTGCAAACTCCACACAGTCAGTCGCCTGAGTCGGGAATTGAACCCGGGTCTTCAGGCGCTGTGAGGCAGCAGTGCTAACCACTGTGCCACCGTGCCGCCCACGAATTGTTGCCACCGTTGTTCCTGTTCCTCTTATGATTTGCATCTGGGGGTGGGGGGTTAACTATTCTCTGGTGACTGCTCAGCTGTTGGTCTAAACTGCACTACCTGCAATGTAATTGTATGGGCAGCACAGATTTTTGTTTCTTGCAGCTGTCATTATGTAGCTTTGCAGTGACGTCACGTTTCAAACTTTGTCTCTGCACATGCTCATTTGATGCACCACCAAGTGGTGGAATTGGTAATAACTTTAGCCTGAGATAATATATTGCTATTCTATTCTTCCTGCTAAACTGGACAATTTCAAATTTTCCTACTTTATAGTCCATCTGCCAATTATTTTGCCCATTCACTTAAAGTATCTCTATATAAATAGAGTAGTACAGAGTTTTGAGTATTATTAGGGAAAAGGGACATTTTTGTCAAAGCTTTTCATCTTGATTCATCAGGATAATTTGCAAGAACACTAATTTGAAGGGAAAATCAACATTTACACTGCATGAGAGGAATGTGAATAATTAGATGGCAAGTAGAATCTGATTGGTACAGGGATTGCCATTGAGAAAGTACCTATTCGTGCTAATGGGCAATTCAATTAGATTAGATTCCCTACAGAGTGGAAACAGGCCCTTCAGTCCCACAGGTCCACCCCGACCCTCTGAAGAGTAACTCACCCAGACCCATTTGGCTACATCTACTCTTGCTTAATGCACCTAACACAATGGGGAATTTAGCATGGCCAATTCACCGGACGTGCACATCTTTGGATTGTGGGAGAAAATCAGAGCACCCAGAGGAAACCCATGCAGACATGGGGAGAATGTGCAAACTCCACACAACAGTCACCTGAGTTTGGAATCGAACCTGGGTCCCTGGCACTGAAAGGCAGCAGTGCTAACCACTGAGCCACCATCCCGCCCATTTTGTTTAAATTTTAAAACAGGTTGCTTTAATTAGTTAAGGCATTGCTACAAATCAGTAATGTGGTATTTAATTTCAGTGCTGTTAATGTGTGGTGTGTAGGTTATACATTCCAAGTATTGGCAAATTGTGTAAAATAGCATACTTGGAAGGAAACCTTAACAAGTGATTGTTTGCAACAAGCAAGGTACGACTGACAATTTATCTTTCACACTAAAAATAATTTTTAACAGTTTATTCAATTATCAATCCAGTTCAACATTAGTTATGGATAAGTTACCTGTCCGATTCTTTCTAATTTATCCTCAATATAAATCCATCGGTTATATTCTAATTTATGACTTTCTCATGATTTTTTTATTGAACTATGAGTGATGGTGCAGAATAGGTTAGTTTTCAGGAGGATTTAAATAATCTTATTAAATGGGTCATTAAAGGAGAATACAAATCAGCAAGACTTGTCGCCTGTCAGTACCCAACCACATAATGCATGATTTCATCCTTGAAGTTACAAAGGAATGCCAGACCTTAGGTAACCACATCCCAATTAAATCAAAGTGAACTAGACAAAGTCAATGAGCAACCCTCATTCCATCTAAGATACTTGGGTTTGTGAAATGGAACTTCCATCCCACAACAAACAAGTCAGACCACACCCTACATACAGCTTAACAACTTGGGATTCATATACTGATACAAATGAGACATTCTGGAGGAAGTTCAATAGCAGGCAGCTTGTTTTGTTATGAACAATGATTTGTGAGATACCAGTGTCTCACTGCTGATCATATTGCAAGGTTGGAACAGTATCCAGAAATAAAGAAAGACCCAAAAGTTTACAGGCCTCTTCGAAATTTTGACTGAACAATTATACAGTTCTCAACAGTACATTAAGCCCAAAAGTGATAACATTTGAGTTTATAACCAACAGCTTCCACTGGTTAGACTTCAACTTGCTTCCTTTAGTAACTTCAATTTCCTCAAAACAAGTCAGGATTGGAACTATCTTTCATAAACATTAATTTCTATATCTTCAAATCACTCATTTAAGGAAGATCTATTGAATCCTTGTAATTAATGGCAACATTTACTGTGCTTATTGTGCATCTCCTTTGAAAAGTCCCTCGTGGAAGTACAGGGAAGGAAACCTTACCAAGTGTGAAAGTTCAGTCTAGAGTCTTGTTTCTTCTCATTATAGGCAACTTAATTTTCTGTCATCAGGAAAGTTACTAATTCATCTGCCTGTACCATTCAAAAATATTGCTTTCATCAGGAGTTCCTAAAATGACCATTGATTACTTTTCTCACTCACAGAGAGTGATGGTATATCAAACTGGTGTCTGCACACTAGGTGGATATAAAAGATTGAGGAGAAAGTGAGGACTGCAGATGCTGGAGATCAGAGCTGAAAATGTGTTGCTGGAAAAGCGCAGCAGGTCAGGCAGCATCCAAGAATCAGGAGAATTGACTTTTCGGGCATAGGCCCTTCATCAGGAATCTGAAGAAGGGCTTATGCCCGATTCCTGAAGAAGGGCTTCTGCCCGAAACGTCGATTCTCCTGTTCCTTGGATGCTGTCTGACCTGCTGCGCTTTTCCAGCAACACATTTTCAGCTCGGATATAAAAGATTCCATGGTACAATTCTAAGTGAAATTCTGTCTTCTAATTCCCAATCCATCTGGACAATTTGTCATCTGATGCAAGAGCCTCAAGCTCTTTTCCTGTTATCAGGTTTCTTGTGAAAATCCAAATAACTTGGATCTAGCAGATCGTCTTTGTTAACAATGAAACTCTTTCAATAAATAATTCTAGTGGGTTTCTAAGACATTACCTTCTATTTTTAAAGGCAAGTTTTATTTCCATTCCCTATATTCCTGAGCTTCAGGAAAGGACTCATTTTAATATTGCACCATTTATAAATCAGGACATAGAAAAATGTATTAGAGCTGACAAAAAAGCTTTAGATATGTGGTCATTGTTGTGAATCATTTTGATTTAACATCTCACAGAAAAGTGGCACCGCAGAAATGGGAAGATGCCAGATTGACACAATCCTTTTTAATCCCTTCATTCTTTCAATCATTCAAATTGTCCTTTTTTATAGACATATCTGATCATATCATTGTGTGAAAATAAAATATTTGGAAATGTTTTGTTAGGATTCCTTGGAATACTTTCTTCATTATAGGCATTTATTTGTCAGAATCTAAGATTCTCCTGACAGTGATTAAACAATTTGTCAAATTACATTACTATCCACAATATCCCTGTGTAGTCACAATTTTTGAAACTTGTAATTAAGCATTCAGAGCTCTTGTCGAAGAAAATTAAGAATTTTTCCAGTTAGTATTTGTGCTGTGACACTTAATACTCACTTTCAGTGTTTCATGGCAATGAAATAAGATGTGGTGTGAAGTTTTCACATAAGAATTGCCATTTATGTCATCATTAATATTGCATCAGTTGCCCTCTCACCCATGCCTGAATAATGTAATAAATAACATCATAAAAACTAAAATATTTGATCATAATTGGAGAAGTAGGTTGTCAATATAAATATGATAGAAGACCAGGTCAGAAGCTAAGAATGCTGCAGTGGATGACCCACTTCCTGCCTTCCCAGAGCCTGCTAACCATCAAGAAGATTCAAGTCAGGAATTAGGTTAGATTCTCTACTGTGTGCAAACAGGCCCTTGGGCACAAAACGTCCACATCGCCCCACCAAAGAGTAACCCACCCAAACCAATTTCCCTACCCTATATTTACCCCTGACTAATGCACCTAACACTGTGGGCAATTTAGCATGACCAATTCACCTGACCTGCACATCTTTGGATTGTGGGAAGAAACTGGAGCACCCAGAGGAAACCCATGCAGACACAGGGAGAATGTGCAAACTCCACACAGACAGATGGGAATCAAGCCCTGGTCCCTGGTGCTGTGAGGCAGCAGTGCTAACCACTGAGCCACAGTGCTGCCTCCGACTTGCATAGGTGAGTGCACTCAATGAGCTTGAAACAGGTCAAACTAGTCCACTGCATTGGTACCATATTCTCACACATCCATTCAACACTACCGATGCACAGTACCAGCTGTATATGCCAGTCACAAGATGCACTGCAGAAATTCATCAAGGCTCCTTATACATCATCTTTCTAACCCACGATCACTATTACCTAGATGAACAAGGGCAGCAGCTACATGAAAACACTGCCATCTGCAAGTTCCTTTCTGAGGCGATCATCACCCTGACTTGGAAATATATTGCCGTTTCTTCAGTGTCACTGGCCAAAATCCTGGAACTTTTTCTCAAACAGCTTTGCAAACGTTCTTGCACCAAATACACTGCAGCGGTTCACAAATGCAAATCACCACACATTCTCTAGGGCAACCAATACTGGTCCAGTTAGTGAAGCCCATATCCTATAAAAGAATGTAAAAGAATCTCATTAACAGTTATTTTGACTGGGGTTTTCAACTTTAATTGTGATACATTGGTTCCCTGGGCTTTCTGGAATTCACTGAAGACAAAGCAAGAATACAGTGGGGTTTTGGGGCATTAAGGTGGTTGAATAAATTCCTGAAGAAGAAGGACTTATGCCTGAAATGTCGATTCTCCTGCTCCTTTGATGCTGCCTGACGTGCTGCGCTTTTCCAGCAACACATTTTTCAGCTCTGATCTCCAACATCTGCAGTCCTCACTTTCTCCTGAATAAATGACATGTAAAGATCCTATAAGTTTTTTTCCCTGGGGTGGTATCGTCCAGAACTAAAGGGCATAGGTTTAGGGTGAGAGGGGAAAGATATAAAAGGGACCTAAGGGGCAACCTTTTTGCAGAGGGTTGTGCATGTATGGACTGAGCTGCCAGAGGAAGTGGTGGAGGCTAGTACAACTACAGCATTTAAAAGGCATTTGGATGGGTATATGAACAGTGTGGGTTTAGAGGAATATGGGCCAAGTGCTAGCAAAAGGGACTAGATTAGGTTAGGATTTCTGGTCAGCATGGACAAGTTGGACTGAAGGGTCAGTTTCCGTGCTGTACATCTCTGACTCTCTGACTCTACTGAGACCTCTCACCTGTTACCCAATGTAAGTGAAAGACTTTTGCTTTCAGGACTTGCTGAGAATCCAATTTCACAATCTTTCACAAACGTGGAGAAACTCAGCAGGTCTGGCACAATCTTTAGAGAGAGAAATAGTTAATGCTTCAAGTCCAGTGCGACTCTTCTTCAGAACTTTAGTCCCAGTATTCTGTGTTTGCTTCAGGTTTCTGGCATCCACAATATTTTGCCTTTATTACATTACCATTCAAGTGGTTTCCACCATTTGGAAATGATTTCTCCTACTTGTAGAAAAATGCCTACACTCTCCATTCATTAAGCATTGGTTCAGTGTGGATGCCAACTGTCCAGCTTTACCTTGAATCTCAATGATGTCAAAGCATCAGCAGTAAAACACAGGCAATGACTGCAGTCTTCTTGTCACTGACCGTGGCTTGCAGAAAGGGATGAGCACAGCTTGCAGGAGGCAATAACCCACAGGGTGTACAGACAAAAAGAATCAGTGTCCTGAACGTGCTTGAAAATCAGTACCACGGGGCTGAAAGTATCACCTCAGGTAATTACAGACCTTTGTGACTTCCCGAAGGAAAGCTTCTGCCATGTGGACATGGTGACCATCCTTAGCTAATGACTGTCAAAGTGATCATCACCCTCAACTTCTTGATCTTTGACTCCTTCTAAGGATCTGCAGGACATATTTACAGAATTTCACAACCTGCTGGACTATGGATGGTACCCAGAGTTAAAATCAACAAGGAAAAAACAATGACTGCAGATGCTGGAAACCAGATTCTGGATCAGTAGTGCTGGAAGAGCACAGCAGTTCAGGCAGCATCCAAAGTGCAGCGAAACCGACGTTTCGGGCAAAAATTCCTGATGAAGGGCTTTTGCCCGAAACGTCAATTTCGCTGCACTTTGGATGCTGCCTGAACTGCTGTGCTCTTCCAGCACCACTGATCCAGAATATGGATGGTACCCACAGAGTTTTGTACACTGTCGATGGTGAAACCGGTGAGAAATAGTGGGAGCTTGATTTTTGAGCTTTTCATTGGCTTCCAGGGAATTACTCATCTCTCACATCTGGTGATGAATGTACCCGATCACCTTGGGATCTTCATCAGCCACAAAGGCTTCTGACCAGTCAATGCACAACTTGTGTGCAACCGCAAAAAGATTCTCATTCTTTATTTTAAAAGAAAGCTTGCCTAATGATGAGCAGGTAAGCAGCACCAATTGTCATAAAAACTAACCTGGTCTAACCTAAATGTGATTCCAGAGTACAGGTATGTGCTTGATTCTTAACTGCCCTTTTGGTAACCAAAAGAGAAAATGCTGGAAAATCTCAGCAGGTTTGGCAGCATCTGTAAACAGAGAAATGAGCTGATGTTTCAAGTCTAACGACCCTTTGTCAAAGGGTCACTTAGACTTGAAGCGTCAACTCTTTTCTCTCCTTACAGATGCTGCCAAACCTGCTGAGATTTTCCAGCATTTTCTCTTTTGGTTTCAGATTCCAGCATCCAGAGTAACTTGCTTTTGCCCTTTTGGTCATAAATGCTGACCTACGACCATTCCTAATTCATCAGATACAGCAGCAGTCCATGCTTATATGTTTTTTTTACTCACTCAGGAGATATGAGCATCGTTGGCTAGGTCAGCAATTATTGCCCATCCCTCATTGCCCAGAGAACAGTTAAGAATCAACCACATTGCTGTGGGTCTAGAGGCATGTATAGGCCAGAACAGGTAAGATTGATAAATTTCCTTCCCTAAAAGACATTAGTGGATTCAGATGTTTTTTTTCCGATAATCGACAATGGCTTCATGGTCATAATTAGACCCTTAATTCCAGATGCTTAAATGAATTCAAACTCTACTGTTCGCCAGGCCGGAATTGGAAGTCGGGTCCCCAAAACAATATCTAAGTTTCTGGATGAATAGTCTTGTCGTACAACCATAGAGTCATGGAGTCATAGACTTGACCATTGCCTCCCGAGTCCACGTTTAGCAAGACCTGATCAATTTTCAAGCTTGGACTAATATGTGGCAAGTAAAGTGCATGTCACAAAAATGCCTGGCAATAATAATTTCCTACTAGAAAGTATCTAACTATCTTCTCTTTACATTCAAAGTCTTTACCATTGCTAAATCCTCCATTATCAATATCCTAGAGGTTACTATTACCAGAAACTGATCTGAACAAAGTTTGTGAGAAGATTTGTAGCTCGGGTGCTCGTTGTTGTGGGCCTGTTCGCCGAGCTGGGAGTTTTTGTTGCAAACGTTTCGTCCCCTTTCTAGGTGACATCTTCAGTGCTTGGGAGCCTCCTGTGAAGCGCTTCTGTGCTGATTCCTCCGGCATTTACAGTGGTTTGAATCTGCCGCTTCTGGTTGTCAGTTGCTGTCTGCTTCAGTGGCCGGTATATAGGGTCTAGGTTGATGTGGGACAACACCACTATTATAGGGCAGGCCAAACAGAGAACAGCCAGGGAATTCCTAGAGGCATGGCACTCATCCACAAATTCTATCAACAGACACATCGACCTAGACCCTACATACCGGCTACTGCAGCGGACAGCAACTGACAACCGGAAGCAGCAGATTCAAACCACTATAAATGCCGGAGGAATCAGCACAGGAGGCTCCCAAGCACTGAAGATGTCACCTAGAAAGGGGACGAAACATTTGCAACAAAAACTCCCAGCTCAGCGAACAGAACCACAACAACTGATCTGAACCAACTGCCTTCGCTGTGGGTACAAGATCAGATCAGAAGCTGGAATCCTGTGGTGGGCACCCTATCATGGCACCCTATCCACCACATTAAACATTCATTCACTAATGGAATGTCTTTAAGATGCATTGCAAAAACCCACCACCTCCTTAAACAGCATGTGCCAAATTCATGACCTCCACCAAGAGCAGCAGATAGATGGGAATATCACTAGCCCCTGTAAGTTTCTCTCCAACCTATGCACGATCATGACCTGAAACCATATTGCCATTCTTTCATAGGCTATGGGTCAAAATCCTAAAACTTCCTTCCAGTAGCACTGAGTGTATCTACATTACTTGGAATGCATTGTTCAAGAAAGCAGCTCATTAACATTTTCCAAAGCCTTGTCAGCAATTGTAAAATAGTGGACTCCCTCCAGCGTGGAAGTAGGCCATTTGGCCCATTGAGTCCATACCGACCCTCTGAAGAGCATTCCACCCAGACCCACCCACATTTTATGAACAAATAAAGAAATTTTGCACTCCTCATTGAGGGCTTTTTTTTTCCAAAAGGGACATTACTTCAAAATCCTCCAGTTTCATGAGGATTAAAAACCAAATGAACTCTCTCATCTTTGATTTGCTGCATATTCAAAAACAAAATTTTCTTTATGAATTATCTTGGATGCTTTTTTGCTAAGAGCACTATGAAATTAGCGACAGGGAGGAGGGTTGAGGCTCAGCATTACTCATTAGCCAAAGCCTGCCTCCAAATATATAAAAATAAAACTTCACGTGGCCATTTACAAACCACGATACGAATATGGGCAGGAGTTTCCTGATGCACAAGGTTTTTAACGAAGCGCAAAAAATAGTGTGAGTGGTATAAACCCAAACTTGAAAGGCGGCTTTTGAAAGTGCAGTAATTTGTTCGCTCAGTTCCACCAGGGAGATTTTGCTTTCACGGTAATGAGACAAAGTGCTGGGCAAAGCAGACGGGTAGGAGGGAGAGCATCATCCAGCGGGCGGGCGCATGCGCTTGTCTGCCCTGTCTGGGAGCCCCCAGCGGCAGTGCTGTCTGTGTTGTCACTGCCAGGAGCCGGGAGGTAGATCAGCCGCTGCCTGCAGGGCTCTCCACCGATCCTCAGGGGATCGCGGAACCCCGCTGCAACACAAAACCAAAAACACCACCGCAAGTGAGTTCAATCCAGATCGGGCGTTGATCGCCCTTTCCATCGAGGCTTGTTTATTGCGAGTGCGGGAACCTCGCGGAATAAATCTGTGTCAGAAATAACGGGATTGATGGAAGCAGGCGAGAGAGAGAAAAAAAATCACAAAATACATCGAGTGCATTTATGTCGGTTGTAGGATCTGGGAAGAAAATGGAATGAGAATTCCTACACCTGCTGAAGGTGGAGCAGGAATGGAGCTCCTTGCAGCACAGACAAGAATAATTTTGTTTAGGCTCTTCATTTTGTTGCATATCGAGTGTGAGTGGCTGCACTGTGTGTGTATGTGTGTATGTGTCTGGGATGGGGGTGGGCGGTTTTGAGTGATCCTGTCTCCAGGCAGTGGGGACCAGCACCTTTCCGCATCGATGTTTCAAACCTAACCCCAGTGCAAACAACACTGCAGGTCCCTCTAAATTCAGGACCTTTCTGAGGAGCGTTTCGTAGAGAATACCAGATTCGTTCTTTGACTTTCAGTCGTTCAAATAAACTCTGATGCCTTCAGAATGTTCCGCTGTAACGGCAAAGCGACAGCCGATGTTCGCGTGAAATTGCTGGGAGCAGTCGTTCTGAGGATAGCGTTACTTATTGGTTAAAGTATCGAACTAATTTATAGTCAGCTCCTCGGCGTGAAACCGGGTATTCAAAGCGAATATATCTTCGAAGCTGTCACTTCTATAGTGTGAAGTAACTATAGTGTGAAGTTATACTTTTATAAATGTAACTAAGGAATGCTGTAAAATAATACTCTAAATTCCATTGTCCTGCTGCTACCTGAATATTTTTGCAGACCCTTTTTTGTATAAAAATAGTGTGGAATTTTCTTGCAAAACAAGTAACTATCATTTTAATCGCGCCGTGTGCAGCACTTTTGCAATCGCTGCGATATATACTAAAATAGAAATGCATTTGGATAAATCTTAAAAAGGAAGTTTAAGTAAGTTTTTATACTGAAAGTTAACTTTATTTGGTGCGATATGCTAGTCGGTCAGTGCACGGAATTGAACAGCGCTTAAGACTACCTTGACATAGAAAATTACAACTAACCTGAGGTTTACCAAATGGGACATTAAAATAACATTAACAATTACTATACTTGTTCTGGAAAGCATACAGTTGGACTAGGACAATTCAAGGTAACTAGCAAAACATCATTGCAGAACCTTAGTTATTGAGTTCTGAGAGAGAATTTACCATGAAAGTCAGTGGACATAAATCAGTGTTCAAATTTATAATTACAAAGTGAAGTCATTTGATTCTATTTGTTGGAAAAACAAAGTTAGGGGGATTAGGATATTGGTGTTCTCTATAACTTAGCTTGGCATTGAATGATTTAAGCCTTGAAATGTGGAACAAAGTAATTGTATTTTTGATTCTGAACTTTTGTTGCATATGTAAGTCCATACTCTGATCAGATCAAATGTTTACACTATCAGTTTGCAAAGTTAAGGTTTTTGGAAGAAGTCTTGGGATAGTAAACAGAATTTGAGCAGTAGATGGGGCCAGTTAAATCCTCCTGCAGTCATAGAGTCATACAATCCCTTCCAGTCTAACAGTATTATTTACAGATTACAAATAATGCTGAAAGTTACAGGACCATAGGACCACTGTAATACCAAACTATATGGACATAACAGGGCTAAGCTGATGCTGATGAAAACTTGAGCTTGACTCTTCCAGTAGCTGATGCCATCCTGATACCTTGATCAGATAACAAGGTAGTATCTTAGGACCCGGAAATGATGACTGTTATACTTTTTTTTAACAACGTGAGCATGCATCCATCTCTTTCCCATTATTGGTGTTGTTAGCATCATCATTAATTTTCATCACCAACCTCCACCAGTGGTGCCTCCGTTCAATTCCCTTATCTACAAACAATGAGAGACACAAACATGCTGTTTGTTACTGATGTATGTTTCCTCTACAGATTAAGTGAATGACTTAAACTCACAAAATAAGGAGACTACACTTGAATCTGGGGACTTGCATTTGCTAAATAAATGAGTTTGTCACTGTTTAATTCCTGGGATTTGGGTATCACTATTATTTATTGGTCACCTCTATTTACGCTTGAGAAAATAGTGGAATTTCTTCCTGAACTGCTGCAATTCATGCCCATGAATGTTGTTAGGTTAGGAGCTTGAGAATTTTAACCCAGAAACAGTGAAAGATTGACAATACATGACTGAGCTAGGATGGTGTGTGACTTGGAGGAGAACTTGAAGCAATGGTGTTACCCTGTGTCTGCTGTACTTGCCTTTCTTAATGGTAGAACTTGTGGTTTTGGAAGGTTGTGCTAAAAAGTTTTTGACCTATTGGTGCAGTGCTGCAACCAAATCTGAAACCAAAAGAGAAAATGCTGGAAAATCTCAGTAGGTCTGGCAGCATCTGTAAGGAGAGAAAAGAGCTGATGTCTAATGGCTGTAACAGCTATTTATGTTGCACACATTGAGACAAGTGGTAATTATTTCATCACTTCTAATTTGTGCCTTTATATATGAAGAAACAATTTTGAAATGCAAGGATATGAACCGTTTAATACAATTTATTTAGCCTTTTAAATGGCTTGTCAAGCAGAGTAATTTATACAGCTTTGAGAATTGGCATCCTCAGGCTGTTGATGGTGGAGAACAGCAATGATATTGGCAGTGAATGTCTAGGAAAGTTGGATAGATCCAATTCTGCTAAAGATGATCATTTCATGACACTTTCTACTTATCTCTGAATGTCATCTGAGCCTTGCTGAATTGGACATGAATGGCTTCACTATCTGAGGAATTGCAGCAATCAATAAATAATTCAATCAATGTTTTTGATTTCAGAAGCAGATGATAAACTTGATAAACTTTTGAAATACTGAAATGACCACAAGCACGTTCATTTGTGTGAAGCGTGACTCCAACTGCTGGGGAATTTTCCTCCAGATCTCCATTGACATCAGTTTTGTTAGGACTTCTCAGTGCCAAGCTTGGTTAAATGCTACTTTGATTTCAACAATCATTCCCACTGCAGCCATGGAATTCAGTTCATTGCATATTTAAAATGAGGTTGCAATAATAGATGGAAACCAAAGATGAGCAGATCATTGGTGAAGTAGGTGTCCCTTGATCCCTTTAGTGATGATTGAGCTGTTAGGACAGAAGCTGTCTGCGTAAAATTTGTTCATTCTCTGGGTCAGACATCCTTGATCAATTTTCAATATCAGACAATATGTTAATGCTGTGGTTATTGTGGAACAATGTGGTTAGTACCACAGCAGAGGTCTTTGGCATATTGCTGAGAGTTATGGTCGTTGATGTGCCCTGTGTATTTAGCTCTTCTTCATTTCACATGAAGTGAATTAAATTGAAGATTGATTTGTTCTATGATCATGGTGAGTTTGCAAGGAGGATGAGAAGAACAATTTGCTGAAGACTAATGGATGAAGATGGTGACAAATGTTTCATCCTCTTTTGTTTACACATGCCAGACTCTGCCATTCATTTGTGTGAAGCACTGCTCGTGGAGCATTTTGTTGTTAGTTTCTTAATTGTCCACCATCTGACTATCACAGGACTGCAGAGCTTTGTTTAGCTGTCTAACTGTGTCGATGTGCATTGAAGTTTACTCAGAGAGTCTGAGTTGCTATAACAACATGTACTTTTGCATACATGATGGAGCTAAGGATTGTGATGGTAGAATCTCCAACTTTCCTTTCACTGCAAGAGCAGCCTCTCCTGCCCTTAATGCTTACCCCTGCTATTCTGAAGACTTTTTTTCAAGCAGTAGAGGGAACCAAGTATGTAGATGAACTGGGTACAAGAGCTGTGTACAAATGGAGCTTTCACTGACAACAAGTAGCTGATTGGTTTTGGGATTACTGACCAGTTCTCAGCAACTAAAGGCTTTCTGCCTGCAGCAACTGTGTGAATGGTATCCAGCTAGCTCAACTGCTGGGGTTGTGATTGTTATTTTTGATTCACTCATCAGCCTTGGTGGCTGGGCCAGCACTTATTTTTCTTCCTTTTTGCCTTTGCAAAGGTGGTGGAGATCTGCCTTCTTGAACCACTGCAGTCCATGTGCTGTAGGTAGATACACAATGGCATTCAGGAGGGAATGCCAGGATTTTGATGCAAAGACATTGAAGAAGCGGTGATGTATTTCCAAGTCAGGATGGTGAGTGACTAGAGGGGAACAAGCAGATGGTGGTGTTCCATGCAACTACTGCCCATGCCCTTGAATGTAGGTTTGGAAGGTGCTGTCTGAGGAGCTTATGTGAATTTCTGCAGTGGCTCACACTGCTGCTACTGAGTTTGGTGGTGGAGGGAGTGATGTTTGTAGATATGGTGTCAGTAAAATGAGCTGTTTTGTCTAGGATGGCGTAAAGCTTCTTGAGTGTTGTTGGAGCTGCACCCATCCAGGCAAGTGGGGAGTACTCATCACACTCCTGATTTGCACCTTGTACTGTAGATGGTGAACAGGCTTTGGGGAGTCAGGAGACGAGTTACAACCCACAATACTTCTAGCCTCTGACCTGATCTTGTTGCCACTATATTTATGATGCTTATCCAGTTCAGTTTCTGGTCAGTGGTAATTCCCTGATGTTAATATTGTGAAATTCAGTAATGGTAATGTCAATAGGCAGTGGTTGGATTTTCACTTATGAATATGGCCACTGCCTGGCATTTGTGTGGCATGAATATTACTTGTTCTGGCAGAAGTAAACACATCTCTAAAAGGGAGAAGTCTTTTCTGTCTTTTCTGTACAGCAACAAGCATCATAAACATGAAAGTGTCCAGTTTGTTTCTCTTTTCTAGTTGCCATAAGCTATACTCCTTCTAATTTTGATGTCTTTTGCAATCACTACCAAGGGGTCAGTGTTGGGAATAGTGAGAGGATACACTGATTGGTGTGTGGGGACCCTCAGAGTGGTTGCACAGTCATGCAGCCTAGAGTCTGCATTGGCTGTAAGCTGTGACATTTAATTGATAAGTCGAGGATTTTATAAATGTGAACAAGTCACCATGTGCCTCCTGTAAACTAGTGAAAATATCTGGAGAAAGAGGATTAAGAAGCAATGTTTTATTCAGAACAAGAATGATCTCCACAAACTTTGTGGATAGATGCCACTAAACTGCCTTCTCAGTCTTTTCCTCTGTACGTGTGTGTGTACATGAGTGTGTGTAGAGGAATTTTTATGAGGGAGTAAGAGTTTCAACTGAAAGAGCTGTATGCTGATTATTTAATTGCAAAGTGATTCTTGTTACGTACAGAAACATGGTCTTTTTTTTTATGTCTGCCTGGATCTGAAAGACATCAAATAGGGGAATGCTAATTTTAATATCCCAAACTTTTTTGATAGTTCTGGGAATAGCAAGGCTTGTGTTCCAGTATGCAATCCCGGTGAGGCGTAACTGTTTATTGGAAGGAATGTTTGCAGGTAGATACTCAACCTAGTAAGTTATGAATGTACTTTTATTGACTATTAAACACAGGGATTTGAACTTTTGGAGCTCCCACTCTGCTACAAGACCTCCAGTAATGTCTGTGGTGTGCTGTTTTTGCTGTTAGGCATACATAATATTCATACCCTGAAGTAAGTTTACTGGGTTGGCCTTTCAATTTTGGATCGGTCTTATTCTGCTTCCAGTCTGCTATTTTTCCCTTTAACCTAAATAGAAAATACAGCTAAATATATAGATATAAACCTAAAATATAAGATGTACTTATTAAAGTTATATGATGTTATTGAGTTCTTTGAGATGGTGACCAAACAGGGGGATGAGGATAAAGTGGTTGATGTGGTGTATATGGATTTCAGTAAGGCATTTGATAAGGTTCTCAATAGTAGGCTATTGCACAAAATACAGAGGCATGGGATTGAGGGTGATTTAGCAGTTTGGATCAAAAATTGGCTGCCTGAAAGAAGACAGAGTGGTGGTTGATGGGAAATTTTCATGATGGAGTTCAGTTACTAGTGGTGTACTGCAAGGATCTGTTTTGGGTCCACTGCTGTTTGTCATTTTTATAAATGACCTAGATCTGGGTGTAGAAGGATGGTTAGTAAATTTGCGGATGACGCTAAGGTCGATGGAGTTGTGGATAGTGCTGAAGGATGTTGCAGGTTACAGAGGGACAAAGATAAGCTGCAGAGGTGGGTTGAGAGGTGGTAAATGCAGCTCAATGTGGAAAAGTGTGAGGTGAATTACTTTGGAAGGGGCAACAGGAATAAAGGGTATTGGGCGAGTGGTAAGATTCTTGGTCCGGTAGATGAGCAGAGAGATGTCAGTGACCATGTACATAGATCCCTGAAATTTGCCACTCAGGTTGATAGGGTTGTTAAGAAAGCATACAGTATATTAGCTTTTATCAGTAGAGGGATTGAGTTTCAGAGCTATGAGATCATGCTGTAGCTGTACAAAACTCTGATGTGGCTGCATTTGGTGTATTGCTCACAGTTCTGGTCATGGCATTATAGGAAGGAAGTAGAAGCTTTGGAAAGGGTGCAAAGGAGATTTACTAGGATGTTGTCTCATATGGAGGGAAGGTCTTATGAGGAAAGACTGAGGGACTTGAGGCTGTCTTTGTTAGTGAGAAGAA
The DNA here is from genome assembly GCF_020745735.1 of Hemiscyllium ocellatum. NCBI lineage: Eukaryota > Metazoa > Chordata > Chondrichthyes > Orectolobiformes > Hemiscylliidae > Hemiscyllium > Hemiscyllium ocellatum. The sequence goes on from NC_083402.1 coordinate 51,790,786, forward strand.
GGTTGAGAGGTGACATAATTGAGAGATACAAGATAATCAGAGTTTTAGGGTGGGCAGTGAGAGCCGTTTTCCTCTGGGTGATGGCTAGCACGAGGGGACATAGTTTTAAATTGAGATGTGATCGATATAGACAGATGTCAGAGGTAGTTTCTTTACTCAGAGAGTAGCGGAGTGTGAAATGCACTGCCTGCAACATTTGTATACTCACCATGTTTAAGGGCTTTTGAATGGTCATTGGATATACACATGAATGAAAGTGGAATAGTGTAGCTTAGATAGGCTTCAGGTTGGTTCCACAGGTTGGCGCAACATTGAGCACCGAAGGGCCTGTACTGCTCTGTAATGTTCTATGATGTAGAATGCCAAATAAATATTATTGCCCGTTGGGCTAATTTATTTTAATTCATTTCTTGCATTGTCAATTATTTCATAAATAATTAAATAAATGTTTGAATTAATTGAAATAATACATCAAAAAGGCGATACTGGAATGATGCATAATCAGGTCATTTGCTGGTTCAGATCCTAAGACAAATATTTCTGATATTGTTTTAATATAAACATTGAAATTATTCCTATTTTAGATGATTGTAGTAGCTAGTTGATTGGTATACTCACTTTGAAATATAATTCAAATAACCAAAATATTTTCAACATTGAATGAGGTTACAGTGCAAAACTCTAAATGTAAATTTAAGAGGTATTACATTTCCACAATTATTCAATATGTCAAGGTAATTAATTGGATTTTATTTGCTTATGTATTTGATCTATCCACAAGGTAACTGTGAAATGGCAATATTTGTACAGAACAAAGATAGTGTTGTAAATGATAGCATGTTCTTATTGCTGTCTGAAGTGCTACTTGTCCAGTCCTAAATATAGGCTTTTGAAAAGGTTAACGCAAATGACTATGCAGCTCGTAACTATGTAATATTCATGGGACTTGCGTAGGAAGGTGTGCAATAGCAGCTCATTTGTTGCTGGTTGGACTAGAAATACCAGGCGATTATTAATTGATGATCCTATTATGAAACAACGTCTCTGCTTCCAAAGGAGGAACACAAGGACTTTAAAATGACCTTTCTGTTTTGGCAATGGGGCTAACCTTTCATCACATGACTTCTAAGCATCATGTGTCGCTGTATCAGTTTCAGAATCTGGTTAAGCATGGGAAGGAGAAAGGAATGCCAACTCATGCAGTGAGTGACCAATTAACACTAAAACATTCCTGTGGCTTTTGAGAAATATTTAGGTTATGTGAAACTTACTCTCATAATTTTAGTTGTCCTCATGTATTACATGAGGAAATGAACAGCTGATTTGCGAAAGAATTGACTGATTGCCAACTATTTTGATGTCATTAGGTTTTTTATTCACAATTCTAAGTTGTGCAATTTGTTGAGGACGCAAGAATAGTAAAGAGGTATTCATGATATAAGTTGTACGATGAGGTCTTGCATGCAGAGCAACTTGGGAATAGATCTTGTACCATTGCATTAAATAAGATTCTTCAGCAATACCAGAATGATTCTGAAATTTATTATAGTTCATTCCAATGTCCTGTTGAGAAGACTGTGGAAGAAGTAGAAGAGAATGCTGAAGTATAGCAGAGTAGGAAGCTGAAACTTAAATTGAGCTATCCAGCCATGACTGTAAAAAAGAAGCAAGAGTCCAAATACAAACCCAAAACATCTTCCATTAAGTCCTAAAACTGTTCCGTTCATAAAAATACTATTTGTATATGCAAAGTAGTCATGCTTGCATGAGTTGAATACTATTAGAATTTGCTGTGTGATTCCTCAAATGTTACCTGTTATTTTATTTTGTTATGTTACTACATTGTCAGTAATGATGCAGATATAAGGCACACTGTCTGTCGTGAATTCTGAGCAGCTGAATGATTGTCATATTACTTCTGTTTGTATTTGCATTTCTTTGTGGCATGTAATACCTAATCTGCTAGTTTTCAATTATTTTGTAATTGGAATGCATAAATGTGCTGACTAGTGCAGAGTTTCACTTGTTGAAATTATACATAAACTTATGTAGTATACGCTTCACCATCATTACATGCCAGCACCATTCAGTGGATCTGATCTTGTATGCTTTTAAACACATGCACAATCATTTGTACAGGAATGCATGATTGCTTGGATGTGGTAACATTGTCTCTTCTGATGTGTAACTAGACAAAGATCAGCTGTCGGGTATTTTCTTGACACATCCAATTATCTGCCTGAGAATTAATCTTTGTGCAAATATAAGGATGCCTGTATCTGATCTTCAAGCACCCAGAAGCTGACGAAGTGTAAGAATTTGAAATTAATTCCAAGAGCAGCTTATGAAAATTCATATGATGTGTTTTTTTCTGTTTCTGTCATCAAAATGTACCATTTACTTGCAATTTACTCCATTGTGAAGGAGTGTTAGACTGAGTCTCACTTTCTCACCTGAATCAATCTTCCTCCAGTGGCAAGCCTAATATAATCTAGATGGCAGAAGATAGAGCCAGATGCAGTGGATGACCAGGGCACCTTGATCTTACTGAGATTTACACATTTCAAAACACCTTGCTGACCAGCTATCAAGACAGTTGGACTTCACATTGATTCTGGGACTAGGTAGATGAGACAAATCTGTCGTACCAGGTTAAACCAGTCCCTGAGCTGCTGAGGATAGGACGCAACCAACCTGGATCGGCTGGCCACTTGAAGCGATTTGGTGTATGTGGCCATTACCATAGATGAACAACTACCTGAAGCCACAGATGGGTGAGGGTGAGGATCAATACATGAACAACTCAATTGGTGCAATGAGTAGCTAAGAGAAATGCTAACACACTCCCATGATAGATTTCATTGTGAACTACAGTGGAAAATGCAACTTAGATACATCATTGTCCATACCTAGATAACAGTCTGCTCTACACTCTTTTCTTTATTCTTCTCTTGAATAAAGGCTTCACTGGGAAGGTTAGCATTTGTTGCCCATCAGTAATTGCCCTTGAACTGAGTGATATACTGTTTCAGAGGCCAAATTAGAGTCAACCATATACTCTGGGTCTGGGGTCATATGTCCGTTACACATATGGATGGCTGATTACCTGCCCTAAAAGACATTCATGAACTTCATATTATAATATTAGTGTCTGGTAATATGGGGCCAGGGCCCAAATATCATTATGATCTGGTTTGGAATCAGTGTTTCTTCTTTGTTTAATGCCCCCAAAAAATACAGAAATTGCTGGAGAAACTCACCAACTGTGGAGAGGAAAACAAAGTTGATGTTAGGAATCCAGTGATCCTTCAGCAGAACTCCTGCAGAACTTCTGAAGAAGAGTCACTGGACTTGAAACATTGCCTCTGTTTTCTCTTCACAGTTGCTTCCAGATCTGCTGAGTTTCTCCAGCAATTTCTGTTTTTGCATGTTAAAGATCTTCGACATCCACAGCTCATGGTTTTATTTTACCTTTTTGTTTAAGCTGCACCAAATTTGACATCCCGCCTACTTACTGAAAGTAAAAATCCCATGAGATTCCATGGTGTAAAATCAGCAAAATGTATTTTACAATGCAAAGCTGGCAGGTTAAACAGCCAACTGCACCTATCCTGTGTTAATTCTCCATGTTAAGATATGAGGTGAACATGAATTAAAAGGCAAACAGTCATCAAATACACCTCAAATTACGTGAGAAGAGGAGAAGGCCTTTCAGCCCATTGATTCTGTTCCACCATTTGAAATGACTATGGCTGATGCCTTTAACTCAGACAATTTTGACTCAGATTATTCCCATACATTTCAAGCCATTGCTAATCAGATATCCATCAAACTCTAATTTAAACGTATTCAAACACTAAGCTTTCACAAATCTCTTTGATAGTAAATTCCACAGATTCTCACTCTGTGTAAAATAATTTCTCCTGTCTTGATCCTAAATTAAAACCCCTTATTGTTTAAGTGTGCCCCCAACCCCTGGTTCTTGACTCCCAAACCAGGAGAAACATCTGTATTTACTTTGTTACTTCTTTAAGTATTTTGTAAATTTCACTGAGGATCGCCTTTCGTCCTTCGAAGCATTACAGGAGAATACCCTAGTTTGCCTGTAGGACTGCTCCGCTATCCTGGGAACAAAATGGTGAATCTTTGATACCTTCTGTCTTTAGCAGGAATATCCTTCCTGAGGGAAGCAGACTTAAAGTATACACTATACTCCAATCTTACTGAGTTTCTGTAGAATTGAAGGTGTACTCCAATCATCTTGCGATAAACACAGACATTTCGTTAGCCTCCCAAACAATTTGCTGCACCTGCATGTAAGCCTTAAGTGACTTAGTTACCAGGATACCTAAATTCCTGTATATCTACATTTTCTAAGCTCTTGTCATTTAAGAAATACTCTGCATATCTATTCCTCATAACTAGATGAGTACCTTATTTTTTCCACATTATATTCCATCCATCATGTTCTCACCCATTCTCAAAGCCCATCCAAATGCTTCTGAAATTGCTTTATGTCTTCCACAAAATACATGTTCCCTCTTGGCTGTGTATCATCCACAAATTTGGACATTTTTCATTTTATCTCTACATACATTGACATTTATATTATGAACATTTGGGGCCCAACATTTGGGGCCTAGCTATTTATTCTTTCAGTGCACTACTAGTCACAGCATGCCAATGTGAGAATAACCCATTTATATTGATACTTTGTTCTCTGCCTCTTCAATATTCTTGAATTCATACCTACCTTCTATCCCACCTCCTGTGGGAGACCTTTTCAAAACCTTTTGAAAATGTTAAGTATGCAAAGTCTATCGACTTCCCCCATAGCAATTTTGTTAGTGACATCTTCAACAAACATCAACAGGTTCATTAAACATGATTTGCCATTTCCAAATCTATGCTGACTATGCTGAATCAGATCATTATTATGCAAGTGTCCACTTATCACATCCTTTGTAAGAGATTCCAGTGTTTTTCCTACTTCTGGATGGCTAACTTTCAATCTGCAGGAATCATTGCAGAATCTATGGAAATTTGGAAGATGATCATCAAACAATACACAGATAAATTCTATAGCTACATCCTTCAACACTTTTGGATGTGGTATAATAGGCACTCGAGACTGATCAATTTTCAGCCCTATTAATTTCTCTCATTCTTCTTAATAGTAATTTACTACAACTCTTCTTACTCCCCACTCACTTGGATGTTTAATTCTGAGCGATTCCTGGTGTCTTTATCCTTGGTGAAAATAGACACAAAGTAATCATTTGGCTTCTCTCCTGTTTCCCTATTCCGAATGATGCATCAGTGATTAGCAGTACTGCCTTATAGTATGAGGGACCTGGGTTCAATTCCTGCCTCAGGTAACTGTCTGTGTGGAGTTTGTATGTTCTCCCTGTGTCCGTGTGGATTTTCTCTGGATGTTCTGGTTGCCTTGCACAGTCTGAAGATGTGCAGGTTAGGTGGATTGACTGTGCCATAGTGTCCAGGAATGCATAGTTTAGGTGGATTAGCCATGGGAAATTCAGTGTTACTGGGGTAGGCCTGGGTGGGATGCTCTTCAGAGAGTTGTATGGACTTGTTGGGCTGAATGATCTATTTTGACACTGTAGGGATTCATGAAATCCTGACTTTGACTATATTGGAGGAGAAAGTGAGGTCTGTAGATGCTGGAGATCAGAGCTGAAAATGTGTTGCTGAAAAAGCGCAGCAGGTCAGGCAGCATCCAGGGATCAGGCTTCCTGAAGAAGGGCTTATGCCCGAAACGTCGAATCTCCTGTTCCCTGGATGCTGCCTGACCTGCTGCGCTTTTTCAGCAACACATTTTCAGCTTTGACTGTATTGGACCAACATTCATTTTATCCAGATATTTTTATGTAGCTATTGAAGCTTTTACTGCCTGTTTTTGTTTATTGCTAAATTGCACTCATTGCTGCAAATGTGTTGCTGGTCAAAGCACAGCAGGTTAGGCAGCATCTCAGGAATAGAGAATTCGACGTTTCGAGCATAAGCCCTTCATCAGGAATAAGAGAGAGAGCCAAGCAGGCTGAGATAAAAGGTAGGGAGGAGGGACTAGGGGGAGGGGCGATGGAGGTGGGATAGCTCCGCCACAAGTTCACCTGTACCTCCACACGTCCGCCACAAGTTCACCTGTACCTCCACACACATCATCTATTGCATCCGCTGCACCCGATGTGGCCTCCTCTATATTGGTGAGACAGGCCGCTTACTTACGGAACGCTTCAGAGAACACCTCTGGGCCGCCCGAACCAACCAACCCAATCACCCCGTGGCTCAACACTTTAACTCCCCCTCCCACTCCACCGAGGACATGCAGGTCCTTGGACTCCTCCACCGGCAGAACACAACTACACGACGGCTGGAGGAGGAGCGCCTCATCTTCCGCCTGGGAACCCTCCAACCACAAGGTATGAATTCAGATTTCTCCAGCTTCCTCATTTCCCCTCCCCCCACCTTGTCTCAGTCGGTTCCCTCAACTGAGCACCGCCCTCCTAACCTGCAATCCTCTTCCTGACCTCTCCGCCCCCACCCCACTCCGGCCTATCACCCTCACCTTGACCTCCTTCCACCTATCCCACCTCCATCGCCCCTCCCCCTAGTCCCTCCTCCCTACCTTTTATCTCAGCCTGCTTGGCTCTCTCTCTTATTCCTGATGAAGGGCTTATGCTCGAAACGTCGAATTCTCTATTCCTGAGATGCTGCCTAACCTGCTGTGCTTTGACCAGCAACACATTTGCAGCTGTGATCTCCAGCATCTGCAGACCTCATTTTTTACTCGAAAATTGCACTCATTATCTATTCTTGACTTTCTTATTATTTTCATGCTTCTCCTTTTTATTCTGAAAGACTTACGAATCCTCAGATTTACCACTATTTCTGGCAACTTTAAGTCTTTCAAGATGCACTGTGGCAACTTTTCAATCCTCTTTCAATAGCACCTTCCAATCCCACAGCCTCAAGCAATGAGGACAAGGGTGACAGACATATGGGAACACCACCTACAAAGTCCCCTCCAAGTTACCTGCCTTGGAATTATATTTCTGTTTCTTCACTGTTCCTAGCCCAAATATCTTGTAAGTTACTCAGGAACAACACTGTTCTGTATGTATTCTACAGCATTTCAACAAGACAGCATTATCTTCGAAGAGCAATTAGAGATGGGCAAAATATAATAACTTTAAATGAAGCTCACATTCCAAAACCGAATAAAACAAATTCATTTTGACAGGTATTTGAAATATCTCTACAAAGGCTGGTATCCTATCACCAAGTAACTGATCCAACACTTTCAGAGCGAATGTATTGTCTGACATTCCTGTTCTTATCTGTCAGCCAGAGCTCCCTGATTGGGCCAGATTAACAACCCCAGTCAGGGAACTCATATTCTATAAGGTTCACCTGGCTTACCTTGTCACTATAGTATTTGACTAATTGGATTGGAACAGGGTTTATGGAGGATTTTGTGTTGCTGATGAAAGTTGTGGGGTGACAGGAGCGAAACTGGAAAGCACTGTGTGAAATTTAAAGAGAGGATTTTTTAACTGCATTCAAGTTGTTGAGTGAAGATTCAAAGGTAGCTCAGTGAATGCTTCAACTTTGGAGACAGAAGAGCCACAAGCTGCTAATGTTGCAGGTTAGAGCTGGAAGTGAAGGAGGCAGCAAATGGCACGTAGACAGGGCATGAGTCATGAAAAAAAGGAGTTTGATGTTTTGGCTGCTGGAATTATGTCTTTTTTTTAGTATCTCCTTTATAAGGAAAACTTTAAGCCAATGTAATTATAACTTATTTATTAAGTTAATTATAAGTATTAATAACTTTCCATGATTTGAAAGTATTTACTCAATTTTGGGTTTGTGTATTTTTACTTATAATACTTACATTACTTGGTCCTACTTTGAACTGATGTTGTTTTTCTGTTTTGTCTTTACAGGAATGCCTGCTGTTTCCTTGGTGGCTGAACTTGTTTTGAGTCTTTGTGTCACGGTCACTTTTGGAAATACAGAAGTTAAGCTTGCAGGTCAAACAGATTTTGTGGTGAATGAAACAAGCACTTCAGTTATACGCCTGGTTATTGAAAGGACAGGGCCACCAGCCAATGTCACTGCACTCTTACTGGTAAGACACTGAAATCATCTCTTAGAGTCAAACAGCATAGAAACAGGCCCTTTGGTGCATCATGCCTGTGTCAACCAACAAACATCAAATTACACTAAAACCATGTACCCGCACTTGGTCTATAACCAACTATGACCTGGCATTTTAAGTGCTTATGCAGATGTTTCTTAAATTTTGTGAGAATACCTGCCTCCTCCACCCTCACAGGTAGCACATTCCATTTTTCTATCACCCTGTTGGTGAAAATTATTTTCCTTAGATCTCCTCCAAACCACTTACTCCTCATCTTAAACATGCATCTGCTGGTCTTAAACACATCTGCCATGGAGAATCCCACTGTTGAACTGCTCCAACTTGTCAACCTTTCAGACAGTATTTGGTGCTATTTTGCACATCACAAATACTTGAAGGGGTCATTTGCCCGAATTGATGTTTGAGGAATTGCGGCAAAATATGACTTTTATCCCAAAACTCAGTGCTGTAAAGGGTGTATATAAAAATAAAGTTATGATTTTGACAGAAGAGTTAAATATATCAGTTTCTTTAAACTGTATTCTCCAAGGAAATTGGAGAAGCAAGAATTGATTTTCTTTTTGTCTGTGTGACGTGGACATTACTGTCTGGGCCAGTATTTGTTACCCATCCCTATTTCCTCAAGAAGGTGGGGGGTGAGCTGCTTTCTTGAAATGCTACAGTCCTGGGGATGTTGTTGCTACCATAATACTGTTGTGAAGAGAGTATCAGGATTTTGACCCAGTGACACTGAAGGAATAGAGATTTTGTTCCAAGTCCGCATGACGTGTAGCTCGGAGGGGATTTTGCAGGTGGTGGTGTTCTCATGCATCTGTTGCCCTTGTCCTTCTAAATGGTGGAGATTTTGAGTTTGAATGGTGCTGTTGAAGAATATTGGTGATTTACTAAAGTGAATCTTATAGATGGTGTGCCGATGTTGAGGGGAATGGTGAAGGTTCTTTTGGAAAGAGAGTACATTCTAAGATTTACAGGCTTTAACATATGGCTCGCAACTTTCACTCAATGATGAAGCAAGGGCTTTTGTTGGTTTCAATGACATATATTTATAGAGGCATAACAATATTTGGGCAACAAACTTCCCCTTTCCTAGCAACAATTTAATTTTGCATCAAGTTAAGGAAATATCTTAGTGTGCTGAAGCATTGATCTCAGTAAAAGGATAAGTTGCCAATCCTCTGAAGTATTTCCATGCAACAAACCAGAAAGTTACAAAAGTAAAAGATGGCAGACCCTGGAAACAAAAACAGAAAATACTGGAATTATTTAGCAGGTCAGACAACATCTCTGGAGAGATTAAACAAAGTTGATGTTCCAGGTCTGTTCATTTTTATCAAAACAAAAGTTAAAAGTAATTAAAATATCACTTTGTAAGACTTTTACCATAAATCACAGAATCATGAAATTGTTATGGCACTGAAGGACACCATTCAGCCCATCATCAACACACTGGTTCTATCCCTAATTCTAATTGCCTGTCTTTACCCCATATCTCTGTATACCATTTATATCCAAATAAACTTTCAATACCCCCTTGAACGTTGCAATTGAACCTGTCTTTTCCGCACTTACAGGCAGTACATTCCGTACCTTAACTTCTCACCTTATGTTTCATTTCTCTCTTGCTTCTTTTGCACATCCCTTTAACTCCATGCATTCTTGTTTTTATTTTTGTTTATGAGCAGAAACAGCTTTACCCAATCTACTTTAAGCAGTCACTCATTATTTTGAAAACCTGATTCAAACCTCCTTTCAGCCTTCCTTCCAAGGAAAACAACCCAAATTTCTTTATTCTAACCTCATCTTCAACGATTCTCATTCCTGGAACCATTCTAGTAAATCACCTCTGTACTTTCTCCATCTTTCGTGTAAGCTTGTGCCCACAATTGTAATGATACTTCAGCAAAGCTCAAACATATGTCTTATACAAGTTCAACATCACTTCTTTGCCCTATACTGTATGCTGTTAATAATACAGCTGTATGCTTTATTAGCTTTATTGGTGGGCGGCACGGTGGCACAGTGGTTAACACTGCTGCCTCACAGTGCCAGAGACCCGGGTTCAATTCCCGACTCAGGCGACTGACTGTGTGGAGTTTGCACGTTCTCCCCGTGTCTGCGTGGGTTTCCTCCGGGTGCTCCGGTTTCCTCCCACAGTCCAAAGATGTGCAGGTCAGGTGGATTGGCCATGCTAAATTGCCCGTAGTGTTAGGTAATGGGTAAATGTAGGGGTATGGGTGGGTGGTGGGTCGGTGTGGACTTGTTGGGCCGAAGGGCCTGTTTCCACACTGTAAGTAATCTAATCTAATCTAAAAGTTAATATTCTGCAAACAGAAAATGAGCATTTTCAGGGCATAGTAGTACTTGTGAAATTACAACCCAGTTATTTCACATTTAACAGAATGTACCATTTTCTGTTTTTTTTATAGTGACACTAAAAAGTTATGCGTGGAAGTGCTTATCAATTACATTGATTTTAATGGTTTTAGTCTTGAATGTTTGGAATGGATAAGGGTGCTTCAGTGGTGAAGCATAGAATTATTCTGTAGATGTGCAAATTTCAAATGTAAGCATTTCTATATTTTTTCAAAGTAAGCACTGTCTATTTGTGGATTAATAATGGTGAATTATTCGCAAAGGCTTACTCCTGGTCACCACCTTGTAGGCTTAGAAATTGGGGCACCCCTTGACAGGTCATGGCCATAGGGATGGAAACCTTAATGCAGTTGAGATTCTGAGAAATGGCTGAGGCAAGGTTTCCCAATGTATTAGCCAATGGACAGATGCCACCATCCTGGTCATTGTCATTTAAGGGCTCCTGTTCACAGACACCAGCCTGAAGGGAAGATGTTTTTTCTTGACCTTTCTTCCTGATTCAAATTACGGTAAGAATGTTTCAAGGATTATCTAATTCAGGTTATGTTTTGGAGGTGCCGGTGTTGGACTGGGGTGTACAAAGTTAAAACTCACACAATAGCAGGTTATAGTCCAACAGGTTTAATTGGAAGCACTCTAGCTTTCGGAGCATCGCTCCTTCATCAGGTGATACCACCTGATGAAGGAGCGACGCTCCGAAAGCTAGTGTGCTTCCAATTAAACCTGTTGGACGATAATCTGGTGTTGTGTGATTTTTAACCTAATTCAGGTTGGTTGTTTAAACTTGTAAAAAATTTGTGGTGTCTTTAATCAAAGATACTGCAAATTTCAAATACTGCAACCGCAGAATATTACAAAATAAACAAGCCTTGGAAAATTTCATTTATCATATATTGTCGTGAATGTCAAAAACAGTTAATCATCATTGGAGTTCACATGCAAATCTAAACTTGAAATATGGATTTAGAGTCATACAGCATAGAAAGTGTCTCCTTAGCTCACCATATCTATGCTGACCAACAAACACCAAACTACACTAATCCCACTTACCTGACTTGGTCCATAGCCTACTCTGCCCTGGCATCTTAATTGCTCAGGTAAAAGTGTTATTTAATAGCTCCTGTTCACAGACACCAGCCTGAAGCCTTCCTGATGAAAGGCTTTTGCCTGAAATGTCGATTTTCCTGCACCTCAGATGCTGCCTAACCTGCTGTGCTTTTCCAGCACCACTCTGATCTTAATTGCTCATCCATATGCAACTTAATTGATGTGAGAGGACTTGCCTCCACCTCCCTCTAGCTGAAGCAAAATTCTCATATTTCCTTTATGCCATTTACTCCTCATCTTAAACTTATACTCTCTGGTCTTAGACACGTTTGCCATGGGGAAACAATTCTTACAATATACACTGTATTGTCTCTCAATCAGATCTCTCTCAGCCTCCTCGTTCCCAAAAAAAACAAACCCAGCCTATCCAGCCTGTCCTCATAGCTGAGACTTTCCATCTCAGACAAGATCTTGGTGAATCCTCACTGCATCCTTTCCTGTGCAATCACATTTTGCCAGCAGTGTGGTGACCAGTACTGAACAGAGTATTCCATCTGTGGCCTAGCCAATGATTTGTGAAGTTCTATGTTGCCCCTATATTCAATGCCCAGGCTAATGAAGGCAAGCATCCCTTATGCCTCTTGACCATACTGTCTACATGTGTTGACATCTTTGTGGATCTGTGTGCTTGTACACCAAGATCCCATTGTTCTTCCAAATGCATCACCTCATACTTACAAGGATTAAGTTCAATCTGTCATTTCTCTGCCCCGTTTACCAGCTGATCAATATTAAACTATAGCCTGAGAGCTTCCTCCTCACTGTCAACAACACCACCAATTTTCATGTCATTTGCAAACTTACTAATGATACCGTCAACTTTCACTTCCAAGTTGTTAATGCGGATTACAAACAGTAAGGCTTCCAGCACTGACCCCTGTGGTACACTCCTAGTCACAGGTGTCCAATTATAAAAACAACCTTTGCCTCCTATTTGGAAGCCAGTTTAGGATCTTATTGAAATATTTTACATCTTCCTCACAACACACATTTCTGCTTAGCTTTGCATTATCTGCAAATTTTAAATTGGCCCCTACACCCAAATAATTGATATAAATTGTGACTTGTGTAATCTTATTGACTGATTAAGGATAAGATAAACCTGGACTGTTTGGACGGGAGTTTTACCTTTTACAGCAACCTAAGACTATTGCTACTGGCCTTGGCATTCTGTATACATCCACTCCAATTTTCCTCTTCATTAACTTTGTTTCAATTGCAAAATAATCTGGCACAAATGAGCTGAGTTTTCTTCTGTTATTTAAGCATATTTACCGTTACTGTACTCATGGGACACATAAATAGCTTGTTTCAGAGGATCACTTCTGTGCTTCAAAAGATGTGTGTACTGAGTTTTTAACATCTCTTTTACAGTTTACAAATAAAATAAAAATGAATGTCTAAATTGATGAGAAAATATATTTACATAGAATTCTTTAATAATTATAACTTCTCATGAAGATTGAATTTGAATGATATTCTTTATTGTGTTATAGCAAATCCACAGAGCTGCTAAATTATTTAGTGCCATTGGACCTTACTTAAAACAATCATTTGCTGCTGGCACTGTGTGCCATGTTGTTAGTGCAAAGGTTCAAATGACAACTTTACAGTAAATGATACACTTTGACATTTTCTTTGTTTTGTTCTAAGGAATACGATTTGCAGAAATATGGAAATTGTATTCTGATGGGTCAGTAGAGTTTTGATTGTATATGGTTAGTTATATTAACTAATTACTACAACATTGCTGCAAAAGTATGAGGCTACTCTTTATACCTATAATTTAAACTTTGGTAAGATGTACCTTTATGTGAATAATACTCAGCAATTACTTTGTGTGTCATGTATCATGATGTTAAATAGTTTCCTTAAATATGTGGAAAAGTATCTGCTAATTGTTTATAATGTACATGGGTGTGAATTGTGAGTTCCTTGGAAATTGTCTGAGGCTTACATGGGCTATTTACAATCTTGAGAAAATCCTAAGACTATCTACTTGCATTTCTACAAAGTTGCCCATTTCGATCACTAAGTTCGAAAATACAGTTGCCTCAACCAACTTTCATACCTTTGTTACCTCTAGACTTGACTATTTTAATGTTCTTCTGGCCTTGACCTTAAGGGGGGTGGGGGGGGGAATTGTGGTGGTCTGTTGGCAAATTTCTAGAATTGGCTTAAGATGTTTTTGTGTGTTCAAGGTGCAATAAATGCAAGTTATTGTTTTTGGAAGTGGCCATATGGTGGTGTGAAGTTGTGAATAAGTTACTAATTACTATACCAACTATTTTACTACTTTATTTCAGCCACAAGCATTTTTCCCATAATGTGAAAATTGGAGATAAAATTTATCCCAGATTTTACCAAACCTTTGCCAATAAAAATTGATCTGAGCTAAATACTGATATTTCTTTCTATTATATCATTGTTTTGTTATAAGGCCACATTATTTCTTCCAATATGCAATGATTAAGCAAATGATAACAAGTAATGTTCACTAATGGGAGCCAGTGGTGTTTTTTTGAAACTTTGTTCATGACATGAGGGTGTCACTGGCTAGGCCAGCATTTGTTGACCATCCCTAATTGTCCAGAGGGCAGTTAAGAATCATCCACATTGCTGTGGGTCTGGAGTCACAAGTAGGCCAAACCAGCTAAGGATGGCAGTTTCCTTCCCATTAATGGACTAGATGGGGTTATTTTGAAAATTAATGGTGGATTCATGGTCATAATTAGACTTTTTAATTCCAGGTGTTTATTGAATTCAGATTCCACCATCTGGTGGGGAGGGATTTGAACCAGGTCCCCAAAACATTACCTGTGTTGCTGGCTTAACAGTCCAACAATAATACCACAAGGCCATTGCCTGCCCAGTCACTGCAGAGGCCCAGGCTAATGTTCTGGAGGTACAGGTTTAGTTGCCACCATTTAAAACTTAAACTTGATTAATAAAGTCTGGAATTGGAGGCTAGTCCAGTAATGGTAACCATGAAACTATTGTAAAAAATCATCTAGTTCACTGATGTCCTTCACTGAAAGAAATTTGTTATCCTTAATGGTCTGATTGTCATATGACTCTAAACCCATAGTGTTGTAGCTGACTGTTCTCTAAAATGGCCCAAGCAAGCCATTCCATTCCATTCAAGGACATTTAGGAATGGACAACAAATACTGGTCTTGCCAGTGATGCCCCCATCTCATCAACAAACAAACAAACAAATAATTTACAATTCTGCCTTTTATATTTAATAACATTGATTAAAATTATGTTGGGTAAATTATATCCATTGCTGAGCTATGCACTTATTGGAAACACATTATCTTTAACATTGGGTCAACAGTCCTGCGTTTGTTGAAGTCATCTGATCAATTTTGTAAATGTGAGTTTAAAAGCTAGCCTAATGCTCCAAGTTCACTCATTCATTATAATTTTTTTTAGCTTCAAGGGGAGGACACTGGTGATTTTGAGGCCACATCTGCTGCAGCCCGATTACTGACTACAGAAACAAACAAAACAGTATATGTTGCAGTCAAGGATGACGGTTTTCCAGAAGCGGATGAAACTTTTGTATTTTATCTAAGGCTGCAGGTATTTCCATTTTCCTATCAAATTCATAGCAAGTAAACCAGAATGATTTTGTGCACAGTAAATACTTCATAAAATATCCTTCATGTGTTTAAGCTATGTCTGTTGCCAGTGCAAGCAAGTCAATGTTTATCAAGAGTAAATGAGTGCCAATTCTGCACATCAGTGTTTCCTTCATGTCAGGTATGACTTCAGGCAGTGGAGATTTCCCTCGATTCCCATTTACTCAAATTTTACTCAGGCTCCTTGATGCCACACTCAGTCAAAAGCTGCCTTGATATCAAGAATAGTCAGTCTGACCTGCCTCTCGACTCAGCTGTTTTGCCCACGTTTGAACTACAGCTGTAATGAGGTCAGGAGCTGAGTGACCCTGACAGAATTTGAACTGAGTGTCAGTTAGCAGGTTCTTGCCAAACAACTGCTGTTCAGTAGCCCACCTAACACCTTACTGATCATTGTTAAAAATTACAAACCTGGTTATAGTCCAACACGTTTATTTGGAAGTAGCTATCTGATGAAGGAGCAGTGCTCCAAAAGCTTGTACTTATAAATAAACCTGTTGCACTATAACTTGGTGTTGTGTGATTTTTAACTTTCTCCATCCCAATCCAACACTGACACCTCCACATCATTGACAGTGGATTGTTGGGACAGTAATTAGCTTGATTGGATTTGTACTGCCTTCTGTCTGCAAGACATAACTTGGCAATTCTCCATGTTGCTGGATGGATTCCATTGGGTTTAAAGCAAATTATTTCAATTCTGTTGGCTTAAAGTCTTTTCAAACTTTTAAATTGTGTGCAATTGTAATATTGCAGCAATTTCTTTGCTTGCAAGTTTTTTGAACTCTATTATTGTGATGCTGTTGTATTTTCTTCTAATTTTACAAAAATCATGAATAAGATGTGGGTATCGCTAGCTGGCCTAGCAATTATTTCCGATCCCTATTTGCCCTTGAGAAGGTGGTGAACCACTGCGGTCCATTTGCTGTACGTATACCCACAACTCTGTTAGGAGGGTAGTTCCAGGATTGTGACGCAGTGACACTAATAAAATTTTAAGCTCAATGTGACAATGCATGCTGTATTGTATATAAGCTTCAAATTATTTCTTGTAGTCATACTACATCTGTCTGTTGTTTACAGGTAATTTTCCTGATTTTTTTTTCTGATCAAAATGATGTTTCTTGAAGTTTACACTCCTTCAGTCAAGAGGGAAGATTTCCACTTCTCTGTGGGGAAAAAAATGATATTTTCTTGCCTTACACAGCACAAAACACAATTTATGTTCCCTTACATCATCTTTTAACTGAACTTTTGTGGCTATGGAGTTAATCTATTTCCCTGCTGAAATCACAGTTTAAATCAGGGAATTCTTGGCTTACCACAATCTTCAAACACTTTTCACTCTCTTCTATATAATGGTTTAAAATATTTTAACTATTCTTTGTTTTCTTTCAATGTTATTTTTGAATCTTCTGATAACAGTCTAGGCATAAATTACTGTTTTTCTCATTGCTGTTTCTACCATTCCATATGGGGCTTGTAATGGAGCAACTTTCATTTTGAAGGACAAGTGTTCCTTTACCCCTTCTATCCTTCCCAACCTGGGCTTTTGCACTTTTCAACTTCTCCTACCAGCTCTGATGTGAAGCTTTTCTTCTGCAGTATTATTTTTATTCTGTTTCTAATTATTACTTTTGGGAACTTAATTCAAATATAATCTCAAAACGTAATATTTAGTTTTCAGTGCTGTGGAGTTCTGAACTTGTTTATTTTTGAAGGGACAATCAGAAACTCATTTGGAACAGTAAGCTGAAGACAGGAAAGCATGTGACTTAAGTTAAATGACTATCAATATCTTGTGATGTAATTGCTGGGATGTTTACTAAGTTAAACTGTTACCACTTATGCAAGAGATAAATGACCAGGGCTACATGCAGAAAGAAGCAGAAGAAAATAAAGGTTTTTGGAAGGAAGTCTTGAACTGTTTTAGCGGATGTGAAGTAGCCAAAATTGAAGGGGTTGCTTGACTGTGGGTTTTTGGTTGGATGTATGGTGGTGTTTGGAGACAGCAATGAAGGGAACTACATCTGTCAAACATCTGCAAAAACCCAACCAAATACAGCCTCATGCATTGAGTAAGAAATTTTAAAGTGAGGATATGAATAATATTTCATTGCAATTGAATGTCTATCTGTAAAGGATATTGCTGGGAAGAGGATTTTGTTTTTATGATTACACCTTTCTAAAGTTTCTTATATCTAGTTTTCTATCTCTTGTGCAATAAATATATGCTATTTTTATTCAAAGGATTTTAGCATCCTTGTCTGAATATCCGTTATTAACCATCATTGTAACCAAATTGTGAAAATAAATTTATGGCTTTGGAAACGTACCCTGCATGGTAATCAACTGGGATCATAAAATCAGGGGCAGTTGGCAGGATAGAATTCTGTTGAATTTAGAGGGATGTATGAATTTTGTAAAGAAATGAATAACACAGGAGGTGTTCTAAAGTTTATTACTTGGATTGGAATTTTAAAATGGCTTTGATTTATTGCCAGACTTCTGTGCAAGTAGAAAATAAATTGTGGTTTATTTGAAATCTTCAATGAGGGCAATACTGAGAGTGTTTGTCCATAAGTTGGAGTTAGAAACAACAGCAAGATTTTATAAGTTAAAATGCTTAAAGTGAATACCTAGGATTTAGATTTGAGAAGATCGAGGCCTGAAAGTGATATGTTGTGAGAATTCACTAGTTTGGTTAGAAATGAAAAAGAAAACTTGTGTTAGAGATAAAAAGAAATAAGAAGACGACTTGGAAGAAAAAGAAATAAGAACAGTGGGAAGAAAATACTCCTCACTGTCTTGCATGAGTGCAGCTCCAACAACATTCAAAGCGTGACACCATCCAGGACAAAGCAGCCCATTTGATTGGCACCACATCCACAAGCATTCATTCCCTTCTCCATTGACTCATTATCAGCAATATGTGCTATCTGCAAGATGCACTGCCAATTCAATGAAAATTTTCAGCATCTTGCAAACCTATGACTGCTTCCATCCAGAAGTACAAGGACAGCAGATACAGGAGAACACCTCCAACTGCAAACTCCCCTCTGTGATAACCCCTAAAAGGTTTATGCGGGAATACTAATTATCTCCCTGTGGAACAGGAGTTCACTTGATAACAGGCCATGGCCTGTCTGGCTGGAACTCATCACCTGAGGGGAAAAAAGAAAAGTAGAATGGTCATGCCTGGGAGTTATTGGAGAAGGAGCAGTCTTGATGCCTGTAGGAAGAGGTGGGTGCTACAAAGGATACTGTGTTTTATTTCCCCCCGTGACTCCATTTTGATTTAGCCTCTTCCTTCTCTCTATAGCCAACCCCCACCCATCACATTTTTCTTTGATGTCAGCATTGCCCTTAACATGCTTTACTTGTAAATATTCAATTGGCCATACGAGTGTTTTCCTGCTGGTGGAGAAAACAAACAAAACAGCAATAAAATCTATTCACAATATACAGACTCTATATAGTCACCCAAGGCTGGAATCTAACCTGAGTCCCTGGTGTGGTAAGGCAACACTGCTAACCACTGTGATGCCATTTCTTTGGATGGAAAGATCAGCTATCAGGAGGATGTAGTGATGCTTCAGTGAGATTTGGACAAGTTGAATGAACGGGCAAGTACATGGCAGATGAAGTATAATGCAGATAAATTTGAGGATATTCATTTTGACAAAAAACAAGACATCAAATTGTTGTCTGAATGATGGACTGAGAAAAGGGAGGTGCAGTAAAATGGATCATAAGTCTGAAACTGTGTGGGGACAAAATATTTATCATATTTTTTGAAGCTTCAGAAAAAAATTGAGTATTTAAAAGTAATAAATACAAATTTCAGAGCTTCAGCATTGCACATTTTAAATGGATTTACTTCCACAGTAGTAATTTGAAGGAAAGAATAAAATTAAACATTTAACTTTATATCTATGTTGCTTTTATTCTATGTATTAAAGCCAAGAATTACACCATTCCATCCAGAGGTTTGATATTTACATGCACTTTGATGCTTTGTCAGAATGATGTTCTGGTCAGCCTATTTAAAACTGCGCTGAAACTTTGCTTTGCTATCAAACTTTACGGAAAGCTTTCTTTCTGTTCATGCAGTATTTAATTTTCAAAATTTCTGTTGTTTAAGCTTGCTTCAAATTTAATTTAACTGTATTTTTATATGCATGAACTTCTAATCAGCATATTGAAATTTAGTGTCTCAAACTTTGATTCTTATCAAAGTGTGTACCACATTATTTTTCCAAAAAGCTATCAAGTAAATTGTTTTGGACAACTGTTTTAATTCTACTGTCCCGAACCTGTCATATACTGCAGATTTCAACTTGAAGGTATTTATTAATTAATTTGTAGATTTCAAATAAATACATTTTCAACAGTTTTTCTCCTTAATCTAATTACTTAACATTGCACTGTGCAGTAGCAAATAAGTTCTCACTCATGAGAATAGATTTTGAGTAAAAAATCTTGTTAATTCTCAGTACTGCACTGAAAGGTTTCTGTTTTGTTTCATTTGGTTCAATTATAAAGTATGATGATCATTAAGAACTTTAGAACAATGTTTCACAGACGAGCTTTATTTAATGCAATCCCTGTATGTTACATTGATACATCTAGTTAAAAGAAAGACACATACGGTGCATCTATCTTCCCACAACCATTCAATTCACAGCATGAATTAAATTGGAGCAACCTTTGACCTAGCTCTGGCTATAGAACTCAGCTTTTTAACATTTTAAGTCAAAGGATAATGTATAAAGGCAAAAGACTGAAAGGAAACTTTATTTTCAAATAGAGCTGCATACTTTATACCAAGTTTCTTATTGCTATGGTGTCATTATCAGGTTGTCAAACCATGATAAATGAGATTTGAAAGACCTCTTTATTAACATGGAGCCTTAATTAATCTGAGGTGCTGAAAGAATTTGCTTTCTGTAAAAGTTACAATTCGTGACCAATTTTCATTTTTGAACAAGACTGAGCAGTCTGCTAATTACAGCAGCATATAGAAAGTACGGGATCTGACTTTGTATCAAAACTGCTTCTTCAAATATATTTTCTTTGAATATTAATTTTACACTGGACATTACATAAATTGGAATGGAAGTGTGGAATATAATTTAGACTCATGCTGTTTGTCGTCACTGTCATAGGATTGTATAAATTATTTTATGTTTAACCATTAATTATACTTTTTGAAGACAAGTATACTATCGTTTTTATTACAAACATAAAACCTGTATCTTAACTCAACTCAAGTTAACTAATCCAACAAAAATTATGTTCAAAGCATATATATTAAAAAGCAAGTAACTATTAGACCTGTAACAATATATTTTACTTTGTAACTGGATTTTTTTGTTAACTGTAGGGTACTTCTACAGATGTGATGCTTGGAATTCCCAATATTGCCACAGTAACTATTCTGTCAAATGACAATGCTTTTGGAATTATATCTTTCAATATGGTAAGCACCTTTTTCCATGAGTTTGATTGTTCACTGTAAATCTAATGTTTAAATCACATCAAATTAGGAGCCGTACAGGGAAAGGGTGGGAATGTAGATGTGAAGGATTTCAGATCTGCTGTGATCCTCTTAAATGGCAGAGCATGCTTGAGGGGCCGAAGGGCCTGCTCCTATTCCTACTTCTATCATGGAAAATTATAGAGAAAATTGACCCAAATTCCCAAAATATATTTGCAGCAGTGGGGGCCTGCCTTCTTGCAACATGATCTTATTAGATCAGTCTTATTGCTTTCAAACTGTATTACAGCACATATTCCAGCCCACTTGGAAACAGTTAAAATTCTGAAGGCAGTGGAACGAAGCCTGAAGTTGAAAATCATCAGCGCCTTGCTGATGTGTGAACAATCGTAGATGGAAGATCAAGGACAGCAAAGTAAAATTCGGGTTCCAAAAAAAAGACAAAAGCATGTGAATGAGTGTTAAATCATTTATTTTAGTGCCACAGCATTTTTCTAGGCTGTGTACTTTTATTATCCTTTCAGAAACTTGTGATACAATATCATAGAAGTTACATATATGATCTACAGAGTTTGTTGCAGCATCAAAGATACTCTAAAATGTTAACTGTTTTTTTGCAGGTGAATTGTACTAAAATTCAGAATAGATGCTTTGTTGTCACGCCAACTTTTTCAATAAACATTAATGAATGGTGTTACGATTAGCGCCTGGGTGAGCTCTCACAATTCGTTCTGGTTCCAGACTGGAAATGCCAAGCTGTTAAGCTCCTGGGTGAGGAGAGATGAATTGGTTCCCCTTCTTCATTTACCCACCTCACTGGTTGGTTACAACAAATTTAATTTGAAAGCTAATCCTTTCCGTAGTGGATACCTTTCTCCCAGACACAATAAATTTGTTTTAGAAAAAAACCAGTATAGCCATGCTTTTTATATAAACAGAAAGACTGAACTTATTGATTACTGCATGAGAGCAACGTGGATACGCCACAGACCAGCAAAAAAGAGGTGGATTGGAGAAAAAAGACATTTTTAAAACTGAAAATATACAAATAAATCTCTGAATGACGTAAGATGAGTGGATTTTTTTTAATTCACTCATGCGATTTGGATGTCATTTTTCTGGGCCAGCAATTATTGCCCATTCCTAATTACTCTTGAGAAGATGGCGAAGAGCTTGCTTCAGTCCATTTTGTGTAGATAATCCACAATGCCCTTACAGAGTGAATTCCAGGATTTTCACCCAGCGACACTTAAGGAATGGCAATATATTTCCAAGTCAGAATCGTGAGCAGCTTGGAGGTGAACTTGCGAGTGATGTAGTTTCCATGATTCTGCTGCCCTTATCCTTCTATAAAACTATGAAAAATGGAACAGGAATAGGCATTGGTACCTTGAGCCTGCTCTGCCATTTAATAGGATCAAGACTGATTCAACATTCCTTATGTTTACCTTCCTGCCCTTTTCTATAACCCTGATTCCTCTACTGATCAATAATCTGTCTCAGCCTCAAACACACAAGGGCTCTCCTAGCTCTTCATAGCAAAATTTTCCAGTGACATTCAACCCTCTGAGTTTAAACTGGTACTTATTAATTCTGAGAGGGCTCTGGCCCGAAACGTCGAATTTCCTGTTCCTTGGATGCTGCCTGACCTGCTGTGCTTTAACCAGCAACACATTTTCAGCTTATTAATTCTGAGACTACATATGTAGTTCTAGACTCCCCCATGAGGGAAAACATCCTGCAAGCATTTACCCTGTGAAGCCTCTTTATATTCCAACGTGTTTCAATGAGATCACCTCTCATTCTTCTAAATTGCTGTGAATAGAATTGCTTTTTGCTTGGAAGACAATCCTTCCATACTGGGGATTATCCTAGTGAATCTTCTCAGAACTGCTTCCAATGAAATGAACTCTTTTCTTAACTCTCTTAGTACTCGAGATGTGGTCTCACCAGGATGTCGGACAGCTCAGTAAGATTTCCCAACTCTAATACACCAACCCTTTGAAATAATGCCAACATTCCATTAGCCTTCTTGTCACAACAATCCCCAAGTCCCTTTGTGTTGCAGCTTTCTGCAGTTTTTCTCCATTTGAAGAATACTTTGCTCTTTTGTTCTCTCATCCAAAATGAACAATTTCAAACTTTCTCACATTGTACTCCATTTGCCACATAATTAACTTAACAATATCCCTTTATAAACCATTTGTAATCCCTATTACAACCTGCCTTTCTATCCATTTTCGTGTCATCTATAAATTTGGCTGCAGTACTTTCACTCACTTCTTCCATATCATAACTATGTGTTGTAAACAGTTTTGGTCCCAGCACTGATCCCTGTGGAACCTCACTGGTTACAGGTTGTCAACCTAATAAAGAACCCCTAATCTTTACTTGCTGTTTCTGTCGATGAGACAGTTTTCTCAATTGTCGTGTAATGGGTTTGGAAGGTGTTATAAAGAGCCTTGGTGAATTTCTGTAGCTAGTGTACACTGCTGTTACTGAGTGTCAGTGGTGGAGGGAATGGATGCTTATGGAAGTCGTGCCAATCAAGCAGGCTGGTTTGGCTTGGTTAGTGTCAAGCCTCTTGAATGTTGTTGAAGGTGACTTATTCCCAGGCAATTGGAGAGTATTCCAGTGCCTACTCCTGATTTGTGCCTTGCAGATGGTAGGACAGGCTTTGGGGAGTCAGGAAGTATGTTATTGGTTGAAAGATTTTTAGTCTTTACTATGCTGTTGTAACCACAGTACTGAAAAGACTAGTCCTGTTCAGTTTCTGATCAGTGGTACACTCTGTTGTGGATGCAGTGACAGTGGTTCCACTGAATGTTGAGGACTGATTGTTAGGTTTCCTCTTGTTGGAGAGGATCATTGCCTGGAACATATCAGCCCAAACCTAGATGTTGGGACATGGACTGATGTGATATCTGAGAAGTTGTGAATAATGCTGAACATTGTGCACTTGTTCGCAAACATCCACATTTCTGATCTTATGGTGAAGGGGCAGTCATTTATAAAGCAGCTAAAGATAGTTGGACCGAGGACACTAAACTGTGGAACTCCATGAATCATCTTCCTTTATGCAGGTCTGTCTAGTTTCATTCCTTGTTTCCTTTCAAGTGGTTTAGTCCCACTAGCAATGTCTAGTAGGATTGAAACTGTTTTTTTTAACCCCTGTTCTTGTGTATTCTCCAGAAGTAAAAAAACTCAAACTGTCTGCAGTTTTGGACATAATCTGCTGGAGGTGACTTGCTGTTGAGTAGGAGGTCACCAGTACCTCATTATTTTTGTAAGAAAAAAATCCGAATGTGAGTGAGTTTGCAGAACATCTGGAAGAGAAATGCATTGGAGTGAACTGCTGTGAATGATGGACCATTGTGTCGTACAATGTTGTGTAAATATTAAATTAGGGTTGTGAGATATCAAGTCATAAGAAGGGGATGCTAAGATTTAAAACACTGGAAATGGTTTCTTGAGGATTTGGGTAGAACTTGATGGGATGTGCTGTTTTTTGGCACCAGAGGGATATTGGGAGGGATATTGGATCTGAAGCAGTGGCTGAGGCAACTAATACTGTTCCAAAGCATACAATTCAGGAGGGGTTTGGAGGACCTGGGGAAATGGATGTGAAGAGTTTTGGGGTATTTAAGCTTTGAGATGGGCATCATGTTTACATTATAATTGGTGGGCAAAGGACCATGAAAATATTTCTGGAAATTTTAACTAAGGTGCAGGTCTTATTTCACTGCACAGAGGTAGAAACTTAATTTGTTGCTTAATATGTTAGTGCCTTGAGATTATGTCAGATTAAAGGATATAGCACAGGGAAGTTCTAAGAAAGTTTAGGTTGCACCAGCCTGGGAGTTCAGTTGTTGTCAAAATTTTATTGCGGAAAACAACTACTAAGCTCAGTGTTCATTTTATAATTCTGAAAGACAGAGAACAAGTGCCTGATGATGTGTGTGTACCTGGAATTGGAGAAAGATAGCAATGAAGAGGGGGAAGCTGTCACCACAGACCATGAAACCATAAGAGATAGGAATAGGAACAGGAGGAGACCATTTGGCTCTTTGAGCCTGCTGTGCTAATCAATAGGGTCATAGCTGATCTGACAACTTCTCATGTTCATTTCCTGCCCTTTCTCTAACCCTCGATTCCACAATTGAACAAGAATCTATCTCCATCAGCCTTAAATATACACAAGGATTCTGCCCCCACAGCTCTCTGTGGCAAAGAGTTCCAATAACTCACAACTGTCTGAGAGAAGAAGGTCCTCCCCACCTCAGTCTTAAAATGCTGCCTCGTTATTCTGAAACTGTGCCCTTATTAATCCTTATTTTAACAGTGGTCATTACTTGGGCAAATGAATATGAAGGAAATAGATGTGTTACACAGTGAGAATTTGTTTTAGGAATGCAGACAGAATCTTCTAGCTCTAATCATTATTAAATATAATCATTCTGGTGATCTTCTTGGAAAGAAGTTGAAAAATATTTCACTTCCACTGTACTGCTACATTTTAACTTAATGAGAACTTTATTTATTATAAGTGTTAACAGACATCACAGATTGTTGTCACTAGCCCAATCCATGTCTTCGGATAAGTGGTATTCCAAAAGTTAAAGCTTGGGAGGTTCTTTGCCAAACTCGTTTCCCGTGGAATATAATGTTCTCCTGAAAACACTTCACAAATTAGATTTATTTGCCTGAGGGTTTGGTGTTATCAGGATTATGGTTCTGACCATGCTGTTCTGGCTGGAGGTTACATTGCAGAAATAATGTCTACTCTGTTCTCTATTTGCTGTCTCTATCTCAGTCTTCCATAATCGTAGTGAATGAGGCAAGGGGTAGAAATCAAATTGTGCCGCTTAGTCTACTCAGAAAGAAAGGAACCTATGGGACTGTAACTGTGTACTTTGAGGTAAGTGATATCAATTTTTTTATCTCACCTTGGCGTAATAACAGAAGCTAGTTTGGATTACTGCCATTAGTTAATTAATGTAGCTCAGGTCATTTGTTAACAGAGTGCCATCTGGCTTAAGTAACCATTAGTATCATGATTTCAGTTTCTGGACCCGATGGATACAATTTGTAATGGTATTAATTCCAATGAAATTCTCCTTTGAATTTTTGAATATTCTGGTAGAACAACATCCAGTTTCTTTTACATTGTGTCATTATTTGTGATTTTTTTTTCTTCTTAGCATTATGACAGTGCAAAATCTCCTGTTAGATAAAAGCTTGCATTAATATTGTGCTGTTAATATTTTCAAATGTATACTAATGAGATCATAGCTGGTCTGATATTCTTCTACTCCACTTTCTTGCCTTTTCCACATACTCCTTACTGATTAAAAACCTGCATTTGACTGATCCTCTACAGCCCTCTGTAGGAAAGACATTCACAGATTTACTAACCTCTGAGAAAATAACTTCTTCCATATCTCTCTTTTAAAGTGAGGCAACTGTGTAGTGGTATTATCACAGTTAATTCAGAGACTCAGGCAATGTTCTGGGGACATGGGTTCAAATCCTGCTGTAGTAGGTGTTGGAATTTGAATTCAATAAAGATCTGGAATTAAGGGCCTAATGATGACCATGAGTCCATTATCAATTGTTGGAAAAACCCATCTGATTCACTGATGTCCTTTAGGGAAGGAAACTGCCATCTTAGCTGGACTGGCCTATATGTGACTCCAGGTCCACAACAATGTGGTTGGCTCTTAACTGTCCGATTGGCAGATAGCGAATGGCAGGAAATGCTGACCTAGCCAGCTACACTTTCATCCCATGTATGAATAAAAATACAGTGCGGCCCCTTCTGAGATTATGCCCTCAAATTCCCTGAGCTAATCGGTTATTTTCAAAATATATATTGAAATGTAGATAGATATGGCAACTAATATGGAAAAAAAAGTGTGGGCTGGAGAAAGAATATTGACCAGGATATTTTGAAGAACTGCCAGGCTTTTTATGTAAAATAGGCAAAAGTGAGGACTGCAGATGATGGAGATTAGCATCAAGATTAGAGTGATACTGGAAAAGCACAGCAGGACAGCCAGCATCTGAGGAGCAGGAAAATCAACATTTCGGAAAGGAGTCCTTCATCAGGAAAAGCCCCTCATATCATCTCTGCCTGCACTTGGTACTTCTATGGCCATTCACCCAATATTGTACCAGTCAACTGAATAGTAACAATAGCATGTTGAACTGCTTACAAAAAAAATTGTAATATTCCTCTATGTAATAGTTGGGCATATCTGGAATGTATTGTGCAGATTTACCAGCCGCATTCTTATTCCACACCAGTGGAAATTGGGAATG
This sequence comes from Hemiscyllium ocellatum, assembly GCF_020745735.1. NCBI lineage: Eukaryota > Metazoa > Chordata > Chondrichthyes > Orectolobiformes > Hemiscylliidae > Hemiscyllium > Hemiscyllium ocellatum. Next base: position 51,817,916 of record NC_083402.1, read on the forward strand.
CTGGAGGAGGGAGTTAGGAAGAAATCCCTAAAAGATAGAGATCTATCCTTTTATAATCAGAGGCATGAAAATCCAAGCTTTAGTGTCAGTGCTATTAGCAATGAGGAAAAGGTTTGAAAATATAGGCTTTTAATTTCAGTATGAAATTTGAATTTATTTTATAGAGAAAAAAAGATTGCAATTGATCTAGAAAAACTAAATCTATTAAACTAATTTAAATTGACAGCACATGATTAAAGGGACCATTTCAAACTTGTTAATAAAATTAAAGGAATGTATTGGGGAACTCTCCAAATAAAATACACAATAAAGGAATTGGCCTGTCTGAGTGGTAAGTAAAAACATCTGCAAAAACACTGACTCAATCAATGGAAGGATTTGAGGGTAGTTAATACATTAGTTAAATACATTAAAATGGGCTGAATGACTTTCCTTACATGTAGTTAACTTGAGATCTTTTGACCTTCATTTATTTCAGTATTTTCTTTTTAACTTGGAAACTTATTTGTTGGCAGTTTAACTAACCTATAAACTAATCAGTCTAGCCCTGAATCATATCAGGAAAAAAAGATTTTCCTTTTGCACTTTTTTGATGAAGAAATACCTCCACTCAGTCTCACCCACCTCAAAGCTCTTCTCTTCAGGGCAAGGTTGAGAATGAGAATTCAAATGTTTGAGCAGAAAAGGTTCAGAAAGGATCTGCAAAGATGTTGCCAGGGTTGGAGGATTTTAGCTATTGGGAGATGTCGAATAGGCTAGGGCTACTGGAGACTGAGGGGTGACCTTATAGAAGTTTACAGAATCATGAGAGACATGGATAGGATAAATAGACAAAGTGGGGGAGTCTAGAGGGCATAGGTTTAAGGTGAGAGGGGAAAGTTATAAAAGAGACCTGGGGGCAACTATTTTCATGCAGAGGGTGGTACGTATATGGAATGAGCTGCCAGAGGAAATGGTGGAGACTGGTACAATTGCAACATTTAAAAGGCATTTGGATGGGTATACGAATAGGAAGAGTTTGGAGGGATATGGGCTGTGTGCTGGCAGGTGGGACTAGGTTGGGTTGGGATATCTGTTCGGCATGGATGAGTTGGACCGAAGGGCCTGTTTCCATGCTGTAGGACACTATGATTCTAAACTGAGGGAAACTCATTATTATTAACCAATTGCAAATAATGTGTTTATCAATTGATATTGTATTTTTCTTTCATGTCAAACAATTTGTGTTGTTATCAATTAGATTTAAAGAAAAATTTGGGTCTTGCACAAAATGGAAAATATATGAATATAAATCTTCATTCTAAATGCAGAATGTATTGATGAGCCTATTACAGGATGGTTGTGTAATTTAATTTTTAAATGTGTAACCCACTCTGTTTGCTGTTGTCAGTTGTGATGCAATTTCTAGGAAATATGTCATGACTTGTTTAAAAACTAATAACAATCTTTGACAATCAGATTATGACTGGCTCAAATTCTGCAGATGAAGACATCAATCCAGCTAGAGGCAATATTATTCTTCCTCCTGGGAAAGCAGCACTAGTTTATAACCTTTTCATTGTTGATGACCAGGTGAGAAAAAGTATTTCTGAAGAATGCAAACTGTAGATGTTCTCTACTGAGTGAAACACTTTTCAGCCACATATTATGAAGAATGAGGTCCCCAAGAATGCATTAAACACATTCTGTGGTGAGAGAGGATAGGTGTGCGTGTGTGTGTGTGTGTGGTTGGAGGGTGTGAGGAGGGGGAGTGGAGTTGTAGTGGGGATTGTTGGAGGGGTTGGGAGTGCTGGGAGAGCAGGAATGGGGTGGGAGTGGTAGAGATGTTGGGGAGGGGGGAAGAGAATTATAGTCAAGCTGCTCCCATAATTTTTCTTTCATTTCAATTTTTAAGGAAATGAAATCATGTTTTAACAAATCGCTTTTAAGTTTCTCTGAAAGCAAAGCCTGACCATCTTCATTTCAATGCAAAATGCTTGCTGGCAGAGGATTAGTGCTGGTTCTAAGTTTTAGAGTGCAAAGATCCATGAGTTATTGTCTTGAAGCTAAATGGGGCAGAGTTAGACAGAGAGAGAAAGGGGAGGTGTATAAAGTGGGTGGTGGGGAGGGAGGAGACAGACAACGAGGGAATGGGAGAAGTGTGTGGGAGAGTGACAATGAGAGGAAAAACAGTCAGAAAGATGAATTATTTCCAATGTCTACTTTGATTTGAATTTCACTGAGGCCATCTCAGAGTGTGCCCACCAGAGACAATCCAAGGTCAGTGTTAGTTAAAACTAACTCTTCTCCAGTTACTACCTGTTTCTCTGGTGATCATGAATTGCAGCTGATTCTTGTTAACATGTAGCTCTGCTACTAACCCAGAAAGGCCAAAAAATTGGTTTTATTACTAAGTTTGTTGCTTGGCATTTCTTAATGTTCATTTCTATTAATTACTTGTTAATTATTATCAATTTATTGCTTTTTTTGCTGAAGTTTATGTTTACTGTTTTGGCAACCTTAATTTTTCTGAAATTTGCTTTCTGCCTCCCACCCCCAGCCATTACCAATGTGAAAAGATTAGCCATCTCAGACTAGACCATTAAACACATTCTATTCCATAGTGACAGGCTAATAATTACCATAATCACAATAACAGAAATGGGCTTGTAAAGACATCTCTGAAGAATGCATCTTGACAATCAGTAGGATCAGAATCTTCTTCTGAGAGAGCAGTTTAATTAAGCTTGATGATCTAACATTGCAGCCCTTTCCACCTTCATTTAAATGCAAAATGCTTGCTGGCAGAGGATTAGTGCTGGTTCTAAGTAGTAGAGTGCAAAGATCCATGTGTTATTATCTTGAAACTAAATGGGACAGAGTAAGCCAGAGAGAGAAAGGGAAGGTGTATGAAGTGGGTGGTACAGGTATACTAGGATTCTGCTTTTCTTCAGTGTTTGGTATTTGTAGAAGATTTAAATGAATTGGGCACGTGAGGGCTTCTCAAATGCTGATCTTCTAGTCGATACCATTGCTGCCCATCTCAACCTGATATATCTGCATTTAAATTAGTCTTCTATAGAGTCAAACTGATGTACAGCATACATCAGTCCAACTCGTCCATGCCGACCAGTTATTCCAACCCAATCTAGTCCCACCTGCCAGCAAATCTCTCCAAACCCTTCCTATTCATACACCCATTAGGGTGTCTTTTAAATGTTGCAATTGTACTAGCCTCCAGCACCTCCTCTGGCAGTTCATTCCATATACATACCACCCTCTGCGTGAAAAAGTTGCCCCTTAGGTCTCTTTTATATCTTGCCCCTCTCATCCTAAACATAAGCCCTCTAGTTCTGGACTCCCCCACTCCAGGGAAGAGACTTTGTCTATTTATCCTATCCATGCCTCTCATGGTTTTAAAAACCCCCCATAATGTCACTCCTCAGCGTCCGACGCTCCAAGGAAAATAGCCCCAGCCTATTCATCCTGTCCCTATAGCTCAAATCCTCCAACCCTGGCAACATCCTTGTAAATCATTTCTGAACCCTTTAAAGTTTCATAATATCCTTCCAATAGGAAGGAGACCAGAATTGCACGCAATATTCCAAAAGTGGCCCAACCAATGTCCTATACAGCCGCAACCATGACTTCCCAACTGCTGTACTAAGTACTTTGACTAATAAAGGAAAACATTCCAAATGCCTTCTTCACTATCCTACCTACCTGCGACTCCACTTTCAGGGAGCTATGGAACTGCACTCCAAGGTCTCTTTGATTAAGACATTTCTTCTATTTTTTCCAGATTCCTGAAAATGATGAGATTTTCACTGTGCAACTGTTAAGTGTTGAAGGTGGAGCTGAAATCAATGATACACAAAGCAGCGTTCAACTTAAAATCAACAAAAATGACAGTCCAGTGCAATTAGCACAAGCCATGTACACTGTATCAGAAACAGCCGATATGATCACCATTCCAGTCATTCGTGGGAAGGATCAAGAAGGAAAAATAATTGGTTCTGATGATGCTCTGGTTTCTATTAATTATGAGACAGTAACTGGCAACAGTTCAGCCAGTGCATTGCTACAATCTGATTTTATTGATCTCCAACCAAACAGAACTATTATTTTTCCACCTTATGTTTATGAAGTTCTTCTGAAATTTCAGATTATCAATGATACTACTCCTGAAATTGCAGAGTCATTTCAGGTTGTATTACTTGAAGATACTATAAAGGGTGATGCTGTACTGCTTACTCCCAATACAGTTCAGATTATTATTGAGCCAAATGATACACCTCATGGAGTTCTGTCCATTAGCAGTAATCGTCCAGGGCAAAAAGTTGTTTTCAATGAAGACATGACTACAAGGTAAGGCTTAATATATTTCTGCTTTACAGTTTGTATTATGATGTTTGTTGATGATTTTTGGCTTGCTTCAGCAATTTTGCATGTTTTTCATGTTTAGTAATATCAGCATATTTGGCATAACTGTGATCAGTGACTTAAATCTTTCTCTTAGTGATGCAGTTTTCTAAATTATAAATACAAAGCTATTGAGATTCCTTACACAAATGTTTGAAATGATTGAATATATTTTAGTATCTGATGTCAGTACCTGGTGTCACATTATACATTTACATAATTGGATCCTACAGAAGATTGAAATATTTATCAGTTTTTCTGAAATTTTCTTCTGTTACTATTTTGTCCTCATAAGTAAGCTACTTAGAATTTGGAATTATCTTTGTTCTATGAAATGCAATGAGGGTATGAGTTCAATAGAAATGTAAATAGAGCACAAAGGTATATAAAAGCCAGTCCAGAAAAGGATCTTGGTGTGTCTTTTGAAGTTGTGGAAGAAGATGTCAAAGTAATGATGATGAAGGAGGAAATTGTAGAAGGCAGGGTCTAGCTGACAGAAGGATAAACTACCGGTAGTGGAACTGGGGAATTGAAATATGCTGGAGCTGAAAGACAAAGAATTAACCTGTTTTTGGCAATGTAGTGCAAGACAATATCACTAAATTAGAACTGTTTCCAATATCTATGTTAAGCACAGCAAAAGATGGCTTACTGGTGGTAGGAGAGGCAGCTTTTCTCTTAAGAATGACTGACTGGGATAGTAAAGAACGAGGAGTTTGATGGACAGGCAAGGATGAATAGAGCCAGGAATCAATATAGGATTGAAGTAGTCACTTTGAGATCATGAGAATTATAAGAATTAAAACATAGCCAAGGAGATAGGGAACATAGAGGCTAGTAAATGAGGCAATTGTAACAATGGCGATTGTAATGGAAAAGCAGAGAAGATCTGTGACAAATATCAACAATGATATCAATCAGTATGGAAGTTTGTCAGAGATAGAAAGGTTGGAGAGTGGTTGAGAATTAACATGGGATTCAGAGACATTGAGTTGTGTGCAGATATAGTGAAGTTTTGAAATCTGTCTAGATTTTGAAGTGAATATGTGGTCACATCATTCTTTTATTATATACATGAGATAAATTATTTTTTGACAGAAGTAATTAAAACTGTACATGGCTAATGTTATATTGGATCTAGATCTAAACTACTAAATTACATACAAATAACTGTTTAAGAAACTGTGGTCATTAGAACCAGTGCACCTTGTTGACTACGTGGTATTTGATTAGGGTTACTAATCAAGAAAGCCCTGGCTGACCAAAAAAGCAGCAGATTAGATTCTCCTCAGTTTGGGGACTGACTCTGACCTGCATGACCACAGCCTGTGTACTGTGCACAAGTAAATAAAGGGTGATTTGGTGACAGGATACTGGCCTCTGTGCAGTTACTTCAGAAACTTTACAGAGAGAGACAGATACAAATCCAATTATTGCCACAGTGTTCATTTATTCATATGGCAATCTATATCTGGATATTCTGTTTGCAGATTTGATGGAATTACCATTGTAAGAAATGGTGGGACTCATGGTAATGTTTCGGTGGACTGGCTGATTTCGAGGAACAGTAGTGATTTTTCTGTCATCACCGCAGACCTCATGCCAATTTCAGGAACACTAAGCCTTCTGGAAGGACAGATGCTAGCCACAGTGACCCTCACCATCGTTAATGATAATTTGCCTGAGGAAGCAGAGGCTTACCTTTTCCAACTGTTGAACCATACTGTAAAGGGAGGAGCAGAATTAGATGAACCCACGCAAGTATGTTTCTTAAAACTACTGTTCAGATATGTAGTTTTCTTCACTACACTCCTAAAATTTTATAAAGCTACTTTACATAATATTTTGATGACTGGTAGATGCTGTAAGTTAAAATAGATATGGAAACAAGAATTTATAAAGTAGCTTTCACAACATCAGTTTATCCAAAGGCTCTTCACTACTTTGGTGTACGATAGAAATTTAGCCACTGTTCCAAAGAGCTATGTGAATAAATAATCTGTTGTAATTAGGTTGGCTGAGGAATAAATATTGTCCAGGACAACAGTCGAATTTGTCTGTTTCACTTCACATTGTCTCATCGGATCTTTCAGAGCCTCCTGAGGAGTCAGATTGAGCCATGGTTTAATGCCTCATCTGAGGGATGACACATCTGACAGTACAGTACTTCATTGGAGTGACAACCTGAATTAATTTCTTTATGGATTATGTCCGATTGTAAAATTCAAACCTGAAAATATCAACTGGATGACATGTTGTATGAAATTTTTAAGCTTTGTAATTTGTATTTTCTCGGAAAAATCCAATTTCAAGTTTTTTCTCCCGGGGCAGAAAGCTGAAGAGCCAGTTATTTATTTATTTTTTGTTTCATCATTGGGTACATCACTCTTCAAGAAAACTTTCCCATAACGAAGACGCATTTCAGCATTGGGATATTTCTTTAAGTTCTGCAAATCTGTGTCCAATTTTACAGTTGTATAGATTCAACCTTTTCTTGAAACAATGTATGAATATTCCAAATAAAATGCAGTATTTAAAATGATATAAACATGTAGGTTTTGCATTTCTTATAAACTTGGTGAGATAATTACTGAAATTGCTGAATGAAAGTTGTAGTTTGCAGCTTTGGTAATATTATAACTAATCAGTTGCATCTTTAAATGACCAGAGTAGACCAAAGATAAAAATAAGGCTGTTCATACTTCTTGTTTTTCTCTTGTTTAGATTATTTTCTATATTCAGGACAGTGATGATGTCTATGGCTTAATTAAATTCCATTCTATGGATGAACAGAAGATAGAGAGTAGTCCTACTGGGCGGTTTCTGTCATTGAGTTTTGCCAGACACAATGGAACGAGAGGGATTGTGAAGTTAAACTACACAGTATTGTACATCCCGGCTGGTGTTATGGATCTTTCTAAAGCAAAGGATGATATCCTTAACGTTTCTAGCAAAAACAGCATTATCTTCATGCCAGGACAATCACAGATACGCATCAAACTTCCAATAAGAAATGACGCATTCCTTCAAAATGGAGCACGTTTCTTTGTGCAGGTATGTCAATACAGTTTATGCAACAGAGATATAATATAAATTGTCAATGCAATTTTGCACACCAATCATAGATTTTAAATTATCTCTATCAGTGATTTGAACTGTCTTTATTCACAGTTCAGTTCCCTTGAGACTGCATTTATTTCCACGTATGGAGTCAGCTAATAAGAGGGGGCATAGCTTTAAATTAAGGGGTGGTAGGTATAAGACAGATGTTAGGGGTAGATTCTTTACTCAGCGAGTCGTGAGTTCATGGAATGCCCTGCCAGTAGCAGTGGTGGACTCTCCCTCTATATGGGCATTTAAATGGGCATTGGATAGGCATATGGAGGATAGTGGGCTAGTGTAGGTTAGGTGGGCTTGGATCGGCGCAACATCGAGGGTCAAAGGGCCTGTACTGCGCTGTATTTTTCTATGTTCTATGTTCTATTCAGTTGCTATTAATCTTATCATATTTAACTGAAATATTTTTAATGCGATCATTTTATGGCATACTTTGGAGGCAATAATGCATCAGCTTTAAGTGAAAATAGGAGGGTTCTAACTGAATGTGGTTACCGTTCTTGAATTATCAAAATATTGATGTTTGCAAGCAAGGAGTTCAAAGTATTATTCTGTTTTTCAAATAGTGCTTGTATTTTATTTGTAATGTTCTAAAGAAATGAGGTTAAACAGAATAATTTTTCTCAGTGACTTTCACTAGGCCTCCCTTCTGATACCATGCCACTCAATTGGGCACAGAGTGTGATGAGTGTGGGACATTCTCTATTTTGCTGTGGGATTTTCTTTGTGGACTCCCTTCATGTTGATTCCTGCCATTCAGTGCTAGCTGAAACAAGAGAGGGCAGAAAAAAGTCCTTAGGTAGGTATAAAGAGCCTAAGTTAGCAGGTTCCCCATCCCATACCCTTGTACCTGATCATACAGTGTCCCCTTGTTCCAAAACCATTTCCTTGGTGACGGGGACCTTGGGGAATGGCATTAAATTCTGCTTGATATGCATTTAGATCATAATATCTTGGAGCAGCAGTAGACCATTCAGACACCCTAGGCAGCTTAAGGCAACGTAATTGTTGCCTTTCAGATATGTTATGCTTTATCTGATTGTGTCCTCATTAGCAGTTTCTGGTGTGTCCCAGATAACCCTGGACTCCCTTGTCAGTCAAAAATTTCTTCAACATGGCATCAAGTATGACCAAAGACCCAGTCTCCTCTTCTCTGGCAAAGAGAGTTGTAAATGCCAGTGCCCTAATTTCATCCCTAAATTCCCTTGTCGGCCATGGTCAGGCTATCTTTCCTGTTTTCTTTTTATGCCATTGGGAAAGGAAGAGTTGTTACAGTTCCTCTGCATACTCTTTAAATGTTTTCCACTACCTATCCACTGTCATCTCTTTAAGTAAGGTTCCTCAATTTATCATTGTCAGTTCACACTTCACACTATTGTAGTTCCTTCAATTTAGAATTAGGATCCGAGTCTCAGAACCAATTGTAAGTCTGCATTTTAATTATGAATTCTGTCATCATAGCTACTCTTCCCCAAGGGGCTTCACACAGCTAGATTGCCAGATATTCCTTTCTTAATACACAATGCTTAGTCTAAAATGGCCTGACCTGCAGAAGATAGAATTTGCTGGTCTGTAGATAGATACGTATAGGTGAATGCACCCTTCAAAGTATTCTCAGATATAAAAAAAAAATTTCCTGGCCATGTTGCCTGAACTTCAAGATTTTGAGAGAAAATTACATACTGAAAATTAAAAAGACCAAGAGCAATGATGCCATATCATCAGACCATTGCTGAAGCTTCTCTGCTTCTTCCTGTGCCACTGAAGTCATGGAAAATCATGTAGAAGTTACTGATTTGTACCATTTTGTGGTACTCCCACAGCCATCATACTATATGTGGTATTGCCTAGGAAACGTCTTTGTTTCTCTGTTTTTTTCCTGAGGAAGATGCAAGGGACTAATTGAGGAAAACAGCTGCAGGTTCTCCGTGCCTATTTGTTCAGGACACAGCTTGCTGCATTAGGCCTCTGAAACATTCTTCAAAGATTTTCATGCCTAAGCAATCATAAAAAATTGTCAGTTGCCCATATCTGTCCATCTAAAAAATGGTATACATGCATTTTCTGCAACATGCACATCCCTGATCCAAATGCGTGAACTTCCAATCAAACGCTTCAAGTATTTTAATGTCCCTTTTCCTATGTCTGTTGGCAGTCAAACTGAAGAGAAAATCCAAGCTTGTGTGGCATTTGATTTACTATTTGAGAACACTCAAGAATTCTGTTGTTAATACTGAGTCTGCAGAAAGAATTGGTCATTTATACCAGTAGACCACAAATGACTGTTTGAAAGTGCAATCCTTTTACATAAGAAGGGAGGTCAATAGACTGTTGGCTTAAAAAGAAAGAATCCTTGTCCAGAGATTGTGAATTTAAATTGGACCTCTGACTCTAGTTTATCTGAGAGGTGAAATAAGGTGGAATTTTAGAGGCAGTATCTTTTCTTAAGAATTACATTTTTGTGAATCTTCTGCAAAAAAAAGTTCAAATCTTAGGTGTTTCTGTAGGAGAAACAATGTTTTAAAATTTCATATTTGAAAACTGACTGCTGGTAATGTAAATTAATTTTATAGGAACAAGCAAAATGTTATTCTGATATAAATGTACATTTATTATTTTGAACTCTGGTTCACTTAGTTTAATTTTTATCTGGGCCGTCAATGCAAGCACGAAACTCACAGGAGAAATTTTAACTTCCAACTCACTTTCATGTTGCAAAGTCTATCTTCAATTCAAGCAGCATCCAAAGAGCAGGAGAATCGATGTTTCAGGCATGAGGCCTTCTTCAGGAATCCCGAAGAAGGGCTCATGTCCGAAACGTCGATTCTCCTGCTCCTTGGGTGCTGCCTGACCTGCTGCGCTTTTCCAGCAACACATTTTCAGCTCTGATCTCCAGCATCTGCAGTCCTCACTTTCTCCTATCTTCAATTCAATTCAATTTGTTATTTTCCCTGTTGTGAGAATATTGGACAAGTCAGATCTTTATGATGATTTAGTTTTATGGGCCACATCTTTTAAAAAATATAGAATTTATGGAAGAGCAAATAAGCAGCATATCATTTAGGACTGAATTGAAACCCTAAACAGTCATCTATGTTTTGCAAGTTCGCACAAACAAGCCTTAGTTATATTGACTAAATTGGAATACTGAACAGTGAGATCATGATTCTAAACAGTATGTATTGTATATACAACTTAGACCCAGACATTCAGGATTAACATGAGTAAACAGACAACCTGTGTCCAAACACTACACTTCAGTCGGTTGATACAGCCAAGGGCAGATCCCCTGTAGTTGCGAATAATACTGTGCTTCATGAAATCTCATTAATACTCTCTTCCATTCCACGTCTTCACTTTCCAAGACCAAGGCTTGGAATGACTTCAAAGCGTCTCTGACTCATATTGTGTCAATGACTGCTCATGTCTTGGTAGTTCAGACTTTTATTCAGAGACTATGTTCCCTAGGACGCCTGAGTCAGCTCCCAGGAAATAATCATTGGCGCAATTACAGCTGTTATCAAATAGCTAGTTTTACCAAGCTGTCTCTGAATTTCTCTAAGCACCGATCTTTCTCAGTTGAATGAACCAAGTGCTACTCCTTCATCCCACACTCAACTGCACTCAACTACAATTGGTTCCCATCCTTCTTAACTTTTTCCTGTGACACAGATATACGAGTCCCTCACACTTCTCTTGAGCTTTAAGAGACTGCTAAAAGCAGTTCTTTTGCTGCTTGGAACCACTTCTTTAGCATTTTCCCAGCTCCAAAATGCAATTAATGTCTCTTGACAAATAAACAAATAAATTGAAACCAGAGAACCTTTGTAATCTTCACCACTTCCATGAAAATCTAGTATACTCCGAGCTTTTTAAACCTGACTTTTAGGGTAAGTATCTCTGGTTTACAATGTTTTTCTTTGATTTGTCACACTGTGTTGTATAGCCTGTCAGAGTTCACTGAATACTTTAAAGTATGTTAGCTTTAACAACCAAACTCTCTGGACTGCCATTACTTGAAGTAGTTCAGGCACAATGAGCTGGGTTTTCTCAGCCCATGATAGACATGGGCAAAGGTGAGTCATTTCAGAAAATATAGTGAGATTGGAAAAATAAGATGGTCAACGTTGAAGGAAAGAAAACTTTTAAAAGGCAATATCTTTTTTGAAACTTCTGTAGAATGTTTCAATGGTGAAATGAGAGTTTTGCGAGTGAGTGGTAAGAAACTAAATTGCATGAGTTTATATCTCATTATTGCCTGTTCTCACTTTATTTATATATGTTTTGCTATTCTCCCGCATGACATAGAGAGACTGGACTGTGATAAGTAAGCATTTTGTTTCCTGAGGGAGGGGATGTCACATTTTTGCATTGTGAAGCCCTTCACATGGCAATAGCATTAAACAGACATGCATACAGATCAGGTGAAAGTCATGTGTCACCACATAATGTTATATGGGGACCTCACATAATTTACAGCTGTGTCCCTGAAAAGTTCTTGGTCATGAAAAGGAATCTTGATTATGTTATTCAGCTAATGCTAATGACCGTAAAGCTGAAGTAATGTCATGCGGACTGTAAATATTCACATTTCAACGTCCCATAGCCTGAATAAAATGCAGCAGTTGCTTACAGGTTATTCTGCTATAATGCGTGTTTCATCACCGCGAATTGCCTATGATGCAATTGATGAATTGTGGTGTTGTTTGGATAATACCAACTTTGGCCCAACAAGTCCACACCGACCCGCTGAAGTGCAACCCACCCAGACCCATTCCCCTATATTTACCCTTTCACCTAACACTACGGGCAATTTAGCAGGCCAATTCACATTTTTGGACTGTGGAAGGAAATCAGAGCACCTGGAGGAAACCCACGCAGACACAGGGAGAATGTGCAAACTCCACACAGTCACCTGAGGCTCGAATCAAACCTGGGACTCTGGTGCTGTGAGGCAGCAGTACTAACCACTGTGCCGCTGTTTTGCATTCTATACAAGCAGATCATACAATATGAAGTGTGTCAAGGAAGCAGAACAAAGTGCAGAACACAGTGTGCAGTGAAGGTGCAAAGAAAGGGAGATCAAAATGAACAATTAAGAGATGCATTCAAAAGTCTGACAACAGCGATACATGTCTTCAAACTTTTATATATTCTGCCTGATGGAAGCGAATATAACTAGGGTGGAGGGGTCTTTGATTATTTTCATTGCTTTCCCAAGGCTGTGTGAAGTATAGACGGAGTCAATGGATGGAAGTCTGGTTTGCATGATGAACTGGGCTATTTTCATGACTGTAGTTTCTTGCAATTGTGGGAAAAGCAGTTTCCATACCATGCTGTGATGGAATCTGATAGGATGCTTTCTATGGTGCATCTACAAAATTGGAAAGAGTCCTGGTAGATATGCTGAATTTCGTTTGCCCTGAGGAAGTGGAGACATTTTTGTGCTTTCTGGACCAACACATCAACATGGGTGGACCAGGACAGATTGTTGGTGATCATTACTGATGCTCTCGAGCATCTCCACCTCAGCAGCATTGATGCAGATGGAGTCAATGACCAACTCCTTCATTTTATTGATGTTGATGGAGAAATTGTTGTCTTTTTACCACACAGATAAGCACTTGATCTCTTTCCTGTATTTGATCTCATTGTTTTTTAAGATCCAACCTATAACTGTTGTCAGCAGCATGCCGTCATCTATACACTTACTAATGAAAGCTGTGGCAGTGGTGGCATACTTGTTTAGGTTGGCCATTGAATATGGACCAGTCCATTGACTTTAAACCGTCTTTTAAGAGCCCTTTCATTGCCTCAGACCAACACTGCTGTACTTTCTGTATTGGGTCCTCCACTTCAATTTCTGCTTGCAAGCTGGGAGGAGGAGCACAGCATTGTGATCTGATTTTCCAAAATGCAGATGTGGGATGGAGCAGTCGGCATCTTTGATGGTTGTACAGCGATGATTAAGGATGTTCAGACCTCTGGTGGGACAGGAGACCTGTTGATAGCATTTGGTAGCACATTCTTGAGATTGGCCTGGTTAAAGTCACCGGCTGAGATGAACAAGGCGTTGGGGTATTCTGTCTCGAGACTGCTTGTAGTGCTGTATACTTCGTCAAGTGCACTGTTCACTTCTGCATGGGTTGGGATGTAGACTGCTATCAAGATAGTGGAGGTGAATTCATGCAGCAAGTAGTAGGGATAGCACTTCACTGTTAGAGATTCTAGGGTCGGGGATCGATAACTTGCCAGGGTCACTGTCTCAAAGCACCGTGAGGTTTTGATTAGGAGGCAGACTCCACTGCTCCTTGCCTTGTGGTCCATTTAGTGAACTGAGAAACCCTCAGGTTGTTAGGTATAGTCAGCTGTAGCAGGACTGAGCCATGTCTATGTGAAATACAGCACACAACAGTCTCTCAATTCCCTTTGGTAGGTGAGTCGAGCTTTAAGTTCATGCCTTTTGTTCTTAATGGCTAAGATGTTTGCCAGGAGTGTGCTGGGGAGAGGGGATTTGAAACCCTGTAGTTTCAGTCTCACCTGAAATCCAACATGTTGCCCATGTTTCCTGGGTAGTTGGTTGCTCCTAATCGATCCCAGGCATTCTTGAGGGAAGTCTGCTGCTCCAAGAGGTAGGTGTATGCTCCCAATGGAGTCTTGAGTGTTCAAGAGTCTTGTGGCCAATTCGGTATGGCCTCCTTGACGTCAGGTCACCATGGGGTCAGGTCTTGTCCCCGCTGTGGTCGGGCCTCAGTTCTGGGTTTCCATGAGGAGGTCAGGAAGTCAGTAGGCCCATGGATCCCATGGGCTTGTGATTCCAGCGTCGGTAGTTGAGCCACCTTGGTGGTAGTACCTTTAAACCTGAAAGTAGATTTAAGACAACATTGATAGTAATTCTGATAGACTTAGAATTGAAGTTTAGAGGAGCAGAACGGTTACAAGATGTGTAAGAATAAAATCTGCTGCAGATAGCTCGCAAAATGTCATCACAGTCCAGCGCCACCTTTTGGTGCTCAAAGGATTTCTGTCTGCTCCCTACTCTCACCTCCAATAACATCATAAGCGGATGGGATGAGGTGAAGTTTGAGAATTTAAAATTTCTTAGTTTCATATCACCCTTAACTTAGCCATCCTTGGAGTCCAAAAAGCACCCCTTCCCGTCCGATTTTTTTTCATGTTTAATATATATTGCTCCATTTGGTGTTATGTCTTTTTGATGTCCATGCAAGAACTGTTTAGATTAACAAATAAAAGTAATCACCAGGTGTAACTGCCTTGTTACAATTGTAGTGGTTTTAAGTCTTTAAAAAGTCCAACCACTTCATTTGCTTGATATTTGGGCAGCACGGTGGCACGGTGGCACAGTGGTTAGCACTGCTGCCTCACAGCGCCAGGGACCTGGGTTCAATTCCCGCCTCAGGCGACTGTGTGGAGTTTGCACGTTCTTCCCGTGTCTGCGTGGGTTTTCTCCGGGTACTCCGGTTTCTTCCCACAGTCCAAAGATGTGCGGGTCAGGTCAATTGGCCATGCTAAATTGCCCCTAGTGTTAGGTTAGGGGTATGGGTGGGTTGCGCTTCGGCGGGTCGGTGTGGACTTGTTGGGCCGAAGGGCCTGTTTCCACACTGTAAGTAATCTAATCTAATCTAATAAATGAGACTGATAAACTTCTGTTAATACTTCCAGCTTGAAACGGTGGAGTTAGTAAACAAAGTTCCTCTTGTTACATCAGTGAGTCCCAGGCTGGGTGAACCTCTAAACATCTCACGAACAATTACACCTGACCTAGCAAATGGAGAAGTTGGATTTACCAGCAATGAAACTCTTCTTGTTTATGAACCAGAGAATTCTTCTGATAGTCAGGTATATATGAGCTTTAAATTATGGCTTCTTTCAGAAAACCAATGATGGTATGTAAGCATGCATGTATAAACTATCATTCCCATCAGCCTGTTCCATATGGTTGGGATGTTTAATGCATCCAAATCTGAATGCAGCCTGTTCCTCGAGAATCATATGATCTTCTGGAAAGAGCAATGAAAAGGCAATATGTGGAAGAAAATCTTATATATTTCTCAGCTTCTTGCATGATTTGAAAATAGTCCAGAAAATGAGGTGTTAAGACATACATAAAAAGAATTTCTTTCTGCACTGCTTTGGAGAATTTGTGCTTACCATCTTGGATACTGTGAATGATACAGAGAAATTTAATTTGGATAATGTCAATAGATAAATCATATACCAAAATGGTTATCACTTGGTTCTTGTGGTCTTTTGTTTCAGATATACATTGCTTTGCAACGTGACGGAACTGATGGCTCTGCAGAGGTTTACTGGCATTTGAAACCTACAGGGGTTAATCATCACAGTATCACCAATGATGACCTGGGCCCAATCAATGGGTCTGTTATATTCTTGTCAGGCCAGAGCAATGCCACAATCAACATTACAATAAAAGCAGATGACTTGCCTGAAATAAATGAGACTTTAATTATCTCATTAGACCGGTATGTGTTTTTTTCCCATGAGCACTGTTTGCTTATAATTTTAAAAAATCTGTTACCTTGCTCATTGATTTACAAGTATGACAAATACATAGAATTAGTGATGGTTACATTCTGGCTCAGTGGTACCATCTTGCCTCTTTTTAGCAGATTATGGATTTAAGAGCTCAGTGCACATTATCCAACATTATATTCCATGCTGTGCTGAATGATTTTTTTGATTAGCTCATGGGAGGTGTGTGTCACTGGCAAGTCAGCACTGCTTTCCCACTCCTACATGCCCTTGAGAAAGTGCTTTCCTTCATTTTTTTTTCCTTTTTGTTGGTGAGCCACTGCTTTGAACCACTGTAATCCATGTGAATGTACTTAGAAATATTGTAGGACAAAGTGAGGATTGCAGTTGCTGGAGATCAGAGTCAAAAGTGTAGTGCTGGAAAAGCACAGCCGGTCAGGCAGCATCTGAGGAGCAGAAGAATCGACGTTTCGGGCATAAGCCCGAATTTGGGATTCCTGATGAAGGGCTTATGCCCAAAACCTCGATTCTCCTGTTCCTCTGATGCTGCCTGACCTGCTATGCTTTTCTAGCACGGTTCTCTCAACTTAGAAATATTCTGTTTAGGATGAGGAATTAAATAGAAAACGTATTGTTGCCACCTTGGGTGTCAAAAGATCTTTAGATAATATTGGATGAAAGTAGAGATGTTAACCCAGGGATATTGGAAGAAAGTTGAGTTGTTAACCCAGGGATATTGGATGAAAGTAGAGATGTTAACCATACTATTGATTATAAACAGTTTTGTTATTTACTTTATTGTTGTTTGTGAGGCCTAATGTGTATATTGTCTGTCCTGTTTTCCTGTGCTATACTTGTGTGATTCAGTTCAATTCAGGGTCCTACACATTCTTTATTCAGTGTGTTATCCACCCTTGATATTCTCCATTCAGAACATACCCAGTGCTAATTGGAAAGTCAGTCCTGCCAATGCAGCAATCAAGCTGTCAAATCTTTTGGATAGCATTGCGAATGCCTGGCCTAGCTTCATATGATGCTTGGCTGACCTGGCCATCTCCATTACTCAGTGTGGTGAGCTGAAAAGGATAGTCCACAGGAAGAACTGGGCCTAGTCCAAAGAACTTTGCTGGCTTGATTTCCTTTAGTTAAATTGCAACAACTAGGTTAAGGGTTTTATGATATCAAGACTTGTGCCGGTCTTCTCCAATATCGAATCAGAAGTAAATGTGCTATCCAGATACATAAAATGGTACTGGAAATAAAGGTCAACATCCCATTGGGTGCATGAAGGTGGCAGGGGCATTTCAGAGTCCACACAGATTCGTAAAGTCCCCCACTGCCTGTTTCGAATGTTGTCTTTTCAATGTATTGTTCAATGATGGGTAGCTGGTTATAACCATAAGCCAGATGGAGATGGCAGAAATACTTTGCACCTTTGAAAACTGGTGCTTCCTCGATTTTAGGCAGAGGGCGAGCAACCTTGTGAGTGTTTACATTGAGTGCCTGGAAATTGACATCGATCCTCAGGTTTCTGTCTTTCTTCCTCATGCTGGGATGTTGTATGGATTTGACGATCCTTGGGTGATACTTTACCATAAGACTTCTGCAGATAATCCTGGACTTGCTTCCAATGATGGGAACTAGGATTCACTAGCAAGGAATTTTTACATATCTTTAGCCACAGTGGTTTACCAGGTCACTGCATCCAATGTTATTGTCATAATTTTTAATGAAAGTTGTTCCATATTTGGTGAGAGCAGAAACAAGCCCCCTCCTCTGGCTGTTCTCCAAGTTGCCAATGTCCAACTTTAAAACAAGGTTAATGGTATCTCCTCCAGTCTATCCACTCTCCACCACAGTGCTGGCGGGTTTAAAGGCAGCAATGGGCATTATGGGAGGTAAGCATCTTTAGTATTGAAATCAATACTCTGCATGCATTCTGCCCTTTATTCCCTCAGTGAGAAGGGTAATTCCCAGAGGTACGCCATGTGGGAGCTTTGCCATATGTGACATGTGATTCTCTCAAGACTTGATATTGATCATTTGGAGACAGCTGACAGGAGCCTTTATGAGCAAGTAACAAAACAGAATGATTCGTTACTACTCGAACAATCCTTGGCTCCTATAGAGGTTGCCGATTCTTGAGTGTTAGGGAGCAAGGTCAAAGATCCAACAGTTCCATCTGTTGACCTTCAAATGTGCCTTTCACAGATGTCACCATGCCAAGATGCCCACATATCTGTTTTGGAGGTGCTAATGTTGGACTGGGGTGAACAAAGTTAAAAATCACACAACACCAGGTTGTAGTCCAACATGTTTATTTGGAAGCACTAGCTTTTGAAGTGCCGCTCCTTCATCAGGTGGTTGTGACATGTTCACATGTTCAACCCAAATACCATGGGTTCTTCATTATCCTGCCTCCAGTCCAGGAGAATTATATAATTGTTCAACTTCACCAGCGCTAGGGATATGGAAACTAGATGTCCCCTTTTTCTGGCTTGAATGCATAAAATCGGTGTTGTAATTGTGTCAGGGTGCTGCTGTCCCAAAAACCCTAACCAGTACCTCAAAGATCCTCTATAGAATTCTTTGAACATCTGTACCTTTGCCCAATACTTTTTAATTGGTTGTTCTGCACAGATATTCCATCCTGAACAGTACCTGCTCCCTTACGTTGAGTCCCTTGGATGGTATAACCAGCTGTGTCTTCTTAATAAAGCATTCAGTCATGGATCATGAAGTGTTTCCAATTTTTCTGGCTAACTTGGGAATAGGATGTCTCACCTGGAATATTGTTTCCTCTTTTTTTGCAGCATCATATGAACATTCAGCAGGAGTCTGTGCTTGGATTTGACCTTAAGATCTGATTCCCTCCACCAATATCAGAGCATCCAGTGTTCCTGGAGCAACTTTCGCCTGCCTCATAGACATTGGCACTTTCAAATCCTCCACCATCCCCTCGTTTGCTGTTAGACGCTTTTCAAGCTCTTCCGTCATGTCTAAATGCCTGTGCAGTAGAATCCGACACAAAGAACATGAGATTTCAATATAGCCAAAAGATCATGAAGCAGGATTTCTTTTTCCAAATGGTATTAGGTCATTCCAA
Organism: Hemiscyllium ocellatum; assembly: GCF_020745735.1. Lineage (NCBI taxonomy): Eukaryota > Metazoa > Chordata > Chondrichthyes > Orectolobiformes > Hemiscylliidae > Hemiscyllium > Hemiscyllium ocellatum. The sequence goes on from NC_083402.1 coordinate 51,837,054, forward strand.
ACCTGAAGGAAAGTTCAGGATATCCAAGGAACTATTGATAGCTGGTACATAGAACAACACCTGTAGGTCATACAGAGGAGAGCTGAAAATGTGTTGCTGGAAAAGTGCAGCAGGTCAGCCTGACCTGCTGCGCTTTTTCCAGCAACACATTTTCAGCTCTGATCTCCAGCATCTGCAGACCTCACTTTCTCCTCGAAGGTCATACAGGGGAACCTCGATGATCTGAAATTCGATTATCCGAACAAGATCGCAAGGTCTCGATGCTGGGCTAAACTGCGCTATCCAGCATTCAGTTATCCAAACATTTGATTATCCAAACAAAATATTCCCCGTCTGTGTCGTTTGGATAATAAAGGTTCCTCTGTATTGGGCTGAGGATTAGTTTGTCTGTCTTCTTCACCTTCCCGTCAGCCCTCCTTCTATCAAAGACATTTCTTTCCAGGAAGAGTCCATTTAACTGCTCCAACAACTCTTCCTCACCATTGCCACCTGCTGGTGGAGGTCCTGGTAAATTGTTTAACTTCTTTGCTCAGTGCCTTCCATCACTGTCATCACTTTGTGCTAGAGATCCTGTTACAAACCAAACAGAACAGCTAGATTTACTAAACGGTAGTGATTGTAATGAGGTCAGCCAGCTGGAATTCATAGATTATGCATTCCCTAATTGGGACTGTTAATCTTGCCCAATCAGGGATCCTTCGCTGACAGATATAAAAATCGGAGTCACCTGCGCGCACACACCATGGGTGCTGGGGACAAAATAAGCACTACTGCAGTTAGGTGGTAGTGTGGGGGTTTTAAAATTTAAAAAAAGGAAAAAAAAGAAAGAAAAAATAAAAATTGGAGTGTCAGAGATACTGATATTCTAGTAGCTGGCTCTGAATGAGGCAGTACTAAAGTCATGGATGTTCATGTGTAAATTATGGGTGACTTGGTGGTGGATACTGGCCTCTGTAGTTATTTCATAAACCTAACTTTCATAAGGTTTATTTTGTCTATGTGCTTCATTTATAAAGTGATTTTTCTTTTTTGTACAAAAGAAACAAAAAACTGACAAAGCACATGTAGTTAAACCTACAGCTGCCTTTATCCATTTATATGTAGTCTGGGAGCTGGTCCTGATAATGAAGCTATTTTCGGTCTCCTACTTCAGTTCCTGTTTGGTAGACTCCCTTTTCCCTTTAGCCTGTCAGTTTAATTTTAATGCAGAACAAGAATTGGGTGGGTGGGACAAGAGTGGAGTGAGCCTTGCCCGTGAAAGGAGTTTTGGGTATTTTGTATGCCTGTCCTCATGTACATGCTCCAGTTTAACCACTGGAAATGATAGCTGCCTGATAATCAAAAGTATAATTTTGGAAACCAGGAGCAACTTCTAGAACCAAAGGAATGGCCATCAGCACTTAAGACTGTCATGGGGAGGATATTTTTGGAGGTTTCACTGTTGAAAGGCAATAAGCCTTAGGTTTCATCGGCCTATTCTTTCATACAATCCTATTTGTCCTCCAAGGAAACTGAAACTGAAACAACATTCCTGCTTGGGCCTGTTCAGGCCTCAGCTCCTTTCTGAGCTATTTTCATGTGGTGGGAAAAGCAACAATTCCTTCCTGTTTTATTAAAATGACAGCTCAAGCATGATGATGTCATTTGAGCCCTGATTTATTTAAAAGAAAAACCTCACTAGTAACAAGTTAGTTGTACGTGTCCCGTGTGAAGCATTATCTTCCAGGAGTATATAACATAAAATTCAAATATGCAGGCAGGTCTTTCCAGCCATGGGAAACATGTTTGTGATTTCCTGACTCTGCTCCTGTTTATCCTCTGGAGCCTGTGCTTGTGTAAGTCATGTTATAGGCTACTACGCCACCCTTGCTATTGTAACTGTTATTGTAAAGTATTTGATTATATACCATTGGTGTATATAAATGCACGAGGATGAAAATATCAAAGTCCTGTTTTACAATAATTTATATTTCAGTATTTTCCCTCTTAGTATTTCAATTTGCTTAAATAAAGCAACTATTAATTGGATTTAGAGGTTGTGAGAGGCACCTCACTTCTATTAAGTTACAAAATTATCTATTTCAATTTCCCATGAAAATGTGAAGAATGTGTAATTGTTCAATTACACAATATCCACTACATTGTTGATTTTATTATCATGTTTTTTTTTAGTGAGTAATAAGGTGACCACCATTTGTTTGGTCACCAACCAATGCAGACTGTAGTTAATTGTGATTGACTTCTTCCTGCAGCAGTGACTTTGAGTTTGCTAACAAGCTTTGCTGTTGACACCAAATTGACAATGTAAATGAGGCACTGCAGCTGCTGCCAGCGTTGGCATGTATCACTAAAAGTCCTGTTTCCAACTCTGCCTTTCACACTCCTTTCAATTGGAACACGAGATTCAGAATGGGCTTGCGGTCAGAAGAATAGGCAACCATGTATGTTGGCAGCTAGCAAGTGCCTGCCTGAAATACACACAGCAGCCCCACGCAGACCAACAAAGCATCTTGTGAACACTGGCAGCAGTTAAATCATCACACATTGAAGATTTGTAAAAACATTTTGAAACCGCTATCGACAGAGTGGGGGGGAAGAAAAATTATTGCTGCAGCAAGTAATCAGTGGACTGTCAGTGGAATTGGCAGGAAGGGAGATAGTGGGACCAAGAAGGTAGCTGGGAGCCTCACAGAGAAGATATTCAGTCACTGTCTCTCAGATGGCGAAGTTTCCTGGCAGTGGGCAGGAGACGGACTATGAGGTGATCGCCTATCTACTTTAGAAGGTGGGAAACTAATATGTAAAATGAAGGTTCCATTAAGGGCCGTCTAATAGACCACCAGTATTTTGGTGACAGCAGGGCAGCTCCTTGCCATATGTAGGCAGCTGAGACTTCACAGAGGGGGCCTTTCCTGTTGAGGCTGCTCAGACATCAGAGCGTGTGCTGCTCTGTTTTAAATGGGACCAGCAAGAACACGTGGGGAGGCAAGTTTATAAGCAGCCAATTAGAAGACTGCCTGTGGAAAATCTGCCAAGCCAGCCCTTGCTATGAAGCCAGAGCCAGCCGTCAGAGTTAACAGAGCCCCTGACAATCCAATTTCTATCTGTCAGCCAGACCTCCCTGATTGACCAGATTAAAAGCCTCAGTCAGGAATTCCTATTCAATGAGGTCCACCTGGCTGACCTTGTTACAGCCACTACAGGTTTTGTATGTTTCTGTGGGCAAAAATTAGCAGATGATGCTAGATTACATTTGATATAGTGAACCAGTTCAAAAATCAGCATCACTTAAAATCCTCCTTAAAATCATGGAAAAGTGCATTCCATTAGGAAAAATAACTCATCGTTCACATTTGTACCTATTAGTGACAAATCTATTGAATTCAATGTCAGCAGTTACTAAATATTGCAAAAAGAAATTTGTTTGTGCACTGATTTTTTTCTAGCTATATGTGAAAATGGTGCATTTAGCAGAATAAGCACATGTTCCAAACACACAGGTAAAGAGAACTTTACATTGATATTTATGGGTACAAGGACAGTAAGGTATTACAAAACCTGAAATGACATTTCTGTAGCTGTTGCAGTTTGCCCAAGTGCTGTGTGCTGTGTTTAGTAATCATTATTTTTGGATTTATCTTGACATTGTGCTATGAGTCAACCTTGACACTCTTTTTTTTTATACGGTCACACTAATTCATTGAGAAATAGTGAGCTCTCTGAATACATTTTTACTCAAAACAAGTAAGGTTTTTGTAGTGTGCATGTTATGCAATGTTGCACAAGGACAAAATAACCTTTTTCTTATTCTACCTTCTAAAATTATGGAAATGAAATTCATATCTCCCACCACTCTGTCTACAGGGTAGAGACAGAAAGGTTTGTGGTATACTTTGGGTAAGTAGAGTAAATTGTGTTGTTTAGGTTTGGCTGCCACTGTCATGATTCTCATTTATTTGATGTCTTGTGAATGCAGTATTAACACACGCATCATCTGTTGCATGTGGCATGATTAAAATGAAAGAACCTTTTGGTTCACAACATGTAAAGTGGCTCATTAGCATAGTAGGTTTGCTTCCATGGTTACTCTCCTTGTTTGGTGGCTGCTTTGGTAATTCATTAATAATTAAAGAGGAAAACAGTGCCAAGAGGATCTTGAAGAAGCATTGTTTGCTTATCACAATTTTATCCCAGGTAACCTACTTTGCATTGCCATTTTGCATTTGCTTCACATGAAATTAGCCTTATGTATAAATTTACATTTGAATGGAGACAAACACTAATCAAATAGTTTACATAGTGCTGTTCTGTCATTATTGATGTCGACATCAGCGTGGCTATAGATCATGCTGTTGAGACTGTTGTAGAGTTGAAAATTGAAATGGGTCAATGCTTTCTTGGTTACCATGTAAAATTGTGCACTGTCTTGATGTTTACTGATTGTTTGTGATTTGAGAATGCAACCTTACAATTTCTGAATTTTGCACGCAAGAACTAAGATTTGCATTGTGAAACCATCAATATACATTTTTATTCTACAAAATTCGTTAATAAAATTAATATACATCAAGGAACTAGAGGACACAGTTGATTGGCAAACTGGTTTTGGGACCCAAGTTTTCAATCCAATACAGTGAAGCAGTGAACATTGACTTTGTTGCTTGCAAAGGTCAAATACAGAATTAGCTTTATTGGATTTCATCCGACAGCAGAAAATGTCTCAAGTTTCTTGAAATAACTGGAACGTTGAATGGAGTCAATTAGTATGCATGTTAGAATTTATTAAAGCACTAACACAGTTTACTCTCAAAAAGTAGTTGAGTTTGTGACAAATAAGGTGGCAGGAATAATTTTATTTGAAGTAGAGAATGTTGAGGTCAAATGATCATTATGTTATTGACATTAAGGTTATAAAAACTGACCAATTTTTTTGCTCCCTTTTTTCTTTGCAAAGTTACTTGAGTAGTGTCCAGGAGATTAATTCCTGAAAACACTAGAAAAGTGTACACTTTCAGATTTTGGCAGAAAGGCCACCTGGCCAAAATGTTTACTGAGGCCCAGCAGTGACTTAGATAACTAATTTAAGGGGCAAAACACCAGAAATCTGTGAATTATTCAATGCAATTTACTTGAAGTGACGTGCAAAAATGACTACTATATGGTGGACATTTGGTCTTGCTGATAAACAGATGTTCTGCTACTGGCTTGTTCTGATGTTGGATTCTTATACAATTCTCTGGCCCAGAAATGGCTTGAGGAGCCAGGAGACAGCATGACAAGAAGTGGCCAGGGCAGCACAGGACATTAGTAATTGTTTTTAAAACTAATTGTTGTGAAAGAAAGGTGGAACTGCATTGACACTAGTGTGCACGGGATGTGGTGATGTCAGCAGCCCACGTGCAGGCTCATTGTGAAGTCAGTCACAGCTGACTGACATCACTGATCATGTGCAGGGACCATGGGCCATTTTGTTGGTCATTTTGCTGTTCAGAATAACAGCTCCTTTCTTAAGTGTTTGCTCATTAGAGGTTGCTAGTAAGGCCAGCATTTATATAATGATTCAACAGTTAGATTTCAGGAATGCACAAATATAGGAGCTAGCATCAAGAACTATTCCAATCAAACCTACTCCAGCATTCATAGAAACATAGGAAAGGAGTAGGCCATTCGGCTTGTCAAGCCTGCCCCACCATTCAACACCATCATAGCTGATCAAATATTTAAGTGCCTTTTTCCCATCCCATCCTCTCAGCCATGTATGCCAGTGATAATCAGAAATCTATCAATCTCTGCCTTAAATATACTTAAAGTTTATGTGACCAGTGACATTGCTACCGATGTTTTTATCTGGGACACATGGGGTATATGTTCTATAATCACTTCTCTCGGCAAACAATGATTTCTTTACTAACTTTTCCATGTACCTTCATGCTAACTTTGTGATTCATGCATGGGCCAGCCAGATTGTTCTATATCTCTGAGCTCAGCAATTTCTCACAAAATTGATAATATACTTCTTTTTATTATTCCTGCTAAAATTGAGAATTTCACATTTTCCTACATTATACTTCATTTCCCAGATTTTCCCCCACTAACTTCACTTATCTATCCTCCTTGTGCTCTGTGGGGTATTCAAACCAAGGTTCCCAGAACATTAGAATGGGGCTCTAGATTACCAATCCAGTGGCATTACTACTGTGCCATCACCTCCACAGTATCTGTATTTATATTTTAGCCAGTGTGTGGGTAAATCCCACAAGTTACCCTTAATTTGGCTACTTATTAAGAACGCTCACAGATAATTTAGTATTGAAACAATGGTTTAATTATTGCATGTAGCAACTAAAATAAGACATCTCAAGTTAATTAGTTCACCTCACAACCTAATTTGGAGATTAGCCCTTGATTAATGATGGAATCTGGCCAGGATTTCACCAAAAGTGGTCTGTCTCTGGAAGTATCCAGGGTTTAAGCCTTGTACAATGTTGTTCTTCAAAGGTCTGTTACTGACTTGTTCTGGTGTTGGATTCTTACACAGTTTTTTTCTTTCAAGCTTGTAGTGTGATCTTATTTGTGATTCAGAAGATTCTTTCAGTACCAACAATGATTACTCTTTCTGGAGACCTCAAGTCTGTAGCTTGCCTTCTTATCAGAAGTAGCCCTTCTGTTCCTTGTTACATTCAGAGTTAGCTGTCTGTTTAATATGCAGCTTTTCTGCAATTAACCCAGTTCTTCATTAACTTTTCACAAGACTTAATTGCCCATTTGTCACGGGGTAGCATGTTACCAAGCAGGTGTTATCTCCTGTCCACCAGGAAACAGATTGTTTATGTTGATCTTTACATATGACTTTTAATTCCTTCTTTATAACAATGCCTCCTTGTCTCTTTCATCTTGAGAAACAGTCTATTCCAGCAAGAGTAATTGCTGATTCTTTCAATCCATGAGCAGTTATTAAAGCTGTGAGGCTTACATCGTTGCACTAGTTTTCTCTTGTAACTTAACTTTACACTTGTTGAATTTTTTTGTCATCCTTTGCTGCTTTTTATATTCTGTACAATCTTATGACCTGCCACCCATTTTTGTGCCGTGAAATGCTTTTGCTTTCAATCTGAGACTATCTGTAACTTGCAAGGAAATTATGGATGGCAGGCATTCAGAATGGATGAAATATGTTTATGTAAAGTAATATCATAGTTCAGCATAAACTGGAGAGTGAAGATGACATGATAAGAAAGGGTGTAATATGGACAATCAAAGACATCAGTGGTCTGACAGCATGGTGCTCTGCTAGACTTTGGTACGCTAGACAAATCTGTCAAAAGTGATATGCTGAACTTTCCAACGACTCCATTGCTGTCCTCCCATTATTCCAACTCATTCAAAATTCAGCAGCTCATCATCCTGCCTCTTACTCATGTTTCTCCTGGTCTATAAGGAGTGTTGGAAAGGCTACTGCTTTCTTCTTGTGGTCGCTTCTGCCTCACTGCAACTGCCAGTTTTCCTCAGGTGGGAGTCTCAGTCAGTCACAGTTCAATCTGTAAGACATGATACATCTGATTATTTTAGCCTAGTTAAGTACTTAAACTAATAATCAGCCTCCTAGGAGCAGGCTGACTGCTTGTAAAACTTGGTGGCTGTTGAGTTAAAGTTTGCTTCCCAATGTCTCAAATATTTAACTCCCTCTGTCCACAGCCTATCCCACCTGCTTGTCCAGGTTAAAACTCTGCCCTCTATTTCTATGTAGATTTGGATGAGGTGGCGATAATGGCCATAAAGGTCAGTTTATCTGGATCACTCACTGCCCCTATAATATAACTTGTTGATGTTAGAATTTCTTTGTTGATTTGAGCACAATGTTGGCATCAAAATGACTAAAGTGAAAATTATGCTCTATAATGTGAACGTTGATTTGAATCATGGGTTGGTTATTACGTGCATTGCCAAGTGTTTTTCAGCGGTTTGCATGTAAAATAGAATGAGACGCCCAGCCCATCATCTTCCTACACACTGACAAGCTCACTCCTATAATAAATGGCAGGCAGGTCACAAAATTGACAGTTTGCCTATGATTCAGTCTCTCAAAATTACCCTGCCAACACCATAATACTGCTGGAATTCCTAAAGGGAATAGGCAGCCCATTATTTTTAAATATTTTAAAGCTATTTTTAGAGTTGCTATGTATGCACTGGGGTCACCCCTTGAAGGTGGTAGCTCCCTTTGTTCCTTCTTGTATGGATCACTCATTCCCAATCCCTCAACTCAAAGTATCCACCCCATCAATGGCCCTTATTTATTCCAAATGGGGGTTCCTTTGGGCCTTTTTTCTGGCATTGGTTGCTGGTTCTGGTAGTGCCCACTATTGAGGTCTGGCACCTCTGGGACTGTTAATGCTATCGGTCAATCTGATTGGCACCAACTCCAGAGGGTGGAATCTCCTGCCACTGAGAAGCAGCATTCCCATTATGTGCTGATTTGGCGCATTATGACTGTGGGATGGCCTTGTTCTGAATCCATTGTCTGTACACAACGTTACATCTGGAGTGGGCTTTGCTGTGCATTCTCTTGTTCTGTATTGCATGGTTTGTGTTTTCCCATGGTATATGATAGTATATTAATAAGCTAAACACTCATGTAATAATTCTATGTACCTGTAAGTTAAATATGTTTGGTACTGCATAAATTTATTTTTGTTATTTAATAATTAGATTACTTACAGTGTGGAAACAGGTCTTCAGCCCAACAAGTCCACACCAAACCTCCGAAGAGCAACCCACCCAAACCCATTCTCTGACATTTACCCCTTCACCTAACACTATGGGCAATTTAGCATGGCCAATTCACCTAACCTGCACATTTTTGGACTGTGGGAGAAAACCAGAGCACCCGGAGGAAACCCACGCAGACCCAGGGAGAACGTGCAAACTCCACACAGAAAGTTGCCTGAGGCGGGAATTGAACCTGGGTCTCTGAGGCAGTAGTGCTAACCACTGTGCCACCTGTGCCACCATGCTTTTGATTTTAGTCGAATAATGGCAGCACCAGAACAAATTTTATATGACGACAGTTGGTTGTGTACTATTGGAAAAAAAATTCTAACTTGCTTCAAAAATGTGATTTCTCTCAACATTGTACTTGGTTTTGATTTTGTGCACATTAGTTAGCAAGTATTTTTGTTAAATAGTATGCTCTATTTGGATGCATGTGAACCTGAAGCAAATACAGTTTTTGACTTTATCTTTCATTTGCAGAACTAACTCTGAAAACCAGATCATGAAATCAGGATTTATCAGTCGAAAGATAATTATTTTACAAAATGATGACCCAGGTGGAGTATTTGAATTCTCCCCACAAACGAGAGGACCATATTTTGTCAATGTAAGTGTAGATGGATGGTGTTCAAAATGAATAGTTCTATGGAAAATTGTAAATAAAGTACAGCTTTATTTGATTCCCTAGGAATCAAGTTTCTTCATATCATAGGCTATTGATGTGTTTGCATTTTCCTAGCTTTAAAAGGATACATTCATGAATAATATGACTTCACCTGGAAGTTTCATCTTGCCATCAAATAGGGAAGGGGGTCAAAACAAATGGAATTTTACTATGCAGCTATAATTAAAAATATATGTATAATCAAGTTTACAATTTATAGTACTGACTAATAAATTATACTTAATATATTAACATTTTATTATTTAAACAAAGTGTTACAAGTAAGTGTCCCCAAGTTGTTCCAATTCTTGGTGAGATATTGGTAAATGCTTGTCCTCCAGGAGAGGCAAGATGAACATGCTTCCCTTTATCCAACCTCCCGCTCACTTGATCCTAATGAAGTTAGCTTAAAAAGGATCTTTCCTGCGTGGATATCATTACCCAACACGAGTCCATTTTTGTTTCAAAAGGAACCAATTTAACCAGACTTCCTTGAATTAAAGTTAAGAGTGAGTTTATTTGCTACTAATAGATGTGAAAAGATGTGCAGAGAAGTAAGTCCAAAAAGGTAAAATAAAAAAACATATTTTTGGCATGTTCATAATGAATAGATTATGAAACATTACAGCTGTTAAAGTGGCCGATCCTGGTATCGCTGACTTTGGTCGTGAAGTAGTTGTTTCCAGACTTTTAGTTCTGCAGTTAGCTGCGAGGAGTTTGAGCAGTTTCTTTCAACAAGTTTATTTCAAAGTTCAAGCTTTCAGAGCACTGCTTGTACTTCAAAATAAACCTGTTGGACTATAACTGATGTTGTGTGATTTTTAACTTTTGTCCACCCAAGTTCTACACCAGCACCTCCACATTATGTCTTTCAACAATGGCTTTGTTAACAGATTTCAGCAGTTGGAGAGAGATTTTATTTCATTTTATCTGCACACACAGGGCTAAGCTGTGTCCTTGTATAGCACACTTTTATACAGCATATCTCAAATCACAAGCTAGTACACTAGCATTCCAGTATTCTTCAGCACATTGGGACTAGGGACTGCTGTGGTTTCTTAACTCTCTTTCTTCACAATACTTGGAAAAGTAAAACACAAATTCTTTTGCCCAGAACTACCTTTTCTCAACTCATCATTATCCACAGTCTGCGACATAAACGAGAAGAGATCACAGTTCAGTATTTTGAATGACGTCTCTTGTTTTGAAGTGTTGCTATCTGATATTCCTCTGACACTCTTCTGGGTGTGACATTTCATGATGCTTCTTGGGGCTCAGTGTAATCCACATGAATTTTCCCATGTTGCCACTGAATTTACATTCTCGGGCATCTTTTGGCTTGAATGTAATTTAGTTGAAGAGAAACGCATGTTGTACTTATACTTTCAATGTATCCATAAGTAGTTTGGGGTTATGATCCATTTCATGACAACAGACGTTCTTTGCAGAGCACAGGATTGGAGAACAGACACTCCTAATGTTAAGTGGTTGCAATGAGGGACAGATAAAGCAAACTCTTTTTTTGAACGATTTGTAGGAAGTTCTATTGTCAAGAATAATCATTTCTTTAAAATGAAGCCTGACAAATGAATGTGTGTTGTTTCTCTGTCAGCGATCCACTCTGTGAGCCTTGTCTCTTGGAAGGGGGCTATGTCAGCTTTTAGCCTGTCAAGTTAATCATAGCTGTTCCGCATGTGTCATCAACCAGCTGAAAGCTGTCTCTCAGTTTGACACACATATTTTTGACTTTTCAACTTACCAGTCAAAGAGTTGGCATCTTCTCTCTCTTAATTCATTTTGTCTGTTTTCTAGTCTGTTTAATTCCACTCACTAGTTGATGGTTTTTGATTCAAAGAGACTAACAAATCTCACACATTTGCAGTCTTAAGCAATCTAGTTTCCGAAGCAAAAACAAATATTGCTGAAAAAGCTCAGCAGGTCTGGCAGTACTTGTGGAGAGAAATCAGAGTTACCGTTTCTAGTCGAATGACTCACTAGTTTCTATAATCTTTGAAGTAGTTCTATTTAAAATTTAGAATACCATGATTTCCTCAGATACTTTTATAGTTAATATTTTGATATTGGTATTCTTTGGGGAAAAATTGCTATTTGTAAAATTGTATATCATAAACTAATTAAAATTAAAATAAATAATGGCAGCTAAATTTGAGACTGCACTTCACCATGCGTTAGCCTTATTACCATGATCTTCATTAAGCATAAAGACCTACAGGGTCTGCTGGTCCAGTGTGGTCAAGAAAAACCTTACGAGTCTCATGTCCAGTAAAAGAGGTTATTTTACTGGGCATGAAGTCGCTTATTACATGTTACAGTGTCATAGAGTCATAGAGATGTACAGCATGGAAACAGACCCTTCGGTCCAACCTGTCCACACCGACCAGATATCCCAACCCAATCTAGTCCCACCTGCCAGCACCTGGCCCATATCCCTCCAAACCTTTCCTATTCATATACCCATCCAAATGGCTCTTAAATGTTACAATTGAACCAGCCTCCACCACATACTCTGGCAGCTCATTCCATACACATACCACCCTCTGCATGAAAAAGTTGCCCCTTAGGTCTCTTTATATCTTTTCCCTCTCACCCTAAACCTATGCACTCTAGTTCTGGACTCCCCAATCCCAGGGAAAAGACTTTGTCTATTTATCCTATCCATGCCCCTCATAATTTTGTAAACCTCTATAAGGTCACCCCTCAGCCTCCGACACTCCAGGGAAAACAGCCCCAGCCTGTTCAGCCTCTCCCTATAGCTCAAATCCTCCAACCCTGGCAACATCCTTGTAAATCTTTTCTGAACCCTTTCAAGTTTCACAACATCTTTCTGATAGGATGGAGACCAGAATTGCTCACAATATTCCAACAGTGGCCTAACCAATGTCCTGTACAGCTGCATCATGACCTCCCAACTCTTGTACTCAATACTCTGACCAATAAAGGAAAGCATACCAAACGCCTTCTTAACTATCTTATCTATCTGCGACTTTATTTTCAAGGAGCTATGAACCTGCACTCCAAGGTCTCTTTGTTCATCAACACTCCCTAGTGTATAAGTCCTGCTAAGATTTGCTTTCCCAAAATGCAGCACCTCGCATTTATCTGAATTAAACTCCATCTGCCACTTCTCAGCCCATTGGCCCATCTGGTCCAGATCCTGTTGTAATCTGAGGTAACCCTCTTTGCTGTCCACTACACCTCCAATTTTGGTGTCATCTGCAGACTTACCAACTGTACCTCTTATGTTCGCATCCAAATCATTAATGTAAATGACAAAATATAGAGGACCCAGCACTGATCCTTGTGGCACTCCACTGGTCACAGGCCTCCAGTCTGAAAAACAACCTTTCACCACCACCTTCTTTCTTCTATCTTTGAACCAGTTCTGTATCCAAATGGCAAGTTCTCCCTTTATTCATGAGATCTAACCTTGCTAATCAGTCTCCCATGGGGAACCTTGTCGAACACCTTACTGAAGTCCATATAGATCACATCTACTGCTCTGCCCTCATCAGTCTTCTTTGTTACTTCTTCAAAAAACTCAATCAAGTTTGTGAGACATGATTTCCCACACACAAAGCCATGTTGACTATCCCTAATCAGTCCTTGCCTTTCCAAATACATGTACATCCTGTCCCTCAGGATTCCCTCCAACAATTTGCCTACCACTGAGGTCAGGCTCACCGGTCTATAGTTCCCTGGCTTGTCTTTACCGCCCTTCTTAAACAGTGGCACCACGTTTGCCAACCTCCAGTCTTACGGCACCTCACCTGTGACTATTGATGTTACAAATATCTCGTAAGAGGCGCAGCAATCACTTCTCTAGCTTCCCACAGAGTTCTCGGGTATACCTGATCAGGTCCTAATTTCAGGTTACTTCATGTTGTTACACATATTATGGGCTGAATTGTACAGGTTGCGGTGGCTCAGTGGTTAGCAGTGCTGCCTCACAACATTAGGAACCTTGGTCCGATTCCACCTTCGGGTGACTGTGCAAACTCCACACAGACATTCTCCCTGTGTCTGCATGGTTTACCCTGGGCTGTTTGGCTTCCTGCCATGGACCAAGGATGTGCAGATTAGGTTGTATGCCTATAATGTTCAGGGATGTGCAGGCTACATGGGTTAGCCATGGGAAATGCAAATTTATAGGGTTAGGGTGAGTGGGATGCTTTTCAGAGTGTCAGTATGGATTTGATAGGCTGAATGGCCTGCTTCCACACTATGGGGATTGTATGACTTGCGTTTTGGTGAACCATTTGGCAGAATCGGCTTAGAAGTCCGCTGAGGCATAACTTGATGCTGAGATCAACTTGCCCCATCTCTTTCCATTAGTGGCTTATCAACATTCCCACTGGGCCATGAATAATTACCAATTGATGGTGATTAACAACATGCCACATTAATATTCAGGTTGCAATTTGACCAAACTTGCCCGTAATAACTCAAGAGGCCTGACTGGAAAGGAACATCATTTATTGTTGAACACCAAAATAGAGCCTCTACCTATGGCATCCATAGCCTAGTCCCAGTCGGTGACAGATAGTTCTGAATTGAATTCACTTTATTGTCACATGTACTCAAATGAGTTCAGTGAAAAGTTTTTAAGTCACCACTTATAGCAGCATCAAAGGTACAAAGATACCGAGGTACAGCTCCTTCAGTTACAAGCTTAGTTACAGTGTAACAATGTCACATGGTGCCATCTTACATAGAGAGTACGTATGTACAAGCCTTAGTTACAGAATAGAGAAATGAGAAAATAAAAGTTACATTCCAGTTATACACAGTATAACCATATGTTAGAAAAACAAGAAGCAAAGTTAAAACGACAAACTTCACAGTCTCTCTCCGAGTGCTCTCCTCAGCAGATCAGATCTGGGGGCCTCCACTGCTGACTGCTGGCTGCTGCCATGCTGCCATGCTCCCCACTGGGTTGCTGAAGCCACTTCACCCCGGACCCACTGGTTGCTGGCGTCCTGGCTTCAGACGCTGGGAGTTGGAGGCCAGGGCTGGATGTTCAAGGTTGATAGAAAGGAAGAAAAGAGGGAGGAGAAAAGAAAAAAGAATGGGTGGAGTAGATGAGTTCTGGATGGAACATCTTGCTTCGCCACCATCTTACTGTAAGTCTCATCCCTGGGTCTGCTTTATAAAGGGCTCAGGTGATGAGTTCCAGAGGGGCAGGCCATTTACCTGTTACAACAGAACTCATTGTTAAAAATCACACAAAACAAACTGTAGTCCAGCTAGTATTTTCAAATAAACATGTTGGACTATAAACTAGTGTTGTGTGATTTTTAACTTTTCCCACCTCAGTTCAACACATTAAGTAACTCATCCACTGGAAGATTAATTGGTGATTCCCCGTGGCTTTGTAGTGGTTACACATTGCACAACTAACTAGATGTTGGGAAACCTAAAATGGAAAGTAGAGCAGGTTGAACTTGCCATTTGCTCCAAACAACCTGCATGTTGGATACTGGATATCAGCATCTAAGGGAACGCTGTATGGGCATTGCCCATGTGCATCCCACATCCACAGACATTGTCATCTGACACCTGACAGCCTTTTAGAACCCTCATGACATGGCTCTGATCCATTTACAGCGTGTTTCTGCACCACTGTGCCGTACCTCAGGCTGCAATGACATTGTCATGACAATTATCATTGTAATGCTGCTGCAAGGACACTATACACTCAGGCTCTGCTGATTCAGCTTATGGACTGGGGCAGGCTGCATTTTTGAGCTGTTTGGTTGCTTCCTAGCAATTACTCATTCTGAGCTTATTGGATGTTTACATAATGCCTGCCTTGCATTGCCTAGCTTTTTTTGCACTTTGTCCCCTCAGCCAGATATCCCAGGCTAATACTATTTCTGTCTAATTTGCCACATAGCGCAACTGCAAAAACCCAGGATGTTTGTCAATCAAGTCTGGGGGTCCTGACATCATAAGTCAAGGGCAGCCTCTGATACCAAGCCAGGCCTGCTCAGGATAGTCAGAATCATAAGAGATGAAGATCTAAATGTTAGGCACTATACTACCCATATTGGCTCTTATTGCCCTTTTGAGGGTTTTTTCCTCTTGGAATGAGAGAGTGGCAAGTATTACAGAAGATGAATGTTGGTGGCACAGCTGTTCCTGTTAATGCAGTTGGTGAGTTGTCCCAAATGAGTGATTAGGAAGTGCAAAAGGCATGCAGGGTTTTTGGGTTGAGGTGGCTGCGAGTGATTGGGGAAGTTGTTGCAGGCAGTAATGAGCATGGTAGAGCATGAGTGTTAGTGGGAGGTGGGTATAGTAGAAGAGATTGAGTGAGTATGAGGTATCAGAGAGAAGATGATGGCACTCACGCTGACAGAATGGAGAAGGCCATTGATTTTCAATATGGACATTCCTTTAGGTGGCTGAGACTTCTTTAACTCGAGTAGCGAGCTTGGAGCTGGTTGACATGGCCTGGTGTTGTGGACTGCTGGTCCTGGGGGAAGAAGACATTCTGCCTGTACATCATCCTATCCAGCAATACCTCCAGATCCCTGCCTATAAAACGAGATGCAGATTTTTCCTGTCTGCCATGTCTGAGGCAAATATGAGAAACAGTGCAGGTCAGCTCCAGTCTGGTGCATAACAATCTTTCAAAGATGAATTGGAGTTGGAGAGGAGGGTATTCATCAATATGTTGATAGAATGCGATGATAATGTGAATAATTCCTCTTATTGTCATTTGTTTATTGCAAACGGCCATGGTAGTTTTTCTTTAGGTGTGATTTGCTCATTTTTGTGGTTCTTGATTTTAATAAATCTAAAATATTTCCTTTCTTAGGAAGGTATTGCCTTTGAACTAAAGATTGTCCGATATCGTGGGACTCTTCTGAAGCAATTCTTGCGCTATGTTGTGGAACCAAAAACATCTTTTGAGTTTTATGGGAATACAGGAGTATTGGAATTTGATCCTGGGGAAAGGGAAATAGCAATAACATTGCTAGCAAGAGAAGATAATGTACCTGAGGTAAGACTTTGGGTACTGCAGATTCATCATGTCTCAGAATGTTAAAATAAAATCTTTAGAGTATAAATATGATGATGGTTAGAATTGTGAAGTAAATATTGCTACAGGATATTGTGCTATTCATGTGAACAGTTTCCTTGAAATCATGAATTTCTTAAAGGCATTTAGGATTGATTAGTTTTACTGTACACAGATCTAGCTGTGTTTGAAATTAAAACCAAGGAAAAGTGTAAATATTTTTCATGTGCTTGGAGAAGCAGTGACAGGTTGTATGACCATTTTGAGGAAAATGCTAAGATACAGTAACTAATTTTGGTGAAAGATTTGAAATTCTGTTCCCTTTCAATAGCAAGACATTTCTGCTGGCAAAAAACCTTCTATTTAACACTTTCTGTTGCAACCAGAAAATTTTGCAAATAGAGACAACATTTACTTAAACTGGCCAGTTCCATTTCCCAGGGTTCTTAACCCCTTAAGAACATCATTGTCAGATCTTTAAAAACTACAGAGTACATATGCAAATTTATGATCGATGTTATTTAATCAGCACCAATTGACTTCCTGCATAGATTTCCCCCGCAGTCTGGGAACATTATGTCTGCAAAACATTCAGTGCTGTTCGCAATCCGATATCTCTCCACCTTTTTTATAGGGGGTTGATGGATTGACCTTTGCAAATGTATGTTTTAGTTTACACATTAACTGAAAAGCTTTCTTCTTGCTTGAGGCTTCTTTATTTTGTATCTGTCCTTTTGCAATGTTTGTTCAGCCTTTCAATATTCTACCCTGCGGTAAACTTGAGGCTGTTCAAAAGCTCAAGTTCACTTTGCCCAATTACTGACTTTGTGATCTGAAGTTTTAAAATTCTCTCTCTCAAATTCCTCCAGGATCGTAACCTTTTTGTCAGATCCTTCACTCCTATAAATTTTCAGCTGTAAAACACTTGCAGATATCTATGCTCCTCCAGTCCTGATTTCTTGAACATTACTGATTTTAAACATGTAATTGGTAGCTGTTCCATTGGCTGTCAAGTTCCTAAGATCTCAAATTTTCCACTTTACATTGTCTGTCTGTCTGTCTGTCTTGCTTTTTTGAAGAAAGTCTTTAAAATCTATTTATTTAATTGAATCAACCTGAATAGTTCTCATGTGTCACGGAGTGCCATTCTTGAATAATACTTTGGTCAAAAGTGCAACATAAATGCCAATTATTGTTTATATCAGCTTTCATTGAAAGCAGATTAATGTGTGTTATTTACCTTTGTATAATACGTTCACTTGTTCTTAGCTGGATGAACAATATTCTGCCATAATCAGCAGCCACAGTTTTCCACCAAGCAAAATAGGAACTGCTACACAGATCAATATCACAGTGTTGAAGAATGATGATCCTCATGGCGTGATACAGTTCATCACTCAGGAATTTACTAAAACTATAAATGAAAGCAAGGGAGATACCATATACAGAGGTAAAAATAATTTTAATAATTAATAATTTGACGTCATTTTCCAGTTGGATAGAGTCATGATGTTGTATACTTCATAATCAGCTGCTTAATAATGGAGTGCCAGAATTAAGGGAAAAATCGTCACCTTTTATACAATACGTTTAGCAATTCTGAAGCAATTGTCAGCTGTAGGAACAATACCGTTCAAAATGCTTTAGGTTCTAAAATATAAGACTAAATTAATGACTCTGAGAAATACTTGACAAGTTTGATCAATATGAAACATTTTAACTTCATTAACATCTAGCTGGTTACTGACTACAAGCGCAAGGTTTTGCAGGTGGCAGCAATAGCTTTGTAAGCAATACAGTTCCTTTCTGGGGTTCTTATAATGCAGTGGCAGTATCCTTACCTCTGCGCCAGGAGGCCTGAGTTCAAGTCCTACCTGCCCTAAAGATGTGTCTTTTTTTAATTCATTTATAGTATATGGGTGTTGCTGGTTAGGCCAGCACTTTTGTTACACACCCCTAATTGTCCAGAGGGCAGTTAAGAGTCAACCATATTACTGTCGGTCTGGAGTCACATGTAGGCCAGACCAGCTGAAGGATGGCAGTTTCCTTCCCGAAAGAACATTAGTAAACAGTATGTGATTTTCTAACAATGGATTCATGGTCATCATTAAATGCTTAATTTCAGATTTTTTCCAAAACTCCAATTCAAATTCCTCCATCTGCTGCAGTGGGATTTGAACTCGGGTCCCGAGAACATTCCCTGGGTCTCTGGATTAACAATCTAGCAACAATACCTCCCCAGTAATATCTCTGAGCAGGTTGGTTTAAAAACAAAATCAACAGTTTCTTTCTCGGGACCTCTACATGGTGCTAGGAGTGTTTCAAAAGTACACAGACTGAATGCTGGCTATAAGAGGACCATGGACACACATGGGGGCATGGGAAATGTTCACCACATCAGGCAGTCAGAGAATCTATTCATGATTCAGGTTGATGGGCTTAGTTCAGAACTGGAAAATGTTAGAGATGAAATCAAGTTTAATCAAGTCGAAACATGGCGAAATGAAGGAGGGCAGGCCTGTGATTGACTGAAAGGCAGGGGAGATTAAATAATGAAAAGGATGATGTTGCAAGGCAAAGATAGGGCAAACAAATAAATAAAAATGGTTCCAGACATGTGAGAACTAGGATAGCAGAATCATTATCAACAGATGTTGTTTGAAAGAATGTGAAGGTTATGGTCTACAATCATTGAACCCAACGTTGAGTCTGGAAGGTAATAACGTGCCTACTTAAAAGCTTCATTGCAACAGTGTGGAAGATCGAGGACAGGAATGTTAAGAAGTGCGTGGTGCAGTGAATTGAAATGATAGGTGATTGAAAGCTCGATATTACACTTCTCACCTGAAGAATGAAGTTCCACAACGTTGTCACCCAATTTACTTTTATGTCTCCAGTGTATGGGAGACTGCATCATAAGCAGCAAGTATAAGTTACTAAGTTGCAAGAGATACAAGTAAATCATCATTTCACCTGGAAGAAAATGTTCAGGCCCTGCATAGTGGAGGTAGAAGAACAAGTGTTGCGTCTTCCATATTGGAAAGGGAAGAAGGGTGGGGAAATATTGAAGAGTGGGTTGGGGATGTCATGGAATGAATTGTCCCTCCAGAATACTGGGAGTGGAGGGAAACGTAGGTGTGTTTATTGGTGGTGATAATTATTTTTTAAATGTGGAAGATGCTAGAGTGGAGCTTCAGGCAACGGGGAGCTCTATCATGCCACTCCATGGAGATGGAAAAGGGAGAACATATGTGTGGGATGTAGAGAATGCATGATTGAGAGACCTGTCAGGCATGGTGCAGGGAAATCTTGGCCAGAGGAAATAGGGAGACCTATCTGAAGCACTTGTATCGAGGATAGCGTAATGAGGATAGCAAAACAAACAATGTGAAACTGGATGAATGGAAGAGAGTCTTTGCAGGAGGAGAGGTATATGTGTATTTAAATAGTTGTCGAAGACTGTGGATTTATCGTGAATATTATGAGCAGAAATGGAGACTGAGGAGTCAATGAAGGGAACGAAAGAGGTAGGGTTGGACAGTCGAAAACCAGGGAAGTCAGGAAATTGTAGCAAAGTTGTTGGAATTTTCCAGTTCAGGGTGAGATTAGGAAACAACACTGATAGACTCATCAGCAAACCAACAAAAGAGGTGAGGGAGACACCCTGAATAGGACTGAGACAAGGAATGGTCTATGTATCCCACAAAAAGGCAGATGTAGTTAGAACCCACATCTTTTATTTGAGGGAAGTGAACAGCAGTGGAGATGTTGAGAAGGCAATTTCAACTAGCTGAGGAAGGATGGTGGTGAAGGAAGTCTGGTTTGACCTCTGTCCATGCAAAAAATAGAGAATCCTCAGGCAACCCGAGTGTAGAATTAAGAATCGTAAACATGGAAAAGGCTTGCTGTGGAGGATTGGAAAGTTGGGAAACTCCTAACCAAGTGATACAGAAAAAATATCATGGAAGAAATTCTGAATGTGCCAAGCTCAAAATTGATGGAGATGGTGGAGTGAGTGGATAATATTGGAGACTTTGTTGGAAATTAATGATTTGGTAAATGGTATTTATTGACCTCCAAAGAAGAGCCAAATAAATATTCCAATTTACTGTATTCCAATATTGTTTGTCTTTAAATAATTCCTATTCATATCGCTATGTCCATATTGCTACACATAATGAACCATTTTACTTTAATTCATCAGCTAGTTTTCCTGTAATCCGTGACAGAGGAGTGTTTGGTAATGTTAGTGTGTTCTGGATTGTGGACCCTGCTTTCACGAATGATGTTTACCCAGTCCAAGGTGTGGTCAACTTTAACAGTGCTGAATCGTCAAAAAACATCACTCTTCAGTCCCTTCCTGATGCAGTGAGTTATGGTTTGTCCACTTCGATGCATTTTGGTAGTAATGACAGATTTAAGTGAAGTAAATACCATGTTCAGGAAGTAAAAATATCTTGTCAATATTGTTGTCGTGCCATGATGCAATCAAAATGTTTAAAGTTTTGAAAGTGGGCATTGGGAAGGGGAGCAAATGTGTACAGAAGTGGAGTTTGGGGCGAATCTGGCCGATGGACCTCTTTCTTCAAGCTGATGGTGTCCAG
The DNA here is from genome assembly GCF_020745735.1 of Hemiscyllium ocellatum. NCBI lineage: Eukaryota > Metazoa > Chordata > Chondrichthyes > Orectolobiformes > Hemiscylliidae > Hemiscyllium > Hemiscyllium ocellatum. The sequence continues at coordinate 51,858,136 of NC_083402.1, forward strand.
GACCTAGTTTACTGGGAGACTGTGATTGGCCAAACACTTCATCATCAAGGATATGGAACATTGCATCACTGGTTATAGTATCCTGCTATTGGCCAGCAAAGTCACTGTGGCTTTGAAACTTTTCACTTCTGGTTCCTACCAATGTTCCATGGATCTTAGAGATAAATCAGAATCCTCTGTATACCACTGTGCCTGAATAGTCATTGATGTCCTGTTTGTCAAAGCTGGATGTAATATTAAATTCACGGCACATGCGGCTAACAAGTGCCATGGGAAGTGGTTTCTCCCTGGTTCCACCCTGGGTTCCTGCCTGATACATAGTATCAGCAATTAATAATGAGCTAGTAGGTCTGAATTCAAGTCTCACCAGGTCCAGACATGTGCCATAATATGTCTGAACAGCGTGACAAAAATATCTGCAGAGTAAGTGATGGGGACTGAAGATGGTTATGATGTTTTATTTTACACAGAGGTAAATGAATTCATGAAGTGATTGGAATTCTTCAGTTGAGTTTAGAGAGATACTTTTTCAACATCCAGAATGTTTCATTAACTTGTTTTACCATTAGTTTTATAGGCGGGCTTTTGCTTGTTTTAAACATGTTGTGGCGAGACCCTAGACAAGGTTCTTCAATTTGTTCTGGTTCTAGATGGGATACACATTAAACCCATGGATGAGGAGGTTTGAGCTGGCTCCCCTTCTTTATGAACCTTTGGTTGGCCACAAACAATTTAATTTGGAAAGGATAATTTTACCTTGAGGTTTCCTTATATTTTGAAAATAACTTACATTTTAAAAGGAGCCAATTTAACCAGGCTTTCTTGAACTAATAAAATGATTGAGTTTATTAGTTACTAGATGCAAGAAAAATTAGTAACACAGCATATATACCCAGATTACAAATAAAAGATACATCCAAGAAGACAAAAATTTAAACAAAGAGGTTTTATGGGTCTGTCAATGAATTGTTCATGAAGAGCAGATAAGATAATACGGCTGTATTTGTGTTACACTGAAGACGTCCAATTGGCCTGAACAACTTATTTTCGTGACTCTTGATTACGTAGACTTATTCAATTTCCTTTGTCCTGATTCCTGTTTTTTGAAGTAGTTTGCAGCCAGTTTGAGGGAGAACTTTTTCTGCACTACGGGGTAATGAAGGATAGTTCTTCTACTGTGACTTTCACATTGTTAACATTTGAACCCAGGCTGATACACAAGTGTTCAGTCCCAGTAGTCTACTCCAGTAGAGTTGAAAAAAACTATCAAGGGATAGATACAAATTGTCTCTGTGGTTTGGGACATAATCTGCAGGAGGTGACTTGCTGTTGACAGGAGTCGTCTTCAGTTCATTGTTATCTTTGTAGTCATGAGTGTCTCTTCTTTCCTTTGAAGGGTCGTTGTTTGAAAGTACCTTCACATCCATTGGTGTGGCACTTTGTGGGTCTCTTCAGACAAATACTTAGAGCCAGACTTGTTTGTGGATTTATCAGCCCTCTGCAAAAACACATTTTATGATTGAATTTTAAAATGTCCACAGTATTTCAGTGTTCTGACATGTAATCATTACCAAATTAATACATTTTGAATTTGAATGTCTACTGTATGTAAATTGAGTTTCATTGAAAATCGCATTGTAATTGGGTTCAAGTACATGAGATGGGAATAATAGAATTTTGAATGCATCATGGATAATGGTTTACTCCAGTGGTTTTAAGTTTCAAGTTGTTGAAGTCTTGAATGTCCAAAAGTGTTTAAGAATATTATTAAGTTATGTATGTGACAAATTTCATAATTCACTTGATGTGTCTTGATTGATTATGAACAGTGTCAATTGTATACAAATACTGGCACAACACACTCTAATACAAATGTAATATTGACTAAGATTATTTATGGCAGGTATGTTTGCAGGAAGTATATATTAATATTCCAATGTAAAGATATTTCCTGGAGTTTTTTTTTAATTGAATTCTTTTGAAGATTCTACCATAAAGTGGAAACCAAACTGTACTTTAATAACAATACTTTAAATAAATCTCAATATTAACCATGAAATTGCAATTTAGTTTGCTTTGTTACCTTTGTAATCTATATCTAGATTCCTGAAGAAGTGGAAACCTTCACCATCATCCTCTGTAATACCAGTGGAGGTGCCAGACTTGGAAGTATACTTAATGCAACTCTCCTTATTAATAAAAATGATGATCCCATTTATTTTGAAGGTTTGTAATTCACTTCTTATAAAGTTTCCTCAATGTATTTGGATCAAAAATTAGTTCATAGAGAATTGGGTGCATTGTGATGATTTAAAAACCACTGAGTTTGCTTCATTAATTACAGATTTTATTTACATGCATATGCTGGGAGACACCTTTGGGAAAAGCCTACCATGGTCTCTGCCTGAATCACAATCAGTGTGACAATTTAATTTCTAAACATTCCCATTTCATTACAATTTTTTTTATGGTTCACTAATCATTGATTATCTCGGCACTTATATCACACATCCTTAACAACAGAGATAAACTTCAGAATCCCTTTCCTATTCCCATTAACCTGTGAAACATTGTTACCACTGAGACTCTATTGCCTCCTCCTGTATTCTCCCCTTTTAACCTGTAGGGTTTTATTTAGTGTTGTGAAAGTCATTGTCTGTGGGAACTGTAGTATTGGCTAAATTTTCCATCATGCTAAGAAAATCTGTTCATTGCTCCATCTTATCTATTTAATGGTAGTAGTGTGCATTTAAAATTAGTCTTAATAATCTCATTTCAATCCATCCAGTTGGCCAGAACCCTCTGTGCCAGGTTGGCACCTGTCAGGTTTTTACAATCAAAGGATACCCACAGATCTTTCTACACTTTGCAGATATTACATCCCTAAGTTTTTTTTTATCTTACAGCTCTTTCAGCTTAGGCTGTATCCTAACTATGATCAGATTGTGGGTTTTAAATGACTACATTTTAAACACAACAGCCTCCTTTTTCTATGTTACTTACCCAGCATGTTGGCCAGGTTCTCAGCCAGCTGTTGCCACCTCCAACTGTAGATTTCACGAAGCAGATTCAAAATGATTACCTTCCGAGGACATTGAGATGATCTATGTCCAAGGATCAATTTGTGATACATCCAGAATTAAATCTCTAGATCCACAAATCTTGTCATCAAGTAGTGGTTTTAATGTCTAGAATTTATTTTCTTTTAATGTCCTAATTCTTCTGCTGGAGGTTGTGATAATACAAGAAGATCTGTTAATATCCTTGTATTCCTCATGCAGAAATAATACATCAGAGGCAAATATTTTAACATAGTCCTTTAGGTCATTAATATCTCTATGGAGTTTCCCGAATACATATTGAACAGTTCCTTATGCACAATCTGTGGCCAGATTTCTATGATAAAGTTGAAGATTGGGTCAGGCACCTATAGATTTAACTGTGCAGCTAAAAGTCCTTGGATTAGTAGTTACACAGTACTCTCCTTCAGTTGTAAACAGTATGGGTTGGTTTATAGCTGGCATTACTTACCTTCATGATACAACTGGCGTCTTAGTTGTGTTTAGCTCACAAGTTGCCTCAACGACATGTTGCACCTGATGGGGAGCCCACCACTGCACCTTGATGAGGGCTGCACACTGCCACATTAGTTCTCACAAAACCATCTCCTCCTGGGATTGTATACAATAGTGATGTTTACAGTTGTGTAGTGGTTAATTTTCTTTGCACAGACCACTGGAGGACTCAATTATGCAGGTTTATTTTGTTTTTATTCAAACAAATTCAATCTGAGATTGACTAAGTGTAATTATGCCTCATTCTCTGTCTCGCATCAGTTCAGTACATGCAGAAAATTGTTAACCTTTAAATACCTGCATTGTTTCCATTTCATTCTTGTGAAAAAGCAGAAATCCTCTAGTTCAAGTCTTTCTCTTCTCCTGACTGCAGGTTCTGTTTATACTTGAGCCTGCTCCTCATGTTGATTCATGTCTTAGCATGTACAGTTCAAGGTTTCTCTCTAGACATTTCTGCTGATGTGGAACATTGGGATGTGAAAGTTTCACGCTTGCACCTTACAGCAGTGCCTTGTATGATGTTGTCTTCCTCCTGTTGTAACCCTTTTTATAACATCTTACTTCATTCCATGGATGTAAGTATGCTTGCTGAGCTGTAAGGTTCATTTCCAGATGTTTCATCACATCCTAGGTAACATTATCACTGAGCCTCTGGTGAACCACTGGTGTTAGTGACCTTTCTATTTATGTGTTTAGGTTTCCTTTGGCTGCTGATGTCATTTCCTGTATTGTCATTTGCTGTGGTGATGACATTTCCTGTTCTTTTCCTCAGAGAGTGATAAATGGAGTCTAAGTCAATGTATTTTTTGATAGAGTTCTGGTTGGAATGCCATACTTCTAAGAATTATCGTGCGTGTCTCTGTTTGGCTTGTGCTAGTATGGGTGTGTTGTCCTAGTCGAAGTGGTGTCCTTCCTTACCTGTATGTAAGGATACTAGTGAGAGTGGGTCATGTCTTTTTGTGGATAGTTGATGCTCATGTATCCTGGTGGCTAGTTTTCTGCCCGTTTGTCCAATGTAGTGTTTGTTACAGTTCTTGCAAGGTGTTTTGTAAATCACATTAGTTTTGCTTGTTGTCTGTGTAGGGTTTTTCAAGTTCATTAGCTGCTGTTTTAGTGTGTTAGTGGGTTTGTAGGCTACCATGGTGCCAAGAGGTCTGAGTTTCATTCCATAGTGATGTCATGTTACACAACATAATCAAACCCTAGAAATGATGTAATTCAACTCAGTGAGCAGTGCAGGGTTTGGTCTTATTGGCGTGTTGTACCAATCCTGTCCAGGCTGAGGAAGCAGTTTAGGGAGCCACCAATGAGTCTGTCTTTCTTGGTTTGGATTAATCAGATTTGGGACAGTAACCTCCCTGCGCATACGTTTGAGCATGGTTCTGAATCAAATAATCTCTATATCCAATTATATGTTCTCAAATTAACTCTTGAACCAAGATTTAATCGTTCTACGAACCGCACATCTCCTATGTTGCATACTTTAATCCCTGGGCATAATTCCAAGCCCTCAGTACTTATCTTGACATTCAAAAAGCTTAATCATTTATTCTTGAGATTTTTTGTGAGTGCATGACTGAATTAGTGCATATGCAACATTTTCTGTTCTGATGACCTCATCCTAAGTAAATTGTAAAGTTGCTTCCTGAGCATGGACAGGGTTGATACAACACACCAATAAAACACTGCCAGGAACCAAACCCTGCATGCTCACCCAGTTGAATTATATCATTTATAGGGTTTGATTATGTTGTGTAACTTGACCTAATACTGTATTGGGAATGAAATAACATGTTATAAAAAGGGTTACAGCATGAGGAAGACAACATCTTATGGCTCCTTACTCGAGGAGCTTTCCGATTCTTGTAGATACCAGTCAGCTGATTAAATTTGTGCTGTGCCTAGCCACTTAACTTGGGTGGTTAAAATCATGGGCTTTTAACTGTATAAACTATACATCACCCCCAAAGTATCCACAGTAACAGTATCTCCAACTTCTTTATCATTATGGTGTTGTCCTCTGGAGAAAACACAGTACTTGGAAACTGTGTCAACTTGTAAAAATGACCAATCAGTACATCCCAATTACTTACTAATATCAATTCACGTTCTTGACAATACTGTCCTTGAAATCTCAGTAGTCTCAGTACCCATACAAAGGGAAATAAAGTAGTCATTTCTGGTGAAATTGTAACCATTTCTTACTACATCCCTTGTACTATTCAGGCCTTTTAGCAGTCATCTCTTTTATCTCCTTCGGTTGGTTATATCTACTGCCCAGAATGCAGGGGGATGTTCTTGCTGATGTATGTAGTATGTGCTTCTCATACGGCTGCAGTTATCAGGAGGGTTTTCACCATTACTGTTACCCACAGACTGACAGCAATCCGATGGTTTACGTGGAACAAAACCCAAGATCTGCTTTTGGACCTCCTGTTGGCAGAAATGGAATGTTAGTAATATGTAGCTTGAGCTGAGGCTGTTGGGAGTGGGGTTTCCCCTGTGACATTTGTCGAAAGAGAGTACTCACCTCAACATTTTAAAGATTTTTCCTTTTACAATCTATCTGCACAGAATATAACTGTACCAAAGCTCTGAGATGACTCTTAAGGCTGTTTTCATATTTTGTCATTGTTTATAAACCAACATTAAGAACCCATTCAATCGTATCAACTTTACAAGTGCCACTTTGTTATTTGTGCAGCTAGGATTGGGAGCTTCTGAAGCGGTGATTAGTTCCTGATCCTGTTGTTTTGAGAATCTATTCCAACAATATTTTTGTTGTCTCCTTCTAGCAGAGTGTATTAAAACTCCACTACTTCTTCCTCATAAAATTTTATATACCCTTCGAGATACTATCCAACCTCATTTATTAGTCCTGGAGAAATTTTGCAGTCCAATAGACTATTAATATAGCACATTTAAAAACAAAAACATTAACTGGTTCTGCTTGATGTTTCTTTGTTTATTCTTTATCTCAGATGTGCCTTATATTTTTCCTCAATAGTCATTTAGTACATTAAACAATATGTTTTGCACTTCAAATGATTCCAGTTTAGAAAGTGTAATGGGGCTGATAGGTCCAATATTAAATTTATTTTTCTTCAGAATAATTTATTTTTCAAGTTCAATGAAATCTTTGTGAATATGTGTCCATGTCTTTTATTGTTTTCAAAAAATCTGATCAAATCCAAATGAAATTAATTTAGTTCAATAATTCCAATTCCTTATAAAAGTCAGATCAAATTCTTGAAGTTTCCAGGAATTGAATTGAATTGAATTTAGTGTCACGTGTACCGAGGCACAGTGAAAAGCTTTGTCTTGTGAGCAATGCAGACAGATCACAGAGGTAAGTTGCATAGATAAGAAAGTTACAGATAAACAGTGGCAAACACAAAAACACAGGTACAAGTGAATGTTAAGGGTTTGTGAATCCATTAAGTATTTTAACAACAGTAGGGTAGAAACTGTTTCGAAACCAGCTGTTGTGTGTGTTTAGGCTTCTGTACCTTCTCCCTGATGGTAGAGGTTGTAGAAAAACAAAAAACATAAAATATAGTTCCCCTTCAAGAAAAGATATTACTCCAGTGGCATTAAATCTTAACCTGCAAGCAGAAAGAATTAATTTTTCTTTTCCTGTTTCTCCAAACGGTGGTCTGCAGTTCAGACACTTGCGTAATGTGTATATGTGTTTATGTATGTGTAGATATTTTTTAGAAACTTTGATGAACATTCGGGAGCAAGGTTCTATTTCAAACTCTGCATTTGCAGCCTTTTAGATCAGTGCCCATTCTTTCCAAAAGTTATTTTTCTAAAGCTTCTGTCTCAAGCAGATCTTTGCAAAATTTTTTCCATTTCAACACTTTGAGCCCACATTATTGAGCTCAGACCAATTGACAGTACAGTATATAAATTTAAAATTCACCTCCCTTTTGTGAATTGTATTCAGAGCAAAATCCTAACCAGGATTTCTAACCCAAGACCAATCCAACACAGGATTAATGAGAAACATGCCAACTTAAACTACTAAACATTAAGAAAAATCATTGCTCTTGAACACATGAAACTTTCATTTTATCATGAATTATTGTTAGGCCAGTTTTACTACATTTTTGCATGGAGGTGTACCTCACATATTAAATTCTACAGTTTTAAAGCATGCAAGACTAGAACAGAGATGGTTAATTAATCTCTACTGATGTATACAGACTGATGAATACAGAACCAAGACAAAGCCAATAAATACACAAAGACAAGGTGTACACATCTTTATTTTTCCTCATCAGTGATCTAGATACTCTGGTGCTTTCAGTTTAAAATGATTTGTAGAATTTAGGAACTAACTCCAATTTATCTGTTGTGTCTCAACTTGTGGTTCGTGGTGGGGTATTTAAAAGAACAAATTAATTCTCTTTGTAGCTGAAGAACAAGCTGTTGGGGTGTCTGCTTGTGTCCTCTTAGCAGTTACCAGAGCATGTTCCCTACCTCACCTTTGGTGATGATGCTCGCATCCTCACTGTCCACTGGAGTAGAGCCAGATGATTGGAGAATAGCAGATGTTCCGTTGTTCCAGAAAGGGAATAGGAATAATTCTGGGAATTACAATCCAGTCAGTCTTACGTTGGTGGTCGATATTGGAGAGGATTCTGAGAGACAGGATTTATGATTACTTGAAAAAGCATAGTTAAAAATCACACAACACCAGGGTATAGTCCAACAGGTTTAATTGGAGGCACACTAGCTTCCAAAAGCATAGTTTGATTAAACATAGTCAGCATGGTTTTGTGAGGGGTTCAAAAGCCTGAATGAATTTTTTTCAGGATGTGACAAAACACATTGAAAGTAGAGAAGTGGATGTGGTGTACATGAATTTTAGCAAGGTGTTTGATAAGATTCACTATGGTAGGCTTATTCAGAAAGTAAGGAGGCATGGGATACAGGGAAATTTGGTTGTCTGGATACAGAATTGGCTGGCTCATAGAAGACAGAGGGTGGTAGTAAACAGAAAATATTGAGCCTGGAGCTCGGTATCCAGTGGTGTTCCACAGGGATTGGTTCTGGGACATCTGCTCTTTGTGATTTTCATGAATGACTTGGATGAAGAAGTGGAAGGTTGGGTTAGTAAGTTTGTTGATGATATGTAGATTGGTGAGTAGCGGATAGCTTCAATTTACCCTGAGAACAATTACTATGGTACCTTTCCTTTACCCAAGGAACCAAATCACAATCAAGGAGCTACACCATCATTAATTTCTGTACACACAGGCCTATTCTCTGGCCTCAAATCCACTCATTGGTAGCTTGTTTAGATTACTGTGCACTCAATCTAATGGCTGATAAAAACTGCAAAGAGAGCACTACCACTTCCAAATCATGGCAGCACTTATACACTTAATTGTCGGGCCCTCAGAATTGTTGCCAAACAAACAGACCTTGAGGTGCAGGTTCATAGTTTCTTGAGGTTGGAGTTGCTGGTAGATAGGTTAGTGAAGAAGGTGTTTGGTATGCTTGCCTTTGTTGGTCACTGCATTAAGTTGGCATGTCATGTTGTGGATGTATAGGGCATTGGTTAGACCGCTTTTATGTTCAATTCTGGTCTCCCTGCTATAGGAAAGATGTTGTTAACCTTGAAAGGGTGCAGAAAAGATGTACAAGGATGTTGCTGAGGTTGGAGGGTTTGAGCCATAAGGAAAGACTGAATAGGCTGGGCTATTTTCCTTGGAGCATCAGAGGTTGAGGCATGACCTTATTGAGGTTTATAAAATCATGATGGGCATGGATAGCTTAAATACACAAGGTCTTTTCCCCAGGATATGGAAGTCTAACACTGGAGAGATTAAGTTTAAGATGAGAGGGGAAAGATTTAAAAGGACCTAAGTGGCAACTTCTTCATGCAGGGGGTGGTGCATTTATGGAGCGTGTTGCCAGAGGAAGTGGTGGAGGCTGGTACAATTACAGTATTTAAAAGGCATCTGGATGGGTACATGAATAGGAAGGGTTTAGAGGGATATGGGCCAAAAACTCAAAAGGGACATAATTTTGGCAAAATGTCGGATATCTGGTCCATGGATGAGGTGAAATGAAGGGTCTTTTCTGTGCTGTATTACTGTTCCTTTGAATGTACATACATCTTGTAATAGCATATTTGAATTGGGTGTTGTTTTCCATCATTTCAGAATCATATATGCTTCCTCCTTGCACATGTGTCACTCTTTGTGGCATTGTATCATTAAACAACCTTTAATTTTTTTAAAAATCGATTTTGTTTAAATCTAAATGTAGGTGCTTTTTAGGCATTTGGGTTTCCAGAGTAACATATATTGATTGTTATGTAACAAATAACTTGAATGAATGTTGTAATTAGACACCAAGTCATCCACGAATAGAATAACACAAGGGCATTATTGGTAGCCAAAGAACCGCTAACCTCTATAACAGCCCTTTGAAATGATTTATAACCACAAGTTTCACAAAGTCATATTTTTAAGCTGGTATATTTGAGTGTATGTAACATCTTATCAGAGATTTTGTCATGTATAAAGGAATCCTGTCTGATTTGATTAATTTTAGATCCAATTATCCTTCGAGTCCAAGAAGGAAGTGTTGCCAATTTCACAGTTGTTAGAAATGGATCTACTGACATGGTCGTTGCTGTTGTTTATGATGTTGAGAGTGGGGGAGCATCCAGCACCAAAGGAGACTTCCTTTCTCCGGGTGAAAATAATACACTGGTATTTGAAGTTGGAGAAAGGGCTAAGACTGTTTTTGTTGCTACTAATAAAGATGATATCCCTGAAACAGATGAAACATTCTACATTGTGCTGCTTCATTCTACAGGTACTGTTACTTTCTGTTTTTCTATAAAAAGCAATTGATGCTTGTTGCACACACTGACGTCTAGACTCATGTTTTTTTTCTTTTCCCTAAAAAGAGGAAAAGAACAAAATTGCAAGCTATCAAAATGGGTTCACATTAGATCTAGTTCAGTTCTGGTGAGAGGTCATCAAGTTTGTTTCTGTCCACAGATAGTGCCTGACCTGCTGAGCTTTTCCTGTTTTTTCTATTCTTTGGTTCAGATTTCCAGCATTCAAAGTTTTTTTTGTTACAATGAACAATGGTTTTGTTAAAACTATTACAGTGTTTAAGTAATACCCTACAGTTTAACTATTTTAGTAAAATAAAGCAGATTGTTAGTTCAGTTCAGAATAACGATTTCTGAGAAATTTCGGGTAAAAATGTCTTATAACGAAACATTGGACAGACTTGGCTTATGTTCTTTGGAGTAAAAAGTGAGGTCTGCAGATGCTGGAGATCAGAGCTGAAAATGTGTTGCTGGTTAAAGCACAGCAGGTTAGGCAGCATCCAAGGAACAGGAAATTCAATGTTTCGGGCCAGAGCCCTTCATCAGGAATGAGCATTCCTGATGAAGGGCGCTGGCCCGAAACGTCGAATTTCCTGTTCCTTGGATGCTGCCTAACCTGCTGTGCTTTAACCAGCAACACATTTTCAGCTCAGTTATATTCTATGGAGACCCATTCGAAAAGATGAAATACATAGCAATCTAGGTTTGTTCAAAAGATAATTTCAGCTGTACGACACTAATCTTTTGGATAAATTCTGTGTCTTCTAGTCCTGCTTCACAACCACCTGATGAAGGAGCAGCGCTTCAAAAGCTAGTGCTTCCAAATAAACCTGTTGGACTATAAACTGGTGTTGTGTGATTTTTAACTTTGTTCACCCCAGTCCAACACCAGCTCCTCCAAATCTTTGGAGATTAGAACACCAAAAGGCAACTTGATTGAATTATAAAAGATCCTGAGGGGTCTTGATATGAAAATCAGATGTGGAAAAGGTGTCTCATCCTCTAGGAGAATCACGAGCTAAGTGTCAGTGTTTAAAATAAGAGAGTTGAAATCACCTAGGAGAAAGTGAGGACTGCAGATTTTGGAGATCAGAGTTGAGAATGTGTTGCTGGAAAAGCGCTGGAGGTCTGGCAGCATCCGAGAAGCAGGAGAATCGACGTCATCATCAGCCCTGATGAAGGGCTCCAGCCCGAAACGTTGATTCTTCTGCTCCTTGGATGCTGCCTGGCCTGCTCTGCTTTTCCAGCAACATTCTCTCATTTAAAATAAAAGTGTCTGCCATTTAAAACAGAGAAGAGGTAGTCCCTCTGAGGATCTTGAGACTGGAACTTTCTTCATGAAAAGGTGGTGAAGCAGTCTTTGGATATTTATGGTAGTGAGATTTTTGTTAAGTGAAAGGCTACGGGGTAGTTGAGAATGTGGGTTTGAGGTTACAATCACACCAGCAATGATCTTTTTGTTAAATGATAGAGCAAGCTCAAGGGGCCAGAATAGCTGCTCATGTATAAATATGTATGTTCATTATTAAGTTAATGAGTCAGTCTTACAGCATTCATAATTGCTTCAAGCATATGGACCTTTGGTGACACTTTACTACAGATCTAATTACTAAAGTAATTTTTTGAGTAGTGATGACTGGTTTGGATATTGGATTAATTTCAGTATAATTAAAATTAAGAATGGGAGGATTGCTTTTATGGAAGGAATAAACTACTGGGTTCTCTTCATTTAACCAATCTTTTGATTTTAAACAAAATATTTACATTGCTTGCTGTTTATAGTGCAATTGTAAATTTGTTCGTTATAAATGCAAATATCATGTTTAGTGTCCAGTAACCCTTCTGCAGGAGTTCTGAAGATGGGCCACTGGACCTGAAATATTAACTCTGTTTTCTGTCCACAGATTCTGCCAGATCTGCTGAGTTTCTCCAGCAATTTCTGTTTTAGTTTCAGATTTCCAACATCTGCAGTTCTTTGCTATTTGTATCATGTTTAACTTAATGATTTGTTTTAAGGAAATGCTCATAACTTCACTGCATTCAATGAGCAAGATATTCCTGACATTGAGATTTACTTTTTTCTGCGCTACAACCCATGGTGTTACTTATCTAAAACCCCAAAATCATTTATTCAAGTAGTAATCCAATCAACTGACCCCATCTCTTGCATATTGATTCCCGAATTTACTTGCTTATTATAGGAGATACTGTTGTCTATGGGACCTCAAGGGCTACAGTTATTATTGAAGCAAATGATGATCCTCATGGAATTTTTTCACTTGAACCTTTTGAAAAGAAAGTATTTGAAGGAATGGCCAACAATTTTACGTAAGTAGAAATTAATTTATTACTAATGGTAAAAATATGAAATTTGAGAGTAGAAGGAAAACCAACTGATGGGATTTGTATTAGCTTACATGTACCAGCAATAAAAATAAGTTACTTTGGGGTAATGTTTTTCATTTCTTATACTAGAAAACATATTGTTAGATACTTTGAATTGTGACTTTTTGTAATGGCTTTGATAACATAGATTCTATGGTTGAAATTCAAGCTGGGCCATTGTAACATCTCTCATTCTGGGATGGGGGCTATACAAGAATGTTACTTAACTTCCAAATAAGCAATGAATTTATCCAAGAGGATGGCCGTGTAGTATACCTGGAGAATGGTGGAACAGTGAAGGGGATGGGTGTGGCATGGTACTGCTGACTCAAGGGATCACAATACTCATGAAGCAGCTTTGAGGTAAACCCTGTGAGAGAGCAGGGTTTGGGGAGTTAGCAATTACTTAAGTGTATTTTTTGAAGAGGGACGTGCCTGTAGCTTCCGGGCATCCTTGCCTGCAACGTATAAGAGACAACGTTGGCTATCTTATACATTGCAGGCAAGGATGCCCGGAAGCATGGTACATTGGGGAAACTGAGCAAAAAGTGAGGTCTGCAGATGCTGGAGATCAGAGCTGAAAATGTGTTGCTGGTTAAAGCACAGCAGGTTAGGCAGCATCCAAGGAACAGGAAATTCGACGTTTTGAGCCAGAGCCCTTCATCAGGATGAAGGGCTCTGGCCCGAAACATCGAATTTCCTGTTCCTTGGTTGCTGCCTAATCTGCTGTGCTTTAACCAGCAACACATTTTCAGCGAAACCGAGCAAAGGCTACGACAACGGATGATTGGGCACCGCACAACAATCAACAGACAGGAGGGTTCCCTCCCAGTTGGGGAACACTTCAGTGGTCCAGGACATTCAGCCTTGAACCTTCAGGTGACCATCCTCCAAGGTGGACTTCAGGACAGGCAGCAGAGAAAAGTGGCCGAGCAAAGGCTGATAGCAAGTTCAGTACCCATTGGGAGGGCCTCAACCGGGACCTTGGGTTCATGTCACATTACAGGTGACCACCATTGCACTATACACACACACATACAGATACTCTTACACACACACCCTCTCACATACATGCGGACACACATACACAGAGGCAGCCACGCACACTCTTACAGACACACACTCACTCCCACACTCACACATGTACTCCCTCACAGACTTAAGACACTCTGCACTCACTACACACACATACACTTTCTCACACTCACAACCCCCAACCCAGACAGACACACACACAGACAGACAAAGACCCACATGCACACATATATTTTGTGGAGTGAATTTGTACTTGCAAGGGTACATTGTACTTTGCTCAAAAACTGCACGCATTCATGTAGAACTCTGAGCTCAAAATTGCATGAATTTACGTAAAACTCCATTATCTCACTTTTTAGATTAGAATCAATCTAAACATCATGGCATAGACAGAGAACACAGGGGGCCAACACCTTCAACATATTGTCTAGCTATCACCATTGCTAACAGCTAACCCGAGAATGCAACTTTTTAAAAAAAAGGTTTTGTGATTTACACATGAAAGAAGTGAAACTATCACTGTATTCTAACAGATGAAAAGCTTAACAGACAATCAGTTTTTCAATGTATAATTTCAGTTACATCACACTGTAAATTTTTGCAATAAATTCTGTGTTAGGATTGAGCCCTCCACTATCACCTGATGAAGGAGCGTCGCTTCGAAAGCTAGTGTGCTTCCAATTAAACCTGTTGGACTATAACCCTGGTGTTGTGTGCTTTTCAACTTAAGGCTAATATTCTGAGAGGTGGTTAGCTGAGATGCTTAAAGAGTGGTACAATATCACTGAAGTCATGGGACCAATCTCTGTACCGAACAGTGTGCTTGTTCTAAAAGATGTTGTATCATTTCCTCCTGTTGATTCATTTGGGATATGTGAAGCTGAAACCCATGTTTCAGTACCTAAGCAGGGGGATATTCTTCGAGCTTTGTTTGCATGTCAGCCCACGCTGCCTCAGGAGACTAAAGATCAGTAAGGGGGCAGGGGTGTGTGGGAGTAGCCAGCTTCGGAGCCTGACTAAGTTGACCATTAATAGGTATATGCAACAGGTAGATGTGGTTGTGGGTGTCATGTGACTGTCCCTTCATTTTCAGTCATGTGTGTACCCAGCTGTTCTGCTCGAGGCAGCCCATTGTGACTGCTTGAATTCTTAAGACCTTCTGTGACTATTGGGTTCTGGGTTCAAGTCCAATTTCAGGACTTGAGCACAAAACCCAAAGTCGATGTTCCAGTGCAGTACTGGCAGTATGCTGCATTGTTGGAGTTGAAGTCTTTCAAAGGGATGTTAAATGTAGGTCCCATCTACTTCCTTTGAGTTAATGTAAAAAATCCATAACACTGTCTGCCCTTATATGTTGTGCTTCTTTTATCAATTCATTTTTTTGTTTAGTTGATATACTCAAAAGAATATGAAGGACACTTCAGGGTGTTGCTTCAGTGGCTTCACTCTTGCCTCTGAATCAGAAGGTTCTGGGTAAAAGGCCAACTCCAGGACTTCAGCACAAGTAAGGTAGACATTTTAGTGGAGTTCTGCATTATTGAAAAAAATCTGCTCTCAAGGGAAATAACACTTGAATGTCCCTTCAAGAGCTGGTTCAATAGGATATTTTTATTTAATACACAAAGTATGAGGTACTAATTGATAATTGTAGTGGTGTGTTGTAGGATTAGGTAATAGACATTTCTAATGTCTCACTTTGAGTAAATCTAAAATTGAGTAATGAATGACTTCTGGTCTCCTCCTTCGCTAACTGGCTAAAAGAATTTTCACAATTCTCTGGCTTTCAACGCTTTTGATTCCGATCTTTGTAATTCCACTGTCAGCAAGCAAATGTGTTGCTGGTCAAAGCACAGCAGGTTAGGCAGCATCTCAGGAATAGAGAATTCGACGTTTCGAGCATAAGCCCTTCATCAGGAATAAGAGAGAGAGAGCCAAGCCGGCTGAGATAAAAGGTAGGGAGGAGGGACTAGGGGGAGGGGCGATGGAGGTGGGATAGGTGGAAGGAGGTCAAGGTGAGGGTGATAGGCCGGAGTGGGGTGGGGGCGGAGAGGTCAGGAAGAGGATTGCAGGTTAGGAGGGCGGTGCTGAGTTGAGGGAACCGACTGAGACAAGGTGGGGGGAGGGGAAATGAGGAAGCTGGAGAAATCTGAATTCATACCTTGTGGTTGGAGGGTTCCCAGGCGGAAGATGAGGCGCTCCTCCTCCAGCCGTCGTGTAGTTGTGTTCTGCCGGTCAACAGAAGAATGCTAGGTTAATGTCAGACGCTGTGGAGGCAGACAGGATCAGCATCAGTCAGCTGACAGGTTTGTGTGAAGTTCAGTGCTAAATTTGAAATTGAAACTGTTGAATGTTACCTGAGCAGCAGGTGCTGGCATCATGAATATCTGCAAACATTTTCCAAGATAAGGAGAGATCAGTGAACAGCTTCACAGTTTTTGGCCACTGTCTGTGTGACTTCAGTGGCCCAATTCAAGAGAACCAGAGAAAGAAATTTTGGGATAGTTTCTTTTAGGAGTTAGAAGAGATAAATGATAATGCCAAGTATGGTGATCTGTGATAATAGTTACACAGATCTGGAACCTAGCATAAGTAGCAAGGTTGTGAATTCATCTTCAGAATACAGTCTTCTCTCCTGTTGACAAGTTATAATCGTTTTAACTGTCTTTACTTAGACATTGCTCCTGTAGATGGCAGGGTGCGTAGCAATCTGTGATGCCAGGCAGAGCTCTGATGAGTCCTTTGAAATTCTAATTTTTTTAGTCAAAACTAACTGAAAATCATAATTTCAAGCTTTTCTTTTTCCTGTTTGTTTTATTTAACACTTCTGTCGTTGATGAAGTAACTTCTGTCAACTCAAAATCATAAACAGTGAAGTACATCTGATTTAAAACATCATTTTCCTTTCGTTTTTGTTATTTTGCCTACAAACAGGATTATAAGACAGCGAGGAAAATTTGGCAATGTCTCTGTTTCATGGCAGCTGTTCAGTAATGATTCTCTTTTGGAACCTGGGGAAGAGTTTTTAGAAACGACTGGGATGGTCCTGTTCACAAGTGGGGAACATGCCCGTCCCATAACACTTTATGCACTTGCTGATGGGACGCCAGAATTCAGTGAAATGTATGTTCTGAGGTTGCTCAATGTTTCAGGTATGTGTTTTACTTGGAAAAATAAATTTATACTGAGTATACCAGCTGGTTTTCGACAGCAAGTTGACCTCTACCTCTCTCACAAATGCCTTCAGTTGTGTTCAATGGCTGCCACAAACTAATGTTTCAGGAATGCTTGTTGATGTATTGTTCTATTTTATATATTGTCAAGAAACTGCAGTGCCGTTTTGCGATAGTTTTATAATCATAAAGATCTGAAATTTATGGTTGCCTGTAAATGAAATTATGTAAAGTACCTTTTTTTTGGAACACATCAAATTTCATACTTCTTGCTGCTTCCAGAGTTTTTCTCAAAGAACTGGAAAAAGATATTTTTTTTAAATACACTATGCTATATCATGTTAAAATATTAAATGCATTTGTAATAAATTCTTTCGTTTATTATATTAAAATAATTTTAAATAATAAGCTCATTTCTCTACTTAAGTAATTGAAAGAGAAAATCCACATGTATTGATTGTTTTATAATTATAACACAGGCTCGCAACACGTAAAATTTGACCTTTCCTGTTCGTTTTGGCGATGAATGATTCTTGTTGAACAAGCCTTAGATTCATAGTTGAAACAATTACTTGCCGTAGCAATTAAAAAAAAAATGCATGTCTTTGCTAGAGTTACAATAGTCTTAGATTTAAAAGGTACTATAATCTAAAATAGAATTTGACACTAGTCCAGAACAATAATTTTGGAAAGATTTATCAATTTCTTTTTGTTAACTCCATAGGAGAATTCCCTGGTTCTGGTGCTAAGTTATCAAATGGCAGTCTGAGCACAAATGTTGTGATTCCATTTAATGATGATCCTTTTGGAGTTTTTGTTCTGGACCTAGAAAGCCAAGACAGGGAAGTTGCAGAAGACATCCTTTCAGTTGATGATATGTCACATATTACAAACTTTACTATTCTGCGACAAAAAGGAACATTTGGGGATGTTCGAATTGGATGGGAGATACTGTCCAATGCATTCAGGCATGGATTGCCTGAAATGACAGATATTTTACTGGTTGGAACTTTTCCCAACTCTGTTGAATTACGACCTCATTCAAGAAGACATCACACCGGGACAGATGCTCTCTACTTTAGTGGAGCAGAAGGTGTTTATGGAACCATTAACCCAGAATATCATCCAAGGATAAATAATACACATACAAATTTTACATTATCTGCATGGGTGATGCCTAATCTCTACACTGATGGATTTATCATCTCTAAAACAAACATCAATGGTAGTATTTACTATGCCGTGAAAGTGATGACTAATGAATCTTCTGTGTCACTAATGTTCCACTATTCTGTTTTGGGGTCAAATACTACTCATGTTGCCACAGTAACAGCATTGAATCAGATTGAAGAAAAGACTTGGATACACATTATCATCATGGTATATGGTGGGATAATTGAATTTTATTTGGATGGGACTCAACTTCCACCTGGCGTTAAGAGGCTTAAAGGAGAAATAATTGCAGATGGTAAGTGTTCACAACTAAGGATAATTTAGTGGTGCCTATGGATTGCCAGTTTTTGCTCCAAGCAACTTGGTTATCAGTAACAAATCACCAGTCTGTAAGAGGCGGTGGTGTTTTTTCCAGGAGTTCTGCATCAAAACAAGTAGTTTGGAATACATTCTTTCATGACAGCGAGACTTCTGGTGACAGTTTGAAGGTGATTGTCCTTAATGGCTAAAGTCGTAATGTCCATCTTCTCTGAACTGTCTAAGTGTCTATAGAACCCCACATGTGGAAAAATACTGTCAATCAAAAAGTTAAAATGATATTTAGTCAGGCAAATGAGATCAAACAAAAGCTCATTAACTCAACATTTCTCAGAAGGTGGAGAAAATCTGTCTTTTAATGTATATTTTTAATACACAGAATCAGTTATTTATCATTATTGATTCATTGTATTTGTTAAAGTATTTTTGTGATATTTTAGTTAAAGAATACATCAGTGGATGAGGACAAGCAGCTCTTTGATTAGATTAGATTCCCTACAGTGTGGAAACAGGCCCTTCAGCCCAACAAGTCCACACTGACCCTCCGAAGAGTAACCCACCCTCGTCTGAGGAATGCACCTAACAACCATGGACAATTTAGCATGGCCAATTCACCTGACTTGCATAATCTTTGGAATGTGGGAGGAAACCAGAGTACACAGAAAAAACCCACGTATATACAGGGAGAACATACAAACTCCACGCAGACAGTCACCCAAGGCTGGAATCAAAGCTGGGACCCTGGTGCTGTGAGGCAGCAGTGTTAACCACTGAACCACCATGCCACTCTGACAAAGAGATTTACTGTTGGCTATAGCTCTCATTTCTTCATTCTTCTTAAGCAAAACTTCTTGATGTTGATATAAAATGAATTATTTCTATAGTTCAGAGAGCTTTCCTTCTGGCAGGTTCCAAGTTAAAATTGTTTAAAACACTGCCACATACTAATGAAATTGGAATAAGGAGATAGTTCAGATAAACTAATGGCTGAGGAGATGGTGCAGTGGGCAAGGATTTTGGATCTTTGGGATCTCTTCTGGGACAGAAAGGCCTATTGAAAGGGGATGGGTTTCACCTGAACTGGAAGGGGGCCAATATCCAGGTGGGAAGGTTTGCTCGTGCTATTCAGGATGCTTTTATGCTAGAAGAGAGGGTGGGTGGGGAGTAATAGTGAGAATACAAAGACAGATGTGGATGTTTCTGAAATAAATAAAAAAAGAACACATTAATTAGAAAAGGCAGGCAAGAACAGTGAGAGAATGAGGTAACTCTGAAGAATTCCACTGCATTTATTTCAATACAAGGGATCTTACAGGTAAACCTAATGAACTCAAGGCATGTATTGGAACATGTGATTGGGATGTCATAGCTATTACAAAAGCATTAGGAGAGACAGGACTGGCAGCTCAATATTATGGGGTTTAGATACTGTAGGAAGGATAAACAGGGAGGCAAGAAAGAAGGGGAAAGACATTTTTGATTAAGGAAAATGTTAGTGCTGTACTTAGGATATTTCTGAGGGATCATCCAGTGAAGTTACATGGGTGGAACTCAGAAATAAGAAGGGGATGATCACCTTGATGGGATGTACTATAGGCCCCCAAATAGCCAGAGGCAAATTGAGGAGCAAATAAGTAGAGAAATCTCAGATATATGTAAGAATAATAGGGTTGTCGTAGATAAGGGATTTTCACATGACATACAAATATTGGGACTGCCAGAATATTAAGGGCTTAGATGGTGAGAAATTTGTTAAATGTGTTCATGAAATTTTCTTTCTCAATATGTAGATGTACCTACTAGAGAAGGAGCAAAACTTGACCTCAGCTTGGGAAATAAGTCGGGGCAAGTGAAGAAAGTGTTAGTCGGGGAGCACTTTGGGACCAGTGATCATAATCCTGTTAGTTTTAAAATAGTTATGAAAAAGAACAGGCCTTATGTGAAAGTTAAATTTCTTAATTGGAGTCGGCAAGTTTTGATGGTGTGAGACAGGAACTTTCAAAAGTTGATTGGGGTAGTCTATTCACAGGTCAAGAACTGACTTACATATCGGAGACTTTCATGAATGAAATAACGAGTGTTCGGAGGCGTTATATTCCTGTTAGACTGAAGGGTAAGGCTTGTAATGGTAGGAACAATGGATAAATAAGGATATTGATGCTTTAGTCATTAACAAGAATGAGTCATATATTAACTCCTGACAAATGGTGTCAAGTGCATTTCTTGAAAAGTATAAGGAGTGGGGCATTCTAAAGAGAGAAATGAAGAGGGTAAAAGGGGATATGAGATACCCTAGCAGATAAGGTTAATGATAATCTGAAGAGATTCTACAAGCATATTAAGAGCAAAAGAACAACTACAGAAAAAATTGGGTCCCTTGAAGATCAACGAGGTCAGCTATGTGTGGAACGCATTGAGATGGGAAAGATACTAAATGGATATTTTGCATCATTCTTTACTGTGAAGGAAGAAATGGAGGCTAGAGAACTTGGGAATGTAAATATTGATGTTTTGAAAAGAGTTCACATGTCAGAAGATGAAGTGCTGAAGGTCTTCAAAAAACATTAAAGGCGGATAAGTCTTTGGGACCTGATCAAGTGTATGCCAGGACGTTGTGGGAAGTTAGGGAAGAAATTGCGGGGCCCACAGCAGAGATATTTGTACTATTTACAGACATGGATCAGTTGCCAGATGACTGGAGATTGGCTAATGTTTTGCCTTTATTTAAGAAAGGCTGTAAGGAAGAGCCTGAGAACTACAGACCTGTGAGCCTGTGAGAGTGGTGGGTATGCTGTTGGAGGGGATTCTGAGAGATAGGATTTACATGTGTTTGAAGAGTCAAGGACTGATTAGGCATAGTCAACATGGCTTTGTCCATGCAAAATTGCATCTCACAAACTTGGTTGAGTTTTTTGAGGATGTAATCAAAAAGGTTGATGGGGCAGAGTGGTAGACATTATCAACATAGACTTTATTAAAGCCTTTGACAAAGTTCTGCATGATAAACTGATTAGTAAAATTAGATCACGTGGGGTTCAGGGAGAGCTTTCCAATTGGATGCAAAATTGGCTTGATGGTAGGAATCAAAGGGTGGTAGAGGAGGGTTGATTTTTGAACTGAAGGCCTGTGACCAGCAGTGTTCCACAAGGATCTGTGCTGGGTACACTGGTGTTTGTAACTTATTTGAAAGGTTTGGATGACAATATAGGAGGCATAGTTAGTAAATTTGTGGAGGACACCAAAATTGGTGATAAAGTGGACAGTGAAAAAGGCTATTTAAGATTAGAAAGGGATCTTGGTCAATTGGACCAGTGGGCTGAGAAGTGGCAGATGGAATTCAATTTGGATAAATGAAAGTATTTTGGAAAAACAAACAAGGGCAGGATTTATACAGTAGGACCCTGGGTGATATTGTCGAATAGAGACCTCAGGGTTCAGGTACATAGTTCTTTGAAAGTTGTGTCACAGGTAGATAAGGTGGGTAATAAGACTTTTTGCACATTTGCTGTCATTGCACAGACCATGAAGTATTGCATTTGGGATGTCATGTTGAGGATGTACAGAATGTCGGTGAGGCCACTTTTGGAGTGCTGTGCACAGTTCTGGTCGCCATGCTGTAGGAAGGATATTATTGAATTGGAGAGCATTTAGAAAAGATTTATCACGATGTTGTCGGGGCTGGAGTATTTGAGTTGTAAGGATAGGCTGAATAGACTGGGACTTTTTTCACTGGAGCGTGAAAAGTTGAAGGTTGATCTTGTAGAGGTATGTAAAATTATGAGGGGCATAAGTAAGGTGAATAGCAAAAGTCTTTTCTGTCGGGTGGGGCAGGTCAAAACAAGAGGCCATATATTTAACGTGATGGGGAGGGGCAACATTTTCACACGGAGAGTGGTTGGATGTGGAATGAACTGCCTGAGGAAGTGTGAGATGCAGGTACAGTGACAACATTTAAAAGGCACATGGACAGGAATATGAATAAGAAAGGCTGAGAAGGATATAGGCCAAATGCAGGTAAGTGGATCGAGTCAGTTTGGGAATGGACTGGTTGGACCGAAGGGCCTGTTTCTGTGCTGTATAATTCATTGACTCTTTATTTGCATATTTACAAACATGTGGGTGAATGTTTTTCTGAGGAGTTGCAAGCAAGTGCAAATTTTTACTCTGCTCATTTTTTTTTTCAGAAATGAAAGTGCTCTGCAGATGAGTTTCTGATCAGGGCTCCTTCAGCAAGGCAGAGGGTAGTTCCATTCTGACAGCTCACTTGTAGGGCAGAATGGTTGGAGTTGGCAATCCTGCTCTCTTTTTCACACCAGTCTGCTGCCATATTTCATAACTTCAGGGTCCAGCATCCTAGACTGCTCCTTTGAGAGGTCCTGTGAAAGGTTAAACACATAAAGAAAGTGTAAGTTTCGAGTGTTAGATTGGTTGGGTGCTGGGTGGCCAGAAGTAGGATGCCTTGTGGCTAGAGTGCATGGCAGAAAAGGGATCATGTAAGTGATGGAGAGGTTAGAGTAGAGTGGCATAGGCAGGAGATGTTGGATCTGGTGCAGAGCACTGGGGTAGGAGTGCCTTGTTGTCGGGTGCATGGTGTGGGGGTAGGGGTCTGGTTACAGAAGCGATGGACTCAGGTATGGAGAGGATGGGGATTCTGGTCCTTCTCCTTCCCCTCTGTCAACAGCTTAAAAAAGACATCAAGTTTGAAATGGTTTCCCTGTCCACAGATACTGCCAGACATGCTGAATTTCACCAGCATTTTCTATTTTGATTTCAGATTTCTTACACTCACTGTATTTTGCTTTTATTTGAGCAGGCCAAGTGTACAGCTTGTCTTCCTGTTTGTTTAAAGTGTCCTGTCTTCCATATGAGGAGCCACTACCGACAGCTCTGCCCTCTGCTAGCTTTGAGAGAGAGTCCAATTCCTCAATGTCTAGCTGGTGAGTCACCACAGGCAGTGATTCATACTGGCCAATACTTTTCATCCAGGCGGTCTGTTGTGCAGCTACATTTTGACCAATGTGGCAAGTAAAAGAGAGGCCAACAGGCGATCCATTGCCCACAAGGCTCATGACCTTTCATACAACTCATGCATATGTACGGCAAGCAAATAAGAGGCTGATAAGTGCAAAGTAACCTTTGCACCACATAACTGACAGGCTCTGACCATCTCCAATAAGAGGGAATATA
Source organism: Hemiscyllium ocellatum (assembly GCF_020745735.1). Lineage (NCBI taxonomy): Eukaryota > Metazoa > Chordata > Chondrichthyes > Orectolobiformes > Hemiscylliidae > Hemiscyllium > Hemiscyllium ocellatum. The sequence goes on from NC_083402.1 coordinate 51,881,841, forward strand.
TCTGTTTTACATTAACAATTTAATGGAATTTGCATAGTTGAATCTCTCACCATCAACATTCTGGGGTTGCCCTTGACTGGTTACTCAGTCTGACCAGCTATACAAATACCGTGGCTCCCAAAGAAGGTCTAGAGCTGGGACTCCAGCAATGAGTAATTTACTTGCTGAGTCCTCAACGCATGTCCATAAGGCCCAAGTAAGAGGTGTGATGCACGACTACTTAGATGAGTGCAAACCCAGTAACACCCAAGAAACTGAACACCATTCAATACAAAAATCAATTTGATCACGATCCCTCCTACCATTTTAAACATTAGCTTCCTCTGCTATTAGAACACAAAGTCATTCATCTGTTCCACCTACAAGATGCACTGTAGAAACTTGTTAAGGGTTCTTTAGCGTCCCCTTCCAAACTCAAAGTCACTACTTTCCCAGACACATGAAGAAATGTACAACTTGCCCTCCAAGTCCCACACCATCCTAACATGAAAATATATTGCTGGTCCTTCACTTTCACTGTTAAACTTCCAGGATTCCTCCATAACCGTACTGAGTACTGAATACTTACCCCATATTGAGTGCAGTGATTTGAGAATGTTGGCTCACTGTTGCCATCTAGGGGATAATTTCAGATGGATAATAAATTCTGGGCTTATCAGCAATGCTTACACTCCAACAGTAATTATCTTTTTGCTTAGAAAGGAAGTTTTGCTCCTACAAAAAGCATGATAGAATGCTGAACCAGGCATTTCACTGCAGTACATGATAGAGTTAGCATCAAGATTTATGGTGGCCTGCTGCATGCTGTATTTCACTACCACAAGAGGCCACCCCTTGATGCCAGATTTGCCTGAAACTTTAACTGTTTTTCTCTGCACAAATACTTTCAGACCTGCACATGTTCCTAGGATTTGTTTTTATTTCAAATTTTCACCCTTCCTAATTGGGACTGTCCGTGAAAATCTAATTTGGGTTCAATACCAGTCACTGCAATTCTGATTCCCAATTGCCAATAGCTCCTTCCCTTCCTCTGTCACTGAACAGCACAACATCAATGACTCAAAATGTAAAACTGAAAGCAACCACAAAATAAACATTCCAAATAAAGTTCCATAATGAAATCACATAATTCACATGAAAGTCACCTTATACTCCTTGCACATTCCCTCAGCTTCTGTCTTCCATCTGCCTCATTTTCTCAAGTACAATTATAGATGGACTATAAATGTTGGATTTGTCAGCATTGTCCACTTGCCAAAACGTGATTTTTTTTGAAAAAGCAAGTCATGTTACCACCCAAAATGTGGTAAAGTGCTGAAACAACCTTTCACTGCCCGGACAACTGCAGGCAAGTGACACTGCACTCATCAGGGGGTAGGTATACTCAGAGTGGGAATAAATGGGATGGTAGGCAATGACTGATGCAATATTGCAAGGCCGTTGTATGTTCTATGTTCAGCATTGTCCCAGTGACCACATCATGTTTGGGGTCCTAGCTATTCATAATGTATGTGTAGACTGAAATGAGGGAATTAAATGTATCATTCCCAAGTTTGCTGATGACGCAAAACTAGATGGTGTTGTGAGGAAGATGTAAACAGACTTCAAGGTGATCTAGACAAATTGGATGAATGGACAAACAAGTGGCAGATGGAGTGCAATATGTTTAAATGTAAAGTTATGCTGTTTGAAGACAGGAATAGAAAGAGAAGAGTATTATTTAAATGATAAGATATTGGGAATTATGAATCCTGGAGTGTCTTAGATTCCCTACAGTGTGGAGACAGGCCCTTCAGCCCAACAAGTCCACACCGACCCTCCGAAGAGCAACCCACCCAGGTGCATTCCCTTACATTTACCCCTGCACCTAACACTATGTACAAAGAAATCTTGGTGTCCTTATACCTTAGTCAAAAATAGTAGATAGGTAGATGCGGCAAGCAACCTTGAAAGTAACTGTCATTTTGGCCTTCATTGCAAATGTATTTAAGTTCAGAAATAGGGATATGTTACTACACTTATACAACAACTTGGTGTGACCATGTATAAACTATTATGTTCAGTTTTGGTCTTCCTACCTAAGAAAGAGTGTTCTTGTCATATAGTCAGTTCTGCTATAATGTGGTAGTTCCATTCTCGTGCAATTCCGTATTATAAGAAAAAAACGTGCAATAGCAGCACCATTTAAACTAATAGGGTCAGAATCATGTTATAACCAATACATGCTTTCAAAGTTTGTGCTGTAGAAACAGTGTGCTCACTTTGCCAACTGGATTCTGGTGAATTTGCATTAATGAAGTGCACATTATAAGCAGAATGACCTGTACAGCAGAGGTTCACTAGATTGATACTGAGAAAACTGAGACTGCCCTATGAGGAAAGATTTGTTTGACTGGACCTGTATTCACGCCAGTTTAGAAAAATTGGAGGGGACCTATTTGAAATGTGTAAAATTGCTACAGGATTAAACAGACTAGACACAGTGAAGATGTTTTCCTGACTGGGGATCTAGAACCAAGGATAGAGTATTAGGATACAGGTTAGACTATTAAGGGCTGAGATGAAGAAAACTTAATTCAGTCAAAGAATAATGAATTTCTGGAATCCTCTACCACAGAAGACTTTGGAGTTAAGTAACTAAATATAATCAATAAAGAGACACATTTTGAGATTTGAAAGTCTTCAAGGCATATGGGGAGAAAACATGAAAATGGTATTGAGATAGAAGTCTTATCATCTTGAGTGCTGGAATAGGCTTGAGGGTTGAATGATCTTTCCCTTATATTTTCTGTGCTGTATGTTCTATGTTCATCGCTGTCCCAGTGACCACATCATGGCTGGTAGAAAGTTGCTGAAATTCATTGAAGGAGACTAGAGATGGCATTGCATCGTGATCTTGAGCAGCTGTGGACCTGGAGCTACGGACTACACAATTTTATTTTTAGGAGCATCTACCTGGGTAGTTAGCTGATTGTTACTGCCAATGAGATGGGTACTGGCAGATTGTCAGTGATGCCTTGAGCATTGGGAAAGGACAATGGGGTCATGCTCCATTGAGCCAATGCCACGCCTCCACAATGGAGTCTCAGCAATCCAAGCAAATTTTTGGAGGACAGATTGCTATAGTGACCTGCAGGACCTGTTGTAAAGCTCTGATGAGAGTAGTTTGTGTTTGTGTGGCAGCAGACTGACCTTCTGAGTCTGCCTGAGCATCCACTGCAGCACTCTGGTCTGTTGTTAATACACAAGTAGAGGTTACAACATGGTCCATCGAATGTGACATCGTATTTGGATCTAACAGTGTGCAAACAAAATAAGATCCTGTTTTGGTACTTGAATGAATATTGTACAAGCTCTGCACAGAACTCTGTTGCTGGTGGTCTCTTCCATGATCTTTGATATTGAGTGCAAATTTCCTGGCAAGCTTGCCAATGGTGCATTTCATTGTGCAAGCACATCACCATTCTTCTTGCAGATTCAGTAATTTAATGGTAATATATATTTATTTAAAATTCTAATATGCTTTGCTAGAAATTTGACTTGGGCAGTAGCACAGTGTTGCAAGTGTTGGATCTCTTTTCTGTACTCCACCTCACGTTCAACTTGCATTGCAGTTAATATTCTTGAATAAATAACCCACATTTTGCAAATCCTGTTTTAAAATCATTTTAACTTGCTCAAAGAAAATATGCTGTATAATTTTGTAATTTCATTGGTGGGCATTAGTCAGTTCCTACCAAAATCATTTCATTTACTCTTAAGAAAAAAGTTAAAAGATAATAGGCGAGTGCTTGTGCATCGAAGAGGATGAGTGGAATTATAAACACCTTCATAAATCAGTGTAATGTTATAGTGTTGGCCTGAGTGTGACAAATCAGCAGAGCCTAGTTTGGGCAAATTGAATCTTGAAGTAATATAAACCCACATACGTGTAACCCACATATGTTTAAAACTCGCTGATATTCTGTACTGTTTAGCTGATTCCATCCAGGTGATGTCGATATTTCTCATTGTACTCTCTAACTTTTTTCTCTGCCAGTGCTAATGCTTTCGTTATCTGATTTAACCTGCAGTAAGTTCTTCTTTTGTACATTAGAAAACATAAGATAAAATTAATTTAAACGACTGTCTATTCTGTAAAATGTGGTTTACCCTATTTCTGTGGAGGTCTTGAAATCTTTGCCATTCTTATGTATAACTCATACATTAAGTTTAAAAAAGTTTGCAGATTTGAACAATCCTATAATAATCAACCTTTTGTTGAAAATGATAATTAGATTTGAAAATAGTTCTATATTCTACAATTATTTACAACACTATTCTATATCTCTAGGCCCTGGTGATTTAACTGTTGGGGCAGATGCTGATGGAATGAACAGGTTTGCAGGACTCATGCAAGATGTGAGACTATATGGTTGCAAACTGAACCGAGCAGAAATCCATGAAATTCATGCTACTCCGGCAAAGGCTGATCTGCATCCAATATCGGGATACCTCGATTATAGACATGGTGAAAAAAGGAAATCATTTATTGTTGCTGCAAGGGATGACAGCGAAGAGGAAGGGGAAGAAATTTTCATATTAAAAGTGACCACTGTGCATGGTGGAGCCAGAATATCACAAGATAATACCACAGCCACGCTACGTGTACAAAAAAGTGATAATGCTAATGGATTGTTTGGTTTCACTGGGACCTGCATTCCACAGGTAAAATTCATATTTTCATGTTGCTGAAAATGAACCTAACAACTTAAGGCAATTTCAAGTGCAAGATTTTAGTTGAGAGCCATGAAAACTGAGACCTTTATATACCATAGAACGCAAAAGCTTGTAGGTTAGGAAAAAGCCCTCCTGGTAATTGTGCATCTAAGTCTTCTCTGTTAACATTATCTCAATCTATTCCCACTGGGCTGCCATAACCGCCATGAGCATTAAGAAGCAAACAGTGTACCAGTTGTACTTTCGCAAGTTTGCTGTCTTCTACTTAACTACTTTGTGTGACAACCTATTGCATGCTGGAGCAGTTTCAATAAATAGAAAAAGTACTTCCAACATCTCTTAGTAGCAGCTTAATTTGGTGACCCCAGTCATTCAATCTTCTTTCCCCTTCAAGTCCTTTCATGATTTAAGATATGCCAAAAAAGTTCTGTTTATGGTATTTTCTACAGTGCTGAAAACAAATCCATTATCTCAGGTCTCTCCTTGTAATTAAAGACTTTCTTAAATTTTATATCATCATGAGAAGTGGGGGTTTGGGGAGTGGGGATGGTGCTGTAGTGTTAATGAGTTCTGGTAATTTCTCCTGTTGAAATCCTAACACAGCAGCTGTTGTAATTTAGTTAATAAATCTGAAGTCTGCCATTTCTATTGAGTTCTGTCCATATAAGCCAAAATTTGCCCTGCTTGTTACTTTACGAAATAAATACAATTTTATATTGATGTTTGAAAGCATTTGTACATTATGTTGTAGAAGGGTGTAAGGTTTAAACATAGAAACATAGACAAAAGGAGCAGGTGTAGGCCATTCAGCCTCCTAAGCCTGCTCTGCCATTCAACAGGATCAAGTCTGATTATTGTATTCAATTCCCTAATCCTGCCCTTTCCTCGTATCCCTCGATCCTTTTTGCCACGAGCAATATCCACCTCCTTCCTGAAAACACATAATGTTTTGGCTTCAGTCACTTTTTGTGGTAGTGAATTCCACAGGCTCACACTCTCTGGATAAAGAAATTTCTCATCATCTCTTTCCTTATTTGAAAGAGTTAATGCTGAGGAATGCATTCAGTACCACCTAAGGTGATGATATCATATGGATTTGGGTGGGTGAACAGAGTTGGATCTTGAAGTGAGGCCTTCCCTCATATTAACATAACTTGTACCTAGTCACTCTTATGTGATAAACTACATCATCATGTTTAAGACCAAAGCTTTTTCTCATTAGCCTACCAGGTAGTTTTTCTCTGCCTTATTCGACCAAGTAAATCCTGTAGATCCCCACCAGGAAAGAAGGTAATGGAAGCAAATCCACCAAATGGCTTTTACACTATGATGAACTGTGGTTAGGATTCATCCTGTAAAATAGCCACTGTGTTCATTTTTCATATGCAATCAATTAATTAATCAAAAATTGCATTAAGTTTGTCAAACATGCATGGTTTTCTTCAATAAATAATTTACCTCATTCAACCTGACATGCTTAAATGTTATGATATGGATTATAAGGTATCAAAGTCTTTGGATACCTTGAGAATTCAGCCTGGAAGCCACTTTTGGCCGACCAGACATCATATTTCCGTAGTTGGCAACAAAAATTATTAGTGTCAAAGACAATTGATATTTACAGGATTGATTGTCAACAGTTAAAAATCACACAAAACCACCAGGTAATAGTCTAACAGATTTATTTGGAAGTACTAGCTTTCAGAGTGCTGCTCCTTCATCAGGTAACCTGAAAAAGGAGCAGCACTCTGAAAGCCTGTACTTTCAAATAAACCTGTTGGACTATAACCTGGAGTTGTGTGATTTTTAACTTTGTCCATCCCTGTCCATCACCGGCACCTCCACATCATGTCTTACAGTTCATACTCTTAATTTCCTTTATGGGGGAATGAAACATGATTGAAGACTTTTTCTTTCCAGATTGCAAAGACCATCTTTTATTCTCTGTTAGAACAGCATGGTGTCACTTATTTCCTCATGGGTGGAGCCTGTTATTCACACCGAATACAAATATAAACCTGTTACCAGATCTGTTACTCAGTCAGCAGTTGGGGGACACTCTTGCTGCACAGTGGCATTGGAACATTAGTTCTAGAAGTTCAAGTCCTGAGAGTTTGCCTACTAGTTAAAATGATAATTGGCTAATTGGCCCATAGCTGCTTACTTTATCATTTTCTAATTTATTGATAGAATGTTTCCTGTTCTCCCCTCCAGTTAAATACCAGATGTTTAATTTGCAAATCCCTTGAACCACCGACCAATAAATTTTGTTTTTCTCTTGCAGACGTCTGAAGAGGGATCTACAATCTCATGTGTTGTGGAAAGAACAAGAGGATCCTTGGATTATGTTTATGTGAATTACGCTATCTCACAGATTGAAAGTGACGACAGCAACATTAGTGATTTTGTCAATTCCACTGGTACTATTACCTTTGAACCTTGGCAAAGCTCAGAGGTAATGATAAATCTAAGCACCTGAAAATTAATTTTAGATGCTAGGGTGGGGAGCACCTTAGAGAACTAATAGGTGGAGCACTGTAGCTGCAATTTTTAGACATGTTATCTTGAATTTCTTACCTTGTAATATATCAGAGAACCATAACAGCTGGAGACCAATTGTCATGGCAATTTTGAAAAAGCCCCTGAAATGATCATGAAGTCTGATGTACGGCCTAATTACGCTGACATGATGCTCAAGAAACGGTGATCTTCAAGCTCCACTAGCTTGTGCATCTGTAATGTGGGTGACAAGTAATCATTTGAATGCAGTTCATTCATTCTGGAACAGTATGAAGTTGATTGCCTTGCACTTTGAGCTGGTGAAGGGCTTATGCCCGAAATATTGACTCTCCTGCTCCTCAGATGCTGCCTGACCTGCTGTGCTTTTCCAGTGCCACACTTTTTGAGCTATTGGGGGAGTCAATTAAACTATTAAAAAACATGAAGTAATTTCAGGAGAAAGAAAGAAAATCTGGAAAATTCCTTTTGATCTAATTACCTTCAGGCATTGATTCTTTCAATTCTTCATGGAGGGTTTTTTATGTTGAATTTATGACATGACCTTACTTATTGCATAAGGTAGATTCTTTGTTTCAGTTATTTTGTTTCTTTCAAATTCTGCTGTATAATTTTATTTAGAATAAATAGAAAATAAGACTTGGATTTCAACAGGATATTTTCTGATAAGCCATGGATGGTTCATAATTTTTCTTGATCATCTTTTTTACCAGCTGTATCATTTGTTGTCTCAATTCTGATTTTGGTGCTTTTGCTTTTTATGAAGGTTTTGAACGTGCATATTGTAGATGATGACTTGCCTGAGCTTGCTGAACACTTCATCGTTTCTCTGGTTTCTGCAATTTCTGGAGATGGTAAAACGGGCTCCACTCCAACTAGCGGAGCCAGTATAGACCCAGAGAAGGCCAGCACTGAAATCACTATAAAATCCAGTGACCATCCAAATGGTAATTATGCAATTAAAATATTAATGCTAATGCCTATATTGTGATTAAAAATTAATTACTAATTAGGATTGTGTAATTTGAAAATATTCAGGATCCTGATATACTAAGGCTTTCGCATTTGAATTAAAAATTCTTCTTGATGTTTGCTATACAGCCTTCCATGGTGTCAAAGTGATGTTGTAGAAGCAACTTCGATGCACTATTAAGCTGATGATTTCATGTTGGGTGTTTGTGTTTATTAGTTATTTGCTGCATTAATATTCAAGTAGAAAAGAGTCCATATTTTGAGTTTAACACATAATCACGCATGTGAGGTTACTAGTTCTGGTTTGAAACTGGTATTGCTTTACTTTGGCTAAGTTCTGACAGGCAAGTAGTTCTAATAGTTTCTCGTTTTCATAGAAACCTGACTTGGTATAAGTGGCATGGGAAAAACAGGAAGAGCTGGAAAACACCTTTCTAATAGGTAGAGTGCCACTTTTCTTGATGTGTAAGAAAAGTTGCCATAGTCCTGGAGGACAATGGGGCTGTTCTTTCATGATAGAGGGAGAGCTGGTGATGGTTGAATCTGAGGGTTAGCTGGCCTCATGGGAGGGATGAGGTTGAGAAGATGGGATTTTCATGGTGACTTCAGGTAGTCCTGGATTTGAGCCCGTGCTGTTGATGTCACTCTGATTTAGCAGTGGTCCATCTAACTAAGCTAACCAATCCCACAATGCAATACAATGTGTAATGAAGGCAGTACAGCAACCACAACAGCTGGAATTGAGCTGCTGAAAGGTCTCAGACTGGAGAAGAGATGATGTAGCTGTATCTTCTCCTTCATAAAGCTCTGCATTTTTAATGTTGGTTCTTGTCCAAGTAATTGCTGTCCTGAGGAAAGGGATAATCAGAAGGTAACTGAATGGGCAGTGTCACTCTTAGTGATAAACTGGTCCACAAGATTTTAAAAGTAACTACCACATATGATAGTTAGTGAGGGTGGAGGACATTGGATAGAGGAGCTTAATGAGATTGGATAAAATAAGTTGGGAGTTATCTTCATGTTGTCAAGACTGAGGAACATTATATGGTTTGCCAAAGCAGTGTGCAGCCCCAAAGTGTTGTATATATTCCAACTAAAACTGATGAAAATTACCTAAAACTAGTTGGTCACCGGAGATGCTGAAGTTTGAACTCGTTAACTTCAGGGGTTAAATTATGGTGGTGTTTTCAAAAGCATTGAAAGGGATGTGAGAATATTAAAATTAAGAATTAACTTGCATTAATATAACACTTTTAAATCCTTTGGAAACCCCAAGGTATTTCATAGCCAATGATTTACTTGCGATATGATCACTCTTGTTGAGATGACAGACTCATCTGTCAGTTTAGGAAAGAGTAAGGTCACAAATGGTAAAGGTAACAATGAGTTAACCTGTTTTGCTGCATTGGCTCAGGGTTAGTCAGGACATCTGGAGACCCTTGTGCGCATGAGTAGTGCTGTGACCTCATCGTATTATATATTATAAGGCTCATTACATTATTCTGTAAGATGCTTAATTGATCATGCAGTGCTTCCCAAAGGTAATAGCGCGGTTTATGTTAGTGGGGATTTAACTCCACAACCCAACATTATATGCTTGAGAAGCAGCAGTGCTGAATTATGTTTGTACAGTAATTGCATAATATCCTTCAACCAAGTGCTTCCCATTTGTGTTTGCTATCTAGTGCTTAACTGAGTAATGCATAAATAACTCCACACTGTTTAAAACCAAGCCTACAACTGGGCAAACGACAAAAAAAAATCAAACCAAGAATAACTGAAAGTACACCACAGATCAGACAGAGTTAAAGGGTCAGATATTACTGCTTTGGGACATTTTGATGGTGTCTGCTGTTGGGTAGGCTTATCTTTGTGTGCTTAGGTTTGTGTGATAAGTTGCTTGAAGTACTTTGGTTATTCATGTCACAGGAAGGCAAATAGGATATCTGGGGTCTGACTGAGTAAAACAAGTCATTGTGCATATCCAAAACTAATCAGATGGAAGGATTTTGGCATTTACAATCAAGGACAGAGGATCAGAATAAATGGATTAAATATCTGTCAGGTTCAGAAAGAAAGGAGAGGAAACATTTGTGACAGAAGTAAAATCAAGAGGCAAAATAAAAGGTGTAGTTCTGTGATTTGACATCTTTAAAGCTTACAACAAATACATATTTCTTAATTAATTTCATTGTCAGAATGGTTCTTTGGCAGTAATTCAGCACTTATCAGATTGAGAGAAAGTTATTTGAGATTATCCCTGCTAAATCTTAACTTTCTGTGGCAGGTTTAGCTTATATCTGATTCTGGTATTTCACCCCATTTGCAAGATTTCATTAGTTATGCAGATAGCAAGAAATTGTTCTTCCAAAACTAGATGTGGCTCACTAAACAATAATTTTTGAATATTGGTATTGAACTGCAGATCTGCACCTCATGTGAAGTTGCACAATCTTTAAGCACAAATGACCGTGAGTATCATTAACTTCACTGTTGTTATGTCAAATATCAGGGCTTATTTTTTAGTTGGAAGCATTTATCAAAACCGAAGGAAAACATGGTGTTCAGCATTTAAATAAAGTAACAGATCACAGGGAAGCATCAAGAAAATGAGCACATAAGAGAAAATGAATGATTTGTAAGATGCTTAAGTGGAAAACAGAAGGTTAACTTGCAGAAATGATACTAGCATCAGTACAAAAACTGGCATAATGAGAGAAATCATAGGAAAGAAAAATAATTATGAGCTTAAAGATTGAATTATTTGGGAATTGGGATGAAGCAGGTAGAAATGAAAAAAAAAGCCTCACTATGAGTTCAATGGTTCTGCAATCCAAGTGGAAGAGAAAAGAAAACAATCAGCTGACATGAACTGTGCAAATAATCTGATTGACTGTGCCAACTTAAAATGGGTTTTAACTCGGATATTGACCAATTTCTCCACTGAAATTGAAGGCATATCTATCTCAATTCAGCAACCACTTCACCATGACCCAGTTATCTATAAACAGATGTGATGTGGGGTTTGGAAAGACATTTCAAACTGGTTAAGTATTGTAAACGAGCCTTAAAGTCATCACTTATTGTAACTTCTTTTAGGTTTGTTACAGTTTTCAACACAGCTACCACCTGATGGTGTCACAATTATCCCTCCTGCACTCTCTGTACCAAGCATTAGAGTGAAGGAGGAGGTTGGTCTACTCAGATTGCTAGTTGTCCGTGCACAAGGTCTTCTTGGAAATATCCTGGTAGCATACCAAACTGTTCCTCTGACAGCTTCCAGTCCGTCTGATTATCAGGTGAGTTAAAACTACTCTTTAAATAACTTATTCTCATTAAATCTTCAACACTTTGCTCAGTAAGATTAATTATTTTATATCAACCATGTCAGAACCGTTGAGTAAAATGAAACAAAATGTCAGTGCACTGAAGACATGATCTTAATCCAAGATAATATGGTCTCAGGCCGATGGCAATATGGGTAACAACTAACTGTCCTGTGAAGTGGCTTAGCAATCTGTGGAAAAACAGCAATGAGAAAGTCACATGAGAATAAAACCAGACACATCAGCGAGCACTGCAAATGACAATGGCTCTGTCAGCCCTATTAATTCAGCAAAGTCCTCCTCACTAACATTTGGGGACTTGTTTCAGAATTGGGACAACTGTCCCACAGTCTAGTCAAGCAACAGTCTGACTGTTATATACATATATCACACATATATCAGCCCAGTCCCCCAACCTCTTTCATCTTTCTTGTTCATATCCCATTCCAACAGCAAGAGGAACCCACCAAAAATGTGGCACATTGGTATACAGTCAGGAATTGCTCAAAGACTCCTCAAAGTTGACTTTGAACTCCATGAAATCTCATAGCATCAGGTTGAACTGGGCAAAGAAGGCTTTGGCTGGTGACAACCTATCTCAGAGCTGATGAATCTGTACCCCTACATATTGGGCACTAATTTTAAAAAAACATTGAGAACAGTTAGGCCCTGGTATGTTCTGTGTGTGAGGACCTTCCCATCAAGTGTGGCTCGAAAGCACCACTAATGATGGAACTTGCTGAATTCTGAATGTCAGTCTGGATCTTCCTGGTGATAAAGAGGACCAACAAAAGAAGAAAAACCTTCTTGATTTTGTCCTGACCAAACTAACTTTGCAAGTGCATCCTTTTGTGGAGATGAAATCCTATCTATATGATGTCAACATTCTGCAATGTGCTGTGTGGCACCTACACAGAACTAAATGGGATAGACTCAGAATAGATCTAGCAGCTCCCAACTGGGTATCCATCAGATGATGCAGGCCAACATTAGTGGCCAAACTATATTCCAGCACAATTACTTGCCTCAATATCATTATTATTAGGCCAGGACAACTAACTCTGTTTCAATGAGAGTGTAGGACAGATTATGAAGAGCAGTATTGCCACTAGTCAAATTAGTAATGAGATATTAAACCCGACCAGTAGAATAAACACAAATGTAACACTAATGTATAAAAGAGCAAGGGTACAGTAAAACCAAGCCTATAGATGATCTAGCCCATCATCAATCATTGGATGAAGGCTCGAATCTATTAAGGATGAGATATACTATGATATTTTGATAATAACACTATTGTCATAGTCCCAGAGAAGCATTAGAGATGACCAGTATTGAGTTTAAAGTGAGGGGTTAAACAGCCCACACTTCAGATGGAGATAAGTTTGAGAAAACAGGATGGGATTTTAACTTTGAAGGAGAAATGCCTGTCATTGAATCGTTGGAAGCCGATATTCAAACTTTTCCAAATGTAGATATTTCTTAAGTGATAAAAGGAGCCTTTTGAATCACATTAGAAAAAATGATACAGACTGACGTGATATTTTGTAACATTTTAACTGTTTTATTACTGACAAAATACTGTAATGCATGTGAACAATGATACTGCATTGTTCAATATAATGGCCAAAATACTTTTAAAGGTTCGATCCAAAAATTCTTCAGTGCTTTAACAAAACAATTACATTATAAAAAAAGCACCTCATAGTGACAGTGAAAGTGCAATAAGATTTTATACTCTGAGTTTCAGGATGATCCCAGCACCACAGTTATCTGTTTTCTTCATGAACTCTCAAACATAGCATGCATTTAATCAGCTTCCAAAACCATGTGCCCCCAGATGAAAATACTGTATAGAAAGCAACCTGATTTCTGTCTTTTATTTAACACATTGACATCCAACCTCATTGGTGGCCAGCGTTGCACATTGGGCATTCCTGATTTGCAATCAGGTCAGAAGAAATTTGTGTGAGTTTGAACATTCAAAATAAAATTGGCTTCTCCGAAGAGTTATGTCGAATATTACCGTTCACATGTTGAAACAATGCATTTTCACCCAGATGAAAATTCAGCCCGATTTAATTGTCTCAGAAACTGGCCTAATGTCTACCAAACTGATTTTTGTGTGACTCCAACTATCCTTAGATTTTTAATGGCAATCATCATGTACCTTAGTATTTGATCAACAAAAAACCTGAAACGTTGGGCCACTGAAAGCCATCTAAATTTGAATTTAAATTGGTTTCCAGGAAACATCTGGCATTTTGGATTTTAAGCCTGGAGAACAGTATAAATACATCACTGTAAATATCACTGATGATCTTGTTCCTGAACTGCCAAATAGCTTTAAGGTGGTGCTTCTGAATTCTGAAAGAGAAGGTAAGCTCTGGTGGTCACAATTCCAGAATTGTGCATCAAAGAATATTTTCAATCCTCAGTGTTCTTAAATAGGGATCATTTTTCAACTCATTTCAAGCTAAAAGATCAAGGCAACATAATGTGAGTATGCTTTGTAACTGTGATTTGCTTTGTAATCATTTAATAGAATAAAGGCTCACCAGTTCACATATGATGAGCTTACAAAATAAACTGCTCTTTGTTAGATGTTGTGTTCTTCCTAACTATGTAAAACAAAGTGCCTCCAGCCTGTTTCATGGTGTTAAGTCCACAAAATTTTGGGAAGACTTCTGAAATCAAGCCAGCTGTGTGCTCATGGTATACCTGTTATATTTAAGTTTGTTTAAAATAATCACATTTGTCTTGCATTATATATTAATTCAGCTTATTTTCTCCTCTTCTACCCAAATTATAAATCTTTCCAAGTGAATGGAAGAGATAAATGGCAGTAGTTGAATGTGATAGGTCCTGTGATTAATGTTTCAGCTTAAAATAAAATTGCTTTATCGTATAAAAAGCTTCTGTCTGATCTTTCAGCCGAGTCAGTGGTGTGTTCTCTCTTCTTCAATGCCGTGTCTGTTTTAATGTGTGTGAATGTGGTGTGTGTTTATTTTGAAGTGGCTGAACTCTTTGGCATAGGTACCAGCGGTAGTGGTGATGGTGCAGTGGACTTCTTCCTTCCAGCTTTCCACCTTCGTGGTAAGAGCCTACCATATATCATGCATTTGTGTTCATTCAGCCTATCTAGTACTGCTTACATTTAATTCCAAAGTTACCATTACTGCCAGTGATAGGGAAGAATGGGCATGAACACTAGTGAACTCAATGGTCTTTTCACCCTTTCCATCAGTTTTACATAAAGCAACTGTATCAATTTTTAATTCATTGGAATGTTCTTGCCTTCTTATCCTTATTCTACCAGTCTCGGTTATTGAGTTCTTTTCTTTGACTGATACTTATGCATAACTAAACCTTTTGTCTGTCACCTTGTTACCGATAGAATAATTTTCCAAACCATATTGGAATACCCTGCTGAATGGAATTAATTTAACGTTTGTTAATTATTTGTCTTTCTATGAAAGAAGATGAACTGAAAAGCTACATGTTATCATAGCAGATAGATTTTTGAAATGGGGTAAATCTCACAATGTTGAGTGGTTTTGGAAAGGAATTCCATTAGAGGGAAATGGAAGGTGGCTGAAGTGACAGTGGAATGGAGGAATATAGAGTCTACAGAGTCTGAAGGATTCAGGAAAGAGAGGCTGCAGAGATGCGATAGAAAATAATCTTGAAGTTTGAAAGGAAAAGTGGAAAAAGATTATGCAGGTCAAACTCTGGAAATTGTACAAAAATTGAGAGGATGGTACATAGTGAGGAAAATAGCCTTAAATGACAGGAAGGTGCAAATTAACTGGTCAGATATGCGATCAGTGGGAATATAATTCGATCCAGTTAAGTGTGAGGTGATACATTTGGGCAGGACAAACAAGGCAAGAGAATACATGATGCACAGTAGGACCCAGGTGAGAATCGAGGATCAGAGGAGCCTTGGTGTGCATGTACCGTGATAAGGTTACATGATAGATATTTAAACTAGTTAAGAAGACATATAGAATACTCACTTTTATTAGCTAAGGCACTGAGTTGAAGAGCAGGGAGGTAATGCTCGAATTGTGTAAAACTTCTGTTAGTAAAAAATGAGGTCTGCAGATGCTGGAGATCACAGCTGCAAATGTGTTGCTGGTCAAAGCACAGCAGGCCAGGCAGCATCTCAGGACTAGAGTGTTGTGCCGAGATCTGGAATAGACTTGGGATGTTCTCCTTGGTGCAGAGAAGACTCAGGGGGACATGATTAGAGAATATACCAGAAGAAACAGGAGCAGGAGTAGACTGTTTGGTCCCTTGAGCCTGCTCCACATTCAGTAATATCAGAGCTAATCTGATGTTCCTCACGTCCACTTTCTTGCATTTTCCTTGAAACCCTTGATTCCTTGCCTACTGATCAAGAATCTATCTCGGCATTCAGTGCACACAAGGATTTAACCCTCACAGCTCCCTGTGGCAAGGAGCACCAAAGATACTCAACCCTCTCATGACCTAGGAGCATTCATGTAAATTATAGGGCAAGGGGTTTAAAGGGAAAATGAGGAAACACTTTTACAATCCAGAGGTGTTTGGAAACAGGAACGCATTGCCTCTAAGGGTGGTAGAGGCAGTAATCCTCATAACCTTTACGAAGTATCTGCATGTACACTTACAATGCCAAGGCATACAAGGCTATGGGCCAAGTGCTGGGAAATGGGATGAGAATAGTTAGGTGCTTGGTTTTGACTGGAACAGACTGAATGGACTGAAGGGCCTTTTCCTGTGTTGTAGACCTGTATGATTCTATGACATGCTGAATACATGACAAAGCTAACAAAGACGGATATAGATCTTTAATTTGATCTTGAAAAGAAACCAAACATACTCCATATTGAGGTTTTAAAAGCCTGTGGATTCAGAGAATAAAAGGAAGATAAGGAGTTTCTGCTTTGAGCTCATTCAGAATAAAGGAGTGAAATTTAAATATCATAAGTCTTAATTATAATTCTTTAAAGATCAAGAGGGAAAAGGAGCTTGCAGGATGAGAAGTACAGAATTTAATAGGAAGAAATTAACAAAACTATGGAAAGTAAAACAGTTACATCAAGTGGATAGATTGTGTTCAGAAATGAGAGAGATTACCCATAGATGTCTTTTGTCCTGTCAGTAAGTGTGATAGAGATTGTCATAGCTCTGTGCAGTTATATAAGAAGCATTCATATTCAAATAGAATTGACTTTGTTGAAGGTTAATGATTGTAGTATGATGATAATTTTGTAGGCAAAAGGAAACGTTTTTTGGACATAATATTGTCATTGAAAATATTAAGAGTTAGATTTCGGATTAGATTATACAATAGTAACTGATTTTTTTCACCCTGCTCAAACCAGAGTAACACATACTGACATTTAGAAAACTTCTGCTCTGGAACTACTTAGACAGAAGCCTCCTGTTATTAAACGGGATTCCTCATAGGCAGCAGCAGAGAGGAGCAATGTAGAAGTCACACCCCCTTTTCACAGCAGTGAGAGTGAGGAAAATGTTCAGCAATGCAGCCAGCTGCTTTGACAGCTGTTGTGAAAACCTAAGTACGTTAGAAGATGTGCGACTGTACGGCTACAGAACTAGAATGAGTGGGTGAGTGTTTAGGGTAGGTTGGGCTGGATGGTGAGAAAAGAGGTGTCCGATCTGGTTGTCAGGGCCAGAGGTTGGTGCTGCAAGGTGTCATTGGAATCCAAGGTTCATGTCGATAACTACCCATGGGTTAAAGGAAACTTTCATTCCCCAAACCTATTCCTAGGTAACTTACGTAACTTGAAATGCTCTGAATTCTTTTACATTTTTGGAAGGTTCCATATGTAGGGAATTGCCATTGGAATTTTTCATTTACTGGTGATTCCTTCTGAGTCAGTTCAGTTGGCATTTTGTACAGCATCCTGACGCGCGACTCTAATGCACACTGCTGCAGTGACCATCTGGCCATGATGTGTTTTGCTAAATTTCCAGATTTGAATTTTTAAAAACTGAATTCAAATTCTTAAATTACCACAGTGGGGATTTCACTTATTGTTGGTCAAGGCATCTGGATTCCTATAATCACATTTGATAAACATCTGAAACTTTACAAAGACCTCATTTTGACTTGCACCAGTTGAAAACAACTGTACATTTTCTTCTGACCTTATTTCGGACTTACTGGTACAATTTTTAAAGTAGACCAGGAGCTTATTTGAAATAACCTATTTGAGGGCAGATCAGAAGATCTGGTGATGGATTCTGTCCTCACTAAAATCAGTCCTATTTGTGACTTATATGAAACTGTTGAAGGAGTATGATGAAACCAGACTTTCTGCTGATATAAAGAAAGTGGGAGTGCATATTGTGGTGAGGATAGAGTGGATTAGAATAGTTAGGTGCTTGTTTTTGATTGGTGCAGGCTTGATGGACTGAAGAACCTCTTTCTGTGCTGTAGACCTCTATGACTCGATGAAGCTGTAAGAAATCTGCAAAGGGCTATAGATAGTTTGAGTGAATGGGCAAAAATGTGGCAGATGGAGTTTATTGTAGGAAAGTGAGAAACCATGCACTTTGTAATGAAGAATTAAAAATAAGGCTACTATTTAAATGAAGAGAGATTCCAAAAAAAGTGTAGCATCGAGGGATCTGGATTTTCTTGTGCATGAAACATAAAATATTAACAAGCAATAAATAAATAAGCAAGCAAATGGAATGTTCACCTCTATTATTCAGGGGTCGAAGTTTGAAAATATAAAAGACCTTTTAAAGCTGTACTGTGTGTTGGTAAAGCCACGCCTTGCATACTGTCATGTAAAGTTTTGGCCTCTGTATTTAAAAAAGCATTAGATTGCTGCTCAAAACTGATCCATAAGGCTAATTCCTTGGATGAAGATATTAATTTATCAAGAATGACCAAACTAGTTTGGAATTTGGAAAAATTAGGTATGATCTTCTTGAAATATGCAAGATTCTGAGGGGACATGACAAGGATATATTAGATTAGATTAGACTTACAGTGTGGAAACAGGCCCTTCGGCCCAACAAGTCCACACCGACCCGCCGAAGCGAAACCCACCCATACCCCTACATTACCCCTTACCTAACACTACGGGCAATTTAGCATGGCCAATTCACCTGACCCGCACATCTTTGGACTGTGGGAGGAAACCGGAGCACCCGGAGGAAACCCACGCAGACACGGGGAGAACGTGCAAACTCCACACAGTCAGTCGCCTGAGTCGGGAATTGAACCCGGGTCTTCAGGCGCTGTGAGGCAGCAGTGCTAACCACTGTGCCACCGTGCCGCCCATATGTTGAGAAATGTTTCTACTTGTGTGAATTCTCTACCCCAGAGGGTTGTGGAGCTAGTTCTCAGGTGGTGGTGAACTTCAGACTGGAGGCCTTTTTGTTATTTATGTAAATGATTTGGATGTGAACATAGGAGGCATAGTTAGTAAGTTTGCAGTTGACACCAAAATTGGAGGTGTTGTGGACAGTGAAGATGGTTACCTTAGAGTACAATGGGATCTTGATCGCTTGGGCCAATGGACTGAAGAGTGGCAGAGGAAGTTTAATTTAAATAAATATGAGGTGCTACATTTTGGAATAGCAAACCAGATCAGGGCTTATACACTTAATGGTAAGATCCTGGGGAGTATTGCTGAACAAAGAGACCTTGGAGTGCAGGTTCATAGATTCATAGTTTCTTGAAAGTAGAGTCACAATTAGATAGGATAGTGAAGAAGGCATTTGGTATACTTTATTGGTTAGGGTATTGAGTACAGGAGTTGGGAGGTCATGTTACAGCTGTACAGGACATCGGTTAGGTCACTTTTGGAATATTGCGTGCAATTCTGGACTCCCTTCTATCGGATGATGTTGTGAAACTTGAAAGGGTTCAGAAACGATTTACAAGGATGTTGCCAGGGTTGAACGGTTTGACCTACAAGGAAAAGCTGGTGCTATTTTCCCTGGAGCGTCAGAGGTTGAAGAGTGACCTTATCGAGGTTTATAAAATCATGAGGGGCTTGAGTAGGGTAAGTAGACAAAGTATTTTCCTTGGGTTGGGAGAGTCCAGAACTAGAGAGCAGAGGTTTAGGGTGAGAGCGGAAAGATATAAAAGAAACCGAAGGGGCAACTTCTTCACGCAGAGGGTGGTACGTGTGTGGAATGACCTGTCAGAAGAAGTGGTGGAGACTGGTACAATTGCAACATTTAAAAGGCATCTGGATGGGTCTATGCATAGGAAGGGTTGGGAAGGACACGGGCCAAATGCTGGCAAATGGGACTAGATTAGGTTGGGATATCTGGTTGGCATGGATGAGTTTCTCTGCTGTACATCTCTATGATTCTATGGTACAAAAGGATGGTTGAATCCTGCGGCAGATCAGCCATGATCTTGTTGAATGGTGAGACTAACTTAAGGGACTGAATGGCCTAATCCTGTGCCTGTTTTTTTTATGTTCACCAAAATCTAAAGGACACTGTAAATAGATGAAAACTGTGCTAAATCTTGGGTCTGCACTGAATCTCTGTCTCTGATTTCAAGAGCTTCTTTATCATTCTCCCCATTATCTGAGTAACTTTAGGCTTAGTGCTTTAAGCAAAACTTACAAGATTGTTTTTTTTTTGAAAAATTGGTTTTGTGCATTCTCACAATGGTTGTTATTTCATGAATATTGGTTGTTCTTTTAGATAACATGAACAATCCACAAGCAGTGAAGTCAAATTGCTTTGCTTTGATTTCCAGCCAGTCTTGGGATAGCTTCTGAAATCATTGTGATTATTGAAGCCTCTGATGATGCCTATGGAGTGTTCCAATTCAGCAATGACTCTTTGTATATGAATGGTACAGAACCCAAAGAGGGTCTTGAAATTGTTATATTGCAGGTCAGTAATGAGCATTTTATCAGAGCTGGAAAATAGAAATTCTGCTGAATTATGAAAATATGTTATTCTTTAAGATGCTGACTATGTATTGTCAAATTTGAGTTTATGTATTGGTAATCTTTAGTCATACTCCTTAGTAATACTCTGTGACTGACAAACTGCATTATACAGTTCACGAGTTTCATAAGTTGTTTGATTTGTTTAGGTGGAACGAACTGGTGGTACTCTCTCTCAGGCAACCTTATTTTGGGCTGTTGTTTCTGATCCTTACAATGATTTGGTCAACAGCCATGGCAATGTCACATTCAAAGTTGGACAATCTCTGGCCAGCATTGAGCTGCAGGTGGCTTCTGATGAAGTGCCAGAATTGGATGAAGAATTTATGATTTACATCAGTAACGTTTCACATGGCCGCCTGGGAACCTTAACAAATGCTACCTTGACAGTACTAGCTAATGATGACCCCTATGGTGTGTTTGTCTTTGCGGAAAGAAGTCGACCAGTCAGAGTTGAAGAGGAAAACCAGAATGTGACACTGACAATTGAGCGGTTAAGTGGATTTATGGGTATTGCCATAGTCACATACTCAACTGTGGATGACACAGCGTCAGCTAATCTGCCATATTTCCTTACTAGAGCAACAAAGGAAATTGATTACCTTGCTATATCTGGGTCAATAATCTTTGAAGCCAATCAAACAGAAGCTAATGTAACGATTCCCATAATGGATGATACAGAACCTGAGCGGCCAGAATCTGTGTTTGTCCAGCTGGATGAAGCCACACTACTCAAAGGGGAGCAGGACAGACCAAGTGAGTAATCTAAAATGGTTGATCAAATGTTTGTTCTTTTCTGATGTTCATCTTCTATTAATCTGTTTATAAAAAAAGTGATTGTCTTCCTCTTCTGAATTCCATACATCACTCCCTTCTAAAAACTTGCTGCCAAATCTCTGTCAGTTCTACTCTAAGTTATGCCAGGAAAGTAGCTGTTTAATCTGTCCCAGATTTCAGATTTATTGTTCTCTTACTCCATGAAGAAGTGCCCAGGTGAAATCAAAGACTTGCCAGTTGTGGAATCAGCTGAGCCTACTTAGAAGTCTCTATACTGAAAGCTGTATTCCCACTCATGTAATAAAAAAATCACAGTAAGGCCAGTTGGATGAGTTGGCTGGATGGCTAGAGTCTGATACAAATGGATACCCACTTGCTTATTTCTTTACAACCTTTACCAATTTTTCTCGTATTTTCCTCTTGCTCACTTTTTAAAAATATTAACTTATTTTTGTGCCTCTAAAATTATCTTTATATTATGTATTTTTCTGTGCTGCTGACCCTACTGGTGCAACTGAATGAGGCAGACAGTAAAATTATGCAGGAGATAATTCTGTTAGTTCTCCATTATGTGCAATCATTTTCAAAATTCTGGACTCAGTTAGACAGTAAAATAAAACAAAGAACTACAGATGCCGGAACTCTGAAAGAAACGGACATTGATGGAGAAACTCAGTGGGTCCAGTAGCAGCTGTGGAGAGAAAGCAGAGTTAACATTTTGGGTCCAGTGACATTCATCTAGATGTTTTAATATATTTATTACACCCATATTTTATAATCAAGGTGATGTGCTAAGCCAATGAAAGGAAAATGTCCAACCTCAGAAATATGGAACTCTGTCTATTGAAAATTGTTAATTCAGGAAAGTGGATTCTGTTTCTGCAAATTGACAAAGCAGGCTGAGGCTTGGTTATGGTACCTTGTGTTGCTGCTGAAGGTAATAAAGTCGAAAGGGCTGAAGAAATTCAGCAGGTTTGATGGCATCTGTTGGAGGGAAAATCCAGACTGTGTCATTCATATTAAATTTCCATCAGTTGTTTGATGCTAGGAATTGTATTATTCCAGTCTCGATGGGGATTTTAGGCTTTAAATCACATAGTGGCCAATTACCATAGATAATAAAAATGTATTTGCTTTTTCCAGACCATGCAGTCTAATGGGATAAAGGGGAAAACTGACTGTTGGAAAATAGCAGTGTCTGGTTGCTTTGGGCTTCTTCCAACTCACTGCTGTCTCGTTGACTTACTGCTAAAGAGGCAAATGTCATTAAAGGCAGGGTGGGACTGAGGATGTATTATACTAGGTGTATTACTTCATTAGCTAGTATGAAGGCTAGTATCTTTTTTCACTTGTAGGAGACCACTTTTGGAATATGAAAAAGTGAGGTCTGCAGATGCTGGAGATCAGAGCTGAAAATGTGTTGCTGGTTAAAGCACAGCAGGTCAAGCAGCATCCAAGGAACAGGAAATTCAACGTTTCAGGCCAGATTCCTGATGAAGGGCTCTGGCCCGAAACGTCGAATTTCCTGTTCCTTGGATGCTGCCTAACCTGCTGTGCTATAACCAGCAACACATTTTCAGCACTTTTGGAATATGGGCAATTCTGGTTGCCTTTCTATAGGAAGCATGTTGTTAAACTTGCAGAAAAGATTTACAAGGTTGTTGCCAGGATTGGAGGGTTTGAGTTAGAGGAAGAGGCTGGATAAGATGGGGCATTTTTCTCTGAGACATAGAAGTCTGAGGGGTGACCTTATGGAAGTTTATAAAATCATGAGGGGCATAGGTAAGGTCCTTTCCACAGGGTAGGAGAGTCTAAAACTAGAAGGCATAGATTTAAGGTGAGAGGGGAAAGGTTTACAAAGGATCTGAAGGGTATCTTTTCACGTAGAGGATGGTGTATATTTGGAAAGAGCTGCCACAGGAAGTAATAGAGGTGCATACAATTACAAAATTTAAAAGACATTTGGACGAGAAAAGTTTAAAGGGATATGCACCAAACACAGTCATATGGGACTAGACAAAGGCTCTTTTTCTGTGCTGTATGAACTATGATTCATCAATACAAACCATTACAATGCTTAGTTAAACTTCGATATTTGTTTACACACTAGTCAAGTTCTTCTGAAAACCATTTCTTTGCTATTGAAATTTTATGATTAGTAGAAATTGAAAAAGAGTTTTCATTTTTATTCTTCTTACTATTCTTGCCATTGAGTCACCACAATGTATTATGCCTGCGCTTGTGTGGACAGGATCTGTAACGTTTGAGGGAAAACATCCGAATGTGCAGAGCAGTGTTTTAGCTGAAAAAATGCAAAGATATGCACTTATAAATGTGCATTCCCCATGTCATCTTCTTACCTGAAGTTTAAATCCAATGAGAAAAGTGAGTAATCAAGGATTTTGTGGCAGCCGTAGTATTCCTACCACTGATGAGATGGTCGAGGTTCAAGTCCCATTTGTTCCATAGGTGTGTCATAGTATGTCCAAATGTGTTGATTGAAATAATTAGAAGTAACCAATCAGATAGCTAACCCTGCAAGGTATTGACAGAACCAAAGCAGCTGATACTTGCAAAACTTGAAATGTACCATTTAATATTAGATAATCCTGAATGCACGAGGAATCATGCAAACAACCAATTTGTTAGTTGGGCTTGCAATGTGGTGTACTTGCATGTTCTAGAAGCTATATATTTTAATACTTGCGGCATTGTTCATTGTAGATTGAAAGAACCTGTACATACATTTTTGTTTCTCTTCAATCAGTACAAAGGCACTCAAATAATGTTGACCAAGTATGAAATTTTAAGAGTTGCATTAGAAATCTGACAGATTGAAATTGTTTTTGTTCTGATCAGAGCTATTCACAGAACAGGTTCAGTGGAGGCTACTTACTTACCAGTAACTATCTAGCAGTGTATTTAACTGCAGAAAGTGCATTATTCTATGATGCCCTAAATAGACTGTTGAATACAATAACCCCAGCACTTAGTGTTACGTATTTGATGAGCTGCTACTTTAAGAATCAGATCACACGACAATTAAGATGTCATTAGCCATTTTAGGCAAGAAACCACTAAATCTAACTTTGCTGCTTGTAAAGTAAACAGCTCCATCATAAAGCTCCTGCTGTTAAACGTTTTGGTCTCCTGGTCTTTCTTGGAAACAACACTTCATAAAAAGTGGATCCAACATGTTTCCAAGCTGATTCATGAAAACAAGCTAAATAGGAACAGAAGTAGACCATTCGGCCCCTTGAGACTATCCGCGATTCAGTAAGATCATAGCTGTGGATTTTCAATTTGGAAGTGAAGACTTCTAAGTCTTGGGAAGTCATAGACTCCCAACATCATTTTCAATTTATCATTCTGGTATGGGTTGTAAATTAGATTACAATATAAACATGGTCTTCAGCCAGAATGTATTTTTGTGGAGTCGGTGACCCTGCCACTAACTATAAAGTCAGGTCCTGAGCCTATCTCCACAGGGCTGAGAAACCTAGAGTTGATCTCATGGCAGTTTGTGTGCAGTTTTGGTCGCCATACTATAGGAAGGATGTGGAAGCTTTAGAACGAGTGCAGAGGAGGTTTACCAGGATGTTGCCCGGAATGGTAGGAAAATCTTATGAGGAAAGGCTGAGGCACTTGGGGCTGTTCTCATTGGAGAAGAGAAGGTTTAGGGGAGATCTGATAGAAGTGTATAAGATGATTAGGGGTTTAGATAGGGTAGATACTAAGAACCTTTTACCGCTAATGGAGTCAGGTGTTACTAGGGGACATAGCTTTAAATTAAGGGGTGGTAGGTATAGGACAGATGTTAGGGGTAGATTCTTCACACAGCGGGTTGTGAGTTCATGGAATGCCCTGCCCGTATCAGTGGTGAACTCTCCTTCTTTATGGTCATTTAAGCGGGCATTGGATAGGCATTTGGAAGTTATTGGGCTAGTATAGGTTAGGTAGGATTCGGTCGACGCAACATCGAGGGCCGAAGGGCCTGTACTGCGCTGTATCCTTCTATGTTCTATGTTCTATGTTCAGTTAAGCTGTTAACTGGCCATGGTTGTGACTTCCCACTGCAGCAGAGGAAGTTCTGTTCCCAAGGGTGAATAGCCAGCAGTCCCAGGAGCACTACCCTGGGTATTGCAACCAATTGAGGAGAAAGTGAGATCTGCAGATGCTGGAGATCAGAGCTGAAAATGTGTTGCTGGAAAAACGCAGCAGGTCAGGCAGCATCCAAGGAACAGGAAATTCGACGTTTCAGGCACAAGCCCTTCATCAGGAATGAGGAAAGTGTGTCCAGCAGGCAAAGATAAAAGGTAGGGAGGAGGGACTTGGGGGAGGGGTGATGGAGATGTGATAGGTGGAGGGAGGTCAAGGTGAGGGTGACAGGCTGGAGTGGGGTGGGTGCGGAGAGGTCAGGAAGAAGATTGCAGGTTAGGAAGGCGGTGCTGAGTTCGAGGATTCAACTGAGACAAGGTGGGGGGAGGGGAAATGAGGAAACTGGAGAAATCTGAGTTCATGCCTTGTGGTTGGAGGGTTCCCAGGCGGAAGATGAGGCGCTCTTCCTCCAACCGTCATGTTGTTATGGTCTGGCAATGGAGGAGTCCAAGGACCTGCATGTCCTTGGTGAAGTGGGAGGGGGAGTTAAAGTGTTGAGCCACGGGGTGGTTGGGTTGGTTGGTCCGGGTGTCCCAGAGGTGTTCTTGAAACGTTCTGCAAGTAGGCGGCCTGTCTCCCCAATATAGAGGAGGCCACATCGGGTGCAGCGGATGCAATAGATGATGTGTGTGGAGATGCAGGTGAATTTGTGGCGGATATGGAAGGATCCCTTGGGGCCTTGGAGGGAAGTAAGGGAGGAGGTGTTGGCGCAAGTTTTGCATTTCTTGCGGTTGCAGGGGAAGGTGCTGGGAGTGGAGGTTGGGTTGGTGGGGGGTGTGGACCTGACGAGGGAGTCACGGAGGGAGTGGTCTTTTCGGAACGCTGATAGGGGAGGGGAGGGAAATATATCCCTGGTGATGGGGTCCGTTTGGAGGTGGCGGAAATGACGGCGGATGATAGTTGTATCTGGAGGTTGGTGGGGTGGTAGGTGAGAACCAGTGGGGTTCTGTCCTGGTAGTGGTTGGAGGGGCGGGGCTCAAGGGGGGAGGAGCGGGAAGTGGAGGAGATGCGGTGGAGGGCATCGTCGATCACGTCTGGGGGGAATCTGCGGTCCTTGAAGAAGGAGGCCATCTGGGCTGTTCGGTATTGGAACTGGTCCTCCTGGGAGCAGATGCGGCAGAGACGCAGCCAATCTTCCACTAAAATCACCATTGGAGATTTAACGGTGACATAGGTAAGGTGATATTGCTGGGATCAATGAGGCAGGCTCCCCACTGGGATGTAGGGGACAGCAGTCAGTAAATGGAGAGGTGGTAATAAGCAAGGGTGAGGGTCACTGTTGTGGTTGGTCTCCATTGGGCACGGGGTGATTGAGCATGAAGAACCAGGCAATCAGGAGTTACTTAGAGGTTTCACCATTTGGTGTGCCTGACCACCCACCGCCAACCTCCACTGCTCATAAAATACCAGTGGAGTTGGAAGGAGATCCTTGTAGCTATTAACAGGCCAGTTCAAGGCGTGGGTTGGCCCAAGGCTGGGTGGGCTGCCTGATACCTACTTTGTTGCTGCTAAAGTAGGAATGAGGTAGGTATGGTACCCTATCATGCCACACAATGTTGTGTATTCCCATAAACCCCTTCTTAGCAGCCTGGCCTTGGCTGGGAAGGCAGGATTGTAGTAAATGGAGTAAAGTTCTGGCCTTAGTGATGAAACGACGCTAGTTGTCGTGGTCAGAAATCACTCGCTAACAAATATGGTTGTCTACCTAAAAGATTCTGTGAGAGCATGACCTAGATATAAAAACCTTTGGAGGAATCATGTTGTTTGTATACCCTTTGACATAGAAGATGAACAGAATATTAATCAAGACATGATGTTCCTATGTTCACTCACAGTGATGGAATAACTTCTAACCATCGAATTGTTTGGGACGGGATGTGTTCTGATAGATGAATACTTGTACCTCTGTGATGATAGACTCTATCTTTTAGTTGTTGGCTCTCCACGACTCGGACAGAAGGATGACATCATGGCCCATGTGATAATCAATGCCAACGATGATGCATTTGGTACTCTGCAGCTTTCCACTTCTACTGTACGAGTTTCTGAAAATTATGTTGGACCAATAATTAATGTGACCAGAACCGGAGGGATATTTGCAGATGTTTCTGTAAAATTCCAAGCTTTGTCGATGACAGCGAGAGCTGGTAAGAGATGTTTATACCGATTGGTATTACACTTGGACTTATAGTATTTTTCTATACTTCACCAATGAATTCGAAAACTTTATAAATCTGACTTGGGAGTGCGTCATCTTATGGAAAATTGCCTGTCTTGGAATGATAGGAAGTAATGTTGTAGCTAAAATTCTCCACCCATGGTTACCATTCTAAGCTAACATGTTCTTTCCTCTCCTCCCCTTCAACGTTTAAATGCATCTTTCCCTTTTGGGCCAGTAATAACAGTTGATCTTTCAGGCACTTGGATAGACTTTCTGCAAGTCGCACTAACCATAAACTCACTCAGCCTTTAGAAATTGTTTGGAAACGTATCTCTCCAATAATTATTTAGTGCATATTTTTCAAGTGCCTGGTTGTCTTTTGATTTAGTTTTATGTTTTAGATACACTAAAATTGTAGCTTGATTTTGTCAAACAATGGAGGCGAGAGGTGGAGAATTGAGTTCTCATTGTGAGGTGAAAAGGAAGTGTAGCGAATATCAATTGATCTACTGTTGTCCACTGTCTTGCTGTCATTTTTAGTGTAGAATTGACAGCATGCATTTTTCCTGGATTTCAACTGAGCGAGAATGTTGTAAGGTCATGAAGAATGAGTGAAGGCAACAAACAATAAAAGAAATACAGCAGAAAAAAAGAATGTAACTTATGAAATATAATTTAGTGGCGATGCTGATTACAGTCAAAATGTTAAGCTGATGGCCCAAAGAAGGATTGAAATTTTGAAATGAAAGGAAAACTGGGATATGTTGAACATAATCAACTACTTCTAAAAGAGATTGAAACACGTATGGTGTCTCTATATGCGCTATCTATTCAAAATGTTCCATTGCTTTAAACCTAATTTTTCAGAGAAAACCACTGATAGAACTGTGTTTTTTTGTATTACTTCTGTAGGTGAAGATTACAGTATAGCATCTTCTGATGTTCTCCTACTTGAAGGGGAAACAAGCAAAGCCGTGCCAATTTACCTCCTTAATGACAGAATTCCAGAACTTGAAGAGTCATTTCGTATTGAACTTATTAATGAGACAACAGGAGGCGCTGTGCTTGGAGCTGTCACACAGGCAACCATTACAATTGAAGCTTCAGATGACCCTTATGGAACGTTTGGTAAAATCAAAATCATATGCTTGTAATTGAACAGCATGATTAGTAAGTAGGTAGTTAGATTACATTGAGTGCGAGTTGAAATGTCTTAACATTGAAGGCAATAGATAGATGCTGGAAAGTGGGATGAGTGTAACTAGGTCAGTGCAGACACAATGGGCTGAAGGGCCTCTTCTGTGCTGTATGAGTCGATGGATGTGACTCTGAGATAAAAGCTACAATTATGGGTTACCCAGGCCAGTGGTTTTCAACCAGTGTGTTGCAGCACACTACTGTGCTGTGCAAAGGTCAGAGGTATGCCACAAAACGTTTGGGAAGTAGCTTTGCTTTCCTGTGCACCAAGGCTGTGTCTGAGCTTCTGATCTTCTCTGGGCCTCTCCGTCTGTTTTTGAAGGCAGTATCTGCTGACATTTGTCACCTAACAGGGAGAAGGGAAATCCACTCCCTGTGTTGTGGAATTATTTATTTCATTGAAGTGTGAAAAGGTTAGGACTGACTGACATATGCTTTGTTCGTGAATGGCATTAAATGGATGAATGTAGGTATGCTACTCGCGTTTGTTTTTATTTGGCTGGCAGGCAATACTCTTTGTCTTTAACACCCCTCCTTCAAATTAGCCCTTAAAATTGTAACTTAATTCTATCTGCTCTGTAATATATCACACCACCTGTAAATATATATTCCTAAAGTCCTGTATCTAGTTCATATTCTTCACACTTCAAACATTACTCTTTGATGTGGTGTTAAGTGTAATGTTTGTATAAGTAAAGAAAATAATATGCCAGTTAGTAGTTTTGCTTATGTACGATAGCCTGCTCTATCCATCAGGGCAGAAGCTGAGGATTAGCAAAAATCTGTTTATCACCAGAAAGTAAAAGGGCTGAGCATTAATCTTTAAGGAATGATGTTATAGCTCAACCAAAATCAATTGTGAGAGTTGCCTGCAAAAGATAGACTGAGACCCAAGTACACAAAAGTCATCGAGTTGTGCTGAATGCAACAACTACATCACTTTGTTTGGACTTAATTGGAGGGAGCCCCCAGAGTGATCAGAATGTCATTAGTATCCTTCATGTTGTTTTTACTGGTTCCTTGTAACTGTGTTCCTCACACATGGTCAGATTTCAGAGGATGTCGTCAGCCAGTCCGACTGTGGGCAGGTGTGAAAGTTGATGCAATGGATAAGTGTTGCCAAATGAAAGCAGCTATCACCACAAGTGGCACAGTCTTTCATTGTCCTTCAGTGTTGAATATCGATGGAAGGGGACCATTCCTTTCTTATTAACACAAACCGCTAGCTTGCCTCTTGCTGTGCTGAGAGTCCTGGATATGGAGAGAAAGAATCATTGCTGCAAGTCTGACAGCTCTCTTGTGGAATAAAGGAGAGAGTAGAAGGAGGCACAAAGAATGAAAACAGAAAATGCTGGAAATGCTTAGAAGCTCATGTAGCACCTGCGGATAGAAAGAAAGTTAATGTATCAGGTTGATAATTCTTCGTCAGAAATATCCATATGTTTCTGTGAAGGTAATCAGCCTGATTGTTCTTTTATTTTTTGCATAGGACATGGGCATCACGACTGGGCTAGTGTTTATTGCTAATTACTAATTGTCATTGGAGTAACAGATAGATCACTTTCACAGAAAATTGAATCAGATAATTGAGGCAAAATCTATGTTCCCTGAAAGTTCATGACTGTTACACTCCAAATGATTATAACTTGTAATCTGTTCTCTTCAGAGCTTTTATTGTATTTGTATTGTGCAAACTTAAAGAATTGAGGTGGAATCTGAAGACTGTAAAAATTGGAAGGGCTCTTGTGGTGCAGTGGTAGTGTCCCTACCTCAGGGCTGGAAGGACGAGGTTCAAGTTTTACCTGCTCCAAAGGTGTGTCATCACATGTCTGAACACGTTTATCAGAAAACCCTAATAAAACCCTAATGATATGTTTTCTGTTGTAGCTTTCGAAAGGACAGAATTAATTGTTGAAGAGCCAGAATCTGAGACGACAAAGATAAATCTGTCAGTTGTTCGAAATGCTGGAACAGTTGGTACTGTTACAGTCCAGTGGGTTGCCATGACAAATGATCAGCAAGTTACCAATGATCTTGAGGTGGCCTTGGGTGAGGTGACATTTACTCCTGGGCAAACTATTCAAAACTTACAGTTGGAACTCCGGGCAGATGATTTCCCTGAAATTGAGGAGGTAATAACAAAGCGGTTTTAAATACTGTGGATGAATAATTCCAGTAAAGTCTTGAAATTTTGTTTTATCTATACTTTGTTTTGAGTATTGACAGTGGATTGTGTGCACAGTTACATCACTCAGTCACACTTCTTTCACATGTCCTTAAACATGCTCCCAGAACTTTGCGCATTTCTCTCAATTGCTGTTGTTTATTTTAATGTTAAAATATAGATTGCTAATCTATAATCTTCAAGTCATAACGGTAAATAGCCAACTAACTCTCAATCCTATGCTGCTTTGAGTGTTGCTTTTGGATTGTTTACGAAAGAGGCTATCATTTACTTAATTGCTAAAAGCATCAAATTCAGATAAGATGTTTACTAATAAGGCAACTCAGCTACTGGATGTTGTTGGAGAAACCAGATCTGGAGTTTCTTTTGCAGTTTTTGTCATCGTATTTCAAAAGAAAAAGGTACATTTGAAAGGATTTCACATCTCAGTGACTTAAATTATGATCTGTTTGTTGTTGCTGCTTACAGAAAATGAGGGAAGACATAATGACCTTAATTGAAATAGCGACATTTGTATTTGAATCATGTAATTCAATTTGACTGAATAAGTTAGAAATCTCATTCTTGGGTTTCTTAAGGTAAGCAATTAACAGAATTTGTGGATTTTCACAATGGAAGTATCGTGGAAGGACTCTCAATGCAACATGCTTAATGAATTTACTCATGAAGGCAAGTTTTGCTGGCTAGGCCATCATTTGTTGCCCATTCCTAATTGTCCAGAGACAGTAAAGAGTCAAGAAACCCTCATGTAGACCAGATCAGGTAAAGATAGCAGATTACCTTCCCTAAAAGACGTTCAGTACATTTGTGAACCAAAAGAGTTTTTGTGACAGTCAACAGTGGTTGTGTGTTGCCGTGGTCTCCCTGATATAGGAACAATGTTGTGAACTTGAAAGGGTTCAGAAAAGATCTACAAGGATGTTGCCAGGTTTGGATGGTTTGAGCTACAAGGAGAAGCTGAATAGGCTGGGGCTATTTTCCCTGGCGCATTGGAATCTGAGGGATGACCTTATAGACATTTATGAAATCATCAGGGCATGGATAGGGTGAATAGTTAAGATCTTTTCCCCAGGGTAGGGGTGTCCAAAAATAAAGGGCATAGGTTTAAGGTGAGAGTGAAACATATGAAAGGGACCTAAGGGGCACCTTTCTCATGCAGCTGGTGGTGTGTGTATGAAATGCCCGAGGAATTGATGGAAGCTGATACAATCACAACAACTAAAAGGCATCTGGATGGATACATGAATACGAAGGGCATAGAAGGATGTAGACCAAAATGCTGGCAAATGAGATTAGATTAATTTAGGTTATCTGCTTGGCACCAACGGGTTGGACCGAAGCATCCATTTCTGTGCTATACAGCTCTATGGCTGTATGACTGTATTGGGCAAGCTTTTTTTTAATTCCAAATTCCTTATGTTGCATTCAAATTTCATCATCTGTCATGATGAATTGAACCCGTGTTCCCAGAACATTAGGCTGGGTTTCTGGATGAATGAATCAGTGATATTAGCAGTGCACTGATTACTCTGAAATTAATGTCCTCATTAAAACAGTTCAGAGTGATTGTTACTTTGACTTCCTTTGTCTTCAATGGGAAAATGTTGCTGGATAAAGGCCAATAACAATGTGTGGAGGCAGAATGCCTGTTCATTATACAGCAAGAGAAAAAGAAAAGGGGAGAATATTCAGCTCTGCCTTATTCCTCTGATTGTTGAATGTGTCCATAGGGCTCGTACTGGTCTTGATGCAGCAGCTGGAGCCATAGTATAAGGCTTTAAAAATGTTAATGTGCTGCTTTGGTATTCCTTGCAATTAGCAAACTGACCGCTAATGGATATTATTAAAAGTCTTCTTGAAATCAATTAAATTGAACAAGGAACTAATATCAGTACACAAACGTCTTCCATTTCTTGGGATTGGAGCAGCTTTCCTTAGGAGAAGACCCTGATGGGTAGGATCACAATGATAGTGGACTGGATTTTGTGAATCCACTGGTGTGGGCAAAATAGTAAACAGGCTCAGAGAGTCATGCAGGAGGCTGCATTTCAGTTCCCTGACAGCACAAAAAACATCTACAAACCATGTCCATCATGGAAGGGTACGCAAGTGGGAAACTCATCTACTAACAGCAATGCGGGCCTCTGACACATCCAAGAGTTTATAGGACCAGGAAGATACATATTTACAAATGTTTGAGGGAGATGATGTTTGAGGAGACCATATCGCCACGGGGAAGCAGTTAGAGATTAATACACTGTTATGCAGGAGTTCATGCAACAAAAATCAGAAGTTGCTGGAAAAATTCATCAGGTCAGGCAACATCTGCAGAGAGAAAACAGAGTTAGCGTTTCAGGTCCAGTGACCCTTCAGAACAGAAATTTCTATTTCTGATTTCCAGCACCTGCAGTTCTTTTGGTTTTCAGTTTACAGAACATTTTGACCACCCACTACCAGCATCATTGTAAGTTACTCAAACTTATGCCTTCCACACAGTGAATCTTTCCAGGGTTCCGCAGATGATATTTGGAGCATTGCCCAACTAACCACTCATTGAGACATCAGGGAGGCGATAAATGCATAATGCAAGTGGTCCCAGCGAATTCACAATATTTTTGTTGGCTGAGGACAGATAGACTGTCAAGGCAATGGGATCTGGAGCTATTATCAGCTTTCCACATCTTCAGTGAAGATCTTCAGTGAAGCAGTTGAAACTTGAAGTTAGATTCAGGAACTGCAGTGACTTCTGTCACCTATAAGTCAGATGTTGCTCCCACAGGTGGATACAGTTCACAGAACAGGTCCTGTGACTACATGAATGACTACATTACATGATTCACTTTTGCAGCCTTTGAGATTTTGGTTCACCACAGCCTGGTTCAGTACAGCAGTCCTTTAGCTGTTTTTTTCTTGAGCACCTTCCGCTGTCCCTGTTGAGAAGCACTTGCTGTTTCAAGATGTTTCTCTTATGGTGTTCAGATGGTTCTCCTTTGAAATGGCTGTCCTCAGCAAACTTTAATCAGATACAAGAATCTGATTGCAAGTATTAACTTTGATAAATTGTTGTTCCACAAAACAATTATACTGGAATTCGTTGTGATGTCCTTCCCATCTCCAGTTCAACATGATAAATAATTTGAGTTCTCTCAACTTTCAGTGGAAATTCCTGAAGTCCTTGAATTACTTAATTGTCCTTTGTGATTGGCTCTTAAGATAAGGTCTGTCTGATCTTGAGCTGAAAATGTGTTGCTGGAAAAGCGCAGCAGGTCAGGCAGCATCCAAGGAGCAGGAGAGTCGATGTTTCGGGCATGAGCTCGACTCTCCTGTTCCTTGGATGCTGCCTGACCTGCTGCGCTTTTCCAGCATCTGATCTCCAGCATCTGCAGTCCTCACTTTCTCCTGTCTGATCTGGATAACAGTTGAATCGACAAGAAAAGATATGTGGCTTTTTGGATCCACTTTGTAAAACTTTTTGTGTTTATTTTAAGAACAGATTAGCTTTCTTTACAAAATATATAATGATATAACTAAGCATTTTTTTCACAATGGAACCTATTCACTCAAAGTACAGTTAATCTGAAACCACAGGAAGTGAATCATTTGGATGCGTGCGTCCTCTCCTAGCAGCAGCGTCAGTGTCTGAGTGTTTTGATACGCAATGGTGCCTTTTTTAGTTTACACCAAGGACATAAATTGCTGAGTGGATCCTTGGTAATGGGCTACTCTCTTCACATATGATTGCTTATGCTTGTCAGAAATCATTGAAGTGAGTTGGAAGTCACAACACAAGGAACAGCATTGATTGAACCATTGCTTGGTTAAGATGTATTTCAGCTGCCTTGGTCATTGAAAGAGAGCAGGCTATTCTGGGACTTAGTGCTATGTAATGAGCCAGACTTTATAAATGATCTTAAAGTAAGGGAACACTTAAGAGGCAGTGATCATAATATGGTAGAATTCAGACTGCAGGTTAAAAGAGAGAAGGCAAAATCAGATGTAATGGTGTTATAGATAAATAAAGGTAATTACAGGGGCATGAGAGAGGAACTGACAAAAATTGACTGGAAGCAGAGCCTAGTGGGGAAGACAGTAGAGCAACAATGGCAGGAGTTTCTGGGTGTAATTGAGGACACAGTACAAAGGTTCATCCCAAAGAAAAGAAAGATTATCTGGGGGTGGGGGAATTAGACAGCCATGGCTGACAATGAAAGTCAGGAAATGTATCAAAGAGAAAGAGAGAGCCTATAGAGTGGCCAAGAGCACTAGGAGATCAGAAGATTGGGAAGATAAAATTCTAGAATTCATCGTTAAGGTTGAGATTTCGAAATTCTTGGAAGTGCAGGGTCGGATTAGAACGAGTCAGCATGGATTTAGTAAGGGGCACTCGTGCCTGACAAACCTGTTAGAATTCTTTGAAGAGGTAACACATAGATTAGCTGCAAATGTGTTGCTGGTCAAAGCACAGCAGGCCAGGCAGCATCTCAGGAACAGAGAATTCGACGTTTCGAGCATGAGCCCTTCATCAGGAATAAGCTTTTCTGCTTATTCCTGATGAAGGGCTCATGCTCGAAACGTCGAATTCTCTGTTCCTGAGATGCTGCCTGGCCTGCTGTGCTTTGACCAGCAACACATTTGCAGCTGTGATCTCCAGCATCTGCAGACCTCATTTTTTACTCTAACACATAGATTAGACCTGGGAAACCCAGTGGATGTTATCTACCTAGACTTCCAAAAGACCTTCAATAAGGTGCCTCATGGGAGGCTGCTAAGTAAGGTGAGGGTCCAGGGTGTTCAAGGTGAGCTACTGGCATGGATTGAGGATTGGCTGTCTGGCAGAAGGCAGAAAGTTGGGATTAAAGTT
The DNA here is from genome assembly GCF_020745735.1 of Hemiscyllium ocellatum. Taxonomy (NCBI): domain Eukaryota; kingdom Metazoa; phylum Chordata; class Chondrichthyes; order Orectolobiformes; family Hemiscylliidae; genus Hemiscyllium; species Hemiscyllium ocellatum. Next base: position 51,917,659 of record NC_083402.1, read on the forward strand.
CTTTTTCAGAATGGCAGCAGGTGCTAGTGGTATCCCGCAGGGTTTAGTGTTGGCGCTGCAGCTGTTCACTTTATGTATTAATGCTCAGGATGAAGGGACTGGGGGCGTCTTGGTGAAGCTCGCCGATGATACGAAGTTAGGTGGACAGGCAGGTAGTTCTGAGGAGGTGGGGAGGCTGCAGAAAGATTTAGACAGTTTAGGAGAGTGGTCCAAGAAATGGCTGATGAAATACAATGTAAGCAAATGCGAGGGCTTGTAGTTTGGAAAAAAGAATACAGGCATGGACTATTTTCTAGACGGAGAAAATTCATAAATCCAAAGTACAAAGGGATCTGGGACTGCTAGTCAAGGATTCTTAAAAGGGTGACTTGCAGGTGAGTCCGTAGTTAAGAAAACAAAAGTTATGTTGTCATTTATCTCAAGAGGGTTGGACTGTAAAAGCAGCAATGTGCTACTGAGACTTTATAAAGCTCTAGTTAGGCCCCATTTAGAATACTGTGTCCAATTTTAGGTCCCACACCTCAGGAAGGATATACTGGCACAGGAGCATGTCCAGCGGAGATTCACATGGATGATCCCTGGAATGGGAGGCCTAGCATACGATGAATGGCTGAGGATTTTAGGATTGTATTCATTATAGTTTAGAAGGTTGAGGGGAGATCTAATAGAAACTTACAAGATAATACATAGCTTAGAAAGGGTGGACGTTGGGAATCTGTTTCCGTTAGGCGAGAAGAGTAGAACCCGTGGGTACAGCCTTAGAATTAGAGAGGATCAATTTAGAATGGAAATGAGGAGACATTTCTTCAACCAGAGAATGGTGGGCCTGTGGAATTCATTGCCGTGGAGCACAGTGGAGGCTGGGACATTAAATGTCTTCAAGGCAGAGATTGATAAATTCTTGATCTCACAAGGAATGAACGGCCACGGGGAGAGCTTGGTTAAGTGGCGTTGAAATGCCCATCAGCCATGATTGAATGGCGGAGTGGACTCGATGGGATGAATGGCCTTACTTCCACTCCTATGTCTTATGGTCTTATGGTCTAACTTGCCAGTGTAGAGGAAACCACACTGTGAGTGAAGTGCAGGCGTTGTGAGTGAAGGAGGAGGAGATATCAGAATGTCCCAGAGGGAACGGTCCCTGTGAAATGCTGACAATGGAGGAGAGTGGAATATGTGTTTGGCAGTTGCTATCTCAGACTTCTCACTCAAGTTGGCTTTAATATCTCCATTTACCACCCATTGATGACAGAAATGGTGCAGCATCAGTCATGAGATCATGCGACATTCAAAGTGTACATGTACCTTTGTGTGGTACTGGCATTGCCACAAAACTGTTCGCAGGTGACAACAGGTGTGCTTAGTTGCTGGTTTTAAATTCAGTTTGGACCAGTTTGCAATATAAAAGATATTCATACTTCCCACAGTTATCACAAAACATCGGTTTTACAATTCTTTTTCAATCCCTCTCCAGACTCCTCCTCTACTCTCACCTCCAACAACGAGAAGGAGCTCGATAACTCCTTTGTCTTTAAGATTAAGGTCATCTGGTCAGCTGCCTCTGTCACTTGCCTTTTGTTTTGTTACCCCAACAGATCAAACCTCCTTCAAGATATGTGCTGTAGCACTAAATTTGCATCTTTTAAAATTTTCCTCTGCTGTCTCTAACACCTTTTATTTTCAAATCTACTTTGGCTAAACTGCCGACCATATACCTTCCCTTCCTGGCTCCAGTGTTCATTGGTGATATTAACAATTCTTTCTCCTCAGGTCCCTCTCCCCTTCAAATCTGCTGTTAACCTCTCTGCAAAACAAATAAAAATAGCCATTTTGCCTTTGTGAACTACTAAGTTATGGCCAACACCCATTACCTCTCCAAATTCCATTTAACTTCCTGTCATCTCCCAATTCTGGCCCATCTTTCCTGAATCTCCATGTTTGAGTCCCTTCAGTCAGGTTTCTGCCCCAAACACAGGACCAAAAGAACTCTTATCAAATTCACAATTGACATCTGGTGTGATTATGAGAAAGGCAAACAGCTCCCATAGCTGATGGTACAAGGCCTAGAGAACACAGATTTGAAGGGATGAGTAAGAAATACAGAGGGAAAATGAAAAGACATGTTAATGTAATGAATGTTAATGATCTAGGACACGCCTGAGGTGGAAGTGGAAATGATTAATGTTTTCAAAAGGAAATTGGATAGATATTTGAGGGAATTATGTTAAATGTGTGGTGTGGAAAAGCACAGCAGGTCAGGCAGCGTCTGAGGAGCAGGAGAGTCGACCTTTCGGGCATAATCCCTTCATCAGGAACACCTGTTTCTTTAGTGCATTCCAGTGCCAGAACCCAATATGTCAGGCTTCCTTCAATTAAAAGAAAATTTAAAAATACATTACAAAGGTACTGAAAGGGTTTAAACAGTTTTCAGGGCAGGAAGCTAGCTATGGTGAATCAGCTTCCCATCATAGAAACTGCCCATTTTTCGTTTTCATCATGGAGAAGAAAATTGGACATTTTGTATTTTGTTCCAGATGCACAATTCCAGATTATGGTTGCATGTTAAAAATTCTTCCAATTAGTTTTCAAACGTGTTGTTATAAATTATTTATTTGAAGCAGATTTATCCTATTCAAAGATACTTTTACAATATGTTATGTATGTTGGAGCTTATCATTTTTTTACATAGCCCAGTACTTCTGTTTTAAAGTTATTTCGAATTGAGTTGGAAATCAAGACCCACTGTATCTGGAGTTATCATTGAAGCTAAAGATTTGTTGAAAAATGTTAAGTTCCCCAATTTACCTGATTTGCATACCCAGTGTGATGGAAAGCATGGACCAGATTTCTGTATTCGACAAAAATATAATTTATTACATGTAATAAGACTCCAGCTACAGGGAACACCTCTGGGACGCCCGGACCAACCAACCCAACCACCCCGTGGCTCAACACTTTAACTCTCTCTCCCACTCCACCGAAGATGTGCAGATCCTTGGACTCCTCCATCGCCAGAACATAACAACACGACGGTTGGAGGAAGAGCGCCTCATCTTCCGCCTGGGAACCCTCCAACCATAAGGGATGAACTCAGATTTCTCCAGTTTCCTCATTTCCCCTCCCCCCACCTTGTCTCAGTCGATTCCCTTGAACTCAGCACCGCCCTCCTAACCTGCAATCCTCTTCCCGACCTCTCCGCACCCACCCCACTCCGGCCTATCACCCTCACCTTGACCTCCTTCCACCTATCACATCTCTATCGCCCCTCCCCCAAGTCCCTCCTCCCTACCTTTTATCTTAGCCTGCCTGGCACCCTCTCCTCATTCCTGATGAAGGGCTCTGGCCCAAAACGTCGAATTTCCTGTTCCTTGGATGCTGCCTAACCTGCTGTGCTTTAACCAGCAACACATTTTCAGCTCTGATCTCCAGCATCTGCAGACCTCACTTTTTACTCGAAGATTTTAACCTACTGCGAATCCTCTTGCAAGGATGCCTTCCTTGAAGAAGCTCTCTTCCTCCCTCTACAAGGATTTCAGTGAGTCTCTCTCTCACTGCACCCCCCAGGTCATCTCCTCTGCACAGAAGCTCTTCAGCCACGTTCTCAAACAGACTCGTTACCACAGCCACATCTCCTTCCTCAGCACCTGCCTACGGAACCGACTGATCCCGCACGGACTCCGGACTACTTTCCAACCAACAAAATTTGGACCCAACCAGGACAACCTGTACCTACAACAAATCCGAAGCCTCCAGCAACAGACCTCCCTCCGGATCCTCCGCTCCACCCTTGCAGCCATGCGTCGCTACCTACATTTCCTGCAATCAGCCCTACCCCAGCTCAGGACAACACTCTCACAGACCTGCAAAGGACCTCTAGTGTTCTTCATCTACAGAAGAATCCACACACTAAACAAACAGTTCTTCCTAGCCATATCAGAAATTAAAGACAGTAAGTACCGAAAACTTTCATGTACTTACCCCTACAGTCGCGGTTCCTCAACTGTTCCAGAATCTTCTCTCGGCCTCTACAATCTGTCGGACGCCATTACACATGCAACCGCTACAGCACCCGCGGCACCAACAGCTGCCGACGACCGTGACATCACATCCGCCCCCAACAACCTCGCAGCCTCCGTGATCACCGCCCAAACAACCGCCCCGACGATCACCGCACAGACAACCGCTTCCACGATCACCAGGAAGATCGCTGACGGACTCGCGACCCCCGCGGCTACCGGGAATGACAACGGCTCTTTCGTCGCCACAACCATTTCCGCCCCTTTGGTTGCCGTCGCCGCAGCCACTTCCTCCCCCACTGACATCACTAACCTGCACGACCACAACGCCTCAGGTGTCTCTGCCCCCACGCCGTCTTTCGTCATCACAAGTAACCCCGCCCTCACGCCGTCTTTCGTCACCATGCGTAACCCTGCCCCCACGCCGAACTTCACCACCACACGTAACCCCGTCCCCACGCTTAACCCCGCCCCCACACCAAGCTTCATCACCACGTCTAACCCCGCCCCTACGTCGATCTCTGACCCCGCCCCCGCCCCTGACCCCGCCCCCAATCCCAGCTCCAGTCCCATACCAGGTCCTAGCTCCCAACCTTGCCGGATCTTCACCATCCTTCCAGACCTCCCCCTCTCTGAGGATGAAAGATCAGTCCCCAGCAGAGGCCTCACCTTCATTCCCCTACGCCCTCGGATTAATGAGTTCAACACGCGGCGAGATATTGAACAATTCTTCCGCCGCCTTCGCCTCCATGCCTACTTTTACAACCAAGACTCCCGCCCACCCTCTGACGACCCCTTCTCCCGCCTCCAACACACCCCATCCACCTGGACACCCCCTGCTGGCCTCTTACCCGCCCTCGATCTATTTATAGCCAACTGCTGCCGCGACATTAACCGACTCGACCTGTCCACCCCTCTCACCCACTCCAACCTCTCACCCTCAGAACGTGCAGCCCTCCACTCCCTCCGCTCCAACCCCAACCTCACCATCAAACCGGCAGACAAGGGAGGCACGGTAGTAGTTTGGCGCACCGACCTTTATACCGCTGGGGCCAAACGCCAGCTCGCGGACGCCTCCTCCTATTGCCCCCTTGACCATGACCCCACCTCCCACCACCAAACCATCGTCTCCCAGACCATCCATAACCTCATCACCTCAGGGGATCTCCCATCCACCGCCTCCAACCTCATAGTCCCACAACCCCACACCGCCCGTTTCTACCTCCTGCCCAAAATCCACAAACCTGACTGCCCCGGCCGACCCATTGTCTCAGCCTGCTCCTGCCCCACCGAACTCATCTCCACGTACCTCGACACGGTTCTGTCCCCTTTAGTCCAAGAACTCCCCACTTACGTTCGGGACACCACCCACGCCCTCCGCCTCCTCCATGATTTTCGCTTCCCTGGTCCCCAACGCCTTATCTTCATGATGGACATCCAGTCCCTGTACACCTCCATCCCCAATCACGAAGGACTCAAAGCCCTCCGCTTCTTCCTTTCCCGCCGCACCAACCAGTACCCTTCCACTGACACCCTCCTTCAACTGACTGAACTGGTCCTCACCCTGAATAACTTCTCTTTCCAATCCTCCCACTTCCTCCAAACTAAAGGAGTTGCCATGGGCACCCACATGGGCCCCAGCTATGCCTGTCACTTTGTAGGATATGTGGAACAGTCCATCTTCCGCAACTACACTGGCACCACCCCCCATCTTTTCCTCCGCTACATCGATGACTGTATCGGCGCTGCCTCGTGCTCCCACGAGGAGGTCGAACAGTTCATCAACTATACCAACACCTTCCATCCCGACCTCAAATTCACCTGAACTGTCTCAGACTCCTCCCTCCCCTTCCTAAACCTTTCCATTTCTATCTCGGGCGACCGACTCAACACAGACATCTACTATAAACCGACTGACTCCCACAGCTAACTGGACTACACCTCCTCCCACCCTGCCCCCTCTAAAAACTTCATCCCATATTCCCAATTCCTTCGTCTCCGCCGCATCTGCTCCCAGGAGGGCCAGTTCCAATACCGTACAGCCCAGATAGCCTCCTTCTTCAAGGACCGCAGATTCCCCCCAGACGTGATCGACGATGCCCTCCACCGCATCTCCTCCACTTCCCGCTCCTCCGCCCTTGAGCCCCGCCCCTCCAACCACCACCAAGACAGAACCCCACTGGTTCTCACCTACCACCCCACCAACCTCCGTATGCAGCGTATCATCCGCCGTCATTTCCGCCAACTCCAAACGGACCCCACCACCAAGGATATATTTCCCTCCCCTCCCCTATCAGCGTTCCGCAAAGACCACTCCCATCGCGACTCCCTCATCAGGTCCACACTCCCCACCAACCCAACCTCCACTCCCGGCACCTTCCCCTGCAACCACAGGAAATGCAAAACTTGCGCCCATACCTCCTCCCTTACTTCTCTCCAAGGCCCCAAGGGATCCTTCCATATCCGCCACAAATTCACCTGCACCTCCACACACATCATCTATTGCATCCGCTGCACCCGATGTGGCCTCCTCTATATTGGGGAGACAGGCCGCCTACTTGCAGAACGCTTCAGGGAACACCTCTGGGACACCCGGACCAACCAACCCAACCACCCCGTGGCTCAACACTTTAACTCTCCCTCCCACTCCACCGAAAACATGCAGATCCTTGGACTCCTCCATCGGCAGAACATAACAACTCGACGGTTGGAGGAAGAGCCCCTCATCTTCCGCCTGGGAACCCTCCAACCACAAGGCATGAACTCAGATTTCTCCAGTTTCCTCATTTCCCCTCTCCCCACCTTGTCTCAGTCGATTCCCTTGAACTCAGCACCGCCCTCCTAACCTGCAATCTTCTTCCTGACCTCCCCGCCCCCATCCCACTCCGGCCTATCACCCTCACCTTGACCTCCTTCCACCTATCACATCTCCATCGCCCCTCCCCCAAGTCCCTCCTCCCTACCTTTTATCTTAGCCTGCCTGGCACCCTCTCCTCATTCCTGATGAAGGGCTTATGCCCGAAACGTCGAATTTCCTGTTCCTTGGATGCTGCCTAACCTGCTGTGCTTTAACCAGCAACACATTTTCAGCTCTGATCTCCAGCATCTGCAGACCTCACTTTTTACTCCAGCTACAGATAAACAGTTACAAACTATCAGCATGTAATAAGACTAACGAAAAGCTAAATCCCCTTTTAAATTCCACCTTACACAAAGAAAACAGACAATGTGAAATAAATTATAGACAGAGGAGAAAAGGTGGAAAGTCAGTTTAATCGTCTTTGTTCCCAGGTACTGTTTTGAGTGGATCCTTATGAATCTTCTGCTGGCCAGTCCCGTTTTTCCAGTTGCTTCCACTAGTTGTTAAGAAACACAAAGTAACTGATACACGTATAAAAAGTCTCTGACTTATCACAGCTTATCACAGGGGGCGGCATGGTGGCACAATGGTTAGCACTGCTGCCTCACAGTGCCAGAGACCTGGGTTCAATTCTCGCCTCAGGCAACTGTGTGGAGTTTGCACATTCTTGCCGTGTCTACGTGGGTTTCCTCCGGGTGCTCTGGTTTTCTCCAACAGTCACAAAGATGTGCAGGTTAGGTGAATTGGCCATGCTAAATTGCCCATAGTGTTAGGTGAAGGGGTAAATGTAAGGGAATGGGTCTCTTTGAAGAGTCGGTGTGGACTTGTTGGGCCAAAGGGCCTGTTTCCACACTGTAAGTAATCTAATCTAAAAGCTTGCAATCACTGTTACAAGTAAAATAAACTGGTTTCTTTTGGTTTACAATGTGGTAACTATAGAGAATAGAGAGACTCTTCCTCAGTTGGGGAAGAGCTGAATACTTCTCTCTCTCTAACTTGTTCTGAGTTTCAATATTTTCAGTGACCTGAGAGCCAAGCGCATTGTTAGTAGGCAAAAATTCTCTGTCAGCGATAACTTGTCAAGTTCATAGACCAATGCCAGTAAAAGCTGCGTTTGGTCAGCATTGTCTGCAACTCAACTCTTCAATTTGCACTTTGCCAAACAGATTTTTGCACTATTCCTGGCATGGGTGTCCAGTTATTTGCTTTGCAAAACCGCAGCAGCCTTGCCATAACATTGGTTTCAAAACAGCTCTTTCTTATCTCAGTCAACAATTTTCTAATTAAATCTCAAAATGAAAAGGCATGGTCTTTACAACATTGTAAGCTGAAATCCAGCGAATACAAAACACCAAAAGAAGTGCAAGGAAGAAAACTGAAGTGATTTCAGGAAGTTAATAGCTACATTTTACACTTAAAGTTTTCAGACTATGAGACTGAATGGAAAATGTAAGTTTGAGATATTTTTAACATGGCTTATAAACTAATTTCAAAGTAAATTGTTTTCCTTTACAGACTATCCAAATAAAACTTACCAGTTCTACTTATGGAAGCTCCATAGGGATGAACAATGTGGCGAATATTATTGTTCCAGCCAATGACAATCCACACGGTACTGTTCATTTCACACAGACAGTGTACAGAGTACAGGAACCTTTGGAAGGAAATTCCAAAATAAATGTCACTGTGAAAAGAAGGTGTGCAATAATTTGTGAAAATTAGCTGATTAATCTTTTTATGATATTTCGGATACAATATAATGGGCCATGTTTTTAAAAAGATAACAGTGAGCTTTAACAATGCTCTTTATTATAATGGAGGCGATCTGCCAATAATTTCTGGATTTCACATTTAACTATGCACTTGTGTACTCGGTAACTTAGGGAGTATATACCTGATCGGTTAATTGCAGAATTCCAAAATTGCCGTCAGTGATACCTTGCTCATCCACAGGGTGCTTTGTTGTGTCTTCACTGATAGAGTTGACATGAAAGTGAGTGCAACAATCTGAACTGTGCTGTTTGCCCATTAGTTCAACAGTAAAATAGGCTGAAACAGTTAGCTAGGAATAAGCTTTGATGGCTTGGTAAGTGATGACAACTTAAAAGAAATGCTCTCCATCCTTGAGAATTTGGATAATAAGTGTAAGCTTTAATATCATAAGAAGAAGATGAGCAGATTTGGTAATTCGATTTATTTCAAACATATGCATTACTTTGTTTCTTCTATCTCTTTCCCTTAGTCCTATCCGGCTTCCCAAATTTTTTTTTTCACTTTCTGTACATCATTAATACATAATTCATCTTTCCTGCTTTCTGCTTCCTGTGTTAGATTCTGCATGTGTAGTGAAGGTTCTTCAGTTTGTTTGGTTGAAGAACCTCACTATTCCTTGCCTTACACAACAGATCCGTTGTAGACATTATCCGCTAGATCAGGTGCCAGATTTGGGCAAATCTTTGCTCTAGGAGCAGAGAGAATTTTGCAGGCAGCTGTCAGTGAGCTGAACGATGAATGACATCCATTCTTCACCACTGTTTGCAAAATCTAGGCTCATGCATTAAATAATAAAGCGCAACAACTGAAATACAACATGTTGGTCCTTTGCAGTTGATCATATTTTTATCTGTGTAGTCATAGATAACATTATAGCCCCAACTGGTTTACCAGAGTGTAACTGGACATCTTATTAGAGTTGTATGCATAAAAGATAGTCATGTTGAGTTTCACGACAGAATATGGGGAATGTCTCATTTAAATATGCAATTATCATTGTCAGTGTATACTTATCAGACTGAAAAATAATGAATAGTTCGTGTTGGATTCAATGAGCTGAAAATTAAATAAACTAACGTCAATTGTACAAGCATCATGATCACATGGTGCTGCATTTCAATTAATACAATTGTAAGGTAAAACTCCAAGAGTATGTGGTTTGAAACTATTACAAATATTGTTACCATTTCTCAGGGTCTCAGTTGAACATGTCAATTAGTTTCCCTTAAATAAAAACTACTTTTACTTTTCATGTTGATTTTTTTTCATTAAATGCAGATAATTTAGGGCAAATACAAGTCTTGACTTTTTCTTTTAGTCATTGAGATGTACAGCATGGAAAGAGACCCTTCCGTCCAACTCATCCACACTGACCAGATATCTAAATTAATCTAGTCCTATTTGCCAGCATTTGGCCCATATGCTTTTAAACCCTTCCTATTCATATTCCCATCCTTTTAAATGCTGTAATTGTACAGGCCTCCACCAGTTCCTCTGACAGCTCATTCCATACAAGCATCACCCTTTACGTGAAAAAATTGTCTCTTAAGTCCCTTTTAAATCTTTCCCCTTTCACTCTAAACCTATGTCCTCTTGTTCTGAACTCCCCCCACCTGAGGACAAGACATTGTCTATTTATCCTATCCATGACCTGAATGATTTTATAAACTTCTATAAGGTCACCCATCAGCCTTTGATGCTTTAGGGAAAACAGCTCCAGCCTATTCAGCCTCTCCATTAGCTCAAATCCTCCAACCCTGGCAACATCCTTGTAAATCTTTTCTGAACCCTTTAGGTTTCACAACATTCTTCCGAAAGGAGGGAGGCCAGAATTGCACACAATATTTCAAAAATAGTCTAACCACTGTCCTATACAGCCACAACCTGATGTCCCAATTCCTATACTCAGGGCTCTGACCAGTAAAGGAAGGTGTACCAAATACTTTCTTCACTACCAGCTCTTTCCTTACATTCATGCTCACTGTGCCTACTGTACTCAATTCCTAAAAGTGCATGAAACTCATGGATATCTCATTTGTTCAGCTGCCTGTGTCTTGTTCCTTGACCTCAAGGTTCCATCTTTTCCTGAATCTCTGACAATCCAGTCTATTGCCACACTCTCTTGTCTTTTCTGAACTCATCATGTTCATCTCCCAATTCTTTGACCATATTCCTTTTCAACATCTGACCATACAACTTCCTCTTCTCATGATTGATGACCTTGTGAATGTTGCCTATAATTATCAATTGCCCTTTCCTTTCAATTCTCTCATCATCATCATGATAAGGGCTTATAGGGAACAGAGATTATGCATAAATGAGCAATTTTCTGATTGGCAAAATGTGGTGTACCATAAGAATCAATGCTGGGACCCCAACCTTTTACAATTTATATGAATGATTTGGAATGAAGCAATTAAATTATAGTTGCTAAATTTGCTGATGAAACCAAGATAGGTACAAAAGTGAGATGTGAAAAGGAGTTAAGGAGACTACAAAGGAATGTGGAAAATTTGAGTGGACAAAAATCTGGCACATGAAGTGTAATATGGGAAAAAGTGAAAATGTCCATTTTGGTAACAAAAATAAAAACCAAGCATATTATGTAAATGGTGAAAGATTGCAAAACTCTGAGTGTAGAGGGATCCACGTTTCTTTGTGCATGTGTCACAAAATTGCCCATTTAAGACAGATGAGGAGATACCTTTTCTCACAGAAGGCTGCAAGTTTTTGGAACTCCATGCCAAAAATTGGTGGAAGCAGTCTTTGAATATTTTTGAGGCAGAGGTGGGTAGAACCTTGTGTGTAAATTATTAATAAGCAAGGGGTTGAAATGTTATCAGGAACAGTAAGCAAGTTAGTGTATCAGATAAGACATTATCTTATTAAATGGTGGAGCAAGCTCAAGGGGCCTAGTCCTTTTTCTTATGAACCACCTGATAATTTTTGTGACATTATAGGTGCCATGTAAATGCAAGTTAATGTTATGATCAGTTGCCGTTAAGCAGTGTATGAAACGTGAGCCTGTTGTGATGCCGAAGCTGATCCTGTTGGTAAACATTAATGTGTAGATACATTTACACATGTAGAAACCAAACCTTGAGTTTAACAGGAATGAAAAATCATGTGTAAACGAGATATGTATATATATTTTGGTAACCCAGTGTTCAATTGTGCTTGCTTTCCCTGTAGTGGAGGCCATTTTGGGCAACTGCGAATATTTTACATCACCTCCAAAATTGATTTTGTGGACTTTTTGGTGAAGGATGGACAGGACATTTTCTCTTATTATGAACCACCAATCACTGGATTTGTGAATGGCCAGCCTGTTCTTCAGGAGAATGTTTCTCTGACGAGGGATGCTTTTCATACATGTGCATCTATTTGTCTCAAGGGAGAAGCTTGTTCAGCCTTCTCGTTTACAAATTTCTCTGGGATAGCCCAGTGCTCTTGGGTAGCTTCGTTGCCAAACATACTGACCAACAGTACAGAATTCATAACATATCGCAAGAACAGTTCAAGTGTATCTGCTTTGCTGAGTGCCCAAGCGACAGCTGGTAGCGACTATGAGCCAGTCACTGGATTATGGGTGAACATGCATGATGGAGCAGAGTTTGCTAATCTCTCAGTTACAATACTAACTGACAGCATACCGGAACGTGAAGAAAAATTTGCCGTTTTACTTTTGAATGTGGAACTGTTGAATGGAATGGTCATTCCAGCAAACCAGCCCACAATTGGCCAACCAAATATCTCCACTATTGTAATAGCTATGAATGGAGATGCATTTGGGATCTTTTTGATATACAGTACACATCCAAATGCCACAGATAAAGGGAGTTATATTGAAGTAATGGAGGCAACTCAGATGACAGTGCAACTGGTCATAGATAGGAGTGGCGGGAGTCTTGGTGAAGTAACAGTGGAATGGAGTGTGGTTGGTGGTACAGCTACAACAAACATTGATTTCATTGGTGATGGCGAAGTTTTAACATTTGGAGAAGGTAAGGAAGTTATGTGTGTTTGAATTAATGTATTTTTTTGATGATTTCATCATTTTTAGCCCATCCTGTATTCAAACGTAATGTGTATTTCTGGCAGTCTATTATGACAATTTAATGACCTTTTGTATTTTTCTCTTAACATGGACTTTTGTCACCCTTTTTCCTAATCTTGGATTGAGACATGTCCAATAATATGCCTGGAATGCACAAAGAAGGTCTGTGTTGATGATTATTCCCACACCACCCATACTTTCTCTCAATGTATCAGTATATTCATTTTGTTCTGTCACTCTCTTGCATTTACTTAACTCTCTTTTAAATACATATGTGAAGTTATGCTATGATCCCAGCTGCTGGTAATATTGTAGAAGGCATCCCAGAATGAAACCAGGCCTGATGGATCATATGTTTCATTTTTGCATTACCATGGTTACCATGGTGGTCAGTCATGAAATATTCATGGGAGACTGCAGACATGTCTTAACAACAAAACATGAATTTATCACATGAAATAGATAAAGAAAGAAAAAATTGAACTCTTTGTAACATTATTGGAAAGACCATAACACAAACTGCAAAGCAGTATTTTAATGTGTTCTCCAACATTTTTTTTAACAAATACTCATATCCAGAGAAATTTCACTTCTTTCCCAACTTCTTAAGGTTTTACTTAACTGGATCCTCTCAGTTTCTTTTACTTGTATGCGGGGGCAATTTACGATTTTTCTGAGTCCACTGGCACAAAGCTTTTGCAATTCTGATGAACCTTTACTTCTTCCGTTCTAATAATTTGAGGATTTCTATCCACATTCTGCTGACTTGTAAATCCATAAACTAAAAAACATTGGCAAGGATAAATGCTTCCCTTGAAATTCCGTATTCTCATGCTGGGCGGAACTCTTCTACATTCTGAACTGAAATCATGAACCTTCTATTTTGAAGTCAAAATCAAACTAATAGTCTTAGTATGTTTACTTTATCTGTCATAAACTCAACAGTGCAATTTTATCCATTGACACGACAGTAGTTCAGCCAGAAACATAACTGCAGTCAATAACTTCTTTTAAGAACTTCAGTTCTTGAAACTGAAGCACTTCATTCATTGTTTCAAATAACTGACCTGTCCTTTAAAAAAAGATTTTGTCAGAATTGACCAGTTTCCATTTGTCTCTACTTTAAAAGCCAAAACAAAATATTGAGTCAAGTCTTGATCAAACTGTACAAGACAATAATTGGACCACACCTGGAATACTGTGAACACTATCCAAGGAAAGATATCTTGACATTGGAGGCATTATAGAATGGTCACTAGACAGATCTGTGCTATGGAAGTTCTTTGACTTACAAGGAGAGTTTGAGTAGGTTGGCTGTGTACTTGAAGAGTTTTGAAGAATGAGAAGTGACCTTATTGATGTGTACAAGATTCTTAAAGAGGTTGACAGGGTAGATGCAGGAAGATTATTTCCTCTTGTGAGAGAGTCAGTGGCCAGATGGCATAATCTCAGAAAGGGGGCTCCCTTTAAGACAGAGATGAGGAGGAATTTCTTCTATGAAAAGGTAGTTAATCTGTGAAATTCTTTACCACAGAGGATTGTTGATGCTGGGTCACACTATAGTCAAAGCTAAGTAGACAGATTTTTAATCAGTTAGGGAATTGCGGAACATAGGTAAAGATACAGTCATGGTAGTCCTACCAGATTATAGGGCTGCTCTCTCATTAAAGAGTTACCAGGATGTTGCTGGAGCTGAAGGGATTGAGTTATAAGGATTGGCTGGATTGGCTGGGATGTTTTCACTGGAGCATCGGAGATTGAGGGGTGACCTTATAGAGGTTTATAAAATCATGAGGGGAATGGAGTAGATGAATAGCAAAGATCTTATCCCCAAGATGGGAAGTTCAAAACTGGGGGCCATATTTTTAAGGTGAGAAGAGAAGGATTTAAAAGGGACCTGAGGGGCAACTTTTTGACACAGAGGGCAGTTCATATGTGGAACGAATTGCCAGAGTAAGTTGTAGATTCAAGTACAGTTACAACATTAAAAAGACATTTGGATAACTACATGAATAGGAAAGGTTTAGAGAGATATGGGCTAAATGCAGACAGGTGGAACGAGTTTAATTTAGGAAACTTGGTTGGCATGGATGAGTTGGTCTGAATGGCCTGTTTCTGTACTGTATGATGAATTGACTCTATGACTTGTGATAGTTTAACCTGAGGCTCACCACTCATCAGCTGAGGGGTTGACCCCATTTAAAGTATATGGTGAAAAGAGGAAAGTGGATTTGAGAATTCTTACTTCAGCCATAATCTCATTGAATGGTGGAATAGATTCACAGGGCTGAATGGCCTTCCTCTGCTCTGACATCTTATGGTTTTTTAAAATGGTTTTTAAACTATATATTGTATACCTTTCATTAGGTGTAGGTATCAAATCATTTTCATGCCAGTTTTCTTTTTAAGTCCTAAATGTGTTAATAATAGATTTTCATGGGATATTGATGTGTATAATAGTTTCAAATCATTTGAGATATTCTTATAAAATTTCAACACAAAGCAATCATTTTGCTTAAACAGATGTGTGGTGTTTCAAAATTTCCTTCATAACTATCTGGATTGGAAACTGTTGAAAGTGGTTTTGCACCTTACTTTAGCCATAAAATATAAATAAATAAGTCAGGAAATTAAAAACTTTTTTTGTGTGCAGGTGAAGATAGGAGACTTATCACATTAAACATTGTGGATGATGAAGAACCAGAAGACAATGAAACCATTCTCGTCCGTCTAACACATACTGAAGGTGGCAGTCGTATTCTGCCCAGCTCTGACACTGTCACTGTGGTCATATTAGCCAATGATTATGTTGCAGGAGTAATTAGTTTTCACGCATCCTCACGGTCTGTCATTGGACATGAAGGTTGGTTTCTGTGTGTAATGGCAACCATTCTAATAATCAATTTCAACAGTGCCACAGTCTTCCTAAGCCTTAGTTTACTATTTTAGCCATTTACAGATATCTTTTCTTTAGTTCTTGTTTTATAAAAGTGGAAGAAAATAGAATAATAACTAACATTCTTCATGTATGTAAAGTTGAAAAATTGAATTTCATGTCAAGTTGTTTTTACTTTATCATCTTGATATTGTAACTAGATAAACTTTAATCAATGATCCCTAAAGGTTTAAAAATTGTCTTCACCAATATCTGAATTTCAGTAAAGCTCACAAATAACGTGTAAAATCTAAAAAAAACTCTCTCAGATAAACCTTAAAATGGCATTTGACTCACAGCAAAAAAGCATTCCAAAATTTGATTATTTATAATTTTAAAATGACGGGCAGCTGTATATAATCAACACCAATCAACAGGATATCTTTTGCTTCATTCCAGTTGGAGACTGAAAAATGAAGACTTACTAGTGTCTGTTTTGATTTACAGCATTTCAACAGGATGAAAGTATTTTCTTAAGGGCTAATCCATGCCATGTTTCTTTCTTGGATTCTAGTCCAGGGGTTATACCTTGTCCTGTCAGGAGATTATTATAAATCATGTTTGACAAGCTTAAATTGACTGCATATTTACGGTCCTTGAACATCGATACTTTACTGATTATGTACCGATTTATTGCTGCCCAAAATTCCATATGAACAGTATGTTGATATCACTAATGATTCTTAACATGATTTATAATATGTAGGAATGCTTATGAGCCATCTATATTCATCATTTTTCCATAAGAATTGTTAAAATGTTCCCACCCTGGCTAACTGTAAAAGAATGAAAATTGATTATTCAATTTGTAATCCAAAAAGTGAATGGATATTTGAACCAACACGACGCAGTCTTAATACTTATGTAAAAATGATGAAATTCTTACAGATGGCTCCTGATTTTAAAAATATACACTGTCTTCAGTTTAGCATTTTAAAGATATCATTTATCTGATTTATGCTGATATTTTTACAATGGGGTGTTTTTTGCATTAATATTTCAGTTTAGCTTGTCATTGCTGCAACTGAAGTAAAGGTCTGATTGACCAAATAAAAAAAAAAGCAGTTTTGGTTAAAGTGAATATAAATCTTGAGAATGCATTGGCTTTTAAATAATAGCAACTAAAATGTAAGTTGAAAGAGTTATTTTAGTTCACGGAGACCTTACAGGTTTCAGCTCTATCTGATTAGTCTCAAATAAGAGTACTGTAGCATGATAAAGGGTATTGTTGTTGTGACTGAACTAATAAACAAGTAGTCCAGAGTGTTGGCCTAATTATTCAGAAATCAGTAATTTGATTTGTTGAACTAATGATGGCTGCTGGGGAGAGATGCTAAAGATTAGTCTCTAAATCTGTGTTTGGCAGTATAAACAACCTTTATTCAGAGCTCTGTCACCACATTTGTGGGAAAGGCCAGAGACTGCTGTGAATCTGGCTTTCACGTGGGGCTCAGTAAGGTACAAGATAATTATACATACAGCATTACAGTGGTTACATTAGACATTAATTTCAGTACTTGTCACATCCCCGCTGACCTACACATCCAATTCTGTGAATGCACGATCAATGATGGACAACTTCATAGTCCACCTCAGGTTTCCTATGACTACATGATTTTTTACCAGACATCATTGTCATCAGAGCTGAAAATGTGTCGCTGGAAAAACTTAGCAGGTCTGGCAGCATTTTGAAGAGAAATCAAAGTTAACATTTCCTTAACTCTGATTTCTCTTCACAGATGCTGCTTCACCCGCTGAGATTAAAATGGATGCTAATTTATACCAATTGTTTCAGGAGCAGCTTCCCTTTTACCTGATTTGGAAAAGTCAAACAAATCCAGTCTGTCTAGGCAAAAGTGAGGACATGCAGATGGTGGAGATCAGGGTCAAGATTAGAGTGGTGCTGGAAAAGCACAGCAGGTCAGGCAGCATCTGAGGAGCAGGTGAATCAATGTTTTGAGCAGGAGCCTTAATGAAAGAGCACCACTCTAATCTTGACTCAAATCCAGTCTGTCTGTCTAGCAGCCTGCCTTTTACAGCTTCTTCTGTTGTACATGCTCTAAGATGGTTTAAAACAGAAATGTGATATTATTATTGTTCTTACTTTAAATACTTTTCATATAGCACCTATCCAAATCCCATCAATAGGCTTGAAATTCGAGTACTTTTACAGCTCCATCAAGTCATTAGAAAAAGCTTATTTGAATTCTTAAGACTGTTCATTAGGTTCAAAGTGGTGATTCTTAGTTCTCTCAAGGTCATAATGACCCTGTTTCACAATTATTTCTGCCCCACCTTGCTACATTATTTGTCTCTTGGTACTCTTACTAGATTATCTTATATCTACAAATTGTTCTAATCTTCCTGTGACGGAGAAGACGTCCCTGCAAGGATGTTGATCAAGACCAATCTTTGTTATTCTGGGATCATCCTTTTTCATTCATGCTAAACAACATACTTCAGGCAGTGTGATCCCAAACATCTCTTATCAGATTGCCTCTTACAGACATCTGCTGCTGTAAGTTGTACAGAACTTGCTGCATTTTAATTTGTAAGATTCTTTGTTCTATCTGTTACCTTCTACTTGTTATCTTCTTCTCAAAGCTACCGTTGTCCTAACTAATGATCTAACTTTAATTCTGATTCCAGCAAGCTAATTTAGTTACTACAGCCAAAAAGTTTTTCCACCTTAAAGATGCCAACTAAAAATCCATGGGCAGACATCTAGTGCCACCTCTGGCCAACAATGACCATTTAACAATGGGATTGATATAGTGAAGTGCTTTTGCCCGAAACGTTGATTTCACTGCACTTTGAATGCTGCCTGAACTGCTGTGCTCTTCCGGCACCACTAATCCAGAATCAGGTTTCCAGCATCTGCAGTCATTGTTTTTACCTCCTTGCCATAAAACCCCATCTATTTAATTAATATACTGTATGGAAGAAAATCTTATCCTCCTTACACAGTTTGGCATTTGAGACACCAAAACTACAGTCATATGATTGACTCTTAAAAGCCTTTTGAAATAGCCTAGCAAGTCATTTATTTGTCACCCATGCTTTTCAAGGACAATTAGAGATGGACAATATATGCTGACCTCATTCCTTGAGTGAATGAAATAAAAAAATGTCAATGGCAAGAACACAGAAACTAGGAGCAGGAATAGGCCATTCAACCCTTCAAGCTTGCTTCGCCATTTGTTACGATCATGGCCGATCGTGTACTTCCATGCCATACTCTTGCTTTCTCCCCGTATCCTTTAATCACTTTAATATCTAAAAATATATCAGTCTTTTCCTTGAATGTATCCAGTGACTTGGCCTTCACAGATCTGTGGTGGAGACTTCCACAGGTTCATTATCCTTTGAGTGAATCAATTTTTTCCTAACTTCAGTTTTAAATGGTCTACTCCATGTCCTGAGATTCTATGTCTTTATTCTAGATTACCCAAACCTATAAAAACATCCTCCCTGAATCTAGTCTGTCCAGGCCTGTTAGACAGAGCTTATACTATTCAATCAGATTGCCTCTCTTCCTTATAAATTATAGCGAATGCAGCCCCCACTGAACCAATCTCTCATCATAGGACAGTCCTATCATCCCTTCAGTTCTGAAGAAGGATCACTGAACCCGAAATATTAGCTCTGTTTATCTCCACAGATGCTGCCAGGCCTGCTGAGTTTTTCCAGCAATTTCTGTTTTTTTTAATTCGCTCATGGAATGTTTGGCATTTATTGTCATCCCTAATTGATTGAGGGCAGTTAAGAGTCAACCATATTTTTGTGGGTCAGGAGCCGCATGCAGGCCAGACTAGATAGGATGACAGATTTCCTTCCTTCAAGGACATCATTGAACCAGGTGGCTTTTTTCAACATTTGACAGTGGTTTTGTGGCCATTGTTAGATCCTTAATTCTAGATTCTTTATTATCTTGCAATGTCGGCCAACTTACCAATTATTATTTCTAATTGCTTACTTCCCCTCCCTGTGTACTTTTGTTAACTGGTGTACCAGTGTTACTGTTTTATGACCTTTAGAGAGCATCAGATCCATCAGTACATCCAGGAAATATTAATGGACTGCAGTTGTAAGGGGTCATGAATTGTAGGTGGAGCAATGTTGATTCAAGTCCGAATATATTTATAATTTGAAATTGGTGGTAATCTAGAAATGCCATGGATAGTTTTTAGATTTGATTATGCATGATTCAAATAAAAAAAAATTATTTCTTAGATTGGTGCAGTAGCTTTAGGTTAAGTCATAAAATGATGATAAATCTGAATTTTGTGGCAGCACAGGTGGTTCAGTGGTTAGCACTGCTGCCTCACAGTGCCAGGAACCCGTGTTCGATTCCAGACTTGGACCACTGTCTGTGTGGAGTTTGCACATTCTTCCTGTGTCTGCGTGGTTTCCTCCGGGTGTTCCAGTTTCCTCCCACAATCCAAGAATGTGCAGGTTAGGTGAATTGGCCATGCTAGATTGCCCATAGTGTTAGGTGTGCTGGTCAGGGATAAATGTAGGGGAATGGGTCTGGTGGGTTACTCTTCAAAGTGTCGGTGTGGACTTAGTGGGCCAAATGAACTGTTTCCACACTGTAGGTAAGCTAATTGATCAATTTTCAAAAATAAACTTACCCTAGGTAGGTGCATGCTTAAAATCTTATCTCATGATTTTCAGATATTACTGGGTAAATGCCTAACAACAGTGAAAAAGCAATTATTTTGTTAAGAACTGTGAGATGTTGAATAGGTTAAGACATGTATACGTAATAGTATTATTTGATTAAGAAAGAAATGAAAAACCTTTTTGTAACATATAAAATTATCATGTGAATTTTTAATATAAAATTTTATTTTCAAAGTATGTTTGGTGTAATGTGAATGTAGTTGTTAAATATGTGATTCAAGTAGTAATTTACTGGCTTGATGATCCATTAAGATTGCCTTTCAGAAATTGCAGTGCAATAGTTAGAAAATGATGTGCAAGTCTGGTGTATAATTCATGATTATGTATTTGAAGGGGAAGCTGTTAGGGGCACATGTTCCAGTTTCCAGGTGTTGGCTTGTAGAACTGTCATTCATTCAACTATATTTAAAAGCCAATGCAATAGTGTATGTACTGGGAAAACTGTTTGAAGAATGTCTGATGACCTCAATTCTTATCACAATGTGTTTCTGTGATCACTACAATGTAATTTCATCATTTTAGAAAATTGCATCATTTTAGAAAAATCTTTTGTTAAACTTAGTTTATAAAATTTAAACTTTGAAAACTTTAATTTATTTGAGCAGGATTATTGCAAATATTGAGACTAGTTTAAGCCTGCAACATTTTTAATCATTTTAATGTTTTTACATGTGTAAATGTTCACATTCTGTATGGTTAACACCAGTAACAATTTTGCTAATTTTTTGCGTATTTATTTTAGACTGAAATTGTTTTTCAGCATTTTAAAACATTTCTGAAATTGTAAGTTTTCCTTTTGTGATTTTTTTTGATTTGAAGAAGTATTTTCACTTGGAATAAACAACCATCCCATGTATTTTTTTTAGTTTAATAAATGGTTGCTCTTTTGTTTTATGATTACTTTGAATTTTTACATTTTTCTATGGATGTTGGACTGCAACTAAAGCCTTGTGGCATTTTTCTTACACTTTTGTGATTTTCAACCAATTTTTTAATGTATTTTTCAATATAGAATAGATATTTTTAACATTCTCATAACCCTTGCCTTGTGGATAAATGTAAATACTTTGCTGCATGTCTTTCATCTAACTGTATATTGTTAATGGACTTAGCATGCAATAACATAACACGATGATCTAGCTGGCACATGCAAGCATGAAAATTTGGCATTGTTAAATTCAACAAAAATATAGTGTAACACGAACACTGAGATGGACAGTTAGAACCATTTTGTGCTGTGTCATGTTCCAACTTTGCTGTAAAGTAAATTACTTGGCAGTAAAGGGGATTGCATGTTTCAATATATGACCATTGAGCTATTCTAAATTCATGGTCTTTAAAAAGTTAAGAAACTGCAATGTGTGAAAATATTCTATTGATAATAAATGTCAAAACAAAGTATTAGTTATTACTGATGAAATTATTTGCAACATGCAAAACCTTTGTGGCATTTCCTTCATGTGCATGTTTTGAGTTGTCCCTTTTTGCACTCCCAAGTATTTATGTACACAGAATATAGTACAATTTGGATAATTTAAAGCTGTCTACTTCTTCATTCATATGAGGTAAAGCTAATTCTCATATGTGAATATAATAAATAGCTGCTCAAATGATACATTCTAAACTTCCTGTTTTTGGTTGTACACTTTTTTAATTAGAAAATTACACCTTTATTTCTTCTGCCCCCCTCTTTGGTACTTTTGCTGCTCCAAATCATTTTTTAAAATTCTCGTTGTTCATTGTATCCACAAGCACCAGCTCGAGTGTCACACCAAATTATTGTTACTCCTTTCCACCCTCAGAATCTCTGTTGAATGATTGTCATCCTAATACTTTTAATATTTTAATAATTTTAATCTCTTTGTTCTGAATTCACGAGCCTCCTTCCTGAAAATCACTCTCCTGATATAAACCTTCCAAGCCACACTTGGAGATCACTTTATTGAGTTTTCAAAACGTCCTTCATTTAAAGAGATCAATTCAAAGCATCTTGAAATCACCCTCCAAGTAATTATTTGGAAACTTTTATAGCCACTATCTTCAACTATATCAGCTGTTATTACTGAAATTTTGTAAACAAAAATTGCAGTGCACAAGATGTGTGCCGCTAGGAAATTTCCTCATCTGTCTATTGCTCCCTCCGCTTAATCAGAGCATGAATTTAAGAAAGGGTTGTAACACTGCAATAATGAATCTCAATTTGTTCCCCATCAAACATGACTCTATACTGAAAATATGGAATAATGAATTTACCTGGTAATTTGCAGATGTAAGATTCAATAACTCTGGTCTCTGAATTACCAGAGTGGATGTATGACTGACGTGAGCATTAAAACCTATGGAAATCAGGATGCACTGATTTACCTGGGAATTGTCCAGGAATTCTGGGTTAGCGATTAAATCTAACTGGGCATTAGTCATGATGCTTCTGATGTAGAAAGCTGGATTATGACTTGCCATTTGATTGCTGACATGGTCACCCTCCTGATCTGGTTCAACTAACCCCAACCACCCACTGGTACCTTGCCTACTTACCACCTACTCATACACCCTAATTCTCATTCATTCACCCATAACCCACCTTCATATTTGCTAATCTTATAATCAAGTTTTTAAACTCTAGCCCTTCTCTCCCACTTTCTCAAACTCTGTCTGTCTCTCCCTCCACACACACATACACAAAAATATACACACACACTAATGTCGATTATAAGGAAAGAGTAGCAATTGTTGCCTCAAATGATCTGGGCTAAAGGTGGAACCTATAGCTAACTCAATCAAGTGAGATTCCTATGGCAGGAGGACTGGGGGGGTTGAGGGAATGCAGAGTTTGCCTGGTGATGAAGAGTAGTTCGTACCACGTAAGTGACATGTGCCTGTGCATAGGTCTGCTGCACATAAATGAATGGATATTATATTTACTTGGTTGTTACGTTATTGTTTAATTCGTGAACTTGTTAAGCTGATATCCTTACTAAATTGTAAATGTCTATTATGGCTTTCATTAATTACATTTAATAAAATGCCTTGACACAGAACTCTCCATATAAAGCATGTGGTACAGTGTTCGCATTTATAGAACTGATTTTCTTTAGCAATTAAAATTTAGAGCTAGATTTGTTTTCAGTTTTAATGTACAGAGTACAACTGAAAATTGTTTACACCAAGAAAGCAATAAGCTGAAAGAAAGTACTTTTAATTATCCACTTCTGTGCAATTGCTTTGTACTGCAAGACTGATTCTGGATTTGAACCGTTCCTCTTCATCATTGGTATTTGGGAAAAATAGCCTTTCTTAGTTGAGTTAAGGTTCGATTTCCAGCATTTGCCTATGAAGGCTGGACATTCTAGCATTGCAAGGTTACACAATTATTTATTAAGATATTTTTGTTTTTAACTTATATGTATGATTTTGCATGAAGTGTTTGGTTAATCAGCAAAATGAATGATACACGATTGTTAGACATACAACAACCACTTTAAAATGGGTTGATGATTCAATCTGACTTAATCTCCTAATTTGTAGGAGAAAGTTTGTTGCTGTGGATTGAACGGAGTTCACCTGGAAAGGGAAATGTAACTGTTGACTGGAACATCCATGGAAAACATGCCCAGGAAGATTTTTCAGAAATGAGTGGGACTCTTTCACTTTCTGATGTAAGTAATTAGAACAATCCCCTCAACTATTGTGCACCACCCTGCTCCCTTCTCCACATCAGTAATTGGCTGAATGGAGGATTGCTCCCTCACACCCTCTCCCTCTGCCCTACACACACTAACTCCACTCGCCTCCCTCCCTCTGCATCCCTCCTTTCCTTCCCAGCCTGCTTGGTCTCCACTCCTATTGTAATGTCTTGCTGGAAAAAAACATTTTTTGTTTTAGATTTCAAGACATTGGAGAAGGAACCTTAATTTTAAAGTATCTTGTCCCTCATTTCAGATATTTTTCATTCATTCATGGGATGTGGGTGTCACCGCTTAGGTGACCATTTATTGCACATCTCAAATTGTCCTTGAGAGTGTGGTAAAGATCTGTCTTCTTGATCAGCTTAAGTGCTTGGGATGTAGAAGCTTCCACAATGTTGTTGGAGACGGTGTTCCAGGATTCTGACCCTGTAACTGTGATGGAATGGTGATATAGATTGAAGTCAGAGTACATGCTTCTGCTGGTCTTGTCCTCCTTGGTGTAAGAGGTCATGGGTATGGAGGATGATGTTGGTGGAGCCTTAGTGAATTACTGCAATGCAACTTGTAGTTGCTGTCTCTATGTGTCAATGGTGGAGGAAATGAATGCTGAAGGACATGGATGGTATGCAAGTCAAGTGGGCTATTTTGTCCTGATTTATCCTCAAGGTTTCTGGGCTGTATTGGAACTTCACTCATGAAGTCAAGTGCCGAGTATTCCTTATACTCAGGACTTGTGCCTGGTAAAAGATGAACAGGCACTGGGAAGACAGGAGGTGAGCTACTCACCACAGGGTCCTTAGCCTCTGGTACGCTGTTGTCACCACAATATTTATATGCCTGCTCCAATTCAGTTCTGACCATTGAATATCACTTGTGTGACATAAATGTTGCCTGTCACTTATCAGCCCAAGCCTGCATACAGTCCAAATTTTGCTGTATTTGGACATAGACATTTTCTGAAGAGTCACAAATGGTGCTGAACATTGTGCATTTCAGCAAGCATCCTCACTTCTGACCTGATAATGGATGAAAGGTCATTAGTGAATCACTGATGATGGGTTTTGAGGAACCCCTGAGGAACTCTTTTTAGGGTTTGATTTATGACTGTTACATGTACCGAGATACAATGAAAAATACTGTTTTACTGCTATATAGACAAATCATACCTTACATATACCATTATACATTTACTGAAAGTATAATCTCTTCTAAGTCCTCCAGTGTAGTATTTGTCCTACTGGTGCCATGATTTTTGTATGCATTTCTTGTTTATTCTCTCTTTTCTAATTATATATGCAATCCTTTTAGGGTTTTCTCAATGCATCTTTTCTTGTCCACCTATTGGATGATATGATTCCTGAAGAAAAGGAGGAATACAGAATCATTTTATCAAATATCAGAACTCAAGGTAACCATTAAGTCCAGTAATTCATATGGCTGTTAAATAAGGATTGTGCATAAAAAATAAGATTCATCATTGCAAGGAGGATTATAAGGAACTTGACTAGGAGAGGATGAAGAAAACAGAAAGGAGCTCACTTTTGGCTGTTGAATCCTTAAATCGCTTGTTATTTAATCCACACGCTTTAAAACTCTTAGATTTCTGTTTCATTCAGTTTTGATGAAAGTTTGTTGACCTGAAACATTGATCTGTTCATTTTTACAAATGTTACATAGCTTACTGAGTCTTTCCAGCCCTTTTAAACTTTGATATCAGATTTGAAGCATCTACAGTATTTTGCCTTTGGATTATTGTGGCCTGAGGAGGTGGCCTGGTTTGACTTGTAGGGCAAATTGCATGTGCATCAAGACAGTTGGATCCAGACCCAATACTGTAGCTCTGGAGTGCTTCAATAACTGGCAGCCTGGTTAACCTCCAGGCTAAAGAAGTAGGTCTGCTTGAAGTCAGAAATATTGTGTGGAGGGGTAGTGGGAGTCAACTCAATGTTTCCTGTACGGTAGACGTTGCTGTTGCATTACAATGCTATTTTGAATCCTTGAAGCCGAGAGTAACTTATTTGCCAAAACAAATAGCTTATAGTGGCATAGGACAGGCTCAGCTATGTCCAAACCACAATGAGAAATCATCCATCCATTAATAATGCAAGATCCCAATTTTGATTTTGAACATGTTATCTGCAGCAAGGTAATGATAAAGCTTCTCTTTAGTATTGGTGCAGATTTCTGTCCTGTTATGGAATCTCTCCGATTTTCATTCCATTGAAAATCTTTGAGAGAAATTGAGTGTTTTTTGCAAGGACAGGTGTTATTCTGTATCTGATTGCTGCCCGATCGGCGATGGTGATGGTGAAAATTTAACTAATATTTATTAACCCCCTTGGCACACTCCTAAATTATTCTTTCCCAGAGTCTGAGAACTTGTTTGTAATTTGTTTCTGTTTTCCTTTCCTAAGTAGCCATCTATGTCCTTTACAACTTTTATTTTATGTAAAATGGCTTCAGTCAGGTGGTGCAGTTTATGTAAATCTCCAAACATTGAGTAGTTGCTTGATGAATTAAGTGATCTTTGTTATGGGTGTATGAATTGGGAACAGGAGTAGGTCACTTAGCCCCTCAAGCAGCCTCCTCCACTTAATAAGATAATTACTGACCTCATTACTGTACATTTCCATCCACTTGCCATTAACTTTCACTTCCTTCCTTATCAAGAATCTACAAAGTTATGCTTTAATAATATTCAAGAATTCTACTTTCACCACTTCTGAGGAAGACAGTTCCTAATAATTCATACCCTATTTTTTAAATGGTGACTGCTTAGGTTTTTAAACATAGTTCAAGATTTTTCCAAAAGGGGAAGCCTCCTATTCACATCCATCTGTCAAGTTACCTAACCTCCAGTGGATACAAGCCCAGCCTGTCCAACTTTTTCTCACAAGACAACTGTCACATGCTGGGTGCTAGTCAGGTTAACCATTTCTGAACTACTTCCAATGCATTTGAATTTACCTTAAATAAAGAGATCAGTACTGTACTCTAGTCTCCAGATGTGGTCTCCTAATGGCTTGCTAAATGAAGCATAACCTTGCTACTTGGAATAAATTATAACATTCTATTTGATCTCCTAATTACTTGCTGTACCAGCAAGCAACCATTTTGTAATGCATGCATTAGGACATTCAGAGCTTTACATCACTGAGCTCTGCAATCTCTCACCATTTATAGTACCCTTTATTTATTCTTCCTACCAAAATTGACTTTCATGGTTTCCTACATCATACTCCACTTACCAGGCTTCCTCACCTGACTTATCTAGATTGGTTTACAAAGTTTTTTTTATCTATCCTTGTGTCATCTTTGCTCCATTTTACTTGCTTTCATCTTACAGATGACACTCCCCACTCTCTAAACTGTGCCTGTGATTTGTCCGTGTAGGTTTTGTACTTGAGGTATGGTAATTTAACAATATATCTGGTGGGTCAGTGTGATTGCTGAATGATAATAAATTATATTTGCAATTAACTTGTATTTTCAATAAAGGAAGAACATTATCTCTTTTTATTCTTCTTTGGCAGGGGTTCCCTCAACAGGTGCAGCTATTATTGACGACCAAGGATACAAAGCTATTCTTATTGTGGAGGCCAGTGATGAGCCACATGGGATAGTGAAGTTTGCTCTGTCGTCTCAAACTGTTTCCATTGAAGAAGGAAATAAAACTATTCAGCTGTTTATCAGTAGGGAGTTTGGATCCTTAGGTAACAAAATGTTGATTAGATCAATGTTAAATTATGCAATTCAAGTGAATTAGAAATTAGAAGAGAGGCTTTAGCTTTGTTTTCTTGTTCTTAATTATGACGTGAATTAGCCAAATGTGTGATGATTGAGCTAAGCTACATAAACAAAGTCAAACTTTGTTACCAATTTACTTTTGTATTTGTTATAAGTGTCAGTATATTTTCAGTGTAATAACTATTAAACTCTTTGAACAGCCAAGTAACATTGCATTCAGTTAATATGCATTAGGAATCTGAAACATGATGAGGTAAAGGAAAAATAATGCCAAACTTTGACCTACTGTCATGAACCTGTCAGTAACCCAATTATAAATCTTGGGGAAGGATTATTTAATGATACTTACATTAGCATGCCAAAGCAAAAGCATTCACATCACCGAAGCAGCATTCCTTGTACTAGAATTATCCCACTCTCCTATAAAAGGGAATGGCTCTGGTATGTTATTTGGAAAGTTAAAGGATAACTTCAACTCTATGGACTATTTAAAAACAACTAACGTAAAATTGGTTTTTAAAACAATAATTCGGGGATATGGGCATTGTTGTTGGGCCAGCATTTATTGTCTATCCTTAGGTGCCTTTGAGACGGTGGTGGTGAACTGCTTTCTGAACTGTTGCAGTCATTTGGTGTCGGTAGAGTCACGATGCCGCTTGGAAGGGAGTTTCCACAATTTTGTCACAGCGACTGTGAAGGAATAGCCATACATTTCTTATCCTGAGTAACTCTCCCAATTTTCATTTGTATTCAAAGTAATAGAAGTGGAAGTTAGAGAAGATATATTACAAGTAATAAAACCAAATTAAGAATAGGCTTACAAATGCATCAGAAAGGGCAGGGCAACTGGACCATTGAGCTTATTCCATTTTGATCTGGTTTAGTCTTTTCAACCCTACCTTCCTGGTCTAGTTTAATCACACAATCTTCTGGGAGAGACCAAAAAAGGTAGATAAAACCTTGTGTCAATTTATGAAAAATAAATTCCTCACTGAAACCTGAAGGAAATGAATACAATTTTCACTTAAGTTCTGAATCCTTGATGCCAGTTACACATTATTGCATTAGAATATTCCTTGAAAAGAAATTAAAATTATAGTTGAATTCTTAATGTACATTTGAAATATACATGGCTGCTATGTTTTCTGTGCTGTTCATTGCTTTGAATTTTCATTTCTTTTATTATGAAGGCATGATTAACGTCACTTTTGAGACAGTTGAAGGATCCTTACAATCTCTGAACCTGATTGAAAAGTCACTGGCTGAGCCTGGACTTGATTTTCTGCCTGCTTCTGACTTTGTTATTATGGAGGAAGGGGAAGCCTCGACTGTAATAAACATCACTATTTTAGAGGTGAGTCAGAAATCCATCTGGAAAATGTAGCTTTGTGTTGTCTGATAATGTCATGTGACTAATTTAACTCTGTCATCTGTAACCTTAATAAGTGTTGAGCTACTGCAGAAGCTAATACAGTGACTCATGTACTAAAATGATTTGGCTATACCTTAAATAATAACTCAAGCACGTTGGAACATGTGGTATATTCTGCTCCTCATCACTTAATTAGATCAAGAATAATCTGCAGTAAACTTCATTCAGCCATCTTTGGTCTGTATCGTCTGATGTCCTTAGCTTTTTTGTTCTTTCTCTCTCTACCCATATTGCGTGCCTCTATAATTTTAAATATATCAACTGAATCATCACAAAATTTCTGTACCTGAGGGATGTCAAAATAAATTTATGAAACCTTTCTTCTACATAGAACCTTTTAAAACCTGACATAATTCTGATGAATCTGTGTTGCACTTTTTCTGAAATCAACGTACCATTTCTATGGGGAAGTGCTAGAATTGACCACATGTTGGTGCTTGACCAAACCTTTGTAGAATGAAGGATAACTTTACTCATTGTATCTAAATCTGAGTAACTCAGATCCCAATTCCTGAATGCTTGCCCACTATCTATAACAAATAAGTCTGGGGCGTCTTGAATATTCTTTGCTGCCTGAATGGATGCAGCATCAACAACATTCCAGAAGATTGACTCTATCCAAATTAAAGGTGTTGCATCTTAGCTATTCACTCCATTTGCAGATGGTGCACATGGACAGCAGTATGCACTGCCCACAAGGTGCACTGCAATTGCTTGCCAAGGCTCTTTGGTTGGCAATTTTCACATTTGCAAAGATTACCTCCTGGAACAAGGAGACCAATGAAATGTGTCGTACTGACATCATTTGTATGTATCCCTTTACCTTCCGTACCATCCTAACTTGGAACTATACAGCTGCTCCTTTACTGTCCCTGGGTAAAGTTCTTTGAAGTCCCTTCACAAAGATCCTGTGGGTGTATTTTTACCACTAAGACTGCAGCAGTTTAAGTTACCTACTCAGTGCCACCTTCCTAAGGGCATTTGTGGATAGTCCACTTGCCAACTTTGCTCACATCTCACTGACTGCCATTATTAAAGGGATGTGTAAATAGAAAAAAAATACAAGGAAAGTTATTTGTTTATCAAGTCAAACTTGCATTGCTATGATACAACATATATTAACCATGATTCACATTGACTGAGAAGCAAAACACCAAGACAAAACAAAGCTAAGGCCAATGTAGTGACAGGATTGGAGTTTACAAAAACACTGGCAAAATCCTCTGTGAACCCAAAGAGAAATTTAAAATGTTCCATGAGACAACAATAACTGGAACATATCTCCAAAAACCCTGTCTACCTTCTCTAGTTAAAAATCACACAACACCAGATTATAGTCCAGCAGGTTTAATTGGAAGTACACTAGCTTTCAGAGTGCTGCTCCTTTATCAGGTGCTCCGATAGCTAGTGTACTTCCAATTAAACCTGTTGGACTATAACCTGCTGTTGTGTGATTTTTAACTTTGTACACCCGAGTCCAACACTATCATCTCCAAATCATTCTTTCTCTATATTACGTAAATAACTTTTCCAACACACTTTTGAAATTTTTAGTGAATCTGCCTCAGGCAGTAAATTGTTCCATGGGTAATAACCTTATCAGAGCTCCTTCCTGCTGTGGGAAGCTGCATTTTTAAATTCTCTTTTAATTTTTTTGTGAGTCAGGGAAAAATGTGAATGTGTAGCTACATTATTCCTGTTCACTTCTAACCAGTGTGTTGCCTGTGAACACTGCAGCAAGACTTGTATCTTTTCTTCCATTCATTCATGAGGTGTGGGCTATCATTAATTGCCCATCTCTAAATACCTGGTGAAGGTGGTGGTAATCTGATATAATTGAGAAGACCTGTTTTTCCTTCTGATAACTTGCTTTTAGTCAAAGTCCATTTCATGGCCAATAATTTCCCTGTTCTGACATTTTGCCCTTTGTTATATATAATGAAACATCAAATTTAAGAAGCCATTCACCAAGATATTTTTCACAGCCATTTTATGATTTAATTTAAAAATTGAGAAGATTTTGAATATGTATTATGCAGTTTTGTGATGAATCTAACTTCAGACAAGATATATTGTTGCTTTTGCCTTTTATGTTAAAAATGCCTTTTGCAGGATGACATTCCTGAGTTGCAGGAGTTCTTCCTTGTGAATCTAACATCTGTTGAGCTCCTCTTACATGATCTGACCAGCTTCCCTCCTAGATTAGGTGTGTATTCTGTGTTTATATACCTACATACTTAATTGGTCATTAGGACAAAATTAAATTTTCCTGTCAAGCAGGATTTAAATGTGTATAAATGCTTTTGCTGTCCAGTGGTAGTTTTGGACAGTTTTCATCCTGTCATGAACTAGGTTTCACTTCTCTACTGTTTGCTAAATTAGTTCCTGTTTTTCTGTCACCAAATTGGTCCTACACTGATTTCATTTGATGAAAAGTCAACAACCTGAAATGTTAACTCTGTTTCTCTCTGCACAGGTGCTGCGAAACTTGTTGGGTATTTCTATAATTTTCTATTCTTTCTATATTCTATTGCTTCTCCTATTTATCTCGGATTTGATTTAAATCCATCTCTGCTTTTGGCCTGTTACTTTAGTTTCTTTCAAAGTGATTTGATTTTTTAAATGTACACCTTAATGGACGCCTTTGTCATCCCTTGATTTTCACCAATACATTATAAGATCTAACCCTGATTGTCCTTTCATATGCATTTAAGTTCATGTTCTGAATGCAACTTCCTGTTTCATTTTATCGACCATCTCGATGTAATGTTCTCTTTACCCAATTATGCCTGCTTTCTCTGTTTGTATTTTCAGCACCACCTTGTGCTTTTAGATTATGTAATTCAGTCATGCACTATGGTTTTAAAGGTTGGGTTTTAATTTCCAGATGCTGCAGGTCAAGTTTCCCAAATAACTATTGATGCAAATGATGGTATAAAAGGCATCATTCAGTGGCACCGCATTAAGTAAGAGTTTAATGAATAATATAAACATACATTACTAGTTAATAAAAGACTGTTTTGTTTTGTATTGATTTATGCATTGTTATTAAATTATATTAGTTTAATTTACTATTGCTAACTGTGAAGTTAATTCTGTACTAAGACCATAAGACATGGAAGCAGAATTCAGCCCATTGAATATGTTCAGCCATTCAATGAAATCATGGCTAATCTGATAACCCACAACTTCACTTTCTTGTTTCTTCCCCATTAACATTGATTCCTTACTATTTAAACATCTGTCTATCTCAGCCTTGAATACAGTTAACCCAAACTGGCCAGCCTCTGTGGTAAAGAATTCCACAGATTGACAACACCCTCTGAGAAGAAATTCCTCCTCTTCATCATTGTCTTAAATGTGCAATCCCCTTTGTTGTGATTATGTCCTCTGGTCCTAGACTTCCCGGCAAGGGGAGAAAGGCTTTCCATATCATAAAACTAGAACATATTCATCTCCCAAAATCACCTCCAACCACAGTAAAAGAGGAAATATTTCTACTGCAGTGGGTAACTGAATCACTTTGATTGACTCTTTTAAGGCCATAAGACAGTGAAGTTGAAGTAGCCTTTTCCACATAACCCCAGTTCCCTTACTGATTAATAATCTGTCTGTCTCAGCTTTGAATATACTTAATGACAAGCCTTCACAGTCCGCTATGGTAATGAATTCCATGGATACATAACTAATTGAGAGATTAAATTCCTCTTCATTTATCACATAACTGTGGGATCCCTTGTTCTTGGGTTATGCCGTCTGGTCCTAGACTCACCCACAAGGAGAAACAATCTTTCCACATGTATCCTTCCAAGTCCTTTAAGAATGCTGCATGTTTCTATAAAATCACCTCTCATTCTTCTACAATCCAACATATAGGTCCAATTTCCTCAACATCTCCTCATAAGACAATTCCTCCGTACCTGCTATCAGCCTAGTGAACATTGCTAATGCCAATATATCTTTCCTATATAAAGGGCCCAAAATTGTTTGCCATATTGTTGTTGTACTCTGACTATTACTTTGTACAGTTTTAACAAAACCTACTTATTTTTGTACGCCATTACCTTTATACTCCATTACTTTTGAAATAAAGGTCAACATTCCATTTGCCTTCCCTAATTCTGCTGAACTTGGATGCTAGCTTCCTGTGATTCATGAACAAGGATTCCCAAATCCCTCTGATTTTCTCCATTTAAATAACATACATTTTCTATCCTTCCTGCCAAAATGTGTAAACTCACATTTCTGCACATTATATTCCATCTGCCAAGTTTTTGCCTACTCACTCAGTCTGTGTCAGCTTCACTGCTTGCTTTTCCACCTGTTTGTGTGCCATTTGCAAATTTGACAATAGTGCATTCACTTTTTCATTTGAGTCTTTATATATTGTAAATAATTGTGGTCCCAGCACTGAATCTTGGCACAACACTAGTTACAGTTTGCCAGCCTAATAGAGTGCCTCTTATTCCAACTCTGTCTTCTATCAATTAGCCAATCCTATATCCATGCTAATATACTACCTGTAATACCATGGGTTTTTATTCAGTAACCTAATGGATGGACTGCCTTCTGCTAACCCAAATAAATTATATTCACTGCTTTCCTTTTATCTATCCTGCTTGAAACCTCTCCAAAGAAATTTATTAAATTTGTCAGGCATGATTTCCCCTTCATGAAACTATGCTGACTCTGCTAGGTCATATATTGCATTTCTAAATGCTCTGCTATTACCTACTCTATAATAGACTCTAACATATTCCAATAGCAGACATTAAGCTGGCTATCCTATAGCTATCTGTTTTGGTCTCCTTCCTTTCTTAAAAAAGGTGTTGCCTTGACAGTTTTCCCACCCTCTGGGAAGTTCTAGAATCTAAGGATTTTTGGACAATTAGTATTGTGTCACCACTATCTCTGTGGTAACTTCATTTAATATCTCAGAATGTGTCTCAGCAGGCTCAGGGGACTTATCGGTCTTTAATCCCGTTATTTTCATTAGTACCTTATTCTCTAGTGATAATAATTATATTTACTTCCTCTTGTTTTTCCCTTGAATATTTCATAATTTTAGGATGCTATTAGTGTCTTCTACTGTGAAGACCATGCAAGGTATTTATTCAATTCCTTTGCTATTTAGTGCTGCCCATTCCTGTTTTGCCACCTTATTCTGTAAGAGGCCTCTGTTCACTTTGACTTCTCTCTTCCTTTCCATATTTAAAGAAACTCTTGATGTTACTTGCAAGGTTATACCCAAAATGCATCTTCTCCCTCTATTGCTGACTTTTGTTAGTTTTTAAAATTTGCCCAATTATTGGGCTTGCCACTAATCTTTGCCACATTGTATGTTGTTTTATTTTAGTCTTAAAAATTAGATGTGAAACATGCATCAATTGAAATGAGAGGGTTGAAGTTCGTACACTGATGCCTTGCAATGCTAAGTGACCACTTACTTGGATACATTCTTCTCACTTTAGTTAAGGTGAGAGGTGAAAGGAGTGAAGAGAATCATTGTGCAGCTCCATTTGCTCAATTTGATTCCAATGATCAGATTTTATAATTTAAAGGCAGTAGAGAAGTTAAGGCATGCAATTTCTAAAGCTGTGCTTTTAAAATCTTTACTTCATTGGTAACCTTTCACTTTTTTTTCCCCTGTAAGCTTTGAGGTGAATGAGACCACTGAAAACCTAACCTTGTTGATACATCGAGGTGGGGGTGCACATGGGAATGTATCTCTGTTTTACTACATACAGAATCTAGAAGCTCAATTGGGACAAGATTTCAATGTGACACCAATGGTAAGAAGTGATTTTGTGATCAAATTTTAGCATGTTAAGTTGATTCTTAAAAGGTAAGGATGGATTTTCTGTTGAAATGTGCTGTCTCAAGTTAGCATTTCCCAAATGCAGTCCAGAAGGAAAAGAGACTGGTAAGGAAGGAAAAGAGACTGATTTGGAATGTAGTAATAGGAATTTTGATGAGTCAGGAAACCTCAGATTCAAATGGCTTCACTGGTGTAATTTGACATCCACATTATTTGTACATTGAGGATCAAACCCAACATCCTCAGGATCAGCGATTAGGCATTCCTTCCACTTGCACTCTCAAAAGTTGGAGGTTGAGCATAACTAATCCTCTTATCTTCTTCATAGTATTCTTGGTCTAACTGGATGCCACACCTGTCCATCAAGTTGAATTCCAGCTGGAAACCTGTTAGGTCCCAACACTGTGGAGTTAAATACAGAGATAAGGGTTGTCTAACAGTTAAAAAACCATAAGAAAAACATGCTCCCAGAGTTATGGCAAGTTAAAACCAAAATTTTAATGATCAAAGTTTCTTGGAAATTGAGCAAACTTTCACACTTCATGCACCATGGATTGCAGCATGCAAGTCAACTTTAGAAACCTCCAAAAATCCTTCCAGAAAAACAAGGTGTCAGTTCAGAAGCTGAGTATAAAATGCAGGTGGCCATTATTTTGAAAAGTGAAAAACATTAGTGCTAATGGCACAGCTTTTATTTTAAAATTAATTTGTTTTATTATCATGTAATGGCAAACTATCTGTCCCCTTGGGCAGAAATCCAGCTGGGAGCTAACAGACTGAGAGTGTGCCTTCTCCACAGCCATAATGTGCTTCAGGTGGACTAAAATAGTAAAGACTGGGACATCAACCCTCATTGGGTGGAATTCACATTCTCTGGAGCTGCCAACCAATCAGGTATTAAGGCGGTTGTAAAACCATTTGATAAAATGGTGAGCTTGACATCCAATCTATTTTGTGTGCCTCCTCCACCCTGCCACCAAAACAAGAATGCACTTTTCAATGGCTTCCAAAATCCAGCCATCATTTTTGAATTCTGACACAAAGGGTAGTTAACAAGGTTACACTATGAATTGGTAGAACCCTGGAAAGGACTGAATACAAGATGGACCTGGTATGTCTCTCCACAAATTCCTGAAGGTAACAGGTAGATAGGTAAATGGTTAGGAAGGCATCTGGGATACTTGCCTTTATTAGGCCAGGTATAGAATACAAGAACAAGGAGGTTGTGCTGGAACTATAGAAAATGTGGGTTAGGCCCAACTGGAGAATTGCATGCAGTTGTTGTCACCACATAAAGGAAGGATATGAGAGAGTGCACAGAAAATTTACCAAGACCCTGCCCTGGGCTGGGGGGTCTGAGCTATGAGGAAAGATTGGAAAGGTTGGTGTTGTTTTCCTTGTTGCATTGAAGGTTGGGAAGCAACCTGACAAAGGTGTATACGATTATGAGGGACAGAGGATGGACAGGAAGACATTGATTTCCATTAATAGAGGGGTCAATACCCTCGGTGTATAGGTTTAAGGTAAGAGGTAGAAGGTTAAGAGGAGAGTTGAGAGGAATTTATTTTAATATAAGGTGTGGAAGTCTGGAATGTAATGCCTGAAAGGGTGGTTGAATTAAAAATTCTTGTAACATTTAAGCAACATTTAGATGTTCCGTTGCCTTGCTATATCCTCCAGGGCTATGGCCAAAAGCTGGAGAATGAGATTTGTGTCGTCAGATCTTCATAGACCAGCATGGACACAGTGGGTTGACTGGCCTCATTTTATATTGTCAATGTATCTGAGTTCATTGATTTCATTCCTGGTATGACCACCAGGATCTCTCACTGGATCAGATGTGATGCTTTTAGTTTTCATAATCTTCCCTTTGCAACAAATCACTTTTTTCTGCATCAATTGAATTAAATAATCCACATTTTCTCAATGACTTAATGATCTTTGTACATTTATAGCATAGCATGATCTGATGATGAAACTACTCAAAACATCAGGTGGAGCAGCACGTATTTTTCTACTCTGTGAATGTCTTTTTCCTTATGAACAATTGATCTGTTTCATTCAACAAGAACATGATCGTTAAGTGGTTTGTTGAAGCAAACCAAATGTTTAACCACTGATGTTGGATGTCTGGCTAACCGAAATTTGCTTATTTTTTTTTCTTTGCAGGCACATCCTGATTTCATTGGTTATACAGGACCTGAATGTATTTCACTCTAATTAGCTGCAAGTTTGCTGTGTCTACACATTATTAAAGAATTGTTCTAATATGGAAAGAGGCCATTTGACCCATCATGCTTCTACTTGCGCTCTGAAGGAGCAGTTGATTAGTACTACTTCCCCAGCTTCTCCCTATATTCCTGTACATTCTTCCTTTTCAGATGCCAATCCAATTCCTTCTTGAATGGCTCAATTGAACCTTCTATCACCACACTCTCAGACAGCGCATTCCAGATTCTTGCTTCATTTTAAAAAAACCCTCCTTATGCTTCCATTGCTACTTTTGCCAATTAACTTAAATCTGTGCCCTGTTCTTAATTCTTTCACCAGTATCTCTATCAACCTATGTACTTTTTTTTCTTCAAGGAAAACAGTCCCAACTTCTTGAATCTAAATCTGTCATTGAAGTTTGTGTGCTGGAAGCATTCACGCGAATGTTTGCTGTGCATCTTTCCCAAAACATGGCATCCAGAACTGGGTACAGTACCCCCTCCATAGTCAAAAAACCCTTCCTCAGATAAGAAGATCAAAACTGTACACACTTATCCAGGTGTGGTCTCACCAAGGCCTTATATAATTGCAGCTATCCCTGCTGCTGTACTCAAATCCTCTCGCTATGAAGGTGAGCATACTATTTGCCTTCTTCACCACCTGCATGCTCATTTTCAGCAACTGGTGTACAGGGACACCTAGGTCTCATTCCACCTCCCCCTTTCCCAATCTATCTCCGTTCTAATAATAATCTGTCTTCCTGGTTTTGCCAGCAATTTCAATTGAATCACATTCAGAGAGTATTTTTCTCGGCCTTTCGATTTCTAGTCCAGTGACATGACCTCTACTCCTCCACATAAGAATGCATATTCAAATTGTGAAGAACTGTGTTCAACATGAAGACACAAATTTTGCTGCCTTAAAAATCATTAGCTTAGATTTTGCTCTGAGTTGCTTTTCAATGATTCATAATTTGGTCAGACCACTGCTGAGAGTGACGAAATCTCTTTGGCATAAAGCTGCCCTCGTCATGGGTACAAGCAGTGTTGTCAGGTCTCAAACATACCTTGCCCAATTGCCAGGAACAAAGTCAGGAAATGGACACATTGGCTGGTTCCAGTGTCTTGGGTCCTTTCTGACTTTGTTCCTGATCTTATCAAGACCCTAAATAGCTACTCCATTCTTTTCTATGGCTGCTGTAAATGATTTTGATACTCGGTGATAATTTGTTTCTCTCAAATTTGCAGACAATTTTTTTTGCTGATGGAGAGAGATACAAATCTATTGAGGTTGCAATTCTCGATGACAATATTCCAGAAGATGATGAAGCCTTCCAGCTGATTCTCACCAATCCGTCTTTCGGACTAGAACTAGGAGAAAGAACCATAGGTAACGAAAAGAATATGCACCATACAAATGGCTAGAGACAATCGGACAATGCATCAAAATGAAGACCATAGGAAGCAGTAACAGGAGTAGGCCATTCAGTCCCTTGAGTTAACTCTGTCATTCAATAAGCTCATCTGACATTCCTCACAGCCACTTTGCTGCTCTTTCCCCTTGATTCCTGTAGAGTTGAAAAAGTTACTTATCTCAGCCTTAAATATGCACAAGGACTTTGCCTGATCTCTTTCTATCTGCGACAAGGAGTTTCAAATAATCTTAGCCATCTGAGAGAAGATGTTCCTCCTTATCTCAGTCTTAAATTGGCAGCCCCCTATTCTGAGACTGTGCAAATCTCTATATCCAAAATGTGTGCACTTTAATTTGTTTGATGTGTGGAAAATTATTTAGAGTGCATGTCATTTTGCTGTAATTCATGATTAAAAATAACAAAACAACAGACCTGGTAACTGGTGGAAATCTATTTAGTATAGTGTGCATGGACTAAATGTGAACTTCTGAAAAGGGATCACATGGATATTTATCAGAGAAGGTTATGGTCTTCTAAATTAAGAGATGGTAAAATATTCCATTGAAAATTGGTCAGAAGAGAAAATAAAATTAAAATTAAAAACTGGTTGAAAGTAGGTAATGGTTCTTTTGGTTTCAACGCTAGGGCCACTTCCCTTCAACACATGAAGTTTCTTATTGTTTCTAGAAAATCCTGTTCTGTACAATGCTGGATCAGTTCAAAAGCCTCATTGTGAATGTGGATGTTATAAAAGTAAATGCGCCTTATTGGTATTCTTACCAGTCATTCCACTCTGGTAAAGGGAGGAGGACAACAAGATGGAGCAGTAACAAACACACAGAATGCTGGAGAATCTCAGTAGGGTTGGCAGCATGTGTGGAGAGAAAGAAAAAAAGTTAATGTTTAAAGTCTGAACAGAAGCTTTTCAGAACTGATGCAGCAGGAGTAAGAGGCAGTGACAAAGAAAACCGAAGCTGTGGGCAAACAATTAGATGGAAAAGAAAAGCTCCCAGGAATTTGTCCTCTTCTGATACAGTTTCATAGAATTGAAGCACAGAATAATTACAGCACAGAAGGAAAACATTTGGCTTGTCATGCTTCTGCTGTCATCTGAAGAAGCATTTCACATACTGGGTTCTCTGAAAACTATCAGAGCTAAAGGCTGTCTCGTCCTCTGGAACTGATCACCTGTATCCTAGGAACTTAAAAGAAGTGACTGCAGAGATAGGAGATAGTATTGGTTGTCACTTTCCAAAATTCCCTTCATTTTGATAAGGTCACAGCAAATTGGAAAATCACATGTGGAACACCGCTTCTAGAGACAAAAAGCAGAGAACTATATGCCAGTTAACCTAGCATTGTATCACAAGGGTAATGCAGAATTAGGGTACTAAGCTTGATCAGTTATGATCGTATTGAATGGCCAAGCAAGGTCAAAAAGGCTGCTCCTGTTTATATCTTCCACATCTATTGACAAGCTCACACAGCCAAGAAAAATGTTGGCAAAATATTGGTATTCGTTGTGATGTTGACACAGTCGAAGCAAAAGCAGAAGCAGTAAGAATGCAACCTAGTACGGTTTTGGGCTCCTTGCCCAAGAAAGGATATAGTCACTTTAGAAACAGTTAAAAATCACACAACGCTGGGTTATAGTCCAACAGATTAATTTGGAAGTATTTTCATCAGGTAGCTCTGGAGCAGGATCATTAGACACAGAATTTGTAGCAAAAGATTTCAGTGTCATGCAACTGAAACGATATATTGAACAAACCTTCCACCCATCCAACACTGGCTTCTCTACTTTAGAAACAATTCAGAGAAGATTCATTTAACTGATTCCTGGCATGAAGGGGTTTCTAAGGAAATCTTGTGCATGTTGGACCTACACTCAATGGCCTTGAGAGGTAATCTTATTGAAACAGACAAGATCCAGGGGAAGCTTTACAGGTTGGGTGCATGACAGGATGTTTCCTCTTTTGAGGGACTCTACAACTAGGTGGCCAGGTTTAATCAGTTGCAAGCCTCTGATTTAAGACTCAAGTGAGGAGTTCTTTTTTGCTCTGAGAGGGCTATTGGTCGAGGGAAGTTTCTACCCCAGTGAGCAGTGGAGGCTGGGTCACTGAATATTTTCAAGGTAAGTAGTTGAGCGACAAGGGAGTCAAAGGTTCTGAGGGCAAACAGGAAAGTGGAGTTGAGGCCACAGTCAGATCAGCTATGATCCTTTGGAATGTAGAGCAAGCTCCAGGGGTCAAGTAGCCCACACCTGCCCCTAATTCTTGTGTTCGTCTCATATCTGTGTCTTTTCTTCACAGTCCTGTAAATGTTCCCTTTGGTTCCCTTGAAAACTTCAGTTTATCTTGCCTGCATCTCACACTTAGATAGTGTATTCCTGATCCTAACCACATGATGCATGAAAATGTTGTTCCTTGTTTCGCCATAGTAACTTTTATCACTATCTTAAATGTGTACCCTCTGGTTTTTGATACTTCCATGAATGGGAACATTTTTTCCCTGTCTACTCTGTCCAGATCCTTCATGAATTGCACTATCTCTATCAAACCTTTTCTCGAGCACTTCCTCCTTAAAGCAGAGCAAACTCAAATTTTCCAATCTTTCTACGTAACTGCCAGCCAATCATTTCTGCACTTTCTCTGATGTCTTCACATTGTTCCTAAACTGTAGTCAGCTTTGGATGCAGTGCTGTAGTTGAGATCAAACCAATGTTTTATCCATGACTTTCCTGCTCTTGCATTCCATTGATAAAGCCCAGGATGTCTTTTGGCAGTCCATGCTTACCACATTAATAGCATTACCATCACTAACTCTCTGTTGCTTCATTAAAAACTCAAGTTATGTTCTCAGGACACCATGCCTACAGTTCTTTGCTGATCAGTAATTAAGGATTATTCATTCACCTCAGAATCTGGGTCAGTGTGTTACCTCTGAGATCATATGGAATCAACTGCTGCAGGGGGCATTACATTGCTTGTTGTAGTT
Organism: Hemiscyllium ocellatum; assembly: GCF_020745735.1. Taxonomy (NCBI): domain Eukaryota; kingdom Metazoa; phylum Chordata; class Chondrichthyes; order Orectolobiformes; family Hemiscylliidae; genus Hemiscyllium; species Hemiscyllium ocellatum. Next base: position 51,959,291 of record NC_083402.1, read on the forward strand.
GATTTGATTTCATTTGATTTTATTTGATTTATTGTCATGCGTACCTACGTACAATGAAAAGTTTTGTTAATGAGCAGTACAGGCACATCATAGTAAACAAAGACATACAGAACATAAGATGAAAACAAAATTGGACAGAGTAAGGCATACAGGTTACACTTCACAGGCTGTGCGCTAGGTGAGATCGACATTAGCAAGATTGGTGTTTTTTGAAGTTAGAGAGTCCATTCAGCTGTCTAACAGTGGCCGGAAAGAAGCTGTTCCTGAACCTGCTAGTGTATGTATTTCAGCTTCTGTATCTTCTGCCTGACGGAACAGGTTGCTGGAGAGCAATACCCAAGTTCATTGGGTCTTTGATGATGTTGGCAGCCTTGCTACAACAATGAGACGTGTAGATGGAGTCCATGGATGGGAGGTTGGCTTCCATGATGATCTGGGCTGTAAGCACAACCTTCTGTAGTTTCTTCTGGACCTGGGCAGAGCAGTTGCCGTACCAGGCCGTTATGTACTTGGACAGTAGGCTTTGAATGGTAAATCTGTAATGTTAGTGAGGGTCCTTATGGACATGCTGAATTTCCTGAGCAGCCTGAGGCATTTTGTGCCTTCTTGATTGTTGCATTGGAGATCCTGGACAGGTTGTCAGTTATTGTTACTCCTCAGAGCTTGACACTCTCAATCCTCTCAATCTCCACTCCATTGATGTAGACGGGGCGGGGTTGACCTCTTTTCTTTCTGAAGTCAATGGTCAGTAATTTAGTTTTGTCGACATTGAGAGAGAGGTTGTTCTCATTGCACCAAGTCCTCTATCTCCTTTATGTATTCTGACTTATCGTCGTTTGATATCCGTCCAACCGTGATGATGTCATCAGCAAACTTGTAGATGGAATCTGGCTACAGAGTCGTGGGTTTACAGGGAGTACAGTAGGGGGCTGAGAATACATCCTTTGGGGGCTCCAGTGTTGAAGATGTTATTGTGGAGGAGGTGCAGTTGTATGTCTTGACTGATTGTGGTCTGTGGGTCAGGAAGCTGAGGATCGAATTGCAGAGGGCAGAGCCGAGTCCAAGGTCTCAAGAGTTTGGAGATCAGTCTGGATAGGATAATATGAAGATAGAACTGTGGCATGACATAGGTGTCCTTGTCCAGATGTTCCAGGGATGAGTGGCAGTATAAGGAAATGGCCTGGGGACCTGTTATGATGGGCAAATTGCAGGGGTCATTGCAGTTGTGAATTTGTATGCTTCCTGTCCTCCCAGTCTGTCACAAGATTGCAGTAATAATATTCTGCCTGTGATTTGCCTTTGTAATCAGTGCTGAATTTTCCACTGATCCCTTATTCCATGGTATCTCTACCTGTGTCGCTTTGCAAGTTCCCTCAGATGAACTCCTTGCCTTTATGAATCACGAGGCCTTCCACATCATGAATGTACAATTGTTTTGTGGTCACTAGCAACACAACATGGAGATTTTTACGGAGGCCCTTTTCATCAACTTCCTTTTATCATCACTCTAAGTAACTAAAACTGTACAGGAAGGAATTAATGCATGTAATATCTCAAATTGGAAAATGTAATTTCTTTAAGTATTTTAGAGGTCAAGGTTTCTGAGGTTGAATAACAAACAAGAGCGGGTCAGAGACAGGCAATTCTGTGGTGAGTAACTGACCTAACTCACCAGAGTCTGCTGCAATGTGGGAAAAGTCAGGAATATTTCTCACTTGCCTGGTTGATTATAAACATTCCAGGACAAAGCAGGCTGCATGATTGGCATTCAGCACCTTCAACATTCACCCTCTTCACCACTGATGCACAGTGGCAGCAGTGTGTACAATCCAGAAGATACATTGTAGTGACTCTCTGAGGTTCTGTCAACATCATCTTACAAACCGCTATAATCAATAAGGACAAGGACATCTGCATAGGAATACCACCACCTGCAAGCCCCCTTTCCAACCACTCAACCTCCTGACCTGGAACTATATCATGTTTCTTCACTGTCCTTGGGTCCAAATCCTGGAACTCCTAGTTGCACTATGACATATCCTCCATGGAGTGCAGCACCTTCTCATAGACATTTATATATGGATAATAAATACTGGCAACAAGTGATCCTCATATCCCATGAATGAATTAAAAAATCCTAACAGGATAAACTACAGACTAATGAAATGTAATTGCCTTGTCACCACAAAAAGGTCACTGATGATCTGTTATAATGATAAAGCGTAAGCAATTTTACAATCATGGTAACACTGAAGGAGGTTTTCAGCCTTGAACTCACTCTGATGCATCTATTATTTTATCAACCAAATTTGCATGTGTTGCAATAATTTTATTTCGTTTCCGAAACTAACCCATTTGCTCCATGTTGATGTATAATGAGATCCATAGGGCCAGCTTAGTAATTGCACCGTACGCTTATGCTCGAAACGTCGAATTCTCTATTCCTGAGATGCTGCCTAACCTGCTGTGCTTTGACCAGCAACACATTTGCAGCTCTGATCTCCAGCATCTGCAGACCTCATTTTTTACTCACATATTTATGGAATAGTATGCAAATATTGATCATTTGTAAATGACAGTCAGTGCAGACAATACAATTAAACTTTCTAATAAGAGTAACATTGAAATCATTTTTTTTCAAGAAGGAGTTAGATATAATTCTTCAGGCTAAATGAATCAAAAGGGTTTGGAGAGAAAGTGGAACAGGGTATTGAGTTGGATGATCACCTATGATCATGTTCAGGCTCAAAGGCCAAAGGACTACTCTTGCTCCTAGTTTTCTATTTCTGTATTAGCAATGAACATAATTACATATTCAGGTGCAGTTTCAAGGATCAAAAAAATTGAAATTTATAGCCTTCATGAAATAGTAGATGTTGAAATTTCATGCATAGTTCATGTTACCAGTATTATATAGTACGTTTCTACTCTTGCTCAATGTATTTTTGTTTTACTGTCTTTTCAATGTACACAAAATGAATTTTGGTACATGTTTTATGATTAAACAATTACAGTCCCTTAGACCAGCTGAAGGATTATAGTATAACACTTTTGGAGCGGATGTCTTATCCCAAAGGGACAACTGTTGATAATTCACTCTTGTTATTACAGTAACAGTAACCATTTTTGCCAATGATGATGGACATGGGATTCTATCATTTAACAACACTAAGCACTTCTTCCTCAAGGAGCCAACTTCTATTGGATTATCAGAGAGTGTTGCAACGCTGCACATTGTAAGGAACCCACTACTGGGGACATTCGGAATGGTGACTGTTCAGTATATTGTCACAAGTGTGAATGGTTCAGACCCGTCACTTGACCTGAAACCTACACACGGTTTTACTTTATTTGAAGATGGTGAGAGAATGAAGGTAATTTTTTTAAAAAAATTGTCTTTAAAAGTTTATACATTTTGCAGAGAGTGATAAAAAGATTGAGATTACAGAATGGAATAGTATTAGAAATGTGGGGAGATTTATAGGAAAACGATAGCAGAGAGATAAATCATTGGCCACGTTATCCACTGGTCCTGGCTAATGCTTCTGCAGTCCAGCATCAAATCCCACTGTAGCAGCTGATAATATTTAAATTCAATAAATAAATTCAATAAAGCTCATCTTAATAATGGTAACCATGATAATTCAGATTGATTGATGTAAAAAGCCGAGTAAAAAGTGAGGTCTGCAGATGCTGGAGATCAGAGCTGAAAATGTGTTGCTGGTTAAAGCGCAGCAGGTTAGGCAGCATCCAAGGAACAGGAAATTCGACGTTTCGGGCCAGAGCCTGATTCCTGATGAAGGGCTCTGGCCCGAAACGTTGAATTTACTGTTCCTTGGATGCTGCCTAACCTGCTGTGCTTTAACCAGCAACACATTTTCAGCTCTGATGTAAAAAGCCATCTGGTTCACTAATTTCCTTTGGGGAAAGGAAATCTGCCTGGTTTGGCCTACTTGTGACACTGAGCCACAACAGTGTGGTTAACTCTTCGCAGCTCTCTGTAATAGCCGAGCAAACCTCTTTGTTCTAAGTTAGTTATCCAAGTTTATCAAAGAATCAAATTAAGTCTTGCCAGCATACCTGCATCCATGAGAGAAAAAATGCTTTATAAATGCAGGGGGCCAGGAAGGTTTACAATAGTGGTCCTGACAGTGGCCCTGTTAAAAACTTAGCTGCACGTCTTTGACAAGATGATAATCTAGTATACAGAAAGTGTTTTAGCCACATGCATCTCCCATTGATCATTTTTAACCAATGCTTATTGTAAAACTAATTCCATCATGTCTGTTTAGCATATCTAACTTAGACCTACCCACGCTAAATGTTTAACTTTGGATCCAGTGGTGACTTAAGGTTAACTATGCTTTACATCACAATCCTTATCATGATAAGTGAAGTTGAGTCTCTTCCATTTCCTGCTGAATCTTCTCTGTAGTTTTAAACAAGAAGTTTAAGCATGTTTGCATTTTAAGCAGCTCCTTCCAATTTAAAAAGTGACCACCACGTGATGCTTTCCATCTTTGGTTTATTACCCGTCTGGCTCTCTGATACTGTGTAGTTATCCCAGTAAACTCAACCCATGAACTTGGTCTGAACCTCTCCCCATGACTGTTTACACTGCTCACTGATCAAACAGGATGAAAAGGTGGTGTTACATTTCTTTTGCAAAGTTGGAATCCTAAACGTACTGACAGTAAAACTCCAACTGTCTACTCAAATGATACTGGATGTGGCTGGCTGCAAGTTCTTTTCTATTGTAATCCAACCACTGTTTGGCCAGACATCTTTGATTGGTAACACACTGTTAACTCGTATCATTTTGGCTTAGCTCAGTTCATTGCTCCATCTAGTGGGTAATTTGAGTACTGTCATATGCCATAGTTGGCTTGTGCTAATTTATAAGTATCTGCCCTGAATACTCCCTATGCCTTATGTATATTATATGGTTGAATCTGTATTTTAGATATATTTTAACACCCCCTCCCCCACAGATTCTTCAAATTTCTGCCATATTGGATGAAGAAGCAGAAATGGATGAACAATTCCTGGTTACTTTGTATGACCCTGCTGGAGGTGCTAGACTGGGAGAGAGAGTACAAAACCTGATAACAATACTTCAGAATGAGGCACCACTGGGACTTTTTAGCATCTTCCCAATAGAAAACAGGTCAGAAAATACTGCATATATTCTTATCAAGCAATATGGGTTATTGCAGTTTTGGTACCTAGCAAATAGTTGCTTGGTAGTATAGAACTTGAAAATTGCTAAAAATTAAACATTTAGTTGAAGTTTGTTATCTTGCACTTATCAGGACAATTTGCACGAATATCAATTTAAAGGGAAAGCAACATATATTCTGAATGAGAAGAGAATATTGACTGGCGGCAATTGGACTTTGGTAGAGGATGGGGAATGCCAAGGAGAATGCAGCAGATAGTTGTTTACTGACAGTTAACGACAAATGATTGTTTAAATTTTAAACTTTAAGTTTTAAATTGCTCAAGGCATTGCCCCATGAAATGAACCACGGCGTTAGTGTCTATATAACCGGAGTCCATTAGTGTAACTTGCAATTATTAACTATGTTAATGGAGAATGGAATGTTGACAGATGGTTTTACTTTCAAGTATATTTATCATAATCTAATGGCTATTGTTTGAAAGTGTTTTTACTTACTAATATGTGCTTGTTTGTGATTTAATTTTCCTGGACTATGAAGTCAATTCATCAAAGATTAAAAAAAAATACAGTTTGCAATTCTAAAATAAGATTTAATATGTTTAGTAAAACCTAGTCCACTTTTATTTGTTCATTGATGTATCAGCATTATTAGCTCAGCAAGCATTATTGTCCATTTCAAATTGCCCAGGAGAAGGTAGTAGTGAGCTACCTCTTCAACTGCTGCAATTTCTGGGGTGTGGATGCATCATTAGAAAGGATGTTATAGGACTTTGGCCAAGCGATGTTTAAATGTTAAGTGGCAATATCTCATTGCCTTAAAGAAAACTGTGATTCACTGTGGTATGCTCTGATGTACAGAATTTTAATTTCAGAAACATAAAGTAGCATGAAAATAGTTAGTGATTAAATAGAATATTTTAAATGCTATAACTGGCAAATTGAACTTGAGTTAATGTAGATCAGTCATGGTTGTCACCTTTTGGTTGATAATCACTGTTCATTTATCTCATTGACATAAACCCAGCAATCATGTGACAAGGATTGGTGACCCAATAATGAGAGTGACTTGTTCGAAGATAGGCTCTATATACAAATAGATTTGGTTAACTAAAATGTTTAAGTACATACCTCTGACTGTTCCTGCTCTTTGTGGATTGATTGCATGTTATGGGACTAATACATTGAGATAGCAGTGATTGGTAACAGTTTCAGATGTGTACCCTCTACATATCAGAGCATTTTTTTTAGGCTAACGGTTTACTTTTAAAGACTCAAGCCATTTACATTAGAGCAGAAGAAAATTATAATGGCTCACAGATTCCCTCCCTGTGATCCATTGCATTCAAGTAGTGCTATAAGAGAACTCACCCTGGTCACTCTCGATGTTTTAAGTATTTTGAATCAACCTTTATGGAATTTTATGACATACCTACTGGGTGGGTGGGACCTTCTGCCCAAGAGGTAGGGGACTACCACTGTGCCACAAGAGTCCATTATCTCAAATGTTTAATGCATGGTAAAAACTTGGCCACTCTACACTGTGGTGTGCAAACATCTGTTCTTAGTCACGATTTGTGGCACTGTCAACATCTGACAAGAACCAGAGACCAAAACAGACACCATTGGGACCCCTGCGCTTGGACCTAACATTGCAGTGCAGGACCAACAGATTGTGTGGCACCATCTGAAACATGTGTAGATGCCCATTCCTAATGTGCACTCCTCATCATATAGTGGAACTGATGCAGGATTACATGACAGCAGGAGCATATGGACTAATTACCCCAGTAATGACTGATCACAACATCCAGGAATCCATGATGTATTGCTTGATAAGCATATTTCTTTATTCATATACTCATCCAGCTGCCTTTTAAATGCTGTAATTGAACCAGCCTCTACCACTTGCCCTGGCAACACATTTCATACACGCAATGTCCTCTACATCAAAAAGTTGCCCCTTAGGTCCCTTTTATATCTTTCCCCTTTCACCCTAAACCTATGCGCTCTAGTTCTGTACTCCCCCACCCCAAGGAAAAGACCTTGTCTATTTATCCTATCCATGCCCCTCATGATTTTATAAACCATTATAAGGTCACCCCTCATCCTCTGACACTCCAGTGAAAACATCCCCAGCCTATTCAGCCTCGCCCTATAGCTCAAATTGTCCAACCCTGGCAACATCCTTGTAACTCTTTTCTGAACCCTTCCAAATTTCAAACATCCTTCTGAAGGGAGGGAGACCAGAATTGCACACAGTATTCCAAAAGTGGCCTAACCTATGTCCTGTACAGCAGCAACATGACCTCCTGACTCCCATACTCAATACAAACCTACCGGTAATAAAGTTAAAAATCACACAACACCAGGTTATAGTCCAACAGGTTTAATTGGAAGTACACTAGCATTCGGATCGATGCTCCTTCATCAGGTGATAGCGGAGGGCTCGATCGTAACACAGAATTTGTAGCAAAAATTTACAGTGTGATGTAACTGAAATCATACATTGAAAAATTGATTGTCTGTTAAGCCTTTCATCTGTTAGAATACAGTGATAGTTTCACTTCTTTCATGTGTAAATCACAAAACCTTTTTTTAAAAGTTGCATTCTCATGTTAGCTGTTAACAATGGTGATAGCTAGACAATATGTTGAACATATTGCTTGAAAATAACACCTTCAACATGTTATCTAGCTATCACCATTGTTAACAGCTAACACAAGAATGCAACTTTTAAAAAAAAGGTTTTGTGATTTACACATGAAAGAAGTGAAACTATCACTGTATTCTAACAGATGAAAGGCTTAACAGACAATCAATTTTTCAATGTATGATTTCAGTTACATCACACTGTAAATTTTTACTATAAATTCTGTGTTACGATCGAGCCCTCCGCTATCACCTGTTGATGGAGCGTCGCTCCGAAAGCTAGTGTGCTTCTAATTAAACCTGTTAGACTATAACTTGGTGTTGTGTGATTTTTAACTTTATACACCCAAGTCCAACACCAGCATCTCCAAATCATGTCTACCGGTAATAACGTTTTAAGGTTTTGTTGTTATCAGACTCTTAACTAGAAATCAGGCAAAAATAAGGTTCCCCACGGTAGGCTATTGCACAAAATACAGAAATATGAAATTGAGGTTGATTTAGCGGTTTGGATCAGAAATTGGCTAGCTGAAAGGGTGATGGTTGGTGGGAAATGTTCATCCTGGAGTTCCTGGTGTACCACAAGGATCTGTTTTTGGGTCCACTGTTATTTGTCATTTTTATAAATGACCTGAATGAGGGCGTAGAAGGATGGGTTAATAAATTTGCAGATGAAACTAAGGTCAGTGGAGTTGTGGACAGTGCCAAGGATGTTGCAGGTTACAGGGGGACATAGATAAGCTGCAGAGCTGGGCTACGAGGTGGCAAATGGAGTTTAATGTGGAAAAGTGTGAGGTGATTCACTTTGGAAGGAGAAATAGGAATAAAGAGTACTGGGATAATGGTCAAATTCTTGCTTAGGTGAGCAGAGAGATCTCGGTGTCCATGTGCGTAGATCCCTGAAGTTGCCACCCAAGTTGATAGAGTTGTTAAGAAAGTGTATGGTGTGGTAGCTTTTATTGGTAAAGGGATAGAGTTTTGGACCTATGAAGTCATGTTGCAGCCGTGCAGAACACTGGTGCGGCTGTACTTGAAGTATTGCATACAGTTCCGGTCACTGCATTATAGGAAAGATGTGGAAGCTTTGGAAAGGATTCAGAGGCGATTTGCTAGGATGGTTGCCTGAAATGAAGGGAAGGACTTATGAGAAAAGGCTAAGTGACATAATAGAGACATATCAGATAATCAGAGGGTTAGTATGATGGACAGTGAGAGCCTTTTTCCATAGATGGTGATGGCTAGTACAAGGGGACATAGCTTTAAATTGAGGGGTGATAAATAAAGGATAGATGTCAGAGGTAGTTCCTTTATTCAGGGAGTAGGAGGGGCTTGGAATTCTCTGACTGCAACAGTTGTAGACTTGCCAAGTTTAAGGGCATTTAAATGGTCATTGGAGAAACATATTGTTGAAAATGGAATAATATAGGATAGATAGGCTTCAAATTGGTTTCACAGGTCGGTGCAACATTGAGGGCCAAAGGGCCTGTACTGTGATGTAATGTTCTATGTTCTATATAATGTAGTTCATCTGATTGTTCCGTTAATTTAAGAAAATATATGTTGAAAGTGACAGCAGAATTGTTGGGGAAATATAGTCTAAGAGCCATAACAACTCAAGATTATTTTTATTAAATTGGTAATGGGATTATCAAGTCCCTTGACTAACCCCCTCAGTTGAAGCAACATCACACAGTACTAGGAAATGTACTTTCAACCAAATGTTTGAGAGTTCCAGCTTTAATAAATGTTAATTGGCAGTTCTTCATGTGTAAGCAACTGATCACCTTTCCAACGGAGTGTGAGATAGTACAGTTCCAAGTCATGAATGCATCAACTTCATGCCACAATGTGTTTTTGGGAGGGATAAACCTTCATGCTCACAAAACTGAAAATTAGAATACTTTAAATTTTTGTTTTATTTAGGACTCGTTCAGTACATCTGGAAGAAAGCAATAGTACTTTGTACTTAATAGTATCTCGAAGTAATGGTTTGGAGAATAGAGTCACTGTGGAATGGAAGACACAGTCTCAAACAGCACTTGGATTAAGTGAGTTGCATTTTTGAACCTAATTATACAATGTTACACAAAAAATTTGCTATGAATGCTCAGTATAATTCTAATGTAATAATTAAAGCTTCTAATTTAGTTGACGTATGCAATGATATTGTACCATTGACAGAGAATTGATTTTATGTGAATGCATAAAAAATTTGTACATTAGTAACATTTCTTAATTGCAAGTCCAAGCTATTTTTATTTTTGTAACTTTTAAAATACTTTTATCCCCTTCAACATTATAAATCTTCCTATGTGAATTATCACTGATTGGGAAATGTGGATGCTAAAATGTCCCCTGTCTTTGACCATGTTGTTTCAGAACCAACTGCAGGGTAGGTTGTCTCAGTTTGCTGAGTTACGTTCTAACACTCTGAGAAGATAAATTGGGCCATGAATCCATTGCCCATCATCCTATTCTGTATAATTGTCGTTAATGTGCAGTTTACAATAGAAGAATGATTTGTGTACTCTCTTCTGTCTGCTCAAATGCTAATTTACCAACTCTATTTGTGTCCAGTTATATTAATCTTTAAGTCAGTTAGTTTGTTGTACAATTTGTTGTTTAGTATATTCTTGGCGTTGCTGTAAATTTGAAAAAAAGGTGGCAATTCAATTGTGGAAGACCGTACCAAAGTAAAAAAGGCAATTCGAGATGATAAGATTAACTGACATGAATCTTTGACATCAAAAGCTGATGATTGCAAGTGAAGGAAAAGCTGAAGTAAGGAAAGTAGCTGGGAAAGATTGGAAAAGAAGAAATTGTGATTAGCCTGGATTTTTGAATCATAAAAGACGAAGTTGACCTTACGTGGTAGTGTAGAATGAGCACATAAATTTATGTCTCACCAGATTTTATTTACCTAGCATAGAAAGAGGCCTTTTTGTCTGTGATGGATCTCCAGAGAACTTTCCCCAGTTGCATTTTCCTGACCATTCTCTACATGCTGTTTTAGTTTAAAACTTTATTTTTGAAAATTTAACTCTGTCTGTTTTTAAAAGTTGTTATAGATGTCCTTTGCACCAGTACTGCTGTTATGCCACGTCTGAAAATCTAAGGGTGTAGTTATCTTTTGGATTAATCTAAATTTTAGTCTCTAAATTTTGTTCTTCTTATAATCTTATATAATTATATTTATGAATTATAACTGTTAACTTCCTGATTTTTATCAAAATTCACCTTAGTTTTGAACATTCTGTTCAATCTCCTAAACAGGTACATTATTTTTCTGTTTTTCTCACATAAATTTTCCTCACAGATCCTTCTATTGAATGTTTACTATTATCTACCTGCTGTCATTTGCTTGTTTATTTGTTCACAGTATCATTTAAAGTCATTATTACAGTTAACTAAGTTTTTGGGTCATTGGCAAATTTTGATATTGTGTCCTCATATCCAAGCCCATTTGTCAATCTCCTGCAGATGGAAGAGCAAGTAAAAGCATGTTTAAAGTTCAATAGAAACATGAATCTTCAGTGGAGCATGGTGATGACAATATTTACAATATGGAGAAAGTCAAATCTAGGTCCAAGAGAGCAAACATTGGAGTGTGATGATTAGATGGAAAGGATGTAAAATTGCCTCACAGTGTGACATTGTGGAAGCACTTTGGGAGTCTTCTAACATGGTACTTTCATGGCCTCCTACCACAGGCTACTTGCAGTCGTACAGTTAGGCAGCATGTTGTGGCTTCCCCTGCATGTGCTGGAAAACTTATGTGGATGCCATCTTGAGTCTCACGGGCAAAAGTGATATCAGAACTCAAAGTTCAACCAACAGATATTCAGTGTGCCTCTTTGCTGTCCTTCACTGTGCAAACAACATCCATGCAACTACAAGATGGATCCTCCATGAGCACTATTTGAAGGGCCTTGCACGTAACTTGCAGGCAGGATAATGTTTTAGAACATTTTCTAATTCCAAATGCCTGGAAGTATGCTGGGTATTCTTGGAGGTATTTGGTGACTTTGTGGGTTTCAAAGTGTTATATTCTCTCAATGGGAGAAAGTGATCTGTCCATTCTTAGGTTTTGTAGGCATGGGGTTGTGGGGAAATAGGGTAGGTACATAGCACTTATATTACCACTAGATCTGCAGAATGACAGAGAAGATGGAGCAGGGAACACTATCCAATTGTCAGCTTAGAAAAGAAATGTCCTCCATGCTCTTTGACAGTGATTGGAGGCTGTTTCCCATGTCAATAGCATCTCTTGTGTGTTTCAGTATCCATGCTTTTTTGTATGCTACTTCATCTAGGTCCACATCTTAATAAGTACTGTTACATCCCTGGTGGGAGGAGCCCACTGGAAATCAAACCCCATGATCTATATCAAAAGTGTAAATGTTTTTCTTATTCAATTACCAAAAATGCTCAATTTGTTTCATAGAATGTAGAACATAGAAAAGTACAGCACAGAACAGGCCCTTTGGTCCACGATGTTGTGCCAAGGATTATTCCTAATCTAAAAGAAAATAACTTAACCTATGCACCCCTCAACTCACTGCTATCCATGTGCATGTCCAGCAGTCGCTTAAATGTCTCTAATGACTCTGCTTCCCCCACCACCGCTGGCAACGCATTCCATGCACTCACAACTCTCTGCATAAAGAACCTACCTCCTGATGTCTCCTCTATACCTTCCTCCTAATATCTTAAAACTCTGGCACCTCATGCCAGTCAATCCTGCCCCGGGGAAAGATTGCTGGCTATTGACTCTATCTGTGCCTCTCATGACCTTGTATACCCCGATCAGGTCATCTCTCTTCCTCCTCCTCTCCACTGAGAAAAGTCCAAGCTTAGTCAACATCTTTTCATAAGGCAAGCCCTCCAGTCCAGGCATCATCCTGGTAAACCTCCCTTGCACCTTCTCCAAAGCCTCCATATCATTCCTATAATAGTGCAACCAAAACTGAACACAATATTCCAAGTGTGGTCTCACCAGGGACTTGTAGAGTTGCAGCAAAACCTTGTGGTTCTTAAGCTCGATCCTCCTATTAATGAAAGCCAAAACACCATATGCTTTCTTAACAACCCTATCCATTTGGGTGGCAACTTTGAGGGATCTATGCACTTGAACACCAATATCCTTCTGTTCCTCCATACTGCCAAGAATCCTGTCTTTAATCCCATATTCAGCATTCAAGTTTGACCTTCCAAAATATGTCACTTTGCATTTATCCAGGTTGAGCTCCCTCTGCCATTTCTCAGCCAAGCTCTGCATCCTGTCTATGTCACACTGCAGCCTGCAATAGCCCTTGATACTATCAACAGCACCTCCAACCTTTGTATCATCTGCAAATTTACTAACCCACCTCTCAACCGCCTTATCCAAGTCATTTATAAAAATTACAAAGAGAGCAGGAGCCTAAGAACAGAGCCCTGCGGGACACCACTCACCACTGACCTCCAGGCAGAATACTTTCCATCTACAACCAGTGTTTAGCAACCGATACTGAATTCAAACAGCCAAACCTCCCTGTATGCCATACCTCCTGACTTTATGAATGAGCCTACCATGGGGAACTTTATCAAATGCCTTTCTGAAGTCCATTTACACCACATCCAACACTCAACCTTCATTGACCTGTATTATCACCTCCTCAAAGAACTCATAAGATTTGTGAGGTATGACCTGCCCCTCACAAAGCCATGCTGACTACCTTTAATCACACTAAGCTTTTCCAAATTGTCATAAATCCTATCCCTCAGAATTCTTTGCAAAACTTCGTTGACCGAAGACATAAGACTGAGTGGTCTGTAATTGCCAGGGAATTCCCTATTACCTTTCTTGAAAAGAGGGACAATATTTACCTCCTTCCAATCCTCCGGTATGACTCCTGTGGAGCGTGAGGAGGCAAAGATCTTCACCAGAAGCTTAGCAATGTCCTTTTTCGCTTTCCAGAACAGCCTGAGATAAATCTAGTTTGGTCCTGGGGACTTATCAATATTAATGTTTGCCAAAATTTCCAGAACATCAACTTCATCAATCTTGATCTCTTCAAGCCTGTTTTCCAGCTCCTCAAAGTTCTCATTCACAACAAGCCCCTTTTCTTAGTAAAAACTGAAACAAAAAACTAATTTAGGGCTTCCCCTATCTGCTCAGACTCCATGCACAAGTTCCCTCCACTGTCCCTGACTGGCCCTACCTTCTCCCTTTCATCACTTTTAATTAGAATAAAACTTTCAGAAGATTTTTCAATAACTAAACTTGTTTATTTAAAAGCAAACCTATTCCTCAAATAATTGTCAAAATGTTTATCAATTTGGTTATAATGCAAATTCAGTGATATCCTACATAATCTTAAACACACACACAATCATACACAGACAGGGCAAGACATTCATGATACAGCTTTGTAGAAAAATTATAAATGGAAGAATAGTGAAAATTGAATCAAGAGTACAAACTGAAAGGGTGGAATGAGGTAACTTGCTGACAGTTTTTCTTACTTCTTGTCAGGTTGCTGTCAGTTTCAGAACGGTGAGAAATCTTTGAAAAGCCTTCAGGTTCAGATAAGAAATGGTTAGGAAATTTGCTATTTGAAATTTGATCAGATAAATTTTTAAACTGCTTCACTGCTTTCTCTTTCAAGAATTGTCTCTTTCATCCTTACAAATGTCTCAAGCAGCTGTCCACATTTCCAAGGTGTGTGCTGATAAAACACCCAACTGTCCAGAGAATGATGCAGCATAGATCCATTAGGAGTTTTCAGATGTGTTTGGTCACCAATGAGAGCAATGGAAGATACCTCTCTCTAATATTGGGCTGGACACTGCTTCCCAAAATCACTTTTGCTTTCATAAGCAGCAAATGGTATATAGTCTCCATTAACTGCTGTGGTTCTGTTTGCCGAGCTGGGAATTTGTGTTGCAGACATTTCGTCCCCTGTCTAGGTGACATCCTCAGTGCTTGGGAGCCTCCTGTGAAGCGCTTCTGTGATGTTTCCTCCGCCATTTATAGTGGTTTATCTCTGTCGCTTCTGGATGTCACTTCCAGCTGTCCACTGCAGTGGCGCTTCACAGGAGGCTCCCAAGCACTGAGGATGTCACCTAGACAGGGGACGAAACATATGCAACACAAATTCCCAGCTCGGTGAACAGAACCACAACAACGAGCACCTGAGCTACAAATCTTCTCACAAACTTTGATCTCCTTTAACTTTTTTGACTTTGCTATTCTAAGCAAGCACATTATACATATTTGGAAACCCAGAGATGATTAAATGTTCATTCACCAGTTCTCATAATCTGTTAATATATGCATTCCCTAGACTACTCATTGGCCATCTAATGAGTTAGCAAGCAAACGATACAGGACCGTATGAATATTCATAGCATCAGGTCAAACATGGAAGAGAAAACCCGCTGCTGATTATTATATACCACCATTCCACTGTCCTTGGCTAGTTAATCAGTACTTTTTCTAGTTGAACACAACTTGAGAGGAAGCACTGAGGGGTAGAAAGGACACTGAATGTACTTTGGAACATGACCTTCATTATCCCTCACCAAGACCACTTGGCAGCATGAGCACTGAATGAGGTGTTCAAATCCTAAAGGACGTAGCTGCTAGACTGTGGGCTGCAGCAACTGATGAGGAAACTAATAAAAGGGAAAATCATCCCTGATCTTTACTCTCACCACTCCGTCTGCTGCAGATATATTGGGCCATTCCGGTTTTCATAGGAATGACCATAACACAGTTCTTGGGGAGACAAAAGCAAAATAGTTTACAAATTAGTGTTGATAGAGAACAGCAAACAGACGCATTTATCTTCTGCAGATCTGCTAAGCGGGATGGAAGAGGGTTGTTTATTTATGGGATGTAGGCGTCACTGGCTTGGCCAGTATCTATTGGGGAGAAAGTGAGGTCTGCAGATGCTAGAGATCAGAGCTGAAAATGTGTTGCTAGAAAAGCGCAGCAGGTCAGGCAGCATCCAAGGAACAGGAAATTTGACGTTTCGGGCATAAGTCCTGAAGAACGGTAATGCCTGAAACATTGAATTTCCTGTTCCTTGGATGCTGCCTGACCTGCGCTTTTCCAGCAACACATTTTCAGCTCTGGCCAGTATCTATTGCCCATCTCTCATTATCCTGGGGAGGTTGGTGGTGAGCTACCCTCTCGAACCACTGCTTACCTTGGAATATAGTTTACCTTTACCTTTAGGTGTGCCCATGAAGCTATTGTGAAGATGGTTCCATGATTTTGACACATCGACAGTGAAGGATGGTGATAAAATTCCAAATTGAGATAAGGAGTGGCTTGGAGGAGAACTTGCATGAATTGGTGTTTCCATGTATTTAATGACCTTATCCTTCTAGATTACAGAGGTCTTGGGTTTTGAAAGTGTTGTCATAGGACCCCTGCTGAGTTACTGTAGTGTGTCTTGTATATGGTTCACACAGCTACCATTGTGCATTGGTAATGAAGGAATTGAATATTGAAGGTAATAGATAGAATGCTGATCAAGCAAGCTGTTTTATCCTGGAAGATGTCAGGTTTCCTGAGTATTTTCGGAGCTGGACTCATCCAAATAAGAGTAGAGTACTCTGTCAAGATTAGAGTGGTGCTGGTAAAGCACAGCAGGTCAGGCAGCATTACTGGAGCAGGAAAATCGATGTTTCAGGCAGGAGGCCTTCATTCCTGATGAAGGGCTCCTACCCGAAACATTGATTTTCCTGCTCCTCGGATGCTGCCTGACCTGCTGTACTTTTTCAGCATCACTCTATTCTTGACTCTAATCTCCAGCATCTGCAGTCCTCACTTTCGCCTGGAGTACTCTTGTCAGACTCCTGACTTGTTCCTTGTAGATGATGGGCAATTACTGGGGAAGCAGGAGGTAAGTTACTTAATAGAGAATTCCTCTCTTCAGACCTAGGCTGCGAGTTATTAATATGGCTGGTCCAGTTCAGTTCCTGGTAACCCCAGGATGTAATATCAAAGATATAGGAGAGAGCTTTGACGGATGTGAATTGTGATTTTTGAAAGGACAGGAAATTGAAGTTTGTGTTCCTTTAAGGTAGGAAAGCTATGTTGTACTAATTAATATGTATAGTTAATTTGCTCATTCATATTACAATTGCTATTATCCTTTTTTAGAGGGTGATATCGAATTGCTATCCACATTACAGCATTTTCCTGAATTGTTTGGCCAAGGCTGGTGTTTTTTGACACTAAACAGCAGCCTGTTTGGATTATTTCTTCGAACATCTGAAAACAGCTCCAGTGCAGATATTTTGTCAACTCTTTATCAATGGCAGGGTATATTTGTTCCGGTGCAGGTAAGAATAAATTAAACATCCCTTTTATCTGCTGATTTGAATTTAAAATTCTAATCTTTTAATTCTTTTTGGTAGTCTGTGTAATTACTGAGGAAGTGATAATGTTATTGTTATTCTCCTAGAAATTCAAAACATGGAATCCCACAAGTTGCACAACCTTCATCAGAAATGATGTGTCCTACATAATCATTACAGACAGTGGAATAACAGGAATGAAAGCATCCAATAACAGCATTTACAGGTTTACTCTGCAATCCAAATTAACATTGGTATGATCCATATATTGCCCCATGTTTTTAATTTAGATGTGAATTAACAAGCTATTTTGCAATGTTAATAATAAAATATTGTCACAATCTGAGAAAGTACAATTGATAAGAAAAGTAAGATCATAAGAAAATGAATTTGATCATTTGGCTCATGGAGTCTGCTTTGCCATTCAGTAAGATGATGGCTGATGTGTTAATGATTTTGACATGACTTTCCTGCTTCTGTTCCATTACCCTTAACCCCTCCACCCCCCATCAATCAAAAATCTGTCTAATTCAGTTTTTTTTGTCTATTCAATGACCCAGCCTCTTCTACTGACTGGGAAAGAGAATTCCACAGGCTAATGAACCTCAGAGAAAGGATTTCTCTTTAACTGTATTCACTGATGCCAATGCATGTACACTGTAGGTTACTTTAATTTGTACATATAAATTATTTTGGAGGATTGGGGGAACGGGGCCTGTTGCTCAGAGAAGGTGGGGTGGGGGAAACAGGGCACGATGCTCAGGAGAGGTGGGAGGAAGATGCTGGGGGAGACCTCTCAAGTTCCGTGTTTTCTCTCTATCTCTCAACCACAAACCCCCAGATTAGCGTGTGTCGTTTCTTGCCATTGTGGGTGTCAACAAACACAGCATATTTTAAAACTGTTGCCATTAGTGGTAGATTTCACCCAAAAGTGGAGACATTTTCCCAATCTGTTGACTATTCACCCCCTTTAGAACCATCCTGTTTCCTGTAAGTCAATGAATTTGGACCCCACTTCCTTGATGTTTCCTCATAAGACAAGCAGTTCTTCCCAGCAAACTATGTGCAGCATTCCAGATGTGGTTTCATTCATGTCCTGTAGAGCTGGAGCAAAATTTGCCTTCCTAATTGATTACTGTACCTGCATGATAGCTTATTGTGTATCATGTACAAGACCACCCAAAACCCTTTGTATTTGCATTCTATTGTTTTTTCTTTTGTTTTCTTCCTGCTGACATGGGGAATTTCTTACTTCCACGCATTGTAAACAGAGAATCCCTGTAGTGTGGAAGCAGGCCCTTCAGCCCAACATGTTCACACCCACCCTCTGAAGAGTAACCCACCCAGACCCATTCCCCTAACCTATCACTCTACATTTACCCCGACTAATGCACCAAACCTACATATTCCTGAACACAATGGGCAATTTAGCACTGCCAGTTCACCTAGTTGGACATCTTTGGATTGTGGGTGGAAGCTGGAGCTCCCAGAGGAAACTCATGCAGACACTGAGAGAATGTGCAAACTTCACATAGATGGCCATCTGAAGCTGTACTCGAACCCGGGTCTCTGGTGGTGTGAGGCAGCACTGAGCCACCATGCCACTGTGATGCTCCACCTGCCAACATTGTGCCCACTCCCTTCTTTCCACAAGGTTTCTCTGAAGGCTGTTGTTCATACGTTTTTTGAGAACTTGTTTCCTCATCTTATCTTTGTTTTTACTTCTCTTGCAATTAAAAATCTTGATAATGTTTTCTAATCAGTAGGAAATAAAAGCAATTTGTGCTAATAAAATAGTACAATTTCAAACCAAGTATATTTTATTTTATGTGATTGGTACTCTGGTGATACGAAAAGCTTGGATAGTAAAACAATTGGATGCAATGTTGTTAGAATTTCAAAGTGTTGTCTTAATATTGTCTTTGATTTTTCCCACAGATTCAGTCTTTAACTGTATCTGAAACCAGCGATGTGCAGCACTTTACACGGGACAACCAAGATTATTTGATAATTAGTAGTCAAGCAGACACTCAGGACAGTAATTCAAAGGTGAATTTTGAGATTCCATCAATTTCCTTACCATAATCTTGTATAAACTCATTTTCCAAATACCCTTTATTTACACAATGATAAAAAGGGATAAGCAGCAGTTTAGAAAGCAGAAACTCAAGAAAGTGACCTATCAGATTTGTGCGTCCTGCACTTCAGACTGCACGCACTGACTTTCAACTCTCATATTTGTAATGGTGTTTTTAATAGCCTCAGTCATCAAAATGATGGACAGTATTCTATCAGAAAATAATTTCTGAATCAGACAGTAGACATGACAGCTTTCTGTTTATGACTGCTTATTAAGTTTATATAGGTTGGCCATAAAATTGTCATCAAAGTCCAATATTTAGGATATTATGATGGTGTTTGCAAGTTGTCTTCCTATTTAACTCCATCATAAATTCTGATGGACAATAAAGTGGAAAGAATGATTCCCTCCCCACTACCAAACCATTTTTCACCAAATGAGTGTGACATTGTGTATTGTGCATTCAGTATTGAGTTGTGCCAACCATTCTAAATTCGATTATCCCCACTTTAAGGTTAACCCCTGTATATTCTTAACAGTTTGTGACTTTATTACCTAACTGGAAGTAATGAGATTTGTGATTGTTAATTGCTTGTAGCATTAACTAGCTAGTCATTTAGCTAGTTATTGTATAAAAATGTGATCAAGACACCCTCAAGTATGCTTAGAGGAATTTTCTACATAAGTCTGTTTTCAATCCAATGAAAAATGGGACATTACTGGGCCTGGTTTTGAAATTGTGTGGCAAGTGGATCAAGTGTAATTGGGGAAGCATTAAAAAAAAAGCGATTATTGTACCATAAGGTTAATGTTACCATTGGAAAAGGACAAGGAGCAACTCAGTAAACATACTTGAATGAAAGCCAACTTTAACAGGTTATGAATGGATCTAGCCTGGAATGGTATATTATAAGGGAAAACTGCATCTGTAATGGAAACAGAGACAGAATGCAGGAGCAGGTCTGGCAGTATCTGTGGAGAAGGAGACAGTTAACATTTTGAGTCTGGTTTTTTTCAGAACTGATTTCAGATTTCAAGCATCTGCTTTATATTGCTTTTATTTGGATGCATCTGCAACTGTATTCTTTCAAGAAAAGTATACTTATTAAGTATAGTCATAGTATAATCCAAAGAAGTAGACATGATAAACAATCCAAAGCTGAATATAGAAGGGGAGGTAAGAAAGCAAATAGGAAAAGCAAGCGGAGGGGATGAGGTGAGACTGTCAGCTGACATAAAGGGAACCCAAAAGCTTCAATAACAATATCAATAGTAAAAGGGGGTAAAAGGAGGAGTGCAGCTAATTGGAGACAGAAAATTGAATTACATATGGAAGCAAGAAGAGTGGCTGACTTATTGAGTAATTATTTTTAATCTGTTTTCATCAAAGAAGATGCTGTTTAGATTATGGTGGCAGTGGAGGTAGTTTAGACCTATGAATGGTTCAGAATTGTTAAGGAGGTGGCATTGCACTGGCTGTCTATATTTTAAAGGTGATAAGCTCACACTACCGAATGAATTTGAGGATAATAAGGAAATTGAGACATGCAGTTGCAGGAGCATTGTCCATAATTTTCCAGTCTTCGATAGACTGTTGGGTAGTGCCAGGGACTGCAGAACTACAGTTTGACAAAAGATTGTTTTTGTATTCATTCATGGAAAGGGGCATCACTGGCTAGGTCAGCATTTATTGCCAATCCCTAATTGCCCAGAGGGCAGATGAGAGTCAGTAACATGTCAGAGGGTTTGGAGACACACATCTCCATGTTGGGACCTCCATTTGCCGAGAGGTGCGAGGGAGGAGCAAAAGACTTCTGGGAAAGTGAATCTAACTGTTTAAAAGACTTCAGGTGTTGGGGCCTCCATTTGCCAAGAGGTGCGAGGGAGGAGCGAAGGACTTCTGGGAAGTTTTTAAGTGGGTGAGATGGAACCTCCTAATTGCTGATGGTTTGGATGGAGCCGTTTTTGTCAGGTGTGTTCAGGAGGGTTTCCTTACTCAGTATGGATTTGGTGCTTGGTAACGAGCCAGGACAGGTGTCAGATCTTGTGGCGGAAGAGCACTTTGGTGAAAGTGATGACAACTGCCTCACATTTAGCACAGCCTTGGAGTGTGAAAGGAGCAGTTACAGAAGGAAGATATTTAATTGGGGAAAAGGAAATTATGACACTATCAGACAGGAGTTGGGAAGTACAGACTGGGAGCAATTGTTCCACAGAGAGGGCACAGCAGACATGTGGAGACTGTTTAAGGAGCAGTTGTTGCGAGTGATGCACACATTTGTTCCTCTGAGGGTAAGATTAAGGAACCTTGGATGACGAAAACAGAGGAACTTCTCATCAAAAGGAAGAAGGCAGCTTACATAAGGTGGAGGAAACAAGGATCTAAGACAACTTTAGAGGATTACAAGCTTGCTAGAAAGGAGCTCAGAAATGGACTGAGGAGAGCCAGGAGGGGGCACGATAAAGGCTTGGCAAGAAGGATTAAGGAGAACCCAAAGGCATTTTACTCATAAGTGAGGAATAAGAGAATGATCAGGGAGAAGGTAGGGCAGATCAGGGATAGCGGAGGGAAATTGTGCGTGGAGTCTGAGCAGATAGGGGAAACCCTAAATGAGCTTTTTGCTTTGGTTTTCACCAAGGAAAGGGAACTTGTTGTAAATGGAAAGTTGGAGGAGCTGGGATACAGTCTTGACCAGATCAAGATTGATGAAGTTGATGTGCTAGAAATTTTGGAAAACATTAAGACTGCTAAGTCACCAGGGCCAGACCAGATTTATCCTAGGCTGCTCTGGGAAATAAGAAAGGAGGTTGCTAAGCCGCTGGCGAGGATATTTGCTTCCTCACTCTCCACAGGAGTCGTACCAGAGGATTGGAAGGAGATGAATATTGTTCCTCCTTTCAAGAAGGATAATAGGGAAATCCCTGGCAACTGTAGACCAGTCAGTCTTACGTCTGTGGTCAGCAAAGTTTTGGAAAGAATTCTGAGGGATAGGATTTATGACTATTTGGCAAAGCATAGCGTGATTAAAGGCAGTCAGCATGGCTTTGTGAGGGGCAGGTCATACTTCACAAATCTTATTGAGTTCTTTGAGGAGGTGTCAAGACAGATTGACAACGCTCAAGCAGTGGATATGGTGTATATGGACTTCAGCAAGGCATTTGATAGGATTCCCCATAGTAGGCTCCTTCATAATGTCAGGAAATATGGGATACAGGGAGATTTGGCTATCTGGATTCAGAATTGGCTGGCTGACAGAAGGCAGAGAGTGGTTGTAGATGGAAAATATTCTGCCTGGAGGTCAGTGTTGAGTAGGGTCTCACAGGGCTCTGTTCTTGGGCCTCTTCTCTTTGTAGTTTTTATAAGTGACTTAGATGAGGAGGTTGAGGGGTAGGTTAGTAAATTTGCAGATGACACAAAAGTTGGAGGTGTCGTCGATAGTGTAGAGGGTTACTGCGGGCTGCAGTGTGTCATAGACAGGATGTAGAGCTGGGCTGAGAAATGGCGGATGGAGTTCAACCTGGATAAGTGCGAAGTGATGCATTTTGGAAGGTTGAACTCGAATGCTGAATATAGGATTAAAGACAGGATTGTGGCAGTGTGGAGGAATAGAGGGATCTGGGTGTGCAAGTACATAGATCCCTCAAAGTTGCCACCCAAGTGGATAGGGTGGTTAAGAAAGCATCTGGGTGTTTTGGCTTTCATTAACAGGGGGATCAAGTTTGAGCTGCCAGGTTTTGCTGCAGCTCTACAAGTCCCTAGTGAGACCACACTTGGAATATTGTGTCCAGTTCTGATTGCCCTACTATAGGAAAGATACAGAGGCTTTGGAGAGGGTGCAAAGAAGGTTTACCAGGATGCTGCCTGGACTACAGGGCTTGCCTTAGGAAAAAAGATTGAATAAGCTCGGAGTTTTCTCTCTGGAGAGAAGGAGGAAGAGAGGAGACCTGATCGAGATGTACAAACTAATGAGAGGAATAGATCGTGTCAATAGCCAAAGCCTTTTCCCCAGGGCAGGATTGACTGGTACGAGAAGTCATAGTTTGAAGATATTAGGAGGAAGGTATAAAGGAGACGTCAGAGGCAGAGAGTTATAAAAGTGCATGGAATGCGCTTCCAGCTGTGGTGGTGGAAGCAGAGTCATTGGGGACATTTAACCAACTGCTGGACATGTACATGGATAGCAGTGAGTTGAGGGGTGTGTAGCTTGTTACTATATTTTACATTAGAAGTAAAACTTGGTATAACATTGTGGGCCAAAGGGCCTGTTCTGTGCTGTACTTTTCCATGTTCTATGTTCTATGTAGGCCAGACCAAGTAAGGTTGGCAGTTTCCCTCCCTAAAGAACATTAGGGAACCAGATAGGTTTTTCTGACAATTGACAGTGGATTCATGGTCACCATTAAACTCTTAATCCCAGGTTGAACCAGAATAGAATCCAATTCCCCAGAAAGTTAATTGGGTCTCTGATTAATAATCGGGTGATAATACCAATAGGCCATTGCCTCCCTGAAAGAAGAACTAATCTCAGCAACTACAGGCCAGTCAATTTAACTTCAGTAACTGGGAGGATTTCAGAAACAATAAATTGACACAAATCATTTTTGGGGGGAAAATGCAATTTAATTAAGGAAAGCCAGCATGCTTTGTTAAGCTGAAATCATTTTTCATGAGGTTATAGTGTTAATGAAAACTATTTTGTTGATATAATATACTTCCAAAAGGTATTTAATAAAGTGCAGCACTAACTGATTTGGAGCAAAGTTCATGGAATAAAAGTGCCAGTAGCAATGTGAATATATAATTTGCTCAGTGACATGAAGCAAAGAGTTAGATTAGATTAGATTACTTACCGTGTGGAAACAGGCCCTTCGGCCCAGAATAGTGGTGAATGGTTGTTCTTTGGACTCAAGGAAGGTTTATAATGGAGTTCCCGAGGAATCAGAACCCCAGCTTTTCCTGACATATAAAGGACGTAGACGTTGATGTACAGGCAGTTTGAAAATTTACATATACTTGTAAATATTCTTCTTTATGGTTTACAATGTAATATTTCAATAGAGCTAGGACATACTGGTGAAATTGGGATTGGAGAGGACTGGTGATGGTGATGGGTGGCATTGGATAACTGGCGGACAAAATGTAATGCACGGAAGTGAAGTAATTCATTTTGTAGGATGAATACTGAGAGACAGTATAAAATAAAGAGCACCCCTCTGAAGGAACAGCTAGAATAGAGGGACTTGTGTATATAATGGGTGTAAAGTATTGGTGGCAAGACACATTGAGAGATTGATTAAAGAATCATAAATACACTAGCCGTTATTAATATGGGCCCAGATTACAAGAACAAGGTGACTATGTTAAACTATTGTGACAAACAGAATTTATTTTCCATTATCAGTGGGGCGGAGGGGGATGGATATTGCCTAAGCAGGGTATTTTTTTCTTTATCGTCAGAGAGTGTATCCCAATGAAATGATTACAGCAGCTTGCTTTTTCACCTTTTAAAAATGAAGGTGATTTGCTCATATCCCAAATTATGCACATGTCTGATCATGCAGTGGTAGAAAGAAGAAGTTGGGGGGTGAGAATGCAAAGTGGCTGCAAAGACATACAATCAGGTTAAGTGAATGGATAATTAATGTAGGGAAGCGTGAAGTTATTAACTTTCTTCTGAAGAATGGAAAAACAGAACATTCTTTTAAAAGGTGTGAGACTTGTAAACATTGATGTTCAGAGAGAAAGTTATCATGCAGATACCATACAGTAAGAAATTAGACAAGCAAATGGCATGTTGGTTTTTCTTTCCAAGTGGATTTAAATGAAGGAATATAAGCGTCTTCAAGGCTTTTGGTGATAAACACATTTGGATCATTGTAAGGTTAGGGATTCCACATTTAAGGGAATATATTTACATTTGAGGCAGAACAATGAATGCTCACCAAATTAGTCCCAGGGCTGAGGGGATTATTTTATGGTTAGACATTCACTAAATTGGATCTATATTTTCTGGTGTTTAGAAGAATGAGAGGCAATATCTTTGAGACATACAAGATTGTTCAGGTCCTTCACAGGGTAGATGCTGAGAGATAATTTTTGTTGGTCAGAAAAACTAAAGCTTGGCAGTACAGGCTCAGGGTAAGGCACCAATTACTTAGGATTGAGATAGGAAATTTCTTCACTCAAAAGGTCAGGAAGCTTTGGAATTCTCTGTCCAAAGTGCTTTACAAGTAATTAAAAAGTTTTGAATTCATCATTATATTGTGGGAAATGTGACAACAAAATTCAATACACCACAATCATGCAAGGAGTAATGTTTAATGATAAGGTACTTTTGCCTGCCAGATAAATATTGTTTGGAAGCTGCAGTGGCAGATAGCCACATAGGAAAGTGGTGTTATGATTATATTGGAGACTAGGATGGAATAAGACAGAGCTGGGTATTAAACAATCTGGACGCAAGGTGTCCGGGAGACATAGGGAATGTAAGAAAGGCAGAGGGAAGGTGCTATTGATTAAAGAGATTACAGTGCTGAAGAAGGAATAGGATCTAGAGGGATGAATATCATTAGTTGGAGTTAAGTGCTGCGAGACATGTTGTTGAGAGAGGAGGACAATAAAGGTGTATAGATTAATGAATTTCATCTGTGAGCGCATTGAGTAAACTGGTCCTATTAGAAGCACCCAAAATGAGATGAGGACAGCTTTATCTGCAAGTTTTCATGAACTTCAAGTGTAGCCAGGTTCTCTGATGTTAGCACCATTATTTGCTGCACAGGTACTTAAGGATCAATCAACTGCTGACCTAGTTTAATATTGTGGTGTGGTGGTAATGTCTCTACCCCTGAGCCAGGTGGCCTAGGTTCAAGTCCCACCTGCTCCAGAGGTGCTTAATAAACATCTCTGAAAAGGTTCTTAAGAAAATGTCTATCACAAGCAAGGCCTGAAAGTAATTAAGGACATGACCAAACCAGGAATCAACACACTCTGCTGTAGATTGGATTAGGAAATCATCACTCAAACTCAAAAAAGTGGTGAAATTTGTATCAGTCTTTTTAAAACTTGCATGATATTGTCACAGCTAAAGTTAAAAAATCTGTTTTGACAGTGACTTCCTACCATGATGTATAAATTGAACATTCTCTTAGGTCCAAAGTTAACATGCTGTTTCAAATAATATATTCACAGATCTATAGATGGACTGGGCATTTGTTTATTCCACACCAAAATGTTCCTACCCATGGGGCTACTGGCCTCACTTTGTTTAATCGAGGAGATCATTTGTACTTGGCCGTTTCCCAGTCCAGCTACAATCAAGTATCTGTTTTCTATCAGTGGAGTGATGACCAGTTCAAAAAGCTGCAGAATTTGATGGTTCAAGGAGCAACGCATGTTAGCAGCATGACTGTTGGAGCTGATGTTTACTTTGTCTTTTGTAACATCACAATTGGCGGTCAGTGAATGGGTTTTTAATTTCAGTGATATATTTTTAAATAGACATTGCATTCAAAAGTAGTACCACCAACATATATTATATTTGCATTTGTGTGTATTTTCTTTCATGTGGAGCCATGTTTTCTCAAGTTTGAGAAACAACAAAGCTCACGTTCAGTGAATTTCCGATGGGTGTGTTCTGCATTAATATGCTTATTAACTCAAGATATTGAGGGGGATGGGGGGTGGGAGGTTGGAAATCTGATGGTTATGGTATTGAAGTTGTATCCTGGAAGTTCAGTTCACAATCCTGTACCAACGAGGCTGAAATTAAGGTTATTACTGAAAACCACTTGGTTACTCAACCAATATCCACCACTGAAATGAACCTGCCAACCCTTTCAGTCTCATCTCTAATGCAGTTCAGTGGAGAGGGATAGAGAGAAGGATTTCAATGGCTGAAATGGTCATGTTTGGGCTCAGTGTGAGGTTGAAGTGTTTTTATGAAAATCTTAATTCCTACCACAGCATGCTCTTTCTGGTTTTAATGTGAGCAGGGGACGGTGAACAGGAGGTATAGGTTGGCAATTGAAATAATCATATAAGGCTGTTTTCTTCACTTTTATCCACCATTTCCAATTTAAAGGGTAGAGTGGAAACAGGGTAAGGATAGGTTGAGTAGGTAGGCCTTGTAAACTTGGTAGTTTCTGGAAGATAAGGATTTCTGGATCCATGTGGTAAATGTCTTTTCAGTTCAATCCAGCTTGATCCAGTATACCTATGTTGCCAAACTCCTGTGGTTGCACATTCCACCCTCACTCTAACTCTTTCAAGTTCCCCACACCATTGATGCCCCTGACCTCATGACCAAACCCCACATCCCCTGTAGCCTCAAATCCCAGTTAAAACGCTGCTCCTGGGTGACATCGAGGCTTCCGTATGAACTACCATCCTCCCTATATCTGCCAGATCATAATGTTAAAACTCAACTCCACTCCCACCTCTCCAAGCAACTGTCAAGACAAGGTCCAATTCATTGCATCCATTTTGTAGAGTCTAGTGGCTGTGCAGCAGCTAAATTCAGATATTTGTTCAGATTCATGTTGATAATAGTGCTCTGGCAATACATGATTGTGAGAAGGGTGTTTCACAGCCTTTGATCGAAGATATTGGTGGTCAGAGTATGACTTCATGTTTCTATTGCAAATTTGTTTTTGCCAAATTCTTTAGCTGTTCTTATTTGAATGAACCTTATTTTCTTTGAAATAGTTTGCTTTTTAAACTACAGCTTACTGACATCCCAGGAGGATACTGTTGTCATTAAATTTACTTACTGAAAGGTTTTTATATTCTCTCTCACAGTCACTTTGGAATATAGCATATTGCTTGTACACCAGTGCCTTAACTAAGTTTGCATTTATTACATTTCGCAGGCAACCACTCCTCTTGTCTGGTGTACATTTGGGAGACTGGTCAACTTGCTTTAAAACTGGTTCAGATGATTCCTGTTCAGACTGTGAGCAGTATCTTCCTTTTTATTCCTTCCTCAGACTTTGGTAAGTCTTTAGACATGAACTCATCAAATAAGCAAATATGTCACGAAATGCTTTACGAAAAATAAATGGTGCACAGAAAGATTTGAGAATAAGACATTATTGCATACAATGTATGTAATCAGATAGCAATACTAATGCAGAACTAAGTATTTGTGTTGGGCCTCAATACAAAGTTGATGGCATATTGGCAGTCATGACCATTTAGGCTACTGTGGTACAGCTATCATGGTATATTACTTTGATGCAGTACCTTTGGAAACATGATGTCGGAACTTTCTGAAGGAACAGCCAAAAGTATGGTTAATCAGACACTCACATGTATTAGTCATACTATTGGGACTGCTTTTCCAGTTTATTTTGTGAAGAGAAACCTTCAATAGCTCTAATTCTCAAATCAGAGAACATAGATCCCTATGTGGAGATATGGATGTGTGCTTTCCAACATATGATTGCAGACCACCTCTTATTGAATCATAGATTGTAGAATGGTTACAGAACAGAAGACCTCTCAACCCATTGTGTCATGGTGGATGTTTGAAGGTTATGTTCCATTTCACAGATCTTTCCCTGTAGTTCTACTTTTAATCAGCACTAATCCAGTTCTCTTTTTGAAAGTCACGACTGAATCAGTTTCCAACACCATCTTGCAGCACATTTCTAACTAACTACTCCGTACATAACAACATGTTTGCCCTTGTTGATTTTGGTTATTTTGCTATTCGTGTTTTATTGGTGTCCTTTGGCTTTTCCCCCTTCTGTCAATGAAAGAACAGTTTCTATCTATCCACTTTATCAAACCTCATCTCAACTTTCTCTTCTCAAAGGAGAACAGCCCCAGTTTCTCTATTCTACCAATTTAATTGAAGCTCTCTTAACTCTGGAAAAGCCCCTTAACTCTGGAACTACTCCTGTAAATCCTTTCTGCACTCTGCAGCCTTCACATCCTTCCTAAAATTTGTTGGCTGAAATAGGGGAGATTGTTAAAATTGAAGCCAAACATGAGTCTCATAAATATTCATCATAATCTCCCTTGTTCTATTCTATTCTCGTATTGGCAAAATCCAGGATCCCAGTGCTCTATCTTCGTGTCCTACCCTGCCATGTTCAACTGTTTTTGCATCTGTCTGCAGTCCAGGTGTTTCTCTACCTGCACCCTTGTTAGAACTCTACTTTTTCTTTCATAATGACTTTTCTTGCTGTTCCTATCAAAATGCATCACCTCACACTTCTCTACATTGAGTTTAATCTGTCATGTGTATTGCCATTCTATTAAGCTGTCTATTGCATCACAGTTTAGAATAGATCCACATTATCTCTAATTTTTGAAACTATGTCTAGCACACACAAGTCTAGACCACTAACATTGGGAAAGAAAACAGTAGTCCACATAATGGTCCCTGAAGAATCCTTTGTGAATTCTGATACTTCCGCTAGTGACTTCCAAACACCTCAGACAAAGGGATCCCCATAACTGGCACAAGTAGTGCAGTTAACATAACTGCCCTGATAAAACAAAATACATAATTGAATTGAATTGAATTTATTGTCACATGTACCGAGACATGATAAAATAAAACAATAATAAAAAAAATTACAGCTATTTGCAGAATGGTTTATGAAAGCTTAAAATGGTTCAGAAATAATTTGAAAGATTTTATTGAGCTTTACTTGGTTAGTTATTAAGGACCCTGTTGCCTTATTTGAAGGTCAGGGATTTTGTATACTGAAGTAGGTGGCCTTCGTGCAAACATCACACCCACTGCTGACTTTCTCCCCTATTAAGCTGGGTCGGGAAGATGTTCAGCAACTTCCCTTAAACCCATTGAGGTAGGCTTCACTGCAGACTTTTGCCTATTTGGGAGGGCTGTAGGGGATATCTTCTGGTGTCCACTGTGCTTATCAAGGCACCCCACAAGATTCTATCCACTCTTTAACCATTCTCTGGTCTCTCAAATCTGCCATCTTTCCCTCTCCTTGGGTCTGCTGGCCAGGCCCATTCAAAATCATGGATTTACCTTTTAAGCACAGGCTCCACCATGCTGCTTGTTGTGGATTGCTTGGCCACTGTTTGATAATGGTGATTCTGGGACTACTGAAGGATAGCCAGGTTTTGGGTTGGTATGCTGCCAATTGATGTTTTAGTCCAGGGGCTGAGGGAATACAGTACCCCATAAAATCTAGCCCATGGTGTCCTTCTATTTAATTGGTAACACTCAGGAGCTATAAGTACAATAAATGTGTGTGTGATTTCAAGAACATCACAAAATGGTGTGGGATATAACTGCCTCAAAACTAATTTTTCAATGAAACTCCAGCATGAATAAGTTAGGCACTTCTAATGCCAGTGAGCTCTGTCCCTACATTCCAAGTTTGTATCTCTTGCGGTAGATGGTGACCTGGAAGATCAGAAAATGCTTATTCCCAACCTGTTTGCACCTAATTTTGTTAGATAGCCATGAAGCCTAATAATAATTACTGAATGATGATCATTATCACATTCATAAACATAATCAAACAATATACTGCTGGTTGTAATCTAGTTAAGTTGGAATTTGATCAGCTAAAATACATATGAAGTGCTAACTTGTACTAATGCTTTCAGTAATTGAACTTCAAGTATTCTCCATCTCATTACTAATTATCAGAATATAATACAACCGCTAACAGTTTTCTCAGGTTTTGGAGTTTTATATCAGAAGACCAGTGTTAAGCTTTGGAATGCAGTAGTGTTGTTTCTGAACTTGATTCAAGATGTTTGTTGAAATGAGATTGAGGACTCTCAATTATTGCCAGTCCCAGAAATGGGGTGGAGTTTGTCCTCCAAGTGGTGCACACTGAATGTTCTGCTGTATTGCAACTTCAAAGTGCTTTTATTTTTGATCAGTTGAACAGATTATGCAGATACCAATTTTTTTTTCAGTTCATCTCCTGCTGACTGGTGAAAGTCGGTCACTCCTCTACAAATGGAACTCAGCAACCAGTCAATTTACATCAGTGCTGGAACTTCCTGCAGCAAATTATATGGTTCCTGTCACTGTACCTTCATTTAATGGAACCAAAACCCTCATCGCTTCAGCAGGTGATTCGGAATCCTGGGTATATGAGCTAGTTTCTGTATCTAACCAATCCGATTTTATTCCAGGGTAAGAATTTCTGATTTGCTTATGCTTTTTAAAATTTATTTTATTTGAAAGAAATGCGTATTTTTCTCCTTAAAATAAACGAGAGGAGCAAATCTTGATATGACCGGAATTCACTGACCAAATCATTTTCGGGGCTAGGTGAATATATATTCCTGGACATAAAAATGCAAAGATTTGTGGTGGTATTATGTAATGCTAGATCTGTGCATCTTTCCCATTGCTTTGTGACTTCCAAGGTTTCCAAAGAGAGCTGGATGGAGTGGTCTGTGTCAATAAAAGATGTAGGAAAGTTCAAAAAGAGTTGAAGGAAATTTCTGACCATGTCACTGCATTATCTCAAAGTTCATACAAAAAGTTCCCAGATGCCATATTAAATTTTGCATCTGTTCTGACTATACATCAGTGGCTTTGGGAGAGGCTAATAGCGAGGTAGCGAGGTCTGAAAATATGATTTCCACTTTCATAGTCCAGCCCTCCCTTTGAATGTTGTGACCTGGAAACTCTGATAACGCATTGCTGTACCTCTCAACCACTTCTCAGCATCTCCATTACCTTGGTGTTTCCAGACTGCTTGGCCAAAAACTTCAGTTTCTGAGACAAATTCTCCAGCTTGTCACTTATTTGCTTTCTTAAGCTCAACCAGACTGTTTGCAACATTGCTGTTTTATTTAACCATGAGCTTAGTTTTGACTGTGCACTCTCTTCATGGCAAAGACTACTGCCTTCACCTTTATAGCACCATCCAGTCTTATCTACCTCAGTTCAGTCACTGCCAAAACTCTCAAATAAGCCAATGGACATACAAAGAGAAGGCATAGACCATCAGGCCCTTGAACTTGATCTGCTTGAAACCTTAGATCCACAACGCTGCCCACCCTGATATCCTTCCATCCTCTTGCTCACCAAGAATCTACATACCTTTGCTTTAAAAAAATTCAAAGACTCTGCTTCCACTATTTTGTATTCACAAGGAGAGTTTCTAAGATTCATGGTAAAATGTTGGCAGCTCCAACAACATTCAAGAAGCTTGACACCACCCAACATGAAGAAACCCATTTGGTTGCCATGTGTCCACTAACATTCACTTCTTCCACCACTGACACAATGTGTACCATCTGCAAGATGTGGTGCAGCAATTCACCAAGGCCTCTTACACTGCATTTTTCAAACTCACTCCACTGGCATTGAGAAAAACCCAGAGAGCAGATACATGGGAACACCACTACCACCTTTGTGTTTCCCTTGAAGCTATTCACCATTCGAGGCAATGATGCCAACATCCCAATAATGTATCAGAAGAAATAAAATGGTCTCTCCTATATCTTGTATAACTGAAACATAACTGCCTTTCTTTTGTATTCAATTCTTCTTGCAATATATGACATTCATGATACATGATCTTCGTTTTCCTAATTACTTGGAGTTTATGCATGCTAGCCTTTTGTGATTCAAAAACTTGGCCACACGTTGAAGATCCCACTGCATCTTCAACCTCTGCAATCTCTCACCATTTAGATATTATGCTTTTTCTTTTGTTCTTCCTGCCAAAATGGACATTACATTTTTTTGTAGCCTCAAAGTTTTTTTTTCCACCTTGGAGTTAGCTATTCTAATTCTTTGCTGGCTGCTTCCATTCTCAATCCTGGCAAAGTTAATCTTATCGAATGTCTGTATCCTATTCAGTGTCAGTTCCACTCATTCATAGAGTCATAAAGTCATGTAGCATGGAAACAGACCCTTCCATCCAACCAGTCCATGCCAAACATAATCCCAAGCTAAACTAGTCCCACCTGCCTGCTCCTGGCCCATATCCCTCCAAACCTATCCAATTCATGCATCTATCCAAAAGTCTTTTAAAAGTTGTAATTGTACCAGTTCTCAGTAAGTTCTTTCTACACCCGAGTCACCCTCTGTGTAAAACATTTGCATCACATGTCCCTTTTAAATCTCTCTTCTCTCATCTTAAAAATATGCCCCCAATCTTGAAATCTGTCACCCTAGAGAAAAGACAACTACTATTAACTCTATTTATGCTTTTAATTATTTAATATACTTCAATCAGGTTGCCTCTCAACCTCCTACGCTCCAGTAAAAAAAGGTCCAAGCCTATCCAGCCTTTCTGTATATCTCAAACCTTCCAAGCCTGGCAATATCCTGGTCGATCTCTTCTGAATCCTCTCCAGTTTGGTAATATCCTTCCTATAGCTGAGTGGCCAAAACTGGACTCAGTACTCCTTAAGAGGTCTCACCAATGTCCTGTACAATCTTAACATGACGTCCCAACTCCTATACACATAGGACTGTGCAATGAAAGCAAGCATACCAAACACCCTTTTAACTACCCTGTCTATATGAGATGCAAACTTCAAAGAACTATATACCTTGCACCCCTTTATCTCTCTGTTTCATAGCACTACCCAAAACCCTACCATTAACTGGATAAGCCCTATCCTTGTTTGTTGTATCAAAATGCAATACCTCACATTTATCCAGATTGAACTCCAATTTTTAGCTCATTGGGACCATTTAATCAAGTTTCCTTTGTAATCTTAGAAAACCTTCTTCACTGTCTACTCTGCCACCAAACTTATAAACAATGCCTTCTATTTTCTCATCCAAATCATTTATATAAATGACAAACAAAAGAGGGCCCAGAACCAATTCCTGTGGAACACCACTCTTACTGTAGAGGATTACCAAACTAATTCCAGGATGGTGGAACTGTCCTATGAGGTGAGATTCAGGAGTCTGGACCTGTCTTATGTTGAGTTGAGATGAGTGAGAGGAATCTGATTGAAATGTACAAAATTCTCAAAATTCAGTTCTCTTGCCTGGGGTAGTGTGATGGTCAGAGGTGTCTAGAACCAAGGAACAGAATAACATTAGAACAGGAGTAAGGCACTCAGTCCCTCAAGCCTGCTTGATCAAGGCTGATCATTCACCCAAGGGCCATTCTTTTGTTCTATCCCCATATCCCTGATATTGTAAGTACCCAGAAATCTATCAATCTCTGGCTTGAACATATTCAAGGACTGACCTTCCATTACACTCTGTGATAGGGGAATTTCTAGGAAGGGCTTATGCTCGAAACGTCGAATTCTCTATTCCTGAGATGCTGCCTGGCCTGCTGTGCTTTGACCAGCAACACATTTGCAGCTGTGATCTCCAGCATCTGCAGACCTCATTTTTTACTCGAATTTCTAGGATTCACTACTCTCTGAACAAAGAAGTTACTCGTCAGTACTCTGTAGGCTTTGCTGCTACTCTAACATTGTGTACCCTGGTTCTGGACACCTCTGACCATCACACTACCCCAGGCAAGGTAACTGACTTGTGAGAATTTTGTAAATTTCAATTAGATTATCTCTTGTTCTTCTGAACTTGAGATAATACAGGTCCAGTCTCCTCAATCTCACTTCACTGGATAGTTCCACCATCTTGGAATTAGTCTGGTGATCCTCTGCTGTAAGAATTAGCTAAAGGGCCACACCTGTACATAATACTCCCAATGCAGTCTTACCAAGGTTCCACGCAATTGAAGCCTGGCATCTTTACACCAGTATTCAAACCTGTACACACTCTTGTGATAAGGTCATCATGCAGTTCCGAAGAAGAGTCATACTGGACTCGAAATTTTAACTCTCTTTCTCTCTGCAGAATGCAGCCAAACATGCTAAGTTTTTCCAACATTTCTTGCTTTTATTAAAGATCTGGTACAATTTTTCTCCTTAATTCATTGCTGCACCTGTATGTTCATTTTCAGTGACTTAAGAACAAAAATACATAGATTTCTTTGGACATCAACATTTCCCAATCTCTCATCATTTAATAAATACTCTGCATCTCTTTTCCTCCTACCAAAGTAGATAACAACATACTTATTCATTTTATTTTCTATCAGCCATGCTCTTGCTCATTCATTCAGCTTGTCTAAAACAGCTTCAAAGCTTCTTTGTATCCTCCTCACAACTCTCATTCTCTCCAAGCTTTGCATTATCTGCCAAACTTCGTGCCTGTATCCTCTGCAGTGAAGACCGATGCAATCGTAAAAATGGCACTCAATGATATCTTTATTTAAAGGTGAAGAGGATAGATTGGGGTTAGTTACTTCATTGATTTCCGACGCACAAAAGTGAGCACGATTGCATTGAGAAATGGTTTGCCTGGCTGCCAAAATTGAAACCCATCAACAGCTTTTATTGAGGTCAGGCTTCATACTTAAATTCAAACTTATATCTACAGTTTTTATGATACCTGTCTAACATCTACATAATTGAAAATTGCAATGATATGGTCATAGCTTGACAAAACAATTATTCCTTGAGCCCTTTAGCAATGTCTAACCTGTACATTCTTAATTATTGTCTTTTATCACTGGTCATTCTTGCTTTTGAGTGAGATGATTGTGTTCATTCCAAGACTGAGCAAATAATATAGGATGACACTCAGTGCAATTGTGAGGGAATCCTGCTTCATTAAAGGTAGTGTCTTTCAGCGAGGAGATTGTAAATCCAAGTTTCAATTTCCAGTTCAGATGCAAATGGCTATGTGGCATTGCATTATTTGAGTAAGAGGTCACTCTGATATACAATTCAATATTTGGCCCTTTAACCAATACCCACAGTTGGTAGACCAGCTGTTTGCTATCCTTCTTATTTGTAGGATCTTGACAAATGCACATTTGATGTGCTGCCTTACCTGTGACAATTGCTCTTGCAAAGAAACTCTACATGTGAGGTGTTTGTGACTAGCTGAGCACTCGAACACTGCTATATAGAGAAAGTTATTTGTTGTTAAAAACTGAGTTGTATTTTACAGTGCTGTTAAATTGCTACTGTTCTTGCAGTATTAATGTAAATATTAATGACAATATGCTGTCACTTATTAAATTAATAGGTCTGGTGAACTCATATTTGAACCTGGGGATAAAGATGCTGTGATTGCCATAAGTATTCTTGATGATGATATACCAGAAGATGATGAGACTTTTGCAGTAAGGCTTACAAATGCAAAAGGAGGAGCTGAAATTGGTTCCAATGATCAAGTAACTATCGTCATCCAGTCGAATGATGATGCACATGGGATAATTGGTTTTGTGCAGGTACTCATTTTCATACTTATTTGATTTATCAATAAATATTCTTCAGTGTTATTAAAACAGTTCTGAGGCATTTTATATGTCTCGAGTTCCAGAGTTGTATTTTTATTATGAAAAGATTATTTGTTCGAGCCTGAACTTAAAGTAACAGTAATCCAACATCCAAATAGAATTATGAAGAGGCAATTTTATTATTATTGACAACACTGATCAAAATTGTTTATGTATTGCAAGTGTAAAATAAATAGGTTTTTTTGTAAGTAAACTTATGATTAAATGGCAAGAAGATGACGCAGTAGTTTAAAAAAAATTCTGAACTTCATTCAAAGTTTAGGGTATGTTTTTCTTCCTCTCTCAGAGTTCATTGTCCAAGCAAGCAGAAGAATTAGAACAAAATAATGAGGTCACTCTGAGCATTGAACGGCTGCGTGGAACACAGAGAGTTGTGACTGTACAGTGGACAGTCAGTGGACACATCAATGACATCTTTCCAACTTCTGGAGTGGTAAAGATATTCTACTATTTTAAAAAAATCTCTTGATCTGTTTCCATGTCACCAAAATCTGTGGATTTTGACGTCTAAGGGATTTAGATTTTACTTCTATTAATAGAGTCATAGAGATGTACAGCATGGAAACAGACCCTTTGGTCCACCCGTCCATGCTGACCAGATATCCCAACCCAATCAAGCCCCACCTGCCAGCACCCCGCCCATATCCCTCCAAACCCTTCCTATCCATATACCCATCCAAATGCCTCTTACATGTTGCAATTGTACCAGCCTTCACCACTTCCTTTGGCAGCTCATTTCATACCCGTACCACCCTCTGTGTGAAAAGGTTGCACCATAGGTCTTTTGTATCTTTCCCCTCTCACCCTAAATCTATGTCCTCTAGTTCAGGACTCCCAGACCCCAGGGAAAAGACTTTGCTGTTTACCCTATCCTTCAAAAATAACTGGGCTAAAACTTATTATTTTCCACTCTCTTTTTTTGGCAATTACAACAACTTTTGTGCTTTGGGCAACCAGAAAATACTTTATAGTGTAACCCATTTTATTTCCACTGGATATTGCAGTAGTCATTCTGGTGTTGATCACAGTCTACATAAGCAGTGAAATTTAAATTGCCCTTCTCATTTCCCTTTTCTAAACTTGAACTGGTATTATCCAGCTCTGGAACAGGTGGGGATCTCAAACATATTATCAGGATCCAATTGAAGGTGAAGCTTTTAAGTTTATACAATAGCTACCCTGCACTTCTCTTCAGAATAAGTAATGCCAGGTTCATCAGTCTTGCTTCATAATTCAGATGCCTTTAACTAGGTCATCTATTTAGTCACCCAAGGGCTGCATATCCTTACTGTAGCACAGCAACCTAAATTGTATACATGACATTTGTATGGTTATAGTGGTATTTTCCACAGATTCTGTTACCTCTCAGGATTCTTGCTGTACCTCTCTGGCTACAGTTTTCAAGAACTGGTAATTTTCCCTTACAATTGTCAACAAAATACTCGTTACTATTTACAGTGAGCTGTCTACCAACCATAATCCCTCTGCCTATTATCTCAGGTTAACTGGTTTAAATTGCCTGTTTATTTCCCCGTATTCATTGTTTTGCATTAGTCCACATTAATTGCCCTTCGAGTTATGAATCTGCTTTCCCAGCACTTTTTTGCCAGATGTCTGAAATAATAACAAAGTTCCAGAAGTAATCAGGAGTCAGGCATCAGCCAGAGCTGCTAAGTCTTATCAGTACATTCAGTTTTTATTTTTAAATTTAATGCTTTATTTGTTCTTAAAATATTCTATATTCATGGTTATATGACTCTACTTTCAAGGCACTATGCACCTGCACCCCTAGGCCTCTTTGTTCTGCAAAACGTTTCTTTTTATTTCTCATTTCTTTTGTCCTGCAGCTTGGAGAAAGGCCATTCGGCCCAAACTGGTCTGTGCAGACCAAAGTGGCAATCCATGCTAACCCCATTTCCCTACACTCGGTCCGTTTCCTTCTAAACCTTTCCGAACCATGTATTTATCCACACATCTTTTAAACGTTGAAAATGTACCTGCCTCAACTACTTCTGCTGGTAGCTTATTCCTAAACGTTGATAATGTACCTGCCTCAACCACTTCTGCTGGTAGCAACATCCTCTGTTTAAGAAAGTTCCCCCTCAGGTTCCCTTTTTTCCCACCTAAACTTAATCTAATGCCCTCTAGTCCTCAATTCCAACTCTCGGAAAAAGACTGAGTATACTGTTACGACATGGGGTCAACCCTCCTGCATAACTTAAAACCAGCAACACAGAAAAGATTTATCCCTTGCAGTAATCTATAAAAATTTGAGTGGCCAAAAACTATTTAAAGTAAAAATTAACAACTTTATTTCTTAAAGTATAACAGAGAATAATTAACCAACAACTATGTACAAATCCTGACTCTAACCTATCTTTTGCCTCTCTCCTATAATACTAGTCTGATCAAACTCCCAATAAGATTTACAAAACAACACTTCTTATCTCAAGACCAGGCAGCTTTCGGTTCTTCTATTTGGATCCTCCTGTGTCTTCTTTTCTTCTTCTTAGGAATTTCTGTGTCACAGGTTACTGATCGAAAACGTACCTTTTAAGGGAGCTATTTTTCAAGCAGTCTGTTACATGCTGAGGCTTTACAGTTCTCCTCTCAACTGTTCAATTTACCTCTGGTTTTATACCCCCAAAGCATTGGATTGTGTCATTGGCTTTTAAGGTTGTCAATATACTAAATTCAAACTAGACTGGAGTTTGGTATTTTTGGGGGTATAATTTAAAGTGATTAGCTGAATTCAAATTTGTTTTTGTCTTCAGGCAACGAGCTAATTGAATTGTTTGGCCAAGTGTTACATTCTTACCTTCTTGACAACACTTGGTGCTGTTTCCAGTAGTTTTGCAGCTCTTCGTTCTCTTAAAGTACACCCACATCTTCATAACAACATTCACCCTATCCATGCTTCTCATGATCTT
This sequence comes from Hemiscyllium ocellatum, assembly GCF_020745735.1. Lineage (NCBI taxonomy): Eukaryota > Metazoa > Chordata > Chondrichthyes > Orectolobiformes > Hemiscylliidae > Hemiscyllium > Hemiscyllium ocellatum. The sequence continues at coordinate 51,998,790 of NC_083402.1, forward strand.
ATACACTGCTATAAGATCCCCCCTCGGTTTCCTATGCTCGAAAGAAAAAGGTCTTAGCTTGTCCAACCCCTCCCTACAACTCAAACCTTTGAGTCCTGGCAACGTCCTTGTAAACTTCTTCTGCACTGTTTGTAGTTTAATAACATCCTTCTTATAGTAATGAGACCAAATGTGGCTTCACGAATGTCCTGTGCAACTGCAACATAACTTCCCAACTTCTATACTCAATGCACTGACTGATGAAGGCCAATGAGTCAAAAGCTTTCTTCAGTGTGTCAAGGGCATCGCCATTAACTGTATAAGTCCTGCATGGTTTGCTTTATCAAAATGCAACACCTCACACTTATCTAAATTAAGCTCCATCTGCCACTTCTTGGCCCACTGGCCAATCTGATCATGATTAAAAATTGATCTTATTTTTTAACACATTTCTATAATATTGTGAAAATAGCTCTTTAGTTATCAAAATGCATCATAAGATGAACAGGAGTTATTTTTAAACTTATGGTATCAATAGAATGTTGCCGGATCTGTTTTCAATCAACATAAACTATTTTGGCAAAACAGTTCCCACTGAAAAATTCCACACCCAGGAGATACCATTCAGGCATTAGACACATTTGTAAGGTTTTCATAATTTGAATCCTGGTTTTACAAAAGGTCTCTAAAAGGTGTCAGTATGTAGAAATGCAGCTTTTGTGACAATTGATCTACGCTCACAGAAATACATGGCTGGCAGAGCTTAACACGAAATGTTGACTTTATTTTTCCAGCTACGGGTGAGTCCACTCTAACATCAATATGACCCAATGATTCATCTCACTTTAGCTTTGTTAACTTCATCTGTAAGGCCTTTATCAGTATAAATCTGACAATGTTGTTTGTCCCTTAGCTGATAACTTCAAGCCTTCTCCAACAGTCTTTGTTTTCTATAACATTTTAGTTTGTCCTCAAATTTATCTGTTGACATGAAAGCTTAATGGTTATGAGAACTTCTTTTAGCTCTGTTCTAAGATAGTTCTACAGATGTACTATTGCTGCAAAACTTTCCTGTTGCACTCTTGGAGTTGCTTTCTTTGCTTGTGGTTCCTTTCTGGTATAAGAATCACCTCCAGACTCACCATCGCTACCTGCACTTTTGTCTTATAGTGGAATCAATATTCAAACTTGCCAATTCTCTGCTTGCATGTCCTGCACCATTTTATTCATTAGATTTCTCTGTCACCTGGATGTGGATCATTCACATTATGACTACGCAGCCCTTGATCATTCACAATCTTTTCTTTATATACATGAACATTTCAGATGTAAGTTGGCTCATTTATTTCTATCACTTGTTCATGTTTTGAGATTTTCCGATCAATTCCAGTTAATCACAAGGAAGGAAGCTTAATGGTTTGATAACTGCTGTCTTATGAGCAGGACCTATTACTAAAGGAAAGCTTTTACATTCCCCATGATTTTACTTTGCACTAAATCGCTGAATTAAATTCCGTCTCAGATTTCTTTATATGTTGGTCATGTTCTGTATTTCTGAAGGAGCTGGGGATTGGATTTCCTGACTAGAAATGCTGAACTCAACACTAATGACTGTGATTGCCACTTCTTTGAAATATCTGGGCCAATGCCTCAGAGCTCTCTGAATTGTCTCCAACACTTCCACTTTGATGAGAGGCCATCTCCCTGCATGTTGGGAAGATTTCCTTTCCTTAAAAACATTGGTGAAACCAGTTAGCTTTCTATAATATTCTGACAATTTATTTCTTGCTTTCCCTACTATTGGCTTCAGGAACAGTATTGCATATATTTTCATCAAACAGAAATGAACATGAAGCACTGTCACCAGATGTATCCTTCTGTAGTAATGTTGGCCTGACTGACTCTCGTGTATTGGATGAGAGGTCACAGATCAGATAACAGCTATGAGCTGGCAATACTCAATTTGTTTGTTTGGTGTTGAAGTGTTTCATAATTCATCTTCAAATTTATACTCTATGTTTGATTAATACGGCCCAATATTACAGTTCACTTTTGCAGACGGTCAAGCTCTCACTACAATTACACTTACCGTATTGGCTGACAAAGTCCCAGAAGGAGCTGAGATTGTAACTATAACTCTTATGAATGTCACCACAATGGATGTGCAAGAACAAGCAAAAGGAGCAACTATTGACTTGAATAAAAGAAACGCTGTATTGACTATCCTTCCTAATGATTCCCCATATGGCGTGGTTGGCTGGGATGTAAGCTCACGCCATGTCTTTGTGCAGGAGCCAGAATGTAAGTTTTGTTTTCGGTATTTGGGATTAATTATTGTTTGGTAATCGTTGAATATTTGGCACATTGGTCATTTGTAATTAAACTGAAGTTCATCAAAGAAGGAACTCTGCTGTCCTTAACTTGTCTGGCTTGAATGTGACTCCAGACCCAAAGCAATATGGTTAACTCATAAATGCCCTCTGAAATGGTCTGGCAAGCCAGTCAGTTTCACAAAGAAATGAAATGGAGGGACTTCTGGGCATTGATGTAGGGACCGGAAATAAAAATCCTAAAGCCATCTCTGTTAATTCTGCGAAATCCTTCTTATTAATATCTGGAGGCTTGTACTAAAAGTGAGTGAACTTTTCCAAGCTAGTCCAGGAGCAGCCTGACACTGTCATTATCAAAGAATCAAACCTCACAGGTAATTTCCCAGAGACTTGCCATCACCATCCTGTTCTACCATGAGGACAGGCCTACCACACGTGGTGGCACAGTGCTATACATTGAGGAGGGAGTTCACTGCGAATTCTCAACAGTGACCTAGAACTCCGTGCAGTCTCATGGCATCATTGTCAAGGAACTTCTTGCTGATTACAAATTACACCCTGTCACCCACCAGCTCTGGTGAATGAGTACTGTTTAGCAACTGAGAGTGATAAGGGCACTGAATGTACTCTGGGTGGAAATGAAGTAAGTAACCACCAAAAGGGAAAACTTATTTGACCCTATCATCATGCAGATTCATCTGTCGCTATTCCAGCAAGGAAGAAGGATTGTAGAAAGGGAATAAATCAACCATGGTAAACTGGGAATGTTGAGAATAGCATCAAATTGAGAAAAAAAATTAAATCTGGCAAAGATCAGTAGTAAGTCAGAGGATTGGAAAAGCTTTAAAAAAGACAATCAAAATGACGAAAAAAAGGGAGAAGTTAAAATTTGAGAGTAAACTTGCAGGTAATGTCAAGAAGGACCGCAAGAGCTTCTTTAAATATGTAAAAAAGGAAGAGGAATATCAAACAGAACACCGCCCTCTTTGAGAATGTGGCTATGGAAGTAATAATGGGTTGCCAGGAAATGGCAGAGAAGTTGAATAAATACTTTGCATCAGTCTATGTTGTTGAAGAGGCTTGTAGAATTCAAAAATCACTAAATAATCACGGGGCAAAAGGAGAAGAGGAAATAAATACAATCACTATCACTTGAGACAATGTGTTAGGGTAACTAATGGGGCTAAAGATTGTAAGTCTTATAGACCTGATGGGATGCATCCTCAAATATTAAAAGAAAGTAGCTCTAGGGTTAGTAATGTGCTGGTAGTAACCGCCCAGGTGTCCTTATTTTCCAGAAAAATCCCACACGATTGGAAAGCTGCCAATGTAATATTTTCATTTGAAAAGGGAAGGAAATAAAGAAAAGAACTAGTTAACATCATATCTGTTATTGCAAAAATATTAGAATTTATTACAGAGAATGCAATAGCAAAGCATTTAAAATTACATAACACGATCAAACTGAGTCAGTATGAAGTGGAATTCATGCTTGACAAATTTATTAGAATTCTTTGAGCAGGTAGCAAGGCAGGTAGATAAAGAAGAAACATGGGATGTAATGTCTTTGGATTTTTGGAAGGCATTGATAAATTACCACAAATAACAGCCCATGGTTTTGAAGGTGATATGTTAGCATGGATAGAGGATTGAAGAAGACAGAGAATTGGGATTGGGGTGGTGGCAACCTGTAACTAGTAAGCACCACAGGGATTACCCTAGGTACAATAATTATTTACAAAAACTTTCACCCACCGATGCTGCCAGATCTGCTGAATTTCTCCAGCAATTTCTGTTCTTATTAATTTCAGATCTCAGCATCTGCGTTTCTTTGTTTTATTATTTACAACATGTACTAGTAACCTGAGGAAAATAAATTTACTATTACCAAATTTGTGAATAACACAAAAATGAGTGTGTAGGCAAACAGTGAGGATGACAGATGAGGATGAGTCTGCAAAAGAATGTAGCTGAAAAATGTGTTGCTGGAAAAATGCAGCAGGTCAGGCAGCATCCAAGGAGCAGGAGAATCGATGTCTCGGGCATAAGCCCTTCATCAGGAAGAAGGGCTTATGCCCAAAATGTCGATTCTCCTGCTCCTTGAATGCTGTCTGACCTGCCGCGCTTTTCCAGCAACATATTTTTCAGCTCTGATCTCCAGCATCTGCAGTCCTCACTTTCTCCTAGCAAAGGAATGTAGGCAGGTGAAGTGAATGCGCAAAAAACATGGCAAATGGAATATAATGTGGGAGAATGTGAGATAATGTAACTTGATAGGAAGAACAGAAAAGCTGCATATTATTTAAATGGAGAAAGACTGCAGAAAGCTACAGAATAATGGATTTGTTGTTCTCACCCATGAATTACAAAACAATTAGTGCCAAGTACAGCAGGTAATAGGGAAGGTAAATGGAATGTTGATCTTTAATACAAAGGGAATGGAGGATAGATGTAGGGAGGTTTTGCTAAAGCTAAATAAGGAACTAGTCAGACCACAGCTAGAATACTTTGAACAGTTTTGGGCCTCATATCTAAGGAAAGATATAGTGTCATTGGAGACAGTCCAGAGAAGGTTGTGGCTAATACTATGAATAGAGGCACTATCTTATGAGGAGAGGTTGAGTAGTTTAGGTTGGTACTCATTGGAGTTTAGAAAGATGAAGAAGTAACCTTATTGAAACATACAAAATTCTTGGATGACTTAACAGAGTAGATGCGCAAACATTGTTTCCTCTTGTGAGAGAGTCTAGGACGTATAGGTGTAGTTTCAGAACAAGGAGTGGCACATTTTAGAGATGAAAAGTTTTTTTTCTCTCAGAAGGTGGTGAATCTATGCTCTATCTCCATTGCATGGGGCTGTTGAGATTGGGTTGCTGAGTATATTCAAGGCTGAGATGAACAGATTCTAGACTTTGTAAAATGTGTGACAGCAAATAACATGCTTATTTTAGTCCTCTGCTGATTTCTATATTCATTGAGAGTACTACAGTACAACTTTACCCAATATTGAGATTAAATCATTTTGATAACCACACATTTAAGTTCTAAGTTTTTGTTTTGTGTTTTTACAGTCGACGCAATTAATATCATTTTAAGAATTATTCGTGAACAAGGATTTGTGGGAGATGTTACTGTCCAGTACAGTACCAAACCAAATCTTTTGGTCCTACCTGTTAATCAAGCAACTGCAAACCAGGACTACATTGAACAACAGGGCACAACAATTATAAAGGAGAATGATACACAAGCTTTGATTAGATTTACAATCCTATCTGTAAGTTAAAGAGAGCGGATGATATAAATATATCTATTTTGGAAGTGGTTACTAGTTGTGCTTTGTATATAATACTCATGGTAATGTAATAGTGGATAACTCTATTGTGGAGAATTAAGGCAAAAACTTCATATGCTCACTGATAATTCTTTTCATCAATGTATTAGCCAACTTTGGATTGATAATGAGAGAATACACGGCTTGGGAATTAGTTTTGGACTGTAAAAGGGAGCTGATTTCTGGTAGCAGGGAACCTAAGAGATTTGAACGTATCCTGAATCTGATTTCTACCTGTGGCTGATAAGGTGGGGTCAGCGTTGGTGAGCAGGAGTCAGCATTTGCAGGCTGCCAGACCCCAGTAAAATGGTTTCGAGTAAATTAATTTGGGGATGGAGAGTGGCAGGATCAGATATTCCTTAACTGAATGTGGGGCATTCTGCTTCTTCACAAATAACCTTGTTTAAAAAATGTACTTTTTTTTTGAAAAAGAAGAATTTTTGGCTCATTTCTTTCCATAAGCTCTTGTTTGCAGACTGGGGACAATGCAAGATTTGGTCATAGTACAATTAAAATTACATCAGGATAGATACTGACTGCCATTTAAATTGTATCCTGTCACAGCAACAAGGGGGTATTTGTGCGAGAAGACAGCGAAGTGAAAGGGGTGCTGAATAAAAACAGGTCTAATCCACCATCTAATTCACAACCCTGCAAAGACTGGGTTTCTGTACTTAACTAAAAATAATAATAATTACAACAAGTAGACCCTAACCCCAGGTGTACAACCATAAAACGTTGACACATACCTTTACTGGATAAAACTTGAACACCCGTACACATACATACAGAAAGAAAAAAACATGAGTGCCATAGATGGACTGTAAGATTTGGAATGCAGTTCAATGGTTTCTGTCCATAGGATTCACTGAGGTGATCCTTTTGGCTCATAAGGACATGTTGATCCTTGATCTTCCTTCTTCAGGGATATTCCTTTAACTTGCAGGAGGTGCAGGGAGACTGATGCAGGTTCATAAAGGTCACTGATGTTTTTGTTAAAAGTCACAGCTTATAGTTATTGGCAAGGGGAACTAAACTGGTTGTCTGAAAGTTTGAGATGTTTTCTGTGCCACAGTGTAAGACCAGTTTTTTTTTCTTTCTGAAGGTCTGATGGGCTCTGACCTGAACGTCCAGTGAATGGGAGACCAACCACATTTGTTGGCCATTGTTAGTCATTGATAACTGGTCATCATTTCACAAACTAATCAACTCCTTGTTGCTGGCCAAATTTCCATGTGTATCCAATCCTCTTGGCTCCAGCTCAACTCTAAAAAGGCATTCCCTACTGCTTGAACAAACAGCAGTGAAAACAGCACTTACAATATGCATCATTGTTTTTTTAGAAGTGCAACAATCCTTCAATAATCCTTGGCTTTTAAACCAATCCTTTACCTAATTGTGTTGCACTCAGAAATACAGAAAAATAAAAATATGGCCTTCACACATTTAATAAAAATCAAAAGGAGATATGAACAGAATCTTTGGAAAGATTATTTGAATTTATGATGTATACATAAAAGGGAACAATGTGCAGATATGCAGGTAGGTTAGAGAATTGGAAATGAGTAGATAGTTTAAATGAATAAGCTGGAGTTGATACAGGTATCATGGATTAGATAACATTCAGTTGTTTCATTTCTCTCTGAGGGTTGGAGCACTGACCTTGTAAACCAGGGATCCAGAGTCTGATTCTCAGAGGGGCCTGTCATATCCCTGCTGCCTTCAATATCAACACAAATAAATGTTTAAAGAGCTGTTGCAGTGCAATGGTAGTGTCCCTGTTTCTGAGCCAGGATACCCAGGTTCAAGTCTGGGTTATATAATCTCTAAACAGCTTGATTAAAACTATTGAGTGTCACTTTTTAGGCTTTTGTGGCAGAGTGCTAGTGTCCCTGCCTCTGAACTAGAAAGCCTGGGTTCATGCTCCAGACCTAATACCACCTCTGAAAAGGTTGGTGCAAAAATATCTAATGTCACTTTTATAGCTCGATAGATTGAAAAGTAGTGTGTTTGATTCAAGTTAATCTTGTTATGCTGTCACAGCACTAGTTTTGACCTTTATAATAAACACGTTGTTTGGATCTTATGAAAAATGATATTTCTTATTTGATAGGATAGCATTCCTGAATTGCATGAAAGCTTTCTAGTTAACATTAGCAGTGTCAAAGTGGCTGATACTGGACCTGGAAGACAACCCAGTTTGAAACTGGGTTCAGGAATGGAATTCGCAGAAATAACAATTGAAGAGAATGATAACCCCAGAGGAATCGTCCAGTTCAATGTGACAAGGGTAGGATTCTTTATTTGATATGGAGATAAAGTGTACTTTTTTATTGAAATACTGCAATTAAAGTATTTGAACCTTATTCTCGAATTATATGCTATTATTATTGTCTCAGAATGGTCATATTTTGGACCAATTTTTATTTTTTGTCAGTTACATTGATCTGCAGGCATTCCATCTGAAATAAACAGAGGGTTAAATGTAATAGATTCTGAAACTAAAGACAGAGAGTACAGTGCATGTCCATTGACTGTGTCCCAAGAAAGAAGACAACATTTTACAGCCTTCTATTTAAATGCCTTCTGTATTCAGTTAGTGCTAACCACATTGTTGATTGGCTGGATATTTCAGTAGGAGGTGATATTGGATTGCAAGCATCAGCTAAAATTTGCTGATAGTTCTTTCAAGGAAGTAAATGCAGCAAGTGAATCTGACCTCTGAAGCAAAATATAATGGCACAACCCGGGGTCTTGTGGCACAGTAATAGCGTCCCTACCTTGATTGGAATGTCCAGGTTCAAGACCACTTGCCTGTGGTAAGAAAATCCTCAGCATGTTGAGGACATTCAGGTACACCTCTCATGGGGTACCTGGCTAAATCTCCCAGTCTCGTAAACTGCACTATGGAGCAGGCTCCCACCACCTCCTCTCTGGATTCAGGGCCTACACTGAAATCTAGTGGGAGGGAGAGAAAGGAGAAGACCTATTGAGGACACTTTAATGGCACAAGTGGCATATGGAGGCTTTTGATTGTATGAATTTAATTGTTTTGGCCCTATATCTGTTTGCTTGAGTCTTTGTGTAGCCATGGTGTCTAGCCTCCTGTCCAAACAGGATGTACCATGGATCAGTGTTTGTATTGAGAGCTGCTTGTAGCTTAGGGAAGATGATGAGTGAGGCATATATAGGACATTGGACTTTGCAGACACCATTGCCCCTCCTCTTACAAGAGCTCCATTCTTTCGTTAGCCTCTTACGTCCAAAAGTGTTGGCGTGAAGGAGGTGGTCAGCGATGCCTGAGGCAGGGAGCTGTGCAGAATATAAGGAGCAAATGTATTAGAAAGCCTGCATGTCAGTGACCTGTATAATGCTTGTGTATAATGATGTTTCCTTTCAAAGAGCCTCATATTGGTGGGTCTTGCAGCTCTCCTCCTCACAAGTTGTGACACTTAGCCCACCCATTCCAATTAAGGTCACAGCCATTTGTTTTCTCATATTTACTTTTGGATGTAGCAAAATGGAAGGTGGTAGTGAACACCCTTTGACCTGTGACATCAGCCTTGTCCTCCACTTGTTGCTCAGGCCTCGGACATCCATGGTCTTCCATGAACCCCAAGGATTTTGTACTTCCTTAGACCTCACCCACCAGTCGATATGAGTCCTCCCCAACCACTTTTCTGAACCTCCCCCTCACTGCCCATGACATATGAGGTGACCATGCCAAAGGTGTGATCATTCACTGTCTCTACCACCAAGTTGAAGCCAGGGTGCTCCTAACCATGAACAAAATCCCCTCCTCAATGACTCCCTTAGCATCTATGCTTTACTGTACAGTATATACCCTTATAACTGCAGTTGCTCCCTTTCCCAATAACCACCATCCCCCTTCACTCCAACTTGTATCCCCCAATACAAACAAATGGGCTCTTGAGTCCCCTTCCCATGGAAGTGGTTACCCCTGTTGTTGTCCAACCTCTCCCCTGGTTTCTGTGGACAGACCTGACCAACCAATGTCACCTGCCCCTTTGAACGACATGGCCAGACAACCCAGAATGAGAAGTGATGAGACCCCTGTCTAATACCTGTACATCTCCCTGACCACATCAGCCCTACACCCAACTCTGGTTACTATGGAGCCACAGGACTAACTGTGACCAACTCAATGGACTCCCTGCCCGAAAACACCCTGACCAGACATTTGACAATGTTCAGATTCGAAACACCCTGACCAGACACTTGACAATATTCAGACCCTTGGTCTGTTATCAGAGGCTGTCCTTGACTTACAATGCTGTGATGACCCATATCCTCTGCCCCTATCCCCACCCAACCATCTGACTTTCCAAAAAGAGTTAGATAGATTCTTGCTAAGCAAGGTGGTGAAAAGTGGGCAGAAATGTGGAGTAATCAGATTGACTAAGAGCAGGCTTGAGCGACTGAGTGGCCTACTTGTCATAATTTGAAAGCTCATATAAAATCAAGTTGACGTATGCTCAGCACAATTCTTCAAGGAGGTACCTGGAATGGTGATGGGCATGGTAGAAATGAAAGGTTCAACAGATATCGCACAGAAATTACTGGATAAGTATGAAATGGAGGGAAAGGTTAACAACTGAAGGGAAAGCTGGCTAGAAGTGTGGTAATTGAACAGAAGTTACAGACATTTCTGCATGTGGAAGAAAGTCACTGTACTTTATAATGTTTGATTCTGGGTCTGTTCCTGTTCGCTATGCTCATTAATGGGGAAGGAGAGAGGAAATGGTTTTCAAATTTGCAATTTTTTAACCATTAATGGTAGCATTGTAGATAAATGAAAGGACTAAAGAAAGTTGCAGGCAGAGGGTGGAACTCTGTCAGTGAAAGTGAGTTAGCATAAAAAACAGTCATATATTTTGAATGGGGATAATGAGGTGATTTAAAACAAAACTGTGGAATGTGGGTGTTGCTGGCTAGCATTTATTGCCTCTCCCTAGTTGCCCTTAAGAAGATGGTGATGAACTGCCATCTTGAACTAGTCCATGTCATAGTCATAGAGATGTACAGGATGGAAACAGACCCTTTAATCTAACTTGTCCATGCTGAGCAGATATCATAAATTAATCTAGTCCCATTTGCTAGCATTTGATGTCCCCCTAGACCCTTCCTATTCATATTCCCATCCAGTTGCCTTTTGAATGTTGTGATTGGACCAGCCTCCACCACCACCTCTGGCAGCTCATTCCACACACACACTACCCTGTGCATGAAAATTTTGCTCCTTACATCTGTGGAGTTCCAAATTTTGACCCAGTGACACTGAAGGAATGGCAATATATTTCCAATTAGGATGGTGAGTGGCTTGGAGAGGAACTTGGTATCGGTGATGTTCCTGTGTATCTGCTGCCCTTGTCCTTCTAGATGGAAGTGGATGTGGGTTTGGAAGATGCCTTCTCAGGAGCATTGGTGAATTTCTGAATTGCATTCCTATCACCTCTGGACCTGGAAGATTCTGCTTGCAGATTCTAATCTTCCAGTATAGGACCATTGCAGTACTCTATAAAGAGAAAAGAATGTTGAATAGTGGAGCATTTGGCAACTTTCTGGGCTGGCTTCAAACAGCTTGAGGGTTGTTTTTTTGTAAATCCAGCGTTGCGTTTGTGACTAGCAGTGAAATAAAATGAGAGCTAGTGTTGTAACCTTTTGCTAAATTCAAAATTGGGAAGGCAGCTTAATTTAGTGCTGGTTTTTGGCTCTCTCACAGACAGCACTATGACAATAATGGTGTGCTTTGAGACCTCAATTAAAACAAGGGACTCTATGCCATTTCCATTTACACTTGGGAAATTAGATCCCAGACTCCACTTAAATGAACACATATAAGGACCCTGATGCAATTTAAAACCACAGCCAAATAACACTCAGACTATCCATGCAGACATGTATAAACTTATTGGAGACCACTTCAGTTGTTGAAGATGGGTGCTCTTTTTCAATAATTTGAAGAGGCCAGAAAAAGTATGGTTGCTGTTCCTGGGTCCCTAGAAACATTTGACAACCCAAACAGTTTAAAGATTTTTCAGGTAGTCATGTAGAAGTTTGTGACGTTGTAAAATCTATTTCGACAAGACGTTGACATTTCTGAGGTATTGTTCATAAGTCTGTGACACTAAGATATACCTCAATAGTTTGGCTTGACACCAAATAAAATTTGAAATTTTACAGCATATACTATACATTCCCACATAAGATGGTGGGTTAATGCAAAAAGCTTTCCAATTCTATGTAGTTTTTAGCATGTGATGGTGAAATTTAATTAGATAATGTTGATTTCTGTCAAATCTGCAGGATGAAACTGGTGCAGTTGTTGCTTATGAGGTGGCCCCTCCAAGAAATCTTCTCCAGTTAGTAGTGATCAGAAGCTCCGGTACATTTGGAGAGATAAATGTAGCTTGGGAAGCACGGCCTGGAAGTGCCAATTTCTCAGATTTCACACCATCTTACGGAAGCCTTACCTTCCCTGATGGAAGGGTAAGTTATTTTGATTTACACGGTTTACAGAGAAATCACATCACAGAAACGGGTTGTTTAGTCTAACCTGTCCAATTTCATGTTTATCTTTCACACAAACAATCATCCTAACCTCATGTCCTGCTGGAATATGTCTTTATCTCTTCTTTCTTCATCCGTCTGTTTAACCTATTTTGCTGAAACATTGTGATGAGAGTAGGATTCAGTTTTGCTGGAATCTGAAAATAGATAATAATGGGTTGGTACACCCAACCTGATGTAAAACAGTTGTGGCGTATAAAAGGTGGTTGATCCATGACGAGCTATTTTCTGACTACTGATATTGAATATTTTTGCTGTTGTATTCCTGCTTCAGGCGCTATTTTTCAGGCTGCACTCTACAGCTTGTCAACACTGCCAGAAAACAATAACCTTCAGCCCTCTGTCCTAAATCTCTTCAGACTTTATATTTATTTCTCTTCCCAATAGGTAGTATCCCATAGTATTTATGCAGCAGTATAATTGTTCTTCTTTTATTTCTTAACTATAACCAAGTAGATTCTGTCCTTCATCTTTCAAAGACCTCCTCTCCTTCAAGCATTGTAATACTTTCCTGAATCAATACTGCAGTCTTCCTTTTTTCTTTCCTATCGTTCGTAGATAGAGTCATAGAGTCACAGAGATGTACAGCACGGAAACAGACCCTTCAGACCAACCCGTCCATGCCGACCAGATATCGCAACCCAATCTAGTCCCATCTGCCAGCACCCGGCACATATCCCTTCAAACCCATCCAGATGCCTTTTAAATGTTGCAATTGTACTACATTGTGTGCCTCCACCACTTCTTCTGACAGCTCGTTCCATACACATACCACCCTCTGCATGAAAAGGTTTCCTCTTAGTTCCCTTGTATGTCTTTCCCCTCTTATCCTAAGCCTATGCCCTCTAGTTTTGGACTTCCCCACTCCAGGGAAGAGACTTTGTCTATTTATCCTATCCACGCCCCTCATGATTTTATAAACCTCCATAAGGTCACCCGTCAGCCTCTAACGCTCCAGGGAAAACAGTCCCAGCCTAGTCAACCTCTCCCTAAAGCTCAATTCCTCCAACCCTGGCAACATCCTTGTAAATGTTTTCTGAACCCTTGTGGAGTACCACCTGATGAAGGACCACAACCACCTGATGAAGGAGTAGCGCACCGAAAGCTCGTGCTTCCAATTAAACCTGTTGGAAGATAACCTGGTGTTGTATGATTTTTAGCTTTGTACACCCCAGTCCAATACTGGCTTCTCTAAATCAGTTTCTGAATGCTTTCATGTTTCACAACATCCTTCCAACAGGAAGGAGACCAGAATTGCATGCAGTATTCCAAAAGTGGCCGAAACAATGGCCTGTAAAACTGCAACATGACCTCCCAACTCCTGTACTCAATACTCTCACCAATAAAGGAAAGCATACCAAATGCCTTCTTCACTTTCCTATCTCCTGTGACTCCACTTTCAAGGAGCTATGAACATGCACTCCAAGGTCTTTGTTCAGCAACACTCCCTAGGACCTTACCATTACGTGTATAAGTCCTGCTAAGATTTCCTTTCCCAAAATGCAACTCCTCACATTTATCTAAATTAAACTCTATCTGCCACTTCTCAGCCCATTGGCCCACCGGATCAAGATCCCGTTATAATCTGAGGTAACCTTCTTTGTTGTCTACTGCACCTCCAATTTTGGTGAGATCTGCAAACTTATCAACTATACCTCTTATGCTCACATTCAAATTATTTATACAAATGATGAAAAGTTGTTGACCCAGCACTGATCCTTGTGGCGCTCCACTGGGCACAGGCCTCCAGTGTGAAAAACAACCCTCCGTCTTGCTAACCAGTTTCCCATGGGGAGCCTTGTCGAACTATATGTCCAGTCCTCAGCCCTGTGTGTTTTTGAGCCAGGTCTCCTTCATCAGCATAAAATCATACTTGTCTCTACTATCTATACCTGCGTTTTGCTTTATTCAATGTGGGATGTCAATGTTGCTGGCAGGCGAGCATTTATTACCCATCCTAAGCTGCCCTTGAGAAGGTGGTAGTGAGCTGCCTTCTTGAACCACTGGAGCCCCCATATGCTCTCTGTGTTCCTATACATAGATTATAAATTGAATTTAAACCTTATTGCATTCCTCCTTAGCTTTATTCTAACTAATGAAATAGTATTTTCTTTGTTAGTGCTGTCTCTCCTAGTTCCTTGCTTCTCCTGTCTAATGTAATCTCAAGGCTCTCATTCCTTGACAAGTTTCTTTAAATCTTCTGCAACAGAACTAACAAAACAGTTTATGATGTTATTCTTACATGTATTCTGACAAAAATGATTTTCTGCTCATAAGCTTTACTAACTTCAAATTCACAAAATGTAAACTCTGAGAATGTTGTATAATTTCATTATCCCATTTTTTGTAGTCTTCTACTGTCCTAGAGATCATTATAGTGGATGATAACTTGACAGAATTTCTGGAGACGTTCACTGTTAGCCTGACCCAAGTGACAGGAGGTGCCAAAATGGGAGACGATATTATAGCTACCATCAACATTCCAAACAATGATTCACCTGTTGGTGTGTTTCAGTTTGGGGAACAATCTGTGAGTAACCTTTTCCCTTTTTCTCAATCTTTCTTATGTCTCACATTCAGTAGTTACATGTTTTTAAAGAATCTGAGAAAGGATGGTCATCTCCAAAGTTAAGAAAAAAGTTTATTTGCTTGCATGTCAAATATCTCAATATCACAATTACATTGAGTTGGGATGGAAGGAGGGGAGTGAAATTAATTTCGAATGGTAGAGCAAAATAAACTGAAGTCAGACCTTTTTACACACAATGTCCTAAAATTCTTTTCTTTCAAGTCAATGGGGTGACGTGGTAGCTCAGCGATTAGCACTGCTGCCTCATAGTACCAGGGTCCCAGGTTCGCTTCCAACCTTAGGCGACTGTCTGTGTGGAGTTTGCATATTCTCCCTGTGTTTGTGTGGGTTTCCTCCCACGGTCCAAAAACATACAGGTCAGGTGAATTGGCCATGCTAAATTGCCTAATAGTGTTAGGTGCATCATTCAGAGGGAAAATGGGACTGGGTGGGTTACTCTTCGGAGGGTCAGTGTGGACTGGTTGCTCCTGTTTCCATGCTGTAGGGAATCTAGTCTCAATCCAACTGGGTTTAAAATAGGCTAATAATATGTTACAAAAACTGAAAAAACCGTGGATGCTGTAAATAAAGAATAATATTTTTACATGTGCTTTGGATTTTAAACAAACATTGTCAAATATTGTGCATGATTTTAATAAAATTGAAATAATTACACACAAATAAAGTTTTAGCAAGTTTGGAAAGATTTCCTGAAGTAGTTATCTCATTAACAAAATAGCTTTTGAGAATGTTATCGTGATCTGCAGTAATTTTTAAAAAATTGTCAATAAGAATGACTAGATTCTTTGGTGGTTATTTTAATATCTGGCCATTTGAGTTGGGGTGATACTACTGTGGCTATCTTCTGGAGGCCCAATGGGGTTAAGACTTACTTATCTTCCTGTTCCTCTGAGGGGAAACTCACCAAAAATCACATTCTGGGAGCTGCTGGTAACTATCACTGGTAACTGTGGCTAATGGCAGGACTGCATTATGATGGAGGTCGTGGATAAACAATGGAACAGAGATCAGCCCTGATCTTACTGAATGGCACAGAAGTCCTGAGGTGCTGAATGGTCTACTTCTTCTCTGAAATTGTATGTTTGCGTGAGCTACAGGAACAATACGAGTAGCAGGTTCATTGAGGACACATTGACTTGGTGGATGCTGGTGCAGGGTTTGATTTGTTGTTTGCAGGTGGGGATCTCACTCAAGCTGTCTTTATTCCCACTGTATGGGTGCTTCTCTTGGACAAGGAGAGAGCCTTCCCATCGCCAGATCCAAGGCAAATCCTTGGCTATTTCTTGTGCTAGGCCTGGTGACATTAGAAAAGCACAGCAGTTCAGGCAGCATCCGAGGAGCAGGAAAATCGACATTTCGGGCAAAGCTCTTCATCACGAATATAGGCAGAGTGCTTGAAGAATAGAGAGGGCTCCACCCTTCAGGCACTCTCTGTATTCCTGATGAAGAGCTTTGCCCGAAACGTCGATTTTCCTGCTCCTTGGATGCTGCCTGAACTGCTGTGCTTTTCCAGTACCAGTCTAATCCAGAATCTGGTTTCCAGCACGTGCAGTCATTGTTTTTACCTGGTGACATGAGAACCCAAAGGTAACAGGATGAGGCCCTTAACTGGCCGCTTTGAAGCCTCAATTGGCCAAGGGTCAGGAAATCTGTCCTCTAACCTTCCTGTCTTGAACTTCATTGGAGAAAGTTATTGCCACTCTGCATTTCTGACTACAGCCTTCCTGCAAACCCATCTTCTAGTGTGGGGAGGGGGCATTAAGTTCCACCAATATAATTAGAATGCCCCAGTTTTACTGAATTGAATTGAATTTATTGTAATATGTACCGTGGCACAGTGAAAAGCTTTGCCTTGTAAGCAGTACAGGCAGATCACAAAGTTAAATAGCATAAATAAGTAAATAATAGGTAAACAGCGCAAAAACAAAAACACGGGTACAGGCGAATATTAAGAGTTTGTGAGTCCATTCTGTATTCTAACAACAGTAGGGTAGAAACTGTTGTGAAACCGGCTGGTGCATGTGTTCAGGCTTCTGCACCTTCTCCCTGATGGTAGAGGTTGTAGAGAAGCATTGCCAGGGTGGGGTGGATCTTTGAGAATGCTGGTGGCCTTTCCTTGACAGCGGGCCTGGTAGATGGATTCTATAGATGGGAGGTTGGCCTTTGTGATTGTCCGGGCAAAGTTCACCACTCCCTGTAACTGTCATCGATCTTGAAAGGTACAGTTGCCACACCAGGTAGTAATACATCCAGACAGAATGCTCTCAATGGTGCACCTATAAAAGTTGGCAAGGGTATTCACAGTCATGCCAAATTTTCTCAGCTGCCTGAGAAAGAAGAGACGTTATTGGACCTTTGTAACCAGTGTGTCCACATGAAGAGTCCAAGAAAGCTTGTTGTGGATGACCACTCCTAGGAGCTTGACACTCTCCACTTGTTCTACCTCTGTGCTGTTCATGTGCAGGGGGGGTTTGGGTAAAATCCCGCCGAAAGTCAGTAATGAGTTCCTTCGTTTTGCCGGCATTGAGAGCTAGGTTGTTCTCAGTGCACCATTTTTCCAGGTCTTCCACCTCCCGCCTGTAGCCTATTTTGTTGCCATCTGAGTTTCGACTGACTATGGTGGTGTCATCAGTGAACATGTAAATGCCATTAGTCTGGTATTTGGCAGTGCAGTCCTGAGTATGCAATGAGTACAGTAGGGGGCTGAGTATGCACGCCTTGGGGTCTCCAGTGTTGAGTGTTAGTGAGGATGACTGATTGTGGCCTGTGGGTCAGGAAACTGAGGATATAATTGCAGAGAGTGGGCTTCGTCTGAAATCACTAAGTTTAATAATCAGTCTTGAGTGGATAATAGTGTTGAAGGCTGAACTGTAGTCAATGAGTAGGATTCTTACATAGCTGTTCTTGGTGTCAAAATGTTCTCGGGAGGAGTGAAGGGCAAGTGATATGGCATCTGGCATGGATCTGTTGGTCCGATAGGCAAATTGAAGTGGGTTAAGAGCAGTGGGAAGGCTGGCATTGATTAATGCCATGATCAGCCTTTCAAAGCCACTTCATGACCACCGAAGTTAGGACCACTGGGTGGTAATCATTGAGACATGCTGCATGAGAATTCTTAGGCGCAGGGATAATGTTGGCCCTCTTGAAGCAGGCAAGGACAGTGGCCTGCTGCAGGGAGGGATTGAAGATGTCTGAGAAGACCTCTGCCAGTTGATCTGCTCATGCTCTGAGTGCACGGCCTGGTACTCTGTCTGGTCCCATCGCTTTCCTTGGATTCACATGAACGAAAACTGATCTGACCTCTGATGCTGTGACTGTTGGGATAGGTTCGTCGGGACTTGTCGGAATAGGTGTTACCTCTCTGCTGAAATTCTGCTCAAAGCGAGCATAGAAGGCATTGGGACGATCTGGGAGGGATGTATCATCATCTACTATCTTGCACTGTCTCTTTTTAGAATCTATGATGTCACTACTGAATAGATAGCCTCCCTCATGGTGATAATTGTAGGAACTACTTTGTTTGAAACTGCCTTTCACCACCATAGAATAGAATTGAATCTTTCATAAAATAAAATCTCTTCCTTTCCAGTGTTATATCAATGGAGAAAAGCTACAGAAAGTTGAATGACAAACAGTCTTGGCATAATTTGTGCATCAAACACAGAAAATTAACACAAGTGTAGCAGGTAATCAGGAAGGCAAATGGAATGTTGACCCTTATTTCAACTGGTTTGGAGTATAACAGGGAAGTCTTATTGTAACTGGATAAGATGTTGATGAGATCACATCTGGAGTTCCATGAGCAGTTTTGTTTGCTTTATTTAAGGAAAGATATTATTTTGATGGAGGTAGTTCAGAGAATGTTCATTAGGATGATCCCTGTTACAAGGGCACTGTCTTATGAACAAAGGTTAAACATTATCCACTGAAGTTTACAAGAATGAGTGGTGATCTCACTGGAACATGTAGGATTTTTAAGGGGACTGGCAGAGTAACTGCCGAAAGTATGTTTTCCCCTCATGGGAGAGTGTAAGACCAGAATGCATAGTCTCAGAATAAAAGGGTGCCAGTTTAAGACTGAGGTGAGGAAGAATTCCAACTCTGTGTCGAAAGTTTTTGGAACTCAGTGTCACAGAAAGCTGTTGAGTATAGTCATTGTGCATATTTAAGATTGAAATAGATTTTGATCAGTAGGGAATCAAAGGTTATGGGAGAAAGCCAGGAAGGTTGGGTCAGCCATGATCCTACTGAATGGTGGAACAGGCACAGAGGGCTAAACAGGTAACTCCTGTTGCTTTTTCTTACGGTCTTCTGTAAAGACAAGGGTCATTAGTAATTTAAATAATCTAAAATTTCAAGTTTGTTTCATTGAATGTTAATCTCTACCATATCACTTTCCTATGTTGCTGTTGGCAGCAAATCAGGTATCTTGCTTCTAAATGTGAAAGTACGCACACTTTTTTGAGAAGAAAACTCTGGTGCACAAACAGTAGTGATTAATGAAGTTCTAGGAGTTCAAAAGCCCAAGTTGAGAAAGAGGACATTCCTAACAGTTGCTGGTAGTTTAATAGTACAGAAAGTATGAGAAAGAAAAACATAGAGGTACAGCCTGGGAATATCGTTCAGGCATTGAAGCATATCATCAAAGGAAATAAGGCTTTAGATTTCACATAACCATATCTTGCATGCAACTGTTTGATGTCAACCGTATATTTGCAGTGTCAGCATTTCATTTCTAAACTTTGTCCTTTATATACATCTAGAAAGTATGAAACTTAACTGCTGCAATATTTATTTTTTATGAGTATCAGTATAAACCTTCTTTCTCTGACTGCATTGACCTTTCCTGTTATTTATGTTTCTTATGATCAACATCAGAAAATAGATACAATAATTGCTTGTATTTGTGCAGATCGTCTAGCTCATTCCTATTTGATATTGGAGTCTCATGAAAGTAAAAAAATTACTTCTCAAGTCATTCCAGCGATTTTGACTCCAACATTGTCCCCAAAATTTAATTCCACATTTTGGCCTCTCTGTGTTGTGGAAGAAAATATAAGTCTTATTCTTCTCCTTTGATCTATCCCATTTTATTTGAAATAACCATGATGCAGATTAATTTTCCTTCTCTACTCCATTCTATCAGTGACCCATTCCTCCTCCAATCTTGCACTTAAATTTCTCACCATTTTATCCTTGCATCTGCTCTTGGGACTTTCTCTGTTTCTTCTTGGCAGTAGCATCGCATCACTTGCCTCACTATGTTTCCTCTCAGTCTGCAGCAGATAACCATATGATTTCACCTTCTCAGTCATTTTCTCCAAAGGTCCCACAGTCGTTACAATTCCTGATTTACTAGTTCTAGATTTCGTTCTTTCTGTTGCTTCCTTTTAAGATTGAAATTCTCAAATCTGTCCTAGTCCTGGTCTTGTTTTATAATTTAGTCCTGTAGGATGAGTCTTCAGTTCATTCATATTCTCTGCAATATTTCCAGGGATTGCCTTGAATTCTTCTTATCCCTGACGACCAAAGATGGATAAGGCACTCCAGATGTTGTCTGGCAACAGCCTTGTATGATTACTCCCATCTTACACTATGGGGTTGAACATTGCTGTTTTGCAATTATTGGTCATGTTATTCACCCAATCTGCTGAAAACCTCTTATCTTCCCCCTTTGTTACTTCTGCACCATTCATGGGCTACTTGTATGGAATTTCTGAATCATAGATGAATATAAATATTTACAAATTGTGCAGTTTGATATAAGGGTGTTTCAGTGACGGAAACATTAGCTGTGTACAATGAAGCATTCCTGTGTTCTGTTAGGTTCATGTTGGGGAGCCACAGACTGCTGATGATCCTGCTGGACTGGTGTCCTTCACAGTTTGTCGTGATGGTGGTCATGGTCCAGTCCAGATTGTTTGGCAGGTGGATGACTCTGCAGTCGATGACCTCGGTCCCCTTGCTGGAACATTATCATTCAATCAGGTACTGTATAAAGGACATGCACAACAATAGATACCAACTAACAGAATCTACTATCAGGACTTGACCGAACTGTATGGAAACTGAACATTACCTTATAATAGACTTCACTTAGCCAATTTGTGCTGCACTTTATATACTCAAATTTAAATTTAACATTAATTATATTTAATTCAACCAGGCTAAGAAAGAGAATTACAATTCCTTTTATACTTTAATAACCAAAAAAAATTATGGGAAGGTGAATGAAAGAATGAGGAATGACTATGGATCATCAGACTACACTGGGATTGTGAATGCAGGACAACAACTCCTTATCCGCTTGGCTCCATGGTAAAATATGTTTAAAAAGAAGAATCTACAATTCTCTTCTTTCAGTGACTTCTATTAATTCTTTATGGGTCTACTTGTTAGACTCAAAAGAAGCTGGAAAAATGGAATTGACTGAGCCGTAACCAATTTAGCAGCTGTTAAACAGATTTGAAGCCAAGACATGTACTTAAAATGGAAAGTGTGTGTTGGTCTTCTGGAGAGCAAGACAATAGGGAGTTAATAGTAGTTTAAAAGGTAATGCCAGATAAAATGAACAAATGTTTTGCTTCTGACTTCACTATAGAAAACACAAAAAATGTTGCAGGAGCAACTGTACACTTAGAGGTGGAAGGAGAGAACTGAGTAACAAAATTGGAATCAACAGGGAATTGGTATAAAAACCAATGGAACTGTGGACTAACAGGTTTTCAGCCCCAGATGAATTTCATCCTAAGCTCTCGAAAGGTTGATGTCTTGGTGTTAATTTTGCAAACTTTTCTTGACTCTGAAATGGTTTTATGCCACTGAAAAGTCCAAAACTGAACTCCTCTGTTCAAGAAGAAAGGGAGGA
This sequence comes from Hemiscyllium ocellatum, assembly GCF_020745735.1. Taxonomy (NCBI): domain Eukaryota; kingdom Metazoa; phylum Chordata; class Chondrichthyes; order Orectolobiformes; family Hemiscylliidae; genus Hemiscyllium; species Hemiscyllium ocellatum. The sequence continues at coordinate 52,020,479 of NC_083402.1, forward strand.
AGAAAGAGGAACTTACGGGCTAGTTAAGTTCACAGAATCATAAAATCTTATGATATTATAAGGAGGCCGTTTAGCCCATTGTGTCTGCACTGGGTCTCTGAGTTGTTTAACTTAGTGCAATCTTCTCCCTTTAATCCTGTACATTTTTTCTATTTAAATAATCATCCAATACCCTTTTGAATTCCTCAACTGAACTTGCCTCTACCATATTTTCAGGCAATACATTCCATTCCCTCACTACTTCTCACCATACATTTGCTTCTTTTGCAAAACCTTTTAAAACTGTGCCTTTCAGTCTGTATTCTGTTTATGTGTTGGGGCACTTACTCCCCTCTGTCTGGATCAAGTTAGAATCAATCATTAAAACAATTACAACAGCATATTTAGAAAAATTCAACATAAATGGAATGAGGCAGCATGGTCTGGAGAAAGGAAAACCATTGTAACCAATTTATTATAGTTGTTTCAAGCTGTATTACTTAGATTACTGCACAGCAGGTTAGGCAGCATCCAAGGAATAGGAAATTCGACGTTTTGGGCATAAGCCCTTCATCAGGAATTCCTGATGAAGGGCTTATGCCCGAAACGTCGAATTTCCTATTCCTTGGATGCTGCCTAACCTGCTGTGCTTTAACCAGCAACACATTTTCAGCTGTGATCTCCAGCATCTGCAGACCTCATTTTTTACTTAGATTACTTACAGTGTGGAAACAGGCCCTTCGGCCCAACAAGTCCACACCGACCCGCCGAAGCGCAACCCACCCATATACCTACATTTACCCCTTACCTAACACTACGGACAATTTAGCATGGCCAATTCACCTGACCCGCACATCTTTGGACTGTGGGAGGAAACCGGAGCATCCGGAGGAAACCCAAGGGCATCTGGATGTACAATACTTACATTTCCAGAAAGCTCTGGTTAAAGTGTCACATCAAAGATTATTGCGGAATCTAAAAACTTATGGTGTATGTGTAACTTATTAACATGATGGCTGGCAGAAAACAGAATAGATGAATCATTGGGTCTTTGTCCGATGAGCAGGATGTGATAAGTAAAGTGCAGGGGTCTGAGCTGGGGCCTCACCATTTTACAGTTTACATTGATGACTTGGAGGATGAGAGCGAAGGCTTGATAGCTAAAATCACAGGTGGCACCAAAGTAAGTAAAAACCTATATTGTGAAGTAAACATAAGGAAGTTACAGATAGATATTGATGGATTGAGGGAATGAGCAAAAAACTGTCGGTTGACCCCACCTCAGTCCACTCCCCTCCTGTCCTTTTACAAGCTGCCTTAATCTTACATTTTCTATTTGAATCTTTTACTGTGTTCAGGCTTAATAATATCCCTCACTCATATTTAGCTCATCTATCTGATCTATTGCCTTTTGCTTAACTAAATCTAACCGATACCTTTGCCCCTGTAGAGATCCAAATATATTGTTTGATTAACAAGTTGAGTAGAAATGTTATGACATTCATGCCCTATTTTTTGTTCCTATCCTCCCTGTCCCAGTAATGAGTCAGTAATTAATACCTCTTGTTTTTATTATTGACCTCCTCGGTCTGTCTACAGAGTTTCTTGTTTATTTCCCTTCTGTAGCTGGGACATCTATTGTGCAAGTCCCACCTTCAGGATCTTCCATTTAATAATCTCTTCTATATCTCTGATCCATTACCAAATTGTTTCTGTAGCTTTTCTGCCAAAGTTTGGAAAATGAAGAAGAGAAGCTATATGAAAATGTACTGCAGTCATAGATTGCTGGATACTTGGCTCCTTGGAAAAGAAGCAAGAGAACATGGTTGTAGTACATGTCTATCTACTGACAGTATGTTTTGGACAATACTCTTTAGATGTCTGTGGGCATAAGCCATTAGTTATCTACAATAGTGAAGTACATCAGCTGTTGGCAAGCCTTTGCAAGGCTGCCATTTATAGTAAAAAATGAGGTCTGCAGATGCTGGAGATCACAGCTGAAAATGTGTTGCTGGTCAAAGCACAGCAGGCCAGGCAGCATCTCAGGAATAGAGAATTCGACGTTTCGAGCATAAGCCCTTCATCAGGAATGAGAGAGAGTAGCCAAGCAGGCTAAGATAAAAGGTAGGGAGGAGGGACTTGGGGAGGGGCGATGGAGGTGGGATAGGTGGAAGGAGGTCAAGGTGAGGGTGATAGGCCGGAGTGGGGTGGGGGGCGGAGAGGTCAGGAAGAAGATTGCAGGTTAGGAGGGCGGTGCTGAGTTGAGGGAACCGACTGAGACAAGGTGGGGGGAGGGGAAATGAGGAAACTGGAGAAATCTGAATTCATACCTGTGGTTGGAGGGTTCCCAGGCGGAAGATGAGGCGCTCCTCCTCCAGCCGTCGTGTTGTTATGTTCTGCCGGTGGAGGAGTCCAAGGACCTGCATGTCCTCGGTGGAGTGGGAGGGAGAGTTAAAGTGTTGAGCCACGGGGTGCTTGGGTTGGTTGGTCCGGGCGGCCCAGAGGTGTTCTCTGAAGCGTTCCGCAAGTAAGCGGCCTGTCTCACCAATATAGAGGAGGCCACATCGGGTGCAGCGGATGCAATAGATGATGTGTGTGGAGGTACAGGTGAACTTGTGGCGGATATGGAAGGATCCCTTGGGGCCTTGGAGGGAAGTGAGTGTGGAGGTGTGGGCGCAAGTTTTACATTTCCTGCGGTTGCAGGGGAAGGTGCCGGGGGTGGAGGTTGGGTTGGTGGGGGGTGTGGATCTGACGAGGGAGTCACGAAGGGAGTGGTCCTTGCGGAACGCTGATAGGGGAGGGGAGGGAAATATATCCTTGGTGGTGGGGTCCGTTTGGAGTTGGCGGAAATGACGGCGGATGATACGTTGTATGCGGAGGTTGGTGGGGTGGTAGGTGAGAACCAGTGGGGTTCTGTCTTGGTGGCGGTTGGAGGAGCGGGGCTCAAGGGCGGAGGAGCGGGAAGTGGAGGAGATGCGGTGGAGGGCATCGTCGATCACGTCTGGGGGGAATCTGCGGTCCTTGAAGAAGGAGGCCATCTGGGCTGTGCGGTGTTGGAACTGGTCCTCCTGGGAGCAGATGCGGCGGAGACGAAGGAATTGGGAATATGGGATGGCGTTTTTGCAGGGGGCAGGGTGGGAGTAGTCCAGGTAGCTGTGGGAGTCAGTCGGTTTATAATAGATGTCTGTGTTGAGTCGGTCGCCCGAGATAGAGATGGAAAGGTCTAGGAAGGGGAGGGAGGAGTCTGAGACAGTCCAGGTGAATTTCAGGTCGGGATGGAAGGTGTTAGTAAAGTTGATGAACTGTTCAACCTCCTCGTGGGAGCACGAGGCAGCGCCGATACAGTCATCGATGTAGCGGAGGAAAAGGTGGGGGGTGGTGCCAGTGTAGTTGCGGAAGATGGACTGTTCCACATATCCTACGAAGAGGCAGGCATAGCTGGGGCCCATGTGGGTGCCCATGGCAACTCCTTTAGTTTGGAGGAAGTGGGAGGATTGAAAAGAGAAGTTATTCAGGGTGAGGACCAGTTCAGTCAGGAGGGTGTCAGTGGAAGGGTACTGGTTGGTGCGGCGGGAAAGGAAGAAGCGGAGGGCTTTGAGTCCTTCGTGATGGGGGATGGAGGTATACAGGGACTGGATGTCCATAGTGAAAATAAGGCGTTGGGGACCGGGGAAGCGAAAATCCTGAAGGAGGTGGAGGGCGTGGGTGGTGTCCCGAACGTAGGTGGGGAGTTCTTGGACTAAAGGGGACAGGACCGTGTCGAGGTATTGGGAGATGAGTTCGGTGGGGCAGGAGCAGGCTGAGACAATGGGTCGGCCGGGGCAGGCAGGTTTGTGGATTTTGGGCAGGAGGTAGAAACGGGCGGTGCGAGGTTGTGGGACTATGAGGTTGGAGGCGGTGGATGGGAGATCCCCTGAGGTGATGAGGTCATGGATGGTCTGGGAGTTGATGGTTTGGTGGTGGGAGGTGGGGTCGTGGTCAAGGGGGCGATAAGAGGAGGCGTCCGCGAGCTGGCATTTGGCTTCAGCGGTGTACAGGTCAGTGCGCCAAACTACCACCGCGCCTCCCTTGTCTGCGGGTTTGATGGTGAGGTTGGGATTGGAGCGGAGGGAGTGGAGGGCTGCACGTTCTGAGGGTGAGAGGTTGGAGTGGGTGAGAGGGGTGGACAGGTTGAGTCGGTTAATGTCACGGCGGCAGTTGGCTATAAAGAGGTCGATGGCGGGTAGGAGGCCAGCACGGGGTGTCCAGGTGGATGGGGTGTGTTGGAGGCGGGAGAAGGGGTCGTCAGAGGGTGGGCGGGAGTCTTGGTTGTGAAAGTAGGCACGGAGGCGAAGGCGGCGGAAGAATTGTTCAATATCTCGCCGCGTGTTGAACTCATTAATCCGAGGGTGTAGGGGAATGAAGGTGAGGCCCCTGCTGAGGACTGATCTTTTATCCTCAGAGAGGGGGAGATCTGGAGGGATGGTGAAAATCCGGCATGGTTGGGAGCTAGGACCTGGCGTGGGACTGGAGCTGGGGCTGGGGGCGGGGTTAGGGGCGGGGACAGAGATCGAAGTAGGGGCGGAGTTAGATGATATTTGATCTGATTAATCTTCTTTCACTCTGAATGAAGTGTGCTGTCGAGGGCTTCCCAAATTGTGAGAAGTCTCAAGACAAGAATTTGGGATCATGACCTTCAAAGCAACAGTGGTTACCATAGAACTTGGACTGTTTTCTGATTGCTGTGATGTCTTTTTAAATCCTTGAGTTTTCTCCTATTTGTGGGCATGGCCTGATAGACTGCTTTCTGAGGCCCAGCCGCAGTTGGTGAAAAGGATCAACCTGTGGAAAGTTAGATGGTTATTTGGTTTTGAAGAAACACTGGCCTATCTTCAACTCCCCCAGTGCTCAAACACCTGTTCACTCCCCTTTCCCTTCTCAATAACTGAAGCCTTTCCATCATCCACCTCTGGTTCCTTGTCTCTGCACAACAGCACTCATCTGATCCAAATCGAGCCAGATGAAATCCAGGACCTTAAAATAGAGCCTCAATTTGGAAAGCACTTGTGTAGTCTTTGCTTGGAGTTTTACTAGGGAGGTACAGCTGAACTCTGTAGTTATAAGAACAATGTCTTTTAATTTTGTGCTTTTGAGTGCTGAAATGAGAGAGAACTGTTTCATAACTAATATTTGAAAGGCTGGCTATAAGTTTAAAAAATACAAGTAATCCGTCACCCATGGCAAGCCTCAACAACTGATTGAACAAACAGAAATTGAAGTTTGAGTTGCAGACAAGCTAAAGCCAAGGGTTATATGAATGCTACTTTCACTGACAATAAGAAGTTTGTTGGTCTCTATGGACTAGTGACCAATCATTCGTGAGTAAGACCTTTTTGCCTACAGTGACTGTGATCAGTTCTCAGATAATTGAACTGCTTAGAGCTGGGAGTACCTTACAGACTGAGAGAGAGGCGTTCATTTCTCCCCCAGCTTGGGAGTAGTTTCTATTTTCTCTGCAGTCAAAACTTTCCATGAACATGGAGAAAACTAGTTTATTTTCCCTGCAATAGCTGCTGTAAGCTGTGACTTGTCACTGATAAGCCAGAGACGTATAAGTGTACCCGTTATCCTGTGGCTTTCACCACCAATGGTAAAAAACCGAGAGAGGCAAGTGAAGAAACAGGCTGGCTATGACAAAAATCATAAAGATCATCTCAACAACAGTACCTGGGACTGGTACAACTGAGCTGTCTTTCTAGTTCTTCCCCTCAGTTCCATCATTTATTTTACCGTATTTATCTGTGTGTAAGGGAAAGTTTATAAGAGGATTAGAGTTTTAATTAGTATTACAGACATTTTTAATAGCCTGTTCAGGAACATTCTGATGTACCTCTGGAACAGGTGGGACTTAAACCCAGATCCTCTGGCCTTGAGGTAGAGACACTATCGCTGTACTACAATAACCATCATTGGTAGTTTCACATGCTGATGATTTATAACTCTTTACCTGCAGCCGGAGTCTAATTACTTATAATAAATAGTCATTTTTGTTCAATGCAGAAACCTAGTCCATGATTTCTATTAATCTAGGTGTGAAAGTCAGGTGAATCATGGAAACTTGTGTACTTTGAAAAATTTTAAACACTTTTTGCCGACCCTAGGTAGCAGTGCTCGGTTTCCAGAGTGCAACCCCAGTAACACATTTAATGTACACCATTACATATTTCACCAAATTCAAACTAGAACATAGAAAATTTTAACTCTGTGTGAATAGAACTGTTGTTTTGCTCCAAAGATTACTAATCTGTTGCACTTTTCTTGTATTAGACTGAGACCCAAAAAACACTTAATTTACGCATTTATCCAGATACTCTTCTGGAGGGAGAAGAGCGGTATGTGATTCGGCTCGTATCTGCCACTAATGATGCAGAAATATCCCCTATGTTTGGTAAGTCTGTTTCTTATGGCAATGTAATAGTTTTAATAAAAATTATAAGGCAAAATGGAAAATCAAAAGTAATGAACTGGAAATGATAGGGAATCAACTCCCTCTCTGTCTCAGTCTCACTGTCTGTCTGTCTTTCTCTCTCTCTCTCTGTGTCTTTGTTTGCCAGTCTGTATCTCTGTCTCTGTCTCTGTATCTCTCTTTCTTTCTCTCTGTCCCTCGCCCTCCCTCTATCCCCCCTCCCCACCCTCAAACCCCTGAGCCTCCTCAAGCTGCCGGATGATTTCATAGGCTGGCAACTCCTGCAGTCCCTGTTGCACCAGTCTTCTGTGTTGGTCGATGTCAGGACAACAGGCAGGCCTATGAAGACACAATGTGCACTCAAGAAAGGCAAATCCAGGCACTTTGGATAGGGAATGGATTTCAGTTCCATTGGTAAGGGGGCAAGATGGGTGACCAAATTGGGTTTAATTCTACGAGAGAGTGTGAAGGAAGGGTGCCCCTGATTGGCAAGCTGCATCACTGAATGTATATTAGGTGCTCCCTTGCAAAATGCATCCAGCAAGGTCATGTGATCTCCAATGGCTTCTTATGGGCTTTAAATTTCTAAAACAAAATTTCCTCTGTTGTTCATTTGACGAGACAGAAAAGACTATTTCTTCCACAGAAAGTGCCACCATCATCATTTTGGGTGACAGTGGATCATCTGGGATGATTGCCATAGCTGAATCAACCAAGCAGATCCTAATTGGAGAGCCAGTGGGCAGCTACAATGGGACTGGGTTCATAACGTAAGTGTCATTTATTTATAAAATCATTGTACCAAAGACCATTAAGATTAACAGGTAAATTAATTCATCCTTATTTTTATGAAGTAAAGGTTGAATGTCCTTAAGATGGCTGTTATTTATCTTTTTGACAGTCTTCAAGTGCAGTTCTTGAAGATGCTGAAAAAGCACAGCCAGTCAGGCAGCATCCAAGAAGCAGGAGAATTTACTGTCCTGCTCCTCGGACACGGCTTGACCGGCTGTGCTTTTCGGCTGTGATCTCCAGCACCTGCAGTCCTCACTTTCCTCCAGTTCCTGAAGGGGCAGTTTAGTGTTTTTTGATGATGGGTCTGTCTTACTGGAGCTATCTGATGTAATTGGGGCAGCTATTCACAAGTATATATCCCCACATCTTCAAGTTATTGAAACATATTTATATTTTATTGTGCAAAAAGAAGTGATCGCAGCATGAACACTTACTTTTTCCAAAACAATCTTCCTTTGCTAAGAGGAGGAAGACTGAAGGAAAACATAATGCTGTATACATGTCCATCTACCATTTTCGCAATACAAATACAATGATTTACTGGTTTAAAGGGGCAACATCATCTTTCTATATTCTTCATAATACTTCGATTACCAGATTCAAACAAAATGATTTGTGTCATATAATATTTAATACTTTTTATTCTCCTACAGATTAGTACGTGGTCCAGCAATTTTTGGTGAAGTTATAGTTAACTGGATTATAATTCCAGAAAATCTGAATGAATTTGTTGAAACAAGTGGAGCCCTTTTAATGCGTGACAAGCAGTCGTCGGCCACCATTTTGATTCAGGTGAGAGAATTTGAACACATTTTGGAATAATTCAGATCAAGACGTTTCAATTGTTAGTTGCTCAGGAATAAGCTGTGTGTTGTTGGTCTGTCAGTAAAACTGCCACAGTTGTCCTCAGCACTCTTTAATAAGCATGTTTGGGATGGGGCTCAGGAATGACCAGGATTGCAACTTTTGTTCATTATCACAAGAACATGAGGTAGTTTGACAAGTTTCCAGTATAGCATAATAGTTACTAGGTAAAATAATCATTGTTACCTCTTGATCAGATGGGCCAAGGGGCTGAGAAGTGGCAGATGGGGGTTTAATTTAGATAAATGTGAAGTGCTGCATTTTGGGAAAGCAAATCATAGCAGGACTTATACACTTAATGGTAAGGTCCTAGGGAGTGCTGTTGAACAGAGACTTGGAGTGCAGATTCATAGCTCCTTGAAGTGGAGTCGCAGGTAGATGGGAGAGTGAAGAAGGCTTTCCTATATTGGTCAGAGTATCGAGTAAAGGAATTGGGAGGTCATGTTGCGGCTGTACAGGACATTGGTTAGGCCACTGTTGGAATATTGCTTGCAATTCTGGTCTCATTCCTATCGGAAAGATGTTGTGAAACTTGAAAGTGTTCAGTAAAGATTTACAAGAATGTAGCCAGGGTTGGAGGAATTGAGCTATAGGGAGAGTTTGAATAGGCTGGGACTGTTTTCCCTGGAGCATCGGAGGTTGAGGGGTGACCTTATAGAGATTTATAAAATCATGAGGGGCATGGATAGGATAAATAGACAAGGTCTTTTCCCTGGGGCGGGGGAGTCCAGAACTATAGGGCATAGGTTTAGGGTGAGAGGGGAAATATATAAAAGAGACCTAAGGGGCAACGTTTTCACGCAGAGGGTGGCATGTGTATGGCCAGAGAAAGTGGTGGAGGCTGGTACAATTGGAACATTTAAAAGGCATCTGAATGGGTATATGAACAGGAAGGGTTTGGAGAGATATGGGCCGGGTGCTGGCAGGTGGGACTAGATTGGGTTGGGCTATTTGGTCGGCGTGAACGAGTTGGACCGAAGGGTCTATTTCTGTGCTGTACGTCTCTATGACTCTAAAGCTTAATATCACAAGTTATCAGCCTGTCAAGTATTGTATTAATGTAGGTTCCCTAATGTTCTTTAGGGAAGGAAACTGCCACCTTTATCCGGTCTTGTCTACATGCAACTGCAGACCCACAGCAATGTAGTTGACTCTTAAACTGCTGCCTAGGCAATTAAGGATGGGCAATAAGTACTGGCCAGCCAGCAACGCCCTCATCCTATGAATGAATAAAAAGACATATCCGGATACAGATATTTTTGTTTTATATGTATAAAATGCTGGATGCAGTCAGCGCATCATTCTCTGTTCTAAATGGTGGAATGCATCTATGCTTCAGAACTAGTTAATACTGAAGCTCAAAATAACAAGAACTATATTAGAGGAACGGACAGGTTTAACTAGACAAGTGAAAATATCAAATGCCCTGTAAAATGTTTAAGTGGAAAATTAAAACTATATATTAGCTGGAACAATATTAACATAAATATAAATCAATAGCAAACGTGATCAGAGAAATTGAAGACATTTATGAGACACAGAAGAAAATGCACATACATATATTCAAGAAGAAATTACTTATGAACCTTTAATGGCTTGATGTAATATTAGCATGAAGCAAAACTAGGTACAATGTGGGAAATCACAATAACTTAAAAGTTGGGGTGGGAGTGGGAACAGACAGGGTTGGGTTCGGGCAAGGGGGTGGAGTTGGGGTTGGGGGGTTGGGGTTACGGGGTGGGGGCGGGCAGGGGGCGGTGTTGGACGGGGTTGGAGGGCGGACAGGGGCAGGGTGGGTGCAGATGAGGTTGGTCGGGCAGGCAGTGGAGGTGGGTGGGGGTGCGGGGTCTTGCACACGGTGTGCTCCTGAACAGGGAGCAGATTTCACGAAAACTCTGAGCCCCAGAGAAAATCAATTAACTGAATAATCAGTTGTCCGAACGAAATAGTGCCCCCATCTTGTTCGGATAATCTAGGCTCCTCTGTACATAGATCCCTCAAAGTTGCCACCCAGGTTGTTTGGGTAGTTAAGAAAGCATACGGTGTGTTAGCTTTTATCGGTAGAGGGATCAAGCTTCAGAACCATGAGGTCAAGCTGCAGCTGTACAAATCTCTGGTGCAGCCGCACTTGGAGTATTGCATACAGTCCTGGTCACTGCGTTATAGGAAGGATGTGGAAGCTTTGGAAAGGGTTCAGAGGAAATTTACTAGGATGTTGCCTGGTATGGAGGGAAGGTCTTGCGAGGAAAGGTTGGGGGACTTGAGGCTGTTTTCATTAGGCAGAAGAAGATTGAGAGGTGACTTAATTGAGACATAGAGGATGATCAGAGGGTTAGATCAGGTGGACAGTGAGAGCCTTTTTTCTCGGATGGTGATAGCTAGCACAAGAGGATATAGCTTTAAATTGAGGGGCAATAGATATAGGACAGATGTCAGAGGTAGTTTCTTTACTCAGAGTAGTAAGGGTGTGGAACACACTGCCTGCAACAGTTGTAGACTTGTCAGCTTTAGGGGCATTTAAACAATCATTAGACGGACATTTGGATGAGAATGAAATACTGGAGGTTAGATAGGCTTCAGATTTGTTTCACAGGGTGATGCAACATCAAGGGCTGAAGAGCTTGTACTTCGCTGTAATGTTCTATGTTCTATGTGTTATGGCATCGAGAGCTGTCCACAATACTCCAGCTAAGTGTCTTGTGTAAATGCAGCACAACCTCCTTGCTGTTATACTCTCTGCCCATATTAATTAAAGCCCCTGAATGCTGTTAACTGCTTTCTCCATCTTTACTTCTACCTTCAATTTTTTATACACTATACTGTCAAGTCCTTCTAGCTCCTGCATTCCCTTAGTACTGTAGTTCTATTTTATATTGTCCATTCATATTCTACATTCCAAAGTGAATTCATTCCTTTTGAAATCCCCCTTAATTTGAGATGTGTTCCACTTCTGGAGTAAGATCCAGACATGAAATATTAATTCCTCTCTTCTCTCTATAGAAACCAGTGACCTATTGTGCACTTTTACCATATTTTCTTTCATTTGTCAAAGGATTTTTTTGGTACCTCCAGTTTATTGCAATTTGCATATATTTAAAATTTGTATTTGCTCAGATGTTTGGTTTGTAACTGTAAAACTACGTTTGCTGTTCAGGCAGTGGATGATGATATTCCTGAAGAGAAACAATATTATCAACTGCAGTTAACCGGTGTCAGTGGTGGTGCTATGATTAACGACACATCTAACTCTGCTAACATCACTATGGCGGCCAGCGATTTTCCATATGGTCAATTTGCATTCTTGAATGAACATCTCAAAACCTTTGAGAATGGAGAACAGGTGACAAAATTCTTAAATATATTTATAATTTATTAAAGTAAATGGCATTTGCTACCTTGAATCAGCTCAGAATAATATTTTGCAGAAGGTCATAATTTATGTATCTGACTAGTCAGTGATTTAAGACTTCTTAGCCATATTTGCAATATGGAAAGGGATAGTATGGACTAATTTATGAAGAACACAAAGGTTAAAAAGTAACTATAACCAAGAAAATTAAGGAAAGGATGCTAAGGTAGTGTTGTAAAAATATTTAATAGATTTCATTACTTTCAGGAAAGAAAAATGCTGCTTGTTTTTGGATTAGTTGGCTGATCCAATGGCATCAGTTTCATTGATTTTAATCACCCATTTTAGTAACAAGTTTCTTCTGTGATGCATTCACTCCTATTCCCACAAATTCTGTAATTCCCCAACTTTTCTCTCTAACCACAATATTACCGGATATTATTAACTGTTCCTGTTTCTTGGGTACTATGCCTTTCCCCTTCAAATGTGATTTCAACATTCCTTCCAAAAAACTTCCCCCTTTTACCCTCTGTACTTGCAAACAATCATGTCATCTCCAATTTCCCTTTCTTCTTCGAAGTCATTGAATGCTTTGTCACATTGATGAGTTTTACTGAGAAGGCCATTTTTTTTCCCCAATAGCTTAAATAGCCCCCCACCCTCTGTTCACTTGGTCAATGCCTTGAAGAGATCAATTAGGGTAATATATAGTAGTGTCCTTTCTTTTGTGGCATTTCTCTTGCAGCTGCTAGACTGAGATGATCATGTCAAACATACGTGGTCGAGTTCTGAAACCACACTGGGATTGGGACAAATCTGCAGTGTGAAAGGAGAAACATGAGTGAATATATTGATGATGAAGTTTAGCCAGAGGAGGCCACAATGGTTGCTGCATATGCTGTGATCACCCTAATCCTTGAATCTCCTCTATCCAACATTGACACACAAGTTCATGCAGATGCCTCAGAGATGCTGGGTTCTTGTACTTGATGTGTTCAGGCATCATAGCATCAATACTGAAGCTTTGCCCATAACAAGTGAGGCAACAGCTTTGCTAAACTCCTCCTTTGTGTTCAAAACAGCCCACATGGTTTCCATTCCATTGAACCCCCAAAGAGGGACAGTTGACTCAGTTTCCTTTGGGAGAAAGTGAGGACTGTAGATACTGGAGAGTCAGAGTTGAAAAGTGTGGCACTATAAAAAGCACAGCAGGTCAGGCAGGTTTCAAAGGTGTCTGGCGCTCCACTGTGACCATGTTTCCCTGGAGCGCTTCTCACAAGCTTTGTTGAGATCTGTCTGACCAAAGCGAAGTAGGCAGGGCATGCTTGTGACTTTATTATTATAGTGGATATCCTGATGGTGCAGAATGCTAGCAGCAACACACTTTGCAAGCCTGACATTTAATTGCAAAGCTGTATCACAGTCAATGCACATTATTTCTACTTCTTGAAGTACGATGGGTGTGTGACTGTGTTTAGCATATCATAGAGATCTTCATTGTGTGCCAAACCACAGCTCCCTCAGTACTTCAGTCATCAAATCAAAACAGAGGATGGCTGCTGGACAGCAAAGGTTTGGCTAATGCATAACTGGATGATCAGAGGAACGTGAATGTTATTCCTCCATTCAAGAAAGGGAATAGGGAAATCCCTGCAAATTGGAGACCAATTTGTCTTATGTCTGTAGTAAAAAGTGAGGTCTGAAGATGCTGGAGATCAGAGCTGAAAATGTGTTGCTGGTTAAAGCACAGCAGGTTAGGCAGCATCCAAGGAACAGGAAATTCGACGTTTCGGGCCAGAACCCTTCATCAGGAATGAGGAGAGGGTGCCAGGCAGGCTAAGATAAAAGGTAGGGAGGAGGGACTTGGGGGAGGGGCGATGGAGATGTGATAGGTGGAAGGAGGTCAAGGTGAGGGTGATAGGCCGGAGTGGGGTGGGGGGCGGAGAGGTCAGGAAGAGGATTGCAGGTTAGGAGGGCGGTGCTGAGTTCAAGGGAATCGACTGAGACAAGGTGGGGGGAGGGGAAATGAGGAAACTGGAGAAATCTGAGTTCATCCCTTGTGGCTGGAGGGTTCCCAGGCGGAAGATGAGGCCCTCTTCCTCCAACCGTCGTGTTGTTATGTTCTGGCGATGGAGGAGTCCAAGGACCTGCATGTCTTCGGTGGAGTGGGAGGGAGAGTTAAAGTGTTGAGCCACGGGGTGGTTGGGTTGGTTGGTTCGGGCGTCCCAGAGGTGTTCCCTGAAGCGTTCTGCAAGTAGGCGGCCTGTCTCCCCAATATAGAGGAGGCCACAGCGGGTGCAGCGGATGCAATAGATGATGTGTGTGGAGGTACAGGTGAATTTGTGGAGATATGGAAGGATCCCTTGGGGCCTTGGAGAGAAGTAAGGGAGGAGGTGTGGGCGCAAGTTTTGCATTTCCTACGGTTGCAGGGAAGGTGCCGGGAGTGGAGGTTGGGTTGGTGGGGGGTGTGGACCTGACGAGGGAGTCACGAATGGAGTGGTCTTTGCGGAACGCTGATAGGGGAGGGGAGAGAAATATATCCCTGGTGGTGGGGTCCGTTTGGAGTTGGCGGAAATGACGGCGGATAATACGCTGTAAACGGAGGTTGGTGGGGTGGTAGGTGAGAACCAGTGGGGTTCTGTCTTGGTGGCGGTTGGAGGGGCGGGGCTCAAGGGCGGAGGAGCGGGAAGTGGAGGAGATGCGGTGGAGGGCATCATCGATCACGTCTGGGGGGAGTTATACGTTCCTTGAAGAAGGAGGCCATCTGGACTGTACGGTATTGGAACTGGTCCTCCTGGGAGCAGATGCGGCGGAGACGAAGGAATTGGGAATATGGGATGGAGTTTTTACAGGGGGCAGGGTGGGAGGAGGTGTAGTCCAGGTAGCTGTGGGAGTCAGTCGGTTTATAGTAGATGTCTGTGTTGAGTCGGTTGCCCGAGATAGAAATGGAAAGGTTTAGGAAGGGGAGGGAGGAGTCTGAGACAGTCCAGGTGAATTTGAGGTCGGGATGGAAGGTGTTGGTAAAGTTGATGAACTGTTCAACCTCCTCGTGGGAGCACGAGGCAGCGCCGATACAGTCATCGATGTAGCGGAGGAAAAGGTGGGGGGTGGTGCCAGTGTAGTTGCAGAAGATGGACTGTTCCACATATCCTCTTACCCGCCCTCGATCTATTTATAGCCAACTGCCGCCGCGACATTAACCGACTTGACCTGTCCACCCCTCTAACCCACTCCAACCTCTCACCCTCAGAACGTGCAGCCCTCCACTCCCTCCGCTCCAACCCCAACCTCACCATCAAACTGGCAGACAAGGGAGGCACGGTAGTAGTTTGGCGCACCGACCTTTATACCGCTGAGGCCAAACGCCAGCTCGCGGACGCCTCCTCCTATTGCCCCCTTGACCATGACCACACCTCCCACCACCAAACCATCATCTCCCAGACCATCCATAACCTCATCACCTCAGAGGATCTCCCAACCACCGCCTCCAACCTCATAGTCCCACAACCCTCTTCTCTCCAAGGCCCCAAGGGATCCTTCCATATCCGCCACAAATTCACCTGCACCTCCACACACATCATCTATTGCATCCGCTGCATCCGATGTGGCCTCCTCTATATTGGAGAGACAGGCCGCCTACTTGCAGAACGCTTCAGGGAACACCTCTGGGACGCCCGAACCAACCAACCCAACCACCCCGTGGCTCAACACTTTAACTCTCCCTCCCGCTCCACCAAAAACATGCAGGTCCTTGGACTCCTCCATCGCCAGAACATAACAACACGACGGTTGGAGGAAGAGCGCCTCATCTTCCGCCTGGGAACCCACCAGCCACAAGGGATGAACTCAGATTTCTCCAGTTTTCTCATTTCCCCTCCCCCCACCTTGTGTCAGTCGATTCCCTTGAACTCAGCACCGCCCTCCTAACCTGCAATCCTCTTCCTGACCTCTCCGCTCCCACCCCACTCCGGCCTATCACCCTCACCTTGACCTCCTTCCACCCATCACATCTCCATCGCCCCTCTCCCAAGTTCCTCCTCCCTACCTTTTATCTTAGCCTGCCTGGCACCCTCTCCTCATTCCTGATGAAGGGCTCTGGCCCGAAACGTCGAATTTCCTGTTCCTTGGATGCTGCCTAACCTGCTGTGCTTTAACCAGCAACACATTTTCAGCTTATGTCTGTGGTAAGCAAGGTACTGGAAAGGATTCTGAGAGATAGGATTTATGACTATTAGTCAAACTATGTTTTTTCCAAAAAGTAATCAGCATGGCTTTGTGAGGGGCAGGTCATGCCTCACAAGCCTTATTGAGTTCTTTGAGGATGCAACGAGACAAATTAATGAAGGTCGAGCAGTGGATTTGGTGTATATAGATTTCACTAAGGCATTTGATAAGGTTCCCCATGGTTGGCTCATTCAGAAATTTAGAAGTTATGGGATATAAGGAAATTTGACTGTCTGGAAACAGAATTGGCTGGCCAAAAGAAGACAGCGAGTGATAGTGGATGGAAAGTATTCTGCCCGGAGGTCAATAACCAGTGGTGTCCCTCAGGGATCTGACCTTGGACCTCTGCTCTTATAGTTTTTTATAAATGACCTGGATGAAGAAGTGGAAGGGTAGGTTAGTAAGTTTGCTGATGACACAAAGGTCAGTGGTGTTGTAAATAGTGTTGAGGGCTGTTGCAGGCTGTAACAAGACATTGACAGCATGCAGAGCTGGACTGAGAAGTGGTAGGTGTTTAACCTGGATAAGTGCGAAGTGATTAATTTTGGAAAGCTGAATTTGAATGCTGAATACAGGTTAAAGACAAGATTCCTAGCAGAGTGGAGGAACAGCGGGATCTTGGGGTCCACATACAAAGATCCCTCAAAGTTACCACCCAAATTGATAGGGTTGTTAAGAAGATGTATGGTGTTTTGGCTTTCATTAATGGGGCATTAGTTTAAGAGCTGCGAGGTTTTGCTGCGGATCGATAAAACCCTGATTAGATTACAGTTGGAATATTGTGCCCAGTTCTGGTTATCTCATTTTGGGAAAGATGTAGATGCTTTAGAGAGGGTGCAGAGGAGATTTATCAGGATGTTACCTGGATTGGAAGGCTTGTATTATGAATTGAGCTCAGGCTTTTCACACTGAAGAGAAGAAGGAAGAGAGGTGACTTGATAATGGTGTACAAAGTAATGAGAGGCGTAGATAAAGTAGATAGTCAGAGACTTTTTCCAGGGCAGAAATGGCTGTCATGAGGGGTCATAATTTTAAGGTAATTTGAGGAAGATAATAGAGTCAGAGACATTAGGGACATTTAAGCGACTGCTGGTCAAGAACATGGGCGGCAGTAAATTAAGGGGTGTGTAGGTTAGTTTGATCTTAGATTAAGGTCACATCATTGTGGGCTGAAGGGCCAGTACTGTCCTGTATTGTTATGTTCTATAACCAACTCACCAAACTAGCATGCATATAATGAGAACTGTGCTGCCATACAAAACATCATTGAAAAGATCACAGCATTGTTTAAGCCAAGGTTCTACAGCTTGAACCACTCTAGATGAGCCCTGCAGCATGAATCAATGTTCTCACAAAATCATGGCCTGCAATTTTTGGCAGCAATTCAAATTTTACTGCAATCATTGTATATAATAGGCCCTTTGTCCATTAATTATGCCATAAACGAGTTGTGTAATGTACTTAAAGAATAATCTTGCAAAATGGAAACCAAGACTTTGTTGAGATGTTCACAGTACTTTGAATGTCAGTACACTGAACAACCTGATTGTACTCTCCATCTTGCAAAGGGAACCTGACCAAACAATTTAGGCATTTTGAACAAGTGTGATGTATTATACAAGAAATCTGTATTGATATGAAATTTAAGAACCAGAGTAGGTGGAAGTGGATGATATGTTTGTTGTGGAGACTTGAAGTTACAAGCTTTATCTAACCTTGTGATCTTATTCAGATAAACGTTTGCATTTGGTTAAATTTGAGATATTTATAGTTAGATGTAGTGGTTGGAACCAGGTGGCTCTTATTGACTCTGAGATCCTCAATTGGGGTTATTAACCTGGCCCACCAGGGGGCCCTGGCTGACAGAAATAAACAGAAGATTCAGAGAGTCTCCTGAGTTCAGGGACTGACTCTGAGCTGCTTGGCGACAGACAATATACTACGCGCATGTAACTAAAGGTGATGAGATATCAGCCTCTGTGTAGTTATTCTGTTAAGTTTAAAATATTTTGTTAAGTAAACAGGAAATATTAATTAACAATAATGCTTCAAGTCCAATGAAATAATGCCATCTACATTTAGATCTGTTATGTTTTTGAAGAGAAACCTGACTGGTGATTAAATATCTTATAAGCTTCATCTTATCTGATTTCTAAAAATAAATATGATTGTCAGAAATTAATGGCAACAAAATCTTTGAAAAAAGAAGTCCCCCATTATATTCCCCGATATATTTCCATTACCTATTATGTATTTGCAATATGCTATTTAGGTGCATTTAATTTAACAATATGCAGCATAACAATTGTCAGATAAACATATATTTAGCCAATAGTAAAGTGCCTGGTACTTCTGTCTTTCCCAGGTTTTTTTTTGTGTTCAGCGTTCAATAGGTGCTGCTAATGAACTATAGCTGCACAAAGGTTTCAGACTTGTATTTGTTGACGAATTAGTTAATTGGTATCTTAACTTATAATTTTTAAAGTAGTAACATGCAAGTAGAAATCTCTTTGCAAACTTTAACACCAGATTTTTATTACATTGTGAAAGAAATTAATCTTTTTACGAAATGATAACCTTTATAATTTCCCATTTTTTGCCAGACTAATGTTACAATTGTACGATATCATGGCAGTTTAGGCAGCATTCAATTGTGGTATCAGGCAGACAATGGAACTGCGCTACATGGCTTGGATTTCACCTTTAAGTCTGAGCGATTGGTTTTTGAACCAGGAGAAATTACAAAATGGATCTCATTTAATATTCTTGATGACAATATTCCTGAAGGACCTGAACACTTCTTCATAAACATTCTTAAAGTAGAGCTTCAGTCAGACAGGTAAGTAATCATGTGACAATATGGCACTACTTTAAAATTGAGAGATTGCCTTTTAATATCCGTCGAATATGTCAGGGGAATGTTGGAATTCTATTACCACTTACAAGTTTTGGGGAAATAACATTTTAAGCCATCAAACTTCAGTGAATTTATACATTAATAGCATACATCTGGCAGCTCTTGCAATCATACTTACTAAATTGAATCAATGTAAATGATTTTCATCTAAGATATGATTTTTTTTCCATTTCCAGAGCAGTCAAAATGCCATTTCAGGACTCTATTGTATTTGCCTTTCAATTAAGTCAAAAGGATTCAGTTGTTTGTTCTTACAGAAAGCTAAGGGAGCAGGTTGTAGAGTTTTGCTTGGGCACTAACTTTCACAGTTTCCAGTAGATGGATTAATTTGTCTTCAATTTTTGGACTTTGGAAGATTTCATGTTACCTGCTTAAAACGAATGTTCATGCCAAGCAGAAGCTTGATTCTTTGAAAGCAATCATTCAAAAGGCTAAAAAGGCGGAGGTTAGAGATGACAAGCGTGAGGCAGAATTGCACTAAACCAGTTGTTAGACCATGAATGAGAAGTGATTACAGTGACATACAAATTCCACCTTTCAGGAGTGTCTTGTTGCCATTTTAAAGGCAACAGCATTCATGCACAATTAGTTTATTAAGAAAGAAGCTAAAAGAAAACTATAGTTGTATTGTTGGTTGCAGGATATCCACCTTCACCTTCATTCAGGGCATGAATCATGTAAAGACATATTTTGAAAGCTTCGTTCACCTCATTGCATGGAGAAATAGTTATTCACAATGCTTAAGGCTTTTCTTTGAATTCTTACTGTAGTGGGCTGTGTCCATATAGAAGAATACACTTTTTGAAAGGCAGATCCCAGAAAGAGTTGAACTAATTCCGAGTTGAAATTTTTTGTTCTCTCCTAGAATATTTCAATGACATGGCTTTAGTGTTGTTTTTGATCCAACTTCGGTTCCTTCCCTGTCCAGAGACTTCCTCCGCTGGTTTCCTAGCTTAGCTGTTGAACACAGGATCAACCAGTAGTGTTTCCACAGAATTGATTGCATGAATTACTATGGAACCTCTTTCAGTGTAATAATTGATTCTGAGAACTATCACTATTTCAAAATTTAAAGTCCCTCCAGACATTGCGTCCACAACCTTAAGAATATCCAAGCATAAGAAGTCGGAGCTGAAAAAGGAACTCCCTCCCTCAATCCCTCCCTCACTCATTTGCTCAGTCGAATCTGCCCATCCAAATGAACATGCTGACAACAGGCTAAACAGGATCAGGAAATAGTTTTCTTGAGACAAAATCCAGGGATTTAGGGTAGAGAGGTATTGGATAACTGACAGAGTTGCAACCCAATTTGGAAGGAACAGAGTGTGAGTGTCATTGGATGCCTCTGATATGCAGACAGTACCTCCTGACTAAAATGCCTGCCCCCACTTTCTTTCCACCTATTCAGAGAGGGCAACAAAATCCTTTCAGAAACATTCTTTGCATTCTGGCTGCCTGCTTTTACCCAGTGTTTTATATCAGTCAAGACAGAGTATAAACCTGTGAGTTTGAGTAAGGTAATGAATCCTAAGGGTCACTCTCTATTTACAAAATCTAGTATTGTTTTTGCAATTAAGTTGTAATTTCAAACAGGCATGGGCAAGATTCGATATTTTCTAATCAACCTGTTCAGAGATGTGATTACACACTACTGCAAAGGTGGTATACTTGAACCAGACCTCCTGGCTCAGTGGTCAGGGCATTTGGGTAGGATTAAATGAGCTCAATGCTGGAGAGCAAATTGGCTTAGCTAATTAGGAAACTGGTCTAATAATTAACTGCTTTAATACAATCCTGTAAGTGCTGGGGAGTTCACATATCTAAAGCTCATTACTATAAATATGGAAGATTAGAATGCAGTTTGTCATGGAAGAGTGCAAACCTAAGAGATTGCTAGTAGGGAATTTGTTTAGGAGTGGAGGGAGGTGGTCTTTTCTTTTTCTAATGTATTCAGGCTTCAGGAAAGCAGTCAAGTGTTAAAAAGCTGCATGAGGTGCTACAGAGAGGCAGTGGCAGTTCAAATGTCCGAATCCCCTCATCCCAAAACATGTTCAAATTAAATAAAAGGAAACATCGTAGAGAAACAAGTACAGCATTTAAAAGACATCTGGATGGGTATATGAATCGGAAAGGTTTAGAGGGAAGTGGGCCAAATGCTGGCAAATGGGACTAGATTAATTTAGCATATCTGGTCAGCATGGATGAGTTGGACTGAAGGGTCTGTTTCCGTGCTGTACATGTCTATGACTAAACAGGCAAGTTGATTGTTGAGTATTTGCTCATTTGCATTGTCTTTTAAAGCTAAAACATCCATTAGTAATTGTAAGGTTTCACTAGGATTAATAATGTTTGAATTTACAAACAATTAATTAGGACATAATAAAAGGGCAGGGCAGGTAACATGTTGTGACTGCAGGATTTGGGAACTCTTGGATGCTAATGTGTATTCTTAACTCAGAGTTTTGAGCTGGAGGATGAGTTACAGACAATGATATAGCAGGAAGTAGGAAAATGCCCTGGATTTTTTTATTCCAGGAGATGGTCGCAACTGTTTGTATACAATCTTCTCTTTCCATGCTTTATGACTCTGACTATTTGATCAGTGATCAGGGTTAGGTGGGTTGTGAATGACATTGGTATGGCAACTCAGGGGGTGAAGGAGCCTTAACCTTTGCAATTATCTGCCAGTTTTGAAGTAGTTTCCATTTGCTTGGATGAGAGTATAGGCTGAAGGATTGATGAGCAAATTGACCATGGACACCATGGGACAAGAAGCCATTCACATGTGAGTAGCTGAGAAGGGAATGTAGTGGTAGGGAACGGGATTGACCGTGTTCTCTGCAGCAAAGATTGAGAGCCCTCAAGCTGCATGGAATGGGAAGGATCGAGTTGTCATTTAGAAATATCAATCTCCAAGGCAAGACGTGGAAAGAGTTTCTACATAGATAGTAAAGACGTAAGCACCACATCAAATGCAGAAAATACTAAGATGGGGGTAAAAGGCATCAAAGCTGGGAAAATCTAATTCAAGAATCAGACTAGGTAAGATAAGTGAATTAATATGGGAAATTAATATACAGATCTTGACCTTAAAGGATTGAGGGTACAGATCCAAGTACAAGTTAACAGATACAGCTTGAGGTTACAAAAATAATAAAAGGACATAGCTGAAGGTTCTATATTTAGCACAAAACAAAATGAACTGATAAATGTAAAGCAATAAAGGAATCATAATCTAATTGCCATTACAGAGACATGGCTGTAGGAAGAGTTGGATAATGACTTGAATATTGAAGAGTCCATGTCATTCAGGAAGGACAGAATACTTGGAAAGGATGGAGGGTGGGTATTAATTAAACTTGGAATTAGCACAATAAGAGGGATGATCTATATTTGGCAAACAGGATGCAGAGGCAGTTTGGGTAGAAATGAAAACAACAAAAGCCCAAGGTTAGTTGTAGGAGTGAAATGTAGACTCCTAACAGTAACCACACAATAATCTGAAGTATATAGGAAGAAACAATGAGTTTGACAGAAAGATAAATGATAATTGTGTGGATTTTTAAACTTCACAGACTGGAAAATCTAGATGGACCAAGTTAGCCCTACAACGGGAGTTCATAAAATGTTTTTGATATAGTTTCTTTGAATAGCCAACCAAAAAGAAGGCCATACTAGATCTTGATATTGTGTAATAAGTTGAGATTAATTAATGATCTCATAGTGAACATGCCCCTGGATTGCAATTATAACAATTAAAGTTTACATTCAGTTGCGAGAGAAAGAAATGGATCGAAAGCTACTATATTAACCTGAGATAAGGGTAATTATGAAGTCACAAAAGCAGAGCTAGATAAAGTGAATTGGCAAATTAGGTTAAAGGATAGGTCAGTAGATTTGCAATGGGAGGCATTAAAAATTATATTTCTGAATAAACTGTAGATCTTTTCCAATGGGAAATAGAAATCCAAGGGGATGACCCACCTTCTGTGGTTAACCAAAGCAGTTATAGGTAGAATCAAACTTAAAGTAAAAGCATATAATTCTGTGAGGATGGCTGACAGGTCGGAATATTGGATGGAATATAAAAGCTAACAAGATTGTGGGTGGCATGGTGGCACAGTGGTTAGCACTGCTGCCTCACAACGCCAGAGACCCGGGTTCAATTCCCGCCTCAGGCGACTGACATTCTCCCCGTGTCAGCATGGGTTTCCTCTGGGTGCTCCGGTTTCCTCCCACAGACACAAAGATGTGCAGGTCAGGTGAGTTGGTATGGGTGGGTTGCGCTTCGGCGGGGCGGTGTGGACTTGTTGGGCCCACACTGTAATGTAATCTAATCTAAAAAGATTGCGAAGGAGGGGAAAATATCAGACTATGAGAGAATAGGAATATAAAAAGAAAGTAAGTGTTTCAATGGACATTTATAAAGGAAAAGAGTTAACAGAGTGAACATTAGTCCCATAGAGACTGGGGAATTAGTGGAAAGTAAGGAGATGGCAGATGAATTAGACAGGTTTTGTCCATTGATTTTCACCATGCAAGTAACATCACAGAAATAACTGTAAATCAGGATATCTAATGAAGGAAGGAACGCCAGAAATGAACAATCATTGGGGAAGTGGTACTGAAGAGGGAAGGAGCCAGAAAGCAAGGCCAGTTAACTTAACATCTGCCATAGGGAAGAATTTTCAAGCTTTTCTTAAAAAATGTTATAGCAGTAGAATTAAAAAAAAACACAAGGTAATGAGGCAGAGTCAGCATGATTCTCTAAAAGGAAAGATGTGTTTAATTAATTTATTGGAGTTCTTTGAGGAAGTAAGATATGAAGGTGAACAAGTGGATGTAGTTCAGTTGGGATTTCCAGAATGAATGGTGATCCATTTCCTAATGTTTCAAATCAAAGGTTACTGCAGAAAAATAAAGGTCATGGTATGGGGGTAAAATATTGGCGTGGATATGAATCAGTTAGCTAACAGGAAGCAGAGTGGGCATAAATGGGTTTGATGAGATGTAATGAATGATGTGCCACAAGGGTCAGTTTCTATATATGACTTGGACAAAGGCTGATAACATAAAGATAAGTTGGCTAAGTACATTGTAAAGATGACTCCGGATACTCCAAAAGGATACAAGTCATGTAAGTGAGTAGGCAAAGATCTGGAAAATGGAGTATGATATGGGAAGGAGTTCATTTTGTTAAGGACAATAAAAAATAAAACATTTTATTGAAGTGGCGAGAGATTGCAGAACTTTAAGATGCAAAGAGTCTGGGTGTACTAATGCACAAGATTAGTATGCAGGTACAGTAATTAATTAAGAATGCTGATCAAATGTTATTTGTGATTGCCAGAGCAATTGAATACAAAAATTAGGAGGTTAGTCTTTAGTGATACAGAACATTCACAAGACCACACCTGGAATGTTGAGTGTGGAATTAGTTTATAAATGCATTAGAAATAGTTCATAAAAATTATATGGACTACTACCTTATGAAAATCTCTTCCAAGAATAAGTTGAATAGGCTAGATTTGGAGTTTAGGAAAGTAAAATGTCACTTGCTGAGTATGTGTGGAAAGCATGTTTCTTCTTGTGGGAGAATCTAAAACTAGGGTTCACTGTATAAAGATATGGATCATCAATTTAATACACAGTTGAGGAGACTTTTTTTTCCTGAGGATCAGGAGTGTTGACAATTCTTCCTGAAAAGGTGGAAGAAGCAAAAGCAAACATAGACTGCTAGGAATAGATAGAAGGTGAGTGATCAGATCAGCCATGATCTTGTTGAATACAGAATAGGTTTGAAAAGCTGAGTGGCCAACTTCTGCTCCTAAATCAGATACTCATGAGGAAGCATTTAATTACTGATGAATTGAACAGTTAAGAATATCAATATGCTCAAGTACTAATGGGCAATTTTAAATTGCGAAATGCTTCAAAGGTGGGTGGAAAGGAGGTGAGCAGTGTAGCTGACATATGTCCCATCCTCCTAAAAACATGCCTGGATGTGGGAGATTAAATGGGGCTGTGTGAACCTGGATTACACCTCTTCCCAACCTACCTCTTGCAAAAATGCCATCCCGTATTCCCAATTCCTCCGCCTCTGCCATATCTGCTCCCAGGAGGACCAGTTCCACCACAGAACACACCAGATGGCCTCCTTCTTTAGAAACCACAATTTCCCTTCCCACGTGGTTAAAGATGCCCTCCAACGCATCTCCTCCACATCCTGCACCTCTGCCCTCAGACCCCACCCCTCCACCTGTAACAAGGATAGAACATCCCTGGTGCTCACCTTCCACCCTACCAACCTTCGCATAAACCAAATCATCTGCCGACATTTCCGCCACCTTCAAAAAGACCCCACCACCAGGGATATATTTCCCTCCCCAATCCTTTCTGCCTTCCGCAAAGACCGTTCCCTCCATGACTACCTGGTCAGGTCCACGCCCCCCCTACAACCCACTCTCCCATCCTGGCACCTTCCCCTGCCACCACAGGAACTGTAAAACCTGCACCCACACCTCCTCCCTCACCTCTATCCAAGGCCTAAAGGAGCCTTCCACATCCATCAAAGTTTTACCTGCACATCCACTAATATCATTTATTGTATCCGTTGCTCCCGATGTGGTCTCCTCTAAATTGGGGAGACTGGACGCCTCCTAGCAGAGCGCTTTAGGGAACATCTCCGGGATACCTGCACCAATCAACCACACCACCCCGTGGCCCAACATTTCAACTCCCCCTCCCACTCTGCCGAGGACATGGAGGTCCTGGGCCTCCTTCACCACTGCTCCCTCACCACCAGACGCCTGGAGGAAGAACGCCTCATCTTCCACCTTGGAACACTTCAACCCCAGGGCATCACTGTGGACTTCAACAGTTTCCTCATTTCCCCTTCCCCCACCTCACCCTAGTTCCAAACTTCCAGCTCAGCACTGTCCCCATGACTTGTCCGGACTTGTCCTACCTGCCTATCTCCTTTTCCACCTATCCACTCCACCCTCTCCTACCTGACCTATCACCTTCATCCACTCCCCCACTCACCCTATTGTACTCTATGCTGCTTTCTCCCCACCCCCACCCTCCTCTAGCTTATCTCTCCACGCTTCAGGCTCTCTGCCTTTATTCCTGATGAAGGGCTTTTGCTGCTCCTTGGATGCTGCCTGAACTGCTGTGCTCTTCCAGCACCACTAATCCAGAATGTGGGAGATTAAATACGGTCCCCTGAGGGACCAAACATCTGTCTATTTTAGCCTTAAATACATTCAAAGACGAAGTATATATAACCCTCTGAAGAGAATTTCAATGACTCAATGGTTTGAGTGAAGCACTTTCTGTTAATCACAGTCCTAAAAGATCAGCTCTCACTCCTGAAACTGTGCCCCAGTAGTTTTTATGATCTGTGGAAGGTTTCAGAGTTAGAATCCGTGAGAATGTTTATTTTTCCTTGTGGTTAATTGCTTCACAATTACAAAATGTTTGATAATGTGGCTTCAGTCTGTGCAGTTAAGGGCATATTTTATGATTGTAGTGGGAATCTACGATCTGTTGATTGAGGAATTGCACATAGTCTTCATCTCCATTTTGTCATTGTCTACAGGCTGTTATAATACAGTACCAGCACAAAAATTTGATTGCAGAAAATAAATGCATTCACCCTTTCTCTGACAAAGTCGTGACTGAAGGAATTATTTGTTACCTTTTAATGTGTTATTCTAGTAATTATTTTTCTCTGTCAAGTGAGTCATTTTAACTTCAGTCGTAAGAATACAAGTTTATTTGGGATGTTTTGTCAATCAGTCTCAAGCTGAATGTTTTATGGTATGCAATTGTAATTGACCTGAGGATTATGTTAATGAATGAGCATTGTACATAGGTGCAGCAAAGCAAACGTTGGCTACACATTTGTCAATGCATGCTGAATTTGTCTAAGTTCATATAAAATTTTCCCTCATTTTGCAAAAGAATGTTGAGTTATACAGTAATTCTCTGTCTTTAAGTTTGTGACTTCCAGGCACTTTTTATTCATGGAAACACTAGAACACTCAGAAGCATTCTCTGTTTTTCCATGATGTATGGCTGGAATGAGTTCATAATCACTAATCAGAAAGATTTCAATCACTGCCTTTCACCACACCCCTCCCCCCAAAATAAAATCTGCTACCTTTTAGACTTCAAAATACCAGGTTTTGTAAAAGTAGAGTTGGGACCGACCTTTATACCTTATAATGAAAATTTCTGTACAGAGATACCAACAGGCAAATCTTAACCACAATTTCAGTCTGCTTCTATTTGTAGGGACTCAAATTAATCCTGAAATAATGTCCACCACCTGAATATAATTAAATACTTAGCTTACACCATCATCCTCACTTAATGTGTATGTCTTAATGCAGGTTAAATATTTTGGACAATTTCAGATCTCAGATCCTACCATCCACTCACTCTCGGGGGGGAGTTCAGAAGGTTCTGCTGGTTGGTGAAGCTCACCAGTAACAGTACAGACCAGTTAAAGTTAACTCTTTTATTTCTCGAATACAAAACTTTTATAGTTGCATCCTGTCTTGCTAATATTTGTTGGTGAAGCCAAGCAATTGTGATATACGACCAACAAAAAACTCATCAAATATTGATTAAAGCAGTGGATTGCACTCTCAAAGTCACTATTTATATACTATGTGGTACATGATTAGACGTCACCATTGATCATTTTTTGTCATTAGATTTTTATGTATTTATTACACTGCTAAGAATAATAGACATCTAGAAAAGTAAATTTCTTATTTCAAGATATATTTCTGATTCAGCTAACAAACCTTTCTTATCTAATACACTGAGGTTCATATTGATGTTTGCATTATAATGATTCATGTGTACATTTTTTTTAGCAGTAATCCCTGAACAGCATTTAAAAGCTGGATTTTATACTTTTTCCTTCCTGGCAGCATGAAATTAGGCAACTTTGTGAGGAAGCCTGCTCCAAATTTAACCCCGTGATTTAAC
The DNA here is from genome assembly GCF_020745735.1 of Hemiscyllium ocellatum. Lineage (NCBI taxonomy): Eukaryota > Metazoa > Chordata > Chondrichthyes > Orectolobiformes > Hemiscylliidae > Hemiscyllium > Hemiscyllium ocellatum. Next base: position 52,048,052 of record NC_083402.1, read on the forward strand.
AGGCCCACCCCAAACTGCCCTATCAATCTTCACAGTGCCCAGCAGTGGGAGCTCCTTTAGCTGAATATCCACGCTGCATTCCTCTTCAGGACTGCAAACAGGCTCGGCAGTACCCACCACTTCCAGTATTGCTGCTGTAATAGAAGAGCATCTGGTCAACTGCACTACTTCTCTGAAGGGACAGAACTCCTCCCTGAAACCAATTAATACTCTAAGGCTGTTTAATGATTGTAGGGCAAGCCCAAAGCTGTTCTTTCACTCCTTTGTCCAAGAATGCACCACGATCTCTTCCCTGAAGAGTGCCATTTATATAGCTTATTACCACATAGCATCGACAAAAGACCATAACATCTACAAATATATCAACTGATCTCAGCTGAGCATGTCATTGTTGATCAGTTTCATAGAATCCCTACAGTGTGGAAACAGGCCTGTAAGCCCAATAAGTCCACAATGACTCTGGAAGAGGAATCCACCCAGATTCATTCCTCCTACCCTATATTTCCCAATGACTAATGCACCTAACCTACACATCCCTGAACACTTTGGCTATTTAACATGGCCAATTCACCTAAACTGCACATCTTTGGACTGTGGGAGGAAACTGGAGCACTTGGAGGAAACCCACACAGACGTGGGGAGAATGTGCAAACACCACACAGACAGTCACTTGAGGCTGGAATCAAATTTGAGTCCATGGTGCTGTGAGACAGCCGTGCTAACCACTGAACCACCATGTCGCCCACACATAGTCCAAATAACCTATCAGTTGAGTGTAGTTCTAGCATCCTGAAAACAATATCTGAATGATAAAACCATGCGCATTTGGCTAGTTTAGTTTCAGACTCCTTTTGAAATGTGGTCGTCCACCCATTCCCCCAAAAAATCAGAACTTTAAATTAAACAAAATGCTGTAAATTCAGGATGCAATATTGCATTTTTAAAAAACTTTTAATTAAAAGCCCAATTCAGAAGACTCAAAACTACAAAATATTGGGGAAGACTTTAATTCTACTTGCCTGTCCAAAACCAGGCAAGTTATAATTGCCAAGTCGCTTCCCTGTTTCAAACTGGACATAAACAGTGTGCTTCTAATTTTTGATTTTGGGGTTTTTGTTACGCTTAGAGTCATGGAGATGTACAGCACAGAAAAAGGCCCTTCAGCTCATCAGTCACCGAAATCATCTAAGTCAATTTTCCAGGACTTGGCCCATGGCCTTATTTAGATGAAGAACTTTTACCTGAAAGGTCAATTTTCCTGCTCCTCGGATGCTGCCTGTCCTGCTGTGCTTTTCCAGCACCACACCCTCGACTCTAATCTCCAGCATCTGCAGTACCCACCTCCACCATGGCCTTATTTGCCTTGGCATTGCAAGTGTAAACCTAGACACTTCTTAAAAACTGTGACTTTCTGCTACTACCACTCTTAGAGGTATTGATTCCAGATTCTCACTATCCTCTAGGTGAAAAGGTTTTTTCTTCCTACATCCTCTAAATCATCTGCCCCTTACCTTAAATCTATGCTCCTTGGTTATTGATCCCTCTCTCAAGGGAAAAAGTTCTTCCTGTCCACCTTACCTATATCCCTCATCATTTTATACATCTCAATCATGACCCTCTCAATCTCCTCTGCTCTAAAGAAAACAACCCCAGTCTGTCCAACATCTCTTTATAACTCAAACTCCAGAAACCCCAGCAACATTCTGGTAAATCTCCTCTGCACCATCTCCAATGCTGCAATTCCCTTTGCTGTCAAAGCAGGCTTAATTAACTGGTAGCATCTGTGCATTTTAAGCTGATTTATTAAAAGGAAAAGATTGCATAAACTTGGCATCTCTCTTAATGTCAGGATGCCCCAAAGCATTTTACAGACAATGAAGTATTTTTGAAGTCTGGTCACTTTTGTAATGGAAGAAACATAACAAGCAATTTGTATGCAGCAAGCTTTCTCGAACAACAATGTGAAATGCTCCCAGATAAACTACTGATGAAAATGTTCTAAAATGGCTAAAAATAAATGGTGGAACTGAAAAAAAAACTTGAAAAAAAATTTAAATGTTTTAAAAATGCAAACATTGCTTCTGTTAGTTTTTAGTTCTAGTTCTTCCTTACTTTCCAATTTCCTTCTGTACTACCTTTTAATACTTCGTTTCTATTTTTACAGTCAAATTGAACATACAGCCTATCTATCTGAACCTTCTTCATGTCACAAATGTTAAAATACATTACTTGTTACATTTCTTCCCACTGGCACGCACCTTCCAAATGGCCTTTAGCTCAAAGCTAGCTCTGAAGTCTATTTTTACAGCTAATTCAGTTCCTCAGTTTTAAGCATGACATATAAGAATTAATCACACCAGAAAAAGAGCTGTCACTGTTTAAGCCTTAAGATTACTAGTCCAGCTGCATCATACTACACAGAAGGAAGCCATTCAACCCACAGTGATTGAACAAGCTCTTTGAAAGAGCACTCCAACTACCCTTGCTCTGCTGCTATCTCCTCATCGAACGACAATTTCACTTTATCAGTTATATACAGAGGAACCTCGATTATCCGACATTTGATTATCCAAATTTCAGATTATGCAGACAAGATTGCAAGGTCCCGATGCTTGGCTAAATTGTGTTATTCAGCATTCAATTATTCAAACATTCGATTATCCAAACAAAATACTCCCTGCAAGTGTCATTCGGATAATCGGGGTTCCTCTTCTCTTGAAAGTTACTATTCTGTTTTCAGATACTGTATTTGTGATCATCATAACTCACTCAGGACTAAGAGAAAATGATCTGTTTTTGTGCTTTCATCTGGCTTATAATAAATTGCAATTGATTACCCTTCTATGTTTCACCAGTTTTCATGATTTCACTGTTGGAGATCATGGCCTAAAGCCAGATCAACCTCCTGCATTGGGTAACATCACATCCATTAGGATAGTAATACAAGCAAATGATAATGCAGAAGGTATTATAGAGATCGAGCCACAATTCATTCATATAGAAGGTAAGCATCCCCTCCCCTCAATCCCTCAATGATGTATGAATGACAGTGAATGTGTATAAGCTCAGATTCTGCAAATTTCCAACAAAGCTATGTTGATGGAGATTTTAACTCCAAGAATTGGGGATACAATTTTACCACAAGCCACCTTAAATAGGGGCCACTATGTTTTATGTTATAAAATGTGCAATAAATTTTGAGGTGGAGAATTAATAGTGATTTAATCAGTTGAAGCTGATTTATAAAGCACTGTTGACAATAAAAATATATAGTAAAATACAATGTAATTAATTTTTCATTATAATCTCTGTACATATTTGATTCTGTATTGGACACTCAAAACATAGAGAAGTATTTAATTTATTAAGTGAGTTATATTATCTAACATGGAGAATATGAATGTAACAGAAAAAAGGGAAAAACAGTTTTTGAATTTAATGACAACGTACAATTGGATTATATTGTTAATTCCATCTTACTGCATGAGCACACCTATATCGCAAATCTTTGTGGTAGTAGTGAAAATTAGATAAAGTGACTACATAGCATTTAATTATCTGACCAAAATTAGGATTAACCATTATCAATCCTGTATTTGATTGTGCAGTTGAGGAGGACGTTGGGATACTTGGAATTCCTTTGATAAGAAAGTTGGGGACACATGGATTTGTCACAGCAGAGTTTGCTTCTCGAGCTATCACAGCAACTCCCAATGGAGTTGATTATAGTCTACCTAATGGTACAGTCACATTCTACCATGGACAAAAGCAGGCCTTTATCAATGTAACCATTATTGATGACATAGAAAGGTAAGAAAAATACTTGCTTAAGTATCAAAAGGTTAGTGTTTGAAACTGGCCATTAGACTAACTAACTGTTAAACTGACTCCTCTGAAATGTCCATCAAATTCATATAGAAGATTGTGCCAAACAGTAAGACCATAACATTGAAATAATATTGCAGAGAAAACATACGAATAATACTGCTCTGTGTGTACCCTATTCTCGCTTTAGGCAGAAAATACCATGGCAGATATGTTATCGTAGCATGGCAGTTCAGGCAGCATCCAAGGAGCAGTAAAATCGATGTTTCGGGCAAAAGCCCTTCATCAGGAATAAAAAAGCTTTTTTATTCCTGATGAAGGGCTTTTGCCTGAAACATCGATTTTACTGCTCCTCAGATGCTGCCTGAACTGCTGTGCTCTTCCAGCACCACTAATCCAGAATCTGGTTTCCAGCATCTGCAGTCATTGTTTTTACCTATGTTACCATAGCATTACTATTCAAGAAAACAAGTTAGATTTTACACCCTTCCAGGAATGAAATGGTAGCTGGCAGCTCTTAAGGTGATGGCATTCTCTCAGTGCTGCACAGAAATGTCAACCTAGATTTATATGTTTTAATTCTAGAAACATAATTTCTGACCTAGAATCAAGAGTAAACACTGATCTAATTGGCACTTAAATGGAAGGAGTATTTTACAAACATTCCTTCAAGATTAAGTGGTCCAAAGCATCATGATTGCCTGCTATTTTATACTTAATGCTGATAAAATGCTATTGGAAACTGCCTAGACCACTCGGTAACATGAGCAAATTAAAATTAAAGATGGTCAATAAATCTAAACCTTGTAAATTCTGGTTCTTTTTAAAGCTAATGGGACAGCAATTCATTTTTTTCTCAGATTTCCTAATAGATACATAAACTCTTAAAGTATAGGAGTTGGGAGGTCATGTTGCAGCTGTACAGGACACTGGTTAGGCCACTTTTGGAACTGCGTTCACTTCTGGTCTCTCTCCTACATGAAGCTTGATGGAAAAATTGAAAGGATGCAGAAGAAATTTAACACTGTTGCCAGGGTTGGAGGATTTGAGCGATAAATGGAAGAAGTATTTTACAAACAATCCTTCAAAATTAAGTGGTCCAAAGCATCATGATTACAGCATGGAAACAGGTGCTTCGGTCCAACTCGTCCATGATGACCAGATATCCCAAATTAATCTAGTCCCATTTGCGAGCACTTGGCCCTGTAAACATTTCCTATTCATATACCCATCTAGATGCCTTTTCAATGTCGTAATTGTGCCAGCATCCACCACTTCCTCTGGCAGCTCATTCCATACGTGCATCACCCTCTGTATGAAACATCTGTCTCTTAGATCCCTTTTTAAATCCTTCGCCACTCACCTTAAACCTATGCCCTCTAGTTTTGCACTTGTCCACCCCCTTGGCTATTCACCTTAGCCATGCCCCTCATGATTTTATAAACTTCTGTAACGTCACTCCCCAGGTTCCCAGACTACAGGGAAAACAGCCATAGTCTATTCAACCTCTCCCTATCACTGAAATCCTCCAATCCTGGCAACAGCGTTGTAAATTTCTTCTGCATCCTTTCAAGTTTTCCAACACGCTTCATGTAGGAGAGAGACCAGAAGTGAATGCAATATTCCACTAGTGGCCGAACCAGTGTCCTGTACAGCTGCAACATGACCTCCCAACTCCTATTCTCAATGCTGTGACCAATAAAAGCAAGTACACCAAATGCCTCCTTCACTATCATGTCTAACTGGGACTTCACTGTTAAGAAGCTCTGAACCTGTAGTCCAAGGTCCAAGTTCAGCAATGTTCCACAGGACCTTACCATTAAGTGCATTAGTCCTGTCCTGATTTGCCTTTCCAAAATGCAGCACCTCATATTTATCTAAACTAAACTCCATCTGCCACTCCTCTGTACATTGGTCCATCTGATCAAGATTCTGTTGTACTCTGAGGTAACCCTCTTCACTGTCCATTCCACCTCAACTTTTGGTGTCATCTGCAAACTTACTAACTATACCTCCTCTATTCATATCCAAATCATTTACATAAATGACAAAAAGAAGTGGACCCAGCATCAATCCTTGTGCCACACCATTGGTCACAGGCCTCCAGTCTGAGAAGTAGCCCTCCATCACTAGTCTCTGTCTTCTACCTTCCTGCCAGTTCTATATACAAATGGCTAGTTCTCCATGTATTCCATGAGTTGTAACCTTGCTAACCAGTCTACCATGAGGAACCTTGTTGAATGCCTTACTGAAGTTCATATGGATCACGTCCACTGCTCTACCTCCATCAGTCTTCTTTGTTGTTTTGTCAAAAAACTCAATCAAGTTAGTGAGACATGATTTCCCAGGCACAACGTCATATTGACTATCCCTAATCATTCCTTTACTTTCCAAAGTCATGTAAATCCTGTCCCTCAGGATTCCCTCCAACAACTTGCTCAGCACCGATGCCAGTCTCACTGGTCTATAGTTGCCTGGCTTTTCTTTACAACCTTTCTTAAATAGTGGCACTACATTAGCCAACCTCCAATTTTCCGGCACCTCAACTGTGACGATTGATGGTACAAATCTCCCAGCAAGGGTTTGAGAAATCACTTCCCTAGTTTCCCAAAGTATCCTAGAGTACACCTGATAAGGTCCCAGGAATTTATCTACCTTTATGTGTTTTAAGACATCCAGCACCACCACCTCTGAAATATGGACATTTTTCAAGATGTCACTATTTATTTCCCCAAGTTTTCTATCTTCCATATCCTTCTCCACAGTAAATACTGACACAAAATACTCATTTAGTATCTCACCCCATCTCCTGCATTCCACATATAGATGACCTTGCTGATCTTTTCTGTTGGTTCATCTTTATGTTCATTGACAACATTTCTTGTACAGTTTGAAACTTGATCAAACGTTGAAATTATTTGCCTGCAGTGAGCTTGAAGAGGAATTTGAGATTCAATTGATTGCAGTAACAGGAGGTGCAGTGCTTGGAACACAACTCACCACAAGAGTAACCATTCGTAAAAGTGACTCAATTGGTGGGACCATTCGATTCCTCAACCTAACCCATCTGGTCATCCCTAATCCCAATGTAACAGAAACATTAACACTGCTGCTGGAAAGGACTGGAGGATTTTCCGGGGATGTGCAAGTAGGTTTGAGCTTATCCCAGTCTAACAGTTTGGATATTCTTGATGAATGATTAATTACTGTGTTTCATTTCATTCATGAATCTTAGCCATGACACCCTTTGATTGACTTGTCATGTTCCCATGGCAACCAGTGATGGACAATAAACATGACTTTGCTAGTGTCACCATTTCCTCGGAATATCTGCAGTAAAATCCTTGATTTCTGACATGCAGTAGGATTCGATGATGTCACTCCAGAAATGCTAGTTATGAGGGAGGTGCAAGATGAGAAATGGAGTTTTCTGATCCCTGACATGGCAGTGGTGAGAAAATTGGGAAAATATGACAAGAATGAAAAAAATATGATTCTCAAAAGAGAAATGTCCTTTACTTTCATTCAAGTCTTAAGTAAAGACATCAGAATCTTGCCATTGAAGGGTGGCTATCTTACCTCCATCAATGTGCTGCTCATTAAACCTTTACTCGTGTTAGTTATGCACCACTTCCTATTCTCCTCTCCACCACAGAGAAATTAATTCTCAACATGAAAATCAGAGTGAAAAATTACTAGCTGCAGCTTGCCAAATGATTGTCTTGACCTTCATGTAATTACTTCTTAAGAACAATGTACCTGCATTTTCAATTATGGGACATGGCCAGCATTTGTTGTCCGTCCCTGGTGGCGATGAGCTGCCTGTTGAACCACTGTTTAGTATATTTACTACCATAGTGCTTTTAAGGAAAGAGTTCCAGGATTTTAACTATAACCCTCCACAGCTCCCAGGCCATTTTTGACACCATGTGAACCCTTTAATACTTGACTATAAAGCTCAGAAACTCCTACAATTTGCATACTTTTCCCATGTAGCTTTGTGCATGGGCAAAAACACAATTCGTGTGTCTACATGGGATATTTTTGCCCTTACGTAAGATGCATGTACATCTTATGGCTGTTAGCTTGCTTTCTTCTTCCTCACTTTACCTCTTACTTGGAGATATTTCTCTTAATTTACCTACTTCCCGTCGCTTTCTTAACAAACACTCAATGACTTACAGGTCACCAGCCTTCGTATGGCTTACATTGCATTCTTAATGCACAAGATCTTTCAAGGTCAGTTACAGTCTCTGTGGATTATGCTCTGTTTAGTGTAGAGGGAGAGACGGGCACTTATGACAATGGGGAACACTGAACATCTATTTATTAGTCAGGTGGAGGATTGCAAAGTCCTCAACATGGCACCATACTCTGTTGATGTCCAATGTACAGCATGTGCTAGTGGTTTATGCAGCATACAAATGTCATTTGGTTGAAACATATTCAGTGTGTATAAGTTAAAGGGAGCAGTTGGTCAGGGGGATGCTGTTAATGAAGGAACTGGTCCTACTTCACTCAAAAGAGTTTGTCACAGTCAGTCAGGCACCTAGTCCCACTAGAGTTTGGGTTGGACCATGGTGAGTCCTATAAATCATGTGCAAACAATCTGGGGATTACAAGTGGATCAATTGGGTTACTAATGAGACATCAGTCTGGGGGCTGGGTCAGTATTTCCCACAGCGAGAAAAAAGAAGAGATTTGATTGTAATGGAAGTGGATGATAGAGCAATTATTGATCATGCTTGAGCAGGCGAGATGGTGAAGTGTCATCATTGAGTCAGTAGGAAGTGCAGAAGGCAGGAAAGGTTAAAGACTGCGAGTTGGATAAGATCTGCTGACTGGACATGAAGAATGTAGTTGTCATCCCTGAGCCTTGTTGATCCGTTAATACAGTGACGGAGTTAGAGTGCTGGCCCTCTGTGTGTGCGGTAGCAAAGAGCAAGTGATGGCACTTCGGTTGTGCTGCACCAAAGGCCATTGACATTCTTTCTGCATTGTTGGCCGTTCCTTTTCACTCCTTTTCACTCAGGGCACCGAACTGACCAGGCTGCTATCTGTCCAGACTGGCTGGGTCTAATGCTCGGCAAAAGTGAGGGCTGCAGATGCTGGAAATCAGAGCCGAGATTAGAGTGGTGCTGGAAAAGCACAGCAGGTCAGGCATCATCCGAGGAGCATGAAAATTGACAATTCGAGCAAAAGCCCTTCATCAGGAATGAGGCTGGAAGCCTCCGGGGTGGAGAGATAAATAGGAGGGGGTGGGGCTGGGGAGAAGGTAGCTGAGAGTACAATAGGTGGATGAAGGTGATAGGTCGGAGAGGAGGGTGGATGAAGGGCTTTTGCCGGAAATGTCGATTTTCCTGCTCCTTGAATGCTGCCTGACCTGCTGTGCTTTTCCAACACCACTCTAATCTGGGTCTAATGATATGCGCTTCTTTGATGGTTTGCAGAGCAATGTAATGCCATACACTCCACACCATTGACTAGTTCCTCCAGGTTCCTGTCAGTGAAGCAGAGGCAGTTTGCTTTTCTTCTGGGCCATATGTTCAGTGATAAAGGTGAGCACTGCAGTTTGTGGGCCAGTTCCTGGCTTGTAGCGTCTGGAGTGGTGTACAGCTGGTGTTAAATATGATACCCGAGACATGTACATCAGAAGGTGAAACCAGTTCTGAGTACATCAACCTCACTGGCCTCATAACTCCCTGAGAATGGGCCCCAAGAGCTTGCTTGTATCATTGAGGAGAATAGTAGAAGACTACAAGACAAGCTTCACACTGGGACACTGCAGTCAGACACCACGAAGCGCATTAGCCAATGCACTTCAACACCAGGTGTTACTTTGTTTTTAAGGGATTTGAGGGGAGAGGGGAAGCAGCTGGGAGGCAAGGACTCCCTGACAGCTGGGCTTCACAGTAAAATTTCCACAAGTGAAAATAAGTCTGGCATCACAACTGGCATCGTGATTCTCATACCAGCTTTCAACAAAACATTGAGAATACAGAAATTTCAATGTATAGAAGACTCCAGTTGGTAGCATGGCAGATAATACAATGTTTGCTGCACCTTAAACAATTAATTATGAAACCAATCTACAATCTTTACTCTGTACAGTGTCTTGATTTAACAGCATTTCTGGTCATCTCACAATAGTAGGTAACAGAACCATGGCAAAATTTCATAGGGTATGCACTTGTTTGATACCAAACTTTTCACTATTTTTGTAAACTATAGACATTGAGAGATGTGATTCAGGTCTTAGAATTCAACTCCCTAATTGTATTAAGAGTTGAATTGGGTTATAGAGTTAGGATGACTGGGTAATACAAGTAATCAGAAATATCTCTTGTTACTGACCTCTGAAACAGGTGTCCAAAGTGTGCAGTGATTGTGCATACCCTTAATTTTCCAGTATGATGTTGGATAAGTTCCTGAGATCTTCAGCTTATTGGGATTTCAGCATTGTAGCAGAAACTCTGACAATAACAGTAAATGTTACCAAAACTTCAGCTGGTCAAAGATACAGATGCATTGGAGAGAAACTGGGGCATTGTGGATGGTAAGAATAGTGGGAACATTTAGATGATGTTGATTTATGAGAGAGAGATATCGTTGCTCAAGATGACAAATGACTAGTTGGAAACTCAATATTGAAGAAACAAGAGGTCACTAGGTCAGAGGCCTGTTGTGTAGACAATCGTTATTCTCCTTAAGATGTACTTTAATAGAGGTTTTTAAGATAATTTAAAGAGTTGATTGGATATAAAATTGTTCCCTTTGCTGGGGAAGTCCAGAACAAGATTGGAATGTAAAGCCAATCCAAAGTTGTTTTATTGTGCATTTCTTCACAAATTACAATAAAAATCTCGAACTTCCTCAATCAAAAAAATGTTGGAGTGTTAGACCAATGGTGCACACAAAATGGAGATGGCTAGATTTTTGTTAATGGTTTATTTGAGTGATGATGTTGAGTGAAGTTAATGGCAGAGAATTCAAATGAAATGGAGGAGTATAAACATAGTTTAAAACCATCATGGGAGATAAGGCATCTTTTGTGCAGTAAAAAAGAGACTTAATCTACAATGTTTTTAATAAGTTAGTTGTTTATTTCTGCACATAAATCCAAAATGAATTAGCCTAATCAAATGAAACAGTATGAAACAGTAGTCATTTATTACTTTGTGACTGGTGAGAGGTTTCATTCTTTCTTGGAAATTTGACATTATGCATGTTGCTTTTGATCATTACATCAAAGTAATAGTATAAAAAGTATATAAAAGATTCAGAGCTATGCTTCCAACAGATGAGGTCCACCTTCCTGCCACCTGTTCGTCTGAATGATAAATGCAAGCGGTCAGAATGTCAAATCATATTCCTGCTAAACTACCCTCCTCCTGAAGTAATGGATATTTCTGTGATGCTAGGAACTCACCATCTCATTTCTTTTCTTAGATAATTTGGAACATTCTGGGTCCAAACTCAGAAGCAATCTTGCCATCATCCAACCCAGACATAAGTGACCCCATCAATGGAACATTCTATTTTAGAGATGGCGAGACTGGAAATAGAGTCATTGAATTGAGTGTCTTGCCCCATGAAGAAATTGAAATACAAGAGACCTTCATCATCCAACTTATCCTGGACTTTGGTGAAGCAGAAATTGACCATAAGGCTGGAAAAGTGTTTTTAACGGTATGTGACTGAGATAAATAATGCTGTTTCAATTGTGGTGTGCATCCAAAATCCTATTTAATTAGCTGTTCTTTTAAATGTGCATTGCACTTAATATGATAAAGTCATGTGTTATCTGTGTGCTAACAACCGATAAATCATTCATTGAAATAGAGTTTTTGAATAATGTGGTCCCTTCCATTAAATCCTGGGGGCATATGTTTGTGGCATTGTTCTTTCAATCATATCTTTACTAAAAATGTATTTTCAGAAGCTTCATCCTTTAAAATTATTGTTGTTATCCTGAAACTATAACCCTAAGCAATATATTTTTGGCCACGTTTTATTCCTTCCCCACTGTTCTCCATTTCGGACATCCAAGGTGTATGTATCATCATGGAGAAGAACCAATGAACTGGCAGGTCCTGCTTCCCAGATACAATCATGATGTGATCGTGGCTGAGAGATAACACCCCCTCTAATGCCTTTTCCTCAGTTTCTGTAAGCACAAAACAGGTCTTCAGCACAGCTGGATGTTTGAGCTTCACAAAATTAGGGCTTGAAGCCACAGTCTGTGATACTTTGACAGTGATATTTTTGGTGCTGTCAGAAATGCTGCACCTAATGGGCTGCCACCTTGAAATAGCAAAAGTGAAATGATGAACAGAATTTTGTAATACGCAAACCGTATTTAAATTTGTTTTCATACAGTGTGATGATTTTGCTTTGGACTTGAATGTGAAATATTCCTGCATTTCTGAAACAAGAAAGGCTTTGCAATGACCAAAACTACTTTTCTAGAAGGACTGTCAATATTTTAAATTTCAACAATTATGATCCTTAGGTACAAAAAGTTGGAAATCCCAATGGAATAGTTCAGTTCACTGAGGAGTCATTGGACATGAAAACTTATCTGGAGCCATCTAGTCATGAAGAACTATTAAATATTACATTTTTTATTACAAGAACAAAAGGAAAAATTGGGAATGTGAAGGTAATGTTAACTTGCAGCATTATTTGTATTTTTGATTTATTCGAATACTTTCTCATTACATCTGGAAATTCTTTTGCAATTCTATTTTAAACAATGCCACATGTCAGCAGCTTGATTCAGTGAAAATTGAGGTTCCAGGCGATTGCTGGTCTTAGTTACTTGGACTCACTTCAGCGAAAATACCTGACTGTTTTCTCACTGTTCTGAATGAAGTTTTGAATTAGTCATAGAGTCATGGAGATGTACAGCACGGAAACAGACCCGGTCCAACCCGTCTATGCTGACCAGATATCCCAAGCCAAACTAATCCCACCTGCCAGCACCCTGCCCATATCCCTCCAAACCCTTCCTAATCATATATACATCCAGATGCCTTTTAAATGTTACAATTGTACTAGCCTCCACACTTCATCTGGCAGCTCATTCCATACATATCACTTTATCTGAAAAAGTTACCCATTAGGTCCCTTTTATATCTTTCCCCTCTCATCCTAAACCTATGCCCTCTAGTTCTGGACTCCCACACACTAGGGAAAAGACTGTCTATTTATCCTATCCATGCCCCTCATGATTTTATAAACTTCTATAATATCACCCCTCAGCCTCTGATGCTCCAGGGAAAACAGCCCCAACCTCTTCACCCTCTCCCGACAGCTCAAATCCTCAAATCCTGGCAACATCCTTGTAAATTTTTTCTGAACGCTTTCAAGTTTCACAACATCCTTTCAATAGGATGTGACTGAGATAAATAATGCTGTTTCAATTGTGGTTTGCATCCAAAATCCTATTTAATTGAGAATTGCATGACTATTCCAAAAGTGGCCTAACCAATGTCCTGTACAGCTGCAACATGACCTCACAACTACTGTACTCAATACTCTGACCAATAAAGGAAAGCATACCAAATGCCGTCTTCACTATTCTATCTACCTGTGACTCTACTTTCAAGGAGCAATGAATGTGCACTCTAAGGTCTCTTTGTTTAGCAACACTCCCTAGGTAAATTGCCCATAATGTTAGGTGGATTAGTCAGAGGGAAATGGGTTTGGGTGGGTTACTCTTCGGAGGGTTGGTATGGACTGGATGGGCTGAAGGACCTGTTTCCACACTGTAAGGAATCTAGTCTAATCTACTAAATAACAACTGTTCCAATATAGTAACAACCCATAAACACACCCTTGGCAAAGGCAAATTCAGTAAAATAGATTGTCCTGTTTGGAATTCTAGCAGCAGGAAGAGAACCCCAGCTTTTAGCTGTAACAGAGGGAGGAATAAAAGGTTTCACATCCAGCCTCAAGATTCCAGCAACTGCTGAAAGACGAAAATTGTGGTTCTGTGGAAATTGAGCCCACCCCTTTATACTGCCTCTGTTGCTCCAACGTTTTAAAAACAACAAAGCTAGCTGGGCTAAGAGCAGATAGCTCAGCTCAGTTTCAAGTTTACAACATTTGCTTTCAAAATAAAAAATGAGAGAACAATTCCTTCTTAAAGGCATATCTCATAATGTTAAACAATGGAAATGCAACGACAACAGCGCAGCAACAGCAAATGACAGAGACTGACAATACCCAGAGAAGGGAGATGCTCCAATTGAACAGTCAATAATAACATCTATGAATAGCAAAAAGAAAGCAGCATAATTTAAGAACTATTATGTCATGCATCTGCAGAGACAGAGTGCAGGAAAACCAATTACAAATGCATAAGACAGTTTTGTGCTTGATGAATAAGTTGGCTAACTCAAAATATAAATAACATGATCATTTTTTTGTGTTGTGTGAAAAGGGGAATGTTTATGATGAAGTGCACCATTATACCAATGAGCCTCCTGCTTTGCAGTAGTTCTATGATTTGCTATCATGAAGCATGGACTAGGGGAGTCCATCTTGCGGCCAGCTTTGGTAAAGTCTCAATACAGGGCAGACTGTGTCTTGAGATCTTGTAACAATACTCTCACCAAAACAAAGCAAACCCAGTTTTGAAATTTTCAGGTGACTAGTTTTCACCATTTTCTGTCGGGGTGGGAATGTTCTAGTTTCCACTCTGAAGAAGCTAAATAGTAAATCTAATATGACTTCTCTTGTCAATCATTATTTGATTACTTCTAACTAAATCATATCAATCAGTTTGTGTGTTGTCAAATCATTTTTCAATTTCATAGCCTCCTGAATTGGATGGAGTACTTGAGGACTATGTGGCATTTATAATTACATCTAAACAAAGAAAATAGACTACCATTAAATCCTCAAATATTACATAACCATGAAGTTTATGTCTTCAAATGTTAAATCATTTTATAGTATATATTTCTAATCAGTCTTTTCAAAGATGGTATTACAAAGCTCTGGAGCAGATGGAACTTGAACCAGGGCCTCCTGGCTCAAAGGTAGGGTCACCACCTCTGCAAGTGGAGCCCCTAAGCATTTTATTGTATACTTCCAATGTTTGGTAAACTAAGGAGCAACTGACTAGATTATGTTATCAGGAACAGGATTAGACTTTCCTTCAGTGCAGAGGAGAAGTTTGAAATACCTGACCTAATTTCTGTGTCTACTATTTTTCATGTGCTCTCCATAAGAATGTGGGTTGTGAACTCTCACTCAATAGTGGTGGTGCTAATAGCTCATATAGTTTCAGAACACACACAATTTTCAAAGGCTTGCTGGCTTCAGAATGTGACATGCTTCATATCCGGTCAAAAGGGTTGTGAAATTTGAAGGAAATATGTACTGGAGTTAAGAACTTTTTGACGGGTATATTTAAAAGATGCGTTGCTAATTTGGCATATTATTGTAGTGATTGTAATGACATCAGCCAGATGGATCTCATAGAATATGAGTTCCTTGATTAGGATTGTTAATGTGGTCCAGTCAAGAGGCCCTGGCTAACAGATACATAGAGGAATGTCAGACATTCTGAAAGCTGGCTCTGAAGGAGCTGGACCAGTGTCAAGGGCTCTCCAAGTGTAAGTAAAATGTGACTTGTTGATGGGAAACTGGCCTCTGAGGAGTTAATTCAGTCATGATTAGTTACTTTATGATAATTTAAGTACGATTTCCTTGTGGTGTGTCATGGTAGAACTTTGTTCTTAAAAGATGTGACTATTAAATTATCAGCATTTGAATTGGTCAGGTGCATGAGCATGGAAGAAGGGCTTTTTGTCATTCACATTTTAAGGTATTAGTTGGACCCTGCATTTCAGACATCAATTTGATTGACAGTTTAACTACCTTTCAGCTATTTGAAGCCATCAGCATATGTTTAGTACTTGAAAGGTTACTATTTATCCAGTTCTGGAGATTTTGTTTACACAGTATTATTTTTCAGATTTAATTTAGGAAGATCTCCTCAATTTTCCCTAAAATAGTTCTATAACATCTTTTTATTGATTGATATTTATGAAATCCAAATAATTCTTTAAATATTTAACCAGTTTTTGGAATCAAACAGGATTTTTTTGAAACTGAAGAGGTTTAGATGCAACACTCTTTTTGCGAAACGTATGTTGCTTTTAATTCAAATTAGTAATTGTCATTTCTTCTCTTTTGTTCTTAAGGTACATTGGTTGCTTCAGAGTGATTCTGATATGACAGGAGATTTTCTTGTGATCAATGGCACAGTCACTATCCTGGATTCGCAGCTGAATGCAGAAATAAATGTTCAGCTGTTAGCTGATGACATTCCGGAGTTAGATGAAGTTTATATAATGAGGCTAACTTCTGTAGAAGGTGGAGCTGATTTGAATGAGGGAAAAGACAATTCAAGATTTCTGGTTCCTGCAAATGATGACCCTTATGGCTTGTTTGCTGTCTACTCAGAAGGGCAAACTGTGATTGTTGAAAGTGACTTGAGTCGCTATTTTCAGATTAACATTACAAGACATGGTGGAACATTTCAAGATGTGATTGTGAAATATAAGCTCATGTTTCATGGACAAGATGGATTTTTGGGGAGTGTAGTGGTCGAAGATGGTGCTGGATTTGCTGTTGCCAGAGTGCCAATCTCAAATCAGGTGAGTGGGACAGCTTACATTCAGGTGAACAAAACCATCTGTGCTTAAGCATTGGTGAGGAAACCCATGCAGCTGCTTTACTGATTTAGGTGAACTTGAACTCGTCATAAGCATGAACAACGATGCAAATATTTTCATTTTCTGCTTTCATTTCCTGCTATCATGCTGAAGAAGCATGTAGGAATAGCAAGTGTTGAACCTTGCTCTATGTTTCCATCTGATTAGAAGATCCACATGAGCAAGATTGTAAAGAATGGCAATGATAAAGCACATTCTTTAGTTACACAGGTATGATAGAAATTTTGGAGTTATACAAGTAAGTGACAAAGTGATATATAAGTGTTTCTCAATCTATCACAGTCGCTGACTTCTTTCTCTACTTTCAATGGTGTGGTTGTTCTGGAGAAGCAATGTCACAGAAACACCTGCCTTGGGTTACTGACATGAATCCAAACATCCCACACTTTCCACTTAATCTCTACGGGGATGAATTGGGGCGAGGAAATCCTTATCCATATCCTTATCTTTGTTTTAAATTGCCTCCATGACATCTTCCATGCTTTGTTAACATTTTTAACTACATTTTGATGTCACTGATATAATTTTAAGAGTGGATGTTGGAGCAGAAATTCGATGTGAACTAACTAACTACACAAAGTAAATAGAGTCAGGAGAGATGGCAGAACATTGGTTCACAGTCGGGAGGCAGTTACTGAAGGAATCCACAACATTGACTCTGGATGCCATGAAGTATCATGGCAACAGGTCAAACATGGGCAAGATAACCTGCTGAATACCACATAAGCTCCACTTTGGCACTCCTCCCCAGATAAATAATTGATGTGCATGCTGCTGGTTAGACTATAATTTATTGCCCATGTCATGATTCCCAGCTGGTGTTATTTGAGCAAGTCAGATTTAACACTGAAAGGGCGCATGATAAATCATGTTTCTTTTGTTTTGCTTTAACAAAGTGGCCTCTTGCTGAACCAAATACTCGCAATTTTGCAGTGTGTTTTAACAATGAAACAAAGTTTTAGTAACAAAAAAAGTAAAAATAAACCATCTGTTTATAATATAAACAAATTTTCTTTTAGTCTTTGCTGAGATTCAGCCATTGCTGGCTAGGCCAGCATTTATTGTCCATCACTAATTGCCCAGAGGGCAGTTTAGGGCTAATCAACTTGCTGTCATCTGGAGTCAGATGTAGACCAAATCAGGTAAGGATGAAGTTTCCCTTGCCATGGTCATCGTTAGGTTTTTAATTCCAGATTTTTATCAAATTCAAATTCCACTATCTGTCATGGGGAGATCTGAACATTACCTGGATCACTGGGTTAATAGTGAAGTGATTATACCACCACACCAGCACCTTCACAGTATAATCCCAACACACTCCTTTGTACATTGGAAGGAAAAACAACAATTTTTATACCGTACTCAAAATACACTCTGGTACCCTACCCAAAACAAACTTTGTCTTGTCTCAGAAAGACCACTTGTACAGGACTCGAACCAACTGCTGACACCTCAGTAGATGTAAGTCACCTATGAGTCTAACATAACTAGAATTGCAGATATTTTCTTCTTTGAGCTGTTACGTGCTTGAACTTAAACAAACCCATCTTTTAAATAATCTTTTCAGGGTTTCTGGGACTAACACTAACTCTTTGCTCTGAAGTAAGCAAGTTCATTATAATTCCTTCCTTATCAGAAGCAATGCCCTGTACAGACATTTTCATCCAAGGACCTCACAGCTCTGCCCAAAATCAAACTAAAACAAAAAAAAATGCCATCTCCATACTATGGTTGTTTCAAATAAGCTTTAAAAAAAAGTTCCAAAAATCTCTCACCATTCAGGGTCTATGAAATCTACTGAAAACAAAAATCTTAGTGATGCATAAAAGCCCATTAACTCTAAAGCAAGCCCTCAACAATTGCCTTTTAAAAAAAAGTCAATGTGGCTACAGAAATACAACCAAGTTAATTATTAACTTCACCACACAGAAAACATGCTCCTCACTCAAGAACGAAAAGCCCATACTTAGAATAAATTGTTTAAATAAATATTATATATAAATCTCATAGTTTACATCATGCCCATCTCTGGTTGTCGTTGAGAATGTGGTGGTGAGCTACCTTCTTCTACTGCTACAGTCCATCATAGATTCACCCACAACGGCTTAAAGGAAGGAGTTCATGGAGTTTGACCCACTAACACTGAATGAATGGTAATATATTTATAAATAAGAACTGCAAGTGACTTGGAGGGAACGTGCAGGTCATAGTGTATCTATTTCCATTCGCTATCTAGATGGTAGTGGTTGTGGGTTTTGTAGGTACTGTAGATTGTACACACTGCTGCGTCTGACTGTGGATGTGGTGCCAATCAAGCATGTGACTTTGTCCTGGATGGCACCAAACTTCTTGCATGTTGTTAGAGGTGCACCCATCCAGGCAATTGAGGAGTTTTCTGTCATACTCCTGATTTGTGCCTTGTAGATGGTGGACAGTCTTTGAGGAATGTAAAGGTGAGTTACTCACTACAGGACTTTTGGCTTTTGACTATTCTTGTAGCCACAGTTTATAATTGGCTCATCTAGTTCAGCTTCTGGTGGATGATAATATCCAGACTTGGGGGGAGGGGGGGTGGATATCAGCAGTGGTGATGCAATTGAATGTCAAGAGGCAATGGTTAGATTCTCTCTTTTCAGGGATAGTCATTGGCTGGAACTTGTGTCGCATGAATGTGACTTGTAACTTGTCAGCTTAAACAAAGATGTTGTCCAGATCTTGCTGCATTTGAATATGAGGGAGTTATGAATGGCGCAATCATCAGGGAACATTCTCATTTCTGATCTTAAGATGGAAAGAAGGTCACTGAAGCAGCTGAAGATGACTGGCCTAGAAAATTACCCTGAGGAACATCCACAGAGATGTTCTGGAGCTGAGCTGACTATTGTCCAACAACTAAAAGCCTCTTCCTTTGTGCCAAGTATGACTCCAACCAGTGGAAATTGTTTTCACCCCCACCCTTTCCCCAATCCTCATTGACTCCAGTTTTGCTAGGGCTCCTTGATGTCACATATGGTCAAATGCAGCCTTGCTGTCAATGGTAGTCATCCTCCGCCCATTTCAGGAATTCAGCTCTTTTATGAGATTAGATTACTTAAAGTTTGGAAACAGGCCCCTCGGCCCAACAAGTCCACACCAACCCTCCGAAGAACAATCTACCTAGACCCATTCCCCTAAGTTTACCCCTTCACCTAACACTACGGGCAATTTAGCATGGCCAATTCACCTAGCCTGCACATTTTTGGACTGTGGGAGGAAACCAGAGCACCCAGAGGAAACCCACGCAGACACGGGGAGAATGTGCAAACTGAGGCGGGAACTGAACCTGGCTCTCTAGCGCTGTGAGGCAACAGTGCTAACCACTGTGCCACCGTGCCGCCCATTTTGTTCAGGTTTGAAATAAGGCCAGGAGCTGAATGCCTCTAGTAGATTCAGAATTGAGCCTCAGTGACCAGTTTATTGCAAAACAAATGCTGCTGATTAGTATTGTTGATGACCCCTTTCAGCACTCTCTTCATGTTTGAGAGTAGATTGATGCAATGATAATTAGTCGGGTTGGTTTTGCCCTGCTTTTTGTATACAGGACATCTCTGGACAATTTTCCACATTTTCAGGTGGATGCCAATCTTGTAGCTGTACCTTACTTCTGGCAAAACACAAGAAGTAATTCATAGATAACAAACTGTTCAAAGAAGCAAGACTGTAGTAGTTTACTCTTTATTTCACAACAAATGTGAGATTTTGATAGGAATCCAGGTCATGTCAGTTGGTGCTTCCACAGCAGCAAGACGAGTTGAATCATTGTCCAAAGATGTGTCTCAACAACTATGGCAGGATCTGAAGGACCTGTTTCTCACTGCAGTTTGGTGAATGCGTTGAAGCGACCAATACAATCCAGCTGATTGTCTTTGTAAAGATACTTTTTAAGGACATAGCTAACAAGGATTCTTGACTATTTTGCCCCTTAAAGGGTGAGGATATCTACAACAAATTCAAAAGTGTATATACTTGGAAATATATTCAAATCAAGAAACTGGTTCCATTGCAACTGATTGTGCACCAGTGATGCTTGGTACAAATACAGGCTTTGTGACATTTCACTGAAATGATCCTGGTTTCCCATCTTTTGTCAATTACCATTGTGTAATCCACCAGCAAGCTTTAATGAATCATGTTGGGTTATGGATTTTTCTTATGCAACAGAGGTTATTGTTAAAATTGTAAACTTCATTTGAGCAAGAGCCCTTCACTGTTACCTCTTTCAATTCTTACTTGTTGAACTTGATGCTGCTATGGTTAGCCATGTTGGTCAAGTTGAGGGAAGGTCATGTGACAATGTTTTGATCTGGTGCCTGAAATCTTTTCTCAAATCATGGAATGAAGGGAACATTAGCATGCAATGTTGTGAAGAAAATCCTAGCAAAACATCAAAGACAAAGAAAATTGGTTCCATGGAGAAAACTGCAGAAGTTAGCAGAAAAGTTCAACAGATGATTTCAGAAATTAGATGTGATGGAACAAATTGTAACATTTGTCTCAAGTCCATTTCTTCAAGTAGGCATTGGCGGATTGATGACTAAATTCCATCAGGTGTTTGATTTATTAAGCTATGGGGTCAATATGGAGATAAATACTATACAAAATTGAACTGAAATCAGATCAATGGACAGTGATTTTGGGGACTCATGATCAGAGAAAAACACCCACTCCCACCATCCTGTGTTTTTAAAGTGAAAGCTTACTTTGATCCCACATACCTCAGAAAGATGATATTCTCCCAATGAAGACAATCATGTGCAAGTGTAGCACTCACCTCACAGCTGATGGTCAGTATACAACTAGCAGTCTCAAAGTATAACCAAGACTTCAGGGCACTATCAGATCCTATGTAATCCCAAGTGTCATACTGAGACTTAGTGAGTAGAGGAAAAACATAAATAATTATATACTTAGTTTTAAATTTATATGGTTCTAAAAATAAACTGTTTGTTCTCTGTTTACTTAGTGGCAAATCCTGGGTTGCACGTAAGTTCAAAACGTGAGCTTAGTGTGTATATAAAGGTTGGAGACCACTCATCTAGAAGGGCAGGTGCTTCGGGAACATCACCACCTGCAAGTTCCACTCCAAGCCACTCACCATCCTGACTTGGAAACTTATCATCATTCCTTCAGTGTCATTGGGTCAAAGTCCTGTAATTCCCTCCCTAATGACATTGCACTTATACTAAGTGGCTTGCAGCAGTTCAAGCATGCAGCTCACCACCACTTGCTCAAGGGCAAATAGGAATGGGCAATAAATGCTGGCTCAGCAAGCGGTAGCCGCATTGCATTTAAAATAACTTTGCAATGCTGCATTGAAACATCCTGCAGCTTGACTCACATGTATGACTGCTGTGGTAAGACAGGGGAGTATTATTGATTAATGTCTGTCTACTTTGACATTCTAGACATTCCTTGGACTGGATTTTAATCCTTCTGTTGAATTAATAAATGTGAGTGTTTTGAGTGAAAGTCCTTCCATTCCTCCACGACTGTTCACTGGGAATAACTCTGCCATTATATTTGTTCCAGAAGAAGCAGCAAATTCTGAGGTAACTTACTTTTAACACCTATAATTTTGGATTGAAAATCCTACTGTTTGTTTGATCTTCCAACAACAAGGTATATCAGATGGCATTCATAATGTTTCAATTCATTTTCAATCTTGAATAAAGTAGAGCAACAGTGGCTTTGGGATACTTAAGTTATTTCACTGGAGGAAATTTGTGGAAGTCTCTTGTATTACTGGTTATTCAGCAAATTTATTGATGTGATTACATTAAACTTATTAAGCATTCAATATCTGATTATATCTGTTTATAGTTCATGATGTACTAGTAACTAAGTTGGATTTCAGCAGGATAATGTGTTGAATATTTATATCAATGCCTTTTTAATGAGCAAACTAATGCTTGTTCCAGTCTATATTGGAGCCAGTATTTTAAGAAAACCTGGATTGATGATCTGTACTTAGAAAGGTACCTACAGTTAACATTACGCAGAGAGCGTGAGGCCCAAAATTTCAATTTAAAGTTGAAACTGTGCCCATGTGTTGGGGTGTATGTTTCAATGTGTTATTGATTCACTTTGGTTCTTGCCTATTTCTTCCCCAAAATGTGGGAACTGCACTTAGAAATCTGTATCCTGATATTCTATGGTACAGATCATGTAATTTACTTGCTGCATTTTGAACTTGCTGCATCCTGAAGACAAAGTGATAGTCAATGTGCTCTGTTATTTAAGCCGACTCATGTCGTTATTGTGGTAGATTGCTAGGCTCTACATTGCTCAGGCAACCACTGTTACGTGTTGTTTGGGTGCATTTTGTGACATAGTATATTGCTGCCACTAAAAAAAACTCATTCAGTTTGTCACTAAAACAGTGGAGAGGAGTGGTTGATTGGTTAGAGGTTAAGTTATCACTTTGTTGATTCTAAAACCTTGTGTTTTTTTCCTTTGCTCTGTATATTGGAGAACTTTAATACTTGTCTGTGCAGTGTGAGTGAAAAAAAACTTACCTACCCATCATAGTATTGTGAACTTCAATTTATATATTCTAGTTTTGTTACCAGAGTTCAATCATTTTCCTTTTGCTCCAGCAGGCATGACTGAGGCTCCACTTACAGCATATATACAATTTGAGTCACACAATAGCTTGTGCTAAATCCAAACATAACATTTACAGTTTTAAGGAATACCACTTTGAGTTTAATTTCAACTTCCAATATGTTTCAAAAGGAGCCAGTAAATTTTATTCTGCCCATGTTAGATTGAGGCCACTGCAATTTTAAAACTGAGTTTTACTAACATGTCATGAGCGCAAAACATTGGTAGATCCTCCCCCCCCCCCCCCCCCCCCCACTCATCACCCACCACCACACACACACAGAGGAAAATCAGAAATTTTTGGCCATGTTATACAACATACAGTGCCAGTGAGATGCCAGGTATGTAGGAACTGGCAGACCGTAACAGTGCAGTGAACTTTGCAGGCAAAAGAAATTCATACAAAGATTTCTTTTTTCTGGCAGAGTTGTCATAGAGACTGTCCATTTCTGCTGTGCTCCCACTGACCATAGCATAACAGGGAACTATTGCTGCTTCATTTCCTTGCCAATGATGGCCCAGTCAATCTGTACAACCCTTCTTATATTTTATAAATTGATGTTCCTTTTCCAAATCAGATGACTTGTGTCATTGTCCTGATGAGTGCAAGACAAAAAGCTTTGACTTTCATCTCCTCTTAGCAATATGTACATCCTCTACCATGAAGCACTTCTCATGAAATGTCAGGCATTTCAGAGGAGCACCATAAAACAATTTACAATGCAGAACCCATGTGAGGAGATACCAGGCAGAATTTAATGCTCACCCAGTAATGATTTTGGAAGTGTGTTGGTATTTAATTGGGCAGGAGTATATTGCCTGGGTAGCCTGTTGCCACCTGCCTGTGACCCAATTAATTCTGGGATGGAGGATTTAGAGTCAGCCTTTTTGTCACATGGCAGTTGAGACTCTTGAGTAATCCTTCTACCAGTGCTATTGGTATTCAGCCTGGAATGGCTGGGAAATTCGGTACAGAGGCACTAGGAATGTAAACCCTATCATGTTTGCTTGTGGACTTCTGAGATGTCTCTTCTCCAAAGGCCTGATTAAGAGATCTTGCCTCATCATGTTAATGATAGTCTAATATATAATTGCTCATCAGGGGATGATTAACTCCCTGGGTTAGTTTGTTAGCCATAAGTTATGAAGCTGACATTTATTTTTTAAAAAAGGAACAAATATTTTGGCAATGAACTGATTTCTATATTGCAGCTTAAAGATCTATAGGCTAACTGGCAGATAGCTATCAGTTGTATAGTGCATAGAGTCCTTAAAGGTTAACTTTATGAAGGACGAGGCGCACACATGAAAGCATTCAGAAAAAGTCAGAGGTCCAGCTGGAAGCTACCTCACTGCCCTTATTGCGATCTCACTCCCTGTATTCCTGTGATCTCGGCACTTCCAACTCTCCATGCCCTTGGTGACCAGAAGCCTACCCATAGGAGTGAGTAGTGCTGCCTGTGGAGAATGTATGTCAATCTTTGGCCATCAAATCTTCAGTTGTGAGATTGGCAATCCCTCCCCCCCCCCCATCTTCTTCCCAACCAGCCCCCAAGATCCTCAATTCAGTGGACCCGAGAGGCACTTAATAATAGCAGGTCTCCTCAAAGGAGGCCATATTGATATCTCATCAGCTCTCCAGCCAATAGGTGAGAGCTCTATCACTGGGGTTAAATCCTGTCCACTATGTTACATGACTTGGTCAAAACATTAGCTTTTAAGGAGTGTTTTAAAAAGAGTGTTTCAGAGTTTGGGATCTTTTGCTCCTGATTGTCAGTTGGTGAAGGATGAAACCCAATTCAATTTTGTTCAGCGTACATTTATCCAGAGTGAAACATTGCTATTAAAAGCCTCTGAACTCAACCACACACCACTGTATACATGCAGAAGTAACCATATAATCAATGCCTTCCAGTTGGACATAGTTAAACCACAATTAGCATACAATAAACGCAGACTGTATTTGATTGAAGGCACAGTAGCCAGAAATAGAATGAATGAATAAATAAATAAGAGGAAGATATTAAAAGAAATTGAACTTGGGCAGAAATTAGATGATCACAGATATCTTGGAGGGTTGTAGGTCTGGAGGAGATAGGGAGGAATGAGGTTATTGAAAGATTTGAAAATCAGTGTAGATTAACAAGAACAAAGGAAACATAACTGTTGCCAGTTTAAAAACTGAACAGCAGAGTTTTGGAATACCTTATGTATGTACAACGGATAATATTCTATTCTAAGTAAATGAAAATATTGTCTCGAAGTTTGTTTAGACAATTCAATTTTTAACCAAATCATTCAGCTATTTATAACCTTCATTCATCTGTAACTAACCCATTTTGAATGCAGATTTACAAGAACAGGATTCCTTACTACATTTACAGATTAAGTCTTAATAACTGTGGGAGACCAGCAGAAGTTCAATGCAACAGTTAAGTCTAGAATTAATGAGTGTTTAGGCAGGAAAGGATTCTTGAAACTTGAAAGGATTCAGAAAAGATTTACAAGGATGTTGCCAGGATTGGAGGATTTGAGCTATAGGGAGCGGCTGAATAGGCTGGGACTGTTTTCCCTGGAGCATCAGAGGCTGAGGTTTACAAAATTATGAGGGGCATGGATAGGATAAATAGACAAAGTCTTTTCCCTGGGGTCGGGGAATCCAGAACTAGAGAGCATAGGCTTAGGGTGAGAGGGGAAAGATATAAAAGAGACTTAAGGGGCAACTTTTTCACACAGAGGGTGATATGGGTATGGAATAAGCTGCCAGTGTAAGTGGTAGAGGCTGGTACAATTGCAACATTTAAGAGGTATTTGGATGGGTATGTGACTAGGAAGGGTTTGGAGGGATATGGGCGGAGTGCTGGCAGGTGGGACTAGATTGGGTTAGGATATCTGGTCAGCGTGGACAGGTTGGACCGAAAGGTCTGTTTCTATGCTGCACATCTCTATGACTCGATGACTAAGATGTTAACAGCCAATCTCACAGATGATGAGATTAGAAGCTCATCTCCAAATCCGATATGACTTCAAGTGGATCAGTTAAATCTCCGTGTTACCAGGGCGAGGGATGCAGTGGATGCTTTGGGATGGAGCTTAGAGTTAGGGCAGTAAAAAATAGTTTCAATCTTTCCAACATTTAACTAGATAAAATGTGTACTGTTTTTCTACAAGACATCAGAGAAACTGTGATAATTTAAAAACAACGGAGTAATTGAGAGAAGTAATGTTGAGGCAGAGATGGGCATTATCAGCTGACATGTGAAAATAATGCTGTGTCTTCAGATCTAACTGAATGGCAACTTTTTATATAAGTGGTAATGCTGTCAGAGCAAAAAGAGAAGCCATTGCAAGTCATTCTCTGACTGTGATATGATACATAAAAATTGAACAAGGCAAGGGCAGTTCAACCTGACAGATAACTGTGGAAAGGCATTAAACGAGGATGGGATGGCCAGTCATATCAAAGGCTGTAGGAGCTCAATAGAAAGAAAGAAAAGTTTATCTTTGTTGCAGTCAACTTGCATGCTATCTGTGACTTACTGAGAAATGGATTGGTGCAGTGGTGGGAGCACAAACCTGATCGGAGGGATTTGGGTGTGGACAACCATTTGCAATATCAACTAACATTGTACCAAGAGGAGAAATTGAGAAGTTTTGTTGGAATTGAATGAAAAAGCAGGAGGTCATTTTGAAGTAAAACAGAGCTCAGAGTAGGCATGGAGTGAGACAGGAATGTATGATGTAGACCGAGATTTGTACACCTACACAATATAATTTATTTT
Organism: Hemiscyllium ocellatum; assembly: GCF_020745735.1. Classification (NCBI taxonomy): domain Eukaryota; kingdom Metazoa; phylum Chordata; class Chondrichthyes; order Orectolobiformes; family Hemiscylliidae; genus Hemiscyllium; species Hemiscyllium ocellatum. Next base: position 52,075,053 of record NC_083402.1, read on the forward strand.
AAATTTGGATGTAAATTAATGACATGGGTTTTTCTTTCTAAAGAGTTAATGATTAATGTGTAGGTATTTCTGTAGTCATGGTGATTTGTTTTGAAACAGCTTGATGGAGTGGATTGGGCATGAAGGTTTCTGTCATACAATTTTGGATTTTTTTAAGCTTAGAAAAAACATCTATAGCTAGAAAATAAAGTTATTTTTTAACTTTAGTTTCAGTTTGAAGCAGTGCAGCAGGAAAATGGTACCTTACAGCAAGAAATTTAGCATAAGATTCAGGCCAGAATTGTTTAAATGAAATCCTGACAAGGTTATTTGAAACTGAGAATGCTTAAACTCAGGTGTATGAAAGCTCTAGGAAAAGGCCATTTCTAAGCTGGGAGTTGAAATCACGCTTAAGTTAAACTTATCAATGTATTAGAGAAAGGGACTCTTTTCTGGTGTGGTGATGGTTTTTTTGAATCTGAATTCATATTTTTTGGGATTACAGAGGAACCTCGATTATCTGAACGACACAGGCGGGGGCATTTCATTCAGATAATCAATGCCGAATAACATAGTTAGCCTCATAGCAAAACCTTGCTATCTTGTTCAGATGGTCTGAAGTTCGGTTAATCAAATGCTGGATAATAGAGGTTCCTTTGTAATGGTATTAAATCTAATAATGTGTGCTTCAAAACCTCTAAATTGATCAAATGTATAAATAGTTTGTATGGATTTATTTTGCCTTCATTTTTGTTATGAGATCATCTGTTGTATTGTTAAAATCAAATCTACAAAATCAAGAGCATAAGTTTCAGTGAGGCAGAAACCTCATTAAAACCAAAACAAAACCAAATATGATTTATCAATCCAGATTTCAGTCTGGAAGCTGACTTGCACAGTAATAACATCAGGTGGGAACATAACCAGTGAAATTAAGTTGTGAATTTGAGGCTGGGGAAGTAGAGCAGAATGAAAGTTTGCCTCATGGAGTAGTAGAAGGGAGAGCATGGCAGGGTCAGCTGATGAAGTAACCTTGATTTTACAAATATATTGATAAGATCCTCCCACTTTTTTTATTGGAAGGTGAGGATAGAGTGGATTAAGAATAAGGTTGCATTAGACAGAAGAAGGTGGATGTAATATTTGACTTAGCAAGATGATACAAAATTGGTGGTGTAGTGGACAGCGAAGAAGGTTACCTTAATGTATATGGGACCATATGGGCTGAGGAGTGGCACATGGAATTTAATTTAGATAAATGTGAGGTGCTGCATTTTGGTAGGGCAAATCAGGGCAGGACTTATACTATGTTGACGAACAAAGAGACCTTGGGGTGCAGGTTCATAATTCGCTGAAAGTGGAGTCACAGGTAAACAGGCTGCACTTGTCTTTATTGATCAGTGCATTGAGTATAGGAGTTGGGACGTCATGGTGCGGCTGTAGGGGATGTTGGTTCGACCACTTTTGGAATATTGCTGGTCCCTCTGCTTTCCCCCAGGAAAGATGTGAAATTTGAGAGCATACAGAAAGGATTTGCAAGGATGTTGCCAGGGTTGGAGGATTTGAGCCACAGGAAGAGACTGAATAGTTAGAGGCTATTTTCCCTGGAGCAACAGACACTGAGGGGTGACCTTACAGAAGTTTATAAAATTATGAGGGGCATGGATATGATGAAAAGTCAAGGTCTTTTCCCCAGTGTAGAGGACAGAGTTTAAGGTGAGACGGGAAAGATTTAAAAGGGATCTAAGCGGTAACTTGATAATGCAGAATGTGGTGCGTTTATAGAATGAGCTGCCAGAGGATGTGGTGGAGCCTGAGAGAATTACAACATTTAAAAGGTATTTGGATGGGTAAATGAATAGGAAGGGTTTATAGGGCTATGAGCCAAATTCTGGCAAATGGGACTAGAATAATGTAGAGCATGGACGAGTTCGACTGAAGGGTCTGTTTCCATGCTGTAAATCTCAATGGCTCCATAGTACAGTGAAAAGCAGCTGTAGCAACTGAGAGCAAGATGTGACATTGATCTTGGAGTTCATCCAGATTTGGCAGTAGCTGATTAAACCGTGTGTCTACTATATCCATTTAATTCTACATCCATTGGACTAAAAGGAATGGAGATGTGAGCCAGACCAGGTGAACAGCTAGGGTAAGAGAACACTGTTGTTTCTATAACTGGTCATAAAAAGTGGGATGAATATGAGATTAAAAATTAGTAGCGACAGAAATAATATGGTTATTGAAGGATCTCATGCTAGACAGTTGGGAGTTTGAAAATGTAGTTGTAAATGAACTGGGAGAGTGCTTTTTCAAGGGACAGAAACAGAAGGATTTATTGTGGGATGTGAAAAGGGGATGTGGGTGATGTGTGATTCAAGGAAGTGATAAGATATAATCTTAACTGTGATTGACAGTATGTGATCGAGAGGGTAGAATATCCTAAAGGTTGCATTTATGGTTTGAACACTGAAAATTCATTGGAAACTTTGGTAATCTTAAATGTTTGGAACAAAGGGATAAATTCTACATTTAAAAACAATTAAAGCTAGACTTGCAATTTATCGGGATGAAAATCTGGGTTTTTATTTAAAGATTTCTGGACCTCTTACTGAAGAACTAGATTATCTGTTCAAGAACTGCACCAGTGGCCACACTATCATCTACTGTATAATTTAACTCTGGCATATCACACTCTGCAGTGGGACTTTCAGTTGATTTATGAATTGAAAGTGAACTCAAATAGCAAAGACTTTTACCTACAATTACAAAAGAGTACTTTTTATTTTTCTGTTCAGAATGCATTTGTAAATAACTGACATCTCCTTTTGATGTTGTTTGTATTTAACTCCTTAAAATCTTAGTAGTTTTGCAGTTGTCAAAAGTTACCATGTTTGTTGAGTGTTATTACTCTTTTTAGGTTGGCTTTGAATTTTTGGTTCTTGAAGTATCAGATGTTCCTACTGGTGCCTGTAGTGCTACCGTGTCACGGAATGGTGTCTATGGAATTGTAGTTGTAGAGTGGAGCAGTGGCTATCCCCATGGGATGACTCCTGCTGGATTCACACCTGGTCATATCAAACCTGCATTTGGTAAGTGCCATTGATAAAAGTTCATTGTGTTTAACTGAGAGATGTGTGACTAGTGAACAGAGCATGTCTTTACCCTTCTCACATTTCTGGCTCATGGAGCAGAAATTTCAGAGTTTAAGGCCTGCTACCTGTAGTGGCTCAGTAACTGAAGCTGTGAGTAGGAACATGGGAACATAATCACAGGAGTTGGCCATTCAGCCTGTTGTGTCTGCTCCACCATTGAATACAGTCATGACTGATCGAGCACTTCAATAGCTTTAACCTACACTTCTCCCAAACGTATACCTCTCACAATTGATCATCAGAAATCTATTAACCTCCTCTTTAAATGTACTCAAAGACTAAGCTTTCACGGCTCTCTGGAGTAGAGAATTCCCAAGATCAATAACCTATGAGAAAAAAAATTCGCCTCATCTCAGTCCTCAGTGGCATCTCCCTTATGTTTAAATTGTGCCCCTTGATTTTCGACTCTCCAGCCACGGAATACATCTTACCTGCATTTACTCTGTCCTTTTTTAAGAATTTTATAGTTTTCAACGAGGTCATCTTTCTTGGAAACTGTAAAGAATGCAGCCCAGTTGAACCAATCTCTCTTCAAATGATGGCCCTTCCATTTTGAGAACACGTCTGGCGAACCTTTGTTGCACTCCCTCTCTGGCAATAATATCTCCCCTGAGCTATGGAGAGTGTTTGCTGAACTGTCAAGAGAGGACAGGATTAAGTATGCAGTGTGCCAGTGAGGAATCTCTATTTAAAAACAGATCTTGGCAAAGGTGTGACTGTTTGCAGGAAGTCCTGCCTATGTAACATTCAGAAAGGTGGACAATGAATGGAGGATCTCAGAAAGCTGTCAACCCTGGATTTTAGACCTTGTCCTGGAGGATATGATGGAGGATGTGCTGTGAGACAGGAGTGCAGTCATTTTCACTGAGTATGGGATGAAGAGGGAAGCATGACAATGCCAGTGTGGTTGGAAAGAGCAGTGTGCAGTTCAGGAATTGGATATACAGGAAAAAGTTTAATAACCTAGTTAGGTTCAGCAATGTCTTACCACTTTCAAGTGGTCTCCATCTCTGTCTGATTTCCCTCGTGTTCTCCTGCACTACATTCCACCCTTTTCCACAGACATGTTTCTCCCCAGTCACCATCAAATCTCCATCTCTGAGGATACTATTTAGACATGCCTTATTCCTTCTTACACTTATCTCTTACTGTCACCCTCTTTAACTGTTATCATTTCATTCTCTTCATCCATTTCATTTCTCAGTTGTTTCCCATATTACAATGGTGATGACACTTTGAAAACACTTAATTAGCTGTAGAAGTGTTGTAACAACCACTATTTGAATGCAACTTTTAATTTTCCATAACTCCCTGCCTTAAAGAGAGGTTATCAATCCAGGGAGTAGCATGGAATCAGGATGAACTTTCCACTGTCACCATCTGTCTTCATTGGAGGAGGAGATCCTGGTGCTTGCCAGGTTGGTGCGCGCACACACACGCATCATTGATGCAAAATTGGTGTATGGCCTACAATTACTGTCACTTAACACTGACCAGTTGCTTACACTGCATTGATATCATGGTACGCTGAACCATCACAATATGAACAATCCTGAGTTTATAACCTTCAGCACCAACTCACATCTTTGCTCTCCCTCAGACCTCCTGAGTAATGAAGGAAGTAATCAGGGAGTAGTCTTAGGGGAGAGCAAATATTCTGAGAATGGATTCTCACATGTCTCATTCATACACTGCACATGTGCAGATACTTCCCTCAGTGGGCCCTGTATTAAAAACAACTCAACTCTCAAATGATGTTATTCACATGTGAGCAGGAGCTGATGCTAGTGAAGAGTCAGTTCTGGAGACCTTCCTCCAGACTGTGCAGAACACCCAAACTCTGCACGAATGGACATAGCAGTTGAACCTCAACGAACGTGTATGATAAAGGAACTTCTGTAATTGCAGCATGCAATGTGTGTGCATTTCAGAGGCAATCCACACCCTTGGGGAGAGATTGGAGGAGTCCATCTCTATTATTCTTGCTATGACCACAGGCATTTGCTCTGATATCCAGCTCTGTAGAAAGAGTAAGCACTTGCATGGAACATCACACACGACAGACCACTGAGTTCAGACAAAACCAGGTCAATGGTCTGCACATCTGTTTTTTTACACAAGATGGGTGCTCTGCAGCTTTTGCCAACAGGGAAGTGCAAGTGAGCTTTAGAGGGGAATTGGAAAAAGAGCAAGTCTTTCCAAGGCTACCCACTTCTCATTCCTTCAGTGCACGTCCCCTGCACAGATCAGGGCTGTTTTCAAAAGGGCTCCCACGGAGTCCATAACCTAGATGACATCCACCATAGATACTGCTGTCCAAGAGCAAGAAAATGTGCAGTCTGCTTCCAGCTCAGTTGATTTCATCGTTTTACTTTGAACAATTGAGCAAAAATATCATGGATGTATAAGGACACTCACTTAGATGTTTATAATGATTATTTTGCTGAATAAACTCCTTACTCTCATGGTCTGTATTGCGTTGCATTCCCAGTTGGTCAGTACAGTAGTCCTCTGGTAGCTGATCAATGTTTGAGCAGGAAGAGGTTAGAATATACTAATTGGCTGGCTGATGGACTGGAGGAATGTGATAGGTATGTTAAATCATTAGTTTAGTGAGGGGGTGAGGTGTGTAGACTTTCCAAAAGAACTCTCAAATGTGTACACACCAGCTGCATGCTGCATATTGAAAACTGTTAATTGTATATTGTTTATTTTTATGGAATTTCTTGGCATGAACTGGTGATTCATTTGAACCCTTATGAAAAGACACAGATGGAAACTTAGTTGTATAACTGTAAATTAACTAGGAGAAAGTGAGGACTGCAGATGCTGGGGATCAAAGCTTAAAAATGTATTGCTGGAAAAGCGCAGCCAGGCAACTGTAAATTAATACAAAAACATGAAGTGGAATGCGTGCAAGGGTCCCTCCAGATCTGAATTATACTTTGAGCAGCTCAAAAACTTGCATTGGTGGTGATATGAAGTTATTTCTCCTTTGGCTTAGTGAAAAAAGATTCCTCACGGGATTTAACAATGAGATCTTTCTTGGAGAGCCTTTGCCTCCCATGAGTCAAATTCTGGGGCTGTGAAGTGGCTTGGAAACCTGTTGGAAATGCAATTGAAGAAGTCATGAAACCTTCTGGTGATCTGGTGCAGACATGCATGAAAACCTTACAGTGCTAACAAACTAGCACAACATTTAGGGCATGGAAATCCTTGCAATTTGTGAAGTCTCCTGGCTGATCTGAAGTCACCTTGATTGTTACATCGTACAATCATTCACCCCACTGGATTTGAGTAATCTCATCTGTGTTAAAGTTGCCGTGCTCATGGCCTTGGTAAACAAGATGTCACTGACCTGGCTGATATATGGCAGGAGACCATGACATTCAGAAGATATCTCCAGCAGTTGTTGGAAGGATCCAGAGGTAAAGAAATTGAGGGATTGGAAATCATGTTGATCACTTGTGCTTCAAGGAGGCTGCAGATTCTGAAACAAACTGCCATAAGAGGCTGAGCCTCCTGAGGCACTGTTACTCGATCATATTGAAGAAACCTGTCCTCTGCCTGTACACCTTGTGTGAATCATTGAATCTCTACTGTATGGAAGCAGGCCATTTGGCCCATAGAGTCCATGCCAACCATCCAACAGCATCTCGCCCGTTCCCTGCATTTTCCACAGCCAATCCACCTCACCTGCACATAAGACATAGGAACAGAAATTCGGCCATTCAGCCCATCAAGTCTGCTCCACCATTCAATCATGGCTGATATGTTTCTCAACCCCATTCTCCTGCTTTCTCCCCATAACCCTTGATCCCCTAGATATTCAAGAACATATCTAACTCAGCCTTAAATATACTTAATGACCTGTCCTCCAAAGCCTTCTGTGGCAGTGAATTCCATACATCCATCACTCTCTGACTGAAGACATTTCTCCTTATCCCTGTTCTAAAAGCTCTTCCCTTTACCCGAAGGCTATGCCCTCAGGTCCTAGTCTCTACTACCAATGGAAACATCTTTCCTAACATCCAATCTGTCCAGGCCATTAAGTATTCTGTATGTTTCAATTAGATCCCACCTCATCCTTCGAAAGGAGTTTTTGGAGAATGGGAGGAAACCAGTGAACCTGGAGTTACCCATGCCAACATGGGGAAATGTGCAAACTCCACACAGTCATCTAAGGGTTTAATTGAACCTGAGTCCTTGGCGCTGTGAGGCAGCAATGCTAAACACTAAACCATCGTACCACACCAAATTGAGAGCTTTGAGCTGGAGCCCTGTGGAATATCACGCAGCTATGAAAAAGGCAACTTTTTTTGGTGGCATGAGTATTCTAGGCCTGCTGCCGTGGCCGTGACAGATCCAGTGGCTACTCCTCAGAGGTCCAGGCCACTGCTGCATACAGGACTCCTTTGTAGCAGAGAAGGCTGACAGCAAGGAACTTGAGATGTTGGCGAGTATTCTCTGGGGCACTTTTAATAACAGGATTTTGCTATTGATTCTCAGAGCAGTGATTTTAAGCTGACAGAACTAATCCTGTCAACACGTGTTTTACACTGTGCTAGCCAGAAGCCGTTACACTGTATTAAACTACCCAATTTTCTATTGAGCACTCATCTCATGTTGGGAATCTGGGGAACCAATGTGCTGGTTGTGAATGACAAAATGCGGTGTTCGCATCAAAATTAATTCCTAATTTGAATATTTTAATCAGTTTCTTGACCACTGCATGGGTATCCCACGCTCATATACAAACCTGCCCAGGTTAAATCCAGAACTAGATCGGGTAATGTTGAATCCACACTGCTTCCTGGGGATTTTTCACCATACCCATATTCATGCCTACATCCTCCTGATCATTTAGAATTCACTCATGTGTTGTCAAATAATCATGCTTCTCATTTTGAAAGAAATCCACGGAATCAATAACATGGAAAAAGTCAAATGATTTATACCATTTAAAAGAAACTGGCTGATCTGTTTCAAAAATCATGTTGTGGCGATGTCAGTGTTAAACTGGCATGGACAAAGTCAGAAGTCGCACAACACCAGGTTAAAGTCCAACAGGTTTATTTGGAATCATAAGCTTTCAGAGCATTGCTCCTTCATTTGTAAGTAGCCTTCAGTTGTCTAGACCAACATTAACATCTTTAACATGGAGATTTTGAGTTTTGAACTATACATTTGGTGATACAGATTCCTGTATTTTTTTTAGATGGCCATGCTGATCTAGGATTAGAGTGCCAGAATTGTTGCAGTGCATGAGAAGGCCATTTGGCCTATTGCATTTGCAGCGGAATTATGTTTTGACATTCCACAGGCATGCTTGGGCCTCAGGCCTTTGATTCCTGAAATTGCTTTGCATGCATTTGTACAAGAAGTTCAATATTTACACTATAAGTGTTTAAAATGTCTCTTAAATTTCTGTAAAATTCATAGGATTACCCTCCTTTCATGAATTGAAAATTAGGTCAACAAAGGAACTATAAAATGAGTGTGATTGATAACAACTGTAAGTCCCTATGGTAAAATATCAAGGCTAATGGGTTAAATGCAGCAATCCTTCACTCAAAGTCGACATGAATTAAAGACAGAAGTATTGGTGATCGTTTTCTGACTCAAACTGTCAGTTGCATGAGCTGCTGTATTTACTGGAATCTTAGAAATGTTTCTATCCTGATTTCAGTCTTAGAAACAATCTCTAATTCTTTAACATTATTGATTTATACATGGAAACTGGTAATAGTTGATCCATATGTTACATCATTATTTTGTCTATCCTTATCATAACATTGTTTTGAGTTAATTTTTATTTTACATAAGGTTCTGTTGTCCTTTCCCATGGTGAAAAAAGCAAGCGAGTGTTTCTTACTGTACCCACTACCAACTTTACGGGAGTAGAATCCTTCGCAGTACATCTGACTACAGTGCATAGTAATTCTTCTGGTAAAGCTGAACTAAGGTAAAGTCAACCAGTTGCATCAAAATTTTTCATTATCTGTAATTATACTTGTCCACAGCATTCATAGATTTTGTTTTAGCTATTGCTTGTCGCTACTTAAGAACTCCAGACAATTGTTGACTATAAGCCTAATGAGCAATGCTCTTTGGTATACTGTGAAATTTATTTGCTTCATAGTGTTACAATCTGCTTGGGGACTCTCAAACCAAAAGAATTAAACTGACTGTTGCCAATAAATTCAGAAACTGCCAAATAAATCTTCATATTTTGTAACTCAAACATTACCATGAACTAGAATCAAAATAAATTAAACATAAATTAGTAGATAAACTGCAACTGATATGAGCCATACTGCTGAGAAATACCAGATGCAAGAAAGATACATCTCACTCACCTGGGCAGTCCACTCCACATGTGTGGCACCAATTTCAGGCACATATTGCTTCCAAACTTGAACATTCCCTGAGGAGTTATGCAGTAGTTTTCATTCAAGGATTTAGCCAATACTCATATCTCAGCTCCTGTCAGTCTTGGTAAAGAAACTGTGGAGGAGTAGGACATCTAGAAGTTTGCGACTGCTCCACCATGCCATATGATCATGGCTAATTCTCTTTTTCAATGCCATATTCCCATTTTCTCCTCATATACCTTGAATACATTAAAAGTATTATCTAACTTTTGAATACATTCTGTGACTCGGCTTCTGCAGCCGTCTGTGGTAGAGAATTAACAGATTCACTACCTTTTGAGTAAAGAAAGTTTTCCTCATCTCAGTCTTAACTGGTGTATGCTGTATCCTGAAACTGTGTCCCTTTGTTTTAGACATCATCCCTGCTTCTCATCTGTTCAGCTCTATTAGAAATTTATGTTTCAATCGTAGCTTATTCATCTAATCTCTAATGACTACACATCCAGTCGAACAATTCTGTTCTCATAGGGAAGTCTGGCCATCTCCAGTATCAGTCAAGTGAACTTGCTCTGCACTCGCTCTATAGCAAGAATATCCTTTCTTAGGTTAGTTCTTGATTACAAAGAGAATGAAAGATTATCAGGGATACGCAGGAATGTAGAGTTTAGGTTAAAATCAGATCAGCCATGATCTTATTATATGGTAGAGCAGGTTCGAAGGGCCAAGTGACCTACTCTGATTCTATATTCGTACATTTGTATGTTTATAGAGAGACCAAAACTGCACAAAATATTTGAGGTATGTTCTCACCAACGCCCTGTATAACTTCAGTTTTGTAGAAACTGCTACCTCCACCCCTCCTACTCTGACTCCATTTGCAACATTTCACCAGGTCTTGGCAACATTATAAGATGCAAGCCATAGTAACCCAATTCAATGTGAACATTAATGTTTAAAGTCCAGTTTGCTTAGGTTTTTGAGTGTCCTAAGTTGTATGCAAATGAGAGGTTTTTTTTATTGCTAGCTAATTCGCTTCTTTTCACTATTCTCAAAACATTTTTCTCAGCCTTTAGAGTTTTTTTTTCATTTCTTAGTTTAAAATTTTGCTTTGCATTCCTCATATTGTTTTAAAGCCTGTTTTGGATTTTGTACAGTCAGGGTGCTGGATTAGCCACTTGCAAAAGCTGAAAGTTTTATTTTGATTACTTTTTTCTGGTTAACTGTGTCTCGAACAACATTGCTGATTTGCCATCTGGCTTTCACTCTTGAAAGCTGTAAGCAGGAATCCATGGTGACCTCCCTCGTGAAATCACTTGGTGTTTTTTTACTTTTTCTACCTTTCTCAGCAACGCACTATCAATATTTTCTTCTCATTCCAGTTTGTCTGGGAGGTTACCAAGTGGGGTCTGTTGCTAAAAATCTATTGAGCTAAATTATCATCTACTATTACCAAGGATTCCCTTGTTTTAGAAATTTTATGGTCTTTCAGGTGAGACTTTAATACCAAAGAACTGCTATTTTGAATTCATCCATATTTTGCCCATTAAGTCTGCTCCACATTCAATGTTAAAAATCACACAACACCAGATTATAGTCCAACAGGTTTAATTGGAAGTACACTAGCTTTCGGAGCATCACTCCTTCATTACTTTCATCACCTGATGAAGGGGCGTCGCTCTGAAAGCTAGTGTGCTTCCAATTAAACCTGTTAGACTATAATCTGGTGTTGTGTGATTTTTAACTTTGTACACTCCAGTCCGACACCGGCATCTCCAAATCATGTACACATTAATTGTTGACATGATTTTCCTGCCTTTTCTCTATAATTCCTGTTTCTCTACCTGATTAAACATTCATCTCAGCCTTGAATATACTTAACAACTCAGCCTCTACAGCCATTTCTAATAGAATACCACAGATTCCCCACTCTCTGCGAAAAAAAATAATTTTAGTCTTAAATAGATGACCCCTTACTCTAAATGTTATGCCTTCTTACCCTAAGCTGTCCCAAAAAGGGGATGCAACATTTCCACACCTTCTCTGTCAAGCTCTATAAATATCTGATATGTTTTGATTAAGTCTTCACTCATTCTTCGAAACGCCAATGATTACAGGACCATCTTATTCATTTCTTCTCATAAGAAAATCCCTCAATCCTAGGATCAATCCTTGCCTGGACCGTCTCCGATGCCAGTATATCTTTGTTTAGATGAGGAGACCAAAACTGATCATCATATTTCAGCTGTGGTCTTACTGGTGCCTTGTATAGTTTTTAGCAGTTCTACCTAACCTGATACTTTGTTTCCTTTGAAATAATGGCCAAAGGTCCATTTGCCTTCCTATTCCTGCCTTATTACATATTGTAATTACTACCTATGTTCTTATGTATGCACATACAAAGGGTGAACAATACTTAATTGTTGTTTAACGTTTTTATAGGTCAGGATTCACTGTAGCTGAAATTGAGCCACTTGGAGTCTTCCAACTTGCCTCCAATTCGAGGCAGGTCCGTGTAGAAGAAGATGCAGGCATAATTACTTTACATATCCAGAGATTGTTTGGCTTCCAAGGCAATAAAACAAAACTGACATTTTACACAATCGCAGGAAGTGCCAAACCTACTGAAGATTATGAGCACATCCAAAATGGAGAACTCATCTTTACTTCACATCAGATTGAAGCTTTCATTAAATTGTTTATCATCAATGATAATATTCCAGAAATGGATGAAGTATTCTACCTAAATTTATCCAGCATTGAAGTTCTGGGTTTTGGGCCAAATAATACAGCGTTAAAAACTCACTTGAATCTAAATTTTAGTGTGTCATCTATAACCATTATTGCCAATGATGCCACCAATGGAGTTCTAAGTATTGGACCCACAGTGATACACACTGTAGAGGACACTGAGAATGCTACGGTGCATGTGGTGCTCCTTAACATTCAAAGGACACTGGGATTTACTGGGATCATCAGTGTAAATGTTATAACTTTTGGAGAAAAAAAGGCTGCAGACAGTTTGCATGAAAGCCCTTTCCAAAACATCCAACAAAACTCCACTTTTTCCTGGGCCAGAGAAGGAGCAGATTTTGAAGATGAAACCTTGAATGTTACTTTACAGGATGAGCAAACGGAGATCAGTGTACCCATCAGGATCCTCGATGATAATGAACCAGAGGGACAAGAGTTTTTTTATGTCTACCTAACAGATCCTCGTGGAGGGGCAAAAATTGTAGAAGGAGAAGATGAATATGGTTACATGGCTTTTATGCAAATCATTATCTCAGGTATCTGAAATATTATTTATTGTGGCTTATGTTCAGTAAATATTACTGGCAATTATGTTACTTGCAGCATGATAATATTCCCTAATTTCACTAAATTGCAGTTGTGCATATGATATCTGTCAAAATATACAGTGATATTTACAAAATCCAGATGGATCTGAACAAGCCAGTGGCAAGATGTGTTAGAAACTCACCTGCTGCGTTAGAAATTGTGTCCAAGTTATTTTAAACCTTTGAACTAAATTAACATTTCTCTGGTACACTCCTTGCTCGTTTTGTACAGAAAGTATCTTCTGGGCACTGGAATATTATGCTTTCATGAACTAATTTTGGTATTTGAGAAAGTGTGGAGAGTGGACTTACATAGGGTCTTTAGGATTAGGCAGTTTAAAAGAAATCTGGGGTTAGAGACTGGAACAGGGAAGTTGAAGCCTATCCAGTATGTTTGAAGGAGCATTCCTACTTTGCATGTGCAACAGATTATCTTATCAGCTTTGAACAAATAGCTGAACTGTCCAAAAGCCTGCATTAAATGGCTGTTGACAGAATTTGGGTGCCTGAAGGCCACACCCCCTCACAATAGTTTAAGGAAGTAGTCTAGACCCTAATGTTTTCTTATTTTAAAGGTAGATGTTCCAAATTGCTTGTTCATTAAACAAAGCACAATTTATTTAAAAACTATAGTTAAAATACAAACAAGAAGAAGAGGAATTTAGAATAGCTTACGAGTAGAAAACTTAACAGCGTAATAGATACAGTACCTATTATTAATGAACTGTTCCAAAATGGTAGCATCCCATAAACACATGCCTTGGCAAAAGGTAAATTCAGACACAGATTCTTACATGCAGTTTCCCAATCCAGTAGGGAGCAGCATCAAGAGAGATTTCAGAGGAAATCAGTTAGGAATCATTTATTGAAGCGCATAATCATTCTGGGATCCAAACAGCTTCTACTGCTACAGCTAAAAAAAACTAGAGAGCCTGATCAGGGAGAATGGGCCACTCCCGTTCTATTGCTACATCTGTTTTTCTAAAAACCATAAAGGCCTCTTAAATTATTGACTTAGGCCAGCTGCAGCAGACACATCGACACCTCTGTTTTCACAACCTCTCTTCAAAAAACCAAGGACACAATAATCGTTTTATAGTGACAGCATCATCATAACAGGGAAGTGACTTGGCAATTATAAATTGCCTGCTTTTAGTCAGGCAAGTAGAATTAATATTATCCCCAATATTAATATTGCTGCCTGGCCTGCTGTGCTTTGACCAGCAACACATTTTCAGCTGTTATCCCCAATATTGTCTAGTTTTGAGTCTTCTAAATTGGGCTTATAATTAAAATTTTTGAAAAAACAATATTGCATCCTGGATTTATAACATTTTGCTTGCTTTAACATTCCGATATCTTTTTGGGAGAGAGTGAACTACTATATTTCAAAAGGAATCTGAAACTAAACTAGCCAAATGTGCATGTTTTATCATTCAGGTATTGTTTTCAGGATGCTAGAAATTTGCTCAGTTGATAGGTTATTTTGTCAATGTTGGGCAGTAAGGTGGCTGAGTGGTTAGCATCTGCTGCCTCACAGTGACAGAGACCCACATTTGATTCCAGCCTCAGGCAACTATCTGTGTGGAGTTTGCACATTCTCCCTGAGCCTGTGTGGGTTTCCACTGGGTGCTCTGGTTTCCTTCCACAGTCCAAAGATGTGCAAATTGGCCATGCTAAATTGCCCATAGTGTTTAGGCATGGGCTCCGGCAAAGCTTAGGGCAAGCTGGGATAACAACATTCCGCTTGGAGACTCTGCAACCCTCTAGATTCAATATAGAGTTAAATAATTTTAGGGCCTGAACTTCCCCATGTCCTAGCGCCCTACCAGACACAAACCAGGCCTTGTTATCATATAGTCTGCCTTTACACACTACCTACTGTTAGCCACTAACAGTCTCCATTAACAGCTATTCACCCTTCTACCTAGATCCATTATTGACTTCTTTGTCTGTCCAACTGTTCTTCTCTGTCTTTGGGATCTATCCTACCTATCATTTACTCCTTATCCCCTCCCTCCACCCTATCTTCTGCATATAAACATTTTCCTAGCTACCATCAGTTCTGAAGAAGAGTCACCGACCGAAACGTTAACTTTGATTCCTGTTCACGATGCTGCCAGACCTTCTGAGCTTTTCCAGCAACTTCTGTTTGTGTATGTAGTTTAGATATGTTGGCCATGGGAAATGTAGGGCTACAGGGATAGGGTAGGGGATGCTCTTCAGAGGTGTTGGGTTGAATAGCCTATTCCCACACTGTAGGGATTCGATGAACAAAAGTCAGAAATTTATCTGTAAGAGCTTTGTAAATCATTTTGAGGTTTATGTTCTGCTCCTGTGCTTACAAGCCAAGTATAATGGAGGCACAGTTTGCACACACACACCTTGAACTTTAAACACATTGTGGATGGGGTTTTTGTACCTTGGCAGCATTCCAAGTTTTGATTAAAGGTAAAGGAGTAATGCAAATCAGACACATTCCTCTTAGCTTAGGCTTGTATGATGCCTTCACGATTGTGCCCTTTGATGAAGGCCCAGGCAAGTTATAAATAGCTAGGAGAAAATAAATGCTTCCATGTTTTCTGAAAGCTATGCAATGATCTAGTCAGGCTTTTTTCTCTTGATCAGTTTATCTTGTCTTTTTGTATGCTGACTTTTATTTCTTTTCTACATTATATTTAAATTTAGACTTCTATTGTGTTTTATTTCCTCTAACCCTCTTTCAGCCATTTGCAGTATGCAGCGGCCATCATTCCTAGCTTCAGTGCTTTTTCAAAGCTCCTTTTGGCTCCCAGAAGCTAGATGATTTCAGAGTGTTTCTCTTTAGAAAGGGTGGGTTAGGGGGTTGAGATTTGTCATGTTCTGAGGAGGGTGCAGTTGGAGTTTCTTGGGCATATTAGAGAAGACTCGCATTTGATGATTTTGATGAGCAAAGGCTTTTGCAAGTTTGTGCTATCATAGTGGTATTAAGTTGCATCAGGAGAAGATTCACCTGAAGAGGTCAGTAGTTTGAAAGATCTACCCTTTAGAAGAACAGAAACAGCTGTACAACTCACATTTCTAACAGAAATGTCAGTAAATGACTGCATTTTGCAGATGAAATATTGTGACGTTGGCCTTCATTCCACTTTGCATCCTGAAGGTGTTCCTTTCAGAATGTAAGAGGATCCATATAATACAAGTGTAGAAGCTTTACTTCAAATGAATACAGAGCATGTAGTTTTCAGAATCCACTTGTCATCACCTCCAAATATTTCAAACTCCTCCAAAGGATATTGAACTCCCCTGTAGCAATGATCAGGGACAACATCCTCAGTAAAGGGTGTCCCTGCAAAGCCACATTGGATAAACTTTCGTACACCCATCTCATCGAGCTATGTATCCAACAACATCCCAGGGAAGGACTTCAAATGCTCTGGTATTAGAATTTGACATGTGCCTCTTTTCATTTTCCTTCTATCTGTTGCTTCGTCTTCAACAACCTCTGGCAAAGGCTGCCACATGATTTTGAAACATTTATTTCTCAATTGCAATTTGAAACTTTATGTGTACAGCCGTCACTGGAAAATGGGTTTTAATTGATTTTGGACTTCAGATTTGGGTTACGTTTAGAGCATTGGTTTAGCAGTTCCTAAAGTTAGAACAAAACAATTTTTATTTTCTTCTTGTGGGTTGGATGTAAACCCAACCAAAGTAAATCAATGCAGCAGGCATTCCTCAAACTTGTTTCTAATTTTAAAGAATTCTGAATTATTTGATGTAACTATTTGATTTTGCTGTCATATATTTTCAATGCAGGAAATGACATACAGAATGGCATTTTCAGTTTTGCATGGGTCGCCCCGAGTAACCTCGTGTTGGATGAAGACTCTGAACATAGGAAGCTTCAACTAACAGTCGAGAGACAGAGAAACAGGTATCCATTTTAACTATTAAAAATGGTCTTCATCTTTATGTGCTAAGACAGTGGCTCCATAATGAAATCAAGAGAGGAATTCTGAATATCACTGACATCAGGTCGGAGTTGATGGGTGAATGTTGACCTGGTTTTGGTTGGACAGAACAAGAATAGAATGCATTGAATGGATGGAGTTTGGGTCTTAGTTGGTTAACCCTCTGGCCTCAACTTTCAATGCCAGCAATCAAAATCCCACATGTAATGAATGGTAAGCCATAGTTGGCCTGTAAACAGGATAGGATACTAAATGGGCCAGAGACCACTGACTGACACCAAAGAAAGGTCTGTGTTCAAGAAGGGAAGTAATGATGAAAAATTCTTTGGATTGCCTTGTGAAAGGGAAGAGACGGGATATTAGGAAATTGACTTACGGAAAATGAAAAGCATTTAAAGAACATGGCAGGTGAGATGCCGAGCCACTTTAGTCTGGTGAGAAAATCATAGCAGCTTCCAAATTGGGCTGAGTGTGCAGTCAGAGTCATTTTGATGTAACGGGATATTCATTTACACAAGTGCTTTCTTTTATGGAGGCTCCTCAACTGTTTGTAGAAGTGTACTGATTAAATATTTAGAAAGGATTGTGGTATGAAAGGTGCCCCATTTTTTAAATGCCCCAAAACCAGTCTTGCTCATGCTGATATCAGGTCTTAATCAGGGATTTCTCATTTGTTTAGGTCTTCAAATTGATTCGCACATTTTAGGCTTCCAGTTCTTGCAAAATAACATTTTATCAAGAGTTGCAATTTTTTTTCATGAAATGTAGGCAGTATTGGATTGGCAATGATTTGTTTCCATCCCTAGTTACCCCAAGAAGGTAATAGTGAGTTGCATTCTCAAATGGCCATAATTCTACTGATAATAGGTACACCCACAGTGCTGTTAGGAAGGATTTTCAAAGATTTTGACTGTGTGGCCAATATTTCCTCGAAGCTACATGGCTTGGAAGCATGCTATGACAGTGACTTCTGGTTCTAGTTTTCACTGCCATGCACAAAAGTTGGATGCGTATGAGAATTCTCACAAGTGATTTTAACTTGTCTATTGAAGGGACAAATCAAATAAGAAATGAGGGCAGAAAAAGACAGATTTATAGAGTGCAACACGGATGGTTTTCTAGACAGTACTTTGTAGAATCTCCCCAGGAACAGGCTATTGTAGATCAATTGATGTGTGATGATGTAGAATTTATAAGAAATTTCATAGTTAAAGGGCCTTTACCTGGTAGTGATCACAATGTGATGGAATTTCAAATTCAGTTTGAGAGAGAGCACCTGGGGTCTCAAACCAGTGTCTTCAATTTAAATAAATACAGTTACAGAGGCATTAAGAAAGAGTTGTCGAAAGTGGGCGAGGAAAATAGATGTAGGGGAAGGTCAGGAGATGAGCAGTGGCAGATAATTAAAGAGATATTTCATAATTAATCAGCAAAACATTATTCTGGTCAAAAAGGACTTGATGAGAAGGATGAACCATCCTTAATTAACAAAGGCAGTCAAAGAAAGTATCCAATCAAAAGTCAGGCATACAACATGGCAAATCTAGTAGGCCAGAGGACTGTGTGTATTTTTTAGGAACCATCAGCAGCTAACTAATAAAGAGGGCGAAATTTGGTTATGAAAATAAACTGGCAAGGAATATAAAAACAAACAGCAAGAGCTTTTTTGGTTATATAACAAGGATAGCTAAAGTGAATATGGGACTTCTGAAGCATACAACTGGGGAATTAATAATAGGAAACAGGCTAATGGCAGATAATTTAAATTGATATGTTGTCTCAGTCTTTACATTGGAGGATACTCTGAATATCCCATACTCTGAATATCCAATAGGTATGCAAGGTACTAAGGGTCAGAAATATCTTGTAATAGTTTCTGTCACAAGGGACTAAGTATTTGTCAAACTGATGGGACTAAAGGCAAACAAGTCACCAGGACCTGGTGCATCCAAGGATTTTAGAAGAAGTAGTTGCAGGCATAGTGGAGACTGTGGTCAAAATATTGGATTCTGGAAGGGTTTCAGCAGATTGGGAAACTGCTAATATAATACTTCTTTTCAAGAAGGGAAAGAGACAGAAAACACAAAACTAATAGCTCTCGTTGGGAAATTGTTACAGTTCATTACTAAGGAAAAACCAGCAGGACATTTTGAAAAGCTTAAACGCAATCAGCATGGTTTTTTGAAAAGGAAATCATGCTTGATAAATTTGTTAGATCTCATTGAGGACTTACAAGCAAATAAAGGAGAGTTAACAGATGAATTCTATTTGGATTTCAAGCCATGTAAAAGAATCATGGATCTTTTAATGGGTTAACTAATGTGTCTTTTTCACATTGGAAGGATCTGTCACAAGGATCAGTCCTAGGACTTCAATTTGTTTGCTTTCTATATTACTGACTTGTAATGTAAATTTGCAATAATGCTGGACATGTTGTGAAGACAACATAAGGAGTATGTTGTGGGCAAAAACATGGCAAGTTAAGTTTAATGCACTTTGGTAGGAAGAATCAAACAGCAAGCTAGTAATTAAATGAAGAGAGACAGCAAAAATTGCAGTACAGAGGGACCTGGGTGTTGTAATTAAGAAGACACATACAACTTGGTCTTGTTGCTGGGGAGTTGATATTAAAGAAGTAGTTTTGTTACAGCTGTACAGAGATTTGGTGAGACTACAACTGGAGTATGCTACTGTTTTGGTCCCCGTATTTGCAAAAATGATTTGGCATTGGAAACGTTTCACTTGGTTGGTTCCTGGGATGAAGAACTTGACTTACCAAGGTTGACTAAATGGGTAGACCTGTATTCATTTCAGTTGAGTGGAATGAGGGGTGGTCTTATTGAAACATGCAAGATTCTGAATGTGCTTGACAGGATAAATATTGAGAATCTAGTGTGGAAATCTTGAAATATGGTACACAGTTACAGAATAAAGGGACACTAGTTTAAAACTGAAATACAAACGATCTGTACCTTAGAATTGGGGAGACTAGATATTTAAGTATTTAAAGAGGAGGTTGATAGATTTTTAAAATATCAGAAAGTTGTGTTTTGAGGAGTTGGCACAAAAGAAAAGTTGGGGCCTGGGGAAGAACAGTCAAATTTTTATTGACTGGCAAGGCAAACTTGAGAAGCCAAATGACACACTCCTGCTCCTATTTCACATGTTTTTTTGGGAATGTTTTCAAAGGGCAGAAATTTCAGTGGAAAGGAAATTAAATCATTTCTCTGAGGAGTGTGTGAGCTACCTCTCCAGATTCCTGTCCAGATGGTGAAGTTAAACATCTACCCAATTTTCTTGTCCAAGCATTATTCATTTCCATGTTAATTGAGAGAAGTTGATCAAAGAATATGATTTTGTTAAAAGTTGTCGAACGTTAAGAAACTCGTGACTTTACCCCAAATATTTCATGCCTGATATTTATTTTGCATTTACAGGTCTTATGAGGGTGTGAAAATTTTGTGGCGTGTGACATTTAATAAATCAGATGTTGTACTGCAAAGGAATGGGATAGATCTGGTCAATGAGCTGAAAGCTGTAACAGGAAGTACCCTTTGTGTTAGTGGAGTGATTGAATGTACTATCATCATTGAAATCAAACCAGACGAGGTTAGTATCAAGAAAAATAGTGCAACTTAATAACTACTTGTAAGGTCAATGTTCAAGGAAATTCTTCTCTTTTTGGGGTCAATATTAACTTCTGAGCAGCCAGCTGTTCGAGTGGAGTTAGTCTGCTGTCCATTTTGTTGATGATGTAACCCCATGATTTGAAGGATCAAACCCCATTTAAATTTTCCAACTAAGTTGTAGGACACTAAGCCGCTTTCCCAATGCAACTGGAATGCTGGAATAAATGCTGAAAATCAGATCAGCAAGACATACTGCAGCATGGCACATAGTCCTGGGGCACGCGTATCCCAGATTAACTTCTGAAATTTGAAAGTGTACTTTACTCTTCAACTCTCAAATAATCTACAAGTTACCTTCATGGGGTCATTTCTTTACATGTTCCCATGGTATTAATCAAAGATAGAACTTACAGGTTTTGATCACTTTCCATCTAAACTAGTAATCGTCGTCCCATTACAGTAATGCTTGCTGTTGTCATTTGACATGGGACCTTTGCTTGAAACAGCAAGGCATTTTGGCTGCTGCCCTCACTCTCTCTGCCCCACAGTGGTACACCCTTGTAAAATGGAGTGGTAGAGGAGGAGTAAAGCCAATTTGATGTTGTTCCAACTGCAGTAGCCCTCAATGTGGATATTTAAAACAGTCCTATCAATGTGAAATATAAGAGTAGGGAAGTCCTACTGCAACTGTACAAGGTGCTTTATGAGACTATATCTGGAGTGCTGTGATCAGTTTTGGTTCCCATATTTAAAGAAAGCTATTATTTCATTGGAGGCAGTTCAGAGAAGGTTCACTAGAATGATCTGGGCAATTAGGGATGGGCAATATATGCTGGCCCAGCCAGAGCTGTCCACATTCCGTGAATGATTTTTTAAAAATTGTTTGAATCGCACCATGGCTAAATCAGTAGAAAATGGGGCTGGCTCAAGCCTTTTGCTTGGCCCATGCTCCTGGTGGAAAAGGTTTGGCCAGCAAGTTTACCAAAGACACACTCCCTGGAAGTTCTCCTCCTCCATGACCGATGCATACTCTACTACTGGCCCAAAGGAGTGCAATAGAAGCCTTTTAAGTGTTCAGTGTTGGGTGACCTGACAAAAGGTGTAATGTTAAATTTAACATATTTGTAATGTTGTTAAAATATTAACATAAGCGTATCAAAGATCATTTTCAGTTATTTTATTCTGTCTATTTGCATTTAAACCCAAGATACTCAAAGGGACCTGTAATCTTAGGCAACAGTAGCTGAAATGCATAATGCCATAACAATTAATGGAATATGAATTTTATTTCATTAACTGTCTGATAGTTCCATTGTTTAACTGATGAATATATGATTGATAAGTTACCCAAGAACTCTTAAGAATAATTTAGATTTTCCCCATTGTCTCAGAACTGGAGCATGGGGCAATGAATCATGCATGTTTTCTGCTGTGTTTAATTAGAAGTTCTTTTAGCGACGTCTTAATTCTACTGACAGCTTAAATTTGATGTTAAAGTTAAATTTGATTTTTAGGCTGCCATTATGTTTTACTGTGTTACTTAAGTAATGACTCACATTTTGCGGTGAAAAGACTGATGATGTTTCTTACATACTTACTGTTTTTGAATGCTGCTCTGCAGATCCCAGAATCTGAAACATGGTTTTTTGTGGAAATCTATGAAGTAGGTGCTGGAGCCATGATAAATAGCAGTGTTCGATTTTTAAACATTACAATTCTGGAGAGCGATATGCAGCACAAACTGATCTTTTTCGCTGTTGGATCTCGGTTTCCTGTCATTCATCAAAAGGCCACATTTGTCAGCCTGCAGGTCGTCAGGGAGGGTGGTACAAATGCAGTTGTCAGTGTTAGCTATCAAACACAGGTGAGAACAACTGTTAATAAAAATATTTTAAAATCTAATCCAACAAATTATTTTGTGATGAGCAGTAGTCTTATCAATTATAAAATATAGTCAAAATTGAACTTTGAGAAAACTTTGCGCTATAGTCATATGCTGTATATGATTGTATAGAGTACATGTATAATTTAATCTGTAACAACATTCATTTTATTTGAGTGATCACCTTTTCTGAACAAAAGCATTTGGAGTCATAAAGATATACAACATGGGTTTCTAAAATCTTTGGATAAAAAGCATTGAACTGTAAGTCTGCAAGAATCAGTTTTGACTGGTGTAATTAATTTTTAAATTCTTGTGGGTGAGTCTTTTTGAACATTCTTTCTCCCTTAAAGATTGCATCAAGTCACTCCTGACCCATTACACTCATTTTAATCAGGAAGTTTGTTTCTCCAGTTGCATCATCCAAGGGCAACACTTAAATCATTGTGCTACTAAATCTTGTAGTTTGAGTGGAATTCCAGTTTTGTCCTGTCTCAATCTTAAGGTTTTCAGAGAGCTCCCAACCACTTGCTATGCAAAATGTTTTCTCCTTATTTCGCTCATTACCTTAAATCTGTGCCATCTTGTTCTTGTGGGAACAATATTTCCCTATTTACTGTATTCTGTCCATATTGCTCATGATTTTGGATTGGTCAATCAAATGATTTGCTGTTGTCTTTTCTCCAAGGAGAACAGTCCCAACTTCTCTAATCTGGCTATGTAACAGAAGTTCCTCTTGTCTGGAATCATTATTGCAAATCTTTTGCCACTCTGTAATACCTCTAGATATTTCTTAAAGTGGTTTCCAGAACTGAATGCAATACTCTAGCTGAGGCTGAACCTCAAAGTCTAATCTACTGTAACTTCCTTGCTCTTGCATTCCGTTCCCCAGTTAACAAAGTCGAGGATAGTGCATGCTTTAGTACTCACATTCCCAGTTTCAGCCTCTTTCAATGAATTAGAAAGAAAAGATTTACAACGATGTTGCCAGGGTTGGAGGATGTGAACTATCGGGAGAGGCTGAACAGGCTGGGGCTGTTTTCCCTGGAGCATCAGAGGCTGAGGAGTGACCTTATAGAGGTTTACAAAATTATGAGGGGCATGAATAGGGTAAATAGGCAAAGTCTTTTCCCTGGGGTCAGGGAGTCCAGAACTAGAGAGCATAGTGAGAGGGGAAAGATATGAAAGTGAGAGGGTGAGAGGGGAAAGATATAAAAGAGACCTACGGGCAACTTTTTCACACAGAAAGTGGTACGTGTATGGAATGAGCTGCCAGAGGAAGTGGTGGAGGCTGGCACAATTGCAACATTTAAGAGGCATTTGGATGTGTGTATGAATAGGAAGGGTTTGGAGGGATATGGGCTGGGTGCTGGCAGGTGGGATTAGATTGGGTTGGGATATCTGGTCGGCATGGACAGGTTGGACCGAAGGGTCTGTTTCCATGCTGTACGTCTCTATGACTCTATAGACATTAATCCCGGGTGCCTCTGCTCCTGCACATTCTTTGGAATTGTACTCTTTATATTCGTTCTCCTTATTCTTTCTATCAAAATGAATCGCTTCATACTTCTCCGCAATGAATTTCATCTATCACTTGCCTGCCCATTCCATCAACTTGTCTATGTCTTTTTGAAGTTTTACACTATCCTACTCTCAATTGACAATGCTACCAAACTTAGTATTGGCAAGCTTATAAGTTAAACATTGGTACCTTCTGTAACTCCAGCAAACTAAGGCATATGAATTGATTTCATCCTTAAATTCATTGCATCTCTTCCAATCCTAAGAAGAGCTTGCTCACCAGAGCATTCATATGTACAGCTTTTGAAGATCAGTCAATAGAAAGTTTGAATGAAAGAAACACAAACCTCTCATGCTTCAAAAGCACTATTCTAATAAAATGGGGATCATCTTTTTCAACTGTCATCTCAGATCATACATCAACTTCTAAAAAAGACACCACAAAGGATATGCTGAGAACTGCAGTGTTGATTAATAACAATTGAATAGTAAGGGTTTGGAGGGATATGGGCCGGGTGCTGGCAGGTGGGACTAGATTGGGTTGGGATATCTGGTCAGCATGGATGGGTTGGACTGAAGGGTCAGTTTCCATGCTGTACATCTCTATGATTCTATGACTCTATGAGATTTGCTTACATTAGAATACTAACATTAGTTGTACGCACTAGGATTCATTTGAGGAGGAGGATCTAATTAGTTTAACTGATTCATTGACCTTGATCATACTGGGATGAGAGCATTGCATGGTTAGGTTGGCAGAGAGGGTAGGAAACACACACCTTAAAGCATGTGATGTGCATGATCAGAATTATAACTCGGCTTGCAACTCCTGTTTAAATGTAACAATCATCACCCTATTTGCAAAATGTCCCCTCACCTTCCACCTAAACTCGTCCTGATCCGCGACATGACTGATAAAGGAAAGCAGGAATTCCAGTCCAGGAGGATTCCATCAGTGATGGGTGAGAATAGTTCCTGGCATTAAGGAAGTGAGGGTGAGGGTGGGAATTGAATTGGACTGTGATGGGTAGGTGGGAATGAGTGACCTGGGCAAGATATGCCCAAGGTTTCCTGCAGAATGTTTCTGTTTCTCCTAGCCCATAAAGAAACCAAAAATGAAACTTAAAAACTTACTTGCATGGGCCTGAACTGCAGATCCTCTTATTAGTAGATATTATGGATGGACTCTGCTACCTTTACATCGCTCGCCTGCTTCCTAAATAACACTAACCTTGGAAGCCATCATGATCAGATAAGGCAAGTTACTGGCATCATTTTTAACTAACCTGTTACTGGTTTCCATCCAGCATGGTGCAGGAGGTGGAGGAGGCAAGCAGCACTTAAACTTGGAGCTATTAGGTCTGAAATAGTTACTTTTCCAAAGATGTAGGTATGTGTTTACTGTGCCCATTGACATAGTCCAAATCGAACTTGATCCATCAGGTAGACATAAAGGGCTGGATTAAATGTAACGGACAGGACTGACATGGGATCATGGCTGCAGGCAGTAGGATGTCAATAATGTTCATTAATGAACTAACTGACAGCCATTATCCCTAAGGCCACCTCAATTTCATGGTGGATCAGTGGTTGAATAGTGTCCGCACAGTTTTTCCGTTCCCAGAAACTCCCAATGAGCCCTCTTGGACTTATTAGTGCCCTCCAAGATATCGTTCCATCTGCGGCACTAATAAGTTTGCTTTTGGAAGTAGTATGGCTGTTTGTGCTGAGGGTAATAATGAGCTGCAGGCCACTGCTTGTGGATAGCTCTTGGTGAGCTGACATTCCTCTGCCAAGATAGGGAAGGCAGGCAGGCGACCTGATTCCAATGGGTCTCCCTTAAGATTCCCCACTAGTTCTCCAACTGGTGTGAGAGGACCCAATCGGACCAACCCCTATTAAAAGATCTGTATACACCATAATGCTTGAGCCACACTGAAAACCTATTCAATGTCTGCTTCAATCCTTCTGACATTTTCATAAATAAAGCTTGTTTTGAAATGATATCGATGTAGGTCTATTTTATGTCTATTTCAGCTATAAGTTGCAACACACGTTCCAAATCATAATGATTACAGAAGATAAAAGGCAAAGATAATGGGACAAAGCTAAATGTGGATTCAAGGAGCACGGTCCTTACCAAAAAATGTTTAGCAAAGCAAAACAAAAAAGTGCAAAAAAAACACAGACACTGTTGTGCTATAGATTGATATAAATGATAAATAAGTTAAGAAGAGTAATGAGAGAAAGATGTATGTACATATAACAAAAACTTAATTTCATTGCATCAGATGTTTAAAAGGGTTTGATCATGGTTCTTGTTGTCTTAAAATGAGCCTCCCTATTAACTCAATAAACAGTGGATTTGATGCTACTGCATCAATCCCAGGTCTCATCCCTCGTCTTTGTGAAAATCCCTAATTTCAACTGGAAATGAAATCTCTAATTCACTACAACATTTCAAAATTGTGGAGCAGAAAATCAGCAAGGAATCGTGTTCATGGTCACCATCCAAATGCCCCTGTTGAAAAGTATTCATGTTATCAATAAGATTGGGCTCAGCAATGGCTTCTTTCCCTGAGTAACTAATGCGCCAATTACTGTCAAGGCTTGCAGGTGAATGATGACATGGGAGTATACACTGGAGGGTACTTTGGCATAGTTAAGCATTGGCACAGAGATATCCATATATCTAGTATATCATCATTTACTTCATATCTTCTGTAAAAACAATGATTATTTTTCACTGTTTTGGATGTTTCTGTTGCTAATAAAGTGTAACTAGATTTCTTACACATAAACATGAGAATAGCAGAATAAGTCATAGAAAAATAAGCAGTTGGTGCTATTACACCATTTCAAGGTCTATGATGAGTGCCAATCGTTGCCAAGGGCAATGAGCTGGTGAACAAGATGTCAGAGCCTCAAAATAATATTCCAAAATGCTATCAATTTTGATGTCTCAAATACATTGATCTTATTGAATTTTGTTTTTATTTTGTATTTTAGAAAATAGCACTATTGGACATATTTGTGAAATTACTGCTATTTTCTCACACAATGCATAGAAGAATATAATTGTTGGTGTCTATGAATGCAAAAAGCTGCATGTTATTTAAGGGTAAAAAATGAGGTCTGCAGATGCTGGAGATCACAGCTGCAAATGTGTTGCTGGTCAAAGCACAGCAGGTTAGGCAGCATCTCAGGAATAGAGAATTCGACGTTTCGAGCATAAGCCCTTCATCAGGAATAAGAGAGAGAGAGCCAAGCAGGCTGAGATAAAAGGTAGGGAGGAGGGACTAGGGGGAGGGGCGATGGAGGTGGGATAGGTGGAAGGAGGTCAAGGTGAGGGTGATAGGCCGGAGTGGGGTGGGGGCGGAGAGGTCAGGAAGAGGATTGCAGGTTAGGAGGGCGGTGCTGAGTTGAGGGAACCGACTGAGACAAGGTGGGGAGAGGGGAAATGAGGAAGCTGGAGAAATCTGAATTCATACCTTGTGGTTGGAGGGTTCCCAGGCGGAAGATGAGGCGCTCCTCCTCCAGCCGTCGTGTAGTTGTGTTCTGCCGGTGGAGGAGTCCAATGACCTGCATGTCCTCGGTGGAGTGGGAGGGGGAGTTAAAGTGTTGAGCCACAGGGTGATTGGGTTGGTTGGTTCGGGCGGCCCAGAGGTGTTCTCTGAAGCGTTCCGCAAGTAAGCGGCCTGTCTCACCAATATAGAGGAGGCCACATCGGGTGCAGCGGATGCAATAGATGATGTGTGTGGAGGTACAGGTGAACTTGTGGCGGATATGGAAGGATCCCTTGGGGCCTTGGAGGGAAGTGAGTGTGGAGGTGTGGGCGCAAGTTTTACATTTCCTGCGGTTGCAGGGGAAGGTGCCGGGGGTGGAGGTTGGGTTGGTGGGGGGTGTGGATCTGACAAGGGAGTCACGAAGGGAGTGGTCCTTGCGGAACGCTGATAGGGGAGGGGAGGGAAATATATCCTTGGTGGTGGGGTCCGTTTGGAGGTGGTGGAAATGGCGGCGGATAATACGTTGTATGCGCAGGTTGGTGGGGTGGTAGGTGAGAACCAGTGGGGTTCTGTCTTGGTGGCGGTTGGAGGAGCGGGGCTCAAGGGCGGAGGAGCGGGAAGTGGAGGAGATGCGGTGGAGGGCATCGTCGATCACGTCTGGGGGGAATCTGCGGTCCTTGAAGAAGGAGGCCATCTGGGCTGTGCGGTGTTGGAATTGGTCCTCCTGGGAGCAGATGCGGCGGAGACGAAGGAATTGGGAATATGGGATGGCGTTTTTACAGGGGGCAGGGTGGGAGGAGGTGTAGTCCAGGTAGCTGTGGGAGTCAGTCGGTTTATAATAGATGTCTGTGTTGAGTCGGTCGGCCAGGTAGCTGTGGGAGTCAGTCGGTTTATAATAGATGTCTGTGTTGAGTCGGTCGTCCATGTAGCTGTGGGAGTCAGTCGGACCGACTCAACACAGACATCTATTATAAACCGACTGACTCCCACAGCTACCTGGACTACACCTCCTCCCACCCTGCCCCCTGTAAAAACGCCATCCCATATTCCCAATTCCTTCGTCTCCGCTGCATCTGCTCCCAGGAGGACCAATTCCAACACCGCACAGCCCAGATGGCCTCCTTCTTCAAGGACCGCAGATTCCCCCCAGACGTGATCGACGATGCCCTCCACCGCATCTCCTCCACTTCCCGCTCCTCCGCCCTTGAGCCCCGCTCCTCCAACCGCCACCAAGACAGAACCCCACTGGTTCTCACCTACCACCCCACCAACCTGCGCATACAACGTATTATCCGCCGCCATTTCCGCCACCTCCAAACGGACCCCACCACCAAGGATATATTTCCCTCCCCTTCCCTATCAGCGTTCCGCAAGGACCACTCCCTTCGTGACTCCCTTGTCAGATCCACACCCCCCACCAACCCAACCTCCACCCCCGGCACCTTCCCCTGCGACCGCAGGAAATGTAAAACTTGCGCCCACACCTCCACACTCACTTCCCTCCAAGGCCCCAAGGGATCCTTCCATATCCGCCACAAGTTCACCTGTACCTCCACACACATCATCTATTGCATCCGCTGCACCCGATGTGGCCTCCTCTATATTGGTGAGACAGGCCGCTTACTTGCGGAACGCTTCAGAGAACACCTCTGGGCCGCCCGAACCAACCAACCCAATCACCCCGTGGCTCAACACTTTAACTCCCCCTCCCACTCCACCGAGGACATGCAGGTCCTTGGACTCCTCCACCGGCAGAACACAACTACACGACGGCTGGAGGAGGAGCGCCTCATCTTCCGCCTGGGAACCCTCCAACCACAAGGTATGAATTCAGATTTCTCCAGCTTCCTCATTTCCCCTCCCCCCACCTTGTCTCAGTCGGTTCCCTCAACTCAGCACCGCCCTCCTAACCTGCAATCCTCTTCCTGACCTCTCCGCCCCCACCCCACTCCGGCCTATCACCCTCACCTTGACCTCCTTCCACCTATCCCACCTCCATCGCCCCTCCCCCTAGTCCCTCCTCCCTACCTTTTATCTCAGCCTGCTTGGCTCTCTCTCTCTTATTCCTGATGAAGGGCTTATGCTCGAAACGTCGAATTCTCTATTCCTGAGATGCATGTTATTTAAGGGTGAAAGTAAACTGGTTAAGGTTATTCAGGTTTGGTTGTATCTGTGGACTGTCATTCAGACCAGTGTCTTGTAAAGTTGAGTTGCTAAGCTTTTGAGGTTCAAACTGGGAATTATTACTAATTTTTGGTCAATATTGATTTATTATGACCTGTTTGGAGAGAAGGGAAGTGGGTGGCAGAGATACAGGTGCAGATGTTGGGCAAGTGGGTGGTGGTGGCGATGATTGAAGGTAAATATGTCTGGATTTTGCTGATTTTCAGAAACAGCTCCAGATTAACACCTCCAACGTTCCAAGTAGAAAATGTATATTACTAACTCCAACCAGTGTTTTACCCCTCACGTTTTCCATTGGACTCGCACAAAACAACTAGATTAGAATTTGACATAATGTTTGTGTGATAGTCACTCATATTGAGAACTCTGCCATGACCATTTTAATCACATTTGCATGATTTACAGCCTTATTAAAATTCTTCATGTACCCCTGACTATTTTGGGTAACATATACTAGACTGTTTAATGTCATATTCATGATCTGCTCACTTCCTGGTTGGTTAAATTCCAGACTTCCAGTTGTATTCATAATCATGTTCTACAAATGTCCCCCTTCAAATATTTTCATAGCAAAAGTCTTTCCAGAGTTTTTTGACCAATTTAGTTACATATTATGTTATTGATTGTCTTTCCATTTGATTGCATTTTAACTTATGAGGTGTAGCAGCCTCCTGACTGCTTAAAAACAGATAGATTACTAACTTGGCCAAACAGCAAGGGATGCTGGGTATATTAGATTAGATTCCCTACAGTGTGAAAACAGCCCTTCGGCCCAACAAGTTCACATCGACCCTCCGAAGAGTAACCCACCCAGACCCATTTCCCTCTGACTAATGCAACTAACACTATGGGCAATTTAACATGGCCAATTCACCTGAACTGCACATCTTTGGATTGTGGGAGGAAACTGGAGCACCCGGAGGAAACCCACGCAGACACAGGGAGAATGTGCAAACACCACACAGGCAGTCATCCAAGGCTGGAATCGAAACTGGGACCCTAGTGCTGTGAGGCAGCAGTGCTAACCACTGAGCCATATTGACCAAATGAAACTCTCTAATCATAAAAATCCACACACCTGACACAGTGCAAACACAGCAGGCAACTGCTAATGACATTAACATTCTGTAAAAGGCAGCAGTTATTCTGCACAGACTCCCTCAACAACGTATCCAGGGCAACCCAAACCGAAAGGCCTGCCATACGAAGAAACTAACAGTAGCATGTTATCTAAGTATCTCATGTTTAATACTATTAAATGTATCTCCTTGATAAGCTAGAACCAAAAATAGTTCCAGAAAACAATCAAAAAGGTATAAAAACAGAATTCACCTGCAGACCCATCTCTTGGAACTATCTTTGGAATCATCTGAGGCCTTCTGAGGAGACCAGTATGGCAAAAGGCAGATAGCAGCTGACCATCCAGAGAGAGCGAGGGGAAAAAAGCAGCACCACAGACCCAGAGACAGAGCCACAGAGAGAGTGTCTGCATAAATTTACAAGAGGCTCAAAAAGTATTGTAACCTTCAGGGGCCAAATGGGATTAGGAATAGAAATCAAAAGAACTGCAGACCGTGTAAATCAGAAAAAAAAACAGAAGGTGCTAGAAAAGCTCAGCAGGTCTGGCAGCATCTCTGAAGAGAAATTAGAATTAACGTTTTGGGACAGTTGAGTTCACTGGACCCAAAATGTTAACTCTGGTTTCTCTTCACAGATGCTGCCAGACCTGCTGAGCATTTCCAGGATTAGGGATAATATGTTTAGAAAAGATCATTGTAATTCTTTTCCTAATAAAGTTGGAATGCTTTGCTTTGGTATCCGTTTGTGTTCATATTGATTTGGCCACTTTGTCATTGTGGGATACCTGGGTAAATTCATTCATAACACTCTGGTGGAATTGTCTGCAGCTTGTTAAAACTGTAACAGACAACAGAGGTTTAACAGTTGAAAAATAAAGATAGGAGGGAGGTATGTGGATTAGAATGGAAGATGTCAGTATCAGGTCAGAGAAAGAGGAGGGAAATTATGATTAACTTAAGAGAGAAGCAAAGAGATAGGAAGGTAAGTTTTAATAAATTTAATATTTAATACTTTTGAAATCTTCCAACCAGATGTCGCTAACTAAACAAATGAGTTTCTGCATTTCAACTGTTCACTATCTGGGCAGGAGAAATCATTTAGCTGTCACTGACAATTATCACATCAGTAAATGTGTTCTTGTGCTATTAACTACTGGACAATTTTCTCTGGCAAATTTTTCTGGCAATAAATGTGCAAATGCAACAACTTATGAAAATTACAATTAAAGGCAAGAATTTCCAGATGAGTATAATTTACAATAAAGAACATACTCTGTTTTATGTGCAGATTAGGTGAATTGGCTGTGCTAAATTGCCCATAGTGTTCAAGAATGTGTAGGGTAGGTGCATTAGTCAGGGGTAAATTTAGAGTAAAAGGGTAGGGGAATGGGTCTGGGTGGTTGCTCTTCAGAGGGTTAGTGTAAACTTGTTGGGCCAAATGGCCTGTTTTCACACTGTTGGGATTCAATGATTCTGTGTAGTTTTTGCAGAGCTATGGTGAATTGGCAAATATTGATCATTTGTGAATCACATTTCAAGAGATATTACTTAAAACAATTTTTCAGGAAATTTTTTAATTGATGTGTGTCATTCAGATGCCACTAATATGTCAGCAAATTCTGGCACTTTTGTAATATTTCTGTTACAGTGGATTTACATTTTCTTTATTCAAAAAGCACTAGTTGTAGATAGAGCTATTAAAACTATGAAATAATTACATTCATCAATAACAAGTACACTTTGTAACAATAGGATAAATACTTGCTTATTTTCTTGTCTTAATTCAAATAAATGCCCTTAATTTTGTATCCAATTTGTATTTTATAGGAATTAAGAAGGGCTGAACTGGTAGGCCAAACCTCAGTGATGCCAGCTATTGCAGGGATGGATTTCGTGAAGTCGGAAGGCACTTTAACTTTCCAACCCGGGCAGTCAGGTGTTCCATTGAACATTGTCCTGACTCCAGAATTTGCATCTTCGAATCCGTTACCAAAGCGATTTCAGGTTGTGCTGCACAATCCAACTGCAGGAACTCAGCTGGATAAAGATTACAACATGGCAAACATCACAATAGTTACAGACGCTAACTCTCAGTTCTTCTGGAGTTTGATTGATCAGTTATACCGACCCTTGGATGATGATTTGATAAATCAAATTCTTCAGAAACTGCAAAGCAAGATTAACATAGAGGCCACAGGAGAACAACTCAGTGCAGTAATGGAAGTATTAGAAAAGGTAAACTTACAATTTCAGATGATCATTTATTTGGAATAACTTTCATATCCAATGTACTTTTTTATCTGCTAATGGGATATGGACATTTTTGGCGAAGCCAGCATTCAGTTCCATTTTTAATTGGTTTAGAGAAGATGGTAGTGAGCTGCCTTCTTGAATGACTGTCGTAATTGCGGTCTAGGAATGTTCGTGCTTTTAGGATGAGAAATCCAGGATTTTAATCCTGTGACAGTGAAAGGTAGGAAATAGGTGCAAGAATAGGCCACTCAGCCCTTTGATCCCGTGCCACTGAATTTTGGTGACAATTCCAAGTCAGAATAGTGGGTGACTTGGAAGGGAAAGTGTAGGTGGTCCTGATTCCATGCATCTTCGGCCCTCATTTTGCTCGGTGGTACAGGTCCCATGTTTGCAAAGTGGTATTGGAAGAGCTTTGGTGAGTCTTTTTTATGGTACACACTGTTGCCACTGTGCATCAATGATGAAGGGAGTGAAGATTGAAGTTGATGAATGGGATGTCAGTTGACTTAAATATAAGAGTAAAAGCATTTTTCATAATGCTAATGCTAAGGACAAAAGCAGCCAGGAAAACAAGAAGCATCTTTGGAGAGAAGCAGAGTTAACATTTCAGAGCACTGACTTTCATTAGAACTTGTTTTATGTTTATTTTCAGAAGTCTGGCTATGACCTGTAAACCTGAGTCAGCAGTACAACTAGATTTGCATGCTTTGACTGTGGAGTAATTATGTACATCACAGAGAGGAAATTGTAATAGTTTATAATTTTGCCTTGGCATAATGACATAGATGGCTGTAACCAAATGATATATTGGGTTGAAACCAGTTCTACTTAATTATCACTTATTGACAATCTTGGATAATTTCCAACAGATTCTGGAGGGGTTGGCAGAATGAGAAGAAATTTATATTGTTTCATTTATATTGTTTTTTCTATCAGTCTTGCACTTTGTCAGATGAGCTTTTTTTTAGTAGGAGATATTTAAAGGGCAAATCATTATGTAACTTAATGTGATTTCTAGATAATGGGCATATTCGGCTTGAAACATATTTTTTGGTGAAAATTACTGTATTTTCCATTTCTTAGCCATCAATAGCAGGTGCTATCTTGAGACCAAGGACACTACAGGCCTGGTTTATGACACCTTTACACTCTCCACTTATACCTGTTGTGCTGAACATTGGTTTAATTAGCCTTTAGATTATGAGAGTCCTTTTAGAATTTTGACTTTTCCTGACATACTTAGAGGAAGATTCTGTCCAGTAGTTTTTTTTTCCATTATTAGTTTGTTTTTGCATCAGAATTTAATTGATTAATTTATTTATGATCCATTAGGTGATAGAGGAGGGAGAGAAGAAGCCAGTCAGTAACACCAATAGAGAACTATTTTATAATCATCTTTGTGCACTACTCGACCCCACTCGCAAGGACACTAAAGGACTCAGTCAACTGGCAGAAATGACTGAGCGGTTTGCCTTCTCACTCCTCACTGACATAGAATGTGGATCACCTGGCGAGAGGTAAATTTATGAGTGATTAATGAGATTTTATTAGATTAAAAAATAAAGTAATAAGTATTACTTGCATCCATCAAGGGATTGAATTTAATGTATTGGGTACAAAATATATTAGCAGCATTCAGTAAATGACAACAGGGCAGCATATCATAAAACAGATTAAGAAATGTCAAGAAAACCTTATGTAGTTCTTTAGCTTAAAGCGTTCTTTAACGAATTGAAGAAGGAATGGCGGCCTATTTTTTTCATTTTTCCTGGAGTAGAAATGTCATAGTCATCAGATGGCCACCACAAAATATAATCAAATTAAAATTTCAGACTAGAGCAGGCATTGTGTTCACTGCAAAATGCTGTTAATGGAAAATTACATTTGTTTTGGGACTATGAGCACTGGAAAATCAGCAACATATTGAGCTCTTTTCCCAAGTGTTTATAGCACAAACTAAGGATTTCTTTCTCCTCATGATTTTTGTTCGAAAACAAACTCAAGTCAAGTCTGTGCAACCTGAAAAAGCCAAACATTATTTCATTTCGCCTTTATGAATCAGTTGACTAAGAAAATTCATTCTTAACCTAACATAATTACAATTCAGAAAATGCTATAGCATGCAAGTGACATAAACCTACAATATCTTGCTTTAAAGTTAAAAAGTTTATCAGTAATTACTAGTACAATTCAGCTTTGGTGATGGCATGAAAGGAGTGGCTGTAGTTTGGTAATATACATCTTGGCTGATCTTGCTCTCTTTTGAAGTCAGGAGACAAGAATATTGCATGTTGTACATAGTCAGCAGCTGCTCTGCTACAAATTCCCATTTGCACCACTGCTGAAAATTAAGTTTATTTTATAAATCTTTGAAAAAAATCAGTATAAACATTTCTAGGCATAAAACATGGAATTTGAAATACTCTTTAAACATTCAAAGCATTATAGAACCTCAATTGACCCACATGTGCATGTAAGTATTGCTAAGGAGACAATTTTGTCATAGCTGTTACCAAAATGATTTTAAGAAATTTGATGTTGAATGTCTCAATTGGGATTAGGATGGTTTTGACATCCTGATTGATTCTAGATCAGATTGGTACTTTATGCTTAAAAAAAAACACAGAAACATAATGAAATTGCATTGAAATCATAATTCAACCATTATGTAATTATTCATCATGGCATTTCAGATAAAAAGAATCCAAGCTAATTTCAAGCTTTGGACTATAACAAAGGGAAATGTCATGTTTCACTGCTCAAAACTGTTGGAAGTCAGGATTCTGACAAAATTTGACTCCCTTTTTTAAGTTTTCTATGTAGTCCCATGTGAAGGGCTACTAAAGTTATGCCAAAAATATGAGTACAATGAATTTATATTCATTATTCACTACTTAAGTTAGATCTTTGGTAAATGGTTATGTCTAAAATAAGAGGGTCCTTGACTTCAACATGTGAAAATTCTTCCAGCTTGATGATGAAATTGCTTGAGTAGTATAGAAATAACCATGGATATGCTCGCAAAGTTGTCCCTTGCTAAGCTAATGGATAGTGTTAAAACAACTTCTCTGGGGATCAACATAGATGTCAAGATGTATAGTTTAGCACAATGACGATCTCTGGTTCTACATTAGATAGTCCATGTCACTTTATTTTAAAATCAGAAGTTTTAGTTTGGTTCTCCAGTCACTGCCTAAAAACTTCAAGTTCTTTTTAACTCTGGATGTAAGTTTGCTCACTGAATTGGAAGGTTCATTTTCAGACATTTCATCACCATGCTAGGTAACATCATCAGTGAGCCTCTGGTGAAATTGATATTAGCGACCTGCTTTCTATTTATGTGTTTAGGTTTCTATGGGTTGATGATTTCATTTCCTGTGGTGATGTCATTTCCTGTTCTTTTTCTCAGAGTGGTAAATGGGATCCATGCCGATGTATTTTTGATAGAGTTCTGGTTGGAATGCCATGCTTCTAGGCATTCTCATGCATGTCTCTATTTGGCTTGTCCTAGGATGGATGTATTGTCCCAGTCAAAGTAGTGTCCTCACCTGTATGTAAGAATACTAGTGAGAGAGGGTCATGCCTTTTTGTGGCTAGTTGATGTTCATGTATCCTGGTGGCTAGTTTTCTGCCTGATTGTCCGCTGTAGTGTTTGTTACAATTCTTGCAAGGTATTTTGTAAATGACATTAGTTTTGCTTGTTGCTTGTATAGGGTCTTTCAAGTTCATTAGCTGCTATTTTAATGTGTTGGTGGGCCCATCTATACAGTATATTCAAAAAGAATGGGTATCCAATGAACAATGTCTGCTGATTTCTCAGCTCCAAACCCAAACAAGCAGACAAAATGCGTCCAGAAACCCTAGCCATGCCCTCCTACATCAAAGACATCTCAGAAATGACTGCCAGATTACTCAGACATCTTGGCATCATGGTAGCCCACAAACCCACCAACACACTAAAACTTATGAACTTGAAAGACCCTATACAGACAACAAGCAAAACTAATGTCATTTACAAAATACCTTGCAAGAACTGTAGCAAACACTTCCTTGGACAAACAAGCAGAAAACTAGCCACCAGGATACATGAACATCAACTAGCCACAAAAAGATTTGAACCACCCTCAATAGTATTCCTACATATAGATGAGGAAGGACACCACTTTGACAGGGAATACACATCCATCCTTTGTGCGAAGATTTGTAGCTCGGGTACTCGTTGTTGTGGTTCTGTTCGCCGAGCTGGAATTTTTTGTTGCAAACGTTTTGTTCCCTGGCTAGGCGACATCATCAGTGCTTTGGAGCCTCCTGCGAAGCGCTTCTTTGATGTTTCTTCCGGTATTTATAGTGGTCTGTCCTTGCCGCTTCCGGTTGTCAGTTTCAGCTGTCCGCTGTAGTGGTTGGTATATTGGGTCCAGGTCGATGTGTTTGTTGATGGAGTTTGTGGATGAATGCCATGCCTCTAGGAATTCCCTGGCTGTTCTCTGTCTGGCTTGCCCTGTGATAGTGGTGTTGTCCCAGTCGAATTCATGTTGCTTGTTGTCTGGGTGTATGACTACTAGGGATAACTGGTCATGTCGTTTCGTGGCTAGTTGATGTTCATGTATGCGGATTGTTAGCTGTCTTCCTGTTTGTCCTATATAGTATTTTGTGCAGTCCTTGCATGGTATTTTGTACACTACATTAGTTTTGCTCATGTTTGGTATCGGGTCCTTCGTTCCAGTGAGTTGTTGTCTGAGCGTGGCTGTTGGTTTGTGTGCCGTTATGAGTCCTAAGGGTCGCAGTAGTCTGGCTGTCAGTTCAGAAACGGTCCTGATGTATGGTAGTGTGGCTAGTCCTTTGGGTTGTGGCATGTCCTCGTTCCGTGGTCTTTCTCTTAGGCATCTTTTGATGAAGTTGCGCGGGTATCCGTTTTTGGCAGATACCTTGTATAGGTGTTCCTCTTCTTCTTTTTGCAGTTCTGGTGTACTGCAGTGTGTTGTAGCTCTTTTGAATAGTGTCCTGATGCAGCTTCGTTTGTGTGTGTTGGGGTGGTTACTTTCATAGTTTAGGACTTGGTCATCAGAAATATACACATAGACAAAGAAGAAACCATGATCTCATTCGACGTGACGGCACTGTTCACTTCGATTGACAAAACCCTAGCCAGAGAAACAATAGCCAACCTACTGGACATACAGAACAGAAAACAGGACGCGGAACCTATCAACAAAGACGGCATACTTAAACTACTGGACTTGTGCCTCACTACACGCTTCACATTCAACAACCAGATATACGAACAAATCAACGGAACACCCATGGGATCACCAATCTCGGGACTCATAGCAGAGGCAGTTATGTAAAGGTTAGAACAAACAGTCCTACCACAAATTCAACCCAAACTCTGGGTCAGATATGTCGATGACACGTTTGTAATCATTAAAAACACGTAAATAGAAAAAACACACCGGATCATCAATGCCACACTCACGGGAATCCAATTCATGAGAGAAGAAGAAAAGGATAGCCAACTCCCATTCCTAGACGTGATAGTACAGAGAATTCACCATAAGGGTACACAGGAAAGCAACACACACAGACCAAGTCCTAAACTATGAAAGTAACCACTCCAACACACACAAACGAAGCTGCATCAGGACACTATTCAAAAGGGCCACAACACACTGCAGCACACCAGAGCTGCAAAAAGAAGAAGAGGAACACCTATACAAGGTATTCACCAAAAACGGATACCCGCGCAACTTCATCAAAAGATGCCTAAGAGACAGACCACGGAACGAGGACATGCCACAACCCAAAGGACTAGCCACACTACCATACATCAGGACTGTTTCTGAACTGACAGCCAGACTACTGCGACCCTTAGGACTCATAACGGCACACAAACCAACAGCCACGCTCAGACAACAACTCACTAGAACGAAGGACCCGATACCCAACATGAGCAAAACTAATGTAGTGTACAAAATACCATGCAAGGACTGCACAAAACACTATATAGGACAAACAGGAAGACAGCTAACAATCTGCATACATGAACATCAACTAGCCACGAAACGACACGACCAGTTATCCCTAGTAGCCACACACCCAGACAACAAGCAACATGAATTCGACTGGGACAACACCACTATCACAGGGCAAGCCAGACAGAGAACAGCCAGGGAATTCCTAGAGGCATGGCATTCATCCACAAACTCCATCAACAACACATCGACCTGGACCCAATATACCAACCACTACAGCGGACAGCTGAAACTGACAACCGGAAGCGGCAAGGACAGATCACTATAAATACCGGAAGAAACATCAAAGAAGCGCTTCGCAGGAGGCTCCAAAGCACTGATGATGTCGCCTAGCCAGGGGACGAAACGTTTGCAACAAAAACTTCCAGCTCGGCGAACAGAATCACAACAACACATCCATCCTAGCACAAACCAAACAGAGACACGCACGAAAATTTCTAGAAGCATGGCATTCCAACCGGAACTCTATGAACAAATGCATCTACTTGGACCCTATTTACCACCCTCTGAGAAAAAGAACCGGAAATAGCACCATCACTGGAAATGACGTCACCACAGGAAATGACATCACCAACGCAAGGAAACCTAAACAAATAAATAGAAAGTGGTTCACTAACACCAGTGCTTCACTGGAGGCTCACTGATGATGTTACCTAGCATGTTGACGAAATGTCTGAAATGAACTTTCCAGCTCAGCGAGCAAACTTACATCCAGAACCTCAACCTGAGCTACAAATCTTCTCAAAATTCTTTTTTAACTATTGTTTTCTTTTTACTCATCAGATTTTAAAAATTATAAATGATTTAATCTGGTCTCCAAAATATTAAATTATCAAGCCAAATCCTTCCTTGTCTCGCACTTTCTTTGTTGGAATTTTGTCGACATAAATTTCTGCCATGCCAACTTGCTCCTGTGTTAGCTGCAGCAAAAATCCTGAGGAATTGCAAATGAGCCTTCTTGGTACTACAGAGTTGGAAAAGATAACACTCTTTGCAATTTCCCTTTCGAGAAAAGTCTTAAAAGCCACAGTCCAATTTTTTTGACCTTCTGTCATTCGTAGATGGAAGATAAACTGCTTACAATAGAACAATAGTTCATGCTCACACTTAGAGAGATTAACTTATCAAATCTCAGAATATGCCTAAGAACAGTCACACAATTTTCCAAACACCTTAAAATTACACAAGCACAATACTCTCAGAATGATGTAACTTTACTTTTGTTTTGTTGCGACGGAAGAGAAGCTGATGATTGGGTCTCCTTTCTCCATGAGTTGTTACTTGAAGCACAAAGATTTTATGTAAATATTGACTGACCGCTACAATATTTCCAGCTCGGCGAACAGAACCACAACAACGAGCACCCGAGCTACAAATCTTCGCACAAACCTTGAACAATATTTCCATTGATGATTTCAAAGTACTACTTACCAAGCAACTGAAGGTTATCATTGGGATAACATAATCATAGTAGAGATTCAGGATGATATGGCAGTTTAGCTGATATCAAAAAGCCTTTCAGCCTTTTCCAGAAATTCGACGCAATTCAACAGATCGAGCATGCTGATTAGTTTCTCCTAGCATGGCAAAATCTTTAGTGAGCTGTGCAATCTGATTTCTTTATTCAAAGTCATTTACTCAATCCTTTTCCAGTACTTCAGACTAGAATGCTTAAAAATGTTCCAACCATTTGTGTATAATTTGCACAAAATGACTTGAGAAAACAGTGCATGCAGCCTATTTATACAGAAATTCATTCAAACTCTCTGCTGTGTCAGTCAAGAATGATCTGTTTCAATAGCATTCAAACCTAGTACCTTGACTAAAATTATAACAAACAGAAAAGTCCCTGCAGAAACTTTCTGTCAGTGATTTTACAAAAATATTGGAAGTCAGAGGAATGGGGCTAAGTGTTTAGCTTTTTTGTTGAAATATTCATCAGATGTGGGTGATGCTAGCAAGACCAGGATTTATTCTCCACCTCAAAGGAGGTATTGGTGAGCTGCATTCTTGAACTGCTGCAGCCTGTGTGCAGGATGCACAGCTATGGTGCTGGCTGCGACCATGTTTCAGGATTTGGACCTAACAGCAGCAAATATAGAAATCTAGTTTCAAGTCATAGAGCTGTACAGCATGGAAACAGACCCTTCGATCCAACTCATCCATGCTGACCAGCTTTTCCAAACTAGACTAGCTCCATTTGCTTGCATTTGGCCCATATTCCTCTAAATCTTTCCTATTCATATACCTTTTAAATATTCTAACTCTACCTACATCTATCACTTCCTCTGGCAGCTCATTACCCTCTTTGTAAAAACGTTATCCCGCATGACCCTTTTAAATCTTTCCCCTCTCACCTTAGATCTGTGGCCTCCAGTTTCAAATTCCCTATCCCAGGAAAAAATTACCTCATGATTTTATAAACCTCTATAATGTCATCCCTGAACTTCCTACATTTCAGGGAAAAGAGTCCCTGCCTATCCAGTCTCTCTTTAAATCTGAAACCTTCCAGGCTCAGTAACTTTCTTGTAAACCCTTTCTGCACCGTTCCAATTTAATAATATCTTTACTATTGCAGAGTGACCAGAATTGTACACAGTACTCTAAAAGTGACTTCACCAAATTCCTATACAGCCGCAACATCATCCTGCAACTCCTGTACTCAGTACTCTGACCAATGAAGGCAAATGTGCCAAATGCCTTGAAATTCCACTTTCAAGGAACAATGTACCTGAATCCCGAAGTTGCTCTGTTCTGGTCAGGACAATGTGTTATTTGCAGGAGTTCTCGTGGCTAGAGTTCTGTGAAATGATGCTGCCCTAGTTCTTTGAGGTGATAAAGGTCATGGGTTTGGAAGGTGCTGTCAAAGGAGGCTTGAAGAATTGCTGCAGTTCCCAGTCATGAAGGGAGTGAATGTCTCATTGGATATGCATGTCTGTTTTGTCCTGGGTAGTGTTAAGCTTCTTGAATGTTGTTGGGAGCTGCACTTCTCCAGGTAATGGGAGTATTCCATCACACTCCTGATTTGTCCTTTATAGATGATTGACAAGCTTTGGAGAGTGCAATGCAGGCAAAGCTCCATACAGTGCCATGCACTTAATTTTCACAGCTATGTGCAATCTCAACCACTCCACCCAGTGAGAAATGTATTTTCCCTCTCTGTGAAAATAAAGAGTGCCAACAGGAGCTGTAGTCTGAGAGAGTAAGCGGGGAGCACTCACTCGGTTGTCTGCCTCACTCAGTGGAATGTGGAGTGCATTAACAGCTCTCACTCAAGGCAGATGTACAACGTGGTACTGAATTCTGCTCGGCCAGGGTAAACAGTGACCAATTGACATTACACTGCAGCCGTCAGGAATTCTGTGCTGGCCCCTTCTGCCTTCCCACTTTATTGGAAGAGGTTTTGCCATTGCTGGGAGACTGACATGGAGCTTCTCCCACAATTAAATGGGGTGAACCACCATGTTTCCCATTGTTACAGTTTGGATTAAGCCCAGCCCAATGTTGTAGCTCAGTTTGTTTTTCATTCAGCCTTAACTTAATAGAATTGTACCAACTTTGATTATCATTCAAAAACTTCATGCTGATTGAGGTCAAAAAATTATACATCTTTCATTTGAAGACAACAAGCTTATTGAAGATTGAACTGGACGAAGATGAGTTTTTGTCTGATCTGGAAACATTGAATTTATTTTATTTGGGATATCTACTATAGATTTTGGAATCATTAATAACATTCTTATTGCAACTTTTTTTGTTCCAATTCTGCAGAGGCAAAACAATTCTTGATACTTGCCAGTACCTCACAATTAAATCATATCATTGGTATCCCCAACAAATTAATGGACACAAGGTTGAAGGACGAAATGGTGATTCCCTGAAAATTCCTGAGCGCCTGCTGGATGTTCCTCTTACATCTTCAATTACCACAGGAAATGAAAGTTGTCAACATGTGCAATTCACAGAATATAGCAGCCAACAGTGGTTTCAAACTAGTGTAAAAGGAATTGCACTCAATAGTAAGGTAGGACCAATGTCCTTTGAAGATAGCTTTTTGTGAACAGTTAAAAACTTGCTGATGGCCTAAATTTAGATAGATAAATAGCAATGGGAGTGAAATTGATCTTTTGAGGAATTGATAATAACTGATCAATAGATGACTGCAAAGAAGGAAATTTAACAGTGCAAATTTAGTTTTTAGGTTTGGAAAAGGACTACACTTGTTGAGTTAAGTAACTTTCTGTCACACTTAATATCTTTGTCATTTAGTCAGTGCATTTCTGTTTGTGATTGCTCATTTGCTTGAAGAGGAGGGAAAGATAAAATTCAACGAATGTTTTAGTTGAGACGACAGAAGCTAGTTGAACAAAAAATTGGAATAATCTCTGCTGACAATTTCTGAGTGATTATCATTAGCTAATAATAGTGTTTAATAATTCTTACTTTCATAAACTGATATTACTCACAGTAGGATCTCATTATGCACCACTTTGAAGTGCACTTTGTTTCTATATGTTGGAATTTTACTGGCCCCCATTGTTGGGGTCTTTGCAAAGTTTGAGCCATTTTCTCACCTTCATATTTTACCAAAGTTGGAGAATGGCTGTCCCGTGAAGAAGCCAATTGACCTACATCAGTGAGCAAGTATTTTAGAAGGCTGGCAGCTTGTCTAGAGGATTAAGGGAGGTTCCTCCTAATCAGACAATCTTTGACCAATGACAGATAGTGAGATTTGAACTCAGTTGAAAATCTGAAGTAAAAAGCTAGTCCAATGGTGACCATATAACAAGTATCCATTATAATAAAAACCCAATTTGCTGATATTCTTTAGGGAAGGAAATCTGCCCTCCTTCTCTGGTCTGACCTATACATGATGCCAGACTCTTAGAAATGTGGCTAATTTTTAACTGGACTTCGGACAATTAGGGATGGGCAATAATTGCTGTCCTATACAGTAATCCTCTCATTCATTCCATAAGCATTTTTTTTAAAGAAGTCATCAAAGTGATTTAATTTTGTCTAAAAAAAATTAGGTTTATGTGTGCATTTTGCATTGTTTTAAATATTGCTGCTATCATTGTAAACATAAAAATTGACTATCTTATTATTAAATTCCTGTTGCAATGCAGGTATTTTCTGCAAGTTTAAAGAATCGGAGTTCACGGCCCCTTGCAGACAGCAATGAAGTAATCTATCAGATCCACACTGCAGACAATCGCATTGTTCCACACAAATCTGCATGTCTTCTTTGGAACCAAGCAGCTGAAAGGTGCAATTCTAAATAGTTGATTATATATTTTGCTTAACAATTAGTTTATCACAATTACATGCAAAATAGAAGAATAAGTATTTAGCTGTTATAGCCTGCTTCAAATTAATTTATTTTCAGTATATTAGGTTGTGATGCAGACACGCTGAGTACTAGCCTTTCATTGAACTTTTCAGAATGATCTGTTATGTGGGGAGACTAAAAATTACCATCATCATAGAAGGAAAAGGATGATGACCCTCGACATTGAAGTTCCTATAAGCTAAGTGACCCTGATGCATAACACAAAGGCCAGAATTGGGGCTGTGCTTTCAATGCAGTGAAAATCAGATCTGGTCAATCATGGGGAGACAGTTCATCCCACTGTACCATTGCTCATGTAGTGAAGTCAAGAAACCACACAGATCTTTTATGATTTAATTATTTCTGATTTTTGCAATTGAATAATCCTCATGGTTTGCCAGTGACAAATTTGTCAAATAATTTTTATTCTGAGAATATTATTA
Source organism: Hemiscyllium ocellatum (assembly GCF_020745735.1). NCBI lineage: Eukaryota > Metazoa > Chordata > Chondrichthyes > Orectolobiformes > Hemiscylliidae > Hemiscyllium > Hemiscyllium ocellatum. Next base: position 52,119,707 of record NC_083402.1, read on the forward strand.
ATGACTGGGTGGCACAGTAGTAAGCACTGCTGCCTCACAGCGCAAGAGACCCAGGTTCAATTCCCGCCTCAGGAGTATGGAGTTTGCACATTCTCCCCGTGTCAGCGTGGGTTTCCTCTGGGTGCTTCAGTTTCCTCCCACGGTCCAAAATAAAGTGCAGGTTAGATGAATTGGCCATGCTAAATTGCCTGTAGTGTAAAATGAAGGGGAATGGGTCTGGGTGGGTTGCTCTTTGGAGGGTCGGTGTGGACGTTTTGGACCGAAGGGCCTGTTTCCATTCTGTAAGTAATCTAATCTAATTGACACATATTTGAAATTATAAGTTCAAATCAGGATCCTAAAGATGTAGTTAGAAACCATACTGAAATCTAAAGGAATCTATAGCTCTGCACATGCACTGGTATTTCAAACAGTCAGAATAGATTTAAATTTATTTTCTTTCATAGGTTGCTGGTGAGTGCTCCCTTGAAATCTGTCTGATTAAACAAGTACATTCACGCGGTGGGATAGGGGTCACTTTGCAAAGTAACAATGCTTAAAAGGAGCACAGAATACACTGCATCAGCTTGTAACTCTGTCTCCACCTGATACTAACTTCAAGCTGGTCTCTGAATTGGATAGATGGGACTTGTCAGATTCAGTTTTGCATGAGCCATTGGGAAACTAATATAGGTAGAAACATATGGACAGTAAGGTTGTACAGTTTATGGTAAGGTACAATTTCAAAGCATAAATGAACACCAATGTGCCAAATTTCTACACTCAGAATGAGAATATAAGTTCACCTTATCTGAATGGTATGCCTAACTTTCTGACCATGTCTCGCTATAAATGGAGATGTTGGGTGATAATGGTGCCAGTCTTTGCTGCCCACTTTATTGCCTGACTGATTTTCTACCATATGCATGTCCACCAAATTATTTGTCCAAAAATCGCACGTGCATTGTGAGATTTTTCCATCCAACGTCAGCAATTACCAGAAGATAACAGACTGTTTGTTACTTCATTTCAGCGGATGGCCAATGATTATAATTGTATTCTGTATTTATACTGGATGCAAGCAAGTGTCATAGTGCTGCCTGTGTTCCAGGGGAAGAAGAATGTTTTCCTCAGTCCTTTAAGTAAACACATGCCACAGTAAGCAGACTAACCCAGCATCTCCCCACTCCCCTTTTCTCACAATTGCCTGTCTGAGTATCACCTCCCCATCTTGTCATCTTCTCACAATGTCCCTTGACTCCCCTCTCTGCCATGTGGGTAGAATTCATTTTTTATCCAAAGTTTGTTCAATAGCCAAAAACATTCCATCTAATTTAAAATCCCACTTAGTTTAGGGTATGACCACAACTGATGTAAAGATCACAGTTAATATTGTCACATTTTATAAGATAGGCTTCTTACAAGTGACGCTACTAGGAAGAAACAAATTGTGAAATTTTACTTAATTTTAACATTTACGATGTTTACATGTTCTAACAAGAATCCTTTACTGTATGTTTCTCTTAATAGTTGGTTGTCAGACAAACAATTCTGTCATGTGGTTGAGGATACCAGTAATTATGTGGAATGTGCCTGCTCCCACATGTCCATCTACACAGCTTCTGCCCAAACAGACAGTCTTTCCTTATACAATGAAGCCTTCTTTGCAGCTGCATTTATTTGCATTTCAGGTATGTGAAAAAGAAAGAAACCTTTGGCAAACCACATGATTGCATTGAACAAGGTTATTGTTGATTGGCAAATGTAGAAAGAACACAGTTACCCTTCCAAAACAAGAATGCCAAAAAGGTTAATTTGAATAATCAATTTCCCTGAGTTTAGTTCTGTTAATATTTGATGTGTTCTAATTATTGGCCTCCCCTTCAATTACCAAAAGCCATAACGTAACAATTCATGATAATCAATTTGGTGAATAATTATCTATCAATATAAAAAGTTTCCCTGGTTATGGTCTAAATATCTGTGCACAAATCGATACATATGCTTCAAAGTCTATGATACTTAATTTGTTAATGCCCAGAGACATGCAATCGCAATGAGTATCTCAAGTGCATAATATGTAACCAGAGTATCATCCAGTACAATTTCAAAGCATAAAGGAACACCGATGTGCCAAATTTCCACACTCATACCTTATTTGAATGGTATGCCTAACTTTCTGACCGTGTCTCACCATAAATGGAGATGTTGTTGGGTGATAATAGTGCCAGTCTTTGCTGCCCACTTTATTGCCTGACTGATTTTCTGCCATATTTTCTAGTGACTGTTAGAAGCCAGCTTCCCTGATATGTGATACAATCTTCATTTTAAAGAACTTGTTAATGTCCCATTTCCCATCATTTTCATGTCAGACCACACCATTCTGCATAGAATTAGAGTTTACAGCAGAGAAACAGATGAGTTTGACCAACATGGCCTTAATGCTCCACACAGGCTTCATAGCCATCTTACTTTGTCTCCACTTTTCAAGCTAACATTCAGGATGGTCCAGAGTGGAAATAAGTGTTACTGAATGAGTCCTATGCTGTCACATATGCTGTCACTCTTTGAGGTTAAACCAAGGTCCTGTCAGCATTCTCAGCTGCCTGTTTAAAAGTCAGGCCCAATTCATTGAAGATGAGCAGGGACTTATTCCTGATGTCCAGGCCAATGATTATCCCTCAAACAACGTCATTTGAAAAAAACACTCTGAAATGCCTGGTGGATATGAAAAGTGCAATTTAAATGCAATTTTTTCTTTCCTGTAATTTATTTTGGTAGGTTTGAGCTGTTTTACTGTACATGATGCCTGTCTTTCCATCAGTCTTTGTGCATATGCTGAAGGGCTATCAGAAACATGGAGACTGGAGCACACTGCACTCATAATTCATAATTATTTTGGGGGTAAAGTTGAAGTAGCTGTCCCACAGGGTAGCCATTTTTCAGCTAGATATAGTCATTCTCAATGAATCATACTTTACAGCCATTTTCCCAGATTCTCCATCTGCATCCAGTATGTCTTATTCACTGGCAGATCAGACCAATGTGTCACAAGGTTATTTGGTCAGGAAAGAGCAGCCGAAATTTCATGGCATCAGATTAACCCTGAACAAACAAATCTCCAACTGATTACCAACCTACTTACTTCCTTCAGCTGATGAATCAGTACTCCTCAAGTATTTAGAGTAGATTTAGCAACTCAAAAATATGTAGTATTGTGGGCCATTAGCAACAGCATTATATTTGATCACAGTCTGTAACCTCACGGCCTGATATTCCTCTCATCTATTATTGCCATCAATGCTTTGGTGAGGTATTTCAGCATGGCAAGAGCAGCACCGGTGATGGACAGTGTCAGTAACTGTGCATTCAAGTTGCAATTGCCAATAATCTACTCTGATACTCAGTTACCATTCCTGAGGGATCACGTGGCACCAGAATTAATTTTAGCCGCCAAAGATTGGCAAAGGAACTGAATTCAGAATGTGATGTGGTGCCAAGGCAACTTTGAATGGAGTGTGACATCAAAGGGGCCTGGCAAAATTAAAGTTAATGCGAGTTGAAGTCATGCCTATCAAAAAAGAAAATGATTGTGGGATTGTTAGAGGTCAATCGTCTCAATCTCAGAATATTGTTGATGTCATTTCCTGTGGTGAAGTCACTTCCTGTCTTACATAAGGTTAGAAGTGGGATGCTTAATGTTCAGTTCTGTTTACAGCTCATTAGTTAATGAGCAGTCTATGTTCTGGAAAAACCTCAAGTGTGTACTTATAAATGGCAAGTAACATTTGTGCATACTGGAGCAAGGGAATAACAACCTGAAAGAAGACATACAGTCATAGAGATGTACAGCATGGAAATAGACCCTTGGGTCCAACTTGCCTATGCCAACCAGATTTCCCAACCCAATCTAGCCCCACCTGCCAGCACCCATATCCCTCCAAACCCCTCTTATTCATATACCCATTCCAGATGCCTTTTAAATGTTGCAATTTTACTAACCTCCACCACATCCTCTGGCAGCTCATTCCATACACGTAACACTCTCTGCGTGAAAAAGTTGCCCCTTAGGTTTCTTTTATATCTTTTCCCTCTCACCCTAAACCTATGCTCTCTAATTCTAGATTCTCTCACCCCAGGGAAGAGACTTTGTCTATTTACCCTATCTGTGCCCCTCATGATTTTATAAACCTCTATAAGGTCACCTCTTATCCTCTGATGCTCCAGGAAAAACAGCTCTATCCTATTCAATCTCTCCCAATAGCTCAATTCTGCAATCCTGGCAACATCCTTGCCTTTATACACTTCTAAGGATTCATTCGATATATTTTGTCTATATCTGACATATGTTTCCTTTTTTTTAACCAAATCCTCAATTTCTTTAGTCATCCAGCATTCCCTAAACCTACCAGCCATTCCTTTCACCCTAACAAGAATATACTGTCTCGGATTCTCGTTATTTCATTTCTGAAGGCTTTCCATTTTCCAGCTGTCCCTTTACCTGCGAACATCTGCTCTCAAAGATTTTGCCTAATACTGTCAAAATTAGCCTTTCTCCAATTTAGAACTTCAACTTTTAGATCTGGCCTATTCTTTTCCATCACAATTTTAAAACTAATAGAATTGTGGTCACTGGCCCCAAAGTGCTCTTCCACTGATACTTGCCCTGCCTTACTTCTCAAGGGTAGATCGAGGTTTGCACCTTCTCTAGTAAGTACATCCACAGATTGAATCAGAAAATGTTCTTGTACACACTTAACAAATTCCTCTTTATCTAAACCCTTAACACTATGGCATTCCCAATCTGTATTTGGAAAGTTAAAATCCCCTACCATAACCATTCTATTATTCTGACAGATAACTGAGATCTCTTTACAAGTTTGTTTCTCAATTTCCCTTTGACCATTAGGGGGTCTATAATACAATCCCTATACGGTGGACTGAGAACTTCTTTCTCACTTCAACCCAAATAACATCCCAACATGTATTTCCGGGAATATCCTCCCTCAGTACTGCTGTAATGCTATCCCTTATCAAAAATGCCACTCCCCCTCCTCTCTTGCCTCCCTTTCTGTCCTTCCAGTAGCATTTGTATCCTGGAACATTAAGCTCCCAGTCCTGCCCATCCCTGAGCCACATTTCTGTAATTGCTATGATATCCCAGTCCCATGTTCCTAACCATGCCCTGAGTTCATCTGCCGTCCCTGTTAGGCCTTTTGCATTGAAATAAATGCAGTTTAAATCATCAGCCAAAGAGCCATAGAGATGTACAGCATGGAAACAGATCCTTCGGTCCAACTCGTCCATGCCAACCATATATCTCAACCCAATCTAGTCCCATCTGCCAGCACCCAGCCCATATCCCTCTAATCCCTTCCTTTTCATATACCCATCCAGATGCCTTTTAAATGTTGCAATTGTACTATCCTCCATCATTTTACCTGGCAGCTCATCTCATATACACATGGAAACGTAGCCCCTTAGATCTCTTTTATATCTTTCCCGTCTCACCCTAAACTAATGCCCTCTATTTCTGGATTCCCCAACCACAGGGAAGAGACTTTGTCTATTTATCATATCCATGCCATTCACGATTTTAATAAACCTCTATAAGGTCACCTGTCAGCCTCCAACACTAGAGGGAAAACAGCCATAGCCTATTTAACCTTTCCCATTGCTCAAATCCTCCAACCCTGACAACATCCTTGTAAATCTTTTCTGAACCCTTGCAGGTTTCAAAACATCTTTCCGATAGGAAGGAGACCAGAATTGCATGCAGTATTCCAACAGTGGCCAAGCCAATGTCCGTACAGCCGGAACATGACCTCCCAACTCCTGTACTCAATGCTCTGACCAATAAAGGAAAGCATACCAAATGCCTTCTACCTATCTACCTACGACTCCACTTTCAAGGAGCTATGAACCTGCACTCCAAGGTCTCTTTGTTTCGTAACACTCCCTGGGACTTTACCATTAAGTGTATAAGTCCTATCTTGTTCTCTGCTTTATCCCTGCCTGCCATGACTGTTTAACTCACTTCTTTTCTCAGCTGTAGCAGTCTCAGATTGATCTCTCCTAACTATCTCGCTGGATTCCCCCCCCCCCCCCAACAACCTTACTAGTTTAAATCCTCCTGAGCAGCTCTCTCAAATTTCCCTGCCAGTATCTTAGTCCCCTTCCAATTTAGGTGCAATCCGTCCTTCTTGTGCAGGCCACTTCTATTCCAGAAGAGATTCCAATGATCCAAAAAAATGTGAATCCTTCTCCCATACACCAGCTCGTCAGCCATGAATTCATCTGCTCTATCCTTCTATTCCTGCCCTCACTAGCTCACAGCACCAGGAATAATCCAGATATTACTACTCTTGAGGATCTCCTTTTTAAATTTCTGCCTAACCCTCTATATTTTTCCTTCAGAATCTCATCCTTTTCCCTTCCTGTGTCATTGGTCCAGTGTGGACAATGACCTCCTGCTGATCCCTCGCCCCCCTTGGGAACATTCTGTACACTCTCTGAGACATCCTTGATCCTGGCACCAGGGAGGCAACACACTGTTTTGATTTTTCGCTGCTGGCCACAGAAACATCTGTCTATGCCTTAGACTAGAGAGTTCCCAAACACAATTGATCTCTTGGAACCTGACGTACCGCTCATTGCATTAGAGCCAATCTCGATACCAGAAACTTAGCTGTTCCTGCTACATTCCCCTGAGAATCCATCACTCCCTACATTTTCCAAAACAGCATACTTTTTGAAATGGGATGGCCACAGAGGACCCATGCAGTCCCTGCCTACCTCTCTTACCTTTCCGGGAGTTAATCCATCTATGTGATTGTATCTGTAACTTTTCTGCCTTCCTGTAACTACCATCATCACATCCCCTTGTTCTTGTAAATTCCTGGTTGCCTCTAACTGTGTTTCCAACTGATCCAGGTCTAACCATTGCTAAATTCCCCTCCAAAGAGCATTCTGGTTTTCATCAATTAGCAGAAACTTCATTGGCCTAGCCTCATAAATATTGTGGCTTTAAACCAGATCAGAGGCTGAGAATTCTGTGGCGAGTAATTCAGCTCCTGATTCCTCAAACTCTGTTCCCCATCAAATGGCACAGCTTCAATTATACTCCAGAATCTTGACACCATCCAAGAGAAAACAACTCACTTGATTGGCTCCCCCTCATCTGATGACATTTCTCAATGCTTTAAAGATGGATCCAGTGTGTTTCCTTTGGGCAGATTGGGTTAAAATTTTGATTTCTGAATGCATCTGGATTTTTCCCAAATCATTACTGACCTTGTCTATGTCTATAAGTAGGTAGGAATTTTGTTTGTCCCATGTGCCCTTGGAGAAGATGGAGGTTTTGAACACCCTAATGAGTAGCTGCTGTTTTCTTGACTGAGCTGCTACAATGAAACCTTTGTTAAACTGCTGGAGAGGCAAATATCTTAAAGATTTTTACCATCCTGTTAACTGACGTAAAACAATCTTGGTGACAGCAGTGGAAAATCTAGATTTCAATTTATGACTGAACCCAAATGATTTGGTGATAGAAAAACTGATAAAGGAGAAGATATAAACAGTCTCCACATTGTTTCTCATCAAAATTAATGCACTAATAAAAGAGAACAGTAACAGTCAGTATTATACCTAAGGCTCCAAAGGTAAAGCAAAAAGTCAAGAGGTAAACTAATTAGACCAGGAGAGAAAACCAGGAAACGTGTCAGTAAAACCTTAGAGCAAAATGTCAGCTATAGTTCAAACAAACATTGCTTATACAAAACCAAATATAAGAAACAAAATGAATGAACTATGGATGCTTATTGAAATTGGAAATTATAACAGAGCCATTTCTGAGACATGACTGCATGACAATCAATTGAGGAAACAAAATTTACCAGATTATAAAATCCACAGGAAAGATAATCCACAGGAAAATGATAGAGCAGTAATATCAGGGCCCCAATTATTGACTAATTGTGAGAATCAAGTGTAATATTTCCAAGTTTGCAAATGACGCAAAATTATTTGAAGGTGTGAGTTGAGTTGTGAGGCAGATGAAAAGACACTTGAAGGGAATTTAGTGAGGCTAGTGACTGGGTAAACATTTCGTAGATGGAAAATCAAGCAGATAAATGTGAGATTATCTATTTTGGTTGGGAAAGTATTTCTTGAATGGGAAGAGACTGGGAAGTTTTGAACTTCAAAGAAACTTGTGTGTCCTTGTTCATGAGTAACCGAATGTCAACATACTAGTACAGCAAGTAATTTTAATCAAATGGTGTTGGTCTTTATTATGAGAGATTTTGAGTGTAAGAGCAAAGGTGTCTTACTATAATAATAGAGAGCCTTAGTGAGACCAGAGCTGTGGCATTTGGCCTCCTTATCTAAAGGAAGAAAATACTTGTCATAGCAAAAGTGCAACACATGTTCATAAAACGAAAACTGAATAGAGTTCTCCACAGCTTGGAAGAATAAGAGTAATCGCATTCAAACATGATAAATTCCTACAGGGAAAGGAAAGAAGCTTACCCTGCCTGGATGGGTCTAAAATCAGGGAATATGCTGTCAGGCTATGGGACCGGCAACTTAGGATGGAGATGAGTTTCTGGCAGCTTTTGATAGGGTCCCTCAAAAGAGATTATTGAGAAAAGTTAAAGCACAAGGGATGGGGGTAATATATTGGCCTAGATAGGTGTTCTGAAGAAGGGTCACTGGACCTGAAATGCTAACTCTGATTTCTCTCTTCAGATGCTGCCAGATCTGCTGAGATTTTCCAGCAATTTCTGTTTCTTACTTACTTTTTGGGGCTTGGAGGTTTCAGCATCTCCATATGACCAGTCCCAGTTCTTGCCAATGAAGACCGGGGTCCTTTCTCCAGAGGGGATTAGAAGCCAAATGTTAGGGTAACATGAACCCCATCGCAGCTCTTCTGCCCTATTATGGTCTGTTTCCTCCTGAAATGAGAGAAAAGGAATGGCAACTTGATATAAAAGGGGTATCACAACTGTGTTAGTGTGAGTACACATGGAGGAAATAGAATTTATTATCCTGGTTAGTGAGTAGAAAACAGAGGTCATGCGATTTCATCAGCGTGGGGAGTTGTGATGGGTAAGAGTGAGTGTGAGTTAGCAAAGAGAAGATGGTGGCACTTATCCTGGCAGATCAAAGAAAGTTAGTGACCTTCTTGCCACACTGTTGAGTATTTCTCTGGATTGTGAAGACCACATTGACCCGGGTGGCAATATTGAACCAGGCTGGCAAAATCTGGTGTAGTGGCTTCCTCTGTATCACCTTATCCCCAAGGACCTCCAGGTCCCTGTCTGCAAAATGGACTGCCAATTTTTCTGCCATCTACAGGACAATTCACAGGAACCAGGCAGACCGGCTCCATACTAACATTGGTTGATTGAGTACGCAATAGCCTTTTAAATATGGCACCAGGCCCAGAAATCTGGGATGTCCCAACAGTGGCAAGTAATTTCACTTTGGCTGTGTAAGAGAATAAGCTGAGTGAGACATTCCTGGAAGGTGTTGTGCAGTTAGCATGATTGCACAAGAAAAGCTGCTAGACCCCATGGAGTGAAACCCTCAATGAAACTTGATAAAAATGATATTCGGCCAAGTACCTGTAAAATTAAGCCTGTGGTTATATAGGACATCTGCTGCTCTTCCAGCAAAGCTATCCAAAGGAGCAGGAGCAAATGGAGAAATCCTAGTGCTCTTAAATACTCCCACCTAGTTAATATGAATTCATAATCTGAATTTGACAGTCAAAAAGTTGAATTTGTAATAAGCAAGATTCTCAATGGCACACCAACTATGCTGTCAACATTTACAACCCCATAATTGACTGGTATGAGTCACACGACCTTGCATCACCACAGCAATTTGCTTGATTAATTTGCCCTCCAGGGATGTGTTCACCATGTGCACATTATTGTGTCCTCTGTATAGCTGCTGTGTTTCTATCAAAATGACCTTCCAATGATATCTGCATATTTACAGTAATTATTAGTATTAAAGAATCATTGTTATGGATCATTTTTCATTCAAACTCAATATTTAATCTTGTATATACACCAAAAGTGATTAGCTTCCCTCACAATTGGACTGACTAACCTTTGCACCTTAGTTCAAACTCCCTATCTATTTTTCATTTGTTTGATGTTGATTGAACAATTTGGGAATATTTCAGATCATAGCTGAAAATTTCATCTTTGGTGCAAGCTAGACCCCACATTGACTACAGTACAGACCACAGTAGGCAAAATGATAGCACATTGCTTGACTGGACACAAGTCTCTTGTTCTGGTGGTTAAAGTCTGTCTTTGTCTTTGGTCTTCCTCCTTGTGTGTCAAGTCATTAAAACCCAAGTTGTATTAACTCTTCCTAGCCAGTAGGCCACACACATGATCAGTGATATTCTGAACTGGCTCAGATGGGCTAGATGGTATCTGCACTAAAAATGTGTTGCTGGAAAAGCGCAGCAGGTCAGGCAGCATCCAAGGAACAGGAGATTCAACGTTTCGGGCATAAGCCCTTCTTCAGGAACTAGATGATATCTGCCCAATTAGTCCTTGGTTTTTATAAAACTAATGATATTCTTTATTATATAACATCCTACTGTCTCCTAAATATTTTTGACATGTCAATCACTTCTTAAGATCATTCCTTTGATACCAACTTGCCAGTCATACCGACACCATAGGTTTTTATTAAGATAAGGTGGTACCAATTAGGCCATATAGCATCTGCTTAGTGTGCGTATGGCATCTCTTGGTGATTAATTATCATCCCAAATGTTCCAATTGATGTTCCAAGTATTTTAGAAGATCTTTTTATTTATTTGAACATTGAGTCTAGGCATCACTGGCTAGTGAAGCACTGATTGCCCATCACTGATTGGCTTGGTGAAGGTGATGATGAGCTGCCTTCTGGAACCACTGCACCCCTTGGGTGTAGAGACACTGACATTGGTGTTAGGGAAGGAGTTCTAGGAATTTGATCCAGTAACAGTAAAGGAACAATAAGGAGTTACTTGGAAAGAAACTTTTAGGTGGCGGTGTTCCCATGTAACTGCTGTTCTTGTCTTTCTAAGTCATAGAGATTGCACGTTTAAAAGATGTTGTAGAAGGAAGCTTGATGAATTATTGCATCTTGTAAATGGTACACATTACTACCATGGTGTGTCTGTGGTGAAGGGCCTGAATGTTGAAGGTGGTAATTAGAATGGCAGGCAAGAATCTTGCTTTGCTGTAGATGATTTCAAACTTCTTGAACTACATTCATCCAGAAAACTGGGAGTCTTCCATCACACTCCTGACTTGAGCCTGACATTTGGGTGACAAGAGATGAGATACTAGTTCCAAATTTCCATGATTCTGACCTTCTCTTGTGACTACTGTATTTATGTGGCTAGTTCAGTTCAGTGTCGAGAGTGTGGTGCTGGAAAAGCACAGCAGGTCAGGCAGCATCAGAGGAGCAGGAGAATTTGCGTTTTGAGCAAAAGTTCTTCATCAGAAATAGCCCGAGAAGGTTACTCTTGTGAGCTTCAAGGATAGTAATGCCATTGAATGTCAAGGCTTCACTCTTGTTGAAGCTGATAATTGTCTTACACTTATTTTAGATTAGATTAGACTTACAGTGTGGAAACAGGCCCTTCGGCCCAACAAGTCCACACCGACCCGCCGAAGCGCAACCCACCCATACCCCTACATTTACCCCTTACCTAACACTACGGGCAATTTAGCTTGGCCAATTCACCTGACCCGCACATCTTTGGACTGTGGGAGGAAACCGGAGCACCCGGAGGAAACCCACGCAGACACGGGGAGAATGTGCAAACTCCACACAGTCAGTCGCCTGAGTCGGGAATTGAACCCGGGTCTACAGGCGCTGTGAGGCAGTAGTGCTAACCACTGTGCCACCGTGTGACTGTTATTTGCCACTTATCAGCCCAACCTGTATGTTGTCCAAGTCTTGCTGCGTATGTATATGGGCTGTTTTGGTGTCTGAGGAAACCACCCCATAGTTCTTGTGGAGACATAGTTCTGTCTTCATAGTAAGAATATCCCCTGTTGTGTTGTATGGCATTACAATTATGCTAAGTGGGGCAGACTTTGAACAAATCTAGCAACACGACGTTGAACATCCATGAGGTACTGTGGGGCTTCGGCTGCAACAGAATTGTTGTCAACTAAAACTATGATCTTGTGATGCCAGCCTTTTCCACCGAGCCAAAGGATTGGCCCTGGTTCAATGAAGAGGACAGGAGAATATGCCAGAAGCTGCATCAGGAGAATGGTGCTGAACAGTGTGCAAACATCAGCAAACATTCCTAGTTTGACCTTATGGAGGAAGTCATTGATGAAGCAGCCGAAAATGGTTGGGCCTAGCATGCTATTATGAGGAACTTCTGCATGGATGTCCTGGATCTGAGAAGATTGACCACTAACAAAACAAAATCTTCCTTTGTGCCAGATATGACTCTGACTAGTGGACAAACTTTCCCTTGAATTACAATGATTTCAGTTTTGCTTGGACTCCTTGATGCCACACTTGATCGAATGCTGTCTTGACATTAAGGTCAGTCACTCTCACCTCACCTCTGGAATTCAGCTCTTTTGTCCATGTTCAACCAAGACTGTAATGAATGTTAGGAGCTGCGTGTCCCCAGTCGACCCAAATTGCATGTTAGTGAGCAGGTTATTCCTTTGGGAGTGCTGTGTGATAGCACTGTCCACGGTCCCTTGCTTCACTTTGCTGAAGAGCAAGAGTAGACCAATGAGGTGGTAATTAGTTGGGTTGGATTTGTCCTGCCTTTTGTGCACAGGGCATATCTAAGAAACATGCCACATTGTTGGATAGACAACATAATTGCACTGGATAGGGGTACACTAATTCTGGAGAACAGATCTTCAGTGCCATTGCCACAATTTTGTCAGGGCCCATAAACTTTGTATTATCCAGAGTCTTCAGTCATTTGTTGAAGTCATGTGCAGTGATTCACATTGACTGAAGACTAGCACCTGTAATGCTGGGAACTTGGCACTTCTGCCTGAGTATGGATGCAAATGCTTCACAGTTGTCTATTATAATGGAATACTAGGCTCCCTGATCACTATGAGTGAGGATATTTGTGAAGTGTCCACCTCCTGTTATTTGCTTAATTATCCACTGTCATTCATGACTGCAGAGGTTAAGTTCAATCTGTTGCTTTTTGAATTCCTTAGCCCTGTCTGTTGGATACTGTTTCCCCTATTTGACATTCAAATAGTCCTATGTTGGATCTCAACATTGGTTGACAGCTCATTTTTAGGTATGCCTGGTGCTACTCCCAACTTGCCCTCCTGCACTCTTCATTGAAATAGGTTTGATCTCATAGTTTGATACTGATAGACAAGCAGAGGAAAGGTGGCAGGCCATGAGTTTATAGATTTTAATTTAATGCAATTCTGATGGCTAGTAGCACCACATGGATGTCCAGTTTTGTTGCTAGATCTGTTTGAAGTCCCTCCTATTTACTATAGTGATAGGACCACTTAAGATATGGGATATCCTCAATGTGAAGAAGGAGCCATGACTCCTTGAGGACTATAATGTGGTCATTGTTATCAATAATGTGATGGACAGATGAATCTGAGACTGTTAGATTTATGAGAATGAGGTCAAGTAAGTTTCTCCCTCTTATTGGCTCCATCACTTGTCTCAGACTCAGTCCAGTAATGACATCCAGCTCAGTCAATAGTAGTGCTACTGAGCAGTCTCGATGATGTACAATGAATTAGTCCAATTTATCACTACAAGTAATGTTTATACATAGTAGTATGGTTTATTAAGTTGCAACCAAGTGAAATTAACTTAATGTAAATAAACCAAAATGAAACAAAGTGAACTAAGTGTAATAAAATTAAAGTGTGGCAGGGCAGCTTGGTTATGGAACATTGTAGATGTTGCCAGTGATCTATTTGCGTCGGCAGTGTCCCTGGCTGCAGAAACATGATCTGTGGGTTTCACAGGTCCAACACACCTAGAATCACTGTGAAGCACCTGTGAGGTTTGTAGTTATGTAGGTAGCAAATTCAAAGAAGTAATCACACTATAAAATAAGGTTATGAAGGCAGAAAGGGAATAGCAGAAAGAGAACCAGACATCAAGTGCAGAACTCCCCTGAGATCTTGCTCACCAATCCAGACCATACGTTTAGTGTAATTATATTTCTCTAAACAGACCTAGTCTACTTAAACCCCACATAAAACAATCACCCCATTCCAGAATAAACCTTACAAACCCTAATTGAAGCCTCTCTAAGGCAAATATAGTTTTCCTGTGTAAGGAAGTGCAGTACTCTGCAGAATTTTTCAAGTTTGTTTTCACCAAGGTCTAATAAAATTGCAGTGAGACTTCTTGATTCCTTTATCCAGTGTTTTCCTAATTGCTTGCTGCATCTGCATGTTAACTGACTGGATTTATGTACAAGAGAACCCAGGTATCTCTGAATGCCATTGTTTCTCTGTGTGTTTAAAAGATATTTGGCTTTTCTGTATGGTATACCCAAGAACACAACTTCGTGTTTCTCCACATTATGGTCCATTTCCCATATTCCTGGCCATTCTCATATCGTGTCTGATTCAGCCACTTTTTTGTCTTTCTTAGATTTTGCTTCCTCACCTAAATTTGTATTGTCAACAAATATGAAAACATTGCAAACAGTCCATCCTTTACTTCCATATCAAGTATTGTTTGTTAGTTTCTGATGTCCAACAACTTACAGTCTGTGAACCAAAAGCTGCATGTTCAGACTTGTGTTTTTATCCATCAAACAATCTTTAATCCATGCTAATGTATTTTTCCAAGTCCCATGAGTCCTGATTTTATGTAATAACTTCTTGTGAAGCAATGTATCAAATGCTTTTTGAAAATCAAAGTAGACTGGTTCTAATTATCCACCTACAATGTTAAAGACTCTGGGCCAGCTGGTTGGTGAGCAAATAAGTGGCACAGACAGAGACTTTATGTCCTGAAAGAGTACAGCAGGTTTTATACATCATGGAGTCACTGCCATTCCTCTGCAACAGAGCCTCAGCCATGCCAGTTAATCTGCTGGGTTATAAATTGCTAGGTTTTTGAGATATTGCACATGATTTTGAACATTGATACCCACAGCCACTTGAGTGAAATAATTCCTCTCCATTCTAATTGATGAACCCCTCACCCATGCGACGGCACTCACATTTATGGATTGTTTTCCTGATCAGACAATCTCTTAATATCTACTTTATCTTCAGAATCTAACCAGCAGCCACTATTTAGTATGACCTATAAATCAAATGCAAATTGAACAGCAGAGTGTTGTAGAATGAAAGCACCCTGGCTGCTGTAAGTATATTGTCCACTGAATTTTACAACTCACTGCCTATTGTCAACCAACTGAACACTGATGCAGTGGAATCCATTTTGGTTTTGCTACATGGTTAAGTTAATGAACAGTACTTACAGTGGTCCACAGGCAGGGGGTCACTGCATGGAGGGAAGACATTTAATCCTAGTCAAGCTACACACTCACTCCACTAGGTCTGCTCTGCCAAGGAAGAATTCTATGTGATCAGCTCTCTTAAAATACAGAGACTCAGTTGCATTGCTTATCTAATTGTGCATAGTCAACTGTGAAATGTGCAAAAAAAAAGTCTGATCACACTTGCATGGATCCAGATGCATAAAAATTAATTTCACTGTCAGCACAGCCACTGGCAATGTGTTCCTCTTAGGTTGTGAGGTTTCAGTTGTGACTGCATCGCATTGCCTGTTTCAGTGTCAACATGCTATTGAGTCACAATGTTTTACACATTTTATCTTCCCGAGATTTATGTAGGATTGTCCTCTGAACATTATAGAATGATGTGATCTTGTTCTGAGATCCTCCTACCCTTTCTCATGTTACTCTTTTTCTAGCAGCTTTTCTTGATTGTGTTTCCTCTTTGTGTTCTCCCACACGTGTTGGATTCCATGGAGAATGTCTACAACTCCACTTATGTCTTAGACTAACTGGTTTTGCTCAAAAGTCTTGAAGTCAAGAAAAAGATACAGTAATCTACTTGAAGCCTAATAAGTAGAACTTTCTAACATTTCCAATGGTCCACGCCTACAGGTTTTGCCCTGGCCATTTTGTGTCACTTGCTGTGCTCAAGATTCTCCATGTTTGCAGCCAAACTTCTCGTGCACATGATGGTTGCCTGCCTGGGAACTCAGGTAACATTGATCAGAACTGTGTTGATTGAGAATTAATAAAGTGTGTTTTACTGCATAAAAAAGTAATATTTAATTCCTGTCTTACGTTGCTTGCAGTACCACATTTAAAAGCTTTTTTGCATATCAGTATACAACACTTAATCGAAAGAAAATGGGTTTTCCATTCACATTGCTCTTAGTTAACTCCTGTATATAATTCCTGCAATCATTTTATTACAGTAGCTGAATTGGTGACAATGTTGCTACCTTCAAAACATGACTAATAGTCCAGGAGCAGACCTAAATGAAATCACCATTATTTACAATAGATATTAATGGTTTTGACATAAAAGCAAAAGTATTCTTTTTTAAACGTGTGTATATTAATAAATAAGTGTGGAGTGAGGTTTCATTTATCAGAAACACAAAACACGCTCTAAGCCAATATAAGCTCTAAGCCAGTCTGTATCTACAGATTTTGTCTTATTTTGTCTGTTCAAGCTTCTCCATACCTGCAGTCATACTGCTAATACAC
Organism: Hemiscyllium ocellatum; assembly: GCF_020745735.1. Classification (NCBI taxonomy): domain Eukaryota; kingdom Metazoa; phylum Chordata; class Chondrichthyes; order Orectolobiformes; family Hemiscylliidae; genus Hemiscyllium; species Hemiscyllium ocellatum. The sequence continues at coordinate 52,136,448 of NC_083402.1, forward strand.
ACGGTAGGAAGCAAAACAAAAATGAAAATGAAAGTGCAATATTTGAATATGTGAAGTATTCACGTCAAAATAACTGATGTGCATAGATGAACATTTGGGAATTCGAAGCATGTCATAATGGAGACATAGTTGCAAAATGAACAAAGTTGAAAATGAAATATTCTAGGATGCGTGACTTTTAGAAGGGAGAGGCAAAATTGAAATTGAGGAGGTTTTGCGCTGGTAATAAAGGTTGGAGTGATGATCACAATAAATTACAGAATCACAAAATTATTATGGTGCTAAAGGAGGCCATGTACCTCATCATGTCTGCACCATTCCTTCATGCAATTTCTGCCATTTCCCTGTAACTTTATTCATTATCTTGATTTAAGTAACTATTTAATGCTTACTTGAATTTCTTAAATGAACGTCCCTCTACCATGATACCCTAACTCCATTCATTTGTTTCTTTTGAAAAACATGATAAAATAAAACCTCTGGTTCTTCACTCATTTACAAACAGGAATAGTTTCATCCCATCTACTTTTTCAGATCCTTCATTATTTGGGAAAATTCTGTCAAATCTCCCAGTAGTCACTCCTCTCTAAGGAGAACAGTGCCAACATCTCCAATTTTCCTCATGACTGCAATGTCCTAGCAACCATTTTTATAATACAGTAGCTTCTTCACTGTCCTCAGTGCATTCACATCCATCCTTTGGGTGACACCCAGAACTGTAATGGTGAGGGCGTTCTGGAGGCAAGATGGCGCTAGAGAGTGGTGGCAGTACAGTGAAGGAGACTTCTCTCTGGCCACCAGGCCCATGTCCCATGACAGAGCACTGAACAAGAAGGACTGTAAAGTTGGACGCTTTTTCTTTATTTCTTCACTATATATTTGAAATTTATATGCATTGTGAAGATTTTATATTTATGTTTTGATTTATTTTTTCTGTGTTTTGAGATGGCGCCAGGGAGTGGTGACACTATGCAACACTTTTCACTCTATTTTGTAACAAACTATATGTAACATTAAATAAATCAAATCAACTCATACACTGGCTTAGGTCTGACCAGTGTCTTATATAAATATGGTCATCATAACTTTCCTGTTCTACTCTATGTCCATTTAGTTAAATTTAGAATACTGCATGTTTTATTACACAGCCCTCTCTACCCATCCTGTACCTTTAATTACTTATGTATATAAGTCTGTTTGCTCCTGCACACTCTTTAGAATAGGATTGTACTGTCTGTGTGTAAGTTCAAACTTTGAAACTGTCCCCTGCACAATAACATCAATATCATTTACATATTTCAAGAAAAGTAAAGGACTCTATAGCTGTCCATGAAGAACTTCACTACAAACTTTCTCTCATTCTGAAAAATACCCATTCACCACTGCTCTCTGTTTTGTATTCCAAACCAGTTTTGAATACATTATTGCTGTTGTCCATTTTGCTCTCTAACCTACAACATTCTTCACAAACCTGTTGTGTGACACCATAATGAACAAGTTTTCAGATCCCATGTACAGCACAACAATAGCTTTCTCCTCATCAAACCTGTTAACACTTCAAAAAATAAAATTGTTGGTTAGCAAGTTAATTAGACATGATTTCCTCTCAATAAATCCATGCTGCCTCTTATGGATGAAGCCACATTTTTCTATGTGACATTAATGCTTGCTGAATAATTGATTGTAGAGGTTTTGCCATTGTCGGCATTAAACTGACAGATATGTAATTGCTGAGTTGATCTTTACAACCTTCTGTGAACAAGGGTATAATGTTTGCAGTTCTCCAGTCCTCCAATATCACTCCTGAATCTAGGATAATTGAAAGATAATTGCTAGTGCCTTTGCAATTTTCACTCAAGTCTTTCAGTATCCTTGGAGTTACCCCATCTTGCCTTATTAAGTTTCAACAACCTGTCTGATGCCTCCCCCAAATCAATTTTAAACCCTACTGACTGAATTTTCTGGGGCTAGGATGGTAGCGTGGTTCTAATACCATTGAACTAATAAGATACTCAGGTTGATTAACTGTGGGTATGGGTTCAAATCGTACCACAGCAGCTGGTGCATTTAAAATTCAATAAGTAAATCTGGAACATAAGCCTCAGTAGAGGTGACCATGAAATTATCATTGAGTGTTTTGAAACAGCAAGTACAGGTAAGGGTATCTTTTTCAGGCTGATGACTTGTAATCAATGGGGTTGCGCAGAGTTCAATGCTGGGACCACAACTGTTTACAACATATAATAATGACTTTAGGAAAGAAGCAAATTCTGTAGCCATATTTGCAGATGTCACAAAGTTAGGTGGAAAGGCAAGTTGCGAGAGGCAAACAGACTGTTTAGATAGGCTATGTGAACAAAGTAAATGGAGTTTAATGTGGAAAAATATGAAGTTGTTAATTTTGGAAGGAAAAACAAAAAAACTATGTGTTATTTAAATGGAGAAAAACCGCAGAAAGCTGCAACTCAAAAGGACTTGGGTGTACTCAAGCATGAAACACAGCAAGCTAGCACACAGGTGCAGCAGGTAATCAGGAAGGCGAAAGGAATGTTGGGCCTTATTTCAAGGGAGTTTGGGTGTAAGAGTAGAAAAGTCTTACTGCAACTGTACAAGGTCTTGGTGAGACTAAATCTGGATTACTGTGAGTAGTTTTGGTTTTCTTATTGAAGAAAAGGTATTACTTCATTGGAGGCAGTTCAGAACAGGCTCATGAGAATGATCCCCAGTATGAAGAGATTGTCTTATAACAAAGTTTAACAGATTGGCACTCTACTCATTGGAATTTAGAAGAATGCAAAGTGATCTTATTGAAACATATAGAATTCTTAATGGGACTGAATAGGGTAAATGCTGAGAAGACGTTTCCCTTCATGGGAGAATCCAGGGCCAAAAGGCATAGTCTTAGAATTTAGGGTGCCAGTTTAAGACTGTGAGATGATGAGCAATTTCTTTTCACAGATGGTTGTGAGTCTTTGAAATTCCTTGCTCCAGAGAGCTGTGGGACAGAGTCTTTGGTGCATTTCTAAGAGTGAGGTAGGTAGATTCTTGTTCACTAGGCAGACTCCAGCGTTATGGGGAAAGGACAGAAAAATGGCTGTGAGGAGTGTTGGATCAGCCATATTCCTATTAAATGTAGACAGGCAGGAGGCTGGAAGAACACAACAAGCCAAGCACCACCAAGTCGTCGTTTTGGCTGTAACCTTTCTCCAGGACTGGGGTTGGGTGTATGGAGAGCTGCAGATAAAGGGGGTGGTGGGGATAGGGTGGTGAAGTGGGGTTGGGTGAAGACAGGTAGAGGGTATGACCTGGTTGGTCAATGGGACGAGTGAATCTGGTTGGTGGCAGGGAGGAGTGAAAGGAAGGAAGAGGGGCTGGAAAAAGAGTTCGGGGATTGGAAGGGAGGTAATTTGAAATTGGAGAACTGTGTTGAGTCCTCCGGGCTGTAGTCTGCCCAGGCAGAAGATGAGGTGTTGTTCCTCCAATTTGCAATGTGGTTCATTGTGGCAGTACACCAGCTCTCCCTCCTCACCCATCCATCCTCACAATGTACCCTACCCCTCCACCTCTCCCTCTTCACCTCAACCCCACTGCACCCCTTCCCACACTTCCACCCCACTCCTCAGCCCATCCTATCCCAATCTCCTTTCTCTCCCAAACCCACTCCCCACCCCACACCACATCCAACCTTCCCTCAGCACATACCATCACTCTTTCCCCCTCCCACCCATCAGCCACCTCGGAACCAGGAAAGGGCTCACATTCATATTCACATACACATTCTGCCCCCACCTCAACGAATTCTGGGCCCAACACAACATCAAGCTCTTCATCTGCCGCCTTCGCCTCTACACCTTCTTCTTTGACAAAATCTCCAAACCTCCCCTGAGGACCCTTTCTCCCGCCTCCAACCTTCCTCCTCAACTTGGACACTCCCCACTGGCCTTGCACCCGGCCTAGACCTCTTCATTGCAGACTGCCAACGTGACATCAGCCGCCTCAATTTCACCACACCCTCCCTCACCCACTTCAATTCACCCCCTCTGAATGTGCAGCACTGCACTCGCTCCGCACCAACCCCTGGTTCACCATCAAACCACTGACAAAGGTGATGCAGTGGTAGTCTGGTGGATGGACCTCTATGTCGCAGAGGCTGAACGCCAACTCTCCGACACCATGTCCTCCCTCACCCTCGGCCATGACCCCACTGCGACCCATCAGGCCAAAATCACTCGCACTGCCCGTGCCCTCATAGCATCTAGTGATCTCCCCTCCACTGCCTCCAAGCTCATAGTCCCCCAGCCTCACACTGCCCGGTTCTACCTGCTCCCCAAAATCCACAAGCCCAACTACCCCGGCTGACCCTTCGTCTTGGCATGCTCCTGCCCCTCAGAACTTATATCATCCTACCTCAACACCATCCTCTCCCCTTTAGTTCAGGCACTGCCCACATACATCCGCGACACTGACCATGCCCTCCATCTCTTCAGTAACTTCCAATTCACCGGTCAACAGCGCTTTCTCTTCATTATGGATTTGCAGTCCTTATATATGTCCATACCCCACAAGGATGACTTCCAGGCCCTCTACTTCTTCCCCTCCAATAGACCTATCCAGTCCCCCTCTACCAATACCCTCCTCCAATTCACCGAACTGATCCTCATCCTCAACAACATTTCCTTTAGCTCCTCCCCTTTCCTTTAAATCAAAGGGTGGCCTTGAGCACCTGGATGGGCCCTAGCTAGGCGTGCCTCTTTGTCGGCAGTGTCGAACAGTCCCTCTTCAGTACCTACACAGGCACTGTGCCCCAACTCCTCTGCCATCACATTGATGACTGCATCAGCGCAGTGTCCTGCAGCCCGGCTGAACTGGAGCAGTTCATTGACTTCGCCCACAACTTTCACCCTGTCCTCAAATTCATTTGGCCCATCTCAGACACCTTCCTCCCCTTTCTTGGTCTCACCAGTTCCATCTCCGGTGACAGTCTCTAGACGGATGTTTACTGTAAACTCACAAACTCTTCCAACTACCTGGACTATGCCTCCTCTCACCCAATTTTCTGCAAGAACTCCATTCCATTCTCCCAATTCCTCCACCTCCATACATCTGCTCAGATGAGGAGACATTCCACACGCTGACAAGGTACTTTTCCTCCTTCTGTCATCAGATAGCCCTCCGCCGCATCACCTTCATTCCCTGTTCTACTGCTCTAAACTGCTCTGCCTCCCAACGCAATAAAGACAGAGGTCCCCTTGTCCTCACCTATCACCCCACCAGACCCAACATCCAACGTATCATCTCTAAACATTTTTACCAACTCCAGTTAGACCCCACCACCAAGTACATCTTCCCCTCCGCATCCCTCTCTTCCTTCCGCAAGGACCGTTCCCTTTGACAGTCCTTGGTTTGCGCTACTCTCCCCACCACCCCCTCAAAGGACCCACAGGTACCTTCCCCTGCAACTGGAAAAGATGAAAAAGCTGCTGACATTCCCCCCCCCACTCACCTCAATGCAAGGCCTCTAACAGTCCTTCCAGTGAGGTCCACCTGCCTCTCTTGCAACCAAGTTTACTGCATCAGCTGCTCCCGATGTGGTCTTCTCTACATCAGGAGAACTGAACATGAACTTCAGGGGCTGACCAGACCTCCCAGTCACCGCCCATTTCAATTCCCCTTCCCACTCCCCTTGGACATGACCATCCTTGGCCTCCTCCATTTCCAAAATAAACCACACTGCAAATTGGAGGAATAACATGTCATCTTTAGCATGTGCAGCCGACAGCCGGAAGACTCAACATTGATGTTTCCGTTTTCAAATATTCTCCCTTCTCATCCCCCAACTCCCTTCTCAGCCCCTCCCCTCCCTTCTTCCCTGCCATCAACCGAAATCATTCCTCCCACTGACCAACCATGTCTTACTCTCTATCTATCTTCACCTACCCCCCCCCCATGTCACCACCCTGTCCCCATCACCCCCTTTATCTGCAGCTCCCCCTATGCCCACTCCCCCCAGTCCTGAACAAGGGTTACACCCGAAACGTCGACTGCTCCGCCTATTGATGCTGCTTGGCTGCTGTGTTCTTCCAGCCTCCTGTCTGTCTACTTTGATTCCAGCACCAGCAGTTTTTGTCTCATGATCCTATGAAATGATAGAGTAGGCCTGCAGGGCCTACTGCTGTTCCTATTACTTATTGTCCCCATGACCTGAGCACCATCTGCCTTGTAGGTAAAAAGAACTACAAAATATTCATTTAACACCTCAGTCATGCCTCTTGCGTCTATGTGTAAATTCCTTTTTAGTCTCTAATCAGCCCAACAACTTTTTGCACTGATTTGCTATTGATGAGTTCGAAAATACTTCAGAATTTTCCTTTATATTAGCTATCAGTCCTTTTTTTCATAATTCATCTTTGCTTCTTGCATTTGCTTTCTCATTTCTATTTTAAACCTTTTGGATTCAGCCTGGCCCTCAAATGGTCTTGGTTCAGAATGTTAAGATTAGATTCCCTACTGTGAGGAAACAGGTCATTTGGCCTAACAAGTCTACACCGACTGTCCAAAGAGCAACCCACCAGACCCATTCCCCTACCCTATATTTATCCCTGACTAATGCACCTAACACTGTTGGTAATTTCGCATGGCCAATTCACCTGATCTGCACATCTTTGGATTGTGGGAGGAAACCAGAGCACCCGAAGGAAACCCACGCAGACACATGGAGATTGTGCAAACTCCACACAGATTCTCCACCGTGTACAGACACAGAGTCCTCTACTGCTTGTGACAGGCCCTTTATTCCTGGGATCATTCTTGTGAACATCCGCTGTATCCCCTACAAAGCCAGCACATCTTTCCTTAGGTACGGGATCCAAAGCTGCTCACAATATTTCAGATGCAGTCAGATGCAGTTTGGCTTATACAGCCTCAGAAATGCATTCCTGATCTTGTACTGTAGCTCTCTCAAAATGAATGCTAGCACTGCATTTGCCTTTCTAACTATCAAATGTAACCTTAAGAGAATTCTGAATTAGGCCTCCTAACTGCCTTACTGCTTTAGATTCCAAAGTCTTTCCTTATTTATATAATCTTCAATACTTCTATTCTTCCTACCAATGTGCATAAGCTCACACCTTCCCACATTGATTTCCATCTGCCACTTTCTGCCCACTCTCCTCGCCTGTTCAAGTCCATTTCCAGCCTTCCCACTTCTTGAACACTACCTGGCAAGGTGGCACAGTGGTTAGCCCTGCTGCCTCACAGTGCCAGAGACCTGGGTTCAAGTCCCGCTTCAGGCGACTGACTGTGTGGAGTTTGCACATTCTCCCCGTGTCTGCGTGGGTTTCCTCCGGGTGCTCCGGTTTCCTCCCATAGTCCAAAGATGTGCAGGTCAGGTGAATTGGCCATGCTAAACTGCCCATAGTGTTAGGTGAAGGGGTAAATGTATGGATGGGTTGCGCTTCCGAGGGTCGGTATGGACTTGTTGGGCCCAAGGGCCTGTTTCCACACTGTAAGTAATCTAAAAACAAAATCTGCAAATTTAGCAACATTGCGCTTGGTTCCTTCACCCACATTGGACCAAGGTGTGTAAAAGTTTGAGTGATTGGGTGCAATGTGTTGGTGAGGGACGGGTAATGACCTGATGGGTATTGTTGTAACTTCATCAGAGGCATAAATAAATTCCTCTCTTTTCACTCTTTATGGTGACATAACAGAGTTTGAAAATCTAAAACAATGTGCTCTTTTTGCTTCCCAGCGCCATGTGTATTTGACATTCTAACTTGGTGGACTGAGAGTAGCATGGATCATGCAGCTGCTCCTGTGGTTCAGGCTTATTTCCAAACTTCCATCTAGATTTCTTCCAATTATTACATTTACAAGAAGTGTGTGGAGGTTCATGACCAAGGGCAGGTGACTGGGACAAACTTAATTTGGGATTATGGTTGGCGTGGACTGTTTAGACCAAAGGCTTTGTTTCTGTGCTGTATGACTCTATGTAGAATCAGTTGTTGAATGGAACTAAAGAGACAGAAAGTATTGGTTGGAGTAGTTACAGATTCTCTTACAATCATTGTAGTATCCAGCAGCATATAAATCAGGAAATTAGTGAGAGGGACATAAATTTAATTGAGCAAACTAACTTTGCACTAATTCTGTAGAGATAGGTTTTTGGAATGCATTCAATATAGTTTGCTTGAGCAGTATGTCAAAGAATCAACTAGGAAACAATTAATTTTAGAATGGCCATTATGTAATGAGACAATTTGTTACATTGTGGCAAAAGAGTCCCTCAGGAAGAGCAATTAAAACAAAATAGAGTTTTATTTTGAATTTGAGACTGTTTTAGGAAACAACAGCTTGTCTTTATTTAGCACCTTTAACTTAACCAAATGTCTCAAGGCCCTTCCCATGAGTATAATGAAATGAAATTAGACACCAAGCCACATAATATGGTATTAAATCAGCTAACGTCTGGTCAAAGACATGGGTTTTAAGGAGTATTATTAAGGAGACTGTGGGGTACAGGGGAATTCAGGAGAGTAAAGTTCAGGCAATCGAAGACAGAGCCATGGATAGGATAACATAAAATCAGGAATGGAACAAAGTGAGGACTGCAGATCAGAGTTGAGAGTGTGGTGCTGAAAAAAACATAGCAGGTCAGGCAGCGTATGAGGAGCAGGAGAATCGACATTTTGGGCATAAACCCTTCATCAGGAATGTGACTTGTGAGCCATGAGGGCTGAGAGATAAATGGGAGGGGTGAGGCTGGGGCAAAGATAGCTGGGAATGTAATAGGTAGATGAAGGTGTGTGTGTGTAAGTGATAGGTCGGAGGGGAGGGTGGGGCGGATGGATGGGAAGGAAGGAAGATGGACAGGTAGGACAGGTCAAGTTGGAGGCTTGGGACTAGGACTGGGATAACGTAGGGGAGAGGAAATGAGGAAACTGGTGAAATCCACATTGATCCTGTGTGGTTGCAGGGTCCCAAGATGGAATATGAGCGTTCTTCCTCCAGGCGTCAGGTGGTAAAGGTTTGGCGATGGAGGAGGTCATTGACTGTGTGGGAGGGGGAGTTAAAATATTCAGTGACGGGGTGGTGGGGTTGGTTGGTGCGGGTGTCCCAGAGATGTTCTCGGAACTGATCCATAAGTTGGCGTCCTGTCTCCCCGATGTGGAGGAGACCACACCATGTGCAACGGATACAATAGAAAAAGAGTGTGGAAGTACCCATTGCACCTGTGTGGTCTCCTGTACATCGGGGAGACAGTACGCCAATTTGTAGATTGTTTCAGAGAACATCTCTGGGACACCTGCGCCACCCAACCCCACCCCCCCATCGCTGAACACTTCACCTCCCAATCCGCCAAGAACATACAGTCAAGGGCCTCCTCCATCGCCAAATCTTTACCACCAAAAGCCTGGAGGAAGAACACCTCATCTACTGCCTTGGGACCTTGCAACCACACAGGATTAATGTGGATTTCACCAGTTTCATTTCCCCTCCCCCTACATTATCCCAGTCCCAGCCTTCAACTGAGCAAAGCCTCCTTGACCCGGTCCCTCCCGTCCATCTTCCTTCCTTCCCACCCATCTGCTCCACCCTCCCAACCTATCACTTCCACCCGCATCTTCATCTACCAATCACATTCCCATCTACCTTCCCCTCAGTCACAATCCCTCCCATTTATCTCTCATCTCTCCCGGCCCACAAGCCTCATTCCTGATGAAGGGCTTATGCCCGGAATCTCGACTCTCCTGCTCCTCGATGCTGCCTGACCGGCTGTACTTTTCCAGCACCACACACTCGACATAAAATCAGAAATGCTCAAGACGCTAGGTTTAGAGGAATGTACATATGAGCTGTGGGACAAGATTTCAAACTTAAGGAAAGGCAACCCAAGGAGAAACTTAATACAAAGATTAGAGTTTCATAACTAAGGTGTTGCTTGACTGGGAGCCAGTATAATTTAGCATGGCTTTGCAGTACATGGTGAATAGAGCTTTATGTGAGTAAGCATAAGGGTGGCAGAAGTTTGGATAACCTCAAGTTTGCTGAAGATGGAATGTGGGAGGGTCAGCCAGCAGTGCATTAGAATAGGTGAGTCAAGCCTTAAAATGAGCTGTCTGGTATTCAGCAGCACAGATTAATTTTAATTGGTTGTAGTCTTGCATGAACTCAGATCTGCTGTGGAAGCAAACTGCCACTGAACAGTAGGATTTAACACAGTGTTGCACACCGCAATCATGGAAATGAACATGCTGTTGAATACTGCCTGATCACATCAATCATTTATGAATTATTCATGTTTCCTAATCCCTCCTCCTAGATTCAGAGTATTTCCAATTCAGTCCTTTTACATTTCACTTCTTAAAAATGTTTTTTTCTCAGAATGTGGGCAATACTAGCTAGGCTGACTTTTGTTGCCCATCCCAATCTTATCTTGAGAAGGGGGTGGTGTACTGCCTTCTTGAGCTGCTGGAGTCCATTTGGTACAGATACACCCACAGTGCTCTTAGGATTAATATAAAGCACAAAAATCAACCTGAAAATAGTGTGGAATCGAGGGTCTAGTGAAATGAGGTACTCGAGATTCATGGTTTAAAAAAAAAACGAAGTTGCTAATGGGGCCGGACCAATGGCCTACACCCTAGGATTTGCAGGAAGGCAGTGATGCAGTGGTAATGTCAGTCCACTAATAATTCTGAGGCCAGGACTAATCTATGGGGCTGCTTTCTCTCAGAGAGCGTTAACTGGTGGTGGTTTAACCTGAGGATCATCCCACCTCAGGTATGGGAAGAGACTGAGAAGGAGAATCCTTCATAGCAACCTCAGTCCTTGTGGGAATTGAAGTCACATTGTTGGCATCACTCCACATTACAAACCAGTTGTCCAGTCAACTGAGCATGCATTCAAATTTCTTCAGTTAATAAAGCTGAAATGTAAGGGTGCCATGAAGCCATCACTGATTGTCATAAAACCCTATTTGATTCATCGATGTCCCCTAGGGAAGGAAATCTGCCATACCTACCTGGTCTGACAGCAATGTGGTTGACTTTTAACCACTCGTTCAAAGAGCCTAGCAGTTCAACTCAATTCAAGAGTGATTAGGGGTGGACCACACATACTGATTTTGCCACCGACTCCCTCATCTCATGGAAGACTACAAGGGGAGAAACCTTTATTTTCTAGTTTATCCCTTCGGAACAGGAATATTGACACTGTGTGCTTGAATGGAAAATATTCCTTCCATACACAGCAATGTTGCTCATTATATATAAAAATAGAAGTGGCTTTAAAGATATTGATCTTTCAGAATTCCCAAGATTCTAGTGCAGCCATTGTGGTTTGTAATATGCCAAAAGTTACTTGGCTATTTGGGAAAGGAGAAAAGAGAGAAAACAATGAATTATAGGTTTGTTAGTTTGACATGAGTAGTGGAGAAAATGCTCCAAAGTATTATTAATGACTTGAGAAGAAGGCATTTATAAAATCATCATGTGATTAAGTACACTTAATACATATTGAGAGAAATTATGTTTCACAGATCTGTCTTTTTTTTAGTTTTAATCTAATAGGATAAGAGAGAACCAGTGGAGATAATGTATTTGGGTTTTCAAAAAGGTTTTGATAAATTCTGACATGACAGATTATTCCAACAAATTGGAATTTAAGGGATTCAGATTGGTATTGACTGATGATTGAACAACCTCAGTTTTTTTTAAATATATTAATGATCTATAGGAAGGAATTGAATGCAATATACCCAAGTTTGCCGATGATACGAAATTAATTTTGAAATAAACACATGAAGGAGAGTAGACTGATACGTGGTAAATGCCTGGATTGGATTTTTTTATATTTGTTTTGTACAGGAGCAGTTTGGTTAGGGTTGCAACTAGTTCTGGAGCGTAAAGTCTTCAGTACTGTTGCTGGAATTTTGTCAGAGCCCACAGTCTTTGCAATATCCAGTGCCTTCAGCCTTTTCTTGATTATATGAGGAATCAAATTGCTGAAGATCAGCATCTGTGATACTAGGAACCAGGAAAGGAGGCCAAAAATGGATCACCTACACAGCACTTCTGCCTGAACGTGGAAGCAAATACGTCTGCAGTCTCTTGTTGCTCTGGTGTGCTCGGCTGTCTGTCATCAAGGACAGGGATATTTGTAAAGGGTCAACTTATTAGTTTTTCAATTGTCCACCACTATTCATGACTGACATCAAAGCAAAATACTGTGGATGTTGGAAATCTGAAACAAACACAGAGGATGCTGGAGAAACTCACCAGTGAAAAGCGAAGATTTGCATCGGGTATGATTTCTTCAGAACAGAAATACTTTTGACACAGGCAGAGGAGGAGAAAGGGAGCAGCAGTGTAGAGGCCCAGTGTAAAAGATACAAGGATTATGACTGGTGGCACATCATTGCCCTTGCGTTTTTAGTGTTTGTGCGCCTGAACACTTGAAAGGAAGAAAAAAAATCATGTTAAAATGTTGAATGAATGTATTCATTATTGGATATGGCAGAATGGTAGAGCTTAAATTCCATCTATCAGTGTGCCTGCCTATCACATGTTACTTCCCCTGTGTGGCATGCAAGTACGTTGGAGTTTCACCAGGCTGGCCCCTCATTGGTAGGATTGTCTGGTGCTGCTCCTGTTATGCTCTTCTGCAGTCTTCAATGAACCAGGCCTGATCTCCAGGCATGATGCGTATGGTAAAGTGAGGGATATGTTGGGCCGTGATAGTACAAGCGATGTTCCCTCTAATTTTACTTACTGCTGTGTTGGCTTGATTTCTGTGCACAGTGTATTTAAACCAGAGCAGAAGTCATTTGGTAGGGAGTGATGGAAGATGTGGCTGTGAAGATTGGTTACAAGCTATAGCCTATTGCAATTCTGTTTCTGTTAGTTGTCCACAGCTTGTGTTTATCATGATGGTAAGTGCCACAATGCATTGGAGGGTATCCTCAATGTGAAAATGGACATTGTCTCCACAAAGACTGTGCGGAATTCACTCCTACTGATATGCCATGGATAGGTGTGTCTACAAAAGGTATATTGGTTACGATGAAATGAAGTTTTTTATCTCATTTTTGGGATGCAGGTTTTGCTGGCTTGACCAACATTTATTACCCATCCTTAGTTGACAGTGAAGGATAGTTAAGATTCAACCACATTGCTGTGGGCCTGGCGGCAGTTGTAGCCTAATCAGATAGAAATGGCAGATTTTATTCACTGAGGATTTTAGTGAACCAGATGGGTTTTTACAATAATCAACAGCAGAATCATGGTCACAATTAGGCTAATTTTTTTTAAAATTCAAATATGAATACCAATTCCAGTTCCAGTTTGGATTTGAATCTGTATCCTCAGATCATTATTCTGAGGTTCTGGCTTACCATTAACATTATCATCATGCCACTGCCTCTAGAATAAGAACCTAAATGCCCTCTTTCCTTATTACCCCACCACAATTACATTTTGTCATCTGCCGTGCTTGGAATCAAACCCATATTAGCAGGAGCCTGGTCCAGTGGCATTACCATTATGTCATCCCCTCCCTTTAAGGCCAATTTGGCTTATTCCTAGGATGAGAGGATTCTTCTACAAGGAGCGATGGGATATACTGGGGTTATATTCCCTAGACTTAAGAAGAATGAGAAATGGTCTTTTTAAAACATTTGAAATTCTTAAAACTCTTACAGATTAAATGCCAAGAGAATATTGCCCCAGGCTGTAATTGGGGTCCACAATTCTAAAACAAAGGATCAACCAATTAGAACTGAGATGAGGATAAATCTTTTCAGTTGTGAGGAATATTGGGATTATATAGTGAAGGTAGAAGATCAGCTGTAGTATTATTGAATGGCATGCAGGGCTGAATGGATGATAGCTATTTATATTTATCCTGTTCTTTAACAGGTACCATGGTAAAGGAAGACCATGAAGGTAGTAGAGGACAGAAGTGATAAATGAGAATTGTTCAAGGGGTGAGAAACTTGAATTGCATAGATTGACGGAACTTGGGCTATTCCCTTTGGAGATGAGAAAATTAAGAGGGGATTCAGTCAAAGCATTCATGAAACACCTGGACAGAACATAGAGAGAAACTGTCCCCATTGGCAGAAAGAGAGAGGGGCAGAGGTACCAATTTAGGGTGAGTCACTCAAGGGGCATCAATCACATGAGGAATAATACTTTTACGTGGCAAGTGGTTTGGATGTGGAATGTACTGCCTGAGAACGTGGTTCAGTTCCAGCTTTCAAAATATATTTGGACAAGTAGTTGGAGCGAAAATGTTTACAGGGCTTTGGAGAAACGTGGATAGTGGAACATGGTGAGATTATGGAGTTAATGGTCAGTGGTCATGATCATGGAGTCAAGAGGCCAAATGACATCTTTCTGTTCTGTAATCATTCCACGATTCTGACTGGAACTTGCACGTTATTTTTCTCCAAAATTTTACACTTCCACTTTAAGCAAAGATGAATATTATTTCATCCGTTACACATCGTGATAATTGATTTGATTTACTGCACACTCCTCTTTCATCCAAGTCTTCTGTGACTTCACATTTATTTTTACAACTATTTGATGGAATATGACATGAATCATTCTGCGTGGTTGAAGAGGTCAATGCAGCTGCATTGGGTTTTGAAGGGCTGGAGATACAAATAGCTGAATTCACTACAAAATATGCAGAGTAAGGCAAGATTCACTCCAAGTAAAGGGAGATTAGTCAAGGTTTATTTTTATCAGTTTAAAAGATGAGACTTCAATCTCAGTAAGTGATACCAGTCTGAATGTTATTAGGTATATGCACTGCCAAATTCACAGTGCTGACTATGCACTTGAATGTTATTTTCTGGTTGATTTGAGGACAACCTAGGGATGACCCAAAAGCTGTCGGAAATTAAACATCAAAACAGATTTTCATCATTTGCAGTTTTTAATTTAAATTTCCATTGTCTGGTCCAATATTATCTCAACACAAATGGACATCTACGTAGCACCCTTCATACTATCCGACATCTCAAAGTGCTTTGTAGCCAATGAATTACTTCTGAAGTGCAGACAGTGTTGCCATACAAGAGCTGCAGATGCCAATTTACAGCAAGATCATGCACACAGTAATGCGATAATGATCGGATAGATTTTGTAATATTGGTTGATGCCAACATTTGATCATGGATAAATCTTCTCCGGCTCCTCCTCTGCCCCTTAACCACCTACCTCCACCCCCACAACCATGAAAATAGTCCAGATGAATGTGGCTGGCTGTAAATTCCTATCAAGTCAGGAAGTGTTAGTGCCGTTAATTATTTTTACTTACTTCAATTCACTTGTCAGCAGGCAACTGAACCAACTTCGAGCAGCCTCTTGTCAGAATGGCTTGGGATCAGGATCATGGTGACCATCTCTTAAAGAGATATTCCTCTTCTATCTATCTATGGATTTTGGGATTTGGAGTGAACTTTTGTGACATTCTAGACTGGCGGACAATCAAGCGATTGTGACAGCTGTCAGGAGACTGGGCACACATGTGGAAGAAATCTTTGCTGTGGTTGTAGACCAGCTGGAAGTTGAGGGAGCCCTTCCAATTGATGAATCTCAAAGACCAGTCATTACATGCATTCATGGTCAAATGGCTCACTATCCTCTGTCCCTGTGAGCCCACATCTATCATGAGCTGAATGTATGTTGGTATCATAAGAGCGAGATGCAGTGCTGTGCAATCACTTGTAAGATGTCACTAAAGTCTGCAACTGATCTTTGGAAGGAGCCAGTAGCAAAGATGTTCAAAGCCAAGCTGACTTTAACATCCGGGAGCCGGAGATGGTGACTGGTACAGGCCTACTGACACCAGATTCTTTGGACCAGATGTGTTCTGAGGATGGATCACTGAAGTTGAAATGTTGACGCTGATGTCTGTGTGCAGATGCTGCAAGACATGCTGAACTTTTCCAGCAATTTCTGTTTTTGTTTGTCGTTAGGCCAGATGTTTGTCTTTGACCCTACATGTTGGACAGTAAGTTTGACAATGTAGATCGGTAGAAAAAGTGAGAAAAATGGTGGAAATGTGGTGTATAGATGTGATGAGGAAAAGGGAGACATCATAAGAGAAATCAAGAGCTAATGGTCTGACTGCAGAAGGAAACTACTGCTGCTGGTCCTGTGGCTATTATTGGTTAAGTAAGATGGTACAAGAGAAATCCTAGCAAGCTCAATATTGTGGAAGAAATGTTGAAATAGAATGATGCGGCTGACTGCATCACTGGCTATAGAGAAACAATTCATTGTAGGGAATTTCATTGTGCTTTTTTGTTAAAGTCACTTTGATTTTCTAATGAAACAGAAACATTATTAAGAAGAGTCCAGAGCTTATGTGAAGATTGGGTCCAAACAGTAGCCATATGTATGGGTAGGAAGCCAATGTTGGTAATCAGATTGAGGGAGTTATTGAATATCAAATTAACTAACTCTGGTAAGAAGTCTAAGTTCCAGTGAACGGTAAAATTGCTGCGGGTGGGTGGTAAGTTTGCATAACTAGGAGGAAGGCACGAAACAGGCGTATTCAGCAATTGTCTACCACTCTGAAACTGGGTTTTGTGCAGTACAATCTCTGATTACCTGGGTAACAGATACCTGGGAGTGAATTACAGACTAGCATCTAATCGAGCGGTTCAGACTGGTTCATATACAGAATTACAGATACACTTGCCACCCTTCTCTCCTCAACCCCTCTCCCCCCAAAACCAGCATTGCTGTTGGTATACTTTCTCAGAGTGCTGCACTGTCAGAGGGTCAGCGCTGGGGGAGTGCCGCACTGTTGGAGGGTCAGTGCTGAGGGAGTGCCGCATGGTTGGAGGGTCTGCACTGAGGGAGAGGGTATTTTCAGAGGGTCAGCACTAAGGGAGTGCTGCACTGTTGGAGGGTCAGCGCTGAGGAAGAGGGTATTGTCAGAAAGTCAGTGCTGAGGAAGCAGGCAGGTGCACATAACGGACAAATACTGGAAAAGGTCAATGCACCTCTATGCAGGGCACCATCAGTGAAACAACTTTACAAAATCCATCTTAATGTACTATAAGGGATAATAGTGATTATGAGCGGGATGAAAGAGATAAAGGACAGAGAAATAGGATTTCTTGAAGATTTTTCATAAAATAATAATTAAAAGACTACAAATATTCAAAATGGATGTAAAGAGAGACATGCACTATAAGAAAAGTTTAATATTTCATTATACACAATTCATTAAGGAGGCTCAAGGTTTGAACCTTCAAGTATTAATTTACATTTTCTTCTTAGATCTGATTGCCCACCTCTTTCCAAACAATTCTATTTTTAGCCTATTGCTTCAATTTTTTGATTTTGTTTGAGAAGAATTGAGAAAATTTATCAGCTGTTATTTTGTTTACTACCTGCAGGTGGCAGTACAGTACAGTATATAACGAATAGAGCCATTTTAACATTGTTGACCAGACTGCTAATGCACCAAATATACCCGAGCTTCACATCATGGAGGAAGCTGCTGTTCTGATTTACTAAAAAATTATACTGACATGCTTTTTTGGGACATGAGAAATTCAATGGACTGTAAATAATCTCCACACTTATGATGTTTTGTTAATTTGCAGCTGGCTCAGATTTCAAAGACCGGGTTTCACAACACAGATCTGAAACCATTCTGTTGTCACACCTGGGCATATTGAATTGCTTAGGCACAGCCCATAGAAGAATGTTGCACAGGCACTGTTAAAAGAATGTAATCCTCCAAGCTGATCTGGACTAAAGCTATCCAATATACGGTGGGAAATTACCGGAAAATCTACTCTGCTGTCCCCCAGAATGGCTACAAGTGCAGACTTTTCAGATGTGAAAATGACATCCCTACCCAAAATCTTAATGGATTCCCTGCATATCCTGCCCTTCCCACATGCATCCACACTGCCACCTCTCTCTCCTCAACTCCCGTCCCCCAAAAACCATCATTGCTGTTGGCATACTTCCACAACAGGAAGTATCTTTTTAAAAGATATCTTTGAAAATCTCTTTTAAAAAACTTCGTTTCGGCTTGTATTAAACGTTTAACACTTACATGTGTGTACAGTATGTGGTTGTTATAGACTTGTGTTGTTATGGCTTAACAGCTAACACTGGCAATTATTTTAGATTTAAAGGAACTTTAGTGTTAATATTGGCTCGGGGGGTGAAAATAATACAGGAGCAACTTGAAATCTGATTTTGAATCACTTCCAACTTCTTCCAAAACTTACACATGGGCCTGATTTACTTTCCCACCAGCGCACCACCTCTTCCCCTTTTAAAAGATTCCTGGAATTTCAACAAATTATGTATCACTGGTGAAAAACAGGATTGCAACACATAACCTGATCCAATCTAGGAAAGTCCCCGGGGATTTAATCAGTATTTTGCGAAAGTAGATCCTGTTTCTACAATAACCTTGCTACTTTCAATTTGAGATTTCCCTGCACATTCATAAATTGGGGCAGTACTTGACTTCTTTGGGGTTGTTAAATTAAGGCTAACCTTCTTGATGGATTTTGACTTATTTTTCTGCTATTTTCTCCTGAGTGAACTGGCCAATAGCCTTCCTGTACTCCACCCAAATGGAGAGAAGTGTGAGGTGACACATTTCAACAGACAATAGGTGCAGGAGTAGGCCATTCAGCCCTTCGAGCCTGCACCGCCATTCAATATGATCATGGCTGATCATTCCTAATTAGTATCCTCTTCCTGCCTTATCTCCAAAACCCTTGATTCCACTATCTTTGAGAACTCTATCCAACTCTTTCTTAAATGAATCCAGAGGCTGGGCCTCCACTGCCCTTTGGGGCAGAGCATTCCATACAGCCACCACTCTCTGGGTGAAGAAGTTTCTCCTCATCTCTGTCCTAAATGGCCTACCCCATATCTTTTAGCTGTGTCCTCTGGTTCGGCACTCACCCATCAGCGGAAACATGTTTCCTGCTGCTAGAGTGTCCAATCCTTTCATAATCTTATATGTCTCAATCAGATCCCCTCTCAGTCTTCTAAACTCAAGGGTATATAAGCCCAGTCGCTTCAGTCTTTCAGTGTAAGGTAATCCCACCATTCCAGGAATTGACCTCGTGAACCTACGCTGCACTCCCTCAATAGCCAGAATGTCTTTCCTCAAATTTGGAGACCAGAACTGCACACAGTACTCAAGGTGTGGTCTCACCAGGGCCCTGTACAGCTGCAGAAGCACCTCTTTGCTTCTATATTCAATTCCTCTTGTTATGTTATTAGCCTTCTTCACTAACTTCTGTACCTGCATGCTTGCCTTCATTGACTGGTGTACAAGAACACCCAGATCTTTCTGTACTGCCCCTTTACCAAAATTGATTCCAATGAGGTAGTAATCTGCCTTCCTGTTCTTGCCACCAAAGTGGATAACCATATATTTATTCACATTAAGCTGCATCTGCCATGCATCTGCCCATTCACCTAACTTGTCCAGGTCACCCTGTAATCTCCTAACATCCTCATCACATTTCACCCTGCCACCCAGCTTTGTATCAGCAAATTTGCTAATGTTATTGCTGATACCATCTTCTATATCATTAACATATATTGTAAAAAGCTGCGGTCCCAGCATGGATTCCTGTGGTACCCCACTGGTCACTGCCTGCCATTCCGAGATGGAGCCGTTTATCACTACCCTTTGTTTCCTACCAGCCAACCAATTTTCAATCCAATCTAGTACTTTGCCCCCAATACCATGTGCCCTAATTTTGCTCACTAACCTCCCATGTGGGACTTTATCAAAAGCTTTCTGAAAGTCCAGGTACACTACATCTACTGGATCCCTCGTCCATCTTCAGAGTTACATCCTCAAAAAATTCAAGAAGATTAGTCAAGCATGATTTCCCCTTCATAAATCCATGCTGACTCTGTCCTATCCTGATACTACTATCCAGATGTGCCGTAATTTCATCCTTTAAGAAGCAATGGGAGAGATACTAAATATCTAATGGCCCAATTATTATTAATAATATGTCGGAACACAGGGATTTGCTGGTGGGGTGGGAGGGGGGTGTATATGCTCATCAACCTTTGCAGTTGATAGGACCTATTTAGAAGGTCAGGCAGCATCCAAGGAGCAGGAAAATCGACGTTTCGGGCATAAACCCTTCTTCAGGAATACATCACATAACCTGATCCAATCTAGGAAAGTCCCTGGGGATTTAATCACTTACACACTGTAAGTCTAATCTAATCTAATCAGTATTTTGTGAAAGTAGATCCTGTTTCTACAGTAACCTTGCTACTTTCAATTTGAGATTTCCCTGCATGTTCATAAATTGGGGCAGTACTTGACTTTTCTGGGGTTGTTAAATTCCTGAAGAAGGGCTTATGCCCGAAATGTCATTTCTCCTGCTCCTTGGATGCTGCCTGACCTGCTGCGCTTTTCCAGCAACACATTTTTCAGCTCTGATCACCAGCATCTGCAATCCTCACTTTCTCCTAGGACCTATTTAGAGAATACTTAGTAAAAGTATCGGATCTTATAGAGTCATACAGATCCTTTGGCCCAGCTCACCCATACCGACCAGGTCTTCTAAACTGGACTTGTCCCCTTTGCCTGCATTTGGCCCATATCTCTCCAAACCTTTCTTATTCATATACCTGTCCAAATATCTTTTAAACCTTGGGCTTTATAAATAGACGCATGCGAAAATAGGGGAGCCAGACTAAACCTATACAAAGTTCTGCTTAGGCCACAACTAAAATATTGCATCCATTTTAGGAAAGATGTGAAGGGCAGAGTGTACAGAGATAATTTACCTCAGTGGTTTCAGGGATGGTGGTTTCAGTTACAAGTTTGCATTGCAAAAGATGAGTTGCCCTGCTTAGAGCAGAGGAGCTTAAAGGGAGACTCGATGGAGATCTCTAAGATTATGACAGGTTTAGAAAATGTCGGAAAGCAAAACTGCACCAATGAACTGATTGTATAGAGGGAGAGGGAAAAATGTTTTTAACAGCAAGTGGCAATGTCCTGGGACAAAGGTGGTGGAAATAGAAATACTCAGCGAATCCAAATATAATTTGGATGAACAATTGAAGAAAACGGACTTGCAGAAGAACAAGACTGAAACATAGTGTGGGACTGACTGGAGCAAGCATGGAATCAGTGGGCATGGAATCAGTGGGCAGAATGGCACCCTTCCTTCTGTACTCTGATTCTACTTGCTATCTGTGAAGTTAGACGATTAAGCTGTTCCCACCTGATTAACACAGGTCAACACAGCTTATTGGACATAACTCTGTCCAGTGGGTGCTGGAAGTATACTTTCACATGTTCATCTTATTGGGCCCAGAATGGCCTTCCATGCTGCCTTGCTCAAAGTTATCACTTCTGTCACCAAGAAAAGGTTTCACTCTGTACAGCACAATTGTGACCAGCAGCAATTTGACAGAGTCCACCAAGGCACAATAAAGGCTGGGAGATGCAGGTATTGTGGGGGTGGGTATTCTGGGAGGGATGTAGGCTGTGAGGGTGTTCAGGGAGGGGATAGGATTCTGAGGGTTGGTTGTTTGGCAGGAGCTGTGCGGTGGGAATTCACTGGTATGGTGGGGTGTAGATGACAGCGCAGGAGCTGAGTAAAAATAAAACACAAATGAGATGATGGATTTTAGATAGAGACATGCACAAAATGACTCACTAACTTGATTACGTTTTTTGAATAAATGACAAGTATTGATGAAGGCAGTGTGGTAGATATTGCTATATGATCTTCAGCAAGGCATTCTACAAAGTTCCACACAATAGATTGGTCAGTAAGGTTAGATCACATGGAATGCAGGGAGAGCTAGCCAATTAGATCCAAAATTGGCTTGTAGACAGAGGGTGTTGGTGGAGGTTTTTGTTAGACCTGTGACCAGCGGTGTGCCATAAGGATTGGTGCTGAATCCACTGTAATTTATATAAACGATTTTGATGTGAATATAGGAGGAATGGTCAGTAAGTTTGCAGATGACACCAAAATTGGGAAGAAGGTTATCTCAGAGTACAATGGGATTTTAATCAATTGGGCAGAGGTCTGGGAGATGGGATTTATTTTAGATAAATGTGGCGTGTTCCACTTTGGTAAGGTAAATCAGCAAAGGACTTATACAGTTCATCATAGGCCCCTGGAGGGTGCTACTGAACAAAGAGACTCGGGCTCAGGTGCATAGTTTTTCCAAAATGGAATCACGGGTAGACAAGGTAGGGAAGGAGGTATTTGGTATGCTTGCCTTCATTGGTCAGTGCATTTGAGGATAGGAGTTGGGATGTCATGTTGCAGCTGTAGAGGACGTTTAGAATACTGTGTTCAATTCTGGTCTCTCTACTATAGGAAAGATGTTAAATTCGAAAGGATTCCAAAAAGATTTACAAAGATGTTACCACAGTTGGAGGAGTTGAGCTATAGGGAGAGGCTGACGGTAATGTGTCTCAGGACAGGAATTTCAATATTACAGATTGTAGGCAGTTGCTGAGATTGGTTGCCTCTTTGAAATGAGCAGTTGACAAGCTACTGAACAATCTTTGGGAGTGATTTATGCTCAATATGAGAAGGTGGCACAAGACTGAATGATGAACCTTGGAAATGGGACTGTGGCAGTCGAGTCTGTTGCTCTTGTTTGACTGGTTTGCCGAATTTGACTGTGACAAAACTTCACTTGTTCAGTTTTTAAATCGGATGATGAAACCATATGGAGGTGGTGAGAGGAAAGGGGGCATTTGAATTCTTATCTTGGAGGCGGTAATAATCCAAAACATAGACTCGCATTAGGGGACATGGATACAAATCCCCCAATGGCAGATGGTGAAATTTAAATTCAATGAATATTCAGAAATGAAATGTTAGCCTAATGGTGACCATGTCGATAGTTGTGAAAACCCATGTGGTTCACTGATGGCCGTCAGGGAAGGAAATCTGTCATCCTTACCTGGCCATGTGACTCCAGATTACAGTAATCTGATTGTCTCTTAACTGCTGTCCAGATAATTAAAGATGGACAATAGATGCTGGCCCAGCCTGGAATGCACACATCCCATGATTGGATTAAGAAAACACAGACACCTGACATCGCGGCCTAGATGTTTCATGAGGAGTGATGTCTCTCTTCACAATGCGATTTGGCATGGTGCTTGAATCAATTTGCTGCAATGGAGGAAGTGAGTGGACTAAGAACTTTGCATTCTGTCTCCTATACTCTGCACGAAACCATAAAATCCAATCTGTGGAACACTTTACAACCATGGCCTTTGAGGGAGATTTTCTGAAGCAATAATATGAAATATCCTATGCAGCTGAATCAAAATGAAAGGAATGTAGGACCAAGCCTCAATGAAATGTCTTTTGGCTGCCTTGGGTGCCACAGTACTTTGGCCAGGAGAGTGGGTTTAAGGGAAATGTCTACATTTCAGTGCTTGAATATTTCAGGTCAAAAATGCATCCTTAATGCAAAGAACCTTGCAGTAAGAAAAAGAGACATCCCATTAAAACTCAGGCCTCAGTGATTGGACTGCAGAGGCAGACACAGGCAATGTGCATGACCAGCACAGGAAAATTGTTCAGATCTCCTTTCTCATAGAATGCCCAGCCATGACCTCAGGAAGAAAACCATCTCCACCCTATTAACAACACTTGAAAGCTGGAGGGAAGTAAAAAAAAAAGCAGAGTTAATTACTTCTGTAATAATCTTATAGACTGAAAGCAGATTATTTTAAATTAAAAATGGAAAATGCTGAAAGTGCAGTTTGATCATCATCTGTAACTCATTAACAAAATAACAGCTGAAATATTACCTTGCTTTTTCTTTCTGAAACTGTTTCATGCTTCATGCTCCGTTAGACATTTTGGCTTTATTCACAAGCTGAGTATTATATGCAGGTTTTCTCCGAGTCATTTCCTTAAAATAAAAGATTTCTATTAAGTTTGGTATTTTTTAAGAACTGTTTATGGAGTAAAGTTCCTTCAAAATTTATAAATGCATGCAGTCACTTTTTAATAGCATCAGGAAGGAGTTGAGAGCCATCCCTCTATCCCCCTACATCCGAACTTTCCTCTCTCCCCGGCATCTGACCTCCTCCTCCCCTTGGATATGGCCTCCTTTTTACGTCAATTGCATCCAACTTCCTCTTCTCCCCCTTGCATCTGATCTGCCCCTTCCATCTCCTACCTTGATCTATCCCGAGTTGCTTTTATCTACAGATTCCATGACAATCTCTGGCGACGCTGCATAATGCTCCCAGCAATTGCACTTGTACTGAAGAACTACTTGCTTCTGATTATTCTTCAGCTTCTGGGAGTCAGAGTTTCTGCTGTAGCAGCCCTAAATCCAAGGCAAGGCTGACTCAAGCCACTTATGTGCCTATTTGATACTTGTCACTCATATCAAGAAATTGTTGGGCATGATACAAATCAGGAAATTATAGCAGTATATAAAAAGCCCAAATAAGTAATATTTGCATAAGATTAATATTACAATTTGCATAAAGTGTGAGTAAACCTTATCAATAGGCTTTGGAGAATAAAGTGGGAGACAATGTTACAGATGCATTTCTGGAGAAATACTATCCTTATTTGAAAATCATTACTATGCTTAAGTCTTGGATAAAATCTTCTGCGCTCAGCAGCAGGAAAGGTATGAAAGTATATGATGAACATGAATCCTGTTGTCTTCCTGCCTCCACCAGAATTATTGTTGAACTTCCCACCCGCCACCAACTGAGGTCCTTATGTGGCCAAGATATTTTTAAATCAACCTGTTCAGAGATGTTTTGACATACCTCTAGAGCAAGTGGGAGTCGAACCAGGGCCTCTTGACTCAGCTCCAGTTTCCTGCCTTCTCCCCATTTCCTTTGATACCTTTGAAGCTTAAAAATCTGTGTATATCAACCTTGAAAACATTTAGCTACCCTGCCTCAACAGACCTCTGTAATAAAGAATTCTATAAATTCACTATCCTTCAAGAGAAAAGAAAATCCTCTCAGTCTCTATCTCAAAAGAGCGACTTCTCAGACATTGTGAGATTATACCATTTGGTGCTCAACTCTCTCAAGTGATCATTAAGACCCCTAAGAACTTTGTATATTTCAATTAGGTCACCTCTCATTCTTCCAAACTCTAATAAGAAAAGGTCCAACCTTTTCAGCCTCTCCTCAGTTGATAGACTTTGCAAACTTGGAATCAGCCTAGTGTACCTCCTCTGAACTGCCTTAAAAGCCATTATATTTTTCCTTAGATTCAAAACTGTTCACTGTATTTCAGGTGTGGTTAAACTTGTACCTAGTTTTAACTGAACATCACTGTTTTTATATTCTATTTCCTTTGAAATAAAGGACAACGTTCCCTGTGCCTTCCCTATTACTCACTGAACTTGGATGCTAACTGTTTGTGGTTCATATTCAAAGACCCTGACATCCACATGTGCTGGAGCTTTCTTCAGTCGATCTTCATTTGATTTTTTTTGGGGTTGGGATATCTGCTCGGCATGGACTGGATGGACTGAAGGGTCTGTTTCCTTACTGTACATCTCTATGACTCTATGATTATGTTCCACCAGCTAAATTTAACCTGATTGTACCCCTCTGCAGATTCTTTGTCAACCTGACCACTTGTCTTCCCATCGATATTTGTATCATCTGCAAACTTGGCAGGTCTACATTCATTTCCTCTTCCTAGTTATTCATGTATATTGTGAATACTTGAGGGTTGAGGTGATATTTCATAAGGTTTCCCTGAAAATAAATTGCAGTATACCCACGGACACATGGAAATGTCTTGCTCAATACTACCCAAACTGGAGATCTTGACCATCTCCAAAAAGGCCAACTGCAAACACATGTAGGAGTATGCAAACACCCAAGCATCTCACTCATCCATCTCTTCAAATACCACCTTCATTAAGATGTGCAAATCCAGCATTGTACTGTGTCGACACAACAGAATACTCAAATCTGAAGTGGAAAAAAGTCATTCTCAATTTCAAGGGATTACCAAAGAAAAAGGAGTAACAACCTTAAAACGTGAATTGACTAACTACTTACTGAACAACTTCAGGAATATGGGAAAAGGATAAAGGAATGGGGTAACTAGAATGATGATTGAAAGAAACAGTGCAGGCTTAATAAACTGAAAGTCCATCTCAATCCTTGTGCTGTATTATTTCATGTTTCAATAATTGAATTACTTGTAAGAGGTATAGAATATAAAAGTTGAGAGTTGTGCTGGAACACTTACTAATCTTGATTTTCTAAGTAAACTTAGGAAGGTCAATTCAACAAAGTGCTACACAGATGCAAATTATTGGTGTCTTCCTGCGGCATCTCATGAAAAAAGGATTAGAGGGTGGTGGAAGATGGTAGTCAGCTATAATCACTTAATCTGTAAAGGAAAAGGTTACGGCACAATCGAGGTGCAATAAAAAATTGAGACCGAAAAGGTAGTTCCATCTCAGTAAAACAAATAATAATTACTGTTCTGCATTGACTTTTACAACAGCATCATTGTGCTTGCATATTACATTTACAGGATGAAAAATATGCTGTGACTTCTTCAATGTCCTTCACTTTAGCTGCTGTTGCTTCACATATATGAAGTGTCTCTGATGACCAAGCTTCATGGCTATTAAAATCTGGAACAGAGGAAGCAGGATTTAGATAGTTTTGTGAGAACCTCAGAGAAAGGAAACAATCCAAAGTTGAGTTTTGTCAGATGTGTTTGCTTTTCACCCTTAATGTTTACAAATTGTAGCCAAGTAATGTATGACCTATTGTATGAACTCTCTGTGGTCTCAATGATATTCCCTAAACCACGTCAGTCGAAGGAAATGTGCAATAAAAAAGTGCTGTTATTATTATTCTTTAGACAGAGTGTGAGAACCTTGGAACTTAGATCATTTTATTTACGTACAATCCTACGTCTTCTGAAGTATGTGTGCCCTTTATCTTAATCTTGCTCACCAACATGTGCTTCTGCAAAATTATCAGAATAAAATTAACTGTTTATTTAATGAGGTCGTGTAGTTGAACACAAGCTGATTTTTTTTTCAATTTCACTTACATGGTCACAAAAGTTGTTTTTATTTGTTATATCAAATCAGTCCTAATTACAGCTTTAATTTTCACGGAAAAAGAATTTGCCATTTTATTTTCCAAGCAAAAGATGAGCTTCACCTTGTTTTCACTGCAGTAATGGAAATGTTGTCAAGAATTGATTGCAATAAAATAGAAAAGATAAAACTAACGTGACATATTCTGGGTTGCCAATTCGCTACCTCCTGTTTTGCACATTCTCCAAAGACTAACTTCACCCTCACATTCTTGGGCAGATTCATGACTGGTCTTTTAAATATATGTAAGAGCAATTATGAGGGTTTGAAACTAAGCTAGCTAAAATGAACTGATTAATTAATTGAGGGAATGGACCAATAGAGATGTAGTGGCACGCAGTTCTCAATATTGATTTCAAATCTGTGATGTTCATGACGTCAGGTCAAACATGAGTAAATAAATCTCCTGATGATTACCATTCAGTGTTCCCCCCCCCCATCAGTTGATGAATCAGTCCTCCGTTTTGAACACCAGACTCTGTCTGCTGCAGGTAGCGAAGGAACTAACCAGGAAAAAAATTACTTGAGCTCATTCTTACCAATCTGACTGCCATAGATGCACCTATCCATGACATTATCAGTAAGAGTGAATACCACACAGTCCTCATGGAGGATACCCTATGTCATTCTGTGTAGCAGTACAACTGTGTTAAGTGGGATAGATTTTGAACACATCTAACAACTCAAGACTGGGCATTTATGTGATGCTCTGAGCTATCAGCAGCAGTAGAATTGTACTCAAACCCTATGTATACTTTCTTGGCCCTGTATATTTAACTTTACCATCAAAACCTCAATCATCCTTAGTTCAGTGAAGAGTGCAGGAAGGAATGCAAAGAACAACACTAGGCAAAACTAAAAATGAGGTGTCATCCTTAGTGAAGCTATGACACAGGAATAATAACATAAGCATTAACTAATAGGCATGACTGAATGATTCCACAGCCAGTAGTTCAGATCTAAGAACAAGAACAGAAATGGGGAAACTTAGCAGGTCTGGCAGTATCTGTGGAGAAAAAGCAGAGTTAACATTTCAGGTCACTTGTTCACTTCCAGCCATGAATTGTAGTGGCTGGTAAAGGAAGGTGATGGCATAATGGTAATGTCACTGAATTGGGAATCTAAAACACCTGGCTAAAATTCTGAGGACGTGGGTTCAAACTTCACCATGGCAGATGGTGAAAAAGTAATTCAACAAAAAAAAACTGGCATGCAATACTAATCCAATGGCAAACATGTAACCATTGTTGATTGCCATAATTGGGTGCATAAAAATCCACAAGAGAAGGAAATCTGTAATCCTTATCTGGTCTACACATGGCTACTGACCCACAGCAATGTGGTTGACACTTCACAATTAGAGGTGGGCAACAAACAGTGGCCTCACCCACAATGCACATAAAAATAAAGACTTTTTTTAAAGTCAAAATACTCCCATCCTCAATAATGGTGGGTCCCAGGCTATCAATGCAAAAAATAAGTCAGAAGCATTTGCAACAAGCTTCATCCAGAAATGCTAAAAGGATCATCCATCTAGGCCTTTGCTGGAGATCCCTAGCATGAGTTACTTACTGCAGCATTCCTAGCCTCTGACTTGCTCTTGCGGCCACAGTATTTATATAGCTTGTCCAATTAAGTTTCAGGTTAACAGTATTACCCAGGATGTTGACAGTGAAGATTCAATAGTTGTAAAGATGTCGAATGGTGATGGTTAGATTCCATCTTGTTGGAGATGATTATTGCCTGGCACTTCTGTGTGATGTGAACACTTGTTACGCATCACTTCAAGTCTGGATATTGTCCAGGTTTTGCTCCATTTAGACATGGACAGCATCAGCATGTGATGAGTCACAAGTGGTGCTGATCATTGTGCAATGATCAGTGAACGTCCCCACTTCTGGCCTTATTATGGAGGGAAAGTCATTCATGAAGCAGCTGAAGATCCTTAGGCATAGGGCACTCTCCTGAAGATCTGTTGAAGAGATATCCTGAGGCTGAATTTACTGATCTGTAAAAAACATTATCATTGTTCTTGTCACATCACTGGTGATCTCTTAAAGGTTTCTCAGTTAGCTGTAAGCAGAACACAAGTAGTTTGCTTCCTAGACATTAACTCATGAGAAATTCCTTTGTAATGACGATAATCAGAATGAGTGGCAGTCTCATTCATCTCTCTGATTTGGTCCCACCAGTTGCTACTGTTGATTCAAGTGCACACAGCTCAATTGAGGAATTTTTAATTGACTGCACAGAATTATATTCTATCAATGGATAATCACTAGACATTGTTCAAGAAGATTTATGTCAGATTACCTGGAGGTTGCCATGATGTTCTGATACTACAGCATCCAACATTCTACATCTTATTCTATAGTAAACTTGCAGTCTGTCTTGTAGGAGACAGGAAACATCTTTCAAATTTGAATCACTATATCCCTAAGGAATATAATACCAAGAGCCAAGTAACCATTTTAACTATCACATCCCTATGATGAAAGATGCTGGAGATTAGAGTTGAGAGTGTGGTGCTGGAACAGCACAGCAGGTCAGGCATCATCCGAGGAGCAGGAAAATCGACATTTTGGGCAAAAGCCCTTCATCAGGAAACTGCATCCCTATGGCACCTTTCTCATCTGATGGTAGCTGGAATCTGACATTTGCCTTTCCCAGAAGAACTTACCATTACCCAGACATCCTAGAATAGATTGGCTTCTCTGATGCCTGTGCCATCTTTAAAAAGCTATTGTGCACCTTACAATCATTGCCAGTCCAGAATTGCCATGTGGTTCATGATATCGGCCCAGGAGGTGACTGATGAGGGAACATTGGCACCTCACTTTGTGAACAGGCGCTTCAGGGCTGATGGTATGGTCCAGAGCAGGGATGAGTTCTTCTCCCAGGACTAGCAGAGGATGTCACATCATCAGATACTGCCATCCTGTCCTGAGATTCCTACCTGGGCCATGGTGGTCCCAGCCATCTGGAGCCATGAAGGAAGAAGGCTAATGACCACAGGTCCATGAGCCAAAGTGCCATTATCTGCTGTCTGCTACCTCATCCTCACTCTCTCTCTGCTACTGTTCCACCTGCCAACACAGTACATGTTCGACCTCTCTCATTCTTGCATACCTCATCTTCTTTCACTGTCACTTCTTACAACTCCACCACACTACAATCCTCATATGCCCTCTGCACAGCTTACCCAGGAGAAAATGGCCCTGATATAACAAAGCCAACCCTGTTGTGGCCCCATTAATAGACTGGAAGCTTTAGTGGCATAAGATGTTATCAAACACTTATGTGCATTCCCTTAATAATTATCATTGTTTTAAGTTAGGCCTCTGACATGTTTCTACATGGCGGATCAGATATGATGTTTGCTGAGATGCTCTAACTGCTGGGATACACATCTGCTGTATGTTGAAGCCCACAAGGGTCTCATCAAAGAATCCTCCACCTACATTTTTGCAGAGACAGATTCTTCCATCAGCCAATCAGACAGTTTGGTTAAGATTGGTGACAGTCAGATAAGGCACACTATTTAAGGTGAACAGGTATCTATTGCACCACCATGATCATGGCCTGCATTTGAGATTTGGTATTTGCAGCACCAAGCGTTCACGCTCGCAGTACTGATATTTCACTTGTGTTCCAATTGCTGCCTGTATTGTGTTATGTCCCATGGTTAGTACGCAGCATACATCACTTCTCAGAGACATGTGTGGATCTCATCATCACATGTGATCCAATGGTGTAAAGATCTCCATCTCCCATCTTAACTGGGGGCATCTGAAGCATGACGCACTGATGAAAGTGTGCTACTGCAGTGCCACGACAGTCATATATGCACATATTAAAGTGGTACAGTCTGAAGCTGCATCTCAAGAGCAGCCTCTAAAGCCATTTCCCACACAGAAAATCAGTAATTGTCCAACAGCTATACTGCAGTCTAACGCTGGGGTAACACTACATAACATGAGGAAACACAGAGCCAACTGTAAGCTAAGCACAGAAAGTCTTGGAGATATTTACAAAACAATATTTCAAGTCAGACACAACCTTTCATCAAGAAGAGTTATATTCAACTTGAATAGGTGAATTTTCTCTCCACAGACACTGCCAGACTTAGTGAGTATTTCTATTTTTACTTCAGTTTCTTTTTATTCGTTCTTGGGATAATAAACATAGCCTACTGAGTGTGTTCCACTTCTCAGAAAATTAATTGCATTATTTTCTTGATTGTTTCCTTGATGATCCCAGGTTGCATTCAAATGTTTCTGATTTTCTGCTGAATAAACCCATTTTTTAAAACTCCTTAGTTATTTTGCTGGCATTTATCTACTTTAAATAAATGATTTCATGTAAGCATTACTTAACACTTCCTGGAAAATCTATCTTTTAACTTATTGAATTCCTTCAGAATATAAGCTTTACTAAACTAATATGACCAAAACTTTGAACTGCATTTATCTTCATTGCTTTAGAGCACGAGTCACAACTGATACTCTTCAAAAAAATTGTTTGCATGACATTGAAGTTATTTTAAGTAAACAGCTCAAGCCTTCATGTAAATAATGACCCAGAAAAACACACTGTTGATAGGACTATTGACTGATCCCAATTGAACTTTTACACAAACCGGCCTTTCATTTGATAATCTGAAAATCTTTTTATGTACTTCATACACTCTACATTCAATTTTTTTGTCTACAAGATTATGGAACCCAGCAAGCAGCTGGTCTTTTCTAGAGTGAAGATAATACACATCTTTCCACTCAGGAAATGCTCTTTCCTGGGTGGAAAGATGTGTATTATCTTCACTCTAAGAAAGACCAGCTGTTTGCTGGGTTCCATAATCTTGTAGACAAAAAAATTAAATATAGAGTGTTGGGGTGTCATGTTGTGGCAATACAGAACATTGGTAAGGCCACATTTGGAATACTACATTCAGTTTTGGTCTCACTGCTTTAGGCCAAATGATGTAAAACTTGAAAGGGTTTAGAAAAAATTTACAAGGATGTTGCCAGGATTGGTGGATTTGAGCTATAGGAAGAGCTGAATAGGCTGGAGCTATTTTCCCTGGAGCATCAGAGACTGAGGGGATGACTTAGAATTTACAAAATCATGAGGAGCATGGATAGGATGAATAATCAAGGTTTGTTCCCCAGGATATGGAGTCGAAAGCTAGAGGATATAGTTTTAAGATGAGAGGGACGAAGATTTAAAAGGGACCTAAGGTGTGATTTTCTCACACAGAGGGTGGTGTGTGTGTGTGTGTGTGTGGAGTGAGCTGCCAGAGGAAGTGGTGGAGGCTGGTACAATTACAACATTTAAATGGCATCTGGATAGGTATATGAATAGGAAGGGTTTAGAGGGATATGGGCCAAATACTGGTAAATAGGACTAGATTAATTTAGGATATCTAGTCAGTATGGACCAGTTGGACCAAAGGGTCTGTTTCCATGCTGTATATCTCTATGACTGTATGACTCTATAGCTATCTCCTAAGGTTAGTTAAATTGGAATGAAAAAGAATTACAACCATAAAGGAGATGGCTGTGAATCCTGTGATTTCAATTAAGTATATTCTACTGCTATCAAAACTAAAGAGAATCACATGTCATCAAGGGTTGGTGGGAATGTAGATTTGAGGCTAGAATCAGATCACCATGATCTAAATTTAATGGCAAAGCAGTCTAGAGGGACTGGGTGACCCACTCCTGCTCTTAATCCATACGTTTGTAGGAATGAATCTCCACATAACACACATGCTTTGGTGAGCAAGCTGGTTTCACTGACAATTCGGTTACTGAGAGAAAAGGAGAAAACCCAACATGTTCAATAAGTTGAAGTAATAATTGTTCATACTTGATACAATGAGAACCAAACTCCACTGATATAAATTGAAGATTAGCTGCATGCAACTCCACAGAAGACACCAGTAAGTAGAGATAAACAAGAAGGTGGATCTAAGGTACCGTAAGGAAATAAATCACTTGCTTCAGCAGGCACCACACTAAGATCTACAAAATGTAGATGTATGTCACTGAAGTCCTCCACAAAAGAAATACCAGTGGTTAGTGACCTTCCAGATCAAGACAAAAATAGAGACCTCAGATAAACAATACAAGTCAACTCTTATCCACCCAATAAACTACTATTCTTCCAGATTCAAAGGCCAGTACATTGAGAGAGAAAAATGGAAGTGTCATATCATTAACTCTGGTGAAGAGGTAATACTTGGTTGAGTGCATTAAGCACCAGCTAGTATGATGATGTCATGGGCCAAAACAAGTCATGAGCTTTTAGTGCCAGACTGGAAGTTAGTGTGTTCCTACTTTCCATGTAGGCCATGTTCAAGTAATCTGCAAAAACTTCCAGATGGCCCAGAAAGGAAGCTATCCTAATCTACATTATACCAATTTGGGTTTGAAGGAATCTACATGCACCCTTTCAAACAGTACAGTCCCAATCATAACATCTTCCTGTTTAAAAAAAGCCTAACCTCATCTTATTTGTCTGTTGTTATCTTAAATCTATGTCCTTTAGTTACCAATCTTTCCTGTCACTAGCAACATTTCTCCCTTATTTATTCTTTCAAAATTCTTAATGGTTTTGGTCACCTCTTTTTATTTCTCCCAGGTCTTCTCCAGTCTGAGGAGAACACCCATAGTTTCTCCATTCTCTCCAGGTAACTGAACATTGCCATTTTTGGCAATGTTCTTTTATATCTCTTCTGCACCCTCTCTTTGACATCTTTTAAAAGGGTAGTACTATCTCACCACTTGAAGGAATACTAGGTATGTCCCTCCCAAAACCTTTGGTTTAACCAGATGATTAGTCCATTTCAGGGCCAATTAATTTATGTTCTTATACTTTGTTTCTTAGCTATGAATCATGGAATCCCTACAGTGTGGATTCAGCCCAATAAGTCCACACTGACCCACCAAAGAGCTTTCCACCCAGGCTCACCCCCTTATCCTACCCCTGTGGCCCTGCAGTTCCCATGTTTAATCTACCTCACCTACACATCCCTGAAGACTACGGGCAATTTAACAATCCACCTAACCTGCACATATTTGATTTGTGGGAGGAAAGCCACACAGACACAGAGGGAGAATGTGCAAACTACACATAAATAGTCGCCAAGACTGGAATCAAACCCAGGTCCCTGGCACTATGAGGCAGCAGTGTTAACCACTGAGCCATTCTGGGTCTGCACACTGTGGTGGAGCCACTTCTACACTTAAATTTGTGTGAACACAAGGGTCTTCTCACTGTTCCAATCATGAATATGAGGGAGGTAAGAATCAAGTAGTTTCCCAGCTTTGGAAACCCTTCTTTCAGCCTTGCTCCCACCATGGTCATGAGAAATGGTCTGCCATATTTGGTGCCATCCATTGTTTCTCACTAACTATTTCACAACTGAGCCACTTATTTAGGCTCTAAGAAATTTCAGGGCTCTTATTTTTAATTTGAAGGGCTTCCAAATTAACACTCTTATAATTGGGTTGGAACTTGTAACAGTAATGTGAGAGTGTGCATCATTGGATGTGACTGTCTATTTGTCCAAGTGTTTCAGGTGGGAATTGAAGATGGAAGACGCAGTCTGAACATGTGCAGGTTAGGTGAATTTACAATGCTAAATTGCCCATAGTGTTCAGGAATATGCAGATTAGGTGCATTAATCTGGGTAAATGTAAAGTAGTAGGGTAAGAGAATGGGTCTGGGTAGGATACTCTTCGGAAGGTCAGTCTGACTTAGAATAGATTAGAATAGATTACTTACAGTTTGGAAACAGGCCCTTTGGTCCAACAAGTCCACTCCGACCCGTCAAAGCGCAACCCACTTGCTGTGGAGAAAGACATGGAAGCCAGGGAACTTGGGGAAATAAATACTGATATCTTGAAAACAGTCCACAATACAGAAGAGGTGGTGCTAGAGATCTTAAAAAACAAAGATGGATAATTCTCTAGAACCTGATGAATTGTATCTCAGGACATGGTGGGAAGCTAAGGAAGAAGTTGCGGGACCTCTAGCAGCGATACTTGTATAATCTACAGTCACTGGTCAGGTGGCAGAGGACTGGAGGGTGGCTAATGTGCCTTTAAGAAAGGCTGCAAGGAGAAGCCTGGGAACTATAGACCGGCGAATCTGATGTCGGTCATAG
Organism: Hemiscyllium ocellatum; assembly: GCF_020745735.1. Classification (NCBI taxonomy): domain Eukaryota; kingdom Metazoa; phylum Chordata; class Chondrichthyes; order Orectolobiformes; family Hemiscylliidae; genus Hemiscyllium; species Hemiscyllium ocellatum. Next base: position 52,171,761 of record NC_083402.1, read on the forward strand.
GCAGGTTGTTGGAGGACTTTCTGTGAGATAGAACTTACATGCATTATGAAAAACAAAGACTGATTAGAGATAGGCAGCATGGCTTCATGCATGAGAAATAATGTCTTTGTTGGGCCAAATGGCCTAATTCCACACTGTAGGGATTCTATGATTCAATGATTCTTGAAACTACCCCAATAAAACCAATTGAGATTGTGTTATAACCCAACATACTTTTGAAATTCATAACAACAGTGGTTACAATTTGAAACTTCTTGTGTATGTGTGAAGTGCATAAGGATGTTTTTGGGAAATGTAATAAGATATGGCATAAATGTAAGTATTTCTACTGGGAGAAATATTTGTTTGTTGTGGAATAAAAGCTCACACTCGATAGTTTAGCAGTCTCAATTGGCTTATATTAGTTTCACAGTTCTCAAGTTAATAACCATTTAATTAGTAAAGGTGACACTTAAAGACATTGAGGAAATCTAAATAAATCTGAATGCTATACCTGGCATGCAAGTAAATCCTTTTGATGGAGAAATATTGGAGTAGATGATGGAAGATGGTTTCCCAAGAAAATTTTATGTGTTTCATGTAGATATATTTCAGACTGGTATCAGTGTTTTGTGTTTGTTTGAGGGTAAATGGTGTGGCAACCAGTAATGTAAGCCAGAAAGGAAAATGTCTGAGTATCTTTTCTTGCCAGATTTTGCTTGGTGAATGGCACGGTGGCAGTGGGCGGCACGGTGGCACAGTGGTTAGCACTGCTGCCTCACAGCGCCAGAGACCCGGTTTCAATTCCCACCTCAGGTGACTGACTGTGTGGAGCTTGCACGTTCTCCCCGTGTCTGCGTGGGTTTCCTCCGGGTGGTCCGGTTTCCTCCCACAGTCCAAAGATGTGCAGGTTAGGTGAATTGGCCACGCTAAATTGTCCGTAGTGTTAGATAAGGAGTAAATGTAGGGGTATGGGTCGGTTGTGCTGCGGCGGGTCGGTGTGGACTTGTTGGGCCGAAGGGCTTGTTTCCACACTGTAAGTAATCTAATCTAATTTGGTATTTCTTGGAACATAGAACAGGCCCTTTGGGCCACCATGTCTATGCTGACCATGATGCCGTTCTAACCCAATCCCATCTGCTTGCACATTGTACATATCCCTTTATTTCCTGCTTGTATGCCTATCTAAATGCCTCTTAAATATTGCTGTTGTTTATGCTTCATCCACCCTCCCTGGCAGCGCATTCTAGGCACCTACCACCGTCTATAAAAACCTTAGCTTGTACATCTTTTTTAAACTTTCTCACTCTCAAATTTATCTCCCCCTCAGTATTTGACCCTTCCACCCTGGAAAAACAATTTCAACTATCCAACACACCACGTTTCCATAGATTACCTAAAATTCACAAACCAGGAGCCTCCCTCAGGTAGCATGGTAGCCCACAAACCCAACAACACACTAAAACACCAGCTAATGAACTTGAAGGACCCTATTCAGAAACAAATGTCACTTACAAAATACCGAGCAAGAACTGTAACAAACACTACATTGGACAAACAGGCAGAAAACTAGCCACCAGGATACATGAACATCAACTCGCCACAAAAAGTCATGACCCACTCTCACTAATATCTTTACATACAGATGAGGAAGGACACCACTTTGACTGGGACAACACATTCATCCCAGAACAAGCCAAACAGAGATACTTGTGAAAATTCCTAGAGTTCCGGTTGGAATGCCATGCTTCTATCAACAAAAGCACTGACTTGCATCCTATTTACCACTCCCTGAGAAAAAGAATAGGAAATGACATCACTACAGGAAATGACATCAGCAACCCAAGGAAGTCTAAACACATAAATAAAAAGTGGGCCATACCACCAGTGCTTCATCTGGAGACTCACTGATAATATTATATAGCATGGTGATGGAACATCTGAAACTGAACCTTCCAGCTCAGTGAGCAAACCTACATCCAGAACCTCAACCTGATCTACAAATCTTCTCAAAACTTGCTAGTTCTTAACACTGCTTTGTAACCTTGGGAGTGGAAGAGTTTGCGAACAGCGCAGCATCATCTCCTTCGAGGCGTCAGTGGCTCAGAAATTCCATGCATTTATCTCCTTGGCAATGGAGATATTAACAACATGGTGAAGTTTGCAGTCACTGCTGTAATGGAAATCATTGAAACTCCATTCAAAGAGGCCCAAAATTGTTTCTCTAGCCTGTTTTTCTAAACACTAGTGGGGCCAAGCAAAATGTATTTACCAGGAATACAGACTTCTTCATGGAGTAGGTGTAACGGACTGCATGCATCTTAGCCTTCTGCCCTGCCTTTGGCCACAGAGTCCACAATGCTCATCCCTGTACTGTGGTTAATATGTACAGGCACATATGTCTCTCACCAATTCGCTCCACCTATACAGTCCACTAAATGTAATGTAAGGTGTATGGATGATATGATTGGATGATGTAATGGTTGAAAGCTAGCAACATGTGTGAGCTGTAAGATGTTGGTATGAAACTTGCACAAGATGAAGCATATGAAATTTAGATCCGAAATCTGATTGCAGGTGCATAATGTGAGTGTAGTGATTGGAGCAGTATCCAAGGTGATCAGTGCACTTGGTAAGACATATCATTTGAGGATGCATTCACTGATCTTAACCACTCATGAGATCATTAAATTTCTTTTAGTTCTACATCCAAGTCTTCAGGGTTTGATTCCTGGCATTGACTTCCATGGCTTCTTGATCTGCCTGCCCATCAATATGTCCAGAGATTCACCTTTCCTCGGCAGATACAGGATTTCATTCCTCTTACATGATTTTATCCTGCAAAACATTGGAAAACCTCAGAGACCATTCTTTCTTTCCTCTTCCTCATTTTTTTCCAGATCAGATTCTCTTCAGTCATGACTCTTGTTGTCTCCTCTGGCCACATTGTATCTCCTCTTTAGAAGGAGTAGCATAACAATAAGTGAGAGGGCTAGCTTTACTTGCTTGCTAATCACAACACTGACTTCCTGTTGATATATGTCCACCCAATAAACAACATGGACACAGGAATTATTGAAATAAGCTTTCAACACAAAGTTGGCAAACTGCTTGTATTGCAATAAATGGACATTGGGTAATGGTACATCATGATCTTCATTCCCAATTTAGGAAGTTGTGTAATTTTGTCTTACTAGGCTGTTGCCTGTGTCTTGGTCTCAACCTCTTGCTGAGTTACATTGGAAATTTGTTTGACCTTACATGTTTTTCTATAAACAACACACATCATGCCATAGGCTGTATTTTGTTGTGATCTACTATATAGAGTACACAAAGTGCCCATCTATTCACTTATTGGCCTTGAAAAAATTCAAAGGTGAAAAGTTACAACATAACTGAAGGAATGTTTATAAACCAAGGACAGGAAAGAATCATATAAATAACTTTTCAGCCAAATCTTTAGTAAGTGGAAGATCACTGGAATAAAGCTGTTTCATTTACTTTTGTTGCCAATATGAGCCTTCTACATTTTGGCTCCAGCTATTTTATTTACCGAAACTTCATCCTTATGTTACTTATTAACTTTAGGAACCTTGTTGGTGGCTGCAAATCTGAGGATATAGTGTCATTGGTTATGTTTTTGTCAACCGCATTGCAAAAGAAAAGCTGTTGTGAACAGGTTTTGCTGATGCTGAATTTAGAAGTGCGTTTGAAAATCTTATTTCAAATAGTCTATTTATAAGCATCCAAACTAGATTGTTCTTTGAATGGTTTTAATTAAAGGAAGTTATATCCTGGTAACCCTGAACCTGAGGGGCACCAGTGTCCTTGGGGGGAGGTTTGCTAGTGCTCTTTGGGAGGGTTTAAACTAACTCCGCGGGGGCATGGGAACCAGGACTGTAGCTTTAGGGTACAGGACCTTGAGTGTAGGGAGGTTAGGAATAATGCAGCGATCTCTAAGGAGGGTGCCTGTAACCAGAAAGGTGGATTGAAGTATACACACTTCAATGCCAGAAGTATAAGGAATAAGGTAGGTGAACTTGCAGCGTGGGTTGGTACCTGGGGCTTCGATGTTGTGGCCATTACAGAGACGTGGGTAGAACAGGGACAAGAATGGCTGTTGCACGTTCCAGGGTTCAAATGTTTTAGTAGGATCAGACATGGGGGTAAAAAAGGGGGAGGCGTGGCATTACTTGTCAAAGACAGTATCACAGCAGTGGAATGGACGATGGAAGAGGACTTGCCATCTGAGGTAGTTTGGGCTGAGGTTAGAAATAGGAAAGGTGAGGTCACCCTGTTAGGTGTTTTCTACAGGCCTCCTAATAGTCCTAGAGAAGTAGAGGATAATATTGCGAGGATGATTCAGGAAAAGAGTGAAGGTAGCAGGGTGGTTGTTATGGGGGACTTTAACTTCCCAGATATTGACTGGGAGAGCTATAGCTCGAGTTCATTAGATGGGTCGGTGTTTGTACAATGTGTGCAGGTGGGTTTCCTGACACAATATGTCGACAGGCCAACAAGAGGGGAGGCTATATTGGATTTGGTTCTAGGTAATGAACCAGGCCAGGTGTTAGACTTGGAGGTAGGTGAGCACTTCGGGGACAGTGACCACAACTCGGTGACTTTTACTCTAGTGATGGAGAGGGATAATCGTGCGCCGCAGGGCAAGAGCTATAGCTGGGGGCAGGGAAATTATGATGCAGTGAGGCATGACTTAGGTTGTGTGGATTGGAAAAACAGGCTTCAAGAGAAGAACACTAATGAGATGTGGGGATTGTTCAAGGAGCAGCTACTGCGTGTCCTCGATAGGTATGTACCAGTCAGGCATGGTGTAAAGGGCCTTGTGAGGCAGCCGTGGTTTAGTAAGGAATTGGAGTCCCTTGTGAAAGGGAAGAAGGCGGCATATGTAAAGATGAGGCGTGAAGGTTCAGTAGGGGCGATTGAGAGTTATAAGGTAGCCAGGAAGGAGCTAAAGAGGGAGCTAAGAAAAGCGAGAAGGGGACATGAAAAGTCTTTAGCTGGTAGGATTAGGGAAAACCCAAAGGCTTTCTATAGGTATGTCAAGAATAAAAGGATGACTAGGGTAGGTATCGGTCCAGTCAAGGATAGTAGTGGGAAGTTGTGTGTGGAGGCGGAGGAGATTGGAGAGACATTAAATCAGTACTTTTCATCAGTATTCACTCAGGAACAGGACACTGTTGCTGATGTGAATATGGAATCACAAATAATTAGAATGGATGCCCTGGAAATATGCAGGGAAGAGGTTTTGGGAATATTGGAAAGGATGAATATAGATAAGTCTCCTGGGCCTGATGGCATTTACCCCAGGATCCTATGGGAAGCTAGGGAGGAGATAGCAGAGCCATTGGCCTGGATTTTTATGTCGTCATTGTCAACGGGAATAGTACCAGAGGACTGGAGGATAGCGAATGTGGTCCCATTGTTCAAGAAAGGGAGTAGGGATAGCCCTAGTAACTATAGGCCAGTGAGTCTGACTTCAGTGGTGGGCAAAGTCTTAGAGAGAATGGTAAGGGATAAGATTTATGAACATCTGGGTAGGAATAACGTGATCAGGGATAGCCAGCATGGTTTTGTGAAGGGCAGGTCGTGCCTCACAAACCTTATTGAGTTCTTTGAGAAGGTGACTATGGAAGTGGATGAGGGTAAAGCAGTAGATGTTGTGTATATGGATTTTAGTAAGGCGTTCGATAAGGTTCCCCATGGTAGGCTAATGCTAAAACTTCGGAGGTATGGCATTGAGGATACATTAGAGGTTTGGATTAGGAATTGGCTGGCTGGAAGGAGACAGAGGGTAGTAGTTGATGGATTCTGTTCATCTTGGAGCGCAGTTACTAGCGGTGTACCACAAGGATCTGTTTTGGGACCATTGCTTTTTGTTATCTTTATAAATGATCTAGAGGAAGGACTTGAAAGCTGGGTAAGCAAGTTTGCGGATGACACAAAAGTCGGTGGAGTTGTGGATAGTGAGGAAGGAAGTGGTAGGTTACAGCGGGATATAGATAAGTTGCAGAGCTGGGCGGAAATGTGGCAAATGGAATTCAATGTAGCTAAGTGCGAAGTCGTTCACTTTGGTAGGAATAACAAGATGATGGATTACTGGGCTAATGGTAGGCTACTTGGTAGTGTGGATGAGCAGAGGGATCTTGGTGTCTATGTACACAGATCTCTGAAAGTTGCCACCCAGGTAAATAGTGCTGTGAGGAAGGCATATGGTGTACTGGGCTTTATTGGCAGAGGAATTGAGTTCCGGAGTCCTGAGGTCATGTTGCAGTTGTATAAGACTCTGGTGAGGCCTCATCTGGAGTATTGTGTGCAGTTTTGGTCGCCATACTATAGGAAGGATGTGGAAGCTTTAGAACGAGTACAGAGGAGGTTTACCAGGATGTTGCCTGGAATGGTAGGAAAATCTTATGAGGAAAGGCTGAGGCACTTGGGGCTGTTCTCATTGGAGAAGAGAAGGTTTAGGGGAGATCTGATAGAAGTGTATAAGATGATTAGGGGTTTAGATAGGGTAGATACTAAGAACCTTTTACCGCTAATGGAGTCAGGTGTTACTAGGGGACATAGCTTTAAATTAAGGGGTGGTAGGTATAGGACAGATGTTAGGGGTAGATTCTTCACACAGCGGGTTGTGAGTTCATGGAATGCCCTGCCCGTATCAGTGGTGAACTCTCCTTCTTTATGTTCATTTAAGCGGGCATTGGATAGGCATTTGGAAGTTATTGGGCTAGTATAGGTTAGGTAGGACTCGGTCGGCGCAACATCGAGGGCCGAAGGGCCTGTACTGCGCTGTATCCTTCTATGTTCTATGTTCTATGATAAGGAAAACAACTTTTTTTTGGACATTGAATACAACTGGATGTAGCATTGTTTAACAGGTAATATAAAAAAACACTTGAATAAGTGTTGAATTGATCAAATTTGCTTTGAATTTCCTGGGGATGTTATACTAGAATTTACACAGGAGATTAAAATTTTACTGGGAAGCCCCGAAGTTGTGTGACAGATACTAACACGTGTAGTTATTGGTAGTGACCAGTGACCCTGCCCCAACAGTCAAAACTCCAGAATCCATCAGAAGTGGGTTGAAAGGTGGTTGACATCTGTTGATAGGTGAGAGGAGTTTGCCCAGACTAATCTCAGTCATGTCCTCTTGAGCTTTCATGAAACTCTGACATGTAGTTAGGCATCAAGTAACTTCACCCGGTGCAGTCCACTTTCATTGACGAGGAGGCCACTATGTTAAAGAGTGATTTTGTAAACTAGTGCCCAAAGTATATCACATATCAATCTGTAGGAACAGAATTCTTATTCTATGTACTCTAACCTCCTGATTCTGCATTCCTGGACTTATTTGTGAAATGTGGGCAGAGATTCGATCCTTTGTAAGTCAAGCCCAAACTCTGAGAACAGTGAAGATTCGGTGCTACTAGTTTTTCATTTTCAGTGAAGTTCTTCCACTTGCCTCTGATCAATATAATGGTGGAAGGCTGATACAAGATTGAGCCTCATTTTATCCAATGGATTGGAAATAGGATAAGTTCACTAGCTGCAGAAAGAGTGGAATGAAGCAATACTAGATAATGTTGACCTAAGTGTTGAAGAAATTATAGTCATGGAAATGATTTGCAAATATGTAAGAGATATTTTTCCTGGTACTTATGACAAAGTTGCCTATTCCTTTATCTATGTATAATGTAATGCAGCATATCACACAATACCTCAGTCTTGAAGTGCTTTCTAAAGAGGACAATGGCTGAGAAGTGGCAGATGGAGTTTAAATTAGATAAATGCAAGGTGCTGCATTTTGGGAAAGCAAATCTTAGCAGGACTTATATTCTTAATGGTAAGGTCATAAGTAGTGTTGCTGAACAAAGAGACCTTGGAATGCAGGTTCATAGACCCTTGAAAGTAGAGTCACAGGTAGATAGAATAGTAAAGAAGGCACTTGGTCTGCTTTCCTTTATTGGTCAGAGCTTGAGTACAGGAGTTGGGAGGTCATGTTGCTGCTGTACAGGGCATTGGTTTTGGAATATCACGTGCAGTTCTGGTCTCCTTCCTATCAGAAGGATGTTATAAAACTTGAAAAGGTTCAGAAAAGATTTACAAGGATGTTGCCAGGGTTGGAGGATTTGAGATGTCGGGACAGGCTGAATAGGCTAGGGTTGGTTTTCCTGGAGCATCGAAGGCTGAGGTTTATAATATCATAAGGGCATGGACAGGGTAAATAGACAAGGTAATTTCCTTGGGGTGGGGGAGTCTAGAGCTAGAGGGCAGAGGTTTAGGGTGAAAGGAGAAAGACATAAAAGGGACCTAAGGTGCAACTTCTTCATGCAGAGGATGGTGCATGTATGGAATGGGCTGCCAGAGGAAGTGGTGGAGGCTGGTACAATTCAGCATTTAAAAGGCATCTGGATGGGTATATGAATAGAATGGGTTTGAAAGGCTATGAGGCAAATGTTGGGAAATGGACTAGATTTAGTTAGGATATCTGGTCAGCATGGATGAATTGGACTGATGGGTCTGTTTTGTGCGATACATCTCTTTAACTCTATGACTCTATTCCTTCCGAATGCCAGCTTAAAGACTTAGCCCAGGATACAAAACCTGGCTCCACCACCAAGTAGATCTGTGTTAGAGCCCACAATTCCTAACTTCTTTCAAAATATTTTTTCCTGAGGTTGGGGGCAGATGTGACATGAGGTATATGTAACTCTATAAACCAAGGTTCTGGATGAGATAAAAGTATAAACTATGCAATCAACCTTGGAAAGTTCTCTTCACTAATATCTGTGGCCTTTTGCCAGGATTAGCATAGCTTTCCGTCAGCTTAATCAAATGAAAGCTTGACAGAATCATAGTTCACCACCAATATCCCAGACTCCTGCATGACCATCCGTGTGTTTGTCCTGGCTACAAGGTCCCACTAGAGGTGGTGGTAGTGCAATATTGAAGCATTGGCATGGAGTTGTCACAGTCTTCAACATTGACTCTGGACATCATAAAATTTCAAGCTATGAAGTCCAGTATTCTGCTGATATCACCTAATGTCCTGCTTCAACAGATGAATCAGTACTTATTTACATGAACCATTTGTGCTGTATACTGACTTCATTAAGATGGAGGACAAATTCTAAAATCTGAAATATAGGGCCTCACTGTTAAGGGATAGGGAATGCACCCTGTCATGCTCCTGTACCCATGTCTGAACTTCTGGACCATGTAATTATAATTTTTTTAAAAATTACAAACGATATTTTATAATGTGTAATTACAAAATCAGCAATTCAGTTTTGTTGGTCTTCTTTCCCTTTCACTTTAAAGTTATAATTATTTTCAGAAGAATTTCAGAAGGTCAGTAGGAGGCAGTCATCACACATTTTATTTTCAATAGAATACAAAAGCAATTTAAACCATCTCTTTATCCATGTTTGTTAGGCCCTCTCAGCACTGCTTTGCCTTTAAGCAATGTGTTCTGAAAAGTCCTTCAATACATTTGTTCCATACAATATTATTTAGGAACATCACAACCCATTTGTCAATCGATAGTTTTGATGATAAATATTCTTAATCTGTGTGTAATTTTGATTTTGAAGCACAATATTACTTGGTAATTTAAAAGAGTTGGAGATTAATTTCATCTTGACTATTTGAGGCATTAACTTGGAAGAATGGATTGCCCACCCAGTGTAAAAGTTGCATTATTTTCATCCAGTTGATACTGTTGGATTGAAAATTTGGGAGGATCTACAATTGGTGATTGATCCCTCCAAATTACTGGAGGCAATAAGGTTCTGGTTGGGAAGATGAGGATATCCCCTGTAGTTTTATAAATGCATGTTCCCAGCACGGAGCTTCAATCACGACTTTATATTGAGAATCTAAACACAAGGGTCATTAGATTTTTTATTTGTTAATTCCCTAAGATCACAAGTTTGTAAACCAAACTCTAAGTTGTCAATCAAAGTGTCATATGTGCCAGTTCTGCATCTTAAAATGATCTATTTGAAGGTGGATCATAATTAATCGTGTACACTGTTCAATATGCACCTGTTTTCTAAGTAATCTCAAATCTGCCACATAGGTCTCCCCGAAGTAGCTTTTTAGTATTGAACATGAGTACAGAGTATTAGAATATGCATTGGACTATATTGTTGTCTTAGCTCCTGACAAAATGTTTTAGGTTATGGCATAACAATGAGGATGTGAAGTTCATCCAAACAGCTGGATGTGATTTTTGTCATCGTACACCAATAAAGTATTTTTTGCACAATGACATGAAAAAAAATGTTTCAGTACATCTGAATAAGAAAACAATATTTTCCAAACAACTTTCTTCTGGAGTGTCAAGGAAGTTTTTGTCGATTTCCTGGCATGTCTTTGACAGAAGATTGAGTGACCCCCAGAGCAGCAGTAACAGCCATGCCACAAGGTTTGTTGGGAATCAGGAACCCCCACATAAATGATTGTTTAATGATTTGCTTCTTTAAGTTCTCATGTGATTTCTCACTGCTTGGAGTGAAATGTGTTTGCTTTTTCTATTAATTTTTATATTATCAACTACAATATCATAAACACACTGAACATTTAAAAAAATACTTGATAATGTGATCAATTATGTTAAATGATTACTGTGTCTTTAGTGAATTGTGTGTGATATCTTTTACACTGTTTAAGCTGTTCAGTACAGGCTGTGAGTAAAAGCTGATACAGGAAGGGTGCTTTAATCTATGGTTCTGCTCAAACTGGAGATATCCAGTTCAGACTGGTAACAGGCATGGGGGAGGGGAGATTTGGAGAGCAGAGCTGAACTTCAATAAGCAAGTTCATTTTACATTACAATATTCAGTGTTAGGTTGTAAAAGAACATCAAATAGGAAAATGCTATAATCAAAAGAAAAGGGGAGAAATTCAATTGATTGGCTATCTATTCTGCAAATGCAAAATGGACAGCCTACACTTTATAATTCACTGGCTGGGGTTATGGGGGAGGGGAGTCACCTTGGCCATCTCATTGACCCTGAAAACTTAAATAATGGCATATTCAGAGATTCTAAAGTTGACGATCAGCATACATGTTTGAAGCTGCAGTAAGATGCATGGAAATCAAAATTCTAACTCCACTTGGTAGATGCAGGTTAGCTGCCATCTGCATGGAGCTGGTCAGCAAGGAAGGCCTGTTGGAATTGAGCAGGGTAAGACTAAGGGCAGGCTGCAAGATCTTTGTGGTACTAAGAATAGAATGCATTCTCGCCCTGACCCTACCTGGTAAGAGAGAGCCCGTGATCCATAAAAACAGTTCTCCCAGAACAACTCTGAGCTGAGAGCCTTCATCATCAAAAGATCTTGACATGATCGTGGTTGCAAGCAGAACTTGGGAGCATTGTCAGTTGAGCTGAGCTGCAATTGGTGGATCTTTATGCTGGCTTCGGCCTAATGCCAATTCAGTGACCAGTCAACCACAGTTATGGCCTCTACTGGTGCCGGTGCCTCAGGCTAGGTGGTCACAGTACAGTCAAGGTGACAATGAAGAGGGTGGAGAAAGGATTGCCAATCAACCGGATCTTTTTTTGTGAAGAGAGTCATTGACTCATACAGCACAGATAAGGCCTTTGGGCCCACAAAGTCTGCACTGACATAACTACCACTAAAGGTGCTCTAATCCAAATTTTCTGTACTTGTCTCACATCCTGAATGTTATGATATCTCACAGTGCTCATCCAAATATTTTAAAAAGATTTTTAGGTTTCCAGCATCCACTACCTTGCCAGACAGTGCATTTCAGATTCCCACCACCTGCTGAATGAAAAAGGATTTTTTCCCCAAATCTCCTCTGAATCTCCTGCCACTTACCCTTTTGTGATTGACACCTCAATCAAGAGGAACAGCTGCTCTCTATTCACCTCAACCATACCTCTCCTAAACCCTAATCATATCCCCCCACAACCCCCCCCCCCCACCCCGTCTTCTCTGCTCTAGATAAAAGTCCAAGCCTAACTAGTCTCTCCTTATAGATCAATTTCTCCATACCACGCAACATCCTGGTGAATGTCTTCTGTACCCCCTGAAGAGCTATCACATCCTTCCTGTAGTGAGGTGACCAGAACCGCACACAGTACTCCAACTCTGGTCAATAAAGGTAAGCATTCAGGTACAGCAGGTAGTGAAGAAGGCTAATAGCATGCTGGCCTTCATAACAAGAGCGATTGAGTATAGAAGCAAAGAGGTTCTTCTGCTGCTGTGCAGGACCCTGGTGAGACCACACCTTGAGTACTGTGTGCAGTTCTGGTCTCCAAATTTGAGGAAAGACATTCTGGCTATTGAGGGAGTGCAGCGTAGGTTCACGAGGTCAATTCCTGGAATGGTGGGATTACCTTACACTGAAAGACTGGAGCGACTGGGCTTGTATACCCTTGAGTTTAGAAAATTGAGAAGGGATCAGATTGAAACCTATAAGATTTTTAAAGGATTGGACACTCTGGAGGCAGGAAACATGTTTCCACTGATGAGTGAGTGCCGAACCAGAGGACACAGCTTAAAAATATGTGGTAGACCATTTAGGACAGAGATGAGGAGAAACTTCTTCACCCAGAGAGTGGTGGCTGTGTGGAATGCTCTGTCCCAGAGGGCAGTGGAAGCCCAGTCTCCGGATTCATTTAAGAAAGAGTTGGATAGAGCTCTCAAGAATTGTGGAATCAAGGATTATGGAGATAAGGTAGGAACAGCATACTGATTAAGGATGATCGCCATGATCATATTGAATGGTGGTGCAGGCTCGAAGGGCAGAATGGCCTACACCTGCACGTATTGTCTATTGTCTATAACTGTGACCTAGCCACAACTCCAACCTTACCTCAGCCACAAACAAAAACAGAAATTGCTGGCCCAGCTCAGCAGGTCTGGCAGTATCCGTGGAGAGAAATCAAGAGTTAGAGTTTCGGGTCAAGTGACCCTTCCTCAGAACTGATGGTAGCTACAAAAGGTCAGTTTATGTGCAGAAGATAGGGTAGGGGGAGGGGATAAGGGGTATAGAGGAATCTTGATTATCCGGCATTCGATTATCCAAATATCAGATTATCCAGCAAGATTGCTGTGTCACAATGCTCGGCTGAACTATGCTATCCGGCATTCAATTATACAGAATTCGATTAACCAAGTGAAATATTCTCTGCCCATGTCCTTTGGATAATTGAGGTTCCTCTGTAAACTACAGGCAGGGATAGAGCCCAAAGGGAGAGAAGACAGTTGGACAGACAAAGGAGTGAATAATGACCTGGCTTTGAGGTGAGCTATTAATGGAGACTGCTAGTGGCTAACAATGGGTTGTGTGTTATAGCAAACAATTTATTAACAAGAAGAAAAAACAGAAGTTGCTGGAAAATCTCAGCAGGTCTGGCAGCATCTGTGAAGAGAAATTCAGAGTTAATGTTACGAGGAGGGGTTACCGGACCCAAAACGTTAATTCTGATTTCCCTTCCCAGATGCTACCAGACTTGCTGAGCTTTTCCAGCAACTTTTTGCTGTTTTTCTGATTTACAGGATTTAGGTTTTTATGCGAAAACAAAGCCTGGGTTGTGGGGTTAGGGCAAGGACATGGGAGACCACAAGTCCTGAAGTTATTAAACTTGATATTGTGTCTAGAAGGCTGTAGGTCTCCAAGTGAAAATGAGGTGTTGTTCTTCCAGCTTGCATTGAACTTTGCTGGAGCATTGCAGCAAGCCTGAGACAGTGGTGTTGGCCAGGGAACAAGGTAGTATGTTGAAGTGGCAGGCAACGGGAAGCTCAGTTCTTTCTTATTGACAGAATATAGGTGTTCTGTGGCTTGGTCACCCTGCCTACACTTCATTTCCCGAAGGTGATCAAGGAGAAGTCTGTGCTCAGCAGCCTGAAGGAAGAAGGTGGCTTGCTAATGTCATCTCAGTCTGGTGTCCTGAGGATCACCAATTCCTTTTATGACATGAAGCCCACAGACAGCATGGCCTTCCAGTTGTTCCTGTCCTCTATCTCAGAGGTCTTAGGTATCAGCATGGGGGGAGAGGCTGGATCAACCGTTACATCTGAATGAGCTGACCAAGGCCTTTGAGTCCTTAAAAAATAATAAACCCCCAAGAAGCAACAGCTTACCAGCTGAGTTGTACTCAGTCCTGTGGGATTTGATTGGAAATGTACAACAGTATGCTTCTGTTAGTAGCATTTCTGAATCCATGAGGAAAGGTATCATCACCCTCATTTACAAGTGGAAGGAGGAGAGGGAGGAAATTACAAATTAGTGACCAATTTCACTGCTGAATTACAAAATTCTGTCAAAGGTCATCACCAACTGGGTCAGGTCTGCTCTGGGGTTAGTGATCCATTCTGACCAAACCTGTGCTATAAAAGGCAGGATGATCTCGGAGAGCCTTGCACTCCTCTGGGATACAGTTGCCTACGTGCAGGAGAGGGTGCCTCAAATATATGTAAACATAATCTTGTACTAGTAAGAAATGCCTTTTGTTTGTTTGTAGGATAGAGTCAGACTCCAATGTTTGTTTCCTAACATGCTACTGTACAGAACCAAACTGCTTTAGTGACTAAGTATGTATATAAAGACATTTTTATGAATATGGTATATTTTTTGAAATTTTTAAAAAGCATACATTCTTCTCCTGACACCATATAAATGTATCTAAAAAGGATCAATACTTAGATTGTTAAACACTCATTGCAATTGGGATTAACATGAACAGTTCCTGCTTAGTTCATTACATGTTAAAATTATAATCAAGGTCTTGTATTTTCAGTGGTAAAACTGGGTATTCATCCAAAACCATAATAAAATTAAATTAAGTAGTAAATGGATAGCCACATTCTCTGCTCTGTGACTGATCATATTTCAGACAAGAATAGTGACTGACACTTAAAAATGCCCCATTTAGCTCATGAAATTCACTATCAATATCCTTTAGCAACAGTCACCAAACAAAGGCTTACCCTCATCATATTAACTTGTTACAGTCAAGAATTGCTGCTGAAGAATTCAGAAGAGATACAAAATGAACTTTATATATATATATATATATCAAGACACAAAGTGCAAAGAATTCAATGCTTGCTGCAGTGTTACCTGCCCACAACAACCATTCCTGTGAGCCTTGCATCCCAAATAGACTGCTGTCAGGATTCCTGGATCCTGGAGAGAATTCCTGCTTCTGAGAGCTGCCACAAGTAATTTCTGTGGTGTCAGTGGGTGTGGTGACCACTGTTCCATCCCAGAGATGAAGACCATTGATGAAGGTGTGAAATGTTGGTGGATATGGCATGATGACCAAAGCCTGTCAAGATAAACAGATGGCTCAGGGAAGGTTTGTCTCGTGTGGATTCCCCACTTGCTGCTAGTGGTTCTCACTGTCGGATACAGGATTACCAAGAAGACAGGGCCATTCCCAGGACTTGGGACGGGTGATATTTCAAATCCCAATTACCAAGGTTTGGTTTGAAAATGAACCACTGTGTATGGGTCACAGGCCTAGGCCAGGAGCAGTAACAGGGTCTTTCCCTACCACTGACCACCCCACTACCAATTATCAGACACGAATTAGTTTTTAAGTGACCATTTAAAGGCCTTAATTGGTCTCCAGGCCAGAAGGCCATTCTTAACTCTTCCAGCCCTGGTCTTGTGGAGGAGAGTCAGGGAGACAAACACCTCTCTGCCATAAGCCACCTTGCTCAATATCGATCCCCTCCCCACTCAGTTCTTTCCCTTTCCTGAGGCATTAGATTTCCACCATTATAACTTGCTTGTTCCTCTGACTTCAGAAACTTTTATTTTCTCTCTTACCTGTGGACTGGTGAAGAAGTCAGCTTTATCCCAATTGTAAGGGTTTTGACTTGGGCATTTTTTAAAGTTCATTCTAAGATTGTTTCAAAAGTTTGATGCTTTAAAGCTATTGAATACCATTCATTTACTATGATCTTTGTATGAGGCCCATGAAGAACAGTTAGCTCCTTATAGTTGGTGCAGCCTCCCCCCACGAAACACATGACCACATTCTGACTTTTTTTTCTGGATGATTGGCTTGATGTGACATGTTGTCCCTTTCACGATAAAAAAGGATGTTTCTATTCTTAATGGTAAAGTCTTTTTTTTTATTTTCAGGTTTTTTAAAAAGTATTAAAATAGCAGTTTCAGCAGTTTAATAGAAATGCATGTCGCTACTAATCTGGACTAACAATGATATTAAAAACTGCTAAAGGACAAATCGTGTTTAAATAGTTTTAACTTACAAAGTCCTTTGCAAATTGAAAGATGTTTACAGTCTGAAACCGACAGGCACATTGGATATTCTGTTGGTCAGCGAGTTAAAATGACATTAGCTGTATTCTCTGCATTATAGGACAGTAAAACTGATAGCCCTAATTTAGAGGATGTTGTCACCACTTTAACACCAACTGCAACAAACGAAGATTGCTCCATTGTACCATTCTACTCTGTCCACGGACAAAATAAAACTGCAAGCCCCCTCCCAGGTGTCAACGAGTCATTACTCAATTTGATTCTTATCATGTACTATCCATAAACAGCTGAGTGCACTGGACGCAGTAAAGGCTGTGGGCCCGAATGACACCCTAGCTGTGGAGCTGAAGCTTATGCTGCAGGGTCTCCATGCTTCTAACCAAGCTGTTCCAGCATAGTTGTGACAGTTTAATCTCCTTGGTTATTCTGGGAAATTGCTCTGGTATGTCCTGTTCATGAAAAGCAAAACATATCCAATCCAGGCAATTATGATCTCATCAGTTTAATTTTTGGTCATTAGCAACAAGTTGTCATGAACAAAGTTGTATTTACTTCTATAGTAACTTAGTCTTACAGCCAAACCCCCAGTGAGGTTAGAACATAGAACATAGAACATAGAAGGATACAGCGCAGTACAGGCCCTTCGGCCCTCGATGTTGCGCCGACCGAATCCTACCTAACCTATACTAGCCCAATAACTTCCAAATGCCTATCCAATGCCCGCTTAAATGACCATAAAGAAGGAGAGTTCACCACTGATACGGGCAGGGCATTCCATGAACTCACAACCCGCTGTGTGAAGAATCTACCCCTAACATCTGTCCTATACCTACCACCCCTTAATTTAAAGCTATGTCCCCTAGTAACACCTGACTCCATTAGCGGTAAAAGGTTCTTAGTATCTACCCTATCTAAACCCCTAATCATCTTATACACTTCTATCAGATCTCCCCTAAACCTTCTCTTCTCCAATGAGAACAGCCCCAAGTGCCTCAGCCTTTCCTCATAAGATTTTCCTACCATTCCAGGCAACATCCTGGTAAACCTCCTCTGCACTCGTTCTAAAGCTTCCACATCCTTCCTATAGTATGGCGACCAAAACTGCACACAATACTCCAGATGAGGCCGCACCAGAGTCTTATACAACTGCAACATGACCTCAGGACTCCGGAACTCAATTCCTCTGCCAATAAAGCCCAGTACACCATATGCCTTCCTCACAGCACTATTTACCTGGGTGGCAACTTTCAGAGATCTGTGTACATGGACACCAAGATCCCTCTGCTCATCCACACTACCAAGTAGCCTACCATTAGCCCAGTAATCCATCATCTTGTTATTCCTACCAAAGTGAACGACTTCGCACTTAGCTACATTGAATTCCATTTGCCACATTTCCGCCCAGCTCTGCAACTTATCTATATCCCGCTGTAACCTACCACTTCCTTCCTCACTATCCACAACTCCACCGACTTTTGTGTCATCCGCAAACTTGCTTACCCAGCTTTCAAGTCCTTCCTCTAGATCATTTATAAAGATAACAAAAAGCAATGGTCCCAAAACAGATCCTTGTGGTACACCGCTAGTAACTGCGCTCCAAGATGAACATAATCCATCAACTACTACCCTCTGTCTCCTTCCAGCCAGCCAATTCCTAATCCAAACCTCTAATGTATCCTCAATGCCATACCTCCGAAGTTTTAGCATTAGCCTACCATGGGGAACCTTATCGAACGCCTTACTAAAATCCATATACACAACATCTACTGCTTTACCCTCATCCACTTCCTTGGTCACCTTCTCAAAGAACTCAATAAGGTTTGTGAGGCACGACCTGCCCTTCACAAAACCATGCTGGCTATCCCTGATCACGTTATTCCTACCCAGATGTTCATAAATCTTATCCCT
This sequence comes from Hemiscyllium ocellatum, assembly GCF_020745735.1. Taxonomy (NCBI): domain Eukaryota; kingdom Metazoa; phylum Chordata; class Chondrichthyes; order Orectolobiformes; family Hemiscylliidae; genus Hemiscyllium; species Hemiscyllium ocellatum. Next base: position 52,189,942 of record NC_083402.1, read on the forward strand.
TACCATTCTCTCTAAGACTTTGCCCACCACTGAAGTCAGACTCACTGGCCTATAGTTGCTAGGGCTATCCCTACTCCCTTTCTTGAACAATGGGACCACATTCGCTATCCTCCAGTCCTCTGGTACTATTCCTGTTGACAACGACGACATAAAAATCCAGGCCAATGGCTCTGCTATCTCCTCCCTAGCTTCCCATAGGATCCTGGGGTAAATGCCATCAGGCCCAGGAGACTTATCTATATTCATCCTTTCCAATATTCCCAAAACCTCTTCCCTGCATATTTCCAGGGCATCCATTCTAATTATTTGTGATTCCATATTCACATCAGCAACAGTGTCCTGTTCCTGAGTGAATACTGAGGAAAAGTACTGATTTAATGTCTCTCCAATCTCCTCCGCCTCCACACACAACTTCCCACTACTATCCTTGACTGGACCGATACCTACCCTAGTCATCCTTTTATTCTTGACATACCTATAGAAAGCCTTTGGGTTTTCCCTAATCCTACCAGCTAAAGACTTTTCATGTCCCCTTCTCGCTTCTCTTAGCTCCCTCTTTAGCTCCTTCCTGGCTACCTTATAACACTCAATCGCCCCTACTGAACCTTCACGCCTCATCTTTACATATGCCGCCTTCTTCCCTTTCACAAGGGACTCCAATTCCTTACTAAACCACGGCTGCCTCACAAGGCCCTTTACACCATGCCTGACTGGTACATACCTATCGAGGACACGCAGTAGCTGCTCCTTGAACACTCCCCACATCTCATTAGTGTTCTTCCCTTGAAGCCTGTTTTTCCAATCCACACATCCTAAGTCATGCCTCACTGCATCATAATTTCCCTGCCCCCAGCTATAGCTCTTGCCCTGCGGCACACGATTATCCCTCTCCATCACTAAAGTAAAAGTCACCGAGTTGTGGTCACTGTCCCCGAAGTGCTCACCTACCTCCAAGTCTAACACCTGGCCTGGTTCATTACCTAGAACCAAATCCAATATAGCCTCCCCTCTTGTTGGCCTGTCGACATATTGTGTCAGGAAACCCTCCTGCACACATTGTACAAACACCGACCCATCTAATGAACTCGAGCTATAGCTCTCCCAGTCAATATCTGGGAAGTTAAAGTCCCCCATAACAACCACCCTGCTACCTTCACTCTTTTCCTGAATCATCCTTGCAATATTATCCTCTACTTCTCTAGGACTATTAGGAGGCCTGTAGAAAACACCTAACAGGGTGACCTCACCTTTCCTATTTCTAACCTCAGCCCAAACTACCTCAGATGGCAAGTCCTCTTCCATCGTCCATTCCACTGCTGTGATACTGTCTTTGACAAGTAATGCCACGCCTCCCCCTTTTTTACCCCCATGTCTGATCCTACTAAAACATTTGAACCCTGGAACGTGCAACAGCCATTCTTGTCCCTGTTCTACCCACGTCTCTGTAATGGCCACAACATCGAAGTCCCAGGTACCAACCCACGCTGCAAGTTCACCTACCTTATTCCTTATACTACTGGCATTGAAGTATACACACTTCAATCCACCTTTCTGGTTACAGGCACCCTCCTTAGAGATCGCTGCATTATTCCTAACCTCCCTACACTCAAGGTCCTGTACCCTAAAGCTACAGTCCTGGTTCCCATGCCCCTGCGGAGTTAGTTTAAACCCTCCCAAAGAGCACTAGCAAACCTCCCCCCAAGGATACTGGTGCCCCTCAGGTTCAAGTGTAGACCATCCTTTTTATAGAGGTCCCACCTTCCCCAGAAAGGACCCCAGTTATCCAGAAACCGGAATCCCTCCCTCCTGCACCATCCCTGTAGCCACGCATTTAACTGCTCTCTCTCCCTGTTCCTCGACTCTCTATCACGTGGCACGGGTAACAAACCAGAGACTACAACTCTGTTTGTTCTAACTCTGAGCTTCCAACCTAGCTCCCTGAAAGCCTGCCTTACATCCTCACCCTTCTTCCTACCTATATCGTTGGTGCCAACGTGGACCACGATCTGGGGCTGCTCCCCCTCCCCCTTAAGGACCCGGAAAACACGATCAGCGACATCACGTACCCTTGCACCTGGGAGGCAACATACCAAACGTGAGTCCCTGTCGCCCCCACAAAACCGTCTGTCTGTACCCCTCACTATCGAGTCCCCAAGAACAATTGCTCTACCTTTCTCCACCCTACCCTTCTGAGCAACGGGGCCAGGCTCCGTGCCAGAGGCCTGAACCTCGTTGCTTACCCCTGGTAAGTCATCCCCCCCACAAGTATCCAAAACGGTATACTTGTTCTTGAGGGGAATGACCGCAGGGGGTCCCTGCACTGTCTTCCTCCTCCCACTCCCCCTCACTGTCACCCATCTATCTTGAACTTTCGGAGTAACTACTTGCCTATAGCTCCGATCTATGACCTCCTCTGCCTCCCCAAGTTATTACTGTTCCAGGAGGGATACCTCGAATTGTCTTGCTCCAGGGTGAGGAGGGGTGAACTCATTCCCTTCTTTATTCACCCTCAAACTCAGTGAGTTGCAAACGTAGTAATTTACAAACACTCCCTTCCTTGTGGATGGATACCTGTCTTCCACACCAGTTTTAAAAGGAGCCAGCTATTTTAAGTTAAGCAATGGGAGAGTTTATTTGTTACTGCGCATGAGAAGAAATAAGAACACAACACATATACATACAGATTATGGATAAGAAATGAATCTAAAGAACGTTGAAAAAAAGATATTTGGGTCAGCCTCTGAATCATTTGTAAAGAGTTAATAGAAGAATGCAGTGATCATTGCAGGGATTGTTACTGGTCATGTCTGTTTGTAGTTGAATGGCTGATTTTGAAGTTCTTGCATTTGCAGGCCAATATAAATTCTTTTATCCTGGTTCCTTTCAACTGTGGCTAGCCAGCAGAACTCAGAATGAGAGAGTGATTTTTCTTTTTCTTAACCTATGTTGCAGGAGTGTTTAGTGAGTTTTCACAATGCTGTGACATACGGTACATACCAGTTCACATATAGGACAATAGACTACAAATGAATACAGACCAGGGTTTGAGCTTGCTTTTAACCCCTATCTCTTTTATTTTAGAAAAGGAAAATTGCAAACTTGTCTCTTGCCTTGACAATTGTCTTTTTTACTGTTATGTTTACAGTCTGAAATATTCACAGGGAATTGCACTGCAGTTTGTGGAGCATTTCCCCCCTTTTAAGTCCATCCCTTTGCAGCTTCCTTGAAACTTCATCAGTTGTGACATTTCAGGATCTCTTTCTCCAGCAAGTCACCGAATTTGCAGTAGCAGTCATTTGTTTGGCTGTAGCAGTACTCAGTTAAGTAAAAAACATTTGTTGGAATTAAAGGAGCAAAACATGGTTTGTTATGATCCATCATAATGCTACTGGTATAAAATATACTTATCAATGCTCAGTTTACGTTTTGCCAGAGTCACTTGGCTCCAGGCCTTCAAACAGCCTTGATTCAAACTTGGACCAATGAGCTGAATTGCACGTGAGAGGTGAAAGTGACTCCTCATGACAGCAAGACAGGATAGAGTTCTGTCATGATGGAATCCTAGTGAAATTGAAGTTGATGAGAATAAGAAGGAAAGCTCTCCACTGTTTGGAACTGCACACCCAGCACAAAGAGAAATGGTACAGCATTGCAGGAGTTCTTCAGGATTGTGTCATTGAGCCATTAATCTCTAGCTGCTTCATTAATACATACCCTTCTCCATAATGTCAGAAGCAGGAATGTTTGCTGACAGCAAAATTCTCAAGTCTATTTGCAATTTTGTAGATAATGAAGCAGTTTGCGTCAGTGTTACAGGCAGATTGCAGGGTTTAACCAGCTGTTCATGAGCAGATTGTAATCTAATGTTTTTTTTAACAGCAACAGAAGTTTATTTCATATTTGCTCAGTGGACTTTGCAAGAGTCACAAGAATGTTGTTATGAAGTTAAGCACGAGGTGTGGTTTATTTCGAGCATTCTTTGAAGCAAAGGAGTCTTGTAAAGCAAGCCACTTAAAAGCATAAAAGGAGTTATGGAATTAGAATGGATAAAGAGCTTATTCAGTTCATAAAAGTAGCATAGAGTTGTTGAGGACACAGCAGGGGAGCAGCAGGAAAGTAGAACTCAGGGAGAGAGGATAAAAGCAATGCAGAGGGGCTGAGGATACAATGGGGACAGAGTGAGACGAGCACAGAGTGTAAAATCAGTGCAGAGAAGGTGAAGATACAGCCGAGAACAGTGGATACTGCCATGTCAGGAGGAAGCAACCTGAGGTTTGACATTACAAGGAGGCAGATCTGTAACTCATCTGAGAAACAGCGTGAAGAGAAATTGAGCCAATTAGTTAAAGCTTTGATAGAGTGAGGGGGCAACCTTTTTATAGAGAGAGTGGTTCATATATGGAATGATCTGCCAGAGGAAGTGGTGGATGCAGGTACAGTTAAAACATTTAAAAGACATTTGGATCGGTAACTAAATAGGAAAGTTTGGAGGGATATGGGCCAAATGCAGGCAAATGGGACACATTTAGTTGGGAACATGGTCGGCATGGATGAGTTGGACTAAATGAAGTCTATAATCATTGACTATCTTGCTCCTCAGATGCTGCCTGACCTGCTGTGCGTTTTTCCAGCACCACACTTTATCGACTCCGACTTCTCCAGCATCTACAGTCCTCACTATGTCCTAGTTGGACTGAAAGGTCTGTTTCCATGCTATATGCCTCAATGACTATAACTATATTCATTAAGTGTGGGGATAACCTACTGAATAAGTGGGAAACTGTTCAATACACCTGCATCCCTTTCAGTCCAGAACCAAGGTCATTTCGATCATTGTCATCAAGTGGAGGTATGCAGATGACACTTGCATGTGCACACACTCATAGATCAAGCTCCAAACTGTCATTAGTGCAGTCACGGAGGAATATACGAGAATGACTTTAGGGTAAACATTGAGGAGTTCAAGGACAACTTCAGGCCTATTCCTGCTGCATTACACTGCCCCTTGACTGTTCAGATGGTGTGCATAAATTTCCATACCTGGAGCCTCCTCTCAGCAAGATTAAATTTCAACAAAGAAATTAAACTTCACCTCCAGTGGACCAGCACTGCCTTTGGCTGTCTGAGGAACAGGGTGTTTCCTGATGTAGACCTCAAATTCAATACCAAGCTCCTGGTCTGTAGGGCAGCAGTGTTGCACATAGACAATATACAGCAGACGCCGCAAATATCACTAGCAATGTCTGTGCAAAATCCAGGCAATCCGCTGACAGGATAAGTTCCCCAGTATCAGTATCCTTTCTCTGCCAACATGCCCAGTATTGAGGCACTGCTTACAGTCAATCACTCATGTTGGGCAGGCCACACTGTCCACATGGCTGACATAAGACTCCCAAAACAAGACTGCTACTCTAGGCTTTGTAATAGCAAACAGTTACCATGGAGTTAGAGAAAAGAATTTATCAATGTCCTCAAAGCCTCCCTGAAAAATGCCCCATTTCCTCCCTCTTGCCCAAAGCTACTTGAACTGAAAAATGATTTATGAAGACACCATTGATTTTGAATTTCTCTCAGCAAGCCCAGATGGAGGCCATGGGCAACTAGCATCCCACCACCCACTTCAGCAAGCACCAGCTGCCAAAAAATGTATCCAGTGTTGGACTATTTAGTCATCTCAAGGCTCACAATAGCAGAGTGGAAGAAAGCTATGCTGGATCGTGAAGGACTGCCTCAGATGAAAACTTTTGGGATACCAGTATATCAATGTCTTTCCTTGTTAAGCAAAAGACCAAAAGTCCAAACTTGATATTAGCAGTCTGGAAATTACTGTGAGAATCATTGAGGAGTTGAAAGCAGTATCTTCTATTTAAAGACCTTTTCAAGTGTGTTCTCAGGAAGATTTGCTCTTGGAGATGTGACTTCTTCACTGTCATGACAAAAGAAAGTTGCAGTTTCAGAGTGCAAAATTATAGGTCATTATCTGTTTTTTACAGGATGGTTTGCTTTTGCAGCCCAGAGTTAGGGGTGTTTATTTTCAGTTGATAAGGTATGGAACTGGATTGATGCCTCAAGTGTTTGCTATTTCAAAATGGTATCGCTGAAAGGCCATGTCTATTAACCTCACACACAGCTACGCTTAAATTGACATCATGATTTGGAGATGCCGGTGTTGGACTGGGGTGTACAAAGTTAAAAATCACACAACACCAGGTTATAGTCTAACAGGTTTAATTGGAAACACTAACTTTCGGAGCGACGCTCCTTCATCAGGTGGTTGTCAGGTGATTCAAACCAGTGTCCACTGGCAATTCGGGATTCAGTTTTAAACCACCTCTGTGGAATGCGGAGTGAAAGGAGAGAGGAAAAGGGGTGGCTATGAAGAGTGCAGGGGGTCTGTCAGAGGGGTAAGATTTGGAAGCAGTCTTTTTGTTCCTTACCCTGCCTCCATTATCTTCACTTACGCTCTCCTCCTATCCTCCTTATTTCTCCCAGTCCTTACTCCCTCCTCAAAATTTCTCCATTGAGGCTTGTTATTACAACCTTTAAATATAAGAAGTTTGCATATTTTGTGTTTAGAAAATGTAATCGCTGAGACTTTATCTTCAATGTAAACAATGGAAATTTTCAGAATGTAATCAAGCAGTTGTATGGTGATTGGGAAGCTAGTGGGAGAAAAATTGAATGGTGTGAGTTGTTTAAGTGTTACAAGAGCACCACTATTTTTCTTTTACTATACTCTTTTTTGTGGTTTGGAAGTGTGAGTTGAGGTGAAGAATTGAACTTTGAACAGCTTCTTGTTTTAAAAGAGACAAGAGCAAAAACTGATGCTATTTGTTAGAAACTGTTCTGGAAAGTAATGTAATTTAATTATTGATCCGCTGATGAAGTACTCAAAACTGGCAGCTGGTTGGATGATGAATTGGGCAAAAGTGAGGACTGCAGATACTAGAAACCAGAGTTTAGATTAGAGTGGTGCTGGAAAAGAACAGCAGGTCTGGCAGCATCTGAGGAGCAGGAAAATTGATGTTTCGGGCAAAAGCCCTTCATCAAGAATGATGAATTAGTCAATCAAGGGATGACTAATATGAACCAGCCAACCATGGAGAATGTTGATTAAAAAGAGAAAAAGGAAAAAACAGTTCTGACTAGGTTTTTGCAGGAGGCAGAGTGATTTTGGAAGCTTTTGGACTGGTTGTTCTGTTTTGCTGTCCCTAGTTTTTTGTCCAATTATCAAATTGTTGACTGTTCTGAGAGAATAATCCCAGTCTGTAAGAAATAAGTAAATATTCCCAGGAGTCTGCTGAAATTGTTTGCAATAACCAATGACTTTGGAATTCAAGCAAAATTTCATTGTCTGAAACAGTTATAGAAGTTATATTTCAAAGGAATATGGAAATTGAGTGACAAAAAGTTGTACTAAGTATGCAAAAACACATCCTGGTTGGAAACAACTAGCTCTAAATTTGTGTAGTGCCATATTTTACACTGTACAGGTCAATTTGTTGTAATGCATGTTTTGTCAATATAAATTCGCTGTAACGCGATTAACAAATTAAGAACACTGTGTTTATAAACTGTAAACTTTTAAAATATATGTTGGCTTAATGAAATTACATCAACAACACTTTAAGCGCCGTTTCTAAAGTGGGATTTTTCTATGACACGGGGGTTACACAAGATCTCAACCATTGCGTTATAGAAAAACTGACTGTATTGTTTAATTTTCTATCTTTATAATCAAGATAGTGGAAGAATTCTGTCTAATGAAAAGAATGTATAAAAATAGTAGTTCTTTGTTCGCGTGAACGACTCATTGTCTGAGCATTTCATGAAGGCTTGATATTCATTGCTTCAAACTGTTTAATTGAACTGGCAATTTACTATTCTTTTAGTTTATTTTTAGTATATCCCATAATTGTGTCTGTCAGTCTGTGTGTGAATGGAGATTATGATTAACAAAATTGGGTTTAAATCACCTTGTTTACCTTTCATCTGATAACGTTAAATAATTAATATAAATTGTAAATTTTTGTTTTATTTATAAACTTGGCTTCTAAGGTTATTATTTGTAAAGTCTGGATTGGGCAATTATGAGAGTCATTTAAAGTTTTAATTTTACTGTTTTGTGAATCTAGTGATGGAGAGGCTGCTTTGGTTTGGTTTGCTATGCTCATGTTGTGACAATATGGAGAGAGAGCGGGAAAGACAGATATGTATTGGCAATTGGTTTTTACCCCGTTTGTCACTGCCTGAATGCAGCAAAACATGAATAATATTCAGGCTCGGCCTGATAAATGCTGCGTCTCATTTGCAGGACACAAATGCAAGACAATGACCATCTCTAACAAGAGAGATTGTAACAATCTCCTCTTAACATTGAATGGTATTATCATCACTGAAGCTCCCACTATCAACATAATTGTGATTAGCATTGATCAGAAACTGAACTGGACCAGCTATATAAATACTGAGGCCATAAGAGCCAATTAGAGATTAGGAATTTTGAGGCAAATAACTCAAATCCTGACTGCCCAAAATCCTTTTTATTATTACAAGGTAGAAGTCAGGAGTGTGACACAATATGCCCTACCTGTCTGGATAACTGGGTCTCCAACAACACTAAAGGAACCTCCAGTCCTCAAGGACAAAGCAGCACACTTGATTTGCATTCCATTGATCCATTAATTATTCACTCCATCTACTACTGGCACATGTAATATACTATCTCAAAGATGCTCTACAGCCTTCTGCCAAGGTCTCTTGGACAACATCTTTCAACTTAAAGCCTCTACAACCTAAATGAACATTAAGCACATGGGAATACTATGTGCAAATTTCCCTCCAACACATCACACCATCTCAACTTGTATCACTATCATTCGGTCAAAATCCTGGAATCCCTTTCCCAACTGCACTTTGGATAATCTTTACGCCAAAAGGACTGCAGTGGTTGAACTAAGTAACTTACCATCACTTTCTCAGCAATGAATGCTGACCACCTGAGCGATGTCGCATCATAAGAATGAATAGAAAGAAATGCCGTTAGGTCCACTAATTCAGTTTTATAGTGTTCCTATTAGAATCTAATGGGCCAAAGTTTGCAGTAACATTGACATTAAAACTAACCACATTCATCACCACTACACCTCAGAAAGTGAAAGCAACTTCTGAAGTTCATACGTGCAGTTAAATGCATAAATCCATCAGCTGCTGTCACTGAATCTCCAAATGGTACATTATTGAATTTCCAAAAGACTCGTGTCAATTAGAAATCACTAAAATGATGAGATCTTCTAATTTTGTGCTAATACTGTTGCTGTACAACTCTTTGAAATTGTTACAATTTGTTAAATGATATGTAATTGATTTCTTTTTGATGTACTATCATTATTATTTATGACAAACATCTGTCACCAGAAAATCTAATTTTATATTTGCAGAAAATCAAATTTTTGTTCAATGATCGAAGAAATCCACGTTTCTAAAATCTATAATTTTAAAAATTCACTTGTCATATTTCAGCCTAATCATATCTATATATTCAAATAATTTATTTCATTGTCTATAAAGTCTAGATAAAAGCGAAGGATCATGATTGCAGTTCATTTCCTTGTCTGTTTTCCATGAAAATATTTGAGTCTGACTGCTACACAACAGACATTTCTTTTCAGAGTCACAGGGTCATCTAACTGTACAGCACGGAAACAAACCCTCCTGCCAACTCATCCATGCTGATCCGATATTCCAAATAAATCTAGTCCCATTTACCAGCATTTATCCCTTAAACCTTTCTTTTTCATATACCCATCCAGATGCCTTTTAAATGTTGTAATTGTACTAGCCTCCACCACTTCCTCTGGCTGCTCATTCCTGCTCACACTCTAGGTGAAAAGGTTGCCCCTAAGGTCCCTTTTAAACCTTTCACCTCTCATCTTAAACATATGCCCTCTAGTTTTGGACTCCCTACCCTGGGGAAAAGACTTTGGCTGTTCATCCTATCTATGCCCCTCATGATTTCATAAACTTCTATAACGTCATCCTTCAGTCTCCGACACTCCAGGGAAAATAACCCTATCCTATTCAGCCTTTCTCAATAGCACAAACCCTCCAACCCTGGCAACATTCTTGTAAATTGTTTCAGAACTCTATCAAGTTTCACAGCATTCTTCCGATAGCAGGGAGACCAGAATTGAACACAGTATTCCAAAAGTGGCCTAACCAATGTCCTGTACAGCTGCAACACGACCTCCCAACTCCTTTACTTAATGCACTAACCAATAAAGGCAAACATACTAAAAGCCTTCTTCATGATACTGTCTACCTGAGACTCCAATTTCGTGGAACTATGAACCTGCACTCTGAGATCTCTTTGTTCAACAACACTCCCTAGGACTTTACCATTAAGTGTATAAGTCCTGCTCTGATTTACCTTTCCAAAATGCAAACCTCACGTTTATCAAAGTTAAACTCCATTTGCCACCACCTTGGCCCATTGGCCCATGTGATCAAGGTCCTGTGGTACTCTTGAGGTAACCTTTTTTACTGTCCACTACACCTCCAATTTTGGTGTCATCTGCAAACTTACTAACCATACTTCCTATGTTCGCATCCAATTCATTTATGTAAATGATGAAAAGTAGTGGACCCAACACTGATCCTTGTGGCACACTGTTGGTCATAGGCCTCCAGTTTGAAAAGCATCCCTCCACCACCAATCTCTGTCTCCTGCTTTTGAGCCAGTTCAGTATCCAAATGGCTAGTTCTCCCTGTATTCCAGTTGATCTAACTTACTAACCAGTCTACCATGTGGAACCTTGTGAAATGCTTTTCTGAGGTCCATAAAGATCATGTCCACTGCTCTGCACTCATTAATCCTCTTCGTTACTCTTTCAATAATCTCAATGAAATTAGAGAGACATGTCATATTGACTATCCCTAATCATTCAATGCCTTTTCAAATATATGTAAGTCTTCTCCCTCAGGATCCCCTCCAACAACTTGCCCACCACTGATGTCAGGCTCATTGGTCCATCATTCTTTGGCTTTTCCTTACCATCTTCCATCATTTTATCTTTCAGATCTCATTTTTGATGTCCATTTACCTGAGTCGAGAGCTTTCTGATGAAAGTTGCTCTGCCCTTGGACTGGTATTACATTATTTCTACCTGTGCCAGTTCAGCTGGATGCTTATTCAGGTCAGTGCAGAAAATCTCTTGTCCTAAGTCTGTAGGAACTCGGCCAGATTTTCTCATTTCTTTAAATAAAATGTAAAGGAAATGAAAGAAGTGTGTTGAGAAGGACTGAAAGGAAGTCAAATCTAGCACCCTGAGGAGCAGACCTGTGCATGGAACTACTTATGGAATAACTCCTAATACTTTGCTGGAACTATTTATGTAATAACTCCTAATACTTTTCTGTACACAAGAATGAAGGCCGAAACAATAAGTTATAGATCCTTACAATTTGTTTTAAGTTTGTCTGTAAAAAAGTCTTGCATCTCATGCACGTCATCTTCAGATGTCACATTTCTGCGTGCTAATGATAGAAAGTATCATTTTCTGTTTGTTTTTCTAAAATTAATGACTTGACATTCCACAAGGGCAGGAAGGGGACAATTATGACCAGCTGACAACATACAGATATTTGCTATTCACCTGCAGTAGACTTCATTATCGCTGTTTGTAGCCTTTGTGTACAAATCCTCAAAGGAGTATCTGAGCAGTGTGCTTAAAGGGAACCACCTGAGTAAACATAGCTGCCAAACTTAGCTGCCAAACATCTTGAGAACTCTGCCAGCTCACCCTCTTATGGTCACCACCCCCGCCCACCCCAACACTCCAAAAACTTCAGCCACAGAATCAGCAGAACACCCCTGGGAAAATGCAAATGCCAAAGTTACTGTAGAAGATTGGGTAAATCTCTAATACCATGGCCATGCTTCAAGCTGCAGATTGTCTTTGAGCAACACAAAAGGAGATCTACCCGTTTTACATCTTCGAGATGTTGGTGGGAGATCAGCAAATGCATTAGTTACTCATTTGGTTCTCTAGGCTGTCTATATGAAAGTAGAATGCAGCTGACAGGAAGTTGACAACTTGTTTATCATCATTTCTGAATGTTATTTCCATAATGAGAAACTAAACTGTGGTGATGTGAATGGGTTTGCTGTGTCATTATCACCTGTTTTACACTATTGCACAAGGTCAAGATTTATCCCCCACCGAGTGCCAGATTTCGATGACAACTTTGCTGCAGGGGATGGACCCTGTGCCTGCTTCTTACAAAGGCCAGATGCCCAGGGAACTGCAATAGTTCCCATGTAATGTTATGAAGAGTATCAGATCACCAAAGAATGCATATGGGCTTCACTTGAACACAGCATATAAACTACTGAGGATTGACATAGTTTCAATTGTTATTTGGCCCTATGTATTTTTGGTTTATATGTAAAAGCCAACACCTTTCTGAGCATTAATTTTACCCAGGAGACCTAGCTGTCTTGGCTCAGCAAGCACTAAATAGCATGAGCCTGTTTTGTTGCAAAGCTACTGACTCCACTGAACCCAGCAGCGTGTGCATGTTAAGGAAGCTTTTAAAGTGATGGAGGGAAATAGATGGGTTTAAGGAAGAAGTTTCAGCTGTAGGTGATTGAAGGCATGACTACCACTGATGGGGTGAAAGAATTAGAGTGGATAAACAAGAGGCCAGAATCAGGTGAATAAGGAATATGGTGAAGTAGTCAGGACTTTACAGAAATGTCATGCAATAAGGTCCTGATGAAAATTAAATCTGAAGAACATTGAATTTGTCTGTTGATAGCCCAAGTGCTGAATTTTTGCATGACCCCATGGCTGAGAGTGGAGGCAAGTAGCGAGGACATGAAATTACCTCCACTGGCCAGTGTGTCATTTTGAAGACGTTGAAACTGGCAGAGTGTTGGTGTGTAGGGTGGCCAGACAGCAATCCCAGTCAGTTGTATCAATCACCAGAAAATCTCAAAAAATAAAATGGGACAGACCACCTGGCATTGATTTAGGCATCAGAAGTGACAATAGCAAAAGCAGCCCTGTTGATGCTGGAATATTCTCCTTACTAAAAATGGTGGGCCAGTAATAAAATTGGGAGAGCTGTCTCACAGACTAGACAAACAGTAGCCTGATATAGCCATACTCCTGGAATCATACTTTATAGATAATGCCCCAGAAACCACCATTACCACCTAGATATGTTCTGTCATACCAGTAGGACAGGCCCAGCTGACATGGTGGCATAGTAGTATAAAATGGGGAGGGAGTTGCCCCAGGAGCCCTCAACATTGACTCTGGGCACCATGAAGTCACATGGCATCAAACCAAACATGGGCAAGGAGAAATTGTACCATCCTCCCTCAGCTAATGATTCAGTGCTTCTTCATAGGGAACAAAACTTGGTGGTAGCACTGAGCATGGCAAGGGTGCAAAAGTTACTGTGGGAGGGGATTTCAACGTCCACCACAAAGAGTGGCTCAACAACAACTCTGGTCAAGTCCGAGAGGACATTGCTGCTCGACTGCAACAGTTGATTAGGGAAACAATAAGAGGAAAGAACAACAGCAGCAGAATCATTCACCAGCACAATGTACATTCTCATGGCTTGGCATATCCCCCACTTGACTATTGCCAGTAGTCAGGGGATGAACTATGTTTCATTGAAGAGTACAGGAGGGCATGTCAGAAGCTGCATCAGACATACCTAAAAATGGGGTGTCAACTGAATTAACCTACAAAACAGGACCGAACATATTTGCATGTCAAACAACATAAGCAGTAAGTAATAGACAGCTAAGTGATTCTACAACAACTGATCAGATCTAAGCTCTGCAATCCTGGAACATCCAATCATGAATGGTGGTGAACAATTAAAACTTGATGCATCAAGAAATGTTTGGAGTCACGCGATACTACAAAGGATTCAGGAATCTGACAACATTCCAGCAATAATAGAGTCATAGAGATGTACAGTAAGGAAACAGACCCTTCATTCAACTTATTCATGCCAACCAGACATCCTAAATGAATCTAGGCCTATTTGCCAGCACCTGGCCCATATCCCTCCAAACCCTCCTATTCATATACCCATCCAGATGCCTTTTAAATGTTGAAATTATGCCAGCCTCCACCACTTCCTCTGGCAGCTCATTCCATACATGCCCCCCTAGCGTAAAAAAATTGCCCCTTAGGTCCCTTTTAAATCTCTCTCTTCTCATCCTAAACCTATGCTCTCGAGTTCTGGACTCCCCCAATCCAGGGCAGAGACCTTGTCTATTTACCCTGTCCATGCCCCATATGATATTATAAACCTCTGTAAGGACACCCCTCAGCCACCATTGCTCCAGGAAAAACAGCCTCAGCCTATTCAGCCTGTCCCTATAGCCCAAACCCTCCAACCCTGGCAACTGAAGACTTGTGCTGCAGAAGTTGGTGAACACCTAAACAAGCTGTTCTAGTACAGCTACAACACTAGCATCGATGTGCAAAATTACCCCAATATGTCCTGTATACAAAAATCCAACCCAGTCAATTACTGCCCTATCAGTTGACTCTTGATCGTCAATAAAGTAATAGAAGGTGTCATGACAGTGCTACCAAGCAGCACCTACTCAACAATAGCCTTCTCAGTGTTGCCAGGTTTCATTTCTGCTGGACCATTCAGCTCCTGACCTCATTATTGGCCTTGGTTCTAACATGGACAAAAGAGCTGAATTCCAAAGGTGAGGCGAGAGTGACATAAAGTTTATGTTTGTCGAAGGATGTACCAGGAGCTCCAACAAAACTGGAATCAATGGGACTCAGGGGGCAATCTCTCCATTAGTGGGAATCATACCTGCCACATTGGAAGACGGTTGTGGTTGTTGGAGGTTAGTCATCTCAGCTCTCAGATATCTCAGCAGGAGTTCTTCAGGATGGTGTGAAGGCCCAACTATCTTAACCTGCTTCTTCTATTACCATTGCTCCATCATAAGGTCAGAAGTGGGGATGTTCAATGATGATTGCACAATATTCAGCACCATTCACGCATCCTCAGACTGAAACAGTCCATTTTCAAATAGTCATTGAGACATATAGCACAGAAACAGACCCTGTGATCCAACTCATCCATGCTGACTTTGATAGCCAATGCCAAGATACAGTGGACAGAGAAGTGAAGTGCAAGGTTTTCAGGGATAATTTCATAGATGTCTGTGACTTGCTGCTTTCGATTACCTCGGATGCATCTCGATCTTTGTTGTTAGATCCTGTGTGGAGGGTTTGACCTTTCCTGCCTTTCTGTCCCTCTTTCCCCTCCTATGCTGTCCTCCTGCTCAGGTGTCACCTTTCTGTGAAGGTTAATTTCTCTCAGACATCCTAATCTGACCGGGTCCTATTTTTCAGCATTTGCTCCACACCCGTTTAAACCTTTCCTATTCATACACCCATACTGATGCTTTTTAAATGTTGTAATTCTACACACCTCCACCACTTCCTGTTGCAACTTGTTCCATACATGCACCACCTCCACGTGAAAATATTACCCCTCCCTCAGATCCTTTTTAAAACCTTAACCCCTCACACCATGAGCCTGCACCCTCTAGTTTTGGTTCCCCCACCCGAGGAAAAAGGCATTGACTGTTCACCCTATGCACACCCCTTGTGATTTTATGAGCCTCTTTAAGGTCACCCCTCAGCCTCTAACACTCCAGGGAAACAAGCCCCAGCTTATTCCCCTTCTCCCTCTCCTTATTACTTAAACTGTCCAATCCCAACAACATCCTTTTAAGTCATTTCTGTACCATCTCAAGTTTAACAACATCTTTCCTATACAAGACCTGGACAATATCCAGGCTTGGACTGACAAGTATCTGTCACACCATATTAATAGTCAGCAATGGCCATCTCCAATAAGAGACATTTAATGGCATTACTATCACCATCATTACCCCACTACCAATATCTTGGGAGTTACCATTGACCAAAATGTCATCTGGACGACCTATATAAACACAGTGGGTGCAATAGTTGGTCAGAGGCTAGGAATATGACAGAAGGTAACTCACCTCCTAACTGCCCAAAACCTGTCCACTCTACCTCCATCATTAACTCTACTGAGGTGATTGTTTATAATTGGCGCATTCACAGTATATCGAAGGATCTTTTACTATGCTGTAGAACTCTTTGAATGTAATGAAGATCAAAATGGATGGCCATCTATCGCCCCCAGAAGGATTGGTGCAGCAAGCATTAAGATTTTGGGCAACCTTTGGCTTCCCTGACTCATCGAAACTCCCTCCAGTGCTTTGGCACAAACCAGAGATTTCTCTTTCAGGACACCAGGCTGCCCCAATGAACGTTCCTCAGGGAGTCTCAAGCAGGACCCAATTCCATCTGACCCTCATCTAATTTCCACTTTGTCTTGCTATAAGTGAACAGGAAACTCATCTCCATAACAATGAAAGGCTAACCTCCCCCCATTCCCCCTGTAAAAATTTGAACTTCCATCTGCTTGCCACTGGAAGTAGGTTTCTGACCTGAAAACATATCCAGCTGTCGTTTCCTGTCTGTGTGTCAACAATCTGTCCCAGGAGTTAACGTGGGTCAGCAAGCATTGCGTGATGGATCAGTAGGATGACCTGAGAAAGGATATATGCAGTAACAATGTGGATGTGCTGCAGTTTTTGGAGAGGACAGATTGGTGACCAGGAATTTATTGAAATAATTGAGCTGACAGAGACTTGGGGGAACTTAAAAGCAGCAGTAATATTGTGGAGATGAAAGCTTTATAATAAAGGGCACCTGACATTGGGAATTTCAGCACAGAGTTGAACAGGAAGTGAACAGCTGGATTTGGCCTGAAACAGTGGGAATGGGGTCCGTGATCAATCTACGCTGTGGCAGCACTGATGGTAATAGCTTTGATCTTCTCAGTGTTTCACTGGGGGAAATTACAGCTCATCCAAGATAATTTGTTATTTTTACTACCATTAAACTGAATT
This sequence comes from Hemiscyllium ocellatum, assembly GCF_020745735.1. NCBI lineage: Eukaryota > Metazoa > Chordata > Chondrichthyes > Orectolobiformes > Hemiscylliidae > Hemiscyllium > Hemiscyllium ocellatum. The sequence goes on from NC_083402.1 coordinate 52,206,950, forward strand.
TTAAGCTGCGTTTCAAATTATTCTGCAGTATAGTATTTAAATGAATCATGTCATCTCTCAAGAAAAACATGAAAGAGATGGCCAAATTTGTCACTTTTACTACACTTTCAAATTGAGTTGTTGTGCAGTGTTCCAGGTTGGTAAATCAAGAGATATTATGTTTGCTTCAACATAAATTCTCAAAAATATGAATGAAACAAATAGAATACACCATGCTTCTATTTAATTTTGAATTAATTTAATTTTAAAACTGGTTTGAGTTTTAGGATGGGTGTCTATAATCTAAAACTGCCGCCCCTCTAAAACATTTACCCCCATTCATAGTACATGGAGTAATAGAGATGTATAGCATGGAAACAGAACGTTCGGTCTAACTGGTCCATGCCTAACCTAATCTAGTCCCATCTAGTGAGCACTTGACCCAAATCCCTTCAAACCCTTCCTATTCATATACCTATTCAGATGCCTTTTAAATGTTGCAATTGTACCAGCCTCTGGCAGCTCATTCCATACATGCACTATCCTCTGTGTGAAAAAGTTGCCCCTTAGGTCCCTTCTATATCTTTCACCCTTACCCTAAACCTATGCCCTCTTGTTCTGGACTCCCCCATTTCAGGAAAAGACATTGTCTATTTATCCTATCCATGCCCCTCATGATTTTCTAAACCTCTATAAGGTCACTCCTCAATGTCCGACTGTAAATACAAGTATTGAAGCCTTCACGTGCTTGAGCAGTGCAACCAGGGATTTTCCTCCATCGACCCCTGCTGTAATTGTGCTGACGGATCCTTCACTGCCCATGGGAGTGAGCAGTGATTGCTTGGGTAGGTGGTGGGATTGTGGATGCTGCTAAATTTCCTTTGAACCCACCTGTGTTTACAGTCCCAACTAAGGTTGTTCGTAGAGAATTGGTAGTAGACACAGAAAATGGTGGTGAATGCCTTCTGGTGTTACCATAGAGGATGTGATATGGTAGCAGCTTCCCTGACTCCAGTGTGCCTCTTCTGTAAGACTTGTAAGGCTGCAGATGTTCCAACTTTAAGGCATTTTGGCCCCTTTAAAACTGCCTTCACCTCTCTCAGTGCTGCAGCAATGGTCATTCTGGCTAATGGCACTTCACACAGGGCCTTATTAGCATCTTGTTCCCCCTGAAATTGTAATTCCCAGTAAGAGAACACAGTACATGAATAATAAATGCCAACTAATGGAAATTGTTCAGAGTTCAGCAGAAACTGAGGAAATGAGCAGGAATCGTGCCCCACTGTAACTCAAGCCGAGTGAAGATAATCCCTGTCTTATTCTTTTACCTAGAAAAAAGCAGAAAGTCAATAAAGTAAATACGTAGCTAACTCTTTCAATGTGCTCCCTTTTGCAGGCTTGAAATGGACAGGCTAATTGCACAACCTTCCATTCAGTGCAGGGCATTTAGATTAGATTAGACTTTATTGTCACATGAATACAGGAGTACAGCGCAAATTGTAAAGAGTCACCACTCTCTGGCACCATCTTAGAATACAACTGTTGGAGTAATATACCAAAACAGAAATTAAAGAAACAAACAAAAGGAAAAGAAATGTCTAGATCACTCTTGTTTCCATGAATCATGAACCAGGCTCCCCAGTGCCATCTGTGCCAGACCCACCAATCGACCATTGTCCAACACCATCTCTAACTCCTGGGCCCACTTCATCAACGCCACACTGACGATGTCGATGCCACTGCCACTGCCTCATGTCCTACACATCACCACTGCTTTATTTGCACAGAATGGTATTATTCAAGTTCAGATTCACTTTACAAGTAAAACTCCATTTTGTAAATTTAGGATCATATGGATGTTTTAATTGGGCACACTGTAACTACAGAGGCTTGTATTTTGGCTTTGATTCTGAGTACTCTTGAATTTAGCTGTAATCAATCTCAAACTGAATAAGACCACTTCCTGCCTTTCAGCATGAGGCACTGAGCTGTTGTCAATGCAATCTTTCAGGTAATAGAGAAGATAGAAAATTGGAAGGGAGTAAGCAAAGGCACCTGACCCCCTGATCTGCTGATATGTGTGCACTGACAAAGTAACAAATCTAAAGAAAGGTGCAAAAAGTCAGATTTCTTTGGTTCATTCCCACCTCCAGTCCTACAGTTTAGATTACAGTCTTTTTAATACCACCTCCACAAAAGCCACATGTCACTTTAGTCATCTAGTACTCATGTACAGTAAGACAAATATATACTTTAATTATAATTATATCATGGCATGCTCCATTCAAAATAAATGAATGTTGGTTAAAAATGTGTGTTCCTTCAAGCCTGAAATGTGAATTTGGATAGCCTCCTTTCTGATCTAACTAGAATAGTTTTGTTGAGTTAACAAGCTTATTGCATTGTTGCATCTATTTACAGATCGTATGAGTATGACTGACAGTCCTACACATATCGTAAGGAACAACTTAATCTCAGATCCACCACCGACTAGCTCCTTTGCTCTGTCCTCATGATATCATCACAGTGGGTGGTGCTTACTGCCCTTAATCAAGTATCAATCATTTCAGATACTTTCAGACCCATGTATATAAACACATTTTCTTTTCAAAATAAGTGGCAGAACCTTGATCTCTTTAAAAACAGATCATCTGCAGTTTGGAACTGAGGGATAGTAATAGTTCTAGGTGCCCATCTTAGAGAACTTTCCTGGAGACATTCAAGTGAGAGGCTAGTTCCAAGTCTGCTGCTATGCCTGTTACCTGAGCCCCTTTCCCTACAGGCAGTCTCATTCCCTTCAGGCACATAAGCAAATGAACCACTCAATAAGGTATAAGGAAAAATATTTCCCTTTGATGGTTCAGACTTCTTAACTGGCCAGGAATGCCAACATGCTTCCTTATGAAGGTTAGTACATCCCTACTCATTCAGCATACTGGTATCCACTGATGTTCTGCACGACAGTCCAGTTGGGAAGTGAGTTCCACCCCAGCCCATCACTTCCAAGAGCCATTTAAATGTTTCATTCTATAGAGGTTAGTCAGTCTTGCTATGGGAGACTGGTGTAATCATCAAGATATTTTCAGATCTCCATGTTTATTGAGTACTTTTCAACATTTTTTTCACATTAGTATTATGACAGAAGCATGTCAATGGTTAATTCATGAAGGCACATTGAAAAATTAGAATTGCCAGGATCACTAGAGAAGCCAAACAATGATTGAAAGGGTAGTTTGATCATTGCATCCTCATTGCTTTCTTATCCAGACATCAAAGGAATTAAAACCATCAATCCTGTAGCTAGAAAAATACATGCTGTAAATTTGATTGATTAGAATTCATTGTCTATTGGACTCCAGAAATATACATGAAGCAAAACATGGACATTATTTTCAATGGTGTACATTTGATTAGTATTATGAAGCTTGGAATTGGATACATCATCAAGTTTCTTTCAATGTGAGGATGACTTGGGTTGCAAGTTTCTTCATGTGACTGAACAGGCCATTCTTACCTTGCTGACATTACTGGCAGGGCCAGAATTTGTTGCCGATCCTTAACTACCTTTCAATTAAATGGCTTATTGGATTGTTTAAGGACAGTTAGGACTCAATCACTTTGTTATAGGTCTAGAATCACATATAGGTAAAAACAATGACTGCAGTTGCTGGAAACCAGATTCTGGATTAGTGGTGCTGGAAGAACACGGCAGTTCAGACAGCATCTAGGGAGCAGTAAAATCGATATTTCGGGCAAAAGCCCTTCATCAGGAATAAAGGCAGAGAGCCTGAAGGGTGGAGAGATAAACTAGAGGAGGGTGGGGGTGGGGAGAAAGTAGCATAGAGTACAATAAGTGAATGGGGGAGGGGATGAAGGCTTTTAGGTCAGGGAGGAGGGTGGAGTGGATAGATGGAAAAGAAGATAGGCAGGTAGGACAAGTCATGGGGACAGTGCTGAGCTGGAAGTTTGGAACTGGGGTGAGGTGGGGGAAGGGGAAATGAGGAAACTGTTGAAGTCCACATTGATGCTCTGGGGTTGAAGTGTTCTGAGGCGGAAGATGAGGCATTCTTCCTCCAGGCGTCTGGTGGTGAGGGACCAGCGGTGAAGGAGGCCCAGGACCTCCATGTCCTCGGCAGAGTGGGAGGGGGAGTTGAAATGTTGGGCCACAGGGCGGTGCGGTTGATTGGTGTGGGTGTCCCGGAGATGTTCCCTAAAGCGCTCTGCTAGGAGGTGTCCAGTCTCCCCAATGTAGAGGAGACCGCATCGGGAGCAACGGATACAATAAATGGTATTCGTGAATGTGCAGGTAAAAGTTTGATGGATATGGAAGGCTCCTTTAGGACCTTGGATGGAGGTGAGGGAGGAGGTGTGGGCGCAGGTTTTACAATTCCTGTGGTGGCAAGAGAAGGTGCCAGGATGGGAGGGTGGGTTGTAGGGGGGCGTGGATCTGACCAGGTAGTCACGGAGGGAACAGTCTTTGTGGAAGGCGGAAAGGGGTGGAGAGGGAAATATATCCCTGGTGGTGGGTCTTTTTGGAGGTGGCGGAAATGTCGGCGGATAATTTGGTTTATATGAAGGTTGGTAGGGTGGAAGGTGAGCACCAGGGGTGTTCTGTCCTTGTTACGGTTGGAGGGGTGGAGTCTGAGGGCGGAGGTGCGGGGTGTGGACGAGATGCGTTGGAGAACATCTTTAACCACATGGGAAGGGAAATTGCAGTCTCTAAAGAAGGAGGCCATCTGGTGTATTCTGTGGTGGAATTGGTCCTCCTGGGGGCAGATATGGCGGAGGCGAAGTAATTAGGAATACGGAATGACATTTTTGCAAGAGTTAGGGTGGGAAGAGGTGTGATCCAGGTAGCTGTGGGAGTCGGTGCTTTTGTAGAAAATGTCTGTGCCACGTCGGTCGTCATTAATGGAGATGGAGAGGTCCAGGAAGGGGAAGGAGGTGTCAGAGATGGTCCAGGTAAATTTAAGGTCAGGGTGGAATGTGTTGGTGAAGTTGATGAATTGCTCAACCTCCTCGTGGAGCACGAGGTGGCGCCAATGCAGTCATCAATGTAGCGGAGGAAGAGGTGGGGAGTGGTGCCGGTGTAATTACGGAAGATCAACTGTTCTGCATAGCCAACAAAGAGATAGGCATAGCTGGGGCCCATATGTGTGCCCTTGGCTACCCCTTTGGTCTGGCGGAAGTGGGAGGATTAGAAGAAGAAATTGTTAAGGGTGAGGACCAGTTTGGCCAAACGAATGAGAGTGTCGGTGGAAGGGTACTGTTGTGGATGTCGGGAGAGGAAAAAACGGAGGGCTTGGAGGTCTGGTCATGGCGGATGAAGGTGTAGAGGGATTGGATATCCATGGTGAAGATGAGGCGTTGGGGGCCGGGGAAACGGAAGTCTTGGAGGAGGTGGAGGATGTGGGTGGTGTCTCCAACGTATGTGGGGAATTCCTGGACTAGGGGGGATAGGACAGTGTAGAGGTGGGTAGAAATGAGTTCAGTGGGGCAGGATCATGCTAAGCATGCTGAGTCAGCCAGGGTGGTCAGGCTTGTGGAATCACATATAGGCCAGACCAGGTCAGAATGACAGATATCCTTCCATGCCGCATATTAGTGATATAATTATGTTTAAACAATAGTCGATTATGGTTGTTGATCACTGTCACTCAGAAAAAGTTTTGTTTGTCATGATGGGATATGAACTTGTGTCTCAGAGCATGATCTCAGTTCTTTGAGTTACTAGTCCAATCTTCTTAACATTATGCCACCACGTACATACCTTAGGGTACATGGTTTAGGGCGTTCCATGGGGTGGTGGGATCCAATGTGCAGAATTTGCTGCTTTTTCTCACCTGTTCTGCCATCACTGCGCCTCATCACTAAGGCATTTCAACTTAAAGCAGCTAAGCGGACAAGTTGTAAACAGTTTAAATGTTTGATATTAAGCTCCTCCCATTTGTTAATGACAATGGCTCTACACTTCAAGGAGATCTCCAGAGTGCCTTTGTAGCATTTTCTTTGTCTTCCCCTGCAATGCTGATCACTTGAGAGTTGTGAAAACAGGCTGGACGGACACATTTTGACCATCTGGACAGAGTGTCTTGTCAATTTATTCTTTACTAGGAATTTTGCTTGAATGCTTGTGGATGGTGGTTTCAAGAATGAGGCGAACATTTGTCAATCAGTCCGTACTGTTGAAAAAGAAGCTTGGAGCAGAGATGTTGATGCTGGAATTTCTCTAGTGCAAATCAGGTCTAGAGTTTGTTGATGACAGCTCTTCTGGACATTAAGACTTTAGTTGACAAAGACTGTATGCCAAATTTTATGAAAGCTTGAGCTGGTACAGTTGATCCAATGTTGGATCTCCTCTACAATGTCAAACTTTTGAGAGAGATATCTGCCAAGATATGCATAAGGACGTTTTGTATAAGGTAATGGTTCTGAAAGGGTTAATGCTGAAGATTGAAAATTGGGTAGAGCTTGGTGCAATCTGATGCTATCATTGGAATTGTGTGGAAAAAGATGGAATGTTTGATTTGATTCAATTTATTACTGTCACGTGTACTGAGGTACAGTGAAAAATGTTGTCTTAGGTGCTTTACAGGCAAAGCGTTCTGTACAGATGCATCAAGATAACAGAACGCTGTGCAGGGTACAATATTAGAGCTGTCGAGAAGGTCCAGAGAGAGATCAAAATCAACACTTGAGAGGTCCATTCAAAAGTCTGATAACAGTGAGGAAGAAGCTGTTCTTAAATCTATTCATACATGTCTTCAAATTTTTATATCTTCTGCCCAATGGAAGAGTGGGCGATTATAACCAGAGTGGGATCAGCCTTTGACTTATAAGGTCCTTTATGGACATGCCAAATTTCCTTAGCCTCCTGAGGAAGTAGAAGCATTGTTGTCCTTTCTTTACCATAGTGTCAATGTGAGTGGACCAGGACAGACTCTTTGTGATGATCACTCCCAGGAATTTGACACTCAACCATTTCCACATCAGCACCATTGATGCAGACAGGAGTATACTCTCCACTTCACTTCCTGAAGTCAATGACCAGTTGCTTCACTTTGCTAACACAGATGGAGAAATTTTTGTCTTGGCACCATGCTGCTCAGCACTCAATCTCCTTTCTGTACTCTGTCTCATCGTTGTTTGAGATCTGATCTACAATGGTGGTGTCATCAGCAAACTTCTAAATAGAGTTGAATTTTCAAGTGGAACAAGATCCTTTATTCATGAGCCTACGTAATGGATTTTGCTCTCCCACTTTGGGTGAAGTGAGCCTGTTAACCCAGTTAGAAAGCTAAGATGAAGGCATCTATCTAACTTCATGATAACAATGGTCATCCAAAGATTTGCCACACCATATGAAATCATAGGCAGCAGTACAAAATTCAGTTTAGTTGCCCATAATGAATTCCAGCAAACTCAGATACCGTTTCCAGTTCCAGCTTTAAGGGGGAACTCAGACAGTAAGCAGCAACAAGTAATGGAACAATCAAGCAGCTTTCAGAAAAAAAAGACAAGGCAAGAGTTTCCAAGGCAGAATTTATAGACAAGGGAAAATACTTTGTATCTAGTAAGAGAGACAGGAAAGCAGGTGTGAGCTAGAAATGACATGGAGCTGACACACTGGGTGCATGTGGCGGCCACAGATTGCTTTGGGTTCCTGTAGGAGCTGTCCTGACTTGAGATTCATCTCCCGAGAGTGAACAAACTCAGTTGGAGTAAGGACCCTTTAATAGCATCAGGTGAATGCAGTTCTGAAGAAGCATCACTGGTCTTGAAACGATAGAACTGTTTGCTCTCTACAGATGCTGCTAGTTTCTGCAGCAACTTCTGTTTTTGTTAGTTTAAGGTCTGCATCGTCCGCAGTTCTTTAGTTTATTTTCGGTTTAGAGTGGTGACACAGTGCCCCTTCTATGAGGTTTGATGCCTGTATGGTTATTGCTGAGCATAAATGGATTGAATCTTTGTTTCTGATATTTGCAATAAAATAGTTTCACGTAGTATATATGGTGTAAAATAATTCTCTTATTTTCTTCTTTTGTGCGCAACATAAGTTTTTTTTTGTTACAAATACATTGGCAACCTATTTTGTGGAAATGTTCAGTGGCTGACCATCATGATAAATAATTAATGAAACAAACTTGTGGTCTATCAAGCCAGATCTGAAGCTAGAATCTGACTTGTTCTGTATGACCATCAAGTTGGGATCATAACACCATGAAGATGGTGATCGCACAGGATATGGTTGCCCATCCTGGAGAAAGTGGGACAGCCTATTTTTAGAGCTGGGAGAAAGTGAGCACTGCAGGTACTGGAGAGCAGAATTAAAAGGTGTGGTGCTGGAAAAGCACAACTGGTCAGGCAGCATCCAGAGAGCAGGAGAGTCGCCGTTTCAAGTATAAGCTCTTAATTGTAGACCTGGCCCCTCCTAATCCCCAAACTCTTATTTGGGATTAGCAACCGGTTTTCTGAAGATTGCTCAGTCCCAGCACAGGTGTCTCATGGTCTTCTTGAATTTGTTTCCTGTGTGTAGATTCTTGACTAAGAGCTCTCAGGTTCACTGATCTATTCACAGTTCTCTATTGCCAGAAGATATGGCTTGTGGATGAGCTATTTTTTAAAGTGGGGACCTTTGGACAATATCATTATCCACACAATATTGACAGGTTGATGGCCAGTGATGTGTTGAAATATCTAGCCACTGTAACCTTCATCCACCTCGGCTGTAAGATGCAGAGTCTACCTTTGCATGTCCTGCCATTTTGCCTTTGAGGACCACACATTGTGTGGCACCTATCTCCTCTGGATTGGTCACTGTCTGTGGCTCCACCACCAGCATGGAGGTCCTGATGGCACTTCTCAAGGGATCACTAGTTGTACAAGCCTCTCCCCTATGTGAAAGAAAGATTTGGATGCACTCACCTGCCCTAGAGCAGAAATGCAACATAACTCAACTATTATTGCCTATATTATGCTTCACCGAACTCATCTCTACATACCTTGAAACTATCCTATCCACACAGTCCAGGACACCCCCAACTCCCTCCACCTCCTCCAAGACTATAATTTCCCTGGCCCCCAATGTCTCATCTTCACCATAGACATCCAGTCCCTATACACCTCCATCTGTCATGAAGAGGGCCTCCAAGCCCTCTGTTTGCTCCTCTTCCAACATACCCACCAGTACCCTTCCACTGACACTCTCATTCATTTGGCTGAACTGGTCCTCACCCTCAATAAATTTTTCTTTGAATCCTCTCACTTCCTCCAGACTAAAGGGGTAGCAATGGGCACCTACATGGGCACCAGCTATGCCTGTCTCTTTGTCAGTTACGTGGAACAGTCCATCTTCCACAGTTACACCGGCACCATTCCCCACCTTTTCCTCCACAACATTGATGATTGTATCGGCACCACCTCGTGTTCCCAGGAGGAGGTTAAATAGTTATCAACTTCAACAAAACATTCCGCTCCGACCTTAAGTCCACCTGGACCATCTCAGACAACTCCTTCCCATTCCTGGACCTCCCCATCCCCCCATCTCCATCAACAGTGACTGACTCAACACGGACATCTACAAGCCCTTTGACTCCCACAGCTTCCTGGATTACACCTCCTCCCATCCTGCCTCCTGTAAAAACGCTTTCCCCTATTCCCAATTCTTCCGCCTCCACCACATCTGCTCCCAGGGGGGGCCAGTTCCACCACAGAATACACCAGATGGCCTCCTTCTTCAAAGATCGCAATTGCCCCTCCCACATGGTCGAAGATACCCTCCAGTGCATCTCATCAACCCTCTGCCCTCGCAACCCCACCCCTCCAACCGCAACAAGGATAGAATCCACATGGTCCACACCTTCCACTCCACAAACATTGCATCATCCTCCGCCATTTCCACCAAACGAATCCAACCACCAGAGATATATTTCCCTCCCCACCCCTATCTGCTTTCCATAAAAACCATTCCCTCCGCGACTCTTTTGTCATATCCACGCCCCCTCCACCAACCCACTGTCCCCTCCGGGCATCTTCCCCTGCCCCTGCAGGACTTGCAAAACCTTTGCCTACACCTCCCTCCTCACCTCCATTTCAGACCCCAAAGGAGCTTTCCATATCCATCAGAATTTTACCTGCACTTCCACACGTCATTTACTGTATCTGTTGCTCCTGATGCAGTCTCCTGTACATCGGGGAGACAGGACGCCAACTTGCGGATCATTTCAGAGAACATGTCTGGGACACCCGCACCAGATAACCCATTGTCCCGGGGCTGAACACTTCAACTCCCCCTCCCAGGACATGCAGGTCCTGGACCTCCTCCATCGCCACACCCTAACTACCTGTCACCTGGAGGAAGAATGCCTCATCTTCCGCCATGGGACCCTCCAGTCACAGGAAATAAACGTGGATTTCACCATTTTTCTAATTTCCCCTCCCCCTGCCTTATCCCAGTTCCAACCTTCCAACTCGGTACATCCCTCAACTACACACCTGGTCACTGCCTTTAAAAATTCAATCAAATCTGTTAGTCATGACATCGCTTTTAGAAAGACACGCTGACCATTCATGATCACATCAAACATTGCCTGCTGAAGTGCAGAATTAGACTCTCCTGCAGAATTTTCTCCAGTAGTTTCCCTACTACTGTTGTGAGACTCACTGGTTTGCAATTCCAGGGTTTAGTCCTACCTCTCTTCTTGAAGTGTGGAGCCACATTAGCTATCATCGTGCTCTCTGGGACCTTCCCCTGTGGCCAGGGAGGAATTAAAAATTACGGTCAGAGTCCTTGTAATTTCCCACAACTACCTAGGATACTGTGTAGACAGGCATTTTATTTTTAATTAAATTCAATATTAGCGATGCAAATAATGCTGAGTCAGCAATGTCACTTTTGTATCAGTTGCACACTAGTAGTAAAGCACAAACTTGATGTTTTGAAATCAGAAATACTACAATGGTTTTTAATGGAAGCCACTTCATAAAATAAAACACAAATTTAGAGATTGTAATTATGCATGCATTTGCAGTGTTAATGACTGTACTTATAAGATATTCCTTTTTCTTTTCTTTAGTCTATCAATTTCTGGCAAGTGCTTGTGATGAATGATGAACACACATATCGGCGATACCTGCTTTTCTTCATTCTGAGTTGGGGTTTACCAGCATTTGTTGTGGCCCTACTTGTAATTATCCTGAGAGGGGGCTATCACTGGACCATGCAAGAAATATATGGCACTGTATATGGTGATGTGTGAGTATTACATGTTACAAAAACATTATTAATCATTTGATGAATTGTAAATCCTTTAATAATTCCTGATTATAAGGCATATTTGATTTTGCCAGGATATGATCCGTCTTCATTTTTGGAAATGAGAGTGAATTGGTCAAAAATAAGTAATATTCTTGGAGCATGTACGATATGTAATAACTTGATTTTGCTTTTTCATATTCAATCAGTTTCTGTGAGTCAGAAAAGTTCTTAGCTTAAGGCATGAATTAAATTTTGTTGTTTAATTTAAAGTTTTGCTCAACCATAACTTCCTGGAATAAGACAGGATGGGAAGGAACCTTGTGAGTGCATTGCTGCTTCTAGAATTAGGTCAAATAGTTATTTATAGTCCTTGGTTCAGAATTACCTCCTTCCCGTTTGTACATCAGTATGCAGAGCTACGTCAGACCAACATCTTAGTGTACTTTTCAGTATGTTCTTTGCACCCCTCCCCCAGAGTTTCATACTCAAAGATATTCAAAAACACATACATCAATACCTTCCTGCACACCCTTTGCAGAAATTTTATATATGACAGTTCCCCAATGAGAATGTTTCATTAAGAATATTTTCAGAACATCTATCATTAACAAGAAAAATAATCAACTTGAAGTGTAAGTATTGTCATTAGAAACTCTTGTCAGACATTTTGACTTTTAACTTTAAGAATGAACATTTTCTTTTTTGTTAGTCTTTGACTTAAGTCTTTGGCATAATTAATGAAATTTCTGAAGGTGTTAATATATTCTGGATCACAGCTATATTCATCAGAGCAATTAAAATATAACAATTTTTTTCTGCTTTTTCAGGCATACCATCATCTGTTTAGTTGTTGGGTTTGGTGAGCTAAGTTGACTGGACAGTTGCTTTGTGAAGCAAAGTGATAGCAATAGCGTGGGTTCAATTCCCACATCAATCCAGGTCAACATTAAATCCCTGCCTTCTAACCTTGCCCTTTGTCTGAGGTGTGTTAGTTCTGTCACTGTCTGAGAAGACAGACAAAGATCTTCTGGGACTATGGTGACTTTCACTTCCACTGTTCAACATCTATTCTACAACTGCAAATTAAACAGTCTTACCTAGAAATTGAGCCATATACAAATTGGAGCAGGAATAGGCCATTCAGCCCTCACTCCTGCCTGCTATTCCAAATAATTATGGCTGATCTGCCTCAGCCTTCAACTCCTCTTTCATGACAGCTTCTCATAGCCCTCAACTCCCTGCTGTTACAAAAACCTAACAACCTCTTCACTAAATATTGTAAGTGATCTAGCCTCCACTGCTTTCTGGAATAGGGAATTCCACTACCCTGTGAGAGAAAAAAAGTTTTTTGTACCTCAGTTTTAAATGAATGTCCCATTACTTTGTAACTATGTCCTTTAGACTGAGATTCCTCCACTAGTGGGTGGCATGGTGGCAGTGGGCGGCACGGTGGCACAGTGGTTAGCACTGACTGTGTGGAGTTTGCACATTCTTCCCATGTCTGTGTGGGCACCCTCCGGGTGCTCCGGTTTCCTCCCACAGTCCAGAAATGTGCAGGTTAGGTGAATTGGCCATGCTAAATTACCTGTAGTGTTAGGGGCAGGGGTAAATGTGGGGGAATGGGTCTGGGTGGGTTACGCTTCGGCGGGTCAGTATGGACTTGTTGGGCCGAAGGGCCTGTTTCCACACTGTAAGTAATCTAATCTAGTGATTTCTACCTTGTCAAGCCCCCTCAGAGTCTAGCATCTTCCAATAAGATAACTCCTACTTTTTCTAAATTCAAATGAATAAAGGACTCACCTGTTTAGCTCTTCTTGAAAAGACAGCCCTTTCACCTGAAGAATCAGCCTAATAAATCTCTTTCGAACTGTTTCCAGTGCCATTATATCCTTCTTAAATACGGAGATTATAACTGTACACAGTACACCAGTGTGGCCTTACCAACACCCTGTACAGTTGTAACAAGTCTTCCCTACTTTTTAAACACCAACCCCTAGGCATTTGAGGCCATCATTCCAATTGCTTGCTTAATTACTTGTTCTACCTGCACATTAAACTTTTGTGTTTCATACACAAGAACACCCAAATCCCCAATGTGCTGCACATTTTTGGATACTCTTTCCATTTAAATGATGGTATGTCTTTCGATTCTTCCTACTGAATTGCCTGATCTCAGACTTTCCCACATTAAACTCTATTTTTTTTCTACTCACTCAACCTATCTAAATCCCTTGTAGATATCTTATGTCCTCATCACAATATGGTCCTAGCATCTGTTTTTGTATTATCTGCAAATTTGAATATATTAATCTCTGCCTCCTTCTCCTTGTTATTAATATAGATAGTGAAAAAAATGAGGCTGTAAGACTGTAGCACTCAACTAATTACATCTTTACAACATGAAAAAGGCCCATTAATCCCAACTCTCTGACTTCTGTGTGTGACCATCCTCAGTATGATCCAATACATTATTCTGATACCGTGAGCTCCTGTTTATTTGTTATGGGCCAGACCAAACTGCTTCAGAATATATCAAGGAGATAAACTAGACTCTGATTTTTTTCTTATTTAAAGGTAAGTGTAAGGCATTTCTCAAACTACTAGGCTTTACGCAAAACACAAGATGGGTCTGGGTGGGACCCAAAAGTATCTGAAATAATACATTATTTAAGTATCGCTCATTAACTGTTCCAATAGAGCAACGTCCTATAAACACCCTTAGCAAAGGCAAGTTGAAAGGAAAACACAATCCCAGCAGTAAGGAGAGAACACAAGATTTTGTACCATCTCACTAAGACCATCATATGTTTGATCAATTTTCAATGCCTTTAGCCACTTGTCAAAAGTTATTTTGTTTGATCCTTTCAAATTCAATGTACATTTGACCAGGTTCCCTCCTGAGATTCCTAAAACATTGTCTGTAGGCTTCTGGTGCAATCTCATATGCATGTAAGATGGCTTTTTTCACCTCATTATTCTCTCTACATACTACTGTAATAGCAGTGCAAATACTTCACGAGCTCTACCTAACAACTTTGTTTGGATTAACAATGTTTAGGTGATAACCGGCCATTTCATCTGTTTATCCACTTCCTCAAATTAAATGGAAAACGGCTCCCAAGCCCTTCTTGGATATATATATATGTAAACAGATCCCCATCAGGCCTTTGGCTATGATGGGATTGCTTTCCATCACGATCCTCATTACTGTGCAATAACCCCTTTGTGTAGCATCTTACTGAATACCTTATGGAAATCTAAGTACAATACATCTCCTGGCTCCCCTTTGTCAACTCTGCCTGTTATGTCTTCAAAGAACTCTGGCAAATTTGTCAAACATAATTGCCCCTCCACAAAGCCATATAGACTCTGTATTAAGTTTTCTAAATGTCCTGCTATTTCTTCCTTAATAATAGACTCCAGCATTTTTCCAACAACAAATGCTAGACTAACTCTTCTATAGTGTTGTGTGTTCTGTCCCCCTCCCTTCTTGAACAGGGACATTACATTAGCAGTTGGTCAACCCACTCAAACCCTTATAGAATCTAGGGTGTTCTGGAACATTTTAACTAATGCCTTCACTATCTCTGAACTACTTCATGTAAAGCGCTTAAATGTAGACCATCAGAATGTAGTGATTGATTTACCTGTATCTGATTTCAGTCCCATTAGCTTGTCAGGTACATTTTCCCTAGTAACAGATGCTGTTACAAGACCTTTCTTCCCATTCCTAGTCTGCTTATCTGATATATTTGAGTGGTTATAGTGTCTTGCACTGTGAAGGCCAATGCAAAATATTGATTTATGTGATCAAATGACCTGATCTCCTAGGTTTCCTGATCGTTTTCACAAAACGCCTGGGTTGATTCACTTCAATTTCATGGTCCTACATTACAAACCATGTCTCTGAAATGGTGGGCAAGAAATGTCCAGGCATTTGTTATTGGAAATTTGACAACTGCTGTATTGGGGAAGGATAATCTAGAAGCATGCTTTGGAAATGTCTCAATCAAGCAGCCATCAGGTTTTATGCATATGTAAATAAGGGCATTCACATCTCTTTTGAACCCCTGGCTTGTCTTGAGATAACTAACAGACTCTTTAAGGTCTGTATGCTCTCAACCGATGTCACTTGCAACCACCTAATAGCTCACTATTTACAGGCAGGATTCCTTCTGTTGCACCATTCATCAAGCTCTGAAATTCCTCTCTAAATTTCCCCAACTCTCTATCTCTCTTTCTTTCTCTCGCTCTCTTTCTCTTTCTTTAATTTGCTCCAGGTGTCCTTCATGACACATATGCAGGTTTTTAACATCACTGATCACACCACCTATCTCCTGTTCCCCTGCCCATATTGTTCAGTCAGGTGATATTGTAGACACCTGACTACTTCCCATTACATCAATAAGAATCAATATTTCCACCAATGAAAAATTACTTGACACCATTCCTTCCCACCCCAGTTCATCTATTACTGAAACCCTCATATACACCTTTGTTTTCTCTAAACTTGACTCCTGACCAGCTTCTCACACTACCCTTTGGAAACTTGAGGACACCCAAAACTGCTGATGGGCAGCACAGTGGTTAGCACTGCTGCCTCACAGCACTAGAGACCTGGGTTCGATTCCAACCTTGAGTGTTTATCTTTGTGGAGTTTGTATATTCTCCCTGTGTCCATGTGGGTTTCTCCAAGTGCTCAGGTTTCCTGCCACAGTCCAGAGCTGTGCAGGTTACATAGTTTGGTCATGCTAAATTGCCCATATTGTCCATGGATTGGAGGCGAGGTGGATTAGCCATGAAAATGCAGGATTACAAGGTTAAGATGGGTCTGGGTGGGATGCTGTTTGGAGGGTCTGTGTGGACTTGGTGGGCCAAATGGCCTATTTTGACACTGTAGGGATTCTGTATCCTAACTTGCTTTCTACTTTCCCCACCATCTCTTGTGCCAATATTAGGATGCATACCCCTAGTGTAGTCAGTGAACTTTTTTTTTAATCATTCAAGGGATGAGAGCATTGCTAGTAAACCAGTATTTATTGCACATTCCAGATTGCCCAGATGACAATTTAATTGTCAGTTACATGGCTGTGGGAATGGACTCACAACTAGGTCAGACCAGGTAAGAATAGCAGTTTCCTACCCTAAGGACACTGAAAACGAAATGGTTTTTTTTCCCCAACAATTGACAATGAATCCATGGTCATCAATAGATTTTTCATTCCACATTTATATTGAACTAAAATTCCAGCATCTTATATGGTAGGATTTGAACCCAGGTTCCCCTTGTGAGTTAAAATAGCTTGTTTAGCCTCTTTCTTAATTTGTATATTTCAAACTAAAGTAGATCAGTTTCTATTTGAGCAGATTAAGAGTTGGTTTATTACATGCCATTGTTGTTTAAGAATGAGGAGGTAAAATTATTTTCTAACAAATTACAGGCACTAAGCTTGAAACAATTACAGATAAGTAAAAGATACGTTGAAAAAGAAAGTCCCAGTAAGTGTCTGTGGTAAACCATTGGGGCCCATTGCTTGAGTTTCATCTTGCTGAAGTGAAGCAGTTCACACTTGAAGTCAAATCCAGCAGCTTTGGTGACTTCTGTAGTTGAATAGTTGCACAGGTGGACTTTGTTCTATGGTATTGGCACTTTCACACTCCCTGCCGTCAACAGCACAGTATTTGGTTCCTGTATACTTTTCTATTTGTCCTGCCTCACTTCAAACACACTTTTAAGGTTATTTCATGAAGTCTACTTCTTGACATTCTGCCACCGAACATGGTTGTAAAATTGCTTTTTAAGTGTAGTCATTCCTTATTATCCTCAAGGCATAGGGGCACAGACTTGCCACAGATAACAAATAAAATGGAAACACCTCTTATTTACTATAAAAGAGCACAATCTGAGATAGATGCGACACTGGGGGAAAAAGGTATAGGATCGGGAGTCAAACTCTTAAGTATATGGATCCATGGGGAGTGAATCAGTGGATAACAATCACTGGGTGGTAGATACAACTTGCAAAAGTGTTGTCCCATACTGTATGTCATCTTTCCAATTGTGAGAGGTGATTAGCCCAGGTCTGGGCTGACTCACCTGTTGTCCTTTAGCTGAGGCCATCAACTTGAATGGGTCCGACTCTGATATCTGTTGAGGCAAGACAAATTATTTGTACCTGAAAAGGATCCATTGTATTGCCCAGGGCCAGATGAATTCTAAATGTCTCCCTTTTAATAGTAGAAGCTGAGATAGGCTTTGAAATAGATCAAGGTAACAGACATGACCTCCCGTAACCTCCATTATGAAGATGCTTTTGAATTTCATTTCCAACATATAGCTTTGAAAGCAGAAAATGTCCTTTGAACAAGTTTTTCTTAAAAACCTACATTATCAGAATGGCACATTCATAACACCTGGCTACATTGGTTCCTAATCATAATGACAAAATAATTTTAAACTCTCACCCTATTTTTCACATTTCACCAAGGCACCATCCCTGCTCTATCTTTGGCATCTGCTCTGGTCTTACCCTAAATGTGCCCTGAAGAAGGGTTACACCCGAAACGCTGCCTGACTCACTGTGTTCTTTCAGCGTCCTGTTTGTCTAGCTTGGATTCCAGCAGCTGCAGTTTTGTTTTGTCTTGCTCCAACTCTTGGCTTCGTGAGCATCTCTGGTTTTAACAGTTCTATCACTGGTGGCCATTACTTCAGCTAGCAAAACTTTATCTCTAGAATTTCCTCCATAAATCTCTCTCTTCCCATGATCTAAAATGCTCCTTGCAACCTACCTTGTTGTCAAAGCTGTTGCTCATTTAGCTTGTTGTCTCCTTTGTGACTTTTTGGCAAATTTTGTCTGAATACTCCCGTGAAGTACCTGGAAAATTTTATTATATTAAAGATGCAATGTGCTGTTGTAGGTATTGTGAATTTATATAATGGAAAAGAAATGCACTGAAGTGCATTGCAAAGTAGTCTCATTTGGTGTGCAAACAATATGCAAACTTTAAAAATGGATATTTTTTAAAAACAAATTCCACTTCTGTGCCAAAATCAACCATAGTAGAAAATGCAATCTCTCACATATTACTTTAACTTACTCTCATTGAAGTCTTTGTCAACAATGAATGCTGAGGACACCTACATTCACTCATTTTAGTTAGGACACAAATGACAGGAAAGAACTCTTGTCATGTTGTTATAACTGTCCTTGCACATGTTCTCTGAGCCTTAATCACCACCACAAATGTAAAACCAACAAGCAGGTGCCATCCTAATTTCCATGTCCTTTTGATAAGAAAAAAACATTAAACTTGGAAACCAAGAGAAGTTTGTTGCGGAGATCTTGGGAGCATTATTGCAAATAGACGTTAAAATTAGAATAAATATGATTAAAAACCTGTTTGTTTATATTTAATGTTTCATTTTTCTAAAAGGTCTGAGGTTCAAATAACGTTTTTGGAAATACATCCTTAGCTCTTGAATTAACATCAATACATACAAACTGCTTTTATATTGTGCTCATGCAGTGGGTTCTGGCATGTTGGTGTTTGGTAGTAATAACAAAGTAAACTTGCAGAGTTCATCAAGGCCAGTGGCCGGGGAGACACATTTTTGTTGTTTTTCCTGGCCGCTGGCCTTGCTGAATCTGGCAAGTTTATCTTGCTGCTGCCAGTTGCAAAAGAACCAGTTCACTGGGAGTTGACAACTACACTCATTAATCCGTTAGGCTTTCAGGGACATAGCGTTGCAATTGTGTGTGATGGTCTGGCTCCATCACTGTGCTGAGTATTACTATTCTTAAATACATTTTTAAGATGTTTTTAAGTTGTGGGTCTGTGTAGTCTAGTCTTTAGTAAAGGAAACTAAAACAAAATTTGTGCTGTACTTTTATGAAAGAAAATATTCTGTAGGTGAGAGAAGGTTTGAACATGAGGTGCTTTTGGAGACTTGCCTGAACATAGCCTGTGTACTACCTGGTCATAGCCTGAATGAGAAGGTAATGGGAAAGATGGTTTGCATTCGTATATCATCTTTGCAATCTCAGGACAATCCAAAGTACTTTATGGTACTTCCAAAATACAGAATTTCTAATATATGTCACCAGGTTTGTACGCAGCAAGGTTCCACAAGCAGCAATGTGAGAGTGATCAGAAAATCTGTTTTACTTTAATGTTGTTCAAAATACTGGGGAGAACACCTGTTCATACATTTGTTCATGGTATGTGTGTATGTCTGCCTGGGTTAGCATTTCTTAACCATCCCAAGTTTATACGACAAAATGATGGTAAGCTAAAGATAGTTAAGTAAAGGTTGGGAATAAATGTTTGAAGCATCATTAGGAGTTGTTTTCCCAATTTTAAATTGAAGCAAGTTTTGACATATCCATGATTTGATATGTCAAAAAAACAGGCATATCAAGGTGTCAAGGGTGTTTGAAAGTAGCCATAACTGCATGTTGTGGCCATACATCTGGAAACCAATTTCATGTCTGTGAACCTTCCTGTCTTCTCCTGTTTTTGCATTTGAAACCCGGTAGTGGTATTCTGCAGTTCTGTATTTTGAACCTACAGGGGTGGTTGTGTTGACACTGTATGTGAGCCAGAACAAGTGCAGTTAATTATGCAGGAGCTGATAGTCCATTGAAACATAAATAAACATTTAAAAATATTCATTCAGTGATACAGGTGGGAATCCTTGCTTGATGGACACTCTGTGTTAAATTGATTAATCCCCGTAATTGTGCTGCAAACAATTTGACAATTAATCTTATTACTCTTGAGTGAATAAAAGTAAATCAATCTTGTTACTTTTGCTCATGAGATCATAAGACATAGGAGCAGGAAAAGGCTATTCGGCCCATCAAGACTGCTCACTATTCAATACAATCATGGCTAATCTGATTAGAACCTAATTTTCAATGTTTATTGGCCCAGCTTGCTCAACATTTATTCATAAGACAATCTATTTATTCTAGAAATCAACACTAGTGAACCATCTCGGAACTCTTTTCAATGCAAGTATATTCCTTGCGAAGTTACACCCAAAACTATAAATGTGCTGTAGGTGTAGTCTCATCAAGCAACACCTCTCTATGAACTGTATTAGTCTCCAGTTACAGGTTCAACTATGTTAGTTTGGCCATTAGTCAAACCAATTGATAATATTGTGGACTTCAATATCCCAGATATCTTTCATCTTATTCACACTCTTTACATTCCTATTCCTGAGGAATTTTGTTGTACATACATGGAAACCAACATTATCACCATTAAGGTCACGTTGTGTCTTTCTTCTTTGCATTTAGAGTCATAAAGTCGCAGTGATGTACAGCATGGAAACAGACCCTTCAGTCCAACCCATCCATGCCAACCAGATATCCCACCCAATCTAGTCCTACCTGCCAGCACCTGGCGCATATCGCTGCAAACCCTTCCTATTCATATACCCATCCAAATGCCTCTTAAATGGTATAATTGTACTAGCTTCCACCACTTCCTCTGGCAGCTCATTCCATACACGTACTACTATTTGCATGAAAAAGTTGCCCCTTAGGTCTCTTTTATATCTTTCCCCTCTCACCCTAAATCTATGCCCTATAGTTCTGGACTCCCCCACCCCAGGGAAAAGACTTTGTCTATTTATCATATCCATGCCCCTCATGATTTTATAAACCTCTACAAGGTCACCCCTCAGCCTCTGATGCTCCAGGGAAAACAGCCCTAGCCTATTCAACCTCTCCCTATAGCTCAAATCCTCCAATCCTGGCAACATCCTTGTAAATCTTTTCTGAACCCTTTCAAGTTTCACATCTTTCTGGTAGGAAGGAGACCAAATTGCACGCAATATTCCAACAGTGGCCTAACCAATGTCCTCTACAGCCACAACATGACCTCCCAACTCCTGTACTCAATACTCTGACTAATAAAGGAAAGCATACCAAACGCCTCCTTCACTATCCTATCTACCTGCGACTCCACTTTCAAGGAGCTATGAACTTGCACTCCAAGTTCTCTTTGTTCAGCAACACTCCCTAGGACCTTACCAATAAGTGTATACGTCCTGCTAAGATTTGCTTTCCCAAAATACAGCACCTCATATTTATCTAAATTAAACTCCATTTGCCACTTTTCAGCCTATTGGCCCATCTGCTGAAAATCCCACTATAATCTGAGGTAACCTTCTTCACTGTCCACTACACCACCAATTTTGGTGTCATCTGCAAACTTACTAACTGTACCTGTTATGCTCATTTCCAAATCACTTATGTAAATGATGTAAAGTAGTGGAACCCACACCAATCCTTGTGGCACTCCACTGGTCACAGGCCTCCAGTCTGAAAAACAACCCTCCACCACCACCCTCTGTTTTCTACCTTTGAGCCAGATCTGTATCCAAATGGCAAGTTCACCCTGTATTCCATGAGATCTAACCTTGCTAACCAGTCTCCCATGGAGAACCTTGTCAAACACCTTACTTATGTCCATATAGATCACATCTACCACTCTGCCCTCATCAATCCTCTTTGTTACTTCTTCAAAAAGATCAATCAAGTTTGTGAGACATGATTTCCCATGCACAAAGCCGTGTTGACTATCGTAATCATTCCTTGCCTCTCCAAATGCATGTACATCCTGTTCCTCAGGATTCCCTCGAACAACTTGCCCACCACTGATATCAAGCACACTGGTCTATATTTCTTTCTTTGTCTTCTTGGATGTCATTTCCGATGCATGATGATACTCAGTATCCAACTGTCAATGTTATCTTCCTCATCTGAATATGTTGAGCCCAAGCTGTTATAGTGGAAGAACTGAGTCTCTCCCAGAAAAGAGGCAGTGCAGAGATTAGATAATTAAGGAATGTGGGATACCATTATTTTTATAAATCATCTCTGGAAAGTATTCTGAGTACTTTTGTTTAACTTTGTGGAGGCAGGTGCATATTCTGTGAAGAAAGCTAGGGTTAACCTATTCACATTGTCCATTATCTTGTGGATCGTTAGGGAGAGTTTGAATCTTAGGAATGCCTGGAACATTACAAAGTTCTTGTATGACTTTGTGCTCATGGTTATGGTATATTATGCATAGAACACCAAAATGAACAAACCAATTGTGCATTTGGACTTGAACTATTGCTTAGACTTTCTGTTCATGTATAGGAATTATCTTTGTGATCTTGATAAAAATATTTGTTAATACAAGTGTATGTTCAATGCCATTTTTGCTCATGTTGAAATCCATAGTTAATGCCTTCAATAATTTAGTTGCAGTCAGAGATCCCATCCTGGGAAGAAGCCACTTTCCAAAGTATAGCTTTTATAGATGTGGCGGGCAATGTTGCTTTATTTTCACAGTGTTCTTGTCAGAGCAGTATTTTCTGATGTTAATTACCCTGCCTGATCATGAAATATTTTCAATTTTTGAAACATGAGACTGGAAGGAACGATAACTTGGTTCACTGTCCTCCTGATTAATCAATGCAAAGTAGTATTTTGCTCCCTGTTCCTTTTCCAGTGCCTTAGCAGTTTATGTGGCTGTTTGGACTTCATTATGCATCTTCAGGTGGGTTTATGTTTAATTTTCCATAGAATTGAAACCTACTAATGTTTTCCTCAATCATTTGAAGCTGTCTAAAATCTTCTTTTTATGAGCTAGACATCAGACGGTCTTGCTGTGCAGTTTAGGTCTCATTCAGAAGCACATCTGGGATATTTAAATGTATCCCTGAATAGGAACTCTGTTTGTTTAGTTTAAAGTGGCCAACAGCACTCAAACTCCAACAACTCTGAATTTTCTTTTGGGTGTGATAAGCCTTGAGGTTTGCTTTGGAGGTGGAACAGCAATGATTGGATGTGTACTTGCTCTGTAGTGGTTTGCTATACATTTCTCTTTAACATGATGGTTACATTGCCATCAGCATTGACAATTATCTCTCTGATGCTAGCCTCCCTCCTGGATTTAAAGCCCCTGTCTTTTCCCATGATCTTGATAATGTGTGTGGTTATGTGTGACAAAAAAAGGGAATTTTGGGATTTTCACTGATGAGTCTCTTCAGCTCCATCTGGACATTATTCATCTCTCATTGCTTAAGCAAAATTATTTTTCTCCTGAGCTTCCCATGTTGACATAAAGGATGATTCCAGGTGGATAATTCTATCAAAAAACTCAGACGCGACCACAGGTACTGAGACCAAGGCGTTTCCTTTGGACTGCTTACATCCATGTGTAGACTGTTGCCATTGCTAACATTTCAGATGTGCAAAAAAAAAAGTGGGCGGCACGGTGGCGCAGTGGTTAGCACTGCTGCCTCACAGCGCCTGAAACCCGGGTTCAATTCCCGACTCAGGTGACTGACTGTGTGGAGTTTGCACGTTCTCCCCGTGTCTGCGTGGGTTTCCTCCGGGTGCTCCGGTTTCCTCCCACAGTCCAAAGATGTGCGGGTCAGGTGAATTGACCATGCTAAATTGCCCGTAGTGTTAGGTAGGGGTAAATGTAGGGGTACGGGTGGGTTGCGCTTCGGCGGGTCAGTGTGGACTTGTTGGGCCGAAGGGCCTGTTTCCACACTG
Organism: Hemiscyllium ocellatum; assembly: GCF_020745735.1. Taxonomy (NCBI): domain Eukaryota; kingdom Metazoa; phylum Chordata; class Chondrichthyes; order Orectolobiformes; family Hemiscylliidae; genus Hemiscyllium; species Hemiscyllium ocellatum. Next base: position 52,230,752 of record NC_083402.1, read on the forward strand.
TAAGTCTAATCTAATTACCAAACTCTCTTGTCAGGACTTCACACATCATTATGGGCTCCTTTGGTCATCAATAGCTCTCCTTAGTTTTTCTCTATGAGGTTTTCTGTGCAGATGCTCAGTAGAGAATGGGACTTGCTCGCTGATATTGAGGAACTTGGATGCCATGACTATGATCATACCTTGAATCCAGATTTCAGCCGAAAGGTTGCTTGAGGTTTCTGAGCATCCTCCAAATCTATTCAGCTTCCTTAGTATAGAGACGTACAACACGGAAACAGACCCTTCGTTCCAACTCATCCATGCCGACCAGACATCCTAACCTAATCTAATCTCATTTGCCAGCATTTGGCCCATATCCCTCTAAACCCTTCCTATTCATATACACATCCAGATGCCTTTTAAGCACTGTAGTTGTACCAGCCTCCACCGCTTCCTCTGGCAGCTTATTCCATATATGCACTACCCTATGTGTTAAAAAGTTGCCCCTTAGGTCCCTTTTATATCTTGCCCCTCTCTCCCTAAATCTATGTCCTCTAGTTTTGGACTCCCCCACCCCAGGGAAAAGACATTGTCTGTTTATCCTATCCATGGCCTGTCATGATTTTATAAACCTTTACAAGGTTAGTAGATAGAATGTACATGAGCAGACGCTCCTGCTGTGTGACCTGGGTCCATGGGAGCCCTGTCCTTGACTCTGAATGAACATTCAAATTGATTCTTCAAAGCCAACTCCTCTGCTTCAGCCTCCTTCATTGATGAAACTACTATCCAGTCCTCAATCATAATTTCCAACTCCGTCAGACAGTTTTCCATCCTTTTAAAAATTATTAAAGACCCTGGGAATTACACAAGACACTTGGCTATGATTGTGTCAACTGTAATGTCTGCTGGGTGGAAGCAGCTGCATGGATGTCAACGGCCATAAACAAAATTGCTAATGTTCGATGCCTATATCTCCTTCCTTCTCCTACTGACTATGCCAAACTATCACAACAAAGACACACTCTGAATGTATAAAGATTCTAGTTCTGTGACTTTTTATTTCATTGACATCAAATGTTGGCATATTGTGTGCAATTCTGGTCTCCTTCCTATCAGAAAGATGTTGTGAAACTTGAAAGATGTTCAGAAAAAGATTTACAAGGATGTTGCCAGGATTGGAGGATTTGAGCTATAGGGAGAGGCTGAACAGACTGGGGCTGTTTTCCCTGGATTGTCAGAGGCTGAGGGGTGACCTTATAGAGGTTTACAAAATTATGAGGGGCATGGATAGGATAGATAGACAAAGTTTTCTCCCTGGGGTGAGGGAGTCCAGAACTATATGGCATAGGTTTAGGGTGAGAGGGGAAAGATATAAAAGAGATCAAAGGGGCAACATTTTCACGCAGAAGGTAGTATGTGTATGGAATGAGTTGCCAGAGGATGTGGTGGAGGCTGGTACAATTGCAACATTTTAGAGGCATTTGGATGGGTATATGAATAGGAAGGATTTGGAGGGATATGGGCTGGGTGCTGGCAGGTGGGACTAGATTGGATAGGGATATCTGGTCGGCATGGACAGGTTGGACCGAAGGGTCTGTTTCCATGCTGTGCATCAGTATGACTCTATGACTCTATAAGGGCTTTTGCCCAAAACGTTGATTTTCCTGCTTCTCAGATGCTGCCTGACCTGCTGTGCTTTTCCAGCGCCACACTCTCAACTTTAATCTCCAGCATCTGCAGTCCTCACTTTTGCTTAATCGATTTACGAGAGCCTATGTTAAGAAGACAAATTCCTTACAGTGGCTAACTCATGAGGTAGTTCAAAAATCAAACAATTCATGGCTCAACTTCCAAATCAAATTATTAGAACTGGCTTGCCATCCACCCTATATCCATGGGTCAAGCCTATCCCACCTCAGCAGCCTGCTGAATTCATTCAAAATTTCTGAAGTGCGCCACGCCAGAAAATCCACTAACCTTGTGCATTTTACTGTCACCAGTTGGTGGAACTACACCAGACATTGCCACCAGCTACAACGGCAACCGTTGGGCCCAGAATCTTGGTTTATCTCCACATTTGTGCATAAAAGCCATGTAGAAGTCAGGGAGACACAATGACACTGAAGCCACGTTTGCAGTTCAATGCTTGGCGATTTGATCTATCGTCTTTTTAGTACGTTTACTTTGTAAAGGGCGTTATAAATGCTTTTATCTGAAGTACAATGACGCACTGTAGCAATGTAAGAATTTGAACATGTTAATTTGTGTGTTGCCTTAAGGATGGGTTCTGAAGGTTAGAAGATAAATTCATTAAGTACCAACACTGGACATTGTTACCTAAATTTTGCATTTATGCGTGGTTTAATTTATGCACGGAATTAAAATTTTGAAAGAGTGTTGTAATCCCATTTATGGAGCCTTCATTGTTTTTATGTAGAATAAATTAATCAGTATATTGGGTTAATTAAAGAGCAGTTACATGAGATTGAAGCAAAAAGAAATTCATGCTAAAGAATCCCAATGTTCTGTTTTGTTTTCCTGCTTAGCGTGACAGTGGCTGTTTTATCAGATTGTCTCACAGTTTCAGCTGGATAGACCAGACACTGTTTTTCTGTGGTGGTTTTGAATTCAAGCCATTGTTGGTTCTCTTCCATCACTAAAAGTTCAGCAGCTGCACATGGAAACTTGTAGTCATTAAGTTGTGATGTATCACGTGACTTTATACAAAGTACACAGAGTATTTTTGGCTTGGGTTATTATAATGGCACAATAAACCTGTTAGTTACATGCTTTTTGAAAACTACACATCACTTTAAAATATTGTTTTTAACATTTGAATTTGAGAAATTGTGTTGCCATAGATTTATTTTTTTAAATATATGCAGAAACTAAGTTACATGATTTTGCAGAGTTGCAATAGAGGATATATTTAATGGTCTTGAAGGTGACATTTCTTTTTAACAATAAAAGTTTGTAATTTATACATTGTAGTCAGCCATCAATTAAAAGAATTGCTTACTGCTCTTAGTTTTTCATTTATGGCCAGATTTTCAATTGCAAATTTTTTTTTTACTGCCTGCTCTTGGAAACATTTATCATGATTTTATATTCAGACATTTTTCATACTATATGTTTTCAATGGAATATCATAAATAAATATAAACATAAAACTGGTGATTCAATAAACAAATAGAGCTTCATCAATTGAAAGATTACATTTTACAATTAATTTTTAATTTCCATGGTTGCCTATCTTTGCAACAGGTAACTGTGCTGACTGCCATAAACTATGGAAGTGCCCAGGAACATTTGTAAACATGATCTGGTACGTTAGGAAAAAAACTGTAGAGAGATGAAAATCATGTTCAGGAAGATGCAATAAAAAAAATCGCCTGAACATGTGTTCTTTATTTCTTCAGCTAAATAGAAAACATGTTTGCATTCATATCCAATTATTATGGACCTAATGATATTTTGGACTTCAAATTTGCATTCTGCTGACATTACTATTTACTGATAATTAATGGAAAATCTGCAGCATTTGTTAAACATTTGCTTAGAAAACGCACACGGTATGAGATTAAAATGCATTCCTGCAGCAGGCAAAGTGATTTTTAACAGATTATTTAGTAAGATATTTCATCCACAGCTAAATAGTTTTGTTCATAAACCATAAAGATAAGTTGTTCATATCCCAATGTTGAAATGAGAGTCATGATGTGGAGCAGCCTGTGTTGGACTGGGGTGGACAAAGTTAAACATCACACAACACCAGGTTATAGTCCAACAGGTTTATTTGGAAGCTGTCCATCTGATGAATGAGCAGCGCTTCAAAAGCTAGTGCATCCAAATAAGCCTGTTGGACTATTAGCTGGTGTTGTGTGATTTCTAACTTTGAAATGAGAGGTTTATGTAATGTTAATTGAGTGACTGAATATTGTAAAGATTGGTAGTAAAGCGAATTATGAAGAGGTCATAAATAGCTAATGTTAAGTGTGTAACCAAAGGTCTGACAAATGGAGTTCAGTATGAGAAAGTATGCAATTGCCTATCTAAAATATGAGAAGTGACAGAGTTCAGAAATGCAGAGAAGTCTGGGTATCCTAGTGAATTAATCGCAGAATGTTTGTATGCAGGTACGGCAAGTAATTAGGAAATCTAATAGAATATTATGTTTTGTTCCAAGGGGATTAGGAAGTTTATGCTTCAGTTGTGATAAGCATTGGTGAGATTGCATCAAGAATACTGTAAAGAAATATTTTGCACCTACTTATAGAAGGAATTCAGTGCATTCTAAGCAGTTCAGGGAAGGTTTAATAGACTAATGCCTGGATGGATTGCCTTACAGGGAATAACTAGGTAGTCTAGGCCTGTACCCTCTGGAGTTTAGAAGAGTCAGAGGTGACTTATATGAAACATGCGAGATCCTCAAGGGACTTAACTGGGATGTTATGGACAAGATGTTTACTGTTGTGGAGAATCTAGAACTAGGGAACATAGTTTTTACAAAAAAGGGGGCACCAGTTAAGACAGAGATGAGGAACTTTTGTTTTCTGTCAGAGATTGTGACAAAATACTGGAAGTTGCAGCATTATAGGGTCGAGGTTAAAATGTGATTTGCCATGATTGTATTGAATGGCAGAGATGCTCAAAACACCAAATTTGATCCTTGTTTGTATGTATATGAAATATTCTACAAATCATAAATACGCAGTTATGGGATGGGATGCAAAGGCCTTTTTTATAAATGGTGTTTTCTTTTATTTGACAGCAATCTATGAAGATAGACGACTAGAAATAAAAAAAAAACAGTTGCCATATCTATAGCCAGTTGCAGGCCTATAAATACTTTGGCAGTGTACCATTTGACAGCAATCAAATGGGTGGTTAAGTGTCCAATATGGTGAGCAGGATGTGTGTATGCATTTTGTGTCAGAAAATATTGGCATATGCTCTTATAGTACAGGTTAGAGATCATGCCTGAAACCAGAACTATGACCTTTGTATATCTTAGTAGTGCACAATTCTCTTTGGTAAAGTTAAGTAGGAGTTGACCACAGCTTGTAGTTCTGTCCATGTCACAGTCAGCATTGTCAGGTGCTTGGCAGCTAGACCAGTGGTCCTGAAAGGGTGCAAACTGCTGAAGGCTGCCTTCCAAAGCATTAATCTTCTTTGTTAGTTTATTGTGGAACCAGGAAGAACAGGTGTACATCTCCTGGTTCCACATCACATTTGCAGGGCAGCGTCCACAATCACTCATCCTGTACCACCTCCATCATTCCATCCCATCGCATCCACATTTCATGCCATCCCATCCTGGAATCTATCCAGGAGTAAAATCTCTGCAGCCCTGGCACATCCAGCTTGTGAATGGAAAATTAAACAACCAACAAGAAGGAGGAGAAGTCTTCATTAACATTCACATCTTGAAAGTTTGTCATGTGGACTCTGTGATACGTGGATTGGAAGAGAATGGTACATTATACTATGGATGGGGAACTACTATCCAATAAACTTGAAAGGGTTCAGAAAAGATTCACAAGGATGTTGCCAGGATTGGAGGATTTGAGCTATGTGGAGAGGCTGAAGAGGCTGGATCTATTTTCCATGGAGGCTGAAGGGTGACATGACAGAGATTAATAAAATCATGAGGGGCATGGATAGGGTAAATAGACAAGGTCTTTCCCTGAGGTGGGAGTCCAGAACTAGAGGGCATAGGTTTAAGGTGAGAGGGGAAAAATGTAAAAGCAACCTAAGGGGCAACTTTTTCACACAGAGGATGGTGCATGTATGGAATGAGTTGTCAGAGGAAGTGGTGGATGCTGGTCCAATTGCAACATTTAAAAGGCATCTGGATAGGTACATGAATAGGAAGAATTTAGGGGGATTAATTTAGGATATCTGGTCGGCATGGACAAGTTGGACCATAGGGTCTGTTTCCATGTTGAATATCTCTATGATTCTATGAAGCAAAGCCTTACTCTGTGGGCCTTCTTCTGTATTCAGTTACAACTTGTGAATGTGATCTCCTAAGAAGGAAGTGGCTGGGTACTCATGGCAGTGACATTGTGGAAGACATAGCATACCACCACAAACAAACATGGAAGTCCTTTTGGCAATCTACTGCAGAAATCCCCTGAATGATCTAGGCAGCAAAAGTTGACCTTTAGCTGACCAACAGTTTGTTTCATGTTGTTGGGGGTGGATCCTTAACTCTTTGCTTCTGTTCTTGTAGAATGGAATAGGAAAATGAACCTTGATTCATGTCCGGAGATTAACCCTTCCCTTTGCTCTAATATGAGAGCCCTAAAAAAGCACTATTGCTCACTGAAAGCATCTTGGATTCTTCCAGGATTCATTCGTAAGAAATGCTTAGTTGTATCCAACTGTACATTGACGAAGTGACAAGTCTAAATATTGAGGTATTATCACACACTGAGTTGTGGCACATGGAGCAGTTACTGGTGCCCTCCACCATCAGGACATCCACATGCTCTCTCTCTGGCTCTTTTTTTGCCTTCGGGAAGCTTGTGAAGTACCTCTGTCCCTTTCTAGGTTTTTCTCTGAATGGTGAATTGCAACTTACTTTTAATGTCACCAGCTACTACATGGACAGAACTGGTTGAGAAAGAGGAAAGTCCACAGCACTGGTGGGACAGACCTCCATCTGGTATAAGGCTTCAGGCCTTTATCAAAAAGGTGACAAACTTCATGACCGTATATTTAATAAAACAAAACTTCCTGAGGCACTCATTCTGATTCTTTCAAATGTGCAACTGGTGCTTCCAGAAGACCCTCTTAGAGTGCCATCTTAGGAAGAGGTACCCTTCTGCGGTGGCTCAATGGTTAACACTACTGCCTCACAGCATCAGGGAATCCTGGTTCGATTCCAGCCTCAGGCAACTTTCTGTGTGGCGTTTGTACATTCTCCCCATTTCTGCGTGCGTTTCCTTCGGGCCTTCCTGTTTCCTCCCACATCACAAAGATGTGCTGGTTAGGTGAGTTGGCAGGGCCTCACAGTGCCAGGGACCCGGGTTCGATTCCCACCTTGGGCGGCTGTCTGTGTGGAGTTTGCATGTTCTCCCCGTGTCTGCGTGGGTTTCGTCTGGGTGCTGCGGTTTCCTTCCACAATCCAAAGATGTGCAGGTCAGGTGAATTGACCATGCTAAATTGTCCATAGTGTTCGGTGCATTAGTCAGGGGTAAATATAGGGTAGGGGAATGGGTCTAGGTGGGTTACTCTTCAGAGGGTCGGTGTGGACTTGTTGGGCTGAAGGGCCTGTTTCCACTCGGTAGGTAATCTGATCTAATATTCCTTCCCTCTCCCCGATTATTTTACCTATCCTGCTGATTCTGCAGAACAAGTAGTTCTGCAATAATTTTCTGCCATATTCACAGAGGGAACTTGCTATTTGGATACAGAACTGGCTCAAAGGTAGAAGACAGAGGGTGGTGGTCGAGGATTGTTTTTAAGACTGGAAGCCTGTGACCAGTGGAGTGCTACAAGGATCAGTGCTGGGTTCACTTCTTTTCATCATTTATATAAATGATTTGGATGTGAGCATAAGAGGTATAGTTAGTAATTTTGCTGATGACACCAAAATTGGAGGTGTCGTGGACAGCGAATAAGGTTACCTCAGATTACAACGGGATCTTGGTTAGAGTATTGAGTACAGGAGTTGGGAGGTCATGTTGCAAGTGTACAGGACATTGGTTTGGCCACTGTTGGAATATTGCATGCAATTCTGGTCTCCTTCCCATCAGAAAGATGTTGTGAAACTTGAAAGGGTTCAGAAAAGATTTACAATGATTTTGCCAGGGTTGGAGGATTTGAGCTATAGGGAGAGGTTGAATAGGCTAGGGCTGTTTTTGTTGGAGCACTAGAGACTGAGGGGTGAACTTTTAGAGGTTTATAAAATCATGAGGGGCATAGATAGGATAAATAGACAAAGTCTTTTCCCTGGGGTGGGGGAGTCCAGAACTAAAGGGCATAGGATTAGGATGAGAGGGGAAAGATATAAAAGAGACCTAAGGGGCAACATTTTCATGCAGAGGGTGGTGGATGTCTGGAATGAGCTGCCAGAGGAAGTGGTGGAGGCTGGTACAATTGCAACTTTTCAGAGGCATTTGGATGGGTATATGAGTAGGAAGGGTTTGGAGGGATATGGGCCAGGTGCTGGCAGGTGGGAGTAGGTTGGGTTGGGATATCTGGTCGGCATGGACAGGTTGAACTTAAGGGCCTGTTACCATGCTGTACATCTCTATGAATCTCTATGACTTAAAGGTTCAGTTCTGTGGTCAGCAGGAGCTGCCAAACTACTCCAGCAGCTCACCACAGAGCTTCCACCAATGTTACCCGAGCACATTTAAGTCAGCTGCTACCTGTTGCATAGCTCTTTAAGAAGCCTAATAAAAGTGGGTCCCACCATACTTGCTGGTGCTTGACTTAGGAGTAAATAACGAAAACATTTTGTGTATATTTGTCAGTCAGTTTTACTATGTGTGCATTGCATCAGTCCATTGCCACCCGGTCATTGTGCTCTCAATCTTTCACCCACTTCAGCCACATGCAGCCAAGATATCTGCATGTGTCACTCCAGTCACCTGACATTTGGTGCAGGATGTAGCCAGTGATACTGTTAGTTCAATCTTGCTCCTCAAAAATATTAAAGTCTTATCTCCAGTTATGTTACAAATGATTCATAAGAAAATAGCTATGATGTTGTGGTAATGAAAAGTGAAAGTTTTAATAAAATAATTTATTTGTCACTTCCATTGGCAGTGAAGTCTGATTTAATCTATTCCGTTTTCATTTATTTTAATCAATTAATTTGTAGCTGAGTCACTCACTGAAACCCATTTGCATTTGTTCATGCACCTTTTTTTATTTGATTAAGTAGGAGCTGGGATATAGCTCAAGCCGACGTGTATTCAAGGTACATTTGTTTGATCAGTCATGAGAAAATAAATACTTTCCTTCTAGAAGGGGATTACAGTGTAATCTTAGAATTTAAAGAAAAATTTACAACTCTGTTCCCAATGCATCAGCCCTGTACTGTTCCATGATGATAGATTATACATATGCTTCCAAAATATATGTGAAATACTGCCACAGAACAACTAAGTTACAACTCATGGATTAAAGGAACAGTAGCAACATGGATACAGAATTGTCTAAATGACAGAAATGACAGGAGATTAATGGTTGGTTGACATTTTTTCTTGGCTGGAAGAATGGTTGTAGTGGAGTTCTCCGTGGGTCAGAGTTAAAATCCTTGCTTTTTCTGGTAAGTATTAATGACCTGTACTTCGATGCACAGTGCACAGTTTCAAATTTTGCAAATGTTACAAAACTTGGAAGCATTGTGATCTGTGAGGAGATAGTGTAGAGTACTGTGTTCAGTTTCGATCTCTTCAGTTAAGGAAGAATGTAAGTACTTCAAGGTGGTTCAGAGGAAGTTAATTATATTGATACCTAGAATAATTGGATAGTCTTATGAGGAAAGGTTGTACAGGCGAAAGTGAGGATTGCAGATGCTGGAGATCAGAGTTGAGAGAAACTGATTCCTGATGAAGCGCTTATGCCCGAACCATCAATTCGACTGCTCCTCGGATGCTGCCTGACCTGCTGTGCTTTTCCAGCACCCACTTTCAACTGACGAAAGGTTGTACAGATTGTTTTCACTTTAAAGAAGAATGAGGAGTGACTTAGAGTCAGAAAGTCATATAGTACAAAAACAAACCTTTCAGTCCAACTCAACCACTCCACCCAGACATTCCAATCTGACCTTATCCCATTTGCCAGCATTTGACCCATATCCCTCTAAACCCTTCTTATTTGTATATTCATCCAGATGCCTTGTAAATGTTATAATTGTACCTGCCTCTACCACTTTCTCTGGCAGCTCATTCCATACATGCACTATCCTCTATGCTCAGGTCTTTGTTAAATCTTTCCCCTCTCACCTTAAACCTATGCCTTCTAGTTTTAGATTTTCCCCATCCTTGGAAAGAAACCTCGGCTGTTTCACCCTATCTATGTCCGTCATGATTTTCTAAATCTCAGTACAGTCGTTCCTCAGCCTCAGACTTGAACTCTCCAGTTCTGACAACATCTTTCTAAATCCCTCTGCATCTTCATGTTTAATAACATCTTTCCAGTGGAAGGGTGACCAGAATTGTATGCCTCACCAATGTCCTACAGCTGCCATATGACATCCCAACTCCTACACATATTGTTCTGACCAGTGAAGGCAAGCATGCCAAATGCCTTCTTCACCACCCTGCCCATCTGTGACTCTATTTTCAAGGAACGATGCACCTGCACCCTAGGTTTCTTTGTTTGGCAACACTCCCCAGGTCCTGACCATTAAGTACATAAATCCTGCCTTGGTTTACCTTACCAAAATGAAATACCTAACATTCATCTAAACAAAACTCCATCTGCCACTCTTTGGCCTTTTTTGATTGAAGTGCGTAAGATCTTGAAAGATATTAAAAAGGTGGATGTGAAAATAAGACTTTTCTTCTGTCAGTGAGACCAGAATGGGGAAGTTCTTTTTGAAAATTAGGTGTTGTCCTTTTCAGACAACAATGAGAAGAATTTCTGTCTCTCAGAGGGTTGCACAGCTTCGAAACCCTGTCTCAGTAAATTGTGAATAGTTTTAACGTGGCGATGGATAGATTTTTGTTAGGCAACTGAATCAAGGCTTATCAGCACTAGAAAGAAATGTGGAACTTGAAACACAAACAAATTCTCCATGATCTTATTGGGGAAGGGGTTCAAGGGGTTGAATGGCCTACTACTGCTCCTAATTTGTTTATTTATGTGTTGTTTATCACTGTCCCTATTATTAACTTCTTGCTTATATTACATCAAAAGAAAGATTAACAACTGAGTTTTCCCATTAAAATAACACCTTTTAGAGAAAGTTATAGCTTGTTTACTCTTCTCAAAAGTGTTATGGCTTGTTTTTTCTTCTGAAAACATTATTCACAGTATTGCTTATTCGATAACCTGTTGTGTCTCTTCTGAGCTAAAGCAACACACTGCAGTCAGTATTTAGCCTGGCAGTACTTCTCAGGCCTCCATTGAGATCTGCAGCATATGTTCCTCTTCCAATCAGTATGTGCCTGTCTTCCTCCAGTTTTTTAAGCTTCCTGCTGTTCCCGCCCAGCGTGGCTTCTTGCATTTCATATCTATTCTTTTAAATGCTCCAGCACTTTTTGATATTTTAATTGATCTTCTGTAAATCATTCTCTGTCTGTGAAATAGTGTTAAATTGCATCTACAGTTCACTAAACTGCTGTCAGCACCATCATTATTTTCTGTTCCAAGTTCTTCTATTTGAAGCATGTGCTGTTGAAATCTTGACCTGAGGTTTGGGATCTCCCTCTCTTGGATGCCTCCTCTGCTAAGTGTACAGCTTGCAGTTCCTTTACCATATGTTCTTTTTCAGCGTGTCATGTTATGTCCTGCTTGGCCCTCAGTCTTTCCAGGTCAGCAACTTTATTCTCTAGTTCTACCTTTTCATCATGGCGTGTCGTACATTTCTGGAATTCATCTCCCTTAGCTGCTTGACCTTTCCAAGTTAGCTCTCTTTCCTTTTCTGTCAAGCGCACTTTATGTTGTTCAATACTGGATTTGTGAATTCCAGTTTCTGCCTGCAACCACTTTCACTTGGCTTTTATTCAAGACTGGAAGTTATCTAATCTGTAACCTCTGTGATTCGAGCAGTCATTTAGCTTGCTTCTGAACAAAATGCACTTTTCAATGAGTGTACTACCTTTAACTTTCAATGACACTCCCTTCACCTCATGTTGTACTGAGATCAGCTGCAGGAGAGTCAGATCATTTGTTTCAGTAACATAGAACATTCAGTCAGTACCTTTTATTCACAGTATTGCTTAGTCAACAAGCTGTTGTGCCTTTTTTGAGCTAAAGGCACACACTGCAGTTGTTTTTCTCTGTGTTCTTTTTCTTTAGGATATGCCTAGTTGTCAAATCTCAGTTCCCCTTAAATTAGGTAGTTTTGAATCTCTTTCCATGTTTAACTATTTTCGTCCACATTTTCATTAAAGATTTCCTGGTAGAGTCTAAGTGTTACTCTGCACCAGTATTAAACTTTAGCCTTAGATTTTTAAAAATGGGCTTATTTTGAACAGTTGTCTGATTTTCTTTTCTCTCACAACAGCCACATTTAGTCATTTCATGCAGTTCAACAGTTTAAATGTCAGCTTTGTTCTCCAATTCATCATCTTCCAGGATATGGATGCTTTGAGTTTTTTTTTAATCTGTCTCAATTACCCTGATACTGTGTCTGATGATTCATTTACTGTCATCTTCCTTTGTTTTACGCATCTTTTCCAGAAGTTAGGCTTTCCACACGTTTTGCAGTTTGAATCTGAATGTAGAATATTTTCTTCAGTCTGTGAACTCATGTGGCCATCCACAACTCCTGCTTGTACCCTCTGTCCGGTGTGCATTTTTTATTGTTGCTATTTCACTACACCAACTCTGCTATCATTTTTTTGACTGAATTAAAAGTTGTCATTCAGGTAAACTGTATCTGCTTCAGTATATTCTGCACTACATGTACTCTGGCAGTATCTAAATCCTGTGATATCATGAACTCGTCCTTTCTAGTTAAATCATCTTTTGCTTCAGGATGTGTAGAACAACAAATGAGTCGATCCATCAGCATTTCATTAACTTCCTTGACTTTATATTTTATGACGGGCCTTTTCAATTTTGTTTTAAAAATTGTAGACGGACTCAGACTTTGAATTTCGTATTGGTGGATCTTATTATTTGACTTTGGCTGGAGATCCATACTAAATTTTCCAAAACAATTTTGTTGTCGTCCTCACTTGTCTCCCATCTATTAACCAACTTTAACCCTTTCCCTTCAGTCCACAATTGGATATGCTGACACTTGCCTGACCACTAATACCTTTTAGAAATCTATTGAATGTCAATCAATGCATTAGTTCAAACTTCTCAAATACTTGGATAACATCACCCGTTTCCCATTTTCTTACAGATATAGCCGTGCATTCATTGCTGTGGCAATGACCATTTTGGCACTGTATAATTCATCGTTTGACCGGGACTGATTCAAGTTGATGTTTCTCAATCTAATTCAACAATAAATCTGCATAAAATGTTTGGGTTTGACTCAGAGGTGCACTGCTGCCACATTATGATTTTTGATTTTATCATTTTGATTTTAAAATGCTGGAGTGTCATCAAGTGTATTTCTTGCAGCTGTCTATGTGGCTGATGAACTGATAAGTTGTTTGCTTAGCACCTGACTGCATTATAGTAGAAAATGTGGATGTCCCTTCCCATAAGAATTAGTTCTCAGCTCTTAGAACCAAGATAACTATAACATTAGTCTTTTATTCGAATATCTATCCAGATGATCGAATGACTGCAAGAATCTAATGATAGTAATTTGTGCAACGCAAATGGAAAACCAAATTCTAAATTAGCATCAACTGTCTTGAACTGTGTCATGTTCTGTTTACATACTGATCTCTTACCAGCTCTGTTGATAAAGGCCAAGGATCCAAAATTGCTTGGCTCTGCTTCATTAGCTTTCGTGCAGATAGAATGACATCCATTCCTGATCCTGCCAAAATATTTGGGGGTCAAGACAGGGTCAGATAATTATAATAATCATTAGTCACCCGCATCAGTATGTGCATGTCTTGGTGCTCATTGCAAGGCAATTGGATTTATTAATAAGAGAAACAGAAAATGCTGAAGAAACTCAGCACGTCTGGCAGCATTTGTGGAGAGCGGAACAGAGTTAACTTTTGGAGTACAGTATGAATCCTCTTCAGAATCATTGTTCTTTATCAGCTGTACATTGAAGGAGAAACAGGATTTTTTAAAGTCATGACCACCCTGGTCCCCACTTATCTCTCTTTACGAAACAGTATCGGAATTCCTCCTGGAGTGGATAAAGCTTTTGCCTACTTTCCAGTTGTTTTGAGACTTGTGCGTCTCAGTTGTGCATCCCAGATAATTTCCTTGCATTCCTCTCTGAATTATACTGTGATCACACCTCCTGCAGCAAGGAAATTAGTTTTAGGCAAGTAGCTAAACAGTATAAACCATAAAACTCACATATTCATTTCGTAGTTAGTGCTGGTTTTGCTAGTCTCAGTTGTGTAGGTATCATTTTGCTGTTGAGTTAGGAGGTTATGTGCTCAAGAAAAAACGTCTCATGCCTTTACAGTGTCTTTCATGACTTCAATGCATCCCAAAGCACCTTGGAATCAATGAAGTACTTTTCAGACAGATGTCACTGTTATAAGTTAAAAACTTAGCAGTCAGAGAATCTTCCATTCTCATGACATAACTTTGTCAAGGAGTCATCTGAACCCAATATGAAGTGTTTCCCGAACTTCCTCCTGCTGAGGTTTGAAAATTGTCACAAGACTCTCATTAACAACTGAGAGAATGGGGTAAGGGGTCTGTAAGAAGGAGGACCTGGTAGAACAGGAGTACAACTATTATAACTCAATCCAAGTTCCACAGTAATCACTGTTGACTTAGAGCTTAGAATCCCCCAAAGCTCAGCTTGAGTACAGGCCCTCTTTTTCATGGAATCATCTTAGAATCCTTACTATGTGGAAGCACACCATTCTGGCCATCAAGTATACACTGCCCCTCCAAAGAGCATCCCACCCAGACCCAACCCCCCCCCCCCCCCCCCCCCCATTCTATCCCTCTAACTCTGCATTCCCCATGACTAATCCACCTAGCCTGCACATCGGTGGATACTATGGGCAATTTAACATGGCCAACCCATCTAAGCTGCACTTCTTTGGACTATGTGACAAACTGGAGCACCTGGAAGAAACTCACACAGACACAGAGAGAATGTGCAAACTCCACAAGACAGTCAACCAAGGCTGGAATCGAACCCAGGTCCCTGGCACTGAGTCACTGTGCCACCCACTTTGGGAACCCTTTTCTACTAAAACAGCGTGTATGATCTTTGCTTTCTGTCTGTTACTGTGGAACATTGAAAAACCTCTGTCAAAAACAACAGGTATCCAGTGTCACTAAGATTGGTGTAACTATTTAAAAATCCAGAGTCCAAGATCAAGGGTTTTTACAAATATATTAAGGACAAAAGAGTAACTAGGGAGATAATAGGGACCATCAAAGATCAGCAAGACAGCCTTTGTGTGGAGCCACAGAAAATGGGAGAGATATTAAATGAGTATTTTGCATCAGTATTTACTGTGCAAAAGGATATGGAAGATATAGACTTGTAGGGAAGTAGAATGTCCATATTACAGAGGAGGAAGTGCTGGATGCCTTGAAATGCATAAAGGTGGATAAATCCCCAGGACCTGATCAGGTGTACCCTAGAACTCTGTGGGAAGCTAGAGAAGTGATTACTTGGACTCTTGCTGAGATATTTGTAACATTGATAGTCACAGGTGAGGTGCCAGAAGACTGGAAGTTGGTTAACGTTGTGCCACTGCTTAAGAAGGATTGTAGGGACAAGCCAGGGAACTATCGACCAGTGAGCCTGATGTCGTTGATGAGCAAGTTTAGATTAGATTAGACTTACAGTGTGGAAACAGGCCCTTCGGCCCAACAAGTCCACACCGACCCGCCGAAGCGCAACCCACCCACACCCCTACATTTATCCCTTACCTAACACTACGGGCAATTTAGCATGGCCAATTCACCTGACCCGCACATCTTTGGACTGTGGGAGGAAACCGGAGCACCCGGAGGAAACCCACGCAGACACGGGGAGAACGTGCAAACTCCACACAGTCAGTCGCCTGAGTCGGGAATTGAACCCGGGTCTACAGGCGCTGTGAGGCAGCAGTGCTAACCACTGTGCCACCGTGCCGCCCACATTGTTGGAGGGAATCCTGAGGGACAGGATGCACATGTATTTGGAAAGGCAAGGACTGATTTGGGATAGTCAACATGGTTTTGTGTGTAGAAAATCATGTCTCACAAACTTGATTGAGTTTTTTGAAGAGGTAACAAAGACGATTGATGAGGGCAAAGTGGTAGGTGTGATCTATATGGACTTCAGTAAGGCGTTCGACAAGGTGCCCCATGGGAGACTGATTGGCAAGGTTAGATCTCACGGAATACAGGGAGAACTAGCCATTTGGATACAGATCTGACTCAAAGGTAGAAGACAGAGGGTGGTGGTAGAGGGTTGTTTTCCAGACTGGAGGCCTGTGACCAGTGGAGTGCCACAAAAATTGGTGTTGGGTCCTCTACTTTTTGTCATTTATATAAATGATTTGGATGCAAGCATAAGAGGTCCCGTTAGTAAGTTTGCAGATGACACCAAAATTGGAGGTGTAATGGACAGCAAAGAGGGTTACCTCAGATTACAATAGGATCTTGATCAGATGGGCCAATGGTGTGAGAAGTGGCAGATGGAATTTAATTCAGATAAATGCGAGGTGCTGCATTTTGGGAAAGCAAATCTTAGCAGGACTTATACATTTAATGGTAAAGTCTTAGGGAGTGTTGCTGAACAAAGAGACCTTGGAGTGCAAGTTCATAGCTCCTTGAAAGTGGAGTTGCAGGTAGATAGGATAGTGAAGAAGGCGTTTGGTATGCTTTCCTTTATTGATCAGAGTATTGAGTACAAGAGTTGGGAAGACATGTTGCGGCTTTACATGACACTGGTTAGGCCACTGTTGGAATATTATGTGCAATTCTGGTCTCCATCCTATCGGAAAGATATTGTTAAACTTGAAAGGGTTCAGAAAAGATTTACAAGGATGTTGTCAGAATTGGAGGATTTGAGCTGTAGAGAAAGGCTGAACAGCTGGAGCTGTTTTCCCTGGAGTGTCGGAGCTGAGGGATAACCTTATAGAAATTTACAAAATTATGAGGGATGTGGATAGGATAAATAGACAAAGTCTTTACCCTAGGGTCAGGGAGTCCAGAACTAGAGGGCATAGGTTTAGGGTGAGAGGGAAAAGATATAAAAGAGACCTAAGAGGCAACATTTTCACACAGAGCGTGGTACGGACATGGTATGAGCTGCCAGAGGAAGTGGTGGAGGCTGATACAATTGCAACATTTAAGAGGCATTTGGAAGGGTTTGGAGGGATATGGGCTGGGTGCTGGCAGGTGGGACTAGATTTGATTGGGATATCTGGTCGGCGTAGTTGGGTTGGACCGAAGGGTCTGTTTCTATGCTGTACATCTCTATGACTCGATCAGTATACTTTTTCTTCCTGATAGATTTTATGGAAATTCCAGGAAATGATGGATTTATTTTTCTGACCAGGTGATGCCTAATTCTTTCCTGCTTAGCAGGCTCCAGGCTCCTCCAGCAAACATTTCTCGCAGACCACTTGACAAGATTCTTTGTGTAGGTAGAAACTCCATCAGGAGACTGGCAACAGACTTTAGCACCAGGAAAATTAGCAGGTGTTGGTGACACTACAGTCGGATTCTTAAGGGGCTTGACAGGAAAAATGCTGATAGGTTGTTCCCCTTCATGGGAAGGCTGAGGACCAGAAAGGGCCTACTCTCAGAATAAAGGAGTGCCAATTTAAGGCTGGGATGAGGAGTAATTTCCTCTCTTGAAAGGTTGTAACACTTTGGCACTTCTTGCCACGGATAACTATGGGAGAAAGGCTGCTTGTGTATATTTAAGGCCGAGATAGTTAGATTCTGGATAAGTAGTGGAACCGATGGTTTTGGGGAAAGGGCAAGAAAGTAGTTGTGAGGAATGTCACATCTGCTCCTACATCGTCTGGTCTTATTATGGTCTTAAATAGAAAAGATGTGTTATGGCAGTATAAAGACAGGCACTTACTTCCTTTCATGTTCAAATTCGGTGCCCTGAGTTACGTTTTGAATGCATTTATAAGCTACAATTCCTGAATTGGCTAAGTAATTTATTTCACAAGTTAGGCATCCTGTTTGTGATTTGTTAATTCATATGCAGGAATGATTTAAATAATTTGCAACATTAGCATTATGCCTTAAATTCAACAGAATAATTACCTTTAGAAATGCAAAAAGCTCCAAAAGGTTGTTAAGAGGCTTAGAAATTGTACCAGTTCTACAGATATGCATGTTGTGAGTGTGAAATACTGCCTCCATTGTGCATTTGTTTTTGAAAATCATTTGCCTCACTCTAGCCTAACCGTTGACTTTAAAAAGGTTTAAATAGTCTCATGTTAAAGTTAAAACACAGCTGGTGCAAGAATGCCTTATTGTGTTGTGAACACTGCTTCTCCTGTCATGATGTGAATTATGTTCCGCTCTCATGTAGCATGTTTTTACTTGGCAACAAGCTCTTGTACAAATTAACCAATCCGAGCCTTTAGCATTGGATTACAAAGCACTCAGCAACAGCTCAACAAGCCAATAGAAAGCATCATTTCAGCTGTTTTGCATGAAGGTCAGCAGAAAGTTGCAAGCTTCCTATTCACCATCTGTGAGAAACAGATGTAGCATTTGTGATAAGAGTTGTAAAGGCTTTATTTAGCCAATCCACAGCAGGAGCAGAGTTCATCTCACATAATTAAAAGCAATATTATAAATGATAGAATAACAGAGATGAGCTATCCTAATACATGAAACAATGATTTGATTAGGTTTTTAATTTGTATTCCTTTTTTTATATATTGTATAGTAAATACAGTAGAATTCAGATATGTGAAGCAGAATAGGTGAGAGAAAATTGCTGGCGAGCACAAATCTTTGCAACTAAGACAATGTGCCAGGAATGCAGAAAATCCTGCTAGGGTTGTTAGTATACTTGGCCAAATTCCGTAAATGTTCTCCTGGCAGGGGAAGATTTGTCCCAGGCATACAAACTTGTAAAATCTACCACACAGTGTAAAATGGCTGAAATATTGGTAAATCAGACGTGTATTAGCTAAGACAAATTCGACTTTAGTAACCGTAACAAAACTTAACAACAAGAGCTCATCTTGTTCAAAAAGTGATTTGTTTCTACACATGTTTACTTGTCAGGATTTTATAAAGCAATACAGCACTTGCAGACTTTCAGAATTGTTCAATTTCTTGTGGAAATTTATAAATTATGTATTGTTTTCTGTCATTACTTTTCAATTCATTTGCTCAAAATATTCAAACAACAGCAGGAATGCAACATAGAAGGTGATTGCATAGCTGCACCCCATTCATTGTATAGTTGATAACAATGGGAGAAAAAAAACAAAGCCATGCTTTTCACTGATATTAAGGAATATATAATTAATTCCAATAATATTGTTTCAACTTAGCTGTCATCTGAAAGTCAGGATTCTTGTATCGAAACAGCAGCCAAAGAAGATTTCTTAGACTTTTTGCCTACATTTCTGCTACAGCTCTCAAGGATTTATCCTTTACCACTTCTTATTACTCATTTCCGTACTGCAGTGGAAAGGAACTGCAGAAGAACAGGCCCTTTGGCCCAACACGCATGCACCCAACCACAATGCCATTCTAAACTAATCCCATCTGCCTGCAAATGGTCCGTACCAGTCGAATTCTTGCCTGTTAATGTGTCTATCTAAATGTCTCTTAAGTACTGCTATCATATCTGCTTCTACCACCTGTCCAGACAGTGCATTCCAGACATCTGTGTAAAAAAACTTGCCCCACAGATCTCCATTAAATATTCCCCTCTCACCTTAAACAATGCCTCCCTAGTATTTGAATTCCGCCTTGGGAAAAAGTCTTCAACTATCCACCCTATCCATGCCTCTCATAATTTTATATACCTGTACTTGTATCAGGTCACCCCGTCAGCCTCTAAGCGCAAGAGAAAACAGTTTGCCCAAGTTCTCCTTATAGCTAATACAGTGTACCCCAATTTGGCAACATCCTGCTCTCCACAGCTCCCAAATCCTTTCTGTAGCAGTGTGGCAACCAGAACTGCATACAATACTCCAAATATAACCAAATTAATGTTTTATACAGAAAGCATTAGCCTGGGCTCCTGGCCCCATTTCATTACCATTGTGCCAGTGTCTACTCCAAGAACTGAAGTCTGTGAAGGAAGCTAGCAACATTGGGTGGTAGGGGGAACTGAACCCATCACTTTGGCGTTATTAGCACCACACTGTAACCGTTAACGCTCACAGGCCTTGTGGCAACATTTTCTGAAAACACATACTTTTCACATGTTTGCTGACACATCCTCTCTAAATTAGTCTGCTGATGCAATTATTTATTTAAAATCTCGCACTCAACACATGGAAATTCACCCCAACTAAACATTGGTAAGACTGATGCTATTGACTTCAGCTTCCAGTCTGCTACATCCATCCATCCCCTTGTCCACTGTTTAAGGCTGATTCAGCAGCCAGAATTTTGCCCGTGGATATGGGCTGAGAGTAGGGAAGGATTGTAAAATGGCAGTGGAAGACATTGGAGAGGAAATCTGATGTCTTCCCATTGTCATGATATATTCCCAGAAATGAGAATGGCAATGCACTGGCGTCAACAAACTGGAGATGACAGTCGATTAACTAAATTAACTGGCCAGTTAACAGGCAACTTCCACCCAGCTTGACATTGGGATGGGTTTCTGCAAAATGAGACGTGTCCACTGCTACTCCAGTACTGTCACTAGAGGTCACACCTCTCCAATTAGTGGAGCCTGTCTGCCTCTCCCTAACACATTAAAAATATCCTTATCCATTCATTGAAGGTTCTT
Organism: Hemiscyllium ocellatum; assembly: GCF_020745735.1. Taxonomy (NCBI): domain Eukaryota; kingdom Metazoa; phylum Chordata; class Chondrichthyes; order Orectolobiformes; family Hemiscylliidae; genus Hemiscyllium; species Hemiscyllium ocellatum. Next base: position 52,251,426 of record NC_083402.1, read on the forward strand.
CAACATTCCCTTCTTCCTGTTGCCTCACAATGGTCACCTCCACAGCCTTATGTCAACAATGATCAGACACTATTGACAGTAAAATTGTCTTCAAGGTCTCACCATTCATACTCACAGGCTTTGAACCCATTTCATGTCCTCTAGCTGGATCTTTCCTGGACTCATTTAAAATTAGTCAACAAGAATTCATGATCTTTGTGTTTTGTTTGACCCAGTATGAGCTTCTGGCTACACATCTGTGTCATCACTAAGGCCACTTCTGTAGTTTCTCCTGATTCTTCCCTACCTCAGCTCTTTTACCTTATTTGTCTCTAGATTTGAATATTCCAAAGCACCCTGTTCCACACCCCACACCCCCAACCACCATCACCACCACCCCACGCCACCAGCATTCTACCCATTACAAACATGAGATCAAAATTCTGCCAGTGTCCTTTATCTATGCCTGTGCACTTATCATTCCTAAACTCACTGGCCAATATTTTTAGTAAGCAATACCTCAGTTTTAAATTCTCATCCTTGTTTTCAAATCCCTCCATGGCCATACTTTTCTCTGCAATCTTCTCTGAAGGACCATTCAAAAGTATCATCTAATTCCAACCTGCTCAGCATCCCCAATTTTAATCGGTCCACCATTGCTAGACATGGCTTCATTTGCCGAGGCCTTCAGCTGAAGGATTTTCTCCTCACTCCATACATCTCCATTCTTTCTCACTCTTTCTGGATTTAGGATTGTTAAACTCAACTTCTTTGCCTATAAGTTTGAAAATGTGCCAAATGGTTCAGTGTTCAACCTTTCTTCTGAATGTGAAACGATACGGTTTGATATGGAAATTGTTGCAGATAAATTCAAACTTCTTGTACATTAATTTCTGGAGGAAATTTCTGCCTATTCGGTTGTAACACTGAATAGGCAGTTAAATACAGTCACATTAGTTGTGGAGATACAACTGAGTCAGCAGGTCTGTGAAAGCTGACCTCATTCCTCTGTATGAAGCATATGGAAGCAAGAATGGAACCTTGGATATGCCAAAGGTCACCCCAGAGGCAGGGAGAAAGTAAAATCTATGAGAAATAATGTAATTTGTAAAATAACTCTGTGATAAATTGCCAGTGATAGATTTGAACCAGAGCATACTCAAAGATAGTGAAGAAATTGAAGGAGAAGAATGAGCTCCAATTGTTGGACATATCAAGTGCCATAGGTTACTATGGTTAGTAGGAATTTTGATAATGATTTAATTTGAGAGTTTCAAGTAAAATCAAGAGAGTGATGAAAGGCTTTCTTAGTCCATTCTTTGGATGTTAGCATTATTGGCATGTCTGTGGCAGCCTTCCACTTTTTAAGACGGTGATTTGTGCTATCTTGGTCAATTCATTTGAGCATGCCTGGTGTTGTTCCAGAGCCCTATTCTGATACAAAAGGCTTGCTCACATTCACTGCAGAAGGAGGACAGTGGACCAAGAAGACACATGATTCACTGTCCTCTGGGCCCTGATCCATGCCAACCGAGCTTTTACTTCCTTCTCATCTCTTCCAATGCCAGTACAGTCAGCCTACAGAGGTCATGGCTATTAGCAAGTATCTCCAGTTGTGTTTGTCAATGTCTATGATCATCTTTTCTCACCTGGACTGGAGAGATGCATGCTCTGGAGATTATGACCCTGTAACCAAATCTTCCTACATATGCCCAGTAACCATCCAATGAACAGGGCTAAAATAACACTGACCTTATTAGCTTTCCAGTAAGTGAATGCAGATGGGATTGGTATGGTGCAGCACCTCTGAGTTTTGAGATCTTGCCTTTGAAGAGGTGCTGACTGCACCTCTGAGATAGTGAAGGCATTAACTGTCAGCTTTTCCTACTACCTAGCAATGTTATTCAGGTCTCACCACTGTGAAAGTAAGGATGTTGAGGATGCATGTTTGGTGCACCCTCAGTTTGGTTTTCTCAGTCAAGTTACTGTTGATCCACAATTTTTAATTAAGCTGGAGCAGTGCTGTGTATGTTTACTGCTGAAATAAATTGACTGATTGCTGGCATTTGTGGAAGCTAGATATGTGAAATTATCAATAACCCCTGACATCGTATAGCCACACTGTCATTTATCAGCATTGACAACATCTGGATAATGGCATCTCTCTTCTTGTTGTTTATGGTCAAACCAAATTCTTTATAGCTTTGAGAGAGTCTGTTGCTGCTGGATATGTTCCCTGGTATCGAATGTTAGTGCAGTATAATAAACATCGAGCAACTCTCTGATAAGGTCTTGGAGCACCTTTGTTTTGAATCTCAGGTGATCAAGGTTAAACAGTTTGCTGCCCATTCTGGTTTGTGAACAAACACCCCTTGGAGGTGGTCTGAACACACGTGACAGTAGCAAAGAGAATGCAGCAGATTATGTCACTACCAGAATGCAGCATCATATGATCCCATTGCAAATCTCAATCAATTGTAGTCTTGGCCTCTGGTAGCTGATCTTACCCATCATGTTGTTGCCATGGAAAGAGGCAACTACATTGATCAGCTTTGGCAGACAGTTAATTTTCTCCAGCAGCTTAAATAGACCATCTCTACTGGTTGAAGAGATTGATGAAGGCAACACAAAGTGATCACCTTTGTTCACAGCATTTCTGTTGCAGCTGCTGCACTAAGAGGATCACATCAGTTGTAGATCTTCCAGTTCTGACACCATTCTGGATTCAGGACAGATACATTCAGTCAGGATCTGGGTGGCATGGACGAGTTCAACAGAAGGGTCTGTTTCCATGCTGTATATCTCTATGACTCTTTGACTCCATTTGCAGACTGACAAGGTCAACACCAGCAAATATATTTCCCATCATGGTTAACAGGGAGATGAATGATGCTTGTGGCAATCACTGCAGTAACCCTGGTTATTGCAGAAGGTTCTTGCAATCTTTGTATCATGTGTTTCCTGGGGAAGTTGATGGCAAGGCCAGCACTTGTGGTCTATCCTTAATATCTCTTGGGAAGCTGGTAACGTTCTGTCAATCTGAGTCATTTTAAGTGTAGGTGTTTGCTGCAATTTGAAAAGTCATTTCAGAGGACAGCTAAGAATTCTTGAGAGTCTAGAATTACATACAAGCTACATGAGGTAAAAATGGCACATTTCCTATTGTAAAGGACATAAGTGAACCATTTTTCTTTTCTGCCAATCCAGCATAGGTATATGATCACCACTGAATATAGCTTTGCAATGTAAATTGAATTAACTGCATTCAAATTCCTCAGTTATCATGGTGTGATTCAAAAGCATGACTAGAATTCTCCCCAGAAATGAGTTTGGAGGTTTTATGCCTGGACACCAGTTGGGGCAATGAATTGACAATGAAGGGCCTTATCCTGTCACTGCAACTATTAAACAGCTGACTGTGCGAGTCACCATGTTGGAGCCAAAAAAAAAGAAGGCAACCTTGTCATGTTTTCAAGATGGCATCTGGAGAGGGAGCAGGAGCGATTGAAGGGCTCCTCTCATTACCATGAAATTGGCATCTGATCTCTGGACTTACCATTAGGAAGGACGTTCACTGAAAGTCATCCCACTCTCCTTGCTTCTCACTGCCCTTTCCCTCTCCCAACACTCATCTGTCTCCAGATCATAAGTTCAGAGTGGTGAACTACTAGCCCAGTAACATTATCACTATTGCAGCAAAGCCCCTAAAGCATAGTTGAAGGATTTTTGATGCATATACAATGAATTTTTAGCAGCCAAGCACAGAAAAATTGCAATGTCTTTTGGGATGAATGAGGTACATATGTGAGTAATTCTGTCTCAGCTGAAATATTTTTCAGCAAAAATTATTTATTAAAAGTGATGTTTGAATATTTCCTTGATTGTCGGCAAGTAGTTTAGTTGTCTTATATACAAAGGATTTAGATTAGAGTGGTGCTGGAAAAGCATAGCAGGTCAGGCAGCATCTGAGGAGCAGGAAAATCGATGTTTCGGGCAAAAGCCCTTCATCAGGAATGGAGGCAGGGAGCCTCTAGGGAGGAAGAGACCTTCTTCAAGGTAGGCATCCTTGCCTCTACTCGAGCTTTTGCCTGAAACATCGATTTTCCAGCTCATCAGATGCTGCCTGGCCTGCTGTGCTTTTCCTGCACCACTCTAATCTAAACTCTGGTTTCCAGCACCTGCAGTCCTCCTTGCCTTATATACAAAACTCAGTTCGTATAACAGAAGACTAATAAGAATAAGTCAAAACATTTCATTAGAAAGTGCAAAGTAGTTATGCTTGAAGAACACCAATGGTAACTTTGAGCATAGTGATTAATGTGAAATATTGTTCTGCATAATTTATTTAATACCAGAATATTGAAGTATTGACTGTACAGTTGAAACCAAAATAGGAAGTGAAACCAAAATTTTGAAGAAGTGCTGATATGAATCATTCATATGAAGATCATTCATATGAAGAGTAAAACATGAATTATATGCTATCTACATTATAATGCAGTTCTCACGAGTGAAGTTTTTCATGTGCTGCGACACAATAAAGTGCATCCACTGAATTATCTGCAGGAGTGTTAAGTGATAGTGCATGAAAGGAATCAGGAGAACAGGAATCTTAAATTTACCTGCATTTTGTTTGGAGCTAAATATAATACACTTTAAGGTGGATTTATGTATATTAGTTTCTGCACTGTAGTGGCTGCATTGATGTTGTGATTGTACCTGGAGTGTTTTATTTTTGCGCTTCATGCTGTTGTGGGAGGACTTTGTAGAATATGTAAATGCAGATTTTTGACTTAGAAGTGACCAAATAGCCATGAATAAAGGCAAATTACTACAGATACTAGTAATCTAAATGAAACCAAGAATACAAGAGAAACTCAGCAAATCTAGCAGTATCTGTGGAGTGAGAAATAGAGTCAATGTTTTGAGTCTGGAATGACTCTAGAACTGAAGAAGAATCATCCCAGACTTGAGATGTTATCTCTGTTTTCTCTCTACATATGGTGCTGAGTTTCGTCAGCATTGCCTGTGTTTGTTGCAGATGTCCTTGATATGCACCCAAAATGTGGAATTTGCATAGAATTTGTGGAAAGATATTTGGAATACTTTGATGTCTGCAACCTAAACTCCATATCAAAAAATAATTGGAGCCACCAGAAACTGCAAAGACACTCAGGCAACAGTACCGAAAACGTCTGCTCTTGTACAGCTGCACCCTGAGCCAAGCTGTTCTAGTATCGTTACATTACTGGCATCCTCCCCACCCTCAAATTCACTTGGTCCTTCTCGAACACCTCACTCCCCTTTCTAGACCTCTCCATTTCCATCTCCGGCGACAGCCTCCAGATGGTCATTTACTATAAATCCACAGATTCTCACAACTACCTGTACTACACCTCATTCCCCCCCCCCAGTATCCTGTAAGAACTCCATCCCATTTTCCCAATTCTTCCATCTCCCTCGTATCTGCTCAGACAAGGAGACATTCCACTCCCAAGCATCCCAGACGTGCCCCTATTTCAAAAACGTGCTTTTCCCCGCTTTGTCATCCAAATAGCCCTCCACTGCACCATTCAATTTCCTGTTCCACTGCTCTAAACAACCCCCAAACACAATAAAGACACAGTCCCCCTTGTCCTCACACACCACCCCACCAGTCTCCACACACAACGCCTCATCCTTAAACACTCCCACCAACTCCAACTCAACCTCACCACCAAGAAAAGCTTCCCGTCCCCTCCCCTCTCTGACTTCCGCAAGGACCATTCCCTTTGACAGTCCTTGGTTTGTGCCACTCTCCCCACCAACGGCATCCCCCTCCCCCCCCCGAACACCCAGGTACCTTCCCCTGCAACCAGAAAAGATGCAAAATCTACAGGCATACCACCCGCCTCATCTCCATCCAAGGCCCCAAACAGTCCTTCCAGTGAGACAGATGTTCACCTGCCTCTCTTTCGACCTAATTTACTATATCTGGTGCTCCTGATGTGGTCTTCGGGGAGACCAAGCATCGTCTTAGGGAATGTTTAGCCAAGCATCTCAGCTGGGCCCGAAGGGGCCAAGCTGATCTCCCAGTCTACGCCCATTTTAATTCCCCCAACCACTCCTTTTTTGACATGTCCATCCTAGGTGTTGTCCATTGCCACAATGAACTAAACCGCAAATTGGAGAAACAATATCTCATCTTGCGCCTGGACAGTGTACAGCCCAGAGGACTCAAGATTGAATTCTCCAATTTCAAATAACCTCACTTCCCAAACTCCGACTCCCTTCCCAGCCCCTCCTCTTTCCTTCCACTCCTCCCAGCCACTGATCAGATTCATCCCTTCCATTGACCAACCAGATTGTACCCTCTACCTGTCTTCACCTATCCCCACTTCACCACCCTGCCCCTACCACCTCCTTTATCTGCAGCTTCCCCCACATCCACTCCCAGATCTGAAGAAGGGTTACATCCAAAACATCGATTTCTCCATCTCCCGATGCGGCCTGGCTTGCTGTGTTCTCCCAGCCTCCTGCTTGTCTACTTTGGATTCCAGCATCTGCAGTTTATTTGTCTCTAACCACATTTGACTGTGTAACATTGAAAATCCCTAGCAAACCTGGATTCAATAGAACTGGGGGAGAATTCTCTGCTAGTTGGAGTCATACCTGGCAAAAAAGGGTTGTGTTGTTGAAGGTCAGTCATCTCAGCTCTAGGACATCTCTGCAGGAGTTCCTCAATGCAGTGTCCCAGGCCCAACCGTCTTCAGCTACTTCATCTATGATCTTCCCTCCATCCTAAGATCAGAAGGAGAAGCTTTTGCTGGTAATTGCAGTGTTCAGCCCCATTTGCAACACCTCAGATACTGAAGCAATTCATGTTCAAATGACAATATCAGGATGAAAAGTGGCAAGCAACATTCATGCCACACAAATGCCAAGCGATAATCATGCCCAGCGAGAGAGTATGTAACAATCATTTTTTGACATTCAGTAACATTTCCATCACTAAATCTCCTACTGTCAACTTCCTGGAGGGATCCCTTGACCAGAAACTGAACTAAGCTAGGTCTATACATACAGTGGCTGCAACTCACCTCCTCAACTCCCCAAAGCGTCGCCATCATCTTCAAGGGAAAAGTCAGGAATGTGACATTCCCCACTTGCCAAGATGGGTGTAGCTCCAACAGAAAGCTTTTTTTTTAGATTAGACTTACAGTGTGGAAACAGGCCCTTCGGCCCAACAAGTCCACACCGACCCACCGAAGCGAAACCCACCCATACCCCTACATTTACCCCTTACCTAACACTACGGGCAATTTAGCATGGCCAATTCACCTGACCTGCACATCTTTGGACTGTGGGAGGAAACCGGAGCACCCGGAGGAAACCCACGCAGACACGGGGAGAACGTGCAAACTCCACACAGTCAGTCACCTGAGTCGGGAATTGAACCCGGGTCTCAGGTGCTGTGAGGCAGCAGTGCTAACCACTGTGCCACCGTGCCGCCCACTGTGCCACCGTGCCGCCCACATTCAAGACGAAGCAGCTCACTTGACTGGCACCACATCCACGTACACTGCAGAAATTTGCCAAAGATCCTTGGATAGAACCTTCCAAACCAACAGCCACTTCCATCTGAAAGAACAAGCACAGCAGATGCTTGGGAACACCACCACCTGTAAGTTCCCCTCCAAGCCACTCACCATCCTGGCTTGGAAATATATTACCATTCCTGCGGAGTTGCCTGGTCAAAATTCTGGAACTCCTTCTGTACCTGTATTGTGGGTCAACCTACAGCACATGGACTACAGCTCACCACCACCTTCTCAAGGCATCTAGAGATGGACAATAGATGCTGCCCAGTCAGTAGCATTCAAATCCCACAAGCGAATAAAACAAAAATGGACAGGAAGCAAGGAGTCAGTCTAAATGGGATGCTTCCACATTGGCTGTCTGACTAATAGGAAAACATAAGGGTAAATGCTAAGCCTCAACAATTTACAATCTATATTAACAACTTAGACAGAGGGAAAATAATATACCTGTGTTTGTTGACATTAGAAAACCACGTGGAAATTTAAGGAAGGCACAGAGAGGCTACAGAGATGTATGAAGTGACTGGGCAACAAGATGGGAGAAGAATTACAATGCACAAAAGTGTGAGATTATTTGCTTCAGGTAGAACAATGAAAAATAGATTACTTTTAAAGACATAAAACGTGGCATTTTTCATGCTGACACTTGGATGTACTCATACAAGGAAGTTAGCATGCAGCTGCTAATCAGTTAGGAATACAATTAGCATATTAGTGTTTATTGCCAGGGGTCAGAGTACAATAACAAAGAATATTTCGACATAGATCAGGGCCTTGCTGAGACCATAGCTGGAGTACTGTGTGCAGATTTTGGTCTTCATATTTAACAAGGAAACACTTACTTTGGATCTAGAATAATGAAAGCTCCTTAGATTAGTCCTTGGGATGAAAAGGTTATCCTGTGGTGCCAGGTTAGGTAAATTACGCCAATCTTTCTGAAGTTTAGAAGAATGAGAGCTGATCTCATAAAATTTGCTTGATAGGGTAAACGCTGAGAGGTTGGTTCTAGTTGCTGGTAAATCTAAAATACAGCAACATAATCTCAGTGTCTTTTAGGTCTGAGATTATTCATTTATTCCATTGGTTATGGATCTTTAGAATCCCTACTTCAGTGAGGTAGGTAGACAGATTTTTGATCTCTAAAGAAATCAGGGATGCAGGAATTCGATGAGGATTGAAGTTTGAACCCAACATTGGCCATGACTGTCTTAACTAGCAGAGCAAGCTCAATGGACCAAATGGTCAATGGCTGCTGTTATTTTTTGTGTTCTTGGGATAGGCCACCATAGAAATCGAATGGCAATGAATGTTTAAGGTTTCCCTTTCCTTTTCCATTTCTGAAGAGGGAATGCATTGAACTCCAAGATAGCTATTTCTGATATCTGTAATGATCTGCTTGCTCTGTCTACTTCTGGTGGTCATTCAATGCATCCATACTGACACTCTCATTGCTATAACTCAAGCACAACTTGCCACTGGATTGTTTGCATGTGCAGCAGATGCTATTTTGGACAACAAGTGACAGACATTTTCTAAGCTGTAAAGATAAAGCATGTTATATTGCTGTGTGTATAAAGCTGCTAAAAGGTTTTACAAGATAAAGTAACTGAATCACTAAATAAGAGTCATAAACTTCAAGGGCTTTGCTGTAAATGAGTGTTTATGAGGATTGGAAACAATTGCCTGCTACCACGACAACATATTTGATCCACTGTAGTTCTGCTCTTACTTTCGGAAACTCTGAAATAATGGAAAGGTGTCTACGCATACAATGTATAGTAGCTACAACATTTATGAAGCCAAATGTCAGGTCAATAGTGTTCTGCTAACTCCCCCCATCCCAAACCTGTCCTCATAAAGCAGGCAATTCAGTGCTTAAAATGCTACTGAATAGATTAAGTGGATAGCTTCTCTGTTTAGAGACAATCATTACCAAGCACATGTGGGGTAAATGTTATTTTCCACTGCTTAGCCCAAGCTTTGATGTTGTACAGATTATGCTGTGTGAGAGCATGGAAAATTTGATTATCTGAAAATGGTGAATGGAGTTAAAGACTGCAATAATCAGAGAACAGTTCCACTTCTGGTTTTTTTTGATGGAGGACAGGACATTGATACAACATTTGCAGGTAAATAGACCCAGAGCATTATCCTGAGACTTCAAGGTTTTTGTGGCACGAATGGTAATGCCTCTACCTCTAAACCAAGAGACCCGGGTTCAAACCCACCTGCTCCAGAGCTGTATAATGACATTTCAGAGGAGGTTGATTATATATATACTGAGGAACTTCTGTAATGATGTCTTGGTATTAAACATGATCTGTGTATTTTTTCCCTGATCTCTGTGACCTTCTGTTGTTCTTTAGTGCCACACCGTGTTAAGTGTTACCTTTTTATTGTCCATTTTTAAAACAAGAGCAGAATCTTCTCAGCCCTTAAATGACATGGGCAGTGATGAGTCAGCTGATAAAATATGGCAAGATAAGAAACACATAAGTTGAGAAAAAAAAAGCTGGTTTTCCACCCAAGGTCTTAACAGAGGGATGAGAATCTCATCACTGAGCATTGAGACCGACTTGCATGCAATAACATTACTATTTAATTTTACCTCATCTATGTGCGCTTTGATGTATCACCAGACTGTGAATAGAAACTGGACATTGACAATTCCTGGCATAATTGTCTGAGCAGGTCACTGGCAACTCCGACTTGCCACTTGCTCCTCCAGACTCCATCTTGACCAGCATTGCCCAGCATCTCAGGGCACACTGTATGAGCAGTGACCACTTGTAGCCTTCATACATGGAGGGTGGCATCCGAGATGTAGCAGGAGAAAGTGAGGACTGCAGATGCTGGAGATCAGAGTTGAAAAGTGTGGCGCTGGAACATCACAGCAGGTCAGGCAGCATCTGAGGAGCAGGAGAATCAACGTTTTGGGCATGAGCCCTTCATCAGAAATGTGGCAGGGGAGTGGGTGGGGGAATGGGTCTGAGGGATAAATAGGAGGGTGGGAGCAGGGCTGAAGGAAGGTAGCTGGGAAGGCGATAGGCAAATGCAGGTGGGGGATGATGGTGATAGGTCAGAGGGGAAGGTGGAACGGATAGGTGGGAAGGAAGATGGACAGGTAGGACAGGAGGAAGGATGCCTCATCTTCCTATATGGGACCCTCCAACCACATGACCTCAACGTCAATTTCACCAGTTTCCTCATCTCCCCTTCCCCCCTTCATCCAACTCAAAACCATCCTCTTGAACTGTCTTAACTGCCTATCTTCCTGCCTATCTTCCTTCCCACCTATCCACTCCACCCTCCTGCCAACCTTTCAGCATCACCCCCCACCTGCATCTGCCCATCGCCTTCCCAGCTATCTACCCCCCCCCCCCCCCCCCCACCCTCCTATTTATCTCTGAAGCTCCCTTCCCCCTCCTGAACATTCCTGATGAAGGGCTTATGACCAAAACATGGATTCTCCTGATCCAAGATATAGTAGTCTCATCACATCATTGTGGCACTTTTCTGACTCAGTCAGAAGATAGTTCACCATTTCAATACTGCATTTTGGACCACACCGATATCATTCATTGTACTGCTGCTGCCAGTCCACTTTGTGAACAGGGACAGGCACATAGCATCTGGGCAGGGAGAATCGCAAGGTTCCTAGTTTGCTTTTTTTAGAACTTACTCACTTTGTGCCTACTTGGATGCTCACAATATCCCTGCCTTTTAACACATTGAGAGGCACGGAGACATGGAGTTTTAACAGCATGGAAACAGGCCCTTCAGCCCATTATGTCCACAAGTCACCAAACATCCATCTATTCTAAGTTAATTTTTTTGCACTTGGGCCATAGTCTTGTATGCTGTGTCATTTCAAATTTTCATTTCAATACTTCTTAAATGCCTTGAGGGTATTCCTTACCTTAAAACTGTGCCCCCCACCCCCCCATTATTGATCCGTCTACTCAGGGAAAAGATTTCTCTCTATCTACCCTGCTTATATTGCTCAAAACATGGTACTGAAAATGTGTTGCTGGTTAAAGCGCAGCAGGTCAGGCAGCATCCAAGGAACAGGAAATTCGACGTTTCGGGCATAAGCCATGGTACACCTCATTCAACCTCCCCCTCAACCTTCACTGCTCTAATGAAAATAACTCAGACTTCATAGTCTCTCTTCATTGCTGAATCGCTCATTGTCAGGCAAATTCCTGGTGAATCTCTTCTGCATCCTCTCAAACGCAGTCATATCCTTCTTACACTGTAGCAACAAAAACTATACTCCAGCTGTGGCCTAACATTTTGTGCAGCTCCTTCATAACCTCCTTGGTCTTATGTTCAGAACATTCTCAGTATTTCTGTTGGCCTTTTAGCATAAATATAAACCAAAGCTGCTTGTCATATTTGCCAGCTGTGATCAGTCAGGGGATGGTAACGTTACTGTATGGCACCATGTTATGTCAATGTTGCACCTATAAGACATGCCTGTGGCTTACATGGCAAACACACAAAATGTATTTCAACCAAATTGCCATCTCTAAAACTTCCAAGGGGGAGCAGTCCTCAGTCAAGTCCAGATGGACTGTTGTCAATCAGGGAGTCTGCCACTGGAGATCAAGAGCATCATCCAATATCAGTCCAAGGATTGGACACAGTCAGTTGGGAGTTTGCAGCAATTGTGGTCAAGGGTTCCAGATCATTACAGTCCAAGTCAGGGATCTTGTGAATATTGCAAGTCTAGTATAACCAGTTCAGGGAGTAGCAATAAATCAGTCAGGGAGCTGAACAAGGATCAGTGAGGGTCTGGTCACTCATCAGTCTGTCTTTCCAATTCAGGCAGGAGGGTGGCCACAGTCAGTCCAGACATCTATTCACTGAAAGTCAAAGGGTCACCAGTAACCCTGTGGTGAGGATGGTGGGGAAATCAATTGTGGGGATTGGAGCCAACATGCAGAGATGATGACTGTGAAGGACCAATGAGAGACATTTCTTCATCAAGCTGTTGAGACATGATAGTAAAGTTCTCACCAGATTTTGCTCCTGATTCTCATTGAGTTAACATACTCACTGAGGTGAGTGTATCTGAGCTAGTGGTTTTTGGGGCTAGTGCTAGAAAAGGCCATGTCTGTGCATCCTCTGAAGGGCCTCTGTCTTCTTCTTCAGAGGTAGAAGTAGACTGATGTTCAGAGGAGCTGCTCTCTTCAAGGCAGAGACTGGGCAGACTCTGAAGGAGACAAGGAAGGGAATGAGTAGCGAAATGCAGGGCATATTGAGAGTAAATTCATTATGGATAGTACTTGACAATGAATCTTATTTGGTTGCTAGGACATGGAGGTCTTAGCATCTTCATACATCACAGTCCTCCTGCTGAGGCAAGGAGTCTGTCCTTATAGTGGATGAGGAGACAAATGCCAGCTGCCCCACCACCAACCATGGTCCTTCTGTCCTCTTGTAAGCCACCTGTTCCTACAATCAACCAAAAACAGTTTGATGGAATGCAAGGGTAGCTGACACAGCTGTACCAGCTAGTATAGGTATATGGGAAAGGTGGTGAGGTAGCCTGAGCAAGTCAGTGAGTAGGAATGGCAGAGGGAAGGAAGGGTTAGTAATCTGGGAGCATGGATTGGGTGAGAGCAATTTCCAGTAAGGTGTTGCGTGCAGTGGTCAAAGTGGTCATGGTAGCAGATGGGTGTAGTGGCAGAGCTAGGATGAGTGTGAGGTAGCAGAAAGAAGATAGGGACACTTTGCCTTGCAGAGCACAGAAGGCATTAACTTTCTGCCTATACTGGGCATTCTCCTGGATCATGGACACCGCAGGTGGTAACCTCAGACTAGGCTGGCAGGGTCTGGCTCATTCTGATAGTCCTGAGGGAAGTGTACAGCCTTCCTGTCCAGCATAACATCTGGGTCACTGTCAGCAAAGCAGAATATTAACATCCCTTTCTCAGCCATGTCCTTTAGAATTGTTTAGCAACTCATTGTGAAAAGCATAATTTGGTTTGCAACATTGGCCTGAATGCACAGCTGGCATTTAAATATGGCACCAGCAGTACGAATCCAAGCAGGTACTGGCATCAGAGAGTATGTCTATGGCTGATGAGCCCAGGATAGTGTGAGAGCAGCAATGTTGGGGCAAAATGCATGTACAATGATGTCAGCACAGAGAATTCTCTGAGATACATCATTGGAATTCATGGAGAGAAGTCCTCCATGATATTCTCTGAAATTTGATACTTAACTGATCTTTGATAAAATTCAGCCCAATGTCTGCAATGAAGCTGAGTCACTCTGCTTAATGATCATGGTGGATCCCGAACCAACTTAAATGCAACTCCTGCACTTGGTACAAGTTCAGCATCCATGCACAGGATGCTGTATCCACTCTGGTGACAAAATTTAAAGTCTTAAAACAGGGTCTCTTATTAAATTTGACCTGTGCTTACAAAAGAGGTTATATTTTTGCAACCGTTTAAGTTCAGACATTTATGGGTTTCTTTACTTGAAGAATGTTAAGAAACGAAAGCTTTGTGACTCTTGTAAGGAAAATACAGACATTCCTATATGTGACAATATGTACTACTTAAACATCATGGTGTTTGATTTTTGGCAGTTATTTAGTTGTTAAAGTTTTACTGAACAGGACACAAGTTCTTGTTGCTGAACTTCAGAATCCACTGAAACTATATGATAGTTTTATGAAAGAGGAAGTGCAGATTAAAAGGTGCCAAAGCAAGTACAGCAATTATTTGGACAACCTGTGGCAATTTTTTGAATCTGCACAGTTCTTCCATATTAATTGCATTGATCGTTGTACCAGGAGATTACATAATACACTAGCATTTATATTAATTAGGCTTACCGACTTAAAAACAAACTTGAAATGAAATCCATATCTGAAATGGTATCAATGAAAGGAGTAGGCAATCTGAGATGTTTGTCTGGCTGATACTTCTTGTATAACTTAAACAGAAAATTCCTGAGTTTCATACATTTTGAAAATATGGATTATTGCCCAAAAATTAGGATTAGAATAGTTGGGATCCACTTCAGTTGTTCATGTAGACAGAGAAATCGTGATAAATTGGTGTTTATCAAGTAAACAAGATTTGGAGATGCCAGTGTTGGACTGGGGTGTACAAAGTTGTGACAACCACCTGATGTAGGAGCAGCGCCCCGAAAGCTCGTGCTTCCAATTTAAACCTGTTGGACTATAACCTGGTGTTGCGTGATTTTTTTTTACTCAAGTAAACCATTTGCTGTCATTATCCATGCTCTTCATGTCAGCGCACCTCATACGAATGTCAGAAAACATCTTCATAAGCCCTCTGTACAAACGAAGGGGTATACTGTGACTGTAATCAGCTTTATTCTAGCCTTTTATTACCTGTCACTGCTACACTATCTTCCCCAGTAATTCCCCACTAATCTTGCCTAATCACGACAACACACTTCACTCCACCTCGTTTTGTGAGATGGCATTGAAAAGTTATTGGGGTAGGTAGGTGAGAATGTGAATTTGAGGTTACAATCAGATTACCCATGACCTTATTAAATGGTGGAGCAGTTTCAAGGGGCTAAATGGCATCTTCCAGTTCCTGATTTGTATATTTACATGAATCACCCTAAGGCTACTCTCAATCATTAGCAAAGTGCTATCAAGTAGCAATTTCAAATGAATAACCCAAACACTGATGCTTGGCTTGAGTTCCACAAGAGCCAATCAGCTCCTGACCTTATTTTGGCCTTGGTCCAAACATGGACTACAGACTTAAAATGCTGAGGTGACATGAGTGTGACTGATTTTAACACCAAGGCAGTATTTGGCTATCTATGGTATCAGGGAGCCCCAGCAAAACCAACATAAATGGAAATCAGGGAGCACAGTCTCCACCGGGTGGTGTCATCTCTAGCACAAAGCAAAACAGTTGCCATTGTTGGAGTTCAATCATCTCAGTCCACGGACATCTTTGTAAGAGTTCCTCCGGGCAAAATGCTATGCACAATCACCTTCAGCTACTTCATCAATGACTTTCCTCCATCATAAAGTCATAAGTGGACATGTTCAGCATGCAATTATCAATGTTCAGCACCATGTGTTATGCCTTAGATACTGAAGTGGTTCAAGTTCAAATGCAGTAAGACTTGGATAATATCCAGATTTGAGCTGATAAATGACAAGTAACATTCACACTACACAAGTGCCAAGCAATGGCTGTCTCAAATTAGAGACAATCTATCAGACCTTTGCATTTAATGGCATCACTATTGCTGAATCCTCCACTATCAACTTGGGTTACCATTGACGAGAAACTGAACTGACCTAGCCACATAAATACTGTGGCTATATCAACAATCAATAACATGGTAATTATTAGATTTTTAAATCCAGTTTTTTTTAAATGAAAATCCAACATCTGTAAATTTGGGATTTGAATCAGGTTTCCCAGAGTATGAACTGGATCTCTGAGTCACTCGTCCAAATATGTTGGCAAATATCTCAGTGTAAAAACAATCGGCAATAATAATTGAGCTCTTGGAGTACACAAATATCAGCTGGGATATGAATAATGTGAAAAGCACAATGCTGATAAACAACATTCAAGAAAAGCCATCGCTTAGCATGCCCAATGAAAGGAGGCAGAATTCTCAATTTAGACTTAGAAAATGAAGCCAGGCAAGTTGGTGAAGTTGCAGGGGGTGACCATTTTAAAGACCCTGACTGTCTTACAGTTAGATTTGACTATTTGTAGAAAAGAACAAAGATAGAACAGGAGTAAAAGTTCGAAATTGGAGGAAGACAAATTTGATGAAGTTTGAACGGTGATCAGGTGAAGATGGGTTGGATATAGCAACTTGAAGGAAAATCAGTGTCAAATCTGTAGGAGCCATTCAAAAGTGAGATTCTCTCGACTCAGTGTTGACATGTCCCCATAAGGAAACAGGGGAAAAAAAATGGCAGAGTAGACAAGCAGGAAGCTGGAATAGCACAACAAGTCAGGCAACATCAGGAGCTAGAAAAATAAGAAGAATTATACCCAAAACATCATTTCTCCAACTCCTAATGCTGTGTGGCTTGCTGTGTTCTTCCATCCTCCTGCTTGTCCCATAAGAAAACAAGCTGATACTGCCAAATCTGGACCCCACTGTTTATCTACAAACAGGCAGAGGAGAATAAAGCAGAAAAAGAAAGATAATGACAGTCACAATTTACTTAAAATATAAAAAAACCTAGAGGAGTACAGAAAATATTGAGGAGGAGTAAAACAGGAAATTAGAAAATAGTAGCTGAGAAGGTCCAGGGAAACCCCAAGTTGCTTTTTTAGCACATTAGACAATCACTGTGGAAAGGTTTGAGCCTTTCAGTGGTGTAGAGAGTAACTTACACATGAATGCAGAAGAAATAGGCAGGGTTCTTAGTGAGTACTTTTCTCTGATTTTACAATGGAGAGGGATAATGTAGGCATTCTAGTTAAGGAGCAGGAGTGTGCTATATTGGATATAGTAACCATCATGCAGCAAGAAATACTAAAGGAACATACATCCTTGAAGGTAGATAAGTCATCAGGGTCAGACAGATTGTATCCCAGGCTGGTAAAAGAAGTTGGGGAGGATGTCATGAATGCTCTGTAGATTCTTTTCCAGATAAAGCAATATACCAGAGGATTGGAGACCTGCAGACATCGTACCATGATTTAAAAAGGGTACACTGGACAAGCCAAATAATTGCAGGACAGTCAGTCTGATTTTGGTGATAGGCAAATAATTAGAATCAGCACTGAGAGACAGAATAAACTGTCACTTATAAAGGAGTGGATTAATCAGGCATAGTTAACATAGTTTTGTTAAGGAAAACTCATGTCTAACTAACTTGGGTGTTTTGAGGAGCTAACAAAGAAGATCGATGAGGCTGGTGCATTGGGTGTTGATAACATGGATTTAATAAGGCATTTGGCAAGGCTCCCTTGGAAATTGATTAGAAGTAAAGCCTTTGTTTTATAGCAGTATGAATCATAGAATCCCAACAGTGTGGAAACAGGCCCTTCGGCCCAACAAGTTCACATCGACCCTCCGAAGTGTAACCTACCCAGATCCATTCCCCTAACCTATTATCCTATATTTACTTCTGACTAATACACCTAACCAACACAGCCCTGAATATTATGGGAAATTTAGCATGGCCATTCACCTAACCTGCAAATCTTTGGATTGTGGAAGGAAGCCGGAGTACCCAGAGGAAACTCACACACGGGGAGAATATGCAAACTCCACACAGTTGCCTGAGGCTGAAATCGAACCCAGGCTCCTGGCGCTGTGAGGCAGCAGTGCTAACCACTGAGCCACTATGCCGCCACAGTATGTTGCAAGTTCAATGCAAAATTGGCTCAATGACAAGAAACAAAGCATAATGGCAGCTGAATGATTTTGTGAATGATAAGTTGTTTTCAGGGGCAGTACACAGGACTCAAGTTAAGATCCTTTGCTATTTGTTATGTGTTTTAATGATTCCAAATTAAATGTGCAAGGTAAGATCTTGAAATTTGTAGGTGATACAAATATTGGCTCGGGAACTGATAATGAAAAAGACAGCTCTCGACTTCAGAATAATAGCAATGGCTTTGTTGAGTTGGTGGAAAAGTAGCAAAAGGAATTCAATCTGGAGAAGTGTGAGGTTATGTCTTTGGGGAAAACAAACGAAGCAAGGGGATGTTCAATAAATTGCAGGGTATTGAGAGGAGTAGAGGAATTGCGAGACCTTGGAGAGCATTCTGTAGGTCCCTGAAGGTGAGAGGACAGGTTGGCAAGGTGGTAAAGAAGGCTTATGGGATACTTTGCTCATTCAACATGGTATTGAATACAAGATGGGTTTTTTTATTCACTCGTGGGATGTGAGCATCGCTGACTGGGCCAGCATTTTATTACCCGCCCCTAGTTGCCCTTGAGATGGTAATGGTGGTGTAATGTTGGAACTCTATAAACCAGGCTTTGGTCTAAGTTGTATATTTCTTGTCCCATGTTACAGGAAAGTCGTAACAGCTGTGAAAAAAGTTAAAAGGCACTCAACAGCAGGTTAGAGTCCAACAGGTTTGGAAAAGTACAAGCTTTGACTGTACTGTAACTAGCTACCTGACGAAGGAGCAGTACTTCTTCCAAATAAACCTGTTGGACTATAACCTGGTGTGTTGTGAATTTTAACATTGTTCACGCCAGTCCAAAACTGACCATTCCACATCATAATTGCTGTGGAGAGAGCAAAGAGGAGGTTTTTTTGTCAATTTTGCTTGACCATTAAAATTGTAGCTGCAAGGAAATATTGGATAGGCTAGGGTTTTTTTTTAAGAACAGAGGAGGTTCACGTGTGCTTAATTCAGATAAACAAAATTATGAGGACCCTGGGAAAGGGAAAGCCTGGGAAACTGAGAGTTGACTGGAAGGTTTGATTACCCGAGCAAATAGGTCGATTACCACAGTCAAAGATTTAGGGTGGTCAAAGCAAAACTACTGCAGATGCTCGAAATATGAAACTAATAAATAAATTCAGGGTGAACTCAACATATCTGGCTGTTTCTGTGACGAGAGATACAGTATTTATAATTCAGTATTTATGATTCAGAATTAAATGCACAAAGCGTAATTTCGAAGTCGACAGATAACAAAAAAAATGACAGGTTGATGATGGAAAGGATAGCTGTCAATTCTGGAATGATATTAATGGTTTGGTTGAGTGGGGAAGAAGTGGCAAATGGAATTCAATCTGTTGAAGTTATGACTATACCAGACTCTAAATCTTAACTCTGTTACTCTCTCCACTGAGTCTCTCCAGCATTTGCTGTGCTTGTTACAATTTCAAGTGATTAGTAGAAGTACTGGAGGCATGGTCAAAAACATTTTCACCCAGAGGGTAGGGGTGGCTGGAAGTTGCTATCCGATATGGTGGTTTCAATCAAGTTAAAAGGTACCTGGATCTAAACATGCTGTACCTTGCAGGGCTATGGACCGTGTACTCAAAGGTGGGAATAGAATGGTTGACTCATTTTTTTTTTATTCGGCTGGAACAATCACTATAAGCTGAATGACCTCTTTCTGTGGTTTAACTTTCTTCTATTTTTATCTTGTCACCAATCTTAAATTTCAAGATGCATGGCAAAACCATGTGAAGATTAAGGAACTAGTTTTGAGCTCAGATTGAATTAGATAGCATTCCAAAAATGGTGCACTTTAGTCATTTTGCTTTTGATACCAATCTAAATTCGAACTTAGTTTAAAAATCTACCGAGATGCTTTTGTCCTCTGGCATTTGGAGTCCATGAGGATCCTGCTAAAATGTGCTCCACTTGCATTAAAGCAGAAAGAGACTCATTCATCGAAACAGATGGCTCATCAAATTTCTTTTCCTACAGGAAGTGTATCCATCGTCTTATTCTTTGAGCTGACTATCAAGTCATTGGGCATGGAGGTAAATTCCCATACTTTGGGTTTCTCCTCCCAGAGAGGATAGATGTTGACAATGAAATTCAATGTTGCCTGCAGTGTACCAGCACAGCATTTTGCAGTGTGTTTAATAACCAATACCTTAACCCAATACTAAGCCCAGGATCCAGAGAACAGCAACATGAAAGATACTGCAAATCTCTCGAAAACTGAGAAATAGCACCAGTAATGGTTCCACAAAATCCTACAAATTCAGTGGTAGTAATGATAGGTACTCCAATATCTATGTACCTTCTCAAGCCAATATTCCCAACATTGAAGGTTATGCTACTTATTCTGGTCATAATAAGGAATTTATAACATTGACAGGTCAATCTAACCTAGTGAAATGTGTGTTCTGTGGGATGTGGAAGGGCATGGAGTAGGTGACCCTGACCAGCAAATATGCAAGAAGTATCAGTGGCTACACAAGATTGAGCTCTGGGTTAAGGAACTTAGGGTGGTAACTGGAGTGACTGCTGTGCATCAGTGGCCTACACAATGCCCTTGTTATAAGCTTCCTCAGCTAGCTCACCCATACCTTCTTGGTGACAGCAGCAGGTTTCATTCTCCCATCTGCTCGTGACTACATCTATCAGTAATTGCAGCAATGTATCATTGAATCACAGTCCTGCTTTGCTACATGTCCACCATTTGTCCTGAACACCTCCAATTTCAATTGTACAATATCTCTTTAACTACTGTTGAGATTTTGACATGCAGTTATGCATCACACTCACTGTCCAGCTTGAAAAAACAATACCCCAATGTCAAATTGCTGGATTTCTCTCACTTAATACCACAACACAACCCATTTCAAGTCACGAACATAGTCTCTAAAAGCTTTTTACATGAGAGGATAATCAACTTTGATATTTTTCACACAGATTTGACAAACAGGAGATCATGTTAACAAAAATCCCCACCAGTTATAGTGCTTTTTGTGTATGAAATGCATGTTGAGACAAAAAAAAAAGTCCTGTTGACTGAAGGTTCGGAGACAGGAGTGCACCTTCACAGCCATTGGGGAGCACAAAATCAGAACTGCAAAGGCATTAAGTGACTTGGTGTCAGTTTAATTTGGGAGAAAGATGATTTTATTCTGCCCTTTGTTAATACAGTGGAATGCTTGAACTTTGATATATTCTTTGTACAGTTCTTTTTTAAACATTAAAATCTGCACAAGTTCATGAATCACAAAACAATGCTTGTTCTGTTAACTCCCTAAGATTCAATGTTTGGGAACAAAGTTCTCATTTGAGGGGACCTCTGAACTAATGCTGAAGAATGATTTTCGACAAACTTTCAACTTCCAATTTTACCATTGCCACTCACGACAACTTAATAATCGTGTTTATTCAGTTAGGATTTTTATTACCATTTAGCAGGAAGGATTTCAAACTGGAAATGTTTCTACAGAGACAGTTGACTTCTTTCACCAGTGCAAAGAACTATGTTTGCAACAATCTCCCTGCATGTTACAGAACTGCATTTAAAAAGCTGATGATTATTTTGACGATCTCTGATGTGAACTCTGGAATTTATCAGTCTATAAGATTCAACATTGCATGAGAATGTTGGTTTTGGAAACCATTCGTAGGAACAGCTCTTCATTGATTGGAAATCTCATTCAATGTTCAGTTGATCAAAAGTTAAGTTGTGGAAGTTTGCATGGCTGTATCATCTGTACGACTAGATTCAGATTGCAAATCGACTGTATTCATTGACAATGAGAGAATTCTAGACGTTCACATTCTTCACGCTGTCGAAAGAATCAAAGCATAGAAAATGAAAAGCTACTGAAGGGAATGTTTCAAGCTATGAAAACAGTAATTTCATTGTTCACTTTTTTGATCACTTGGGTCTATTTGTGAATATTTTCTTTCATGACAAAACAGCAATACCATAATCCTTGATTCTTGTCTAATAGATATGAGCTTCACTTACTCTAAGCCATTTTGAAGCTTATTTTTAGAACTTAGAAAGGCGCAGTACAGGGCCTTTGGCCCTCAATGTTATGCTAACTTGTGAAACCAATCTGAAGTCAATCTAACCTGCAGTATTCCATTATCATCCATATGTTTATCCAACGACCATCTAAATGCCCTTAAAGTTGGCGAGTGTGCTATTGTTGCAGACAGGGCATTCCACACCCTTACTACTCTCTGAGCAAAGAAACTACCTCTGACCTCTTTCCTACATTTGACTCCCCTCAATTTAAAGTTATGTTCCCTTGTGCTAGCCATCATCATCTGAGGAAAAAGGCTCTCACTGTCCGCCCAATCTAATCCTCTGATCATCTTATATGTCTCTATTAAATCACCTGTCAACCTTCTTCTCTCTAAAGAAAAACAGCCTCAACTCCCTCAGCCTTTCCTCATAAGACTTTCCCTCAGTGTACCAGGCAACATTCTGGTAAATCTCCTCTGCACACTTGCCAATGCTTCCACATTCTTCCAAAAATGTGCTGAGCAGAACTGTACGCAGTACTCCAAGTATGGCCTCAACAGAGTTTTGTACGGCTGCAAAATGACCTCATGGCTCCAAAATTCAATCCTTCTACCTACTAATGAATGCTAACACAACATATGCCTTCTTAACAACCCTAACAACCTGGGTGGCAACTATCAGGGATCAATGTACATGGAGACCGAGATGGACTCAGGCAGCTGAGGAAATTTGGCATGACCGTGAATACCCTTGCCAGCTTTTAGTGGTGTGCCATTGAGAGCATTCTGTCTGGATGTATCACTACCTGGTATGGCAACTGTACCATTCAAGATCAGAGACAGTTACAGAAAGTGGTGAACTCAGCCTGGACAATCACAAAGGCCACCCTCCCAGTTATAGAATCCATCTACCAGGCATGCCGTCAAGGAAAGGCCACCAGGATTCTCAAAGATCCATCCCACCCTGGCAATGTTTTTCTATAACCTCTACCAATAGGGAGAAGGTACAGAAGCCTGAACACATGCACCAGCCGTTTTCAAATGAGTTTCTACCCTATTGTTGTCCGAAAAATGAATAGACTCACAAATTCTTAACATTCATCTGAACCTGTGTTTTTGTTTTTGCTGCTGTTTACCTACTATTTATTTATCTGTGCTCCTTAACTATGTGATCTGCCTGTATTGCTCGCAAGACAAAGCTGTTCACTGTGCTTCAGTACATGTGACAATAAATTCAATTCAATTCAATCATCTCTCTGGTCATCCACACTGCCAAGAGTCTTACCATTAGCCCGGTACTCCGTATTCCTTCCAAAATGAATTCACTCCTTCCAAAGTGAATTACCTCACACTTGATCACATTAAACTCCATTTGCCACCTGCAGCTTATCTATATCCCTCTGTAACCTGCAATATCCTTCAGCACGATCCACAACTCCACCAACCTTACTGACATCCACAGATTTACTAACCCATCCTTCTACACCCTTATCTAGGTCATTTATGAAAATGACAAACAGCAGTGGTCCCAAAACAGATCCTTGTGGTACACCACTAATAACTAAAATCCAGGATGAACAACCCCCATTAACCACCACTCTCTGTCTTCTTTCAGCTAATCAATTTCTGATCCAAACCGTTAAATCACCCTCAATCCCAGACCTCCATATTTTCTGAAATAGCCTACCATGGGAAACTTTATCAAACGCTTCACTGAAATCCACATACAGCACATCAACCACTTTACCCTCACTCACCTGTTTGGTCACCTTCTCAAAGAACTCAATAAGGTTTGTGTGGCACGACCTACCCTTCACAAAAACATGTTGACTATTCCTAATCAAATTATTCCTTTCTACAAATCTTATCTCTTATAACCCTTTCCAACACATTACCCACAACCGAAGTAAGGCTCACTGGTCTATAATTACCAGGGTTGACCCTGCTCCCCTTCTTGAACAAGGAAACGGAATTTGCCATCCTCCAGTCTTCTGGCACTATTCCTGTAGACAATGATGACATAAAGATCAAAGCTAAAGGTTCTGCAATCTCCTCCCTGGCTTCCCAGAGAATCCCAAGGATCAATCCCATCCGGCCCAGGAGATTTAGCTATTTTCACAGTCTCAAGAATTGCTAACACCTCCTCCTTATGAACTTCAATCCTGTTTAGTCTAATAGTCTGTATTTCAGTATTCTCCTCAACAACATCGTCCTTTTCCAGTGTGAGTACTGATGAAAAATATTCATTTAGCGCCTCTCCTATCTCCTTGGTCTCCATGCACAACATCCTACAAATGTCCTTGACTGGCCCTAATCTTACTCTAGACATTCTTTTTTTCTTGACGTACTAGAAGCATTAGGTTCTCCTTGATCCTACCTGCCAAAGACTTCTCATGTCCCCTCCTGGCTCTTCTTAGGTCCTTCCTGGCTAACTTGTAACTCTCAAATGCCCTAACTGAGCCTTCACGTCTCATCCTCACATCAGCCTCCTTTTTTCTCTTGACAAGAGATTCAACTTCTTTAGTAAACCACAGCTCCCTGCTCGATCACTTCCTCCCTGCCTGACAGGTACATACTTATCAAGGAAAAACAGTAGCTGTTATAGAGTCATAGAGATGTACAGCACAGAAACAGACTCTTCGGTCCAACTGGTCCATACCAACTAGATATTCCAACCCAATCTAATCCCACCTGCCAGCATCCGGCCCATATCCCTCCAAACCCTTCCTATTCATGTACCCATCCAGATGCCTTTTAAATGTTGCAATTGTACTAGCTTCCACCACTTCCTCTGGCAGCTCATTCCACATACATACCAACATCTGCGTGAAAAAGTTGCCCCTTTGGTCTCTTTTATATCTTTCCCTCTCACCCTAAACCTATGCCCTCTAGTTCTGGACTCCACCACCCCAGGAAAGAGACTTTGTCTATTTATCTTATCCATACCCCTCATGATTTTATAAACCTCTATAAGGTCATCTCCCCAGCCTCTGACGCTCCAACGAAAACAGCTCTAGCCTATTCAACCTCTCCCTATAGCTCAAATCCTCTAATCCTGGCAACATCCTTGTAAATCATTTCTGGACCCTTTCAAGTTTCACAACATCTTTATGATAGAAAGGAGACCAGAATTGCATGCAATATTCCAACAGTGGCCTAACCAATGTCCTGTAAAGCCGCAACACAACCTCCCAACTCCTGTACTCAATACTTCGACCAATAAAAGAAAGCATACCAAATGCCTTCTTAATTATGCTATCAACCTGCGACTCCACTTTCAAGGAGCTATGAACCTGCACTCTAAGGTCTCTTTGTTCAGCTACACTCCTTAGTCCCCTGCAGTTTCCTCCCCTATGCTATGCATCCTAAATCTTGCCTAATCACATCATAATTGCCTTTCCTCCAGCTATAACTCTTGCCTGCAGTACATACCTATCCCTTTCCATCACTAAAGTAAACCTAACCGAATTATGGTCACTATCACCGAAGTGCTCACCTACCTCCAAATCTAACACCTGAGTGGGTTCATTAGCCAGTACCAAATCCAATGTGTCCTCGCTTCTTGTTGGCCTATCCACATGCAGGAAACCTTCCTGCACACATTGGACAAAAACTGATCCATCTAAAGTACTCAAGCTACAGTATTTCCTTTGGAAAGTTGAAGCCCCCATAACAACTACCCCATTACTTTTACTCCTATTCAGAATTATCTTTGCAATCCTTTCCTCTATATCTCTGGAACTATTCAGAGGCCTATAGAAAATACTCAATAGAGTGATCTCTCCTTTCCTGTTTCTAACCTCAGCGCACACTCCCTCAGTAGACAAGTCCTCATCAAACATCCTTTCTGCCATTGTAATGCTGTCCTTGACTAACAATGCCACACCTCCCGCTCTTTTACCACCTTCCCTGTTCTTACTGAAGCATCTAAACCCCAGAACCTGCCACAACCATTCCTGTCCCTGCTCTATCCATGTCTCACAATATCAAAATCGCAGATGCCAACCCATGCTGCAAGTTCACCCACCATATTCTGGATGCTCCTGGTGTTGAAGTAGACAGACTTCAAACCATCTTCCTGCCTGCCAATCCACTCCTGCGACCTTGATACTTTATTCATGACCTCACTACTCTCAACCTCCTGAGCACTGCAGCTACAATTTCAGTTCCCATCCCCCTCCTGAATTAGTTTCAACCCTTCCGATGAACATTAGCAAATTTCCACCCCAGAATGTTGGTATCCCTTTGGTTCAGGTGTAGACCATCCTGTTTGTAGAAGTCCCACCTACCCCAGAATGAGCCCCAATTATCCATGTATCTAAATTCCTCCCTCCTGCACCAGCCCTGTAAACACATGTTCAACTCCTCTCTCTCCCTATTCCTTGGCTCCCTAGCACGTGACACAGGTTACAACTATTTGTTCTAGCTCTAAGCTTCCACCCTAGCTCCCTGAATTTTTCCCTTAAATCCCCATCCCTTTTCCTACCTATGTTGTTAGTGCCTATGTGGACCACAACTTGGGGCTGCTCCCCCTCTCCCTTAAGGCTCCTGAAAACACAATCCAAGCCATCATGAACCATGACACCTGGGAGTCAACACATGAACCGTGAGTCTCTCTCATTCCCATAGAACCTCTTATCTGTCCCCCGAACGATGGAGTCTCCAATGACTAATGCTCAGCTCATCTCCCCCCTTCTCTTCTGAGCATCAGGGACAGACTCTGTGCCAGAGATCTGCGCCCCATTGCTTTTCCCTGATAAGTCACCCCCCCTCCCCCACAGTATCCAAAATGGTATACTTGTTATTGAGGGGAATGGCCACAGGGGATCCTGCATTGCCTGCCGGTTCCTTTTTCACCCCCTGACTGTAGCCCATCTGCCCTTTTCTTTTATCTGAGGTGTGACTACCTCCCTGTAACTCCTCTCATTTACCCCCTCCACCTCCCGAATGATCCACAGTTCATCCAGCTCCAGTTCCCTAACACGGTTTCCGAAGAGCAGGAGTTGGGTACACTAGTGGGGACACTAGTGATGACCACTGCCTCCCACATTCTACCCTAAATATATTACCCTATCCACCTAGCCATCCCATGTCCCCTCCTGTATTGCCTATACATGAGGTAAGCTTTTCAATGCTTAATTTACCTTCCTAGCAGCCCCCTGGTCCAGCACCAGAATCAAGCTAATGATGTTTATGATTACAATTTGGATGAGAATTTAGGCGGCATGGTTTGTAAATTTGTGGATGCAACCAAACTTTGTGGTATAGTTGTCAGTGAAGGTTACCCAAGATTACAAACAGACCTTGATCAATTCAGCCAAAAGGCCAAGAAGTTGCAGTTGGAGAATAGGCTGGACCTATTTTCACTGAAGCGTAGAAGGTTGAGGGGTGACCTTACAGATATTTTTAAAACCATGAGGGGCATACATAAGGTATGTGCAGGTTAGGTGAATTGGCCATGCTAAATTGCCCATATGTGCATTAGTCAGAGGGAAATGGGTCTGGGTGCGTTACTCTTCGGAGGGTCGGTGTGCACTGGTTGGGCTGAAGAGCCTGTTTCCACACTGTAGGGAATCTAATCTAACCTAAAATTCTCCAGATTCTACAACAGTCACAACATATCTGAAGTTAGCAAAACTAACAGTGCAATTCAATGAAGGAGGGAGAATGAGATCAAGGGACTACAAGCCAGTTAGCCTGCAACCTGTATCAGGAAAATGTTAGAACTTTTTATTCAAGAAGTTTTAACAATGCACATAGAATGTCAAAGCATAAGCTGACAGAGTCAACATGGTTTTTTGAAAAGGAGATAACGAACATTCATTACAGTTTTAAGTTGTAACTGGTGGGATGGACAAAGGGATGTCTTTGGTACAGTATATTTGGATTTCAAATAGACATTTAAAAGGTACTCATACCAAATGTTAATCAAACATAGACTGGGACTATCATAGTGTTAGGGGCTGGATGGTGAGGAATTTGTTAAATGAGTTCCAGAAAACTTACTTTATCAATATGTAGAAGTACCTGCTAGAGAAAGAGCAAACTGTAAATTGTTTTGTTAACCATGGTTAATTCACTTTTGCCTTTGGTTGGTTTTGCCGAAGGGAACATTTATCTGTTGTAGTATTTTTCAAATGCCAGCCATTAAATATCAAAGTCAAATATTTTGGTGTATTATCCTATCATTATCAATTTACCCTCCACCTTCATCATTTCTTTCCTTCAGATTTAAGACATTAGTTTCATAATGATGCATTTTTCATTCAAATTTAAAGTCACATTTTATCCTATTATGGCTATTATTTCCCAAAGACTCTTTCCCACAAGGTTATTAATATCCCTTCCCCATTGCACAACTTGACTGAATCAATTTTTCTGCTTGCATGGGTTATTGATTCCTTTCCTACCAGCAAAAGTGGGAACAGCCAAAGGTGGCGAGGGATATCCACATCCGGCTCCCACCAAACTTTTGTAAAGGCCTCCGGATTCGACCTAAGTCCGTGGAAATCCACACCTACATTGCTGGTACAAATAGATGAGGAATGGATTGTTATACTAGAGATAACAATCCCAGCTGATCGGAACACTAAAGTGATAAATGATGTAGGAAAATATTCTTTGTGTAGCCAAGAGATCATTTTGGCTTCATATTTCACAAAAAGGTACATTGTTATGCAAAGAATATTTAAAAGCGCTGAGCCACCATTCACCTTATTGAAATAAATTTTTTTGTGATTTTACTGGAACGGTGTCATCTGTTCATATGAAAATTGGGCTGGCAAAGATGTGTGTTAAAAATGTTTCTTGTCTCTGTTCTTTGCTGTCTATAGGTGTTTCATTCCAAATATCTATGCAGCTCTTGCCACAGCAGTTCTGACACCCTTGCTGTGCCTTGTGGGAGTCTTTGTCATTTTTATATACGTCTATCAGCTCATTCAACAATGGAAGTCATATGACGATGTCTTCAGAGGAAACGCTAATAGCACAGGTAAGGACAGCATGAATATTATTGTTTGAATGAGTTACAACAGTCATAATAATTTCAGTATTATTTTCAACTAGATTTTTTCAGTAAAGCTCAATTTTGTCTTTGTCCTTATGATAAAATAAAACTATTCCATGCAGAAAGGATGAAAATTCTTCAATGCATTTAAATCTTTCTTAATGAGATATTCAGCCCTACTTTTATATTTCTGTTCTTTGCTTTGTATAAGCTGACAACTAAAATATTAGTAACCCAGAATGCTGAAGTATGATTGATCTATTTTTTACAAAAATAATCTGAACATTTTGTCTTGAACTATTTGTTTTCTGCAAAATTATTGGCAAGTATACATATATATTACAACTACTTCACTTGCTGTTAATCTCCTGTTGTGTGGAAGGTAGTCAGTGCCAAGTTGGAGTTATGAGCTTCATAATATAATAATTATAAATAAATTATTATGTTTCACAAATCAGCAAAGCTATTTTATTGCAAAAGTGCAAATCTGATACCAAGTTAAAATTTTATTGATTTTTGTTGGTGTAGAAAGAGTATCTGAGTCAATGGGTTCGAATCATTTTTATTGTGTTTCAGACATGAATTTTAATCAATGTCATTCAAGTTTGTTGTTGTTGTTCTAGTTATTGAATATTGTTCGTGAACTCACAATGTCCCAAAGTATCATCCAATTAAATACTTGTTATGGAAGAAAGGGCAGTCTCAGATTATGCACCATAAAATCCCAATATAATCATGGCTAGTTTGTTTGTTTCAAGTTTTTTTCCCCAAAGGATTGCTGTTATTCATCGCATCAGATTGAACATTTATGCTGTTCAGCTCTTCTCTATCACTGGTTGCTCTGAATCAAATACCTGAATGTTGCCTTGCAGCCTGTATATACTAACTTACAAGTGATTGATCCTGAATGACCACTCAAATGCTGTTAGTAGATTCCATTACAATTTAAAAGATTTCAGAGAGCAACTTAAGCTGGAAGTACTCCCTCTCTCTCCCTTCAGTATAGGATGGCCTCTTAATGATTGGATTTGATTTGATTTGATTTATTGTTGTCAGATGTACCAAGATACAATGAAAAGTGTTTTGCATGCTCTACAGGCAGATCGTACCATACAAATTGCATTAGGTAGCAGAACAGGGTGCAGAATACAGTGTTACAGCCATAGAGAAAATGCAGAGAGAGAAATCTCAGAATTAACATTTGAGAGGTCAGTTCAAAACTAGCTGGGGAGAAGCTGTTCTTGAATCTGTTCATACATGTATTCAAACTTTTATATCTTCTGCCTGACAGAAGATGGCGTTAAAGAGTATAACCCGGAGTGGGAGTGGGCTTTGGTTATGTTGGTTGCTCTCCTGAGGTAACAGAAAGTATAAGGAGAGGCAATGGATGGAAGACTGGTTTGCATGATGAACTGGGCTATGTTCACAACTCCCTCTGCTTTTGTGCAGTGTTGGTTGGACAGAGCAGTTGAATACCACACTGTGATGCATCCAGAAAGGATGCTTACTGTGGTGTATCTATAAAAATTGATAAGTGTCTTTGTGGACATGTTGAATTTCCTTAGGTTCCTGAGGAGGTAGAGGCATTGTTGTGCTTTCTTGATCGTCGTGTTGATAAGGTGGACCAGGACACATCAGTGATCATCACCCTGGAAGGGTTAGGATCCAGATTTGACTCAGACCTTGATGCAAACAGGGTCATGCCCTCCATTCCACTTCCTGAAGTCAATGACCAGCCCCTTTGTTTTGATGACACTGAAAGAGAGATTGTTCTCTTTACAGCATGTGCTAAGTACTCCATCTCTTTACTGAATTCTATCTTGTCGTTGTTTGTGATGTATCCGACAATGATGGTGTTGTCAGCAAACTTGTAAATGGCATTTGGAAACCCACCTACCATGCTTAATTAGACAATGAGTTCACCCTCAGATTTCTCAGGGTGAACTCTGAAATTGGCTTGTTCAGCAAAATTTGATGTTGGGTTATTGCTCCTGGTGTGTGGAAGGGTTAGGATCCAGATTTGACTCAGACCTTGATATCCTGACCTAAAATATAAATTTCTGCCACTGACAGCTAAATCTTAAGGATGCGCAGATTACAAAGGACCACATTTGACCTCAGTGTCTTAACATGAAATCTTTGCATTTACTGATCATTCATGCTCTGTAGTCCACTTCATGCATTCTCCTCAAACTAACTAAATACCCCATGGTAGATACATTATTGCATCAAATGTGTAGAGCGTTTATTATGGAGTTCTGTAAGTTGTTGGCCATCAAAAGCAGATTAGTCTGATTCCTGAAGATTAATTTAACAATGTCCTTCCCTCGATCAGAAGTAGGGCTGTTTGCTAATGAGCAAACTGAGCACCATTGATGATTCCTGAGATACTGGTGCAATTCATATCCAAATATAGCAAGATCAGGTCTTGGTCAGGCTTAGGATGACAAGTGACAACATTCATGCCACCTAAGTGCCAGGCAGCGACCATCCCCAACAAGGGAGAAGGTTGTGATTACACCTTGATCATCACTGAATCCCCTTTATCAACATTATAGTGATTACCATTGACCAAGAACTGAATTGGACCAACCACATAAACATTGTGATTAAAAGAACAGGTCAGAGTCAAGGTATTGTGTAATGACTTTCCTCAAGGCACAAGTCAGGACTGTCTTGGAAAATTCTTGTGATGATGGAAGCATTCTAAAATGCTTGTGGACATACTGAACTTTAAGTTACAATGTGTGTTTTTGTCTTGAAATACATTAAAAGAAATCTTGACATACAAACAAAAGGTGACTGCAGATGTAAACTCAGTGTCAGTTTGGAGGGCAAGACACTGGAATATCACACTTGACAAGGTGTCAATGAACACAATTAATGTGACAACCACCTGATGAAGGAGCAGCACTCCAAAACTAGTGCTTCCAAATAAACTTGTTGGACTATAACCTGATGTTGTGTGATTTTTGTACACCCAATTCAACACCGGCACCTCCAAATCAAAACTGTAATCTCCTAGAGTTATCTCAGACTATGAATGTAATGGGAGAAAAGTCAGCAGCCTGGGTGAGATACATTCTTTCTGTTTTCTCTGTTCAGGATTACACAATAACAGGGTTAAATACCAGCTCAACCCTTGTCAATGTGTTCTAGTAGAAGAAGGTTGCTAGTGAGCTGAGGTGCTGATGTGTGTCAGTGAGCTGAAGTACTTGTGTTTGGGTTCTAGTGTATTGTCAAAGAATCACTCACTCATCACAGCTGCAAGATGAAGGGCTTCCTCACTTTCTGAATGCTGGAAACCAACAATGCAGCAAGTCACTCAAACAGAAGTAGCAAGAATCATTGTGTTGCTTTGATGCTGCTAGGCATCCACTGTCAAGTGGAAGCAAATACTTTCAAAGCCAAGGTCTCTGAAATTAATGCCTTAACTATCAATGTCCACTGCCTACTCTTCTTGATGATCCAGAGGCTCACCAATATATCATTTAGCTTTTTTTGGGGGGGCTACTTCTAATTTATAATCTATGCATTTGTCGCCTTTTTTCTTCATGCATTTAATAACAAATGAATTCACTGTTTGATACCACAAGATAACCTGGTTAAATTAGCTCTCTTTAAAGCTTAACTTTATTTGGTCCAGGAGAAAGACATGCACAAGGAAGGAAATCCTTTCTGAACTAGCCACGTTGCAACCAACTGAGGGAATGGGTGAATAAGGAAGGGAAGCCAATTCACAGCACTTCATCCAGGAGCTGGACAATTTGAGATATTCTGTCTGCAAAAATATTAACTTGGAGAATGCTGTCAGGGGCCTCATTGTAATTATATTATCCTCTTTCCTTGATGAGTGCTGCTCGAACACTCTTAAACTTGACACCATTCAGGCCAAAGTCAGCAAGTGTGGTGCTGGAAAAGCATAGCTAGTCAGACAGCATTCCTGACAAAGAGCTTATGCTCAAAACATTGACTCTCCTGCTCCTCAGATGCTGCCTGACTGGCTGTGCTTTGCCAGCACCACACTTTTTCACCATTCAGGCCAAAACAGCTGAGTTGAATGACAAATTTACAACATCCATTTCCCTTCACCAATGATACACAATGGTATCATCTACATGGTGCACCGCAATAATTTACCAAAGGTTGTCCTTCAACACCTTCGAAACCTGCTTTCTGTATCACTGGAAGACAGGAGCAGCAGATGCATAGAAACACCATCACCTGCAAGTTCTCTGACAAGCCACAGACAATTCTGATTCAGAATTACATCGCCAATCCTTTACTGTTGCTGAATCAAAATCATAGAACATAGAAGGATACAGCGCAGTACAGGCCCTTCGGCCCTCGATGTTGCGCCGACCGAATCCTACCTAACCTATACTAGCCCAATAACTTCCAAATGCCTATCCAATGCCCACTTAAATGACCATAAAGAAGGAGAGTTCACCACTGATACGGGCAGGGCATTCCATGAACTCACAACCCGCTGTGTGAAGAATCTACCCCTAACATCTGTCCTATACCTACCACCCCTTAATTTAAAGCTATGTCCCCTAGTAACACCTGACTCCATTAGCGGTAAAAAGTTCTTAGTATCTACCCTATCTAAACCCCTAATCATCTTATACACTTCTATCAGATCTCCCCTAAACCTTCTCTTCTCCAATAAGAACAGCCCCAAGTGCCTCAGCCTTTCCTCATAAGATTTTCCTACCATTCCAGGCAACATCCTGGTAAACCTCCTCTGCACTCGTTCTAAAGCTTCCACATCCTTCCTATAGTATGGCGACCAAAACTGCACACAATACTCCAGATGAGGCCTCACCAGAGTCTTATACAACTGCAACATGACCTCAGGACTCCGGAACTCAATTCCTCTGCCAATAAAGCCCAGTACACCATATGCCTTCCTCACAGCACTATTTACCTGGGTGGCAACTTTCAGAGATCTGTGTACATGGACACCAAGATCCCTCTGCTCATCCACACTACCAAGTAGCCTACCATTAGCCCAGTAATCCATCATCTTGTTATTCCTACCAAAGTGAACGACTTCACACTT
The DNA here is from genome assembly GCF_020745735.1 of Hemiscyllium ocellatum. Classification (NCBI taxonomy): domain Eukaryota; kingdom Metazoa; phylum Chordata; class Chondrichthyes; order Orectolobiformes; family Hemiscylliidae; genus Hemiscyllium; species Hemiscyllium ocellatum. The sequence goes on from NC_083402.1 coordinate 52,285,467, forward strand.
AGCTACATTGAATTCCATTTGCCACATTTCCGCCCAGCTCTGCAACTTATCTATATCCCGCTGTAACCTACCACTTCCTTCCTCACTATCCACAACTCCACCGACTTTTGTGTCATCCGCAAACTTGCTTACCCAGCTTTCAAGTCCTTCCTCTAGATCATTTATAAAGATAACAAAAAGCAATGGTCCCAAAACAGATCCTTGTGGTACACCGCTAGTAACTGCGCTCCAAGATGAACAGAATCCATCAACTACTACCCTCTGTCTCCTTCCAGCCAGCCAATTCCTAATCCAAACCTCTAATGTATCCTCAATGCCATACCTCCGAAGTTTTAGCATTAGCCTACCATGGGGAACCTTATCCTGGAACACTCTCTCTCCAAGCCAAGGACTACAGCAGCCTGCGAAGACACTGGCTCCCACCTTGTCCAGGACAAGAAATGCTGGCTCAGCCAGTATGCTCACATCTAATGGATAAAAAAGTAGAGTAGAAATAGCTTCGAGGAGGCTTGTACTCTCAGTCTGGAACATTCCCTTGGTGATTTTTATTGCAAAAATTTCAACACATCCTGCTTAAAGGTATCTTTGTCTCCCCAAGCTGATGGTTTTTATAAGACCCAGGAACTAAATTTAAAATAATGGTTCATTCTGAGACATGCAGACTCATTATATTATAATATTTAAATGACCAATACTCCCCCTATAAATGGGTTGGTTACCCAGCTCCAAACTGACTCTTGCTAAGTTTAGAAATGGACAGGTTGGACATGAGTTGTGATAGATTTTCATACTTTTTGCATGTTCACATATCACTTGACCTAGGCTCATCTAATAAAAATTAAAGTTTAACTTTGTTCATTCATTCACTTTACTGGAAAGGCCAGTAATTTTCTTTTTGCATAATCCTAATTGACCTTGAGTAGGTAGAAGTGAGTCACCTTCTTGTTTCAGCTATTTAGGTAGGATGATTCAAAATTCAACAATCATAAAGGAATGTCAATGAATTTCCATGTCAGGGTTATATGTAACTTGGAGGGGGATTTCCAACTTTTGCAGTATTTTACTTTCACAAGCTTTTTCAAGTCTTCTATGTTCAATTTAATTTTTACCAGCAAGAGATAAGATTCAGCTAGAGTATTGTGTGCATTTGTGAACACTGTGTAATAAATAGATATTAAAACCATAGGGAAATTGTTGCAAATATTCACAAGGATATTGTCAAGGATGAGAAGGCAGTAATAGTAATGAGAAGTGGCTTGTACTGAGGCTATTTGTATTGGAGCAGAAAAGTGCATAAGCAAATATTAGATTATTTACAGTGTGGAAACAGACCCTTCGGCCCAACAAGCCCACACCGACCCACCGAAGCGCAACCCACCCATACCCCTACATTTACCCCTTACCTAACACTATGGGCAATTTAGCGTGGCCAATTCACCTGACCTGCACATCTTTGGACTGTGGGAGGAAACCAGAGCACCCGGAGGAAACCCACGCAGACACGGGAGAATGTGCAAACTCCACACAGTCAGTCGCCTGAGTCGGAAATTGTTAAAAAGTTTGATGGACTCACTATTTCAATTGGTTGGAGAGTCAGCACCAGTAATCATCAGTTTAAAAAGGAGTGGAGAGAGTTCTCATAACTTTCTTACCATAGAAAGTTATTAAGTGCATAGAAGTTTTTTGCTGCATGAAATCAGTGAGATAGGAAACACGACAAATTTGAAAGGAAGCGTCATTAAACATTTGAAGCAGAGAAAGATACAAGTCTACAGGAAGAGAACAAAGCCAATGGATTAGTTTTGGACTGCTTCCGATAAAGGCTGGTACAGACAACATGGACTAAATGGCTTCTATCTTTATGTAAGCCTATATATCTCTGAAGAAAGATAAAACCACATTTCTGTTTTTTTTTAATTTTGCTGTACTGTTTTATATTTAAAGTTACTGATTGGCATTTGATATACAAGACTATAGAAATATGGCTGTCTATTCAATCTAATCTAATTAGATATTAATTATCACCTGAGTTGAAGTGACCGTCTAGCATAAGACCAAAGTTGTAATTACTTCAGTTTTTTGCCTCATAGATTTTCTCAACCCACTTTTCGCACTTGAGCAGATTTCACAGAAAAGGAAGTGAGAGTGCTTGCCTATGGGAGATAAGTTTTTTATTAAGCACAATAAAAGCATTTTTACTGAGATCTTGAAATATAACCCTTTCAATAAAGCCCTGACAGAAAGATTCATAAACGTATACAATACTACAGGTAGATTTGTTAAAAAAAAAGTAGAAATTTTCAAAAATGTGGTCAAAAGTCCCTTTGTAAAAAATTCTATAAATAGTTCATGGAGTGGATGTCTTTTGAAAATATCTGCAGTCTAGGTCAATATGCGTACACTATAGTTGAATGAAAGCAACCCATAGCATCTTGTCAGCAGCTGACTCCTTCCTGCATTGTCGATGTTGGTGGTACTTTCCATGACTTAGATAGACATTTGAAGTTGTGCTTTAACTTTATTTACAGGATGTGGTAAAAATAAACATGCCTAAAGTTGTGTTACATGTTAAAATTGCTTAGAGAGCTGAGAAGTAATGTACTGTTTGTAGTACCCATACAGCACAAATTAAATGTTTTGTTTTCAATACAAGGGCTCCCGATTTCATAACATCATACTTACAAACACTCGTACCTAGAAATGCTAACACATACAGGCGTACAATTTTAAAGATGTACCATTTAGGCATTTCCTGTACTTATGACAAGCTGCTTTATAGTCTGCTATATTTATATTGTGTTCTTATTTACATACAAATTGACTCAGAGAACGAAACCTGTTTGAAACCTGGAGATGTCTGCATCCTGAAAATATGAAGCCAACAGTCAAACCCACTGGGGTCACCAGACCAGCAAACACTGATCCTGCTGAAGCTTGTGAGATCAAAAGGAGGGCACCTTGTTTCCAGTGGACTTACTGAAGGCACATGCCTTTAAAGACATTTCTCCAGCACCAACCTGCACTATGTAGCAGAATAGTTCTAGTGAGTGCCAAGCATTCGGAGATTGGATGGTTATCCAAAGCCCAGTGTTCACAATAGATAGACTTAATATAATCACCCACACAGGAACACTTGCAACAAGAATTTTGCTAATTATTGTACAACATCAATCAACAGAATATCTGGTTGCACTAATAACCATTTATTAAGGAAGCTTCTCTGTGAATATTCAATCTCGTTTTTTTAATTTAATATATCTCTCTGACAATTTTATGCACACTGGTTTTATGTTTTTAATGGTGCAAATAGCAAAAGAAAATGAATATGGCCCAAGTGATGGCAAACGGGACTAGATTAGATTATGATATCTAATCAGCATGGACATGTTGCATCGAGGGGTCTGTTTCTGTGCTGTACATCTCTATGACTCTATGACTAATTGATTTCCAGTAGTTTTCTTAAGGATTTACAGCTTTAACAGTTTAAATTCATGTTCCTTAATGGTTTCACTGACTTATCATCAAGATTCACTGATTGAACATGAGATTTTTCTTTAAAAATCAAAATAATTGAATAAAGTAACAAATGTCAGGGTTCATTTATATAAGATCCTGAGTGATCGCACTATGACCCATATCAACTAAAAATTTGCAACCAGACATCATGTATGCATGCCATTTAATGAGCAACTCGACCACAGGCATGGCTCCAATTGCCCCTGAAGGTAGTCTTCTTTAAGGGAAGAAAAACAAGAGGTGCGATGATGTAAAAAAGATGAGGATATCTGCTAAGATTCACATTTTAGTGAAAATAAATTTGAGATTTTGGGGGTAAACATAAAAGAATATTAGATCACAATTTCTTGAATTGTGGTGTCAGCAATTATAACACCATTCATTATCAGAGTTGTTAATGATTCTGTCCACCTGCTAGTCATACTGTTCACCCTATTTTCTGGGGACAGTCTATCTTAAGTATATGTTATAGGCACCTAATGCTATCCCAGGGAGCCACAGATGAGCAGAAAAGTCTAAGTTAAAAGTCACACACCAGATTATAGTCCAACAGGTTTTATTTGGAAGTACTAGCTTTCAGAGTGCTGCTCCCAACTGGTATTGTGTAATTTTCAACTTTGTCCACCCCAGTCCAACACCAGTTCCTTCACATCAGAAAATTCTTGCTGCTGCAAAATATGTCAACATAAGCCACCACTGAATAATAAATCTGAAAATCAGCATTTCCACATGCAACAGTATTCCTATTGATGTCAAAAAAACACTTCACAATCAAAAAATTTGACTTGAAAAACAGATGTTACTGTTACACTGGTAACTGAAATCTTTAAAGGGATCTAAAAGAATATATCGGGGTGGGGTTTTGTGGTCCTTTACCAACAGTTCTGATAGCTGAGGTTTAACAAGTCCAGCAGGTGGCCCAAACAGTTGGCCATTCCCTGCCCATTTCTACCAGTAGCCAGGCTGGTGTAGTAGACTCGCCTTAAAAGAGCAATAAACTCCCATTTAAATACGTGATTCTGCTGCCACTAGGATTTAACCTGTCTTCCCTGCTTAAAATGATATGGGGTAGAAGCACTCCTTCTTAAACGTTTCCCTTCTGAGGACAGCTCCAAACATTTTTCACATCCCAAGATGTCCTCTCTCCCTCCATGCCTTTAGCTTAGATTACTTACAGTGTGTAAACAGGCCCTTCGGCCCAACAAGTCCATACCAACCCGTCGAAGCGCAACCCACCCAGACCCATTCCCCTACATTTACCCCTGCTCCTAACACTACAGGCAATTTATCACAGACAATTCACCTAACCACATTTTTGGACTGTGGGAGGAAACCAGAACATCTGGAGGAAACCCACGCAGACAATGTGCAAACTCCACACAGTCAGTCGCCTGAGACGGGAATTGAACCCGGGTCTCTGGCGCTGTGAGGCAGCAGTGTTAACCACTGTGCCACCATGGCACTCAGTAAATCAATATGGTGATTTCTGATTAGTGAACAGCTGGTCTTCCTGATTCAGGAGGACAGAATCCAATGGTAAATCTAGTAACACTTATTTGACTGCTAAATGGTTGAAAGGTGTCCACTTGATGGTCTCCTTACCCATCTTTTAGCCTAGATTGAAGTGGAGAAGCCTCATATAGTTAGTGTAAAAAATGAGGTCTGCAGATGCTGGAGATCACAGCTGCAAATGTGTTGCTGGTCAAAGCACAGCAGGCCAGGCAGCATCTCAGGAATAGAGAATTTGACGTTTCGAGCATAAGCCCTTCATCAGGAATAAGCTGGCGCTGGCTTTAGCTCATATAGTTAGGCCCATAGAATTTCCAACATTAAACAAATCATGTAACCCTACTATTCCTCCTCCATCCTTGTCTAAATGTGCTTTCACTAATTTTCCTTTCGTCTGTATTGAGCATAGTAAGAATTAAACTTATGTTTTACTCCTCATCTCTATGTTAGTGTTTCAAACTTGCTGATCATTCAAATGATGAGTCATGTTGTTTCTATTGAAGATAGCAGCAAAGTACCATTCAGGGTCAAGAGGTCAATGATAATGCCCTGAAGATAAAAATGACTGACTGTGAGTCTGTGCAGAAAAGAGGTCAAATTGACCTGAGAAGAACAGCTGAACTTAGTCATACCAGATTGTCTATTGTATCCTCTAGTGCAAACTGCTAGTAGTGTTTGATTAGTAAAGAACAAAAATGCCTCGATTCTAAAATGTTAACAATTTGCCAAGTTTTTGCTTTATAAACCATACTGAAGCTAAAACCTCAGGTGAGGTATTATATTTTCACCGTTTGATGTTCAAATAACATGTATTACTAAACTGAACAGTTCTGTTCAATAAACTTTAATTTTCTCAATTTAGAGCTTCCTATTTCTGTTGTTCCTGTCGCTCACCAGAGAAAACTTGCTATATAGTTCTTCTTACCCTCACTTTGAACTCACAACTTCTAGTTTTTTTTTCCCCCGTTCCCCTCATGCACTTTCCAAACTCATATTATCCAAATATAACCTGAGATTTGATCACATGGGAGGCCCAAAAATCATGAAGTGGGGAGTTTTCATTTCACAAGTATCAAGTTATTACAATAGGGAGGGACATTAAAGATAAACAAGGAACTAGTCTACCATATGTACATGGAACAAAGCCAGTGTGTTACAATAGGCTGAGGAATCCTTTGACTGTTCTCTTCTCCTTTACCATCGGCCCTCCTTCTTTTAGGAACCAGCAATACATGACTAAAAGGCTAATTAAAATGGAGAAAATTGATCATGAAAGTAAATTACCAAGAAATATAAATATAAACAGCAAGAGTTTCATTGGGTTTGTACAAACAGAGTAGCATAAAGTCAGTGAGGGACCCTTCCAGGTTGAAACTGAGTAATTAATAATGGGGAACCAGGACCTTAAAGAAACATTTTGCAACAGGTTTCATGGTAGGGGACGCTAGAAATATCCCAAAGCTAACAGATAAGCAAGAGGCCAGTGGGACAAAAAATTTTGTTCCAGTCTCTGTCACAAGGGGCAATGTATTTGACAAACTAATGGGATCAAGTGACCAGGACCTGATAGCCAGCATTCAAAGGTTTTAAAGGAAGTGGCTGCAGGGATCGTGAAGGCATTGATTGAAATATCAGAGAAATGACTTGTTTGTGGGAGGGTACAGCGGATTGGGAAACTGATGATGTGATACCGCTGTGCAAGAAGGGATGGAGATATAAAGCCACAAACTATAAGACAGTTAGCCTAACATAGTCATTGGGAAAATGCTTGACTCTATTATTAAGGAAGAAATAGCAAGAAATTTATAAAAGTTTAACAATCAAACAGAGTCAACATGCTTTTATGAAAGGGAAATCATGCTTGAGAAATTTGCTAGCATTGTGTGAAGATATAACATGCAAACTTGATAAAGGGAAACTGATAGATGTGGTGTATTTGGATATGCAGAAAGCATTCAGTAAAGTGCCATATAAAAGGTTATTACACATGATAGGATCACATGGGATCAGGGATACAGATTGAGGATTCGTGAACCAACATGGGTCTTTTGCAGGTTTGGAAATCCAGAACTAATGGAGTGCCACAAGGATCAGTCTGAAGATCTCAATTATTTACTTTCTGTATTGATTTAGAAGAGGGAATGTACCAAAATTTCTGACTATAGAAAACAGGTGGGAGGGCATGAAGCAAAAACAGAAATTACTGGTTAAACTCAGCAGGTCTGGCAACAACTGTGGAAAGAAAGTAGAGTTGATATTTCGAGTCCGGTCACTCTTTTCCGGAAGAGTGGGAGGGCATGTTGTGACAAGGACAGACGGAGTCTGCAAGGAAATATAGATATGTTCAATGAGTGAGCAAAAACTTGAAAGATAAAATTTAATATACAAAAGTATAAAGATATGCACTTTTATAGAGAAAAAATAAAAAGACAGACTATTTTAAATGGAGATACTCCAAAAAGGTCCAGCACAGAAGGATCTAAGCGTTAGCATTAAATTTTTCAAGTAATTAAGAAGGCAAATGGAATTTAGACCTTTTTTGCTGATGTTGTAATTTAAAAGTAGTCCTTTTATAACTGTATTGGGTGTTGGTGAGGTCTCAATTGGAGTACTGCGTTCAGTTTTATTTAAGATTTCATTCCTGGGTTGAATGAATTGACTTATTGAGAATGGCTAAACAGGCTTGGCCTTTACTCATTAGAACTTGGAAGCGTGAAGGGTGATTTTATTGAAACATAAAAGATAATACAGGGGCTTGAGATAATAGATGTTAACAAGATGTTCCCACTAATACGGGATTCTCAAATTAGGAGATATTGTTACAGAATAAGAGGACAGTTATTTAAGACTAAGGTGTGGAGGAATCTCTTCTCTTAAAGAGTGCTGATGTCTTGAATTATCTACACCAGAGGGCTGTGAAGGCCAGATCAGTGAACATATTTAAAGAGACATTTGATAGATCTCTTAGACATCAAGGAGTTGAGGACTATGAGGAACTGGCACCAAAGATTATTTGAGGCCATTGGCAGATAAGTCATGATCTAATAGAATGGTGGGGCTGGCTTGGCAGCTGAAAAAAGGCTTATGCCCGAAACGTCGATTCTCTTACTCCTCGGATGCTGCCTGGCCTGCTGTGTTTTTCCAGCATCACATTTTTCGACTCTGGTCTCCAGCATCTCCAGTCCTCACTTTCTCTTTAGCAGGCTGAATGGCCTACACCTGCTCCTATTTCTTAGGTTAAACTGGGGCCATTCTCGTTTGTCAAAAAGTGTTGTCCTGGAAAAGCACAGCCGGTCAGGTAGCATCCAATGAGTAGGAGAGTCAACGTTTCAAGCAAAGCTCGTCATCAGGAAAGTTGTAGGGTGGAGGGGGGTGTGAAGGAGGCTAAGAGATAAATGGGAGGAGAGTGGGTCTGCGGATGCAGGTAGCTATGAAGAAGGAGATAGGTAGATAAAGGTGGGGGATGATGGTAATAGGTCGGAGCAGAGGGTGGGGCAGATAGATGGGAAGGAAGATGGGCATGTAGGACAGTTCTAGTTGGAGGTTTGGATCTGGGATAAGGTGGGGAGAGAGGACATGAGAAACTGATGAAATCAACATTGATTCCATGTGGTTGGAGATTACCAAGGCAGGAAAAGTGATGTTCTTTCTTCAGTCATCGGGTAACTTGGATTTGGCAGTGGCAGAGGCCAAGGACTTGCAAGTACTTGGTAGAGTGTGAGAGGGAGTTGAATTGGTCAGCCGCAGGGGGGTGGGGTTGTTTAGTGCGTGTCCCAGAGATGTCCTCCGAAACGTTCTGCAAGTTAGCATCCTGATCATTCCTCCTTACGACCATTCTCATTTGTTTAGCTGTAGCCAGAGAGTAACAAAGGCATTTCTTCCTACCCCTTCACCTTTACCACTGGTATCTTCAAATCTATACTTTGACTTTGCTTTTCTCATCTATGTGCTGCTCCTCCTGGATATTATCTGAAAACATAGGGTCAGTTCCTAACTGTATGTCTCGACATAAATCTCCACCTGTTCAGCAGCTCTGTCAACCCCTTCTAATCCAATGAACATATCCCCAAATGAAGGAAGTTATGAAAAACTAAAATCAGAATATCAATATTGGCACCCTGGGATGAATTGCTTCTGGATAGCCATTGTGATACCAGGTTTGAGACTCCTGTAAACACTGTTTATCTGTATGGCATTTTTAAAATTCACTCATGGGACATGGACTTCACTGGCTAGACTAGCATTTATTGACCATTCTTAGTCACTGTTGAGAAGAAGGTGGTGTATTGCCTTCTTTTAAACGGCTGCAGTCCTTGCGATGTATGTCGACCCACAATGTCACTGTGGAGGGAATTCCAGGATTTTGATCCAGTGACAGGGAAGGATGAGCAGTATATTTCTAAGTCAGGATGGTGAGTGACTTGGAGGGGCAGTTGAAGGTGTTAGTGTTCCCATGTATCTGATGCCCTTGTCCTAGATGAAAGTGGTCATGGGTTTGGAGGATGCTTTCTAAGGATCTTTGGTGAATTTCTGCAGTGCGTCCTGTGGATAGTGAACACTGCTGCTGTGGAGCATCACTAATAGATGGAGTGAATAGTTGTGCCAGTCAAGTGGGCTGCTTTGTCCTGGAAGGTGTCATGGGTCTTGTATGTTGTTGGAGCTGTACTTATCCAGGCAAGCAAAGTGTATTCCATCATACTCCTATTTTGTAACTTCTGAATGTTGGGCAGGCTTTGGGGAGTCCGGAGGTGAGTTACATGCCACAGTACTTCTAGCCTCTGACCTGCTCTTGTCGCCACTGTGTTTATGTGGCAAGGCCATTTGAGTTTCTGGTCAATGAACCCCCAGCATGTTTATAGTAGGGGATTCAGTGATGGCAACACTGCTGAATATCAAAGGCAGTGGTTAGATTGTCACTTCCTGGAGATGATTTGTGTGGCGCAAATATTGTTTGCCACATTTCAGTCCAAGCCTGGATATTGTTCACATCTTGTTGCATTGACACAGAATCTGAAGAGTCACAAATGTTGCTGAACATTGCGCAATCATTAGCAAACATCCCCACTTCTGACCTTATGATGGAGGAAAGGTGATTGATGAAGCAGCTGAAGATGGTTGGGCTGAGGATACTGCCCAGAAACACTCCTGCATGGATGTCCTGGAGCTGAGTTGACTGACCTCCAACAATGATAATCAGCTTCATGTGTACCAGATATGATTCCAAACAATGGAGAGCTTTCCCCCAATTCCCATTGACTCCAGTTTTGCTATGCTTCTCGGTGCGACACTTACTCAAATGCGGTCTTGATGCCAAAGACTATCACTCTCACCTCACTTCTGGAATTTAGTTGTTTCACCTAGGTTTGAATCAAGCCTGTAATGAGGTCAGGAGCTGAGTGGCACTGGAACATAATTTAGACATCAGTGAGAAGGTTATTGCTGAGCAGATGCTACTTAATAGCACTGTTGATGATATCAGTTTTCTAATAATCAAGAGTAGATTGCGGCAGAATTTGCCCGGATTGGACTTGTTTTCTGCACAGGTTATACCTGGGCAAGTTCCCACAAGTTTAGCCAGTACAGCATTGTCGCTGTACTAGAGCAGTTTAGCTTGGGGTGTAGCGAATTCTGGAGCACAAGCCTTCAGTACTGTGGCTGGAATGCTGTCATGGCTCATAGCTTTTACAGCATCCACTACCTCCAACAGTTTCTTGATATCTTGTGGAGTGAATCAAGTTAGCTGAAGACTTGCATCTGTGATGCTGGGGACCACTGGAGGAGAGCGAATTCAAGTATCTGCTCGGCACTTTTAGCAGAAGTTTGTTGTGAATAATTCTTGATTACAATAGAAGGATGTCAAGATCTTATACAGTGTATAGAGGAGTTTTTCACGAGTGAAGCTAGTGATGAGGTACAGAGCTGTAGAAATACTAGATGTAGCAAAGATGCAATTAGACATTAAACTTAGAACATCAGGGGAGATTGGATAGATGTATTCAAATGTGTGCAGAGTTTTAATAAAGTACATAAGCAAAAATCATGTATTCTGGCAAGAAGATCACTACCTGGGGGCACAATTTAAAATAATTGGTGTAAGAATCAGAGAGGTGATGAGATTTTTTTACACAGCGAGCTGTAAGCACTACATGAAAGGACAGAAGCAGATTAAACAAAAGCTTTCAAAAGGAAATCAAAACTCAAGTTGAAAAGAAAATCATTGCAGGGAATGGAAAAGCACAATGGAGTGAGACTAATTGGAAAGCTCTTTCAAAGGGATGCTGAGTACATTGGGCTGAATAGCCTCAGTTTGAGTTGTATGAGTCCATGAATTTCAGAAGCCTAATTTGAGCTATGTCTGTCTTGTTTTTTGAAGTTACATTGGTAGATATCATTTGTCTCTGGATTATGACTGCAAGGACTAATTTAAAATGTCTTTGTTTAAATTATTTGAATAAAATATCAAATTCATCTTTGTTTATGATTGTTTGAACATTAAATTTTTCAAGTTGGATTCTCCAAGTTCTTCAAATTCCTATCTTGGCATATTCAAAATAAATGCGTCACGTTCAATTTGTACCTGACAAACTTGTGGGTTGAAACATTTATTATTTGAAACAAATTATATGACAAATAGCATTTGTTGTGTTATTCACTTTTAATGATGTCACCATAATTTTAACAAATATGAATAATTAGTTATACCTGAGCATCAGATGCTGCAAGTAAACTGTACAAAGGGCACATGTTATAGAAATATTTGAGATTTAAATTCCATGAATGTTAATCAATCCTCTGCTGTAATATCAATAAGAGGTTAGTGGAACACTGAGAAATTGAGTGAATAGTTCAAGTTTAGACTATTTATTGTTCTGTAAGGACTCCAGTGATCTCCAGCTGAAGTGGGTGATGTGACATCACTGTAGAATTTCAGATCCAGAATATCAAGCTCACATCTGAAATGTCAAAGGTCATTGGTAATTTTTTAAAAATACATCTTGGATATTTAGTTTAGAGAAAAGGTAGGCTTATCAATGAAAGTAAATATTGAAGGACATCGGATCAGAACTCACATATGGTCCTCACAGGGACTCCATTCTGTAGTCTGTAAAAGAGCTAAAATGTCAATGAAAACCCTATTAATGATATATATATATGTGTGTTTGATTTAAAGAAGAATCATATAGATTTGTTCGAAAAAGTAGAAGGCCTGAGAACAGTGAGAAGTTCAAAAGAGGATTAAATGTGAAAAAATAGGCATGAGAGTAAGGACAGTTGGAGGCTGCCATAAGAATGTTTTAAAAAATTAGCGTGGACAAATGTAGGCCCCTTACAGTCTGAGTTGGAAGAATTGATAATAGATGTCAAGGAAATGGCAGAGCAATTGAACAGCTACTTTAGTTCTGTTCTAACAGAAGGAGATACAAATAACTTCCTAAAAATGCAAAGGAAGCAAGTGTCTATTGGGAAGGAGGAACTGAATTAAATCAATATTTGTAAAAGAAAGCTGGTGAAATTAATAGGATTAAAATAATCTGATCTAAGTGTATTAAAGCAAGTGGCCATGAAAATATTGCTTCTCATCTTCTAAAATCACTGGATACTGAATATTTCAGCAGAGTGCAGGGTGGCAAAGGTAATCTAACTATTTAAAAAGGGAGAAAAACAGAAATGATAAACCAGTTAGACTAACATTGTGAGTAAGTTGGGAAATGCTGGAGTCGATTATAGGGTGGTCAGTGTGAAGGAGACTTCAACTGCATTTAACAAAGGCTGAGTAAGTGAACTGGAACTTTGGTACAAGTGAGAATTTAGTGCAAAGGGGTCAGGCGTGCTTTAATGAAGGTTTACTACAAAAAGCAAGCATTCCAGAATAAGAGGTGAGAGGGAATGGATAGAGGATGTGCATTGAAAGGCTGAATTGCAGTGGTGTCTTGGACCACAGTGTGCTGCAAGTGAAAGGATTGAGTTGGTGAGCAGAATTGGTGAATATTTCTAGTCTTAAAGTAAATGTAAAGTCATAGAGTCATAGAGATGTACAGCACGGAAACAGACCCTTCGGTCCAACTCGTCCATGTCAACCTGTTATTCTAACCTAATCTAGTCCCATTTGCCAACACTTGGTCCATATCCCTCTAAACATTTCCTATTCATATAACCATCCAGATGCTCTTTAAATGCTGTATTTATACCAGTCTCCACCACTTCTTCTGGCAGCTTATTCCATACACGCATCACCCTCTGCATGAAAGAGGGTGCCCTTAGGTCCCTTTTACATCTTTCCCCTCTCAACTATGCCCTCTAGTTCTGGAGTCTCCCTCCCCAGGGAAAAGACTTTGTCTATTTATCCTATCCATGCCCCTCATGATTTTATAAACCTCTATAAGGACAGGTCTCAACCTCCGACGCTCCAAGGAAAACAGCTCCAGCCTATTCAGCCTCTGCCTTTAGCTCAAATTTTCCAACCCTGGCTACATCCTTGTGAATCTTTTCTGAACCCTTTCAGGTTTCACAATGTCCTTCCAGTAGGAAGGAGACCAGAATTACATGCAATAATCCTAAAGTGGCCTACATTTATCTTTAGGTCTCTAGTGTTTTTTCTTCTTTTTCTGGAAAATAGTTAGCTACATATATGATTGATACTTAATAGTTTATTATAGAAAAAAGAATGCAGTCAAGTGTAAACAACAGGAAAAGTAATTTAAAGTAATTTGTTTATAAATTAACTCAATGTAATAGTGATGGCAGAATGAATAATATGTTGCTGCTGCAGCATGTGGAAGCTGTTGGATGCTAAGGTGATCTTTGTAGTAAGTGTTTGTAGGTCAAGGAACTTTTACGATAAACCGACCAATTCCCACAGCTATCCAGATTACACCTCCTCCCACCCTGCCCCCTGTAAAAACGCCATCCCATATTCCCAATTCCTTTGCCTCCACTGCATCTGCTCCCAGGAGGATCAGTTCCAAAACTGAACAACCCAGTTGGCCTCCTTCTTCAAAGATGGCAATTTCCCCTCAGACATGGTTGATGATGCTCTCCACCGTATCTCCTCCACTTCCCGCTCCTCCGCCCTTGAACCCCGCCCCTCCAATCACCACCAGGACAGAACCCCACTGGTCCTCACTTACCACCCCACCAACCTCCAGATACATTGTATCATCCTTTGTCATTTCCGCCACCTTCATACAGACCCCACCACCAAGGATATATTTCCCTCCCCTCCACTATCAGCGATTCGGAAAGACCACTCCCTTCGCAACTCCCTCGTCAGGTCCACACACCCCACCTACCCAACCTCCATTCCCGGCACCTTCCCCTGCAACCACAAGAAATACAATACTTGCGCCCACACCTCCCCCCTCACTTCCCTCCAAGGCTCCAAGGGATCCTTCCATATCCATCACAAATTCACCTGCACCTCCACACACATCATTTACTGCATCCGCTGCACCCGATGTGGCCTCCTCTACATTGGGGAGACAGGCCGCCTACTTGTGGAATGTTTCAGAGAACACCTCTGGGACACCCGCACCAACCAACCCAACCACCCCGTGGCTGAACACTTTAACTCCCCCTCCCACTCTGCCAAGGACATGCAGGTCCTTGGCCTCCTCCATCGCCAGACCATGGCAACATGATGCCTGGAGGAAGAGCGCCTCATCTTCCGCCTAGGAACCCTCCGACCACAAGGGATGAATGCAGATTTCTCCAGCTTCCTCATTTCCCCTCCCCCCACCTTATCTCAGTCCCAACCCTCGGACTCAGCACCGCCTTCTTGACCTGCAATCTTCTTCCCGACCTCTCCACCCCCACCCCCTCTCTGGCCTAACACCCTCACCTTAACCTCCTTCCACCTAGCGCATTCCCAATGCCCCTCCCCAAGTCCCTCCTCCCTACCTTTTATCTTAGCCTGCTTGGCACACCCACCTCATTCCTGAAGAAGGGCTTATGCCCGAAACTTCGATTCTCCTGCTCCTTGGATGCTGCCTGACCTGGTGTGCTTTTTCAGCAACACATTTTTCAGCTCTCATCTCCAGTATCTGCAGTCCTCACTTTCTCCAAAGAACTTCAGATCCAAATTGAAGTGCTTAGATCCAAGCAGCAACCATTGTACCACATCAGGGAAGGGGAAAGTTATTTGGAAATATCTTAAAGAACTGGTCACATCCCTCAGGCTAGGTCATTCAAATTTGGTCTGTCATCAGAATAAGGAATGTATGACTGCTGGTGAGACAGATATAAGGACACAGGGAATTACATTTGAAGAGTCTTGGCTGATGCAATTGCTAAATACTTACAAGATTCTTGAAAACTGTGTGAATGAGAGTGAGAACTGCAAGAAGGGTGAAAGGACATGGCACCAAAGTCCCATGGAGCCATTCAAGTGGGAGAAAAAAATAGGAATGTAGATGATCTACTCCTCTCCCACTTCAACTGAACTCGCTGTGCTCCTCTTCCACTGCTGCTCTAGTTGACTCTCATTGACTCTCAATGTAGCAAAAGGCTTATGTTTGCGTAGCAATTCTCTTGACAACAGATCATCTCAAAGCACTTCACAACCAACGGAGTACCTTGTTTTCAAAGTGTAGTCACTGCTGTAGTTTAGGAAACACAGCATCCAACTGTTAAAGACCAAGGGTCCACAAATAGCAGTGTGATAATTACAAACTGATCTGGTTTAGCGACGTCAGGAATAAATGGTATTTACATATTGCAAATATGCAATAGTAGGAGGTTGGATGTTATACCATTGAGACATTTCTCTTGGAACAAAGATCTCAATAAAGATGTTTCAAACTGTCACTCTGCAAGAGCACATATAACTATGGAGGTCAAGAAAATTTTCCATCCATTAAGACCTGTTCTGGGGCTGTATGATGTATCATCTCACCTTTCTTTTCCTTTATTCACAGAGGTTCCCCTTGTGCTATATCTTTTCGCTTTGATCTCACTGACATGGGTTTGGGGAGGTCTGCATATGGCATATAGACACTTCTGGATGCTAATTCTGTTTGTTATTTTTAATACCCTACAGGTGAGTGTATACATACTTTGAACATCATTATTATCATATGGAAGGATAATGAAGTATGAATAATCATTAAGCTGATGCAATTCTTAGTCTATTTCATTACCATACAAATGAAAATATATTTATTCATCTGCTACTAAACTGCTTCAACCATCTACAGTATGGATCTGAAAGTCTGATCATTGGTTCCCCACATGATGTATCCTAATTTTCCAGCTAAACTGAGTTAGATATTGTGATATGCAATTCTGGATGAGATTATGCTAAGTGTGAATTCACTGCATTTTTGCCCGATATCACTTAGGACATACTGAAAAACTTTAAATCCACTGAATAAACCTGAGAAAGGAAATGTGCAGCTTGCTTTGATCCTGTTTTTAAAATTCCACTGTTGAATTTCTAAATCTCTCTGATCACTACGGTGGACTTTGTGGATGCAACCATGAGGGCAAACAGAAGATCTATAAAATGAGGGGTACCATCAAAAGTGGAGATCTACCAAATGTCATGACACACGGTGAGATACAGGAATAGCTGCCGCTGATGACCAAGGACAGAAGCTGATACAAGCAGCCAGTCTGTGCAGACTTCATACAAAATTTATATTGCTAAATTCAAAGCATGAATTCTAACTTCAAAGAAAGTAATGATTTTCCATATTGATTGATGTGCACAAATTTTTGAAAAATCTGACTTAATCTTTATTGAAAGCAGAATGTAGCTGTTTGGACATTTACAGTGATGATTCGGAATTTAATAAACATTTAAAATGAACGATGCAGTCAAGACCTGTTTAGGCTTCAATGATGTATGTTGGTGAGAAAAGATGATCTTGGCACTGTGGTATTTTGTTTTGACGAGAAGCTTCCTTATATGGTTAAAGGCCTTGTGGGAATTTATGCTGTTGGGCATAAACAACCACAGAAGGGCAATTGTTTCTGTATCACCCATTTAAACAACTATCAGCAAATGAAAAACGGTCTGAAAGTCTGTTTACCGAAAGTGTGCTCGTTTCTTCTGACAAATTATTAACCTTTACAATGTATTTAAAAAAAGATTCTTCCCTAGTTTTATTTCAATGCATAGGCAAGCAAGCTTTCAATGAAATTGGGATTGCGATTGCTGAAACTCAATATATATCAAATTAACCCTCAAATTATCTTTCTATCAAAATACATAACCTTTCTCTGCTGGATAAAAACTAATTTTATAATACGTGGTATTTAGCGACTTAGAACATAGAACATAGAAAAGTACAGCACAGGACAGGCCCTTAGGCCCACAATATTGTGCTGAGACTTAATCCTAATGTAAAATACAGTAACTTGCTGCTATCCCTTTTGCTAATACATGTTTCCCTTTTGCTAATACATATTGTGAACACCACAGGGTAAAATAGCCAGGCTTAGCAGAAAATGGAACTCAAATGTCAAGTCAGTAACATTAGGTGGTGATGCTCGCCAAAAATTATTGAACAAGATTTAAAATGATAAAAATGATATCATCAAAATTCTGCAAGTCAGCTCTTCTGGTACATGCTGGAGCAATCCCTTTTGTTTAATATCAAATTACATTTTTAAGCTTTAATAAAGATTGTTTTGTCATGCTTTTGATTGTGTTTTTCTTTAAGGGCCTGTATGTTTTTGTGGTGTACTTTATCTTGCACAACCAACTGTGCTGGCCAGTAAAAGCAAGCTACAATATGGAAATCAATGGCCATCCAAGTGCAGGATCAGCCTATCTCACAACAGGTAGTGGTGCACCATCAGTGGGAGGAGAGATCAGCAAGTCCACACAAAACCTCATCACTGCAATGGAAGAGGTAACATTACCAGAGCTGTAATTTCATTGAAACTTGATTACAGGGTTCATTACTCAAGAATGTTCTGACTACACATGTTACTTTAATGTGCCTTAAGAGTGTTGTTATCAACACAACATATGCAGGTAATGAAAACTCATTAACAAATTAAATTAGAAATGTTTGAGTGTAATCACTCACCTGTTCTGATGTTAAAACTTTCTGCTATAGTTCAACTTTATGTGTAACATTTTCATAGGCTGAAATTCTGTTTGAGATTTCCCCTCTAGACTATTGGGTGTGATATGGCATGGAATGATCGTATGTGAGATGCTGGGTATTCTTTTTCTTCAGAAAAATAGTAAAAGAGTGATAAAAGGAGGAGTAGGACTGCTCAGAGACCACTAAATGTGAGGTGATGCAGTTTGGGAAGAATAACAGAATGGCAGAGTACTTGGTCAACTGAAAGATTCTTGGTAATGTGGATGTGCAGAGGGATCTTGGAGTCCATGTGCATGGATCCCTGAAAGTTGCCACCCAGGTGGATAGTGCTGTTAAGAAGGCATATGGTGTGTTAGATTTAATTGGTAGAGGGATTGAGTTCCGGAACCACAATATCATGCTGCAATTTTACAAAACGCTGGTGTGGCCACACTTGGAATATTGTGTACAGTTCTGGTCGTCCCATTACAAAAAGGATGTGGAAGTATTGGAAAAGGTGCAGGGGGGATTTACCAGGATGTTGCCTGGTCTGGAGGGAAGGTCTTATGAGGAAAGGCTGAGAGACTTGGGTCTTTTCTCATTGGAAGGAAGAAGGCTAAGGGGGGATTTGATAGAGACATACAAGATGATCAGAGGATTAGATAGGGTAAACAGAGAAAGATGTTTTCCTAGGATGATGACATCAGCTTGTACGAGAGGGCATAACTACAAATTGAGGGGTGGTAGATTTAAGACTGATGTCAGAGGCAAGTTCTTTACACAGAGAGTGGTAAGGGCGTGGAATGCTAAGGTAGTCAACTCAGCCACATTAGGGAGATTTAAACAATCCATAGATGAGCTCATGGATGATTTTGGGATAGTGTAGGGGGACGAGCTGAGAAAAGTCCACAGGTCGGCGCAACATCGAGGGTCGAAGAGCCTGTTCTGCGCTGTATTGTTCTATGTTCTAAGGGAATTTACACATAGAGGCAGTGACCATGACTGCATTGTTAAATTAATACTTTGCATCTGTTGCCAACAATGAGGGAGATGACACCCAGGACATGGTGACAAAAGAGGAAATTCTGTCACTAGAAGAATTCAAAATTGAGAGAGAAAGATGGGTTGTGCTTAAAGCTGACAAGGCACCAGGACTGAATGAGATGTGTCCAAGGATTTTGAAGAAAGTGCAAATGGAGATTGAAGGGGCACCAAGCACAATCATTCAATCTTTCCCAGACTCAGGAAAGGCACCAGAAGGTTAAATGACTGCAAATATTACAGCCTTGTTTCAGAAAGTTTGTAAGGATAAACCCAGCAATTACAAACCAGTTGGTTTAACTTCAATGGTGGGAACTTCTAGAAACTATTACAATGGATAGGATTTGTAGTCTTGTGGAAAAAGGTGGTTGATTAGGAAAAATTAGCATGGTTTTCTAAAGGAAAAATTAGGTTGAACTAACTTGTTGGAGTTTTTTGAAGAAGTAACAAAAATCCCAATGAAGGTAACGTTGTTGATGTGATGAACATGTACTTTCAGAAGATGTTTGATACTTTGTCACACGTGTGCGATGTATAATAGGTGATGGTATAAAAGGAATAGTAGATATAGGTTAGTTCTGATTGATAAGAAACAGAGAGTAGTTTCAGGTTGAAAGAAGGTTTTTTTAGTGGATGTTGGTATTGGGACCCTAGCTTTTCCTGGTATATATTAATGAGCCAGATCTTGGTGTGCAGATATTAATTTCAAAGTTTACAGATGATATGGTATTTTGAAGAATTGTAACTTGTAAGGAGGAGAGTGTTGAACTCCAAAAAGGCTTAGACAAATTGGTTGAGTAGGTGGATAGCTGGTACATGGGGTTTAATGTAGAGCAGTGCAAGATAATGCCTATTGGTAGGAAGGACAATGAAAATAAAATATTAACACTATATACAATATAAAATAGTGGATACAATTTTAAAGTGAGGACAGGAGCAGAGGAACCATGGTGTATATGTGCATGGATCATTGAAGATGGCTGCAAAGCTGCAGAGAGCAGTTAATAAAGTATACAATATTCTTGGCTTTATTAATAAGCACATAAACTACTGGTGCAAGGATGTTGAACTTGTATAATACACTTGTTAGACCTTGGTTGGAGTATTATATACAGTTCTGGGTACCACATTACAGGAAGGATGCAAACACTTTGCAGGGAATGCAGCAGTCATTTATAGGAATGATTTCAAAAATGAAGAATTTCACTGATGAGGATACATTTTAAAAAGTTGGGGCTGTTCTCTTGTGAAGCAGAAGGTTATAAAGAGAACTCATCGGGGCTTTCAAAATCATGAGCAACCTTGGTAAAGCAGGGTGGAAGAAATTATTCCCACCAGGA
Organism: Hemiscyllium ocellatum; assembly: GCF_020745735.1. Lineage (NCBI taxonomy): Eukaryota > Metazoa > Chordata > Chondrichthyes > Orectolobiformes > Hemiscylliidae > Hemiscyllium > Hemiscyllium ocellatum. The sequence goes on from NC_083402.1 coordinate 52,305,907, forward strand.
AAAGGATTAAGGACCAGAGGGCACAGATTTAAAGTGATTTGCAAAAATAGCAAACATGATGCAAGAGAAGTTTTTTTTTCACACAGCAAAGCACTGTTTGGAAGTCTGCTGGAGGCAGGTCAGTTGAGGCATTCAAGAGAGCATTGGATGATTATTTGAATAGAAATAATGTGCAAGGATACTGGGGAAGAAGCATGAAATTGGCACTAAACACTGATGTTCATTTGAAGTAGCAGTGCAGATATGATGGGCCAAATGGCTTCCTTGTGTGATGTAAAACTTCTGTGATCCTCCCAGTGAAGTTTACAGCTGTTTTCATGACGGGCCCACAAGTCTTAATGATTAAATCATGCTATTGTTTGTCAAGATGATGCATGTCTTTCTTTTGACTATGTTTATGTCATAACTAATTTCATCAACATTTTAATTTGTAATTGGAATTGTTTCATTAAAACAGAGTTATCACCTCAGTGCAAAATGTTTATATTAGTAATTTAAGCATTTATATCCTAATATTGCTCTACATTCAAGCATTTCTACTCCATCTAGAATAATCCCAGTCTGTACCCCATAATACTACTATGATGCTAGTCTACACCTTTCTCACCTACTCTATTGTTTCATCTTCCAAAGAACATTATTCAGGTTTAGCAAAATTAGCTTTGGAGAGTGCATTCTTGATCCTCCTGCCCTGAACAAGATCCTACAAGAAATCAATGGCGTGTTAATTGGCAATGAGTGAGTTCATTCTTGTCTCCCCATCCCCAGCTAGCAGTTTGAAAAATTAAATTTGTCCCAGAAGCTTTCGAGATCTTGAGCTGCTCCCTAGAACTGTGATTTTCAACTTGTGCCTGCACTAACTCACGAACCAGAAGACATTTGAAAATCTGGATCCTGATGTCTGCATCATCTAAATGTGACTAGTCAAGTCCAGGGCAACTAAAGTAATGGGCAGCGTTTTGTCAGATTTTAAATTGTACATGCTGACTGCGGATATCAATTGCCCAGAGAACACCTGGACCTGGCCAGAGGGACTTTCAAAATTTAAATCTTCCTGAAGATTCCTTAACAATACTGCAAAGCAGTGCTCAATGGTGTTTTTAATGCTTAATGGTGTTTTTAATGCTGAACATGACTCAGGCATTAATGGTGACAAATGCATTATTCATTAAAGTAATGCTTCAATAGTCTGCTGTCACACACTGAGGAAAAGTTTGCTTTGATTGTAAAGATTGCTGATTGAGAAGGCTGCCTTTTGAACCAAAGTAAATATTGTGGAGAGTCATTGTATCAGCAATTTCAGAGAAGAATCTACAAAATGCTTGCAAACAGTTGGAAGATGGAGAATGGCTTCCTGATCAATTTCCTGTTACCTTTCCACAACACCAACTGAAATTGGAGTTGAACATCTCAACCCTCTTTAATAAGTGAAGAATCATGGCTGCAAGCCAGCAAGTCTCAGCAGTGTCTGTGCCCCTACGATGACCAACCTGGATGAAGTTATTCTGTGATAACCTATATCATACATTCTATGATAACCTCTACCCAAAGTTAAATAGACAAACAAGATGAGACAGAGATGTAATGGTAATGTAATTGGGTTAGTAACCCAGATGAGTTGGGGTTCAAATCTCACCACCTGCAGTGTCATGTCTTGTGTATTGCAAAACCTTTGCCATATATCATAAAAACCCATCTGGTAACAAATGTCCTTTCCGAGAGGAAAAGCAATTGTCCTTACATGCTGTGGCCTTTGTGTGACTCCATGCCCACAATAAGGTGCCAAAAGAGAAAATGCTGGAAAATCTCAGCAGGTTTGGCAGCATCTGTAAGGACAGAAAAGAGTTGACGTTTTGAGTCTAACTGACCCTTTGACAGACGGTCATTTAGACTCGAAACGTCAGCTCTTTTCTCTCCTTACAGATGCTGCCAGACCTGCTGACATTTTCCAGCATTTTCTCTTTTGTCTTCAGATTCCAGCATCTACAGTAATTTGCTTTTACCCACAATAAGGTGGTTGACTCCTCAATGCCCTGCTAGTTAGTCTCTCAGATTTAGCAAATCATTGTGAAGTCTAAAACAAATGAAATCAGCCGGAACTTTTGACATTGACCAAGAAATTTAAAATGACAAAGACAAACCCGGTCTTGTTACCCTGACATCTGGAGGCCTATGCCCAAATTAAGGGAGCTGCCCAAAAGCTAGTCAAGCTGTAGCCTGTCATAGTCTATCTCACAGAATTATATCTTACAGACAGTACCTGGGACACCACCAGCACTATCACTAGTTCTCATTGTCAGGATAAACCCACTAAAAGTGGTGCAACAGTGATCTACTGTCATGGAGAAGCTTCTGTGGGAGTCCTCAACATTAAAGTCTTAAAATCTTATGGCATCAAGTCAAACATGGGCAACAAATCACCTGCTGATTACTGGCCGCACCCTAAAAGACCTCACTGCTAGAGTGGGCTAAATTCACTGCTGGAGATCTAATTAGCTGGAAAAACGTACTAGACCTCAACTCCACCAATTTATCTGTCATTGTTGTAGCTGTCCATGAGGGTATCAGTGGGAGTAATGACCACAGACAATGTAGATGCAAAGCCTCATTTTCACATTGAGAATACTATCCATTATGATGTGTGGTAATATCACCATTTAACTGCAATTGAATCATACAGCACAGAAGAAGCCCTTCGGCCCACTGAGTTTGAACCAACCTATCTACACTAATCCCGTTTTCTCACACTTGACCCATAGCCTCGAATGTTATAATGTTTCAAGTGCTCGTCCACATGCCTTTTAAAGGTTAAAAGTCACACAACACCAGGTTATAGTTCAACAGGTTTAATTGGAAGCACTAGATTTCGGAGCACTGCTCCTTCATCAGGTGGTTCATCAGGTGATGAAGGAGCAGCGCTCCAAAAGCTAGTGCTTCCAATTAAACCTGTTGGACTATAACCTGGTGTGTGATTTTTAACTTTGTACACCCCAGTGGAAAACCGGCATCTCCAAATCATGATTTTTAAAGGTTGTAAGTCTTCCCACCTAAACTGCTCTCCCAAACAGTGGATTCCAAATTCCCACTGTCGTTTTTGGTGAAAAATCATTTCCTCAAATCCCTTCTGAGCCTCCTGTCCTTCACTTCAAAATTATATGCACTCATAATTGTCCCTTCTACTAAGGGGAACAACTACTTCCTATCCACACACTCCATGCCCCTCATAACCTTATACACCTCTATCAAGTCCCCCGTCAGCCTCTGTGCTTTAAGGAAAACAATCTAAGTCTATCTGGCCTCTCTTCATAGCTAAAGTGCTCTATCCCATGTAGCAGTTTAAGAGGCAGCTCACCAACACCTTCTCAAGGACAAGTAGGGACAGGCAATAAATGTTGGCCATCTAGCGACGCCATGTCCCATGAGTGATTAAAAAATTTGCAGGAGAACCTTCCAGGCAAAGATTGCCCTTAGCAATCACCAATGTATCCATTGGAACCTTGCCAAACACCTCAGATGATGAACACTCTCATTGCCGTCTTGAAGGACGAACAAGAGAAAACATATAGCTGTTTGAAGCACTACAACTAGACATTAAGAACTTTCTTTCACAATTCTTAATTGATAGCCAGTATTTCAATAGAATGTGAAAAGTTACACAATGTACTATTAAGCATTAGCATGTTTGTTATACAGGTGCAGTTCAAGTATGTGCTATACACGTCAGTCAATTTAAATTGTTAATCAGTAACTAACTATAGTTGAATTTTTATTTCAACTTTTGCAGGTGGTTATGTGTTTAACCAGAGAAAATTTCACTGCCACCTATAAAACAAATAGTGGCTAATTGATGCAGTTAATTAGTTACAGAAACATCCATATTGGTGTAAGTCCAGTGATGCATGGGAGGAATTATCGCACAATTTCATATCTGGATTCAAAGCAAGCAAAGATGGTCCTATTTAATGGTTTGCATTTAGCCATTCTTTCCATTTCACACAACAGCTTTTAAGCAATAGATGGTAACAAATCTATCAGCTATCTTCAGGACTGAAGTTTTATATCCTGATCCATCGGGGCAGAGGACTTAAAGAACTTCAGATAACCTGGAATTGTGATTTTCCCCTCCACGCATAGGGTAACTTCTAAATCCATGGGAACATTGTGACATAGCCACTCAATTCTCTATTGGATTATCAGGCTGGGTTTCCAGCTGTCCAGGCAGCCAGTCAGTGAAAGGCTGACACCAGATGAATTTGAGTCCATAGTTGGCTGTGGGTGCAGGGATGATCGGATGAGTAGGATGGGGGGGGGGGGGACAATTGGTTGGCGAAGTGCCATCCAGGTATCCTGATGTGGCCATATGTCCAGGAGAGGAATTAGAAGGCTCATCTGGTCATTAGGACAGGAAATAAAATACCTTGTAAGGGGATTTTAGGGGCCTGAAGGGGTAGTGGAAGCCTTGGGATTGGAAGATCAAAGGCCCTATAGAGGGGTCAGAGACATTTTGTCTTCCAGATACAGGGAGCTGATTCAAAGGGGAGCTAAAGAGTTCCAAACAAATATATTACCACAAAGCTCAAGGGATAGACTCCCTAGTCAATTGAATATCTAAGATTATGCAGAGTAGCATAAGATAAGAAAAGACTGACATCAGACAAGAGGAGTTCAACACTGCAGAAAGTATAGAATACCATAAAAGTGAAGGAATGACATAAAGGAAAGAAAAGGCAGGATGCTAAAAGAAATTACCAGGTAAAATCAAAGAAAATTCAGAGATGTTTGCTGTATATATAGAAGTAAAAGGTTAGCAATTAGGTCAACTGTGCCACTAATGGTACCAGTGAGAGGAAGTGGAATTTTAGTGGTTCCAACTGAATTATCCAGGGGATCATGGCAGTTACATGTGGTAATTAAGGCACCCTAGATCACCCAGCAGTATTCAAAGGTGACCACTCCATCAGTATGAAGCTGATAAGAAACCAAATAGAGATGATTATGTGGATGTGCACACAAGATTTCCAGGCAGCTGCCTTGGTGCTTTCACTCTGTGCCAGTCCATTTTCCACTCAAAAGCAGAATTTCTGATGAGATGCTTGGAGGGAATATATACCAGTTACAATGGGGCTGATGATTTGGTGAGAAACCAAAACAAAAATCTTGGAAATGAAATGGAAGCCACACAACAACCAGGTGTTTATTTCAGCCAACTATCAGAATGGTGAAGATGCCTGGACATATCTGAAGAGGTGGTGATATGATGTAATGGTAATGTCACTGGAGAAGTATTCAAAAATCCCAGGTTAGTGTTCTGGGAATATGAGTTCCAATCCTACAATGCCTGCTGGCAAAATTTGAATTCACTAAAATCTGAAATTGCAAATGCTAGCCTAATGGTGACTTTGTCAAATGTTGTGAAATCCCATTCAGTTCATTAATATTCTTTTGGGAAGGAAAACCGCTATTCTTAACTGGCTTGGCCTACATGTAATTCCAGACCCCCAGCAATGTGGTTAATTCTTAACTGCTGCCTGAGAAATCAGGAATGGCAATAAATGCTGACCTACCCAGAGTTGCCACATCCCATTTACGAATAAATAGCAATGCTCTTCAGTGCACACTGGCTAGCGTCTCATGTGTGCTGTGATTGTACAGTAGCGAGGCTTGATTCCTCAGATGAATCTAACACCACAGCATGAGTGTCTCTTCACATGATTTTGAGGCATACAAGGAAACAGATCAGTGCCCTCATTACTGACACTTAGGTGTCAGCCATATGATAAGCACGAGCAAATGCCACTTCTTCCCCAATCCATCTCACCCAATGACACCATGACAAAGTAGTCTTGCATGCAAACAAACATTGTTTTCACAGTTTGGTGCCACCTTCAAAGGTCAGTTGCAGGCAGCAAACATAGGTGACGTAGGAAAGTGGGTGTAGGAAATGATATTTATCTGAGTCAAAAAATAATCAGGAGCTTAACTATCTAACTTTGTGTAACACACCCTTGGAATTATCCTTGTGCAGCAACATATCATCACTTTTCTTTATCCTCACACTTTTTTTTCTGGTGCTACCCTTGTGCTTTCAGTCAAGCTGGAGGCACGTTGCTCAGATTACTGCTCAGGCTGCTCAGATGCTCTTGGTTGGTGTCTTCTGGATTTAGGAGCCCACTTAAACCTGGCTAAAGATAGCTCCAACTGTGCCTGTGCCTGTACCTGTGCGAGTGAAGTCTAGGCAGTTCATAACGTACTGACTGAGATGGCAATTGGTCATGAGTGAGAAGTGAGCTTTGACCTTCCTTCTGTTTCTCCTTTCATCATCAACCCTGTCATGGCCTGCCATATTTACTTGCTATCACCGAGGTGTGGATTAGAGAGTCATCCAATTTACGGTGACATTTACAGTGTGCAGGCTTGCATGCTATTTTCAACCTTTCATTCAGTTGGCCATTCTACACAAGGCATCATTCCAAAGACCTGCAACATCGTCCCATTCATGTTGGAAACAGACTACTACATGATTTCTGCAAGCAAGCACAGTGTGATGGAAAGCCTGCTAGTACATCGCACATTATTCACTGCTGCTCAAGAAGCTTTCTGTTCATCAACAGCCAGCATTTGTCCAGCTGAATGTAGCTTGGACTACCCTGCAGCCTCTATACAGATACTCCACTGCTATCCTTGTCTCCATCTGCATTTACTCACTTGTTATGAGCCATTAGATGGCAATCTGACGATTTGTCTTAATGGTCACACTAAAGCTTAAAGATATAAATTAAAGATATAAATTAAAACAAGGTAAGAATGTTTTAAGTGATCATTATGCACATGATAATATCTTACTCACATCAAGTCTACATGAGTGAGTATTTGTGGCATGTCAAAAACCGGTACTACATTCTGGTACCTGGGAGGTCTCAGTCTTCCCATCTGTGAAGACTAGAGACAGTTGGACTCCACTATTCTCCAGTGTCACCTGCTCTGTAGCTATCATTTGCAAGATGGATGAAGTGCTTCTCCCTGATATTTGGTGTTCTCTTCTCCAAAGACGGAAAGAAGAGCATGATGAATGCTGGCATCAGTTGCACTTATTTCCGATGACTATGAAGGAGAGGCATGAGAATGTTAATGAGTGTCAGTGAGGTTGTACATATGGGGATCTAAGCAAGTGCATTTCCACAGAGGCATGGGAATCTTGAAATTAAGTTGGTATGAAGAATGATATGCTGGAGAAGAGCTCAGAAGGTAGAGTGAGGATACAGCTTGATGCACACATCAGGCTTTATTTGAGTGAGCCACTGTATTTCAGTTTCCTGGGCTGCTTTGGTCATTAAACTGCTCTTGACATTGAGTCACGGAAAATTACACCACTCTCCAGCTGCTAAACAGGCAATCTTCAGCCATTTCTTCTCTGTTACAACGGCAAGGTGCTTTCTCTCACCAATAGGAAAAAGCAGAGCCCAGCAGCACTTTCAAAGATGACTTAACTCCATTCTGACAATTTCTGCTAACTCTAAACTCCATCAAATTGCATGTACAGGGTTCAAAACCTAACCTACTATTTCAGAATGCATGGTCTTTTAAACTGAGAACAACTTGCATCTCAATCCAAAACCAGTAATTCTGAGAATGTAGTAATGTGCTGCACTGAAGTGTTAGCTTCAGTTATGTGCTTAGGGAAAGCATTCTGATTCTGGCAAGAATGCTAACACTGTACACGTAAATACTGGTACAGATTATTAGATGTGAGATGAAAATATAAGGCAGCACATACACTCCTTGAGTAGCATTGAAATAGTCAAGATAGTGAAAATTTCCTTTAAAATTGAATTGGAGATGTCTGTGTTGGACTGGGGAGTACAAAGTTAAAAAAAATCACACAACACCAGGTTATAGTCCAACAAGTTTATTTGGAAGCACTAGCTTTCGGAGTATTGCTCCTTCATCAGGTGGTTATGGAGTATAAGATCGTAAGACACAGAATTTATAGCAGACGTTTACAGTGTGATGTAATTGAAATTATATATTGAAAAACAGTTTTGTGATTTACATATGAAAGAACTGAAACCAACACGATCATTCTAAAAGATGAGAGACTTAACAAACAATCCAGGTCTTTTTCCTTTGCGAGCAGCAGTAAATGTACATTGCTGTTGGTAATGCAGGACAAGATCACAATGAACTACAGTGGCATCACACAACTGAGGGCATAGCAGAAACTGGGCAAGCTTTCTCAACGCATCAGTAACACAAAAAATAACATGCAAAATGCAGTTCTGTTAGACGTTGAGTGATGAGCAAAATACATGAAGTGCCTCGTGTATTCATTTGTCTATACATTTGATTATAGGTATTCAACTTCATCAATGTTTAAAGTTCTGTTGCTGACCCTGGTGGTTAAAAGTGTAAGAAATACTGTAATGGTACTAAGATGAACTATTAGGTTGGATCTCAAGTCTGCAGGTCTCATTTTGAGAAGCAGACTGAATGCTGCAACTGATTTATAAGTTCATAAGATATAGGAACAGATTAGGCCATTCAGCCCATCAAGTCTGCTCCAGCTGATATTTTCCTCACCCCTATTTTCCTTCCTTCTCCCCATAACCTTACAACCCATTATTAATTGAAAATCTGTCTAACTCCTCCTCAAATGTACTTACTGTCCCAGCATCCACAGCACTTTGGATTCCACAGATTCACAACCCTTTGAGAGAAGTAGTTTCTCCTCAAGTCTATTTTAAATTTGCTACCCCTTATCCTAAGTCTATGATACCTTGTCCTAGAATGCCTCACAAGAGGAAGCAACCACTTCATGTCTATTTTATCCATGACTTTTATCATCTTGAATACAAAAATTGGATCTCCCCTCCTTCTTCTAAATTCTAGTGAGCATAGGCGTAAACTGTTCATTCTGTCTTCTGCATCTTGAGCTAATGATGAAATGAAATCACCTCCTAACAGTAAAATGAAATACTGCAGATGCTGAAATAAAAAGAAAAAGTATTGGTGAAATTCAGCAGGTTATGTCAGCATCTGCAGGAGAGAATTAGAGTTAACATTTCAAGTCCAATATTGCTTCAGATTGAAGAGAGGCAGAAATGTGGTGGATTCTATGCCGTTAAAAAGAGGGTGGAAGGTGGTGAGTGGCAAGTGGGACAAAAAGGAAGGCCAAGGAAAGATTAAAGGGCTAGAGAGATTTGGAATTAATAGTTTTCTAGAGAAAAAAGGAATGGTAATGGTTTTAGAGAGGTGGCAAAGCATTTGTTCAGAGTAGGTGTGAATAACAGAATAAAGGTTAGCTCTGACTGGGAGCAAAAATATGAAAATAAAAGGAAGATGCAAGGTTGGGACAGTGGGGGTGGGGTCAAATTTAAAATGGAAGCTGGACTGAAATTGTTGAGCTCCATGTTGAATAAAGTATAAAATAATTAAGCAGAAAATAAACTGCTATTCCTTTAGCTTGTGTTGGGCTTCACCAAATCACTGCAGCAGGCCTCAAACAGAAACTGGTCCTTGGGAGAATGATGCTGTACATCACTAGTACTTCTGACACTCACTGTTTAGGCACATTCATCACAGATAGCCATTCAGAGAGTCAGTGAAACGATATCCCGCAATAGTCTGTGCTTTAATACAAAAGCAGTCATGATTTTAATTGCATATCTGTTGCTATTTTTACACCAACTACATTGTCAACATAAAAAAATCAAGGGATTAATATTAGTTCACATGCTGAAAGAACCTTTCCCACTCTTATCAAAACCATTGCAATCCTTACCTATATTTCTGTGTCACTTGCAATTGAGGCAGCTTCTGGAGCATTCGCTGCTATAAAATGTGAGTCAGCTGCTGAGAGTGGGGGAAAATATGAATAACATTGCATGAACACTGCAACGCCAGAAGAGATAGCCAGCCTTGAAGAAGCTGAAGATTTCCAAAGTGTAGAAGAGAAAATCTTTGTAGGTCTTCAGCCATGGCTTTGATCAGAAATGTTTATGTTGTGAGGCTAAAAAGGAGAAGTCTCTATTATGGGGAGGCAGTGTTGATGTGGTAGAGTTACTGGATCAATAATTCAGAACTCCAGACTAATATTTTGGGAAATTAGTATGAATCCCACCTAGGTAGATGATGATATTTGAGTTCAGTAAAAGTTTGGAATAATAGTGACTGTGGAACCATTGTTGATTATCATAAAGATGCACGACTTTTTAATTAATGTCCTTTATAAAATGTAATCTACCCTCCTTACTTGGTCTGGATTACATTTAACTTCAGACTTGCAGCAGTCTTTGGACAATTAGGAATGGGCGGTAACTGCTGGCTTATCCAGTAATGCCACTATCTCACAAGCAAAGAAATAAACAGAACCTAGACCCATGTCTCCTCCATTCAGCAAATGTAGCACCTCAGGGCTACTAGTCTGACATACCGTCACCTTCACAAAATGCTCCTGTGGAAGGTGGGGAAAGATGCTGAGCATCCTTTTGATTGCATTTGTATATCATACAAAGGGAAATAATGCCCTGCGGCACTTCCATTATGAGCAGGGGGCTAAAGTTCAAACTGGATAGGGTGGCAACACATTACACCTCACTGCCTTATTTTCTTGTAATTTTAATTAATTATTGTACCTGAACGATCTTCCTCTTTTCCAATTTGCAATAGGGTATAGCAGAGGAAAACCTCCCCCATAATTTTACGACATAAGTGTTGCCACCATAGTTTGTGGGCGGCACGGTGGCGCAGTGGTTAGCACTGCCGCCTCAAAGCGCCAGAGACCCAGGTTCAATTCTCCACCTCAAGTGACTTTCTGTGTGGATTGCACATTCTCCCTGTGTCTGCATGGTTTCCTCTGGGTGCTCCATTTTCTTCCCACAAACCAAAAATGTGCCGGTTAGGTGAATTGGCCATGCTAAATTGCCCATAGTATTAGGTGAAGGGGTTAAATGTAGGGGAATGGGTCTGGGTGGGTTGCACTTTGGTGGGTAGGTGTGGACATGTGGACTTCCACACTGTAAGTAATCTAAATCTAAAAAAAAGGTGTAACAATAGCAGCAATTAATTTAATGAAATCAAATTCTGCCTGAATTTAACTTACTTTTTAACTAACACTAAAACTGCACAGGTTTCAAGATATTCTAATAACAACAAAACAGTGCAGTACAAATTATGTTTCTCTTGTGTTCTTTTCCTAGAGCCAGCTGTATATAGCAGGTTACCTGAGCTGCTTTCAGTGAGCATCTTGTCCATTACTGGGTATTAACATTTTATGCCTCATTCTGCAGGCATCCTGATAAATAACTATCCATGTGTTCACACCAAATAGTACCATGTGTTCTGGGCTTCCTTTGAGAGACAAGATGTTGTAGTGTTATTGCATTTTGTTTAAGACCAGGAATTTCAAAAAAATATCCAGTTTAATGTGGAGTGATAGCTCTCAGACTGCTCACATTAAGGGTAGATCTCGTATGATGATAAGTTGACTGAATTGTTCAAATGAACGATGCTACAATGCTGCAGCATATTTTGCTTCGCAGTACGAGAGCTCATTGCGTAAATGGGAGACACTGAACAAAGATAAGAAAGGGGAACAAGTATTGAAAGGATATCATTTTGTTATATTAATTCCTGAGCACTTATCAGTCTAGCATAAGAGCAGGTCAATTGCTTTCCCTCAGAACAGTGAAAGTGTGTAGTACAGAGATTAAAGAAGAGATCAAAAACAGATTGCTGGACAAGCTCAGCAGGTCTAGCAGCATCTGTAAAGAGAAATCAAAGTTAACATTTCGGGTCAGGTGACCATTCTTCCTCTTTATAGCTTCCGCAGTTCTTTCAGTTTTTATTGAAGGACGAAAGAGGATAAAGAGTATATATACTGTGTCAGTTTTGAAGTTTATGAAAATCATTGGGTTGAATCTTAAGCTTTTTTAGCTAACTTGAGATACATCAAGTTTTTTGGAGTGTTTGGTGAAGTGAGAAAAACATTTCCTTACAATGCTGTTGTATCTTACTGGTATCTAGTTCCTCATTAAAACAAGTTAGACAACTCTGACCAGAATGTTATGAATGAATTCATCCAGGTGTTCCACAATACCAATGCAGTCCAAATCAATATGAACATAAGTCAGTAACCAACGCAAAACAGTCCCAACTTTATTAGGAAAAAGATTACAAGAACAATATCTCTAATCCTATTTGGTCCCTTAAACTTACACAGCTTCCTGGTCTCTTGTAATTTTACACAATTGCTGTCTCTCGGTTCTGCCTCTGGTCTGCAAAGTTGCTATCTCTCTTCCTCTCTCTCCCTTCCTCTGGATGGTCAGCTGCTCTCTGCCTCTGGTCATGCTGATCTCATCAGAAGGCCTCCAGAAGATTCAGGAGAGAGGGCTGTAGGCGAACCCTGTTTCTACACCTTTTTGAATGGTTTCCTAGAATTTATAATTGTTCTGGTTAATCAGGATGACACACTTAAAAGTGTATCACATTCTTAATAATTTAAATGATATGCTACTATTTGTTTCTTTGTGTAACAGGAACTTTCGGCCCTCCTTTGTTGAGTGCATAAGTTGTTGGGGTGTGTTCCAGGATGACTGTTGCCTTTTACATTTTGCTAATGTCATTAATGCATGGCTGCTGTGTTTGCACTGTGCCCGGTGTGTGGGTTTTGTAATTTCAGTGTTCTACTTGACCAGCATACCCAGCATTCCTTGCTGTTTGGCCAAGTTAGTAATCTACCTGTGTTTTAGCAGCCAGGATGCTGCTCCATTCCCAAACTTGCTGCATTAATTACCCACTATTCACTCTCCATGACATTTTTCACAGCCAAATTCTACCCCATCTTACCACCCAAAACAACTCATCATCATCAGAAATGTACTGAAACACTGGAATCTCCTGCATCTGTACATTCTTTAAAATGCTGTAGTGATCCTGCGTAAGCTTTGGATTTCTGAAGCTGCCATGTTGAAGCAGAAGATATCATAGAAGGGGAAGATGATACCACAATTCTCCTTCAGGGATTTAGAGTTCTGGTGGATAGGGTGGTGCAAATGAGAACAGTTCCCATTCTGCAGAATCAGCAGAGGTAGGCTGCACTACCAGAGCCACCCAGTGTGGTCTGGGGTTACCACCCAGTTCAGAGCTATCTGAGAGTGGATGAATGCCCTGTAATGTAGAAAGAAGGTCAATGACTTTCTATGCTCCATCAGGGTAAGTAAGCATAATACTTCTCTTTCATGCACTTCTATCTCTGCCTTTGCATCCATATCCCACCAAGATGCTTGCTGTACCATTCAGCCTTCCACACCCCTAACCCTGTCTGATGTCTGTGCTGCCTTCTCAGTCCATCAGGGCATGGGTGGTGTAAGAAGCAGGTGGGCAGAGTATGATTTAGGCAGTGTCTGGGCTCCTATGCCTGGGTTTGTCCCCTTTGTCCATTTGTTTCTTTTCTTCTTCTTTTCCCCAATATTCACCGTTTTTTTTCAGCTCCTTCATCAGATAACAAGTGGGTCAGGCTCAGAAGACACAGACTTTACAGCAAAAGATCACAGTGTCACGCAGTTAAAATGATATCTCAGTCTTGAATCAGACTGGTTCTGTTTCCAAAGTAGGAATTTATAAGATGTTATGTGCATTGACTGTCTGCAGGTTCTGTGCTTTTTGAGCAAAAATAAAATGTATCTGCAAATGCAAATTCATCACATAGACTTTTATGTGTGTGTGTGTGAGCGTGCGCGCGCATGTGTGCATATGAGAGAATGAGTGTGTGTTTATGAGTGTGACAGAGTATGAGTCTGTGCGAGGGTATATGTGTGGGTGAGAGTATGGGAGGATGTTTGTGTGCATGTGTCTGAGAGAGGGTCTGTGTGAGTGTGTGAGTATGTAAGAGTGTGTATGCTTGTGTGTGAGTGTGTGTGCTTGTGTGTGAGAGTGTATAGTGTAGTGGAAAAAGTGAGGACTGCAGATGCTGGAGATCAGAGCTGAAAATGTGTTGCTGGAAAAGCGCAGCAGGTCAGGCAGCATCCAAGGAACAGGAGATTCAACGTTTTGGGCAGAAGCCTGAAGAAGGGTTTATGCTCGAAACGTCGAATCTCCTGTTCCTTGGATGCTGCCTAACCTGCTGTGCTTTTCCAGCAACACATTTTCAGCTCTGTATAGTGTAGTGGGGTCATCTGTAGTGTGACATGAACCCAAGGTCCCGGTTGAGGCCATTCTCATGGGTACCGAACTTGGCTATCAGCCTCTGCTCAACCAATTTGCTTTGAACCAGTCTGACTCAGGATTGGGATATAGACAGACTCTAACCTCACACCTTTAAGACATTGAGCTGAAATGTTACCTTTTTTTATAAAACCTTCAGTTATCTTGAGAATGTGACTTAAAAGACATTCTGGGATTTGCATATTAATGAACCAAAACCTTCAACCCATTCTAAAACATGAAAGACTTAACAGCAATCTAAGTTTATCAAAACTATTGTTTTAATTGTGTGACACTGTAATTTTTCATATAATTTGTGTGCCTTGTGATCCTGTCCTACGAGGTACCTGATGAAGGTGCAGCGCTCTGAAAGTTAGTACTTTCAAATGAACCTATTGGACTATAACCTGGTGTTGTGTAATTTTTAACTTTGTTTACCCTAATCCAACACCGGCACCTCCACATCATGACTCTCAATCATAGCAGGCCACTCCAAACCACTGGCTGCAATGCCATCTCTCTCTCTCTCTTTTATCTTGCACATTTGTTTCCACAATTGTGGGCTGCCGCAGGGCACCAACCTGGACCTCTGAGGAGAAGAGTTCAGAGGCCGCAGAGAAACTGTCAGCAAGGCTGCATCTTGTGCACCCCGGAGTCAAAAGGTGAGATTCTGGAAAAGCACAGCCAGTTAGGCAGCATCTGAGGAGCAGGAGAGTCGACATTTCAAGCATAAGCTCTTTATCAGGAATGTACACCCCAGTAGCTGGATACTGACACTTCTCAAGATAGATAGTGAGGGAGCACAATCCAGTGAGTCACTCACTGCAACAGCTCTGCAGATGGACAAGGATGAAACAGTCCAGACTACTGGTCATCGAAAGATTTCCAAGTCCAGGCAGGAGATGACCCTGTGACTTTGGCAATCAGGGATTTCATACAATTGGACAGGGTAGAGCAGCAGTGACAGAACTAGCTGCAGGATTAGGAAGTGCACTTAGATGTTATGGGAGGGACTGAAAGAAGAAAATGTATTTGAGGGCACTTTGGTGACATGGGTGAAGAAGATTAATATATTTTTCCAAATTTGTACACAAGTGTTGTTGATGTCTGCATATTTATTATAGTTTAAAAACATGTAATCTTGCTTTGCCATTCTTCCTGCTACTACACACTATACTGGAGTAAGGTATGGTGGGGTAATGTTGCCCTTGTCTTACCAGACTGTAGGGCTGCTGCCTCATTAGAGAGAGATGTCTGGTGCTGTTTTAACCTGAGGATCACCACACTTCATTGTGAGGAGAGCTTGAAAGGAGAATCCTTTATGGTAAGCTCAGCCAGTGCAGGAATTGAACTCCAACACTGTTGGCATCCAACCAACTGTGCTAAACTGACTGTGCTATACTGGAGCAGTACGTTACTCACAAAGACATTACTAAAATAATTAGAGAATGTGTTCTGCAAATAAAATTTGTAAATGTAACTTTGAAACGATAACTGATTCTCCTACTTATGAATGCTTATGGATGCTGCTCTATAAAAATGGAAACAATTAACCTTATGTAACTAAACTGTGATTTCCGTTGAGCAGATTGGAATACTGGGGCTGAAGTTTCCTGGCTGCTGAATGATCTGGGCATTGACAAAAATGCTGGGCGAATCACAACAAATTAGCAATTGTGAAGAGATATAAGTCCCATTTTCCAATCAATTGTTGACTAGCAAGACTGGATTCTTGCTCATGAGCAACATTGATATTGCTAGCATGCATTAATATCTCATCATTATATAATTGTACCCCTGTTTTTTTAAAATGCATTCATGGGATGAGGGAATTGCTGCCTGGACCAGCATTTGGCAGAAGGCAGTTAGGGGTCAACCACATTGCTGAGTCTGGAGTCACACATAGAGCAGCTGCCAGGTAATGAGGTGAGATTGGGAAGATACAAAGAGAAAACTCATTGGGGTTCTCTCCATGAAACTCACTAAAATTGATACTTTGCAGATATTCAATAAAAGTGGATGCCTGAAGCTTGATTTTAACCCAGCGACTTGTATAGCATTAAAGTAGAGCCCCTGTTGTTCTTTGATATCACAATGCAATTCATTGAAGTTATGTTGTCCAGATCCAGGTCAAATCTGTTACCTTTGGCTGTAATCCATCTTGTGTTACCCAATGTACAACACACCTCCAAAGCTTTTAGTCTTAAAAGACAAATTATTTACTCTCCCAATTGTTTCATTAGAATAGAATTTAATGTAAATTTGCTTAATCTTCCCCTGGGAATTGGGTCGAATCTGCAATAGCTCCTCAACTCTCTAGCTTCTGTCCTGAAGATGTGCAACTATCACAATTATCACTGAACACCACATGCATTTGTTTCTTAGTTTTAATGGACTGACTTGTAAGAAAAGTTGAAAGTGGATTATCTCATTATCATAATTCTTACATATCCAGTAATGATGAATGTCTGAGACATGTAGTGGAACTTGTGCATTGAGGTTTTGTTTTGAAGAGCAAGCAATACGTAGCTGATTCACAGTAATTGGGAAATTCGGGAGCCCTGAAGGATTTAATGAAAGCTCAATGTAAAAAGAAATTGCCCAAATTTTGAAGTTAAAAATAACAGTAAAATATCTACTCACTGTTATTAAAGAGTAAATCAGACAGCAACTTTCAGTAACCATGTATGCACAGTTAACCATTCAAATCAGGAAGTTACTCTCCAAGTTTCATAGAAACAAAGAACATAGCAGCAGAAGTATGTCATTGGCCCCTTCAAGCCTGCGCTACCATTCAATATGATCCTGGTTGATCATTGAGCTCAATACCCTGAACCCCACCCCATTATCCCTTGATCACTTTTGTCTCAAGGGTTCTATTTAGCTCCTTTTTGAAAAATAATGTTTTGGCCTCAACCGCTTCCGGTGGCAAATATTTCCAGAGCTTCACTACTCTGTGGTGAAGAAATTTCTCTTCATCTCAGTCCTAAAAGGTTTACCCCTTATCCTTAAACTGGCTCTGGACTCTCCCCACTATTGGGAGCATCCGTCCTGCATCCAACCTATCTAGACCTGTTACTGCTTTATAGGTTTCTATGACATCCCCTACACCCCATTCTTCTAACTGCAGTGAATACAATCCAAGTCAACTCATACTTCAGTCCTGCCATTCCAGGCATCAATTTGGTGATTATTGTTCCCTGGTCTTCCAAAAGCTGTGCTGCACAGGTATCTTGGCAAGAGAGTCAGCATTATTTCTAATGTTTTTGCACGTAATAGTAGCTAGCTTCAAAACTCATCAGAAAAAGGTTGAGTTGTCCATTAGTTTAAGTGTTTTTTTTAATGGTCTGATAAGTCTTGAAACTGCCAAACAACAACCCTAACACTTTAATAGTTACAATTGTAAAGGATTTCTAAGAATCATTTTCAGAATATCATAAACTTTCAGAAACTTCAGCCACAACAGATAGATGATTTAACAGTAAATTTCTGATTTCAAACTTTCACAGATTCAAATAAACTTTGCACTTGCTCTAATTCATGGTCTATATTCATGCTGCCCACCTATTGCTAAGCTGTTACTGCAATGATGGTAAAGTGAGGCACATAATAATTCCTTAATCTCACATGGATTTACTCCATAATTTGCTGCAGTACCCAAATTTAATGGCTGCTTCTGTCAATATGTCACAAAATGCATTTACATCTTGGCACAGTAAGGCAACAGCTCCTAAAGTTTTTCTGTGCATACAACTGGTGGCTTAAGAACATTGCAGCATAAAGAGGCAATGTGCCAAATTGAACTGAGGTCTTTCTCATTAATACAGCACTGAAGTCTACTAAGTATAGGAATCAGTTTCCAGCTCTGAAATATTCCATTTTTTTTCAATAAACTCTTTCAATAAAGTTAATTTCCTCACTCATTCA
The DNA here is from genome assembly GCF_020745735.1 of Hemiscyllium ocellatum. Taxonomy (NCBI): domain Eukaryota; kingdom Metazoa; phylum Chordata; class Chondrichthyes; order Orectolobiformes; family Hemiscylliidae; genus Hemiscyllium; species Hemiscyllium ocellatum. The sequence goes on from NC_083402.1 coordinate 52,324,033, forward strand.
AACACCATACATTTAAATAGTTCTGTTTATGGCTCTTTTATGCAGCTCAGCCTCCTGTTTGCACTGGGCACTGTGCAACAAAGAAAATGCGATCTAATCAACATTTAGTGTTCCCAACCATTGTAGTCTCCCTTCAGAATTAGTACCTTGCACATAATGGCTGCAACAGACTATTTACTATAAATTAGCTCTAAGTAATTGATGACTATTATTTGTCCATCCAATCAGCAGTATTCTAGATGCTAGATAGAAGAATAGTGTAATCAGATCTTTATTGGTTTGAAGGAAACTAGTTAAGCAGAATCTTATTTATGCTGTAATTTAGATTTGCATCTATATATGATTACCCTGTGAGAATGACGGGTGTTCTTAATTATATCTCTGATTCAGTATGTGGATGTACCTACTAGAGAAGGTGCAAAGCTTGACCTAGTCTTGGGAAGTAATGCAGGGCATGTGACTGAGGTGTCAATGGCAGAGCACTTTGGGTCCAGCGACCATAATGTATTAGATTTAAAATAGTGATGGAAAAGGATACATCAGATCTAAAAGCTGAAGTTCTAAATTGGAGAAAGGCTAATTTTGACAGTATTAAGAAAGAACGTTTGAAAGCTGATAGGGGGCAGATGTTCGCAGGTAAAGGGACGGCTGGAAAATGGGAAGCCTTCAGAAATGGGATAACGAGAATCCAGAGAAAGTATATTCCTTTAGGGTGTAGATTTGCTCGCTGAGCTGTAGGTTTGATATCCAGACGTTTCATTACCTGGCTAAGTAACATCATCAGTAGTGGCCTCCACATACTGAATCAGAAATTTTCTTATATACACTTAACAAATTCTTCTCCATCTTAACCCTTCACGCTATGGCAGTCCCAGTCGATGTTTGGAAAATAAATCCCCTACCATAATTACCCTATTATTCTTACAGATAGCTGAGATCTCCTTATAAGTTTGTTTCTCAATTTCTCTCTGACCATTAAGGAGTCTATAATACAATCCCAATAAGGTGATTGTCCCTTTCTTATTTCTCAGATCCACCCAAATAACATCCCTGGATGTATTTCCAGGAATATCCTCCCTCAGCACAGCTGTAATGCTATCCCTTATCAAAAATGCCACTTGCCCTCCTCTCTTGCCTCCCTTTCTATCCTTTCTGTAGTATTTGTACCCTGGAACATTAAGCTGCCAGTTATGCCCATCCCTGAGCCATGTTTCTGTAATTGTTTTGATATCCCAGTCCCATGTTCCTAACCATGCCCTGAATTTATCTGCCTTCCCTGTTAGGCCCCTTGCATTGAAATAAATGCAGTTTAATTTATTAGTCCTACCTTGTCCCTGCCTGCCCTGAGTGTTTGACTCACTTCTATTCTCAACTGTACCTGTCTCAGATTGATCTATTTCCTCACTATCTCCCTGCCACGCCCCACCCCACCCTGCCCCCAGTATATTAGTCTCCTTCCACTTTAGGTGCAATCCATCCTTCTTGTACAGGTTACTTCTACCGCAAAAGAGATTCCAATGATCCAAAAATGTGAATCCTTCTCCCATACACCAGCTCATCAGCCATGTATTCATCTGCTCTATCCTCCTATTCCTTCCCTCACTAGCTTGTAGCACTGGGAATAATCCAGATATTACTACCCTCGAGGACATACTTTTTAAATTCCTGTCTAACTCTCTGTAATCTCCCTTCAGACTCTTGACCTTTTCCCTTCCTATGTCGTTGTTTCCAATGTAGACAATAACCTCTAGCTGGCCCCTCTCCCCCATTCAATTTGAAGGCAGCAGTCAATAATAAATCATGCTTTGAAATTCAGTTGAAATACAATTGGGGATTTTCCATTGAATCAGAAATATAATTAAGAACACCCGTCATTCTCACAGGGTAAGCATATATAGATACAAATCTCAATTACAGCATAAATAAGATTCTGCTTAACTAGTTTCCTTCAAACCAATAAAGATCTGATTACACTATTCTTCTATCTAGCATCTAGAATACTGCTGATTGGATGGACAAATAATATTCACCAATTACTTAGAGCTAATTTATAGTAAATAGTCTGTTGCAGCCATTATGTGCAAGGTACTAATTCTGAAGGGAGACTACAATGGTTGGGAACACTAAATGTTGATTAGATCGCATTTTCTTTGTTGCACAGTGCCCAGTGCAAACAGGAGGCTGAGCTGCATAAAAAAAGCCATAAACAGAACTATTTAAATGTATGGTGTTTGAATGAGTGAGGAAATTAACTTTATTGAAAGAGTTTATTGAAAAAAATGGAATAATTCAGAGCTGGAAACTGATTCCTATACTTAGTAGACTTCAGTGCTGTATTAATGAGAAGGACCTCAGTTCAATTTGGCACATTGCCTCTTTATGCTGCAATGTTCTTAAGCCACCAGTTGTATGCACAGAAAAACTTCAGGAGCTGTTGCCTTACTGTGCCAAGATGTAAATGCATTTTGTGACATATTGACAGAAGAAGCCATTAAATTTGGGTACTGCAGCAAATTATGGAGTAAATCCATGTGAGATTAAGGAATTATTATGTGCCTCACTTTACCATTATTGCAGTAACAGCTTAGCAATAGGTGGGCAGCATGAATATAGACCATGAATTAGAGCAAGTGCAAAGTTTATTTGAATCTGTGAAAGTTTGAAATCAGAAATTTACTGTTAAATCATCTATCTATTGTGGCTGAAGTTTCTGAAAGTTTATGATATTCTGAAAATGATTCTTAAAAATCCTTTATAATTGTAACTATTAAAGTGTTAGGGTTGTTGTTTGGCAGTTTCAAGACTTACCAGACCATTAAAAAAAAAGCTTAAACTAATGGACAACTCAACCTTTTTCTGATGAGTTTTGAATCATTACATGCAAAAACGTTAGAAATAATGCTGACTCTCTTGCCAAGATACCTGTGCAGCACAGCTTTTGGAAGACCAGGGAACAATAATCACCAATTTGATGCCTGGAATGGCAGGACTGAAGTATGAGTTGACTTGGATTGTATTCACTGCAGTTAGAAGAATGGGGTGTAGGGGATGTCATAGAAACCTATAAAGCAGTAACAGGTCTAGATAGGTTGGATGCAGGACGGATGCTCCCAATAGTGGGGAGAGTCCAGAGTCAGTTTAAGGATAAGGGGTAAACCTTTTAGGACTGAGATGAAGAGAAATTTCTTCACTACAGAGTCGTGAAGCTCTGGAAATATTTGCCACTGGAAGCGGTTGAGGGCCAAACATTATTTTTCAAAAAAGGAGCTAAATAGAACCCTTGAGACAAAAGTGATCAAGGGATAATGGGGTGGGGTTCAGGGTATTGAGCTCAATGATCAACCAGGATCATATTGAATGGTAGCGCAGGCTTGAAGGGGCCAATGACATACTTCTGTTGCTATGTTCTTTGTTTCTATGAAACTTGGAGAGTAACTTCCTGATTTGAATGGTTAACTGTGCATACATGGTTACTGAAAGTTGCTGTCTGATTTACTCTTTAACAACAGTGAGTAGATATTTTAATGTTATTTTTAACTACAAAATTTGGGCAATTTCTTTTTACATTGAGCTTCCATTAAATCCTTCAGGGCTCCCGAATTTCCCAATTACTGTGAATCAGCTACGTATTGCTTGCTCTTCAAAACAAAACCTCAATGCACAAGTTCCACTACATGTCTCAGACATTCATCATTACTGGATATGTAAGAATTATGATAATGAGATAATCCACTTTCAACCTTTCTTACAAGTCAGTCCATTAAAACTAAGAAACAAATGCATGTGGTGTTCAGTGATAATTGTGATAGTTGCACATCTTCAGGACAGAAGCTAGAGAGTTGAGGAACTATTGCAGATTCGACCCAATTCCCAGGGGAAGATTAAGCAAATTTACATTAAATTTTATTCTAATGAAACACTTGGGAGAGTAAATAATTTGTCTTTTAAGATTAAAAGCTTTGGAGGTGTGTTGTACATTGGGTAACACAAGATGGATTACAGCCAAACCTACAGCTCAGCGAGCAAACCTACACTCTAATCCTCAACCTGTGCTTTAACCCTTCACAAACCTTGCAAAGCATATTCCTGTCAGGGTCAAAGTAAAGGCTGGTAGGTATAGGGAATGCTGGATGTCTAAAGAAATTGAGGATTTGTTTAAGAAAAAAGGTATAGACAGGATAGATCGAGTGAATCCTCAGAAGAGTATAAAAGAAGTAGGAGTATACTTAAGAGGGAAATGAGGAGGACAAAAAGGGGACATGAGATAGCTTTGAAAATAGAATTAAGCAGAATCCAAAGGGTTTTTACAAATATATTAAGGACAAAAGGGTAACTAGAAAGAGAATAGGGCCCTTCAAAGATCAGCAAGGCAGCCTTTGTGTGGAGCTGCAGAAAATGGGGGAGATACTAAACGAGTATTTTGCATCAGTATTTACTGTGGAAAAGGATATGGAAGATAGAGAAAGTAGTGAAATAGATGGTGACACCTTGCAAAATGTCCAGATTACAGAGGAGGAAGTGCAGGATGTCTTGAAAAGCATAAAGGTGGATAAATCCCCAGAACCTGATCAGGTGTACCTTAGAACTCTGTGGGAAGCTAGAGAAGTGATTACTGGGCCTCTTACTGATATATTTGTATCATCGATAGTCACAGGTGAGTGGCCAGAAGACTGGAGGTTGGCAAACGTGGTGCCACTGTTTAAGAAGAGTGATAAGGACAAGCCAAGGAACTATAGACCAATGAGTCTGACGTCAGTGTTGGGCATGTTGTTGGAGGGAATCCTGAGGGACAGGATGTTCATATATTTGGAAAGGCAAGGACTGATTCGGGATAGTCAACATGGCTTTATGTGTGGGAAATCATGTCTCACAAACTTGATTTGAGTTTTTTGAGGAAGTAACAAAGAGGATTGATGAGGGCAGAATGGTAGATGTGATCTATAGGGACTTCAATAAGGCGTTCGACAAGTTTCCCCACGGGATAGTGATTAGCATGGTTATATCTCCTGGAATAAAGGGAGAATTGTCCATTTGGATACAATACTGGTTCAAAGGCAAAAGACAGAGGGTGGTGGTGGAGGGTTGTTTTTCAGACTGGAGGCCTGTGACCAGTGGAGTGCCACAAGGATCGGTGCTGGGTCCTCTACTTTTTGTCATTTACATAAATGATTTGGATGCGAGCATAAGAGGTACAGTTAGTAAGTTTGCAGATGACACCAAAATCAGAGGTGTAGTGGACAGCGCAGAGGATTACCTCAGAATACAATAAGATCTTGACCAGATGGCCAAAGGGGTGAGAAGTGGCAGATGGAGTTTAATTCAGATAAATGCGAGGTGCTGCATTTTGGGAAAGCAAATCTTAGCAAGACGTATACACTTAATGGTAAGGTCCTTGGGAGTGTTGTTGAACAAGGAGAACTTGAAGTGCAGGTTCATAGCTCCTTGAAAGTGGAGTTGCAGGTAGATAGGATAGTGAAGAAGGTGCTCGTTTATTGGTCAAAGTATTGAGTACAGGAGTTGGGAGGTCATGTTGCAGCTGTACAGGACATTGGTTAGGCCACTGTTGGAATATTGCGTGCAATTCTGGTCTCCTTCCTATAGGAAAGATGTTGTGAAACTTGAAAGGGTTCAGAAAAGATTTACAAGGATGTTGCCAGGGTTGGAGGATTTGAGTTATAGGGAGAGGCTGAACACGCTGGGGCTGTTTTCCCTGGAGCGTCGGAGGCTGAGGGATGACCTTATAGAGATTTAGACAATTATGAGGGGCATGGCTAGGATAAATAGACAAAGTCTTTTCCCTGGGGTGGGGGAGTCCAGATCTAGAGGGCATAGATTTAAGGTGAGAGGGGAAAAATATAAAAGAGACCAACTTTTTGACACAGAGGGTGTTATGGGTATGGAAGGAGCTGCCAGAGGAAGTGGTGGAGGCTGGTACAATTGCAACATTTAAAAAGCATTTGGATGGGTATATGAATAGGAAGGGCTTGGAGGAATATGGGTCATGTGCTGGCAGGTGGGATTAGGTTGGATTGGGATATCTGTTCGGCATGGACGAATTGGACCGAAGGGTCTGTTTCCATACTGTACATCTCTATGACTCTATTTGTAGAATCATTTACACAAATACTAGATGAAATATTTCATATCAGTTTCGTTTTCAAGCAATCAAGGTAAGTATCATGATTAAGCAATGAGATCTGGAACTGAACAGAAGCTGTCTCATTTTATGAAGGTAGTGGTCTGTATGTTTTTCTTTTGGCTAAGTCACTTTGCATCGAGATTTTTGGAGAGAGTACTGCCACATTGCCTAGTAGCTTTCTCACTGCATATTGCCAAACTAATTCACTTTTTACCCTGTCTTTTGTGGTCTGTCCGATCCAATTCAGGACCCACCTTACCAAGTCATTCTCAGACAATCACTACTCCGAAACATCCCTAAATTCACCAGCGCGCTTGCACCTGCGCCATCTTTAAAATCCTATTGTGCACCCAGCCATGCACTGTCAGTCTGGAGCTGCTATGCCTGGGGGACAGAGGTACATGCCCTACTTTGTGAACAGAAACTTTGAGGTACTACTGAGTAGGACAGAGGCAGGACTTTCTCTTATCCCAGGACTAGGAATGGATTCTATGACACTTGACCACGACACCTAGCTAAAAGCAGTGAATAGATTCTAAGCCAAGTTGCAAAAATGGAATGAAAGAATTACAGTTGCTAACTTCAGTTCTCACTCAGGTATCTACTTGTGGCATTGTATTTTCAACTGCATGTTTTGAAAATATATTTTGGTGTCACAGTAACCACATAGAAATAAGTACTCTATTACAGTTGTACTACACTAAAACATCTTTCTAAATAAGTTAAAGCTTTCAGATCATTTCACAGAATAAGTTATATTTGAAAAGCAATAGCTGTTGTTGAAAGTGGAATCTTCCAGTCTTGTGGGTTAGGCTGCATGATGTGGCAAATTTGAGAAAAGAGAGCTAATGCATTCAAATGTCTAGGTGATCACCATGAAGGTAGGTCAGTGCCTACAGGGGTTTACCAGTCCAGCAACAGTGGCCAAATGGGATAATTATGTATAATTTGTGTACAGACGCTGTCTGACGATTAAACCAGGTAGTGTTCGGAGGTGGTTTACTGATTTCTTGATGTTGCCCTAACAAAGCAAGTGACACAATTAATTAAAACTTGCAACATATCACAAACATTATCCAGAAATATACAATTTAAAATATTGCGATCACAATAAACCAAATGGTCCTCACTGTGCACGCCCATAATCGTGATGTTGTAAATAATTTCTTCTTACCTTTCCTCCTTTCAAAACAGGCATTATCAAACCACATCCTTGCTGTTCTGATCTTGCAAACTATCTCAGCATAACTCTATTTTTTTTTGTCTACAATGTCCTTATAATGTATTGTAACATTTCAAGTTCACCCCCATCTCTGCTGCAACTGCATAATTTATTCTCATCAATCACAGAGTGACAGAAATGGGTAGGGAGCCAAAGGAACAGCCCTGACTTCCCTCTCTTGTCAGCTGGAGTTAACACACTACTTAAAAAAAAATTCACCCCTGAATTCTTGAACACATATGTTGGGTGGCAGGATGACTCAGTAGGATGGCATGATGGCTCAGTGGTTAGCACTGCTGCCTCACAGCACTAGGGGCCTGCGTTCGATTCCTGCCTCAGGCGATTGTCAGGAGTTTGCACATTCTCCCCATGTCTGAATGGGTTTCCTCCCACAGTCCAAAGACGTGCTGGTTAAGTGAATTGGTCATGCTGAATTGCCCATAGTACACTAGTCAGAGGGGAATGAGCCTGGGTCGGTTACTCTTTGGAGGATTGGTGTGGACTTGTTGGGCTGAAGGGCCTGTTTCCACTCTGTAGGGTATCTAATATCAATTTATTTATTTGCTTCTAGTGTACAAATGATGGAAATTATAATGTAATTAAAAAGATTCAGATATAATTTTTCCTATAGAACGATAGCCCATTACATTTAATGAAATAGCTTCCATTATGGTTGAATAAAATCCCAGAATTGCAGAATTGTTGCAGTGTAGAAGAAGGCCATTTGACCCATCATGTCTACGCCAGTTCTCTGTGCATTTTAACATCATGCTAGTAACCCTGCACATTGTTTCTACTTAAATAATTATCCAATTCCTTAATGCCTTAATTGAATCTGCCTCCACCATTGTTTCATGCAGTACATGCATTCCCTAACAACTTTCTATGTGAAAGGTTTTTTATTTCTTACATCACATTTACTTCTTTGGCAAAACTGTGCTCTCTGGTTCTTCATCCATTTGTGAGTCAGACATTTTCTCCCAATCTACTTTGTCTGGATCCATCTTGATGCTGAAACTTCTACCATATTTACTGTTAGACATCTCCTTTCCAGGGAAAACAATCCCAACGTCTCCAGTCTTTTCTCATAACAAGTGTCTCATTCCTGAAATCATTCTCATAAATGTGTTCTCTACTCACTCAAATGCTATCACATTTGTTCTATAATGTGGTGCCCAAAACACAATCCTTGTGAAGATGAAGATGAAGTCCTGTCTTTACATTGAGAATATCCTGTGCTGTTATTGTGTGCACAATGGGGCAGACTTGTTAAAGATTAGATTAGATTACTTACAGTGTGGAAATGGGACAGACTTCAAATAGATCTAGCAACTAGGCACTTATGAGACACTGTGGGTCATCAACAGCAGCAGAAATGTGCCCCAGCACAATCTGCAATCTCATGGTTCAGCATATCCCACATTTAACCATTACTATCAGGCCAGGTAATCAAGGCTGAAAATGTGTTGCTGGAAAAGTGCAGCAGGTCAGGCAGCATCTGAGGAACAGGAAATTCGATGTTTCGAGCATAAGCCCTTCATCAGGAATGAGGATGAAGGGCTTATGCCCGAAACGTCGAATTTCCTGTTCCTTGGATGCTGCCTGACCTGCTGCGCTTTTCCAGCAACACATTTTCAGCTCTGATACTCCAGCATCTGCAGACCTCATTTTCTCCAGGTAATCAACCCTGGTTCAATGGACAGTGCAGGAGGGCATGCCAAGAGCAGCATGAGGCATACCTAAAGATGAAGCCACTCACTATTCTGACTTGGAAATATGTTACCGTTCCTTCACAGTCACTGGATCAAAGTCCTGAAATTCCCTCCCTGAAGGCATTGTGGGTTTACCTATAGGACATGGACTGCAGTGGTTCAAGAAGGCAACTCACCACTACCCTCTCAAGGGCAACTAGGTTTGGGCAATAAATGCTGGCCAAAAAGTCATGTCCATGTTCCACATGTGAATAAAAAATGTATACACTACTCCGAATAAGATTTAACCAGTGTCTAGTGTAACTTTACCATAACCTCTATACTCTTGTACACCACGCCACTATTCATGAAGAGTAGAATACTGTATGTTTTATTAATAGCTGTTTCAACTCAGTGGTCATTTTTAATGACTTATGTGAAATACAGCCAGGTCTCTGCCCCGAATAACTTTTATCCTGTCTCCATGTGCTATCTATCCACAACTCCACAAACGTATCCATTTCCTGTAAATCCTTTAAAATTCTAAATATTCCCAACTGTCGATTATAAAGCACAACTTTACAAGTTTGTATTAAAATAATTTATCTATCTTGTTATTAAAAGTAATTTATGTGATTATCTGTGTGCACCAATACAACATACATGGAGAGTTTATATCAGCTTTTTTATTTGAAGTTGATTTGTTGCTGTTATGCACTTCCAAATAAGAAATAAAGTTTCACATATCAGACAAAGTGCTATGTCTAATGAGTTTCAGAGTTTCTCAAACTTAATATGGCTGGCAAGTGTTTCCATATTATCATGTTGTCATGTGAAAAAGGTAACTAAAGAAAGTCAGACAAACTTACTACTCTGGTGGTTGTGATTTTAATTGTTGTGATTTTAATTGTTGGGATCAGCATGTTTCCTAGTTTGCACAATATTTATTTAAAAGAAACGTATGTACAAAGATTGCATTTTTGCACGTGAAATTTGAATTGCATTGGCATTTTGGATACTTTTCTGTACAATTTTTACCTCACTTTATAGCTAAAGGGCATTTGTTCACACAGTGCCTGATCACAACTTTAAAAAAAAAATCACCAAAATACTATATATTATTTTGAAATGAAATCACTGTTATATAGACAAACCTCAGTAGGTATTTTGCAGTGTGTACAAAGTCATGACATTAGCACCAGAAGCTCATGTGAGAGTGATGTAACATTGATGTTGGAGTGGCATGAATAAGTAGTACCTGAATCGAGCAGAAGCTCTCTTGTTATGTAAAGATAGTGGCTAAGAGAGCTAACAAGGTTAAAGGAAGAACTGAAACAGGATGAACTACCTGGCATTAGGTTAAACTCACACAACACCAGGTTACATTCCAGCAGGTTTATTTGGAAGCACTAGCTTTCGGAGTGCTGCTTCTTCATCAGGTGATTGTCGAGGATAAGATCATAAGACACAGAATTTATAGCAAAAGTTTCTAGTGTGATGTAAGTGAAATTATGTATTGAAAAGACCTGGATTGTTTGTTAAGTCTCTCATCTTTTAGAATGACCATGTTAGTTTCAGTTCTTTCACAGGTAAATCCTAAAACTTTTTTAAAAAAATTACATTCTCAAGTGAACTTTAACAAAAGTGTCATGTCAGGTCAGATAATGCATTGAGGCTGTGAGGTGCCCTGTGTGAGGATGTCTGTGCCCCAATGTTCCGGCTGATTCTATTTCTTTAAAAAGGATTTACAGAATGTTACATGGACTCATGCAGTCTTTGAGCAAAATAAAACGGAATTCTGCAAATACAAATTTACCCCACAAACTTATATGTGTGTATGTGCATGTGGGTGTTGTGGCGGCGGGGGAAGTTATGAGTGTCTGTGAGAGTGGGGGTGCGTAATGCAGTGGGGTCACCTAACATTGATCAAGACACTGGAAATGACAAAGACAAATGGACCCTGCAAATCCTACTCACAAATGGGGGCGAGTGCCAACATGGGAAGAGCTTCCATGTAGAATAGTCAAGCAGCAACCTGACACAGTCATACTCAGGCAAAAGAGAACCATCCCTGGGTATGTCCTGTCCCACCAGGAGGACAGCAAGAAAGATTGGAAACAGTTGGGAGGAAGTTGCTCTGAAAGCCCTCAAGTTTGACTCTAGACCTCGTCAAATTTCATAAGCAAAGAAATCTCCTGCCAATTACAGCACCCCCTAACTATTGAATCAATACTCCTCCATGCTGAACACCATTTTGAAGGTGCACTGAGGGTGGCAAGGGCACAGAATTGGTGAGGGACTTCAATATACAGCAGCATTGCTAACTCAACTGGGCGAGTCCGAAAGGGCAACTGCCAAACTGAGACCCTAGTAGGCAGTGCGGGAACCACAAGAGGGAAAAGCATTCTTGACCTCACCCTGAACAATCTGTTTGTCATAGATATATCTGTCCACCACAGTGTTGGTAAACGTCCTTGTGGAGACAAAGTCCTGTTTTCACATTGAGAATGCCATTCATTGTATTCTATAGCATAACCCTGGGAGTTAGCATTGACTAAAAATGGAACTAACCATATAAACTCTATGGCTAGAAGAACAGGTCAGAGACTAGGGGTCCTCGAGCAATTACTTCAACTTCTGACTCCCGAAAGTCAGTCCAGCTTCTACAAAGCACAAGTTAAGAATGTGATGCATATTCCCCATTAGCCTGAATGAGTACAGCTCCAATAATATTTGGGAAACTTGACACCATCAGGAAAAAGAGACTGATTGGCACCCCATCCAGAGATATTCAGTCACTTCCCCACCAATGCTTGGTCACAGCAGTTTATACTATATACAGGATGCACTGCAGAAATTCACCAAAGATACTTAGGTAGCACCTTGAAAGCCACAATCTTTTCTATCTAGAAGGATAAGGGCAACAGACACAAGGGAGCACTACCACCTGTGTATTTCCCTCCAAGCCAGACTTGGAAAAGTAACACCATTCCTTCAGAATCCCGGAATTCCCTCCCTGGCATTGTGGGTGTCAAATACAACACCATATGGCTGCTCTCTCATTAGAGGGACAACGAAAGCAAATAGATTGCTGCAGTTCAAGAAGGCAGCTCATCCCCATCTTCTGCAGGGAACGAGGGATGGTCAATTAAGGCTGGCCCAGTCAGCGAAACTCAAATCCCATGAGAGAATTAAAAAATGAATACCATTTTCATGAAAATAATATTTGCATCTATGTTTTGCTGTTTGCATTGAAACAATACTTCATTTTGTCCTGGGTTATTCTATTCTAACTCTGGCATTGGTTGCTTTATGTCTCATGGTTAATTTCATACAAATTATGCTTTTCTTGTGCTGACATTTCTAGTTATTCGAGTTTTTTTTTCTTTAGATTCCTGCTGACTGGGAATGTGTCTCTTTGAGACCTGGCAGTCAAGCAAGCAGTATCTTTAAGCAAAGTCCACAGATTGGCAGTATCTACGCCACTCCAGGGGGTTATGCTGACACCAACCTGGTGGCTGATGAAGAATCACAGGAATTTGATGACTTAATATTTGCCTTAAAAACTGGTGAGTGATTAATCCATAAAGTAAGGCAAGTTCATTTCTGTTAGTGATCTATCAAACAGTATAGGACAAGGAAAGATGCTGTTACCAAGAGAAACTGAGACAATAGGCCTGTTGTATTGAATATTCGTCTGATAGCCAAACTATCACTAATATGCTTTTAGTAGCAATGAATTTGGCACACTGTTGACCCTTGCTGTTGTAAAATGTAACAGCTCTTTGCTTCATGGAGAATGCACATAGTGTTATATCAAACAAGAATATCTGGATTATTCCCAGTGCTATGAGCTAGTGAGGGCAGGAATAGGAGGATAGAGCAGATGAATGCACAGCTGTGGAGCTGGTGTATGGGAGAAGGATTCACATTTTTGGATCATTGGCATCTTTTTTGGGGTAGAGTTGACCTGTACAAGAAGGACTGATTGCACCTAAATTGGAAGGGGACTAATATACCAGCAAGGAAATTTGCTCGATCTGCTCGGGAGGATTTAAACTAGTAAGGTGGGGGGGGGGGGGGGAGGTGGAAGGATGGGAGATAGAGAGGAAAGAGATCAATCTGAGGATGGTACAGTTGAGAATAGAGGCGAGTCAGTGAGGGCAGGCAGGGACAAGGCAGGACTAATAAATTAAACTGCATTTATTTCAATGCAAGGGGCCTAACAGGGAAGGCAGATGAACCCAGGACATGGTTAGGAACATGGGACTGTGATATCATAGCAATTACAGAAACATGGCTCAGGGATGGACAGGACTGGCAGCTTAATGTTCCAGGATACGAATGCAACAGGAAAGATAGAAAGAAAAGCAAGAGAGGAGGGCGAGTGGCATTTTTGATAAGGGATAGCATTACAGCTGTGCTGAGGGAGGATGTTCCCGGAAATACATACAGGGAAGTTACTTGGGTGGAACTGAGAAATAAGAAAGGGGTGACCACCTTATTAGGATTATATTATAGACCGCCTAATAGTCAGAGAGAAATTGAGAAACAAACTTGTAAGGAGATCTCAGCTATCTATAAGAATAATAGGGTGGTTATGGTAGGGGATTTTAACTTTCCCAACATCAACTGGGACTGCCATAGTGTTAAAGGTTTAGATGGAGTGGAATTTGTTAAGTGTATACAAGAAAATTTTCTGATTCAGCATGTGGATGTATCTACTAGAGAAGATGCAAAACTTGACGTACTCTTAGGAAATAAGGCAGGGCAGGTGACTGAGGTATCAGTGGGCGATCACTTTGGGGCCAACAACCATAATTCTATTTAAAACAGTGATGGAAAAGGATTGACCAGATCTAAAAGTTGAGGGTCTAAATTGGAGTAAGGTAAATTTTGACGGTATTAGGCAAGAACTTTCGAAAGCTGATTGGGGCAGATGTTCAAAAGGTAAAGGGATGGCTGGAAAATGGGAAGCCTTCAGAAATGAGATAACGAAAATCCAGAGAAAGTATATTCCTGTCAGGGTGAAAGGAAAGGCTGGTAGGTATAGGTAAAGAAATTGGGGGGTTGATTAAGAAAAAGAAGGAAGCATATATAAGGTATAGACAGGATAGATCAAGTGAATCCTTAGAAGAGTAGAAAGGAAGTAGGAGTATACTTAAGAGGGAAATCAGGAGAGCAAAAAGGGGACATGAGATAGCTTTGGCAAATATAGTTAAGGAGAATCCAAATTGTTTTTACAAGTACATTAAGGACAAAAGGGTAACTAGGGAGAGAATCGGGCCCCTCAAAGATCAGCAAGGCGGACTTTGTGTGGAACCATAGGAAATGGGAGAAATACTAAACGAGTATTTTGCATCAGTATTTACTGTGGAAAAGCATATGGAAGACATAGAATGCAGGGAAATAGATGGTGACATCTTGAAAAGTGTCCATATTGCAGAATAGGAAATGCTGGATGCCTTGATCTGAGCACTGTGGGAAGCTAGGGAAGTGATTGCTGGGCCTCTTGCTGAGATATTTGTATCATCGACAGTCACAGGTGAGGTGCTGGATGACTGGAGGATGGCTAACGTGGTGCACTGTTTAAGAAGGGTGGTAAGGACAGGCCAAGGTACTATAGACCAGTGAGCCTAAAATCGGTGGTGGGCAAGTTGTTGGAGGGAATCCTGAGGGACAGGAAATACAGGTATTTGGAAAGGCAGGGACTGATAGGGATAGTCAACATGACTTTGTGTGTGGGAAATCATGTCTTACAAACTTGTTTGAGCTTTTTGAGGAAGTAACAAAGAGGATTGATGAGGGCAGAGCGGTAGGTGTGATGTATAGGGACTTCAGTAAGGCATTCGACAAGGTTCCCCATGGGAGACTGATTAGCAAGGTTATATCTCATGGAATACAGGGAGAACTAGCCATTTGGATACAGAACTGGCTCAAAGATAGAGGACAGAGGTTGGTGGTAGAGAGTAGTTTTTCAAACTGGAGGCCTGTGACCAGTGGAGTGCCACAAGGATCAGTGCTGTGTCCTCTACTTTTTGTCATTTACATAAATGATTTGGATGCGAGCATAAGAGGTACAGTTAGTAAGTTTGCAGATGACACCAAAATTTGAGATGTAGTGGACAACGAAGAGGGTTACCTCAGATTACAACAGGATGGGCCAATGGGCTGAGAAGTAGCAGATGGAATTTAATTCAGATAAATGTGAGGTGCTGCATTTTGGGAAAGCAAACATTAGGAGGGCATTTTACACTTAATAGTAAGATCCAGGGAGTGTTGCTGAACAAAGAGACCTTGGAGTGCAGGTTCATAGCTCCTTGAAAGTGGAGTTGCAGGTAGATAAGATAATGAAGAAGGCGTTTAGTATGCTTTCTTTTATTGGTCAGAGTATTGAGTACAGGAGTTGGGAGGTCATGTTGCGGCTGTACAGGACATTGGTTAGGCCTCTGTTGGAATATTGCATGCAATTCTGGTCTCCTTCCTATCAGAAAGTTGTTGTGAAACTTGAAAGGGTTCAGAAAAGATTTACAAGGATGCTGCCAGGGTTGGAGGATTTGAGCTATAGGGAGAGGCTGAACATGCTGGGGCTGTTTTCCCTGGAGCGTCGGAGGCTGAGGTGTGACCTTATAGAGGTTTACAAAATTATGAGGGGCATGGATAGGATAAATAGACAAAGTCGTTTCCCTGGGGTCATGGAGTCCAGAACGAGAGGACATAGGTTTAGGTTAGAGGGGAAAGATATAAAAGAGATCTAAGGGGCAACTTTTTCACACAGAGGGTGGTACATGTACAGAATGAGCTGCCAGAGGTAGTGGTGGAGGCTGGTACAATTGCAACATTTAAAAGGCATTTGGATGGGTATATGAATAGGAAGGATTTGGAGGGATATGGGCTGGGTGCTGGCAGTTGGGACTAGATTGGGTTGGGATATCTGGTCAGCATGGACAGGTTAAATCGAAGGGTCTGTTTCCATGCTGTACATCCGTGGGCGGCACGGTGGCACAGTGGTTAGCACTGCTGCCTCACTGCTGAGACCCGGGTTCAATTCCCGACTCAGGTGACAGACTGTGTGGAGTTTGCACCTTCTCCCCGTGTCAGCGTGGGTTTCCTCCGGGTGCTCCGGTTTCCTCCCACAGTCCAAAGATGTGCGGGTCAGGTGAATTGGCCATGTTAAATTGCCCATGGTGTTAGGTAAGGGGTAGGTGTGGGGGTGTGGGTGGGTTGCGCTTCGGCGGGTCGGTGTGGACTTGTTGGGCCGAAGGGCCTGTTTCCACACTGTAAGTAATCTAATCTAATCTAATCTATGACTCCATGACTCTAATTAAGCTCTGCATCTCGACTAAGAGGCATGCATGTTCTTTGATGTCAGTGCTATTGCCAAATCCACATGCAAGTTCACCAAAAATGGTTAGGGAGACCTTGACAACATCCACTAAGGCCACAGTGACTGGTCAGCTTTGCTTGCCAATGAATACTTGCCACATTATGATATGAATGTTTCCAAAGAAGGATCCAACATTATTCTTAGTCATATATTTGTATATTTTAGTGATGCTATCTGCTTTACTGTTCAAGATTCCACGAGAAATGTGCTAGCAGTCATACATAAATAAGTTACAATTGGTGGAGGTTCTATTCTGAAAGAACCTCCATTAAATAAATGTGGTTTGAGACATTACAATCAACGCATCAATTATCTCATTAGTTACTTCTTTTAAGGCCCTAGGATGAAATCCATCAAAAACTGACGAGTTGTCAACTCACAGTTGCAACAGTTTACTCAGTACTACTTCCCATGTAATTATAATTGTTTTAAGTTCCTCCTTCCCTTTCATTTCCTGATTTACAGCTATTTTCGGATGCCACATCTATTTTCTTAAGTGAGGACAGACACAAAATAATTTGTAAATTAATCTGCCGTCTCTTTATCTTCCTTTACTAATATTTCAGTTTTATTTTCCAGAAGACAAACACTTAACTTTGTTAGTTATTTTTAAATATCTGTAGCAACATTTCAATATGTTTTTATATTTTTGTCTAATTTTCTTTATTGCACTTATTTTTCTCTCCTTATTAACTTGGTTGCAGTTATGTAAAATATCAAGTCATTGCAATCTTTTAAACTGCCACTTATCTTCACAAAATTATGTGTCTTTATTTTAATGTTGATACTATCTTTCACTTTTTTAGTTAACTACAAACGGTACATCCATTCTGCACAGTTTTTCTTATTTGTTGGAATGTATCCAATCTTCACTTTCTGGAATATCCCCTTAAATGTTTGCTATTGCAACTCTGTTAATCTATCCATTTAAGCTAAATTACCATTTCACTTTTGTTAGATCTGTTTTTTTGCTCTCACACTCCTCTCCCATAAACTGTACATAAAGTTCAATCTGATTATGGTCAGTACCACCAGGGGTGCTTTCACTCTGAGGTCAGTAATTAATCCTCTCACTGGTCAAAACCAGGTCTACTTTAACATGCCCTGTGGTTGATGCCATAATAATCTGGTCTAAGAAAGTACCCGAAAACATCCAATGACTTACTCGTTGATGCTACTTTTTCCCATCTGATTTTTCCAATCTATATTTGGATTGAAATCCCCCATGATAATTGCTGGGCCATATTGACAAATTTCCATTGGTGGGCATGACTTTTCTTCAGTTATGAAGAAGTGCCATACCAGACTCAAAATATTAACTCTATTTATCTCTTCGAAGAAGTTGCCAATCTGCTGAGTATCACCAACATTTTCTATGTTTGTTTCAGGTTTCTAGCATTAATGGTATTTTGCTTTCATTCCATTATTTCTCTCTTGATACCCTTTACTACCATGTGGTTATGATTTGAGTAGAGATAAATAATGAGAAATGCAAGATATCATTTATGAGAGTTGTGTTTGGCTGCCTAATCGATATTGTGGTTTCCTGAATTCAGGTCATCCCTCTCTATAGGGCTGATATCATTTTTAATGAATGGAGCCACTCCTCCATCCTTTCTTGTGTGCCTATCCTTCCTAAATGTGACGTACCCTTCAATATTCAGGTCACAGTCTAAGTCATCCAGCAGCTACACCTCATTAATGACCACTAGATCAGACTTATTAACTCAATTTGTACTGTCAGTTCATCTGTTTTATTTTGAATGCTGATGTACTAATTTACTCTTAGACTTGCATTCCCTGTCCCTTATCATTATTATTTCCTACATAACTCCTTCCTCTGCTTCAATTTCCCAACCCTCTGCTGCACCACAATTTTCCAAATTTTGGCGCTTGCCCCCACTATTTAATTTAAAACCCCTCTACTTCCCTAGTTGTGTGGTTCACAAGAACACAAGTCCCAGTACGGTTTAGGTGCAGACCAACCCAATGGTACAGCTCCTACTTTCTGCATTATTGGTGCTAGTGCCCCACAACTCAGAGCTTACTTCCTCATAAATTTTTCATTTGCATGTTAATCGCTCTAATTTTGTTTACCCAATGTCAATTTGCATTTGGCAGGTAACTTCCCTAGTTCTATGTACGTCATTGGTTCCTACAGAGACCAGGACAATTGGATTCTCCCCCTCCCACTGCAAATTCTTCTCCAAGGCAGAGCAGATATTCTGAATCCTGCCATTGGGCAGACAACACAGCCTACTGGACTCATACTCTTTGCTGCAGAGAACAGTATCAGCCCCTGTCACTATCCTATCCCCTACCACACAACATTCCTTTTGGTTTCCTCCATTTGAATGGCTTTCTGTACCTCAGTATGCTTCCCATAGCCCTGGCTCTCACCCAAACAAGCTGAGAACATCACTCTTACTGGATAATTTTCGAGGCTGACACTCTTCTACCCTGGGACCCCTTAAGTATCTCACTTGCAGTTACAACCCCCTGTCCCTGACGATTGACCGTATCAGAACACATTATCCTAAGAGATATAAATGCCTCCCAGTACAAAGAATCTTGATAACATTCCCCTTTCCCTGATGAATCACAGGGTCAGTTGTTAAGCCTCATAGACTCTGGAACTGAAGCTGTTGAAACTTCAGACACTTACCACAGGTATGTTTGTCCTGAATCACAGTGGTTTCGTTAAACTGCTAAAGACTCAGCTCTGTCTCATCCCCTTTATGGCCATACTTAATGAGTTTTTCCATTAATTGTTTAGTTACAATATTAAGTTACATATGTTGCTTTTTATGTATTATATTAACTTTACCACCAATATGTATACTATGTTAAAACTTGAGAATAGAATATTCAACCAATTAATATATTAAAATTACTTGGAAAAAACATCTCCATTTCCTCTTCAGAACCCACCCCTTTCACTCAATTTTGTGTCATCTACAGATCTGGAGATATTGAATTTAGATCCCTCATCTAAATTATTGTTAAATATATAGTTAATGTATGGCTCTGTATGTCAGAGGTCTACTTTCACTCACCAATTAGATATTTTTTTATGCTTTTAAAAACAGTACCACTGTGTTCAGGGTAAGTGCTAAGTGATCAGTGATTGAAAATGTGTTGCTGGAAAAGCGCAACAGGTCAGGCAGTATTCAAGGAGCAGGAGAATCGACGTTTCGGACATGAGCCCTTCTTCAGGAATGTCTGTGTGGAGTTTGCACATTCTCCCTGCATCTGTGCAGGTTTCCTCCCACAATCCAAGGGTGTGCAGGTTAGGTGAATCAGCCACATTAAATTGCCCATAGTATTGAGGGTTGGGTAGGTTAGGTGCATTGGTCAGGGGTGAATATAGAATAATAGGGTCAGGGAATGGGTCTGGCTGGGTTAATCTTCGGATGTCCAATGTGGACTTGTTGTGGTGAGGGGCCTTTTTCCACACTGTAGAGATTCTATTCTACATGAGCAGGGTCTGAAGTCACAGGACCCAGTACTGTCCCTAGCCTGCATCCTGGGCACCTGATCCCTGACCTGAGCATAGTAGCTCCATACCCACCCAATGCAAGTGCCGTACATAAATCGCAAAACATTAATTTACGGGTGCAACAGGTAAATCAGGAAGGCAAATGGAATTATGGCTTTCATTGCTAGAGGGATTGAATTTAAGAGCAGGGAGGTTCTGCTGCAATTGTACAAGGTGATAGTGAGGCCTCACCTGGAATAATGTGTGCAGTTCTGGTTTACTTACCTGAGGAAGGATTTACTGGCTTTGGAAGCAGTGCAGAGGAGGTTCACCAGATTGATTCTGGAGAAGAGGGGGTTACCCTATGAGAAGAGGTTGAGCCACCTGGGGCTGTACTTGCTAGAATTTAGAAGAATGAGAGGGGATCTTATACAAAAACATATAAAATTATTAAAGGGATAGATAAGATAGAGGCAAGCAAGTTGTTTCCACTTGTGGGTGAGACTAGAACTCAGGCACATGGTCTCAAGATTAGGGGGAGTAGATTTAGGTCAGAGATGAGGAGGAACTCATCTTTTCCCAGAAAGCAGTGAATCTATGGAATTCTCTGACCAAGGAATCAGTAGAGGTAGCTTCATTGTGTATATTCAAAACACTGTTGGATGGGTGTTGCATGGTAGGGGAATTAAGGGAGGAGTTAAGGGTCATGGGGATAAAACCGATAGGAGCAGCTGAGACACTGGTTTGATCAGCCATGATCATCTGAATGAATGAATGAATGCAGGCCCTATGGGGCAAATTTCTTACATCCATGAAACTATGCAAAGTGGATCCCCTGGGCTGAGGTTATTGCGGCTTGATGTGCTCCCCGTGTCTAGGGCCCTGAATAGGCATCGAGGAAATTATACCTCTCCTTATCGATGTTAAATCTGAACCAGTGCTATACTTCACGTAGATAGAAGTTCTGCCATAACCTGGCCTTGTGTAAATTACAAGTCATTCCAGAGATGAAGTGCACGTCTTATGATGAACTTTAGGTACTTTGAGCTTCGACCTGTTGTGGTTTAGAAGAATGATGCATAATCTTATTGAAGCATACAAGACGTGATTGTAACTTGACAGGGAGGATATCCGGAGGATTAATCCTGTTGTGCAGAAGACTAGAACCATGGGGCACAGGATAAGCATAGAGGACTCTTCCCCAGTAAGTATTGGAGGCTAGGTCATTGAATTTACTTTTTGCAGAGTTAGACAGAGCCTTCTCAGATAAACCCAACTGCACATATTTTTTTTAAATGGCCAATTTAACCAGCTTTTCTTTAATGAAAGAACAAATGAGTTTGTTGCCTCCTAAAATACACGAAAGAATAATAAAATGTGTACACACATACATGCAAAATAGAAAAAGAGGTGAGTCCATAAGCTAAGAGTAAAAACAAATGATCAGTCTTTGGCTTGTCCATGTCTAATGGTTGTGCAGTGTTGCAGCTGTCCATGTGGGTGATCCTGACAGCACTGATGTTGGTAGCTTCTTGGCAACTCTAGGTTCTATTTGTACTTCTTTAAAAAAAACTGCGTCCTTCATTGTTCAGTGTACCTGTACGTTACACTGGGTTATAATCTATTTTCATGTTACTTATCGAGGACGGTTGGAGGGCTGGAGCTCAACTGCCTCAAAGGTGCATCTTGAAGTCATACAAAATAAGGGTGGAAGATGCCAAAGGCTGAGCAAATAGGCCCTACCGATCATTGTTGGGGAGTGACAGGTGATTGATAACTAAATACAAGACAACACCACTACTGTGTGTGTGGCTATTGTGGCTGGGAACGAGTGGTGATTACAGGGTTCCTTCATGGCCATGGAGTGGCCGAAATTGAAAATCCTCCTTTCAAAGCCCCCTGGAGGTTATCGTCACATGGCGGTAGGATTCAACAAACTGTGTGTGAAAAAACCCTTTGTCAGTCACTGAAATCATGGCCTTAAGCTTCGGGATAATGGTCCATCTGCTACAATCCAGCAGCCGTGCTGCTTTGCCACCATTCTGCAGTGTTTTGCCAGCTTTCCCAGTACATCCCCAACGAACTAATCAAATCCAACCCTTTGTGACTGTTCATTCGTCCCAACTCAGAACTCTGTTTGCTTATAGGGTTACTTGAAACTGACAAATCTCTGTGAAGAAATATTCTGTGTAGACCTACAGCATACAAGAATTTTGTGACAGTATAATCATTATATATTTGGATTCTATTTTAAAAGTAACAAATTGAATAATGTGTATTCAGCATAGGTTACAGGACAATTCAAGTTTGAGTCAAGTGCAATTCTGAAAATAGATACCATTGCCATAAAACCAAATTAAACATGGAACTTTATGACCTAGCAACATAGCAACTGCTATGATTCATAAACTGGGTCTAGTCTTAAAATGCATTGCTTCTAATGGGATAGCATCTCAAAGAGTGACTGTCCTTTATTTTAAAACCATTTTACAGCACAATAATATTAATATAATCAAGTGACTGACAGCAAATAATCAAATTCCATCATGTTGGATTTTAGGTATCTTACAATGTGAATGTAAATAGAATATATAAATATTTTGGTCTTATGCAGGAGAAAGTAGGTATTGCCTAACTTTTTACCAGTCTGGATTACTCAATGTCCAACAAGAATTGCTTTTAAAGCTGTAAATTTCAGTTCTCCGAGCTATCTTCAGCAGCATCTGCAAAGGCAACAATGTACATTGGAAGTCTCAGAGGAAGTGCTATATTAGATACCACAAAGCTCCACCAGCAGATAGAACAAGAGAATGCCTAATTTGGTTTGCAGAAGTTTAGAAAACAAAATAGTGCAAAGAGCAAGTGTTCAGCTGCACGATGGGCACTGCACTAAATGTATTTAAAGAACCAAGAACCACATTTACAACTGAGGCCTATTCATTAAATTGTGCCACTACATCACATCTGGAGTTACTGTGGAGTGTTTGTAGAAGCATTGTGGTGAACTCCTGCTTTTACAGAGATTGTTTTGCAGCAGATAATGACATAGGAATCTAGTTTATTAGTATCCAGCTGCTATGTGCACATGAGCATATGCTATCATTTTAAGGCAATCATTAATGAAGGGAATGGATAGATAGAAGGCTGTGAACAGACAACTTCTATTCTACAGCCATGGTTCACAGTATTTGACCATCAGGCATTGACTGTAGAAGAGAGCATGTGTAATGAAACTAATGCTCCAATTAAGTAAATCAGCATTAAATGCTTAAAGCAGTACTTCAAATTTTTTAACCCACTTGGGAGGGTTTTAAGCTTCCACAGTGTCTCAGAAATAATTGTCGGAGCAAATTACTGCAGACACTGGAATCTGTACTGAAAACAACAAATGCTGGAAATCACAACAGGTCATCTCGATTCAAAACGTTAGCTTGTTCTCTGTCCTTGGATGCTGTCTGACCAACTGTGAGCTCCAGCATTTGTTGTTCTCAGTTTCAGAAATAATTGGTGTCTGTTACATATTCTTGATTTTTTTTGCCCCAGTTTGGATTGTTCTTATTGAGGAGAAGGGAGGGAAGCAGGAAGAAGGTCAGGCTCATTATGACCACTTAAGACCAATTAAAGGAGCCTGACTGGAAAATTCCAGATAAGTTGCTGAAACCATTAGGCACCTTACAGACAAATAGAGAATCTCTCCACCTGCCTCAGTGCAGCCAAAGTCCTAATTACCAAATACTGTAGAAGGTCTTCCCTTCACCCATCTACACTGGTGAGGTTCAAAAGTCATTTTTAGTTCAGCATCATAAAAGATGGAGAGACAGCACCTGCAATTTGAAATACTCTCTCCCTCGGTTACATTGTACATGGTGCTGCTTCCAAGCCTTTTGTTGGCCTTCCAGCCTCAATAGCTTAATCACATCTTCCATTGGCAGTAATCACAAACAGTGACTTTCCCCATAAGCTTGAAAGCCCCTTTTTAACCTTACAATGGGGTTCAAATGTTTGCAGGGAAGAAAACTGCCCCAAGTTTTGTTCCGCAAATGAAGCCTTTTAATTAAGATAGAAAATAAAACAGCCCAGAGATGTTGAGGCAAGAGTTTCAAAGTAGTATTATTTCCTAAATGAGTATTGCAAGGAAAACTGATTTTTTTGTTATTGACTTGAAGAGTCTTCCACAAAGTATTAAAGCTACACTTTTGTTAAAACCAGAAATTCACCTCACCAAAGTGATTGTGGCAACACAATGTAGAATTTCCTGCATAGTCCCTCAACTACCATCCAGTCTTAAATTACATTGCACTCACTCTTACTTCATTCTAACCAATTATAAAAAGCTGCTTCTTTTTTCCTCTGTCTGCCTGAAATAAGTCTTGCCCATAGGGCCATGATTTCTACTGCAGATAGAGCAATAATGCAGGTCCCAAATCCATCCCAGCCAGAATGAGGATTGAACACTGTGGGTGGCATGCTGGCACAGTTAGCACTGCTGCCTCACAGCGCCTGAGACGCAGGTTCAATTCCCGTCTCAGGCGACTGACTGTGTGGAGTTTGCATGTTCTCCCCGTGTCTGCGTGGGTTTCCTCCGGGTGCTCCGGTTTCCTCCCACAATCCAAAGATGTGTGGGTCAGGTGAATTGGCCATGCTAAATTGCCTGTAGTGTTAGGTAAGGGGTAAATGTGGGGATATGGGTGGTTTGCGCTTCGGCGGGTCGGTGTGGACTTAATGGGCCGAAGGGCCTGTTTCCACACTGTAAGTAATCTACTCTAATCACTTTTACAAGTTGAGCAGAAGATTAGCTGACCTGTCTACATAAGGTTCCACATGGGCTAACAGTGTCTCTGGGTCTGCAAATCAACAGAGAGATAAAACAATAAATTATTGAAGAAATAAAGAGATCTGTCTCCAGTGACACAAGGTTTGGTAATGACAGGACATAATTTAAGATGATCACCTAAAGAACCAAAAGCAACAATGAGGAAATGTACCACAGAAAAGAGCAGAAATGCATTCCATAGCACTGTTCAGAAGAGAGTTAGGTAAATAAATGAGGGGAAATCAATTATAATGCTGTGGGGAAAGAGCAATGAATTGGGACTAATTGGATAATTTTATCAAACAACCAACATTGTCCTAGTAGGCTGAATGGTCTCAGTCAGTGTTAATTCCTTTGAAAATTCACAAACAAAAATACAACTGGAGTGTTTTATGGTAGTTGGATGATATTAAGATGAGGAGCACTTTGAACAGGCTGTTTGTTCCAGAATTTTGAAGTCAACACATTGAAAGAAAAGGAATCCATATACTCCAGCAACAGAAAGGAAAATGCATACCTTAATTTTTGGTTGGAATAAGTGTGGTGAAATTTTTGATGATTTAGAATTTGAACCAGATTGTATCCTCACCAACATTTGCATGGTGTACTTTCTAACAGGGGCTTGGGGGTAGCAATTAGAAGCAGAAATCCTTAGTAATATGTTTGTAACTTTAGTCTAGAGATATTAAGACATTTAGGGTACTATACATACTATCCCATGGTTGGTCAACTTGCCCAATACAACATTCAGCTCAGCTGCAAATGTGTTGCTGGTCAAAGCACAGCAGGTTAGGCAGCATCTCAGGAATAGAGAATTCGACGTTTCGAGCATAAGCCCTTCATCATGAAGGGCTTATGCTCGAAACGTCGAATTCTCTATTCCTGAGATGCTGCCTAACCTGCTGTGCTTTGACCAGCAACACATTTGCAGCTGTGATCTCCAGCATCTGCAGACCTCATTTTTTACTCGAACATTCAGCTCAGTACAATGGTTCATTTATTGACTGAGTCATGCAAAATCTTTTCAGTGCTGACATATTCAAAAGGATAACTTTCAGCAATTTCAGAGTTACTTCCATAGACTCTGTTGAAAAGAAAAAATGGTCTTGGAGATTGATTATGAATTAATGTTTCTTATTGTCTCAGGTGCCGGCCTTAATGCCAGTGATAATGAATCTTATCGTGGAAGCCAAGATGGTGGAAGCATTGCTAATTCACAAATTGTGGAGCTCAGAAGAATACCAATAGCAGATACTCACCTCTAACACCCTTACATGCTTTTTAAATCAAATTTGTCCATATTTTTATATTTTACAAACATACTTCTTTTGCACTAAAATTTTGCATTTAAAATGTAGAGCAGTGTTAAGCGTTTCAATTTGTACTACATTTTTGTAATATTCAACTGATTGTGACTTTAGCATTCAATCGAATCTATTTAAAAAGAATTCCTGTAGATTTTTTAATGTAGTCATAGAGAAGTAAATTTTAAGTCACTCACTGTAACTAACTTGGATGTACAATTCATATAGAATTTAGAACAAACTCTAAAATAAGCACAAGCAACATATTACTTGTATGAGACATTTACATCTTTCTGTAGAAGTGACAAAATAAATTGTTTTTATGTTCTTTTCTGGTAGCAAAAATTAGCCAAGTTTTAAATTCTTTGTATGCTGCCATTCTTGCAATCTCAGTACATTAATAATACATTGTGCATTTATGTAGCATCTTCCACTTTAGTGAAAAAAAGCTCCAAGGTACATCACAGAAATGCAATATTATGTGGCTGCCTTGTCACTGCCAACTGGATGGTCTCTGAGACCACTGGCAGAACTTTGTGCCACACAGTTTAATGCTTGAATAGCAGTTATTGGCTTCACTTCTCGCAATAATAATGGATGGCAAAGCATAAGAGTACAAGAAAGTGAAAGCCAAAGAAAGGCAACATTTTGGGAGAATTTAAGATCTGATTTAATGTTTTTGCACATATTTAATGGACCTAAAACAGGTGCAATACTAATTTAGTAGTGTGAAGACCTGTGCCAAATTCACATTGCAAATCACATCAACTTCCAGGTTTGCACCACTTTTTGCAATGCACAAGCTTAAACTGTCATTTGTTCATCTTCAGCTATCTAACCAGAGACCCTAACCAGGGATTGCTGGAGGCCACTCAAAAATAAACACCAATGGTATTTTATTAGCTTGTGAAATCAGATGAACAGGAATGTTTTTGCTGATTCACAAAACATTGCAGCCATTCTTGTTACCAAATGTAGCGCAGATACATATATGTAAGGGTCCAACAGGCAAGCAACATTGAGCCACCTTGAGGTTTAACAAAACTGACTGTTTCATTCTGAAGAAGCTTAAAAGAAATCAATAAAAAAAAGACAACTTTATGTAGCACATTTCAGATCTTCTGTCTAAGAATGAATTTATTTCCATGCTTGGCCTGTACCTGCATATTCCCTTCCAAGGCAGACATCATCCTGACTTGGAAATGTATTATAATTCCTTCACTTTCTTGGGTTAAAATCCTGTAAAAACCCTTCCTAATAGCACCATAAGTGCACCTATGCCACATCGACAGCAGCAGTTCAATAAGACAGCTACCTGTCATCTTCTCAAGGGCAGTAGGGAGTGAATTCATTGCAATCCTTGCTCACAACGTTTGCATTCCCTGAATGAATATAATAAAAAAGAGCATTCCAACACACTACCATTGGGCACTGCTGGGATTGCACTCCATTTGGGAAGTGTGGCCTTAATATTCCACAAAATATTCCTATTTCTCAAGTGAAGAATTTACACAGCATGCCTACACTATGAACTTCATAATTAGATACTCTATAAGAAGTGCTTCACTAAAGGTATAAAGTATTCCTGAGATGCTGCCTGGCCTGCTGTGCTTTGACCAGCAACACATTTTCAGCTGTGATCTCCAGCATCTGCAGACCTCATTTTTTACCTGTATAAAGGAGCCATACCAGTTATTGATTGGGTCTACAGTCTTAGTCACTGACTCAGTCTGGTCTACCTGTAGCTGTGAAAATGGTGACCCACATCAACTTTTAAGCTGTAGCATTTAAAACAAAATGAATCTGCATAATCAAACAGAAAAACCAAAAAAACTCAAAGCACTGTGATTGTTGGAAGTCAGAAACAATAACAGAAATTGTTGCAAAAACTCAGCAGGTCTGGCAGCAATTCTGGAGATAAAGCAGAATTAGCTTTTCGAGTCCAGGGGCCCTTCTTTAGAGCTGGAGTTCTAAACTTTCCTTCTAACCAAGGGTCACTGGACCAGAGATGTTAATTCTGCTTTCTCTCCACAGATGCTACCAGACCTGCTGAGTTTTTCCCAGCAATTTCTGTTTTTGTTCATAATCAAACGCAGTTGTGGGGATATGTATTTGTAAAGTCACTAACCACTTCTAATGACACTGAAAAATTCATCTGATTAAGCTGACTTTAAGACAGCAGTACAGTAGGACTATTAATCTTATGGTCATCATCATCTCCAATGTAACAGCTCAATTTGTAACCAAATGAGGAAAAGAATCCTTAAGGACCAGGATCTCAAACTAAAGACAATGGCCATGGTTTACTGAATGCAGTGATCTTGTGTTTTTGCATGCTTCAGTTACTTGAACACAATATGACATGGCATCTCAAATCACTGTTTGAAGTGCCATTAGCATTAAGTCCACAAGATTCTAAAATCAGTTTCAAAAAGACTCTCTTAACAACAGTGTTCACGCCAAGCCAACCTGTCTAGCATCAAGGTGCTAATCATTCAAAACCAGTTCCATTTGACAGCATATGTATTTTGATTGTCTAATACTAGAATCCTGAATCAACTATCCTACTCAAACTCAATCATGCACAACTACAGCAGAAATGCTTTAGCGATGTCTTCAAACCATTTCTGAATAGATAAAACATCCCCATAACCCCATCCCCATTTGGGTTATGAGCAAACAAAATAGAAGAAGCTTTTTTTGGGAAGAAGATACATGACATTTCAAGAGCAGGCAGAAGTTGAAAATTAAAAGACAATGCACAAATTTCCAAACACATCATCTGCCTTACCTTTCAAGTACCATCAAGTGTGGCAGCATCCACAGATCACACATTGGACTTCCCAGCCATTTCAGATCTCATTGAACTGGAATAGGAAACAAGTCACCAGCAAGCCTGAAGGCCTACCTAAGAAAGAGAGGACTATTACAGGATTCCCTAAAGTCCAAGCTGCTCAACCAGTACTGTAAAATGAAAAGAACATAAAGAGATAGGAGCAGTGGTAGGCCAAATTGACCTCTCAAGACTATCTATACATTTAATAATTCCTTGACTGTGTTCTTAACTCTACTTTTCCTAGTTTGCCCCTATACTTTGATTCCACTGTCACAAATCTGTTTCATAACCTTAACTCCCACTACTCAGTGGGGAAAAAATATTCCAAACTAACATTAGCCTCACAGAGCAAAAGCTCCTTCTCATCTCCATTTACCAGGCAAAACATTCTGTGTGAGTGTACCCTGTCAGGCCCTCCTAAATCTTATATGTTTGAACACAATCATATATCATTTTTCTAAACTCCGATGTATAGAGTCCATTCTGTGTACTTTTTCCTCAAAAGGAGTGTTCAGCCCAGGAATCTGTATTGGAACTTTTCTGACCTGCTTCTAATACAAGCATGGCTTTCCTGAAATATTATGACTGAAACTATACACAGTACCCAGGCTGTGATTTAACTACTGCTCTGAACTGATGTGGCTAGTCTTCCACAGCACCTCCCCACCCCTACCACCATTGCAATAAAGATCACTATTTTATTTGTCTTACTAATTGATTGATGTACCTACATGTTCGTATCTATGAGTCATAGACATGATACCATGGTACTCTATGGTCTACCTCCACTCAATGCCTTTCTATTCTTACTGCCAACTTTCAAGCCATAAATTATCACACCTTATACTCCATCTGCCAATTCTTTTTCACCCTCATATAACCCTGCTGTACCCCTTCAGAGATTATTTGCAATCTCTTCACAACTTGTTTTCCACATATCATCAGCAAGTTTGACTACAACATAGCCCTTTTTTGTCAAGGTATCAACATAATTTATAACTATCCAAGACCCCAGCACTAATCCCTGATGCATTTCACTACTATTACAGCTTGCCATTTTGAAAATAACCCATTTATACCAACAAACAGGGTGTTCTGTTTGCAATTCTGCACCCTGCATAATGAGCTCTCATCTTGTGTAATAACCTTTTACATGGCATCTTATCAAATTCCTTTTGAAAATTCAAATAGACCACATGTATTGATTCACCTTTATCCACCCTACTTACATCTTCAAAGAACTGTAATCGATTTATTAGAAATGATTTCCCTTTTGCAACACCATGCTGAGTCTACCTGAGTGTAGTACGATATTCTAAATAACCTGCTATTGACTCTTTCAACATGGATTCTAATATTTTCCCACAAAGAGATGCTAAGCTATTTTGGCCTGCAGTTTCCTGCTTTCTATCCACCTTTCTTGAACAGAAGTGTTAAATTTTCAGCTTTCCAGAATCTGAGGAATTTTGGAAAATTATAACCAGTGCATTTATTATCTCTGCAGCCACTTCCCTTAAAAAACAGAATGCAGGTGATCAGTCCATCGGACGTAAGAACAACTAATGTTTCTAATGCTTTTC
Organism: Hemiscyllium ocellatum; assembly: GCF_020745735.1. Taxonomy (NCBI): domain Eukaryota; kingdom Metazoa; phylum Chordata; class Chondrichthyes; order Orectolobiformes; family Hemiscylliidae; genus Hemiscyllium; species Hemiscyllium ocellatum. The sequence goes on from NC_083402.1 coordinate 52,354,483, forward strand.
TTTGGTGATAGTGATTGCTTTGAATTCCTCCCTTTCGCCTCTTAATTTTCCAACAGCCTTGGATTTTTTTTGTGTTTTTCACTTTGAAGACAAATTTTAAAAATCTTCAAAATATTTCCTCAGTTTCCATTATTAATTCTCCGCCAAGATGCCAACATCACTTTAATTATTCTTGTCCTTTTATACACTAATAGAAACATTTATTGGCTATTTTTATATTTCTTGCTAAATTTTTCCTATACTCAAATTTTTACTCTTAATCTTTTAATCAAAGTTTGTTAATTGTGAACATCTTTCCATTTTGCTGCAGTTATTCCCCTTAGCATTAGTACAGTATTAGCATTGAAGAAAAATCGATCATAATGTAGTTAAAATAAATCAGTCACAGTTTTTGTTCGAAAGCAATTTGGTAGCTCTCCTGAAACTTAGAGTTTAAAAAAAGTTGAGAACAAATTAACAATATATACATTCACCTTAGATATGTTATAATTTTTTTAAGCAACAAGCTTCATAGCCTTAATGACTGGATTTAAGGAACCATCTTTTAAAAAACAGTCAAATAAACAAAACTTGTGGCCTCTTAAATCAACACCAAAGGGAGTGTAAACATGAATTAAGACTTCTCAACGTAACATAGAACAGTACAGCAAAGTACAGGCCCTTTGGCCTTCAGTGTTGTGCCAACCTTTTATCCTACTCTAAGATCAAGCTAACCTACAAACCATCATCCATGTGCTAATCCTAGAGTCACTTATATATCCCTAATGTATCTGACTCTACTACCACCGGGGGCAGTGCATTCCACGCACCCACCACACTCTGTGGAAAGAACCAACCTCTTACATCTCCCCTAAACCTTACTCTTATCATCTTAAAAGTATGACCCTTATATAACCACTTATACACTGGAAAAAAGTCTGTGGCTCCCCATACTTATGTTTGCCTCTCATCATCTTATACACTTCTATCAAGTCACCTCTCATCTTTCTTCACTCTAATGAGAAAAGCCCTAGCTCCCTCAATCTTTCTTCATTAGACATGCCTTCCAGTCCAGGCACATGCTGGTAAATCTCCTCTGCACCCTCACTAAACTTTCCACATCCTTCCTATAATGAGGTGACCAGAACTGAACACGATATTCCAAGTGTAGTCTAACTAGGATTGGAGCTGCAGCATAATCTCGTGGCTCTTAAACTCAATCACCCCTGCTCATGAAAGCCAGCACATCATATGCTTTCTTAACAACCCTATCAACTTGGGTGGCAACTTTGAAGGACCTATGGACGTGGACCCCAAGATCCCAGTGTTCCTCCAAACTGCTGAGAATCCTGTCTTTAACCCTGTAATCTGCATTCAAATTCAACCTTCCAAAATGTATCACTTCACACTTCCAGGTTGAACTCCATCTGTCACTACCCAGCTTTGCAATATTTCAATGTTCTGTTGCAACAGCCCTCCACACCCTCCACACCTCCACCAACCTTCGTGTCATTGGCAAACTTATTAATACACCCTTCCACTTCCTCATCCAAGTAATTTATAAAAATCACAAAGAGCAGAGGTCTCTGAACAGATTCCTGTGGAACATCACTGGTTACCAAGCTCCAGCCTGAATACTTTCCATCTACTACCACCCTCTGTCTTCTCTGGGCCAGTCAATTCTATATCCAGACAGCCAAATTTCCCTGTATCCCATGCCTCCTTACTTCTGGATTGAGCCTACCATGGGGATGTTATCAAAAGCCTGGCTAAAATCCATATACACCACATCCACTGCTCTACCTTCATCAATGTGTTTTGTCACATCCTCAAAGAATTCGTTAAAGTTTGTGAGGCATGACCTGCCCCTCACAAAGCCATGATGACTATCTCTAATCAAGCTATGCTTTTCCAAATAATCATGAATCCTCTTCAATAATTTGCCCACCAAGACGTACAACTGACTAGTTTGTAATTCCCAGGATTATCTGTATTCCCTTTCTTGAACAAAGGAATAACATTTGCCACCCTCCAATCATCTGGTAATACTCTAGTGGACAGGGATGATGCAACGATCATCACCAAAGGCACAGCAATCTCTTCCCTCACTTCCCGTAGTAACCTTGGGTATATCTGTCTGGCCCAGGGGACATATTAAATTAGATTAGATTAGATTACTTACAGTGTGGAAACAGGCCCTTCGGCCCAACAAGTCCACACCGACCCGCCGAAGCGCAACCCACCCATACCCCTACATATACCCCTTACCTAACACTACGGGCAATTTAGCATGGCCAATTCACCTGAATCGCACATCTTTGGAATGTGGGAGGAAACCGGAACACCCGGAGGAAACCCACGCAGACACGGGGAGAACGTGCAAACTCCACACAGTCAGTCGCCTGAGTCATGAATTGAACCCAGGTCTCTGGCGCTGTGAGGCAGCAGTGCTAACCACTGTGCCACCATGCCACCCATCTAGCCTCATGCTTTTCAAAATTTCCAGCACATCCTCCTGGTTAACATTAACATGCTCAAGCATATCAGTCTGTTTCATGCTGTCCTCACAAATGATAATGTCCTTCTCAGTAGTGAATACTGAAGCAAAATATCATTAAGGACCTTCTCTACCTCCTCTGACTCTAGGTACAAGTTCCCTCTACTATCCCCGATCAGCCCTAAACTCACTCTGGGCTCTTTTTGTTCCTCATGTAAGTGTAGAATGCTTTAGGGCTTTCCTTAATCCTATGTGTCAAGGCTTCCTCGTGCAGCCTTTTTTGCTCTCCAAAGTCCATTCTTCAGTTCCATCCTGGCCGCCTTGTAACCCTTTAGAGACCTGCCTGATCCCTGCTTCCTCAACCTTAAGTCATTTTCTTTCTTCCTCTTGACTAGACACTCCACATTCCTTGTCATCCAAGGTCCCTTCACCATATCATTCCTTCCTTGCCTCAGTGGAACAAACCTATCCAGCACTCACAGCAAGTGCTCATTAAACAGTCTCCACATTTCTGTGTACATTTCCCTGAGAATATCTGCTCCCTATTTATGGTCCACTGCTCCTGCCTAATAGCATTATAATTCCCCCTGCCCCAATTAAAAACTTTTCCGTACCATCTGCTCCAATCCCTCTCCATGACTGAAGAAAGGATCAGGGTGTTATGATCACTATCACTAAAATGCTCTCCCACTGAGAGATCTGATACCTGACTTGGTTCATTGCCAAGCGCCAAATCCAATATGACCGCCCTTCTCATTGGTCCATCCATGTATTGAGTCAGGAATCCTTCCTGGACACATCTAACAAAATCTGCTCCATCCAAACTATTTGCACTAAGGAGATTCCAATCAATATTAGGGAAGTTGAAGTCACCCATGACAATAACCCTGTTGCTTCTGCACATTTCCAAATTCTGCCTCCCCATCTGCTTTTCCATGTCTCTGGCGCTATTGCTATTGCACAGTCTAGAAAATTCCCAATAAAGAGACTGCTTCTTTTCTGTTTCTGACTTCAACTTATAACGACTATATAACGACTCTATAACGAGACAAACCCTCCTTGACGACCTCCCTTGCTGTAGCTGTAATTCTATCCCTGATTAGCAATGCCACTTCCCCACTTCTTTTACCTCCCACCCTATTCTTTTCAAAACATCTAAATCCAGAACATCCAACAATCATTCCTGCCCCGTGATATCCAAGTCTCTGTGATGGCCACAACATCATAGCTCCAAGAACTGATCCATGCTCTAAGTTCTAACTTGTTGTGTTAAAATAGACACAGTTCAACCATTCATATTGACTGCAACTTTGTCCTTTCAACGGTCTATCCTTCCTCACAGACTCTCTGCACCATGAATCTGCCTGTTCACCAGCTACCCCTATCCTCTGGTGCATAAGTCTGGTTCCCATCCCCTTGCCAATTAGAAACTATCTTCTTTGAGGCTAATGGGAAAGGAATGTTGGGCCACGTGCTGACTTCATTACTGAATCAGAAGTCCAAGAACCTCACTGGGTGAACAAAGGTAACTTTCTTGTTTGAATAACAGACCAAATATTTGAATCACAGAAAAATACATTTTTCTGAGAACAACTATTGCAGTGCATTCTATTCTATGTTCTTGATGCAGGTAGCTTGTCCATATTCATGTTATGTTTTTGATATCTGTAGAATACAATGGAACATTGAAATCTACCATTCCTAGCTCCATATTCCTTCCCATTGGTTATTACAACCATCGAGGCCACAAAGACAGAATGATTGTGAGTTCAGGATCTGGAGATTTCAAAGACAATCATGCATTCTTTCTGGAGAGGAAGACAATGTATTTTTCATGAGGTAGTCATTAGTCACTGGTAGTCACTGTTTCAATGGAACCCTGAAGACTTCCCATCGTAGCAGACTGCAAAGGAATTGCCCAAGAAATTGAAGATTCTGCTGCTGAGAACTGCAGCTGAGCCCACTGACAGCATCCAGTTAAAATCAGAGCATTCATTGGGCTTCACTGCAGTCAAGCAAATAGTTACTCAGGAGAAGTACTTTTATAATTTTTTTAAGTGATGAACAAAAGAAGGCATGTGAGAAAAAATGCACACAATGAGTAGTTAGGCTGTTAAATGCTTTAGCTGGAAATGTAGTCGATGAAGTTTCAAATGAAGCATTCAAGAGGGCCAAGAATTATTCTTTGGTTGGAACTGGTGCACAGGAATATTGGGAAAAGACAGGAAATTGGCACAAGGTAACAGAATTGATGCAAACATGATGTGCTGTAACAGTTCTGATTCTGACCTGGTCTAACTCCCAAGTGTCGATTCGTCTGACAGCCAACTTACCTCATTTGCCCTAAACTACACATTCCAAGTTCCTGGCCAAGTTGTGTGCTTCCTATGATATAATCCTAGGCATGGGACACTTTGCTGGTTAAGTTGAGGATGTCCAAGGAACTGCTTATAATTATCCACAGCATTATTGTCACAGGCTTGTCCAAGTGCACATATGGCACTCATCTTGACCTTGACGATACGACTTGAGCTATGATAACTTTGGCTCAGAGGTACTCTTTTGAATTCAAATTGTTAAAATAAATGTGTAGAAACTGCCCAAAGGTTAACTTTGAAAGCAATTGAGTAGCGAACATATATATATTTCCGCTGTGGAATCAAACATTTGACAGACCTAAACATTCCCTGAAACTTGAATGAAATGGTGGCCAGAAAACTTCCCCTCTTACACTTCCAGTATCACTGTAGCCCCCAAATACTTCAGGATTCCAAATGCTTGTCTAATTTTAGGCTTATTTACTTTGTCTCCTCTGGTTCATTACTTAAATCTTGCTTAAAGTGATGTTATCTTTGTTACTCAGTTTGTTTTTAGAGGCTGGCATGGGCAGAAGAACAAACAGGGGACTTGTTGAATCATAAAATATTCTGAGGGGGCTGTGAGGATGTTACCTCTTCTGAGGGTGTCCAGAGTATAGGGTGGCATAGTGGCTCAGTGATCAGCACCGCTGCCTCACAGAGCCAGGGACCTGGGTTTGATTCCAGCACCGGGCGACTGTAGGTGTGGAGTTTGCACATTCTCCCCGTGTCTGCTTGGTTTTCCTGAGGTGCTCCAGTTTCCTCCCATTGTCCAAATATGAGTTAGAAATACTACCATTGAGCCCAGTGCTCATGCTGAATATGTTTCAAGCACTGATGAGTTCTGGAGTCACCACTAATAGTGATACTTAACATATTAGGTATTTTCCATTCAACCTGACAAGTTATCGCGTCCTGTCGAGCATTTGTGACTTGAACCCAGACTTCCAGCTGCTGTGGTGGTTTGCTCAGATCTCTGGATCTAGTCCATCACTACTATACTATTCTATCACCACCCCACTTACTGCTCATGATGAATGATATTTTTAATCTAACTGAGCAGATATGTTATGACCCACCTCTGGAGCAGGGACTTGAAAGCAGGTCTCTCTGACTCAAATGTGGGGATATTTCCATTGCCCCACTAGAGCCCCCTACTGCTAATGAAGAACTTATTTTCAAATCAGACCAGAGATGTTATGTTACTCCTCTGGAGCAGGTGGTACTTGCCCACAGACTTCCTTGTCCAGAGATAGGGACACTAACATATTGCTACAAGAGCTCTACTGTTCACAAAGAACTGGAGAAAAGAACATGTCTTTTACTTGTAACCAGCTAGACAGATCAGAAGGTAATCTGCCAGTGAAATTGATGCTGGCAGCCAGATTAGCTTTTCACCAGTATTTTTGCAAAACATTCTAGAAGTCTAAATTTGATTAAGACCATAAGAAATAAAAATGGGAATAAGGTCATTCGGCCCATCTAGTCCACTCTGCCATTCAATCATGGCTGATGGGCATTTCCACGCCACTTACCCACACTCTTCCCGTACCCCTTAATTCCTTGCGGGGTTAAGAATTTATCAATCTCTGCCTTAAAGACATTTAACATCCCAGCCTCCACCACACTCCATGACAGTGAATTCCACAGGCCCACCACTCTCTGGCTGAAGAAATGTCTCCTCATTTCCATTCTAAATTGACCACCTCTAATTTTCAGGTTGTGCCCACGGGTCCTAGTATCCCCACCTGACAGAAACAATTTTGCAGCGTTGACCCTTTCTAAGCCATACATTATCTTGTAAGGTTGATCTCCTCTGAACACTAATGAATACAATCCGAGGATCCTCAGCCGTTCATCATTGTTTAGCCTACCATTCCAGGGATCATCTGTTTGAAACTCCGTTGGACACGCATCAGTGCCAGTATGTCCTTCCTGAGGTGTGGGGCCCAAAACTGGGCACAGAATTCTAAATGGGGCCTAATCAAAGTCTAAAGTAGCACCTCACTACTTTTACATTCCAACCCTCTTGAAATAAATGACAACATTATATTTGCTTTCTTAACCATGGAATCAACCTGCATGTCAATCTTTAGAGAATCCTGTACGAGCAATCCAGATTCCTTTGTACTTTGGCTTTATGAATTTTCTACCGTTTATAAAATAGTCCATGCCTGTGTTCTTTTTTTCCAAAGTGCAAGCCCTCGTATTTGCTCACATTGAATTTCATCAGCCATTTCTTGGACCATTCTCCTAAACTATCTAAATCTGACTGATTAAGTCTTAGTGTTCTAAAACTTCAGTTTTAACGAATGAATCAGTTTGTATCATTGATCTTGTGCATCAAAAGCTAGATAATCTGGATGATCTACATCTGTATTGACTGTGACAAACTAATCATGTATAGAGCAGTCCCCTAAATGAAAATTACATTTAGGTAAGAGCAGAAAATTAGGATGTTGCAATGACATGAAACCTTGGAGCATTAAAATTATGTGTCTACATGAGATTGTCAGTCAACATATTAAATTGTTTCCGTTTTTGTAGTGAAGGTTCACCTGTGGTGCTGTTCAGAAATTAATTGCAAAACTTTGGCACAACAGCTGTTAAAGAATGGCAATAAAATTTGAGAGAGGATGATGTCAGGCTTGGAGGAGAATTTTCAGGTTGTAGTGTGCAAATGTATATGGTGTCCATGCTGTATGTGTTGAAAAATTGTGGGTTTGGAGTCTGCTGACTAAGGAGGTTTGTTGATTTGCTGCAGTGTATCTTGTAGCTGCACCTCTGCAGTATAAAGGGACCTTGATGAGATGGGCCAATGGGCCAAAGGGTGACAAATGGAGTTTAATTTAGGTAAATGTGAGATGTTGTATTTTGGTCAGGCAAATCAAGGCAGGACATACACAGTTAATAGTAGAGCCCGGAGGAGTGTTGCTGAACAAAGACCTAGGTGGTGCAGTTCCTTGAAGGTGGAATCACCAAGTCGACAGAGTGATGAACATTTGAGATGCCATGTTTCGGCTGTACAGGACATTAGTGAGGCCACTTTTAGAATAATGCATACAATGCTGGTCACCCTTCTATAGGAAGAATGTTGTCAAACATGAGAGGACGCAGAAAATATTTATAAGGATCTTGCCGGTACTGGAGGATTTAAGCTACATGGAGAGGCTGAACAGGCTAGAATATTTTCTCTGGAGCATCAGAGACTGAGGGATGACCTTGTAAAGATATGTAAAATCATGACAGGCATGGATAGGGTGAATAGCCAAAGTCTTTTCCTAGGGTCGGGGAGTACAAAACTAGAGGACGTAGGTTTAAGGTGAGAGCAAAAAGGTTTAAAAAGGACCTGAGAGATAAATTTTCCATGCATAGGGTGGTGTGTGTATGGAATGAACTGTTAGAGGAAGTGGTGAAGGCAGGTGGAATTACAACATTTAAAAGGCATTTGATGCGTAAATGAAGAGAAAACGTTTAGGGGGATATGTGCCAATGCTGGCAAATGGGAATAGGCCGGATTGGGATGCATGGCCGACAGTGATGATTTGAACTGAAGGGTCTGTTTCCACAATGTAAGACTCTTGTGTGTTTGTTTAAGGTAATGGTAGGGTGCCAACTGAGCTGCACACATTCAGCCAAATGGAGATTCCTGATCCATACCTTGTAAATGGGGCCAGGCATTGGGGAAATGAGGAATGAGTTATTCGCTGCATGAACAGAGTATATGCTTAGACAGGGAAAATGTGAAAGGCATGTTCTCAATGACTATGGATTTCAAATACAGGACTCACAGTCTTCGAATAAAGTGTAGCGTAGGAATTTCTTCACCTAGAGAGTGGTGAGCCTCTGTAACTGGAAATGTTGAGGTCAAAATGTTGAAAGCTTTCAAGAAAGATGTAGATGTAGTTCTTAGGACTAAAGGGATCAAAGGATATATGAAAAAAGTGGAAATGGGGTGCTGAATTGGAAGATCCACCATTATCATCTTGAATGGTGGACCAGACTCAAAGGATCAAATGGCCTACGTGTGCTCCTATTTTCTGTGTTTCTATGAAAGAGTGATTGAGTCAGAAACTCTCATAACATTGAATTAGTATTTAGAAAGTCACTTTTGTTTCTATAACTTCCAGGATTATGTGCAAAGAGCTGGAAAATGGGATTTGTGTAGTCAGATCTGTTTTCCAACATAGTGTTGATAGACCAAATGGCATCCCTGTGAAGATATAATGAAATATCTTACTAGGTTATTTCAGAAAGGTTGTGCATATGTTACTTGTCACTTACCACCAGCATTCCCTCAAAGCTGCTTGACTGAGTATATGTGCAGCTCCTACATTCCATGCATGGAAATTGGCATGCAGCCTCTGATTATGGCATTGTTTTCCAGTTCTGGACATTGCTGTGTGCTCAAACCTTGAAGGTCCGTGCAGAAGGAAAACAAAATTCGGGGGAGCACTGCTTACCTCGACAGCCTTGGATATTGGTCACATCTTGTTGCATATGTATAGTTGCAAATGGAACTGAATACTGCATTAATCAGTAGGCATCCCCACTTATGTTATGTTATGTTATTATGTTAGAACGAAGGTCATTGAAGATAGTTGGGCCTACAGCATTGACCTGAGGGACCACTGTAGCAATTTCCTAGGCCCAAGATGATTGGCTTTGAAAATCCACAAATGATTAGATTAGATTCCCTATATCATGGAAACAGGCCCTTCAGCCCAACAAGTCCACACCGATCCCCCAAAGAGCAACCCACCCAAACCCATTCCCAAACATTCACCTCTGAACTAATGCACCTAACACTACAGAAATTTAGCATGGCTAATTCACCTAACCTGCACATCTTTTGGACTGTGGGAGGAAACCTATGCAGACATGGAGAGAATGTGCAAACTCCACACAGACAGTTGCCCAAGGCAGGAATTGAACCCAGGTCCCTGGTGCTGTGAGGCAGCAGTGCTAACCACTGAGCTACCGTGCTGCTCCATGCTAGTTATGTCTCCGATCATTGGTGATGTTGTCCACAATTCCTATTGACTTCAGTTTTGGTAGGTTCCACAATGCCACAGCAGTTGATTTTTGACTTGTTTGTAACTCATCTCTGGAATGCAACCTATTTGTTTATAATTAGGACCAAATTATAATGAGATTTATAGCTAAGAGATTATTGAGGAACTCAAAAGTGCTCAAAACATTTGCTGATGTTTGAGAGATTTGTCTCACTCTTTCAGATAGAGCATACCTTGTCAGTTTTCCATGTTTTAGGGTATATGATAGTGTTGTAGATAGAACATAGAACATAGAAGGATACAGCGCAGTACAGGCCCTTCGGCCCTCGATGTTGCGCCGACCGAATCCTACCTAACCTATACTAGCCCAATAACTTCCAAATGCCTATCCAATGCCCGCTTAAATGACCATAAAGAAGGAGAGTTCACCACTGATACGGGCAGGGCATTCCATGAACTCACAACCCGCTGTGTGAAGAATCTACCCCTAACATCTGTCCTATACCTACCACCCCTTAATTTAAAGCTATGTCCCCTAGTAACACCTGACTCCATTAGCGGTAAAAGGTTCTTAGTATCTACCCTATCTAAACCCCTAATCATCTTATACACTTCTATCAGATCTCCCCTAAACCTTCTCTTCTCCAATGAGAACAGCCCCAAGTGCCTCAGCCTTTCCTCATAAGATTTTCCTACCATTCCAGGCAACATCCTGGTAAACCTCCTCTGCACTCGTTCTAAAGCTTCCACATCCTTCCTATAGTATGGCGACCAAAACTGCACACAATACTCCAGATGAGGCCTCACCAGAGTCTTATACAACTGCAACATGACCTCAGGACTCCGGAACTCAATTCCTCTGCCAATAAAGCCCAGTACACCATATGCCTTCCTCACAGCACTATTTACCTGGGTGGCAACTTTCAGAGATCTGTGTACATAGACACCAAGATCCCTCTGCTCATCCACACTACCAAGTAGCCTACCATTAGCCCAGTAATCCATCATCTTGTTATTCCTACCAAAGTGAACGACTTCGCACTTAGCTACATTGAATTCCATTTGCCACATTTCCGCCCAGCTCTGCAACTTATCTATATCCCGCTGTAACCTACCACTTCCTTCCTCACTATCCACAACTCCACCGACTTTTGTGTCATCCGCAAACTTGCTTACCCAGCTTTCAAGTCCTTCCTCTAGATCATTTATAAATATAACAAAAAGCAATGGTCCCAAAACAGATCCTTGTGGTACACCGCTAGTAACTGCGCTCCAAGATGAACATAATCCATCAACTACTACCCTCTGTCTCCTTCCAGCCAGCCAATTCCTAATCCAAACCTCTAATGTATCCTCAATGCCATACCTCCGAAGTTTTAGCATTAGCCTACCATGGGGAACCTTATCGAACGCCTTACTAAAATCCATATACACAACATCTACTGCTTTACCCTCATCCACTTCCTTAGTCACCTTCTCAAAGAACTCAATAAGGTTTGTGAGGCACGACCTGCCCTTCACAAAACCATGCTGGCTATCCCTGATCACGTTATTCCTACCCAGATGTTCATAAATCTTATCCCTTATCATTCTCTCTAAGACTTTGCCCACCACTGAAGTCAGACTCACTGGCCTATAGTTACTAGGGCTATCCCTACTCCCTTTCTTGAACAATGGGACCACATTCGCTATCCTCCAGTCCTCTGGTACTATTCCCGTAGACAATGACGACATAAAAATCCAGGCCAATGGCTCTGCTATCTCCTCCCTAGCTTCCCATAGGATCCTGGGGTAAATGCCATCAGGCCCCGGAGACTTATCTATATTCATCCTTTCCAATATTCCCAAAACCTCCTCCCTGCATATTTCCAGGGCATCCATTCTAATTATTTGTGATTCCATATTCACATCAGCAACAGTGTCCTGTTCCTGAGTGAATACTGATGAAAAGTACTGATTTAATGTCTCTCCAATCTCCTCCGCCTCCACACACAACTTCCCACTACTATCCTTGACTGGACCGATACCTACCCTAGTCATCCTTTTATTCTTGACATACCTATAGAAAGCCTTTGGGTTTTCCCTAATCCTACCAGCTAAAGACTTTTCATGTCCCCTTCTCGCTTCTCTTAGCTCCCTCTTTAGCTCCTTCCTGGCTACCTTATAACTCTCAATCACCCCAACTGAACCTTCACGCCTCATCTTTACATATGCCGCCTTCTTCCCTTTCACAAGGGACTCCAATTCCTTACTAAACCACGGCTGCCTCACAAGGCCCTTTACACCATGCCTGACTGGTACATACCTATCGAGGACACGCAGTAGCTGCTCCTTGAACAATCCCCACATCTCATTAGTGTTCTTCTCTTGAAGCCTGTTTTTCCAATCCACACATCCTAAGTCATGCCTCACTGCATCATAATTTCCCTGCCCCCAGCTATAGCTCTTGCCCTGCGGCACACGATTATCCCTCTCCATCACTAAAGTAAAAGTCACCGAGTTGTGGTCACTGTCCCCGAAGTGCTCACCTACCTCCAAGTCTAACACCTGGCCTGGTTCATTACCTAGAACCAAATCCAATATAGCCTCCCCTCTTGTTGGCCTGTCGACATATTGTGTCAGGAAACCCTCCTGCACACATTGTACAAACACCGACCCATCTAATGAACTCGAGCTATAGCTCTCCCAGTCAATATCTGGGAAGTTAAAGTCCCCCATAACAACCACCCTGCTACCTTCACTCTTTTCCTGAATCATCCTCGCAATATTATCCTCTACTTCTCTAGGACTATTAGGAGGCCTGTAGAAAACACCTAACAGGGTGACCTCACCTTTCCTATTTCTAACCTCAGCCCAAACTACCTCAGATGGCAAGTCCTCTTCCATCGTCCATTCCACTGCTGTGATACTGTCTTTGACAAGTAATGCCACGCCTCCCCCTTTTTTACCCCCATGTCTGATCCTACTAAAACATTTGAACCCTGGAACGTGCAACAGCCATTCTTGTCCCTGTTCTACCCACGTCTCTGTAATGGCCACAACATCGAAGTCCCAGGTACCAACCCACGCTGCAAGTTCACCTACCTTATTCCTTATACTTCTGGCATTGAAGTATACACACTTCAATCCACCTTTCTGGTTACAGGCACCCTCCTTAGAGATCGCTGCATTATTCCTAACCTCCCTACACTCAAGATGTTGCAGTTTAACTTAGGGTGCAGCTATTTATGGACTATGAATCTCAGTTTACTACTGACAATATGATCAAAGCCCATAATTTTGACTATGTCCAAAAAATTTCATATTTTTCTCGATATCATGTGGAGTGAATTGAATTGGCTGAATACTCTCATCTCTGATGTTGGGGACCACAGGAGGAGACTGATACAGATTATTCACTTAAGTACAAGTCTGGTCTCCTTCCTATTGGAAGGATATTGTGGAACTTGAAAGGGTTCAGAAGTTGAAAATGTGTTGCTGGAAAAGCGCAGCAGGTCAGGCAGCATCCAAGGAACAGGAAATTCGACGTTTCGGGCATAAGCCCTTCATCAGGATGAAGGGCTGATGAAGGGCTTATGCCTGAAACGTCGAATTTCCTGTTCCTTGGATGCTGCCTGACCTGCTGCGCATTTCCAGCAACATATTTTCAGCTCTGATCTCCAGCATCTGCAGACCTCACTTTCTCCTCGAGGGTTCAGAGGTTATCAGGTTTGGAGAATTTGAGCTATAGGGAGAGGATGAATAGGCTGAGGTTGTTTTCCCTGGAGTGTCGGAGGCTGAGGGGTGATCTTATAGAGGTTTATAAAATCATGAGGGGCATGGATAGGATAAATGGACAATGTCTCTTCCCTGGGATGGGGGAGTCCAGAACTAGAGGGCATAGGTTTAGGATGAGAGGGGAAAGATATAAAAGAGACCTGAGGGGAAATTTTTTCATGCAGAGGGTGGTATGTGTATGGAATGAGCTGCCAGAGGAAATGGTAGAGGCTAGTACAATTGCAACATTTAAAAGGCATCTGAATGTGTATATGAATAGGAAGGGTTGAAGTAAAAAATGAGGTCTGCAGATGCTGGAGATCACAGCTGCAAATGTGTTGCTGGTCAAAGCACAGCAGGTTAGGCAGCATCTCAGGAATAGAGAATTCGACGTTTCGAGCATAAGCCCTTCATCAGGAATAAGAGAGAGAGAGCCAAGCCGGCTGAGATAAAAGGTAGGGAGGAGGGACTAGGGGGAGGGGCGATGGAGGTGGGATAGGTGGAAGGAGGTCAAGGTGAGGGTGATAGGCCGGAGTGGGGTGGGGGCGGAGAGGTCAGGAAGAGGATTGCAGGTTAGGAGGGCGGTGCTGAGTTGAGGGAACCGACTGAGACAAGGTGGGGGGAGGGGAAATGAGGAAGCTGGAGAAATCTGAATTCATACCTTGTGGTTGGAGGGTTCCCAGGCGGAAGATGAGGCGCTCCTCCTCCAGCCGTCGTGTAGTTGTGTTCTGCCGGTGGAGGAGTCCAAGGACCTGCATGTCCTCGGTGGAGTGGGAGGGGGAGTTAAAGTGTTGAGCCACGGGGTGATTGGGTTGGTTGGTTCGGGCGGCCCAGAGGTGTTCTCTGAAGCGTTCCGCAAGTAAGCGGCCTGTCTCACCAATATAGAGGAGGCCACATCGGGTGCAGCGGATGCAATAGATGATGTGTGTGGAGGTACAGGTGAACTTGTGGCGGATATGGAAGGATCCCTTGGGGCCTTGGAGGGAAGTGAGTGTGGAGGTGTGGGCGCAAGTTTTACATTTCCTGCGGTTGCAGGGGAAGGTGCCGGGGGTGGAGGTTGGGTTGGTGGGGGGTGTGGATCTGACAAGGGAGTCACGAAGGGAGTGGTCCTTGCGGAACGCTGATAGGGGAGGGGAGGGAAATATATCCTTGGTGGTGGGGTCCGTTTGGAGGTGGCGGAAATGGCGGCGGATAATACGTTGTATGCGCAGGTTGGTGGGGTGGTAGGTGAGAACCAGTGGGGTTCTGTCTTGGTGGCGGTTGGAGGAGCGGGGCTCAAGGGCGGAGGAGCGGGAAGTGGAGGAGATGCGGTGGAGGGCATCGTCGATCACGTCTGGGGGGAATCTGCGGTCCTTGAAGAAGGAGGCCATCTGGGTTGTGCGGTGTTGGAATTGGTCCTCCTGGGAGCAGATGCGGCGGAGACGAAGGAATTGGGAATATGGGATGGCGTTTTTACAGGGGGCAGGGTGGGAGGAGGTGTAGTCCAGGTAGCTGTGGGAGTCAGTCGGTTTATAATAGATGTCTGTGTTGAGTCGGTCGCCCGAGATAGAAATGGAAAGGTCTAGGAAGGGGAGGGAGGAGTCTGAGACAGTCCAGGTGAATTTCAGGTCGGGATGGAAGGTGTTAGTAAAGTTGATGAACTGTTCAACCTCCTCGTGGGAGCACGAGGCAGCGCCGATACAGTCATCGATGTAGCGGAGGAAAAGGTGGGGGGTGGTGCCAGTGTAGTTGCGGAAGATGGACTGTTCCACATATCCTACAAAGAGGCAGGCATAGCTGGGGCCCATGCGGGTGCCCATGGCAACTCCTTTAGTTTGGAGGAAGTGGGAGGATTGAAAAGAGAAGTTATTCAGGGTGAGGACCAGTTCAGTCAGTCGAAGGAGGGTGTCAGTGGAAGGGTACTGGTTAGTGCGGCGGGAAAGGAAGAAGCGGAGGGCTTTGAGTCCTTCGTGATGGGGGATGGAGGTGTACAGGGACTGGATGTCCATAGTGAAAATAAGGCGTTGGGGACCGGGGAAGCGAAAATCCTGGAGGAGGTGGAGGGCGTGGGTGGTGTCCCGAACGTAGGTGGGGAGTTCTTGGACTAAAGGGGACAGGACCGTGTCGAGGTATTGGGAGATGAGTTCGGTGGGGCAGGAGCAGGCTGAGACAATGGGTCGGCCGGGGCAGGCAGGTTTGTGGATTTTGGGCAGGAGGTAGAAACGGGCGGTGCGGGGTTGTGGGACTATGAGGTTGGAGGCGGTGGATGGGAGATCCCCTGAGGTGATGAGGTCCTGGATGGTCTGTGAGATGATGGTTTGGTGGTGGGAGGTGGGGTCGTGGTCAAGGGGGCGATAAGAGGAGGCGTCCGCGAGCTGGCGTTTGGCTTCAGCGGTGTACAGGTCAGTGCGCCAAACTACCACCGCGCCTCCCTTGTCTGCGGGTTTGATGGTGAGGTTGGGATTGGAGCGGAGGGAGTGGAGGGCTGCACGTTCTGAGGGTGAGAGGTTGGAGTGGGTGAGAGGGGTGGACAGGTTGAGTCGGTTGATGTCACGGCGGCAGTTGGCTATAAAGAGGTCGAGGGCGGGTAGGAGGCCTGCACGGGGTGTCCAGGTGGATGGGGTGTGTTGGAGGCGGGAGAAGGGGTCGTCAGAGGGTGGGCGGGAGTCTTGGTTGTGAAAGTAGGCACGGAGGCGAAGGCGGCGGAAGAATTGTTCAATATCTCGCCGCGTGTTGAACTCATTAATCCGAGGGCGTAGGGGAACGAAGGTGAGGCCCCTGCTGAGGACTGATCTTTCATCCTCAGAGAGGGGGAGATCTGGAGGGATGGTGAAAATCCGGCAAGGCTGGGAGCTAGGACCTGGTGTGGGACTGGAGCTGGAGCTGGAGCTGGGGGCGGGGACAGAGATCGAAGTAGGGGCGGAGTTAGACGTGGTGACGTTGCTCGTCACAAGGGTTGAAAGAGATATGGGACAGTACTGGCAGGTGGGACTAGATTGGGTTGGGATATCTGGTCCGCGTGGACAAGTTAGACTGAAGGAACTATTTCCATGCTGTATATCTCTATGATTCTATGTCTCTATGTGCATCTTAAGTGAATTGGCCAGGCTAAATTGCCCATAGTGTTCAGGGTGCATTAGTTAGGGAAAATGTGAAGGAATGGATTGATGTGGGGTACTCCCCGGAGGGTTGGTGTGGACTTGTTGGACCTAATGGCCTGTTTTCACACTTGTAGGGGATCTAATCTAATCTATAATACAGTTTCAAAATAAGGCATCTCCCATTTAAGACAGGTGAAGAGGAGTTTCTTCTCTCAGAAGATCATTAGTTTTTGAAAATTTATCCCCTGGCCAGCAGTGGAGGCTGGATCATTGAGTATATTCAAAGCTGAATTGTACATATGTTTTATTGTTAAGGTAATAAAGGATTATGTAGGATTGAAGGGAAATAGAGTTAAGTCTACACCAGATTGGCAACAACATTATTTACTGGAAAAGTATGTCCAGGGCACCAAATGGTCCATTCATGTTCCTGTTTCTTAAGTAGATTTCAATTATAATTCAGATAATTCTGAAGATCCATGACAGAAATGAAGCATTTCCTCTGATGCACTTTGTTTACTTATTTGCAATCATTGTATTAGAAAGTATCAAACATTTTCTCTGTCCGCGGAGAACTGAAGCTTACGTGTAAGTCACAAAGTTAAGATTCTTTATCAAACCAAACAACACAGATAAATGGATGGAAAAATATACAAAGATTAATACTTCAAGGCTGTTGCAAAATCAATGATAATATGACACACTTTTTAGTGCCTGGTCTATTATTTCAGACCACAGATTAGGGCCAATGTTACAAATGTGAGAACAGTGAAAGTGGCTAAACTCTTTAGCAATGTTATTCCAACAACCTGTCAATAATAACAAACTAAAGCAATGAACTGCTGGTGCTGGACATCTGAAACAAACAAAAACAGAAATTGCTGAAGAAACTCATCAGGTCTGGAAGAAACAGAGTCTTTGATAGCAGAGGAGCAGGGCTGAATTGGGCTCCTGCATATGGCGTTCATCTGCTTCTGCCTACTTCCTTTTTGATTTTGCTCTTTTTCTCTTCTTTTTTCCATTTCCATTCTTTTTGTTTTTTTTAATTTGAAACCTTTTAGAATGGGATCATCAAACTCAGCATGGCAGCGAGAGTGGGCCTTACAAGGAATGGCAGCAACCTCCTTGCGGTCTGAGGCAACGGCAACAGCAGTAAGGTTAGGACTCCTCCTGGCGATCGGGGTCAGCAGCAGTAATGGCTTCAACGCTCCTCTATGTGATTGGAGTCGGTGGAGGCAATGATGGACAATGGTCCTGCCAAACAAAGTCATCAGTAGCAGTGGCTGCAATGCTCCTCCCGGCGATCGATGTAAGACTAACTGGCTGGCTGAACATTCCATACACTTTTTCAAGATGGGTCTCTGACAAGAACTGGCCGTTTTCTTTTTTTAAGGTATGGACATTTTTATTTCTTTTTGGTTCTGTTTCTTTTATTTCCTCTTTTTTTTATTCTGGTATTGTAACCAAGATAGCACCATGGAATCATCACTTTGTTCAAGTTTCACTGTATTCCTATGTCTGAATACATGTGACAGTAAATCTAATTCCAATTCAAGAGTTAATATTTTGAGTCCAGGAAACCTACTTCAGAACCATTCTGAAGAAGAGTCATTGGACTCAAAACATTAACTCTGTTTCTTTGTCCACAGATGTTGCTAGTCCGTCTGAACATGTCATTGAAAACAGCCATGTTAGAACAGAACCAAGGAATTTCCTTACCTCTATTTTTCCTGCAGTTCCTGGACAATTGCTTTGACTTTCGCTCTGCAATGTAGCTTATTAATCTGTTATCCATGTCAACTGCAGAAATATGCTCCAAACTTTAACCAAAACAATCTCTACATATGCCGCTATTGTTTCTGCTTTACTGGCAGACAAGGTTTATATAGTGTTGCCTTCTATGTTCTGCTGACATTTGCCTCCAGGACCTGAGCTTATTTATCCAATATGTTGTTTCTAGATGATGGAAAGGTTTTGGGCAGTCTGGTTACAAGTTAATTGCTGCAGGCCACTCAACATGCACGTGGAGTCACTTTTATTTGGCTAATCCAATTAAATTTCTGGTCATTTATGACCTAGAGAACATGGCAATGCAAGATTCAACAATAGTATTATCATTGAAAGGTGAGAGTTGATGGTCAAGCTTTGACTGGCACAACAATTTTGATTGGCACTTGTGCAGTATGAATGTTAATTCCCACCCTAACTCTATCCCTTACCCTAAACCTTACCTTGACCCTTACCATAAATCTAACCCCAAACTTTACCTTAACCCTTGCACTAACACTAACCTTAAACCTTACCCTGACCCTTACCTTAATTCTAATCTTTATCCTAACTCTAACCCCAACCCTTACCCTAACCCTAACCCTAATCACAACCTTTACCCTAATCCTCACGCTAACTCTAACCTAACCCTAACCCTTACCCTGATCCTTGCCCTAAACCTAATCTTTACCCTGACTCTAACCTTACCCTATCCCTAACCCTTACCCTTACCCTAACCTCACACTAACTCATGTCTAAATCTTGTCTATATGTTCAGCTGTGGACTGCTTCAACATCTGAGAAGTTGTAGAATATTTATGGAGTTTTCTCATTCCTGATAATATTTTCTCCAGTCTCTGTTTCTAAGGAACAAACATTTACTTTCTTCTTTTTCATACACTCGTAAACTCAGTTATGGGAATCTTGTGGGTGGTATCATTGCCATTGAGTCAGAAACTCTATATTCAATATTACCCAGGAGTAATGTCCAATATATGTGTGTTCATAATATGTGAGTAAAAAATGAGGTCTGCAGATGCTGGAGATCACAGCTGCAAATGTGTTGCTGGTCAAAGCACAGCAGGCCAGGCTGCATCTCAGGAATAGAGAATTCGACGTTTCGAGCATAAGCCCTTCATCAGGATTCCTGATGAAGGGCTTATGCTCGAAACGTCGAATTCTCTATTCCTGAGATGCTGCCTGGCCTGCTGTGCTTTGACCAGCAACACATTTGCAGCAGTGTTCATAATATGCCCAACCAGATTTATCATTGACTCGAAAATCCTTCCCAAAGATTTCATTGGCAGGCAATAAAAGCAAAGGAGAACCCTTCTCAGCCATGTGAGTGGAAAGAGATTTGGAACCTCTGCCATCACAATCCATACCTCCAGACTTTAGACAGCTCCATATTTCTACAGTTTCATGACCGATCTGCATCACATCACACTAAAAGCTTTTACTCTCATCTCTTTTCATATTCCTGGTTCGTTTGTTCTCTTTGATTACTTTTGATCAACTTCCAGGTGTCCCTTTGAATATGGTGGTGAGCACTATGAAATCTTCAGGAAAAAAATACCCATTTCTGACCTTATAATCAAGACAAGGACATTGATTAAACGGATGCTTGGACGTAGGACATGATGCTGGAGAACTTTTGCATTGATGTCCTGATGCTGAAATGATTGAACTCGAACAACCACAACCAAATTCCTTTGTACTAAGATTTCTACCTGTGGAGAGTTTTACATTTGATTTCTATTGTATTCAGTTTTCTAATGCTCCTTAATATCACACTTGGCCAAATGCTGTTTTGATGACAAGGATAATCAACCACAGTTCACACTGGAAGTCAACCTTTTTGTTGATGTTTGGACTAAGACTATAATGAAGTTTGGATCCAATTGATCCTATCGGAACTCCAACTATGCTTTACTGAGTAAATCACACATGATGTCATGGTTTATTGACACCTTTCATCATTTTGATATTGAGAGTTGACAGATAAGGTATTAGTAGTAACTTAGATACATCCCATTTTGTATGGAGAAGACAAGATGTGAAATTTTACTCTTATCAGTTAAGTATATTAGCTTATTAGAACAACCTGACTAGTGCTGCAACTAGTTCTGGAGCATGGCAGTAGAAAAGCACAGCTGATCAGGCAGCATCCGAGGAACAGGAAAATCGATGTTTTGAGCAAAAGCCCTTCTATCAATTTTCCTGCTCCTCGGATGATGCCTGACCTGATATGCTTTTCCAGCACTCTTAACTCTAATCTCCAGTATCTGCAGTACTCACTTTCCCCTAGTCCTGGAGCAGATGGGTCTTTGGTATTACGGCTGGGATACCATTGGGGACCTTATCCTTTTCTGTATCTGGTTTAGCAAAGGTATCTTTCTATTGTATAAATGCAATAAACTAGTTGAGGATTACCATCTTTGATAGTAGAGGCTTCGAGAAGAGGCTGAAATGAATCAAACACTCTGTCCTTCTGGCTGAAAACTATTGAAAGGCTTCAGGTTTATCTTTTGCATGGAAATACTGGGCATCAGGACCATTGAAGTGAGAATACTTCTGGAGCATTTCTTCCAGTTCATTCTTTAACTAATGTGCACAGGTTTAAGATGAAAGGGGAAAGATTTAAAAAAGACCTTAGGGGCAAACTTTTCATATAGGTGGAACAAGCTGCCAGAGGAAGTAATGAAGTGGTACAATTACAACATTGAAAAGACATTTGGACAGATACATGAATAGGCAAGTTTCAGAGAGATACAGGCCGAAAGCAGGCAAATGGGACTAGTTCAGTTTGGAAACCTGGTCAGAAGCTTTGGACCGAAAGATCTATTTTCATGCTGAAAGAGTCCATGAATATGTCTATGTATATAACTGTGTACTGTCATCCACACCTGGATGTGACAGGACTGCAAAGATTTTGTTTGGTCCACTGGGGTTGTTGGATCACGTAGCTCTGCCTATAACATGCTACTTCCTCTAGTTGTCATGTGTGTAATCCTGTGTTACAGCCTCACCAGGTTGACACGTCATTTTTGGATATGCCTGATGCTGCTCCTGGCCTGCCAGCCTGCCCTGCACAGTTACTCAAAGTTGGTCCCTTGGCTTGATGCTTATGGTACAGTGAGAGATGCACCATGTATGAGGATGGAGGAATACATGCATCAGGTAGAGTAGGACAAAAGAGTACTAGACTTTGCCAGCAGTACAGGGCTTCTTAAGGGTCCATGGTCCCACAGACTTAAAGGAATAAACCAGTTAAGCAACGCCAGCTTGTAATATGCTCTTAATGCCAACTGTTCAAGATTAAAATTACAGTAAAAGAGGAAAATTGGCCAACAGTATAGTATGATTAATTATCCATTAGTTAGACATGCCCTTGCATACATGGGTTTATAGTTTTTTAGTATGGCAATATGCCAAAGGTGAGCAATTAGTAAAACAAGTTAAGTGTCTGGGATCAGAACAGATAAGGCAAGCAATCTCACTCAATGAGATTTAAGAGCTAAGTTTCAACCTTATTACCTGTTCACAGCAGTGGAAGCCAGCAGCACCTTGGGAGCACAGAGGTTTGAATAGCAGATTTGACAGTTGGCTTTTCAACTTCATCATGGCATTCCCAACAGACTTCAGGATTTCCCGAACTATTAGAGCAGGCAGGTACAATGTTGATTCCCATCTGCCTTTTGCAAGTTTATTATTTAAAGGGGCTCTGCAAGTGTTAGAATGAAGCAGGAGGAAAACTAAAATAAACTTACACCTTTCTAAAGAATACCAATTACTGAAATTGGAAAATCAGTAAATCTGGCAAATGAAACATACTGATCTGAATCATCTTGTATACTTCAAAATGAAGGTCTAGTACAATCAATATATTCATTTCCATGTATTACTGTTTTTTTCTTTCTCAATGAATAAAGCAGTTTAAAAAGAAATAGGAGTAATCTTTGGTTTGCCTATGTAGTGTAAATGGTGGAACATTGTGGCTGTTAAGTTTGGTGATTCCAATATGTTGACTTTGGCTGTTAAGTTGGAGATTTTGTCTTCTGCAGTTAAGTTAAAAGAAATTATATGGTTCCTGATTCAGCTGTAGCTTTTGACTGGTAATCTGCTTCCAGTAATCAGAGAGTGAGGGAAAGAGAAAGACTTTATTTTCTGTTTCTTGGTATCAGTAAATGTACTCAGCTATAACCTTCAGAGTACACTGTAGCCCAGAATTATGAGGAATGAGATATGCACACCTCCAGCACCAGACTAGCACGTGCGCGCACACAGTTCATTTTTGACCCCTTCACTTCTTTATTCCTGGTAGAGAACAGCACAGATATGTTTTATGGCCAGCCTGCATTTATCCACCCCTCTTTGCTTCCACAGCATGTGGATGTAATTCACAGGAGATAGAGTCAAAAATTATTCAAATTTTTGCAATGAATCCATTCCTTGACATTTTTCTCTGAAGCTCCTTAATACCCTTCTCGGTGCAACATTCCAGGATCTCTCTTGATACTGAGCGTGATCTACTCAGACATTTTCCAGACAGTCACTCAATTCTATTCTCAGTGGTTTCTGGCTTGTATGTCATTTTTATAATAAAAAAAAGTAATCTGTTTGACTTAAATGTTCAATATATCCTCACAGTGCTAGAGACCCGGGTTCAATTCCTGACTCGGGCAACTGACTGTGTGGAGTGTGCACGTTCTCCCCGTGTCTGCGTGGGTTTCCTCTGTGTGCTCCGGTTTCCTCTCACAGTCCAAAGATGTGCAGGTCAGGTGAATTGTCCATGCTAAATTGCCCGTAGTGTTAGGTAAAGGGGTAAATATAGGGGAATGGGTGTGTTGCACTTCGGTGGGTCGGTGTGGACTTGCTGGCCTGAAGGGCCTGTTTCCACACTGTAAGTAATCTAATCTAATCTGATCCATAAGTAATTCGGGACCATGATCCGTTGTCATAGCACAGGACAGGAAATGTGAGTGTATGCCATGTGTAAATGCAAGCTGCCCCCTCTGACCTCTCTTTTCTAGCACAATGCTGTTTAACACATCATACAGGTGGACCCATTCATCTGTTTTAAAGCATCTCCTCATATTCATACCAAACGGTTATCACTGAGATTCATGCTCATCTTTTTGCCATTTTCCAATCCCCTCCTCCCCATCCTTAACAGCAGCTCTTCACAAATAATATCCTTTCATTTTCTCATGACTATAAGAAATCGAATGTGTTAACTATATGTTAGGTACTGGGAAAATCCAGTACCGTACTCCAGGGAGAGTCAAAGAAGCAGGAATTGGAGGTTGAGTTTTCTCCAGTAATTGTGAGCCTGCCAGCAGTGAAGGGGAATGTGCTGAAGATAAGTAGAGTATGGCATGCATTGTCATTGTCACTGGATGTCTAAGTCTATCAACATTTTTCTGTTGATAGACATAGATATCTCTGAGCCACATGACACCTACTCAGATTTATATAGATTTCATTGAAGTCTCTGACAGGATCCCATATGAGAGATTAGCAAAGAAGGTAAAAGCACATGGGATCCAGGATAACTTGCCAAGTTGGATCCAAAATTGGCTTTGAAGTAGGAGATAGAGGGTGGTGGTAGAAGTTTGTTTCTTTTACTGGAGGCTAGTGTCTGGTGGCATACCACAGGCATCAGTGCTAGGTCCCCTATTCCTCATGATATGTATAAAAGATATGTGGAAGAAAATGCAGTGTAGAGAATAATGCATAAGTTTGCAGATGACACATAGGTTGGCTGGTGGTTGACAGTGAGGAAGAAGTGGTTACAAGAGAAGATAGATGGATTGGTCAGATGATCAGATCACTGGCAGATGGAATTTAAAGTTGGTAAGTGTGAGGTGATGCACGTTGGAAGAAGGAACATGACAAGGGAGTACTCAATGAATGATTGGATACTAGGGAGATCAAAGGGACAGAGGAATTTTGGGGTCTGATCCACACATCCCTGAAAGCAGCAGGATAAATTAGTAGGGTAGTTCAGAAGGGATATAGTACATTTGCCTTTATCAGTCAAAGTACAGATTATAAGAATAGAGTGGTTATGCTGGAGCTATACAGAACTTGTGTACTGTGTGCTGTTCTGGTCACTGCATTATAGAAAGGGTATGATTGCACTGGAGGAGATGTGGAGGAGATTCATGAGGATGTTGCCCTGGGATGGAGCATTGTAGCTATGAAGATAGGCTGAAAAACTCTATGAGAATTCTTAAGAGCCTGAGAGGGGACCTGATAGAAATGTATATGTGTGTGAGGGGCATGGACAGAGTGGATAGGAAGTAGCTGTTTCCCTAAGCTGAAAGGGCAATAACAAGGGCACATCATTTTAAGGTGAAAGGTAGGAGGTTTACAGAAGATATGGAGAAAAATGTCACCCAGAGGATAGTGGAATCTGGAATGCACTGCTTAGGAGCACAGAGGCAGGAAATCTCATAACCTTTCAAAGGTGCTTTGATGAGAACTTGAAATGTCATAGCATTTAAGGTGAAATGCTAGATATTGGAAAGTGGGACAAGTGTAGATTTAGAGCAGATTTTTGTCGATGTAGACTCAATGAGCCAAAAGGCCTCTTTTCTACTGTTTGATTCTTTGATTCTATCATATTAACATGATGTCAACAGGCAATGAAAATTGATTGGGCTTCACAATACTGACTGAGAACCCTCCCACCTCATCAACTGCAACTTGTTGTTTTGCATCTCTGAGAGATCCTGCAATCATTGCTCAGGAGCTGGTGTCACGGATGGTTGAAAAATGAAAAGAGGTGATGTACACTGAAGAAGCACCATTACATGAATCACACAGACTCTCCATTGACTCAGATACGTATTCCTCTTTCGGCCTCTGTTGTTACATGCAGCCTCATACGTCATAGGCTTGATTTAATTAACTGACATAATCCTTGCAACCAACCCATTTCCCCAGCTGCAGATACCTCCCAACAGGAATTATAATCAAAGAGTCATAGAGATGTACAGTACGGAAAAAAAGCCTTTGGTCCCACTCGTTCATGCCGACCAGATATCCTAAATTAATCTAGCCCCATTTGCCAGACTTTGGCCCATGTTCTTCTAAACTTTTCCTATTCATAGACCATCCAGATGCCTTTTAAATGTTGTAATTGTACCAGCCTCCATCACTTCCTCTGGCAGCTCATTCCATACATGCACCAATCTCTGCATGAAAAAGTTGCCTCTTATGTCCCTTTTAAAACTTTCGTCTCTCACCCTAAACCTATGCCCTCTAGTTCTGGACTCCCTCAACACAGAGAAAAGAGCTTGTCTATTTACCCTATCCATGCCCCTCATGATTTTATAAACCTCTATAAGGTCATCCCTCATCCTCCACACTCCAGGGAAAACAGCCCCAGCCTTTTCAACCTCTCCCTATAGCTCAAATCCTCCAACCCTGGCAATGTTCTTGTAAATCTTTTCTGAACCCTTGCTAATTGGCCATTTGTAGTGTTAAAGCAGAACTTTCATGCCTCAGAGAGCTGCTACCTATTAATAAGAATCTGACAGCTCTCCAGTACTGCCAGTGTAATGGGAGTGGTGGCCAGACTGGCATAGAATGAGGCAAAGAGTAGGTGAATAGTGCTGGATCTGGATAGTAGGTGAAACTGGGAGTCTCACCATGGTTAAGATAACAGGTCCCAGTAATGGGGACAGAAATGGAGTGGGAACAGAGTAGAAATTCCAGTAGGGAAGAGGAATCCAAAGGGATTCAGTCCTGCCCATTACTCACCTACACAGAAAAGGCTGGGTGATTAGTATAGGCCTCTCTCACTGTCAGTGAAATCCTGCGCCTCAATTATCCACTTACCAGCTTCAAAAGGGCAAGTGAGTTGCCTGAGGCCCACCCTATAGTTGGTAAAATGGTAATGGGATGGGAAATGTACCTGTTGAATTTAATGTGGCTCCTGCTTTCAAATCCAATGCCAGGTTTGTATTAATTCTAGCCCCACAACTGATCAGGAGCAGTGGGACAGAAGGATTGAGTCCCCTTTGAAAAGTGCAGGAAAGATCAATCTTCACTCAACTGGACATGGATACGGAGCCTCAGGGATCATCCGGAGAACCCAATTCTGGATCAAGAGTAGAAAATATGTACGATTCTGTCAACGTTTCCAGAAGTATTGCATATGATTAAAGGGAGTCTGACTGTATTATAAGTTCCATTACTCTCAGGCCTTTGCACTGATGTCTACCTCCATGGCCACTGCATGAAATATTCAGATGCAGTAGGCTATTGAGTGCATGCTGGTGCTGACCAATGGCTTGCACAGTCAGAATATCAGCTCACATTAGATCGAGGTAAGTATTGACTTGTGTATTCAATATCATGAATTGCAGCAAAGTACTCTCCCTCTTGGCTTGTAAATGCTACAGGAGATCCATGAGATGGAAGGTTGAGAAAAGAGACCTCGGAGTGGGCAGTCTCTTTAAAATGCTGTTGTTCCTCTTATATTTCTTCCCCCTGTAACATTCCGGGGTGTGCCACTCAGAGTACCAGGCTGTGCACTCAGAGCATATGCAGGTCAACTGGCAGAGGTCTTCTCAGACATCCTCAACCTCTCCTTGCAGCAGGCCACTGTCCCTGCCTGTTTCAAGAGAGCCAACATCATCCCTATGCCGAAGAAGGCTCATGAGGCATGTCTCAATGATTACCACTCAATGGCCCTAACCTCAGTGGTCATGAAGTGCTTTGAAAGGCTGGTCATGGCATTAATCAACTCCAGCCTCCCCACTATTCTGGACCCATTCCAAATTGCCTATTGGACCAACAGATCCACGTCAAATGCCATCTCACTTGCCCTTCACTCCTCCCTAGAACATCTTGACACCAAGAACAGCTACGTAAGAATCCTACTCATTGACTACAGTTCAACCTTCAACTCTATTATCCCCTCGAGACTGATTACTACACTTAGTGATCTCGGACTAAGCCCCACTCTCTGTAACTGGATCCTCAGTTTCCTGATCCAGAGGCCACAATCGGTGAAGATTGGGGACAATATTTCATCCTCAGTAATACTCAATACTGGAGCCCCCCAGGGGTGGGTACTCAGCCACCTGCTGTACTTACTGTGTACCCATGACTGCATTGTTAAATTCCAGACTAATTCCATTTTCAAGTTCGTTGATGATACCATTGTAGTTGGTTGAATCTCAGATGGCGATGAAACAGACTGTAGAGGGGAGGTGGGAGATGTGGAAAAATGAGAACAGCTGAGCTGTCAATGCCAGCAAAACCAAGGAACTCATTATAGACTTTTGGTGGGATATTACTCGTGCCCCCCCCCCCCCCCCCCCAACCCCCTACACATTAACAGCACAGAGGTGTAACGAGTGGAGAGTGTCAAACTCCTGGGAGTAGTCATCTTTCTTGGATTCTTCTGGATATGGCAACTGTCCCACTCAAGATCAGAGACGGCTACAGTGAGTGGTGAACTCAGCCTGGTCAATCACAAATGCCAACCTCCAATCAACAGAATCCATCTACCAGGTCCACTGTCAAGGAAAGACCGCCAGCATTCTCAAACATCCATCCCAACCTGGCAATGCTTATCTACAACTTCAACCATCGTGGAGAAGGTACAAAAACCTGAACACATGCACCATGGTTTCAAAACAGTTTCTACCCTACTATTGTTAGGATACTGAATGGACTCACAAACTCTTAGCATTCTCCTGTGCTATCTATACGATTAAACTTTGTAATCTGCCTGTATTGCTCGCCAGACAAAGCTTTTCACTGTGCCTCGGTACACATGACAATGGATTCAATTCAATTCAATTCTATCTCAGATCTGATTCTACAGGCAAGATAGTTCTTGGTGGCACATTTATGAGCTCCAAACCCATGAGGACAATAGTTTGAGGACAACAACATTTTCTGAGCTGAGATGACACATTTTGTGAGAAAACCTGTAGTTATCTTGAGAATTTGACTTAAAAGGAGTTCTGGCATTTACATATTAATGAACCGAAACTAGCAAAACCATTCTAAAAGATGAAAGACTCAATCTAAGTTTGTTTAATATATTTCAGCTGCATGACAGTGTAAACATTTGCTATAAATTCTGTGTCTTACAGTCCTGCTCCACAAGCACCTGATGAGGGAGCAGCGCTCTGACAGCTAGTGCTTCCAAATAAACATGTTGGATTATAACCTGGTGTTGTGTGATTTTTAACTTTGTCCACCCGAGTCCAACACCAGCTCATCAAAATCATGACTACCAAAGGGAAGTACCATATTATAAATCTAGAAATGGAGTCATAGAGTCATAGAGATATACAACATGGAAACAGACCCCTCAGTCCAACTTGTCCATGCTGACCAGATATTCTAACCTAATCTAGCCCCATTTGCCAGCACATGGCCCATTTCCCTCTAAACCCTTCCTATTCATATACCCATCCAGATGCCTTTTAAATGCTGTAATTGTAGCAGCCTCCACCACTTCTTCTGGCAGCTCATTCTGTACACGCACCACCCTCTGTGTGAAAAAGTTGCTCCTTAGGTCCCTTTTACATCTTGCCCCTCTCACAATAAACCTATGCCCTTTAGTTCTGGACTCCCTCATCCCAGGGAAAAGACCAAATCTATTTATCCTAGCCATGCCCCTCATGACTTTAAAAACCTCTATAAGTACCCCTCAGCATCTGACACTCCAGGGAAAACAGCCCCAACCTATTCAGCCTCTCCCTATAACTCAAATCTTCCAATCCTGGCAACATCCTTATAAATCCTTTCTGAACCCTTTCAAGTTTCACAACGTCCTTCTAATAGGAGGCAGACCAGAATTGCATGCAATATTCCAAAAGTAGCCTAACAAAGTTCTGTACAGCTGCAACATGACCTCCCAAATCCTATACTTAATGCACTGACCAATAAAGAAAAGCATACAAAACGCCTTATTCACTATCCTATCTACCTAACAGAGTATCTTTTAGCTGCTCAAGGGAAATTACTTAGCTGTTTACCGCTGCTCTGATGCTGCTATGTCATTTTTATCTTCAATGTTTACAGCTATAAACTTTATTTTGAATCTCTATTGTCCTGTTGATCACATTGTAGTCTGCTGCCTGCCAAATAGTCTTCACTCTTGTGATATGACAAGAATAAAAGTTGAGCAATGGGTGTCAGCAAGAGAGAAGATTGCTGCCTGTACATGCGAGTGCTTGGCGGTGGGGGCTGGGATGAGGTATAACACCTTCAGTATTGATGTGCCAGACTACTGCCACTGCATCAGATTAACTGAAGCCTGCCTGAAAGGTATCTCTAGCAATTGAGTGCGTGCAGGTTCCCTTATCACACCAGCTTCCTTCTCTTTTGTTGCTTCTCCTACAGCAAAGGTATCGCCTTTGTCCTCCTGCAGTTCTAGTCCATTCTCCATGACATGTTGATCAAAGCTCAGTACAGCTCTCCTGTTGCATACTACAGATCTGTCCTGGTTAATAAATTTCATCTTCTGCTTCCTGATGCTGTACTTCTTGATCACTCATTTCCTCGTGTGATTTTAGTTTTATCATTTCCAGGGGTCAATGGTAGGGATCCTCACAATGGTTCATGAACTGTGTCCTTAAAGGATCGTCATCTCTAAGGGTTGGCCGCTAATTCTGCTTGCAAGCTCCTGATCCAATAATTTCCTCAAATAGCTACCGTCATTCAAACAACAGTTGCCCCAAGCAACATACACCATGCCGGACTCTGACCCAACAGCTCCCTGGACCAGACAGCTCCTTACCTGCCCAACAAGTGACACCTCTTCCCCCTCCTCTGGACAACCTTACCCAAACCCTTTCTACACCCAACTATCCACCATAGAAGCCAACTGAGCCACAGCTCACCAGATCTGACTCCCCTACGCACCCCAGTTCTTCCATCCATCCTAAACACTGAATCACTTACCTGTCACCCATGCCACTTTGCACCCTTCCAGCTAGCACTCTATCTCTCTGCCGCTCCATGCCACTACCCAGTTGGTTCCCTATCTCCCAGCATGCTAATATTACCGAGTGTACTTAATATCTGACTGCAAATGTCAAAGCAGCTGACTGAAGCTTTGAGTTTCAGAATACAGCAAGGCAAAAGCGAGGACTGCAGATGCTGGAAACCAGAGTTTAGATCAGAGTGGTGCTGAAAAAGCACAGCAGGTCAGGCAGCATCCAAGGAGCAGGAAAATCGATGTTTCAGGCAAAAGCCCTTCATCAGGAATGGAGACAGGGAGCCTCCAGGGTAGAGAGATAAATGGTGGGGGGTGAGGCTGGGGAGAAGGTAGCTGAGGGTATAATAGGTGGATGAAGGTGATAGGTTGGAGAGGAGGGTGGATGAAGGGCTTTTGCTGGAAACATCGATTTTCCTGCTCCTCGAATGCTGCCTGACCTGCTGTGCTTTTGCAGCACCACTCTAATCTAAACTTCAGAATACAGCAGCTGACTGCTGGGAACTGTCAGAATGGAAATATGGCTCCACCTTTCTGAAGAAGTCCGGATCGGAGTTTTCAAGAAAAGAAAGGGTGGAGTGGCAGTCGTGTGAGGTTGGCACCCCTTGGAAAATCTGGCCCATGAACTCTTAGTATATTAACTCTTACTAACAAGAGATCAGTAAGACATATGTGTCTCCAACAGGAGAAGGTGCCAGAGACCAACCGCTACTTGTTCCAACTACCCCAAACAGCCCACATCATATATCTATGTCCTATGATCCTTCCCCATGAGCTACCTGATGAAGAAGCTGCACATGGAAAGCTAGTGCTTCCAATTAAACCTGTTGGACTACAACCTGGTGTTGTGTGATTTTTAACTTTGTCCACCCCAGTCCAACACTGGCACCTCCACAACATGACATATCAGTGTGGGTGGAGCTTCACTTTAGCTTATAGATTAACTCTTCCACATCCATTACTTTAGAACACTAACTTCTGTGGGATCATTTAATGAGGTGAGCAACTTTACTTTCTTGTCTGCCTCCCACATTTGTGTTGCCCTCAGGGGAGTCAGCAGGGTCAGGATCAGCAAACAAACCACTCCCCTCATTTTTCCACCATCTTTTCCACTGTTCTATCCCTTCCTGACTCAGGATGGGAAAATCTGGCCTCTAGTGGTAATCCCAGTAATGAGAAAAGTTAAGGTGTGCAGATTCAACTGAAATTCCAGACCTTCCTAATCAGTCTGGTGAAACTGCTAAGCAGTTCAACCTTCTGAGTCACCAGGGAACTCCCAGGCATTCTGACATGGAGACCCGGCACAGTAACTGGAAATCATGTGTCAGGAATGTTTGTGAGTAGGTGTGCTGCATCAACGTTGCCCCAGCTAGTAACTGTCAGCTCTGTTCGGAGCAGACAGTGTGAGGTGTGGCAGATTTCCCTGAAGAGAGTGGGAACTATGTGCTTTCACGATTATACAACAATGAAGTTACATTATAGCTCATACAATCAGCTATCTTATATGCCCACCCTCTCAGCTGAAACATAAATAACCACACAAATAAATGAAATAGTATTGAGTTTTAAGAAAGGATTACAACACCCGCACTGACTCTTTGTGTTTGCTAATTTTCTTGAGGGAGTTTTGCTGACTTAATAATGATTCATATCCGTGTTTGTGTAACAAGGCCTTAGAGTCACTTCCTGTACATATTCAGAGTTTATGTATATTCAACAGGCACAGTCACCTAACTGGGTTCACTTAATCTGCTGGATGAGTTTTTGATCTCCCCTGGATCTCAGAAAGATTGTAAAAATAAATAGATTTAATGTTCAGGTGTGAACCATCACCACAATTCCTGCTTTTCAATGCTCAGCAGTAAAGTTCTACATATTATTTAATCTGCAAACTTCTCCTAATGTGGCTAATACCACAAATTACATTCATCATACACCACACTTAGGAACAAATAGAAAGTCAAAGCTTCCAGTGCCTAAATGTTTATTGTTTGTGTATATGAATCACTTATGTGGTTACAATTCAACAAGTCTCCTCTTTCAGAGTAAAATATAGCATTGATTATTTGCATTTATACTACTAAGATGGTATGGTTTAAAAACATGAGAAATCATAGAAAAAAGACCATAATTCATTAAGTCCAATATTCCACAAACTATATATAATCCACTACTGGTCCAATGATTTTATCTAATGAGAAAAGGATCTGCAAATAGTCTCCTAATTCTTCAAATTAAGAAAAATTACAAATTTACATCATACATTTTGAAATCCATTTTGTGTTGCTTTTCTTGAAATAAAATACCCAAGCAATTCAAGAGCAATCAAGTTTAACAGGGTCTTCCTATATTTATACCACAAACCCTCAATCATGCAATTAAAAACCTACACATTTCACTTTCCTTAAATCTTTAATCAATGCCCCACTTTGCCAGAACCTCCAGGGAAAGTCTATGCTTGCTGGTTTGACCTACTTTATTATAGAAACAGATTTGAAATTCACATCTGAAAGAAAGAATGACTCGCATTTATTTAGTGCCTTTCATAACCTCAGGTCATTGCGAAGAGCTTTAGAGCAATTTGATGTATTGTCAAAGAAAAGAGTAGATTCAGCAATAAACTATTCATTGTAGAAATTCATAAAATACAATTCAAGAAACCACAGTCTAAATTAAGAATTGGAAAATCATGGCTGTTCTTTGTTAAATTCTGCTTCCTGATGTGAGCATCTGATCACAGTTCAACCCTGATTATATCATAATAATGGATCAGACTTTCAAAAATTCCCCAAAAATCCTCAGATAGCAACTTGCAAACCCATGACCACTTCCACTTTGAAGAACAAGGGCAGCAGATAAATTGGAACACCACCACTTTCAAGTTCCCCTCCAAGCCACTCACCATCCTGATTGGAAATATATCACCATTCCTTCACTGTCACTGGGTTGAAATCCTGGAATTCCCTCTCTAATGGCAATGTGAATCAAACCTCAGCAGGCAGACAGCAACAGTTCACTATCTTCTCAAAGGCAACTCGGGACAGGCAATAAATTCTGACCGGCCAGCAACCCCCATATCTCACAAATGAATACTTTTTTAAAAAAAACTGACAATGCAACATGCACTCCTCACTATTATTAATGCAAAACTGCTTCAGCAAATTTAGGTGAGGGACAAACTGAAATATCTAGCACTAAAAGTTAACTATCACAAGTGTGTAGTTTTGTTTTGTCATTCTTTCATTGTTATTAAATTTCAAATATTTACATTTTTCTTTAAGTTTTCTTTCTGTTTTTCTCATTGGCTTCGTCTAATCTGGCCCTGTACTATCTCTTTTCGTGTGTCTGGCTTGCTATCTAACTCACATTTCTTCTGCAATACTGATGATTTTTATTTCAAAATCTTTGGGGCACACGGGTAGAGAGACTTAGGAATATAAGTACTGAGATCAGTGAAGATGGCATCGTAGATTGGGGTGAAAAAAAGAAAGAACTGAGCATGCTGGAAATCTGAAACAAAAACAGAAATTGCTGGAAAATCTCAGCTGGTCTGGCAGCATCTGTGGAGAGAAATCAGAATTAATGTTTCTGGTCTAGTGACTCTTCTTCAGAATTGAAGTTTGAGATTGTGATTATGAGGCTATGGGATGCCAGGCTTTATAAAAATAGGGAGTTAAAAATCACATAACACCAGGTTATAGTTCAACAAGTTTATTTGGAAGCACTAGCTTTCGTAGTGCTGCTCTTTCATCAGGTATTTGTGAAGTACAAGATCGTAATCACAGAATGTATAGCCAAAGGAGCACAGTGTCACAGAGATATGATGCATTAAGCAATTTTAGATTAAATCTTCATATTTTAAAATTGGATATGCTGATTTCTGTTCTTTCATATGTAAATCACAGAACTTCTTTTAAATTATATTTTCAAGATAGTTCAGCTTTTTTAACAATAGGTGTGATCTGTCTGTTTCTCAATGTTTAGTCAGACTGACGAGACCTCTGCATAGTTTTACAGAGTTTTACATGGATTCGTGCAGTTTTGAGCAAAATAAAATCCAATTCTGAAAAAAACAAATTCACCCCATAAACTTGTATGTGTGCACATAGGGGTGTGAGTGCACATGATAGTGTATGCGTGTATACGTGTGTGTGTAAGCTTTGTTAAGTGTATGTGTGAGTGTGATGGGGCATGTGTCTGTGAGAGGGTCCATGTGTCAGTGTGAGTGCAGGGGAGTGTCTGTGTGTGTATAAGAGAAAGAGCTTGTGTATGAGAGATTGTCTTCATGGGTTTGTGAGTATATAGGAGTGTGAGCATGTGTGTGTATTGTGCAGTAATGTCACCTGTAATGTGACATGAATGGCCCCGGTTGAGGCCATTCCCATGGTTACCGAACTTTGCTATCAGAAGCTGTTCATTCTGACTAAGCATTGAGTCACAGACAGACTTCACACCTTTTGTTCGAAAAGATGAATTATCTTGAGAATGTAATTTAAAAGAAATTCTGGGATTTACATATCAAAGAACAGAAACCAGCATATCCAATTTTAAAAGATGAAAGATTTAATCTAAAATTGTTTAATGTATTACATTTCCATGACACCTTTGGCGATAAATTATGTGATTGAGATCTTACACTCCACAACTACCTGAAGGAGCAGCACTCTGAAAGCTAATGCTTCCAAATAAATCTGTTGGACTATAACCTGGTGTTGTGTGAATTTTAGCTTTGTACACCGCAGTCCAACACTGGCACCTTCCAGCTGAAAATAAGGAGGGTATTGTGAACATTTACAAAACACCGTTTTGGCATCAAGTGAAGTATTGAGTCCTGTTTGGGCACCACAGTTTAGGAAGGATGTTAAAAAGAGAGAAAGTTGTAAGAAGGATGTGTATGAATGGTTCTAGATATGAATGACTTTCGCTTCATTGATAGATCAGTGAAGCTATGGTTCTTCTTCTAGAGGAGAAGATAGAAAGTAGATTGGATACACCATCTGCAATGTCATTGAGACTGATGAGCTAAAAGTGCGTTATCATGTCATATTTCAGCTTCTCTCTTTAGCCTCTGTCCCTATTTCTTTCCCATGATGCTGCAGGAATGTCCTCTTTATCTGTGAAGTGAGGTCAGATTCAGTTTGTCAGTTTAATCTCTGAGCTCACATTTTTTTTAACATTACATAAACACAGGAAAATATAACAACTCATGTTGGACATTTGCTTCATATTGCTTAAGAGCCTTGCCTAACAATAATCTATTGCTATCAGTTTTGAATTTTTCAATTCATGTCATCTCAATAGCTTTTAGAAAGTGATCGTTTCAGATTTCCACTGCCCTTTGTGTAATAAGTAAATAGCTCACATAAATCAATGGTTTCTGTGAAATACATGGAGAAAGGGGAAAGCTTGTCCATGGGTCTTTGCCATGTGACTGCTCTGAGATTCTGAAAACAAAGTCCCTTTTCGATATAAAGGTCCTCTTCCATACAATGGGCTCCATCGCTGACTATTCACGAATTGTGAAGTTTCCCTGACGCCAGATGTGAAAGGAGTGATTTATGCATCTGATGTACAATGTCAGTGAAAGAAGGCATTGACAATATTTCTATGTATTCAATGTGTTCAACAGATTCCATTTCATTACAATAATTAGAAAACTCAGTATCCACAAAGTGAATACAATATCAGGATTGCTCTTCAGAAGGATGTACGATGCTAATTTGTGCCAGCTACTGATACACCAGGAATACATGTTATCACAACAATGCTCTACAGTCATGAGAGCTGATGTGGAATCTCCAGCAACTTGCTCTATGTAATGTGAATTTTCTGAACACCCAACAAAAATAAAAGCAATAATAATGGCATCATATTTAAGAAACAAGTTTGCAGTACGACTGCCTGGATTAATATGTGACTAATTTGAAAATAACATATATAAACTAAGTAATCAGGATAGAAATATACAAAAATAAAACAAAGAACTGTAGATGCTGAAGATCTGGTTTTTATTATTTATCTTCAGCATAGATATCACTTTTTCTTAGTTGCTAACAGTTCAGATGAAGATTTACTGGGTTTAAAACAGTAACTCTGCTTTCTTCCTACAGATGCCGTCAGACTTGTTGAGCTTCTAGTTAAAAGTATACAAACATGTAATAAAAATAGGCAAGCAAATTTAGCAGCTGACAGGGAACTGGAGGACTGGATATTAAAAGAAGTGTAAAATTAAACCCAAGTTATGATTACAAACTATTTGTACATTTCTATGATTACAGGGGGTTCCCGATTTAAAAATGATCAACTTATGAATGCAATCCCACATAGTGCTGCAATTTTAAAGATCCAACAAATGAACATTTAGTGTACATATGAATGGCTGCTTTATGTTGTCCTGCATTGTGTTTTGAGTTATGTATAAATTATTTTGCAAACAACTCAGAAATGGAACTGTTTGCAACGTCATAAATGTTTAAATGTCATAATTTATAATCTTTAGTAACAATTTTTATAAATATAATGAAAACTCTTTACTCTTGCTTTGGCACCAGTCTGTCAGTCAGACAAGCTGATGTCCTGATTTACCGATTTGCAGGCTAAATCTGGGGGCAGACATGTACAATGGCAGCTGACTCTGCCCTCAGCAAAGAGAATGTCTGTCAAATCACAAGCCAATCAACTAGGTGAGAGCTTCTTGGCCTAACACCTGGAGAGAGGTGAATAGAATTGACCCTTCTATTTTCTCACCTGCCAAGATGGCAGGTAATTGAGGCATTGACATGTTGAGGCCATGAAATATCTATTAATTCATCACTTAAGAGTCTTACTTGCTGGTGATTGGTTCCCTACTGAATATCCACAGCACTTAACGAGGAAGTGGCAAGAAGAGAATGAACATCTGTCCAGAGCTAACTTGCCCAATTGTTTCCCTTTCTCAGAACCTCTCAGATCAACTCCAGGAGGGAAAAATTCCACCCTCGGTTCTAACATTTGTACAGTGTACTTAACAGCTAAAAAGAAGAAAATTCACAAAAGCTCCACTTCAGATTCTAAAAGGACCTAGAGTGACCCTGAGAAGAATATGTCAGGGTTGTTGTCAGCCTGCTATTTTAAGAAGAGACGTGCTTGTAGTCCAGCTCCCTTTCAGAAAATAATTATATAATCCACATCATTAACATCTTTTAAAAGGTGGATCCTCTGCCAACTATTGTTGGGCTGTATGAGTCAAGAGTTATTTCGTACAAGACACATTTCATAATATCTATCGCATAAGTGAACTATTAGACAAAGAATGTGACTATGAGGGCTGGTGATGTCACTTGGACATGTTTCAAAATACTAAGCACTGGTGTTGGAGAACAAAAATCCTCAGCCTGTGCTATAAATCCCCCTCATGTCAAAGCAAAATATAAACTGAGAAGCAACTTATTATTACTGGATAAAATGGAGTACATTGAATTGTTTTTAGTTTTGTTTAAATTTCTTTTAATTTCTTTTCAGTATTGGATAAAATAGCACAGCAGCATTTACTGACTATTCAAGTTCGCAGACAAACTACTGCTGGGACTCTACAATTGATACTTCCATCATAACCCAAAAACAATGAGGAAAATGTAGCCTATGTCTAAGTCAGCATCATGTATTATTTGTTAAGGACCTTAGTAATGGTGTGCTTACAACACTCCTGGTCAGATTTTGGGAATTCTGCAGCAAATGACTCACTTCTTTTGAACCCTACAAGACTGTGCACTTTCTACAAGACAGGAGTGTGACAGAATTCTCTTCATTTGCTTGAATGAATGCAGCTCAAACAACATTCAAGAGGCTTAACTCTATCCAGAACAAAGCAGCTCATTTGATTGGTACCCTTCCATTACCAAGAGTGTGGTGCTGGAAAAGTACAGCAAGTCAGGCAGCATCCAAGGAGCAGGAGAATCGATGTTCAGGCATAAGCCCTTCATGAAACATTGACTCTCCGGCTCCTTGGATGCTGCCTGGCCTGCTATGCTTTTCCAGCTGCACACTCTTGACTCTGATCTCCAGTGTCTGCAATTGTCACTTACCTCTTCCATTACCATCAACATTCATTCCTTACAGTCCAATGTACAGTGGCATCAATGTGTACAAGATGCACTGCAGCAATTCACTAAGGTTCTTTCCAATCCTGCAGGCTTTACCACTGAGGAGGATAAGGGCAAAAGATTCATGGGAACAGCATCACTTGCAAGTTCTCCTCCAAACCATGAACCATCCTGACATGAAACTATATCAATGTAGGAATATCCACACTGCACGGACTGTAAAAATTGATGAAGACAGCTCAAAACTACTTGTTAAAGGCAGTGAGGGATGGACAACAAATGCTGGCCCAGCCAGTGAAGCACACGTCCATGAATGAATTGTCTCATTTCTGGATACTGGACCATGAAAATATTATGCAACATAATGCCCATAGCCAGTATCATCAATACTCCTGCAAAGTCCTTACCATGTGTGGCAGTGACAGTAAATATCTCAGTGGCCTCACCCTATTAGAAGCAATGAAAAATCATGATCTGCATAAAGAAAGTAGGAAAATTGTTCCAAATGGTTACTCCGAGCAATATCTAGTGAAAACTATTTGTACCGTTCAGACTGACAAGCTCTTCATTTTCACTTGGATTTTTGTTACAGTCACGCCTTACAATTTACAGTCTAAGGTAACCTGTGTATTGTGCAAACATAAACCAAAACATCTGGGGGTTTACAACCACTGGCCTTATTGTTATTTATTTAAATGTGCCCGCTCTGAATTCTGTGGCCAAAAAGACCAAAGGGCAAACTAGAACTTTAGGATAATTGCTCTTGTAAGTAAAAGTATCCAAAATAGCTCTAAACTTCTGACAAGATAAAGTTACTTTACCCAATTTCACATACTACAGAGATTATATTGGAAACAATGTCTCAATTATCCCCAGTAAGGTGAATATATCTTGGCACCCAGTTGTGATTGACAGCATTATAGAGAGTTCATGAAGCAAACTAAGGTAAAGATCACTGACTGATCATCTTCATTTTCCCTTCAAACATTCTTGTTAGTGAAATTTAGATGATATAATCGGCTTTAATTTTTAGTTACACTGAGACCTAATGCTCTAACTTGGCATGTAAAAAACACAAAAGCGGATTAATTATTAATGATTATATTCAATATCCTCACTTTATGCAGAACTGCTGCGAGATATTCCACAGAAAAGCAGCATAATTACCATTAATGCCTTACTTGCAGGTTTCAATGTGTGTATACCAGTTGTAATATCTAACATTAAATTTGGCCACTGAATGACAAATATGTTGAAACTATGGCAATTAATGGATTTAAGTTCCTAGTGACAAGATAGCTGTCTTATATAATTAAGTCTTAGCTACACTAATGACATGCAGTGGAAAATTACAACAATACCCATTCTTGCAATTTGCATTAAAATTAATGCCTTTGGTTGCAACAGCAATCAAATTACGATTCAATCTGACTGTGTTATCTCTAAAAAATCCAGTACATATCATAGTTTCATGTATTGCAATATCTTGTTGTTCTGAGGATCAGTAGACTATACTGTACTGAGTAGGGTATAATTTTTGTGTGACTGGGTGACAGGGGCTGCATATAATGGCAGCTTTAACTCCTTCTTAATCTTGAATACATGGATAGGTCTAAACACATGTGAGTAAAAAGTGAGGTCTGCAGATGCTGGAGATCAGAGCTGAAAATGTGTTGCTGGTTAGAGCACAGCAGGTCAGGCAGCATCCAAGGAACAGGAAATTCGACGAAGGGCTCTGGCCCGAAATGTCGAATTTCCTGTTCCTTGGATGCTGCCTGACCTGCTGTGCTTTAACCAGCAACACATTTTCAGCTCTAAACACATGTGATCATATTCTCATGTACTTGTGTTAACATGGTTATTTTTAAAGCTTTGCCGGGAATTTATCTATCATTGTTAAAAGAAGTGTAGCCTTACAAATATAACAGAATCTGTTCAGTTGAGGATTCATGCTCAGGAAACAGAAATGACAATGGAAGACATGCAAATCAACATGATTTTATTTTACTATCAGGAAAAGGAAGTTCAAAATGACAATACCACACAGAACTGAAGAATAATGAAATCAATTGCTGTGACTCTTAGTTGACCTAAGATTCCTAGTGCAACTTGGAAAACTGCAACAAGCAACTACACTTGAAAAATTACACAACACCAGTTTATAGTCCAACAGGTTTACTTGGAAGCACTAGCTTTTGGAGCGCTGCTTCTTCATCACCCACCTGTGTTTCCAAATAAACCTGTTGGACTATAAACTGATGTTGTGTCATTTTTAACTTTTGTCCAACACTGGCACCTCAAAGTCTTGATAAATTGAACACTCTTGAAATAACTTTTCTGCAGACATTAAACTGATATGCTATCTATACGTTCTGCTAACCAGTTTAGCAGATTTACAGCTTATCCAATCTGCCTGAAACGAGTTGGTCTTCCAGAGTAAGGGGTTGACCTTGACTAAGTGTTGCAGACTGGCACATTCCAAGGTCCAGGACTACATGCTGAGGGTTGCACTAAAGCTTGGGGCAGCTGCTTCCATCTAAGATCTTTCTGCCAAAGAACAATGGGGTTCCATTCAGTTATTGGACCTCCTGATGTCTCAAAATTTCTCACAGGTAACAAACATCTTTGATTTGTTTGATGGATAGAGTCCATCTCCAATGTTTGTTTGTTTCTTCATATGCTACCACACGAACCAAACTGCTTTAGGGACAATGTATGTCTACAAAGATATTTTATGAATGAGGTATATTTTTGAAATAAAAAAGCCTTTGTGCAACAATTATATAAACTAGTTAAAGTTGATTCAGGATAGTAAATTAGAATTATTGGCAATACTGTGCTGGTCAAAATTTCACTTTATATTACGAGTCTTGCCACTACCTCTAACTCACTGTAACTCAAATGTTGTACTTATCTGAGGGATGTTCTTAGGTAAGAGATCACCATCCACAGATTTACTCAAAGAGGTACTGAGTATTGGAGAACAGAATTAAAATAAGATATATATTACTGGTTTGACTTACAATGTTTACGTTATTAATCCACTAATTAAAGTTCTAGTGAAAATTATACATTGCTGACTGAGATTAAACTCTTAAAGGCATGCTAAGTCGCAAATACTTGTGAACAACTTCTCTAGCTACAAAAAAACCTACTTCCGTATTTGAGGGGTGTCAAATTTCTCCTCTCTAGTTAGAAATTCCATAAATTCTGAAAATGCTTTCAGCTTCTATACATGTATAGAATGTTTTTTCACCATACTAGTGTGAATGATAAGCCTATACATCACTGCTTGTATTCTGCAAGGCTGTATCATCTTTTTAATGGCATTATTGTTTGCTATACCCCTGAGATCTGCAGTAGCTGATGTCAATAAAATGCATGCTGGGATATGTAGAGTCCAAAACACATAGAAAACTAGATTTTTACAAACAACATTCTTTAAGGACAGTAGCAAACACTATTAATTCATTATTTAGGCCATCAGTAACCTTAAGTATCTTTTGGCCTGACAAATATTGTCAAATTAAGCTTTTGTTTACCATCCAATCTACCTTATTAACATATACTATGGAGTAAGCCACATGTGTCAGAACTGCCCCCCAAAAAATTATGGAATCTATACTGAGATCTGGTTAGAGGTTGGTCCAATAGTACCTAACTTCGAGAAAAGAAATCACTACAGCTTGATCATGGATTTCAGGTCAGTAATTAATTATGTAATACTGTTAAAAACTACCATCCAGAAAAACAAAACCCTGCAACTAAGTGATCAAACCTTTTGGCTGATGCTCCCTCATCAGGCTCAAATGATTATTGTAAAATACTGAATTTAAAGAAAAAATCTATAAAAAGTGCACCCACAACTATTATTCATTGTATGGCTGGAGGGAAGAAGTTAAGGAAACAAAGTAGTTTTGTCTACAGACAGATCAATGGTATTCACCAGATTGGTAGTCCAGGATAACTGCATTGACACAATACAATAGGACAGAAAGAGAGATGGAAGGAGATACAGAACATAAAGAAAAAACATTTTCATATGGTTTCCTCCAGTTAAATCCATTGGGCAAATGAAATTAAGTTTGTTGTCTGAAATACATTTATGTCAAAACAGATCACTCAGAATAAATAATAGCATGCACAGAACAAGCTGGCCTTTGCATTTAAGAAAATGCATTCAAAACTTATGTATATGTTATTACATAACTGGACATTAATTAATTGTCTGTTGCAATACATCATTATTGTAGCTGACTCCGTAGCTTATCAAATACATGATTCAATTGTTCAGAATCAATGATGAAAGAAAGAAAAAATTGATTGTGAAAAAACATTTGCTCTTGTATTATTCTAGAAAACAAGTCTATGAATATCTAAATAGTAACAACTGACTAACCAACACAGTGCTGGCCTATAATCCAATAATTGAAATGCTAGCCCCTAAGCTGTCTGTCACTTGAATCTGTTTATCATTGGTTCCATTTCACGTTGTTCTTCTTAACTGAGCCACTAAGTGGCAGTGTTTGTAGTAAATCAACTTTAATGACAGACTGAAGAAGATAATCGAATATCTGTAAACCCCTGCTCAGGTTATGTATTGCTTTTCTCATGGGAGTTCAAGTGGGAGGGCACAAAAGTTGCTGGTATTGAACTGCACACACATCAAGCTTAACAAAATATTAAGTCTCAGCAAGTAGAGTCCATAGAGTCATAAAGATGTACAGCATGGAAACAGACCCTTCAGTCCAACCCGTCCATGCCGACCAGATATCCCGACCCAATCTAGTCCCACCTGCCAACACCCGGCCCAATCTTTCTAAACCCTTCCTATTCATATACCCATCCAAATGCCTCTTAAATGTTGCAATTGTACCAGCCTCCACCACTTCCTCATTCCATACAGGTACCACCCTCTGCATGAAAAAGTTGCCCCTTAGGTCTCTTTCATATCTTTCCCCTTTCACCCTAAACCTATGCCCTCTCGTTCTGGACCCCCCTACCTCAGGGAAAACACTTTGCCTATTTATCCTATCCATGCCCCTCATAATTTTGTAAACCTCTATAAGGTCACCCCTCAGCCGCCGGTGCTCCAGGGAAAACAGCCCCAGTCCCAGCCCCAGCCCCAGCCTGTTCAGCCTCTCCCTATAGCTCAAATCCTCCAACCCTGGCAACATCCTTGTAAATCTTTTCACAAATTTAGGAAAAACTGGGAAAGAAATATTTA
Source organism: Hemiscyllium ocellatum (assembly GCF_020745735.1). NCBI lineage: Eukaryota > Metazoa > Chordata > Chondrichthyes > Orectolobiformes > Hemiscylliidae > Hemiscyllium > Hemiscyllium ocellatum. The sequence continues at coordinate 52,398,216 of NC_083402.1, forward strand.
ATAGAAAAACTTAATTTAACTTTATTTTCTAAAGTGAGCTTATAATCAATAACAAATACTTTTTTCAAATCTAAACAATGATTGTGTTCAGTTATATTGCAGTATGTGATTTGATTTGATTTGATTTATTATTGTCAGATACTGAGATACAGTAAGAAGTATTGTTTTGCATGCTAATCAGACAAATCATACCCTACATGGTAAATTGCCCATAGTGTTAGATGCATTGGTCAGAGGAAAATGGGTCTGGGTGGGTTACTCTGTGGAGGTTCGGTGTGGACTGGTTAGGCCGAAGGGCCCGTTCCCATACTGCAGGGAATCTAATCTAATCTAATCTAATCTAATAAATGCTTCAGGAGAATAGAACAGACTGCAGAATATAGTGTTACAGCTACAGAGAAGATTCAGAGAAAAATCATGTCTAATATATGAGACATTTGTTCATAAGTCTGATAACAGCAGGGAAGAAGCTGTTCTGAAATCTGTTGGTACGTGTCTTCAGACATTTGTAGCTTCTGCTCGATGGAAGAATGTGGAAGAGAGTATAACTGGGGTGGGAGAGGTCTTTGATAAATTTGGCTGTTTTCCTGAGGCAGTGGGAAGTATAAATGGAGTCAATGAAGGGAAGGCTGGCTTTCATGACGGACTGGCCTGGATTCATATCTCTCTGTGATTTCTTGCAGTCTTGGGAAGAGCAGTTGCCATACAATGCTGTGCTGCATTGGATAAGATGTTTTCTTTGGAGCATCTATAAAAATTGGAAGAGCCATTGTGGATATGTCAAGCTTCCTTTGCCCTCAGAGGAAGTAGAGATATCAGTGTACTTTATTGACTGTAACATCAAAGTGGATGGACCAGGATAAACTGTTGGTGCTATTTACTCTTGGATACTTGAAGCTCTCACCTCAGCAACATTGTTAGACAGGGGCATGTCGTCCACTCCTGAAATCGATGACTAGATCCTTCATTTTGCTGGTGTTAGGGAAGAGATTGTTGTCTTTACGCCATAATACTAAGCTGTCTATGTCTTTCCTGTAGTCTGTCCTGTCAGTGTTTGAGATCCAATGCATAACGGTGGTGTCATCAACAAATTTATAAATGGAGTTAGAGTTAAATTTGGCCAAAGTGTTGTGAGTATATAAGGAATATAGTAAAGGGCTGAATACGCAGCCTTGCTGGGCACCAGTGTTGAGGATTATTGTGGAAGAAGTGTTGTTGCCTATCCTTACTTGATTGCAATCTGTGGCTCAGGAAGTCAAGGATCCAGTTACAGAGTGGGGAGCAGAGTCCTGGGTCTCAGAAATGGGTTTTGTTGGAATTATGGTGTTGAAAACGGAGCTAAAGTCAATAAGTAGGGGTTTATGTTATGTAGGTGTCCTTGTTATCCAGGGATGACAATAGGGCCAGGGAGATAGCATCTGCCATGGACCTACTGTGATGGTAGGTAAATTGTAGCAGATCGAGACAATCTGGGAGGCTGGAGTCGATGTGCACCATTACTAATTTCTAGTAACACTCGAAAATAATGGATGTCAGAGCCACTGGCCAGCACTCATTAAGATGCATTGCCAGATTTTTCTTTGGCACCAGAATGATAGTGGTGTTCTTGAAGGAGGTGGGACCCTCAGATTAGAATAAGAAGACGATAACGATGACTGCACACACTCCTGCCAGCTGGTCCATGCAGAATCTTGGTGCAAGGCCAGGGACTCCATCTGGGCAGTCACTTTTTGTGAGTTCACTCTTCCTCAGGCCAGTCAGATGTCTGCGGCAGTGACTATAGTATAGGTGCACCCAAGGCTGTCAGGCAGGTGACATTATTTCACTGAGCTTCTGATCAAATTGAGCATTAAATGAATTAAGCTCATTGGGGAGGGGAGCATTATTATCAGCAATTCTACTTGACTTTGCTTTGTAGCACATTACATCATGTATATGTGGTCCAGGTTATATCATTATAGCAATCTATAAAATTGATCCATACATCTAATTTGGCAAAAAACAAAATTTGACATTCTATTAGATTCAAGTGTTGCAATATAATGAATTTACTTTAATTATTTTCACTACAAAATTCAAGATTAATGTATGCAGTTATTGATTTTGGACCAAGGTAAAATATATGAAGTGCATTTTATTGCATATTTAATGAGAATTTTCACAAAAAAATTTACGTTTTTAGTGTTAAAAATTATCTTGCTTTTGAGCCTTGCTTCATTTGATCTTAATCACATGTGAGCTGAAATGCTATAGCCATACTGGATGGGAAAGATTAAGTAGGATTCACCCTCAAATAAACATGTTAATTTCTTTAACAGTTTTAAATGCCCTTATGATATTGCATAGTCATGTTCAAAATAATAGCTACCAACATTAATGTTCATTAATGGTGCACCAAGTTATAAAATTTAGCAAGTGAGGCAAAATGTAGAAATTGGTAGAATCATGATGCTTTCAATTATGCTTTAGCTGTTGTAACATATTATCAAATATTTAAATTCTCTGTACATTATACATTCATCCATAATAAGACTGCTACCTTTTCAGCAGACCACTGATAATATGATGACATTCATGCACTAATAAATGGTACTCGTCCAACTGAAAATCAATTTGAATTTCAAATATTTCATTTATGTGCACCGTTGTCTGGCTGCTAGAACTCTCATTTCCTTATTCTTTTGGTTGTTTTTAACTAACTTTATAAAAGGCAAAACAAAATATGTTAAAGATGATCTAATCATGTCAGTGAACTATAGGTCAATACCACAGGGGACATTAAACCTCTTGTGATCTGCATACCTCTTTGTTCATGACCTAATTTGTTATGTTAAAGTCATCACCTGCAGAAAGTCACAGGGAGTGCCTTGGAAAGATGATCACATTTGCCAGGTGTCACATTTGAGCATTCCTTATGGTGCAAACTCCCAATAAGGCAACATACGTAATGCAGAATTATATCAGCAATATTTGCATCGAATTTATGTATGCTCCTTTGCTTAAAGAAGCCATTGTAACAAATATGTTTCTGACCGTCTGGGAATTGAACAGAATTAAACTTTCGGTGTAATTACATAACTACTATCCTAAATATACTACATGAGTCAGAGTAAATATTTTATATGTGGTCATGAAGAAAACAGGAATCACAGTATAATTTTGAATTTGCTGTAATTATGATATTAAGGATGAATTTTCTTGTGATAATAAAATAAGCTATGGCTTTATTGTGGTATGGTGCTGAGTGATAAGATTGAATTGGGGAAAGGGGTGGCAAGAGTTTTGAATCCTGTATAAAACCTAGGACTGCATACCAGCAATTTAGCATCTTACTGAAGTATTGAACCTAAAGTCTTTTACAAACTTGAGGGGAGGGCTAAGCATGAAAATAAAAGCAAAGCAGGTGAAATCAGCTAACTGGCATAGCTGTTTTTTGTAACTGCCACATCTTTTTATTGCCGTTATTTTTGGACAATGTACTCAGAAAGAAAGATACTACTCTAACAAAGGATATTATATAAAGAGATGATGGCAATTTGAGCAAACTGAGTCGCATTCCAAATTGCCTTGCCCTTTAACAGTGAAAGCGAAAAGCTGACATCACAGAGCCAATAGGTTCTGAACCAAAGAAAAATTCCATGACAACAAATTGTTGGTCTGATTGTCTCCTGACCAGGTGGCAATGGCTTATTTGCAGTGAGATAACCACATAACCTGCAAAAAAAATTTTAAAAACTCTCCCACTTATCTGGAGTTCCAGTTACCAGTAACAGCTAGTTATCTTCCATGCACTTTTCTCTGAAAATTTCCCATTGAAAGAGAAACAAAACACCTTTAAGGAAATGACAAATTCTCAGCTCGTGAATTCAAAGCTCACATCAATAATTCCTGTCCTCAATGACAAAGGTTAGGTTCAGCCCAGCACATCAGCACACATGATAAAGCTTGAAGCGTTTGCTGTCACCTTCAGCCAGAGTGCTGCATGGATGATCCATCTCAGCCACGTCCAGATGTCAGTCTCTAGGAAATTCAATTCACTCCATACGATAGCAAGACAAGGTGCCTTGACTAATGACTAAGATATATGACTAAGAAATATATTATTGTTCTTTCAGTGTCAATGGGTCAAGATCCTGAAACTCACTAATGGTATTGAGGGTCTACCTACATCACATGGTCTGCAGTGGTTCAAGGAGACAGCTCACCAACACCTTCTCAATGTCAACCAGGGATGGGCAATAAATGCTGGACCAGCCAGCAATGCCAGCTCCCCACAAGTAAATTAAAATAAAATGGAAATACAAGAGAGACCACTCCTCCAAGTAGTAATATTGAATTATAATTAAAACACCTTATAATTTTTTAAACAGCTGGAGATTGAGTGCTAAATTAGAAACCAGGGAATGGAAATGGATCTTTAAAAACTGTGTTTTAATGAAGAGGCATGAGAAAGAGAATATCAAAGCTGGGACTAGCGATGCAAAAGAGAAAAATAAGCAACATCAGATGCTGATGCAGGCTGTAATAGTGACGAACACTTGATCATAATCTAAAGTCCAGTAAGAAAATGTTGAAGATTGTAAAGGCCCAATTAAAATTTTAGGAAAAGGATGTGGAGGAAGTCTTCATGCCTTTTGAGAAAATAATGAGACAAATGGAAAACTGTATATTGCCTACACAGAACAAGTTGACAGGTAGAGCACAGGAAATGTATAACTCACTGTCAATGAAGGATTATGAGAGTAAAGATGCAAAACTACATGCATGTTAGTTAATTGCTGAAGTATACAGGCAAAAGTATTGAAATTTAAGGCAAATCCAGAAACTCACATGGAATTTGGAAGGGTTAAGCAATGTAATTTTGATAGATGATTACAAGCATTTGGAGTTGAAGCCAAATGTGAGGTTCTCAGAGAGATCACTATATTGGAAGAATTTAAAAACTCATTATCTTTTGTAATAAGAACCCCTGTTGAAACTGCTAGACAGGTAGCAGTATTGGCTGATGATTATGAACTAATCCCCCTAAAACCTTTTATCTATCACCCCCATAAATCCAACAAAGATAGAGAGTGGGAGACTGAAAGAAAGACAATTAGCTAAGGTACAAAAATGAAAGCTAGGAATACCCCAAGACCTCACCCTCATCTGAGAAAGGAAGATGCACAGGGTGGAAGCGAAAATCAAAAGCCCAAGTGTTTCCATTGTAATACTGGAAATTTTGAAATGCTTTTAAATGCCTCCATGGAAGCTGAAGCTGAAGGTATTCCAGAGTGCTATAACATTAAGAATAGTGTGATGATACTATGGCTTTAAGAGGTATAATTTGTCCTGAATTTTTTTATGATGAGAGGTTGAGACAGAGGTCAGAGTGGTCTGCTCCAAAGCTAATAAAGGAAACAGTTTATGAGGCCTTGGGCATTTTTTAAAGTTGTAACAAGAGAAGCTACCTGAATGGGTGGAGTCCAGCTCCCATAGACCCAGGATTTTAGTTTATCTTTCTGCAGTTGCTGGGGTCTTGAAACTGGGTATGAAAGCTCTTATTGCTTTTTCTGTAACAGCTAAAAGCTGGAGTTCTCTCCTGCTGCTAAAATCACGTGTGAGACAATCTTTTACTGAATTTGCCTTTGCCAACGGTGTGTTGGGGGTAAAATTATATTGGAGCAGTTAATTAGCAGTTAATATACAGATTGTTTTGTTAAGCAATTTGATAGAGTTACAGTTAAGCCAATTCTTTTGTTTTTATTTTGTCTGTTTTTTAATTATAGTATATGAATAAAGTGTGTTTTGTTTCCAAGTAGTTTGATCAATCAAATTGCATTTGGAACACATCACCTTAAACCTACCTTTAAAGTAAGGATCTACACTATCTTATTAATATATGTTAAGAGGGTTTGAACTGGTCTACAACAACAGAGTTCTGATGAGGAAGTAGATGAGGAATGAATGGTTGCTCATAAGACAGTAGTACCACCTAAATATCACAAGAAGGATTGAATTCTTATGTCAGGACATATAGGAATATTGAAAACCTATGCATCAAAAAGCATGTATTTTAACTGGCCCAAATTTCATCAGGGCATTATACAATCTGTGAAATGTACCATAATGTTGGGTTATAGGTAAATCTCAGCATCAGTACTTAAACCCACACCTTTGATACCAACACCAGTTTTTGAAGAAACATTCAGTTGCATTTTTAAAAATTTCTCATGAGCCATGGGCATCACTGGCTGGCCGGCATTTATTACCCATCCCTTGTTGCCCTTGAGAAGATGGCGGTGAGCTGTTTTCTTGAACCACTGCAATCCATCTGTTATTAGATTGTATGGGATTTTTCAAAAATACAAGCAGGGCATCAGTATATCCTAATAATGATAGATATGGCAACTCAGTTTCCACAAAGCATTCCTTTATGGACAGTTCCTGCAATGGTATCAGTGAAAGATTAACTCAATTTTTTTCTGACTATGGCCCACCAATTGAAATTTTATCTGTTCAAGGTTCCACCTTTATGTCTAAAGTTTCCCAGACATAATCAGAAATGTAGGTATAAAACAATAGAAGTCAACTGCATGTCATCCTCAAACACGGGAAGTTTTGGAGAGACACTAACAGACTCTGAAAAGTATGGTTAAAGCATATTGTCATGGATCAGTCATAATGTCATTGAATGGTGGTTTATGTTCAACAGGTTAAATGGCCTACTTCTGTTCTTACATCTTATGGTCTTACCCACAGTATCAGGATAAAAGATTAGACTTCTTCATGTTTGCTACCAGGAACTCCCCAAATGAATTCACTGGATTTAGTGCCTTCAAATTGATTTATGGTCATTAGATAAGAGATCCATTAAATTTGATGAAGGAAACATTCTCAAAGGAGAAAGATGAATTGTCAATATTGGATTATTTGTCTGTGATTATATAGAGATTATCTGGAGCATGTAAAGTAACATAAGGGCATTTAAAAGTTTCACAATGAAAAGTAAAAGGATGGGTAATCAAACATGTTATGACCAGCACATTTCATGCAGAAGACATAGTATTGGTGCTACTGACTTTGCAAGCTGAGCCTCTGACAGAAATTTGGTGCTCTGCGCAATGTAGCTAAAAGGGTTAGTGAAGTGATATACATGATAGATGCTCCTTATTGCCATGCATATCATCACAAAAAGGAGGATAAGAAGAAGCAACAATGTCAGGTAGTTGAGTAGGAGAAAGTGAGGATTGCAGATGCTGGAGATCAGAGCCGAAAAGTATAGCACTGGAAAAGCACAGCAGGTCAGGCAGCATCTGAGAAGCAGGAGAGCCAGCACTTCGGGCCTAAGCCCTTCATCAGGTAGTTGAGTAGTGAAGGATGATAAAAGTACTCCTCCCTGATCTATCATCTTCATCCCCTCCCCCACTCACCCATTGTACTCTATGCAACTTTCTCCCCACCCCGACCCTCCTCTAGCTTATCTCTCCATGCTTCAGGCTCTCTGCCTTTATTCCTGATGAAGAGCTTTTGCCTGAAACGTCAATTTCGCTGCTTCTTGGATGCTGCCTGAACTGCTGTGCTCTTCCAGCACCACTAATCCAGAATCTGGTTTCCAGCATCTGCAGTCATTGTTTTTACCTAGAAGGACAAATAGACCACTCACAAATTTGACAAGCCAATACAGGCATACTGGGACAATTAGACCCTGTGTTTTCATACTGAAAAGAAGACGATGAGAACATCTATTCAGGTTCTTAGGTCATAGAGTCATAGAGTCATAGAGATTTACAGAATGGAAACAGACCCTTCAGTCCAACCCTTCCATGCTGATCAGATATCGAATCTAATCTAGTCCCACCTGCCAGCACCCGACCCATATCCCTCCAAATCCTTCCTATTCATATAACCATCCAAAATGCCTCTTAAATGTTGCAATTGTAACAGCCTCCACCATTTCCTCTGGCAGCTCATTCCATATACGTACCACCCTCTGTGTGAAAACGTTGCTCTTAGGTCTCTTTTACATCTTTCCTCTCACCCTAAACCTATGCCCTCTCATTCTGGACTGCCCAACTCCAGAGAAAAGACTTTGTCTATTTACCCTATCCATGCCCCTCATATTTTTGGAAACCTTGAAAAGGTCAACTCTCAGCCTCCAACGCTCCAGGGAAAACAGCCCCAGCCTGTTCAGCCTCTCCCTATAGCTCAAATCCTCCAACACTGGCAACATCCTTGTAAATCTTTTCTGAACCCTTTCAAGTTTCACAACATCTTTCCAATAGGAAGGAGATCAGAATTGCACGCAATATTCCAACAGTGGCCTAACCAATGCCCTGTACAGTCGCAACATGATCTCCCAACTCCTGTACTCAATACTCTGACCAATAAAGGAAAGCATACCAAACGCCGCCTTCACTATCCTATCTATCTATTATTAAAATATCTGTAAAGGAACAGCTGAATGTACAATGTGTTTCAAGTCAGTACCAATGACATAGGTAAAAAGAGAGATGAAGCTCTGCAAGCAGAATATAGGGAGCTAGGAAATAAATGAAAAAAGTAGCACATCAAACGGGATTATCATGCTGATCAGGAGTAGAATAGACTGGTCCTAAGTATGCTGGAGGAATGGTGTAGGTGTAAGGGAATTAGAATTTTGAGGTTTTTCAACTAATTATGGGGAAGATGTGATCTTTATCTAGATGGGTTGCAACCCAGCAGGAACTGGGTCAATATCCTTGCAGGGCATTTGTTAGTAATTAACATTTAAACAAGAAAGGCAGGTGAACAGGAAGTTGAGTGGGGAGACTAAAATTAGGGAAGGAGGGATGGAAATGAAATATCGAAAAATAGAAAGTGAAAGTGGAAGGCAGGGGAAAGAAGGGCTCACAGCAAATAGGGCCATGGAGTACAAAATGTGCAAAATATATCAAAAAGATGAATTTAAAGATACTAAAATTAAATGCATGGAGTGTTTTCAATCAGATTGATGATCTTGCAAGGATAGGCAAAAAGGAAAATACAGTGGGGAGACATTGTTCGTGAAAAATGAAATCAGTGCAATCGTGACAAAGGTCGTTGGTGAAGGAAACCAAGATGTGTAATCAGGCTGGGTGAAACTATGAAGCAATAAGATGTGTAAACATTAGTGAGAGTTGTCTATAGGCCTCTAAACAATGCAAATGGTAAGTCATGGTCTTAAGCAGGAAATTAGAGGTGCATGCAATAAGGGGCTAGAGTCATCATGGGTTACTTTAAAGATTGGGCAAACCATGTTCACAATAATACTGTGACAGATGGAATATGTAAAAGACAATGTTTTAGACCTTGAGGGACCAACTAGGGATTGTACTATTCTAGATACAATTTTGTACAATTAGAATGGGTCAATAAATAATGTCTGTTCTGAGAGATCTTTTGGAAAAAGTGACCGTAACACGATAGAATCCTTCATTGAAGTAGTCTAATCCAAAACTATAGACCTAAACCTAAACAAAGGAAATTGCAAAGGGACGAGAAATAATTTGTGACAGACTGGGTAACTTCATTCAACGGCAGAGACAATGGTGGACAATGGCGAATACTTAAGAATGTACTGCAACAATTGTACATTCCTGAATGAGCGCAATAGGAAAAGTGGTCCAACCATATCTAAAAGAAGAAATTCAGGATAATTTTGGATCCAAAGAGGACCATACAAAGCTGTTCAAAAATACAACAAGGCTGAACACTGGGAGTAGTTTAGAATTTAGCAAAGGAGGACCAAGAAGGGAATTCAGAAATGACAAAATAGAGAATGAGCATGACTTGCAAAGACCATGAGAGAAGGCTAAAAGAGCTTTTTTAAATCTGTGAAAAAAGAATAGTGAAGACAAATGTGTCCCCTACAGTCCAAAATGGGAGAACTGATAATGGAGTACAAGGAATTGGTAGAACAATTAAACAGCTATGGGGAAGATGTGACTTGCATAAAGTGGACACAGGGAAGCAAGGGTCTATCAGGAGGAAGAAAGTGAAGGATATTGATATTAGTTAATAAATAGTGCAAGAGAAATTAATGAGACTGAAAGATAATAAGTCCCAAGGTCTGATAATCTACAATGCAGGATACTAAAGGAGATAGCCATTGAAACAATGGATGTGTTGGTTGTCATCTTCCAAACTTTTATAGATTCTGGAACAGACTGGCAAATTAGAGTATGGCAAGTGTAACCTCGCTATTTTAAAAAAAAGGAGGGAAGGATAAATTTGGGAATTGCGGACTGGTTAGCCTAATATTGTAGTAGGCAAAATGCTGGAGTCTGTTATAAAGGATGTGATAATAAGTCAGAACATATTAATGGGATTAACTAGAAAAATTTCTTCATTAGAAATTTATTGATCTCTTTCCTGAACATATTCAATGGTTGAGTTTTCACATTCCTCTGCAGTCAAAAAAATCCGAAGATTCACTACCTGTGGAGAAAAGGAATTTCTCCTTATCCAAGTCCTAAACAGATTGCCCCTCACTCTGAGACTTTATCCCCTTGTTGTAGAATCTCCATTCTAAGGACAAAATATTTCTGCACCTACCCTGTCAAAAATTTTGTGAATTTCCTTAAGATCCTAAATTCTAGAGAATACAGGTCCAGTTTCATCAAGTTTCCTCACAGAATCAGTCTGGTGAATCTGTGCTGCACTCCCTTCATGGCAAGTATATCCTTAACAAGGAGATCAAAACTGCACACAATATTCCAGGTGTGGACTCAATGTAGTCTTCATAATTTGGAACATAACCTTATCTTTGATTCTCCAGCCTATGTTTTCGTTCCCATTCTCTGGAATTTTAGGCTCTAGTCTCTACTAAATTATTAAGGGAATAAACTTCATTTGCCACGTCTCTTCAGCAATCTAAAAATATCAAATCTGCTAATTCTTATTTACCTTCAAAAGTTGACTCAAAACTTTTTCTCAAGTCACAGCCACTTCAAACATTTTCCTGAACTCTTCTGCTTAACTCATGGTATGTGTCTTGCCCTTTCTTTTGGTGGTCTGCCTAGCCTCTCTCATCAGTGAATAGTGGATGTTTGAATGGCACGGTTCAAAAGAGAAATCAAAAGAAAGGAGCAAATTTATAAAGAGTAACCCAATGTTGTCATATGGCCTATTGTGAGGTTGTTTATTATCCAGTTTAAAATAAATGCAATAATATGGTTCACTGAGAGTAGAGAGGCTTTTATCTGCTTTAAAAGAAAACAAAACTGGTTTCTGAATCTATTGCAGATCGATTCCAAGAACCGCTATCACTAACAGGAATGATAAGCAGACAAGTCTGAACTGAAACATTTTGTGCTTCCAAACTATCCTTGTTATGTGGTGTGGTGCTAGTGAGTCGCTGTGCTGACTAAGTTGCCAAGCCAGATCAAACCGGTTATATTTACACAGAGCAGGGCTTGGCCGTCTGTGAAACAGTGTCAACTTACATCAGCGGTGTACTATCTAAAAGTCTACAGTGCACACTAGTTCATGTCATTTTGACCAAATCCAGAACTTTAAACTTTGCTTCAGCTCAATAAAAATTTCTTAAAAACATCTAAGAACCCAAAAAGTGTTAAAGAAAACAAGAAAAACACTTTTTAATTTGAAGTGGATCTGTACAGTGTTTCTTTGTCTTTAAGGGCAATGGCATTGTAGAAAATTGCTTTCAGGCTCACTTATAAAGAAAAAAGTAATTTGTAAGTATAATACGTGACTGATGATGTGCAGTGGCAGTGACTTGGATCTCTGATTGTGTCCAGAACCATTTTTTTTTATTATTTTAATTTTTCTTGAAACAAGGAACTGATCCTGTTTTTCTGTACATACCGCGCCCTGAGGAAGTTTCCACCTGGCAGGCAGGCAGTTTGGAAATTATAGCTGAGAGGAGTTAAAAATCACACAACACCAGGTTATAGTCCAACAGGTTTAATTGGAAGCACACTAGCTTTCGAAGCGTCACTCTTTCATCAGGTGGTAGTGGAGGGCTCAATCCTAACACACAGAATTTATAGCAAAAATTTACAGTGTGATGTAACTGAAATTATACATTGAAAAATTGATTGCCTGTTAAGCCTTTCACCTGTTAGAATTATCATGGTATTCCAACAGATGAAAGGCTTAACAGACATTCAATTTTTCAGTGTATAGTTTCAGTTACATCACACTGTAAATTTTTGCTTTAAATTCTGTGTGTTAGGATTGAGCCCTCCACTACCACCTGATGAAGGAGCGACGCTCCGAAAGCTAGTGTGCTTCCAATTAAACCTGTTGGACTATAACCTGGTGTGGTGTGATTTTTAACTTTGTGAACCCCAGATTCAACATCGGCATCTCCAAATCATAGTTGAGAGGAGACTGTCTTACTTGCATCTGGATGGGCAAGTTCCACAGTTGGCCACCTTGTCTTGGTGTCTTGAGAATGACAGCAGTCCATTTGGTCCTGAAAATATCACACAATAGGAACATTGGAACTTAAGAGCCAGAGGAAATCATTTAATCTGTTGTCACAATGATGGATTTGAACCCTAAAGTACAATGGATATTTTTAACCTGTTAAAGTCCTGTGCAGGACCCATGGAGAGTGAGAGAGAAAGACATTAACGAGAGAGATAATGAGGCTAACTAGCTGCTCCTTATCAGCAGAAAGCCAGGAAATTTCTTTTGTGTTTTTCCCTTTGAGGACCTCTGGTCTGTGTGTGTGGCAGATGGAGAAACTGTGCTCATGGAAGGAGTTGTGCTCTTGAACTGAGAATTGCATGTGCTAGCATGGGTTCAAGAATACCCAATAAGTACCTTTGTGTTGAAGGTAAAATAAACTGTCTAGCGAACAAACTAGTCGGAAGGGACAAGAATAATCAAACAACTTCCCTTGGAGTTTACCTTGGAGCAGCAGAGAGCTGATACGGAACAGACTTGAGACTTGGAGCGGAGCAGGGACAGTTGTTGGAATGGGATCTGGCGTGAGCAGTCAGACCATTTGGGGGAGGTCCTGCATTGAGCTGCTGCAGTGTAGTCTTTATTTGTATTTTTTTTATCTGACTTTATTGTCACTTGTTTAACTATGTCTTACTGCAAACTTATTCTTCAAACACTTTAAAGTAATGCAACTATTTTTCTTTTTATTCTGTTTTGTAACTAAGATTGTACCTTGGTACTTGGACCTCAGATGGCACCATAAGAGGCCTTTTCATTGGACTCATGTACTTCTGTACTTGAGTACACATGGCAATAAAGGATATTCTATTCTATAAATTTTCTCATTCTGAGTGCTGCCAGCCAACACCAGAAAAAAGAAACAGGGCAAAAGGATTCCAAATCTGAAGATGGACGAGGGAGATCCAGTAGATGTAGTGTACTTGGACGTTTAGAAAGCTTTTGATAAAGTCTCACACAGGAGGTTAGTGAGTAAACTTAGGGCGCATGGTATTGGGGGCAAAGTACTAGATTGGACTGAAAATTGGTTGGCTGATAGGAAACAAAGGGTAGTGGTAAATGCCTCCATTTCGGAATGGCAGGCAGTGACCAGTAGGGTACCGCAGGGATCCGTGCTGGGACCGCAGCTTTTTACAATATATGTTAATGATATAGAAGATGGTATCAGCAATAATATTAGCAAATTTGCTGATGATACAAAGCTGGGTGGCAGGGTGAAATGTGATGAGGATGTTAGGAGATTATAAGGTGACCTGGACAAGTTAGGTGAGTGGGCAGATGCATGGCAGATGCAGTTTAATGTGGATAAATGTATGGTTATCCACTTTGGTGGCAAGAACAGAAAGGCAGATTACTACCTCAATGGAATTAATTTAGGTGAAGGAGCAGTACAGAAAGATCTGGGTGTTCTTGTACACCAGTCAATGAAGGCAAGCATGCAGGTACAGCAGGTAGTGAAGATGGCTAACAGCATGCTGGCCTTCATAACAAGAAGAATTGAATATAGAAGCAAAGAGGTGCTTCTGCAGCTGTACAGGGCCCTGGTGAGACCACACCTGGAGTACTGTGTGCAGTTCTGGTCTCCAAATTTGAGGAAAGACATTCTGGCTATTGAGGGAGTGCAGTGTAGGTTCACGAGGTCAATTCCTGGAATGGCAGGATTACTTTACACTAAAAGACTGGAGCGACTGGGCTTGTATACCCTTGAGTTTAGAAGACTGAGAGGAGATCTGATTGATACATATAAGATTATGAAAGGATTAGACACTCTGGCAGCAGGAAACATGTTTCCGCTGATGGGTGAGTGCCGAACCAGAGGACACAGCTTAAAAATACGGGGTAGACCATTTAGGACAGAGATGAGGAGAAACGTCTTCACCCAGAGAGTGGTGGCTGTGTGGAATGCTCTGCCCCAGAGGGCAGTGGAGGCCCAGTCTCTGGATTCATTTAAGAAAGAGTTGGATAGAGCTCTCAAAGATAGTGGAATCAAAGCTTATGGAGATAAGGCAGGAAGCGGATACTGATTAGGAATGATCAACCATGATGATATTGAATGGCGGTGCAGGCTCGAAGGGCTGAATGGCCTACTCCTGCACCTATTGTCTGTCTATTGTCAAATAACTGCAAAGCCAAAAAAACACAAAACAACTATTCAATGATTAACATTCCACTACCTAATCTTCTTGAACTACAGAGAGAAGTATCTATATCTCATTTATCTTGTACTGCTCTCTCTTTGTGTTCCTAATCTGTGTGTGTGTTGTGTTATTCTTTATATTCATGCTTACTAATCTAAACACACTACTTGTTAACTCAAGAAAGCCTAGTTAAATTGGATCATTTTGAAACACTTTCATTTTGTTAGGGAGACTGTCTAGACTATTCCACCATTCAAGTAGATCATGGCTGATCATCTCTCTCGACCCTCCGTTCCCACACTACCTTTATATCGTTATTAGTCTCTGGAACCTCTCAAGTTCTGTGTTGAACATGTTCATTGATTGAACTTCCACAACACTCTGAGGTAATGAAGAAAATTCTACTCATATCCTTCTTAATTGTTTGAGACAATGTCCCATGACTTTAGACTGGTCAATCAGAGGAAACATCCAATCTGCGTTCAACTGGTTACAACCTGTAAGAATTTTGTAAACTTCAATGAGATCACCGCTCAATATTTGAAACACCAAAGAATACAGGCTCAGTTTACTCAATGTCTCCTAATAAGAAAATTCAGGAATTAGTTTGGCTGCACTCCCCCTATAGCAGAAGAAAAACAGAACAATTATATTTATTTTAACAATGTGGTTCATTGCTGAACAATGTACTTCCATTAAGAAAAAGAACTAATGTGTATTGTATGAAATACTTAGAAAAGTATCTACATACTTGTCAGTTGCTGAACCCCTTGTTGATAACTTTTTCAATTCCAATATTTTTACATATGTTCTCTTCATTGGCCTAGTAGTGCTAGTAGTAATTTTAAAAATCCAGAACTTGTTACCTGTATATTTTCTTACACAATGTTCCTCACTTCATACATTATCTTTATTGACTTTCATTTGTTTACTACTCTTCTATTTCCTCAACTTCATGATCACATCCACCCACAGACTTCTAACTCTAAATCTATAACAAAGTCCAGCTCCTCTATCAATTATACATCTTTCCTGTGCCCTCTGCTCTTCGAACTCTAGCACACTGAAACATCTCACCCTACTGCTCCAACAGTGGTGACAGATCCTTTAGTAATTCCACTATTTAAAAATTAGGCTATCATTGTATACATCTACATGCTGCTTAAAAAGTGGTTGACAGTACACGAGCAAGTCCTTCCAACATTGAGAGTTCCCACAATTCTAGATTAGAATTCTGGCAACACAAGGACAAGAGAAAAGGGCAGGTGTAGATTGTATGCTATGTGAAGCCTGTTCCACTGTTTAATACAATCATGGCTGATCTTTGACTTCAATTTTAGTTTCTGCCAAATTCTTTGATTCCCTAAGAGACCAAAAATCTGTTTATTCCAAAATGCATTCAATGACGTGCCCATGGAAAAATAATTCCACAAGCTCACATGATTTTAAGTGAAGGAATTTCTCTTAATCTCAGTCTTAAATTATCCTCTCCATAAACTTAGACAGTCCCTGATTTAAATTGGTTTAATTTCCTCAACTAGTGGAAGCTTCTCATTAGTTACCCTGCCAACCCTTGGAGAATATGAAATTAGTTCTTTTTTTCTCTCAATTCCAGAGAATAGAAGATCAATTTACTTAGTAATTCATCAAAGGACAGCCTTCTCAGCCTAGCAAATAAGCTAGAGTCAAAAAGTGTGGCGTTGGAAAAGCACAGCAGGCCAGGCAGCATCGAGGAACAGGAGAATCCTCACTTACTCCTAGGAAATAAACTAGTCAATCTTTGCTATACAGACTTCAATACAAGTATATTGTAACAGAAATAAAGAAATCAAAATTGCGTACAGACGTCCAAGTGTGGTCTCACCAAAACCCTCGGCAGTTGTCAAAAAATATCCTTAATCCTCTACTCCTATTCTCTTTCAACATTAAGGTCAACATTCTGATACCTTCCTACTGCTTGTTGCGTGTGCAAACTAACTTTCTGTGTTCACACAAATCTCTCTGAACATCAACATTTACAAGTTTTATGACTTTCAAAATGATTCTGTTTTTCTATTCTTGCAAACAAAGTGAATAAGCTCACACACCCTGACTTTATACTCCATCTGCTATTCAGTTGCCCACTCACTTAACAAGTCTGTATGTCTTTGCAGACCATCTGAGTCCTCCTCACAGTTCACATTTCTGCCTAGATTTGTACAATTAAATCTAAAGGAATGATCCACCATCCATAGTCAATTAAAGCATCAAACTTAAAGAAATATATACCTCACAAAGAACAATATAGTGCAGAACAGGCCCTTCAGCCCTCGATGAAATTAGAGATTAAATTAAAGGTTGGATGACTGACTAGAATATAAAGAGAATTACTAAAATATTAATCAGGAAGAACAAATTAGAGTACAAGAGGATGCTAGCTAGGAATGTAAAAACAGAAACCAAGCTTCCTATTGTTATAAAGACAAGGATGACCCCCCCCATAAAAAAAAAACGAAAATACCCAGGGAGATTTGCCTGGCTCTCTAAGCTGTTAAAAGAAGTGTGAAAAGTGATATAATCTGCCTGTCATCCCAATCTGTTATAAACGAATGGTTAAATGAAATAAACCCCTGACAATCACAATATAATCAACAAGTAACAATTTATTTATCAAACTCTAACAGTAAACAAATTAACTAAACTGTTAACAAATTGAACAATTCCCCTCCAACTACTAATTACTCCCAAAAAAAACAAGCATTCTAATAGTATGTTGTTCCAAAAAATTATTATAAATCCCACTTACATGAACAAATTTTTTAAAAAATTAGAATTGAGTCTCTCCAAATTACAGTCAGTTTATGCCTTCCAGAATATTCTGTGTCTTCTCCATTGATCTTCTATCAGGAACACCTTCTCAGTTAAATCCTTTGGTCAGGGACGCCTTCTCCATCAAATACTTTTGTCAGGAATATTAGCTACAGATGATTTTTTTAGATGATGTTTACTCTGAGGCTTAGAGAATTCTGGGAGAGCCAATAATTCTTTCTTTCAAGCTGACGGTTGTCAATTTGGGGGCAGTTGGCAGTTCACTCTTTGTACAAATACCTTCTTTTTTATACCCTCGATGATCAATCAATATTTTTACAATCAGATTGATCCTAGGTTGTCAAAACTATTTGATTTAAATGTGATAGGTATTTAGTATCTAAGGATTTGATTCAAAATGATTGGCTGAATTTAAGACATGTTGTCCTGGTAAAAGCACTGCTTGGACTGTGAACTGTACAGCCTTTTGGTACAAATATTTCACTTCAGGTTCTCCATGCACCTGCAAACCCACAGACATCCTTTATGAATCTCTAAGTATCGAAAAAGTACATCATCTTTTAAAGGGGCCACTCACTGCTTTTCCCATTTTAAAATTTTACAATTTTACAAACACCAACTTCACAATACTATTGACATTTAAGAACATTAAGAGCAAGTAAAATGAGTTCTGGTCCTCGACAGACTGAAACTAGGAATTTAATAGTAGATGATAAAGAAAGGGTGGAGGAAATGAACAAATATTTTGTACTTGCCTTCACTATAGAGGATACAAACAGCATTCCAATAATAGCCATAAATCAGGAGGTGACTTGACTGAAGTAAGGAAGATTATGAATGGTCTTAACAATTTGAACTTGGAAAGTTTCCTTCAGTGCATCAGTCCATAACTAGAGAAAACTATTTTAAAGTTTGGGTTTGCTCTTTTTGGACAGAGATAAATAGAATTATTTTTCTTTTGAAAGGGTTATGTGACTTTGGAACTCACTTTCTCAAAAGACAATGGAGACAGTGGTCATGAATATTTTTATGACAGCAGTGGATAGATTTGTGTTAGGCAGAGGAATCAAAGCTTCCTACTGGTAAATGAGGATGTGGAATTTGGAATACAGACCAATTGAATATGACCTTGTTGAATGACAGAGCAGGCTTGAGGGGTTGCATGATTTATTTCTGTTCCTATTTCACATATTTATATGTAAACTTAGATGCATCACTCTCTGTCTCTTCATACAACTTATTAATAAAGATCATAAATAGCTGAGCCCTGATTCTTTTGGCACTCGCAAGTCACAGGCTGCCAACTTGGAAATTCCAAATTTTTAAGCCGGTTTGTTGCTTCTTGTCAATTTACCAATCTCTATCTATGTTCACATATCACCCTCAACTTCATGAGCTCCTTTGTTGCCTATTAGCTTTTGTGTGGCACCTTATGGAATGCTTTTTGGAAATCAGAGTATACGGCAGGTTCCCCTTTATCCATCCTTTTAGTCACATCCTCAAAAATAGAAATAGGTTTATTGAGAAAGATTTTCATTCTGTAAAACTATGAGGGAACTCATCATAGAAGCATTGTTGGAGGCTGCCAAATTTCTGTTAAGACTAGAAATCTGACCTTACCCCCAAACAGGAGATTATTTTTTCATCAACGATCTCAAATCAAAATTATGAGAGGATCATACAGAGTAGATAGGGAGAAACTGTTCCGATTAGTGGAAGAATTGCACATCACACCTTATGTTGTATTTTGTGGACTCTATGATGCATATGCCCCTATGGCAGCTGCAATTCATATGCAACTGAATTTGTAATAACATTTACAACACAATTCTCTTGCTCAAGTCATATTACAGTAAAAATTGTGTTTTCTGAAAAGTAGTAATTGCTGAAATGTAGGAATTTTGTACTGATTAGTTTGCACAGTTCATGCTCATACAAATTGTAATGTGATAAATGATCCGGTAATCTGTTTTAATTATATTGGATGAGGAACAAGTAATGACTATAGTTCAGGGGAGTGCACAACGCGACTCTTCAAATCATAGCAACTTTCATGCCCACAGGTCAGGCAGGGCATCCTTTTATTAGAAGCAGCAGCTTTTGTGATGTAGAAATCTCTCAATACTGCACCAACATAACTGTTTGTTCTGAAGTGTCCAGTGTGGAATTTGAAAACTACAATTTCCTGACACAAAGGAGAGACGACTACTAGGCCAGCATGAGACTGGAAACATGGCAACTTCTCAATACCTGAGTGTGGACAACTAACGTAAATAATTAAAGGCTTCGAAAGGTGCCATATGTGCAGCCTTGTAAACCTTTCACTGTACTCATGTGAGTACATGTGACAGTAAAGCTAATTCTGATTTGAGGGAGCGCTTTGTGCTGTTTCGTCAGCAGCAGAGTGGCTCTCAAATGCACTTGATGACCAACTCTTATGAAACAAAATAAGGGACTTCCCACCGATGGACAAAGGGCTGTTGATGACCCTAGGATTTAGGAGAGTTTGGTGGCGGGAGGGGGGGAGTTGCATGGCTAGTATTCCACCAACCAAAACAACATTTGGTGACCAGTAGCCACCGCGCAGATACTCATAAGTAAACAACATGCTAAGCCAACATCAGTAATACCTAAAGGTACTTGTTTGACTGTGAACAGAACCAAAACATTTAGTGCAAAATAATCCCAAAGCAATTAGGTTAAGAAAGTTTTCTTTCCCCTAATACCAGTGTATGTTACCGAGCACTAGATCCTTGTCAGTTTCTCACAAATGTCTCTGGTAACAAAGCTGGCATGACTGGTATTTGTGATTGTGATTGACAGGTTATACATGGCTAGAAATACATCAGCCTTTGTTATACTTGAGATAAATTTAGGCCAATATATAATAATGCCTATGAATGTTCTTTTTTGTTCTCTGGTTCCATTACTTTCAAAATCCTCTCAACCCACTCCTGTATTAGTGGATATCTTTACCATCTATTTGGTGACACAGATATGTTAAAATTGACAACATGAAGACACACTTAAGCTTTTCAGCATTGATGCCATGTCTTGAAGTTGATCTAGGCATTTGTTCAGTATAACATTGTGTTCTCTCCCTCTGCCTTACAGCAAATTAGATTATCATATAAGAAAATTAGATTATCATATAAGCAGTAGCATACACTCCTTTCATCTTACTCAGAGGGTGGCGAAAGTCTGTGAATCACTGCCTGAAATGGTGGTTGAATCAGAAACATTGTTACATTTAATCAGCATTTAGATATTCACTACTGTTGCCATAACCTCCATGGCTATGGAGCAAAAGCTGGAACATGGGATTATTGTAGTCAGATCATTTTTGACCAGTGCAGACACAATGGTTATGAATAGTCTCCTTCTGTGCTTTAACAGTCTGAGAGTCTGTGGTGTAGTCCTTTGTGTTCCTTGCTATAATTGTCCATTAATTTCAATTGCAAATATGTCAAGATAAAAGACAATTTGATAAATCTATCCACTTGAACATACTTGCTAAATTAGTAAACAAACCTCCACTGGTAGGCAATGGATAAGTATTATTGTCAATCATACTATTTGACCTTTGTTTACAATTTCCACAATTTGAATGGGCCCATTTGCTTCATTTGAACGACCACAATGAGTATGATCCATTCTCTGCTGTTCACCTTTATCATCATGTGTTCTTTTTAATCTATTCAGCTCTTCACTTAATGTTTCTAAACATACATAAGCACTGACCTAGCTTTGCAAACCGATAGCGGTACATTATCTTCTAGTTGAATTTCACTGAAATCCAGGGCACCTCCCCTGTTGGCTCAGGATAAGAACTCCTTTGCAATTGTGTTGACAATAGATTTGAACTCTGTAGTGCTATGGATTATTTTAATTCCAAAATGTTTTAAAATTAAGTCTATCGTATGCAAAATAAAAACCTGCCAATATAAAGTCAATTCTATCTGGCAGAGTCTGATGTGGGACCCATGGAATGTCACAGTTGATGAAGTCTCAGGAATCTGCAGCCAGAAAGGGAGAGAAAGAGATGTAACAGGAAGTGATAACATGTGGGCCTGATTATCTCACCATCTCAGCAGAAAGCCAACCCTTACAGATTTTGTAATGTTTGCCCTTTCAGGAATATACTTTTAAAAAATTACTGGTCTGTGTGTGCTAGTGGGACAATGTGCGTTAGTGAATTGTGGTTCATGTGTACTAGCTTAGGTTCACACAACATTGTGCTGTGAAGGTCGGTCTAAGATCTACTTACTATTCACCCCTGCATTGCAGGCTATCAGATTCTGTTATTCCAATAGCTGCCAACCAACTATCAGTAAAAAGGAAACAGGACAGAAGGATTTCAATGAATCTGCAAAAGCCAAGAATCCTGAAATCAATTATTCAGCTATCAACGCTCTAATATCTACTCTTCGTAGATGACCGAGAGAGACTAATCTCCATTTTTTTTAACTTTTATTTTGTTTTGGACTTCATTCATGTTCCTACTGTGTGTTTATGGAGTGTCTTCTATGAACTCAAGAAAGCCTTGTTAAACTGGTTCCCTTTAAAGCATACATTTGGCATAAAGGCATCTGTTGGGGAGGGAACATTTTTAAATTAACTTTGGGTGGAATATTCCCAGGAGATGAATGACATGGCCGATGGTGTGCAATTTGGGAGAATTGTGTGAGATATTGAGCAAAGACCTCTTGACATCAAGACCATTTTCAAACCAAGCCCTGGCCTGAAGACAAGATTCTCGATAGTGAGTGGCAAGAAGCCTATTAAAAGGGTTAATTGCTTATCATCATGATTGTTACTATTTTATATTACTCATGATCATGTAGCTCCTATTCTCCCAACCTCCTGGGTAGAAACGAGATAGTGAGGATTCCTGACCTGAACATCAGCGTGGGTAACAGGCATTTCCAGCTCACCAGTTGCTGCTCCAGACCTTCAACTTGGAAACCTAGCATCAACATCTCAGGGCAGGTTGTATGGATAGCAGTTGAATTCACCCCACATTCATAGACACTGGCATCTGCATCATCATGACACACATCTAATACACTTCCAATATATTTCTGCGCTTTAATACTGCACTCTGGAGTACACCAGCACCTTTCATTGCAATGCTGCTGACATAGTCACAGTCACAGAATCATACATTACAAACAATGTTGCAGACACCAACATCACCATCCCGGGTAAGGCCTGTCCCAATGGAAGGATAATCACAGCAGAGGTGGTGACACAATGGTATACAGTCAGGAGGAAGTTGCCCTGGGAGTGCTCAACATTGACTCTCGACCCCATGAGGTCTCATGGCATCAGGAGAAACTTGTGCCAGGAAGCTTCCTTCTGGATTAGTGGTGCTGGAAGAGCACAGCAGTTCAGGCAGCATCCAAAGTGCAGCGAAATCGACGTTTCGGGCAAAAGCCCTTCATCAGGATTTCATTCATTCCTGATGAAGGGCTTTTGCCCGAAACATCAATTTCGCTGCACTTTGGATGCTGCCTGAACTGCTGTGCTCTTCCAGCACCACTAATCCAGAATCTGGTTTCCAGCATCTGCAGTCATTGTTTTTACCTTCCAGGGAGCTTCCTGCAGATTACCATGAACAGCCCCACTCAGCTGAAAAAACAACAATCCTCCCTATCTACCAATAACTGGAGGAAGCATGTAGACTGGTAATATACTGTGGCTGAGAGATGTCAATGTCCAACACCAAGCATGGCTTGGCAACAGCACTATAGACTGAACTGCTCTATTCCTTCAGGAGATAGCTGCTAGACTGGGTCCACAGCAGGTGGTGAGAGAGTCAACAAGAGGGGAAAACATATTTGATCTCATCCTCATCAATCTACCTATTGCAGACATATCTGTTCATGACAGTATCAGTGAGAGTGACTAGTGCACAATCCTTGTGGAGACAGATTTCTGGCTTCACACATAATGTGGCACCAGTACTGTGCTAAATGGGATAGATCTCAAGACTACGTATACATGGGACGCTGTGGGTCATCAACAACAGGAGAATCATACTCCAACACAATCTGCTAGCTCATTACCATCAAACTAGGGTATCCATCTTGGTTTGATGAAGGGTGTAGGAGGGCATGCTAGGGCCAGCACCAGGCTTATTTAAAAATGTGGTGTCAACCTGATGATGCCACAAAACAGGACTGTGTGCGCTAAATAGCTTAAACAGCAAATGACAGACAAAGTTAAGTGATTCCATAACCAATTGGTCAAATCTAAGCTTGACAATTTAGTGAAAGTTAAAAAACTCACTGGAGAGGCTGCTCCACAAATATCACCATCCTCAATGATGGGCAAGCCCAACACATCAGTGCAAAAGACTGAAGCATGCGCAAAACTCTTCACCAGAAATTTTGGCCTCCTCTAGACATCTCCAATATTACAAACACCAGTCTTCAGTCAATTCAATTCACATTATATCAGGGATATATTCCAGGAATAGCATTCAACACGTGCTGCAGAATTTGCCACACAGTAGCCAAAATGTGACAGTACAACTACAATGTCCTATACACAAAAGCAGAACAAATCCAACTTGGTGCATTACTGCCCCACTGTCATCAGAGTTTTCAACAGATCTCTCAAATATTAAAGTTGATTTTTCTCTGCACTTTCTCTGTAGCTGTAACACTACATTCTGTATTCTGTTCTATTAGCCTGTTGTACTTATGAATGACATGCTTTGAGAGTTTGCAAAACAATACTTCGCACTGTATCTCAAACATGTAACAATAATAAATCAAATCAAAGAAAATGCTTACTTTATCATTTTCTATTTTTTTTTCAGCTAATGTAAAGCCTTCATTTGTGATTATCTCAGTCATCTTTGTTTGGGCTTAATTTCCCTATTGTACTCAAATATATCTTCAATGCATTTGTTCAATAATCCACATTAACTTACTGTACTTAATATGATTTGCACATGAGGCAATCTTTCAGATTTCTCAAACTTCCTCAATATCAACTTCAGGAATTCTAAAAATATGTCACAATGTTCTTCAAAAGGAGAAGGAATGTCTCCAGGAATTGTTGCTAGCCTATTAATTGGGAGACCCAAGTAATTTTCTGAGGAGCTGGTTTTGAATCTGCTGAGGCAATTGGATTTTGAATTTAATTTTTTAAAATCTGAATTTAAGAGTCTAATGATGACCGTGAAAGCATTGTTGATTGTCAGGAGAAACCCATTCAGTTCACGAATGTCCTTTGTGGAAGGAAACTACCATTGTCAACTAGTCTGGCCGATATGTGACTCAAGACCACAGCAATATGGTTTACTTCATACAGACCTCAGGCATTGCTAGGTGGGAAATAAATACTGGCCTAGCCAATGACACCACATCCTGTGAATGAATAAAAGAAGTCTTATTTCTTAAAGCGAAATGTGAGAAAACAGTAGAGGCTTGTTGTTACCTTTTCATCATTTGTTGAAAGGAATTTTTAAAAATGACATATTCATCATGTTTATATCTAAATGCAGGCAGACATTCTGGAATAACTTTATTTATACCACTCCCCCAGAAAGTGCAGATCTTGCATTGTACAATATTTACCATCTGCTGAGAAAATGTCTACTTCTCTCGCCACAGTGGCTACCAAACAGGCTGTGTAGTTCCAGCATTTTATATTATTTTGATAGTTGCTGTTAGGAATATTTTCAGCATTATGATAATGTAGCAGTGATTCTTTAGATGAGTATATTTGAGCTCTTTCACAAATGGGAACAGAATATTTGGAGTTGGAGTATTATTATTTTTGGAGAAATAGGAGTTGGTTTCTTCGTTTATAATTTCAGTTCCTTGAAAGGTTGTGATGGTTTGTGTGGAAGCCACTTAAGGCATGTCAGATTGCAGGAATGGACCACAGAATGCTTTGTTATTCTCAAATTCTCGGCAGAGTCTACACTTTCCAATGGGCATGTGTCTCACAGATGTTTAACTGATATGCTTGTTGTTGGAGAATGCACTCTGTGAGGGAATGCAACATCTTGAAGCCAGCAGTATAGTTGTGCTAGTTTGTGTGTGATAGCAAGGGGCCCTGTGATGGTGGGTAGGCCTGACACACAGGCTCAGCTCGTTGAGGACAGCAAGCACTGATCTGTTTCAACTGACTTGTGGATAGAGGAAATAAGGGAACAGTACACAAATCTAAGCCACTGTACAGCACTCTGGCCTTGTCTATTGCAACATACATCCCATGAAGAAGTAAATATTGTAAACTTCACCAAGTATAGTATGTTGCATGCCATACAGTCTGCTGTGAATGCTAGTCATAATGGTTGTCTTCAAAATTCTATCCACTCCTCTGTTGCTTGCCAGTCCACATCTCACTCCCCATTTCTTTAAAAACTTCAAAGTAGGCTTTGACTCTGGAGAATATTGTTGTCAGTACGTTTTGTTAGCAAACCATGTTTATTATGTTTTCATGGCTTCTTTACTCTATTTTTAATCAAGGTATTCTGTGTCTATGCCCTGCACTCTTATATGAGGCGACATTTTAAAAATATTTGTTGAAGATATGTGAGATTTTCTGGCTGGGCGAACATTTATTACAAAAACTTAATTGCCCTTGAGAATGTGGTGGTGAGTCACCTTCTTGACCACTCAGTCCTTATGGTTTAGGAACACCCAAGTGCATTTAGAGAGTGAGTTCCAGGATTTTGCCTCAGCATCTGTGACGCATTTCCAAGTCAGGATGTTGTGTGATTTGGAGGTGAACATGCAAGTCGTGGTGTTCCCATGGATCTTCTGCTCTTGACCTTCTAGGAGGTAGAAGTTAAGGGTTTGGAAGGTGCTGCCAAAATTGCCTTAATAAGTTACTGAAATGCAACTTGTAGATGAGACACATTAAGTTTTAATGCTGAAGGTTGTGAAATTAGGGTTGAACCCATCCAGGATATTGGAAGGTATTCCATTACTCTTCAGATTTGTAGATGATGAACAGACATTGAGTTAGTCTCCTAGCTTCTGATCTGATGTTATAGCCACCATATGTACATGATTTGTTGAGTTCAATTCTGGTCAATGGTAACCCCAGATTATTGATATTGGAAGATTCAGTAATGATGATGCCATTGAAGGTCAAGGGAGATTGTTATATTCTTTCTTGCTGAAGATGATCATTGCCTGGTATTTGCGTAGTGCAAATGACACCTATCACTTATTAGCTCAAGCCTAGATGTTTTCTAGATCTTGCTGTATTTGGACCATGGACCATCAGGATCTAAAAAGTGACAAATGGTGCTGAAATATTGTGTAAACATTAGTCAACATCTTTACTTCTGACCTTATTATGGAGGGAAGATGATAGATGAAGCAGCGGAAGATGGTTGGGCATTACTCTGAAGAAGGAGACAGTGAGGTCTGCAGATGCTGGAGATCAGAGTTGAGAGTGTGTTGCTGGAAAAGCACAGCAGGTCAGGCAGCATCCGAGGAGCAGGAAAATCAATGTTTCGGGCCAGAACCCTTCATCAGGAATGAGGCTCCAGTCCGAAACATTGATTTTCCTGCTTCTCAGATATTGCCTGACCTGCTGTGCTTTTCCAGCACCACAATCATTACCCTGAAGAACTCCTGCAATGACGGCCTGACTTTGAGATAATGATCTCCAAGAACCATAACAAAACCCCTTTGTGCTGAGGATGGCTCCAACCAGCAGAGAGTTTTCTCCTAACACAAAATTACTCAAGTTTCTTTTGGAATTCAGTTTTTCTGGCCAAAGTCACACATACAGCATTGATGTCACAGGCTGTCATTCTCACCTTGCCTCTAGAATTCAGCTGCTTTGGTTTGATCCAATGCTGTAATGATGTCAGGAGCCAAGTTATTCTAATGGAAACAGAACAGGGTATCAATCAGCAGGCAATTCTTTTGCAAGTGCAATTTGATAACGCTGCTGATGATCCTTCTATCATTTCCCTGATGCTTGAGTATGGACTAATGGGGCTGCAATTGGCCAGGTTGAGTTACTCCTGTTTAGTTTTTGTGCACAGAAGATACCTGGGTAATTTTCCATAGTGTCAGGAAGATGTCAGTGTTGAAAATTGATTAGATTTGTTTGGATAGAGGGCCAGCTAGTTCTGCATTATGAGTCTTCAGTACTATTACCGGAATGTTGCCAGGCCTTTGTTAAAACTGGTGCCTTCAGCTGTGTCTTGCTATCACATGGAATGAATTGAATTGGCTGAAGACCCACTTTTGTGATGCTGCACACCTCTGGATGAGGCCAAAACAGAGCAGACACTCAGCACTTCTGACTGAAGGTGGATGCGAGTGCTCCAGCCTTGTCTTTGACACAGATTTGCTGGGATGGCCTGGGATGGGTATACTTGTGGACACCCAGCATCCGATTAGTTGTGTAATTGTCCAAAATCATTTGGCAGCACTATGTCACTCCGACAAAGTTTTGACCTGATATATTAGTTGTGGGATCATTTAATCGCGCCTATTCTTAATCCCGTCTATTCCTGGCATCTTTAGTTCATCGTTATTCTAAAGCAAGACTCTCTCAGTTTCTTCTTTACTTTCCCTTTATTAACACACATAGACACTTGTTACTAAATGCAGCCCAGTACAGTGCCTTACTGCTGCTTCATTACATGCTTCTCCCTGACTAGGTAATTTGTTCTGTGGATATCAGAATACCAACATCAGTCACACAATCAACAATAATGTATTCATATCCCATTTTATGACAGTAATACGGAGGTATGCTTCTGAGGTTGCATTTATAAAGCAACTTCCATAATTTCAGTGTTTCATTAACAAAGTCATTTGAGGAGTCAAAGCACAGTTCTAGGGAAGGAATTTGCTCGGGGAAACTGCTGGCTGGATAGCTTTGGAATACGAGAGAATGAGGACCACAGAGGCTGGAGATCAGAGTCGAAAATGTGGCACTGGAAAAGCATAGCATGTCTGAAGCAGGCAGCATCCGAGGAACAGGAGAGTCAATGTTTCAGGCATAAGTACTTCATCAGGAATGTGGAGGGGGAGGGGGGGTACAAGGGGGCTGAGAGATAAATAAGAGGGGGTGGGCTGGGGAGAAAGTATCTAGGAAGGAGATAGGTAGATGAAGGTGGGAGGGTGATGATGATAGGTCAGAGCGGATAGGTGGGAAGGAAGATGGACAGGTAGGACAGTTCAAGAGGGCGGTTCCAAATTGGGGGGTTGTATTGGGGATAAGGTGGGAGGAGAGGAGATGAAGAATCTGGTAAAGTCCACATTGGTCCTGTGTTGTTGGAGGGTCCCTAGGCAGAAGATGAAGTGTTATTCCTCTAGTTGTTGGGTGGCAAGGATTTAGCAAAGGAGGAGGCCCAGGACTTGCATGTCCTTGTTGGAGTGGGAGGGGGAGTTGAAGTGGAGTTGTTTAGTGCATGTGCCCTGGACATGTTCTCTGAAATGTTCCACAAGTTAGCATCCTATCTCCACAATGTAGAGGAGACAATATCGAGAGTAATGGACACAGTAGATGAGGTGGGTGGATGTGCAGGAAAACCTCTACCAGATGTGGAAGGATCTTTTGGGGCCTTGAGATGAGAGGGGAAAGTGTGGGCACAAGTTTTACACCTCTTGTGGTGGTAAGAGAAGGCCAGTGGAGGATGATGCATTGTAGCCAGAGATCGGTGGGTTAGTAGGTGAGGACCGGGGAGGGGCTGTGGGGGGTTCTATCATTGTGGGTGGGGAGAGGTGGGGTTCAAGGGTAGAGATGCAGGAAGTGGAGGAGATGCACTGGAGGGCATTGTTGAGGGGAAATTGTGGTCCTTGAAGTAGGAGGCCATTTGGGATGTTCTGGAGTGGAATTGCTCCTCCTGGGAGTAGATGCCGAGGAGGTGGAGGAATTGGGAATAAGGGATAACATTTTTAGGGAGGGGGGTGGGTGGGTGGGTGGGCGTGGAGGTGGGAGAAGGTGTGTTCCAGGTGGCTGTCAGAGTCGGTGGGTTTGAGTCAGTCAACAGAAATGGAAATAGAGAGGTCTAGGAAGGAGAGGGGGTTGTCCGAGATGGTCCAGATGAACTTGAGTTCAGGTTAGAAAGTGTTCGTGAAGTTGATGAACTGTTCAACCTCCTCATGGGAGCACGAGATGGTGCCAATATAGCCATCAATGTAGCAGAGGGAGATGTGGGAAATGGTTCAGGTGTAACTGTGGAAGATGAACTGTTCCATGTACCCGACGAAGAGGCAGGCATAGCTAAGGCCCATGTGGGAGCTTTGGAATATGGCTGGGTTCAGCTGGAAATAACTAAATTTGACATAATGGATTGATCTTGAAGAATAAATTTGAATCTTGCTAGCTTAGCCAGTGACACCCTCATCCAATGA
Source organism: Hemiscyllium ocellatum (assembly GCF_020745735.1). Taxonomy (NCBI): domain Eukaryota; kingdom Metazoa; phylum Chordata; class Chondrichthyes; order Orectolobiformes; family Hemiscylliidae; genus Hemiscyllium; species Hemiscyllium ocellatum. The sequence goes on from NC_083402.1 coordinate 52,427,947, forward strand.
ATGAATAAAAACAGTTTATCATGTTGAGTTGAAAACCCAATGTTGATAATTATAACTGGAGGATCCCTGTTGCATCAGATTAAGAAAACAAGCAATATAGTCTATGGAATTTATGAAGAGTGGTGATAGAGCAGATAATTCTTCCAACTCAATAATACTAGGAGGTTACATTGACTTTTTTCATGGAACCATTCTACTTTATCAAGATCTCCTCACCCTTCCAATTATCAGATAATAGGTCCTCTATGAGTTCCAGGTATTCTGCCCCTGCAGAGTGCTCACACTATTTCGGATTCAAAAAGCCCACACTCATTGGTACTCTGCTTCTCTGCCAATTACTCCAGAAGATGGAATCATCAAATCCCAAACAAAGTTGCTGGATTTATTTGCAGAAATGAAAGAAGGTAGGGCAGACAATCTAATGTACAATGGCAGCACTCAATAACCTTTTATTTGATGTTACACTCAGCCTAAGCTTTAGTGAATAAGCCTCTTTACCAGTATAATATAAACAGAAATTTAACTCCAAGGTGCAAAGTGGCAGGATGCTAACATGGTAGCTTCAGAATGAAACTAACTGATACTAACTGCTGGAGATAGTAACTGCCCAACAGTCTGCCATAACAGGTGTCCACTGACAGTCAGCTACATTGAGGCGATGTATGTCAGTCTGTGTGTGGGAAGGGAATTGTGAAGGTTGATGGAGTGGAGGACCTCAACCAGCTGGAGCCTAGACATTTCATCTGGGGCCTGAAGAGGCACTTCTGTTTCTTCTATAACTGTGTTTATTTATTTCCATAACACAAATCACCAGAGCCTAGCAACAACTTCCTCATTTGCTGAGTTTAAGGTGATTAGTCTGCCACTTCGTCCGTATAGAGGATACTCCCTGGTACTGTGCAATTTAGTTGTATTTCTTTATAAGTGTATAAGGGGTTTGTACTCATTGGCAGTTTTCGGTGAGCATGGCATTCACTTGATCTAGTTCATTTTGTGTAGGTTTGCGTGGATAATGGTATACTCAATGCAAATTTAAAGTCAGGTTTGACCCATTGGTAAATGGGCGAATTTACTACACAACAGGAATGGACTGGCAAATAGAGTCCCTTCCAATCTACCCCTTTTGTATCAGAGAGAGAGGCAGCTCAAATTAATCCTGACTGCTCTCTAGCATTAGCTTAAAGCTTGTATTTAGTTAAACCCACTGCCTGATTTGCATAGTCTGATTAGAATGATTTATTTAAATATTGAATTGCATATAATTTATAGAAGATAAAACCCAAAATAAACCATAATCAAGTTACAGACTTGAATATAACAGTATAATACTTTCTCTGACAGCCACATTCATAAATTAAATGATCTTCAGTTCGATATTGTTTACAATCCGTAATAATGGTTTCCTGCCTGAATTAATATATATTAAAACTTTGGACAAAGACTACTTCTGCCAAAATGTGTCACCATCATAGAAATAAAAAAAAATTTAAAAAGGAGTATGAGTAAATTATTCAGCTTCTCAAGACTACTCTCTCTTTCAATAAAATCATGTCTTACTTGGACACATGTCCACTTTCCTGCCCTTCCATTATCTTTGATGTGGAGATGCTGGTATAGGACTGGGGTAGACAAAGTTAAAAATCACACAGCACCAGGCTATCATCCAACAGGTTTATTTGGAAGGAGAAGCTTTCAAAGCACTACTCCTTCATCAGGTAGCTAGCAGAGCAGGATCATAGGACACAGAATTTATAGTAAAAGATCAAAGTGTCCTACAAACCTGTTCAATAGCTGTGTGATTTTTAACATTATCCTTGATGTAGCTGTAGATCAAAAGTCTGCCTAATACAAGTTTGAATATATTCACCCAGCCTTCAATCCCCGGGAGAAAGAATTCCAAAAGTCAACCACACTCAGAAGAAAATCCTCCTCATCTCCAGCTTAATGAGAGACTTATGGGCGGCACGGCAGCACAGTGGTTAGCACTGCTGACTCACAGTGCCAGAGACCCGGGTTCAATTCCTGCCTCAGGCGACTGACTGTGTGGAGTTTGCACGTTCTCCCCATCTCTGTGTAGGTGTGCTCCGGTTTCCTCCCACTGTCCAAAGATGTGCAGGTCAGGTGAATTGGCCATGCTAAATTGCCTGTAGTGTTAAGCAAGGGGTAAATGTAGGGGTATGGGGTGGGTGGCGGGTCGGTGTGGACTTGTTGGGCCGAAGGGCCTGTTTCCACACTGTAAGTAATCTAATCCTCATTTGGAAACATGCTTCTAGTTTCTTTGATGAGGAGACATATTCTGTCAGCATCTATTCATCAAGCCTCCTCAGAATCTAATAACATCTATAAACGTATAGTTAAGCCATTTAGGATTCAAGAAGTATGGTGCGAAAGTGGAAATGTGCTATTGAGATATGGGTGTAATGAATAATGGAGCAAACTCAAAGGGCTGAATGGCTGACTCATGCTCCTAGATTCTATCACATCATCTCTTCATTTTTCTGAATTATAATGAGTATCAACCTGACCTGCTCAACCTTTTCTCATTAAACACAACTCCTTTACCTCAGGATCAAGCCTAATGAACCTTTCCTGAACTGCTTCCAATACAAGTAAATACAATGTAAGCATGGGCGTATCTCAGTTATCTCAGTTGGCTGGACACTTAGCAATCAATGCAGAAAGATACTAATGCAGAGGTTCAGTTCCTACATTACTGAGATCATCATGAAAGTGCCATCTTCTCAACCTTACCCCTTACCTGAGGTATGGCAATACTCAGCATAAAACTGCTAGCCATTGTCCGTCTCTTCTCTCTCTGTCTCTGTCTCCGATGCAAGAGCAGCAATGGTGCCTTTAAGTTTCTTTCCATCTTTTGATTCTATTCATGCTGTGCCTGAGGGCAGTCCTTGAATTATGTTTTATCATGAGCATTTTTCTTGATAAATTTTATCAGTGGTGGTTTGCCAATGTGTTCCACTTTTAGAAGCAGTGCAATTCAGTGCGTTGCAAGTTTGTCACAGCCGAATGGATATTGAACCCACAAGTAATGGTATTATGTTGAAGTGCTTGCCAAATGAGTTAACCAGCCTCCTTCCTCATGGAATAATGAGATTAAAACTGTATACAGTATCCTGGTGAACTCTCACCAATGCACGATATAATTGTAGAAAGAATTGCATACTTTTTCTCATCCATCCTCCTTGCAGCAAAGGACAATATTCAATTTAGCTTGATAATAAAATATTACATTAAATGGCAACCTTTTTAATACATGCAATAGTTCATACAAATGCATCTGCATATCAACATTCTACAAATTTTTTTTCATTTAACTAGCATTCTGTCCACTCACAGAACCCATCCTATCTTTATACCTTTCCAAAATATCTTTGAACTGAGGGACAGTCTATGACAACCCCTTTGCAGTCTTTTTGTCCAGAACTTTTACCAAAAACTGTTAGGATCCAAAAAGCATGCCTCCCACCCCTGAATGAATTTACCTGGAACAGCTCACTAATAAGCTGCCTGGAACTGGGTTTCTTGTTCAAATAGGCTATTGATGTCATCTTCGAATTGCCAGCCCAATTGGAGGACAATGGCTACTTACTGAGACATACAGATATTCTGCAGCAACCTCCAGATATAACTAACAAATTTATTTTAGATATGGAGCTGGAGCTGAAACCCATCTAACCAGATTATTTGAATCACAAGTACTGCCCACCCTGTGGCACTCAGGTTGTCATTCTTGTATCACTGCTCTGCATTGTTGCCTTTCTCACTGACTTTCTTTCTCCACCCCAACATCAACTGCAACCACCATCCCATATTGGTTTGCAGCCCTCCCTGTAACCCTAGCTATAATATTTACCAGGAATTTGGTCCCAGGGCAGTTCAAATGAAGCATGTCCCAAAGCTACAACTTCCTTTCCCCCCTTCACTGGTGCCAGTGCCCATTTACCCAGACCACACTTTGAATTGTACATTTCACTCTTCAATCACATTTACCCTATGAAATTTTAAAATTAAAAAAAGGTTGGTTAATAATCAAGTAATCTTATTATATTTGTCCATCTGCTTTTTAATTTATCCTCCACTTGTTCATAAACTCTTAGCAAAACCACCTTTTTTCGACCTAGGTTGATGACAATCATTAGCATGACAATCATCATTCATAACATGTGGATCCATCCCCTGCCCATTCAAAATTTCTACCCAGCCCAAGGAGATGTCCTTAACCCTTGCACAGAGGAGGTTATATAACCTTTGGGACTAACAAACCTGGAATCAAAAAAATTCAATGTGGTGCAGTTATCTCATCCTGCTTGCAATCTTTTCAATCATATGGACTACAAGCCCTCAAATCTGTTGGAGAAGCGCAAGGCCTGAGGCTCTTCTTGTGCTATCTTCATGAGCCCCAAACCTGCCTCTTCCTAACCAGGGATGAAGTCTGAGGAGATAACCTAAAAAATGTGAGTGTCCTGGAACAAACTTTTCATGTAACATCTCTCTCGCAGCTGCATTGCAGAGTCCACAAGTTCAGAATCTAATTTGTCACCTCTGTGCTGATGTTCCTTGAGCTCCAGACATTTACTTCAGGGGAGGTTGCTTATATCTAACAGCTCTTATATACTACATCTTCAGCACATACACTAGCCAAACAGCTTTATTGCATTTTATTAAGCTAATTAGGATTTCAAGCTTTTAAGTATCATTCAATGATTATTATTTGTATTTAAGTAGTTTGACTGGTTGCAATATAAACTTAATTTAGTACTTTTATCTTCCATACTTGTTTATACTACTGTTTCAGTTTTGAGAAAAGAAAATCTCAAATCACCGACCTGGTCTCTGCCTATCAGGTCTTGCTGTCTCAGTTTCTTGGACTACTTTGTTTTGTAAAGACTAAAATAGTAGCTCATCCCTTGCTCTGCTAGATCCCCTCATTATTCAAATTCCCAAATTCAGTACTCTGTTAAAATCATATGTTGTCAAGCTGACCTCTGTGCCACTTTACCAGACTTGCTCAGATTTAGTCTGAAATTTGGAATAAGTGCAATATTACCTATACATATTCATGTTCAAAGTTAATTCTGCGTCCTTGTCTTTATATAATGACAACAGTATAGAATTTGTCACAAATATCCTTAACGTTTTCGAAGCAGTTGTGTTGCTATTAATATCAAGTGCTTGTTGTTCTTTAGGAGAGTACACAGATGTCATACTATAGGCAAGATTGGCTAAGAGGCCAAAACCGCCAAGCTCAACTGTAGCTCATTTTATCAAATAATGATCTAGACCAGAATTCTGCTTGAACAATTAAACAACAAAAGGCATATCAAAAAGCTTTAAGAATATGTTTAGGAATTTTATTTTAACATAATGTTTATGCATTTCACTGCATTGGCAGCGGTTTGGCCTTGATAGCTATGTTTGGACCACTTTTATAGTGTGTATTAAAACACAGTTGCTCCTTTTCACAGTGGGATGTCTCAAATTGCATTTTCTCTAGAACTAGGGGTCAATGGTTACAGTAAGGAGTTGTCCATTTAAAACAGAGACGAGAATTTTTTTCTCTCTGAAACATCCTGAAACTTCAAATCTTTCTTCCTCAAACGTTGGTAGAAGCAGAGTCTTTGAATATTTTTGAGGTAGATAGGTTCTTAGTAAGCAGAGTATGAAATGTTATCTAAGATACACAGGAATGTGGAGTAATCAGATTATCCATGATTTTCTTGAATTGTCGAGCAGGTTCAAGGGCAGAATGGCTAACTCCTACTCCGAATTTGTACATTCGTAAACACTGAACACGTCTGTATACCATGTCATAGAGTCATAGAGATGTACAGCATGGAAACAGACCCTTCGGTCCAACCTATTCATGCCAACCAGATATCCCAACCCAATCTAGTCCCACCTGCCAGCACCCGGCCCATATCCCTCCAAACCCTTCCTATTCATATACCCATCCAAATGCCTCTTAAATGTTGCAATTGTACCAGCCTCCACCACTTCCTCTGGCAGCTCATTTCATACACATACCACCCTCTGTGTGAAAACATTGAACTGTAGGTTTCTTTTATATTTTTGCCCTCTCACCCAAAACCTACGTCCTCTAGTTCTGGACTCCCTAACCCCAGAGAAAAGACTTTGTCTATTTACCCCATCCATGCCCCTCATAATTTGGCAAATCTCTATAAGCCTCCGAAGCTCCAGGGAAAACAGTCCAAGTCTGTTCAGCCTCTCCCTTTATCTCAAATCCTCCAACTCTGGCAATACCTTGTAAATCTTTTCTGAACACTTCCAAGTTTCACAACATCTTTCCGATAGGAAGGAGATCAGAATTGCACACAATATTCCAACAGTGGCCTAACCAATGGCCTGTACAGCCGCAACATGACCTCACAACTTCTGTACTCAATACTCTGACCAATAAAGGAAAACAGACCAAATGCCTTCTTCACTATCCTATCTACCTGCAACTCCACTTTCAATGAGTTATGGGCATGCACTCCAAGGTCTCTTTGTTCAGCAACGCTCCGTAGGACCTTACCGTTAAGTGTATAAGTCCTACTAAGATTTGCTTTCCCTAAATGCAGCACCTCGCATTTATCTGAATTAAACTCCATCTGCCACTTCTCAACCCATTGGTCCATCTGTGCCTGTTGTAATCTGAATCAAGCCTCTTCACTGTCCACTACACCTTTAATTTTGGTGTCATCTGCAAACTTACTAGCTGTACCTCTTATGCTCGCATCCAATCCATTTATGTAAATGACAAAACGTAGAGGACCCAGCACCGATCCGTGTGGCACTCCACTGGTCACAGGCCTCCAGTCTGAAAAACAACCCTCCACCACCACCCTCTGTCTTGTAGATGCCACTTAGAGTTTATTTAGCATCTGCATTGCTTGTTAACTGCAAGGCCAAGTGCATTAGGCTGGAGTGGTCTTGTAGCTCAGTGGCCATGTCCCTTACTCTGAGCCAAGAGAACCACATTCAAACCCCACCTGTTCCAAAGAAGTGTAATGAGATCTCTGAATCGTTTGATTAAAAGTGTCTATGAAATAAACTGTCATCAAAATAGTTGATTCTGTATGACTCAGTGGTTAGCTATTATTGGGAAGATTCCTTCCATCCTTTGTACTAACAAATAGGAAATTAGTTAGTTTAAATTATTAAATAATTCATCCTGTGAAATAAAAAGATTTTTAATGGCAACATGGATGTAAGCCCAGTAGAAAGAAGCCAAATGATGGATATGGATTCACTGGGTTTTATGGCAGTTTACAACATAAAAATAGTCCATTTAGCAAAACCAGCCTGAATCAGCCTTTAATGTTTTGTTAAATACAAAATCTGATAGTATGACCTACAAAATAGTCTCTTTAATCTGGAATGTTTGGGACCAAGGCATTTTTGTTTGGATTTGCAATTCTGTTTTCCAGAATAATGTTACTAAGCTTAACTAAATACACCGGAAACATAAAATAGTGACAAAACAGTACACACCAAAATACAAATTGTTGTCCTCTTTGCCAATAAATTTAAATTATCTGTGTTTCCAAACTGCTGCATGTCATGACATTATGCAACACATTGATCAGTGAGTTTGTGCACAGAGATTAGCAATTGTAACTCAGAACAACTGAGCGCAGGAAAAACTAGGAAATTGGATGTCAGAGTCAGGAAAGTGAGGGGCGGCTTTAAATTTTTCTATGTTTCAGCTCCTGCCTGCTGGTTGTACAACTTTTTATCCCAGATTAGCAACTCTGAATTGCAGGTACTGCCAACTATATGAGAAGGTTGTGAGAAATTGTTAAAAATCACAACCCCAGGTTATAGTCCAACAGGTTTATTTGGAAGCACTAGCTTTCGAAGCACTGCTCCCTCATCAGGTGGTTGAGAGAGAGAGAGAGAAAAGATTGGTTGTTTTCCTTGGAAAGAATGAGAGGAAATTTAACAGAGATTTAGAAAGTTATGATAGTCTGAGATTTGACAGATAAATACAAATTCTTCCCATTAGCTGATTGTACAAGGAGTAGAGAATAGAAACTTTGGGCATGAGATGCAGGGAGAATGTAAGAAAGAACTCTTTCACACAGCAGCTACTTGGGATCTGGGATGGTAGATCAATCATTGATCTTAAAAGGAAATTTCTTAGGCACATGTAGGGAACTTGTAGGGCTACAGGGACCAAACAGGTGTTGTTCTTACTAGGTTGCTCCATGGGTAGCTGGCATGGACTTAATGGGCCAAATGGCCTCTTCCCATGCTGGAAATTACTTTAGGATTCTAGAAACATGCACATATGCATTGTTTGGTTGGAAGGTGTAGGACTGTAAGTGCGAAAGGAGAGGGGCCAATAACTGCAAGTGATTTATTGTGTGTGAATGCTTATCCTACAATTAGTAATAAAGTAAGAATTGGTTAGGATAATCAAAATGTCAAATAAGTTTTGACAGAGATGTGAAATCACAATGAAAGATGTCACTTGTCGGTTGGTTGAAATTGACTAAGATGAACCAGAGTGTGAATTTGAGCTCAAAATGTGTTGCTGGAAAAGCGCAGCAGGTCAGGCAGCATCCAAGAAGCAGGAGGGTCGACGTTTCGGGTATGAGCCCAGAAGGGCTCATGCCCGAAACATCGATTCTCCTGCTCCTTGGATGCTGCCTAACCTGCTGCGCTTTTCCAGCAACACATTTTCAGCTCTGATCTCCAGCATCTGCAGTCCTCACTTTCTCCCAGAGTGTGAATTTGTAAAGTAAATTTTTCAAGTTTTCATATTCAGTTTAAGATTGCATAATGTCCAACTGAAAATTTAAAAAAAGCAATTACAAATGTTTGAAGACACGATTGGCAAAAGTGAAATTAGAAAATGACTTAAAAGATAAGGTCTTAGAAAAGCAGTGGCAGACATTTAAAGAGATATTTCATCATCCTCAACAAGGACTGGCAGCTTAATGTTCCAGGATACATAACTATAGGAAGGACAAAAGGGGAGGCAAGAGAGGAGGGGGAGTGGCGTTCTTGATAAGGGATAGCATTACAGCAGTACTGAGTGAGGATATTCCAGGAAATACATCCAGGGAAGTTATTTGGGTGGAACTGAGAAATAAGAAAGGGATAATCACCTTATTGGGATTGTATTATAGACCCCCCAATAGTCAGAGGGAAATTGAGAAACAAACTTGTAAGGAGATCTCAGCTATCTGTAAGAATAATAGGGTGGTTATGGTCAGGGATTTTAACTTCCCAGACATAGACTGGGACTGCCATAGTGTTAAGGGTTCAGATGGAGAGGAATTTCTTAAGTGTGTACAAGAAAATGTTCTGATTCAGTATGTGGATGTACCTATTAGAGAAGGTGCAAAACTTGACCTACCCTTGGGAAATAAGGCAGGGCAGGTGACTGAGATATCAGTGGGGGAGCACTTTGGGGCCAGCGACCATAATTCTACTAGTGTTAAAATAGTGATGAAAAAGGATAGGCCAGATCTAAAAGTTGAAGTTCTAAATTGGAGAAAGGCCAATTTTGACAGTATTAGGCAAGAACTTTCAAAAGCTGATTGGGGGCAGATGTTCACAGGTAAAGGGACAGCTGGAAAATGGGAAGCCTTCAGAAATGAGATAATGAGAATCCAGAGAAAGTATATTCCTGTTAGGGTGAAAGGAAAGGCTGGTAGGTACAGGGAATGCTGGATGACTAAAGAAATTGAAAGTTTGGTTAAGAAAAAGAAGGAAGCATATGTCAGGTATAGACAGGATAGATCAAGCGAATCCTTAGAAGAGTACAAAGGTGGTAGGAGTATATTTAAGAGGGAAATCAGGAGGGCAAAAAGGGGACATGAGATAACTTTGACAAATAGAGTTAAGGAGAATCCAAAAGGTTTTTACAAATACATTAAGGACAAAAGGGTAACTAGGGAGAGAATAGGGCACCTCAAAGATCAGCAAGGCGGACTTTTTGTCAAACCATAGGAGATGGGAGAGATACTAAATGAGTATTTTGCATCAGTGTTTACTGTGGAAAAACACATGGAAGGCATAGAATGTAGGGAAATAGATGGTGACATCTTGAAAAATGTCCATATTACAGAGGAGGAAGTGCTGGATGTCTTGAAATGCATAAAATGTATAAATTCCCAGGACCAAATCAGCTGTATCCTAGAACTCTGTGAGAAGCTAGAGGAGTGATTACTGGGCCACTTACTGAGATTTGTATTATTTATAGTCACTGGTGAGGTGCCAGAAGACTGGATGTTGGCAAATGTGGTGCCACTGTTTAAGAAAGGTGGTAAGGACAAGCCAGGGATCTATAGACCAGTGAGCCTGATGTCGGTGGTGGGCAAGTTGTTGGAGGGAATCCTGAGGGACTGGATGTACATGTACTTGGAAAGTCAACAGTTGGGACAGTCAACATGGCTTTGTGCGTGGGAAATCATGTCTCACAAACTTGATTGAGTTTTTTGAAGAAGTAACAAAAAGGATTGATGAGGGCAGAGTGGTAGATGTGAACTATATGGACTTCAGTAAGGCGTTCGACAAGGTTCCCCATGGGAGACTGGTGAGCGAGGTTAGATCTCATGGAATACAGGGAGAACTCGCCATCTGGATACAGAACTGGCTCAAAGGTAGAAGACAGAGGGTGGTGGTGGTGATGGAGGGTTCTTTTTCAGACAGGAGGCCTCTGACCAGTGGAGTGCCACAAGGATCGGTGCTGGGTCCACTACTTTTCATCCTTTATATAAATGATTTGGATGTGAGCATAAGAGGTATGGTTAGTAAGTTTGCTGATGACACCAAAATTGGAGGTGTATTGGACAGCGAAGAAGGTTACCTCAGATTTCAACAGGATCTTGATCAGATGGGCCAGTGGGCTGAGAAGTGGCAGATGGAGTTTAATTTTGATAAATGTGAGGTGCTGCATTTTGGGAAAGCATATCTTAGCAGGACTTATTCACATAATGATAAGGTCCTAGGGAGTGTTGCTGAACAAAGAGACCTTGGATTGCGGATTCATAGCTCCTTGAAAGTGGAGTCGCAGGTAGATAGGATAGTGAAGAAGACGTTTGGTATGCTTTCCTTTATTGGTCAGAGTATTGAGTACAGGAGTTGGGAGGCCATGTTGCGGCTGTACAGGACATTGGTTAGGCCACTGTTGGAATATTGCATGCAATTCTGGTCTCCTTCCTATCAGAAAGATATTGTGAAACATGAAAGGGTTCAGAAAAGATTTACAAGGATGCTGCCAGGGTTGGAGAATTTGAGCTATGGGGAGAGGTTGATCAGGCTGAGGCTGTTTTCCCTGGAGTGTTGGAGGCTGAGAGGTGACCTTATAGAGGTTTATAAAATCATGGGGGGCATGGATAGGATAAATAGACAAAGTATTTTCCCTGGGGTGGGAGAGTCCAGAGGGGCATAGGTTTAGGGTGAGAGGGGAAAGATATAAAACAGACCTAAGGGGCAATATTTTCATGCAGAGGATTGTACGTGTACGGAATGAGCTGCCAGAGGAAGTGGTAGAGGCTAGTACAATTTAAAAGGCATGTGGATGGGTATATGAATAGGAAAGGTTTGGTGGGAAATGGGCCGGGTGCTGGCAGGTGGGACTAGATTGGGTTGTGATATCTGGTCGGCATAGATGAGTTGGACTAAAGGGTCTGTTTCCGTGCTGTACATCTCTATACTGTATGTCTCTAAAGATATGGAAAAGAAAGATGCTGTGAGATGTAGGTGCCATCTTCAGCTAGCTAAAGTAAAGAATGGTATCAAATTGAAATCAAAGATTTTTAATGCTGCAAAGATTGGTGATAGGGCAGAAATTTGGGAGAGTTTTAGAAATCAGCTAAGGAGGTTTAAAAATAACGATGAGTGCAAAAAGGTGTAAGAGACAAAACTAGCAAGAAACATAAAAACAAACAGTAAAAACACCTGCGATTGCATAAAATGGAAAAGTCTAATATCTGTCATTCAGAAAATATTAAAATCCAATGTTACAGATATAGTCAGGCATAATCATAATACTTTCAAGCACAGTCAACATGGCTTTGCGATTGAGGAATTGTGTTTGACAAATGTATTAAAATCTTTTGAGGATGTATCAAGTAAGATGGATAAAGTGGTCTCATTAGATGTAGTGCATCTGGCTTTCCACAAGGCATTTGATGAGTTGTGATATGAAAAATGAGACCATGTGATATTGAGGTGGTTCAAAGGATTTTTTTTAACTAAAGAGAAACAGACCTGGAATAAATGTACAATTTTCTGGTAGGCAAACTCTGAGGAGTGGAATACTATGGAGATCAGTAATATGATCTTGATTGTTTATGCTTTATATCAGTGCCTTGATAAAAGGTGATGACTAAAATACTCAACTTTGCTAATGGTACAAAGATATGGAGTATAATCTTCTGTACTCGAAGGTGACAAGCTTGAAAGTTGGAAAGCCACTTAATTAGGAAGGTTGGCCGTGTACCTAAACCTCACTCCCTTCCTGCTTTACCAGAATTAGGTTTTAAATGGGAAGGCTCATGCTTTATCTTCTAGCCCTAATGACAACCGAGGTCCTTAAATGGCCAATCAGAGGCCACCCTTCTACACTGAAGATGTATTTAAACCCAGTTCTTCTTGAGTTTCTTGCACTAACAGTTGAATGCTGCTCGTGCAGATTATATGCACGCATACAATAAAATTGTGTTCTAAATGCCATAGTTGCACAGCTATCAGTTGAGATAATCTAATCCTGTTGATGTCAGCGCAAAGTAGATCAAAGCTCTTTTTCTGGAGTGGGAGTCAATAATACATTTATTTGCTGGTATGCACAAATAAAGTCTAGCATAATAGCACATTTTTTCCTTTGATTAACATTTTGTTCTTCCCTTACACTCTGTGTTTTGTATAGATTTGCATATTAATGGCCTCTGCTAAACATAAGTACAGTAGCCATCATCACAGTGAGCTGCTTTCGCATTAGAGAAAGACAACTGATGGTGGTTTAACATGAGGGTTGGCACACCTGAGGTGAGGGACAAAGTTAAGAAGATGGGACCTTCATGGTAACCTCAGCCAGTACAGGAATTGTACCTGTACTGGTAGCTTCACTCTATATTAGAGACCAATTGTTCTGCCAATTGAGCTAACCAAATATTTTGGTTGAAAGCAAAAAACAAAATTGCTGAAGAAACTCGGTGGGTTTGGCAGCATCTGTGGAGCAAAAGCATTACTCAAATGTTGACTGGGAAAACCTGAATAAGAGAAGCTATAGATATGGTTGCAAGAGCAACAGTGCCTCTGTGAAGAGCTTTGGTATATTTTTCTATATTAAAGCTGCAATACAAGTGTTGTTGTCATATTTACAGTCAAAATCCAGTATTACTTCATCGGAGAATTAATAGTCGGAATCTTATGGTGGAGAGAATGACATGAGCTAAGGTTAGTTTTGCAAGAGGTCCGGCAAGATGTGTCTTGACATCAGGAGCGACCATTGCATCCTTTATGCAACTGCCTGGTGTCAAGGCAACATTCAGGTGAGGGTTGTCCCTTTCTTATTCAATGGACAAATGTTATAATTCATTAATTCCTGTGCAGGACTTTTCCTTGACAAAGGAATTAGACTTGTATTTTTGGCCAAGTGAGTTCTTCAATTGTTAAGAATAATGCTTTATGTTGTGCCAAGATTGACTACTGGAAGTGACTGGCTTGCTCCTCCTGGGACCTATAAAAAGTAACAACAATAAATGTATGCCCATAGTTAGTCATCAATTTCCTGAATCTCCCAATGAGCAGCAATCACTATCAGAATATTTTATTATGAGATGACATAGAAACATAGAAAATAAAGCCAGAGTAGGCCTGCAAATATGCTCTGCCATTCGCTAGGATCATAGCTGATCATCCAACCCAGTATCCTGTTCCTGATTTCTTCCCATATCTCTTGATACATTCACCCTAAGAACTATATCTAACTCCATGTTGAAAACATTCAATGTTTTGGCCTCAATCAGCTTCTGTGACAGAGAAATCCATAGGCTCACCACTCTCTGAGTTACGAAATTCCTCCTCATCTCATGATTGTGCTCTGCAGTTCTAATTGAGAATTCTGAAGCCAGTCTGTTCAGAAATACCATTCGATTGTCAACTGGAGTCAGAAGGGTTCATGTGGGAAGCTTAGGCAAGGGAGGGAATGGGTGGACTTCAGTAGAGAGTTGGGGTGGTGGCTATATTGCATGAGTCATGTTAAGTTGAACACGGTTCTAATCACTTTAGCATTTCCTGGATTTCCAAGGTGTCTCAACATATATTTTTAGTGGTACCGAAGATTGGATGTTCTGCATAGCTCCCACTACACAGACATTAGATGGTAGCTGCACCAATTGAAGTATGAAATTCTAATTGCACAAGGCAGTCTTTAATGTAAAAACATCCCAAGGCACTTCAGAGAAAAACAATCAGATGAAAATAGACTTTGAACCACATATTGTTATTACAAGCTTGATCAAAGAGGCTTGATTAAAAAGGTCTTAAGTAAGAAGAGAGAAGTAGACAGTTCAGGGGGTAGCTTTGGAACATGAGCACTGGAAAACTAAAGTATGAGCCTCTAAACATGAGGCAAAGGGAGGAGAAAGCCAGAATTAGAGGAACCAAGATTGCAATGGGTTTGGAGAGTTAAAATAGGTTACAGATGGGGGAACATAAAGGTTCATTGTGTAAGGCCTAAAGGTGATTTAAACATGAGGACAAAATTTAGGAGTGTTGGGAATTTAGGAACAATATTGGACAGTGTGAATAGGAGTAGAGGGTGAACAGGACTTGATATGAGATAGAATCCATCTAGCAAAGTTTTAGATAAACTGTTTATGTAAAAGCATAATTACAGGCTAGATAGTAGAGCAATAGAACAATGAATCTGAAGTTTGCAAAGTAGATATGAGAACTTTGCACTAGGTTGTTCAGCAGGTGAAGAGCTGGTGGTGTTACAGAGGTGGAATTTAAAAATCTTTATAATGGAGAGGATGTGATGTTAGAACTTTAGCCCAGCATGAAGTAGGACCTAAAAAATACTAATAATGTGGTCCAACCTGAGAAAATGACCAGCAAGCACAATGGAATCAGGACCAAGAATGTAAAGTGTATTTGTAAAGTATAAAGTGATGCTCCTCCTTTCAGAGTTGGTGATCTTGGTGGCATACCCAAGCCTTTTACCATCCTACCTCGACCAGAATTAAGTTCTGGGTGGGAAGATCAATTATTGACCTTCCTGTACATAAATTTAGACACGTTCAGCAGGCAAGACCCCAATGAGAACCAGGTGTAGGCCATTCAGCTCCATAACCAAGTTGTAATATTCTATTAGAGCCAGGAGATTTTCTTTGAAGGGGAAGCAATACATTACACAGAACATAGAACGTAGAATAGGCCCTGCAGCCCGCAAAGTTGTGCCGATCTGTGAACTATTCTCAGCTTGTCCCCCTACACTATCCTATCATCATCCATGTGCTTATCCAAGGATTGTTATCTCCCCAATGTGGCTGAGTTTTATTCAAATACCAGCTATCCTGAGGGAAACTTCGGAGGGAACCAGCTACTAGTCTTTTGCCCCTATATCAAGGTCGGACAATCGATTTGCACGTCAGGACCACTAGACATTCCTCTGGCTTCGCCGTGCCCAGGCATAGTTCACCATCTTTGGGTTGTGTTCATGGAAACTGCACCCAATGTCTCAGACAATGCTCTCCAAGGGAGAGAAAGGAACAAAGGATACATCCTTAGGATTCCAGTGGCAATCGTATGGCAGTGGGTAACAATTATTGGCAATACTCTGCCTATGACTGGATAAAATTGGATAATGAAGAGTCGAAACCAAATTAAGGCAATCCAACTAAGGCTGAAAGCAGAAGAAAACTATGATTAACTATATCATTCACAAGTCAACTTTCAACCAAAGACAAATCAGAGCAGAAAGTATTAAAGAACAAGATCTTCTTCATCTGGCTCTAATGTCAGAGTGCAGCATAAATCAATCTTTCCATACTCATGACAAAGTCACAAGTACAAGCTGAAATTAGTATTTATTAGGTTCCTGTTTATAACTCTAAACAGCCTTATGTTCTTGAAAATATTTTAAAGTTGAAAGCCATTTGATGCATGTATCCAAGGGTTTTCATCAATATCCAAAGCAAATTGTTTCTAACGTCATTGTCATTGTGATCACTCTTTATAGTTTCCACTCTCTGAAGCTCATCACTACGTCATTGATATTTACCTGGGAGAAGAGAATGCTGTGAGAATGATGTCAAATTGTTTCTAAATTAGTGAGTATGGAAAAGTCCAATAGCTTATTATTTTAAAACTTGAATTACCTGTTGAACAGTTGAAGCTCTATTTATAACATGACAAATTAAATAGATTATTTACGAACATGATGCTTTTCAGAATTTTGAGCTATAGTGTTATGCATTGTGGAGCAGTCCTGCTGTGTATTAAAGTTCATTAGAGTCGAGTGTGTGGTGCTGGAAGAACAAAGCAGGTCAGGCAGCATCCGAGGAACAGGAAAATTGATGTTTCGAGCAAAAGTCCTTCATCAGTACTCGCCTATTAAAGTTCATTGCCTTTTGTATAACATGGAAATTCCTCAATTAAAATTTTGCATATGCCTCATTGGGGACTGTTTCTGAAAGGAATGACAATGGGTAAAAAATAATTAACATTTAAAGCCCGAATGGTGAAGTGCAAAAAAATTGTTTATTTTTGTCTTATTGCAAATAGGTAGAGATTTGGTAAGGCCACACCTGGACTATTGTGTGCAGTTTTTGTCTCCTTATCTGAGAAAAGATGTTCTTGCTATAGAGAGTGTGCAGTGAATGTTTATCTTAATGATTCATGCAATGGCAGGACTGATACATGAGGAAACATTGAGTCACTAAGCATTGTATTCACTGGAGTTCAGAAAAATTAGGGGTTACCTCATAGAAACCTATCAAATTCTCACAGGACTAGATACAAGAAAGAATGTCCCAATGGTAGGGGAGTCTAGAACCAGAGGTCATAAGTTTAAGGATATGGAGTAAACCTGTTAGAACTGAGATGAGGAGAAATTTATTCACCCAGAGAGTGATGAGCCTGTGAAATTTGCTACCATAGAAAGACATGAAGGCAAGACATTAGGTGTGTCAGGAAGGTGGTAGATATATCTCCAAAGAGATCAAGAGATATGGGGGAGAGTGAGATTAGGGTCTGGAGCTCGATAATCAGCTATGATGATATTGAATAGTAGAGGGGTGGAATGGCCTACTCTTGTTCCTACCTTCTATGTTTCTATTGTTTTCACTTGGGCTAACTCTTTCTTTGGAGTTCATTTTCCTCATGTCAAGTGACTGTAAGAGTGTAGAAAAGAAACAGAAAATGCTGGAAATGTTCAGCAGGTGAGGCAGAACTGAAAAAGTTAGAGGTAGCAGGTTTTAATCAAGGATAGCTGAGTCCCACACAGCTGAATAACAGTAGAGAGGCATTGCACATGATAGTGTCTGATCAAGATTAGTCCCCAGTGGGTGAGCTATGTGAGAAGATGAAGATGGAGTAGGCTGGGCCATTTAGGATTGCTGCTTAGAAGGAAGAAGCAACAGGTGTTTCTGTGGGCTCTTTGGGGCTAGCAAGGGATGATCACACAGCAGCTGTATTCTTGTCTAAGAAGGAATCCAGCCTGCATGAACGCAGGAGACAAGGAAGATGAAAAGTGCTGTGAGTAGTTGGGAAAGACCGGAAGTGTGTCAGCATTTAAGCCAAACCAACAGGAAGTAGTCCCATATACAAAATATGTTTAAAGAGGGCATCTGGAGAGATAGGAGAGAAATTAAAGGAACATGTGAATTCAGGACTTAGACAATGGAATCTTTGGTAGTTTAGCCTTTTGGAATATGTAACGGGATGAAATTAGCAGAAACCAAAGCTCATGTGCCTGTTGTTTTGGGTACTAGAGTAACCTCTCATATCATCACCATAATATTTCTGCTCCACAATATGGCTTTTTTTAAATTTAGATTTTTTTAAATTGAAGTTTCTCAATAAGAGCACATTCCTGTTCTTACACATCTTTCTTAACATTTTGTAGACAAACTTTTTGTCCTAAAAATTAAGTAGAGACTAGCAGGAGCTTGGAATTTTAACATGTTAGATGTATAACCAAATCTGATGATTTTATAGCTTGCACTATACCATGGTGCTATTATATTTCTTGATGTCTATGTGTCCTGATGTTTATCAATGTCTTTGAATGTTCTTGGAAGCTGTTCAAGAATACTGCACCCATAGATGGTAGTTGAAAATTGGCCACTGTACACATAATCAAGCTTTTGAGACTCGGACAACATAATGCATAATTAACCATGGAGACAATATATTGTGTAAACATAGACAGAAGAAGAAAAAAATATGTTTCCAAGTAAGTTAACCCTATCTCTGTGACTCATAACTACAATGTCAGTACCATAACAAGCAGTTAATTGTTATTACCATAAACATCACAAGATTTTGACATCAAATGACATGTTTGGAAACTGGAAATGCTCCAGATCATTATCAAGTAAGTCTGTGTATCATGAGTCAGTGGGAGGTGGTTCAAGGCATCCACATCAGCCACTTGGCTTCCTGGGTGGAGTTCTAACCTGTACTTGTGCGTGCTGAAAATAAAGGCCCACCATTGAATTCGACTGGAAACTATGGGTGGCCATGTCTTGTCTTCCTTTGGTAGCCCTAGCAGGGGTTTGTGGTCTGTTACTATGACAAATTCTCATCCGTAAAGATATTGATGGAACTGCCTCACAACAAAGACGACCGCCAAACCTTCCTTCTCTATCTGGGCGTATTTGTGCATCAGCCAAAGTCTGGGAAGCATAGACTATTTTGTGTCCCTCTGGATTGGGCCACTGGTGAGCCAACACTATTCCAATACTGTACGAAGAGACAGTGCATGTCAGCGCCACCTTTCAGTTTGGATTGTAGTGGACCAACATCTTAGATGACGATATTTACTTTTCCAGTTCCCTAAAGACTATTTCTTGGCCTCATGACCATTTCAAAGGCTGACACTTTTTCAATAGCAGGTGTAAGGGTGCCAAGATGGAGGCCGGGGTTCCATATGAATCTCTCATAATAATTCACTAACTCACAGAAAGACAAAAGCTCCAGTATAGACGTGGGAGCGGGGGCACCTTTCATTGCCCTCACCTTATCTTCCAACTTTTGTAACCCGGTTTCATAACTTGGGGTGCCTGGGGGCACCTGGAACACATTTCTTCCCAGCTAAGGCATACATCTGACTGGGAGAAACATTTAAACACTATGTCTAAGTTCTTCATGTGCCCTTTACTGGTTTCCCCTGTTATGAGCATGTTATCCAGATAATTGGCAACCTTGTGTAGCTCTTGTAAAATGTTTTCCATTGTCCTTTGGAAAAGGGTGCGGGTAAAGATACCCCAAATGACAGTCTCGCATACTAGTACAAACCCTTATGGTTATAAATTGTAGTGCACTTCTGGGACTCGTCACCTAGTTACAACTGCAGATAGGTGTGGCTCACGTCCAGCTTTGTGAAGGACAGCCACTAATGTATTTATTTATTTATTTATTTATTAATTTATGCAAGATATCAATTATTTACCCAGCTGCATGAACCTGTTTCCCATTTGCTTAAAATCCCACAAAGGCAAATAACTGTCAGGCTTCGCAATCGGTATGATTGGTGCTCCCACAAACTGCAAACTGCACTGGTTTGATGATTCCTTCACTCTCCAGCCTTCTGATTTATAGAGTCATAGAGTCATAGAGATGTACAGCATGGAAACAGACCCTTCGGTCCAACCCGTCCATGCCGACCAGATATCACAACCCAATCTAGTCCCACCTGCCAGCCCATATCCCTCCAAACCCTTCCTATTCATATACCCATCCAAATGCCTCTTAAATGTTGCAATTGTACCAGCGTCCACCACATCCTCTAGCAGCTCATTCCATACACGTACCACCCTCTGCGTGAAAACGTTGCCCCGTAGGTCTCTATTATATCTTTCCCCTCTCAGCCTAAACCTATGCCCTCTAATTCTGGACTCCCCAACACCAGGGAAAAGACTTTGCCTATTTATCCTATCCATGCCCCTCATAATTTTGTAAACCTCCATAAGGTCACCTCTCAGCATCCGACGCTCCAGGGAAAACAGCCCCAGCCTGTTCAGCCCCTTCCTGGAGCTCAGATCCTTCAACCCTGGCAACATCCTTGTAAATCTTTTCTGAACCCTTTCAAGTTTCACAACATCTTTCCGATAGGAAGGAGATCAGAATTGCATGCAATATTCCAACAGTGGCCTAGCCAATGTCCTGTACAGCAGCAACATGACCTCCCAACTCTGGGCAGGCCTTGCAAAGTTACAGAATTGCTTCCTGGTCAACAGCGACTTGGCACCTTTTGATAGCCCTCAATCCTTCCTACAAACCCTCTAGGTATTTCCTTAAGACTTCTCTGAGGCAGCCATTTTTTAATTGAAAAATGTTGAGTCAATCTGAGTGAGTCTTTCTCAACCAATTCTGACCCAATAAGCTTGGACCTGAACCTCTTACTAGCAAGAAAAGTAACTGAATCTAATGCTTCTCAAAGGAGACCAGACACAAAGTCATACTCTTAATCGATGGGTGGTTCCCTCATGAATGTTCTCAGTCTGGCTGAGGTCTTGTGCAAACCTAAGTGTTGGAGTCCAGGGCGAATCTTGTTAAAGATGGTTCTGCAACCACTGATACAGCTGCAGTAATAACTTTGAAAGGCTGATCGTGGCATTCAACTACAGCCTCCCCACTACTCTTTACCCACTCCAATTTGAGTTCCAGATCCACGTCAGATGCCGTATTACTTGCCTTTCACTCCTCCCTAGAACATCTTGACACCAAGAACAGCTATGTAAGAATCCTACTCATTGACTACAGTTCAGCCTTCAACACTATTATCTCCTTGGGACTGATTACTAAATGTAGTGATCTCTGACTAAGCCCCACTCCCTGCAACAGGATCCTCAGTTTCCTGACCCAGAGGCCACAATCAGTGAAGTTTGGGGACAATATTTCATCCTCACTATCACAACACTGGAGGCCCCCAGGAATGCATACTCAACCCCCTACTGTACTCACTGTATACCCATGACTGTGTCGCCAAATACCAGGCTAATGTCATTTACAAGTTCGCTGATGATACCACCATAGTCGGTCAAATCTCAGATGGCGATGAAACAGATTAAAGATGGGAGGTGAAAGATCTGGAAAAATGGTGCTCTGAGAACACCTTACTCTCAATGCCGGCAAAACCAAGGAACTCATTATTGATTTTTGACGGGATGTTACCCATGCCCCCCCCCATACATTAATAGCATAGAGGTGGAACAAGTGGAGAGTGTCAAGCTCCTGGGAGTGGTCATCAACAATAAGCTTTCTTGGACTTTTCATGTGGACGCACTGGTTACAAAGGCCCAACATCGCTTCTTCCTCAGGCAGCTGACGAAATTTGGCAAGATGGCAAATACCCTTGCCAACATTTATAGCTGCATCATCGAGAATATTCTGTCTGGTTGCATCACTACCTGGTATGGAACTATACCATTTAAGATTGGAGATGGTTTCAGAGAATGGTGAACTCGGCCCAGACGATCACAAAGGCCAACCTCCCATCTGTAGAATCCATCTACTAGGCCCACTGTCAAGGAAAGGCCGCCAGCATTCTCAAAGATCCATCCCACCCTGACAATGTTTTTCTACAACCTCCACCATTGGAGACAAGGTACAGAAGCCTGAACACATGCACCAGCCAGTTTCAAAACAGTTTCTACCCTACTGTTGTTTTAATGCTAAATGGACTCACAAACTCTTAACATTCACCTGTACCTGTGTTTTTGTTTTGGCTTTGTCTACCTATTATTGACTTATCTATGCTACTTCACTATGTGATCTGCCTGTATTGTTCACAAGACAAAGCTTTTCATTATGCCTCAATGTGACAATAAATTCAATTTATTTCAATTCAACCTGTATGAGAACTGGTAACCATTTAACTAAACATTAATTTTAATTTAGATGTTGCTAGGCAACGTAATTGTTCCAACCCACATGTAGGTGGACTTTCCAGGGTGTGCACTTTCCTGGATACCGGCCTACGGGTTTTCTTACTCAAATCAAGTCTAGTAGGATTCCTTTCCTATCTCAAGTTTGCATACTAGCAATAACTACAATAGTTTGCCAGCCCAGTCCTGAAAAACCTTTGAGTCACTTGGCTGAGGTTTAGCTTATTTGTGGGGTTCTGTTGTGGGTTGGCCTAGTATCCCACTGCTCAGGATAGGCCTTTCATGTGGCTCTACAACTGCCTACACACAAGCTTAAATCCCCAAGCTCAGTTGGACAGGTGAGGGTGTCCACTTCCACTGGAATGCCTTTTTACTTCCATGATCCACTTGTAACATTTTTGAATGGTAAAGCCAGTTGTAGTGACTGTTTGAAGTCCAGTTAGGCTTCAGTCCATGGGCACTTTTGCATGGTTACATCATTAATTCCACATACAAATTGGTGTCTCAGCAACTCATTCAGGGTTAACCCAAAATCACATGTCTCTGTTAGTTATCTTATCCCCATCAAAAATCATGATATTGAAACTGGTGACATCTTAGAATTAGAGGAGGTTTGGAGTCCATTAACGAAATCCATCAACTCTCAGAAGGTTTTAGTGCCTCTAGGGAAATTAGGCCTCTGATAACTGAAAATGCTGCAGATCTGCAAGCAGTCAGTGGGATTATACATTGCTTTTCATCTTCCTCAATGTCATTTGCCTGGAAAAATATGGCATTCTTTCCACATACTGGGCCCAGTCTTCGACAGCAGGATCAAATGAATCAATCTTCCTAAATAAAGTCCTGATGCTAGAAATGCTTACCCCAACACTAAGATGATGATTGCGAGTGAATGTTCTTCAGGTATGTATTGTTTTCTCCTGTTGCCATTGAAATAACTGCATAGAGGCCAGTATTCTGTCACCAAGTCACCCTTTATTTACATGTACACATTTCACTGGCTGTGGCCAGCCAGCTTAGAGAGTCATCCTATGAAGTGAGGAGATTCTGAATCCCTGTTTGGAGTGGTCAGCCAGGCCTCCCAAATTGGCCCACGTTAACAACCCCAATCAAGGACCTCCTACTTAATGAGATCCACCGGTTCCAATCGCTACAGCAGTCAGTTAAGGAAAATGATGTGAATGCCATTTTAGAATAATTATACCCTAAGAATGGCATCCCTCTCTCTGGCAATGGTCTGAAAGTTGATCAGTCTGTTGGCAACAATGGTGTCACATTTAACCCCCATGAGTTTCTGACCACAATCCTTCCCATCATTTAAGAATATGTTGTTTCAAGTAACATCACCTGACTTCATCTGTGTGAACTCATCTTCTACTGAAACATGCCTTTGTTGCCTCGGGTGTTGCTTATTCTAGTGCAACCCTGCTTGGTCTCCCTAGCTCTGCCATTCATAAACTCATCTAAACCTCAGTGAATTAGGAATCTTCAGTATTAAACTTCTCATATTCATTTTCAATCCTTCCAAGGTCTCACCTCTCCCTGCCTCTGCATTCTCATCCAAACCTACAAACCTCCAAGATATGCACACTCCTCTAATTTTGGCTTCTTGAATACCCCTGAGTACTCCATCCATGGTTATCATACTTCTGATACCTTGCCCTAAGGTTTGCAATTCACTCCCTAAACCTCTTCACCTCTCTGGTTTTCTTTCCTCTTTTAATGCAGTAGTACCTATCACGGTCCCACACCTCAGACCTGACAAACCCCTAGCTACCATGATACATGACATTTCCATGACCCCCAAACTACCATTAACACTCATTCACTTACCTGCGACCCTGGCATCCTACCTAACTGGCACATTACTGACCTCTTTGCCCGAAATGTCGATTGTCCTGCTCCTCAGATGCTGCCTGACCTGCTGTGCTTCTCCAGCACCACTCTAATCTAGACTCTTGTTTCCAGCATCTGCAGTCCTTGTTTTTACCACATTATTGTCCTCACCTACCTGACACACTAATCTGACATTTACGTAAGTGATTAC
The DNA here is from genome assembly GCF_020745735.1 of Hemiscyllium ocellatum. NCBI lineage: Eukaryota > Metazoa > Chordata > Chondrichthyes > Orectolobiformes > Hemiscylliidae > Hemiscyllium > Hemiscyllium ocellatum. Next base: position 52,452,088 of record NC_083402.1, read on the forward strand.
AATGAAGGATATAGACAAGGTAGACAAGAAGAATCTTTTAGGCAAAAGTGAGGACTGCAGATGCTGGAAATCAAAAACCAGGGAGCATAGATTTAAGGTAAGAGGAGATTTGAGGGAAAACGGTCTCATCCAGAGGGGTGTCGGGAACCTGGAACCCACTGCCTGTAAGAGTGGTTGGGATAGGAACCCTCATTAATGTTTAAGGAGCATTTAGATATGCACTTGTGAAACCAAGACTTACATGCTTATAGGCTAAGTGCTGGAAAATGGAACTTAGAATAATTAGTTGTTATTTTTGACCAACGTGGATAGGATAGACCAAAGGTTATTTTTCTGTGCTGTAGATCTCTGTGATTATATCTCCAAGATATTATAGACATTTAAATGCTAGATGTTTAAATCTCAGAAAATGGTACATTTACTCCCACAAAATGGGGAATGAGTTCTACAAAAACCTTCTTCACTTCTGGATTTGGTATTTCCTAAACAGGTTTATAACATGAAGTTCCTGTCCAGGAATCTCCAGTGCAGAAGACATTTAAAGATAAGAAGGTAATTTTTAATCAGACCAGAGTCAGGAAGAGAGGTAGAATCTTGCTGCTGCATAGTGAGAATCTCACTACACCACTTGTGAGAAACAGAAAAGATCAACTTGACTTTGAAATAGGGCTAGCTGCATTTGTCACCCAGTTCTGCCACACATCTCACTAGAGCCCGCAGTCACTCAAATCCCTATAAGATTCCACACAGTATTTCCAACACTGATCTGATTGTCTGAGTGAATGTCATCAAAAATATACTTGACACATTTTTGTAATAATGCTTATTAGAAATTGGGCTCTTTTCACCTTATGTCCTAAAAGTCATCATCTTTTTTTTTATCCTTCAAGAGAATATATTTCATATTTCAAAATATTTTATATTTCAAGAGAATATGCCGACCTGATGTAGTGCACAGCAAAGAATAAAGGTGGAACTTTCTGCTCTTTGAACTATAAGAGACGATTTATGCACATCCATCAGTTTCTGCTTACCCACATTTATAAACAGGGACTTCCCTAGTTATTTAGTGTAGGTTGAGTTTCCTGTCTTTTAAGTAAACCACACCAGCAGAGCTGAAAGTATCACTAAGATAAATAAATTCATGATTAACTATAATGTTGAATTTTACTTTGATGCATCTGATTTGTTCATACCTAGAAGCTTCTGAAAAGTATGTGTAAGAGTTTTATTGTTTTTAAGTATATATCATTAGAATAACGCTGTGAGTGGTATTCATAATTGAGTGGAATAACAAAGTCTCAGAGGTTTCTCTTACAGAAGACATTTGGATAGGTACATGAATAGGGACATGAGCCAAACACAGGCAAGTGGGATTAGATCATAGCGAGTTTTGCGAAGATTTGTAGATTGAGATTGAGATTGAGGTTGAGGTTTTGGATGCAGGTTTGCTTGCTGAACTGGAAGGTTCATTTTCAGACACTTTGTCACCCTACTAGGTAATATCTTTAGAGGGCCTCAGGCAATGCACTACAGAAAATTCCTGCTTTCTATTTATATGTTTGGGTTTCTTTGGGTTGGTGATGTCATTTCCTGTGGTGGTTATTTCCTGTGGTGAAGTCACTTCCTGTTCCTTTCCTCAGGGGGTGGTAGATGTGGTCTAACTTGATGTGTTTGTTGATATGTTCTGGTTGGAATGCCATGCTCCTAGGAATTCTCATGCGTCTTTGTTTGGCTTGTTCTAGGATGGATGTGTTGTTCAGTTTGGGAAACTTGGTCAGCATGGACAAGTTATACTGAAGGGTCAGTTTCCTTGCTATATGACTTGATAACTGTAAGTGAATTATGTGCTCTTGGTAAAATTGGTTTGCAAGTGATTTCATGTTCAGCTTTGCTAGGGCAGAATTGAATGCCTGCAGGAAACATGAAAAGCCACCCTTGTCAGGATTGCTTAAGGACTTCTAGGCTAAGTGCTTGATTGGGAACCTAGCAATAGAAAGGGGATCAGATACACAAACCATTTGCACTTGGTGTGGAACCTGTCCTTCTTCTTCCATGGTGCTGTCATTTGATCACTATTCTGCTGCTACCTCTTGGCCTTTCCTTCTTGCCCTCACATTGGACCTGTATTTCTGCTTTGAGCATTGTCTGTTTGGTGCAGTTTGCGAATGCTAAGAATGTAGGCTAGAGAGACCCATCACTTGGTTACAACAAAGCCTGCCAGCATCATGTTTTAATTTCCAGCCTCAGCAATATTCATGTTAAACAGGGTGCTTTGTTTTTAAATGTAAATGTTAGTATTGATCTGAAAGTGAACCTAGGTATCAGGCAGCTGCATTACCAGCAGCAACTATTAGCTCCTTGGTGGTACTGCTAAGCAATGAAGAACTGTTGGCATCAGGTTTTTTGGGATCTCTCTCCAGGGCGACTTCTGCTGTTGGGTACCTGACCTCAGGGAAGGCCTTGAGCAGTCCAGGTGAGTACCCAACTGGCACCTAATATACCAGACCGTCCCAAAATAAGGTGACGTAGGGCTCTTGCTGTCTCTCCAGCAGCAAGCAACTCCCTTGTTATCTGCTTTAAATTTTGCAACAATTTCTATTGTCTGAAATATAGATTTTTTTACTGGGAGTAATGATTTCCCAAAACCATTTTATAAACAAATTCTAGATGCCAACCTTAATCCACAATTGGAGACAATAACTAAAAGTGTTATACACCTGAATATGTATAGTTATGAAATAATCAAAGTGATTCAATGTTACTCATGATTTCCCAGTCAGTCAAAGGATTCCCATGCTTTCAGCTATTATAGACCATTCAGTCTTAAGAAGCCCTGTAGATAAAGCTGATTCTGCTGTGAACAAGGCTGTCTATACAAGATTTTCTTTTATTACTGACTCACAGGATGTGTGTCGTTAGGCAGGCCAGGATTTTCTGTCCTTATAAAAACTGAAATAACTGTGGATGCTGTGAATTAGAAACAAAAACAAAAGTTGCTGGAAAAGCTCAGCAGGTCTGGCTGCATCTGTGGACAGAAATCAGAGGTAACATTTTGAGTTGAGTGACCCTTCCTCAGAACTGATGGAAGTTAGGAAAATATCAATTTTTATGCAGACGAGAGTGTGGGGGAGGGGGTAAGGAGTAAACAATAGATGGGGATAGAGTACAAAGAGAGAGAAGAACAATTGGACAGACAAAGGAGTGGATAACAATTTGGCTAACAATAGGTTGTGTGTGTTAATAAGGCTTGTGCAGGGGATTTCAGGTAACAACAAGGGAGAGTTCAAGCCCTAAAATTGTTGAACTCGATATTGAGACTAGAAGGCTGCAGGGTTCCTAAGAGCAAAATGAGGCGCTGTTCTTCTAGCTTTAATATTACCGGTTTTTATGAGATTGCTCCCTCATTCTTCTAAACTCCAGTGAATATATTCCTAACAGATCCAATCTCTCTTCATACATCGGTTCTCCCATCCCAGGAATCAGTCTGCCAAACCTTTGTTGCACTCCCTCCTCAGCCAGGACATCCTTCCTCGAATAAGGAGATCAAAACTGCACAAAATATTCCAGGTGTGGTCCCACCAAGACTTGAATACTTCATAGAATCATACAATGATAGAATCCCTACAGTGTGGAAATAGGCCACTTGGCCCATCAAGTCCACACTGATCCTCCGAGCATCCCACTCAGACCTACTTCCCAACACTATCCCCATAACCCTGCATTTCCCATCACTAATCCACCTAACCTTAATTGCAGCAAGAGATCCCTGCTTCCTCTAGACAAAGTTATTGCTATGAAGGTCAACATACCATTTGCCTTCTTCACTATCGCTGTACCTGTCTACTTATTTCCAATGACTGGTGTACAAAGACACCCAGGTTTCATTGCTCCACCAATGTTACCTCCTCCCCTTCCCCAACTTGTTGCTATTCAGATAATAATCTGCCTGCCTGTTTTGCTACCAAAGTTGATAACCTCACAGTTATCCACATTATGTTTCCTCTGCTATGCATTTGCCCACTCATTTAACCTGTCCAAATCACACGCAAGTATCTCTGTATCCTCCTCACAGCATTGTATCATCTGCAAATTTGGAGATATTAAATTTAGTTCCGTCATCTATACCATTAAAATACATTGCAAATGTAGGGTCCGAGAACTGATAACTATAGTACCCCACTCAGTGCTCGAGACTTGGAAATAGCCCCAATTACTCCTTGAAGTAGAAATCCCTCTGGAATCCCCCAGTCTCTGTCACCTGGTGTGGCTGTATACGGATTTCCCCCCTGAAGCCAGGGTACTCTTAACTGTGGACAAACCCCTTCCTGAATGACCCCCTTTCCATTCATGCTTTACCATATCCCCTTCATTCCAAATACTATTGCCCTCCTACACAATTTTCATACACCCCCCCCCCTTCAAACTGCAGCCGCCATTTCTCAATAATAGATTCTCTACTCTCCCTTCTGCAGGTAGCAGCCCCTGCTTTATCCTTCCCCACCTCAGTATTCCTTTTTGTATACTTGGACGGACTTGATGCACTGACCATGGCTGAACTCGTCAAGTGACTGAATCCGATAGCCCCAGATGAAATGCCCTGGAGTCCTGACCAATGCCTTGTTGAACATCTGCTGCAAATCTCATGTCAGTAAGTCCCCATAAGATTTGGAAGAAGGGTCATATTGGACTTGAAACATCGGCTCTCTTTGTCTCTTCGCACGTGCTGCCAGATCTGCTGAGTTCCTCCAGCACATTCCGTTTTTATCTCCAATATCAAGCATCCTTTGCTTTTATTTGTCTTGGATTTGATGATTGTTCATCTGGCATGACAATTAGGTTTCCATAGGATCTGATCCAGGAAAGAGGAAAAGCTATTAGGATTCCTGCTTATGATGGTAATTCCATGACCCCTGTTGCAAGCACATGTGAGAATTTTGGATAAGGACACAATTGCAATGCATCACAAGTTTGGTTAATCCACAAAAAGTTCAATCATTAAGAATCACATTTTGGAAGAACTCTTCCTTTGTTTTGGTTGAGTAATTAAATCTTAAACTAGTTTTATATTTAGTTAGTCATACATGATGCAGAGGGGAAATCTTTCTCCCAGGTTGATATAATGTGGACTGTTGGCACACACAGAACTGTGTCTCAAAATGAGTCAGCAGCTTTAGAAGAGAAGAAAAGTAGGGAGGATTGAAAGGAAAACATGGAAAATGAAGCTTGTGTCGATGTTTTTACAGCTGTGGCTGAGGTGACACGTAATGGAAAATATAAACCATACTCTCAATGTGTGTTGCCAAACTCAGGATAGGGAAAAAAGAAATCTGTCTTTAAGAGACTTTACTGGCATTTTATTTGGTGAACATTTCATTTTAGAAATATTCATTATTAGTAATGTAGCTCTCTCCTGACCTGCACACAGATATCAGTGACTGGTGACTATCATAACTGCCTGCTAATTGGCAAATGACATGTCAACAGCAGAAGCAAAATGAAAGGCAACTATGCAGCTCTCACAAACCTGAGCCAGCATGAAGAAATGAAAGGTTCCCCTCCTATTAGTTTTACTTTGTAGTGAACAAATATGTCAGCTTAATCCCACTGTAGGATTGCTTCCCGAGTCCCACTGGGGAGTGACAGTCGCAGTATGTGCTTTGCTGAAAATCATAACAGACAGCTTGTGACTTTTCGTCCACTCATTTAATAAGAGAATGGTTGCAATTGTGCATCAGGGTTTCTCTTTGGGTTTCCTAAAGCCCCACTTACCTATCAACACCAAAAAGAGGCAACTTATGTCAAGTAAAATTTGAAAAAAAAACCAACTCTCATGAAAGTGCTGACACCTCCCTGGGATATAATGAAGAGCTGGGGAACATACAAAATCAGGGGAAAGTGAGAACTGCTCTTGCTGGAGAGTCAAAGTTGAAAAGGGTGGAATTCCTGATTCCAGCAACTCTCCTGTTCCTCAGATGCTGCCTGACCAGTTGTGCTTTTCCTGCTGTGCTTGGACCAGCAACACATTTGCAGCTGTGATCTCCAGCATCTGCAGACCTCATTTTTTACTCGAAGATTTTAACCTACTGCGAATCCTCTTACAAGGATGCCTTCCTTGAAGAAGCTCTCTTCCTCCATCTACAAGGATTTCAGTGAGTCCCTCTCTCACTGCACCCCCCAGGTCATCTCCTCTGCACAGAAACTACCTCTCCGCCCCCACCCCACTCCGGCCTATCACCCTCACCTTGACCTCCTTCCACCTATCCCACCTCCATCGCCCCTCCCCCTAGTCCCTCCTCCCTACCTTTTATCTTAGCCTGCTTGGCTCTCTCTCTCTTATTCCTGATGAAGGGCTTATGCTCGAAACGTCGAATTCTCTATTCCTGAGATGCTGCCTGGCCTGCTGTGCTTGGACCAGCAACACATTTGCAGCTGTGATCTCCAGCATCTGCAGACCTCATTTTTTACTTTTCCAACACCACCCTTTTCGACTCTAACATACAGACACAGGCATAGGTGGATGGATTAGTAAATTTGCAGATTACACTAAAGTCGGTGGAGTAGTGGACAGTTTGGAAGAATGTTGCAGGGGGATTTGGATAAACTGCAGAATTGGGCTGAGATGTGGCAAATGGAATTCAATGCAGCTATATGTGAGGTGATGCACTTTGGGAAGAATAACAGAATGGCAGAATGCTTGGTCAACGGAAAGATTCTTGGTAGTGTGGATGTGCAGAGGGATCTTGGAGTCCATGTTCATTGATCCCTGAAAGTTGCCACCCAGGTGGATAGTGCTGTTAAGGCATATGGTGTGTTAGATTTCATTGGTAGAGGTAGAGGGATTGAATTCTGGAACGCAATATCATGCTGCAACTATACAGAATGCTGGTGTTGGAATTTTGTGTACAATTCTGGTCACCCCATTATAGAAAGCATGTGGAAGCATTGGAATTGGTGCAGAGGAGATTTACCAGGATGTTGCCTGGTTTGGAGGGAAGGTCTTATGAGGAAAGGCTGAGACTCTTGGGTCTTTTCTCATTGGAAAGAAGAAGGCTAAGGGGAGATTTGATTGAGACATACAAGATGATCAGAGGATTAAATAAGGTAGGCAGAGAAAGATGTTTTCCCAGGATGATGATGTCATCTTGTACGAGAGGGCATAACTACAAATTGAGGGGGGATAGATTTAAGGCTAACGTCAGAGGCAAATTCTTTATGCAGAGAGTGGTAAGGGCGTGGAATGCCCTACCTGCTAAGGTAGTCAATTCAGCCACATTAGGGAGATTTAAACAATCCTTAGATAAGCACATGGATGATTTGGGGATAGTGTAGGGGGACGAGCTGAGAATAGTCCACAGGTCAGTGCAACATCAAGGGCCGAAGGGCCTGTTCTGCGATATATTGTTCTATGTTCTAAAATCAGAATAGGAGTAACCTATTTGGTCCCTTGAGCCTGCTCTGCCATTCAATAAGATCACCATTGAATTTCTACCTCCACAACATTTTTCTGCCCAGTCCCTACATTCCACATATATATAAAAACTATTGATCTTGATTTTGAGCAGACTAGGTGTTGGAATATCCATAACCCTCTGGAGCAGAGAATTCCAAAGATTGATCACCCTCTGTGTGAAAATCAATTCTCTTCAACTCAGTCCTAAATGATTGATCCTTGTCCTGTGGCCATGCTCCCCGTGTTCTGGACTCCTCAGCCAGGGGAAAAAAGTGAGAGTACAGTGATTAACAATGAGTCAACTTATTGTGTTCCTTTTAGAAGAACTCCCAAGATTTTCTGAACATTGGCATTTAAATGGTAACTCCTTTAAAAAAAATTATATTTTTCTAGTCTGACTGCCAAAATAAATAGCCTCAAACTTGCCCACATTATAGTCCACATTGTTGCATGCTGGTTATTCTACAAGTATTTCTTTGGAGTGTCTTTGTATCCTCCCACATCTTACAATCTGACCACGATGTCTATCTCCAGTAAATTTAGGTACAATAATTTTACTCTTGTCATCAATCTGTTAATTTAATAGATAGCTGCAACTTCACAGTGATGCTTGTGACACTAGATTCAACCTGCAAACTTCATCCAATCCTTCACTCCCGCTTGTTACTGAATCACTCAGAGTTCATTTTGTACCCTAGCTCTACCCGTGGGCGGCACGGTGGCACAGTGGTTAGCACTGCTGCCTCACAGCACCTAAGACCCGGGTTCAATTCCCGACTCAGGCGACTGACTGTGTGGAGTTTGCACGTTCTCCCCGTGTCTGCGTGGGTTTCCTCCGGGTGCTCTGGTTTCCTCCCACAGTCCAAAGATGTGCGGGTCAGGTGAATTGGCCATGCTAAATTGCCCGTAGTGTTAGGTAAGGGGTAAATGTAGGGGTATGGGTGGGTTGCGCTTTGGCGGGTCAGTGTGGACTTGTTGGGCTGAAGGGCCTGTTTCCACACTGTAAGTAATCTAATCTAATCTAATCTATTCTTGACAGTCCTTCTGAATGGTGCTCATCATGAATGATTCATCAGTTGTGGGAGACTGGTAGTAGTAATCTGCAAGAGCTTTCCTTACCCGTGTTTACCTGATGCCACAATGGAACATTGAAATCATCAGGACTACTATTTCAATTTACAATATCTTGTCACCTCTTCTGGATTTGTCCTGCAGGTTGGACATAGCATAACCAGGAGTGGGACATTTGTTCGAGGACATAATTCAATGAGATTGACTATATTAGCCTGATACTTGACAAGTCTGTGGGACTTCCACTGTGTTGGTACAAATCCCTAGATGTGACAGAAATTGTTGCTGATAGGTCCATCAAGCAGCTTTCTGTCAATTCCAACAAGGTCACTAGCTCCTTTTGGTCCAAACATGACAAAAGTGCTGAATTGGAGAAGTGAAATCAGAGCAACTGGCCTTGAAATCCAGATAGATTTTGTCTGACTTATCAGTTGTATAAACTGATAAATGGTAATCAGCAAGAGTTTCCTTATCTAAGCTTGGTCTGATGCCATGAGACTTTACATAGCCTAAAATCAACGTGGAGAAAGTGCAGTCTATCCAATTGTAACAATGACTGATTTATTTTACCTTTGTAGGATACCTAGAATATTAAAACAATCTGACAGCCTCAGGGTCACTTTTGCAAACCAGCTCTTTTTTCCATACATTTGAACCCAAATACTCAAACTTATAGACTATGAATTCATGTTCTCCAGGTTAGACCAGGCCTAGGAATTACTCATTCAGAAACTTAACCACAACTTTGCCATATCCATAAAAATGCTTGTCCCTCCTTCCACTGATGGGTGTCAATGATGTGCTGTCCTGTGTGATCTCACTCTGATCCTGAATCATCAGACAGTGTAAGTATTTTAAGTCCCTGAAATTCCTTCTCTCATAATTATGCTATTTGAGTCGGCTAACAATATTTTGTCATCAAATGATCACAGGCAAATCCAAATCTTTAATTCTACTGAAAAAGATCAGGCCGCCTGCTTATTCGAAAAAATGGCTACATCTGAAGACTTCAGATTCTGAAGATGCAACCTGACCTGATGAAAGTTTGGAGTGTTTCCTGTTTTTATTTTTGTTTTCCAGCATTTGGTTAAAAGCACAGTCTTACCTTACCTGCCCTGTAATTGTGTATACACTTCTAATATGCAGTTATTTGGTCACTATCAGAAGCTAGAATGGGGAACTTGGCCAACTTTCCATTTCTCAAAGAACATAAAAGCTAACTCTTGATGTCTTTGTGCAGCCCTGAGCTGGGGTTACCATACTAGCTGAACTGAACCTAGAACCTGTTTTATCTACTTTAGGTGAGCTGCCCATGGAATAATATTGCAGCATGATTGCCAAATGAACCTATTAAAGGTCACAGCTTCTGATGAGCAAAAATCAGGGGAAGACCTATAATTACACTCACATCATGCAAAACATGGACTGTTCGTTGCAATAAATTAGAACACACAGGTAAAACTAGAACACCATGACTCAACTCTCAGTATTGTGCTCCACCTGAGTTACAATACTTTTAACAAAGCTCCATATGTTGTATCACAATGCAAGTTAAGAACTGCCATAGCAAAGTCCTCTTTTCCTCAGTATCAGATTGTCTTCATTATAATAACCATGAAAAAACTAATAGAACAGTTGCTATCTGCATGATTTATTTAATAATTGAAATTCATACTTCAAATACATCCAGTAATTAGACCGTTACTTTCCAACCCTGAAGGCTGCTGAAATCTGTGGTTCAGCATGAAACCATTGACATAAAGAACAAATGATGTGTATAAAGATTGTGGGAGATCCAAGAACACACAGACATCAACTATTCTGAGGACATGTCAGCTCACAATGCTGTACAAGCTGCTGCTCATGATGAAGATTAATGTCACCATCCTCTTTTAGCTGTAGAAAATGATACAGGGACTATAGATCTGGTGTGGTTGAGGAAAATCATTCCATGGCCTAATTAGAAAAGTCTCTTGCAATAGAGTCACAGAGTCATAGAGATGTACAGCATTGAAACAGACCCTTCTGTCCAACCCGTCCATGCCGACCAGATATCCCAACCCAATCTAGTCCCACCTGCCAGTATCCAGCCCATATCCCTCCAAACCCTTCCTATTCATATACCCATCCAAATGCCTCTTAAATGTTGCAATTGTACCAGCCTCCACCACATCCTCTGGCAGCTCAATCCAGGCACGTACCACCCTCTGTGTGAAAAAGTTGTCGCTTGGGTCTCTTTTATATCTTTCCCCTCTCACCCTAAACCTCTGCCCTCTAGTTTTGAACTCCCTGACCCCAGGGAAAAGACTTTGTCTATTTATTTTATCCATGCCCCTCATAATTTTGTAAACCTCTATAAGGTCACCCCTCAGCCTATGACCCTCCAGGGAAAACAGCCCCAGCCTGTTCAGCCTCTCCCTGGAGCTCAAACCCTCCAACCCTGGCAACATCCTTGTAAATCTTTTCTGAATAAACAAGATACAGTTTATTGCACTTTAGCAACTAGTCATAGATTACATTAATAAAATCAACATAATTCAGGAACTTGGAAGGCGATCAGATGTTGGGTGTCACTCCTTGAAGATCCAAAGCTGTTTTGCCTGTAAGTTCATGTGTAATCATCATAATGGGTGGTGTTTGTAGCACTCCTCAGTATTAACCATTTCAGACTCATAAGCAACAATGGCTCCATATGTGGATTATTAAACAGAGACAAGATGATCCAAGCATTCCAGGGATGAGAGCCAAACATGGAGGGAGCTAAGGACAAGGAGGCAGTCAGTGCTCACTGGAGAGAGCGTTTAAAAAAAACCCTTCAATTGAGACACTGTTTTGATTTGAACACCATCTATTCTATTCCTCAAAACCCTTTTCTGTTCAGATTCATGCTACCCTAATCCAGAATGAATTTGAAAAGTATATTTAACAGCTGAAAAATAACAAGAACTATTGAGCAGGTGTGGACTCTGTTGAAATTCCAAAATCTGGCAGCGATAAATCCTGTCACATCCACGTACTCATATCTCTCATCGAGGAAGAGGATTGGAAATTGGCAGATTTCAAGCATGCTAATATTATGATTATTTTCAGGAAAGGAACCAAGTCCAATGGCAGTAACTACAGTGTTCCTGTTATTCCAGGGTCCTGTCAAACACAACCAATACATTTACAACCAAATACGTTTCCCATCAGTATCGACATTTATCTCTGTACCAGCTTATCATCAGCAATTACTTTGTCTGTTTCTCCACTTTTTCTCCCTCTCTCTCTCACAGCACTGTCTCCATCTATTTGACTCACTCCTTTCTCCCTACAAAACCATCCCTCTCATTGGCAAATTGAACAGCTGCTTTCTGTTCTGTTGAAGAGTCACTGGACTGAAACCGTTAACTCTGTTTTCGCTCATAATATTGTTGACCCATAATGCTGTTAAGGAGGAGTTACAGGATTTGGCCCAGTGACCCTGAAAAAATAGTCATATATTTCCAAGTCAGGATGGTGAGTGGCTTGTAGGGGAAGTTGCTGGTCATAGTGTTCCTACCTGTCAGCTGCCCTTGTCTTTTTCATGGAGTAGATTGTGGGCTTGGAAAATTCTTCAAACAATCCTTGATTAATTTCTTCATTGTATCTGGTAAATTGTAATCACTGTTGTGACTGAGCATTGGTGGTGGAATGACTGAATGTTTGTAGATGTCATGCCAATCAAGTAGGCTGCTTTGGCTTGAATAGCGTCAAGCTTCTTGAATGTTGTTGGAGCTGCAGTCATCCAAGCAAGTGAGAACTATTCCATCACAATACTGACTTGTGCCTTGTAGATAGTGACAGACACTGGGGCTTCAGGAGGTGAGTTACTCACTGCAATATTCCTAGCTTTTGACCTGCTCTTGTATCTAGTGTATTAATTTGGTACATCCAGTTCAGTTTGTGGTAAATGGTCACCTTCAGAATGTTGATAGTGGGGGAATCAGTGATGGTAACATCATTGAATGTCAAATTCTGGTGGTTAGATTGTCTCTTATTAGCGATTATCATTGCCTGGCATTCATGTGGCTCAAATATTACTTGCCACTTGTCAGCTCCAACTTGAATACTGTCCAGGTCTTGTTGCATCTCGACATGGATGGCTTCAATATCTGAGGAGCTGTGAATGTTGCTGAATGTTGTACAATCATTGGCAAACATCCCCATTTCTGACCTTCTGCTGGAGGAAGGTCATTGATGAAGCAGCTGAAGATGGTTAGGCCTAGGACACTACCCTGAGCAACTCCTGTAGAGATGGAGTGGAGCTAACTTCCAACAAGCACAACCATTTTCCTATAAGTCAGGTATGATTTCAACTAGAGGACAGCGTTCCTCCAATTTATATTAACTCTAGGTTTGCTAGTGCTCCTGGATGCCACACTCAGTCAAATGTGGCTGTGTTATCAAAAGCTGTATCTCTCACTTCACTTCTGGAATTCAGTTCTTTTGTCCATGTTTGAACCAAGGCTGTAAGGAGGTCAAGAACTGAGTAGCCAAGGTGGAACCCAAACTGGGTGTCACTGAGCTGATTATTGCTGAGCACATGCTGCTTGATAGCATTGTTAATGACACCTTCCAACACTCTACTAATGCTTGAGAATCAGCTGATGTGGTGATAATTGGCTGTGTTAGATGCTTTTTCTGTACAGGGCATGGGGCGATTTTTCACGTTGTTAGATCTATGCCAGTGTCATAACTGCACAGGAACAGCTTAGCTCAGGACGCATCAGGTTCTGGAATGCAAGTTCTTGGTCCTATTGCCGGAGTGTTGTCATGGTCCATAGCTTTTGCTGTATCGAGAGGCTCCAACTGTTTCTTGATAATAGCTGGAGTGAATCAAATTAGCTGAAGACTGGTATCAGTGATGCTGGGTATCTTTAGAAGAGTCCAAGGTGAAGCATCTACTCAGCACTTCTGGCTGAAGTTTGTTGCAAATACTTCAGTCTTATCTTCTGCACTGGTGTCTCTCATCATTGAGGATGGGGGTATTCGTGGAGCCTCCTCCACCAGTAAGTTGTTTTATTGTCCACTAACATTCGTAACTGGATGTGACAGGACTGCAGAGCCCACATCTGATTCCTTGGTCATGGAATTGCTTAGCTCTGTATATGACTTGCTGCTTTTGATGATTCATATTCCAGTAGTCCTGTTGTGAAACAAAAACAGAAATTGCTGGTGAAATTCAGCAAGTCTGGCACACTCTGTGGAAAGAAAGCAGAGTCCAGCCATTCTTCATCAGAGCTTCATCAAAAGGTAGGGTGAATGAGGAATTGAAGGAAATTAACATTAATATGGAGATTGCACTGGAGAAATGAATGAGTTTGAAAGTTTCTAAATCTCCTGGACCTGATGATCTACATTCCAGAATGTTGAGTGAGCTGACTATTGGAATTGTCAGTGCATTGATGATTATCCTTCAATACTCTATAGAATGATTCCTGTTGATTGGAAGGTAGCAAATCTCACCCCAATATTTATGAAGAGAATGAAAGAGAAATCAAGGAACTACGGTAGTCTTACAACAGTAGTTGAGGATTGTTACCGTGTTATAGGATGGGATCAATGGACAGCTGGTTGATAGTGATCTGATTGTGCATTGTCAGTATAGATTTGCAAAAGGAAAATTGTGTTAGTCAACTTGCTGGAATTTTTTGAAGAAGTTATTAACAAAATTGATAAAGAAAAGTTAATGGATATCGAAGATTTTAGATTATAAGAAGACTTTTGATAAAGTCCTCCACAAAAGTCTGGTTAGAAGATTAGAGCATATGGGATAAGAGGTAAGGTATTGGCATGGATTCAAGATTGGCTAACAGGCAGAAAACAATGCAAGGAAATAAATGAGTCATTCTCACATTGACAGGCTATGATGTGGAGTAACACAACAATCAACATCAGGGCCTTGGCTGTTCACAATAGAAATCGATGATTTGGAGATGGGGACCAAATGTAATGTTTCCAAACTTGCAGATGAAATAAAGCTAATTGGGAATATGTGCTGTGAGGACAATGCAACGCGGCTTCAGGAGCATTTGGACAGGCTTAATGAAAGAGAACGATGTGGCAGATGGAATATAATATGGAAAAAATGTTCCATTATCCACTTTAGTAGGAGAAATAGATTTGTAGAGCATTACTTAAATGGTAAGAGTTTGGAAAATGTCGATATCAAAAGGCGTCCTTATCAATAAACCACTGAAAGCTGACATACAGATGCAGCAAGCTATTAGGAATGCTAATGGATTGATACCATTTATTGTAAGAGGATTTAAGCACAGGAAGAGCAAAATCTTTCTTTAATTGTATATGAGTTTGGTTAGACCACACCTGGCGTACCATGTGTAGGTTTGGTCTCAAGAAAGATATTGACTAAGGTCGAGATTGACATATTTCTGATTACTAGTGGCAAATAGAATATGGCAATGTGATGGGTAAAAAAAAAATCCAAGTATTCGATCAGCCATGATTATATTGAATGGTGGGGCAGGCTCAATGGGTTGAATGGCCTACTTCTGTTCCAATGTTCCTATAACTTTGAACAGGAGAATATCTGTGTGCAAGGTGATTGAGGAAAGGGGAAGGTGTTGATATTAATAACTATCTATTGCTGACCTTGATTCCATGTTCACGTACTATCAACACATAAACATTACAATCGGGATCATATCAGGACAATGTAGAGTATAATTGTTTTTGTTGCTGCTTCTTCTCTAAAGTTCAGAGATCCCCTTTTTACTTCATCAAACGTACTATTGTAATAAAGCATCGGCCACTGAATTTTAAAGCATGGTTTTACTCATAACACTTCCAGGATGGAAAGATTTGACTGCATAAAGAAATTTTGCAATTGCTGAAATGCAAAAGTTTACAGTGAAGGTCAGGAGGGGACTCAATTTCACAGCACATACGTCAGTAAAGTTGGACACTAGGAAATTGGTGATACAGCATTTTTACAACAAACAGAAGATACTTGGCATATCGTGCCTGTGGTATCTAACTGAAAGATTTATTTGGTCCTATTTCATTTTTTTTTAAAGTTGCTGGATCATGTATTTATCCGCTTCCCTATCTACAGCTTTAATTGACTCACCTTCAGCACTATTCCAGGCGGGGTTTTCTACATCCGAACTATTGTCTGGTTAGCTCAAAATCTCTGTATGTTGCTGAGCACATTATTTCATCAAAATGTTAGTTACAATGTTTCATTGTTGGAGTAAACATGATGCAATTGCAAATATAGACAAAAAAAACAACAGAAATATTGCAATGGCCAAAGTATGAGTTACTTACTAAATAAGAGAACTGCAGAATTGTTTTCTCAGCCCAGCAGAACTGGTTCCTTCAGTACTAACTTTGGCAAAGCAGGAAATTGCAGTTCTGCCACTCTTCACAATTCAATGTACCCTTTCTTCTGACTCCAAAAGTCTCACACAATGAATCTATTCCAGCAAAATGCTTTTAGTATCCTTCAGCTTTGCTTTGGCTGTTATCAAAGAGATTATGACACTTAAGTAGAATATTAAAAGGCAATTTTACACTTTCAATGTGCTTGATTTGTTCTCTGTGCAAGTGGATCCGTTTTGATTGATTTTGGTTCTAATCTGGCCTCTGGGCAATTAGGAATAGGCAGTAAATGCTACCCTGGCCAGGGTTGCCTACTTCCCATGAATGAATAAAATAAGAGGTGCCAGTAGGACCTACTGATGCCACCTCAGGCTTAGTTCATCACCGGAGCCCAGGCCACAGGTAAGTAATAGTGAAAGGCCTTAATGGTGTTGTTGTTATAGAGAGAGGGGTGTTGACAGCAACATCAGGCAGTGACTCTCATACTCCATCTTTTTTGGATAATATATGATGGTAGTGATCATTCAAATCACATTGGCAATCCATATTGCTGTGGCAACCCATATTGCTGTGGCAACATTCTACTTCTACATGTATATGTAGTCTGGAGCTATAAGTAATGACAGTAGAGGGTCCAGCACTTTTTTCCATGGTATGACAGACCAGAAGCCTCTTCTGCTCTAACCATCTGCCACGGGTATTTGTTGAAAGGATTTGCAGTTTGACAATCAATCCGTTTTGCCATGCTAGGAAAGCAATTTTTTTGGCCGCCAAATCCTGCAGTGGGACTCAAACATAGAACATCTAATTCAGAGGTGGGAATGCTACCCATTACTCAAGATCCTCTCAATGGTTTGCACAGTACATAAGCTCAGGTTGTTTTCTTTAGAGCAGAATTGGCTGAGAGTGGGCCTACATGAGTTTTGTGATATTACGAGGGGCATGGACAGGATGGATAGAAAGCAACTGTTCCCCTTCGTTGAAGCAACTGTGGTAAAGCTGGGGGGAGGATCATATTTTAAGGTGAAAGGCAACACATTGGAAGGAGATTTAAGGAAATTTTCTTTCACCCAGAAGATGGTGGGAATCTGAAATGTACTACCTGGGATGGTAATTGAGGCAGGAAACCTCACAACATTTAAAATGGGCATGGGTGAACACTTGAACTGTCATAACATTCAAGACTTTGGGCCAAGTACTATTGCGGATTGAGAGTAGTGTTTTTGTCGGTGCAGACTTAGCATGACAAAAAGCCACTACTGTACTCTCTGCACTGTTTGATTTTACGATAAATATGAGATAATGTTGTTGGCCTCTACCATGTCTGTCCCAGTGGCATCATTAAAATTCTTGCAACAGCAGCCTCATTCTCTACACACAGCTTCTGTCATGAATGGAATCTGCCACCACCTGTTAAATCCTTCATCCAACTGCCTTGTTAAACTGATAGATATCTCCTAGGAGGAGGCAGTCATTCATAAGTTGGAATTTTGCGTCTCGCTTATCAAAAGAACAACAGGACTTTGAAGCAACAGGTTTAAGTGCATTATATTCAGATGCACAAAGTGCTTTACCTTCAAACTATGAGTTGCAGTGAAGGGGAATTTGTCTTTTTACGTTATGGAAATAACCAGAGTGATTTCAAAACTTGCGCACCACAGAGATAAGATATTGCTGAATGAATTGTATGTTGCTGACTTTTTTTGTCATGCAAACATCAGGACAAAAGCATCAATGCAAAATTTCAAACAATCTAAGAGAAAACAATACTGACTGGACAGCATGATTATTACAGATACAGCTTCAAAACAGCTTTTAATTTTGTAACTGATGTTTCTCAGAGATATGAAGAATAATACTGAAATTGCAAATGTTACACTTTGTTATTGCAAGCATTATGACTTTATTATTGCAAACATTACTGACTTATTCAAGAAAGGATGTAAAGATAAACCAGCAATTACTGACCAGTCAGTTTAACATCGGCGGTGGGGATGCTTCTAGAAACAATTATTCAGGGTAGAATTAAGAGTCACATGGAAAAAGTAGACCGGGAGAAGCTGTTCCCGCTTGTAAAAGGAATGAGAATGAGAGCGCATAGATTTAAATTTATGTGTCAAAAGATGATGTGATAAAAAACTTTTTTCACACAGCGCATAGATCGTGTACAGAATTCACTGTCTAGAAAGTTTGTGGAGGCAGGTTTAATTAAGGCATTCAAAAGAATGATATTGGCCTCCGTCTATGCTGTAATAATTCTGTGATTCTGAGATCACATCCTCAAAATGGTCCACTTTGTTATTATTTGGTTTTATAAGAGCAACGTGCCTCTTTTGTGCTCTTCAAATAATTTTTTTTCTCTGATTTATATATTTCAAAATGTTTTATTTTACTCATTTAAAATCTTCTATCTTATATAGGTAGACAGTTTTCAGAGACCAACACTTCTTATGCCCAATTGTTTGCTCTCCTACTCCATGTTAAAAGGAGTGGCGTTTCAGAAATATTAAGAGCCTTACAATCAATGAGAACGAAATTCTAGCATTTCTTGGAATGCTTGATCCTTGGAACTTAACATTCAAGAATTCTAAATGTTTTATTTTGCATATCATAAAACTGTAACCAATCTCTTCAGTTTTTTTTAGAACACAAGGATTGGCTTTTAGAATCACTGACCAAGTTTTATCAAACAACTTCAATTTTTCCACTGGAACAGCCAAGTTCTGTCTTGTGGATGTGTACTTCTTTCTTTTGCCAAGTTCTGTTGTTAAAATTGTAAGCTTTTGTTCCCGAGACTGACTTCAGCCAAAAGTGTTGCATCTTTTATTACCAAGAACCAAAATAAAAGAACTAGTTAAACTAGCTAAAAGCAATGAGTGATCCAATTCATGTAGTATCCGTCAAAATGGAGATCTAATATTACCAGGATGATCATTTCTAAGTAACATTGGTTTCTTTTCCTCTGGACAATGAGTATTTATTAAATAAAAATTCCCATTACTCTCCTCTCCTGAAGGTCCTAGCTGTTGGTTATCTGTATCTGGACATGCTATTTTGCTTAAATAGCCACATATTCCACTTAAGGTATTATGGTTAATTCAATGTTAATTCATGCCATTAGTGTTGCTCCAATAACTCTTCCTAGTGGCTATCATGTGTTTACTTGTTCTTTTGACTGTTTTACTTTGGAGAAAATTCACAGGCAAACAAATTTCAGTCACAAGAATGTATCCTCACAAAATGTGAAAAGTGTGAGGTAATGCACTTTAGAAGGGCTAATAAAACAAAGGATGGCGCTATGAATAGTAGGATTATGAAAAGTACAGAAGATCAGAAGGGTGTTTGTGTGCATATCCACAATCCCTCAAGGAAACATGAGAGGTAGATAGGCGGTTAAGAAGGCTTATGGGATGCTTTGTTGCCACACCTCTAAGGCTATGGGACAAAACTGGAAAATAGGACTAATGTAGTTAGATCTTTGGTTGCCAGCTCAGGTACAATGGGCCCAACGGTTACCTTTTGTGTCGTAACTGTTTCTGGGTCTAAATTATGTTAAAAGTAAGCACAAATAGCATTGTGAAAAAAAAATGTCTTTTTCACAAAAAGACAACCCTACAATCCTTGTTATTTTAATTCCTTCCATGATAAGGGCAACTGTGTGATTAAATACCTGCCATGTACTAAACTCCAAAAATTATCACTGTAAACAGAATAACTGACGAAGGTCTGTTTTATACAATGTACTTATTACACATAATGATAATTAAAGCTACATTGCAACTTTGTCATTTGCTAACCAATCAAGGTCAGCTGTTTCAATATAAGTTATAAACATATATATTAACAATTCATTTTTAAGCGCACTTTGTGTTAAAATTGTGATCTAACAATTGCACCAAACGACAAAATGAATGAGCAATAAAGCAGACAATAAATGTGTAGTATTAATATACTGTGCATAATCCAGTCCCTGCTGAACTGATTATTTCAGTTCTTTGCGTGACTGCTTTAATGAAAACAAGCTGATGTGTTCCTTTCAAAGTCTTAACCAACATCCAATTCCTGTCACTGTAAACATCAGTAATGTGGACAGAAGAAGTCTTATTTTTCAGAAACTGAATTAAGAGGTAGCAGGTTGAAATGACTCTTGCAATCTCAGATGACTATGTTTGCACACACGTTGCAATCTGAATGATATGGAACTGAACCTTTAGCAACAGACGGTATTTATATATCAATGGTGAACTACGTAACAACACATTGATCTATCAACTTTCTTTTGCAGTTTTCCGAAAATTTCAGTGTAACAATAAATACTTATTTCTGAAGTATATAGTTCAATTCATACAGGAAGACAGTATGATCATTGCTGATTTGATAAAATGTATTCTTATAGGTCTTTGTCAATTAAAAAAAAAGGTCAGACAGTTCTTATTTTCTGCTAAAGAGAGAGCAATTACTATTCAAACCTTAACTTTTGGTGAGGCAACATGGTGGATGGTACATTTGATGTGGAATTATTGGACTACTCATGCATAGTTAAATTGGAGGGAATACTAATTGATTCAAAATCCTTGTCCATTTCCCAGGACTACGTAGCATAGCTCCAGCTACCATTGACATTAACTGTTCACTTCTCACAATTTCAATTTAAGGGTTAATGAAATAGTGATGGTCTGAGATGCTGTTTACCAACATTCTTTTACCTGCATACTTCACTATACAGTCATAGGACATTGGGTAAAATTCATGTTTGTTTTGATGAAAGCTGAGCTATCAGATGAAAACAGTAAAACTGAGCACATACCTCTGCAGTTTATGCAAACAGCAAGAACAAATCCCCTGTTCACTTGCCTGTGCTTAGATTCAGGGATACAACATAACATGCAAGCCAACTTGTGGCATTGCTTAAAGGTGATTGACAAAAAGATAATATAGGGCAAAAAAAAAAGTCCTCCCAAAGGGTGGTGGTTGCCTGGAATTAGCTGTTTTGATGGTGCTGGGGGCAGAAACCCTCAACTCATTCAATAAAGTACCTGAATCTATACCTGAAGTGCTATAACCTACAAAGGCACAGATGAGGTGCTGGAAAGTGAGATTTGATTGGCTGGTTCAATTTTATTTCTTGTTCAAAACCAAAAAAACAGAAATTTCTGGAAAAGCTCAGCAGGTCTGGCAGTATCTGTGGAAATAAATCAGAGTTAATGTTTTAGGTCCAGTGACCCTTCTTCAGAATTGATGTGGCTGTGGAAATAAGTTTCAACAAATACCCGGTCAAATACCGGGAGTGACAGTGAATCTAATGATGTTGGACAAGAGAAAACATTGGAACGGAAATCCTGTCAGAGAGAGGAGCAGATTTTCTTCAAGGTGGGCATGCCTAGAAGAGATGTGGCAGTGAGTTTTAAATACTAAATAAAAACCAAAAGAAACATGGATGCTGTAAATCAGAAACAATAACAGAAATTGCTGGAAAAGAGTTCTGTTTTTGTTTCTAATATACAGCATCAGCAGCTCTTTTGTTTATTATTTATTTTTCACTTGGAATAGACATATGACTCTATGACTGTATAATGATGAATTCTGTCCGTGCTTATCTTCTGTGGTTCTAACTAAAAGATTGAGTGAAAAGGAACCAACCATGCCCTTCTGCTTAGTTAATGTGCAGTAAAGTTTGGTTTGGGGCATTATAGATGAGGAATATTTCAGATTCAACCCCTGACCTGTCTTAAGTTCTATCATTACAGCCAAACTGCAGCTGGACAATCTGTTCCCCAGGCTAAGGAGGAGAAAGTAACTTCAATCCTTGATGATATCCAATTATCTCCATGTAATTCTCACACTGGTAAACTTCAGGTATTGACAATGTCAAGTAAAGATATGATTTTCCCACAATCCAGTAGTCAGTCAATACCCTGACCTGACTCATGGTTGGGTAATGATTGTAATCAAGACCTGGGAACCCCCCGATGATCCTCTGGAACTTATTACAACAAGTCTTTGGATTAGAAACTCACAACAAAGTAAAGATTATTAATTAGATGTGTCCATCAGCTTGATGTGATAATTCAAGTGCATGGGTTAAGAAAGTTTGGGTGTTTCCTGCTTTCTGTGTGCTGGGGTGCTTTTTTTTTTCATTTTCATTTTCAGCCTACGGTGTAGGCTAACAGTAATATAGAAAGGAGAGCCAAATGTCCAAGTCTCTCCCTGGTACTCAGTGTCTCCACCAACAGGCTCTCAGGTATGCCTCCCCATGGCAATGCACAGAAACTGGGCAGTCTAAAGCTTCAGAGATACCTGGAGGAGGTTTGGCCCGTAGATATGAAGAATGCAGGCCTGCTGGCATGAGGACGCAAACTGGCTATCGTAAATCAAACTCCCAGTTCTGGGTAAATAGCACCACTGCATTGTGGAAGAGATTAAACCCTGACAGAAAATCTGGAGTTGGCTCCTGAAGTCAGAATGATGTCTAACTCAGCTGTTTTTCTGGCAACTCCTGCAAACAAGCTAGTACCAAATGACAAGCCAAAGTTTACACTCTTTTAGATTCAACTGACGAGACCATGATAGAGGTCTCCAAACGTTTTACTCTGACTTCCATCCTGGAGACGGCAATCTACTTTTACTGAACAGAAAGTTGCCAACTAAGGCAGAAAACATTCTCTGAGGAAGTATGGCATCCGGAGAAATGATCCAATCAGAAATGCACTTTGAATTCAGATACATTTGTCTAATTTATTTTTCTCTAAGTAGATGTTCCCATACTATTATTTTCCTACACAAGGAAGAAACTCGGATAGCCTGCCTGAATAAGATTATTTTGGAAGGAAAAAGATGATGTGTAGGAATAAAATGTGATGGCTAGTATAGATGTGACGGGCCAAATGGTCTTGCTTTGTGCCATTAGATTCTGAAGCCACAATGTTTCCTTTCTGGGACTAAGTGTTAGGTGTTGAGTAACTATCCATTCTCATACGGGGCGGCATGGTGGCTCAGTGGGGGCAGCACGGTGGCTCAATGGTTAGCACTGCTGCCTCACAGCACTAGGGTCCCAGGTTCGATTCCAGCCTTGGGCGACTGTCTATGTGGAGTTTTCACATTCTCGCCGTGTTTGCGTGGGTTTCCTCCGAGTGCTCCGGTTTCCTCCCACAGTCACAAAGATGTGCAGGTCAGGTGAATTGGCCATGCTAAATTGCCCATAGTATTAGGTGCATTAGTCAGAGGGAAATGGGTCTGGGTGGGTTGCTCTTTGGAGTGTTGGTGTGGACTGATTGCGCCAAAGGGCCTGTTTCCACACTGCAGGGAATCTAATCTAATCATATATATACAGACTTGACCAATTACATGCTAATCAGTATATTGGAAACACAGAACCTTGGAGCAGAAACAAGCCATTTGACTCTTTGACTCTACTCTGCCATTCAATGTGATCATGGTTGATCATTCACTCAATATCTTGCTCCCATTTTTGTCCCATGTCCCTTGATCCCTTTTGTCCTTAGACCTACATCTCCATCTTTTATTGGAATTTTTTAATACTTTGGCCTTAATAGTTTCCACTAGTTCTCCACTATTTGGGTGAAGTGATTCCTCCTCCTCTATGTCCTAAAAGGCTTACTACTTCTTCCTCAGACTGTGAGTCTTGGTTCTGACTGTCCTGACATCAAGAACATCCTTTCTCCATCCCCAAGGTTATCAGTTCTGGTCCTGCCTGGGTGCAACCTGTCCAGCTTGTACTGGTGTCATCAGGACAGAATTGATCCCAAAGCTCTAGGAATCTGAAATCCTCCCTCTTTCACCATCTCTCCAACCATATATTCATCCAAAAATCCTGCTATTTCTACACTGACTAACGTGGCACCAGTAGCATTCCCAAGATGCTCCTACTTTTTAATCTTGCTTTCCAATTCCCTGTGAGACAAGCAGAAGGTTGGAAGCATACAGTAAGCCAGGCTGCATCAGGAGGTGGGGAACTGCAGATAAAGGGGGGTGGGAGTGGGGAAAACGGGGAGCAGGGTTGTGAGGTAGGGATAGGTGAACACAGGCAAAGGGTACGACCTGGTTGGCTGATGGGAGAAATGAATCCGGTTAGTAGGTGAAAGGAAGAGTCAATCAGAGGAATGAAAGGGAGAGGGAGGGACTGGAAAGGGACTCGGAAGATGGGAAGGGAGGTTGTTTGAAATTGGAGAACTCAATATTGAGTCTTCTGGGCTGTAGCCAACATTGAGTTCTCCAGTTTGAAATAACCTCCCTTCCCATCCCCCTGAATGCCTCCCAGCTGCTCCATCTCACACCCCCCCCACCCCCCACCTCACACTGCCTTTCGTTCCTCTGATCGACCTTCCTTTCAGTTACCAATTGGATTTACTCCTCCCATTGACCAACTACCTGTCTTCACCTATCCCTACTTCACTATGCGGCACGCTCCCATTCCACTTTATCTGCAGCTCCCCTTACACTCACCCCAGACCTGAAGAAAGGTTATACCCAAAACGTTGACTTCTCCACCTCCAATGACTGCTGGCCTGATCACGTCCCATGAATACATAATGAAAAATATGAAAATAATCATATCAAACAGCATGTCTGCTCAGCTATTGGCAAGTAAGATACTGAGAATACTCAACCAGATTATTCTTTCAAAGTTCCAAGCACAATGTCATTCAGTAAAAGGATTACTTAGCAAGCTACCTGGCTTGCTGTGTTCTTCCAGCCTCATGCATGTCGAACTTGGATTCCAAAATTTGAAGGTTTTTTTGGCCCTAATTCCCTGTAATCTGCTCGTTGAACCTCATCTCTTTTCCTATTGATGTTATTGGTATTGATGTGTTTTACAATCACTGACTGTTCACCATCCCACTTAAGAATGTCCTGTGACTGCTCAAAGATGTCCTTGACCCTCGCACCCTGGAGATAATATACTAAGCTGGAGTCTTGTTTATGATCACCGAACTCTCTCATTGTTCCCCTTATTAGAATTCCTGATTAATACTACTAATATTAAGAGCTGACTGGTGAACTTCAGAGATCGCCAGTCAGCCTATGAAGAGCACCAGACAGGAGATTCCACCTCTGGGGTCAATTGTCATTTCTTGGGTTGCAGCAGTCTCATGGGGAGAGAGCAGTGATAGAGCTGTGGGTGCTGATGTGGATGGGTGGGCTGTGGTAACAGATACGTGAAGGTGGGATGGAGCATGGAAGACCTCCAAGGGTGCAGCTGATTTGCGAAATGGTCCATTGCCACTCCCTTTTGTCCCGCCACAAAATCTAGCTGGGTTATATACTTGGTGCTGGCTTTCAATCACTCTGGGTAAAGTGTCAGAAATATCAGGAAGAGGCCATTAAGTCACCAATCAATAACCTCTGAGCATAATGGTAATATTAGTGGACTATTAAGCCAGATTCTCAGGCAAATGCTCTGGGGACATAAGTTTGAATTGTATGGAATGGTAAAATTTGAATTCAATAAAAATTTGAAATAAAAAGCTAACCATGAAACCACTGTTGAGTCTTGTAAAGCCCTGTCTGGTTCACTAATGTGCTTTAGGGAAGGAAATCTGTTACCCTTAACAGGTCTGGCTTACATGCAATTCCAGAGCCACAACAATTTGGTTATTTCTTAACTGTTCTCCGCCTATTTAGGGATGGACAATGACTGCTGGCCTGATCACGTCCCATGAATACATAATGAAAAATATGAAAATAATCATATCAAACAGCATGTCTGCTCAGCTATTGGCAAGATACTGAGAATACTCAACCAGATTATTCTTTCAAAGTTCCAAGCACAATGTCATTCAGTAAAAGGATTACTTAGCAAATGTTCTCCACAGCATGCTAAAAATTACACAGACAACTATTTAAGTGTGTTATTTGGGCTTGTGGTCTTGCATTCCTGTGTTTACTGGAAGTTAAATATATCAATGCATTTGGGCCCTAATCTTTGCAGACAGTAGGCACATGGGTTCACACTTTACACTTATTACAATTCAGCATCATCAGTGACAGTTATTATCTGGTTCATTCCTCAGACAATGCCTTGACCTATCAAAATCACCACTCCTGGATTAAATTTAAGTAAAGCCTGCAGTTAAATCTCAATCTTTATCTACACAATCTATGGTAATGCTTCCACCGATCAAGTCTACTTGCTAGCTAATCATTACTCTTTTCTGATAACATTTGGTTCTCCTGTACATTGGTACTCTTGTCATTGTCCTGATGAGTGTAAGAGAAAAAGCCTCAACGAAATAGGTCATGTTTCAGCAACACACAAGAAAATGAATTAATACAGTGTCACATTTGTTGCATTTGGTGGACTTACCATATAAGTAGTTTAATAATGAAGATAAAGAAGAGAGTTAACCAGTTATATCATAACAGATAATAAATTAGCTAAAGAGCAAGTCTGACATATTGCACTGCATAAAGGCTGGCAAGAAGTATTAGCTCCAGAGAAATAATCTTGATACATTCAACGATTTTCAGAAAGTGGCCATGCAATATTTGAACAGAAGAACATTAAAACAATGACTCAATGCCGTTTTTCACAAAGTTTACAATTACTTCTTTTGAATTTATTAATAGTGACATTTGAAAGAAAACAAATTATACCTTGTGGAATGAACACTCATTAAGTCAAAGCAAGTGCATGAACTGCTTGAAAGATAAAAGCTTCCATAAGATTTGGAAACAGATTATTTACACTACGCTGGTGTCCTATAACATACTGGAGATAGATTAATAATAAATATGGAAGGAAATTTAACCAGTAGTGTCATAATACAATGTCAAAGGTCTAGACTCAATATGACACCTTTAATAGATTAAGAGATCTCATGTGGTGTTGTTGACAAATAAGTTGTTATTGTACACAGACCAAATCACTGTAACAAATGTATTGAAGCAATACCTCAACTGATTACCCTACAATAAAAATATTACCGATATTGAAAGATAATAGCTTGAGTTATTTATTAATTTTTATTCAATTTTGTTTCTTCATGAAGTGTGGACATCTCTAGTTGGGCCAACTTTTGTTCTGCATCACTTGGTGCACTTGAGACCTTTGTGTCAAAAAGTGTGATGCTGGAAAAGCACAGCCAGTTAGGCAGCATCCAAGGAGCAGGAGAGTCAACTTTTGAGCATAAGCTCTTCATCAGGAATGTTTCAGCAACTGCAGTCCTCACTTTTTCCTCCTTGGGAGATTGGTGGTGAACTGCCGTCTTTAACCACTGCAGTCTATCTGGTGCAGGTAAACCCACAATACTTTTGTGGAGGGACTTCCAGATTTGATTTGATGTCACATGTACCTAAGTACAGCGAAAAGCTTTGTTTTTTGAGCAGTCCAGGCAGATCATGGGGAAAAATTGACCTACAGATCATAGGGTGCTTAGACAGAGCAGTGTACACAAGATTACAACTGCACAGGAGGTATGCAAAACAAGATCAACGCTAGAAAGATCAAAGTCAGAGAATCCATTCAGCAGTCTAAAAACGGCAGGGAAGGAGCTGTTCTTGAAATTGTTGGTCCGTGCATTCAAGCTTCTGTATCTTCTGCCTAATGAAAGAGGTTGGAAGATAGCATTAATCGGATGGGAGGGGTCTTAGATGATGTTGACTGCCTTTCAGTGATAACACCAACTGCAAGTGGAGTCCATGGACGGGAGGTTTGCTTCAGTGATGGTCTGGGCTGTGCACATAAACTTTGATAGTTTCTTCTGGTCCTGGGCAAAGCAGTTGCTGTACCAGACCGTTATGCACCCGGATAGTATGCTTCCTATGGTGCATCTGTAAAGGCTGGTGAGGGTCCTTAAGGACATGGCAAATTTCTGAGCCAATTGAGAGGCATTGTTGTGCTTCTTGGCTGTCACATCTACATGGGAAGTCTAGGGCAGGTTATTGGTTATCGTCACTCCTAGGTACTTGATGCTCTTGACCTTCTCCGTTTATGTAAGTTGGGGCATGTCCTCCTCCTTTTTTCCTGAAGTCATGATCAGTTTTTTTGTTTTATCGACATTGAGAGAGAGGTTATTTTCATTACACCATGACACCAAGCTCTCTATCTCCTGTCTGTATTCTGACTCATAGTTGTTAGATATCTGTCCTACCATAGTGGTGTTGCCAGCAAACTTGTAGATGGTGTTCATTCAGAATTTGGCTTCACAATCATTTGTGTGCAGAAAGTACAGTAGGGGGCTGAAGATACATTCTTGGGAGGCTCCAGTATTAAGGGTTATTGTGGAGGAGGTGCAGTTGTGTATATTCACATATTTTGACCCAACAACATTAAAAGAACAGTGATAATTCAGGAAAATGAGTGTTTGGAGGGGAACTTGCAAGAGATGGTATTCCCATTAATCCATCACCATTGGCCTTCTGGCTGTGGGTTTGGAAGGTGCTGTTTGGATGTGGTGCCTATCACTGGGCTGTTTTGTCCTGCACGGTATCAAACTTCTTGAATGTTGTTAGAGCTGCACTCATCCAGCCAAGCGAGGAGTATCCCATCACACTCACTGAGGATATTGATTAATGTGTGGTCATGTGATATAAGTGTTTTTCACAGAGGCATAGTTGAAGGATGGACAGGACGAACATCTCAGTATTTCAGGTATAAAATCGTAAAGATATGATGAGAGCTGTAAAAGAGGTGATGTCACAATATTGTTCAAGAAGTCAATTACTGTAGTAGGGAGAGATGATATCTTAGAAGGTTCCTCAAATGAGTCGAACTTAAAAACAAAAAGGAGGCAATCACTTTGCTGGGAGCATCCTATAGAGGTCCAAATAATCAGGAATACATAGGAAGATTAGTATGAAGGGAAATCTCAGAAAATGTAAAATAGTGGCATCATAATAGTGGAGGATTTCAACTTCCCCAATGTTAACTCGGATAGACAAAGTATGAAGGATTGAGAGGAGGTGAAATTCCAGAGATGTTTCCAGGAGAGCTTTTCAAGTCAACACGGAGAAAGTCCTACAGGACAGGGCTGGTGCTGAACTTAATTTTAGGGAACAAAGTCAGGCAAGTGGTAGATATGGCAATGAGAGTCATGTTGGTAATAGTGACCATAATTTAGAAAGACATAAGGCAATTCTGGATAAGAATGAATGTGGACCAGGAATAAAGCCTTTAAATCGGGGGAAGACAGATTTTCATGAGACAAGATAGGATTTGGCCAAAATGGAATAGGAAATGTTACTTGCAGGAAAATCCACATCAAAGCAGTTAGAAACATCTAAAAGGATGATGGTGAGAGTGTAAGGCCAACATGTTCACGTGAAAATGAAGCATAGAACCAAAAATCCAGAGAACCTTAGATATCAAGGGATGTTTTGGATTGGATAAGAAAAAGAACGAAGCTTATGGTAAATGCCAAAGGCTCAACAGCAGATGCCCGAGAGAAGTATAGAAAAGTTAGGGGCTTGATTATGAAAGGACTTAGGAGAGCAAAGATGGGACAGAAAAAAAAACACTGGTGGAAGGAAAATTTTCAAAGTGTTCTATCAATATGCTATGTGCAAGAAAATAACCAGGGAAAGAATAGCACCCATTAGGGACCAGCTTATTAATCTGTGTGTGGAGCTGGAAAACCCAGCTGAGGTTTAAATGAGTATTTTGTTTCTGTATTCACAATAGCAAGGATAATGTGTATCTAGAAGTCAAAGAGGAGTCTGTGACATATTTGAACAAATTAGCGTCAAGAGTCATCGGGTTATAGAGCATGGAAATAGACCCTTCGGTCCAACTAGTTCACATCTACCATGTTCCCAAACTAAACTAGTCCCACCTGTCTGCATTCATTGAGTCTACAGCACAGAGAAAGGCCCTTTGGCCCATTAAGTCTGCACTGGCCAAAAACAAGTACCTAACTATTCTAGTCCCATTTTCCAGCACTTGGGCCATTGCATTGGCATTGCAAATGCGCATCTAAATATTTCTTAAATGTTATGAAGGCTTCTGCCTCTACCACCCTTTCAGAAAATGAGTTCCAGATTCCTACCATTGTGCGGATGAAGAGAAATTTCTTCACATGCCACCTAAGCCTCCTGCCTCTTATTAATTCTCTGTGGTCACTGATCCCTCCATCAAGGAGATACGTTCCTTCCTACCTGCCCTGTCCGTGACTGTTATGATTTATCTATTTTAATCATGTCTCTCCTTCCCTGCTCCAAGGCATAAACCCCAATCTATTCAATCTCTTTTCATAACATTAATTCTCCAGCCCAGGAAACATTATGGTAAATCTCCTCTGCACCCTTTACTTTGCAGTCACATATTTCCTATAATCATAGAATCCTTACAATGTGGAAACAGGCCACTCGGCCCATCACATCGACCCTCTGAACAGCATCCCATTCAGACCCACGCCCAACCATAGCCTTGTAACCCTCCACTTCCCATGGCTAAGTCACCTAGCCTAATCTCTTGGACACTATGGGCAACTTAGCATGGCTAATCCACCTGACCTGCATATCTTTGGACTGTGGGAGGAAACCAGAGCACCCAGAGAAAACCCACGCAGACACGGGGAGAATGTGCAAACTCCACACAGGCAGTTACCCGCAGGTGAAATGACACCCAGGTTCCTGTTGTGAGGCAGCAGTGCTAACCATTGAGCCACTGTGCTGCTCCAAATGCATAATCAGTATTACACACAATACTCTGGCTGTGGCTTAAGCAACTTTTCATATAGTTCCAGCAAACTCCCTGCTTTATGATTAGGAAGGAGATATTAGCATTTAAACGGGATTAATCCCCAGGCTCAAATGAGTTATATTCATGGCTGCTGTGGGAGGCAAGGCTCTAATATTAATTTTCAAACCCTCTCTAGCTGTAAGAGGGGTGCCAGAAGA
This sequence comes from Hemiscyllium ocellatum, assembly GCF_020745735.1. Taxonomy (NCBI): domain Eukaryota; kingdom Metazoa; phylum Chordata; class Chondrichthyes; order Orectolobiformes; family Hemiscylliidae; genus Hemiscyllium; species Hemiscyllium ocellatum. The sequence continues at coordinate 52,482,833 of NC_083402.1, forward strand.
CTGGACGAGAGCTGAGGTGGTGCCACTGTTCAAGAACGTTAGTTAGGATAAACTAGGAAACTGCAGAAAGGTGATTCTAACATCTATGAATCTATTGGGAAAACAACTTGAGAGACATATCCACTTGGAGAGGCAAGGAGTAATCAATAATGGTGAGATTGGCTTTGTAAGATCAATGTTTGATGACTGGCATGGACACAGTGATCCAAAGGCCTCTTTCTTTGCCGTAAAACTCTGTGACTCTATCTTGTGCCCTGTAGATGGGTGGACAGGTTTTGTGGAGTCAGGAGGTGACTCACTCCTTACCTCTGACCTACTTTTGTAGCCATAATATTTCTATGGCTGGTTCAGTTCAATTTCTGGTTAACTGTAACCCCTAAGATATTGATAATGGGGAATTCAGCGATGGTGATGCCATTAAATGTCAAGGGACAATGGTGAGATTATCTCATTGCTGACATTTGTGTGGTACGAATGTTACTTGCCCCTTGTCAGTCAAAACCTGAATATTGTCAAGGCTTTGAGCATTAGGACTTGGACTGCTTCACTATCTGAGCAGTCAGGAGTAGGGCTGAACGTGTCCTTGTTTGAACTAAGGCAGTAATGAGGTCAGGGTTTGAGTGGTTCTGGCAGAACCCAAGCTGAGTGTCCCTGAGCAGGTTATTATTGAGCAAATGCTACCTGATAGCTTAACAGTATTTGTAATATGTTAACCAACAATTGTACAAAATGTGTCAGACGCCTATATTTTGCATTACCCTCATCAAACTTATTCATTTACACAGTACAATATATTTTACATATTTAATTATAAAGGTCTGCTTGCATTGTAGTTTTGTTTAAAATGTTTTAGAGTAAGTATAAGTATTTTTATTTCATACGTAGATTTGTAATTCTTGCAGAAATTGTCTTTGATGTATCACTGGATCAGAACAATTTATCCCCTCATTACACCCCCAGTGAACAGCACCTTAAACAGTTGGTTATTGAACAAGCAGCTCACACCCTTTTAATAGCAAGGACTTTCAGTAACAGAAATAAAACTTCTTTAGCATAGGAATATTAAAAATGCAACAAGTACAAAATGCTGAAAACTGAAATATTAATTCTGCATTCATTAAAACTGCACTCAAGTTCAATGTCCCTATGCTCTCTCCCATAAACAATCACAATTTCAAGTCTCCTTCAAAATTTACTCTCCAACATTTAGTCAAATGAAAGCAGAACTTGAAAATTCACTGTTATGTAAACTGCTACTCTAATCTCACATGGCTCACATCTGCTTCTCTTATCTTTAGAAAAAAACAGAAGACTGAGCAGTCGTTAGACAAGGCCCATTTAAATCAACAAGATGGTTGACTTCTTTTTTTGATCATTTCAATTCACTACACCACAGGAACAGGTCCTTCAGCTCATCAAACCAATGCCAATTCATGATCCTTATTTAATCACACTACATGTTGTCCAAGAGCAGTATCTATCCCTCTGTTCACGTGTCTACCAGATTTTGCCTTAGATTTTGTTATTGTGGTTGTGTTCGCCGAGCTGGGAGTTTTTCTTGCAAACGTTTCGTCCCCTTTCTAGATGACATCTTCAGTGCTTGGGAGCCTCCTGTGAAGCGCTTCTGTGCTGATTCCTCCGGCATTTATATTGGTTTGAATCTGCCGCTTCCGGTTGTCAGTAGCTGTCACTGCAGTGGCTTGTATATAGCGTCTATGTCGATGTGTGTGTTAATCGAATTCATGGATGAGTGCCATGCCTCTAGGAATTCCCTGGCTGTTCTCTGTTTGGCCTGTCCTATAATGGTGATGTTGTCCCAATCGAATTCATGTTGTTTGTCATCTGAGTGTATAGCTACTAGGGATAGCTGGTCGTGTCGTTTCGTGGCCAGTTGGTGTTCATGGATGCAGGTTGTTAGCTGTCTTCCTGTTTGTCCTATGTAGTGTTTTGTGCAGTCCTTGCATGGGATTTCGGACAGCCAGACTGCTGCGACCACTAGGACTCATAACAGCACACAAACCAACAGCCACTCTCAGACAACAATTCACCAGGACAAAGGACCCGATACCCAGCATGAGCAAAACCAACGTGGTTTACAAAATCCCATGCAAGGACAGCACAAAACACTACATAGGACAAACAGGAAGACAGCTAACAACCTGCATCCATGAACACCAACTAGCCACGAAACGACACGACCAGCTATCCCTAGAAGCCATTCACTCAGATGATAAACAACATGAATTCGATTGGGACAACACCACTATTATAGGGCAGGCCAAACAGAGAACAGACAGGGAATTCCTAGAGGCGTGGCACTCATCCACGAATTTGATTAACACACACATCGACATAGACCCTATATACCGGCCACTGCAGCGGACAGCTACTGACAACCGGAAGCGGCAGATTCAAACCAATATAAATGCAGGAGGAATCAGCACAGAAGTGCTTCACAGGAGGCTCCCAAGCACTGAAGATGTCATCTAGAAAGGGGACAAAACTTTTGCAAGAAAAACTCCCAGCTCGGCGAACAGAACCACAACAACAAGCACCCGAGCTACAAATCTTCTCACAAACTTAGATTTTGTTAACATGGAGGCTTCCACCACTTCCTCTGGTAGTGCATTCCAGGCACCCATCAACCTCTGTGTGAACAATTTTCTCCCCTAAACTTTTCTCTTCTCACCTTGAACCTGTGTCCTCTTCTGGTTGACTTTTCCACCCTGGGAAAAACCTCTGATTATCCATCCCATCTATGCCTCTCATAACTTTGTAGACCTTCAGAAGGTCGCCACTCAGGCTCTGTTTTTCCAGTGAAAACAATCCGAGTTTATCCAACCTCTTCTCATAACTAAAACCCTCTAGGCCAGGCAACATCCTGGTAAACCTTCTCTGCACCCTTTCCAAATCATCCACATCCTTCTGGTAGAGTGGCAACATGAACGCAATATTACAAATGGGGCCTAATTAACATTTTGTATACCTGTAACATAACATGCCAATTTTTATATTCAATACCCCGGCCAATGAAGGCAAACATGCTGAATGGCTTCTTGACCACTTTATCCACCTGTGTTGCCACTTGCAGGGACCTGTGGACCTGTACACTGGATCCTTTGTATTTCAATGCTCTCTTGGATTTCGTCACTTATTGTTTAATTTGCACCTAAACTTGATCTTCCAAAATGCATCACGTTGCATTTTTTCCGAAGTAAATGTAATCTGCCATTTCTTTTCCTAAATCTGCAATCTATCTATATCCTGCTGTATCTTTTGACAATTTTCCTCACTATCTGCAACTGCGCCATTTTTGGTGTCATCTACAAACTACCTACATTTTCCTCCAGATTATTTATGTATGTTACAAACAACAGAATTCCCACCAGTGATTCCTATGGAGCACCACTGGTTACTGACCTCCATTCTGAAAAGCATCTTTCCACCACTAATCTCTGTCTTCTATGACCAAGCCAGTTTTGTATTATCTAGCCTGCTCACCCTGGATTCTATGAGACTCTACCTTCTATACCAGCTTGCTATGAGGTACCTTATCAAATACCTTACTAAAGTCAATGTAGACAACATCCACTGCCCTTCCCTTATCAATCATTCTTGTCACCTCTTCAAAAAACTCATGCTGTTGATCAGTAACAAATGTGAATAAATCCTGTCTCTCCAACAGCTTCCCCACCATTGACATCAGGTTCATCAGCCTTTAATTACCTGGATTATCTCTGTTTCCTTTCTTAAACAAAGGAACAACATTGGCCATTCTCTAGTCTTCTGGAACCTCACCTGAGGCCAAAGAAGATGCCTCCAGTACCCTGCGATAGATCCTGTCTGGCCCTGGGGACCTGTATATCATAATGTACATTAAGACATCCAATACTTCTTCCTTCATAATGTTGACCTGCTCATGAGTCTTCATTCATCATTCCCCAACCTCAAGATCCCTCATGTCCCTCTCTTTCGTGAATACTGATCTAAAGTACTGGCTAAGTATCTAACCCAACTTTGGGATTCTCCTTAGCTCTGCTGGCCAAGGACATTTCACAGCTCTGTTTAGCACTCCTAACTCCCTGTTTGAGCTTGTTTTTATTCTTCAAGGATTTTGGTTATTTTTTGTTGCCTCGACCTTCGGTATGCTTCCTTTTTTTTGATTAAGCTAATAGTTCCCGCTGTCATCCAAGGTTTCAGAATCCTGCCATTCTTGTCCTTCATTTTCACAGAACCACGCCTGTCCTGCACTCTAATCGACTGCTATTTAAAAGACTCCCACATGTCAGATGTGGATTTACCTTCAAACAGCTGCTCCCAATCCACATTCTCCAATTCTTGCCTAATTCAGTCATAGTTGGCCTTCACCCCAATTTAACACCTTCACCTGAGGTCCACTCTTGTCCTTATCCATAAGTATCTGAAAATTTAAGGATTGATGGTCACTATTCGCGAAATGCTCCCCCACTGAATCTTTGAACACCTGGCCAGGCTCTTTCCCAATACTAGGTCGAGTATGGGCCCTCCCTCTTTGGATTATCCACATATTGTTTAAAAAAAAACTGTCCTGAACATGCCTAATGAATTGATCCCCATCCAAACCCCCAGCATTAAGGGAATCCCAGTCAATATAGGGGAAGTTAAAATCAGCCACCACAAAAACCCTGTAATTTTCACAGCTTTCTAGAATCTGACAACACCTTTTCCTTTATCTCCTGCTGGCAGCAGGAGATCTGTAGAAGATTCCCAGCATTGTGATTGCACCCTTCCTATTCCTGAGCTCTACCCATAATGCCTCACTGCAAGATCACTCCAGGGTGTCCTTCCTAACCACAGCTGTGATATTCTCCCTAGTATGGAGAATGTAATGTAACTAGTAATGCAACTCAGTCACTTCTTTTACTTCCTGTCCGGTCTTGTCGTGTCATAAACATTGATATCCCAGAACATTAAGCTGCCTGTCCCTCTTTGAACCATGTCTCTGTGATAGCAACATCATTATTGCATAGAGTCAAAGAGATGCACTGCTCAGAAATATACCTTTCAACCTAACTCGTCCATGCCGACCTAATATCCTAACTAAATCTAGTCCCATTTGCCAGCACTTATCAATCTAAACCCTTCATATTCACATACAGATCCAGATGTTGTGGTTGCACCAGCCTCCACCACTTCATCCGACAGCTCATTCCATACACATACTACCCTCTGCATGAAAAAGTTGCCATTTAGGTTCCTTTTATATCTTTCCCCTCTCACCCTAAACCTATGCCCTTTAGTTCTAGACTCCCCCACTCCAGGGAAAAGACCTTGCCAATTCCCCTATTGATGCCCCTGATGATTTTAGTAATCTCTATAAGGTCGCTCCTCAGCTTCCGATGCTCCAGGGAAAACAGCCCCGGCCTATTCAGCCTCTCCCTATAGCTCAAATCCTCCAATCCTGACAATAACCTTGTAAATCTCTTCTGAACCCTTTCACGTTTCACAACACCCTTCCTGTTGAAGGGAGACCAGAATTGTTCACAATTTTCCATAAGTGCCCTAACCAATGTCCTGTACAGCCACAATATGGCCTTCCAACTCTTATACTCAATACTAAAGTATACCAAATGCCTTCTTCACTATCCTATCTACCTGCCGACTCCATCCCAGGCAACACCCTAGTGAATCTTCCCTGCAACCCTTCCAGTGCAATCACATCTTTCCCATTGTGTGGTGAACAGGACTACACACAGTACTCCAGCTGCGTCCCAAATAAAATCCTGTACAGCTGTAGCATAACCAGCTTGCTCTTACGATGTGTCATAGATAAGGCAAGTGTCAGCGTGCCATTATAACCATCCTGAAACCTGTCCTGCTGCCTTCAGAGATCTGTGGACAAGGACTCTAAGATCCCTCTATTCCATGGAGGTTCCTAGTTTCCTGACATTTATTGGGTACTCTCTTGGTGAAAGTGCATCGCCACATGCTTATCAGTAATAAATTCCATCATTGATCTGCCCATTTGACCATATCCTCCTGTAAACTTTAACCTTCTTCCTTAGTAACAGAGTAATCCAAGGATCTCAAAACTACTAAAACATGTGTTGAATCACATGAGCTCCCAAGTCAGCTTTCTCAATGGGAATGTGGACAGTTGAACACCATAATAAAATGAACCTATTTAAATTAACAAGATTTCATTCTCATGAAACATGAAGGGTATCAATTAGGGATTTGATTAGAGTTGTAAAACGGTCTCAACAATTGAAGGAGGAGAACTAAAAATTCAATTAAGGAAGTAAGTTTTTTAAAAAAAAAGTATTGAAATAAGAGTGGCCTATCTCGGAGATGGCATACCTGCAAAAGATTTACTGAGGATCAAGTTGAAACTTTGCACTATGTATTCACAAACATGGCCTTTGAAGTCAGTGACTGCTGGTGCATGATTGCCCCCCACCCACCCCTAATGGCTGGTCATCACTGTCTTGAGAGCTACACTGGATCACTACTTTGATGCAGCTTGCTTTCTTACGGATTGGTGTGGGGCTGACTCAGTATTCAAGATGTCAGCTAGCATACTTCATCCAAAAGAGAAAAACCTAGCCTATAAACGAGAATCAAACATTTCCAGTTCTGAGATTATTTGGGGAAAATGCCTGCCATTCATTTGCTACAAATACCACTGAAGTCTTGGTTTTATCATCTTACAGCTAAGAAGTTAAAAGTAGTCGCCACAGCACATCTTTCTCTCCCTCAAACATGTAACTGGGACACAGATTGCAAACAGATAATTATGTTCCACAAGGTTAGAGGTTGTGATGGAAAGCAAGTCTGCTTTGCTGACACTATGGATGGCAGATCTAGCATCAAGTGATATATTTTCCTGCATTGCTTGGAAGCCATTCAAGGTGGAAACAAGTATTAAATTGAAAACCAAAATCAAGCTTTCAAACAGCCATTATATGTATTTGCACTGGTTCTTAGTTTATGATTAAAATGAACAAAACGTGAAATGTTATCTATGAGACTTTCAACCAACTACAGAAAACGAACTACTGCACATGCTGGAGAAACTCAGTCCAAAAGCATTTGTGGGGGGGAGGAACAGTCAACATAGAGTTTTGCTCTTCAGAAGCAGACAAAAAGCATTTGTATTTCCAGAATTGACAAAATTAATAAAAGGTGAAAAGGAGGATAGCAGAATAAAAACAACAACAAAAGTGTAAATGTCTTAAATTCACCATTTCTAGTCTGGGGCACAGGAAGCGCAATGCTATTCTCCCTTCACAAAAAAAAATAGGTCAGTGCGGTTTGTCTTGGCTTTTCTTCTGCAAAACCTGGAACAGCTAGATTGAATTTAGATGGAACAAGACAAGGCAGTTTATCTATTTCCTTTTGATATGTGCATAGATACCATACAAAGCAACCAAATACAAAGTCTACCATCCATTTTTTTTTTAAATTGAAGGTTGGCACAACAAAGCATTCCACCACCTTTAAAAAATATTGCAAGGCTGAATTTCCAATCATTGCCCTTGTGGTTCTTTAGCCTTCTATTGTTACCATGGTGGACCTTGAAAGTGAGTGTCAGATGTCATGCATTGATGAGCTATCTACACAATTGAGCTCCATCAAGCAATTACCATTCATGTACATCCAGCTTCCAGCAGGGGATGCCAGATAGCAATAGCTCTAACCCATTATTTTCTACTCCTGGCAAGATGGGGTAACAATGGACCCCTTGCTAACACAGAGCTTGACAGAAATCTGATTGGGCTGAGCCTTTGGCAACTGATCCATTTGAACAGTTTAATCATACTGTGTTTAAAAAGACAGAAATAGAATACAAGTGCAAAAATTCAATAGTAAAACATTTTTATTTTACACGAACAGCTAAACAAAAATGAAACCATACAGGACATGTCTCCTTAACAAAATCTACAAAGATAATTACAGCACAGAACAAAAACAAAAAGATCTGTACATGGTCAAGGAAAAAAACCTTACAAAAAACATTAAATATTGCACTTGGTTTCTAGAACATTTTGGATTTTAAAATATTTATTCCTAATTATTACATCAGGAATCTAAATTGAATACTGGACTAAAGTCCTCTTTTTCTTACCTTAGGGATTGATCAATATCTAAGAAATATATATTTAAAAAGGAATATATGTTTAAAAATGAGCATTCTCACACCAAGTCAGTTTCAGCAAATACATCCACACCTGAAGTATTGCGAACTCCATTTGATTAACTGCACCCAAGGTCTTGAAAACAAAGAAAACTAACAACATTCGTAATGGCCAGCCATCTTTGGCCAATGACAGGTGCAGAGTAATATTGATCCATCCCTTTTCAATTTTTTTTGTTAATTTTTCTTGTATGGAATCAGGTTTCATACCTGTTGTAGGCATAAGCAATTGTTGATCCCTAGTTTTGAAAAAAAAAAAAGAAATTAAGGTTGCCCAAATGGAAACATCAAATGCCCTATAATGCCAACTACCCCACAAAATAATTTGTAAATCGGGGTGCTCGCAAATGTTGTGACCCTCAATGCCCTCCCTGCACAACGTAGCAGAACAATACACAGCAGAAATACCACAGTCAAACCTTTCCCACATCTATCCCATGTTTGTGCTGCACTTGTGTCAATACAGAATAGCAATAGTCAGTTGAATTTGTATTCTTTACAAAAAGGCCACTGGCGGAATAAGACCACTTGTACTCAATCCTACGACTGATCGAATTGGAAGAGTTTGACTTTCTTTTGCAACAAAAATGCCCATTATTGGTTCTAAAAGTTTCAACCTTGGTGAAACAAAGTAGCATCTAATACTAAACAAAGTGTTTAGGTTCTTCAGACTTTCATATAATCCAGAATTGCTTAGGTTTGTTTTAGTAAAAATAGGTTGACCAAAATCTTGGCCCACTTCACTGGGAACAGGAGAACAAAATACGGAAGGGTTATAAAGTAATGCTTCATTGTTGACAGAAAATATTATGGTCAAATGCATTATGAGAAGAGAAAAAGGAATTCAAAAATCCATCCATATTTTGCAATGTCCCTTGGTTTAACAGTGCAATTTAATCAAAACACATTTTTTTTAAAAAAAAGAAAATACCAACAATTTGGCAAGTGACAAATTCACCTGAGATTTGAGTGTTTTAGGCAGTCTGAAACACAAAACTACTCTGTATATAGTAGAAATGCAACAAATAGGAGTAACAACAAAGTACAGTCTCCCGTCAATAGAAAATTAACCTAGAATCTTCTCTGTAGCCTTATTCCAGGTCTTTGATCAGTTGCTATTCTACTACAATAGGCTGCAAAAGAACAAACAGCAACAAATATTGGCTTGAAGGCATTTGATGTTTTAAAAGAAGCCACAAGTAGGTTGGTGTTGCAAGGCCTGTCTGAGAAGACAATACTGAGCACGTGCAAAGCAGGTACAGTCCAGGCTACATAATATCAGTGCATTGTCAGTTTTGTACACTGCTGACTTGATCTTTAAACTGTGCAGACCCCAGACCAAAATAAAACTTAACTTGGAAGTCTGTGGCCTACAATTCACCACAACCAAAAATAAAAACAAAACAGCCATCATCAAGACTGAATGGAATATGAAGCGCAACACAAGCACTGAATAATATGTGCAAATTTCTGTGAAGTTCGAGAACCCCAGGAGAATGGTATGAATGTCATAACAGACTGTAGCCACTGTCCACTTCAGCTGCTTCTTGTCTATGCCACGTGAAAAAGTTACGATTTCCTTCGGCATCTTCAGCAGCTTTTCGTCACAGGCCACAGCTTTTCGGTTTTATTAGCACAGGTTGTGTCTGTCTAGCCACTGTTATAAAACATCACAGATTTTCTCTTTGCGTTGAGTTTTCTGTCTTCAACAGTGCAGTAATGCATTTTAAAACCATCATATAAAGAAGAGGCTTGATAGCCACACAAAGCCCCTCAGCGGGAGGAACAACAAGGATTTGCTTCTCTATTCTGATTTGCCTGATCAGGATTAGGATCAATCTGGAAAATAAATTTTAAAAAAAACTCAATGAGAAAAATCATTGGAGAGATTCCCAGTGCACAAATGCTCTCAACAGGCAAGACATTCAGCTCACCACAACATGCGGTGGTGATTAGTTGATAAGTTTATTTGCATTTACTATAATGCAATTCAACTGATCAGATTTGACCTCTGCTCTATGTCTCAACCCAGGCGGTGCCAGCCATGAGAAATTAACTCTTCCAAAAAGCCTGCACAGGCACAATGGGCAGAGAGGCCTCCATCTGTGCCGCATGATTCTAACTGCCTACAATAACCGCCAGTCATTTATAAGCAAATTTCTTTGTCATACTAACAACTGACATAATTTCATTTCAGGGCTCGTTTCCGCATGCATTCGAGATTATGTGCTCGACGGTTTTGATTCTGCGAAATTCTCTGTGCAAAATTGCCCAACACACAATAGCAAGGAGCTAACAAATCTATTGTAGAGGAGAATTTGATTATTACACGCGGTTTGTGTGAGACTAGCTTTTTGGAAGAGTTATTCCAAATAAATGGTTGAGTTGCCATAATCCCAGAGGACCACAGGGCTGCTTGCTCTCTTCATTAGAGTGTGTTGACTGGCTGTGGTTTAACCAGAGGGTCACCACACCTCAGGCGTGGGGCAAGGTTGAGAAGGCAGGACCTTCATGGTAACCTCGGTTAGATGACTGAACTGATGCTGCTGCTGTCACCTCTATATCACAAACCAGCTGTTCAGCGAACTGTGCTAACCAAGTCCCTCTCCAACTATTGAGCATTGTAGTACATAAAAAGAACGAGACAACCAGTTGCATGCTTGCTATCAATAGCATCAAGTGCACACAGATTCGGGGAGTTGTTGCCCAGTGTGTCAATGATGTATTCTTATGTATCTTTTTACGTGAAACTCAGGGTCCAGATTTCAGTTAGGAACAAGCTTGTGCAAATGTCTTTTGGTATTTAGAATAACCAAGATCTAGTTTGGTGATGGTTCAGCTTGCTCAATCTACTCTAATTTCATATGCCCTACTCAAGATCTTCTATGATGTTAATTCTGTACACTCAGGCTCCAATTAACAAATCTTTCAAGAAAGGTCTTACCTCTGAATACACAGGTGGAGGTTGGTACCTAAATTCCTGGATGTAGGCAAACAATGGTCCCTCAAAAACTCTTTCTAACTCATCCCGTACTGCTGTGGTCGCCAGGTTATTTCGTCGCTGCTGCTCAGACACTATTTCTGCATAGCTAGGTGGAGCTAAAACAAAAAATATAATAATGCATTATTAATTTAAATTAGGATTGAGGGACATTTCCACTGCATTTGATCACATTATTTTTCTACTTTGTGTGCCTGGAACACAGCAGGAACTTAGTGATACATATCAGTGCTCTGTTTTTGACTGCTGTTCTTTTTGATCTTCTTCCCCTTAAGACGTTGTCCCTTGCTGGTATACAGTTCCATGATTATTGGTTACTCACTGGCATATTGCCCAAGATATAACTCTTCACATGACAGCACAGACACTGGATACCAATAATCTCCACAATGTGGAAGATCTTGGCATTTCTTTGCGGCATGAAAGACAAATGAATGGAACAGCTGACAAAGGTGCCCAGACCAAACAGGAGTGCTAATGATTTGAGATACGAAGTTGGTATAAATGACGTGTTTAAAAGAAGAAAATGGGTCTGCTCTGCTGAGAGAAAGACCAAGACATGGGAGGAGGAGGGCAGAGAAATTGGAATCAAAGTGGAGGACAAAGGTTATCCTCTGAGTCCTGAAAGCTGTCAAGTGCTGAAGTAGAAAATGAGATGTTGTTCCTGGAGCTTGTGTTGATCTGTACTGGAATACTGCAGCAGGTGCAGGATGGAAATGTTAGCATGAGATGGTTTAGTGAAATAGCAAACAATCGGAAAGCGAGGGTCATTCCTCTGGACAGCAGAGGTTTTCTGCAAAGCAGTTACCTAGTCTGCACCTGGTCTTGCCAATACAAAGGACACCACATTGTGAACAGCAGATATTGTGGACTAGATTGAGAGAGAGGTACAAGTTAAACGCTGCTGTAGCTGGAAAGGGTGTTTGGGGTCTTCAACAGTGAGGAGGTAGGTAAGTGTTACACCTTCTGCAACTGTAATGTTGGAATCTGCCTCAGTCTCTGAAGCAAAGTGAATTCAGTAAACTATAACTTCCATAGTAAGACACCTCCATGCTATCAGCTTGTCTGTGCAAAATAAATTTTGGAAACTAACAATTTCAGACAATGGCTTATCCTTTTTTTTCGAAGTTTCATTATTATTTGGCCAAAAGACTTTAAATATAGCACTCGGCAGAGTTTTCATTTTTTGTTTCTCCTCACCAACCCATATGATTTTGTTTTAGGCAAGGTAGATTATATGTGCAACATAAACTTGGAATACTGTATGCAATTCTGGTCTCCCTCCTATAGGAAGGGCTTTGTGAAACTTGAAAGGGATTTACAAGGATGTTGCCAGGGTGAGAGGGTTGAGTTATAGGGAAAGACTGGATAGGTTGGGGCTGTTTTCTCTGGAGTGTCGAAGGCTGAGGGGGTAATACAATCATGAGGGGCATGGATAGATAAATAGACAAAGGTCTTTTCCCTGGGGTGGGAAAGTCCAGAACTAGAGGGCGTAGGTTTAGGGGGAAGAGGGGAAGATATAAAGGGGACTTAAGGGGCAATCTTTTCATGCAGAGGGTGGTGCGTGTATTGAATGAGCTGCCAGAGGAAGTGGTGGAGGCTGGTACAATTGCAACAGTTAAAAACCATCTGGATGGGTATATGAATAGGAACGGTTTGGAGGGATATGGGCCAAATGTTGGCAAATGGGACTAGATTAATTTCGGATATCTGGGCGGCAGTGGTGAGTTGGAGCGAAGGGTCTGTTTCCGTGCTGTACATCTCTATGACTTTATGATATCTATTTGAATAACCTAAACTGTTTGCAAGAAGTTTCTCATCTTTGTTTTTGATAGTAAACCAGTTATTTGTTGTTAAGTAAAGAAATCTGGCTGACTTGTTCTTAATATTGAGCTTGAAACAAATCAGGCTTACAAATTGGCCAGAAGAGTGGGACTAGAAAAAGGAAACCGTGCATCCCTTCCAACCTCAATCATAACACATCAGAACAGAGGGGATAAAAACAACAGAATGGAAGAATGGAATAGAGATCTTGCAGGAGGCAGAGTGTGAGGGAGTGTCACTGAGTTGTTGGGGCGTCAGTGAGCTTATAACGAATTATTTGAACAAAAGGAACAGGCCATTCAGCTCTTCAAGCCTGTCCCACCATCCTATACAATCATGGCTGATCTACCCCAATCCTCAATTCCTCTTCTTGTGCCAGCTTTTCGTAGCTCCCCCAATAATCAAAAATAAATGTACTCACCACCTCTTCAAATACTAGAGGGGATCTAGCCTCCACACCTCTCTGTAGGGAATTCCAGACAGTCACTATCCTCAGAAGAAATACCTACACAGCGGTTTTAAATGAATGCCCTTTATTCTGAAACCATGTTCCTTGTTCCAGACTCTCCCACTTGTGGAAACAGCATCTCAACATCTACCATGACAAGCCCCCTCAGAATCTTGTACTTTTCAATAAAATCATTGGATAGGCATTTGCAAGTTATTGGGCTAGTATAGGCTAGGTAGGATTCGGTCGGCGCAACATCGAGGGCCGAAGGGCCTGTACTGCGCTGTATCCTTCTATGTTCTATGTTCTATCATTCCTCAGTCTTTTGAGTAAACTTTAACCTCTTTAGCCATTCTTGATAAATCAATCCTTTTAGCCTAAAAATCAGCCTGGTGCATCTTTTTGAATTGCCTTCAATGCCAGTACCTCTTCTTTAAATAAAAAATACAGGGACCAAAACTGTACACAGTACTCCAGTTGCAGCCTCACCAACACCCTGTACAGTTGTAACAAGGTTCCCCTATTTCTAAACTCCAATCTCTTGGTAACAAAGGCCACAATTTCTATTTGCCTTAATTCCTTAATGCACCAGGATGTTAACGTTTTATTTCAGACACAAGAACGCCCAGATTCCACTGTGCTGCACATTTTTGAAGTCTATCTCCAATCAAGTAATAGTCTGCCTTTTGATTCTTCCAACAAAACTGAAAGATTTCATTCTCCTGAACTCCACCTGCCATTAGAACACTTGAGTGAGATGGTTCCTCCAAGTGTAGCGTGAACCAAGTCCATGGCACCATGAGTGGCTCAGCCATACAGGGAGGAGAGGGAAGAGCAGAGAGCAATAGTAGCAGATGAGACAGGGAGAGGAATAGAAAACCACTTCTGTGGTTGTTAGATGTTACTCCTTAGCGCCAGCATCACAGATATCACGGACTGGCTACAGGACATTGAGGAGAAAGCTAAAGGACACGCTCCATACTCAGCACCAACCACCGAAACAGAAAGGTGGAGCTGGTTCTGAATATAGAGGTTAGGGATCTGGGAGAAACGCTGAAAAATAAGATCTCAAAAACGTAGCCAGCTGCAGATTACTGCAGTTGGAATGTGCTAAAAATTCACAAAAAGTCAATAAGTATGTGGCTAGAGAGATGGAGCAGGAGGGACAGCTTTAAATTTCTATGGTTTTGGGATTGTTTCTGTAATGGTGAGACCTACAAGCCAGACTGGGTTGTACATCAAGTTGTTATGGACAAATATACCTCCCAAGGAGTCTTAACTAGGCTGCATCCAAAGATTTGAATTCACTTGGCAAACGAATATGAACCAGAGAGTAGGGTCATAAAAAGCAAAGCAAAATTGGAAATGAAGTTGCAACTAAATTAATTCAAGAGGTGTGGCTGGAATGTAAAGGATATGAAGTGTAGATGAATTCTCTTTCTGATTACAAATCTAAGTGTTACTGGGATAAAGTGGTGCAGATTTGATTGTCCAAATGGCCTACTTCTGCTCTCATGTCTTATCATCATACAAAGATAACAAGGAGGGACTTAGGCAGTGCCAAATGGTGTGCGGTTCAAATACAGTTAAGGCAGATGAACGGACAGCATAAACTGACAAAAAGTTGTCCAAATGTTACAGCTATGACTGAGCTAAGACAATAAAAAATGACCAGGAATGGCAGAACTTATGGTTATAGAGTTTTCAGACAAGCTAAAGAAAGATAAAAGAAAAAAACCCATGAGTAAGGGAAAGGCATGGAAGAAAGGCACTATTACAAATAATTACGGGGACTTCAGTACCCAGGTAGACCGAGAAAAATCATGTTAGTAGCGAATCCCAAGAAAGAGATCCTGGAATGTCTCCAAAGATGGATTTTTGAAACAGCTTGTGCTAGACCCCACTCAAACAGATAATTCTGGATTTGGTCATGTGTAATGAGGCATACTTGATTAGGGAGCTTTAAGGTGAAGTAACCTCTTGGTGACAGTGAACCATTATGTAATAGAATTCATCTGAGGGTTTAAGAGGGAATCAGATGTAATGGTATTACAATTGAGTAAACGTAACTACAAAGACATGAGAAAGAAGCTGGCCAAAGTTCATTGGAAAGGGACCCTAGCAGAGAAGACAGTATAGCAGCAATGGCAGAAGGTTCTGGGGATAATTAGGGAGGCACAGCAGAATTCACCTAAGAAAAGGAAACATGCTAAGTGGAAGGCAAAGCAACCAAAGCTGACAAGGCAGGTCAAGGACAACATAAAAGCAAAAGAAGTAGCATACAATGTGGTGAAGAATGGTGTGAAACCAGAGGATTGGGAAGGCTTTAAAAATGAGAAGAGCCCAACTAAAACAAAGGGAGAAGATGAAATATGTGGGCAAAGTAGGTGGTAATATAAAAACAAAACCTCTTGCAATCTTCTTTTAAGATATTTATAATAGGTAAGACAGAAGGAAGAGTGGACACTGGACCACTGGAAAGTGAGGCTGGAAAATAGTAATGGGGACCAAAGTATTGGCAGATGAACTGAACAGGCATTTTGCATCAGTCACATAGTAAAGACATCAGTAACATATCAGAACTTCAAGAGAATCAGGGGAGAGGTGAGTGGAGTGGCTGGAGAGATGGAGCACATTGGTAAGGAGCAGATGCTGGGGAATCAGAAAGGTCTAATGGTGGATAAATCACCCAGATCAGATGGACTACACCCTAGAGTTCTGAAGGCAATAGCTAAAGAGCTTGTGCAGTTCCCTGTTTAAAAAGGCAAGGAGGTGAAAGACAGGAAATGATAGCCTGGTTAGTTTGATCTCAACCATTTGTAAAATTTAAGAGTCCATTATTAAAGGATGAGATTACAGAGTGCATGATAAAATGGGGCTGTGTCAGCATGGCTTTGTCAAGAGAAAGTCATGCCTTACAGGTCTGCTGGAATTCTTTGAGGAAGTAATGATCAAGTCAGACAAAGGAGAGCCAATGAATGTGGTCTATCTAGATTTTCAGAAATGTTGTGTCATGGTACAGCACAGGAGGCTGCCAAATTAGAGAGCCCATGGTGTTAGGGGTAAGGCACTGGCATGGATAGAGGATTGGCTGACTGGCAGCAGGCAGACAGTAGGAATAAAGAGGTCTTTTTCAGGATAACAGCTGATGATTAATGGAGCTTCACAGGGGTCAGTGTTGGAACCACATTGTAAATGTATGACATGAATAATCTGGATGAAGGAACTGAGAGAATTGTTCCTAAGTTTGCAGATAGGTGGAGGAGCAAGTAGTACTGAAGAAGAGGGGAGGCTGTAACAGGAGTGGACAAAGAAGTGGACAAAGCTTTGACAAAGGGTCAGTTAGACTCGAAACATCAGCTCTTTTCTCTCCTTCCAGATCCTGCCAGACCTGTTGAGATTTTCTAGCATTTTCTCCTTTGGTTACAAAGAAGTGTTAGATGGATATAATGTGGGAAAGTGTGAGGTTACATACTTTGGTGGCAAGGATAGAGGCAAACACTGTTTTCGAAATGGGTAAAAGCTTCAGAAATCTGCAGCACAAAGGAATACAGGAGTCCATGTTCAGGATTCTCCTGGAGGCAGGGTTGGGCGGCAACGCAAATATAAGAATTCATTTCAAGAGGACGAGAATACAAAAAAAAACAGGGTTCTATTGCTGAGGCTGTATAAGGCTCTGGTCAGACCACATTTCAATGCTGTGAGCGATGTGGGAATAATCTGCTGGTCTTGGAGGGGCCGCAGAAGAGGTTCATAAGAATGTTCCCAGGAGTTGGAAGGTCATGTTGCAGCTGTACAGGACATTGGTTAGGCCACTTTTGTGCACAATTCTGGTCTCCCTCCTACAGGAAGGATGTTGTGAAACTTGAAAGGGTTCAGAAAAGATTTACAATGGTGATGTCAGGGTTAGAGGGTTTGAGTTGTAGGGATAGGCTGAATAGGCTGGGGCTGTTTTCCCTAGAACATTGGAGGCAGAGGGGTTTGTAAAATCATGAGGGGCATGGATAGTGTAAATAGACAAGGTATTTTTCCTGGGGTGAGGGAGTTCAGAACTAGAGGGAATAGATTTAAACTGAGAGGGGAAAGATTTAAAAAGAGACCTAAGGGACAATTTTTTTCCACACAGAAGGTGGTGTGTGTATGGAATGAGTTGCCAGAGGAAGTGGTGGAGCCTGGTACAATCGCAAAATTTAAAAGGCATCTGGATAGGTACATGAAGAGGATGTATTTAGAAGGATATGGGCCAAGTGCTGGCAAACTGGATGAGATTAATTTAGGGTA
Source organism: Hemiscyllium ocellatum (assembly GCF_020745735.1). NCBI lineage: Eukaryota > Metazoa > Chordata > Chondrichthyes > Orectolobiformes > Hemiscylliidae > Hemiscyllium > Hemiscyllium ocellatum. Next base: position 52,500,563 of record NC_083402.1, read on the forward strand.
TCTGTTTGGCATGAACAACTTGGACCAAAGGGTCTGTATCCGTGCTGTACATTTCTATGAATCTATGGAGTTCAGGGTGGATTTTGCTGAGGCGGGGGGTGGGGAAATCTCATTGAAAAACTTACAGAATACTCAGCTACCTGTACAGAATGATCATGGAAAAGACGAGGTCACAGCATCTGAGTGAAGGTACCTTAATTTAGAACTGAGACAAAAAGAAATTTCTTCAGCCAGAGGCTGGTGAATCTGTGGAACTCATTGCCACACAAGGCTGTGGAGGACAAGTCACTGAATGTCTTTAAGACAGAGATGGATAGGTACTTGATTAGTAAGGCGATCAAAAGTTATGGGGAGAAGGCAGGAGAATGACATTGAGAAATACGTCATCCATAACAAATGGTGGCGCACACTTAGTGGGTCAAACTGTCTAATTCTGCTCCTGTATCTTATAGTCTTGAAGTAATTTGTCAAGAGAAGGTAGAATGTATGCAAAGGGAGAGAGAAAGAGACAGGTCATGCAAGTGAGCAAAAAGAAAAACTGACAGGTCATATGTGATGTCAAAAAACATGAAGTTGTCTACTTTAGCCGGAAGAATAGAGAAAAAAAAAGGTATTTTTAAAATGGAGAGAGATCTGGAAGCCTTGACACATTCATCACAATTAAGTTACTAAGCACATACAATAAGTGATCAGGAAAACAAAATGAAAACATTGGCATTTATGTTAGGGGAGTGCAATATAAAAATAGGGAAGTTTTTTTTGCAGCTGCTCAGGGCCTTGTTGGGGAAAAAAAAGGATGTTTGTGCAATTAATTGCAGTTATGAGAAATGTTCAGTGTTTATGGGATGCAGGGCTTATTTTTGCAAAGAAAGGTTGAACAGGTTGGGTCTACACACAATGGAGTTTCAAAAAATGAGAAGTGACTTTGTTTAAAAGATATAATATTGGAGAAGACTCAATAGTGTGGATACAGGGATCAGGGATGGGAATGGGTAATGTTTCCCTTTGAGGAGGAAATTAGGAATATGGAACATGGGTTTAAAAAAGAGATGTTTCACTTTTAAAATGAATTTTAAAAAAAATTCACTCAGTCAAATAGACAGGGGAGTCAAGGGTTATAAAAGATAAACAAAATGTGGAGTTGGGAGCACAACTGAATCAACAATAACTTTGTGATAGGGCAGATCAAGATCAAAGGGCCGAAAGGACCAAGCAGCAATGTTCCTAAAAGGTTGTTGGACAGGTTGATAATGTGGTCAAGACAGCTAGGTATTATTAGAGGCGTGAAGGATAAAAGTTGAAAGGTTATGGAGTAGCAAGGGCAGTTCTGGTCAATGCATTGTCATAAAAAGTCTGATTACATGAGTGAGGGTACAGTGGAGCTTTTTGCAAATGTTGGCGAACTGGAGAAACTAACTGAAGTGCATAACATGGAGGGGTCTAGATGTCAGATTCGGAGCTACAATCACCATCCCTTCACTGACACTGGGTTAAAATCCTGGAACTCCACCCACCTCAGCAGCAAATCCCTCAGAGCACTGAGAGAGCCCTCAAACTTCAAGGACTGCAGTAGTTCAAGCAGGTGGCTCATCAGCACCTTCTCCTTAGCAATTCATGAGGGACATAAATGCTAGCCTCACCAGCAATACCCACATCCTTAGATCAAATCATAATCGTAACAAAAAACATTAGATAGAGAGTGACTAGGAAGGCTCCATCCCTTTTGGTTGTGGGGTCTATACCACGAAGCATAGATTTAAAATGAGAATTAGGAGGTTTATATGGTATTTGTGAGGAACATTTCTCACCCAGAAGACGACAGGGATCTGGAAGTCTCTGCCTAGAAAAGGCAGTAGAGGCAGACACCGACATGTCATGTTAATAAGTACTTTGGATATGCCCTTGAAATCTTAACCTACAAAAAACTGTAGACTAAGAGTTAGCAAGTACAGTTAGACTGAATAGCTCCTTGTTGGCTGGCATGGGCATTATCAGCAAATAGCTGCTTCCGTTCAGTTAATGCACATCCTTTTGCATTCAATCCAAACTTTCACATGTTCAGGTCTTCCAACAGATGCAATTGGATAGCCTCCAGGAACACTAAGCCCTGCTGATTTATTTTTAAATCTGTCCTTTTGCCAACTGTAGTGCTATACAGTCTTATCACAATCTAGGTTAGCTAACTCCAGGTCAGTGACCCAACCTTGGACACGAAGTTTGTTGAGTTTACTTTTACATCAGATGGTCTTTCTACAGCTATTTGAAGGGAAGTCCACATTTGATATGTGGGAGGCTTTCAAACATAGTGCAGAATAGACATGTCACATTGAAGGCAAAGGATAGGAAGGGCAAGATTTGTAAACCGTGGATGACAGGAGAAATTGTACAACTAGCCAAGAGGAAAAGGGAAGCATGCATAAGGCCTAGGCAGATAAGAACAGATCAGGGCCTTGCGGAATATTGGAAGAGTAGGACAAGTCTTAAACGAGAAATCAAGTAGGCGAAATAGTTTTAGCAAGCAGAATTAAGGAAAATGCCAAACCATTTTATTCTTATTCTTTGGGGCGGCACAGTGGCTCAGTGGTTAGTACTGCTGCCTCACAGCACCAGAGACCCAGGTTCAATTCCTATTTTGGGTGACTGTCTGTGTGGAGTTTGCACATTCTCCCAGTGTCTGCGTATAGACAGGGTGGATAGAGACGAGCTTTTTCCCATGGTGAAGGATTCAATAGTGAGAGGTCACTGTTTCAAAGTGAGAGGTGGAAATTTAAGGAGGATACACATGGCAAGTACTTCCCACAGAGGGTGGTGGGCATCTGGAACACATTGCCAGCAGAGGTGGTAGAGACAAGCATGATAGTTTCATTTAAGATGCATCTGGACAGGTGCATGAGTAGGTAGGGCGCAGAGGGATACAGATGCTTGGGAACTGGGTGATAGGTTTAGAGAGTAAATTTGGATCGGCACAGGCTTGAAGGGCCAAAGGGCCTGTTCCTGGGCTATAAATTTTCTTTGTTCTCTTTGTACCAGCTGATCAAAGGGGAGTTGCCCCATAATTGATTGTGCTTTCTTTCAAACCAGAACTCACTCTTACCTTCAGGTCTTTCAGGCAGTGCGAGGCTTAACCAATTCAAATTCCCGCTACACTGACTGCTGACACTCGATGTTCGGCTGCCGAAGGGATGTAATGGAATGGTACCAATAACTAGTGGTAAATTCAGGGTTAAATTCATTGCTCCAGGGATATCCACGTAGACCTAAAATAAAAAAAAGTCAGAAGCTTTAATCACAGACACTCCGTTTTGCATCTGTTTCCAATGTACTCCCCTTACCCCTCCTCTTCAGAAGGTGGTAATTTATGCTGGAGCATGGTTCCAATGCTACCAGTACAGCCCTCTGGTATCTCACCCCAGTGACATATTTTTCACAAGAACACCAGGATATTGAAGGTCAGTGTGCGATTCCATTATTGGGGTCCAACTAATCCAGTTTCCATTATATATCCATGCACATGCACTTCCAACATGGTTCTTGGATACCAATCTGAAGTGGGCAAGCTGAGCAGTTTTGTTTTCTCTTTAAAGAAAAGCACCATTGCCCAAATCCTGGAACCATCGAGGCCAAAGTAGTGCCTTCGCCAATGCCTGGCAGATATCACCTAACTTGACAGAGCTGGAATCAAAACATGAGCTTTACGGTTGGCACAGCTTCATAACATACCATGATGTGCATTAACCCATTGAGTTTAGGTATAAAGCACAGGAATTTAATGTAATGCTGCGTTATTGAAAAGACACAAGTTAAACTACAAAAATTGTATTCAGAAATACATTGGTGATTCAGAAATACATTGGTATCCTTCAAAAGATGCCATTACCAATTGCAATTCATCCAGCTTGCACGGTTTCTGCAGAATCATGCTACATGTGTGCATTTTGAACCATTCCGCATTGGAATAAAAAGTTTCAAAATGAAGGTTCCCCTTCAAGTCTCTTCTTCTCCTTCCATGGAAGTCAGTGACTCAGATCATCTAACAGTCTATAGATACCCTTCAACATCTCACTAAAGTTCAGTTAAGATCCTAAGGTAGGAATCAGTTATCGGCTGTTCAATGGCAAAGGGGATAACCAAAACTAATCCTATTTCCAACTGATGTTCATATTTGACATGGTTGTGGAGGTTACCAAACAGTGATCAGGAAATAACTACAATTGATTTCCCTCCCCCCTCCCCAAAGCAGCTACTTCCTCTCAGCCAGATGCACTAAGACACTCAAACTAATAAACTGGCTGAAATCAGCTAAATAACTCAGGCCAGGACTGAATAATCAAATTACAAACATTATGCTCTGGTTTGGTACAGTTTTTCCCCTCTACGCTGCTTGTGTGCTCTCTTTAAAATGCAAAAGAAACAACACTTAAAAAGAATATCCCTTTATATAAATGCCTCACCCATCAGGAAGTCTAAATGTGTTGCATGAGCTCAGTTGTAACGTAGGAGGGAAAATAAACTAGTACACAATTTCCCCAAGTTTTACTATGGGCTATCATTAAATGTTTAGAATGAATTGCTCCAGTGTCCAGAAAGGAAAGTTTTGATTTGACTACACAGCAACAGGTGATGTGGTTTTTAATGACACAGTTGCTACTAAATTCCCTGCAGGAAACCACAATACCCTCAAGCTCACACATGTTTGCAGAAGAACATGAATAGAGATGTTAGTTTTTTTTTAAAAAAATATATATTACACATCACAGCAACATACCCTAGAATGGTTACAAATGAACTAGCCCAATAAAAAAAAACAGCAGAATTGTCAACTGGCAGATTCCAAGAAAAAGGATAATTGGTCTAAAATATAAAATGACACTATTCCCAAGTCTGTGTTACCAATCTCAACCGGGCCAGTGGAGGAGGGATTGGTGGAAGCTAACTGTCTCCCCATAAGAATAAAAAAAAATGTTTTAACAGTTTTAAAAACAGGGCAAGTCACCCCGCGCACCTCCTGGCAGCCGGTTACAGAGCGGCATTGGCCTGGGAGCAGGTCACCTTCACGCCCTCTTGGCCGGGATGTAGTGCGTGGTGATCTAGAGAAGGGAGAAAATAATTTTTTAAATGGGAAAGAAACACATACAGACATTAAAAAAAGACAATTTATTCAATTTTTGTTTCTCTTCATCTTACAAACACCTGCATTCACAAACGTTACCTGGGGAAAGGGGAATTTTGCGTTCCTCAAGCTTACAGCTGGAAACCTAAAAGAGGTTAGGAAAAATATCAAGACCATTAAAATTTCCCATACAAATACATGGGCCTTCCTTGACAGCCAGTTTCCCAGCCTTGAGCAGGCTATTAAGGCAGGGAAACTGGCTGAGACAGGATTCCCACCTCTCTCAGATGTTTCTACAAACTAAACATCCTAACCAAAAAAAAAAGGTTGTACTGAGTTGGACTTGGGTATGGCAAAGAGAAGAAATCATAGTTGCGGAAAAACTAAGGAAAGAAAAAAAAAGTGATAGCCAGTAAACCTCCATCTTTGAAGGACTGGCGTTACCAATGAAATGTTTTTTAGTGTTCTCATTTTGCAATGCCAGCACACAAAACTTTAATTCAAAAAAGTACCTACCGTCAGTGCGTATTCCACCCGGATTATGCTGCAGTCTACAATCGAGGGTGACACTGGTGGAATTTTCAGTAGTTTTCCATTCCAACTCTCTGTTTTTCCAGACGACAGTGATTCACCTCGTAAGTTGGCTACAAGATGTTTAACTTCCTTCATTTTCCCTTTGGCATAGAAAGTCTGTGTTTGGTAAATGGCTGCCTTTGGCACTACCATACGGGAAGAACAATTCTCAATTTCAGCAAAAATGTGAATTGATTCACCTGTGCAAGAAAAACACACCCATATACACACAAATGTAAATTATATTGTGCACTATACCTGGAACATCCTGGTCTCATTTAAGGTAGCAATTTGAAGTCCTATTTCAAAAAAAAATCAACCTATTTAATCAGCTCTGTATTAAGGCTATTTGTGCTTTCAGAGGCAAAGGCACTTTCTACTAAAAATGACAACAATGTAGCATTGATCTCAGCACTGTCTTTGGAAATCAGCAGCCATTTTGTTTCTTTTAGTTATGCATTAACAGGTAGACAGAGTTAAATAAATAGATTTTACTTAATTTATTGTAATTAAAAGATAAGATTTGGGGAAGAAAAAGCACTGATAGAATGCAAAACTAATTAAACAAATTTGATTGTTCTTGTTGGAAAGATTCTTCCCTGCACAGATCTCTCCTTTCCTTTCCTGAAACAGCAACTCATACCAATATATGGTCCCATTACCACCAATGATGTTATGGTATGTGACCTAAACATGTAGATTGGTCAGCTCAGTCCTGGCAAGGGCAATAATTGACAATAGGCAATTTGATAAGTTTGAGTAAATGCAGCCAAACCTAACTCTCTCCTAAACAGAACGTTATATTTGTGCACTTTCCAGTAAGGGTGGTTGGAAGTAGGGATAATGGGATAGCAATTTTGTAACGAGAATCTTGGCTGAATTTTTCTGTCTCAGTCCATATATACTGAAATCAGTTGTAGCACCAATTCTGCCGCCCGCCTGAAATCAGTTAATTTAGCATAGACCGAGAATTTAGTTAATTTTCAGTGCTCCAGATTTTTACCTGGTGTGTAGCCCTTCCGTTCGATTTTGGCACTTAGGGATATTGGGCCTGAGGAACAGAACCAGCAACAAAGAGTTTTCTCTTTTGTGCCTGCCTGTGGTGACTGTGAAAAGAACAGAAAGCACAGTGAATACCCCTGCTCCCCTTCAGAATAGACAGTCTCTCAGGATGATATGGAGCTATAGTAATAGCAAAATACCTGAAAAATCTCTGCTATACACTTTCAAGTGCAAGATATTAATGATTATACAGAGAATCTTATTACAGGCATTTTAATCAATTTTCACAATGCACAAAAGTGCTTAATTTCAGTCTCATTTTGTGCACAGTATCCCACCACCCTTAATGGACAAGTTATAATTAATAACATTGAAACACCACTGGTCAGAAGAGTTTCAATTTATTGTGAAGTTTACAAAGTTTTGACCATTGTTGTCAAAAATCCCATAGACCTCGATGAAAATTTATAAAAAGGGGAAATTAGTGTCAGTATTTAGAGGAATGATCATAAATGTATTCATTGTTATTAAAATCCATTTAAGAACATGCATTGTTTGAGTAAAAATTCTGTTCTGACGTACTCCTTGGAAATGCTTGTATATGGCAATTAATGATTGGATGTAGCATAGTCATGATGACCCCTTAGTCTTACTTTGGTACGCTTTCCCTTTTACTGTACATTCTCAAACACTTGTAGCTGATGTTGTGAACCAAAAGTTACAATTGTACAACTTAATGTGGGGTGTGGTGGTGGAGAAATTATATTTTAATTCAAAGTTTATTTTGAAGATCTGAACCAAACTTCATGTGAAAATTTTAACCATTGGCATCATTTTCACAACAAATTAATCAGAATTGGAGTTTTAAAACAAAAAAAAGAGAAGTACATGGCATTTCTTTTTAAATGATAGCGATCGTGTCAGTTTTAAAAGTGTTCATGTTCAGAAAAACTGTTTAATCTCTTAGAAGGATTTGTAGCACAATTTCAAGTTATATATAGTCACTGTCATTGATAGAAAATTACTGATCAATAGCTATTATCTTATTGCAAGTTTAAAAAATAATCTATATCAAATGTAAGGATTTAGGTTTTGCTAAAACTGCAATTGTTTCACAACAATTGTAACAGCAATATTTTTTCTCTGATGTTTTCTAATGATTGTAGTTTTGCTGTTTCACCTAGAGAATAACTGTTTTGTTCTACTGCAGCAAGTTGATTTCAATTATTGGGAACTTATAAATCCTTTCACATTGAATTATGAATGTCCATGTCTGGCGAAATCTATAGAATTCTGGTAAGTTTGCAAAGGTTTCGAGCACATACCAGCAACAATGGAGTGTTAATGTCAATGTGTTCAAAGACTGTGAATTCCTTCTTCACTTTCATTACCAGCATCCATGGCCTGTGCAGTTCAGCTTTCACCCAATAGCGCACACTGCCATATTTGCCTTCAAAAGAGGTAGCTAATGGTCTGCAGAAGAAAAAAGGATCATAAGGGAATGGCCAAACACAGTATAGTACTAATTAACAACAGCAGAATCAAGTTTAGATTAACCAAATTTGGACAATCAATTAGAAGTTACTGAAGAAAGTCTTTCAAAAGTACACAGGAGCTTAGTTCCTTGCAATAATTTTGATTGCAAAATACCTCAGAAGTCTTATTTCATCATACTGCAAGTCTCCAACAAAGACTTTCAAATATGTAACTGAGCTAGGGAAGAGGACATGGGGAGAAATGTCTAATGGGTGAATGAAAATTTCATTTTAATGACCCTTTGATATGATAAATGCCAAGAGGTTTTGTCCAGATAAATGAAGAAAACAGATATATGTTCTAAGATAATCACGAATAAATGCACTGGAGAATTCAGAGAAGACTTATTTATTTGCATAATAGACAATATTCAATACTCACTACCACACAAAGCAGACATGACAAGTTGTGCTTAAAGGGGAAGCTAGGTCAACATGAAGGAGAAACAAGTTGAAAATTAAAGGAAGAGGCTGTGAAGAGGGTCACATGCAGCACAAAACAACAGCTGTGGACCAATTTGACCAAAATCTGTTTCCATGTTGAGCATTCTATGGATTTCTAGACTGAGAGGATTAAGGGAAATAGGGGACTAGAAATATTGGGGTGGCCAGAAATGAGCACATGAAAAAATATTTGTGTTGGCAAGATATTAGGATTGTTAATGTGAAAAGGGCATGATGAAATGGACTCAACAGGTTTCTTTATAAAAATCTCACTCAAGTAAAATGGGCTTTGAACAAGGAATCAGGGAAAACTGAAACAAGAAGATCAGTGACATAAACCTACAATTATACACACTTAAAAAAATACTTTGAGCAATGAAAACAAGAATTGCAAAGAAAAATGCAAATCTTACATCTGTGGAAGCTCAAAGCTGAATGGGTATTCGTGTTTGCCTGAAGGTATAGTGGTGAGACCTTCTTCAGAATCATCATCATCTGAAAAAAAATTAAATATTGTGAAGTAGCAAACAAATAATTTGAATCATGCAGATATACACATTAATTATTATCAGTTGGTTTGTATTCAGTGTCCAATCTATCAACAATTTAGTTTGTAACACAATCCGTTTTTGACAGATGTAATTTAGGGGAATATAATGGCACAGGGCGGCACGGTGGTTCAGTGGTTAGCACTGCTGCACCAGGGTCCCAGATTTGATTCTGGTCTCGGGTGACTTTCTCCCAGTGTTTGCGTGGGTTTCCTCCGAATGCTCTGGTTTCCTCCCACAGTCCAAAGATGTGCAGGTTTGGGTGAATTGGCTATGCTAAATTGCCCATAGTGTTAGGTGCTTTCATCAGAGGAAAATGGGTCTGAGTGGGTTACTCTTTGGAGGGTCGGTGTGGACTTGTTGGGCCTAATCTAATCATAAAACTGATGTAACTTCCAGACATTAATACTCAAGATATTAATATAATAAAGGCAATTGGTACAGTTCATGAGGAACATAGTGGACTTCAATAAGAACTATGTAGCTAAATGAGAATGTCTTGCTCTAATTCAAGTTGTTATCACTGTTAATAAACTGTACAAATAGCTGAAAATTCCTGTTTTAAAGATAAATTCTTAGAATGTGGGTGATGTTTGAAATCTGCTATTTATGTACATTGTTCCTAGTTGCCAAGAGGGACTTAGTTGGGAACTGTTGGCAACAGTTTGATACAATTGAGTGGCATACTACAGTGCTCTTGGAATGCTTAGGGCTTTTTGTAACTGAATGCTGAAATGGATAGGCTGCAGCAATTAAATGCCAATTATATAATCTTCGTTAGCAAAATAGTCTAAATGTAGACGAGTATTATTTTTTTTTAAGTCTAATACTCCAGTACTTGATGTTCAAGTAGGAAACTGCGGAACAAAAGGTAGTGGTGTTCTTGCTGCCTATAAATAGATTAAGATAATGCAGTTAACAATTTGTCCTGTTGGTTCCTAGCACTGAGGACGTTACTTCTTCAGGAAATGGCGAAGGTACAGTTAAGGTTGACTGTTACTAGGCGATCTCAGGCGCTGTTTAAAGTGGTCCTATCAGAAGCTACAAGGTCCGAGCAGCTCCACCCTTGCACAGCTACAATCGAGTCTTTGGAGGTTTTTTATTTTTAAGGATAAACAGTTTGACCTTTCTTATTCTCCGCAATGACGTGACTGCTCAACTACCTTGAGCCCTTTTCCATTGCTAAGTCATGGATTTACCGTCAGACACACGGATTTTAAAATAAAATAACCCCACAGCAACCTGATGCTGGCTTCTCTTCACTGACAGCGTCGTTTCGAACACTGCACCTGTAATACTAGAATTGGGACTCCCACCCCATACCATTAACGAAATTAAACTTTTAATAAGGAATGTGTATTTTTTTTAAAATGAAGTGTCAAATCACACGGAACGTGCAAAATCCTAACAGTGCATTTTTAAAATCAATTCCCATTCATAGCGTGGTCATGGTAAAAAATAATAATGTTGCACTAAAAAAAATAAAAGTTGCATTTTTTTTTAAAAAGTTGCATGATTAAAAATAACTGAAAATTCCTATTTGAAACCCTTTCTTGTGCAACTTTATTTCCCTGCAAGGTTCTGGCCGTGGTTTAATGCCGATTTCTTCCTGTCCCCTTTTTCTGCCAGCTCAGCACGCTCGGGTTTTGCAGCGAAGCGGTAAACAAGTAGCGAGCTGTCAATCAGCAGCAGACAGCGGAGAGAGCCGGCCTGAACCGGAGCGAACAGCCCAGCGCAGCCGCAACCACATGGTATTCATCAGCAGCACAGAGCCCAGCCCAGCCTGCTCAGAGAGAGACAGATACAGACAGGAGCTGGAACAACACCAAGGGAAGGAAAGGGAGGGGCTACACACACACACAGCTCGATTAATTGCAACTCCTCCTTAATGCATATACTGTAGAAAGGGGATTTTGTTTTAAAATTAAAGAGACCTTGTTGTCTTGTCATTGGACTTCTTTTTCCAAAAATGATCAGGTGACTTCGAAACCCTATTTTATGAACTTGACAATCGCAGATACGATTGATATGGACTTCCATACATTCAATTAAAAGGGGAATTGCAACTATTCTCAGGAATTGTACATCGATAGTACAATCTAACGATGCATTTCTGCCACGTCTCTGTTTTACTAAATCCATCCATTTTTTCAAATAAAAAGGCCTTGAACTCAAGCTTTTTTTTGAGCAGATCACTGATGCAGAGTAAACGACATGATAGACTGTTCCACTGACCAATCTGAAGTTAACGGCGCCTTAGCAACAGTCTAACAAACAGAGGAGCCAATCAGCAGGTCGGGGAGGAGCAAATGCAACAAAGCCAAGCTAAACGACAGAAACTTGGTAACACCAAACTTCATTGCAAAATGGTAGAAATTATACTACAGTTGAATGAACGGCGACTGCAAATCATTTACATGATATACCGGGCAAACTATATAATCTCACGTTTGTTTTAAGAAACCAGAAATAAAATTGTATAATTTCTGCTTTTTTGGTCAGCAGGGTTGAAGCAAATAATCAGTCGTGTTCTTATTAACTGATCCTCCTCCAGGGAGTTCGAGCTTGATGCATATATGTGCGGGGGGGGGGGGGAAGAGGACATGCTGCGGGTTCACATTCTTTTAGGTTTCCAAGAAATTAGATTGAAATAATGCAATTTTATCGTGGGAGATTTGCATATTGAATTGGTACGGTATGAGACCTAAAACTATACACGAATGTGGAAAAAGGTCATGTCAAGGAAAAAATATATATATTTTCATTGGGGATATAGATGTATAACGAAGGTGCAAAGCAGCTGTTGCAAATTGTTTTCCTGCAAAATAGCATTAAGTCATCCTCACCATCTGACGATGTAAACCAATGAGCGAAGAGAAGACTCACATCCCCCTCCCTCCCCCAAATGCTTGTCCCAAACAGGATTGAACCGCTTTGAACAAAGGGTGGAAACTTAGGAAAACAGCTACCCATTCTTTGAATATTACTGAATATACAATAGATTTGCAATTGTTTAATATAATTTACAAATATAATATTGGGTCAAGCGATGTCATTGCAGAAATCTACAAAATAAAATCAATTTAATGTCAATGGCACCTCTAAGTGATGGTGTCGAATAATGTTACTGTAAACTACATAGCACATCACAGAGATTAAATATCACCATTGTATCAATTTAGTAATCATTTGATTAAGTTTTTAAAATAAAAGAATCAGTTTTCGAAAACATCTTCGCAATGTAAATTCAAGGACTTAGTCTGGAAGTCACTGCATACACTGCAATTTTGAAAAGACCTTAAGGTATTTCATTTCTATTGCAATTTATACAGTAGGTTTCTAAACTAAATGGCAAAAACAAATAGGTGGATGAAATTGTCGTTAGAATTCAATAATGTAATCTTTTGGATTTCTTTCACTAATGACAAAATGACGGTCATGAACAGAAATAATAAGGGATCCCTATGAATCGCTATGAATCGGTGCAGTAGAATTACAACAAAAATCGACGAGATATTGTCACGAAAATTTGCTTTAAAACATTTGCTAGCCACCCTGTGGCAAACAAATTGGCAATGAAAGGTGAGTGACAGGGTATCGAACTTTTACATCTATGAAGTTATGTCAAATGCAATTTTAAACCTTTATCTTAATACTAATGATAACAACGTTTCATGACATAAAAACTGCACCATTCTGAAAAGATTGTACAATCTGAGCTCCATTGCTCACATTTTACAGTAGGGTTACAGTAAGCTGCACAAAGACTTCAAACAATACAAACTCTCAGACCATAAAGATTATTTGCTACAGTTCCAAGCTTACCTCTATCATGTCCGATTAAAAGGTCTTTGTGGTTGAAATACTCTACTTCTTCAGTGTAGTTCTGAGTATAGGCAGTATTAGAACCAGCATTTCTCGATTCTGTCCAGCGCACTTTCGCCTGTCCCCTTGCATGGATTGCAAGAGATCTCACCCTGATTTCACCAGTAACTTCTATAATCACCCGTCCAGAGACTGAATCTCCGCTGGCATAGACGGGTATATTGTTATCATTAGGACAGTCATAGCTTATTGTAAAACTCTTCACCTTTCCCAGCACCATGGTTATATATCTATGCAGATATACGTGACTATAAAAAAAAGTACAAAAAAAATGAAGATCTGAAAAGTAGGATCTTCACCACTGATCAGTGCCTTTAGCTGCAAAAACAGCAGGCACGACCACTGCGATATTAAAAAGGAGCATCTGGATTTGGACAGTCAGAGATGCTGTTGCCCAGCTTTTGGTCTGTACAAAAGACGGGGATATCATACCTACCACCTCACTTAAAACGGTTTTTGTGAAAAACAACCCCAGTGCGCCTGTGCATGATTCACCCTGCTTCCGCCTTGAGTCTAGAGCTAGTGCCAGCTGATCAACAGCTGATTGAGGTCATTCCCCCTTAAAGCTCGTCTTTTACCTTCATCAAAGCAAACAAGTAGCACAGGGGACAAACATATAAAACATATTTTTTATTTGCACCATTTAAAAAATATATACAGTATCAGCCGCCGCAATATATCATTCTGTGTTTTTTTGTGTGCTAACGCGATTACAAAAGGCAATTAATTCCGTCAGTTCAACACACAGGGCGAGTATTCGAATTAGCGCCACTCCCCGGCTTGTTACAGTAGCACATGGGTCACGTCGCATACATCTGCAGCCCTCTTGACTTGCATTATTCGTCAATGCTTTATGAATGGACTTTGGATGATTTAGTCTGCACATTAAAATAGACATAACCGTCGTTGAAGCATAATGCAAAATAATAATAACGGTTGCTGCAATAGTTGCACCCAAATAATGTTCGATGAGATTCTTCCCTCGTCAGTCTTCTGCACCTTGTCGACATCGTGTGGCTATTTCATGTAACAGCTAATTCCAAATTTACAATAAAAAAAGTTAGGATCTTTTTACATGTTTTTACTTAGTTTCCTTTCTACCCGGTTTAACATCGGATTTTCCCCGCCTTATGTTTGATCTCGTACGTACGCCATTTCTTTTACACATCTAGTTTTTTAAAATGTTCTTTAGTTGAAAAATGTGTTGCTGGAAAAGCGCAGAGGTCACGCAGCATCCAAGGAGCAGCAGAATCGACATTTCGGGCAGAAGCCCTTCTTCAGGAAGCCCTTCTTCTTTCTGCTCCTTGGATGCTGCCTGACCTGCTGCGCTTTTCCATTTTTCAACACATTTTTCAGCTCTGATCTCCAGCATCTGCAGTCCTCACTTTCTCCGAGTTTAATTTACTTTAGTCTCGCTTTCAAAACTTCAGCTAATGCAACAGAACAAGCAATTGATGTATCTTCAAAAGTAGGCGAAACTGAGGACTGCGGATGCTGAAGATCAGAGTCAAGAGTGTGGTGCTGGAAAAGCACAGCAGGTCAGGCAGCATCTGAGGTGCAGGAGAACCAATGTTTCAGGTAAAACCCCATCAGGGCTTTTTCCTGCTGAAAGGCTTGTGCCCGAAACGTCAATTCACCTGCTCCTCGGATGCTGCCTGACCTGCTGTGCTCTTCCGGCACCATACTCTAGTATCTTTAAAAGTAGCTGCATAATGTAAATCTTTCTACAGGCTACACAATTCATCGGCGAAATGCAAAGATTGAGTTTTGACCAGTTTTTAACAAGTAAAAAATGAGGTCTGCAGATGCTGGAGATCACAGCTGCAAATGTGTTGCTGGTCAATGCACAGCAGGCCAGGCAGCATCTCAGGAATAGAGAATTCGACATTTCGAGCATAACAAGACATAGAAACAGGAATAAGGCCAATCAACTTCAAACCTGTTCAGACATTTAGTCTGATGCCTGCTGATTTGTATTGTTATTCCAGCTACCCGATGTGATTCCGTAATCCTCAATTACTCGGCCTGACGAAAATCCACAAATATAAATTTTGGAATTGCCAACTGTCCAAAATTAGCAGCTTTTCAGGAGTTGCTTTTTGCAGATTCTAAATCTAGGTTGTTCCCCTTTTCACACTAGAAAAAAATAATTTATTTAACTCCATCTTCTCTATCAAATCTGTTATTCACCTTCATTACCTCAATTAGACACTTGACAAATCTGAAGGAACACGTGTAACAGCATCAAAGGACAGGTTGAGTATAAAATATCTACATTGTACAATTTTTTTTCAATGGACATGGATGTCACTGGTCCTGCCAAAATGTTTTGCCTATCCCTACCTTTAGTGAAGCCAGCTTTTTGATCTGCAACAGTCCATGTGATTAGATACGTCCTAATGGCTGTTAAGAAGGAGGTTCTCAGATTTTGCCCTAGCAACAGTGAAGGAGTGGTGATGTGTTTCCAAGTCAGGATGGTGTGTGGCTTGAAGGGAACTTTAGTCCTCCTGTATGGTGGTGCATCCAAGCAGTTTCCTCCTCTTCTCCAAGGTGGTAAAGTTTTCAGGTTTGGATCATACAGTTGAAGAAAGCCTGGTGAATTGATGCAGTTCATCTTTTACATAGTACACAATGCTGTTACTGCATTGTTCGTGGAGAGAATGAATGTTAATGGTGATGGAAGTGTACCAATCAAGCAAGATGTTTTTGTTGTTGAGTTTCTTGATTGTTGTTGGAACTTTATCCAAAGAGGTAGAAAGTATTCTATCACAGTGTTGACTTGTGCCTTGCAGGTAGTGGACAGACATTGTAGAGATAGGAAGTGACTTGCTTCCCTTATAATTCCTAGCCACTAACCCGGTCTTACATTTATATGGCTGGTTCAGTTTCTCGTCAACCGCCAGATGTTGATAAGTGATGCAATTAGCAATGGTAATGCCATTGAATGTGAAGGAGAGACAAATTTTTTCTTGTTGGAGATGGACATTACCTTGCAGCTGTGGGGGATTGTTATTTCCCACTTATCAACCCAAGCCTGCCTGTTCAAGTCTTGCTACACATGGACAGACCGCATCAGTATTTGAGGGGAGATGAATAGTCTTGAGCATTGTGCAATCATCAATAAACATTCCCACTTCTGATCTTATTGTGGAAGGAAGCTCATTGATAGTGCAGCCGAAAATATTGGTCCCAGGGCATTCCTCTGGGAATTCCTTGTGGTGATATACTTGGACTGAGATGACTGGCCTATAACAGCAATTTGTGCTAGCTATAACTCCATCCAGTGAAGAATTTACCCCTTAATTTCATTGATTCCAATTGTGTCAGGGCTCCTTGATGTCATACAAGGTGAAATGCAGCCTGATGTCAAAGGCAGTCACACTTGTTTTACATTTTCAGTTCAGCTCTTTGGTCTATGTTTGGACCAAGTCTGAAATGAGGCCCTGGCAAAACAAACACTGAATGTCAGTGAGCAGATTATTGCTGAGTAAGTGCTACTTGATAGCACTGTACTATTGCTGGAATGTTGTCAGGGCCCATATCCTTTGGAGTATCCAGTACCTTCAGCTGTTTCTTGATATCATGTGGAGTGCATCAAAGTGGTTGGAGACTGGCATTTGTAATGTTGTGGACCTCAGGAGGAGGCTGAGATAGATGGTCCACTTGGCACTTCTTGTTGAAAATGGTTTCAAATACTTCAGTCTTGTCTTTTGCACTGTTGTACCAAACGCCTCCATGGTTAGGATGGTAATATTTGTGGAAACTCTTCTTTCTTTTCAGTTGTTTAATTGACCACCACCATTCATGAATTTATGAGTTACGACTCAGAGCATAGCAAGCAATTAACCCATTGCTATGGTATTGCTTAGTTCTGACTATTGCATGCCATTTGTGTTGCTTGACATATAGATACTCGTGTGATGTGGCTTCACCAAGTTGATAACTCATTTTTAGGTATGCCCAGTTTCTGCTGTTGGCATGGTCTCCTGCAGTCTTCATTGAACCAGGGCTAGATTCCCTGCTTTATGATAATGGTAAAATGGGGAGTATGCCAGACTCTGAGGTTATAGCTTGTGGTTGAACACAGTTACATTGCTGTTGACAGACCACAGATGGATGCCCAGTTTTGAGTTACTGCATCTGTTCAAGATATTGCTTATTTAGCAAGATGGTAGTGCTATAAAAGAAAACTTTTGATATCATAATTAAGGTTAAGCACACAATTTTGCATTACTACACTTGTAAACCAGAGGAAAATCAGTTTGAAAATGTGTTAATAAAATGCTATTTTAAGTAAAATGACCATGTAGTTAACAATTATAACATCTATAACAACGACAACTATATTGAGTTACTGCCCTATTCAGCAGGAGGATTAAAGTATGTAACAACATCACATGTCTGATTGAAATAGTGCTTCTGATTGATTTCCAGTTCCAGTTCTCAAGAGCAACTAGGGATGGACAACTGGCCCAACCAGTGAGATCTACATGTCATAAATAATGTTTATTTTATCTTAAATATTCAATCAAAACCAACTATGTTGAATGTGAAATGTCATTTATAATCCTGATACTAGACCCCACCTTGTGACCTGGACTTTGGAATTTTGTTTATCCTGTCTACAATCTTTATCTATTCATAATCTGTGTTAAACCACTTGGCTTTTGTCTGTCTTAATTATGATTAAGTGTGCGTTTATTTTTGAGGTTTTGAAAGGATATTGTTTAAGTTGCATACATTAGAAGTCCTTTCTTTTCAATGCTCTTATTAAAAGATAACTGAGCTACAATATTTTTTCTCTCTCTCTCTCTCTCTTGCCCTCTCTCTCTCTCTCTATTACAGAATAAGCCTGGTTTGTATATCTTTTGTCCTGAGTAGTAGTCCATCAGGCAAATTGATTATTTGACATTTTGGGATGGATTGTTTGTACAGTGGGGCAAGTATATCAGCAAACCCTTTGGTAAGGATATTTGATATCTTCAGGGATGCTTTGAGGACATTCCAAAATTATTTATGCTGTCTCTGTTAAGAACCTCCTGACATGACTTTTCTCTGACCAGAGCTGTTGCTTCAGGAGTCTGGTGTCAGTTTTACAAATTACACGTCCTACCCCGCATAGCTAGTTTTGACTGAATTTAAAAACATGTTTAAAACCATGCATGGGATGTTGATGCCACTGGCTGGGCAAACATGTATTGTCCATGCCTAATTGCCCTTGAGGTCAGGAGCTGAGAAATTCTGATTGAAAGAAAACTGAGTATAACTGAGCAGGTTGCTTTTTAGCATTGGCAATGATCCCTTCCATCATTTTACTGGTAAATGCTCTTAGACTGATAAGGCAGTAAACGGCTATTTTGGATTTGTCCTGCTTTTCATAAAAAAGGACACAATGAGGTAATTTTCCACATGGCCAGAAGGATGCCAATGTTGTAGCTGCACTGAAACAACTTGGCTAGGGGTTGAGGCAAGTTCGGGAACATGTTCTTCAGTATTATCACTTTAATGTTGTCAGGGCCAGTATCCTTTGCAGTATACAGTTGCTTCTTGATATCACATGGAGTGAACCACATTGGCTGAAAAGTGGTACCTGTGATGCTAGGGACATCTGGAGGAAAGCCAAGGTGAATAATCCATTTGGTACTTGTGGTTGAAAATCATTGCAAATGCTTCAGCCATATCTTTTGCACTCATGTGCTGGTCTACCCCATTATTATTGATGAGGATGTTTATGCAACCTCCTGCAGTGACTTCACAACTGGATAGGTCAGGATTGCAAGCTTAGATCTGACCTGTTGGTTTTGAAATTACTTATCCCAGTATATTTCTTGCTGCTTACTCTGTTTGGCTTAAAAGTAGTCCTTTTACACAACAGTAGCTTCACCAGGTTGATTTCATTTTTAGTTATGCCTGGTGGTGTTCCTAGAATACCCTTCTGCACTCTTCATTGTACTGTGGTTGATCTCCTGCATTATAGTATTGGACAAAAGGGGGATAGGCTATGCTTGGCCATATGGTTAGATTGTGTTTGAATGCAATTCTGTTGCTGCCTGGTGGCCCACAACAATTGATAGATGCTAGTCTTGGGTTACTAGATCCATTTGGATTTTGTCTCATTTAGCACAGTGATAGTGTCACACAACACAATGGAGTGTATTCTCAATTTGAAGATGACATTTTGTCTGCCCAAGGACCGTGTGGTGGACAATCTTACTGATATTGTGTTGGACAGATGTATATGTTGCAGGCAGATTGCTGAGGATGAGGTCAGGGCACAGTCTCGCAGTAATATTCCATAGAATTCCACCAGCTTGGTCGGTAGTGAGACTGCTGAACCATGTTTGACGATGGACATTGAAATCCCCCACCCAGTGTGCATTCTGCATCCTTGTCACCCTCAGTGCATTCTTCAAGTGTGTTCAACACGGAGAAGTACTGATTTACCAGCTAACAGCAGTGTATAGCACCTGTTAAACAGCAGGAGATTTCCTTGCCCATGTTTAGCACGATGCCATGACACTTGCTGAGGTTTGGAGTCAATGTTAAAGACCTTGAGGGCAACTCCCTCCTGACTGTATAGCCTCTGCTGAGTCTGTCCTGCTGGTGGGACAGAAGGTAACTGATGTCTGGGATATTCTTTGTAAGGTATAGTTCTTAATATATAAACATAGGGGTATGGTTATTTGTTAAACCATGACCTGAATCTTTCATCTGAGCTCCTGGTCCTCAAATGGTTTTATTATCAATTGCACAATCTCAGAATCATTACAGCACACGAAAAGCCTGTCATTTTTTAACTGACCCATCAAGTGAGCAATTCACAGATGCTATTCTTCTATCTTCTCCTTGCGCATTCGCCTTTATCATGTAACAGTCAGCTCAAGACTGAACTGCTGCATGATGAAGTTCATCCTCTGTGTCTGCCAAAGTCAAGTGGAGGTTCCCAAGTCACAAAAAATGGTCTACTTTTTCCAGAATCACAGTTATTGGGGGAGATGTGCTATGCAATCTGGTTAAAAGAGCATTTAGTAATGCTTCTTGGACAGAGTCAATATTCACTCTACTCAATGGAATTTAAAAGGAGGAGAGGTGATCTCATAGAAATATAGAGAACTCTTAAGGTGCTTGACAGGGTATTTGCTGACAGGATGCTTCCTCACATGGGAAAATTTAGGACCAGATGGCATTGCCCTAGAATAAAGGAATGCAAATTTAAGACTGAACTGAAGAGGAATTTCTTCTTTCAAAGGATCATGAGGCATTGGAACTCCTTGCCACAGAAAACTGAGTCCTTGTGCATATTTAAGACTGTTATAAAAAGATTCTTGATCAGCAGTAGAATCAATGGTTACAGGGAAAATACTGAAAAGCAGATTGTACAGAATGTTGGATCAGCCATGATCCTTTGAGTAGCAAAGTGGGCTCAAGGGGACTAGATAATCTACCCTTGTTCCTCATTCTCATAGTGTTATGGACATGATGCTCAGTTTCTGAGTATGAGATCTAGAACTCACTGTAAGGGTGGTAAAGGCAGAAACCCTCATAAAATGTAAGAAGAATTTAGAGTGCACTTGTGATCCCCAGGCATACAAGGCTATGGGCTAAACACAGGAAAATGGGATTAGAATAGTTAAGTACTTGTTTTTGAGTGGCACAAACTCCCTGGTCTGATAAAATGGCATAGTGGCAGGAAGACTTCAGGTAATCTTTCACAGGAATGTTTTCCCAACAATGGGCTATGCATATAAGAGATGGGGAAAGGCTTAATATTAATAATAAAATTGCTTCATTTCATGGCAATACAAAGCAACACCTCCGAACAAATTCGTTTACCACATGAATAGAGATCTAAGTTTCTTCAATTATCCAATCAAAATGTTATTGTTTGGTTCTGAGATCAGAAATTTCTATTCATCATACGAGTTATATTTAATTTAGATACTTTTAAAACTAATACCAATCAAAAACGTAAAAACATAAAACAATGGGAAAGTATAACTTTTTAAATGAGTAACAGTGGACATTATCTCTAGTAGAATAAGCAAAGATGACACCAGTTTTTAAGACATATTCAAATACGAGAGAATATGGAAGAAATAGCGAGTATGTATTTAGTTGGTCTGCCATCTCTTTGTTCCCCATTTTTGAATTTAGAATTAGATTTTATTGTCAGGTGTACTCAAGTATAGGAATACATGAGTATAATGAAAAGTGTACAGTCACTGTTCCCTGGTGCCATACTGGTTACAAAACTAGAATATAATTTGAAAACTACAGAAATAAAAGAAAACCAAAAGGTAAGAAGAACTACTAGATCTTAAGGTCAAAGTGTTATCTCCATAAAGGGGTTTGGAATCACTGATGCATGCACCTAGGCCTAGCCATTGCCTTAAGTCTTGGTCAGCCTGTGAGTCTCACAATGATTGCTGGGAGGAGCCACGTTCTTGCTGCTGCTCTGATGCTGATTGGTGCTGGGTCCTTGCAGGTGTTGCCACACTCTCCTGAATTGCCAGGAGGAACCCCATCTGCCTCTGATTGCTAGGGGGCTGCCACCATTCTGCAAAGGGCCTGTTTGTTGATGCCACTGCCTGGGATTGCCGAGAAGAGCCTGGGAGGAACCGTGTCTATCACTGCCATCGCTCACCAGGAGGAACTAATCACTTACTATATCTACCAAATTTCTGTCTAAGGGACCTACATTTGTCTTCACTAATGTCTCTCCATGTACCCACAGAAACATTTACAATATGTATGTTCCCCACAAATTCACTCTTGTACTTTATTTTCCCTCTCGTAATCAATTCATTGTCCTCCTTTTCTGAAATCTAAACTGCTCCTAATCCTCAAGTCTGCTATTTTCTTTGAACAGTTTTATGTCCACTCTTTGGTTTCCCTTCTTAGTATTGGTTGGACCATCTTTCCCATTCTATATTTGTGCCAGATGGGAAGCACTAATTATTGCGGTTTCTCCATGTACTGTTTCAATGCTTGCCATCACCTGTCTACCATCATTTCTCCTGATTTATCATGGCTAGCTCATGCCTCATATCATCGAGGTGCTGTTGGACTGTGAATCAGCTTAGGTCAATGACAGCAGTGGTAATATCTTTTTTTCATAATGTCCCATCTTTCTATTTCCCTTCATTAAGGTAACATAAAGGAAAATATCATTGCTGATTTCAGTAACACTGTATTGGTTCAGTGGAACCAGACTTCGGCTAGGTACAGCACATATAAAATGTAGCTGATGGAGTTTGTGTTTTAAGACTGTGTTCAACTAAATAGAATAAATTTGAGTCTGGAATTATGAGACGCTGATTTCACATTTAACAGAATACAATTATTTTTCAACACTTCAGTATGATAGAATCATAGAATCCCTATACAGTGTGTAAGTAGGTTATTTGGTCCATTGAATCCACACCAATCTTTCAAAGAGCTTCCCATCCCACAACCGTCCATTTCCCACCTCTAATCCACCTAGGTTGCACATCCTCGGGCATTATCAGCAATTTAGCATGGCTCATCCACCTGACCTGCACATGTTTGGACTGTGGGAGGAAACTAGAGTAACCGGAGGAAACCAACGCAGACATGGGGAGAATGCGAAAACTCCAAACAGTCGAATCGAACTTGGATCCCTGGTGCTGAGGCAGTGGTGCTAGCCACTAGTCTACCCCATTTTAATAGGTTTAGTGTCACATGTGGGCATGGTCAGTTTCCTGGAATTTAACATCCATCACAACCCATCCCTTCTACCTTCTTACTACTTTCACACTTTTGTTTTTACTTCAGACACTTGTGCTATTTCTAACAAGTAATCTGTAGAAATGAACTGCAGTTTTGATAATTGAGTGAATGTTTGTTTCAATTAAATAGTGTAGTTACAGCAAGTAGAACCTGCTATTCAGCTGTTTGTAAGCACAACCACAATGTGGTATGGCCATGCTTAGAAGGAAAGTAGTTTTTCCTTTATCATTGCACCACCTCCTGGCAGAAACCAGATGCAACTGGAAATGTTGGGGTAGTTCTTCATGAAGCACAGAAGGCTGGAAGAAGTTTAAATAAAGAGAGTTCTAATGGGATAAATGACGAACTGTTTCCATTGACAGAATGGTCAGTAACTAAAGCACAAACTTTTCAAATAATTGGCAAAAGAATCAGAGGAGCCAGATTTAGGTAGGTTAAAACTTAAAGGAAAAATTGAGCAACATATATTACAAAGTACATTAAACTATGAAATTAGTTAAATTTGACTTCTTTCAAGTGATTTCTTGACAATACAAATTATTGATTCCACACTCTATTGTGGCTATTGTCTTCTTTGACACTTCAAAGGATCCGGCAATGAACTGTCTGTATGGAAATTATTGTTGTCAGCAGGTGGCAGCACAGAGCACTCCAACCGCTCAAGTACAACAAAGGATAAAGTTAAAGCAGAAAATCTGAGACATAGGTGATTCCATTCCAGGGAATAAGGCATAACCCGTCAGGCTGTGGCTTATTGACAGCATTCTGCATCACCCTCAACACAGCTGAGAATGTGTACATTCATCTACACCTGGCAGGAGATTACAAGGACATGAAATACACAGGCACGGGGCTGAAGTACAACAACAAAAAAAAATGGTTTTGAAGGAAACTAATCATGGGGTGCAACTGCCCATAACCAATGAAACCACAATCGACTGACTCCAAGAACCCAACTAGTTTCATAAAATAAACACACCACAGAATTGTCAGAAAAACACCAAATTAACACATTACAAACACTACCCACAAGAGGCAGTGTGAGAATAACACATTTAAAGAAGGGAGAAAAAACAAGGGAGGGAACTAAAGCAAAATGGCATTCGTGTGGAAATTAATGCACCCCAGTCCTCACGATGCTCACCGACACGCAACACCCTCCACCCTAGGACCTTAATAGGAAGTAGAAAACCAACTCCAATTCTCCATCCACATACACTGATTCATATTGATCCATGACACCCATCATCTCCATGGCCCCTATAGATCCTCTGTCAACCGTGACGTAGGCTTGTTATATATTGCTATTATTTGGGAACTTCAATTTGAAAATAGAGGAATATAGATTTTAGTTTTCAGTTTTATGAAAGTGACTTTTTTAAAAAACAAAGGTCAAAAAGTTACTTTGACTAGTAAATTAAAGACTTTTCCTAGAAGTCAAATGACTTAAGTGACTCAATTACCTATCTGGAGAGTCAATTGTGGAATGTTTGCAAAACTGAGTTATAATGCAGAAATAGACGGTCAGGGTCAGGGAATTCTGAAGAACGGAAATCATCCTATCAGATAGTGAGAGCTTAATTGGCTGAAACATATAGATAAATTATTGCAACAATTCTAAAGAATTATCCAGGCAATTGGATGAGGAAAAAAATCTTAAGCTGTGGGTCAACTCTCCAATTAAAAGAACTGGAAGGAGTAATTTGAGTAAGACATTGAACAGTTAAAATAGAAGTGATATTTCATTGGAATTGAATGGCTATGGAAAAGAGTTCAATCTTCCTCTTTACAGTTTATGTGAAAACCTTTCAAAATTATCATATAAATAGCTTTGTTCTTTTTATCTTTTGTGTAATAAACTGGTGTTCTTTTGCTAAAAGAACATTGACAGCCTTGGGTAATTACGTTCAGTGAATGATTTTATGATTCCTGCTAATGTTATTACTGGACAAATCAGATCTGAGAATGAAATCCGGCTTGATAGATCATTTATTTTCCTTGGTTTTAATGAAATGGTCTCTAACTGAAATGTAGGCACACAAGGTTGCAGATTTTGTTTTAATAATAAAATGTAAGTTAATTGCACAAAAGAAAAAGATAAAATAAACCACCTATTTTTATTTCACACAAATGTAAAGATTTTAAAGCACACATAAAATTACAATCTTTAGTCTGGAAAGCATCCTATTACAGTGCTCACCACAGAGAATTCCCATCTCAATTTAACTGCAGCTTCAACTCCCAGTCTTGAAAATCTAATAGTCTCCTCCTACCTTCACCCCAGCCCTATTTATCTCTTCGCCCCCTTCCCGCTCCATATTGCTGATGAAAGGCTTACGCCCGAAACATCAACTCTCTTGCTCCTCGGATGCTGCCTGACCTGTTGTGCTTTTCCAGTGACACATTTTTTGACTCTCCAGCATCTGTAATCCGCACTCTACCCTTCTTCCTGGAGTGTTTATATGACTGGGCTTAAACTTCTTCAGTTTCAAATAACCCCTTCAGGGTCTTAATGAAACACTTCTGTTCTGGAACTCTAAAACTGAAGTATTCAAATGTGAAACAGTGTTAAACTATGTCCCTTTCTCAGTGACAGTTGTTTTACACATTCTGCTTCACCCAATACTTTGGTAAACTGCCAGGCTGAAACCCAAACACTTTTTATTAACTATGCGTTCCCACTAATTATAAGTCTGACCTTCTGAATTGGTAATTTACTGCACTACACTGTTGTTCGTTTGCTCATAAAAGCTCTTCTGATTGAAATAAATTCTCATTAGCCACCAAGAACTATCTCCCAGAGACTTTTCTTTCAAAATAGGAAATCACCATAGTTACAGAAATACTTACAAGTTCATCAATAAACCCCTTGAGACTGAAGATCAAAACTTATATAGCTCAAGCTCAAAAATAAATGATGTTAACATGTAGAAAAATTATACATCACACTGATCATCATGGTAACCAAACTGCAAAAATAAAACTTATGATCTATCAAACCAGGTTGCATCCTGAGGTCTGGTTGCCTTTGAAAAATGAGGCGCTGGAAAAGCACAGCAGGTCAGGCAGCATCCGAAGAGCAGGACAATCGATGATGGACTTATGAAGGACTTATGCCTGAAATGTTGACTCTCCTGCTCCTCGGATGCTGTCTGACCTGCTATGCTTTTCCAGCACACCTTTCAACTCTGATCTCCAGCATTCTGCAGTCCTCACTTTCTCTCTGCTCTATATTATCATTAGCTGGGGCAAAACATAAAACTTAACGTTGAGAATAACAGCAGGAATTCTTTATTGCATTCAATGACTTGACCAAGACATTTGACTCAGTAAATTTTAAGGGATTATAGATAGTGCTCCACAGATTTGGATCACTAAAACATTTATTTACAATCCTACAGAAGCATCATTGATGACATGTCCTCAATTGTTTCATTGGGAGATATAAAACAAATGCCTTCAAAATCTGGACCTGTGTCAAGTTCGGCTGCATAATAGTGCCCATGCTATTTACAATCTGTCTGAATATAGCTTTTCAATCACTTTCTCATTTCTTGGATACCATCCAGATGGAAAATCTAATCTTAATTGCCACATGCTAAACTACACTAACTAGGATGCACACCGATGGTCTGGAGTGTGCAAGTGGCCACAGTGTCATTACCTATTGTCTCAGATTTGTGAGCTACTCTCAGCCTCTTCAATTCTACATTTAAGAGAGACCTGGCCTGGCCTTGAATGTAACCAAAATAAAACTTATATATTGGTGCAAATATGATGAGTCAAATATTCTACCTTCCATACATGTTGAAGGAATGAGTCTAGAATGTGATGAGCTCTTCTCATATCTTGGTAACTACTTCATTTAAAAAACTATAATTGACAAGGAGATCCGACAGTAAATCACAGTAAACAGTTGTATGAGAGTATAGATGTCGTTCTCAAACATATTAATTAGATTAGATTAGACTTACAGTGTGGAAACAGGCCCTTCGGCCTAACAAGTCCACACCGACCTGCCGAAGCGCAACCCACCCATACCCCTACATTTACCCCTTACCTAACACTACGGGCAATTTAGCATGGCCAATTCACCTGACCCGCACATCTTTGGACTGTGGGAGGAAACCAGAGCACCCGGAGGAAACCCACGCAGACACGGGGAGAACGTGCAAACTCCACACAGTTGGTCGCCTGAGTCAGGAATTGAACCTGGGTCTCAGGCGCTGTGAGGCAGCAGTGCTAACCACTGTGCCACCGTGCCACCCAAATATAGGAGTTAAAAATAGAAGTAGGGCATTTGGCCCCTTAACCCTGCTCAGTCTGCTGTGGAAAGGTCATGGCTGATTGTAACCTCAACTCCATATTCCTGGCTACCCCTAATAGCCTTTCACCCTTTTGTCTCCCATGAATTTATTTCTAAATGATGATTCCTAGTTTAGTTCCTCCCATAAGAGGAAACATCCTCTACATACCACACTGTCACAGGCCCTCAGGAATAAATCAAAGGACTGGCAACAAAAATGGTGCAAATACAGTACCAACTCATGCAATTCCAAGCCTCTACCCATCACCTCTGGCCTTTACACCTTCCAGTTTTATCTCTGTTCGCTTGACTGTGACCGTTTTCTGAATTCTTATAAAAACTTTACATTTCTGATTTAGTACGCGCTTGTAAGAATCACACCAGATAGGTATTCTTTAGTCAAAAATATAAGTGACTGGCTTTATTCCTGGATTATAGAAATATATAAAATGTGTTCTAATTTTCAGTGATGTAGGCAAACATATATGTTCTGCATGCATGCAAAAAATTACAACATTATGAAGTATCAGATGTTAGCCATGAAAAATACAGAAAAAAAAAGTCAATAATAATCCATTAATTGCATTTGAATGTTTTCATTCTCACTGAGGCAGCGCTTTACAGTTGTAGCTGATGTATTTCCTTTCCTTATAGAAACAGTGTCACAGAAATTCCAATGACCCACAGTAGAAAGTCTCTGCTCTGGAACCATAGACGCTTCTATCCCAAAATAGGATTCAGGACTTTGATGGCCTATTGCAGGAAGGAATAGAGGGGAGATGTTCGTTCTTCCATCATGTGTGCTCTGATCCATTTCAAGCATCTGCACAAAGTTTTGTAACCTCTCTCCAAATCTATTGTATTATTTCAAAGAAAATGGGGTGGGGTGAGCTCACATCTTGCATGCCCTCCTTATAGTCATTGTTTCATAGCTGAGGTGATATTTGTTTTTAAATGTCCCAGCCACAAACTACTGAATGAGTTATCTTCCAATCTGATGGTAAGAATGAGTTGTTCACACATTGAAGGTTGTGATTGTCTGTGCTGACATCTCCACAGAGTTTATGCCTTCATGGATACGACTGACTCCACGGATGCAAATTAGCAGCTACTTCAGATCAGTGTCCATTGTTTAGCAAAAAAAAAAGTGTCCTTTTTTAAAAAAAAATCAATATACATATGACAAATTGCTGAAATTACAAATTAATATTCTGACAGGATATTTTGGTAACATGAGCACGGACAGACCTCTGGATCCAAGGTGAGTTGAAATAAAGTTTTGAATATTAGAGTTAAATATACAAAACATTCCTTTTATGTAAACCCATTCAAAACATTAAAATCTCAAGAATTTAAGCCCCTTATAAATGCAATCATTATTCATGAACCATATCAAATCACTTTTCCTCTTATAACTTCTTTGAACTTTCAATCAAACTGTGAATTCTGCCTGCCACTGTAATATGGGAATCAACCACCATTAACAAGACTACAATTATAGCACTAAGTATTAAGTCAACAAATAGCTATTGAAGTTGCTAGATTATTTTCTACTCACACAGTAAGCAGTGTTGTTTTGATTCTCAAAAAAGGCATTTAAAATAAATTGATAGTGTGACAGTTCTGCTCTTCAAGAGCATTCGAGATTTCTCTAATGATTCATAACGCCACAAGCAGAAGGCTGTTGTTCCAGTGAAAATGCGATTGCTTTTCCAAATCCCCACTGAGATTTGGATTTCCCACATCTCTCTCCCATTTCATACCTTGGTGATAACAGCATCTGCCAGAATTCCTTTTCATAGCGAATCATTGAATATGGGAGTCATTGGTTATCCTAGCTAGCCCTAACCCTATCGCTCATCCCCAAGTGTCCTTGAGAAGCTGGTGGTGATCTGCCTTTTTGCACTACTGCAGTCCTTAGGGTATGCCCATAGAAAGTGAGGGAGTAGTCCCAGGATTTCGAACCAGTGACAGAGAAGGAACAATAATATATTTCCAAATTCGAGCAGTGTATGGTTTTCAGGGAAACACAAAGGTAGTGGAGTTCCATCCATTTGCTGATCTTGTCGTTCTAGCTTGTAGATGTTGGACGGACTAAATTTGGTCCTGTTTACCATTTTAAAGATCTCTGGAATCACTACAACTCTATGAAAATCCAGCCCATGAGATCAGATGACCAAAAGCTTGTTAAAAATGTAAAGTTTTAAAGGAGGTGAGTGCGTTAGAAAGGTGGAGAGGTGTAGGGAGTGTATTACAGAACTTGCAGCCCAGATACCTAAGGAGCAGGCACATGTTGCCGCCATTAAAATCAGGGATGCCTAGGAATCTACAATTAAAGGCACACTGAAAGCCCAGATTATTGTGGGCGTTACGAGGTCATAGAAATAAAGATGAGTTAAGCCATCAAGGGACTCAAAAACAGAGACGAAAATCTTAAAATCAATACACTGTTTGACCAAGGGCCAATATAGGTCAGTGAGCACCATGGAACACAACCAACTGTTGGAATACGCAAATCTGAGGCTGGGACCAATGTTGGCTAATATTATGGAGATGGAAATAGGTGGTATTAATGATGACCATTATGTGGTCCGAAGTTCATCTCTACATCAACCATGTTAATATAATAATATAACAACTTAATAATAAAAACAAAGAACTGTGGATGCCAGAAATCGGAAATATAGACAGAAAATGGTGGAGAAACTCTGCAGGTTTGGCAGCACATGTTGAAAGATAAACAGAGTTTTGTCCATGATCTTTTGTCAGAAACTAATGTTCTGATGTTTTGAAGAAGGATAACTGGAGTTGAAATGTTAACTGTTTTTCTCTCTAGCGACACTGCCAGAGCTCCTGAGTATCTCCAACACTTACTGTTTTTGATCCTTGGCAACATGGCTGTTAACAGATTACCATAAAATCAACTGTTCCATGGGAGAAATATGTGGAAGTACCATTGGAAAACAAACAAATTGAAAACTGAGCAGTGGCACAGACCATAAAATAAGCAATCACCTGGATGAGAAATTAAACTGTTCCCAATCTACCTGCATATTCCACCAGAAGCATAAAAGAAACCCCACTTCTGTGCTTTGATGAGTTTTTGGATTGCACTTAAAAATAAAGCAGCACCAGCTTAGCAAAAATAATTTCAAGGAATGCTCTCAGAATTTGTGACTTCATGAATAATATTTTGCAAAGCAAACAATAATTCCAATATTAACAGAAGCATTTAAAAGAACACATTGTTTTACGAGGTTTGAATTTTGGTTCCCTTGAAAAACATACCAATTTGCTACCTTTTTTCTTGCTGCAAACCTGTGTTAATGTTCTTCAGTTTGAGGCCATTAATCAGTGCAGCATAACACGCATAGAATACATGCAGTAACATCAATGTGATGCCTTCTCCATCACAGCACCTGATTTTCTGGAGGCAAAATACAGCAAAAAAAGTAATGTTTGTCTTTAAATTTAGGAGGAAAACCACCTTTTCATCTGTAATACTCCTTTGATAAAGAATTCTGCAAACATAGTGACAGTTTGGTATTTAACATCAATACAGTGAGTACATATGTGTAAATGTATCAACTAATAATATGACAGTAGAGATGCATATAAATGGAAGACTACTAAAAATGAAAACTTCAATTTGAAAGATTGAACATATTCTTTCAAGAATAGCATCGTCATATTACAAAACATGGCAAAGTTCATTATGGAGAAAGTGAGGACTGCAGATGCTGGAGATCAGAACTGAAAATGTGTTGCTGGAAAAGCGCAGCAGGTCAGGCAGCATTCAAGGAGCAGGAGAGTCGACGTTTGGGCATAAGCCCTTCTTCAGGAATGAGGTAAGTGTGTCCAGCAGGCCTGCTGGACACACTTACCTCATTCCTGAAGAAGGGCTTATGCCCAAACGTCAACTCTCCTGCTCCTTGAATGCTGCCTGACCTGCTGCGCTTTTCCAGCAACACATTTTCAGCAAAGTTCATTATGCACCAGCAGAATTGGTATTCAAGCAAATATGTTTTATGTTGTTTTATTTATGACAATTAAGTTAAAAATTAGCATGTACTTAGAAGTAATGTAAACAGTGGTTTCTGTTTGCTGTTTTAATCTTGACATTTCTAAATGCATTTGGAGAAGGCATTTGGACTCAACAGCAAGCCAAAGTTGGCACCACAATCCTCCATCACCCAGAGGACAAATGTACACCGCAATTCATTATTCCTGAAAATTTTTCATTCCCAGTGTCTGGAAGCCTGGGTTCTCGTTGGTGAATAGAAAGCCAGGTTTTCCTGCTAAAGAAAGGTTAGAGTGTGAGTATTTATCCAGTTGTTTTCTTTTTGTGTTTGAGCTGTAAGGGACAAGAACAATTCAGCACAGATTTAAAAGAGATCTGGAAAAGCAAGGATGAAGTCAGGAAAAACCTGTTCATGCAGCAGGTAGTTAGGGTACAGATGCCTGAAAATGTGTTGGAGGCAAGTTTAGTTGAGGCATTCAATAGAGCTTTTCATGACTGTTTGGATAGAAATAATGTGTAAGGGCTTGGGGAAAAAGGGGGAGATTGTAACTAGGTAATGATGTTCTTTCAATGAGCTGGTGCAGACACAATGGGCCAAATGGCCTCCTTCTGCATGGTAATACATTACCCATTGTGTACTTTTGATTGGTAAATAATCTAACAAAACAGTTATTATTCATGCGAGTGCAGTCAAGTGACGCCTGATTTTAATTCTGCTCCCCTTGGGAGAAGTTGCATCGATTTAGTGGATATTAAACCTTGCAAACAAAAAAACCTCTTTAAATTGCCACTGTTCTTGAATTACTATTCTTGCACAAGTGAAACTAAAACCACGAGTATCCTGTAAATTTGATTAAATATCTTTTCACAGATAATGGATCTGAGGCAAAACTGTTTTGTTAATTGTTCTGAAGTGGATAAGGTCTGATTATTCACTGCGATAACCATTTTGGTTTGTTTCAACTCAGGACTTTTGGTGGAGCTAGAATTTCACAGTTCAACTTTTATGGTAAAATGGATCTTCTTTGTAAACAAATCAGGGAGTGTTGGCAGGCCATTCAACCTGCCAAGGCATCTAGAAGTTACTGGTTGCAATGATCCAAATATGCCCAATGATACATTTCCCTGTATATTTATACATCTCGCCTGTCATATTCAAGTATTCATAGGAGTCGTCTATGGCCCTGTATAATTTAGTAAAGTTTAGCCTGTGCAAGCCACCTTAATACAGTTGAGCATTTCTCAAATCAGGGTAGCAGTAATTTCACATGGAATGTCAATTTGCTAAAATTACTTTTAATTTCCCTCAAATGTGATGATTTAGTGATCAATATTATTAGTGACGATCAATGACAAAACCAAATTTTAAAAAAGTAAATATAAATACAAAAAGCACAAATCAAAATGTTATCACTGAAAAAGTTCAAATTTGATCAGGCAGAAGTGCTGGAGAGATTGGATTGGAGAAGATGTATCCAAGGTTTTTGAAAAAAATGAGAGCATAAACCTGCTGAGGCACTGGCAACAATGTTTCAGTCATCCCTAGACTTAGGGGAGATACCATGAAGACTGGAAAATTGCATACAACCTTGTTGTAAGAATGAGCCCAGCAATTACAGACCAGTTAGTTTAACTTCAATATGAGGAAGCTTCAGTATGGTGACAAGTTATTTGTTATAGTAGTTTTGTGGAGAAAAGGTGGGTTGGTTAGGAAGAATCAGCATGGAATTCTGAAGGGGATATCATGTTATTTAGCTTGCTGGAGTTTTTGAAGAGTAACAGAAAGGCTGGATGTTGTCGTATACATGGATTTCCAGAGGGCATTTGGTACAGTGCCTCACAACAGACTTGAGGCAAGCTATAGGTCATAGTATAAAAAAGGTCAGTAGCAAGATGGATACAAAATTAGCTAAGCGATAGAAAAGCATAAAGGTGATTTGATATTTTTAGACAAGAGGATGGTTTCTAGTGGAGCTCCTGAGGGATCTGTACTGGGACCCATGCTTTTTCTGAAATATATTAATGATCCAGATCTTGGTGTGCAGATGACAATCTTAAAGTTTGCAGATGTACTTTGAAGAATTATAAACTGTGAGGAGGACAGTGTAAAAAATTAGTACAGAATATAAAGACAGATAGCAAAAACTTCTATAAATATATAAAACGAAAAAGAGTGGCTAAAGTAGAAGTTGGTCCTTTAGAGAATGAGAAGGCGCATTTACTGATGGGATATGATGAAATGCCTGAGGCATTGAATAAGTACTCACAGTGGGGGATATAAACAACAAGCCAGTGATTGACAAAGAGACAAAGGTAGGTTAGGACATGGAAACAATTATTATTATGGAAGAGGTAGTGTTGGGCAAGCTAATGGAGCTAAGGATAGACAGGTCTCCTGGCCCTGATGGAATGCATCCCAGGGTACTAAACGAGATGGCAGGAGAAATAGCAAACGCACTTGTGGTAATTTTTCAAATTTACTGGATCCTGGGGCAGTTCCCAGATTGGAAAACAGCAAATGTGATGTCATTGTTTAAAAAGGGCAGAGGACAAAAGATGGGGAATTATAGACTGGTTAGCTTAACTTCTATAGCAGGGAAGATGCTTGAGTTATTATCAAGGAAGAAATAGCAAGGCATCTGGTTAGAAATTGTCCCATTGGGCAGACACAGCATAGGTTCATGAAGGTCATGCTTAACTAATCTTCTAGAATTCTATGTAGACCTTATGAGCACAGTGGACAACAGCAACCAGTAGATGCAAGGCCTGCAACAAGGTGTCATACAAGAGACTGCTGCGTAAGATAAAGATGCATGGCATCTTTAGCATGGACAGAGGATTGGTTGACTAACAGGAAGCAAAGAGTGGGGATAAATGAGTGCTACTAGACTTGGCAATCAGTAATGAGTGGTGTGCCACAGGGACCAGTGTTGAGACTGCAATTATTCACAATTTACGTCGAGTCGGGAACCACGTGTACGTGTGTCAAAGTTTGCGGATGACGCTAAGATGTGTGGAAGAGCAAAGTGAGGACTGTGAAACTTTGCAGAAAAACATAGATACTTTAAGCGAGTAGGCAAAGGTCTGTCAGATGGAGTACAATGTTAAGAAATGTGACATAATCTATTTTGGTCGGAGTAACAGTAAAATGGACTATTACTTGAATGATAAAAAGTTGCAGCATACTGCTGTGCAAAGAGTCCTGGGTGTCCTTGTGCACGAATCATAGAAGGTTAGTCTGCAGGTACAATAGGTAATTATGAAGGCAAATGAAATTTTGAAGTTCATTGTTAAAGAGTTTAACTTTAAAAACAGAGAGGTTATGTTGCAGCTGTGTAGGGTGCTGGTGCACTAGAGCACTGTATATGATTTTAGTCTCTTTACTTGAGAAAGGATATACTGGCAATGGAGGGGCTGCAGAAGAGGTTCACTAGGTTGATGCCAGAGTTGAGGGGCTTGGCTTATGAGGAGAGACTAAGTAGACCAGGATTATAGTCATTGGAATTTAGAAGAATTAGGGAAAATCTTATAGAAAGATATAAAATTATGAAGGGAATAGATAAGATAGAAGTAGAGATAATGTTTCTACTGGCCGGTGAAACTAGGACAAGAGGGCATAGCCTCAAAATTAGGGGAATTGAGAAGGAAATTCTTCACCTAAAGAATTCCATGCCCAGTGAAGTAGTTGTCACTATTTCAGTAAATGTTTTTAAAGCTAAGATAGATTTTTTTTAAACAAGAAAGGAATGAAGGGTGATGGTGAGATGGTGGGTAGGTGGAGCTGAGGCCACTAAAATATCTTATTGAATGGCGGAGGAGGTTTGAAGGGCCAGATGACCAACTCCTGCTCCTAGTTCTTATCTTCTTATGTAGAACTCCAAAAAGACATAGACAAGTTGGGAAAGTGCCAGATAGGTGACAAATGCACTCCAATGCAGCAAAGTATTGGTAGGAAGAATGTTAGAAAACAAGAATAATGGGGTTTGATTCCAAAGAGGGTGCAGCACGAGAGGGACTTATTGTATATGTGCACAAGTCATTGAAGGTGACATGCAATGAGCTGTTGTTAATAAAGCATAGAATATCCTTGCTTTTGTTGCTAGGTGCAATGAATAAAACAGCAATCACAAAAGAGTGATGTTGAACCTGTGTAAGATACACTTTTCTGGACATTATCTAGAATTTTCTGTACAACTGAGAGTGCTACATAATGGAATGATTTAAAGCACTGGAGAATGAAAATGTAATTTAAAAAATGGTGATTCCCAGGATGAGAATCTTCAGTTATGGGATTCGATTGAAGAAGTTAGGATTGTTCTCTTTAGAGAGAGGAGGGCTAAGAGGGGAGGTTTTGAATGGAAGACAGAGTAAATAGGGAGAAACTGTCGCCACTCGAAAAAGGAACACAAATTAAAAGACATAAATTTAAAGAAATTTCAAACGAAGCATGGAAGATACGAGAAAAAACTTTTTCACTCAGCAAGTAGTTCGAGTATGGAATACATGGCCTGGAAGTGTGATGGAGGCAGATGCAATTAAACCAGTCAAAAGGACACTGGAAGAATATCAAGATAAAAATATTATGCAAAAGTATAGGGATAAATCAGGAAATTGGCATGAGGTAATGTTGCAGTGTTAATGAGTTGATACAGGCATGATGGGATAAATTACCTCCTTTTGC
Source organism: Hemiscyllium ocellatum (assembly GCF_020745735.1). Taxonomy (NCBI): domain Eukaryota; kingdom Metazoa; phylum Chordata; class Chondrichthyes; order Orectolobiformes; family Hemiscylliidae; genus Hemiscyllium; species Hemiscyllium ocellatum. The sequence goes on from NC_083402.1 coordinate 52,536,418, forward strand.
CTCGATGTGGAGGTGTTGGACTAAGGTGTACAAAGTTAAAAATCATACAGCATCAGATTATAGTCCAACAAGTTTATTTGGAAGCGCTAGCTTTCGGAGCACTGCTCCTTTTGCCTCAGAAGATTTTTGTGATTCTAAAATCAAATGTATCCCAGAACATGGTGAAAATCTAGGGAAGAAATTGCAAAGCCCCAAGTACAGATATTCATACCGTCGACAGCCAAGGGTGAGGTGCAGAAAACTGGATGCTACTGTTGAGCCGTTATTTAAGGACAGCTGAAAAGAAAAGCCAGGGAACTACAGACCTTGAGCCTGATATCAGTGGTGTGTAAGTTGTTGGAGGGGATTCTGAGAGACAGAATTTACATACATTTTGAAAGGCAATGACTGATTAGGGATAATCAGCATGGCTTTGTGCGTGAGAAATAGTTGCCTACATGAACTTTAGTAAGGCCTTCAACAATGTTCCAAGATTAGTAAGAATAGATGAGATGGGATCCAGGGAGAGCTAGCCAATTGGATGCAAAGTTTGCTCAATGATAGGAGATGAAAGTTGAAGGTAAAGGGTTGTTGTTTAGACTGGAGGCCCGTGACCAGGGATGTGCTGCAAGGATCGGTGCTGGGTTCATTGTTGTTCATCATTTATATAAATGAATTGGATGAGAATATAGAAAACACGGCTAGTAGGTTTGCGGATGGCATCATAATTGGTGGTAAAGTGGACAATGAAGAAGATTATCTAAGAGTACAATGTGATGTTGATCAATTTGGCTCGTTGGCTAAGGAATGCAGATGAAGTTTAATGCAGAGAAATGGGAGGTGTTGCATATTGATAAGACTGATCAGGACTTCATGATAGGGCCCTGGGTGCTTTGTCAAACAGACACCTCAGGGTGCAAGTAGATAGATTCTTGAAAGTGGCAATACAGGTAGACTGGCTGGTGAAAAAGGCATTTGGCATGCTTGACTTCATTGAGTACAGGAGTTGGAATGTCATGTGTTGGCTGTATGTTAGGCCACATTTGGAGTACTGCATGCAATTCTGGATGTCCTGTTATAGGAAGGATGTTATTAAACTGGAAAGGGTGCAAAATGGTTTACAAGGATGTTACTGAGACCGGAGGGTTTGAGATAGAAGGAAAGGTTGGATAGGTTAAGACTTATTTTTTCCTGGAGCATCAGAGGCTGAGGGGTGACCTTGTAGAGGTTTATAAAATCATGAGCGGCATGGATAGGGTGAATAGCCAGGGTCTTTACCCCAGGGTATGGGAATCCAAAGCTAGATGGCATAGGTTTAAAGGTGAGAGAGGAAAGATTTAAAAGGGACCTGAAGGGCAACTTCTTCATACAGAGGGTGGTGCGTACATGGAACGAGCTACCAGAGGAAGTGGTAGAGGCGGGTACAATTACAGCATTTAAACTAAATTTGGACAGGTACATAGATAGGAATGCTTTAGACAGATTAGGGGTCAAACGGAACTAGTTCAGTTTAGGAAACCAGGTTGACATGGGTGAGTTGGGTCAAAGTGTCTGGTTCAGTACTGAATTAATTAATAAAAATCAAACAAAAAAAAACAATTTCAAAGAAAATATAAAACAGCAAGCCCACAAATTAAAATCAAGTAACCTCGAACTAGCCTACCACATGTTTAAAAAGGAAATCAAATGTCAGAATGGGCCTTCGATTACAGTTATGTTTGTTCAAAGATTTGGAATGCTGGCAGCACATTCCATAAATAAACATTGGAAAGCCATAATGAAGCAGTTTTTATTAGTAATTAATTTTTAAAAATTAAGTATTAATAATGCTTTCCAAACTATCAGTGGCAGCATGCAGTTTTACAAAATATCCTGTCTCCCAAGAAAACACAGGTTGCTGTGAGGAGGATTTACTGACTCCTCTGCTGTCGAGAGTACAGTGCTGAAAAGCACAGTAGGTCAGGCAGTATCAGAGGAGCAGGAGAGTCAACATTTCAGGCAAAAACCCTATACCAGCCCCTCCTCTGCTGGTTATGCATGCGCAAATTGCACAGAAGACCATTTGGCCTTTGAACTATTCAAAATGATCACGGTAAAACATCTACCTCAACTACTCATCAGGCCTTGTACTTACCATCAGGCCCTTCAGGGAGAGTGTCACTGAAGTTGTTGAAGGTGTTGTAGTTCATGCCATATTGGGTGTTATAGTTGGTTGCCTGGTTGTTGACCGGATGCAAGGGAATTGTACCAATAACAATTGGTAATTTAACATCTAAGTTGAATGAGCTTGGGACATCTAAATATATCTAAGAAATAAAAAACAAACTTTTAAGCATTTTTAAAAACATGTTATCACCAACAACTAATTTTTCAAGTTCACATGTTTTTGCTAATTTTGCTGTGCATATAGTGATGTGTCAGAGAGCATTTCTATATTTCATATCAACCTATTCAAAAGATGATCTTTACATGAAAATGCACAAAATATTGGGTTATACCACTGCTTACTCAATACCAGAACACTGCCCAAACAGCATATACAAATTTCTACCTGACTGATATTCAGTTTATGATGTAATTATTTAGAGGCTGTTGGACTTTAGCATCCCAGTCTATCAGCCAAAGGAATCAAGGTTTGTGATTTCTGCTGTGATCCTAGTGTCCTTACCAAGCTCATCTAATTCCTGACTTCAGAAACTTATGTCTGTTCTCCATTTTCCTTACATTCTCTTCCCCCACAGCCTTGTCTGGTTTACTTTGTTCCTTCTAGAGCAGACCTATTCTCTCCCTTTCACACCATAACTTCAACACATTTTACATTTCTTTTCCAGCATTAACAACCCATTTGTCTTTTGGACCGGGCCTCTGACTCTGTCAAAAGTATACAAAAAAAGCTTTTCCAACATCTTTCACTTCTGCTGAAGTGTAATACTAGATTTGAAAAGTTCATTTTGTTTCTCTCTTCATGGATGCTGATAGACCTGCTGAGTTTCTCCAGCATTGAGTTTCTTTCAGCTTTCCACCACTGCAGTATTTTATTAAATCTCCTGTTTAACTGCCTACCATGCCCTTGTAGGTAGTACTCAATGAATATCCTTAAATTCAGCAGCATTTCTCATGCCAAGCCATCTTTAAAAGCCTGTTGTGCATCCGATCACTGTCAGTCCGGAGCTGGTCTGGATGGTAGCTGACAACAGCCCAGATATTCAGGCAGGGGGGACATTATCAGCTTGCCGTACTGACAGGGATCTGGAAATACAGGTTGATTTGGTATTGTAGACGTGGGACTTCCTCATCCTCCAGCATCAGCAGTAGAAGCCATGAGACCAGATTACACCACCCTGGTCTAAGGTTTCCACTCAGGTCACTGCAGTCTCATACATCAGGAGGTATGTCTCAGCACAGTAGGAAGACGGTCTCAACGACTATCTGCACTCCACCAGCATAAATGCCATCACTCTAATATCTCACACTCACTCTACCACTTCCTAGCAAGGCTCATGCTCTATCACTCTTATTTATTGCCAGCAACATCTTCCATCACTTGCTGTCACCCATTCAAAACCATGACACTACCAACCCAGTGTGCCCTCTACACTGTCTAATCACTCACTTTGAGCACCTCCATACTTGCACCAAAAGCAACAACTGTACCACCTATTTCATCTCCTTCATTCAATAATAACGGCCCCCTCTCATCCTAGAATGGGAAAAAATAACCCATTAAGACAAAGACAAAGGTATCCTGACCGACATTCTGCTCCTTACCCCTAATGTTAAGAGCATTCTGACTTTGACTGCCCAGATGGCTGACTGGTTTTGAAGGCTGCCCTTGGCTCACAGCCCCAAGACTCTTGGGTGAAGGCCTTGATTTGTCTGAGGCTTGCTGACAATCATTACAAACATGCTTCGTTAATTAGAACTAAAACAGAAATTGAAAAGCCAAGTACCATCAGTGAGTACTCCATTTGGATAATGCTGCAGTTCATCAGTGTAGGAGGCACTGCTGGAATTTTCAGTTCCATTCCATTCCAGTTCTCTGATTTTCCAGCTAACAGTGGCTCACCCTCTATTTTGGTTACCAGTTCTGTAGCCGTTTTCTTCTTTCCTTCAGCACGGAAAATCTGTGTCTTATAAATGGCTGCCTTTGGAACCAATTTGCGGGAAGAGTTATTCTCAATTTCAGCAAATATTCGAATGGATTCACCTGCAGAAGGAACAAAATCTACATTGTATATTCTTTTATATCCCATCTGAACTCCACAGCAGTTTAGGTGAAAAGGAAATAAAGTATTATGTAGAATGGGAATTAAATAGTACTATAATAATGCTGAGATGGGGCATAAATTCTACAAGTCTTTAAGATAGGCTCAAATCTACCTCAATTGACTAGTCATGACTTGGTTGGACTGGTGTGGACAAAGTTAAAAATTACACAACACCAGGTTATAGCCCAACAGGTTTATTTGGAAGCACTAGCTTTTGGACCATTGCTTCTTCAACCACCTGATGAAGAAACCAAATAAACCTGTTGGACTGTAATCTGGTGTTGTGTGACAATTGACTAGTGGTTTTATCTTGGGTGATGGGCAGGTAAGATGAAGGGAAAGAAAATCACAGCTACATCCTGGAGGCCACAGATCACAAGTTCCGTCATTGGCTAATGCCAGCTCTACGGTCGCATTTTGTATCTGGTGCTCTTACATCGGATGCACAGTTCTGCAAGTTGAATAATTCAAGAATAGGGTTGAGTCAGAAGTTAAGTCAAACTCCCCCGTTTTGTGTGGAATGTAAAAACAAAAGGAAAATTCATGTTCAAGGTTAGCTTTTCACAAAGGTTGCCTTGTGAATCAGCAAACGAGTACACTTCTTTCAAGAAGGAAACTGGGCAAGGGTTAGGGAGCCAGCCAGGTTTAAAACGGGAAAAAAAGGCTCCTAATATGAATCAGTGTTAACTTATTAAATGGGTTAGCATCAGCATTCCGCTTTTTTTCCTACTGTGTGGACCTCGGAGGTTCATGTGTAGCAGCAACTTCCAGGAACTGGAAGTCAATGCTGCACAAGGCACATCAATCAGATTGATTATTATCCAAAAGCTGCCACCTTCACTGCTCTGCATTAGTTAAAACTACGCAAACAGTATTACAAATTTATGAACACCATTATCCCATAGATCTGATATGTGGGAAACACTTCACCAGAATCTGTGCTTAATTACTTCTAAGTTCGATTTAACAGAATAATACGTTAACATAAATTACCCCAAGCTGCTAACCTCAGTAAAGTCCCCTTCATATGTTGTGGGCTGAGAAGTGGAAACCCACGCAGATACGGGGAGAATGTGCAAACTCCACACAGAAAGTGTGGGTGGCATGGTGGCTCAGTGGTAGCACTGCTGCCTCACAGCGCCAGGGACCTGGTGTTCAATTCCCACTTCGGGTGACTGTGTGGAGTCTGCACAGTCTCCCTGTGTCTGTGTGGGTTTTGTCCGGGTGCTTCTGTTTCCTCCCACAATCCAAAGATGTGCAGATCAGGTGAATTGGCTATGCTAAATTGCCCATAGTGTTGGATGCATTAGTCAGGGGTAAACACGGGGTAGGGGGATGGGCCTAGGCAGGATGCTCTTCGGACGGTCGGTGTGGACTTTTCGGGCTGAAGGGCCTGTTTCGATACTGTAGGAAATCTAATCTAATCTAGAAGTGTCTGTGTCTTCCTTTCTTCACTCAGGTTCTTGGGAAACTGGTGATGTTTCCCCACTTCAGTGTTTTGACTACATTGAGTAATGGTACAGTTCAGCTTCTCCAGGTTTGCAAAGAGTTGATCCAACTTAATTACCAACTGAACTGAAGCCTTGCTTGAAAGAGCTTCCATTAGTTTACAGCTGTCAGCAATTTGATTTCATCAATAAGAGACCCAGTGGACTGTGAGAAATCATTAATTTTATCTTTTATTTTTCCAACCATTGGCCATCAAGTATTTTTTTCCCCAATATGAAATATAATCTCTACAGAGTTTATTTTTTGGTCTTTTGCCCATGTGAGTCTGAGTTTTGAATGTAAAAGGGGATATAGTTCAAATTCCAGATTATAGCTTAGATGTTAATCAGTTTTGCCACTTTTTATTAAGACCGTGCTTTGTTTTATAATGAATGGATTGTTTGAGTTAATGAAACAAAACTAGAGCAAGTCTATTCTATTCTGGATAGCGATACAGAGGGAAACAACTGGCAGTTTTGGTGATTGAAACAAAACATTTACACTAATGATGTGACTCATGGAGTAATTAGGCTTGACTACAATTTGATTTCTCCCATCACAGTCATAACAGTACTCAAACACTGTACCACTCAGCAACTTTTTTCTATTATCATGAATATACAAATTAGATGCCAGGCAATTCAATCCACAAAATAAACAAACCAGTAAATGTTTTACATACTTATGTATAAATAAAGAAGAAAGTGTGTCAAGATATAATGTGGGCTACAGAAAGTAACTGACTGTCATTAAACAGGCAGTCCCTGCACATGAAAATCTTTCAATATTATGTTGCTATAGATACTCACAGTATGATAAAAAACATAATAGTTTTCAGATTTTTACCTGATATGTAGCCTTTGCGTTCAATTTTGGCACTTAGGGATATTGGGCCTGAGGCACAACAGCAGCAACAAATAGTTTTCTCCTCTGAAGCAGACTGTGGTGACTGTAAAAAATTACCAGAAAGCACAGGAAACACTTTTACTTCAAGCAAGTTGAATACTTCAAGATAGCCAATTAATTTCTCTTTTTGCAGAGTGAAGCAGCATAAGATTCTAATGGTTTTGTTCACAAATAATACTTAAAATAATTTTTTATTAATAGCAAAACACTTAAATATCTCCAGCTATAGTTATTTTTGAGTCAAGCTCAGTATGTTTTGTTAAGCGCATACTGACTTTGTTGTTTAAGGGGATGTGGTGAGTGTGATGAGTGAAAACAGTTGAAGAACTTAAAGCTGGAAGAGCACTGATTGATTTAACTCCAGAATTTAATGATCGTTGATTTCGCTGGATTCTGGCCGAGCAGTGAGACAAGCCGACAACTCGACCGACTGCTGGACAGGTAAAGCAGCAGCAGGAGGCCACAACAAGGGGATTCTGGGACAGTTTCTCGCAATCATGAGGGTATGGAGGTTAGGTGACAGAAGTCAGCAGCGATTGTGCTGTGGAGATCAATGTTTTCGGCTTGGCAGGTTAGGGTAAAGTGGACAATAATTGCAGCTTGGAGGCACTGGCAACTGGGTTTGATTGGGAGAAGCTGGCAATTATGATTGTATGAAACTTTCCATGAAGGCCTAAATGGGGAACACTCCTAATCTTCTTGGCCTACGAAGAGTGTTATAAAGATGCTTAGTCTGTGAAGCCAGCATTTCCCACCCTCCTTTCTCTATTAAGTAACCTGAGCCTACAGAAATCATCTATAGAGTTTATATAAGATTGTCAATTGTGCTGTAGAAACATAGGAGTAAAAGTAGGTCATTCAGTCACTCTAGCCTGATATAAATATCCTCACATTTAAATATAGATCATCCTGTCAGTGTGACATTTGCTCATCATAAAACCTTCAAGTTTTCTCCTAACCCACCCAGGCTTTCTCCTGTCCACCATGGATGCATTAATATCAAACTTATTAATTCTATAATGATTATGCAATGTTGGTCTTGGTGTCTGGTGCACTGATCAACAATCATACTCCTCCATCCATCACATTAATGAACATTTAAAGATGCTCACACTCAGAGAATCACTGATGTGAAAGTTTTACATTTATTTTCAGTATATTTGAACAAACTATGACAACTCAGGTGGGAGCAGTCTTGTTCAGCTTCATGCTATTGCCAAGGAAAAGTACAGCATCAGCGGTTGAAGAAAATGTTTTGGGTACCAAAGAAAATGGGTTTGATTTTCATATTAGTTAGACATTTTTTCTCATCCGTTATCAGGGATCAGACTAACTGTCTCTGAGAACTGAAAGACAGCAGAGAGGTCGAAAAAGGTGATGGTACAATACATCTGAGTGATGTAAGAGTACGTGTAGAAACGGAGGGCAAAATGCAGATGAAAAATTGGATAGGGCCAATGATAAATCATTGAGAGACACCAACAGAAACAATATGGGAATGAGTAAAAGATGATTATCTGGTTAAATTAACTAGACAAGAATATGGAACCACATAACTGGACAATGGTGGCATGGTGTTGGAGTAGGGGACTGCAGTCTAGCATATTGATGAATGGTAAGTATGAGGAGGGATAGTATACCTATGTCACAGGCACATAAAACTTTGATAATAGCTGTTACATACAGAAAAGTGTTCACATTGTGAAAACCTACCTGAAGAGGTTTAAACATAAAAGTCTGAGTAAGGTGAGCACAGATCGAGAGAAAAAAACATTTTCAATGACTTTGGAGAGGAAAGGGTGGGTATCAATGAGGTGGTAGATGAGAGCAAATTTGAAGGAAAATGGATATAATACCTGAGGAAAGAGACTTTTCATAAAATCAGCTAACCCAGCAGCAAGGAAGGGAAATTTTGCAGTCAGCAGTTTACAAAGTGGAAGGCGGGTCTCATGGACAAGGCAAGCCTGAAGGGGAGGTGAGGGGAGATAACAGGACATATGTATGTGAAAAGGAAAAAGAAAAGAGGAGTTAAGATAAATGCAGGTCTCTTACAGTCAGAAATAGGGAAGTTATAATGGGGTACAAAGGGAAGGCAGATCAATTAAGTATATATTGTGTCTCTGTCTTCATGAAAAGAGGACACAAATAATTTCTAAACATTATTGGAAAATGCAGGGTTTAGTGAGAGGAAAGAACTTCACAAAATCAGTGTATGGAGTGGGATATCGTTGGGGAAATTGATGGGATTAAATTGATGGCTGATAAATCTCCAGGGCCCAATAGTCTACATTCCAAACTATTTACATTAGTGGTCCTAGAAATAATGAATGCATTGGTGGTCATCTTTCAGGATTCTATTGACTCTGGAACAGTTCCTTTAGATTGGTCCTAATGTCACCAAACTATTTAAAAAAAAGTTAGAGCTACAGCAGGAAATTTTGATCGATTAGCTTGCCATCAGTAGTGGGGAAAATGCTGCCGTCTATGATAAAAGATTTAATACCAGGACTTGGCAAACAGTGACAGGATTGGACAGAGTCAGCATGGGTTTATGAAAGGGAAATCATGCTTTACAAATCTACTAGAATGATTCAAGGATGTAACTAGTGGTATTGATAAAGGGAGCACCAATGGACACTATTTAGTTAAACTTTCAGAAGGCTTTCAATATAGTCCATAAGAGATTAACATATAAAATTAAAATGCATGGGACTGGAACAGTGTGCTGACATGGATACAAACAGTAGGAATAAATGCGTCTTTTTCTGAGTGTCAGCCAGTGACAAGTGGGAGACTGCAGGCTTCAGTTTTTAGGTCACAGCTATTCACAATATATATTAAATAATGCAGATACTGGACCTGAAAGTAAAACTCCAGGTTTGCAGACAACACAAAGATGGATTGGAGGGTAAATTGTGAGGAGGATGCTAAGATTTGGAGAAGTTGAATGAGTGGGCAACTGTGTGGCAGATTAAGTATAATGTGGATAAATGTGAGACTATTCCCTTTGGTAGCAAAAACAGGAAGGCAGTTTATTATCGGAGTTGTGATAGATTAAGAAAGGGTGCGGTGCAATGAGACCTGGATGCCCTTGTACACCAGTCACTTTAAATAAGCACACAGTGAATGCAAATGGTATGTTGGCCTTTATCGCAAAAGGATTTGGGTGCAGAAGCAGGGATGTTTTGTTTCAAATGTTCAGAACCTTGATGAGACCACATCTGGAGTACTATGCGCAGTTTTGTTCTCCTTATCTGAAGAAGAATGTTCTGGCTATGGAGTGAGGACAATGATGGGGTAGCAGACTGATTCCTGGGGTGGCAGAACTGATGTACAGGGAGTGACTGGATTGGTGAGGGCTTTATTCATTGAAATTTAGAAGAATAAAGGGGCATTTCATAGAAACCTATAAAATGATAACAACAGGATTAGACAGGGAAAATACAGGAAGGAGGTTCCTGATGACCAGGGAATCCAGAACTATGGATCACAGTTTAAGGATAGGGGTACGCCATTTAGGGTTGAAAAGAGGTGAAATATCTTCACCCTGAGGGTGGCCAGCCTGAGGAATTCTCTGCCACAGAAAGCACTTTAGGCCAAAACATTACATATTTTCAAGCAGTTCGATATAGATTTTAGGACAAAAGGAATTAAAAGATGAGGGAGAAAGCAAGAGCAGTGTACGAATTGGAATGATCAGCTATGATTGTATTGATTGATAGAGCAGTCTCGAGAGGCCAGCTCCTGTTTTTTATGTGACTTCAGCGAAAGAACAATGAAACTACTGAAAAAAATGGTGTTTAGATTGTACTTGTTAAATTTCTGCAACGTTTTTGGCAACGTTTTTAACAGCAGGTGAACTGGAGAACTCTGCAAAAATGAACAGTGCAGGAATGACATGCTGATGTGTAAATTTCTACAGTGAAAAATATATGAGACCCCTTCCTATACCAAACACTTTGTCTGCATTGCGTAACTTAAATGATTATTTAGATAGCTGCATGTCCATGAATTGCTTGAAATTGCATGTTTGTTTGTTTTTAAATGCAACTCTAATATTTACATGATTCATTTAATAAAATATTGCTCTGGCTGATCAGAGAGTGTGTCAGACAGGGTTTTCAGAGTGGAAACCCAGAGCACAGATGCTGACAGTTGGTTACCATCTCTAGTTTATCATTAAACTTTATCATCAAAATTCAGGAGAGCTTACCAACAATGATGGCACATTAATGTCAATCTGGTCAAGTACTGTAAACATTTCTTTCACTTTAATTCTCAGTTTCCATGGTCTGTGCAGTTTGGCTGTCATCCAATAGCTCACGTTGCCATGAGGACCTTTGAAGGTGGCAGGAAGTGGTGGTCTGTCAAAGAGTTAAGACATCAGAAGACATTTGTGGCATGAAGTATGTTGCTAATTTAGGTTGACTAATATCAATAAAATAACAAACAATACCAAGCCTTTATAAAAGGATCAGTCTTGAAACGATGCCATCAATTCTATCAGACGTCATTTTACTATTTCCACTTGATTTTGCAGTTTCCAGTTCTCTGCTTAGAATAAAATGACAGAACAATCCATACTCCATGTGAGCCTCCCACATCTCTCCTTACGTGTCTCATCAAAACCAACGACTCCCATCTCCTTGCGATTCTTTATCTTGTGTTCCCTTAAATACATCTACACTAATTGTCTTGACCAATCCCCTTGTTAATAAATTCTATTTTCACCATATGTGTGTGAATATATGCTTCATTCCTCATGTTATTTATTGATGACCAGATTATATTTATGACCTTAGTTTTGCTTCTTCTTCAGCTGGAAACGTTCTCTGTATGTCTACTGTACTGAAACCATTCATAATTTTATTGATCTCTGTTACGCTATTGCCTAGCTTTCTCTTTTCAAGACAATACAAAAGAGACCATGTTGTGCATTGTCTCCTGTTGGCTTTAAGATAGCATTTCTGGTGCCATGTTTTTCAGTGATTTCCTATGCAATACCCCAGTAAGTATCAACATTTCCAAAATGTGAATTCCTTAACTTCTTTTAAATTCAGTTGTAGTATTTCATATTATAGCTATTGAAATTAATTGCTCATTCTGCAAGCATATGAAGGTTATATAATTTATCGTGGTTCTCCTTAATATTGCCCCACTAATGTTTATGGGCTATAGATTTAGAATGTGCGCTTTTGACTACAAAGTCTAAATCATTAACATTAATTATGAACAGCACGGATTCTTATGAAGATTTAATAGAAAATTGTAAAATTTGAGAAGAGTATGGCGTTGTTTTTCTTGGAACAGAGAAGGCAATGTACAAAAAAAGCTGACCTTCCAACTTTCCAATTTTTGCTGTACCCCATTTCCAACTGCCATTGTCAGCATGAGTTATTCTGGACAAGTCCCTACATTTGAGTTATCACCGAGGCTGGAGGAGCGCAGTGCTGCTCTGGTCTAGTGCTTAACTGATTATAACTTAACATTAAAGTATATTACACTGATCAATATGACCAATTAAATAACCTTATCTACACCAAGCTTTTTCACAGATGTGCCAAATAGATGATGCATCTCAGCTTCCTCCTCAGGTTCCCAGCATTTTAAATTGATACTTTATGTGATTTTGACTCATTGCTGGTCTTAACAGCCTTTGAAAAAGTGATGGTGAACTGACTTCTTGAAATACTGCAGTTGTTGTCATGTAAGCGCATGGAAGGTGTCATCAGGGAGGGAGTTCCTGGACTTCAATCCTGCATAAGGGCTGCATTATTTTATTTCTTTGCATTCTTGAGTGTGGACTCAATTGGACAATTAATCTATTTTAAAATCAAGGATGTAGAAATAAATTTTTATATTTCTTTTTTCAAATCAGAACTCATTGCAGTGGCACAACTATTTTTGTGAAGGAATGAATCCCACGATAGCATTGAATCCACATGAAGCCAAGCTTGGGTATTCTTCTCGAGAGTATGATGCTGGAAAAGCACAGCAGATCAGGCAGCATCTGAAGAGCAGGAGAAATGATGTTTCGGGCATAAGCCCTTCATCAGGAATGCACCACCGTCTCGACTCTGATCTCCAGCATCTGCAGTCCTCACTTTTTTCTGTTGGGTATTACTCTCCCAAGTTCTGAAGTTCCTACCTCCCAAATCCATTGCCATCTTTATCAGAATTCCATATTTGAATTTCTCCAACCAAATATCATGGAAGTGAACAACTCTTGCCAACAGAATTGTCTTCCTGTGTGACAGACACAGTTGACTGCACCATCTTCTTCTAAGTTCATTCTTTACAATCCTGACCTAATTTCCATCATTGGCTGCCTTTCCTTCAACTGTCTGGACTATTAGCTCCAAATGCCCTCCCTAAATCTCACCTGCCTCTCATTTCTCTTTCTAGATACCCATCTGCCTCTGTGTAAATATCTGACTTCATGTGATGAGTTGACAAATCTTGACCAATAATGATGTTATGATGTGCTTTGAGAAGTTTTATTATCTTAAAAGGTATGATAAAAAACCAAGTTGGTGTTGTAAAGTCACTGCTCCACACAGCCTCTCAAGCCCTCGATCTCCAGTCTACAATTGTATTTCCCAGAGTAAGTCTACAGCGACAACTCACATATTGCAACAGGAAATATCCGCTACTTTCTCTCAGGCAGGAAGCAGTCCAGTCAGAGATAATCTATACTGCCAAACATACCACAGACTGTAAACCACAACCTCTGCCCACCCCTTCCAGACTAGAACTGTCACACCCACACCCAGGTCACATCAAGTCCAATCAAAATTGAAACACCTGAAACTCAGCATGATGGCTCGGTGGTGAGCTTTTCCGCCTCACAGTGCCAGGGACCCAGAATTGATTCCAGCCTCAGCTGATTCTAAGTGTAGAGTTTGCACATCTTCCTTCAGGTGCTCCAGTTTCCTCTCACAGTCCAAAGATATGCAGGTTAGGTGGACTGGACATGCTAAATTGTCCATAGTGTCCAGGGATGTGTAGTTTCGGTGGATTGGCCATGGTTGGTGTTTAGTTACAGGGACAGGGTAGGGGGCTGCGTGCGATGCTCTCTGGAGGGTTGGTGAGGACTCAATGGGCTAAATGGCCTAATACCACACTATAGGGACGATATTCTCTCCCTGTATAATTCCCAAACTAATCCTACTGTTCCAGTCTCTCCCCATGGACTTCTAACAATCCAAAATCAATCCCACTGTTCTGCAGCCCTGCATCAATTCCAAACTCATCCCACTGTCCTACTCTCTTCCCATAGCCAAGTTTAAGTTACAAACTAATCCCATGTTCTCCACATAGTCCTGTATCAATTCTCCAAACTAATCCCATTGTTCTGCTCTCTTCCTGTAACCCTGTATCAATTACAAATTAATCCTATTGTTGCTGCACACTTGTAATGTCTTTTACTATTTTGAATAACTTAAAAATTATTCAATTCAATCAGAATCTAGGATTTTAAATGGTGAGGAAAGCAAACTGTGATGGTAAGAGAGCAAAGTTAGCTGTGGCATTTTAGGAAACCGTATTCAAAGATGGTAGACCAGCAATGCCTAACACTTAACATGAAAATTCGGAGCAGAAGTAGACTGTATAGCACTGTGAGTCTGCTTTACCATTTGATACAATCAGCTTCTAGTGCACTTTCCTGCCTGATCTGTATATCCCGTGCTTTCCTGAGACCAACAATCTGCCCATCTCAGCCTTATTATCAATGCAAATTTCTTCAGAACTTTATATTTTTCCACAAGATCACCTCTCATTCGTCTAAACCTCGGAGAACATTGACACCGTTTACTCAGCCACTTGTAGGATAGCCCTCTCTTCCCAAAGACCAATCTAATGAACCTTCATATTGTTTCCACAGGTCAGCACAACAAAGATTAAAAGCCTGTCCTGCACTGTAATATTCTACATTCTATATATGTGTTCTCTGCGTCATCTCCATTGTAAATACATCCTTTTTAAACTAAGAAATCAGAACAGCACAAGTACTCCAGGTCACATCAGAACAGCACACAATATAAGTGCAGCAGGATCACGTTCTTCCTGTTCTCTCATCCTCTTGCAAGAAAGATCAACATCCAGCAATTGTGCCATTTTCAAGTTTCACAAGTTGCACAACATGATTGGCTGCTTGCCCAAAAATTAAAGTCAGAGAGGCACACAGCACGGGAACAGATGCCTGAAAAACCTTATTGAATAACAACTGGCTAACATGATGGCACTGTAATAATGTGTAATACTATCGCAGAGCATAGGTGTAACTGATCCTGCAAAAGTAGGTAATACTCTGACAATTAAGTCTTGTAAATAAAGACTTGATAAAATATATTCTTGGCAAAAGGCCTTCAAGTTATTGAGTTAAATGAATCATACACAGAAGAAAGCTATTCAACTCTTTGTGCTTGTGCCAACTATCCCATCAGTCCTCATTGCCCGTCTCATTCTCTGTAGAGAGTCTGGAAACATTTTTGCCCATAGGTTTTTATCCTTTAACATGTAATAATTGAATGTGCTTTCAACACCCTTTCAGGCACACATTCCAGATCAATATACTGTCGCAGCAAAAGCAGCTCTTCTGCTGCCAATTATCTGAGGTAGTGGTCCATATGTCCATTTTGGAAATGTATTGGATTTATTTATTGTGACATGCTCACAAGCCACATACAATTTCAATGGACAGACAGGAGGCTGGAACAACACAGCAAGTCAGGTATCATCAGGAGGTGGAGACGTCGGGTATAACCTAACATTCCACATTCTGTTTTCTCTTCAGCAATCAGCGCTTTCAACATCAAAATATCTAAAGGAATGTTGATCCGATGAACACACCAGCATCATGAATACTGGAAATGTGATCCTGACGTGGATTCCAGAGGCCTCTCACAGCCATTCTCCAGCCTCCTTCAAACTGGAATCCAGGGAGTTCATCCTCATTTAAAGAAATTACCCTGAGACTGGAACTGCTTAAAGTCAGGGGTCTCGAATGATAAAGGACCTCTCCACTTTGAAAATACCACCCAATTCTGTTAAATAGAATTACAATTATGTTCCCCCTAAATACATCCCATTTTTAGCTTGTCTGTACTATGTTGTTTAATTTTGTTTTTATCTATCTATTCTAACCCTTATTTGCCTAATGAATTTGGGATTAAAACCTTTTAGCAATTTGTCTATTGGCTGAAAAGTGGAGATGTTACTTTAAATTCCTTTTACCCTGAAACTAGGTTGCTTTGTAGTAAAATAAAAGGCATTAGAGATGGTCCAGCTGAGGTTTGCTGGTCTGCACTGTGAGATACTGAGGCAGTTGAGCAGGTCACACTGCAACCACAGCCAATGCCCACCGCATTTCCCCAGAATCAGACTACAGGGAGAGTGAGGGCTGCAGCAGAACCACCTGCTGCAGGGGGCTGAGACCATTCAGGCACATTAAGGCCTACATTCAGGGGCTGACTGGAGCTTTGGGGAACAGGCTAACTGCTTGGAGGGGACAGACCTAGGGCTCAGTGAGGCTTTACGGCTCTCTCTCCCAGCCTTCATCAGCTCTTTGCTGCAAGGTACCATATGAAGAGCATATGGTACCTTGCAGCAAATGTGCAAGGTACCAAGAGCACAATGTGGACTGGTTTATTATTTAATATTTTAAAATGTTGGAGAGGGAGTCTCTTGTCTGAAAAGGTGCTTGGGTGCTTCTTGAGTGGAGAAGGCCTCATGGATACATAGAAAATAGGAGGTGAGTTCATTGTTGAGACCACTGAGAATAGGAGTTGGGATGTCATGTTGATGTTGTACAGACCATGGTGAGGCCACTTTAGGAAGGAAAGTTCAGAAAAGGCTTACCAGGATGTTGCTGGGACTGGAGGGTTTGAGTTAGAAGGATAGGTTGGGACTTTTTTCACTGGAGCGTAGGAGGTTGAGAGGTTTCCTTCCAGAAGTTTATAAAATCATGAGGGGCATAGTTAAGGTGAATAGCAAACATCTTTTCCCTAGGATGGGGCACATTTTAAAGGTGACAGGAGAAAGATTTACAAGGAAACTGAGGAACAACCTTTGCACATAGAGGATAGTTCATATGTGGAATAAACTGCCAGAGAAAGTGATAGATGCAGGTACAGTAACATTTCAGAGACATTTAGAAAGAGACATGAATAGGAAAGGTTTAGAGGGAGATGGGCCAAATGCAGGTAAGTGGGACTTGTTTAATTTGGGAAGCTTCATCAGAATGATCTGGTTCCATGCTGCATCATTCTATGATATGATTGAAGTATGCAAAACTGTGAGGGGTAGAGGTAGACAAGAGGAACTTGTTGCCCTTGGCAGAGAGTTCAAAAATCAGAAGTCAGAAATGCAAGGTCACTGGCAGAAGGATTAGAGATGAGGTAAGAAAATCTTCTTTACACAGAGGATGCTTGGTAGCTGGAATTTGCTGCCTGAGTGGATGGTGGAGAAAGAGATCTTTCAAACAGGACCTGGATCTGTAGGGCTATGGGTCATGTGTGGGAAGATGGGATTAGAAATCTCCCTTTCTACGGTTTTACCCTCCCTCATCGTTCTAAACTCCGTTGAGTATAGATCTAGAGTCCTCAACTGCTCCTCATATGATAAGCCCTTCAACCCTTCTTATAAACATTCTCTGGTCCTTCTCTAATGCCAGCACTTTGATGAATGATTCATACAAAGCTCAAATAGAGGTGTAAGAGGTCACTTTCATTGATTTATTTTTACCGTGGTGGTAGTCTTGTTAAAAAGGTGGATGCTTTACATTGAGAATGGTTGCAGTATGATGTATTTTAAAAACTGTCCTTTATTCAGCATTCCAGGAACTATACACATACTTAGGTTTCACATAAAGCATACGCAATAATTTCTCTCTTTAAAATTTCTTTATCATGTGATCTCTTGCAATACTGTTGGTGTAGCTTATCCTTTACTCAGTAATTCCTGTTAATAGCATAGTGTAACTTGGAAATTCCAGCTACTGATATTTAACAGTAATGAGGAGGAGGAGAAAGGTGTTTATCTTCATTTCTTTCTTTTAGGGAATAGTTATGACAGTAAAGGAGCAGGAGTTCTCAAAGTTAGGAATACTGTAGTGAGGAAAGGAAATACCAGTTTTGCAGAACTGGAGAAGGTGTTCCTCAGGCACAAAGACAGAAATTGCTGGAGAAACTCAGCAGATCTGGCAGCATCTGTGGAGAGAAATTAGTGAACAAGAGTCACTGGACCCAAAACATTAACTCTGCTTTCTCTCTGCAAGTGCAGCCAGACCTGCTGAGTTTCTCTAGCAATTTTTGTTTTTGTTTCAAATCTTCAGCATCTGCAGTTTTTTTTGTTAAGAAGTATCTCAACTAAAACTTGGACACGAAGATGGCTTACTGATAGATTTTCCACGTCTGTAAGCACTGAGAGGAGGGACAGGATGTTCATGGAGAAATTGATAGTTTAAGGTTCAAAGAAAATTGACTGCCAAGCATGGTGGTTGAAAGCCTTTTAAAGGTTGACAGAAATGGCTTGTGAAGACAATGCATCCTTTCCCAAACCACAAGTAAGCACATGGTGCAAAACAGAGTAATGACTTCACAACAAAGAACGATGTGGGTCCCACTGACAATATACAATCTGTGTCATTAATAAAGGCTTTATTCATCCTGTCTGTTGTGATCAATCTTCACACCAAGCACTAGTTTAAAACTAGTCCATTAACTCATACAATCTGCCACAAGGATATCAGCCAATTTTCGAGGACAGTTCATTGAAAAAGACAATGCATTGAGCCTTATTATTATGAAACAATTATTTAAAATAGGAAAACAACGTCAATTTCTTTTTAATTTCTTTAACTTTAATGTTTATCTCTGCAAGGGAGGATCTGGAACACAATCAGCAACAAAACGGGAAAGGCACTTGGGCAGAACAGAGTGAAAATTCCAAGGCAACATTGAAAAGGGAAGTCTGCAAATTGAGCTCAGACAGATCAGAGTGGGTATTGAGTCTCGTGACACAGGAGGCAGTGTGACAATGGAAGATTGATAGAAGGCTTTGCAAGGATCATCATGAGTGCTTTCTGTACTGTACCATTTCCAAATATTGCAATAAATCATAACCTAAACTAGTATTTATTGAAGGTCAGAATCATTGAGGATAACTTTAACTTTTAAGACTCAGCAAAAAACAAGTGATGGTGAACTGACAGCCTAGATTGTACCTCAGCTAGTTTTCATTTCTATTCAATAGAACGTCTATCAAAAGGTGAGGTAATCAAATGTCAGCCCACTGTGTGCAGTTCCTAACAATCTATGCTTTGTTTCAAATTACAAATGGAACCTTGGTGGAAGCAGGCCCTCCAAACTCGTCCAGAAACATAACCACTGCCATTTCATTGCCAACTCCAAGATGCCATTTAAAATGGACAGTATTCAATACTGGGGTTCTGAAGTGTGTGGTGTGCAATCTATTGAATATAGAAACATGCTAAGATTTCCTTAAAAAAACACCATCATGTAAAGAAAAAGAGCAGCAATATTTTAGGGCAACTTCCTAGAATTAGTTGTTCATTTGAAATACTGGTGCAATATTACAGCATTCCAATTTAGAACTTCCTTTGCTATCTGTTGAGTAGTCCTTTGATTCTCCTCTGAGTCAAATGCCAATGGTCCAATTCCTGTATCTATCTCGTAAACTTCCTCTGAACTACCTTCAATGCTCTTATATCTTTCTTTATCTTTCTTTATATAGGGTCAAGACTGTACATAATATATGACCTGCATAACTGGAACATAACATGCTTACTATCATTTCAAGCAATGGACAATGGTAGCATAGTGGTAATGCAACTGGGCTTGTATTCCAGAGGCCCAGGTTAATGTTGTGACACAGATTGAAATTCCCACAACAGCAGCTTGTGGAATGTGGGCATATTAGCAAAGTTAAATTTAGACATGCTACTGTGGGAAGATCAAAAGTAGAACTATGCGTGGGCAAGATGGATATTTATCAAAATCAAATTCTAATTCATAATTCTTCGCTTAATGTTAGCACAGATGCCTGAATCAAATGGATATAGTTTCAAACCACACTCATCACTCTAGTTATGAAGCAATATTGTCAGCAGATTATCAAAATTATTTGTAGAACCAAAGAATACTTACTTTCAAAATACAATCAAAAGTGCCAGGTACCCATTATGCAGGCAACCATCCAACAAGTGACTTGAAGAAGCATCTCTCAGATATAGAGGAGTCTGACAATTATAAATTTAGTGTATAGAAAGACATGGGAGTTAACATAGGCATTCCAATGGAATTAGCAGGGCAGGTTAGAAAGTTTACAAGGCCATATCAGATCCTGGACTTTATGAAGAACTGAAAAACCTTTAAACCTTTAAAACAAACTACAGTGTAGTTTGGTTTCAACAAGAATATTATGTCTAATTTTGAGCATTGTATTGTAGAATGTATTTTACAATATATGTGAAAGCCTTGGAGTGAGTGCAGAAAAAGATGAAAATGGTGACCAGGATGAGAAACATCAGTTACAGGGACAGGTTACAGAAGTTGGGGTTCCTCTCCCTTTTGAAGAGAAGGGCAGGAGGCAACTTGACAGATGTGCTCAGAATCTGGAAACAGAGATGAATTGTTACTATTGACAGAAGAATCAAGATCCAGAGGGCACCACTTAGGGTGACTGGCAAAAGAACCAACAGCAAACTGTGGGAAAAACTTTTATTTTAAATCAAGAAGTGACTGGGATATGGACACACTGCTTGGGTAGATGGTGCAGGAAGACTCAATTGTAGCTGAAGGTAATTGGCTAAGTGCTGGAAGAGAAAACTTTACAAGTCTTCAGGGAAAGTATGGCAGAAAAGAAATAGAGTAGTTGTTCTTGCAACAAGAACATGATTAACTGAACAGCTTCCTTCTGTGTTGTAACCATCTATGACGGGCAGGATAGAGGAACAATCTAAAATTCAGCACAATAGTATATAATACTGTCACAAACTCACGAATGTGGAAGCACAAGGCTGAATGGATATTCATGTCTGCCTGGAGGTAGAACTGTAAGTTGTTCAGAATCATCTGGAAAAAAAATGTCAATGAGTTAGTTGTTTAGAAATACCAAAGGAAAAATCTTATTATAGGCTATACTAGAACCAGTAATTTGATTCTTGTGCTGAGATCTCTGCATCTCAGGTGTTAAGTGATCCTAGATAGAACATTTTTCTTATTATACTGGGAATGTTAGATCATCTCATGTAAAGATTCAGTGTTACTGAGGATCTAAAATCTGGATTTAGGCTGTTGTCAGGAGCAACCATTTAATGCATGCTTTTATTAACTACAAAATGGCTTCTTAATGTAAGTAACATAAAATAACATAACAAAATGGCTTCTAGGAACAATGGCATCTAACTCTGCTGGAAACTGCATTCCTGGAGTAATTGAAAGAGATTAGCAAACAATGCCCTGTTCATAGTATGAATTAACTAAGTAAGACATAACATTATGTTTATTTGACCGATCGGGGAACCCGAGAGGCCCCTCCCGGGATCCAGATTTACATTATTTCCAAAAGTGGAAGGCCATGTTGTTGAGTATGAATAGTTATTAAAGGTTTTCTACTAACATTAAAACTGTGTCTTTGTGCATCAGCCATCTTGCCCTCACATCAAGTATTATTCAAGAGTATTATTCAAGAGTAATTAGCCACTGAAGACAAGCAAAAGATGATGTATCAATTACTGGTTCTCGTATTTGAAAAAATGGGCTACCCAAGAGAAAACAGGGAAAATACCTGCTGCAAATTCACTTTAGACACTGATTGCAAATGGTCACAAAGTGAGTAGAGAGCTTCTCCAATAGACTCATGTCATTATTGGGCTTTGTTGTCATTTAACTCAACACTTCCGTTTTAATGAAGTATATAGAAGATGCATGTGTATCCACTCTGCCTGCTCAAACCTGGTGATATGAGGTATGCACTATTTTGAAGCACATATCTTGTCATATAGTCAGAGAGCTGTACACACAAAAAGAAACCCATCAGTCCAACTCATCCATATTGACCAGATATCTTAAACTGATCGAGTCCCATTTGCCAGCATTTGGCCAATATCCCTCTAAACCCTACCTATTGATGTACCCATCCAGATGTCTTTTAAATGTCATAATTATACCTGCTTCAACCACTTCTTCATTCCATACACGCACCACCAGTTGCATGAAAAAGCTGCACCTTAGCTCCATTTAAAATCTTTCCCCCTCACCTATTTTTCGACTCCCCTACCTTGGGAGAAGACCTTGGCTATTCACCCTATCCATGCCTCTCGTGATTTTGTAAACCTCTATGAGGTCACCCCTCGGCCTCTAATGCTCCAGGGAAAATAGCCCCAGCCTATTCAGCCTCTCCTTATGGCTTAAACCCTCCAACCCTGGAAACATGCTTGGGAATCATTTCTGAACCCTTCGTGGGCTGTCAGAACAACTATAGAATGGTATGGAGGAAGTGTTGAGAAACCCAATGTAACTGTTGTGGTTCTGTTCGCCGAGCTGGGGGTTTTTGTTGCAAACGTTTCGTCCCCTTTCTAGGTGACATCTTCAGATGGTTTGAATCTGCTGCTTCCGATCGTCAGTTGCTGTCTGCTGCAGTGACAGCAACTGACAACCGGAAGCGGCAGATTCAAACCAGTATAAATGCCGGAGGAATCAGTACAGAAGCGCTTCACAGGAGGCTCCCAAGCACTGAAGATGTCATCTAGAAAGGGGACGAAACGTTTGCAACAAAAATCCCCAGCTCGGCGAACAGAACCACAACAACGAGCACCCGCGCTACAAATCTTCTAACTACTTTGAATCCAATGTAACTCTCTGCTTGAAAGGATCCTCCAACTCTGGAAGTGGTGGCATCATTGAAAAATGGTCAGCAATTACTTCAAAATAAATCACTGTTAATAGTGTAATCTAGCTCTGCTGTAAAAAGTACAGGTGAGTATTTCCAGGTCTCAAGTGTCAGAACACAACTGATCAGTGCAATGGACAGTCAGACAAAAGATTTCCACTGTATAACTGCAAGTGTGCAGTTCAGTTCCAACTTGTGACATGGGTTTGGGATATGATATTGAAGCAACTTTGTTAGCCATGATCCATCCAATGAATGTTGCTTCCATGTTGAAGCCAATATGGTATAACATCTAGAGCATCAGAAAGGATTAGAGACAATTATATGCTTAGATGAAGGTAGTCCTGATAAGTGAATTTGGTTATCTCCATTATCAATCACATTTCTCATTGATCTCGATGTACTGATTTTGTTTGATGATTATTTGTTGATTAGGTAATTGTAATGTCGGACTTAAAAATGCTATCTCCAAAACAGGCTATTAAGGGTTAACTATTAAGGGATATGACAATCAGCAACTGGAGAATGTGTAAAATTACATGGAAAGCAGGCCTAGTGAAAAACAGCCTGTTTTGGCTGTTGGGCAACTGCACAGCCTTACTTGTCTGTGGGAATTATTCTTTCATGCAGCTAACACTGAGACACCTAGAGATATTTGTTTTCTGCACAATGGAATGTCTTGAAAAGTACTGAAAATACTATGAAATGGTGATACAGCACATAACTAGAATAACATTGAATTTTGGACTTTGTCCCACTCTTTCGGTTTGCATCATGTACATATATTAAATAGAAAAGCACATTGAACAGCTAACAGTTAATCAGAATGTTATCAGCAATGGGCAAACTTTTAGCAGGAACATTTGGATGATACTGCGATGTCCATTTCATTGTCCAAACACTTTCAGGTGTCTCTTGAGAATTGCTCCAAAGAAATCATTGAAACCATGACTTTGTAACCGGACAAAGATGTTTGTGATAATACTCTGCATATTTTGCCAGCACTATCATCTATCACAAACTAAAGGGCATGAGTCAAACAGTTACTCAGGAAAAGTTACATAATTAAATACATGGTCTATTCCACCACCATCCCCACTCTTCCCCCCACAAACTACACCAATCCTACATCAGAGACAAACTCCCTCCCACAACCTGTTACCTCCTGCCTTGGGATCTGACACTCTGTGGGCCCAGACACACGGACTCATGAGATTGCCACTTCCTGGAAATTTCTCATCCAATATAACCAAAATCTGGATAGCCATTTAATCACAAACAAGTTGCAAGGATTTGTCAAATAATATTTACGTTATGTATTGAACCATATAACTACCTTCAGTTTTGTAGAAGGGGTCACTGGAGAATTTTTATAAATATACATCTAAATAGAGTCCTAGAGATTGACAGCATAGGAGAAAGAAATCCACTCTGGTCAAAACGACCTCCTAACTATTTTAGTGTCATTTTTTAGCACTTGATTCATAGCCTTGCTATGCTTTGACATTGCAAATGCACATCAAAATACTTCTTAAATATTCTAGGGGTTTCTGTCTTCATTGCCCTTCCAGGCAGTGAGTGCCAGAAAACTCTTTCCTTACATCTCTTCTGAACCCTCTGCTCGTACCTTAAATCTATTCCACTGAACCCACCATCAAGGGGAAAGGTTTCTTCCTATTTACATTTTTTATGATGGTCATAATTTTATACATCTTAATCATGTCCCTTATCAATCCCTTATGCTCTAGGGTAAACAAACTCAGTCTGTCCAATTTCTATATCTGAAACTCTCCAAGCTAGGCAGCATCCTGGTAAATCTCCTCTCCACCCTTTCCAGTGGTATCATATTCCTCCTGTAATGTGGATTCTAGAACTGCACACAATACTCTAGTTTAACCAATGTTTTATACAGTTGCAGAATAACCTCCCTACTCTTAAATTCTATGCTTCAGCTAATACCATATGTCTTCATAGTTATTTTATCCTCCTGTTCTGAAACCTTAAGGGACTGGGGGATAAGTGCGCCAAGATCTCTTTGATTCTTGGTGCTTCCAGCAGTACTACAGTCCATTGAATACTCCCTTTCCATTATAAATGGCTGTAGAAAATTTGATGGGAATAGGTGCACCCACTGGTGGTGTGCCGAAATTCAACCGCAGTTGGACTGAAACTTTATCAGGGCTTTCAGAGGTTAATGTTCAAGCACGGATGTGGTTAAAAAAATCAGAATGATGATTTTTGTTTGTTCTGTAATTAAGTTATTAATTATGTTTCATTCCTTTTTTAAATTCTTGGCTGGCAGCTTTTATTATCTGTGTGAATGTACAGTAATGCTGATTGGTTGCAGATACAAGCTGATCTCCAGTGCTATTCAGAGTGGTTTTGTTAGGTGCCATAAACCATAAAGGATCTTGACAGGTGGAAAGCTTAAAGACAGTGTCTTTCTGTTTTTCTGTATTTTTAATTGTGAACTGAAATGGGAAAAGGACAATTAAAAATAAAAACAAAAGATTGTTGAAGGATCACTTCAGGTTTTAAAAGTAACATGACAATCTTTGCGAGCACCATTTATGCAGTTTCTTATTCAAGCAATAGTTGGAGTGAATTTTACAGATGGGTAGCAGCTGAGTAGTGACTACAAATGGAGATTCAGCCTGGCACAAGCAGCTAATTTACTGTCAACTAGTGACAAGTTAATGATGACAAAAGCCCCCAGCTTGCCAACAGCTAGGTTTCGGATTGCTATACAATTTGTCACTGACAAAAGAGAAAAATCATCACAGCTCCCTCAGCTCAGAGCTCTCTGTTCTCTGTAGTAAAAACTACAATAAACTAGAAGGAAGAGAGTTACATTTTCCTTCAGTAGTTGCTGTAAGTTGTGACTTCCAATAACTAAATCAAAGGACTTGTTAAACTTGTTCCCTAATAATATTGACACTCACATGCAGCTAATCACATGGACATAGAATGCATATGCTTGAACAACTGCAGTGTTCTGTGCTGAGACTGCCACACCACACCACAGGTCTGCTGTTGACCCAGTTCTGTACTTTTTCTAATTCATTCATGTGATGTGTCATGGAACAGCATTTATTGCTCATCTCTAATTGCCCTTGACAAGATAGTCGTAAGCTATCTCTTGAAGCACTGCAGTCCACACAGTATAGGTATACCCACAATGCTGTTCAGGAGGACAGTCCCAGATGTGGAAGCAGTGACACTGAAAGAATGATGATATTTTTCCAAGTCAGGATGGTGAGCGGCTTGGAGGGGATCTTGGAGGCATGGTGTTCCCATGATTCATCAGGCACATGGGTTTGGAAAGTACTATCTAAGAAGTTTTGATGAATTTCTGCAGTGTAGCTTCTGGATGATAAAGGCCATAAGGAGCAGAAATTAGGCCATTCAGCCCATCGAGTCAGCTGTGCCATTCAATCATGGCTCTTAAGTTTCTTAACCCCATTCTCCACTTTCTCCCTGTAACCTTTGATCCACTCGATACTTAAGAACCTATCTATTTCAGCCTTAAATATACTCAATGACCTGGCCTCCACAGTCTTCAGTGGCAATGAATTCCATACATCCACCACTCTCTGGCTGAAGAAGTTTCTCCTTGGCTTCATTCTAAAAGGTCTTATCTTTCCTCTAAGGTTATGCCCTTGGGTCCAAGTCTCTCCTACCAATGGAAACATTTTCCCAACATCTACCCTGCCCAGGCCATTCAGTATTCTATAGGTTTCAATTAGTTCCCCCCCCCCCCCACCTTTCTTCTGAACTCTATTACATATAAACCCAGAGTCCTCAAAAGGTTCCTCATATGTTAAGCTTTTCGTTCCTGAGACCATTTTCATGAACTTCCTCTGAACACGCTCCACTGCTAGTACATCCTTCCTGAGATATGGGGCCCAAAACTGTGCACTGTACTTCAAATGTGATCTGACTAGAGCTTTATAGAGCCTTAGAAGTACATTCCTAATTTTATATACTGCTACTGAGAGTCAGGAGGTGGAGAGAGCTGATCTGGTGCCAATCAAGTGAACCGCTTTGTCCTGGATGGTGCCAAGTTTCTCAACTGTTGTTGACAAGGCAAGTGGGGAAGATTGCATTACACTCCTGACTTGTGCCTTGCAGGTAGTATCCAGACTCAGGGAAGCCAGGAGGTAAATTTTAAGCTCTGTATCACCCAGGATCCATTTAAGTGATTTGTCTGATATTATTAATTTGGTCAAAGCTTGTCCAAATTCCTCAAGGGTTACATAAATCAAATCAGTCACGATTCCAAACAAATCGATTATCCTCCTGTTTCATCTGACTTCAGGCTGTGACAGGAATTCATACAAGCTTGAACAGATTTTTCAAGGCTTCCAGAAATGAAGAATGTCTCTTTATTAGCTTGCACAAACTTCCTGTTTATCTAATTTCAGTATTCTAAAGCAGGGCTTCATGCAAGTCTATACACATTTCTCAGATTTACTTGTAACAGTTGTGACGCATCCAGTTTTACAGAACTTGAGTATTGCTGAACAAGACACATTTTGTCCAAGTTTTTCATCCTACTCGCATCAACACAATTCAAGAATACCAATTCAAGGGAAAAACAAACATTTATATTGCAATTGTGTTTGTTCTTGATCACACCGTTGTCCATTTACAGATTCTGGCACGCCTCTATCAGAGATCACTTGCTTACCAATTAATATTCTCATCTCATGCAATATACGTGTTCATTTACCCCTAGAATTGTATTCTTGTGAATTGTCTTGATGAGAACAAGACAAAAACTGCCATAAAATGCAATTCTCAAGTTGTGATTCTGCACAAGTAGACAAATCCTACAGCTTCAAATGTCACATGCAGTGAATTTAAAGCCTGATGGGTGTTTACCATTTTGCTGCAAAACCTCCTGTACTAATGGAAGAGAAGAGGAAGAAATATAAACAGCAGGGTCAAAACCCAGTAGTTACAATTCTCAATTGCTTTTAATGTTTTAATGATGGCCATGATGTGGAGGAGCTGGTGTAGGATCAGGTATCTGCCTGATGAAGGAGCAGTGCTCTGAAAGCTAGTGCTTCCAAATAAATCGGTTGGACTATTACCTGGCGTTGTGTGATTTTTAACATGTTTTAAGACTTGGAAAGAACAAAATGAACTTTGAATCTGGAGAGAAACTATGAATAAGATTTATTATCGAAAAGAATTTTAGCTCAAAACTGCTCACTTTTTGATCACAGCACTTTTCCTGCACTACTTCTTCCCACAAAACTTCAACAATCATCAAAGGCCCCTCAAAAGATGTGGGTGCTGTAACCACAAACAAACTGTTGTTGTCAAGGTGTGTGGTATAGGGAAGGTACTGGATTCACCTAAAAAGGATAGGGAATAGAAGAACAGGGCAGAAGTGGCCAGCAAGAACAATGATCACTATATATAGAACCATATAGTACGGAAAAAGCCTTCAATCCCTTCAAATCTGTACTGCCAAAAGAATGAGGGTGTGGGGGTTTGGTATGCACTGCCTGTGACGGTAGTCGAGGCATGTTTCACCTATATTTTTGAATCAACTTGTTGACAGATGGGACTTGATCCCAGGCCTCCTGGTCCAGCAATAGAAACATTATCACTGTGTGTTTCTTCAAAGGGTGTATTAGCCTTAAGATAAGCATAACTGTTGATACAAAGGCTGCAACAATTTCCATTCTCACCAGACTGCTAAACATAGCAAACCGCCAAGAGCCCAAAAGTACAGAATCCCAGCATATCAAGTCCAATGCTTATTCCATGCTCCCTGAACCAGTCACTCCTTTTGGGTGTGAGAAATCTCAGCATGTCTGAGTTCTTCATATCTTGTTCGCAGCATTCCACCAGACAAATCACCCAAATGCACAATTCTGGCATCTTTATTTTTAAAAATGTTAGTAGATGAGTTACGCGATGCTAATGGGTGTTTATTTCCTAAAGGTCTAATTAAAGGGATTACCAGAAAAACAGCATTTTGGGATTCCAATGAAAATTGCTTTTAAGATGGGATAAAGAACATTAGTGAACCAGATGGGTTTTTACAACAGCTTCTTGGTCATCATTGGATTCTTCATTCAAGAGTTACACTGAATTGAAATTCCACCACCTGCCATGGTAAGATTTGAACCTGGGTCCCCAGAACACGACCCGAATCTCTGGATTAATAGTCCAGCAATAATACCACAAGGCCATCACCTTCCCAATTAACAACAGTATAAGCAAAGACTGTAGCACAAAAGAAACAATGGCAGTATTCCAACCTCAGTGCCAGAAGACCAGGGTTCAAGTCCTACTCAACCTAGAGGCCTGGACAAGTTGATTTTAAAACAAAAGTAAGGAGCAGATGAGAAGCATTGATTCAAGCTCACAAATTAAATAATGTGCTATATTTTTAAAGGAGTACAGATTTATTTGAAATAGATGAGCAAATTATTCTTGTTGCTTGCTATTCCTGCCCCATTTGAGAATTTCTTGTGTCTTGGATAAACAGAGATATCTCCAGCTGCTTTAGCATGCGCTTAGGTTTTGGGGGCAGGGAGGAGCAGGGTGGGCAATGAAGCTGGAATTCCTAACAACTTCTAAAACAATGGGGCAGAACGCCAGGGAACAGAGGCAGGTTTTCTCACACCAGCACACCTTAGTCTTAGCCACCCTGTGTCCCCATGCCTCCAGGGTTGGCAGTCCAAACTCTATTATACATCCACCAACCACCCCCTCACCTTTACACAGTGACAGTGATCATCAGTCCACATCTGCCTGTTATGAACCGTCAGCCTGTAGAAGTGAGGTGCATCACTGATCTCAAGGGGCAGCCAGTGTTACTGTGCAGCGTCAGGAACAATAATTCCAAGTAGGCAAAAGTGAGGACTGCAGATGCTGGACATTAGAGTCAAGGTTAGAGTGGTGCTGGAAAAGCACAGCAGGTCAGGCAGCATCCGAGGAGCAGGAAAATTGACATTTCAGGCAGGAGCCCTTTATCGGGGATCTGTATGTTCCAAGTGTTCATTTAGCAGATACTATAGAAGATAGTTGCTTTTCATGGAGAGTAGGAAAAACTAGGAAAAGGTACAAGTATGGTAGTCTTTACGATACACGTTACTGTCAAAAGGTATCATTAGAGACTGCTAGGAACGCTGCTCGTTGGATGCTGCCTGAACTGCTGTGCTCTTCCAGCACCACTGATCCAGAATGATGATGCCCCGAATGAGTCTAATCCTGACCATTAAGCAAGGGACTGCACAGGAGGGAATAATAAAAGGTAGTAAGTTATAGGAGGTTCCAAAATCAGGGGAACAGACAGGCTCATAACATCAAAGAGAGGTGGTGAGGAAATTATGCAGAGAGAAACAAATGAGCTAGATTTGGAGGACACATTGGATTCATTCATCAGTGTTTAAGCATAAAGTGCTGCTGGGGAAAGTGATATTGTGGCACTTAAGGGAATTGTGAAACTAAATGCTCAATATTCAAGGATATAAAATGTCCAAAAAGGACAAGGTGGGGTAAAAATAAGGGTGTGGGGAGGGGGTGGGTGGAAAATTGATTAGGGAAGATATTTTGTGTAGGACAATAGGAATATTCTTGATGTGCAAAAACTTCATCCACTTGGTTAAAGACGAGGAGCAAAATGAAAGGGTGTGATGGCCCTACTGAAAGATTATATAAATCTCCAAATAGTGATTTAAATAGAGGAGAAAAACTGCAGGGAAATTGCAATTGTGTACAACTACCACTGAACAGCATGATTTGGTACTTTAGTCACGCAATATTCCTTGGCATCATATGTGAATTTCAGTGCCAGAATGATGTCTAGCATGCAAGTCATTCATGCAAGATCAAACCAAACTGCCTATTATTTCCATTTCTTGTAATTGGGTGGATACAGATTATGCTCAACCAGCCCATGCCTGTAGAATCAAAACAAACACTAACTAGTATTGGTTCATTAGAACATTGAATCTATCACACTTTAAGAAAATACAAGGTTCCTCAAGATGTGTAGAAAAGTTTTATCAGAATGATTGAATGAATGAGGGATTTTAGATACAAGATTAGATTGAAGAAGCTGGAGTTGTTTACCTTGAAGCAAAGGGAGGAGAGATTAGATTAGATTAAATTCCCTACAGTGTGGAAACAGGCCCTTCGGCCCAACAAGTCCACACCAACCGTTGGTGCGTTAGTCAGAGGGAAATGGGTCTGTAACCCACCCTGACCCATTTCCCTCTGACTAACGCACCTAACCTATGGGCAATTTAGCATGGCCAATTCACCTAACCTGCACATCTTTGTGATGACAAAAAAAAAGGACTGTGGGAGGAAACCCACGCAGGCAATGTGCAAACTCCACACAAACAGTCACCCAAGGCTGGAATCAAACTTGGGACTTTGGTGCTGTGAGGCAGCAGTGCTAACCACTGCACCACCATGCCGTCCCTAAAGATGGTAAAGGTGCACAAAATATTGACAGGTTTGGACTAGTTAGATAAAGAAAATCTGTTTCTGTTTGCTTATGGTACTAGGACTAGGTGACACAGACAAATGTTTGAACAGAGGATGCAAGGTACTCCCATTGAGAAAGTATGAGTTTGCCCATGAACTGATAATAACCTGGAACTTGTTATCCATGACGATGGTGCAAGCAGTGAAAATCAATGATTTGAAAAGAAATTGAATGGGCCCTTTAAGAAAGCAAATTTGTAAGACTACAAGGGTAGAGAAAAGGAGTAGAAATTACAGAATTAATCTATGGAGAGCTAGCACAGACTTAATGGGATGAATGGCCACCTTCTGCATTATTTAAAGTTACTCTACGGTGTGTAGGACTGCACTCCCATAGGTTGATGTTAAGCTTACCAAATGTCTGGCATCTCCCAAATCTGGAACAGTTATTTCCCAGGCAAAGCTGCTCACATTTCAGCAGAAAGTAAAGTTTATCTCCTAAAGTATCTCAATGGCAGGGAGGCCATCTATAATGGTCACCTCAGTGTAGACATACTGTGACCGACCACCATAGAGGAACCTTAGGTGACATCACCATTCCTGATCCCAAAAACTGCCCCACTGTATACATGAGCCTGACTGACAATTCTAAATTTCTTCTCACACTTCTGATTGTCCAGCAAATGCTGTCCAATCGCGTAATCACACCAAAATGTTGGATATTACTTTGTGAGTTTTACAAGTGTGACTTGATGGGTAAGGTTGTTGCAAGCAGCCAGAGAAACATGTTTCATACAATCTGCCAGCTTTCGGTACTTTCAGCCTAAATACCAGGCATCATACTGGTGTTGAAATTCACATTACTCAATTGTGTGGTAGACAGAGTGTCCTTTTGACCTAATATGCTATTAATTAAGAAAGGCTGTTAGCAAACATCAAGGGACTATGGACCAGTGAGCCTGACATCAGTGGTGGGTAAGTTGCTAGAGGGGATTCTGAGAGACAGGATTTATATATATTTGGAAAGGCAAGGGCTGATTATGGTTAGTCAGCATGGGTTTCTGAATGGAAAATTGTGTCTTGAGTTTATTTGAAGAGTTGACCAAGAAGATAGGTGAAGGCCGGGTGGTAGATGTTGTCTATATGGACTTTAGCAAGGCTTTAGCTCAGGTTCTGCATGGTCATCTGGTTCGTAAGGTTAGAACACATGGGATACAGGAACAACTAAGCAACTAGATACAAAATTGGCTTGATGTAGGAGACAGAGGATGGTGGTAGAGGGTTCTTCTTTAGACTAGAGGTTCATGACCAACTTATTGGTTCTGGGTCCCCTGCTATTTCTCATTTATCTGAGAAGCATGGTTAGTAAGTTTGTGGATGACAGCAAAACTAGTAAAATAGTGGATGTGAAAAAGATTATCTAAAAGTACAACTCGACTTTGACCAGGTGGGCCAATGTGCCAGGGAATGGCAGATGGAGTTTAATTTAGATAAATATTGCATTTTGATAAGACAAATCAGGGCAGGACTGACACAATTAAGGGAAGGCTCTGGGGAGTGCTGTTGAACAGAGAGATTGAGGCCTTCAGCTACGTAGCTCCCTGAAAGCCGTATCACAGGTCGACAGCGTGATGAAGACGGCCTTTGGCACATTTGCCTTCATTGGTCAGAGCACTGAGTATAGGGCATTAGTAAGGCTACTTTTAGACTATTGTGTACAATTCTGATTATCCTGTTATACGTAGGATATTGTTAAACTGGAAAAGGTGCAGAAAAACTTTAAAAGGACGTTGCTGGGACTGGAAGGTATGAGTTATAAAGAGAGGCTGGACATTTTTCCCTGGAATGTCGGAGGCTGAAGCATAACCATATAAAGTCATGATGGGCATGGATAGGGTGAATAACCAAGGTCTTTTACCAAGGGAAGGGGAGTCCAATACTGGAGAGCACAAGTTTAAGGTGAGAGGAGAAATATTTAAAAGGGATCTAAGAAGCAACTTTTTCATCCATGTTTCATATGTGGAATGAACTGCCAGAGGAAGTGGTAGACATTGGTACACTTACAACATTTAGAGTCATAGAGATGTACAGCATGGAAACAGACCCTTCAGTCCAACCCATCCATGCCGACCAGATATCCCAACTCAATATAGTCCTAGCTGCCAGCACCTGGCCCATATCCTTCCAAACACTTCCTATTCATAAACACATCCAAATGCCTCTTAAATGTTGCAATTGTACCAGCCTCCACCACATCCTCTGGAAGCTCATTCCATACACGTACTACATTCTGCCCTTAGGTTTCTTTTATATCTTTCCCCTCTCACCCTAAACCTATGCCCTCTAGTTCTGGACTCCCCAACCCCAGAGAAAAGACTTTGTCTATTTATCCTATCCATGCCCCTCATAATTTTGTAAACCTCTATAAGGTCACTCCTCAGCATCCGACGCTTCAGGGAAAACAGCCCCAGCCTGTTCAGCCTCTCCCTGTAGCTCAGATCCTCCAACCCTGGCAACATCCTTGTAAATCTTTTCTGAACCCTTTCAACTTTCACAATATCTTTCCGATAGGAAGGAGACCAGAATTGCATGCAATACTACAACAGTGGCCTAACCAATGTCCTGTACAGCTGCAACATGACCTCCCAAATCCCGTACTAAATACTCTGACCAATAAAGGAAAGCATCCCAAACGCCTTCTTCACTATCCT
Source organism: Hemiscyllium ocellatum (assembly GCF_020745735.1). Taxonomy (NCBI): domain Eukaryota; kingdom Metazoa; phylum Chordata; class Chondrichthyes; order Orectolobiformes; family Hemiscylliidae; genus Hemiscyllium; species Hemiscyllium ocellatum. Next base: position 52,570,142 of record NC_083402.1, read on the forward strand.
ATCTACCTGCAACTCCACTTTCAAGGAACTATGAACCTGCACGCCAAGGTCTCTTTGTTCAGCAACACTCCCTAGGACCTTTCCATTAAGTGTATAAGTCCTGCTAAGATTTGCTTTCCCAAAATGCAGCACCTTGCATTTATCTGAATTAAACTCCATCTGCCACTTCTCAGCCCATTGGCCCATCTGGTCCTGATTATGTTGTAATCTGAGGTAACCTCTTCGCTGTCCACTACATCTCCAATTTTGATGTCATCTGCAAACTTACTAACTGTACCTCTTATGCTCACATCCAAATCATTTATGTAAATGACAAAAAGTAGAGGGCCCAGCACCAATCCTTGTGGCACTCCACTCATCACAGGCCTCCAGTCTGAAAAACAACCCTCCACCACCACCCTCTGTCTTCTACCTTTGAGCCAGTTCTGTGTTCAAATGGCTAGTTCTGTATTCCTGTATTCCATGAGATCTAACCTGGCTAATAAAAGACATTTGGACAAGTACATGAATAAGAAAGGTTTAAAGGGAAATTGGCTAAATGCAGGCAAATGGAATTAGTTAAGTTTAAGATACCTGGACAGAATGCTTGAGTTGATCTGAAGATTTGTTTCTGTGTTGTATGACTGTATGACCTGATGGCAGCATACTGTTTGTGGTGAACACCACTTGTGATGCTAATGTACTTTAGCAGTGTGAAACAGCTGATATTTTAAAATCAACAATACTCTATATCTGTAGTGTGAATTTCACACATTGGTCTGTAACCAGTTATAGGGAAATTTCAGGGTTTAAAAATAGTTATGCCATCAAACAGGATAAGCAGCCAATCACAATGAAGCACTATCACACACAGCAAAATATAAAGCATCAGTTCGGAGGCAGGGTCACTGGACCCAAAATGTTAAATCTGATTTTTCTTTACAGATGCTGCCAGACCAGCTGAGCTTTTCCAGCAACTTCTGTTCTTATTCATGAAGCACTAGCATCTGCTTTTCATGAGATTAAAGTTAAAAACTAAAATATCACAAGATTATACAGAATAGAAGTAGGGCTAGGGCATTCGCCCTATCCAGTATGCTCTGCCAGTCATTAAGATCACAGCTGATCTGATGTGGCCTTTGCTTCACTTTCCTGTCTGACACACCATAACCCTAAGTTCCCTGATAGATTAAAAATCTGCCCAATACAGCCATAAATATTCAACAGCCCAGCCCACTTAGGAAGTAAATATCAACCACTGATGACCCTAAACAAACTTTAAGAAATTCCTCAAATATATTTCACAGCTGGGGATTCCCCATCAATAATTATGACATACATCTCGTTGTACCTCATTCCATAAAGGTTCTGCTGTGAATTTCACAGGCTTTCATTTTAACATGCAAAACTGCAAGTAATTCCTGTTGTTACTTGGGCAGATGCGAGCAGGCCCTACTGCAGAGAAGAATCCAATGATAACAGCATTTGAATTTACCTCGAATACAGGCAAAACACAATAAAGCACAACATAAGCTCCAGGGACATCACCTCATCTTTTTTGTTTACACACTTTACAGTCTCAATATTGAATTTAATAACTTCAGAAACTGGTTGCATTATGTCAGTTAGCTATTTTTCTTATATTGTCTCTCCTTCAGAGTCTCAGAATCTTGTTTGTGCCTTCTTTTCTATGCTCTGAGCAGTGAACTCATTCCCTCTCTTTCACACTGTTGTACGCATCTTACATCCTTTTGTCCTTTCTCCACCACTAACAACTCCTTTGTCTTTTGCACGAGACCTCTGTCCCTTCCAAATGTATTAAAGTTTCCAACACTTTTCAATACTGAAGGTGAGTCATATTGGTTTTGAAACTACTCTGCTCCTCTCATCACATTTTCTGCGGGACTTGCTGAGTCTGTTTGTTTCTAAACGTCCTGGTTTAATTGTGGATGCCAGTTGCTGCTGTCAGTTTCAAAGAGGAATGAGGAATCATTCTAACTAGCCGGGTCAGCACTGTAAATATTTACAAATTCTGAAGTAACAACAACATGGTGGAGCCTCATGAAATTCCTCCAACCCAAATTTGCAACCTTAGTTGATGACAGAAAAACAGTTTGTGCCCCTGAATATATACCATGTATGTGCAGTTTAAGAAGGGAAAGAATATACCCAATGCCACTGTTATCCCAATAGCCACCTTTGTTTGCGACTGCATCAAACTGTGCATGGATCCTTGGTATGAAAACACCAATGTCATTATGTACAGTACAACCTCGATTATCCAAACTACATAGGTGGGGAGTATTTTGTTTAGATAATTGAGTGTTCAGATAACTGATCTGATGGGGATGGGGAGCTGCCCAAGCATCCAGATTTTGAGATTTGTTTGGATAATCTGAAATTTGGATAATCGATGTCGGATAATCGAGGTTAAACTGTACTGAGTTTCTACCTGTCCCCAGTGTTTGCAAAAGGTGGGACTCGAATTATTGCTGCGGAATGCTCTAAGTAGTTGGACCGATCCATATCACCTGTCTTTCATGGAGAAATTTGCAAACGAAAGGCAAATGTGACCACAAGTGATCAGGAAATGGTCAGTGCATAGCATCCTTGAGACTCTGCAAGTAAAGGAGGGTCATGTGGTTTTCTGAGCAGATTGTCACAGTCATTTGGCAGAATGCCTTATCAGCAGAACTTTCCAACAATCACAGACATCGCTTGGCTGATGGTGAGAAGAACACTACCTGTGGAATCCTTCTTGCATGCCCAGTCTATTTGTGCCACTGAACACTGCCCCTGAAGTGGCGGTGGGGGACAGAGACTGTCACACATTTTCTACTAGAATGTGCCTATCAAAGGGATTCTGGAGAAAGAGGCAGTGGTTCTTGTCAAAGTTCATCCCAAGCAGTTCCATCACATGGACCTCTGCTCTATGGTCTATTCTCCGGGATGCACACTGAGACAAACATCGACTGTGCCTGGAGGTCCATCAACTTGGTGAAAGTCACTCTTTGGTCTGCTTGAAACTCAGTCTTTCAGAGCAAGGAGTCGACCTCGACCAAGTGAAGCAGAGTGGCACATTGCGAGATCCACTGGAATGTTAGGAAAGACCACTGTCTGAGATCTTCCTGCTGAATTTAAATGGGAGGGTGTTCAGTTACGATTAGATTACCTACAGTGTGAAAACAGACCCTTCAGCCCAACCAGTCCTCCAAGGAGTAACCAACCCAGACCCATTTCCCTCTGACTAACGTACCTAACCCTATGGGTAATTTAGCATGGCCAATTCACCTAACCTGCACATCTTTGGACTGTGGGAGAAAACCGGAGCACCCGGAGGAAACCCAGAGGGACCTGAGGTCCAAATTGACCTGGGACCATGAGGCAGCAGTGCTAACCATTTGTACCATATGGGTCCCTTCTTGTACCATAGTTATATGTAAACATTATCTTTTGGCTTGTTTGTTACAGTCAAACATCAATGTTTTGTTGTTTTTCTTCATCAGTACTATACAGACAATATGACTATGTATGTATGTGTGTTATAAATTTATAAATAAAGTATAATTTTGAAATTAAAAAGAAAATGAATGTAGAGTTAGGACAGATGGAATATTTAATATGCATTACTCGAATCTGTTTCATGTTTGCAAAAAAATACAAAAAATAAAAACATCAGTGTGGATAATAGAAATCTGAATTAAAACTGCTAAAATACTACTGTAATTTTTATCATAGTAAAAATGCAATGTTGGAGAACATTTCAGGCATAAAACACGAAAGCAAAAACCACAAGTTCTGGAAAGATACAAACAAAAAGAAGGAAACAGGGTGCTGCTAGCTAAAGAGGTAAAAACAAGGACCGCAGATGCTGGAAATCAGAGTCTAGATTAGAGTGGTGCTGGAAAAGAGTGTGCTGCTAGGACCTGCACAAGGAGATGAAGACGGTTCCAGTGAATAACCTGACCTGTTAAATGATTCCATTATTTCTCCGCCGCGAGTGCTCCATAACAGTGTTGGCAGGCGGGACACTGAAACTACACAAACACTTGGTGTTTTTAAAAAAATGATACATCTTCTAGTTCCGATTTTCGAGTTTAACTTTGACAATTTGAGACCACACTCACCTATTCCTATTAGCAAGTCCTTGTGCTTGAAGTATCTGATGGTCTTACTATAGGACCGAGTCTCCGAGTCCGAGTCGGTCTCAGTCCAGTGAACATACGCCTGTCCTTTGGCGTGAATTTTAAGAGCTTTCACCTCGATCTCAGCGTTGACCTCGACAATGATCCGCCCAGAGACCCATTCCCCGCAGCTGTAGGTCGGGATGTTGTTGTCCACGGCGCGGTCGTAGAGTATTGTAAAACTCGTCACTTTCCCCATTGCTGCGGGCGCCGAGGTGGAGAGATTTTAAAGTGAGACCATTCCCCTGCCAATTGGGTGCGGTCTGAAGCGGGATTGGGAATGTCCCTTCTTGTACCGATCCTCCCTGTGTGTTCGGGAGTTTTCTGAACGTGAGCAGCCCCACAGTGCCAGGGCAGTGAGCTCAGTCTGCTTCCGCCTTTTTGGAGAAAGGAGCATGTGAAAGTTATTGTGTGGTTTCACCAACCCCTGCGCATCGTCATTTCTCGTAATTCTACAAGCAAAGGAAACACAACAGTTCCTCCACTCTCCTCAATTTTACGATTCCGATTTTTCTATCAAAGGAAGCGATCGAATGGGCGGCACTGGTGCCAGAGCCGAGCTCCCAGCCCATGGTGCTGAGGGAGCAGGCGAGATGATTAAGCTGCTTGCGTGCAGTCGGCTTGTTAAATGTGTGCTGTGTCCAGCCTCTGTACCCTGTCCACAGCCTTCGGGAATTGCATCTTGTTAGGGATGCATAAAAACTGCTTGCACTTTTCAAGAGAGATACGTATACCGTGCTAACAATAAGCAATGGAAAAGTTACCCCTACTACAGTATGTGTTTCTTTTGAGGAACGGCTGAAAATACTTTTCAATTGTAAAAGCCAACTCGCTCAACCGTAGTGCTCACTGATATACTCCCCTCTTATTTACAGAAGGTGGTCAGCAGGAGTCAGTAGGGTTTTTTTTTCATTCATTTGTGGGATGTGGACATTGCTGGAGGGTCAGCATTTATTGCCTGTTCCTAGTTGCCCTTGAGAAAGTGGTGGAGAACTGCCTTCTTGAACCGCTGCAATCCACCTGCTGTGGGTTGACCCACAATGTCATTAGAGAGGGAATTCCTGGACTTTGACCCAGTGACAGTGAAGTAACAGCGATAGATTTCAAAGTTAGGATGGTGAATGGATTGGAGGGAACTGGACTGCAAATGTGTTGCTGGTCAAAGCACAGCAGGCCAGGCAGCATCTCAGGAATAGAGAATTCGACGTTTCGAGCATAAGAAGGGCTTATGCTCGAAACGTCGAATTCTCTATTCCTGAGATACTGCCTGGCCTGCTGTGCTTTGACCAGCAACACATTTGCAGCTGTGATCTCCAGCATCTGCAGACCTCATTTTTTACTGGAGGGAACTGGAGGCTGGTGGTGTTCCCACGTATGTGCTGCCCTTGTCCTTCCAAATAAAAGTGATCATGGGTTTGGAAAGTACTGTCTGAGGATATTCCATGAATTTCTGCAGTGCACCTTGTCATACACACTGCTGCTACTGAGCATCGGTGGTGGGGGGTACGGATGCTTGTGGATATTGTGCCAATCAAATGGGCTGCTTTGTCCTGGATAGTATCAAGCTTCTTGAGTATTGTTAGGGCTACACTCATCCAAGCAAATGGGAAATATTCCACCACACTCCTGACTTGTGCCTTGCAGATGGGTGGATAGGGAGTCAGGAGATGAGTTACTTGCTGCAGTATTCCTAGCCTCTGACCTGCTCTTGTATCCATTGTGTTTGTGCAGTGAGTCCAGTTGAGTTTCTGATCAATTAAATCTCCTAGAGATGAGTGGGGGATTCAGTGACGTTAATACCTTTGAATGTTGGGGTGGTGGTTAGATTATGTCTTATTGATAATGGTCATAGTCGAGTGTGGCGCTGGAAAAGCACAGCAGGTCAGGCAGCTTTGAGGAACAGGACAGTCAATGATAAGCTTTGTGGCATGAATGTTATTTGTCACCCCAAGCCTGGATATTATCCAGATCTTGTTACATTTAGTCATGGACTGCTTAAATATCTAAGGAGTTGTGAATGGTGTGGAACATTGCACAGTCATCACAAACATCCCTATTTCTGATCTTATGATGGAGGGAAGGTCATTGATGAAGCAGCTAAAGACAGTTGGGCCTCAGACACTACCCTGAAGAACTCCTGCAGAGATGCCCTGGAGCTGAATTGACTGATCTCCAACAATGATGACCATCCTCCAATGTGTTAGGTATGATTCCAACCACCAGAGAGTTTGCCCCCAATACCCATTGAATCTAGTTTTTTTAGGGCTCCTTGATGCCACACTCGGTCAAATGCAGTCTTGATGTCAAGGGCTGTCACTGTCACTGCACATTGTGGAATTCAGCTCTTTTGTCCATGTCTGAACCAAGGTTGGAATGTGGTCAGGAGCTGAGTGGCCCTGGTGCAACCCAAACTGTGTCACTGAGCAGGTGCTACTTGATAGTACTGTTAATGACACTTTCTATCAATTTGCTGATGGTTGAATGTAGACTGACAGAGCAGTAATTGGGGATTGTCCTGCTTTTTGATTACAGGATATAACTCGGGCAATCTTTCACATTGTTGGGTTAATGCCAGTGTTGTAAATGTACTGGAACAGCTTGGCTAGGGGAGCGGCAAGTTCTGGAGCACAAGTCTTCAGTACTATTGCCGGAATGTTGTCAGGGCCCGTAGCCTTTCCAGTGTCCAGTGTCTTCAACCATTTTTTGATATTGCCTGGAGTGAATCAAATTGGCTGAAGACTAGTATCTGTAATGCTGGGGACCACTGGTGGAGGCCAAGATAGACCATCCACTTGTCACTCCTGGCTGAAGATTGCTGTGAATGCTTCAGTCTTATCTTTTGCACTGATGTGCTAGACTCTTCCATTATTGAGACAGGGATATTTGTGGAGCCTCCTCCTCCAGTGAGTTGTTTAATCGTTCACCACCATTCTCGACTGGATGTGGCAGGACTACAGAGCTTAGGTCTGATCTGTTAGTTTGCTACTCATGGCTGTTTGGCATGCAAGTAGTCCTGTTTGGTGGCTTCACCAGTTGACACCTCATCTTCAGGTATGTCTAGTGCTGCTCCTGGCATGCCCTCCTGCACTGTCCATTGAGCCAGGGTTGATCCCTAGCTTGATGGTAATGGTTGAGTGGGGAATATCCCAGGCCAAGATGTTACAAATTGTGCTAGATTACAGTTCTGCTTCTGTTGATGGCCCACAGCACTTCATGGATACCCGGTTGTGAGTTGCCACATATGTTCGAAGTCTGTCCCATTTAGTACGGCGATTGTGCCACACAATACCATGGAGGATATTCTCAAAGTGAAGGCTGGACTTTGTCTCCACAAGAACAGTGCGGGGGTCACTTTACCGATACAGTTATGGACAGAGGCATCTGCAGTAAGCAGATTGGTAATGATAAAGTCAAATAAGTTTCTCCCTCTTACTGGTTCCCTCACCACCTCCGCAGACCCAGTCTAGCAACTATATCCTTTCGGACTCGACCAACTCAACCAGTAGTAATGCAGCCGAGTCACTCGTGGTGGACATTGAAATCCTCCACCCAGAGTACATTCTATGCCCTTGCCATCCTTCATGCTTCCTCTAAGTGTGATCAACATGTACTGATTTATCAACCGAGGGAGAACAGTACATTGCAATCAGCAGAAGGTTTCCTTGCCAGTGTTTAACCTGAAGCCATGAGATTTCATGGGGTCAGAGTCAATGTTGAGAACCCCAAGGGCAACTCTCTCCCAAGTGTGTCAGTACCTCTGCAGCGTCTGTCCTGCCAGTGGGACAGGACATATCCACGGACAGTGATGGTAGTGTCTGGGACATTGTATAGACAATAGGTGCAGGAGTAGGCCATTCAGCCCTTCGAGCCTGCACCGCCATTCAATATCATCATGGCTGATCATTCCTAATTAGTATCCTCTTTCTGCCTTATCTCCATAACCCTTGATTCCACAATCCTTGAGAGCTCTATCCAACTCTTTCTTAAATGAATCCAGAGACTGGGCCTCCACTGCCCTCTGGGGCAGAGCATTCCACACAGCCACCACTCTCTGGGTGAAGACGTTTCTCTTCATCTCTGTCCAAAATGGTCTACCCCATATTTTTAAGCTGTGTCCTCTGGTTCGGCACTCACCCATCAGCGGAAACATGTTTCCTGCTGCCAGAGTGTCCAATCCTTTCATTATCTTATAGGTCTCAATCAGATCCCCTCTCAGTCTTCTAAACTCAAGGGTATACAAGCCCAGTCGCTTCAGTCTTTCAGTGTAAGTTAATCCCGCCATTTCAGGAATTGACCTCGTGAACCTACTCTGCACTCCTCAATAGCCAGAATGTCTTTCCTCAAATTTGGAGACCAGAACTGCACACAGTACTCCAGGTGTGGTCTCACCAGGGCCCTGTACAGCTGCAGAAGCACCTCTTTGCTTCTATATTCAATTCCTCTTGTTATGAAGGCCAGCATGCTATTAGCCTTCTTCATTACCTGCTGTACCTGCATGCTTGCCTTCATTGACTGGTGTACAAGAACACCCAGATCTCTCTGTACTGCCCCTTCACCTAAATTGATTCCATTGAGGTAGTAATCTGCCTTTCTGTTCTTGCCACCAAAGTGGATAACCATACATTTATCCACATTAAACTGCATCTGCCAGGCATCTGCCCACTCACCTAACTTATCCAGGTCACCCTGTAATCTCCTAACATCCTCATCACATTTCACCCTACCACCCAGCTTTGTATCATCAGCAAATTTGCTAATGTTATTGCTGATACCATCTTCTATATCATTAACATATATTGTAAAAAGCTGCGGTCCCAGCACGGATCCCTGCGGTACCCCACTGGTCACTGCCTGCCATTCCGAAATGGAGCCGTTTATCACTACCCTTTGTTTCCTATCAGCCAACCAATTTTCAATCCAATCTAGTACTTTGCCCCCAATACCATGCGCCCTAATTTTACTCACTTACCTCCCGTGTGGGACTTTATCAGAAGCTTTCTGAAAGTCCAGGTACACTACATCTACTGGATCTCCCTCGTCCATCATCAGAGTTACACCCTCAGAAAATTCAAGATTAGTCAAGCATGATTTCCCTTTCATAAATCCATGCTGACTCTGTCCTATCCTGTTACTACTATCCAGATGTGCCGTAATTTCATCCTTTATAATAGACTCCAGCACCTTTCCCACCACTGAGATCAGACTAACTGGTCTATAATTTCCTGCTTTCTCTCTCCCACCTTACTTAAAAAGTGGTATAACATTAGCCACCCTCCAATCCTCAGGAACCAACCCCGAATCTATTCGAGCTCTGGAAAATAATCACCAACGCATCCACAATTTCCCGAGCCACCTCCTTCAGTACCCTGGAATTAGACCATCAGGCCCCGGAGACTTATCAACCTTCAGACCTAACAGTCTCTCCAACACCAAATCCTGGCAAATATAGATTCCCTTAAGTTCAAGTCTTTCAGCCACTGTTACCTCAGGGAGATTGCTTGTGTCTTCCCCAGTGAACACAGATCTGAAGTACCCATTTAATTCTTCTGCCATTTCTTTGTTCCCCGTAATATATTCCCCTGTTTCTCTCTTCAAGGGCCCAATTTTTGTCCTAACCATTTTTTTGCCTTGCACATACTTAAAAAAAGCTTTTACTATCCTCCTTTATATATTTGGCCAGTTTACCTTCATACCTCATTTTTCCTCTGCGTATTTCCTTCTTAGTAATCCTCTGTTGCTCTTTAAAAGCTTCCCAGTCCTCAGTTTTCCCACTTATCTTTGCTATGTTATACTTTTTCTCTTTTAACTTTATATGTTTCTTAACTTCCCTCATCAGCCACGGCCGCCCATGCCTCCTCCTGGGATCTTTCTTCCTTTTAGGAATGAACTGATCCTACAACTTCTGCATTATACACAGAAATATCCGCCGTTGTTCCTCCACGGTCATCCCTGCTAAGGTATTGCACCATTGAACTTTGGCCAGCTCCTCCCTCATAGCTCCATAGTTCCCTTTATTCAACAGAAGTACTGTCTCTTCTGACTGTACCCTCTCCCTCTCAAATTACAGATTGAAGCTTAATGTATTATGGTCACTACTTCCCAATGGCTCCTTCACTTCGAGGTCTTTGACCAATTCTGGTTCATTACACAATACCAGATCCAGAATTGCCTTCTCCCTGGTCGGCTCCAGCACCAGCTGCTCTAAGAATCCACAAAGAGGCACACCACAAAGTCTCTTTCTTGAGGTCCAATACCATCCTGATTCTCCCAGTCTACCAGCATGTTAAAATCCCCCATAACAACTGTAGTAACATCTTTGCGACAGGCCAATTTCAGCTCCTGATTCATCTTACATCCGATATATGTAAGGTATGATTCTGTGAGTATGATAATGTCAGGCTGTTGCTTGACTAGCCTGTGAGACAGCCCCCAAATATTAATGAAGAGGACTTTGCAGGCTTGACAGGACTGTTTCTGCCACTGTCTTTTCTGGTGTCTAGGTAATCCATCTGGTTTCATTGAGACTTTGTAGCAATTGATATAACCGAGTGGCTTGCTAGGATTTCAGAGGGCAATTGAGAGTTAATCACATCAGTCACATCATGAATTAGTGAACCAGATAGTTGTTCCCACCGATGATTTCATGGTCATCAGTCGATTCTTAATTCCAATTTTTATGTTGTTTTTAAAAATTCAATTCCACCATTTGCTGTGGTGGGATTTGAACCTGTGTGTCTGGATTAATAGTCTAGCAATAATACCACTAGGCCATCACCTTTCATTGGACAAAACACAAGCCCAGTCACAATATGTTTATTCCCTGAAAGAGACAATGTTGTGGTTACTGGCATTAATCATGAGAGATGTTCAGCTTTAGATCAACTGATTTACTCAGTCTACGTGCAGGGGGACGTCACTCAGGAAGTTTCTAGGAATCACATGGAAACAATTTAGGTTTTTTAAAAAGGGAAATTGTCTTTAACTCGCAGGAAGTTTTTATTGTGTAAGAGGTTACAGAAGGTTCAATAAGAGTCAGGTTGTTGATGTGGTACACATGGCTCTCCAGAAGATTAGATTAGATTACTTACAGTGTGGAAACAGGCCCATCGGCCCAACAAGTCCACACCAACCTGCTGAAGCACAACCCACCCATACCCCTACATTTACCCCTTACCTAACATTAGGGGCAATTTAGCATGGCCAATTCACCTGACCCGCACATCTTTGGACTGTGGGAGGAAACCGGAACACCCGGAGGAAACCCATGCAGACACGAGGAGAACGTGCAAACTCCACACAGTCAGTCGCCTGAGGTGGGAATTGAACCCAGGTCTCTGGCGCTGTGAGGCAGCAGTGCTAGCCACCGTGCCGCCCATGGTTTGATACAGTGCCACTAACGGAATTATGAGGAAAAGTATAAGTCGGAGTATAAAAAGGGGACAGAAGGGAAGTCAATAAAAAATAATTAGCTGATAAATAAGAAAACAAATAGTCAATGGATATTTTCCCAGATGGAGGAAGATTTGTAGTGGAGCACTTTAGGGGCTGGCATTGGGACTTTAGCTTTTTCAGTTATATATTAATGATATGGATTTTGATGTGCAGATAATTTCAAAGTATGCAGATGACATGGAAATTTGGAAGAATTGTAAATTGTTAGGGGATCTGTGTATAACTCCAGAAGGGGAAGAAAGGTGATGTGAAACTTGAAAGGGTTCAGAAAAGATTTACAAGGATTTTGCCAGGATTGGAGAGTTTGAGTTTTAGAGATAGGCTCTAAAACTGAGTATTTTCAACTGAGCATTGGAGATTGAGGTTCACAAGATCATGAGGGGTATAGATAAAAGTAAATACCAAGGTATTTACCCATGATGGGCGAGTTCAAAACGAGGGGTTATGTTTTTAAGTCGAGAGGAAAAAGATTTAAAACAGACACAAGGGACATTGTTTTCACACAGAAGGTGGTTCATGAGAGCAATGAACTGTCAGACAAAGTGAGAGATGCAGGTTATAGTTGTAAAGTTTAAAAGACAATTGACCAGATACATGGACAGCAAAGACTTAAAGGGGTATGGGCCTAACGCAGGCGAATGGGACTAACTTCGTTTGGGAAACTTGGTCGGTATGGTCGATGTGACTGTATGGAGGTAAGTTCTCACTGTTTAAATGTGCCCGTTGTTTTTTTTCATGCCTAGACTTACTGCCCGGCTCCAACACAGTATTGGCAGGCGGGGCACTGAAACCGCACAAATACTTTGGCTTTTATTTTTAAAATGAGGTGTTTTGATTTCTGATTTTCAAGATTCTTGCAAAACCACACTTACCTGATCCTATTAGCGAATACTTGTACTTGAAGTATCTGATAGTTTCGCTGAAGGTCTCAGTGTCATCCAGATTGTGCTCAGTCCAGTGAACATACGCCTGTCCTTTGGCGTGAATTTTAAGAGCTTTCACCTCGATCTCAGCGTTGACCTCGACAATGATCCGCCCAGAGACCCATTCCCCGCAGCTGTAGGTCGGGATGTTGTTGTCCACGGCGCGGTCGTAGAGTATTGTAAAACTCGTCACTTTCCCCATTGCTGCGGGCCCCGAGGTGGAGAGATTTTAAAGTGAGACCATTCCCCTGCCAATTGGGTGCGGTCTGAAGCGGGATTGGGAATGTCCCTTCTTGTACCGATCCTCCCTGTGTGTTCGGGAGTTTTCTGAAAGTGAGCAGCCCCACAGTGCCAGGGCAGTGAGCTCAGTCTGCTTCCGCCTTTTTGGAGAAACCAGCACGTGAAAGGAAACACAACAGTTCCTTCACAGTCCGCAATTTTACGATTCCGATTTTTCTATCAAAGGAAGCGATCGAATGGGCGGCACTGGTGCCAGAGCCGAGCTCCCAGCCCATGGTGCTGAGGGAGCAGGCGAGATGATTAAGCTGCTTGCGTGCAGTCGGCTTGTTAAATGTGTGCTGTGTCCAGCCTCTGTACCCTGTCCACAGCCTTCAGGAATTGCTTCTTGTTAGGGATGCATAAAAACTGCTTGCATTATAACAAGAAGCCTGAAAGTACTTCTCAATTGTAAAAGGCAACTCGCTCAACCGTAGGCGCTCACTGATATATTCCCCTCTTATTTACAGAAGGTGGTCAGCAGGAGTCAATAAATTGGACAAAGGACAAGTACAACCATAATATGCTCATAGCCTGAAGGAGAAAGCGGCAGCAATATGTGAAGGGACAATGCTGTCGTGGGGGTTACTAGAGACGTTAATTGTGAGGGGTGTTTAGTTTTAGATCAATTGATTTACCCAGTTTACGTGCAGGGAGAAGTCACCTAGGAAGCTTCTAAAAGTTGTTTTAAACGTTGTCATCACATGGAAAACATTGGGTTAGTTTGGAAGAGTCAGTTTGGGACTTTTTTTTATAAAAAGGAAACCGTGTTTAACTTGCAGGGAAGCGTTTTGTAGAAGAGGTTACAGAAGGTTCAATAACAGTAAGGCTATTGATGTGACACACATAGATCTCCAGGAGATGCTTGATACAGTACCACATAACAGACTTGTAAGGAAAAGGTATAGATCAGAGTATGAAAAAGGGACAGAAAGAAAGTGGATATAAAATTGACTGACAGGAAGAGAACAAATGGATAGTTTTCTGGGTTGGGGAGATTTGGAGGGGAGCACTTCACGGGGTGGCACTGAGAGTTTTGTTTTTCCTCTATTAATGATATGGAGCTTAGTGTGCAAGATCATTTCAAAGTTTGCAGATGACATGGAAATATGGAAGAATGGTAAATTGTGAGGAGGACTGTGTAGAACTCGAGAAGGACATTGAGGGGGTGCTAACTTGACGTATAAGATTCAATGCAGAGAAGTGTAAGGTGATGCACTTTGGTCAGAAGAACAGTGAAAAACAATATAACATAGGGGGCCCATTTCTAAAGAGGGCAGAGGATGTATAAGTGCACAGAACTTTGAAGGTGGTTGGACAAGTGGCAAGCAGTTAATAAATTATACGGTGTTCTCAGCTTTATTAATAGAGGGGTAGAGTACAAGAACAAGTTTAATTTGTATAAGACACTTGTTGGACCTCAGCCGTTATATTGTCTACATTTGTGGGTTCACATTATAGGAAATATGTGAATACATTGGAGAGTACAGAAGTGGTTTACAAATTTGGTTCTAGGAATAAGGAACTTCAGTTATAAAAAAGTAGATTGGAGAGGTGGTTGGTTAGCTCGCCTGGGTTATCGTGCACACATTTTGTCGCCATGCTGGGTAACATCATCAGTGTAACTTCCATGAAATGCTGCTGTTCTATCCTACTCGGTTTTGTGTCGTCTGGTCTGTTGAGGTAAGTGTTACTTTTGGATCTTCTCTGCAGCGGCTTGTACACTTGGTCCAGTTCTATGTGTTTGTTAATAGCCTTTTTGGTAGAAAACTAGGCTACCAAGAACTCTCACATATCTTTGGATGGCTTGTCGTGGAATAGCTACTTTGTCATAGTCCAATTGATGGCCCTCTTGGTCTGTGTGCACAGAGGTGAGCAAGAGTGGACCATGTCGTTTAGTTGCAAGGTGTTGTTCATGATGTCCAATGGCAAGTTTTCTTCCTCTTTATCTAATGTAGTGCTTGTTGCGAGGAACTTTGTATATCACATTGCTCCTACATGTCATGAGTGTGGGATCCTCTGTCTTGGTAAGTAGTTGGTGTAGTATGGATGTTGGTTGGTGTGCTATCATAATACCTAGTGGTCATAACAGCCTGGTAGTTAATTCTGATATGTTCTTCACATAGAGTAAGATGACCAGTGTGTTGGTAGGTACAGTATCTTCTTGGCACTGTCTGTTGGACAGGCATTGGTGGATGAAGCTGATGGGTTATCCCTTGTTAGCAAAGACTTTGTATAAGTGTTCTTCCTCTTCCTGGTTCTGGTGTGTAACAGTGTGTCATGACTCTTTTGATTAGTGTCCTGACGTAGTTCCATTTGTGGATGTTGGGGTGGTTGCTATTGTAGTTGAGGATCTGGTCCACATGGATGTATCTCCTGTAGTTGATACTAAAATTGGAGGTGTAGTGGACAGCGAAGAAGGTCACCTCAGATTACAACAGGATCTTGACCAGATGGGCCAATCGGCTGAGAAGTGGCGGATGGAGTTTAATTCAGATAAATGCAAGGTGCTGCATTTTGGGAAAGCAAATCTTAGCAGGATGTATACTCTTAATGGTAAGGTCCTAGGTAGTGTTGTTGAACAAAGAGACCTTGGAGTGCAGGTTCATAGCTCCTTGGGAGTGAGTTGAGTAAGAGTCACAGGGGAAACTAAAAGCCTTCTCTCTATCCATCTGCCCTTATGATTTCAAACTGTAAGTTGCCTGTGCCGTTGTTTACTGTTTGTGCTAAGGGATGTGTGTGTTGGGACTGTTACAAGTAGTTTTAGAACAGCATCATTAAGTCGGGTTTGGATAGGATCAGTTATCCAGTATTCTGTTTTCTGTTCATTGTGTTTCATTCTGTAACTTTGTAAATAGATCTTGTTTGTTTAAATCTTGGCAGTCGAGCCAGCTAATTTACACCGGCAATATTCACTCCACACCTAGCTAAACAGACGCAAAGTTATGGTCTGGGATACCAGTTTAAGAATTTTTGCATATCAGTTGTGACCAGAAGTCTACAGACAATGTTTCAGAAATATAAACCTATATTGAGTTTGAAAGGATTAAACAAAGTAATTTTGATAGATGGATGATAGATGGTGAGGTTGTGATCTAGGGGGGAGATTGGATGAGGTAATGTGAGAGCCAACACCCAGCCTCATGAACTTAGAGGTCAGTCTGCCAGACGACAACAATAGCACCACTCTTGTTGGCAGGCTTGATGACAAAGTCAGGGTTGGATCTGACAGCATGGAGTGCAGTCAGTTCAGAGAGAGATAGGTTTGAATGGGTAACGGGGATGGGCAGAGAAATTGAGGCCACCAATATCATGTTGACATGGGTCATGGTCGTGCCTGTCTCTTTGGGGGGGTATGTGGAACATTCCTTCTTCCAATCCTACTCTGGCCACACCGACAACTCTTTTTCTGGTATAATCAATGATATCACCAGTGCTGTTTCCTTCTCTTGTTCGGAATTGTAAAAGTTTACTAATTTTGCTTCCAAATTGCACCCCACTCTCATGTTCACCTGGTCCACTCGGACTCCTTTCTTCCCTTCCTCGACATGTTTGATTCTGAGGTTAGGCTGGCCAACAATATCCACTACAAACCCGGTGACTCCCACAATTACCTTGACTATACATCTACATACCCTGCTCCCTGTAAAGACTATTCCATTCTCTCAAGCTTTTCTGCATCATTTGTTCTGATCATGCTGACTTCTTCAAGGAAGCCTCCGAAATGTCCACTTTCTTCAACCGAGGTTTCCCCACCATCGGGGTTGACAGGACCCTCAGTGACTCATTTCTCACACTTCAGCCCTCACCCTTTCTCTTCTCTCTCAAACCAGCGATACGGCCCCCCTGCTTCTCACTTACCATCTCACCAGTATCCACATCGAAGAGATCATTCGCCACCATTCCCACCACCTCCTGCCGAATGCCAACACCAGCCACATATTCCCTCCCCTTCTGTGTCAGCCTTCCGCAGGGATCCTTCCCTCTGGGACAACCTGATCCAGTCATCCTTCACTTCCAATACCCCCCACAGCCCCACGGCACCTTCCCCCGAAGCCACAGAAGATGTAACCCCTACCTGTTTACTGCCTCCCTCCTCAGTATCCAAGGGCCCAAACATAGCTTCCAGGTGAAGTAGTGCTTTACTTGTACTTCACGCAATCTAATCTACTTTGGGAAAATGAAGGTAGACCTGGTGACCGCTTTGCAGAACACTGACATATCTAACCCCGAAAAAAGACCCTGAGCTGGGACAACATCCCTGACTTGGGCTTGCTGCATTTCATCAGCGAAGCTCAGTACAAGTTGAAAGAACAGAACCTCATTTTCCACTTGGGGACCCTGCAGCCTTCAGGACTCAATATCAAGTTCAATAATTTGAGGGTCCCGAGTACCTTCTCTCATGTCCCTATCTCTCCCCCCCCCCCCCCAACACACACACACACACACACACACACACACACACACTAAGCATATGGGCTGCTATCACAAATAATTAGCAGCAATTGATTCTCCCAGATTGGCCTTTACCCCATTTTCTACTTTTATCTTTCTCTGGGCTCTGTCTCCACTGATCTTTGACTCCTTGCCCCCTTCCCTATCTTCAGCATATACACCAACATTTTCCTATCTACAATCAGTTCTGAAGAAGGGTCATTGGACTCTGCTTTCTGTCCACAGATGTGACCCGCTAAGTTTTTCCAGCGATTTCTATTTTTCTGATATCCAGTATCTGCAGTTTTTAAAAATGTATTTGTTTAGTGTGTGAACATATCAGATTAAAACAGTACAAGACGGGGGATTCAAGATGGCGGCAACCCAGTAGGTCTGCCTTGCTACACTCTGCACCAGACCCCAGACAAAGTGGTGCACTCACTCTCCCAATGTGGTAGAAATTATTAATTGTTGACCCCTAGAACCATTTAGTATTAGTTTAAAATCACTAGGAAAATGACCAAAGGCAAGGGGCCACCCCTGCAAAACTGGACATGCCCGTGGCTGCAGCATCAGCCTCCGCAATCGCCCAAGGGGCCTCACCTGCAGAGCAGAGCCTGATCTCGGAGTCTCTGAAACCCCGAGAGAAGATTGATTCAGCGATGGAGACGACCTGGGCCAGGCTTGAATAGATCTTGGTCACGCTGCAGACATATGACCTGGAGATCCAATGCCTCGGGAGTGTGTTGGGGAGGTGGGGCAACAGGCTACAGCCTCCAAAAGTGGCAGAATACTGGGTGGTTTTGGTCCGGGCCTTGGTGGAGCAGGTCGATGACCTCAAAAATCTGGTGGGGCTTCCTGAACGGGAGGAGGAAGGCCAGCTCATCAGCTTCTTGGAGCAAGGACTCCCACAGTTTTTGAAGCTGGAAGTTGAGGCAGACCGGGTGTGAGTCAAGCAGGCCCACCAAGTTGCAGTGCGCAGGCCTGATCAGACCAGTGCCCCGCCCAGCCCTAGTGTGACTCCAACATTATAGAGATAAACAAATGATGCTGGAAGCCTCTAGAACATTGGGGAAGAATCCACAGGGTAAAAAGTGAGGTCTGCAGATGCTGGAGATCAGAGCTGAAAATGTGTTGCTGGTTAAAGCGCAGCAATTCTCATTCCTGATGAAGGGCTCTGGCCCGAAACGTAGAATTTCCTGTTCCTTGGATGCTGCCTAACCTGCTGTGCTTTAACCAGCAACACATTTTCAGCTCTGATCTCCAGCATCTGCAGACCTCACTTTTTACTTACAGTATGAATGGGATAGTTTGATTGCCCACTTAACTTTCTTGTTGTAAGATCTGTGTAATTTTTTTCTTACTTGGTGCTGTCTGGGGTGGGAGCATGGCTTCATCTTGAAGCAGCCATGGAGGGGTTAGTGGGTAGTATGAGTGCCCCCTGTGGGCAAGGGGGAAAATCTCCTTTCGTTTGTGTTATATGTCAGTATATAGTAGAAGTAGCTGTTAGAAGTTTTGATTTGGTAGTTTTGGAAGTTGTATTTTAAAACTTATACAAACTGCTTATTATTTTCACACGGCGCACTGAGTGGGGTGCGGTTCTTCCACCCGGGGTGTTATGGACGGTTTCAGATGGTTTATGGCTAGCCATTCTTTAAATGGTGCACCTGGAATGTTAAGCGGAGTCATTCACCAATTAAGAGAAAACAAAATACTGTCAAGCCTTAGAAAAGAGAGAGAGGGTCAATGTATCCTTGCTGCAAGAAACAAATTTAACCAATAAGGAGCATTTCAAGTTGATACAGGAAGGGTTTGGACAGGTACTTTTCTCATCCTTTAATTTGAAAAATAGAGGAGTTGCTATACTCATCTGGAAGAATCTCCCATTTCAAATGTTCAACCAAATAAGGATGAATATGGGCAATTTATAATTCTTAAAGCTTTAATACATGGAGAGGAATATGGGATTTTGAATGTATGTTGTCGGCTGGCACACCTCCTTAAATTTTTAATGGATGCGCTTTCCAGGTTGGTGGCCCTTGCTGCACGTCATACAATTCTAGGGGGGGAAACTTTAAACTTCTTATTGACCCCAAAGTAGACAGGATGCCTAGGGGTCTTGTGGGTCTGTCCCCACAATCCAGGCAGTTGGTGGACCTATGGAGAGGTCTTCAACATCAAGGTATGGATTTCACCTTTCTCTCTAACCCACATAAAAGCTATACCAGAATTGACATGTTTTTGTCTCATCGACCTTTTTGGATTTGGTGCTACCTTGAATAGGGAATGTAGCCATTTCTGAACATGCGGCAGTGTACATGGAGATTAAGGCCGGTGGTAACAGGATAGGCTCCCGGCACTGGCGCATGGACCTTTCCTCTTGAAAGATTGCAAATTTATAGACTATTTTTTGCAGAAATTTTAAATTTTTTGGGACATTAATTTCGGTACGGCCAGTAATCCATCTGTGCTCTGGGAGACTGCAAAGACCTATGCACAGGGTTTGATTATTTCTTACTCTGTGACCTGGAAGAAGCAGAGGGGAGAGCAACAGCAGTTGCTCGAGTCTCGTCTGAAGGCAGCTAAGACAGCATACCTTGATAGACCATCTGTAACCAAATTGCAATGGATTACAGCCCTCAGGGCTAGTATGAATGCTGTGCTCACCCAGACAGCAAAGAGGGAAATCTCCTTTGCGAAACAGAGGTTATTTGAGTATGGTGAAAAACCGGGCAGATATCTAGCGTACTTGGATAGAAAGAGGAATGTCCCCCAATCTATCACATCCAGAAAGTGTGCTGGTCCTCTTATTTGCAATGCCAAAAAGATTAATGCATCATTTAGGAAGTTTTACTCAGAGCTGTACCGGTTGGAGGGTTGTGAGGACAGATTGATGAAGATGCAATCCTCCTTTAAGGCCCTGGATCTTCCGGGTGTAACTTCAGAGCAGGCGTCCTTTCTGAATGCCTCCCTGACAATCCACGAAATACAGGAGGCAGTGGTAAAGCACCTGGCCCAGATGGATTTCAAACTGAGTTTTAGAAGGAGTTTATAGATATGCTGGCCGGGCCACTCTTGGATATGTACAACTACTCAGAGTCAGGACTGTCTTTCTCCTTCTTTGAGAGAAGCAAATATTTCTTATTCTTAAGTGAACAGCCCCAGAAGATTGCACTTTGTACAGGCCCATTTCGTTACTGAACTTGGATTTTAAAATTCTGTCAAAAATGTTGGTGTTAAGGTTGGAGAGAGTTTGTCTCTCATTGTAAAGGAAGACCAGACGGATTTTATCAATGGTCGTAGGTCTACCAACAATATAAGAAGTGTATTAAACATGGTCCAGGTATGGCAGAAAGGTTAGATTCCAGGCTTGGTAGTTTCCCTGGATGCAGAGAAAGAGTTTGACCAGTTGGAGTGGCCGTACCACTTTTATGTACTGGAGCAGTTTGGTCTAGGAAGGGGTTTTAACCAGGTGGATGGCAGTGTTGCTTAGTGACACAAAAGCAGCAGTTCTCACTAATGGTATACGGCCGAATAATTTTAGTATCGGCAGAGGCAGCCGACAAAGGTGTCCTTTCTCGCCACTATTATGTACATTGGTGATTGAGCTGCTAGCAGAGGCCATCCACAGGGATCCCAATATAACTGTCCCAGAGGCAAGATCAGGCAGGCATAAGATCACCCTCTACACAAATGACGTTCTTCTCTTTTTAACTGATCCTATGACATCTGTGCCCCGTTTAATACAAGTGATTAATCTATTTGGTTTCTTCTCAGTGCATAAAATTAATCTTATAAAGTTGGAGGCCATGCCTGTGGGGGTGGGGGGATGACACCTTACTAGAATATCCGATTTTGGGGATAAACAAATATGGGTTTGCTTTCTAATGCTCCCGGTGGTGGGGAGCTTTGTTGGGTCAAAAAAGTTGTAATGAGGTTAGCAGCTGAGTGACCTGGCAGAACTGTGAGGAAGATATATGATATCTTGCTATTATTTGGGATTGCGCTTAGTGCAGTAATTTAACGGAATATAATTTGTTATCTTGATATAACTTGGTTTAATTTTATTTTATTTTTCTTCTTTAGTTGTTTATTGAATTGTAGTTTTTGTAGGGTATTTTCCCCCATCTCAATGGTTTGCAGAGTACAGTAGTAGTTTGTTTATTGTTATTAAAGTTGTTACACTATTTTGTAGTGATTTTGTAAAGAAATTAAAATCTTTGTTCTCAATAAAAATATTTACAAAAAAAGTACAAGACATTCACAGATAGCAGCAGTCAATCTTAAGAAAACACATCAAATCTCTGAAAACAATTTTAGTCTTAATAAGTTGCTTTGAGAAAGCAACTTGTTCCATCTTTGCAGTTTGCTTCCTTTAGAACTATGGGATGACTCGAGTATAGCCAAAGAACTTTTTCCATTTGTTCATTCATCAAGGGGTTAGATTCTGTTTTGTTTGAAATTGTCATTGTCTAGAACTACTTCTTGTATAATGTTAGTGGGCACTTACACAGGGTATGGGTTGCTTCAGGATCTGAGGAGTTTATGAACGATGCTGATCATTATTCGCTAATGATTGCACACCTCCACTTCTGACTTTATGGTGGAAGGTCATTTAAGAAGCAGTTGAAAATGAGCCTACCTTGAGCAACATCAGCAGTAATGCTCTAGGTCAGAGATTATTGACTTCAGCAACTACAAGCATCTTCCTTTGTTCTAGGCATCATTCTAACAGAGAGGTTTTCACCTGATACCCACTGACTCCAGTTGTGAGAGGACATCTGACACCATATTTGCTCAAATGCATTCTTGATATTAAGGGCTGTCACTCACTTCTCCTTTATCTACGTCAGTCTCTTATCAATTTCTTATCTACACAAGGTCAAAAACTGTAATGAGGTTAGCAGCTGAGAGTGGCCTGGCAGAACTGTGAGGAAAGCATATGATATTGTTGCTATTATTTAGAACTGGAGTTCTAAAATGGAAAGCACACTGCATCTTTTTAAGTTTGAGTCATATTTATATATGCTGAGAGTTAAGGTAAAGATACAATCTTTTTGAATTTGATGAGAAGCGATAGACGTTTTGGAAATTTCTTTACATCTAAATGAGATTTTTCAAACCCTAAAGGTGGATACTTTAGTGCTTTCCTACCGGAGGGTAGAAGTGAAAAAAATTGGGTTGCTAACAAGGTGTCCTATGCCACAGGGAGACAGAGTCCGAAACACATTGCTTTTGAGAAAAACTGCACTGTCCAGAAATTCAGAGAGTATGCAGGTTTCTTTTAGAGAGAGAAACGGATCATTCAGTGTGAAAAAAGGCTTGTAACATTGGAAACTGCTAAACTGTATTACCGAAGACCAAAAAGAAGTTCCGAGTGGCATAAATGTCAATAAGGGAAAAGCTCCAGAAACAGAAAACTGTGGAAGAAGAGTTTAAGGAAGTCAAGTTATGAAATGTGCACTGTGTTAGTAGTTTTCATATGGGTCTCAGGATGAGGCATTAACTAAAGAAATAGCATCATGTAACTGTAGTAGTTAGCCAAAATTAAACTAATTAAAACTATGCCCACAAAGGTTTGTGTATCTGTAAAGTTGTTGTTGAGGGTACAAAGATTGAATCCTTATTTCTGATATTTGTAGTTAGGGGTGGCACAGTGGCTCGCACTGCTGCCTCACAGCACCAGGGTTCTAGGTTCAATTCCAGCCTCGGGCGACTGTCTGTGTGGAGTTTGCACCTTCTCCCCTTGTCTGTGTGGTTTTCCTCCCACAGTCCAAAGATGTGCAGGCTGGGTGAATGGGACATGCTAAATTGCCCATAGTGTTAGGTGCATTAGTCAGAGGGAAGTGGGTCTGTGGGAAGTGGCCTTCGAAGAGCCAGTGTGGACTGGTTGGGCTGAAGGGCCCTGTTTCCACACAGTAGGAATCTAAACTAAAAAAAATTCAACTCGTATAATATTTCTGGGTGCTTTTGTCTTTTTGCGTGTATCAAAGTTTTGTGTTATTTTCATTGACCACCAGCCTCTTGTGTTCCATAACTGACCACCATGATAAACAAAAAGCAAAAATAAAATTTATGATCAGTCAAGCTAGGTTTCACTCTGAAATATGACTTGACCAATATTATCACCAACTGGGATCACAGCAAAATCCAAGCTGAGCAACTCAGGTTATTGCTGACTGAGTGATCCTTGACAGCACTGTTGGTGACCCTTTTCATCCATTTGCTGATGATCTAGAATAGACTGAGGAGCTTCCTGATGAAGAGCTTATACCCAAAACATTGATTCTCCTGCTCCTCAGATGCTGCCTGACCTGCTGTGCTTTTCCAGCATCACACTTTAGAACTGATGGGCAGGAATTGGTCAGATTGGATTTATCCTACTTTTTATTCTGGATACTTTTCTGCATTGCAGAATTGATGCCAGTGCCATAGCTTTGCCAGCATTTTCAATATCTAGTGTCTGTATCTGTTTTTTGATCTCACATAGAATTAATCAAACCGGCAGAAGATTGGTATTTGTGATGCTGGAGACTTCAATAAGTAGTCAAGGGATTAACGAGGTGACCTCTCCCATTAAATTAAAGCCAAATGCTGAGGGTGCCAGAAATGTGAAATCAAACCAGAAAATGCTGGACAACAAGTCTGGCAGCCTCTGCAGAGAAAGAAACTGAGTTGAGCTGTCCCAGGAGACTTGTCTTCCTAGGAGGTTTCTAATTGTTCAACACCATTCAAATCTAGGTGTGGCAGACTGCAATGTTTAGATTTGATCTGTTGGTTGTGGGATCACTTCATTAACATCTCGTCCATATCCCACACCTCCGCCCTCAGACCCCACCCCTCCAACCATAACAAAGACAGAACGCCCCTGGTACTCACCTTCCACCCTACAAACCTTTGCATAAACCAAATCATCCGCCGACATTTCCACCGCCTCTAAAAAGACCCCACCACCATGGATATATTTCCCTCCCCACCCCTTTCTGCCTTCCGCAAAGATTGTTCCCTCCGTGACTACCTGATCAGGTCCATGCCCCCCTACAACCCACCCTCCCATCCTTGCACTTGCCCCTGCCTCTGCAGGAACTGCAAAACCTGCGCCCACACCTCCTCCCTCACCTCCATCCAAGGCCCTAAAGGAGCCTTTGATGTCCATCAAAGTTTTACCTGCACATCCACAAATATCATTTATTGTATCCGTTGCTCCCGATGCGGTCTCCTCTACATTGGGGAGACTGGGCGCCTCCTAGCAGAGTGCTTTAGGGAACATCTCTGGGACACCCGCACCAATCAACCACACCGCCCCGTGGCACAACATTTCAACTCCCCCTCCCACTCTGCCGAGGACATGGAGGTCCTGGGCCTCCTTCACCGCTGCTCCCTCACCACCAGACACCTGGAGGAAGAACGCCTCATCTTCCGCCTCAGAACACTTCAACCCCAGGGTATCAATGCGGACTTCAACAGTTTCCTCATTTCCCCTTCCCCCACCTCACCCTAGTTCCAAACTTCCAGCTCAGCACTGTCCCCATGATTTGTCCGGACTTGTCCGACCTACCTAGCTCTTTTTCCACCTATCCACTCCACCCTCTCCTCCCTGACCTATCACCTTCATCCCCTCCCCCACTCACCCATTGTATTCTATGCTACTTTCTCCCCACCCACACCCTCCTCTACCTTATCTCTCCACACTTCAGGCTCACTGCCTTTATTCCTGAAGAAGGGCTTTTGCCCGAAATGTTGATTTCACTGCACTTTGGATGCTGCCTGAACTGCTGTGCTCTTCCAGCACCACTAATCCAGAAATTAACATACGCTTTGTCTGCTGTTTGGCATGTAAATAGTCCTGTGTTGCAGCTTCAACAGTTAACACTTTTTTTGTTTTAAGAATGTCTGCCGCTGCTGTTGGGAAGAAAGTGAGGACTGCAGATGCTGGAGATCAGAGCTGAAAATGTGTTGCTGGAAAAGCGTAGCAGGTCAGGCAGCATCCAAGGAACAGGAAATTCGACATTTTGGGCATAAACCCTTCATCAGGAATGCCGCTGCTGTTGACATGTACTCTGTCTTCTTTATTGTACTCGGTTTGATATTCCTGCTTAACAATGATAGTCGAGTAGATAAGGTGGACTATGAGATTAACAAATTGTTGTTGAGTACAGTTCTACTGTTACTGATGGTGCATGGTGCCTTATGGATGTTCAGTTTTGAGTTTCAAGATCTGTTTAAAACCAATCTCATTTAACACAGTGACAGCACCACACAACACTACATAGCATTGGGGGCAAATAATGTCAGCGTGTTGTAACTCCATGTTGGAATTTTAACAGCTAAGTGCAAAAGTCTCCAACAAATGTCAGAACAGCAGAATACCCAGCTAATTTTATATAGCAGGCTTCACACACAAGTTATGACCCAGGCAGATCTAGAGACCACTAATTCTAATGCCTACTTTAGGGGTTTTCTAGCCATATTGAACATCAAAGAAAGTAAGAACAAAAAAAACTTTCATGTACTCACGCCCACACTCCGGATTCCTCCACCGTTCCTGAACCTTCTCACGACCTCCGGAACCGCTTGGGCGCCATTGCCCATGCTGTGGCGAACGGCGACGTCACTTCCGCCCCCATCGCCGCACGGACAACAGCCACAACCGACCATGCAGCCTCCGTGATTGCTGCCCAGACAACCGCCTCCACAATCGCCAGGAAGACCATTGCCGACAGATACGCGGCCGCCGCGGGATCCACAGCCACCGGGACCAGTGCTGTTTCTGCCCAGCGCATCACTTCCGTCCCTGGAGCTGCCGTCGCCGCAGCCACTTCCGCTCCCAGTGACGTCACTCACCTGCTCAAGGACCACACCGCACGCCACTCCCATGTCAATCTCCGCCCCCACGTTAGTCTCTGCCCCCACTCCGATCTCTGCCCCACGCCAGCTCCTAGCTCCCAGCCCTGCCGTATTTTCACCATCCCTCCAGACCTCCCACTCTCTGAGGATGAACGATCAGTCCTCAGCAGAGGCCTCACCTTCATCCCCCGATGCTCCCGGATCAATGAGTTCGACACGTGGTGAGACAGCGAGCATTTCTTCCGCTGCCTTCGCCTCCGCGCCTATTTCTTCAACCAGAACTCTCGCCCACCCTCTGATCACCCCTTCTGCCACCTCCAACACACCCCATGCTGGCCTCTTACCCAACCTCAATCTCTTCATATCCAACTGCCGCCGCGACATTGATCGCCTCAACCTGTCCACCCCTCTCACCCACTCCAACCTTTCACCCTCAATGCACAGCCCTCCACTCCCTATCTCACCATCAAACCGGCAGACAAGGGAGGTGCGGTAGTAGTTTGGCGCACCGATCTTTACACCGCTGAAGCTAGACACCAACTCGCGGACACCTCCTCCTACTACCTTCTTGACCTCCCACCACCAAACCATCATCTCCCAGACCATCCATAATCTTATCACCTCAGGAGATCTCCCATCCACCACCTCCAACCTCAGTCCCACAACCCCACACCGCCCGCTTCTACCACCTGCCCAAAATCCACAAACCTGACTGCCCCGGCAGATCCATTGTCTCAGCCTGCTCCTGCCCCACTGAACTCATCTCTGCATACCTTGACACTGTCCTGTCCCCCTTAGTCCAAGAACTCCCCATCTACTTTCGGAACACCACCCACGCCCTCCACCTCCATGATTTTCGCTTCTCCGGCCCTTAACACCTTATCTTCACGATAGACATCCAGTCCCTATACACTTCCATCCCCCATCACGAAAACCTCCAAGCCCTCCACTTCTTCCTCTCCCACCGACCCAACCAGTACCCTTCCACTGACACCCTCCTTCAACTGACTGAACTGGTCCTCACTCTGAACAACTCCTTCCAATCCTCCCACTTCCTCTAAACCAAAGGAGTAGCCATGGGCACCTGCATGGGTCCCATCTATGCCTGCCTCTTCTTCGGCTATGTGGAACAGTCCATCTTCCACAGCTACAATGGCACCAACCCCCCACCTTTTCCTCTGCTACATCGAGGACTGTATCGGCACTCCTCGTGGGAGGAGGTTGAACAGTTCATCCACTTTACTAACATCTTCCACCATAACCTCAGATTTACCTGGATCATCTCAGACTCCTACCTCCCCTTCCTAGACCTCTCCATTTCTATCTTGGGCGACCAACTCAACACAGACATTTGCTACAAACCAACTGACTCCCACAGCTACCTAGATTACACCTCCTCCCACCCCGCCCCCTGTAAAAATGCTATCCCATATTACCAATTCCTTCGCCTCTGCCGCATCTGCTCCCAGGAGGACCAATTCCACTACCGAACAGCCCAAATGGCCTCCTTCTTCAAAGACCGCAATTTCCCCTCAGATGTGGTCAACGATGCTCTCCACCGCATCTCCTCTACTTCCCGCACATCCGCCCTTGAACCCCGCCCCTCCAATCACCACCAGGACAGAACCCCACTGGTCCTCACCTACCACCCCACCAGCCTCCGGATACATCGTATCATCCTCAGTCATTTCCGCCACCTCCAAACAGACCGCACCAAGGATATATTCCCCCCCCCCCACCCCTATGAACGTTCCTGAGAGACCACTCCCTCCGCGACTCCCTCGTCAGGTTCACACACCCCCACCAACTCAACCTCCACTCCCGGCACCTTCCCCTGCAACCGCAAATGCAAAACTTGCGCCCACACCTCCCCCCAAGGCCCCAATGGATCCTTCCATATCTGTTGCAAATTCACCTGCACCTCCACACACATCATTTACTGTATCCGCTGCACCCAATGTGGTCTCCTCTACACTGGGGAGACAGGCCGCCTACTTGTGGAAGGTTTCAGGGAACACCTGTGGGACACCCGCACCAACCAACCCAACCGCCCTGTGGCTGACCACTTTAGCTCCCCCTCCCACTCCACCAAGGACATGCAGGTCCTTGGCCTCCTCCATCGCCAGACC
The DNA here is from genome assembly GCF_020745735.1 of Hemiscyllium ocellatum. Taxonomy (NCBI): domain Eukaryota; kingdom Metazoa; phylum Chordata; class Chondrichthyes; order Orectolobiformes; family Hemiscylliidae; genus Hemiscyllium; species Hemiscyllium ocellatum. Next base: position 52,598,366 of record NC_083402.1, read on the forward strand.
CTGACCGCACTCCTCCTGGAGGAAGAGCGCCTCATCTTCTACTTAGGAGCTCTCCAACCACACGGGATGAATGTAGATTTTTCCAGCTTCCTCATTTCCCCTCCCCTCACCTTATCTCAGTCCCAACCCCCGGATTCAGCACCACCTTCTTGACCTGCAATCTTCTTCCCGACCTCTCTGACCTATCACCCTCACCCACTTCCATCTATCTCATTCCTAGCGCCCCTCCTCCAAATTCCCTGCTCCCTACCTTTTATCTCAGCCCGCTTGGCACACCAGCCTCATTCCTGAAGAAGGGCTTATGCCCGAAACGTCGATTCCCTTGCTCCTCGGATGCTGCCTGGCCTGCTGTGTTTTTCTAGCACCACATTTTTCAACTCTGGTCTCTAGCATTTGCAATCCTCACTTTCTCCTCCGGAGTTTCCAAACAGCTAACCATCCTAAATTGTGTGAACTGTTCTAGATATCTCCTGGACATAGCTGGTAGCAACCCGGGGAAAGAAAAAATCCCTGTTATTACAACTTGATGGCAAGGGCAAGTAATATAATTGCGCTCTCAGCAGTGGGTATGCTTCCTGACATACCACCACAAACCAGCCATCTCTCAACTGTAGGTAATCTAATTGTAGGCAGTCGATTTTAAGCAAGGCAGATGGAAAAATGTGTCCAGACGTGAAGCTGCAGAAGTGGGAGAATTCGGGGTACAGACGAGAGAGAGAGCACGCGGGGGCTGCAATAATGTTAAAACAAAAAGGATCTGAAAGGGAGTTTGGCTCATGGTACAAGAGCATAACAACTTAATTTTCTATATGGCAGATACACGAGTCTATCTCACTAAAGATAGCAGTTACTGGCAAAAACATTGAATTACTCAAAAACTTTCAGCAAATGCATCAGGTTGCATTTGGTGGCCAATGCTGAATTGATAGCACACACTTTTGAACTGAAACAAAACACAGTCTTAGCAATATTTGTTGAATGGATTTCACATTTCGTTCTGTCGCTGGCAACAGAAGGACTACAACAGTGAGATCATCAAACAGAACAAGCTGCCAATCGTGCTGGAGAACGGTAACAGAAAACAGATGAAAATACAAAACAGAAGCAGAAATAAATCTTTCCCTTGAGATCCCTCAAGCCTGCTCTACCATTCAAGAAGATTATGGCTAATCTGTTTGCCTTTCAAATTCTGCAGTCCCAGCTACTCCCTGTGATTCCTCTGCCTAATAAGAATCTGTCTATCTCTCCCTTAAAATTGTTTAAAGACACCACTGTCTTCTGAGTCACTCAACTTGCTCAGGGAAAAGATTTTACCACTTCCCTGTCCTAAAAGTGTGACCCTTAAATTTTTAAACAGGTCCCCCCTAGTTCTAGACCAACTATAGATTATCATCTGCTTTCTAAATTTGTCCATACACATGAATTTAAGATAAAAGTTGAAATACTATAATAATCAAAAGCCTGTGTAATGTTTTTGAGCATAATAGCGAAATTTGTAATTCCATAAACACTTTTTTCCTAATTTGTTACACAGTTAAACATCTATTCAATAAATTCCAACTCTGAATTACACGGACTGTCACATTAAGGTTTAAAATTACAAGTAATTTGCAGTCATGTGAATTCTCAGTCTCGACTTGGGCAGATGACACAACGCACCCTGTGGGAGAAATAATTTAGTGACAGCAGCTTCTGAATTCCCCTGTTTAATTGTGAATGTCAGAAGTTATTGTCATTTTCACAGAGTTAAAAATTACACAATATCAGGTTATAGACCAACTAGTTAGTACTTCCAAATAAACCTGTTGAACTATAACCTGGTGTTGGATGACTATTAACTTTGTCCACCTGGGTCCAACACCGGCACCTCCACATAACAGTTTCACAGAGGAACGAGGGGATTGTTACAACTGCTGGTGAGCACAGTGTACTTGTAATATTTGCAAAATGTGGAGTGGCAATAAAATGATTAAACCGCATGGAATTCCTGCTGGAATTCTCAGCCTGAGTAGGTGACAAGAGAATGTAGCCAGAACCTTTCTCATGTGACAAATTTGAGCTGGTCTAATTGGTTGTAAACAAGATCACAAGAATCTGTTTCATATTTATAGAGTCCTAAGAGTCATACAGCATGGAATCAGACCCTTTGCCCAGGAGAAGGCTGTGGAAGAGAGTGAGATTTATGTGGAGCATGTTAATATGCTAGGACATTTTGTGATCAAGAAAGAAGGGGTGTTGGGACTCTTGAAGAGCATTAAGGTGGATAGGTCGCCAAGGCCTGATGGTATCTATCCCAGGTTGAGAGAGGCAAGAGAGAAGATTGCTAGGGACTTGATCAAGATCTTTCTATCCTCGTTAGCCACTGGAGGTGTCCCGGAGGATTCATTAGTCACTAATGGTGTTCCTTCGTTCAAGAAGGGGAACAGGGGTAATTAGAAGAAACTATAGACTGGTGAGTCTCATAGTGGTTGGGAAGCTATTGGAAAGAACTCTCAGGGATAAGATTTATGCACATTTGGAAAAGCATAGCCTAATTAGTAACAGTCAGCACAGCTTTGTACAGGGTCATGTCTTGCTGACTTGATTGAATTTCCTGGAGGTGACAAAGGTGATCAAATGAGGGTATTGTAGAAGATGATGTCTACATGGATTTTAGAAAGGCTTTTGATGAATCCCTCACGGTAGGCATATCCAGAAAACTAAGATGCAGGAGGTCCATGGTGATTTGGCTGCATTCAGAAAGCAGAGGATAGTGGTGGAAGATTGTTATTCTGGTTGGAAGTTTGTGACTAGTGGTGTTCCACAGGGATCTGTGTTGGGATTTCTGCTGTTTGTGATATATATGAATGTCTTGGATGTAATTGTAGATGGGTGAGCTAGTAAGTTTGCAGACAATATAAAGGTGAGTGGGATTTTGGATAGTATAGAAGGTTGTCAAAGGGTACCTTTGATATCTGGCATTGATATACTTACATATGTTGCCAATATGGGTGAGAATTGGCAGATAGTGCTACATGTAGGGATATCAAATGTTAAGGAAAACTATACAGTTAATGGCAGGACACTGAACAGCAATAAGGTGCAGAGGAATGTTGGGCTTCATGCCCAAAGCTCTCTGAAAGGTGACCCCTCAAGTGTAATGGCATGCTTGTCTTTATTGGCCAGGGAACTGAATACAAAAGTCAGGATATCATGTTACAGTTTTTAAGACTTTGATTAAGCCACACTTAGTATTGCATTCAATTCTGGTTATCATTACAGGAAGGATGAGGAGGTTTTGGAGAGGGTGCAGAAGACCTTTACAAGGCTGCTGCCTTGGATTAGAGGGTGTCAGCTTGAAGGAGAGGCGAGAAAAACTCTTTTTTTCTCTCTGGAGTGGAGGGTGAGGGGAGAAATTATAGAAATCTATAAAATTATGAGATGCACAGAAAGGGTTGATAGTCAGAATCCTTTTCTTCAGAGTTGAAACAACTAAAGCTAGGAGGTATGCATTTAAGATGAAAGGGGCAAGTCTCAAAGGAGATGTGAGGGACAATTATTTTACAGAATGGTTGGAGCCTCCACCATGTGTGACCAGGCGTGGCAGTGGAGACAGACATGATAGCCATTTCAGGGACTTTTAGATAAGCACATGGATAGGCAAAGAATTGAGGGATATGGACGAAGAGCATAGTTTTATTTGGCATCATGTTTGGCACAACATCATGTGCCAAAGGGTCCATCCCTGTGCTGAACAGTTCAATGTTCTCTATACAGTGTCCATTTCTGGTCATCATGTATTAGGAAGGATATTATTAAACTAAAGAGGAATCAGAAGAGATTTACTGGATATGGAAGGTTTGAGCTATAACAAAAGGCTGGATAAGCTGGGACTTCTTTCACTGGAGCATGGGAGGTTGAGAGGTGACCTTATTGTGTTTTACAAAATCATGAAGGGCATAGATAGGGTTAATTTTAGGCTTGGAGATTAAGACGGGGGGCAATATTTTTAAGATGAGAGATTTATAAAACGCTTGAGGGGCAATTGTTTTACACAGAAGGTGGATCATGCATGGAATGAACTTCCTGAAGGAGTGGTGGATGTGGGCACAGTTAGATAATTATATGAATAGGAAAGACTTGGAGGGATATGGGCCATGGTCAAACTGGTAGGACTAGTTTAGTTTTGGATTATGTTCAGCATGAATTGGTTGGACTGAAAGGACTGTTTCAGTGCTGTAATACTCTATAACTTAAGACCATAAGACATAGGAGTGGAAGGCCATTCGGCCCATCGAGTCCACTCCACCAATCATTGCTGATGGGCATTTCAATTCCACTTACCCGCATTCTCCCGGTAGCCCTTAATTCCTTGTGACATCAAGAATTTATCAATCTCTACCTTGAAGGCATTTAGCATCCCGGCCTCCACTGCACTCTGCGGCAATGAATTCCACAGGCCCACCACTCTCTGGCTGAAGAAATATCTCCGCATTTCTGTTCTGAATTGACCCCCTCTAATTCTAAGGCTGTGTCCACGGGTCCTAGTCTCCTCGCTTAACGGAAACAATTTCCTAGCATCCACCCTTTCCAAGCCATGTATTATCTTGTAAGTTTCTGTTAGGTCGCCCCTTAATCTTCTAAACTCCAATGAATGCAATCCCAGGATCCTTTGGAGTTTAGAAGATTAAGGGGAGATCTAATAGAAACTTACAAGATAGTACATGGCTTGGGAAGGGTGGATGCTAGGAAATTGTTTCTGTTCACTGTCCACTATACCATCAATTTTGGTGTTATCTGCAAACTTACTAACCATGCCTCCTACATTTTCATCTAAGTTACTTATATAAATGACAAACAAATGTGGACCCAGCACCTGAGCAACACTGCTGGTCACAGGCCTCCAATCCAAAAAACCACTCTTCACTACCACCTTGTCTCCTCCCATAAAGCCAACTTTGTATCCAGTTACAGGTTTGCAAAGTAAATGTTCAGTAAAAGTGAATAAAATCGTGGATACTGGACATCAGAAATAAAAATACAAAATGCTGAGAACACAGAATATTTGTAACATTATTAAAATAGTCAGAATTTTCAGCACTTCTGAAAGCCTATTAAGATTTGTATATTTATGTATATACATTTCCCAGACTCGTCACCAGCCCTGTTGGAGGATCTACAGCAATCTCCCAAAAAGGAGGTATTTTTGATGACAGATGTTCACAAACTCTTTACAATGCGAGACCACACTCACCTACGCCGATCAGCAGGTACTTGTGCTTGAAGTATCTGATCTGCTGAGTGTAGTGTCGAGTGGTATTCGAATTGGAACCAGACCTGTGCGTCTCAGTCCAGTGAACATACGCCTGTCCTTTGGCGTGGATTTTAAGAGCTTTCACCTCGATCTCAGCGTTGACCTCGACAATGATCCGCCCAGAGACCCATTCCCCGCAGCTGTAGGTCGGGATGTTGTTGTCCACGGCGCGGTCGTAGAGTATTGTAAAACTCGTCACTTTCCCCATTGCTGCGGGCCCCGAGGTGGAGAGATTTTAAAGTGAGACCATTCCCCTGCCAATTGGGTGCGGTCTGAAGCGGGATTGGGAATGTCCCTTCTTGTACCGATCGGTAAACACACCGCACTTCCCTGTTCAGTGTTTTATATAATGAGCAGCCCCACAGTGCCAGGGCTGTGAGCTCAGTCTGCTTCCGCCTTTTTGGCATGACAGCTGTTGTGTGGTTTCAAATACACACGCACTTACTCTCAATTCAGTCCAGATTCACTAACAGGACATGGGTATATATTCATGCTCTTCAGTTTTACGACGGCCTTCCTTACTTTTTGCGGTAGATACTGGGGGGGGCGGTGATATTACATTGTTTGTTTCCCATGTAATTGTGAATTTGTTCTGTTTTAAGTGAGAGCCAATGCTTTTCCTGCATGCATCATATATTAACATGGTAATTCTAGTTAAATGCAGCCTGCATGTCCTAAAAAGATTAAAAACAGTAACGAGTGAACTGAAAAAATAAACAACGGCACTGGAGAAACTCAGCTTGTGTAGCAGCATCTGTGGAGAGAGAAACAATTAACATTGTTGACCCTGGTATCCCTGATTTGATTTGATTAAATTTATTACTGTCACGTGTACCAAGGTTGAGTGAACAGTGTTGTTGCCTGTGTCTCACACCTACACACACACAACATGGGTTTTGAGGATAATATAAGCACGCGGGTCGTGTGGGGGTTTTGGAGAGAAAAAAATAAATGAAAGTGTTGTTTTATGTGTGTTATAGGCAAATCGTACTCCAGTGCATCAGGGTAACAGACAATGTTACAGCTGCCAATAAAATGCAGAGACATCAACATTAACATTAGGGAGGTCCATTCAAAAGTCTGATAACAGTGAGGAAGGTGCTGTTCTCGAATCTGTTTGTACATGTATACAAACTTTTATATCTTCTGCCTGATGGAAGGTGTTGGAAGAGAATATAACAAGGGTGGAAGAGCCTTTGATTATGTTGGTGGTTTTCCTGAGACAGTGGGAAGTATAGATGAAGATGGTGGAAGGAAGGCTGGTTTGCATGATGGACTGGGCTGTGTTCACAATTCTCTATAGTTTCCTTCAGGCTTGGGAAGAGCAGCTGCCGTACCACACTGTGATGCATCCAGATAGGATGCGTTTGAGAGTGCATCTATAAATATTTGTAAGAGCTTTATGGATATGCCAAAGTTCCTTAGACTCCTGAAGAACTACAGGCATTGCTATTCTTTCTTGAGTAGTGTCAACATGGGTGAATCATACAGATTGTTGGTGATCATCACTCCTAGGAACTTGATGCTTTTGTCAATCTCCAGCTCAGCACCATTGATGGGGTTGTGTTCTCTCCACTCCACTTCCTTAAGTCAATTACCACCTCCTTCATTTTGCTGACATTGATAGAAAGATTATAGTCCTTACACCATACCATTAAGCACTCAATCTCTTTTCTGTATTCTACCTCATTGTTTGAGATCCGACCTATAACAGCAGTGTTGTCAGCACTTGTAAATGGAGTTGGTGTGGAATTTGTCATGAGTGTATAAAAAGTAGAGTAGGGGACTGAGTACACAGCCTTGTGGGGCACTGCTGATGAAGATTGCCATGGAGGAAATCTATTCTGACTGCAGTAAATTTGGAGTTGGAGATGAGCTTGTTTGGAATTATGGTGTTGAAGGCAGAGCTGTAGTCAATAAGGAGGACCCTGATAAATGTATCCTTGTTATCCAGACTTTCCAGGAATGACTGTAGGGCCAGGGAGATGGCATTGCCATGGACCTATTATGTCGGTAGGAACATATCATGCTTCTTTGGAACTGAAGAGGACTGGAAAATTATGGTTTTTATACCATTGACAAAGTGAGTAGAACAAATGTTAATGGTGCTCAGAGCATAAGACAAAGGAAATGCTAAATGTGCAAAGTACGGAATAGGTTGGCCTTGTTGACATCATCTACGCTACCACACAAAAAAACATAAGGACCTCTGTAGGTCTGTCACATACAATTGCCTGCAAGAGTCCATTCATCATGCTGGCAGCATTGGGATTTAAACCCACATCTTGACAGAGACTGGAGCTTAAACCAAGTGCCTTAGACCATCCAGCTACACTACCTGATGAAGGGCTTTTGCCTGAAATGTTGATTTTCCTGCTTCTTGGATGCTGCCTGACCTGCTGTGCTTTTCCAGCACCACTCTAATCTAAACACTTGTTGACATCATACTCATGTAGGGGTTAGGAGGGGCTTTAATCAAAATGAAATACAACGTTTATGTTTTGATGTGATGAGCCTGAAGTCTATAAATTGCTTAGGCCAACAACAAGATGCTGTTTCTTCAGCTTGCATTGGAATTTTGTGTAACAATGCAGCAGGTCTAAGATGGGCAGTTTTGCACATAGTAAAGGGAAGTGCATTGAGACTCTGCTACATTGCTATTAAGCTGTACTTGCAAAGGAATACCCTACTAACTGATACTAGTTTGGGTTTTGCCAGGACCACTTGGTGCCTGACATTTTTACAATCTTGGACCAAACCTAAATGTGGATAAAACAACTGAATCCAGAGGTGAAGTGATAGTGATACCGACATAGGATTCAACAGAGTATGTCATTAAGGAGCCTTAGCAAAACTGGAGACATCAGAAATCAGAAGAATACTGCTGGCAGGTGGGACTAGATTGGGTTGGGATATCTGTTCGGCATGGACGGGTTGGACAGAAGGGTCAGTTTCCATGCTGTACATCTCTATGACTCTAATTGGTTGGAGTTATATTCAGCACAAAGGAAGATGGTTGTTGTTGTTGTTGGAAGTCAATCTTTTCAGCTCCAAGACATCTCTTCAGTAGTTGCTCAGGGTAGTGGCCTCGACCCAACCATCTTCATTTGCTTCATCGATGATCTTTCTGTGTCATAAGGTGATGTTTACTGATGATTGCACAATGTTCAGCACCATTCGTAACTTCTCAGATACCGAAGCAGTCATAACCAAATGCATCAGGACATAGACAATATTCAGAATTGGGTTGATAAGTGCCAAGTAACATTGATGTCGTACAAGTGCCAGTTAATGACCATCTCAAGTAAGAGAGAATCTAACAATCGCCCCTTGATATTCAATAGCATTACATTGTTGAATCACTCATTAACAACATTCTGGTGTTTACCATTGGTCAGAAACTGAACTGAATTATGGCTATCAGACTAGTCAGATGCTAGAGTTTCTGTAGTGTGTAACTCACCTACATCATGGCCATACTTCATAACTCTGACGTACTACAGGCATTTTTAACTTGTAATTCCAAAATATATTTTTTAGAGAGGGTTGATACAGTCATAAGTGTAAATTAAGTGGTTATTTGAAGAACGTCCGTAGACTATCAGACCTAACGATGCAAAGGGAATTTCAAACAACAGCCCTTCAAAGAAGGAAAAAGGCATGTCGATACAAAGGACTTGGAATCTAAAAGTAGTGAAGCCTTTCTAAAATTGTGCGAGACCTTAGTGAGATGGCAATGTGCTATTATATATGATTTTGGCCTAAGAAAGGAGATAGATGCCTTCAAGTTCAAGTCAAATTTACATGACTCAATTGTTGTTTTGTAAGGATATTCCTTTGAGGAGAAATTGTATGGACAATGTCTGTATTCCATAGCATCAAGAAGTATGGTAGGTGATCTCATTGAAATATGTAAAATTCTTAATGGGTATGATGGGGTTTATGCTGAAAGTAAGCACTTGTCCTCTCTGAGGAATCTAGATCCAGAGCTCACAGTATACACAGGGCTTTTGACTGGTATGGAACTGGCATTAGTACTAGGGACAGAGGAGCTGTTCTTTTATGATGGACTTCACTTAAATTAGACTGGAACCAATGTACTGACGACTCCTACAACTAGGGCTGTGGATAATGCTTTAAACTCAAAAAGATACATGAAGGTTCGAGTGAGGAGAAATTTATAACTCTAAAGAGCAAAGCCAAGGTTACAGAAAGGTGTAGCTTTTGGTTAAATGTTTTAGTTCGTGACCTTTGGAAGTCAACATCTTTCTAGTTAGTAAAATGTAGTCGATGTTGAATATAGGAAAAAGACTAGCCAATTTGACATATCTAGTTCCCACAAACAACAAAGTGATAATGATCACCTGATAAAGGAGCAGCGCTCCAAAAGCTAGTGCTTCAAATTAAACCAGTGGGACTATAACATAGTATTGTATGATTTTTAACAATGGTCAGATAATTTGCTTTGTAATCTGGATTGATAGATCCAAAATGATGGGAGCATGTGGTTTTGGAACATTAGACTATGCCCTCAGATTATGTGGGAAACTATCACAAAGCTACTTCTGCCAAACTCATGGCATTCTCTTGAATCCATTTACATAGATTATCTTTCTCTGAATTTACCTCATGCTTGTTTATTATTTTTCTCTTCTCCCAGGAATTAGTGGAGGGAATTTAAGGCACCCTATTGCTCAGTTACATCCTGACTGTTTGATATAGGCTCAGTGAGCAAGCTGTTTTTTTTACCATCTGCTTGTATGCTCACAACATGCTTTCAGACTAATTGTTAAAAGCAGAGCACATTGATTACTTAAATAAAAAATGATGTGCTAGAAAAACTCTTAATATTTGTGAAGACAGAAAGGGAGTTAACATTTTGGGCTGCACAATACTTTTTAGAATTGGTAGGGGATGAAAACTAGGTGGGTTATGTCCTGTTGAAAGGGGAGGAGGGGTGTAGAATAAAAGGAGAGGTGAAAGATGTTTTGAAGGGAAAAACAAACAGATTAAATGTCATGGATATAAGGCAAAGGGACTTGATATAGTAAAGAAATAAATGCTTTGTCTGGAGTAGGTTTTGATGGAAGAGTAATGGATAGTTTTGCATGAAAACAAAAACATGAAAGGAAGGCTCTTCACTCTTGACTGCAAAAGTTGTCATTGCAAAACTAGCTGAACTGGTTATTACTATGTTCATGTGATGTGGAATGCAAATTAATCTCATGAGAATAGTAAATTTGTGGATGACACCAAAGTTGGTGGTCTGGCGGACAGTGAACAAGGTTATCTAAGATTACAAAGAGATCTTGATCATTTGGGTCAATGTGCTGAGGAGTGGCTGATTGAATTTACTTTGGATAAATGCGAGATATTGCATTTTGGTAAAGCACACAAGGGCAGGACTTATACAATTAAAGGTAGACCCTTGGGCAGTATTGTAGAACCGAGAGACACATGAGGGTCCAGATACTAATTCTTTGAAGTTTACATCACACGTAGACAGGATTGTCAAGAAGGTGTTGAGCACGATTGCTTTCATTGCTCAGATCCTTGAGTATAGGAATTGGAATGTCATGTTGAGGTTGTACAGGATGTTGGTGAGACCTCTTCTGGAGTTCTGTGTTCAGATTTGGTCGCCCTGTTATAGGAAGGTTACCATTAAGCTGGAGCTGCATCAGAAAAGATTTATCAGGATGTTACAAAAACAGAAAAGCTCAGCAGGTCTAGCAGCATCTGTGAAAAGAAATCAGAGTGACATTCCTTTTTGTCCAGAGTAGATTTTGCTGGCAGAGTAATGGGTAACTTTGTATGAAAACAAAAACATGAAAGGAAGCTACAGGTTGGCCCTTCACTCTTTACTTGACTACAAAATTTGTCATTGGAAACTAGCTGAACTGGTTATTGCTATGTTTGTGTGATGTGGAATGCAAATTAATCTCATGAGATTATAGAAGGCATGGTTGGTAAATTTGCAGATAACACCAATATTGATGGTGTAGTGGACAGTGAAGAAGGTTATCTAAGATTACAAAGAGATCTTGATCAATTGGGTAAATGTGCTGAGGAGTGGCAGATGGAATTTACATTGGATAAATGCGAGACATTGCATTTTGGTAAAACAGAGACAGGACTTATATAATTAAAGGTAAACCCTTGAGAAATGTTGTAGACAGAGAGAGATAGAGGTCCAGGTACATAATTCTTTGAAGTTTACATCACACGTAGACAGGATGGTTAAGAAGTATTTAGCACAGTTGCCTTCATTGCTCAGATCTTTGGGTTTAGGAGTTGGGATGTCATCTTGAGGTTGTACAGGATGTTGGTGAGACTTCTTCTGGAGTTCTGTGATCAGTTCTGGTTGCCCTGCTACAGGAAGGTTATTATTAAACTGGAAAGGCTTCAGAAAAGATTTCAGAAAGAGAAATCAGGGTGACCCTTCCTCAGAACATACCAAAACATTAACTCTGATTTCTCTTCACAGTTGCTGCCAGACCTGTTGAGCTTTTCCAGCGACTTCTGTTTTGTTTCTGATTTAGAACGTCCGCAGTTCTTTCCGCAGGTTTTTATGAGGATGTTGCCAGGATTGGAGGGCTTGAGTTAAAGGAGAGGTTGGAATCTTTTCAGTGGAGTGTAGGAGAGGTGAAATTATAGAGCTTTATAAAATCACAAAGGGCAAAGGTAAGGTGAATGGCAAAGGTCTTTTCCTTAGGTTGGGGCAGTTCAAGACTAGGAGGCATATTTTTAAGGTGGGAGGAGAAAGCTTTAAAAAGGACATGAGGAGCAATTTTTTTCTTTACACAGTGTGGTTTGTGTGTGGAATGAATTTCCAGAGGAAGTGATGGATATGCTTACAGTTATAACACTTAAAAGTCATTTGGATAAGAACATGAATAAGAGGTGTTTGGAAGGATATGGACCAAGCACAGGCAGGTGAGACTAATTTAATTAGGGATTATGGTATTATGGTCAGCACATACTGGTTGGAATGAAGGGTCTGTTTCTGTGCTGTTTGACTCTACTTCTATATTCGATTCAGATTGAGGAACTATTTATTTTCAAAGGAGACTAGGGAGGAAATTACAGAGGTGTTTGAACTGGTTTAAAAAGATTTCAAATGGAATACTGCCAGAGGATTAGCAAACAAGTTCAATACGTTTTTAAAAAGTGAGGTAGATCTAATCCAGAGATCTGTACAAGTGCTGTTGAGGCATGAGTTCAAATTCCAAGACAGCACGTGAAGGAATTTTAATTCAAAGAACTAAGGAAGTCTGGAATGCAAAGCTAATTCCAATAATAATGACCTCAAAACCACTGGATTGTTATAAAAACTCATCTGGATCAATAATGTCTTTGATCATCAGAGAACTTTCTACACGTTGCACCCGACCCATAGCAATGTGGTTAACTATGGATGAGTTAGCTTTGCTCCAGGATATAGTTGCAGGAGTTTTTCAGGGTAGTGTCCTAGACCCAACCATCTTCAGCTGCTTCATCAATAGCATTTCTTCCACCATAAAGTCAGAATTAGAGATGTTAGCTGATGATTGCACAACATTGGGCATCATGTGCAAGTCCTCAGATACTGAAGCAGTAGATGTTCAAATGTGGCAAGATCGAGACAACTAATATTCATGTTACGCAAGAGCAATGAAAAAAACATCTCCAACAAGAGAGAAGAGAACCATCATTCCTTGGCATTCATGGTGTGATCTTCAGTGAATCCCTCATTATCAATGGTTGCCATTGACCAGAAACTGAACTGGACTAGTCATAAATACTGTGGCTACAAGAGCAGGATAGAGATTAGGAATGTTTCAGTGGGTAACTCACCTTCTGGCTCCCCAAAGCTGGTCCACCATCGACATTCCATGTGATGGAATTCTCCTGATTTGCCTGGATGGGTGCAACAATACAAAAGAAACTTGACACCATCAAGGACAAATCGGTCTTCTTCATTGCCACCACATCTACCAGCATTCACCCCCCTCCACCACTAATGCTCAATAGTAGAGTAGTAGCAGTGTGTGCAAACTACAAGTTGCACTATAGAAATTCCCCAAGACTCCTTGGGCAGCATTCTCCAAACCCACAACTGTTTCCACCTGAAAGGACAAGGGCAACAGATGTATGGGAAGACCACAAATGCCAAGTTCCCTTCCAACCCATTCACAATCCTCCCTTGGAAATATATCATAGTTCCCCCACTGTCACTGGGTCAAAAACTTGGACAACATTGTGAGTATATCTACAGAAAATGGACCACAACTGTTCAAGAAGGTAGCTCACCACTGCTTTTTCAAGACTAATTGAGGATAGCAATAAATGCTGGCCCAATAGTCTGAACTGACAATTACGACCACTAACTGCACCTAATTCCAATTTCCTGTACTTGCCTCACATCTCTGAATATTGTGATATCTCAAGTGCTCATCCAAATTTTTTTTAATGGTTGTAAGGTTTCCAGCTTCCACTAACCACCCAGGCAGTGCAATCCAGATTCACACTATTCTCTAAGTGAAAAAAAAAGTTCTTTCTTAAATTCCCCCGAATCTGCTGCTCCTTATCCTAAAAATATGTCCCGTCATGATTGACCCCTCAGCCAATGGGTCTCATGGCCCTCATTTTCCAGTAACTACATCAATCTAGCCAATCATGTGACCATTTGGCTGTCTTATGGGCAGGTTGGGGGCTGGACAGGCATATACATTTGCAATACACTGCCCCAACCATTGCTCTTCAGGGACAAAAGCATGGCAACAGGAGCAGGGGGAACCTGGCCTGTGTTCCAGTTGTTCCCACCTGACAATGAGATAGGGTGGTGCTTGGAGGCATCCAGCTGGAGGAAAACCACACACAGGCCCCTCAGAGGTCACCATTCACAATCCTCCAGAGATGACCTTACCTTCCACCTCCACTCTGCCTGTTCCCCTGTGTGAACCTTGGAAGTAGTAGCGAAGAGAGTCCACTTGCCTCTGGCAAGAAAACCCTCAGCATGTCTGGACTATTCAAACATAAATGCCCCAGAACCATCCAACCAAACCTCCAGAGCTTAAGGGCTCCACTGCTGAGCTGGCTCCCTCCACTCCCAGCTGCAGAACTAAAGAAAACACAGAGAAATGGTGGGAGAGAGAGAAAGAAGAAAACCTGTTGAGGGCACTTCACTGGAGAAAATGCACCAAACTTGAATTTGCACTTCTGTACATAATTTACTACCTTGCCTTGACAAGTTTGTGTTTTGTGACTCAATGCAAACAGTACGCACATGTGCCAACATGATGCTGACATTCATACCCACACAGGCTGTGCCATATACCAATGTCTGTGTTGAGAGCCTGCTGCAGCATGTGAAAGCAAGATGAATAATGTGTATATTGGGCAAAGGGTTCTGCTGACACCATTGCCCCTTGTCCTACCATATCCTTATTCTGTTCTTCTCAAACTAAATGTCTTTCACATTTAATGTGAATGAGGTGATCAGCAATGTCAGACACAGAACAAACAAGTAGCAAATGCATTACGATGGCCAGGGATTAAGGATCCCCCACATCTAGGTCTATTCAGTGAATGGGTCTGTGTGTAATAGTTCCCTTTACGGTGCTTTACATCAGTGTGTCCTGCAGTCCCCTCCCTTGCAGGTCGTCATTACTTCTCTCTGGGTATGATCGCCACCATTTTCTTTCCCATTGAGTAGTTTTGATGTTCAGCACAATGGTCGGTGATTGTCAGTGCTCTTTGGTCAGTGGATTTCATCTTTCCTATCCAAGTGTCAGTGAGGCTGCAAGGGATTTCAGATCACCTTCCTGATAGCTCTTGCAATGAACCCCATAAGCTTTATACGTTCCCAGGCTCCCACTTGACCCACCTCCATGAGTCTTGGATGAACTCAGATTTCTCCAGTTTCCTCATTTCCCCTCCCCCCACCTTGTCTCAGTCGATTCCCTTGAACTCAGCATCACCCTCCTAACCTGCAATCCTCTTCCTGACCTCTCCGCCCCCACCCCACTCCGGCTTATCACCCGCACCTTGACCTCCTTCCACCTATCACATCTCCATCGCCCCTCCCCCAAGTCCCTCCTCCCTACCTTTTATCTTAGCCTGCCTGGCACCCTCTCCTCATTCCTGATGAAAGGCTCTGGCCCGAAACGTCGAATTTCCTGTTCCTTGGATGCTGCCTGACCTGCAACACATTTTCAGCTCTGATCTCCAGCATCTGCAGACCTCACTTTTTACTCTTCAATCATCCACCTTTGTCCCCACCCCTTGGCATGTGAACTGACCATGTCAGGTGCGGTCGTATACTTTGTCTTCTCATTGAAGTCAGGATGCTACTGACTATGGATGAATCTCCTCCTTCAGTGCTGCATTCCCATCTTACAAATATGGTTCTCTCCATTCACAATTGCTGGTCACCTTCTCTCCAGATTGAAGTCCCAATCCCAAAGGATGAGTTGCCAAGTATGCTGTGGTATTTTCCCTCCTTGACTCTCCCTTCAAACCCCTTTCCCTTTACTTTGTCTGGATGGACCTGACAGACTGACAGTGCTGCACAGCCTCATATGAGAAATGCCAAGAGACCTGACTTCATCCTTGATAGGTAAGAAACTAAAAAGGTAGAGGAGTAAATGGACTAAGAATATATTTATATACTTAAGGAATATTATCAAGTGAGACGGCCATGAAGTGTGCAAATAAATCACTAGTGTTAATTTCTAAAGGAATGGAACTCAAAAGTTACACATAGTGTCAGTTTATCACACATGGAATATTAACATTCTGGACTTCGTACAAAAGAAAATAATATTAAAGCATTATGGAGAGTGCAAAAATTATTACAATTTTCTTGATTTGAGTGGATGCAAATATTGGAAACGAATGATTTAAAAGTATTTTCTATCATGAAATGAAGACTAACAGGAGACCAGATAGAGCTTATGAATAGGCTGGATGTGAAGAAATTGTTTCCTTTCATTGTTGAGTGCCGAACAAGGGAAAACAATTGTACGACAGCTAGAAACAAATCAAATAAAGAGGCTAATGCATAGAATAATCAATTCAAATCGGGGAAAGTGGTGAAAGGTCATTAAAATGAAAGGAACTTTGTCTGGGCTATAAAAATACTGGTATAAACCAGTTGTGTAAAATGTCTTGTTATACGCATTGTACTAGAGTGTGAAATCTATATGATTCTGTGAATCTTATGATTATGAATTATCAAAATCAAACAAAAAGTTTGAGTTGTCTTCATTTGTTCACAATCCCTTATGTTGTGAATGATATTTCATTGTGGGTGGCTGGGTGAAAGTAAAACCTCAATATTGGCTAACGATTGCTGATGGTTTATTATCGCTATCTTTGTCTCCGACTGTAAGTGCTTCAGTTGTTGGTTACTAGAACAGATGGCTGATTGTTGGCTCAAGTAGCTGCCTTTTCTTTCCATTTCTCTCTCCCTCTATTCTCTCTCAGTCATTGTTCGTGTTTTTTTGAACATCTTCGCACCATCTTTGATTTTCCACATCTTGATGTTGATAGAGGCTTTGAAGTAGTTTGGTCCCAGTGTGTACAGGTTTCTAGGCATAGCTGAGCCATTTAATGTATTTAGAATTGCATTTTACACTTTGTCCATTTATGGCTAGCACACGTGGATCTGTAAAAAGACTGTCGCAAAAGAAGAGCGAAATCCATTGGCTTTGCATCTAGTTCACACATGCTTTCAACGGCTCTTTATTGAAACGTACTGTTCCTTTTGAAGAAAATCACAAAATTAAAGGTTGTTGCTCTAGTCAATTATGCCAAAAACCACCAGAGGATGAGAATGAGCTGACAGACCTATTGGAATTAGCAAGGTCAGTATCGCCTTCAGAGTCCAGACCTATTTAAGCTATTGAAGTCCACTCTGCCAATAATAGCTATTGTACTCCATGTTTGACTCCAGTGAACACGTCTATCACATGGTAAGAAACCATCTGTAAAACAGCCAGAGTTGTGACTTGTCCAAATAATGGTTCTGCTGTGGTGCTAACCTACACTATGCACAATATGCTGCTGCTCCCAAATGTAAAGCTTGTGGTAAAATCTCAACTCCCATTTTGATAGTGTTTGTCAGTTATCAGCAAACTCAGCTGCTCAGGTCAATATGTATGCATACCAAGAACAAAAGAGCAAAACTAATGTGTAAAATTCTAAGGGGAAAATCACCGTTTGAGTTAAATTAAAAACTTAAAGGCAGCACCAAACGTAAAGGAAAAACATATCATTATGCAGAAATAGACACAGGTCAAAGATTGGATAGGAAATTTTAAAAATACAGCAAAGAATAATGAAAGAAAATAATAAAGATTCAACAACGATGAGGGAATAAATGTATCAGATAAAGCTAGCTAGAGTGTAAAGAAATATCTTCAGCAGAATCTTATCAAGAATAATCTCAGTGACATGGGATATAACTAAATTTGTGGCAGAATCGGATGAAAAGTCTAGAGAAGCTGATCATAAAATCATGAACATCTTGCTTCATCTTCTATGCTTTTGACAAGCAGTGCAATTATTTTCTCACAAGGCAATGGCAATGTGCCAGTTAAAGGGGTTATTGCTTGTTAAACACCTTGTTGATGGGCCAACTTGCCTTGTTAATATTCAACGTTTTGCCTTATCAAACATGCCAAACAAGCTAGATATTGAGAAAACATAACATGGACATCAGCGGTAGATGTGAGGTCAAATGCAGGCAGCATTTGACTTTGTAGTTGGGTGAAGTGAATGGGCAATATATGATAAATGGAATATAATGTGAAAAATTGCAAAATTGATCATTTTGGCAGGAAGAGTAAGAAAGAAGCATATTATCTAAATAGTAAGAGATTTCAGAACTCTGAAATACAATGAGATCTGGATCTCATAGTGCATGAATCATCAAGAAGCCCCAGCAAAACTGGAGTCTATGGAAATCAGGAGAAAACCTGTTCAGTGGTTTCTCGTTCTAAATCATATAATGGAAGATGGTTGTAATTATGAAGGGGAATGTTAAATCATATTTTAATTAATTTATAGAGTTATGTGAATAAAGGGAAAGTGGTGAATGCACTGTATGTAGGTTTCCGGAATGGATTAATTGACCTGAATACAAAGATAGTCATCACAATGGCTGGCTGTGGGTGTACACGTGAGTCATGTAATGTCAGTTACTTGCTTCAGACATCCTAAGCTAGAATTGATCTGTGCCTTCCCAGTTGATGTGAATGCATTCTATGCATAATAATGATACTATTGCCATGCAAGTGCGGATTGCCCACTCACTGTAGAGCTGGAGGCTGAGCATCCATATATTACGGGAGTCATGAACGGAGAAGGGCCAGGTTTAATTGCAAGTAACATTGGTCACTGTGTAGTGCAGAGCCAGGGCAGCTCCTATTGCTTGGGAGATCCAGGCAGAATTTAGATTGTGTGGAGTAGAGGTTGTAGCAACACTGAGAACTGACCCACTAATTCACTGAATGCCAAAGGGCTGGTTCAAAGCAGTATTATCAGGTGGGTGTTCTGAGCCTTCATGCTCCTTACAGCACTTAGAGGCAACATTCTTGCGAAATTTGGCCTTTATAGAAAACATTTGATCAGCTGCTACATCAAAAGATATTACAAAAAACAAAAGCTCATTGTGTGGGAGGTAAGATATTGACACAGATAGAAAATTGGCTAGCCAATTGGGTAGACAAGATGTAACAAGTATTGTGCCACAGGGGCATCAACATTTGCAAGTGACTTGAATGAAGCACCAGAGTATTGTTGTTAACTTTGCTGCTGACATAAAGATAGATAGGTAAGCAAGTAGTGAAGAAGAAAAATGGAGTCTCCAAAGGGATATGGATAAGTTAAGTGAATGGGCAAAATATGGTAAATGGAATATAATGTGAGAAATTACAAAATTGATCCTTTTGGCAGGAAGAGTAAGAAAAGCATATTATTTAAATAGTGAGAGAGTTCAGAGCTCTGAAATACATTGGGGTCTGGGTCTCCTAGTGCATGAATCACATAGGAAAGATTGCAGGCACAGCAAATATTTAAGAAAAACAACAAAATGTCACCATTTACAGCAGGGGAAAATTGAATACATAAGTATCAGAGTTAGGCTTCAGTTTTATAGATGCAGGTTCATAGTTCCTTGAAAGTGGCCTCACAGGTAGACAGGGTGGTGAAGAAGGCACTTGACACACTTGCCTTCATAGGTCAGAGCATTGAGTATAGGAGTGAGGACATCATGTGATGAGATCACATCTTGAGCATTGTGTTCAATGTTTGGGTCCTGAATTAAAGAAGAATGGAAATGTATTGAAATCAAGTCAGAGAGGGTTTCATAGAATATTTCCTGGCTTTATGGAAGCTGCAGGGCTTGTTTTATGAGGAAAGCTTGGATAGGCTGGGATTGTATTTGCAGCATTTTATTGAACAAAGTCAGATCCTGGGGGGGTTGTTAATAGGGTGGAGGTGGAGAAGATGTTTCCTCTCATGGGAGAATCTAGAACTAGGGATCTCTGTTTAAAAATAAGGCGTTTCCCGTTCAAGTTAGAGAGGAGGCCAAATTTTCTCCCTTTTGGAACTTCATTCCTAAAAGGGTGGTGAAACAAAATTCTTGAATATTTTGAAGCAGAAATAGGTAGATTCTTGATAAGAAAAGAGTGAAAGGTAATCATGGGCAATGTGGAATATTCAAATCATCGATGATCTTCCTGATGGCAAAATAGACTTGGGGGAGCTGAGTGGCTAACACATGCTCTTAATATAGATGTTCACATGCACGTAGAGATAGATGACCTGAAATATACTTTTGTTTTCTCTTTTGAACACAGTAGCCAAGCATGTGTTTCTTGACTATTGGCTTGGACTTGAAACATTAACTCTGTTTCTCTCTCCATAGTTGCCATAAGATACATTGAGTTCCTCCAACACTTTCTGATTTCATTTCAGGTTTCTTGCACCTGCAGTACTTAGCTTTTATATGGCTGTAATTAAAGTCCTGTTTGGAGATTGTGACATCCCTATCAATTTCCACAGTTGTGCACCTGACCACATTTTCATATGCAGTTCATGTGCACACCAATAAAAGTGCTCAAATTGAGCATGATGTTGTAACATGATGTTCCAATCCTTGTGTGCAATAATCTGACCAATGAAGGCAAACGTGTCAAACACCTTCTTCACCACCTGATCAAATTGCATTGCCACTTTCAAGGAAGTATACACCTGCACCCATTGGTCACTTTGTTCTTTGACATTTCCCAGAGCCCTAACATGAACTCTGTAAGTCCTGCTCTGGTTTGCCTTACCAAAATGCAACACCTCACATTTATCTAAATTCAATTCCATCTGCCACTTCCCTTATGACTTCTATAATTTCTACCACCTTTTGAGGAAGAGTGTTCCAAAACTCCCCACAGAGAAATGATTTTACATCTTATCTGTTTGAAATGAGTGACCTCTGATTTCTAGTAAAAGCAGAATGCTCCAGATGCTGTGTGTCTGAAACAGACACAGCGAATGCAGGGGAATCTCAGCAGTCTGGTAGCATCTGTGCAGACAGAGACAGAGTTAATGCTTCCAGTCTGATACTGGACTCTAAACATTAACTCTATTTCTCACTCTACTGACATGAGGAAACATCCTGTCCAGACCCCTCAGGGATCACAAGTAATCCTGTTCAACAGCCCACATAGAAAACCAACTACTCAAGTAGAGTTTGGATACTCTTAACTCTAAGAGTGAATTCCATGTAGAATATAAGTCTGAAAAACTCAACCTAATGAAATATATTTCCTACCAATAGTCAGTTTTACTAGTTGTGAAAAAAGATTGCTGAACAACCTCCTACCTAAAGTCTAAAAACAATACTGAAGTTGCTAAGACTAGCTGAGACCAAAGCAGCAACAACACAAGATGAAGCGAAGCAAACATGTATGACAGTTATGGAATCTTGAAACTTGGAAGACATGATCAAGAGAGCATCTACAAACAAAATCACTTGCACACTGCAAGGTGTTCATGATGTTTAAAATAAGTTTGCCATTACAACGACATTGGATGTCTTGTTTTGTGGTAGCTATATCATCATTCTGTAGTAACCAAGAGAACATGTTGTGTCTCTTACACATGAATGTCACAAAGAAATATCACTCTTTCGGTCAAGGTGTAATTCTTAGGTGCAAATGTGTTGCTGGTCAAAGCACAGCAGGCCAGGCAGCATCTCAGGAATAGAGAATTCGACGTTTCGAGCATAAGCCCTTCATCAGGAATCCTGATGAATGAAGGGCTTATGCTCGAAACGTCGAATTCTCTATTCCTGAGATGCTGCCTGGCCTGCTGTGCTTTGACCAGCAACACATTTGCAGCTGTGATCTCCAGCATCTGCAGACCTCATTTTTTACTCGTGTAATTCTCAGGAGCTGGCCACATGGTATGGCACAAAATCAATCAGTTACCAGTTTCAAATCTTTGTAATTCTTTCAAGATGCATGAACTATTTCCAAGACTATGGATTGGAAGTGTTACTGATATTGCAGATTTGCACACTAGTGAGTACCCGCTTTTGTCACTGTTCACCATAGCAGATTCCCTGACATTGGAATAGCTGTGCCTACCTCATCAAAAGCAGTTATCCCAAAGCGTGTTTGGAGTTCTGCTTTATTTAACACCCTCAAATGGCAAAAAGTGTCAGTTGGCCTCAATTCAACAGTGAAGAGTTCAGTAACTTGAGTTATCTGGACTCCATTCTTCAAAGAATAATATCCCATTGCCCAACAGCTAATGGAGAAGGTGAGAGATTTTTGCATATTTTAAAATATATATTTATACATACAGCTGGAGCTGAGAACAAATCACAAGAGCAGGAGTTGTACCATTTTCTTCACAATTACTTCTCATGTGAAAGTATTCAGCTGGACTCATTTTTGCACATTCTATTCATGCTTCTCTTCTTGAGCTACCCTGCACAGTTACCTGATAATATTGAAAATTTCCCAGGTATGTCCTCTAGCCAAAACAGGACAAGTCTAACCTGGGAGTTCACTGCCCGATCAATCTATTCTCCATCAGCAAAGTGATGTATGATGTCAGCAATAGTGCTCATAAACAACACTTACTCAGCAATCATTCTTTCATTCATGCTTGTTTTTTTATCCACTGTTAATCATCTCGATACTCCATTACAACCTCAGTCCATGCATGAAAGAGCTGAATTCCTGAGGTCAAGTTGGAGTACCTGCCTTTTGACATCAAGGTAGCATTTGTGTACGTGCTGCAACAAGGAGCCTGAACTAAATGGCAGTCTGTGGGCATCGGGGGAAATCTCTCCACAACATCAATACCTAGAACAAAGGAAAGTGATTGTCTCAGGTCAATTATCTCAAATCGGCACCAGAGGTCGTAGGAGTTCCACATGTTACTGTCATGAGTCCAACCATCTCAGGTGCTTTCACAATGGTGAGTAGCATTCAGAATACCTCTACTATTGATGCTGTGTATGTTCATTGGCAACAAGAATTCAACAATATTCAGGCTTGGATTGATAAACTGTAAGTAAAATTCATGGCATAAATGCCGGACAATGACTACATCCAATAAGACAGAACCTAACTCTCTCTTCTTGACATTCATCTGTATGGGTCATCACCAGAGGAAGAGACAGAGTGCCGCAGGGAGAAAGGAGGGCAGCACCCACCAAACAGGAAACGATGAACCCTCTGAGGGGACTGGTAAAGACCACCCCCCCACCCTGTGAAACCAGGAGATACCCACTGCCTCACAGCTCCAGGCAACTGGGAGCAGCGATCCTCTGACAGCCCCGCTGTCAGATAGAGGACTGGACTGGGCGAATCCTGGTCCCGCCCCGAAGACACCAGAGCGGGGAAATGTCTGCAGCGTGGAGCCGGACAGCTATCTCAGCCCTGCGAGTGTCCAGCAGTTCGCTTACACCACAGGGATGCAGATAGCTACCCCAGAGAGGCAGGACCCACAGCAAATGGACACTGGCAACCTCATAAACTGTTAAAATGGTGATAAAAATTGCCAGTATTGCCATCTCTACATTGGCCTTGCTCGCCAATGTCAAAGCTGCTGTCCTGTTTCTGCAGGAGTGTGGGATACTGCACCTCAGCAGCTACAGGAGATGGTCAAGCTTGTGGGCCTATGGGCCATCAGTTTGGTCGGGGGGGGGGCAACGATAGCCGTGCCTCCAGCCTGGGTATTCTGTTGCGAGGAGGCAACTTCACCATCTCCGAGGTTAAGGAGGTGGTAGGCGGGTGCCTCCTTGTCGCTGATGTCCTGTATAGAAACGCTCCCCTGAGACTAATTAACGTGTATGCCCCAATGGGTAAGAGTGAACAGTTGACCATCCTGCAGCAGCTTCCACTGTTGCTGGCTATGTTCAGGCTGGTCATTCTGGTTGGAGACTTCAACTGCATCATTGCTGCAGATGGACGATCCGGGCGGGGTGGAGTGGGGGGGGGGGTGGTGGGGTGGGGCGGGGGGGGGAGGGGGGAGGATGTGCGGCAGTAAACTGGACGCCATGTCCAGAGTCATGATGGAAATGGTCAAAGATGCCAAGCTGCATGATGTCTTCAGCACCACTGCAGATGGAGTGCAGCATAGATACACCTGGTCACGGGGCAGACAGGTCTATCTGCTCAAGGATAGATTACCTGTTTGTGTCCTGAACGCTCTCGGTCAGATCCACCAACGTCAAGCCAGTGTTCTTCTCTGACACTGCCTCCTGCTGCCCAAATGTCACCTACAAGATAAGCAGCAGGCTGGTAAAGGAACGTGGAAGCCAGACACCAAGCTGTTGACCCCGGGAAACATTGAGGAGCTCAAGAGGGACTACGCAGGTTGGAGAACCCTGAAGCTCCTCTTTGAGTCCCCAGCAGACTGGTGGGAAACAGTAAAAGGGAACATCAAGAGGTTCTTCATCCTTAAAGGTGTTCAGGAGGCGAGAGAGAGGTGTGGAAAACTGTCCCAACTCTAGCAAAGTATGCAGAACCTGCTCCTGCTGCAGACGATGGGGCTCGATGTCACAGAGGACCTCAAGGAGATGAAGGGCCAGCAAGCCTCGCTCTTTGCCTCGGAGGCTTCCAAGATAATCTTCAGGTCCAGGGTCCGCTCGGTGGAGCAGGATGAGACGTGCTCGCGTTTCTTCTTCCAGAAGGTGCACAAAGAGAGCTCCGTGCTCAGCAGCCTGAAGGAAGAAGATGGCTCGATAACGTCATCTCAGGCTGACGTCATGAGGATCAGTAAATCCTTCAATACCAGTCTGTATGACTCGAAGCCAACCGACAGCGCGGCCTCCCAGTCATTCCTGTCCTCTATCACGGAGGTCTTAGACAACAGAACACGGGAGAGGCTAGATCAGCCGCTATCTCTGGACGAGCTGACCAAGACCCTCGAGTCCTTTGAAAAGAATAAAACTCCCAGAAGCGACTGCTTACCGGTTGAGCTCTATTCTTCTCTCTGGGACTTGATTGGCCAGGATCTGCTGGAGGTGTACGTCAGTATGCTTCTGGCAGATATCATAAGTGAATCCATGAGAAAAGGCATCATCACCCTCATCTACAAGTGGAAGGGGGAGAGGGAGGAACTCAGAAATTGGAGACCAATCTCTTTATTAAACGCGAATCACAAAATCTTGTCAAAGGTCATCGCCAACCGGGTCAAGTCTGCTCTGGGATTGGAGATCCACCCTGACCAAACCTGTGCTGTACTGGCCAGGAAGATTGCTGAGAGTCTCGCACTTCTCAGGGATACAATCGCCTATGTGCAGGACAGAGGGTTGGACACCTGCCTGATCAGCCTGGACCAGGAGAAAACCTTTGACAGGATATCACATACGTATATGAGAGATGTTCTCTCCAAAATGGGCTTTGGGGAGGGAATCTGCAATTGGATCAGACTGCTCTACACCAACATTGTCAGTGCAGTCTCAATCAATTGGTGGGAATAAGATAGCTTCCCAATCAGATCTGGAGTCAGGCAGGGCTGCCCTCTCTCTCCTGCCGTGTTTGTGTGCTACATAGAGCCATTTGCTGAGTCCATCAGGAAAGATGTGAGCCTGAGAGGGGTGACAATTCCTGGCAGCGGGGGCCTACAGGATAAGGCCTCCCTGTACATGGATGACGTTGCCGTTTTCTGCTCAGATCCACTGTCCGTGCACAGACTCATGTGCATATGTGACCAGTTCGAACGGGCCTCGGGGGCCAAGGTAACCCGAGACAAGAGCGAGGCCATGATCTTCGGGATCTGGGCTGACCAATCCTTCAACCCCTATACCATCAGGACTCACCACCTGAAGGTGCTGGGTATTTGGTTCAGAAGGGCTGGGGTGTACACTCTCCATCGTGGATAAAAACCTGGTCATCAGGTGTGAGGCACTGTCAGTGTTGTTATATGTGGCACAGGTCTGGCCTACTCCCAGAACCTGGGCTGTCACAGTCACCTGGGCCATCTTCCATTTTATATGGAGATCAAAGATGGACCGGGCTCGAAAGGACTCGATGTATAAAGATCTGGGCAACGGGGGAATAAATACACTCAAATACACCCTCACTCTGTTGGCCACCTTTGTGTGTGGCTGCATCAAGCTGTGAGTGGATCCCCGGTACACAAACACCAAGGGTCACTACATACTGAAGTTCTACCTGTCTCCGGTGTTGCAAAGGATGTGCCTGGCCTCACTGCCGCGGAACGCTCCAAGGAGTTGGACCGTTCCGTATCACCTGTCCTTCATGGAGAAGTTTATGAAGAAAAACACCTTAGACCACAAGTCTATCAGGAAGTAGTCAGCACATAGTGTCCTTGAGACCCTTCGGGAAAAAGAGAGGGCAGATCCTATCGAGCGGTTCACTGAACAGACTGTCAAAGCCATTTGGCAGAATGCCTCATCGCCACAACTTTCTAACAAGCACCAAGACATGGCTTGGCTGGTGGTGAGAAGAGCTCTGCCTGTGAGATCCTTTATGCACGCCCAGACTCTCTGTCACACTGCACGCTGCCCTCGAAGTGGCTGCGGAAGGGGACGAGACTGTCACACACCTCCTTCTGGAATGTGCCTACGCAAAGGAAGTCTGGAGAGGAATGCAGTGGTGTTTGTCGAGGTAAGTCCCGAGCAGCTCCATGACGCGAGACTCCGTGCTGTATAGTCTGTTCCCCAGGACGCACACCGAGACTAACATCAACAGTATCTGGAGGATCATCGACTGAGTCAAAGACGCTCTTTGGTCTGTCCAACACCTGTTGATCTTCAAGCTGAAGGAGTTGACCCCGACTGAGTGTTGCAGACTGGCACATTCCAAGGTCCAGGACTACGTGTTGAGGGACGTGCTGAAGCTTGGGGTAGCTGCTGCCAAGGCGCGGTGGGGAAAGACCACCGTGTAATGTCTGCCTGCCAAAGAAGAACAGGGGGCCCACTCAGTAAGTGAGCTCCGCTGAAGCCTCAGCTATATATATATGGATGGTAAATGAACAGACCTGTATATATGAATGATTAATTCTGATCTCTGTATGTAAAGAAATGGAATGTTTATGTATGTATGTATGGCATGACCAATTGTATAGGTATCAAAATAATTTTATGAATAAAGTATATTTTTGAAATAAAAAAAAGAACCTGATCTGCACAAGTCCATTTAGTCTGCCCTGCAAACCATGCAGGAGTCATGGAATAGGATGTTGGTTGCAGAATGACTCTAAGACAACAGTCTTCATCATCCAGGGAAGTTGTTTTGGAGAGCTTGGAGGGTCATGATTGAGCTCTACGGTTGGGTCAAAGAAAGCCCCAGGTGTCCTCTTTTGGCCTCAATGGAAACCAGGTAAAAGGAAATAAAATCCTAACATATTTTCTGGGCCTATTCTTATTAGCTAGCTATTTGATTGCCTCTGGTTAATTGCTGGGGCCATGATGCAGTAATTAAAGATGCACATGTATATTTAAAGAAGGATTCGATGCCTCTCAGCATACGTCAATCTAACTTGCTATGAATAGGGTTACCAGCTGTGGTAAAATGTATTACTGGAGACTTTGTTACATCACATGCCCATATGCTCCAGTCATTTGTTGATCAACACAGCCTTCCTTCATACTATGACAATTGGACAGTCAAAAAATTCATTCCCTATTTTAATGATGGTTAGCTGTCAGCCAAATAGTGCATTCTTGTCCTCAGTTTGAATGATTTTTTAGTTGTTTAGTGAAATGTTCAAAGAAAATGACAAAACCCTCAAGTTCTTTTGTTTAAATGTTTCTCTAAGGTTGTACGTTAGTATTGTGGAGACTGATCTTCAATACCTGAGGACTACAGGCCAATCCCAGAGGGTAGATAAGCAGGAGGCTGGAAGAACACGGCAGGCCAGGCAGCATCAGGAGGTGGAGAAGTCAATGTTTCGGGTGTAACCATTCAGTATCGGGGTGTGGGTGTGGTGGGAGTTGCAGATAAAGGGGGTGGGGATGTCCCCTCCTCATCAGCCTGTGTCTCCCCCCACCTGCCTCCCACCGCTACACACACACACACACACACCTTTATCTGCAGCTCTCCTTTCACCCAGTCCCAGTCCTGAAGAAGAGTTACACCCGAAACATTGATTTTTCCACATTCCGATGCTGCCTGGCTCGCTGTATTCTTCCAGCATCCTGCTTATCTACCTTGGAATCCAGCATCTGTCTAATCCTGGAGGGTTAGCAACCCTAGCTCCGAAATTGAGTTTAAGGTCAAACTTATAGGAAGACAGTGGGCTCAGTGTAGGTGAGACCTTGTAAACACTAGCCTGCTTTGTATAATATTGGAAGTAAAAGTGCTAGAATTAGCTCTACAGACCACAACCTGAACATATAACCAGTATTTTCTGGCCTTTGGGTGCTGGGCAGAGGTGTGAGTGGTGGACGAGGGGTGAATAACTAGAATCATTTTAGGACATAAAACAACCCACTCATTCAAGGTTTTAGTCTGATAAACATTTTTTTAAAAATTGCTTTCAATAATTTTTATATTCTTGCTTAAAAAAGGAAACCAATACTGTATCCAATATTTCAGAAGTGGTCCCAGCAATGGCCTCTATAGCTAAAGTGTTAAGTCTTACTTTTGAATTCAATTCCCCTCACAATCTATGATAATGTTTTATGAAGTTGCATATTAACATCATGCACGAGGCCACTCAGATCCCTCTGCATCTCTGAGCTCTGCTCAAGCTACACATAAATATAGAGTTATATTGTCATACAGCACAGAAATTGAACTTTAGCCTAACCCGTCCACACCGACCAGGCATCTTAAACTAAACTAATCCCGTTTCCCTGCATTGTGTTCGAGGGTTATGATTAGGACTGGAGACTTGTAACCAGTGGTGTGCAGCAAGGATTGGTGCTGGGTCCACTGCTTTTTGTCATTTATGTAAATGATTTGGATGAGAATAAAGGAGGCTTGATTAGTACATTTGCAGATGACTCCAAAAATTAGAGATTTAGTAGATAGTGAAGAAGGTTATCTAAGAATACAGGTACCCTGAAATCTTGTTCAGATGAGAAGCTAACCTAAGCCCTGGCACCAGCACAACTTTCTGGGCTCTTGTTTTTTGTTGAAGAGAACAGCGACCCCCACTATTATGCATTCCCCTATAACCAATTCATTTCGTGTTTCTCCCCTTCCTGTACTACAGTGTCATGCACCCTGTAGTCTCTACTGTCAGCTGAACAATCTGAAAGAAGCTCAAATCTGTTGGGTAATTGAAAAGGCTAATATTCCTGAAAGGCTAATGAGCCATACTCTCCTTCTCCTGATCAGTAGCCAAGCCAGAAGACCCTATCCTAATAGGTGTGACCTCCTCCTGGAATAAAGTATCCAATTAACTCCTCTCCCTCCCTGATGTTTAATAAGCTCTGAGATAAAGATGTTTAATTGACAAGCACTTAGATTCCTGATGAAGGGCTTTTGCCCGAAACATCGATTTCGCAGTTCCTTGGATGCTGCCTGACCTGCTGTGCTCTTCCAGCACCACTAATCCAGAAGCACTTAGATATGTTTGCTCTGGATCACACTGGTGTCAAGCAGTCCTCACATCCTCCAATCACAACACATCACCGTGATTAATACTAATACAATTAATCAATTATTAAATAAAATAATCACTTTTCAATACCACTTACTGCACTGACTTAAAACTTAGAAGTCAATACATTTTACCCCTTAAAAATAAGATAAATAATTAAATCATGAGTTTCTCACTTTCCTTCTCTGGAGTCTATTAAAAACTTTAAGAAGTAATTACAGCTTTTACAAAAAATTCACGGTTTCCTTAATTTCAGCATTTTGTACACAGTCCTACCAGCAGGTATTCACCAAACCAGTAAAATCATGACTGCCTTGTAATGTGACTGTATGATTTTTCCAATTGAAACATATTTATTCTTCTCCCCACAGCGTGTTAACTCCTGCAAGTCTGTCCCTGGCTACTCCTTTCCTCCTTAAATTACATGTACCTTAGAAGCTCCCCTGCATCCTTTTTGAAATTTCTTACTATTATCATACCATTCTTATGTGATTTGATGAATAGAAACCTCCCAAAACAGTATCACATACTTTTAAATGTTGTTTTGTATTTGAATATTGAAAGCCCCTCTGATTTTTCAGCAGGTATCTGCCTTGATCTGACTGCATTATATTGATTTTAGGGGATCTATAATCACGTTTACCTAATAAAGGTAGTCAATAATTTCGAAGTAATTTTCTGATAGTTTATTGAGTTTGTCAGAAAGCAGCAGTTTATATATAACGCAATAGTTAATTACACAACCACGCCAGTGGGATGGTTTGCTGAAACCAGAGGATAAACAAACTGTTAGCGTGGAAGGTTTCGGTCTTATTAAAATTATGGGTGCAGCATTCTGCTGTCGAGCCAAGGTGTTAGGGAAATCTTTCCTGGGTCTTCCTCCTCTCTGTCCGGTCAGTCTTCCATCTGCCTGATGAGATTTGGTCAATAAGGACTTCTCTCTGCCGCCTACAATGTCTGCTTGGTGAGAACTCCCAGAAAGAACAGTTCTGTTGTTCTTGTTGTTATATCTTATTTTGATACGATGGGGGTTATTTTCTGATCAATTGTCTGAACCTTTCTGACCTTTGGGCCACTCATGATGTTGAATGACTGTTGTCCCCTTACCCACCTTCGTTTGGAGATTGGTTTTCATTCCTTCTAAGAACAAGATCTTAATTTTGAAAACAGTACCTCGCTAATAGCTGGTATTTGGAACTAGTTCAATGCGCACTGAGACATCTGTGTTTCTCATAATTCTTCCCTTTTGCTTTCCCATTTTGGATAGTTAGCGACTGATGTAATAGCTGTTGAATAAAATCTCATGGTACATAGTAAATACTAGGAAAGTTCTGAGAATTTTTAAGGGGCATCAAATTATTAGGTTTGACGATTAACTATATCCTATAACATTTGGTAAATCGTAAAAAGGTGTGCTTAATTTCTGGATGGTGAGCTAAAATGGCCTGATCTTTATCTTTTGCAAACTAAGAAAGTACTGTAGTAATGATTTCCATTCAGTACTTTTTGAGAATGTTTGCCTAGTTTTGGTCTATTCTGCCATCATGTGGCTAAACAGTGGTATTACCCCATCTCTGTGAACTTTAGAAAGCAAACAGCAAACGACTGAATTGGCACCACATTGTCAATGGTTGATTGGTATAATGCAGCTCTTTGTGTGGCTGAGGAAACAGGTAAAGTTTGATGTCAAGATTAGTTATCCATTGAACAGCTTTAGATGAAACAGAACAAAGAGTTCTAATGCTACCAGGAATGGATCTGTCATCTAATATGGACAAAGGTCTGACTTGGATGTGTACAGTCACAATTTGAGCTGTTCTACTTGTGGAACATGTGATCACATCTTCCTTGGTCCATTTTCAAGGAGTTGAAGATTATCCAGATTTTTCAGGGAGAGTTGAAACCATATTAAAGTTAATGATATTTACAGTCACCCAGGAATGAGAGGTTTGTTGTGCTTCACTGATGTCCTGTGCCAATTGGAATGCTTGTTAGCTGTCAGCTAGTGGTTTTCTTTGAGAAGGATATTTACCCTATGGACATCAGGATAATAAATACAGTGTTCAGTTATCTGAACACCAATTATCCAAATTTTGGATTACCCAAACAAGATCTTAAGGTCCCGATGCTTGAGTAAATTGTGTTATCTGAACATTCAATTATTGGAACATTTGATTATCCGAACAAAATACTCCCTGCCCATGTCATTCGAATAATTGAGGTTACTCTGTATGTGCTAATGCAGGAAGATCAACTATGTTGATCTCAACATCCCAAAAAATGGTCCATGTGACTTCCTGGAGATGACTGTCTACTTCATTTGTGTGGCAGTTCTTGACCCCTTCCTGATGAAGGGCTTATGCCCGAAACATCGAATTTCCTGTTCCTTGGATGCTGCCTGACCTGCTGCACTTTTCCAGCAACACATTTTCAGTTCTTGAGTCAGGTCAAACAGCAATACTCTGACGTTGGTCAGACTGGGACAATGAAGCAGTGAATAGTATGTTAGCTTTGCTTAAGCTGCAGACCAACCTCTGAAACCTTCGATAGTTATGACATTTAGATTCGATTACTTACTTACAGTGTGGAAACAGGCCCTTCAGCCCAACAAGTCCACACCGACCCGCCGAAGCGCAACCCACCGATACCCCTACATTTACCCCTTACCTAACACTCTGGGCAATTTAGCATGGCCAATTCACCTGAGCCGCACATCTTTGGACTGTGGGAGGAAACCGGAGCACCCGGAGGAAACCCACGCAGACATGGGGAGAACGTGCAAACTCCACACAGTCTGTCGCCTGAGTCAGGAATTGAACCTGGGTCTCAGGCGCTGTGAGGCAGCAGTGCTAACCACTGTGTCACCGTGCCGCCCATTTAGAGTCATAGAGTTGTACAGTGTGAAAACAGACTCTCCAATCCAACTTATCCATGCCGACTAGATACCCTAAACTAATCCAGTCCCATTAACCAGCATTTCACCCATATCCATCAAAGCTCTTCCTATTTTTATAACCATCCAGATGCCTTTTAAATTGTAATTGTACCAGCCTCCATCACCCTGTCTGGCAGCTCATTCGATATACATACCACCCTCTATGTGAAAAGGTTGCCCCGTAGGTCCCTTTTAAATCTTTCCCCTCTCATCTTAAACCTATACAATCTGGTTTTCGACTTCTCTACCTTGGGAAAAAGACCTTGGCTATTCACCCTATCCATGTGCCTCATGCCTTTATAAAACTATAAGGGCACCCCTCAGCCTCTGACGTTCCAGGGAAAATAGCCTCAGCCTATTCAGCCTCTGCCTATAGCTGCATTTGAAGACTGGTTTTCATTCCTTCTCAGAACAAGACCTTCTTAATTATGAAAACAATACACTTACATGTATTTGGTACCAGGCGAACATTGATGCTAGTTCAATGTGCACTGAGACATCTGTGTTTGTCGTAATTCTTCCCTTTTTATTTCCCATTTTGGACAGTTAACTATTAATGTAATAGCTGTTAAATGAAATCTCATGCTACACAGTATATACTAGGAGAGTTCTGAGCATTTTTAAGGGGCACCAATATCCAACAATTAGCCTTAAGCATTAACCATCTCCCATAACATTTGATAAATAGTAGAAGTGTGTGCTTAATTTCTGGATGGTGAACCCTTCAGTCCCAGCAACATCCTTCTAAATTTTTTCTGAACTCTTTCAAATTTCACAATATCTTTCCTATAGCAGGGCAACCGGAATTGAATGCAGGATTCCAAAAGTGGTCTAACCAATGTTCTGTACAGCCACAACATGACATTCCAACTCCTATAGTCAATGCACTGACCAATTGGCCTTAAGCTCAACATTTATCCACTTGCTTAGCTTTCATCAAAAACAAGACAATCTTTCCCTTCAGCTTACAAGTATTTAACCATGGAGTGAAAGGACCAATGGTTGTACCATTTCTTATTCTGAGGCACACCTCGCAACTTTTCACAAACTCTTCTATGAAACTTCTGACACTAAAAATGGCTTCTTGCTATTAGTTTCATGTGGACCATCATGAGATTTCTTCTGTTATGTGAGATGATACCACACATTATGTCTGAGGTGAGGTATTGCATGCTTAAACCAGATCGTAGTGGTCAAAACAGCATGCAATACTTTCTTCACCTCTTCCAGTGCTGTCCTACGTGCCACAGACCACTCCCAAGCTCTCTCATCTTTCAGCATTCAATAAAATGGAGCAAGTGTATTAACCAGGATTGAATTTAGAATGATACACAACTGACCCTATGAATATTTTTTGTTCTTTGGTTCCTTTGCTTTCAAAATCATATCAACCTGCTCCTGTATTAGTGGATATGATCACCATCTATTTGATGACCCAGGTAAGTTAGACTTAATCCATGAAGAAACATTTGAGTTTTCTAGATTTGGTGATATGCTCTTGAAGTTGATCTAGACTTTATTCAATATTACAGTGTGCTAATTCTCTGTCTGACTGTGAATTAACATGTAACCTATGAAGCATCCCATTTCCTACACGATTCTTAATGCTTATGGACCTGTGAAATCAATGGACACACACCTAATTGGAACCTTTTGCTCTGATATAATTCTTTATGAACATAAATGACAAGCACTTTCTTGTTCTTGTCAGTTGATTTTAATTGCAAATATGTATTTGACAAATCTATTTTACTTTTCCACTGGCTATATTAGAAAATAAATCTTGACTGATTGGTCGCGACTCTCAATCTTGATCAACTTATTAACCTTTAGCTGTTAACTTCTGCAAATCCAAACAGACTGATCTACTTTTCGAACTATCCCAATTTGATGTAAAGACTGTATTTTGAGTATTTTTCTATATTTTTTTATTGTGGACTGAAATGGGAACATTATTGTTGTAAAAGCAAAGGAATGTGGAAGGGTTTGCTGCATTTCCAAAAGCAGATTACTGACACTCATTGTAACTGCTGTTTACCCTACTGGTTAACCAAGGGGATTTCTTGCAATATGAACTGGAGCCAAACTGTTATAACAAAGATTTGGCCACCAACAAGCATCTGATTGGTCTTTGGAATTGTGACCAGCTGTTGGTACCAAAGGCTTTCTGCCTGAAAGCAACAACATGATTGGCTCCATGGTAGCTGATTAACTTATGGCATGAATGTTCTGTCAGAAGACATTGGCCATCCAGAAAGGAAGGTGCTGTCCTCTCTCTGCAGTACAAAAAACTTCTCAAGCCTGAAGAAAACCAATTTATTTCCCCTCATTAATTGCTGTAAACTGTGGCTTTTAGCAATAAGTCAGAGACTTCATAATTCTGAATCAATTGCCCTGTGCCTCCTGCAAACAAGTGAAAATATGTGGAGAAGGAAAATTGAAGAGCACTGGTTAGGGATTTTAGAATTGGGGCATAGTCTAAGATTAGAGCCAGACTGGTCATGAGCAATGTTATTAAGTTTTTCTACAACACAAAGGGTAGGAGAAGTTTGGAAATCTCTTCTACAAATGGCAATTGATGCTGGATCAGTTGTTAATTTTTAAATCTGAGATAGATACATTTTTGTTAAGCAAGGGTATTTCATCAAAGATTTGAGCCAAAGGTAAACTCTGGAGTTTGACCACAAATCAGCCATGAATGCATTGAATGGCAGAACAGGCTGGAGGGGCTGATGGGCCTACTCCTGTTGCTACATGAGCAACAGATAAATCAGGCAAGAGAGTAAATAGGGATTATCAAGGCCCCTCCTGCTCTCAATTTTATTTTGATATAGATTGGCTGATATAGATTGTGATTGAAAACGATTATATTCCTGCTGATCACTCACAGGATGATTAATTTTGAGTTACTCACTCTATTCGAACTCTATCCCACTTAACATGTGAAGATGGGGCTTTGTCTCACAGGGACTATGCAGTGGTCACTCCTACTAATACTGTCATGGACAGAAGCATCTGCCACAGGAAGATTGAAAAGGACAAGATTGAGTAAGTACATTCCTCTTGTTGGTTCCCTCCCTGTCTGCACAGATCCACACTGACCTAATTGATAATATTATAAACTTTTCAGAAAAATAAACATACCAAAACCACTGTTTGAAAATCCCAACTCTGTTGTATTAAAAATATCCTTCATCTGACAATAATACAAGTAATACTTATGGAATTGAGTATAGTATTGAAAATACATGGCTAAACTGGAAAAAGAAATTAGGAAAGCCAGTAGAGGAGATTGGCCATAAATTGAAGGGAAAATCAAAAGATGTTATCTCTGTACTTTAGTACAGTAGAGTGACTAAAGCAAAGCCTTTCAGAGATATAAATGGTAACTTGTGTGAGCATGCAGAAGATGTGTCTAATGTCCTTGAAGAAAGGAAACTGCTGTCCTTACCTGGTCTGGCCTACATGTGACTCCAGACCCACAACAATCTGCTTGACACTTAAATGACAATTGTGGTGGGTAATAAATAGTGAGTTGAAAAGTGTGGTGCTGGAAAAGCACAGCAGGCCAGGCAGCATCTGAGGAGTAGGGGAATCGACATTTTGGGCATAAGCCCTTCTTCAGGAATGAGGCTGCTGTGCCAAGCGGGCTGAGATAAAAGGTGGGGGTGGGGGGTGTGGAAGGGGGGGAGGGGCACTGGGAATACGATAGGTGGAAGGAGGTGAGGGTGAGAGTGATAGGCTGGAGAGGGGGTGGAGAGGTTGGGAAGAAGATTGTAGGTCAAGAGAGCGGTGCTGAATCCAGGGATTGGGACTGAGATAAGGTGGGGGGAGGGGAAATGAGGAAGCTGGAGAAATCTACATTCATCCCGTGTAGGTGGAGGATTCCTAAGCGGAAGATGAGGTGCTCTTCCTCCAGGCGTCGCGTGGCCAGGGTCTAGTGATGGAGGAGGCCAAGGACCTGCATGTCCTTGCCAGAGTGGGAGGGGGAGTTCAGCCATGGGGCAGTTGGGTTGGTTGGTGTGGGTATACCAGAGGTGTTCCCTGAAACGTTCCGCAAGTAGGCGGCCTGTCTCTCCAATGTAGAGGAGACCACATTGGGTGCAGCGGATGCACAGAAGACTTATCATGGGAATCAGCCCTCTGCTTGGTGCCTGGAGCAACCTTATTGATGGCCAGGAATGGGCTGAGGTAATGACGCATTGCCAGTGATTTGTTACCCAGGCTAATGTAATATTGAAAAAGCTATAAAAATTGAAATGGCTCACCAACCATGACTGAAGCACATTGGGAGCATCTTAGATAGACTTCACTGGGCTCCTACCCACTAAAGGTATTGCTTAGTCATGATAGTTGACTCTGGATAGAAGCGTTTGTGACAAGGCACTGCCAAGAATATCTTTGCAGAATGAATAAAACCCATTAGAAAATATGCTGCAGATAGACTCAGATAAGGGAACATACTTTACAGGTACAGCACGGTGGCACAGTGGTTAGCATTGCTGCCTCACAGCACCAGAGACCTGGGTTCAATTCCTGCCTCAGGCAACTGTCTATGTGGAGTTTGCACATTCTCCCTGAGTCTGCGTGGGTTTCCTCTAGGTGCTCCGGTTTCCTCCCACAGTCCAAAAATATGCAGCTTAGGTGAATTGGCCATGCTAAATTGCCTGTAGTGTTAGGTGTAGGGAATGGGTCTGGGTGGGTTGCTCTTCGGAGGGTTGGTGTGGACTTGTTGGACTTGTAAGTAATCTAAATAATCAAACAGACACATACCCTGGTGGGACTTAAACAGAAGTTCTCCACATACCATTACACCCCCACAAGAGCTCAGGCATACTAGAATGAATAGAACTATCAGGACATCACTTTCAAAAGCCATTGCCAAAACTGGCATGGGCAGGATCAACCTGCTACACAGTCCCCTGATGAATAATTAGAGAATCCTAACTGAATGAGTGGATTGACCACCATGAACTAATGACTGGATGAGCAATGAGATTGCACAATGATGTTTGAACAGTCAATGAGGATTTGGGTCCAGTTCAGAAAGGGTCAAAAATTTGTCAAGGAGTGCGCAAGCAGTTTCATGACTTGAGGCAAATGACCAGTAGATCATTAAGAAAATGGAAGTGAAATGAGGTGGAAGGAAAGAGGGAACTGCCAGGAATAGGAAATTGAGTGATAGTTACAGTCCTATCACCCAATGGGTCTAAGCCCCTTGATGACTTGAGGTCCTGTTGACCAGTGGCACTTTTGTATGCATGGACTAACTGATGATGTCTTCTCACAGAATTGCAAATGCTGCCAACTATGTCTGGCAAATATCAGAGGAAGACCTAGTGAGCCAGTTAATCAGAGAATCCATTAAGTCATATTGCAGAAAATTTATGTGAACCTACTTCTGATGTGGGAGTGGTGCTTTGAACATTATGGGGTATTAGAGGAAATTACATTTCCATTGTAATTTTGGACTTTTGATGATAGATAAAATCAAGGCCATTGAGATGAGAGGATCACGTGCAATATGTAAACTTCCACAAGCCAAGCACCATGTGCAATGGGATCGAGAGCTGGCAAATGT
Organism: Hemiscyllium ocellatum; assembly: GCF_020745735.1. Lineage (NCBI taxonomy): Eukaryota > Metazoa > Chordata > Chondrichthyes > Orectolobiformes > Hemiscylliidae > Hemiscyllium > Hemiscyllium ocellatum. The sequence continues at coordinate 52,636,250 of NC_083402.1, forward strand.
CCAGCAGTGATTGATGACTACATTGAAATCTAGTGTCATACTAACTGGAATGAATGCATGTTCCTACTGAATGATGCCCAAAGAAGCTGTTAATGCAGGCAGGGAGAATAGTGAATTGTAGCCTTTGAGACAAACCTTTTAGGGACTAAAATATATTGGGATTAGAAGCGATGTCAATACTCATAAACTCTATACTGTAATCAAATATGCAAATTAGAGGCATTCCATTCCTACAGCAATTTCACTGGGCTAGTCCACAAAAAAAATCAAATAATGATGTCTTCGTACATCTCATGGGGATAGCAATGAGAACATATAGGTTTAATGATACCTTTAAGATTTTGATTGTTTCACCATGAGCCAATGCAGGTGGCATATCATGGAAGAAGGAAATACTCCATGACTGCCAATGAGTCTTGGTGTTAGTGCAGCTACGTTCAGTGTCCAGTGATCACCTAAAGTTTCTGCTCACACATACTTCCTCATCGAGATGGGATGAATCTAATTGCCAACCTGAAATGTGATTTACTGAGATACCTCCTTATATAACATAGAACATAGAACATTACAGAGCAGTACTGGTCGATGTTGCGCCGACCAGTCATACCAATCTGAAGCCCATCTAACCTACACTATTCCATGTACGTCCATATGTTTGTCCAATGATGACTTAAATGCACTTAAAGTTGGCGAATCTACTACCGTTGCAGGCAAAGTATTCCATACCCTTACTACTCTCTGAGTAATGAAACTATCTCTGACATCTGTCCTATATCTATCACCCCTCAATTTAAAGCTATGCTCCTCGTGCTCGCCATCACCATACTTGGAAAAAGGCTCTTCCTGTCCACCCTCTGAATAATCTTATATCTCTTTATTAAGTCACCTCTCAACCTTCTTCTCTCTAACAAAAACAGCCTCAAGTCCCTCAGCCTTTCCTCGTAAAACCTTCCCTCCATACCAGGCAACATCCTAGTAAATCTCCTCTGCACCCTTTCCAAAACTTCCACAACCGGGTGAACAGAACTGAACACAATACCCCAAGTGCGGCCATAGCATAAACTCATCGTTCCGGAACTCAATCCCTCTATTAATAAAAGCTAAAACACTGTATGCCTTCTTAACAGCCCTGTCAACCTGGGTGGCAACTTTCAAGGATCTGTGTACATGGACACCGAGTCTCTCTGCTCATCTAAACTACCAAGAATCTTAGCATTAGCCCAGTACTTTGCATTCCGGTTACTCCGACCAAAGTGAATCACCTCGCACTTGTCCGCATTAAACTCCATTTGCCACCTCTCAGCCCAGCTCTGCAGCTTATCTATATCTCTCTCTAACCTACAACATCCTTTGTTCCTATCCACAACTCCACTGACCTTAGTGTCGTTTGCAAATTTACTAAACCATCCTTCTACGCCCTCATCCAGGTCGTTTATAAAAATGACAAACAGCAGTGGACTCAACACCAACCCTTGCGGTACACCACTAGTAACTGGACTCCAGGATGAACATTTCCCATCAACCACCACCCTCTGTCTTCTTTCAGCAAGCCAATTACTGATCCAAACTGTTATATCTCCCACAATCCCAATCCTCTGCATTTTGTACAATAGCCTAATGTGGGGAACCTTATCAAACGCCTTGCTGATATCCATATAAACCACATCAACTGGTTTACTCTCATCTACCTGTTTGGTCACCTTTTCAAATAACTCAATAAGGTTTGTGAGGCACGACCTACCCTTCCCAAAACCGTGCTGACTATCCCAAATCAAGTTGTTCTTTTCTAGATGATTAAAAATCCTATCTCTTATACCCTTTTCCAAAACTTTACCAACAACTGAAGTAAGGCTCACTGGTCTATAATTACCAGGGTTGTCTCTACTCCCCTTCTTGAACAGGGAACCACATTTGCTATCCTCCAGTCTTCTGGCAATATTCCTGTAGACAATGACGATTTAAAGATCAACGTCAAAGGCTCAGCAATCTCCTCCCTAGCTTCCCAGAGGATCCTGGAATAAATCACATCCAGCCCAGGGGACTTATCTATTTTCACATTCTGCAGGATTTCTAATACCTCTTCCTTGTGAACCTCAATCCCACCTGGTCTAGTAGCCTGTATCTCAGTATTCTCCATGACAACATTGTCAGTTTCTAGAGTGAATACTGTCGAAAAATATTCATTTAGTACTTCCCCTATTTCCTCAGACTCCACACACAACTTCCCACTACTATCCTTGATTGGCCCTAATCTTATTCTCGTCATTCTTTTATTCCTTAAATACCTAGAGAAAGACTTAGGGTTTACCCTGATCCTATCCACCAACAGCTTCTCATGTCTCCTCCTGGTTCTTCTGAGATCTCTCTTTTGGTCTTTCCTGGCTACATTGTAACCCTCAAGTGCTGTAACTGAGCCTTCACATCTCATCCTAACATAAGCCTTCTTCTTCCTCTTGACCAGAGATTCTACTTCCTTCGTAAACCATGGCTCCCGCGCTCTACAACTTCCTCTCTGCCTGACAGGTACATACTTATTTAGGACACTCAGGAGCTTTTCCTTGAATAAGCTCCACATTTCTAATGTGCCCATCCCCTGCAGTTTCCTTCCACATCATATGCTTCCTAAATCTTGCCTAATCGCATCGTGGTTGCCTTTCCCCCAGCTGTAACTCTTGCCCAGTGGGATACACGTATCCCTTTCTATCACTAAAGTAAACATAACAGAATTGTGAACACTATCACCAAAGTGCTCACCTACTTCCAAGTCTAACACCCTGCCGGGCTCATTACCCAGCACCAAATCTAATGTGGCTTTGCCTCTTGTTGGCCTGTCTACATACTGTGTCAGGAAACCCTCCTGCACACACTGGACAAAAACTGACCCATGTGTAGTACTCATACTATAGTGTTCCCAGTCAATATTTGGAAAGTTGAAGTCCCCCATGACAACTACCCTGTTTCTCTCACTCCTACCAAGAATCATCTTTGCTATCCTTTCCTCTACATCTCCAGAACTATTCTGAGGCCGATAGAAAACTCCCAACAGGGTGACCTCTCCTTTCCTGTTTCTAACCTCAGCCCATACTACCTCAGTTGACGATCCCCAAACATCCTTTCTGCAACTGTAATACTGTCCTTGACCAACAATGCCACACCTCCCCCTCTTTTACCATCTTCTCTGTTCTTACTGAAACATCTAAATCCTGGAACCTGCAGCAACCATTCCTGTCCCTGCTCTATCCATGTCTCTGAAATGGCCACAACATCAAAGTCCCAGGTACCAGCCCATGCTGCAAGTTCACCCACCTTATTCCGGATGCTCCTGGCGTTGAAGTAGACACACTTCAAACCAACTTCTTGCTTGCCGATGCCATCTTACATCCCTGAAACTTGATTTTGGACCTCCCTACTCTCAATCTTTTCTATACTTGAACTACAATTTTGGTTCCCATCCTCCTGCTGGATTAGTTTAAACCCACCCCAACAGCCTTTGCGAATTCCCCCCCCCAGGATATTGATATCCCTTTGGTTCAGATGATGACCATCCTGCTTGTAGAGTCCCACCTACCCCAGAAAGAACCCCAATTATCCAAGAATCCAAAACCCTCCCTCCTGCACCATCCTTGTAGCCACGTGTTCAACTCCTCTCTCTCCCTATTCCTCGCCTCACTAGCACGTGGCACGGGCAACAAGCCAGAGACAACAACTCTGTTCGTCCTAGCTCTAAGCTTCCTTCCTATCTCCCTGAATTTCTGCCTTAAATCCCCATCTCTCTTCCTTTCTATGTCATTGGTACCTATGTGGACCACAACTTGGGGCTGCTCCCTCTCCTCCTTAAGGACCCCAAAAACACAATCAGAGACGTCATGAACCCTGGCACCTGGGAGGCAACACACCAAATATGAGTCTCTCTCGTCCCCACAGAACCTCCTATCTGTCCCCCTAACTATGGAGTCCCCAATGACTACTGCTCTGCTCCTCTTCCCCCTTCCCTTCTGAGCAGCAGGGACAGACTCTGTGCCAGAGCCCTGTGCCCCACTACTCTCCCCTGGTAAGTCATCCCCCCCAACAATAAACAAAACGGTATACTTGTTGTTGAGGGGAATGGCCACAGGGGATCCCTGCACTGCCTGCCAGTTCCCTTTCCGTCCCCTGACTGTAACCCATGTGCCTTTTTCTTGTACCTGAGGAGTGACTACCTCCTTGTAACTCCTCTCAATAATCCCTCTGCCTCCCAAATGATCTGAAGTTCATCCAGCTCTAGCTCCGGTTCCCTAACGCGGTTTTCAAGGAGCTGGAGCTGGGTGCACTTCCCGCAGATGTAGTCAGCAGGGACACTAGTGGTGACCCTTACCTCCCACGTTCTGCAGGAGAAACATTCAACTCCCTAACCTCCATTCCCACTATTCTAAACTCCCAAAGACACTGTTGAAAAAATAAGGAATAAAAAATAAACTTGTTAGCTTACCAATCTGGCGCACAGAACTATTTTTTTGGTTAGAGTAGGAGGATGGGTGGGAGACACTACCCGAGTAGTGTTTCGGGTAATGCCACCACACAAATATATGACTTCCCAGAAGTCCTTCGCTCTTCCCTTGCACCTCTCAGCAAATGGAGGCCCGACTCACGAGGGAAGTCCCTTTTAATGCGGGAAATCTCACCCTTCTCGACAGCCCTCGCTTCACCTTTCCTTCTCTCCTCACAGCTCTGGCAATTAGAAATAAACCCCGAACTGTCGAAACATTTACAGGAATTGAGGATAGAGGTCTGGTCAACAATGAAGCAGTATCACAAGATCCAATATGATGAGACAATTGGAGGAGGACATTAAAGAAGCACATATGGTGGTGGTAATTTGGGATTTGGGTCTTCAGGTAGATGTTCACCCATTGATTAAAATTGTTTCTTAGGTACCAATACTGATTGAATTGCTAACTGCTATTAGCATACTGTTACAGTGTTGACAGTGCAGTTGGGAAGGGGCACTACCAGAATCAGTACAATAAGCACAACCTAGTCCAGTCGCTCATGGTAATGCCCAGGTCAGAATATCTTGTAAAGCATGGGTGTCCACATCACCAACTTGCAGGAAATGAAGGGGAATGTGAAGTCTTACTCCCTGTTATCTAAAGGGAACTTCGTCATTGGCCCGGCCTCTCACATGGAATGAGATGAACAACAATTTACAGCCTGTTTAGGAGCACATTGGAGGATTCACCTTGTGGATTGAAAGAGGGGAAGTGAAGTTGTTCATGCACGAAGTTATATAAAAACATAGGATTTCATACTTTGCTTAACCTTATTGAACTTGCAGAAGTGACTTTGGACAAACATGCTAATTAGGGTATGGGTTAACAGTCACAAGTGTGAGAACAAAGTGGTGATATAGGTTCGAGTAGCTTTACTGATAAGTGTAAGGCTGATTAGCTTAGGACATGGCTATTTTTGATAAAGTACCATTTGTGATAAAAAAAGAGAATTAAAAGAAGGAAAATAAATATTGAGTGGATCAGAATAAGGAAGGGACATCATATTAAAATGCAAAAAGATTAAGGGTAAGGTTTAGTTTATTTTTCATGGCCATTTAAATATGAAACTGAAAGTACAAACTCTGGTACATGAACCATGATGTGGTCCATGAGATAAAGTTACAAGAATTATGTAAATGTACTCCAGATCTGCTGAATTGTGCCAATACTGTTGGTGTAATTGTAATGTGTTTTCCTTTGTATGCATACTTTTGTTGATCATTAACCTGCTGTGTCTCTCACTTTACAGTTGACTTTTGTCAAATGGTTTTAGATATTCAACACCAAGGAGGAACGTTTCCAATCGAAGTACTATGCCTTGATTCTCCCATTACTCTTAACGGGATAAGTTATTTTCCTCTTAACATGTTGGTATTCCCATGGTAATATGGCAGACTCAAAGTTGCATGAATGGAAATTGACATCTTTTGGTGGATGTACAAGTTTGTTCAGAAGAGACGATGACTGAATACGTTAGAATGACCGTTGAATGAGGCTGTGTTGAATCAGTTGCATTTCCTGATGTAGAGACCAGTACATTTGAGAAAAAAACTTGTAAAAACATGGTAGTGGTCTTTACTGGAGTTCCATATTAAGGTATACATGATACAATTGGACTAATTCTGCCATTTCCAAATTTTACTGATTCTTTCCATCCGGAAATGGAATCCCAAGACTAAGGATGAAGCAGCTTTCTTCTTTGAGGATCAACTTAATATGGAAGATACTGTCTAGCTTATTTTATTATGAATAATATAAATAATATACTTATTCTTTTAGCAGGGTTTTAACAAGTCTGTTGAGCAAACAATCAGCAATGTATTTGATCAATGCAAGTGCTGCAGTAGCCAAATTTGCCAGTTGCTGAGGTTGTTTAGTGAGCAGTAGAGATGGGAACAGTTGTAACATTTATGACAGCATGCAAGTAAGAACTAAGCCTCACTCAAGGTTTAAAAAGAATCAGTGGATCCAAATTAATATCCACAACAACTCCAGGCCTCCAGCTACTTCACATCAGTTATCTAGATAGTTCTAAAAGTTAAAAATGGTGCACTTCATTTTAGTAATATTTTCAATGCGATTACATTAATAGGTTTCAAAGGATTTGAGTAATTTGGTGTAATGGTGATGTAGGACTAATTAAATTATCAGCTTATGGAGTAATAGTTTGAATTTTTCTTTGGTTTTGCCAAATTTAAGATTGCTATCAGTTAATTTTAAATTAATGTGATCTTCTTTATTGACATATACTGAGGTTAAATCATTCTTATGAAAATTTCAGTCGTTTGTTTCAACAAACTTTCCTTTGAAACAACTGTTTGGTGAGAAAGAAAACAAGCAAGATAGAAAGAAATAGGGATTACAAATAATTATTTGAATATTATTGACAAAAAAGAAACACTTAGTCAAAGTTTTTCAATTTCCACTCAAGAAGACAAATTGCAAAAACTACCTGAGTACAGGGAAAATAACAGCTGAGAGGATCATAGTGTTTTTCTTAGTCATTCATGGGATGAGGGCATCGCTAGCTAGGTCACCACTTATTGCTTATTTCTAATTGTTCAGAGGGTAGCTAAGAATCAACCATATTGCTGTGGATCTGGAGTCATAGATAGGTCAGACCAGGTAAAGATGACAGTTTCCCTCCCTAAAGGACATTAGTGAACCGCATGGGTTTTATTTCCAACAATTGATTTATGGTCATCATTAGACTCAATTCCATATTTTTATTGAATTCAAATTCCACCATCTGCCACTGGGGGATTCAAACCTGGGTCCCCAGAACATTACCTGGATTTCTAGATTAACAGTCCAGCAATAATACCACTGATAGTTAACAACCAGGCTTGGTTTAGATTTTAAACCATGCAGATATGCAAGTGAAAGCAAATACTGCAGATGTTGGAAATCTGAAGTAAAAACAGTAAATGCTGGAGCAGCTCAATGGGTCAGGCAGTATCTGTGGTAAGAAAAACAGAGATAACATTTTAGTTCTTCAGAATTGATTTGAAACATGCTGGGTTTGTCTAGCACTCTCCTTTTTACAACTCATGTAACTGAGTGCAAGATGAGCAACTTCAACAAAATTGTTGTCTTTATTCAACAATCCCACCTTTGTGATGAAGTCAAGAATGCATGAGAATCTCAGGTATCCTGTTCACATTGTTTTTTGATGACATGTGACAGTCGGATTGCGCAATAGTGCCTAAGGCCAGCAGTTTTCCTCAGTGAACTGGGCACCATAAGGGAGGGGAGCTAGAGAATGGCAGCTTGCATGAAGGCTTGGGATTGACAAGGGTGAGTTATAATTGAGGAGAGGGTATAGAGTGGGATCAGGGGCATCAGGGAATGAAAGAGGAATCCAAGTGTGCAAAGGGGGTGGAGTCAAACTCATGGAGGACTGAAGCAGAAAGGACTTGGTGAACTGGTCATGAAGATGGTGTAAGCAGTCAATCAAGGTAAAAAATTGAGGGCCCAAAAAGATGATGTTGGTACTGTCTTAATGTTCACCCATTGCAGCCTGTCCAGTTTGCTGGCAGATTTGCTACACAGCTTTGAATTTGCTTATGAGAATCTTGTGTTGTTCCCAGGAGTGAGAGGCAAATTGGGTGGAGGAACTTAATTACATGAGAAGCCAGAAATACGTTTTTTGGTAGCAGGAATAAAGTTTGGAATTATGTTCTTGGAGCTTTAAAGGCAGGCTGAGCTTCCCAGAGACAGGCACCAGGAATCCCTTTTTGCATGGATTTGTATCTGATGCATGACCATTAGAAGGCTTCCCAAATGTGCTTTCCATGAGACAACATGGATGTAGCAATAAGAAGCTTGCAGCAGATGATGTAACGTACTTGCTGGACTTCAGAGTAAGCAGACACTGCTTTATCATGTTTTCAGAGCATTTGTCTATCCCATACCATGATTGAGATTGGGTGGTGGAAGTCTAAGTTGCTGGGGCTTTCTGTATGACTAAAGGAGGAAGGCTGGAGCAAAATGGGCACAGGAAAAATAGGCTAGCCTATGGTGGAATTCTTCCTGGTCAAGTGGGAAGCATTCACTGATTGTTAATGGTTAGGCCAGCATTTATTCCTCAGAGGACAATAAAAAGTCAATGATATTGCTGTGAGTCTGGAGTCACACAGAGGCCAGCTTCCTTTCTGAAAGGATATTGATGAACCAAACGGTGTTTCCTCTGAATCAGTCATGGTTTTCATGGTCATCATTAAACTTTAATTTCTCATTTTTTTATTGAGTGTCAGTTAGACCATGGCATATGCCCTTCATCAGGAATGATGCTTGTGGGCTAGGGGGACTGAGAGATAAATGGAAGGGGTGTCTGGCTGAAGCGAAGGTAGCTGAGAATGCAATAGGTAGAGGAAAGTGGGGGGAAAGGTGATAGGTCAGAGAGGAGGGTGGGGCAGATAGATGGCAAAGATTATGGACAGGTCAAGATGTCTGTGCTGAGTTGGAGGCTTGAGACAGAGATAAGGTGGAGTGGTTGGTAAATGATGGAACTGGTGGAATCCACATTAATTCTGTGAGGTTTGCAGGGTCCCAAGGCAGAAGATGAGGTGTTCTTCATCCAGGCATCAGGTGGTGAGGGTTTGGTATTGGAGGAGCCCCAGACCTGCATGCCCTTGGTGGAGTGTGAGGGGGAGTTAAAGTGTTTAGCCACAGGGCGGTGGGGTTGGTTGGTATGGGTGACCCAGAGATGCTCTCTGAAATGAAAAAAACACTATTAGGCCAGAACCTTCTCATCTGAGGAGGCTAGCAAGGGTAGATGTTGAGAAGATTTTACTGTTAGTGGGGAATCCTGGCCTGGGGAACAAAGTTACAGGATAAGAGGGCATCTATTTAAAAGTGAGATGCAAAGGAAAGCACTCCTCCCAGAGGGTAGAGAATGTCTGGATTTCTTTACCCCAGAGACCAGTGGAAGCTAAGCCGTTGAAAACATTTTAAACAGTGATAGCTGGAAATATCAAGGTGTGGACGGCAATGCTGATTTGGCATGAAAGAGGACTTGAGGCCTGGGACACATCAGCAATAATCTTATTGAATGGATGGGTAGGCTAGAGGAGACAAATTGCCTACTCCTGTTCCTATTTCTTATGTTCTATCAGGTCACTTTTAAAATTTGACCAGTCGTTATTTTCAAAATTACGGCGAGTGAATTTTGCTTGTTTTTAGATGAAGATCTCAAACAGTTTGCATGTCATCAACATTTATGAAGCACTCTCTTGTTTTACATAGTCGTGTAATTTAATCATACTGTGTAACTTACTAATGAGCCAACATGGTGGAAATTTGCAAAAAACATAGTGTAAATGTTTGAATTTGTACAAAACACAAGGCATAAATAATATGAAATACATTATATTGTCACTTAATTTTCTGGGATTGTCAATTTTGTGGAGTTGGTCAAAAATCCATTAACCCATAAATTTGGTCGCCAATCAGTTGCTAACCAGACTAGTAAACTATCAAAGTGATAGCCAGGTTGGTTACACCTATTTTCAGCTGAGAGTTCATCATTTGCCATATTGGTACACCTCAAAACAAAATTGCTCAGTTCACATTTCTGATAAAGACCTATCTCAGCATTAATTTGCACTCAGTAAAACTTAACTTGAGACGGTCTGCACTAAAAAATCATATACTTAATATTTACCCACCTGAAAGCAGACTTAGGTGTTCTCTAGCTCTTTCGAGTATTTTATTTTAAGCACATAGGTCACTGCTCCCCTTCCACCTATTGTTTTCTCTGACTTTCAATTGGAGCTGCTCCCCTTTACTTGAGTGTCCCAAGCCTGTTCCACCGAACCTTTCATCTCTTGATTCCCCTGCCTCCAGTATCCTGATACATCTGGCTACCCATTTCTAGATGCTACAACCTCACATCTCCCTGCTTCCTGCCTCCTGACACTCTTATCTGCTGAAGCTCCCAGTCTCTTATTTCCCAGTCTGGTCACATATTCCACACAATCAAGCTTTCAGTCCTTCCCAGACAACAATTCCATCCACCTCGCCTCCAACTTCTGACTTTGTATCCTGATTTCCTGGGCCTCTAATCCTATCTCTACCTGCCCTCACAAATTCTCCCTCACTAGCTTTTGGCTCTTGCACCACCACCACCCCCACCAACCTCCCCCCACCCCACCAGATTTCTAAACTATATCTTTACCTTATAAGATATTTGTAATCTAACTTTTTGGATAATGCACTTTAAAATTGTATTTTGTTTTCTTCACAGACAGCTACATTGTATAATGCCCAGAACTTGCTAAGAAAGTGGGGTTTTGTTTGAGATTTTATAGTGAGGGAGAAATATCCTGCACACCACTGCAATAACTAATGAATATCAAATCACCACAATTTGCCAGCAAATTTGTTTTCAATGCCTCATAGAAGCTTGCTGTCAATCTCTATGGGAGTTTCAGGAAATTATTGTTTTGTGGATTTAACTCAGTGCAGAAAGGTATGGCTGGTACAATACTGTGAGGGCTTTTATAATGTTATTTTTGTGAAATGTCCTGGAGAACGCAGGATGGAAAGCTTCTGCACTATTAAATAACAGAATTGTAATAGTGCAGATGGGGGTCAATTTGTCTATTGTGTTTGTGACAGCTCTCTAGAGGAGCAATTTATCTCTCACCATTCCACACCACCTCGCCACCACCCACCCGGCACCTCACCTGCCACACCTTTCCCCTTTACTACCGTGAACATACTTTATTATCAGAGTTTAATCCAATTCCCTCTTGATTGCTCAATTGAATCTGTCCCCAGATTATGTGTTCCAGGTCTGGTTTTCCAATACATCTTTTGTCAACTATCTTTCAAATCAGTGTACTCTTGTTCTCAATCCTTCCACCAATGGAAAAAATGCTCTCAATCAAGCCTCCTCTGAATCTGCTTTTCTTCAAGGTAAAGAGTCCCATCTTTTCTAATATTTCCATATAACTGGAATTTGTCATTGCTGGGACCATTCTCGTGATATTTTTCTGCACTCTCTCTAATATCTTTACATCTTTCATAAAGGGTGGTTCCCATATGAACACATGTAATAGGAGCACTAGTAGGCACCTCAAGCCGACTCTGCCATTCAATAGGTGGGCGGCATGGTGGCTCACTGGTTAGCAGTGCTGCCTCATAGCAGCAAGGTTCTGGGTTCGATTCCAGCATCAGGCGACTGTATGATATTTGTATATTCTCCCTGTGTTTGCATGGGTTTCCTCTATGCTACTGTTTCCTCCGACAATCCAAAGATATGCAGGTTAGGTGAATTGGCCATGCTAAATTGCCCATAGTGTTCAGGGATGTGTAGATTAACTGCATTAGTCAGGGGTAAATGTAAAGTAATAGGGTAGGGTAATGGGTTTGGGTGGGTTACTCTTCGGATGGTCAGTGTGGACTTGTTGAGCCTAATGGTCTGTTTCCACACAGTACTGATGCTATGATGCTATGAATAGGATCACAGCTGAGCTGACAGTGGCTGCAACTCCACATTCTGAGCTCCCCAATACCTGTTGACTCCATCGTTAGCCAAGAATCTATCTACCTCTCCCTCAAAAAAATTCTACTGCAGTTCAGGGAAGAGAATTTTAGACTTGTGATCTTCTCAGGTTAAAAAATGCTCTAATTTCCCTTTTAAATGGGAAACCCTTTCTTTTTAAGCAATGTCCCCTAGTTTTAGTCTTTACCAGAGGGGACACATCCTTTCAATGCAGGAAAATCAGCTCTTACTTTTCTAATCTCCAATGGATATTGGTTCAACCTATTCAAAAGTTCTCCACAGTGTAGTTCCCTCATCCCTGGAATCAATGAAATAAACCTTCTTTGAACTACTTCTGAAGCAGTTATCATAAGTTGTTATAGCAAAATCAGAAGTTGCCTGGCACCACAGGTTTATTTGAAATCACAAGCTCTCGGAGCACAGCTCCTTCATCAGGAGAAATGGAAGGAAGTGCACAAGCACAAAATTCATATGCAGAGAGACAATTGCAAGCAAGTTCCAGGTAATAGAGAGTGTCAACTGATAAGTATAACCAGTGTGAGCGGACTGTCAACAGGCTGAATAACAAGTCTTCATAGGTGATCAAAAGTATCAAATGGTGTGAGTCAAGCTGAGCTATGATCTGATTATTTAAGGCAGAGAGATAATTACAAAACAAAAAATCCAAAATAAGATGGTGTTAGGAACAAACTAAATGGCTGGAATAACATGATAGGTGTAAGAGTTGCATGATGAGGATCTCACCAAAGTAACAAGCAATACAAAGCTGTATAAACTAATTGAGGTCGAGACATAATAACAAGTTATCAAAGTGATGGTGTCAAAACCAAACAGTAAGGAAGATTTTACACAGAACTGTATGGTAGGGTTACACATAGAGTGACATGAACCCAAGATCATAGTTGCCGCCATCTTCAGAGGCACAGACCTTGACTACCAGCTTCTGCTCAGCAATTCTGCATTATTGTGTTTCTCAAAGGCCAACTTGGAGAATGCTTACCCGAAGATTGGAGGCTGAATGTCCCAAACTGGGAGGGAACACTCCTGACTGGCGATTGATGTTTGGTGTCCATTCATCTGTTGTTGTAGAGTCTGCATGGTCTCGTGAAAGTATCATGCCTCGGAGCTATCTTTGAAGTAGACAATGCTGGCCAAGTCACATGAGTACACTCTGTGTACATGGTGGGTGGTATTCACATGTGTGATGGTAGTATCCATGTTGATGATCTGACGTGTTTTGCAGAGGTTGCTGTGGCAGGGTTGTGTGGTGTTGTGGTTGTTGTTCTCCTGAAGGCTGGGTGGTTTGCTGTGAACATCACACATGTGGAAACCTCTGCATGCTTAATTACTTGGAATTATCTTGCCATTATCTTTCTGCATATGAATTCTGTGTCTGTGCACTTTCCTCCATTTCATCTGATGAAGGAGCTGTGCTCTGAAAGCTTGTGATTTCAAATAAACCTGTTGAACTATAACCTGGTTTGTGTGACTTCTGACTTTGTCCACTCCATTCCAACACTGGCGCTTCCACAAACAAGTTATTGTATCCTAGAGGCTATTCAGTTCCTGGAACCTCCTTTGCCATTCTAGATCATGCTGATTATTGATCACTGTACTTTTTTTGTGCACTTTACCTTGATGCAATTAATAATGAGAAATCTATCAATCATTGTATCAAACTTACTTATTGACTGAACATCCACTGCTCTCTGTCTGAGAGAATTCCAAGCATTCATCACCATCTGAGTGAGAAAAATTCTTACTAAATTGCCTTTTGTTCTGAATCGGTGTCCCCTGGTTCTAGACCCTATAGTTAGAGGAAGTTTCCTTTCAGCATCTTCTCATCTGTCTAAAAATTTTGTAAATGTTGTAGATATCAATGGCTGAAGAGGACAAAATGGCTGCTTGTGGTTTTTTTTAACAGACACAAAATGGTGGAAGAAAATTATAGATGATGCAACATTCCATGTTGCTGAAATCGAGGCCTTCACAGACAGTCAACAAAATGCCTCTGAGTCTTAGTCAGGTGGGGCTAGAATGCAGACTGATAAGACAGCTCAGATGAAAACTGTGATTTGAAATTTCCGATTTTTAAATATGAAAATAGAAAGGGAAAGCTTGATCCACTTTAATCGAGGCATTAAAAAAATGATTATGTATTAGAGTAGACACATATAATCATAAAATAATAGTAGTTTTAATGTATTTGACACTGAAAAAATTAATTAGATTTCTGTAGGCAGTCAGCCTTGACACAGTGACTGGTTTGGATAAACATTCTTGCAGGAACCTTTTCTTCTCGACAAGAAGATTAGAACAACGAAAACAGAACAGAACAGAACAGAAAAATACAGCGCATTACAGGCCCTTCGGCCCTCAATGTTGCGCCGACCGAATCCTACCTAACCTACACTAGCCCAATAACTTCCAAATGCCTATCCAATGCCCGCTTAAATGACCATAAAGAGGGAGAGTTCACCACTGCTACTGGCAGGGCATTCCATGAACTCACAACCCGCTGTGTAAAGAATCTACCCCTAACATCTGTCCTATACCTTCCACCCCTTAATTTAAAGCTGTGTCCCCTTGTAACAGCTGACTCCATTAGCGGTAAAAGGTTCTCATGGTCAACCCTATCTAAACCCCTAATCATCTTGTACACCTCTATCAAATCTCCCCTAAACCTTCTTTTCTCCAATGAGAACAGCCCCAAGTGCCTCAGTCTTTCCTCATACGATTTTTCTACCATACCAGGCAACATCCTGGTAAACCTCCTCTGCACTCGTTCCAATGCCTCCACATCCTTCCTATAGTATGGCGACCAAAACTGCACACAATACTCCAGATGAGGCCGCACCAGAGTCTTATACAACTGCAACATGACCTCAGGACTCCGGAACTCAATTCCTCTGCCAATAAAGCCCAGTACACCATATGCCTTCCTCACAGCACTATTTACCTGGGTGGCAACTTTCAGAGATCTGTGTACATGGACACCAAGATCCCTCTGCTCATCCACACTACCAAGTAGCCTACCATTAGCCCAGTAATCCATCTTCTTGTTACTCCTACCAAAGTGAATGACTTCACACTTAGCTACATTGAATTCCATTTGCCACCTTTCTGCCCAGCTTTGCAACTTGTCTATATCCCGCTGTAACCTGCCACATCCTTCCTCACTATCCACAACTCCACCGACTTTTGTGTCATCCGCAAACTTACTCACCAAGCTTTCAAGCCCCTCCTCTAGATCATTTATAAAGATAACAAAAAGCAATGGTCCCAAAACAGATCCTTGAGGTACACCGCTAGTAACTGCATTTCAAGATGAACCTATACCATCAACTACTACCCTCTGTCTCCTTCCAGCCAGCCAATTTCTAATCCAAACCTCTAATGCACCCTCAATGCCATACCTCCGTAGTTTTTGCATTAGCCTACCATGGGGTACCTTATCGAACGCCTTACTAAAATCCATATACACAACATCTACTGCTTTACCCTCGTCCACCTCCTTAGTCACCTGCTCAAAGAACTCAATAAGGTTTGTGAGGCACGACCTGCCCTTCACAAAACCATGCTGACTATCCTTGATCACGTTATTCCTATCCAGATGTTCATAAATCTTATCCCTTACAATTCTCTCTAAGACTTTGCCCACCACAGAAGTCAGACTCACTGGCCTATAGTTACTCGGGCTATCCCTACTCCCCTTCTTGAACAAGGGGACCACATTCGCCATCCTCCAGTCTTCTGGTACTATTTCCGTTGACAATGACAACATAAAAATCCAGGCCAATGGCTCTGCTATCTCCTCCCTAGCTTCCCAGAGGATCCTAGGATAAATGCCATCAGGCCCAGGAGACTTATCTATTTTCATCCTTTCCAGTATTCCCAAAACCTCTTCCCTACATACTTCAATGCCATCCATTCTAATCACTTGTGACTCAATATTCACACCAGCAACAGTGTCCTGTTCCTGAGTGAATACTGACGAAAAGTATTGATTTAGTGTCTCTCCAATCTCCTCCGCCTCCACGCACAACTTCCCACTACTATTCTTGACTGGACCGATACCTACCCTAGTCATCCTTTTATTCCTGACATACCTATAGAAAGCCTTTGGATTTTCCCTAATCCTACCAGCTAAGGACTTTTCATGTCCCCTTCTCGCTGCTCTTAGCTCTCTCTTTAGATCCTTCCTGGCTACCTTATAACTCTCAATCGCCCCAACTGAACCTTCACGCCTCATCTTTACATATGCCGCCTTCTTCCCTTTCACAAGGGATTCCAATTCCTTATTAAACCACGGCTCCCTCACAAGACCCTTAACTCCATGCCTGACTGGTACATACTTATCAAGGACACTCAGTAGCTGTTCCTTGAACAATCTCCACATATCATTAGTATTCTCTTGAAGCCTGTTTTTCCAATCCACACATCCTAAGTCATGCCTCACCGCATCATAATTTCCCTGCCCCCAGCTACAACTCTTGCCCTGCAGTGCACACTTATCCCTCTCCATCACTAAAGTAAAAGTCACCGAGTTGTGGTCACTGTCCCCGAAGTGCTCACCTACCTCCAAGTCTAACACCTGGCCTGGTTCATTACCTAGAACCAAATCCAGTATAGCCTCACCTCTTGTTGGCCTGTCTACATATTGTGTCAGGAAACCCTCCTGCACACATTGGACAAATACCAACCCATCTAACGACCTCGAGCTATAGCTTTCCCAGTCAATATCTGGGAAGTTAAAGTCCCCCATAACAACCACCCTGCTACTTTCACTCTTCTCCTGAATCATCCTCGCAATACTATTCTCTACTTCTCTCGGACTATTAGGAGGCCTGTAGAAAACACCTAACAGGGTGACCTCACCTTTCCTATTTCTAACCTCAGCCCAAACTACCTCAGATGGCAAGTCTTCCTCCATCGTCCTTTCCACCGCTGTAATACTATCCTTGACAAGCAATGCCACACCTCCCCCTCTTTTACCCCCATGTCTGACCCTACTAAAACATTTAAACCCTGGAACCTGCAACAGCCATTCTTGCCCCTGTTCTACCCACGTCTCTGTAATGGCCACAACATCGAAGTCCCAGGTACCAACCCACGCTGCAAGTTCACCTACCTTATTTCTTATACTTCTGGCATTGAAGTATACACACTTCAAGCTACCCTTCTGTTTACAGGCACCCTCCTTCGAGATTGCTGCCTTGTTCATAACCTCCCTACACTCAAGGTCCTGTACCCTAAAGCTACAGTCCAGGTTCCCATGCCCCGGCGGAGTTAGTTTAAACCCTCCCAAAGAGCACTAGCAAACCTCCCCCCAAGGATACTGGTGCCCCTCAGGTTCGGGTGTAGACCATCCTTTTTATAGAGGTCCCACCTTCCCCAGAAAGAACCCCAGTTGTCCAGAAACCGGAATCCCTCCCTCCTGCACCATCCTTGTAGCCACGCGTTTAACTGCTCTCTCTCCCTGTTCCTCGACTCTCTATCACGTGGCACGGGTAACAAACCAGAGACAACAACTCTGTTTGTTCTAACTCTGAGCTTCCAACCTAGCTCCCTGAAAGCCTGCCTGACATCCTCACCCCTCTTCCTACCTATATCGTTGGTGCCAATATGGACCACGATCTGGGGCTGCTCCCCCTCCCCCTCAAGGACCCGGAAAACACGATCAGAGACATCACGTACCCTTGCACCTGGGAGGCAACATACCAATCGTGAGTCTCTGTTGCCCCCACAAAACCGCCTATCTGTGCCCCTCACTATTGAGTCCCCAAGAACTATCGCTCTACCTTTCTCCACCCTTCCCTTCTGAGCAACGGGGCCAGGCTCCGTGCCAGAGGCCTGAACCTCGTTGCTTGCCCCTGGTAAGTCATCCCCCCCACAAGTATCCAAAACGGTATACTTGTTCTTGAGGGGAATGACCGCAGGGGGTCCCTGCACTGGCTGCTTCCTCCCACTCCCCCTCACTGTCACCCATCTGTCTATAACTCGCCTGCGCGTTTAAATAAGGAAAAAAACCCTACCCAGGTAACCTAGCGCGACACTAGCTTCCGGGTCTGCTAAGCGCTTTTTTTTTAAAAAGACTTAAAATTTTTAACTGTTAAACAAACGACACTACTGGAACGTACCAAACAGCCGTCACGTGGTCCACCGAGAGAAAACATAAATGAGATAACCTTGTAAGAGAACCCAGAGATGTAGCAAGGTGTGGCAGAAACAATTGTGAAACAGGGTCACTATGACCTTGAGAGAATAAATAATAGCTGCTTTCAACCTAATGAACATCCTGAAGAATCCAAATAAGCTCTTCTTAATGACTTAATGGAGCTATAAAATTGCTTGAATTTCATTCCTAGTGATGGGATTTGAATATGTGCTCTATGAAAAGTATTTAAAGTAATGCCAATAACATCCATCCTGTTATCACAGATCTGTTTAAAACCATTTTACAGCATATACAATAGGAGAAGCTGTAAAGAGCAGCTGCTAGACAGATGAAGTGGATTTGTTTGACTTTTCCAAATCATGTAAAAGTGAAGTTGTTCCAGAAGTTGTTAGCTTGGTCAAAGAGTCTTAGTATTAGATGTAACTATCTATAACTTTAGAAGTAATTTTATGTTAGAGCAGATATTTCATCAATTGCTGAAGATTAGTACCCATTTTAATCTTGTGTACTAAGGTCAGCAAGAGATATAAACTGCATGACTGAATTTGAAAAGTCATTTGTAATAAGCAAGTCTATGATGCAGCTGGTGAATGTTTAGAAAGGGACATTGCAGTGTTGGAATGTGGTCAATAAGATATATTGTAAGATCCTAAGGGCAGGTGATAGGGAATCCAACAAACTACATGAAATGATAACGATTTAAGTTGTCCATCACAGGTTTGGATATGTAGGTCAGAGAGGATGTGGAAAGCACTGATATCAGTGTTGTCCATAACCACTAAAACATGGTATGTATAAATATCCTGTGCTTTACTGGGACTAAGGGAATGTCTTGAAGTCTGTCTCCAGTGACCACTTCCAAACTACAAGGTAAGGTGTTCCGAATAATGATTGATTTGTGCTGCTGAACACAGGACTAAGACTCTTCTTTAAAATTCTTCTCCAACTGTAAATTTATTTGAGACTGCTTCTCATTCTTCTCTACCTTACAGAATACAGGCCTAGTCTCCTGAATCTCTCTTCTCAGGACATCGTCCCAGAAATGAGTCTGGTGAACCTACACAACACTCTCTCTATGGTACGAATATCCTTCATTAGTGAAGGGATCCTGAACTGCAAACAATACTCCAGGTATGGTCTCACCAGTGTTATGTATAAAACTGAATAAAGAAGTGGGGTCACAAATGGATTAATGTGTGCAGCATTGGTCTCCTTATTTAAGGAAGGATATAACTACTTTTGAAGAAGTTCAAAGAATATTTTTTGATCTTACACCTAAACGGGTGATTTGCCTTATACAGAGAGCTTTTGCAGGCTCATATCAGTTTGAGTTTGAAAGAGTAATATGTGGGGGGATTCAAGATGGCAGCGATCTAACAGGTCTGCCTTGCTGAGCTCTGCACCATAGTTAAAGCAAAATGGTGCTTTTACCATCCGCATTTTAGCTATTCTGGAAAAATTTGGTAATTTTAAGTGATTAGAATCGCTATATTCCTTGTTAATGAACTGGGAGGATGACGAAAGGCAAAGGGCCGCATGGATCACAATAAGCAGGGCACTCCCCTGCAGTGATAGGCGCATCTGTGGCCACAGCGTTGACCTCTGTGGAAGCTCCACTGGACTTACCTGCTCAGCAAGGTCTGGCTTCGGAGTTTGTTAATCTCCGAGAAAAGATCAAGTCTGGAACCAATCTTGGCCATGTTGCAAAAAATGCATTCCTGAAGAAGGGCTTATGCCCGAAACGTCGATTCTCCTGCTCCTTGGATGCTGCCTGACCTGCTGCGCTTTTCCAGCAACACATTTTTCAGCTCTGATCTCCAGCATCTGCAGTCCTCACTTTCTCCATGTTGCAAAAATATGAGTACGTGATGCAGCATTTCAGACAGCGTGTGGAGGAGGTCGAGCGGAGGACCATGGCATTGGATATTGCGGCCGAATCTTCGGCGGGACAGATCCAGGCTCTGGAAAAGGTACAGGCCTTAGTGGAGTGGGTCAACGACCTTGAGAATCAAGGTCGTAGAAAGAACATTCTAATTATTGGGCTGCTGGAGCGAGAAGAAGAGGATCAGCCAGCCTGCATTTTTTGAGCTTTGGGTGGTGAACGTTCTGGGATGGGAAGCCAAGGCGGGCCAGGTGCGGATCGATTGAGCTCACCGGGTCGTGGTGCGCAAGCCCAGGTCAGACGTGCATCCCCACCCGTCTTAGTGCAATTCCAGTCCTATAAGGACAAGCAAAAGCTGTTGGAAGCTTCCAGAACACTGGAAAAGGATCCACAGGCTCTGATTTACAAGGGATCGAAGATTATATTTTTTCAGGACTTTTCTGTGGCTGTGATCCGTAAGAGAAAGAGGTAGCAAAGAGGCTGAGGGATATCCAATACTTTGTAAGGTACCCAGCGGTGCTCCGTTTCAGCCACTGAGGGTCCGTACATGTCTTTGATTCATCAGAGAAAGCAAAGAACTTTTTGGACACTTGAAAATAGACTGACTGGCTCAAGCAATTTGGACAATAATGGTTCTCCTTTGTTGTTGCTTTTCTCGCTTTGTTTTGTCCCTTTAATTCTTTTTCTTCTCCCTTCCCTTTTCGCTTTCCTGGGGTTTGGAAAACATTGTTGGAATTTTTGGTTTGTTTTTTCCAGCAATTATGGAGGTTGATTTACGGGTGAGGTGGGTGAAATGGCCTGTTTTAATTCCTGTGCTGATAAGATCTATGCATTCTTTATTTTTGTTTTGCCTGAGTT
The DNA here is from genome assembly GCF_020745735.1 of Hemiscyllium ocellatum. Taxonomy (NCBI): domain Eukaryota; kingdom Metazoa; phylum Chordata; class Chondrichthyes; order Orectolobiformes; family Hemiscylliidae; genus Hemiscyllium; species Hemiscyllium ocellatum. The sequence goes on from NC_083402.1 coordinate 52,657,207, forward strand.
TGAGGCGTGGCTTCAGCTAGAAGGAGGTGCGTGTATTTTTCATATAGAAGGAGGTGTGAGTGCCCCCATGGGCAAGGGGGAAAGCCTCCTCTTATCTGTTTTTGTATTGATTTATTGTAGTTGTAGCTTTTCAAAATTTTGTTTTGGTAGTTTTTGTAAGTGTATTCTTCAGGCTCTATGAGTCTTTAACTGTTTTACTCTGTATGTCGTGAGTAAGGTTCTTCCTCACGGACTGTTTTAGATAACTATGGCTAGTTGTTTGCTCAAATGGTTCACCTGGAATATTAAGGGGAGTCACTCACCAATTAATAGAATGAAAGTACTTTCAAGTCTTAGAAAAGCGAGGGTGGATGGCAGTCTGTTACAAGAAAACGACCTTGATGACAAGGAGCATCTAAAGTTGCAGCAGGGAGGGTTTGGCTGAATGATTTTTCATCTTTTAATAATAAAAACAGGGGAGTGGCTATACACATAGGGTCATAGAGTCATAGAGATGTACAGCATGGAAACAGATCCTTTGGTCTAACCCATTCATGCCGACCAGATATCCCAACCCAATCTAGTCCCACTTGCCAGCGCCTCACCCATATCCTTCCAAACCCTTCCTATTCATATACCCATCCAATGCCTCTTAAATGTTGCAATTGTACCAGCCTCCACCACATCCCCTGGCAGCTCATTCCATACACGTGCCACCCTCTGCGTGAAAATGTTGCCCCTTTGCTCTCTTTTATATCTTTCCCCTCTCATCCTAAACCTATGCCCTCTAGTTCTGGACTCCCCAACCCCAAGGAAAAGACTTTGTCTATTTATTCTATCCATGCCCCTCATAATTTTGTAAATCTCTATAAGGTCACCCCCTCAGACTCCGACGCTCCAGGGAAAACAGACCCAGCCTGTTCAGCCTCTCCCTGTAGCTCAGATCCTCCAACCTTGGCAACATCCTTCTCAATCTTTTCTGAACCCTTTCAATGTTCACAACATCTTTCTGATAGGAAGGGGACCAGAATTGCACACAATATTTCAACAGTGGCCTAACCAATGTCCTGTACATGACCTCCCAACTTCTGTACTCAATACTCTGACCAATAAAGGAAAGCATACCGAACGCCTTCTTCACTATCCTATCTACCTGCGACTCCACTTTCAAGGAGCTATGAACCTGCACTCCACGGTCTCTTTGTTCAGCAACACTCCCTAGGACCTTATCATTCAGTGTATAAGTCCTGCTAAGATTCGCTTTCCCAAAATGCAGCACCTCGCATTTATCTGAATTAAACTCCATCTACCACTTCTCAGCCCATTGGCCCATCTGGTCCAGAACCTGTTGTAATCTGAGGTAACCCTCTTTGCTGGCCACTACATCTCCAATTTTGGTGTCATCTGCAAACTTACTAACTGTACCTCTTATGCTCGCATCCAAATCATTTGCGTAAATGACAAAAAGTAGAGGGTCCAGCATCGATCCTTGTGGCACTCCACTGGTCACAGGCCTCCAGGCTGAAAAACAACCCTCCACCACCATCCTCTGTCTTCTACCTTTGAGCCAGTTCTGTATCCAAATGTCTAGTTCTCCCTGTATTCCATGAGATCTAACCTGGCTAATCAGTCTCCCATGGGGAACCTTATCGAACGCCTTACTGAAGTCCATATAGATCACATCTCCTGCTCTGCCCTAATCAATCTTCTTTGTTACTTCTTCAAAAAACTAATCAAGTTTGTGAGACATGATTTCCCACGCACAAAACCATGTTGACTATCCCGAATCAGTTCTTGCCTTTCCAAATACATGTACATCCTGTCCCTCAGGATTCCCTCCAACAACTTGCCCACCACTGAGGTCAGGCTCACCGGTCTATAGTTCCCTGGCTTGTCTTTACCGCCCTTCTTTAACAGTGGCACCACGTTTGCCAACCTCCAGTCTTCCGCCACCTCACCTGTGACTATCGATGATACAAATATCTGAGCAAGAGGCCCAGCAATCACTTCTCTAGCTTCCCACAGAGTTCTTGGGTACACCTGATCAGGTCCTGGGGATTTATCCACCTTTAACCGTTTCAAGACATCCAGCACTTCCTCCTCTGTAATCTGGACATTTTGCAAGATGTCACCATCTATTTCCCTACAGTCTATAGCTTCCATATCCTTTTCCACAGTAAATATTAATGCAAAAAATTCATTTAGTGTCTCCCCCATTTTCTGTGGCTCCACACAAAGGCCGCCTTGCTGATCTTTGAGGGGCACTATTCCCTAGTTATCCTTTTGTCCTTAATATATTTGTGAAACCCCTTTGGATTCTCCTTAATTCTATTTGCCAAAGCTATCTCATGACCCGTTTTGCCCTCCTGATTTCCCTCTTAAATATACTCCTACTTTCTTTATACTCTTCTAAAGATTCACTCGATCTATCCTGTCTGTACCTGACATATGCTTCCTTCTTTTTCTTAACCAAACCCTCCATTTCTTTAGTCATCCAGCATTCCCTATACCTATCAGCCTTCCCTTTCACCCTGACAGGAATATACTTTCTCTGAATTCTTGCTATCTCATTTCTGAAGGCTTCCCATGTTCCAGCCGTCCCTTTACCTGCGAACATCTGCCTCCAATCAGCTTTTGGAAGTTCTTGCCCAATACCGTCAAAATTGGCCTTTCTCCAATTTAGAACTTCAACTTTTAGATCTGGTCTACCCTTTTTCATCTCTATTTTAAAATGAATAGAATTATGGTCGCTGGTCCCAAAGTGCTCCCCCACTGACACCTCAGTCACCTGCCCTGCCTTATTTCCCAAGGGTAGGTCAAGTTTTGCACCTTCTCTAATAGGTACATCCACGTACTGAATCAGAAAATTGTCTTGTACACACTTAAGAAATTCCTCTCCTTCTAAACCTTTAACACTATGGCAGTCTCAGTCGATGGTTGGAAAGTTAAAATCCCCTACCATAACTACCCTATTATTCTTACAGATAGCTGAGATCTCCTTACAAGTTTGTTTCTCAATTTCCCTCTGACTATTGGGGGGTCTATAATACAATCCCAATGAGGTGATCATCCCTTTCTTATTTCTCAGTTCCACCTAAGTGACTTCCCTGGATGTATTTCCGGGAATATCCTCCCTCAGCACAGCTGTAATGCTATCCCTTAACAAAAATGCCACTCCCCCTCCTCTTTTGCCTCCCTTTCTATCCTTTCTGTAGCATTTATATCCTGGAACATTCTGCTGCCAGTCCTGCCCACCCCTGAGCTAATTGCTCTGATATCCCAGTCCCATGTTCCTAACCATGCCCTGAGTTCATCTGCCTTCCCTGTTAGGCCCCTTGCATTGAAATAAATGCATTTTAATTTATTAGTCCTACCTTGTCCCTGCCTGCCCTGACTGTTTGACTTACTTCTATTCTCATTCAGAAGAATTTCCTATTCCAGTTGTTAGATCACATTAAGGATGAATATGGGCAGTTTGCGATTCTCAAAGCTTTAATATATATGGTGAGGAGCATGGCATTTTGAATATTTACTGTCCTCCAGCACACCCCCTTAAATTTCTGACGGATGTGCTCTCTAGGTTGATTGCCCTTGGAACGTTCAATATTATTATAAGGAGAGATTTTAATTGCCTCATGGATCCCACAATGGATTGGATGCCTACGGACTCCGAGGGCACTTCCCCACAATCTAAACAATTGGTGGACTTATGTGTAAAGTTGGGATTGGTGGATGTATGGAGATATTTTTACCTGGTAAGTAGGGATTTCACCTTTTTCTCCAATCTGCACAAGTGTTACACAAGGATTGATCTGTTTCTTGCTCCATCAGTTTTTTTTTTGGGATTTGCTGCTGTCCTGTAAAATTGGGAACATAGCCATTTCTGATCATTATTAAGGGCCGTAATTGGAGGTTAAGGTCGGGGTAATGAGGTAGGTTCGTGGCATTGGTGCATGGATCCTTTTCTCCTTTAGGACAGTAAGTTTATCAAAACTTCTCATGAGAATTGAAAGAGTTCTTAGATATCAGCTCGGGCACAGTCAGTAACCCACCTGTGCTTTGGGAGACTGCCAAGGCCTATGCAAGAGGTATAATAATTTCTTATTCAGCTAGTCAGAAATGACAGAGGGACAGCAGCAACGTCTGCTCAAGGCCCTGCTGAAGGCAGCTAAGACCACATACTTTGAAAGGCCATGCATGATTAAGTTACAGCGAATCACAGCTCTCTAGGCTGCTCTGAATTCCGTGCTTAGTCAAACAGCGAAGTGAAACAAAGCTTATTTGAGTATGGACTCAGGTAAAAACACAACATATTTGGCTCGGAAAAAGAGCGCCCCTCAATCTATCACATCCATCAGAAAGGGCACTGGGACTCTTGCAACCTCAAAAAGATTAATACAGCTTTTAGGAAATTTTACTCCAAGCTGTATCAGTCAGGGGGCTGTGAGGACAGATTGGCGAAGATGGAGTCCTTCTTTAAGAACCTGGACTCCAGAGGTGTGACTCCAGAGCAGGCATCCCTCTTGAATGATCCCTTAATGGTCCAAGAGATACAGGAGCCTGTAAAACAGCTCCAAAGTGATAAGGCACCCAGCCCAGATGGCCTTCCGAGTGAATTTTATAAAGAATTTATGAATATGTTGGCCTGGCCAGCTAGACATGTACAATTATTTGTACAGTTAGGATTGCATCCCGCCCTCTCTGAGAGAAGCTAATATTTCTCTCATCCTCAAGAGAGGGAAGAGCCTAGAGGGCTGTGCTTTGTTCAGGCCCATTTCGCTGCAAAACTTGGATTTCAAAATTTTATCGAAGACACTTGTGTTGAGATTGAAGAATGTATTGCCCTTTATTGTAAAGGAGGACCAGACAGGTTTTATTAAGGGCCGTAGGTCCTCCAATAATATTAGAAGAGTGCTGAATATGGTCCAGGTGTGTCAGCAGAGGTTGATTCCGGACTTAGTGGTCTCCCTTGATGCATTTAACCAGGTGGAATGGTTGTATCTTTCTTATGTTCTGGACCTGTTTGGTCTCGGTGGGGTCTTTACCAGATGGGTGCAAGTGCTATATACTGATCCTATGATCCTATGGCAGTGGTCCGTACTGATGACATAAGATCTAATCATTTTAGTATCAGTAGAGGCAGCTGACAAAGTTGTCTCCTCTCACCGCTGTTGTTCATGCTGGTGATTGAGTTGTTGGCGGAGGCTATCCAGAGGGACAACAATATAGTTGACCTGGAGGTTGGATCAGGGACACATAAAATCACACTCGACACAGATGATGTTCTCTTTTTCCTATCAAATCTGGCAGTGTCCGTACCTTATTTAATACAATGTATCAATTGATTTGGCTCTTTCTCGGGATATAAGATTAACATTATGAAGTCAGAGGCCATGCCCATGGTGGGGGTCTTGGGGGAATACCCGATCTTGAAAGTGAAATCAAATTCCCTTTCAGGTGGTCACAGGAAGATTTTCTGTACTTAGGCATTTTCATTACTCCCGCCTTTGACCAATTATATAAGGCTAACTTTTTGGAGTTGCATTGGGAGATTCTTGCAATATCTTAGTTAGGCCAAATGGCTCTTATCAAAATGAATGTTGTTCCTTGCTTGTTATATCCCATACGAGTACTCCCTCTGATGATGCCTAGGCAAATGTTATGGAAACTCAATGGTTGGCTCGGTTCTTTTATTTGTCATCACAGGGCAGCCTCTCATTAAGCTTGCCAAGTTGCAGCTTCCCCATTGAATGGGGTCAGTGGGGGGATGGGTAGACTTTCCAGATATCTTGAGGTATCAAATAAACTTCCTACTATCCTTTGTGAATGATTGGGCTTGTGAAGATCTGAGGTCAATATGGTTGGATATCGAGGCCTCCCAGGTGAAGTGCCCTCTTATTAATGTGTTATTCATGGATAAGATGAGGACAGTCACAGAGTATTATTGGAACCCAATTGTCATCAATATGGTTAAAGCATGGAGAGTGATGCAACAAAGCAAAGGCAGTTTATCTAAAACCTCCTTTCTCACTCCTATAGTAGGAATACCAGGATTTTGTCCAAGTTTGTTGGACTCTGGTATTAAGTTATGGGCGTCCAGGGAGTCTCTTGTCTGGGAGACTTGTTTGAGGAGGAGGTCATGATGTCCTTTGATCAATTGAGTCACAAGCATGAATTGCCCAGTAGGGGCCTCTTTTGTTACTTTCCAGGTCCAGAAAAATACTGCACTTCTGATTTATCCTTATAGGTCTGACATAGAGAGAAGAGTGTTCCAGACTACAAGCACTCTACCAGCTAGTACCCTTTCCCATTTACTGGGAAGTGGCACCTTGAAAGATATTGAGTGGCTCCATGGGGTCTGGGAGCAAGAGTTGGAAGTGGAGATTTCATAAGAGATATGGAAGAACATTTGGGAGAATGTGAGAAAGATGTTGATCTGTAACAGAATGCATGTTGTGCGGCTGAAGGTCCTTCACAGGGTTTATCTGGCCGCAGAGTACCTTCTGAAATTCAAAAAGGGAGCATTTCCATTGTGCCCCAAATGCAAAGTAGGTATTGGCACTGTTAGCCATTGTTTTGTGGTCATGCCACAAGCTTTGCAGTATTGTTTAGTGAGTCAAGGGGACTGAGATTAAGGTAGATCCAGTGCCTCTTCTGGGCATGCCAAATTTGCCTTCCTTAGATGAGCATGGGAAAGAGCTGTTTAATCTTTTTACACATTGTGTGAGGAAGAACATTTTGATGAGTTGGGCCTCTGAAAGTCCTCCGGGCCTGCTGGGATGGCGTAGATTAGTTATGGAGCACATCCCCCTGGACTTCTTTACAAGTGTGGTGTACCAGAAAACAGAACTTTTCTACAAGGCATGGTAGCCCTTTCTGAAACATCTCGAAGCAGATTTTTCGGCCATATTAACAACGCTTTTATTTTGCCATGAGGCTTGGGTCTGATGAGCAGGGTGGCCTGAGAGAAAGAATCCTGAATAAATACGGGTATACTAACTAATGCTCCCGGTGATGGTGAGCTTCAATGGGGTTTGTGCTGAGTTTTATAATTTAATATAGTTTATTTTCTTTGATTATTTATTGAATTGTAGTATGGGTAGCCTTTTTTGTTATTATTTGTTTTGTAGAGTAGAGTAGTGGTTCATTTATTGTAATCAGAGTCATAGAGTGATAGAGATGTACAGCATGGAAACTCGTCCAGATTATTATATTTTTGTAATTTTATAATTTTGTAAAGAATAAAAAAAGTTTTCATTTAAAAAAAAATTAAAAAAGAAGAGTAATATGTGACTTGATTGAAGATCCTGAGAGGGCTTCACAGGTTGAATATGGAGAGGATATTGACCCTAATGCAACAATCTAGAGATCATGGAATCCCTACTGTGTGGGAGCTGACCCCACCCCACCCAGACACCATTCCATCCACACCCACCTTCCTACCCTATCCCCATCATCCTGTATTTCCCATGGCCAAACCACCTCGCATACACAACCCTGGATACAATGGGTAATTTTTTTTATATATTGGAATTTTTATTGAAGAAATAAAAAGAAATATGTAAACATTTTTTACAAAATTACAAAATAATACAAACAAATCTAAGCACTAATATACACATAAATATATAAAATAAATAAATAATAACCAAAGCACAACAAAAGAGAAAGAAGAAAAAGAGAAAAAAGTACACTCTGCTAACGACTAATCTATTCTACAAACAACCAAAGCATAAATAAGATATCTTACGTTACCAGTAAGAAATAATGTAATAATTAAATAAAGTATATACTCAAAATGGATTAACATCAAATCATGATAAAACCTGTATTTATATGGGATTCCTCCTCCCGGGGCCCCCTGGACCAGCCAGAATCACTACCATAGCCCTTAACAATATGGTCGAAATATATGTGTCTATATAGTTCAGAAAGGGCTGCCATATTTCATAGAATAATTCAGTTTTTTGGTGCACCATATTTGTGGGGAAGTCAAGGGGGATATATTCCATGATTAACCTACGCCAATTCGAACGTCCTGGAGGGCCCTCAGCTACCCAATTAACTCAGATATTTTTCCTTGCACAGAAAGAGAGAATAGAGAATAGTTTCCTTCCGTGCACATCCAGAGAGGGCAGATTTGAAAAACCCAGGAGAAGAGACACTGGATCCAATCCAATCTCCGTTCCCAAGATTTCTGTCAGAATATTCGCTACTCTGTCCCACTATTTCCAGATCTTGTGACATGTCCATAAACAGTGTGTGAGTGTGTGAAATTTTGCCAGTTGTTCCAGTGCTATATGAATCCTATGGAGTATCTTTAATTGAATAGCTTGAGTTCTAATACAAATAGAGATCTTTCTGGCATTTTCCCAGATGTCCTTGCACATTTCTGATGGAATTTCTAACCCCAATTCCTAGTTCCATGTTTTAAACAGTCATTCCATGTCTTTCGATACCTCGTTATGTAATGAGTGACCATAGCATTCTTCTCTCCATATCCAATTTGTAGGGACTGTCTAATAGTGTGGTCTTCTTCTGTATATAATCTCGTATTTGGAAATACCGAAAAATGTCTCCATTAGGCAGTCCAAACTTCTTTAGTTTGGAGGAAGTGGGAGGATTGAAAAGAGAAGTTATTCAGGGTTATCCACCTCCTCCAGGATTTTCGCTTCCCCGGTCCCCAACGCCTTATCTTCACGATGGACATCCAGTCCCTGTACACCTCCATCACCCATCACAAAGTACTCGAAGCCCTCCGCTTCTTCCTTTCCCGCCGCACCAACCAGTACCGTTCCACTGACACCCTCCTTCGACTGACTGAACTGGTCCTCACCCTGAATAACTTCTCTTTTCAATCCTCCCACTTCCTCCAAACTAAAGGAGTTGCCATGGGCACCCGCATGGGCCCAAGCTATGCCTGTCTCTTCGTAGGATATGTAGAACAGTCCATCTTCCGCAACTACACTGGCACCACCCCCCACCTTTTCCTCCACTACTTCGATGACTGTATCGGCGCTGCCTTGTGCTCCCACGAGGAGGTTGAACAGTTCATCAACTTTACTAACACCTTCCATCCCGACCTCAAATTCACCTGGACTGTCTCAGACTCCTCCCTCCCCTTCCTAGACCTTTCCATTTCTATCTCGGGCGACCGACTTAACACAGACATCTACTATAAACCGACTGACTCCCACAGCTACCTGGACTACACCTCCTCCCACCCTGCCCCCTGTAAAAACTCCATCCCATATTCACAATTCCTTCGTCTCCGCCGCATCTGCTCCCAGGAGGACCAGTTCCAACACCGTACAGCCCAGATGGCCTCCTTCTTCAAGGACTGCAGATTCCCCCCAGACGTGATCGACGATGCCCTCCACCGCATCTCCTCCACTTCCCGCTCCTCTGCCCTTGAGCCCCGCTCCTCCAACCGCCACCAAGACAGAACCCCACTGGTTCTCACCTACCACCCCACCAACCTCCGTATACAACGTATCATCCGCCGTCATTTCCGCCACCTCCAAACGGACCCCATCACCAGGGATATATTTCCCTCCCCTCCCCTATCAGCGTTCCGCAAAGACCACTCCCTTCGTGACTCCCTCGTCAGGTCCACACCCCCCACCAACCCAACCTCCACTCCCGGCACCTTCCCCTGCAACCGCAGGAAATGTAAAACTTGAGCCCACACCTCCTCCCTCACTTCCCTCCAAGGCCCCAAGGGATCCTTCCAAATCCGCCACAAGTTCACCTGCACCTCCACACACATCATCTATTGCATCCGCTGCACCCGATGTGGCCTCCTCTATATTGGGGAGACAGGCCGCTTACTTGCGGAACGCTTCAGAGAACACCTCTGGGAAGCCCGGACCAACCAACCCAACCACCCCGTGGCTCAACACTTTAACTCTCCCTCCCACTCCACCGAGGACATGCAGGTCCTTGGACTCCTCCATCGGCAGAACATAACAACATGATGGCTGGAGGAGGAGTGCCTCATCTTCCGCCTGGGAACCCTCCAACCACAAGGAATGAACTCAGATTTCTCCAGTTTCCTCATTTCCCCTCCCCCCACCTTGTCTCAGTCAGTTCCCCCAACTCAGCACCGCCCTCCCAACCTGCAATCTTCTTCCTGACCTCTCCGTCCCCACCCCACTCCGGCCTATCACCCTCACCTTGACCTCCTTCCACCTATCACATCTCCATCGCCCCTCCCCCAAGTCCCTCCTCCCTACCTTTTATCTTAGCCTGCTTGGCACACTCTCCTCATTCCTGATGAAGGGCTTATGCCCGAAACGTCGAATTTCCTGTTCCTTGGATGCTGCCTAACCTGCTGTGCTTTAACCAGCAACACATTTTCAGCTTATACAGCTGACCAAATACTGGGGTGATAAAAATACCTAAGTATAGAAAACCCTCCAGTGACCACTGAAAGGGAAAGCAAAATCCATCTGATAAATTGGATATACTAGCAAGACCACCCAATGGCATGGCTTCCGATTTCGTAAAATTGATTTTGTAGTCTGCGAACATACGAAATAGATTAATTACTTGAATTAAGCGGTATACGGATATCAAAGGATTATTTAACAACCCTGTCATCTGCATGGAGGGTGATTTTATGTTTACCTGAACCAATCCTTGGAGCCACTATGTTAGAGTCGGTTCATATAGCTTCCGCTAGTGGTTCAATTGTTTGCGTGAATAATAACGGCGAGAGGGGACATCCCTGACAACAGCTCCTACCCATGCTGCAGCTATCCGAACCTAAACCATTGGTAATCACGGTCATTGTATAATATTGAGACCCATTTAGAAAATACCTCTCCAACACCAAACCTTTCCAGTGTGTAAAAATGACATGACCATTCAACTCAGTCAAACGCCTTCTCTGCGTCCAAGGAGACAACTATCCCCAGTATTCTTTCCTGTTAATAGGCTTGTATTATATTTAAGACCCTTATAATGTTGTTAGATAATCTACGTCCCTTGATAAACCCCGTCTGGTCCTCTTTTATGATATATGGTAAGACCCTGTCCAATCTTAAGACTAACATTTTAGAAAGGATTTAAAAATCTACATTTAACAAGGATATTGGTCTATATGATGAGCAATCTTCTGGGGTTTTCTTTTTTTAAGAATGAGAGAAATATTTGCTTCTCTCACTGATGGCGGGAGGCAGCCCTGACTATGTGAGTAATTATACATGTCTATAAGTGGGCCAGCCAGTTCCCCTATGAATTCTTTATAAAATTCAGCCTGGAATCCGTCAGGTCCAGGTGCTTTGCCCACTCTGGAGCTGTCTAATTGCATCGAGTACTTCCTGGGTTACCAGGGGCCCATTCAGGATCGACACCTGCTCCAGAAAGGCCAAGTTTTTAAAGAAGGACTCCATCTTCTTAGTTCTATCCTCACAGTCCTGCGATTTATACAGTTCAAAATATAACTTTCTAAATAGACGTGACTGCTTGAAGAGCTTTTTTTTCTCACAAAATATGCTCGGTATCTGTCAGGCTTGTCGCCATATTCATATAGTCTTTGCTTTGCAAATAATATTTCCCTCTTTGCTGTTTGGGAAAGTGCGGTATTCAAGGCTGTCCTAAGGGCTGTGATCCTTTGTAGCTTAGTAATAGAGGGCCTATCAACATACGCTATCTCAGCGCCCTTCAAGCAAGCCTCAAGTAGGCGCTGTTGTTCTCCCTTTTGTCTTTTCTGGGTCGCAGAATATGAGATGATCAAACTTTGCGCATAAGCCTTAATGGTCTCCCACATTGTCGACTGGTTACTGGCCGAACCTGAATTAATTTCCAGAAAGGTTTTGAATTCTTGAGAAAAAAATTTATAAATTTGCTATCCTTCATTAAAAAGGATAATGTCGGGGGCCTGTCCCATCATCCCGAGTCTTAACTTCCATATATACTGCGGCATGATCAGAGATTGCTATATTACCTATTTTGCAGGAAAATAGAGAATTCAGAAGGGTCAAGGGAGTAAAAAACATATCAATTCTAGTATGACACTTGTGTGGGTTAGAGTAGAAAGTAAAGTCTCTGCCCTGGGGGTGATGACACCTCCACACATCGACTAGCCCTAGCTCCTTATTCAGATCCGCCAATTATCTGGATCTAAGAGATATACCCATAGTACCCTTGGGTATCCTATCTGTCTCTGAGTCCATAATACAATTAAAATCTCCTCCTATAATTGTATCAACTTGGAGGACGCTTCTGTTACAAATTTGAAGGGGTGTGCTGGGGGACAATAAAAATTCAAAATCCCATACTCCTCTCCATTTATTAGGGCTTTGATCAGTATAAACCATCCAGATTCATCTTTTATCTGGCTTAAGATTTTAAAAGGAAGATTCTTCCGAATGAGCATGACTACCCCCCTATCTTTTGAGCTAAAAGATGAGAAAAAAGCATGGTCATATCCACCCTGTTGTAATTTTAAGTGCTCTTTTTCAGTAGATGTGTCTCCTGCAAAAAAGCTATATCAACCCTTTCTTTTTTAAGGTTTGATAATATCTTCTTCCTTTTGATTGGTGAATTACTCCCCTTGACATTCCAGGTGCACCACCTAAGTGAATAGCTAGCCATGATTATGCAGGCAAGCCCAAGACCCCCAGGAGGAAGAACCCCACCCAAAACACCCTGAGTAAAGACATGAAAAATTCACAAAAGCAAAAATTCTTTAAGACATTTACACAAAAACAATTAAAAATGATTCATAAGTAAAATAAACAATACAAAACACTTTTGAAAGGAGATTTTTCCCCTTGCTCCCAGGGTGCATAACAACCTATCAATAACCCCACAATAACCTCTCCGAACTAGTGCCCCGCCTTCGACCCAGGTATTATAAACTGGAGTAGACAAATTCAAGTGTTCTATAAAACCAAAGTTAAGAATGAGTGACCCACCCATCTCCCACACCAATACCTAGGTGCGTTTAGCAAGCATAATACAGAATCTAAATATATAAAACTACAAAATTATAATCCCAGCAATTATTAGAAAACTATGTAAGACGATAGAAGAAGAGAACCCCACTCTAAATAAAAAGGCAGGACAAAACAAACACCCCTCCCACATAAATCAAATAAGCCGTACGGCTTATAGAAAAATAAATCACAGAATGAATAACAAATAAGGCCCCCTCCCTGCCCCCCGGAGAAGGTAATGAACAAAAAAGGGATGGAGAAGGAAAGAAAGGGTAAACTGGGTGGGTGGGGCAAAGCAAAATTGTTATCCATATGATTTGAATCTTACAGTCTATTTAAGAGAGTCCAAAAATTCTTTAGCCTTCGGTAATCCAAAGTTGTATATGGACCCTTCGTAGCTGAAGCACAGCGTTGCTGGGTAATATTGGATATTTAGATCTCTTAGACGCTTCTTCGCCTCATCGAATGCCCTCCCCCTGCGGACCATGGCTGGAGAAAAATCCTGGAATAACATAATCCTGGAAATCTTGTGCATTATGTCCTGGGGATCCTTCCCCAGGACTCTAGAGGCTTCTAGGAGCATCTGCTTCTCTTTTTCGCGTTGTAGCCGCAACAAAACTGGGTGGGGGCACTGGTCCGGCCCGCGCCTGCGTATAGCGACCTGGTGGGCCCACTCCACCCGTATTCGGCCTGATCCGGACTCCAACTGTAATATTTCAGGGAGCCATTGCTCCAAAACAACAGCAGGCTGGCCTTCCTCTTCCCAATCGGGAAGGCCCAGCAACCGAATATTTTTTCGACAACCCCGATTATCGAGGTCAGCGATGTGTTCTTCCAAGGTCTGGACTTGCTGCTCGCGGCCCATGGCCGATTTGGCAGCAGCTTCTGAGATTGTGGCCTTTTGTTCCACCCCTCCAATGCATTGTTCGAGTTTTTCAATTTCTCGGTCGTGTTTCTGCAGACTCCCACCTGGTCCTGGATTCTTCAATGAAGGCATTAATCCTCTCCTGCAACTTGTTAATCATGGAGATCAGGCTCGCCTCTGCAGCTAAGTCCCCTGAGGTGGCCATGGCTGTCTCTGCTGCTGCTGGAGGGGGGGGGGAGGGGTCCCTGCCTGTTGCGAACTTCGGGAATTTTTGCCCTTAGTCATTTTGAGAACAATACCAAACTATTCAAGTTTGATGCAAAACGACTAAGTATGCTGGGCAAAACCTATTTTAAATGATTGAAAAGGTGTAGTGAAGGCGGGTGCCCCACCTTGCCTGGGTCCTATGCAGAGCACTACAGACTCAGACTTGCTGGGTCGCCGCCATCTTGAATCTCCCACAATGGGTAATTTAACGTGGCCAAACAACCTAGCCTGCACCTTTGGACTGTGGGAGGAAACCGGAGCACCCAGAGTAAACCTACATAGACACAGAGCTGAAAATGTGTTGCTGGAAAAGTGCAGTAGGTCAGGCAGCATCTAAGGAGCAGGAGAATCAATGTTTCGGGCATGAGCCCTTCTTCAGGAACACATTTTCAGCTCTGATCTCCAGCATCTGCAGTTCTCACTTTCTCTACACAGACACAGGCAGAACATGCAACCTCCACAGGAGAGGATGGAATCAAACTCAGGTCCCTGGCACTGTGAAGCAGCAGTGATAATCACTGAGCAACCATGTAGCCCCTATTAGGGGTCATTGTTCAAAAGTAAGACAGAGATGAAGTGAGACATCTGTCTTGATTTATGAGTAATTTCACATTTCAACCACCAAAACATTCTCACAAAACTTTGGTAAAAAGCACAGAACTTTAACAACTCACATTATCCAGCAATCCTTATCTTCCACCAATACCAATAGCTATAGCCATTTTCATCTCATCCAATCCCTCTCTATATTCTTTCCAGGAAAAAAAAATCCCACAATTGGGCAGAGAGAGCTAAAATGGATGGTTGGTTGCCTCATATCCATCTCCTCATCCTTCCCTTCATGATTACCATTTATAATGTGATGCTAAGACCCAAGTTCCAGAAATCAAGTATTGCTGCTCTCCATTCCCACCCCTCTGAGTGTATTCTAACCATGCTCAAACTTTTAGGAGAAAGTGAGGACTGCAGATGCTGAAGATCAGAGCTGAAAATGTGTTGCTGGAAAAGTGCAGCAGGTCAGGCAGCATCCAAGGAGCAGGAGAGTCGACGTTTCGGGCATGTGCCCAGCAACGCAGGAAAAAGATTAATGACCTTCTGCACTCTGCAAGGGTAAGTGCCACCTTCATCTGCTACCTCACATGCACTCCATCTCTGCTACTGCACTGGTCTCCCAGGGATATTCCAGGGGTGCCTGGACCCTTCACCTCCACCCTGCCTACTCCCTCAACCATGAGGGAGCTCAAGCTGAGGATGGCAAACCTGCACCTGAACAGAAACACGCAGGGTACCTGAGCCACCTTGGCAAAAATGGCCCTGGGTCACCTGCCCAAAACTTCAAGATCAACAGATTACACCAGAGGGTAGGCTCACTTCACCCCAGCTACGGAGACTGGGACAGCACCTGGATGGTGTAAGAGGGAAAGGAAGAACATATTTTGAAAGTACATAGATGGCATGAGAGACACTTCATTGTAAATATGCTGTTACATCCATAAATATATGTTCACTTTTCATCATTAGTCCTGTGAGCAACTATCATTTTAGCTGCAACTAAAGGAAAGAAGGAAAGAAGAGAGACCACATATCCTTGCACCATACTAGCAAGGAACTTTGTCATGATTGTATGAGGAAGTGTTAGATGTTGCAAGGCTTTCATCTGTTATCTTTCAGTAAGCAGCATGAACTGCATAGAAAGATGAAACTGTTAAGCTGCACTTGCATTTAGGATTGTACAGGGAATGGTGACCTCAGCAACATCAAAACATTTACAGTCAGTGAAAAACAACATCATGTTAGTCAAGGACCTGCTGCACTTTTCCAGCAACACATTTTCAGCACTGATCTCCAGCATCTGCAGACGTCACTTTCTTTCCTTTATGTTAGTCAATACCATTAAATGAGGTTTACAAACATTGTGAACTCTCTGAGGCTGTGGCTATCCTGCATCTTTGTTGCATCATGAGGATGCCTATGGCTGGAAGAGGCAGCTTCACATCCATTGAAGGCACTGAAGGTTACTGCTTCAGGGGGCTTCAGGACACATCTGCTCCTTCCTCAGTTAGTCATACAGCGGCTCTATGTCCTTCAGCCACAGCTTCTGTGGCTGGATCCATTCAGAACAGTTCCAGTGAGCAAACGTAGTCAATATCATAAACAAAGCAGCTCCTCAATAAAGTAACCATTCAGCAGCCAGGGCACACTCAAATAAGGACATGAGGATCTTTGAATATGAAGTTAGTGGGATGGTTCTACAAAGATGTTGTACACTATTGCTCTGATTCAGATATCTGTTGTTCATACCTTCCTGTTTATATACAGGTGCAGATTGGAAGCATATTAACAACAGTGAATATCTCTCCTCAATAGCCCACAGTATCCAAGAAAGGTAGCATTGCACAGAAGCTAATAGTGTGGGTGATTTAGGGTCCAAGTTGCAAAGTGAGAAGCTCCTGTGTCTCGTTCAGGTTCTAGGACCATGGAAGGTGATTGGTACTTTGTCAACCAGAGGGAATCTTTCCAGCCTGTATGGTCTTACTTGTGCCTCTGAGACATTAGTGGGATTATTTTCTAATGTTCAGTGTCAGGGTCAAGAACACAAGTGAGAGTTTAAGTCGACATAGTACATCAATGCTTGAGCATTTTGTGTTGAGCATACAGCACTGTGTGATAGCAGTGTCTTTTACTTGTATTGTTTGGGTATTTGTTTAGCTGGGTTGCCCTTTGAAGGGCTTTACATCACAGAAAGGCTGAACCGCTCCCTCAGAGGAACCAACACAACTACCCCAGCCACTCTGTATATGAAGGCAGCCTTTACACATTTAACCTTTGGATGAGGATGAAAGGCAAGTGGTCACACAGCTTAGCCTCTCAGTCTAGGTGACCCCCCCGGAAATCTTCACGTTCCTTTCTGCCCTTCCATCCTTAACAATCCCAATGGTTTGATCTTCCCTTCACAATTTGATTATTTAACTGCTGTGAGCCCATGGCTCAGAGCTTTGTCATGCACCGTCTCCTTATCAAAGCCGAGGCAGTGCTGACCAATATTCTCACCAAGTTATTTTTCAGTGCATGGACCTCCAAGGACTTTTTTCACTGGTGCATTGGAGATAGCAATCTTCCAGCCTTCATCATTCTCAAGGTGAATAGCCTGGCATGGTCTAGGGCTAAGGCCTGGTGTGGAGTGGAAGCAAGGTCCCAGTGTGGTTTGTTGTTCTGAACTCCATTTCTCTATTGTCTAAGATGTTGTAACTAAAGAAGCTGTTTCTCGGTAACTTTGTACTTATGTTGGCTTTGTAAGTGGTGACATATAAACTTTCCACTGTACTTATTGAGTATATGTGACAGTAAAGGCTAATTCTAACACTAATTCTAATGGTAAAATTGTGTGGAATGAATTGCCAGAGGAAATGGTAGATTCAGGTACAATTACAACATTTAAAAGACATTTAGATAGGTACATGAACAGGAAGTGAGATGAGTCAAATGCAGGCAATTTAGAATAATTTAGTTTGGGAAACAATGTGGCATGAATGAGTTAGACCAAAGGGTCTGTTTCTTTGCTGTATGACTCAATGAGTTCCTCTGAGAACCTCCAATGTCCATGCATATCGGTTAGTTCCAAAAGCAGATGTCAACCATTTGCCCACCAATCAGCCTATGTGGAATCTCATATGAAGTTTGGAACAGTCTCACAGCTGCCCGCTTAGAGGGAACACATAGTGACCTTTGACAACCTCCCTTCATCACAGTATCCTCTGCCTACTCATGCTCTATCATTTCTCACTCTTATATATTAAGTTATCCTTTTCACAATTGTTTTTCCCAACATTCTGCCTCGAATCTCCTTGACTGACTTTTCCAGCAACCCCACCATAGCAGTGAGCCCTGATCAATCTCTTTGACATTTAGTGAATAGACCACCTGCACTGACTGTAGCCTATCCCTCGAATGACTTTGAAAGACAGTCCTGACTAGGCTCTGAGTGAACTCTGTACAACTTACTATTAGTCCCGAGTCTGTTTGAAATGTACCTGCTGGACTAACTGTGGGCCAGTTCCTGAACTGTAATCACATGTATCCTCTGATCTTTGGTGCTCCAAGTGGCCAACTGACCATGTCCATTCCCCAGGGTTGATAGAGGATAATGCTGTTGACCTTCAGTCCTGGGACTCTCTGACTAAATGGTTTCTCCCTCGACTTGATTACTCCCATTTGATTTTGAAACGTGGCCTTTTGTTTGTATTTATGGTATAGCTGCTGGCACATGGTGCAGGCATGAGATTGATTTAGTTCAGAGCTGTATTGTAACTTGCCCATCCCCATGACAAATGTTGTTGACAGCCATGATAAGCTGCCTGGCTTTTTTTTGTCTGTGCCAAACAGCAAAGCAAGACAGAAATATTGTGAGCTTTAAGTTTTGAATTGGTTGGCAAAGTACAAAAAAAGGGAAGTATTATAGACATGTTACAAATATCCAAGTAGGCACTAAGTAAATAAGAAATAAGAGAGTAAGTGAGGAGCCCTGAGTTGTATCCTAATCCAGTCTTGGAGGTGGGTGCATATAAAGTGGCAGATATTTCATTACAATGAAAAGATCACTGCACTCGATCATACAGCATTAAAGTGAGGAGCTGTCGGCTAAGTGTCATCAAATCAATACAGTGTGGAAGCAGGCCACTCAGAACCCCCTCCTTCCCTATCCCTGTAACTCTGCATTCCCCATGGCTATTCCATCTAGACTGCACATCCCTGGACGTTAAGGGCAGTTTAGCATGGCCAATCCACCTAACGTGCACATTTCTGGACTGTGGGAGGAAACCAGAGCACTCAAAGGAAATCAATCAGACACAGGGAGAATGTGCAAACTCCACCCAGACAGTTACTTGAGGGTGGAATCAAACCTAGGTCCTTGGTGCTGTGAGGCAGCAGTGCTAACCACTGAGCCACCGTGCCACCCAAGTCAGAGATTTTCTTTTATTGTAAAAATGTACTTCTTTCATAAACATTACATTCACCAGTACTAAAGCAGTTTTCTACAGCCTTTGCTGTCAAGAAAAATAAAACATTGCAATTTGACACTCTCTGCAGTTGCCAAAACCAAAGGCATTTCTTATGTATGCAAGACATTATTTCCACACATTAAGGCAAGAAGAGGATCTGATAACTGAACAGACCTTCATTATACTTCAGCAGAAAGACCTGGGACAGTGGTCTCTTTCCCCATTACAGTGCATCCCTCAGCATGTAGTCCTGCACTTTTATCACAGAACTGCTCAGGCTGTATCTCGATAATATTTTTAAAATTTCAAAATATACTTTATTCATAGAAATAAATCTTTGGTACCTGTACAATTTGTCATGTCATTCATAGATATATACATTGCATGTCTTAACATTACAAAGAACAGATTGAATTAATCGAATTTACAGTTATCCTATTTACAGTTCCCTTTATTAACCATCCAGTCTCTTATTATTTAGCTGTGGCTTCAGCGGAACCCACCTAGTGAGTGGGTGCCCTGTTATATGATAGCAAAGGAACCTTCTTTATTCCTCAGTTTATGGGGTTACCATTGTCCATTTGACTGTCCTTTCTCTGGGGTAGCTGTCTGCATCCCCATGGTGAGCACAAACTGCTGGACCTTCGCTGGGCTGAGGTAGCTATCCAGCTGTATCTTGATAAATACCAGTGCATCTCGGTCCAAACCTTGTTGCGAAGGCACATTCCAGAAGGAGATGTGAGACAGTCTCTTCCCTAGCCCCAGGCATCCACTTCAAGGGCATTGTGTGGTGGTGCAGAGAGTCTGGGTGTACATGAAGGATCTGACAGGCAGTGTCCTTCTCATTACCATCCAAGCTATGCCTTGGTGCTTGTTGGAAAGTTCTGGTGATGATCCATTCTGCCAAATGACTTTGACAGCTTGCTCATAAGATAGGATCAACCTTCTTTTCTCATAGGGTCTTGAGGATGCTACATACTGACCACTGTCTGATTGGCTTGTGTTCAAAGGTGCTTTTCATTGCAAATTTTTCCATGAGGGACAGGTGATTATGGTCCAACTACTTGGAATGTTCTGCAGCAACAAGGCCAGGCCTGTTGTTTGTAACACTGCGGATGGGTAGAACCTCAGTACACAGTGACATGTAGTGTTTGCGTATTGAAGGGCTACAAAGGTTGCCATCAGGATGAGAGGAATGTGAGGTACATTCCCACCCTCACAGCCCACCCTTAACTAGAGCTTTGTGCATGGTGTCCCTGCAGACATGGTTCATATTTGACTTCCGAATGAAACGGAAGATGGCTTGGGTGACTGCAGTGACACAGGTTCGGGGAACGGGCCTGACCTGCACCACATATCACAACAGTGAGAGCACCTCGCACCTGATGACCGGGTTTTTACTTGCAATAGGTCGATGCTCCCATTGCCCAGTTTCTGCCTCACCTTGGCAATACAGTCCTCCCAAGTTCTGGTCTATGCCCTGGCCCCTGCATATCCCAAGCACCTTCAGATAATTTGATCAGGCAGTGAGGGTGATAAAGGATCAGTCATCCCAGTTTCCAAAGAACATGGCCTCGCTCTTGCCTTGATTTACCTTGGCTCAAGCCGGTCGCAGATGCTGAAGAGTCTGTGCACTGACAAGAGCTGAGCAGAAAATGGTAACATGATTCGTGTACAGGGAGGCTTTGACCTGCAAACCTCCACTGCCTGGAATAGTCACTCCTCGTTGGCTCACGTTTTTCCTGATGGACTGAGGAAAAGCATTTATAAAAACACAAATAAAGCAGGAGAGAATGGGTTGCCCTGCCTGACTCCAGATCAGATTGGGAAGCTTTCTGACTCCCACCCATTGATGGAAACAGCACTAACGATATTGGTATAGAACAGACGGTGCTGAGTCTCCCACTCCATCAAGGACATGCAGATCCTTGGACTCCTCCATCGCCAGAACATAACAACATGACGGTTGGAGGAAGAGCGCCTCATCTTCCGCCTGGGAACCCTCCAACCATAAGGGATGAACTCAGATTTCTCCAGTTTCCTCATTTCCTCTCCCCCCACCTTGTCTCAGTCGATTCCCTCAAACTCAGCACCGCCCTCCTAACCTGCAATCTTCTTCCTGACCTCTCCGCCCCCACCCCACTCCGGCCTATCACCCTCACCTTGACCTCCTTCCACCTATCACATCTCCATCGCCCCTTCCCCAAGTTCCTCCTCCCTACCTTTTATCTTAGCCTGCTGGGCACACTTTCCTCATTCCTGATGAAGGGCTTACGCCCGAAACATCGAATTTCCTGTTCCTTGGATGCTGCCTGACCTGCTGCGCTTTAACCAGCAACACATTTTCAGCATCTTCTTCCTTCAGACTGCTGAGTACAGAGCTCTCCCTGTGCACCTTCTGGAAGAAGAAATGTGACCATGTTTCATCCTGTTTCACAGAGCAGACCCTGGACTGGAAGAATATCTCAGAGGCTTCTGAGGCAAAGAATGAAACTTACTGGCTCTTCACCTCCTGAACATTGGCCCCCACTTTCTGCAGCCAGAGTAGGTTCTGCATATGTTTTGATAATTTTACCCATGTCTTTCTCACCTTCTGAACATCTTTGAGCATGAAAAACCTCTTCATGTTCCCCTCAACTATTTCCCACCAGCCCGCTGAAAAGTCAAAGTGGGGCTTCATGGTTTTTCATTTTGTGTAATTCCTTCTGAGGTCCTCATCATTTCTGAAGCCAGAAGTTTCAGATTCAGCCTCCACGTTCCATTGGCAGCCTATTGATTGTCCTGCAGAAGGTCAGAGAAAAGCACTGCCTTAACATTAGTGGATCTGATTGACAACACTCAGGACACAAACCTAACCTTGAACAATAGACCCACCTGACACTGACTAAGTCTATGTCTACCTCTGAGGCTCTGCTTCCTGAACATATGGGTGCAACTTAGTGACTTCAACCGTTTCCATCAACTGCCCCCAAGCTGTAGTGCATCCCACAGCATGTAGTCCTGGACCTTGGAATGTGCCAGTCTGCAACTGTTGGTTGAGGTCAATCCCTTACTCTGGAAGACCAACCAGTTTTGGGCAGATCAAAGTGTATTTTTCACTGAGTTGATGGTCTTCCAGGTGCAGTCGATGTTTGTCTCAGTGTGCAACCCAGGGAACAGACCATACAGCATCGAGTCCTGTGTCATGGAACTGCTCAAGAGGAACCTTGACAAAAACCATTGCATCCCTCTTCAGCCTTCCTTTGCAAAGGCACATTCCAGAAGGAGATGTATGACACTGTCAACCGCCAGCAGCTGCTTCGAGGGGAATGTGCGGTGGCGCAGACCAAGCAGGTGCACATGAAGGATCTCACAGGAAATGCCCTTCTCACTGCCAAACAAGTGATGTCTTCGTGCTTGTTGGAAAGTCCATGATGAGGCATTCTGCTAAATGACTGACAGTTTAGAAATGTAGCCCAACTTTACAGCATGACTCTAATTTGTCAGAAAGTTCTCCTTTCAAAAAGAGAAGTGCCAAGTGGAAATAGAGTTGAAAACGGATTGTAAACAAGGCACTGTGGTTCTACAGCTGGAAGCATTGTAATATGCCTCCCCCCCCCCCCCCCCCCCCCCAACTTGTGTTCAAACAGCTCTTGCCTGAGGTATTAAGAGGTCTTGCTAAATATGTCTTCTGTAAACTTTAACTACTGTAGTATCTTTTCAGCACCTGCTCTCTTCTCTTTTTCACTCATCCACCAATGTGGCTGTTCACTCTCCATACATCAAATTAACTCATAATTAAACTGAACCTGTCTGTCAGTTCTATTTCAAATCACTAAATTTTCCCATTCACGTTGCATTTTTTAGAGCATCATCTCACACATGTTCTGCTCTCTGTGTGAGAAGTTAAAGGCTGCAGAATTGTCATAATTAACTTACTGTAAGTAATTATCAAGACAAACTTTGACTCTACCAGCTACTTCTGTTAATCTTACATTGTTGTTAGCTGAATGAAAGAATTCAAACTAACCTTTAAAGGAGGATGATAAAGGTTTGTTTAAGCAAATTCATTCAAGCACTATAGATTAAACCTTGCTTTACACAGACATTAAGCTTACTGAATGCAGCTAGACCAGAAGATGCTATCACGTTTATAAGTATTCTTTGACATTGTACAATTTGTGCTGCAGTAGTCTCGTTACAAATTTATAGGCTGATTTAATTCCACTGATATTCACTATTATATTTTTAAATCAGTTCTGATGTTTTCTTGCAAATGCAGCTTCACAACCATGAATGGATGCACACTTACAGCACTCAGTTCAATGTCATTAAAAATGCATTGGCTTTATGACGGTGATTTCTTCTTGGGGAAGGACAAAGCAAGTGAATAATTAAAAGATAATCAATCTTTTGTTAATTGAAATAATGCAAGCCTGCCTACCTTAACACTGACCGAAATTCAAGAAGTAATTTAGATGACGTTCCTTGTGGTGTCTCAATGAAATTTTAAATAAATACAAGCCTTCCTTTTCCTTTGAGCTAGCTTTATCCATAAATAATGGATACAACAAGCTCTGCCAAGTGGTTTTGAATAAAATAAATGTATGTTAAAGGGAGCTCCAACAATTGAAGCAACTTTTTCTACTGCTTTGAACAATAAAACTTTACAACAAAAATCACGAGTGATTTACAGTATTCATTTTGAAGAAATGATAGGTGAGCTTTATTAAACAAATTCATTTTAGATGTTGGCAATAAAGGGTGAGCTGAGATAAATGATTTTTTTATATAAAGATTAATAGATAGGCTGACATTTTTGATCTTATGCCAGTAGTCAATAATTTTAATACTTATGAGCATCTGTTGGGAACTCATTGCTATAAAGTTATATTGTTGCTTTAGGGTGAATTTTAAATGTCTAAATAGTAATCAATACTGAGAAATTAGCTATTGATTTAGAATAGTTTTATAATGGGTTATGTGTTGCTTTGCTCTTTCAAAATTTCAGAAATAGTCAACTTGGGAATAGCACAGTAAAGTTACTGTCATAGAATTAAAGCGATCAACGACCTTAGGACCAGGTTTTCATCACCATGTGAAATTATTAGTTTTAAATCTGATTGCACAGCTTTTTTACATCCTCAGGGGTTATGCTATAATTAGAAAGGTCAGTGTTAAAAAAATACAACCCGCGTATAAATATTTAATAACACTAATCTTTTTACTGTACATAGTGGGAACCGTTTGCATTAATATGTTCTGTACATTTGAAACTTTGAGAAGTACTTTGAAATAGTTGCATCATTTTTATTCAGTTGTACCATTCAGCAAAGGCTGTCACAGTGCTAACTTGGTACAATTTTCACTTGCATGAAGAAACGGTACAAAACATATCATCTTTACTGCAACTTTTCTCAAATTATTTCCAACTTTCAAACTTTCTTGATTATTGTAGTGTGATAAGTAAGTCAGTTCTGACTCAAGACACCAAGAACTTTCTGTACTTCCTGTTTTTATTTCTAGATTATTGCTCTGAATTCATCTGCTTGCATGATTGTTTATTTTAACTGATATTTAAATTGTATTTAATTGTAATCTTACATTCATTATACATTTTGTTCCCCCCAGAGGTATCAAGCATTATGTTATAATGTATTTTTTTGTTAAGCTTTAGA
This sequence comes from Hemiscyllium ocellatum, assembly GCF_020745735.1. Taxonomy (NCBI): domain Eukaryota; kingdom Metazoa; phylum Chordata; class Chondrichthyes; order Orectolobiformes; family Hemiscylliidae; genus Hemiscyllium; species Hemiscyllium ocellatum. The sequence continues at coordinate 52,681,919 of NC_083402.1, forward strand.
TTAGATTCCCTACAGCGTGGAAACAGGCCCATCGGCCCAACAAGTCCACACCGACCCTCCAAAGAGTAACCCACCCAGACCCATTTCCCTCTGACTAATTCACCTAACAGTATGGGCAATTTAACTTTGCCAATTCACCTGACCTGCACATCTTTGGACTGTGGGAGGAAACCGGAGCACCCAGAGGAAACCCACGCTGACACTGGGAGAATGTGCAAACTCCACACAGACTGTCATCCAAGGCTGGAATCAAACCTGGGACCCTGGTGCTGTGAGGCAGCAGTGCTAACCACTGAGCCACCATGTAGGAAAGAATTTTTCAGACTATTAAATGATGACAGTTCCTTTTCAACACCTAGATCTACCAGTTCAGGGTAACTCAAACTGACATCATTATTTGACTGAATTTGATATATTCATTCCTCTGTTTTCGGTGGCAAGTGCAAATAATTACAGCCACATTGTTTTTGTGAGATACATAAAGTTGAATCAGGGCTCATAAGCCACTTTCCTCAATGATATCAAACATTTGGGCCTGGGTTTTAACTTGGTCCAGGCATGCAATAGGGAAACTGTTATCACAGAGAGATGGAAGGATACAGCAATGTTAACGGAGGCCTCAAATGCTGTACCACCTCTGAAAGCTGATGCAAACGGCAACAAATAGGACATGGTTAAAACGCTCCATTGTCATCCTTAGGCAAATGGCAGGGAAGGAACTTTGAGAGCATCATTTTTGACTCTTCTTATGTTGTATAATGTAATGGTCCTGAAAAGAGTAATGTTGGAGACTGCACAAATTTCTATCCAACCTGATAATATGATTTAGTTTTGGGTAGGGTAAAGAGGAGTTTATCTTGAGATCCTGAGGGAGGCAGAAGATAATGTCTTAGCTATTATGTCTGACAAGCCAATGTTTTAGCTAAAATTGGAATCATGATTAAACTTCTTTCGACAAATACTACTTGTTATTAAGAATAATTAGGGGCTTATCCTAACCTATTGTTGGCCAAATAGGTCCTTAGACACAAAAATAAATGAGAATTATTGGCAGCACTCTACCTCAACAGTTAGCTGGCCATGACTAATTCTGATCACATACAACATGGTGATCTGCTGTGAGCAACATTGTTATTATCTTGTGATGTTTAAACAATGGAAAAAATCCATTGTAACTAAGAGAGAAAAAAGATTTCAGAAGTCAAATGGCTTAACTCTTTATCATTTACTTTAACACCTGAAGAATACATACACACTCAGTAGTTGCCAGTGTGTGAACAAACACACAAACAGCAGAAGTTGTCAAAGGAACAACAAAACAGAAACATCACTCCTGGCTAAATGTCACTTCAGACCTAGTAAGGTATGCAAGATAATCAGTGAGATCTATTACCAGTTTAAAAAAACTAGTTGAGTTTGGCAGATACAGAGTCATTACAGAATGATATTTAGGGTCATTTTGAGCCTGACTCAAAATTTGAAATTAACCATCCCTGTTAGGCTAAATTAATGACACAAAATGGACCAAATTGGGAAAGATAGAAGTTTGGAAAGGAGTACTTACCATTCATGAGTGCCACCCCCATAGTGAGGACATACTACAAGGCACAGCCAGAAGAGCCAAGTCAAAGGCCATAGCTTTAATATATGCAGAAGAAATAGTTCTGAGGGGAAGTAGAGACGGTGTTGTGCTTTTTTGACTATTGAGTTGACGTAGGTGGATCAGGACAGATTGTTGGTGATCATCACTTCCAGGGACTTGACGTTCTCGATATTTCCACATCAACGCCATTGATGCAGACAGGGACATGCCCTCCACTCCACTTCTTGAAGTCAATGACCAGCTCGTTTTGCTAAGATTGATGAGAGATTTTTGTCTTTACCCCATGCTGCTAAGCACTCAATCTCTTTTCTGTATTCTGTCTTGTCGTTGTTTGAGATCTACAATGGTGGTGTGGTAGAATTTGGCCACACAGACATGAGTGAATAAGGAGTATAGCAGGGGCTGAATATGTGTACTTATGGGGTACTGGTGTTGAGGATTATGGTGGAACAGGTGTTGTTATCTATTCTTACTGATTGCAGTCTGTGTGTCAGGAAGTCAAGGATCCAACTACAGAGGTGGGATCTGAGACCTAGTTTTGGAGTTTAGAGATGAGTTTGTTTGTGATTATGATGTTGAAGGCGGAACTGTAGTCAATAAGTAGGATCCTGATGTAGATATCTCTTTTATCCAGATGTTCCATGAATGAGGGTAGGGCCAGGGAGATGGTGTTAAACTGTGGACCTGTTGCACTGGAAGGTGAATTGCAAAGAATGAAGGAAATTTTGTAGGCTGGAGTTGATGTGAATAATGACTTACCTCTTAAAGCTCTTCATAATTATGGAGGTCAGTGATCATTGAGGCATGCCGCATGACTTTTCTTTAGCATCAGGATGATGATGGTCTTCTTGAAGCAGGTGGGAACTTCAGACCGCAGTGAGGAGAGGTTGAAAATATCTGTGAATACTCCTGCTAGCTGGTCTGCATAGGATCTGAGTGCATAGCCAGGGTCTTTATCCAGGCCAGTCATTTACCATGGGTAATTTCAGAAGAAGTTAGTGTGGAATGTATAAACAAGTTACATTTTTTTCATAGGAATTTAGGGAGCAAGTCATCTCAGCAGAGGGATTAATTTCTGAAATTGCTGAAATTTCTAAACCAGGAACATTTGCTCACAAATCTGCAGATCATTGGAACAGAGAAGGTATCTGCTCTAAAGTTGTGAAAGCCTTGTATTGACAGATTTGGAAAGAACTCATTGAATTGTCTCCATAGTTCATAGCAAAGAAAATGAAAGGAGTGATTTAAGTAGAACCCTAAAGACCTGACACATATGTGTCATTTTTCTGGACTTGTGTGTGTAATGGATAGTATCAAGTAACAGATGAGAACCTTTGTTTTGTTGTGCTCTTTAAATCTTGATGCATGTCTTCTAGATTTAGATGGCTTTTAAAAAGTCGTGTTTTAAGATATAAGTGTTTGTCCTTTAAAAGAAAATCAGAAGTCTCAAGTGAGTCTGCTTCAGTGACTGACAATCATGTTTACTAAGTAAACAAAAAAAAAGTTATCAAGTTAGGTTTCATGCTGTGATCTGATTTGTCCAGTAGTATCATCGGCTGGGATCATAAAATCTCACAAGGAGATGCTTTAGAGCTTCAGAGATTGAACCAATATCCTCTACACAGTTAACTCAAAAGTCTCCCATACTCAATCTATAAAGGAGGATCAAATGGCTCCTGTGATGCAGTGGCAATGTTCTTATGTTTGAGCCAGGAAGCCTGGGGTTTGAGTTCCACCTGCTCCAGGTGTGTTTCTTAGTTTCTGATCGCTTTGTTGTGATGCTATCTGTAAAGGAGGATTGGTGGCAGCACTTAGCTCCACACATTAGCTGGCAGTGGCTGGTTCCACATCAAACATTCTGGTCATTCTTTTTTTGACCTGCATGTTCTCTTCATCCTTTCAACCAGCTGCTGACTTACTGAGCGAGGAAACCATCATCATTTCCTTATTCAAGAGGTGATTAAAGTGCTATTGACATATTTCAGATGTCTATTTGTACAAATTGACACCTTGTACTTGCTTTAAGCAAATTTCTCGCTTGCCCGCGGAACCCTACAATTAAATTCTGGTTCAGATTCAATTGAATGTGTAAGTAACCCACTCATTTTTAACTACCTACCTTACTTATTTTCCATGGAAGGATAGGGTCAAAATCAATCCCATAACATTGACATTCTGAGAATGTGCTCCTGCAAAATCTTGTTGAATATTATTTTCGTTTTCAAAATATTAAAATATATGGCAGAATGAGCCGTTTATGTTGCTGTCCTGTCAATCTTTTCTCATAATGTATGATTTTGTGGGCTGTGTGGCCAGACAAATGCCATAGGGCAGTTTAATAAATGATAAATAAAAACATTTTGGAGACTTCTCAGGACTTATTCAATGCAGTCTGACACTGAGGTATCCACTTTCTGAATTATTGTTATTATTACTTTGCACCCAAGCTATGCAGGTTGACCAATGAAGCAGGCGATGCTCGAGACACAGAAGATGTGTCTGTCATATTGCCACACAATAGTTCACTAGAATTTATTGCTAATATATAGAAAGTGGCTATATATGAAATAATATTGTGGGTAAAAAGGAATGCCTCTCAGTAAAGATAACTTGAAAGAAACTGGTCTGTGTTTCTTAGTGTTTAACTATTAGCAGTGAATCTGAAGCTTTGAATAATGTAACTGCATCGATGTGGCAGACATGAGGCATATCATTAAATCCTAGAGGCAGATAGAGTTAAAGGAGCATTTGGAGGCAAGACCTGATTTGTAATTAAAGGGCCAATTCAGAGCATTTTTCTGTAAAGACATATCATCTATGCAGTTAAGCAATTTTATTTTTGAGTGCTCCTCAATTAAGAAATTTTTAAAAAAGAAAATATGTCACATCAGTTGCAGAGTTATTCAACGTGATAAATGCATTGACAAAAATGCAACAAGATAAGGAACGGAAAAAAATAATATTCAAGTTTTATTGGGTCTTGAAGGAAACATCTTCAGAAATAATAAAAATTGAGCTGTTAAATTATGAGTACAGTGGATTGACTTTCAGCAAAGATAACTCAAAAGCAAACTGGTCTCTGTTTTTTGGTGTTTAAATGTAATACATTAAATGTTAAATGTAATACAACTACATGGCCTGTATAACACAACTATCCAGACGGTCACTGTTTACAATCCAGAATAATTGATTAAAATGACTTTTTAAAAGCTGTAAAGAAAGCATTCATGTTGTCTACTTTACCCTATGTTAGATATTTTTAATACCAATCTCTCAAATAATCTTTCAATGTTTCAAACAGTTATATCTCACTATCAAGGAAATGCTTTAGAGCTTCAGAGATTGAACTAATCATTATTTGGTAGCAAAAGTTGGTTGGCATTTCAGACATCAATCAGTGGTTTCTGATGTTTTATTGATACTTTAAGACTCCTATGTGCACAAAGACTCCAGCCTCCTATGAGCAGGTGTCTCACTCTGCAGTTCTGCAGCACATTGAGTTGTGCAAGGGTAAATAACCCACTTGTTTGTAATTCCCAATTTCCAAGGAGGTTTGGATTAGAGTGAAAATCAAAACTATGAGGTCAGCATTCTGAGAACTTATTCATTCAAAAATTTTATTTTAAATATATGACAACTGCTTCTGAATCTTAAGGAAGATGTCCTGCCCCATGACTTGCTGATAAAATCAAGATTGACAATGCCCATTGAGATCCTCAATGGTTATGAAAAGCTGACATAAATATAATCTTTTGTTCACATTAAAAAGTGTTAGCCAATTTACATACAGCAAGTTCCTGGCAACAGAACAAGATGAACAATCACTTCATTTGGTTGAGGCAAGTTTACTTAAAGCATTAAAGAGAGCTTTGCATGATTGTTTGGACAGAAATAATGTGCTAGGGTTTGGGGGGAAAAGGCAGGAGGTTGGAACCAGATTAGGATGCTCGTTCAATGAGCTAGTGCAGACATGATGTGCCAAATAGCCTGTTTTTAGGCCATGATACTTCAGTGATTTGATTCACAATGTTATTGATGGGGGGAGGAGGGGTATAAATGGATGCTGGAAAAATAATTGTTTTCCTTCAACTATTTTCTGTCCACTTAGACCAGGTGACAAGCCTAAAAGTCTCATTTTTAAAACTTAGTCAAACACAACAGTGGGAAGGGATCAGAGGCCTAATGGAATGGACAAATAGAGGAGCCACATAGCCTTTTAACTAGTTATGGGGGAGTACTCGGATGGAAAGGTGACATAAACAATGACCTGGATCTTCCAGTGGTTAGGTAATCATTTCAGAAGTGTAGATGGGAGTTGCTCATGGGGAGCTTGGGGAATCTCCAGTGTAGCAGACTCCAAAGGAATTGCTTAGGAAATTGAAGATTTTGCAAAACAATTCCCTACACCTAGATCCAACAACCTCACTTTCCAGGAACTGACAACCCTTCCAACACCCGGGAACCAACACCACTCCCCCAACCCCACTGGAAATAGAGCTATTCCACCCAACCTCATCTACTGTAAATATTCCATTACTCGCCTACCACTCTGAGTTTCATTGCATTCTGGCACCGTCACCTCTGAGATCCTATTCCCTACCCAGCTGGCACCTCACCACTGGGCACCCTATCCGCCAGCAGCATACTTCCTATCCACAGCACCTTGGCCACTTAGCAACTCAACCATGGCATCCTTCTTACCTAGTACCCTACCCCTACCTACCTGATACTTTATCTACTTGGCACCCTAAAACCCCCACCTGCTGGTAGCCCATGCACTGAGCACCCTAACCACACATCTGCCTTATGTACCTACTGTTTCATAGGAGCTGTCAATGTGGCTGTGGGAAGTGCTGTGCCTTCCCTGACAGCTTGGCACCATGGTTGGTGTAGGGGTGGATAGATCAGAATGAAGTATGGCTCAGACTTTCTGGATGAATTCTGGTCGGATTCTCCAGTCAGAACCATGAGAAATGATGGAGTGGTGGGGCAATCTGCATATGATTGCTACTCCTTGGAAAGTCCAGTACTTCTAATTTAAAAAATGAAATAGTGTATGATAGATAGACTTCAGATTGGTTCTACAGGTCGATGCAACATCGAGGGCCGAAAGGCTTGTATTACGCATTAATGTTCTATTTTCTAGCCAGATATGGTACATTAGGCAATGCAGATTAAAAAAAAACTAGAAGACAAATGTCTGAAAAATAACAGGAAAACAAAAGGACAGGTTAATTGCTCTTTATACCAATAAAAAAGTGGATTTGGAACAAGTTTAATGTGCAAATTCAACCAAGAGGAAAAGGCATTGTAATCATTAAGAGACATGGCTACAAAGATGGCTAGATTTAAGAAATGAATATACCATATTGCAAAGTCTACAGAAAGGTAAGCTGATGCAGAAGGAGGAATGGCATCAGTGACTGAGGATGGATTTATTCTGTCATATAAGAGGTTATAACAAAAAGTAGGCAGACAGTTGAAATTAAGTTAATTAAAAAAATAGAAAGTTTATGACTGCTGTGGATGTTGTGTTTAGTTGTGTTGGTAGCAGTTTTAATAGGACAGAATTCATTAATATAGAGATAGGCAAGTATGCAGTTAAGGCAGAATAGCTTTAATAATGGATTTTGACTTCCATATCAACTAGGATAAGATGATAATTCATGGCAGAAAAAAAAGTAAGTTTCTAGAATGTGATCAGGATAGTTTTCAGCAACAAAGATCCTATATAAGGCCAGGGGAGTGGTAATTTATGGACATTAGATTTAGTAATAAACAAAGAACCTGCTTCATTTCAAAAGCCAGCAGTCTGTAAACATTTATCAAAAAGGGGCCATTATATGTTCAAGTTCAATGTTGTGTTTAAAGCGAGAAATGTGGAACAGTTACGAAGATCCTGGAATATAGATGTACCCAAATAAAGTCAGTCAACTTCAACAAGGATGAGATAGATATTGCAAAGGGGTGATTCAAATAAAGGATAAAATAACAGAAGACCAGAGGGAGGTATCCAAAAAGAATTTAATAATATACAAAGGCAATTTAAGGATCAGGAGCTCGACTTGACAAATCAAAGTCATGGATAACTCCAGAGCTCAGGGACAAATTACTCTTGACAAGGCATACAAGAATACAAAAAAATGGCATGGCATTTGGCAAATGGGAGTATTTCAAGAACAAAAGTGACAAAACAGATAGAAACACCTACTCAAAGGTAATATGAAAAGAACTATGCAGAGAATGTTAAACACAATTTTTTTTTAAACCATCTGATTCAGAAAAAGATGTTGGTTAACTGCAGTGAGGCCTCTTTATAAAAGTGACAGTGATATTATTAAATAAAGTAACGAAATGCAAACAAGGAAAGTTATCTTCTTCTCACACAATATATATAGTAAAATAAGCTAGAACACTGGATATCCCAAGTAATAGAATATGTATTAACCCAGGTTCTCACCAGGTTGAGAATAAACAATGTATTATTTAATAGTATGTTACAATTCTTACATAAATGTGCTACTGGACTTGACAATGACTTGCATGCTGGAAAGAATGTATTCCAAGCTTCACTCAGTTCTGTGCAAAGTTGGTCCTGAACTCATCTAGAAACATGGGAATGTATGACCAGGCTATATAAAGCTATTTAGACTGTGGTTGCTTGTCCCAGATTACCCAGCCACTGAAAATTGCTTCTCTTCATCTACCCTGTTAATCTTAATACATTAATATCTTCAAATAAAACTCACCCTGAGCTTCTTAATTCAAGGAAATACAGCACTCACTTGATTGATCTCACCTCATTGCTTAACTCTGGAGTCAAGGTATCAAATTTAATCCACACTCTTTTCCAGGCCAATATATCCTATTTCAGGTGTGCTGCTTTCAGTCACTCCTGGTTTGACCCAGCCAGCATCTTGTATAACAGAAGCAAGCTTTCTAAACCATAGTGGACTAGCCTTCCAGATAAAGGCCATTAACCTTTTTGATTATTTTCTGCAACTATTCTTAGAATTTTATGGATTTATATTCAAGTTTTTTTTGCACCTCTACTGTTTCTAGCTTTTTGCCATTTCAAAAATAGCTTGTCCTATCCTTTTTGAGGTCCAAGGTATTTCATCCATCAATGAGATCATATCTGATCCGCAACCTCACATCTGCCAACATAGAAATCCAGTAATCATGCCCCATTCATGTAATCTATGAATATCTTTGCAATTTTACACTTCCATCTGCACTGCTTACAATTCTGCAATACTTACTTTTGGGTCCTCAGAGTTTTGCAGATGTGACTACCCCTTAGTAGCATGATTAGTGATGGTTGCACATGACAATTATACTAATGAAGAAACAGCACAAGTTTTTAATGGCCACAAGATAATTGTTACGAGTCCTGCTCCTGTTTGTAGGATTTATAAATGGGGCTGCCCCTGCAAACAGGAGCAGGACTCGTGTCCATGGAGTAGTGGGACTGGTCAGTCTCTTGACTAATTTCTCAAGCAAGGCATTTTTAGTGGTCACACATTAATGACACCAATTCATTCCCTGAGTTGGGTGGAATAAGGCACGATCAATCAAATCAATCAGTATTTAATTCGCAAAAGTCTCAAGCTTTATCTTAATGTGTCGCATTGATAGATATTATGGAATAAATTGTGACAGCATGCATCAATCAGTCCAATACAATCTTTGTGGTGAAAAGCAAACTAGAAGTCAAGAGAACAGAAAGGGGTGTAAATGAAAGTTAATTAGGGAGTTTTGAGCACTGGGATTTAGTTTTGTTCTACACAGGTTTTACAATGCCAATCATTAAACTGAAGTAAGGATAAAAGGGTCCCTTTTATGGTGCAATGGTTGTATCTCCACCCCTGAACCAAGAGACCCGGATTCAAGTCCCATCCAATCCAAAGGTGTGTAATAACATCACTGAACAGGTTGATTAGAAAATGGGTTAACTAATAATTCAAAAAAGAAGTGAGAGGAAAGGGTCCCTTTTGTGGTGCAGTGATAATGTCCCTACCCCTAGACTGAGAGATCTAGGTTCAAATCCCATCTGCTCTAGAAGTGTGTATTGACGTCTCTGAACAGGTTGATTAGAAAAATAGGTTCCATAAACAAAAGAGTCAAATGGGGGGATGCTGTGTTGTGCTTCACCTTTTGAGGTTCAAGTGCTCCAACAAAATTGTATTCACAAATATTGTAAATTAACTGTGCTTTTTGCTATTTGCTTCCACACCAAGCACTGCTACATGGTTTAGATGAAAATGAGGAAGGTTTATAATTTTAAAACACTCGTTTGTGGGATGTGGGCATCGCTGACTGGCCAGCATTTATTGCTTGTTCCTCGTTGCCCTTGAGAAAGTAGTAGTGAGCTGCCTTGAACCGCTGCAGTCCACCTACTGTGGGTTGTCCCACAATACCCTTAGGGAGGGAATTCCAAGATAATGACCCAGCAACAGTGAAGGAATGGCGATGTAGTTCCAAATCAGGATGGTGAGTGACTTGGAGGGAAATTTGAAGGTGGTGGTGTTCCATTTACCTATTGCTTTTCTCCTTCTGGATGGAAGTGATAGTGGGTTTGGAAGGTGCTTTCTTAGGATCTTTGGTGAATTTCTGATATGCATCTTGTAGGTAGTACACACTGCTGCTACTGAGTGTTGGTGGTGGAGGGATTAGATGCCTGTGGATGCAGTGCCTATCAAGTGGGCTGAATTGTCCTGGATGGTGTCAAGCTTCGAGTGTGTTGTTGGAACTGCACCCATCCAGGCAAGTGGGGAGTATTCCACTACACTCCTAAACCTTCCTCATTTTTATCTAAATAGTTTAGCAGTATTTTGTTGGAGCATTTTAACCTCAATTAGTGAGGTACTAAATAACTTCCCCACATTTTATTTAACTTATTTAACCTATTGTTCCAGTCAGCCTGTTCAGAGATGTTTGCAGGCTTTGGGGAATCAGGAGGTGAGTTAATTATCGCAGCATTCCGAGCCTCTGACCTGCTCTTATGGCCACTATTTATGTGGTGAGTCCATTGAGTTTCTTGTCAATGATAACCCCCAGGATGTTGATAGTGAATGACTAAATGAAGGTAACATCATTTAATATCAAGGGTCGGTGGTTAAGTTGTCTCTTTGGATTGATCATAACCTAGCACTTATGTGGTGCGAATTTTCTTGCCACTTGTCAGCCCAAGCATGGATATTGTCTGGATCTTGGTGCATTTGAACATTGTTTGCTTCAGTATCAGAGGAGTTGTGAATGGTGCTGAACATTATACAATCATTGAACATCCCTTCTGGCCTTATGATCGAGGGAAGGTCATTGATGAAGTAGCTGAAGTTGGTTGAACCTAGGACACTATCCTGAGGAACTTCAGCAGAGATGTCTTGGAGCTGAGATGCCTGACCTCCAACTACCACGACCACAAACAGCTTCCTGAGTTAAAGTATGATTCCAACCAGCAGAGAGTTTGCTCCATGATACCCACTGATTCCAATTTTGCCAGGCCTCCTTGATGCCACAATTGTTTGAATGCAGCATGATGTCAAGGGCTACCACTCGCATCTCACCTCTGGAATTCAACTATTTTGCCTATGTTTAAACCAAGGCTGCAAAGATGTAAGGAGATGAGTGGGGCCCTGGGTGAATACGACTGTGCACCACTGAGCATACTATTCTAAAATAATAATATATTCGAATGAGATATTCTTGTAATATTCTAATTGGTTTCTTTTGCAGCATAAAATGGCAAGATCAACTGATGATCTGCCTTATCTTTACGGCTGTAAGTAGTTTTGTAGAATGGTCATGAAACCACGCATAACACATGCACAAAAGATGGCATATTAACAACATTTCTGGCTGAGACATTGAGGACAGTCAAATTTTGTGTGGATCCAGCCATTCACTAACAGTAACAGATGACAGGAAGATATTCTGATACATACAGGTCATGAAGAAAATCAATAGCAACAATAAATCTCTGTTCTGGAAAGGATGCAATAAATGCAACATTCAATTTCATTTTCTATATATATAAAGGTGATCACTAGTACCTTTTGTACGATATTTTATGGGTGAATTGTTCCAGTAGTTGTACCACTTGTAATGCACCTGAATGGTAATACATATTTTGATCACTTTCGGCTGTTGCACATAGATGTTCTGAATATTGAATGCACACCCATTTCAAATGCAAAGTTTCACAATAATCAGAATGTCCACCAATTAATCTCTGTTGAAATGTCTCTTGCTACCAATTGCATACATTAGCACACTTAATTTTCTAATTTATCGGTTGATTTCTCTATTTGCAGTATTTCAAAATGCGGGACAAAATGGACAAAATTTAGTTTTCAGAATTGTTTCATAATAAAGAAATGTCTTTATATTGCAAATATCAAATTGGGTAGTTTTTCTCAATTGTATTGGGGGTGAAATTAGTTTAAGCCAGTAGTGTGAATCAATAGCTGATTTTTCACCCTGCCACTTTCTTCTTATCATTGACGTAGAAACTATTGCAACAATTTTTCATTTTAAACCAACTGAAAGGAATAGAGAAAGTAAGAAATACATCTCCAAAAATAATTTGTATTATTGTTCTGTGTACTTCAGTGGAAAGAAGAGTAGACGCAATGAAAAATCAGTCGGTAATTTGCTATAAGCTCATTTGACACTTCTGTTGTACGGCAATTTTATCCTAATAAGATACATAGTCCATTCTAGTTGCAGTACATAATCTTCTCAAGAGTAAATTTTACTTATTGGATAATTACCAAGAAACATAGTCTGATAAATTAGGACAAGAATTGAAACCAAAAATTTGGATTTGGAAGACCATGGGTTGAATCTTCCTATATTTTGGCAATATTTTAGTTGAGTTTCATGGAGGTTCTCCTTCATGAAGCCTGACATGTTTTTTCATGTAATCATCATAAACCTTACCCATTACCTACTTACCCTATGGCACCCATCTCACCCACTGTTTGTCTGATTCTCCCACTTGTCATAGCCAGAATTCTTCTGAATGGAAGGATGAGGGCACTGAGTAGGAAAACAGATATTTTACTATTCAGCCTGTTCAGAGATGTTATTACACACTCCCGGAGTAGATGGGACTTGAACCCAAGTCTCCAGGCTTAAAGATGGACTTACTACATCTACATAACAGCTGTTAGAGCTGGTGAAGTATCACTTTTTGCATGACAGAGCATGATGAAAATGACAATTCACCAAAAAAAGATGAAATATTTGTGGGTTTGTGTGTGACTTATAAAATTGCTATATTTCTTCCTTGTTTCTCTAATATTTTCCAGGTCACGTTAATCTGCAGTCAGAAGGCCGATAGATGGAATGTTCCCAGTCTCCAGCGATATTTGTTCAAGTAGTTGCTAGGAAACATAAAATGGTAATCTAAGAATACCTTCTTCTCTGAGATTTTCCTCAGTATGGCAGAATTTGGTGTCTTCATTCTATGTAGTACGTAATACACTTTCCCATTTGTAATATGGTGTCTTGATATCACAGCCAGATATGCTTTGTTTACCAAGGGATGCTAATATTTCTAAATAAGCTAAATTTTAAGAAATGAGAACAGACAATTTTGACAAACCAGCGAATGCAAATGTGAAGAAAACATGTTAGTCCATTATTGCAAGTTGAACTGGAGATATTTTTATGTTAGTGTTATTATTTGACTTTCAATTATATGCTACTGGTTCTTGTTGACTTTAATATGTGAGAGAAAATGAGGATGGGAGCAAGCAGCCAGAAAGTTAATTATGAGTGGTACTATCATGAGTAGTAATTTTCATCTCCATTGCCTGTAATGTTGAAAGGGATTACTGCCAGGATTGCAATTTTACATGTCATTAGGAACTATTTGCATTTTGGAGAAGACAACAACATTGTCAATAAGGAGCTGCTGCTTGCACTAGAAATCTGACAGGTATCTACCTTGTCCATCTGGTGGCAAGATTAATGATCTTTTTCTAATCAGGTGTTACCTCTATCATGTGGTCTTCATCTCCTTCCTAAGTGCCACACAAATTCATAATAGTTGGAATTGTTTACAAACAGACATGACACCAATTAGGTGGTCTGTTAGCACTGGGTGCCAGAATTACTTAAATTAGAATGGCCATGTTTCTTGGGGTCTCTGTAATGACATTGAGCACTGTTAAGGAAAGGATATTCATTTTATTTGTTTCCGTCTCCTTATGCAACTTCCAGGTGTTATCCTGCCCTCGGTCATATTATCTCACTTCAATGCCAATAGGCCATTCATTCAATTTCCATGCCAAAGCCATTGCATATAAACTAAGCTAAAATTTAAGCATGATCTGCACTGTCTGAGGTGCTGATGTTCAGATCCTGGAATTGTTATGGTGCAGAAGGAGGCCATTCAGCCCATGTTGTATTATCTTCTACCAATTTCCTGCTTTTTCTCCATATCCTTAAATACCACTGCTTTCCAAACGACCACCTAATGCCTCAACTGAACAGCCTTCACTACAATTCCAAGCAGTGCATTCCATACCCTGTCTACTCACTAGGAGAAAAAGCTTGTTCTCACATTAACCTTGCTTCATTTGCACATCACTTTAAATCTAATCTTCTCATTCATTTTTCTTTTATGAGGGAACAACTTCTCCCTATCAATACTAAGCCCACTCATAATTTTGAAAATAAAATCTCTTCTCAACTTTCTTCTCGCCTAGGAAAATAGTCCCAAATTCTTCAATCTATCCTCATGGTTGAAGTTTCTCATTCCTGGAACCATTCTTGTAGATGATGAATTCACAACCTTGTCTCTCTTCTCAGGTGAACATAAAAGATTCTAATTGTGAAGTTCAGGGAATTTATGTTGGCGAACATTTATCCCTCATCAATATTTAACAATCAAAAGTAACTATTCATTTATCTTGTTGCAGTTGTGAGGTCCTGTTGCAAACACAATAATTGTTGACTGTGGTATTTCTCCACATTGCCACAATGGCTGTACTTCAAAATCTATGAAATTATGGGACATCCTGATTCTGCAAAAGGCAGTGTATAAATAAATGTACTGTCTTGTCAGGTTGAACACACTACTGCCTGCAGTAATGCAGCAGTTGGAAAAATAAAATGTTGGCCTTGCAATTTCATAAGCAATAGCGCTGAATTCATGAAGATGACAAATTTAAAACTCACACCTTTGCTTAGGTACTTTTCAAAAGCATACTAGATTTCTATAAAAAATTTGGAGAAACTACTGCTAATCTTTCGACTATGGTACCAGAGAATTGCATCGTTGAGACACTTTTAGCTGACTGAATGCCTGCAATAAACTGCTGACTTTAAGAGTAATAACACAATGTTGTGTTCATCGATACGGTAGGAACAACATTCTGGCTTTTAGATGTGGATCTGGAACAGGAGAACCTTTTTCAGAAATCATGATTCTGTTCCATACTTTGCCCCAAAGCCAAAAGGAAAGGATATTCTAATAGCTACCTCAAACATTTCAAATGCGTTGAGTTTGGTGAAGTAAAAATCATATGTTTCAAAGAATGAACATCTGACTCACCACAGCAGTTCATAGTTGTGTAGCAAAACTGCCCTTTCTATTGTCACTTATTATCATCTCTGCTGTTTGTGAAATTTGACTTATTGAACCTTGACTGACATCTGTATACAGTAAAAAATGCATTTTGTGACATTTTAAACATGTAAAACATGTTTTTAACTCATACTTGTTAATAAGCTTTTGTTATTTTAAATGGATAAGCCATAAAACATGTATGCAGCTCATCAAAACATAGTATTTGGTTAGTATAAAACTATAGCAACTCTGCTAACAGTTGTCTGGTTAAACCATAACTATTACCCACAAAGGGCCAAGGTGCTATTGTATGACATTAAGTCTATAAAGCCAAAGAATTGCATTTGCACAATTCCATTACCATGATATATCGTAAAATTATGGCTAACCAAGCTTCTTTGGCAAATGTTGGATTATATTTTGTTTTTCAGCAACCATGAGAAAGTGGGAACTGCAGATGGTGGAGAGCCAGAGTCAAACTGTGTGTCATTGGAAAAGCACAGCAGGTCAGGCAGCGTTCGAGGAGCAGGAGAGTTGATGCTTCGGGCATAAGTTCTTCATCGGGAATCAGGGCTTGTGCCTGAAACATCGACTCGCCTACTCCTTGGATGCTGCCTGATCCGCTGTGCTCGTCCAAGGCCACACTTTTTGACTCTATATTTTGTTCTTAACCATGATGGTAATTAAATGTAACTCCGCATAACTTGACATAATGGATTACTTATGAAATAGATATTGGTACAGAAAATGGTTTTCAGCTGCATTTGTGAAAACTTACATTGGTATGGAGCATAGAATTAATAAAAGGGTCCACTCAGACTAATTTTAACAGCAACTTGTATTGATACAACACGTGTAATGTAGGAAAATGTCCCAAAGTGCCTTATGGGGTGTAATGAAAAAAAATACAATTATTTTCATGATTTCATACAATTTCTGCTAAAATTTTCTTATCTAAAATGGGACCAAGGTGCTTAATATTCATTACTTGATAATTGCTGGAGAGTAATTTATTAATTTACAATTCATTAAGAGCTGCTTTGAATACCCATATGGAACATTTATCAATTACTTCTAGGCAAAGAGTTCTCCTTTATGACTTATGCCATGTGAAGGAGGATCAGACTGTAAGTCTCAGTACTCTATACATTAAGTCTACATGATAGTTCCATGTAGTTAGACCAATGAATAACAAAATAAACAAAAGAATACACCTGAAGGACAAAAAAAAATCTTCTGAGTTAAATACAAATGGAAATATGAATAATTGCAATGCCTATTGTGTTATTGAGTTGTAGAATGATCATCATATAAATGGAAATAGACCCTTCAGTCCAGCTAGTTCATGCCAACCATACTCCCAAATTAAACTAGTCCCACCTGCCTGCTCTTGGCCCATATCCCTCCAAACCTTTCCTATTCATGAACTCCTCCAAATGTCTTTTTAACATTGTAACTGTACCTTCAACTACCACTTCCTCTTGGAGCTCAATCCACACATGAACCACTGCCTGCATAAAAAGTTGCCCCTCATGTTCTTTTTAAATCATTCTCCTCTCCCCTTTTAAAAGTATGTCCCGTCATTTTGAATTCCCCCACCAAATGGCTTCATGTTATCTATGCCACTCACTATTTTGTAAACGTGAATAACGTTATCCCTCAACCTCCTATGCTCTAGTGGAAAAAATTATTTTATTCTATGTATTCTGAGATGACTCTTTATATATCTAACACAGCGTCTCTATTGACTTATTCTTTAACCTAATTTGCCGATTCACTTTAGCCAGCTCTGCTTTCATGCCCTCCTAATTCCCCTTCCTGACTTAAAAATAATTGGACCCACTTTTCTCTCTATCAAATAGAACATAAAATTCAATCACATTATGGTCATTGTTAGCTAGGGGCACCTTCACTGAGATCATTAATTAACCCTATTTCATTCCACAATACTAGGACTAATAAATAGCGCCTGCTGCCTGGTCAGCTCCAGAACATACTGTTCTAAGAAACTACACTGAAGACATTTCCTGAACATATAATTTAGGCTACCTTTGCCAGTATGACTTTTTTCCAGTGATCTATACACTAAAGTCACTCATTATTATCATTGTGCCTTTCTGACATTCTGTTATTATTTATTTCTTTCTTTCTGTTATACTCTACCATGTGGTTACTGTTTGTTAGCCTGTTCACTACTCCCATAATTAACTTCATACTTTTATCATTTCTCATCTTTACCTAAACCACTTCCACATCCTAGTTTCCTAGTAGTAAACAGTAATAGCACCTTTGATGTAATAAAACATCCCAAGATGCTTCACAGTAGTGCTTTAATTGAAAATTTGACACTGCCGTTTTAGGAATCATTGAGCTTAGGTCAAATGTTTGTTTAAAGAAAGCAAGTTTTAAGGAGTCACTTGAAGGAGAGGAATGACAGACAGAGACATAAGGCCATAACAATAAAGAAATAAGAACCGGGGTAGGCCATTCAGCCCCCATAGCCTGTTCCATCATTCAATAGGATCATGGCTGATTTGACACTCCTTGCTTCAACATTCCAGCTGTGTCCCCAGAACCATTGATTCCCTACCAATCAATGATTTATCTCAGCCAAAAATAAATACTTCTCCCTCATCTTGATCTTAAACTGGCACCCCTTAATTTCAGACTATGTTTTGTCTGGTCTTGTCTTGCCTGGTCCCATAAGGGGAAATATCTTCCCCACATTGACCGTGTCAAACCCCATATGTCTCAATGAGATCACCTCTCATTCTTCAAAACTGCAATGAGTAGAATCCCAACTTATTCACTCTTTGCTCATAAGACAATTCCTCCAAACTGGGGATCATCCTAGTGAATCTTCTTAAATGAAAGAACTAAAACTGATCAAAGTACTACAGAAGTAGTTGTACCAGCCCCCTGTACAGTTGCAGTCAGAATTCCCTATTCTTATACTCCAACCCCATTGTAATAAGAGCCAACATTTTATTAGCCTGCCTGATTACCTGCTGCACCTATGTGCTAGCTTTCTGTGTTTTGTGCAGAAGTATTCCCAAGGCCCTTTGTGTTACAGCTTTCAGCAAGAATTGTTACACTGCAGAAGAAGGTTATTGGTCTAACATATTCTGTGTTAAGGGAGAGACATCCAGAGTTTTGGAACTTGATGTTGAAGGTATGGTCACTTATGCCAGGCATAATTCCAATTAGGGAATTGGAAACCACAAGTCCATAATTAGAGAAAAATCAAGCCTTCAGACTGTTGTAGGCATGAGAGAGATGACATAAATTTGGAAGGGTGAAGATGATGGAGAGTTTTGAAAACAAGGATGAAAAAAATTAAAATGTAAAGTATTGCCTAGCTGTGAGCCAATGTAGGTAAGTGAGCACAGGAGTAGTGGATGAATCAGACACAAGCAACAAATTTCTGAATGACCTCAAATTCATGCCGTCGAGGATGTGGGAGCAAATCGGAAGGGCATTAGAAGCGAAAGATTTGCATAAAGTGATGCTGCAAAGATCAAGTAATGATGGTCTTTGTAAAAATGGGCATATGTGGTATGAAGTTCCTCATGAGTCAGTTATAGCAGCAAGGATGCAAGTAATCTGATTCAACCTCAGACAGTTGTCCAGCAGACAGGTGAATTTGATGGTGAGAGGATGGATTTTGCTGCAGAGTCCAAAGTCAAGGTTTAGTTTAAGAAATGTTTGTTCCTTCAGTACTGCAAAGCAGATAAGCAGTGTGTTCAATTAACTACAGTTGAGGAGTCAAGAAAGGTGGTAGATTTTTTTGATTAGCTTCCTTACAGTGTGGAATCAGCTCTTCAGCCTAACAAGTCCACACTGACCCTCTGAAGAGTAACCCACCTTTTTTCCTCTGACTAATGCACCTAACATCATGGGCAATTTAGCATCCGCACCCATGAACACCAACTAGCCACGAAACGACATGACCAGCTATCCTTAGTATCCACACACTCAGATGACAAGCGACATAAATTCGACTGGGACAACACTACTATTATAGGACAAGCCAAACAGAACAGCCAGGGAATTCCTAGAGATATGGCACGCATCCACAGATTCAATCAATAAGCACATCGACCTGGACCCAATATATCGGCCACTGCAGCGGACAGCTGGAACTGACAATTGGAAGCGGCAGAGACAAATCACTATAAATGCCGGAGGAAAGATCACAGAAGCACTTCACAAGAGGCTCCCAAGCACTGAGGATGTCACCTAGACAGGGGACGAAACGTCTGCAACACAAATTCCCAGCTCGGCGAACAGAACCACAACAACGAGCACCCGAGCTACAAATCTTCTCCCAAACTTTGAATGGCCAATCCACCTGACCTGCACATCTTTGGATTGTGGGAGGAAACTGGAGCACCCGGAGAAAATCCACACAGTCACCCGAGGCTGAAATTGAACCTGTGTCCCTGGCACTGCGAGGCAACAGTGCTAACCATTGAGCCACCATGCCACCCTGAGTGTGAGAGTTGACTGCCATCATTACATGTGAGAAACAGAAGAGGATGAAGGATAGATGTTAGGTGATCTCAGAGGTAGCAGTGTTGAAGCAAGAAAAATAATTTTAGGTGAGTATCTGGCTATTATTGTTGAAATAACAACTAAAGCAGATTAATGTAGTCCTATTAAGTTGAAGAACAATTTTGGACCAGAATAAAGCTACTACCTAAATTCTAAATGTGGAAAGGTTCACTTGCATCAATAATAGACTATATTATCCATCCAGGGAGTGATATTTACAAACCTAGGAGTATCTTGTTTAGAATGCAGGCTCTACTTCACCAGGGAACCAGAGACTGAGATGTTTCATCTGCTGGAATTTTACCAACAGTCAAGGTTTATCACAAGGGAAGTGCTGCTAATAACAATTACAGTCGTTATAGCACGTAACACCTTTCCCCCTGTTCTTTCCAAGGTGCCTCATCGATTAACTTCAGCGTTACTAAATCCACAAAGCACTGATGCATTTAGCAATTTATGGATGTTGACTGTTGCAAACATCCTCATTCATTTTCTGATGGAAAGCATGCAGCAGATTGAGAGGTCACCACAATTTTCCTAAACGTTGGCAATTTTCAATATCTAGGAAATTATTAACAAGTGCATATTTTCTCATCTGAGCCTCCCAATAGACTGCCTTCCATATAGTATGCACAAGGGGTTCTGTTTTATCACTGTGCTTGTAGTTCGTGGCCAGCTACAAACTACACACAGGCCTGCATCCATTGCTGTGTGCTTTGGATATTTGAAGGAGATAGCAATATGACTGTATAGGTGTTTGAAGGTTAAAGCTCATGTATCCTGCTTCAGGACATCATTTCAAGAGCAAGGAAAACTGGCTGACCACTGACCACAGGCATCTTGAAGCAACAGTGTATTTAATTTGAAACAATAAAACCAAAGAGATACTGGATGTCAGAAACACAAACAGAAATTGCTGGACAAAACACTCAGCAGGTCTGGCAGCACCTTTGGAGATATGGCTGAGTTAATAATTAGGGTCCAGTGACATTTCATTGATAAGAATTCTGGTAAGGCCAATCTCAACATCAGGAACACTATTCCATCTTTTATGCTTTTGGCAAGTAATCCTGCAAATTTCTTGCAAACTGAGATGTAATTTTAGGGGAGTTATTGCTTGTTAAACCCATTGTTTGTGACCTAACTCACCTTATATCTATTCAGCTTCCTATCTTATCAAACATGTGAAACAAGATAGATGTTGAGAAAACTCGATATGGGAGTCAGAGGGAATTCTTGGCAAATTCAGTTTGCTGCTTGCCTTGAAGGACCTCCATGTTAGACACCAGGCACCGCCACAGGGCAACACCACCACCTCAGCCCCAGCCATCTGCACTCCATATACATTGAATTCCATCATGTGCCAGTACCTAAGTACCCTCATGGCACATTTCGCCAACACAGCTAGAGAATGCTTCTGCATCTCAATGCTGCTCTTTAGGTTGTACTGACAATCATCGTTGTAATGTTACTGCAAAGACACTGCACTCAGAAATATGGACACAGTTCCTAGATTAGATTAGGCTCCATTTCCATCCACTTTGGGGAGATAAAATACAGATTGGACATCAATTTACAGAATATCTACATTCTGTCCACAAAGATGACCCTGGACATCCTATTCCTTGCCATTTCAACACAACACCATGTTCCTGGGCTAACATTTCTGTCTTGGGTTTGCTGCAGTGTTTCAGTGAAACTCAGTGCAATCTGGAAGAACAGCATCTCATTTTCACTTGAACCCTGCAGCCTTTGGGACTCAAAGCCAGTTTAATAGCTTTAGGGCCTGAGCACCTTCTCCCATCTCCTTACGCCACACCTCACACACCAGGTCTTGTCATCAAATGAGCTGTCACCACTACTATCCTATTGTCAGCTACTAATGGTCCTAATTTGCAGCAATTCATTGCCCCAGGCTGACCTTTACCCTTGCCTCTCTGTCCAATTGTTGCTCTCTGACTTTCGGTTTCATCTCCTCCTATCGTTTACTCCTCTCCCCTTCCCATCTGCAGCATATATACCAATCTTTTCCTGGCTACAATCAGTCCTGAAGAAGGTTCACTGGAGCAGAAATGTTAACTCTGTTTTTTCTCCACAGATGCTGTCAGATTTGCTGGGCTTTCCTAGTAATTTCTGTTCTTGTTTCTGTTTTGTTACAGCATCCTTACTTCTTTATTTTATTTGTCTATCTCTAGGTTCTTCACTTGCTGTCATAGCACTCACTCCGTCTGAGCCTACCTGGATGATCACAGCATCCCTGCCTTGCATTGACTGTTTGTGCCTTGCCCCCAGATATACAAGGCTCCAGTCTTGCATTACCATTTAGCACAGACACAAGTCATGATTGTCAGCAGGTCTCAGTTTAATCAAAGGGTTAGCTTTCACTCCAGGGCTCCCAGCACAATATGCTAAGAGCGGCCTTTGATACCAGATTAAGGATTTGGAAACAGTCGGTTAGCTAGGTAGGACAGACAGAGTCAGGGTGTATGTTAGGTGGCTTTCCACTCACCTAGACTCTTTCTGTCCATTTTATGAGCTGTTATGTCCTGGAATAAGAGAGAGAGAGAGAGAGAGAGAGAGACAGGGATTATGTGAGATGAAAGAGGATGGCACAGTTGTTACTTTTGGTGTAGCAGGCTAAGTGAATGATTAGCCAGTGCAGAGGACATACAAAGTTGATGATATTAGGATGGGTGACAATGAGTAAGGTAAGATATCCTTGCATTAGTGAGCATGGGAGAGCATAAGTTTATTGGGAGTTGGATACAGTAACTTAGGTAAAGAGTAAATGGGCACTTGCACTGGTGAAGTAGAAAACATTATTGACCTTCTCCCAGCAGTGCTGGTCATTCCTCCAAATGGCTGAGATTGCTTTAACATGGATGCTAATGTCAGAGTAGGCTGGCATGGCCTGGCATTATGACTTCCATTGCTTGTAATGAGGGAATAAGATGTCTTCCCATGCACTATACCATTCAGCAGGTCTTCCAGATTCCTGCCCACAAAGTGGGGAACCAAATTCCCCCTCTGAAATATCTGGGGCAAATATCAGGAACCATGCAGGGCAGCTTTGGAATAACAGTGGTTGATCAGGTACACAATTGTCTTTTATAGCTGGCATTGTTGGAAGGGAGTTTTGGGATACCCATTGAGGGTCAGGTTGTTCTGGGAATGGCATATGGTGAAGTGATATTGGAATCAGAATGATGGATGCTACAAATTCAGAGGGAGCTACAGAACAGAAAAAGGCCCTTTGGCCCCTCGCATTCATGTCAGTGAAGAACAACTGCCTAACAATTCTAATCCCATTTTCCAGCACTTGGCGCATTGCCTTGTCTGTCTTGACATTGTAAGTGCAATCTAAGCTTCTTGAATGTTAGGAGAGTTTCTTCCTGTGCCATCCTTACAGACAGCGAATTCCAAATTCCTCTGACCCTCCTGCCCCTAGCTTAAATGTTTTCCCACTGGTCACTGACCCCTCCATCAAGGGGGTACATTCTTCTAGTGTACCCTATTAATACCTCTCATAATTTTATATATCTCAGTTTTCTCTGCTCTAAGGAAAATAATTCCAGTTGGTCCAATCTCTCTTTATGACTGAAACTCTCCAGCCCTGGCAACATCCAGAGGAGTCGATTGGGTAGTTAATGAGATGAGCTTGCTAAGACATTGTGAGAAAACCTGCTCAGCCTTGTGGAAGAAACCTGCACATAGTTTCCCCCCTCCATACACCACCACCACAAACCTCACCCACCGCCCACACCACCCCCCCCACCCCACCACCACCACACACACATTATTATCCAATTTCTGATAATCCAAACAGATTTCAGCCATTGCATTTCTTTTATTTCATCCAATAAACCATTTCTTCGAGGAATTCAATTACATTTTTCTGACCAATCCATACTCGATTTGACAAATCCCTTGAATAACATATGAATTTTGTGTAAATCAACATTCTTGACCTGAATTAGCCTGCAACAGTCAAAACATTGGAACTAGTTTATTGAAAATCCAACAAATTTCTATCCAATTATCCTGCATTCTAACTGTTCAGGGAAAGATATAATGATTTGGAAACCCTGGAAGGTATGTCCAAATGTAATGAAGGAATCAAAGTGGAATTCTCTGTAACAAAAATACACAGCGGGTAGTTTCAAGTCACCACATTTGTTATACATGAGTTGCATGAAGAAATGAGCTCTGGTCTCTTGCAGTCTTTAGTTCTTTTACACTATAAACATAAATCATTTAAAGGAAAAAGCTTATGGATCATAGTAACAGAATGGGCACACCACAAAATCATTACAGTATAAAGCTACTATTTTGATTTATTAACATGGTTCTGGCTGACTTGTGTTAAATCATGATAAGTGATGTGACATAACAATTTCGCATATCATGTTTCTGTCAAATCTACGATGGCAAAACCCATTGTCGTTGGATGATCACTGACAATAAAAAAAGACTCTTGAATGAGATTTATTATGGGTTTTACCTGAAGAAAGATATAATTCTTGTCCAATGCCACTTATTGAAATGCTGTAAATCTGCAGCAGATAAAATTCTTAACTAGCCCATTTAGGTTTTTGACATAATGTTAAGCTAAGTAGGTCCTTTGTTCGTTGACGGTGGCTCATGAGCTAAAACATTTACTTAAACTGAACAAGAAAGGTAATGTTGCACTTTGACCGACACAGCCACTGCTATTACTGAGAATAATTTCTAACCATACATCATTCCTGGAACAATTATTATACCTTGTTTACTATGATAGCTTTTCAATCCATACTGGAATATGTTTGAAGTTTCAATCTTATGCAACTAAAGCCTTCTGCCACAGGTCATTGTGTACTAACCAATTGATAGCTGTTTATATTTTTACATTATTACTAGTCAGAACTGCATGGTTGTAATGTTAGAATACAATAAATTTCTCTACAGTTAGTCACAAACTGGTCTTGAATATTTTATTCAAATTTAACTTAAGGATTCAAGATTAATGTTAATTTACACTAAATGTTGCTTCACACGATTATTTGTATCATCATATTTTGCCAAGCTTATTATGAGTTCAGGACCTTCCTATATCTTCCTTCCAAGAATGGACTAACAAACTTTAATACTAACAGTGTCAAACTCATGGTTTGTCTTATTAACCAAGGTTGGAGGCTGCATTGTTCTATTCCCACTGATTCACCGATCACAACAAATTGAAATTTAATCCAGTTGTTGATATTGGCAGTTATATAGGTCTCAGATGTATTGTCTTCAGTATTAAGAACAAATTAGCCAAATATCTTTTGTCAACAATGAATAACTGGTTCATTATCAAAAACATACTTACTCAAAAAAGTTGCAGAGATTATTGACAGTTTGGATTGTGCAAATATACATATACACATGCTTTTTCTAAACAATAAAACAAGCAGATACAAACAAGTCTGAGGTGAAAGAATAAAATGACCCTGTTTGAATGTTAGCCTTACAGTACTGTGGATATGCAATTTCTAAACATAAGAAAAGGGCAGGTCATGGATTATCCCAAATGATGTTCTGCTTCTTAAGTCATTGTGCACACATGAGCTGCTAGCACTGGAACAGTGTAGCTGCCTGAATTTCCTTTGCTTCTGACAGTGCAGTGAATTCCAATAAATTCTCTTCAGAAATCCTCCATGAGAGGCAAAGATTTGTTTAATTTTTAGCTCAGAAGTCACACAATATCAGGTGAAATCCACTTAATGAAGGAGTAGCGGTCCAAAAGCTTGTGATTTCAAGTAAATCTGTTGGACTCTAACCTGATGTCGCGTAACTTTTGATCTTGTCCATTCCAGTCTAACATTGGTACTTCCACATCATGATTTTTATCTTTCACACTAAAGTTGCAAAGAAGGAGAGGTGGAGCAACGGATTGTAGTTGTTCTCTTGGAAATGAGTTTGAAAATGCATCAATCATATTTGACCTACAAAGTGGACCATGCAACCTCTTCCTGAAAATTTTCCAAATTGTATGAATTCATCAAAATTCCCTACTCCTTTCGGATGCAATATTGCTGTTGTTGTATTCTAGCTTTTCCTTGGTCGAAAAGTTCAAGAAACGTCGATATGGGTCCATGTAATTGTTTAAAAAAAATGTGATTCAGATTTCTTCATAAGAAAATGGTCTTTCTGCTCACAGCATAGATAGAAAAACCACTGGAAACAATTCTGAGGGACAGAATTAATCTCCACTCAGAGAGACAAAAATTAGTCAAGGAAAGTAAGGATGGCTTTGTCATGAGGAGATCATGTCTAACAAATTTGAGAGCATTTTTGAGGTGGTGGCTCGGTGTGCAGATGAAGCTAGCACAGTTGATGTTGTCGACATGGACTTAAGGCTTTTGACAAGTTCTTGTGTGGTAGACTGGTTAAGAAGCTAAGAGCCCATGGGATATAAAGCAATTTGGCAAACAGGATTCAAAATTATCTTAGTGACAGGAGGCAGAAGCTATTGTTTGAAGGATGTTTTGTCACTGGAAACCTGTGTCAAATGGCATACGACATTGGATCCTTTGTTGCTTGTTGTGTACATTTATCACCTAGACATGGATATAGGAAGTATGACCAGTAAGTTCACAGATAAGGCAAGACTTTGTGTGTGATAAAAGCAAGGAGGAAAGCTGTAGTGATTTTAATGACGTCAACCAGGAGAACCTTAGAGAAGTTTATCCATTCCCTGATTACAGCTGTTAATCCAGTTCAACCAGGGAGCACTGGCTGACAGATATAAACACAAGTTTCAGGGATTTTTTTTACTTTAAGAATTGACTCTAAGGAAGCTGGATCAATGTCATGGACTCTCCACTGAA
Source organism: Hemiscyllium ocellatum (assembly GCF_020745735.1). Classification (NCBI taxonomy): domain Eukaryota; kingdom Metazoa; phylum Chordata; class Chondrichthyes; order Orectolobiformes; family Hemiscylliidae; genus Hemiscyllium; species Hemiscyllium ocellatum. The sequence goes on from NC_083402.1 coordinate 52,708,509, forward strand.
ATAACTCCATAGCGGCCAGTGCCTCATCACCAAGTCACACTTTATTTACACCTGGAGTCTTTGACACTGATCCAGGTCCCCCAGAGCCAGCTGACAGAGTGAACAGAACCTCCGATACTTCTGTTTAATATGTCAACCAGGGTACCCTGATTAGACCAGATTAATAGCCCCAATCAGGGAACTCATATTCTATGAGGTTCATCTGACTGACTTTATGCCAATCACTATGAAATCATTAAACTACAAGAAAATATAGACAAGATGGCCAGATGGGCTGAACAATGGCAAATGGACTTTGATTCTGAAAGTGAGAGGCATTGCATCTTGAAGGGGTTAACAAGCCAAGAGGTGTACATTTGGACGGTAGGACCCTAGGATATGCAGAGAAACTGAGGGACATTGCTGTGCATGTCTATAAATTCTTGAAGGCAATAGGGCAGGTGGTTAAGGAGGCATATGGGATATATATATCAGTCAAGGCATTAAATAGAAGAGTAAGGAGCTTAAGAGGAAGCTGTTTATAATTAGGCCATGGCTGAAGAACTGTGTGCTGTTCTAGTCACACAATTTAGGAAGGATTTGACTGCACTAGAGAGGAGATGAGTTTTTTTATGCACCAGGCTAGACCCCCTCAAATATTTCAAGAAACTAACCCAGCCCCTAACTTTGCTGGTCATTTTAAGTAGGTGTAATGTGGATATTCCAGGAGGCTTGCAGTTGGTCAAACCATGTGCTTTTAAGCAAAACAGAATTTATTTCCAAGGCACCAGTATCCTTGGGAGGAGGTTTGCCAGTACTCTTTCGGGGGGTTTAAACTAACTCTGCAGGGGCATGGGAACCTAGACTGTAGTTTTAGGGTGCAGGACCTGGAGTGTAGAGAGGGTAGGAACCAGGCATCAATCTCGAAGGAGGGTGCCTGTAAACAGGAAGGTGGCTTGAAGTGTGTATACTTCAATGTGAGAAGTATACGAAATAAGGTAGGTGAACTTGCAGCGTGGGTTGGTACTTGGGAGTTCGATGTTGTAGCTATTACGGAGACATGAGTAGAACAGAGACAAGATTGGTTGTTGCAGGTTCCAGGGTTTAAATGTTTTAATAGGGTCAGAGGTGGGGGTAAAAGAGGGGGAGGTGTGGCATTGCTTGTCAAAGATAGTATAACAGCAGTGGAAAGGACGATGGATGAAGACTCGCCATCTGAGGTAGTTTGGGCTGAGCTTAGAAATAGGAAGGGTGAGGTCACCCTGTTAGGAGTTTTCTACAGGCCTCCTAATAGCCCTAGAAATGTAGAAGAAAGGATTGCGAGGATGATTCAGGAGAAGAGTGAAAGTAATAGGGTGGTGGTTATGGGGGACTTTAACTTTCCAGATATTGACTGGGAAAACTATAGCTTGAGTACGTTAGATGGGTCAGTGTTTGTCTAATGTGTGCAGGAGGGTTTCCTGACACAATATGTAGACAGGCCAACAAGAGGTGAGGCCATACTGGATTTGGTTCTGGGTAACGAACCAGGCCAGGTGTTAGAATTGGAGGTAGGTGAGCACTTTGGGGATAGTGACCACAATTCGGTGACTTTTACTTTAGTGATAGAGAGGGATAAGTGTGCACTACAGGGAAAGAGTTATAGTTGGGGGCAGGGAAATTATGATGCGGTGAGGCATGACTTAGGATGCGTGGCTTGGAAAAGTAGGCTTCAAGGGAAGGGGGCAATCGATACATGGAGCTTGTACTGAGTGTCCTTGATAAGTATGTACCTGTCAGGCAGGGAGGAAAGGGTCGTGTGAGGGAGCCGTGGTTTAATAAGGAATTGGAATCCTTTGTTAAAGGGAAGAGGGCGGCCTATGTAAAGATGAGGCATGAACGTTCAATTGGGATGATTGAAAGTTATAAGGTAGCCAGGAAGGATCTAAAGAGAGAGCTAAGAGCAGCAAGGAGGGGTCATGAAAAGTCCTTGGTTGATAGGATTATGGAAAACCCAAAGGCTTTCTATAGGTATGTCAGGAATAAAAGGATGACTAGGGTAGGAATAGGTCCCATCAAGGATAGTAGTGGGAAGTTGCATGTGGAGGCTGAAGAAATTGGGGAGACACTGAATGAATACTTTTCATCAGTATTCACTCAGGAACAGGACATTGTTGCTGATGTGAATATTGAGTCACAATTAATTAGAATGGATGGCTTTGAGATATGTAGGGAAGAGGTGTTGGAAATTCTGGAAAGGGTGAAAATAGATAAGTCCCCTGGGCCTGATGGCATTTATCCTAGGATTCTCTGGGAAGGAAGGGAGGAAATTGCAGACCCATTGGCCTTGATTTTTATGTCCTCGTTGTCTACGGGAATAGTGCCAGAAGACTGGAGGATAGCAAATGTGGTTCCCTTGTTCAAGAAGGGGAGTAGGGATAATCCTAGTAACTATAGGCTGGTGAGTCTTACCTCTGTTGTGGCAAAGTCTTAGAGAGAATTGTAAGGGATAGTATTTATGAACATCTGGATAGGAATAATGTGATCAAGGATAGTCAACATGGTTTTGTGAAGGGCCGGTCGTGCCTCACAAACCTTATTGAATTCTTTGAGAAGGTGACTAAGGAGGTGGACGAGGGTAAAGTGGTAGATGCAGTGTACATGGATTTTAGTAAGGCATTTGATAAGGTTCCCCAATGTAGGCTACTACAAAAAATATGGAGGTATGGCATTGAGGGGGAGTTGGAGGTTTGGATTAGGAATTGGCTGGCTGGAAGAAGACAAAGGGTAGTAGTTGATGGTAAAGGTTCATCTTGGAGTACAGTTACCAGCGGTGTTCCGCAAGGATCTGTTTTGGGACCATTGCCGTTTGTCATTTTTATAAATGACCTGGAGGAGGGGCTGGAAGGTTCGGTGAGCAAGTTTGTGGATGATATGAAAGTCGGTGGAGTTGTTGACAGTGAGGAAGGATGTGGCAGGTTACAGCGGGATATAAATAAGCTGCAGAGCTGGGCAGATAGGTGGCAAATGGAGTTCAATGTCACTAAGTGTGAAGTGATTCACTTTGGTAAAAGTAACAAGAAGATGGAGTACTGAGCTAATGGTCGGATACTTGGTAGTGTGGATGAGCAGAGGGATCTTGGTGTCCATGTACACAGATCTCTGAAAGTTGCCATCCAGGTAAATAGTGCTGTGAAGAAGGCCTATGGTCTACTGGCTTTTATTGGTAGAGGAATTGAGTTCCAGAGTCCTGAGGTCATGTTGCAGTTGTATAAGACTCTGGTGCGGCCGCATCTGGAGTATTGTGTGCAGTTTTGGTCGCCATACTATCGGAGGGATGTGGAGGCACTGGAACGGGTGCAGAGGAGGTTTACCAGAATGTTGCCTGGTATGGTAGGAAGATCGTATGAAGAAAGGCTGAGGCACCTGGGGCTGTTTTCATTGGAGAAAAGAAGGTTTAGGGTGACTTGATAGAGGTGTAGGATGATTAGGGGTTTAGATAGGGTTGACCATGAGAACCTTTTTCCATGTATGGAGTCAGATAATCCGAGGGGGCATAGCTTTAAATTAAGGGGTGGTGGGTATAGGGCAAATGTTAGGGGTAGATTCTTTACTCAGCGAGTCGTGAGTTCATGGAATGTCCTGCCAGTAACAGTGGTGGACTCTCCCTCTTTATGGGCATTTAAACGGGCATTGGATAGGCATATGGAGGAAAGTGGGGTAGTGTAGGTAAGGTGGGCTTGGATCGGCGCAACATCGAGGGCCGAAGGGCCTGTACTGCGCTGTATTTTTCTATGTTCTATGTTCTATTACCAAATGAAACAAAAACAAAAGAGAACAGAATATCAAATGACTTAACCTATCAAAAAAACCAAACAGATCATCCCAGTTTAATGATACTGTTCTGAATATTTGCATCAACCCCCAAAAACACCCCTTGGCACGAAAGGTAAAATCAAACACAGAGACATTTGAGGGAGAGAGGTGGATTAGCCTGGCCCTACTTCCTTGGGTCCAGCAGCTTTTTAAACTGCCTGACTACTCTCAGTGCTTAGCCAGACCAAACCAGGGAAAAGCTGAGCTGGGAGAACTGGCCACTCCTCATTTTTTTAAATCTTAAAAAAGTTTTGCCTGAAGCAATGTCTGGTAACTATAATCAAATTGGCCCTAATGGGCAGCACGGTGGCACAGCAGTTAGCACTGCTGCCTCACAGCGCCAGAGACCCGGGTTCATTTCCTGACTCAGGCGACTACTGTGTGAAGTTTGCATATTCTCCCTGTGTCTACGTGGGTTTCCCCCGGGTGCTCCGATTTCCTCCCACAGTCCAAAGATGTGCAGATCTGGTGAATTGGCCATGCTAAATTGCCCGTAGTGTTAGGTGAAGGGATAAATGTAAAGGAATGCATGGGTTGCGGGTTGGTGTGGACTTGTTGGGTCGAAGGGCCTGTTTCCACACTGTAAGTTATCTAAGTAAAACCCAACAAAGCCCAGACTTTCAGAGTCTGTGTTTTTTTATGACCTTCTGGAATACATCAAGGACAACATAACCTTGTTAAAGGAGCAGCATCATCACCGATTCATCAGGATGTTGCCTGGCCTGGAGCAATTCAGCTATGAAGAGAGATGAGAAAAGCTGGTGTTGTTTTCCTTAGAGCAGAAAATGTTGAAGGTTGACTTAAATAAAGTGCTGAAAGTTATGACTGACATAAATAAGAGAGATAAGGAGATGACTTTCCCCTTAGTAGAGGGGTCAATAGCCAGGAGGTACAATTTTATGTTAATGAACTGGAAATTTAGAGGGTTTTTAAGAAAAGAGTTTTTTTTTAATCCAGAGGGTCACAAGTAAATATTTAGGGAGTATTTATATAAGCCTTTGAAATTCCATACCATTCAAGGTTACGGGCCAAGTGCTGGAAAATAGGATTAGAACAGATGCATAAAGATTGGCACAGACATAATGGGCCAAAGGGCCTCTCTATTGTCGGTACCTTTATGATTTTATATACTAGTTCCAATTCTTGAACCTCCAACATTCTATTGTTTCTCTTCGATTGCATCCTATGTCCTCTCCAAGCTTATCTCATTTATAAGAACTACCTCATGCTCCCTCAGTCCTATTCCAAATAATCTCAACTTCCCCTCCTTGTCTCCATGTTAGCTGACAGGTTTAATGAGCTCTGTCCTTTTCACATTTAAATCTGCCATCATCGCTCCTCTCCTCAATAAATAACTCTTCATTGCACTCTCATTGCAATCTATCTCTCCTCTTCAAAATCCTTGATTTTGTTGTTGTTTCCCAAGTTTGTGCCAAACTTTCTCAGAATTTGGTGTTTGAATGCTTCCAATCAAATTTTTGCTCCTCACACCCCTGCATGAAAAAGGCAAACTATCCATGCTTACCCTCGGTGACCTGCTTGCAGTTGTTGTATTGTTAACTATACCATTCACTTCCAACACCTCTCCACTGCCAGCTAGCTGAATGGACAGATTCGACTGTTTCCATTCTTATCTATTTAAATGTAGCCAAAGTATCACAAACAAGTTATTTTATTCCTATTTCTGCACCATTCCTCTTCTGTGCCCATTGGATCTATCTTTGGTCATCCCCTATTTCACCTCCAACAATAACTTTCAACAACATCATCCAAAGATACAGTATTAGGTTCATGTGTACTTTGATGACATCTAGGAAACCCAGCTCTACTTCAGTACCACCTCTCTTGAGCCCTCCATTGCCATTAAATTTTCAAACTGATAATCTGGTGAACAGTACTAGACCACCTATATTCTATCCTCTGTAAATATAGAGTCATCCAAAGTCTGCTGTCTGTGTCCTTACTTGCACAAAATGCTATTCATCTATCATTTCTATGTTCACAGATCCACATTGACCCACACTAAAGAAATGTTTTGTTTAAAAAATTCTCATTCCTGTTTCAAATCACTCCCAATGACCTGGCCCCATTGTACCTCTATAATCTCCTAATAATCCTCTGATGTATTTGTGCATGTTGATTTCTGGCCTCCTGAGCATTTTCAGTTTTAATTTCTCTGATATTGGTGGTCATGCCTTCAGCTACCCAGGCCTTAAGTTTTGGGAATCACTTGTAAAACTGTCCTAGCTTTATACCCCTCTTGTCTCCTTTAAGATGCTCCTTGACACCTGCCTATTTGACTCAGTTTGGGATCCCTCAACCTCACAGTGTCTTACCTGATTTGCTGTCTAGTTTTATTTTCTAACACTTTTACGAAGCAGCTTTGGATTATATTACATTAAAGGTGCAATTCATGGAAAAAAGTTATTGACATTACTATTTATAAAGCATTACAGACTGGGAAAGTTCAAAAGTTGTATAATGCGGATTCTCCTTTTTGTGTTTTCAGGGTGCTGGGTTGGTTAGATGAAACTTCTGAGATATATTACAATGAAGTTGAAACCTATAAATACCATTACATCTCACATGTCTATTTCCAATCTCTGTGTTTTTTGCACATAAAGGACAATGAAAGTAGTTGGCTATGGCAATAGATGACTTAAACAAACAAAAAGAGAGTTCATTAGTTCTCCAACAATTTTTAGCACCACTTATATTTTGCATACTTGTTGCCTTTTTACTTTGTGCCCTGTTCTATTACTGGTACCAACTGGATCCCCAGTGAGAATACTTCTGTCTGAGCTGTTTGGGAAAGGTAGGAAGGACAACCAAAAGGATACCTGTCAAGATAATGTGGCATCTAGATTAATGTGCATGTATATGTAAGATAGTCAATAGGAAGTGAGAGAAAATCAGATGAGTACCCTGGAGATGCTTCATGGCAGTAACCTAATGGTAAAGCTTTGACTTGTCCAGTTTGTGTTTATCATGCTTTATTAAAAGGTAACATTTGTCAACATACAAAGACTCCTGAAATATTTATCAACTCCTCTCTTGGACCCAACCCTGGCAGGATAGTAGGATTGAGTTGCTTTATATCAATTCACCAATACCTATGAGGCTTATGTATTGGTACGTCAATGTTCAGTCAATAATTATAACAGTACATCTAAAGACTTTAGCTTTGACAATAGTCATTGACAGCAACTCCAGTAGCACAGATATTTGCAAAACTTTGACTAACTGTTACCCTGAATAAGTAAACTAATTACAATGGTGACTTGAAGATGAGGCAGTAGAATGATATCCTGCATACTTGATTAATTGCAGAGGTGATCTTGACTTTTTGCAACTTATTTTTTTCTCCCCAGTTATGAGGATTATTTTTGGATCATGATTGCTGGAATAAGGGGTTTTCCAATTGATCTTAATCACAGCAAACTCTCCCTTGGGGCTTTTTGACCAGTTAGTGAGTATGGACTGCAGCATGCTTCGGGGAGCTCACCAGCACTTGTATTTTTCAGGAATGGTGAGGAAACCTGGAAATTAGCGCAGATCTCCCACTTACATGGACGTCTGTCTGATGTGCCAGTTTTGTGAGCTCTCTGACGAATAACTAAACAAGGTCAGAGAAAAGAGCAGACAAGTGTCGAGAAAGTAAACATCAGCAGTGATCTCCCAGCAACCGAGATCAAGGAAATAAACTTACCAGGTTAAATGAATTGGTAACAAGGCTATAGATGGAGTATAACATGGGAAAATGTGAGGCTATCCATTTTGGTAGCAAAAATGAAAAAGCAGAATATATTTTAAAGAATGTGAAACTCCAACAAGTAATTTCAGAGATCTGAAGCATGTTCTCTTACATGGGACACAGAATGCATGTGGGTACAGCAAGTAATTAAGAATGAACCGTAATCGCACGTTGACTTCCATTGCACGCAATAAAAGTAAGTCTTGCTATAATTACAGAGGCTTTTGTAAATAGCACAACTGGGATTATTGTACACAATTTTGATCTAAGTTTCAAATGAATTGTATACTTATATCAGAGGAAGTACAATGAAAGCTCACTAGAATCGTTTCTGGAATTACAGAGTTGTCCAGTGATGGAGATTAACCAAATTGTGCCTATACTCTGATGTTTAAATGAATTAAAGGTGATCTCATTGAAACATACACAATTCTACATTGATTTACCTTCCTGATATTTGATAAAGTGTTTACCAAAACTCACTTTCACAGACATCTCTCCTCTCTTAGCAACTATTTCTGGTCTGAGTTACTCTCAGTGAATTTCAACTGAAGTTCCTTTCTTAATGTTTTGCAATCACCCTGGATTACAGCTATTTCCAAGATGTACAAAGGTTCCCAGTCTGCTGTTTTTGTTAAATCCTGAGAACCACACTAACTGCCATGCATACCACATGTACATACTCAACATCTCCCTGTCAGCACTGATGATCACTTTATTCTCAAAGCTGCTCTGATTGCCAGTTTCATTTCCTCTTTCTTCTCATCTGAGACTTTATCAAAACAACTGTTTATCTCTCTTTTATGTGTTTAAAAAAATGTTCCAGCAACATATGGGATCTGATGCTCCTCCAGATCTTTCTTCCTTTCTCTTCCCTATGACCCAACCTTCTTTTCTAATCCCACTTTAAGCCACATATTCACTATTGTAACAGAGCCATAGAATCATGCAGCACAGAAACAGACCTTTCAGCCCAACAAATCCATGGCAACCAGGTTTCCTAAACTGAACCAGTTTCATCTGGATGCATTTGATCCATATCCCTCTATAGTTTTCCTATCCATGTATCTATCCAAATATGTTTTAAATGTTATAATGGTACTTATCTCTACCACTTACTCTGGCAGCCTGTTCCATTTATGTACCATTCTCTGTGTGAAAATGTTGCTCCTCAGGTCCCTTTCAAATCTCCGCTCACCCTCTCACTTTAAACCTATGCCCCTTGTTTTGGACTCCCCTACCCTGGGAAAAAAAAACTCACCTTATCTATGCTCCTCATGGTTTTATAAACCTTTATAAGGTCACCTTTTAGCCTTCTATGCTCCAGGGAAAAAAATTCTCAGTGTATTGAGCTTATCTTAATAACTCAAACCTTCCGATCTTTGTAGCATCCTTATAAATCTTTTCAGCACCCTTTCCAGTTTCCTCCAGCAGGATGTCCAAAACTGTGCCCAGTATTCCAAATGTGGCCTAACCAATGTCTTGCACAGCCATAACATGACATCCCAACTCCCGTACTCAATGCTCTGACCGATGACAATATGCCCTTTATTCCTTCTCCTCTTTGACACTGAACGAACTGTACTTAGTAATGTATGCAGCTTTAGTGCCTTAAGCCCCAACTCAATTTCTTTTGAGCTCAACACTGCTTTAACTTTAAAGTTAAAAATCACACAACACCAGGTTATAGTCCAACAGGTTTAATTGGAAGCACAGCAGCTTTCGGAGCGCCCCTCCTTCATCAGGTGGTTGTGGAGGACACAATTATAAGGCACAGAATTTATAGCAAAAGTTTACAGTGTGACGTAACTGAAATTATACATTGAAAAATACCTTGATTGTATGTTGAGTCTTTCATAAGTTAGAATATCATGATCGTCAAAGTTTCTTTCAATGCATAATTTCAGCTACATCACACTGTAAATTGTTTGCTATAAATTCTGTGCCTTAGAATTGTGTCCTCCACAATCACCTGATGAAGGAGCAGTGCTTCGAAAGCTAGTGTGCTTCCAATTAAACCTGGTGGACTATAACCTGGTGTTGTGTGATTTTTAACTTTGTACACCCCAGTCCAACACCGGCATCTCCAAATCATGACTGCTTTAACTTGTGTCCTGAACTATAAGCAAGACTTTTCAGTTCCTTTACATACTATGACATGCCTTTATTTATTTATATACGTATTAGGTTATCAAATACAGCTTTCTAGTGTGATACTTAAAGATCACTTCCTCAATCTTATTATACTTTACTTGTTATTCCACTTGTTCAGTTTGAAAGACCTCACTTCAGAACACTCTCAAAAAAGCATTCTATTATGGACTGCCTCAGTGACTGCACACTTCATCATAGTTTACTCTCATATCTTGGGATTTCACTTCAGAACCCAGCCATGGGTAGGATTCTAGTTATCCACAGACAAGTAGAGGCAATGGCCTTGTGGTATTATTGTTAGACTGTTAATCCAGAGATCCAGATAATGTTCTGCGAAATCAGCTTTGAATCCCGACACAGCAGATGGCATCATTTGAACTCAGTAAAATGTGGACGTAGGAGCTTTATGATGTCTGTGCATCCACTGCTGATTGTTGGAAAAACCCATCTGGCTCACTCATGTCCTTTTGGGAAGGAAACTGCCATCCTTACCTGGTCTGGCCTATATGTGACTCCAGACCCACAACAATGTGTTTGATTCCAAACTGCCTTCTGCGCAATTCGGGCTGGGCAATAAGTGCTGGTTTGGCCAATGATGTTCTCATCCAATGAATGAATTAAAAAATAACAGCTAGTTTCACTAAAGCTGAGACTTGCCATGAGTTTCTCAGAGCTGCAATCTTGTTCAGCTGTATCAAGCAAACACTGCTTTTATTTTTCTTTTACCTCCATCTCAGCTGCATTAAACATCTCACAGGCTAATTTTGACCCATTAGGACTCCTCCCAGTATTTTGCCAGGTCCCAGTCCCAAATGCTTGGGTGCAGCCTGTGGCTGGGAGATAGTGAGGATTACGGATGCTGTCCTGTTGAAGGCTTGCACCCGAAACGCCAAGTCTCTTACTCCAATCCTGATGAAGGGTTATGCCTGAAATGTTGACTCTTGCTCCTCAGATGCTGCCTGCCCTGTTGTGCCTTTTCCAGCACCACACTTTATCGACTGCAACCTCTGGCTTCCAGGACTTCTATGAGACTGAACTGCATGAGGGTCTGATGATTCCTGGGACTACTTTTTGTGCCCCAACCACATACACCCAGGTATCTCAAGCTACATTTTTAGCTGCACAGCTAACAGCAGCATGGAGCCTGTTTCTGACTAACTTATTAAACCTGATCCTTGAACTACTGTTCACTGATCCTTGAACTGATCTGGGTGAGTTGTTAAAATTGTTTGTAAAAAAGCCCCACTTCTCTTTCTAAGCAGGAATAAATATAACAACCAGCTGTTGAACATGTTGTTCTCTAAATGTTAAAACATTCCCAGGTTACAGGCTTACACAGTACAAATTTGCCAGAGCAAGTTTTTGCCAAAACACAGATTAAAGGAAAGAAAAACAGTAAAATTTGGAAAAGACAAGTAGGTGGTTGTGATGGGGTTGGCAATGTGAAGCTCCTGGAGAGCAGCGATAGCTGGGAGGAGTGAAGGATGAAGGAGAGGTATCCAGAAGCAGCAGCAGTTCCGAACGAGACAGACCCAGCTCCACCCTAGCCTGAGGTCCATCAGCGAGCGAGGAGCAGTCCAGGCTATCTCCCCACAGGCTGAGCCGAGGCTCTTGGTAGGCCCGCGCACCTAAAGGAGCGGCAATGTCAGCAGATGATCAGCAGTGACTTGACCAAGATTGAGGCTGGCTGACTGCATCATCCTGGTCAGCCTCAGGCACATGAGCAGCTCTGGCTTGAGCATGGAGGTCCCAGAGGGTTCAGCATCGGGGTGGAGGAGCTCAAAGCCAGGCCTAGTGCTCCAGCTTAGACACAGCAGTTGTGGGAATGCCAGTGGAGATGGCGGAGGCAGTGATCATAATCAAACCTGTTCCAGAGATCCCAAAGTCCCTAACAGTAAGGAAAGTTAAAGATTACTCTATTGTACTTGTATCTTGCTTTGTATTCTGTGTTTCAAGATGGTGCTGGAGTGTGGTGACACAAAACAACATGTTATAGTGTATTTGTATACACCTGACAAGAAATAAATCTAATCTAACTGACAAAAAAAACTGAAAATTAATTAATTTTGCTTCCAAACTCTACTCTCCACTCGCCTCTACATAATCCATCCCTGACATCCCGGTTCCTTCCCTTGACTTCTGCTGACAGAACATCTGTTAATCTTCATCTCAACCTCACTGACTCTCACAACTACCTGGACCACACTTTCTACAATACCTGGAATAACTCTGTTTCTTTCTCCTAGTTCTCCATTCCTATTAGGAACATCAGCTAGGAACAGGAATGGACCATACAGTTGATCAAGCCTGATTGAATATGATTATGGCTGATTGGTCATGTCTGTTCCGGTGATGCTACCTTCCACAATGATGAGATCTTTTGACATCTCTTCAATTTTCCTCAACAAAGACTTACAACCACATCTCCAGACCCCACCCAACCCTGTTTGACAGGAATTTCAATCGCATCAGAGTGTTTTCCACACAGCAGTCCCCACTCCTTCCAGACTTGTGTTCAGAAACTTCAAACCATGAACTCTGTCTTTTATTATTGTGTCGATTTTCACTCTCTTTCCTGCTTTCATAACTTTTGTTTTTAGACTTTTGTTCATTATCCCACGATTAGCACTTGATCTGGGTCAATGCTTCATTTCTGTATTACAACAATTACCAACCCCTTTGCAATTTATCCATGACATATTTCTTAAGTTCACTTATTGTGGTTCCACTTTACAAGAAGGATCGTAGACAATTAAAGACACTCTCACATCAATGGGATAGCAAATTGTTAAAGTAAGAATTTATTCCTATTGAGAAACAAGGTTTGATCAGGGATCATCAACATGGCTTTGTCAGAGAGAGGTCATCCCAAACAAATTTGATTGGTTTTTCGAGCAGGTGACTAGGTGTGGCGATGAGGGTAGGCAGTTGGTGTAGCTTAAGTGGATTTCAGCAAAGCCTCTGACAAGGTCCCAAATGAGAAACTGCTAAAGAAGGTAAAAGCACATGGAATCCAGGGGAACTTGGCAAATTCGATCAAAGGTTAGATCCGTGATAGGAGACAGAGGATAGTGATAGAAGGCTGTTTGTGTGACTGGAGGCCAGTGTCTTGTGGCTGCAGGAAGTAACAAGAACAAGGGAGTACTCAAAGACTGGCAGGGCACTAAAAGCTCAAAGAACAGTGAAATCTTGGAGGTGCTTGTCCACACATCCCTAAAGGCAGCAGAAAAGTTTTATAAGACAGTTGCATTTATCTTTTGTTGCATGGATTATAGGAGCACGAACGGTATGCTGGGCCTGTACAAGATTTATTTAGGTCGTAGCTAGACTACTGTATGTAATTCTGGCCACCACACTGTAGAAAAGATGTGATTGCATAGGCAGGGATGCAAAGGAGATTCATGACGATCAATACCTGGGTTGGAGCAGTTTATTTATGAAGAGAAGTTAGATATGCTCAGGTTGTTTAGAGCAGAGAAGGCTGAGAGGGACCAGATTGAAGTGCATCAGATTATGAAGGGCAAAAAACAAGAAGAATAGAAAGCAGCTGCCCTCTTTGTTGAAGGGTCAATAACAAGGGGCATAATTTTAAGATGAAAGACAAAAGGTTTAGAAGGGATTTGAGGAAAATAAATTTCATCTCAGAGGATGATGGGGTTCTGGAATGCACTGCCAAGGAGGATAGTTGAGGCAGAAAATCCCACAGCCATTTAAAAAATGTGGGTTGAGCTCTTGAAATATCATAACATTCAAAGTTTTGGGTTAATTACAGGGAAGTGGGACTAGTGCCTCTTTTTTTTGTCAGTACAGACTCAATGGGCTGAAGGGCCTTTTGTGTTTTGTATGATTCTATAACTTGTCCCATAATCAAGGCCTACAGTTTTTGCCTCTTCACTCTCCCACCCCTTAACAACAACAAAACATCCACCAATTCTACCTCTCTTTGGTTCTAAAGATTGTCATATTTGCTCAAAACATTTGCTTTGTTTCACTCAGCTGTTACCATCTGTTAAGGAATGTTAAAATTTAAAGAGAATTCTGAGCTTTATTATAAAACAACTACACCAGAGGATTTCAGTCCTTTTGATACAAAACAAATATTTTTGCACATAAAAACTAAAACAAAACAATCACTGTTAACAAATATATTTTATTACTGCATTATGTTATACACTTGTATTTATTTTTTACTGCTTCAAAGAATACCATATACCTTAAGAGTTTTTAATTTCTATTGGAACCACCCAAAATATTCAGCAATACTTTAATTCTTCTTTGCTCCAGCTTTTCTCAGATGTAAAACTTACAATTTTTTTTCTCTTGACTATGGATATGCTTTTAATATTTCCAAGTGAACCTGCTTGCTGCTTTCTTTGCCACATGTCTCTGGACAGGCTCACTGTTGATTCTTCCACTGATTTCAAACAATGCATTCTTTTAGCTTTCATTCCCTCAGAAAATTCAAAATATGATTCAGCCTCACTCACATGACACTTGATTAATGGTAAACTTGTTTTTTCTTCCCCTATCTATGGTGCAGGTCTATCTAACCCTCACTTTCTTTGGTTATATTCTCTAAGCTACAAAGTATGAGATTCAAACTGCAGCATAACATTTCCAACAACCAACCAGATAAATTGAAACTACAGCATCCTGCTAAGTTCCATCAGTCTCTGTAATAACATAGCTTGCGCTGGGATATCAAACAACCTTGAGATTATTGATCCCTGACTTACAAGTTTTCTTTGGCCTGATAAAGTAAGTAAGCTTTCACTAGAAGTGTATCCAAAAAGTGTGACACCACTCATGGCTGATTTTTGTGTCATCTGCAAATTTGGCTACAGTGCATTTGTTTCTTTCCTCAAAGCCATTAATGTGTATCATAAACAGTTGCAGTCCCAGCACCGATCCCTGTGGAACCCCACTAGTTACAGGTTGTCAACCTCAAAAAGAACTCCTTATCCCCCCCTCTATTTTCTGTCCATTAGCCAACTCTCTATCCATGGCAATATACCATCTTCCAACACCATGAGCCGTTATATTATAATTTAACCTTTTGTGAGGTACCTTATTGAATACTTCATGGGAATCCAAATACAACACCTCTATTGGTCCCCCTTTATCCATTCTGGTTGAGATATCCTCAAAACTCTTTAAGATGATATATTGCATGAATATGTAAGGGTCTGAAAGGGTTAATGCTGAGGTATGCAATAAGCTTTGCCCAACACGATGTCACATGGAATTGGCAGCAGCTTTGGACTTGAAGGGGCAAGAGCTAATGTCGAGGTCTCCCATGTAGTCTTGTAATAATGCCTATGGTAACAATGTAAATTGTACTTTATTGCTGTTATGCATTAAGTTATATCCTGGTTAAGACTGACATCACTTCTTATTAGAGTACCACGTGGTTTTTGTCTATGACACAAGACCAACTAGGCCCTTTAGATCCTTTCCAGGAGGGAGAATGGTGGCAGCAAATCTATCAAATGTATCTTTCACCAAGATGAACAATGTTGAATGTCCATTGTACAATAGATACGATAATACAAGACTTCCTTTAAACAAGTGGACGATACAGATGTATGCATGCCGATGTATTGTACACATTTTTCCTTCATTTCATAACCTGTGTACTAATATTCCAAATGTGAACCCATTTGAACTAAATTAACAATTAGTCATACTTAAATCTTCTCTTTAGAAGTATTGATGAAAATGTCACGTTCCAAAAATTTTTACAACAATTAGTAACGAAAGCCTGTATTAAAAGTAGCCTGTAGAAGTGGGAAAATAAACTAAAGAGCCTCATGTAAAAGCTTCATCACTCATGGAGCTTTCCTTAAGCTCACTTCAGATGAGTACAAGGAGTCCACAGCCTGTTCCTATTCTATATGGATAGAAAATCTTGCAAGACTCATTTCAATGCATGTAATGTGCATTAACTATGGTTCATTTCAGTAAGACCACTTTAAGCTACTTTAAAGGCCTACTGGAAAATCACAACTAGCATTAAGATTCTGTCATCTTGTTTTGGGGATCTGTTCAAATCCCTTATCATCTGTTCTGTTCCTTCCACCATTATTCTTATTGCTCAGAAATTTCACCCTTCTATAGAATATACAACAATCACACTAAGAAAAGTTACTACACACACATGGGATGTGAAAGTTTGTAGCATAGCAGCGATTTGATCAAGTGTTATGCTCAGGGTTATATAGATATCTGGTTATATAGATATCTGCTCAGGTTTGTTATCCATTGCTGCTATGGTAGGACAAAGATTGTTGATTTTTTAATTCACTTTTTAAACTTAGAACACCTTTGCAATTAAAAATCAGCTCCACAAGCCCGAATGACCATATTTAATTTTTGAATAAAATGTTACAGCTTTATTGGCGACTCAGAGACTGCACTTAAATGTTTTAGATTAGATTACTTACAGTGTGGAAACAGGCCTTTCAGCCCAACAAGTCCACACCAACCCGCCGAAGCGCAACCCACCCATACCCCTACATTTACCCCCTACCTAACACTATGGGCAATTTAGCATGGCCAATTCACCTGACCCACACATCTTTGGACTGTGGGAGGAAACTGGAGCACTCAGAGGAAACCCACGCAGACACGGGGAGAACATGCAAACTCCACACAGTCAGTCGCCTGAGGCAGGAATTGAACCCGGGTCTCTGGCGCTGTGAGGCAGCAGTGCTAACCACTGTGCCACCGTGTCGCCTGTGTTATTTAGTACATTGGTATTTGTGTCCTGCTGCGGTGAATTGCCCCACACACATTTGGTCAACTGAAACTATAAATCCAGAAGATTAAATAGGAACAGGACACTACCTATATGGTTTGTGTAAATTCTGCTACTTAGAGATGCCCTCTAATTCTACCAAAGAAAGAAAATCTGGATCAACATATGTAAATAGCTTGAATCCCTTGACTTTTTAAATATGAGATATGCTATATTAAGTCATATTCATTAGCAAAGATTATAAAGGTGAGGAGTTCACTTCTGGTGATTACTCTGAGAAAGTTGAATTATTTCTTTTTATTAATTTGTTTTCATGTATCCATAGTCAGGATTAATTCTTTACGGATCAAGTATAATCATGCAAAATAGTTGCTGTTTCATTATTACATGGTAAGATAATAGGCACATTTTAATAAGTTTCTTCAGAGAAAAAAACACACTTTGGGGAAAACACATTTTCTTTGCTACTGTATGTGATCTGGAATTGATGACTTTATTTACACAATATCTAATATAAATAACAAATCAATGCATTACTGATGTTCAGTTCACCTAAAACAGCACAGAAAGCTTGAATGCAGTGTAAAATTATTTTGTCTATGGTTTTAATCAAGGTATAACTGATTTATTTTTAAAAGGTTATCTTATCCATTAAAATAGCAAACAAAGGTAACGTCATCTGCATTACATCATGACATATGTAATAGGGTTTACTTTTGTGTTATTTTTATTATAATGACTACAGGAATGTTTGTTGAAGTAATTTTAGCCTTTGGTCTCAGTCAGTAACTGTCTGATGTGTGAAAATTAATGTTACTATTTCAAACATTACTTAAATATATTTCCTTTGCTGCTTTCAAACTGCATTGTCTTTGATAATCAGTAATTCATAATACTTCCACCTTGTAAAATCCGAGCTTGCTTGCTATACAGCAATACAATCTTCAAGGGATTCTGTGTTGGAATGGAATCAGAGACATAGTTAAAGCATGAGAGAGAACAACAGTGCATTAATCAGCTCTCTGGCCCTTATTCTAGCATTGAACCTGCTGGGGACTGCATTATAACCATTAGTAGATAGATCTCTTGTGGTAGAGCTTTCAAATTCAAATAGGGTTCTTAGACTATGTGACCCTGTAGGGAATTAATCCCTGAGGGCAAGCCAATCAAAATGTATAATTTATCTACTGATGTTAACATTATGAAGTAGAATTATAGAATATACACACTGTCGCTAAATGTTTTAGAATTTATTTCACAAAATTTGTTACTTTTAATTTATTCTGTTTTTTAATGTTTGACTTTACTTCACAAGCAATTGCCAAAACACTCAAGGTAAAGATTTAGAAATTTGTGGAAACTGAAAATTTTTAACAATGCTATTCATGAATATTATGGGGTAAAGTTCCCATGTCACAGTTGGTGTGCCTTTTAGCTGTTTTTAGTTGGTCTGGCTGCTTAGTAGAATACTTCACAATAATTCCTCTCTGGGAGTGGGGAAGGGAAAGCTTAGGTTGCTCATTTTAACATATTACAAGCTCACCTCCTGTTGATAGTGATGTTTAGCCTATTCATATAGAAGTGATTGGCAAAGACCACCTATCATAGCAGCAAACAGAACGTTTAGAAAGAGACTTCATCATAAAAACCCTGAAGAATCTTAACTTATTATTGAGGAAATCTTGACATTTTTCTCATATATTTCTTTTTCTGCAATATTACAGTTAAAGCAATTTAAAGATTAAGAAGTTTATACTTTAATTGTGACAGTGCAATGCACATTTGTTTAAAAGACAACATAATGGTGGTGAGATTCCAATTTGGTGGGCATAAGATGTAGGTTCAACAGATTGGTATGTCATGATGAAAGCTGCCATTTTCCTTTCTATTGAATTTGATAACACTTGACTAACCAAACAAATTAAAATTTTTGGTAGAAATTTGTTTGCACTTTGTCATCTGAAGGGTAATCTTATACAGGTCTATAAAATCATGAGAAGCATGGATAGAATAAAGAGATAAAATCTCTTTTCTGGGTCGGGGGCAGTCCAGAACTATAGGGCACAGGTTTAGGGTGAGAGGGGAAAGATATAAAAGAGACTTAAGGGGCAACTTTTTCACGCAGAGAGTGGTACGTGAATGGAATGAGGTGCCAGAGGATGTGGTGGAGGCTTGTACAATTGCAACATGTAAGAGGCATTTGGATGGGTATATGAATAGGAAGGGTTTGGAGAGATATGGGGCGGATGCTGGCAGGTGGGACTAGATTGGGTTGGAATAGCTGGTTGGCATGGACGGGTTGGACCGAAGGTCTGTTTCCATGCTGTACATCTTTATGATTCTATGACTCTAAGTACAAAAAGGGACAATTTTGGAATGCATGCTACTGAGCTCAAAGGATGCTTGAAAAGGTCACCCTCAGAATTTGGTCAGACCATTATGCAGGCATTTAGTACGTGGTCACAGATATCAAGCTTCTAACACACATTAATGGGTTTGTTGAGCATTGGAGGATGACGCAGGTCTGTGCCTCTTTAAAAATCCTTCCAACAAATATTGCTCCTACGAGTGGAGCAATTTTTGGGATGTAGAGATGGCCTCGCCAGCAGATACCTCTCGAAAAATGAATAAAAGAGTTTTGAAAAATTCTGTAGAGATGGGAGGAGCAAGAAAACCTACAGATTGCTGATTCTAGCCATGATTGGACAGTGTCTTGCATTCCCATAGCTGACCTGAGGGCTACTGCCAGCAAGGCAGGCAGAGCAAATTTGTTTGTCTCTATTGGGTGATTTGACTGAAAGCACAGCAGATGTCAGCTACTTATCTTGCATACACAGAACAAATTCCTTAAGATCCATGAGGGATAAAGTGAGGACTGCAGATGTTGGCTATCAGAGTCGAGAAAAGCACAGCAGGTCAAACAGCATCTGAGGAGAAGGAGCATCGATGTTTCAGGCATAAGCCCTTCATTGGGAATGGTGAAGGACTTATGCAGAAATGTCGATTCTGCTGCTCCTTGGATGTTGCCTGACTGACTGTGCATTTCCAGCACCACACTCTTGACCATGATCCATGTGTCCTATTTGCATCAACAGGTCAGTATTACACAATTTTGTCCTGTACATTTATCTAAACAAATTTAATGAAGAGCATCTTCATTGTACTTGATGTTTTCAAAAACTCCCCATTCAGAGACATGCCGAGCATATCAATATGCTTCCCTCTGTGAATTATTTCCTGACATTCGGCCTCTGTGGCTTTTTAAAATAATATAGTGTTGATATTATTTCAGCACACTGTGTGCAGGTACAACACAGTGGTGTTAGCACAGGTGGTGTTCATGGTATCCCAACTATAAATGGCTATAATTTCCAATTTTTATGATTGATTCACCCTTCTTTTTTAAAAAAAAATTGTCTTTGATCATTTAACGAAACAAGGAAAGAATGGTATTCTTCCTCAGCTAGTCATTTCCAGAATTTCACCAGTGAAAATCAATTAGCTGGGCTTGTGCTTATAAATATACCCCAAGAATTCACAGAAAACATTCGGGGAATTATTGCTGGACTAGTGACACACAACCGTATTTGAACTTTGTAGTTTAGAATTTTTCTGTACTTCTTGTGTTCCACATGCTTCATTTGAATTATTGATTAAGTGAATTAATAATATAAGCTTTATTATTTGCACTGGACATCAATAAAGTGCAATGATTATTTATTTTGTTTGGTTCGGAAAGCTCATGTTCAAACACTGTATGGATAAAGAAATAATCCTGCCAACACCTCTAATCTCAGTACTTAAGTATCAGCCTTGTTTTTCGTAGAAGGGAGGTTTTGTGTACAGAAAGTAAAAGCAACAAATAAAATTTGCAACTCAATGTGATTTTCTTTATGCAGTACACTGATCATTACTGATGATTGTTGTGTGTGATAGAAAACTATGCATACTTTACATTTCTTGTCTTTGAAGGCCAGAATGTTTCGCATGGCAGGGTTTCCAAGGAACATGACTTCACTGCAGATGGGGCTTCCACACACCATCAGGAGGAAGACTTGCTTCAGAGAGCTCCTGGCCAATCCTAAGGGCTGGCTGAGCCAGAGGTCATTGCAGACAGAATTAGGTCAGCAAGTAGTCTCCAGAGGAAACATCCCAGGAATCCAGGATCACGTAATTGTAAGGGGGTGTCTCAGGACATATGGGTTAGCAGTAGGGGGTGCTGCAGGATGTTGGTGGCAAGACCAGAGGGGAAGGGAGCAACAATTGGGTACAGGAGGTGAAGGAAGCCCAATATCGAAAGAAGATTGTTAGTGCATTCCACCATACCCTTCGCCCAAGGCCTGAGCAGGGTCAGTGTCTGGGCTTTCCCACCTCCAGCAGTAGAATCCCCCCAACAGCATAAAAATTGAGGCTATGTGGGAAACGGCTCTCAAGTGGTCACGGATTACCACTTCAGAACATTAATTTGGGAAAGGGCAGGCAGGTCAAGTTGGGCCTTGTTCATCCCGCATTAAAATTGTGGGGAGGTGGGGGCAGTTGGGAGCCAGATGGGAAGGGCCATCTGACCTCCCCCCCCCTTTTAAATTTGATGCTGGAGAATATAAAGTCATGTTTTGTAGTTAATTATTGTTCTTGTTGTAGAAAATGCATTCCATTTATGTTTGAAAAACAACAGATAATTATATATTTAAAACTCATGAAAGAATGCTGCTATAGCAAAAGCAGAGTGGAAGTGGCAAAAATGGATGATGTTAGAAACATTCTGTGTTTTAACATATTAAAATATTTTTAGAATACCTGGTATTTTGGTCTTGGCATTATTCACAGTCTATTACAATGTCCATTTTTCTGAAAGATATGGGGCATGAAAGAAAACAATAACACTGAAACAATGTTGAAAATTTCCTGTTAAATTGAACAGTAAGGCAATATATACTTCAGCATGTTAATAGGAAAGTAAAATGGCTTATACCTTTGAAATAAATAATATTAGGGAAGCAAATTTTGATTTTAGCAGACAGGTTAGTTGTCTTGATGGCTGAATGCAGGCACTGACAGAAGGTGGGGTTGTTATAATTTAAACAGTCAGTTAAGGATGATACATTGAGTACTGTCAGCCTAATGACAGTCCTTTTTAAATCCCTTGGACTGACAGTGACAATTCTGTACGTTAGTGCATATGACAAGGTTATTGTTTTACAGTCATGTCTCAGTACACTGTTCCAGTTTTATTCTTTTTGAACAGTATGATAATTTTCCAATAAAAATGATTCATACCTTCTTTTGTCTTGCAAAGCTAACTATTATAAAACAAAATTAAAATGTCTTTTAATAATTAATGTTCCTAACAGTGTAACTAATTCTAATTTCATGTTTTACGAGTTTCAACAATAATTATCACAGAATTTATTTTAAATTTTTTAAGTGATGCACATCTACTCCTCTTTCATAATTTTGACAAATCAACACAGCACACTTGAAGTTTAAAAGATGAACAATAGATTGTGAGGCAGCTGGAATAATGTGTGGACTGTAGCAGTTTGTATGTACACCAGGTGGCATCATAAGACTAGAGATCAGATGCTCCTCATTTCCCTGGGGGCTTGGAAGAGATATTAATGTCAGTGTCCTGCCATTGCAGAGTGGAATTTCTGCTTTTGAATAAAAGAATGATACAATTAGATGAAACAATCTCAGAATTTTCTCAGTACATAGCTGATTTTTGTCCCTGCAACATTTTGAAACAGAGCAACAGAAACTTGAACATAACCTTAGAACACAATTGTTTTCATTCACATTAATGATTCAACGATATAAGTTACACTAATCAGTGAGTTGAAACCAAAAATGCCAGTTTTTTTCCATTCTAACTGATTATATCAAAAATAATTTTTGTGACTTCTTGATAAACTCTTTCAAGTAACAGTATTGCATGAGATTTCCTGCCCTGTGTTTGGAGTTCACAGGTTCTGCCTGTGTATACAACCCTGGTGCAAATTTTCTGCTAGAAAATTGTTCAATTTGCATACTTCATTTACAGATCAAAAATGTGCAAAAAGATAAAAACTTCTGTAATCATTCTTATAAAAACTGTCAAGCCATGAAAAGTCTACTTTACATACTTTATCATAACGATAATTGATCAATCTCTTCAAACGTTAAGAACTTATTTCTGTAATTCTCTGTGTATTGAATCAGCATCTGCTACCCAGGAGAAATGAACATTGCTGGTTCACTCCAAAACAATAGCTGAAACAACAAAAAAAACAGAACTTTTGAAGAAACAATTTTTGTGCTTTAACATTTTTATTTGAGTTGATTACTATCACAGACTTTTGATACATTTGACAATATTGACAAGAAATGGATTGGAAATGTAATATTGGCAATCAGTTGGTTGCAATTGACATAGCAGCTTTACATAGGAAAAAGATGGTTAAATACATTCATGTGAAGTGGAATGATCGATTTCCTTGAATTTTTAAGTGAGATATATATAGTTGGATAAAATGCACAGAACTGTTAGACCAAGAGTTCTTAATTGATTGTGTTTTTTAATTTGTTGCAATTCCTCAAAATTGTTAGTGCCAATATGAGACATAATAGAATTTGAAGCACAATTTGTGTTCAGAGCAAGGTGAATTAATGTCATTTTTAAAAACATCATGAGAACCAGGACCCCACCGACAAAATTAGCTTCATCCACATTGTGGATTAACCTCAACTGTGAGTTTCTGCTAATTTACATATTTCCAGGCCTTCAAGGAGGCTCCAAAAATGAAGGTCCTTTGAGTGAGAAGCCATTGTTAGGTATATATTGAAAGATTCTGAATGAAATTTGCTTCAATTAATTTAACTATTGCACCCCAATCTTTCTGGAAAATAGTTTTGCATATATAGGTATTTTTAAAGTTATTTTCAGGTTATTTACAGATTGGTACTATGTTTTGTAAATGAAGCAATTACTGAGATTACTGGAGAACTGAAATGAAAATGGAAAGAGATGGAGAAACTCGGCAATTATTGCAGTTATTGTGAAGAGAGAAACAGTTAACTTTTCTAGTTCAATGATTCAGTTTTGGTGCAATGTTTTATAAAGTTGTCCTTGTAACAAACAAATTTTCAGCTCTATTAATTAGGAATTATCAAGTTAAAAGTTTTCAAAGATATACCTTGAGAACTAAAAAGTATCAAGGTGCTGCTTAATCGAACGTTCTCATGGCACATTCTGCTTTTGACATTATGCAAATGGTTTTGAGTGGAAACTTAAGTGGGAGGGTTGGAGAAATCATCTTTCAAAATAGTTACAGAATTTGAATCAAAAATACTAACTATGCTTAAAGTGAAAAACTCTCAAGGCTGAGAAGTTTGTTTTCGTGGTAGCACTGGAGTTGGTGTTGCTGGTGTCAGAGCACTCCACTTGCTGCTGACAAGACCTGTGATGAGAAGGGTGTTCATGGTGGAGTTCTGTGTGATAAGGTTTTGGGGATTCAACAGTCCAAAAATCCTATTATAATGGCTTATCATAATGTTTAAGAGTATTGGAAATTCAACATTTAAAAACTCCCTATTATAGTGGCTTACTATAATGGTTGACTGTGCACCTGTCCTTTGGCAGGCTGAGACTAGAAATCACAGTGGGTGTCTGGCTATCTCAGAACTGTAGGAATTGTCTGGAGCCATATGTGTGTTTTGTTCCCAGCCCTCGGGTGAAGCTAATTGTTTCCTTGGATAAGACTGTCTGCCCAACTATAGACCTTATTGACTGCCTCCTTTCCTATCAACATACTTCCTTACCTATTTACAAGAATATGTGAATACCAACAATGACAACAATTCAGGATCCTATTAGCTACTTCCTCACCTACTAACACAAGATTATGTGAATAATACAGTAACAGGCTCATGTGAACAATTCAATATTTGTAACAGCTGAAAAACATGTTGCTGGAAAAGCGCAGCAGGTCAGGCAGCATCCAAGGAGCAGGAGAATCGATGTTTCTGGCATAAGCCCTTCTTCAGGAAGGCTTATGCCTGAAACGTCAATTCTCCTGCTCTTTGGATGCTGCTAACCTGCTGCGCTTTTCCAGCAACACATTTTTCAACTCTGATCTCCAGCATCTGCAGTCCTCACTTTATCCTAGTATTTGTAACAGGAAGATAACAATTCCTAGTCATTGTAAGATTGAGAAATTCCTGTTTTAATAATGTAATAGCAATTAACCATGTGATGTTAAGAAATCTGTATCAGTCACACCCAAACGAGATATAAAGTATACTGCTTGCGTGTAATGTTCAGGATTCATCAAGAGGTGCCACCACAAGAAGGCTATGAGAATCCTTTGGTGTCACTCAGAAACTCTCAACGACTATCCAGAAATAAAGGTTTGTTTTTCTTTAAACTGAAACTTGTGTCCTCCAGATTTAAGAGTCCACATGTGCATGTGCTGGAAGATTTCCAGTTGTCTGGATTGTGATGTCTGACAGCCTCACTTACTGATACTGTGCACTATTTATATACTTATATGACACAGGTCCGCTAAATGTCCTGCAGTTATTTGACATTGACCAGAGAACATTGGTACAGCTAATGAGAGACCCATCACCAGCTCAATTTGTTTGAAGTACAATGTGTCCAATTTGCAGGTCAGGTGATTCAGACACACATCTGCGATTGCAACATTTCTAAGAGTACCAAGTAGTATTTTTGAAGGTGCTGTGGTAACTTCTTGACATAAACAGGTAGTGGTGCTACATCCTTACATGGAAACTAGAGGATTTACTGATCTGTTCATACAATGGATGCAGCAGGTCTGGGGATTGCAGCTGCAGTGTTAGTCTGCAGTAGTGTAGGGAAAAGATTCTGTGGCAAGAGGAAAGTCAACATGAAACCCCGTGCCAGGTTGAAGTCAGAGTTTTCCATACTCTTCAATGATCTCAGTGACATGATGGGTATTTGGCACCGCCAGTGCTATGATGCTCCAAAGGTCTCAGGTGATGGAGGTATACTTGACCTCACTGATTCTGGTTCTGTTCTGGGTTTTTATGGGTGACCTAGTCATGCAAGGATAAAGCAATGCATTGGGAGAAAGTGAGGATTACAGATGCTAGGGATCAGAACTGAAATGTAGAGGAAGGAAGAGAGCTTCTTCAAGGAAGGCATCCTTGCAAGAGGATTCGCAGTAGGTTAAAATCTTCGAGGAGAAAGTGAGGACTGCAGATCTTCAAGGAAGGCATCCTTTGGATGTTGCCTGACCTGCTGTGCTTTTCCAGCAACACATTTTCAGCAAAGCAGTGCATTGTTGATTATGTTGCAATGCAATTATTTGATTCAAATAAGTGAAGGTTGTGGTAAAAGTAGGAGCTAGGTTTGAGGCAAGCATTATTGAAAGATGTGTGATAATGCAATAAGGCATCTGGATGTTCAGCATGAGTCCTGAGTGTGAGTGATAGCTTCCTTGGTGATTGGTAGGAGTCTGGTCCATTGATCAATGTGATTGCTTAATGTCATAGTGCATATGAAATTCGCTGAAACAATATTTACTAACCTCAAAAAAACCATATGAGATCATTAAAACATTGATATGTCTTCAGGCAATTGGTCCACTTTGAATTGATGTCACTGGTCACCCATAAGAGCCTTTTGAAATCCAACAGAAACATGTCCTCTCTCCTTCTGTCTACCTCCCTGATGAAGACTTCCTACAGCACATCCAGGAACCTAGGAGATCCTGCTTTTTCCCTCAAATTCATTGTATACTTGCTATATGCAGCCATGGTCAATACAAGCAGCTGGCAGTGTCTCTACTGAATGTAGCCCACTTTTAAGAGGTACAGGTTGCCTTTAAGAGCAGCTAGCTGGCTGCACTAATTATTCTCTGTAAATACTCTCAGGTTTTATTTCACCACGCCTCTTCTTTGACAGTGCCTTCAGGTGAGGATGACTAGAGTGTGGATTTTGCCTCATGATTGTTAACCCATCTTCACCTCCCACCTTTCTAATGAGAGGTCTGGCAGCCCTGCAGTGATGTATGTTAGCGGTGGTTTACTCAGATGAGAGTGGCAGTACCCACACCTCAGGAATAGAAATTCCCACCATATTGATTTGCCAGACAGCTGACAAGTTAGCAGATCTGTAGACTGAGCCATACCAGAATAGTCACCACTGCTGGGACTAAGGGCAGTTCCTAGATGATACGTGCCAGGCTCGGGATTTTGTGAAGAGGCACGGCTGTGGGAATCCACAGCACTGAGAAGTGGGTTAGCAGGGATATGATTTAATAGGTTGGGTGGACAGACAGAAGGCATAGGCCCTTGCTTCTTGTCAAGTTTAGCCAGTTCAGTGAAAGCCTCTGGACTGTGTTCTTTTTGCCTGTATCCTCATAATGAATGATTTTGAAAAGGCAGAAAGTGGTCTATAAGTAGCAGTTATATACTCAGTTAAGAGCCCCAGTGAAGATGAGAATGACTGGTCTGTCTGATGCCTTACCTACCTCTTGTAATATGGGGGACAGATTATGGATGAGCGGGAAGATTGAACACCTGCTTTATTTTATGTGCTCTTCTTTCATTGGCTTCAAGTAAATCAGTGTGTGTGTGTGGGGAGGGGGGGGGGGGGGGTGTAGAGGTTGTAATTTTTGTCCTTTGCTTTCACTCCATTCTGAGAGCACTCATAAATCCAATTTGTGATCTGCAGACTTTGTCACAGGTAGGGGGGGGGGGTTGAGTAGGAGACTGGTTGAGAACATTATACATTTCCTCTGAACTCTCAAGCTTATCTCTGCACATTTATGACAAAGTATCTCAATGCATTTGAAGTCTTTCTGAATGAATCTTCTCCTTGGGTTGGTCACAAACTAGGGAGTCCCATAAGGCAGCACTTGACCTCTTGCGGGATGATGTACAACATTCCTAAAGCTTTTCCACTACTCTCCCAGAAGTCTTCTCCTCAACAGACTTCCAAGTAGTGTAGTTGCTTCTTGAATCTGGAGTAAGGCAGATGAAAGATATGTCTAACTCAACAGAGCTGGAATTGAGTGATTGATACCTCAAAGCCATGGAAGTTCACCTGGAAGTGGATGCTTTCGCTGGACTGTCTTTCTTGTCATTGGATTAGGAGGATCTTGTGATGGCACTGTGGTGGTATTTCTTCAGTGATGTGAAGTACCTGCTGTATGTTGTCAAAGTCTTCAAAAGACACAGGAATGTAGAACATAGAAGATTACAGCACAGTACAGGCCCTTCTGCCCTCGATGTTGATCTGACCTGTGGAACCAATCTGAAGCCCATCTAACCTACACTATTCCATTTTCATCCATATGTCTATCCAATGATGATTTATATGCCCCTAAAGTTGGTGAGTCTACTGCTGGTGCAGACAGTGCATCCCTCAATCTTACTGCTCTCTGAGTAAAGAAACTACCTCTGACATCTGTCCTATTCTATCACCCCTCAATTTAAAGCTAAGTCCCCTCGTGCTAACCATTGCTATCCAAGGAAAAAGGTTCTCACTATCCAATCTATCTAACCCTCTGATTATCATATATGTCTCAATTAAGACCATAACATATAGGAGTAGAAGCAAGGCCATTCGGCCTATTAAGTCCACTCCTCAAGTCACTTCTCAAGCTTCTCTTTCACGAAAACAGCCTCAAGTCCCTCAGCCTTTTCTCGTACGACCTTCCCTCCATACAAGGCAACATCCTAGTAATTCTCTGCTGAATTCTTCCCAAAGCTTTCACATCCTTTTTATAATGCAATGACCAGAACTGTACACAATACTCCAAATGTGGCCACACCAGAGTTTTGTACAGCTGCAGCATGATCTTTTGGTTCCAAAACTCAGTCCCTCTACCAATAAAAAGTGAGGTCTGCCTCACCTCAGTCCCTCTACCAATAAAGGCTAACACACTGTATGCCTTCTTAACAACACAAACAACCTGGGTGGCAACTTTCAAGCATCTATGTACTTGGACACCAAGATCTCTCTGATGACCTACACTACCAAGAACCTTACCTCCCAGTACTCTGTATTCCTGTTACTCCTTCTGAAGTAAATCACCTAACACTTTTCTGCATTAAACTCAATTTGCCACCTCTCAGCCCAACCTTGCAACTTATCTGTGTCTCTCTGTAACGTACAACATTCTTTGTCACTATCCACAACTCTACTGACTTACGATTCATCTGCAAATTTATTAACTCATCCTTCGATGCCCCCATCCAAGTCATTTATATAAATGACAAACAACAGAGGACCCAAAACAGATCTTTGTAGTACCCTACTAGTAATTGAACTCCAGGATGAATATTTCCCATCTATCATCACCCTCTGTCTTCTTTCAGCTAACCAATTTCTAATCCAAACCGCTAAATCACCCTCAATTCCATGCCTCCGTATTTTGTGCAATAGCTCACCATGGGAAACCTTATCAAATGCCTTACTGAATCCATATACACTACATCAACTGCTCTACCCTCACCCAACTGTTTGGTCACCTTCTCAAAGAACATGGGAGTAATGCTACCCAGTAACCCATGACTTTGGTCTCAAGTTTGGGATCTCAGACTTCAATTATCCTTCTCCTCAGTCAGTGGCTGAGCTGGCAATTTGGTTAATGATTTCCATCGTTCATGTCTGCCCTCACCCGTTGGTGTCTCTCAAGATAAGGGATTTTAAAAAAATATTCACAGGATGAGGGCATCACTTGTTAGGACAGTATTTATTGCCCATCTCTAATTGCTCAGATGGCAGTTAAAAGTCAACCACATCTCTGTGGGCCAGGTCAGGCTTCCTTCCTGCTATTCCTCTCTAAAGGGCATTCATGAATCAGATAAGATTTTCCCAATTATCGATTTGTGGTCACCATGAAGCGCTTTATTCCAGATTTTTATTGAATTCAAATTACACCATCCACCATGGCAGAATTCAAACCTGGGTCCCCTGATCATTTCCTCAATCTCTGGAATAACAGATCCAGAGATAATACCACTCAGCCATCACCTCCCTAAAATAGTCACGCTTCTCTACGATCTGGTGTTTGACCTAAGTTGATGGGACTGAGATGTTTTCCTGTGGGAGTTGTTGGGAAGATGATCTTAGTTTTCTAGGTGTTCAGTAGAAGGCCTATTTTCTCATGAGGTTTGGAGATGTCAATATGACTTGGAGCTTATTTTTGAAGTGAGTGCACACAAATGGATCACGTGTGTAGCAATGACTGAGGTTAGATGCTTTTGGGTTTGGATTGAAGATGGTTAGGTTGAGAGTTTCCCCTTTGTTTTGTAGATTGTCTCCATATCTGTGGGCAATTTGCCACACAGCATGTCCTCACTAATTTTTTTTTGAATAACGTGTATGTATTATTATTGTATTTAAAGAGTTAATAACATATCCTCCACTGCCTCAAATAAATGAAGATTGCAATTCAAGGAATAATTTTTATTTTAAATAACAATACATCCACTGTCATTTCTGTATCTATGAAACAGCAACAGCTACTGTCGGGTTCAACTGCACTATTATTATAAATAACAACCTTTGCAACTGTGCTCACAGCATTTCAGAGTAACTTATTCTATGTGAAGTGTTTTGAGACACTTGGTAAGGTCCTGTATAAATGAAAGACCTTTTTTTCTCTTTTTGATGGATGGAATTCTGGATGTCGAGTTACTGAAAATCTTATGACGATTCTGCATCTCCTTGGATATGCTGTCTGCAAAGTGGTCTTTTATCATAGCTTTCGCTGCCTTCAGCAGCTGGTAATGGTTTAAGGAGCACATTTGCTGTGTTACTACTTTGCTCAGGCTGTTTCAGTGGCTGGGTCTCAGGGAGGTCAATACCAGGATGGTTTTACTGTGAACCCTTGATGTGTAGAATAAAATGAAGAACATTTGGAATTTCCACCATTTTACACTGCAGGGAGCCTTACAGCTCCGGGCCTGCCCTCCTACAATGCAATTTAGATGCAGTGTAGCCAATAAGAATAACATGTTTCTCCCAAAACATAATTAAAGCCAATACTGGCACACAGCATTAAATGTAACATTAACCTAATCCTGCACATGATTTTGATTCACTCAGCTGCCATCAATTCAAAGAGCATTTAGGATTTTACAATAGTGGTCAATGTAATACTGTATAACCACACATTTAAGTCAGATTGCATTCGACATGACTGAAGTACAATGATGAAAAGCAGAATCATAATTTTGAAGTTATTTTATTACACCTTTTAAACTGTGTTTGGTTATGATCAAGAAATACTGATCAACCTTGAGAGTGGTTGAAATCTGTTACCATTTAAATTGACATTAATGGCATAGATGTATTTAAGAGGAAATTGTTACATGAAGGTAAAAAGAATTCTGTATGCTGAAAGGATTAGGTAAAGTGAATCAGGGAGCAGTTCATGTGAATCAGATACACTGACACAGATCAGATGGGCTAATTGACCTATTTCTGAGCTATAAATTCGACGTATTTTTGTGTTTACTTTTAGCCATAGCATAAGTAAGAAATATACAGGTAAACAGTTTGTGTTTGCACATTAAGTTAATAATGATGGAAATAATAGTGCTGCAGTGGAAGCGCAGACTGAGCTCATGAGACTTGTACCTTTTCTTTGTTCAAGGGATGTGGGTTTCATTTGCTAGGCCAGCATTTACCATCCACCCTAATTGTCCAGAGGTAGTTCCAGATCAACCAAATTGTTGTATGTCTGGAATCACATGCAGACCAAGTAAAGATAGCAGATATCCTTCTCTAAAGGATATTAACAAATCAGATGCGACTTCACAACAATTGACAGTGGTTATATGGTCACCATTAGGCTATCCTTTTATTTGCATTGAATTCAAATATCACCATTTGCCCTTCCTGTGACCTTGCACTGTAACTTAATCCTGACATTTTCTCCTGATTTTGCCATGGTGGGATACAGACCCATTCGAACATGTGTTCAAGATAATCAGTCTGGTGACATTAGCACTACATCAGCACCTCCCTCATGATGTGCTGACATACCATAATTGCAGATCTCTGTAATCAGCAAGGCATGCAGGGTATACCTGCGTCATGAAGATATCACGGGATGTTATTCCTAATCACATATGATTGGGAAAGTTGGACATAATATCTCAATTTTGCTGGCTGGATATTTAGAGGATCCAGAGTTTGCGTAGGCTCACTCACTGAATGGGCCTATTTGGAGTGAAGATATCTTAGATGCCACCTGCCTCCTCCATCTCCTCTCTTTACACAGAACTGCATCTCTCCACATCTCTGCTCCAATTCACTGTCACCTTGTTGGCCCAAAAACCCTATAAACATGGCTCCCATATCTACTGCAGATTTTATGTCAATAAATCCTCTGCTCTTCCTGTTGTGACACAGAAACCTTCCCTGCTCACCACCACTCCTCAAAAAACACACCAGAGAATGCCCACAAGCTTTGAAACAGTAAGAGTTACTTAAAAATCACCTGAACAGCAAGTTGGATGGATGGTTGACCTTTTAAGTAGCGGAAATGGCTGGTGGCTTTTACAAATGAATGCTTATTCTTTTGATAGCGGACATTGCATGTATTTATTGGGCATGCATGGGTTCAGCTTTCAAGAACATGCATTAGATCGGTTAGAATAGCTAGACAACAATCTAGCTATGGGTTACTTCTAGCTCCTTCAGAGCCTTCCTATGTTAGCATCCTATCCAACATAGGGTACCATGAAAGCACTGTCAGAAACAGTCTAACGCACTGCATTTACTATTCAGAGAATATTGGCTTTGTAGCATAAATTCTGCTACAGAGCAGAATTTCGAGACAATAATCCTTTAGCTCTTCTTCTAACTTTATTTGTGCAATGTAGCGTGGCTTTAAAATAGAAAACCTGCTTCTTCATCTGAATTGTGAAAAGAAAATAGCTAGAAAAATGCAAAAACTATTCCATCGTAAATGAGTTTAATTAATTACTCCAGGTAATTGGACAAGTGGTTAGAAACAAAATATTTTTTCTTCTACTTATCCAACTGTCAAACTTTGGTTATAGGTTAATTTTTGTCAATTTCTACAGCCAGTTAGTTCAAGGTTAGTCGTAGGCCAGGGGAATGTTTATGTTTGAGTAATACTAGCTTAACTCTGTGACTACTACTTTCAACTTTTCTAAAGATGTTTTCAACCTTGTAAAATAACAGAAAAATATCTCTGAATCCCAATCAATTACTTACTAATGAGTGGTCCTTCTAATGGTTACCAAATGCAGGAGCTTGTGGTATACAATGTATCTCTGTGCACTATATGAATCGTAATAGTTGAGAAATTAGACAAAATGAGAGAATGAGAGAGAGAAATTGTGATAATTACTTACATATGTGTGTTATGGTTGTGAAACACAAGACTCGGCTTAAAGAGGAACCAGCAAAAAAAAAGTCAAAATGAAATTACAGTGCAAGGTCACAGGGAGGCAAGAATTGAGTACACTGGTAACCTGTATGTTACGTACATGATGGCAATAAATCCTTATTTGGCACACTTTGTTGCCATTTCTCTAAATTATAACTCTGTACTATTGTCCACAAATTTTGAATAAGAGTGATCTGAGGAACTTAATTTCAACTACCAGGCTAACAATCGCCCCATTTACAGTTCTGCAGGCCCAAACAATGTCCAAAGGGATAGCGTTATAAAATTCTATTAACAGAGTCTTTAGCAAATGTAAATAATACATGAAAACTTGAAAGAAGTGCTACAGCCTGTTAAAATCAATTATTTTCTCCTAGGTGTTTCAACAGGCTATCTTGAATATTTTAAATGTTTACTGAAAAATGTACTCATTTAAACTGATAGTTTTCAAGAATGTTAATGCCATTGCATTCAGAATGTAATCATATTACTTTACTATCACATTGCTGGAAGGAATGGAAATACTTATGCTTCTTGAATTCCATCTGTGCACATAACACGATAACTATGTACAGATGGTGTTGATTCTAGGAGACAGGTTGCTGCATGTAAAAAGTATGTTTCGGTTATTTTAACAAGATTTATTGCAGTAGTCACAGGTAAGTACTTCAACGCTAATGATAATTGCTGTTCATACTTCAAAACAAAAACAATGATTGTAGGTTAAAACAATCATTTGGCTTTTTCTCCCACATATGCTGAAAACACATCATTGTTAAAGTATGTTCCAAAATTAATTTTGATTTAAACATTCAATTTGTGTTTTACTCCATTTTTAGTTATATCTGTTTTTTTTATCACAGTTGGAAAAATTTCTCCATGATTTAACAAAAGCCAGTTCACAGCATTTTAAATTAGATCTGTTATTGAAAAATTTTAAGCCTTTGAAAAATACATCAAGTCCTGGGAATAATATCTTTCAGTAAACCTTGACTGGCAACTTACAAGGTTTACAAAATATTAAAGGAGAGTTTACATATTTTTTATATCAAAGCAATTCGACAAAGTTGAAGTAAGGATTTTCTGTTCATGCAAAATTGCATGAAGCTAATGGGCCAGGTCTTGTCATACTTTGGCTGTGTCAATTTTGCTGAGTTTTGTGGAAGGTTTCTCTCTGTGAGTCCTAGTGCGTTTTCTGATTCTATAATCCCAAACCTGCCTCATTAACTATCTACCCCATCTCAATGGTGACTCTCTTGTCTATTGTTAGCCCAATTCTACCATTCAGCATACCCAGAAAAACAAAATGCCTTTGAGGCACAGACAGTGACCAGCTATTAAAAGTGGATGTCTTATCTATCACACAGAAAGACACCTTCAGAAAATGTACATTTGTAGGTCAAAGAAAAAGAAGGAATCAAAAAAACTGATTACATAAGGAATTCCATACAGTAAAACACTCTCAATAGCAAAATAAAGTGTTCTAATGGGAAATGGATGTTTTGATATTCTCATTAATTTGAAGCTCGACACTGGGATGATTGTCATTATATTATCAGAGAGTGAACCATCTGAGAAAACCTTATCTATGGCTGACAATAGTGCAATTCCATGGTGCCAGAGGTGGTACATATAAGACTAAAGATATGCTAAAAGGAACTCTAACATAAGGGATGCCAGATTGTATTATTGGTTAAAATTTTATACTATGATTGAGGATGAATGAGAATGTCCAAACCAATCAACAAAATGAAATCAAGAATTCATAGAGTTAAGAATAAAAATCTGATGCCATCGACTGAAAGCACACATAACTCTGTGCAGGCCATCAATAAGCAGAAAGTTCTAAAGTACAAACATTACAAAGAAGAAATTGCCTGCACTGGAGATTCAAGATATCACAAAGTTTTTTTAAAAAAGCCTATTTCAATGCGGTAGCCAAACTGTGTGAATGAAATCAAAGAAATTAAAGGCCTTCCAGATATTGCAAAGGACCAATTGTCTATTTGAGTAGGGATGCTCACTATAATGAAAATTGAAGACATGAAAGGACTCCATCTAAAAGGACCACCATACCTCGCACAATTAGGAGAAGACTAAAATAAATATTCTTTAGCCCAGAGATCTACCAGGCTTCCAAGTCTGGACAGAACATATTCTAGAGAATAGGGAAATCTCCTGACCACCTGAATTTCTAAAGTATTAAACCTGAGGGCAGGCAACATTTAGAATTCAGCAAAACAGAAACAAGGAAACTGATCAAGAAAAAAAAGGAAGTAAGTATAAACTAGTGCAAAGCATACCCAACAGACAGTAAAAGCTTCTATAGGTAGGTAAAGAGGAAACCATTAACACAAATAAATGTGACCCCTCACAGGCATAGACATGAGAATTTATAACGGGGAAATAAGGACATGAGAAAAAAAAACTAAACAAATACTTTGTGCCCATCTTCAGAGAGGAAGATGCAAAACATCATTCCAGGGATACTTGAGTACCAAGGAACTCATGAGAATTGAAATTGAAAGAGATTAGTATTAGTAAGAACACAGTATTGGAGAAGTTGTTGGTACTGAAATTTGATAAATCTCCTTAACCTGATGATATCCATATCTCAGAGTGTTGAAAGAGGTGGCTGTATAGACAATAGATGCATCCGTGATCATCTTCTAAAATTCTATAGATTCTGGAATTGGTTTGCAGATCGGAACCATAATTGAAACTGAATTTTATTATTTAAGTCAGAGGTCTGTTCACGTGATTTCTATAGTAGGGGTAACACTAAAAATGAGAAGATCTGATAATGGGACATTTAGAAAATCACAATAAGATTGAGCATGGTTTATGAAAGAGAAACAATGTTTAAGGATGCAACAAGCAGAATAGATAAAGGGGCACCAATAGATGTGGTGTATTTGGAACCTTAGAAGGGTTCTGGTAAGGTTGCCTCCTGAAGATTACTAAACAAAATCAGAACACATGGGATTGTAGGTAATGTACTGGCATGGATTCAAATTTGATTTATTGCCAAGAAACAGGGGGTAGAAATAAATGGGACACACTTACATTGGCAGGCTGTGACTAATGGGTTACTACAATGGTTAGTACTTGGGCTCCAGATTTTCACAATCTATATAAATGATTTGGATGTTTTGGGACCAAATGTAAGATCTTCAAATTTGTTGATTACACAGAACTAGGTGGGAACGTGATTTGAGGAAGATGCAAACAGGCTTCAACTGGAGTTTCACAAATCACATTTGATGAAACATGATGTGGAAAAAATGCAAATTATCCATTTTGGTAAGAAAACAGAAATGTAGAGTGTTTCTTGAATGTTCAGACATTGGGAAGTGGTGATATGCAAAGGGACTTGGGTGACTTGTAATGAGTGAACACACTGGGAACATGCAATTAGGAAGGCAAGTGGTATGTTGGCCTTTCTTGCAAGAGGCATAGACAGCTAAAGTAAAAATGTCTTGCTGCAATTTATAGAGCCTTAGTGAGACCCAGTCTCTGGAGTATCGTGCATAGATTAGTCTCCTTGTGGAAAGAAACATACACTTGCCACAAAGGGAATGCATCAAAGACTTACTAGACTGATTCCTGGGGTTGCATAATTGTCTAGTGAATGGAGATTTAGCAGATTGTATTGTTTAGAGTTTAGAAGAGTAAGAGGTTAATTCATACTAACATATAAAATTTGAAGAGGTATCTGATGTAGGTTTTTTCCTGCAGCAAGATACTTCACTAGACCTGGCAATGCTTACGTTACTCCTCGTAACAAAAGAAGCTAAATGTGAATAACATGGTTTTGAAGAGTCCAACATATGTTTATTATAATTAACAATATGTAATCATTGCAACTTAGGTTCATCAGCTTCTGGGCTAACATTAAGCCAATCAATTACAACAGAGCAACATGTTTCAAGTGATTCCTTAAGAAGGTGGAATATGAAACCTTTATACATACAGAATTGTAATGATGAGCATGTCTCTTCCAGCTATAATGTCATTGCATGTCTCTTAAAGATGTACTGACATACTGACTACAACATTGCCCTTGTTCAAAAGAGAAAGTGTTATCTCATACAGCCAGGCATGGTTGTACATATACACATGCTGTTAATTCGATAATGATGCAAACAAGAAAAGCTGCATTTACAAGGCTAATATTTCAAATTCCAATGCAACACTATGGAATTTTGACAAATTGATCATGTTCCCATCTGGAAAGGCACATATCATTTTCTATTGCACTTGTTTGACAATTAGTTAACTTGCCTTCTTACCTTCTTAATGCATGATTGTTGTGCTGTATATTGGTTTGAGTTGGCATATGTTCCTTTGCAATATAGAACCATGATCAGTAATGACTTCATATGATCTGGGCCAGTTACATGTTTGAAGCAAACTTTATTGGTATCCAGCTTGTGTTTGCATTTCTGCTTCACACTCTCTGCAGTGTACACTTTCAGTATTTCTGTCCCTGCTTGCTTGATGCTTGTCTCTTTCATTTTCCTCTGTTTTTGAAGAAGAATGTCTCTGAATGGTTAGACAATTGGTTACTGGGCAAGGTCTTTGGTTCTTGTTTTCTGAATGCAAGTTATCTTAGGGATAGTAATCCCTATTCCATTGATGTTGCACAAAAATGTAGCAATGCAATCTGAAAAAGTTGTTTTGTTGCTTAATGATCATTGATTTTATTGTATATTCTGCTGGAGTGTATGAGAGTGGATTACAGTGTGCTGTTGTGTTATAAGTCACTCCGCACTTAATACACATAGAAAGATTCACCAATGGACTGCAGTCAGATTTTATGTTTCATTACACTGAATAAACTGAAAATAGCACTCATTCTGTTAGTGACAGTCATGCTTATTTCTGTTGCTAAGTTGTTGACTGATGGGAAATTTGGAAAAGTAATCTGTCACAAACATGTAATCTTCCCCATGCATTGAGAATAGGTCTGTTGTGACTTTTGTCCATGGGGTAAATAGAAGTTCATGTGGATGCGATGGTCCCTCTACTATTGAGGTTGAGATGTTTGACATGCCTCAAAAGCATTCACAAATAGTTGAATATTCAGATTCATCCCTAGTCAGTATAGATTCATGCACTAGCCATCTTGTGCATCTTATACACATGCCCCTGCTGTAATACAGGTGTGATAGATTGGCATGAGAACCTGCTGGCACTTGATAATGGCTATTCATGATATACTAAGTTTGGATCTGTACAGTCAAAATGAACAAATCTTCTCAGGTATTTCTTTAATTCTATTAGGCCACTCACTTATAGCAATCTTTTCCAACTCTTTGGCAGTTACTGTTTGCGATTGTTCCCACTGACTTTGGCCAAACCTTGAACATATCTTCAATTTCACAGTCAAAAGGATCAACCTGTAGATGAAAAGGAATATTTTGGTATTTGGAGTTGGCTAATCTGCTCAGTGAATTAGATGAAATCATCCTTCTACTGTGCTTCTATCTTCCTTTGAATATCCTTGCACCTTGACAAGTAGATGCTGCAATCATGCATTCATTAGTGGTTTGTGGCAAGTAATTTTTATTGTCTTATGATCTGTTTTATTGGTGAATTTCTTGCCAAATAAGTATCTGTGAAATTGCATCATGTCAAGCACATAACCCTCAAGATCTAAATTGGAATAATTAATTTTCACTTATTACAAGGTTTTTGAATCAAAAGGAATAGGCTTTTGACTGGCAAAAGATACACATCTAGACCTTCTTATGAAGCATCCACTTTCAATTATGCTCTTATGGGGCCATATTTGCAGTGTGCCAGACTTTGCTGACATAATCAACTTGACAGATTAAACGCTGAAAATGTGTTGCTGGTCAAAGCACAGCAGGCCAGGCAGCATCTCAGGAATAGAGAATTCGACGTTTCGAGCATAAGCCCTTCATCCTGATGAAGGGCTTATG
This sequence comes from Hemiscyllium ocellatum, assembly GCF_020745735.1. NCBI lineage: Eukaryota > Metazoa > Chordata > Chondrichthyes > Orectolobiformes > Hemiscylliidae > Hemiscyllium > Hemiscyllium ocellatum. The sequence goes on from NC_083402.1 coordinate 52,747,353, forward strand.
CTCGAAACGTCGAATTCTCTATTCCTGAGATGCTGCCTGGCCTGCTGTGCTTTGACCAGCAACACATTTTCAGCTGTGATCGCCAGCATCTGCAGACCTCATTTTTTACTTGACAGATTAAACGCCAACTTGGTGACAGGTTTGCTACAGAAACAGGATGTCGTTCTACAGCAAAGCTCTCAGTGGAGATACAATCTCTGAAAAGTTGGAAATAAACAGTTGGAAATTTAAAAATGCGAGGTAATGTCATACATCCTCTTTATCCTGTGAGGGCAGCATTTATGTAACATCTTCGATCTTCTCTGTATCTAGACAGAGTTTATGTGTGGAATAAATGACCTTAAACAGGCTGATTTCTGGCTGAAGTTATCATGTACCAGTAGCTGAAGGTTGTGGTCACATTAGTCTTAGCCATGTCTGCAATACCATTAGCAATGTGAATGTGGCCAGGTACATTTTCAGTAGGACTATCTGTTTGTTGTTGGAATATTTCTTGGCTAACCAAGAGCCCAAGTTGTAACTATTAGAAATAATACTGCCTAAATGGTGTCATAATCACTTGGAATGTTTCAGCTAATGGACAGACCTGTATCAATGCTGTGCATCTAGCTTGGAAAACAATCTTGGTCTGGACAATTGGGATTTAATTCTTCCAGCATCTTGTGCAATGGATTTTCACCTTTAAAGTGAAAAATTGGGTAACTTTAATCTAGCCATATCCTGACAGGGGCACCCTGATTTTGAGAGCATATGATGGAGCTGCACCAAATCTGTGTAATTGTCAAACTAACAAATGATACTATTTTGCTCCATCATGTCTAGTTCTGCTCAAAGTTTCTCCTGAATGAATACACTTCCTTAGATGATCAATAAATAGGGTAAGGTGCAATACTGCATCACCACTAAATATTTCCGATTATGTCAAATGTAGCTGGGTGCAGTGGTTTGAAATTAGTGACTGATTCGATTGCCTTATTCATGGTCTGTTCTAAGGTTTCTGATAATTCTGAAGAATCATTGTTGGCCTGCCAGTATGACTTGATACCTCTATCCATCCTCAACCCATGAGTCAATGGTATCACCCTTTATTTTGCCCAAAAGATTTCTCCTAATACAATTCAATTAGTGTGGAAGCAATAATTAATTTATTTACCTCTCTGACAGTTCCTTTTGGAAAAGTGACACTTAAGCCTTGTCTCCTTTTGAGGTACAGGTACCAGGAGAGATGTCAAGGTTGCTCATCCCCTTATGCCCTGGCAGTACTGCTGTGCACAAATGACTAGAGTGAAAGAATGCAGCTGCATGTGTGGATCCAGCAGACAATGGAAATGCTGGACATGGCTCTCCAAGGCAGCCATGGAGATAATCACATGCCAGAGTCAATATGATGCCCTCAGAGTTGGGGCAGTCTTGTAAGCGTTGTGTCAGTTTGCCACATGCTTCAGACAAACCAGCCTGCTGCTAAAGTGTCTGTTTCTACTTTACAAAGAAGTTTCTAATGGCTGATCATAGGATCCTTTCCTGGGCTGAGCAGGAGGCTGGATTATGGTGATCCTCTGAGTTCCAGCGACCTTGGATGTTTCTTCCTTGATTGGCAAGACAATATCTTGTGATGTGCTCACAAGCACATGCTCCCAATTCTAATTAGGTAGAACATCCACTGAGGTACTGGTGTCGGAGCTGGTGAAGAGTGCAGGAGCCAGCCTTTCTGATGAATTCCCTAAGGAATCTGGAGGAGAAGCTGTCGTGTGAGACCAGCCTTAAGGACACAAACACCTTGCTGATGCTACTTGTATCTGCAGGAGATGGAAGAGAAAATGCATTGCAAACAAGGGATCTATTTTGGGCATCTTATGAGTCCATTTATAGCAGAGGTAATGGCATAGTAGCTTAGCAATGGACAATGTTTCTTAGTTGGTTGCAAGGACATGGATGTATCATCATATGGAGGTGGTGAAGAAGGCAAATGATATGCTGGCTTTCAAAGTGAGATGATTTGAGTACGAAACTATAGATGGCTTGATTCAATTGTGCAGGACCTTGGTGAGTCTACTCCTGGACTACTGAGTGCAGTTTGGGTTTCCTTATCTGAAGAAAGATGTCCTAATTATGGAGAGAGCACAAAAAATGTTTATCAGACTGGTTCCTGAAATGGTAGGACTGACATATGAAGACAGACTACAATGATTAGCATCATATTCACAGGAGTTTAGAAGAATGAGGAGGCATGTCATTAGAAACCTACAAAATTCTAAAAAGACTTGGCAGGGTAAACATAGGAAGGATGTTCACAGTGTCACAGTCTGAGGATAAGACCATAAGACCATAAGACATAGGAGTGGAAGTAAGGCCATTCGGCTCATCGAGTCCACTCCGCCATTCAATCATGGCTGATGGGCATTTCAACTCCACTTACCAGCGTTCTCCCCGTAGCCCTTAATTCCTCAATATAAATGATTTGGATGTGATCATAAGAGGTATAGTTAGTAAGTTTGCAGATGACACCAAAATTGGAGGGGTAATGGACAGCGAAGAAGATTACCTCAGAGTACAATGGGATCTTGATCAGATGAGCCAATGGGCTGAGAAATGGTAGATGGAGTTTAATTCAGATAAATGCAAGGTGCTGCATTTTGGAACAGCAAATCAGAGCAGGACTTATACACTTAATGGTAAGATCCTAAGAAGTGTTGCTGAACAAAGAGACCTTGGAATGCAGGTTCATAGTTCCTTGAATGTGGAGTCGCAGGTAGATAGGATAATGAAGAAGGCATTTGGTAGGCTGTCCTTTTTTGGTAAGCGTATTGCGTATAGGAGTTGGGAGGTCATTTTGCAGCTGTCCAGGACATTAGTTAGGACACATTTGGAATATTGTGTGCAATTCTGGTCTCCTTCCTATTGGAAGGATGTTGTGAAACTTGAAATGGTTTAGAAAATATTTACAAGGATGTTGTTTGAGGATCCGAGCTATGGGGGAGGGTGAATAGGGTGGGGCTGTTTTCCCTGGAGCATTGGAGGTTGAAGGGTGACCTTACAGAAGTTTATAAAATCATGAAGGGCATGGATAGGATAAATAGACAAAGTATTTTCCCTGCAGTGGGGGAGTCCAGAACTAGAGGGCATAGGTTTAGGGAGAGGAAAATATGAAAGGGACCTCAAGGAAATTTTTTTCATGCATAAAAAAGGTTCATCAGACTGGTTGTACATGTATGGAATGAGCTGCCAGAGGAAGTGGTGGAGCCTGGTACAGTTGCAGCATTTAAAATGCATCTGGATGGGTATATGAATCGAAATGGTTTCAAGGGACGTGGGCCAAGTGCTGACAAATGGGACTAGATTAGGTTAGCATGGACGAGTTGGAACAAAAAGTCTGTTTCCGTACTGTACATCTCTATGACTCTATGATTCTATGATACGGGATAGGCCATTCAGGACAGAAATGAGGAGAAGTATATTTACCCAGAGAGTGGTGTGCCTATGGAATTCTCAGCCATGGAAGACTGTTGAGGGCATTACATTGAATATTTTCAAAGAGTTAAATATAGTTCTTAGGGCTAAAAGGTCAAAGATATGGGAAAAGCGTGGCATCATTTCATTTGCCATAGCCTCCATGCTGTTCTCACAAAGAAGGGTCCAATTTCTCTGTGTCTGCCATTTCTGAGACAAATAAAACAAACCATTCAGGTTGGCTTTGGACTGTCAGCATCTATCAGTGCCCTTTCAATATGGCACTTGTATCAGGGACCCTGGGATATCCAAGCAGTGGGGAGCACCTACAGTGAGAATACAATGAGGAGGGTGCCAAAGGTGCACAGTGCATAGGTAATAAAGGGACACTGGAACTGTAGCTTGAGAAAACTTCTTAGGCCCTTCTGGAGATAGATTTTTTCATGAAAATTGTCAAAAATGACACTTAGACGATTTCTGATAAGGTTAAGTCCCAATAATAAAGCCAGCGACTTCCTCATGCAAAATTATGAATTTAAGTACATAGCTCAGCTTATTTGCTGCAAATAAAACACCCCCTATTTATTTCTATGTCACATCCAGAATCTGCGATTGTAATGTTCTCCTCACTGACTTTCCATAAACTGCAGCTGATTCAGAACGTGACTGAGCAAATTGAATGCTGCACTGTCCCAATCCACTATTAAACTTGAGTTTACGCTGCTTGTTCAGATCTTCTGTTCAAATTAATTGTGGATCTTACCACTCCCTATTCCCATAAACTTCTCCAAACTTACAATCCACCCAAAATTCTGCCAATGCTGGTTTTTAATGCACTTTTACTTTCTATTGCCTTCAGCATCAATGCATTCATCTGTCTCAATTGTAAGCTCAGGATATTGTTTTCCTTCAATATCTCTGCATTTCTTTTTCTTCCATTCATAGCCTCCTCCAATCTTACATCTCCTCCTTTAGTTTAGTGTCACTTTTTGTCTGAGTATGCTTACGTGCAGCATCTTGGGACATTTTTCCTACATTAAAGGTATTATACAAATGGAAATTATTGTATGTTTACTGCCAAGTAAGTTAAAATCACAGAGATGGAAGCACAAAACATTTATTGTGTGAGATATATCAGAAGTGATTTTCGTTTCTCCATATCAACTCCAAAAAAATTGTGGGTCATATATTTTCATTCATACCTGGATTTTTACTTCATTCTTTCACTTTGTTGGACAGGAATGATCTATTATTCACAGAATGTAAAGAGTACTTTCATTGTGCTGTATCTTGCCCTCAATTAATAACCTTATTCTTGATAAGGACAGATGAACTAACATTTGCCAACTGAAACTCAGAAGGCCCATTGCATTTGTAAAGAGCAATTTGTGATATTGTCCCATAGTGAGGATTTGTGTCAACCTTAGTTCAATAGCTAGTACTATAGCTTTGAAATGGGAAGGTTATGGTTTTGAGGCAGGTCTTGAGATGTGAGCACAAATGCAGACACTTGAGAACATTACTGCTCAACTTACAGATTTAAGCTTTATTTTAAGGCCCAACTGCTTGTTCAGGTAGATGTATAGGATCAAATGACACAATTCAACATTCATCGTTAAATCACCACCATGACCTAATTATTCATTCAATTCCTGTGGGACTTGGAGCTCAAAAGGGCTGCCATACTTTTCTACATAACAGTGCCTCAAATGCATTTAACTAATTTGAATTGCTTCAGAACACACTAAAGTTCATGGTAAGTGTCCAACAAATGGAAGTTATTTTTAAGGACAGAGTGTCATGGTAAGAAGCATCAATAATAGGAGAGAGAAAAGAATAGAATATTGATCAGAATCAGCTGAGTGCATCTTCTATGATTATTAGTAAAGCTGTAGAAAACTGTAGAGTTAAGGTGAAGTGAAGCTAATGAAGATTCACCTAAAGATCTTGAAATCATTGGTGAAGATAGGAAGCCAGTGGAGATAAAGAGTTTCTGTGAAAAAATAAATTGCAGAGTTCTAGATAGTTTATTGTGGTTTCATTAAATTAGAATTGGGAGGCTGTGATAGAGAAAACTGGAAGAGGAAATCATGACCTGAGATAATGAAGGTGTACTTGAAACATTGGTGAACAATAAAGGGAAACTACTTGTCATCTGGAGCAGGGGAAGAATATATTAATGTTGACAAAACTTCTGATATTCTATCTTACCACAGACCTCATTTAATCAAGTCCTAAAGTCCAGTTTCGTCAGGATGATTTTAATTATGTTGGTTCCTGACTGAAAACTTCACCAAATAAAATGCCACAACAGGAAATTGTAAAATTGGTTTCTATGAATTTTTTGTCCATTGCTTTTCCAATTTGCACTCCTTCCAGTCAAGAATAGCCTGCGTTCATTAAATCGGTCTTCACACAATATCATTTCATGTCCTTTACTGAGTTGGCTCAGTTGTGAAAAGTTACTTTCTAGATTACATTTATTAAAGCTCTACTTTAGAAATAAAAACTGACCTTTATTTATGTTTTGAACTAATGTGCGGGGTTATTTGGGGAAGGTTGTGAGAATAATGCAAATGAGATATTCATTTAGAGAGCTGGCACAGACACAAGTTGATTCTGACCTTAGCTTTGTCCCCGCTTTGAGCCAATGTCATCAAATAATATTAGATTTGTGGAATAAAGCCATTCTAATAGCTATGCTGTTAGCTAGGACATGGGAACTGTACTTTTTGGTTACTGGCTTCCCTGAATCACATCTGGGTTGGCTGAATAAAGAAATTTTTGAATCCCAAACAAAAAATTCAGAATAAAGTGGAATCCAAATTCAACTTAACTAAATTAAGAAACCAATGTTTGTTCCTACTCTATACAACATCTTAAATTGATGCCAGATTTTGATATTGACTATAAATCAAATCTGAACATCTGCCTGCCCATATTTTATGAAAATGGAAATAAAGCTATCCCTATGAAAAGATACTTCATTCTTTAAAATTAAGTATGTCTATGGAATTCACAATGCTAAAATATTGAATTGCCAATCTCTAAATTAAAAATTGATACTATGTGAGAGCTAATCATTACACAACTTAATAGTTAATACTTTGCAAGTTAGTATTCTTCTGAAGTAAATTTTATACTTCAGTTAAACATGAGTGTGACTACAGTGAGCAGTGCTAACTTTTGCTGTGGATTCTAAGGAGCCTGCTCCACCTTCCCACAAATAAATATTATTTTCCAAGAATTATCTACAGTACTTTTGTATATGGTAATGGTTTTGAAATGGTTAATGCTGATAACTGCATTATGTTCCACCCAGAAATGTCATAAAGACTTAGTTAGTGAAAGGCAGAACTTCTTAGAATCTCAAAGGGGAAAAGTCTGCTATCCTAGATCTCCCCATGGTCTTAGTAACAATGTCTGTCTTGTTAATGTAAATTATAGAATCATAGGATTTTAGAATCACCAAGGAACTAGACCAACTCATCCATGCTGACCAGATATCCTAAATTCATCTAATCCCATTTGTCAGCGTTTGGCCCACATCCCTCTAAACCCTTCCTATTAATATAATCATCCAGGTGTCATTTAAATGTTGTAATTGTACTAGCCTCCACCATTCCAAACATGCACCCACTATCTTTGTGAAAAGGTTGCTCCTTAGGTCCCTTTTATAGCCTTCCCCTCTCACCTTAAACCTATGCCCTTTTGGACTCTCCTACCCTGGCAAAAAAGACATTGGCTATTCACCCTATCTATGCCCCTCCTGATTTTATAAATATTTATAAGGTTACCCTCAGCCTCAGACACTCAGGGAAAATAGCCCCAGGCTATTCAGCCTCTCCTTGTAACTTAAACTCACCAACCCTGGCAACATCCTTGTAAATCTCTTTTGCATTCTTTCGAGTTTAACATCTTTCCTATAGCAGGGAGACCAAAAGTGAATGCAGTATTCCAAAAAAAGGCCTACCCAATGTCCTATATGGCAGTAACATGGTATCCCAACTCCTGTATTGAATGCATGATTGGTAAATGCCATCTTCACTACCCTCTTTACCTGTGACTCTACCTTCAAGGAACTACGAACCTATACCTCAAGATGTCTTTATTCAGCAACCCTCCCCAGGACCTTACCATAATTTGTACATAATTGATATCTTTCAATAAACGGCATCTTGTTGAATCACATTAGGTTACTTGGTAATTTTCCCCCCGTCACTTAAGATCAATTGGGCATTGCAGACCCAGTTAGAAAATGAGGGTGGTGGCAGCAACATGTTGCCATTGGTTGGCATTAAATACTCATGTTACTTGCTATCAGCAATGGTCTTCTTAAGATTGAATCCAGCTGCACTGGATACAACATGGGAATTAGTGTGCATGGTGGGTTTGGATTTAGCTGTACAAAATGAACCGCAGAAAAAGTGGAAGAAATTTCCAGTTATAGAGGCTATATGAGTAAAGTTAAAACGCCCAGTGGGCAAGGGAAAACTGAAATGACTAGAAGTATAAATGGCAATTTTACAGCTCAGAGCAAACATTGTCATCAGAGCAGGCTGACATCATGAGGCATGGCTGCATTGAGGGAATTCAATGGAATTTTAACAGAGGAATGATGCAAAGCCATGATCAAATGATAAAGGGGCAATTCAAATGCCTAAGCAGACAGAATCTCAGAGAATATGGAATTAGTGAAATTATAGAGGCTGCTGTAAGAACAGGACATTAATATTCAAAGCTTCAGAAGAATTTATTAAAGCTTCAGAAACTGGGATTCATTTGGTGAAGCTGTTACACTAAATGGGAATGTTTATTTAAACTGAAAGGCAAGGGGAATTATTAGAACTACTGTGGAAGGTGCAAATCATCTCGGGCAAACTGCTAAGGAATTGTGATTCACCTTTAAGGCTGGAAGTATCAGATTTCTTTAGTGAGGCCATTTAAAAGTACAGAAATCATTTATTAATAAACAAAAGACAGGGAATGATCCACATTGCACGTGAAAAAGTGCAAAGCTTCCATTTTAGCCACAGAAAGCAGAGACATCTGATTTGACCACATATCTACAGGAAAGGCGTCCTGTAAGCTGCTTTGAACAAGAAGGTATGGCTTCAGTTTCACCGAAAACTATCAACACTCTTTTAGCATCCAATCAAGATTGTGCTTTCAAATCTTCCAAGTGGGGCTCTAGTCCAACAATGTCTGAGTCAAACAGGAAAATGCTGTCACTGAATCAAGGCTAAAATATAGCACTGACTTCTATATTTGGGATTACTACACAAACTTTCAGCAAGAAAACCCTGAATACTCAATCCAATTGGAGAGCAGTTCAGCAAGTGTCCAGGGTGTAAGCTGTGCATGTATCTGCAGTTCCTGAGAACAACTACAGAAGAAGATAGTTTAAGGAACATGCAATGGGAAGACTGCTTAGCAATACAGTATACCAGGTATATCAGTGTTTCTCAATGGGGGTAGAACCGCCCCCTGAGAGGCGTTTGCCCTCCTTTGGTGGGTGTTGAAGTCAAAGGGGGCGGCAAGGGGGCACTGTACGACTTTGTAGAGAGCTAACCAATCACTTGAAAGACTGCTGTGTCCTTGAAGGATGTTGCTGTGTGCAGATGGATAATCACATAACACAAACGATAACATTTTTTTTGCTGTATATATATAAAACATATTTCACAAAAGTATTCCATTTTCAGCACTGCAGTATATTGCAGTTATATGTGCAAAAACAGACTTTGGTGATTTGGGGGTGCTGCATGATTTCAAGGATAAGAAGGGGGCGTTGAATGCAGAAAGGTTGAGAAACACTGAGGTAGATGATCCAATGTGCATGCCGTAGACTGCTGCAGTCAACTTGTTGTATATGTACTGCTGGCCTCTGCCAAGCCTTTGCACATATCTACAACTGTCATTACTTCCCCAATATACCACTGTTCCTGTTTTGTCAAGCGTCATGTTTGGAATGAAATGATGATCCATTTCTTGCAATACTCCCCTAGAAGTATTGTCAATGTTCTCTCTAATTGAGAAACATAATGATGAGATGAAATTATGGCATTGAAACAGGAAATTTAGTCCACCTAACACTTATGATCCAAACTGTAGCAAACTTTGTTTTACCCTGCACCTTATGAACCAGTGCTCTTGATAAACCAGCAAAAAATATCTACCTGAAATACTGAACGTTTACTGCATTATCGTGATTTCTGCGATGTCTGAGTAGTCAGTTGAGGGCAAGAATGAGAAAGCTGTCTCCCAGTAAGTTTTATATAAGGCAAAGCTGCCTTATTATTTAAGTAATTTATGCTGTAAATAAAGTGTAAATGATGTGTATAACCCCTGCATTACATTTTTATTACTTATTTTGTGTGTTTTACATTGATCATGGGGACCTCTTAATCAATCGGAATATTTGATCAACAAATACACTTCAGGTCCCATTGGTTAATAATATCCTCTCCATCAGCATAATTTCTGTTCTTTCTTTTCATTGTGTATTTATTTTGCTATTTCCTGAAATAATGTCAGACAGTTGCGGCTTACAGTTGTTAATGTTCAATTGGTTAGTGACAGGCTAAACTGATTTACTCATCAATCGTCTGTTTGCGCAGCTAATCTACAGTCCAGGGAAGACAGATTCGATACAGTTCCAGATGAAGAAGAACTTCCAGCTGATTGCAGTGCCTTTCATACAGTGAAAGGTTTTTTGCAGGAATCCTTGCAACAAAATGGCACTAACCTGAAGCTGGTTCTAAACCAAGTTGGTGTCTTTGGAACTTTGCTCTGCAGTCATTACCAGATAAGTATCCAGACATCATTGGAGATAGTCTCAGTCTGGTTTCTGCTATCTATTTTGTCATCTCCACAGTTCGATTCATTAAAATTTACTCAACCTTTGGTCACCACAAAACTTTTTGTTCATACACTATTTGATTCCTGTGGAAGTTTTTTTTGTTGTACAAACGTATGTTTCTTTTCTAATTGTTTCAGCGTTTTATTCTGCTACGTTGAAGTTTTGGAACATGATTCAACTACAGTCAAATATCTACTGAAATTCCAGACAATATTTGGCTTTTAGCTTCACCTTAAATTTTCATGACTGTTAGAAGAAATAATTTGAAACAAAAAAACACTTTGATGAAAACATTTTTCATAAATGTGCCAATAAAAAAATGAATAACAGAAGTCTGGACTAAAACCAGATGGCAAACCTAGAAATAGTAAAGTGTTTTGACCAATAAAGTATTCCATGGCCCTTAGGCACATGCCAATCAGCCAACCCAATCCCATCCTAACTGGATGGAAAATTGTGAGGCGTCATTTTTATTTATTGTAACATTTAACTGAAACTAAAGCTACTTTTTTTGGCACTACCACGATGGACTGATCTACAAGTCTTCCAAAAATTCATAGCCTGCAGTAAAACGATTTAAGTCAGATTTTCCAAACTCTCTATGCCTGTTATGCTTTATACCAAATACTGTTGTACCGAAACTAAAAAGCACAATTGTGTTGGTTAGCTCGAGGAAAGGATAGGACAATGGGTGCGATTTCCATCCAAAACACATTCACCTCCCCAGAATTGTAATGTGTTAGTGTAGCTTCTCACTGTGTCTTTGAACTTGATTTGTCAATCTTTTTGATTTTGGTTTTAAGAAATGGTCTGTGCAGTTTTTCTATCTTAACAGGGCTATGTATATGTAAGTTGTTGTTGTAAATTGACTACATCAATTTAAATTACTCACAACAACAGCAAAGCATTGACTTGAATTCAGCCCAGACTCAGGCTGTAAATCTTACTTGCTGCTGTTGAAGTTTGCGGTTAAATAAACTTGGTCAACCACTTTTCATGGTGTGGCCATTTAAGATAGATGACTTGCAAATTTATGTAATCCTGATATCGAATTTGCAACTGCATTTCAATGAATGTTCACGAGGATTAGTATCATAAATGAAATAATTCACATGTGTCTTTTAGTGAACACACATTATTGAACTTAAGACACATTAGGGGAAGTTGCACCTACTTTCCAATAGCAATATATGTGATCTCAACTTAGCCTTGTCCAAAACAAAACATGCTCTTTCATAGGGACATGCAGTGTATGTCTAACTAACTAGGTGTAACTATCACTGAATAGTAGATCGATCAATATGGAGCAATGTGCTTGCATGATTTGATTGCAATGACTGAATGCCTGTGCAAGTTATAAGATGTTGGTTGGATTTTGTAACTATTAAATATGTGAGGATGAGGTGAAGCAATGTGAGATCTTAGAACATAGAAAAGTACAGCACAAAACAGGCCCTTTGGCCCATGATGTTGTGCCGAGGTTTAATCCTAATGTAAAATATAGTAATTTAACCTACGCACCCCTCAACTCACTGCTATCCATATGCATGTCCAGCATTCACTTAAATGTCTCCAATTACTCTGCTTCCACCATCACAGCTGGCAATGCATTCCATGCATTCACAACTCTCTGCATAAAGAACCTACCTCTGACATCTCCTTTACACCTTGCTCCTAATACCTTCAAACGATGACTCCTCATACCAGTCAATCCTGCCCTGGGGAAAAGTCTCTGGCTATTGACTCTAACTAAAAGCTTATTCAACCTTTCTTCATAAGGCAAGCCCTCCAGGCAGCATCCTGGTAAACCTTTTTTGCACCCTCTTCAAAGCCTCAGCATCTCTCCTATAGTAGGGCAATCAGAACTGGACACAATATTCCAAGTGTGGTCTCACCAGGGATTTGTAGAGCTGCAGCAAAACCTCACAGCTCTTAAACTCGCTCCCCCTGTTAATGAAAGCCATAACACCATATGCTTTCTTAACAACCCTATCCATTTGGGTGGCAACTTTGAGGGATCTATGTACTAGCACACCCAGATCCCTTTGTTCCTCCGCACTGCCAAGAATCCTGTCTTTAATCCTATATTCAGCATTCGAGTTCAACCTAAGTAGGATTGTAACTGACAGAGATTGTTGATAGTTGAGTGATGAGGATGTGTCTCATTGAGTAGTGTGTTAGGCTATTGGGTTAAGGCATTTGAATATGAACTTAGTCACTTTGACCACATCTGAGAATTCATCAAATGTCTTGCAGCACTGCATTAAGGTTCCTGGAACTGTATATAAATGATGAAAAAAATTGCAAATCCTTGGCAGGTCCAAAGTAGCTGTGGAATCATGGTCAATTAATACTTCATTAGAAGATGAAACTAAAAATGTTGTAACTTTTCAGCAGGTGATGTGGAGCATGCTAGATAAAACAGAAGACGGGAAAGGTGAATAATAGGGCAGCAGTCTAGTAACATTATGTGATAGGAGAGTTTGTGTGGCAGTGCCAAAACATAGTTGGGACAAATAATAAAAAAAAGATTAAAAAAACTAAGTACTGGAGCAATTCAGCATATATTGCACGTCTGTGGAGAAAGAAACAAAAGTTGAAAATCTGAGTTCCATGACTCTTCTTTGGAATAAGACAGAAACTGAATTAAGGCAAAAATGAGAGAAACAAGAATAAGACCAAAACATGTAATAAAAGGAAAACTAGAAAACAGAGATTATGGTCTGTAATTATTGAGATCAATGTTGAATGGAGAAGGGTGCAAAGTGCCTAAAGAACAAACCCTCCTGGCATTAACACCATGATCATCTCATTACATCACTATCACAAATTGTAGCTGACGGACTTCCTGAAATCATCTTTATGGATGATACCTTCTCTCCTCTCTCCCACCTACACCAAGGCCCCTAAGCTAGTGCTAGGATATCTTGGAGCCTGCTTTCTGTCACATTTTGTTTTCCATGTCAGAACGGGTTGTAGATTGACTTTCAAGTCAAAATGCACTTCCATTTAAACAGTAATTTAGCTCTGCTGTGCTTTTCCAGCACCACTCTGATCTAACCAGTGATTTAGCTCTGTTAGGCTCATGACTTTGCACCTTGTGATCTACAGTGAGGCACCCGACATGGTATTGAACATTGACAAAATGCTGCCATCATTTAAGTTCAAGCCAGCATGATTTTAAGTGTTGCATACATCAGATTCCATTTAATCAAACATCTCAAACTCTGTGCCTTTTGTTTGGGTACTTTTATCTTCCATCACCTCAGTGCAGTACTTATACACCTACAATATTCTGGGTATAATATTACCAGGGTCTGATCGATGTGAGTTATGGCAAAATGTGTGACAGAATCGGGTGAGATGTTCAGCAAGGCCTATCTCAATATTGAGATTCTCTCATTGTATCTTAATGCTTCTCTTAGAACTTTGCCCATCCCAATGAGTCTTTGTTTACATAAATAAGCATGGCTTTCCACATCCCAAATAATGCCTTAACTCTACCGAAGTGTACCTTGAGAACTGATCCACAGAGTACATTACCTCTCAAAATAGGGATAAGTTTAAAATATTCCTCCAGATAAAATATTCCTCCAGCTCTAATTGTTCACTACTTCCTCAGCGCCACACACTCCTCATCCCCTATATCTGCTAACTCATGAAACCTAACATCCAACCCATTCCCATGGCACCTCAAACCTCAATGCCAACAACCACCTGCTCTCTTAACTTTTCACACTAACCCAGTGAATGTTCACAAGCATGCAGATGTTTTACTCTTTAAAATTTTAATTTGCAGATTATATTCAATTGACAAAAGACACAAGTTGCTATTTTTGACAGCCCTGAACAGGTTGACACTTGTAGACACTCCCAGGTTAAAACTTCTTGACAGTTTGGACAGTTCCGGGGGGGTTATGTATTTTACACACCCAGTTTTCTCTGTAGTTAACAGTCTGACAAGTCACCCAGCACCTTCTCCCTCCACAGAAGTACTGTTGACTCCACCACAAAAGGTTGTCAGGGACCCTATTCACAGTAGTATTTCAGCTGTCTAAAGGATTATCCAAAAAATGTACTGAGGACAGATCTGCTCTGAACTGACCTAATCTCTGCACTGCAGATTCCAAATACCAGTGACTACAAAATCACATTTTAGTGAAGGCAGCTGATTATTTAAATGTTCTCTGAAGCAGGGAAGAATGATGCAGGAACTAGGGCCTGCCCCCCATCCTGCACTTAAATGAGAAATACCAGCTCAGGTGTGGGCTTTGGCATTACTGACATTTTCCAGCTTTTACCTTAGAACTGAGACACTTTCTGTCATGGTGAAAATCTGGGCCACCCTCAATATTAGCAATGAATCAGTTTGCATTTTTGTGTGAAGCTTCTCTACCCACTACTGCAATAACAACGTTTAATTCAGAATTTCCAACTCCAATACAGGCAGAACAAATCTTCTATCTGATTTGTACTTCACGTAATATTTACAATCTATAAAATACTTTGAAAATGAACTTGAGAAAGATAAACTTAATTTGGTATGTTAATTAATTTGTTGTACTGTAATCTTAAATATATTTCTCCCATAGAATAATAAATATGTCAATATTATGTAATTACACATTCTTATTGATATAAACACAGATATGAAAGAGCTATCATGATCTGCTTTTTATAGTATTTTAATGTGATGTGAGAATCTTCCATTATTAACTTCAGCATTTACTTATTCAGTCTTAGTTTCTTTACATGTTTACGATAATAATTGAAATCACAGATTTCAATTTTTTTTAAAATAATGCAAGACATTTTCAGATTTCCCACCTGCAGTTAAAATACCACAGTTGGATATCTGGTTACAATAACTTTTTTTTAATGATGAGATATTAAAGTTGCAATTTAGGAGTGGAGTAGATGACAATGACACATTGACCATAAGCAGACAGTCTCAAACCTATTCTAACAACTGGAGTAGTTTTATCTTGCCATCACATCCACCACTATTATAGTCAATTGAGACTGTCAGCCATTTCAGTCAGTCTCTGAAGTACCTCTCAATTACAGTTGATCTCTATTAACCATCCTTGCACTTAGTTCCTTTTAGAATAGGAGGTAAGAAAGTTATCTGAAGATAGCTCGATGGTAAGTGGCAGAGGTTCCATGCCTCAGTACAGACATATGTAAGGTTTTTTTTAAATTTCACTTTAATCCAGATCTCAGATGATACAGAAAATCAAAGCATCTCAATCATTATACTACACTAATTCCTTATCATAGTAAATTATCCACTGTGATTACATCAAAGCAACTTTCATTTTCACAAGTCAATTTGACATTCCTTTATATTTTAAATGCATAAACATAAAGCAAACTAAAATGACTTTCAGCTGAAGTGGGCCTATAGACAGACTTTTCCCATTTTCAATTTAAGTTTGTAATCAGTGAGATTCATGACACCTAAACCATCATAACTCACAGTGACTTTTCTCATGTAATGTTTGCTCTTCATTTGATTCATTATGCAACCAGGTTCTTGGGCACTTCACTCAAAGAACAATGCAGCTGGACCTATCAGTGTTCTCCCCACCAATACTGTGTTTAAAGAAAAGAAAACAATTCCTGTTCTCCAAAACCTACGGCCTCATAGACACCCTGATCCATGTGTCCAAGGAGCTGCAGGTCAAGTATCTGCCTGTTCAGTTACATGAAGACCTGTGGCAGAAGTTACTAACACTATGCAGAAGTCATTCTTACTTAAATAGAGGGACAATCAATGGTGATAACACAATTTGCAATTAACTATATACTTAGTCACACTAAAACAGTTTTCACTTTGTTACAATCCAGTTCATAAGCATATGCCCAAGTTACAATATCAGCTTTCTCAGCTATTGTCAAGGTTTAACTATTGAGTGTCGAAGAATTGGAAATCAAACTGCAGGATACTATTACAGATACTCTACTTCAAATATAAGCCTCATTTCATAAATATAATATTTTATTGTTATGAAAAATATATACAGCATGAATCATATTTTCCATTGTGTGTATAAAGAAAAATAAAAGTAGAATACAGCACTACAGCCAGATTTTTATACCAACTGATAACTTCAATAAAATTATTAAGGACTGGAATGAAATAATAATGATGAAAATCTTTGGAAAATGAATATTAAGTTCAGCATTATGAAATATGTCAAGAAATTCAACAGATCATAAATTGGGATTTATTTTATTTCTATGTGTTCATGAAGGTGAGGATGGTTAGTGGTAGAAAATGGAACATATTCAGTTTAGGCACTGACTATCAGCATTAACTCTATCTTATTAAGTACAATAAAATGCTTCATACTGCTTCAATGTGACATTTTTCCATTTCCCACACTGGCCATTCTGTCTGAATGAGATTGCTAATTAATATTAAATGATGGGATTTTTTTTATTGTGGGCCAATGCCCAAAAGGAATTGGACTGAGACTGTTCAAACCCATTTTGCATCAGATTCATATTGTAGTCAAAGGAGACTGTCATTCACATTCTGAACATATTGAAGCCACTGCACAGAAATGGCAGAGTAAGGCGTAGAGCATTGTGTCCTGCAATTCAACCTCACTGCATAGGACAAGAAATTGCGTAGTGAAGGTAGCATTTGAAAGGGGTGCATGGGTGGGAATGGGGAGTGAATTTTCTCCATGGGAGAACAAAATGGGTGGTCCTGGATCAGCCTCCGATTTGACAGCTCAACAACCATTAAGTTTCCTTCAAAGTCACACACTATCCTGATGTGGAACTTTGTCACTGTTCTTCCACACTCACTGGGTCAATATGCTTCTTAACAGCACTATGAGTATCTCTACATGCCAAGGACTTCAGTGGTTTGTGAAGACAGCTCACCACCACCTTCTCGAAGACAATTTTGGATGGGCAACAAATATTAGCCTAGTTGATGATGACTTCCCATGAACAAATTTTTTAAAAATGACTTTAACAGAAGGAAAAATCGGACAGAGTGTATAATGCATGACTGTTATGAACCCTTCATGTCTTTATATTGAACTGTCAGTAAACTGTCATGGTTTTAACAAATTTCTAGATATATCCTTACAATTGTAACTATCTTCCCTTTACATAGCATTGCTTATAAGTCATGGTGGCAGCATAACAGTTTTTGGACAATGATTTTGAAGTGACAATCATGGTGAAAATGTCAGTGATCATTGTCATTTCCTCACTGAAACTGACAGCAATGGCAGGAGTTCACACTTGAACAGAATAACACAGAAACCCAGTGGTTAATTTCAACGGTTCTTCACTCCTTCAGAGATAACATTCCCTCATCCATCAGCTGCCTGCACCACCTGCTAGCCAGGGTACATTCACTAAAAAATATATGAATTAGTCAGAACTTCTTGGATTGTGAGTCAGTTTTACTTTAAATAACATTGAAAATGATACACCATAATGAATTAGGTTTTTAACAATGTGGCAATAATTAATGCAAAACATGCTCACTAGCCCTGAAAAGTTAGTTTTATATTTGTGGAGTGTCAAATTTCTCCATTATGGGACAAAACTCCATATTTTTAAATAAGATGCCTTTATTACTTTTTAAAGATTATAATCATGTAGCTTCTACTTTAAAACATCATAATTTATTTTACTTAATGAATTTATGCCACAACAGGATACAAAACTGGCTTAGTAATAGGAAATTGGGGAATAATGGTCAATGGGTATTTTTTGGGTTGTAGGAAGTTTTATAGTAGAATTCTTGGGGTGAGTATCAGGACCATTGCTTTTTCTGTTATATATTGATGATCTCGATCTTGTTCTTCAAGGGACATTTCAAAGTTGCAGCTGATACAAAATTTTTAAACCTTTAACCTGTGAGGAGGATAATGTAGCACTCCAAAAGGACAGAGAACAATTGGTGGGGTGGGCAGATAGATGGCAAATGAAATTCAATACATGATGCACTTCGGTGGGAAGAACATGGATAGACAACAGAAATACAGAGTACCATGTTCAAGGGGGTACACAGCAGACGGACCTGGGTGTGTATTTGAAAGTGGCAGGACAGAGTGAGCAGCAAATAGAGCATACAGTATCCTGGACTTCAGTAATATCGTCGTAGAGTTCAGGAGTAGAGGTTATGTTAAATTTATACAAAATCTGGAGTTTTGTGGACAGTTCTGGGAATCCACAGTAGAGGAAGAATATGCACACATTGGAGAAAGTGCAGTGGTGATTTACAAAAATAATTCTGGGATGAGAAAGTACAGTTATAAGGATAGATTGGAGAGATTGGGACTGTTGTCCTTGAAAGAAGGCTAAAGGGATCGAGATTGAGAGGGCACAGACTTAAAGTGATGTGCAAACATAGCAAAACATGTGATGCAAGATGAAGTCTTTTCCATTCAGTGAAATACTGAAATACACTGCCTGGAAGTGAATTGGAGTCAGGTTCAATTGAGGCATTCAAGAATGTATAGGATCATTATTTGAATTTAAACAATGTACAAGAGTATCGGGAAAAGGCAGTTGAGTGACTCTAAGTCATAATGCCTAATTGAATAGCTGGTGTAGGCACAATGGGCTAAAGGCCTCTTTTTGCATCATAGCAATTCTATAATTCTGTGGCAGAAAGGTTGTGGGGGCATTAGTAAATGGAAAATGATGGGCCTGATTTTCCGAGGCATGGAATCTCGTGCAGGTCGTCACTCCAGCCGTTCTTTTTGATGAAAGAAGGAAGCTCCAGAAAGGGGATTGCTAATCTCGGTCCCCTCAGGGGTCAGAGCCATACTCCCATTCTGACAGTTCTTTCACAATGCACATCAGTCAGTACAAGGGAAACCATCATTTTCACAGCAGGCAGATCTTGTACTCTGGAACTTAAAGGTTCTGACAATTACTTTGACAGCTGCTGCCAAACAACGAGTACATAAGGTAAGTGTAATGTCCAGGTGCTAAGTGAGTGGGGTGGGTTAGGGAGCCTGCTTAGTAGCATGCCAAATGGGTACATGGCCAGGCAAGTAGGGTGCCAGCTGAATAGGAAGTAAGGTGCCAAGTGGGTAGGATGCAAGCTGGCAAGGTAAGGAATGCAGCTTTTACGGTTGTTCTGGTATGGTTGGGAGAAGTTGGGTCTGGTCGGAAATCGGGCATTGGATCAGGTCCAGTGAGGGAGAGGTTGGGGTGTAAGGTCGGATCTGGTAGCAAGGTGTCAAGTCCATTCCAGTGCAGTAGGTGGGTTGGGGTACAGGAAGGTTGGGTCAGGTCTATGAGGGAAGGTTGAGGGGATTTGGGAGGTACCCACCAGCGTTGGGTCCTGGGTGGGTTTGAGTCAGGGGTCTCGGGGAGGTCTACATGAGACATATACAGGTTGTTTTAATCACTATTCAGGATTACAATACCTATTTAATTGTCTAACTTTCCCTGAGTAACTGTTTTACTTCAATTCGTGGGAACCCTCCAAACCCCTTCAAAGGAAGCTGGACCAGTGTCAAGGACTCTCCATCTGTAAATAACGGGTGACTTAGTGACAGGATACCGGCCTCTGTCGAGTTAATTCAGAACCCCAAAAGTATTGTTTATGCTGATGTAAGCTTTGCTTTCCACTAAGCATTAGGGTAAAATGATATTGCTGACACAATAATGCTACCAAATATTAAATGATTTGGAGGTGCCGGTGTTGGACTGGGATGTACAAAGTTAAGAATTCTGGATGTAGGTTTGCCTGCTGAGCTGGAAGATTTATTTCCAGATGTTTTGTCATCCTACTAGGTAGTATCTTTAGTGGGCCTCTGGGCGAAGCACTGTTCATGATTCATGCTTTCTATTTAACCAAAAAACACCAACCCAAAGAAACCCAAACATATAAATAGAAAGCAGGAAGGCCCACTGAAGATGTTACCTAGGAGGTTGACGAAACATCTGAAAATGAACCTTCCAGCTCAGCGAGCAAACCTATATCCAGAACCTCTACCTGAACCACAAATCTTCTCAAAATTCACTAAGTTAAGAGTTACACAATACCAGGTTATAGTCCAACAGGTTTATTTGGAAGCATTAGCTTTCGGAGCGCCGCTCCTTCATCAGGTGGTTGTGGAGTATAAAAATCGGAAATGGTTTATAGAATTTGAAGTTAGTTGACTTCATTTATTGTTTTGAGAACAACCCACAGATATATACAAAAGTCTATTTTTCTGTTAAATTTTATTTATATAATGATTTTCAAAATGATGACTAGAATTTAAAATTCTGCCTTTACTGAGCAATACAAATGATATTGTCTCTAATTTATATTGTGTCTTTAATGTAGTGGAATGTTCCAAGTCACTTCAAAATGCATTGTCAGACAAAATTTGACACCAAAACACAAAAGGATAGGCATACAGCTGACTTAAAGGATGATCAAAGAGGTAAATGTATGGAGCATTCTTCAGATGATGAGTGAGGTAGAGAGGCGTTGAGGATTAGAGAAGGGAATCCAGAATTTCAAGTCTGTTAAGGAGTTGAAGGTATGTGTGGCAAAGAAACAATTAAAATTGGAGATGTGTAAAAGGCTGGAATTGGAGGGTTGTCAAGGTACAGGGCTAGATTCAGTTTTGAAGATTAGAAAGGGTGTACAGGGTTGGGCGAAGTTACAAGGATTGGAAAAGGTGAAGCTAAAGTGAATTTGAAATCAAAGATGATAGTTTCAAAACTGAAGCATTCCTGACACAAAGATTACAGCATGTCTGTCCTATTCCTTTTGTCGATGTTATTTTCTTTTGTTCTATCTTCTTGTTCGTTATTTGTATGACTTTTTATTATCCCATTTCAAATACTTATCCAATCTGTTTTTAAATCATGTCATTGTCTCAACTTTAATACCTACTCATTGTAAAACATTCCATGCAAAAAATACTGCAAAATTCTCTTTTGATTTGCTAGATCTCATGCTCATTTTAGATCTTCTTGTTACTGATTTGTCATGCAATGAAAACAACCTTTCACTATTAAATTCTCAAAAACATTTGAGTGGGAAAAGTTGAAATTTTCTGATCCTTACTGCCCAACTGGAACCTCTTTCCTTACATCTTTCCAGGGAATATTTACTGTGTCTTTTTCATGATTTTAATAGTCTGGCTGAAATTATCCAAGGGTCTATATTTCCAAATGGCCTTAGATATGGCTACATTCTGGAAAATGTAAGTGCATTGATTGCGATTTTCCTTTCCTTACTGTCAATGATGAAATATTGCGTTCTGAAATTATCCACTGGTCATTCAAAATTTCAAAAGATTCAATTTTCTGTCATTGACTGGAAAACATTTCAGAGCAAAAGTAATATTTAATTTTCAGAGCATTGTTGAAGTGACATTCTGAATCAGCTTTCACAAATATGAAAGAGGATAAAGAATCAGAATGCTTAATAAGATTCACTAATTGAATAATATTTCATTAAATGTAATGGTTTGAAAATCTAGACTAATTAAGAAACCAAGAATGTGCAGCATGTAAGGACTGATAAGGAAGAAGCTTAAAGTTAACTGTAACAGTGAATGTTGCCGAAAAGGTGATCTTAACTAAATGGTCTTAAAGGTTGGTTTTGCATGATATTTTCCACAAAGCATAGGGACAAAGATAAGTTAGTAATTGTGGTCTCTATGTATATCAATTTAATTAAAGTGCCAGTCAGATCTCATGGTAAGATAAATAAACAAACAAACAGAACATGTTAGAATTATTCTTTACATGTAAGTCAAAGAGTTTGTTATGAGGCTATTAATTCAGCAATTGTAGTCAGAGCCAGCTATAAAATTACAACAAAGTGGTTTGATGGCATTTTAATTTTTTGTAACATTTTTTCTGTACAAGTGTGTCAACTGTTTTACTCGAAAATTAGACTTATTATTTGTGGTTCATGTGCATTAATGTGCTTGGGATTTAATAATCAAACTTTTAATTGCTTTCATATGTCTGTGTTTTTCCCTCTTGCATAAATCTGTCAGATTAAATCTTCACAGAACTGAAGCAATTACACAACATTGTTTCCTTATGATGTGAGGAGGAAGCTAGTGACATTACAGATTCTTGAAGGTTAAGTTTGTTTTTCTAATTTTGAGGTAGATAAGTCAGTGAAATATTTATGGCTGACCAATCAAAGGGAACAAAGTAACAGGCTCAGAACTTGCGGTCAGAAAATCATGCGCTTGGTCACTTTGCAGCTTGCTTTGATTATTCCTGGAAGTTTGGTGGAGTGGAAGGCAACAATAGAATCTTTATTTCTGCAGCTTAATGTGCCAGAGGAAGTTTATATTAAAAGTTGTAATTTACAACGCCAACACCTTTTTGTCACTTTGTGCCAGCTAAATAGGAGGTTTTTTTTTTACAGTGAAAATGCTGCAGCATCAGCAATTACAAGCTTCACAACATCTTAAACATTTTATCCAGCTTTATAACCGCATTAATCTTCACGGTATTGACAGTAATAATAACTGATGATTCAAAAGAGTGCAATTATCGGAGTGAATCTGTGACACATGTAAAATGACTTGTCCATAAATTTGTAGCGTGCAAAATAAAAAAAAAATCAAGATTTTTTTCTCTTAATTAATGAAACACCACATATCAAAACCACTTTGCATAGCTGAAAATTGTTGCAGTGTTACCAGCAATGTCCGTCAACAGGAATTTCTGTTGTGCCTGCAAAATGCTAGAAAAAGCAATGATACAGGAGCCTGAAGCAACCACTCATCATAATTATATCCAATTCTTAGTTTGTGACATGGAAAAGGTTAGCTCTGCCTTGACGAAGGACACCACACAGTTACTGAGTGATCGGTTGCACTTTCGCACTACTCCTGGGTTTTATTGCAGGTTCTGAATTTTTATTTCTAGTTTTTAAACTTTGTTTAGGAATAAATATTTTATGATTAATTATTAATTCATTTCTTATTTTAAACTATTCTTTAACAATGTAATATTGACTATTGCGTTCCACTATAAGCTTTCATAACCTTAAAGAATCAAGATTTCAGACATATTCAGCTGGTTTAGAATTTTTAAAAAGTGTTGATGGGTATTGTATTAGTTTTAAAATGAAAGAAAATTGAATATTTTCTATAAAGGACATTGTGAACAATGACCTTCTACTCCAGGATAAAGTGACCATCACTCTGGCATGCAGTACATATATGCTGCATATATTCATGTAGAACTCTGAGCTCAAAAACTGCATGAATTTATGTAAAACTCTGTTATCTCACTTTTTTTTAGCTTAGAATCAATCTAAACAACAGGTCATAGACAGAGAACACAGGGGGCTAACATCTTCAACATATTGTCTACCTATCACCATTGTTAACAGCTAACCTGAGAATACAACTTTTAAAAAAAGGGTTTTATGATTTACACATGAAAGAAGTGAAACTATCACTGTATTCTAACAGGTGAAAGGCTAAACAGACAATCAATTTTTCAATGTATAATTTCAGTTACATCACACTGTAAATTTTTGCTCTAAATTCTGTGTTACGATCGAGCCCTCCACAATCACCTGATGAAGGAGTGTCGCTCCGAAAGCTAGTGTGCTTCCAATTAAACCTGGTACAAACAATGATTGCAGATGCTGGAAACCAGATTCTGGATCAGTGGTGCTGGAAGAGCACAGCAGTTCAGGCAGCATCCAAGCACTTTGGATGCTACCTGAACTGCTGTGCTCTTCCAGCACCACTAATCCAGAATTCCAATTAAACCTGTTGGACTATAACCTGGTGTTGTGTGATTTTTAACTTTGTATGCCCCAGTCCAACACCAGCATCTCCAAATCATAACTACTATCGACACCACTAATGGCCAGCTTAAAGTGGAGAGGATCTCCAAGAAGATTGCACATATCAACACAGACATCAAGTTTCTACAGGAATGCAGGCAAGCAGGAAAGATCCCGAAAGGATTACGGATCATGAACCCACTTAAGTCGACCTACAACACAGACTATGCAGAGAGACTTTGCCACCGCACCTCTTGTAAACTTCTCAATCATCTCGTGCTCCAACTCTACAGCAGGCTCCACAACCTTGAAATTCAGATGGAGTCCACACTAACAGCCTGCACACAGAATACACCAGTACAATTACGTGATATTGCCAAACAGACAAGGCGACAAAACTACACCACGTACATGCACGCCAAGAATGAAAAACTGGAGAAGCTTGGCATTCTTACCAGTAATAGCAAAGCCCACCCTGGCACCACAGTAGACAATGTTATCACTGCGGGGAAGTCTATTGTCAACTTATCGGACCACACCCTTGAACCAGAAGAGATTGAAGTCCTGAGTAGGGGTCTCAACTTCTGCCCCACCACCAAAATGGACCCGTTGGTTCTGGAAGCAGACACAGAGGGGTTCATCAGACAAATGAGACACTGGGAATTCTTTCAAGGTGCCAACTGTGATCCCATTGATCCCACTGAGCCCATTGATGAACTAGAACAGTCATCACAGGGATCTGTAGAGGAGCGACCAAAGATGGTGTCAACTTGGACCCCACCAGAGGGTTGCTGCCCTGGGCTTGACATGTATGCTCAAACCATCAGGAAATATATAAATGCCAGATTCATCAGCCGTACCCACAAGGTAGTGCAAAACATCACCTGTTCACAACGCAATGCCATCCAGGCTCTCAAAACCAATCACAACATTGTCATCAAACCAGTAGATAAAGGAGGAGCCATTGTCATTCAGAATGGAACAGATTACTGCAAGAAAGTGTACTGACAACTGAACAACCAGGAGCACTATAGGTTATTACTAGCTGATTTGACCAAAGAACACACCCGAGAATTAAACACACTGATGAAAACTTTGGATCCAGTCCTTCGGAGTTCCCTACGTCCCCTCACCTCACGTACTTCTCATGTAGGCGACTTCTACTGCCTTCCAAAGGTACACAAAGCCATCACATAGGGACGTCCCATCGTGTCGGGCAATGGGACCCTATGTGAGAATCTCTCTGGCTATGTGGAAGGCATCTTGAAACCTATTGTACAGGGGATCTCCAGCTTCTGTCGCGACACTACAGATATCTTACAGAAACTCAGCATCCACGGACCAGTTGAACCGGAAACATTCCTCGTCACAGTGGACGTTTCCGCACTCTACACCAGCATCCCCCACAAGGATGGCATCGTGGCAACAGCCTCAGTACTCAATGCCAACAACTGCCAGTCTCCAAACACCATCCTACAAAACATCCACTTTATCCTCGATCATAACGTCTTCACTTGTGACAACCAATTCTTCATCCAGACACAAGGAACAGCCATGGGGACCAAATTTGCACCCCAATATGCCAACATTTTTATACACAGGTTCGAACAAGATTTCTTCTCTATGCAGGATCTCCAACCAACAATGTACACCAGGTACATTGATGACATTTTCTTCCTCTGGACCCATGGTGAGGAGTCACTGATAAAACTACAGTGACATCAACAAGTTTCATCCCACCTCAAACTCATCATGGACTACTCTCGACTGTCTGTCTCATTCTTGGACACGTGCGTCTCCATCAAGGACGGGCACCTCAGCACCACCCTCTACCTCAAACCCACAGACAACCTCACAATGCTACACTTCTCCAGCTTCCACCCAAAACATATTAGAACAGTCATTCCCTATGGACAAGCCCTACGCATATACCAGATCTGCTCAGATGAGGAGGAACATGACGGACACCTGGAAGTACTCAAGGATGCTCTGACAAGAATGGGGTACGATGCTCAACTCATCGACCACCAGTTCCGACGTACCACAGCAAGGAACCGTAATGACCTCCTCAGGAGACAGATATATGCTGCAACTGACAGGGTGCCCTTCGTTGTTCAGTACTTCCCAGGGGCTGAAACATTACACCATGTTCTTCGTTACCTGCAACACATTATCAATGAGGATGAGCACCTCACCAAGACCTTCCCCACACCTCCACCACTTGCCTTTAATCAACCGCTAAACCTCAAACAGATCATTGTTCGTAGCAAACTGCCCAGCACTCAGGACAACTCCATACAACCCTGTCACGGTGGACACTGCATGACGTGTCAGACTATGGACATAGATACCATTATTACGCGTGGGAACACCTCCTACCTTGTACATGGCAGGTACTCATGTGACTCAGCCAATGTTGTCTATCTTATACTTTGCAGGCAAGGATGCCTGGAGGCATGGTACATTGGGGAAACCGAGCAAAGGCTATGACAACGGATGAATGGGCACCGCACAACAATCAACAGACAGGAGGGTTCCCTCCCAGTTGGGGAACACTTCAGTGGTCCAGGACATTCAGCCTCGGACCTTCGGGTGACCATCCTCCAAGGTGGACTTCGGGACAGGCAGCAGAGGAAAGTGGCCAAGCGGAGGCTGATAGCTAAGTTTGGTACCCATAGGGAGGGCCTCAACCGGGACCTTGGGTTCATGTCACATTACAGGTGATCACCATTGCACTACACACACATACAGATATTCCTACACATACTCTCACATACACACGGACACACATACACACAGACATAGGTACACACAGACGCGCACACAGACACCCACACACATCCTTATAGACACACACACTCCCACACTCACACATGCACCCCCTCACAGACTTAAGACACTCTGCACTCACTACACACACACACACACACACACACACATATATTTTGTGGGGTGAATTTGTACTTGCAGAGTTACATTGCACTTTGCTCAAAAACTGCATACATTCATGTAAAACTCTGAGCTCAAAAACTGCATGAGTTATGTAAAACTCTGTTATCTCACTTTTTAGATTAGAATCAATCTAAACATCAGAGAACACAGGGGGCTAACACCTTCAACATATTGTCTAGCTATCACCATTGTTAACAGCTAACCCGAGAATGCAATTTAAAGAAAAGGGTTTTGTGATTTACACATGAAAGAAGTGAAACTATCACTGTATTCTAACAGATGAAAGGCTTAACAATCAATTTTTCAATGTATAATTTCAGTTACATCATACTACAAATTTTTGCTATAAATTGTGTTACGATCGAGCCCTCCAATATCACCTGATGAAGGAGCGTTGCTCCGAAAGCTAGTGTGCTTCCAATTAAACATGTTGGACTATAACCTGGTGTTGTGTGATTTTTAATGCATTATATGTAAGTAGCTTCATAGCAGTAGTTTTCCTTTAACTGTGTGAATATAGATGTTGTCCATTGATCTTACATGCTGTGTATACCGGTAATCAAGATCAATTATGGTTCAAATGCAGCAGGCTAAAAGGGTGTGGTATAGTATGATAGATTTCAGATTTCATTGCCTATTTTAACAAAAACACAGTAGAAAATTGATTACCAGTGCCATTCAAGAATGGGAGTTTTGAATTTGGACAAAGCCAGAGATTGCATGATGTTGCTGATAAAATATTGGAACAGACTTTTTACTGGTCAGACAGTTGTTATTCAAGTGTAGATGGGGGCCCTGTGGATTTCATCAGCTCTGCATACTCCAAGGAATTACACAGGAAATCAATTTTTCTCCTGGGAAATTACTTTAGACCTGGAACCCTCTGAAAGAACACAGTTCTGTTGGGGATTTTGGACAGTTCCCATGAATTGAAGTAAAACAGGTTACTCAGGGAAAGTTAGACAATTAAATACATATTGTAATCCTGAATAGTGATTAAAACAACCCTGTATATACCTCATGTACACTAATACACCTCCCCAAGACCCTGACCCAATATCCACCCATGACCCAACCGTGGTGGGTACCTCCCAAATCCCCTCGACCTTCCCTCGTAGACCTGACCCAACCTTCCTGTACCCCAACCCACCTACTGCACTGGAATATCACCCGATGAAGGAGCGTCGCTCTGAAAGCCAGTGTGCTTCCAATTAAACCTGTTGAACTATAACCTGGTGTTGTGATTTTTAACTTTGTACACCCCAGTCCAACACCGGCATCTCCAAATCATAACTTAGGTTATGTAGTCTAGTTGAAAGGTTTAATAGGATGGTGGGATTAAATTTGTCAGATGGAGAAGTGTAAGATGAAAGAAACATAGACAGCTTTAATGCAAACAAAACAGGATAAAAGAGAATATGAGAGATAAAGGTAAGGAAGAACATTCACAGCAATAAATTGATAATAGAACAGTGTTCTAAAAGATGGATAAACATAAATTAAAGGAAATTCTGTTCAAGTTAGTCTGAATGTTTGTCGATAAGGAGAAACTGTTTCTGCTTGTCAAACATCATGAAAACAAAGATACAGAACTGAAGCGATTTAGAAATGGAGTAAATGTGATGTGAATGCACTGCCTGAAGTATGTTAGAGGCTGGTTCAACTGAATCATTAAAGAGGGTATTGTTTGATAGAAATAATGCTGAAGGGTATTTGGAAAAGCAGGAAATTGGCACTTGGTAATGACGCTCAATTGAAGAGCCAGTGCAAGCAAGATCAGCTGATTAGCTTCTGTCTACAATGTACCAATTCTGTGATTCAGTCTTCTGTGGAGGCAGATCAGAACATTAAGCAGGAGGAACACCATGTCCAGCCTGATTTTATGGTGAAGCATTTGGCTGAATAAGGCATGCTATGGCACTGGCACATTGGTCATAGCTGGATAAGCTATGAGGTACAAGCTGAATAGATTTTTCTTCTGTGTCTTTGAATCCAGCATAATTGAATCCCCTGTGGCAGAGTGACGCATACATAATAAAGTAAGTAGTGGAGAAAATTTGATAGAGCTCATGAAGTGAAACCCTCCATGAAATTCCCCAAATTGACACTTATCTGATTTTTGATAAAATTCAACCTGAAAGAGTCAGCTGTTCTGGATATTGCTATGACATGATTAGATTAGATTCCATACAGTATGGAAGCAGGCCCTTCGACCGAACAAGTCCACTCCGATCCTCTACAGAGTAACCCACCCCTCTACATTTACTCCTGACTAATGCACCTATCACTATGGGCAATTTAGCATGGCCAATTTACCTGGCCTGAACATCTTTGGATTGTGGGAGGAAACCGGAGCACCTGGATGAAACCCACACAGACACAGGGAGAATGTGCAAACTCCACACAGACAGTCAGCTGAGGCTGGAATCAAACCCACATCCCTAGTGCTGTGAGAGCCACCGTGCCACCCCAAATACACCCTGGAGTGTGGCAGTACAGTTTCGGGATTAACATATGGTGAATTATCTGGGCAACAGTGGGCCTCAGGCAGCCTGGAGATAAATGATGGCTTGCTTGTCAACTCCCTTAACATTGTAGCTGAGTTCTGTGAAAAAGGATTCAGCTGAAGACAAAGATGATGGATGCATCAGTTGGCCAACTCACAGGCTTTGTCATTGTCAAGGACCATAGAGAATTGCAATTGCAAGTTGATGAATGGCAGTGTGCAATGCTCTTTCTTCGGCCTTTGGATTCTCCTCCTGTTGTCCTGCAGAGTCAGAGGTATTGCCGATGCTGGCTCATATGTACTGCAGCCTGTGTGTGCTGGGATAACTTGCTGTTCTGATCCCCAGTGAGGGTGCAGTGATAACTTGCAGCCAATCCAGGAACAGCTCAACACAGAAGACCTGCAGAACCATGCCAGAACACTCCCAGCCACTACAATTGAAAAGGTTGTGCACAAATTACCTTACATCTGATTTGAACACTTGGTCCTTCCAAGAAAATGAGTGTGAGGCCCATCTTACAGATTCACCTGGGTCTTTGAATTAAATTCTGGCAACACATAATACAGTGGTCGTGTGACACGGAGATTATGCTGATTCAAACTCCTCTGATGTCTGAAAAAGCATTCCTGAATGTGTTTCTGCTGCTACAATGCTGCAAGGGCATCACAAACACCTAAGGGAGCTGGCACTGTACTCATCAGGGAAGCAGTCACTGGTTTTTGTGATGTAGTTCAAGGCAACACTATACAACCACATTTCTAACATGTAAATGTATGCTTTTCTCATGCATTACATGCTCTTTTCTGCCATGGTAATACTAAATTGTTTTGGTATACATCATGGTGCCAGTGCATAAATTCATACATTCACAGATTCATACAGTACAGAAAAGGTCTGTTGAGCCATCAAATCTGCAACGATGTAACTATCACTAAAGGCACGCTAATCCAAATTCCTGCACTTGTCCCACATTCTTGAATGTTATGATAAGGATAAATTTTAGAGGGTAATTCATGGAAGGCTAGATCCTGGTTCACTGAATGTAAGAATCAGCTTAGTAACAAAAGCAAAATATATATTATTTTAGATTAGATTCGATTCTCTACATTGTGGGAACAGGCCCTTTGGCTCAACCAGTCCACACTGACCCTCTGAAGAGTGACCCACCCCCTTCTGACTAATGCACCTATCACTATGGGTAATTTAGCATGGCCAATTCACCTGTCCTGTACATCTTTGGTGATGTGGGAGGAAACTGGAGCAAATCCACAGGGACAGGGGAGAATGTGCAAACTCCACACAGAATTGAACCTGGGATCCTAGTGCTGTGAGGCAGCAGTGCTAACCATTGAGCCACCATGCCAGAGAAGAAATGAACTTGGCCACTCTAACCTCCAAAATATAAGCTATTAAACCAATATAAATATATTTCAAAAGTCTGAGCCATTATGTGATTCTTATTCAGAAAAAGAATGTTCACCATGCAACTGGTTTCGTTTTATTAACAGATCAAAATAGTTTTGAAAAGTTATATTCACAGATGGACCTTTAATGTCGCATTTTATTTAGTTGCTAGGGGATTTTTTTTATTGGATAACAAACAAAACACTTTTGTCCCTCGAAATCAGTTTTGTATTATGGATGTGCAGTTGAAATCTGTTTGTATTGTACATTGGATGAAAGTGTTACGCTGAGAGAGATATTGTTTTGTTGGCATTGAATCTCTGGTGATCAAATTTACATCTTTTTCAGCAAAAATCAAGGCAACAGCTAGAGTAATCAATGCAACACATAAAGCCATTATTCACTCTGCTTTGTTCTATTTATAGATCAATGCACATGAAATGTTCAAATAGAGAAGGCAAAGAATTGTTGAGATACTGGGTGCTGGGTTCATGAAGTCTCTCTTGACACTAACATTCACAGTTTATTACTAGGTTCTCCCAACCAGCTAGATGTGTTCAAGGACCCTCTCTGGTCTGAAAGGTCAGCTGCTTTTAGTTGTGCAATGGTAGAATACTAATAGTGTTCTTATTCAAATTACCCGATACAGCACTTATTAAATTGATGGTCTAATTTAATACTGTCGCCGTTCAGAGGAAGACTAGAGCTGCACTCTTTGCTGAATTAGGTGCTTCTGAGGCAAAGTTCAACAAGAAGCTATGGGTTTGGGCTGCATTTTCCCACCAAATTAGCAGTCAGAGGCAGTGTATAATTAATTAGCACAAACCAGGGAAAGCTTGTCATTTAATAAGGCTTTTTTATTTCCACATTACACAAACAGTGGGAATTGATCCATTAAGTGCCAGCTATTAATGCTGTTTAATGTATGTCTCGTTGTTAAATTGAGATGTCTGGTTACGTACATTCAGTATTTAAGAGCTCCTAGTGGATTGTGCAATGTTTGCTGAGATGCTGGGCTATGTATTTCACTGAATCAATAATGGGTTCATTAGTGAATTTGAACATGGCTGATTCAGATGAATGGATATTCACTGCAGGACTTGGTGTGGTTGTGGAAACCTTCGATTGCTTTGTTTCTGTTGAACTACCATCATGCTGTTTTGTTTCTGTAATTGCTCAGTGATGTAACTAATTTATTTCAGGATTAAAGTTATGCCACAAGAGTCTTAATCAATATAGAAAGGCCATTTTGCACTACTAGCTGTGATTTTTTTTATTCGTGAGCAAGAATGTAGAATAGAAAGACAGAATGCAAATTCCAAATTGTACTTTTACATGGATCATAGCATATTTCTCCTCATGGTGTTATCACATCATCCTTATTTAAAAAACGAACAGCTAAGAAATGATTAATCCATGAAGCTAATGAGGCACATTTCCTGGCACTTTGAAATTCAGTAAATAATTTGATTTACTAAATCATCATTAATGAATAAATCAAGCTAAATTGTTCAGAACAAATTAATTGCAAACATTAAGAAACAGCAAGAATAAAAGATGCTCAGAAATTCAAATGAAAGTGTATAAATGTTAATTAAGGCAGTTACCTTTTTTTAAAATAACTGGGAATGAAAACGTTCTAAACTAAGACTTGTGATAAATTAGCAGCCAGCTTTTGTTTTCCAGTAACTTGGAAAATACTGCAAAGATTTTTAACTATAAATGAAGTAAAGGCAGCAGTGAGATTAGGAAATTAGTTTCCAAAAATAGTTTGAACTATGAACTGCGAATCTCAGTGGATTGAGGCAGTTAAAAAAAATCATGACAGATTAGTTACAATCCCACTTCAGTCCTTCAAAGTTTAGTTTCAATAATAAAATATATTCAAGGCAGACATCAATAGATTTTTTAATAGAAAGGAATTCCAAGTTTTGAGTTATAGTATTATAAGAGCCCACGATGTGAAGGTAGTATATTGGATGGTTGGAAAATAGACTCATGGGTATATGGGGTTCTTTATCAGGTTGGCAACCTGTGACCAGTGGGATTCCGCAGGGATCAGTGCTGGGACAGCAACTGCTCACATTATACATTAATGACTTGGAGGAAGAAAGCAAATTTACTATAGCTAAGTTTGAAGATGAAACAAAGGTGGAAAGGCAAATTGTGAAGGAGATATTAACAGTTTACAGAAAATATTAATCGGTCAATTATGTGGGCAAAAAGTTAGCAAATGGAGGAGAAAAATATTTAAGTTGTTAGTTTTGGAAAGGAGAACAAAAGGACAGTGTTATTTAAATGGAGAAAAGCTACGGAGAGTTGCAACACAAAGGGACTGGGGGGGTACTTGTACATGAATCACAGAAAGTTAGCACAGAGATGCAGCAGGTAAGAAGGAAGGCCAATGGAATGTTCATCTTTATTTCAAGGGGTTTGGAGTATTAGAGTAGCGAGGTCTTTCTGCTATGCAAGGTGCTGGTGAGAACATATCTGGGTTACTGTGAGCAGTTTTGATTTCCTTATTTAAGGAAGGATATTGTTTCATTGGAGGCAGTTCAGAGAAGGCTCCCTGGTAGGAAGGGATTGTCATATGAGCAAAGGCTAAACAGATGGAATTCTACTCAATGGAGTTTAGAAGAATTAGAGGTAATCTCATTGAAACATATAGGATTCTTAAGGTGATTTACAGGGTAAATACTGACAGGATGTTCCCATCATGGGAGAGCTTAGGACCAGAGGGCACAGTCTCAGAATTAAGGAGTGCCAATTTAAGACTAAAATAAGGGGGATTTTCTCCACTCACAGGTTTGTGAATCTTTGGAATTCCTTGCCACAGAGAGCTGTGGTGCAGGTTCCTTGTGTATATTTAAGGCTAAGATAGATAGATTCTTGACCAGTCAGGGAATCAAGGCTTACAGGGGAAAAGCAGGAAAGCAGATGAGAGGAATTTTATATCAAATTATACAAGTCAACAGCTGCAGTATTTTGAACAGTTCTGCTCTCCTTTTCCAAGGAAAAATGTACTGGCATTGGAGGAAGTCCAGAGGATGTTCACTCAGTTGATTCCTGGTTTGGAGGTACTGTCTTATAAGGAGACGTTGGATAGGTTGGGCTTATACTCATTGAAGTTTAAAAGTATGAGAAGCTACCATATTGAAATATGTAAGATTCTCAGAGGGCTTGACAGATCATGTGTGATTAAATCATATTCCTGTGAGAGAGTCTGGGACTAGAGGGTGTAATTTCAGAATAAGTAATCATGGTTGTAGTGATTTAGAATATGGATCTCCTTGAGCAGTGGTTTTATGACAAAAATGAAGAGGAACTTTTTCTCTCAGAATGTAGTGAATCATTGGAATTTATTTTTAACTGCAGAGGCCAGCTGAGGTTGGGTTCTTGAGTATTTTCAAGGCTGAAACAAAGAAACTTTTAAGAAGTAAGGGAAAGAAGGGCTGTGGGGAGAAGACAAGAAAATGGACTTGAGGAGGATCAGTTCAGCCATTGTCTGATTGAACATTGGTACAGAGTTGATAGGTCAAATGGCCCATCTCTGCTCCCAAGTCTTTTGGTCTAATAATTCCATGGAGTCAGCAGTCACATGAAACAAAAAATAGGATGATTAGGAAGACCCAGCATGGCTTTCTAGAGGTGAAATTATGTTTAGCTAACTTGCTGGAGTTGAAGTCATTGAAGGTAATACTATTAATGTGTTTCTGGAATTCCAGAAGATGCTTGATATCGTGCCACAGAACAAACATATAGCTCATGGAGTAAAAGGGACAGTGACAATATGGATTCAAAACTGGCTGAGTGATAGGGAACAGAATGTAATGATAAATGGATATTTTTCAGGCTGAAGGAATACTTAGAATGGAGTTTCCCAGAGATCTAGAAAATATAACGTAAGGGATACAATTTTAAAAGTGATTCAGGAGCAGAAGAATTAAATATATGTGCACAGATCATTGAAGGTGGAGAGAGCAGTTAATAAAGCATATAGTATTATGTGATTTATTAATAAGGAGCACAAAAGCAGGGAGGTGATGCTGAACTTGCATAAGATACTTATTGGACCTCGGCTGGGGTGTGTTTACAGTTCTGGGCCCACTTTTAGAAGGATGTGACTGTATTGGAGACAGTGCAGGAGGGGTTTGTGAAAATGGTTGCAGGGATTAGAAACTTCAATAATGAGGAGAGATTGAAGAAATCGGGACTGTTTTCCTTGGAGAGAAGAAAGTAAAGAGGAGGTCTGGACAGAAATTTTCTGAAATCATGAATGGACTGGACAAATAGGGAGAAAGTGTTCTTGTAAAAGAGTGAAAGGGTACAGATTTAAAGTTTGCAAAAAAAAAGCAAATGCAAGGTAAAAAAAATCTTTTTACGCAACAAGTTGTTTGTGGCTGGAATGCACTGCTGAGAAATATGTTGGAGGCAGGTTCACTTGAGGTGTTCAAGATGTCATGAAGATGATTATTTAAATTAAATCAAGTTCCAAGTGAATGGAGAAAAGTGGATGTCATTAAATCATGATGCTGAAAGGAGAGGTTTTGATGGGCCTAATGGCCTCCTCCTGTGCTGTAAAAGGTCAATGATTCTGTAGCTGAGAATGTAAAATAGGAAATTTAGGTCAGTCTTGTGTGCAAATTTCTTAAGAATAGGTTTGACATATTACACTGAAATAACTGCACAGAGACTGGTATCCAGTCAACAGTACACTGGTTGTGATCAGCCAGCTCAGAGTCAGACCCCTGAACTGAGAAGATTATAAATCTCCTGTTTATATCTATCAGCCGGGGCTTCAGATTAGCTATGGTTAACAGCCCCAGTCAAGGATCTTTTAGTCAACCAGATCCACTGGGTTCCAATCACTACAATTTCCATTACCATGAGCATCAAATATAGTTTAGAAGTTCAGTCTAGCTGCCTGTACTCGGCTCTTGTCATTTACACAATGATAGTACTCAAAATTGGATTGGAATTTTTACTTTCTCCTCCTCAATATTACGTTGCTGAAGTATCTGTGAGGTACTAAATTACACAGCTCCGAGAAGTTGATAAACATGATCCAGTTGGAAAGGCTTGCTCATCATGTAGGAATTTTAAAAACATAACTAAATTTCTCTTAAGAAACTGGCGATTTCAATCACTTCATTTTAAAATAATAGGTATGTTGATGAATATAAATTAGACGGTATGGTGGCTCAGTGGTTAGCACTGCTACCTCACAGTGCCAGGGATCTGGGTTCATTTCCAGCTTTGGGCAACTGTCTGCATGGAGTTTGCATGTTCTCTCCGTGTCTGCATTGGGTTTCCTCTGGGTGCTCTTGTTTCCCCTTACATTCCTAAGGTGTGCAGGTTAGGTGAACTAGCAGTGCTAAACTGTCCATAGCGTTCAGGGATGTTAGGTTAGGTGCATTAGTCATGGGTAAATATAAGGTAGGGGAATGTGGCTGGGTGGGTTATTCTTCTGAGGGTTTGTGTGGACTTGTTGGGCTGAAGGGCCTGTTTCCACACTGTAGGAATTTTATACCTTCAAAAAACTATTAATAATGTCTTTTAATCCAATTTACAATATTTCTCCCATACATCCAGTTAATTTGCTGAATTTATTTTACCTTATCTGTTGGTGGCTGACATATTCATAATTACTTCTAACCTATATTTGATGCTCATGGTAATGGCAATTGTAGTGATTGGGACCCAGTGGATCTGGTTGACTAAAATTACTAGGTTATTTTGCATGGTTTTCTTGTATATCAGTAGGCAATGGTTTCCTAATGATGTGAAATCTCATTTTTTTAATTGTCTGTCCACACAATGTAGTGGACTGATTGATCTTAAATTATTCCCGTTATAGTACACACGTGAGGTAATACATTTTGGTAAAGTGAACATGGGCAGGGCTTTTGCAGTAAATTGTATGGTCCTGGGTAGTATTGTCAAACAGAGACTCGGGGTTCAGATACATAGTTGTTTGAAAATTGTATCACAGAGAGACAGGATCATTAAAAAGGTGTTTTGCATGCTTGCCTTCATTGTCAGACTACTGAGTATAGGAGTAAGATGTTATGTTGAAGTTGTACAGGATGTTGGTGAGGTCACTTTTGGAGCACTGTGTGCAGTTCTGGTCACTCTACTATTGGAAGGGTATTGTTGAATTGGAGAAAGCTCAGTAAAGATTTACCAGTTTGTTACTGGGAGTGGATGGTTTAAGTTGTAAGGAGAGGCTGGATAGGCTGGGATGTTTTCACTGGAGCATAGGAGGTTGAGAGGTGACCCCAAAGAAGTTTATGAATTCATGAGGGGTACAGATAAGGTGAATAGCAAAGGCCTTTTCCCTCGGGTGAAGGGGTTCAAAACTAAGGGCCATATTTTTAAGGTGCGAGGAGAAAAATTGAAAAAATACATTACAGGAAACTTTTTCTCACAGAGTGGTTCAAATATGGAATGAACTACCAGAGGAAGTGCTAGATACAGGTACAGTTACAACACTTAAAAGACATTTGGACAGGTACACAAACAGGAAAAGTTTAGAGGAATATGGGCCAAATGCAAGCAAGTGAAACTAGTTGAGAAATCTGGCTGGCATGGATGAGTTGGCCCAAAGGATCTGTTTCTGTGCTGTATGATTCTGACATAATGCTTTAAGCATAGAGCCGTGCTAGGCTTCTATGTTCGCACAGACAGAAATATCAACATAGGCCAGATACTCAACGGTCTAAAACAACTAATCAAGTTTATTTATTACGTGCAGCAGCTTAGATTAATGCTATGGCAAAAGACAACTGGAATTTAAAGCATCCTGCTGATCAGAGCTCACTCCAGCCTATCTTTAACAGCTGGGGCTCTTGAAATGAAACCAGTCTCCTGCAATTAAGCCAAGTTCTGGACAGTGGCATAGTAAAAGCTCAGAGTGCAGATGATCCCTTTGGAAACTGAATATCATTCAGCCTATCTCACTCAGTTATAGTACACATGTGAGGTATTACATTTTGGTAAACTGAACTTGGGCAGGGCTTTTGCAGTTAATGATATGGCCCTGGGTAGTATTGTCAAACAGAGAGACCTCAGGGTTCAGGTACATCGTTCTTTGAAAGTTGCATCACAGATAGACATGTACAATGCAAGGGTGAATTACCCACAAAGCTCTGGCTTAGATTGCCTCAGAATTCAACAAAAAAATACAGAACATAAGATAGTGTATCTTTAGTGTCCAATTTTCAACAGGGAGAACTATTTCATTTTAAAGGTATTGACAATCAAAATCCAATTGGATAACAGTTACTGACTTTAACACAAGGATTTTCATGTCTGTTGGTTATCCGGTCAAAACAGTTAAAAATAATTTGTTTATGGGATGCAGATCTCTTTTCTTTCCCATCCTACATTGCCCAGAATCAAGCACATCGCTGTGGGTTCTGGAGTCACATGTAAGCCAGGCCAGGTAAGGATGCAGCAGACTTATTTCCCTCCAGACCACTGGTGAATCAGACGTGTTTGTCCCGCAAATGACAGTAATTACATGGTTGCTATGAGGCTTTTTTAAAAAATTCCATGCTTTTACTGAATTCACATTTAATGTATACCAACCAGAATATGTCCCCAGAATGTTAGCCAGGGTTTTGGATTGCTATTTCAGTGATCTAACCATTACACTACTGCCTTCCCTAAGCTCCCTTGCAGCCTACTTCCTGCGAGGCAAAAAGAAATGCTGAAACATATTGAAAAATATCAATTATATTTTTCTTTCTACACAGATGCTGCCAGACTTGCTGAATTTCTCCAGCTCTATACAAACATAGAAACATAGAATATAGGAACCTGTAAAGACCATTCAGTCCTTTAAAATTATTTTAAAAAGCAAATGTAGTGTGCTGTTTTCCAGATGCAATTTGATTGGTCAAGCGACTTGTTGTTGACCAAAACATCATTTATTCAGTACTATAGTTAATATACAACAAAAGAAAGAGAACATAAAAGTAACTTAACTCTACTGGAAAAAATTACAGAATAATATTTATAGTAACTATTACTAATTAACAGTTCAAATATAGTAAACAAAACATAAATACACCTCTTGGCAAAAAAGGATACATTCAGAAAAATAGATTTGTCTCACAGGTAACCCAGCAGCAGAAAGAAACCCTTACTTCTAGCTGTAACAGAGAAAGGAAAAAGATAACTTCTACTTCTTCATAATCTAGCCACTTCTGCCCTGTTGAGACTCTAATAGCAATTGCTTAAAGCTAAATTAGAAACCTAAAAACAAACTGAGAGAGCTAGCCACACCCATCCAGACCGCTTACATTGTTTCATGATTTGGAGACGCCGGTGTTGGTCTGGGGTGTACAAAGTTAAAAATCACACAACACCAGGTTATAGTCCAACAGGTTTATTTGGAAGTATTAGCTTTCAGAGTGCTGCCCCTTCATTTGCACTCCACAACCACCTGATGAAGGAGCAGCGCTCTGAAAGCTAGTGCTTCCAAATAAACCTGTTGGACTATAACCTGGTGTTGTGTGATTTTTAACTCTGTATTGTTCCAACTTTTAAAAAAACCTCCAAGACCTCCCAAGCTGTTTACTGGCTTTTTCAAATATATCTCTGTCTTAAAACCTCTCTTTGTAAAAAAACAAAACAAAGTAACCTCTTAAAACCACAACATCGTCACAATATGTTATGGGTGCTTAGCATGCCAGCTCACACAGATATACCAGTCTTTGGTATTTTGTTGTGCCGTTTGATTTCAAATGTTTCTGAAAGCAACTTAAGTGAAAGCATCAAATGTCTTAGTATGATTTTGGGATACAGTCTAAGGTGTGTGTGTGTGTGTGTGTGTGTGTGTGTGTGTGTGTGTGTGTGTGTGTGTGTGTGTGTGTGTGTGTGTGTGTGTGATGCAGAGTGGGCTGGTTACAGGTCATTCTGAAATAATGTGCATTTTGTTAACACAAATTCACTGCAACGCAATTCACAAATTGGGACAATGTTTCTAAAGCATGAATTGTTAAAACGTGTGTTGGCTGTAACATGATTACTTTACCAACACTTAAAATGCTGTTTCTGCAGGGCAATTTTTTCTATAACACAGGGTTGCACAAGAACACAACCATCACATTATAGAAGAACTACCTATACTATTCTTTAGACTTTCAGACTGGTAGGCAGATTTACACCTTTTCAGTCCCAAATGTTCAATCAAAGCAGATATGATGTTAGCATACACTAGCCAAAAGGATTCTTACTGCAGTGAAGCTATGTTCAGGATTTCCCATGGTCCTGGCCTCAGACTAGAAAGTTAGGGTTGAGTCCATGTCCACCAGTTCTGAACATCCACTGCACCATTTTGTGTGATTTGGGCAATTACTTGTCAGCTGTGTGAGAAGAGCTGTAGTCCAGCTTTGACAAAGGGTCACTTAGACTCGAAACATCAGCTCTTTTCTCTCCTTCCAAATGCTGCCAGACCTGCTGAGATTTTCCAGCATTTTCTCTTTTGGTAAGCAAGTCTTGTTTGCCAGGGCCAACCAGGGGGTATGGAGTCAGCAAAGGAGACAGGAATGGGGTAAACAAGAGTCCGGGAGTGGGGCAGCAAATACAGGTGGCACTTTCAAACAGGTAGAGCACTCCAGGGGACATGAGATGTCCAATCAGAAAGGACAGTCTCCCTCCCCAAGCCTGCACGTGGTTATAACTGATGGCTTTGCCATGGAGTATGGGCACCCATTGCAGCAAAAGCAGCAAGACTTGAAGAACATTCAGGTTTTGGACTGATAAGTGGCAAGTAACATTCAACAATAAAAATCTCCAACAACAGAGAATCTAACTATCTCCACTCAGTATTCAATGGCATTACTTTCTCTAAATCCTCCACTATCAACATTCTGGGAGCCTTAACATTGATTAGAAACTGTGCTGGACTTGCTATATAAATATTGTGACTACAAGAGCAGGTCAGAGGCTAGGAACTCCTATGATTCCTGAATCCTGAAATCTTGTTTACAACTGACAAGACATTGGAGTGCAGTAGAATACTGTCCACTTGCCTGGATGAACATGGCTCCAACAATATGTACAAAGCTCAACACTGTCGAAGTCAATGCAGCCAACTTGATTGGCACCCCATCAAACACTTTTAATATTCATGCCCTCCACCACTGACACACAGTAGCAGCAGTGTGTACCTTTTACAAAATTCACTGCAACAGCTTACCTTCTAAACCCATGTGGCTTCTACCACCTAGGAGGAAAAGAGTAGCAAATAGATGGGGCATGCCATTATTTGCATGTTCCTCTGCAAGGGCCACGCATCATCTGGAATTTGCATTACCTCACTGCTTCTTCATGGTAACCGGGTGAAAATCCTAGTACTTCTTACCTTCCTGCAATCCGCATGGATTGTAATGGGTCAGGAATGCATTCACCGCCTCGAGGGAAGTTAGAAATCAACAATGAATGCTGGCTTCGTCAGTGATGCTTACATTCCATAATTCTAAAAAAAATCAACAAGCCAGCTTATTTTAACATCTGATTCAAAAAGCACTCCCTCACTACTGCACTTGATTCCCAGCCTTGATTTTTGAGCTGAAGTTTTGGAGTGGGACATGAACAAGGACCCTAATGACTCAGAGTGAAAAGTGCTTTCAACTGAACCATGGATGACATTGAACTAATATCTGATTACAAATGCCCTCCTACACATTTTAACAGGCAGTTTCCTGTCAAATTTGCTGTATTTATTCTACCTAATTAATTATTTATTATTCTTTTTATCATCCTACAGAGTGCTAGGGACAGCAGGATTATCAATATAACCTTGCTGCGATTAACCTTTGGATTAATTCTTTGCAAGGTATTTTCATTACTTATCTCAAAAACAAACTTAAATGTGTATTCACAAAGATTACCATGGTAAAAATTATTAACTCTTTATTATTATTAAATGTAATCAGTTGCTTTTGTGGCATGATTCCTGATGATATTTTAGAATTTAGTTGTTTTCTGATCACTCCTTTCTGGTTGAAGAGCAGAATTGGGAATAAAGTCAATCTAAAATTAGATGTAATTACTACCTGTGTCTTTATCAGTCCTATATTCTGAGGGTCTTACCATAAGGTAGCACTCCAGTGTGAACAGGATCTTGGAGAAGTAATAAATCAGTCCAACTGAGTCATCATTGTCCAAGACATCTGAACCGCTGAACTGTTCTGGATCCCACAGAGAGTGTGAAATCACTTGACCCCTGGCATTAACCTTTGCTGAATGAATAGACACTGCTTTCCACATCATGGAACAAAGGCCGAATAGTATTGATTAAACACCACATTCACTTGATATTAAACACTGGCTGAACTCACGCCTTGGTTTTTCACTTCCAGGGGAGAAAGCTGAGTCTCAGGAGAATGCATGTTTGTAATTCAGAGCAATGTTTTCTTGCAAAGTTTTTTCTCTACAAATCAATAACTGACTGCCATGATCGGCTATAAGTATGTATTGTTGATTTTGACCTGTGTACTCTATCACCTGAGGTGAGGGGTCACAGTATGTTAATAATGCTGTCATGGTAGTTCCAGGCATAAATTGTTTTACTGACCTTAATGCAACCCTTCAAGCACTGTGTAAAATCCCATCAGATTTGCTATGCACACTTAAAAACTCACAGGACCTTTGACCTGATTTCAAGAAGGTGTGAGGGTTTGTCAACTGTTTAGGAATGGACCATAATTCTTAAGCTTGTTAGAAGTACACTGCAATTTACAAATTTCTCTGCTAAATTCACTCATGCACTGTTGCAACATCATGTTCAATGCCTGACAAGTGTGTACATAACCTCAGCCTTGTTCTAAGCCTGGTGTGGAGTTTTATGATTACATGTGCAGGGTGAAGTGGAATCTGATACCACATCAGCTCACATCACACGATTCAATTCCAGAAGCCTATCATCTAATAACCAATAGTGTAAAAATATGTTCTTTGTGATAAAAATGTGGCATTTTGCACCCACATGATCTCCAATTGGATATATTATATAGAATAAGAGGTTTCAGTGGGCTTTGAGGACTTAACATGTTATTTGTTTGGTATGATAGTGAAGCTGTATGAGCTCAGATCATTCTTATGACCCAATCTAAATTTCTCTGAGTATTAACTCCATTGCAGCAAACTGACTGTACAACAATTGTTAAATTACCATGCAATTTAACTATTAAATATAGAATATTAAACCGATAAGATTCTGAAGATACTTGTTTCTTTTACCACTTGAACACAAGGAAATGCTCTCAATTATGCCCAGGCTATCAGGACTTAAAGAAATTCCCAGTTCTGATTGGCAGTTTGATTTTAACACAATGGTTGGATTGAGTTTACGTCTCAGGATACAGTGTAGCGTTCAGTCTCCTGCCTGGGTTAAAATATTATTCTTTGGAAGTGCTTTTGTTCATTTTG
The DNA here is from genome assembly GCF_020745735.1 of Hemiscyllium ocellatum. Classification (NCBI taxonomy): domain Eukaryota; kingdom Metazoa; phylum Chordata; class Chondrichthyes; order Orectolobiformes; family Hemiscylliidae; genus Hemiscyllium; species Hemiscyllium ocellatum. The sequence continues at coordinate 52,790,725 of NC_083402.1, forward strand.
GGAACAATCCACAACTTAAAGTTACAGAGCTGAATTCACAGGGACAGGATAGAGAAAGCATAACAGAATTTCCAAGATAAAATACTCCACAAACTAATAAATTAGGGCACTTAATTACATGTAAAAAACATAGGAAAGTATCATCCTAAGGATAGCGTTTCACTTCATCAGCAACATATAGAAAGAAAACCACTCTGATATCAGATTTTAAACACTCAAGATATCCAAAGAACCTCATAGCCATATAGTCACTTTCGTGTATCTGTTGTTTGTATAGGTAAAAGTTGGGGCGGCATGGCGGCTCAGTGATTAGCACTGCTGCCTCTAGGGTCCAGGTTTGATTCCAGCCTCGGGTGACTGTCTGTGTGGAGTTTGTCCATTCTCCCCGTGTCTGCGTGGGTTTTCTCCAGGTGGTCCGGTTTCCTCCCACAGTCTAAAGACGTGCAGGTCAGGTGAATTGGCCATGCTAACTTGCCCATAGTGTTAGGTGCATTAGTCAGAGGGAAATGGGTCTTGGTGGGTTACTCTTTGGAGGGTAGGTGTGGACTGGTTTCCACACTGTAGGGAATCTAATCTTCTTTGTAGAGGTAAATGTGGCAGATAAGTAGTTTTTAGAGTGCTGGTTGAGGGAATGCTACTCAGCTCACTGTATACTACTGTAGTATCTTACAATTCTCACTGAATTACTTGTTGATGCCTTATCCAAAACACTGAACTAAACTATTTGCTTAATCCTTGGGTTATAGGTTGAATTTTCAATGTTCTAACTCAAATATAAGAGTGCTTTCAACTTGGCATAGCTGACACTGAAGAAGTGATGACATCTGAGTACATTTACAAACATTTATTACAGAATCAATGGAGTTTGATATTAATCAGAATTTTGCTATTCTAATTCTAAATAGAAAATTTGAATATTATTGTTCATATATATCTTTACTGAAGCTAATTTTTGAACGTAATGGATTTTTATAAAGAGCTAAGTGAGCTGTATTAATTGCTTAGTTTCAGATGGTTTCATTTGTCTAGTCCACCGAGGCAAAGGAAAAATATTTTTCAGTCCAGTCCTGGTAGGCCTATCTGTGTCCGTAACTTTACACTCAGTGTTCGTTTCAAGTTGTGCCTATTACTGTGTCATTGATGATATTCCTCATTTCAGTGAAAGTTTTCTTTTAGTCTCCTATCCCACTACTGGCTGAGCTCATCTACTTGTGGGATGAAGGGCTGAAAGTCTTTATCAAATCTTATATTTTTGTCGAAACCCACATACTTTTACCATCTCCTCTCTGTAATACTAAATTCTATAGATATACTTCACGCATGTCTACTTTTTCTAGGTACTCCTTTGCCTTATCTCAAATTCACGAATTCTGGCTCAATTGTTTAAGTATTAAATGCCAACTAAATGCTTCCTTCATTTTTGTTATATCTGAAAGGAAACATCTGTAACATTTTGCTCCTGAAATTCTGATGTATTTTGATGCTCCACATGAAATGACACTAATCTAAAATCGATGTCACGGCTGGAAACAGCAACTTGAATAACAACCTTGGTAAATGCCTGCTCACACAGTGGAATCTGGTCTTTCATGAAATAATTGTATTCCCAAAGAGGCAGAAACACATATTAGAAAAATCACTGCATTTATTGTTAGTGAGAAGACAGAAGTGTATTTTATGATAATTTGCATATTATAAAAAAAATCTTGATGTAAGAACAATCCTGCCTAATGGATGTAAACAGTTTGCTGGTTATCAAGTTTCAAGTAAACATAATCAAATCTTAAGACTTCTTCAGTTATGCATAATCTATTCTAGTGTTTTGAAGAGGTAATTTGATGCAAAGAATATTATGAACATTAATATTTACATTAACCAAACCATTTCAGTTGACAGTGTTATAGTTTTAAGCACACGACTAGGAATACATTACTCTAAATAATATGATCTACTTAATTAAAAGAAGATTTGTAAATCTTATCCTAATTCTTCTGCCAGCATCTTTGACTGTCATATATTGACAGAGACAAGTTGATTGTGTGGTTCAAGATATTTTATACCAGATCACACCCATTCTGGTGTCGTTTACACTGAAGTCACAAGTATAAGTAATTACTTAATAAGAAAAAATGAATTACATGTGATTGCCAATTGATTATAAAGTAAAGTAAATTATGTACATTAATATACAGCTATGATTGCTATTTCAGGGGCATTTATTTTCTGAACTATTAAGATTCAAAATTCTTACAAATATTTGTTAGTGATGATAATGAGTATAAAAAAGCACAACAAAAAGTTCTATTAAAATTAGCTGGATACAAGTTTAAAGTTGTAAAGTTAAATCATAATGTAATTGATTTTATTTTAGCTTGGCTTTAAATGTACTAAAGTAATTCATTTTATCATATGAACAATTCTGAAGATTTTAAAGAAACTCAATTCATGTGAGTATATAGGCTACACAGAACTGTGGATAATATTAATAAAATAATGTCTAACACATCTGTACATTATCCCACTGCTGTTTTAATGGAAGTTACACTGCCTGCTTATATAACCAATATGGTTCTAGCTGAAAATACATTTTAGTCAGCTACTCCATGTAAAAGATGGTTTTGCTGGGGTGTATCAGCTTCTGTGCAGCATGTCAATGAATCTGTCTTCTTTCTTTACTGATGCTGATGAATGTTGTGCTTTTAACTCAATTATAATGTCTGCTTTCAAAAGTACACAGAACAGCATATGATGTATAACAAAAATTCAGTTTGCATGATGGATACATGCATATCTTTGCAAAATACTTTCTGTTATTATTAAATATACAACCAGACGAATAAAGAAGAGTGAATGTTTTGAAATATTGGCTTAGAAATTAGTTAAAGCCATGAATTGATGTATATTCCCAAAGTTGTGCATGCTGAAAATACATAGAGACAGACTAGTATTCTGAATCTTATAGTTAGTACAGACAAGCTGCAATGTGTTGGTAACTCTTTAGGAATACATGAATTTCAGGAAAGACTACATTCCACAATATGAGCCAATAGCGCTGGCTATTCAAATTGCTACTTTCATCATTGACATGGATTTCAGTTTGCTGACATTTTACATGAAAAAGCACAGTAACAAATGTCGCAAATTTGTTTTTCAGACATTTAAAAAAATCAAGGAAGCAAACTAGCAATCCTGGTTTGTGTAATTTCTCTTTGTATTTGGTTTTGAGAAATCATTCTCGTAGATATGCACTGCACTCCTTCAAAGGTCAATATCTCCTCCATTAGTGTGGTATCTTGAACTGCTCACAGTACATCAGTGTGGTTTTACAAGGACTTTGTACTGTTGAAGCATGACTTCTACCTTTTGGATGTAACTTTGCTCGCTGAGCTGAAAGATTCATTTCCAGACGTTTCATTGCCTTACTAGGTAACATCTTCAGTGGACCTCATGTGAAGCAATGCTGACAATTCCTGCTTTCTATTTATATGTTTGGGTTTCTTTGGGTTGATGATGTCATATCCTGTGGTGATGTTATTTCCTGTGGTGAAGTCACTTCCTGTTCCTTTTCTCAGGGGGTGGTAGATGGGGTCTAACTTGATGTTTTTGTTGATAGAGTTCCGGTTGGAATGCCATGCTTCTAGGAATTCTCATGTGTGTCTTTGTTTGGCTTGTTCAAGGATGTCTCAGTCGAAGTGGTGTCCTTCCTCATCCATATGTGAGGATACTAGTGAGTGAAGGTCATGTCTTTTTGTGGCTAGTTTTGTGGCCAGAGGTCCACTGAAGATGTTACCTAGTAAGATAATGAAACGTCTGGAAATGAATCTTTCAGCTCAGCAAGCAAACTACATCCAAAACCTCAACTTGAGCTACAAATCTTCTCAAAACTCGCTATGACTTCTACCTCCTGAAATTCTATTCCTCAGGATTTGAAGGTTAGAATCCCATTAGCATTTTAATTTTTCCTGCACCAGTTCACATTTTATTAATATTTGTATCTGGATCCCCAAACCTCCTTGTTTCTTTTTTTATTGTTTAGAACAATGGTTTTCAACTGGTTATAGTATGATAGAATCTCTCATGTGGAAGCAGGCCATTCATTCCATCAAGTCCATACTGAGCTTCTGAAAGGCATTCCACCCAGTTCCACCCTCCTACTCTACCCCTGTAATCTTACATTTCCCATGACTAATCCGCATAGCCTGAACATCCACAGACCCTATGCGGCAGTTTAGCATGGCCTATCCACCAAACCTGGTGACAAAGTGAGAAGTGTGCTGTGAAATCTTTGGGCAGCAGTGTTGCTTTACCTAAACATTGTAGTCATGCTCATTCTTCCAATCTCCTCTGGATTCTTGGTGTCTATTATTGAGGGCAGTATCTGCTCTCACATACCACCATACATGCACAGGAGAAGGGAAGCCGACTTGGACATATATCCTGTTTGAGTATGCAAGGACCAAACATTTGGTTTGAGCACACGCAATGATCATATCTCATATTTCCAGTAAGCAAGTACCCTGTTACCACCATGCATTGTTTGGAAACAGAAATGCTTCCACTCCCTTAATGTTCAAATCATTTGTGATACTGAGGCCAAACTTTGGAGGCCTGCACCCAATATCCTAGGACCTTTATATGCTGGAGAACTCACAGAGGCCAACTTCCTTCTGAAGACAAATATGGCTGTTGGACGACAAAAGGTAACCCCTCCAAACATGGCTTATGACAACCTTAAAAGAACCCTTCAGATTGATACCGAATGAAAATACAAGCTGCCTACGCTTCCAGCAGGGCTACAATGGAATAGATCACAGAGGTTCTGGAGATGAGGTTTCAAAGCCTGACTGCTCCAGTGGGGCAGTGTAGTACATCCCACAGTCAGCCCTGCACCAATGTGCCACATTGTACCCATCACAACTGCTGCTAACCAAAGATAATGGCTTGGGTACAATAAAATGAGAGATTGACACCAATCCTCTGAGAATGAAGATAAGGCAAAGAATGATGATATTAATGAGGAAGGCCATCCGAGACAGCAGGACGAAGCAATGCACTGCAGAGCCCAGAAGGCCAAAGACATAACAACAATCCATTTCCAAGATGACTGAGCTGGGTTTAAACTTTGACTTGCAAATCTGCTGGTCATCTGATAAGTAGTCCCTGTTTATTGCAAAGTACATGTGGAGTTTGTTTTTTTTGCAATCCTTCATCTTTTGTATTGCTGAATAAATACTTCATCATTCAGGTTAATACATGAATAATACCTTCAGATGATTCCACAATATTTACACATAACCTACCATACATGACCATTGGGGAAAACATAGCAGTGAGACAGTGCATTAAAATCACATGGTGCTAACATAAGGTAGCTCTCACCAGTTAGGTTATGACATCTAAATAATGTCTAGAATTTCATGATAGCCACCAGATGAGTGTGAGGTGGCAGAAAGGCTGTTGCCATTGTTGAGTGCAGAAGATCACTGCCCTATCAGCAGCTCTGTTAGTGACCCTTTGAACACTGACCAATGCTCCTATCTCTGTCCAGCTAATTATGGTCTTGTGATGTGCCTCTTTCTCTCCACCACCTCATCCAGCAGAACCTCAGGATCTTTGTTCATATGGTGGGAAGTTTGCTGACTTCTTGGACACCACATTTTGAGACTTCAGAGGTGAATAGCACTGTTTGGGAAGTTGTTCATGGTTTGGAACATTTGGAGTGGTTTGAGGCTGGGGATTAAATATGGCACCGGAAGTAGGAAACTGGAAGCTCCAGCACTTCTGTCTCATTTTCCACAAGAATGCATCCAGAATCTCACTTGTGTAACTAATAAGGTGAAAAACAAAAGATAGCCTGAGGAAGCTTACCCAAAGCCTATTGTACAATTGATGCCATGAAACTCATTCACCACCACACTTTAACAACAAATGGGAATATTATGTAAATCCATGATATAAATCCAGGTTTTCATTACTATATAGTCGTGTTCTGTAACATTCCACTGTCTGGTCAGAGTAATTTTGAAATGCCTGATTTCCTCATCCTTGATGATTTGTTGTTTCACTTTATGATCTATTGCTGCCTTCACCTTTATCTGAGACATTAATGCATATTGCCATCTTCCAGTGATCATTAGGCAGGCTGTTTGCTACTCTCATGTTAAACTAACATTGAACAACTCTGTAAATTATGTCTTGTTGCTGTAAAAGAAATACTGAATTAAATTTGCACAAGAAGCCAGGCTTCATCCGTTCCTTCCTCTACACAGTGCCAGGACCTTTTCAGTGAGATTGCTATATTATTTGTAAAGAGCTAGGAATGACTTGTTACATGAATAGTTATCACGGGTGCCATGTTCACTGTAACACTGCAGTCAGAGACCCAGTAACATCCATTTATCAATAGACCCTTGGAAAACAGCAACAGATATGCTTAATGAAACTACAGCATTCTGAGTCTCTAATATGTTTGTTTTCAACTCGAAGGCAGTGGTTGTCTAAGAGTGAAATGCCCAAACATTTTTAACAAATTTAATGTTGAACTAGAATGAAAAAAATCTGAAATAGTGACAGAAAGAGAGAACTCTGATTAAGTCAGGCAAAAATGAAATCATCGTCATCATCATAGCAACAAATGCACAGTCATAGCTTTAAAGGAATTGGGAGCTGATGATGTTGTAGATATATTAAAAAAAAGTTTAAGTACAAACTGATAATCAGCTGCTTTCAAAAATGCACCAGTGAGAAAGAAAACAATAAGCTCCATCCTTTTATGGACTGGAGAAAGAGCGTTTGTTCTGTTTAATGGCTATCAGGTGAGGAAAAAAAGAAATATGAAAATCCGAATAAAATGTTTGAAAATTTCAGCACACAACTCCAAATTCATGTTATCAGGTCTATAAATGTAATTTCAAAGAGCCAAGTGAGCCTATTAACAATTTCATAAAAGGATTGAAAAACATAGTTAGAAACTGTGCATTTAAGGATGAATGGCTGCTAGATTAGCTCATTTGGGGCTCTTAACATGAAATTGTCTTAAAGTAGAAGAAAGTATAAGACAACCCTGTCATGCAAGATACCTCCTTCAAGTGACGAGGAAGAAGTAAGACAACAACTCATCAATACTCAGGTTAAAAGATCTAAATCCTTTCTTGAGCTATTAAAAGCGCAAACTGTAGATGTGTAGGATCCAATCAAGAAAATCTGGAACCTAGCAAAAGTTGTTGAGAAGAATTGAAACACCATGGTAATACATTATTCAAAATGAAACTTGCAAGTATATGAGAACGATCTGAGTCCCTATCTGACACACACCTCAGCTGGCAAAGCAGAAAAGATCAGCAATGACACAAGCAAAAGCACTAACCAGTGAAATATCACCAACAGCATCATTAACAAGGGATATAACAACAATAACGTCACCAACAAATGACTGTTGGCTGTGCTTTGGACACTTTGACTCATTTATGTATTAAAAACACTTTCCCCAAGTGTTCTTATTGGGGAGGTAGACAAAGAGATACAGTGTTTGGTTTGCAGTTCTATTCCAATGATTTAAATAAAATATTCCTTATTGAAAGCACCATGTGAGCATTTCCCAAATTTCCACAATATTTACTCTTTATCTAGTTCTGTTTAGAGAAAGCATATTACTTGCAACAATCCATTTGTTGGAACAGGGCCATTAGAATCTCCTTCCTTTCAGATATAGAGCTGGCTGTCTTCCACAAGGGTGGCTGTCACAAGTCAGGACGGATCTTATCCTCAATCTTCTTGGGTTGCTGCACGAGTCTTGCGGCGAGTTCTCGCTGAGGAGTTGGCTTCCAGTTATGTGTTTTTGTCCCCTTCATCCCAACATTCCTGAATGTTCTGTGGGCTTTGCCCAATGGGATCAGCAGTAGGTTTCAAATAATTCATTGGAATCATGCTAATACCTTTCTCTGTTGCCATACTGGGAGGCTGTAGAGTGCTCAGTCTCAGGCACTGGATGGCAAGCAAAGTGCCAGAAAGTTTGATTGATACTTTCCCAATACACAACACTTGGGCTGGTTGTAACTGAACCTTTGGGACTTCTTTCATCTTGGTTTCCACTGTTCTCTGCAGCTGATAGCTGCAGGCTGCTGTCCAATTTAGTTTGGCCATTTTTCTGCCAGGTCGGATTTCCCTGGTGTAGGTCAATTTAGAATGTCCAAAACTTGAGCTTGTGGTCATTTGACCACATGACACATTAGCAACCTAAAAGCTGGATTCCTAAAATGTCAAGGACAAAGAGCACATCATGTTTTCTGCAGCCTATCTACCTTCATTGATAATGAATGCCAAATCTATGAGATGGAGTCACAATTTCTTATCACCTAAGCTGTGCAGTGGATAATCTTCTTTAATTTGAAATAAATAAAGTCAACAATTGAAACATTTATACTGATTTAGTGCCATGATGTTTTTTTTTAAAGAAAGATAGCTATTATATTTTTCCAAAATGTAGGAACAAAAGGTAATGTGAGTAATTATTGCAGGGTACAATATTCACAGTTGTACTGCAGTCATGCACCCATAACAATGAGTTATATTTTATGGTTCTTTGAAAACATGTTTTCTGCCAATGGAGGGTGCACATAAAATAGATCTCCAACTTACTATCTACCTCCAGCCTATATCACATTAGCCGACCTGCCCTCTGGCTTACTGAGGCCATTAAGGACTTCTTAATGGACTTCTACCCGCATAAGAATATGGTCAGCAGAGAAAAGTGGCTGCATGTGGGAAGACATTCGTTACCAAAATTAGTGAAAGGGCAGAGAATAAGTGGGGTGTCCATTCATTGGGGTGTGTGTGCCCTGTGTACAACTGACCTCCAAACTCTATGCATCACATGTGTCTTTTGCTCACCCCTGATCCTGAGGGTGCCCAATCCCTCTTTGCTAAAGCTGCCCAAGCCCTATCTGCCTACAGTCCAAATGCAACCCCCTAAGGGGTTTTGGCACTACTGAGACTGCAAGGACAGACTGGCTGGCAAATCTTGCTCTCCGTTTGTTAAATCCACCAGAATATCACTGCTGCCTGCTTCTTTCAAGGTGATGATTTTTCAACTGAATTTTCTACGTATTTGGAAAGGCAGGGGGATGCAAGCAATACGCCTCCTTATAAAATTTACCCCAATATGTCAGTCCATCAGTCTACCAGCTGAATATAGAACAGCAAGAAATATCCTTGATAAAGAACTTGCTTTTTCAAATTTAAAACATGAACATCTTCATTCTTTTTTTTTCACTTCTTTTCCTTCCTCCTGCTCTACCTTTTTTTGAAAAGAGGTTGAGATCATAGAGTATGATGACTGAAATATCAAATCCATGGATTGCTATTCTGTGATACAGTTCATCAGTTCACTAGCACTTGGCACTGCTGCACTGGTCATTAATTATGAAAGATGAAATGAACCAATGCACAATTTTGCTGAAATGACTGAACTATGGTAAACTTTCATGGCCTACTGCGTCATTTCTTAATTAACATTTGTCACATTAATATCTTACAGATATTGCTGCCAAAACCAAGTTTACAGTTTCAGAAACAATCATTGGCCAACAAAGCAAAATTATTTTTAAAAATTCATAAAATCAAAATGGTCTGATTAATTACTCACTGTATCTCTTGTGATCTCTCAAATATAATCCAGTTCTCCTCTACAAGTCTTATCTCAGGCACTTAGCATGTTGAAATCTGTCTGAAATAACATGAAGTTCAATCTGATTTCACTCACGTAAGGATGTTACTCACAAAATTTAATCTACTGAGTCAATCAACTAATTAGGTGCTTCGCATTCTTTAAATCATTTTTGCCAGCTCGTGAAATCATAAACCTGATTGTGAACACCACATTGTATTTGTGAAAACAGATAAGAGGAGCAACATATAAGAGCTACAATGTTAATTTGACACACCTCAAAATAACATTGTACCAGATTTGAAGATGTCTTAGTTATCAAAAGCTTGTAAATATGATGACTTGCTATTTGGATAGCAATGCGTTCAAGTATTTCCTGAATAATTCAGAATAAATCACTATATGTTAGCTGATGGAATTAAAACACAACATATTACACTTGTATGACGATACAGTGACTAACTGGATTTTCTTGGGCTACAGAATTACTCATTAAAATGTATTAATTTCCATTGAAAACATTATAACCATTATAAATAGAAGATGCTCGTTCTAGCAATGCAACAAACATGACAAATACTTGTACTGGTGAGGTGGTCTATAATACCATCCAGCCTTACCAATCTTGAGTTATGCAACAAATATTTATCTGATAATGAATGGACCACCATTGTACATCTGTAAGTGTGTCAAACACACTTATTATCAGTAAACATCAGGCTATTCCTCATGCAATTCCCCTGCAATAATTATTGCCTTCTAAACTGATGTCATCTACTATTAAACACCATGAAATTAAAGGGAATAAATACATCAGAGTAAACTATGATAAAGTGTCACACCTAGCATGTATTTTTTGCTGACCTTTAAGTTGTATACTACAGCATATTTTTAAGTGTGAAGACATGCTCAGATTAATCTCAGAGGAACACAAATTGGCTGTTCAGTCCATCAAGTGGTGCTCCCCTATTCAATTAGATCATGGTTGATCTTTCTTTTCATTTTTCCTTTTCCTGCACTATTTCCATATTCTTTGATTCACTTCCAAAATAAAATCCATTTCAGTCTCGACCATGATCAATGATTGCAGCTGCTGGGATAGAAAATTCCAAATGTTCACAACACTTTAGTGCACTACATTACGTTGACTTCAAGCATGCAAACATTCACTACTAAAGTCCATTTCAGTCCATTTTTTCCTGCCTTCATCTTCCTTCATCAAAGTCATGTTTAATGCATCAGAAATTATGTTTTCTCATCCTGCCATGTGCATTAGTTTCAAATTGAATGGTTGCAATAAAAAGTTCCATCTAAACAGTCTTGTATTTTCCCAAAAACCTTAAAGGGTTATGACCAATTGTCTCAGACTCATTATTGGCAATATAAATGTTGAAATATTGCAACACCAACACTAAACTCTAGATCTCTGCTCAATTGTGGAATATTTCTGTTGATGATTATTCAATGTTCCAGAAAGATTTCTATCTTCTCATTGTCTTCTTGCAAGTGTGCAGCAGTGACACATCACTCGCATCAATAACCAGTTTGAATGGCTTTGCATAATTGGCACTAACACAAGGACAGTGGTTCACACAGCTTTCAGATTATCAAATGCCTTCTGACATTCCTCCGTCCACTGAAAATTTTCTGCATTTCTTTGACAAGTCAGTCAGTGGAACAAACACACTGCTGTAATTTGGTACAAGCGTCCAGGAATTGTAGTATTTCCCTCTTCACCAATGGTATGGGAAACTGCCCAATAACCTTTGTTTTTACATCCCATGTTGCCATTTGTCCATGTCCGATAACATGGCCTATGAACTTGACTTGGTTTTTTGCAAACTCATTCTTAGCCAGATTTATCATTGAGCCTGCCTCCCGAAGTTGATCAGACAATTCTGATAGATGTTCCAAATGTTCCTTCCATGTGTGACTAAAATTTATCAGATCGTCGATATATACCACACAATTGAATAATCCCAAAATGACTGTATTAGATAGTCTTTGAAATGTGGCTGGTGTTTTTTTCATATCAAAAGGCATGATGTTAAACTGGTATAGTCCAATCAGTGTCACAGAAGCTGACATTTCCTGTGCTCTTTTGGATAAAGGTAGCTGCCAGTATCCTCTAAGTAAGTCCAACTTAGAAATATAAGTTGCTTGTCGCAACTTCTCAATACAGTCTTCCAAACATGGAACAGAATATGAATCAGATCTTGTAACTGCATTGACTTTGCAATCATCCACACATAATTGGTGGATACCATCTGGGTTTTGGCACCATTAGTATGAGTGAGCTCCATTTGCTGCAACTCACTTTGATTATATTATCTTTCAGCATGCATTCAATCTCTTTTTGAACTTGTGCCAACTTTCGAGGGTCAAGTATGTAAGGGTGTTGCTTAATTAGAATAGCATTTCTTGTATCTCCATCAGGCATAATTAAATTAGTACTTCTCAGCATATTCCCACATTTCTCACCATATGATTGTAATAACTCTGAGGTAATTCCGATTACCTACATTTGGAAGGTAACTCAATAATTTATCCCAATTTTTGAGAACTTCCTCACTGTCCAATTTAATCTGAGGAATGTCCAATTCAGAATCATTTGAACTTGGTTCTTCACACTGTGTTGTAACCAGCCTCCTTTTGCTTTCTTTTCCTATCAAAATACGTTTAAAACAAATTCACATGACACACTCTGTGAGATTTCTTTCTTTCTGCCGTTTCTATCAAAAAAAATCACCTGAATCAATTTCCTTTCAGTTTGGTAAAGCTCACTAAACCTTGTCTTTAAAAGTTCATCTACCACTGGAAGTAACATTAACACTTTAACTCCATTAGCAAAACTACAAATTTTTGATTTCTTGTCTGTTTCCCATTTCATCACATCTGTGTTACTTTCAAATGCTGTCTGGCCAACTCAAGTGCTCTACTTTATCTTTCCCTACAATTTGACACAGTACAAATCTGTGGTGTCTGAACACTGACTAATCAATTTTGCCTTAATTAATTTCAATAGTCCTCTCACTTCATGCCCAAAAATTAATTCAAATGTGCTGAATTCTGTTGATTCATTAGATATATTCCAAATGGCAAGAAGTACAAATGGAATTCCTTTATTTCAATCATCTGGATAAACTTGACTGTAAGCCATTAACATGTCTTTAAAGTTTGACGCTTCCATTCTAATGCTCCCTGGTATTCTGGATCATAAGAAGTGAATTTAAATTGTTTCATTCTAAAGTCACAATGCTAAAGTTACCTTCCAAAGGAAAATCGAAATTACCTCAGAGTTATTACAATTATATGGAGCGAAATGTGGGAATATGCTGAGAAATACTAATTTAATTGTATGTGTATGTTTCTTTGAATAATTTTAAGGTAAGATTTGACTCTTGATCTGATCGTATTTCTTCGGTAATCCATATCCAGTAAAAAGATTGAGTAACTCTTCTGAGAATCCTTTTAGCCATGATACTGCATAATGGAATGTCCTCTAGAAATCCAGTTGACACATCCATTATGGTCAACAATGCTGATTCCTACTTTTTGTCTTGGGTAGGGGTCCTACAAAATCAGTTAAGACTCTTGTGAAAGATTCCTCAAATACAAGAATGGAAATTAAGTGTGCTGGTTTTATCACTGTCTGAGGTTTTCTAATTACCTGACATGTAAATTTCAACCACATCCTTATGCAGCCCAGGCCAATAAAAATGCTTTTGTATTTTGGCTTGAGGTTTCCTTACTCCCAAATGACCTCCTGCTAGCAGTTCATGTCCTACCTGCAATGCCTCTTCTCTATAACATACCAGTAATGCAACTTGATGAACTTCTGCCCATTTCTCATCTGCCTTAATATGTGATGGTCTCTATTTCCTCATTAAGACTTCATTTTTTTAAGATATTAACATGTTGGGTTATACACAAATTCTTCTTCTGTGTATGTTTTTTGGTACAACTGCATTAGTTTTCTGTTGCAATTCAGCTAATTTCACTGAACTAAAAAATCCACTTCGTCCTCCAACCGTTCTTATTTTTTTTCAACTATTTGATCAAACATAGTCTGATAATTGAACTTCAAGTTCCTTATCTTTATTCTTTGATTTCTCTTCCTGTTTCCACCTGTGACTTTGTGACCCTGTTCCCATATAGAGAGGAAGAATCCCAGGATATACTTCCTGTTAAACCTCAGTTGCCTGATTTTTCACTAGTTTTCAATCAGTCCCCCCTGTGATCCAGCAAGGATAAACTGTATTCTTAACTGAGATTCTCCCTATTATTCCTACCAGCACTTTTCAGTAGACTCTTCAACACTTCATATAATAGAACACTGCTCTTTCACCATGAATTCCACATTTTACTAGCTTTCTGGCAATTCTCCTTCAAAATTACATATCTCCTAATCCTTCACTATCAAACGTTGACTTGCTCCCAGACCTCTTAAAATCTTAATTTCTTTACCTACTCCTTCTGACAAACATGAGTAAACCTTACCTACACAAGTAAATTCTTTAAAGTGATCTGGCTATTCTTCTCAAGAAACTTTCTCCCCTGACCAGATGTACAGTCTTCTGCAACTTTTTAACTTCCACTGTGCTTTCCTTCACCACTTCAATAAAACTCACTGCCTTATCCTGTTTTCCCACATCCGTCTTCACAGTGCTTTTTCTAAACCACCAACGTTGCGATTTCATGTAGGCCACTTTATTAACAGTGAAAATACCTGAGATTTTTAACTTCTCTTTCTCCCGTATCGGTTTCTTTTTACCCTCTAGTAAATTATCTCTACTCTCTTCAATGAGATCTCCTTTTCCCTTACCACCTGAGCATTTCTCTTTTTCCCAAATTTCTAACCGTCATGGATTGAAATTGGATTGGAAGCAAAATTTTGATTTAATAACCAACTCATAATATCTGCCATTTCCACTGCTAATCTTGCAGACTTCCATGAGTTCTCACTACTTCAGGATGTGAATTATTGAACTTCTCCAAAATAACCATCTCTCTAAAAGTGAATGTTTGATCGATTTTCAGTGCTCTTACCCACCTATCAAAATTACTTTGATCCTTTCAAATTCTATGTACGTATGACCAGAGCCACTTACCTCTTGACCTCATTACAGCCTTGGTTCAGACATGGACAAAACAGCTGAATTCTAGAGGTGAGTTGAGAGTGATACACTTGACATCAAGGCTGTATTGAATGAATGTGGCATCAAGGACCCCTGCCAAAATTGAAATAAATAGAAATACGGAGAAAATTCTCTGTTAGTTGGAGCCAGGCCTGGCAGATAGGAAGATGGTTGTGTTTGTTGGAAGTCAGTCATCTTAGTTCCGGGACATCTGTGCAGGTGTTACTCAGGGCAGCATTCTTGATCAAACCATTTTCAACTGCTTCATCCATGGCATTCTCTCCATCATATAGTCAGAAGTGGGGATTTTCTCCAAAGAATGCACAATGTGCAGCACCTTCCAAGCCCACATCCACTTTTATCCAGAAGGACAGGAATATTAGATACATAGGAATATCACCACCTTTAAGTTCGTCTCCAGTCCACTCGCCGTCCTGACATGGAAATACGTCGCAGTTCTTTCAGTGTCACTGGGTCAAAATCCTGGAATTCCAAACCTAATGGCCTTGTGGTTCTACCCACATCGTATGAGCTGTAACAGTCCAAGAAGGTAGTTCACCTTCTGAAGGATAAGTAGGGTTGGCAATAAATTCTAGACTAGCCAGCAACACACACATCCCATGAATACATTTTAAAAACTATGACCTTTACAAAAATAGTTGCCATGGCAAGCTTTTACATCTATTACTATTTTCTGGTTGCACTGAGAAGATAATGGGCCACCTATAATAGTTTGATACAACTGGGGAACTTGCTTCTGAAGGTAGTTGAAAGGCAAGTATATTGATGGGCCTGGAGTCACATGTAGGCCAGAGTAAGGAAAGAAAACTATAGGTTTAATTTTCTAAGATAATTAGTTAAGCGATTTCTTACTGCAATCTGTAATGATCATGTCATTTTCTTCTGCTGCTCTTTAAAATTTTTGGACTGAAATGACAAAGAACTGGGTTGAAACCTTAGCATTTATAGGGTTGGATACATTCCTTGAAAGGAAGGAATTGATATCTGATGTGAAACCTGCTTGCCCACCTGTCCAACAACATGGTAATGAGCTAGACACAATAGGTTGTTGACAAGTGAAGCTAATTTGTTTGTGGTCTTGGGACCAGTTATCAATGACAAAGGTCTTCTGCCTGCAAATGACAAGGGGATTGATTGTCAGGGAGCTGAAAATGCCTCCAACCTCATAATCCCACAACCCTGTACCGCCCGTTTCTACCTCCTGCTCAAAATCCACAAACCTGACTGCCCCGGCCGACCTATCATCTTAGCCTGCTCCTGCGCCACCAAACTCATCTCTACATACCTCAACACGGTCCTGTCCCCCTTAGTCCAAGAACTCCCCACCTACGCTCAGGATACCACCCACGCCCTCCACCTCCTCCGTGATTTCGCTTCCCCGGCCCCCAATGCCTTATCTTCACCATGGACATCCAGTCCCTATACACCTCCATCCCCCATCACGAAGGCCTCAATGCCCTCCGCTTCTTCCTTTCCTGCCGAAACAATCAGTACCCTTCCACTGACACTCTCCTTCAACTGACTGAACTGGTCCTCACTCTGAACAACTTCTCTTTCCAATCCTCCCACCTCCTCCAAACCAAAGGAATAGACATGGGCACCCGCATGAGCCACAGCTATGCCTGCCTCTTCGTCAGATATGTGGGACAGTCCATCCTCCGCAGCTCCACTGGCACCACACCACATCTTTTCCTCCGCTACATCGATGACTGTATCAGTGCTACCTTGTGCTCTCACAAGGAGGTTGAACAGTTCATCCACTTTACTAACACCTTCCACTCCGACCTCAAATTTACCTGCACCATCTTCGACTTCTCCCTCCCCTTCCTAGACCTCTCCATTTCTATCTCGGGCGACCAACTCAACATGGACATTTACTATAAACCAACCAACTCCCACACCTACTTAGATTACACCTCCTCCCACCCTGCCCCGTGTAAAAACGCCATCCCATATTCCCAACTCCTTCGCCTCTGCCGCACCTACTCCCAGACAGACCAATTCCAATACCAAACAACCCAGATATCCTCCTTCTTCAAAGACTGCAATTTCCCCTCAGACGTGATTGACGATGCTTTCCACTGCATCTCCTCCACTTCCCGCTCCTCCGCCCTTGAACCCCGCCCTTCCAATCGCCACCAGGACAGAACCCTACTGGTCCTCACCTACCACCCCACCAATCTCCAGATATATCGTATCATCCTTCGTCATTTCCGCCACTTCCGAACAGACACCACCACCAAGGATATATTTCCCTCCCCTCCCCTATCAGCATTCCAGAAAGACCACTCCCTCCGCGACTCCCTCGTCAGGTCCACACCCACTCACCAACCCAACCTCCACTGCTGGCACCTTCCCCTGCAACCGCAAGAAATGCAAGACTTGCGCCCACACCTCCCTCCTCAGTTCCCTCCAAGGCCCCAAGGGATCTTTCCATTTCCGTCACAAATTCACATGCACCTCCACAACATTTACTGCATCCACTGCACCCGATGTGGCCTTCTCTACATTGGGGAGACAGGCCTCCTACTTGCGGAACATTTCAGAGAACACCTCTGGGACACCCGCAACAACCAACCCAACTGCCCGGTGGCTGAACACTTTAACTCCCCCTCCCACTCCGCCAAGGATATGCAGGTCCTTGGCCTCCTCCATCGCCAGAACATGGCAACACTTCTCCTGGAGGAAGAGAGCCTCATCTTCCGCCTAGGAACCCTCCAACCACAAGGGATGAATGCAGATTTCTCCAGCTTTCTCATTTCCCCTCCCCCCACCTTATCTCAGTCCCAACTTTCGGACTAAGCCTTCTTGACCTGCAATCTTCTTCCCGACCTCTCCGCCCCCACCCCCTCTCCGGCCTATCACCCTCACCTTAACCTCCTTCCACCTATCGCAGTCCCAACACCCCTCCCCCAAGTCCCTCCTCCCTACCTTTTATCTTAGCCTGCTTGGCACACCCACCTCATTCCTAAAGAAGGGCTTATGCCTGAAATGTCGATTCTCTTGCTCCTTGGATGCTGCCTGACCTGCTGCGCTTTTCCAGCAACACATTTTTCAGCTCTGATCTTCAGCATCTGCAGTCCTCCCTTTCTCCTAGCTGAAAATCTTGTACTGTAAGCAAGATAGAGTGGTTAGTCAGACTAGAAGAGAAACTGTCAGGTCTGCAGCAGCCAAAAGAAACCTCTTTAGTTCTTAACAATAAAAATAAAAATAGAAATGGTTGGAAAAGCTCAGCAGGTCTAACAGCCTCTGAAGAGTAATCAGAGTTAACATTTCGGTCCGGTGATCCTCCCTCAGAACCGTCTTTCTCAGTTCCTTGCAGTAAACCACTTGAACCTGAAGAAACTCAGCTTATCTTTCCTTTAGTAGATGTTGTAACTTTTGACTTTAAATTGGAAATCATAGATTTTTCATACATGCAATAGCCCCTGGGCCTCTTGCAAACCATTGGCAGCAGTTGGAAAAAGGAAAATCGAGGAGGAACTTCAATCGGCAAGAACAAATCCAAACTGAATTTGTGAACGAAGCCTACAGAACTGTTTTCCAGGTTTTCCTCCACCCTTGTGATTTTTTTTCCCTTGTTTATATATGTCTGTCTGTGTTTGGATATAAGAGAGAGTTTATAAGAATTTAGAGTTTTAATTTGAAGAGTTTACTTAATTGTTTACTTGTAGCTAGATTCTAATGATCACATAATTGGTGATTTCATGTTAAGCAAAGAAATTTGGTCTTGTGTTTTTTATGAAGGTAGCTCTGAAGATTAGGCAGTTTGGGGATTTTGTATATTTCTTTCAGAATCTTTAATTTTGTTGATGACTCTGGGAATAACAGGGCTTGTATCCAGCACACAGCACAATGAGTCATGACAAATCCAATTGCATTATTATCACATTTTTTTTACTGATATCAAACTTTTTCCACTCTGCTCTCATAGAATCATAGGATCATATGGTACAGAGGAGGCCCTTCATCCAATTGGGTCTGTACTGCTAAAAATACAGCACTATCCAATTTAGGCACACTTTTCACACTAGACCCATAGCCTTAAATGTTATGTTTCACTCCTAAGAAGAGCTAATATACTATTTACATACATTCCACAGTATTAAAATAATTTGATAATTGGCACACAGCATGACCTTTTAATTTTTTAAACCACTGTCCAACTGAAAACTATGGCAAATATGTTCCTTTTAAAAATATTCCAAAACAGCAAAACACCAATATATAAATGATGCATAGCGTTTGAAAATATTGGAGGTCATCTTTATTTTATCTGTTTCCAACATGAAATAGTGCTCTCACATCAAAAGAAATTCATTGTATATAATGGGTAGAATTTTATTGGGTGCTTGTGTTTGGTCGAGTCAGACATGCCAAGAGCTTTCTTGCGAGTGACATGTTGACCCTAGTCAACAGGAACTTCTAAGGATAAGAAGCTGGGCAGCCAAGGTAGAGGTGAAGGGCCTGGCCAGTCCTGTAGTGCCCAGAGTGAAGACTTCTGAAGAGCTTGTGAGCTTCCTCCCGGCCTATGTACCTCCATCTCCTTGTGAGGAAGAGGCATTGGAGTGCGTGGCAGGTTCCCTGTCCCCTGCCATTGAGGAAAGTATAAAATTATAAATGATAAGATAGAAGCAAGGAGGCTGTTTCCACTGGTGGTGAAACTAGAAATAGGGGGCATAACCTCAAAATAACAGATTTAGGACAGAGTTGAGGAGGAACGTCTTCACCCAAAGGGTTGTGAATCTGTGGAATTCTCTGCCCCGTGAAACAGTTGAATTAAGGTTATGGTGAGCACTCAGGTAAGTAGAGTTGAGTCACCATAAAGATCAGCCACAATTTTATTGAATGGCAGAGCAGACTTGAGGGGCCAGATGGCCTACCCCATCTCCTATTTCTTATGCTCTTATGTAAGAGTGATAGCCAATGATTAGAATATTGTGCAATGAGTGAGACTGACAGCAGGTTAATGTGAGGCAGAGATTGAAATGAAGAGAGCTACTTGCTCAGTTGGTGGGATACGTTTGCCTCTGCCTCACTGCAAGAGCAGTCCTGGTCTCCACCTGTGAGGGGCAGGATTCCCACCTGATAGGGGGTGAGCAGCTGAAAGGCTCTCCCCACCTGAACAGCCTCATTCAGCCCTGTTTGGGCTCTCCATTCCTGGACTGAAAGAAAGGGAGTGAAGTGAAAGTGGGCAGCACAACTGCTCGTGGTGCTGCAGGTGGTTGAAGGATGGCTGAGTGCTGAGAAAGTAGGTCAGCAGTGCAGAGGGCATGAAGGGTTAATGGTTGGGAGGATGGGAGAAGGCATTTTTTGATGAGAGCAAATGAGAGAAGATATTGCATGCAACATGAGAATGGCAGATTATGGGCCTGGATGCGAGCTAGGCACAGTAGTGGAGACAGAGTGAATCTGAAATAGCTGACAGAAGAGTGTGGCATTTTGCCTGGCACAGGGGAGAGGGTATTTGGACTTTGTTGGACAGTGCTGGCCATTCCTCTACACCTAGAGAACTCACAGACCTCGGTGGTGACCTCAGGCCAGGCTGCCAGGATCTGGTGGTATTGTCTTCCTTGCCAATCCTCCTAGAAGAGGACTCTTGGCTTTTGCAGCACACCCTCTTCCACCAGGAACTCTAGGCCACTACTGAAGAATCACAGTACCTACTTACTCTTGTCTACTATGTTCTGATTCTATATGTCATTGAGCAAGACAGCTTTGAATGTCACTGCTTATCCAGGTACAAAAAATGGAGCATGTGCAAGGGATGCCAGTCTTTTAGCAGATATCTGCTAAGTGGCGAGTTGTTCCAGGAATGGTGTGTGGTAGGATGGGGCTGGAATCAGACATGTTGAATGCCATAGGCGTGGGGCAGGAATGAATGCACTGAGTTTGGTAAAAGGAGGTGAGAGAACTTACTAGGCTTTGTGGTGAAACACCCAGAACAAATTTGATGCGACTTGAAATTAACCAAATTTAGTTCATAGTGTCTGGGGACATCCTGAGGTGATGAAACACATTGGACTGAATCTTACCATATTTCGGTAGAGTATCATATTTGACAAGTTTCGTTGGGAGTTTCTCTCCACATGTTTTCTTACACTATTGTCTCAAACTCACCTCAGTAACTACCTAACAGCTGTAGGTTTGATATCCAGACGTTTCATTATCTGGCTAGGTAACATCATCACCTAGCCAGGTAATGAAATGTCTGGATATCAAACCTACAGCTCAGTGAGCAAACTATACCCTAAACCTCAACCTGAGCTACAAACCTTCACAAACCTTGCAACTACCTAACACTCCTCTCATCAACGCAAGCCCAATTTTTCCACTTGCCGTGGCTGGAAGTACTCATCATTCCTGGGATATCCCAGAACAGAATGTCATTCCTGGTGTCAACACCACATTTAAAAAGCTGTTATGTATCTCTACAATGCTGGCAGTGACAAGTTGTGCTTCACAGCTGATGTAGTGGCATATGGACCGAAAACAAGTGCCTCTCACAGAACGGATCTCGCACAGCTGACACTGCCTTGCATAAACAACAGCATATTCCTACCACAATCAGTGTTTAAACACTACACCACACACCTCACCAGTGCTAAACCAGGTCCCATTTTATAGTCCTGTATAAATCTCTGCCACTACTTTCCTAATGCCCATTAACTAGCATATTATCATTCTTCAATGTGGGGCCACACATACTGGGAAGCCTTCAATCAGGGTAAAGTATACTGTATTGAGAGACCTGTATAAAGTGGACATGGGAAGAGATGTTTCCACTGGTAGGAGAGACTAGGATCCGAGGGCACAACATTATAGTGAAGGGATGACTCTTTAAAACTGAGATGAGTAGGAATTTCTTCGGCCAGAGGCTAAATAATCTGTGGAAATCATCGCCACACAGAAATGTAGAAGTCAAATCATTGGGTGTATTTAAGACAGAGATTGATTCTTGCCTTGATTGGTTCTTGATGAGTATTGGGATAAAGGGTTACAAGGAGAAGGCAGAAGGATGGTGTTGAGGGCAGACTGAATGGCTTAATTCTGCTCCTATATATTATGGTCTTATAATCAACCTCCCTCCCACTGTACCTTATATTCTCCCCCAGTAATATATTGAGATTAACCCCCTTCATATATCTTGTTCCCTTTGCATTGCAGGCTACTGCTAAAGCATGGCACTGGAGAAAGCACAGCAGGTCAGGCAGCATCTGAGGGGTAAAGAGAGGTAATATTTCCAACTGCTGCTACAATCTCCACCACTGATCCCCTCTACCACCTACTCCTACAGTGTCCCCGAAACCTCCCATGCCATGAATTTCACTGATGTCTAGGAACGACCATGACTCACTCCAGGGACAGCACTGATCTAGAACATTGACCATGAGGTACATGCAGTTGCTACTCACAGACGTGTCCTGAAATGCTGGTGTTGGATTGCCAAGATGGGGGTGGTCTGGAGGAGCAAGCTAAAAGTTTGAATCTCCAGGTACCTGCTCTGACTTTCTTGTCAGGAATAGTCAGCATCTAGTTTCTGACTCCTGCACGATATAGTAGGAATCTAACTATTAGTGATGCGAGTTCCTCTGGTTTTCAGGGTGATAACAAACAACAGTCACCATTCATAGACATTTCGCTGTTCCCGATTGTGAATCTTTGTTGGAAAATGCGACTTGTTACTCCCAATATTGAGAAAGTCTTGCTCAACATTTGATGGGATTATCTCAAATACTTGCTATTGTGCATGTCATTCATGGTTCTCTAAGATTCTGCTCATTATTCAAATAGAAGCCAGTATTTCTTCCTTTTTCCTTTCAAATTGTACAATTGTGACTTTATCACTGATGGAACCAAAGAATCACAGGAATTGTAGTACATTAAATGTTTCACGAATGTCTCTACGCTAACTGTTCTGTTTCAGCAATGTACTATAATCTTATTTCTATGTACCTTTTGTATCATTTTTTTCAAATACTAATCCAATTCCTTTTTACAAATTATTAGGCAATTTTCACTTTTCATGGGGTGAACAGGAAATTGAGCAGGATGAAGGTTTATTAATAACCATCAATTTTCCATCTGCACTGAGTGAAAATTACCCTCCTTAAGCATTTAATTGCCATTTGAATGTTTTAAAAACCCTTCACTTGTAAAAATTTCTTTGAACTTCCTTTTTGACAATTTTCTCCTGTCATGCCAAATTCATCAACCAGTGAAAGTAATCTTTTGATTATCTTCTGAAAATGTTGTGTAATTTGTGAAACGTTGAAATAGATTTCATTGTTCAGTTTTCCTCTTTTTGTGGAAAACAGACTGAATTTTTCAAGTCTTTCTACATGGCAATAACTTTTTTTCCTGGTAATTTTTAAATCAATGTGCACTGTCTGCTTCCTATAATGAAATGTCCTCAATTAAATAAAATACTCTCTGGTCTAATATCTTGAACCAATGTCATTTTAGTGTTGTAAGTTTATGAGATTGCATTTATGAATGCTTTTTCATTTGCAAAAATGTACGACATTCAATAATTTATGGCTAGAATTCTCCTGATTCATAGTCAATGGGGGAATTTAATGTTCTACTTCCAAAGAAGGGAGGTACCAGGTAGAGATCTGACCACTACCCTGCCTCCCAGATTAAGTTTGGGATGGAAAGACTTGTGGACAGACAAGCCTTAAGTGGGCGATAAATACCAGCTTAATTTGCTTAATTGCTGTTGAGGAAACTTGATTGAGTTTTTTGAGGAAGTAACAAAGAGGATTGATGAGGGTAGAGTGGTAGATGTGATCTATCTGGGCTTCAGTAAGGTGTACGACAAGGTTCCCCATGGGAGACTGATTAGCAAGGTTAGATCTCATGGAATACAGGGAGAACTAGCCATTTGGATACAGAATTGGCTCAAAGGTAGAAGACAGAGGGTAGTGGTGAAGGGTTGTTTTTCAGACCAGAGGCCTGTGACCAGTGGAGTACCACAAGGATCGGTGCTGGGTCCTCTACTTTTTGTCATTTAAATAAATGATTTTGATGCGAACATAAGAGGTACAGTTAGTAAGTTTGCAGATGACACCAAAATTGGAGGTGTAGTGGACAGCAAAGAGAGTTACCTCAGATTACAACAGGATCTTGATCAGATGGGCCAAGGGCTGAGAAGTGGTAGATGAAATTTAATTCAGATAAATGCGAGGTGCTGCATTTTGGGAAAGCAAATCATAGCAGACTTATACACTTAATGGTAATGTCCTCGGGAGTGTTGCTGAACAAAGAGACCTTGGAGTGCAGGTTCATAGCTCCTTGAAGGTAGCATCACAGGTAGATAGGATAGTGAAGAAGGCGTTTGGTATGCTTTCCTTTATCGGTCAGAGTATTGATTACAGGAGTTGGGAGGTCACGTTGCGGCTGTACAGGACATTGGTTAGGCCACTGCTGGAATATTGCGTGCAATTCTAGTTTCCTTCCCATTGGAAAGATGTTGTGAAACTTGAAAGGGTTCAGAAAAGATTTACAAGGATGTTGCCACGGTTGGAGGATTTGAGCTATAGGGAGAGGCTTAACAGGTTGGGGCTGTTTTCCCTGCAGCGTCAGAGGCTGAGGCGTGACCTTATAGAGGCTTACAAAATTATGAGGGACATGGATAAGGTAAATAGGCAAAGTCTTTTCCCTGGGGCCAGGGAGTCTAGAACTAGAGGGCATAGGTTTAGGGTGAGAGGGGAAAGATATAAAAGACACCTACAGGGCAACATTTTCACACAGAGAGTGGTACATGTATGGAATGAGCTGCCAGAGGAAGTGGTGGAGGCTGGTACAATTGTAACATTTAAGAGGCACTTGGATGGGTATATGAATAGGTTGGGCTTGGAGGGATATGGGTTGGGTGCTAGCAGGTGGGACTAAATTCGGTTGAGATATCTGGTCGGCATGGATGGATTGGACTGAAGGGTCTGTTTCCATGCTGGACATCTCTATGACTCTATGACTCACCATGCAAAAAGCCCAAAAAAACAAGCTCTGTATAGTTGTTGTCAAGGTATCAGGAGTTCCCTCATTTAAGGGCACTCAGTGCCTGACATCAAAACATCAGGAAGTTGCTGAAAGCCAGGCCCTTGCCTTTGCTCCCAAATCCACTCACCCATCCTGCTCCTGCAACTCCCAACTCTGTTATCCCTTTCCTGCCCTCACTGCAGCCTGGGTCTCTTGGTGAGCCCAATCCATTATTTGGGTGCAATGCCAAAAACTGCACTATACTCACTGGAGTTGTTTGCAATGCACAGTTGCTGACCTCTGATTGTCAGCTCTTAGTGCTGGAAGCTAGCTATGCTAGCTGTTTAAGTGCCGAGCTGCCAGTTAATTTGAGTGGGTCTTTGCAAACGAAAGACATAAGATGTCCCACCAGCTCTCCAGCAAACATTAACCCCCACTGTCTCAATTGTATACTGCCCAATATGCAGCACTATAACTCATTACCAGTTATATCAGAACTCATTATATCAGAATTATGGCCAAAATGGAATTTCTACTCTTTTTTTCTGAAAAGAATGTTGACAGGTTAAACAGCCCCTGTTGTGGCACTGTAACATAAACAAAATCCAATGGTTAATGGAAACATACAGAACTGGAATAGAAATTTAACAGAATCAATTATGCAGAGTGATGATGAGACAGTCCCTGCAGTGACCAACAGTTTATAAAAAACCTCCTTTGTGCCAGTGGATGCCGCTGGCTCCCTCTTTATAGGTATTACCCATGGATGTAGCTGCAGAAGAAGAGCAGACAATCAGGCACTGTAACTCGAATCACAGCCCGCCGCCTGGACCTGTTGATAGCCACTTCAGCCAGACCTCGGAGCAGACCTCAATAGGGCCCTCTGACCTTCCCAACCCACTCCCTCCCACCTTTGGATGGAGTGCCATAGATTAAGAAAGTGGGGCTGAAGTGCAACCAAACATTTAAAAGCAATCAATGGAATTTCTAAAACTGGACATCTTCTTCTGATTGCCTCTAACTGTTCTGAAGATGATTACAGACAAGATAAGGAAATAAAAATGTTCACCGTGAGGGTAGTTGAGTCTGAAGCATACTCACTGAAAGCATGATAGAGATAAAACACTCATCACATTTAAAAGTGCTTGAATATATGTATTTGAATTTACATAATTTACGTAACTACAAACCAAGAAAGTAGGATGAGGCTGGATAGTTTTTCTTAACCATAGTAGACACAACAGGGAAAATAATTTCAAAAACTGAATTTGCTTGAAAAACTCAGCAGGTCTGGCAGCATCTGTGAAGAGAAATCAGAGATATCATTTCAGGTCCAATGTCCCTTCCTCAGAACTTCCTTCCGGACCTGCTGAGCTTTTCCTCAAATTCTGTTTTTGTTTCTGATTTTCACTGTCCTTAGTTCTTTTGACTTTTATTTAGTGAAAATAATGTCCCTTTGGAATCATTTGGACACATGGGGATCTTAGCCACCAGCTAGAGAGTTGCTAAGACTTGTCTATTGCCTTTTTATAGGAAGGCAAGTCATAAATTGTGGCCAATCAGGCAATTGACATGCTAGTGATGGGCCTTCCCCAGAGACCAAAGATCCTTAGTGGCTGCTGGTCAAATCGAGGTCAGCCGCTAAATTGAATGCTATTGTCACCAGGGTGGTACCAGTCCTGTCAGTATAAGACACACTCAAGGCTTTAGCTTGACGGTGGGAAAGTGTTTTGGGTGGGGATGCAGGAGACAATATTTGGCAGCAAGGGTTCGGTTTCAGTGGAGTTCATCTCTCCTGATGCAGGCTCCTCAGAACAGATCAGAGTGAGGGACCTTTGCCCAGAAATCTGTAAACAATTCCTCTTTCACCTGACACCCTCTCATCTGAATGAACATCCCCTACCACCAAAATCACTATGGGGAAAGGGCAGAAGATGGAAACCTTTCTGTTTCGTCTATATCTGATTCTCCACAAATCTATTTGAATCCTTTCATTTATTAATTTACTGCCTGTGCAATTCCAGCACTTTTTGTTTTAATTTTAGATTTCTTCCCTCCCTTTTGTTTTGATTATCTGAACCTAATTGTTTCAACTTAGAATGCTTGACTGTTCTTAGAATTAATTATTCTTCTGCTGATTTTTTAAAAATGTAAGTGAAGTACACAAATTTAATTATACGACAGCAGTTTGTTTCTTCAGTTTCAATTAGGAAATATATGTCCAATAAGTTTAAAAGTAAAAAGGGCATATGACTTATATTTTTTTCATCAATGCTAAACAATTTAATCTTTACTGTACCATAGAGTTTAATTTTAGCTTCAAAATTCAACTTTAAAGAAGGTTAAGGTTTAATACTTAGTAATAATATCACTGTTAAGATTTCTAATATAGATTTTATATTATTGGGTGTTGACATTTGAAATACACCTGCACTATAGATCACATCCAGAAAGGATTTCTTTTTCAAATTAGTGTAGTATGTTATTGATTAACTTTGTAACAACATAAACTCCACAGATCAAGAATATTGTTGCAATTAAATATTGTTTCATTTTGAGATTTTTAAAATGGCTTACTACAAGACTGTGCACTGTACCAAATCATGACAGTGCATTAAAATGGAAAAATAAAGCTAAAAAATGAAATAAGAGATAATAAAGCACCAGAGGAATTTCCTACTGCAGTTAGGGCATTGTACCATCTTTATAGAATCATTTGAATAATGTATTCATTTCTAGGGGTAAATATCTCACCAGTCCCACACCATAGAGTTTAAAAAATTAGGTCAATGCCTTAGTCAAAATACTAAGTATGTTCAACAACCTGCATTACACAGATAATGAATTGCCAAAAGCTAACTTTTTTATTACCAGCTGCAAACAGAATTCTATATTCTAAGGTATCAAACAAAATGCTTCAGAAAAATTGTACATATTTCCATGTTACAGTGGTATGAAACTAATTTCATTAAATTGGTCAGTTTTAATTTTAAATGCATACATGCATAATTCTGCACCAACTTTTAAATTTAAATGTTTTTATCTTCTAGCATTGATCCTTACATTTGCTAATTATATAAATAACTAACCCTTACATCAAACTTCTTTGTATTATTTTAATGAAGACATTAATGCATTACTGAGAAACATAGGAAATTAAAGTGAATAAGTTAACTAGTGCAATAAAATAATGCAGAAAGACATTTCTACCTCTGATATAAGAGTATTTGAACTATTAACTTACAAGGTTAAGATAATGAATGAATGCGAGTAAAATATTTTAATTTTAAACTGTTGGCTTTGAAAGGCAAATATTTATTACAGTCATTTTAATTGGGATACTCCTGGGATGTTAAAGAATTTAGTAGAGTTTCACTATTTTCAAACTTTTTTCTGAAGCTTCCCTCATGGCAATTATGAATGCTGTATTCATTATTTAATAGTTTTTCAGTTAATTTGTTTAAAAAAAGAGATTGCTGCTATGGACATTTCGTGGTATTTGCCATAGATGATAAAGTGATTTTGCAGTTTCCTGAATGCTTTGGTGCTTTTCTCTTCTTGACCATGTCCTGAATCTGTAGGTATTGGTCTAACTCAAATGGAGTTATATGCAAGTTATCTGTCCCAATTTGTTAATCACTTTGACCACCTTCAGTTATCCCCTCTCATTATTTGACTGGTGAAGTAAATGATTTCAGTATCTCAGTGATGTTACTAAATGTTTGCTATTTACTACACAGTATCTGAGGGTTTGTCATTGACTGTTCGGTTTTAGAAGGTAGATAACTGAATAATCTTGCAACGTCTATGACTTCCTTCATATTGACATTATTAAACAATTTGGCAAGCCCAATGAAATCATTGGTCGGTAGCCACTTCACTGTTTGGTTAATCAGGGTTTATTTCTGGACCAGCGATGGACAATTGTTTTTTTTTCTGGTTCAGTTGTTCACCTCTAACATAAAGTTGAGGTTGAGATTGAGACATGTTGCTTTGGAGTTTCCATACCTTGTAGAGTGAATTGACTATGTGGCACTTTTGAGGTAGGTTGATCATCTCTTAGGATTTGTCTGTGAGTCTTTTACATCTTCTTTGAACTGTAATAAATCTGATCAAGTTTCATCAAGAATCCCTTTGACAATTTTATCCCTTAAGAAATTTTGATTTCAAAGCCACATTACAGATTTTATCTAGTCTGTCAAGGCCATCAATTTAAATGGTTTATGGATTATCCTGGAAGAGGAACACTTCTGTTAAATTTTCAAGAACTTTATTTGTTGTTAAATTGAAGTAATTGTCAATAATTTTAAGGCTACATTCTGTCAATTACAAGCATTACTCACAATTGGACCCCCTAATTATTATAATGAATTAACCTGCTCTGCTCCAACTTAGGTTGAATTTTCTTCCCAAGATTAAGAGTGTTTCCATTCAAGTGAACAATGCTGGAAGAAATCGGGAATCCTGAGTCCTGCCCCAAATGCAGCATTTTCCAGTAAAAAGAGATTCATTTTCTCCCCCACAACATCCTTTACAAATACTCAACTCCAGTGAAGTATTAGAGTCAAGAGTGTGGTGCTGGAAAAGCACAGCAGGTCAGGCAGCATCCGAGGAGCAGGAGAATCAATGTTTCGGGCATAGACTCTTCATCAGGAATCGACTCCTGATGAAGGGCTTATGCTCGAAACGCTGATTCTCCTGCTCCTCGGATGTTGCCTGACCTGCTGCGCTTTTTCAGCATCACACTCTCGACTCTGATCTGCAGCATCTGCAGTCCTCACTTTTTCCAGTGAAGTATCACACTTATGTTTGTTCTTTAATTTCTTACTCAACTAAGAAACTTGCAAGTACTTCCTTTTTATGGTTTTCTGCACATTTTTCAGATATGGTGTCTCCACCTATCTCCAGTAACACAGAAGGTAAATTCATCAATCTTTCTCTTACTTTGCCTGCTTTGAGGCTGTTGTACAGCACATTTGCTAGTCTTTTCTTCTAAACTGAATTGACCTCTGGTCACCCTTTCTAAAGGTTATAGAAGCTCAACTTAGTAAATACTGCAGCAATTATCTCATCTCCAGTTGGCCTAGCCATTAGCTTAACCCATGGCTTCTGGAAAAGGCTGTTTGATATGATGCTAAAAACAAAGTTTTGGTTGCTTTTGAAAAGTCACCTTCACATAACTATGAAACATTAACTCCTTTACCTAAAACATAGACAGAAAATGCCGGAGAAACTCAACAGGTCTGGAAACATCTGTGGAGAGAGAGAAACATGGTTGACGTTTGGATTTCGGTAAGAATCTTCTTTGTAATTCATTTATCTCTACTTTCTCACTCATGTTCCCAGACAACAGTAAAATGTCACAAACATTCATCAAGATTTGGTGTAGGAGCTATAAATATATACAAGTGTATATTGTATACCTTCATAGCACCTCTGTGGTTCGTAGTAGGGTTGTTTGAGGTCGTTCACTTTAATCAGTGCTTCTTTTTCTTTGCTTTATCAAAGATTCATCTGTGGTACAGAATACACCACCGTGGAGTCTTTATAGAAAAGACACTGTTCCCAGTTAAGATGATTGCTTACTGAATGATAGTAATATGTATACTATGTTATTATTCAAGCACACTTACTAGGATTCTCAGGAGCTGCATAGAAGTGCCTGTCTCCACTCATAGAGTGGGGACATCAACAGAATGGGTGGAGCTCAATGTGTCATGGATATTAAATTCCTCAGTATCATTATATTATACAAATAAATATTAAATCTCTGGATAAAAACAAATGTTAGACTTGTGAGAATGGTCAGTCATCACCTGAAAGAGAAAAATACGTTTGTGTCCGAAAGAACAATTCTACCTGAGACATTGAATTCTCCTTCCTTTTCCAAGATTCACGGTTCAACTAAATCTATTAAGTTGTTTTTCTCGGTTTATGTTGGTTTTCCAGTGTTCAGGAAGTTCAGGGACATTCTATTATTTACCCTTTAAAGCACTGAGCTGCTTCTTGATATTCACTTATGTGTTAACATGCCACAATCATCTATTTTCAGAGTGGATCTGGAAATGACTTATATGTTTATGTGTTCAGTTTATGTTGTCATTTATCCAACATGACTGAAAAATATATTTTGCAAATAATTAATTACAGTATTCAGAGATGATTTATGGTTTAACTAACATAATTAATGATACACATCATTTTCCTTGCATAATTGAAAGATATGCAACTATCCTTAGCACAGAATGATAACGATCTAGGAAACACCAGGAAGCAATGAGGTAACTTGAATTCAAACCAAAAGCCTGTCATTATCAGTTACCTTTAAATATCTGTGTCATCAGTTCCTACAGCTACATAACCAATTTGTTGTAATGATGTGCATGCTTTCTCCTTTAAATTATATTTTCATACTAACCTCTATTTCAGCTTTCACTAAAATGCTTCCAAGCATCTCAACTTCCACTTGCTTGTGACTTTTAAAACTGAATGGGACAAAACCTGAATAAGGCCTGAAAATGAGAATAGGGGTTCTGGTGGACAATTACCACACATTTGTTTTTTAGGATTCAAACTTTGTTCTACTTGCTAATTTAAATATCTGCTATGTGCAGCCCAGTATTGAAATACACTGCAAAATGGCTGGATATCTCAATTGGATGCTCAGGTTTTGCACTGTCAGCAGCAATTAAAGCTATACCACACAACTTAATGCCAAGCCACATCTACAAAGGAGATGCATTCTGGCTGCAGTAGATGCTGGAATAAGTTGCAGAAGACATTCTAAAAAGGGGCTGAATCTTGCATGTTTATGGCTAAGTGCAAATTACATCAAGGCTTTGGAGGGTTTCACATTATGAATCAAAGTGAGATTTCTTACTGTCTAACTCCACTTCCATCTTATCACATGCCATTCCTAGAACAACTCGTTACTCAACAGATATCCACTGAAAGATCAGCATCCTTGCCATCTGAGCTGTATTTAAAAGGCTGCGGTGTACCCTAACAAGTGATAGCCAGCCAGCATTGCTCCTCCAGCCAATGGTACCCTGTACTTGGGTGCAGCCAAATAGGTTTCCGAATCCCACTGCCCAGGCTGCAGCCTGGCCATTGTCATTGGAAAATGAAATAAACTGGTATAATCTTGCACAGATGGCACTGACACAGTCCACAATGGAGAGTCCCACACAGGTCACATGGCACAGCAGACACAAAACCACTTTTCTCATAGCACATAGTTGGCATGGCTGACACTCCTTCATATCTACAAAACCATTCTCTTAACGTAGTCACAGACTAACCATCAGACCACGCACGTTCAGCTAAAACCCTCTCCAGGTCACCTTTATTCTGACCCCAATGCCCAGTGTAGTCTCTTAACTGATCATTGTCTAGCAGAAGAACATCACATCGGATTCTATGATCACATTCAGGCAAGCAATCTGACAATTCCAAACGTGGGTTTTTAACTACAACTACCAAAAGGGACCACAGATGAAAAGAACATAAACTGCAGTTCATTCCCACAATGCAAACCACATGACCAATGAGTATTTTATATTCCATGAAAGTTTGTGCACCCTCACCAATTGGAAGAGGGTATCAATCAGCTCCTGCCAGCTTGTACTACTCAATGCAGTTGAGCTCCTCCATGTCAGGGACTGCTTCCTCTTCCCCAGTGTCCTTGTTCTTCCTCTGGCAGCATTGCTCCTGTTCCTCCAATTTTTTAGTGTCCAGCACATTATCTCATTGCCTATGCCAATGATGCAGAGTACAGCACTCCAGGGTGCAGCACACTCTGTTCCGATTATATTGGAGGGACCTCCCTGACATATCCAAGCAGCAGAACCACAGGCTCATCATTTGCTTCACCATGGTTCTGACTGAAGAATGGACAGCATTGTAACCGTGCCTTGCAACAGTTACAGCGTTGTAGAATGGTATCATGAGCCATGGTCACAGTGGGTAACTCTTGTTCCCAGTAACCCATGTAAGGATGTTGGGGTGATGGCAGCTTCCAGCATAAAGGGCATGCATCTCCAGGAAGGGCACACAACTCCTTCCTGTTGATGAACTTTGCAGCATTGGGTATGACTCTGTCAGTGCCACGTGCACATCCAGCCAATGGTACCCTGCACTTGGGTGCAGCCAAATAGGTTTCCGAATCCCATTGCCAGGCTGCAGCCTGGTCATTGTCATTGGAAAATTAAATAAACTGGTATGATCTTGCACAGATGGCACTGACACAGTCCACAATGGAGACACACAGGTCGCGTGTCACTCACTGGAAGGTGCTAATAGAACAGAAATTGACACGGTGATGATGGCCTCCCACTCCCTCAGCCCCATATCTTCTAAATAGTGAGAGTTTGCAGAGTGATCTGGGAGCCCTCTTGCATAAATCACATAATGTTAGAATGTAGGTATAGCAAGTAATTAGGAAAACTAATAGAATACTATGTTTTATTGCAGGGGAATTTGATTGCAAAAGTAGGGAGGTTGTGCTTCAGTTATACAGGGTTTGGCAAGGCCATGTGGAGTACTGTCTACAGTACTGGTCACTATACTTACAAAAGGATGTTAATTTGTTGAAAGCAGTTCAGTGAAGATTGACTGGAATGAGCAGATCACCTTATGAGGAAAGGCTAGATAGACTAGGCCTGTATCCTCTGAAGTTTAGAAGAATCTGGGATAACTTAATTGAAGCATATAAGATCCTGAGGGAACCTGACAAGGCGGCTATTGAAAAGATGGTTCCTTTTGTGAGATAATCTAGAACTAGGGGTTATAATTTAACAAGTAAAGGGGTGCCCATTTAAAACAGAGATGAGGAAAAAGAAATTATCTCGGAGGATTGAGTCTTTGAAATTCTCTTCCTCAAAAGACAGTGGATGTAGAATGTTTTTTTAGAAAGGGCAGAAGTAGCTAGATTCTTGATTAATAAGCAGATGAAACATTGTTGAGGATATGCAGGAATGTAGGGTTGAAGTTAAAATCAGATTTGCTTGCCATGATTGTACTGAATGGAGGAGTAGGCTTGTATGTTCGTATGTCAATTTTTATGTTCCAATTAAATTTCCCATTTTCCTTATTTAAATGTAGCATCATAGCCATCTGTTCCCTGCTTCTTCAAATGCGTTAAGTTTACCATTAAATGCATCTATAGCATTCACTGCAACTATTCTTTGTAGTATCAGGCTGCACATTCTCAAAATATTTCCTCTGAAATCTCTTCTGGGTGTTTTGCTGACCAATTTATATCAAAAGCTCCCATGCTCCTACTCACATGAAGTAACAACCTCTGTGTATCCATTCCACGAAAATTTTTCCTAATTTTAAAGACATCCATAATATCACAACTTAGTCTTCATTTTTGAAAACTATGAAGACTCAGCCAGCCAATGCTTTCCTGACATTTATATACACTCATTTGTGATATCAGGCATGAAAAATCTTCTCTGAACGCTTCAGTCCCTCTATTAATATTTAACAATATGCCAATGAACTGTATACAGCACTCTTAAGTGTGATCTAACTAAAGTTCAATATAGGTTCAGCATAATCTTCCATCCTTTCAATTCAATTTGATTTATTTGATTTATTTAATGTCACATGAAATTTGTTATAAAGTACAGTGAAAACTATCGCGTAATATTGCCACTCTCTGGCGCCATCTTAAAAAACAGGAAAATAAATCAAAAGATAGAAGATAAAGGCAGAAACATAAAGAAATAAAGAAATAATGTTTAACTTTACAGTCCTTCTTGTTAAGTGCTCGACTGTGGGCCTTGGGCCTATTGACCAGTGACAAGTCCTCTTCACTGCGCCAATGCCACTGGAACAAGAGTCGTCAGTCTTTGGTGCCATCTTGCCTTCACCAACACACCCACCTCTGAGAGTCCTCACTGGCCCTCGTCAATTCAGCTGCCACTCATGCTGCTAGGTACTGCACTGGTCCAAATCGACTCCACTACTACCATGAGTCTACTCAGGGCCGACCTTGTCTGTACCTTTAGAAATAAACCATAGTGTTTGTTTTACTCTTTTGTTATGGTCTTGTCAGTCTGCACCTTTAAATAATTGATGTATTTGTACCTTGAGACCACTTTGTTTGTTGACCCCTCTGGGACTCTAACAGTCCAAGTAGTGAATGACCTCCTGAGTCTTTGCACCCAAAAGTGCTCCCTCACATTTATCTTGTTGAGAATTTAATCTGCCAGTTATTTGGATGTTCTGTAAGTTTATTTCCCTTAATTATCACAGACACCCTCAATATTGATTATCTGCCCAATTGGGTACCACTTGCAATTTTAGGAATTTTATTTTTGATTCCAAAATTGAAGTTGTTAATGTAGGTTGTTATTAGCAGTAGTGCCAACAATGATTTTTGAGAATGACCATTGCTTACTTCTGCCACTCTAAGTACCAACTCTATTGTTTTGGCTTGAAACCAGTTCAATTGCTGTGCCACTTGCTCACTGATCTTGCATTCTCTGATTTTATTTATTGGTTCAGTTTGGGCACCTCTTTGAAGGCAATTTGAAAATCCAGGGAAACCACATCTCGGGCATTATCAGTACCAACTCTCACTGTTACCTCTTCTGATAATTAATTAGTCAGCTGAGCAAGATTTTTGTTGTTGAAATTTTTATAAAGGTGATTCATTATTGAAGTGGTCCTCATTATTAAATGCTCTGCTATTTTCTTCTTACATAAAGATGCCATTGTTTTTCCGATTGTTGATATTAAATTCAGAGTCACAGAAATCTGCACAAAAACTGGCATTTCTGTCTTTGCCATGCCCTGCGTTTACAGATCTGCCTGCAAGAGCTGCTGGGTTGCCATTAGCAACTACTTCTTAAAATGGAGACAATGTGCATGTCAGACAGAAGTTTTAAAAACATAGTCCCTTCCAAACACATAGTACGAAGTCCAGCTCAATAGAGTATCACTTCACCAGAGTATTTAGTTAACTTGGGGAATTTGGAGGGTGAGGCAATCTCACGGGATGATTGGATAATGGTCTTCTAAGTTGTACTGGGCACCAAGGTTAATCAAGGCAGGAAGATTGATATAACATGGGCATTGGTGAAGAGCATCTCCAAGGATGGAAGGCTGTCTGCCCAATGGAAAAAGTTCGTCTGGAGAAGACAAACAGGCTGACCAGAAATAAGTGGAAGGTCAATAATATTTTGCTGCAGGTACCCATCCTGAGAGACCAAATGTTGCTCCTTTAAATATGGTAATAGGCCCTTTAATCCTGTAAAGAAATAGTGGGGATATCAACTTCCCATCTGCCCACCAAAAAAATTACATGATCCTCACACATGCATATGTACGAAGATGACAGTTATAAGATTAGATTAGATTATTTACAGTGTGGGAACAGGCCCTTCGGCCCAACAAGTCCACACCGATCCACCAAAGCGCAACCCACCCACACCTCTACATTTACCCCTTATCTAACACTACGGGCAATTTATGTAATCACATGAGACATGTTAAACTCACACAAGACTACAAGTCTTGCCTAGTTCAACATCCACTGCCAAACCTGTACTCCAGAATGGAAGATTGCACTCACAGTGTCTGGAGCCAACAACAAGAATATGAAGAGAATAAACTTCTTGAAATGCATACAAAAAAAATGTTTTGTAGACAGCTTGTAAAAAATCAATAAGAAGTAAGAGGAATCAAAAATAAAAGATTTAGTCTCAGGAAATTATGTTGGGCAGGTGGATGAAGTTGAAGTGGGTGACCATTTTGGAAATGCTGAGCATGATACAGTTAGATGTAGCATCATTATGGAAAGGGTTAAGGACAGAATATGTGTAAAAATTCTATATTAGAGAAAGGCAAACTTTACAAAGCTGAAAAATGCTGTAAAGAGATTGTTGTGATCCATACTGGAAGAACAATATAACATGTCGGAACAGGGAGGAGGTCCTGATGAAAGAGCATCAGGCATTAGGCTCTAAATTAGAAAGCAAGTATAATAATCCTTATATTATTGCCTGAGCCACATGCAAATTAACAAATAGACATAGGAACAGACTGAGAATTAATGCATTGTTAATTCTGGCTGGTATGGGAAGGAGTTGTTTCTTTTTCACGGTTCTGTGGTATGAATGAGCTGTATCAATAAGATGGCCTCCATCTAAACACAGATGGAACCAGTACCATAATTGAAAGGTTAAATAGGATGGTGGGGTTAAACTTATAAGATGGAGAAGTGTAAGCAGTAAGAAACATCAACAGCTCTAATGCAAAAATAACAGGATAGAAGGGAATAGAAGAGATAAGTAAAGGAAGAATGTTGACAGCAATAAATTGACTACATAATAGTGTTCTAAAAGATGGATAAACATAAACTGAGAGGAAATCCTATTCAAAAGCCCAAGAAGAGCAATTTGGACTTAGTAATGAAAAATGAATCAGAGTGGATAAGACAAGTAAAGTTGTGACCATAATGTAACACATTTTCAGTTCGTGAGTATGACAAAAATCATGTTGGGAAAAGCTGATTTGATTGGCTTAGAACAGAACATTGGAAAATACAATAGCCAACTAAATTGGCAAATAACTATGGAGAACAAAACAGAGAAATGTTTAAAATAGTGTTTAAATATTGGAATTACACTTGCTACCTTTGAATCTGCAGGCACCATTCCAAAGGTACCTCTGCAACAGGACATTAGTTGCAGTCCTGTTGAGATGTCACTCAATTTATTTGAGAGATGACTTCCTGCCTAAGAGCTGGTCCCAGTGTCCCAAGAACTTGAAACCCTCTCTCCTGTACCATGCCCTGTGCCGTGCATAGATACCTCATATTGGCCTGTAGCCATCCAAATTGTTTCTACAAGCAGCAATGCACCCTGTCAACTTCAGGAGCAGTAGTAAACAACAGCATGTTGAAGATTCAATCAGAACCAAACTAAATCAATCAGAGATAACTTACTGACGATCATTTTAAATCGCCCTGACCATGAGGAAGTGGGCCGGTTTGAGGGATGTGGAGGTGGGGGTTGGGGAGGTTGTTGCATCCTTTCCTTGATGCATTGATTATCAACTTCCAAAATTCTACAGATTCTGGAATATTCCTACAAATTGGAAGCTAGCAAATGTCACCCCATTATATAAGAAAGGAGCAAGAGAGAAAAAGGAAATACAAACCTGTCAGCATTTCACCACTCATAGAAATCTATTATAAAGGATGTAATATATGGACATTGCATAAATATGATTTGATTGGGCTTAGCACCATAGATTTGCAAATAAAAAATCATATTAACAAACTTCTGGGAGTTTTTTTTGAAGAAAAATTGATAAAGAGGATTGAAGGACATAGCATAAGTAGATTTTCTGAAGGCATTTAATAAGGTACCCAATAGGAGGTTGATTAGCAAACTTAAGCACTTTGAATTAGAGGCATCAATTGTATTAGCATAGATTAAGAATTGGTCTCGCAGACTGAAAACAATATCAGAATGACTATGTCGTTCTCACATGGGGAGGCTGCATTTAATGGGTTATTGGAAGGATCAGTACTGAGGCCCCAGATGTTCATAGTGTGGATCAATGATTTGGACATTAGGATCAAATGTAATATTTTCAAATTTGCAGATGATACAAAGCCAAGTAGGTATGTGGGTTGTGAGGAATATGTAAA
This sequence comes from Hemiscyllium ocellatum, assembly GCF_020745735.1. Lineage (NCBI taxonomy): Eukaryota > Metazoa > Chordata > Chondrichthyes > Orectolobiformes > Hemiscylliidae > Hemiscyllium > Hemiscyllium ocellatum. Next base: position 52,829,201 of record NC_083402.1, read on the forward strand.
GCAGTTAGAGATGGATTTGAACAGATCTAGACAAATGGGATGTCATGTAGAAAAAAGATTACTCCCATTTTTAGGAGGAACAGATATGCAGTGCATATCTTAAATGTGCAAGTTTAGATAAACAAAGGAACCTGAGTGTTACTGCTAATAAGTCACTAAGGAATAACCTGAAGATGAGGCAAGCTATTTGAAAAGCTAATGGAATTCTAAGGGCCCTTTATTGCAAGGGGATTTAAGTACAGAATTAGCGAAGTCATGTTTCAATTGTGTATGAGTTTAGGGAGGCCACACCTGGAGTACCATGAGTCATTTTGGTCTCTGTACCTCAGGAAAGATATTATAGACCTGTAATAAATGCTCACCACAAATGTTCCCAGGTTGGCAGACTGTCCTATGAAGAGAAATTGTGCAAACTAAACTTATTTTGTCTCGAGTTTTGCAAATGAAAGTGCTCACTTTGAAACCTACAAAGTACTTTAAGACATAGAGCAGATACATATAAAATAATTCCTTCCTTTGGGGAATCTCAAACTAGGAACATAATTTAAAAATAAGAAGAATGCGATTTAGGCCAAGATGACAAGAAATGTATTTAAATAGAGGGTTGTCAATCTTTGAAATTCTCTACCCCTAAGTTCTCTGAATATATTAATGTAGAGGTTGATATACTTATTATTACTGATGGTATAAAGGGTTAATGGGGATAGTGTGGATAACAGGCATTGAAGGGCTCAATCAGCCATACATGTATAAATGTCAGAGCAGCTCCATGGGCTGAATGGCCTGCTGCTGTTCCTACTTCCGAATGTATGTTTAGCTGTGCATATGTAAGAGAGGTGGCAAAGTTGAAAATGGCAGCCCTGGAGTCAAATCACACTCACTGATATTATAATCTGCATACACTGCATGTGGCCAAACTTCTGTGCTACTATTTCAGAAGTTTACGAGTGCAGTATGACTGCCATTTTGGTGCCAAATTGGCACCAATAGCATAGACATGATATGCAGCCGAGCTGACTTTTTCAGCCAATACTTGCCATTAAAAATTAGTAAATATTAATAAAATACTATTTTACAATAAAAATATCAGTGTATTAATCTGCAAGTTTTACAACTGAGTGACATCCCAGTGATTGTTCCGGAGCAACATTTATGAAATACCACCACATTTTTTCCATTTCATGTAAATGCTGCTTCATTGCACTTTAATAAATATGCGTAACACATTGTAAACGAATCCAAATGATAGAATAAATGTTAATCTCCTGTATTGGAATAGTGGCAGCCTCAACTTCTGTTGCTAGTGGGAGTGTAGATTTCGTTATAAACATAAGAGTAGCTGTGGAAACATTATTGTTCAGGTTGATCTCACATTTCCCTTTGAATATTTTGTAAGTCCAAAGGTGCATTTGCCAGTGCTACATGACATTCAGGTCACTAGGGCTCATGATCTTACAACATGTTATTTTGTAAGTGGGCCAATGCTTCTTTCATGTAAGGTATAAATAGAATAAATTGCTCAATACTCATGGGATGTGAAAAGGGATTGTGTTGGCGTTTGGAGGATTTCTAAACTCATATTCTATTTTTGATGTTTTTGTATTGTACAAGATAAAGAAAAAACAAGGCTTAATGCTGTGCTCTCAGTCTGAAGGTTCTGTGTTGCAAACAGGAGGCAAAGAGATGAGGGTCTTATGTGGAACATGAAAATTTAGCAGACATTTAACATGATCTCTTTGTCAGTCTTTGTCCTAAAGCTGATTTATCCCACAGCACCACAGAGTTCACCACAGGTAGGGCAAAGAAACAGGTCCTGAATCTATTGCAGCTGGAAAATAGATTAAAACCATGCCCTTGGCATCAATCTGACATGCACCAGCCATCTAGTCTTTTGAGCCAACTGGCCTTTCCAATGAATCCAAGTTGCTGTGGCAACTTGCAGTTTTACATGCATTGCTCCAATGTTCTTTCTATAACGACTGACCAGAAATCTTCCCCATTTTTCCCACATACTATTGGCAGAACATGGAAAGATATACAAGTTGATACTCAATCTGTTTGGCTGCATTATGAATGCAATTTCCTTTGCCATCTTGTCCCTGAAGTGGGATTTGATCCCAGAGCTTCTGGCTGACAGGCAAGAATGCCACTGTGTTGTAAGACCTCCTTTTAGCCTAATATGACAGCAGCTAAACCATATTTCAAATAATATTACAAAAACAAAATAAGATGGTTAAGAGGCTGACACGTATCAAGAGCTATTTAGCAATGTGTTACCAAACTTAAGAGTGTTTACGCTGACTTTTTAAATTTAAAACATGCAATCTAGTTACTCTTTTTAATGGTCTGTGATATAACTATTCAACAATTGTAATAACTAAACATGTGATGTAATTTTAATGCATGCCAAGATGAAGGTCATTGCTAAGTTGGTATTCTGATAAATCTAATGCAAATATTTTTGTAAATTTATCATCCTCATCATCTAAATCAAAGACATGTATTTTAGAAACAATGAGGAGTAAGATTATTTGAATGTTGTATGTTCCTGCTACATGCCCATAGGTCAGTGAAAACCAAAATGTCCCTTTTAATTGAGGGTGTTTTGTGCTTTGCCTCCAGCAGAGAACCTGTACTGAAGAAGAGAATAAGACTGTAAGATGCAGAAGCAGAATTGGCCATTCTGCCCATGAGATCTGCTCCGCCACTCAATGAAATCATGGCTGATCTAATAATCGCTTTCCTGCCTCTTCCCCATAAACCTTGATTCCCTTACTGATTAAACATCTATCTATCTCAGCCTTGAATACGCTTTACAACCCACCAAATACTGTATAGACTTCCAAAGATTCACTACCCTCTCAGAGAAGAGAGTCCTCCTCATCTCTGCCTTAACCTCTTATTTTGTTGCAGAAGTGCTTGTGCTTTCCCTTGTGAAGTGGGAGGTGAGTAACATTTTATTGAAAAAATCAATAGACATTTACTACAGCTCACTTATATAAAAGTATTACATTCACCCACAGCAGTCTCTGGTTAACATTAAACTATTTGGTTATAAAAAGTAACATCCTTCCATCAGTATGTTATGTTTAAAGTGGTCCCAATTTAAAATATATCCACAGATTGAAATGATACAGTGATGATATCATATGCACGTCTCGAAGGTATACCGACATGCTAACTTTGAGATTTCCAGACCAATGCAAGGCATGAATTAAAAATCAAAACCAATTGTGCATAACAGGAATGTTTTCAAACTATACTAATGTCAAGACTATAATCTAAAACAGAAGCAACAACTGTATTATAGTAAATGCTAGCATCATTCATTAATGATCACTTAAGGGCCTCAAATGGTAATGGAGCATAAAGATGGGATTTGGGCTTCCAATCCAGAACTTAATTCATGTGGAGGTGGGAGAGTGGTGGGCTTCTGATCTGCCTAATTAAACTGCCTTCTCACCCTGAAGCCCGAGATGATTCCACTCTCAGTTTCTTTCAAATGGTATTAGCTGAAATTATTATACGCTTTCTTCAGTGGGATTTGGATGACTTTGTGCAAAAATTAATTAGCACGCAGGTACTGTAAGCAATTAGAAAGTCAAATGATACGATTACCTTTATTGCAAGAGGTTTGGAGTAAAAGAGTAACAAGGTAAGGGCTGTCTAAGAACTATTTCAATGGAACTGGATGGCGTCATTATGCATTATTGGCTGAGGATCCAGACTCCTATATAAAGGTTATTTCAGTAATAGGTACTGTTTTGATAATTGGAGAAAATTTGACTTTATTCATCTGTGCATAGGGTGAATGCACATGGGAGAGCCATGAGTTGGTATTAGTTGGCATGGAGATGACATGGGAAGTGGGAGAGGGGTTGGGAGGGGCAGAAATGGGAGGGGTAGAGGGCTTAAATGGGATAAAAAGTTAACAGAGAAAACTTAACACAGAAAAATATGAGTGACTACATGAGCTTTCTAACTAGCCCAAGTCAGCACTTGGTCACTTCCATAGTCACCTATGTTTAGCTGAATGGGTTGACGGGCTCAAGTCTATATTGCACCCACTCACCAATTGCAAAGGTCATAACAACTGTAAGCCCTTCCATTGAGGTAGGTCTGGAAAGTCAAGAGATCTTCCAATTTGTGCTCCTCATTTTTGTCAAAAAGATTTGGCATGGAGAGATTGTTTTCCCTGAGTAAAGGGTCTAGAAATAGAGGAAACATTCTCAGCATAAAGGGATACAATTCAAACAAAGATAAAGAGGAAGACCTCAATTCAGAGGGCTTTGAATCTTTGGAAATCTTGACCCCGGAAGACAGCATCTTTGTTTGTGGTGATGTTGATGCATGTTGACCATGTTCAAGGCTGATTCAGAAAGGTTTTAGGAGTTTAAGAAATTAAAGGAATATGGGGATTGGTCAGGAAAGTGAAGTTGAGGTCAATGATCTGACTATATGGCCAAGAAGCCCTATGGCCTACTGTTATTTTTATTTATTTTATTCTTCTGTACTTAAATGTAATGACTTCTTAAAATTATTATGCAAGAAAGAGATTGCATTTTCTTTGACAACCAAGATACAAATCTTTCCAGCCAAGAAATATCAGGAATAAATTAATGATAGTTCTTAAAAATTTAGTTACTATTCAGCTAACTACAGATCAGGTAGATGCTATAAGCTGTGGGATATACTTCCTTTTCAGATAAATCAGAATCACATTATTTTTGATAATTTACGATCTTGATTTGAATGCTGACCTAAGGATAGCCTTATCAATTTTATATCACTCAGCTTGACACACTAACCAAAGAAAATCATCCAACATATCATTTAAAGTGAGACAAGTGGTTGTGCAGATAGACCAGAATATAGCATGAAATACAGCCCATTAATAACGTACAAATAATCAACAGATGACACTTTCAGTGTTTGGTTGTCCTTCAATATTTACCACTGTAAAGAGGCTCAATTGATTTCTCCATGGCCTCTCCCCATAGAATCTGTGTGCAATTGTCACTCCTTGAAAAATCTGGCCCAATGATTTTAGCGATTTCTACATGCACTTGAAAGACAAAGAAAGAGAGGAAAAGAAATGACATTTCGGACAAAAGCCCTTTATCAGGAATGAGGCTCGAAGCCTCAGGGGTCTCCACCCCCGAGGCTCCCAGCCTCATTCCTGATAAAAGGCTTTAGCCTGAAACGTCGATTTTCCTGCTCCTCGGATGCTGCCTGACTTTCTGTGCTTTTCCAGTACCACTCTAAGCTTATCTCTAATCTCCAGCATCTGCAGTCCTCACTTTCATCCCAAGAAATAGAGGAATCCTCATCTGCATTAGGTAATGCAACAATGACGCTGAGAAAGATGCCTCCATTTCAAAGCACCTTAGCCCTCACTTTCCTTCCATTAAGTTAGTTAAATGTATGCTACGTACAGTGTTCTTATTAAGCAAAGAACCCAGACTATCCATGTAAGTCTGGGAAATCATAGCATTGCAAATAATGAGTGTTGTAAATAAACCTCAGGATGTCTGACATAAATGTATCTGACTATCTAGGCAATGTAGGCACCAACTGAGCTCTAGAAGTCAAGTAGTGGCAAACATTGAATAGCTGATGGCAATATGGCAGTTGTGTTAATTCTTTTCTCCATCCCCTTCCAACTCATTTTTGACTCAGCTCCTTCTTGTCTACCTCCGCGTTGATGGTTTACATTGCCCTTAATGGGCTTTGCACAGAAGTTATTTATTTGGAAAACATGGGTGATTCACAGGTAGTGGTCAATATGTGAAAATAAAATTCCACAGGTGATTTGGTGATGGGAAGTAAAGTTCAGTTGTGTGTAAGAGCATTTTTGCATGCAAAGAGAGAAAAAAAATCCCCCTGTCACCCACAATCTGTCTGAAGTTACAAATAAGACTAGGAATAAAGTGTTCCAAATCTATATTAAAGCACATAATGAAGCAGATTGAGTATTTTCTCTCTTCGAGAGACAAACATGAGAGGACATTGCGAGTCTAATTAAAACTGCTAAAGGACAGCTCCAATCTAAGAAAATACATTACATTGAATAATGTTTGCTTTTCTAAGGAGGCCTTACTTGTGTACAGTCATTTGCCAACACACCATTCTCCAATTCCAAATCAGCACAAACATAGAACAAAAGCTGTGTGAAATCACCACACCTTTTTTGGCACCCTCAGGCAAAAACAAACTTCTAATACAAGCTTGAAACTCTTAAAGGAACAAGAATTGCAATAAAACTAAAGCAGAGAAGCCAACAAAAACACAGAAAAACGTAACAATGCAATGTGCAGATTCTTATACTGGAATGTTAGAAAGTAAAACTGAAAAGCAAACACATAACCATCTAGGTTTTGGGTATTAAAGGACTAAGAAGAATAAAATCCTCTGGGACTTCTGATGAAAATCGCATCAGCTTAAGATTTGGATGATCAGCCTAAAGTTCAAGTCAATTTCAGGATACACAGACTTAAGTTTATGTCACCCCCACAGAGCCATGTGAAGCAATTGGCTAATTTGTAAGTATGTATTAACACAAGGATATGGAATGTGATTTCACTGAAGCCAACTTAGTTGAAAGGCTAATGGAGATTGTTAAGTTAATGTGTGCTGGACCTGATTTCCATGGTGGTTCCCAAACTCTCCATGGAGACAGCCAGACATTTAAATGTTAGAGCCTGCATGATATCGATACCTTGACGGATCCCTCCATCCTTTGATCTAGTTTACTGGTCTCTGACAAGCCTGCACGTTGTTCCTGTGCCTATCCATTTTGACAAAGTAATTAATGGCCATGATCATGTGACCACCTTCTGCATGGGGTTGAGCAGGTGCCTGGTCTCTAGTTCCTGATCAGCTGGATGCGTGCTAGTAATCTGCTCACCAGATTGTGCTTCTAACTCTAACCTAAATAGAAAGCCCACCAAGGAGAAAGTCTGTGAGCTGGTGGGGAGTGCAGGTGAAATCTTTGAGGATTGGGTGGTTTCCTCCTCAGAGGTAGAGATGGAGTTAAAGATCTTCCACACTAGCATCTTCAGGACAAAGGTTCACTGAGTGCTGCCTGTATAAAGAGGGAATAACTTATGCCAACATCTGTGCAGATTAAGGATGACTTCGCATCATTGGTAATGAGAATGCAATGCAGCACATGGTATTAAAGTTTACTTGTTGGTTACCCATCAAGGTCTCCTTGTCCCCACATGAATGAGCATCCCCTTATCAAACCAAGTAAAGCATTTTCTCTGCAAAACTGAGTGAGGAATATGTCTTCCACCATACCCCAGCTTGCCAACCTCAGTCCAGGAGTGGGCCATTGCTGCCTGTAATGAAACAAAATGAAAGATTGATTATGACAGAATAGGATGGAAGAGCTGTCCCAGGTGGTGACACACGTGCTGGAGAGGTGCCCTCAGTGAATGTGTAAGAAATGTAGAAGGCAGGAAGGATGAAATGGGTTACAGCTGTTGAGTGAATGTGATACACGCAATAGTGACAGTTGTAGCTCATGGGCCATGGTGAGAAACATGAACCGTGGCGGAGTTAAAGTGCATGCTGACCCAGTGAGTATGAAGTAATGGAGAGAAGATGGTGCCACTTACCCTTGTACCTACCACTTACAGTTTGATCCTATACTGTTGTGCACTGTGCTTTACCAGGAACTGATTCAGCCCATGCTGGCTGGATTTGGTGGCATGAATCAGCACTTCCATGTCTCTATTAGCAACATGAGAAGCTAACCAAACTTTCCTAGCCATTTCCTTGTGGATAAAGGTAAAAGACCATAGTTTGAAGGGCAGTAATATATACAGAGCATGCTGAAGAAACTCAGCAAATCTCTGTATGTGTGTGTATCTCTCTCTCTCTCTATACAGGTGCAGCCATATCTGCTGAACTTCTCCAGCACTCTGTTTTGATTTCATATCTCCAGTATCTACAGAGTTTGCTTTTATACGCATGAAGGGCAATTCCTGGATTGCGGCGTCAGATGTGGTGTGAAGCTGGGCTTTAAATATGGCACCAGCAGTACGACAGCCAGAAGTTCCTGGCAGTGGTATGTATTTCTGCTTCTCTTAATATATGACTGTACGTTTTGAGCACTGTAGGGAAAGGATGGATTTTATAGTAAAGAACTCGAGAATACATTGCTAATGTCTCCATGAACCCCAGTGGACTAGATGCCAGGAATTTTGCTTCTTAGAATACTTTGCCTTTAAAATAGGAATATTTACGTCTATATATATTCGAAAGGGTTATCAAAAGGGTTCCCATTCTTTAAAGAGAAAAGGTGATAGATTGTACTACAACACAGATTCCTGACCAAACAAGCCTGTTCCTTAAAGATATGATATCACAGCATGTGATGATCTTGTATAAAGGTATCCTCCTCACCTTTACTCATTCTCTCTGCACAATGGAGTTAATCGGTTGAATGTGTAATGTATAGTAATAACAGTAAGCACAGAACCCAGACTATGTGTGTAAGTCTATGATATGACCACCTGATGAAGGAGTGGTGCTCCAAAAGCTAGTGCTTCTGATTGAACCTATTGGACTATAATCTGGTGTTGTGTGATTTTTAACTTTGTACATCCCAGTCCAACACCGGCATCTCCAAATTATGATATGAGAGTTTTGAAAATACTTTGCATTGTAAATGGAACCAAATTCTCCATGGTGCATATATGTTGTCTAACAGAAAACAACACCACAACCCTCTCTGCCATTCTTAATTGGACAGTGAGCTCGCCGCTAGCCCTTAATTAGCTGCTTTGGGGTAGGTCCCAATAAGTAACTCTTCCTCACATAACGTGGCCTCCTAACCCTCTCATTTGATTGAACAGTGGTACTTAGAAGCCTGTAGAAACTATCCCACCCAATGTTTTTTAAACTGGTTATTAGATTCCAGTTTTACCATTATTAACACAGTATAGAATTGATAGTGATTTTCTAAACTGGAGGAATTTAGTATATTATAGAGGTTTGAATTCACTATGGAACAATTAATAGGACCAAGACAAATGTTCATTGTTGCATGAGGTTTATTAACAGCAGATACGTTGAATGAGGTTTTATCAAGAAAGACTCTGAAAATTAAATAAGTAAGATTATGACATCCTCATTGTTAGCACTAGGGTTGGGGTGGATCAATATTGTCAGTGCATTTTCACTCCTGAAAGACTGACAACTTGCAAAGCTCAAATATATGCATTTCACTACTGTATATCTCTGCAGCATTTCATTTGCACAAGGAAGTTCAGTTATCTGTAACTCTGCTGCGTATAAGCCTCTATCAGACTCAGTTTCTGTAAATGTACAAATTCCTTAACAATATTATGCAGCCAGTCTTAAATGCAACCTTTTTGCTACTCTGACTTATTATTAAAATAAGGCTTCATTCTGCACAGATGTTGTTTTCCAGAAACACTGAATTATTTGATCTAAAATATAAAATAGTATTTTTAATGTTTTTTGTGTAAGATTTCCTAGTGTGGATCAAGATTGAATATGAGCAAAGCAGACTTTTCAACGTCTAAAACATCCTCATTAAAAATAAATTCAAACATGTCAATATAATTCATAAAACTCCTTTCTGTGATAGTTAACTCCAATTTTAGATTGACATTACACTTATGCAAATTTTTTAACCTTTAGAAATTTATTTTTGAGAGAATGAAGCTCGATGTAGGTTATAATTTCATTCAGATTCAGTTTACGTTATCCTGTGATTGACGTTATGAAATAATCCAGTCTTCAAAAATTGGATAGCCCCTTTTACTACTGATGTAACGTAACAATGTTGTAAAATAATTAGTCCTCTGAAGATTAACTACCAACCTAAAATATAATTGATCTTCCATGTCATTTTTTGAAGAGGCACATTTTGATATTGTAAGTTGGTTTAAACAAGTTAAAAAGGAACTTACACCGACAAGCTTTTGGTCCGTTTTGGCTCTAATAGTGCCTCTGCAGATAAGAATGCTAGCGTACAGTTACTGTCTAAACTCGAAATAAAACTCAACCCATTCAACAGTAGATGCGTCAAGTGTTGCGAACTTGATTTGAGCATTTTATGGTGCTCGAGTCAGCTGCCTATTGAAAGTGTGATCAGGTAGTTTAAACTGTGACTGGCTGTGTCAACAGAAGGAAAGTGGAGGATTAGTTGTCATGGCAACTGCAAAGTATCCCTGTTTGTAGACAGACAAATTCTGCTACATCTGAAACTGATTGACAGGTCTATTCCTTTGCAACTGACCCATAGAAATTAGCAAGTAAAAGTTATTATACTGGGCTGTATTGAAGGGTTCTCAATATCTTAAAGTGCTCTTGTAAGTTCTTCTGCTGCATTTGCATGAGAAACCTGGCAAGGATTGTTCCGAGGTTCATATCTATGGTTTGATAGTTTCTTTGTGGGGAAGTGTTGCTGGTGAGAATAACTTAATTTTCAGTTCTGTCTCTGACAGAACTGTTCGAGCATGGACTGAGGGGGAGAAAACACACATCAAAGGATGATTGCAGAATAATATGCTGTACTTTAGAATAAAAAAGCACCTTTGAGAATCTTTTACAGCATTTAGCCAGTGACATACGCTTTTAAATTATATGTGAAATAAAATTTAATCTAGGGATGCAAGGTTAGGCCCCTCTTTCAGAACTTCTATACATCCATACAGGCATAATTAAGGGTGTGAAATAAATCACGGAAAGTGATTTTAAACCAGTGTGACAAAGAACAATTCATCAAAGGATATTAAAGATAATGCTCTTCCTTCAGAGCCAGATAATATGGTTAATGTAGTAAATATCATTTTACTGAAAGGAGAACATTTTTACCTTTCTTGGCTACTACTTCTGGATGACTTGCAAACAAAAGAAGATATATATATTTTTTGAATGCAATACAATTTAGTGCATTGCCTTTAGAATAAAATGCATTATGTAATAGATCACTTTTTAAGTTATTTGCTTGAAAGCCTTGCAATTATTCTGTCACTTAAATCGGCTTACACATCCACAGCACTTTTTACTGTGGCCTAACACTCTTGAAGAGGCCTGTGCTTATCCTATCAAGAAGCTGATCAAGCAAAGGGCTGTGATTTTTTTTTGTGGCTTTTGACAGCCCAGGCCGCCATGCCATTCACGAGCTAATTATTGTTTTGCAGGGGGCAGTCACTACTAGAAAGAGTGCACAAACTCCTCGCTTTTTTCCATCGAACAGAATTGAACTGCTTGAAAAGGCTTTTCTTTCCCTGAATGCAAGAGTGTGGCACAGAAAGAAACAGTTGAGAGTTAAGGTTTTGAGAATGATGGAATGCAGAGCTGAACTGTACAGAACAGCAGAATTTGCATCAAACTGCTGCCATTTGACAGAGTATAACATTGATGGGATGAAATAAACATTGATATATTTAAATAAATGAGCATTATAATTAATTGATAATAGCTCCATGTATTTTTTTCTCCAACGTTGTTTGTTTATTTATCTCCTTTTCTGGATTAGCTAACATGGATAGATACAATTTGGAAAGAACTACATTAGCTTATTAGCAATTCTGCTGTGGCCAGATAGCCCATTTTCAATTTCATAAAGGAATTCAGACTGTCAGCAGATGTTGGCTATCTGTGGGTTGTTTGTGTCAAGCTTCTTGGAATATTGAAAATGGTTGTTTAGATTAGCTATTCTAGCCAGTTATTTGAATAATTCAGCTTTTATTTTCTGGAAATAAGTTCACTTTATTAGCGACAGCCAATCTATTAAATTCAAGATGTTGGCTTAACTATAGGAAGATGGTATTAAAAAAAACAGTTGGCAAATTAACCCAATAAAGCTGTTTAAATGCACAAGCACTCAATGAGCAACACCAGGCATGCATTTGTTGACAGTTAATGATGTAAATCTTAGACACTTTCTTTTACTAATGGGTTTCATATCCCCCTCTTTGTATAAGTGCTTGTTCTCAATGGTCCTCTGTATTCTTTCAGGATTTGTAAGAGATTTTGATTTTTTTTTCCCACAGTTATTGACCATGTGTACTTTTCACATGATTTGGAATAGACAGGCCATATAATCTTTATCTCTGCAAATGGAGACAGTAACCAGCTGGACAGCTGTGATTTCACCCCCCCCCCCCCCCCCGCTCCTCTCTCTGTAATGGTTTTGAGCGTGAAGTTATTGAAGGGTTTGCCTGACCCAGGAATGCACACAGGGGTGGAACATATGTTTTTTTATTCAACTGTAGGGGGCAGTATTGTTCCATGAGAAGATTGCTGATTTCTCTTTCATGCATTTTGCACATGCCTTTTAGCGAGTGGTAATGCTTTGTTCAAATGCTGTGTTGGTGAAAGCATTTCAAATGTAACGTAAGAAAATTATTAGTAATGCTGGCTGGTCAATAAACTAAAAACAATAAAACTCGTGATAAATTTTCTCCCTTTTTTCATTTGCAACGTTCTGATTCTGAACACATGCAGTGTCGTGTAATATGCACTAAACCTAAACTACAAATAGCCCACTTAATTTGTAATCCTCAACACTTATCAACAGCAATTTTTATGCAAGCTGTTAATTCAGACTAAAACTCAACATGAGGACAGTTAAGAATAAAATGCATTGTAATAAATGCTACAAGTCATGGTTGAATGTAAATGGGTTTCAGTGTGGAAATGCCCAGTGCAAATGGGCAATTCAAAAAAAAAGATAGTTTCTATGTGCTGCAATGCTCAATGCATTGCCAAAGTGTTTCCCTATTATGTGTAAAGTATGGGTGAACTTTGACACTCCTATTGAGTTAAATATCCATGAAAAATGTTCCTGCAGCTGCCTCAGAGGTAGAGGATCCTACTTGTAAAATAAATTGAGTGTTCAATTCAGATTTTTCAGATGAACAGGATTTGTAGAGAAGGCAACCTTTTCACCTGTCAGAATAATAGTCCTGATTCCAACAGTTTACCAATGAGGATCACTGTAATTTTCAGATTTTTCTTTGTCTTTTGGGCATTACTAAAGAAGAACAAATTTACAGCACAATAGACAGATTCAAAATTTGTATTTAAACATCAAGCATGAAATGGAATATAATCAAGTGTTCAATTTTTTTTACAAGAGTTTGAACCTAATATAAAAAAAACTAAATGGAGGGTCATAGATTTTATTGAAAGCTAAGATGCATGGCTGAAGTACCAGAGCGGAGGGTGGTGGTAAAACTGAAATTATCAAAAGGGACAAAATAAATTAAGAAATTGAGTAACTGGGTTAGCCAAATGAAGAAAATGGTAAAAAAAAATAAAAGTTAGAGTTCTGGAGTTTGTTTATAACAGTGAGATAGGGAGTGCATGTTGGGACATTAGAAAAAAAGGCAGCTGGCTAGAGTCATGATACGTTTTTTGCAGGATTTTCTTTTGCATTGTTTATAAGTGATATTACAATCTTCTCTCTCCCTTGGGGTAGAAAGAGAAATGGCTTTTATGCCGAGCTCACATTAGCCAGAATGGGAAGTTACACTGTGTCCAAAATGCTTACTTCGAAGTAAAATGTCACAATGGGAGAACTGTTGTGAAAGCTGGAACAATTATATCATCACCAATCAGTAGCAATCGAGTTCAACTGACTGATAACCCTTAAGAGAATCTCAACTTCTGCCACAAGGATTAACTAGAGTAAGCACTTTTCAAGCTGCAGTCACCCTTTTGCTAAGCTTAACATTCTGAAACTAACTTTTAATTGGTTAGCAGCGAAGATTTGTTCATCAACTGCCATAGATTACCAACTTCCAAATTAAAAGTATTGGATTTGTTGTCTTCAATGTTTTTCATTTAGTTTTGGACTGACATTAATTAGCTTTACAGTTCCATGAGTACCTTAGTTTACTTCTAATTGTAAAGGATTAAAAGTTAATTATTGATCACTATGGTGAGCTAGCTTTCATGTAAAGAGTAGAAATGTCGATTTATAAGAAGCCTCATATGTAACAAAATTGCAGATAAGAGCACTTGTTGGCAGAAGAGATAGACATGAGGAGCTTTAATGTTCAAGATATAATGCCAGTAAATGAACATCCCATTGATTACTAATGGACTACAAGGGTACATTTAAAAGGAGAGCTCAAGTGATGAGAACATGTTTCTGTGTTGCATCTCCTGTGCAGTTTGGCAACAGCAGACATTCTTTCTCAATATTAGATAATCCAACACTGCACTGTGATGGATGTTAAGTGAAATAAAATAGTTTTTTCACTTTGATAGTCATTAATTAACAGAACTGACTCAGACTACGATGACAACGCTTCATCATAGTCAATACAAAATTATGTTTTAACTGATTTTTGTTCACTTTGTTTTCATGAGTTTTTCAATTTAGACAAGTTCCTTCATTGGAAACTCTTCTTCAGAAGGGTCACTGTAACAGTAATATTAATTTCTGCTTTCTCTCCACCAATGCTGCCTGACCTGCGGAATATTTCCAGGAATTTCTGAGTTTGATTCAGATTTCGAGTATCTACAGTCATTTGTTTTTGTTTGAAAAGTTCCTTCATTAAATTAATAAATTCAGCTTTATAGAAAATTTTATTTAAGCACTAATGATTATTATAAACTTATTTCATACAGATTAAGCTTTTTTTGAAGAAAGAGAAGAGAGACTTGTTTTCGTGTTTTGGCAGACACTTTCTCTAGACTCCACATTCTCACGATTTCCTGATAATTTGCTGATGAAACCAGAATCAAAACTCTATCTTTCAGACTGAACTATTTATTTTCTTACACACATTTAAATCTTCACGGTAATCTAGAAAGTGGGTAAATTGCAATATCTGTTGTTTGTTGAGATATTTCCTATTTTTCAATTGTTTGAACCCTCTTTCATGTCAATATCATTGGGAATGACCTTCAACTCCTCCTACTGCCTTGAATTTGTCCTTTTCTGACTTAGGGCACTGGCAATAACAAATTGCATCTAACACTTCATTTGCATAATCAAGCCACAGAATGACAGAATTGTTATTGTGAGAGGGAGATCATTTGGATGCAGGGATGAGTTTGTAGTTGAGGGATTGAGGCACAATGCAGCAAGCCTCCCTTCAATGATATACAGTCAGCTCTGTTGTAACATATGTTTCTCCACCGCTTTAATACGGTTGAAGAATTTAGGTTGTTATTTGTAGACTACAAACTTACTGATTAGGAATGATCAGCCATGATCATATTGAATGGCGGTGCAGGCTCGAAGGGCTGAATGGCCTACTCCTGCACCTATTGTCTATTGTCCATTGTTTATTGTCTATTCCTTATCGGTATTGGCTAAAACTGGCCCCATTACTTTAAATGGCATGGCTTTTGCGCAATTTTCTTATAACACGAGATCACATAAGAACGGAACTATCATGCTAGATCAGAACCAACTTGTAATGCAATTATGTATTAAATTCCTATCTCGAATTAAATAGAATCAAGTGCGGAATATTTCCACTAACATTAAAAAAAAACTGCGGATGCTGGAGATCTGAAATGAAAACAAAAATTATCTTAGAAACTCAGCAATTCTGGCCTTATCTCTGGACAGTAAACACAGAAAACATTTTGAGTCCAGTGACCCTTCTACAGAACCAAGAGAGTTGCAGGATCTGCTAAATTTCTCCACCAATTTTCATTTGTGTTCCAGAAGAGACCCAACAAGGCCAACGTTTTGAAAACAAGAATTTTCACTTGGATCCTAGGGGGATAGGAATGTTTACCTGAGTTCCATTAGGTAAGGTTAAGCCACTGCAGTCTTGGACTTTTCAACTCTCCTGATCATGAGGTCCTTCCAAATATCTTGATGGTTTCTCTGAATGATGGGGATTCATGTTTCTAATTGCTTGCCAATTGCAGGTCCCAGTTTGTACTGTGATTCTGTCTGGGCAAATGCAGATAAAATCCAGGGTTTCAACATTCCCAGACCTCACCTGGCTGGGACACAACATTTGAACCCATCACAGCTTCTTACTCACACTCAAAATCAGAATTCTTGACAACTTGCAAAAGTAACTACAATAGATGGTTGCAGGAAGGAGGGATAAAGGGATGTAGGGACATGGGATTAGGATTACTGAAGGGAAAACACCATTGGGCTAAGCAGTTTGTTGTAATACCCATTCATTCATAGTAATTGAATTAAGTGGTAAGGTACCAAGCAAACTGAACTCAAGTGTTTTGCTGCCACTCTCATCCAGATGAAAGATGAATATTCCATCTCATTACCAACTTGAGCCTTGTAGATTAACTACAAAGAACTGAATCTTTTCCTGCTTTTGTAACCATGGTCTTGATACAGCTGTCCAGTTGATCTTCTCATCAAGGGTACATTTTAAAATGTTGATGTTAGGAGATTCAGTGATTCTCAGCCACAATAACAACTTACATTATTGTAGTGTCTTTACTTACAGAGCCCTTGCCCCTTTGAAGGTTAAGGGAAATATCTTGTCTTTATTTTCTTCATGATAATTAATACTAAGCAAGTATGTGGAAGAAATGCTCTTCCATGAACATTTGCCAGCTCCTGCTCTGGGTTGTGTGGATTATTTCATTGCATAGTGTTATAGAACTATAAACATCCCTACCAAATAAAATCACCATTCTTCTACTCATGCCAATATCAGACAAAAACAGAGGAATCAGTCTTACCCCCATTTTTAACTGTTGGTCTGTCACCTTGGAGGTCAGATTTGAAACATGTGGTGCTGGAAAAACATAGCAGGCCAGGCAGTATCCGAGGAGCAGGGGAATTGACGTTTCGGGCATAAGCCCTTCTTTAGGCCCTGAAGAAGGGCTTATGCCCGAAATGTCGACTCTCCTGCTCCTCGGATGCTGCCTGGCCAGCTGTGTTTTTCCAGCACCACATTTTTCAACTCTGGTACTTTAGCATCTGCAGTCCTCACTTTCTCCACCTTGGAGGTCACAACATTTCATATGCATATCAAGTACTTTAGAGTGGTGAGTTCCAAATCCTAAACCCCAGGCTGGAATGAAGAAAGGTCCTTGAATCCTCTGAGCCTAATGCTACTCACTTTGACCTCATGTACTAATCTTTTTTCCCAAGGAAAGTAGGTCTATCTTGTCCACTGTAGCTAGACACCATATTTTTGAACACCTCTCTCCTTAGCCTCTCTGTTCCAAAGTAAACAGCCAAACCTATCCAATCTTTCATCATAAATTCCCCCAACCTTTAAACTTCTTCATAAGTCTCCTCTGTACCCCTGTCAGTGAAATTACCTCCTTCCTGTATTGTGGTAACCAGATTGTACATGATATTCTAACTGTAGTGTTTTGTGGTACATTAGCACTTCTTTTGATGTTATACTCTGTATTTTGGCTAAAAAGGAAATTATTTCACCTTCCTTGACCATCTTATCTTTTTGTCCTGCGTTCTTCTGGGATATGTGTCAATATACCTCAAGGTCCCACCACTCCTCACCTTCTGAGTGTTCTACGATTTATTTTGCATTTTCTTGCTTTATTTGCATTCAACAAAAATATTAGCACACATTTCTATAGATTGAATTCCATTTGCCACATTTCAGTTCAATCAGTCCAGTTCATTGATATTTTCCAGCAGTGTACAATTCTTCGCTATTAATCACACATTCAATTTTTGCATGGAGCAATTGTTGTTAAGTCAAGATTCCTGAAGAAATCTTCCAGTGATATCATACAGCCTCTGATTACTAATACCATAGTGAATTAAGTATAACTTCACCTACTGGAGGGTTTTTCCTTCCTCTCCCATTGCCCTTATTTTACAATGGTAGGTGGTGCCCGTGATGGTTAAATTAGCGGTGACAGACCAGGGAACTTTTGATGTGTGTCATGGTAATACGATGCCATGTGTACTCCAATTTTGGAAAACTGTTTGCACTACCATCCATTTGCAACACATTTAATGTGTTATATGTGGCTCAATTGATAGCACTCTCATTTCTAAGGCGTACTATTCCACATCCAAGAGCCATCCAGGGCTTAAGTATCGCAATCAAGCCTGAACCTCTGAAGTAAAGCTGAGGAAACTCTGTACTCTGTTGCCTTTTGGATGATACAGCAAACCAAGGCTCCATCTGCCTCAGGTAAACGTAAAAGATGCGATCTCAGTGTTTTGAAGAAGAACTATCGTAGGTGCTTTATCCCATATTTATACAACAATCAATACCATAGACAAAAGGTTAATTGGCAATTATCATATTTGTGAGAGTATGCTGTTCTCATTCAGCTTCAAGATAGGGTTGACCATTTAAAGCTGTTCACAAATTGGCTGTCACAGTTCCTACATTACAATGATAAATACAACACAAAAGTACATCATTGACTATAAAGTGTTTGGAGATGCATGGTGGTTGTATCATACATGATGTCAATGCAGCTCTTTCTTTTATTTAGACTACAGTTAACACAAGAGTGCTCAGATTTGGGATGCCTAGTCAGAGTGAACCTGTACTTTTTAATCTTAAAATTTGTGCACTGCATTAATGCAACTAAACGTTTAAACTGGGCACAAAAATTCTAAAGTAACAAAAGTGATCGAGTGGAGCAGCTGCATGAAGAAGAAGAAACAAAATTGAATCTGGATTTGTTGATCTCAAAAAGATTCCACTCAAATGTAATTTGGACATTAGTTTGCTGAATCAAGATATGGTTTGATAGGAAATAATAAAATCAAAACTCCTGTTCCACCTCTGGTAATATAAATGAATAGATTTACAGTGACAATATTTATAACATTGAATAGTCTACCTGAAGCATTGTCTATTTCTTGGTTGGGAGTAGGGGTAAGGTGTGGATCACTCAGTGGAATTTAGTGCCTGGCTTCTCGCCTCCAGGTAAGTTTAATCAGGCAAGAGAGTGCAGTGTGAGTTCCCAGCCAACTTCCTGCCTTCACCTGATTAACTCTGAGGTGGGAAGCCTTGTGGGTAACCTTCCCATTCAGATGCCACCTGAAGCATTTAAGTGGACAATAGATGCCCACTTTAAGGCTCCATCTTGCTGCCATTTATATTCAAGTAATGATGGGTGGGGAATTCTCATGCCGCTTCAAGATAGGGTTGACCATTTAAAGTCACCCAGTGCCAGATTGAGGGATGTGACACCAGGAAGGTGGAATTGCTGAAAACCGCCTCCCTGCCCATAGCTATAACACCCTTCCCCCTCCCCTGACTACCATCCTATGACCCCCATTTCACCTTCAGTCCTCTTTGGTCTGTAGTCCCTGGTGGGTCCTGAGCTCTGATTGCAGAATGCTGACAGTTATCATCTCGTGTTATTAATACAATGAAAAGCTGGTTCTCCAGCTAGTAGTGGGACCCCTGTCATAATTATTAATTCCTGTTTTGTACATCCTGTTTTGTACATTGCTCTCCTTAAGACTTGGCATGGGCTTCCGTGTGGAGTTGTTCAGTATATGCTTCTAGGTTTTAAATATTTCTTGTGGGAAGGATTTCAATTTTAGTCATTACTTTTGACACTGTTATAAAGATAAAGTTACCATGGTCCTATGAGACTATAGGGCTGCTTCCTCATTAGAGAGAGGGACAACAGACGGTGGTTTATCCTGAGGACTATCATGCCTCAGGCAAAGGGAGAGGTTGAGAATGGGAGTCCTTCATGGTAATCTCAGCCAGTGCAGGAATCAAACCCATGGTGCTGGTGTTACACTGCATTGTAAATGAGTTGTCCAACCAACTGAGCTAACTGAACACTGTATTAATTTGAAAGGTTCGTGGACCTTCTAAAGTAATGGCTAAGGTTATCTTCCTCTATGTCCTAGTATTTTCTTTTCTTTCTGTATTGCTCCCTCTCTATCTCTCACTAGGGTCAGGGGCAAGTCCCTTCATTTCCTATCTGTGATCAAGTGTTCAAGTCACTAATGGTGCAATTATGGTAGTCACCATGACAATGTTTGATCGTGAGTGTTAGGAACTTACCTGTCATTAAGTAAAGGTGGAAAGTCAAGCATGATTGCATGCATCCTGCACTACCAACCCTGGAAAAATAGAAGTTTATCCTCATCACTGATCTTCAGCTTCTTGGGCTAGTATGGACACCCCAAGTAATGCCCAAATTCACTCTTAGGTTTTAGCTTTGCTGGAAGTGTCAAAGACATTGTACTGAAGAAGAGGTACAAGAACTTAATGTGTTACTTACATAGATCACCATGTTTGGGACATAAGTTCCATCCAAGAAACTTCAATACCAAACATTTAGCCTAATTTTTAGCCATTCTAAAATTATGGTAAGAGTTTCACAGAGCAGCAACAGAATTTCAAGTTTACAAACATAAGTTCATTTAATGTATTAGGTCATTTTAATGTATTTATTTGAATATAATTTTTGGTAGTTAAAACTGAAATGAATAATTTATATTATCGCTTTGAGTTTTTGTGCTATACATTATTAATGTAAGCTGGCATATTGTAAACTACATAATGTTAACAAACTGTTTATGTACTTGTATACTTGTTTATATCTGTAATAAGCTGCATATCAACTTTGCTATAATTTGAAAATGTCATATTAATGTTAATGTAAGCATTTCAGTCACTTTTTCATTAATGCAGTCATTTTGGGGCATACATTCACAGGAATGTGACAGAATGATTCAAGAATTAGGATAGTGGTCTGACTTCTAAATGCACTATAGCAAGGAATAATCTTACAGTGCCTCTCTATGTTAAACTCCTACTGGAAGCATCCGGTACTTTGCAAAATTGCATTACAAGGTGTCCAGTTGTAACTTTCGAAATGTACACTATCAGTTGATTGAACATTAGTGGACGACTGATGCTCCTGCCTGTGCCAGTAACAGTAAAAATGTATTCCAAAGGCACAGAAATATTCACAAGTTCAAGCATTTTCAAGTACGATTCCTTGGTGCAAAACTTTGAATGATGTAGATTTTATGATGCAACTCAAGCCAATTTGTTTGCAGCCAAAAGGTGCTATCTGCAGTGCAATTGCAGTTAACAGTATTCAGTTAACTGGAAATGAGCAAGGAGTGCATCCAGGGACTCGGTTGAGTTTTCTTTAATATGGTAGAGTTGATTGCAGTAATGCAATGATTTTTCTATCAGTAGATAATTATGCCTTTTAATTATCATTTTTTTGCTGAACTATCAAGTGCATGTTTATGTCTTCTGATACCTTGAAAATGGAAGCAGTTTAACCAATCGTGATAATGCCAAACCTGTGATATTTCTCAGGGTTTGTTGACTGTCTTTTTTTGTGAATATGAGTATCTAAAGGAAGCGAGGCCTTGTTTTGGATTTGCAGTGTTCAATTCAGTGAGTATGGTTACTATCGATAGTCACGGTACATCATATGCTAAGCCTGGATGTGGATTTAGAGAAAAGTAGACAAATGGTGGAAGAGCTGAGAGCTAGAACTGAAACATAGACCTTCCAAAGTTCTGTAAATGAAACCTGTTGCATGTATACAAACTAGTTTCATTCTTTGTATAGCTCTAAGATATAAAGTAGATAATGGGAATAGTTAACCTGATTCAAAAATGTATCCTGTGTTTGTTTTTCATATTCCACTTATATTTCAGAATTGGGAATATCCAACTGATGTTAATTTTACTGTTGCTGTGACGGTTTTTTAACACATATGTTTCAGAGTTTATAAGGTAGATTTTAATGATCTCATGGAAGTTTACCTTTGCTGTAATCATAGCAACTTTTAAAAAAGAATGTTTTATAATTCAAAATAATGCCCAATAAATCACTTCTGTCAAAGTCGGGGCCCTCCATAAAATACTCTTTATGGTGCCCCAGCTCACCTCTGCCTCTTTTTGAAGGTATTATAAGATCAATACAAGATTTTCATCTTTTAGCAACAATCCTTTTGTTTCTTATTAAAACATTGTGTTATCATAGTACCAAACCATTGTTGTTTATTTCCTATAGAAATGACTTGGCCTCACAGTAATATGGCTGCTGTAATAGGTAATTCCAGCACGGCAACATCTTTCGCTTATTCTTTTCAGCTTGGTTATGATTGTGCCAGTGTGCCAGATTGTTGATGTGTTTTATTTTTTTTGACAGATTGGTGATGTTTCGTCAAGCAGAGGTTGACCTGCTGTAATGTGGTTTATTGCCACCTTGCCAGCATTCTGTAAAAAATTTATTAGGAAGGATCTGGTTGTTTAGTTATTACTGTTGATTTTTTCTACCATAATAGCTGCTCATATTGTCTGGGACCATACTAACAACAAAAGGATAAATACACCTCGTACAGTAGGTCCCTCTGGTTATGCCTTGAACATGACACATGTCAGCCTATGATAAATTGGCTCGGTGTCTGTTCAATTTCAAATGCAAAGCTCTGGAGACGGAGGTGTTAGGAAGCAGGCATAATTCTGGTGAGCGGAGGCCTCAGATGCATGGAATTAGTGTGCATAGAACAGATAAGAACGAAAGGAAGTTTGTGCAGGTTTGTCGACTTCCTGGGGTTGAGGTAATATTGGCAGCTGTTAGGTGTGTGAAAAAGCAGCTGCAAGGACGATAATGAATGTAACTAAAATCTGAAGTGACAACTGTATCGGACGCATAGGCTGTCTTGTTCCCCCATTTGCACCCATTTGCATGCCAATTAAATTAAAAAAAAAACAAATATTGGGTTCTAGGATTTATTTGACAAATAATCTGTGGGGCTTAATCAGTACAACTGGGCTGAGCAGGTTTGGCTCCCTGACAGATGCAGTCTTTGGAAGATTAAAACACAGAACTGATCCAGATTGTTATCTGGTGCAGAAAGCAGATAGGAGTTTCAATTACTTTATGTCACTGAACTTTATAAAAATTGAGGAAGAATTCCATTTAACACTGTTTCACTTAGATAGCAGCATTGATATTATGTTTACTATACAGTGGCAGAAATAATCGAAAAGGATTTTTTTGTGGCAGTCTGGAGATAGGAAATATGAGTTTCTTGATACTATTTCATTTCACATTTTAGCTACATTTTTAATTTTACTTTTTACATTATATATTTTTCCTTCATTCCTCTTCATTGTGAGAATCAGTCAAGGCCACCATTAATCCTGAAACAAAATGTAAGTAATGATTCAGTTCCTAAATCTTTGAAGTAAAGAGGTTCTCCTACCATGGTCTAATATAATTGTAAATGCTTTGAAATTATTGTAAAATGGTTGTCTTCAATTAGTTATTTAACATAGCTCTATAATGCATGTTTTCTATTCAAACTTAGAAATCATATTCACAAACCATTTGAATATTTGATTTGTTTTATGTTTTTTCCTAAAAACTATATTTCTTGGAACACAACCCATAACTGTACAGTGTAAATTCCCAAGAAAATTTAGTAGAAACAAATATTGTTTTTATTCTGTGGGTGTCAGTGATAATTCCACAGTTCGGAAATGTGATAATTAACGGCAGTGAAAATAAAAAAAATGTTAACTAACTGGTTAATTATCGCTTAATGGTACAGGATAACAGCATGTTCTAGAAATTGTTCAATGGCAAGCCTAAAAGATAAATTGAAATTCTTGTAATAGTGCTGTATTCTTTTAAATAGGGGAAACACAAGATAATTCGCAGGCATCAAAGTCGGGGTGTGTTCTAAAGGAAGGCTCTAATTTTGATCATATAGCATTTTGAAATTGGTTCTGTAAGTTTTATTGCCTGTTTCCACCTTACAAAGAATGCACTGTGTGGCTTCTTTTGGACAGCTGTTTGCATGTGAGAAATTATCTTTGCATTTCACAGACAACATGAATATATGTAGATTAATAATTCATGATCCTTTTATAAATGTACAGCTATATCCCCTGAGATGTATATGTACATATATATATATATCATGTATATGTGCTGTCAATATTTTTGAAACCAATTTTGCCATATTCCAGCAAAGGACAACTTTAATATCACTTTACTACCTTTTACTTTCAACCATATTTCTAGTTTGTCAATGCTCAAAATTGTAACAAGACTTTGGATAGTATAATATACAGTATATCACCTCTTCAAAGTTTCTGATTTGATCCATAAGCAGCACATTGAATCACACTGAAACCTGAGTCATTAATACTTAAATCTAATGGAAACAAAACTTGTTGCTGTAACATTGTCGCAGTCAGAGTAGTTTGCTGCACAGTTGATTGGCTTGTGTGCTGGAACCATTTGTTCCAAATCATAGTCCATAAATTACTCAAAATAAGTACTTGCGTAAGTGTTAGATATGCCTTAATTAATTATAATTGGGTACTGAAGAAGAATTCAAAAATGTGTTGCTGAAAAAGCGCAGCAGGTCAGGCAGCATCAAAGGAGCAGGAGAATCGATGTTTCGGGCATAAGCCCTTCTTCAGGAATGAGGAGGGTGCGCCAAGCAGGCTAAGATAAAAAGTAGGGAGAAGGGACTTGGGGGAGGGGTGTTGGGAATACGATAGGTGGAAGGAGGATAAGGTGAGGGTGATAGGCCGGAGAGGGGGTGGGGGCGGAGAGGTCGTGAAGAAGATTGCAGGTCAAGAAAGCGGTGCTGAGTCCGAAGGTTGGGACTGAGATAAGGTGGGGGGAGGGGAAATGAGGAAGCTGGAGAAATCTGCATTCATCCCTTGTGGTTGGAGGGTTCCTAGGTGGAAGATGAGGCGCTCTTCCTCCAGGTGTCGTGTTGCCATGATCTGGCGATGGAGGAGGCCAAGCACCTGCATGTCCTTGGCAGAGTGGGAGGGGGAGTTAAAGTGTTCACCCACGGGTTGGTTGGGTTGGTTGGTGCGGGTGTCCCAGAGGTGTTCTCTGAAACGTTCCACAAGTAGGCGGCCTGTCTCCCCAATGTAGAGGAAGCTACATCGGGTGCAGCGGATGCAGTAAATGATGTGTGTGGAGGTGCAGGTGAATTTGTAATGGATATGCAAGGATCCCTTGAGGCCTTGGAGGGAAGTGAGGGGGGAGGTTTGGACGCAAGTTTTGCATTTTTTGCGGTTGCAGGGGAAGGTGCCAGGAGAGGAGGTTGGGTTGGTGGTGGGGTGTGGATCTGACGAGGGAGTCACGGAGGGAGTGGTCTTTCCAGAACGCTGATAGTGGTGGGGAAGAAAATATATCCTTGGTGGTGGGGTCTGTTTGGATCTGGTGGAAATGACGAAGGATGATATGATGTATATGGAGGTTGGTGGGGTGGTAGGTGAGGACCAGTGGAGTTCTGTCCTGGTGGCAATTGGAGGGGCGGGGTTCAAGGGCGGAGGAACAGGAAGTGGAGGAGATGTGGTGGAGAGCATCGTCAACCATGTCTGAGGGGAAATTGCAGTCTTTGAAGAAGGAGGCCATCTGGGATGTTCGGTTTTGGAATTGGTCCTCTTGGGAACAGATACGGCGAAGGCGAAAACATTGGGAATATGGGATGGCATTTTTACAGGGGGCAGGGTGGGAGGAGTATAATTTAGGTAGCTGTGGGAGTCAGTCCGTTTATAGTAAATGTTCGTGTTGAGTCGGTTGCCCGAGATAGAAATGGAGAGGTCTAGGAAGGGGAGAGAGGAGTCTAAGACGGTCCAGGTAAATTTGAGGTCAGGGTGGAAGGTGTTAGTAAAGTGGATGAACTGTTCAACCTCATCGTGGGAGCATGATGTAGCGCCGACCAATCATCGATGTAGCGGAGGAAAAGGTGGGGGGTGGTGCCAGTGTAGTTGCGGAAGATGGACTGTTCCATATATCCGACGAAGAAGCAGGCATAGCTGGGGCCCATGCGGGTGCCCATGGATACTCCTTTGGTTTGGAGGAAGTGGGAGGATTGGAAGGAGAAGTTGTTTAAAGTGAAGACCAGTTCAGTCAGTTGAAGGAGGGTGTCATTGGAAGGGTACTGGTTGGTACGGCGGGAAAGGAAGAAGTGGAGGGCTTTGAAGCCTTCGTGATGGGGGATGGAGGTGTATAGGGACTGGATGTCCATGGTGAAGATAAGGCATTGGGGGCCAGGGAAGCAAAAATCATGGAAGAGTTGGAGGGCATGGGTGGTGTCCCGAACGTTGGTGGGGAGTTCTTGGACTAAGGGGGACAGGACCATGTCAAGGTATGCAGAGATGAGTTCGGTGGGGCAGGAGCAGGCTGAGACAATGGGTCAGCCAGGGCAGTCAGGTTTGTGGATTTTGGGCAGGAGGTAGAAACGGGCAGTGCAGGGTTGTGGGACTATGAGGTTGGAGGTGGTGGATGGGAGATCCCCTGAGGTGATGAGGTTATGGATGGTCTGGGAGATGATAGTTTGGTGGTGGGAGGTGGGGTCATGGTCAAGGAGGCAGTAGGAGGAGGTGTCCACGAGCTGGCGTTTTGCCTCAGCAATATAAAGATCGGTGCGCCAAACTGATGGTAAGGTTGGGGTTGGAGCGGAGGGAGGGAGGGCTGCACATTGTGAGAGTGAGAGGTTGGAATTGGTGAGGGGGTGGACAGGTTGAGGTGGTCAATGTCGTGGCAGCAGTTGGCTATGAAGAGATCAAGGGTGAGTAAGAGGCCAGCACGGGGTGTCCAGGTGGATGGGGTGTGTTGGAGGCGGGAGAAGGGTCGTCAGAGGGAGAGTGGGAGTCTTGGTTGAAGAAGTAGGCATGGAGGCGAAGCCGGTGGAAGAAATGCTCGATGTCTTGCTGCATGATGAATTCGTTAATCCGGGAGTTTAGGGGAATGAAGGTGAGGCCTCTGCTGAGGACTAATCTTTCATCCTCAGAGAGGGGGAGGTCTGGAGGGATGGTGAAAATACGGCAGGGCTGTGAGCTAGGACCTGGTGTGGGACTGGAACTGGGAGTGGGGCGGGGTTAGGTGTGGGGGCGGGATTAGGCATGGGGACAGAGTTAGGCGTGGGACGGGGTTAGGTGTGAGGGCGGGGATCGGCATGGGGCGGAGATCGGCGTGGGGCGGAGACGCATGCAGCATGGGGGCGGAGACGCTTGCTGCGTGGGGGCGGTGTTAGGCATGGGGGCGGAGACGCATGCGGCGTAGTCGTTGTGCAGGCGAGTGATGTCACTGGGGGCGGAAGTAGATGCGGCGACCGCACCTCCGGGGGGGGGGGGGGGGATGTTGCTGCGGCGAATGCTCCCTCTACAAGGAACTCAGTGAGTCCCTCTCTCACTGCACCCCCAGGTCATCTCCTCTGCCCTGAACCTCTTCAGCCATGTCTTCAAACAGACTCGCTACCACAGCCACATCTCCTTCCTCAGCACCTGCCTACGGAACTGGTTGACCCCGCATGGACTCTGGACTACATTCAGACCAACAAAATTTGGACCCAGCCAGGACAACCAGTACCTGCAACAAACTGCCCCCACGCCTAACTCTGCTCCCAAGCCTAACCCCGCCCCCATGCCTAACCCCACCCTCGATCTCTTCATAACCAACTGCCGCTGCGACATTAACCATCCAACCGGCTGACAAGGGAGGCGAGGTGGTAGTTTGGCGCACCGATTTTATATTGCTGAGGCTAAATGCCAGCTTGCGGACACCTCCTCCTATTGCTCCCTTGACCATGAGCCCACCTCCCACCAACAAACCATCATTTCTCAGTCCATCCATAACCTCATCACCTCAGGGGATCTCCCATCCACTGCCTCCAACCTCATAGTCCCACAACCCCACACCGCCCGTTTCTACCTCCTGCCCAAAATCCACAAACCTGATTGCCCCGGCTGACCCATTGGCTCAGCCTGCTCCTGCCCCACTGAACTTATTTCTGCATACCTTGACACAGTCCTGTCCCCTTAGTCCAAGAACTCCCCACCAACATTCGGGACACCACCCACGCCCTCCACATCCTCCATGATTTTTGCATCCCCGGACCCCAATGCCTTATCTTTACCATGGACATCCAGTCCCTATACACCTCCATCCCCCATCATGAAGGCCTCAAAGCCCTCCGCTTCTTCTTTTCCCGCCGAGCCAACCAGTACCCTTCCAATGACACCCTCCTTCAACTGACTGAACTGGTCCTCACTCTGAACAACTTCTCTTTCCAATCCTTCCACTTCCTCCAACTCAAAGGAGCAGCCACGGGCACCCGCATGGGCCCCAGCTATGTCTGCCTTTTCATTGGATATGTGGAACAGTCCATCTTCCGCAGCTACACCCCCACTTTTTCCTCCACTACATCGATGACTGTATCGGCGCAACCTCATGCTCCCACGATGAGGTTGAACAGTTCATCCACTTTACTAACCACTTCCACCCTGACCTCAGATTTACCTGGACCGTCTCAGACTCCTCCCTCCCCTCCCTAGACCTCTCCATTTCTTTCTCAGACGACCGACCCAACATGGATGTTTACTATAAACCGACTGACTCCCACAGCTACCTAGATTACACTTCCTCCCACCCTGCCCCCTATAAAAATGCCATCCCATATTCCCAATTCTTTCGCCTTCGCCGCATCCATTCCCAGGAGGATCAATTCCAAAAACTGAACAACACAGATGGCCTCCTTCTTTAAAGACCACAATTTCCCCTCAGATGTGATCGACGATGCTCTCCACTGCATCTCCTCCACTTCCTGTTCCTCCGCCCTTGAACCCTGCCCCTCAAATCGCCACCAGGACAGAACTGGTCCTCACCTACCACCCCACCAACCTCCATATACATCATATCATCCTTCGTCATTTTCACAACCTCCAAACAGACCCCACCACCAAGGATATATTTCCCTCCCCACCCCTATCAATGTTCCGGAAAGACCACTCCCTCCGCGACTCCCTCGTCAGATCCACACTTCCCACCAACCCAACGTCCACTCCTGGCACTTCCCCTGCAACCGCAAGAAATGCAAAACTTACGCCAACACCTCCGCCCCTCACTTCCCTGCAAGGCCCCAAGGGATCCTTCCATATCTGTCAGAAATTCATCTGCACCTCCACACACATCATTTAATGCATCCACTGCACCCGATGTGGCCTCCTATATACTGGGGAGACAGGCCGCCTACTTGTGGAACGTTTCAGAGAACACCTCTGGGACACCCGCATCAACCAACTCAACCGTCCCATGGCTGAACACTTCAATTCCCCCTCCCACTCCGCCAAGGACATGCAGGTCCTTGGCCTCCTCCATCGCCAGACCATGGCAACATGACCCCTGGGGGAAAAGCGCCTCATCTTCTGCCTAGGAACCCTCCAACCACAAGGGATGAATGCAGATTTCTCCAGCTTTCTCATTTCCCCTCCCCCCACCTTTTCTCAGTCCCAACCCTCAGACTCAGCACCGCCTTCTTGACCTGCAATCTTCTTCCCGACCTCTCCGCCCCCACCCCCTCTCCGGCCTATCACCTTCACCTTAACCTCCTTCCACCTATCGCATTCCCAACGCCCCTCCCCCAAGTCCCTCCTCCCTACTTTTTATCTTAGCCTGCCTGGTACACCCTCCTTATTCCTGAAGAAGGGCTTATGCCCGAAATGTCGATTCTCCTGCTCCTTTGATGCTGCCTGACCTGCTGCGCTTTTCCAGCAACACATTTTTCAGCTCTGATCTCCAGCATCTGCAGTCCTCACTTTCTCCCACAGAAGAAGAATACAAATTTATTACCTTTCTTGGAATAAATTGTTAGATAAATAAGGTTTGACATCGTACCTTTTAGTACAGGAACCTTCTTTTCAGCTTCAATTGAAATTCCATTTTTTTTTCTCCTTACATTTTATTCATGACCTGAACTACTGATTAGGCATGCTGTGGCACAGCAGAAAACAGACAGTCCCCCAAAGTATCACAACGCAGTGTTATTGCTATTTGGCATTTTATATCCACAGAGAGAAGGCTAGATTGAGGTTATTTTATGCTTGGGTTGCCTCAGTTCCAGCTTTTCATCTGGTGTGCAGTTTGCACTTGTACACATTGTTGTTGAGTCAAAGATATTCACAGGCCTGGGGACAGCATTCCTTTGGCTGTCTAGTAAGCAGTTCATTGTGACTACTGGACTTCGATTGCTCTTTCCCCAGTTGTCCTGCAGTATTTGGCTGCCATTGGGTGTCATGTAACTTCACAGTGTGTTTGTTTCACATCCTGATGTCGCTGACAGGATCTCATGAATTCCAGATGTGAATCTGTCATAACTGACTTAATCCTGATTGGAGGAAATGGAGGAGCACCAGTAGATGAGTAGAGTAATAAAAATGTGTGAAAAAGAATTAATCTTTTCCTGCTCAACAAGAGGCAGATTTTTAAAATATGTTTTGACTTCAGAAAATGTGTATGTGATAAGTCCTGAGTCACCCCTATGTTGAGAATGTGGCTTTTTAAAAAAATAAATTGGCAAGTAATTGACTGAGAGGTATGGACTTTGAAGACAAACTATTTTGCTGCAGATCTTGTATTGTTCACTTATAAAATAATTGCATACTCATTTTCATATACAGTTTATTTTGAATACACCCATCCTCATGCCAGAAGTCACAGGAATGCGTAAAATGCCTAATATCACTTTTAAATAATTAAAAAACTGCTGCAAGTATAGAAGATGTTGAGAAAATACTGAGACAAGTGGGGAGTTACCTAACTGACAATCTCTGGATAATGTGAAACCTTGGATCAGACTTTGCATTCCCAAATCGGTGCTGGTGTTCCCCCCTTTTCCACCTCCTCTCACCCCCCAATGCTGACAAAAAACTTGGGCATGACTGAGTTATGACAGTAATATGACATATCACACCAATCGAATCACGGAAGGTGAACAGGTGTCAACATCCACCATCTGCCTGCCATTTTGGAATAATTCAATAACAAGCTATTAAAATTGTTGGGAAACCAATCCTCTGCAACTTATTGTTGCCTGCTCCATTGTTCAGATGTCATACGAGAAACGATTTTGGTGTCTTTTACACCAGGCGTAACAAAATGACACAAAGGGCAGTAGTGGAGATCTGTAACCAGTCTATGGTTCAATATACCAGCATATTTTGCCAGGCAAAGTAGCAATGTCTTAATTCTGTAAATGATGCTCTTTGACGTTGTTACTAAGCAGAGGGCAGCTTTAAAACCGGAGCCCTTTGCCACGTGATGACTGACTGCATTGATGATTGGGTAGAGAACCCTCTTTTCTATCTATAATTGATCTCCTTCCCATTGACAGCCACTAATTGGCCATTTGATATTTGGTTGGACAAGCCGAAGCAATAAGTCAGGAGTGAGTGGAAAAGTTTCTGGTCCGCCTCCCTCAATCAACCAAAAAGCAGAAACTGTATCATCCAATCCAAATCTTACATTATGAATTTGTGCATGTTACACTGATTAAAAATGTGAAGTGTGTAAATGTCAAATGCTGAAGTGAGATTCTCAATTTTAATATTTCAATAATAAGGCCATTAAATATTAAAAGGTATTTTATGTGGATCACTGGAATTTCAGTTAATACACCATTATATCCTGTTTATCCATGACACTCCTCCCTTTTCTAAGTATATGTTCATGATATTTTTTGCTGTAACTTGGGACTACTGTGTCTATGAGATCAAAACATGGAAAAGATCCATGTCACATTTGACAGGATATGTCAGTGAACTGGCAGACTGGCTTCGGAAACTTTCTGTTTATAGGAGTAAATGGTAGTTCATTCTAAAATAAAATCCTGAGTTTTTAAAAGGAACAGTCCAGAAATGACTCAATTAAATTAAAAATCTCTTTTAAAAGTAACCAATCCCATTATCATCCCTATTATAGCCTAGTGAGTGGAATATTCTGTGTGAATGTACTTGAAAGTGCATACATCTTCATGGTGTAGTTGTAATGTGCATTTCACAATAAGTTGCAATGTGTTTTTATTGTATGGGATGTTTGAGAGCCAAGCTTTCAGAATAACGACTTTATCGTTAAGATTCTGCTCATTAAATATTACTCAGAATTTTCTGCTTCAGTCTTCCAAACTGCTAGCATTCTTTACCACAGCAACGGTGTTATGGAATTTGTATGCAAAGTAAAACTACAACATGCGTGAAAACTATAACTATTCTACGCTGCATCGGATGTGACAAGATTGGAGAAAAAGTCAAACTCAGAGTAATGGAGGTTCAGATTTTTGCCAAAGAACCAACTTGCTTAATTTCCCTTGCTTAATTTTGCTTAATCGTCCTGATCCCAGGCTGATGTGTTTTAAGATGGCAAGGGGTGAGGGGGATAGATATCCAAATGTCCTAAATAATGATTTCTTTTGATGATTCTGAGGGAGTGCCAAATTGAAGTTGCCCCCATGATCTCAAATCTGGCTCAGCAATGGTCACCCCACAGCCTTTTGCAATACCTGCAGCAGGAAGTTACTAAGGGGTCTGATACTGGTCAAAAGTGATTTGCAAAATGCTCTTGGTGCTTACAAATTAAACTTGTGTATCTCAATAATATTGAAGTTAGCAGGGATGATGTTACAAAAGGTCAATGCTTGCAGAAGGGGCCTAATACTTGTGCAACTTCCAAGAGTCTTATGTGAGCTACATAACATCTCATCATCATCTGTCATGTAATGGACAGTCTGTACTATGACAGTCTGTACCACTGGAAAGGGTGCAGAGGACATTTAGAATCATAGAGGGATAGAGATGTATAGCATGGAAACTGACCTTTCGGTCCAACTCATCCATACTGACCAGATATCATAAGTTAATTTGGTCCCATTTGCTAGCACTTGGCACATATCCTTCTAAATATTTCCTATTCGTATATCCATCCAGATGTCTTTTAAAAGTTGTAATTGTACAGGCCTCCACCACATCCACTGGCAGCTCATTTCAGACATGCACTACCCTTTGCATGAAAACGTTGCCCCTTTTAAATCTTTCCCCTCTCACCTTAAATGTATGCCCTCCGGTTTTGGACTCCCCTCGTTCCAGGGAAAAGGTGGGATTCCGGAACTCACTGCCTATAAGGGTGGTAGAAGTAGAACCTCTCATAACATTTAAGAGCATTTAGAAGTGCACTTGTGATGTCAAAGACTACAAGGTCAAGTAATGGAAAATGGGATTAGAATAGCTAGGTGTTTGTTTATGACCGACATGGACACAATGACCTTTTTGTGTGCTGTAGACATCTATAATTCTCTGAATACAGTAAGAAGTTAAGCATTTGATGTGATATTGGGTTAGGAAGGGTGTTGAAATGTGCCACCTTCACTAAGTTGCTGCATGTACATAGCCTGGATGGATGATGGAAATATGTCCCTCATTCTCAGACTGCCATGTATCTCACTGTGTGCTGATGTTTTCGCAGCCCTCATTTTGCAGGTATGCTGTGGATGACTATTCTAACATCGAAGTAATTCTTTCTCTCCTTCTGTTCCTGCCAGAAATCCTGGCCCGTGCCAATGGTGGCAAGTCAGCCACTGTGGCTGTCTACATAAGACTTCAAAAGTGAATGCAGGAGGACCAGAGCTAATGGCAAGCTCATGAGTAGCAGGATGCCTATGCAGAGGATTAGGAGAACCCCTGTCAGGTGGGTTCACAGGAGGCCCAAAGTTTTCTGGCCCAGACTCCATTTCCTGGCCATGTACGAGGCAGAGTGCTGATTAAGGCTTTGTATGTCCTAATACACTGTAACTGAAATAAGTCAATGCTGGTGTATGACCGGAGAGCTGCAGGAAACTATTGTCTTCCAGTGGATGTAATGGTCACTGTGGCTCTTAAATTTTGTGATTGACTCCTTCCACAGAATGCTGGATGACCTATGTGAGATCGCTCTGCGTGCACTTACAAACGAATCAAGATAATGACCAAGCAAGATCACACCAGTTATCTTGTTTCCCGATGACGAGGTCAGTGCTGCAACAGAGCAGCAGGATTTAGAAACACAGCTGGATTCCCTGAGGTGTTGGGTGTCATTGACCGCACATGTAGCACTGAGGGTCAAATCACATCACTGTGGAGTTCAATAACAGGATGGGATTCAATTTGATTAATGTTCAGGTAATCTCTGATCACCATTATCGTGTCCTGGAAGAATGCGTCCCACTACATCCTCAAAACTCTTGTATACCTGGTGTGTTTGAGGGAATGGGTGCCTTAAAAGGCTGGTTATTCGCAGGCATGAACTGCCCACTATGATCACATTTAATGATGCGATTGCATAATCTGCCAACTGACTCGGCATGCAGACGCAATGTCACCTGTGCCACAATGCCACTAAGGCTGTGGTAGAGCTGATGCTAGGACTGCTACTTGTACCAGTCTGGCAGGATGCTGCAGTGTGGTCCAGGGCGTGTGCCACATGGTCCTGGAAAGCAGCGCTCTGCACAATTGAAGCATTAATAAGGGGATGTGCTGGAACTGAGAAACTGGAGGAGTGGGAGCATTCTTCAAAGAAGGATGAGGATGAAGGCTTTAGGGAGGAGAGAGCTATCACAACAGAGCTCAGCTGCACAGGTACAACAGGGTAGACAGAGCATTGTTGACATTCACTTCCAATAGATGAGAGATGGGTGTAGCCGACAATCATGTAAAAAAGTTTTGATTGTGATGCTAAAATCTGGTTGGCATAGTGGGGACAAATGTCTGTCTCTCCCTGGTTTTGAATGTGTTCTCTTTTGTTTCTTTTAAGTAGATGCCCATGTTTGGAATTGCATGACTGCTTCCATGTCTACGATGTTCCTGTTGTGCTCAATGATAAGTTTCAAGTCTACTGTGAGCACACTGGGGACAAGCTAGCACTGTCTCAGAGAAGGTTTTCAGAGATGATATCGCTACAGATATGTACAGTGTGCGAACTGGTGGTTAAACTGTAACTAGAGTGAGAGAATGAAGTTGCACATTCAAGAAAAAGTGAACCATATGGCTTTATGCTGTGGACAGCATAGTTTCAATGTTGCTGTGGTGTTGTCACGGAGGTCTCCATGTGTACAGGAGCATTTCAAAGGTGGTGCGGATGCAAAGGGTACCAGATATTTGTTGATTAGCAAATTGTTCGGGGAATGGTGCATTGTAAGCTGGGACAAAATCTGGGATGTGACAGATGCCACAGGGCTGTGGTAAGTAGTTAATGTGGCAAGTTTGGTTAGTTGGGGATGCAAAAACTCACTAGGCCTTGCTGTGACAAACTCTCCAAATTCCTCAATTCAATTCAAACTTAGCCAAAGACATTTAAGATTCAGCCCATTGTATTATTTTGCTCTTGAGAATAGTTATACATTGCTACATTCTGAAGATTGTTTTCTGATTTGAGCTGTGTTATTTTAATATTTCTACCTGAAATTAACAAATTCTGAACTACTGAAAATATCATCATAATTGTGATGAAGTCGAAACATTGAAAACCAACAAGTAAGGATTGCAGAGGGTTTCAAGTAATTATTAAAAATACAAAACATGGGGAAGAAGATCAATCACAATCTGCTGAGTTAATAAATGAAAAATGTGTTGCATTCTATCAGTCCAAATGTATCTTGCATCATGACTAGCACATTTAGAAAATGCTTCAAAGTCACAGTATTTTAACAATTTGACAAAGTGCTGAAAAATATCAAATTAAAAATTGACACGTTTCTTCAGGAAGCAAATATAAAATATACCAAGATGCAAAAGTACAGGCTAATTCAGCTCCAACTCTCTAACGAGTCATTTTAAAAATTTAAGTTAAATCATACAGATCACGCAAACATTTATTTTTACCAAAAATCTGTAAGTATTAGTTTTGGGGAGTTTCATGGCGCATTTCAGTCCATGAGCTAAGTGAGTTATCTCACACAATTCTCTGCAGCTCACTTCATTCCTAAATGCACTAATTGTGTTGGCATTGCAAGGAAAGGTGTCAATGCATCTAAGTGGAGAATTGTGTACTGAGTGGGTCGGAGATATGCTGTGATGCTGTAGAAAGTTGATATGATGCCAACCTTCACAGATGGGGAAGGGGTGTGCGGGCAGTACCTGTCTACGGATGTAACCTGAGACGATGTTGGGAACTACTGTACAAGATTAAAAATCACACAACGCCAGGTTATAATCCAACAGGTTTAATTGGAAGCACACTAGTGTGCCCCTAGTGTGCTTCCAATTAAACCTGTTGGACTATAACCTGGTGTTGTGTGATTTTTAACTTTGTACAACCCAGTCCAACACCGACATCTCCAAATCATGACTACTGTACAAGATGACATCCTGGATGAGCAGCTGGCGAGCTGGTGCTGCCATGTTCCCACTCTGAATTTCATGCTGGGGTATTGCCATCCAGCTTCTATCGCCATATGGGAGAATGTGAAATTGCATTTCAATGAGGCAAGATTTGGTATTAATGAGATATAAATGTATGGAAATATGCCTCTCACCCACTCCATAGCAAAATCCTCAACCCATCATTGAAAACTAGATTCTGAACTTGCCATATTTTCCCAACAGACTTGCCATTGCCTGAGTTGTTCCAGGGCTGGGAAAATTCAGTTCCAGGTCATTAATTTTAAAGCCAATAGTGTGTGACATTTTATAACATGCAGTAGGCTAATGAAGTAAAGTAGCTACTTCTGTTCAGGTAAATGCTACATTATTGGTTGATATTAAAGAAGCTATACATTTTAATTTCACTAGATATAATCAATACTTTGGTTGTGCTAGTATTGTCCACAAAAAAATGAGTCCTAATTTTAACACAGAAGTGGAAATTGGCTGGGTTTCTGGCCAAGGTAAGCAGCAATACATTTTGATCTCAGTGGTGAGGCTCATGGCGTTTTAATTCTCAAACCTTACCTATATGCCATCGAAAAGTTTCCTGCTTTAAATTGACAGTAAGTTGCACATGGCCAGCAGGCAAGCATGGAATATTGGGTAGTAGGAGGCTGATGCCAGTGTTACGATGAAACCCTAACTGATGTTTCCAAATTTATTCCAGTTCTACCCCCAATTTGTTCCAGTTCCAGATAGAGTCATACAGCACAGACACAGACGCTTCAGTCCAATCTGTCCATGCCAACCATTATCACAAACTAAACTAGACCTGCACTTGGCTCATATCCCTGCAAATGTTTCTTATTCAGGTACTTATCTAAATGTCTTTAAAACATTGTAATTGTTCCTGCATCCACCACTTCCTCTGGAAGTTCATTTCACACATAAACTACCCTCTGTTGTCCCTCATGTCTTTTTTAAATCATTTTTTATCACCTTAAAAATATGCCCCTCATCTTGAAATCTCCATCCTAGGGAAATGACACCTGCCGTTCACCTTACCCATACCTATCATTATTTTATAAACCTCTTTGAAGTCAACACTCAACCTCCTATGCTTCAGTGAATACAGTCCCAGCCTATCTGCCTCTTCTTATAACTCAAACCCTCCATTCCCAGCAACATCCTGGTAAATCTTTTCTGAACCTTCTCCGGTTTAACAATATCCTTCCTTTAACAGGACGACTAGAACTGCACACAGTACTCCAGCAGAGGCCCCACTTACGGTCCTGCACAACCTCAATATTATGTCCCAATTTCTATATGCAAAAGTCTGAGAAATGAAGATGGGATACCCTAAATCATTAAACTCCCTGTTGAGTATGAATGAAATGGCACTCCTAAATTACTTTCTCCCCTCACCCCTTGGTTGCTTGCAACAAGCTTAATTTGAAGTTATTCTCTTGTGGATAACTTCCTTGCGATTTCAAGAAGAACTTAAAAACAGATATTAATCAAGGTCTGAATCTTTCATAAACAGTAGGTATGAAGACATTGCAGCTGTCCTTGGATGGCACTGGTAGCGTTGGTATTGACAGTTGAGCACTGCATCTTGGGATTCTTAGTTTGTAGTAATTCTAATTCCTTTGTTCCAATTCCTTTTGAAATGGCTGGCAACAGTCTGAGTGAGGGAGGGTCTTTCTCTTTTGTTTTATCTTTTGCTTTTCTTTTTTGTTATGTTGCAAAAAGAAGCTATTTAGCTTATTGTGTCTGCACCGGTTATATTACCTAGTCCTAATCTCCTGTCTATCTCCTATATCCCTGCATGCTATTTCTTTCCCAATTATCATCCAAGGTCCTCTTGAATGCCAATTGAATCTGCCTCCACGATATTTCTATGCAATGCATTCAATACCCTAACTACTTGCTGTGAAAATGTTATTTCTCATATCACGCTTGCTTCTTTGCTCATGACTTTAAATCTACGTCCTCTTAATTTTTTGCTTTTATGAGCAGAGACAGCCTGTCCCTACCCATTCTGAAAGTCCACTCATGACTTTGGAAACCTCTATCAAATTTCCTCCCACCCCTATACTCTCCATGGGTACAGTCCCAATTTTTTCAATCCATCAACATAGTAGAAGTTTCTCATTCCTGGAATCATTCTTATAAATTGCTTCTGCATGACCCTTACCATACTCATGGAAACGCAAGTTGTGAAGGTGATATGAAGAGTGGCATAGGCATTTGAATGAATTGGTGAAAACTTTGCAAATGTGGGAAAATATTAGATAATGAGCTTTGGCAGGAAGAACAGAGCAGCTGAATATCATTGTATTGATAAAGACTGCACAAAGCTGAAGAACAGGAGTCCTTGTACATGAATGAGAAAAAGCTAGCATCCAAGATCTGTAGGTAATAGGGAAGACAAATGGAATGTTGTTCTTTATTTCAAAGGGAATGGAGTATACGAGTGGGGTGGTCTTCCTAAAATTAAATAGGGCATTAATCAGACCACAGTAAAATACTGTGAACAGTTTTGGCCCTCTTGTCTATGCAAAGATATCCTGGCATTGGAGACAGTACAGATAAGGTTCATTAGACTGACCAAATATGGAGGGGCTGTCTTAGGAAAAGAGATTGAATAGGTTGCATCTGTGTTGAAGAATGAGAGGCGAACCTATTTTTAGGGGAGCCCTCATGGTCGATGCGGAAAGACTTATTCCCCTTAAAGGAGTGTTAAGGATCAGAGACCATAATCTCAGTCTAAGACCACAGACATTTAATACAGAAATGAAAAATAATTTCTTCTGTCATTCAGAATAGTGAATCTGTGGAATTTTCTTTACCATGGAGGGCTGTTAAGGCTAGGTCATTAAGTACATTCAAGGCCTAGACAGACAGGTTATTAATCACTAAGGAAATCAAGGGTTAAAGGCAGAAAAGTGGATTTGAGATTTTCAGATCACCCATGATCTCATTGAATGGTAGGGCACACACTTTTTGACTGAATAGCCTATTTCTACTTCTTTGTCTTGTCCTCTTATGATCTTATGAAACAGACACAAGGATGTCCACTCAAAAACGTACACAGACTATTGTTGCAGTCAGTTTTTAACCCCTATTTTTGTTCATTCCTGGAGGACAAAACACACAGTCTGCAAAAGATGGCTTTCTGCTGAGTAGGGGAATAGTCAGTACCTTTCATTTTCTTTTCCTGTTAAGTCTCTCCCTATCTGATGTTTCTCTGACTCTTTACAGTTGTAACATTACATTGGCTTCACACAGGACTTTACCAGTCAGTTCCTGAATTTTTATCCACAATTTTCTTTTCCATAACATTTACATTTTTAAAAAAAGAACACATATGGAATTAAAAGTGCAACTTGGGGATTTTGATCCATCATTGTAACACCAACATTCCACCAATTTCATGTTCAGGTAACTTGATCAGGAGTAGGAAAACAAAGAGCTTGGGTCAAGGGAGATCTTAAGAGACTAGATTTTTGCTACAGCTGTGCATAGATTGAGTCAGGAAATTTTGTGTAAAAAATGAGGTCTGCAGATGCTGGAGATCACAGCTGCAAATGTGTTGCTGGTCAAAGCACAGCAGGTTAGGCAGCATCAGGAAATTTTGTCACTTGGCAGATGTCCACCTCCCCCCTCTATGTCTTGAATTAAAGTTTCTCCTTGGACTAAATGTTTGCTCTAGAATGTAGGGGAAACTGTCGTGTTGGATCTGCCAGTCATGGAAGCAGATCATTTCTGGCTATGGGAGTGGGTGAGTGCTGAAGGGGCTGGGTGTTTTAGAAGCTCTCTAGGCCTCATTCCTCACCTCAACTCAATACCTCTACTCATACCATGTCATCACACTTTTATTGCCACACACCAGTAGCCACAATGGAAAATCTCTGGAGCTATGTGGAGATGTTAAGAAAAAACATTAACAATTTAATGCAGCTCTCACTCAGCTACACTTGATATTGAAAACAAAAAAACATAGACAAAACTCATTCAAGATTTTTAAATTTCCTCAAATGTTTAATTTCTTATAAAACAAACAAGTTTCTATTCAACCTCCACATTGAAGACATCAAAGATTATTACCTTTTTTAAACTGTCAATAAGGTAATGAACTCACACCTGAGATCTTTTAAACTTGGCTAAGCATTCATAAAGGTATCAAAATGGCTGTTAGGAAATGTCAATCATAATCAGACTTGAAGCTTGTGCTCGCCTGATGCCATTTCACAGGCATTCGAAATGGTTTGATTTTTTGGTGACTGATGGGATACGAGTCCAGAAATACCATACATCATAGGTTGGAATTCCTACATTTGCTTGATGAAAGGATAGGATGAATGAGGTGCAATTTGGATTGGAAGGCAAATCGTCAAGTATGATAAGTATTAGCCCCACCTCTTCGTCCCACACCAGTAATCCCCTCCCTATAGATCATATGTGGCTGTATTTGCAACTTTCCTGGAGATCTCCACACAGCTTACCCATCCTAGACACAACAGTTCTTGCTCTTGGCAGTTATGGATTTCATAGTGCAACTACTGAGGGATCTAGGCATGTAGAGCAACAAAGGTAATCGATCCCAGAGGGACTGATTACCTTCTCATTCTGACATGTTGTTCCCTTTGGCAGAAATGCCAACTTGCAAAACATGGAAAAACTGCCAAAATACTTCACTGTGCTGATGCAGTCTTGAATAAAAAGAACTGACAACATTAAAAAAAAAGTGTGCAACTAAAAACCAGATCTGATTAAAGCTAATGACTAAGGCTTCCACTTCAAGGTAACCAAAGGAGTTGAATTATTTTCTGTCAAACTGAAGACTTTTGTTAATGACTGGAATCATGAACTGTGATTCAGGTTGTTTGCTTTTGTGATAACTGAAATCCAAGCAATAGAAAGGAATGGCTGTAATGTATTGCATCTGCAGGGACAGTTGTGGCACACGTCTGAGGGACGCTACTTTAATAGGTAGAAAACTGAGATGAGTGACAGTCGGAAACTGCTTTCTCTTAGCAGTGTAACTTTACTCATGGTCAGGTTCACTTGGTCCCTACCTATTTCTAGCAACAATATTTGTCTGCCAGAAATAACTTCTTTTGTCAGCAAATCTGGCAGTGATGAGGTGTCTAATATTGCTTTAAGGAGTAGGCAAAGAAAAACTCACCAGTACACCCTGCGCTGATATGGTGTCTAGTTTTGTTGGATTGACACAATCTAACAAGAAAGCATCACTTTTTTTTCACTTAGCCTTCTGTTGAGTTCAGAGGAGCATCCTCCTGGCTCCACAGCTCTTTTGAGGTAACTGCTGAGTCACGATTGCCCCTATTCTGCTGGACTTCAGTCACCTCCATTTCTTACAGCACATGTCCTAGGGTCTTGTCTGAAAAACAAGTGGCACAGTTCTGCAACATAAATAATTCCACACCACCTTCCTTCATATCAAAGTCTATTCAATTAACTTCATTGATAGGTCAGGTCAAAACAACCACAGGTACTTTTGCAATACCACCTTAAAGAAATATCCCAATTATGTGCCGTTGAAGTTTCAGTGAAGAACTAGAATGAAAATGAGCCCGTAAACCACAGTCAGTTAATCTTGTGACTGTAACTGTGTTTATTGGTAGATGTTGAATCTCGAGAGCAGACCTATAAATTGAGTTATTTGGAGCATGTATATATTAGTTCTCGTCTACAGATAAATTGCATATATTTATGTTTTATCAATCCTGAGTGTGCAATTGGTGAGTTTGAATTTGTGTAAAGAGACCAGAAGCATAGCATAGTGACAGTGCTGTGAGTTTCATGAACACAGGAGAAATCACAGATGAGATTTGGTGCAATATAGAGACAGTATGTGCATTGAAACCTGGGAGGCAGATCCCTTGCACAGAAAGTACGATAAAGGAAACCAAGTACCTGATCTAATTAATGGGATAGGTGGGTAGGTGGTGCATGGGGAACAACAAGTCAGTTCAGAATTGTGTTGCGTAGTTGGGTTTGAATTGAGCAGAACAATCGCAGGTTGATTGAAATATTGTTGGAAGGGAGAACAAAGGAACAGAATATTATTTAAATAGAGGAAAACTGCAGAAAGCTGCAATGCAAAGGAACTTGCTGTACTTTTGAACTAAACACAAAGCTAGCACACAAAGTGCAGCTTGTAATCAGGAAAGATAATGGAATGTTGACCCTTACTTCAAGGGAGTTAAGAGTATAAGAGTAAGGAAGTTTTATTGCAACTGTACAAGGTGCTGGTGAGACCACATCAGGAAAAGTTCACTCGGATGATACACTAGTATGGAGGGATTGTCTCATGAACTGAAAATGTGTTGCTGGAAAAGAGCAGCAGGTCAGGCAGCATCAAGGAGCAGGAGAGTCGACATTTGGGGCATGAGCCCTTCTTCAGGATTGTCTCATAAGCAAAGGCTAAACAGGTTGGGACTTTACTCACTGGCATTTAGAAGAATTAAGGTGACCTCATTGAAATGTATAGAATTCTTAAGGGGCTTGATAGAGTAACTGCTGGTGTTTTGCCTCATGGAAGAGTATAGGACCAGAGGGAATAGTCTCAAAATAAAGGATACCAATTTAAGATTAAGATGAAGTAGAATTTCTTCTCTCACAGGGCTGTGAGTCATCGGAATTCCTTGCCACAGACAGTTGTGCGTGTCCGTGTATATATTTAAGAGTGAGATAAATTCTTGATCAGTTGGGGAATCAAGGGTTATATGAAAAGGGCAGGAAAGTGGGCGTGAGGAATCTTTGATCAGCCATGATCCTTGACCTATTCCTGTTCCTAGTTCTATGGTCTTGTGTTACATTTGAGGGCAACCTCTTTAGACATGAAATTACCATCGCAAGCAGCATTCATGTTTGGAAGACAGGTTAGGACAACCTTACCAAGCCATTACCTCGACAAAGTCTCAGGAATATGGGAGGAACAGTTTGAAAAAGATGGGAAGATGCAGACAGCACATGGCTGATATGCAAGTGTGAAACTGACTGGTCTCCATGTAGGACAAAAGGTTCTGGTCATATGTTTAAACCAGAACCTGATTACATGTGCAAGTATCAAATATTTGCAGTGAGCCTATATCCTATGAGGTTAAATGGGATGACATTGAGGAGAAACAAAAGCCAATGAAAGGAATTGTACAATGGTATATAATATCCAGCACCACATATGTTCATAGAATACATCCATAAATGAACTTGAAAATGTGAAATGTCATTATGAAAACAATGAGCATTCAAATAATGCATAGGAAGTCAACACACCTACAAATTAAGAACACCAACGTGATGAGTCGCAATCTCATGAGGTTATATCATCATGAGTTCTAGGGAGATTAATAAACCACCTATAGATTATATGGATTCTTAAAATCTTAAATGACAAACAAAGATCTATCTTACATAACCACTTGAATGTATACTCACTCACAATATATGTAATATTAACTTAGAAAAGAAAGCAGGGATGCTGCAACAATATTATTAAAATATGCAAATAACATTTACAGGTCATCAAGGAAACAGGTTGTAAAGCAGTATGTGATGTGTGTGTGTCTGTGAATGCGTGTATGAGTGTGTGTGTGTGTGTGTCTATTTGTGAGTGCGCGTGTGTGTGAGTGTGTGTGGTGTGAGTGTGTGTGTATGTGATCAGCAATCAGCTAGTGCTGTTGTTCCAGTATATAATGATGGTCACTAAATCCCTAGAATGGTCCTGTTTGTTGAGATATCTTGTAAAAAATAGAGTCTTCAAATAAATCAAACCTACTTATAGTTTACCAGTTGTGTGTGTGTGAGATTGGTGAGTATGTGTAAAGAAACCAGAAATGCAACAATACAAGTGGCTTTACGAGTCCTAATGGATTCTGGCAGCTCTGCATGATCGTTAAATACAGACCTAATTTCAGACTAATCCCAAGTCTCCAAGGTTATGCTGACCCTGGAAATACATGTAACTCTGTGGCAAAAAACAGGCTAATTCTTATTTTATGGTTGTTTACAAAAAAAGTCATCAGCTCTTGCAGCTCCATACCTATGCTACCAATTCATTCTGCTGTGTGGATCTCCAGACCTTATTTGATATACTAACATTGTTTTGCAGCACAAATAATCCCACACTACCTTTCTTTATATCAAAGTATTTTCAACTAAGTTCACTGATACTTCTGTAATTTTCCAAAGCACATATAAGAGTTTCTTTTCAATATTCCAAAGGTCAGTTAAATT
This sequence comes from Hemiscyllium ocellatum, assembly GCF_020745735.1. Classification (NCBI taxonomy): domain Eukaryota; kingdom Metazoa; phylum Chordata; class Chondrichthyes; order Orectolobiformes; family Hemiscylliidae; genus Hemiscyllium; species Hemiscyllium ocellatum. The sequence goes on from NC_083402.1 coordinate 52,873,545, forward strand.
GATTTTTAAGTTAGCTTATACTTTATTCATACATTTGTATGTTTACTGAGGCATATGAAATTCCAGAGCTTGAAAGCTATCACTTGCATAAATTCAGTGGTAACTCCAGTCTTGCATATTTTTGGTGATGATATCCAAAGTCATGAATTGAATTCTCCCACTTGATGTATCTTGCAAGCTTCTCCTTTTTTGAAATGGTTGCACTTTGACCATTTAGAATTGAGGCTTTCTGGAAATCTGTTAGATTCACTCTCAACAGTCTACTCATTAATGGCTCTGTTGGACTGAATCTATTTGTCAGTGATGCATCATAATACATTAAGGAGACCAAACTTTGAGTCTAAAAATTTCCTGAGCAGGTAACCTATATTCTGTACTTTTCTCTCAATCACGTCAACATGTTATTTTTTGGGGATTTTCATAATGTGAACAGAATTTTTTACATAGAAATTTTTTAAAGTTCAAAGCTGAACTTTGAAGCCCCTTGTAACTTATCTATTCTGATATCCTGTAACGCATAAAAAATGGGATTTACTGCTGGAAAGAGTGCTATGTTTTGAAAACTTTTTGTTTTATGCTCATCAGAACAAACAGAAAAAATGTCCATTTCAAAGTTGCACAATAACTTTTACTCGAACAGAAAAGGGTGTTGGTTGGTTGGCAACTTCGCTGTTATTGGTCAAGACATTGCCATTGTGAAAAAATCAGGGAACTAAAGGCTAACCAAGTTGTTGGTCATTCCAAAAAGGGGGAAATATTTGAAATATTCCTTTTGCATGCGGAAAACATGTTTCAGTGAACAAGGTAAGATATTCTACCAAGGATTAAGAGCCATAATGTGATCTTAACTGATAATCTTTGATGGATTGTTAACATAACTATTACACTATATTAGTATCCATATCCTCCTGAAAATTCTGAATAGTGTCAGTGGCTTACAAGAGTCTCAGTTGAGAAAAGCCATTCAACTCAATTTGACTGACATATTTAGATAGATCCAACAGAAATCTCATTATCTCACAATTTATTTAATTATTCCCTATTTCTCAGTTGCAGTCCTACACTTAAATTATGGTTTCATGGATTGATTATCACATCTACTTTGCATGGAAGTTCCGTAAAGGCAATTAACTCATGAATCCAGCTCTTTTCACCACCCTTGCAAGTATTTATGTTTCCAGGGTTCAGGGACTCAGGGCAGAGATTATTTAACTTTTTACAAGATTTCCATATTTTCCAACTCCCATCCTGCCTTTTGAGTGCAAATTGATTGTCCTTCCCACCATTATAAACAGAAGAAGTCACGTGCAAGACACATTGTGAGTGCACTTGAAATAGTTAACCCTTTTATTTCTAAAGAGTTACTCATTATCTCGGTGAGGAGAACAGGAGACAACATTTGGCATTCAATCAATTCCCTGAACGCCTAACCTTACTGTTTGAGGAAATGGTTTGGTATTCTATTTATTTAATTGTTTGTCAATTTACGCTATCCGAGCATATGAATTAAGTGGAAAATAGGCCGCTCAAACTCCCTTGTGCGATCTTCATAATTCAATAAGATTGTGGCAGACCTGATTACTTCACATTCTCACATATCCCAATAATCTTTGACCATCCACATCATAATCCGCCCCCCCCCCAACCCCACACACGCTCCCAGTTAGTTAGCAAGAATTAGTTTGCCTCTGCCTTAAAATATTAAATGACACTACTTCCACTGCCATTTGAGCAAAAGAGTTCCAAAGACACTAACATCTCTGAGAAAAAAATTCTCCTCGTCTTTGATTTAAATAGGTAACACCTTATTTTCACATTCTTCTAGATTCTTCCACAAGAGGAAGACCCCCCAGGATATTACATATTTTAATCAAGTAGCTTCTTACCTTAAGAAACCAAGATTTATAAACAGAGAGGCAGGACATACCACCAGCGCTTCAATAGGACTTTCACTGATAATGTTACCTAGTATGGTGATGAAATGTCTGAAAAACAAACTTTCAAGCTCAGTGAGCTAACTTACAGACTTATCAACCTGTGCTGTAAATCTTCTCAAAATAAAAGCTTCTTCCCTTCTAAGCTCCAGCAGATCAAGCCTAACCATCCTTTATTCATAAAACAAAACACACATTCCAGGTATTAGTCTAGTGAAATTTCTCTGAACAAACTTCAATACACTTACGTCTTTCTGTCAGTAAGGAGAACAATGCTGTACATGGTATGAGAGATGTAGTCATAGAAACATAGAAAATAGAAGCAAAAGTAGGTCATTGAATCTGTGTCACCATTCAGGATGATCATAACTGATCATCTCGCTCAGTAACCTGTTTCTGCTTTCTCCCAAAACCCTTCGATCTCTTCAGCTCTATGTACTATATTTAACTCTTTGTTGAAAACATTCCATATTTTGGCCTCAACGATCTTCTCTGGCACAGAACTCTACAGACTCAACAGTCTTTGAGTGAAGAAATTCCACCTCATCTGAGTCTTAAATGGCCTACTCCATAAGTTTAGACTGTGACCCCTGGTTCTGGACTCCCCAGATTTTGGGAACATTCTTCCTGCATTTACCCTGTCTAGTTCTGTTAGAATTTTAGAGTTTCTATGAGGTTCCCCCCTCATTTTTCTAACTTCTAGTGAATATAGTACTAACTGATCCGACCTCTTTTTATATCTCAACCTAGGAATCAGTCTGACCTCACCAGTGCCTTGCATAACCGAGCAAGAAATTCCTACTTTTGTATTCAATTCCCCTTACAATAAACAATAATAGTCTATTAGTTTTCCTAACTGTTTGCTCTACCTGCATTCTAACCTTTTGAGATTCACGCATTAGCAATATATTTTTGATGTTTCATTCAATGAAAAATATTTTGTATTCATCTGTAAGTTAAAATTAGATTTACATAATACCAGTGAAAAGTTAAAAGATGAGACATATAGCTTTGGCTGGATTCCCAACTGTTCAGGGAGCTTTTGTTTGAATGTACCATTAATGACTGTACCATAAAATAGGACTAAACATAAAGAAGAAGCATATAATTGCACAAATATTGATGGTAGGTCACTGGATTGGACAGAATTATAAAACAAAAGCAATGAATGATTCAAATATTAATAAGGAGAGAAAAATAGAGTACAAGAGAAAACTAGTTTAAAAAAAATAAAGGTTTCTATAGGTATATCGTAAAGAAAAAGTGAACATTTGTCCTGCAGAGAATGAAACTGGGAATTAATAATGGAAATAAGGATATGGTAGATGAATTGAAACAATATTTTGCATTTGTCATCATTATGGAGGATATAAGCAAAATCCCAGAGATCGTTGTCAATCAGAAATTGGAAGATACGAGTAACTCAAAAGAAAAATCACAATAACCAGGGAAGTAACACTCAACAAATTGTTGGAATTGATGATGCGCTGGAACGTAATGTCACTACAAGATATGTCCTCCGATGTTACGCATTTGTGTCTGGTGATTGAACTTTGTTCTGGGACTGCAGACAGCCCACTCAGGCTGGATTCCAAGTATTTGGTGTGCTCGCTACCTGGTCTGTTTTCATTGGCCTTGAAGATTTCCTGGCCTTCTGTGAAAGGATAACTCCTCTTTTCTGTTTACTGCCTGGATCTAAACCTTCAGCACCTAATCAGAGAACCTAGATGGGCTTTCTCTGCCCTGTTGATCCTCTGCCAGCTACCTTCTATCTCTCAAAGATTTTCAGACACAGTTCCACCAGCAGCCATAAACCAAGTGCCCTTGTCATTTAAGAGGTACAGACTGTCAAAGAAGTAATGGCAAACTGAACCTTGCCCTTTCATTTGCTGAGCAAGCAAGCAGTCATCAATGTGTTTTACACTGGGCTGGAATGAGCAGGCAGCACAAAGGTAACTTGCTGTCTGTATTACCTCAATCAGGAGCAGGGTATTCACTGACTACAATCCCTGAATCCACTATCAAGCCTCGTCAAACCTTTGGCCTTACATTTTTTTTTAAAATTGTGATTAATCATTTTTTATCAGTTAATGGTCCTAAATATGACATAACATTATAGCAAATCAAGTTCTAAGATTCAATGGGACTGCATTGAGATTTTGAGAATGGTTGCTGTCTCAATGTCCAAGTATATGTACTACCATATCATCAAAATACCATCCAAGGAAATTAAAAAAAGACTCTTTTACAGCATGAATAGATTGTATGAATAATGATTGCATAATTATGCCAGTTATTTCTTCACTCATTAAAGTGAGCAAAAATCCGTTTTTGTTTAAAAAGTGACATTGCAGATTTTTTGTACTTTAATTGATGTTTAATTATCACTGCTGCAGAATATAGAATTATTCTGTCTCTACAGCAGCACATTAATTTCAGATATCAGCAAATGTATGACAAAGAACATAGGAAAGAAATGAACATGAGGTGATTGTTGCTCATTTGAACAGTTCATTTGGTCATCTTTCATCCTATGAAAAAAGTGTTCAGTTAAAATGCAGTGAAATGTAGTATTACACTGCTAATTATAATCGATGTAGGATGCTGACAAAGTAATAATATTCTACATCTATGTCAGCAACCCATAAGCTTTTTACGACAGCAGACTTGACCTTGTATTTTCAGTAACAGAAAGCAGTGTTTATAGAATGTGCAAACTTGTGAACTTTGTGGTAATATTTGGTGATGAGAATGCTTTTCCTATTTTAAAAAAAAATCCCTGTTTGTGGCAGTGATTTGTACCTTAAGACTTAGCATGCTTTTCTAGTTGAGCTATTAACCTTTAGTTATCTTTTTCTGAAAATACAACATGGTACATTTTTAAAGTTTAAAGGCCTTGGCACTTGTATGAGATTTAGCCTTGATAGCTCATTAACTTATTGATGTACAGTTGGTGATCTTTTATCCATGAGAAAACCAGTTTTCAGTTAAATGGTAAAGTGCAGCGAAATGGTAGTGTTGCAGTGCTAATTGTAATGGATGTAGGATGCTGACAATATAATTATATTCTACATCTGTGTCAGCACATTCGTAATATACATGTTAATCAAGTCCCAAAATATCCAATGAAACATTATACGGTAAAACTAGGCTTTGGCTTGCACAGTGAGATTAGGAATATTTCTGATACTGTTAAGAAAGCTGCCTTTTTAAAATCTTTTAATATATCTTTGAAGACCAGAATTCCAGTTATGTCATAAATCCATGCAAATATATGTTTAATATGTCAATAATTTTGAGCAAAATTCTGAAAATTGTACAATATCATCAGAATAGCTACAATTTAATTGTTGCATGAGTTAAACAGAGATAGATTTGTGTTGAATTATGTTTATGAAGCAGTGTATTTTTTTCAGATCTCATATGTTCAGATAGGCAATAATTGACTTTGTTTGGATTTTATAATACCTCTTCAAATATTTTGGGTTCTGCACATTTTTTTCTTTTTCCATAGTTACGACCAAATACTACTAAGGTTAGGCAAATTCATTGATGTCAGTCTGTTGTCTATTGAACTGATTCAGAAAGTGCAGCTTTATGCAATTAAGTTTCAATGATTAAACAGTATTGCATCAATTTGGCAGGATTCCTCCAATACCATCAACTTAAAAATTGGCAATAGGGCTTTTGTATAATTTTTAATTATCATCCTTATAAATGCGATATTTTGAAGCCCTTGCTCTACTAACTTCTCGGAGTTTGCATTCTTCAGTTATCCGTCATGTTGTTGGTTAGCCAAGCACATAACCATATAACAGCCCTGAGCAGCAACTTTTGCAGACATCAGAGGGACTTTTCAAATGAATTATTACTCTATTTCTTTTGTTGTGTTTCTTGATAATAATTTAATTTCTTACCTTAGTTACACTTCAGTTTTTTTTACGTAATGTGACATTTGCTCATTTGGCTAATTGCTTCTATCATCAATCTATTTTCACTTTGGTGTATTGAACCAGCTTTGCTTCTCTCGCCAATTAATTCCCTGTAAAAGCTTGCGTTGCATGACTGAAGATCTTTATTGACTCTGTATGTCTATGTGATATTTTCTTCACTTTTTTATTACTGCTCCATTCTTTGACTGTGGCAATTTCTGTTTGAATTGCAGAGTTCCATCTGATGACAGAAGTTAGAACTGTTATGTGTCTATAGCTTGGTTATTTTGCTCTCTGTGATTAGGTTTAAGAGAATAGATGGATTTCAATGGCATAAAAATGAGTTCTATGAAGAGTGAGTGATTTATTCTGCATCCAGTTGATGAGGAGGAAAGTCTATATCAATGGCTAATAATGAATTTTGTGAGGATGTCTGCATAATATTACGTATTAGCTGATCTTCAACTTTTTAAAATTCAAAGATTTATCTAAGTTATAGCACAGATAGAAGCTATTCAACTCATTATGACTATGCTGGCTGGAAAACTGAGAGGATAGTGAGAATTAGAAACAAAGTTGATGAAATTTTCCTTCCAGAGTAAAAGAAAGAAATGGTAATAAAATTGTCAGACTACTGGGAAAAAAAGTTGAAAGGGCAAACGAGAGTAAAAATGGAACAAGACAAAGTCCCTGAAAAGGCAGGCATATCTTGTGGTTCCTGTGGTTCCCATACCAACGTACATTTGAAGGAAGTTGAATCAAAGGAGAAATTATTCAGGTAGACAGAGGAAGACAGTGGTGGATGGGGATCATTTAGATAGTATAGACCCAAGATTTTCCTCACTTTTAATGACTTGTATAAGGCATTGCATTCTGGATGCAATTTGATTGGTCTAACTACCAGGCTGAAGCAAAACACATTCTATTAGATTAGATTCCCTACAGTGTGGAAACAGGCCCTTCGGCCCAACCAGTCCACACTGACCCTCCGAAGAGTAACACACCCAGACCCATTTCCCTTGGACTAATGCACCTAACACTATGGGCCATTTAACATGGCCAATTCACCTGACCTGCACATCTTTGGACTGTGGGAGGAAACCGGAGCAAACTCACGCAGACACGGGGAGAATGTGCAAACTCCACACAGACAGGCACCTGAGGCTGGAATTGAACCTGGGATCCTGGTGCTGTGAGGCTGCAGTGCTAACTACTGAGCTACCATGCCGCTCCAAATACTTACTCTACAGTTAAAATATAACAAAAAAAAATTTGAATAACTTAACTCTATTGGAAAACTTATCAAAATAATAGATTATTTAACTACTAAAGAGAAACTGTTCCACAATAGTAACATCCCACAAGTACACCCTTGGCAAATGCAAATTCAGTAACATAGATTGGTTAACATGCAATTCTCCAGTCCAGGAGGTAAGAACATCAAGAGAAAACTCTGTGTGAGAGAGAGAGAGAACTCAAGGATTTGGTGTAGCAAGGAGAAATGTATAGCAGCATTCAAACCCCAACAGCTACTGAAAGTTAAGCTAAAATCCTGGGGGGTTCTGTGGGAATTCGACCACACCTCTTCATGATGCCTCTTTAAAAAAAACCCTAAGGGCAGCACGGTGGCTCAGTGTTTAGTACTGCTGCCTCACAGTACCAGGGACCCAGATTCGGCTCCAGCCTTGGGTGACTGTGTAGAGTTTGAACATTCTCTTCGTATCTGTGTGGGTTTCCTCCAGCTGCTTCGGTTTCCTGGAAAAGTTAGGTGAATTACCCATGCTAAATTGTCCATCGTGTTCATGGATGTGTAGGTTAGGTGCATTAGTCAGGGGAACTATAAAGTATGGGAATAGGTATGGGTGGGATAATCTTCAGAAGGTAGGTGTGGACTTGTTGGGCCAAAATGACCTATTTCCTGGGGGAATTCAATGAAATCTGCCACACAAGCTATTTACTTTATTGGCTTGAAACAGACCACTTAACACCTCTGTCTCAATCACTCTTCACAAAAAAAACAAGACAAAATGCATTTCTCAAAGCCATAGTATCATCACAAACAGACTTAACTTGCATATTCTTGTAATTGATTGATTAGAATCTGAACATCTGCAGGATATGATCTTGGTATATGATCAATACTTGTTGCAACTTGACATTCAATTATTTGCTTGAATAAGTTACCAGTACGTTGTCATGACCAAAAATTCTATGATAAAGGCAAGCAGTTAATTCAATTTTTTTTCAAAATGATCAGTAATATCAAGGTTTATAAATGTACAAAGCAGCAGTAAATAAATTTAGTGAAGAATATAAAAGCCATTCATTATCATGAACCCCAAATTATTCTGCAAATTACTTTTGATGAAATGTATTGGCTTCTGATATTGACCTTGTATGGTATCAGAATCTTTGTAATGCAGATGAATGAATTTTAATCTTCATAAATGTACTCAGTGGTGCAGCTGGAAACTTTCTAGGCCACTGAAAAAACTGTATTGAGAGACCCAACATGTCAGCAGTCTGGCTTCACCCTGTAATGGTTGTTGGATGGGCATGCTAGCTTGAAGAGTTGTTGCTGATGATCAAGAAGGTTGCTTGCATCATCTCCTTAAGTTTAGAAAACTATATGGTCTGCTTGGTCTCATATGGTCAAGTAAATCCACTTTTGGATTTAAAAAGAGGAAACTCTTATAGTTAATAAGATATAGTTAATTGCACATTACTAACTAGCTACAGTCTTGAAATGTCTTAAAATTGATAAATCTCCTGCCCCCGATGGGATACACCCTAGAGTTTGAGAGAGGTGGCTGAGGAAATAGTGGAGGCATTGGTTGAGATCTTTCAAAAGTCATTGGAGTCAGGGAAAGTAATGGATGACTGGAAGATCGCTGTTGTAACCCTCTTGTTCAAGAAAGGAAAGACAAAAGATGGAAAATTATAGGCCTAACCTCGGTTGTTGGTAAAATTCTAGAATCCATCATTAAGGATGAGGTTTCTAAATTCTTGGAAGAGCAGAGTCTGATTAGAACAAGTCAACATGGATTTAGTAAGGGGAGGTCGTGTCTGACAAACCTGTTGGAATTCTTTGGAGAGGTGACAAGTAGGTTAGACCAGGGAAACCCAGTGGATGTGGTCTATCTAAACTTCCAAAAGGCCTTTGAAAAGGTGCCACATGGGAGGCTGCTGAGCAAGGTGAGGGCCCATGGTGTTCGAGGTGAGCTACTGGTATGGATTGAGGATTGGCTGTCTGACAGAAGGCAGAGAGTTGGGATAAAAGGTTCTTTTTCGGAATGGAAGCCGGTGACAAGCGGTGTCCAACAGGTTCAGTGTTGGGACCACAGCTGTTCATGTTATATGTTAATGATCTGGATGAAGGGACTGGGGGCATTCTAACGAAGTTTGCCGATGATACAAAGTTAGGTGGACAGGCAGGTAGTACTGAGGAAGTGGGGAGGCTGCAGAAGGATCTAGACAGTTTGGGAGAGTGGTCCAGGAAATGGCTGATGGAATTCAACTTGAGCAAATGCAAGGTCTTGCACTTTGGAAAAAAGAATAAAAGCATAGACTACTTTCTAAACGGTGAGAAAATTTGTAAAGCCAAAGTACAAAGGGATCTGGGAGTGCTAGTAGAGGATTCTCTAAATGTTAACATGCAGGTTGAGTCCGTGATTAAGAAAGTGAATGCAATGTTGTCATTTATCTCAAGAGAGTTGGAATATAAAAGCAGAGATGTGCTACTGAGACTTTATAAAGCTCTGGTTAGGCCCCATTAGGAGTACTGTGTCCAGTTTTGGTCCCCACACCTCAGGAAGGACATACTGGCACTGAAGCGTGTCCAGCGGAGATTCACACAGATGATCCCTGGAATGGTAGGTCTAACATACGAGGAACGGCTGAGGATCCTGGGATTGTATTCATTGGAGTTTAGAAGATTAAGGGGAGATTTAATAGAAACGTACAAGATAATACATGGCTTGGAAAGGGTGGACGCTAGGAAATTGTTTCCGTTAGGCGAGGAGACTAGGTCCCGTGGACACAGCCTTAGAATTAGAGGGGGTCAATTCAGAACAGAAATACGGAGACATTTCTTCAGTCAGAGAATGGTGGACCTGTGGAATTTATTGCCTTAGGATGCAGTGCAGGCCGGGACACTAAATGTCTTCAAGGCAGAGATTGATAAATTCTTGATGTCACAAGGAATTAAGGGCTACGAGGAGAATGCCGGTAAATGGAGTTGAAATGCCCATTAGCCATGATTGAATGGTGGAGTGGACTCGATGGGCCAAATGGCCTAACTTCCACTCCTATGTTTTATGGTCTTATGGTCTTATGATGGACATTGTGATCGAGACTTTGAGGAGAATCAGATACTAGGTCTCACTCTTTCAAGACCCTTAACTGTTTAGGCCACAAGTCCATAAGAAAGCATCACATTGGATGGTGCTTACGAACCATGGTGGTGTTAATGGTGGTGCTTAGAGGGTGGTCCTCATTTTTAATGCTTTCAGACCTAACAGATGAATTTGCAACACCTGTCCTCCATGAACCTTTTCCCTCATTCTTAACATTAAACATTTGTGTAAAGAAGTAAATTTATTACTATTCCATTCCACCCACAGCCCAACCTATGTATGTTGGTTTTTCAAATTCAGGCAAACTGGAGGTTTCGCTAATCTCCCAAGTCTCTTTCAACTTGGAATACTATTAATATGCTAGTTTGAAGAACATTGGATTTGATTTCCATTTTGACAGTCTGAAGTCTGTAGATCCCTTTAAACTGGGAGATCATTAATCTCTTGGATTTCCTTCATAGATGATTATTCTCTGCTGAATCGGACAATGTCTTCTTTGAAGTATCTTTGATTACTGGGAGTTTGTTGACCCTTCTCAACAGGAGCTTCTGTGGAGTTGCATGCACTAGTTTTCAATTTGTGTGAGCAGATATTTATTCTCAGTCTGCTTTTGGATTTATGCTGAAGCACATAAAGTTTGCATTTCAACATATTGATTGTTTTGGACTTTCTGCTTTGCTCCCATCGATTATGTTATTAGTAAAAGCAACATGTTTACTTACTTAGTGCTGCTACTTGAGGATTGCTTTTGATTTGGTGTGATCTTGATCAGTTCCCGAGAATTCTTCCTGGAAAGGTAAAGAAGTCAAATACTTGCTTGATTTTACCTCTTCCAATTTTTCCTCAGCACCTGTTATCAATTATCATAGCTGTTTGTTCGCCAACTCATGTTGAACTCCAAATTACATCAGCTATATTGTCTCAAGTGGGGTATATTGTTTACTGGTTATCGCATTGTATGTTTTTCTTTGCAAAATATGCTTGCACTTTCAGTCTGAGTACTCCATATTCATTCATGCTAATTCTGTACAATGACAGATTTATTTCACTGAGAGTATGGAATAAATTTATTATGCCAACATTGCCAATTGTAATGGATTTTGTTTTTTAGTTTTGTTTTATCGTGAGTCTAGAGAGGCTGATGAAACTGTTTAGCAGCTGCCTTTTGACTGGTTGTTCCTCAAATAGCCCTACCTTGTTGTTGAATTGTTTGTGACTGAATGTTACATAGCTTAACTCCTTCCCCTTAAAAGAAAAATGAGGTTGAGGTTGAGACATGCCTTCCTCTTCAAAAAATGAGAAGTCTTGATTAGAAGTAAGTACAAGTTTTCTTTGTTCCTTCTCTCCTATATCAGAGCATTGTTTGATGCAGTCCTTAAATCACATGTGCTATACCTCTTGGACTATGCAGTTGCACTGTTATTGGCTGGAGAGGACTTTCTTAACCGTGGTTCATTATCAGAAAATATAGCGCCCCTAGCCCTGATTCCAACTTGAAATTTGTGAGATGACCATTGACATAAATATCAGCTTGCCAAAGTGTAAAGCCTTCACCACTTATTTCCTCTTGGAACATTTATTTTTTTTCTCCATTGTAGACTATTCTGCCATTAATTTTGCTTTTCTGATATTATGGCATCTTCTGCACATGTTCTAAAAGTGATCCATTATGAAACAGATACAGCAGCCAAGTTTAATAGCAGGGCACTGTCGTTGCCTGTGAAGTTTCTTTACTCCACAGGACAAACAAAGACCTGTAGCATCTGATGCCTGTCCTATTTCCTGTGCTGGTTTTCCTGTGTATCAAGTGGTTTTGTTCGTTAAAAATTGAAAGAACTCTGCTGATCTCCTGTGCTGAGGTTGATCTCCCCCTTTTAAGATTGACCTGAATTGTTTCCAAACTTCTGCACCCTCACCATCTGAATGGCTTTCTGTAAAGTCCAGTCCCTTTTGCACCATAATGAGTGTTCCAAAGTCTCTTTAGCAATTCCTATAACAGTTCTGTCGCCTACAAATGCTGACATTAATTCATTCTAGTTTCATTTATCTACAATGATCTATCAAGATCATGATTAAAATCATCTACAGCTTCTTCTGGATGCTGAACTGAGGAATAGGTCGGGGAAAGACTCCAAGCTGAGCAGTTAACAACACCTAGAGAAGCAGGAGGGTGGAAGATCATTGACATGCTGATGGTGGAGGTGGAATGAAGATAGACTCTCTTTCAGGTATATCTTTTTATTCTGTTAATTCTTAAAACCATTCAAAATGGTGCAAGATTATGGCAACAGTTGAGGCTTTTTGCTGTATATTACTGTATTGTTCACTGTAAAATACAAGTGACAATAACATTCAATACAATGCAAATCAGTAACATGGTGTACATATCCCAAGATAAAGGGAGAGAAATGTGTCTAACATTACCCTCATCTTGATGACTACCTTTGTGTGCAGTCGTAGCAAGCTGTGCAGAAAAGATTAGTATGCATATATGACATGCTACTGTTCTACCTTTTTCTGATGTTTACAGTGAATGAGTCTGGCCACATTACTGCAGAACACACCAAGTAGATGCTCTTTGCAGAGATATTTCTGCAGAATAATTACTTTTGACTACAAGTCCATAAGACAGTAATCACCACATAATGTCTTTAAGGCACCAAAGGAGATGATAGTCCTAATATATATTTTTTAAAAATCATGGGATGTGGGTATCACTGGCCAGGCTAGCATTTATTGATGAATCCTAATTGCACAGAGAACAGTTAGGGGTCAACCACATGCTGTGAGTCTGGAGCCACAAGTAAGCCAGGCTCCTTCTCAAAAGTGCATTAGCAAAGCAGATGGGTTTTTAAGGCAATCAACAACAGTTTTATGGTCATCATTAGATTCTTAATTCCAGATACTTATTGAATTCAAATTCCACCATCTGCCATGGCAAGGTCCTGAGAATATTGTCATGTCTCTGGATTAATAGTTTAACAGCAATACCTCGAGGCCAGCAGTTCCCCATCATGTTGAATGGCTCACTGTCATACTTCAAATAGTTTTTAAGAATGCTTCATCACAAGAACTTACAACCAAACACAAGATTTAACCTGGATGATGGTGAGAAGTATGAAGTATCACCCCTCCATATGTTATCATTGAGGTGGCTGGGATGGGGAAAAAAATTGTTGTCTACTTCCTTGCTGAATATGTATTTGCAAAAAAAGATGTGTTCAGAGATACAATGTTTTTTTTGTGGAGGTTCACCCTGAACAGTTCAGTGATTCAGGACTTTGTACTGCTGTTCCCAGAGACTCACATCAAGGTAGACATCAACCTGGAGGGCTATAAATTCAGTGAAAGATGCTCATCGTTGTGCCCACAATTTGCTGGTCTTCCCGTACAAAATGTTGCCTTCAAATGAGTTTTGCAGGTTGATACATTTCAAGGTCAAGATTACCTGCTGTGGGATGCACTAAAAATGTGTTGGGAATCAAAAGTACAGTCAATGCTTCTGTAATGTAATGGTCGCATACTTTTACAAACTGTGTTATAGAAAAACCACACTTTCAAAGTATTGGTGATGTAATTGTGTTACAGCCAACATAAGTTTTAAAAGTTTGCGCTTTAGAAACAGCGTCCCCAATTCATTTATAGCGAATTCATGTTAATGAAACGCGAGTTATAGCAGAATGACCTGTATTGAAAATACATTGAGGCACCTCATCATGGAACATGGTGTGTAGAGGGAATAAAGTGATCCATTGGACTTTATGTAATCTCCAATTCAAAATGTTTTTTTTCCTCAGATTGCATAGTTGATGTGGAATATATTTTTAAAATTTTAAGACTTTTATATATGTATAGAATGGAATGTGCAAAATCGAAACAAGTTGAATTTTCTTGCAAATTCTGTAATTTTCAAATCAAATAGCTTTTAATTTTTTTGTTTACAAGTTTAATGAATATAATATATTGTTGGGGAAACAATGGTCAACATAATCTTCAGAATCAAGTGAGAGAAGGACCTCAAGACAAACAGCCAGAATTAACTAGAGAGTGAGGAAGAAGAGGGTCCAGTTACTCGCAGTTAGCAATACCTAAAGGACCAGGCAAGAGAAGGACTCCAAGACAGGCAGTTAGCAGCATCTAGTGTAATAGGTGAGAATAAAACTCCAAGACATACAATCAGAGACAGAACTAAATTAATTTAAACTAATTGAAATGAGTAATTTTACATCTTACTTTGCCATCTTCAATATAGAGTAAATAGTTGATAGTAGGCTTAAGCCATGACAGGATGGGTTGGTGACAATTCACCACGGTAGATTCGTCGTGATGATTAGCCACTGCCAGTTCTCCACCAACGTTTCTCCACTGGAATCGTTTGACCTCTGGAGATTATTCGTCACCAGAAATATATAAATGCACTGGTTGTTTTCCCTCCCACCTGTTCTTTCATACTTCTCAGTCCCCTTTATTTATACAACTACATACTACAAACTACGTTGATTCTGCTAAATGATGTATCCAAGATTCCCTACCATATACGATTATGCAATTACTTCCTTGACCACTAAGCGCCAAAAAAAATGTTTCTTCTGCTCCTTTATCCGACTTGTTTTCACTTTCGCAACGTGGACACTTGCTGCTGAAGGGTGTTCATTTATTGTTTTTATCACACTGCCACTGTTGTTGTGGATCTGTCCATCACATCGGCCCCTTTGCTCACATCACCAAAACTTAATACTTTAATACTTGGCTAATCATTGGCGGCGAATCATCTTCAGTGGCTAATGGGTGGTGGCTAAGCGTTCTCAGCGGTCAAAGGGCAGTGGCTAATTGTCGGTGGCAAATCTGCTGTGGTGAATGGTCCCATCCTGGACAGGACAGCTTAGCTGTGTGAAATGCCCATCCTGTACCATGTGTAGAGTGTGGTCACGTCATGTTGTCCAGATATGTACATGTGGGAAATGTCTCCAGCTATAAAAGATTGAGCTCTAGGTTTTCAAATGTAAGTGGTGATTGTAGTCACTGTGGTGAATGTGTGAAGCTGAGAAGTATATGGAAAACATGTTTAACAAGGTGTTGAAATCAGCACTGAAAGCTAAGTAGATAGGGAATGGCTGACTGTTAGGCAGTCTAGAAAGAAAAAAAGGTGGGTAGTACAGGGGTTACCTGAGTCTATCATGTTACTAATGGGTTTTTCATCTTGGACACTGGTGGAGACAGTTGTTCATCAGGAGAATGTACTTAGACCTAAGCTTATGGTATTAACAATGGCTCAGCTGCACAGATGGAGGTGAAGAAGAGTAAAAGGGCAATGATGGTAAGCAATTTAATAGGAGGATAAACAGACATGTCTGTAGCCATAGACATGACTTTAGGTAGTATGTTACTTCTTTGTGCCAGGATTAAGGATGTCACAGAGCAGCTGAAGGATATTCATTTGGGGAGGGATTAAAAGCTGGACATTGTGTCTCTCAATAACACAAACATATGATAGAAGGATTCAACGTGTCCTGAAAATAGAATTCAAGGATCTAGGAAGTGATTGTGTCTAGTTCTGGTCGCTCTACTATAGAAAAGATACAGAGGCTTTGGAGAGAATGAAAAGAAGGTTTACCAGGATGCTGCTTGGACTGGAGAGCTTGCCTTATGAAGAAAGGTTGAATAAGCATAGACTTTTCTCTCTGGAGAGAAGGAGGAAAAGAGGAGACCTGATTGAGGCGTACAAAATAATGAGTGGAATAGATAGAGTCAATAGCAAGAGACTTTTCCCCAGGGCAGGATTGACTGGTACGAGGAGTCATAGTTTGAAGATATTAGGAGGAAGGTATAAAGAGATAGGTTCTTTATGCAGATAGTTGTGAATGCATGGAATGTGTTGCCAGCTATGGTGGTGGAAGCAGAGTCATTAGGAACATTTAAGCGAATGCTAGACATGCGCATAGATAGCAGCGAGTTGAGGGGTGCGTAGGTTAAGTTACTGTATTTTACATTAGGATTAGATCTTGGCACACCATCGTGGGCCAAAGGGCCTGTTCTCTGCTGAACTTTTCTATGTTCTATGTTCTAAGTTCTATGATTAAAAGCAAGATCTGTGAAGCCATAATCTCAGGATATTAGCAAGTATAGCAATAGGAAGATTGAGTGAATTGATGCACAGGAGGAAATACTTTAGATTTCTGTGGCATTGGAACCAGCTCTGTGGGAAGTGGGACCTGTACAAGAAGGGTGGGTTACACCTTATCAGGACTGGGACTAATGTCCTTGAGGGAAGATTTGCTGGTGCTGTTAAGGAGGGTTCAAATCAGATTGTCAGGAGATGGACACGAAGATACTAACTGATAGAATGAAAACAAAGCTTGTTAGAGGAAGTAGAAAATCTGTAAATCAAAGTAGAAATCAGCAGAACCAAATTCTAGAATTAATTGGACTTAAATTACAGAATCCTGTTAAAAAGGCAGAATTAAAAGCAATCTGATTGTGTGTAATTCACATCAAGATGGATAAATTAATACGAGTGTCAGAAGTAAAAGGATTTAATTGCCTTGCCTGAGACACATTTGCAGGGTTACTAAGACCAACATACGTTGTAGGGCAAATGTTGTAATTAGCTATGAAAGAAGTTATAGCAGGGCACTTAGATAAGTTCACCATAATCAGCCAGAGTCAATATGGATAAATATCATTTCTGCTATTCTGAAAAAAAACATAATATATACTGGGGTCATTTAAACAAGTAAAATGGGCTATTGATAGGGGGGTATCGGTGGTTGTATTGCACTTCAATTTTCATAAAGCATTTGATAAAGAGCCATATCAAAGTCTATTGTGGAAGCAATTTTGAGAAGATTTGTAGTTCAGATTGAGGTTCCGGATCTACAGGAAAATATCACATACAGACCAAATATTGAATTACAGAAGCAATCATCCCAACACCCACAAACGAAGTTGCATCAGAACATTATTTCAATGACCCAACACACACTGCAGCACAGAGGAACTACGCAGAGCAAAGGAAAATCACTTATACAGCATATTCAAAAAGAATGTGTACCTAATGAACACCGTCCGCTGATTTCTCAGCAACAAACCCAAACAAGCAGATAAAATGCATCCAGAAACCATAACCACTTTCCCCTACATCAAAGACATCTCAGAAATGACTGCCAGATTACTCAGATCCCTTGGCATCATGGTAGCCCACAAACCCACCAACACACTAAAATAGTCGCTAATGAACTTGAAAGACTCTATACAGACAATAAGCAAAACTAATATCATTTACAAAATACTTTGCAAGAACTGTAACAAACACTACATTGGACAAATAGGCAGAAAACTAGGCACCAGGATACATGAACATTAACTAGCTACAAAACGACATGACCCTCTGTCACTAGTATCCTTACATTACAGATAAGGAAGGATACAATTTCAACTGGGACAACACATCCATCATAGGACAAACCAAACAGAGACATGCACGAGAGTTCCTGGAAGCATGTCATTCCAACTGGAACTCTACCAACAAGCACATCGAGTTAGACCCCATCTACCCACCCCGTGAGAAATAGAACAGGAAATGATATCACTACAGGATATGACATCCCAACCCAAAGAAACCCAAACATGTAAATAGAAAGCAGGAATTATCAGCAATGCTTCTCCTGGAGGCCCACTCAAGATGTTACCCTAGTAAGGTGATGAAACGTCTGGAAATGAACCTTCCAGCTCAGTGAGCAAACCTACATCTATTGTAGAAGATTTAAGCTCATGGTGCAGGGGCAGTATATTGACTTGGATGGAAAATTGGTTAGCTAATGGGGAAGTTGAGAGTAAACATAACTGGGGCTTTTTCACGTTGGCAAGATGGAACGAATGGTGTGTCACAGGGATTTTTTTGGAATGTTTAGGATTTAAATAAATGTGTTGGATGAAAGAACAGTCAATATAGTTGCCAAATTATCTCATGAATCAAAGCTAGATGAGAAAGTAAGTTGTGAAGAGGACATAAAGATGTTACAACATGATAAAAGGTCAGTTAAGTGAGTGAGCAAAGATCTGATAATGGAGCATAATATGGGAAAATGGAAATACTCCATTTTGGTCATAAAGCTTGACATTCATACCATATCCACTGCAATGAAACAGGTTACACATGAAGCATCTGAATGAATCAATGATCTCAAATACCTATAGCCAGACAGATTTGTCAAGATCGCAAATGTCAGGGATTTTAATTCTTGATGCAGCATCGCATCCCAAGGATGCAACCACATTAACTGCCATACCAAGGAAGTGCAGTGTTTATGACTAGAAGATTAGAGTGGGACTGGATAACAGACCAGGACAGGGGAAAAGCTGTCTAAGTGATAATAAAAGCTGAGAGTAGGGGAGAATGGATGATCTGTACTGAAAGTAACAGATGTTGCCAGACCTGTTGAGTTTCACCAACAATTTCTCTTTTCAAATCTCCAGTGTCCATATTCTTTATTTTATTGACGTAGCTCCATGTGTGTTAAAAACAAACAAGAGAATGCAGCACAATGTTTCAATTAAAAAGATTGTACACAAAACACTAATGTAGGAAGAATTCAATACTTAATTTTTCAAATCTAGAAGCATGGATAGTGGTCTGTCCATTTAGCAGAAGGATCCCATGAACTTACAACCTGTCAGATGCCATTTGGGGACAGTACTTCTGACTGTCACCTCTTGGGATCTCACTTAAGTAATAAATATTCCATGAGCACAAGGATAGAATTATTGAGATGTTCCTGATTGTATTTACATTTCTAATGATATCCCAGTAATGGATAAGATAAAGACAAAGACTACAATAGCCACTCACTGTAATAGCAGCATAATGATAAATGCCAGGTCAGCGAGAGATTTATTCCACTCATTGAGTGCATCCTGATTCAAGTAACATCGAAGATGCTAAACAAGGCAAGAGAAACTGCAATGTTGCCTCAGACTTTTAAATTATCTATTGCTCTGCATTCCCAAACTTCATGGACAAGGAATCTCTGCAGAGACATTTGATCAGGATGGACATTGTGTATAAGATGATTAGGGGTTTAGATAGGGTAGATACTAAGAACCTTTTACCGCTAATGGAGTCAGGTGTTACTAGGGGACATAGCTTTAAATTAGGGGTGGTAGGTATAGGACAGATGTTAGGGGTAGATTCTTCACACAGCGGGTTGTGAGTTCATGGAATGCCCTGCCCGTATCAGTGGTGAACTCTCTTTCTTTAAGGTCATTTAAGCGGGCATTGGATAGGCATTTGGAAGTTATTGGGCTAGTATAGGTTAGGTAGGATTCGGTCGGCGCAACATCGAGGGCCGAAGGGCCTGTACTGCGCTGTATCCTTCTATGTTCTATGTTCTATTTCTTATGTGTGGCAAGACAATTGTCAATATGTCTTTGATTCTCGCAAGCCGGTTCTGTCAGGAAAACTTTGCTTACTGCCACACTGTGAAACCATAAAAGTCATGATCCCAAGGTGGATGCATTGTAAAAAGGTCTAGATACTTGTCTTTTACAGATTAAATAAAAACTCTCTTCATTGGTTTAAAGAAACTACCATTTGTACAAAAGCACTATTCCAATATAGTGTGAAAGATATTAGTCCTGGTATGTGGCATCATAAACTTTCACACATACGTATTTGGCATACAAATACCCATTGATTGACAATAAGCCACTAGAAATCATTTACTATAAACTACCATCAAGTGCACCACCAACTTTGCAGCATCTAATTATCAAGGTCCAAAGATATGATGTTGCAGTGAGATGTTAATAAGGTACCAGGATCACTACATTTGAGCAGATTACTTAACCAAACAAAGGCCAAGATATTCCTCTTGATCTGCATGCCTAGGCTCCAGACAACAAAATTGGAGAGATTCTTGAGATTGACTGACTATATTTTGGCCACAGCCAGTGTGAATATTTCCAAAGGTTAGCAACTATAAGAGTTGCAAAATATCATTCTTCAGAAAAGGCTGGACAGTATTAAAGAAGTACTTGAGAACATTTGTTCATTTTGACCATACAGAAATGAATTTGCTATATATCACAACAAATCATTTTTCAAGGCAAACAAGTCTTAATACAAAAACCATTATACTAAAATCTCATATTCATTTTACACCAGAGACTCATGGATATTAAACATATAAAGTGGCAAGCACATGAATCAGTTTACTTGTCAGGAATGAATCAGGATTTTCGATGACTTGTGAATATATGTGAGAGAAGCTAAACATATCAAACGTGGCAATGGAGAGAGCCTCTATATCAATATGATTTTCTGTCCACTTCTTGGTCAAAAGTAGCAATAGACCTGTTAACAATACTTGGCAATATTATACCATCTGTTGGAATACCTCTCTAAATGTCCCATTGTTTGACAACTTAACTCATTGAGTGCAACCAGCATTTGGCATGATGAGTGACAGTTTCTAGAACAGTTAATGTTTTATAACAGACTGCAGTACACTGGCAAACCATAATGAGATATGTATATTGTGTGGTATGACACATATATCATTGTCCCAGTATTCAGGTTTAAATGTAAGGGGAGAATAAATGGGACATACTAGCAAATCAATGATCATTTTAGTCAAGTCACAAAACAATATTTTTGATTTGTGTTGCTGCACTTTTATGAAATAACACTTGAGAAAGGATTTGCAAATTACCTTGTCCAGCAACAAATTGTCCAACCATTCTGAGAGATGGTACATTACTGTCTAAAGACAGGGGAGAATCAAAGGTTCAGAACTGGTAAAACTGAAGAGTGAGGGTTAGAAATCCAAACAGTAATACCAAGATAAAAACAAATATTTTTAAGATTTGTAACTGGCTCAAATGACCAAAAGTCATGACTGATCATGGGGAAAGAACATTGAGAAAGAACAGAAGACATCTCAGGCCAATGTACGGCATATCTATAATGCATGAAGACAATGAGGAAGAACATTTCAATGATGATGATTGTAAGTTGATGTTGAGCAACAGCAAAAAAAAGCAAGAAAACCAAATTGTTGAACAGCGAACAATTTGTACCTCTCCAAATGGGTATACAATCACCAGATCAGGATTATTTGTCAAACCATCAAAGCTTTACATTGAAGTTTGAAATATTAGAGCTGGAAACTCTTTTTTTATCCCTTTGTATAATTGTCAAATTAATAACATGTGTCTGTATACTGTAGATATTAAACTAAATTTGCTAGGTTAGCCGTCATGAAGTTAAATCGAATTAAATTAAATGGGAAAGAAAAAATATGACACAATGGTTAGAAAGGTCACTGGTTTTAAAGTATTTCTGTGGTTTGCTGAAAGAATTTGTGTGTTGAGATTGAAGTATTGTAACTCAGCAGTAATGGACTGTACTGTCACAGTAACTCTGGAAAAGCTGAGAACTTGTTTAAAATGGACATTAAATCAGATCTGATAAGTGGATTATTTATCAGCTGAATTTGCGCTTGTCGTGGAATTATGCGGTTCATGTAGAATAATAGGCGACACAATCACTTAGTGGTTAGCACTGCTGCCTCATGGCGCTAGGGACCTGGGTCCGATTGCAGCCTCAGGTGACTACCTGTGTGGAGTTTGCACATTTTCCCCGTGTCTGCATGGGTTTCCTCTGGCTGCTCAGGCTGCATCTGTAATTGAAAATTAACAACATTAACATTTACTTTGAAATCCATTTACTCTGAAATCTGAAAGAGAATGCTTTACTAAATTTAAAACTTTTCCAACACTTTGCAACTTTGCTGAAGTCTGCCGTTGAGGGACAGCTTGTCTCTGCGGAACTTTGTAAACATTCAAACTGGCCTTGTGAGCAGTCAATTTCAGATTTGAGCTAAGGAAAACATAAGAACGATATGTCCACAACAAGGGAATGAAAAAAAATGACAACTCAAATCTTCCCAGTCTTTGTCCTTGAGAGCGTGATAAGAATGGTATAAGAAGAGTACCTGAATTATGCTCAAGTGCCCTTACATAAGGTATTTTTGTCAAGTGTATTGGTCCCTCTGCATGCAGAGGTTAAAAAAAATGAAGTTCTTTTTCTTTGCTCTTGCTAATAGTTGAGTCGAGTCAATTTAATTTCCATGACAGTAAACTTGGGGGCTTGTCCCGGGACCACGCGACTGGGTGAGATTCTGAGGATTCCCAGGAGGTGCAGGCGCCAGCACGTTGAAGGTCTTTCACTTCATCTCAAGCACTGAATTAGCCCTTTTGTGTTAGAGGGCTGGGAATCTGTGGATCGCCCCAGCGTCAGGGTTTGAATTGAATAGGGTCGGGGTAAGAGTCGTGGCTTAAGTAATCCTACGTAGCAACTCATTCTAAGAGAATAAATAAAACAGGAAAAGTGTTCAGTAAACTCTTGCGTGGTATATGAGCAAAACCCAAGGGAAGGGGATTGCCGTCTCTGGAGTGTTTTAGAGACAGCAAGTTTCCGAGTGGTTTTAGACTTGGAACCACTACTGGCTGAGTTGGACTCACCAAAGATGCATCGGGTACGTGGTTGCTTGATTTATGAAAACCAAGGCATTGAGGCGGATGCGCCCAATGCGAGAGGTAAAAAACAATTAAAAGGGAAAAGATAATGGTACCGAGAGAGAGAGCTGAACACTTTTCTAGTAACGCTGAAAATGGGCTCCGGCAAGAGCAAGCAAAAAGAGGGTCCACAGAGGACTTGGAATGGTCAACCAAAAATACAATACATAGAGTCATAGAGATGTACAGCATGGATACAGACCCTTCGGTCCAACCTGTCCATGCTGACCAGATATCCCAACCCAATCTAGTCCCACCTGCCAGCACCCAGCCCATATCCCTCCAAACACTTCCTATTCATATAGCCATCCAAATGCCTCCTAAATGTTGCAATTGTACCAGCCTCCACCACATCCTCTGGCAGCTCATTCCATACATGTACCACCCTCTGGATGAAAACATTGCCCCCTTGGTCTCTTTTATATCTTTCCCCTCTCACCGTAAATCTATGCCCTCTAGTTCTGGACTCCCCGATCCCAGGGAAAAGACTTTGTCTATTTATCCTATCCATGCCCCTCATAATTTTGTAAACCTCTATAAGGCCACCCCTCCGCCTCTGACGCTCCAGGGAAAACAGCCCCAACCTGTTCAGTCTCTGCTTGTAGCTCAGATCCTCCAACCCTGGCAAAATCCTTGTAAATCTTTTTTGAACCCTTTCAAGTTTCACAACATCTTTCCAATAGGAAGGAGACCAGAATTGCATGCAATATTCCAACAGTGGCCTAACCAATGTCCTGTACAGCTGCAACATGACTTCCCAACTCCTGTACTCAATACTCTGACCAATAAAGGAAAGCATACCAAACGCCTTCTTCACTATCCTATCTACCTGTGACTCCACTTTCAAGGAGCTATGAACCTGCACTCCAAGGTCTCTTTGTTCAGCAACACTCCCTAGGACCTTACCATTAAGTAGGTAAAAACAATGACTGCAATGCTGGAAACCAGATTCTGGATCAGTGGTGCTGGAAGAGCACAGCAGTTCAGGCAGCATCCAACAAGCAGCAAAATCGACATTTCGGGCAAAAGCCCTTCATCAGGAATAAAGGCAGTGAGCTGGAAGCATGGAGAGATTTCCAGCTCACTGCCTTTATTCCTGATGAAGGGCTTTTGCCCAAAACGTCAATTTCGCTGCTCATTGAATGCTGCCTGAACTGCTGTGCTCTTCCAGCACCACTGATCCTTACCATTAAGTGTATAAGTCCTGCTAAGATTTGCTTTCCCAAAATGCAGCACCTCCTATTTATCTGAATTAAACTCCACCTACCACTTCTCAGCCCATTCCAGATCTTGTTGTAATCTGAGGTAACCCTCTTCGCTGTCCACTACATCTCCAATTCTGGTGTCATCTGCAAACTTACTAACTGTACCTCTTATGCTCACATCCAAATCACATGCTAAACAATTACTGCCCAGAGTCTGTAAAGCAGTTAGAATTGCAAATTAAGGTATGTGGTTTACTGGAGGGAGCAAGTTTTAGTAAAAGGCAGTTGGAAATATTGAGGTTGAGGTAGGAGGAGAGAGAGTGGAGAAATGGAAGGGAAAAATAGAACCTGTGAATTGGAGTGCTTATAATATGTGGAAGGCTGAGGCTGAGATCAGAGAAAGGAAATCTCAAGTAAAAGATAGATCAAATACATGTACAAACACCAGCTCACATGCAGACGCATGAAGCTATACAGTATCTTAAGTCTGTTTCAGATCCTGACCTCGATGACAGCCCCCCCTACAAGATCCTCCTGGTGAAGGTTCCAAGTCAGCAACCGTCGCCTCAGGGTCTGTTGAATCACTGGTAGTGGGACAAAAATTGGGTGCCAATGTCCCCAAAATCAAGTCTAAATGGCCAGCCGCAAACATCCATGCCAGAGCAGCCAACCCACAAGCGGAAGAGAACAGAGACTTTAATGCTTTTGTTGCAGCGCTGGCGACCGCCTGTAGGGAGGCATTCCCAGTGCGAATGGACATGATTAAAATAGCAATGTGTAAACAACGAGAAGGTGAGACAGTGTCCCAGTACCTTACGTGACTCACTGAAGTCCATAACGCCCATAGTGGACTGAGACCACCCGACAACATAATGGCAGCAGAAATCACGCACACCTGATGAACAGCTTCATCAATGGAATGAAGGATGAAATAGCGAAAAAGGTAAAAGACACCTGTATTACCTGGGACAAGGGAAAGTTGAATTTGATAGAACAACATGCAATACATGCTGAAAGATTGCTTACCCAAGAGAAGGATAAGTGGAAATTGAAGATGGAACAGCAAGCACATAAAGCTCAGCTTACTATGATGCAGATGGTTGCCCAGCTGTTGGAGGGAGGTGCTGCAGAAAAAGAGAGCGGAAGTAGCGCTGGCAGAGGTAGATCTGGCGGGTGCTTTGTTTGTGGAGCATTGGACCATTGGGCGAAGCAGTGCCCGCACAGACAGTCCCAATCAGCCCTAGAGGCTGGACAGAGGGTGACTGACAGGGAAAGGCTGAGGCGGAGGTGGGCAGCCCACAAGGTACAGGTCAGCCTCTTTCCCTTAGCTTGGCAACAAAGACTCGCTTATGCTCATCTCATCTGCTAACCTTATGGGTACTGGAACAAGTCCCACCCCCATACTGAGTGCTGAGATTGCAGAGCATGGACCATATGTTCAGTACAATGATGGTGCGTATAAGTCAATGCCTACTTCTATGTTATATGTGGAAGGTACATCCGTTACCTTTTGGTAGATACAGGGGCATCCCTGAAAGGCTTAGTAGTGACAATGGGACACCATTTGTCAGTAATGCCCTACAGCAGATCAGTGATTATTTGGGAATAAACATGAGACAACACTGTGCCCACCACCCAGTGAGCGGTGGGGCAGTGGAAAGAGAAAAGACTACCTTAAAAAATAAATTGACAAAATGTTGTGAGGAACTAGGGTGACATAGACAAAGGCACTTCCGATTATGCTAATGTATATGAGATCTAGGAGGAGAGGAAGAGCTAATCTTAGCCCATTTGAGATTTTGTTTGGTAGGCTGCCCAACACAGGAATTGACTCAAGACCTAAGGTAAGACATTTAACAGGCCACTGTGAAGATGGGATGTTGTGTTACTGTATGAAACTCTCTACACTTTTGTCTGAAATGCAGAATCGAGTGAAACCAGCAGAAGGGAAGCTGCACGACCTAGAACCTGGAAACAGTATAGTGGTGAAAGACTTCAGGAGGAAAAACTGTAAAGTGAAGTGGTGGCTGGGACCGTTTCAAATGCTCCTCACAGCACAGTTAGCTGTTAAGATCGCTGAATTTAGCTACCTGGCTTTGTGGATTTTTTAAAATCTGGCTCTATTTTCTTTGTTGTCCTTGTTGTCATAAAATAACAAAAAGAGGGAAAATGTTATGGAAAATTAACAACATTAACATTTACTCTGAAATCCATTTGCTCTGAAATCTGAAAGAGAATGCTTTACTAAATTTAAAACTTTTCTGACACTTTGCAACTTTGCTGAAGTCGGCCGTTGAGGGACAGCTTGTCTCTGCGGAACTTTGTAAACATTCAAACTGGCCTTGTGAGCAGTCAATTTCAGATTTGAGCTAAGGAAAACATAAGAACAATATGTCCACAACAAGGGAATATAAAAAAATAACAACTCAAGTCTTCCCAGTCTTTGTCCTTGAGAGCGTGATAAGAATGGTATGAGAAGAGTATCTGAATTATGCTCAAGTGCCCTTACATACAGCATTTTTGCTAAGTGTATTGGTCCCTCTGTATACAGAAGTTAAAAAAAAGTTCTTTTTCTTTGCTCTTGCTAATAGTTGAGTCAAGTCAATTTAATTTCCACGACACCTCCCACATTCCAAATATGTGCAAATTAGGTGGATTAGCCATGCTAAATTGCCAATAGCGTTCAGGGATGTATAGGTTAGGTGGAGTCTAGATTAGAGAGGTGCTGGAAAAGCACAGCAGTTCTGGCAGCATCCAAGGAGCAGTAAAATCGACATTTCGGGCAAAAGCCCTTCATCAGGAATACAGGCAGAGAGCCTGAAGGGTGGAGAGATAAGTAAGAGGAGGGTGGGAGTGGGGAGAAAGTAGCACAGAGTACAATAGGTGAGTGGGGGAGGGGATGAAGGTGATAGGTCAGGAGGGGAGGGTGGAGTGGATAGGTAGAAAAGAAGATAGGCAGGTAGGACAAGTCATGGGGACAGTGCTGAGCTGCAAGTATGGAACTGGGGTGAGGTGGGAGAAGGGAAAATGATTAAACTGTTAAAGTCCACATTGATGCCCTGGGGTTGAAGTGTTCCGAGGCGGAAGATGAGGCGTTCTTCCTCCAGGCGTCTGGTGGTGATTTAGCGGCAGTGAAGGAGGCCCAGGACCTCCATGTCCTCAGCAGAGTGGGAGGGGGTGTTGAAATGTGTGGTTAATTGGTGCGGGTGTCCCAGAGATGTTGCCTAAAGCGCTCTGCTAGGAGGCGTCCGGTCTCCCCAATGTAGAGGAGACCGCATCGGGAGTAACAGATCCAATAAATGATATTGGTGGATGTACAGGTAAAACTTTGATGGATGTGGAAGGCTCCTTTAGGGCCTTGGAAGAAGGTGAGGAAGGAGGTGTGGGCGCAGGTTTTGCAATTCCTGCGGTGGCAGAGGAAGGTGCCAGGATGGGACCGTGGGTTGTAGGGGGTCGTGGACCTGACCAGCTAGTCACGGAGGGAACGGTCTTTGCAGAAGGTGAAAAGGGGTGGGGAGGGAAATATATCCCTGGTGGTGGGGGCTGTTTGGAGGTGGCGCAAATGTCGGTGGATGATTTGGTTTATGCGAAGGTTGGTGGGGTGGAAAGTGAACACCAGGGGTGTTCTGTCCTTGTTACGGTTGGAGGGGTGGGGTCTGAGTGCGGAGGTACGGGATGTGGACGAGATGCATTGGAGGGCATCTTTAACCACATGGGAAGGGAAATTGTGGTCTCTAAAGAAGGAGGCCGTCTGGTGTGTTGTGTGGTGGAACTGGTCCTCCTGGGAGCAGGTACGGCGGAGGCGGAGGAATTGGGAATACGGGATGGCATTTTTGCAGGAGGTAGGGTGGGGAGAGGTGTAATCCAGGTAGCTGTGGGAGTCAGTGGGTTTGTAAAAGATGTCAGTGTCAAGTCGGTCATCATTAATGGAGGCGGAGAGGTCCAGGAAGTGGAGGGAGGTGTCAGAGATGGTCCAGGTAAATTAAACGTCAGGATGGAATGTGTAAGTGAAGTTGATGAATTGCTCAACCTCCCCACGGGAGCACGAGGTGGCGCCAATGCAGTCTTCAATGTAGCGGAGAGAGAGGTGGGGAGTGGTGCCGATGTAATTACAGAAGATTGACTGTTCTACGTAGCCAACAAAAAGACAGGCATAGCTGGGGCCCATGCGGGTGCCCATGGCTGCCTCTTTGGTCTGGAGGAAGTGGGAGGGTTTGAAGGAGAATTTGTTAAGGATGAGGACCAGTTTGGCCAAACGAATGAAAGTGTCAGTGGAAGGGTACTGTTGGGGACATTGGGAGAGGAAGAAATGTAGGGCTTGGAGGCCCTGGTCATGGTGGATGGAGGTGTAGAGGGATTGGATATCCATGGTGAACATGAGGCGTCGGAGGCCAGGGAAACAGGAGTCTTGGAGAAGGTGAGGGTGTGGGTGGTGTCTTGAACTTATGTGGGGAGTTCCTGGACTAGGGGGGATAGGACAGTGTTGAGGTAGGTAGAAATGAGTTCAGTGGGGCAGGAGCATGCTGAGACAATGGGTCGGCCAAGGTGATCAGGCTTGTGCATCTTGGGAAGGAGGTAGAACCGGGCAGTGTGGGGTTCTCGGACTATGAGGTGGGAGATCTCCTGAGGTGATGAGGTTCTGTATAGTCTGGGAGATGATGGTTTGGCGATATGGTCGAGGGGGTGGTAGGAAGAGGTGTTCTCGAGTTGGTGTTTGGCTTCAGCAGTGTAGAGGTCAGTGCACCAGACTACCACAGCGCCCCCTTTATCTGCTGGCTTGATGGTGAGGTTGGGATTGGAGCAAAGGGATTGGAGGGCTGCGCGTTGTGAGGGTGAGAGGTTGGAGTGGGAGAGGGAGGTAGACAGGTTGAGGCGGTTGATGTCCCGGCGGCAGTTGGAAATGAAGAGGTCGAGGGTGGGTAATAGGCCAGCACGGGGTGTCCAGGTGGATGCAGTGTGTTGGAGTTGGGCGAAGGGGTCCTTGGAAGGTGGGTGGGAGTCCTGATGGTGAAAGTAAGCTCGGAAGTGGAGGCAGAGGAAGAAGTGTTCGACGTCACGGCGTGTATTAAATTCATTGATGCTTAGGCGGAGGGAAATGAAGGTGAGTCCTTTGCTGAGGACTGCCTATATTTCTGCTTTTGCCCGAAATGTCAATTTTACTGCTCCTTGGATGCTGCCTGAACTGCTGCACTTTTCCAGCACCTCTCTAATCTAGACTCTGGTTTCTAGCATCTGCAGTCATTGTTTTAACCTATGTAGGTTAGGTGCATTGGTCAGGGGTAAATGTAGGATAATTGTATGGAGGAATGGGTTACTCTTTGGAGGGTGGGTGTGGAGTTATTGACATAAGGGCCTGTTTACACACTGTAGGGATTCTATGATTGAATGACATAAAGTATGAGCAAACTAAAGCTGAGGTCATAGATAAAAGCATGAGATAAGCCTCTTGTAAGGGAGACAGAAGCAAGTCCTAATGAGTTAGTTGATCAGACAAATGTTTGTAACGTATGGCAATTGCCAGTGGGCGATCTGTAGACTATGAACTCGCAGATTGTGATTGAATACAAGTATGCTATTGTTAATCATCCATAGCACCTCTTTAATGTCCAATCTTGAATTTGCTGGAACCGTTCAAAATCAATTCCAATGAGCACATTGGCTATTCCACCCTACATCAGGGAGGAGATCCTTAATGTGAAGATGGGATTTCAACTCCACAGGACAATGCAGTGGTCATTTCTACCAATTTGTCATCGACAGATGCGTTTGAAACATGTAGAATATTGAAGATGCATTTTAATTTTCCCTTTCATTAGATCTATCATCATCTGCCACAGACTTAATCAGCTTGATCAGCAGTTGTATTGTTGAGCACACTTGGTGATGAACATTGATGACTCCTAATCAGAGTACATTCTGTACCCTTGTTATTTTCATTGCTTCCTTCAAGTGGTGTTCAACATGGGGACGCATTGATTTAAAGAGGAGAAGGGGGCATTGATGGCAACCAGCAAGTGGTTTCCTAGCCCAGATTGACCTGATGTCATGAAATATCATGGCATCCAGTATCATTTTTGTTGACTGCAGGCCAACTCTATCTTCTGTTTACAACTGTGCAATGACCTCTGAAAGGTCTATTCTGTTGGTGGAACAAGATATATACATAATGATGATGATGTGGCACCTGGGACATGGCCTGTAAGTTATGATTCCATGGGTATGACAATGTCAGGCTGTTGTTCAATTTCTCTGTGATTGGTTTTCCCAATTTTGCCACAAGAACCTAGAATTTATTAAGGAGTATTTTGTCGTTTCAACAGTACCATGTAACCTACTGTCATTTCTGATGCCTTTTTTTGATGTTAGGGCATCTGTCTGATTTAATGCCTTTTATCAGACTTTGTAGTGGTGAGATAGAGCTGAAAAGCTTGATAGGCCATTTCAATGATCATTTAAGAGTCAACCACATTGCTGTGATTCCAGTTCTTATGATAGTGGAAGCAATATAGACTTTCTTGGCAACCTTTCTTGATATAAACTGCAGTACCCTCTTTTAATACATCCTCAGTATGTGGCCAGCATTTAATATTTAGCTTCATTGTTTGTAAGCATGCAGGCATGATTAAATAAATTCAAAATAAAGAACCACAAATTCACATTAAACTGAAACATAAACATTACATGTGGTCTTATAGCGTGAGAATGGGATAGAGAAACTTATCTGTCATGATTGAATGTTGGAGTAGACTCAATGGGGTGAATGGCCCTAATTTCTGCTCCTATGTCTTATAGTCTTACATTAAAAGATTACAGCATTAATATATTGGATTTTTATTAAAATATGCCTGCAGATTTTACTTACAGTTTTTAAAATTTCAAATTTTCAACTTCATATTCCATAGATTACTAATTCAGTAATAAACCTACTTCGTAATAGTCCACAAAATAAGCACCAATCTCATTAAATAGCCCAAAGTCTTTGCTCTAGTAAGGTTGACTACTTCAAAAAGTCCCCAAAAATATGTCCAATTGTCTGCGCCTTTCCTACTTCTGAGATTCTCGAGAATGCTCCTACTCAAGTCATTCTTTATCGACTGTGATCTTGTTCTTTCACTGTCTATCAATACTATGGGGTGCATCATAGCTTCCTTTCATTCTGTCTCAGTATAGGTAAAGTTCTCAGGGCAATTGTTTTGATTGCAAACATGCCCTGAACTTGAGAGCTCAGAGAAGAAAATATTAATGGATTAGTCATGGATTCACATTGGCAGGGCATGCTCTTGCTTCATCTCTGCATTGACCTTTTGGAGGCATATCGAGACTTGTGACTCCAGAGCAGCCTATTGCAAATCATATGGAGCTGCTCACAGCTAAAACTTTTAGATAATCATTTATCAGACTTACACTGCCATTTTTTTTCATTCAATTTTATATAATTTTTATTTGAAAAAATTACTAAGTGTAGCTTAGTAGCTATTTTTTAAATCAACCGGTTCTGGAGCAGGGTGGGACTTGAACCAAGATTTTCTGGCTTGGATATAGGGATACTATCATTGTGTCACAAGAACCCTGGCTAATTTATGCACATAATAAATAACTCAGTTATCTCACCTGTGCCATATGAGACACTTGTTTCCACTTAAGGTCTAGTTATTTTTGCATTTTGATTATGTCAATGAACACCATCTTATTGTATTGTCATTTATGTAATTTTTAGGAGCATCTTCATTGTAGTAATTAAGATTGTGAACATTAGTCATTAGTATAATTGCTAACATGAATAAATTAGCTATGACCTTTCTGGAAACTCTTTAGTCTCTTTTATAACCTACACATCCAATTTGCATTGTAGACTTGCTTTACCTGTTCCACTATTTTCTATTTTGAGCACAGCCATTATATGTAATTTAATTTATTACAATTAAAACTTACTTTTATATATTGCTAATACTGTAAGTGTTCCTTTCTATCTTTGTCTATTTGCAAATCAACTAAAATAATAAAATAAATCCTACAAACCAAATGATAAAGTTGATACTTTATTCCAGCATTTAAAAATAATAGAATATAAATATTCTATTGCTGGTGCTTTCAACTTAGTTCAGTTTAATTGCTGTGTTATGACTGACTTATTGCTGTTTTTGTTGCTATAGCTTAAATAGCTAAATGTAAGCTAGACACATTTACACACAATAGAAGCAGTGGGACTCTGAAAAAAACTCTGGTGCATGCACATGTGGTACCGATGCAGGGAGTTTAAGTTTCTGATTGCTGGTTTTATGTTGCCTTGATTGTTTTGCAATGCCCAGGACAGTGCAATGAGGTGCTTATAACCATGCAGACTTGGACTGTTTGCTCTATACATTCCCAAGCTTTTACACTGATTTTTGCAGACGATTCTGGCAGGTGTGAACCTTGACATAAATCAATTGAGTGTCCAAGCAATTTCCCACTACACAAGTCTGCTTATCCTGTCTCGATACTGTTCACCTCCCACCTGAAAGTGCTCACTCAACCTCTGTATGTCTTCGCGCAATTCCCCTTTCCAGATGCACACTTCCTGCTTGCTCCATGTTGACATTTTTTTGGAGGAAGGGGCCGGTAATGAGCATTATTGGGTGTGAAAAGTGTGGAGGCTGGATGAGTGTGTGGGTCAGCATTGCTGTGTGTGAGAGGTGTGAAGGTTGGATGAGTGTATGGGTGAGCATTGTCGATATGTGCAAAGCTATGATCAGCGACAGCAGATAGGAAGCGAGCAGATTACAGTAAGGTACGGTGAGCAGGGTCATGGAAAGGGCAGAGAGGTTATTAATCTCGCAGCTGAGAGAAAAGCCGGGTCCATTCAGGGGATGAGGAGCAGGTAAGCAGGATGATGGCAGGCAGGCATGGTCAGCAGATTTGGGATTGTAGCAGGGAGGGGTTTGCAGAAGGGGTCCAGAGGATGAACAAAACTGGAGGGGTGGGGGCGCAAGCTGAGCAGTGTCCAAATTGACAAGGACATTGAAAGACTGTTTAAATCAATGATGTGAACACAGACCTTAACAATTCATCTTCAGTTCATGACAATCTAAACAAATGATGTTTTCGCTTTAATTCTGATTTTTCACTAGGCCTCCTCAGACTGTTTATCATTGGACCCAGGACCTGAAGACTCCTGTTTAAAAATACAGGGATACCTTAAACCTCAAACAGCAACTTCTCCACCTACCTTGTTACTACCAGAATATTTGAGTCATACCATCTCTGGGCTGGATTTAATGTTCCTGGGAGGAGTGAGGGATGTAGAATGAATAATGGAGTCCACTTGCTCCATGTCACTGCATGTCCGGTCAAGAGTCTGATTACTACCTATGCAAAAGTGAGGACTGCAGATGCTAGAGATTAGAGTTGAGAGGGTGGTGCTGGAAAAACACAGCGAGTCAAGCAGCATCTAAGGAGCAGGAAAATCAAGTCCAATGAAGGTCTTTTGCCTGAAACATTGATTTTCCTGCTCCTTGAATGCTGCCTGACCTGCTGTGCTTTTCCAGCACCACACAATCGACACTGATTATTACCTATCACTACCCCCATCCTCTCTCTCTTTCTCTGTAGCTCCCCTGACCCCCACATCTAGTGCTGAAGAGGGGTTATAGCTGAAACCTTGTTCAACTTTTGATGCAACCAGCAACACATTTTCAACTGTGATCTCCAGCATCTGCAGACCTCATTTTTTACCCCAACTTCTGATGCTGCCTGGCTTGATGTGTTTTTCCAGCCTCTTGTTTGTCTGTGGGATAAAGGCTAGTTATACTTGCAAAAGAAGTTTGCTAGCCAACACTTACTCCCTTCAACTTCAGGGGTGTGAAACACAGACTATTATTCTGATTTTCAACATCATGCCTTGCTTCTGATCCCATCTTTCCTGCTGGCTGTGTTGTTTGTTGTATAAAACTAAAATAATTAATATAGTCAGTTCTGCCATAACGCATGTTTCTTCATCATAAATTGGTTTTAACACAGTTGAAGAATTTAGATCATTATTTGTAGAACATAAACCTTCCTTACCTATATTGGCTACAACGTGATTCCAGTCCCATTAGTTTAAATGGCACAGCCATTGCACGAATTTATAATAACGTGAGATTGCACGAGAACGGAACTATCATGTTATATCAGGACTGACTTTACAAGGAAACAGCACATGAAATACTAAATGAAAGAAACCATGGTCATTGTAGCTTTTATGTGAGTTAATTATGAATCTTAAGATTCGGACAGAAATTTTTCAGAGTTTTTTCCCTTTTACTTCTTGTTTCTCCACTCCTAGAAGTTTATTTGGATACTGCAGTGTGTTAGAATCATGATTCAAATGTATCACAGCTATTTGGGGCAGATGTGACAGGTCAAGGAATTCTTTTACTGACTGCTATTTGGATGTTTCATATTACCTCACTACTTTTTCCTGTTCAGAAATTTTACATTTTGCTTTTTGATCATGCAGAATTTTAGCAAGTGTGTGGTTTTGCTTGAGATAGTTAAAATAAAAGGTCAGCCAGTGGATGCTGTTTTGAATTGTTAATTGCAAGGTAACTGTACATTACGGATTGTTCCAGTATCCGCAACAATTAATTGCATACTCATTATGATTGCCCATTAGTATGTAAATAATGTGAAGCCATGCAGATAAAAATGAGTCCCATTCTGTGGGATACTTTGTGCAGCTTTGTTGAATTACGTTATCAGTAAGCTTTGTCAGTTTGTCTGGTCATAAAGACCTACTTAGTTCATGTGAATGCAGAAATAGTCAGAAATCACATTCATCAAAAGGAGTAAGATAAAAAAGGGATGTTTTTACAATTTTGCAGTTAATTTCTGAATATTAAGACCGCAATCAGGTGAAGAGATTATAAAGTATGTATTGTGATTTAATTCAAACGAAACAAATTGAAATATGAGATAATCATCCAAAAAAAGAACTCAGGTTTGCACTGAAAAGATCAACGAGATTCTCAGCATATATTGCTATCAGAGGAAAATTTCTGGTGACCACACAGAAGCACTTAAATGCAGGTTTTGTATCTAAATTATCCTTCTTTTTCAGAAGGTATTACAACATTATGTCGCTGCAAGACTCAGAAATATGAAAGGGCATAGGATGTAAAGTTGTGCTACCTGTATGGTAGATACACATTGAAATTATCAGAAAATAATAATTAAGCCTAGTGTATTCATTTTTAATGGAATGATAAAACTTACTTGTAGCTAAACTTTTTCTGTGTGAAAGGTTTTATTCACAGTTCTTTCAAAACTTTAAAGATGACTTTATAACTTTGGAGGTTTACACATCTGACCTCCAATTTTGAGCTTTGATCTATCAGATCAGCATGGGTACCCCTTATGCTGTTTTCCTTTGGAGCTCATATGAGAACCAAGATGACCAGCAGCATCAACAGCAGGAGCAGCAGCAACATGCTACTCAAAGAGATATTGCTCCACAGGAGGGAGAATATGAGAAAAAAACAGTTGCAGCTTGTGTCTGAGTGCAGAGTGTACAGAATGCGCAATGTTTCAACTGAGGTGCTGGGAGTTTGCTGTCATTGTAGTTTCTCTATTCCACCACTTTTAACATAAAAATATTTTACTGATGCCCCAAAATGGTCAATCATATGCTTTCTCTTTATTAGATTTAGGAGTAAAAAGATTCATCATCTAGGTTTCTTTTATAAATACAAAATGATTACCAGAAAAGAAAACCCATTCAATGAAGCTGCAGAATTGGTTAACAACTTGATTTATAAAATGAAAATATAAATATTATCCCTCTAAATAACCAAAAGTGCACATTTACATCTGTTTGGAAGAAGACCTGCTGTCAGGTGGACCTGTGGCTACACTTTAGTCGAGACTGCCAATGTTATCATTGCTCTTATCTTCTTTTTCACTGGCTTCTTCCAGTTTCTGCTTGGGACATCTATAAGATTGTTCAATCAGTGATCCAGAAATGTGTAAGACTCAATGTCTGGCTCGTTCTTATTGTTTGGCAAATTAGTGCCTTAACTGACTTCCAGCAGTACAAGTCATTTCCAATTGTAGACATGACAACTAAAACACCATCAAATAAACTAGAAAGTCTGCATTAACTACAAGGACTGCCAGTCCATCAATATGCATTTGGTGTGCAAGCACAAAAAAGATATTTATGTTTCTTTGACCTGTGCTGAGTCCTATTGTTTTTGTTGAAAATGTGTTGCTGGAAAAGTGCAGCAGGTCAGGCAGCATCCAAGGAGCAGGAGAATCAATGTTTCGGGCATGAGCCCTTCTTCAGGAATGAGCCCTTCTTCAGGTTTCCTGAAGAAGGGCTCATGCCCGAAACGTCGATTCTCCTGCTCCTTGGATGCTGTCTGACCTGCTGCGCTTTTCCAGCAACACATTTTCAGCTCTGACTCCAGCATCTGCAGTCCTC
Organism: Hemiscyllium ocellatum; assembly: GCF_020745735.1. Lineage (NCBI taxonomy): Eukaryota > Metazoa > Chordata > Chondrichthyes > Orectolobiformes > Hemiscylliidae > Hemiscyllium > Hemiscyllium ocellatum. The sequence goes on from NC_083402.1 coordinate 52,909,989, forward strand.
ACTTTCTCCTATTGTTTTTGTGTCTTGAAGCAGATTTATCAACTAACTGTATGGACATAAGATATGGACATACGGTTAATGACACCAATGGGACTCCCACTGAGAAATGGGGTGGGGGGGGGGGGGTGATACAATAAAAACTGATGATAATTATATAGTCAATTGAGCACACCATTGGTGATAGTGAAGACATGCTTTCAGGTCCCTCGGTTGATTTGAAATAATTTTATTTTGTTTATTCCTTCCTGGGAAATGGACATTGTTGGACAGGCCAGTGTTTCAAACATATTTTGAGAAGATAGTATCAAGCCACCTCGCTGAACCATAGCAGTCTTTGAGATGTAGGAAAATCCACAATGATGTTAGTGAGGATGTCTCAACCACAGTGAAGGAATAGCAGCATGGTTCCATGTCTGGATGATACATGACTTAGTGGGAAACTCACAAATGGTAATGTTCCCATGCACCCGCTGCCCTTGTCTTTAATAGTGTTTAGAGTTACATATTTGAAAAAATGCTGCCAAAGGAGCCTTAGTGAGTAACTGAAGTTCTTGTGTTTGAGATGAAGGGAGACAATGTTGACGTTGATGAATGAAGAGCCAATTGAGTGGCCTGCTTTGTCCTGATATTCAGCTTCCTCCAGGCAAGTACTCTATCCCGTTTCTGACTTGTTCTTCACAGATGGACAGACATTAGCGAAACTGGATGTAAGTTACTCGCTGCAAATTCCTAGTCTCAGATCTGCTTGAGTAGACACTATAATAGTATGGCTAGTCTAATTCAATTCTTGGATAATGGCAACCCCCAGGATGTTGACAATACATTCAGGGATATATTGAATGCGAAATGAAGCTTTTGAATGTCAAGGGAGATGGTTAAATTATCTTTTAATTGTAACAGTCATTGCACTTGTGTGTGGCAAATGTTACTTGCTACTTTTCAGCCTAAGCCTGGATGTTGACCAGTCTAAATGTATATGGACACTGATTGCTCCAGTATCTGAGAAGTTATAAATGGTACAGAACATTGTGCAATCATCAGCAAATATCCCCACGCCAGCCCTTATGGTGGAGGGAAATGCTTTGATAAAGCAGCTGAAAATGACCTCGATGGTTTAGAGCACTACTCTGATGAACTTTCCAGCAGATTCTGGGACTGAGATGATTGACTTCCTGTATCCAAAACTGTCTTCTTTTGTGCTGGGTCTGATTTCAACCAATGGAAAACTTTCCCATGACTCCCAGTTTTGCTAAGGCTCCTTGATACCATACTTGGTCAAATGTGGCATTGATGCCAATGATAGTCACACTGGAATTCAGTTGTTTTGTCCACATTTGAACCAAAACTGTAATGGGTTCAGCAGTTGATTGGCCCTGGCGGAACCCAAACTGAGCAGGTTATGCTTGAGTAATTGCAGTTTGATTGCATGGTTGATGACACCCTCCATCATTTTGCTGATTATTGAAACTGATTTGGTGGTAATTGGTTGGGTTGGATCTGTCCTGCTTCTTTGTTGGCAAGGACTTCCTGGACAATTTTCCATATTGCTGGGTAGTTACTAACAGTATTGCTGTTAGTATTGTAGCTGAAATGTAGGCTTAACTATGGGCGTAGCTAGTTGTGCAGCTCAATCTTCAGCACTATTGACAGAATATTATACGGTCTGTAACATTTGCAGTACCCATTGATTCCAGCTATTACTTGTCATCATTTAGAATGAGTTAAGTGAGCTGAAGAATGGTATCTATATTTCTGAAGACCTCAGAAGGAGGTTGAGACGGATAATATGAATAAACTTTCAAAAAACTTCAGATTGAACATGGATGCCAAGCATTCTAAATTATGTAGCTGCCAGCATTTTCCTGAATATTTGTGTCTTCTATATTCTGACCAGCATTGTATTACCCTTCCTATCCTGCTTAGATAATTAAACTACTGTTAGCATTGAATCCACAAGTATGGCACCACATTACTACTACTGCCATCATAGGCAACCTCCAGCCATATTTCCACAAAAGCGAAATATTGTGGATATTGAAAATTTGAAATAAAACAAAAAATGGTGGAGAAAAGCAGCATGTCTGGAACACCTGAGGAGAGAAAGACACAGAGTTAATATTCTGAATCCATAATGACTCTTCTTCTTTGGAGAAACACAGAAAAGTGATAGGTTCCATCCTGTAGAGAAAGGTGGGTTTGATTAAATGTAACAGAAATCTATTGCATTCACTGCTCACAATATAGCCTCATTCAAATTTGGGAGACCAAATACAGGCTGGGTGGCCATTTTGGGAGCATCTCCACTCAGTCTGTAAACATGACCCCAACCTTCTTGTTGCTTGCCACTGTAATAGACCATTTTGATTCCATGCTCACAGTATTGCTCAATGTATAATTTCAGTTACATCACACTGTAAACTTTTGCTATAAAATCTGTGTCTGACAATTGTGCCCTCCATAACCACCTGATGAAGGAGCAGTGCTCTGAAAGCTAGTGTGCTTCCAATTAAACCTGTTGGACTATAACCTGGTGTTGTGTGATTTTTAACGTTATACATCCCAGTCCAACACCGGCATCTCCAAATCATTGCTGTCTGAGGTTGGCTGCAGTGTTCCAGTGAAGCCCAAGGCAAGTTGGAGGAACAGCACTTCATCTTCTATTTTGGCATTTGACAGCTTTATGGACTCACCACTGAATTTAGCAACTTCAGACCACGAACCCTGTCTTCCACCTTATTGTCTAATCTTCAACTTCCCTCCACAGGAACTTCTCTCTCTATTTTCAGGAGAGCTGAAGTATATCTTGCAATTAACACCTACTACTTAACACTACTTCTGACATATTTTAATTCTCTACAAAAATTATCACTCCCTTTGATTTTTGTTCAATAATTTCTTTGATCTATAAACACGCTCACCCTCTAAACTGCACTTGACCACTCTTTCTGTTTTACTTGATCCTTACCATGCTTTTCTACAGTATGAAATCCATTACATTTCCATCTCTCTCTCCTCAGTTCCAAATAGTCCAAATGGACTTTAAATCTTAACACTGTTCTTCACTCCTCAGTTTCTCAACCACTATCTGTTTTCACTTTAGCAATGTTTTGGTGGTTTCACTGACAGTCTTTCAACTATTAGGGGAGTATGTATCTCTCTCAGCTTTACAGCCTCAGCAATGCATCCAGTGAGGCATCACTAAGCAACCTTTCTGCATATATAGTAAATCTAATCTTAATAGTTTACTATTAACTTCAGAATCCACCAAATTTCATGTTAAAAACTGAAGTTTGAAGTCAAGTTATGTAGAATTGCAGGATGCTGACTCAACCTAATTGATCAGTAAACCCAGAAATGATTTATGCTCATGTAAAGATACTGTTAAAAGTCCTCTGATGGATATACACATTTGCAGGTTTAACACATACTACAGGACCCATTGCTTCCGATGCATCACAACGTGAAAATCCATCTCGTGATTTTAGTCAGTGGTAAACATTTACAGAGCCTCAATTTTTACCAATTAGGCCACCAACAATAATGATAATGTTGACAGCGCTTACTAAAGCAATGACTACTTTCTTGTACAATATTAATGTTTACAGTATTAGCTGACTTTTAACATTTTGAAAGTAGGTTGAATCTGAAAGCAAAGTTAAATCTTTGCCTCCATACATTTTTGTTTACAATTCCATTTAATATAATTTACTACTTGCTTTGAGAATGATAAATTGTATCTGTTATTAGATTATTTCATTGTTTTAACATTTTAGTTAGCTTTCTGCATTTGTTTTGTGGTAATTTAAGAAAGGATGAAGAGGTTTGAATTAAGCTGTTATACACAGAAGGGTAATTTTGTTTGATAAATGATCTTGAGCTCAGTCACTAATAATGCGATTTTTTAAGTAGTGCCTTGCTAGTATGAAAAAGAGGTAGCATCATTATTAATGTCTAAGCAATAGCATGTTTTGCACAGGGTTGTTGTAGAAGGTCATAACATGTTTCTCTGAATTAAAAGCCATTTTAGACGATGACATTCCTAATCAACTCAGACCTAAGAGTGCACAGCTCTGTTATAATGAGGGAACAATGAATTTAAATAAAAGGTCAGATGGAGTGATTTATAAATGTACCGTGACACTATAAATGCACATTTGGACAGTATTTTTGTTTGTACTCTTTCACAGTGATCACAATGACCTAAATTTTTAAGGTACAGTAAGTCAAAACATTTTTTTTTACTATCTGATAAATGTTACAGAGCTTTTATAATTTGTTTTCAAGTTGCCAAGATTGGTAACATAAGGAGATGTTGACTGCCCTAATGCAATTTTTAAAAAATTTATAGTAATTTCCTAATCAATAAGTTCAGACTATTACACACTCTTGGGGAAAATGGAATTTGAACCCAGCTTCCTTGTTCAGAGACAGGGACATAGCTTATGGAGTGCGAGAGTCAATGCATTGCAATACAGTAGAAATTCAGAAAACTGATGATCAAATTGCATGTTATTGAACATGTAAGTAATAAATGTTTGAACTGCACCTTTAATTAATACATCCAACTTAAAAATTGATAGCACCATAATATGCACTTTGTCTCAAAATCATAGATATACTGAAAGTGAAACTGGTCCATGACAGCAGTGTGAGACCTGCTCATCACAAAATGGCAGTCAATTCTTTCTTACAAAGTCAGAACTTCAGTAAAGTTAATGAAACAATGGTTCAAATTCTTTTAAGCAACTCTTTTCTGATCCACATTCACTTTTACCAGAATTAAGAATAAAATTCTTGGCAATATTTCTCAATTTGATTGAAATATAACCGTGCATTATTTATCACACACAGACAATTCTTACAAGTCAGCTTCATACTGCTGATATTAACCAGTTTCATTTCCAAAAAACATTTAAATTTGCTCATCAGTGAATATGTACCTTGTGGACAATTGAAACATTGTGACAAATCCTCTAAAATATTCATCTTGTTTAAATTATTTTCACCCTACCTTCTATTACTGAATATTCATCATACAATTTCTATCAACTGACCTTAATTTAGTCTACTTCTTTAGTTTGCTATTGTCATAGTGGCTTTGTTTGGTGCAGTGGTAGTGTCCATACCTCTAAGCCAGGATCCTTGTGTTCAACTCTTACCTGCTCCAGAGGTGTGCGCCACCATCTCTGAACATATTGAGTGGAAAGTATTTAGCCTATTATCTGTCTTTCACTTTCTCCCTATTACGTCCTACGTCTTTCTCTCTTTAGATCTCTCTGGATCTGGAATTTTGTAGCGATGTTAGGGGTCTTGTCTGCTAGCTGACAAGTCAATGCGACATCTTTTGTGGAAGACCCACTTAAGCACAAACAAATCAAGTGACGATGAAGCATTCAATTAATCCAGACTTTGGGGCTGATGTCTCTTCCACCAACAATTGCCAATCCATCAGTCTTAGAATTTCTTTTGTTCAGCAATGCTACTCAGATAGGTATGGCTATTGTTTATGTCTCACAGTCATTATGTCAGTGCAACTTTAATTATAAATTTATTATAATGATCTCATCACTGTACTGTAGCATGTGACCTAAGGGTATGAAGATTGCATTTTGTGTCTTCTTCAGAAGACATGTTAGAAGAAGCATGGCACTCTGTGTAACTTAATTATCTAATATTAGCCCAGACACTTATTTATCTCTGAATGTAATTTTTGTATATATTAGACAGTTGTAAAAACTGTTTGTTGGATTTTTCAATAGAACAGTAATAATGGATAACTTAAGCATGATCTCAGCAGGTAAAATAGCCTATTGCAAGTCAAAAATCATAATGTGATTAGCAATGGTGACTACCTAATGAAGACTCCAATACCTTGTGGGAGGTCTTTGGAAAACTCAGTGAAGACCTAATGGTTAACAAAAAAATTGAATATTCAGCAGCATCAGTTTATGTGAGTATGGATAGCCATATAAATCTTAGATAGGCTACTGATCAGCAAGTAAACGTAGCTCGTTTCTTTTGATTGGAATGTGGGCTATCTCAGGATAGCAGACATTTTGAAGGTGGCATCAATTCAAAATTTAAAGTTCAATTTTTGAGCTGAAATGCAGAACACTACAAGACTAGCATGCTATCTATGTTCTATTAGGCTCTATGGAATGTCAACCAATGGTACCTTTTCAGAGTTGCGACTGTTCAAACAATGTAGGCAGTTTTATTTTGCGGATCAAATGATGGATGGTCCCAAACTGGCTTTGAAAATATTGCATAGGATTTCATAGACTGTGCACATCCAGTCCTTAAGTAGATGACCAGAAAGATTCAGAAAATATCGGGAAAGTTCTCAAAGATCAGCTCAAGGTAAGTATTAATCTTTCTTTTATTTCAGTCATAGGATGTGAATATTGCTGGTTGCCCAGCGTTTGTTGTCTATCCCCAGTTCCTCTTGAGATGGTAGTGGTGAGCTCCCCTCTTGACACACAGCAGGGTTAAGATTTAACATTCTTCAAATCTTAATCAAATAATTAGGGAGACAGTGGCCTAGTGGCAATATCATTGAGACCAGAGACTTAGATTTATTCTCTGGGATGATTGAGTTAAATACCAATATAGGAGCCTGAAACTGGAGGCTATTATCAGTAATTGTGCCAGGAAACTATCAGTTGCCTAAATTCTCATCTGTTTTGTTTACATTCTTTTACAGAAGAAAGTCTAAAGTCATTAACCAATCTAAATATGACTCCAAACCCACAGCAATGTGGTTGACTCTTAACTGCCTGCTGAAATAGCCTATCAGTTCAAGGGAAATTAGAGATGGGGAACAAGTGCTGGCCTTGTTAGCACCTCCCACATCCCATGAATTACTGAAGGTAAAAGGCAAAGGACATAAGTGTGACTTTTCCAAAAACCAAGTGTCAGAAAAGCTAATTGAGTTGTCATCAGCTGTAGACCAATTAAAGACTTAGGAAAAAAATGTTTTGGGCAAGAGAAACAGCCATACTTTTGACACATTTTGACTTGTGAATGTATAAAAGTATGAATGCATTGCGGCAGGCTAACTAAAATTATGTGTTTTGGATGCAGCCAAAAATAATGCAACAGTCAGCAAAATACACCAAAACCACCAAGCACTTTACCAGATGCAATTTATTGCCCTACCTAAAAACTGTCCATCTTTTTGATACGAATAAAGCATATGGCAGCAAGGAACCTTGAGTACAAATGTTCAGGATATCTGGTTCTTAAGCCAAACCAGATGTCTAAACTAGAGATGACTAACCGTCAAGACAGTACACCAGCATTACATTGTCAATATGGAAAGTGTTAAGAAGGTTCACAAATGCAAACACATCCTTGAGTTTCAGACTTAACCAAGTGATAAATAAATTTCAGAAGATAACCAAGCTTCTATTTTGTTTACCTTCTGCTGATGGTATGAAGCAATCAGACACTTTAACAACTATTAATGTCATTTGTCCTGCATAGGCAGGATGACACACATTAAATGCTATAATTGACAAAGGGCTGACACATTGCCACTATGCATCCTGAAATACATGTACCTCAGCCAGTGACATTTCATAGCATAGCTACAAGAGATTGTCTCAAAGTGCATAATAGATCACCAATTCCATGTTTTGTTAGAATCACTTTGCAGTGTCAAAATGTAAACTCTTTTCAACTTTCTAAAGAAAAGTACCAACAAGTCCAGCAGTAGCCAGGCTACCAGAAAGCACAGATCTCAGTATAATCACAATTCATAAGACTGAAAAAACATCAACTGTGTAGAGCAAACACATGAGGTGTGATCAAATTAGTCAAAGGTCTCAAATATCTGAACCTGGACTTAGTTGATGCAAATGTAAATTTTAAGCATGATCTCAAGGATGGTGCAACTCCATTTATTTATCCTCCAAAAAAATGCAGCACACACATTCAGGAGAAGCTTCAAACAGAACTGAATGAGATAGAGTAAAATGGCAGCTATTTGAAGGACAACCAAAGATTTGTGTAGCTCCATTACATGTAGATTAATTAAATATTTCATTTACATTGGTCTGTTCATTTAGCAGAAGAGCTCCAAGAATTTTGGACTTTAGGATGCTATTTGGATGGTACTGGGTGGGACATGGGCATGTAGAGGATTCCACCATGAAGAGGAATCAGCTAAAGCCAAAGATTTAAAATTGTGAAACTGAAGTGTCAGAAGAATCACGGATGTAAGTGGGAAGAACTGATCGGGGGTGGGGTGGGGGGGGGAAGCGGTGGGGGGGGGGTGGGGAGGTGAGAGAAGGGGGGAGTAAAATCAGGATATGGAGAAATAATTTTAGTACGATCTGAACAGGCTGAAATGATGGGTTTGTCAGGGCTGTTCTTTTTGTGACCCAATGACCCTGAAGGAACAGTGTTATTTTTCCAAGTTGGGATGGTGAGTGGCTTTTTTAAAATTCCTGGTTGCGGGTATTACACGCTAGCCAGCAGTTATTGCTCATTCCTAGTTGCCATTGAGAAGGTGGTGGTGAGCTACCTTCTTGAATTGCAGTCCACATGCTGTAAGTTGACCCACAATACCTTTAGGGAATTCCAAGATTTTGACCAAGTGACACTGAATGAACAGCGATATATTTACAAGTCAGGATGGTGAGTGAATTGGTGGGGAACATGTAGGGAGTGGTGTTCCCATAGATCTGCTGTCCTTGTTCTTTTGGATGGAAGTGCCATGAATTTGGTAGGTGCTATCTCCGGATCATTGGTGAATTTCTGCAGTGCACCTTGTAAATTGTACTCATGCTGCTTCTGAGCATCGGTGGTGGTGGGAGTGAATGTTTGTGGATGTGGTGCTAATCAAGCAGCTGCATTGTCCTGGTGAATGTTGTTGGAGCTGCACTCATCCAGGTATTTGGAAAGTATTCCATCACATTTCTGGCTTGTGCCTTGACGGTGGACAAGGCTTGGAGAGTAGATGGCTTTGAGGGTAAGAAAGAAGAATTTTATAGCTTATTAACCCAGAGAAAAAAATGTATCATCTCTTATACACACACACACACACACACACACACACACACACAAACAAAGTTTTATTAAAGGAAAGAGTGTAGTACGAAAAAAAATTAGGAATATGGAGTGCTTGGAATCCTATAAGTACTATATTTAAGTTCTGATGAAGGGTCATTGGAGCTAAAATACTGACTCTGCTTTGTCTCCACAGATTTTTGTGAGACCTGCTGAGTTTTTTCAGCAATTCTGGTTTAGTTGCCAAATTAATTTCTTTGATCTGATGCTGAGTTACAAATGTAGTGAAATTTGAATTTGGAGTTTTGGACCAACTGCTTTTGCCTTCCTTTTTTTCCCCTTAGAGCTAGCCGCAAGTTCATCAAATATAATTTGACAACTTCTAATGGCAGAATTTGAGTCCATGATGAAAGGTCACTGATGTTAACTCAGTTTCTTTTTCTATTGACATTGCCAAACTTGTTAAGTGTTTCCAGCACTTTTTCCCTTCTTATAGAAAAATCTGCAGAGTATATTCTACATTATCTATCGATAAGATGGTAGAGACTATTGTCTATGTAACGAATCTGTTGGAGTTATTCATGGAGACTGCATCAAGTTCCAACCAATCTGCTGATATCATAAAGGCAGCATATTTTAGCACAGTGGGAAGCAGTAACATCATAGTAATGTCCCTACTCTAGTGATTGTGCACAACAGCTCAATGTTTTCAGATCATGGATTCAAACCCTGCCATGCTAAATGGTGAAATTTATTCAGTAAAAGCCTGGAGGTAGCCAAATGATGACCATGTAATAATTGTTGGAAAAACCCAATATGATTCACTATCATCCTTTTGGGAAAGAAATCTGTCAGATGAGGCATGATTCCAGACCAAAATAAATGTTGGTCTTAACTGTAGTTTGAAATGGTCCTAGCAAGTCACAGAAATCAAGGGGCAAACAGGGATGGTCAATTAATGCTGGCCCAGTCAGTGAAATCCACAGCCTGTCAACAAACAGAAATAACTCAGTTCCAATTGTAACTCCTCCCATTTTAATTTATCTGTTTTAGTGCATTCATTTTCCATCCCTAGATGGTCTGGAGAAACAAAGCTTATCTCAGTTCACATATATCAGTGGCTTCAAGAATCTTGGCTCAAACAGATGATTACTGTGGCAATTTTTAAATTAGCAATTTTTCTTTTTGAAATTATTGCAGACCATGATATTCTCAGATAATTACATTTGAATATTAGTCGTCTATATTTTATCCTTAATGTGACAAAATATAGTGAATTGTTAAAAATCTTCTTTGCTTTGTTTGAAGGTTCGAAGTCTCATCACAAATGGGGCTTTTGGCCAGATCTATATTTTTGCTCCAAAGTTTTTGGCAGCTTGAAATTGTGAACAATACAAATGATTGAAATCCAGTCACATTGAGTGTTGAGATGTTCTATGCTGATATTGTAGGGTTGTTTCTTTACAACAATAAAAATATAATGAAGCAAACCAAAATAACTCCTCTGGGATTCTGCTAGATACAGCCTGGATTATTTTGGTTCAGCTAACTGCACTGTTGAAGTGTAGATCTATCATTACATGTGGGAAATCCAGCAGTGAATGACATGTTCTTTGGGAATTTAGCTCAAGATTCTCAGCCGAAGTAGAAATCATGACTGTTGATATCAATTTGGTTCATATCAGTGGGGTTATAGCTATTGTACTACTTAATCACACCTTGACCAGCATATTTTTTACAGTGTTGCATACTAACCACCATGTAAACATGTTTTCTGGTTTCTTATTTTGTTGTCTATTTCAAATTGTGCTTTTTCTTTTCTATTGTGATAATACTGAAATGTGTCATGGACTTTCGTGATTTACTTTGAGAGGATCCCTTGACAGATGTCTTGCTCTGCATAAACAGAGGTTTATATTTTTTGTAGTATCTCTTGCATGTTGCATAAGCATCCTGGAGTGGGCCATATGTAGATTTGGTTTCTGTGCTGCATGCTTTGCATTGTTTGATTCATTTTCTCCTAGGCTAAAGAAAGGGGTTTCAATAGCAGCAAGTTAATTTGATTTTGTGTAATTTTAACTCTCTATGAACCATGTCTTCTGCCAGATTTTATTAAACCAAACAAATGTAAATGCAAAACAGAAAATTTGATCTAAAATTACTTCATCAGCACATTGCATGAGTGACATTAAACCTTTTAAAATAAAGAACATTTTATTGTGAATTTGAAAAATATGCACACCCTGCTCCTTATAATGGTACTTTGTGTGGGTGTCAGCATGTCAAAATCTGTATTCAATATACAAGAGTTATTAACTTTTAATGTCACACCATTTTTCATGTATTATTAGGCCCTATGTGACCGCATTATTTTGAAGTCCATGTATAATTTGTGAGAATGCCTCTTAAGCACTGAGCATATTTTCTTAACATTAATAAAATACATTAATGAAGCTGTGCTCCTACAACAATTTGCTTTAAAATAGTCACTGTGCATTTTAGTTTGACACAGTTTTCATAATTCAATTGTAGAAATGTTTAAATATAGTCACAACTGAACATTTTTACCTTGAATGGATAGTATTTGATTGTTTCATGTCTATTTAATAAAAATTGTATCAAACTATACCTTAGTCTTGAATATATCTAATGAGTGAGCAGCCACAGTTTTCTGGAAGAGAATACAAAATATCCTTAACAAAATATCCTTTGAGTGAAAAATAGTCTTCTCATCTTTGTTCTAAGCGCTGACCCCTCATTCTGAAAATGTGACCCCTTATATAATTTAGATTCTGCAGCATGCACCTAAAACTTAGTCGCCATCATCATTGTTTTCCTTCAATACAAGAATGATATCTACTCAAGGTTTTATGGTTCTGCGTGGTCTCATAATGTTGAACAAGCTGTTTTCCAGTATTTACCCTGTCAAGCTCCTGAAGAACCTATCTGTTTTGGTGATATCATCGCTTATTCTTCTGAATTTGAGCAAATACAGATGTAGTCTATTCTAGCTCTCTTCAAAAGACTGTGATCCTCTCATTCAAAGAACCTACATTTTCAGATGAAGCATTGTTACACACCTCCAGAGTCAAGTTTGTGCTTCCTTATATAAAGAGATCAAAAATATGACTCCATATGTGGTCTCAATATCTATATAACTGTAACACTGGAACTACACTAACGTTCTTCTGTAAACAATGCATCATTGCAAATACCATAGAATCCCTACGGAATGGAAACAGGCCATTTGGCCGAAAAAGTTCACACTGAACCTCCGAAGAGTAACAGATCCAGATCCATTCCTTTACTACTTTACATTTCCTCTGAGTAATGTAACTAACTTACACATCCCTGAACACGATGGTCAATTTATCATTGCCAATTCACCTGACCTGCACACCTTTGGACTGTGGGAGGAAACCCTCACAGCCATGGGAAGAATGTGCAAACTCTACACAGTCAGTCATCCAAGGCTGGGATCAAATCCAGGTCCCTGGTGCTGTAAGGTAGCAGTGCTAACTACTGAGCCACTGTGCCACCCTATCAGTGCACCAATTATTTAAAAACATTGTTTCATACAAAATGTTTGTGAAATTTGCATAAATCATTAAATCAGATTAAAATACAGGAATCTTGGCTTGGCAGAAAACTGTATGCAGAAAAGTGACCAATGATACACAATATTATTATACATATTTTAAAGTCAAGAGTATTTGCAGTCCTTGTAGGATCCATTTATTCCATAAGAAAGTGACTTTCTTTATTTTGCCTATAAATGTTACTTAGATTTTATTGTAACATTGATTTTATTGTAACATTCACCTCATGTCTCCCAATTGCAGGTAGAATAATGGATAAGTGAGACTTGGGAAATTCTTTCTACCATTGGACCTGATTTTTACTTCTAGGCAGTAGGTCCCAGCGGGGTGTGGGGAGAGGGATGGGGAATATATGACAGCACAATATGGTGGGAACAGGCACTTAATTCGAGAACTGATGAGAGTACTTTGGTTCTGGAACTGGAAGTCTCCAATTTAAAATAGAGATAAGGCAAAAACAAAATCTCCCAGATGGTAGTGAATCTTTGGAACTCTCTTGTAAATACTTGACATTTGTCAATGAAGTCTGGCCCAGATTATTTTCTTTTGCTGTAAAATACACATGATTCAGGAGTTACTTGTATTTGCTATTTTTTGCTATTCTTTATATTATAAACACTCTATGTAAAATCAATAATAAGCTGATCTGTAAATGAATCAGTACTGATACTGGGTAAAATATATTCTGATATTGGTAGTTTTTGTGATGGAATATCTCAGACAAAGTTGATGAGTTATGGCATTCTTATGGAATGGCTGGAACTGCAAGTGGTCTAGTGTTCAGCCATCCAGTTGATGTATGGGGAGCACACTCTGGGAAATCACTGTTTTTGAACACAGCCAGTGTCAATTTGTTGTTCCATAATGTTCAAGGCAAAAGAGATAGTTGAACACAGATCCTGCATGGCTGCTGAACATATCCTCAAGAGAAAAGCAAAATACTGTTGAGTTTTTATTTATAAAGCACTTTCATATCCTCAAGACATCAAAGCACTTGGCAACCAATAACACAGGTATGTTTGCTTTGTACTCCCAGTTGTATTATAGGTAAACGTGCCAAGCAATTTGTGCATAACCACAGGCAGCCATGAGACAAGTGACCAGATATTCAACATTGGTTAAAAGCCCCTTACTAGCTGAATGTATCACAGTGACCATAAAGCTCAGTTTGTAGTTTCAGTACTGAGTGTTCTAGTTTGGTACCAAAATAGCATCTACACTGTGTAAGCACATATCCACCCATAGCCTGTACTGCACATCATTTTGGTGAGGGTGTTTGCAAGTATTTTACACCAGAAGTAATTAGATTAAAAGATTATGATGTTCATCCTCATGTAAATTAGATTTGATGCCTATATTGTCATTTCATTCACCTCACTACTCTGGAATTGACCTCACTTAAACACACACAACTGAAAATGTGTACATCGGTTGGAAGGACCTATTGCAAAACCTACTTTAAGAAATCATCAACTACTTTCTGGTTATGGCACTCTCTGAGTTTGTAGAAGTGTTGTGTAAGTTTTCTCTGTGGTTTAAAGTTAGTGAGGTTGATAAGAGTGATGTTGGCATGTGGAGAAGGCATTGGTTCTGCCAAAGTGCTGGTCAAACTCTTTACTTTCAGTCATGGATGCTATGGTTACCATTTCCCTAGGCCTTCAGATATAATTCTATTATGTCAATTAACAAAAAAAATCTAATTTGTAACAGTAGCATTAACTTATGGAAGTAAATATATATCAGGGCTGAAAAAAAACGGTTAGCCAATTAGCAAACAGTGTCAGTGATTTTTTTTTCTCTGGATTGCTATTCCACTTTTTTATTAAAGTGTTGCTGCTGCATTTGGAAAATTCCTGTATCTTATTTTCTCTACATCCACATCAAAAGTGTGCTGTGTTACTTTGTCTGTGGTAACATTTTCCAGGTATTGCACAAATAGGTTTGACAACTTTATCAATGTCAATATTAAGTTGTTAATCTAGAAGTACGTTTTATGTTCTAAGAACAAATAATGCAATAAAATGGTACAGCAAAACACATAGGGCCAAACTAAAGAGATATAGTTTTATATTTAATGGAAATGCGGAGAATTGATTAAAATGAACTTTGTCTGAGATATTCCAGTATTACTAGCAAATTCTGTACATGTTTTACCTTGCATCAGTACTTGCTCATTTACAGGTCAGCTTAAAAGTGCAGTACAATAAATATGCATCTCCTCATGTTGTATTTAGTGAATTACTTAGTTGAAAATGAATTTACAATTGTTTTATCCCAGTATTCTAAAAAACCTGAAATTGTATATGTTGGTTTCTTCATCCATTGCAATGGGAGTATATGTTGGCTGCATTCAGGAAAATTGGTGTGTTTTTTCAACTAAAAGTAATAAAATATTTTTTACAATACACTTGCATCAGTTGATAATTTCTATCAATTAATACTGCTCAACAACACAACAAGAATATGTTTTAAATTATGGACTAAACATGTCAAAACATTGATGGTTTTAAATAGTACATATACTCAATGAGAGATAATATTTAAACAAATAGATGTATAAACATGATTAGATTTCTGCCAAATATTGAATAGGGTGGAAACATTAAAGTAAATTAAAGGAGAAAATAATGTTGACAGCTCAAAAATGTGATTTCCTTTTACCACCTTTCTGGTACTTAGTCAGCCACATCCAACTGAAGAAGAGGGTGACATGAATTTGATATGTGTCTCCACCATTTTATCCCCAACCTGCATTCTAAACCAGATCATAATCATTACAAGTGGTGGCTAGGAACAGCAAAGTCTTTCCTTTAAAGTGAATCGTGGTCTGAAAAGGCAACCATATCTACAGGAGTTAAAGATTTGTCTCATTTTATGTACATATTGATATCTGCTATGTCTCTCAGTAGGACGCTTGATCAAACACTGAGAATTGTTGAACAAGAGACTACTTGGGAACCTGCAAGTAAACTCACATATGCTGGTCATGATACTGGGAAGGTAAAAACCCCACTATTAATTGCCCACTTCACAGTCTTAATTGGCAATGCTGTCCTGAGGCAGATTGAATTGAGATGGAGCTGAGAAGATGGTAGATTCCCCATGTATCATCCCCCTGCCTGATTAAATAATTGCTGCCACTAAACGCTCCATGGAGGACAATATTAAATTCTGCCCATCATCTTCTTCCAAAGTCAACTAAATTTTACGTGTTGGCATAGTTTCTGAAGCACCACCAAAAATTCATGAGGAGTCTTTCCATGTTCTTGATGGCTGATCTACATTGATTTAATACAGGAATCAATTAGTTTAATTGCATTAATTTGAAACTTCTTCTCCTTTCTTGTAAGAAAATTCTACCCTAATGAAGCTGTGTTGGCCCAGCAACAGTATGCAGTGGCAATGGCTGGCATTTCCAACACAATGAAGAGGAGGAAGTGAGGACTGCAGATACTGGAGACCAGAGCTGAAAATGTGTTGCTGGAAAAGCGCAGCAGGTCAGGCAGCATCCAAGGAGCAGGAGAATCGACGTTTTGGAAATGAGCCCTTCCTGAAGAAGGGCTCATGCCCGAAACGTCGATTCTCCTGCTCCTTGGATGCTGCCTGACCTGCTGCGCTTTTCCAGCAACACATTTTCAACACAGTGAAGAGTCAGGTAAGGTAACGGATCTAGGATCTTGCAGAGTGGGGAGAGACACTGGGGGGTGGGGTGGGGTGGTGGGGGGGAAGATACTGGATTCAAAGAGCTGTTTGGAAAGGGGCTCAACTGGTGTGGAGTTCCCTTGTAAAGCAGAAAAGATCCAACCCCACTTCCCCACATGTTTACCAGACCATAGTCCACGCAGCTGCAGCTGCCAGGCTTTCTGCACTGCATTAGCATCTGTCCCTTAGTAAAATACTGGTATGTATAGGGATTTTTTGCCAGATTAGGTGTGAACAGATAGGCAGCAAGCAGGCCAACCGAATGTTATATGTACTGCAGCTCTCCCTCATCTGTTGTAACTCAGATGACTGAGTAGTGGCGCTAGGAGAAAGTGAGGACTGCAGGTGCTGGAGATCAGAGTCAAAACATGTGGTGCTGGAAAAGCACAACTGGTCAGGCAGCATCCAAAGAGCAGGAGAGATGACGTTTCGAGCATAAAGTCTTCATGAGGAAAATGGCACTGTCAATTGACTCACAATCTACAAGCCCATTCTAATGATCTGGGGACATGAGCGCCAATACCATTGTAATAGGTAGCGGAAATTAAATGCAATTAATTTCTAAAACAAAAAGCTAGGAGTGGGGGAAAACCAGTAAAGCTGTGAATGATGTATACTGGTCTGACTGTATTCTATACATCAAAATGAATTCTAGCGCATTCATTTCCAAGAATTATTGTCCTTGTCTTCCCATGAGATTCAAAAATGAACAGAATTGTCTGGATTTGAAAAGCTAACCTCAATAATGATAACCATCAAATGATCATTGATTGTCAAAAAACAAAGCCTGGTTCACTAATACCCTTTCAGGAAGAAAATTTGCCTATATGTAATTCTAGACACATTGCAATCTGGTTAACAGCTGTCAATCTAACAGGGATGGAGAACAAATGTTGACAATGATGTTCCCATCCCAATAAAAAGATGTATTTCCTGGCATCCCTTGAAATGAAGGAAAGTGTAAAACTATACTTGAAGTGAATCACAGTCTGGATAGGATGGTGTTTGCTGAATGCTTACAATTTGTAACTACTTTGCAAACTTTAACAGCTAGCAGATTCTTTTGATTGTTACACAAGAGATAGAAAGTGGTGCAAATGATCAGAATTAAACAGAGATTTGATTTACCAAATAGAAATGAGACCTAAAAAAAACTTCCATGACCCTTGATAAATGGTATTGTTGAAATATGAACAAGATAAATTGCATTGCAATGAATAAAGCATGAATTTGTATACTGATTTTTTTTAATCTTAATGAGGTTTTGGTCTTTCTAAGTCGAAGTTGTGAATTCCACTGTGTACAAGAAATGCTGATGATAACCAAAGTATCTTGAAGAATTATTATTCATATCATTAGTCTATTTGACTGGCTAGTATTCATTGTTTGTGACTCTGACAAATAGTTGCCACTGTGCTTTCTTTATTTTGTGCCCTACATGGTTTGATGTTAAAACTGGATTATTGAGCTTAGCCTAAAATAGCCATAAAAGATTAACCTTATCATTATCACATAATACGTAAGCTCATATTAGCAATCTAGCAAGCTGTAATACTCATTTAAGACCAACTGTTAATCATGTTTCCTACTGTGTGCAATGAATTGCTCCTTACTAGATCTTAAATACATCCCTCTGCTAATTGTATGTATTTGCTACTATTTCAAAGGGTTATCATTACAAACAAAACAAGATTGGAATTTTTATAAAATAATTGAACAGAAAAGCTATCAAAATCACAATGAGTAGCCTAGTAAAGAGAAATGCACAATATTTAATTATGTTGTAATGATCAAAATTATGAAATGATTTAGTGAAACCTATGACTGTGATGTACAACTTTGCAAATGTCATGTATTTTTGACAGATGCTTGCAAATTTTATTGAGTAATCAGTTAAAAAAAAAAGAGATGGGAGTTACATATGGGAATACTGCATAATCTTCATCGTAACAGACTCTGAGACATTTTCTTGGGAAATTGAAGGTTTTGTTGGGCACATCCCCTCTGTCTAGTGCCCTCCAAAAGTATCCATTTAAATCAGAAAATTCTAAGGGTTCTGCTGCAGTTAAGTAAATAATTCCTCAGGAAAAGTTAGGCAATTCAAAAAATGGGTCTAATTCCTAACTTACCATGTTCCCCAACTAAAACTCTCCAGATCTGTTATCCCTCCCTGACCCCCGACGGTCCCTTGCTGCAGGACCTAATAAACACCCTCTACAACTGAGAACTGACATCCCTTCTCCTGGACACCCTGCTCAGGACCTCCACTTCATTGGGAGCACCTCCTATGACTATCGTCTTCCCAACAATGGACACAAATCCCCAGCTCTGCTATAGGATTCAATTCAATCCACCTTGCCCATTTCCAGATCTATTAACTCCTACCGACCCAAACCTACCCTAAACATTCCACTTACATGGCCCATTTGTCATCTTGCCCCAGCGCCCAACCATTGGGCACCTTAGCAAATATGTACTTGGTACTCTACCACACTGGCACCCTTCCTCAGCACCCTACCCAACTACCACTGTAATTCCCACTTCACTTCAACCTGGCACCCTAGCCTCATGGCATCTGAACCTCACACCTACTTAGTATTTTTAAGTAGTTGTCTAACTGGCTTTTAGTGATGTTGGACCTGTAAATTTCAGATACAGCAACTGACTGCTATGAGAAAAGTAGGTGTGGTTTGCCTTCCTCTGTCTGTTCTACTCTGCAATGGACCTGGCAGAATGGAAATACAGCTGTTCATTTCTGAATGAGCCCTGGATTGGAATCTCCTGTCAAAAATGGAGAGCTCTTTCATTTTATGGGAAAGAAAGAGCTAAGAGACAATCTCTATGCCACACCTCAGAAAATTCTGCTATTATATTAATAGCATGCAGAGCTGTCAGAAACCATGCCTTGTAATTTGGGGAAAGTTGGAATTAAAGGTAGAACACAGACAGTCCCTGGATTGTGAACAGGTTCCATTTCTGAGTATGTTTACAAGTCAATTTGTACATCAGGCAGAACACAATGCAAGACAATATAACCTAGTCATTCACTAGTGCAAGGAAATGGTCAGCTGTCAGATCTTTAAAATTATTATTACTACATGTCTGTATGGATTTGTGTTCATAAGTCAGATGTTCTTAAATCAGGGATCCCTGTACACAGGATTCTTTGAAATTAAATTATTGTAAGTTAATCATTTTCTGATGTAAATTAGATTCTGCACAAATATGGATTAATGCTGCAACAGCATGTGATGAAACTTGCATTAAAAGTACAACCCTAGTTAGGTAGTATCATCCTTGTGCAAATTGTGCAAATTATGAGAGAGCAACACTGTGGTCCAGTAGGATTATGGCTATTTTACAATCTTCTGCTTTTAGAGAAACATGTGCCAATTTATTGCAATCTTTCTCCATTATTTAATCCTCCAAAGGCTGGTATCATTCTGATGAGTTTCTGACTTAATCCTTGCAACGCCTATGTATGGAGCATAGAACATGGAATGTAGAGCAGTACAGCACAGTGCAAGCCCTTCAGCCCTCAATGTTGTGCCAAACTTTGATCCTACTCTAAGATCAAAGTAACCTACATATCCTACATTTTGCTATCATCCAGGTGCATGTCCAAGAGTCACTTAAATGTATCTGACCCTACTACTGATGCTGGCAGTGCATTCCATGCACCCACTACTCTGTGTAAATATAGAACATAGAAAGGTGTAGCACAGTACAGGTCCTTCAGCCCTCGATGTTGTGCCAGCCTTTTATCCTACTCTAAGATCAGACTAAGCTATATACTCTTCATTGTACTATCTTCCATTTGTCTATCCAAGCGTCGCTTAAATGTCTCTGCCTTAAAGAACCTACCTCTGAAATCTCCCCAAACCTTCCTCCAATCACCGAAAAACTATGCTCCCTCGTGATTGCCATTTTCACCTTGGGAAAAAGTCTCTAACTATGCCTCTAATCATCTTATACATCTCTACTTAGTCACCTCTCATCCTTCTTTGCTCCAATGAGAAAAGCCATAGTTCCCTCGACCTTTCCTCATAAGACATGCCCTCCAGCATATTTTGAAGAACTGAAAATGAGTCAGACTGGACTTAAAATGTTAACTCTGTTTCTGTCTCCACAGATGCTGCCAGACCTCATGAATTTTTCAAGCATACTTGGTGTTTATTTTTTGGATATTTTTGAGCTCTTGTTAATGGATTGAATGTTGGGCTGCCTTTGGTAAACAAAAATCTGTTCTTTCCTAGCATTATTCCTTGTTACATTTTTATAATTGATAACAAGACAGCACAGTTTTTTCATGCGGTGATAGTTTATCTGTCATACTTGAGAAAACCTAAACTGTTCAATGGGATCTACTAAGATCTGAATAAGAAATCAACTTATGTTCAGGACTACCTAAACATTTCTCAGACAACAAAGTATTTTTGAAATTTCCTTACTTGCATAATGCAAAGAATTGTGACAATAAAGTTTACATGGCCAGGTCCCATAAGCATCATTGAGAAAAATGATCCAACAATCTCTATTGATGATGTCTCTTGAAAAATAAATGTTGTCCGAGTGCCAAGGCACCTTTCATGTCTACAAAAATAAACATGTATGAGTTAAAGTTTATAATTTTATTTTAAGACCACACTTACCTTTGTATTGCTCCAGTATCAGCCTAGATTGCATGCCCAACTCTGTTTCTTTCCTCACAGATGCTACAAGACTTGACACTTTCTCTGGAATTCTCTGTTTTTATTGCATGCTCAAGTGTATCTTGAATCTGCAATTTTCTTATGTAAATTTGAGAGTGTTACCAATGAGCCAAAGTTGATACTTAGGAAAAGAGATCGCACTTATATTGCATGTTTAACATTTCCCAGAGTTCTAAAATTACTTTGCAATGAATGAATTAAATTGCAATATCAACTGGCGTTTTATCAACAAATAACACATTATTTTGTCGACAGCTTCAAGAGAATAGGGAGCAGAAATGAGTGTAGTGATCATCTCTCAAGAGAAAGTGCCAGGGAAACTGAAAGGTCTAAAGTTGGATAAATCATATGGACTGTTTGAGCTACACCTCAGTGTTCTGAAGGTGATAATTGAAGACATTATCGGAATTTGGTGGTCATCTTTCAGGAATCACTGCAGTCAGGCAGAGTCCCAGAGGACTGGAAAATGGCTAATGTCATACACATGTTTAAGATAGGAGAGAGGCAAGACTTGGGAAATTATAAACGGAGTGAGCATGGCTTCATCTAAGGGAGGTCATGCCTTATAAATCTTTTAGAATTCTTTGAGGAGGTAATAAGCAAGTTAGATGTGATGTATTTGGATTTCCAGAAGACTTTTGATAAAGCACCACACAGGAGACTGCTAAATAAAATAAGAGCCTACGGTGTTGGGGCAAGATACTGGCATGGATAAAGGATTGGCTGACAGGCAGAAGGCAGAGAGTAGGGATAAAGTGATCTTTTTCAGGATGGCAGCTGAGTTCCACAGGGGTCAGTGTTGGGACCTCAAATGTTCATGTCATAGACTAACAAATGGACAAAGGAACTGAGGGCATTGTTGCAGATGGCACAAAGATAGTTCGAATGATAGGTAGTGTTATGGAAGTGGAGAGGTTGCAATTGACCTTAGACAGTCGAGGAGTGAGGACAAAGAAGCATCAGATGGAATACAATATGGGAAAATTTGATGTACAATTTGATAGGAAGAATAAAGGCATTGACTATTTTCTAATTGGGAAAGGCTTCAGTAATCTGGACCATGAAGGAACTTCAGAGTCCTAGTTCAGGATTCTCTTAAGGTTAGCACACAGTTTCAGTTATAGAGACATAGGATCATAGAGACATACAGCATGGAAAAAGACCCTTTGGTCCAACTCATCTATGTTGACCAGATATTCTATCCTAATCTAGTCCCATTTACTACCACTTGGCCCATGTACCCCTAAACCCTTCTTATTCATGCCTTTTAATGTTAGAATTGTACCAGCCTCCACCACTTCCTGTGGCAGCTCATTCCATACTCGCACCACACTCTGCGTGAAAAAGTTGCCCCCTAAGTTCCTTTTAAATCTTTCTGCTCATACCCTAAACCTATGCCCTCTAGTTCTGGAATCCCCCAACCCAGGACCTTGTCTATTTACCCTATCTATGCCCCTCATAATTTTATAAACCTCTATAAGGTCACCCCTCAGTCTCTGAAGCTGCAGGGAAAACAGCCCCAGTCTCTTCAGCCTCTCCCTATAGCTCAAACCCACCAACCCTGGCAATATCCTTGTCAATCTTTTCTGAACTCTTTCAAGTTTCACATGGCAGTTAGGAAGGCAAATGCAATATTAACATTCATTTTGAGAGGGCTGGAATACAAAAACTGAGATGTACTGCTGAGGCTGGAAAAGGCTCTGGAGAGACTGCATTTCAAATATTGCGAGCGGTTTGAGCCCCACATCTAAGGAAGAATGTGCTGATGTTGGAACAGGTCCAGAGCAGTTTTGCAAGACTGATCCAGGGAATGAAGCTCTTGATATATGAAAAGTGGTTGAGGACATTAGATCTGTACTCAATTGAGTTTAGAATGTTGAGGGTGTAATCTGATTGAATCTTTTGGTTAGTAGGTGAGACTAGGATCCAAGGGCACAGCCTCAGAGTGAAAGGATGGCCATTGAGAACTGAGGAGAAGAGGAATTCATTCAGCCAGAGGGTGGTGAATCTGTGGAACTCATTGCCACACAAGGCTTTAGAGGCCAAATCATTGAGTGTATTTAAGTCAGAGTTAGATAAGTTCTTGATTAGTAAGGGATCAAAGATTGCAGGGAGAAGGTAGTAGAATCGGGTGGAGAAACATATCAGCCATGTTCAAATGACGGAGCAGACTCGAAAGATCAAATGGCCTAAATCTGCTCCTATATCATATGGTCTTATAGCACAGCATCAACAACGTGGGAACACCACTACTGGCAATTTTTTTTTTTCTCCAAGCAGTTCATTGTCCAGGCTTGGAAATACATCTCCATTCCTTTAATGTTGCTGGGTCAAAACCTCAAACACCCTCCCGAAAGGCACTAAGGAATTACTTGCAGTAAATGGATTGCAATGGTTCAAGAAGACAACTCATTGCTTTCTTCTCAACCAGAGATGGGTACGAAGTACTGGTAAGCCAGCAATGGCATTATCCCAAAAATGGGTAAATGGAATGCTATCAAGTCATTGTTATCAAAAATGTATGTATGAACATACTGTCAAAATAACAAGAGATATTAATAAAGATCTACCAAGTAAGGTATTAGCAGGGATCAGAGCAAGGCTGTACAATTACATTATGCATATGCATGCTATGACAGGAGAAAGAACGTACAATGTGAAAGAAATTCATGGGCTGCTTCAATTTGTTTCAATCTTTAGTTTGATCATAGAACTCCAGTTGTTAAGAACACATAATATGAAGGAAAGTTTATTATTTGAAAATTGAAAACTTTTTGTTTGAAAAGACTTTGTGACACATAGAACAGTGAGGAAATCTATGTAAGATAACATTGGTAGAATATTTAGGGAAAGAAAAGTTCAGAAAATCTTGGGACTATGGATATTTATGTAATGTGCCAAACTAGTGCTGCAGGCTATAATAATCATATATATGATGAGATTTATTTATAATGCAAATGATGTTCACAAAAGAAACACAATATGGTTATACGTTTAATATGACATCTGTTCTGTTTGCAGAACAGTTAAAGCTCAGAGTACATTAGCCTTGTAAACTAACAATCACCATCTGTACAGATATCTGCACTAAAGGAAATATCAATAATGATTTTACTGAGGATCCACAAGGCAGAGTGCTGAGCACTGCTGGGGAAGTGATCACAGTGCTGATGGTTGATGAGGTGCCAGCTGGCACAGGATAGAGACCCAGCGTGTTTACTGTCCTGTTTCACTGTAGCAGATACAGCCCTTAACGGGTTTGTTATGAATGCCGATACTGGAGCAGTGCAATTACTTGTCACATTTTACAAAACTGAAAAGTTGTCCAAGGTATGACCCATGTGATTTATGTCATGCAGCTCCAGTTGCAGAATAACACTGAGTATTCCAGTATGAGTGATAATTCTACTGCCATTTTCATTTGGCAAGAGCTAGAAAGATCAGGACCATTTTATTACAGCATCTTGCATTGGTCCATTGATGGTTTTGAGTAGAAAACACTGGAGTCATGGATGCTCCAATTCAATCAGCTCCCTCCACCAGCAGAGTCATAGTGGAGTAGATTGTGTGCTCTTGACTTGTGAGAACCTCGCCTAAATTAGGTGGCCGGACTCATTTGCATACTGCTGAGAGGCACGTCAGTTCTGCCAGCAATGAAGTCTGAACCATATGATGGAATTCTACAGATGACAAAGTTTTGGTAAGACATAATTGATGTGTACCTATTATAGTTGATCTTTCTAATCAGAATGTTTTTACTGAGGCCTTCACTTGATGGACATAACTGTCAATCTGTGTTGCTGGAACAACTTGTGCCTTTACCATAAAATGGGCTCATCTGGGAACTTCCCTGGGCACAAACATGCAAAATGTAGACACATAGAAAATAAAATTTTTCCTTACATTTGCAGATACATAAATAATAAAAGGGTGGTAACAGGAAGAGTAGGACCAAATTGAAGATGTACACATGAGGGCAGAATGCATGACTGAGGTATTAAATGAATATTTTGCAACTATTTTTACCAAAGAAGCAGATGTTACCCAGCCCTGATGGCAGAGGTGGAACCCAGTTACTTAAAATTAATAAGAAGGAGGTACTAAATAAACTGTTGGCACTGTTGACAAGATATCAGGACCAGATGAGAGGCATACAAGGACACTGAAAGAAGTGAGAGTGAAAATTGTGGTGATACTAACCACAATGTTTCCATATTTCCTGACCTGATGGTGCCAGAGGATTGAACAACAGCAAACATTATGCCTTTATTCAAAAAGATAGTCAGGAAAAATCCAACAATTATAAACCAGTCAGTTTAACTTGAGAAATAGAGAAACCTCGATTAGCAAAATACAGGATAGTATTAATAATCATATGGACAAATGTGAATTATTTAGGGAAAGCTAGAATAGATTTCTTAAGGGAATGTCATGCATAACCAAGTTGCTGGAGTTCTTTGAAAGGTTGATGAGAGTTGATTAAGGTAATTTTATAGTGTGGTGTAAATGGACTTTCAAAAGGCATTTGATATAGTGCCACACAAACCTGTGGGAAAAGTTATTGCTAGTGGAATAAAATGAACAATAGAAACACAGGTATAAAATTGGCTGTGTTAAGAAACAGAGAGTATATTTTTATCAGACTGAAGGAAGGTTTACCACAAAAGAACATAAGAAATAGGAAGAGGACTAGGTCATTTAGCACCTCTAGCCTGCCCCCTGTCAGTTGTGGTTTCCCAGGGGTTGATATTCTAATACATATCAATTATGTACTTTTCCTGATATAAATGATGTTCGGTCTTAGAGTTAAGGAGACAATTTTATTGAGGTTGCATACTGGAACTCAAGCCCTGTTATTCCCACCATCATGACAAAAGTTAAGATTTTATCAAATTATGCAAAGTCCTTGGCTATTTGTCTGCAGTAACCTCTTCCACTACTTGAACAACAGCAATGGAAACATCACTTTCAACAAGAGTCAATAAACTGCTTTTAAAATGTGCAGTAATCACTTCCACAATCCATGGGTTTCAAAATAATCCTTTTCCCATTCCGGTCCACAATCAAAAATGCAGAAAATAAATAGATGTAATCATTACAATGCAATGGAAAGGGTGCAGAATCCCTCGAGAACTAAAAGCCTCTTAATTTTCTGCTGAAGTGAATAGAAAACTATGGTAATTTTTCATAGGCCCATTAAGAATTTCAGGGTCTTGTTAGCTTCGACTCAATGAATAATTACAAGCGACCCTGAGATAGACCACAGTTGGCTCTGGTTTACATTTAAAAAGATCAACAAACACCATCAGGAGACAGAAGCATATTTAGATTAGCACAAGGGAGGCATACATCAGGATCAGTCCTATGTTATTACATATCCCTGCAAAAGTCTTCTTTCATTATTTCTAACAGCATCAAGCCCACAGCAATAGAGGACCTTAGTGCCATAGATTAATCACAGATATAGGCAGATGGCATTTTGTATCCCTTTCACCTCCCTGTTGGTTTTGCAATCATCTACCAGTACCATGTTTGAAATTGAGGGGTGTCTATCAATACAAAGTGTTTGGCAGCATGTAACTGGTAATCACAGCAGCAAAGCACATTAAACCATTCTGAAACTACACAACTAATTTACTACTATATTACAAAAGTTCCAAAGCACTTCCAACATAGGGACGAACCATCTGACTCAACAGTTCCATGCGGTGTTTTATGGACTGTGCATATCATGCTCATTTTATACCAGGTGATGAAGATCAAAACAAAAGAAGTTGTTAATTCTTATCATATCCTGTACATATTTGGAAAGGATCATGGTTTAAGATTAAATCTGTATTAGTACTAGTATAGTATTAAAATGTCCCTTGTGCATCTATCTGAATTGTGTACTAAATTGCGGTTGCACCTACACCATAGTTATAAAGCTCCTTGTCTACTATTCATTACATTAAATTCAAATAAGATATTGTGATGCAAGAATAGCCTTGAGATTGGAATGCCTTCCAGAGTTACACTTACAGAAGATGTTCCCAGGGATTGAATTAATGTGCTATCTTCTAAGGTGAGATTGATAACATATAAAATTACTTAGGATGTATGCATAGTAATAGGCCATTCAGTCCAACTAGTTTGTGCTGGAGTCCAGTTGAGCATATTTGTATAATTTCTCATCTAAATCTACTATTACTACCCTCTATTTCCTTCTCCATCATATACTTCACAGACTGATACTGAGGAGAGGTACAATGCAATGCAAACTTCCACAAGACACATTTTGAGCAGATAATGGGGCTCCTGAAGATAAAATACAGATGTTTGGTCCAGTCAGACCGTACACTCAGATAGAGTGTCTCACATCATATTTATTTGCTGAGCCCTTAACAACTCACCTTGTCTTGACAAAGTTGCAACTTCTTAGCTCAGATGGAGAAATGGAGTGTGTCTGAGAAGGAAGCTAATGATGAGGATGATGAGATGGCCCAGCAGGAATCTTCAGATGTCAAGACTACAGGGATATGTTTCAATGAGCCAAGGATACAAGTGAAAGCCTCGTAGTCATCCCTTCCTGTGGTCTGAGCTACAGGATCTTGTTTATTTTACTGTTCTGTTTGTTATGGACTAGCCAGCTGGGAGAATGTTGTGACCTCTAATTAACATACCTCACTGACTCAGAACCACTCAATGTTGTTTGCAATAAAAGTGAGATTCTTTCATCTACTTATGATATGATCACTTTATAGCAACAAAGCGAGCTGAGAGACATCTGGAGATTATGTTAGCTGTGCACACCTTTGGTTTAATGATATGCAAACTCCTGCAAATAGGGTCTTATAAGACTGCAATATTCTGGGTCAACCCTCCATTAAAAAGAAAGCTGATCAGGGAACATTGAACTTGAGGAGGTGTGCCAGGTCTGTGGCATATTACCTGATATCATTAATCCCATTCTGCCATCTCTGTCCCTATAGATTTGTAGGATGTTATGTCCTTACACTGTACTGTTACAATGGTTGTGCACTCTTAATAAATGTGACTCCAGAATGAGATAGTGTAAATGCTAATATTTTCCCATTATGCCATCACCAAGAAGGGGCAAGAGGGGCCTTTCATATTTGTTTTCCCTTTCTCATATAACAGGAAAGCCCAGCTTGGTTGTGGAGGTCTTAACCACTTAGAATATTGTTGGCTCCTGTATTCTTGTAGATGCTTGTCACCTCTCAGCAAAACTTCATGAATGCCCATGCAGAGCCTCCAATGTGGCTGCCCCATGAGTGTGCAATTGCAGTGAGATGATGGTACTGAGTTTACAAATCATACATTTAGTCACTACTTGCAGTGGCTCCTAAGTGGTAAAAACAATGACTGCAGATGCTGGAAACCAGATTCTGGATTAGTGGTGCTGGAAGAGCACAGTAGTTTAGGCAGCATCCAAGGGCAGCAAAATCGATGTTTTGGGCAAAAGCCCTTCATCAGGTATAAAGGCAGTGAGCCTGAAGCATGGAGAGATAAGCTAGAGGAGGGTGGGGGTGGGGAGAAAGTAGCATAGAGTACATGGGTGAGGGGGGGAGGGGATGAAAGTGATAGGTCAGGGAAGAGAGGGTGGAGTGGATAGGTGGAAAAGGAGATAGGCAGGTAGGACAAGTCCGGACAAGTCATGGGGATAGTGCTGAGCTGGAAGTTTGGAACTAGAGTGAGGTGGGGGAAGGGGAAATGAGAAAACTGTTGAGTCCACATTGATGTCCTGGAGTTGAAGTGTTCCAAGGCAGAAGATGAGGCATTCTTCCTCCAGGCCTCTGGTGGTGAGGGAGCGGTGGTGAAGGAGACCCAGGACCTCCATGTCCTTGGCAGAGTAGGAGGGGGAGTTGAAATGTTGGGCCACAGGGCGGTGTGGTTGATTGGTGCGGGTGTCCCGGAGATGTTCCCTAAAACGCTCTGCTAAGAGGTGCCCAGTCTCCCCAATGTAGAGGAGACCGCATTGGTAGCAAAGGATACAA
This sequence comes from Hemiscyllium ocellatum, assembly GCF_020745735.1. Lineage (NCBI taxonomy): Eukaryota > Metazoa > Chordata > Chondrichthyes > Orectolobiformes > Hemiscylliidae > Hemiscyllium > Hemiscyllium ocellatum. The sequence goes on from NC_083402.1 coordinate 52,939,011, forward strand.
TAAATGATGTTAGTGGATGTGCAGGTAAAACTTTGATGGATGTGGAAGGCTCCTTTAGGACCGTGGATAGAGGCGAGAGAGGAGGTGTGGGTGCAGGTTTTAAAGTTCCTGCAGTGGCAGGAGAAAGTGCCAGGATGGGAGGGTGGATTGTAGGGGGGCGTGGACCTGACCAGGTAGTCATGGAGGGAACGGTCTTTGCGGAAGGTGGAAAGGGGTGGGGAGGGAACCATATCCCTGGTGGTGGGGTCTTTTTGGAGGTGGCGGAAATGTCGGCGGATGATTTGGTTTACGCGAAGGTTGGTAGGGTGGAAGGTAAGCACCAGGGGCATTCTGTCCTTGCTACAATTGGAGGGGTGGGGTCTGAGGGCAGTGGCCTGTGTTGATGCCTGGGTCCAAGTCTTGTGGGATGGATGGAGGACTTCCTTCAACCGTGAGAAAGGAAGGGGTAACACTGCTGCCTCACAGTGCCAGGGTCCCAGGTTCGATTCCAGCCTTGGGCAACTGTCTGTGTGGAGTTTGCACATTCTCCCTGTGTCTGCATGGGCTTCCACCGAGTGCTCCGGTTTCCTCCCACGTTCCAAAGATGTGCAGGTCAGGTGATTTGGCCATGCTAAATTGACCATAATTGTCAGGTGCATTAGGCAGAGGGGGGTGGGCTACTCTTCAGAGGGTCAATGTGGACTTGTTGGGCTGAAGGGCCTGTTTCCACACTGTAGAATATCTATCTATCAAAGAGAAAATCTTTGCTGGCACAGACTAGAATTCCTGTTAGGCATCATTAAAGTTTTCAGCCGACATTTGATGCTCGGCAGCAATCTCGGGGGTTGGTGGGAGATCTTTTTTGGGGGGATGTGGGGGGTTGGTAGTTGATGGGAGTGATGATCACAGTCTGCTGTGAAGTTTCTGGTTTTCAGCTGATGAAGGGTTGCCTGAGTGGCCGTTACGTTTGGCACCTGAACTGACCTTGGAAAATGCTGGCAGTGGTTAGAACTTTTGTCATCTGTGCCTAATTTGCCATTGAAGTCAACACAAAATCTGTTTATATCTAAAACGAGCTGACGACTGGATGATTGTTCAAGAAAACTCTTCATGGGGAATGGAGGATATGATGTCATCTAGGTCACCTGTCTCCATTCTTTAACTCGAACATGGAAAATCCTGGTCCATGTCTCAGTAGTCAGAAGCATAACTCTTTTATAACAGGCACTATTTGTGCTGATGTTTATACAGTTTAACTCAGTTTTAATAAGATTTTTTCTCATTTTATATTTGACATATTTTGGACTCATGTTTCATGAGTCAATTTATTCCCTTGCCAACTCCCTTCCTTCACTCTTTCCTATGATCTCCTGCCCTGTTTTATGTACATTTAGATATTGTTTCTTGTTGATTACTTATCCCTTCCTACCAATGTTATTAGTCTAAAGCTTTATCTACCTCTCTACTTCTCCATTTAACTGAGACATGGACTCCATCCTAGTTTAGTAGGAACCCCTCCCATTGATACAGCTCTTTCATTTCCTAAGACTGATGTAAGTACACCAAGAAAGGGAATCTGTCTTTCTCACAACAGCTCTTTTGCCATTCATTGCTCCTTGTTCCTATTCCAGTTTGCAGGAGGACCTCCTCTCCATTCATGTTCATGTTGTTTGCTCCAACATGGACCAATACAACTGGACTTACACATGATGTTGCCAAATTCCCCCGTAAGGATAGTCCTTACCCTGGCATTGGGTAGATAATACGTTTTTCTTGAGAGTGCTACCTATTCCCCTAATTGGACTCCACTATTTTCACCACATTTCTATTCTGCACTTTTCCTCCACACCAGGGTCACTGTTTGAACCATGATTGACCTCCTTATAGTCTTTTCCTTCACCCTCTCAGATAATGAATACCAAAGTGCAGGAACAAACTTTGTGTGACTTCCTTTTCAATCTTTTCTAAATCTTTGCTTCTAGATTCCACATCTGTTGCATCCTTCTTTTCCTGAATCCATATTTTGCTTTGATTGAGGCTTTGATGTCGGTGGCATGGTGGCTCAGTGGTTAGCATTGCTGCCTCACAGCGCCAGAGACCCAGGTTTGATTCCAGCCCCAGGCGACTGTGTGGAGTTTGCATATTCTCTCTGTGTCTGTGTGGGTTTCCTCCGGGTGCTCCAGTTTCCTCCAACAGTCCAAGGTTAGCAGGCTAGGTGAACTGTATTCAGGAATGTGTAAGGCAAGTGCATTAATCAGTGGTGGATATAGGGTAGGGAGGGTGGGTTACTCTTTGGAGGTCAGTGTGGACTTGTTGGGCTGAAAGACCTGTTTCCACACTATAGGGATTTTATGATTCTATATTCTGGAGAAAAATCACCAGAAATTCCCTTTTGTATCAGAGTCTATCCAATGTATGTTTAATCAGTCTAAGCCAGGGAGTTAGAGTGTAAGTGTGCTCATTTGGGATAGTTTCACTATTGACAGACTCTGAAGTTCTGCAATCTCAACATTCAAATTATTCTGCCATAATCTTATACTCTATTGAACTGGACTTTGTGTTATTTCCTTTTGCATTGAATTGAGTACATGTATGCAACTTGAGCTCCACTCCCACTTCACTGTAATCACTTGCAAAATACCAATAAATCCCTCTCTGGCTTCATATGATATCCCCATCTGTTACACCACACATTACAAAAGTATACTGCTCAGTAGTATTAAGCCTTATAATTGCTTTGGTGACACTTTTGAATCTTACCATTTGTTTAACACTGAATTGACCATAGATTTCCTTTGAGTTTCTCTCCTTTTTCAAGCTGTTTTCAGGTTGCCAGCAATGCTCAGAGCAGCACTAAACACAGTTGAATCATTTGTTGGTGCCTTCTCCTGACAGTCCAACAATCTTTCCTCACATATGTGCTTTGGTTAAGACTAATGAATGTGAGAATATTAAGCACCTGAGGGTCTCAGGATTCATAATGTAGTTCTTCTCTTTCAAGGTAAAAACTAAGTAGGATCAAATATTGATTAAGATGCTATGTTTGCCAAATATGTAAGCACTGGAATTTGAATTTTGTGCAGAATAAGGATTGTTAATCTTCAGCGATAGTACGATAATCACTAATTATTGCATTAGCCTTGATTGCTCTCTGCCAGAATTGGCTTGTCTTTACTATTAACATGGAGAAAGTGAGGACTGCAGATGCTGGAGATCAGAGCTGAAAAATGTGTTGCTGGAAAAGCGCAGCAGATCAGTCAGCATCCAAGGGGCAGGAGAATCGACGTTTCGGGCATAAGCCCTTCTTCGGGAAATGGACTTATGCCCGAAATGTTGATTCTCCTGCTCCCTGGATGCTGCCTGACCTGCTGCGCTTTTCCAGCAACACATTTTTTACCATTAACATGCCCAAGTTAAAAGTTAACATTTGGAATTCATCCTTTTTCCTGCAGGAAGACCTAAAGGATGATTTTGTTGAAATTGTATATCATTTAATAGCCATAAGTTTATAAAAAAATAAATGTTGCACTCTTACTTTCAGGCTGAACAAATAGATTTTCCTTTTAAGATACTTACAAGATTTTAATTTAATTCTAAACAGAAATATCCAATCAATTTAGGATAGATTTCTCTATCAGTGTCCCTATTTCAACACACCAAACAAAATGTCAATGCAAAACGTTATGTTCATTCTCACAGTCAGTGTATTAGAATGCCTTTAACAAACATGTTCATGACATCATCGCTGTATTGTAGTTAGTGACCTGAGGGTATATAGCTCTCAGGTACATCAGAATCCAGATTTACTTGAAGCATAAGATGTTACTTGAAGCATGTTGTTCACCTGTGTTGTAATCGCCTATTGTTAGCTTAGACTCTGTTCTACATGTGAATATACATAATAGCTAGTTGCAAAATAATGCCAGTTGAATTCTTCAATATTGCAACACCTAATCCCAGTTTCTCAGGCTACAGAGATAGCAGAAGCTTTGTGGAATCCACTAAAATAACCCGCTGGACACAAAAATCAGACTACAATTTATGAGCTGTTTGTGCAATGGTCAGATTCATTTTAAAATTCACAGAACTAGAGAAGTATTAGAGTATAGAAGGAAGCCATTCAGCCCATTTTGTCCAGACTGGCTGTCTGAATGAGCAATTCCTTCAGGACCATTCTCCCACCATTTTCTACACATTCTCTATTTTCAGATCATTGTCTAATGCCCTCTGAATGCTTTGATTGAACATGTCTCCACCACTCTCCCAGACAATGCATTCCAGGCTTTAACCACTAGATGCTTGTAAAGAATTTTCCTCAGTTACTTTTATTTGTTTTGTATATTTGCTAATTGAAAACCTCTTGTTCTTGATCCTCTTATGAGTAGGTACTATTTCTCTCTATCTACTCTGCCCAGTAACCTTAATTTTGAACATTTCTATCAAAGCACCTCTCAGCCTTCTTTACTCCAAGAAAAACAGTACCACCTTTTTCAAATTATCTTCATAAGTGAAGCTTCTAATCCCTAAAACTCTTCATCTGAGCCTTTTCTGCAATCTCCCAAACCCCTTCACATTCTTCCTTCAGTGTTGTGCCTAGAACTAGTTGCATAATCTGGCTGATTCTGAACTCATGTCTTATACAAGTTCACCATAACTTCCTTGTACTTGTACTCTATGCTGCTATTAATAGTCTAAGATACCGTATGCTTTATGGACTACTCTCTCAACCAGTCCTGCCATGTTCACTGACTTATTCAGATATATATAGACCGCTCTGGTCCTGCATACCCTTTCAAAATGTACCCTGCATTTTATGATGGCTCTCTATGTTCTTCATAGCAAAATGAATCATGACACATTAATTTCGCATTGAATATTGTCTTCCACATCTCTGCCCATTCCACAAGCTGGAATATAACCTTTTCTACCCTATTCCTGCCCAATTTCGCAATGTTTCAAAACTTTGATCATCTGTAAAAGGTGAAACTAGTCCCTGCATATCAAGGTCTTTGTTATATGTCAGGGAAGTAAGGGCCTTAGAACAGACCCATGGAAATTTTCATAATATACCTTCCTGCAGGCTGGATAAAAGAATTTAACCATTAGGCTCATGTTATTCAGCAAATTCCATAGCTGTTTTACTGTTGCCTGTTTTGTTTCAGAAACCAGAAGTTTACTCACAAATCTGTTGTGTGGCAATGTGCAAAGTGTCTTTTGGAAGTCCACGCACATCATGGTCTGGATTTTACACACCCCTGTCAGAAGTATCCTTGTGAAGGGGTATTGGGCTTTTCAAAAATACCTCAACTAGCAGTTGGCATTTCCCTTGACTTGCTCCCTGCCTGTAATTTAAAACCTGACCCTCCACACTCCTTACCCTCTTTTAAAATATTCAAATCCTCCAACTTCCCAAGATCCATTGGGCCCTTCACACTGAGATTGCTCGCTGTTGTAGAGGTACTCATGGCTGAGTTTTGGCACTGCCAGTGCTCTTTGACTGCTAACCAATCAAAAGATGGAAATTCCTCCATTGAGGGACAGAGGACCCACTCTGTACCTATTTAAACTGCCCAAAGTACAATGTGGCAGCAGGGCAGCATACTTATCAGTCTGTTGGCATGCTCGGACTTTCCTTCTATCTAATATCCAGTTTTTGTTTGCATTCATTCATATGTGATGAAAGCTTCGCTGTCTCGACCAGTATTTATTGCTGTTACAGATTTTTGGCAGATAGGTAGTCCTTTGTTATAGCTTCACCAGGTTGAAACCTTGTTGTTAGATGTGCACAGAGTAAAAACAATGACTGCAGATGCTGCAAACCAGATTCTGGATTAGTGTTGCTGGAAAAGCATAGCAGTTCAGGCAGCTTCCGATGAGCAGTAAAATGGAAATTTCGGGCAAAAGCCCTTCATCAGGAATACAGCTATATTCCTGATGAAGGGCTTTTGCCCAAAATGTCAATTTTACTGCTCCTCGGATGCTGCCTGAACTGCTGTGCTTTTCCAGCACCACTAATCCAGAATGTTAAATATGCACATGGTGTGCTCCAAGCAAGACCCCCAACACTCTTCATTGAAGTGAAGGTTGATCTCACAACTCAATGGTAATGGTAGAGTGGGGGGCTATGCTGGACACAGATTACAGATTGTCTTCGAATAGATTTGTGCTGCTGCTGACGGCCCACTGCATCTCATACTCGCCCAGTCTTGTATTGTTAGATTTTTTTCAAAGTCTGTGCCATTTCTTGCAGTGGTGCACTCCGCAAATGAGCCATTACTCTCACTCATATTCAGTTCTGAAGATTGATTGCAGAATGGGACTCAGTACTTGGCAGCCCGTGAACTACCTGCTTATTTCTACTTGAGTGTTTCATGTCATCCATTGGCTTTGCCCCTGAAAACTCTTAAACCACAATGTGACCACATCAGCAAATGTGCTATCACTGGTCTTTCAGCATCACCGATCCAACACAGGGATGCCACCTGCTCCTCAGGTTCTGCAACCTTGGGCTTAAGCTGCTTCAACCAAGGACACTCACCATTCAAATAGTCATCCAGTCACAGGGGAGACCATAGGATATATACTCTTGATGTTGGAGCAAACCTGCAATTTTCTGTTGTTTAATAATCTTGCAACTTCTAATAAATCTTACTATTGTGAATAAATCTTTATCACTACTAATCAGCCTCTGTATTATTTATAAACCTTACCAATACTACTACTCCTGACAAATATTGTAAACAATATGAACACTTCATACACCTTGCTAGTAGTAATATGCCTTTCTATAATAACAAAGAATGAATAGACTCACCAGTTTATTCTATAATTTAAATAGACTAAATAAGAAATATTCCCCAGATAGAAGAACAATATCAAATTTATGTTAATGCAGTAGTTAATGGTTGTCAACTTCCGGTCAAAATAAGTGCCTGACCATTTTAAATGTGAATGCTTTAAGTGGCAAGAACTACATATCAGCATACTTTCTTCATTATGATGTACTTAAGTACAATTGCTAAAGCAGCAGGCATGGCGCTGAACACTGTTACTTTTTCCCACATCAAAGTAGTGGGTATCACACCTTCAGCTCATGATGTCAAAGGTTCACGTACATGTTTTGCAACTGAATTAGTGGTTCTGCACAATTCAACTCAGTCCAAAGCTATAAAACAAGCCAATATGACAATGTAAATAGGGCACCACAGGACGAAACACGCGAGGTTTCCAAATATCTTAGCCTGTTATTTCTGATTGATTGAAATGATTTCCTTCAGCGGGATTTGCTTGAAATTGGAATGCGTGATTGTAGAATTTTAAGCATTATTAAAATTCAGCACAGGTTGATTTTTGCAATATTTTGAACTATGTTTAAAAGCATTGCACCAAAAGCACTATCATCAACAAAATTGGCCATGCTTCCAGGGTGAATTAATCATGGTTGGAAGTTGCCACTGAGTTTACACATTTGCAGGCTTTTAAGGAGGCTTTAAATGTTAAGCTGGCTTTTTTCGGTGCGAAGACATGAAATTGTGGACTTGAAAGCTTTTAATTTTACTTTACTAAGGAAATGAAGCTAATATAAGTGGAGCATTGTTTCATTCAGTTTTTAGAAGTGACTTTCTGTAATTTCTTAACAGTTTTCTTAGAGGTGATGAATCGATAATGTGATTAAAAATATTTAATATCTGTGATAAAACAAGCTTCAAATGTTTTAACTAAATTCAGCAAGTTACCACACTTAAATGTAAGATTGAAAATCATTTGAAACCATTATTTTAAAATGCTGCCTGACTGTGTTCATTCACAGCAAATGTTGCATTTGATAAAATCCAAATAGAGTAGAAATTGGAAAGAAAACAGTTTTTTTTCAAAATGAGCTGAATTTCAGTTGGAAATGGTGATTACACAAAAAGCTCTACTCTTGTATTATTGGTTCTAGCACTGATAAAGCTTAGCACTATCTCGTTACTTCTTTCTTTGACTCAAAGGCTATTGCCACATTTTCAAACAGCTGGACTAAATATCAAGATTTGGAAAGGACATTTGCTTTTTTTTCTCCAAATTTTCCTTAAGTTAATTTACCTTTTGTTGATTTTTAATTGGATCATGAGCATCCATAGTTTGGTTTCAACCCAGTACTGTTGAGCGTACATTTTAAATGGAACCAATGCCTGACTCACATGTGCTACAACTGTATGATGGTTGTTTCAAAGAAAGATTTTGGAGGCTGCTGCTTTCATCAGGCCAAGTCTCAAAATTAACTCATTTTTAAAAAATATACCAAGAGTATTTGAAGTAATTTAGTTTAAAATTAGTGATTAAAAATCATGTGTTTGCCTTGATGTTCTACATTATGATTTGAACTTATTTCCATTTCACATCAAACTTTAGAGAGGATTGCCTAAACACGGGAAGAACATTCCATGTACACTCAGACAAGGGGTTCCTTTTTTTCATTTCTATGCAGCATTTCTTACAGCAAAGAAAAAAATCCACAAAAAAAAGACATGATCTGAAAAGGTTATCCTATTCACAGTTAAGTCAAATAGCCTGTAACCATATTGAAATGAAGTAATGGTAATGTTTGATTAACTGGAAAATGATGATTAAGCAGTTTTATGTTTCATTTCAATGTGTCCTCTTGCTTCACTAATTTTATGCTTTTAATTCTTCACTATCGGGATGTGGCCTACTGACCATGTGACAGGAGGTAACTAATCATGGAAGATTTCCCAGGAGTCACTAATGGACTTATATAAAAGCCTATATTGAGTGACCCAGCCTGTCCTATTGCCTTTTAACAATACTGATGGAATGAGTTTTCCTGAAAATAGTATTGTACTATATCAACATGAAGACACAGATAGGAAATAGACTTTTTGAGAATCGTCTTTTCACTGGGTTTGCTATTCTATGTATAAAATTTCATCACTCTTGAGCAGTGTGAAAGATTCAGCTAATAACTGAAAAGCGTAGAGAGTTAATTGTATATTTGCTCAATTTCTTTCTTTGGAACACCACTTCAAATTTTTGTTGTGATGCTGTATTTTCTGGTTGTTTTTTTGGGGTGTAGATTTAGTAACTTCTGGAAGATGCAACCTTTATTTGGACTACTGATTGGGCGTATTTCCAAATTATTTAGGATATATTTGGGTAAACATTCAGATTCACATGATTCTTTCTGTATATGAGTCAATAAGACATATATTTTGATTTTCCATAAATAAGACAACAAGAACAGATCCTTTGCATCTTTTTAATATGTGGGCCCATTTCCTCACTATTAAATTTTAAAATGCAACGCACCGAGTACAATGCCTCTGCCACTGCCATAGTTCTGTACTGCCAGTTTGTGCGATGTCTCAGAGTTTTTAACATTTTGGATTCCCCACCTTTAAAAACTTTTTTTTTCTGATGTCTGCCACAGCTCCACAATCAACTGAGGAAGTATTCCGTATTTCGTGGCTTTCTGTATCACTCGCTCTTTCCAACTCTGCGTGTAAATTTTTGTTGCACTCGAACCCAAGCTCAAAATGAATTTCAGGCTGATTGCCTTGCCAGCAGTGATCCCAATGTAATTTCCTCAAGATAAGGTGGAGCAACATTGGGGGCTATGAGTATGAAGAAATCTTATGACTGAGAGAGCTGGGGAAGCTCACATGCTTTATCTGGCAAAACACGTTTCATAAACTTAGGATTTTCTTAGTATTCTATTCTCTTTACATTATTAGTCTACTTGAAAGCATATTCTTTGTGCTGTGTTCTGTGCTACAATTATTGCAGCAGGTGTTTTGGTATTCTATCTCTATTCTGTCTTGACCTTTATCTTTTCTATTAAATCTCTATTCTACCTTGACTTCTCATTCTTTAACATAGCCTAGATTATTTATTAAAAGGATGAGAGGTTATCTTCTGCATTTTAAATACATATAATTTAAATGAAACTGAATAATGAATCTTCAGTACTGAGCTCCAAGTTGTAATACCATGATTAGCCTGCTGGTCCTTTGAAGTTTCCATGGTTTGTGAAAGACCACCAGAATAAACATGGCCCTGGCTTTCCGGTAGCAATGTCATGAAAGGAACATTTCTGGTGCCTGTTGACTTCCAGAAGCTGGAAATGCCAGTGCCACTCCCCACTAAAGGTAACTTGGATGCGCTAACTGGCCACTGGTCCCTATGCGGTTTTGGTGTGACAGAGGATGCTCAGAATTAGCTGAATGGAACGAAAGACACATTAATGGATTAGATGAATAGTAGAACTTCAGGAATCAACAGGGTTGCTAAATACAGTGTGTGTGTGTGTGTGTGTGTGTGTGTGTGTGTGTGTGTGTGTGTGTGTGTGTGTGTGTGTGAGAGAGAGAGAAAGATACCATATATGTATACTGGAAATAAAGAACTGGAAGCCTTCTTCTGGCAGCAACTGAAGAAGAAATTTAGTGTAAAATAGAGAGGAAGCAGGAAATGGTATGAAAGGATAATATTGAGATGTGAACTAAGAGAATCTTGAAGAAAGCTAAAGAAGAAGCAAGACAATGCCTTTGGTCCAACTATGGCTTTGGTGGAAACAAGCAAATGAAATATAGCCAATACAATTGTTATTTAAAGTTTTGTTTAATTAATAGTTTCTCAAATGGAGCTTCATCATAATATTGCAAAGATCTGTCCAGATTCTGGATTCTTCAGTGGAAAAGGAAATGAAAGTGATAGATATGTTGACGGCTTCCCAAATCACCTGGGATATTCTACCCCAATCTTAGCCCCAAATGAACATTCTTACTATATCTGTACATTGTTTTCATTTTTCACATTATCTGCCCTGTGACACCAGGGTAATACTTTCATATAAGCACTAATTTGGCACAGATCTTTGTTTTAATCAGTATACATTAGGAATTGGGTTAAGTTACTGAAGTTTGTATCATGGTATATTTAAAGAGATACCTAACGTACTTTGGTAGCTCACCAGGTCAGTGTGTAAAATAATAGATCCAATTTGAAATGCCGTAACATCTTATAAGGAACAACTTATTCATACTGTCATACAATAAGAATGTCACAATCCTATTGTAACTTGTTAAAAGATATTTGAGTTTCCCGTGATTAACAAGAAGGATCATAAGACAAGATTTCAAGTTATAAGACCTGTAGTGTAACAAACAAACTTAAAACATTTTACTGTACAGAAAATAACTGTTGTGGTTCTGCTCGCCGAGCTGGAAGTTTTTGCTGCAAGCGTTTCGTTCCCTGGCTAGGGAACATCATCAGTGCTGTTGGAGCCTCGTGTGAAGCGCTGCTTTGATGTTTCTTCCGGTATTTATATTGGTTTGTTCTTGCCGCTTCCGGGTGTCAGTTTCAGCTGCAGTGATTTGTATGTGGGGTCCAGGTCGATGTGTCTGTTGATGGAGTTTGTGGATGAATGCCATGCTTCTAGGAATTCTCTGACTGTTCTCTGTCTGGCTTGTCCTATGATAGTGGTGTTTTCCTAGTCAAATTCATGTTGCTGGTTGTCTGAGTGTATGGCTACTAGAGATAGCTGGTCGTGTCGTTTTGTGGCTAGCTGATGTTCATGGATGCGGATTGTTAGCTGTCATCCTGTTTGTCCTATATAGTGTTTTGTGCAGTCCTTGCATGGTATTTTGTAAACTACGTTAGTTTGGCTCATGCTGGGTATTGGGTCCTTTGTTCTAGTGAGTTGTTGTCTGAGCTTGGATGTTGGCTTGTGTGCTGTTATGAGTCCTAAGGGTCGCAGTAGTCTGGCTGTCAGTTCTGAGACGCTCCTGACGTATGGTAGAGTGGCTAGTCCTTTTGGTTGTGGCAGGTCCTCGTTCCTTGGTCTATCTCTTAGGCATCTGGTGATAAAGTTGCGTGGGTATCCGTTTTTGGCGAATACCTTGTATAGATGTTCCTCTTCCTCTTTTCGCAGTTCTGGTTTACTGCAGTGTGTTGTGGCCCTTTTGAATAGTGTCCTGATGCAGCTTCGTTTGTGTGTGTTGGGGTGGTTACTTTCATAGTTTAAGACTTGGTCTGTGTGTGTTGGTTTCCTGTGATTTCTCTTTCTTGTCAAAGCCACGTGAATCTTCAGGTTCATTTAAATACTCATAAATGTGATCTCCTCAATCAGAGGGTAGGAACCTACTTGCTTTCTTTGTGTTGAGCAACAGAGACCTGCTTTGTTTCTCTCTTTCAAATTCTTGTAGACTGACTGGGCCTATGAGATTTAGTAATAACTTAGAAAATTCTACAACCTGATTCAATAAGGATTTCCTGTGTTTTTTTTTAACCTAAGCCCAGTTCTATGACAACATGAAGCATGTGGCATTTATTTTCAGGTATAAATACTAATAAGCCTTTCTTCAGCACTCCCTACTTCTCTGATTATATTTCACCTTGAAATTAAATAGACCATTTAAAGCATGATATTTTATAAAATCTAACATTCCTAAAACCTCTCCATGAGATTCTAAGGGCTATCTAGAATCAACCATGGTTACTCTTGTCATTTTCTACAAACGTGAATATCTTGCACCTTATTTCCAGGAATACAACAACAACTTATAATTTCCAAGACACCCAGGTTTGTTGTTGAGTGAAATTCAGAGCAGATAAATAGACACCTTTAATCCTCCATTTTAGCCTAAATTATAGAGGTCTTGTTTAAATATATTACTCTTAAATTTACACCATTGACAAATTGAAGCATTATCTCTATTCTCCCCCTTGATGAAACTCTTGTGCTCGTTTGTTGAATTCTAAAATGCTCCCAGTCTTCAGGCTTGCTAATGTTCCTGGAAATTTTATATGCCTCTCTTTTGAATATAATTATATCCCTAGTTTATTTTGTAAGCCATCATTGAACCACCTTTTCAGTTGTAGTTTTGTGCTAGACAGGAATGAATAATGACCGTAAATCATAGGCACCTTTTTAAAATATGAACTATTGACTAATCACAATCAACCCCTTTAGTTAGGTTCCAAGTACATCCTTGCCAATTTGGACTTTATACCCTCATAATCCTCTTAATTTAGATTCAGGAGCTCTTAGTTTTGGATTTAACTACTTCCTCCTCCACATTAATGAAAACTTCCACTGTATTATGGTTGCTCTTTCCCAAGGGACCCTGCTAAACAATGTTGTGAACTAATATTTTCTCATCACACACTACCCAGTCGAGAAGAGCATGTCTTTTGGTTGGTTTCTCAATGTATTCATCTTTAAAATAAAAATCAGGTACAGAATCCAGGAAATCTTGTTTGGTTTGTCTACTCCATACGGAAATTAAAATCACCCATAATTACAGTTGTACCCTTAATGTATGCATCTCTCATTTTTTTTTTGTTTAATGCCCTATCTTACATCTCGACTCTTGTTGAGGGGCCCACAGCGATAACCACCAACAATGTTTTCTACTCTTTGATGTTTCTTATTTCTACCCATTCAGATTCCACATCATGATTTTTCAAGCCAATAAATATCCTTCCATACTAATGCATTGATTTTAGCCTTGTCCAGCAATGCTATACCCTTCCTGCACCCACTTCCTTTACATCACGTTTTGTCTATTCTTCCTAAATATTGAATACCCTTAAAATAAGAGTAAAATCTATACGTCTATATTCTTATCTTTTATTCTTTTGATTGCTCTATTCCCTAAATAGTCAAATAGCTCTTCTTGGCATCTTTTCTAGCATTGCTATATTATCTCTATTGAGGGTTCAAGAAATGAACACAAAATTCCAAGAATTGCCTAACCAATACTTTCTATATAGTGGCAAGATAACATCTCCTGGTCTGTAATCTATTCATCATTTGGTACAACATAACATACTATTTTGTTAACAGCAGTCATATATTGTCTCCCTGATCCTAAGTAACTGCCTATTTTATCTTGATTGGTACTTTCCCATAAACTTTTGTCTGTCTTTCTTTTAATCATTTTAAGTACATAACTTTTTGTCTGTCTGCTTTAAATATTAGATGTAAATTATCTATCCTCTTCCTAAATAAATTTAATTGCCCATTTAATAAATAATATTATATTTCATCATACTAACTACATTTGGTATTTTGTTACATTTGTAAATTCTAAATTGAAGCTCTTCTTTCAAATAATTCACAGAAATGTTGAAGATTGCCAGTGTTAACACTAAGCCCTGGGAATCCATTACTGATTATACTTCTTCAACCAGAATATTTCGCATTTACACCAAATGATCTGTTTCACATTTCTAAGTATATTTCTAAGGTTCACTCAATCACAGCATGCTCCCTCCAACTTACATGCTTATCTTGTCAAATAGTTTTTAATGAGCCACTTAACAAAAAGCTTCATTAAAATCCAAGTAGGCCATAACTATGATGTTTTTTTCTATTTGCACCTAAGTTATTTCATTAAGGAATTCAATTTTTTTAAATGTTTCTGGTATGACTTCCATTTTGTAAACACTCACTGATTTTGACCAGTTAGTTTGTACATTCCTAAATATGTTAATTTGTGTGCCCTTCCAAATCAATCCAAGAAATTTCCCTGGCAGATTGTAAGATTGACTGGTTGTTAGTTCTCCTGATCCTTTCCAAATCTCTTTTTAAATTAAGTATTTTGCTGTTGTATAGGCTGTGAGTACTATCTCTTAGCTTAAAATAATCTTTAACTATTCCAATCAGTAGTTTTGTGATGATATCCTTTACTGTTGCAACCAACTTCACTTTTTCTCCAATACCTTTCATCATCGTCCATTATTTAAGTTGTCAGTCAGAGCCCATGTTCTTGCTACTGACAGGAAAGCTGTTCTTGTTCCTTGTTATAAGTGCTATCAGTTTCTCCTCAATTAACTTTCTAACTCTGTTCCATCTAATAATCAGCCATGAACATTTTAAAAATGCAAAATTTTGACTTGAAACCAATGTGCCCAAAACCATTATCCAGGAATCACATCATCAATTTGTGCTTCCAAACTCTTTTGCCATTTACCAATAAAAGCTATCCTCCACTTGAATTTTTAATTAATCTAATTATAGTGATATGTAGAGTCTGATACACCAGAAACAGACACTCTACGAGAACCTCTACTCTCCACAGGCCCATTCTCCAATAATATCAATTTGAAATCCAAAAGGACACCTTGACTTAGATAACAGTATGATGCATTGATTAACATCAGTGTTATACTGCCTCCCACAAGAGATTACAACAGATGGAATTGAATTCTATATACTAAGCTCTGAATGGTGGAACTAAAATTGGATGCCAGTTTTCTTTACAGTTCCATGCAATCCAAATGGCAATTTAAAAGATGGGTAGTTGATACATGGGGCATGTGCAATATGAGGGAGGTAGGAAGGAAAAGCTTGAATTACTGTTAGTTAAAACTAGCTTGAAGGTCTGTATGTGCTAAAAAGGAGCTGCCTGGACAAGGAAACAAGGAGGGAGCATTAGAAGTCAATTGCAAACAGGCAATTTTCTCTTCAAACTAATTGAAGCATTACTTTTGGACACCCAGTTTTCAGCCCCTTTTTAGAGGGTATTGGTTCAGAGTGGGGGTAGATGCCCCATGTGTTCACTGCCATGCTATAAGTTTTGATTGTGATTGTATGAGTGCCAGTTCTTGACACGGAAGTTACATACACTTCTGGTTCCACTTTTAGAAATCTCATGCTTAGATTTAAATTCTGCCCTCAGGAAATATGAGTTTCCTTTGCAAATGGAAAGATCTACAAGGAAGAAATAGCACTTCAGAGCCTTTGACGTAAGACCTAGTAAAAGAAAAATAGAAGCTAGGGTGTGGGAGAGGCTAGTCACACCTAGCAATTACAGATTCTGCTGGAAAAACAAACATTTGTTGGAGCAATCCTGATTAAAGATTGAGCTAAGTGAAGTGAACAAGCATCAGCATTTCATAAACAAAGTTAAAAATCCCTGTTTGGGACTTGGGAGTAGAAACAGTGAGGTCAAATGGAGCAGTGAGTGCTGAGAGGTCCCAGAAGCAAATGGACCAGCAGCAGAACTGCGTGAAACTTAGTTCTTGAAAGACTGGTTGAGTCAGAAACTCTTGTGACATTTAAGCAGTATTTAGACATTCACTTGCAGTGTTATTGCATCCATGGCTCTGTACCAAGGCCATGAAAATGGGATTCATTTACTCAGATTTTTCTTGACCTCTACCTCCTTCTGTGCTGTAAAAGTTTATAAATCAATGAGTCTATGAGTCAGAATTGACATAGGAATTACTTATGAATCTTTGTTATATTTATTACAGTCAAAGAAGATTTGACTTTGAAGACATTTATTCAGAAATTTACTGGAAATAAGAAGCAGGAAGAATCACAAGGAAATCCTGAGTGGAGAAGGACAACCTTACTGGTGGAGAGTAACAGAGTCTGTTAAGTTTATAAGGTAATGAAAATTGTAAAGACGCACATGACAATCCAACATAAAGCACAGGCCAGACAGCATATACAAGAAGTCAGTGTCAGTGTCAGTACTGCAGAACAAGGATACCTTAGGGGCAGAAGCAGAAGCAGAAGCTCAGCTAGGAAAAAAGGATGTTAGTGGCGTTGTCACTATCTGATCATGTTGTTTACAATAGGTGAAGAACAGAAGTTGCAATGGACAGAGATGAAACTACTTTGGTGGAACAGCTCTTGAGATTAAAGATACACTTCAGGCAACACTGTAACATAAACAGTGGAATGTTGGTGAGAAAGTATGCATAATTCCTAAATTAAGAAATGTTACTCCTGAGCATATGTCTTGATCTCAGCATTCTTGAAGCTGCAGAAGGAGCTCAACTAATTACAATGGATGCCAACAGGTCAAGAGAGATTACAATATGCCCAGTCTGTCCAAAGTTAGAGACAAAAAAAACTGCAGATGCTGGAATCCAAGATAGACAAGCAGGAGGCTAGAAGAACACAGCAAGCCAGGCAGCATCAGGAGGTGAAGAAGTCAACATTTTGGATGTAAACCTTCTGCAGGACTGTTTCAATCTGGAAATAAAAGCAGTCCTGAAGAAGGGCTACACCAAATGATGACTTCTCCACCCTTGATGCTGCCTGGCTTGCTGAAATACATCCAAAGACCAGCCGTTCAAACAGTGAAGAACAAATAGTTGTTGATCTCTGGATCATTACCTATGTTACATGCTCGTGAGACCAGAAATAGGAAAATAGTACAGCTGAATATATGACTAAAGACCTGGTGTAGGAGGGAGAGATTCAGAAATCTGGATCATTGGTATCTCTTCTAGAGTGGGTGGGACCCCTACAAAAATGACAGGCTACACCTAAATTGGAAGGATACCAATAGCCTTGCAGGGAGTTTGCAAGTGCCACTTGGAAAGGTTTAAACTAGTATAACAGGGGGTTGGGACAGGAGCAGCAGGTCAATGTGAGGAGATGGGAGAGGTTAATATGAAGATCAAGCAGGGCTAGTTTAATGAATAAAGTGGAACTATAAAAAAAGTGTATTGCAGAAGCTCGGAGGAAGAAATGATTTTAAAAAAAGTTGCTGATGGACAGGATAGAGTTAAGTGCCAAAATTAGAGTTCTTTATAATGTACGGAATGTAAGAAACAAATTAAATAAGCTGTAGGCACAGATTCAAATTAAAAACAATGCTCTAGCCATCAGAGAGACAAGGCTGAAGGATGGTCAGGATGGAAAAATAAACAAGTTTATAGGAGAGATAGAGAAAATGGCAGAGGGAATGGAGTAGCATTGTGGACTAGAAGCATAATTAAGAAAGATATAATAAGAGGAAAGCACCCATTGGAAAACCTTATGGGTGGAATTGAGGAATTGTAAAGGAACTATAACAGTAATAGATGACATTCATAGACCACCTGGTAACAGCTCAGAAGTGCTAGATTGTATAAATGCTTAAATTATGTAACTATATAGCAAAAGCAGTGTAGTATCAATGGGAGATTTTAATATTAACAGGCTGGGAGAGACAGACAAGCATCTGCCAGAAATGTTGTGAATTTTTAGACTGTTTTTGGGACAGTTTCCTATGGCGATATATTGGATGAGACAAGCAATATTGGATCTAGTGATAAGCAATAAGCTTGATTTAATTAGTGATCTCATTGCTCATGAGCACTTGTCAAATAGAAATCACGACTTTATCAAGTTTCAGGTAACATTTGTCAGAGACAAGCAAAGATTGGATCCTCGAATTTTGGATTTGAGCAAAGTAGAGACAATCCATAGTAAACTAGGAAGATATACTAATAAGTAAAACAACCAAGAAAAAGTAGAGAGTATTCAAGGAAACATATAATGCTATTCAGAAGCTATCTGTACCCATGAGAAGGAAAAGTTTCACCTCGCAAAAAGAACAGCCATGGACATTTGAGATGGTAAGGGACAGCATAACATTAAGAGAAAGGACTTATAAAAATGCAAAGAACAGTACAGATCCCACAGAACGGAACAAATACAAAGAGACACAAAGCACCTCATAAAAGCGGTTAAAACAATTATGAAAGGAAACTTGCAAGGAACATAAAAGACACAAAGAAGAGATTTTATAGATGGATAAAGGGAAAGTGGCTGGTAAAGGTTACTATTAAACCACTGAAGGCTGAGATGTGATATTATCACTGACCATGGGGAAATGGTAGACATGCTGAACAATTATTTTCCTTCAGCATTCACAGCAGAAAAGGAGGCCAGCTTGCCAGAAGTCCAAAGGAAATTAACAGAGGATCAGGGACAGGGTCTAAATAAAATTAGCTTGAGTAAATCATCAGTAATAGGGAAACTAATGGAACTGAGGAATAATATATTTCCTGGACCTGATGGTTTCCAGGATGTTAGAGGAAGTAGGAAAGCACATTGTCAATGCTCTAACCATAATTTCACAAAGTTCCCTCGGTTCAGGAGTTGGATTTCTGGATTGGAAAATTGCTTATGTCATTCTGCTCTTTAAGAAAGACGACAGAGGGAAGCCAGGACATTCCAGACATCTGGTGAGGAAATTTTGGAGTCGATAATCAAGGATAGGATGATTGATACCCTGAATTCTGGCCTTCATATCTAAAAGGCTGGAATGTCAGGATGCAGACACTATGCTGCATTTAAACTCTAGTTCTATTCTTCTGGAATATTGTGAGCAGATCTGGGCTGTGGAGAGAGTTCAGTACAGGTTTATGAGGATGATATATGGACTAGTCCTGTATTCTCTAGAATTTTAAAAAGTAAAGCAGTGATCCAAACAAGATCATCAGGATATTATCAAGGAATGACAGGGCAGATAAAAATAAACTTGTCCACTGTTATAGATTCTAGAACTTGGAACATAGTCTAATAACTAGGGCCAGGCCATTCAGGGGAGATGTCGAAAGTACTTCCACATGCAAAGAGTAGTGTATGTTTGGAACTTTCTTCCTAAAATCGTGGTAGATGCTAATTCAATTGCAAAATTTAAATCTGAGATAGACAACTTTTCACTAAACAAAGATAACAAGAGATACAAGCTCAATGCAGGCATATAGAGTTAGACCTCAGATCAGCCATGATTTAATTGAAAGAACAGCAGGAGATAGGTGAGACACTAAATGGGTATTTCATGTCAGTATTTACTGTGGAGAAGGATATGGAAGCTAGAGAACTTGGAAAAATGAATTATGATATCTTGCAAAGCATCCATATTACAGAGGAGGTGTTGCTGGATATCTTAAAATGCATAAATGTGGATGAATCCCAAGGACCTGATCAGTCATATCTTTGTGGAAAGCTATGGAAGTGATTGTTGGGCACCTTGCTGAGATATTTATGTCACGAGTGAGGTGCCGGAAGACTGGAGATTGGCTAATATGGTACCATTATTTAAGAAAGGTGGTTTAAAAAAAACTGTATACCAGTGAGACTGATGTCAGTGGTAGGTAAGTAGATAGGTAGAGGGATTTCTAAGGGACAAGATTTATTTGTATTTGGAAAGATAAGGAAACTGATTAGGGATAGTCAACATGGTGTTGTGTGTGGAAAATCGTCTCACTAACTTGATTGATATTTTTGAGGAAGTGGCAGAGAAGGCTGATGAAGGCAGAGCAGTGGACGTAGTCTATATGAACTTCAGCAAGGCTTTTGACAAGGTTCTCTTGGTAGACTGATTAGCAAGGTTAGATCACATGGAATCCAACAAGAACATGGATACAATATTGGCTTGAAGGTAGAAGACAGAGGATCATTGGGGTGGGTCTTTTTGGACTGGAGAACTTTGACCAGTGGTGTGCCACAAGGGTTGATGCTGGGTCTACTGCTTTTTGTCATTTATATAAGTGATTTGGATGTGAATGTAAAAGGAACGATTCGTAAGTTTGCAGATTACACCAAAATTGTTGATGTAGTGGACTGTGAAGAAAATTATCTCAGAGAACAAAGGAACCATGATCAGATGGGCCGAGTAGTGGCAGATCGAGTTGAACTTAGATAAATGTGAGGTGTTGCATTTTGGTAAGGTAAATCAGGGCAGGACTTACACACTTAATAGTAGGGCCTTGGAGAGAGCTACCGATCAAAGAGACCTTGGAATGCAGACTTAGTACTTCATAAAGGGGGAGTCATAAGTAGACAGGGTAATGAAGGAGTAATTTGGTATGCTTACCTTCATTGGCCAATGCATTAAGTATAGGAGTTGGAAAGTCATGTTGCTGCTGTACAGGACATTGGTGAGGCTATTTTGGAATACTGTGTGTGAATCTGGTCTCCCTGCTATGAGAAAGATGCTGTTAAAATATGGTGTAAAAGCAAACTCTCTCCATCAGTGATTTGGGAATCTTTGGAACTCTGTAAGCCTGAAAGGATTTTGGATACTCAGGAATTAAGTATATTTCACTCTTAAACAGGTTTTTAGGGTCTAAAGAAACTAGGGAAATGAGGATAGATGGAAAAGAGGAGTTGGAATAGTGGCATGTAATTATAGATTAAGTTGAGAAAGCCAATATGAACTTTCTCTAATCCTGATTAGTTACAAAATCCATTCCAGAGACAATTATGTTTTCACAAGCTTTACAGAATTAAGTTTACCAAAATATATATGAGAAAAAGGATATACAATAAAAGCAATGTTTTCAGTTGATCCACTTCAGTATACCAGATCACAATTTCCTTCTGATTGGGTAGGCATATGTTCTCTTCTGTAGCTGAAGTTATCCTTTGAAATTTGGTCTCTTACTGAACTCTGACCCATGAAGAGTCACTACTTATTACTTTTATTAGTGATGAACTCTTGGATATGATGACAGAGACATCATGAACCTAATTGGCTTGCTAATGCATCAACAGCACATGATCATTTTCAGATGTATGGCCAGTTTCTAATTGATTTCTTTAAAAGTGATGGTCATCTGACTAACATCTCTCCCGAAATATACTTTGAAATGCTAATCACATATCTTTTATGACAGCTTACTAACTTCATACTTCTCTCCCAAGCTAATGTGGCACTAGTAATTTGTGCATCTGCTCACAACACTTAGTATCATTCACTTGTGATTTAAGGTTAAAGTAAGCACCAATACAAAATATAATACTGCAGATGCTAGAAATCTGAAATAAAAATAAAATTTTTAGAAATACTCAGCATGTTAAGCAATCCTTGTTTTTTCATTCATAGGATGTGGGCCTCACTGGCTGGCCCAGAATTTGTTGCCCATCAATAATTGCCTTTGAGAAGGTGGTGGTGAGCATCCTTAGATAAGCACACAATGCTGTTATGGAGGAAGATCCAGGATTTTGACTCATTGACAGTGAAGGAATAATGATATATCTCCTTGGCAGAGTAGTGAGTGACTTTGAGAGGATTTGTGGTGGTGGTGGTGGGTAAAGTTTATTTTGCTTTTTGTGTACCAGCCTCCACTTCTTTCAATTGCACCCCCTTCAAACCTAGTTAAATTAGTTATGATTGCTTTTGCCAACATATCAGAAATGTTCACTGGGGCAAATTTCCAGAGTGCATTGGATTCCAATGAACCTGTACTTCAATTTGTGACAGTGCCTCAGGAGAGCAGGAGTGAGAGAAAGAAAATTCATGCATAGTATACATTGATAATTATGTAAAATCTTTCTATGCTCCCAGGAGCCAACAAGCTAAGTTTGGAAATCATTACATTGCCTTCTGCAACACACACACACACATATATGTGTGTGTGTGCATCTACGCACACGCTGCCTAATACATATGCAAGAAACTAACTCACCTTCTTAAAGGTTATTTAAATTTAATAAGGTTTCACTTTTATTTTGGAGAAAATGTAGTTCAGAGAGTGCTCAGCAGCAATTTTTGGTAGTGTCAAACTGAAAGGTTTCTGGAAAGTAGTACACTCACACACATGAGATTATCTAGCTCAAATTGCCTGCAGACTCTACTATACTAAATGAAGATTCACTGCAGTGTAAGGAATGGAAAAGTTGTCCCAGATTTTGCAGGAGTGGGCATCTTGCATCTAACCCCATAGTTACAATTTTCCTTCAAGCTTTTTTTAAAAATACCTCTGCACTGCAGGTGGCTGGAAGTGCAACTTTATAATAGTGCAACCAGGGCATCAGGGCATCTGGGACGCCAGCACAGGATGAGGCCAACTATCTATTTCATTAATCATTGAAATGAAAAGTTAGAAAAAGAAACAAATGACTTGAGAGAGGGTAAATTAAAATAGGTGCCTGAAATTTGCAGGACATCATTTCTCATTCATGTGGGATACAATTTCTTTTGAGTGTGAGGTGGAAAAGTCCCAGAAAATGTCATTAGTTCAGGATACCGACATTATTTTGCCCTTCTCACTTTTTCCCTGGATGGATTCTGAATCTGACAGGAAATCCCAAGTGTCTGTTAGGAAAAAAATTGAGGTGTTTAACAACGTAATTCAGGAGAGCTTTTACAGTGAAACTGACAACATGCTAAGGCTTTGATCAGTTACACTGAAGAGCTCCAGTCATGGCCATTGACTAATTATTGTGCAAGCCTTCTGCCAGAGAGCACTTTCACTGCTTGACACAGGATAAGCCAATCAACCCCTCTCGCCTGCTCCACCAATCAATCAGATCATGGCCAACCTACTATGGCCTTAATACCATTTTTTTGCTTGCACTGCCCCCCTGCCTCTGACTACTGTCCCCATGACCTTACATGTCCCTGACTCCCTTATCAGAAATATCAACCTTGAATGTAGGCAATAATTCATCGTTACTTGTTGGGGAAGAGAACTCCCAACCACTACCTATCCAATATCATTCCTTACATCCAATTCTGGCCCCATCTTACCATGCACCATTCCTAGAGCAACTCTTCTTTAAGTGGACATCCTGAAATTCATCAGTATCCATTACACCTGTGTCAACTTTGAAAGCCCATTGTACCCAGACAAGCAATATCAGTCTGGAGCTGCTCTGCACAGTTCCTAGCTTTTGCTCTGGATGTGGCAGATAGGGGAAATTGGTGCCCCACCTGGAGGTCCTGTTGGATGGGCTGGTACAGATGCCAAACTTCTGGCTTCCTTAATACCTCTCTCTCACACATTTTAAGAGGAAAACAACCCCAAATAGGACAATAGATTGAGGATGGTTTGCCAAAAATATGGCTCCTTAGACCTTATGTGGAGGGAATCCTGACTCTGGCCATCCTCGAGTGGCTAACTCCCCCTGTTTCCAAGGTCATGAACTGATCCTGAAGGCTGCCATTCACTTACTGTGGATGAAGACTGTCTCCCCTGACTTGACTGAGGCCTGCTGACAACAATAACAAGCTTCCTTCCCTGTACTTGGCAAGGCAAGACAGAAGTAATATGAACCTGGTACCTCTGGCTGAGGGAGAAAAGAACAAAAAGCAAAGCAGGGGTGCAATGAGCATCTAAGTAGGCTCAGAGTGAATAATTACTATAACAGCCAGTGAAGAGCCTGGACGTGCTTTCTCAGCCAATCCATGAGCTCGGTGCATGTCCCTGAGCATACATTGTCCTTGCTGCAGCATTGCAATGATAGTTCCTTGTGGCGTCTGGGGTGAAGTATAGGTGTGCTGGTAGTTCTTGCAAGTAAATTTCATATGAACTGACAGTTACTAGAGGCTGGTACATGTTGGATGACAATGTCCAATGTTTGAGATACATGTGGTCGGTGCCCATGTAGTGTGCCCAGAGACGTTGATAAGTAATGTCCAACATGGAAGTCATTTGGAGCTTGCAGCAAGTTGAACCACTAGGTACCTGCGCTTGTTGAGTGTTCTTGATGTCTAGCTTGTTAGACAATTTGGTAAGATAGAAAACTGAATACTAATAAGGAGAGATGGGCCATCAACAAGCCATTTAGCAAGCAATAAACCCCCTTAACTGGCAACTCCTATTGCCTAATAAGAGACTCATTGAATCTATTGTCTAAGGCATAAAAGAATGAAATGACATACTTCTGACTTTGAAGCTGATCTTGCAGACTTTTAGACATTTGTGATAAAGGACAACTAATCACCTTTGTACTGCAGCTTTCTGTAGTCTCTCTCCAATTAAATAATACTCTGCTTTTGTATTCTTCCTATGAAAGTAGATAACCTCAAGGTTTTCCACATTACAATCCACATGGCAATTTTGTGCCTATTCACTCAATGGTTCTATATCCTTTTTCAGACTTATTGTGCCCACCACTCAAATTGCTTTCCCAATTAATACTGCTAGACCACTTCTATTCTTACCTTCAGTATCATTGCTGAACACCTGTATTTAAGACTCTATTGTACCAAAGTGTTCTTTTCAGGCTCTGTCTCAATTATCAAAACATCTCGTGCTATTTGTCTCTTCCAATCCTTTGTGAGCCTCGACACTCATTTCTAACGCCACATCCTGTTTTCAGTTCCTCTATAAATTTAGTTTAAATCCCCTGCTCTCAAATCACACAGTAAAATAATTAGAAAGTGAGTTAGAAAGATTGGATTAGAGTGATGAATAAATAATAAGAAAAAAATCAAAATAACATAAATAATCTCTGAAAACAATTTGCTGTCTGTAAAAATAAAATTACGCAGTTTAAATTGTTTCTACCCTGGCTGGAATGGTTGAGGAGTTTTGCAGAAAAATACATTTTCTCATTTTAAAAATGTATTTACGTTGTTATGCACTAGCCTTAAATTTCTACAGTCTGTTTAATTGATAATTCATTGACAAATGCAGCACCTTCATGAAATCCATGGGGACGTTGAGGCCAAGCTGTCATTTTTGCAAGGCCAATGGCAGAGTATCAAAAATTGTTTAGTAACCTTTGGTGATTTCTAATTAACATGTATTTTCCTCACCACAAATTACTGGAGGACTTCAACATCAATAACGATGCACACCATTATATTTATCATTAATTTGTAGCAAATTCGAGCCTGTTGGCATCACTGCTTATTCATAATGTACACTGTCCAATACTGGGTCTTTATCATCCGTGTACTTTGATTCTTTTAGAAATAACCTAGAAATGTTTGGTTGTCATCTTGCAATTGTCTTTGGGAATGAATAATGACTGAAATGAATTTGCTGGAATTGTAGAGCAGTTCTGAGTTGAAGCAATGTTTTTTTCTGAAAGAATTTGAAAAGAAATAATAAGAGATAGTGAATGGACAATGAATCCCGAGTTAGACATTCAAAGAAATTCCGATTGTTCGAATCACCCTCAAATGTTATGAAAGGTTGATTGCCTTGCCTTTTACCTTCTCTCCACCAATTGTCTACACTATGAAAAGCAGATGATATGATGAATGATGTAAAGTGCGCAGAATTACATTTGGTATTGATAAGCTATATGTGATATGTCTTGTACGTTTTGTTAGTAACATACTGTACAATTGATTTGTGTGTGCAGCAAGTCCATGTAATACATCTAGAGTGTGGGTGAAAATGCTCTCTGCTTTTGTGTGATAATTTGTTTCTCATTTTCAGCTTACATTGCTGTCCAGCAGCAATGTGAAAACGAGGGCAAACACGTTAAGTCTCCTGATCAGCACAGTCATGCCAGAAGCAAGTACTAAGCTGAGTTTTCCTGTGATGACATATAGAAACTGGGTCCCTTACAACCATTTCAGAACAACATGAAGCTGGTTTGGTCCCTCAATCAAACAGTATGCAGCTCCCTGGCATGTGAATACCCATTGCCTTTATGAACTATATTCTCAACAATGGAAAAGTAGCTTCATTTTGGATATCTTGGAAGAGTGAGAGGCTAAAAGGGTAAAACTTGAGAGAAACCTGGTATGGAGCCCAAAGGTGGACTGCTGCTTAAATATCATTGCCATGGCTAAATGTCGTGCTTTACAATTATAGTGACTGAATTGGCAAAGTTGAGTGGTGAACCGTGGTGTTTGGCTGGCTCAAGACCTTCATGAATTTTACTAGGCGTGCACTCTGGAAAGTGCAGTTCAACTTCATCGTAGGTTGTCTGAGAGACAGCAATTACGGCTGATAAACCCAACTGAATCAGTATGGAGGATGAGTGTTATGGTCGATTTCCAATGGTTGGATGATCAGCCAGCAAACACCTCAGATTGGACAGCCCCTGACAAGTTAGGTACTGAATTACCGTAGTCTATCTGTTTCAAAGGATGATTGAAGTTTAGAATCTCTGCTCAACAAGTTCACCAAATCCATTGCACCCAGACAAACAAAACTGATACAAGTGAAAAGTAAGAAGATTCTAGCTCTTCAATTGGAATCTGGAAATGTGCATGGAACAACAATCAATTGCAGCTAGTCAAGTACATGACTGTGATCAGCATGGGATGTGATACGCTGAACAGTAAATATGGATTTGGTGCAACAAACAAGGCTCACTGAGAAGTGATTGCTGAAAAGAAAGCATTACATGTTCATCTGGCAGTATAAAAATTCAGACCAAACCTATATAAGATGTAGGCTTCATTGTAAAAAACACACTACTGTCAATGACAAGACACTCCCACAAATGGTTCAGGTTTTGTTCTCTCCACCTCTTAACTCAAACAGGGATAGTTTACCTTAAAAGTGTGTATGCTCCAACACTGTATTCCACGACAGAGGTAAAAGACCAGTTCTGTGAGGAGCTTGACACTACCATCAATCAAATTTCTAAATCAGGATAACTCTGCCTCCTGGGAATTTCAACACAAGAGTGGCCACAGACCATGAAGCATGACCATCCTGTCTTATACATTATGGCTTTAGAAAGATAAATGAGAATAGACACAGGGTGCTTGAGCTTTGTTCCCTAGCCTAAGATTTGTGTCATGAACACCTTCTTTCATCAAATGCCACGTAATATCCTGGAGGTGTTCAAGATCTCAGCATTGACACCAGCCAGAGCTGACACTCACCAGAGATGCGTCTCCAAGTTACCACAGTGTTGACTGTAATTTACATCACAACCTGTTCAGGGCAAGGCTCTCCAATTTGTTGGAGTTACATTCAGAATTCCCTAAATCATTCAGCTCCAGGATGAGGATCTATAAACTGGTTCCCAGTATTTATTCACCCAGTATTTGTTCATTCTAAAATGGTTTAACCTGTCTGGGAGTACAAAGACTGAGATTTCCATTGAGTGGACAGTAAAGAGACCCGAGGCAAAAGTGAGGACTGCAGATGCTGGAAACCAAAGTTTAGATCAGAGTTTGGAAAAGCACAGCAGGTCAGGCAGCATCTGAGGAGCAGGAAAATCGACGGTTCGGGCAAAAGTCCTTCATCAGGAATAGAGGCAGGAAGCCTCCAGAGTGGAGAGATAAATGGGATAAAAGTAAAGAGACCCTGCCAGCACCCCTTGAGTAAATCTATCTTGGTAATGCAGGCTGCTTTACCAACCTGACCTATGCAATCTTCCAGGCAGATTATCAAGCAAGTGTCTGCTTTAGTCATTGCATTAATGACCTCGAACTGGGCCAGCTTTTCTGGGCTAGGCTGATAGAGATGCTGCCATATGAGTGGGCCTTCTCCCATATGCACATCATGTAGAGCGTAGTCTGACTTGTTGCTATGCAAGCTCTTGAATGGAGTAAGCAGCCCTCCCAACCACATAGCAATTCCCCTCAAAACTACCCACCATCCTGACTTAGAAATGTATCACGTTTTTTTCTGGTGTTGCTGGATCAAAATTATGGAATTCCATTACTGAAAGTATTGTGGATATACCTACACCAAATGGATTGCAGGGGTTGAACAAGACAGCACACACCATTTCTCAAGGTCAACTTGGAATGAATAATAAATGCTGGCCCAGCTAGCAAAGCCTACATTCCCTGAATGAATAAAAAAGATTCAAATTATTTTACCCTGGTTCTGTTTGATGGTGGCTAGCTGACAGCATTCAGATGAGAGAATGTATTTTTTGTTTTTTTTTCTGTTTAATGGCTGTTCTCAAGCTGTGACCTTCGCAACACACTCGTTCACACAGTAGTTCATTAGGCCACTCACATGCCAGGGTTGCAGTTAGTTTTTTTTTACCTTTTAGCTTTATACCTCTGCAAGGGTAAAACACAAACATGTCTATGGGAGCTGGTCTCCTGCTAAGTGGTTGGAGGGGAGTGTGGTGATGATATCGGCTTGTCAGCCTCTCAATATTTCTTCCTTTTCAGTCTTTCTGTTTCGAGATTTGCTTTCCCAGTACTGGCAGGACATTCTGGGTCCACACAACATACCACCAATCACTGAACTTACATTCACAGTCACCTTTTCAAAAACACATGTTGGAGTTCAAGATTAATATGTCTATAAGTACTGCACTTGTCATAATTGGTTGAGGATGCAATTCTTGAAATTTTTAATTCCACAAATAAATGCTGTCCATGTATCCAGACATAAACAAACAATTCCTCAACATGGTTGAACAGGCACTTTCTCGCATTTGCGAGCAGAGTGATAGGTAAAATGAGATAAACTCTACAATTCCACACTTTCAACCAATGGGAACAGCTGACTCTTCTGGGGCTAATGTCACTAATGGAAGTGATCATTGAAACCAAGCAGCCAACTGTGCAAGAGTGATCTGACTGAGAGGATGCTGAATGTACTAAAGGCCTGTTGAAGTAACGTCCAAAAGACTGCTGGGTGGTGCTCAAGATTATTGGCCATAAAGTATCCAGAACATTCAGATGCCTTTTAACACAGGAAATGTTAGGGGAGATGTGTGAAAGGACCAAAATTCATAATCAAAAGAAAACAGTCTCATTGAGAACAAAGGCCAGGGAGGTTATTACCAGACTGCAATTAACAGTTGGAAAGGTGGGTGGAACATGAACATAAGTTGTACTCTCAGGTGAACATTGTAATTGAGGATGTTTTAGACACCATAGAAAGCCTACCTGTTGTGGCTTGCTTGCCAGTAGTAAAGCTCTGGGTACTAATGCTATGCCACTCAAATTCAAAGATGAAAGCAGCATTCCTGCAGCACTTACACAAACCTCTCTTTCTCTCTCTGTCTGTCTCTCTCCCCACTGGAGGGAGGAGGCAGTGCCACACAATATGCAAGGAGCCTAAAATTTTCACCCTGCACAAAAACCAAGATGCCTGCATTGATTGCAACAAATTTTCATTATTCACTCATGGGGTGTGGGTATTGCTTATATTACCCACACCTAATTCACCTTGCTCAAAAGTGGTTTGCTGGATCATTTCAATAGGGTAGGCAAAGGTCAACCTCATTGCTGTAGATCTGGAAGTACAGGTGGGCCTGTCCAAATGAAGATGGTATATTTCCTTCACTGAGGAAGCAGATTAGTATTTATAATAATAGACAATCATTACAATTAGACCAGTTTTTAAATTTGAATTCACAGTTCAAGGTGGGATGCAAACCCATGCCCCCAAAACAACACTAAATTACTGGCCTAGCACCACAACCAACATACCACTACCTGCCCAATTATCAAGGCATCGCCCTGCTGAGCATCATTTGTCCATATTGTCATGGTTGGATTGTTACTCCTGGCTGATCCTCAAATCCCAGTGTAGTTTCAGAACTGTAAGATCTAAGATTGTCATATGCTCATGATCTACTTAAACCATTAGACAAAGCTGGCTGTCCACTGATGCTGCTTAATGTGACTATCTTTTAAATAACAAATGATGGATCAACTATAATGGAGCAATGTAGGAACCCATTGAGATCAGCAATGCAGTCAAACGGGGTTGTGTTCCAGCACTACAAATTGAACATCAAGATGTAGCTCTACCAAGCTTGCTCCTCAACATGCTTCTCTACAGAGGTTACACCTGGATATTATATGCTAGACAGGAGAAAAGGCTGAAGAGTTTCTACTTTCCTTGTCTCAAGTACGTACTTGAGACACACCACCACCTGCACAAAGGCACCAATGCAGAATTCCTAGAGCATTCCATCAGCATATATTCATTGCCAAACTAATTATGTCTGCATTGGCTCAGTCATGTTCATGAAATGAATGACAGCTATATCTTCCAAAATCTACTGAGGGTCTACTGAGCCAAGACCTCCTTTGAATCCACATCTCCACCACAAGGACACCTGCAAGTGAGACAGTCATTGATGACCATGGCCTCTGGAGGCTGACTGTTTGGAAAGGCATGAAAGACATGAAAAGAAACAAAAGGTTTCGCCAGCAGAGAAAAGGGCCCAGAAAAAAAAACTCTTAGCCCACTTGCTTTCCTCTGCAGCAAACATAGCATGTCAGATGAGGGCTCCTGATCTACACTCGGGTCAGGATTTTTCTATTTTCAGACTAAGTCTGAAAGCAGGAGAGTTTTCAGGAGGTAACCCCTAGCTTACTGAGGTAAGAAAATCCACTGGATTTTCAAGCATTTAGGCAGTGAATTAGCTACCAGGAGCCTCCTGCTGAAATTAACACCCTAGAACAGGAAGTCCAACCCACTTGGTTATCTCAGCCAATCAGAAGCTCAGAGTTCCAGAACTCACTAAAAACCATGGTTGCTGGCAGGACACCACACTCCAGCCTTCCAGAAGAACAGTTTTGAGAGCAGGGTAAGTTTTGTTATAGTGGGGTTGTTCTTGGGTTTAGAGGTAGACTAAAGGTGCACTAGAGAGTTGGAAATAAGGGCAGGAGGAAGCTTTGGTTGCCTGTCCTTCTGCTTTAGGTCCAGTCCATCAGTTTTGCACAGATTAATGTAGCAGAACAGTTCTACCTCTCATATCCCTTATCATTGCTTGACCACCCATCGTCTCTATTGGTGGCAGGCTGAAAAATTAAGTTGAGCTTTTCCAATATGAACTTGATCGTTATGGCAGCAGACAGTCTGTAGATTTCTCACTCATGTCAACCTGCTCAGTTACCTTCCTCTCCCACTAACTTCCCCTTTACTTTACAGGAGGGGAAGATTGAACCAGAGTTGATATGTAACACAGTTTTTGGACACCATAGTGCAAAATATTATCTCATGAGATTTGAAGGTTGCGTCAGTGAATTGGTTTAGATTTCCAATATTTCAGGCCTTAAATTAAACTGTATAACTTAATGCTGCTTGATCTAACATTAACCAACTGCATAAAAATATAAAAATTCAATGAGAAACACAGAGAAATGAATTTTTTCCCTCTCAGCTAGTGTACAAATCTCACTTTGGCTATAGACACTGTTTGCAAGTCATTTGGAATTTCAGTTAGGTTGTAGATTCCTTGTTTGACTTGGTTGTTGTTGTTATTTAAAGGGGAACCTTTTAAGGTTCCTGATCAATGCAATACTGAGATGGAACATTCACATGTAGTAGATTGGTAATATCTGCAAAGTCCAAGGACAGAATTTGAAAAATGACCATCTCAAGGAAAAGTGTGCAGAGTTGATACTTTCACTGCTAAAGGCAGCAGTCTACCTCCAACTGAGGGCATCAGAGCTCTTTACAGAGATCAGCTTTATCCTGATTGTCGTGCCAAAACTGGGCCAGACGCTTAGTCCCCAGCTGATCCAGGAATGTCACTCTTAGCCCACAGATCCCCCAGGATACCAGTATATTCTGTTATATGTCTGAAACATCAGCAATGTCAGGGTGAGCAGTTCCCATTTATATTGTTATAAACTTATACCCACAAGTCAGAGTTCTTAGATAACTCTATGATACATAAGTTAGGATAATTTCATGCTGACTCCCTGACATGCATTTCGAACAATTTCAAACAAGCCTAGCTCATTTGGTCTGTCTTCCCTGGGTTGCAATTTGACTTGCATTTATTATACAGGTGAAATTTCGGGTCAGAATTTCAAAAGTGCAAACAACCATGTGTATACGTATCAGTATTCGATGTCACCTACATCAGTACAACTTATTTTCAACAAATATTTCAAACACATATTTCTATCACAATTGCAAATGTAACATGTTGAAATTAGACTTGTTACAAATCTTTTGAAAATGAAGCGTCTCCTCATAATTTGAGGAAACATAGCCAGGGTATAAGTGAATATATAAATACATTTTGCAGAGATTCTTCAATGGAAAATTGGAGTTCAGATGAGGTGAGACTGAGTAAATAGCTATATTTGTTGTAATGCATTCCATACTTATTTTATTTAATTAGTATTTTCGTATCAGCGAGCATATTCATTTTGTTTTCCTCCATATTTTAATCACATTGAAAAGAAATATTCTAATCTGTAGATATTGCAGTCCTTTTTCAAGAAATTTGTGATAGGTAGTTGTGCTTTATGAATTGTTAGAAATATTTATTATTGGTTGATGTTAGTGGGTATTTATTTTTGTTTGCTTGCAGATCATTTTACAAAAGCACTCATGCTCTCTAGCATCAAAATTATAGCCACACTACTCCCTAGATATTACCCAGAAGCACTTGGAGGCTCTTAATGATTAATGCCATCACCGTCCAGCCACA
Organism: Hemiscyllium ocellatum; assembly: GCF_020745735.1. Lineage (NCBI taxonomy): Eukaryota > Metazoa > Chordata > Chondrichthyes > Orectolobiformes > Hemiscylliidae > Hemiscyllium > Hemiscyllium ocellatum. Next base: position 52,971,802 of record NC_083402.1, read on the forward strand.
AACCTTTCTGCTGCAGATAATGCCAGGCAGCAAGCGCGCTTGACACTTTTAATGTATAATTAAGTAGAAAAAGTCAGCACGCGGTATGCAAATTTTTCAAAATGATAAATGATGCCATACAGCAGTAGGGATTGATTTGGTGTAAATGAAACTAATTAAGGAAATGTCAAACATAATTAATAAAACAGGTTTAAGCTGCAAAACATTGTCAATTGAATGAATGAGGAGGCAATGGCTCCCATTGTTTCTGCTTTATTTAGGGCTTGTGTTTAGTTTGTTCCTTGCTCCAAAATGCACTTTCTCCACCTCACACCCTCGACTACCAATTCCCAGAGAGGGGGAAAATAAATTTGCTTGTCTCTCTACTGACTGCAGAAATTAATTGCTGAAATCTTGTCCCATCCAAGTGTTACATTCGCTCACAGGACATTAACATAACTAATTTGAAAGAACCCAAATGACTGAATAATAGAATGCTATCAATGTGCGTGACAGTCTTTGGTCATACAAAATTAGCCTTGTTTTCTAATATAAAGACATTTTTGAGTCCTTTTTTATATAAATTTTTTCACTGCCATTCATTATTGATAAGCACAAAGGTTTTATAAATTACAAAAGAACACTTGACCTATAATTACAGGGAGGAAATTAGGGGAAGTTTAAAAGTCAGATTTTAGTCAAGGTAATGATGCTGGAGACTTCTCGCTCCCTGGGGAGGTGAAGAATAATGGAATCTTCTATTTTTACGGGTGACCTATGCAATGTTACTGCTGAGAATCCACTTTACCCTGCAGATCACTTTGTTAACCCAAAGATTGCCATGCGTCTTTTTGGGCAGTTATTTTTTCAAGTCTAGTCTCTAACTGTTCCACTGTGTAAAGGAATGGCAGGTATTTGTATTTCCATTCAGAGCCCTCTATGAAAAATCTTAGCAGAGCTCATCAACTCTTTTTGATTTGAAGCTAACAATCAATGTTCCATTTCTTTTCAAGTACCACAGAATATGAATAAGTGAAGAAAAGGTACAGAAAAATATAGCTACATGTCTGACAATTATTGTGATATAGATAAATTGACTGTAAAATAAATTTCACAACCAATGCAAAAAAACTTTGGATTCTGATCACCGATCACAATGAAAATTTAAGAGATTATTTGATACACAGATTTCTCTACATTCCCATTAACAGTAAATTAACTTTAGCCGTTTCCCACCAAAATTTGCTTTGTTGCTCTAGATCTATCTTCTGAACCATGAATTATATTTGATCCACCTACCATCTGTCTGCGAAGTACATTTAGATTAGATTCCTTACAGTATGGAAACAGGCCCTTTGGCCCGACAATTCCACATCGACCCTCGGAAGAGTAACCCACCCAGATCCATTCCCCTACATTTACCCCTGACTAATGTACCTAACACAATGGACATTTTAACATGGCCAATTCACCTGACCTGTACATCTTTTGGATTGTTGGAGGAAACCGGACCACCTAGAGGAAACCCGTGCAGACATGGGGAGAACATGCAAACTCCACACAGACAGTCGCCTGAGGCTGGAATCAAACCCGGGTCTCTGATGCTGTGAGGCAGAAACGCTAACTACTGAGCTACCATGCTGCCCTGAATTAGGAATAATGTCAGTTATTTTCTTTTTGAATGTTTCAAACAACTTAACATTCATAACAATTCATTACAAAGCTTAGGTGTTGAAATCAGTCAATGAACCTTTGTGCCATATTTGCATACAGCTAATTGCTTCAAATGAGCAAGAGCCAAAAATAATGGGCAGAAGACAGAATGTAGTGAATGATGGAATGTTGTAAGTGCTCAAGACTTTAGCTACATGCTTTATTAATGTGTGAGAAATCAGGGAAATAAACCATCAACTTATGTATTCCTTATATGGGGGTTGGGGATGGTAAAGCAGGTTGTATCTATGCCAATAACTTTGTCCCAGACATTACAAACTGTGGTGAAACAAGTGTCACTTAGCAATCTGCTGGAAAATGCAGAAAAACTTGCATCAGTTTTTGAGAAAAAAAATTCTTGAATGTAAAAAGTGTTGGTGAGTAATGAGAAAGCGATTGGTTGAAGTTGAATATGAGTGGTGCCCTTTGAGCGAAAGATTTGAGGAGGTTAATGGAGAGAAATCAAAGTGTGTGATAGCTAGTCAGTTGGAAGAATATTAGGAGACAGGGAGATGAGAAAATGAAAGCTTCCTGCACAGGACTCAGGTCCTGAGCATTACATTTTCACTGTTAACAGCCTCTGCGACACCTTGGTAACATTGGCTTTGTCCTGCCATCCTTAGAGAAGAGGACTTCCCTTTGTGCCCTTACAGTATCAATCATCACCTCCAAGGATATGCCTGTTAACCAATGAACAGCCTTTCAACATCTTCCATTCATGCTGCACTTCGTTGCTCCTTGACACTGGATTGTATGGTGCAATCACTATTGTAGGTCTGTTCCATAAAGACAAAGTCAGAGAAGCTCCTGCCTACTATCGTAGCTCCTTGTGATCTGAAGGGAGACCCTATAGTCTGAACAATGTATCACGTTCATAATTTATCAGTATGCTGCTTAATATTTTACTAGTCAAATTACAGTGCATTTCAAAATAATATATTTTAGAAGTTTTATTTTAAAAAATAGAAATGGAACTTCATTCAGCAAGAAATAATCTGATTTGTTATTTGTGTGTGCGTATGGATCAGGGGAGAAGAGAAAAAGAAGCAGGTGGTCATACACCTATTGCACGTTTTATTAATTTTGATTAAAAATGCTGTATAAACATTCATGTCTCTTAAGAAAAAAACTTGCATATTTATGATACCTTCCCTGACATTAGAGTGCCATAATTGCTTCACAAGCAAAGATATATATATATATATATATATATATATACACACACACATATGCATACACATAATTGTATTTCCTTAAGCTAACTATTTGGTGTTTATTTTGAAAGAAAGTAGAAAGTCTTGAATAATTCCTTGATTTCATTTCATAAAGAATTACTAAGCATTAAATCTAATTATAAATACCAAATATGCAGCAGAATTTCCTTCCTCATCCTAATTTAACTAAAAGGCAAGATGTTCTGAAATAAATAGACCAATTACCCATGTTAATATTGCAGGTTTCACATAAATAAATAATCTGACGTCAGGAGCAGAAAGTAGGGATAAATTGTTCTGCAGTTATTTAAAGTCTGTTTTTCAACACAATGATGCATCTTATGGTACAATCCATCTTAGGGTGCCATCTGTTTGCACCCATTTGCCCATGGACATTGGCATCCATTTTTTGTTAACATATTTGGATCCTCATGGCACCTCGCAATCCAGTTGCAGGACACTCAGGATACACAAACATGTAATGTAGAGCACCCCAGCAACCAGCATTGAAGGACTGCACCAAGGACACTTTGCATTCATGGACAGGCACTCAACTTCTGGATAGAACTGGGCTGCATCTCAGGGTTGCTCATTTAGTACTCACTGTCTTAGCACCTACCTGTATACTCCCAGCAACCATGTCTTGGCCTTGTCAGTTAGGATATCCAAAAAATAGGCAGCATGTCTTGCTAGTTGTCAGTCTTCAGTTAAGGGGGCAAATATCTTTCTTCACAGGAGTGTGCTGCAGAGTCTCACACTTGCATCATATGCCAGCTTGACAAACACACTGTATTGTGACAAGCAAGCATCCATGTCTCAAAGTCTGAGGGAATTTGTCCTTGCCAAATTTCACAATAGGAAGTTATACTCAGTCAGGGGCTCTGCCACAGTAAGTCATGGGCAGCCTCCAATATCCATCCAGAAATTCTGTAGCTAGATCAGGATGTTCTCAGTCACAGAGGTCTCAGGGTGGGGCAGGACATGATAAGTCCTCTAGCTCAGTCCAGGTGGTAGGGACAATCGGGAAGATGTATAGCATCCAACTAGGATTTGGTTACTTCTCTTCTGAGGATGTCTAAGTTGGCCAAGTGAGTGGGCAACAATCAATCTCTTATGCCTGAGCAGTGAAAATAAGTGAGATTGAGAGGGCACTGTGGGAGAGGAGAACAAGTGCTGCCATTGCCATTGCAATGAGAAAGAAATTCAGAACCTGGTTGTGGGAATTGGGGGCTGCAGGTTATGGGGATGACAACTGAGGGGCCGGAGGTGAGTTTAACTGCATTTGCAAGGTGGGGTTTCAGTAAAGCATGCAAGCAAGGGGATATGTAAGAGGGAGTGCAATCATTGTCCAGAACACCCTAGCCTTCAATAATCGCATAGTTTATGACTATATGGCATGGTTCTCCTCTTTTACCTGGAGACAGAGGGGAGTTGAGTGATAACCATGAAGCCATTGTCAATTGTCAGAAAGACTTATCTGATTCACTAATATCCTCTTGGAAAGGAAACTGTTGTCCTTGCCTAGACAGGCCTACATTTGACCCCAAACCTAGTGAAATGTTGTTGCCTCATAGAATCCCCACAGTGTGGGAACAGGCCATTTGGCCCATCGAGTCCACACTGATCCTGGGAGATGCACCCCCCTTCCCTGTAACTCTGCATTTCCCATGGCTAATCCATCCAGCCTCCACATCCCTGGACACTATGAGCAACTAAGCATGGGCAATGAATGTTGGCCTAGCCCGTGAGACTATGTCCTATGAAGGAATTAAAGGCCCGTGTACATTGTTTGGTGGGAACCTGGGGAGACACAAAACTTGTGGGGTTTATAAGATGGGTTATCTGCAAAGGTATCCAAGTATTAAGGGTCTCACAAACACAAAGGCAGAGGCTAGATGTCACAGGCCAAAGAGTATGTAATGGGGAAGAAAATGCTGTGACCATACTTGGAGTGGGTAGGGTAAATGTCTCTGCTTGTAAGGGAAGTGGCTGCAAGACCCAACAATGTAAAGGCCATTGATAGAACAGCAATATTACTCACAAGCACATCTACCATACAGGACATAGCCCTACAGGCCCCTAATCCTACAGGCCCCTAATCCTTGGCAATCCTAAAACACTGGCTCCCTATGTGCTATACATATCCTTACTCCTAACATTGATGCCCACTTTATAAATACCATCATTTTTGGACACAGACCTGAGGTGATAATGGATTGTTTTAACTTGAGGGGGAATGGTATCAGCAGAATCCATTGTTTTATACATGCTTTGTTCATCTTGCTTTCACATACTACAGCAGTCTCTCAACAAAGACGTGAGCCCAGGGGACATTCTTTGTGAACATGATGTAAGGAATCATACTGCCATAGTTGCATTTAGAGATACAAAGAGTGTTAAGCAACAGATTTAGTGCAATACTGATAAGATTTATACAAATGTAATAGATACAGTACTGTGTCACCTATGTCATCAATAGCCCTCAAAATGTTTTTTTTCCATACCATTAAATCTCAGTGATGTCCCACATTCTGTAATAGAGGTCGAGGTAACCTAGTCAGCCATGGAGCTAAGTGGCCCAGGAGGATTAGATGGGTGACTTTGGGGTCTGCCATGACATCAGTCCAGAGTTCCAATGGCTCAGGAAGTGGCATGCAGTTCCGCTTCAGACACCAAGGATGCTGAACTTGGCTCTCCATGGCAATGGCCAAATTGTCCATGGAGACAGCCAGAAGATCACATGTTTGAGGCAGCTGGATGCCCATAGTAAAGCTGCACTCCTGCAACCTCTGGGCAATGAACCATTGTGTCGTCCCATACATCTGGCTGCCACTCGTCTTCCTGCTTCTTGTGTTTGTGGAGAAAGAGCAGACTCCACATCGTGGGGTCCTCTCCAGCCTAGGGCTGAGCAGGTGCCTGGTGTGTGGCAATCGTCTGAATACCAGTGGGCTGGGACATTGTCTTCTTGTCCAGCTGTGGAGCTGTCACAGTCAGGTACTCTCCAAATTGTGCTCGCATACTTTCTAAGGGTGTCATTCTAACCAAGGTGTCAGTATCTGAGCTTAATATATTCAAGTGTAACTGAATGAAGCCAATTTTCTCTTACATTTGCATGTCATGTTTTTCCTAATGTTATTTCTTTCAAATCATTTTATCTTGTGGAATATTAAAGTGTCTACCATTCTAATTGCAGAGTAAACAGTGGATCTGAGTTAGTTCAACTGGTGATTCGAAACTGAGTGGTAAACAAAACTCTTCTCCACAACTTGTTTAATTTTAAAAAAGAATTGTGTTTGGGATGTGTACATCACTGGTGCAACCAGCATTTGTTTCTCATCTCTAATTTCCCCTTGAGCTGATTGCCTTGCTCAGCATTTTCAAAGGGCAATTAAGAGTCAACCACCTTGCTGTAGTTCTGGAGTCACATGTAGGCCAGAGGAGGTAAGGTTGGCAGATTTCTTTCCATAAAAGGATATTCATAAATCAGATGGTTTCAGTGACAAATCAATAATATTTCATGGTCACTGTTACTGAAGCTAACTTTACATTCTGGATTATTTATTAGTTCATTGAATTTCACACCCATCAGCTGCCATTCATGGTGGGAACAGGGTGTTAAGTTTTACAAATTCAGTTGCATTAAAATGGTGCAATTGTCTTTCCTCATGATTGAACATCTCTTTGCTTCCTTATGAAGTCCTCCCTCCAAAACATTCTTTTGAAGTGTTCAAAGAGTTCTTCCAAAGATAATAAGGGTGCTTTTTAGACATCCTGAGGACAATATCTGACTCATGCTCAAGAATACAGTAATGAGATCAGGAAACATAGAGCTTAGGAGCAGGAATAAGTCACTCGGCCTTTCGAGTCTGCTTTACCATTCAGATATGATCATAGCTGATTCTCTATCTCAATATTGTATTCCCGCTTTCTCCCCATAGCCTTTGATGCATTTAAAGCCTAAAAGTTCACATGATATTTTTAATCAATCAGTTCAGATATACAATGACACACCTCTGAATCAGTTGGGACATGGAACAAAACCTCTGGACCCGAAGTAGGGATACGGCCACAAGGACCTCTGAGTGCAAGATGAGTGAGAGCAATGAGGATAAACAGCATGGAGGAAGTCCAAGTTGAACAAGACCAGTGGAATATAACAGACTATTTTAAAACTATGGATCAGGTTCATGCAGAGAAATAAAAATCAGCATGAAATCACTGGAAGACTAGTAAGTGATGCCTTTTTGAATATATCCTTTTTTTTACTTTCTAAACTAGGGCAATGCTTTAAATTAGGAGCCAGGAAATTAAAACAAAATCAATCAGGGTAAGTATTGCTATAATTGAATTAATAATTAGAGTATTAGTGAGCAGGTCTAGAGGCATTAATGAATATTAATAGTTAAACAAAATACTAACCAGATTCAAAAAGAGAGAAAATCAAGGCTTTTTGATTGTGAATAGGCAGCCGAGACACATCCATGCAATGTTTGGATGATGTAGGACTTTCAGGACATATTGTGCATCTTGGATCATCATGACTATGGATATGTCTCCAGCTGCTGGAGGCGGATCAAGGTTTCCAGGCTTAAGCAGCAACTGCTGTCACTGGAGAGTGTCAGTGTGAGTGAGAGTTTCCTGGGTCAGTCCACAATGTGGTCATCCAACAGTTAGAGACATTCCAGATCAGTAGGAAGAGACAGAAAGTGCAGGAGCCTTTAGGGTGTGTGCCAAACTTGAACTGATATTTAGTTTTGAAAATTGCTGGGAGCAGCAGTACTTTGAAGGAGTGATGTCCAGACCTCAAACTTAAAATGCCATGACCAAGTGTCTGGATGCTGTGACAATACCAGAGGCTAAAGTCACAATGTTCTGGAGAACTCTAGGCAAAGAATGTGTCTAGTTAATACTCTATTAATTAGTTTCACTGAAAATAAACTCAGAATTTTAAGTACATTGAATCCACATGCATCATTTGTGTTGTGTTTAGAAAATACAAGAATATAATGATTGCCCTCTTTAAAGATAAAAAAAGCAAAAACAAAGAGGGAACCAGCCATACAAGCACAAAGACAAAAGGTTAATTAGAAAACGAGATTCAACAGTAATCCAAAAGTTGCCATTGTACAGAAAACAGAAAAACAAAGCTTCTTCACAAAATGTGAATGCCTCGAAGCTGGTCAGATTTATAAAGGTAGCTCACTGATTCAACTTGTCTTATCTCATGGAGTCATAGAGACGTACAGCATGGAAACACACCCTTTTGTCCAACTCATCCATGCTGACGAGATATCTTAATCTAGTCTAGTTTGCCAGCACTTGACCCATATACCTCTGTATTCTTCCTATCCATGTACCTATCCAGATATCTTTTAAATGTTGTAATTGTACCAGCCTCCACCACTTCCTCTGGCAGCTCATTCCATGCACGCACCACCCTTTGCGTGAAAATGTTGCATCTTAGATCCCTTTTAAATCTTTTCCCTCGCATGCTAAACCTATGCCCTCTAGTTCTAAACTCCTCCAACCCAGGGAAAATACCTTGTCTATTTTCTCTATCCATACCCCTCATGATTTTATAAACTCTATAAGGTAACCCCTCAGCCGCTGATGCTCCAGGGAAAACTAAAGGCAATTTCAAATTTGAATTTCGACTCCACACAAGATACAAGTGAATTTAAACAGGACAGGAATAGTGTGGAGACTACAGAATTGTCACTCAAGTCATTGTGTAAGGGGATCACATCCATGAAGCAACTTTCTGATGATGTCATGGAGCTGCATATTACTGGGTATAAACATCGTATCAGTTGGAACACTCTGAAATTGCATGCTAGAAGGTGCACTTAAATGTGTGACTCTCTGAAAGAGACACTGAGAGCACATGGTCATGAACACTCAGAAGATGGCTTAATTAATTACATTCTAGGTAAATATATCTGTAGTCATTACCTAATAAGTCAGAACCTGACACAAGCTCTAAAGTACAACAGTAGTAAATATGAAAGCTTAATAAATAGTGTCACTTTGAAATATAAGCCTGAAAACAGTCCTTGACAATGGTTTCTTTTCAACTCGTCCATCTCAAAACCAAATTCAGTGTGCCATCAAAAGAATAATGAAATGTCAAATGTGAGGTGAGATACACAACTTATATAAGAGCACAGTAGAAGCACTGTTAAGGGCACATACAGAGTGTTCTCAGGTTTAATGAACCATTCTTTAATATTAAAAAGACAAAAGAATAGCAAATATTGGATACCAACACTTCCCAAGAAGAATCGGAAGACCATCGATCTTCTATCAGAATTTAAGGTTTCAAAAAAACAAATGTAGTGATGCTACAAATCAAGCAGTTGTATTAAAGAATTAGCAAACCATGGAAATACTGATAGCAGCTGATAATGAGGGGTTAGGCAGAAGCAACACTTTGAGCTTACCAGAAGAAAGACATGAAAGATGCTAGATCATCTGCTGCATTTAAGATTCAACTTTAGAATCATTGCTTAACATTAATATCCTTCTGGCAACTACAACAGGAATCAAGAGATTAATTTGTTAAAGTTGCCAGAACAAGGGCAACAAATGCAACTTTTCAGAAGCTGAACTATCTGCACAGATAATGGGGTTAGTGATTGCCTCAATGCACATCAAAATTTACTAAAAATAACTCTTAGATAAAAAGAAAGGTGACAGCATTGATTCATTGCTAGGAGAAGGCAGAAAATATGAAGACTTTGTGGTAAGTAATATTGACACTGTACACTAGACACAAAAAACAAGTGAGCTATATGTGCCCTGTCATCCACGTGTCAAAGCTGTACTGTATTCCAAAATCAATGCAAGATGTCCAGTATAAAAGGACACAAATGCAAGAAATCTTGTGCCAAAGCTGCAGCCAGAGGCTAGGTCAAGGACAGCGAAAAAACAGATGCATCAACACAACACAACAGAAAAGCTTGTGCCAGATATCTGAATAAATGAAAGCTGAACAATGAAATTCATAGCAAAACAGATCCAGACTGGAGCAATGTCCAACCAGAGGACATTTTCCACATGGGAAATGTAACACTTTATGTTGTTGAAGTCAGGTAACTGGAATATTTTATCACATTAAACATTATTACTAAGGAACATTGTGAAAGATATACTCAAAATCAAGTTGAAACAGGGGCTGGTTCAAATATCCCATCAGTCCGAATTCTTAAGCCAGATCATTGAAACTCATTCATACACTAACAACTGCTAAATCAACTGTATACAATGGATCATCCATCCCTTGCACAGGGACACAATTGCAACATAGTTTTGGCAATTTGGCATGGAGTCACAAAACAGAAAGCAAATGCAGCAGTACAGCAAGAACATAAACAGAAAAGCTTGCGCCACAGACCTGAATAAATACTTGATAGGTTCAAACAGAAAAGCAATGGCAGGGTATATCATATGCATGGATCTCAATATTGTTTCTCTCAATATTGACCACAATGTATCATGACAGCAGAAGAGACACAGAATACTCTTATTGAGCCAGTCCAGCATTTCCAACCTGGACTGATTCTATGTCATAAGAAGTTTCAAAGGCAAATTCGCATTGCATCTTTGGAAGATGCAATTTGGTTTATTAATGCTGCACAATGGTGCAGTGTACATCCAAGAAAAGATTAAATGCAAATGCATTACCACACATGATACCAACACTAAAGTAATTAAATCCCAAAATCATGTGAGATGCAACTTGGCAAACACGTGTTTGATTCCAAAAGCCTAAGTCAAACACAATCCAATTACTCTAATACTGAGTGTTAAACACTTGCTTTGGTATTTGAGATCACATGCTTGCACCCCTATCCATTCAGCAAACAGCTAACTGTGGAAACTGAGCGCAAGTAATTTGAGATGGTTCAGCATGAATGAGTGACAAGTGAGCAATAACTCAACAGTAACTCCTCATGAAGGTACTTCAACATCTGCCCCAAACCTGGTACCAAAGTAATTACTCACCAGACACCTGTTGAACAGATTGCCAACCTGAACCAAAATGCTGAGATTCCACTGGATCTACAAGCATGGATTTTGATGTTAGACGATGTAATCACGATCAACTATTTCACTGTGTGTAGCATAAATGTGACCAAGTTCAATCAGAAACAACTGATAACCCACAACTGGAGGCAGTGTGCAATGTTATTAATAAAGGGTGACTTGACGCAAAGAGGTTCCAGATATTCTCAAATATTTTTAACTTTACAGACTGATTTTGGTATCTTGAGAGGCATTATCTTCAAAGGAAAATAAATACTTATACCCAATGTTGTCAGCCAGGGCATGGTGTCACAGGTGCACCAAAAATGTATGGACGTAGAGTGTGCAAAATCATTGGTATATCTATTAGCCTGGAATCAACAGTGGCATTAAAAGGTCAGTGAGGAATCACAAAGCATATCAGGACTAACAAGCACAGCATGTTAGAAAACGTCTACACAAAATTGCATTAGTTCCTTAGTCCAAATTCACCATGGATTTATTTGCTGAGAATGGAGATGACTTCATCCTTTATCACAAGTTATTTCCCCAAATTTACAAATGTCAGGTTTGTTCTATATTCACCATGGGATTGGAGCGTTGTTGGCTGGCCAGCATTTATTGCCTATCATTAGTTGTCCTTGAGAAGGCACTGAAGAGCTACAACTTGGATTGCGGCAGCGCATATGCGATAGGTCGATTCACAATACCCCTAGGGAGGGAATTCCAGGACTTCAATGCAGTGATAGTGAAGGAACAGTAGTATATTTCCAAGTCAGGGATGGTGAATGGCTTGGAGTGGTGACGTTCTCATGTATCTCCTCCCCATATCCTTCAACATGGAATTAGTCATTGGTTTGGAAGGATCTTTGTTAGGTAAAGCATATTTAAAACATGTCTGTGGCAGACAGTTTGAGTGCCATTGAAGAAGCGATTTCTGGCATTCAGATATATGCGCTAATTAGGGAGTGAACCATATTACATCCTCGAAACATTATTCCTGACCAAATAATCTCACTGAGTAAATGGTTAAATCACTGATCCTGAGGTTTAGCACAATGTTTATTTTTGGCGTTGCCATGTTATACTTCAGGTAGACAAGCAGGAGACTGGAAGAACACAGCAAGTCAGGCAGCATCAGGAAGTGGAGAAGTCATGGTATGTGTATGGAATAAGCTGCCAGAGGAAATAGTAGAGGCTGGTACAATTGCAACATTTAAGAGGCATTTGGATCAATATATGAATAGGAAGGGTTTGGAGGGATATGGGCCAGGTGCTGGCAGGTGGGACGAGATTGGGTTGGGATATCTGGTTGGCATGGACAGATTGGACCAAAGGGTCTGTTTCCATGCTGTACATCTCTATGACTCTAACTCATTGTTTCAGGACAAGGGGGTGAGTATAAGGCAACCTGAAGATCAAGGGGGTGGGGTTGAGGGAGGATTTTGGATGGGGAGAGTAGCAGAATGGTGAGGTAGGGACAGGTAAACATGAGGGTACAGGGTACGAACTGGTTGGTCAATGGGAGGAATGAATCGGATTGGTAGCTGGAATGAAGGATCGGTCAGCGGAATGGAAGGGAAAGGGAGGGACTGGAAAGGAAATTGGGGGATGGGAAGGGAGGTTATTTGGAATTTGAGAGCTTATGTTACACCTCTGAGCAACACCTCAGGTTATGAGCTTACCATTGCCTACAAAGCTCATGTTCACAAGGTAAGTGAGAATGATATTGCCAAACTAAATTTCAAAATTTTGCAAGTTGCAGAACATCCTTTTTAAAAAACAAAGGAGGATGAAGATGGCATATGACTGGCATGCAGGTGCGGAACTACCTTAACTATGTGTCAGAGGAAAGATTTGCATCACATTTTCCACAATGAGAACTCAGTTACTGGCAGAGATTTCCAAAGTATGCAGTAAGCCTTAGCTATTAAAAAGTCAAACTACCTCAAGGAGCAACATTGGTGAGGAATAGAAACCTACTAAAGGAAATGTACAATGCACAGCAATCTTGAACGAACACCATTAGTTGACAGTGTGATAGGATACCTGGACAACACACTGATGCCATCTCTACAGACCAAGAACAACAACACTTGCATAAAGTTATGTCATTACAAGTTCTGGAGGAGTTGTCAAATCACTGCAATGATATGTGAACTCTTAAATTATTGCACTTGTATGTCTTACAATCCTTATCTCTGTATAAGTACTTTTTCCTGTTTGCCAATATTTGTGAGGGATACAAGAACTACCTTTGGAAAGGGGAATGTGTGTTATCAAATTCACACATTCAACATGTAATTAAGCTAAGCATCTGAATATGATCACATGACCAAAGGCTACAGTTGGTCTGCAGTATGCAAGGCAAAGGATGTGCAAACCTATTACACTGCACTTTATGGATTTGTTTAACCATAAATAATCGCATTGAAGAACTTCAAGTAAATGGAATCAACTTAATTAAGTTGCATTATATTAGATAACATAAAAAGCTTATGACGAAATATGGTCTAGATTTTCATCTGGGAGCTGGGCCTGCTGTGTCAGGAGAATTTCCAAACCCACAAACCCAAACATGTTAACTTGGTATTGGATTTATATTTGAGGTTAGACTAAATTAAAAGTGAAATCAGCTGAGGCTAGAACAATAATGGTGAATGATGAGTTTAGAGATGAGCTGAGCACAAAACCTTTTGTATACCTGCTCTACATGTCAAAAACACAGAGAAACATAAAACTGCACTCCTTCCCCCCCTTCATTGCCCCTCAGCACCATTCTCCACCCATGCCTGAACTCAGCCCGAGACCCTCCTTGCCAATATATGCCTCGCTACTCACCCACTGTGGTAATTTATAGTCCCTAGACACAGACATTGCCAAGATATACAGACAAATTAAGTGAGTGGGCAGCAAGATGGCAGTTGGAATATAAAGAAAGGAATTGTGAAGTTACTCACTTTGGTTATAAGAAGACAAAAGCAGAATATTGTTTAAAAGGTGAAAACCTCGTAAGTGTTGACATTCTGAGATACTTGAATGTGTTCATACAAGGAACACAAAGTTTAAATGTAACTGCAACAAACAACCAGGAAGGCAATTGGCATGATACCTTTATTGCAAGAGAATTGGAGTACAAGAATAAAGAAGTTCTGGCTAAATTTGTGTAAGGTTTTGGTGAGACCCACATCAGAGTACTTTGTGTAGCTTGGCTCTCCCCATTTACAAAAATATATACATGCAATGAATTAGGTTAAAATGTCCACAAGTTCATTTCTGGGATGAAGCAATTGTTCTATGATAAAATTCTAAATAAATTGTCCTGTATTCTTTGGAGTTTAGAATAATGGGAGTAGAGGCAGGGCTGAACCTTAAGTTTTTAGACTAAGTGTCAGTTTCATTGAGTTTCCTGGAGGGTTCCTTTCCATGAGGTTTAATGGGATTTCTTGCTACTTCCTCACAAATTTGCTTTTTTTAACAACCTAAACATCCTCTTTGCCAGCTTTCTTATCTGATTCTAGTCCCATTCTATACATTGTTGTACCTGAAACAACTCTGTACCGTCAGGATATTTCAGAATTCAGGATCTCTGGTGTCAGTGTCATCTTTCAAAGGTCTTCATGAACCAGATAAACAGTTGTTCAGAAACACGGTTCCAGTCACAGGAAAGTATGTATCCCGCTTACTGAGTGAGAGCTGGATATCCTGCTGCAGAAATTGGTGAAGAGGCGGGATGCTGTCGATCACAAATGACGGCATGAAGTCAAGATAGTCTTCACCTAAAACACAATTTTGTTATAGTTAACTGGGAGACAGGCATTTGGGAAGATGAATGCTTTCTGAGTATAATGTCACAAGGGTTTACATACCACTCCTCATCAATTAAACAATAGTGTTGCCTTTAATTATACTACAGAGTATTTTCTAATTGGCTGTGACAAGCAGGGTTGTTCTGATTAGCCACAAGATGCAAGACCAGCTCCTGATTTCAGGATTTTGACATGAATTATCATATGTTCTTGATCCTTTTGGAAGATCTCTTGACTGGTAAAGTGGTTTCAAGTTATTGGTCAAAGTTCTGTGCAGGCCCACATGTTATATCTTAGAATACACATATAACTCATTGGCAGCTGGCCTTCATCTACACCATATCAGGGGCACTAACATATTCCTCGCTAATCTATTTGCTGCACAAGCTGCACTATTTGAACAATTCACTTTTCTCAGCCAAAAGCATTGGTTTTAGATTAATTCTGACCTTCTACAATTACTGCTAATTGCAGTTTAGTCTATAGCTAGGGATCCTGTGGGCCGTTTGTCAAGTGTCCTCATCCCCCAGGACAAACAGAGGAGGCCACGGCACCAGATTGTACCAGCCTGGCCTGAGTTTGCCACTGGAGTCTGTGCATTATCAGTCGTGTCCTTGAGTGCAAAGTCTCCTTGTTGCAGCATTACAATGATAACCTGATATTTCAATTAGGCTCTCTTGCCAGGTCCCCTTGACACTTTTGTTATTTGATTTTGACCAATCTGTTGACAGTTTCAGTGATCTGGACAGTTTGAGTTTATGCATTTATGATGCATATACTTTCCTACTTTTAATCATTCCAAAGGACACCTTATTTTTCCCTAACTTGCATCACTCAAAGATGTCCTTGGATCATATCTAAAGTGATGTTATGTCTCAAAAATTCATAGCTCTTCTTACTAGGTCAACTCTGTATGCTTTGAGTTTAACATAAAAGTCCAACTTGAGTGAAAACAACTGATAATTTAAACAGCTGGCACCTATCACCTTCATCCCCACCCCTATCCACCTACTGTACTCTTTGGTACTTTCCCCCACCCTCCTCTCTGACCTATCTCCTTCATCCCCACCTCCATCCACCTATTGCACTCTTGGTTACCTTCTTCCCAGCCCCACCCCTTCCCATTTATCTCTCCACCCCAGGGGCATGCTGTCTTCACTCCTGATGAAGGGCTTTTGCCCAAAACATCAATTTTCCTGCTCCTTGGATGCTGCCTGACCTGCTGTGCTTTTCCAGCACTACTCTAATCTAAACCCTCAATTTGCATGACCAGATCCCACTTTTTGGAAGAGTGGGAAGTTCCAACTTTATTTTCTGTTTTCACCACAACAGAGATGCTCTCCATCATGGTAAGTGTCCAGACTGTTGAGGACAAAAGCAGGGAAGTTATGCTACACCTTTGCACTGCTCTGATTAGGCGGCAACATCCAATTCTGGTCACCACACAGAAATATATAGTTCTCTATCATTGGATATTTTTAAGACTGAAATTGGTCTCTCAGGGAATTGTGGGATATAGGAAGCAGGCAGCAAACTATGGTTGAATCCAAAAATCAATCACGATCATGTTGAATAGCAGAGCAGGTTTAATAGGTTGTGGGATTGCCTCATCTCCTGCATCCATATTCCCAAGTTTGCAAGTTTTCCTGGACTTAAATTGGGTAGGGGAGATGGCTTTGGGAAAGAGTAACCTCATCATTGTGCAACATCCTCAAGTGATCCTCATTCTGTCTAGTGCCTAGAAATCCAAATCCCAGCACTTCACCATCCAAAACTATCTGCTCTGGGCTGAAATAATGTGGCTTATTTCTGAAAGTGGCCACTTAAGCATTCCTGTTCCCAATATTGCCAAATTCTAATCCCTCACAAATTTCACCATTTATTCCCATTTTTGTGGAACTTGAAAAATCCAAACACCTCTAATGTGTCAATGATGTGCTCTCGATATTTCCCCCTCACTCATGCTCTCAGCCACCAGGACTATCTCCAAACCGGTTATACTCAATTCCACATGTCAACTACCTATGGAATCAGGGCAGAAGAGGAACAAACAACCCCTCAAATCTGTTCAGACAACATCCTGAAAAACTGAATGCATTGACCTAAGTACACTGAATTAACCTAATGGGAATTTTGGCCACTCCTGTCATTTATATTCACTATAAAACAATGGAGCCAACACGGGATTTAAATCTGAAACTCACTTTACCAGCCACATAATGGCAGTAATAAAATAATACTTATTTAAGCTCCATTAATCATAGATTTTGTGGTGTACAAGACAGAACAGTGCATCTTTCCTTTTGAACATGAACAACACCGTGGGAGACCAACAAACATGTTGGCTTGGCATCCACCCATATATAGCCTGAAAGGAACATTTTGAATAATGATAAACCTACAAGGAAAATCAACAATGCTAGCAAGAGAAAAAAAATGTGTAAAACATACCACAAGTGTCTGTAGAGAAAGACTCTTAGTAGTTTCTTACAGTGGCTTCGCAATCCTTTCTGTTGTCAGAAAGAAAGACTTGAATTCATATTGCATTTTATAAATGTCTCAGAGGCATCTGAGGTATTTCAGATAAAAGGAATACGTTTGAAGTGAAGTCACTATTGGGGTCTTCTGGTCAAACCCCAGAACTTCGATCCTGAAGCTTGGCTTTGAGTCCTCAAGATTTCCCTTATGTATTCATGACCTGGAAGTTCACGGCTTGTATTGCTTTCTTAACCTTCATTTTCTCTTTCCTGCCACTCAGTTTTGCTTACTTGCTGCTCAGTGAGACTGGCATGTATAGTTGTAATGTTTTCAAGCTTTCTACGTTTTTATTCATGAAATCACAACATCACAGTCCAGTGCTCTTGAGTGGCATGTGAAGTAATCCTGATATCTTCTGGCCCTCAACTATGCAAGTAGAAACCTCAATGCATCCTAATGGTGTCCAATAAAATAGCAGTCAATTCATAAAAGTATGTTAGACAGTATTATAAAAAAAGGTTCCCCAAAACTGCCCATCCAAAATTAGGTGGATAAATGAAAGATATATAAGAGATATACGATGTAATTTACCAAAAGAAGTCATGCACACAAAAGCAGTAAAATATCTACTCAGACATGCACAAAAGATACAGTAAAAGTAGAGAAGAGTAAAAGAAGAGAAAGTGAGATGGACATAAAGGCAGCAAGAGACGGTGAACTGGAAATTGTAGCAGGGAAAAACAAAAGAAAATGGACCAAGATAAGCCATAGCTACAGCCTGTCCTGACCTTAATTTCCCTGCCTCAGAGTGACAAAGGAATGGAGTAGATTTCCTTTCTTCGTCCTGCTGCATGTAAATTATGGTAGGGGTATTGAAGTTGGTAATTCACCTTTCCAGCTCCTGGTGCCATTGACTAAGAGTGAATTGCTAATAATCCCTCAACCAGCCACAAAAGGCAATCTGATGTCATTTTTGGATGGAGATAGCTTCATGCTAAAAATTTCTCTCTCCGAAACCCCCAAACATTACCCTTAGCCTGAGCTCAAATGTCAAAGCTACTTAAAGACCTCTAGTGTTCTTTTGTCACCTTAACTTTGGTGTCTGTAACTATTAGTACAAAACCAAGAATTTCTGCTGGAGCACATCCACCATGTTCCTCCCACAGAAGGTGGGCTTCCTTTTGCTGTTCAAAAGTTTTCTGGCACCTACTCAACCTTGCATTTGTGACCAACACTGCCCATGACATCAGTGAGAATTAGGTGGATGGAATAGGCTGTATTATTTCAAGCCCTGATGAAGGGCTTTTGCCAGAAACGTCGATTTTCCTGGTCCTCAGATGCTGCCTGATCTGCAGTGCTTTTCCAGCACCACTCTAATCTAGACTCTGTATTACTTCAATATTTACGCCAATGAAAGATGAGAAATCTAGTTCCACTTTCACAAATATTTGGATGGTGATAGAAGGAAACAAGCAAAGATATTGGGAACATGTCTGTTTTTAGGTATAAGGATGCAATACATGATTATCCAAACCCAGTTCCAATGAGATAGGCAACTCCTAAATGTTGTACTGTCTGTTCAGTGTAAAATGTACTGCTGATGGCTAAGCACTCAACAACGAGGACCTTCTGTGTGCATAGCAAGCACGAGACAAACCTAGATGATAAGAGAAAGTGAGGACTGCAGACTCTGGAGAGTCAGAGTCAAAAAGTGTGATGCTGGGAGAAGCAGAGCAGGTTAGACAGCATCAGGGGAGCAGGAGAGTCGACGTTTTAGGCATAAACCCTTCATCAATACTCAGGAAAAGATTGCATATTCCTGTGAGAAGAGGAACTGCAACAGTTGCTAGAGCAATCTCAGAAGAGCTTGGAAGGAAGAAGACTGCCAGCAAAACAACATGTGAGAGAAAATGATGTGGCCTTGAAGGCCTTAATCCAAGAGATCATAAGAAGAGAGAGGTCATGCTTTCCCATGGGGTCAGGAAGATCTTAAGGTCAACTCTATGAAGGAGAAACTCAATAACACTTTCTCAAGAATTAGGTATGGGTGATACTTATCATGATTTTGAATATTCTCAGCAACACCAGATAACACAGCATCAATATTAGCCAGAGACACTTACATCCTGTGAATGAATGAAGAAAAAAAGTGGGTGGCTAGGAAAATAAATTTTCAGAGTTCACTTCTGAGGACTTGCCTGGAGTATCACAAAAAATGTAATAACCTAACATGGATCATCAATGTCAATGAATGCATCTTCTCTTGGTGTCCCCTACCAATCATGCAATTAACACCTCAGTGCTGATGCGCCATGTGCCCATCACACAACCATCAGCAATCAGGACTCTAGCTTAACATTCTCAATTTCATGCACACTTAATAGCGCTGCCAGTCTGACACCCATATATTATTGTTTCCATATATTTCCACTTATTTATGTATTTTAGGCAATAACCTGAACACATTGCGACATATTCACTGACATTCTTACCATTCTCTTTCAGGACAAGGTTATAAATGACAAGAGGAAGCATATCCTGCCTCATTGGAGAAAATGGTGTTCTGCACTGCAGGGCCACTGGTCATTGATGCTGTGTTATCTGGTGTTGCTGAGAATATTCAAAATCATGATAAGTTCCTACCTCATGTGCCTTCCCAAACAAAAACTAAAAGGAATTTGAAGAAGTCAAAAGACAACAACTGATCAACTACTTTGATCTAAGTTGCTGTTATTGAACGGTAATTTCTTTTTCCACTCTTAATATCCAACTGTTGTCTGTCTTTGAATGTCTGTCTGTGTAGGGGAGAGCAAGGGGGTGGAATTTAAATTGGTGTATAGTCTTTTAACTTATAAGAGTGTTAAAAGTTAGAAATGCCTGTTTATTTTCTGTCACTGGTTAAAAATAATCGGTTTGAAATAAATAGATTAAATAGTACAGAGACCTGGGGAGCACTTACATTTGGCCTGTACTGTATCTGTATTTGTCAATCATGTAAATTGTGAACCTTGGACAGTTTGACTAAATATTTTCACATTTGTGACAACTCCAGGAATAATGAGACTCGATTTCCAACATGTTAGTCCAGTGAATCATGACACATTATGGCAGAGAATCGGTGAAAACCGGGATTCAAAGATATTGATAGCGACTCAGCAATCCCAGCAATCTGTGCTACTGGGATCACTGAGGCACTATCACAGGAGAGTGATAGGCATACCATGTTGCACTCCTCTGTAGTTTTCTTTCAGACTGATAGGATTGATTCACACACCGTTGTTATACTGCCCTTTCTGTGCCCAGTCAGCCACCCAGCCTAGACAGCTGCTGCACATGCCCAGATCATATTGTACCAAGTTCAGCTTTTAAGACCTAGAGTGGCTTGATGTTATCCTGAGTGTGTAAATTAGTTTTGTATATATTACTAGAAATGTTGTTATATAAAATTGTCTTCCTTTTTGCTTCTAGATTGTGGTAAATAGGATGCTGTCATAGTACATAGGTACAGAATTAATTCCTCACAATGAGGAATTGTGAAGCCAAGTGACATGACCATTAGATTTCAGGCAAACCAGAACTTGGTCAGCCACACAGTCCATCCAGAACAACCGAATTCCAGCTGCCTTTCCCTCTTGCCTCCTTGTCCTCCTTCTCCTTTTCCACCTTTTCGTTCTATCAAGGTACATTCCCAGAGGTCTGGCAGCCAGAGTGGTGCACTCATTAGAACAAGAGTTTGAAGATACAGCAAGTGACCATACATTTGGAGGCAGGCTTCTGTGGGCACTGGAGGGCTCTTGGGTATGGAAACCATTGCCTTAGAATGTCAATGGTAATCTTCCTGAAGGCAGCATGCTTCTCAATGTGAGTGTTGTCATGTTCAAATGACAGAAGAAAGCCATAAGTCAGGATAAAGTGGTAACACTTGCTGTTGAGCAACCCACCTCAGGTTTTGTTCTGATGGCTTAAAGATGATGGAAGATGAATATATTGGCCAACATGATTCTCTGTATAAGATCACAAAATATTTGATCAATAATGGAGTGCTAGCATTTATTGTGTGGTACATTTCTCCATTAATGACTGATGCTCGCAGAACAGCAGGAACAAGGTTAATGGAACTTTGCACCATTGAGAATCTCCATAATTTTGAAACACCATGTATTCTGTCCTTGTACTTCCTGTTTGAAAGGCGTGACTTGTTTCTTTCTAAGAAGAACTGCAACTATAGCTCCCAACACTGAATAGAGGCTTTCTCTCAACAAGTTTCGCAATTCTACCCTAGCCTTCCTGTCAAAACCCAGAATTACTTCATTGTGAATCCTAAACTTATCTAAACTGCTCCAATAACACTAAAAACAGTACTACCATTCCCTCTGCCCCAACTGGGAATAAGAGAAAGTTGAAAGCATCTCATCTCGAAGTTGAATGGTGATTTTTTTTTTTAAATAGCTCTATGGGGATTGGACCATAGATCCGATCACATGTTCAGTTCACAGTGAGTGCAAGGGTGTTAACAGAACCTGTTAGGTGCAAAGCATCATATTGAGCACCAAATGGAGGAGCAAATTATTGCAGATGCTTGAATCTGTACTGTAAACAACAAATGCTGGAGGGCAGTATTTCACCTCTACTTCCTCCAGTCTTGTGTATTGTATTCGCTGCACTCAATATGGCCTACTCCATATTGGAGACTGGGTGACCACTTTGCAGGCAAGCAGGACCCCGACCTCCCCATGGCCGTATTGGATGCAGTGAATACAATTTTCTCATTTTAACACAGCATGCTGCTCGCATGTCCAATGTCTGTCCTCGCCATGCTGCAATGCTCCAGCGAATCATAGTGCAAACTGGAGGAACAATATCTCATCTTCAGATCAGGCAGTCTCCAACCTTCTGAACTTAATATTGAGTTCATTCAACACCTTTAAATTGTAAATGAGCTCCCAGTTCTTCCCTTTCCTTTGGCTTGTTACATTCTGTTATCACATCCTATCGCTGTTCCCCTCATCCCAGTAGAACTGCCTGCCCATTCAAGTCTGCAAGGAGACACACCATTGGTCTACCATCCTCACATTCTGATCACTTAATCTGAATTACAAACATCTTTTCTCCACTCTACATCCACTACCCCTTGCACCCGCCCCTCTCCCAAACAAAAGCATAAATGCTGTCCCCTCTACACTTCACTTCAGCTCTGATGGAGAGTTATCTAGACTCAAAACATTAGCTTGCTCTCTCTCCAAGGATGTTGACTGACCCGCTGTGATCTCTTGCATTTGCTGTTTTCAATAAATCTGTGTTATGTACCTAAACACCAAACCTGTGTTAGAAGCTATTTCATATCATAATCCACGTATGTTGCATACTTCCAATACATGGACAGCGTGTACTTGCTAGTGTTCTTAAACTTAGGGCACACTTGGACTTGAGGGAAAGAGTGAAGTGCAGATCCTGGAGAGTCAGAGTTGAAACGTGTGATGCTGGAGAAGCACAGCAGGTTAGGCAGCATCCAAGGAGCAGGAGAATTGACATCCTGACACTTAGTGACTGCAGCAGCTGCAATACAGAGCAATTTTGTCATCAAAGAATTGAACAGACAAAAAGATACAAGTGAAAAGAAATTAATGTGAGAGATAAACAAAGGAGCTGCTGAATGGAAAGAGATTCATTTGTTTTTACTTTTGACCAAAAGAATGCAATGCTCATGTATGGAATTTGCACAGAATGTTAAATTCAGTAGAATGGTACATAATTCACAATTGATTTGCAGGTCTGGCAGCATCTGTAGAAAGAAAAGCAATGTTAATGTTTCAAAACCAGTGATTTATGGAACTGAAAGCAACTGGGAAAGCGTGGTATTAATACAAATACCAGGGGTGTTTGGTTAGGGGAGACAGTTGGAGAGGATGTTGGGGAAGAGCAGAAGAAAGGAGTAAATAGAGTACATAGAGACAATGTTGAGAGGGAGAGAGAGAAAGAGAGAGAAAGGGGGAGAGAGAGAGGGAGAGAGAGGGCAGGAGTAACAAACAAAGGGATTGCTGATGATAAAGCAAGAAAGAGATATATGCTGAACAGGATGTTATTCTGTGTGAATGGTTGGAAGTGGGTTAGCTGTGGTACAAGCAACCCATACAAACAGAGCTGAAGGGTGTGGGAAACATAAACAGAAATTGCTGGAAAAGCTCAGCAGGTCTGGAAGCATCTGTGGAGAGAAATCACAGTTCATATTTCTCAGAACTCCACCCTGAGGGGTGCGGGTGTGAAAAACAAACATGGGGGTGGTGTTCACATTCTGAAATTGTTAAACTCAAACTGAAGCCTGAGGGCAGAAGATGAAGTTTTGTTCCTCCAATTTATGGTGAGCTTGCTGGAGTACTGCTGCAGGCCTGAGACAGAAATGTTGGCATGGGAATACACTGGTATATTGAAGTGGCAGGCAAGTGGAAGCTCAGAGTCACTTTTACAGACAAAGCATTTTCCACAAAGTGATCACCTGTCTGAGCCTCAACTCTCCAAACAAGTAGAGCAGACCATACCGTGAGGGGTGATACATTAGGCTGAAATGAATGAAGTGCGGGTAAATCATCGCTTCACTAGGTGGGGCTTTCAATACTGAGGAAGGAAGAGGTAAACAGGTGATTGTATAGGAAGGTATCAAGAGTTGAGGAAGTGTGAAGCAGTGTATTGTAGAGGGTACAGTCCCTGTGAAATGTTGAAGTGAGAGGGGAATATTTGTCTGCTGGTGGCATCTTGCTGGAGCTGGCTGAAATGGAGTGAAGGTAGGGTGGAACAGGAATCTTCGAGGGAATGGTCACCATATTTCATAGAATCCCTGCAGTGTTGAAGCAGGCCAATCAGCCCATTGGGTCCACACTGACCCTCCAAAGACCATCTCACCCAGACCCAACCCCCTAGCCCAACCTATCCCAAGCTGAACATCCTTAGACACTGTGGGCAATTTTAGCGTGGCCAATCCATCTAACCTGCACAAGTTAAGATGACAGGAGGAAATCAGAACACTCAGAGGAGACCCATACAGACACGGGGTGAATGCACGGACTCCACACAGCCAGTCGCTCAAGGCTGGAATCAAAGCTGTGTCCCTGGCCCTGTGAGGCAACAGTGCTCACCTCTGAGCCATCATACTGCCCAGATGTTAAGAGTTTGGTCTGGGGAAGCTAAGAGTGTTTTTGGAGTCACTAGAAGGATTAATGCAATTTCCAGAGAGAAGAGTTTAAAATTTAGTATTTACATTATTCCTGCTTTCACTTATAGTTTTCCAGTGCTCTAGTTTCTGATTTTTATTTTTAATCTAAGTTGGCAGATATTTTGTAGAGCTCCCATACTCTATCCTAGACTACCACAAACCTAAACCTTCCTTGTAGTCCTCCCAGAATACAAATTTAGATTCTCTATGTTCTAAAGCTTCATCCATGTTGTTCTAATCTTTTTCAACCTGATCCCTATTGCCTAGCGGCTGAGGCTTGAGCATGAGCTAGAAACAAAGGATAACTTCAACACGAATTTGCTTGTTGCAAGTCTGCTACTGTTTGTACATACTTGATGAAAGTAAAATCAAACAGCATGTATGATGGGTGGCCACTGCGTAAATGCAAATGTTCCATCCACCCATCCAAAGTAAAATTAATCTTTTGCTGATGTTGAGCAAAAGCAGTATTGCTTTCAGCCCATCAAACCTGTTTCTTATTCGGTGTGATGGTGACCAAAGTGTATCTTAGTTGCTCTTACCTACTTTGCAATCCATAACCCTACAGAAGGAAAAAATCCATGAACGTTCATCTTATATTTTTCAATTAACCTGAATTAATTATCCAAATAAGACAAGGCAATTTTTCTTTCAAACAGGTAAAAAAAAGGTGAGAGTGAGAAAGAATTGGATTCACACAAATAAAATATTATAAATCTGTGAAAACTTTACAGAGGAAATCAGAAAGAGTGGAATAAAACAGACTTAATGAATGAGACAGAGAGAAAAATAATGGCAGACATTTTTTTAATGGTTTGAGGGCAGCACCACAAGAAATCAATTTAAAAAGAAATGCAGGTTAGGGTAAACAAAACTGTAACTGAATCACAATGCTCAGATAACTTTGATGTAATTCTGCCTCTTAATTCTTAACAATATTGTAACGCTTCTAAATGAAATCTCTACTTATAAATTTGTAAATATGCTTAGCATCTTGATATATGAAAATGAACTCACGCAATTTACAATTTTGCTGCAATGCAAATCAGAATCCAGCAATAGGAAGTGTTATTATTTTATTCTGATTAATGTTTCCTGGGTGCTGCATTCATGGTAGCATACATGTTAACCAATTGCAAATTCTTATCCAAGTTTTTGCCAGTTTGGTTTTTAAGCTGTTTTAGAACTGTATTTTATTAATGGGGCCTTTAAAAAGATACACAAAAATGCTTATTTTGTTTTTATTTCCAGTAAAAATAGTCAGACAAAAAATAATTCTACTACCAGGAGGAAATTTGAGTCTTCATTGCTGGAGATAGCTTAAGTAGAATCCCTTTGATAGCTTTTTTTCCCCCTTTTTTTCACTTTTTCTAAATGCCAAGGGTTGTGTGTCAAATATATGCAACAATTATTCCTGTACGCTACACTGGTACTGATTGAAATGCTATTCTTCTGACATTAGCAGTTAAATCAAGAGATGTTTTCCAAAATATTTGAGATCATTTTAGTAATAGTGCCTATTGTTATCCTGAGGATATTATTTGGCAAATGCATCATGGGCATTTGAACCAGTATTGGCTGTATCCCAATTTGCTGCTTTGTTCCCCTGGGACCAATGTTTCTGCATAGTTATATGTCAGCTGAGTCACAGAAGATCAGGTATTTATAGAAAACATATGCAAAAGGTTGATGGCTTGTCCAATCATTAGCACCAGACACTGACAGCTAAATACAAATTGAGAGCAGCAAGTTTCACTTTCTAGCAAATTTACTCTGTGAAGACTTCATTTTCCCATTTCATTTGAATATTGTTCAGAGCTGCTCAGAATGTACAACTATATATCTGGCATATTTTTTATTCTTGAAAGCTCATTATTTTACTGCAAGGTTAGTGAACCTAGACCACGAGGTACAGATTATCCAGCAAAGTATTAATCAAAATATACAAGGAAAATGAGATCACTGTGTGCTGCCAAACAGGCACCAGCTTTTAGTATGGAACAAAATACATTTCCTGCTTCTTATTAGAAGATATTATGGGTAATTTATCTGCAAATCACAGTTTTAACGCCATTAACTATCAAATAATTTAATGTACTCTCCAACAAAATAGCATTCAGACATCTTTTCAGCTTTTTCTAATGAATTAATTTGCTGAAAAGATTTGTTGCAATTGTATACCTATAGTTACAAATACCATGTCACTGATTTTCTTAATGTTTAGAAGCAATACATATTAATAAATAATCTTTTTAGTCTTTGAATAATGGTATTCATTTGTTTCTCTTTTTAGAGTTATTGATGAAGAAATCTGCACTCTGTATGTGTTGATGCAAATCTTTATTATGTCCATGATAGAAATTTTATAAAGTTCAGTTATTACCATCTGAATTATTTGCTGAAATGATTCAAGCAACAACAGGAAATTCAGCACAGTATTCACAAAACAATCTCCTGTTAACAAGCTCATTTGATTATAGTCACCCAGTAATCTAAATGCTAATAAGAATCCTGTTACTATTGTATTTACCAAAAGTCACAAATCTTATGTCAATAATGTTTTACCTAAATGAAATGCATACGAATCAGTATATTTCCTTCCACCGCCATTTAAAAGGAATAAATGTAATCAAGTAAGTCTGTGGATTATGATGAATATGATACAAACTTTGTAGCTGTTAAGTGTTATAGGAAAATCAATGAAATCTTTCTTACCTCAGTTCAAGATACGAAGAAGTGTTCTCAGAATGTCATTGATAGCGCATTCTATAATAAATAGTATATTCAGTAGCCCACAAATGCTGGTTTGTCTCTTTTCTTTGTTCTACATTAGCAATCAGGAAGAATTTTTCCCTTTATTAAATTTATTTAAAGGCTATGCTTAAAGGTTTAGATAGCTATCTGAAATCTGCCACTTTTGGAGCAGCTGAATTACTTTATGGGGAGTAATATTGAATGTTAGAAGATGGGATTGGAATTGTTCTCTAATTAAAGCATTTATTTATTGATCATTTGCTGTAAGAAGATTGATCATGTTTGGAAAGCAGTATCCCTTACTTTCAGTTACCATAGGATACTTAGGTACTGAGATTCTTAGACAAACTAGCTTTGGTTTAATACTAGAATAAAAATAAGGAAGGTATGATGGGAAAGGATATATTTATATAATTTACTTTATATTGTAAACCCCGATAATCAATTGAAGATTATTAGTAGTCAACACCAGTTTGTTGTTTTGTGGTTAAACACTGATATAATTGCTTGCCAAGAATATATACAGTATTGCCTTCAATGTAAAAACATAGTTCAAAATAGACTAATGTACAATTGACAAAAACTAAGTAAACAGGTACAGCAAGTAATAAGAAAGGTAAATGGAACATTTGCATTCATTGCAAATAAAATCAAGCATTAAAGTAGGGAAATGTTTTTGCAGCTATATGGGGCCTCAGGTGGACTGCAACTGGTGTACTGTGTAAAGTTTTGGCATTCTTAGTTAAGAATAAAACATAATTGCATTGGAAGGAAATTGGAGAAGATCAACAAATCTTCTAACTGATTCCTGGAATGAAACAATTGTCTTATGAGGGAACGTTGAGCAGGATAGGCCTTCACTTATTGCAGTTTCAAAGAATGAAGATGAGTTTATTGAAACATAGATACCCAGATATTCATACTAACATGCAATTATGGCTAGGTACAGACAATTCAGAGTTAGAGACTGCTCCACCATTCAATACAGTCATAGCTAACCATTAAATCTGGTTCCTTGCTCCTTCTTTTCCCCCAATCTCTTTCATCCCTTTTGCATTAAGAATTTATCTAACTCCTTATAAAATATTAAGACCATAAGACATAGGAGTGGAAGTAAGGCCATTCGGCCCATCGAGTCCACTCAGCCATTCAATCATGGCTGATGGGCATTTCAACTCACTTACCCGCATTCTCCCCATAGCCCTTAATTCCTTGTGACATCAAGAATTTATCAATCTCTGCCTTGAAGACATTTAGTGTCCCGGCCTCCATGGCACTCTACGGCAATGAATTCCACAGGCCCACCACTCTTTTGCTGAAGAAATGTCTCCGCACTTCTGTTCTGAATTTACCCCCTCTAATTCTAAGGCTGTGTCCACGGGTCCTAGTCTTCTCACCTAACGGAAACAACTTCCTAGCGTCCACTCTTTCCAAGCCATGTATTATCTTGTAAGTTTCTCTTAGATCTCCCCTTAATCTTCTAAACTCCAATGAATACAATCCTAGAATCCTCAGCCATTCCTCGTATGTTAGACCTACATTCCAGGGATCATCCATGTGAATCTCTGCTGGACACGCTCCAGTGCCAGCATGTCCTTCCTGAGGTGTGGGGACCAAAACTGGACACAGTACTCCTAATGGGGCCTAACCAGAGCTTTATAAAGTCTCAGTAGCACAACGATGCTTTTATATTCCAACCCTCTTGAGATAAATGACAACATTGCATTCGCTTTCTTAATCACAGACTCAACCTGCATGTTTACATTTAGAGAATCCTTGACTAGCATTCCCAGATGCCTTTGTACTTTGGCTTTACGAATTTTCTCACCATTTAGAAAGTAGTCCATGCTTGTATTCTTTTTTCCAAAGTGCAAGACCTCGCTTTTGCTCACATTGAATTCCATCAGCCATTTCCTGGACCACTTTCCCAAAGTGTCTAGATCCTTCTGCAGCCTCCCCACTTCCTCAGTACCACCTGCCTGTCCACCTAACTTCGTATCATCGGCAAACTTCGCTAGAATACCCCCAGTCCCTTCATCCAGATCATTAATATATAACGTGAACAGGTGAGGCCCCAACACTGAGCCCTGCGGGACACTTCTTGTTACCGGCTGCCATTCCGAAAAAGAACCCTTTATCCCAACTCTCTGCCTTCTGTCAGACAGCCAATCCTCAATCCATACCAGTAGCTCACCTCGAACACCATGGGTCCTCAACTTGCTCAGCAGCCTCCCGTGTGGCACCTTATCAAAGGCCTTTTGGAAGTCTAGATAGACCACATCCACTGGGTTTCCCTGGTCTAACCTACTTGTCACCTCTTCAAAGAATTCCAACAGGTTTGTCAGGCATGACCTCCCCTTACTAAATCCATGTTGACTTGTTCTAATCAGACTCTGCTCTTCCAAGAATTTAGAAACCTCATCCTTAATGATGGATTCTAGAATTTTACCAACAACCGAGGTGAGGCTAATTGGCCTATAATTTTTCATCTTTTGTCTTGATAGATATTCAATGTTTCCACCTCAACCACTTTCTCTTCCAAAGAATTCCATAGGCTCACTATGCTTTAGGTGAAGAAATTTCTCCCCAGTTAAGTCCTAAATGGCCAGATTCATTCAATTGCCAGACAGAACTTGGATCAATGTAGACTGTTTCTTGGAGCAATATGTAGTGGAACCAACCAGGGAGCAGACTACTCTGGATTTGAAATGAGAAGCAATTAATTGATGACATCGTAGTTTAGGATCCTCGAGGCTGTAGTGACCATAGTGTGATTGAATTTAGTTTGGAGATGAGAAAGAGCAATCCCATACTTGTGTTCTGGAATTAAACAAAGGAAATTACATGGGCATGAGGACAGGTTTGGCACGAGTAGGTTGGGCAGGAAGGCTAAATGGTAAGAAAGCAGGTGAGTAGTGTCGATTGTTAAAGGTGCTAGTCAGTTCCTCACAACTAAAATATATCCCAGTGAGGGAGAAAGATGGTCAGGAGAGTAAGAAACATCCCTGGTTAAACAAGGATATCAAGGACAATATAAAGTTAAAAACTAAGGTAAATTTTATTGAAAAGATCAGTAGCAGACTGGAAGCTTGGGAAACTTTCAAACATTAACAAATGGATACTAAAAAATTAATAAAAAGAGCTAAGATAAGTTATAAAAGAAAACTGTACAAAATATCGAAAAGGATTGCAAGGGCTTCTATAGGCATATAAGTGGAAGAAAGTTAAGGTGAATGTTAGTCCCTTGCAAGATGAAACCAGAGAGTTAATAGTGGGGAACACTGAAATGGCAGAGATGGTGAATCAACACTTCATGGTGGAGGACAATAGTTTCATTCCTTTGGAATGGACAAGTCACAGGCTTTGGAAATGGTAGAACATTGATGGGGAAAAGGTACTCAGCAGACTATTAGGTTTGAGGGCAGACAAGTCCCCAGGCTTGATGGCCTATGTCCTAGGTATTAAAGGAAGTAACAGCGGAAATAGTGGATCCATTGGTTACAATGTTCCAAAGTTCCCCGGACATTGGAAAACTTCCAGTGTATTGGAAAATAGCTAATGTAACACCCATATTCAAAAAGGGAGGGAGGCAATACGTGGGAAATTACAGATTAGACCCAACATCTGTTGTTGGGAAAGTGTTAGAATCGATTAACAAGGAAGAAATATCAGGACATTTGGAAAATCAGAATGCTGTCTATCAGAGTCAGCATTGTTTTATGAAGAGCAAATCACGTTTGACTAATTTTCTAAAGTTCTTTGAAGATGGAAGACATTTGATAAAGTGCTGCGCAAAAGGATAATTCAGAACGTTGGACCATTGGGATTAGGGGTAATTTATTAGTTTGGACAGGCAACTGGCTAATGGACAGAAGATAGAGTGGGGATAATTTTTTTTCTGGATAGCAAGAAGTAACTAGTGGGATGCTACAGGGCGTGGTCCTTGGGCCCCAACTATTTACAATCTACATGAACAATGCAGGGATAGAAGGCTCCATAGCCTAATTTGTGGATGATACAAATATAGGTGGGATGGTAAATTGCATTGAGGAAATAAGAACCTTTCAAATGGAGAATGGGCCAAAATATGACAGATGGAGTTTGACATGGATAAATGTAAGGCCATGCATTTTGGTCAGAAAAATGGAAAGGTGACATATTATCTAAATGGGGAGAGACTTTGGGGCGCTATGGTACAAAGGGATCTGGGTGTCCTCATTCATGAGTCACAGAAAATTATCATGTAGGTACAGCAAATAATAAAGAAAGTGAATTGAATGTTGGCTTTTATAGTTAAAGGAATAGAATATAAAGGTAAAGAAGTATTATTGCAACTATACAAGCCATTGGTGAGATGGCACCTGAAGTATTGTGCACAGATTTGGTCTCCTTATTTGAGGAAAGATGTAGTGGCATTGGAGGCAGTTTCAGCAGAGGTTCACTAGATTGATCCCAGAGATGAGGGGTTTGTTGTATGAAGCAAGATTGAACAGTTTAGGCAAGAGGTGGGGAACCTTTTCATGTTAGAAGGTCACATTATGTTAGTTGTAATCTAATAAGGCCGCATCCAGGAAACTTCAATTACATATTCTTCAAAATTTAATTTTTTAAAAATTGTGGCGGCCAGTTTGTGAGGATTATTTCATTGAATTTTCTTTTACTCTCTGGTATTTTAAATACATTCATTTTAAGATTAACATAAAAATAATAAAGGAGGAAAAAAAATTAATAAAAAATAAAAGATTTGTTCTACAAAATTTGGATTCATTCAAAAGGCCACACACAAACACCTGTAAGGCTGCAGGTTCCCCACCCCTGGTTTAGGCCTATACTCTCTGGAATTTAGAAGAATGACAGGAGATCAAATTGAGGTATTCAAGATGATAAAAGGTGTGGATAACATAGATGTGGAGTGAATGCTGCCTCTTATGGGGCATTCTAGGATGGGAGGTCATAGTCTTAGGATAAGATGTAGCAAATTCTAAACAGCATTGAGGAGAAATTACCTTTCCCAAAGGGTTATGAATCTGTAGAATTCATTACCCCAAAGTGCAGTGGATGCTAGGACAGTGAGTAAATTTAAGGAGGAGTTAGACAGATCTTTAATTGTTTATGGGGAGAAGGCAGGCAAATGGGAGTGAGGGGCATATCATCAATGAACAAATGGCGGAGCAGACTTGATGGGCCTAAGGGCCCAATTCTGCTCCTATACCTTATGAATGTGTGAACTTATAAACTTAACACTGGCGATACACAATGGGATCATACAGAATTATGGAAACAGTAGACTCCATGAGAATTGTTCTAGAAATTGAAGATTTAGATAGACAATTCCCCTGGAACTCTCAGAAAGAGTCCATTAAAGGCCAAGAAATTGCAGAGTTCTGCTTCGATGAAGTTAATGATCTGTCAGGATAATGTAGTCGATTTTAAAAATCTAGACCGAGTCCTGGGGAACTATTAAGCTGACAGTAAGACGCAGGAGCAAAAGTAGACTTTTCAGTCAATTAATTGCACTGATTTGATCATCTTCAAATTCACTTCCCTGCCTAATTCTCATAACCTTTGACCAGCTGACTTACCACACTCACACAGACCCCAACTGTACCACCCATGATCTGACACAGTCCATGGACCCCTGACAAGCTCACAACCCTCCCTAACCACTTCAATGACAGACATTTCCTCATCTAAACATAGTTCCATTCTTTGTTGACTTTAACGCCTGATCAGCATTTCATAGCCACTTCCTGCTGGCCCACATCCCCCACAACCAACCCTTGCACTATCTACATTGCCAATTTCCAGCATGCTGGCCCCTTTACTTGCACTGGCATCCTAACTCCTTAACTAACCGCTATTCTAATGCCAAAGTTATTTTACACATTTACCCTTTCGCTGAAACGGTCAATATGGCTGGCTGTGCTGATAGACATTTATATTGCAGAAATGGCAATTGTCTGCTGCTAAAGGGGTTTGACTTACCCTGAGTATCCTACTATAGGAGAGAACTTGTTAATTTCAGAATGCTTTGTATTTCTGAATGTGTAGGATTTAAATTCCTGGCTGCAAATGCAGAGCTGCGAACTAATGGAGAAAAATGAGAATGATATGGCAATCCAACCATAACTGCCACTCCTCAGAACATCAAGACCAGAAGATCATGATTAAATTTGACTGGGTAAATGTTGAGAGAATGTTTTTCCTTGGAGAGAACTCTAACATTAGGGGACACTGCTTATACATAACATGCCTCCCATTTGTGTCAGAGATGAGGTGAATTGTTTTCTCTCAGAAGATTGATAATCTATGGAATTTTCTTTCCCATTGAACAGTGAATGCTTGGTCTTTGAGTATATTGAGAGTAGAAATGGATAAAAGAGTCAAGGGTTATGGGGATAACAAGGGAGTTGAAGTCACAATTAGATTAGTCATAATCTTATTGAAGTACAGAATAGCACTGAATAGAAGAGAACAGAATAGAACAGAATAGGATAGAATAGAATAGCCTTTATTGTCACATAAACTCAATGCTACTTTATTTTCAACATTTTAGATAATATAGAAATAAAATGTCCAGCATTGCAGAACAAAGGTTCGGTACAGCAGGCCACACTGGCACTTAGCTTCCAGTCGTCCCAAGGCCCTGGCTCCACCCTGTGCTGGTGACATGCCACGCTGGGAGGCCGCAACAGAAGGAGGACATTGCAGGAGGCCAGAAGATCGCCATGCCATGCCAGGAAGCCCCTGTGGAAGGCCAATATGCCAGGACATTAGTCACCACCGGAGGCCAGGAATTGTCATTTGCCTGAGTTTGTGATTCGTGCTCGCTGGAGGCCGGGAATCATTACCGAAGACCACATGTTGAAGAGAAATAAAGGGAAAATGGAGAAGAAGAAACAAAAAGCACTAGGAGGAAGAAAAAAAACGAAAAGGAGAAGAAGAATGGGAGGAGTAGACAAGCTCTGGCTGGAGCGTCCTATTCCGCCGCCATCTTGCAACACTTAGAGTAGGTTCAATGGGCCAAGCAATCTCCTCTGCTCTAGTCTCCTCTTGTGTTATGCTGATGTGATTGATAAGTCAAAAGATATATAAGTACATGTTATGTAAGAACTAGTGAATACCAAGGAGTGAGGCCAAGCTGTGACATAATACTTAAGTTCAAAGTTTATTAGCTTTTTGAATCTAAGCTTTGGTTTGTAACAAAACCTTTAAATAGAATCCGGCCTTGTAATACATATATGATTTGACATTATATTCCATCATTTGGATGAAAATGAATAAGAACCTGACTTGTTTGCCTTCATACATTTTAATCTTTATGTCTTTCAGCGAAGTGTTTATCATTTACCTTCATTATTTTTGTGAAGCCAAATGCTGAAATCTTTAGTTTTAGTGCAGAAATGCTAAGTATTGAGTTGTGTCCTCAGCTCATTTAAACTAATTCAAATTTCTGTTAAAATAACATGCAAATATGTTAAAATGTTTGGTATGATAATATTGCCTACAGTAATTTCTTGGTGGATGTTGCCATACTAAGAGCATTTTGCTCAGAGTATTGTTAATAACATCAAATGAAACATGTAAGAGAATCAAACATGGCTATAAATGTGAGTGTATCAGTGTAGCTGAGCAAAATAAATGTTTGCTATTTATGTTAACAATTCTTTTTAAATTTTGACAATCCCCAATAATTTCTATTATATTTTATATAAAGTATCGAGTCTTCATTTTATGTAATGCAGGACTGTGATAGTAATAGGAGCAGCTATGGAATAAAGATTAAATTAATGTGCACGTGACTGTCTGTATTGGTAGTCTGATTATGTGTAAATCAAACAATTCCTTCATGGAAGTCCCATGCATAAGAAATTATAGAATTATAAAGTATGGAATTACAATGTGAACAACTGCAAATGAGATGCTAGTGCAGCTTATTTATGAATATATTTTGCACAAAACTTTTAACTGTAGAACTAAATTGAATTGCCCAAGGGACGCAGCTGCTAAGGGTTAAATATCCTTTCTGTCCACTATGTTACAGTTGTTTGCAAGACCGTGAATATGGAAATAAGTATATTATTGAGAAAGAAATGTTATGTATAAGTAGTAGAAAGTATCAGCCTTTAATAGAAAGATATAAATGCACTGCAATGCAGGCACGCTCTTCAATCTGTTTCTTCAAGTGTTCAAGTGCCTCGAAGACCATTTCAGCAGGGTGTGATATTTTACTCTCAAAATCCACATTGAAATGTAAATTACTGTAGATGCTATGGTGCAGTCTGTCAAGAATCTGAAATAAGTTTAACCAACGCTTAGGCTGTAACCTAATGAGAATGAGATTTTTTTTTCTCTCTGCAGAGCTAACTTGTCAAACAACATAGCACATTTTGTGGCTGTGCATATTCTAAGTACTTGGGCATTTTTGTTTATTGGATAATGACAAGAAATGAGAAATCAAGGTACAAAAAATTAGGCCAACTACATAGCTGGCTGGCCTGATGTTTCATTCCCAATACAGTAGTCAAGTTGATGGATAGCTCACCAAAGTTTCCAGTGATCACTAATGCATATAATGCACTGTAAAATATCCAAGAAGGGAAAAAAAATCTTCTGATCCACTCTTATTCCCGAAACATCAATTCTCCTGCTCCTCAGATGCTGCCTGACCTGCTGTGCTTTTGCAGCACCACACTCTTTGACTCTGATCTCCAGCACCTACTGTCCTCACTTTCTCCTCGCACAAGTTCTGTCAATCCTGGTCCTTGGTTGACCTTAGTGAGGCCTGTTTTTCTAAAATCTCTGCCTGTCCCATTTATTCTCTTACTCCTTTTCCCCAAGACTCAGGAGATGAAGTTTCAACCTGATGGGATCATCAAAGGATATTCCAGTTTGAGATGACTCACATGCAAATTCAGCTCTAAGACATCATAGATGCTGAATCAGCCAAGTGAATTGATGTGTTAGATGATGAAGTCTTAGAATAAAGCTCTCCTTTATTTGGAAATAAAATTCAATGTTTTTTCACCACTTCCAGCGATTTTCTTTTGTCAATATGTCTAGCTGCCAGTTCTCTGTAGTCTTCAACCAGCTAATAGTCGGTCAAGGAGAATACCGTCTCTATTTTATTTCCATACATTTGCTCTAAGGAAATATTGACAAGGGATATATCTGTTGGACATTAACCTAAGTGACTCTAGGGGAAATACTGAAAAAAAAGATGTACCAGCACAGCCATCCACCACTCCAATTAGTGGAAATAACATTTTACAAGCAAACAAAATCTATCAAGGCACCTTACTGGTTGTTACTTGCATTGCAGAATGCCCTTGAGGTGTGCTGCTGCAGTTTCTATTAGCCAGATTAGTGTATCCTCCTTATGTAAGTGACTCTGGGTTTGTAAATATGGCCTAGTTTGTAAAGGTTGGTAAAGTCATACACTGCTGGATTTAAAATCCAATTAGATGAGCAAAGACAAACAGAGATCTAATTGCTTAATTTGTTGTAGGACGTTTTCCATTAAATACCATGTATTGCATTTTATCCACACATTTAAAATTTCTCCCCAGAAATGAACTTTGACATGCATCAATATATAAACTCAGCAATCTTCTCATTTGGGCTGTTTGGCTTGGTAAATAATATTTCATGACAAACGAACAAATTTGAACATTATTACCATCAAGTATCTATTGCATCAATGGAGTTGCCAAAGTTTACAATCCAATTTGCCCAGGTAAGTTCACAATGCTATTAGGGAAGGATTTCCAAGATTCTGAGGTAATGACAGTGAAAGAACTGATATGTTTCCAAGTCAGGATGGGGAATGACTTAGAGGGAAACATACAGGTGATTGCGTATCTGGTGCTCTTGTCCTCCTAGATGGTAGTGTTCAGAGATTTGGATTGTATACATTACTGCTACTAATTGTCAGTGGTGAAGTGAGTCAATAAAGATGGATAGGGTGCCAATCATTGGCACTATCTAGAAAAAATAGCTGACAAGTTTTCTCAGTGTTGATGAAGCTGAACTCATCCATGCAAGCGGGGAATAGTTCATCTAATCCTGACTCCTGCTATATAGCCATTAGACAGACTTTGAGAGTCAGCAGCTGAGTTACTTGCTGGAGGATTCCTAACTTCTGATCTACTCTTCTAGCTATCACATCTATTATGGCCATTCCTGTTCAGTTTCTGATCAATGATACCCCTCAGGAGGTTAATAGTTGAGGATTCCATGATGGTAATACCATTGAATGTTGAAGGGGTGATGGTTAGATTCTTTCTTATTGGAAATGATCATTGCCTGGTAAGTGTGTTAAACCAGTGGACAAGAAGGTCGTGGGGGGAGGGGGGGGGGAGAGCAGGGAGTGCAGTGGTAGTTTGGCATACCAATCCAGGTGCCAACTCATGGACATTTCCTACTTCCGTCCCCTTGACCATAACCTCACCAAGCCATCATCTCCCAGACCATCCACAGCCTTATCACCTCAAGGGATCACCCATCCACAGCCTCCAACCTCATGGTCCTGAAACCTGCACTGCCCAATTCTACCTCTTACCCAAAATCCACAAACCTGACTGCCCTGTCAACCTATCAACTTCGCCTGCTCCTGCCCCACCTAACTTATCTCCTCATACATCGATGCCGTCCTGTTCCCCTTGGTCCAGGAACTCCTCACGTACATTTGGGACACCACTCAAGCCCTCCACCTCCTCCATAACTTTCATTTCCTGGCCCCCAAAGCCTCATCATGAGGCTTTCTTCCTCCAGTCTTCAGGTGGCTTGGATTTGGTAGTGGAGGAGGCCCAGAACTTGCATGCCCTTGGCAGAGTGGGAGCAGGGGAGTTGAAGTGGCTGGCTATGGGGTATTGAGGTTGTTTGGTGTGTGTGTCCCAGAGATATTCTCTGAACCACTCCCTCTACATGTCCATCTGCCATGGTGAAGACCTCAAAGCCTCTGTTTCTTTCTCTCCTGTCAACCCAACCAGTACCGCTCCACTGACAGACTGATTCGAATGGCAGAACTGGTCCTCACCTTCAACAACTTCTCCTTCAAATCACCCCACTTCCTTCAGACCAAAGGGCATCCACATGGGCCCCAGTAATGCTGGCCTTTTTGTAGGATACGTGGAATATTCCATCTTCTGCAGTTACACTGGTATTTTCCCCCACCTTTTCCTCTGCTACATTCATCACTGCATCGGCACCACCTCATGCTCCCATGAAGAGGTTGAACAGTTTATCAACTCCACTAACACCTTTCACACTGAGCTTAAGTTCACCTAGATTATTTCAGATAGCTCCCCCCCCCCCACTCCCCACCTACCTGGACCTCTCAGTCTCCATCTCCAGTGATCGAGTCAACACGGACATTTATTTCAAAACTCATTGACTCCCACAGATACCTGTAGTTCATCTCTTCCAACAACCTCCCCTCCCCCCAGCCCCACCCCCAACCGCCCTGTAAAAATGCAATCCCTTACTTCAAATTCCTCTGCCTCTGCTGCATCTCCTCCCAGGAGGAGCAATTCCACTCCATGACATCCCAGATGGTCTCCTATTTCAAGGACTGCAATTACCCCTCCCATGCGATCATCAATGTCCTCCAGCGCATCTCCTCTACTTCCCGCATCTCTGCCCTTGAATGCCACCCCTCCTAATACAACAGGGATCGAAACTTCCGGTCCTCACCTTCCACCCCACTAATCTCTGGATACAGTGCACTAGCCTCTGCCAATTTCACTACCTACAATCAGACTCCATCTACCAGAGTTATATTTCTGTCCCCACTTCTGTCTGCATTCTACAGAGACTATACCCTCAGTCAATCCCTTGCTCGGTCGATGCCCCTACCAACCCACCCTCCACTCCCAGCACCTTCTATTGCCACCGCAAGAGGTGTAAAACCTGTGTCTATACCTCCCCCCAAGGCCCCAAAGGTTCTTTTCACATCTGGCAGAGATTTTCTGCACATCCAACCAGCTCATCTACTGGAAGTGTTGCTCTTGAAGTGGTTTCCTCTTCATAAGGGAGTCAGAATGCCAACTCGCAGAGTTCTTCAGGGAACATTTCTGGGACACATGCATCAAATAACCCCCAATGCCCCATGGCCCACCACTTTAATTCCCTCTCCCACTCTGCCAAGGACATGCAAGTCCTGGGCCTCCTTCACCATCAAGTCCAAGCCACCCAACAAGTGGAGGAAGAACACTTCATCTTCTGCCTTGAGACCCTTCAACCACACATTTACATCAACTTCACCAGTTTCCAATCTCTTCTCCCTCCAACTCATCCCAGATCCAACCCTCCAACTCAGCACCACCCTCTTGAACTGTCCTACCTGTCAATCTTCCTTCCCACCTATCCACTCCACTCTCCTCACCATCCTATCACCATCACCCCCCACATGCATCTACCTATCACCTTCCCAGCTACCTTCCTCTCACCCTCCTATTTATCTCTCAGCCTCTTCTCCACCCACATTCCTGATGAAGAGCTTATGGCTGAAACATCAATTCTCTTGCTCCTCAGATGTTGCCTGACCTGCTGTGTTTTTCCAGTGCCACACGTTTTGACTCTGATCTTCAGCATTTGCAGTCCTCACTTTCTTCAAGTGCATAAAAAATGTTTCTTGTCATTTGATGGCTGGAAGGACTATCTTTTTATTTGATATTTTTTGTAAAATCATGGAATTAAATAAGAAAAACTGGTCTACAAATGTGTTTGAGAGGGTGGTTGCAAGGTTTGGAACTAAATAACTGGGCACCAGTGCTGTGTAAACAACTATTTGACCAAGCAGTAATGAAGTTAATTTGCAAACAATTTGGAGCTGAGAAGTTCTAGCTCAGCTGCAGCTAGGTGGTAACAAGAAGTTGTTTGATCTATGAGTTCGTAATGAATTATTTAGGATAAGGGTTTTAGCTTTATGGTGACTGTGATTGGCTTTCAGGTAAATGAACAGGTCCAGTGAACAGTCTCTACCAGCTCAGGAGCAGTCCCTCTGTTTTCTGCAGTCAAAACTAGATTTGAACCTGAAGAAAACCAATTTAACTTTGCTATTACAGCTATAACGTGTGACTTTTAACTGATAAGTTGGAAACATTTTAGAAATGTATATGTTATCTTGTATCTGTTATCAACCAGTGAAAGAAACTGAGGAAGATGACTAAAGCAAGGTGCTGGGCAGCAGACAAGTAACAAATACCCAATCTGGGAACCAAGACTACTGAACTGCTTTTCCCATTTTTACCACTCTGTCTATAACATGTGTGTGTAACGGAGAGTTTATAATGGGATGGGAGTTTTAATTGGCATTACTTTGTATCTGTTTACTTGTAGCTAGAGTTGAATTACTTACAATAAATAGTGATTCTTGTTCAGGACAGAAACCTGGTCCATATGTTTGATCAACCTGGATCTGAAGGTCAGGTAAATTGGGATACTTTGCTCACTTTACACAATATTTAACTTTTGTGACCACTCTGGGAATAGTGGGAGCTGATTACCTGTGTGCCACTTGTTCCCACCCCCCACCCCCCCCCCCCCCCCCCCCCCCCCCCAACTCCTCACTGAGTCACAACACAGCCTGAACTTGTATAATATCAGATCTGGATATATTTGGATACAAACTGCTTCAGTATCTGAGGAGGTGCTAAACATTGGTGCAAACCTCACCTCTAACCTTATGGTGGAGGGAAATTCTTTGATGAAGCAGATGAAGGTAGTTAGGCCTAGGTGACTGTCTTGAGGAACTCTGGCAGAGATATCCTAGAGCTGAGATGACTGACCTCCAACAACCACAATCATATTTCTCAGTGCCAGGTACAATTCTAACCAGCAGAGCTTTCCCCCTGATTCCCAGAGATTCTAGTTTTTATGAGGGTTCCTTGTTCAAGTGTAACCTTGGTGTCATGGGCAGCAACTCTCACCTCTCCTTTGGAATTCAGCTATTTTGTTCATGTGTGAATGAGGACTGTAAGGACATTGGAGATGCACGCTGATGATTGCATAATCTGACCTTGAGCATTATTTATCCTGGGTGGCGGTGTTGGACTGCTCACTCACTCCCTAACTAAAAGCAGCTGACTGACTAAAACCACATCCACCTTTTAGCCCCTGAAGTGGGAGGAAGTTTTGTCCTTCAGAGTTTCTGACAATCTGCTTGGCTAGAAGGTCTTACAGTGCCTGCAGTGCCAGAGTCC
This sequence comes from Hemiscyllium ocellatum, assembly GCF_020745735.1. Taxonomy (NCBI): domain Eukaryota; kingdom Metazoa; phylum Chordata; class Chondrichthyes; order Orectolobiformes; family Hemiscylliidae; genus Hemiscyllium; species Hemiscyllium ocellatum. The sequence goes on from NC_083402.1 coordinate 53,013,185, forward strand.
AGTAGTAGGTTCTTCAGGAAGGTAACCATGGATCCTGGATCATGTTGAAGGTATTGTGTTGGGGTGACCCATTATCTTAGGCAGGTAGATTGTGAGGTCAGTGTTGGGTTTTGCAGTGCAGGCAAGGAGAAAGCTACCAGAATATTATCTTTTAGGGGGCAATCCCAATGTATGAGCAGCATTTCGTGAAGATATCACCCTACTTTCTTCCTGTTGTTTTAGAATAGTGCAATATTGATGTGATGTAATATTAAATATTTATCAGAATGAGTTCTGGGGTAGGAGGGAAGGTAATGGATTGACCAACTAACCTAGTTCATGTGGCTAAGTTTTGTACATTGTTAACTATTTAAACTATTGAAGGATATACATTCACCACCAATACATTATATCATTATCTACAATTTTCATACGTATATTTTGCCCATAGAATCATAATTCTCATTGTGCCACTTTTCTTCAATTTTTGCATCTTTTTGCAATGGCCCTGCCAGCCTCTCTTTGTAAGTGATCCGCTAAGTGAAAAATCTCTTCAAGTGATGAGATGGGGTTACCCTCCAGATAATAGAGGGAATTTTGCTGTGCTCTTAAATCACTTATTTTTAGCCGTAGGTCATTGCCAGCAAATTTGTACTTTGCCTCAATTTCTCTCAGATTCAACCAAGGTCCTTTAGGGAAGAATGACCACAAGCTATTGAAATTTTTCATTGGCACGAAGTAGGCAGTTCTGAAGTTGGCGCCCTAAATCAAAACAAAGGTCTGAGGCATGAGTTGGTTTGATAAATTAGAAGGCAGGACAGAGGACAGGCAATGACTAATATTGAATTAATGCATGCATCGCAATGGTTATACTTTCTGTTCTAATGCAAAGTACAACAAGAAAATGGTCCAGCCATGGCTAGCAAAATAAATTAAAGGTCTTTTAGATCCACTTGTTAGAAAAAGTACCAATCCTGAGGATTGAAAGTGATTGGAATTCAGAAAAGGAGGACTAAGAGATTGATTGAGAGGGAAAAATAGAGTATGAAAGTAAACTTGCAATAAACATAAAAGCAGTCTGTAAGAGCTTCTGTAAGAATTTGAAAACAAAACAATTTGTGAAGACAAATGGAGGTTCCTAAACAGTCTAAAATAGGAGAATCATTAATGGAAAATAAGGAAATGAGAGGGCAACTAAACAACAATTTTATTTCTGTCCTATAGAAGGAGGCATAAATAACTTCACAGGAATGATAAAAACAAAACTTGCTTCCTGTAGAGAAGGTGAAATTGAAGGAAATGAGTACTTTATTTAAAAAGCTGGTGATGTTAGTGTTACTGAAAGCTGATAAATGGTGTGATAATTTACATCCCATGTACCTAAAAAGGAGGCCGTGGAGATATTGCATTTATTTATTGTCATCTTTCAAAATTCTGTAGATTTAGAGATATCCTGGAAGATTGGAGGGTGGAAAATATAACGTGACTGTTTATTAAAGGAGGGCAGAATAGAAAAGTACAAATTGGTTCGCCTAACATCAGCTGCAGGTACTTTTTGCAGTATATGATAACAAATGCAATAACGGGACAGTTAAAATGTTTACAGGATTAGACAAAGTCAATTCAGGAAATTTGATGGATTAATTAAAGGGAAATCATGTTTGACAAACCTGCTGGAGTTTATTTGAGAATGTAACAATTATAACAGATAAGGACAATCCAGTGGATGTGATATATTTAGATTTTCAGGAAGATTTTGATAAAATCTCACAAAAGAGGTTAGTGTGCTAGATTGAAGTATGCAGAATTAAAGGTGATGTACAGACATGGATTGAGAATTGGATAGCAGACAAGAAATGTGTAGGAATAACGTGGAAGGCAATGACTTGTAGGATACCACAGAAATCAGTACTGGGCCCCAGTTATTTAAAATACATATTAACAATTTGGATGAAGAAATCAAATGTAATATATCTATGTTTTCTGACAATGCAAATTCAGTTGGAATTATGAGCAGAATGTAGAGAGTTTCAAGGCAATTTAGACCAGTTGAGTGAATGGGCAACTGCATGGAAGACACAATGTAATGTGGCTAAGGGTGACATTATCTATTTCAGGGGAAATACAGAAAGACATGCTATTATTGAAGAAATGATAGATTAGGAAATTTTGATGTACAAGGGATCAGGGTGTCTTTCTGACCTGGTCACTAAAAGCAAGCATACTGGCACAGCAGGTAATTAAGAAGGCAAAGGTTATGTTGGACTTGATTGCAAGAGAATTTAAGTACAGAAGCAGACATGGCTTTCTGCAGCTGTACAGCTTGTTGAGAGCACACCTGGGGTATTGTGTGGAGTTGTTGTTTCCTTACCTAAGAAATGATATACACTAGAGTGATTCATTGATGTAAAGAGAGATGAGGTTCACAGAGCCTGTGTTCACTGGAGTTCAAAAGAACAAGAGGGGATCTGATTGAAATGTATAGAATTCTGACAATGCTGGGATGCAGGGAAGATCTTCCCTCTCATTGCTGAGAGTCTAGAACGAGGGGATGAGGAAAGTAAATGTACTGTAGCCAAATTTGCGATGATACTAGAATGGTTGGGAATGCAGTGATGAGGATGACATGAGGAGACTGTTGATGGATATAAACATGTTAAATGAATGGGCAAAAACTTGGCAAATGGAATATCATGTGGGAAAATGTGAGGTTATGGCAGGAAGAATAGAGCAACTGAACATTATTTAATTGGAGAATGTTGCAGCACAGAAGGATTTGGATGTCTTCATGCATAAATTCATGCAATAAAGCTAATATTATGGAATATTATGGAATATAGCAGATATTAAGAAATTTTGCCCTTTATTTCAAAGAGAGTGGAGTATAAAAGTGGGGAGGTCATGCTAAAGTTATACAAGGCTTGAGTCAGACCACAGCTGGAATGTTGTGAACAGCTTTGGGTGCCTTATCTAAGGAAATGGCATTAAGGCAGTCCAAGGAAAGTTCACTAGGCTTATGAGGAGAGATTGAGTAGGTTGGGCCAATTCCTATTGGACATTCAATGAATGAGAGGTGACATTATTAAAACATACGAGACTCTTGAGGGGCTTAGACGAAAGTGAGGACTGCTGATGCTGGAGATTAGAGTCAAGATTAGAGTGGTGCTATAAAAGCACAGCAGGTCAGGCAAATTCCAAGGAGCAGGAAAATTGACATTTCAGCGAGGAGCCCTCATCAGGAATCTTGAGGGACCTATCAGGATAGATGGGGAAACATTGTTTCCTCTTGTGCCAAAGAGTATAATCTTAAAATAAAAGACAGATGAGAATGAATTTTTTCTATGTTAATCTCTGGATTTCTTTATTGTAAAGGGCTGTTAATTATATTCAAGGTAAAGATAGCAGATTTTTACAGAAAGGGAAACAAGGGTTATGATTAAAACACAGGGAAATGGATTAAGGATCAATAGATCAGCCATGGTCTCATTGAATGGTGGAGCAGACTCAATCATCTGAATGGCTTCCTTCTGCTCCTATGTCACTGGTCATCTATTGAAAGCTCTTGTCCTCCCTCTGTGGACAGTTTTGCCTCTCTGCCATATGTATTATGTATCCCTGTTACACTGCAGACCAAGAAGGATTACAGCTTTAGTCCCTACCATTCAAAGCAAGTTTGTTGCTGACAGGTCTATAACTCCTCTAACCTCCTTGTCAATACAATACTTCCACTCATGCTGCAGCAGCAAACGAAAGTCAAAAAGCACCTGACCTGACTCTAATGTCATATGGATGTGGAGAATGGGTTTTATTTTTGGTGGAGGTGGGAAAGGGTCAGGATGGTGAAGGGCAGGTCTCTCCTGCAGCAAAAAACATTCATCAATAAGTGTTCAAATAGTGCAAACGAACATATTTGCAAGTTCCAAAATTGTAAGACGTGGACCAAATCAGCAGTAGATGCTGTTTGACATCACACTTTGCTCACTATGCATGGCAACCCCATGCTAGCTTTCTTACATTCACAGGATATTGCATCAGCCGTGCTTAAGGTAGCTTGATGCAGTGCAACCATCATTTTCAAACTCTTGTAGCATTAGCCCTAAAGAGTTAGAGAATGTAACCAAAACATTTTTACATGGAAGATGTATTGGTTACAATGGTGTTAACCAGTTACCTTAAATGGGTTAGCATCTTCATTAAAGGAACAAAGAAGCTGGATAAATCTTCTTACCCATTAATTGGCGATATGAAGGTCAATATTTTCTTTTTCTAAGTTATCCATCTGTTCCTGATAGGTCTTCCCTCCATTTATTTACAGTTCTTCCAATATTTGCAACGTGTTACTTTTAAAATTGCATGTTCAGAGCTATTATTGTTCACACCAGTGGATTTTTGTATTACTATTTAAGAGTAGCTACTTTCTCATTGCATTTTTCATAGAAAGCATTATTGTAATTCTGTTTAAAACACATTCACAGGGCATGATGAAACAGTGGAACAGGAGTGTAGTAGGCAGTTACAAATACAAAGGTAAATTGATGGTTTCAGTTGACAGCAACAAAGGTAAATGATCACATGGGATACCATTAGACTTATTTTAATTGCTGATAGTCTACTTCAATGGCACTAACAAGTGGGCTCAATGTTATACAAAATCCAAGTATAATGCACACAACTATCACTGTGACATTACATGAAATGATAATTTGATGGTTGATATTAAATAGCATACAAGTCTGCTCAGTCATCCTCATGTTGTTTATCAATGTCATTTGAACACTATAATGTACTTCAAAGCATGTAATCTTTGTATGTAACAACCTTTTGCTTTCTCTCTTTTTTATATCAAATTTCTATTATGCTTCTCTTCATCTCCTGAAGTTTTAAACTCCTTACAGGATTATGTTCTTGCTGGTAGGAATCTTACGTCAGTTTCTTACCTGTGACATTTGACAGTAAATGTTTGCAGACTACAGAGGCATTATAACCAGTTCAATGCTCTTATTGTCTAATGATTATACATGCTAGTTCCAATACGGGTCACTGAGTAATAACCAGGAATACCACACTGGCTTCTTTTTTAAAGATAAAGGATGTTGACTGGAGTTGTGGCTATTAATATCATTAAACGGACTTCTGTCATGCCAGCAGGGATGAAGTGTGTGTGTGTGTGTGTGTGTGTGTGTGTGTGTGTGTGTGTGTGTGTGTGTGTGTGTGTGTGTGTGTGTGTGTGTGTGTGTGTGTGTACCTTAATTCCATACAGTTTAAGATGGTATGCAATTTTTACAATTGTTGTTTTGCTATTTTTGTCTTTTTGCTAGTTCCTATGTGATCAGCGTAAGCACCATTTGACAAAAAAATATTTTTGGCAGATATATAATGATGCTGCAAGAGATTACCACAGATTTTGCATAATGCTTTTAAAAACTTTCGGGTTAGAGTTTTACTTTAGCAGGAATTGATAATCTAGTGCAAATCACGCAAAACTACCAGCTTTGAGAGGTCCATTTTTTCTCATATGTCCACTTAAACTCATTAGCATAGTGAGGTATACAAAATTTCCTTTAAATATCTCAAGGAACAGTATATAAGAGTCATAATCAAATGCTGTTTAGTTAATCCAGTTGTGCATGAGTTGTGTGTGCCAATTAAGCTGCCTTTCTTAGAGCGTTCAGTCCATCACCTGTGAGTAACCTGATGCATTAGAGGCTATTATAACCTCTTTCTGAGTAAAGTAAAAGAAGTATCTATTTTCAGAAGTTTCCAATGTGAGTCTTCACCTGTTCAAAAAACGTTATTTTTTTGAGGTCTGCCAGAGAGAGGCTGAACAGGCTGGGGCTGTTTTCCCTGAAGCGTCGGAGGCTGAGGGGTGACCGTAAAGAGGTCTACAAAATTATGAGGGGCATGGATAGGGTAAATAGACTAAGTCTTTTCCCTGGGGTTGGGAAGTCAGAACTAGAGGGTTTAGGATGAGAGGGGAATGATGTAAAAGAGACCTAAGAGGCAACTTTTTCACACAGAGTATAGTACGTGTATGGAATGAGCTGCCAGAAGAAGTGGTGGAGGCTGGTACAATTGCAACATTTAAGAGGCATTTGGATGGGTATATGAATAGGAAGGGTTTGGAAGGATATGGGCCAGGTGCTGACAGGTGGGACTAGATTGGGTTGAGATATCTAGTCAGCATGGACAAGTTGGACCGAAGGGTCTGTTTCCATGCTGTACATCTCTATGACTCTATGACTCTATGAAGGCTTGCAAATAAGTTCATTTAGCAGAGGTTCATAATGGTGTCTACTTCAGTCTAAAGGAATGGCCAGCTCCTCGTTGAAAAATTATTACTTATTTGCACCGAATCTAATTTACATTCCCACTTTTGCAATCTCCCATGCTGATTTGGCTAACCTTTAGCAAATTAGATCGAATAAAACAATGCAGTCCAGTGAATACTTTTAGTGTGTTATCTCTCTATTAAAAACATTCTTTGGCAGGGCAACATTCACATTCATTATGGACAATTAGAATGTTACAAAGTACAAGCTTAATTTGTATTTTTGTAATAATCTACAAAGTGTTGCATAGATTGCAATATTCAAAATGTGCTAAAATATTAATTTCTTTGTTAAATGTTTAGATTTTCAAACAAAGATTAGGTATGAGGTTCAATAATATATTTGATCTAAAATTCATTAAGATACAGAGCAGGCATGTATTAAATACTGGGACTAAAATCCTTAGGATGATACCGTTATTTTATTTTTAGTTGCATCAATCATAACTAAAAGCAATCATAACTAAAAACACCAGAGAAAGTCTGTTTAGCACAGCTCAGAGTTCTGCTTTATTCAGTAAGAGCTGACTACTGGTGGATTAACTTGAGGATCAGGATGAGAATGAGAGTCCTTCATGGTAACCTCAGCCGATGTAGGAATTGAACCCAACACCGTTAGCATTACTCTACATTGCAAACCAGCTTTCCAGCCAACTTAGCTAACTGGCTGAAAAAAAACTCTCTTCATTTCAGTTCTAAAGGATCATCATTTCACTGTGAGGCTGTGCCTGTGGGTCCTAGCCTCTCCTACTAGTGGAAACATCTTCTCCATTCTCATTCTATCTAGGCTTCTCAGTACAGGTAATTCTTCTATTACACAATAGTTGCATTCTTGTGCAACCCCTCATTATAGAAAGATTGCACTTCAGAAATAGCGTTGAAAGTGTTGGTGATGTAATGCATTACAACCAACGCATATTTTAAAAGTTCATGTTTTACAAACAGTTTATCCAATTCATCAATCACATTACAGCAAATTCGCATTAACGAGATGTGCATTATAGCAAAATGACCTATTTTCTGTAAGTTTCAATGAGATTCCCCTGCACCCTTCTAAATTCCATCAAGTATAGACCCAGAGTCTTCAACTGCTCTTGTATTATAGCCCTCTTCAGATGAATGCTAACATTACATTTGCCTTCCTAACTGCCAACTGAACTTGCATGTCAACCTTAAGAGAATCCTGAATTTGGACTCCTAAGTCCCTTTGTGCCTCAGATTTCCGAAGACATTCTCCATTTAGAAAAATTGTCTACACTTCTATTCTGGTTAAAGCACAGCAGGTTAGGCAGCATCCAAGGAATAGGAAATTCGACGTTTCGGGCATAAGCCCTTCATCAGGAATGAGGAGAGTGTGCCAAGCAGGCTAAGATAAAAGGTAGGGAGGAGGGACTTGGGGGAGGGGCGATGGAGATGTGATAGGTGGAAGGAGGTCAAGGTGAGGGTGATAGGCCGGAGTGGGGTGGGGGCGGAGAGGTCAGGAAGAAGATTGCAGGTTAGGAGGGCGGTGCTGAGTTGAGGGAACCGACTGAGACAAGGTGGGGGGAGGGGAAATGAGGAAACTGGAGAAATCTGAGTTCATTCCTTGTGGCTGGAGGGTTCCCAGGTGGAAGATGAGGCGTTCCTCCTTCAGCCGTTGTGTAACAACATACCAACATAAGAACATAACAACACGACGGCTGGAGGAGGAGCGCCTCATCTTCCACCTGGGAACCCTCCAGCCACAAGGAATGAACTCAGATTTCTCCAGTTTCCTCATTTCCCCTCCCCCCACCTTGTCTCAGTCGGTTCCCTCAACTCAGCACCGCCCTCCTAACCTGCAATCTTCTTCCTGACCTCTCCGCCCCCACCCCACTCCGGCCTATCACCCTCACCTTGACCTCCTTCCACCTATCACATCTCCATCGCCCCTCCCCCAAGTCCCTCCTCCCTACCTTTTATCTTAGCCTGCTTGGCACACTCTCCTCATTCCTGATGAAGGGCTTATGCCCGAAACGTCGAATTTCCTATTCCTTGGATGCTGCCTAACCTGCTGTGCTTTAACCAGCAACACATTTTCAGCTGTGATCTCCAGCATCTGCAGACCTCATTATTTACACTTCTATTCTACCTACCAAAATGTATAACCTCACAGTTTTTCACATTGTATTCCATCTGCCACTTCTTTGTCCACTCACCTACCCTGCTCAAGTTTTCCTGCAGCCTCTCCACCTCCTCAGCACTACCTGTCCTTCCACCTATCTGTATAATGCAGAAGCTTCTGAAAATACAATCATGTCATCGTCCTCTGCCATGTTGAGTCTAGTAAAATTGTCTGTCCTTAAAAGAAACAGAATTTAAGCGCAAATGTATCAAAGAGATTGCAATTTTGTTTGGGAATTCTCTTTGTGCCCTCTAGCCATGATTGATTGGACTGAAGGATCTGTTTCTATGCTGTATGAATCTATGCTGTGTGTAAAATATTGACAATTATAGTCCATGAGCCTTGGTGAGCTGAATGAATAGTGGGATTGTTAGATTGAGGGTGGCTCTGTGAGTGTGAGGTTCCAAAAAGAAGATTTATCCTTGTAAAACACACAAGTCCATTAACCTTCTTTCTGCACTCTCTGTGTTGTGTTTGTCACAGTTATAGAATCATAGAGTCATAGTGATGTCCAGAATGGAAACAAAAGTCTTCAGTCCAATGGGTCCATGCTAACCAGATATCTTAAATTAACCTAGTCCCATTTGCCAGCACTTGGCTGAGATCCCTCTAAACTCTTCCTATTCATATACCCATCCAGATGCTTTTTAAATGTTGCAATTGTACCAGCCTCCACCATTTCTTCTTGCAGCTCATTCCATACATGCACTACCCTTTGCATGAAAAAGTTATCTCCTTAGGTCCCTTTTAAATCTTTCTCCTATCACCCTAAACCTATGCCCTCTAGTTCTGGACTCTCCCACCCCAGGAAAAAGATCTTGTCTATTTACCCTATCCATGCCCCTCATGATTTTATAAACCTCTATGAGGTCACCCCTCAGCCTCCGATACTCCAGGGAAACAGTCCCAGCCTAATCAGTCTCTCCCTATGGCTCAAACCCTGCAACCCTGGCAACATCCTTGTAAATCTTTTCTGAGCCCTTTCAAGACACTGTACTGACCCAGGCTGGTGTTTCTCTCCAAGCTTGCTGATTATGGTGGCATGGTCTCCTTTGCCAGGCAACAGGGGGAAGAAAATGCAGCATCCTTTCCATCCCTCAAAAACCAGCACTTCCAGGTCCCTGTGGGACATCTGAGGATCTAACTTGTCTTTCTGCACCATTTCCTTGTCTAATAATACAGGGATACAGAATGAATTGAAGATCCTGACTTGCTGTACCTGAAATGCAGTTCAGCTGGGCTTTAAATATGTTTAAACAAACAAAATAAGTTATGTTTATTTAATTGTGCCCAAATATTACAAAGGGATTTATGGTCAATGAAGGTCTCTTTTGCAGTTTTGCCACTGTTATAATGTAGAAAATGCAGCAACCGATTTGTGCACAGCAAACCGCCACAGGAGGAGCAGTGAGGCAATGATCATTTAAAGAGTTTTTGTTTTGTTGGTTGAGGGATAAATGCCGATTATGGCACTGGAAATATTTACGTGGTCATCTTTGTGTGGTGCCATAGAATATTTTACAGCTACATCAGTATTTTATATCTACTTTCTTGGTTTAATATCTCAACTAAAATTTAGAATCACCAAAAATTCAGCATTCTCTCAGCACTTTGCTGAAATATCAGTCAATATTTTGTGCTTAGATCTCTAGCACAGAGCCGATAAACTGAATGACTTGCTTCTAGACTAGATACCAGCTTTTTAAGGCATACTTCCAAGATTCCTTCACTTTCTTGGATTCAATACTCCCATTTCTTAATGCAGCAAATTTCCAATGGCCATAACTAAGACACTGACCCATTATAAATTGCCCTAATGGAAATTTTAACAGATCTGGAGAAAAGTTGAAACATTGGAGAAAATGGTAATATCTACTTAACTGCTAATAGCAACAAACAGCGAAATGGCTGATGGGGCTGACCGATTAGTATACAACGAATGAAAAGCATTGCATTTTAATTCCTAACTAGATTAACAATTATGATATGAATAGCCTAACTAAATGCTCATTAGCACTTAAAGAACAGAAAATGTAAAAGGATGCTCACCCTCTGTTGCACTGGCACTGTTACACTGAATTATACAATGACCGCTTGGTGTCAAGATTACTCATTCTTACCTCATCTCCACAGTTCAACTCTTTTGTCCATGTTGGAACTAACTCTCTAATCATGTCAGTAGCCAAATGGGTCTGGCAAAATGAGTGTCAGCAAGCAGGTAATTAATTTGCAAGTCCCACGGGTTGGCAATCACTTCCATCAGTTTGCTGAAGCTCAAGTGTAGACTGATATGGTGGTAATAGGCTGGATTGGATTTGTGCTTTTTATGCAGAGGACATTTATGGGTAATTTTCTACATTGTTGGGTAGATGCCAATGCTGTAACTGTACTGAAACATCTTGGCTATGGATGTGGCTAGTTCCTGATAAAGGGTTTATGCCTGAAATGCCGTCTCTCCTACTCTATGGATGCTGCCTGACCTGCTGTGCTTTTCCAGAGCCACCCTTTTTGACTCTGATTCTCCAGCATCTGCAGTTCTCATTTTCTCCATGTGCTTAGTTCTGGAGTCAATTTGTCGTCATTCCCTTGTTGGGATTGAAACGGTGCTGATGACCTTTTTAAAACTGCTGTGTCCATTTTGTGCAGGTAAGTCCACAGTGCTGTTAGTGAGGAATTTGGAACTTCACCGGGATGGCATCTTATTTCTAGTAATATCTATTGCTGTTCATCCCATGATCGCCTGCACCCTTTTTTTTTTAACCAGAATTGATCTCTTAGCTTGAAGTTAATTGAAGAATGGGGGATTTTCCAGACATGAGGTTACGAAGTATGGTTAAATACAATACTGCAGTCACTGATGGGCCAATGCACCTCAAAGATGCCTGGTTTTGAGTTACGTCTTTTAAAATTTGTCCCATGTAGCATATTGATGGTATCACAGAACATCATAGAGATTATCCTCAATAAGAAGTTATTGATATTCAATGCCATTGCCATCACTGAATCCCCCACTATCAACATGCTGGGGTTCCCATTAACCAGAGACTGAACTGGACTAGCCATTAAATTACTCTGGGAATGAGATGCAGGTCAGAAATTAACTCAATTCTGACTTCCCAACATTTGTCCACCATCTGCAAGGCACATATCATATATATGATGGAATACTCCCCACTTGCCTGGATGGATGCAGCATTCAAAAAAGCTTGACACCATCCAGCTCACTTAATTGGCACCACATCCAATCCCTTCATCATTGACACTCAGTAGTAGCAATGTGTACTATCTGCGTAATGCACTATAGAAATTTGTGAAAAGTCCTGAGACGGTGCCTTTCAAATGCATGTCTATTTCCATCTAGAAGGACAAGGACGACAAATATGTGGAAACAACACCATCTGCAAGTTACTGTCCAAGCTGCATGCCTTCCTGACTTGGAAATATATTACAATTCCTTCAGTGTTGCTGGGTGAAAATCCTGGAATTCCCTTCTTAATGGCATTATGAGTGTTTGTAGGACAAATAGATTATAGCAGTTCAAGCAAGCAACTCACCACTACTTTTTTAAGGGCAGCTGGGAATGACTAAGAAATGTTGGCCCCACCAGTGCTATCCACACCCCTTGAGTGATTGAAAAATACTATCTCCACATTAATTGTGTGGTACCGACTCTTACCAGATACATTTGTGACAGGTAGATGCTTCCCTCTTTTAGTTCCCTTACAATCTGCTGTAGATCCAGCAGTTATGTCCTTTCGGTCTCAACCACCTCATTCAGCAGCTGAGAGTGATCACAACAGAATTCTGGGAGACATCTCAACAGTCATCACAACTGTACAGGAGACCTTCACACGACACCCTCCTTGACACAGCAAAGAAAGACAGTGAATCAAAGAGTGGCTAAGGGTCATGATAGTGGAATTCTAAGAGACATTGCCACAGTCATCATGATTGTGCAGAAGATCTCTGCAAGCCACCATCTGTCATTGAATCAGAGTGCAGCAGAGAAGTCACTGAGAGGCATTCTGGGAGATGGTATTGCAATCACCATGACTGATCTGAACATTGTAGAGAGACTGGTGTCAGAGAGTAGCTAAGCCTGAAACATTAATTAGTAGTGTTCCCCATTGCCCCCATGATGTTTTGGGTGAAACCTCTTCATCTCCTGATGCTGCCTCACTTTCTGTGTTCTTCCAGCCTCCTGTTTGTCTACATTGAATTCCAGCATCTAAATGATTTTTGTCTCTAATCATAGATAGAGGCAGGCAAGTAGTTTCCACTGCTGGGTGAGACTTGAACTAGGGGACATGGCCTCAAGATTAGGGGGAGTACATTTTAGGCAGAGTCATAGAGATGTAAAGCATGGAAATGAACCATTCAGTCCAACTCATCCATGCCAACCAGATATTCCAATCTAATCTAGTCCCATTTGCCAGCACTTGGCCCATATCCCTCTAAACCCTCCATATTCATATACCCATCCAGATGCCTTTTAAATGTTACAATTGTACCAGCCTCCACCATTTGCTCTGGCAGCTCATTCCAGACATCCACCACCCTCTGCATGAAAAATTGCCCCTTAGGTCTCTTTTATATCTTTCCCCTCTCACCCTAAACCTATGTTCTCTAGTTCTGGACTCCCCCACCCCAGGGAAAAGACTTAGTCTATCTATCCTATCCATGTCCCCCATGATTTTATAAACCTCTATAAGGTCACCCCTCAGCCTCTGACACTCCAAGGAAACAGCCCTAGCCTATTCAACCTCTCCCACTAGCTCAAATCTTCCAATCCTGGCAACATCTTTGTAAATCTTTTCTGAACCCTTTCAAGTTTCACAACAATCTTCTGATAGGAAGGAGACCAGAATTTCACATGATATTCCAACTGTGGCCTCACTAATGTCCCGTACAACCGCAACATGACCTCCCAACCCCTGTCCTCAATACTCTGACCAAAAAAGGAAAGCCTACAAAGCACCTTCTTTACTATCCGATCTACCTATGAATACTTTCAAAGAGTTATGAACCTGCACTCCAAGATGTATTTGTTCAGCAACACTCTATAGGACCTTACCATTAAATGTATAAGTCCTGCTAAGATTTGCTTTCCCATAATGCAGAACCTCACATTTATCTAAATTAAACTCCATCAGCCACTCCTAGCCAATCTGATCAAGATCTCATAATCTGAGGTAACCTGCTTTGCTGTCCACTACACCTCCAATTTTGTTGTCATCTGCAAACTTACTATATATACCTCCTGTGTTCACATCTAAACCTTTATGTAAGTGATGAAAAGAATTGGACCCAGCAAGGATTCTTGTTGCATTCCCTGGTCACAGGCCTCCAGTCTGAAAAGCAACCTTCCATCACCACCTTCTGTCTTCTACCTTCAAGCCAGTTCTATGTCCAAATGGCTAGTTCTCCCTGTATTCCATGAGACCGAACCCTGCTTACCAGTCTCCCATGGGGAACCTTGTTGAATGCCTTACTGAAGTCCATATAGGTCACATCTACCCTTATCAATCCTCTTTTTAACTTCTACAAAGACTCAATCAAGTTCGTGAGTCATGATTTCTCACACACAAAGCCATGCTGACTATCCCTAATCAGTCTTTACCTTTCAAATACATGTTCATCTGTCCCTCAGGATTCACTCTAACAACTTTCCCATCACTGACATCAGGTTTATAGTCCCCTGGCTTATCCTTAGCACCTTTCATTAATAGTGGTACCACGTTCACAAAACTCCAGTCTTCTGACACCTTACCTGTGACTATCGATGATACAAATATCTCAGCAAGGGGCCCAGCAATCATTCCCCTAGCTTCCCACAGAGTTCTAGGGTGCACCTGATCAGGTCCTGGGGAGTTATCCACATTTATGCATTTCAAGCCATCCAGCACTTCCTCCTCTGTAATATGAACGTATTTTGATGAGCAGGAACTTCTTTTCCCAGAGAATAGTGAGTCTATGGAATTCTCTTTCCAATGAAGGAGTACAGGCAGTTTCATTAGATACGTTCAGTAATTGTTGGATGGGTTTTTGCATGGTTGGGAAATTAAGGGTTATGGGGATAATACAAGCAGGAGGAGCTGAAATGGTTGGACAGATCAGCCATGACCTTATGGGGGAGCAGGCTAAATGGGCCAAAGGCCTACTCCTGCTTCTATTATTATGAAACAATTGTCCAAAGATCCCAAACTGATATAAATTGTAAACAGTGAGATGTTGTGAATTCAATAAGTAAGAAAATGAGTTGTCAAAAGTAGCTGGAGAGTCTGTTAAGCAACATAAATGGATTAAGTGTGTAGGCAAAAATTTAGCAGATGCATTATAATGTTGGAAAATGTGACTGCATAAACACATCACGATTTTCCAAGTAACCTATTATAACCATCCTTAATAAGGTATTCTAGCAATTTCCTTATGATGCATGCTACTTTCCAACTGGACTGTAGTTTCTTGATTTCTGTCTCCCTCTTTTTAGATTACTGTTACTACAGAGGAATCTTGACATCCTGGTAAATGAATTACAAAAGTTAGTATGCAGGTACAGGAAATGGGATGTTCGTGTTTATCACAATCCATGATAATTATTTTTAAAACACTCTGTAAAAGAAGGTTTGGGAGGCTAATGGAAATTTGTTTCCATTGGGGAGAGTTTATGAGTGAATAAAGCAAAGAGTATAGTGCATTAGGCTTTCAGATAGAAGATTCTGGAATTAGTTTTGGACTTAGGGGAAACACCCTTGGGGAAAATAAAAGCTTTTTAGTTTCATTTTGGTGCAGATAGAAAATCACAATGCAGAAGTCTTGGCTGAAGCAGAAGATATGTTTAAAAAGTTACTCTTTAGAAAGGGAAGTAATTTAAAACTGTTAAGGAAGAGGTTACCTCAGTGCAAGGGGTTTAGTTTAAAAGTTCCAGATCAGAAGTGTTGATTAAAGAAGTGAAGAAGTTATTTGAAGCTGAGAAAATCTAATTGCATTTGGATGAAGGATCAAGGAAGAGGATATCAGATTATCAAGACAGGGCATTGAATTTGCAAAGAAATTAAGCCTTTCAGATAAGTAATAGAAGGGAGCATTCTTTCTGAATTCAGTACTCTAAAGAAGGGTTTTGGGATTAATGCAATTGTACTTTATCATGTTTTTAGAAATCTTTAAATTTGTGATATATGCAAACAGTTTAATTTACTCTATTTTGCCTTCACTTCTTTTGCATTATAAACTTCAGCTTTATTATTCAACACAGAAGTTCAGGGTTTTATGTTTACATTGCATTAAAAGGCCACTTCATTAATCCAGCAAAAAAAAGATGCCATCTAGGATCTGCCATGCTCAGTAATAACATCAACATGTAATATTCAGAAGAAAGTTTCAACAGGCTGGGGGGTACCCATTGTTGTTTCAAAGAATGAGAAGTGATGTTATTAGAATATACAAGGGACTTGATAGTGTAGTTGTCAAGACTTTGTGGCTTTTGTGAGTGTGACAAGAACAAGAGGAGAATGAGGTTTCCCTTTAAAGCTGGAGGTGATGAAATCTCTCTCAGAGTCAGAGCCATAGAGATGGACAGTATGTCCTCTAGTTCTAGACTCCCCCACCCCAGGGAAAAAAAAACTTTGTCTATTTATCCTATTCATGCACCTCATAATTTTATAAACCTCTATATGTTCACCCTCAGCTCCGATGCTCGAGGGAAAACAGCCCTCGCCTATTCAGCCTCTCCCTATAGCTCAAATCCTCCAATCCTGGCAACATCCTTGTAAACTTTTTCTGAACTCTTCTAATTTTCATAACATCCTTCCGATAGGAGGGAAACCAGAATTGCACACAACATTCCAAAAGTGGCCTCACCAATGTCCTGTACAGTTACAATGTGAGGTGCCAATTCCTGCATTCAATGCGCTGACCAATAAAGAAAAGCATACCTGACATCTTCTTCACTATCCTACCTACGACTCCACTTTCAAGGAACTATGAACTTGCAGTCTAAAGTCTCTTTGTTCAGCCACACTCCCCAGGACCTCACCATTAAGTGAATAAGACCTACCATGATTTGCCTTTCCAAAGTGTAGCACTTCATATTTATCTAAATTAAAGTCCATCTGTCACTCCTCGGCTTATTGGCCCATCTGATCAAGATCTCATAGTAATCTGAGTAATCTTTGCTGTCTGCTACATCTCCAGTTTTGGTGTCATCTGCAAACTTACTAACTAAACCTCCTATGTTCACCTCCAACTCATTTACATAAATGACGGAAAGCAGTGGACCCAGCACCAATCCTTGTACCACTGGTCAGAGCCTCCAGTCTGAAAAGCAACCCCCCCACCACCTGCCTGGTCTTTGACCTTTGAGCCAGTTCTGTATTCAAGTGGCTAGTTCTCCCTGTATTCCATGTGATTAACTTTTCTAACCAGTCTACCATGAGAAACCTTGTTGAATGCCTTACTGTCCATACAGAGTCATATCAACTGTTCTGCCCTCATTAATCCTCTTCGTTACTTCTTCAAAAAAATACAATCAAGTTAATGAGACATGATTTCACAAGCACAAAGCCATGTTGACTATCCCTAATCAGTCCTTGCCTTTCCGAATACATGTAAATCCTGTCCCTCAATATTCCCTCCAACAACAACAATTTACTGATGTCAGGCTCACAAGTCTCTATTTCCCTGACTTTTCCTTAGTACATTTCTTAAATAGTGGCACCACGTTAGCCAACCTCCAGTCTTTCAGTACCTCATCTGTGACTGTCGATGATACAAATATCTCAGCATGGAGCCCAGCAATCACTTCCCTAGCTTCCCATAGAGTTCAAGGGTACACCAGATCAGGTCCTGGGGATTTATCCACCTTTATACATTTTAAGACAGCCAACACCACCTCCTCCATAATATGGACATTTTTCAAGATGTCACCATTTATTTCCCCACATTCTATATCTTCTATGTCCTTCTCCAAAGTAAACACTGATGCAAAAGACTTGTTTAGTATCTTCTCTCATTTCATGTGGTTCCACACATGGGCTGCCTTGGTGATCTTTGAGGGGTCCTGTTCTCCCTCTAGTTACCCTTTTGTCCTTATTGTATTTATAAAGTCCCTTTGGATTCTCCTGAACCCTATTTGCCAAAGCTATCTCCTGTCCCCTTTTTGCCCTCCTGATTTCCCTCTTAAATATACTCCTCCTGCCTTTATACTCTTCCAAGAATTCTCTCGATTTCTCCTGTCTATACCTGACATATGCTTTCTTCTTTTTCTTGGCTAAAACCCCATTTTCTCTAGTCATCCAGCATTGCCTATACCTACCAGCCTTGCCTTTCACCCAAACAGGAATATACTGTCTCTGGTTTGTCATTATCTCATTTTTGAAGGCTTCCCATTTTCCAGCCGTCCCTTTAGCTGTGAACAGCTGCACCCCAATCAACTTTTGAAAGTTCTTGCCTAATACCGTCAAAATTGTCCTTCTTCCAATTTAAAACTTTAACTCTTAGATCTTGCCTATCATTTTCCATCACCGTTTTAAGACTAACAGAATTATGGTCACTTGCTCCAAAGTGCTCTCCCACTGACACATCAGTCACTTGCCCTGCCTTATTTCCCAAGACTAGGTCAGGTTTTGCACCTTTTCTACTAGGTACATCCACATACTGAATCAGAAAAATTTCTTGTATACACTTAACAAATTCCTCTCCATCTAAACTCTTAACACTATGACAGTCCCAATCTCTGTTTGGAAATTTAAAATTACCTATCATTATCACCCTATTATTCTTATAGATAACTGAGAACTCCTTACAAATTTGTTTCTCAATTTCCCACCGAATATTGTGGGGGTCTATAATACAACACCACTAAGGTAACCATCCCTTTCTTATTTCTCAGTTCCACCTAAATAACTTTGCTGGATGCATTCCCAGGAATATTAACCTTAAGTACAGCTGTAATGCTATCCCTTATCAAAAGCGCCATTACCCCTCCTCTCTTGCCCCCCTTTCTATTCTTCCTTTGGGGTTTGTATCTTGGAGCATTAAGCTGCCAATCCTGCCCATCCTTGGCGTGTCTTTGTAATTGCTATGATATCCTAGTCCCATGATCCTAGACATGCCCTGATTTCATCAACCTTCCCTGTTAGGCCTCGTGCATTGAAATAAATGCAGTTTCATTTATCTTGTTCTTGTTTTGTTCCTGCCTCCCTTGACTGTTTGACTTGCTTCCTGTCCCAAATTGCAGCAGTCTCAGAATGAACTCTTTCCTCACTATCTGCCTGGGTCTGCCTCGCTTACTAGTTTAAATCCTCCCAAACAGCTCTAGCAAATCTTACTGTCAGTATATAAGTCCCTTTCGAATTCAAGTGCAATCAATCCTTCTTATACAGGTCACTTCTACCCCAGAAGAGACTGTAGATAGAAAAGAGGAGATAAGATCACAATCAGGTCAATTCTGATTCTGTCTAATGGCTGAGTAGGTTCAACAGGTCAAATGGCCTACTCCTGTTTCTAAATCCCCTGTTTCAGTATTTCTGTCTGTTTCTATGCTCCTACTTAAATTCGCCCGATAATGCGAAATGTTAAGTCTGTGGCAAATAGAAAAATTCTTAATGATGCATCAGTGTTTTCTGTGAAAAAACCTTTTGACTTTAGTTCATCATATTGGATGTGATGAATTAGTCACTTTTGAATGGATTACTTAATGTTGAGCTTAATGTTTTAAGATTTCTGTTACTTTCACACCAGCTTTTTCTCGCATTTCACGTATCTCAAATAACTTATGGTTGTGCAGTGTAATCTACTTCAAGACCTTATAGCCCCATTTCATTACTCTTTTAACGTGTACTCATCCTTGTAACAGTACACGAAATATGACCAAATAAGACAGAAAGTGAAAGCATGTCAAGTCAAATTACTTTGTCCATGAGAATTACTTAAGAGTTTGAATGTAGGGTGAGCACATTCCAAGACAAGGTTAAAGGAGGAAACGAAAGATGCTAATTCAATTTAGACTGTATAAAATAAGCTGGGAGATGAAAAGTAGAGTTCATAGTGCATTTGTGGAGCTGGCATTTTGAGCATATTGGGGTCAGTTAGCACATTTGCCGTGATAGCTTGCATATGGTTCAGACTGACACCAACAACATGGGTTTGATACCTGGCCAGCTGAGGGAGATTTGAGACCTGCCTGCCTCACTCTCTCCCTGAAAGTGATAAGCAATGGAAAGCCACCTTTGAAATCAACAGGCAAGGGAATGACTTAGGTTGAAGCACCAGGCAATGATCTAAGGACCTGCCTTCAGGGCTTAATGAATATAATCATGGCAAAACTTAGAGAAATAAAGCAGAATCTCAAGAAGCCACAAAGTCAAAAATTGCCAATAAATAAATAAAGCTGAGTAGATCTATGAAAGGAAACCATGAACTTGGAGTTAAGTGAAGAAAAGGAAAATCAGATCCAAACTTGACTGAGTAATGAAACAAGAACTATTGCAGGAATTGGGAAATATAGCTACTGCCCTGGGTGCCATTTATTCCCTATTAAATGGTTATTCAATCATTTTGAACATGTCAAAATGTAAAATTAGAATCCCTAAAGAAGATGAAAACCTCCTTGAGTAAGGAAATAAACTGGTACTTTGAAAATTTTCAGCATCATTGTATCCATATGTTATAAAAATTGAGGTGTTTGGTTTGATGTTAGGATATCCTTAAACCATAAATGAAACAATAATTGTGGCAACAAAGAATACCATTTGGCTAGTCGTGTCTGTACTGGCTTCCTGCAAGAGAATTCACTTAATGCCATTCCTCTTTATATTCGTCTTAGCCCTCCTTACTATAATAAGCCTTTTTTTCTGAAAACTATGATTATCCGAGAGTGCCGTGGAGGCAGAGTCAGTGTATTCCAAATCTTAGCCACTTGTATAAAAAGGTTTTTCCTCACATGGACGTTCTGCTTTTGCCAATTACCTTAAATCTGAAAGTTTTAAGTTTTGATTCTTCCATGAATGAGGATTTTTTTTCTGATTTGGTCTGATGAAACATTCCCTAATTTTTAAGTACCTCTTTTTAGTCTCCTATGAACATTTTCTTCCCTAAGGCAAACCTCCTCAGCTTCTCAAACTCGAAGTGCATAATTTAAATTCTTCATTGCTGGAATGATTGTTGGGAATATTTTCTGCACTCTCTCTAATGCTTTTCCATCCATCTCCTAGAATTCGACACAATGCTGTAGTTGAGGCCAAACCAATGTTTCATAAAAACTTCCTGTTTTTCTACTCCTTGGCCCTATTTGTAAGCAAAGCATTGTCTCCAAGATGCGATCTAGGCTTTGCAAGCCCGTAGGGAGACATCTCAATAGGTATCATCAGATTTTAAAGTCCAGCTTTATGCAAAATTCAGAAACAACATTAACATTGAAGGTCATGATACATTAGTCACACTTTACTTGATTGAATGATTTACCTTCCCAAGTAAGACTCTGTTGCAGGTTGCACTAAGAATCAGTAATTATTTTTGAAAAAATAATCAGTCATCATTTTATTCATGATTATTGGAATTAATTTTAAGATTTTTGTTCTACAGCTCCTCTTGTTGATTTGATTAATTTTGTACTCTTTGACCTATTTAGATCCTTTTATTTGGCCCAGAATCCTTGGTTTTATTTTTAACTGTACATTCAACCTATCCTGTCACCTTCAATAACTTCTGCACAAATCTTCCCAGGTGCCTTTGCTCTTGTGTCCCCTTTACAACTCTCATTTAATATTTTCTTCCTCTATTCTTCATACAAAATTAATTGCATCGCACTTAGGTATTAAATTTAATTTGTCACTTGTCCATCTCGTACACCAACCAGTCTATATCCTTTCAGTTTTAGTGCTATTCTCCTCACAGTTTATAATACTTCCATGTTTTGTGTCATCACACATTTTTTAAAATTGTGCTGTGTATATCAGGCCCTTGGTCATTAACAAGTAGGAAGAGGAGCAGGAGTCCTAACATGACCCTTAGGGAACACCACTGTAAATCTTATTTCAGTCCTCTAATTAAAATTGTGAATGTGACCAATTTAATCTTTTCCTCAATTTCTTAAAACTGAATGAGTTAGTTATTTCTTTACCACTTGGGCATTAAGTGTCACTTTGCAGAACACAGAAGAACAATATGCCATGTGAATCATTTACTCATAATGATACCCACCCAATCTTCCTTCCATTGATTTAAGTATAATTCAATCTGCTGGACATGTCTAATTCTCTTGATGTTTAATATGCTCATACCTGGCTCTTTTACATTTCATAGCACTTGTCAAAGTCTGTATTTCACTTGAACTTATAAGTGGACAGTGCTAACTGTACAGCATCAACTGTGTCATCATTCTCACAATGAGTTTGCCAAATATTAGCTAGATTCTACCTGCTACAAATCCTTAGCCCATAGCTAAGGTAGTAATCGGTTTAAGGGAATGTGAGCTACTTTTCAAACCAGTTTCCCAGAGTTACTCTAGGATAATTATCAGTGATCTAACTGGTAGCTCAATAGGCTGACAAGAAGCCTTTTAGCTCTTAATGCTTCCCGCATATAGTTGTAATAGATAATTAGATTCTTAAACTTATCTGAATGATGGTGATGTGCTATTGAATCTCCTTGAGCTGAGATGTTGTTGAATTCCTGGAAGAAGATGGCCTTCCCTGCTAAATTAAGCTTTATTTCACATGACCTTCATTGATCCTGAAAGTACGGCCAAAGTTGACTATATGTAGGTCAGAACTTGAAGGAAGTCTGTGAAACCTGTTAGCAATTGATTGTGTTCGGAGCCAGCTGCTGCCTGGTATTGTATAAAGGCTTGCTCTGATGACCTACCCTTGTGCTGTCCCTGCTGTGAACTAGAGGATTATGTGACTGTGGAAGCTGATAGCTAGCTTTCCTGCTACAGTTCATGTGCCCTTGTCCACCTGCCTGCCTGCTTGTTGTACTTGAATTTCTATATCCTGTGGGAGTAGTATTTTCAAGGAACTAAAATTACCAATGATACTGCTATCATTTTAGGTTTTTTGAAAAAAATATCATGTACACTCAGTAAGCTTCTTACGTAACATACCAGCACTACAATTTCAAAAAAAAGTGTTCTTAATATTACCTGATATCATGGCCACTGGGTTCTTTCACAATGCTTTCACATTGGTTCATCCGTTTCATATCAGGATATATCAAAAATATATTACTGATTGTAACCTAGTGCCTGATATTCTTCTGATGATTTCTGATCAATAAGTGACAATTTTTCAATTAAAACACTAAATCAGTACGTCATGTAATCAAACCTGAAACCTATACATTGTGTTCTTGATTTTTATAAAGCACGATAATTGTACAAGGCATTTTACCACGTTACTGAATTTTGACTATTAAAGACAACAAGGCAACATTTTCTGCTCAAATGTAATAATATAGACTTTGATCTTTTTCTTACTTCAGTTATGAGAAAGCTGGTCAATTCTCAGTCCCTTTAACAAACAGGCCATAATCCAGAATGTTGAATACCTGGAAATATGAGATTTATCAATCATCATGCTGGTGGAGTTTTTCTGTAAGTTATGAAGTTAATGTCCACTTATCCCTGTATGTCCTTGCACTTAAGAAGTAGTGGTAATGTACTCAGCATTGAATGCTTCTTATACATTGTAAGTTAAACCAACAGCAACTAACACTGCAGACCTGTACTGGCAGCACTAGAGTCTCATTTAGCGCCTAAGGAACCCTTCAATTGTTCTGAACATCTGCTTTTACCACATTACAAATATTTTAAATCAAAGATTTAATTTAAACTGACTAAAGCAATCAAATTCTTTTGCAAATAAGTAAAACACTTTATATCTACTGCACATCAAAAAAAATGTTTGTTTCTCTCTTAGAATGTCTTTGACTTGCAAATGAGGAATCAAAATTGACCAGTGTTGGACATGCTTTTGCCATCAAATCCTTACGTGACTTATTGATCACTGGTGAGGCCTGTGACAGCTAACACTCCTTGATCTGGACTGACTTGGCATTTCTAACAATTGCCAAGTTCAATTAGGCTATGAATTTCAGAAGGAAAATAACAAAAAAAATCAACACTTAGTGCTATTGTTTATTTCTTGTTCTTCCTTTTATTTATCCTGTCCTAATTGACACACCTAATTTACTTTGCATGTGATATTTTAATTAACTTTTTTTTTCACAAACTTGGAGTCAAAGGCAATGTTTTTTTTCTGGTTATTGGCTGACTTGGTTTGAAAGGTTGGCTAAACCAAGCAGGAAGTAAAACATGTGTAACTCCCACCCACTTAACACAGCATTAAAAACTCACGGAATTTTCCAAGTAACATTAATTCTGTTGGGCTAAAACTCTACTCCAAACAAATAGCATGATAACATTGAAATTGAGAACAATGGACAAAATACCTGTATTTATATAGCATCTTACAACACATAAACAAAGCATAAAGTACTTCACAGTCAAAAAGTAGTTTTGAACTTTATAAATAAGATTTTTTGATTTATCTGAATTTTTTCAGTGTGGTGATGTTCATGATAACATGCATGAACCCAACACACCTCTCTCAAAAATAAGAATATCAGTCTGACCTAATGGATTAGAGTGGTGCTGGCAAAGCACAGCAGTTCAGGCAGCATCCGAGGAGCGGGGAAATCGATGTTTTGGGCAAAAGCCCTTCATCAGGAAAGAGGCAGAGTGCCCTGAAGGGTGGAGAGATAAATGAGAGGGGTCATCCCACCCCCATTCACCCATTGTACTCTTTACTACCTTCCCTCACCCTCCTCCCTGACCTATCGCCTTCATTCCCACCCCCACTCACCTATTGTATTCTATGCCACTTTCTCCCCACCTCCACCCTCCTCTCATTTATCTCTCCACCCTTCAGGCACTCTGCCTCTTTCCTGATGAAGGGCTTTTGCCCAAAATGTCAATTTCCCTGATCCTCGGATGCTGCCTGAACTGCTGTGCTTTTCCAGCACCACTCTAATCCAGAATCTGGTTTCCAGCACCTGCAGTCATTGTTTTTACCTGACCTAATGGATTACCTAGCAGAGGTTCAATGCCTCATTTCTTGGAACAGTGATATCCTGTCCCACATGATTCTGTCTGCCAAACAGAGGCTGGTCACCATTGTGAGCAATTGTAATTGGTTGCAAGGAGAAAAGGAATGAGAGGCAAGGCTTTTCAACAGCTATATATCTTCTCCCTTCCAACCCTTCCAATCCTTCTCCCGCCACAGCCTCTACATCAGATTAAGAACCACTCTGCCCAATAACCTGCTTCCACAACCTGGCAGGCAAGCTGCCTCATTTCACCAGTTAGGAAAGCTGCCAATGTTCTCACTTGTTCAGAATATAGTTAATTGTGGAATTAACATGAAGATGCTGTTAATTGACCATTTAAGGACCTCTATTAAGGGCAGCAGAATGGGAAGGTCAACCACAGGCCTTCCTGCCCACAGTTTCCAAAATGGTAGAAAGAGCAGATAGTCAGGTGGCATGAGCATTGGGGCGATACCCACTGCCATCCCACCATCTTCTCTACCATTGGGGAGGGGAGGATTCTGCCCACAGTTACAGTTGCAATGTAGGGAAATTTAGCATCATGTGCAGTCTAATTGGTTCCTCATGCCTTTTTCATCATTCAATTTCTTTCACAATTTTCCAATTAGGTTAGTGCTGATCTGTATGTCAACCCTACTTACTTGTCTTTGATGTCCTTACCATATAAAACATCAAGTTCAATCGAAAATAAATTTCAATTGACACAGGATCTGCAGATATTTGGGAGAGAAAATTATTGTGCATGAGAAAGTTCTTCCTGATTAAACTGCTACATATCCTAACTCATATTTTAAGATAATGCCCTCTAGTCTTGGAATACCGCAGCATAGAAAATTGCTTCTCTTTAGCTACCCATCAAATCAATTTATTAAATTAAACTCTTTAACTAGATCACCGTTTAATCTTCCATACTCAAGAGAACAGAATGCAAATATTGGCAAGTTATGCCTATCCTTTAACATGAACACTTTAAATCCAAAGTTACTCCAACATGCCTGTGCCTTGTCCCTTCTAAGGTCAATATTTATATTGCCTGAGGTTTGCTGCTAGTATCTTCTATAACACACCAAACATTTTGAGTACAAGACTCCAAAACTAAGAAATTAAATAAATGTTCCAGTTAGTTTGGTTCATAGACAAATATCATTCGGACACATTGAAAGGGTACTGCCCTTTTTGGGATTGTGTTATGAGATATGTTCTGGACCTCAGAAAGCCTGGGTTAACAACTGAAAGCCAGTGTCTCCAAAGAGACAAAAAAAGGAGGGAACTCGTCTGAGGATGCAAAAAATATAGGAAGAATTTAATTTTTTTTCCCTCCGTATTCACCAAGGATGGGGGTGCTGTGCATATAGAATTAAAATAATTATAATGAGAGATCAAATGTTAAAGGTATTGGAATCCTTGAAAGGATAAGTCACCAACAGCAGATGGGGTTGTTCTCTGGGATGTTGAAGGAGATCAGGAGGAAATAATAGATGCTCTCAGGATTATTTTCCAATCTTCACTAGACACAGATAAGGTGCCAGAAGGCTGGAGAAATACAAATGTGGCCCCATTGCTCAAAAAGGGTACAAAGGAAATGCCAAACAACTTAAGGCCAATTAGCCTTACTTCAATTGTGGATAAATTGTTAGAATCAATCCTGTGAAATCAGACAAAGTGTCACTTAGAAAGGCATGGGTTAGTCAACAATAGTCAGCATGGCTTTGTTAAGGGAAGATCACGCCTTAGAAATTTGATTGAATTCTTTAAGAAAGTGACAAGGAGAATTGATGGGAGTGGTCATTTGATGTTGTCAACATGGATTTTAATAAGGCATTTGATAAGGTCCCACAAAGCAGACTGGTCAAAAAAGTAAAAGCCCATGGAATACATGGTGATATAGCAAACTGGATCCAAAGTTGGCTTAGTAACAGGAAACAAAGAGCAATGGTGGATAGTTGTCCTTACGAATGGAAAGTAGTGTTCTGCAGGGCTTAGTGCTGGGAACCCTGCTGTTAATTTTAAACATTAGCAGTATGGGGCACAATTAGGAAATTTTCAGACGACACAAAAATTGGCCATGTTGAGGCTAGTTCCAAAAGAAGGCATATGGAGTGCTCTCCTTCATTAGCAGAGGCATTGAATACATTTCTAGATTAGAGTGGTGCTGGAAAAGCACAGCGGGTCAGGCATCATCCGAGGAACAGGAAAATCGACATTTCAGGCAAAATTACTTCATCAGGAATCTTTTGCCTGAAACGTCAGTTTTCCTGCTCCTCAGATGCTGCCTGACCTGCTGTGCTTTTCCAGCACCACTCTCATCTTGATTAATAATCTCCAGCATCTGCAGTACTCTCTTCTGCCTATAGAATACAAGTGTAGAGATATATTGATGAAATTGTATCACACATTGGTGAGGCCACAACTGGAGTGTTGTTTACAGTTCTGGTAATCGACTCACAGGAATGACGTTGTTGCTCTGGAATAGTGCAAAGAAGATTTAGTAAAATATTGCCAGGGCTGGAGAATTGTAGGTATGAGGACAGAGTGGAGAGGTTGAGGTAGTTTTCCTTGGAACAGAGAAGGCTGAGGGATGACATGATTGAAATATACAATATTATGAGGGGTAGAGATAGACTTGACAAGAGGAACCTGTTTCCTGTGACAGACAGTACAAAAGCCAGGGGTCTTAGATTCAAGCTAGGTGGCAGAAGGATTATAAGAGGTGTGAGGAAAACTTTTTCCATGCTGAGGGTGGTAGATGTCTGGAATTTGCTAGCTGTATTTGTGGTGGTGGCAGAGACCCTAAACTCATTTACAAAGCACATAGATCTGCACCTTAAGTGCTGCAAATTGCAAGGCTATAGGCCGTGTGCAAGAAGATGGGATT
Organism: Hemiscyllium ocellatum; assembly: GCF_020745735.1. Lineage (NCBI taxonomy): Eukaryota > Metazoa > Chordata > Chondrichthyes > Orectolobiformes > Hemiscylliidae > Hemiscyllium > Hemiscyllium ocellatum. Next base: position 53,040,614 of record NC_083402.1, read on the forward strand.
AGAAAGGGCACCTGGCTGTCTTTGGCTCAATATGGACAAGATGGGCTCAATGGCTCCCATCTATCCTGTATCATTTCAATGATTCTATAGTTCTATGAGGTCCAATGAGCTTTCTCAACATATCTTACCAAATTTGCCTCATTAACCGTCAAGCCTGCCTTTATGTTAACTCTCACATTGATTCTAGCCTCATCTTACTACATGCTGTTCTCGAAATAGCTCACCACTTGGCAGATATCTGTCAAAAAACCAACACCCCTGGCTCCCGCAGCATATTGAAAAGGCTGTTGCCCAGGCAAACAAGAACTGGCATTCTGAAGCAGCCTGCTCAGTGAGAGGCAATCATTCTGAAGATCTATAGATGGCGAACTGTAACTGAAAGGGTGCCACATGGTTCAGAATGACTCTCTGTCACTGAGCTTTGTTTTCCTGAGTATTCAGTTATCTTCTCCTTATTTTTGACTCCAACAGCATCCCCACTCCAGAGGTCAAACTAATTGATCTCTTTTTTGAAAAAGAGTGTCATATTAGCATGTTTCTAATCCACTAGTACCTTTCCATAGTCCAGAGAATTTTGGAACATAATAACTAATGCATTCATGAAACACACTACAGACGGGAGGTGGAAGATCTGGAAAAATGGTGCACTGAGAACAACCCAGCTCTCAACGCCGGCAAAACCAAGGAACTCATTATTGACTTTTGGCTGGATGTTACTCATTCCCTCTACATAGTAACAACACAGAGGTGGAATGAGTGGAGAGTGTCAAGCTCCTGAGAGTGGTCATCCATAACAAACTTTCTTGGACTCTTCATGTGGACGCACTGCTTACAAAGGCTCAACAATGTCTCTTTTTCCTCAGGTAGCTGAGGAAATTTGGCGTAATGGAAAATACCCTTGCCAACTTTTATAGGTGTGCCATTGAGAGAATTCTGTCTGGATGTATCACTACCTGGTATGGCAACTGTGCCATTCAAGATCAGAGACGGTTACAAAGAATGGTGAATTCGGTCCAGACAATCACAAAGGCCAACCTCCCATCTATGGAATCATCCACCAGGCCTGCTGTCAAGGAAAGGCTGCCAGCATTCTCAAGGATCTATCTCACCCTAGCAATGTTTTTTTACAACCTCTACCATTGGGAAGAAGCCTGAACACATGCACCAGCCGGTTTCATAACAGTTTCTACCCGACTGTTGTTAGAATACTGAATGGACTCGCAAGCACTTAACATTCGCCTGTACCTGTGTTTTTGTTTTTGCCGCTGTTCACCTATTATTTACTTATCTATGTTAAAAATCACACAACATCAGGTTATAGTCCAGCAGGTTTAATTTGAAGCACACTAGCTTTCGGAGCGATGCTCCTTCATCAGGTGATAGTGAAGGGCTCAACCCTAATATACAGAATTTATAGCAAAAATTTATAGTGTGATATAACTGAAATTATACATTAAAAAATTGATTGTCTGTACCGTAATGATCTCCTCAGGAGACAGACATGTGCTGCAACCGACATGGTACCCTTCGTTGTTCAGTATTTCCCAGGAGCTGAAAAACTACGCCATGTTCTTCGTGACCTGCAACACATTATCAATGAGGATGAGCACCTCGCCAAGTCCTTCCCCACACTTCCACTATTTGCCTTTAAACAACTGCCAAACCTCAATCAGATCATTGTTCATAGCAAGCTATCCAGCTCTCAGGACAACTCCATATAACCCTGTCATGGTAGGCGCTGCAAGACGTGTCAGAGTGTGGACATAGATATCACCATTATGCATGGGGACACCTCCCACCATGTACATGGCAGGTACTCATGTGACTCGGCCAACGTTGTCTATCTTATACATTGCAGGCAAGGATGTCTGACGGCATGGTACATTGGGGAAACCGAGCAAGGCTACGACAGCGGATGAATGGGCACCGTACAACAATCAACAGACAGGAGTGTTCCCTCCCAGTTGGAGAACACTTCAGCGGTCCAGGACATTCGACCTCGGACCTTTGGGTGACCATCCTCCAAGGCGGACTTCAGGACAAGCAGCAGCGAAAAGTGGCCGAACAGAGGCTGATGGCTAAGTTCGGTACACATAGGGACAGCCTCAACCGGGACCTTGGGTTCATGTCACATTACAGGTGACCACTATTGCACTATGCACATACACAGATACGCATACCCACACACACACACACACACACACACACATGGACACACATATACACAGACGCGCACACAGGCACCCCCACACACCCTTACAGGCACACATTCCCACACTCACACATGCACCCCCTCACAGACGTAAGACACTCTATACTCACTACACACACACACATACACTTTCTCACACTCACAACCCTCAACCCAGATGGACACACACACAAAGACAGACAAAGACCCACATGCACACATATATTTTGTGGGGTGAATTTATATTTGCAGGGTTACATTGTACTTTGCTCAAAAACTGCATGCATTCTGTAAAACTCTGAGCTAAAAAATTGCATGAATTCATGTAAAACTCCGTTATCTCACTTTTTAGATTAGAATCAATCTAAACATCATGGCATAGACAGAGAACACGGGGACTAACACCTTCAACATATTTCTAGCTATCACCCATTGTTAACAGCTAACCTGAGAACACAATTTTTTAAAAAAAGGTTTTATGATTTACACATGAAAGAAGTGAAACTATCATGGTATTCAAACAGATGAAAGACTCAACAGACAATCAATTTTTCAATATATACAGTTACATCACACTGTAAACTTTTCCTATAAATTCTATGTGTTAGGATTGAGCCCTCCACTACCACCTGATGAAGGAGCAGTGCTCCAAAAGCTAGTGCTTCCAATTAAACCTGTTGGACTATAACCTGGTGTTGTGTGATTTTTAACTTTGTAAACCCCAGTCCAACACCGGCATCTCCAAATCATTACTTATCTATGTTACTTAACTCTGTGATCTGCCTGTATTGCTCGCAAGACAAAACTTTTCACTGTGCCTCAGTACACGTGACAATCAGACAGATAAAAACAATGACTGCAGATGCTGGAAACTAGATTCTGGATTAGTTGGGCTGGAAGAGCACAGGAGTTCAGGCAGCATCCAACGAGCAGCGAAATCGACGTTTCAGGCAAAAGCCATTCATCAGGAATCAATTCACATGACAATTAATTCAGTTCAATTCAATTCAATTCAATCTCTTCTGCCACTTCCTTAGAACCCTTGAGTGCAGGCAATTAGGCCCCAGGGATTTATCTGCCTTCAATCCCATCAGTTTACTTAACACCTTTTCCCTAGTTATAGTAATTTCGCCAGGTTCCTCTGCAGCAAATGTAATTTTTGGGAAGGAATTATTATCTTCCACTGTGCAGAGTCAAAATATTGGTTTAGTTCTTTTGCCATTTCTGAGTTTCTCACTATTATCTCACTACTTTTGTTCTCTAAAGGGCCACCATTTATTTTCACTATTCTCTTCCTTTTTATATATTTATAGAAACTTTCCATATTAATGTTTATGTTTTCTGCTAGTTTCCTTTCATAGTTCATCTTAGCACCGTCGGTTTTGTTTTTCGGTAATCCTTTGCTGACATTTAAAGTTCTCCCAATCCTCCAGCGTGCCACTAACATTTCCAGTTGGAGGTCCTGGTTTTTGCTTTTGTTATTCTTGACTTCCTTGTTAAGCGATGGATGATTTTTTACCTTTTTACAATACCTCTTCTTCTCAGGAATACACTTTAATTGAGAGATATTTAGTATCTCCCGAAACATTTTCCATTGTTCTTCAACTACCCTGCCATTTAATATTTTTGCCCAGTCCACTTGGGTCAACTCCTTCCTCAGGCTTGTCTAGCAAGGGAAGTCCAAGCTACTGGCAGCATGCAGGTCGACACTTGGTGAGTGACTACCAGCAGTGCAAGCCAGCAGCTCTGAGATGCAGCCTGGGAGGTACCTGGCTGTCCCTGGACACAGTGTCCTTGCAGCAACCTGTCAATATCAGTTCCTGAGTGCACCCTGCAAAACAGGTGTCTGCTCCTTTATATCCTATAAGTGAATCAGAGAGGTACCACAAAGATCTATATGGGCTGACCAACACAGATGCCACTTTCTGTGGTTCAGCATGCATGCAACTGGTGCCCATCAATTTTGCCCCAGGTACTGTTCAAAATGGAGGCCCTTCATAGCCAGCACCGAGCTGAAGTTGCCAGCTACTCGCTCTGACTTTCATGTCGACAACCTTCACTCAAGTTAATTTGGTTCATTTGTTAAGATAGGAAGCTGAACCCCAATGAGGTGAAACAAAAAACAGGAATTGCTGGAGAAACTCAGCAGGTGTGGCAGCACTGGTGAGGAGTTGAAAGTGTGGTGCTGGAAAAACACAGCAAGTCAAGCCACATCCCTGATGAATGTTTATGCCTGAAATGTTGACTCCCCTGCTTATTGGATGCTGCCTGAACGGCTGTGCTTTTCCAGTGCCACACTTTTTGACTCTGATCTCCAGCATCTGCAGACCTCACTTTCTCTTAGCACCTGTGAGGAGGAAGCAGAGCTTGTGATTTGAGTTTGGCGACTCTTCTTCAGAACCGGATGCTGCCAGACCTGCCTGTTCTTGTTTCAGACCTCCAGCATCTGCAGTTATTGTTTTATACTAATGAGATGAGTTGTGCTAATAGTAAGCAACTTGCCACTGTCTCGCTACCACATCTCCCAGCAGATGCTATGAGTTGCTTCTGATGTAGAAATACATCTCGTCAGACTTCTTGCATGATTTTGTCAGAAATAGCCCACATCATTCCGACCCCATATAAGATTCTGCTCCACAGCTTTTTATTTTTCTTTATTTTTGGATTAGAGAGCAAAATGAGGAAAATGTTCTGGTTAAAGCTGAAGACCCTCTGGGAGGAGATGTCACAGAATTTTTAGTGAGTTGCTGTAACTCACTGACAATTGTATTTACATTGTTGCCTTGTTCAATGAATGGGGTAGGGTGCTGGACTCCCTCATGCTGTGGCTATGTGTTCAGGCTGGCTTGGCCCAGAGATACTTAGTGGATTCTTTTTTCAATCAGGACCAGTTGTATGAGTCAGGAGTGCTTAGTATGACAGCAACTTTGTGATTGGATACTGGGCAGAAAGACTCTATAAAAGACAGCATTTTCTCTCTCCTTGACGAGAAATAACAAAGAACTAGAAAATAGCTTGTGAGTTTCTCACATTCTGCCATAAGCTTCTACCGCTAACCAATGACTGAAGGACTGAACAATTAACGTGCCAACTGTCTTATGTTTTCAGTAAAGAATTGATTTGAAAAGAAAATAGATAATCAGAAATTGAAAGGATCTTGGAAGAGTTGAACCTCAAAAATAATCCACTTTTCCAAATGGGTTGTGACAAACTCCAAACCTTCTAAATAGGGAGGTATAGTTATTGAGTTTGCAGATGACATCAAAATTGGAGGTGTAGTGGACAGCAAAGAAGATTATCTCAGATTACAATGGGATCCTGATCAGATGGGCCAATGGGCTGAGAATTCGCAGATGGAGTTTAATTTAGATAAGTGTGAGGTGCTGCATTTTGAGAAAGCATATCTTAGCAGGACTTATTCACTTAATGGTAAAGACCTAGGGAATGTTGCTGAACAAAGAGATCTTGGAATGAAGGTTCATAGCTCATTGAAAGTGAAGTCACAGATCGATAGGTGAAGGAGGTGTTTGGTATGCTTTCCTTTATTAGTCAGAGTATTGAGTACAAGAGTTGGGAGGTCATGTTGCAGTTGTACAGGACATTGTTTAGGCCACTGTTGGAATATTGCATGCAATTCTGATCTCCTTTCTATCAGAAAGATGTTGTGAAACTTGAAGGGGTTCAGAAAAGATTTACAAGAATGTTGCCAGGGTTGGAGGATTTGAGCTATAGGGAGAGTTTGAATAGGCTAGGGCTGTTTTCCCTGAAGCATCAGAGGTTGAGGGGTGATCTTACAGAGGTTTATAAAATCCTGAGGGGCATGGATAGGATAAATAGACAAAGTTTTTTCCCTGGGGAGGGGGAATCTAGAACTAGAGGCCAAAGGTTTAGAGTGAGAGGGGAAAGATATAAAAGAGACCTAAGGGGCAATGTTTTCATGCAGAGGGTGTATGTGAATGGAATGAAGTGCCAGAGAAAGTGGTGGAGGCTGGTACAATTTCAACATTTAAAAGGCATTTGGATGGGTATATGAATAGGAAGGTTTGGAGGGAAATGGGCCAGGTGCTAGCAGGTTTGATGAGATTGGGTTGGGATATCTGGTCAGCATGGACAGGTTGGACCGAAGGGTCTGTTTCCATGCTGTACACCTCTATGACTCTAAGTCACTTTTTTACATTAGAAATGCAATTTTTCAACTTTTACCATCTGGTCAATGTTGCGTCCTCCCATCAATCATAAACAGTACAAGTACGGAGCTGATATTTTTTCAAATAGCTCTTTTAATTACTGTCAGGTAAACAACGTTGTGAAGTGAAAGGCTGAATAATTGTACCCTGACTAACCATGACCACTTTGCAATAACCCTTTTTAAACTCAGAAACATTATGTGGTGATCAGACAAGGGGGACAAGAGACAGGGGACTTCATTGAACATTCTATCAAGGAAATCAATATTTATTAGACTCTATCAATGTGCTTTAAATAAACTGTATCAAACTCTATCAATCTCTTTGTAGGACTCTTCATTAATCAGTAGTAAATCTCTAAGTAGGCTGTTTCAAATCTATATGACCTATCTACGTCTGACACATGTTTTTGAGAATTCACTACACCCTATCACAGGTCCCCACCACTATATTTGAATTGTTTATCTGGAAGGCTGGGACAGTCTATTCCTCAATCTTTAAGAATTGTTTGATGTTTCAGGACCTGTAGTTATTGATTTGGGCTTGTCCTCTCATCGAGGGATGGCTCTGGCCTTTAGGTCATCTCATCGAGTCTGGGTTTGGTCAGTGTGATGATGCTCACCACGAGGTACATGGAGCTTGGCTGCCAGTCAAAGTTATTCTCTGGAGATGCAATTGAGGAATATGCAAAATAAAGAGAACTGAGGCTCGAGGTTGCCTGTTTTATGCCCTCTTCATGCCTTTTTGAAGATTCTGTATCCTGTGTCCATGAGGTTGGGTATGAAATATCCAATGAGATAACTACTTTCCGTATTTGAAAGTCCTGTCTTGCTTTGCCTCTGGCTTCCTTCCAAGCTGGGTGCCACCAAGTTTGCATAACATCCTTCTAACAAAATAGGCTCACTGGAGATGCAAACAATGGCTTATTCTGAAACAATGTGGCTGTAAGTACTGTACTTGGCCAGGAATGTTCCATGCCTATCTGGTTTCGACGGGAAGTCGATTTTCCATGGACTGACTGCATGAATACTCTCAGTTCCAGCTCTGCAGTTTGCACATCGCTGAATCCATCTAAGTTTAAATCTGGCTTCAACATTTTGAGTTTTTAATGCACGCTCATGAAAAATTATCAATATATCTGTAACAATCCTGGAGGTCATTGATCAGCTGTTACAACTATACAAAGACTTTGAGGACAATTGTCAGGCAGTAGCTTCTGATTATTTTGTGATCTTAAAGGATTTGATGGCACTTGTGTTTACTGATCAAGTTCTATATTGTTGAGGGATTGTGGTTTCTTGATGGGTTTTCTTTTAGAAATTTTATTCTGGCATGACTATAGAGAACGAAGAGAACTATTCCAGCTATCTAAACAGCAAATAGAAGGAGTTGTGCTTAGAGGAATTCTTATCTTAATAGTGTTTACAGGCCCATACAACACAGTTCTCATAGAAATTGTGTATATAAAAGGTTCATATTTCCAGGGAGATAGTGACTATGTTGTGCTTTATTCTGCAAGAAGAAGGCCTGTAGCCAAATGTTGCAGCCAGCAGCACATTTCAAACTGCAGTCATATCATTGCAATCCTTAATTGTTTTGCCTTCAGCTTCTTCCAGGCTGCCACAGGGGCTATCAGCGACATTAGTCACTCTGCAATCCATGCTTGTATTAAACAGATGACTGATGTTTTGTTTGCTACAGCAAGCACATTCATTACATTTTTCTTGACGTCCAGAAGCAGCAGGATAAGAATGGCACAGATTACAAGTTTCCTCCATGGAATACAGCCATATCTCTCCCCTGGTCTTTCACACAATATGACTGCCTCCAGGAACAATAAGACATGGCAGCCTTCAAATATGGAACTGATGTGTGGTGACCAGCAGCTATTATCCATCTTTTCCACTTTTTTTGTTCTTGCAAACATGGTTTATGAGTCCTCTCAGGAAGCTTATCTATGAAAAATTGCTACTACGTGTTCTTCTTGTGCTGACTTTGGGTCCTCAATTCACAATTCAGATATCTGAATGGGTTTGATGACTAGCTGGAATGTAAATAAGAAAAGGTATGATTGTGGATAATTGTATTCTGCACAATCTGCAACGTGAGGAGTACCTAGTAGAGATTTACCTTCTAGTCTATCGAGAGTAAGGACACTGGTGACATCGGGAATAGTACAGAATAAAGTTGTGTGCAGCTAGGACTGTTTGGAAGTAGATAACGGAAGATAACATTTTTTGCTCCGTTGCAACAACAGTCAGGCCGATCATATATTTCAGTATTTAATTTGTAATTTTTTATAAATACTGGAAGTGATAGTTGTATCAATTAGCATTCCAGGGTCACCGTGAGCTAAAAAAAGGAGAAAGTGAGGACTGCAGATGCTGGAGATCAGGGTAAAAAGTGTGGCACTGGAAAAGCACAGCAGGTCAGGCAGCATCTGAGGAGCTGGAGAGTCAACGTTTCGGGCGTAAGCCCTTCATCGGAGAAAGGGTGTACTCTTGTATTGTACAATACTCTGAAGGATTGTATTCAGTATTGGAATTTATTAGTCTAGAATAGTATTTGGAGTGGAGAAGAATTGGTAACGCTGAGGGACAATAGAGTACTGCATTGCTGTGCTGAAAGTTTGCACTCTGAAGAGGACTTTTTAAAAATTTATTCACAGGATGAGGGCAATTAAGTGTCAACCACATTGCTGTGGGTCGAGAGTCACATGGAGGCCAAACCAAGTCAGGACATTAGTAAGCAGATGGTTCCTTGGTCATCATTAAACTTTTTTAATTCCAGATTTTTATTGAATTTAAGTTTAGCCATGTGCCATGATGGGCTTCGAACTGAGATCCCCAGATCATTATCTGGGCATCTGGATTAATGGTCCACTAATAATACCACTAGGCTATACCCTCCTCTATATGCTTTGTAACTGCAGTGAAGCTGTTGCATTTTCAGGGTATTACAACCAGATCCTGATCCAAGTGCTGATCATTTTCATTGTAGCAACTCTTACCTTGACAGTTATTGTGGTTTCTGTGGACCATATTTGTGGAAGACAGCCTCCTTTATATTGTGAACTTGCTTCGCTGCATCTCTGAAAATCTTCTTCAGAACCTGTAGCAAACGTACTGTTTCCAAAACAGGAAGCTGCTCATGGGAGACAGTACTTCAAGCAGGTTGAGTGCTTTAACCATTCATTTGTTGGGCATCCTGGAAATTATGACAGTCCATCAACATGGCTTGTGCTGCAACCTGCCAGTTTTCATGTGACTATTGCTACCCTAACTCTAGTATAACTCCTGTTTACCAACACAACCTGTGTTCCCACCAATAAATAATCAAAAACAGTCACTTTTTGCCTCAGAAGTAGATATTAATTTGAAAATAATGGAAAAAAATTCTTAATTATTATTGGTCCTAACATTACGTCTTAGATTATAAATGCTAAAAGCTGAGATTGCTTACTCTACTTTAAACTGTGCAAAATAAATCACTGTTCCAGGGACATGCTTTCATGTCACATTCAGAAATTGATTCACAACAGCCTTTCTACCTAAAGTCTAAATCTGACTCATGTGATTACACATATTGTGAACTCTAGATGGCTCAGAAATGTATCTTTATTGGTGAAGAGAGCTCGGCAGCTATCCTTAAAATTAATGTGTATTTGGAAGAAGCAATCCTGCTTCTCTCAGCTTCACAATGGCAAATGTAGACAACGTTTGCAGTCAAACCCATTCATACAGAATATAAAAGCCTGGAGATTGGATCGTAATGCATATATTTCACAGTCATAAAACACCTTCCTAATGGTATAAGGTAGTTCAGATCATGGAAAGTATACAATTATATACAATTAGGCTTTGTTTATGAGTGGTAGCCTCTGTTTGGTCATTCACAAACAAGTTTTGACAAAGAGGGTTTGAAGCAGGTATTGAACACATTTGATCTATATTTGAATCTATCCTGCACACCTATACTGGAGCCTTTACCAGATATGATGTGTGGTGGTCATGTGCTGTTGAACTATCTGCGCTGCATTGGAGAGATTCACAACCATTCCCACTTCTTTCCTGCTAGTATTAGTGTAAGTTACTGATGTCAATTGATGTGGGTGGCACGGTGGCACAGTAGTTAGCACTGCTGCCTCACAGCGCCATTCTCCCCATGTCTGTGTGGGCACCCTCTGGGTGCTCCGGTTTCCTCCCACAATCCAAAAATGTGTAGGTTAGGTGAATTGCCCATGCTAAATTGCCCGTAGTGTTAAGTGAAGGGATAGATGAATGGATCTGGGTGTGTTGCTCTTTGGAGGGTCGGTAAGGACCTTTTGGGCCGAAAGGCCTATTTCCACACTGTAAGTAATCTAATCTAAATCAATTGGGATAGGACATACACACAACAGTAAAGGATTATTGCATTGTACCTAATAGCTGGTTGCATCTGAGATGTATACTAGTCTCTTGAGAGATATCAGACTCAACTTAAGAATAAGCACACATTATTATTAGTTGCATTAACTTAACCCTGGACCAACAACTAAGAAAGACCCTGCACAACATACAGGTATAGTCTGGTTTGCTTCTCCATCAACCCTTTATCTCCTGATGTCAGTTAACTCTTTCAGCGACTAATTGCTTTGTACTACAGCAACTTGTACACTTTCCATGATCTGAACTACATTATACCATTAGGAAGGTATTTTATGACTGTGAAATATATACAACACGATCCATTATATTCTGTATGAATGGGTTTGACTGCAAACTTTGTCAACCTAAACATATGGAAATGGCTGAAATTGGAGACAGTAAATAACTTGATGTGAAAACCTTCCTTTTTTTGCTATTTTTCTTTAATTTTAAGGCCTGTTACATTTCAAACACAATTTTAGTGAATTGCAAAATGTAACACAGCTCCCATAAACCTTTATTAAATCACAAGTGTGACTTTACGGTGGTTTTTGTAAATTTTGGAACATCTCTGAACAGGTTGATTAGAAAGGAGGAGAGAGGAGTAATGGAAATATACTGTAGGTCATGTCAGAGATGGATAGTGAAGGTGACCTAAATGCTTTTGAAAAAGAAATCAAGATTCATCTATCTTCATGTCCTTAAAGACTTATAATGCTTCTTACACAAATTGATTAACTTATGTAATTTAATGTTTTTCAGGTGGTTTGCATTTTTCCAAAACCTAATTACCATGACAAAGTAATGGAGAGAATAAAAAACAAGCACTGCTAGAAACCTGAAACAAAAGTCAAAAACTGTGCACTTTCTCAGCAGAACAACTGTGCATGATAAATTGACATTTCCGTTACAACATCCCTCCTCTAAGCATGAAACAACGATCAGTCAAACCTTTTTTTTGAAGGTGTTGGCCGAGGGAGGAATGTTAACCAGGATTTCTTGGTGTTTTTGAAAATAGGCCATGAGATATTTTGTAACCAACTGAACAGATGGACAGGTCCTAGTTTAATTTTTGAACAAAAGGTATTGGAGTACTCCCTTGGTTCTCAACTGGAATGCTGGCTTAGATTCTTAACCCTGCAGTGGGATTCAAGTTATGGCCTTTTGATTCCCAAATATGCTTTCTTCCAAATCAAAGTCTTTTCAACATTGAACTATTTCTACTTCTGAATTTAACACATTAAATGATGATTTAGGTAAAATAGAATTAGTAAGACAACCTCCAGACCTAAGTTTTCCAATGCATTTGTTCATCCCCTATTCTCCATATTTCATTACCATTAGTTCAGTATTGGCTGCTGCGCTTTCAAAAGCTGAGCTCCAACATTCTGTTGAAACATCAGTTAAAGGAATGATCCTCCTTAAAACACATCTCTTCACTTGCCTTTGGTCAACATTCAAAATATCTCCCTTTATGGCTTACGGTCCTTTAATTCCCTCATGGCTTGGTAAAGCATTGTGGAGTTTTTGTCTTTGGTAAAACACCTATTATATATTGTTGTTGATTTGATGAAGAAAAATAGAAGATTTAAGAGATGGAGAAATGTAAGCACTACTGATTGTGTTATGTTTCACTAGTGTCATGATAATCAAGTCACACTGCACCCAGAGTTATGACAAAAGTTAAATATTTTAAGAAAGCATGTCGAATTTGCTAATTTAGTACCTTTTAGGCCCAAGTTGACATAATTCAGACTTAATTCTGTACTTAACAAGAATGACTATTCATTACAAGTAAGTAAATTCTAGATGCAGAGAAACAATTGTGATCTGTTCACATAAATCTACTGGTTAGAAATCTAACACCACATAAACTATTCCCTGCACACACAGATGGGAAAAAAAGAAAGCATGGTTGTTGTGGATGGAAGAAAAGTCTTGGAAGGCTGTTTTGTGGTTCCTGTTCATAGAGTTCATTGATATGGCCCTTCTGGTATGTTAGGAGAAATGGCTCCTTGACTTTCTTTCTCCAGATACTTTCACATGCTCTGGTTAGGAGCCACACCTTATCAACTCCTGAGGGAAGACTAAACTGGCTTTCTTCAGTCTTAAAATGTTTTTTTTACTGCAGAGAAAAGAGACATCTCTTGCCCATGTAGAGATCTGGTGGCTTCTCCCAAATATTCAGACCCCAAGATGTTTACCTACCTGGGAGCCCCTTCTACGCTTCCTTCCTTTCAACTTAAAATTATACCCTGTAGTTAGTGACCCTTCAACTCGAGAGAACAGCTGCTTTCTCTATACCCTGTCCATATCCTCATCACATTATTGACATCAATAAGGTCCTCTTTCACCATTTTCTGCTTTAAAGAAAACAACCTGGTTTATCCATTCCCTTGACATTGCTAAAATTCTCCATCTGGTGAATATCTTCTGCACATCTTCTAGTGCATTCACATTCTTTCTGCAGTGTGTTGACCAGAGCTGAGCATAGTACTCAGCTGTGGCCTCTCCAAAGTCCTGTACATCTCCAACATATTCCCCCTGTTCTTATAATCTATGCCACGACTGACAAAGGCAAGTGGCTGGAAACCTTGTTAACTACTACATTACCCTGTCCTGCTGCCTTCAGCTTTCCTTGTTCCTGTTTCCAAATTGCATCGCCTCACACTACCAAGGTTAAATTCCATCTCCACTCAACTGCTTATCTAACCAATTTGTTTATATCATCTTATAACCTAAGACCTCCATCCTAGTGTCACACAACAGCCAAATTTTGTGTCATCTATAAACCTACTGATCATTCCACTCCCAACCCCCTGTATTCTCTTCTATATTGTTTACACATATCACAAATAATAAGATACCTCCCACTTATCCTTGCAGTGAAGCACTGGAGACCAGCCTCCAATCACACAAATGGCCACTTTCTGTTTCCTACCATGAAGCTAATTTAGATCCAATGTCCCAAACAACACCATCACCATCACTGAGGATCCCTTGTTCCAGTGGTAGACAGTGGTATGCAGTCATGAGGGAGTTGTGCTGTTTGTCCCCAATATTGACTCCAGATTTCATGCAGTTTCATGTCATCAGGTCAAACCTCCTGCTGATTACAATGCACTACTACCCAATTAGCTGAAGAATCAGTACTCCTCCATGTCAGTACTCTTCCATGTTGAGCATCACATGGAGGAAAACTGAAGGTGGAAAATGTGCTGAATGTACTCTTGGTGAGGGATCAAATGTCCATTACCTTGAATGGCTTGGCAGCATCATGACTAGCCAAGCTACCCAAATCCTAAAGGACACAACTGCTAGACTGGGTCGCAGCCAATAGCGAGTGAACCAACAAGAAGGAATAACTTACTTGATTTTGTCCTCCCAAATCTACCTGCCACAGATATATCTGTCCATTTTCACATTGAGGGAACCCTTTACCTTGTTGTGTGGCACTGCCACTGCCCTAAATTGGACAGAATTGATAAAAAATGAAGCAACTCCAAACTAAGCATCCACAAGTCCCTATGGGCTATCAGCAGTGGGAGAGTCATGTTCGACCACATTGTAACTTCAGGATCCATATATCACTCACTCTATCATTACTATCATTGCTATTGAGGAATTGACCCTGGTTCAATGAGGAGTGCAGGAGGGTATGCCAGAAATAGTATTAGGCATAGCCAAAAATAAGAGTCAACTTGTGGAAATTGTAACAATGAGAATCAGGGAAAATCATTAGCTGGAGTCCTACATGGCATAGCAAAAGATGATTGGGGTTGTTGGGGCTGAATCATCACTGCACCAAGATATCTCTGCAGGAGGTTCCTCAGGGTAATGTTCTAGGCCCATTCATCTTCAGCTGCTTCATCAATAACTCTTCCTCCACCATAAGGTCAGAAATGCAGATGTTTGCAGATGATTTACAATGCCCAGCACCACCCATGAATGCTGAGATTCTAAAGTAGCTCATCTAGATTTGAGGTGATAATTCATGAGTAACATTGCTAGGCACTTGTATGGTGTGAATGACCATCTCCAACAAGAGAGAATCGAACTGTCTGCCCTTGTCAGCCAGTTGCATTACCATTGTTGAACTCCCCATTATCAACTATCACCATTGATCAGAAACTGATCTTGCCTGCCGTATTATATACTTCGGCTACAAAAGCAGGTCAGAGGCTAAGAATGCGCAGCAAGTAACTCGTGTTGCAACTCCCCAGAGTCTGTCCAACATCTCAAAGGTACAGGTTTAGCAGTGTGATGAAATATTTTCCACTTTTCTGGATAAGTGTAGCCCCAACAACAGATGAAAGAACGTTGATACCATTAAGAACTCTTACTGGCACCTCAACCACCATCTTCAACATTAACTCCTTCTACTACCAACTCAGAGTAGCAGCAGTGTCTACCATCTACAAGCTATCCTTCAGCAACTCCCAATGACTCATTCAACAGCATTTTCCAAATCTGTGACCTCTACCTGGAAGAACAAGGCAGCAATAAATACCACCACTAACAAGGCCCCCTCCAAGCCTCACATCATCTTTGGAACTATATCAACATTCCTGTACTGTCTGTGGTTCAAAATTCACCATCACCCTCCCTAACAGCATCTTGGAAATCCCTATACTATATGGATTGCAGTGGTTCAGGAAGATATCTCACTGCCACTTTCCTGAGAGGATTAAGGGATATTCAGTAAACAGTGGCCTAATGAATGTTGACCAAATCCTGTGAATAAAATTGTAAAAATCACTAGATACATCCAAGAAGTAGAGAGCATCAAGAGATGAGTTCAGTAGACTAAAGAGATAGAAAAGTCTGGATATTCAGAATTCAAAACATGAAGGTCAAGCAAGGTGGTAAAGCCAATAGTGAAGGAAACTAATAAATTGCACAAAAGTCGTGGAAAAGTAAAAGCATTCAGGAAGGAACATTGAAACAGTTGAAAACATACTGCATTGCAGGTGAAATTAAATAAGTGCTGAAAAAATAAAACATAAGTAAACAAACAAATAGAATAAAGGATGTAAAATGTGGTAATATGTTATCATATATTAGTGAAAAAAGATTACAGTATAAAGCTACTGAGACAAGGTTAACTGATTTAACAGAGACACTCTGCTATGGCTTGGCTTAAATCCAAGTTGCTATTGCATTAACAGGAAAGAGTGGATACTGATCCTGTATTGAAATTATAACTGTAGATTTAAAAAAGCAGGCCAAAAATTATGGAGGAGACAAAGATTAATTATCTCTGTGCATTCCCAATAATGTTTGCATTACAAACAAATTATATTTGCTTGTATTTAAACAGTGCATAAATCTGACACATGCAGATGAGTAAGCTGCAACGCCTGTTCAGGATGAGTGAGCACACTTGTTTGAATGTCATATTTATCCCTGTACTTTGTCAGAAAATTAACTTCTTTGGAGTTTGTACTTGAGATGAGCATATGGTTGCTGATCTCAGGAGATGACAGCCTATCCAAGCGATAGCTCCATGCGGCTCCAGCAGTCCTCCGTTGGCAGATGCTTTGGGCTTTTCTGCGATTAAGCAGAGATCATCACTGTTTTCTTTGAGCACTGCTGTGCCTTGTACTCTGAAGTGTTTTGTTAATCACTGTCTGCCTTCGACAGAAGCTGCCAAAGCTCTCATTAAGTTTGAATTCTGAACTGTCATGCTCGGATGACGGAATTTCATCCCTTTTCTGCATGACTGGGATTTATCATGGAAAGATGCCAGTTAGAAAATCCTGACACTAACATATATTTGTTTTTGCACTTCACTAGCAAAAAAAAAGAATTTTTGGTGTTAATTCTAAAAATTATCTATTTGTCCATAAACGCCTAATGTTTTTCAATGCTATTTTCTCCTAAAGTCAAACCAATCCTGAGGCAAGTTCGTATTAACAGAATTCTGCACATCTGCCTATTTTGATACTGTATACAGCATTTCTAATTTCTATGTGATGTTTATTTATTAGTGCTCTACTTTTTAATAAGTACTCTACTCTTTTTAGACAAAGCATGCATAAGAAACACCTTCTAGATGAAACCAACTGAGCTATTTAAACAGTTGATTTTCCTCACATGCATCTGCATTCCTGCATGTTACCTGTTCTCTCATTAGTGACCAGATCCATAGGTGCAGAATGTCATTTTCCTCCTAGCATTTCTGCCTATCATGTGGGGAAACAAAAGCTTTTTTTTGTTGAAATAGGATACAGGGATACAGGATCAGGCAGTAAGAATGACTGTTCTGTTTCTACATGTCTTATATCAATAGAATAATTCAGGTTGCTGCTGTTAATAATAAATCATGGTAATTTGTGGGTCACAGGACAAAGTGATGTCAGAGAAACCTAGAAGATGGCTAGATCAAGGGTTGGTAGAAAACATTAACCTTTCAATTCCAGATAACAAGTGACTGAATGGGTCTGTTGACAGCTGCGTCTGTATTTGCTTGCAGTTTTTCAGTAGATCTTTTCATGCTGGATTGTCTGAGCCTACTGTTAGTCAGTTCTTGTCTGTGGTAGGTATTCAAGGGTGGCCATATCTATAGCACTTTGCAGGTTTATATAGAAGTATGTTTTCAATATTAGCTTTAAAATTCTACTAATGTATATTAAAGTTATGGTAAGTAATGCTATCAGTCACACATTAAACTAGTTTTTAAACAAGTATTATTGATAAGTAGTAGACTGCCATTGATACTAACAAGGAATGTTAGTTTCCTAAGCTTCATTTATTAAATCAAGGCAATTAACAAGAAGCAAAGTAAATATTCAACACTAAGGTGAAAATTGGCCAAACTCCTTGAAAAGTCATATAATTCTGCAGAGAAATTGAATTACTTTCATGTCTACAAGCTGTTGAGCCTGTGAAGCTTTGTTTGTTTTCTGTAGAACCTGCACCTGGTGGTTTACACTGAGGAAGTAAGTTGATCTTTTCCATGGGAACAGAGTAAAACAAAACAAGGGATTTAGAAAAGCATGAATGCAATCTTGCTTGGTATCATTGGTCTGTTTAAGTTATGCAAAACAATTTGCTCCACTGACAAGTTTTGGTGTCAAATTAAAAATTACCTCAGCAGAGAGTGAGATATTTAAAAAGATGGTCTAGTAAAATTCAGAATGGAAACAATACATTGAAATTCAAAACACAATAGGAATTCTGAAACTACAAATATATACTTGTAAACATATATAAACTAATTAAAATGCACCTTTGTAAATACAGGTATTAAAATTTATGTCGGCAAAAAAGCATGTTGACGTTTAATATGAATGTTGGAAATGTAGAGATTACTTTTTGAAATGAGCTGAAAACTCAATTAAGTATTTTAATAATGTTGAAGCAAATGGATACTGTATCTATTTTTAAAAATGTTAGGAATTGTGCCAGAATGATACCTCATCACTGGTATTATTCCAGTAAATCGCTTCTGCACCCTCTCCAAGGTCCTGACATCCTTCAGAATGTGTGGTGACCTGAATTGGACACAATACTCCAAGTGAGGTTCCATTAGTGATTTTTAAAGGTTTTGCATGAGTTCTTTGCTTCGGGCCTTCATGTCACTCAGTAAATGTTACTTGAAGAAATAGTATGCCGAACTTCATTTAATGAATGTTCTGTATCCTTGGTTCTGGGTAAAAGTTTTTTTTTAACTTGTATGTTGACTTCTCAATGCATTGTGAAGAAGCAAAATCAAATGTAGTGCACAGGTGAGGTTGGAAGCCCAAGGCACAATTGGACCTGGTGCACGTAAATAGTTCCGGGCCTATTTTCTAATAATCTATGAACTGTTTCTCTTTTAATTTTATAAATTTCTAACTCCACATTTAGAATGGGAATTGCTGATGGGAGTTTGAAATGCTTGTGACAATTTTTTTTAAAGTTAGTCTGAAAATTTGATACATGTTAACATTTGGAAAACTTAAAGAATTCATCTTATTATAGTGTAATGGATTCTGTTATTGAAGTCTCAGTTCTCATTCGCAGTAATGTTAAAAATTAACAACTTTGAGCAAAAACTATTTTATCCAACAATTTGATATATCATGGGGAATATATGTAAGATCAACTCTTATGTTACAGTATTGCATACATATTCTCTTTGAATGTATCTAGTGGTGCTATGACATAAATCCTCCCTTTATCTCCAGTGTCATTTACAGTGGTGGGGAGGGAAATACCTTCTGCAGCTATGCCACTTTTTTGACTCAGCTCAATAATTGTCTGAAGAGAGATAGAATTAGTTAGCTCAGTTTTAACTGAGTCAAACTGTCTGTTAAAACATTGAGGATTGGCCAGACTGCTTAGATTAAAATGACAGTAAGTATAGTAAATGTTCCACAGTTTAATTGGATTACATATTTGTCTTGGATACAGGTTCTATATTGGTACTAACCATAAGCTATGAAAGGAATTAATTTGTTTTTATATTTATCATAAAACCTCACAATTCTGTGATATGAAGAATCACTAAATGTATATTAAATTGTATTTTATGGTATGCTACCATTTTTAGACATATTTATTTTTAATAAGCAGAATTGACCTCTAATTTTCTAAACAAATGAGCTAATCAAGTAGACTTATTAAAAATGTCTGACATGGTGTTTTTTAAACAAAGTTCTGATGTTTTATTTGTTTATTTTTGATGTAATTAATTCAGATTAACTTGCATGTTAGAGCTGCCAGAGGTAGCGCAATTGTAACACACATCTTCAAGCTGACTAGCTGAGTTGATAACGTTTATAATGGGATTGATTGTTAGCACTGTTAGCTAGTTGAAACATAGTTTGTTGAAATCCAACAACTGTAATATGCTTGAATTAGATAAATGTTCAAATGTACAACTCTGGAGTGTGGCAAGCAATAATTATGATAGCATACCTTAGAATATTGCTTTAGACACTACAAAACTCGGATATATAAAAAAATCAGACAATAATAAATACGAAATTGGAGACAGAAGGTTGAATTTTACTAGGAAATGGCTAAATGTCAATTTTGGTGGATTTCACGGAAGGTATCTCCATGGGAGCCCTTTCAAGATTTGTCACAATATTTTCCAAAACTTGCCTCATCACCCTTGTACCACACCTCTATGATGCTCTGTTCATTTTATCTTTCTCATCAGAGTCAGAAATACTCTCAGATTCCTGGTGCTGGCATCATTTCTAAAGCCCAGTTGTGCACCAGATCCAGCACTGACAGCCAGGATATGCCTTTCACTGTTCATTTATTGGGAGTAGAAATGAAAGAGCAATCCTTCTCAGAGCACATAGATGGCATAATTGCCATTTAATTGTAAATACAAGTACACATTCTTAAATCAAATGTTTAACAATTGAAGCATGCAGGTTGCCCGTCTTTAGTGTCATCCCATCTCAGTACCCTTTCTAGCAAAGTGCTCATCTTTCCCCACTGCCCAAATAGCCTAACATCTTCTCATTATTTAATGTGGGTGTATCATAGACTGGAAAACCTTCATTTTATTTAATGTGGGTGTATCATAGACTGGAAAACCTTCATTTTATTCTGGCATCAGAAAAGCAAAGAATAAAACAATCAAAACTGCATTTGATTCTGGGAACAGACTGGCACTGCTTGCCTTTTGAGCAACAACAAGTTTGCAGTCAGTGAATGATTACTACACCCAGCTCACATCTGTTGTAACAGGTTGTCACTTAAGTCATGTGTGGCTTGTTGCACCTGACGCTACATCATTCTATCATACTAAAGGTGATGTTTCTCCTCTCAACGTCCTCATCCTTCTCCTCGGAAGACAGCTGCTACTCTCTCAGCTCTTTGGGATCCGTCAGATCCTTTTTTGGTCTGCTCCAGTTGTACAGAGCACTGCATTGTGGGATTATCTGTCAAACCCTGTCTGGACTATGTTGCAGGGCCTCCTGTAACTGAACTGAGTGTTGGAAGCTCATGTTCAGCAGGCTAATCATATGCCTCATGATGGTTCTGATCAGATAATGTGCTGCATTATATCTACTCTCCGCTTCAGTCAGTGGGTTGTGCAATAAAGTCATCATTATCCAGTCTTGGGTTGAAAAGCAGCAAGTATCATTTGTGTTACACAAATACCAGTCAAAATTATCTCCAATAAAACAATCTAACCATCATCCTGTGACACTTGATGGTGTTGCCATCACTGAATCCTCTACTATCAATATCATGGGGTTTACCTTTGACCAGAAAGTGAACTGGGCTGGTTATACATGTACATTGGTTATAAGAGCAGATCAGAGGCTAGGAATATTGAGGTGAGTAACTCACCACCTGACTCCCCAAAGCCTGTCCACCATCTACAAGCCACAAGTCAGGATTATTATGGAATACTCCTCACTTGCCTGGATGAGTGCTGCTTCAATAACATTCAAAAAACTGAACGCAACCCAGGACAAAGCAGGTCATCCAGCACATCCACAAACATTCAGTCACTCCACCTGACATTCAGTAGCAACAGTGTGTCTATCTACAAGATACAATGCAGAAATTTGCTAAAGACCTTTGAACAGTGCCTTTCAAACACACGGCCAATTTCATCCAGAAGGACAGGCAGATGCAGAGGAACACCACCACCTGCATTTCACCTTCAAGCCAATCATTATCCTGATTTGAAAATACATTGCTCTTCCCTCATTTCCATTGGGTCAAATCCCAGCAGCTCCCTCCCAAATGGCATTGTGGGTTCATGTTCAGCACATGGGCTGCATGGTTCAAGAAGGCAGCTCATCACCACCTTCTCAAGGGCAATTTGTGACAGACAATAAATGCTGGCCCAGCCAGAGGTGCCCATGTCCTATGAATAAATGTTTTAAAAAGTCCTAGTCGTAGAGGGTCGCACTTGTCTCCTAGTCATCAATTTAATAATAAGGCACCTGGCTCTTGATGGTTTGATCCACAGTCGGACATGGATGACTGACGTTGTGGGACATGGAATGCCTACACATGGATCTTTGACATAGGATCCTTATCCTGGCGAATGCAGTAAAAACCATTTTGTGAAAAAAAAGTGGAAGATTGCAAGTACTGTATGATTGCTGATACTATGTTAGCTATGTTAGATACTATGATACTATGATACTACAATAGCCAGCACGAGCCAAACTAACGTAGTTTACAAAATACCATGCAAGGACTGCACAAAACACTATATAGGACAAACAGGAAGACAGCTAACAATCCGCATCCATGAACATCAGCTAGCCACAAAACGACACGACCAGCTATCCCTAGTAGCCATACACTCAGACATCCAGGAACATGAATTTGACTGGGAAAACACTACCATCATAGGACAAGCCAGACAGAGAACAGCCAGAGAATTCCTAGAGGCATGGCATTCATCCACAAACCCCATTAACAGACACATGGACCTGGACCCCATATACAAACCACTACAGCTGAAACTGACACCCGGAAGCGGCAAGAACATCCATCAACAGACACATCGACCTGGACCCCACATACAAACTACTACAGCTGAAACTGACACCCGGAAGCGGCAAGAACAAACCACTATAGATACCAGAAGAAACATCAAAGCAGCGCTTCACAGGAGGCTCCAATAGCACTGATGATGTTCCCTAGCCAGGGAACGAAACGTTTGCAGCAAAAACTTCCAGCTCGGCGAACAGAACCACAACAACTATGTTACTCCATCCTGCATATTATTCAAGAAAGGCAGTGTTGTATTTCAGGGTGTGTGATGAATACTGACAAAGCTGAAGGTGAGAGGAAATCAGATTTGCTTCTTTTTAGCAGTTAGTGAGATCTTGGATTGTCTTTGTCAATAGTGGCCCACAGATGCCACTGATAAAGTCACCTTTGATCACTTCTGCTTCACAGAATACTATCTTCAATCTGATTGCTTATGGTCAGGATATGGATCTCATGCATAACGTATTGGACACGTTAAATACAAGATAATATGATCACAGATGATTTCCACTGGTACTGTGCTCAGGCAAAAGAAAAAGCACTTCTATCACCGTCTGCGCACCTACAATTGTATGAGTATAATGCAATTGAGTTATAAAAATAAGCGAGATATGCTAAGACATTTTTCACAGGAGCATAGGAATTTAAGGGGTGACCTGAAAAAGCTTTATAAAGTGGCGAGGTGCATGGATAAGGTGAATAACAAAGGTCTTTTCCCTAGGGTGGGAGGGTTCAAAATTAGAGGGCATATTTTTAAGGTGAGAGGAGAAAGCTTTAAAAAGGATATGTGCGGCAAGCTTTTTACTCAGATAGTGGTCCGTGCATGGAATGAACTGCCAGAGAATAGTGCAACCACTGTTCTGTGCTTTCCACTTGTCAAGGGAGAAGTCAGGGAGAGGTTGAGGGGGTGGTGAGCGGCGGATAGGGAGGGGAGTCAGATGAGGGGAGGGAAGGGAGTCCTCGGTAACAGTAACAGGTTCAGGGACCTGCTGATTCAGAAAGATATACTGTTTTGGTTATTGTTGGGGGAGACGATTGCGCGGGGATAAAACAATGAGTGTCGATTCCATGGCACCATATGTGGGTTTGCTGCACAAGGGGGGAGGAAGGAGTATGGCAGGGCTATTATGGCAGGGATTTGATTATAAGGGGAGCAGACAGACATTTCTGCAGCCTAAAAAAGTGACTCTATGATGGTATGTTGTATCCCTGATTCCAATGTCAGGAATATCACTGAACAGCTGCACAGGGGGAAGGGCAAACAGACAGAAATTGTGGATCAGATTGATACAGTTGAAAAAAAGATGAGGTCCTGCAAACAGAATTTAGGCAGTTAGGAAATAGATTAAAGAACGCGATCCAAAAGGTAGTAATCTCTGGATTACATTCGTTGGCACCTGCCAGTGAGATTAGGAATAGGAGATTAGTGCACATGAATGCATGGCTGGAGAGCTGGTGCAGGAGGGAGAGCTTTCCATTTCTGGGACACTGGAACCGTTTCAGGGGCAGTGAGACTTGTGAATGACAGACAGGTTGAACTGGAATGGGTCCAACATCCTAGCAGGGAAGTTTGCTCGTGCTGTTGGGGAAGATTTAAACTAACTTGACAGGGGAATTGGATGCTGAGAGAAGGTCCAGAAGGGTGAGAAAAACAGGCAAATTTAGAAGAACAGCAAAGGAGTCAGGAAGGCATAGAAATTATAGGTTAGTTAAGGCAAAAGGGAGGTTGGCAAGGTTGGATAGCAGTTGTTTTAATAGAAGTAATCTGATGAACAATGGAGGTATGATTTAATTGCAGCCACTGAGACATAGTTGAGAGAGGACAGGATTGGCAATTCAGTTTTCCAGGATATAGGATCTTCATATAAGACAAGGAAGGAGGTAAAACAGGAGGGGTTGTTTCAATATTGATTATGGAATTAGTTACAGAATAAGGATGGATTGCATCTTAAATTAAGCCATTTGGGTAGAGTTTAACCAAAGAGGATCATTTACATTTCTGGAAGTGTACTGTGGGCCCCTAACAGCATGGAGAAAAAGAAGAACAGATATGCTGACAAATTTCAGAGAAGTGTAAAAGTAATAGGGGAGTGATAATAGGGGATTTCAACTTCTCCAATGGGATAGTCCCATTGTGCAATGTTCAGAGGAAGCAGAATTCCTAAAATGCATCTGGAAAGGTTTTTAAACCAGAACATAGAATGCCCTGCAAGAGAAGGTGTCATTCTGGATTTAATTTTAGGTCACAAAGCTGGGCAAATATTAATAGGGCAGCATTTTAAGACAGTGATCATAACTCCGTTAGAGTCAAGATTGTTGTGGAAAAGGACAAGGATGGACCTGAAATTGAAATTCTCAACTGAGGGAAGGCCGCTTTCAAAAAAATCATGTACGATCTAACCAGATTGGACTGGAAACAGATTCTTATTGGTAAATCTGTCTTAGAGCAGTGGGATGTGCTTGATGAAGGAATACAGGGAGTACTGGGCCAACATGTTCCAATAAAGACAAAAGATGAGATCAGCAAATCCCGTGAATCCTGGATATCAAGAATAACAGGATTAGATAAAAAGAAAAAGGGAAGTTTAATTCAGAAACCTAGCACTCAAAACAACAGAAGCCTGACAGAAATACAGAACATTCAAGGGGAAACTTAAAAAGGAAATTAGGAGAGTAAAAGAGGAGCCTGAAAGAATAATGGAAGTAGATCCCATTAAGAACCACAGTGGTAATGTGTGCCTGGTGCCAGAGGACATTGATAAGGTTCCAAATGAATGTTTTGAGATGGGGTTAATTAGTGAGAGGAACAATGTGGGTATAGAAATCAGGAAGAAGGACTATGACATACTTAAATAGATTGGTATAGACAGGAGGTTCTGAGTGGTCAGGAGACCTTCAAAGTAAATGAGAGTTCAGGGTGGGATGAAATGTAACCCAGGCAGTTGGGTGAAGCAAGGGAGGAAGTAGCAGGGGCTCTGTCAATAAATTTCAATTCCTCCCTGGCCCCAGGACAGATGCTGGAAACTGGACAACATTCAATATTGTATGGTTATTCAAGAAGGGACCAAGAAATAAACCAGGAAACTACAGGCCAGACAGTCTAATCTCAGCAGTGGGGATACTATTGGAAGCAATTCTGAGGGACAGATCCAGACTTGAAGAAGCAGGGATTATTCAAGAGCAGTCAGCATAATTTTGTTAAGGAAAGGTAATGTTTGACCAACTTGATTGAATATTTCAAAGTAGTAACCAGGTGTGTCGATGATGTAAATTTGACATAGTCTACTTGTCTTCAGCAGGGCTTCTGTGTGGGAGGCTGATAACAAAAATAACAGCCCATGGGATCCAAGAAAATTTCACTAATTGGATCCAGAATTGGCTGAGTGACAGGAAACAGAGGATAATGGTTGAGGGATGTTTTTGTGACTAAAGATCTGTGTCCAGTGGTAGTCCACACAGATCAGTATCAGGGCCTGAGCTGTTTGTGGTTTTTTTTAAATCAATAATTTAGACTTGAATATAGGAGAACTGATCAGTAAGTTCATGGATGATATGAAAATTGGTTAGGTGGTAAACAGTGAAAAGGATAGCCTTGAAAGACAGGAGGATATAGACAGCCAAGTTAGATGGGCTGATTCAGTAACAAATGGAATTCAATTTGGATAGGTATGTAGTGATGCACTTGGACAGAATTAACAAGGTAAGGGAATACTTGATGAATTCTCAGGTCCTCAGAGACACCATAATCAGAGGAACCTTGTTGTGCATGTCCACCAGTCCTTCAAGGTAGCAGGACACGTAGATGAAGTGGTTCAGAAGGCATATGGTATACTTTAATAGCTAACACATTGAATTTAAGAGCAGGGAGGTTATGCTGGAAACTGTACAAAAAAATTGTTTAGACCACAGGTAGAGTATTGTGTGCAGTTCTCGAATCCATATTATAGGAAGGATATGATTGCACTGGGGAGGGTGAAGAGGAGATTTACTAGGATGTTGCATGGGCTGAAGAGTTTCAATTATGGAAAGAGTGATTGGACAGATTCAGAGCAGAGGAGCTTGAGGGGAACATGGTTGAGATATAGAAAATAATGAAGAGCATAGACAGAGTAGATAGAAGGAAACTTTTCCTCTTGGGGGAGGTATCAATGAGCAGATCAATGACCAGGGATATAGATTGAAGGGAAGAGGCAGGAGGTTTAGAGGGAATGTGAGGAAAACGCTTTCATCCAGGGGGTGGTGGGAATCTGCTTGTAAACATGGTTGAGGCAGGAAATCTCGTAACATTTAAGAGGCTTTCAATGTCCAGTTGCAATGTCAAGGACTACAGAATTATGGGATGAGAATAGTTAGGTCATTGTTTTTCACCGATGTAGACTGGATGGGCCAAAGGATACTTTTCCGTGCTATAAACCTCTAAGAGTGAGCATGGTGCATACATCCCTTTGACTGATCACTGCTGACAACCAGGACAAGCTTCTTAGCTTTGTGCCTGTAATAAAGAGCAAGGCAAGACAGAAGTACCGTGGTTCTTTAAACTCTAGCTGAAGTGACAAAGTGAAAAAAAAGACAAAGCAAGGCCGAGATGTTGTGCACATTGAATTCGATGCAAAATGTGTAATGCATTCAGTCAGCAAGCATGGGACTCTGAGACCATCCTTGCCCAATGCATTAGGTGGATGAGTGTTTCAGCAGTTAGTGTCCTTGTAGCAACATCACAATGATCGGTGTTGTGTGCTCCACGATGCAGTATTGAAGTGCAGAACCACATTGTAAATGGTTCAGATATGTGCCATGTGGATGTTGTGAGACTGGTATATGTCTGATGCCAATGCCCATGAATGGATACTGCAGATAGTTGCTGCCCATTAAGTGTGCCCCGTGATATTAATAATTACTGTTCAAGATGGAAGACCAAAGGAGCAAGGAGCAAGCTGGAGTTGTTAGTTACCACACTGACTTTCATGTGGGAACTTGTTGCCATTTAGTCGTTATCCAGCGGTTGGGAGCATGGGACAGCACACATCAATGAGTTGCAATTAGGAATTATTCAAAAGCAAATGGTTGAGGCAGGAAATCTCATAACTTGCCACTCACTAGTAAGATTCTCGTTTCAATGTTCAAAAAATGATTGGAGAGTCAGAACTTTTTTTGGCATTGAGAATTTCATTTCTGCTTTCTCAACTGATTCACCAATACCCACGCTGTTCCATGGCTGGGAAGACTTCACCCATTATTTCATGTGTAAGCTCCAAAGTATTAGGAGTGGGAGTAGGCAATTTAGCCCCTTGAGCCTGCTCTGCATTTAATACAATAATGCCTGAACTCATCTCAGCCTTAACTCCACTTTCCTGCTCATTGACCATAATGCTTCAAGCCATTAATGATTAAAAATCTATCTATCTCCTCCTTAAATTTACTTAACATCCCAGCATCCAACACACATTGGGATAGTAAAATTCACAAATACACCACCTTTTGCAAGAAGTAATTTCCCCTCTTCTCTATTTTAAATCTACTATCCCTTATCTAAAAATATGGCCTATCATTCGAGAATGCCCCACGTGTGGTAATATCCTCACTTGGTCTACTTTGTCAATCCCCCATAGCATCTTGTATACCTCAAATAGACCTCCTCTCATTTTAGTAAACTCCAGTGTGTATCAGGCTAAACTGCTCAATCTTGTTACATTAATTGAATCCTTCACCTCTGGAATCAATCGAGTGGACCCCATCTATACTGTCTCCAATGCAACTACATCCTTCCTCAAGTAAAGAGACTAAAATTGTATGTAATCCTCCAGCTGTTGTCTCACTAATTCCTTGTACAGTTGTAGCCACCTTTCTAGTCAATCACAGACACTGAATCCATCCTTTGGAATTATTCTTTCTCATTGGAATGTATCAATTCAGAATATCTTGAAATATACACTTAAATATCTGCCATTGGATCTCCTTTGATTTGTCCCTTAACACAGTTGTGGACACTTTGTTACTGTTTCTTCAACTATTTAGTTGTCTGTAATTTTAGATTCAAATACAATTCTGCTACTTAATAGTTAGTATGGAATGTTGATGTTCATGAAGGCCTTCTCAATAACTGTTGATCTACTGTTGTATTGTAGAACCCAGTCCAACAGTTAGACTTATAACTGTTAATTATTGTGCCTGAGACAATAGAATCATGTTAGGTTATTGTTAATTTACATTTCATGTCATTTAGAGGCATAGAGTCATAGAGATATATTGCTTGGAAACAGACATTTCATTCCAACTCGTCCATACCAACCAGATATCGTAATCTAATTTTATCCCATTTGCCAGCACTTGGCCCATATCCCTTTGAACCCTTCTTATTCATTTACCCATCCATATGCTTTTTAAGTGCAGCAATTGTACCAGCCTCCACTTCTTCCTCTGGCAGCTCATTCCAGACACGCTCAACCCTCTGCGTGAAAAATTGCCCCTTAGGTCCCTGCTATATCTTTCCCCTCTCACCCTAAAACTATGCCCTCTAGTTCTGAACTTTCCAGTCCAGGGAAAAAAAACCTTTTTTGATTTATCCTATCCATGCTCCCCATGGTTTTATAAACCTCTAGAAGGTCCCCGCTCACCCTCCGACACTCCAGAGAAAACAGCCCCAGCCTATTCAGCCCCACCCCATATGTCAAATCCTCCAACCCTAGCAACATCCTTGTAAATATTTTCTGAACCTTTTTAAGTTCAACAACATCCTTCCAATAGGAAGGAGACCAGAAATGCATGCAATATTCCAAAAGTGGCCTAACTGCTGTTTTGTACAGGTACAACATGATGTCCCAACTCCTATACTCAATACTCTGACCAATAATGGGAAGCATACCAAATGCCTTCTTCACTATCCTATCCACCTGTGACACTACTTTCAAGGAACTATGAACCTGCAGTCCAAGAGCTCTTTGTTCAGCAACACTCCCTCGGACCTTATCATTAAGTGTGTATGCCCTGCTAAGTTTGCTTTTCCAAAATGCAGCACCTTACATTTATCTAAATTAAACTCCATCTGCCACTACTCAGCCCATTGGCACATTTGATAAAGTTCCCATTGTACTCTGAGGTAATCTTCTTCACTGTCCACTACATCTCTAATTTTGTTGTCATCTGCAAACTTACTACCTATACCTCCTATGTTCACATCCAAGCCATTTATATAAATGATGAAAAGTAATGGACCCAGCACCATCCTTGTTGCACTCCATTGGTTACAGGCCTCCAGTCTGAAAAGCAACCTTCCACCACCAGCGTCTGTCTTCTACCTTCGAGCCAGTTATGTATCTAGTGGCTAGTTCTCCCTGTATTCCATAAGAGCTAACCTTGCTAACCAGTCTCCCATGGGAACCTTGCCGAACGTCCATATGGATCACATCCACTGCTCTGTCCTCATCAATCCTCTTCGTTACTTCTCAAAAAGGTCAATCAAGTTTGTAAGACATGATTTCCCATGCACAAAGCCATGCTGACTATCCTTAATCAGTCCTTGCCTTTCCAAATGCATGTACATCCTGTCCCTCAGGATTCTCTTCAACAACTTGCCCACCACTGATGTCAAGCTATATTTCTCTGGCTTTTCCATACCACCTTTCTGAAATAGTGATACCATGATGGCCGACCTTCAGTCTTCCAGCACCTCACCTGTGACTATCGCTGATACAAATATCTCAACAAGGGGCGCAGTGATCATTTCTCTAGCATCCCACAGAGCTCCAGGGTACACCTGATCAGGTCCTGGGGATTTATCCACTTTTATGCATTTCAAGACATCCAGCATCTCCTCCTCTGTGATATGGAAATTTTTGAAGATGTCACCATCTATTTCCCCACATTCTGTATCTTCCATGTCCTTCTCCACAGTCAACACTGCTGCAAAATACTTGTTTAGTATCTCTCCCATCTTCTGCGGCTCCACACATAGGTTGCCTTGCTGATCTTTGAGGGGTCTTATTCTCTCTCTTGTTACGCTTTTGTCCTAAATGTATTTATAAAAGCCCTTTGGATTCTCCTTGATCCTATTTGCCAACTCTATCTCATATCCCCTTCTTGACCTCCTGATTTCTCTCTTAAGTATACTCCTACTGCTTTTATACCCTTCTAAGGATTGACTTGATCTGTCCTGTCCATACCTGACATATGATTCCTTCCTTGTCTTAACCAAAACCTCAATTTCTCCAGTTATCCAGAATTCTCTATATCCACTAGCCTTTCATTTCAGCCTAACAGGAGTGTACTGTATCTGGACTCTCGTTACCTCATTTTTGAAGCTTCCCATTTTCCAGCTTTCCCTTTAGCTATGAATATCTGTCCTCAATCAGCTTTTGAAAGTTCTTGCCTACTAATGTCAAAATTAGCCTTCTTCCAATTTAGAAGTTCAACTTTTAGATCCGGTCCATCCTTTTACATCACTATTTTAAAACTAATAGAATTATGGTTGATGGCTTCAAAGTGCTCCCTCACTAATACCTCAGTCACCTGCCCTGCCTTATTTCCCAAGAGTAGGTCAAGTGTTGCACTTTCTCTAGTTAGTACATGAACATACTGAATCAGAAACATTTCTTGCGTATACTTAACAAATTCCTCTCCATCTAAACCCTTAACTTTATGGCAGTCCCAGTCAATGTTTGGAAAGTTAAAATCTCCTACCATAACCACCTATTATTCTTAGAGATAACTGAAATCTCCTTACAAATTTGTTTCTTAATTTCCCATTGGCTATCTGGGGGTCTATAATACAATCCCAATAAGGTGATCATCCCTTTCTTATTTCTCAGTTCCACCTAAATAATTTCCCTGGATGTATTCCCAGGAATATCCTCCTTAAATACAGCACTAGTGCTATCCCTTATCAAAAACACAATTCCCTCTCTTCTCTTCCCCCCCTTTCTATCCTTCCAATAGCATTTGTATCCTGGAATATTAAGCTGCCTGACCTGTCCATCCCTGAGCCACTTTTCTGTAATTGTTATGATATCCCAGTCCCATGTTTCTAACCACGCTTTAAGTTCACCTGCCTTCCCTGTTCGGCAGCTTTATTTATCAGTCCTACCTTGTTGCCTGCTTTGTTCCTCCCTGCCCTGACTGTTTGACTCGCTCCCTTTCCCAACTGTACCGATGTCAGACTGATCTCTTGGGATCCCCCCAGTTTAAATCCTCCCGAGTAGCTCTAGCAAATCTCCCTGTCACCTTATCAGTCCCCTTCAAATTCAGGTGCAATCCATCCTGCTTGTGCAGGTCACCTCTACCCCAGAAGAGATTCCAATGATCCAAAAATGTGAAGCCTTCTCCCATGCACCAGCTCCTCAGCCACACATTCAACTGCTCTATCCTCCTATTCCTACCTTCACTAGCTCATAGGACTAGGAGTAATCGAGATATTTCTACCCCAAAGGACCTCATTTTTAAATTCCTGCCTAAATTTCTATATTATCCCTTCAGCATCTCATCCTGGTTCCAATGTGTACAATGATCTTCTGTTGTACTCTCTCCCCCTTGAGAACATTCTGCACCCTCTCTGCACCCTCTCTGAGATATTTATTGTCCTGGCACCAGGAAGGCAACACACCAGAAGACAACCACCGCAGAAATACCCATCAATGCCGCTAACTAAAGATCGATCTCTTGGAACTTGATGTACTGCTCATTACATTAAAGCCAGTCTAAATACCAGAAACTTGGCTATTTATGCTATATTGTTTATGCTATATTCTCCTGAGAGTCCATCACGTCCTACATTTTCCAAAACAGCATACTTTTTGAAATGGGGATAGCCACAGAAGACTCCTGCACTACCTTCCTACCCCTCCTACCTTTCTGGGAGATAATGCATCTGTCTAACTGTATCTGTGGCTTTTCTCCCTTCCAATAATTGCTATCCATCACACCCTCTTGTTCTTGTAAATTCCTCAATGCCTCTAACTAACATCCAACCGATCCATTCGATCTGATAGGATTCACAACCAAAAACACTTCCTGAAGACATAATCCTCAGTAACATGTAAACTCTCTCTAAACTCCCACATCTGACAAGATGAGCATATCACTCTACTAAAGGCCATCTTCGCTCCTCCACAATCTACAGGCCCCCAAAAAAGCACCATCTTATTACTCTAAAGAAAACACTGTTCCAGGCTAACTGAATACTTATGGCTTATTGTTAAAAATTTAATCAAGAGACAGAACTCAATAAGACATATCATCAAGAAAGAACCCAGTCTAATCACTGTTGTAGATTTACAGCATGGCTAAACTTAAAAATTATTCACTTATCTGTTCCTGTGCTATGAGCTCTCTCACACAGGTTTCTCCAAGATCAGTTTGAATTTCACTGTTTGTTAATTTTCCTAGACGCACTCTGATGTCCAGCGATACATGAATACAGCAAGGCAGTAACTGCGCAGATTAGTGTCAGTTAGTAGTGTGGGTTTCTTTCTCTCTCCCGTTCGCTGACCATGTGCTGCCTATAATCTGTCCTTTTCCCTTTTAAAAGTGTAATTGTTTTGACTTTTTTGTCCAAAGTTCCAAAACAATGCAACAGCATATACAACAGATATTGCTGCTCCTAGAATTCAAGCAAATCACCTCCAACACCTAAAATGTCTCAAAAAAGGAGCAGCTCTTACAGCCAGAATGTTTTTCCTTCCAAATCAATAAGTATTATGCACCACACAAACGTACATTTAAAAACACAGCCATTGTTAGTAAGTATTTCTGCAAAGTATTATTATTTTTGAAGAATTGGAAATTATGTATTTGCAAATATCTTGTTGAACTCTATTTTAATTTTTAAAAACATTTTGCACGATTATATGTGTAAAATACCTTCCTCTTTTGTAATTCCACTCAAGCTTGACTTTTTTTTAGATTAGATTATATTCCCTACAGTGTGGAAACATGCCTTTCAGCCCAACAAGTTCACACTGACCCTCCGAAGAGCAACTCACCCAGACTCATTCCCCTACATTCACCCCTGACTAATGCACCTAACACTACGGGCAATTTAGCATGGCCAATTCACCTGACCTGCACATCTTTGGACTGTGGGAGGAAACCGGAGCATCCGGAGGAAACCCACGCAGACATAGGGAGAATGTGCAACCTGCACACAGACAGTTGCCCGAGGTGGGAATTGAACCCGGGTCTCTGGCGCTGTGAGGAACATTTGTCGAGAGTGTGGTGCTGGAAAAGCAAAGCAGGTCAGGCAGCATCTGAGGAGCAGGAGGATCAAAGTTTCAGGTATAAGGAGCGAGGCTTATGCGACAGTGGGTGAATGGGGAGGGGTGCAGGGGGAGTGGTATGGGGGCCAGCCCACAAGCCTCATTCCTGACCAAGGTCGATTCTCCTGCTCCTCAGATGTTGCCTGATCTGCTGTGCTTTTCCAGGACTTCCCTCTCCACTCTGATCTCCAGCATCTGCAGTCCTCACTTTCACCTTATTGGACATTTGTAAAGTATTAGGTTTGCAGATGTTGTAGGTTAAGAATATATTTTGTAATGGGCAAGTTAATTCAATATTTGGAAGGTTAATAGATACCCTGGCTTGAACAAATGCAAGTAGACTGAACTCCAAATCCTATGGATATATAATTGACTATAAATAGGGATTTGCTTTGCAGTGTTGATGCAATTCAGTCAATTTTTTTCTGAGCTGAAATATTATTTACAATATTTTCAATGTTCAAATAATCCCATGCACTATAAGACGTCGAATCAAATATTGAACAGAAATTTAACCTAGAAGCAATATACAAAATAATTTCCATGCAGCATCCTTATTTTTCTTGGGATTTACTGAAGCAAATTATCTTTATGCTGGTTTTGTGCAAATAGCTGTATTTTCCCTTTTGACCTTGCCTTAGGGTCAAATCTTTGTTCTGTGTGTCATAATCTCTAAATACACTGATAGGTGGAGGAATCTATTGCTGAAAAACATAACTTTTGTGCTGTTTTTCCTGCTTTTTTTTTCAATTCCATTAACACAAGCAAGAGCCAAATAATCAGAGATGAGTAATTCAAAGACACAGCAAACAGAGTAACATGGCCTTGGGTTTGCTGTTCTCTGTGTATGAAGCAGAGGAAGAAAGAAAAGCAACAGAAGGCATTAATAGAGAGGATCTCTTAGCCGAATAGTGGCTTCAGGCCTTTGTTGTATTAACATTGCTAAAGTTCATATTGCTTTCAGAGGCTGACTGTTTTAAACTTATGAATAGAACTGACATTGATTCAAGAAAACTTTATTAGTACTCATTTGTTAATGTGGTCGTGAAGGTGAGCTCTTTCAACTGCTTTTCAAGCAGCTTATTGTGGTCAATTTTTGGAACAAATAAAGTGCTGTGCAATATCCTTGAATAGTTTCATCACAATACAAAAGTTGCAAAACATTTTAAAAAGGGTTCTGAACAATTCAGTGCTAAGAATACAAGCAAGGGCAGAATAAGGAAAGGCTATTCAGCTGTACAAATCAATTACTTTCAAATAATTACATAACATTTTTTATCTAGATTATTTCACTTTTTCACAGGGATGATTGCTGATATGGAAAGATTGTCTTTTGAGCAAAGGCGAAACTCTACTCACTGGGATTTAGAAGAATGAGAGGTGATCTCATTGAAATATCTAGGATTCTTAAGGGTCAGGGTAAATGCTAAGAGGTGTATCGCTTCATGAAAGAGTCTAAAATCAGAAAGTGCACTCACAGAATAAAGGAGTGCCAAATTGAGAGTGGAATGAGAAGGAATTTCTTCTTTCAGAAGCTTGTGAGTCTTCGGAATTCCTTGCCACAGATAGTTATGGGGGGAAAGTCCTTATGTATATTTAAGCCTGGGATAGTTTCATTCTTGATCAGTTGAGGAGTTAAGGATTATGGTGAAATAGCAGGAAGGTGGATGTGAGGATTTTCAGATCAGCTATGATCCTGTTGAATGGTGGAGCAAACTCAACAGGCCAAATGGCCTACACCTGTTCCTTTCTCTTTGGTCTTATAGTTTTATAGTCAGAGACCTGAAAGGTGTGTTATTAAATCTCTTAGAAGTCTCAGTACACTGAAACTTTCCCAGAAAGTTAAAATTTCCAGAATGAACATCCAAACAAGGGACAAGAGTCAGTCCTTCCTGCCTGCTCCACCTAAAATATGGTTTAAGTTTAGAAGATGTGTTTTGTTTGACAATTCACTCCCTGGATTTGCAGAGTAATGATGGTTACACTATCAGTATTATCTTTATTATTTGTTTAAACTTTCTGGAACTTTCGCACAAACAGTTAAATGTAAAAATCCATTTATTACCGTCAGTGATTCAATAATTCTCCATAAATTATGCTGTTAAAGTTTCCCAGACTGCAGTGAAGTAAAAATCAGTGGACTAATGAAAACATGCTCTTTTACACTATTAGTATTACTGTAAAATCATTTGGAAAAGTCACACTTGTTGTCTGAGGTGTAACCAAGCTTTTTCACAAGATACTAAGTTCTCATTATTGCTGAGAAATCTCTTAGGCCCTGAAAATCTGATTTTATACCTGTGCAATAACAAGTATTGTCAGTATAAATAAAACATATCTTTATTACAACTGATTGTTTTAACAAGTATGTTTCTGACGTTTCAGTTTCTATCTTAGTTGTACGCATATGTCTGAAAATGTTCTTTTTGCTCTCTACTCAGTTGAGTTAAAGGTAACTACTGCTTGTTGTTTTCCTGTCCGTGAGGATACTGAATGTGATTGACAGTTCACCTGCTTAATGGCATGACTGATACTGGATGCCCGAAGATCCCATTGACTTAGGATCACACTCACACTAACATGAGGATCACTAGGGATCATCAGAAAATCATAGACAGCTTTCTTCATGTCAGCAGTGAGCACAATCACTTATAAAGACATACAGCATAGAAACAGACCCTTCAGTCCAATCAGTCTATGGCAACCCAAGTTCCCAAACTAAACTAGTCTCACCTGCCTGTACTTGTCTCTTTTTCCTCCAAACCTTTCCTATTTGTGAAATTATTCAAACATCTTTTAAATGTTGTGACTGTTCCTTCAACACATGAACTACTCTCCATGGAAAAAAAATTGTCCCTCATGTCCTTTACAAATCTTTCTCCTCCAATCTTAAAAGATATGCCCCCTAGATTTGAACTCCCCCACCCTAGGGGAAATATCTTTGACTGAATGTGAAATTCAGCTTAGTAATGAATTTGAACATTACACTTTTTGTAACATTGCCTTAGTCCTTAGATGCAGGCTGTGATTTCCATTGAATTCAGTTTGCACAGAAGAAGACAACAGTACCGGTCATAAACACCTTCCAGCTCAAAATGCAACAAAACATGTACACTATTTTACAAATTAGCCTCCACAGTGAATGGCTCTTGCTGTGCATTGATATAATACGGAGTCACACCACAGTGTTGAGGGACACAAATCCTACACAGTAAATTTCTAATTTAGAAAAGGGCATTATGAAAAAGAAGTATAATGAAAGTGGAAACCCAGAAAGATGTAAAG
The DNA here is from genome assembly GCF_020745735.1 of Hemiscyllium ocellatum. NCBI lineage: Eukaryota > Metazoa > Chordata > Chondrichthyes > Orectolobiformes > Hemiscylliidae > Hemiscyllium > Hemiscyllium ocellatum. Next base: position 53,077,398 of record NC_083402.1, read on the forward strand.
ACCACCGGCACAAGATTTCCATTACAACTCTTGTAACCTTAACTTTGTGGCTCACAATACTCCCAACTGCTGTGATATTTCATTGTATCCATGGTAGATAGCAATCACTTGAATTTGGCCACATTTCCTTCTGAGTGACTCAGTTACAAACTGGGACACCTTGTGGAGCTTTTACAAACTGCTTTAATCTCTGAAAGACAATTGTAATTAAAGAAAATCTAATGAAATTAATGTATTAAGTTATGTTACTATACAAGAATATTACTGTCAATGGCACACATCTTCTGATCTCCAGGTTATTGGGAACTTAATGTATGATCTTAGGTGTGTATTGGGATTCCATGGAAGTCTGAATGCAGTAATTTGAACTTTGGTAATTCTGAAGAAACTTGAACTTCCGATACGAAATTCCCTTGCTCCCTGAATGTTCTTCACAAGTGTATGGGCAAACTCTTCTGGGTCCTGAATGATACGGCATTTCCGAGAGAATTGGGAAAATTGTGAGAGATGGCCGGCAAGGAGCTACTCGTCATCAAGAACAAGTCTCATTTTCCACCAAGTCTTGAATGGCAAGATGTAATGCGATTCTCAGGAGGGTGGTGAGAGGCCTGTTTGCATATATTGGCGTTCATTAATATCACATTATTAATCTTGCCTCATTTGTAGGTAGTTCTCATTCTTGATCCTGCCAGAGAGAAACTAGGCAGCAACAATTCCCAATACGAAACTCATGCAATTACATGGAGACTCCAACTTGCTTCTTTCCCCTCCGGGCCTCCATCTTGGACACCAGACTCTAACATGTCAAGCACATATATGGACAGCAACCACTTGTACCCCATGTGAAGAGACATGGTCATCAGCCATGTACCTATTGCTTTGACTTCACATTTGGTCACCCCTCAAAGTCTTTCCTTCATTGGCTCTAGGTCCATTTTCCTTATGTTTCAGTGAAGCACCTTATTACGTTTTCAACTGTGAAAATTCTATATAATTGCAAGTTGTTGCAATTTTCTATTAGTTAATTCTTTAACTAGTATCAGGCCCAACCATCTTCAACTGCTTCATCAGTGACCTTCCCTCCATTATTGGTCAGAAGTTGAGATATTCGCTGAATAATTTGAAAACAAATTAGGAACAAGGCGCGCACCAAAAGCTAATAAACTGTCTGTTGGCAGAATACATTGATGTACAGACAATTCCTTATGTTAGAGTTTCACATTTCATCTGTTATCAGGACTGGGGGCACCAAAGTAGTCAAGAAGTTTTGTACTAAGTGAAAGAAAAAATCAGTTACTCCAGGCTGTTGTCACTTACAGTAAATTATGAACAGTCGTCAATCAGTTCAGGATTTGAAAACTGAGGAAAGTTCATATCATACAGGACCTAAGGAGGGCACAAGTTTACCTTAAAAATGAAAGAACGGGAAGAGATGGGATAGTGCTATAGATGAAATAAATTCTATTCTACTTTGTGATTTTAAATAACCAAAATATCTAACCAATCAATTGAAAATAGCAGCAATGATCTGAAATTAAGATTTGAAACATTTGCCTGTGTATAGGTGGTAAAGGTATTCTATTCTTTCACGCTTGGTCAACATATTCATTTTATATTTACATTGCAATGTAACAGATATGTTTGTTTTGATTGGTTATGCTTTAGTGAGCGTAAATTCTGCAATGTCAGAAAGCGTTGACAATACCCAACCATCACAGTTTGTAATTCCAGGTGAACCTTTTGACTGGAATGCCTTGTCTTAATTCACAGTGGCAATCCAGCCCTTGTTGCCATAATAACTCCCTCAGGAAACATTTAAAGGTATGTCTCAAAGTTATTTTCATGCTGTTTTTTGTGTTTAAGTTTTTATGAAGTTGGATTTTATAAATTTCTCTCTCTCTTTCTTTATTGTTATTGTTGGTTAAAATGACTCCACTGAGTGAGTAGAATGGCAAGTTCCTTACTGGTCATAATCCTTACAATATGCAATATTATAGGAATAAACACACAACCATAAGTTGATTCATATATATTTTCACAATACAAAATGACACATTTTGAAAATTAAAAACATTGTTTTTTGAAATTATGCATGCTATTAAAAAGCAACCTTTTGTGAACTTGCTCAATACATATTTGTCAATGTAAGTTTTGAAAGATGGAACATTGTGGAAATTGAAGAGTTAATGGCTCAGGTATAGAGACTATGAGAATGCCAGTTGGCAAAAGTTAGCAGGTAGCTGTCACAGTAAATGGCAGCAGCTGCTTGGAGTTCTAAAGAGCATGTCCCAGTCAGAACTGAAAACTGATGGCATCTACATTAATACTACCTTAATGGCCCATCTGCTGCTCCATAGGGTCCCTAGCTGCAGTATGGAGTCATAGGCATTTGACAGGCAGTCTCTGTATGCCAGAAGTGCATCATACCACATGTTTGAGACTGCACAGTATCATTCTGATCTGTCAAACTTTCTGCGTCATTTATCAGGCAAGAAGTTGTAAAGTTTTACACGCGAATGGCTTTTGACATGAGGGAAGCCATTTTGGCAAGAAACAGAGCTTTTTAAGTTATGGAAGCTCAGGCTGCATGTCACTCTGCTCAGAGAAAGAGTTTTGATTCTTGATGAGCAACACTGTGCGCTCAGGAAGATATTATGACAGGCACATAGGAAAAATGAGTTCATCTGACAGTCAACAGTTCAATGTCAAGTGCATTCTTTGCTACAGAAATTGCTGTGCCTGATGATATTTCTTCTAGTTATATGGTGGAGCAGTTGTAATAAATGAATGAGTGTGCATTATTAATAAACAATACAATGTCAGACAATGTTTGAGCATTTGACTCCAGACAAAACAGAATGGGATAGAAATCTGTATGCATCGCTACTAGTTTCTAGGCCCACAATGGATGCAATGTGGAATAATTCAGAAATGGGACAGCATGTGTCCAATCTACACAGGTATTATTTTCATTGTCAATTTCATGTCACCTATTATTTTAGACATCCTGGATCTGGCTTGTCATCTGAATCAGATGCTAAAGGGCATGGGAAGCTACAAAAATAATGGGCAAAGGATCCAGAAAGCAAAATGAAAAGTGGGCAAAATGCTACAGAAATAGATGAAGAGAGTGAAAAGCCAGCTGGAGAAAGGGAGAATCTCAAAGGTCATCCTATGTACTGCCAAGTGACTTGTACTTTAAGCAGATATGTCCCTATCTCTAATCCAGTTTAGCAGCAGAAGCATTCCTGATAATGGTGGTGGAAAAGCAAACCTGAGAAAGCTCAGTGTCAAAATTAATGTTAGACACAACATTGTTCTCTATCTACAGTTAACATTTGCTTTACTTTTAATCAACATATGCTCACTTAACTGCATTATCAGTAATGATTTATATCAGTATTCATTCAGATATTGACTGATTACAGTGCATCTTGAAGACAACTGAGTTTTGCTGACACTTTGGGTCAGAAAATGGTTAGACTCATTGATGCAATCAGTGCCCACCTTAGCAGAGATGCCTGAGCCAGACCTGTTTGGACCTTTGTCTTCCGTACAAGAGTGAACTGCCTGTCACACTTCCATGAAAGATTCATGCCACAAGCAAAAAAGGTGACTTTGGCCCTCAGGTAGGTTCCAAGGCAGGGATATGCATTGATGGAGTGGGATTATGTTAGGACTGTGAACTCGGGGAGAAACACCTGTTTTTGGTTATAAACAAAGCAAACACTTACAAATGGTTCATTGCCATGGGAGCTATTGAACAATCCTAAATGACTCAAGCCTGATTCCAAGGTGAAAGTGACTACTGCAAATGCTGAAGATTGGAGTCAAGAGGGTGGTGCTGGAAAAGCACAGCTGATCAGACAGCATCCAAAGAGCAGGAAAATCGACATTTCAGGCAAAAGCTCTTCAACCGAATGGATGAATGTCGATTTTCCTGCTCCTCGATGCTGCCGGACCTGCTGTGCTTTACCGGTGCCACACAAACCTGACTCCAATGCTGTTTGTGCAGAAGTGTTTCAGTATGTGTTAGGCCTCTCATATTGGAAGCAACAGAAGCTTGTTTTAGAAATCTGCCCCACAATTTTAGCAGTGGTCCAATGCCACAGCAGATTGAGCTCAGACTGTTCCACTTCTAAATCGGTATGCTTTATGCCAGAAAAACAGGCATGTTTTACTCCTGAGAAAATACTGATAGCTTTTTAAAATTCATTCATTGGATTTTTAAAAATAGAATCACCACAGGCTATTCAGCCCAACAAGGCAAAAGTGTAGACTGCAGATGCTGGAAACCAGAGTTTAGATCAGAGTGGTGCTGGAAAAGCACAGCAGGTCAGGCAGCATCCAAGGAGCAGGAACATCGATGTTTCAGGCAAAAACCCTTCATCAGGAATAGAGGCAGGAAGCCTCCAGGGTGGGGAGATAATCAGCATCCATTCAGGCAAGAGTATTGCATCACACTGCAATATGTCTCCTTTTTTTCTCATTTTTGAATCTCTTAGTGTCTTCAAAGTCGATCCTCATGTCTGTAGGTTAAGACATTTTGGTTGTTAGGTTTCTCCGATAATGGGATGTATCAATGGGAAAAGAATTGGTATTACCTGCTAATTTTTTGCTTGGTAATAGGTAATTCAGTAAAGTGTCCTGTATTGTGATCCAATGGCTCTGCAAAAAATTACTTGATATTGGTCATGAGGTGGAGGGCTTTTGCTTGTTAAATCTATGATTTGAATTTGCTACCTTGTTGCTTACATATTACTCTCCTCCAAAAATTGCTGGACAATCATGTTTGTTGGCATTTATAATCCAAATGCATTGCAAGGCAGCCTCTGTTAAATAGAATTTCAACAATTAGAGTTGACTGCATGTGTCCGCCTCAGATGGTAAGAATTCCCCCAGGCCATATTAAAACCTTAGTATTTTATACAAATACACAGATGGTATACAGATTTTTATAGAAACAATGACAGTTTATTTGGCTCTAACATGGCAGTCTTCAATCATTTTTCTTGTCTTCTGTTTGAAGTCATCCCTGATCAACATGCATTATTTGCATATGGACTTCTATTCTATTGATTTAGTGTATTTTACTCCCTCAAACTCACTGTCAACGTTGAGCTGAACAGTATTAATAGAATTGAAGAACGATTTGAGGACTGATAAAAATCGTTGTGCAAAGCCTGTAAAAATTAGGAGGACTGCAAGTTATGTCAAATTAGATTAATTAACATTCAGAAAGGAATTCCTTTGATAGTTACTATATGGTCTGACATAGAATTTGCAACCTAGAAACAGGCAGTTTGACTAAATCAATCTGTGTTGGTATCTTTCTTCTGTACTGTAATCCCATGTTTATGATTTCTCTTGAAATCAATCAAAGGAAATTTTCATAAACATAGGAAAAATGTTCTTGCAACCAGAGAAATTTCTGACTCATCATTATTAGAAATTGGAAAATTATGGCATCAAAACAACTTCAACAAAATGTATAAAGTAGGTGGAGTATCGAAGATGGTATAAATGACTTTGGGAATTTGAGAAATGGCAGATGTCTGGAATTCATTTTTCATGCCAGTATTTATGAATAAAAACAAAACTTCTGGGGCTTATTCTTTAAAGTCAAAGCAAATGCCAAATCCGGCTGACAGGTTCAGGAATCAATGCATTAATGTATGAGTTCCATAAATACGCAAATCCTGCCAGAGACTTGATAATATTTCATAAAATCCTGATGTGCAAACAGTGCATGAGTCTGGTAATTTCATGTCATTCTAACTATTAAAGGATATTATTGCAACTAATGTATAAGGTCCGAACAATATTTATTCTGAAGGTGAAGAAGAGAAAATAAATTAGTCCAGAAATTGGTTTGTATCAGATTTCAGGAATAATACCAGCAGAAAATATGACCAGAATATGGATTTCTTGCCTCATCATGATGTGATTGACATGCTGGTAATTCTAGTTGTGTCAGTCATAAGCAAGTCTAATTTTTAGTTTGAGTTAGAATTAGAGATTGCTTTTGACCTTTCAGGCAATCAAGGAATATGAGGAATGGGTGGGAAAGTAGAATCAAAGTACAAGATCAACCATGATGATATTGAAAGGCAAAATAGAAGTAGACCAATGACCTGTTGACCTTTCTTGAACTCTTGCACTCTTGTGTAAAGAGGGAGGGAATTGGGATAAGAGAAGTCTTAAATGGCAGAAGTCTCCATTTTTAATGCTTGGTTTCTGTGAACCTGAGATAACTGACATGAACATTGTGCCCAGATCATCTTGCAAAATAGGCATAACACCTATTTCAAGCAGGCACCCTGGAGGTCTGTAGGATGACCTAACTGTGCAATGCATACCCAGTGTGGAATGAGTGCAGCGTGCAGGGTCTTCCATCATTGCTGAGAAATGAATTCTGAAGCCTTTGATTTTATAACATAGTTGTGAGCCAAATTTCTCCACAGCCAATCAATTAATTTTGAACTACTATGTCAGCATCATTTGCAGAAAATAAGTGCACAGCAAGGTTCCACAAGGAATAACTGACCATCAAATCTGCTTTCATAGTCTGAATTGAGGGATGTATTAGCCACAAAACCAGGAGAACCCTCTGCTCTTCTTTGGATTGTACTGATATACAACCACAATCTGGTGGTTCAATTAGTACTAGGGATCTGATTGAGGTGTTTGAGATGACCAAGTCTGTGCCGTGTAGATAGAAAGCAACTGTTTCCCTCATTGAAGGATCAGTAACAAAGGGATACAACTTTAAAGTGGAAGTGAATTGAGCAAAACAGTAATCATCTTCCAAATGCTGGAATTAGTTTCCCTACGGTATGAAAACAGGCTCTCCAGCCCAACAATCCACACCAACCCCCATCCCACCGAAGGGGAACCCACCCAGACCCATTCCCCTATCTATATTTATCCCTGATTACTGCACCCAAGACTATGGGCAATTTGGCATGGCCAATTCACCTGGTCATCACATCTTTAGAGTGTGGGAGAAAACCAGAGTACTCAGAGGAAACCCATGCAGACACGAGGAGAATGTGCAAACTCCACACAGACAGTCAACTGAGGCTGGAATTGAACCCAGATTCCTGGCACTGTGAGGCAGCAATGCTAATCACTGATCCACCATGCTGCCCCTGTCTTTCTTTACACCCTGGCTCGCCCAGTTGGTGGTCTCTCTCTCCAACCCTGCAATTTTTGGTTTCTGCTGGCTTTTGCATTCCTGCATTGATTGAAGTGTCAGTCCTAGTTTTGAATCTCCAGAATTAATGTTCTTGGCATCTCCTGCCCTTTCCAACTCACTACGCTCATATAGTTCAATTCAACAGGGTGATCCTGAGTCCCAGCTGTTATTGTATGCCTGAGACCCAATGTGGGAATTTTCAATTGTTTCCAACTATTAAATATCAGAGATTTCAGGTAAATTAGCTGCTAGAACTTCTCCATTCATGTACTACCACTCCTCCCTCCATTTTGTCAAAAAAGTCGAATTTGGCCATGATTTAGGTTCTATTCATGTTCAACACTGTTTCTAGCTAAAGTTTGCCCAGAATACTTCTTTGCACCTATGTTATTTCTTTTAACCATTATTCCCTGCTGTGAAATAGTGAATGGGAGAAACATGGACTGAATCTTACCAGAGATCAGCTGCATATCATTTTCATCAAGTTTCAAAGATCTTTTTTCTCTATGAGGACTAGTGCATTTTCACATATTATAATCCAAAGCCTGTCTCATTAATTGAGTGCATACACTGACTGGATCTCACTCGTCCAATGCTCACCCAATTCCCTCACTCACTTTAGGGGGAAATCCTCATCATTGCTTGGAAAAACCAGAATTCCTGATGTTGGACCCCTAAATAAAATGACATTGTGCTCTAGAAATCCAGAATTGCACTGTGTTGTCCACCATCATTTTCTTAATTTTGGAAGATAAGTGGGAATTGAAACCAGCTTTGTCGATGGGATGATGCAGAGGAAGGCCATCCTTTTTCTCCAGAACCAGAAGAGGTCCTATCTCACCAGACCCTGCCTGCCTCGTCTAAGGTTGATTAGATTAGTTTCCCTACAGTGTGGAAACAGGTCCTTTGGCCCAACAAGTCCACACTGACCCTCCGAAGAATAACCCATCCAGACCCATTCCCCCTATTTACCTCTGACTAATGTACCTAATTCTATGGGCATTTTAGCATGACCAATCCACCTAACTTACACATCTTTGGACTGTGGGAGGAAACTGGAGCACCAGAAGAAACTCACATTTACAGGGGGAGAATGTGCAAATTCCACATTGATACCTGAGTCAACCTAATATCTGCTGTCTGGAAGATGAACTAATACCATAGGAATGTCCCCCATTCACTTACCCTCTCTGTCTGCAGGCTTAAGTGTCATCATTTTCTTTCTGCTGTTGCACCCAGCTTCCACCAAGGTTCCCAGTTTCACCATTGCATGATAGTATTCCCTCACTCACTCTCAGCCCACAAGCTACCAACCCTGCATTGACTCTGTGCCTCCTACTCATCCACTCAGGCCAACTCATGACATTTCCCCCACTTATACCAGGTCTAACGGCTGTGGCAACCATTTTTATCTCCCTCAATCCCTCCCTCTAGCTCAACTTCATAATGGGCCTCACTTGACATCTCACCCAATTTTCCCAAATTTCTCTAAGTCGTTCAAGGCCTGGAAGGATTCTAACCATGAAGTTGCTTGGAGGTATTCTGGAACATCAGTACAGTCAGCAAAAATTAGTTTAAAAACAAAAGTTTTTCATTTGTTGTTATTAACTCTGAAATTAATGCTTCTTTAATGCATGAAATTGTGCATGCCTGGAAACATCAAAAGGTGTTAAATTGGATACATAGGTAGATAATATCTTTAACCATCTCGGGAACTCCAGCTTATGTCATAATTGTACTTCAGAACTGCAATAACTCTGGTACAATAGGAAAATGTGGCAACCAGTTCAGCCACAGCAAAGTCCCACAAACAGCAATATAGTCATGATAAGATAATCTGCTTTTGGTGATTTTTGGTGATAGATGTTGCCAAAGACATCAGGGTAACTCTCAGTCCTTCTTTGAGTAATAACATCAAATTTTGCTTTTTGATTTAAGATGGCAAATAGGATCATGGTCTATCACCTCATCCAAGAAAACTGTGGCCTAATATCACATTGGTACCTCAGAAGTGTGCTGCACTGTCAGCCTAGATTACCTACTCAAGTCTTTGGAAAGGGATTTGAATTCATACCCCTCTGACATAGCTGACATCATTCTAAAGGCTGAAACCTGATTTAATATGTGCATGGGCTTTAGATAGATACTAGATTGTGGGTAATGGTCAATGTGATTCATTTGATCACTTTGCAGATGTCACTTTGAAGAAGAAATTAAACAAAATGCCTTCAGACTGCTTGTAAATCTCAAGTTAATGCTAAAAGACAAAGAATAATTGACATGCATCAATGGATGTACAAATTGTTCCTATTGTAATATTTATCTTTATAGGATGATCACTTTACCTTTAAACAGTTACCTTAATCTCTGTGGGTGCAGGATTTTCCCCATTAATGTTCTGAAATTTTCTAGTTGTGATGGTTTGTAAAAAGAAATCACACAGGAACATTGAGACTGAACTGACAGCTAGTGTAAGTGGAGATCAAGGTGACTTAGTTTTATTCAACCCTTTGTAGTCTATGCTAAGTGTTTTTGCTTTTAAAAGGTATTGATCCACATGTTATTTCTCACAACTGACCAAAGAGACCCAAATATTTCTTCAGATACAAGTGACATAGAAGTCTCTGCAATGTAATCTGGCTTTTTGCTGACATTCTTATTTAAGCTTTTAACTTCAAATTGTCCATTTAGCTCTGATACAAAACACATAGTAAATCAAGGATAAGCAAAACGTTTAGATCTGACACACCTAAGTTGAGCGTAGTGACTGAATCAGATCTTTAACATTTGTTGCCAATTCTTACACAGTACAACAATCTTGCTTTAAAAGAAAGCTTTTCTTTCTGTGGAGCATAGCTTAGTTTTTTTTGTGAAACATGTTTGGAAAAACTGCTTCAAGGTAATCAGGGAAAATATAAAATGTATTGTATAAATTCCCCTTAAAGAAACCTGTCAAACTTTTGGCTCATCCTTAGACTGAGTGGATTTACTGGAAGAGGAAATAATCTCATGTGAACTGAATGCAGCTCAGTCAGTAGGTGAATATGGATGAGATTTCCTACATCCTCATTATTGTACTGACTCTTCATAAATGTGGGTGGGGGGGGAATGTGGAAGCGGGGATTTGGATGAACAAAATAAAGCTTTCTTTCTGAAATGGCTGTTAAGATAACTTAAGGAAACATTTTTAAATAGAAATGCAAAAGTGCCCTCGACAGTTCATCCTGATTGTGTGTAAAATTTGTGTAATTTTCCTGAGCCACTTAAAATCAACTTTGATAGTCTTCAGAATTTTGCCATCAACTATAGAATGATTACATTATCAAACTGCTTCTGAAACATACATTAAAGAGGAAACAGGATAATTGCAGTTTTTCAGGTTGTATATGAATATAAGAAGTAATGTGGATTTTTTTTTCCTCTGGTTTATCATCAGAATTATTCAGCTATATGATCACCGCTTAATCCCATGAACCTCTAATGCAGTAGAATACAAGTATTCTGATATAACACTAGAGGGCGGTCTTAAGTCACTGAAAATTGTATAAGGAAATATCTTAAAGAATTTCCCCTCTGTCCATTCAATAATTAAAGCTGTATATGTTGATGGCTATTCTTGAAATGACTTCATTGCAGTTCTACAGTTGGTGCTGGCAACATCAAAATCATTGCCTCAAGAAACAAATTACCCTCCATGATTAAGACACAGAGATAAAATCTCATTAATTTAAGGCTGAAGTAGTTTGTGTTAATCAATCATGATGATCTGAGGAAAATTATATTTCGCAATCACTAATTTTGATATGTGGATTATTTGTACAATCAAAGATGAAATTCTAAATTGACATTATTACATTGATAAAACCACAAAAGGTGCAGGGGTCACATAGGTTTGATAAAAATAACAAAATAGCTCTATTCAAACAAGCAAATAGATACATGTATTCCAGCAATGTAAGTAAGAGAAATACTGATCTGTAAAATTTTAATCCAATTCTGAATGCAGTAAAGATTGAATAGAAGTTATAGAATGAGTGATGCAAATTGTGGGTACTCCAAAGCTAGAGGACATATGTTTCAGATAAGAAGGGAAAGATTTAAAGAGGACCTGAGGGGTAAATTTTTCACGCAGAGGGTGATGCATGTGTGGAATGAGCTGCAAGAGAAAGTGGTGGAGGCTGGGACAATTACAGCATTTAAAAGGCATCTGGATGGGTATATAAATAAGAAGGGTCTGGAGGGATATGGGCCAAATGCTGGCAAATGGGACTTGATTCATTTAGGATATCTGGTTGGCATGGATGAGATAGACGGAAAGATTTATTTCTGTGCTGTACATCTCTATGATTCTATGATTGTAAGGTTATCTTGAGCTGTAGTAATATGTGGATATCAAGTGCAATTTTACTCAGAATAAAGTGAAACGTAATTATTAAAAATAAGTCTACAAGTTTCGAAAATTAATCCAGCTCAGCACCATGCTGCAGGATCACTGTACTATCAGAACACAATCATTCAGATAAAATGTTAAATTTCTCATGCAGGTGAAAAGATCCCATGGAGGTGTTGAAAAAAACCCAGTTCAGTTGAATATCCAATCCAATATATTTCCCTCAACCATCATTGAAGATAGATTATTTTGTTTTCCTTTTAATTGCTGATTGTGGGAGTTTACTGTGCACAGATTGGTTGCTGAATGTTTTTTTTTCAATCACGAAATATGGGGATTGCTGGTTGGCTAGTATATAGGCCTGTTGTTAGTTGCCCTTGAGTAGGTGTTGGTGAGCTGCCTTCTTGAACCACAGCAATTCATGTGCTGAACATAAACTTAAAATGCCATCAGGGAAGGGATTCCGGGATTTTTACCCAGTGATAATGAAGGAACAGTGATATATTTCCAAGTCAGGATGGTGAGTGGCTTGGAGGGGAACTTGCAGGTAGTGGTGTTCCTGTCTATCTGCTGCCCTTGATGTTCTAGTGGTTGTGGGTTTGGAAGGTACTGTCAAAGGACCTTTGGTGAATTTCAGCAGTGTATCGTGTGGATAGTGCACACTGCTGCTACTGACTACAGGTGCTGGAGGAATTGAATGCTTATAGATGTGGATATTTCCTGAATTAGAATGGTGATTAAAGTGGAAGATTTCCTAGGCAAGAAGTAGGTTTGCACACATGCTGAAAATTGCTTAAATTGATGTCAGGATGGAATCATAACATCTATCCACCCTGTTCAGGATTTCTGCTGGGCAGGATTAAAGGCAAGCAGGGAATCTCCTTGAATGTGTTGAATGAGTTATTAAGGTAATTAAAAAGCCAATTAAGTTTCAGTTTTTAACCATCATTTCTATATTTTCCAGTTAGATCACTAATTTCCCAACTTGTCTACAATTTGGCAGGGTCCCCAAGGCCAGCATTCATCAGAAGACATTTTTAAAAATTAAATTAACACGCTGGTGTGGCTTTAGTGTTTACAGTAAAGAGCTTCAGCCATGGCTATTGGAATTTGCAGCTTTATAATTTTTAAACCGATGTGTGCAAACTTTCACTTCTCTCAAATGATAATTTTTAGCTTTCTATCAGGATCAGTGCCTTAACTGGTATCATAGGAATCAATTGTTTACAGCACAAATTACACAGTGATGATCTATTTAAAAGAGTTTACAACTACATAATTGTTTCAATGACTGTTTAGGAGGCACTGTATCATGTTTTAATTAAGAAATTAAATTAAGTACCTGAGTTATGGTATTGTCAAGGCAAGTATATTGTGTATTCTTATTATTAAAATGAAAGGGCCTTGCATCAGAATTTTTTGACTATTTGAAATTGTTTATGCCTACTAAGGCATGTCCAACACAATGGTTTTATAATGGACTGTTGCTAGCAATGCTTCCATCATTCATAATTTTACTGGCTTACCTTTTTGAACTGTTTTCAGAGCTTTTTGTAAGAAAGCACATGTTTAGCAACAACTCTTACCAATAAGTCAAATGCAATGCTACAATATAATGACAAATCTCCCATGGCATTTGCAGAATAATTACATATGCAAGAAACCATTTGGTTTTATTTAACTTCATCTTTCCTGAAAATATTCTAAAGTCTTCCCTGTTACAGCATCCAAATCTTTAAGTAATTCCTTGGATTTGCCTCCAGCAGTCTATCTCATAGTTCAGTTCACATGTTTACCATTCTCCCTCCAATGCAAGATGTTATGTCTTCACACCAAGTACAGCCCTGTTTAAATCTATCTCCATGTCTTGAATACTTGCAATGCTTTTCTGACCAGTTTCCCATCCTCCAGCTTTTGTAAACCTCAATTCTCTCAAAACCCTACTGGCCCAGTCCTATTCTGCACCAGATGTTGCTAACTCAACAACTGTTGTGTTCACTACCTTAAATTGACTCCCAGTAGTTATAATATTTTATGCCAATCCTTGTGTTTAAATCAATAACAACCTTACCCCTTTTTCCCAACCATGCACCCAATATCCACACCAGATTTTTTTTATCCCTCTGTCTTTGGCTTCTTGTGCATGTCTCTCCACAACCTACCCCTCCCTCTGCCATTCCCAGTCTATCATTAATTGCTTAGTTCCCAAGTTTTGTAACAGTTTATCACAGTAACAGCTTATTCTGATGGATGAGTGAATTTCAGTGCCACCAGCACAGCTGACAGTCAGTCAGAATCCTTTATGTGATTGAACATAACTATGTTCTGTCACCTACTGCAGAGCCTGCAGACAGTGCAGTATTTCAAATGTTCCAGTTTGGATTCTGCCCCTTCTTTTTGTATCAGTGGTGGCAATGATGGATGACCTTGTGGGTACTGCTGTATAATCTAAGTAATCTCTTTTTCATTTCAGGTTCATAGATTTTGTGCAGATGAAACATACAAGATACTATACTTCATATATTACCCAGCTATAGAGTATTTATCAGCTTTTCCTCTGTGGCTGAGTCAGAGTGCATCGTGTTGCATATTCATATCTTGAACTGGACAGCTATTCTGTTTCTACATTCAGAGGATAAATCTGTGGCAAATACCTGTTTATTTGTACACATTCACCCAAGCAGCCTGATGGTTAGAATATCTTTATTTGTGGAATCTGGTGAAAATCATCCTGGAATGCAAATATAATTCCTGGCTTTGGTTCTCTACTACAAACTGCCTTCTGTTCAACTATCTCCTCAACCCTCACTTCCCCAACAAGCGTGATGGAATCATGGACTTCTTTGTCACTTAAGATTGCAATCATCTGAATGTCTGCCTCTGTCATTTCCATCCTATCCTCTAGCCTACAGAGACCAAGTTTCCTCTAAAGCCTCACTCTGCCCGAGTGCTGGACAGGTATGTGCTTTCCTTCATGTCCTTTCTAAACTTGTTTTGTGTGTGCGACCCACCTTCTGCTCTTTCAGCACCATTTTCATTTGCTGACTACTAATTTTACCCTACAGACTCCAAAATTAACTGATATTGTTAACAGTTTGCTCTCGGTGAGGGTTCATCTCTCCTTCAAATCTTTCAAGTCTCAAATGATATCCAACATAACTATAGCAGACATAAACTATTCCTCCTCATTCTTCTTGACCTGCCTGCAGTCTTTGACAGTTGATTACATTTTCCTCCAAAGTTTTAGCACCGTTATCCTACAAGGCAGAACTGTTTTCTTCTGGTTCCATTCCTCTCTATCTACTCATAGCCAAATAATCAGTTGCATGGCCAGTCTTCCTTATCCTGCATAATTATGTCTGGTGTCCCCCTTGAATTCTTCTTATTTCTCAGTCATGAGCTGTCCCCTGGCAGCATTATTGTCAGCGTCAGTTACCACAGGTTGATTGCCAATTAAGCAGTGCTTCAATTTTAAAGTTGTCACCTTTGTTTTCAATTTCCTCCAAGACCTCTCTATCTTTATAATCTCCTCCAGCCCCACAACCCCTGAGCTAGCTGCATTCTGTAATTCTGGCCTCTTGAGCACTCAATTCTAATTGTTTCACCATTCATGATCTTTCCCTTAGTTGCGTTAGTTTTACTCTGTGGGATTCCCTTCCTAATTGTATCTACTTCTCCAGCACACATTCCTTCTTTGAGAATCTCCTAAAAACTTATCTCTTTGACAAAGTTTTGGTCGTCTGTGCTAATATCTTCCTATGTAGTTCATTGCCATAATTTATTCATTGACACATCTATGAAATACTTTGAGATATTTTATTGTGTTAAACACAAGTTGTCATTGTTGTTTTTTTTATTCATTTATGGGAGGTGACCATTATGTATTGTCCATCCCTATTTCTTCTGAACTGAATAGCTTGTCAGGCCATTTCAGCCAGCAATTAAGAACCAGGCACATTGATGTGGGCCTGGTGACATGTGTTGGCCAGACTACATAAGGTCAGCAGATTTCCTTCCCTAAAGGATATGTGTAAACCAAATGGGTTTTTACAGTAATTGACAGTGGTTACATGATCACAAATAGATTAGCTTTTTTGTTTCAGATTTTATTGAATTGATATTGCAACATACATCCATATTTCTTTGAAATGTTCTGTGCAGAAGCTGCTGTTCTTTTTTGGCTTAGCTGATTTTGACAGCTGCTTAACTTCCATATACTCTCCCTAAGCTTGCTTGTTTGCTTTTGTATTTTGAAGTCTCTTGGATTTAACAGAATTATCTTTAGTGTGCCTAATTCTGCAGTTCAGCCAGGTCTTTTGATTTATTTTATTCTACCTCATCACTTATGGTGAATACACAAATGACAAGATTATCAGCAAACACAGCTCCAATTCCCTGCTTGATGTGGTATTGCTGTTGACTTGAAAATCAGAACTGGGTTGAGACCTGATATCTGGTTAAATCATGCTTTTAGCCAAAACCTGATGCAGTTTCATGTGCCCACACTGACACCAATTCTGCACTGTGCCAAGAAATTCAATATCTATCAAATCATCTCACAGGGGATGCCGAGTTGGGAGATGGCTTATAACAGCCCGCTGTGCCAAACCTTGTCAAATGCCATTTCCACATGCAGGAACACAGCCAATGTGCAGTTTTTTCTTATTAAAAGCTCAGAGGATATGCTCTGATAGGCATAGTAAGTTGTCACTGATGCTTCTCCCTCTCTTGAACCCTGTTTGGCTTGAAGTCAATGTCCTTGATGTGATCTTGGAGGTGATGTTTGATAATTCTCACCAGCAGCTTTTCCAAAGCAGCTTAGCAAGCTGGCAAGCTGGTAATTGCAGCAATCATGACAGCCTTTGCCTTGTTTGTGGACTGTGGTGATGAAAAGCTATATTTTAGCATTTCAAAAAGTAGTTAACACTAATGACTTTGTAAAGATACAGGAGATACAGCACCCTGATTCTTATATAACTAGTTTCCATATGTTTTGCCTCATAATGATGTGGGAACATAGGAACACCAGTAAGCCAGTCTGCAAGTTAAATCTGTTTTACCATTATATTACATCATGGCTAATCTCCATGTTAACTTGATCAACCCAGCTTGGCTCCATTATACCTTGCCTAATAAAAAATCTTTCAATCTCTGTTTTAAAAATCTTAATTTACCTGGTTTTAACACATTTTTATGTTTTTTTTTAATTGTCTGATCAAGGCTTGGAATATAGTTTCCGACTCTGATAGGAGTTTCTTGGCCAAAGTCATTTTTCAAAATCATGTACAAGTGTTTCATTGGTACCTAAACAGATGGAGTGCTATATCATCACATATCAAATGATTTGGACAGGTAAGCAAAGACTTGGCCAAAGAGGAATATTTCATGCAGTATATTAAAGGGGCAAGAGGGCAGGTTGTTTAGGGAGGTAAGATATAAAAGTGAAGGCAGCTTAAGGCATGAAGGAATTAAATAAATCATAGATACACAAGAGATCAGAATTGGGGGAAATATGGAAACCTAAGAGAGCTGATAGGATAAAGAATGCTATACAAAGGGAAATGGAAGATCATGGAGGAATTTGAATATTAAATGAGAATTAGAGAATTTACAGATGTTGCTGGACTGGGAACTAAAATACATCAACAAACGTGTGTGATGTCAGTTTATAAAAACAGCTCATGAGATTTTACAAGTACAAGAAAAGAAAAGTAGCTAAAGTAAATATTT
The DNA here is from genome assembly GCF_020745735.1 of Hemiscyllium ocellatum. NCBI lineage: Eukaryota > Metazoa > Chordata > Chondrichthyes > Orectolobiformes > Hemiscylliidae > Hemiscyllium > Hemiscyllium ocellatum. The sequence goes on from NC_083402.1 coordinate 53,094,716, forward strand.
ATCTTTTACTGGTTGAATATAAAAAAATTTTAAACCAAACTCTGTCTTCATAACATTCAATATCTGAAATAGAGGGTAATTAAGGGGTTAATCAGAATGAAAAAGATCTGGTAATTAATGCCAAGAGAAAAACAACTATTGGAGAAACTTAAGGGAACTAAAACCCATCAAATCCCCAAAAAGTATTGGCAGTTCCTTGAGTTCTAAAATAGATGGCTGTTGGATATAGGGACTTTCAAAATTCTATAGATTTTGGAATGATGTCAGGATTGGAAGTTAGCAAATGTAAAACCACAATATCAGAAGGAAGGGAAAGGGATTAATGTGTGAGCTAACTTGATGTTGGTTGTCAGAAAAATGCTGAAATTTATACTTAGGAAATCTAAGTAATGCGCCTTAGAAATCATAGCATGAACAGGTATAAACAATGCATTATTTTGGAAAAGAGAAGTGTTTGACAAATTTCTTAGAGATTTTTGAGCGTGCACCTGGGAGAGTAAATATAGTATATTTGGATTTTCAAAAAGCATTCAATGAAGTCAGTATACAAGATATGCATTCATAAAGCTGCAGATATTATATTAGCATGGATATAGAACCTGTTAATATTGGAATCAGCAATTAGGAAAAAACAGGGCATTTTCAATTAAACCAAAATACTGAGGATCTGGAAATCTGAAACAAAGAGTCACACTGGACTATTTCTTTCTCCACAGATGCTGCCTGACCTTCTGAAGGTATTTAGCATTAGTTGTGTCTGGTTCAGGGCACTCTCAAGTTGACAGGCCAAAACAAGTGGAGTGCCATGAAAACCATGCTGGGGTTTCAGCTCTTTGCTCTCTGCATTAATTATGTGGATGAAGAGATCGGGAGCTTGTTGATAATACGAAGCTAGGTTGGAACATGAGCTGTTCGGAAGGCACAAAGAGGCCGCAGAAGCTACAGACAGATAAGGTGAGTGGATGAATGGATGGAAGATGGAGCATAATATAGAGAAGTGTAAGACTATTCAATTTATTTGTAAAGATAAGAATATATTCTTTAAAAAGAACTTGGTGTTCAGAAAAATGTATATGTGCTGTAGAGAAACACAGAATGTTAGCATGCAGATACTACATGGAATTGGAAAGACAAATAGCATATTGACCTTTACTGCAAAGGGATTGCAGTAGAATAGGGAAGTCTTACTATGATGGTGTAGGATTTTGATGGGACCACAAGAGCATAGTGCATAGTTTTATGTCCTGATGGGTTGGGATGCATATGAGAGAACATGGAATCTTGCACAACCAGCTAGCACTCTAGCTCCACTTTTTGCAGGTGGCAGGTAACCAGTAGGAAAATTAATATGATGTTAAGGCCAAATTTTAGAGGAAAGCTGGAATTTTCCAATTGGCCTCAAAGACAATGCAATCATTGGAAAAAAGTGCAATTGCCCAGAGTTGACTTGGGATGGCCAGTGTTCCCAGAAACTATAGAAGTCCTCCATGAGAAAAGTTAAAAAATCACACAATACCAGGTTATAGTCTAATCGGTTCATTTGGAAGCACTAGTTTTTGGAGTGCTGCTCCTTCATTAGGTGGTTGTGAAGCAGGACCATAAGACACAGACTTTATAGTAAAACATTACAGTATCATGCAACTGAAATGATATATTGAACAAACCTAGATTGTTGTTGAGTCTTTCATCTTTTAGAATGGGTTGCAGGTTTTGGTTCATTAATTTGTAAATCCCAGAACTTCTTAAAAGTCATATTGTCAAGATAACTTAAGGTTTTTTTTAAAAATTGTGACATCTCAGCTCAGACAATGCATTAAATGTGCAACGTTACAGTCTGTCTGCATCCCAATCTTGACTCAGACTGGTTCTATTTCCAAAGTAGGAATTTACAAAATATTACATGGATTGACTGCCTGCAGATTGTGTATTTTCTGAGCAAAATAGAATATATGTGCAGATATAATTCTGTAAATGCAAATTCATCCCATAGACTTATATGTGTGTGCCCGTACAGGAGAGAGAGAATGAAAGTGTGCATGTGATTTTGTGAGTGTGAGTGCACATGAGAAAATGTATGTCTGCATGTGTGGGCAGCACGGTGGTAGTGGGCAGCACTGCTGCCTCACAGCGCCAGAGACCCGGGTACAATTCCCGATCAGGCGACTGACTGTGTGGAGTTTGCACATTCTCCCCGTGACTGCGTGGGTTTCCTCCAGGTGCTTCAGTTTCCTCCCACAGTCCAAAGATGTGTGAGTCAGGTGAATTGGCCATGCTAAATTGCCCGTAGTGTTAGGTAAAGGGGTAAATGTATGGGTATGAGTGGGTTGCGCTCCGGTGGGTCGGTGTGGGCTTGTTGGGCCGAAGGGCCTGTTTCCACACTGTAAGTAATCTAACATGGCATAGTTTTTCAGCTCCCGGGAAGTATGGATACTGAAGTGTATCTTATCGGTTGCAAACGCGTTTGCCTCCTGAGGAGGTCATTATGGTTTCTCACCTAGGCACGTCAGAACTGGTGATTAATTAATTGAGCATTGTACCGTGTTCTTATGAGGGCATCCTTGAGCACTTTCAGGTGACGATCATGTTCCTCCTCTTCTGAACAGATCCTATGTATGCATCAGTCTTGTCCATTGGGATGGCTGTTTTAATATGTTTAAGGTTGAAGCTAGAGAAGTGTAGCATTGTGGGGTTATCCATGGGTTTGTGGTAGAGTGAGGTGCTGAGATGCCCATCCTTGATGGAGATGCATGTGTCCAAGAATGAGACAGATACTAAAAGGTAGTCCATGGTGGGATGAAAGTCGTTGATATCACTGTGTAGTTGTTTCAGTGATTCCTCGCCATTGGACGAGAGAAAGAAAATGTCATCAATATATCCGATGTATACTGTTGGTTCGAGGTCTTGTGCAGCAACAAAGTCTCGTTCATACCTGTACATGAAAATATTGGCATATTGGGGAGCAAATTAGGTCACCATGGCTGTTCCGTGTGTCTGGATGAAGAACTGGTTATCACAGGTGAAAACAGTGTGGTGGAGGATGAAGCAGATGAGTTTTAGGATGGTGATTGGATATTGGCATTTGTTAGTATTGAGTTCTGAGGCTGATGCCACGCTGCCGTCATTGTAGGAGATGTTGATGTAGAATGCTGAAACGTCCATTGTGACAAGAAATGTTCTTGGTTTGACTGGTCCATGGGTGCTGAGTTTCTGTAAGAAATCTATAGTATCATGACAGAAGCTAAGGGTCTTCTGTACGATGGGTTTCAAGGTGTCTTCGACATAGCCAAAGAAGTTCTCACACAGGGTCCTATTGCCTGATCACAAAGCCAACACACTGGAATGTCCCAAGGCATTGTACAGGGGACCCTCATAAAAACGGGGTACAATGATCAACTCACCAATCACCAGTTCCGACATGCTTAGGTGAGAAACTGTAGTGACCTCCTCAGGAGACAGACATGGGTTGCAACTGGTGCAGTACCCTTCATTGTCTAGTACTTCCCGGGAGCTGAAGAACTAGGCCATGTTCTTCACAACCTGCAACACATTATCGATGAGGATGAGCACCTTGCCAAGACCTTCCCTTTGCCTCTACTTCTCGCCTTTAAACAGCTGCCAATCCTTAAACAGACCACTGTTCACAGCAAACTGCCCAGATTTCAGGACAACATTGACCATAATACTGTTCAACCCTATCATGGCAACCACTGCAAGACATATCAGAGTGTCGACATGGATACCACCATTACACGTGGGGATGCTGTTGTCTATCTCATATGCTGTAGGCAAGGATACCCCGAGGCATGGTACATTGGTGAGACCAAGCAGATGCTACGACAATAGATGAATGGACACCATGCAACAATCACCAGACAGGGATGTTCCCTCCCAGTTGGGGAACACATCAGCGGTCAGGGACATTTGGCCTTGGAGTTTCAGGTGACCAGCCTCCAAAGCAGACTTCAGGACAGGCAACAAGGCAGAGTGGCCGAGCAGAGGCTGATAGCCAAGTTCAGTACACATAAGGATGGCCTTAACCGGGACCTTGGGTTCATGTCACACTACAGGTCACCCCACTATACTATACACTCACTCTCTCTCTCTCATATATACACACACACAACATACTCACATATGCACACAGATCCTCTTAAATACACATACTCTCTCATGCACACACGCATGTACAGACCCCACACTCACACCCATGTACACATCCTCTCATAGGCTTATACCACATCACACTCACACATATACACACACTTTACCAAACTTGCACACGCTCAAACACACATTCTCTCACGTGCACTCATACTCAAACGCACATGCACACACTCACAAGCACTCTCTCTCTCTCTCTCTCTCTCTCTTTATCATAAAAGTCTATGGGATTAATTTGTATTTGTAGAATTACATTTACAGCTACATTCTATTTTATTCAAAAAATGCACAACCTGCAGGCAGTCAATGCAGGCAATCAATCCATGTAAAATTTTGTAAATTCCACTTTGGAAATCAAACCAGTCTGACCCAAAATTGAGATATGGACAGACTTTAAACTTACATCTTTAAAGCAGTGTCTGAGCTGAGCTGTCACCTTCTTAAAATAAAACCTTAAGTTATCTTGAGAATGTGACTTAAAAGAAGTTCTGGAATTTACATAGTGATTAACCGAAATCTGCAACCCATTCTAAAAGATGGAAGACTTAACAATAATCTAGTTTTGTTCAATATATTATTTCAGTCGCGTGACACTGTAATCTTTTGCTATAAATTCTGTGTCTTATGATCCTGTTTCACAGCTACCTGATGAAGGAGCAGTGCTCCGAAAGCTAATGCTTCTAAATAAACCAGTTGGACTATTTTGAACTTTGTGATTTTGAACTTTGTACATTGTGGTCCAGTGCCAGCACCTCCACATCATGGCCTCATGGGAAGAAGAATCCTTGGAGAATTCAACCGTTAATGGAAAATAATGTTAATGCTGCTAATGTTTGAAGTAGATTGTTAAAGGAAATTAATAACATTTTCATTCATTCTAGGATGTAAACTTCGCTGGCTGGCCAGCATTTATTACCCATCCACAGTTGTCCTTGAGAGGGTGGTAATGAGTTGCCTGCTGCAGTCCATGTTCTGTAGATTGACCCACAATGCCCTGAGGGAGGGAATTCCAGGATTTTGACCCAGTGACAGTGAAGGAGCGGCAATACATTTCTAAGTCAGGATAGTGAGCTGTTTGCAGGGGAATTTGCAGATAATGATGTTCCCATGCAACTGCTGCCCTTTTCCTTTTGTAAGAAAGTGATTGCGGGTTTGGAAAGTGCTATTTTGGTGAATTTCTGCAATGTTTGTGGGCGGCACGGTGGCACAGTGGTTAGCACTGCTGCCTCACAGCGCCTGAGACCCGGGTTCAATTCCCGACTCAGGTGACTGACTGTGTGGAGTTTGCACGTTCTCCCCGTGTCTGCGTGGGTTTCCTCCGGGTGCTCCGGTTTCCTCCCACAGTCCAAAGATGTGCGGGTCAGGTGAATTGGCCATGTTAAATTGCCCGTAGTGTTAGGTAAGGGGTAAATGTAGGGGTATGAGTGGGTTTCACTTCGGCGGGTCGGTGTGGACTTGTTGGGCCGAAGGGCCTGTTTCCACACTGTAAGTCTAATCTAATCTAAAAAAAAGTCTCTTGTGGATAGTACACACTGCTCTTCTGAGTATTGATAATGAAGCGAGTGGATGATGTTCATCTGGTGCTAATCAAATGAGCTACTTTGCCCTGATGTTGTCAAACTTCTTTAATGTTTTTGGAGCTGCACCCATCCGGACAAGTGGACAGCATTCCATCACACTGCTGACTGGTGCCTTTTAAATGATAGAAAGGCTTTGGGGGAATTGTGAGGTAAATTACTTTCCACCATATTCCTAGCCTCTGACCTGCTCTTGTAGCCATTGTATTTATATTTGGTGAGTCCAGTTGAGTTCTTGGTCAATGATAACCCCTCAGGTTATTGATTGTGAGAGTTTCAGTGATGGTAGCATTGTTGAATATTAAGAGGCAATGGTTAGATTGTCTCTTATTGTAGATGGTCATGCCTGTGATTTGTGTGACATAAATATTAGTTGCCACTTTTCAGTCTCAGCTTGGACATTGTCCAGATCCTGTTACATTTGAACGTGGACTGCTTCAGAATCTGACGGTCACGAATGGTTCCGAACATTTTGCAAACATTGATGAATATCCCGAATTCTAACCTTATGATGTTGGGATGGTTACTGAAGAAGCAGCTGAAAATGTTTGGGCTAAGGACACTACCCTGAGGAACTCCTACAGAGATGTCCTGGAGCTGAGATGACAGACTGACAGCAACCACAAACATCTTCCTATGTACCAAGTATGACTTCAACCAGCAGAGTGTTTGTGAGCTGATACCCATTGATTAGGGCTCTTTGATGCCACATGCAGTCAAATGGGCTTTGTGTAAAGGGCTATGACTCTTACCTGCCCTCTGGAATTCAGCTCTATTATTCATCTTTATACCAAAACTGTCATGAGGTCAGGAGCTGAGTGGTTCTGGTGGAACTCAATCTGAGCATCACTGAGCAGGGTTTTGCTGAGCAGGTGCTACTAGATAACACCTTTCATCACATTACTGATGATTGAGAGTAGACTGGTGGGGTGGTAATTGGCTTGGCTGGATTTGACCTGCTTTTGTTTGTATGATATACCTGGGCAATTTTCCACATTATCGAAAGTTGCCAGTATTAAAATTGCACTGGAATAGTTTGGCGAAGGGAACAACTGTGTTCTGTACTGTTGTCAGAATGTGGCAGGGCCCATAGCCTTTGCAATATCCAGTGCATCCAATTGTTTCTTGATATCATGTGGAGCAGAGCAAATTGGCTGAAGACTGGTATATATAATGCTGGGGACCACTGAAGGAGGACAAAATGGATCATCCAGTCAGCTCTTCACATTTTTAAAAATTGAATTCAAATTCCACTATCTGTCGTGGTGGGATTTGAACCCAGGTCCCCAGAACATCAGCTGAGTTTCTAGATAAATTGCCTGGTGTTATTACAATTAGGCCTTTACCTTCCCTTCCAAAAATCCAAAATCTTTAATTCATTTCGGGCATTATGTTTCTGAAATTAATATGTGCCGCAAGATTAAATTATATTTATCTGGAAAGTTTCAAGAGTACTTAGTTTTGACAAAGTTATTAAGATGAAAATAGTCTTCGTTAATGAAAATCAATTAAAATAGTTGTTAACAATTTAGAATAAATTTCAATTTGATTCTATAAAAATGGGATATTTGCTTTTTATCTTCTTCTCCAATTCGCAAATTCTTAGCGATATGTGAAATGTTTTGCACTTTTGGTTTACCGAATTACATCTTCCTAATACTTATTTCTCCATTGTATGTATATTGTTGCAGATCAGGACAGTTTAGAAGCCGACAAACAACATTTGGCTTAAGTTAACTATTTATATATTAAATAATATACAAAGCAAAGGATTTTTTTTTACAATTTCCTTCAATATGTCATTTAAAGTAGTTACTGATGCTTGTTTGAGTAAATAGTTGTCAATATTGTCTGAGAAAAAATACAGCATGAATCTTTGAAATACCAATACCCTATATTGCCATCTTAATTGTGTTTATCTAAAGTGAAATGAGTGTTTTATTTATAAATGTATTATTAATATTCAATTAGCTGCTTTTGGATTTTTATAATACTCAAAGAAATGACAGTTCTTTAAATCCATCATTAACTAAAGCAAAATTAAATTATTTAGGAACTGCAGATTATGAAAACTCTCTACAATGGCTACCCAACATCAGCTCCAAAAATAAACTCATGCTTTATTAGGGAATATGCATGTAACTATAAATACTGTGACTGGATACTTTTTTTTACTTTTGTCCATATTCTTATGTTGATGGAAAATATATAGAATCAAATTCTAACTTCCATCATCTGATCATTATAAGTGAGTGAGTCTGTTCAAGGACTACAATGTGTTATGACAGGACAGTGAACTCCTCTGCTGATACAACCAAACACTCAGGAAAGCTCACCTGGCCTTGTAATCTGTAAAAAATGAGTGACAGAAAACTGCCAAATTCCACTATCTCAAGAAAAGACATCAGTTTATTCTTTAACACTAAAAATGAATGTAAAACAATAACTAATTATAAATCTAAGCTTCCTTTCTTTTAAATGTTTGTTATCTACCTCCCACTCTATAACTATATACTATTCTGATAAAAAAAATCTGTATTAAAGTAACATCAACTTAAATTCAAAAAACACAGCAGCTGTTGTTGTCGGTGTCTGTCTTCCTCTGGCTATAAATCTTCTTGGGTCATCTTCCATCTTTTGCTGCAAAGATGTTTCATATGAAGAAGTGTCACAAAGCTGGTCCCTTTTTTCTAAAAGCTGTTCCTTTTTTCAGATGGGTAATAAAACCTTCCCAGCCCTGATTAGACTGGTTTGGTACAGAGATTAAAGGGTACTGAGAGGCCTTTTTGCTTATCTGTAAACAGATGAGACTTCAGGTCAAAGTGGTCATATTTTAGAACTGACCTGTATAATGAAAAGGAAGTGGTCAGTTCTCGAGCTGAGGCAGTTCAGCCCAGAACTAGTTGGAAGTTCAGCAATGGACTGTATGAACAGGCTCTCTCTCTCTCTTTCTGCCCTTCCAATGTCAACCTCTAAGTATCTGTTCCATTTTGTCTAAGCCTGTTTTAAGGAGTTTTGCTTATTGGGACTGTTGTGTATATTCAGAACAGCATAATTAAGTCTAGCTTGGTTAGACTGACTTCTGTAGGGGTTCTTTGTTCTTTTCTTTGTGTTTCATTGTGCAATTTTGTGAATAATTGTTTGTATGTTTTAAAACCTGGTTACCAACCTTGCTAATGTACTCTGGGTACATTTCACTATACACATACAAAAAAAATTGCAAATTTATGGTCTGGGATGCCTGCTTAAGAATGTTTTGAGTGGCTTGCCCTAGCACATAACAAAAGGTACCTTTGATAGAGAGTGTGTTGCTGGCAGTTACTCTGGCAATGGCAGTTGGTCTCTCTCTCTCTAGCTGCCAAAATGTCTGCTTCATTATACCCCCAGCATCAAATCATCTCATTGGTTCGATATTGGCAAAACAATTGATTGGTTTTTAGTATCCTGGGGCATAATTTAAACTGATTGGTTCAATTCGAATTGTTGGAAAAATAGCAACCAAAACTCAGGTTTTTTTCACAGTCAAATGTTACATATTTACAATTTTCCAGTATACTCTGAGACTGCTAGTCAGTCACATGACAGGTGCCTACAAGCTCTCAGTGAAAAACAGCTTTCACTCTCTCTTAAAGTTACAATGCATGTCTTCAACTTCATGACTCCTGTTTTCTTTTCAAAAGAAGGACAAATACTGACATAGAATAGTTGCCATGATTGCCCAATCACAGATTGAAGCAAGTCTAAGAGACCCATATGAAATAACTGAAGCAGTATACACTAAAATGATAATTTCATTGAAAGATATTGCAAGTAGGCAATTGAGTCAGCATGAACAAATTTGGATTTCCTGTTTTAATTCACAATCGTATGACAATTCTGCATATTGGTAGGTGAAGGACCCATCTGCAAATTTCCTAGTTAGTGAAGGTCACCACCCCTCATCACCACTCTAAACTTCATCACCTGATTATGGCCCAATATTTCCTGCGATAAAAGAGAGGACACAATTGACAATGATGGAGGTAAGGTAGACAATGGTGATGCAAGTGGAGAAGTGTGCCCAATAGGAGATTAGGAAGTGCAGGAAGCGTTAAGTTTTTGGGAGGATGAGGTAGGTGAAAGCCTTTGAGTGGATTTATTGCATGCAACAGTGAGAGTGGTGGTTCATGAGCCTTGGCGAGAGGCATGTGTCAGTCATATTCCAGACATAATCTCACCATCCCAAAATATGTTCTGTCCTATCAGCAGGACAGACAGAGCAGTGGTGTCAGCACAGTGATACATAGTGGGTGGGAGGTTACCTTGAGGGTCTTCAACAGTGACTCAGAACACCATGAAGTCTCATAGCTTCAGGTTAACCTCCTGATTACCATGTACCAGGCTGATGAATCAGTACTCCTCCATGTTGATCAACACTTGGAGGAAGCGCTGGAATGTACTCTGGGTGGGGTATTTCAATGTCCATCACAATGCGTGGCTTGGCATCAACACTAATGATCAAGCTGGTTGGGTGCTAAAGTTATAGCTGCTAGATTGGGTCTGCAGTATGTGGTGATGGAACAAAAGGGAGAAATCATACTTGATCTTTTCCTAAACAATCTGTTGGCTGTACATGTATCTACCCATGTGTTAAGACACATGGTGAACCTTTCTATTAATTAAACCAAACACCCAGAAATGTTCACCTTGACTTGTAATCTGTTAAAGTATGAGTGACAGAGAGCCCCCAAATTCCATTATTTAAAGGAAAAACAATTTTATTCTTTGCCTCTAAAATGAACATTAAACAACAACTATTTACAATTCTAAGCCTCCAATCTCTTAAAGGTTTGTTATCTACCTCCCACTCTAACAATATGCTGATCCGATAAAACCCCCTATTAAATTTGCAGCTAATCAATTTTCAAAACCAGACAGCATTGATTTCCCTGTTTGTAGATATCCCTGGGTTGTCTTCGGTCTTCTGCTGCACAGACTTTTCTCATGAAAAATATACCTTTGATAGAAAGTTTTTGGGCAGTCTATCTGACAATGGCAGGAGGTGCTCTTTCTCTGACTAACTGTCCAAAATGCCAGCTTTTATACCCAAAACATTGTATTGTCTCATTCATTCAATGTTGTGAAAGCAGGAAAATTTAATTTCAATTGGGTTGTATCTTCTTGGGGCATAATTTAAACTGATAACTTAAATTTGAACTTCTGTGAATACAACTGAGGTATCTAGGTTACAACAAAATGTTACATCTTTCAATTGTCCTGCATTACCTATGACTGCAAGTCAGTCATATGACAGTTGCCAGCAAAATCTCACTGTCAAAACAGCTTTCACTCTCTCTTAAAGGAGTAGATGCCTTCAACTTCATAACACATGACAGTATTGTTAAGAGTGACCACAGCACAATTCTTGTGCAGTCAATGTCCCAACCTTCACAATGACATCAAAGTTGCATTCGAATGAGTGTGGCATCAATTAGCCTCAGCAAGACTGAAATCAATGGATATTGGGGGGAAAACTCTCCACTGGTGGAATCATATCTGCCACATTTGAAATTGATGGTGACTGTTAGAGGTCAGTCATCTCAGTTCTAGAATATCTGTGCAGGAGTTCCTCAGGGTAGTGTCCTAGACCCAATCATCTAGAACTCTGTCATCAATGACTTGCCCTCCATCATAAGGTTAGACGTAAGGATGTTCGCCAATGATTGCACAATAGTCAGCACCATTTATGACTCCTCAGATACTGAAGCAGTCCATGCTCATATACATCAAAATCTGAACAATATCCAGGCTTGGGGTGATAAGTGGCTAGCAACATTCACACTATATCAATACAAGACAATAACCATCTCCAATAAGAGATGATCTAATCACTGCAACTTGACATTAAATGGTGTTACTATCACTGAACTCCCCCCACCTGTGCCCCATATCAAAATCCTTAGGGTTACTATCAAACTCAAACTCAACTGGACTCACCATCACTACAAGAGTAGGTCAGAAGTTAGAAATACTGTGGCAAGTTATTCACCTCCTGAGTCCTGCAAAGATTGCACAAGTCAGGAGTGTGATACAATACTTCCTCCTTGCCTGGATGAGTGCAGCCCAACAGCAGTCAAGAAGCTTGACACCATCCAGGACAAAGCAGCCCACTTGATTGGCACTACATCCACAAAAATCCACTCTCTCCACCACCAACACTCAGTAGCAGCAGTGCATACTATCTGCAAGGTGAATTCCAGAAATTCACAAAAGATCCTTAGCACCTTCCAAGCCTTCTATTGCTTCCAACTAGAAAGACAAGTGTAGCAGATAAAAGGGAAAACGACCACCATCACATTTCCCTTCAAGCCACTCACCATCTTCACTTGGAAATACATCACCATTCCTTCACTGTCACTGGGTGAAAATCCTGGAATTCCCTAACTAAAGGCACTATGGGTCAATTTGGATAGCATGTAGAGAGCAGCAGTGCAAAAAAGACAGTTACCTTCTAGAAGGCAACGAGGGACAGACAATAAATACTGGCCAGCCAGCAACACCCACATCCCATAAGTGAATTAAAAAAAGGTAGAGTTTGAGTCAGTAGTTGCCTAGAGAGTGTGAGATACCAGAGATAAGACAGTGACATTTACCCCTGTAGACCACAGAAGGTTATGAAGGAGAATATCTCTCTCTCTCTCTCGCTTTGTCTCTACATAGATGCTGTCAGATCTTCTGAGTTTCTCCAGTATTCTTGCATTTGTTTCAGATATCTGCAGTATTTTGATTTTATTGTGGAAGGCCATTGACCTACTTCGTATGGTTATGTATGTTCCATTTAAGTTAGCACATTGGCTGCTGTCTGTTTCCAGGCTGGCTGTGTATAGTAGCATGACCTCATTTGGCAGTATGCACTGAAAAGGACAGTATTCCTCTCTACTCCTCCAGCCACCAGCTGGTTCCTGTCTGCAAAGCAGGGAGCTAAGTTCCCTTCCTTGGAGAGAAGTTTTAGGACTGCTGCCTCAGGATCAGTTTCTGGCTGTGAGCATCTGAAGTGGTGTGCCAGGGTGCTCAATCACCAGAATGGTCTAATGATACCCCCTTAAGTAATAAAGGGCATTTGATGCTATCGAGTATTCCTGGTTCTGACAGAGACTCCCCATTTTTTCTTCAATTGGAAGGTGAGACTGGTTATCCATCTGATACAGTACGAGCCAGTAACTCTATGTGCAACAAACATGTATCTTTTGTTCTTCTTTACAGTACTGCTTCAAAGCTATGATTTTTCCAGGTAACAATTATTCAAGTTTAGGAGTGCCTGGTTGTAAGTAATGGAACATAGAACAGAGAGCATTATTACACAGTACAGACCCTTCAACCCTTGATGTTGCACTGACCTGTGAAACCAATCTGGAGCCCATCTAACCTACACCATTTCATTTTCATCCATATGACTGTCTAATGATCATTTAAATGCCCATAACGTTGGTGAGTCTTCCACTGTTGCAGGCAGGCCATTCAATGCACCTACTACTTTCTGAGTAAAGAAACTGCCTCTGACATCTGTCCTATATTTAGCACCCTTCAATTTAAAGCTATGTCCCCTTGTGCTAGCCATCACCATCTGAGGAAAAAGGCTCTCACTGTCCACCCAACTAACACTCTGATTATCCTACATGTCTCAATTAAGTCACCTCTCAATTTTCTTCTCTCTAACGAAAACAACCTCGAGTTCCTCAGCCTTTCCTCATAAGATCTTCCCTCTATACTGAGCAACATCCTAGCCAATCACCTCTGAACCCTTTCCAAAGATTCCACATCCTTCCTATAATGCGGTGACCAGAACTGTACACAATAATCTGAGTGTGGCTGCACCAGAGTTTTGTACAGCTGCAGCAAGACCTTATGGCTCTGAAACTCAATCCCTCTACCAATAAAAGCAAACAACTTCATGCCTTCTTAACAACCTTATCAATCTGGGTGGTAAATTTCAGAAATCTATGGGCGGCACGGTGGCACAGTGGTTAGCACTGCTGCCTCACAGCGCCTGGAGACCCGGGTTCAATTCCCGACTCAGGCGACTGACTGTGTGGAGTTTGCATGTTCTCCCCGTGTCTGCGTGGGTTTCCTCCGGGTGCTCCGGTTTCCTCCCACAGTCCAAAGATGTGCGGGTCAGGTGAATTGGCCATTCTAAATTGCCCATAGTGGTAAGGGGTAAGGGATAATGTAGGGGTATGGGTGGGTTGCGCTTCGGCGGGTCGGTGTGGACTTGTTGGGCCGAAGGGCCTGTTTCCACACTGTAAGTAATCGTGGGCGGCACGGTGGCACAGTGGTTAGCACTGCTGCCTCACAGCGCCTGAGACCCGGGTTCAATTCCCGACTCAGGCGACAGACTGTGTGGAGTTTGCACGTTCTCCCCGTGTCTGCGTGGGTTTCCTCCGGGTGCTCCGGTTTCCTCCCACAGTCCAAAGATGTGCGGGTCAGGTGAATTGGCCATGCTAAATTGCCCGTAGTGTTAGGTAAGGGGTGAAATGTATGGGTATGGGTGGGTTGCGCTTCGGCGGGTCGGTGTGGACTTGTTGGGCCGAAGGGCCTGTTTCCACACTGTAAGTAATCTAATCTAATCAGTTGGACAATGAGATCTCTCTGCTTATCTACACCATCAAGAATCTTACATTCGCCCAGTTACTCCTGCCAAAGTGAATCATCTCACACTCTTCCACATGAAATTCCATTTGCTACCTCCGAGCCCAGCTCTGCAACTTATCTATGTCCCTGTGTAACTTGAAACATCCTTCAGCACTATCCACAACTCTAATGACCTTCGTGTCATCTGCAGATTTACTAACCCATCCTTCTACACCCTCATCCAGGTTGTTTATAAAAATGACAAATAACAGTGGCCCCAAAACAGATCCTTGCGGTACACCACTAGTAACTGAACTCCAGGATGAATATTTCCCATTAACCACCACCCTCTGTCTTCTTTCAGCTAGCCAATTTCTAATCCAAACCACTAAATTGATCCCACGCCTCTATATTTTGTGCAATAGCCTACCAGTAGAAGCTTATCAAATGCCTTACTGAAATCCATATACACCACAGCAACTACCTTGCCCTCATCCACCTGTTTAGTCACTTTCTTAAAGAACACAATAAGATTTGTGAGGCATATCTACCCTTCACAAAACCATTTTGACTATCCCGAATTAACTTATTCCTCTCTAGATGGTTATAAATCCAATCTCTTATAACCTATTCCAACACTTCACCTGCAACCAAAGTAAGGCTCACTGGTCTATAATTACCAGGGTTGTCTCTACTCCTCTTCTTGAATGAGGGGACAACATTTGCTATCCTCCAGTCATTTGGCACTATCCTGTAGGTAATGATGAAAATAGAGATCAAAGCCAAAGCCTCTGCATTTCCTCCCTGGCTTCCCAGAGAATCCTGGGATAAATCCCATTGGCCAAGCGATTTATCTATTTTCACACTTTCCAGGATTGCTAATACCTCTGCCTTGTGAACCTCAATCCCATCTCGTCTAGTAGCCTGTATCTCAGTATTCTCCTTGACAACATTATCTTTTTCCAGTTTGAATACTGATGAAAAATATTCATTTAGAGCTTCCCCTATCTCCTCAGACTCCATGCACAATGTCCCACTACTATCCTTGATTGGCCCTAATCTTTCATCATTTTTTCATTCCTGATACATTTACAGAAAGCTTCAGGGTTTTCCTTGATCCTATCAGCCAATGATTTCTCACGTCCCCTCCTGGCTGTTCTTAGTTCTCCCTTTCGTTCTTTCCTAGGTAACTTGTAACTCTCAAGCACCCTAACTGAGCCATTATGTCTCATCCTAACATAAGCCTTCTTCTGTCTCTTGATAAGAGATTCAACTTCTTTTGTAAACACAGCTCCCTTACTCGACCACTTCCTCCCTGCCTTACAGGTACATGATTATCAAGGACATGCAGAAGCTTTTCCATGAATAAGTTCCACATTTCAGTTGTGCCTATCCCCTGCAATTTCCTTCCCCATCGTATGCATCCTAAATCTTGCCTAATAGCATCATAATTGCCTTGCCCCCAGCTATAACTCTTGCCCTGCAGTGTATACCTATCCCCTTCCATTGCTAAAGTAAACATAACCAAATTGTGGTCACTGTCACCAAAATGCTCCCCTACCTCCAAATCTAATGAACCCTGGCCGGGTTCATTACCCAGTACCAAATCTAATGTGGCAACGCCCTTTGATGGCTTGTCTGCATACTGTTTCAGGAAACTCTCCTGCACACATTACACAAGAACTGACCCATCTAAAGTACTAGAACTGTAATATTCCAGTCAATATTTGGAAAGTTAAAGTCCCCCATAACTACTATCCTGTTACTCTCACTCCTTTCCAGAATCATCCTTGCTTTCCTTTCCTCTACATCTCAGGAACTATTTGGAGGTCTAGAGAAAACTCCCAACAGAGTGACTTCTCCTTTCCTGTTTTTAACCTCAGCCCATGCTACCTCAGTGACGAGTGCTCAAACATCCTTTCTGCCAACATGATACTGTCCTTGACTAACAATACCACACCTCCCCCACTTTTACCATCTTCTCTGTTCTTGCTGAAACATAAATCCCAGAACCTGCAACAAACATTCTTGTCCCTGCTCTATCCATGTCTCCGAAATGGCCATAGCATCAAAGTCCCAGGTACCAACCCATGCTGCAAATTCACCCACCTTATTCCAGATGCTCCTGGCATTGAAGTAGACACACTTCAAACCACCTTCCTGTTTGCTGGTGAACTCTTGTGACCTTGAAAATTTATTTCTGACCTCACTACTCTGAACCTCCTGGACACTGGAGCTATAATTTGGGTTCTCGTCCCCCTGCTGAATTAATTTAAACCCTCCCGAAGATCATTAGCAAAGTCCCCCTCTCCCAAGATATTGGCACACCTCCAGTTCAGGTGTAGGCAATCTTGTTAGTAGAGTTCCCACCTACCCCAGAATGTGCCCCAATTATCCAGGTATCTGAAACCCTCCCTCTTGCATTATCCCTGCAGCCATGGGTTCAGTTCCACTCTGTCCCTGTTCCTCGCCTCTCTAGAACGTGGCATGAGCAACAAACAAGAGATAACAATTCTGTTTGTTCTAGCACTAAGCTTTCACCCTAGCTCACTGAATTTCTGCCTTAAATCCTCATCCCTTTTTCTACCTATGTCGTTGGTGCCTATGTGGATCACGATTTGGGGCTGCACCTCCTCAAGGATCTTGAAAACATGATCTGAGACATCACAAACCCTAGCACCTGGGA
Organism: Hemiscyllium ocellatum; assembly: GCF_020745735.1. NCBI lineage: Eukaryota > Metazoa > Chordata > Chondrichthyes > Orectolobiformes > Hemiscylliidae > Hemiscyllium > Hemiscyllium ocellatum. The sequence goes on from NC_083402.1 coordinate 53,111,747, forward strand.
GGCAACACACCTACTGTGAGTCTCTCTTGTTCCCACAGAACTTCGTATCTGCCCCCCTAACTATGGAGTTGCCAAAGGCCAATGCCCTGCTCATCTCCCCACTTCTGTCCTGAGCAACAGGACAGACTCTGTGCCAGAGACTTGTACCCCATTGCTTACCCACGGTGAGTCGTCCAACTCGACAGTATCCAAAAAGGAATATTTGTTATTGAGAGAAATAGCCACAGGGGATCCCTGCACTGCCTGCTGGTTCCCTTTCCGTTCCCTGTCTGTAGCCCATCCGCCTTTTTCTAGTATCTGAGGTGTGACTACCTGCCTCCTGAATGATCCGAAGTTCAGCCAGCTCCAACTCCAGTTTCCTAAAACGGTTTTCAAGGAGTTGGAGTTGAGTGTACTTCCCGCAGATGAAGTCAGCAGAGACACTACTGGTTTTTTTTTAGATTAGACTTACAGTGTGGAAACAGGCCCTTCGGCCCAACAAGTCCACACCGACCCGCCGAAGCGCAACCCACCCATACCCCTACATTTACCCCTTACCTAACACTACGGGCAATTTAGCATGACCAATTCACCTGACCCGCACATCTTTGGACTGTGGGAGGAAACCGGAGCACCCGGAGGAAACCCACGCAGACACAGGGAGAACGTGCAAACTCCACACAGTCAGTCGCCTGAGGCGGGAATTGAACCCAGGTCCCTGGCGCTGTGAGGCAGCAGTGCTAACCACTGTGCCACCGTGACCCTTACCTTCCTCATTCTGCAGGAAGAACATTCAAATGTCCTAACCTCCATTCCCACTATACTAAATTCCCAAAGAGACAATTGAAAAATAAAGAATAAAAATCTAGTTACCTTCCCAATCCAGCACATGGAACCTTATATTTTAGTTAAAAGAGGAGGATGGGTGGGAGACACTACCAAGTGTTGTGGTTTCAGGTAACACAACGACCCAGATATATTACTTCTTTTACTCAGCAGTCCTGCTTAGCGTGCACTCTGCATATTCATGAGGTAAGGAATATTAGGCAAAAAAAAATGTTCACCTTGACCCCTAAAATATTTAAAAATTGAACTTCTGAAGCCATAGAGATCTAGAACACAGAAAAAGACCCTTCAGCCTTTTGAGTCTATGCTAGTTAAAAACAAACACCCAACTGTTTTAATCCCATTTTCCAGCACTTGACCCATAGCATTGTATGTCTTGGCATTGTATGGTTATATCTAAATAACCAGGTGGCATGGTGGCTCAGCGGTTAATGTTGCTGTCTCACAGTGCCAGGAATGCGGGTTCGACTCTAGCCTTGGGTGACTGTCTGTGTGGAGTTTGCACATTCTCCATGTGTCTGTGTGGATTTCCTCTGGGTGCTCTGGTTTCCTCCAACAGCCCAAAAGATTGTCAGATTAGGCGAATTGGCCATGCTAAATTACCCATAGTATTCAGGAATGTGTAGATTAGGGGAATAGGCATGGGTGGGTTATTCTTCAGAGGGTCAGTGTGGACTTGTTAGGCCGAAGGGTCTATTTTCACACTGTACAGATCGTAAATACTCCTTAAATGTCCTGAAGGTTTTTGCCTCTACCAGTCTTACAGACAGCAAATTCTAAATTCCCACCAGTCTTTGAGTGAAAATGTTTCCCTCCCATCCTCTCTAAAACTCCTCCTCCTTTATTTAAATCTATGCTCCTGGTCATGAATTCATCCAACAAGGGGGACACTTTCTATCCATCTACTCTGTCTATGCCCATCATCTCAATCATGTCTTCTCTGCTGCAAGGAAAACAACCCCAATCTATCTAATTCCTCTTCAAAACTAAAAATGTCCAACCCAGGTAACATTTTGCTAAACCTCAACCACACCTTAGATTACTTACAGTGTGGAAACAGGCCCTTCAGCCCAACAAGTCCACACCGACCCTCCGAAGAGAAACACACCCAGACCAATTCCCCTACATCTTTCCCTTCACCTTACATTCTGGGCAATTTAGTATGGTCAATTCACCTGACGTGCAAATTTTTGGACTGTGGGAGGAAACCGGAGCGCCCTGAGGATCCCCTGCAGACATGGGGAGAAATGTGCAAACTCCACACAGACAATTACCTGATATCGGGAATTGAACAGAGGTCTCTTGCGCTGTGAGGTAGCAGTGCTAACAGCTGGGCCACCGTGCCACCTTCTCCAGTACAATTACTTCCCTCCTGTAATGTGGATTCCAGAGTCATGATTCTAGAATTGTTGAGGTCAAATGAGAATCTCCAATATAAATGCAAATGATTAATAGGGACAAAAATAGTTTTGATAGTAATGAAATATGCTGCTAGCAATCAGATTCAATGGCCCTTCAACTCCAAATTCATGTGAAGGAGACTCCTTCTAATAGGTCTATTGAGAAGTAGAAATTATCAATGTTTTGATTTTTAACAAGTTATAAGGATAGAACTGTCAGACAGATGTAACCATGTATTCACATCAAACTATAACCTCCTACCTGTTCAGATAATTTTTTAATGACCTTTTCTCAGGTCAGCAAAACTATTATTACATGTCGATTAAAACCCACACACAATTAAATATGTCCTACTCTGCCCAAATGTGAAATCAATGTACAGTCTAAATAGCAGAAAACATCCTTGTAAACTAATTAGCACCTAAACAAAGGAAATGGCAGTACTGTAATTGGCATTACTTACTTGTCTGTCTTGGTTATTGCAAAGACTTGGAAAATCGTTAGTAGATTTAATCTAAACTCAGTATGTGGGATTAAAGGGCCCGGTATCTTGAACAAACCTGATATTGGATCTTTTGCTGTGGTTTGAAAATAGTTGAACTTCAAAATAATCACAAATTATGATATCATAATTATTCAGATGCATGCATTTGGATTACTGCCTTTAGTTTTGTTCCACAGTATCCTACAGTTAGATTGAATTACTAGCTCCATGACTCACACAGGCCTTTCTCCCTGTGCCTGTCACGATTACCTCACCCACTTACCTTCCCCAGTGTAATAATCTTAGATTAGTTGTGAACCAAAGGAAGCACACTAACAAATGTGTTTATCCTTCACTGTTATCATGTTTGGACTGGTAAAGCCTTTAGTGGTCATTGAAGTAAGTGCATTGTGTACAATACTTTGTCGGAGCTTAGAGGATATTATTAATATTGTCAAAACCTTTTGCAATGCAGTGTTTACCTTAGATGTGACTTAGCTGGAGAAGGGGGCATTGAATATTTTTGTGATGAGGGGAATTGATTACTCTGAGGCAGGAGAATGCAGCACTGTTGGTGATAGGTAGAAATTGAAATTTGAATCACAAAGAATCGGCCATAATTGGATCAAATGGGAATAGGGCTTGAAGGGACAAATTGTCTTTTCCACTCCCATTTTGTATGTCACTAGAATGTTACACCTGAATGCGGTCACTTTTTAAAAGGAATGCAACTATGTATAGTGTATTGGCTGGTATTGCATATTGATGTTGCCTCTACCTCAATTCTCAGTGTCTTTGTGGCATCCAATTAGTCACAGAATCACAGATATATATAGCATAGAAACAAACATTCGGTCTAACCTGTCCATGCTGACTAGGTATTCTAAATTAATCTAGTCTCATTTGCTAGTACTTGGCCCATATCCCTCTAAACACCGTCACTTGAAACATATTGTCAGGAATGGTGCAGCTGAAAATGTGTGGATATACAAAACTGTAAGGGAGCCAGCAACTGGAAGAAACAGCAAGAACAACTTAAAATAAAACAGCAGTCTATAACTATGAATTACTAGACACATCAAAATGACTGCATTTTCCACTTGCTGCAGTTATGGGAATGAAATATGGGACACAAATGCACTCTTGGTGGCAGAAACAGCTACAGAATTAATAAAAATGTGGATGAGGAATCTGTTCTTGATGCAATGAAAAAAGTACAACAAGTTATACTGCAGCCTAGATTTACAATGAGAAGAAAGTAAGTTGAAAAGGCAGACAGCAAAGATTTTCAAAAGCTTACTTTGAACTCAACATTAATATTATTTACGAATGGCATATTCTGAATATTAGATTTGGGGGTTAGAGAGACTTTTGGTAAGTTTAGAGCTGCATAGATACATGTAATTCAATGCTGAGAGTTTGAACAGTTGAAAGATAATGTCAGAAGGACAGGATTGTCTTAGTCACAAGGAATCCTTCAGTCAGCTGCAAGTGCAGAATCCTACTGTCAAGAAAGCCATCTCCTTCTGTCGAATCTCTGAGACTGTCATTCATCACCCATATTAATGGGAGGACAGGCAAGACCTTGCAATATCCTGAGAGACCAGCCAAGCTGAATGAGTACAACAAATTGGAAATAAAGGTGGAAATATTTTCAGAAAAGCTGTCAGAAAAATCAAAGAGGCTAGAAGGCCAAATGTAAACATTGCAGAGGATATCATGCAAGGGAAAAAGAAATGTTTCCAGAGTGGGGGAAGCAGCGCTCTAATTGTAAGAAGTTGAATCAGAATGCACTTGTGTTTAACTAAAAGAAAGTAAATCCAGCTGATAAAGATGGTTGCTGGGGAGAAATAAGCTGTTGTTATTGGTTTGCGACTGTAAGAATGATAACTGCAGAAGGAAAGCATCAAGAGAATGTAAAGTGTCAGACTGAAATCGTGCTTTGGGCAACATCATAAATTTTGATGTGGTTCAAGATGGTGACCTAGAAATGAATCCTCAAAAGTAAAGCTAAAGTTATATGATAGAGCAGGACTCATGCCAAGAGGACAAATTAAACTAAGAACCCAATATAATAGGATGGATGAATTTCTGGAGTTTTAGATCTAAGCAAAATCTAAGATGAATAAAACTATAAGGCTTGAACTGGTAACCCTAAATATGTCAGAAGAGATTTGCAGTGTTTGGCAGGTCATTAAACTTTTGACTGCCGAACAGATCATGGAAGATTACAAAGATGAATGAGCATGTGTGACCAATGCAATATCTGTCAAGGAAACTTACAGCTTGCCTCAAATCCAGCCTGAAAGGCAAGGTGTTAGAAAAGAAGGCTATAATCAAGAAAGTGATATCTCTTACAGATTAAACAGCAGTATGGTAGCAGTGAAGAAAATTTGAAACACTGAGAAAATGCATGAACCCTCAGGACCATAACTTGCCAAGGCAAAAGTCATGCTTCTCAATGTGAAAGATGGCTATTAGCAAATGAAGTTAGATCAAAACAACAGTTTTCTGGAAAATACAAATGGTTGTGCATGCCATTCCACTGCTCCAGAAAAGTATCAACATAGACAGCACAAGATAGTCAGTGATCTACCTGGACTGGAAGCTGTTTTGGATAAGCTACAAGTCTATGGATGTGGAGACAGATGCAAGAATCTCAATCAGATCTGGTGTGATGACTAGGGACTATTTGCCAGATGAACTGAAGACTGAACAGAAAAAAAAGTTGTAGTTGATGATGCCTGAAATCAAGTGTGTAGGTCATTTACTGAATGGGTGTCACCTGGATCGTCACAGTGAGAGTATAGTAGAGATCCAGAGCACTGCAATGATTTGTAGGATTTTTTAACTATTTCATAAAATTCTTGCCCAGTTTGTCATCAGAGTGTGAACATATAAAAATGTTCACTGGTAACACAGTGCAATTATGTTGGGCACAGAACAAGTATCAACTTTCACTGGATTCAAACAAGTAGTGACAAAAATGCTAGTACTGAGGTAGTACAAGATTAATGTTGAAGTCACCTTGCACTGCACTGATCTACAGTCAGGATTTGGAGCAACTCTTCTGCAACAGGGTCACCTTGTTACATTCCCATCCAAGCCAACTGAGTGAAACTATGCTCAGATTGAGAAAGAATGCTTGGCTATTGTTTTTTTTTGTGAGCATTTTAATTAATACCTGTTTGGGATTGACAAATTGACAGTGGAATCTGACCAGCAGTGATTTCAAAAGCATCTTCCTCATCTGTTTTTGTCTACTCAAAAGTGTCTGCAAAGAATATTAGTTTGTTTGCAGACGTATTATCCGGTCATGGCATACAAGCAAGGGATATCAGTGGTATACTGTTTGGAGAAGTACTTCCTATGGAAAAATATGAGGATGTTAAGACAGAGTGTAAAATCTTCTAGATTCTGTGAGAAGCAACAGATTGACATGCAGTCTCTGTGGGTAGCTATCAATTATATCACCACATCACAGAATATAGAATGACCATCACTTCCAGTGAACCACAATTATCAAGCTACAGAAATGCATTAGCAACAACAGTTACCATGGGCAAACAGCACACACCTGAGGATCAACATTCTTTAGAGAAGGAATATTATCCTAGGATTGATCAAACATCAGAAGAACTTACAAGAGCAATTATTATGATGAGCAAAATTTAAAGACAATGGGCTAAGCCTTACTTTATTTTTGTCTTAGTGTCAGCTTCATTGAGTATAAAGGTTGGTTTCTCTCCGTAAGGGCTTGCAGTTTGCTGCAAATATGACTACACACCTCATTAACTTTCAACTCCCTCACCGTAGTCCCCTTCTCATTCAATTTCGCCACCCAGTATGACTCACCACTGCCAGGATATCCCAGAATGAATCAGCATTCCTGGCTTCCACACAGTATTTAAAGGTAGTCATGTGCCCAGAAAAATGTGAGTAGTTCAGGGTTGCCTTGCACATTTCCTGACATTTGCCCTGGACGTAGCATTGAAGGAGAAATTGTGCATCTTTCTGTGGTGTAGGACTTGAAGGTCCTGCTGGAAGGGGTGGTGCTGAGGCAGGAGTTCCTCTTCCCCACTCCCTGATCCTTTCCCCTTACTCCCCTGCCCTGCCTCCCCACCCTCAACTTCACAACAACTGACTATGCCAATCTGTTTCAAGGTTGCCAACCCCTGATAGGTGCCATTTCAGCTGACTAGAGCAATGCACAGCAACAAAGGAAGAGCTCAATCACCCTCTCCAATCAGCCCATGTATGTTCCACCATCATCTCTCTAAAACCTCACACTCTCACTTTACCTGCATTCACCCCCCAGTATGACTCATGCTCTACCACTATCACCATTGCCAGCAATATCTTCCGTCCCTCACTCTCATGCGCACCAAGCCCAATACTACTAACCCTGCATGCCCTCTGTGCTGTCTACTCACTGCTCTATACAGTTCCCCCCTCCACCAAAACTAACAGCTCTGCCACCCACTTTCATCTCCCTTAGTACCTAACTCTCTCCCATTCTAGGAGGAAAGTAGCCCCAATAGAGCAGAAAGAGTCAACATGGGTGGTGGGTTGTCTGACCTTTGGTCCTGTTCTCTCATGTGGACAGCATTTTGACTCTGAATGCCCAAATGGCTGACCAACAGGTAACCAAGCCCTTGGACTGGTATCGAAGACTGTCCTTGACCTACTGTACTGGGATGCACTGACCAAAGGTTATTGCCCTTGACCTGTCTGAGTTCTGGTGACAGCTTTGACAAGTTTCCTGGGTTTCTGTCTGTGCTAAATGGCAAGACAATACAGCAGTATTGTGAGCTAGTATCTCTGGCTGAGGAGCAAAGTGCAAAAGGCAAGGCAAGGCAAAACAACTGAGGGAAGCTATGAACATCCAGTAGTCTCAAAGTGAGTGAGTGTAAAGAGAGAATGCAAACATTCCAGAATGTGAGTTGGGTTCATGTTCCTAAACACAAAGAGTCCTTGTTGCAGTGATATTATTATTGTCATTATTGCCACACCCGAAGTTGCAACATTGAAATGCAGAGGTGCATTATTAAGAGATTGGAAATGTCATAAACATTTTTCGAGGCTGACCAATATCCATGGGGTGTGTGTGGCTTGGTCCCATGGAGAGTGCCTTGAGATACTGCTGTGTAGTGACCAACACAGAGGTTCTTTGGAGCCAGCAGCAAGTTGAAGTCACCAGGTATTTGCTCTGAGTTACATGCCAAGAATTCTTTGCATCTAGTTTGCTTTTGGCAAATGATAAAATAGCAAACGCATATTATTGAGGTGAGATCTGCAGTTAATAAGGTACTAACAAGCAATATTCCCTCTCAATAAGTAACTTGCCACCGCCGAGAAAGAACCTTGCCTCAAAACACAGAACTTGGTTAAAAGATGCCTCAAGCTGTTCCCAGTGTCAAGCTAGGCCTCGCTGGATTTCTGGTGGATTTTGCCACATTCTTGATATAGTTCACATCATTCAGAGTATTATAAGATTCTACCAAAGGTAGGCAATACCTGTAGGCAGACTGACAAAAATGGAACTGACTAAAGTTTTGTTAGTGAATGATTTCCTTTGTAACCATATGTACTGGATAACATAAATGACAGCATATGAAAACCTTTGACATTTTTTTAATGAAAAGGAGGATGTCTGGAGAGATGCAACTATAGTAGCAGATCATGCTGTAGTCATATGACCTAAACCTGATTTGCAAGTACCTTTTCTATGCAGTCTGTGGCAACCATTAAAGACGATGAATTGAAACAGTTATTCTTGCAAACAACTGACCATGTAAGCCTCGAAAGAACCATAAACTTAGAATGTACAGATGACAGCAGGCAAAACACGGGTGTGTCTTCTCGGTTATATCCTATTCTGTGGAACTGCTTAAGGACTGTAGATTTGGTTTAAAAAAGTAAGATTATGTTGCTTTTAACATAAAAATTTTAAAATTGTGTCAAATATAGCAATCAGAGCAATCACTGAATTAAGATTTCTGTGCGAGAGAAATAATACGTTAATTGCACAATTTGCAAATCATCCTTTTAATCACAATTATTCCTTTCCCTATGGATTACAAACAACTCTCTTCGATTTCCTATTTATTCTGCTTTCTGTGACCATCTTCTAGATAAACACAAAACTAAAAATTTTAGAGACCCTTTGAGGAATCGATACATAAATGGTTGACAATTCATACATTTTAATTGAGGTCTATTGTTGGAGAATAGCTATCATTTAAATATGGATAAGGTAATTTACATCAAAAGAACTGTTCAAAATAATTTTGAAGTTTCCGCTGGTACATGCAGAAGATAAGTGGATATTTAAAAATCTAGTAAATGTGCTATTCCCTCCCATGGTGTGCTTAAACTATCAGAACAAGCCTAGACTAGGTCAGGTTTCATTGCACTCATCTAAAATTTAATGCATGTTATGCAATTAAATAAAGCAGTGAGATTCTGCTGCTCCTGTAAATTTATTTTTAACAGGTTATTTGATAAATTTTCACACTACTATTTGGTAATCATTTGTTTTTAGAATAAGCTACTTTCTCAAAATGTTATTGTGCTGTTAGTTGAATTGATGAGGAAAAAAATACATTGTATATTTATTGTTGAGAAGAGGAATTTGGTGTTGTTTTGCATAAAAGTTTGAAACCACAGATTTGTAGGCAATAAAGAAACAAAAAAAGGGAAAAAAAACATTCTGTTTTCTCATCACACTTGTTACCTTTTATGTCTTCAACACAATACTGCGATTCAATGCAGCATAGGTCTTGGAACTTGGTTACACAGGCCAGGAAAAACCTAGTTTGATCCCCACTCAGTGTTACATCAATTGATCGAAGCCAGAGAATGCAATAGGGATCAACAAATGGTTTGAGGATTGTTGGACGCAAACACAGCCAGTGTGGTCACATTTTATCAGTATCCAATGACCCTTGCTTGAGTAAGCATGTGTATAAAAAATGGTTGTAACCATACCTTTTCCTTTGGTAATCAGGCTGATTTACTCCTTCTTGTCAGGATGCTGCGTTTGAAAGTGCCCGAGTTTGTCTGTCCGTGTGGATCACAGTTTGAATTTGTAGTTTTTGTATCTCAGTTTTCAAGTGTTTTTCTGTGTTTGTGTGCATCTGTTTATGTATTTGTCTGCAGTCTTTCACATTTGAGTGAATGTCTTTGTGTATATTGGGGCTTGGTTAATGCAGTTGGCTGGATTGGCTAGTTAGCAATACAGAGTTATACCAACAGCGAGTGTTCAGTTCCTGCACTGGCTGAGGTTACCATAAGGTCTCTCCTCCTCAACCTCTCCCCTCGCCTGAGGCACGATGACACTCAGGTTAAACCATTGTGCCCTTAATGAGAGAAAAAGCCTCTGGTCCTCTGGAATTATGGTGACTTTACTTTGTATATAACTCCTCTGGACTTACTTCATAGACAGTATCAACATGTCAGAGAAGAAAACTGCATCCACGCAGGTACTTAAAGACTGAAACATCAGATTAAAAGTCTGACAATCTATTGTCTGCACAATATGTAAATCAAATCTGCAATATAGTGGGAGAAATGTTTTGCTTCCACTGAAAATGTGTATAAGGTTGGTAGATTAGTCCAAGTGCCTTTCTGCCTATCTACTTACTACTTTCCCCCTCAACCTGTCTTCAACATAAATACCACATTTTCCTAGCTATTGGTTTTGAATAAGAGTCACAAGAGTCAAGATGTTGACTCTGCTTCCTCTCTACACTTGCTGACAGACCTGCTGAATATCTGCTGCATATTTTGCTTCTGTTGCAGTGTCTATTGTTTGGCCTTATTTTTGTGTGTGGATCCATTTTAATTGAATTTCTGAAACAGAAGAAAATATTCTTATGCACACCATATCATGGTTCATCTTTTTAAAGGGAAGTGGACCCAGATCTCCATGAATTTTGTTGTTGCATTTCAGATGATTAGGTTAAACTGGGAATACAGTTCACTTAGGAACTTAAAGATCATAGCAATTTTTTGCGTTCTATATTGGCCTCTACATAGAGCCCTTGAAGGAGAAAGGAATTCAAAATCTGGAAAATGACTCATTGGAAGGCATCAGACCATAAGACCATAAGACATAGGAGTGGAAGTAAGGCCATTCAGCCCATCGAGTCCACTCAGCCATTCAATCATGGCTGATGGGCATTTTAACTCCACTTACCAGCATTCTCCAAGTAGCCCTTAATTCCTTGGGACATCAAGAATTTATCAATCTCTGCCTTGAAAACATTTAGCATCCCGGCCTACAGTGTATTCTGCGGCAATGAATTCCACAGACCCACCACTCTCTGGCTGAAGAAATGTCTCCCCATTTCTGTTCTGAATTGACCCCCTCTAATTCTAAGGCTGTGTCCATGGGTCCTGGTCTCCTTGCCTAACAGAAACAATTTCCTAGTGTCCACCCTTTCCAAGCCACGTATTATCTTGTAAGTTTCTATTAAATCTTCCCTTAATCTTCTAAACTCCAATGAATACAATCCCAGGATCCTCAGCCGTTCCTCGTATGTTAGACCTACCATTCCAGGGATCATCCATGTGAATCTCCGCTGGGCACGCTCCAATGCCAGTATGTCCTTCCTGAGGTGTGGGGACCAAAACAGGACACAGTATTCTAAATGAGGCCTAACCAGAGCTTTATAAAGTCTCAGTAGCACAACGGTGCTTTTATATTCCAACTCTCTTGAGATAAATGACAACATTGCATTCGCTTTCTTAATCACGGACTCAACCTGCATGTTTACCTTTAGAGAATCCTCGACGAGCACTCCCAGATCCCTTTGTACTTTAGCTTTAAGAATGTTCTCAATATTTAGAAAGTAGTCTATGTTTTTATCCTTTTTTGCCAAAGTGCAAGACCTCGCATTTGCTCACGTTGAATTCCATCAGCCATTTCCTGGACCACTCTCCCAAACTGTCTAGATCCTTCTGCAGCCTCCCCACTTCCTCAGTAGTACCCGCCTGTCCACCTAACTTCGCATCATCGGCAAACTTCACTAGAATGCCCCCAGTCCCTTCATCCATATCATTAATATATAATGTGAACAGCTGCGGCCCCAACACTGAACCCTACGGGACACCGCTCATCACCAGCTGCCATTCCGAAAAAGAACCTTTTATCCCAACTCTCTGCCTTCTGTCAGACAGCCAATCCTCAATCCATCCCAGTAGCTCACCTCGAACACCATGGGCCCTCACCTTGCTCAGCAGCCTCCTGTGTGGCACCTTATCAAAGGCCTTTTGGAAGTCTAGATAGACCACATCCACTGGGTTTCACTAGTCTAACCTACCTGTCACCTCTTCAAAGAATTCCAACAGGTTTGTCAGGCATGACCTCCCCTTACTAAATCCATGTTGACTTGTTCTAATCGGACGCTGCTCTACCAAGAATTTAGAAACCTCATCCTTAATGATGGATTCTAGAATTGTACCAACAACCGAGGTTAGGCTAATTTGCCTATAATTTTCCATCTTTTGTCTTGATCCTCTCTTGAACAAGGGGGTTACAACAGCGATCTTCCAATCATCTGGGACTTTCCCTGACTCCAGTGACGTTTGAAAGATCTCAACCAATACCTCCGCTATTTCCTCAGCCACCTCTCTCAGAACTCTAGGATGTATCCCATTAGGGCCAGGAGATTTTAAGACCTTTTAGCTTTTCTAGCACTTTCTCTTTTGTAATTGCAACCATACTCATCTCAGCCCCCTGACTCCTTTTAATTGTTGGGGTATTACTCATGTCTTCCACTGTGAAGACTGATGCAAAGTACTTGTTAAGTTCTCCTGCTATTTCCTTATCTTCCATCACTAAGCTTCCAGCATCAGTTTGAAGTGGCCCAATGTCTACTTTTGCCCGTCATTTGTTTCTTATATATTGAAAGAAACTTTTACTATCATTTCTAATATTACTGGCTAGCCTACCTTCATAGTTGATCCCCTCCTTCCTTATTTATCTCTTTGTTATCCTCTGTTTATTTTTGTAGCCTTCCCAATCTTCTGATTTCCCACTGTTCTTGGCCACTTTATGAGATCTCTCTTTTACTTTAATACATTTCCTGACTTCCTTTGTCAGCCATGGCTGTCTAATCCCTCCCCGGATAATCTTTCTTTTCTTGGGGATGAACCTCTGTACAGTGTCCTCAATTATACCCACAAACTCCTGCTATTTTTGCTCTACTGTCTTCCCCGCTAGGCTCTGCTTCCAGTCTATTTTTGTCAGTTCCTCTCTCATGCCCTCATAATTACCTTTATTTAACTGTAACACCATAATATCTGATTTTGCCTTCTCTCTTTCAAACTGCAGACTGAACTCTACCATATTATGATTGATGCTTCCTAAGTGTTCCCTTACTTTAAGATCTTTTATAGAGTCTGGTTCATTACATAGCACTAGGTCCAGAATAGCTTGCTCCCTTGTGGGCTCCAATGACAAGCTATTCCAAAAAGCCATCCTGTAAGCACTCCATGAATTCTCTTTCTTTGGATTCTTGAAGAGAAGTTGAAGATAGCCCATTTCTGATTCCCAGAGATATTCAGAACAGTCTCATGTGGAAGATCTGACTTGAATGCTATTTTTTCCCACTGCATGAAGCATGTATATTATCTTCCCAAAACAAATATGCTCTTGTCTGGATTTTTAAAAGCAATGGGATCAACCTAATTTAAACTTTTCAACTGAGGAGCTACATTCCTTCACCTCCAACCTCTTGCTCCTCAGATCCCTAATTTCTCATGCCCATTTATTTTGTGTGTCACCCAGTGTACTCCCATATGGTTCATTACCTCATGTTCTGTGGATGGATATTTCAGCACTAAGAGAGAGAGAGAAAGCAAGACAGAGTAGCTGACAAAGCATGTTACAGAGTCATCGAATCATACAGCACAGAAACAGACCCATTGGTCCAACCATAATCCCAAACTAAACTAATTTATATTTATGTTATAAAATGCTGACACAAAGGGCTCTGAAAGTTGTTGTTTTCCTACAACTTTCATTCCTGGTTTGCTCACACATTCTGTTTTGCTGTACCTGACTTGTTCAGTTTCCTGTAAAGACAATATAAAAAAGAGGAAGGGAAATAGAATATCATGGTAAACCTGCTGTTGATAACTGTTGTCCTTTCTCTTTCTCACTTCCTTTGTTTCTGCCTATGCACATGCTACAAAACCTCTGCTCATATGAGATTTTGGGCATCATGTGTCCCTGATATCTGTCTGGTGTTGCAGCCATTTTGTTAATTCAAATGACGATACCAACCTCTCGTTTCCTTTAAACATTATTGAATGGAATTGTCGGCAGCTGCCATTCACTGAGAACGATGACATAGTTTTGTAATTGTACACCTTGCAAGGATTTGATGAAGTACATAAATGCAAAATGAAAGTAATAACAGTTGCAAGTCCATGCATCTACTATGCTGTAAATAATGTAAAATAATATAAAATTTGCAGTACAGAAACAACCATTCGATCCCTCTAGTTTCTGTTGGTGTTCATGCTCAACACATGTCTCCTCTAATTCTGCTTCATCTAAATCATGCAACAACATAACATTAAGGGTGGTCATCTCTACTTGCACAGAAGAAATAATATTTTACCTGCAAGTTGTCACTTAAAGTTATGGATGCATTTCTGACAACCATGACTTTTTCTGACAGACATTTCTTATAAGAAAGAAGACATTGAAACTACTGTGCAGTTGAAATAATTTACATTATAATATAAAACAATTTTCAAACTTAAATAAAAGTTATAAAGCAAACTGTAATTTCCTACTTATGCAGCATTTGTCAAGTAGCATGGTCCCTTTCTTCTACAATACCATTCCACTTTCTCATAGCTATTCATTCAGTCAACTTTGTCATTTGCTGAAACTCTCTCTCTCAGTGTCATTATTTCTTTTAAAAGCACCAGGGATGCTGCAAAAGTTCGGGGATCATTATAATTAAGAGGGACTGTGAGTTGTGGAGAAAACAGGGGGGAAGGCTGCATGTCATAGAGAAAGTATGGGGAGAGACCATAAAGTAAAGCACTAGAGAGCAGGAAAGGTCACGAGGGGAAAAACATTAAATTGAATCTCGTAATATTCAACAAGATTACAGGGCCCATTAACTACACAACATTAAAGCTAAATAATTTTAAATGGGGCAATGTTAAATCAGAAATAGAGAATTCAACGTTTCGAGCATAAGCCCTTCGCCATTCCTGATGAAGGGCTTATGCTCGAAACGTTGAATTCTCTATTCCTGAGATGCTGCCTAACCTGCTGTGCTTTGACCAGCAACACATTTGCAGCTGTGATCTCCAGCATCTGCAGACCTCATTTTTTACTCAAATGTTAAATCAGAACCCACAGTACTATGTAGTTTATCACACACTTTTAACATGTTGCAACATTTCAATTAATAACATTAAAGAAATGCAGTTTTATATTCAGGAAAACTGCATAAAATATATATTTGAAACAAAATGTAAAACTATGCATTCTGCATTAATCTTAGGCAAGAGAATGTTCTAAGACAATAGTGCAAAATACCTTGTGAAACATATTTTCTTGTCACATATGTACACTTCATAGTGAGCGTCACAGAAAAACCTCGGTCTTAACACTGCTTATTTGAAACTCTATTTTTCATCTACGCTTTCACTTTGAATGTTTAATATTGCCAATCATTTATTTGAATCGCATACACATTTTCTAACTGCCAGATTAATAATTGGACTAGGCATTGTCTGTTGGAATAAATATCTAAAAAATGTGTTCTTAATAATTATGGTACTTCTGAATGTTTTACATTAAGATTTAAAAGATTGATTAGATTGTCCTTAAAATGCTGAATAAAACACTATAATAAAGGTGGTAGATAGGGGAGAGGAGTAAAACAATGATTCATTGGGGCTGAACTTTGAAATAATGATCAAAGATTACTTGTTTAACGTAGAAAAGTTGGTGTCAACAAGCTGGTGTTTTTCATTGTTGCTACCTGACATACAGATGTCATGGATTCTGTATAAGTGTTTTCCTTTCTTAATTGTAACCATGGTAACATAAATGAATTGTATTCTTTAGAAAGGATATATTAAATAAAAAGAAGCCATGAATGAATAAAATAACTTTAAAAATACTACCTTTAAGTCCATTGGATCAAAAACCTGGAATTCCCTCCCCAAGGGCATTGTGAGTCCAACTACAGCACATAGACAACAACAACTCCTGAAGGCAGCTCACCATCACCTTTACAAGGGCAACTAGGGCAATCATTCATTATATTGATCATTAAAAAAACTGAGAAAGAATGAATACTTTTAGATTTATTTTATGTAATTTTGCTGAATGCAGAACTGAAATACTAGTTTAAATACTTCAGCAGTTCTCCAGCTTTGCTGGTTATTTTGCTAATGAAGTTTGCTTGGCACAAGTTTGCCCCAAATTGTTAATAGGATGACATTGGTCACTTAGATGGGCATAAACCTTTCTGTTACAACAGCCTTAATGTGAGTTAGCAAATTAATACTAAATCATGAAATGAAAAACAGGATTCTTGAAAATAACTGATCAGACTAGTGTACTAGAACACCAGGGTGTCCTTGTGCACCATTCGCTGAAAGTAGGTACATAGGTGCAGCAGGTGCATAAGGCATGTGGTACGTTGGCCTTCATTAGGCAGGATGTGAATACAGGAACAGGAATGTCTTGCTGCAATTATACAAGATCTTGGTGAGACTGCACCTGAAGTATTGTGTGTAGTTCTAGTTTCCTCACCTAAGAAAGGATATTCTCGCTATGGAAAGACTGCCAATGAATTTAAGGCTGAGGTAGATAAATTATTGATCAGTCGGAAAATCGAGGGTTACGAGGAAAGTGCAGGAAAGTGGATATGAGGGATGTCAGATCGCCATGATCCTATTGAATAGCACAACAGACTCAAGGGGCCGAATAGTTTATTCTTGTTCCTGTTTCTTATGGTCTTAAAACATTCCTAGAGTCAAAAACATTTTCGGAACATTAGTTAGAAGGTACAGAGACCTGAAACAAAATTTAATCTATCCCAAAAAAGCAGCTATTTCCAGTCTGGTACACACCTTGCCATAGTTGATGTCTGTTGAGTAAAAACTCCAAGTTCTAGGAGGCACAAATCTTAAGATTCATAGACAAATTTCAGTGAAGCTTAGTCAAAATATGAAATGACAGTGATACACTAAATATATGGAATAATCAGGTACCTCATTATTACGCGGAAGTGTATGTAGGTCTCATTTAAAATATGTGGATACAGTACATCAGAATGAAGTCAGGAAAAAATTCCAGTCAGAATTTCCAAAGCTCTTTAAAAGTCCAAGCAAATTGAAGCAGGACTATCATTTGCCCTGCAAGCGGATGCTAAACCCATCTTCTTGTACATTTTCAGGAAACATTCTCATCCTTTGATAAAAATGTTAAACACAATGATTGAAAGAGAGGCAATATCACCGGTGACAGAACCAACATTCTGGACATCCATGCCACAAACAGTTGCAGGAGTAGCTGTCCTTGTGCATAATTAAGGTTGATATAGATAAATTCTTGATCAGTAGGGGAATTGAGGGTTACAGGAGCTCCAGTCTAATAACTGTTTCCAAGACAAATCAAGAACTAAAACTGTGTGTGGCTCTCATTCAATTTAAATAAAAAGGAGTAACAGGATAAATTAATCCTACTTGTCTGTCAACACTAGTTTGGCAAACTAGCAACTTAAGTGTTTTTCAGAAAACTGGATACTAATAGTGGGCTTTGGCAGATGCCCCTAGAACAAGAATGAATACTGCTGACTATATTAGAATATTCATGCATAGTTGCTTCAATCATGTAGAACTTGGGATCTCCTCGACTCAAGAGATTTCCCAGTAAAAAATAAGAGAACTTTGGAAGAGAAATAGGGAACCATTGATGATATGGATGACAGCTTAATACATAGTAAAACAATCAAGAAATATGATTAGAGGAATGTGCTGAAGGCACTACAAAATGCATGGTTTACATTAAATGAGAAATGCTAATTCTCCAGGATGGCAATTATATTTTTAGGACACATTAACAAGATCGAGGCATCAGAAGGTGGCTGCAAGCAAGACAACAGCTCTCAGTGAATTTCTGACCCTTTATTATGTAAGTTATGTGCATTGCTTCTTAGGTCTTACTCAACTCTTATGAAAGCTTTGATTAAAGGCCAACAATGTATCTGAGACAGGATCTGATTGCAAGGATTGAAAGTTTGAAAGGATTAAAAAAAAAGCTGATGTTACTTTATCATATCATATTAGTGTTGTTCAATATAATATAGGCTTCTCATTATACTAGCCACAAATGCAACCTCCATAGGACTAGGAGCAGTTCTTATTCAAGTACAAACTGAGGGAACATGAAGGATGGTCTATTTTACATCAAGAACTTTGACAGAAACTGAAAATACTTATACACCAAAGAGAAGGAAATCATTGATGGGAGCTTTAGGCAAGTAGTTACTCCGAAAGTTCAAGATAGATGGGTGACAGTGAGGGGGAGTGGGAGGAGGAAGCCAGTGCAGGGACCCCCTGCGGTCATTCCCCTCAAGAACAAGTATACCGTTTTGGATACTTGTGGGGGGGATGACTTACCAGGGGCAAGCAACGAGGTTCAGGCCTCTGGCACGGAGCCTGGCCCCGTTGCTCAGAAGGGTAGGGTGGAGAAAGGTAGAGCAATTGTTCTTGAGGACTCGATAGTGAGGGGTACAGACAGACGGTTTTGTGGGGGCGACAGGGACTCACGTTTGGTATGTTGCCTCCCAGGTGCAAGGGTACGTGATGTCGCTGATCGTGTTTTCCGGGTCCTTAAGGGGGAGGGGGAGCAGCCCCAGATCGTGGTCCACGTTGGCACCAACGATATAGGTAGGAAGAAGGGTGAGGATGTCAGACAGGCTTTCAGGGAGCTAGGTTGGAAGCTCCGAGTTAGAACAAACAGAGTTGTAGTCTCTGGTTTGTTACCCGTGCCACGTGATAGAGAGTCGAGGAATAGGGAGAGAGAGCAGTTAAATGCGTGGCTACAGGGATGGTGCAGGAGGGAGGGATTCCGGTTTCTGGACAACTGGGGTCCTTTCTGGGGAAGGTGGGACCTCTATAAAAAGGATGGGCTACACCTGAACCTGAGGGGCACCAGTATCCTTGGGGGGAGGTTTGCTAGTGCTCTTTGGGAGGGTTTAAACTAACTCCGCGGGGGCATGGGAACCAGGACTGTAGCTTTAGGGTACAGGACCTTGAGTGTAGGGAGGTTAGGAATAATGCAGCGATCTCTAAGGAGGGTGCCTGTAACCAGAAAGGTGGATTGAAGTGTGTATACTTCAATGCCAGAAGTATAAGGAATAAGGTAGGTGAACTTGCAGCGTGGGTTGGTACCTGGGACTTCGATGTTGTGGCCATTACAGAGACGTGGGTAGAACAGGGACAAGAATGGCTGTTGCACGTTCCAGGGTTCAAATGTTTTAGTAGGATCAGACATGGGGGTAAAAAAGGGGGAGGCATGGCATTACTTATCAAAGACAGTATCACAGCAGTGGAATGGACGATGGAAGAGGACTTGCCATCTGAGGTAGTTTGGGCTGAGGTTAGAAATAGGAAAGGTGAGGTCACCCTGTTAGGTGTTTTCTACAGGCCTCCTAATAGTCCTAGAGAAGTAGAGGATAATATTGCGAGGATGATTCAGGAAAAGAGTGAAGGTAGCAGGGTGGTTGTTATGGGGGACTTTAACTTCCCAGATATTGACTGGGAGAGCTATAGCTCGAGTTCATTAGATGGGTCGGTGTTTGTACAATGTGTGCAGGAGGGTTTCCTGACACAATATGTCGACAGGCCAACAAGAGGGGAGGCTATATTGGATTTGGTTCTAGGTAATGAACCAGGCCAGGTGTTAGACTTGGAGGTAGGTGAGCACTTCGGGGACAGTGACCACAACTCGGTGACTTTTACTTTAGTGATGGAGAGGGATAATCGTGCGCCGTAGGGCAAGAGCTATAGCTGGGGGCAGGGAAATTATGATGCAGTGAGGCATGACTTAGGATGTGTGGATTGGAAAAACAGGCTTCAAGAGAAGAACACTAATGAGATGTGGGGATTGTTCAAGGAGCAGCTACTGCGTGTCCTCGATAGGTATGTACCAGTCAGGCATGGTGTAAAGGGCCTTGTGAGGCAGCCGTGGTTTAGTAAGGAATTGGAGTCCCTTGTGAAAGGGAAGAAGGCGGCATATGTAAAGATGAGGCGTGAAGGTTCAGTTGGGGCGATTGAGAGTTATAAGGTAGCCAGGAAGGAGCTAAAGAGGGAGCTAAGAGAAGCGAGAAGGGGACATGAAAAGTCTTTAGCTGGTAGGATTAGGGAAAACCCAAAGGCTTTCTATAGGTATGTCAAGAATAAAAGGATGACTATGGTAGGTATCGGTCCAGTCAAGGATAGTAGTGGGAAGTTGTGTGTGGAGGCGGAGGAGATTGGAGAGACATTAAATCAGTACTTTTCATCAGTATTCACTCAGGAACAGGACACTGTTGCTGATGTGAATATGGAATCACAAATAATTAGAATGGATGCCCTGGAAATATGCAGGGAGGAGGTTTTGGGAATATTGGAAAGGATGAATATAGATAAGTCTCCTGGGCCTGATGGCATTTACCCCAGGATCCTATGGGAAGCTAGGGAGGAGATAGCAGAGCCATTGGCCTGGATTTTTATGTCGTCATTGTCAACGGGAATAGTACCAGAGGACTGGAGGATAGCGAATGTGGTCCCATTGTTCAAGAAAGGGAGTAGGGATAGCCCTAGTAACTATAGGCCAGTGAGTCTGACTTCAGTGGTGGGCAAAGTCTTAGAGAGAATGGTAAGGGATAAGATTTATGAACATCTGGGTAGGAATAACGTGATCAGGGATAGCCAGCATGGTTTTGTGAAGGGCAGGTCGTGCCTCACAAACCTTATTGAGTTCTTTGAGAAGGTGACTAAGGAAGTGGATGAGGGTAAAGCAGTAGATGTTGTGTATATGGATTTTAGTAAGGCGTTCGATAAGGTTCCCCATGGTAGGCTAATGCTAAAACTTCGGAGGTATGGCATTGAGGATACATTAGAGGTTTGGATTAGGAATTGGCTGGCTGGAAGGAGACAGAGGGTAGTAGTTGATGGATTATGTTCATCTTGGAGCGCAGTTACTAGCGGTGTACCACAAGGATCTGTTTTGGGACCATTGCTTTTTGTTATATTTATAAATGATCTAGAGGAAGGACTTGAAAGCTGGGTAAGCAAGTTTGCGGATGACACAAAAGTCGGTGGAGTTGTGGATAGTGAGGAAGGAAGTGGTAGGTTACAGCGGGATATAGATAAGTTGCAGAGCTGGGCGGAAATGTGGCAAATGGAATTCAATGTAGCTAAGTGCGAAGTCGTTCACTTTGGTAGGAATAACAAGATGATGGATTACTGGGCTAATGGTAGGCTACTTGGTAGTGTGGATGAGCAGAGGGATCTTGGTGTCCATGTACACAGATCTCTGAAAGTTGCCACCCAGGTAAATAGTGCTGTGAGGAAGGCATATGGTGTACTGGGCTTTATTGGCAGAGGAATTGAGTTCCGGAGTCCTGAGGTCATGTTGCAGTTGTATAAGACTCTGGTGAGGCCTCATCTGGAGTATTGTGTGCAGTTTTGGTCGCCATACTATAGGAAGGATGTGGAAGCTTTAGAACGAGTGCAGAGGAGGTTTACCAGGATGTTGCCTGGAATGGTAGGAAAATCTTATGAGGAAAGGCTGAGGCACTTGGGGCTGTTCTCATTGGAGAAGAGAAGGTTTAGGGGAGATCTGATAGAAGTGTATAAGATGATTAGGGGTTTAGATAGGGTAGATACTAAGAACCTTTTACCGCTAATGGAGTCAGGTGTTACTAGGGGACATAGCTTTAAATTAAGGGGTGGTAGGTATAGGACAGATGTTAGGGGTAGATTCTTCACACAGCGGGTTGTGAGTTCATGGAATGCCCTGCCCGTATCAGTGGTGAACTCTCCTTCTTTATGGTCATTTAAGCGGGCATTGGATAGGCATTTGGAAGTTATTGGGCTAGTATAGGTTAGGTAGGATTCGGTCGGCGCAACATCGAGGGCCGAAGGGCCTGTACTGCGCTGTATCCTTCTATGTTCTATGTTCTATTAACAAGTGCAGCAAATATGCATTGTTCACAATATCGCATATTTGAAATTCCTGGTCAGGATGGACCTCAAGCCTTTGGGAACATTATTGTTATCAAACAATATCTAAAAATGTTTAAACATTTGTACTTAGGCTGCTTAGACATGAGTATGATATAGCCTATGTTCCGAGTAAGATGCAAGTAATGACAGCTACACTCATGAGAGCATAAGTGGATGGAGCAGAAAAAGTGTATCAGTCAAAAATCTTATTCTAGCCTATAGCCAAAACTTTACTGGCATCTGAGGGAAAACTAAGACAAATTTGTACAGCCCAAAAAATATGAAAGGAGTGTACAAAGACCAGACAAATCTGTCTGCAAGTATGGTTCAATCTAGCAGACCAAATGGTGAAAAGATACCACAAGCAAAAGCAACACTTGAAAGTTGTTAATGATAATTGTTATATCAAAACTGATGCAAAGAGAAAAGCTACAGAAACTCCATGAGAGCATATAGGTATGATGAAGTACAGAACAAGAATGTAAGTGTAATGTTATGGACTAGGCCAGACCCATCAACACTTCTTTAAGCAGGTCGCCTAGACCGTTACTTTGCTATTTGTTTAGCTAGGTGTGTAGTGGATATACTGGTGTAAATTAGCTGGGTCAACTGCCAAGTTTTAAACAAAGAAAATTTATTTCCAAAATTATGGAATGAAACACAAAGAACAGAAAACAGAATAACTCTTCCTATACAAACCCGATTTAATGATACTGTTCCAAAAACACACACATCCCATAGCACAAACGTGGCACAGGCAACTCGCAGTTCGAAATCAGAAGGGCAGAAGGAGAGAGAATACCCAGCCTTTCTTTACATACACATATATGTTTTATTATCAGAACAGCTAAAGGGCCATTCAGTAGGAAATTGAAGATGTTGATTTTGTTCAAGCTAAGAAGTGAGACTTATCAAAAGATGCTGAACTGAACCAAAAAATCTCAGCTGTCAGGACTGGCCCTTTCATTATACAAGTTACATTACATAAAACATGAATGCCAATGAATAGGTATCATATCTTCTGTTTAGGGGTAAACAAAACGGGCCCCATAAACCATTCATCTCTGCACCAACTCGAAGCCTGGGCTGTTTTATGACCCTTCTGAAAAAAAAAGTACAAAGTAACTTTGAGAAAAAGGATCAGCTTTCTGATAGTAATGATCAGGTATTTAAATGATACAGAGGATCATATTGTATTGCATCATGCCAAATGTATGCAATACACAACTAAGTGCCAACTGACAAAATTATTTCATTCAGATCTTTTGAAGGCACCATGGGAAAGGCTAGCAAAAATTTATTCAATATTAAAGGCAAGTTGTATTTAGTACTAGGTGACTATTATTCAAGATGGACTGGAATGGCAAGACTTCATTCAATCATAGCAGACTCAGTGATCAGAGCACAGAAAAGGATCTTTGCAGTGCATGATTTTCCTGAATATTGGAAAATGAGCCTCAGTTCAAAAACAAGGATTTCAGAAAGATCATTTTTGATGCAGACATCAAGGAAATGACAAGTTCTCCATTCTATCTTCAGTTGTGCAGAGAGGCATAAAAAACAGTGGAGACTGTGAAGACACTGATGCATAAGAAGCTAGACTGGAAATTAGCTCTAATCAGTTACAGAGCAACACTAGTGAATAATGAACACTCAGACAAGCAGAATTGTTCATAAGGAGGAGGTTAAATCAATCCAGCTTTAGAAAATAATCTCTAGAGTCAACAGGAAGTTGACAGCCACAGATATCAGAGAGAACGAACAGCTGAAATGTTTTATTATCAGAACACCTATAGGGACATTCAGTAGGAACTGGAAGATGTTGATTTTGTTCAAGCTAAGAAGTGAGACTTATCAAAAGATGTGAAATAGCCATACTATAAACCATCAGATATGGAACAACAATTCCAGACAGGGTGTAAACCATCACTATGGCATTGAACACAAGTGAATCAGATTGGTACATTCTGGGAATGTTCCAGATCATTATGACCTGTGAGATTCAGACTCTGAGGGTGGACTTGGGGAGGGGAGGTGCAAGATGGTGATAATAGTATGAATAGTGATATTGATAATAATGATATTAATAATTGCAAAGATTATGTAAGTAAGTAGGAATAAACTTCTGGAATAATGTTGACCAAGTTGAGAGGAACTTGAGGGAGATGTGGTACTATATGGTTCATGTAAATCATGATGCTGTAACTGATCACAAGATTTGGACATCACTAAAAGAGAAGACTCCAGTCTAGAATTAGTATATGAAGAGATTTGTCTTAATCAACACTACAGAGTTATATTTGATAACTTACTATGTACGGATATAAATAAAGGGGTGTTAGAGTTGAAGAGAGTTACTTAGAGATAAGAAGCCAGCAATATATGTGCAGTTACCCACAACATGAGATACTCCAAACAGTATGGACAGACGTACAGATAACCATATTGTCTTAAAGCACAAGCTAAATCACATGCAGTTCTCCAACAACTATCCTTCTTTAATTCTGACTCTTGTGCATCCCCCCACTTCATTTATCGAACCATTGACAGCCAAGACATAAATTGCCCTAACTCTGGAATTCCCTCACTAAACCTTTTCACAGCTCTATCTGTCTTCTTATGTAACATTTGTTAATATCTACTTCTTTGACTTAGCTTTTAGTTATCTGTCCTAATGTCAGAAGGGTCTTAATTATGCTTAGGATAACTTGCTGAAACATACTGCCCCCAAAACAAAAAGGGGATATACTTTATTAAATTTAGTAATGATGATCCTGCCAAATGCTGAAGGTGATAAAGATCAAGGGATACAAAATAGTGACTGGATCAAAGTTTAAAGTGTTACTAAGGGGAAAAATAGGGTATAAGAGGGATTTTATTTCTGTTGGTAAATTAGGAAGCATAGCATAAATATTGGAAAATTAGAGCCAGATCTTTCAGAAATATATTGAGGAAACAATTCTGCACAAAGTATGGTTTGAGACTCTCTTTTGTAAATACCAACTGATGATAGGTCAAATATTAATTTTAAATCTGCAGCTGATAAATTTTTGTTAACCAATGGTATTAAGAGATACAATGGAAGGGCTGATAAGTGGAGATAGATCACTGACCAATCATTGAATAACAAAACATTTCTCGAGGATAAACATGGCCTATTCATTCATAAACTCCTTCTTGCCTTGTTGATCATTTGCTGAAAATGTGTTGCTGGAAAAGCGCAGCAGATCAGGCAGCATTCAAGGAGCAGGAGAATCAACATTCCGGGCATGAGTTCCTGAAGAAAGGCTCACGCCCGAAACATCGATTCTCCTGCTCCTTGGATGCTGCCTGACCTGCTGCGCTTTTCCAGCAACACATTTTCAGCTCTGGTCTCCAACATCTGCAGTCCTCACTTTCTCCTTGTTGATCATTTGTTTGATTACACCACTGTGAAGCATTGGATGTTTCATACCTTAGAGACTCTGTATGAATGCAAGCTATTGAACTGTTGTTCTTACATTAATTTTGTATATCAGTGGGTTTAACAAAGTGGCACTTGCATAGATGTTTGATAATATCAGATCATTTTGAATTTAATGTCTATCATCAACGTTCCACATTAGTTGGTATATATGAAAAAGAATAACAGCTTTTAAAGAAAGCTTTCCATGGAGGTTCTCCCACTCTTCTGACATTTTTTTCTTGATTTCTAGTATTCTTGCTCTAAAGTTGCACTGAACAAATGAGGAAAAAAGCTTCCTTGGCTATGAGATGGGGAAAGAATACACTGTTGTGTTTTTTTTAATGGAAGAGTTGGAGCAGAGCCAGTTTTCTTCTACAAATTATATGAGTGCACATGTACTCATTGATTATCTGCTCATGTAGGGCACTATTATGGATTAAAATAATCATAGGAAACAAAAGTTATTTTCATCACTTTGCAGAAATTTGAATGAAAGCAACAGCAGCAGCCTTGGTTGCCTTGACAGGGCAGTTTTCCCTTGTGCACTGCTATCTTGTGATAAAATAGACACATGTTTCATTCTCTAGTAATGAAATCAGAGTCACTAAACAAAACCTATTATCCTTGAGAGTCCAAGAGCCCCTCAGGAATGTGTCTCCAGATTTGGTTTAAATCCAGCACAGTCTACTCCACTTACCTCTCTACCTGTTATATGTATAATTCTGTTAAATAAATTGTCTTTGAAAAGCTGATATTCTTCCCTATTGATTTCCACTGGAGTTTAGTTCTGCTTTCAAATAAATTATTGTATTGCAGTTCATGATACAGAATTTACTCTTTCTTAACGTGTTGAAACTTGATAATGCATTTCTAATATTGGAGATAGGCCAAAAATATATGCGCACAAAATCCCAGCTGACATTCCAGCACAGTGCTATGATAGTGCTGTACTGTGAGAGGTGCTGTCTGTGCTATAAGATGATATATCAATACCACTCAGGTGGAGGTTAAAGATTTCATGGCATTGTGTCACAGAATAGGAAGAAAGTTCTTCCCTATGTTCTGGCCAATATTTATCCCTCAAACAACATTAAAAGATATAGTCATTATCACATTGCTGTTTTTAGAAGCTTGATCATAAATAGATGGCTGCATTTTCAACAGTTCAGCAGTGGCTAATTTTTAGAAATACTTAATTGGATGTAAAATGCTTTGGGATATCTTGAGGCTATGGATAGCACCACATAAATAAAACAAACTTCTGTATCTACTAAAATATGCGTGTTGTAAAGTTTTGAAAGAGGACTTATCATCAAGGGATGCTGGTATAATTGACAGTGGGGTAAAGCTTTATCCTTGATTTTATGTTGTGGAGGTGCCAGTGTTGGGCTGGGGTGGACAATGTTTAAAATCAAACAACACCAAATTATAGTCCAAGAGGTGTTTTTGGAAGTAAAAGCTTTCAGAGCGCTGCTCCTTCATCAGGTAGCTCATGGGCCAGCATCATAGGACACAGAATCGATACCTGATGAAGGAGCAGTGCTCCGAAAGCTTGTTGGACTATAATCTGGTGTTGTGTGATTTTTGTCCTTGACTTTAGGCAAAGTTTCAGAACGAGATGACAGTTCCTTTTGGACTTATTTGACATGGTAGCAAAGAGTCCAGTACCAAGACCATTCAGCCACTGAAATTACAGCAAAAAACTGCATTTTACAATGTACCAGGCCAGATTCGTTCAAAACATTTTAAGAAGGTAGACCAGATCTCCACTTTTTTAGTTGTTTCAGGCAGATGGAAGGTGGATACCCCAGGAGAGATGCAGCCGGTCAAACCACTTGGACCACAAGTAAAAGAGAAGTTATTTACACACCACTAAAGGAAACACAAATAAACAAAAACAGAATTTAAAATACCTATGATTTGAAAACCTGACCAACACGACATCCCCTGCAACTTTACAAAGGCCTATTCTGATTTCCTGCAACCTCCCATAAACACTCCCCTGGCAAAAAAGTAAATTCAAAAACAGGTTCTTATAGGAGAGAGAAAGAGATGGCAGGGAGAATCAGCTAGGGATCATTTACTGAAGCATGGGAATCTCTTTTCACTCCAGTAGCTTCTCTGGGTCTCTGACTAAAACTAAATGAAATTAGAAAAAATCTCTGAACTGGGACAACTGGCCACTCCCCTTTCATTGTCCCCTCCCCTTTGGTTGTTGCCTTAGGCAGTATCTGTTAGCCATAATCAAAGAGACTTAATCCAGACAAGTTGGAACCTCTGACTTTTACAACCCATTTTGAAAATAAAGGACAACATAACCTTATTACACGAGCAGCATCATCACACTGTGCTACAAATTACACTTCTGAAGAAGAGTCATACCAGACTTAAAACGTCAACCATGTTTCTCTCTTCACAAATGCTGGCAGACCTGCTGAGTTCCTCCAGAATTTTCAGTTTCTATTTAAGACTATTTAGCCTGTTAGATTAACTATGTTTAGTGCATCTCTTAGCTTGTTATAGTGGATTTACATAATGTGTAGCATTTAACTTCCTGTGAAGTGAGGGTCAGGGGCCAAGGTTTAGTCTTTCTGCCAAAGACCAATGAAAGCCCTAAAGTAAGCAAATACTTCTGTGAGGACCATGAGAATCTATAAATCATATTGAGAAGTTGAAAAATGTGTTGCTGGAAAAGCGCAGCAGGTCAGGCAGCATCCCAGGAGCAGGAGAATCGACGTTTCGGGCATAAGCCCTTCTTCAGGAATGAAGAGGGTGTTCCAAGCAAGCTAAGATAAAAAGTAGGGAGGAGGGACTTGGGGGAGGAGCATTTGGAATGCGATAGGTGGAAGGAGGTTAAGGTGAATGAGGTAGGCCAGAGAGGGGGGGAGGGGGGGTGGCGGAGAGGTTGGGAAGAAGATTGCAGGTCAAGAAGGTGGTGCTGAGTCCGAGGGTTGAGACTGAGACACACTGGGGGGAGGGGAAATGAGAAAGCTGGAGAAATCTGCATTCACCCCTTGTGGTTGGAGGGTTCCTAAGCGGAAGATGAGGCGCTCTTCCTCCAGGCATCGTGTTACCATGGTCTGGCGATGGAGGAGGCCAAGGACCTGCGTATCCTTGGTGGAGTGGGAGGGGGAGTTCAAATGTTCAGCCACGGGCGGTTGGGTTGGTTGGCACAGGTGTCCCAGAGGTGTTCTCCGAAACGTTCCACAAGTAAGCAGCCTGTTTTCCCAATGTAGAGGAAGCCACATCAGGTGCAGCGGATGCAGCAAGTGATGTGTGTGGAGGTGCAGGTGAATTTGTGATGGATATAGAAGGATACCTTGGGGTTGTGGAGGGAAGTGAGGGGGGAGGTGTGGGCGCAAGTTTTGCATTTCTTGCGGTTGCAGGGGAAGGTGCCAGGAGTGGAGGTTGGGTAGGTGGGGGGTGTGGACCTGATGAGGGAGTCGTGGAGGGAATGGTCTTTCCAGAAAGCTGATAGGGGAGGGGAGGGACATATATCCTTGGTGATGAGGTCTGTTTGGAGGTGGCAGAAATTATGAAGGATGATACAATGTATCTGGAGTTTGGTGGGGTGGTAGGTGAGGACCTGTGGTGTTCTGTCCTGGTGGCGGTTGGAGGGACGGGGTTCAAGGGCGGAGGAGCAGGAAGTGGAGGAGATGCGGTGGAGAGCATCGTCAACCACGTCTGAGGGGAAATTACGGTCTTTGAAGAAGAAGGCCATCTGGGTTGTTCGGTATTGGAATTGGTCCTCCTGGGAGCAGATGCGGCGGAGGCGAAGGAATTGGGAATATGGGATGGCACTTTTACAGGGGACAGGGTGGGAGGAGGGGGAATCTAGGTATCTGTGGGAGTCTGTTGGTTTATAGTTAATGTCCGTGTTGAGTCTGTCGCCCGAGATAGAAATGGAAAGATCTAGGAAGGGGAGGGAGGAGTCTGAGATGGTCCAGGTAAATTTGAGGTCGGGGTGGAAGGTGTTAGTAAAGTTGATGAACTGTTCAACCTCCTCGTGGGAGATCAAGGTAGCGCCGATACAGTCATCGATGTAGCAGAGGAAAAGGTGGGGGGTGGTGCCAGTGTAGCAGCGGAAGATGGACTGTTCCACATATCCGACAAAGAGGCAGGCATAGCTGGGAGCCATGCGGGTGCCCATGGCTACTCCTTTGGTTTGGAGGGAGTGGGAAGATTGGAAAGAGACCTTTTTCAGAGTGAGGAGCAGTTCAGTCAAGAAGGGTGTTGGTGGAAAGGTACTGGTTGGTTCGGCTGGAAAGGAAGAAGCAGAGGGCTTTGAGGCCTTCGTGATGGTGGATAGAAGTGTATAGAGACTGGAGGGTGTTGGGGGCCAGGGAAGCGAAAGTCATGGAGGAAGTCGAGGGTGTGGGTGGTGCCCCGAAAGTAGGTGTGGAGTTCTTGGACTAAGGGGGACAGGACCGTGTCAAAGTATGCAGAATTGAGTTCAGTGGGGCAGGAGCAAACTGAGACAATGGGTCGGCCGGGGCAGTCGGGTTTGTGGATTTTGGGCAGGAGGTAGAAACAGGCAATGCGGGCTTGTGAGACTATGAGGTTGGAGGTGGTGGATGGGACATCCCCTGAGGTGATGAGGTTATGGATGGTCTGGGAGATGATGGTTTGGTGGTGGGAGGTGGGGTCATGGTCAAGGGAGCAGTAGGAGGAGGTATCCGTGAGCTGGCGTTTAGCCTCAGCAATGTAAAGACTAGTGCGCCAAACTGCCACCGTGCCTCCCTTATCCTGTCGGTTTGATAGTGAGGTTGGGGTTGGAGCGGAGGGAGTGGATTACTGCACATTGTGAGGGTGAAAGGTTGGAGTAGGTGAGAGGAGTGGACAGGTTGAGGTGATCAATGTTGCGACAGCAGCTCGCTATGAAGAGATCGAGGGCGGGTAAGAGGCCAACACGGGGTGTCCAGGTGGATGGGGTGTGTTGGAGGTGGGAGTAGGGGCCGTCAGAGGGTGGACGAAAATCCTGGCTGAAGAAATAGGCGCGGAGGCAAAGGCAACAGAAGAATTGTTCGATGTCTCGTCGCGTGTTGAACTCGTTAATCCGGGAGCGTAGGGGAATGAAGGTGAGGCCTCTGCTGAGGACTGATCTTTCATCCTCAGAGAGGGGGAGGTCTGGAGGGATGGTGAAAATACGGCAGGACTGGGAGCTAGGACCTGGTGTGGGACTGGACCTGGGAGTAGGGGTGGGGTTAGGCGTGGGGGTGGAGATCGTTTCAGAGAACACCTCTGGGACACCCGCACCAACCAACCCAACCGCTCCGTGGCTGAACACTTTAACTCCCCCTCCCAGTCCGCCAAGGGCATGCAGGTCCATGGCCTCCTCCATCGCCAGACCATGGCAACACGACACCTGGAGGAAGAGCGCCTCATCTTCCGCTTAGGAACCCTCCAACCACAAGGGATGAATGCAGATTTCTCTAGTTTTCTCATTTCTCCTCCCCCCACCCTATCTCAGTCCCAACCCTCGGACTCAGCACCGCCTTCTTGACCTGCAATCTTCTTCCCGATCTCTCCGCCCCAATCCCCACTCTGGCCTATCACCCTCACCTTAACCTCCTTCCACCTATCGCATTCCCAATGCCTCTCCCCCAAGTCCCTCCTCCCTACCTTTTATCTTAGCCTGCTTGGCACACTCTCCTCATTCCTGAAGAAGGGCCCATGCCCAAAACGTTGATTCTCTTACTCCTGGGATGCTGCCTGACCTGCTGCGCTTTTCCAGCAACACATTTTCACCTCTGATCTCCAGCATCTGCAGTCCTCACTTTCTCCATATTGAGAAGTTGTCAAACAAAGCAGGTTCCTCTGTGTTAGGGCCTTCTTGACTAGAGGCCCTGTGGCTACAAAGGACTTCTCATGAAAGACATTTCCTAATCTGCCTGATATTAAATAATGAATTAACTAAACTAGCTCCTACTAAAAATGAGCGAATAGAAACCACTTTGTTTGTTTCCCACCAGATCTGCACATCTTTCCCTTAAATTCCAGAATCCTTTAATAAGCCCAATAAATAAATTTCAAATCTCACTTCTGCTCCAGTATCAATTGAGCCTATTTTTACCTCCAAAAACATTGACCACCTACATCTTTAATTCACCTTTGTGGTTTAATTTTCAATAACGCTATCCTCCTTCATCTCTGTTTTTAGTCTGTGAATGTTATATCTTAAAGAACTCAGATTATTGGTAGAAGAAGGAGCAGGTCAGTGGAAGAATATCAGGTCAGGTTGCCACTGTTACCTCGACTAATGGACTGAGAACATGTAGCATGATCAGACAATTTAATTATGACCTCAAATTATTTTAGAATAATCTTATTGTACAATGAATTTTTAAAAATTCATTCACAGGATCACTACAACTCATGAAATGACAGACTGTCCAAGTGACTGTCATTGTGCATGTTCTCCTTTATCTAGGGATCATTGAATGCCTTCTGTGGCATGCTATACATCAAGTTAGAGTTTTAAATCTGTTCCATATTTCCTGTATTCCTCCTCTTGATTTTATTTCAAATACCTCCATCTCTTGTTGGTTGAATTCACAGGATTTATTTCAGACTATGTTCTGAAAATAATTGTCAGCTCATTCAGAGTGAAATCAGGGCCCAAGGTTCTGCTGAGAATGGGTCTAATGTATGAACAATATAACTCCACTGAGATGTAGAATTCCAGATGAGTGTCTTGATGAGACAGAATACAGGAAAGAGATAGCGTGTTTGGTGGCCTGGTATATAAATAACAATCTCTCCCTCACCATAAACAAACTGAAAAAACTGGAAAAATAGAGGGCATGCCCCTATTACGTCAATGGAGCTGAGGTGGAAATGGTCAAGAGCTTTAAGTTCCTAGGAGTGATGTTCACCAAGAATCTGGTCTGATCCACCTACGTTGATATGACAGTCAAGAAAGCACAACAATGCCCCTACTCCCTAATGTGGCTGAAGAAATTCAGCATGTCCATAAAGATGCTTACCAATTTTTATAGATGCATTATGGAAAGCATCTATCACATTCTATCTAGATGTGACACAGTTTAGTATGGCAACTGCTCTGCCTAAGACAGTAACAAATTACAGAGAGTTGTGAAAATAGTCTAGTCAATCATGCAAACCAGCCTTCCATCCATTGACTCCACTTATACTTCTCATTGTTTCAGAAAGGCAGCCAGCATCATCAAAGACCCCTTCCACCCCAAATGTACTCTCTTCCAATCTCTTCCATCCAGCAGAAGATACAAAAAAAGCTTGAAAACACGTACAAGCAAATTCAAGAACAGCTGTTATTAGACTTCTGAATGGACCTCTCCAATTTTAAATTTCAAATGTAATGTTGACTTTGCTCTTTGTGCACCTTCTCTATAGCCGTACCATTGTATTCTTCGCTCTGTTCCATTACCTTTATGCACTTTGTATGGTATGATCTGCCAGTACTGTATGCAAAACAAAATTTTCCACTGTACCTAGATACACATGACAATAATAAATCATAACAAGTCAATTCAAACATTTAAGAACACCATCTTAGCCCAGTTTTGCTGTTGACAGCAGCCCCAAAGTAGGTCCTAACAAAGCACACATCAGCAAAAAGGGGATGCGTTTTGGTTGGCAGGGATTCATAATAGTCCTGCGGAGGGAGAACACTCCTGCTTCACTTGTCGCAAACTATGTTAAAGCTCAAAAACTAACCTTTTATCCCTGACCTCCAGCAATCCAATCAAAATTCCTGTTAGGCCACAAAGAAATCCTAAAGAATTGAGCTGACCATAACCACTACATGTTCCTATCAGTGTGCTAAATGTTAGATTCGAATGCGGAAACTATGTGTTAGAAGTCAGTGCATCTTTCAGATGGGCAATGTATTGCCTGATCCAATATCATGTTAAATGCATTTCAGATACTGATCAGGCAAAGTACGTAACTTCATGAAATTGTTGCTTTGTTTAGAAATGCACGATAGAGTACACATTCTAGTTTGTTCTCATTTGACTTGGAGCTAGATTCAAATTAAGATAAAATCCACAACATAGTGTGGCTGTGGTCAGCTCAATTCTTTTGAGGCCTATTCTTTAAGGTCAGCCGCAAGAGACAACAGTCCATTGCTGACAGCAAAGATCCAGTCTAATATGTTGATGTCATTGCTATTCCCTGTGAATTACTTTTTATTTATTGACAGGATGAGGGCGTTGCTAGCTGGGCCAGCATTTATTGCTCATCCCTAATTACTCAGAGGGCAGTTAAGAGTCAACCACATTGTTGTAGCTCTGGAGTCACATATAGGCAAAACAAATTTTTTTTTTGATTAGATTAGACTTACAGTGTGGAAACAGGCCCTTCGGCCCAACAAGTCCACACCGACCCGCCGAAGCGCAACCCACCCATACCCCCTATATTTACCCCTATCTAACACTACGGGCAATTTAACATGGCCAATTCACCTGACCCGCACATCTTTGTGACTGTGGGAGGAAACCGGAGCACCCGGAGGAAACCCATGCAGACACGGGGAGAACGTGCAAACTCCACACAGTCAGTCGCCTGAGTCGGGAATTGAACCCGGCTCTCAGGCGCTGTGAGGCAGCAGTGCTAACCACTGTGTCACCGTGCCGCCCATAATCTTGTTTCTTTCCCTAAAAGACATGAGTGAACCAGATGGTTTTCTTCCTGACAATCTGAAATGGATGTATGGTCATGGTTAATTTCAGATTTTTATTGAATTTAAATTCCATCATCTGCCATCTGATTTGAAGCCGGGTCCCCGAGATATTACCTGTGTCTATAGATTAACATTCCAATGATAATATCAACACCTCACCTGCATGGAACTAAATACTTTTTAATCAATGGACCTAAAATTAATCTAATTTATATGATAAACAAATCATTATTTTTTTCAAACCGGAATTGCATATATAAAGTTAACTAAATCAACTGGCAAATCCAAATGTTGGTATGAAACACAATAAACATTTCCTTGTAGGTTTTTAAGAAATTTAGTTATGGAAAAGTTGGAAAGTAACAGCCTGGCAAAGGAAAATTGGTACTTAGCTATAAGGGGATATTAATTTGAACTTATTGGATGTGACACTAGAGAATACTAATAATCTGTGGCAGTGCAGAATGGAGCAGAATTAATAATGCCAGGTCTTAGGAAGCTAAGTTGTGAGTAATGGCTTAATCATATCTATTCTCAATAAAACAAGATTTCAGATGGTGAGAGAAAGTTTCAAAATTG
Source organism: Hemiscyllium ocellatum (assembly GCF_020745735.1). Taxonomy (NCBI): domain Eukaryota; kingdom Metazoa; phylum Chordata; class Chondrichthyes; order Orectolobiformes; family Hemiscylliidae; genus Hemiscyllium; species Hemiscyllium ocellatum. The sequence continues at coordinate 53,146,409 of NC_083402.1, forward strand.
TGAACTGGATTAGTGAGGTAAACCCATCCTATTTCTCCATATATTGACCAAGATTTAAAGAATACAAGGACAAAATTTTTACATTGAACTCAAACCCAGACATTTGGGTCTGGAAATGTGGACATTCACATGGCAGCATAAGGCTACCTCACATACATATTAGAAGTTGAAATGTCATGCAAACATGTGAACAAGTAACAATAGTATGACAGTCTGCCCTTTGAGCCTGCTCCGCCATTCATCCTGGCTGATCTGATGTTAACCTCAGCTCTGCACTCCTGCATGAACCTGCAAATCTTTTATCCCCTTGTTAATAATGAATCTATCTACTCTGCCCTGAAAATACTTAAAGATTCAGCATCCACTTACTGCCTGTTGAGAAAAAGAATTCCAAAGACTCTCAACCATCTGAGAGAATAAAATATTTTCTCATCTCTATTTTAAACAGGCATCTCTTTATTTAAAAACTGTGGCTCTTAGTTCTAGATTCTCTCACAAGAAGAAACCTCCTTTCAATACCACCCCAGTCAACTCCGCTCAGTAACTTATGTTTGAGTTAAGTCAACTCTGACTCTTCTAAATTCCAGAGGATACAGGTCTTGCCTGTGAGCCTTTCCTCATAAGTATTAGCCAGGTAGACCTTCTATGAATTACTTCCAACATATTAACATCCTTCCATAAGCATAGTAACCAGTACCATACACAGTACTCCAAATGCAGTCTCATCAACGCCTTATATAACTGATTTATTATCACCTACTTATACATTCAATTTCCCTTGCAATAAAGCAAAACATTCTATTAGTTTTCCTGATAACTTGCTGTACCTGCATACTAAACTTTTGTGATTCATGCACCAGATCTTTCTGCATTTCAGAGCTCTGCAACCTCTCAGCATTTAGATAATATGCTTTTTTTTATATAGTTATTGTGAAAATAGCCAATTTCATACATTTTCCCAGATCATTGTCCACTACTTTAAAATGCTTTTGTAGGCTCCTTATGTCCTGACTGTGTGGAGTTTGCACGTTCTCCCCGTGTCTGCGTGGGTTTCCTCCGGGTGCTCCGGTTTCCTCCCACAGTCCAAAGATGTGCGGGTCAGGTGAATTGGCCATGCTAAATTGCCCGTAGTGTTAGGTAAGGGGTAAATGTAGGGGTATGGGTGGGTGGCGGGTCGGTGTGGACTTGTTGGGCCGAAGGGCCTGTTTCCACACTGTAAGTAATCTAATCTATGTAAATTGTGAAGATTTAAAGCCCGAGAACAAACCCCATGGCACAGCACTCATGACATCCTGCCAGCCTAAAAAAAAACCATTCATTTCTACTCTCTGCTTCCTTTTAAACAACCAATCTTCTATCCATGCCAATACTTTACCCTCAACACTAGGAGCTTATACATTCCACAATGACCTTTGATGTGGCAACTTATCAAATTCCTTCTGGAAATCTAAATGCAACACATCTAGCAGTTCCCCTCTAAACTTAAATATATTGAAATAAACTTTGGGAATTTTATCATAATGAAACATTTGATGTTATGCAAATGTAAAATAGCTTTCTAGGGTAGGAGAGCTTCATTAGCAATAGTTATATCTTAGAACAGTGTTAAGTTGTCAGTGACACATGACACATACAGAGTAACTGTTTCTGTTTTGTTCACAGTGATATTACAGTGCATACATTTTGTATCAGTTCAGTTACTTATAGAAGATTGCCAGCTTTAGAGACTAAACCAGAATACTTTGAGTAGACAATCATTGACAGCATTTCTGGATTTCCAGATTTGACTGCATTTTTTAATAATATCTAAGCACTATGGAAGCAGGTCATTTAGCTTACACTAACCCTCTGACCCAGACCCACTCCCTACTCCCACATTTCTTTTGGCCAATCCCCATAGCCTCCGCAATATGGGTAATTCAGCGTGACCAATCCACCAAACCTGCACATCTTCGAACTGTGGAAGGAAACCAGAGCACCCAGAGGAAATCCGCACAGACACTGAATGAACATACAAACTCCACACAGACAGTTGCCTGAGGATGGTATTGAATCTGAGTTTCAAGCATTCCAAGCCACGAGTGCTAACCACTAAGCCAACATACTACATTGTGCAAACATGAGAAATTGTTGCTAATTCATAGCAGTAGTGTTGATGTTGACAGTTAACCATCGTTAAAATGACAAGATCCAAGCTATTATGGCTTGTTATGTTATTAAATGGCTGTAATGACAAATGCTACATTGATATTATTGGATTACATGCATATGGTATTAAGTTTATTTTTAAAACTCCAAATTGCTCAATATTTTGGAATTATCTAGACAGCTGTTACAGACACATTAGGAAAATAATATGTTAGAAGAATATAAACATCATTCTTGCATGCTAGAAAACTAATCGAATATGTGGAGCTGTATTGTTGTCACATTAAGCTTACATGCCATGAACAAAAGGCTAATGAGATCTGTATACATGCTGTCACATTAAGCCTATGTGCTGTAAGCAGAAAGTTAATTCTGTTCTTCTTCAGGAAACACAAAGCTTATTTTGAGTTTGTACTTCATGAATCCACTGTCAAACAGGTACTTAGTGTATAATACATCTAAATGTACTCTGTCCTAGAACCTACTCACAGGTGATTGCAAACTTTAGAGCCACTCTTGTATTTCTTGAGCACCAAGTACTGTCGTTCAAATTGCCATCAGAATTTGCTAAGATATGTTGATGTGAATGTTTATCCAAAGCGATCAACGAGGTTGGCATGCTATAGAAGGGCAGATAGTCTAAGAGATTTCATGAATATGTTAAAAACAATTATATTTTTGATAGAGTAAATGATACAGTTTGTTTCCAGTACAAAGGCAGAAAAATCAGTTACCAGATAACATTTTTTTCGCTGTATTTGACAAAAGAAACAGGAAATCATTAATTGCACTCAGCAAATTATTGTAATCTGAAATGAACTACCTGTAACACTTTCAGTTGTAGCATTTTAAAGAGAATTGGACAAATATGTGAAGGATTAAAAAACTTGCAGGGTGGATAGGAAAGAATATGAGAGTGCAGCAAAAACAGTCAGTGTCCGGAAAAGCTTCTGTAAATATATGAAGAGAAGAAGATCAATAAAGACAAATGAAAGTCCTTTAAAGTCAGAAATTATAATGGAGAACAAAGAAATAGCAGAATAACTCACACATGCTTTTGATCTGTCTTCCCAGCAGACAGCACAAATAACCTCCCATAAGATGTTATGGAATCAAGGTCTAGTGAGAGGGTGGAATTGAAGGAAATCGGTATTGGTACGAAAATGGTGTTGTCTAAATTAATAGGGATAAATGCTGGCAAATCACCAGGGCCTGATGATCTACACCCCAGATTATTAAAGGAAGAGGCTTTGGAAATATTGGTGGTCATCTTCTAAAATTCTAAAGCCTTAGGAGTGGTTCCTATAAATTGAAGGGTGGCAAGCCCATTGTTTAAAAAGGGAAAGAAAATAAAATAGGGAATTATTGACAAGTTGGCTTAATATTATTGTTCTATAATCTGTTATAAAAGATATGATAACAGAATATTTAGAAAATATTAGGAAAGTTGAACAAAACCAGCATAGGATTATGAATGGCAAATTGCACTTAATAAATCTTTACTGGAGTTTTTGAGGATGTAACTATTTGAATAAATAAGGAAGAACCTGTGGATGTGGTGTATTTGGATTTTCAGAACGCTTTTGATAAGGTCCCTCATAAGAAGTTGCCGGGCAAAATTAAAACATGTTTTATGGAGGTAAAGTGCTAACATAGATCAAGAATTGATTTGACAGACAAGAAGTAAAGTAGAATAAATGAGTCTTTTTACCGTTTGGAAGGCAATGGTTAATGGGGCACTGCAAGAATCAGTGCTTGGGTTCTATATATAGCAACATTTACAATTTTCCTGAGACACCATACTAGTGGGGGTGGAGTGGGGGTGGGATGGGGATGGGTGGGGGGGGGTGGTTTCTGTGAGTTGTGGCTTCAAAGTGAGCAAGACAAATGGAATGAGCAGACAAACACATTGCATTGCAGACACAATAGAACATGTGAAGTTCTACATTTCTGAGTGAAAAACAGAAAGGAAAACTGTCGTTGAAATGGTGGTATATTGGGAAGGCTGGTTGTGCTAAAGAATCCGGTGTCCCTATATCGCAGTCAATTAAAGTAGACAGGCAGGTGTGGTAAGCAATTCAGAAAGCAAATGGTATATTGCTTTTCATTACAAGAGGATTTGAGTTCAAAAGTAGGGATGTCTTATGGCAGTAATACAGGGCCTTTGTGAGGATCACACCTGGAATATTGTGTGCAGTGTCAGTCTCTCTACCTGAAAAAAGGATATACTTGCCATAGAAGGAATGCAACGGAGGTTCAGCAGGCTGATACCAGGAGTGGCAGGACAGTCCTATAAAGAGATATTAGTTTTACTGGGCTTGTATGCGTTAGTATTTAGAAAGATGACAGAAGATCTGTTTGAACCGCATTAAATTCTAACAGGCCTGGACAGACTAGATGCAGGGAAGGCTTTTGCCTGGTTGGGAAGTATAGACACAGGGGTCACAGTCTCAGAATATGGTATAGACTGTCTAGGACTGTGAAGAGGATAAATTTCTTCATTCAAACTGTTGCGATCCTATGGAATTTTCTACCACAGAAGGCTGTGGAGGCCAAGTCACTGAATATATTTGAGAAAAGAAGAAAGTGGTGCCACATCTCGACAAATATTGGTCAGACCACATCACGTGTACTGTGTTCTGGACCCCTTATTTAAGAAAGGATAGTAAAGCCCCGGAGAGACTGCAAAGGAGATTTTCTGGAATGATACTAGGAATGAGGGATTCTAGATACAAGGAGAGATTAGACAAGGTAAAGAAGGATATACTGTTTCCACCATTTGGTATGTCAGAAACAAGAGGTCATAATTTCAAGACTGTCAGCAAGAGAACTAGGAGTGAGATAAGGAGAACCTTCTTTCCTCCGAGAGTTGTTAGGATTTGGAATGTGTTGCCTGGGAGAGTGGTGAAGGCAGACTCTATGTGGGGTTTCAAAGAGAGCTGGATTTATATTTAAAAGTGATGACGTTTGAGGTCTACAAAGATAGGCTTAGAGAATGGGACTAGATGGGGAGCTGTTTCAGGAGCCAGTACAGACATGATGGGGAGAATGGTGTCCTTCTATACTGTAGAATTCTAAATTCTAAACTTCTAGATTTTAAAAGCATTAAAGATATGGGACAAAAAAGGGAATATGGCATTGAAATGGTGGATCAGCCATGATCCAATCGAATGATGGAATAGGCTCAAAGGGCCAAAAGGCTGGCTCCTGATCCTGGTTTCTATGTTTCTATTTAACAGCATAGTTCTAAAAAGAGTCAGCAGATACAATGGGCTGAATAACCTCATTCTCACAGTATCATTTTATGATTCCTTACGTTGAAGTGAAGGTTGCTAAAGCCAAAAGATCTTTTAAAAAGGTCTTATTCAATTGCCTTAATACAAGCATGGAAATTGTAATGATGTGATTAACTGTACTCTGGGAATAAAATGCAAGCAATACATCAACTTTGTTGCACATCCACGGTTATTACAGAAAATAAAAGCACATGATGTAGAGGATAATATATTAACATGGATAGAAGATTGGTTGGCTGGCAGAAAACAGAAAACAAGTTTAAATAGGTATTTGTCTGCTTGGCAGTATATAACAAGTGGAGTCTACAGAAATCTGTGAAGGGTCCTCAGATATTTATAACTTACATCAACAACTTAGATGAGGGTAGTGAAGGCATAGTTGCTAACTTCACAGGAAACACAAAGATAGGTAAAAATGTATGTTGTGAAGAAAGCATAAGGAGTTTACAAATGTATATGAATAGGTTGAGTCGGTGGGCAAAAATCCGTCAGATGGAATACAATGTGGAAAAATGTGAAGTTGATCACTTTTGTAGGAAGGTTGAAAAAAGCCAAGTATTATTTATCAGAAAATAACTGTAGAATTCTGAAATGCAGGCTTCTCAATAAGTTAATATGAAGGTACAGCACATAATCAAGCAGGCTAATATGTTACAGTTCATTATTCTGGGATGAATTGAATGTTTCAGTATACTTCGGTTATTGGGTATTGATGAGATTGCATCTTGAATACTGTGTTCACTTTTAGTCTCAGTATTTAAGGATGGAAGTAAATATGTTGGGGACAGTTCAGAGGAGAGTTAGTAGATTGGTGCCTCTAAAGAGTGGATTATCTCCTGGGAATAGGTTGGACACACTGGACTTGTTTCTACTGGAGTTTATAAGAGAGAGAAAGGTGGCTAAATTGATATGCATAAGATCTCAAATGGTCTTGATGAGGTGGCCCTGAAAAGATGGTTCCTTTTGTGTGTGCATCCAGAAATAAGTGGCACTGCTTAAACATTAAGAATCACCCTTTTTGGATAGAAAGAAATGTTTTCTCCGAAAATTTGGAACTCTGTGGCATTAAGGCGGGACATGCGAGGTCATTTAACATTTTTAAGGCAGAGCTAGATAGATACTTGTTCAGGAAAGTAAATAACAGTTATTTGGAGTAGAAGGGGATGTGGAATTCAAAATTTAAACAGATCAGCTGTGATACCTGTTGCATAATGAAGTAAGCTTGAGGACCAAATGTCTGAGGACTTACTTAGTGTGTTAATTTCACACGGGTAGGTGTTAGTTAAAATAAATCTGCATCATTTCAAGGGGAAGTGTGTTATAGGTGAACTTGCACTGACAGCCATTTAGGAACTGAATATGGCTTCGAAAACAATGAAGGCTAGGACAGCGTGGGACAAAATAGCATTAAGATTTTTAGATGCTGCACTGAGTGAATGAACTTAAAAATGATATCCTATCATCCAGCAGGCTTTCCAGCCTTATGCTCAGAATATAGCATTGGTATGGGCACATTGTCAGAAAAACCCATTTGGTTCACTATTGTCCTTTAAGAAGGAAATCTGCCATCCTTACATCTTCTCTATATGTAATTCCAGAGCTAAAACAATGCAGTTGATTATTAACTGTTCTCTGAAATGATCTAACAAGCAATCAATGCAAAGACTGAAAAAAGGAATTAAATTGAATGGACTATCTGGTATTGACCTAGGCCACACAAATGACAATGGCAAAAATAACCCTATTGACCCAAATAAACTTTATGAACATTTCAGAGCTAGAACCAAAATTAAGAAAGTTGTCTCACAGACTATGAAGCAATAAGCTGTCATAGTCATACTCATGGAATCATACCTTACAGACAATGTTGTGGACGCCATCACCACTATTCCTGGATATGTACTGTCCCATCAGCAGCTGAAAAATGTGTTGCAGGAAAAGCACATCAGGTCAGGCCGCATCCAAGGAGCAGGAGAATTGACGTTTTAGGCATAAGCCCTTCTTATGCCCAAAACGTCGATTTCCTGCTCCTTGGATGCTGCCTGACCTGCTGCGCTTTTCCAGCAACACATTTTTTAGCTCTGATCTCCAGCATCTGCAGTCCTCACTTTCTCCCTGTCCCATCAGCAGGACAGACACAGCAGAGATGGTAGCACAGTAGTATACAATCGGAAGGGAGTTATCCTGGGAGCCCTCAGCAGTGACTTCAGACCCCATGAAGGTACATTTCATGGAAACCTCCTGTTGATTACCACATACCGTCCTCCTTCAGCTGATGAATCAGTGCTCCTCCATATTGAACAACACTTGGAGGCAGCATTGAAGGCGGCAAGGGCAGATAATATACTCTGGGTTGGGGATTTTAATGTCCATGTCGCCCGGCTCGGCAGCAACACTGCAGCATGTAGTGAGGGAACCAACAAGAGGGAAAGTCAATCTACCTGTGACAGATGCATCTGTCCATGACAACATAACCGTCTTGGAGAAAGTGAGCCCTTCTTTGGGTTTATGCCCGAAACGTCGATTCTCCTGCTCCTTGGATGCTGCCTGACCTGCTGCGCTTTTCCAGCAACACATTTTTCAACATAACCACCTTCCTTTATGGCAGTATGACTTCATACAGCAGAGAGTTTTCTCTCTGTTACCATTGATTCCAGTTTTTCGAGGAATCTTTGATATGGTAACAGACTTTTAATGAAGTTGTACCCATGATTTCCAGCCATATTCTGTTGTCTTTTCAATAATTTTGGAGTTGCAACTAGCAACGTTCTTCAGGATTTTAAACCTGACAATGTCTACCCCCCCCCCACCCCTTCTTTACAATCAAATCAGAGGATAGTAAGTGAAAGAAAGCTTCCATCAAATCTCCTACATTTATCCACTTCAAACAGCAGCTGTAGGCATGTCCTTGAGTATCCAGAGAAAATTGCATCAACACATTAGCCAAAATAAAACTTGTCTCAAAAAAGGAAAAAAAATTGATTCAGCTCAGTAGGTACCCATTCCTTCTCTGTGACAGCCCAGCCCAAAGGTCTATCACAGCAATTTTCCACCTCAAACTGGTAGAACTCTCTGGTGGAGGTCAGCAAGCCTGTCTCCTATATATAAATTGCCTCAGGGTCACAAATGCAACTGGAGTCAGAGCAGCAACTGTGAGACAGGCTAATTTTCTATCCCTGATTTGAAAAGTCTTGTCTTGCATTTTAGCATGAAAATTTGTGGAACACATTTTTCATTGTGAAGTTATCTCAAGTAAGAACTTTTCTAAAGAAAAAGCTTTCAAATCCATATCATATAATATTTTCATCAAAGTAAACATGATATAATGATAATGCATACTTTAATACTTAACTTGTTTGATTTGATAAAATACTTTTCCTCATTTTGCATAACTCTGTAATCAAAAAGTTATGTTTATCAGGACTTTGTGTGTTCCAGACACTGTTATTACAGTCCTCAGGATGTATTGTTATGGAGCAGGCCAGACCCCCTCAAAATAATTTAAGGAGGTAGCCTAGGCCCTAACATTTTGTTTTTAAGGTAAATGTGAAGTGGGTGTTCCAGGTGTGATGCAAATGGTCAAACCACTTAGCTTTAAGCAAAACATAATTTATTTAAACACTACAGTTGAAACACAAACAGAAGAAAGCATAATTTAGAATAACTTAATTACAGTCAGTTCTAATATAAAACAATAGCTTTGTTCTTGTGTAATCTCACGTTATAAAGAAATCCCGCAATGGCCGTGCCATTTTAAAAAATGGGACCAGAATACGGTTATCGCTAATATACAGGTAAGGAAAGTTCATGTTCGACAAAAAGTGGTCTAAATTCTTCAATTTGCGTTAACGAAATGTGCGTTATAGCAGAACCAACAGTATTGGAAAACTTTACTAACCCGACATAGTAACTTAACTAATTAAGTTTTACAATATAGTAACATCTTATAAACACACACCTTGACAAAAAGATAATTTCGAACATGGATTCTTACAGGCAGGAGGTAACAGCATCCAGAGAGATTTTAGGGAAAGTCAGTTAGGAGTCCTTTACTGAAGCTTGTAATTCTCTGGACTCACATATCTTGTGACTCTACAGCCAAACAAAAACTAGCAAGCCTGAGGCGGGAGAACTGGCCTCTCCCCTTCCATTGCTAAACTGTTTTTAAAAATCCCTAAAGACTCAGACACTTCAGCACCTCTGCCTTTACAACCTCTCTTCAAAAAACCCCAGGACAAAATAACCTTTTTAAATTGACAGCATCACCACAATACGCCATCTTTCAATACCACATGGTTGTGAATATTCAGTAATGAGGAGACTATCCTTTTCATTTGATTGTAATTCTTTTTAGAGGATGCAAGAAAGATAGTGAATCTGTATTAGAGTCAGGAAAATAAGAAAACAAAAGAAATATAATTCTACCTACTTCTCTATTCAAACACATGATCTCCCTCTAAAAATGACACTGGTAGATCATACACAATTGTTCAGTTTATATTCCTGTACTCTTTCAAAGACATCAGTACCTTGTTAAATAAAATGATTGTCATAGTTTTCTCTAATTGAGAAAGAAAATGACTGAATAATGATTTATTTGAAGAAATTTTCCTGTCCTTTAATTTGATAAGCTGATTGCTAAAATTCTTAAATTTTAACTTCCTGCACACACAATTAGTAAGGCTATGCCTTGACATGTTTTAAGAAGATGAGGTCTGTCACTACAAACATAGCATAGTATCAGACAATACTGGTGATTTAAGGTGTTATTCTCACCATTTATGAGCTGTCATTCGCTAATTGAATCCTCATGAATAAGTTAATTTTATGTCAACCTTTGTTGCTGACATATTGTTTCAATGGACACTTGATTTATACATTATATTTATACACACATATATATACATATATATAATATGTCTTTGATGTACCTAACTGCTTATATACTTTAATATTTTATATAGTTGTCTGTCATTCCATTGTATTTATTTAAAAACAGAATACATTGAACAATAAAGATATTGACATTGATTACAGTGATATGGACTTTAAGATATGATAAAGAAGAGTTTTTAAAAGTCCTATATTTACAATCAAGCAATATTATATTATCAGTAAACTAAAATCAAATAGCGCAGATACTGGAAATCTAAAAGAAAGACTGAAAATGCTGAAGATACTCAGCAGGTTTGGCGGTCTCTGTGGTGAAAGAAACAAGTCAATATTTCAGTCCAAAGACCTTAATACGTTTATTTTCTGTTTGTTTTACTACATCATCACTGTATCTGTGGTTTTGTTTTTGCCACTGTTTATCTATTATTTACTATGTATGCTACTTGACTCTGTGATTTGCCTGTATTGCTCACAAGACAAAGCTTTTCACAGTGTCTTGGTATACATGACAATAAATTCAATTGAATTCAATGAGGTAGCGTTGGTCTAGCACTTCTATTCCCCCCTCATTCTGCCAAAGACCTGAAGGTCCTGGGCCTCCTCCATTGCCACTCCCTAACCATCCGACACCTGGAGGAAGAACGCCTCGTCTTCTGCCTCAGGACCCTCCAACCCCACGGCATCAATGTGAATTTCACCTGTTTCCTCAATTCCCCTCCCCTCACCTTATCCCAGTTCCAACCTTCCAACTCATGACCCGTCCTACCTGTCCATCTTCCTTCCCACCTATCCGCTCCACCCTCCTCTCTGACCTATCACCCTTACGCACACCTCCATCTACCTATGGCACTGTCAGCTACCTTCCCCACCCCCCCCCCCCCCCCCCCCCCCCCCCCCACCAGTCTCACCCCCCTCCCATTTATCTCACCACCCCGTTGGCTCACAGCCTCATTCCTGATGAAGGCTTTTGCCCGAAACATAGATTCTCCTAACCCTCAGATGCCGCCTGACCTGCTGCACTTTTCCAGCACCACACTCTCGAAGTTGAATGCAGAGCACAACATGACATAATAATCAGCTGTAGGCATCATTGGTGAAACACATCAAGGCAACAATGTTTGGAAGACAAGCGACTTTACCACTTTAAATATGTTACTGCTTTATGAAGTCATTGATGGTCAGTCCGCAGCTGAAACACATAAACCAACAAGCAGACAATAATAGCATTCATGGGAGTAGCAACAATAGTACAGAGGAAAACCTTCTCCATGAAACTGATAGAAGCTGCTGAAAGAAACTGCATGGGCCTGGAAAACAGTAAGTACTATTCACACTGGGAAGAGTCCGTGATCTCCAAGAAGAAGGGTCTGTGTTGGACGTGAGATTAGAAATCGTTGCAATGAAAGGCAAAAAAGCGTTACAGTGATAATTGCAAAAGACCAGGCTGGGTCGGAAAGAAGGGAAAGGTTGTACTAACCCTTCAATCAAGCATCACCACATTGTAAATTGGCACCAGCAGAGACAGCTACAGTTGACAGAGCAAGGGACAAAAAAAAAATTATATTGCATTTGCAGTATTAGACTGAGCAAGTCATAATTTGAACTGATTTTATTAATGCTGCAGGCATGGATACTGGTTATAAAAATTGGCAAGGAAAAAGTGTATTGGGTTCAGATCTCTGAAAGGCGGGAACACATACAATCTGTCCATGAGGAAATGGAAATCTCCACTTTGGCTGCAATTGGTTTAAGAACCTCAAGAAGGTGGGAAACAACCAATATAATCATTATGAGAAAAACATAGGAAATCCAAGTAAGAAGAACAGAGATAGCTATTTTCCCATCAGTTAAAGTCTGAAAGAGGTTACATAACATGGCTGCACAAGTTTACTAAATTTTGTTGGATTAATTTCAGACAATATTATAGAATTACTATATTACTATAGTGATTACCATTTTAATATAGTATTATTACCATTTTAAATATGTTACTGCTTTAAAAAGTCATTGATGGTCAGTCAGCAGCTGAAACACAAACCAGCAAGCGGATAGTAGCATTCATGAGAGCAACAACAGTACTACAGATGTTAAAAGCTTGTAAAGAAAATACTAAACATTATTGTATGATAGGAGTATTCAAACATTAAGACAGCAAAATTAAATACCATTCATTTAATATTAGAATACAAACTTTAAAACAACAGATTAAAATGGAACCTGTTTATTACTCTTAAACATATCAGGAAATAAGTTTGTGGTATAGTTTTTGAAATGAATACATTTTTAAACATTATTTGATTGCATTGGTTTCAAAGAAACTTAATGTTCAGCATCAGGTAAATAAATTTGAGTGGAAAATTGAGGTCAACCATATCTCAAAACTAAGGAAGTTTCAGACACAATTTGTACCCACTTCACCAACTGTTTTCAAAGAAAAACTTCTGCTGCAGACCCTTACTTTAAAAAAGCTGAATACTTCCATTGGATTTTTATAGTAAACTCAAGTTGCATCAGTTACTTCTACCCTGCTAAAATGTTGTTTTTTGCATAGATAGAGAAAACAAGAATAATTTTAAACCAGAATTATTAAAAAGTCAGAAATGAATGCTTCGTGATTTAATTCTTGGAGTTCAGATATTGTTCTGGTGCGTATGCACTCCCTTCAATGACAATTTATCTTCCTAAACTCTCATGCCCAGAACTGCTCAAAGTACTCCAGCTATGATCTAACCAGAACTTTCATTTGTTCTTTAGATATAAAGGCCACTTATTTACTTATATTACTCTGTTTGATTTGATATTGTACCTGTTCATGACATTTTTCATGATCTATTTACCTGGATCCCCATGTCACTTTGAGCTGTGTCCAATGTTTCAACAATTTAAATCTCATATTCGCCTGCATGTTTGCTGATTTCAAAATCCTTTTGCCACAATCACCTAATCTAATAATCTATTATTGTCTCATTGTAACTTTATGTTTACAATACCATCTAACTGCATTATCACCAAAGATGATCACCTTTCCTATCATTGAAGTTGTCAGTAAATGCAGTGAATATTTGAGCTTTCAAACAGGTCCATGTCAGCTACCACTTGTTACATCTTGGAACAATACATTTTCAAAAAATCTTCAATATAAGTAAAGCCTGAAGGGTTGAGAATCTTTGATTTAATTAGTTATTAATTTGGTAAAAGTTAATTGATGAAAAATAAAACACTTACCATGACTTTGAAAGTGTGCTTGAATTCAATTGTTGATTTAAAACTATTGATGTTTTAATTTTCTTTCCTTACCTGTTCTCTCTGTTTTTCTTTTGTCCTCTCCTTTAGTTCAACCTTTTGGTCCCTCTTTTTATTGTTGTTTTGATATGTGGTTGGTTATTGGTTTCATCTTCCTTAATTCACTCTCTGCCTCTTTCTCTGTTTATTAGAATAGGTTAGATTAGATTCGATTTGCTACAGTGTGGAAACAGGCCCTTCGGCCCAACAAGTCCACACTGACCCTCTGAAGAGTAACCCACCCAGACCCATCTCCCTCTGACTAATGCACCTAACACTCTGGACAATTTAGCACGGCCAATTCACCTGACCTGCACATCTTTGGACTGTGGGAGGAAACCGGAGCACCCGGAGGAAACCCACACAGACACAAGGAGAATGTGCAAACTCCACACAGACAGTCGTCCAAGCTGGAATCAAACCTGGGACCCTGATGCTGTGAGGCAGCAATGCTAACCACTGACCGCCATGCCGCCCAAAAATGGAGCTTGCTATCACAGCAATCAGTAAACACTCAATTCCCAACAGTAACCTACAGCACCCCAGACGGGACTTGAACCCATAATTTCTCAATATTTAAATTTTATCAGCTCACTGTCCATCTCACCACCTACTCATTGAATGGACATAATGCATGCTGATAATTGCATTTCATCACCCTTTGTGAGATATATCTGCAATGGCACAGTCAGAGTTAGTATGTTAGTATGATGAAGCAGAGAGCAGATGGTTTATGCAGCATGTCCATTCAAGAACACTCAGCCATCACAGCCTGCACAACTATTAACTCTTCCTGCCCTTTGCACTTCCTACTCACTAACTGGACATGGCTCACCACTTCTCCTCCTCATGCATAACTACTAATTGCTCTTCCATCTACTTCCATTCCTTTGTCTCTTTGCAAAAAAAGACTACAATACAGCCAGGACGTCAAAAACAGGCATGGTGGTAGTAAACATCAGGCTCTTCACTCATTGTGAGAAAAAGACAGCTGAACTGACTACAAAAGGCCAGGACTGTTCATGTGTGATGAGGTAGCATCAATGAGCAGCCATCAAGGTCAACTATATTGCGATCTGCTCCTCTGTCATTGCCAGCTGTGCTTATAGCAGAAGTTTTTATCCATCCTCTCTTACTGATTCCCTTTCTTCTCTTTAGCAAGCACAAGTAGCACCCTGGCGTCATCTAACAGGCTGATGCCACAGCCTGAGACCTCAACTCCATTTCCACCTCTGAGGAGAGAGCCAGAAAACTCTCAGAGGATGCACTGGAATGGCATTCCCTGCACTCTTCACCAACTCAGGCTCTCCCCTCAGATGGGGGCACAATATAGTGATGAAAATGTGTTGCTGGTTAAAGCACAGCAGGTTAGGCAGCATCCAAGGAACAGGAAATTCGATGTTTCGGGCCAGAGCCCTCAGACCTCACTTTTTGCACAATATAGTGAGCACATTCTGCAGCTGATCAAGGAAGATTCTGACCCATTATCTGACATTTCAAGGACTAGGCACCTACTCAGGCCCAGTTGGAAGGTGAGCCCCTTTTCTCAATCAGATGTGGTCAAGCTAGAAGCCACATGCAGGAACCTCAGGCTAGAATGAACATTACTGTGGTGTTACCTTAACTACTGGCTGTCTCCATGGAAAGGATGGCAGCCATTGTTTTACCCCCAGATCCAGCAGAACAATCAGTGGCTGCCAAATATTCACCTGGACCTGTATTTCATGACGGTAGCCACAGGTGCTTAGTATCAATGATAAGGTGACAAAGGGATGATGGATCTTGACCTCAGTCTAGATACAACTTCCTCTCTGGGAAGCACAATGGTATAATAGGCACCCACTGGAAGGAGGAATGACACAGGCCATCCAGAAACCTCTTCTCTGAACAGATAAGAAGTGCCCACCCTTTGGTTTCACCCCTGCCGGTGGTCCCAAAGCCTTCCGAACCCATGTTGAATGAGTGTGAGTTTGAGCAGGATACTTGCATCAGATCTGATCCTTCAAGGTCTAAGGGCACCAGGGAATGACCAACCAGAGAGTAGATTCTCTCTAACCAAACTGTGGATTTCAGGTCTGCACCTAGACATAGTGGGAGGGAGAGAAAGAAGAAAACCTACTGAAGATACTTTGGAGTCATGGATGCTGCAATATTATGAAAAGCTATCAGTTTTGCCAATATATTTTCGCTTGCAATGTTTAATATTTGCTACATGATCTCGGTAATTTGCACCCACGTGAAAAATAAAGAGTCTCTTCTTTCATCTTAACAACATAAGATGTTATAATAGCCAAGTGTTGCGTATATCTCACAAATAATTGACTCTTTGCCTGAAGCCAGCCTCAGATGACAGAGATCCTTGAACCTTAACATAGAGAACTGCAATCAAGGCATCGCATGTTAATGCGGTTGACACTGAGTTTAAAGTCTATGTCCATGGAGTGTACCTGGGCGAGCCTGCACATATCATTTATATTTACATCTGTTCTATAAGTGACAGTACAGCATCAGTAGTGATCCACATATGTCTGTAGGGTAAGGTTGATTCTACGAATGAGCTTGTCAAGTGACTGTAGTGACATTCTATGCAGAGAGTTATTCAATGCGCAGTTCAAACCCCCACTTCCCCTCATGGTGCAGGAGTCTTTCAGGAAAAGCTGCACAAAGAACTGCCTCTCATCATTTCAATGCTGTTTGAGAGGATGTTCAAGCATTTCAAGGCTACTTAACAATATACATTAAAGGTCCCAGCTGACAGAAGGCTCAAAATATCTTTCTCAGGACTCATGTCAATCTGGCAGCTATTATTTGGGATTGTACAACACATCACTTAGATGTCAAATAGTTACTGATAGAGCCATGCATTGTAAATGTGTTATTTCACTGCTACCGTGTTCGTGTAGGGCAGCTTACGTAGCTATAAGGTTGTCCCTGGTATGTTGCACTCTTTGACGCATTGCTCTGTCCTGTTTTCTTGAAGTTTCTCCTGATTAATGTTATGATTCTCTGCCTCATCTTCATTTGCAGAAGATCGCTGTCAATTCCCCATTTTGTCAGCATCTAGATATTGCCTCTTGTCATTGACATTGCAGGTTGGTAAACGGATGCTCTCAAAGCAACATGGGTGCAATCGACAGCATCCTGCACCTGACAGAAGCCAGTGATGGGGGAGAATCCTTTTACTCGGGAAACCCAGTAAAATTAAGCCTATCCCCAGCATTGGTATGTCTGTTTTCCCAGGATGATTAAAAGCTATTACTAACCAGACTCTTCCCAATTCTTAATTTGACTTGGCATTGACCATGAGCCACTTGCCACATTGTCTTTTTTTAATTCATTCACAACATTGGCATTGCTGGTTGGGCCCTTATTTATTACCTGTGCCTAATTACCCTTGAGAAGAAGTGAACTGACTCCTTGAGCTGCTGCAATCAGTGTTCTATCAGTCGACCCACAATACTGTTATGGGCATGTTTCAGGATTTTGACCCAGTGGCAGTGAAAGAATGACAGTATATTTCCATAAGGTCACAAGAAATAGGAACACGGTGAACATGTTCAGCTCCTCCAGCCTGTTCTGCCATTCAATAGGATTAAGGCTGATCCAACATTGCTCACATCCAGTTTCCTGCCTTTTCTCTGTAATCCTTGATTCCCCTACTGGTCAAAATCTATTTATCTCTGCTTTAAATATACACAAGGACTCTGCCCTCATAGCTCCCTATGGCACGGAGTTCCAAAGACTCATTAACCTCTGGGAGAAGAAATTCCTCCTTATCTCAGTCTTTAATTGATGTCCCTTTATTCTGAGACAATGCCCTCTGGTTCTCAAATTTCCCGCGAGTGGAAACATCCTCTCAGAATTCACCCTGTCAAACCCTTTAAGAGTCCTATATGTTTCAATGAGCTCAGCCCTCATTCTACTAAATTGCAGGATATAGAGTCTCAACCTGTTTAGCATTTGCTCATAACACAAAGCCTCAATACCAAGGATCATCCTAGTGAAACAAAGTGATATCTTTCCTTAAATAAGTAAGCCAAAACTGCTCACAGTCACTCCAAATGTGGTCTCACTAGCACCTTATACAGTTGCAGTAAGACTTCCCTACTCTTCTACTCCAACTCCCTTGACATAAAGGTCAACATTCCATTTGTCTTCCCTATTACCTGCTGAACTTGGATACTAGCTTTTTGTTATTCATGGACTTTCTCTGTTTAAATAATATTCAGCTCATCTATTCTTACTGCCAAAGTGCATAATCACACATTTCCCTATAATTCTTTCTTCCCGGTCATTTAACCTAGATATTTCTCCCTGCAGACTCTTTATGTCCTCCACACAACTAGCCTTCCCACCTATATTTGTGTCTTCTGCAAATTTTGAGATAGTGCATTCACTTTTCTCATCCAAAGCATTAATGAATATTTGTAGCCCCAGTACTGATCCTTCTGAAGCACCATTAGTTACAAGGTGTCATCCTGAAAATATCTCCTTTTTCCCAACGCTCTGTCTTCCATTCATTAGCCAATCCTCGTCTATGTTAATATACTACCTCCAACTTGTGCTCTTATCTTGTTAGGTAGTGTTATGTATGGCACCTTACTAAAACCTTCTGAAATGCCAAATATATTACATCCACTACTTCCCTCTGTCTCTCTTGCTTGATACTCCTTCAAAGAATTCCAGTAAATTCATCAGACATAATTCCCCCTCCATTAACCCATGCTTATTGTGTTTGATCATATTATGTATTTCTAAATGCTCTGCTATTACATGCTTTACATTTGATGATAACATTAATAACAACGTTGATGGTATCTTCTATCTGCTGATAATTGAGTGTAGACTGATGGGGCAGTGTTTGGCTGGGTTAAATTTGTCCGATTTTGTTTCAACATGACACATCTGTACAGATGTCAGTGTCTAGAACTGATAGTACAACCTAATTATCGTCTGGGAAGGTACAACAACCCCATAAATAACTGGGAAATCCTAGCCAAAGTCCACCAGAAGAAGAAGGAAAGCAACTGGGAAACATCTGCACACCTTGAGTCTCATTGCTGAAAGTGTCAAGTGTTAGCAGACAAAGGAGCATGTGGCAGCCCCAACATTCTACCCACTCATTCCTAGAACCATGATTTGCCCCACCTGGGACAGAGACTGGAGGTTATGCATTGGACTTGTCAGTCATCTGAGAACTTATTTTTAACATGAAAGCAAGTCATCCTTGACCAGGGGGATCTACCTAAGAAGTGAAGATGGCTTTGCTCTGATGGAAGGATAACATCCAGCCTCCAAATTTAGAAAGGTTCATTATGAATGTACCTTTTTGGTAGCAGTTCTTCGTCATTTACTTTCACCAAAACGTTGGGGCATACATTTGGTTTATAAGAAATGTGTTTCTCCATACATGGCTTTTGAAAGCCATTCAATACCTAAAAAATAGATATAGTGTCATCAACTAGATCAGTTAGAATAACACAGGAATTTTAGTCAGACACCAAGTTGCAAGTGGAAGAAAGTGAGGACTGCAGATGCTGGAGATCAGAGTTGAGAGTGTGGTGCTCGAAAAATACAGCTGGTCAGGCAGTATCCGAGGAGCAGAAGAATTGACGTTTCAAGCATAAGCTTTTCATCAGGAATGAGGCCGAAGAACATATGCTTGAAATGTCGATACTTCAGCTCCTTGGATGCTGCCTGATTGGCTGTGCTTTTCCAGTGCCACACTCCTAACATTGAGTTGCAAGAGAAGTTGGATAGCACCAAAAACATATTTTGCATGTATTGTCTGTAACTAATTCCAACGTACTTCATGTGATCACTAACAAACAATATTGAATAATGAGCCATGTAAGGAGATAGGAGAAAGTGAGGTCTGCAGATGCTGGAGATCAGAGCTGAAAATGTGTTGCTGGAAAAGCGCAGCAGGTCAGGCAGCATCCAAGGAACAGGAAATTCAACGTTTCGGGCATAAGCCCTTCATCAGGATGATGAAGGGCTTATGTTCGAAACGTTGAATTTCCTGTTCCTTGGATGCTGCCTGACCTGCTGCGCTTTTCCAGCAACACATTTTCAGCATGTAAGGAGATATTAGACCAGATGGCCAAGGTGGTCAGACACAAGTCGTAATGAATTTCTTAAACAAGGAAAGCGGGGGAGAGAAATGAAAAGGCATAGTTTGGGGCTTTTAAAACTTGGAGCCTTGGCAACATTAATATTAATGTTAACACTAGTATCTGAGGGGTTACAGTCATAGATCTTCAAGAGGTCAAAATTGCAGTCGGAAAATTAACTGGGAGAATTTTAGGGCTTGATAAGTTTACAAAACGAGAGTACTGAGTTCGTGGGTGGATTTGAAAACAAGGATGGAAATTTTAAAATCAGGGAGTTGATGTCCAGCCAATTTATGAAGGTGAATGGAACTTGATGAGAATAAGGACACCTACAGCAGACTTTTAAATGAACTCAGGTTTGAAAAGAATAGATTATGGGACACGAGCCAGGAGAATATTAGAACATTCAAGACTAAAGGTAAGGAGGATGTAAATGAAGAACATACAAGATTAACTATTTTTCTTGGTTACGGTATTACACAGCTATTTTTATGGGAGCAATTTTTAACCTGTTTTGGGTTCCTTTCTTTTACTTTCAGTAAGTGCCATTACATTGAGTTAATACCTAAAGTCAATGTGCTTCATGTAGTTCACGTTGAAGGATTAATGATCGGAGCCTCAACACTGGAAATTTATTAAGTGAAAATCCACAGTATATCACTTGGAAATAAAACAGTCAGTACATATAATAAAGAATAAAAAGTGGCTGGGAACGTGTTTGGAGCTGGAATATGCTTACAGTTTTATGGTTTATTACATCATTCAAATCCCACAAGTGCATTACTGCATTGTAACATCTATTATTCTCTACATAAATACATACAATACAAATCAACTCTGTAACTTAACTGGAAAATACCCTTGTTACTCTTCGCCGCAAATCAATTTGATTGATATTTTAGATGCATTGATGCCACAAAAGCTCAGTGAATGATAACCTTTAATCATTGCAACAGTAACACCAGCCCACTTACAATAATTAGTGGGATTAATACTATGCAAATCATTACATGTGGGTCAAGTAGAGGTGGTACCTTAAAAGATGTCCTAAACACAATATTTCAATGAATATGAAAGTTATGGCAAAGTTGGAGAAATATTATTATAATGTACATGCTGTGATAATTAATGAATGTCTAATTTTAAAAGGAAGTGCATTATTGCTTACATTTTCAAGAGATACCACGTTGAAAATGTAATTTTCATGTTTCTTTGCTCTTTTTCATGCTTTGGGGTCACAGTTTTAAATCCCATCATGGTAGCTGATGGAATTTAAATTCAATTAATAAATTGAGTAGTAAAAGTTAATCTAATGGTGGCCACTAAACATTTTACAATTGCCAAAAATCTGATCAGTTTCATTAATGTTGCTGAGGGAAGGAAGGAAGTCTGCCTTCCTTAACTGATCTCATTAACGTGTGACTCCAGAGCCGCAGCAGTTGGCCCCTGGCCAATTAGGATTGAGCATCAAATGCTGGTCTTTCCACTCATCCACACGTCATGAACTAATTAACAATCCACTAGCTTTTCAAACAAATGTCCCCAAAAATGTGACAGTAAAGAATATACTGAAGAGCACAGAGGACACAAGCTTGCTTCACACTAATTATTAAATCAAAGAAGTTGTTGTATTGACCACTGACAGTACCACTGGATGCCTTTCTATAATTAGGAGAGGTGATGGCATTGTGGCATTGTCAGTGGACAACAAGCTAGAGATTCAAGCACTGCTCTGGGGGCCTAGGTTCAAATCATGGTACAGCAGACAATAATATTTGAATTCAATAAAATTTTGAATTAGAAGTCTAATGATTAGAACATATATATATATATATATATAACATTACCTTACAGTGCAGTACAGGTCCTTTGGCCCTCGATGTTGCGCCGCCATGTCATACTAATCTGAAGCCCATCTAACCTACACTATTCCATGTACGTCCATATGCCTATCCAATGATGACTTAAATGCACTTAAACTTGGTGAATCTACTACTGTTGCTGGCAAAGCATTCCATACCCTTACTACTCTCTGAGTAAAGAAACTACCTCTGACATCTGTCTTATACCTATCTCCCCTCACTTTAAAATCAAATGATTGTTGCAAAGCCCATTTGATTCACTAATGGCCTTGAAGATATCATTACCTAGGCTGGGCAATATGTGACTCCAGACCCATAGCAATGTGATTGCTACCCTTTGAAATGGCATAGTAAATCATTCAGTTATGTCAACTGTTAAAAAGCCTAAAAAAAGGAAGAAAACAGATGGGCTACTTGGCAATGACCTTGACATCAGAAATGATAACAGCAAAATTTATGCTATCAACACTGCAAACTCCTCCTTACCAAAACCTATGGCTCATGCCACAATTGAGGGAGATGTCTCATAGGCTAGTCAAGCAACAGTCAGACATAATCATACTCACACGTCTTACACACAATGTTCCAGACAAAACCAGTGCCATACCCATGCATATATCACACCAAAAGGACAGGCCCAGCAGAGGTGGCAGTATATTGATATACAATCAGGAGGAAGTTTCCGTTGACATTGACTATGGACTCCACAAAGTCTCATGGCATCAGGTCAAACATGGGCAAGGAAACCTCCTGCTGATTGATATGTACCCTCCACCACCCCAACTCAGTTGATAAATCAGTGCAATATACCACTTGGACGAAGCACAGAGGGTAGCAAGGACACAAAATTTACTTTGGTTGGGGGATTTCAGCTTTCATTGAAAAGAGTGGCTCACTAGCACCACCACCAAACAGGCTGGATGAGTCCTGAAGGGTGTAGCTATGAGATTGGCAGCATTTGGTGAGGGAACCTATAAGAGAGAAAAACAAACATGGCCTCCTCCTTACCAATCTGCCTACTACAGATACATCTGCCCATGATAGTGTTAGTAGTGATAGCTAGTGCACAGTTCCTATGGGGACAAAGCCATAGTCATCTTCACATTGAGGACGTCCCCTATCATGTTGTGTGAAACTATCATTTTGCTAAATGGGATGGACTTCAGGAACATCTAGCAACTCAATACTGGCATCCATAAGCCACTGTAGACTATCAACAGCAGAAAACATGTAGTTAATCACAATCTACAACTTTCTGACACATATCTCTCAGGAGAAAATGAGGACTGCAGATGCTGGAGATCAGAGTCAAAAAGTGTGGTGCTGGAAAAGCACAGCCAAATAGGCAGCATCCAAGGAGCAGAAGAGTAGACGTATCAAGCTCAAAACGTCAACTCTCCTGTTCCTCAGATGCTGCCTGATAGGCTATGCTTTTCCAACATCACATTTTTTGCCATCATGTCTCTCATTACCACCAAGCCAGGGGATCAATAGTGGTTCGAGGCAGACACACTAGGAGCAGCACCAGGCATTTCCAACAATGAGCTTTTAAGGTCCCTTGAAGTTACAACACTACTGCATGCCAAACAGTGGAAGCAGCATACAATAGATAGTGCTAAGCCCAACGGACAAGATCTGGTGGGTGCAAATACACTTCAGCAAATTGCCAAGGTTATTTTGACAGAACCTTTAAGCTTGCAACATTTACAACCTGAACAGACAAGGGCTGCAATTGCTTGATAACATCACCAGCTGTAAAATCCCCTCTGAGCCACACTCCATCCAGACTTGAACAAATGTTGCTGTTTAGTTGCTGTCACAGGATCAAAATCATGGACCACCCTCACTAATAACACTGGGCATGTATCTGCAGTACATGGATTTCAGCAGTTCAGGAAGGTGGCTTATCACCGCTTCCTAATGCAAAATTAGCAATGGCCAATAAACACTAGCCTTACCAGCAGTGTTGAAATTGCAATAACAAATAAAGGACATAAAGGTCAGTAGTACGTACCTGAAATGGATCAGGTGAATTGGTCAATAAAGCTAATGTCAGGCAGGGCTGATGAGGAGTAAGATAGGCGCATAATCCCAAAATCTGCCAAAAACATGTGTTAATGCTGATGCATTCAGGTCTTGAGCTTTGGACTCAACTCCACTCTGAATGGCAGTTCATAAATCAACTTCAATTCTATCTCTTTGCTCATAAAGCTAACAAACCTTTCTCGGTCCTTAACCCAACCAAAGTAAGCATGTTTTTTTATTAATGGTCTTTTATTCTTTCTGCAATATGAACAAGGCACATTGTGTTGCTGGAAATGGATTGTTGCTCTCTTTGTACTTATTACCAATCCTGTATATCTGTCTAAGTACATCTATGCATCCACCTTTCTTTTTCACTTTACACCCTGCAGAAAAAATACAACGTAGTGTAATTTCATTCACATAGTTCCTTCTTGCTGTATTAAGCCCCTTCTTAGTGATATTGTCTGCATGATTTGCCAGCTGAATGTAATCTTTGCCCTGAACAGTGCAGTACAACGAAAAATGGAAGCTGTTAGCAGAGTGAGTGGCAAAAAAGTGTTATTGACCTATGCTGGCAGCCATGTGTTTCAATTATTTTCAAGAAACCATTTGTCAAATAAGTGAAGCGATGTGGGAAACCAAGTTCAAGCTGGGGTTAGTGCCTTTCCACATCAGATATGATGTATCTTCTGTAGCGGTTTAATTGAATTACCCAATTTATTTTTCAAGCAACAATGCCCTGCCCAGATCCATGACAGCAAACAATTAAAAATCGAACATGAGTTGGACAATCCTTAACTTTGCCTGATTCTTTTCAGAGCACAGTATACACTGTTACATTTGTGACTTATAGCCACAGATTTGAAGCAACTCAATCAGAAGGTTCTACAAACTGTCTTCACTGGGTTAGAAAATAAACCGCTGAGTAATTTTTTAAAAATCTGCTTTTCAGGTCCCATAATTATTTCACAGTTAAGACCAAATCGCAAATGTCATACACAAATAAACAGAGGCCCTAAGCTTTTCATAAATTCCCTAATTATCTGTGTTTGGTTTTATATTGCCTGGAGATGATTTATGGGCATATTGATATATTCTTAAATATTGCCTCTCATGTTCATAGATGCAAATAATTAAGACACTAGTCGTTTACCAAAAAAATGCCGTGGGTCAGCTTAGTTCCATCACACACCAAATTACTGATATATTAGTGATGCGTATCAGATTAGTGCAAATATACAGTATTAAGAAAGTTTTTCATAAAATTAGTATGTTATAAAGACATTGTGATTTATAGTTGGTTCGCCTGAGAATGGTAGCAGTAGGGATTCTGATGTTAATTGATGATGGTTTATTCATCGCAGATGTGTTTATATAAATGCTGAGTAATATCTGATTAATGACGCTCCACAAAGTTGCTTATAACTAGGGTTAATAAATAATTTCTCATTAATGTATTCATTAATTTTATTCTTTTGTTCTAATTATAAGTCCCAAAATAAAAGAAAAAATATAAGTGTTTTTAATTTTCAGAACTATTATCTGAAATTGGTCATGCATAAGTGTGGTATGTTATGGTGTTTGCCAACATGAAAATAATTATTCTCTTTTAACTTCATTGATTGAATTTTATATTGTTTCATGTTAAAGATCCTAAGGTCTGAAAGCAAACTTCAATAAAACTGAAACATTTGGTTAGGAACTGACACTGAGTTGTTTGGAAACTGCTGTAACACTTCTAATGTTAACAAACTATAACAGTGCACTTAAACTGATATAGTTTCCATTCAGCCCTCACCTACATGTACTCCTCCCTTCACCTCCATGTTTCCTCCATTTAAAATTAAAACTGTTAAACTTACTTGGCAAAAGGTTTATAACTTTGTTGCAAGTATCTGCCCATATTTAGGAGCAGACTTATATCTCTTAAATGTTATTCTTTCACTTGGAATTAATGTAGTCTCAACAACCAGAACATTTTCTTCAATTTCTATGTCACTCTTTTCACATTACATTTTTCTTTATATTTGTTTTGCTCCATTTTCCTTTATTTTCTTCCATTTTTTGCCTGAAACATCGATTCTCCTGCTCCATGGAGATGCTGCCTGACCTGCTGTGCTTTTCCAGCACCACACTCTTGACACCCCCTTTTCTCTGAAAATATGTTGAGGGAAATGACTAGTGATAACAGAAAAAAAAAATTATGTTTTTAAAATGTTTACTTTTGTAATGAATCACCTAGGTAATGCTGGAGAATGACATTTTGCAACATGCCTTCTTAGTTGAAAATAATATAAACATTTAGATGGCACATTTGTTGATATGTAAATTTAAAGTGTGACCTGTCAATGCTTCTCCAAGAACAACAGGGCATCTGGACAAATGATGTATCTTTTTAAATAATAAATTTAAAAGATTGTAAAATAAAGGAAGGAGAAAGAAATAATACAATGTTAAACTAGGTACAGGAGCCAAAAATTGGAAAAAGGAAAATTGCATTAAGCGGGAGAGAGAGAGAGAGAGAGAGAGAGAGAGAGAGAAGCAGAATGACATGTTAGAATCATGGAGACATAGAGATATACAGCACAGAAGTAGACCATTCAGTCCAACTCATCCATGCCAACCAGATACCCTAAATTAATCTAATCCTGTTTTCCAGTGTCTGGTCCATATTACTTTAAACCCTTCCTGTTCATGTACCCATCCAAATGCCTTTTAAATGTTGTAATTGTACCAGAGTCTACCACCTTCTCTGGCAGCTCATTCCATACATGCCCTACCCTCTGTGTAAAAACGTCGCCCTTTAGGTCCATTTTAAGACTTTCCCCTCTCAACTTAAACCTTACATCCTCTAGTTTTGGACTCCCCCACACTGGGGAAATGACATTGGCTATTCACCCTATCCATGCCCCTCATGATTATATAAACTTGTGTAAGGTCACCGCTCAGTCTCCGACGCTCCAGAGAAAATAGCCCCAGTCTTTTCAACCTCTTATTTTTAGTATCACTAACTGTTCACAACATGTTAGGAGCGAGAAAAGTCAAAAAGCAGCCAGTAACAATGTTCGCATTTGTGAATATTACTTATATTTTTAATTATCAGATTTAAGTTTCTGTCATTTTAATGAACATGCAATCAGGAAACATGAAACCTTCTAAAACTCACCCATAACCCTAAGGCAGCATTTATCAGATTGATATCTAACCCCAACAGTAAAATTAAGAAAAAAATATACAAATTAGTATTCATTCCTACAAATTTTAATGAGAGGTTGAGCAACATTTTCAAGACTTTATGGGCAATAGACTGGAGAGATGCAGGGAAGTTATGTTTACTGTTAAGGGAGTCAAGGACTAGGGGGCATAATCTGAGATTTTATATAATATCTTTCAGAATGAAAATAGAAACTGCCTCTCCACCCAAAGGTTGATAGAAATTTAGAACGTCCTTTGTTAAATTGCCATTGATACTAAATCAGTTGTTACTTGTAAATTGTGTTAAACAAAACATAATTAAAGGTAGGTGATATAATAAAGATCTAACCTGTGGGGTCTGGTGGAAACCAGTGTGACATGTACAACCACACCTCCAACAGGTTCTACAACTTGAGGTGATTCGACTCTGATGAGCTGGAATTCAAGCGCTGGACAGTATGATGCAGTACAGAGAGGGAAAGTCCAGATAATATTGTTCCAGTCACACACCTGGGAGTATCTATTTAACATTTGGTTCATTATTGGGGTAAGAGGGTAAGTGAAGCAGTTGTGGAGATCCAAAAGGAAAAGATGGAGGAACTTCAGCCCTTGCACATATCCTAAATGTTTCAGGTTCTTACAAATTACAGACAAGAGCTAGAACAATAGGGCACATGAGAAAATGGACAAGGATCTTGTGTTGTAGGGAGCTATTTAAATCCAGGGGACAAAAAGTAAGATTAGAGTAGTGGATGAGAGTACAGTTAAGGGGATACAGCTGAGATCTTGAATCCTAAAGGCAGTGCAATCTCCTTGGTAGGAAATGTTCTGGGCATTTCAGTTAGAATTAGAATTAGAATTAGAATTAGATTTTATTGTCATATGCACTCGAGTATAGGACTGCAGGAGTACAGTGAAAAGCGTACAAAGTCGTTATTCATTGGTGCCATCTTGATTATGTTGGAAAGAGGAAAAAGTGAGGTCTGCAGATGCTGGGGATCAGAGCTGAAAATGTGTTGCTGGTTAAAGCGCAGGAGGTCAGGCAGCATCCAAGGAACAGGAAATTCGACGTTTCAGGCATAAGCCCTTCATCAGGAATGAGGAAAGTGTGTCCAGCAGGCTAAGATAAAAGGTAGGGAGGAGGGACTAGGGGGAGGGGCGATGGAGCTGTGATAGGTGGAAGGAGGTCAAGGTGAGGATGATAGGCAGGAGTGGGGTGGGGGCGGAGAGGTCAGGAAGAAGATTGCAGATTAGGAGGGCGGTGCTGAGTTCAAGGGAATCGACTGAGACAAGGTGGGGGGAGGGGAAATGAGGAAACTGGAGAAACCTGAGTTCATCCTTTGTGTTTGGAGGGTTCCCAGGCGGAAGATGAGGCGCTCGTCCTCCAACCGTCGTGTTGTTATGTTCTGGCGATGGAGGAGTCCAAGGACCAGCATGTCCTCGGTGGAGTGGGAGGGAGAGTTAAAGTGTTGAGCCACGGGGTGGTTGGGTTGGTTGGTCCGGGTGTCCCAGAGGTGTTCCCTGAAGTGTTCCACAAGTAGGCGGCCCGTCTCCCCAATATAGAGCAGGCCACATCGGGTGCAGCGGATGCAATAGATGATGTGTGTGGAGGTGCAGGTGAATTTGTGGCGGATATGGAAGGATCCCTTGGGGCCTTGGAGAGAGGTAAGGGAGGAGGTGTGGTCGCAAGTTTTGCATTTCCTGCAGTTACAGGGGAAGGTGCCGGGAGTGGAGGTTGGGTTGGTGGGGGGTGTGGACCTGACGAGGGAGTCATGGAGGGAGTGGTCTTTTCAGAACGCTGATAGGGGAGGGGAAGAAAATATATCCCTGGTGGTGGGTCCGTTTGGAGGTGGCGGAAATGAAGGCAGGTGATACGCTGTATACGGAGGTTGGTGGGGTGGTAGGTGAGAACCAGTGGGGTTCTGTCTTGGTGGCGGTTGGAGGGGCGGGGCTCAAGGGTGGAGGAGCGGGAAGTGGAGGAGATGTGGTCGAGGGCATCGTCGATCACGTCTGGGGGAAATCTGCGGTCTTTGAAGAAGGAGGCCATCTGGGCTGTACAGTATTGGAACTGGTCCTCCTGGGAGCAGATGCGGCGGAGACAAAGGATTTGGGAATATTGGATGGCGTTTTTACAGGGGGCAGGGTGGGAGGAGGTGTAGTCAAGGTAGCTGATGGAGTCAGTCGGTTTATAGTAGATGTCTGTGTTGATTCGGTCGCCCAAGATAGAAATAGAAAGGTCTATGAAGGGGAGGGAGGAGTCTGAGACCGTCCAGGTGAATTTGAGGTCGGGGTGGAAGGTGTTGGTAAAGTTGATGAACTGTTCAACCTTCTCGTGGGAGCACGAGGCCGCGCCGATACAGTCATCGATGTAGCGGAGGAAAAGGTGGGGGGTGGTGCCAATGTAGTTGCGGAAGATGGACTGTTCCACATATCCTACGAAGAGACAGGCATAGCTGGGGCGCATGCGGGTGCGCATGGCAACTCCTTTAGTTTGGAGGAAGTGGGAGGATTGGAAAGAGAAGTTGTTCAGGGTGAGGACCAGTTCAGTCAGTCGAAGGAGGGTGTCGGTGGAAGGGTACTGGTTGGTACGGTGGGAAAGGAAGAAGCGGAGGGCTTTGAGTCCTTCGTGATGGGGGTTGGAGGTGTACAGGGACTGGATGTCCATGGTGAAGATAAGGCGTTGGGGACCGGGGAAGCGAAAATCATGGAGGAGGTGGAGGGCGTGGGTGGTGTCCCGAACGTAGGTGGTGAGTTCTTGGACTAAGGGGGACAGAACCGTTTGGAAAGAGACCTGGAGCAGAAGGGGAAGGATCCGGTTGTCATGAGTCACGACTTGGATAGAATGAGGAAAACATTCTAATGAGGGAGCAAGAGCACCAGTGTGTAAATCTAAAAGAAACAGAGCAACAATATAATAATCTCTGCATTCCTATGTGGCCACAAGCAAATTGACAGAGAGTAAATGAGATTAGAGATCTGAGTACGTCTCTCAAAATGTGGTGCAGAAGAAATAGGTTTCAGTTCATAGGACATTGGCATTAGGGAACTAGTACTGTAGTATTGGGATAGGATGAAAATATACTGCACCAGTGTAGATTAGATTACTTACAGTGTGGAAACAGGCCCTTCGGCCCAACAAGTCCACACCGACCCGCCGAAGCGCAACCCACCCATACCCATACCTTTATATTTACCCCTTACCTAACACTACGGGCAATTTAGCATGGCCAATTCACCTGACCCGCACATCTTTGGACTGTGGGAGGAAACCGGAGCACCCGGAGGAAACCCACGCAGACACGGGGAGAATGTGCAAACTCCACACAGTCAGTCGCCTGAGTCGGGAATTGAACCCGGGTCTTCAGGCGCTGTGAGGCAGCAGTGCTAACCACTGTGCCACCGTGCCGCCCACCAAACACCAACTCAGCAATTGGTGAATCATATAACTAGAGCTGTTGAGAGGACTTTAAATGAAAGAGTGGGCAGGAGCAGCTAGGCAATAGCACAAGACAAAGATTATGGTAATGGTAACCAAAGTGTGACAAGATGGGACTGAGTGTACACAGAAGAGACAGCATCAGAGTAGAGCAGAATGGTAAAAATGGTTCAAAGATCAAATTAATTTTTCTTCATCTAAATGCACACAAATATTCAGAACAACATTGATGAATTGTGAGCAGAAATAGAAATAGATGAATCACGTATGACAGCTATTGCAGAGACTGGGGGTTGACTTTTTAAGGCAGATAGTGTGGATGGCTCAATTCCTCCATCCCCCACAAAAGGAAAGTTAGCAATTAGCTGGCAGACTCGAGCCATTATGTGGTGTAGGCAAACTAAATTAACAGAGAATAGGAATTTCTGTTTTCAGTAGGAGGAAGTGTCACCCTCTCGAGCTGCAGGGAACCCAGTTTGCTGAGATCTGCAGTAGTCCAGTAGTACCAGAGCACGATAGTGGATTCTGTTGGGATTGCAATCAGATTCAAGAAGAAGGTCCAGTAGAACCCGGCATCCAAGGAAGTCAGAGCATTGCATGGAGCTGGTGTGGTCATCCTAGGGAGCAGAGTGAAGAAGAATTAGAGTGTAATTCATATTGGGAGGAAGGAAAGGGGAGTACCAACTTCTGGGGATTGTGCTGCCAGGATGCAAAGGTCCTGTCTGAAGAGTGTAAAGTGAAAATGCAATACAGTACTGAAGCACCTCCAGGCTTTGCTGTAGCCATGTGAAGGCTATCATAAGGCACTGATTGGAAACATGTATCTTATTGTCAGTTCAATAGAACACAGTGGATGCTGAACTACTTCATTTGCAAACCTCCAGCATGGTGTCAGATTGGAGCTGAGATTAAGTGTTGAAGAGCTGTATAGAAACACAGCTGCTAAGTAAGAACACAGCTACTAAAAAAGGGCACAGAAACGTTCAGAATGGTGGATGCTGCTAGAAATCACCAAAAGCCATGAAAAAGAATAAGAGAAGTAGAGTGGTGTAAGTGAAACACTAGTTGAGACACACCAGATGCAATATTTTGACACCTGGTTCTATTCAAAATGAAAGGTGATATCAAACTTTACTGGCAGAGTTTCCACTCCGTGGTGAAATTACAAAGTTGTAACATTTAAAAGAAAGGCACAGTAGCTAATAGTTAGACTGCTGTCATTGTTGGGCAGCAATTATTTCAAAAGGTTTCTCAACCGAAATCTCTTGAAGAATGGAAAAAAAACAGACTGCAGAAATTTTGAAAGCCATGAAGGCACACTTTGAATGCCAAGTGAGTGTAACTTTTGGATGATATGTATTCCATATTCGGGGTCAAGGTGAAAAAAGAGCTAATTAATCCGTATGCAACTGTATTAACATATCTCGCAGAATACTGTGAATTTGTCTAATAAAAGATTATCTAATTAAAGGTAAATTGTATTAGGCATTAGGGATTCCACATGGAGACCACATCTACTGAGAGAAGAGAAATATAATCTCAGGAAAGCATTTGACATGTGCAGAAGTGTGTATTTTGTAAATTAGCATCTGGAGCATTTTCAGATTAAACCAGGCCTATTGGCATTTTCAGCTCCAGTGGCCTGTCAAGTTACAGAACATGATTGTCTCAGAGTGGAAGTCATGTTGCATGATCTGCTAGGTTTTGAATGCAGAAAATCAAAGGAAGAAACTATTGCTGACCATAATCCAAACATAATGCAACAGATAGAGATTGCCAGATGAATTGAATCTGAATGTGGAAAATAAATTCAATTAAAGCTGTCCATAGTCAAGTACATAAATCTTGTACTGATTGTGAAAGGTCTTTCCCAGAGTTAGAAATGGTGAAAGCTGTAGCAGAGGTATGATGACTGACAGATGCAAAAGCAATTCAATGATTTGTTGCATT
This sequence comes from Hemiscyllium ocellatum, assembly GCF_020745735.1. Taxonomy (NCBI): domain Eukaryota; kingdom Metazoa; phylum Chordata; class Chondrichthyes; order Orectolobiformes; family Hemiscylliidae; genus Hemiscyllium; species Hemiscyllium ocellatum. The sequence goes on from NC_083402.1 coordinate 53,178,609, forward strand.
TGACAACAATTTATCAAAGTTTCTGTCCGATTTTGTTTATAGGGTATAGACCATTAAAATCATCTTACTGCTATTGATGTGCAGTGTTTCTGGTAATGGTGCAGAAAGCAGCATTCTCAAAAATCAAACACCAATTGATGGCAATGCCAGTGCTAAAATACACTTTTGTTAATGATGTAATCACCCTGCAATATGATGCCAGTGTGATAGGACTTGGGCCAAGCCTAATGCAGCAAAGACAACTGGTTTTATTTGCATACAGGGCATTAACACAAATAAAATGATCTAGGCAGAAGTGGATACTACAGACGCAGGAGATTAGAGTCAAGATTAGAGTGGTGCTGGAAAAGCACAGCAGATCAGGCAGGATCCGAGGAGTAAGAAAATCAATGCTTCAGGCAAAAGCCCTTCATCAGGAATTCCTGCTCCTCAGATGTTGCCTGATCTCCTGTGCTTTTCCAGCACCACTCTAATCTTCACAAATAAAATGATTCCATACTCAGATCAAGGAAGAATGCCTTATCACTATGTTTGATTGTGCATATATTCATCAATATCTATTTGGAAGAGACAAAGTGACAAAGACTTCAAGCCACTTCAAAGCATTTTTCTCAAGCCACTACTATCTACTCCAAAGCATCTGCAATGACTTGTCATTGGGCTTACAGACTTATGTGTAAGGGAAGGAGATGAATATTGCTTAATAGCTGTTGAGAGCAGTACTCCTAATGAAAAAAATAGAAATGTTATAACAGTATGAAATCTTCTAGGTCCAATTTAAAGCAGCAACTGGATGTGCTCTTGAAGTTATCAGCCCAGCAGAGATATAAATCCAGCCGACAAGTGCTTGGCTGAAATCAAACAGTCTACCTAACAGGATGCAACTCTCCAAGTACGCCAAAGAGTGGTGTTGATAAATGGTCTGCAACCATCAAGGATAAGAGCTGAAAAATGTGTTGCTGGAAAAGCGCAGCAGGTCAGGCAGCATCCAAGGAGCAGGAGAATCGACGTTTCGGGCATAAGCCCTTCTTCAGGAACATTAGGCTTCAGGCTTATGCCCAAAACGTCGATTCTCCTGCTCCTTGGATGCTGCCTGACCTGCAGTGCTTCTCCAGCAACACATTTTTCAGCTCTGATCTCCAGCATCTGCAGTCCTCACTTTCTCCTAACCATCAAGGATACTCCTGTGGTCACAAGAATGTGTTCAATATACAGAAATGAATTAACAGCACAAGATCACATAGTGTACAAAAAGAAATTCAAGGTATTATCCTTTAGAAGTTGAGAAGAGAAAATGCTAAAGCTGCTGAGGAATTGACTATAGTCTGAGAAAGCCATGCAAATTACTCCCCTGACCAAATATGAACATTGTAATCAGGGATTACATCAACTAGTGCAGTCCTTCCAATGAGTATCAAGCTAAACAAGCTGGGGACAAGACAGGACATGAAATCCCAGACAGACCGTGGATGAAACTGGACATAGACCTCTTCACTCTCACAGGAACTGGTTCTCATGTCATTATAGTGCACTATTTTGATGACTACTGGTGAAATTGCAGAGTGCCTGAAAACACTTCAGTCATTGCAACATCCCAGGCATAGTGATAAATTACTTTCTCATGAATGGAGAATTCAACCACTTCCTAAAAGATTGGAAAATCCCACACCATACAGTATCTGCACATTATCTGCAGTCAGATGGAAAGGCTGAGGTAACAGTGAAAATTGGCAAAGGAATGATAAAGAAATGAAGCAAATCCAGCACACAAGATTTCATTAGGCTTGCTGGACTCAAGGTTGAACCCAAACAGAAGAAAGAATCCACTGATATTAGTTATAGCAGATCAGCTACTATCTCACTGAATGGCACAGCAGACTCGACGGGCTGAATGGCCTACTTCTACTTCTACACATTATGCTCTCATTATCTTTAGCTGGCAAAGGAAAATTATTCCATACCATCAGGAAACCTGCAATTACAGAGGATTGGCAGAAAGGTTTTTCATTGTTATCAACACTGGAATGAGTTCAGATTGAAGGACTCAGCAAAGTTGGGGAGAAAACGCAAGCAATCACATAGCCAATGCACAGCATACACCACTTGAACTCACTATGAATCCCCAAGTCAGATTAGTCAAAGTGCAACACAGCTTGGTGACCAAATAATTATGACAGGTTTAAGTCTGATTTCAGATGCTGGCGTGGTTTGGAAGACACAAGACCAGAGAATTCTGTTTCCTTAACTTTCCAGCAACAATCATTAATACCGGTGACAAAGATTAGCATTAGAATTAGCTTTATTGAACCTCATGTATTCAAATGAGTACTGTGAAAAGTTTACAAGTCGCCATTTGTGTCACCATCTTTGGTACAAAGATACCTTGTTACAGATTCTTAAGTACAAATTCTTAGGGAAAAAGAATTAGAGAAATAAAGAAAAAGAAGTCCAACTTTACAAATCATAGAAATAAATTAGAAAAACAATCATACCAAATGCAAAGAAATATACAACTAGCACAACAGGTTCATCAATATTCTATTCACTGGGGAATGAAAGCAACTGATCCAATCAACATGTTGAAGTAAATAGTCAACACAGTTCAGCACAAATTTACTAGCAGAATGAGAATAAAATGTGGGGACATTGATTGAAGATGTACTGCCTACAGCTGCATGGAAATCACTATTGAGAAAGGATAACTCATGTTCAAGTGTTTGGGACATATTCAAGAAGAAATTTCCTGGCTCAGAGATCAAGGATACTGCAAAATGTTTCAGCAGAGCAGCTTTTCTACATGAAGGACATTCATGAGATGAAAGATCATCCAGATATTACAAAGGAGTAATTGTCATCTTCAGCAAGAAAGAGAAATAACATGCCCTCCCGTTTAAAGGGACTTCCAGGCCTCATACCGACAGGAACAGAATAAAAGTTAACACCTTCAACCCAGAAATCTATCCAATTTCCAAATACAAAGAGAACACATTCTGGGAGAAGAGTGAAATTTTCAGAATAGCTGAATTTGTGAAGCCAGAGATTTTGGGGAGATGACATAGTAATAAATGTAATTATATTCATTAATATATAAATATTCATAATGGATAGTAAACTTGGGAAACATTTTGTAACAAAGTGCAATGGTCTGAAACGGTCTATACTAAGGAATTTCTTAAGCACGACAAACTATGATCATGCCATTTGGGTTTGGTGGGAAAACCTAGCTCAATCAGGTGGTGTGAATCTCTGTCCTAAATCAGGAAAGTGGCAGCAAATCTAACTTAGCAATCATATAGACAGCAGAAACAACAAGATAAGCAATGGTACAGATTGCTCATGCAACATTATTCTACTGTAATTTGTTCACAAGTTTGCAACACCAGCAATTTATGGCTATATATTGTTTTAACATTATGTAATTGACATAGAGCCATAGAGGCAGAGGCATGTACAGCATGGAAACAAACCCTTCAGTCCAACCCATCCATGTGGACCAGAAATCCCAACCCAGTCTAGTCTCACCTGCCAGCACCTGGGCCATATCCCTCCAAACCCTTCCTATCCAAATGGCTCTTAAATGTTGCAATTGTACGAGTCTCCACCATATCCTCTGGCAGCTCATTCCATACACATACCACCCTCTGTGTGAAATAGTTGCCCCATAGGTCTCTTTTATATCTTTTCCCTCACACCCTAAACCTATACTGTCTAGTTCGGGACTCCCTGACCCCAGGGAAAAAACTTCGCCTATTTACCCTATCCATGCCTCTTATAATTTTGTAAACCTCTATAAGATTACCCCTCAGCCTCTGCCGCTCCAGGGAAAACAGCCCCAGCCTGTTCAGCCTCTCCGCATAGCTCAGATCCTCCAACCCTAGCAACATCCTTGTAACTCTTTTCTGAACCCTTTCAAGTTTCATAACATCTTTCCGATAGGAAGACCAGAATTACATGCAATATTCCAACAGTGGCCTAACCAATGTCATGTACAGCTGCAACCTGACCTCACAACTCCTGTACTCAATACTCTGACCAATAAAGGAAAGCATACCAAACGCCTTCTTCACTATCCTATCTACCTGCGACTCCACTTTCAAGGAGCTTTGAACTTGCACAACAAGGTCTCTTTGTTCAGCAACACTCCCTAGGACCTTTCCATTAAGTGTAGAAGTCCTACTAAGATTTGTTTTCTGAAAATGCAACACCTCACATTTATCTGAATTAAACTCCATCTGCAACTTCTCAGCGCATTGGCCCATCTGGTCCAAATCCTGTTGTAATCTGGGATAACCCTCTTCGCTGTCCTCCACACCTCCAATTTTGGTGTCATCTGCAAACTTACTAACTGTACCTCTTATGCTCGCATCCAAATCATTCATGTAAATGACAAAAAGTAGAGGACTCAGCACCGATCCTTGTGGCACTCCACTGGTCACAGGCCTCCAGTCTGAAAAACAATCCTCCACCACCCTCTGTCTTCTACCTTTTGAGCCTGTTCTGTATCCAAATTGCTAGTTCTCCCTGTATTCCGTGAGATCTAACTTTGCAAATCAGTCTCCCATGGGGAACCCTGTCGAACACCATACTGAAGGCCATATAGATCACATCTACCAGTCTGCCCTCATCAATCCTCTTTTTTACTTCCTCAAAAAACTCAATCAAGTTTGTGAGACATGATTCCCCATGCACAAAGCCATGTTGACTATCCCGAATCAGTCCTTGCCTTTCCAAATTCATGTACATCCTGTTCCTCAGGATTCCCTCCAACAACTTGCCCACCACAGAGGTCAGGCTCACTGGTCTATAGTTCTCTGGCTTGTCCTTACCACCTTTCTTAAACAGTGGCTCCACGTTAGCCAACCTCCAGTCTTCCAACACCTCACCAGTGACTATCGATGTTACAAATATCTCAGCAAGAGAGTACACCTGATCAGGTCCTGGGGATTCATCCACTTTTATGCGTTTCAAAGTATCCAGCACTTCCTCGTCTGTAATATGGACATTTTGCAAGTGTCACCATCTATTTCCCTACAATCTATATCTTCCATATCCTTTTCCACAGTAAATACTGATGCAAAATACTCATTTAATATCTCCCCCATTTGCTGCGGCTCCACACAAAGGCTGCCTTGCTGATTTTTGAGGGGCCCTATTCTCTTCCTAGTTACCCTTTTGTCCTTAATGTATTTGTAAAAACACTTTGGATTCTCCTTAATTCTATTTGCCAAAGCTATCTCATGTCCCCTTTTTGCCCTCCTGATTTCCCTCTTAAGTGTACTCCTACTTCCTTTACACTCTTGTAAGGATTTACTCGATCTATCCTGTCTATACCTGACATATGCTTCCTTCTTTTTCTGAACCAAATCCTCAATTTCTTTCGTCATCCAGCATTCCCTACACTTACCAGCCTTTACTTTCACCCTGACAGGAATATACTTTCTCTGGATTCTCATTATCTCATTTCTGAAGGCTTCCCATTTTCTAGCCGTCCCTTTACCTGCGAGCATCTGTCCCCAATCAGCTTTAGAAAGTTTTTGCCTAATACCGTCAACATTGGCCTTTCTCCAATTTAGAACTTCAACTTTTAGATATGGTCAATCTTTTTCCATCATTATTTTAAATCTAATATAATTATGGTTGCTGGCCCCAAAGTGTTCCCCCACTGACATCTCAGTCACCTGCCCTGCCTTATTTCCCAAGAGTAAGTCAAGTTTTGCACCTTCTCTAGTAGGTACATCCACATACTGAATCAGGAAATTGTCTTATACGCACTTAACAAATTCCATGCATCTAAATCCTTAACACTATGGCAGTGCTAGTCTATGTTTGAAAAGTTAAAATCCCCTACCATAACTACCCTATTATTCTTACAGATAGCTGAGATGTTCTTACAAGTTTGTTTCTCAATTTCCCTCTGGCTATTAGGGGGTCTATAATACAATCCCAATAAGGTGATCATCTCTTTCTGATTTCTCAGTTCCACCCAAATAACTTCGCTGGATGTATTTCCAAGAATATTCTCCCTTAGCACAGCTGTAATGGTATCCCTTATCAAAAATGCCACTCCACCTCCTCTCCTGCCTCCCTTTCTGGAGCATTTATATCCTGGAACATTAAGTTGCCAGTTCTGCCAATCCCTGAGCCATGTTTCTGTAATCGCTATGTTATCCCAGTCCAATGTTCCTAACCATGCCCTGAGTTCATCTGCCTTCCCTGTTAGGCCCCTTGCATTGAAATAAATGCAGTTTAATTTATTTGTCCTACCTTGTTCCTGCCTGCTCTGACTGTTTGACTCGCTTGTGTTCTCAATTGTACCAGTCTCAGATTGATCTGTTTTCTCACTATCTCCCTGAGTCCCACCGCAGCAGCTCCCCCCCACCACCCCCACCCACCTTACTAGTTTAAATCCTCCCAAGCATCTCTCACAAATTTCCCTGCCAGTATATTTGTCCCTTTCCAAAGTAAGTGCAATCCATCCTTCTGGAAAAAGTCAATTCTACCGCAAAAGAGATTCCAATGATCCAAAAATGTGAATCCTTCCCCCTTACACCAGCTCCTCAGCTATCCATTCATCTGCTCTATTCTCCTATTCCTGCCCTCACTAGCAGGAGTAATCCAGATATTAATACTCTCGAGGGCCTCCTTTTAAAATTCCTGCCTAACTCTCTGTAATCTTCCTTCAGAATCTCATCCTTTTCCCTTCCTATGTCATTGGTTATAATGTGGACAATGACCTCTTGCCGGCCCCACTTACCGTGAGAACATTCTGCACCCTCTCTGAGACATCCTTGATCCTGGCACTAGGGAAGCAACACACCATTCTGATTTTTCGCTGCTGGCCACAGAAACATCTATCTGTACCTTGGACTAGAAAATCCCCCAACACAATTGATCTCTTGGAATCCGACATACCCCTCATTGTATTAGAGCCAGTCTCAATACCAGAAACTTGACTGTTCGTGCTACGTTCCGCTGAGAATCCATCACCCCCTACATTTTCTAAAACAGCATACCTATTTGAAATGGGTATATCCACAAAAGACTCCTGCGCTAGCTGCCGACCCCTCTTACCTTTCCTGGAATTAACCCATCTATGTGACTGTATCTGAGACTTTCCCCTCTTCCTATAATTGCCATCCATCATATACTGTTGCTGTTGCAAATTCCTCATTGCTTCTAACTGTCTCTCCAACCGATCCATTCAATCTGATAAGATTTGCAGCCAGCAGCATTTATGGCAGATATAATCCGCAGTAACCCTTAAACTCTCTTTAAACTCCCACAAGTGACAAGAAATCCATATCACTCTATTAAAGGCCATTTTTGCTCCTTCACAATCTACAGACCCAGAAAATAACACCATCTTATTCCTCTACAAACACTGCCCCAGGTTAAATTAATAGTTATGGCTTCTATTTTAAGTCAATAAAATAAACAAAACAAATAGAGGATAACAAAGAGAGTAATAAGAAAGGAGAGGATCAAATATGAAGGTAGACTAGCCAGTAATATTAGAAATGATAGTAAAAGTTTCTTTCAATGCATAAGAAACAAATGACAGGCAAAAGTAGACATTGGGCCACTTCAAACTGATGCTGGCAGCCTAGTGATGGGAGATAAGGAAATAGCAGCAGAACTTAACAAATACTTTGCGTCAGTTTTCGCAGTGGAAGACATGAGAAATATCCGAACAATTAAAGGGAGTCAGGGGGCTGAGTTGAGTATGGTTGCCATTACAAAAGAGATAGTGCTAGAAACACTAAAAGGTCTTAAAATCGATAAATCTCCTGGCCCTGATGGGATACATCCTAGAATTCTGAGAGAGATGGCTGAGGAAATAGCGGAGGCATTGGTTGAGATCTTTCAAGAGTCACTGGAGTCAGGGACAGTCCCGGATGATTGGCAGTCCCGCTGTTGTAACCCCCTTGTTCAAGAAAGGATCAAGACAAAAGATGGAAAATTGTAGGCCAATTAGCCTAACCTCGGTTGTTGGTAAAATTCTAGAATCCATCATTAAGGATGAAGTTTCTAAATTCTTGGAAGAGCAGAGTCTGATTAGAACAAGTCAACATGGATTTAGTAAGGGGAGGTCATGCCTGACAAAGCTGCTGGAATTCTTTGAAGAGGTGACAGGTAGGTTAGACTAGTGAAACCCAGAGGATGTGGTCTATCTAGACTTCCAAAAGGCCTTTGATAAGGTGCCACACGGGAGGCTGCTGAGCAAGTTGAGGGCCCATGGTGTTCGAGGTGAGCTACTGGGATGGATTGAGGATTGGCTGTCTGACAGAAGGCAGGGAGTTGGGATAAAAGGTTCTTTTTCGGAATGGCAGCCGAAAGCGGTGTCCCACAGGGTTCAGTGTTGGGGCCACAGCTGTTCGCATTATATATTAATGATCTGGATGAAGGGACTGGGGGCATTCTAGCGAAGTTTGCAGATGATACGAAGTTAGGTGGACAGGCAGGTAGTACTGAGAAAGTGGGGAGGCTACAGAAGGATCTAGACGGTTTGGGAGAGTGGTCCAGGAAACGGCTGATGGAATTCAACGTGAGCAAATGCGAGGTCTTGCACTTTGGAAAAATGAATAAAAGCATAGACTACTTTCTAAACGGTGAGAAAATTCGTAAAGCCAAAGTACAAAGGGATCTGGGAGTGTTAGTCGTGGATTCTCTAAAGGTAAACATGCAGGTTGAGTCCGTGTTTAAGAAAGCGAATGCAATGTTGTCACTTATCTCAAGAGGGTTGGAATATAAAAGCATTTTTGTGCTACTGAGACTTTATAAAGCTCTGGTTAGGCCCCATTGGAGAACTGTGTCCAGTTTTGGTCCCCACACCTCAGGAAGGACATACTGGCACTGGAGCGTGTCCAGCGGAGATTTACACAGATGATCCCTGGAATGGTTGGTCTAATATATGAGGAACAGCTGAGGATCCTGGGATTGTATTCATTGGAGTTTAGAAGATTAAGGGGATATTTAATAGAAACGTACAAGATAATACATGGCTTGGAAAGGGTGGACGCTAGGAAATTGTTTCCGTTAGGCGAGGAGACTAGGACCCGTGGACACGGCCTTAAAATTAGAGGGGGTAAATTCAGAACAGAAATGCGGAGACATTTCTTCAGCCAGAGAGTGGTGGGCCTGTGGAATTCATTGCCGCAGAGTGCAGTGGAGGCCGGGACGCTAAATGTCTTCAAGGCAGAGATTGATAGATTCTTGATGCCTCGAGGAATTAAGGGCTACGGGGAGAATGCGGGTAAGTGGAGTTGAAATGCCCATCAGCCATGATTGAATGGCGGAGTGGACTCGATGGGCCGAATGGCCTTACTTTCACTCCTATGTCTTATGGTCTTAAGTTTAATCAAGAGACATATCGCCAAAAACATATAATGAAGAAAGAAGCCACTCTACTCACTACTGCAGATTTTCTGTAGACCACACTTAAAACAACAATTAAGTCATCTGATTCTGTGCTGTGAACTTCACCCAACAGTTCCTCAAAGATCAGTTGTGAATTTCACTGTTTGTTCATTTTCCCAGATGCACTCTGATGTCCAGCGACACACAAATTCAAACATCATAGTCAGTAACTGTGCAGGTTCTCTCCTTCTCTCTCCTGCAATGACCTTACCATGTGTTTTCTTTATCTGTTCTTCTCCCTTTTAAAACTGCTGTTGTTTTGACTTTTTTTTTCTGAAGTTCCAAAACAATGCAACAGCATATGAAACAAAAATTGTTGCTCCTGCAATTCGAGAAAATCACCTCCAGCACCTAAAATACCTCAAAAAAGGAGCAGCTGTTACAGCCAGAAATGTTTCCAGTCCTCCATCCCAAGAGGCTTCATAGAACATTATAACAAAAATATGGCACAAAGTTTCATCAGATGTGGTCAAAAGTTTGATTAAAGAGGTAGATTTTTAAGGAGCATCTTAAAAGAAGAAAATGATTTATAGAGGTAAAGAGATCTCGGGAATGTATTCTGAGCTAAGGAACTTTGGCAGCTGAAGGCATGTCACCAGTAAAGGAACCATTTATAATTGAGAGATTAGAATTCAAGGAGCACTTGCATCTAAGAATTTATGGAAGAGAGAAAAAAAATGATATTAGATAGGGGCAAGTCCATGACCGAACTTAGAAAAAGGGGTGAAAAAATTCAGATTTGTTGTACCAGTACTGGGACAACAGGAAAACATGATTTGATGTTGTGAGCAGCAAAGTTTTTGATGACCTCAAGATAGCAAAGTAAAACATGGAGAATATGTACGCAGGAGAACATTAGTCAAGTCTAGAGTAATAAAGACATAAAGATTTCAACAACAGATGAGCTGTGACAAGGGCAAAGTCAATGATGCTACCAATGTGGAAATAAGCAGTCTTCACGATGGCATGGATTTGATACCATAAGCTCGTCTCAGGGTCAAATGTAACAGCAAGACATTTCTTTTGTGAACAGCATGGCTGAATCTTAAATTGTTGCCAGGGAGAGGAATGGAGCATGTAACTATGAACAGAATTGAAGCATGGATCAAAAATGATGCTTTCAAATCTTCTCAATATTTAATTGAAGGAAATTTCTTCCAGCTCACTAGTACAGTCATAGTGCAGGAGTTTCCAGAGTGGTGATATGATATACAGCTGGCTGACATCAACATGCATGTTGAAATGTTTTTCTTTTGTATAATGTTGACAAGTTTAGAATGTGGATGAAAGGTAGGAGGGAGCGAAGGAAGATCCTTGGGGCCATATGAGGTAATAGTAGAAAGAACAAAAAAAAAGAAACCTTTGCACATGATTATCTGGCTACAACTAGGTGGATAAGCTTGGAACTGAGTTGGAGCCATCACACCCATCCAGATGACAGTGGAGCAGCGTTGGAGAAGAATGATGTGGTTAACCATATCAAAAGCTGAAGGATGTTCAGGAAGGAAGGAATGTTTCCCTGCCTCATAGTCATTTTGTCATCATGACCTGCATGTTGCACATGGCACTAAACGTTTGGAAAAATCTGGGCCATTATCACTTTGAAATGACCTGGTAAATTGTTCCTCCATTTCCCAACCCTTCAGGTTGTAGATTCATACAGCTTATTACACATCACTCCTCAATGATCTGGCTCAGAATGCTTACCTGGCCTCTGACTTGAACATGCTGCCTGCAAGGAAGCATTGCATCTGCTGTTATGGCATAATTTAGTTTGGGAAAAAACAGATCCAAACTGACATATTGCAAATCCATTTTCAAAGCACTGTGTCATCCTATCAATGCGTTTGATAAAGTGATGTATCCATTTGTTTCTTATCAAGTTTCAATGTGAAGTATATTATCATACTGCAATTGTTAAAAGCTGCCCAAAAGGTTAACTGAATATATTGCTTGAAGAAACAGTTCATCTTAAAAAATTAACAAAAATTCAGGTAGTTCAATGCCAAACTTGGAGAAATAATTCATGACTGTGGCAAAACACCTTTACTTTATTTTACAGTTGGCTGTGACATTTCTACTGTCCCAAAGTGATAATTCACAGAAGTGAAATAAAAATAATTATAAATGTATGTGAATTATTACTTAATTGTCTGGCCACACATTGCTCTCCACAAAGATTGTGAAAAAAGGTTTTGTTAAGGGAATCATGTGAGGTCCCATATCACATTGAAAATGTCAAAAAAAAACCCTTCGAAGTGTAATGAGCATGAAGCTTTTTTTAAACTTGTTGAGGTCGTATGCTAATAAGCAGATAATGATATTAAAGCTAACAAAAATCCAGGCATCTACAGTGTTTATAGTTATGGGGTTTGGTATATGCTGGAATACACTCTGATTAACACATTATTTTTACTGGCACTTGCATAATTTGTATGACGGATGTTGTATTTGGTCCATGAAATGCTAAAGCTGTATCTGCTGGTCCTTTTGGAAAAGGAAGTCCTGTCTGTATGCTATCTCATCCTTCATATCAAGTAAGGTTATCTCTGTTACTGTGTCCAGGATTAATGTCAGGAGTGCATTGCTTACAAGTGATGCTGGCTATTTCCAGGATATCCCATCAGTTGAGAGCTGTTTCAGGGATGGTATGCAGTAATTTGAGGCAAGAATTGATATGTGACATCATAGAGGTGAGTACTTAATGAGGTCATTTGGTAAGTTGAAGAGCCTGTTTTCATGATGTATGACTCTAAGACGTGCCGAGAAAACCCATTTGACTTTGCAGTTAAAAACCTTTCAAGAAACTTGCACTTAGCCAAAAAAAAATAAAATTCAACCCTCATTCTCTAACCTGCTCAAACAGCCATAGTCTTTGTATGGCTGCTCCAGTACAATTTCTGGTAAATGATAACCACTCAGGATTTGAAAATGGAGAATTCAGTAATGATGATATTATTGAACAAGAAGAGACAATGACTGGATTCTGTCTTACCAATTATATGGCAGGAATGTGAGTTGCTGTTTTCAGTCCAAGTCTGAATACTGCTCAGATGTTATGACGTTTGACTGGTTTTGAATGGCACTGAACATTGCACAATCATCAGCCAACACCCACCTTTGACTTTGTGGTGGATGGAAAGTCATTGATAAAGTAGCTGAAAATGATTGGGCCTAGGAAACTACACTGAAGAACTGCTGCAGTGAGATAGGCTGAGATGATTGAGCTCCAACAACGTCAACTGCCTCCACTTGTGCTGAACGTGACTGCATCACACTCCTGACTTGTACCTTGTAGATAGTGCTTAGACTTTGAGATATCAGGAGGTGAGTTACTGGCTACAGTATTGTTAGCCTCTCACTGTCCTTGTAGCCACTGTGTTTGTATGTCTAGTCAAATTCAGTTTCTGGTTGATGGTAACTCCTAGGATGTTGATAGTGGGGGAATAGTTAAATGGAAAATTAGATTGTCTCTTATTGGAGATGATAAATTCCTGGCATTTGTGTGGTGCGAATGTTATTTGTCACTGTTCAGCATAATCGTGGACATTATTAGGTCTTGCTGCATTTGAACACAGACTACTTTAGTATTTGAGGACTTTTGAAATAGTGCAAACTTTGGCAAAAATCCCCATTTTTAATTCCGAGATGGTAGCAGGGTCATTGAGGAAGCACCTGAAATGGCTGGGCCTGGGACACTACCCAAGGAACTGCTGAGGTCTTGGAGCTGTGATTACTGACCAACATCTTCTTATATTCCTCTCTCCAACCAGCAGAGTTTTCAACAAATCCCCATTGATTCCAGGTTTGCTCTGGCTCTTTGACATCATCGAGGAGAAAGTGAGGACTGCAGATACTGGAAATCAGAGCTGAAAATGTGTTGCTGGAAAAGTGCAGCAGGTCAGGCAGCATCCAAGGAACAGGAGATTCGACGTTTCAGGCATAAAAAAGAAGGGCTTATGCCCGAAACGTCGAATTACCTGTTCCTTGGATGCTGCCTGATCTGCTGCGCATTTCCAGCAACACAATTTCAGCTCTTTGACATCATACTCAGTTAAATTTTACTTTGATGACAATGGCAGTCACCCTTAATTCTACTCTTGAGTTCAGTTCTTCTCTCCGGGATTGGATCAAGGATGTGTTAAGTCATGAATTAAGTAAACCTGGCAGAACCCAAACCCGAGCATCAATGAGGATGTCCGTGAGCCAAAGGCTACAGGCTAACGGCTAGAAAATGGGACAAGTGTAGATTCAGAGTAGTTTTTTTGTCGGTACAGACCCAACTGGCCAAATCTCTTCTGTACTGTTTGATTCTATGATTCTATGTGTGAGTGCCACTTAATAGTACTGTTAAACATACATTCAATTAATTTGCTGATAATTGGGTGAAGACTAGTAGTCAGTTTAAGTTCATCCTGCATTTTGTGAACAGGACATGGCTGGGCAATTTGCCACATTGCTGGGTGAATGCCAGTGTTGCAGCTGCGTTGGAACAGCTTGGTCACAGGCATGGCCCAGGATGCCCACACTGTACCATTGCAATCAACGGGCGGAATCAACACTAGTTTGATGAGAAGCAACATTAGGCAAAGCTAAAAAGCTAAAAAAATTAGTGTTAACTAGATGAGGACACAGCACAGAATGACTTGCATGTCAATAGCACATCAAAACAAACAGGAGTAAGTGTTCCCACAACCAATGGAACAGATTTAGGTTCTGTAGTTCTGATAGGCAGTTCTTATTGTGGTAAACAATTAAACAACCAACAGAGGAGGATGCTCCACAAATATTTGTGCATCGGTGGTTCAGTGGTAGAATTCTCGCCTGCCACGCGGGAGGCCCGGGTTTGATTCCCGGCCGATGCAATGTGTATTGTGGGCAGCACGGTGGCACAGTGGTTAGCACTGCTGCCTCACAGCGCCTGAGACCCGGGTTCAATTCCCGACTCAGGCGACTGACTGTGTGGAGTTTGCATGTTCTCCCCGTGTCTGCGTGGGTTTCCTCCGGGTGCTCCGGTTTCCTCCCACAGTCCAAAGATGTGCGGGTCAGGTGAATTGGCCAAGCTAAATTGCCCGTAGTGTTAGGTAAGAGGTAAATGTAGGGGTATGGGTGGGTTGCGCTTCGGCGGGTCGGTGTGGACTTGTTGGGCCGAAGGGCCTGTTTCCACACTGTAAGTAATCTAATCTATCTCCATCTAAAATGATTGGGAAGATGAACACACCATTACGAAAGACAAGGCTACCATATTCGTATCCATCTTTAGTCAGAAGTGCTGCATGGATGATTAATCTTGGCCTCTTCTTGAGGACTCAGCATCAGAGATGTCAAACTTCAACCAATTCAACTCACTCCATATAATAACTAGAAATAGGGTTGGAGACATTCAATATTGCAAAGATCATGGGCTGAAAATATTCTGGCAATAATACTGAAGATTTGTGCTCCAGAACTTGCCGCAACACATCAAACTGATCCAAAACAGCTGCATTCCTGGAACCTACTGGTAATGTGGAAAAATGTACCAGGATGTCCTGTTCTCAAATATTGGACCTAATCCACCCAGGAAGATTACAACCTATCTATCTACTCTCAACCATCAACAAAGCTTTGAGAGAGGTTGTTAGCAGTGCTATCAAGTAACATATGATCAGGAATAACACTGAGACTCAGCTTGAGTTCTGCTGGTGTCTTCAAAACTCTATTGAGAACAGACTCAACCTTCTCAACCTCTCCTCCTGAGACAGTCTTTCCTTACTCGTGATTAGCCTAGTAAATCTGGACTGCCTTCAAGACCAGTAGATTTTTTCTTTGATAGGAGGCCCAAAACTGTTCACGTAATTCCACTGTGGTCTGACTAGTGCCTTACATATCTTTACCAAAACCTCCCTGCTTTTATATTCCTTTCCCTTTGAAACAAAGGCCAACATTCCATTCTTATTCCCTATTACTTGTTGAATTTCAATGCTCGTCTTTTTTTGTGCTTCATAGATGGGCACAGCCAAATTCCTCTGTTCCATAGATTTCTGCAGGTTTTTCTGCATTAAAATAATATTCACTCCTCTATTCTTTCTGCCAAAGTGCATAATCTCATATTTTCCCAAAGTATATTCCATCTATCAGATTTTTCCTTAGCCGCTTAACATGTCTAGAACCCTCTGCAGACTCTTTTAGTCATCCTTATCATTTGCCTTCCCACCTTTCTTCTGTTGTCTGCAAACTCAGCCACAGTACATTCACTTTGTACATCCAACTCATTATTATATATCGTAATTATTTGTGGTCGCAGTACGGATCCCAATGGTAAACCACTAGGTATAGGATGTCTTTCTGAAAATGTCTCTCTCTCTCTCTGCCTTTTATTAATTCGCCAATCCTCTGTCCATTACCTCTAACACCATGGGCTCTTATTAAGTAGCTCAATGTGTGGGATCTTATCTGAAAACCCATATAGGTTACATTAACTCTTTCCTCTCTATCAAACCTACATGTTACTTCCTCAAGGAATTCCTGTAAATCTGTTGGACACGATTTCCCCTTCATGAAGACATGCTCACTGTGCTTGATCATATGATTTATTTGTGAATGCACTCCTATTACATTTTTTATAATAGACTTTGGCATTTTCCCAATAAAGGACATTAAGCTGACTGGCCTATAGATACCTGCATTTTTGTCTCCTTCCCTGTTTACATAAAGGTGTTCCATTGACTGTTTTCCAACCTCTGGGATTTTTCCAGAATTTAAGAATTCCTGACAGATTACAATCAGTGCATCCACAATCTGTGTCACTACTTCTGTGAGCACCCAAGGATGCATTCCACAGATCCATCTGCAGCTTCACTGGTTTCTCAAGCACTTTTTCTTCAGTGGTACCTGTTGTATTTAATTTCTCCCCTCCTTTTGTATCTTGATTATTCAGTAATTTTGAAACTTTGAATTTATTGGTGTCTTCCACTGTGAAGACCAATGCAAAGTTTTTGTTTCATTTCTCTCCCATTTCTTAGTTCCCAATTGTTATTTCCCTAGCCTTATTCTCTTCGGAGCCCATGTTAACTTTGGTTTCTGTCTTCCTTTTTGCATATATGTAACAAAACTCTTGCTGTCCATCTTGATATTACCTGTAAGTTTACCCCTCAAAGTTAATTTTCTCCAAGTTTATTACCTCACCAACACTCCTCCAACAACATCTTCCAAACCCGTAACATCTACCAACTAGAAGAACAGGGATGTCACATACATAGAAGCACCACAAGTTGCAATTTCTGTTCCAAGCCTCACACCTTCCTCGCTTGGACCTACAATTCATTTGCTTTCATTGGATCAAGACCCAGGAACTCCCTCCATCGCAGCAAATGTGTCTAAAAGGAAAATCACCAGCATGCTACCAAATCACACAGTTGCTTTCTCATTACAGAAAGAGAACTGGTGGTGATTTAACCTGAGGATCACCATGCTTCAGGTGAGGGAACAGTTCGAGAAGTAAAGCCCTTCGTGGTAGTCTCTGCTGATGCCCACTCTGTAGGCATCACCCTGCAATAATAAATAGCTATCCAGCCAACTGAGCTGACCAACCCCTCACACTGTGAGGCTATTTACAGTAGTTGAAGATGTCAGCTCACAACCGTCTCTTCAAGAGTAATTAAGGATGGTTAATGAATGCTACCTTAGCCAGCAATGCTCATATCTAATGAATAAAGAGAAAAAAAATACTTGTGGGACTAATTCCACAGAATTCTGCCATTTTACCAGATGTCACCTTTGATTTCTTATCACATTGAATTTTAAGAAGCAGTGGAGAAATAAAGAAATAGAAACCTGATAATGATCTCTACATTCCATAATCTTAGGGAAAAAAGCCTGTTCATAAGTTCAAAAGAAGCATCATTTTCTAACTAGAGATAACTAATAGGATTAAAAATATCTAATGGGGCATATATTAAACATGGAGAATTCAGTCTTTCAGGGCTTACACTTTTCTATTGCATCTGGTACAACAGCATTTGCAGCCTGTCGCTGTTAAGAAGAATGGGCAATACAATTAATGTTGCATCTAGAATGAGAACGGTTTCAGTATTAGTTAAAAAAAATTTGCAAGGAGGAGGCAAGAATAAAGGTTGAATGGAAGTGCTGCTAATTGGACATTACAACTTCTTTCCTGCTAAGCCTTCCCTTCATCTGTCTTTTTAATTATTTCATTATCATTTTGTACTGCAGTTCACAGTGAAAT
Source organism: Hemiscyllium ocellatum (assembly GCF_020745735.1). NCBI lineage: Eukaryota > Metazoa > Chordata > Chondrichthyes > Orectolobiformes > Hemiscylliidae > Hemiscyllium > Hemiscyllium ocellatum. Next base: position 53,196,253 of record NC_083402.1, read on the forward strand.
GACCAATTGTGTTTAAGTGAAAGCTAATTATTAGGACTGAATTATTGTGCAGTTTATTGATCCCTATGGTGGATTAAGGGCTTTAGGTTCGTCTAGACAGAATAGTTAGTGAAATGACAGAGGAAACATATAACACCCTTGGGAAGAATCCCCATGCTCAGTAAGCAATTAATGCCTGCCAGGTAATGGAATTTAAGTTGATACTAAATTCTGCAGTGCTTTGGCATTTCAACTGCCTTATGTACACATTAGCCTAATGAACAAGAGTACCTAAATGGGCTTCATGCATATCAATAAATTGTGAAATTTTTCCTCTTTTTTTCAATCTCTTACTATTTGAAAAATGTGTCATCTACTATTAGATTTTGATGAAAAATGAAGTGTGCCATCCATATTGTTTATCTTTGTTCATTCGTGTCTCTTGATGGATGTGTATTAACAATTTCCATTTCCCAAAGAACTCTAATCTCCCTATGGATGCAAAAAGTATGTGGTGATAAACTAAAAAGAAAATACAAGACTGCTGAGTAAGAAGCCAAACAAGCCATTCATCTCAATCCAGTTCTCTGAAAGTTTAAAAGCAATCCGTCATTATCTTGATGAGCAAGCCACAGCTTGTGCTAACCATACAAACCTTTGCAGCTATTTCAATGAGCGTGTCCTTGAGTGGACTAAGAAGAGATCAGACAAAGTGGATTTAATGTAGCCTTTTTGTTGATGCTGCTGTAGTTCTCAAGGGCTAGTTTTGAACCATTTTCTGGGCAACTTGCCAGTTACAGGGCATTTCAAAGCAAATGCAACATCTTTTATCCATGGAGAGAAGGCCAATTATACAGTTAAAAGAAAACTATGGTCTGCTAAGTACCAGCAACTGAATCTGTTCTTTTACGTTCACTGTTGCGCTGCCAGATCAGTGCTACCGATATGCTACTGGTTTTTAAAATCATCACTGCAATATGATGATTGTCCTCACTTGATAAAAGAAATGCAGTTAAGTGCAACATTTTTTATTTAGATTTTCTTGGCGGTCCACTATTTTCAAATTTACTTAAACAGCACTACATACACAATAATATTTAAAATCTTTTTAATTCTCTTCAAATAAAAGTATTTCTATGAATCACATTCTTGTCACATCTTATATCAACAGTTTCGTTTCAACTCATTTTATTTTAAAGTCAGACATCAATAAAACAATGTCAGATCATTGTACAAAATATACTTTACCAATGGATTTATCTCTTTTGCTAGAAATTTTTCAATTGCTTATCACTACATTCAAGCGATTCCAATATAGTGCATGAGCTGGAAAACAAATGAAAGCTGTTTTAAGCTCTTTCTTGCTGAAATTCTGAAAGATCTATGATAATGCTTAAAAACCTAATTATTATACATATCAAGAAAAACCTCATTTTTTCAACCAGTCTTCCAACTTCATTTTAAACTGCAATTTTTGCCTTTGATAGTAATACTGTATTCTTTAGCCTTGTTAAAACATTCTTCAAAGATCAATTGTTTATTTTTGACATAGAACTCACATACATGGCAAGAGGGACTTGATTTGAGTGATTTTTTTTTTCAAAATGCTTTCTCCAATCATCCTTTAATTTGGAAATGTTGAAGCCCAATTAATCTAACAGATTGACATCTATACAAAACAAAGAAAAATTATGTTTGAAAAACAAACATATGTTGGTGCTGAAAGCAACAAATGCTGGAGATCACAGTGGGTCAGACAGCATCCATGGAGAGAGAGCAAGCTAATGTTTCGATGACTCCTTCAAACGTATGTTGGTATTGGGCAAAGGACAACTGTGCAGGTCACATAGTTTCTTAACTTAACCATACATTTAAATTTGTGGTTTCAGGATCAAAGTTCTAGGTTCAAAGCTTAAGGTAATAGATTTATCTATTCACAATACTAGCTACATTTGAAATCCAGCTACAAGTTCAGATAGAACCCTGTGTATCAGTGCTGTTACCCAGCCTGGGTAAATGGGGAAAATTACTAGCAGAGCTGAAAATGTGTTGCTGGTTAAAGCACAGCAGGTCAGGCAGCATCCAAGGAACAGGAAATTCGACGTTTCAGGCCAGAGCCCTTCATCAGGAAAGAAGGGCCCTTCCTGATGAAGGGCTCTGGCCTGAAACGTCGAATTTCCTGTTCCTTGGATGCTGCCTGACCTGCTGTGCTTTAACCAGCAACACATTTTCAGCTCTGATCTCCAGCATCTGCAGACCTCACTTTTTACTCGAAAATTACTAGCAGTAAAAGTATCCATCTATATAAAACAACCCACTAAATCTAAAATTAAAAAATGGGTCATCGACCTACATTGAAGCATCTGATGTAACATGGGAAAAACAAAAAGCAGAATCCAATACTAACTATGTATTAATGCATTTGATAATCCATAGTTTTCCATCCTTAATTTTAAGGAGACAAAATCACAACCAGTGAGTACATGTCTGGAAACCCATAGACAAAATATTTTGATAGGGTGTAGTATTCAGGATTATGAAAAGGCTGGAATAATACAAATGGCTAACCTATAATAACTAATATTTCTCAATTTCTCCCTTGTATAATCATTGAATTCTTTTATCTCTGAACCAATTTTTGTATCTATCCCTTTGATCTCGTGGGGTTCAATGTGGTGAACAAGTCCATGTTATGACATTTTTCAAGAGCCTTTTTGAGAATCCATATGCACCACATTATGTTGCCCAGACTCCAATGAAAACTAATTTTGTCTATATAATTATCTCTCGAAGTTTTTCCACCACTAGTGTTAGTCTGAATGGCCTTAATATTGTTCTGTTTCTTTTTTGAATAAGAATGTCATTTTGGGAACACTCTAGTGCTCTGGCACCCTTCCCAAAGAAGATTGAAAGATTGCAATCAGAACCTTAACTTTTCACACTCTTATTTTCCTCACCAAGTAAGATGTGACCTACCTATGTCAGAGCACCTTCTTCTACTCAGTTTGCCAATTTTTGAAGTACATGCTGTTTAGCTCTTTTGATCCCACAGATTTCGCTACTTCCTCATTTAAAATGACATTGGTGCATCCTCCTTCTTTCAAGAGAACAGATTCAACATATTTATTTCGTAACTTAGGCATGTCCCATGCCTCTATAGGAATTTTCTAATTTGGATTATTTTTGGTCAAATGTCAATTTATGAATTCCTCAACTATCCATCCAATTCTTCTTTACATTTTACAAATGCCTTCAATGGCATCCTGAGAAGTCCACTCCAAATTTTCATCACAATATCTGTAAAATATTTAACTAAATCTGGTAATGTGTAATCTCTCAACCAAACTTAAAATCATATTTTCTGCTTGTAAATTATGTTATCGGGTTTCATTCATTGGATTAAATTAAAAATCTTGAATAATTCATACTTTATTTTCTCTAAAATAGGTTATGTCTTAATCAAGAATTGAATTTTAGCCAATGCTATATCGTAGGAATTTGATTTCATTTTGTATTCACTTAAGCAAAAAAGTAAAAACAGACATGGTATAAGAGTTGGCTAATTTAACCAAGTAGATTTGATTAAAAATGTCTCCAGTTATTAGTTTGGTGGACCATTCTTTCACCTTTAGATATGGGTCAAACTTAATGTGTTCCCTCAAGGTGGGCATGATAGCAGGAGCATTAAATCAGGGCAGGGAATGCGGACAGAGAATGTCTTCCTGTCTCCATCTCAATTACCGTTGAGATTAGAGTAGCAGTGGAAAGGCACAGCAGGTCAGGCAGCATCCAAGGAGCAGGAAAATCGACGTTTCAGGCAAAAGCCCTTCAGCAATTCACACCCCTGTCACATTAGTGACAGCATAATGTGTTATCTCTGGCATTAACCCATGTAGGAAACAGTGCAAGAAAACATGTGCAGCAGTGCTAGTGGGCTTTCTGCAATGACATAGGGTGCCTGTTTGAGAAAGCCAGCTTTGGATGGGGGAGTGGGGGTGGAATTCATTACGAATCCCCACATTGCTGCTGATCTCCTATGATGTAATCATTGACTTTTGGCCAGGAATCCAGAGGTGATACTGGTTCTCAAATGAATCCCCAATTCCCACTGAGGTTCAGTGGTGCTGCTGGTGTCTGATTGACTGACAGCACTCAGTGGGATGAAAATTTGTCTGTCAGTCCTTCAACCTGGGGAAGGTTTACAATGGTCCAATTAAGTGCCCATGTGGCTCATAATTAGTTGAACTTTTCCTAAATGTCTCTGCAATGGCTCCCACTGGCTCTCCTGCTGGTGAGTGAGACCCCTAACACCTCCATTAATTACCACCCCTTCTCTCTGAATATACTGAAGAATGAGTTTACAATCAATGAAGTGATATGATTTGGAGATGCCGTTGTTGGACTAGAGTGTAGTAAGTTAAAAGTCACACAACACCAGGTTATAGTCCAACAGGTTTAATTGGAAGGACTAGCTTTCAAAGCGACGCTCCTTCATCAGGTGGTTGATGAGCCACCTGATGAAGGAACAGCCCTCTGAAAGCTAGTGCTTCCAATTAAACCTGTTGGACGATAACCTGGTGTTGTATGATTTTTTAACTTAATGAAGTGATATTACTTATCTTTTGAAGACAATTCTCCCAGACCATGGCAGCGAAGGTGGATACAATAGCAATGTTTCAGAGGCATCTTGACAGATATATGAACAGGGCAGGGAATAGAGGGATACAGTCCATGCAGAGGCAAAAAGTTTTAGCTTAGAAAGGCATCATGTGTCGGGCAGCCATCTTGGGCCAAACAGCTTGTTCCTGTGCTGGACTGTTCTTTGTTCACAAGCAACAAATAACTGATGAAAGATGAATTTTCTACTCATCCAGAAATGGTATCATAAGATCTACGTGAATGAACAAGATGTGTCCCAGCTTAACATTTCATCTAAATGACTGTCAACTCAACCTCAACAACATCCATTTTGTCCCAGGTTCCAAGTTAAATCCAATTAAATGCAATAATAGAATTGTTTTAATATCTATGAAATTTTGTTAGAAAGCACAGGGAACCATTAAGGACATTTCCCATAGAGAAGTGAAACAGGAACTTGATCTGTTTTTCTGTCAGAAAACGGCCTTTGGTAGAAAACTGACCGAATTTCCAATTTCACAGGGATGACTCCTTAACGATATGGAGACTGATTTCCTCTCCAATTTAAGTAGGACCTCCAGACCCCGGCTTGTAAAACAGGCATCAGTTTCCCCTGGTCTGCCACATCCAAGACAAATATCAGGAGCCGTGGAGGGCAGCTGTGGACTGACAGTGCTTATCAGGGTGCACAAATGGCTTTAAATGTGGCACCTTGCCAGGGATGCCAGTTAATTTTATGTATTCGTTCACAGGATTCAGATATAATTGGCTTGGCCACTATTTATTGTACATCCCTAAATGTCCAGAAGGCAGTTAAGAGTCACCATATTACTGTAGGTCTGGATTCATATGTAGACCAGAGCATTAAAGACAGCAGTTTCCTTCCCTAAATGACATTAATGAGTCAGATGGAATTTTCCACCAATTGACAATGGTTTTATGATTATCATTAAACTCTTATTTCAAGATTTTTATTGAAGCCATTTACCACAGTCAGCTGTGGTGGGATTAGAACACAGGTCTCCAGAACACTACCTGAATGTCTGGATTAATAGCCTAGCAATAATACCACAAGGCCATCACCTCCACCATTCTAGAATATTCTGTGAAAAACATTGTTGCTAATGTTCCAGGTGTAGTGAATGGTTGATGGGGCTAGAATTAGATGAAAGGGTTTCTATGGGACAGGTTAATGAGGCAGTTTTGGTAAAATTCGACTCACTCACTCAGTCTTGCAATAAAACAGACCTTGGAAAATCCTGATGCAACTCACATTTAGCCAAAATAATGATAAGATTTAGCCCAGAATAATTTTGTGTAGGACTAATAAGATGTAACATTTAAAAGTGTCAAAGAAATTCAACAGAGAGGGAGAGAAAGAGGCTTTAGAAAATGAAGAATTGAGCCCCTGCCCAGTGGCTCGCCACCATTTGCAGATTATATCCCAAACCTAAGAAACATTTTATGTTTTCCACTTTATCAAATACACAATGTCAAGGGTTATAAAGCCAGTTTCAACTCTACTGGACTGTGCTAGTGGGACTGACCATGCTCATGTACCAATCTGTGTTTGAGCAATAATGAGTTGTGACAGTCATAGTTGAGTAACTAGCCCCATTCACCCATTTTGCAGTAAAAATGCTCTATCTCCTTCAGAACTAGATGTCAGCTAGTTAGCAGCCAGATAGAATGGAAACAGGATTACAAAAGGAATTTTTCACCTGAATGCTGGAATTCAATCACAGACGAAAGGAATAGAGCAGTAGATGTGATCTATGTGGACTTCAGTAAGGCATTCGACAAGGTTCCCCATGGGAGACTGATTAGCAAGGTTAGATCTCATGGAATAAAGGGAGAACTAGCCATTTGAACACGGAACTGGCTCAAAGGTAGAAGACAGAGGGTGGTAGTGGAGGGTTGTTTTTCAGACTGGAGGCCTGTGACCCAGTGGAGTGCCTCAAGGATCAGTGCTGGACCCTCTACTTTTTATCATTTACATAAATGATTCGGATGAGAGCATAAGAGGTACAGTTAGTAAGTTTACAGATGACACCAAAATTGGAGGTGTAGTGGACAGTGAAGAGGGTTACCTCAGATTACAACAGGATCTGGACCAGATGGGCCAATGGGCTGAGAATTGGCAGATGGAGTTTAATTCAGATAAATGCGAGATGCTGCATTTTGGGGAAACAAATCTTATCAGGACTTATACACTTAATGGTAAGGTCCTAGGGAGTGTTGCTGAACAAAGACACCTTGGAGTGCAGGTTCATAGCTCCTTGAAAGTGGAGTCGCAGGTAGATAGGATAGTGAAGAAGGTGTTTGGTATGCTTTCATTTATTAGTCAGAGTATTGAGAACAGGAGTTGGGAGGTCATGTTGCGGCTGTACAGGACATTGGTTAGGCCACTGTTGGAATATTGCATGCAATTCTGGTCTCCTTCCTATCAGAAAGATGTTATGAAACTTGAAAGGGTTCAGAAAAGATTTACAAGAATCTTGCCGGGGTTGGAGGATCTGACCTACAGGGAGAGGCTAAACAGGCTGGGGCTGTTTTCCCTGGAGCGGTAGAGGCTGAGGGGTGACCTTATAGAGGTTTACAAAATTATGAGGGGCATGGATAGGATAAATATACAAAGTCTTTTCTCTGGGGTCGGGGAGTCCAGAACTAGATGGTATAGGTTTAGAGTGAGAGGGGAAAGATATAAAAGAGACCTAAGGGGCAACCTTTTCATGTAGAGGGTGGTACATGTATGGAATGAGCTGCCAGAGGATGTGGTGGAGGCTGGTACAATTGCAACATTTAAGAGACATTTGGATGGGTATATGAATAGGAAGGGTTTGGAGGGATATGGGCCGGGTGCTGGCAGGTGGGACGAGATTGGGTTGGGATATCTGGTCGGCATGGATAGGTTGGACCAAAGGATCTGTTTCCATGCTGTACATCTCTATGACTCTATGACTCTATAACTGTCCACTGTGTGCAAATAATTCAGAGACCGATCTTTATATCTACTTTTTGAAAAAGTTTATCCATTTTTGTGCTCACTTCTATTTTTAATCTGTGTGTTTGTATGTTGAGCTGGTGTTACTTCTCATGAGTAGTCACTAACATATTCACTCTTTGCTACTTCAAGATAGCCTTTCAATAGACAAGTTTGTTAGATCTGGGAGAAAGATATCCACAAGAAAAGGGATTTTTTTCTACATTAGTTTTGTTGCAAACAGCTGAGGTTGTGGGGGATGAGGTGAGGGTGGAATTCCAGTGAATAAAGTAGGGGAGCTAGTTCATCTCTCCTCACCTGGGATCCTAAAAATTTGGAATATCCCATCTGGAACCATGACAACTTCAGGAATCTTGCCTGGGGTTCCCTCATAGGACAGAATGTCGTCAATTTAAAATGAAAATGGAAAGTTCAAGAGAAACTCAGCAGGTCTGGCAGCATCTGAGGTGAGAGAAACAGTTAATATTTTGAGTTTGGCCTGAAGTCACAACTTTGAATTGTCACTTCCAGAGTGCAATAACTTTGACTGAAATTTCATTATGTGAGAACTTATTGGGCCAGTCACTGCAGGAAATATTAGAAGCTGGAACCGTTGTATTTTTTGCTTCAAGAGAAAGTCAGAAATATTTCAAGAGAGGAAGACACAGGGCTATCAACAAACATCAGGGAAATGAAATGAATTTTACATTGTGCTAACAACGACCCACACAAGGACAGTGGCATTCCTGATAATTAATTATATGGCTCTTCTAAATTATTTATATACACAATGGACACGACGCACACTTTCTCTGATTACTGCTTCACCCCCATCTCTTGTAAGAAGTTAAAGCATGGAGTCGAGGACTGTAAAGTTCTTAAACTTTCAGCCATGGCATACATCCATGCACAGTTTTGCTTTCTTTGATTTAACTGATTTTTAGTTCACTTCAGAATATCTCTTATTCATGCCTGTCTACACTGCAGATTAATCACTTGTATGGAATGTTCTGAAATGCTTTGCTGAGATCTAAATATATCACCTTCATACCTTGTCAGCAAGGTGCATCATTTCTTCTACCAGCTCTCGTAAATTTGTGAGGCAACATAAATCAAAGTTGACTTTGTTTTACCACACCCTGCTTACTTTAAGATATCTTCTAATAGATTATCTATACATTGGTTGTTCACCAGCTGATTTCTTTAAGGCAGAGAATGCTGAAGGGTGGCTGGGGAGGAGAGAGGGAGTTTAATTGAGGCCTATCAAATTATGTGGGCCTTTATAGACAGATAGAAAGGACCTTAGTGTCAATGGGCAGGAGTTCAATGTAAAATATTTTCTATAAGGATTAAAGAGGAATTGAGCTTTTATCAACAAGAAATCTGGGAATGATCTTATTATTAGCTTGTTATGGGACAGCCATCAGCATATGGTTGGGCTCCTAGACAACTTTCTGGACAGAGCTAGAGGTGTGTGAGGACCAGGGTCACCCATTAAATCCAAACTTCAATTTTCATGATGCAGACAATATTGAGACAAAGATCCTTCTGATTTTACCCACTGCTTGAATGCTTATATGCGACATCTGACCAAACCAGATTTTTTTCTTAGCTTTTTAACTTTTTCAGCGAATTACTTTCTCTCTAAAAGGTATTTGAGTATTTTCTGTGCTCAACCAGCTGTAAAGCTACCTCCATGTTGGAGACACTGCCCATGGATATTCTTTTGTAAACTCTGGAAAAAAATAACATCATTATAAATATTGACTGTTGCAGTCATACAATGTCAGGACAACCTTGAAAATTATCAATAGCCTAACAACTTAGTTGCTTAATGCCAAAATTATTTATAAATTTCTGATGTTCTATTTAATTATCACTGTGAGCCTCACCTCACTTTCTGCTACAAAAGCAAATTACAGCTGAATTTGTTTTAACTGGCACCTTATGAACTGGCACTCACGATTAACAGGCAAAAATTAAATAACTCAAATACCGCAAAGTTTACTGCATAATTCTGTCCAATTATTAGAGTTTTTCAGTTTACTTACCTCAATGTAAATATGCTTGGTGTTCAGTCAAATGGCTACACGAAATATCAACAGTTGCTTCGATTCCAAATTAATTTCTCCTCAAATACTGTGATCTCCACAATGTCTGAGTCATCAGTTGAGGGTGCGAGTGAGAAGGCTGTCTGCTGGTAAGTTTTATTTAAGACAAAGTTTCATTATTATTTAAGTGATTTATGCTGTAAATAAAGTATAACAGTGATATATATATATATATATACACCCTCTGCATTATGTTTCTATTACTTAGTGCTTTATTACATTGATTATGTGCATCTCTTGATTCTCCAGAGTATTTAATCAATTCCTGACCCCATAGGTGCCAGTTAATAAAATGCTCGTCATACTGTGTATGTTGGCAATCTGAAAGAAAATCACAAAATGCTGAAAATAGGACATCAGGCCGTGTCTATGGAGAGAGATATAATTTTGGCAACAGAGTAGGAAAGGACTGAGAGGTCACTGGGGCAGCCAAGTGCTAGTGGATAAAGTCAGGAAAGAAGCTCAACATGTCTATACCACTGAGGGTTTTCCCAGATTGATGGATAGGGATTTCACTTAAAGGTGACAGATTATTTGAGCTCATTAAACAGACAATCAACAGGTTAGTTGAAATGTTGCATTGTGTGTGGAAAAAAAACACTAGAACTTCACAATGCCTCCAGCTATTAGGAAACAGAAGCTCAGCAGCAGGTCACAATTGACTACAATTAGGGTTTAGCCAGTTGGAGATGTTGTGAGTGTTTATGGAAAGGGAATAATTAGTAACCTGTGGTAATGGCAAGGTGGAGACTGGTCATAGTAGGCAAGCAAAGCTGAAACATTCTGATTGACTATCCCATCTGACTGTATATTGAGTAAGGGCAAGGTTGACCAACCATGAGAAGTGACAGCAATGATTGGTAACAGATTACAGTCACTCCAAGATTGAGATGTCCAGAGAAGAGGTGCATCACAGACAGCTAAGCTGCAGCAATCGGAAATGCTGGTCTAGCCATTCGGAGGAGCATTGAATCATAAAGCTGGTAAGAAGTACCAGCACGGTGGTGACAGTGTGCAAAAAAACACACAACAGCCTTATATGCAGAAGATACCATCCACCAGAAAGGATGTACTGTCAAAAGTTTGTCTTCCTGAAAACTGTCGCTGAAAACTGTGCCTTTCTGAGAAGGTGGTCATTGAACTGTACATCATGATGGACGAAGAGCTGGGCCCAATAGAAAGTAATGGATGCCACTATCTGTGCAGTAAAGAAATGCACATCATAGTGCTGAAAATCTATGTCTCACAATCATTCCAGGGATCTTCTAGAGAAATCTATAAGACCTGTTATCTTCAAATGTGTTGGCCAATATGTTCAGTTTTGCAATTAAGCTGAGAGAGTTGTAGGACTTGGATCCACAGTTGCAGGTTTTTATTAACTGCTTGTGTTTCCAGAGATTATAGTTTATTCACTGAAAGGGCCAAGATTTGTTTAATATACAAGTGGATCTTTCAGATCTGCGCATGGTGCCAACCAAACTGTCAGGCTAAAGTAATCCCAAGAACACAGGTTTTTCTTTGATGATGGATGCTTAGTGACAAGGGCTTTTCACCAGTCATGACTCCTCACAACTGTATAGTACCCCACCACAGATGTGGAAGAGAGATATTAAAGCAACTGTGCGGCAACTTGACTTCATCATGCTATTTCTGAAGTTAGAGTTCGTAAGTCTTAGTAGATTTGATGAAACACTTCGATGATACCCAGCAAGGGTTTCTCATTTCATTGTAGTGTGTTATGCTTTGCATAACGTGGAACATGGAGGGGTGACATTTTGAAAAATAAGGAGATCTTGGAGCACAGGCTTCTGCAAGGATCAGTTTTTGGAAGGGGCTCCTGATTTGGTTAACTATAATGAAGATCTGAGAGACCATGGGCAATATATAAAAAAAAGTGCAAAGGAAGCTAGTTTCACTCTAATGCAGACACATTTCTCAGGGGCTTTCCATAACAAACAAATGCATTTCCTATCTTCCATAGCCTTGTTGTCCTTTCCTCAAATGTCCTCACTGGATCTGTCATGGTATGGATAATCCATTGATGTCACAAAGTGTGAGCTTTCCATCATAATTATGGATGAACAATCAAACTGGTAATGGACTATTGTAAAATATATGAATAAAATTTATTTTTTGTGGTGCAGCATGCCAAATTTTAATCACAGAAAAAGAAATAGCAAGATGATGTTGAACTACATAACGTTAACCTCGTTAAAACAAAATGCAGCCATGAGGACTTCCTTGCACATTTTTGAGTGCTCCAAAATGGTGCTTTGTTGCACTATCAGCTAAGGTAGAGCTACTTTGCTGGTCTACATCCTCATTGGCTTTCATTAGCTTTTGAAAGCTGTAGTGGTCATCGACCGGTCTGAGGTTTCTGGCATACTGGGGCCTCCAGCACAAGGGCAACTGATTTGCTGCTTTCTGAGGCATTTTCTGTCACTGTCAGAGAAAATAAGGACCACTCTCACACCATAGTACCTAAGAGGAGGTATAGGGATTGCAGACTGCTGCTGGTTCATCATTTCAATGCATACTTTATCCTCCCTGTGATAATTCCAGGTACTCAATCTTATTCAACCTAAATCATTACACCACAGAGGTTCTGGGATGCGAATGGTTTGGATGCATGGATCTCCAGCATCTGTTTGTAATGATGATTGTGGCTTTCAATGAGGATACTGTTTGTGCGAATAACAGTGATAGCGGTACTCATGGCCTGGATAGACCCATTTGTGTAAGGGTGCACCAAACCTCTGGAAGTTGCACCAGATTTGCACATTCCCCATTCTTTAGCACCAGCATCTGTCAACTTGTTGCCAGAAGCAGAGCATCACCATGTTCTTCTAGAGTCTTCCAAGTGTAAATGGTCACAACTTCACTATCTCTGTCAGTTATTCGGGCATAATTGGGGGCAGTGGCCACCATACCATAACCACTTCATGATATGCACTAGAATCACAGAATCCTTACATTGTGGAAGCAGTCATTCAGCCCATTGAGTCCACATTGAATCTCTGAAGAACATCCCACCCAGACCCACTTGATAACACTACATTTCTCATGACTAACTCCCCAACCTGCACTTCCCTGCACCTTACTGGCAATTTAGCATGGCCAATCCACCTAATGGACAGTGGAAGAAACTGGAGCACGCAGAGGAAACCTACACAGACACAAGGAGAATGTGCAAACTCCACAGAGACAGTCGAAGGTGGAATTGAACCTTGGGACCTGGTGCTGTGAATAGGCAGCAGACTGCTAGACTGCTGACTTACCTGAAAGTATCTGTGTGACTGAAGATAAGGGAAAAAGATGTGATGGTAGCCACAAAAGTCTTCTCTTCTTCAGGTGTGGAGCATTGCACTGCTGGTTCGATAGCCTGCCCATTCATTCCTGATCTGTGAGAGAGAAAATGGATGCCTGGAGTGTCCTTTGGATTGCTCATCACCTAGAGCTCTAAATGACTAATATTACAATGAATTGTGCTCTTGAGCAAATCTATTTTTCCTATCCATTATGATGTCTGGAGTTTCCACAACATCAATGAATGCCTGCCCTGTTTCCATACCTCTAGCTTCATTGACATGAGGATCACCCATTATGGGATTCTGCCTCTAGTTCTACCTTTCTCTTGTGAAATGTGAGCAAAAATATCAATATACAATTGTCATTTTCATATCAAATACCTGTGCATGCCTATTTTGTTAGCAGCCTAGATGTCAATGATAGTGCCAGAGACATGTCTATTATATGCAGCTATTGAGTACGTGCAGAGTTGGTAACAATTCTGACTGACCAATGTCCTTCACAGAGAAGTTTCCACGTATGTGGCACCATTGCTGTTACTTAGGCATTGCTATTGACTTAACATACAGCCACTTGTTCAAACTTATATTCATTGCCTGATGCACTTCAAGCTGTGAAAGTAATGCTTTGTGCTGCACTCACCTAAATTGCCTGTACATATTCACTTTCAATAGTACTGCCACATATATGGCCTCCAATCCCCAGTTTCCAGGCTACTCACCTCCTCCATTGTGTCAAACATGACTTGCTGAATATTTCCAGTTTCCTGTTTGATGTAATTTTCAACTGTCTCTCTCCTCTAACCACAGTCAGTTCTTTGATAATTCAGTAGTTGTGTTCTTGTACAACTCCATGTTATGGAAAATTTGTGCTTTAGAAGCAGTGCTCAAAATGTTGGAGATGTCATGTTTTAAAAGGTCATGCATTAGAAACAGCATTCCCAATTTGTCAATCACGTTGCAGATAATTCGCGTTGTTGAAATGCACATTATAGCCGAATGACCTAGTGTTCTTTCTGAAACCCCATTAATATGCTTTTATAATTATATTAGTTCTCCCACACATCCCATTATTGTTTGCTTTGAATTGAAGTTGTTAAAATAATGAAATAAGAACACTTAAAATCAAGGCAATGGTTCTGTATGTGAAGACTATATATATAAATAAATGTGGTATTTGAAACAAAACAGATACATTTATAAGACAAATGGAAGTGAAGCAGGGCAGTGCCAGGCTACCTCAGTCGGTAGAGCATGAAACTCTTAATCTCAGGGTCATGGGTTTAAGCCCCAATTATGCAAAATAATTTTTTTGGCAGCATGATGGTTCAGTGGTTAGCACTGCTGCTTCACAGAGCCAGGGACCTGGGTTCGATTCCAGCCTTGGGTGACTGTCTGTGCGGTGTTTGCATATTGTCCCCGCGTTTGTGTGGGTTTCCTCCGAGTGCTCCGGTTTCCTCCCATAATCCAAAGATGTGCAGGTTAGGTGAGTTGGCCATGCTAAATTGTCCATAGTGTTCAGGGATGTGGAGGTTAAGTGTATTAGTTAGGGGTAAATAGGGTAAGGGAAAGGGTCTGGGTGGGGTACTCTTCGGAGGGTCGGTGTGGATTTGTTGGGCCAAATGGCCTGTTTCCATGCTGTAGGAATTCTTTGAACAATCTGATGAGACCACAAGACATAGGAGTAGAGGTAGGTCATTCAGCTTGTTGAGTCAACTCATCCTTTTGATGAGATCATGGCTGATCAGATTTTCCTGCCATTTCCCCATAACCTTTGACTCCCTTACTGATGAAAATTCTGTCTATCTCAGCCTTGAATATACTTAACAACTCAGCTTCATGGCCCCTCTGCAGTAAAGAATTTCATAGATTCATTTCCCTTTAAGAGAAAGAATTTCTTATCTCTGTCTTAAATGTGGACCTTTCATTCTGAGATTATGCTCTCTGGCCCTAGACTGTCCCATAAGGAGAATCCCCTTTCCTCATCTACCCTGTCAAGGCCTCCAAGAATCTTGTATGTTTCAATAAGGTCACCGCATCTTTCTGAATTCCATTGAATACAGGTTCAACCTCTATCTATAAGTCCCTCCATACCCAGGATTAGCCTTGTGAGCCTTCTTTGAATCGTCCCAATGCCACTATATCTTGCCCTAGATAATCGGCTCAAAACTGTTTACAATATTCCAAGTGTGGTCTGACTAGTATTGTTCATAATTTTAGTAAGATCTTCTATTTTTACACTTTATTCCCTTCAAAAGAAAGGGCAACAGATCATATTCCTTCCCTAATACTTACTGAACTTGGATACTACCTCTTGTGATTTATACATGAGGACTCCCAAATCCCTCTATGCTGCAGCTTTCTGCAGTCTTTGTCCATTTAAATAATATTTGGCTCCTCTGTTCTGCCATCGTGCATAGCTAGGGAATGGTGAGATTAGGGGAGGCAATGACATAGCTGTAATGTCACTGAGTTGGCAATCCAGAGATATTGGGCTAATGTATTCAAGACATAGGTTTGAATCCCACCATGGCAGAAAATGAAATTTGACTTCATGTTCAAATAAATCATCTGAAGTCTAATGGTGACTATGTAACCATTGTCAGTTGTTGTAAAAATCCATCTGGTTTATTAGTGTCCTTCGTGGAAGGAAATCTGCTGTCTTTGGGTGGTATGGCATACATGTTTGAATTCCTACAGTGTGGAAACAGGCCCTTTAGCCCAACAAGTCCACACTGACCCTCCAAAGAGTAACCCACCCAGACCCATTCACCTACCCTACATTTACCCCTGATGATTACACCTAACCTACACATCCCTGTGGGCAATTTAGCATGGCCAATTCACCTAACCTCCACATTATTGAATTGTGGGAGGAAACCCACACAGACACAGGAAGAACATGCAAACTCCACACAGACAGTCACCCAAGGCTGGAATCGACCCAGATCCCTGGCGCCGTGAGGCAGCAGTGATAACCACTGAGCCACTGTGCCACCTTAGAAGACTCTAGACCCATAGCAATGTGGTTGCGTCTTAACTGCCCTCTGGGTAATAAATTTCTCGTCAATAATGCTCACTTCCTGTGAATAAATGAAAAAGAAAGTTATTGTATTTGTTTCCTCTTCTCCTTTAGCCCCTTGATTATTTAGTCATTTGGGAATGCTATTAGCATCTTCTATTACTATTGGAAAATAATAAATGTAACTCCTTATCCTAATAAGCAAGGGGACATACAGATGAAACCTATTATAGAGCAGATATTAAAAATTATTATTAAAGACATTATAGCAAGGCACTTTGAGAAGTTCAAGGTAATTAGAGAGAGGGAAATCATGTTTAACCAATATATTTGAAGAGTTATTTGAACAGATGATATTTGCTGTGAATAAAGTGAACTGGTGGAAGTACTGTACATAGACTTCCAGAAGGTGTTTGATAAGGTGCCTTATCAAACGTTATTGCACAGAATAAAGGCTCATGACGTAGAGGGTAGTATTTTAGTCTGGAAGGAAAATCAGCTAACAAACACAAAAGTGGCAATAGGCATAAATTGGTCAATTTCTGACTGGCAAATTGTAACAAAGATGTTGGGGTCCCAGGGATCAATGCTGGGACCCCAACATTTTACAATTTACGTAAATGACTTGTATGATGATTAAAAACAAAAGAACGTTTGCTAAATTGCACATAAGGCCAAGTAGGAAAGTAAGTTGAAAAGATGATGTAGGGAGGCTGTAATGGGATACTGGTAGGTTGAATGACTGGCCAAGATCTGGCAAATGTCCAACAATGTGGGAAAACATGAAAAGTTCCATTTTGGCAGGATGAAATTTTAAAAGATCATATTATCTAAATAATGAGAGATTTCTCGAGCTCGAAAATGCAAAGGGATTTGGGTGTTTCTAAGGTATGAATCAAAAAAATCCTCTCTAAATTTAAGATGGCATAGGCAGATTTTCTTATGAGTTGAGGTTGTAAGGGTCAGGCATGTAACTGCTGAAAGTTTTCTCTTGTAGGCAAATCAAGAATTAAAGGTGCGTCTTTGAAAAATAAGAAGTCACCCATTTAAGCAGGAGGTTTTTGTTCTCATATAGTGTCATCAGTCTTTGAAATGTTCTTACTCAGAACGTGTTCCAAGTGTAATCTTTGAATTTCTTTTTGAGTAGAAGTAGGTAGTTTATTGAAATGTTATCATAGATTGATAGGGATGTGAAAAAATCTGATCAGCTAGGAACAGTGGCAAATCAATGTCAAGGGACTGAATGGCCTGCTCCTGTTCTTAATTTGCATGTTCCTCTGTTCATATGTTTGTTCTTGTTGAAAGGTCTTATAGCCCCACACCACCATTAATATTATCTTTTATGGTCAAGGTGTAACATTGGTATAAATCTTTTACAGAATGTTCTAAGTAAAGTTCCCTTTTTTACCTACCTGCAATAGAATGCTCCACCATTGCAAAATATCCTCCTCTTGCATGAATTATTAACATTTTGCTTATTCAGGACTTTTAAATTCAATTTCTAGATCTTTGCAAGCACAAAATAACATTTCCTAGATAGGCTACTGAAATGGAAAATAGGCCCTATGTGCAGTTTTTCTTAAAGGCAGCTTCAAATGTGTCATCAAATGCATTTCCTTTTTTTTTCATACCAGTAATTCTGAGATATCAGTTGGTTGCTGCATAATGGCAGACTTTATAACATTGATCCACACTTTCAGAAAATCCTTCTCTGACATGCAATCTATTATATTTGATATTTAATTCAAACATTTTAAAATCATAAATATTCTGTATGATTTGTTTTAGTCAATCCTCTGAAGTCCTAGTTGTAACAGAATTACTTTAATTTTGTCTTTAATTTTTTTAAATGATAATTTTAGAATAATAAACTCGCGTTGTGAAACCGTTGGACATCAATTTATTTTCCCCAACATAACTTATCAAACCCATTGCTAATTTTGCATGGAAGCCTTTGCTTGTCAGTCACCCACAGCAGAATAGGAAGGTTGATACGTAATCAAGCTTTAGAATACAAGATGCCACAGATATCTCTCTCTCCAACAGAGAGTAACTTAGTTACATATCTTGTGGGGCACTGCTCCATGTCAAGAATCGGACAGCAAGGATGCAAGCCCAGGTCAACCTCAGCCAGAACAAGCCAAACCCATAAGTTTGATGTTATTTTGAATGACACATTGGCCAGCTAAACTAACTTGTCCCTCCATTGTAGTATACAGCTTACCAAAATGATTATTTCCACTGTTAGAATAACTTTAATGTAACTAATTGAGCTAATATTACTGATGAGGAGCCAAATGTTTCTGCTTCTATTTTGAATCATTTTGAATGCCCTTCTTTCCCTTTTCCTATTTATTTTTTTGAAACAGTGAATTCAGAGTAACTATTTTCAATTGTTACAACATTTAGGATGATGGGCTAATGCCCGAGGCGTCGTTTCTCCTGCTCCTCAGATGCCACCTGACTTGCCGTGCTTTTCCAGCACCACATTCTCGACTCTGATCTCCAGCATCTGCAGTCCTCACTTTCTCCCCGGATTAATTATTAAGTGAATTTTCCATTGTAAAACAAAAAGTACTGGTAATGATCATAAAACCAAGAAAGGTAGAATATTGATAACTGGGCTAATAATCTGGAGAGCCACAGGCATGCTCCAGAGACAAAAATACAAATTCCAAATGGTAACTAGAGGAATTTAAGTTCAACTAATCAATAAATCTGGAAGTAAACATTAGCCTCAGTAATGATATTCATGAAATTATCACATGATCGCAAAAACATATCTGGTTCACTAATTTCCTCCAGGAAAGGAAAGCTGCTGTTCTTATTTGCTCTGACATACGTATGACTACAAGTTTACAGAAACATGGTTGTCTCAACTGCCCTATAAAAAGGCTTATTGAACAATTCAGTTGGTTCAACAGCAATGAATATAACAAGGCCAAATAGGCAAACACATTATTGACCTAGTCTTCTTCACTGACATCTGAGGCTTGTGTCAAAATTCGAAGACCTATTCCATTGACTAGTCAAACAATAACCTGATGGAATCATACCTGACAATCAAAATCCAAGACTCTTCAATGACAATTCCTAGGAATGTCCTAGCCCTTCGGCAGCTCAGATCTCTCAAAGGTTACAGTGCAAAAGTACAATGTTGGAGACAATTGTAACGGACATCCTCAAAGTTGACTGCAGAGCTCATGACCTCATACATTATTAAGCCAAAAATGTATAATAAAATTTATAGCTGGTTATTAAACATCACACCCCTTCAGCGGATGTATTAATACTCCCCTATGTTGATTGGAAGGGGCACTGGGCCTAGCAAGGGGTCAGAATGCTCTCTGGGTGAAGGTGTTTCATTGTCCATTACCACTAATGGCTTGGTAGCATTGTTTGAGTCTGTGGTGGAAATAAAAAAAAAATTGATACAGCTGGAGCACTGTGAGCAGTTTTGGATTCCTTATGTCAGCAAAGACATTATTGCCATTGAGGGAGTACAACAAACATTCACCATATTTGTTTAGAGGATGGTAGGGCTGTTCAGATGAAGACAGACTAGGCTAACTGAACCTGTATTTACTAAAGTTTCAAAGAATAAAATGTTATCTAATTGAAACATGCTAAATATTTAAATGGATGGACAGGGTGGATGGGAACATTTTTCCTATGGCTGGGGTGTCTAGAATTAGGGAGCACAACTGAAAACTGTGGAATTTATTCTTTCGGACCAAGATGAGAAGAAGTTATTTTATCCAGAGAGTGGTGCATCTTTGAAATCCTGTAACCAAGAGGGATGTGTAAGTATATTATTCGAAAATATTTAAAGTAGAGGTTCAAAAATCTTTGATTATTATTAACACAGAAAATTATGGGGATAATGTGAATAAAAAGGCAGAGAGGTGTTTGACTGGCCATAATTGAATTAAATGGTGGACCAGGCTCGATGGGCTGAATGGCCTACTCCTGTTCCTATGTCCCTATGTTATTACTTGGCCTCACTTTCACCAAACTGCCTGCCACAGGTTGGTCAGAGCAATTGCTTCACAATGGAGGTGAAGTCCTTCTTTTCACTGAGAACACTTTCCATTGTATTATATGAAATTATCACTGAGTTGAATGGGATAAATTCAGAAGAGATCCAACAGTGGAAAAGTAGGTATCCATGAGAAACTGTGGGCTGTAAGCAGCAGCAAAGTTTAACGACATGGAATCATGAAAGACCAAACTCTGTAAGGTGGTTTACAGCACCCCAGAAGGATCCTCATTTCAAGGTTCTCCATGCCTGAGAAAGGGACACAACATAAGGAAGAGAATAGGAGGGCCCTCTGAAAGCCAGCTCCTGACCTTGATTTCAACTCTTTTCCCTCTGCACTCCCCATGTTGAGACTACCCTTCCACTCACTGGAGCCTGGGATCCACTAATGATCATAGGTCTCGGGTGGATATCCTACCATCAGAACCCACTACTTCAAAAGTACCACTGCCGGTCAATAGATGTGCTGGCATCTGTCTTGTTGGCAGTTTTCAGCAGGAGGGCACTACCAGGGTCTTTGATACAGGTGAGGAGACTCACCATTGGATGTCAAGTGCCTGAGGGTTCAAGATGTGGCAGTGTTCCAGAAAGAGTCAATATTTGGATCTTGGCTGCTCTGCAGGCAGCAGGCAGCAGGCAGCACCCCCATCACAAGTTCCAAAACATTCTAGCTACAGAGTGTAGCATGTCAGGAGCAACACTTCACATGGTTGAAAATGTAATGATGTGGAGGTGCTGATGTTAGACTGGAGTGGACAAGGTTAGAAGTCACATGATACCAGGTTATAGTCGAACAGGTACATTTGAAATCATAAATTTTCAGAGTGCTGCTCCTTCACCAATACTACAATACAATACACACACATGCTAAACAGTGGAAGCATCATGCTACAAAGAGAATTGTGCAATTGATCAGATCACAATTCTGCAGCCTTGCCATAACCCACCAGAAAAAGTAAGGAACAATTAAACAACTATTTGGAAGACAAGGCTTCACAAATATTCCCGTTATTGATAACGGAAGAGCTCAACTTATGCAGAAAAGGAAATCAACAATAAAATTTATAATGATGGAACTGGTCCAAAAACATCTTGTATCCTGTAATGTGGAACCTCAGTTCAGGCCAGTGCTATCATTCCCAAGTTTAACTTGTTTTCTGAGTTTTTCCTTCTCCTGAAGTATTTTTAACCTTCAGCCAGAAGTGCTCGAGGAATGGATCAGCTCATCTGTCCCCTAAAAAACTCCAATATCACAAATGCCAACTTTCAACTAATTCAATTCACTCAACACATTAGCAGGAAATTGATGGAAACATTGGTTACAGCAATAGTCCAGCTGTGTTCCAGGACTAACCCTATCCCTGACCAAATTGTTCCAGCATAGTTGCAACACTGAAATGTGATTGAATACAGTCTGCTTACATGGATGTCCATAGATCCAATATCACTCAAGTAGTTCAATGCAACATGGGAAAAAGTAGTCTGCTTGATTGGAACTTTAATCACTCATTCACTATGCCTACCGCCAACCCACAGTGTATACTACATACCAGGTACACTGCAGTATCTCCTTTGCTGGCAAACCCACAACCTCTCCCACCTGAGAAGACAAGAGTAGTGGATTGTGGAAATGTTATTATGTTGACTTGTAACAATATGGCTGCTATTCCACTGTCACTTGGTCAACATCCTGGAACTCTCTTCTAAACAGCACAGCAAGTCTATGTACACCACAGGACTGTAGTGGTTCAAGAAAGCAGCTTGCTCTTACCTTCTCAAGGGCAATTAGAGATGGGCAGTAAATTCTTATGTTACCAGTGACTTCCATGAATGAATATTTTTTTTAAAAATCTAGGTAGTTTATTTATTATCTATTACAGTTGGACCTCATGTAGATGTCAGTGATGTGAACCAGGTTATTAGAAACAATCACAAAATTTACTGCACTTGACCATGAATTCAGAGTTATACAAATACAGAAGTAAAAACATTCTGCAGCTAAGGAGGTGTTAATGTCTTCTATTCGCAAGAGTTTCAATTTCTTTCAGTCTTTAGTGTTATCAGCTCTGCTGCCTGGAAGGAACCAGTTTGACATTGATATTTATTTAGTCTATCAGATGCCGTGCTCTGTTGAACTACAGTACCTACAATCAATATCATTGTGACCAACGGTCTACTTCAAATATCGTAGAAGACTGCAAAAGAGCACATTATATTTTGAAAGATAGAGAAGAAAATAAAACTGAGTAAAGCTTGATGTTCACAGACCAGAACAGATATTAGATTTCCAAAATAATTTTACAAAGAATTAAATAACCTCAGTGAAATTTAGCCAGAAAACAGCATTAAAGTGCATGAAAAATTAGGAAAAGATGAACAAGAAATTGAACTAAT
Organism: Hemiscyllium ocellatum; assembly: GCF_020745735.1. Classification (NCBI taxonomy): domain Eukaryota; kingdom Metazoa; phylum Chordata; class Chondrichthyes; order Orectolobiformes; family Hemiscylliidae; genus Hemiscyllium; species Hemiscyllium ocellatum. Next base: position 53,218,727 of record NC_083402.1, read on the forward strand.
GAAAAAACATCCTCAGCAGATGTCAAGTATTTATGATGATTTGCCAGTCAAGTGATTGAAGTGAACTAGGTTTATTGTTACATATACTCACATGAGTTCAGTGAAAAGTTTACAAAGTCACCATTTCTGGCACCATCTTAAATGCAAGGTACCCAGATATGGGATCCAAGGCATAAATTCGAAACATAAAGAAATAAAAAGAGGTTCAAATTACAATCCTCTAAGCAGACCACTCTGGGCCTCACTTCCAGTCTGCACCTCGGGCAGTATGATAGTTCTCGCTGCTGCTGAATCGGACTGCTTGTATTCACCGTCGCTGCAGTCTTGGCAATGCTGCTGATGCCAGGGGAACCTCACTGTCAGCCACATTGGGCTCGCTTGCCTCTTAATGACTTGACAACACAGCGCTGGGCTCGCTCTCCTCTGCACTGCACAGCGTCCGTCTCCACAGACGATAGGTAGAGTACAGTAAGAATTTTAAAAAGCCACTGGTCTGGAGAAAAGAAGCCAACATTTATGTCTCAATTAATGCTATTAAAAATAACAGATGATTTACTGTTTGTAATCCCATAAGGCTATAAACTATCTGAGCCAAATTAGGCCATTCAGCCCACTGAGTCTGCTCCACCATTCGATCATGTCCAAAATATTCATCAACACCATTCTTCTGCCTTCTCCATGTAACCCTTGCTCCCCTTACTAATCAAGAACTTACCTAATTCTGTCTTACGGATACTCAATGACTTGTCCTCCACAACCTTCTGCAACAATAAGTCCTACAGATTCACTGCACTCTGTCTGAAGAAATTCTTCCTTATCTCAGTTCTAAAGGGTCATACCTTCACTCCGAGGTTGTGTCCTCAAGTCCCAGTCTCTCCTATGAGTGGAAACATCTTCTCCGTGTCCACTCTATCCAGGCCTCTCAGTATTCTGTAAGGTTCAATGAGATCCTTCCTCATCCTTCTAAACTCCAACGAGTACAGACCCAGAGTCCTCAAGCACTCCTCATATGACAAGCCCTTCAACCCTGAGATCATTCTTATAAACTTTGTCTGGACCTCTTCCAGGGCCAGCATACCCTTCCTGAGATCTGCGACCCAAAACTGCTCACAATATTCCAAATACAGTCTGACTAGAGCCATATACAGCCTCAGCAGTACATCTCTGCCCTTGTCTTCTAGCCCTCTTGAAATGAATGATAACATTGCATCTGCTTTCTTTATTACCAGCTAAACTTGCATGTTAATCTTAAGAGAATCCTGAACTCAGACCTCTAAGTCCCTTTGTGCTTCAGATTCCCATAGCCTTTCCCATTTCAAAAATAGTTTCCGCCTCTATTATTCCTACCAAAGCATATAATCTCATACTTTCCCGCATACACTCTTAACCTCTCCACTTCCTCCACACTACCTGTCCCTCCTAATAACTTTGTGTAATCTGCAAACTTAGCAACAATGTCCTCAGTTTCTTTGTCCAGATTGTTAATGTGAATGTTGCATGGTGTGGTACGGTGGCTCAGTGATGGGCACTGCTGCTTCACAGTGCCAGGGACCTGGGTTCAATTCCAGCCTTGGATTACTGTCTATGTGAAGTTTGCACATTCTTCCCATGTTTGCATGGGTTTCCTCTCATAGTCCAAAGATGTACAGGTTAGGTGAATTGACCACGCTAAATTTTCCATAATGTTCAGGGATGTGTAGACTAGGTCTATTAATTAGGGGTAAATTTCAGACAAAAGGGTGGGGGAATGGGTCTGGGTGGGTTACTCTTCGGAGGGTCACTGTGAATTTGTTAGTTCAATGGGTCTGTTTCCACACTGTGGGGATTCTATGTTCTAATAGTCGTGGTCCTAACACTGACCCTTATAGAACTCCACTAGTCATTGGCTGCCATTCTGAAAAAGACCCTTTTATTCCTAAACTCTGCCTTCTGCCAGTCAGCCAATCCTCTCTCCATTCTGGTACTTTGTGCCTAACGCCATGGGCTCTTGTCTTATTTTGCAGCCTCCTGTGCAGCACTTTGTCAAAGGTCTACTGCAAATTCAAACAGATAGCATCCAGTGTCCTCTGCTTTGTCCAGCTTGCTTGTTATCTCCTCAAAGAATTCTAACAAAGTTGTCAGGGATCACCTCCCCTTGATGAAGCCATGCTGACTATTTTACCATGCACTTCCAAGTTAACCTGCAATCTCAGCCTTAATAACATGCTCTAAAATCTTAACAACTGAGATCAGGCTAACCGGCCTCTAATTCTAATGAGGATGCAAAATACTAACTCTGCTTCCTTCCCACAAATGCTGCCAGTCCTGCTGAGTTTTGCTAGCAATTTCTATTTATGTTTCAGATCTCCAGCATCCACAGCTCTTTGTTTTGTTAAACGAACAAGTATGTTGGTTCTTCCAAAATTATGATGTATGTTATGCTAGGAATCTTTGCATGTTGGAGGACATTTTGTACCAGAGGTACATAAAATTTTGGATCCAAGTGTAGTGGGTCCAAGAGGAGTATTTGTTCATAAATCCTTTGATGTGAAAATGTCAATAGGCCAAGTTTCCTTTCTCTGACTTTATTTACATTCTTTTATGAGGTGCTGCTGCTGAGTCTTTTGTGGCACAGAGGGAAGCCATTTTGGCAATTGAGTCAATGTTGGCTTCTGTGGAACATTCCTGTCAGTCTCAACCCCTCACTTGACTTCTGTAATACTACAAGTTAATTATTATCCATTACCCAGGCCATTTCCTTTCATTGTCTCTAGTCTACCACTCAAGGTCAATGCTACTTGCTGCATAAAACTTTCTTCTATGTGTTCCCACTACCTGCCTTGCCTTTAATCTATGTACCCTGGTCTATGTACATAAACTAATGGGAACTTTTCTTTGATTTTCTTACTAAACCTGCCATAATTTTGTACATCATAATGTTTCCTCGGTCTCCTTTTATTCAAGGATAATAACTCCAGCTTTTGCAATCTGACTTATAAATAAAACACTCATCTCTGGAGCCATTCTGGTAAATATGCTTTGTATCTTCTCAAGGACATGACTATCATTCTTACTGTGTTGTGACCAGAGATGGACACAATATCCTATTCAGACTTTGCAGAATCTTATAAGTATTCAGCATAACGTCCCTGCATTTATACTTATTGCATCTACTTATGCTTACCAGCTCTCTCAATATATCCTGTCTATTTGATTAAGCAAGTTTATGCAACAAGAATTCTGTCAATTTAATTGCACTGAATCTCTATTCCGCATTCAACTTTTTTTCTAAATGTCATCTCCAGTTCATCCTATTAAACCTTTGATAAACACCATCTCTCTTTCCAGTTGTAAAGTAAAATACATATTCTAAACATTAGACATTGAAAAAATGCTTATTATCTTCCATTTTCTGAACTGCAAGAAGTCTGGACAGCTTTTCAAAAGAGAGAAATAGCCATATGCATGCATTAATGATATGTATAACTTTTATAAACTTAGTCAACTACAAACCAGGTTAATGTGCATTGGACAAAATGGAAAAAAAATGCTGGTTGTAGAGTTCATTGAGCCTCTGTGCTCAGACATTTCTTGTATAATTTTGCATATTAATTTTGGCTTCAGTTTTAGTCTCAGAGCAAAGGGCCACCAAGTGAAGACTGAGATGAGGAGGCATCTCTTCTCTCAGGGGTTGTGAATCTTTGGAAATTCCTGACACAGAGGGTTGTGGGACAGAGTGCTTGTGTACTTTTAAGGTTGGGATAAACAGATTATTGATTATTAGGGGATAATAAGGAAAGGGCAGGAAGATGAAGGAATATCGGATCAGCCATGATCCGATTGAAAAGCAGAGCAAGGTTGAGGGGTTGAATGGCCTACCTCTGTTCCTTATGATTCTATGTTTTTTCTTAACTGAGAAAAGTTTCTTCTTACAGAATTCCATACTTTTAGTTTATATTTCTCTTCCATCCGATGAGAGGAGTCAAATGTTCCTCATCTACCTTACTTCTCATTTAAATATAACAGGATTTAAGAAAAATATACTTGTCAATTAAGTGCATACTTCACTATTATGCTGTGATTATAAAAGACAGAATCAGGTAGGCTTCCTTGAGTCATTAAAAGAGGAAAATATATTTTGTACACTTAATTCAGTTTAAATGGAACATTGTTTTCAGAAAATTTACGCACACTTTAGGAATGGGACTTTATTTCTTTTTAAATATTTAGTTAGGTTTGTCCAGCCAGTAAATGCAAAATCATTTGTTGTAAAGCCTAGGCTGGGTTTTCTTTTTTCACATTCCTTTTCCCTCTTACTTGTCCTTATTTGCTATGTGATCTTTTATACACTATTATTTGTTTTTCACAATAATGACTACAGTGGAGACTCCTGAATCCGAACGCCCTATTGTTCGAACAAATTGGAATCCAGACAATTATTTCAAGAAAATTTTGCTCTAAAATCCAAACACATTTTCAGAATCTGAACACCACGTACAGTTCAGGTCGCACATTGTTTGTTCAGTTTGTCCTGGGAAGTAATCGTGAAAGCATCTCTTGTGTGTCCATCAGTAGTTTACCTCATGTTTTCACCTTGATTTGTGCTGTTTGTTTTATTATCACCCTGTGCATTCACCATGGCACCCAAGAAGAGCAGTGAAGCAAATAAGTGCATTCACCGTTAGCACTCCTCACTAAGGTAAATGAAGTAAATTTCATGTTAGTACATTTATTTATTTCTTTTATTATTATTATTTGATATTTAGGTCATTTATTCATTACTTATTTTACCTTAACCATGTGTATTTGCAGTTAAAAGTGTCTTGAATTTTTTTTTTTGGGTCCAAAAACGGATTAATTCACTTTCCATTATTTCTTATGGAGAAAATAGTTTCGGAATCCGAACTTTTCGGAATCCGAACAGCCTCCTGGAACGAATTAAAGTTGGATTCTGAGGCACTACTGCATAAACATAGCAAAGGGACCCTGAAAATCAAGGGTTTTGTAAAACATATTTTAATTTTTTTTGGTGAAAAAATTTCTCTTTTTCCCAATCAGTACAGATTAAGCAAATTTAAAATAGTTGGCCCTTTCTCAAGTTTCCTGAATTTTGTGTGTGTGTATACACACAAAATTCAGGAAACTTGAGAAAGGGCCAACTATTTTAAATATATATATATATATAAAAAAAGACTGTTTTTAGTTCTTATTTTTAAGCAGTCAGTCTTATTGACAGGCATTTCAGGTAGTGTTGTGGACGATGGTCATGAGTTCTGTTTTGTTTTCTATCTCTAATCGGATTATTAGTTATTTGCTGGATCATAGTTAATTGCCAGCATGCACAATTTTCATTTTAAGTTCTTTATGGTTACTGCTCTGAAATGCTCTTGTCTGATGATAGTGCTTGCAGATGTACTGTACAGAAATGGGAATTGATTTATGAAAGTTCCTATTTGCTGCCTCCTTCGTTTTCAATGCTAATATTACTTCATTGGAAATTATATTATACCGAGTATAAAGAAATTTCAAACAAATGTTGAGGGAAGCAAAATAATCTTGTTTTCTCTCAACTTTATGATCCTTCTTCCAATGGTTAGGTGTGCTGAGATACAAATATAATATAAATAACTTTATTTTATTGAAGATCGCAATAATAGAAGCGGAATAGGCCACTGAGTACCTCAAGCTTCTTGCATGATTCAGTTAGAACATAGAACGTTACAAAACAGTACAGGCCCTTCGGCCCTTGATGTAGCACTGACCTGTGAAACCAATCTGAACCCCACCTAACCTACACTATTCCATTTTCGTCCATATGTCTATCCACTGACCATTTAAATGCCTTTGAAGTTGCAGAGTTGACCACTGTTGCAGGCAGTGCATTCCATGCCCCTACTACTCTCTGAATAAAGAAGCTAGTTCTGACATCTGTCCTATATCTATCATACCTCAATTTATAGCTATATCGCCTCGTGCTAGCCATCACCATCTGAGGAAAAATGCTCTCACTGTTCACCTTATCTAACCCTCTGATTATCTGATATGTCTCAAGCAAGTCACCTCTCCACCTGCTTCTCTTCAATGAAAACAGCCAAAAGTCCCTTAGCCTTTCTCGTAAGACCTACCCTCCATACCAGGCAACATCCCAGACAGTCTCCTCTGAACCATTTCCAAAGCTTCCACATCCTTTCTATAATGTAGTGACCAGAACTGTCTGCAATACTGCAAGTGTGGCCACACCAAGGTTTTTTACAGCTGCAGCATGACCACATGGTTCCAAAACTTAATCTCTCTACCAATAAAAGCTAACACACTGTATGCCTTCTAAACAACCCCATCAACCTTGGTGGCAACTTTCAGGGATCTATATACATGGACACTGAGATCCCTCTGATCATTTACACTACCTAGAGTCTTACCATTAGCCAGTACTCTTCATTATTGTGGCTCCTTCCAAAGTGAATCACCTCACACTTTTCCACATTAAACTTCCAATTTGCCACCTCTCAGCCCAACTCGGCAGTTTATCTACAGCTGAAGTAAGGCTCACTGGTGTATAATTACCAGGATTGTCTCTGCTTCCCTTCTTGAATGAGGAGACAGCATTTGCTATCTTCCAGTATTCTGACACTATTCCTGTAAACAATGAAGACATAAAGATCAAAGTGAAAGGCTCAGCAATCTTCTCCCTGGCTTCCAAGAGAATCCTAACATTAATCCCACCCCATCTTATCTATTGTTACACTTCCTAGAATTTCTAACATGTTCTTCTTGTGAACATCAATTCCATATAGTTTAGTAGTCTGTATCTCAGTATTCTCATCGACAACATTGTCTTTTTCTAGTGTGAATACTGATGAAAAATATTCATTTAGTGCTTCCCCTATCTCCTTTGACTCCACGCACAACTTCCCACTACTATCCTTGATTGGCCCTAATCTTTCTCTCATCATTCTTGAGAGATCTATAGAAAGCCTTAGGGCTTTCCTTGATCCTATCCATCAATGACTTTTCATATTCTCTCCTGGTTCTTCTTAACTCTCTCTTTAGGTCTTTCCTGGCTAACTTGTAACTCTCAACTGCCCTAATTCAACCTTCACATCTCATCCTAACATAAGCCTTTTTCTTGCCCCTGACAAGAGATTCCCACACTCGACAACTTCCTCCCTGCCTGACAGGTACATACTTATCAAGGACACGCAATAACCATTCCTTGAATAAGTTCCACATTTCAATTGTGCCCTTCCCCTGCAGTTCCCTTCCCCATCCTCTGCATCCTAAATCTTGCTTAATCACATCGTAATTGCCTTTCAGCCAGCTATAACTCTTGGCCTGCGGTATAAACCCATCCCTTTACATCACTAAAGCAAACCTAACCAATTGGGGTCACGTTCACCAAAGTGCTTACCTCCTTCTAAATCTAACACCTGGCCGGGTTAATTATCCAGTACCAATTCTAATGTGGCCTTGCCCTTTGTTTGCCTGTCTACATACTGTGTCAGGAAACCCTCTTGCACACATTGGACAAAAACTGACCCATCTAAAATGCTTGAACTACAATATTCCCAGTAAATATTTGGAAATGTATAGATCCCAAAACACCTATCCTGTTGCTATTGCTCCTATCCAGAATCAGTTTTACAACCTTTTCCTCTACATCTAGGCGGCACGGTGGCACAGTGGTTAGCACTGCTGCCTCACAGCGCCTGTAGACCTGGGTTCAATTCCCGACTCAGGCGACTGACTGTGTGGAGTTTGCACGTTCTCCCCGTGTCTGCGTGGGTTTCCTCCGGGTGCTCCGGTTTCCTCCCACAGTCCAAAGATGTGCGGGTCAGGTGAATTGGCCATGCTAAATTGTCCGTAGTGTTAGGTAAGGGGTAAATGTAGGGGTATGGGTGGGTTGCGCTTCGGCGGGTCGGTGTGGACTTGTTGGGCCGAAGGGCCTGTTTCCACACTGTAAGTCTAATCTAATCTAATCTCTGGAACTATTCAGAGGCTGATAGAAAAGCCCCAACAAGGTGATCCCCCCTTTCCTGTTTCTCACCTCAGTCCAGACTACCTCAGTAATAAGTCTTCAAACTTCCTTTCTGCAACTGTAATACTGTCCTTGACTACCAATACCATAACTCCCCCTCTTTTACCAACTTCTTTGTTCTTACTAAAAAAATCTAAATCCCAGAAGCTGCAACAGCCATCCCTGTCCCTGCTCTACCCATGTCTCTGAAATGGCCACAACATTGAAATTTCATTTACCAACCCATAATGCAAATTCACCCACCTTATTTCGGATGCTCCTGGCATTGAAGTAGATGCACCTCAGACCAACATCTTGCTTGCTGGTTCCCTCATGCAACCATGAAACCCTATTTCAGATCTCACTACTCTCAACCTCCTGTATACGTGAACTACAATTTGGGTTTCTATTCCCCTGTTGAATTAGTTTAAACTCACTCAAAGAGCATGGTTGATGATGGTTGAATTGAATTGAATTGAATTGCATTGAATTGAATTGAATTTATTGTCATGTGTACCAAGGCACAGTGAAAAGCTTTGTCTTGTGAGCAATACAGGCAGTTAAGTAGCGTAAATAGTAAATAGTAGGCAAACAGTGGCAAACAAACACACAAGTACAGACGAATGCTAAGAGTTTGTGAGTCCATTCAGTATTCTAAAAACAATCGGGTAGAAACTGTTTTGAAACCAGCTGGTGCGTGTGTTCAGGCTTCTGTACCTTCTCCCTGATGGTGGAGGTTGTAGAAAAACAATGCCAGGGTGGGATGGATCTTTGAGAGTGCTGGTGGCCTTTCCTTGACAGTGGGCCGAGTAGATGGATTCTATAGATGGGAGGTTGACCTTTGTGATTGTCCAAGTTGTGTTTGCCACTCTGTAACCATCTCTGATCTTGAATGGTACAGTTGCCATACCAGGTAGTGATACATCCAGACAGAATGCTCTCGATGACACACCTATCAAAGTTGGCAAGGGTGTTCACCATCATGCCAAATTTCCTCAGTTGTCTGTGGAAGAAGAGACGTTGTTGGGCCTTTGTAACCAGTGTGTCCACATAAGGAGTGCAAGAAAGCTTGTTGTGGATGACCACTCCCACGGGCTTGACACTCTTCACTCATTCCACCTCTGTGCTATCAATGTGTAGGAGGGCATGAGTAACAGCCCAATAATGAGCTCCTTGGTTTTACTGGTATTGAGAGCTAGGTTGTTCTCATGCACCATTTTTCAATGTCTTCCATCCGATTTAGCATCCAGAGGATTTATTTGATGAAGAGGATGTGGTGGAGCAGGCAGAACATTCAAGACAGGATGTGCCCCTCTCCAGACTCGCACCCTCGCAAACACACACATCATCTCACCCTCCGATCTGGAACAGTATCCACTTCACTCACTCGGGACACAAAGCACCCCTTCACCTGATTCAGACCCAACCATGTCCCCTTCATTCAACAAGAAGCTGATACGCTTCCTTCCCACACTCCAGGCCCACCCCTCCCTTCTTTGCTTGGGGCATAACCACAACACCCCCACCTGCACTACACCCTTTACCTGATTTGATCCATCACATCGGGACCCAGTTTCAACTTCCCCCCATTCCAAACTAGACCTGCCTTTGCCAACCTCCCAGCATAGGACCCAGCACTTCCCTTCTACTGCCACTGACCTTGACCCCAACTCTTATCCCCTCTAGAGTGAATTTCCTCATCCATCCCAACCTAAACGTCAATTCAATGTAAAGGACCATTTCTGTACGATTTAGTTTTTATGTGTTGCCACTGAAATTTCACACTCCACAGTCAGGATCATGGGCCAGACATTTTTGTAGAGGTGTTGGTCCTGTAGGGGTGGTCATTTCTTTTGAGGAGAGACTGAACATTCAAACAGAAGGTGGCCCATGCCAGCCTCCAGCTAGGCTGCCAGTCTTTAACTAAGCCTTGGAACATGGCATGGGTACTCCAATCTGCCGATATAATCCCAGTGATGTTGGGATGAAGGCTTTAAGTGGTCATTAATTAGTCACCTCAATGCTTCAGTTAGCAAGCAGGTAGGGAGGCTTCCCAAAACTGCCCTACTGCAGGTAAAATTTCAATACAGGAATATATAGGAATTAAATTATTCCTATAAGTGACGCCAGTTCTTCCCTCCTGACAACTTAACTTTGAGCTTCCTTCACAGCCACTTTGCTTTGTACTGACTTACCAGATGGTGCTTGAATTACTTTTCCTGGGCCTTCAGCTTCCTTCATTCTCAAGATTGATCTCCAGCACTCGCTCACAAGCACAATGTGAGCTCTTTCACAGACCCCGGGCTTCACCAAGCTGGCACTGCTTTTGGGTTTCTCTAACAACCAGTCTTCCTCTGCTTCACCCAGTGGTGTACTGTTTGTGGGCTTCTTTCTCAGCTGCAGTGGCTCCTTCTGGACCCCAACTCTATCCAAAGCAAAACCAGTGAATGTTTCAGCTCCTCAGGCCTCTTCCGAAGCTCTGACTGGCTGGGGCCTGCTCCCCCCCTCGCTCAAAGTACCAGAGTGGCCAGCAGCCCGGAAGTAGCAGCCTTTTGCTTTTACTGCCCATGAATCAATAAATAAGCACTAAATGAAAATTCAACAGTATTCACTCTAGAAAACGACAATGTTGTCGAGGCGAATACTGAGATACAGTCTACTAGACTAAGTGGGATGATGGTTCACAAGGAAGAGGTATTAGAAATCCTGCAGAGTGTGAAAATAGATAAGTCCCCTGGGCCGGATGGGATTTATCCTAGGATCCTCTGGGAAACCAGGGAGGAGATTGTCGAGCCTTTGGAATTGATCTTTAAATTGCCATTGTCTACAGGAATAGTGCCAGAAGACTGGAGGATAGCAAATGTGGTTCCCTGTTCAAGAAGGGGAGTAGAGACAACCCTGGTAATTATAGGCCAGTGAGTCTTACTTCAGTTGTCAGTAAAGTGTTGGAAATAGTTATGAGAGATAGGATTTATAATCATCTCGAAAATAATAATTTGATTAGGGATAGTCAGCACGGTTTTGTGAAGGGTAGGTCATGCCTCACAAACCTTATTGAGTTCTTTGAGAAGGTGACCAAACAGGTAGATGAGAGTAAACCGGTTGATGTGGTGCATATGGATTTCAGCAAGGCATTTGATAAGGTTCCCCACAGTAGGCTATTGTACAAAATGCGGAGAAATGGGATTGTGGGAGATATAGCAGTTTGGATCAGTAATTGGCTTGCTGAAAGAAGACAGAGGGTGGTGGTTGATGGGAAATGTTCATCCTGGAGTCCAGTTACTAGTGGTGTACTGCAAGGTTCAGTATTAGGGCCACTGCTGTTTGTCATTTTTATAAACGACCTGGATGAGGGCATGGAATGGTGGGTTAGTAAATTTGCAGGCAACACTAAGGTCAGTAGAGTTGTGGATAGTAATGAAGGAAGTTGTAGGTTACAGAGATATATAGATATGCTGCAGAGCTGGGCTGAGAGGTGACAAATGTAGTTTAATGCAGACAAGTGTGAGGTGATTCACTTTGGTCAGAATAACCAGAATGCAAAGTACTGGGCTATTGGTAAGATTCTTGGTAGTGTAGATGAGCAGACAGATCTCGGTGTCCATGTACACAGATCCTTGAAAGTTGCCACCCAGGTTGACAGGGTTGTTAATAAGGAGAAAATGAGGATTGCAGATGCTGCAGATCAGAGCTGAAAATGTGCTGCTGGGAAAGCGCAGCAGGTCAGGCAGCATCCAAGGAGCAGGAGAGTCGACGTTTCAGGCATGAGCCCTTCTTCAGGAATGAGGAAAGTTGTCCAGCAGGCTAAGATAAAAGGTAGGGAGGAGGGACTTGGGGGAGGGGTGTTGGAAATGCGATAGGTGGAAGGAGGTTAAGGTGAGGGTGATAGGCCAGAGTGGGGGTGGGGGCGGAGAGGTCAGGAAGAAGATTCAGGTTAGGAAGGCGGTGCTGAGTTCGAGGAATTTGACTGAGACAAGGTGGGAGGAGGGGAAATGAGAAAACTGGAGAAATCTGAGTTCATCCCTTGTGGTTGGAGGGTTCCTAGGCAGAAGATGAGGCGCTCTTCCTCCAGCCGTCATGTTGCTCTGTTTGAGAACCTGGCTGAAGAGCTTCTGGGCAGAGAAGATGACCTGGGGTGTGCAGTGAGAGAGGCACTCACTGAAATCCTTGTAGAGGGAGGAAGAGAGCTTTTTTAAGGAAGGCATCCTTGCAAGAGGATTCGCAGTAGGTTAAAATCTTTGAGGAGAAAGTGAGGACTGCAGATGCTGGAGATCAGAGCTGAAAATGTGTTGCTGGAAAAGCATTGCAAATGCTGGAGATCAGAGCTGCATCTGCTCCCAGGAGGACCAGTTCCAATACCGTACAACCCAGATGGCCTCCTTCTTCAAAGACCGCAATTTCCCTCCAGACGTGATCGACGATGCCCTCCACCGCATCTCCTCCACTTCCCGCTCTTCCGCCCTTGAGCCCCGCCCTTCCAATCGCCACCAGGACAGATTCCCATTGGTCCTCACCTACCACCCCACCAACCTCCATATACATCGTATCATCTGTTGTCATTTCCGCCACCTCCAAACGGACCCCGCCACCAGAGATATATTTCCCTCCCCTCCCCTATCAGCGTTCTGAAGAGACCACTCCCTCTGTGACTCCCTCGTCAGGTCCACACCCCCCACCAACCCAACCTCCACTCCCGGCACCTTCCCCTGCAACCGCAAGAAATGCAAAACTTGCGCTCACACCTCCCCCTCTCACTTCCCTCCAAGGCCCCAAGGGATCTTTCCATATCTGCCACAAATTCACCTGCACCTCCACACACATCATTTACTGCATCCGCTGCACCCGATGTGGCCTCCTCTATATTGGGGAGACAGGCCTCCTACTTGCGGAACGTTCCAGATAACACCTCTAGGACAGCCGGACCAACCAACCCAACCACTCCGTGGCTGAATACTTCAACTCCCCCTCACCCTCCCACGCCACCAAGGACATGCAGGTCCTTGGACTCCTCCATCGCCAGACCATAACAACATGACGGCTGGAGGAAGAGTGTCTCATCTTCTGCCTAGGAATCCTCCAACCACAAGGGATGAACTCAGATTTCTCCAATTTCCTCATTTCCCCTCCCCCCACCTTGTCTCAGTCAAATCCCTTGAACTCAGCACCGCCTTCCTAACCTGCAATCTTCTTCCTGACCTCTCCGCCCCCACCCCCACTCCAGCCTATCACCCTCACCTTGACCTCCTTCCGCCTATCGCATTTCCAGCACCCCTCCCCCAAGTCCCTCCTCCCTACCTTTTATCTTAGCCTGCTGGACACACTTTCCTCATTCCTGAAGAAGGGCTCATGCCTGAATCGTCGATTCTCCTGCTCCTTGAATGCTGCCTGACCTGCTGCGCTTTTCCAGCAAAACATTTACAGGGTTGTTAATAAGGCTGTACAAATCTCTGGTGCGGCTGCACTTGTAGTATTGAGTACAGTTCTGGTCACCACATTATCAGAAGGATGTGGAAGCTTTGGAAAGGGTGCAGAGGAGATTTACTAGGATGTTGCCTGATATGGAGGGAAGGTCTTACGAGGAAAGGCTGAGGGACTTGAGGCTGTTTTCGTTAGAGAGAAGAAGGTTTAGAGGTGACTTAATAGAGACATATAAGATAATCAGAGGGTTAGATAGTGTGGACAGGGAGAGCCTTTTTCCAAGTATGGTGACAGCGAGCACGAGGGGCATAGCTTTAAATTGAGGGGTGATAGATATAGGACAGATGTCAGAGGTAGTTTCTTTACCCAGAGAGTAGCAAGGGTATAGAATGCTTTGCCAGCAACAGTAGTGGATCCGCCAACTTTAAGTGCATTTAAGTCGTCATTGGACAAGCATATGGGAGTGCGTGGAATAGTGTAAGTTAAATGGGTTCAGATTGGTATGACAGGTCGGCACAACATCGAGGGCTGAAGGGCCTGTACTGCGCTGTAATGTTCTATGTTCTATGTTCTAAATATGGCATTCCTGTAATCCTGACAGGTGAGTCACTTGGGTTCAGTGTGCTACTCTAGATATAACAGGAAAGAGTGTCAGTACTAGATAATGTACTGAGTTTACAAATGATAATAATGTTACAACTCATTGGGGTAATGTACTGGAAATCAAGATTTACTATTCCCATAGCGATCATAAATGTGAAAATATTCAATCAAATGATTCAAATTCCCTAATTTACCTCATTTCATTGACAAACCCAGGTAAAAAAGGAAGCACTCAGCAGGTTTCTGTACTTAACAAGGAAAAAGCTATTCATTGCAAACAAATTGTTCTTAACCATTAGTAGAAAAGAAACATGAATTATTAATTTATAACTCTCTATAACTTAAATGATCACTTTTATAAAGAAAACCCATACTCTTACAGACAAATACACAAAGAGACAAGATAATATTACAGGTAGGGAGGGAAAAATAAAAACAAAATGTCAGTGAAGCACAGCCTGGCATTAGTCTAAATTACAGGTATCAGTGGGATGCTTTCCTTCAGTTCTCCTCCAGTTCTTTTTGACTCTTTGAGAAGTACACAAAGTCATGGACATCCCAGTTCTGAAACTCTCATTCAGTTGTTGATGATTTGCTCTTTCATTGTCTCCGAAGGTGGTATTCCCCTTTGTCCTTTTAAGAAAGGAATTTGCAGAGAGAAGCTAACTGCTTGGCATCTTCTTTCACTTTTCCACCCAGAAAAGACAGCAGGAGAAATGTTGGTCCCTTCACAGGCTGATGTTTTTCCATATTGTCCAAAGTCATAGCCATTCATCTAGGAAGTTGTTATAGCTGTCATGAACACTTAACTGTAGGGAGACGAGAAGCTTAGCATCCATCCACATTGCTTGAATGTGGCATTATTGTCGATAAAACATTGTAGATGAAACACCATTATGTCCTGGTCATACATTTTTAAAAACTATACCATCTGTTTAGTCTCTCAGTTCAATACAGTCTCTTTTGTTTTTGTTTTTAAAATCTGCAGTATAAATGAAAAACAAAAGTTGCTTTTTACTCTTGGGCAGTTTACTTAAAAATTCCATAAACAACTATCGCATTACCTGGTCTCTGTTAGTATCCACATTTTTCATCACTATTATTCTACTTTCTGAGATTTGTACCTGCTGGAGACAATGCTGATTAGAAATGCAAAACAGAATTTCAGTGATTGTTTTCAACTGAGTGTTGTCTCAGTTGAACGCCTTGGACAGGTTCTGACCCTGGACCAACTTTACGCAAAATAGCACCAATAAGTTAACATTTTTTCATCATATTTAATAAAACTAAAATAATAAAATCTTAGACTGATTTTACTGGCTGTTGCATTATGACATGTAGCACATACATCATTCATTTTGGCATACAATGGATGTAGTTTAGCAATGGCACAATTTGCACCCAAACTATGTTGGTGTCAGGCCCATTGCTAAATTCATGAAGACCAATTTCCAAGTAGCTGACTAAATTTTTGAAAGTAATTAAAAATTTCTATATGGATCCAGAAGGAAGCAGATATACATTTCAATTTTGTTAAAAGCTATATGGGAAAAATTGGCCTGTGCAATATGGCATCAGTTGGCATCAGTTCTTTCAGAGATCTTTAATTTGTTCAAATAAAATTAACATTTTCATAGCGATGTATGTCTTGTGCATTCAAGTAAGAGATAGTGAGGACTGCAGGTGCTGCAGAAGTCAGAGTCAATAAAGTATCGTGCAGGAAAAGAGCACAGCAGGTCAGCAGCATCCGCGGAGCAAGACAGTCAACATTTCGGGCATATCCAACAAAGGGTTATGCCCAAAACGTCGATCCTCTTGCTCCTCAGATACTGCCTGACCTGCTGTGCTTTTTCCAGCACTACACTTCATCGACTTGTGCACTCAAGTCCAAAGTGAAATGGTGAAGGTTTTTTTATACTCATTATTATTCATTTATTTGCATGTTTCTGACAAAGGCAATAATGAAAGTCACAGAAAAAAGTTCTCAAACCAGTTTTGAAAAATAAACTCACTCATCCAACATTTCAAAGGATTATAACTTCAAATATAAAAAGTTAAGATTTTATACAGAAAAATAAACTTCTGACCTGCAATACTTTTAACCACAGAGCATCTTTGTGATAATCAATCATCCTCTTTGTCTCATGGTTTCTGTGTGCCCAATGTGTTTGTAGGTCAGTTAGGATGAGATTTACGATCAGGTGTGATAGACAGCATTATTGTGTTTGATGTTGAATCAATAGTCTCAAGAAATCAACATAAGGTTGGGGAACAGAGCTTTCAATTGGGTCATAGCAAACTGCAATTCCCTCAGAGCTTCTCACATACACTAGTCTGCTGATGAGTAAATGTACTCTTTTGTCCTTCATGTCTTTTAAACAATTTTTCTATTTTTTTAATACCAAATGTTCAAAATTAAACAAGTATGTTGTGGGCTGTAACATGTACCACATACCATGAACATCCAAGCAGTGTTCCATTAAATATACTTACATTCAGTATTTGTAATGATATTAGTTTAAGGATATGATTTGGAGATGACGGTGTTGGACTGGGGTCTACAAAGTTAAAAATCACACAACACCATGTTGTAGTCCAACAGGTTTAATTGGAAGCACACTAGCTTTTGGAGCACCGCTTCTTTATCAAGTTTAAGGATATGGTGACAATAGGACCTTAAATGTAGAAGCAAATGTAGATCATTCAGTCCATCGAGTCTACTCTGACATTCAATGAGGCCATCGCTGAATTAATAATCCTCAATTCCACTTTTGTGTCTTATCCCCTTAATCTTGGATTCCCTCACTGATTAAAAATTTATCTGTGTCAACCTTGAATATACTCAATGACTAGCTTTGTCAGTACTCTGGGTAAAGAATTCCATGGATTGACAACTCTGAAAGAAAACATTCCTCCTCATTTTGGTCTTAAACAGGCAACTCTTATTCTTAGATTATGTTCTCTCTCAAGAGGAAATGACTTCGCCACAACTATACTAAGAATCTTATATGCTTCAGTAAGGTCTCCACATACTTTTCTAAACTCCAATGAGTAGAATCCCACTCATAAGAAAGTCCCTCCAACCCGCATCCAAATTTAGATGAACCTTCTGTGGACTGCATTCAATGCCAGTATATCTTTTTACATGGCATCCTTATTACTTGCCTTCTTAACTACTTTTATTGTATCAGAAAGTTGGTTGATAGTGCACTTGCTTTCCTCATCCAATTCACTAATATACAGTAACGAGTTGTTTCCCCAGCACTAATCCCTGTGGCATCCCAGGTGAGCTGCAGGAAATGATATTAAGAAGAATTTCAGTTCTATGATATTCCAGAAAATGCAAATAACATCACAACTAGTCAACGAAATAATCAAATGGTCATGAGCAACTTATATGCCTAAGTTCAGGCATGTTATTATAAATATAGCAAAGATTTTCTCATCCATGTAAGTATCCAGTTTGAAAAAATGCAACTGAGATCACCAAACTATGTGCTACTTATTAGCATTATCCACTTGTTGATATGGCTGGCACATTGTAAATAATTGTGGGTTTGAACTTCACGCAAGAACTTAAGTTGACTCATCAAAGTATTAAACATTGTTGGAGATGGTGGGTTTTTTTTGAATGAGATGCTAAACTAACATCATTTCTGTTTGTTGTATTAAACATAAAAGACACTGCAACACAGTTGGTGTGTACAATAGATTAGTGTGGTATGCCACTACATGAACAAAGAGAGTTAACATGATTTCCATTGTGTGTGCTAATTTACCTCTCATATTCAGCCTACACTGCTGGAAAACGGCAATGTGTAAAGAAATGTGTAAGTCATTCCCTGTCAGTACACAGCCTCTCAGGTTCTCAGTTTTGCTTCCTTGTAGTGACATATGAAAGCTAAGACCCTTTAAAAAGGAACTTGGAGGGGTTTAATTCCAACCTGTCCGCCCCCCACCCCGCCACCACCACCACCACCACCCCCAGACATGCAAAATATAAGTTCCAAATGTGAGCTGATGTCTAAAATACTGTAACTCCTGCAGATAAGCTGGTGCCCAGTGTAATGCTCTAGACTTGACCAGAGGGTACTTGCTAAATCCTGCACTTGGAGAGAACATTCCAGTTTCACTGAAGAACATTAACACAAAATAAGAGACAGCAACTATAAGGTGACAAATTTTACTCGTCATTGTACACAACATATGCTAGCACCTATCTCTGATAATGAGAGGGATCACGTCAGTCAGCCCCTGACCAGTAAGATGCTGATCTGCAACAGTCTATCTGCATCAAAAGATGCTTGGAGCTTAGAGTCTCTGGTAAATAAGTGGATTAAATCTGTAACACCAACAAACAACCGAAACATGGAAATGAAAGAAGCCAATCATAAACAGCATGGAATTTGAAAGGCTCGGCAGTGACATTAGACCGAGCTCATTGAAACTGGATTACTGACAGAAAATGGTGCATAATCCTTGATGGCAGCGGAATTCACAGGCAAGGGGCAAGCAAAATATGGGCTTCACTGTAATGAATTTACTAATCTCGCTGATGGAATCCCTGTTCAGAGAGTGTCCTTCCATCTGCCTTGTTATATATAACAATTACCACTTTAAAGAGTTAACTTAACACCATAAGAGAAATCCTCTATCATGATAAAGAACACTTTTCTGGGGAGGAGCTAACCAATTTTTTTTTAATTCTTAAGCTTTATATAGTTAGGCAGTCATAAGGTGCTTACTCTTCAGTGTATCCTAAGGTCGCACAAGAAAATATCATGTCAGTCAGACGTAAGGTAATTAATTGTGAAGTACTGCGAATAAACTGACTCTGTTCGACTAGACTGATCCTCTATTCTGCTGAAGTCTTTGTGTGGGCACCTCTTCCTATTTGTTGTCAGTAACTTCACAAATAGAAGCAATGATGACAGTGAATCTACCTAAGACATATCAGATGGTATCAGTGGATACAAGCACAACATATAATATGGTAACAGCAGGTGACTACCACTGGCTTATACAATATACCAGCAATGGTGCTCTTCTGAAGAAATTTTCTGCTTTATAAGAGCCATACACATCCAAGGAGAAGAAAGAAGGAAAACAAGCATTTCAAACTGTGTATCTTTAAATAGTCAGCTTCTTAAAAACAAATAGAGCCAGTCAGCTTCTGTGAATTCGGCAGCCGGTACTCAAAAAGGTTGGCGTAACAATAGCAGTATGCAATCTGGCCATAAAAGGTCAAAACAGTTAGAAATAGTGAAAAACAAAACTGAAAAAGGTAATGAAGGCTGTAGGGAGCCTTGCGAAAGATACATGGAGAAAGTTTTGAATGATACAGTGATCAATATTGGACCATTAAGAGGAAGTGTGAAAATTCTTACATTAAAGGAAAATTTCAAGGCTGGGAAACCACAAGAAGAATTATAATTTGTAGTTAATGGACAATGATATGTTTCTTGAAAATTGTTGGCAAAGGCATTTATAGAATATTTCTGAAAAAGAACATTCATTAAGAAAATCATTAAGTTGGCAATGCAACGCCTACAATTAGTGTAAAACATTTAAAGGTAGAAGTTTAACAAAAATCACCATTTTGAAGTAAAAACAAAATTTTGTTTGCAAAAAAATTGGATTCTAAGCATGAAATCAGTGCAACGTCATTTCACAGTTTAAATAAGAATAAATCTGATGTACAAGAAGTAAAAATGATTTAGGTCTTCCACAACATTGTGAAGTACATCGCAAAGAATGCTATGGAGAGAACTGGAGGCCTGAAACAGAGCGGAGATAGTTGTTGGACTGGGGTCAGACGCAGGTATTCAGACCACTTATAGAAGCCCTTGCACTGAGCTACTGCAATGTAATGTTTATTTGTAAGTTGTTTATCTGACTGTAATGGCAATTATTTCAACTATATTTTGTTTCTAACTTATACTATGATTCATTACAACTACTTTTCTTTTTTATTCCTCCTTTTTGTATCTGAGACTTGTACCTGTGCCATGAGAGGTGACATTGTAAACCTTTCACTGTACTTCCTGATTTCTGCACTTGAGTACATGTGAAAATAAAGGATATTATATTCTATTCTATTCTAAGAAGGGAAAGAAAGTGCAAGTTCACGGCTTTCCTTTCAATTTGGAAAAATTACTGAATTTCTCCATTTAATACTATTTAAGATCACAGGCACTTTAGATAGGAAACTAAACTGGATAGTATGGAAGAAACAATTCATGCGACACAAAATTACTTCAGGACTACTTAACAAATTCAAAAATAACATGTGAATGTGTTTATTTATTCTGTAGATCCAGTAACAGGTTATGTTTTAAGCAACAGAACTTAAGGGAAGAGTTGGGTATCTGCAAATATTGTAAGAACAACTGACAGTTAGCTACTTTACATTAAGAAGCAAACATATAATAAAAATAATGAGAATTAATAGAAGAATATAACTTCTGAAAGAATCTGTTGGTAATATTATTAATAATCTGTATACATGGACAGAATTTTGTGATTATGCTGATTTTCAAGATAATTCAAGATAGAACTGTTATCAAAATTTCTAATACATTTCTTTAAGAGATGGAATCAGAGAGAATCTTACACTGGAAAGAGCTATCCAGGTAACAGTAACAGTTAAAATCTGACAACAGTGCAAGACGTTATTTGGAAGAGAAGGGCAATATTTTATAAGATTATCAGACATCATTAACTACTAAAGTACAAAAAGCATTATATGGTCAACAAGCATAAAATTCATCAAATTCTTTGGTGCTAGATCTTGCTGGATGAGATGTGGAGTTAAAAGGCATAAACAGAAACAATGGATAGAAAACCAAATGTTGCTCGAAAAGCTCAACAGGTCTGGTAGCATCTGTGAAGAGAAATCAGAGTTAATGTTTTGGGTCCAGTGACCCGAAACATTAACTTTGATGTCTCTTCACAGATACTGCTGGACCTGCTGAGCCTTTCCAGCAATCCTCAATTCGTTTTTTTCATTCCGAATTACAGCATCCTCAATTCGTTTGGTTTTTAACACAAACTGTATCTAGCTTTATCATTTCAATGAAAATTTTGTGAGAAAGTGGGACATTTCCAGAGAATATGCAAGAGTTAAAACACCTTTCAAATTACAGAACTAGTTATACAAATAGAAGGCAATACCTTACAGTAAACATCATTGGAGAAACAAAAACAGAAGTTGCTGGAAAAAGTCAGTAGGTCTGGCAGCAACTGTGGAGAGAAATTAGAGTTACATGAAGAAATCTCAGACTACCAAGCTTGAACTCTATAAGAACACATATCCTTATATAATGAAGTAGGACTTTAGGAAGATGTATCTCACCCATTCCGAGAAGTAATTGGTAACTTACCTGATTGAGATGTGACACAGATTATACAAGATACTGATCAACACATCCAAGTCATTTCAAACCTGACACTCCGGTGACTACTATTGTATTACCTGAAATGTAAACAGAATGGAAGTACAGCTTTCTGACAGAGAACTGAATGGTAGACAGAAGGCATTCAAAATCTAAGGAATACTGAGAGTACTCTTAAATTACAGAGAACAACACTCTGAGGACCAGGTGTAAGTAATTTGTAAACCAACACTTTTCACTTCTGATTAGAAAACAAGCTTTCCTCTTCAAATGCTAAAGACTGTTGAAGAATCTCAACCAGCTCAGAAAATAACAATCCTGCCATATATGCGATGTTCAATAGCATTTCTATCATTAATTCCCTCACAATCAATATCCTAAAGATTACTGTCAACCAGAAACTAAACTTAAGTAGTCAACTACGTACTGCAGTGTCAACAGCATGTCAGAGACTAGGGCTTCTGTGGTAATTAACTCAATTCTTGACTCCCTATATTTGTCCATCACTCAAAAATGAACATCAGGAGTGTGCTCAAATACTTCCCACTTGCCTTCTAACAACACCCAAGAAGTTTGACATCATCCAGGGCAAAGCACATCGCTTGCTTGGCACTACATTCATTACCCTCAGCATTTG
The DNA here is from genome assembly GCF_020745735.1 of Hemiscyllium ocellatum. Lineage (NCBI taxonomy): Eukaryota > Metazoa > Chordata > Chondrichthyes > Orectolobiformes > Hemiscylliidae > Hemiscyllium > Hemiscyllium ocellatum. Next base: position 53,240,772 of record NC_083402.1, read on the forward strand.
CCCCCTCCATCACTAATGCACAGTAATGTCTGTGTGTACCATCTATATTTGGAGTCCAGTAACTCACCAAGGCTCCTCTGACTGCACCTTCTAAATCACTGTTACTTAGAAAGACAAGGGCAGCAGCTGCATGGGACACTACCAGTTGTAAGTTCCTCTCCAAGTTACTTACCATCCTGACTTAGAACAATATTATGGAGATGCCAGTGTTGGACTAGGGTGGACAAAATCACAAGTCACATGAGGCCAGGTTGTGGTCCAACAGATTTATTTAAAATCATAAGCTTTTGCAGCACTGTTCCTTTGCCAGGTGACATCTCCACCGCTTCACCTGATGAAAGAACAGCGCTTAGTAGGCTTGTGATTTTGAAATAAACTTGTTGGACTATAAGCTGGTGTCATGTGACTTCTGGCTTAGAACAACATTAAGATTATTTCACTATCACTGTAGCAAATTCTTGGAACTCTCAGCTTAAAAGCACTGAGGATATCCCTGTGCCTGAAGGGCTACAGTGGTTTAAGAAGACAGCTCAGAATTACTTGCTCAAATGCTGTTAAAAATGGAGAGTAAATCCTCATCTAGTCAGCAATTCCCTTAGCCTACAAAGGAGTAAAAGGATGTCAGTCACCTGTCCTGCCTTATTTCCCAAGAGTCAGTTAGGTTTTGCACCTTCTCTAGGAGGTACATCTGCATACTAAATCAAAAAATTTTCTTGTGCACACTTAACAAGTTCCTTTCCATCCAAGCCCTTAAAACTATGGCTGTCCAAGTCTATGTTTGGAAAGTCAAAATCCCTTTCCATAATCACCCTGTTGTTCTTACAGATAACTGAGATCTCCTTACAAACTTGTTTCCCAATTACCTGTTGACTACTGGAGAGCCTATAGTACAATCTCAATAAGGAAATCATCCCTTTCTTATTTCTCAGTTCCACCTGGTACGACATGGAGGCGAACCCCTCTGTTGATTGAATCAAACACCCAGAAAAGCTCACCTTGTCTCATAATCTGTTAACATATGAGTGACAGAGAACTTCCACATTCACTATTAAGTGAATATTGAAAACTTTTCATGAATCTAAGGCCCCCTTTCTCTTAACTGTTTAATATCTACCTTCAACCCTATAAAAATATGCTGTTCCAATAAGACACTTATTAAAATAACATCAACTTAATTTCAAAACTACACAGTCTTGGTCTTCTTTTGTGTTTTTACTCTTCCAGCTGATGATCTCCCTGAGTTGTCTTCATTCTTTTTACTGCGAGTATGTTTCACATGAAACAGTACCTTTGATAGAGAGTGTTTTCTAATTTCTTGGAGAGCAAGATGTTATATTGACAGTTACATCTCTGACTTTATGGCAGTTGCTGCCTAAACAATTTTCAAAATGTCAGCATTCTTATATGCCTGCAACATCAGATCATCTCATTTGTTCGATGTTGACAAAACAATAAATTCAAACATGTTTGTTTTTCAATCATGGGGCATAATTTAAACTTCGAGGAGAAAGTGAGGACTGAGATTCCTGAAGAAGGGCTAATGCCCAAAATGTCGATTCTCCTGCTCTTTGGATGCTGCCTGACCTGCTGCGCTTTTCCAGCAACACATTTTCAGCATAATTTAAACTGTTTGTTAAATTCAAATAGTTGTCAAATCAGCAACTAAAACTCAGGTATCCTTTTAACAGTCAAATGTTACATTTTTTCAATTTTTCATTGCACTCTGAGACTGCCATCTAGTCATATATAAAGGTGCTTATAATCTCTCAGTTCAGATCAACACTATCTCTCTTAAAGGCACAGTACATACCTTTAACTTCATAACACACCCAAATAACTCAGAAATATCTTTCCTAAGTACGGCTGTCACATTATCCCTAATCAAAAATTCCATTCCCCTTCTCTCTTTGCTCTCCTCCCCCTCCCCCCACACCTTTCTATCCTTCCTAAAGCATCTATTCCCTGGAAAATTAAGCTGCTGATCCTGTCCATCCCTGAGCCACATCTCTGTAATTGCAATGATATCTCAGTCCCATGTTCCCAACCATACCCTGTGAGTTCATCTGCTTTACCTGTTAGGCCTCTTACATTGAAATAAGTGCAGTTTAATTTACCAGTCCTACCTTGTTCTCTGCTTTGCTCCTGCCTGCCCTAACCGTTTGACTTGCTCCTTTTTCCAACTGAATCAATCTCAGACTGGTCTCCTTGAGTCCCCACCTTTCCCTCCCAACACTGAAAATACCTCAAAGAAGGAGTTGCTCTTTCAGCCACAACTTTTCCCCATCCCCCATCTTTAAAAGACATTTGGGGCAGATACACAAATAGGAAGTGTTGAGAGGGGTATGGGAAAACACAGGAAAGTAGGACAAATTTAGTTTGGGAAACTTGTAGGAGTTGAACCAAAGGGTCTGTTTCCGTGCTGTATGACTCCATGACTCTGTAATAGCTGCTAATAGGGATTGTTAGTGTCTGATAATAGGTTAAGTTTGGTAGCAACCCATTCGATGGCAAAGCCTAGTGCGTGCAGGTGCGGGAAAAACATGGGGGAAGGTGCTCAAGCCCAAAAATTGTTGAACTTGATATCGAGTCTAGATGGCTATAGAATTCCCAAGAGAAAATTGAGATGCTGTTCTTCCAGCTTGCTCTGAGCTTCACTGGAACACTGCAGAAGCCTGCAACAGAGATATTGAGCAGGAAACAGGGTGGCATGTTGAAGTAGCAGGCAACAGGAAGCTCAGGGCTTTTATTTTGCAGGCAGTACATCGGTGTTCTGCAAAGCAGTCACCCAGTATGCACTTCATTTCCACAATGTAGAGGAGGAAAAAAGTAACTGGGTTGGCTTTACACTTTGTGCAATTGCAGGGACAGGTGTCGTGGGGCTTTGGGCGGGGAGGGACATGGGAATGGTTTAAGAGTGATCCAGGGTGTGATTCAGCACAACTCGGCATCTGTCATGGTTTTGGCAGTTGAATAGTGAGAAATGTTTGTAGAAGTGGATTGAGAAAAATAGATTTTGAGAAAGAGCAAAGCCTGCTTTGTTTTATTTTTATGTCACTACAGGTTGTTGCCCATAATGACCTGGCTCAGGATAGTAGTCTTTCAAGTAGTTTGCTCTTCCTTTCCCTCCTAGCTGAGAAACTTCTCTCTCTCTCTCTCTCTCTCTCTCTTTCTCTCTCTCTCTCTCTCACATTCTGTCTTAAATGCAGTTGATGATTTGGCCTCCATAGCAGAAATGAATTTCATTCCCATTCAAAAAATGAAAAATGAAAAAAATTCAGTACTAATTTTCTCAGAGCATTGTTTTTGTTTTTGATGTTTTCTTGTTTTTGATGCACATTGACTGCGTGGAAGAGTTCTTAAAAACATAAAAACTAAGAATAGGCAATTCTTAGGGCATAGGCAATTCAGCCCTTTGAGCCTGTTTGTCTCCCATTTCCTACCCACTCTCCATAATCCCTCAACCCATTGCTCATTTAAAAATATGTTTATCTCCTCCTTAAATTGTCACTGTCCTGGCACCCTCCACACTTTGAGATCGTGAATTCTATTGATTCATGACCCTTTGAGAGAAGTAATTCTCCTCATCTCAGTTTTAAATCTGCTATCCCTTATCCAAAAATGGTGATCTTTCATGCTAGATTGCCCCAGATGAAGAAACATCCTTCCTATGTTCGACTGTTACCATCTCAGTTGCTTGACAGTGCATAGGTCTAAACTGACTCAAAGGAAGGCAAGGGAGTCCTGGATTTACTTTGCTTGGGAACTTGGTGATCTAAATTCCTGTTACAGCTTGGACATCTGTTTTTGGATTTTGATGAGGAGTTCAAATGTAAGGTCGCTAAATATTCCAATGACACCAAAAGAGATAGGAAAGTAAGTTGTCAAAAGGAGATAAAGATTCTGCAAACGGAAAAAGACAGGATATGAGTCAGTAAAATTTGTCAGTTGAAGCATAATTTGGGAAAATGTGAACTTGGACACTTGTTAGGAAAGTTTTCTAAATAAGTAATGTATTATTTAAAGGAAGAGGGATTGCGGAACTCAGTGATACAGAGAAATCTGAAAGTCCGGGACATGAATCACAGAAGGTTAGTATACAGATGCAGCAAGTAATATAGAAAGCAAATGCAATGTTGTTATTCATTGCAAAGAGAATGGAATAGTAAAGTGAGACATTTTGCTGCAGCTATGAGGGGCCTTGGTGAGACCATATCTGGAGCACTGTGCATAATTGCTGTTTTCTATTTTTAAGAAAAGATATAATTGCATTTGATATTCTGCCACATCAAAAGCTACTGCAGAAAATAAAAGCTTGTGATGTGGAGCATTTTGGCAGGGATGGAAAATTAACTGTCTAGATGAAGGGACAAATGGGATTATAATCAAATTTGAAGATGACACAAAGAAATGTCAGAAAGTGAGTTGTGAAGAAGACATAAGGGGTCACAAAAGCATAGAATAAAACAAAGAACTACTGGAGATCTGAAAGAAACAAAAGAACAAAAATCGCGGGAAAAACCTCAGCAGGCCTGGCAGTATCAGTGAAGAGAAAATATAGTGAATGTTTCGAGTACAGTCACCCTGCTCCAGAACTGATAGCAGTTGGGAAAACGTGATAATTACACTGATGATGCAGTGGTGGGGAAGAGGCGAGTGGATAGGTGGAGGTGGAGCCCAGACCAAGAGAAAAAAAAGTAGGCTAAATGAAAGGATTGTTGATGGTAAGCCAAAGAAAGAGGAACTTCTTAGCTGATAGTTGTAAATGGGAGCTCCGAGTAGTTGAAAATAGGTTGGCTGTGCTGAATGCAACCCATGTTATGACAAGACATGGGGTGTGGGGCTAAGTAATAGACATGGAAGGATGGTGTTCATACTTTAAAGTTGTTACGCTCAATGATGAGTCCTGAATACTGTAAGATGCCTAAGCAGAAGGTGAGGTGTTGTTCCTCTAACTTGTGTTGAGTCTCACTGAAGCACTGTGTTAGCCTGAGACAGAAATCTTAGCATGGCACCATGTCAGGTAACTGGCAGCTCATGATCATTTTTACAGACAGAACCTCGGTTTTAAGTAAAGCAGACTGTATTTCATCATCTCAAAGTAGAGGAGACTATACTGTGAGCAAAACATACTGTTGACTAGATTGCAGGTAAATTGGACTTTACCTGGAAGACATGTTAATGGTTTTAGATACTGAGGAGTGAGGAGTTAAACAGGTAAGTATTGCACGGGAAGGTGTTATGGGAGTGTGGGGAGGTGTTTGGAGTGGAGGAGTGAACAAGGGTGTCCTGGGTGGAATGGTCTTTGTGGAATGTGAATGTTTTCAGGGGAGAGGATGGGACTCTGTGTCTGATTGTGACATCCAGCTAGAGATGTTGGAAACAATACCATTTGATCTATAGAGTGTAGATGCTGGTGGAAAATGAGGACTATGAAGACTACATAATTGTTGCTGGAGGGAAGAGAAGATCAGGATGGTGAACCATAGTGTTCTTAATTAAAATATCTACTTCTACATAATAGTGAATTTGTGTATTCAAATGTTTTAATCAAGCAAGGGGACACAAAGCCCAAAAGAGTTTTGTAGTTTGTCTGTTTGCTTTATGTATGTAACATTAGCCCTTTCACTATTGCAAGAGACCTTATCCACAAATGGGGTTCTGTCTTAGTTAGACACAGCTGTTATCTCTTATATTGCATATAATCATTGCACTGAATTAACTTTGAGAAACTTGTAGTAAACCAAAACCTATGACAAAACTGTTCAACTTCCCTACTTCTAGTTAATTACACAAAAATGATATGTTGATAAGATTAGAAGAAAACGATCATGAATTGTTTTAAAATTTATATTGTCTTATTTAGCTTTTAAGTTGACAATGCTGGAATAATACCTGGCCATCACTGCTTGCACGCTGCAAGCTGAGTATAATTTTAGAAAATTCAAATGAGTGAATTGCTAATTCTTATAAATTGGCAAATTAAAGCATCCTATTGTGCTACAACCAAAACAATTTGTAACATTTATATATTGTTCTTAAAGCATTGTCCCTCTATTCATGGCTCTGAGACAAATGAGGCCAGTTTGCTCTATCCTGTGATGTTCACCCCTATGTGAGAATGCATCAAGGTGGTTGCCCCACTACAGATATGAACGCTGACAGCAGAACTGCCCCACACTGGTGCCATATGCTCCCTTTATTTTCATGTTTACAATTGTGTCATTAACAAAAGATATGTTGATCTTGTGCAGGGAATCTTCCCAGAGAGAATGAGTTAAGAGAGGTTCCTGGGTCTGGGAGCTATGTGCATTCCATTGGCTGAATGCTGCTCAGGTAAAGATGCACCTGAGATTTAGTGAACAGTGCTGTGATACCTGTATCAACCCAATTCTGCTGCTGCTTCTAAGATAATAATTTGAAGGTTAAGGAGAATATCAGTAATGATTCTTTTGGAGATCTGTACAGTTGGTTTCTTTACACATTCTCGACTCTCTCCTTTCAGTCATTGCATTATTGTCTGCGATGTGAGTGAGTGCTTTTATCAATGTGCATGGGGATATCTCTCATGCTGGTATAGTTGTCAGATGAGTGATCACTGCCCTGATGTCCTCCAGGCCAGTAGTTCCCAATCTTTTTCAGTACAACGCACACATCAATAAGAAAATCAATTCCACATTACAACTCACTTTTTTCAGCTGAATTTTGCTCATAACATCACATGTTTTTGCATTTACTAGGGATGTTTGCAACATAGTGCACACAGCAAAGTAAAGAAAGATCAAAAGTATTAATTTTTCAAACCTGTCGGCCATAATACACTGGCTTTGCCTTTGAGCACAGGCACATTTTCCAACTCTATTCACCTCAACGATTTCTAAATTCATCAACAATGGATCACAGCAAAATGCAACGTGGAGTAAATTGCAATTTACCAGGTTGGTGGGAAATTGGATCCTACTGGTTTGCACAGACCCTTTTGGTATGAGGAAAAACTAATTTGAGGGCTACTTGAAAATCTTGCTCCACTGTCAAGTGCTCATTTCTGTTGTTTTTAATATATCCCAGTATTGAAAATGTTAGGGTTGTACAGGTATGTTATCACAACCACCAGGAGTACAGCAACAGCTCATTTGTTATTCGTGTACTACATGTGACCATATTTAAGGGGAAAGATCATTTCAATGACCCAAAAAACTTCTCAAAGATACGGGTTTTACAGGCACAACAATTCTCAATCTAATGCAGAGGTATCTCAACCTTCAGTCTTGGGTTGTTAGTTTCCATGGTATCTCAGCTTTCTTGTCTGTATTTTCAGTTCCCCTATCTTCTTGCTCTGTGTAACAATGAATAATATGGAAGAAATCAAGCATAGGTATGGCACTTATTTCAAGACAATCATGCTCTTTGATTTTAATCCTACTCTTCTCGACTTCATTCATACTTCATAGCTGGTGTTCTTTTTAGTGGCTCCTGCAATTGTTGATTTTATTTTAACTGGAACTTCCCTTATTTATTTTATTTGCAAAGAGAGTTCAGTTGTTCCATCATATTTCCAACATGTTTCCACATTGATCCTGCCCCTATCTTGTTCTAATCTGATGTAGCTTTTACACTAATCCCCTCTCCATGTCCACTATCACCCTTTCTCCATTTCCTTCTCATATGTTCGATAACATTATCAATAACTTTAATTGTAGCTCATTGCAGGGCACATAAAATCAATTGTTTCTATTTTAGTGCTCCTTTCACAAAGTTCTTAACAATTTGTTATATCATTTTGCTGCAGAGTATCTCTTGGGGAATCGGGTGTGGAGGTTGGGGCACCTGCTGTGGGTGGAGGTGTGGTTGTAAAACCGGTAGTATTTAAATTGCTGGAGAATGATTACATGTCTAACATTAATATACAGTCTCATATGGACAAAAGTTGCCCATTCTCAAGTCATGTAGTTATCTGAGAGCAAGATCTCCTTCCTTTATCCAATATCTTGTGGCTGTTCTTTATCATCCTTTTTTTCTCTGGCCTATGAGCAGAGTGACCTGAAAAGTAATTGTTTAATATAGATCATAGAATTTGCTTTCCTCTTCTGCAATCTCAGATTACTAACAGCTTAGATTGGTTTTCCCACTCAGTCAGTAGAATTGCTCATTCTTTTGCAGAGACATTGCAAATGCATGCTGCATATGTTTCAAACAACACATAATGTAGAAGATTCAGAAACATTAATTTTATTCATGTTACAAACATTGCCTGGGCTAAGAAATCTTCACCTACAGGAAACTTTCAGGAAATATCTTCGTAGAAGGAGTTTAAACATTTCAAGTTTGGCAGAAATAAGTGGCAATGGAAAAAATATCGAATGAAAAATGTTTTCCATCTTTTTCCTTTGTCTTCGTCTGTTATTGGTTAGTTGTTATGCATAATCCTTTGCCAATCAAATACAACAAAAGAGAGATCTCAGTTTGAGTTGATGTTGGTGTTGTCCAGATGGATTGCTTGAGGCATTATCATTTGAAACAGAGTTGCGAGGATTGATTAAATCTGCACCAAGTTATTCACTGGGACACCAGCTAGCTCATTTGACTAGATGGCTAGCATGTGTCTCACATTGCCCCTAAGAGTGAAAGGAAATGGCAAACCATAGTGAGCAAAAACAGTCAAAAGTACACCTTAGAATGCAGTATCAGCAGAAAGCAAGTCAAAGACTTCTGTTCAGCAGAGCAAGAATGTATTAAGATTAGATTAGTTTAGATTCCCTACAATGTGGAAACAGGCCCTTCAGCCCAACCAGTCCACACCGACCCTCCGAAGAGTAACCCACCCTGACCCATTTCCCTCTGACTAATGCACCAAGCACTATAGACAATTTAGCATGGCCAATTCACCTGACCTGCACATCTTTGGACTGTGGGAGGAAACTGGAGCACTTGGAGGAAACCCACGCAGACACAGGGAGAATGCGCAAACTCCACACAGCCAGTCACCCAAAGCTGGAATCGGACCTGGGACTCTGGTGCTGTGAGGCAGCAGTGCTAACCACTGCGTCACTGTGCCACCCATTAAGTTATCAATTAACTGTTGTCCAGTGATAGGTAGTAATTAGAATTCTGACCTTAATTAGGATTCTGACCTAAGGCTCTGGAATAGAAGAATTGCCTAAAATGTTATTTTAGAGGAATACTGAAGGATTTTCTTAAAAAGTAAGAAATGACATTTCTAGGTTGTATTTAATAGTTATTCATTAGCAGAAATGTATGTATTAACAAGATTATGAGAGAAAATTACAGGTCAACAAGACCAGAAAGGTGGACTTTAAATTACACTGTACATTGTGATACTATTCATATTCCCAAAAGTAATGTGTAAAATGGTTGACATTAGTAGCATGGAATTTATTTACTTGACTTTCATGAATGTTTTCACTTTTCTGTGTAACTCTAATGTTGATTAATAGATTTTCTGTTCAGAAACAATATTTTTTCATCTAATTTGTTTTGCTTCAGCTGACCTTGAGGTGAAACAAACAGAAGACGTATTCCCTCAGTTGAATGCCAGGTCCGAGGTGTTTCTCTTGCATCATCAGATCAATGAAAAGTAAATAGCCTACACTTCTTGTTTCACAGTACAGTATTGATCTTTCTTCAGCATTTGCTTCCCATTTTTCCCTGCGTCTTGTGTCTTTCAACCCTTGGGACTGAAGTGATTGCCATAGATTGGACAAGCTAACAAGCACATTATGATGACCTGTATTTCGTGACACACTCGCACTTACAAGCCTTGGTATAAAGCTTGCACTGCTGTGTGTTAAGATAATGGTGCCATTTTCTAATGGCAGAAGGAGGACTACAATAAAGCACTGAGGGAGTGTGTCAAAGCTTATAAAGCTCTAAATCTTAGTCCAACTTTATCCTTTTAGCTGGAGCTACACTTGCTAAGGAGTCTGTTCTTCGGGAGTAAACCAGGTAGCCTGTGAAGAACGCCATACATTCTTTGTTTACAAGAATGGAAAGATAGTGGCCCGTGGGTAAGTGATAAAACTGCTCATACCAGCAGGACCCTTTTGGTAGTAGAGTAATGTCCTGTTATCTCAATCGTTTGATGTAAATAATTGTACATGAAATTTTGAAAGTGATTTTCAACCATACAGTCTAGTTTTGGCTTGATTAAATTTAATTTGTTTCCATTCAAGTTCTTTAAATTAACAGAATTTGCTAATCATTCTGGCGATTTATTTCTGATGGAATATTGTTTCCTCTATCAAGTCTGATAATGTTGGAAAGGTTGTCATTATGTGAAGGATAAACTATGAATGCCAGTCTTTAATGAACTGCCTACTACCACACAATGCAGCAGATGTCAAAATAGATATAGAGAGAATGCAAAACACTCTTATGCTAATCCCAAAATTTAGCTAACTTATTTTCCTTGGATAATGCAGCAAAATATACCAACTTGACATAAATTATCCTATTACTGACTTATAGAATTGCAATAACTGAGCTTAACATGTACAAAAGCTATTACTGCAATGCAGCTTTTTATTGATATCATCTTCCCCAAAACATGACTTGTTTCTTATTGAATTATTATTTGCTACAGATGCTGTTTGCTGCTTTGTTCTTCAACAAATGTCGGATCATAGCTATAGTGAACTGGTTTGGGTTCAGTGTAACCCTGTGGGATATCATTTATTATTTGCAGATATAGATCTGGAGAAAAGAAAGTTGTGAAATATGGATTGTGTTTGGAATTAGAGTTTTATGACCATTAACACCTTGTGAACTGTCTTGCTTCACCAACTATGAGAGAATTAGCAAGGATAGCAAAAGGTTGTTTTTTTTTAATCAGCTTATTAATTGTTTTCTTTTATAAGTGCATCAGCTGCCAGCAAAGTAATTGTTCTCCTGAATAACATAAATAGATGGTCTTAGAAGTGGGGTATTTTACTTCAGTCTTTACTTGCACTTGAGCATATTTTCTGATAAAACCTCTAGTTCATACATTCCAGTTCAAGTAATGTACATGTATGGTCAAATGATTGACCTAGTGAGAATGTGAAGCTAAAAGGTAACTTTATACTTTATATGGAGGAAAAACATTTACGTCAGCCCAGTAATGCACATAAAATAAACATCACTCAGATCTCATTGCTTATCTTAAACAGATCTCGGTATTGCATTTTGGAAAGGATGTGAAAGTTATAACAAGAGTACAAAAAAGAGTTATGAAGAGGTCAGAAACATTCCTTATGAGGATAGTGTGAAAATCTTGCCATAGTTTACCTGAAGATTGAGAATGCTGAGAGGGATTTGATCAAGGTGCTCATAATCTATTTTAATATTCACTTGAAACTTAAGTTAAATCATTTCCATTAGCTGAAAAGTTGAGAACCAAAGCTTTAAGGTGATTGATAAAAAAATGTAAGGAGACATGTGAAAGGTTTTTTTTTATACATCTGATGGTTAGGATCTGCAATTCATTGTCTGAGACTTTGGTGCTGATAATTTCAATGGCGATTTTCAAATATGAATTTGGTAACCACTTGAATATCACAAAATGAGGAACATTATTAAGAATGGCAGGAGCGTGAGACTTGCAAAAGTTCCGATGTAAACTCAACCAGTCAAATGGCCTGCCTTCGAGCTGTAAACATTCAATGAATCTATACTTAGATCTAATCTAATCAATTCGTTCAGTGTTTGGGATTCTGCATTCTCTATATAGCATGCACTCAGTCCAATGTTTCAGTTACACCATGTTTGTATTTGCAATGACTGCTTGATCTGGATCCTAGCATGTTCTCCTTATTTTTGAACAATCGGATAGTTTCCTTGTCAACATTACTGATACTACTTTCTTAAATCCTGACCTTATTTAAATAACTTAAATGACTTTAAATATTTAGCTGCCATTTTAAGGTTTAACCAATGCCTACAGATCCTCAATCTATGTACCCAGATCACCAGTCCATTAAAATACTGTTATGCTGTTCACTTTGTACATGAGTCACAAAAAGCTACCATCTAGGCCCAACAGAAATAAGGAAGGCAAATGAAACTTTGATATTTAATGCTCAAGAAGTAGAGCATTAAAGCAGAGCACTGTTGTTGCAATTGTATAGGGCATTTTTAGAGTCATAGAGATGTTCAGCATGGAAACAGACCCTTTCAGTCCAACTCATCCATGCTGACCAGATATCCCAACCCAAACTAGTCCCACCTGCCAGCACCTGGCCCATATCTCTCCAAACCCTTTCTATTCATATGCCCATTCAAATGCCTCTTAAATGTTGCAACTGTACCAGCCTCCACCACATCCTCTGGCAACTCATTCATACACATACCATCCTCTGTGTGAAAAATTTCCCCCAAGGGTCACTTTTATATCTTTCCCTTCTCACCCTAAACCTATGTTCTCTAGTTCTGGACTCCCCGACCCCAGGAAAAGACTTTGTCCATTTATCCTATCCATGCTCCTCATAATTTTGTAAACCTCTATAAGGTCACCCCTCAACCTCCGATGCTGCAGGGAAAACAGTCCCAGCCTGTCCAACCTCTCCTTATAGCTGAAATCATCCAACCCTGGGAACATCCTTGTAAATCTTTTCTGAACCCTTTCAAGTTTCACAACATCTTTCCGATAGGAAGGAAACCAGAATTGCACACAATATTCCAACAGTGGCCTAACCAATGTCCTGTACAGCCGCAACATGACTTCCCAACTCCTGTATTCAATACTCTGACCAATAAAAGAAAGCATACCAAACCCCTTCTTCACTATTCTATCTACGTGCGAATCCACTTTCAAGGAGCTATGAACCTCCACTCCAAGGTCTCTTTGTTCAGCAACACTCCCTAGGACTTTAACATTAAGTGTATAAGTCCTGCTAAGATTTGCTTTCCCAAAATGCAGCACCTCACATTTATCTGAATTAAACTCCATCTGCCACTTCTCAGCCCATTGGCTCATCTAGTCAAGATCCTGTTGTAATCTGAGGTAACTTTCTTCACCGTTCACTCCACCTCCAGTTTTGATGTCATTGATACCTGGCGTAACGTGTACACTTTGGTCACCTTAGTTGAGGAAGGATGCAGTTATATTGGAAGCAGTTTAGAGAAAGTTCACAAGATTATTTCCGGAGATTAAAGGTTTATTTTATGAAGTGAGATTGAGCAGTTTAGTCCTTTACCTGCTAGAGCTTAGAAGAATGAGAAAAAAATCAACTTAAGGTATATAAGATGCTAAAGAGAATTGGCAAAAGTAGGCATAGAACAAACATTTATCCTTATAGGCAATCTAAAATGAGAAATTTAGATGAGAGGGCAGCAAATTTAAAACAAAGATAAGGAGGAGTTACTTCTCCTCAAAGAGTCATGGATATGTGAAATTCCCTACCTGAGTACCCTGGATACTGGAACCCCAAGTAAACTTAAGGAAGAGATAGACAGAGTTTTCATTCATGATGGGTTAAAAAGTTATGAACAGCAGGCAGGAATGTGGAGTTGAAGCTGAATGAAATCAACCATGACTGTATTGAATGGTGGAGCATGCTCGAGGGACTGAATTGGCTATTCTTTTTTCCTAGTTGTTATGTTATTATGTAAGTTGAATGCAATAGTTCAATGATAATGTCACTTATGGTATTGGGCTAAGAACCCAAGGGTATTAATTGTAATCCCATAATGTCTATGTCTAGTGGACTGAACTCAATATATTTGTTGTTTTAAATACCACAAAATAACCATGCAAGTCAGTGTAACAAGACATGCAAATAGATTTGCCAAATAATATCGTGTTGTGCCTGCTAATTTCTGGAAAACCTCCTATTTCTCATACGACTTCAATTATAAAATTATATTTGAGGTATTTTAAGATCAATCCACTATTGTAGTAATGTTTTATATAGCTGTGGCTCTTATGATGCCATCCTCTGAACTGAAATGATTTCTTTGGAGTGTGAAACTCTTTCTTCTTGCTTCTTTCTTTTTACGGTGGCTTTTGATCTGCAAAAACCTATTAAACTGCAGTTACTTTTTTACAGAATCAACAATTAAGAAAGAGAAAGAAATTGGTTGTAAAATATTAAAACGATTATAGTATAATTTTCATAAAAAAGGCAGTAAAAAACAAACCTTGTGTTAAAAAATAGCAGTAAAACTGAAAAATGATATTTAGAAACGAATAAAATGGACACCCTGAAAATTACATTGCTACTGTAGTTTTCCATTAAGCTCACTTCAGATGGGTGAAGGTTGTAATCTTGGAGTAAGGGTTGGTGTATTTTGTTTAAAGATGACTGTGGTTGCTTTTAATTAAGACTATTTTGAACAAGTCACAGATTCACAGAATTGTTACTGGACAGAAGGAGATCATTTAATCCATCTTGCCTGTACTGGCTCTTCAGCAAGCATCATTACTTAGTGTCATTCACCCACCTTTTTCACATACATTTTTTCTCTTCAAAATAGAATCATCCATGGCATTACTGAATGTCTGAATTGAACTATCCTCCATCATGCTTCCTAGTAATGCATTCCAAACCAAAACTGCTCATTGTGTGAAATAAATTTCCAACATCACAATTGCTGCTTTTGGAATAATTTTAAGCCTGTGTCCCCTCATTCTCAATCATTTCTGAGCAGGAATACCTACAGTATCAATCCCTCTCATGACTTTGAAAACTTTTATGAGATCTATTCTTAGCTTTCTTTTCTGCAAGTAGAAAAAGTCCCAAACTCCCCAAGTTATTGTCTGAACTGAAGTTTCATTCTTGTGCACTCTTCTGCACTGTCTCCAACGCATTTACATTCTTCCTATAATTGTACAGAACTGTACACAATATTCCAACTGAGGTCAAACAACTGTCCTATATCAAAGCAAAAACTTCTGAAGAAAATCAACAGGTTTGGCAGCATTCGAGGAGAGAAAACAGATTTCAGATCCAATAACCCTTCTTCAGAACTTCAGTCACTAGAAGCATGAACTCTATTATTTCTCCACAGATGCTGCCAGATCCACTGAGTTTCTCCAGCAATTCCTTGTTTTTGTTTCAGATTTCCAGCATCCACAGTTCTTTGTTTTATTCTGTAACTGTCTTATACAAGTTCAATATGACCTCATTTCTCTTGTTTATATGCTTTATTAACTGCTCTCCACCTACCTTGCCACCTTCAATGATCTGAGCACATATACAGCAGGTCCTTCTGCCCTTGCATCTCTTTAGATTTGTATCCATATTTTTTCATATTTCCATATTCTTCCAACCAAAATGCGTTGCCTCATACTTCTCAAAATTAAACTTCACTTGTTACCTACTCATTATGTGTCCTTTTGAAATTCTGCAGAGTACTCTTCAGAGTTTACAATGTTTCCAAGTTTCATATCACTCATAAATATTTGTAGTTATAGCCTCAGTGCAAAGACTAGATCACTAATATATATGTCTGGAAAAGCGAGAATTCCAACACTGATTTTTGAACTCCACTACAAACCTTTCTCCAGTCCAGATATTGACTCTTTGTTTCCAATACTCAGCCAACTCTGTACCTACATTGCTACTATCCATATGTTCCACAAGCTATAACTTTATCCGCAAGTCTGTAGTGTGGTATTGTATTGAATGCCTTGTGAAAGTCTGCATACACTACATCAACAGCATTACCCCCACCAAAATTCCAGTGAGATTGTCAAACATGATTTCCCATTTAGAAATTTACACCGGCTCTCCCTTTTTACATGTGACTACTAGTTTATCTCAAATGATTGTTTATAGAAGCTTCTTCACAATTTAAATTAAACTGACTGGTCTGTAATTGCTGGGTTGATTTTTACAACCATTCTTTTTTTAAAAGAGGCAAAAATGTCTAAAATGCCTCACAATAGATTGTAGTTGGTGCTGAAGTGGTGTCATTCTAGCTATATTGGATCACAGCCATCATTTCAGTCCATTATTGCGTGCATGACTTCTGCAGCATTGATTTGTGGAATGGATCATATCAGTCTTTGTAGATCTTATTATTTCATTTTAATTGTCCTTTCTCTGATTTGGTTAGGTTTTATATATAGGTGCAATCTCAGTGCAAATGTAGACTTATTTTTCTTCTTTGAAAATTAATCTTGGAGAAATGGAACAATGTATCACTAATGGCCTTATTTTGATTAAATTGCTCAGAAAAATTTAACTTCCAGTAGTTGAGGGACTTCGGATATATTTTAAAATGGATGCATATAACTTATATTGCATTGGAATTAAAAGAAATGAAAGCTGAGTTTACAGAAAATGTTTCATGAGCAGACCAAAAAGGCTAAAGGATTAATTTGTAATTACTGACCACTCACTGCAAATTCAATATGAGATAATTGTAAATAGAACAAAACAAATACTATGATATGTCTAAAAATCATTTGTTGTAAGCTGAAACAAATTAATTGAATCATGTAAATCTTTGGGATGGTCCATTTGAAATATAATGTGTGTTTTTATGCATCCTGTCTTCAAAAACCTTTAATGCTTGGGGGAGATTCAGAGAACTCCAGGATGATTCTAGCTCTGAGTTGTCAAGAGAAATTCAGGTAGCTGCATATATTTTCATTGGGAGAAGAAAAAGATTTACAGGAGATATGATTAGAAGTGTTCAAAATAATTGTGAAAATTGATAAGGTCAATTCAGAGGAACTTGTGTAACAGAGCAAGAGGATACAAATACAATTTTTTTGTTTTATCTCTGCAGACAGTCTGGTACTTGCAATAGATTTAAAGCAAAAACAAAATGCTGTGTCAAATAATTGGCTATTGAAAAGAATACTGTAAATGTTAGAAATAGATCATAGTTATGAAAAGAAGAAAGACTGCTTTCAGTTGGAGGTTCTTCTGGTCTGCTGGTATACAAGGGAGTATAGAACATCCTTTATTCACAACACTCAAAGAGGGCACTGGTTAAGAATACAATGAAATATTTTGTTTTATAATAACAGGCAAATTTATTATAACTGTGTACATGATGCATTTGGTGATTACACCTTTGTGAGAGGTGGTAGAGCTGGAATAAGTGCTGGGGTATTCAAGGAAAGAACTTATAAAGAAGGTTCACGTCGCTTCAGGTAGGACTAAGTTTTTCTAAATTTTTTTTGCCCAATGAAGGTTGATAAATATATCTGTGTCTAAATACCAGAATTACCATCTAATGGATTTTAGCAACTCTTTTAGAGGGCAGGCCATATTACCTTCCCATTGGTGAACTGCTCATCTTTATTAATTGAAAAGGGCATAAAAACTGATGGTTCGATCGAGGAACCGGTGCAGAAAAATCAATTAGCAGAAAGGCAATTGCTTGTGATAGCAACAGAAATTCGGATATTGCCAGGTGTCCTGTGGGTTCTAATGAATCATTTTTCAAAGTCGGTTGATCATTTACAAACTGAGTTGGAGTAGCTTGCAGCAGTCTTTGGGTAGCTCACTCAATGTCAAGGGCCAATGAATATGTGGTTTGTCCTCTGGGCCATGAAAATTGCAAACTGAATTCATGGGCTATACTGAAGTTACAAACTACTGAGGCTTCCATCCTTTTTCCATGGGCCATCATTTCAAGGCCCCAAAATGGCAACAAACCAGACACAGCCAGTGAAAGTAGGGTGGGGGATGGGTGAAGGTTGGGGTGGGGGAGGGGGGGGGAAGGCATTCTTGTAGGTGTTGAAGGAAGTGAGCAGAGTGAATAAAGTCCCAAGTGCTATCTACTACCTCAACTCTTTTCAACCTGTAGTATGAACACTGGAACTGGGAAGTTGCCGATGTGACAGCACCAGCTTAGTGTCTAGAAGCACACTTATGTTGCACAATGTATTGTAATGCAGTTGACATATGAAGTCTTTTTGAATTTTGAATATGTAAGACTTTAAGATCATAGCACATGGGAGCAAAGGTAGGCCCAGCCCAACTAGACTGCTATGATCATTCTCAACGCCTCTTTCATGCCTTTTCCCTGTAGCCCTGTGTTGTCTTACTGATTAAAATCTGTCTATCTCAGCCTTGAATATACTAAATGACCCATTCTTAATGCACTATAGTGCTAAAGAATTTCTCAGATTCACAAACCTCCAAGAGAAGAAATTTCTTCCCATCTCTGTCTTAAATGTGTGACCTTTATTTTGAGGTTATGCATTCTGATCCTAGAGTCTCCCAGAAGGGAAAATAACTTTTCTATATCTATCCTGTCGATTTCTCTGAGAATCAGGTATCTTTCAATTAAGTTGTCTCTCATTCTTTTCTATTCCAATGAGCACAAAGCCGAACTACTTAAGCTCTCCTCATAAAATAATCCCTCCACACCTGAGATCAACCGAGTAAACCTTCTTTGGTCTGCCTCTAATGTCTGTACACTTTTCCTTAAATAAGGCACCCAATACTGTTTGCAACATTCCAGCTGTGGTCTGGCTCGTGCCTATTAGTTTTAGGAAAACCTCCCCAATTTTATACGCCATTCCCTTTGAAACAAACACAAAACAACTTTCCATTTGCCTTCCTTATTACTTTCCGAATTTGGACACTAGCTTTTTGTGATTCAAGGACCTCTGTTCTGCAACTATTTTCATTTAAATAACATTCAGTTCTTCTATTCTTCCTGCCTAATTGCATAACTTTACATTTCCTACAACATCTCTAACTCACATCGGCAAATTGTATATACAGCTGCAAATGTGTTGCTGGTCAAAGCACAGCAGGTTAGGCAGCATCTCAGGAATAGAGAATTCGACGTTTCGAGCATAAGCCCTTCATCAGGAATAAGAGAGAGAGAGCCAAGCAGGCTGAGATAAAAGGTAGGGAGGAGGGACTAGGGGGAGGGGCGATGGAGGTGGGATAGGTGGAAGGAGGTCAAGGTGAGGGTGATCCGCCACAAGTTCACCTGTACCTCCACACACATCATCTATTGCATCCGCTGCACCCGATGTGGCCTCCTCTATATTGGTGAGACAGGCCGCTTACTTGCGGAACGCTTCAGAGAACACCTCTGGGCCGCCCGAACCAACCAACCCAATCACCCCGTGGCTCAACACTTTAACTCCCCCTCCCACTCCACCGAGGACATGCAGGTCCTTGGACTCCTCCACCGGCAGAACACAACTACACGACGGCTGGAGGAGGAGCGCCTCATCTTCCGCCTGGGAACCCTCCAACCACAAGGTATGAATTCAGATTTCTCCAGCTTCCTCATTTCCCCTCCCCCCACCTTGTCTCAGTCGGTTCCCTCAACTCAGCACCGCCCTCCTAACCTGCAATCCTCTTCCTGACCTCTCCGCCCCCACCCCACTCCGGCCTATCACCCTCACCTTGACCTCCTTCCACCTATCCCACCTCCATCGCCCCTCCCCCTAGTCCCTCCTCCCTACCTTTTATCTCAGCCGGCTTGGCTCTCTCTCTCTTATTCCTGATGAAGGGCTTATGCTCGAAACGTCGAATTCTCTATTCCTGAGATGCTGCCTAACCTGCTGTGCTTGGACCAGCAACACATTTGCAGCTGTGATCTCCAGCATCTGCAGACCTCATTTTTTACTCGAAAATTGTATATACAGACAACAAGTAAAACTAATGTCATTTACAAAATATCAGGCAAGGACTGTAATAAACACTACATTGAACAAACAGGCAGAAAACTAGCCATCAGGATACATGAACACCAACTAGCCACAAAACGACATGATCCTCTCTCACTAATATCCTTACATACAGGAGAGGAAGGACACCACTTTGACTGGGACAACACATCCATCCTAGGACAAGCCAAACAGAGACGTGCGCAAAATTCCTAGAAGCGTGGAATTCCAACCAGAACTCTATCAACATTGACTTGGACCTGATTTACCACCCCCTGAGAAAAATATCAGGAAATGACATCACCATATGAAATGACATCACCACAAGAGATGACATCACCAACCCAAAGAAATCCAAACATATAAATAGAAAGCAGGAATCATCAGCAATATTTCATCCGGAGGCTCACTGAAGATGTTACCTAGTATGGTGATGAACTGTCTAAAAATAAACCTTACAGCTCAGCGAGCACACCTACAACCAGGACCTCAACCTGAGCTACAAATGTCTCAAAACTCACAGACATTAACAATTTCCTAATAACAGACATTAAGGTAACTAACCTATTGTTCCCTGTTTTGTGTCACTTACTCCATTTAACCAAAAATGTTAGATTGGCAATTTTACAATCCTTGGGAACTTTTCCAGAATCCAAAGAGTCCTGAAAGTTTATTAGCTGTGCATTAATTAGCTATGCAACTAATTCCTTTAATATACTAAGATGCATTGCAACAGGTTCTGGAATTTGTCTTATGATTTGCCACATGTTCATGTTGTAATCATGATTATTGTATTTAAATTATTGTATTTTGGAATAGTGTTGTTGAAATAGGGTTACAGAATAGAATCCCTATAGTGTGGAAACAGGTCCTTTGGCCCAACAAGTCCACACCGACCCTCCACCCAGAACCATTCCCCTATATTCACCCCTGAGTGATGTACCTAATCTACACAGCCCTGAATACTGTGAGCAATTTAGCATGACCAATTCGTCTAACCTATACGTCTTTGGATTGTGGGAAAAAACTGGAGCAAACCCAAACAGACACAGCACGAATGTGCAAACTCCATACAGACAGTTGCCTGAGGTTGGAATCAAACCCCTGGTACTGTGAGGCAGCAGTGCTAACCACTGACCACTGTGCTGCCCACCGGGTTGAATGTAGAGGACATAGGAATTATTCGGAAGTCTACCTGACAACATAACTGGTTAGTTTGATTTTTTGGAACTAAAGGGGATCCAGAATGTTTCACAAGGAAGAAGTTTCCAGCTTAGAGATGATTTTGCTGGGAGTCAATGGCAGTAGCATTTCTATTAACTGTGGGTTGATTGTGAGTCTTCAATGTCTAAGCGCTACCTACAAAATGTCAGGTTGTAAACCATTGTGCTTTAAACTACCCTTGAAAGACCTGGCTTTCAAGGATAACCATCAGCATTTCTTTCTGAATACAAAACCCATGTGATTCACATTGCTACATAAATGGGCTTTTAATATATCCCTGAAAACACAAAATACAGTAAAACTATCAAATTCTGGGTGAAAGAGAAAGCAGCTACAGGGTAATGGTCTTTGCGGCTCACTGTACCAGAAAGTGTGTAAAAGATCAGCTAAAAGCATAGCAATTTAAAAAAGAGTCTGGAGGATTTGCATAACTTTTTTTTACTGGTGGAAGTAGTCTTCAAAAAAGTCATAACCTGAAAGACAGTTTTCAGGTAAAAAGAATCCAGACTGGGAAAAAAAAAGAAATCCTTGAGAGCTAAGAAATATTTTGCACTGATCTTGGAATGATTAAGCGTCTATTGAAAGGACAGTGTAACCTGCATGAGTACAGTGTTTTTATTAGGTATGTTAACAATAAGAAGGAAGATATACTGTTCTGCGCTTTATATTATAATTTGCTTATAATTCTAGTGTTTGGCCATTAGTGCTTTTAGTCTTTTGTTACAGTAAACATCTTTGAATATGAAAATTTTCTCTGTCATCTGTTCAGCTGTTAACTGGAAGTTTGAATTTTTTTCAAGGATTTTGCTCTACATGGAGATCATGACATTCTCCCTTTGTTAATATTTCAAATTCTGTTATATACTGCTCAAAAGGTCCATGTTAAACTTCTTGCTTCATTGTATCTAGATCTCTTTTGCTTTCTGACAAAATGGATAAATTGATAATAAAGCAACATCTAAACACATGGAAGAGGTCTTGCATTTGGTGCTTCTGTCACATCTCAAAAAGTCACAGTTTAAAGTGACAAACACTCAGACTTTCTATCATAAACTGCATTTACTCAAAAAGAAAATGATGTGGAGCAGCATTGTTGAAGTTGTAGATTGAATGCAACCTAAAATTAAAGTCGTGGCCTGATCTGAAACTAGATTCTTATCTATGAGACTCCCTGCCTCTCACTGCTTCACACTGGAGCCAGTTCAAGCCGTGACACTTAATTTATGTCCAACAAGTTTAACACTGTTCTGAAGTAAGAAACAATTTTTGCTGATGCTAAACATGTGTCATTACACCAAGATTTTCATCTTATTTGCATAAATATATATTCATTAGCTACAACATTGAACAATCTTTTACAAAAAAACATAAAGAAAAGCCAGCTGCTTTCTTATGACCTTGATAACCTGTCCTTGTCATGAAGGATGCTGGGGAATTACAAGCAGCTGCCAATTTTTGAGATTCAGGAGACCAAAGAGCTGTTTTCTTTCCCGATTCAAGAAATGGTGTAGCCTCATACTGTTTTTTTTAAAATAAACATCCCTCCATACAGCAAATAGCTTTTAACTGACATTTGTATCTATTTAATAGAACATTTCCCCAAGGGGTGATTAAAAACATAGATCATTAGACCACTGTTTTGTTGCATACACTTGCTTCCTTTTTATTTATTCACCTGATGTCAGTATCACTGGCAAGGGGACATTTATTGTTTAAATCTGTTTGCCTTGGAGAAAGGGATGGTGAGTCATGGTTTTAAACATAACTGAGTAGTAAGGTGAGCCATTTCAGAAGACAGGTAAAAGACAACCATATTGCTCTTGGTGAGGAGTTGAATATATACAGATTGAATGAAGAGAGCAAATTTCCAGCTCTCAAGGACAATAATGAACCCATTGAGTTTTTATGCCATTGAGTTTGGGATCAACCACCCCAAGGGAGAGGGTCAAGGTGGTTGGGAGTAGGAATTTTTTGGAGATCAGGCAGCAAACCACAAAGTAAGAGCTACAATCTTGGAAACATTCCTTCAATGCACAGTGTACCGTCCTAAAGAGATAGCAAATTCCTTCCCATTTTTTCTGTCCTTCTCAATTTCATTAGCCTTTTGTTATGCAGCATATAGTAATGGAGCAGATTGATATCTTACATAGCCCTTATTTGATGAGTTAAAGTTCTCAATAGTCTGATGGCCCAATGAATATGTTACCCAGCCCTGAATTCTGGACTGGGTCGGGGATAGGCAGTAAGGCAATGGGCTACCAGCCCCATATTTTATGCACCCCTCTGCTAAGGGAACCATGAAATCCAGCCCATAATATGTTTCCAACATTACTTTAGGCTTCTATAGTATTAATCGATTAACATGACCATTCTATTAACATTGTCTTGCATATTGACTGGATTTGACACAATTCTCCTTCAGTCAGATAGATTTTCTAACAGCAGCCCCTCTATTTTGTTAGTAAAGAACAATCAAACTGCACATTCTTCCCTTCCAAATACATTATAATGCATTGTGTGTTGTGTTGAATAATCTTAAATGAGTAAATATTTGCTGATTCACTGCTCTGAAACATCCTTTGGAAGTGACCTATATTTTAACAATGTAGCATTAGTTTGTCACTGCTTCAGCTTGTAAGGAATTTTTGCTCCACGGTGTTGATGCTGACTCTTAGTGCCTGATGTTGGCCTGATGTTGTTTTTAGCTTGCTCAAACCTTATAAAGTAGTTAGCTTCTGTTGCTCTCCTGTATAAGCTTTTTCTTTGCCTCTCAGGGATTGTCAGCAATTCTCGCTAGTTTTTGCTTCGAGCAAAATCTCAATGCCATTTTCTGAAGTCAAACCTCATTACATTCTCATTAACCTGTTCAAAGCTCATCAACAATTCTGTTTCTTCTGAATTCTGATTCCAAGTACCATAGTCATAGATATCGACTAATTTGGAGAGATCTTTAACACATTTGTCTACAATATCCCTTGGATGCTGAGCTCTTCCATTATATCTTGCTCTTATAAAGTATCTTATTTGTTCTCTGATTAAATAAATTGTCAAAAGTTGTAGAATTTCATCAAAAGTATTTGTGTGTTCTTTTAGGATTTAGCCATCTATAATGACAGCAAATTCCTGTTGAATATAATAGTTTAATCATTTGTTCAGCCTGCCATTTTGCACTTACATTTGAAGAAATCCTGTATTTAATATCTGTTTTCTTCAAGCTCTCCAATCTTGTATTTTGTTTGGTCCATTACTGATATAAAATCTTACAAGTGATAATAAATCCCCTGTCATGTCTTGTGGATAAAATTCATTATCCTTTTAACTTAATGTTTTAAATTCTGTAGTACGTCAATGCTGCTATAATTCCTTCCCCTTAAAGACACTGAAATTCTGCAAGTAGTTATTTTGTTTTCATTCTTTTGAAACTGTTAACTTATGCATACAGAAATATGTATCATTTTCTTGTTTATTGTGTGTTTTCTATTATTTGCGGTCAAATCATAGGATTCACACCTTGGTGAACAAGTAGAGCTTTCTTGCCCTCTGACATAAAAATGGACAATTTTCCACCTTTTATAGCCTAATACACAATACATGTTCTTTTCCATGACTTCCCCAAGTAAAAATGTCCGCTGCAGGTTTAACAAAATCTTATCATCAAAGCCGCAGTTTAAATTGTGGGACTCCTGCTCTGATTACAGCCTCAAAAGTTTTCTAGCCATTTTGTTTTGGTAGTGTGTTTGCTTTAGCTGTTAAGTTGTCCCTTTTGTTGCCTTAATCCTGCATCATGATGTACCTGGTGCTGAAAACTTGGTTTCCTTCCCATAGCTGTGCCTAATGGTGCCCATGTGCTACAATGGTAGTGCTCATGATGTGCTGTAGGTATGCTTTTTGTTTACTTCTACCCTTCTCATACTTTTTTTACACATTAATTAACAGGGTTTTTTTCCCCTTTGACCAACAGGGATTTTTAATTTTACTCAGAGCCCAAAAGCAAAAAAGACTTTTAACTTGGTAAATGATACTGATTTTACTGGCCTGTTACCCTACTCCATCTTGAAGCATACAAGATCAGTCCTTCCGGGCTGTGAGTAAAGTGATAAATCCCAGTGACATAAACACAATAACCATTTCCCCAATTGTACTACTCTCTTAAACTTTATAGCTTCATTTAAACAGCTTTATTTATATTAAAACAGATTATTTTTTGTTAAAATTTTCCTTTGTTGATTACATTTAAGTCATACAGTTTATTGGCAAAGTAAAAGTGTTTTCAAATGGCTTAATAATCTAAGTTTTAACTTACTTACAATGTAATGCATTTGCATTAAGCATGTCATTAGAAATCTTTATGCAATCTACTTTATGATCGCCTGATGGCAACAATTTTGATCTTTACTATTGTAAATTAGAACGCCATGTTGTAAATATATGATTGTAGCTCTGAGGCATGTAAATATAAAGCATTTTAAACATATGAAACAAATTAATATTTTGATCATCTGTATGTGAGATTACAATCTCTGTATATAACTTATTTTATGTGCCTTGATGACAAGCCTATCTTCTGCACACAGAATGCTACAGTACATTGCTTTAGTATTAACCCTCAAATGTTTTACAGTAAATGACTCAATCGCTGCAAGGATTGAATGTGCTTTTGTATGTCATTTGTATAAAGCAGAACTTCTGAAATGTAATCACATATTAATAGTTTGTCATTGAAATACAGGGGGAAAAATTTGCTTATCCTCAAAAACATGCAGGAAATTCACAAGCCATGGTAAAAAAAGGTTTCTCGGATAATTGACTGCATATCTTAAAGATTAGCGTGGGAGAAAATGGGTTTAAATCATTGGGCACTGGCACAAATACCAAGGAAAGAAGCCCTATATTAGACAGTCTTGCAAAGGGAAGGAGAAAGTGCAAGGCAGTAGTGTAAGGTGGTGTTAGAGGCAATGATGACCACAATGTGACAGGAAAGGACAGGAAGCACAAAAATAAATTCAAATTATGAAAAAAAAAGTGAAGGCATGCGCCATTTATAATGTGCTAGCCATCACAAATAGAAATAAATGAATATGATACAATGCTCATTGCAAAGACATGGTTGCAAATAATCAACCATATTTAGCATTCCAGAAGGAAAGGTAGAAAGGAAAGTGAGGCGGATAGCTCCATTAAAGAAAGATAAGATCAGTGCTGTTGTGAGAAATGATTTTGGTTCAAAGGATCAAAATGTGGAATCAGTTTGAATGATGATAAGGAATAACAGGGGAATGAGGTCAGTGGTCAGAGTGGTTTATGGCCTCCTGACAGTAACTACCCTATATGATAGAGTATAAATCAATAAATAATGTGGCCTTGTATAAAGACATTTCAATAATGTGGAATTTTTCACCTTCTCAGAATTTGGGCAAATCAAATTGGCAAAAGTATGCTGGAAGAAGAGTCCATATTGAGGACAGTTTGTTAAAGCTGTTGTGGAAATGAACATGGAAACAACATATTTTATACCTAGCAATGTATAATAAGACAGATAATTAATTATGTCATAATAAAAGATCCTCTGAGTAAAAGTTGGTGTGTTCTTTGTCTCCAACAGGAATATTTATCTGATGTGACAATACTTATTCCCTTGTGAAATAAGTCACTGGGACTTAGATAAAGTGTTGTTGAAAGCTTACTAATATACACAAATATTGTGTTCACAGGTACATTCATGTCAGAACTAACATTAACCTATTTGATCACAAGAGTAGTATGGTTCCATCAGTGATGTTTACCTCAACTGGCCCCAGTTAAGATGACCATCAAGTCACATGTAATTCAAAGTTTGTGAGAAGATTTGTAGCTCGGGTGCTCGTTGTTGTGGTTCTGTTCGCCGAGCTGGGAGTTTTTGTTGCAAATGTTTCGTCCCCTTTCTAGGTGATATCTTCAGTGTTTGGGAGCCTCCTGTGAAGCGCTTCTATGCTGATTCCTTCGGCATTTATAATGGTTTGAATCTGCCGCTTCCGGTTGTCAGTTGCTGTCCGCTGTAGTGGCCGGTATATAGGGTCTAGGTCGATATATCTGTTGATAGAATTTGTGGATGAGTGCCATGCCTCTAGGAATTCCCTGGCTGTTCTCTGTTTGGCCTGCCCTATAATTGTGGTGTTGTCCCAATCGAATTCATGTTGTTTGTCATCTGAGTGTATGGATACTAGGGATAGCTGGTCGTGTCGTTTCGTGGCTAGTTGGTGTTCATGGATGCGGGTTGTTAGCTGTCTTCCTGTTTGTCCTATGTAGTGTTTTGTGCAGTCCTAGCATGGGATTTTGTACACTACGTTGGTTTTGCTCAGCACAGAAGTGCTTCACAGGAGGCTCCCAAGCACTGAAGATGTCACCTAGAAAGGGGACGAAACGTTTGCAACGAAAACTCACATGTAATAATACTGTGACGATAGCATGAGCATAATTCCCAAAGGCAAACTGATGTATTATTTGTGAAACATAAACCATTAAGAGTGGTTGTAACATGATGGAATTTCACATTCACCTAGAAAGTAAGAAAGTTCAGTCTGAAACTAATGTCTTAAACTTAATTAAATACAATTGTAGAGATACTCACTGGCCATTGGTAGGAGAGACTAGGACCTGAGGGCACAGCTTTAGAGTAAAGGGAAAACCTTTTTAGAACAGAGATAAGGAGAAATTTCTTTGGCCAGTGAGTGGTGAATCTATGGAATTCACTGCCGTAGAAAGCTATGGAGGCCAGGTCATTGAGTATGTTTAAGATGGAGTTAGATAAATTCTTGATTGTAAAAGGGATCAAGGGTTACAAGGAGAAAGTGGGAAAATTAGGTTGAGAAACATTTCAGCCATGATTGAGTGGTGGAGCAGACTCGATGGGCTGAATGGCCTAATTTCTGCTCCAGTGTCTTATGGTTGTATGGTCTTATATGAATACACAGCTAAAATGAAATGGAAAAAATAGATTAACATGTAAGACAGTTGAAACACAGAGGCAGATGTAAAAAGAGTTATTTCATAAGTCTCAACAAAGTGTATGCTCCATTGATAAAGAAATATACAATGAGCAGAATGCTTATCCCATGGCTAATTACAAGACAGAAAGAAAAGATGAATAATGCTGTAAAGATTAGTATTAACCCAGAAAACTGGGAAAACCTTATAAAATAGAAAAGGATGACTAAATAATGATATGTAGAAAGCAATTGGTAGATGAGAGTACGTGAAAAATAATTTGCTAACGTGAGCAAAGATCCTTTATTGTGGGAAATTAAGGAATAACTAATAGAATCAAAGAATGGTCTAGACTTTGGTCAGGTATGTGTTGTCTGCCGTCACAGTCAAAAACAAAAATAAAACAGAATTGTGGAAAATCTGGATGACTAGAGGAAAAGCCCTAAGAAATTAATGGACTAAAGGGTGAAAAGTCTTCTGGATCAGATGGCCCACATTCACAGTTCCAAAAGGTGTGACTGCAGAAATTGTGGATGAAGGGTTATAATCTTTTAAGCTTCCCTGGATTCTGATAAAAAAAGTCCCAGGAGATTGGAAAATAGAAAATGTAATGCTACTTTTCAAAAAAGAGGGAAACAGAAAGCAGGAAACTATAGCCAGTCCAAGTGACATCTGCCATTGGTCAACCACCAGAATATATTATTGAGAAGCCAATAGCAGGACATTCAGAAAATCATAAAGGAATTAATCAAAGTAATCATGGTTTTATGAAAGGAAAAAGAATGTTCTTCAAAGTTATTGGAGGTATTTGAGGATGTAGCAAGCAAGATGAATTTTGGATCTCCATTGTAAAGGTGCCACATGAAAGGTTACTGTATAAAACAGAAGCTCATATTGTTGGGGATGATGTATTAGATGGATATAGGATTGATTATCCTGCAGCCAACAGAGTTTTAAAGGAAATGGGCTATCTTCAGTTTGGCAAATTGCAACAAGTGGATGCTGCAGGATCATCGCGGGTCTCAAGCATTTACAATTTAATCAATGAGTTAAATGATGGAATAGACTGCATTGTAGCTACAATTGCTGATTGTATAAAGATGGATATGGAAGCAAATTATGAATAGTATACAAAGAGTCTGAAAAAGAGAATTCATTTTTTCTGATTAAGTGACTGACTAAACAATTGGTACATACAGTAAAATACGTGAAAATGTGAAGTTACACCTTTGGCTGGGAGAAGAGAAAAGTAGATTAGTATTTAAAAGGAAAGAGTACTCAGAATGCCGTGACACAAAGAGATCAAAGTGTCATTGGACATGGACATGGATCACAAGAGGTTAGCATGCAAGTACAGCAAGAAAACAAACAGAATTTAGATTTTAGAAAATAGGACAGAAGCTAGCCTTTATTGTAAGGGAGCTGGAGTGTAAAAGTGGTGAAGTCTTGCTGTAACTATCGAGGGTATTTGTGAGACTGCACAGGAGTATTGTGTACAGTTTTCATAAAATTCCTACAATCTGGAAACAGGTCATTCAGCCCTGCAAGTCCACACCAATCCTCTGAAGTGTAACCCACCCAGACTACTCTACATTTTACCCCTAACCTACACATCTCTGAACACAGTGGGCAATCTTAGCATGGTCAATTCACCTAACCTGTACATCTTTGGATTGTGGGAGGAAACTGGAGCAAACCCCACACAGACAGTCACCCACGGCTGGAATTGACCTCAGGTCCCTGGTGCTATGAGGCAGCAGTGCTAACCACTGAACCACCATGCCACCCAAGCAGTGTTGTCTCCAGAGACATGTTTCATTGAAAGCAATTCAGAGAAGATTCACCAGGCTGATTGCTATGTTGAAGGCATTTATCTTGAGAAGCTTGAGCAGGTTGGACCCACAGTTATCAAATCTTAGAATGAGAAGATGTGACTGTATTGATAGATAAAAGACTCTGAGGGAGATTGATAAGTCAGTGCTGAGAGGATGGTTCTTTTTGTGAGAGAATCTAGAAGTAGCTTAAAAGTAAAGATTCTCCTATTTTGGCAAGGAATTTCCTTGCTCAGAGGCTTGCTCAAGAATGTCGGGATTAAGACCAAGAATTTGATTCCTCCAGCCTTTTCTGCCATTCAGTAAGGTTATAGCTGATCTGCTTGTCGCCTCAATTCCACATTCCCACTTACCACAGAGAATCTTTAATTCCTTTGATAATCAAGCATCTACCTACCTCATCCTTAAAAATATTCAATGCGGGCCTACATTACTAAAAACTATTCTGCAACTATAAAGGAGTGTTCAAGCTGAAGTATGTGCTGAAACTGAATGAATTTTAGCAGGAAGAAATGGGACGTATTGGTAAACAACAGAAAGAATAGCCTCCAAGTGTCTCTTAAGCTACATTGGAGGAGGTGAAAATGGGGGGCAACCTTTTTCACCAGGATCAGGAGGCTTTTTCAGCAAACTTTGCAACGTCAGTGGTTGTTTATATTATGATGGTCGAAGGCAGTAGCCAATCTGTGAGGACCTGGACACAATGCTGCAAAAAAAAATCAATAACCTCAGACAAATGTACAAGGTCAGTGAATGCATCCTCTACCAGCCCTGCTGCAGCACTTGCACAGCTCTCACAGTCTTTGACAAATACTTGGTGATATCTTTCAGTGTCAAAATGTGTGGCACTGGAAGAGTACAGCAGGTCAGGCAGCATCCGAGGAGTAGGAGAGTTAACATTTCAGACATAAATCCTTCATCAGGAATTGGGGAGTGGGGAGAAGGGGCCTGAGAGATAAATAGGAAGGTGGGGGTGGCGGTGGGGGCAAGGTAGCTAGGAAGGTAATTGAAGGTGGGGGGAAATAATGATAATTCGGACTGGAGAGTGGAGCTGAAATGTGGGAAGGATGATAGACAGTTGGGACAGTTCAAGAGGGTGGAGCCAAATCGGAGGGTTGGATCTGGGATGGAGTTCAGGAATTGGAGGTAAGGAAACTGGTGAAGTCAACATCAATGCCGTGTGATTAGAGGCTACCCTGTGGAAGATAAGGCGTTCTTTCTCCAGCCGCTGGGTAGCTTAGATCTTGCAGTGGAGGAGGCCCAACACTTGCATGCCCTTGGCGGAGTGGGAGAGGGAGTTGAAGTCATTTGCCACAGTGAGATGGGGTTGTTTAGTGCATGTGGCCCCGAGATGTTCCCTGAAACGTTTCAAGAATTGGCATCCTGTCTCCTCAATGTGGAGAAGATCACATCGACAGCAACAGACACAGTAGATAAGGTGTTTCGATATGCAAGAACATCTCTGCCAGATGTGAACATTGTGGCCCAGGTGAAACTTTTTGTGCTATTTTATTGATCCTTACCATTTCTAATCATTATAGCTTTTGTTTTGGTGTCCTGCATTACAGATTGTTCCACTAAAAAGTCTTAAAAATACCAAATATTCAATGTCATGTCAAGCATAGACAGATTAGTCCATGGCATTTAAGTTACTTTTTGAGGAAGTATCCTGGTGATTAGAGGTTGAAAAATGTATTGTCTTGTTCAAGAAAGGAAACAGGGATAATCCTGGGAATTACAGACTAGTCAGTCTTGGGTGGGCAAATCATTGGAGAGGATTCTGAGAGACAGTATTTATGATTACTTGGAAAACCACAGTTTTGTGAGGAGTAGGTCATGCCTCACAAGCCTTACTGAATCCTTTGGGGATGTGACAAAGCACATTGATGAAGGTAGAGCAGTGGCTGTGGTGTATATGGATTTTAGCAAGATGTTTGATAAAGTTCCCCATGGTAGGATCATTCAGAAAGTAAGAAAGCATGGGATACAGGGATATTTGGCTATCTGGATACAGAATTGGCTGGGCCTTAGAAGACAAAGCGTTGTAGTAGATGGAAAGTATTCAGCCACAGTTCCACGGGGATCTGTTCTGGGACCTCTAGACTTTCTGGTTTTTATGAGGAAGTGGAAGGGAGGGTTAGTAAGTTTGCCAAAGACAAGAAGGTTGGTGGAGTTGTGGACAGTGTGGAAGGCTATTGTAGGTTGCAATGGAAAATTTTCAGGATGCAGAATTGGGCTGATAAGTGGCAGATGGAGTTCAACCTGGCAAAGTGTGAAGTCATTCACTTTGGAAAGTCAAATTTGATTGCAGAACAGCGTTATAGACAGGATTCTTGGCAGTGTGGATGAACAGAGGGATTTTGAGGTCCACATCCATGGATCCCTCAAAGTTGCCACCCAAGTTGATAGGGTTGTTAAGAAGGTATAGACCATAAGACATAGGAGTGGAAGCAAGGCCATTCAGCCCATCGAGTCCACTCTGCCATTTAATCATGGCTGACGTGTATTTTAATTCGACTTACCCGGACTCTCTTTGTAGTCCTTAATACTTTGCGAATTCAAGAATTTATCAATCTCTGCCTTGAAGACACCCAACGTCCCAACCTCCACTGTGCTCCGTGGCAATGAATTCTACAGGGCCACCACTCTCTGGCTGAAGAAAATGGTGTGTTGGTTTTCACTAGCAGGATGATTGAGTTTCAGAGCTGCCAGGTTATGTTGTTGCTGTACAGAGACCTGGTTAGACTGCACTTGAAATTTTGTGTTCAGTTCCAGTCACCACATTATAGGAAGGATGTGAAAGTTTTAGAGATTGCAGAGGAGATTTACCAGGATGCTGCCTGGACTGGAGGACATGTTTAATGAAGAAATGTGAAGGCAGCTGAGGCTTTTCTCATTGGAGCAAAAAAGGGTGAGAGGTGACTTAATAGAGGTAGACAAGATGATGAGAGACATTGATGGAGTGAATAGAGAGATTGTTTCCCAGGGCAGTAATGGCTATCACAAGGGAGTATAATTGTATGGTAATTGGAGGAAGATTTAGGGGAGGTATCAGTGGTTAGCTCTTCACACGGAGAGTGGTGGGTGCGTGGAATGCACTGCCAGCAGTGGTAGTGGAGTCAGATACATTAGGGACATTTAAGTGACTCTTGGATGGGCACATGGAAGATAGTAAAATGAAGGTTATGCAGGTTAGTTTGATCTTAGAGTAGGATAAAAGGTGGGCACAACATCAAGGGCCAAAGGGTCTATACTATACTGTACTGTTCTATGTTCTTGGTTCTTTGTTCTATGGTGCAAGCTCTGTTTGCTGTCAGAAACTGGAATCGCCTGTGAAACACTAGATTTTCTTGATTTTACATTGCAATCATTCTTGTACATTTTGTTAAAAACATCCTTTTCACATCCATCTTACATATCATCTTGTTCCGATGCCTACCAGTGATAAACATCAGCTTGTCTAAGAGAGTATTTCCAACAAGAAAATGGAATGAATTTAAGATCTTTCTGCTAATTAAATAGGTTTCGAGATATGTCTGTAGTGATGGATAGTCCACGAAAAACTGAAGCAAATTTATTTTAATTTCAAACAATTTTTTTTGGATATTCATTCTTTGAATTTCCAGAATGAGTATATTGTAATTAAAATCACTTCAAACTGTTCATTAGAAGAAAACACATGAAGCATGGAAAAGGACAAATTCTGGAGTATTAACGTTATCTGAAAGCATAGTACAATAATATCTGTATAATATATATTAAAGAAATCTTAATATAATTTATTCATAAACATTGCTTTCCTTGATTTTTACTGGAAAAGGGCAACATACCTTTCAGCATGATTAACATTAAGAATCAAGACCAACTTCATAATTTGCCCAGAGGATTTTTAAAATCAAAAAAGCTGGCAAATACACATATATTTGAATTGTTGTTTTAGGCAGATTTGCTGATGACCTCGATGTTTCTGTTGAATGATTTCATTAGCCTGCCCTGTAGTGGAAGTTTATATAAACTGGAGCTGTTTAAAGAGCTTTAATTATCACCAGCTGGCATTAGCAGATAAATATTTTACCGAGAAGAACTGGTTGTCTGATTAATCATTAGATTTCTCTACCGCAACCAAATCAAATCGACAACAGTCACTGCATATACTGTCTTTAATATTGAAAAATATGCATATGGTGAAGAAGTGCTAATTATGAAACAATTTCCCAAAAGCTTAGTCAAAGATGGGTTGTAAGAAAAATATTATTGAAAGTGAAGGAAAATTACAGTTGGGAACTGAAGATATAACAACTTTCATTTATTCAGCAGTTTTAACCGAGGAAAACATCCCAAGGCACTTCATATAGTGTAAACAAACAAAACTTGACACCAAGCTACACAAAATGATAGTACAGCAAATTGTAAGATGTAATCAAAGGTCATATATTAACTAAAAGAGTCAAAAAGTCTAACTCTTTCTCAAAGTGTTCAAATTGCAGTATGTAATTCATAGAATCCCTACAGTGTGAAAACAGGCCATTCAGCCCGTCGACCCTCTGAAGAACATCCATCCAGTCCCAGACCCTACCCATTCCCTGCATTTTTCATGGCTAACCTACCTAGCCTGCACACTACAAGGCAATTGACCATGGGCAATCCACCCTAACTTTCGCATCTTTGGAGTATGGGAGGAAACCAAAGCATCCGGAGAAAACACACACAGACATTATAAGGTTGTGCATACAGACAGTCACCTGAGGCTGGAAATGAACCCAGTCCCTGGCACTGTGGGATCACAGTGCTAACCATGGAGCCACTGTACAATATTGATAGCTTACAGACATATGTAATAGATGAGAAGGGTACCACTCCCAGATCGGAATAATGAGGCAGAACAATTTTACTTTCTAGCTTGCATCATCTCTCAAACTGGTTGGGTGTTAAGTCAATGCTAGCATAGATCTACTTTCAGGAGGCATCCTCCTACTTTGTCAGTTTGCCAAGTCAATTGTCTATTTATACATTTTCTTTTAAAGACTGTGGAATACCGATAATAATAATTCATCAAATAATTTTTATCCATTGAAGTGTCCAGTCTCCCAAGGAATAGATAATCAAGGCAGGCCCCTCCAGATCCATGCTTATCACTTGTACAAACCTCTTTCAGGCAGTTTGTTTCGAGATGCAGGTTATGAAGCTCTTTCCTGTCAGGCCCCTCAATGCCAACACAAAAGCCTGTGTCTGAACTCTGTCCTTAATCAAATAACAGGCCCTTGTATGAAACTTTATCAATTATGATTGTACTGCTCGCTCTCTGCTCAGGCAAAATGCAGAAGGATTTTGCTTAATTCAAATAATTTATTTCAATATGCCATAATTTCTTGCAGATATATTGATAGAACTGTATCTAACAAAATGCTCAAAAAGTTAGTTCAAAAGGTAGGTTTTAATGAGTATCTTTAAGGAAGAAAAAAAGGAAGGGCATGAGAAGTGAGGATGAGAACCCTTCACCACTCTCAAAATGCTGACCATGAATGTTGATGGAGGGCAACATGTTCATGGTGACATAATAGGCAGCCGCACCAGTGGCTTGGTGCTGATCATGAAAATCACCATGGGCCCAGAGGACCTTGTCTCATCTCTCATTACAGAGAGTAACTGATGTTTAGTTTAACCTGGTGAAATTATCTCAGGCAAGAAGCAAGCTTGATAAGATGGTCCTTTAAGTTCTGACAATGTTGGTGGTCTTCCCCATCCTTCAATCCAACTTACTGAGTGTCTCTGATAAAGCATGCTGCTTCAGTGCCTGCTTGTACAGTATGGCAAAGCCATTAATGGCTATGGGATCCATGGAGACCATGGGATTTTTTATACTTGGGGCTGAACAGGATTAAGTCTGTGACAGTCCTCTGAGTGTCAGGCAAGTAGTTGCATTTCTTCTACTATCAACAGTTGAGAGGTGCCAGTTAATGGTAGGGCCCTGGGGAATGTTGCCAAACAAAGAGACCTAGGCTCATAGTTACTTGAAAGTGGAGTCACAGGTAGACAAGGTGATGAAGAAGGCATTTGACATGCTTGCCTTCATTGATCAGAATATTGAGTGTAGGTGTTGGGATGTCATGTTGCGGCTGGGCAGGACACGATTGAGGTCACTTTTAGAATTTTGTACTGTTTGCAATTCTGGTTGCCTTTCTATAGCAAGGACATTGTTAAACTTGAGAGGGTGCAGAAAAGATTTACAAAGATATTGTTAGGACTTGGGTTTTAGGGAGAGGTTGAATAGATTGGGGCTTGGGGGGGCGGTGAAGTTATAGGCTTTATAAACTCATGAGAATCACAGATAGGGTAAAAAGACAAGTTCTTTTTCCTCAGGTGGGGGCATCCCAAATGAGAGAGCACAGGTTTAAGGTGAGAGAAGAAAGATTTAAAAAGGACCTGAGGGGTAAGATTTTCGTACAGAGGGTAGCAAGTGTATGAAATGAGCTGCCAGAGGAAGTGGTGGAGGCTGGTACAATTACAACCTTTAAAAGGCATCTGGATGGGTATATAAATAGGAAGGGTTTAAACAGATGCAGGCAAATAGGACTAGGTCAGATTGGAATGCCTGGTTGGGACGGACTAGTTGGACCAAAGGTCCATGCTGTATGACTCTATGTGCTCACTAGATTGTACTTTTGAGATTAATTGAGGATCATCTGAGGTGAAAACCTTGATCTGGTGGAAATCGCAATGGCACAAATAGGATATTTAAATATGAGAGAAATCGATCAAAGATCAATAGTGGTGATGCAGAAATGGGAGATGTAAATAGGAAGCCCAAGGGAGAAGGAAGGGATTGCAGTTTGGGAGAATTATTTGTGAGGTAACAGAGAATTAGGTTAGTAGAGTCCAGAAAATCATTGGCCTTCTTCCTACAATGACACCATTTAATCGAGGACAAGGCACTGTCCCAGGCTGACTTTTTAAATTTATTCATGAAATGAGGGCATCGCTGGTTGGGCCAGCATTATTTGCCTGTTTGGCAGTTAAGAGTCAATCACATTGCAGTGGGTCTGGAGTCACATGTAATCCAGACTAGGTTAGGTTGGCAGTTTCCTTCCCTGAAGTGAACCAGATGGGTTTTGCCTAACAATAGGGATATATTTATGGGCATCTTTAGAATCTTAATTCCAGACATTTTACTGAATTTAAATTCCACCATCTGCCAAAGTGGGATTCAAGCCCAGGTCCCCAGAACATTACCTAGCTGTCTGGATTAACAGTCCAGCAATAATACCACCAGGCCATCACCTCCACTCCAGACTTTGGTGATCTACAGAAAACAAAATGGTCCTCCTCTCCATCATTCCATTCTACTCCTCTCCACCATTCCAATTTCTAGCACTCACAGATCCCTATCCACATAGTATCCTGAATGGTCCTGACAGGATGAATGTGCAAAGTAAGGTGACTAGAACAAGAAGACACTGTTTTAAGATTAGAGGAAGTGTAAATCTTTGCTTTTTTCAAGGGAGTTATGCAACTTCGAAACTCTCTGTGTGATGTGGTGGTGGAAGGGATGTCATTGAAGAGTTTTAAGGCAGAGGTAGATGGATTATTTTTCGGAAGAATCAAAGGGTAGTCTTGAAGAGCCTAACTGTGCTCCTCATTTATTTGTTCAGATTTATGTTCATGTATGACAGCCAGCTCCTAGTTTGCAGCATCTGAAATGGCATGAATGTCAATGGGTTGTAACATTGGTAAGCACTGTTGGCTTTTCTGCCAGGTATTGTATGTGAGTATCAAAGAGCCCAATTACATGGCTGATGAATGGAAGATCATATGAGGAAAATTGCTCCCAGCCATGGCAGACATGTCATTAATTCACAAGACACTTTAACTAAAAATAGGAAGATTGAGCCCTAAGTGTGCATTACTTTTGCCAAGACTGACAAGATTTAACAGACTCCTACAGCATGAGAACAGTTGTGTGCATCGTGGATAGAATGGGTAAACCACACTATAAATGATAATATGTGAAATGTTTTCTTATTTTCCTTTGTATGAAAAAGATGGTATTTGGAATAGAATTGTAGTTCTGCAATAATGTTCCCCTTGGCACACCATTGTCATGTGACTTCTACCATGAGGCATTATAGCCAGCTCAGAAAAGAGGCAGGAAAACAAGAATGTTCCCATTCCAGATTCTGCCAGCTCATACCAACAGTAGCGATCAGCACAAGGGCAGATCCTATGCTCATTTCTCCCTCACTTAGAATCTTGCTCTTCTCTTTTCTGATGCCTCCCATTATCTAACTCAATGAGCAGTGAACAATATGATTCAGGGCAAGAATACATTATTGGATATCCATTATTTACTCATAAGCTTCAAGGAAATGCATGTCCTGTCCCCAAACAATGCTTCTCCTAAAGCACATGTTGACTTCAAGGTTCTAGTCCTTCTGCTACGACAACTAAAAAGTATGGTTTCATCATCAGTCCTGGCTTGTAACCCTAGGCATGTAACACATATCTGCACCTAGAATAACTCACACAAAGGCACAGATGACTACCCCTTAAAGTTTCAAATAATCCAGCTACCGTACCTTTTGTCACTATTCATTTATAAACTGGACACAATGAGAATTTTCCCAGGATCCTACAAATATTTAAAGGATCTCACCCAGGGCCTTTTACAGTAAAAATATAATCGCTATCAATGCACCACACTTATCTTATGTCATTTTTACTGGTTAAAATTCAAACAGTTAAATAAAAGATTTCAGTTGATTTTATTATTACAGCATATCTGGGCATCATGTTATTACAGCATATCTGGGCAATTCTCAATGTGACAGACACCTCATAGCTGGGATTCATAGCTAGGATCGTCATGATTGGGATTGTCATAGCTGTGCTTTCATAGCTAGGATTGTCATGGCTGACATATGGGCAATACTCCACCATACTTCTAACTTGTATCTTGTAGATAATGGGCAGGCTTTGGGGAATCAGGAAATGAGTTACCTGCTGCAGGTTTCCAAGCCTCTGACCCTGCAGTTGTAGCCACAGTATTTATTTGGCGAATTCAGGTCAGTTTCTGTCAATGTTGATTATCACGTGGTTGATTTTGGGGGATTCAGCGATGGTGGTGTCATTGTTCTTATGATGGAGGTAAGGTCCTTAAAGTTGGTTTGGCATAGGACACTACCCAGAGGAAGTCCTGTAGAAATGTTCTGGAGCTGAAGTGAATGATCTCCAACTATTTTACAAGTATTTAATTTGTGCCAGGTATAACTTGAACCAGTAGAGAGTTTGTCCTATTCCTGTTGATTCAGTTTCGCTGGGAGTTTTCCTCTTCTCAACTTACAAATCAATATTCCTTTTCAGATTGAATACTATGCTTTGAGATGATAAACCTACCATTTATTAACTCTGCATGATTTTGAATGTGAACTCAAATAATTGACTAATTCTTTTGGATCTATTTTCTAATTTATGGTGCTAATAAAAAACCTAAAATGGTTTCTATTCACACAATGATCTAAATCTTGTGTTGCAGGTCTGGGTTTAGTAGCCAAGAAAAGAATGATAACCAAAGTGCTACTGTTGTGACATCTACAATTGTAAAGAGACACAGCGTAGAAGTATGGATTCTTATATTTATGACTCCAAAATATTGGCCTGGAGGACTGCATTATTCACAGTGCACTGACGTGCACTTCTTAGCAGTAATAAACTGTTTCTCTACTACATAGAAAATAGCTTAACAGTGTATGACTTGT
Source organism: Hemiscyllium ocellatum (assembly GCF_020745735.1). Classification (NCBI taxonomy): domain Eukaryota; kingdom Metazoa; phylum Chordata; class Chondrichthyes; order Orectolobiformes; family Hemiscylliidae; genus Hemiscyllium; species Hemiscyllium ocellatum. Next base: position 53,280,128 of record NC_083402.1, read on the forward strand.
CAATCGTATCTTTATGGTGTACGTAACACCATAGAAATGGTAGTATTTTACTCCTTAATAAAAGCTAAGAGACAGAGATTGACAGAAGAAATATTGGGGCGTGCTGACAAGTAACATAGAAAGAAAAATGAGCACATCAATAAGAGAAGTGCAAGTTATAGGTCAGTGGCCTAATAGGAATTTTATAGAATTTAACTCTGCAAGCTCCAAACTAGTAACTAAGTTAAAAACAAATCATGAAAATATGGCAACACGTGAATATTTGATCTTTTGCAGCAATGATAAGGCAATAACCTTTTGAATTTGAACAATTTTGCATTCTTTTCTGGTTTTCTGATTCTAATGTGTTTTTCTTTCCTGGATGTGAGTAAATATGAACTACGAATTAATCTAAAATAATGCCATGGCCTGTGGCATCTTTTATACAGTTAATCTAAATATAGACAGACATTAGAAAGTAGCTTAGGAAATTATGTTTTGCTGCAAGCTTACTTCTTTATGACAACTTTGAAAATCTATGAAATATATTAAAATATCATTCTACCATTTGACTACGGTTTAATGACAGAGCAATTGTCCTGTTTAATGCATCCTACACACACATGAGTTAACCCATTGAGGCAGTTTTGTACTCATGTCATTGTGACATTAAAAGAAAAAATATTGAGCCCTTACAAATCATGATAATTTATTTATGCCTCAGATACAATGAATTAATAAATGTTCTGTGGGTCACAATAGTTTTCAGATTCTCCTTGTAAGACTACTCCGTAGAAATGGAATTGCTATCAGGCCAGTGGATAGAATTTAAAGAGGTGACATATTTTGAAAGCTGAATGAATGAAAGTTTCTGAGTAATAAGTACCCCAGACTTTACTATCCATTAATTCATCTATTATTGTCAGCTTTGTGGCATCTTCCACAATTTTCAGCTCAAATAATAGTACAGAGGACAAAGTAATTCTGTTGATGGACAAGGTAGTGGAGAATGAAAGGAATGATAGGAAGCCATTTTAATTACCACCACATTTCAGTTAATCTTTTAAACCTGATTTAAAGCTGTATTATCCTGCCTGTAGACTACATGCATGATTATTCTAAGAAATGGAACAAAGACACATCTGTTTGGATTTTATAAATTTTATACAGTATCTTCTATAAGTTCTTTGAAATTTGTTAAAATAATGTAAATACCATTCAATAACCTATGTGCTGAAAGCTACTGTGAAGTCAACTATACTGTAGTGATATTAGCAGGCACATAAATAAAATTTGAGATAAGTTCATTGACAACAATTAAAGGGTTACACTATAGTGCTACCAGCAGATTGGCTTCTTATGTAAAGATATGCGCAAATATTCCCATAACACACTGAAAAGTGATAACGGTCCCTGAAATGTAGTAGTGTATAATAATAGATTCAATGGGTGCCAGAGCAGGAACAGCTATGGATATTTAAAGGTGGAAAGTAAGCTGGAAAGCAGAGACAGTTACAGAGACCTGGCACCAGATTTTCACATGTTCAGGATGACTCTTAAACCATTTAAAAATTGAGGGTGGGTTCTTAATTCTGAAATTCTCACCTCATTCCCACCACCAGAAATCTTCACTGGCAAAGGATGAAGGTGCAAATAAAAATAGTACATCCTGGGCTCCCGACTCCATTAGAGTTAGGCATATCCTAGCCACTCACAATTTACATGGAGCTTAAAAATGTGTTGCTGGAAAAGGGCAGCAGGTCCGGCAGCATCAAAGGAGCAGGAGAATCGACGTTTCGGGCATAAGCCCTTCTTCAGGAATGAGGAGGGTGTGCCAAGCAGGCTAAGTAAAAGGTAGGGGGGAGGGGCGTTTGGAATATGATAGGTGGAAGGAGGTTAAGGTGAGGGTGATAGGCCGGAGAGGGGATGGGGGCGGAGAGGTCGGGAAGACGATTGCAGGTCAAGAAGGCGGTGCTGAGTCTGAGGGTTGGGACTGAGAAAAGGTGGGGGAGGAGAAATGAGAAAGCTGGAGAAATCTGCATTCATCCCTTGTGGTTGGAGGGTTCCTAGGCGGAAGATGAGGTGCTCTTCCTCCAGGTGTCGTGTTGCCATGGTCTGGCGATCGCAACCCTCCAACCACAAGGGATGAATGCAGATTTCTCCAGCTTTCTCATATCCCCTTCCCCCATCTTTTCTCAGTCCCAACCCTCGGACTCGGCACCGCCTTCTTGACCTGCAATCTTCTTCCCGACCTCTCCGCCCCCATCCCCTCTCCGGCCTATCACCCTTACCTTAACCTCCTTCCACCTATCGTAATCCAAACACCCCTCCCCCAAGTCCCTCCTCCCTACCTTTTATCTTAGCCTGCTTGGCACACCCTCCTCATTCCTGAAGAAGGGCTTATGCCTGAAACGTTGATTCGCCTGCTCCTGGGATGCTGCCTGACTTGCTGCGCTTTTCCAGCAACACATTTTTAAGCTCTAATCTCCAGCATCTGCAGTCCTCACTTTTTCCTACACAATTTACATGGAGTCAGATAAGCTTCCACAAGACAAGTGGATCATGCTAACACTAGCTCACACAGCTAAAGCTGCCAGACTTCCTGTATGGAATGGTCCTCTATTAATTAAAGTCCTTAATAGGTTCCCCCATCCCTTCTTATTTCACAGCATGTCTAAGGCTAGATGATAGGCAGGGAGCTGTTAGTGGACCATGAAATGTGATCACGAGAATGGTCCTAGCAATGAAAAGCTTAACATATGAAAAACATTTGAGGACTCTGGGTCTATACATCGTGGATTTAGAAGAATGAGAGGGGATCTAATTGAAACATGTAGAATACTGAATAGCCTGTACAGATTGGATGTTGGGAAGATGTTTCCATTGGTAGGAGAGACTAGGACACAAGGGCACATCTCAGAGTAAATGGAAGACCTTTTAGAATGGAGATAAGGAGAATGTTCTTCAGCCAGAGGGTAGTGAATCCTTGGAATTCATTGTCACAGAAGGCTGTGGAGGCCAGGCCATTGAATATATTGAGATGCGTAGGTTCGTGCGTATCAAGGGGATCAAGGGTTACAAGGAGAAAGTGGGAAAATGAGATTGAGAAACTTACCGGCCATGATTGAATGGCAGGGCAGTTTCAATGGGCTGAATGGCCTAATTTCTGCTCCTACGTCTTATGGTCTTATGGCTATTCAGAAGAGTCATAGTCTATAGTCAGGATTTGAGAACCTTTTGATAGATAAGTTCAAAGGATCTTACACATGCCTCCTGAGCCACACATCATGACCCATTATGCCATCCATGCCAATTGATTAGCCACAGTCATTCCACATAATCCCTCATCTCCCATGCAACTCAGTGCCCCATTCACCCGGTATGCACAATGTAATATCAATGGTAGACCTGGTCTTGCTGAGTTAAAAACAATTTCTGTTCAAAATGTTTTTTTGGGAAAAATAAACTGCAAGGTCATGCCAAAAGTGATATCCAGAGTTCAGCCTTCTCCCAGCCTATCACCTGGCCTTAACATTTCTGTGAAATAACAAAGAGATTGGGAATGTACTAAGGACTTTAATTAATAGAGGGCCACTCCATACTAGAAATCTGGCAGATTTATCTGTGTGAACTACTATCAGGCAAGTGTCCTTTGGGCCCTCATCCTCCACTCTTCAAGCATCATTCTCCCCACTATCCTTCCTAGGAGCTAGGTCCCTCCAAAAAACCAACTCACCACCCATGCCACAACACTCCCAGCTTGAACTTAAACTGTCAATCCTGGTTTTGTTGCAGTACGGCCTGCTTAGCATCTCAGCAATAGCTAACAGTGTCTGCAGAGATGCCAGCAAATCCAATCAGCTGCAAGATCTCTAAGGAAGGGCTTTCTCCCAAAACAAGATGGGAAGACTCACTTTAAAACAACTAATGTGACTCTCAGTGGAATCATGGGCATGCTGTCCTGACCTTTGACCATGGAGCCAAGAAACACAGCAATACAATTTAATGACTTCAATATTGGACAAGGATGGAGGGAGCTGGGAAAAGGAAGATCATATAATTGAGATGACCTCTGCCTATGAACAGCATTATCAAAGAATAGTATTTAACTGAGGAGAAGAGGATGCCAAAGATAGAACAGTCTGGATTCCTGGAGATGACATTACAATGGCAGAGAGAAAAAAAACATTAGTCAAGATGTATTGCCTGCATTTCATCAATCAGATAAGAAAATACAAATTGTGCTGCACAAATGCTAGTCAATAAACATCTCCATATTCCATGACATATAATCGTCAATTCTCACAGCTTTAACATGAGTTAATTGTCATCGAACAGAAATGTAACTGGACCAACCATAGATGTACTGTGGCTTCAAGGGTAGGTCAGAGGTCAGGAATTCTGTGGTGAGCAGCTCATCTTCTGTTTCACCAATGCCTGTCCACAATCTACAGTGCTTACATCAAGCCTGTGATGGAATACTCTACTGACCAAGATAAATACACTCCAACACAAGCTCAATGGCACCCAGGATGAAATAACTTGTGTGACATATGATCTACCACCTTAAACATTCACTCCCTCCCACCACTGCTGTGACAGTGTGTGTTATCTTAAAGTTACACTGTCACAAATGGAAACTTTTTTAAACTAAACCTTCAAGTATCTGTTATCCAGAGTCCGTACAAATTCCTCTTCAAGTTCTCCTCCAAACCAGACATCTTCCTGATACAGAAATGAATTACTGTTCACCCATCTCCACTGATCCTGGAACTATCAACTCAATAGCACTAAAGGAATATCTTCTCCATACATACTTCAATTGTTGAGAAACATACTCATGAGCACCTTCCGAATGGCAGTCACAGGTGGACAATAAATACTGACCTTCCCAGTTCCATATTCTCTCAACAATTTCAGAAAATACATAGGGACAGATCCAAAGAGCTTGATCCAAAGAGGCTGTTGAAACAAAACTTGCAGAACATTTAGAAAAACAAGAAGACTTAGTGGGGCAAATGTTATTTCCTTCAAATATACTTCCATCTGTCATACCTGCAAAACAGGAATGTCTGTCCTCTTATTTGGCTCTCTAAGAGCTGGAGAGTTGTAAATGCTGCGTTGTTTCTTTACATAAAATGCAACCCTTTGTATGATCTTCATTCAATTTTTAAGACTGATAATATGAACAGTGAAGTGAAGGTGCAATGCGTTCCATATCCTTGTATCTGGAGTTAACCATCAATAGCTGTGTCAGTTGATATATGTCAGCTGTTTATGTTAATGATTTTGTGTCATTGCTTCTGTTGCAAGTATTAAAGTTTTGCTGCATTCACTAACATTCCTGAAGAAGGGTTTATGCCCGAAACGTCGAATCTCCTGTTCCTTGGATGCTGCCTGACCTGCTGTGCTTTTCCAGCAACACACTTTCAGCTGCATTCACCAACAATAGGTTTGCCTTTTGTGTCATGAATATAGATTTTTTTTGAGGTGTGGAGCATAAAATGGAGGTGACAGCAGAGGAAGAATCAAAAAGTGTCAAAATCTAAGCTACAAAGAATTTCAAAGTGTTGGAGAAGTTTAGGGAGCAAATGAATGAGTTGAATTGACTGCAGATATATCTTCCTCTGGTAGTCTAAGTAGGAAAAATGAAAAATCAGATGAACAAAGTCTCCAAAGTGTGGTCTCAGAAAGAAGGATTTAAATACAGTGATGAGGGATTTAGATTTGATGTGTTGGAGGAGCCAGAGTATCTAAGCATGTTGTAATTACCTTTTGGTTAGATGGTAAATCTGTCTGGACTTCGAGTCTTGAATTATTTTTACCAATCCTGCTGTGATATGCATCTTTACGAACATTGTGTCAAGAGAAGGATACATCTGATCCCCATCAGAGTTGGTTAGCCTGACAACACACTTTCCACATTTACACATTAATAGTAGGTTAAGTGAGAAGACTGAGGGCCTCCAGCATCTATAGATCATATCCCAACAAAGCTCTGTGACTTGAGAAAATAAGGAAAAGAGTTTACTTTTAATAAGTGAGACTAATGTGTTTAAGAATCACAATCACAGGCACACTACTTTGCAGTTGAGATAAATGGTGTTTATACTTAATGCAATTTTGGGTGTTATATGTTGCCTGTGAAAGGGTTGTCAAATATTTTACCTGGTATATGGAGACGAAACAAAGACTTCACTTCACCAGTTAGTTCTAGTCAATGAAAATTAAATTAAAACTTGCTGTTATTATATCCCAACCTGCACTAGCTTTGATGAGTGTACAAATACCTTTCTTTGTTATATGTGCACAATCCTGCAAACAGTGTGCGTGTCTCATTATACAAGTACACCTGAAAAGATTGAACATTATCCCTTTTCCACTGACCTGTGGCCACCACTGAGTTCATTAGTGCAGAACATCCTTTCCACTGACTGAGTCTGCCCCATTGTTCGTATTGGCCAGGGTCAAGTCAAGGGCGTATAGCCTAGATTGGACTCATTTGTCACAGGGCCTAGCAACAAAGCTGATTTCAGCAGAGACGGGGCAGGTTTCATGGGGCAGGCTGCAACCTTTGACCTTGAGAGCTCAGGGCAACTGAAACTAGCACAGATGGTACACCACAGTTAAAGCATTTATGCGCAAAACAGTACAAATTACAAAAAATAAAGTTTGGTCGCTCAGCATTTTTTCTAAGAGCTCAAGTTGTTTGCAGGTTTTTGACAGTCCAGAATTGCACCTTAAGCAATTGTGATAATCACAGCACTTTTCTGACTATAAAGAAAAAAGTCAGTTGGGAGCTTATTGCTTAACTTGTGTAACTGTGTAAGTGCAATAATTTAGACTGGAGCCTCAGTTTTCCATGGTCAGCAGGAGTCAGCATGAACAATAGATCGTGCTGAGGTAGCATGTGGAAAATGACTTTAATACAGTATATAGAAAGGCTTATTGCTTTGGTCAAAAAGCTTCAGTGAAGATGGTGTATTCAGCCACTTGGGAAGCACAGAGCTGTCACAGAACTTCATGAATGATACACTGGAGCTGCTTATGAGGTCTCTAATGGAAAAAAAACGACAAGCAAAGTTATAAAGGTTACACTTGACATGTACTTCACCACTGTCTCACATTTATCTATAGTCCCTTTCAAATTTATTGTCTTTTATGGTTTCTGCACAATAATGCTGAGAGATTAATTGAATATCTAAAAATTATTTTGAATATTTTTTTCTTTTCAGATATATGCATGTTCCCACGAAAAGTTGAAAATGTGTTTTTTTTCGATACTTAAGTTGCTGAATATTATGATATTGGAACAATATACAGGAACATAGAATCAGAAGTAAGTTATTCAGCTTCTTCAGCCTCCTCCCCCATTCTAGATCATAAGGACATAAGGAGGGTTTAAAAAAAGGAGCAAGGAGTAGGCCATTTAACCCCTCATCAGGATTGTAGATGATCTGCCCCAGCCTCAAATTCTCTTTCATGCCAATTCAGTGTTGCCATTAACTTCCAGAAATTTTTAAAATCTATTTCCTTTCACTTTAAGTACTTTCAGTGATCTAGCTTCTACAAATCTTTTTAGTTGAGAATTCTAGTCATTCACGACTCTCTTAGAGAAAAATAAATTTCGCATCTCAGCTGTAAATGGGTGTCCCCTATTCTGTAACAATGTCCCCAAGTTTAAGATCACCATACTGGTGGAAACTGCCCTGTCAGAACTACCCTCAGAATATCGTATGTTTCAAGAAGATTACATCTCATTCATTGAAATTCTGATGAATAGAGACCTAACTTGTTTAGTTGTTCTTGATTATGTTAATTCCTTCATCACAGGAATCAGCCTAATGAATCTGAATGAACTGTATTCAATGCTTGTATATCATTTGTTAACAAACAGCTAAAATATTGTACACAATTCTGAAATGCACATTATAGGAGGATATAACTGCAGTGGAGAGAGTACAGAGGATATTTACAAGGAAGTTGCCTGGGCTATTAGCTATGAAGAGAGATTGGATAGATTCGGGTTGGTTTCCTCAGAGCAGAAGGGACTGTGGAGGACATTATTGAGATATATAAAATTATGAGGGAAACAGATAAGATAGACAGGAAGAAACTAATTCCCTTGATGGATGGATTAATGATCAGTGGGTATGAATTTAAGATAAGGAGCAGGAAGTTGAGAGGGATGTGAGGAATTGAAAACTAGCTAGTGATGGGAAGCTGCAGCTCACTGTCTGAAAGGATGGTAGAAACCCTTATAATATGTAAGAAGTATTTAGATGTATACTTGCAATACCAAGTCATACAAGACTATGAACCAAGTGCTGAAAAAATACAATTAGAATAGTTAGTTGCTTGTTTTTGATCAGTACAGATTTGAGGGGCCAATGGGCCTTTTTCTATATTGTAGTCCTCAATGACCGTATGAATTGTAGTGGATTAGACCAACATGCCTCAAACCTATCAAGGAGATAGCCTTGACCACAACCTTTTCTTATTTTAATGCAAGTTCCGGGCATTGCATTCCAGATGCAATTTGAGTAGTCAAGGTAAGGGAAGGCGAGGGCCTAGCGACATTATCGTTGGACTGTTCAGCCAGAGACCCAGATAACATGCTGGGGACCCGGGTTCAAATCCTGCCATAGCAGATGGTTGAAAATGAATACAATAAACAGTAGGAATTTAGAACATAATGAAAATTAGAATCGATTGTTCGAACAACCCATCCGATTCACTAATGTCCTTTAGGGAAAGAAACAGCCATCCTTATTTGATTTGGCCTATGTGTGACTCCAGACCCCCAGCAATGTGGTTGACTCTTAACTGCCATATGGGCAATCAGAGATGGGCAATAAATGCTGTCTAGCCAGCAACACCCTCATCCTGTGAATAATAAAGCAAAAAGAAAGCTACCAGACTTGAAACAAAACACACTTTATTCATACATTACAGTTAAAATACAGACAAAATAAAAGAAAAGAATTGGCTTAACTGCAACTCTATCAAAATACTTAATAAAGAAATAAAGTACCAATTAACTGTTCCGATATAGCAACATTCCATTAGAATGTCATTGGCAAAGGCAAAGTCAATGTTTCACATGCAATTCTAGCAGCAGGAAGTGAACCCTAGTTTTAAGCTCTAACAGAGAGAAGATAAACAACTTCAAGACCCTAGTAACTGCTGAAAGCTAAAACTAAAAATTTTAGTTTTGTGGAAGCTTGACCCCATTCAGGTCATGTCTACTATTGCAACTTTTAAAAAAACCAAAGGCCTCACAAGCTGTTTAAAGAAGCTGTTGGCTTGAAGCACACAGCTCAACACCTGTCTCAACCTCTCTTCATTGAAAAAAAAGGACAAAATACACCTCTTACAGATATTGTATTGTCACACCTCTCCCTTTTAAAAAAATATGCAAAGATAGCTTCATTTTTTAAAAAACAAAACTTGTGTCTTACACTATTGGTGCATTAAAATACATATTCTTTACATTGATTCTAAGTATGGTTGAAAAATGTGATGCTGGAAAAACACAGCAGGCCAGGCAACATCTGAGGAGCAGGAGAATCGATGTTTCGGACATAAGTCCTTCTTCGGGAATCCTGATGAAGTGCTTATGCCTGAAACGTTGATTCTCCTGCTCCTCGGATGCTGCCTGGCCTGCTGTGTTTTTCCAGCATCACATTTTTCAACTCTGGTCTCCAGCATCTGCAGTTCTCACTTTCTCCTAATTGACTCTATGCATGTAAACATTCACTATTACATTTTGTACTGCCACCAAATGCCTCCATCTTCGCTCATTAAAGATGGGACATGTCAGCAATTACATTCTCTTGTCCTACCTCATGTTCAATTTTCAAATTGAATGGCTGCAATAATAAGATCCATCTAAACGGGGTCTGGTATTACTATCCTTAAATTTTTCTAAAACCTTTTATGAGTTATGATCAGTGTATCGAATTGTCTCAGATACATTACTGGCAATATGAATGCTGAAATGTTGCAATGCCAGCACCAAACTGAATGCCTCATTCTCAATTGTGGAATATTTCTGATGATGATTATTCAATTTTTCTGGAAAAATTACCCAATAGAACATTCTGTCTTCTCATCATCTTCCTGTAAGAGTACAGCACTGTCACCTACATCACTCACATTGATAGCCACTTTGAATGACTTGGCATTACTCAATGCGGTTAACACAGCTTCCAGGCTGTCAAACATGCTCTGTAATTCCTCCGTCCACTGAAATTTTCTGCACTTCTACAGCAAGTCAGTCAGTGGAGCAATGACACTACTAAAACTCAATACAAATTCTCCCAGGAATCATTTGAGAAATGCCCCAATAACCTTTGTTTTCGCATCCTATGGATCCACCTTTCCACATGCAATGACATGGCCCAGGAATAAGACTCGGGCTTTGTCAAATTCACTCTTAGTCAAGTTTATCACCAAACTTGCCTCCCAAAGTCAATCAAACAATTCTGATAGCTGCTGCAAAAGTTCTTTCCATGTGTGACTAAAAATCATCAGACTGTCAATGTACATCACACAATTGGGTAATCCAAAAATGATTATATTGGATAGTCTTTGAAATGTAGCTGTCACATTTTTCATACCAAATGCCATGACTTTAAACTGATACAGAGTCAAAACTTGTGGTGCCGGAGAAGCACAGCCGATCAAGCAGCATCCAAGTAGTAGGAGAGTTGACATTTCAAGCATAAACTTTTCATCAGAAAGAGCTTATGCCCAAAATGTTCTCTCTCCTGCTCCTCAGATGCTGCCTGACCAGCTGTGTTTTTCCAGCTCCATATTTTTTGACTCAGATCTCCAGCATGTACAGTCCTCACTTTCTCCTTTAAACTGGTTCAGTCTATTCACTGTCACAGAAGCCAAAACCTCCTTTGGTCTTTCAGATGAAGGTACCTGCCAGTGTCCTCTGAGTAAGCCCAACTTTTAAATACATGTTGTTTATCCAACCTTCTCATTACATTCATCCAAAAGTTAAATAGGATATGAATCAGATTTTGTAACTGCATTGACTTTGTGATAGTCCACATATAATCTTTGGGAACTAAATAGGTTGGCATCATTACTCTGGGAAAGTTCCATTTACTCCAACTCACCTCGATTATATTGTCTTTGAGCAAGTGCTTGATCTCTTTTTTAACTTTAGAGGGTTAAGTCTATAAGGATGTTGCTTAATTGAAATAGTATTTCCTATATCTATATCATACATAATCAAATTAGTACTTCTCAGCTTATTCCCATGCATCTCCCATTGTGATTATAGTAATTCTTTCAGGTCATTTTGATTTTCCTCCTGACATATATGAGTAAACCATACCTACACACGTAAATTCTTGAAAGAGATCTGGTACCTTCTTCTCAACCAACCACTGACCAGGTTGTAGATTCTGTTGCAACTTTTTATCTTCTTCTGTACTTTCCTTTACCATTTCAATAAAACATATTGGCTTATCTTGTTTTCCCATATCCATTTTCCCAGTGCTTCGTCTAAACCACCAATACTACAACTTCATGTGTCCTACTTTAACCATACAATCCCTACAGTGTGGAAACAGAGCATTGGGCCCAACAAATCCACACTGACCTCAGAAGAGTAACCCACCCAGACTAATTCCCCTACTACTCTACATTTACCTCTGACTAATGCACCTAACCTATACATCCCTGAACACTACTGGCGATTTAGCATGGCCAATTCACCTAACCTGCACATTATTTGACTAAGAGAGGAAACCGGAGCACCGAGAGGAAACCTAGGCAAACACAGGGAGAATGTAAAAACTCCACACAGTCGCCCCAGGCTGAAATTGTACCGGGTCCCTGGCACTGTGAGGCAGTGGTGCTAATCACTGAGCCACTGTGCTGCCCACAGTGAAAACACCTCCATTATTTTTTAAATTCTCTTTCGCCCGATGAGTTTCTTTTTAAATCTGTACTAAGCTATCATTACCATCTTCAATGAGATCTGCTTTTCTCTTACCACCTGAAGATTTCTCCCTTCCCCAATTTCTATCCATCATAGATTGAAATTGATGTCAGAAGCCAAAATTTGATTTATGAACTGACTCATGATCATTTGGCATTTCCGGTGTTAATCTTGCAGTCTTAATTCTCTGCTCTTTCACATGAGGTCTCATTACCTCAGGAAGTGAATTTTAGAACTCCTCCCAAATAATAATCTCTCCCTATGTTTGATTTGTTTTCAATGTCCTATCCATCTTTCAATATTACTTTGATCTTTTCCAACTCCATGTACATTTGACCATGTTCTCTCCTCAGATTCCTAAAACAATGTCTATAGACTTCTGGTAACGGCTGATTTGCGCGTAAGATGGAAATTTTCACCTCATCATACTCCCCAGATATCTCCTTTGATAGTGAGGCAAATACCTCACTAGCTCTACCTACCAACTTTATTTGAATCAACAATATCCACATGCTCACTGGACATTTCATTTATTTCGCCACTTTTTCAAATGAAATGAAAAGGAATTCTACATCTTTCTCATCAAACATAGGCACCGTTTGGACATATTTAAACAAATCTCCACCAGGGCTCTGGTTGCAATGGGATTACTCTCCATTACTTTCCTCATCACTACTCCAAGATTTCACCTCTATTCCTGCCATTTTAATTTGACTTTGAGCTTTCAGTTCCAACCTCTGAAGTTCAAAAACCCTCTTTCTCCCTTTCTTTTGATTTTAATCATTATTCAAATTGGTTTCGTTTCTTTTTCTCTTTATTTTTGTTCTGCCTGGGCTGTTTTTTTTTTCTTTTTCCCTTGCCATTGCTTCTCATTCAAGCTGCTTCATTTGCAATTGAATTTTCTCAATCTCCAATGATTCTGATTGAATTTCTGGCAATTGTAAATATGGAGCTATTGCTGAAATTATTTTCCTTTTCCTCACAGGCAAAGACAACTCCAACTTCAACTTGTTTGTCAATTCTGAGAGTTTTGACTTGTTCACTTTCTGCAAAACCCCCGAAGCAACTTCTCTACCCCCAGGACACTCTTAGCAAATGAAAGAGTTATTACTCCACAAGATGCAGCCCACTTAAACCAAACAAATATAACATCTGAAATACACCAACACTCACCATTAACTGTCTTTGAGTCCAATAATCCTAAACCTAAGCTATTTCCTTTATTGGCTTGAAGCAGATTGCTCAACACCCCTGTCTCAACCTCTCTTCATTAAAGAAAAAACCAGGACAAAATACACCTATTAACATCATAGCATCATCACAGCATCTATATTCAGGACTGAAACAGTATGTAGTCCTCTGGCTGCAGTCTCACAAACACTGTGTACTGTTGTAACAAGACTTCCCTGTTTGTAGACTCCAATCCCCTAGGAATAAAGGGCACATTCCATTTTCCTTCTTAATTACTTACTGCATCTGCATAATAAAGCTTTTGTGTCTCATGGACAAGAATGCCCAGATCCCACTGCGCCACACATTTTGGGAGTCTCTCTCCATTTGACTCTTCCAGCCAAAGAGCATGACTTGACACTTTCCTACTTTTAAACTCTGTCTATATTCCCTTGCATATTCCTTATGTCATCATCATAACATTCCCTCCAACTTATTTTTATATCATCATAAAATTTAGGTACACGCTGCATCCACCTCTAACTCATTAATACAATAGATATTAGATATTAAATAGTAAAATAATTAATCCTTGAGGCCCTCTACGATTATGTCTTTCCAATCAGAAAAAGGTCATGGCAGATCATTTACTTCAACACCAGTTTCCATTTTATTCCCATATTCGTTAATACATTCATAACTACAAATCTGTCAATCTCTGTCTTGGACTGCTTAATTTCTGGGGTAGAGAATTCCAAAGATTAATTATTCTTTTGTGTGAAGGAATTCCTCCTCAGTCATAAATGGCAAGTCTCTTATTCTGAGACTCACCTGGTCCTAGACCAGGGGAAACATACTTCCTAGATTCACCCTGTATATCCCTTTAAGTATTTTGTAAATTTCTGTGAGATCTCCTCTCATTCTTCTAAACTCTAGAGACTATAAATCCAGTCATCTCAATCTCTCCTAGTAAGACAGTCTCATCATTCCAGGAATTCATCTGGTGAACCTCTACTCCACTCCCTCTATGGCAAATATATCATTCCTTAAGCAAGAGGATGAAAACTGCACACAATATTCTCAGTGCAGTTAAAGGGAAAACCTTTAGGATTCCACTCAACCTTCTGCCTATCATTGCTAACCTTCTCCTTCAGCCCTTCATTGTGCTGTACTTGGATATGATATCCTGACTGAAATTTTAAGAGCTACTTAAAAGTAGCTCCATTCGATATAGGTGCACTGTCTCATTGATCTCTGAATTTCTTACCTGTTAATTGTTCAAGTAATGTGCAGATACTTGAAAGTGAGATGACCCAAAGATGTTAAGAGTAAGATAGAGGTGTCTTGTGTCCCCATCTCTGGGCCTGAATTCAAGTTGCATCTTTTCAAGAGTCACGTCATAACAGGTTGATTAAACATATCTATGTTAACTCATTAGACACTGTTACCAAAACTATGTATTGAATATTATTAGAAATTGTCTCAGTGTCATTGTCAGAATCTGTGCTGAATATTATCAGAAACTGTCAGTGTCCCAGCCCTAACTCCAAGGTGTGTCATACGCATGTCTGGATATGTTTAAAAGCATCTCCAATCAATTGGTAATGTCGTAACTTCCATTCTGCTGTGCTGCACTCCTCCCCCATTAATACCAGTGCCAACTCATTCTTAATTTGCACGATCTTTTATCCCTTTGAAACAACCAACTCACTCAAGCAATAGCAGCATCCGGTAGACTTCCACCTAGAATAGGCCAGCATCGAAGACCCAGACATTTATTCAGCAATAAGAAAAAGTCAAGGACTGCAACAGCAAAAGTCCAATGTTCCTCTTGTAATAGGCAAGAGCTACTTGTCAGATTACCAATAGAATTGCAAGCAACTGAATAAAGAGCAAATCCATCTTATTCATCCTCAAAATAGTCCTCAATTAGGTTGTCTCTGGTCGCATGTATTTGACAAAGCATTGACAAATTTTCTTGGAGAGGCTTCCTGGTAAATATTCTGATCTTCATCCTCAAAACCTTGCTGTCAATTCCCCATTTTTCTGCATTCAGACATCTCTCCTTTGGCAGATCCAGTGCTGAAGGGTATTGCATGCCACGTGCCAATATAGTACAGAACACCTCTTCTGTACTAGACTGCAAAGTTCAGATTCAGTTTCCTTTTAAATGAAATCTTTATGCTGGAACAGGCTGCTCTTTTTTTTGAGGTATTTTAAGTTTTGGAAGTGATTTCCTTGAATTCCAGGAGCAGCAATTACTGTTGTATATGCTGTTGCATTGTTTTGGAACATTGGAGAAAAAAAGTCAAAACAACGGCACTTTTGAAAGAGAAGGGAACAGACAAAGGCAGCATATGGTCAGTCAGTGCAGGAGAGAGAGAGGAAGAAACCCACACTGCTAACTGACACAGCAGTGAACCTGCACAGTTATTGCCTTTGCCGTTGAATTCATGTATCACTGGACATTGGAGGACATCTAGGAAAATAAACAAACAGTGAAATTCACAACTGATCTTGGAGAGTTGTTTGGGAGAGGTCACAACACAGAAACAGATAAGTGAATAGTTTTAAATATATCCTTGTTGTAAGTCTGCAGTAGTGAGTATAGTGGGTTCTTTCTTGATTATATGTTTTATAGAGATATATCTCTTGATTAAAATTAAAAATATAAGCCATTTGTATTAAGTTAGCTTGGAGCAGTGTATTGTAGAGGAATAAGACAGTTCTATTTTCTGGGTCTGCAGATTGAAAGAAGCAAAATGGCCCTTAGTAGAGTGACATGCTCTTCTTGTCAAATGTGGGAGTTCAGGGAGAGTTTACATGTCACTGAGGATTATATCTGCAATAAATGCTGTTGGTTGTGAATCCTATCAGATTAAATGGATCTGTTGGAGTGACAGAGGCAATGAGGAATTTACAAGAGCAAGGGGGTGTGTTGGATGGCAGTTATAGAAAGGGAGAAAAGTTGCAGATACAGTTACATAGATGGGTTAACTCCAGTAAAGTTAAGAGAGGCAGGCAGTTCATGCAGGAGCCTTCTGTGGCTATCCCTATTTCAAACAAGTATGCTGTTTTGGAAAATATAGGGGTGATGGATTCTCAGGGGAATGTAGCACAAACAGCTAAGTTTCTGGTATCAAGACTGGCTCTAATGCAATGAGGGGTATTCGGGTTCCAAGAGATTGATTGTGTTAGGGGACTTTCTAGACCGAGGCACAGACAAACGTTTCTGTGGCCAGCAGCAAAAAATCAGAATGATGTGTTGCCTCCCTGGTGCCAGGATCAAGGATATCTCAGAAGGGTGCAGAATGTTCTCAAAGGGGAGAGGGCCCAGCTGGAGGTCATTGTACATATTTGAACCAATGACATAGGAAGGAAAAAAGGATGAGATTCTGAAGGGAAAATATAGAGAGTTAGGCAGGAACTAAAAGGAGGTCCTCGAGGGTAGTAATATCTACTCCCATTGCTGCAAGCTAGTAGGAATAGGAGGATAGAACAGATGAATGCATGGCTGAGGAGCTGGTGCAGGGGAAATGGGTTCACATTTTTGGATCATTAGAATCTCTTCTGTGATAGAAGTGACCTGTAGCAAAAGGACAGATTGCACCTGAATTAGAAGGGGACTAATATACTGGCAGGGAGATTTGCTACAGTTGCTCAGGAAGATTAAAACTAGTAAGGCGGGGGAGTGGGAGTCCAGGAGATAGTGAGGAAAGAGATCAACCTGAGACTGGTACAGTTGAGCAAAGATGCGAGTCAAACAGCCAGGGCAGGCAGAGGCAAAGCAGAGAATAAGGTAGGACTGATGAATTAAACTGCATTTATTTCAATGCAAGGGGCCTAACAGAGAAGCCAGATGAACTCAGGGCATGGTTAGGAACATTGGACTGAGATATCATAGCAATTACAGAAACATGGCTCAGGGATGGACGGAACTGGCAGTTAATGTTTCAGGATACAAATGCTATAACAAGGACAGAAAGGGAGACAAGAGAAGAGGGAGAGTGACGTGCTTGATAAGGGATAGCATTACAGTTGTACTGAGAGAGGATATTCCCAGAAATACATCCACGGAAGTTATTTGGGTGGAACTGAGAAATAAGAAAGGGATGATCATCTGACTGGGATTGAATTATTGATAGTCAATGGGAAGTTGAGAAACAAATTTGCAAGAAGACCTCAGTTATCTGTAAAAATAATAGAGTGGTTAAGGTAGGGGATTTTAACTTTCCAAAAATAGACTGGAGCTGCCATAGTATTAAAGGGTTAGATGGAGAGGAATGTGTTAAGTGTGTACAAGAAACTTTTCTGATTCAGTATGTGGATGTCCCGATGAGAGAAGGTGCAAAACTTGACCTACTCTTGGGAAATAAGGCAGGGCAGGTGACTGAGGTAACAGTGAGGGAGCACTTTTGGGGCCAATGACCAAGAGTGCCGGCAGGTGGGACTAGATTAGGTTAGGATATCTGGTCGGCATGGACGAGTTGCATCGAAGGGTCTGTTTCCTTGTTGTACAACACTATGACTCTATGAGTTGAGACTTTTTGCCTCGACAATAAAGCCTGGCAGTGAATTCTAGAAAACGGTTTTCCTTATGTCTTTTGTAATCCTTCTATCAATCACCTGAAATTTGGATCTTCTAATCACTTATGTTGGAAAACGTCTTCCTTATTTTCTATACTTCAATTAAGTTGTTGATCAGTTTCTACTGTTCTAACAAACCACCCTTAGCTAATCCAATCTTTCCTCATATCTACAATTTTCACAATATGGAATAATTATTGTAAATCTCTACTGGTCTCTCTGTAGAGCAACCTTGTCTTTCTGGAATGTGGTGTCCAAGGTTGTCCATCAGCTGTTGCTAAACCAATGTCTTACATATTTCCAGCACTGCATCACTGCTCTTATATGTAATGCTTCACCCAATGAAGGAAAGCATCCAATTTCTTTGCCACTTTACCTACTTGCCTTGCCACTTTCAAGGACTTGAAGACATGTACTTCAAGGCCTTTCACTTCCTCAACCCTTCTAAGTACCCTCCTGATCATGGCATATTCACTCACTTTGTTTACCCTCCCCAAAGGAATAACTGCACACTTCTCTGGACTAAAATCCATTTGTCATGTTTCTACCCACTCAACAAAGCGATTGATGTTTTCCTATAGTTGACAGTCATCATTTGCAATGTCAATACCTGGCCAATATTTATGTCATCAACAGATTTCTGAAACATGTCTCCAGTATTTAAGTTTAAATCATTAACATACGCTACAAACATCAGAAGACCCAAAACTGAACCCTGTCAAACACTTCTGAAGACCATGTTGTATACACTAAAACATCCATCAACCATTATCCTTCGTTCTCTGGATCAAATTTACAACATTCCCTGTCTTTCACAGGCTTTAATTTTTCTTAACAGTCTGCTATGAATGACCTTGTCAAATTCCTGACAAAAATCCATGCAGATAACATCCAAAATATTCACTTTAGTAAGAGATCATCTCCCCTTAGCAAAACTGTGCTGACTATTGCAGATTAACCTGTGCCTTTCTAAATAACAACTAACATCCTATCTCTCAATACTCATTCCAAAAACTTGCCCACTATTGAGGCCAAATTGTTTGGTTTATTTGACAATTATTTGGTTTATTCTTTGCATCTTTTTTGAATATTGGCATTATGTTTGCAGACATATTGTCCTCCAGCATCATGCCTGAATCTATAAGGATTGGAAAATGACCCTTAGAAGATCTGTTATTTCCTCTGTATCTTCCTTTAACCCAGCTTAGCATTCAATTGATGCCATTAAATCCAACTGAGGACCGCTCCCCTTTGTCTTTCAGATATGATTATTTGCTTGAGTATTGAAGCACCTGTGACATATGTGTTTACTGCATCAGTAGTTTTTGTGTGCTGCACTTGTGAAGACAGCTAACAATCCACATACATGAACACCAACTAGCCACGAAACGACACGACCAGCTATCCCTAGTAGCCACACACTCAGACAACCAGCAACATGAATTCGACTGGGAAAACACTACTATCATGGGGCAAGCCAGACAGAGAACAGTCAGGGAATTCCTAGAGGCATGGCATTCATCCACAAACTCCATCAACAAACACATCGACCTGGACCCAATATACCAACCACTACAGCGGACAGCTGAAACTGACACCCGGAAGCGGCAAGGACAGACCACTATAAATACCGGAAGAAACATCAAAGAAGCGCTTCGCAGGAGGCTCCAGAGCACTGATGATGTCTCCTAGCCAGGGGACGAAACGTTTGCAACAAAAACTTCCAGCTCGGCGAACAGAACCACTACAACAAGTACCCGAGCTACAAATCTTCGCACAAACTTTGAACACTTGTGAAATTGAGATAGCACTGTGCCATGCAGGGACATTTCTACCCCTTAATTGCCATTGTTCCTCACCATGAAAAGTTGCTTGCCTTGTCCTCTGATGTTAAAATGAAATGAAAGCTGTGGAGGCTGGTCATCCATCTCTAAGCACTGGAGATCTTGTGTGCAGAAAAGCACTGCTAGACATAAAGGCTGGCAGCCTCCAAGAAATCACAAAGCAAGTAAGTGCTAACAGAATTAAGAGCCATAATATGCATTCCATGAAGATGCAAGTAATGTGTGTATGTCCGTGTTTGCAAAATGACCGATAGAAATATGGAAGTCATTAGTATTCCGAAACTGAAAGTGTAATGTTGAAGGTCCGCAGTGATGTAGAGTTGATCCAAGAGAAGCATGATGATGTAGTGAAGCTAATGGTTTGGTATTGCCTACTTGCCATGAATGAAAGCTTGAAGAAGATGGAAATGCTGGAGCATGCTGGGACATTGTGATGAAGACACCGTTGGATGATGGCTGGGGAAAGCTTTTGGTGAACTTTAGTTGCCAACTATGTACTCTTACTTACATGTTGGGAATTTTTATCGTCTAATTTCTCTTGGGAGGAAAAGACAATTGGGAATGGCTTATAAATAAGGCAAGGTGGGATAATAATGAGATGCAACTACATGAAAATAAAGCAGTCAATTCTCAGTAGTGAGATTCTGAAGTCACCATTTAAAGCTTCAGGGAGAATTCGCAACAATGTTCTCAACATTAAACTTCTGATCATTTAAGCATCTCATATTTTCCAAACCTTATCATCACTGTCCACATGACATCATTGAAGTGAAAATTCTGCCCAATTACTCAGTTGCAGATGGAACGCACCACATATGAAATTTAGTCAATTTGTCTGCTCAGGATTATACTATTCCTCAGGAAAAATTTGTTCTATTGTATCATTTATTGCAACAAATTTTTTACAGGAAGTATATGGAAATAATATAACGATGACAAGAAAATATCGTGCATTTGGAATAGCATAATTTTTGCCATCACAACAGTGACATCTCAATAATATTTATTTGCTGTAAAGTACTTTGGGAATGCCTTGAGGTTTGAAAAGTGCTCTGCAATGAGGTTCCTTAGGGCATTTCCATATATGATATCATTATGGAAAACAAGCAGAAGTGGGCAAAGAAGCATACTTGGCAAGGGAGCACTAGAGGAAAGCTACGTTTATCAAGAAAAGCCTTTTCGTTGGTGTCTATAGAAAATTCTGTTCCTTTGAGGTTAAAGCAGAAAAGCTTATTGAATGCAGCAATGGCTTAGAAAGAAGCTATGTGGGAATTTTCTGCCCTCTTGCAAGAAGACCTTCAAAACTCTTTTTGAACAGACAGTTTTTTATTACTGTTATTATGACAGATTTCAACATTAAAAGTATTGCATAAATGCATGATGTTATTACAAAGTCTGTTGAATTATGGAAGATAGTAAGAGGAATGACAAGTTCATTGAAGAGTGCAGGAAGGCATACAAAGAGCAGAGCCTAGCATACCTAAAAATGAAATGGAAACCTGATTATGAAGACACAGCACAAGTCTACCTGCATGCCAAACAGCAGAAGTATCAAGTGATTGACAGAGATAAGTAATGCATAGAGTCATACAGCAAAAAGAGTCCCTTTGAGCCATTGAGTCTGTGCAGAAACATCTACCCTCATCCCATTTTGCAGCACTTGTTCCACAGCCTTGAATGTTATGCCATTTCAAGTTTTCATGTACATACATTGTAAAGATCATGAGGTTTCCCACTTATACTGCCATCCAAGGCAGTGCACTTCAGATTTCCATCACCCTCTAAGTTAAAAGATTTTTCCTCAAATTCCCTCTAAACCTTCTGTCTGCTCACTATTGACCCTTCAATTCGGGGCAACATCTGCTTCCTATCCATCCTGTCCAACTTCTCATAATCTCATGCTCATAATTAGGTCTCCCCTCAGCCTTCTCTGCTCTAAAGAAAACAAACCAAGCTGATCCAGTCTCTCTTCTTAGCTAAAATACTCTATTCCATGCAACATCCTTATGAATTTCCTTCGCACCCTCTCCAATGCAATCTCACTTATCTTATAGTGAGGTGACTGGAACTGCAGACAGTACTTCAGCTATGACCTAACCAAAGTCCTCTACAACTCCAATATAATCTCCTTGCTTTTATAATCTATGCCATGACTGGTAAAGGCAAGTGCCCTGTATACCTTCTTAACAACTCTACTAGCCTATCTAGCTGTCTTCAGGGATCTGAGGACAAATACCTTAAGATCCTTTTGTTGCCCTGAGCTCTCCAGTGTCCTTCCATTCACTGAGTACTCCTTTGTTTTGTTCCTTCTTCTAAAGTGTATCACCTCACACTTTTCAGGATTAAATTCCAGCTGTCACTGATCTGCCCATCTGACTAACCCACTTCTATCTTCCTGTTATCTAAGGTCTTCTTCCTCACTATTAACCACCCAAGCAAAAGAACATAGAACATAACAATGCAGTACAGGCCCTTTGGCCTCAATGTTGCGCTGACCTGGGAAACACATCAGACGCCCATTTAACCTACACTATTCCATTTTCATCCATATGTTTATCCAATAACCATTTAAATGCCCTTAAAGTTGGCGAGTCTACTGACGTTGCAAGCTGGGCATTCTACGCCCGTACAACACTGATTGACTCTCTGAGTCAATCTTCGTGTCATCTGCCACCAATGAATCAGATATATGTTCTGTAGTCCTGTCACGTCTAGTCATGAATACTTGTGGATCAAAACACTTGAAAGAAATGAATATAAACCAATGATGATTGGAAGCGATCGTACACTTCATGCATTTATTTTGAGATATTTTAAAATAAATAACGCTATAAATGCAAGTATTAAGAGTACATCTTTCAAAGTATTCCTGAGGACAATTTAGAAACCTAATCTATGAGTTGTTTACAATAATATACTCAAAGAACACAGCATAGGAATTAACCCTCTGTGTAAGGTGACAATTTTTCTTGCA
The DNA here is from genome assembly GCF_020745735.1 of Hemiscyllium ocellatum. NCBI lineage: Eukaryota > Metazoa > Chordata > Chondrichthyes > Orectolobiformes > Hemiscylliidae > Hemiscyllium > Hemiscyllium ocellatum. The sequence goes on from NC_083402.1 coordinate 53,302,644, forward strand.
CCAAAGTATATGTTTAGACCTATATGTGGCATATAAGCTGACCTACCACCTATTTTTCTGCTGATAAATGTGTATTTAAGGCTATTAGGTGTTGGCCTTGATTATTCATATCAGTGATAGATGTATTGTACATAGGGTCAAGCAAGCAATTTTGGTCATTTTTAAGACATTCCCACACTGATGACAGAATGACAGAAATGGATACCACTGAACCAACACCAGCAGTTCACATTTTATACTTGTTACATATGTCATTCTGTTTTTGGAATATATTATCATTTGCCTGTAAAGAGATATGAATTGATTAGCAAGAATCAATTGTTGCATGTAAATGTTCCAGGGGGTACATTCCTTACTCTACTGGAGAGTTATGAATCAATGGTACATTGGCCCATCATGGTCTTCTTAACAGGCAGCCTGAAAAGCTGTATTAACAAAGACAACCAGAAGACACAGTATGATGTCAGTAATTATGTCTGTAAAGCATTTTGAATCAATTTAATACTGATAGGGATAATGACAGGCACAGTGGCTAGCTTTGCTGCCTCACAGCACCAGGGACCCAGGTTCAATTCCAGCTTTGGGCGACTGCCTGTGTAGAGTTTGCACATTCTCCCCGTGTCTGTGTGGGAGTCCTCTGGGTGCTCCAGGTTCCTCCCAAATTTTAAACATGCACAGGTTAGGTGGATTGGCCATGCTAAATTGTCCATAGGGTCCAGGGATGTGCAGGCTAGGTGGGTTAGCCAATGGTAAATATGGTTTTATGGAATATAATGAGTCTGGCTGCAATGTTGTTCATGGGTTGGTGCAGACTCAAATAGCTGAACGGCTTCTATCTGCAGTATAGGGATTTGGATCCAGCACTGGCAGCAGCAAAGAATTGGCAGAACGGCATCATAGTGACATTGACACAGAGTGCCCAACAGCAGGGGATATGAACATTGGCAGTTCCAGTGCGAGTGATGGCGAGACAGTGGAGGAAGAATGGCAATGTAGGCATCATTAATAACTGATTGACTCTTTAGGCTATATCTTGCTTTTTCTCCCCCTAAATCTTAAAACTATTCAAAATGGCAACAGATCGTGGTGACGGTGGAAAAGCTTTTCATGATGTTTTTCTTACTGTAAAATACACATGACAATAAAATAATTCATTCGACGATTGTATGACGCAAATTAGAACCAGAGAGAGAGAGCGAGAAGGAAAAACTGAGTGCATCATAGAAAAAGTAACAATAGATTGTCACATAGCACAACACTGAATATATACTGCAACAATATATCTAATGAACTGGAAGGCTGCTAATGTCATACAAACATTTGCAAAGTTTCAACAAAAGTACAGAGTCGGCATTCAGTAGTTTGCTAAAAGGCACTTCGGAATGGGAGTAGGTCTCTTGAACCTGATTTGCTACTCAATGAGATAATGGCTGCTCTGCAGCCTAACTCCATATACCCGTCTTTGACCCAAATCACTTAATACCTTTGCTTATCAAAAACTATTTATCTCAGATTTAAAAAAAATAAAAACTAATTTAGCATTAACTGCCATTTGTGGAGGAAAATTCCAAACCTCTACCATCCTTTGTATGTAGGAATGCTTCCTGACATCTCTCCTGAACAGTATAACCCTAATTCTCACACTTGTTGCCCCTAGTTCCAGAATCTCAAACCAGTGAAAGTATCAATCTTTGCTTTCCTAGTATTTTCCTGCTAATATCTTTAAAATGTCGATCTAATCACCAAAAACCTTCTAAATTCTAAAAAAAAGGCTTAATCCATACAATTTCTCCTCATTACTTCACCTCCGAGGTACAGGTATCATTCTTGTAAACCTACATTGTACTCCTTCCAAGGCCAATATATCTTTCCTAAGGTCTGGCACCCAGATCTACTCATAGTAATGAAGAGTTGGTCAGCTATATCCTTCTATGCTCAAAAGACAAATGATTAAATTTATTCAACAGCTGGGGGAAAAAAAACAGTAGAAATGAAACATTTGAAACATTCAGAATCCATCCCCAACCAAAATCAAATCATCTAAATCTATCAATTCAACTTCAAACTCTAAAACATGAGTTAGATAAGCCTTTTGACAACTTTGCATCAATAATTGAAAATGCAGTCTGAAAATGTAAGTTTAACGTTACAGATGAAAAGTTGATAGATCAATTAATTTGGAATTCTGTATTCCCTTTGGTCTCCTGAAGGACACAAAGAATTGGCAAGAATAATATTACAAACAGTGGACACTGCCAGAATTCATGAATCCACGAACAGTCAGATAAAGACATTGACTACCCAAATGGCTTCAGTTAACCCAAGTGAAAGGCAGCATAATTGATGTAGTGAAACAGCAACAAAATAATCCATATCAAACAGAGAGAGCAACATGGAGTTGTGGAGAATCACACGAATTCAGAGATATGAGGAAACGTCTTGCATATGGATCAATCTACAGAACTTGTGGAAAGACCAATCACTGAAAAAAAAAGTACAGAACAAAGGAAGATATTGATAGATTAGTCATCAGAGTAAGAACATCAGGGTGAATGGTTAGAAAAAGAACCAAGATGATCCATACCCTGGAAGATAACACAAACTAGTTTTTTGGTCCTAAGAGTTGTATTAATAGCTTTCCATGCATGTTTAATGAATGGGAGCTGCTTTTTCTTTTCCCTATGCATGTAATGAGTTCCACATCAAGAGAGAGAGAGACAGATTGTTGTCTTGTGGATCTGTGCGAGCAAAATTTCTGAATCATTTCTAGTGGAATGCTATTTCGAGTGACAAGGGTGGGGATGTGACAACTTCTCCCACCGTCATGGATTTCGTAATAAAAACCAAAAGGATTGCAGATGCTGAAAATCAAAAAAAAAGCAGAAATTGCTGGAAAGGTTCAGCAGGTCTGTTTTGGATTCAGCGACCCTTCCTCAGAACTGTAGGTCATGGATTTCTTGATACTTGTAATAAGCGACATTGTAGACACGGGCAATGAGAAGCTGAAATATCACAAACAAACTGTTAAAAAGTAAGGGTATTTTTTATCCCAGTAGAAAATGTTGAGATCACACATCCATTAAGTTAGTTTTCCAGGGTTAAAGATGTTCTTCCGATTAATTATGACTTGGAGATGCTGGTGTTAGACTGGGGTGGACAAAATTAAAAATCACACAACACCAGGTTATGATTAGATTCACTACAATATGAAAACAGGCCCTCTTGCCCAACAAGCCCACACCAACACTCTGAAGCATAACCCACCCCCCTACATTTACCCTTGACTAATGCATCTAACACTATAGGCAATTTAGCATAGCCAATTCGCCTAACCTGCGCATCTTTGGATTGTGGGAGGAAACCGGAGTACCCGGAGGAAACCCACACAGACACGGGAGAATGTACAAACTCCACACAGATAGTCGCCTGTGATAGTCACCCGGGTCCTTGGCACTATGAGGCAGCAGTACTAACCACTGAGCCACCATGCTGCCCAAGTTATAGTCCAACAAGTTTATTTGGAAGCACTAGCTTTTGGAATGCCACTCCTTCATCAGGTGCATGTGGAGATTAAGATCACGCTGACAGAATTTATAGCTAAAGGAGTTCAGTGTCATGAAGGTGTGATACAGTAAAAAAAATTCTATTAAAACTTGCATCTTTTATAATGGGAGATGCTGATTGCTGTTCTTTGATATGTAAATCCCAGAACTTCTTTTAAATTAAGTTCTCAAGATAGCTCAGATTTTTAAACACTAGGTGTGAAGTCAGTTTGTATCCCACTGCTATGTCAGACTGACAAACACTCAGTATAGTTTTATAGAGTTTTATATGGATTCATGCGGTTTTTGAGCAAAATAAAATGTAATTCTGTAAAATCAAATTCACCCCATAAGCTTATATGTGTGCATGTAGGAGCGACAGAGTGAGTGTACATGTGTAAGTGTGAGTGCACATGATAGTGTGTGTGGTGTGTAAGCTTGGTTAAGTGTGTGTGAGTGTGATGGGGTATGTGCGTGAGAGAGTGTATGTGTCAGTGTGAGTGTGGGGTGTGTATGTATGTGCATATGAGAGAGAGCTTGTGTATGACGGATGGTCTGCATGGGATTGTGAGTATGTAGGAATGTATCTGTGTGTATGAATGTGTGAGTGTATCATGCAGTGGGGTCACCTGTAGTGTGACATGAACCCAAGGTCCCGCTTGAGGCCATTCTTGTAGTTACCGAACTTTGCTACCAGCTTCTGCTCAGCCACTTTGCATTGTTGCCTGTCCTGAAGTCCTCCTTGGAGGATGGTCCCCAAAGGTCCGAGGCCGAATGTCCTGGAACACGGAAGTGTTCCCCAGCTGAGTGGGAACAGTCCTGTCTGTTAGTTATTTGTAGTGTCCATTCATCCGTTATTGAAAGGTCTATAATATCTCATTATAAAAAAATGAAAGTTTTAATCTAAAAATGTTTACTGTATCACATCTCCATGACACTGGACTCCTTTGGCTATGCATTCTATGAGCAAGATCTCAACCTCCACAACCACCTGATGAAGGAGCGGCGCTCTGAAAGCTAGCACTTCGAAATAAACCTATTGGATCATGACCACATTAATCATGACAGATTAAAAACCCAATTCCATCCCATTAGCAAAGGACAACCTCTTCTGGGCTTTGCAATATTCACATTGCCTTTAACTGTGTATGTGGGAAGGGCAGAAATTGTTGTCAGTTTAACAATTGATGGTAAATTCCACATATTTTACTACCATTACAACAGCAATCTCCAGGCTATAAAGAAAGCGGAATATCATGATGTGATATTCCTCATCATTTTCAAGTAAAAGAAGCAAGAATACCATTAGTATACAGAGTAACTTTTTATACAACAAAGTGATGGGACCACTTAAATTGAAAGGCTGATTGTGTGGGAACATCACAGTTACAGGGCAGTGTCTGAGCACTCTGTGAAATATTGATGCCATAGCTGATAATAATCCACTGGCTATAGTGCTTATGCAAGGCTTTTATCAGTGGCCTCCAACATTCATTTTGGAAGAATTTGCAGTGCCAGGCGGAAGACATTTGGTGGTCATCAGTCATGTGGGTATGTAGTTATATCTGCAATGCCTGCTTATCAGATTCCGACATCAATTATTTACCCATGACAGAAAACAGAATCCTAGAAACCATATTCCCCTATTTCCCGAAGAAGGTGGAGGGACAGCGTGAGTGCTTAAAGTTTTGTCATTTGTGAGGGTTCCTGTCCTGTCCCAATTCTATGCAACTGCGGGGTCCATTTCTGCCCTTCTGATCATTCTTACTTACTAGGTTCTGTTTGAAGTAAGAATTTTAGAGATTCCCATCATTTGGAATCCTAGCTCCTGGCTATGGCTGTGACCCTGACATTAACCCTGGTCTGCTTCTCTGCTCTGCTTCTTGTAGAGGAGCCTAATTCATGTCAAAACTCTGTATGCACTTGTTCTAGATAGCTCTTTTGTGCTCCTACCAGAGTTGCAGCCAGAATCCAACAAAATGATTGAGTGAATGAGGCTCTATTGATTGTTGTTACTTGAGCCATTCTTGACAACTCAGTCCGCAAAGACTTGCAATCACCCCAAATGCAGGTATTGATACTTTTCAAATGAATTCTTTCCTATTGAAGCAAAGTAGCAAAAATTTGAAGTCAGTATCCAGATTTGGCCTGCTATGATCTGTCTAATTTTAACCTCCTATTTTAATTTCAACCTTTCTTGTTGCTCCTATATTGTTTCTTTGTTTTCTCAATGTAGGAACCATTTCTCCAGTTTTACCACTTCCATTTTGCTTCCCTGTTCCTTTTGTATGAGTCTTTTTTTTAAATTTACTCCTAATACTTAGATGCATATGTACAAACATTAGGAGCATGAGTAGGATTTCTGAAGTTGTTCTACCATTCAATAAAATCATGGCTAATCTGATTACTCAACAATCCCATCTACCCATGTTTACCTCTCACTTCCTTGCTTATCAAGAATGCATCTATCTCTATCTCAAAAATATTTTTAAAAACTCTGTTTTCATCATCTTTTGAGAGTTCCAAAATCTATGGAATTGAGATTTCCCATCTCAGTCTTAACTGGGCAACTCCATACATTTAAACTGTTATTTCTAGTTCTACATTCTCCCACAAGAGGAAGCATCCTTTCTACAACCATCCTGTCTTGACCTCCTAGGATGTTGTGGGTTTCCCTGGGCTGGAGGACCTGAGACATGCAAAAGGATTGAATAGGCTGGGAGTTTTTTTCTTTGGAGCAGTGAAAGCTGAGAGGAGAATAAACAGATCACGATTGTGTACAGCACTCCAAGTGTGGTATCACCAATATCCTACACAACTGAAGTATAGCTTCCATATTTTAGCATTCATTTACCCTTGCAGTAACTGATGACATACCATAAGCTTTCCAAATTACTTGCTGTATCTGTATACAATTTGTGATTCATTTTGAAAGACATGCAAATCCCTCTTCATCTCAGAGCTCTGCAATCTCTCACCAGTTCAATAATATGCTTATTTTTGTGCTTTTTGAAATGGATAATTTCACATCCGTCCACGTTATACTCCATTTTTCAGATCTTTGTTCATGCACCTAACCTATCTATATCCCTCTGTGTATTCCTAATATGCTCTTTGTAATTCTTTTTGCTACCAACATTTGTGTCATTAGCAAACACAGCAATTATATCTTCCATTCCTTCATCCAAGTCACATAGATAAATTGTAAAAGGTTGAAGCCATAGTCCTGATCTCTGTGGCACACAATTTGTTATATCTTGGCAACTAAAAGTGATCCAACTACTTTCTGTTTCATAAGTTATTTTTCACAAGAACCTGGAAATCCAAGTACAGTTTATCTAGCAGGCCTCCTTTTCCACAGCATATACTACTTCCTTAACAATGTTCCAAGAAATTTGTTAATTCTCTTCACATAAAACTATGTTGACTTTGCCTGATTAGTTTGAATATGCTAAGAGTCACTAATATTAGTTTTCAACATCTTCCCAATGATAGATACTAAGCTAACTCATCTGTATTTTTCTACTTTTAATCTCTTTTTTTTGAAGAAAGCAGTTTCATTTGTTATTTTTAATTCTATTAGAATCATCTCTAATCTAGGAAGTTTGGGGAAATTAAAACTATATTTCAATTACCTTACTCGCCACATCTTATAAGTTCCTGGGATGATGTCCATCAAGACCCAAAGATTTTACAGCCTGCTTCTCTACTGTTTTACTTAGTACCACTTCCCTACTGATTAAAACTTCCTTCAGTTCCTGCACTCTATATTTCCCAATTTATAGTTACTTCTGGAGTGTTATTTGTATCCTCTACATGAAAGAAACATGCAAAATACCTGTTCAAATCATATGCCATCTCCTCATTATATTCTTTATTCCCAGATGCAATTTCTATGGCACTCATATTCATATTATTTAATCTCATACTCTAATTTTCCATCCTTACAAAACATTTAGTCAATTTTTTTTTGATATTCTGTCCAATTTTTCACTTCTCATTTGTTCCTTTCCTTTGTCTTTTCCTCATTGTCCGTTAACTTTCAGTTCTGCTTTCTATTTTCCTCCTTACTTTTCTTCATCCCTGCTTTTGCAGTGTTTGGAATTTGAACTATGATTCAAATTGGTAAAAAAAAACACAAGCATAAAGATTAAATTTTTGACATGTGAATCTTTTCTCTGGTGCCGGTGGGCTGTTTGCCAGAAAGTATCATAACAATCTGGCTGATCTGTTGCTTTCTGTCCTTGACATTCTCATTGCATATTAAATCTTAGGGGGCAATTGTATCAAATACAGTTTAGCAATATATGTATATAACTTTTGGAAATTACTTGTCATTTTCTATGTGTTTGTCCTTGATGAGATTCTGACACAAAAATCTCCTAGAACTCTGATTACCAAGAAACTTTGGCTCAATTGGTTTCATTCACAGGCATGTTACTTCTGAACAAAATCCTGTTTTTGTTATTTTTGGACCATTTTGTAACATTTGTACCCGAGATTAGAGAAAAGCAGACCTGTAAATTATTGCTGCACCACTCTGCGCCCATGGATAATTAGATGGGAAATCCACTGCTACAAATTAACTTACACGTGTGCATGGATTTTCAAATAAATAGGCAAGATCTGGCAGGTTTTCTATTCTCTCTTAAAACAGAAAAACAGGCACAACAACAAAAATCAGATTTTCTTTTTAAAAATGGACTGTTTGATTAAAAAGTAAAAAGATGGCAACTCTATTTTCATTATTTATACATTTCTCGTGTTTATGCATTTAACATATTTAATCATGACCAACATTTGGAATGACTATTAGATGATGGTCAATCTATTCAGGTTATCTATGATACATTTAAAATGTCAGTTTATTGGAAAGTCCTCAGTGTTCAGAGGTCATGGCTCAACATTAAGGTCCTGCCATTACTGAAAAAAATCCTTACTCCTTTCACTCTCATACATAAAATAAAACAGTGGAGATATTTTATCGAAAGAGAAGCATATTTTTGTGAAAAGATTCCTATTTTCATTTTAAAAATGATTGGAAAATGATTAACATAAAATAAGATCATAATTTCTTTGCCAAAGGCTATGTTCTTGGAAGGACATTCTCACAAGAAGAAGTTGTTCTAATCTTTGTGGACAGTTCTTAACCTTGCACCTGGGAATTGCAGTGGTTTTCACAAAGGCTGCACTCAATTTTTCACTAAACAACTTCAATTTAGAGGTGACTCTTAATTACCTATCTATGTACCTTAAGCCATTCAAAGAAGAGTATCCCTCTTCCATCAAGCTAGCAAGGATGCAATAATAGAATGCACAAAAGACTCTTAGTGACTTAACTGGCTGGACCACATCTCAGCTTTCCAGCCTTATTCAGACATTATCTTTGGTCCTTAATTTCATGCTTCATGTGTTTCTTTGAGAACAATCTTTTTGTTAATCAAGGCTAGCACTGATAAAAAGAGGAAACCTATGCAATATTTTCTGCCTGCCTGCCTTCTTGCCTTAATATACTGTATCTTAATCTGAGAGGGTGGTGTGGTCAAGGATGGAGACTTTTCTTTTCACAGAATCAATCCAGCTTTATATTTGCTTAGTAGAGTTAATGGTTACCTTAACAGGATAGATTTCTGCAATGAATTTCTTCACCTCTGGAATATTTTGCATCATGAACTGCACAAACTATAGACTGCAAACAATCACTCTTACTTATAAAGTTGGACCGTCTCATCATGATGGAGACTTAGAGTCAGAGAGTCATACAGTATGGAAACAAACCCTTCTACCCAACTCATCCATGTTGATCAGACATCCCATCTGACCTAGTCTTACTTCCCAGCATTTGGCCCATATCCCGCTAAACCTTCCTATTCATATATCCATCCAGATTCATTTAAAATATTATAATTGCACCCACCTCCATCACATTTGTCACACTCTATGTGAAAAAATCCCCCCTCAGGACCTTGTTAAATCTTTCCCTTCCTACCCTTAAACATTTTTAAATCTTTCCCCTCTCTGACCTTAAACCTATGACCTCTAGGTTTGTAGTCCCCTATCCTAGGAAAAATACCTTGGCTATTTACCCTATCCATGGCCTTCAAAATCTTGTAAACTTCTATAAAGTCACCCCTCGGCCTCCAGCACTCCAGGGAAAAAGATCCCCAGCCTATTCAACCTCTCCCTATAACTCAAACTCTTCAGTCCTAGCAACATCCTTGTAAATATTGTCTTTACCCTCACAAATTTAAAAACATTCTTCCTATAGAAGGACAACCAGAATTGTACTCAGTATTTTAAGAGTCACCTCACCAATGTCCAATACAGTTGCAACATGACGTTCCACCTCTTATACTCTATGTTCTGACCCATGTAAGCAAGCATGCCAAACGCTTTTTTCACCACCTGTCTACCTGTGACTTCATTTTCAAGGAACTATGCACTTAAACCAAGATTTTTCTTTGATTGAGAAAATAATCTGTTGTGTAATCATAATTCATTAGACTGACAACAACTAAATTAATAAATGCATTCACACTTTTTCACTTAAAATTATAATAATTACAAATTTACATACTTGTGATTTTACAGTAATTCATTCATCAGAACAATTCATAAGTAACATCAAGGTAAAGGAAAACAATGTGTGGAATCTTCCCAGTCCCTGACAACATGGACAATGGCAGGTCAGTTGGGAAAAGATGTGAGATTGTAAGAAATGAAATTCTTTACAACAAGAAAAGAAATCTGACTCTATCAGCAAGTTTTGTAATGGCAAGGTAGGAATCTCGCTAATAACAATGAGAGACCTATTTCCATGGATTTACATGCCATTAGTATCTAATCTTGCCTCATTGATATGCATTTCCCTATTCTTCAATGCGCTGCAAAGAAATTAGGCTGTAACACTTTGTGACATATAAGTCAGAGAGGGTACATGGAGACTTTGCTTTGCTGCTTGTCCATCCAGGTCTCCATATTGAACAGCAGACCCAACGTCTTAGGGTATGCTCCAGGGACAGTGACTGCCAGAATCCTGTCCCCTCCTTGTTCATAGAGGTAGGCATTGCACATCTACCAGCATCTCTGCAACCTCACACCAATCCCCTTACAACACAGTTCTTCGCTTCAAAGCTAATTTTGGACAGTATTGACTCCTTGTATTTTAATGCTGCTACCAGGACACTTTGTGTACAGCAACAAGCACCCATCTAATGGCTTTGACCAGGATGCATCTCTGGCTTTCTGGCTTGGTTTTAAGTGCTCACTTATTTTGTGCCTACCTAGATGCTCACAGCATCTTTGCCTTGTCTTGCTTTGCTTTTTTGCCCTTTTCCCTGTAGGAGAGTATTCCATGGTCAATTCAAGGGAGACAGTCTTCAGTCAGGGGGTCCTGGCACAAGAAGTCCAGCTCAGCATCTGGTACCAGGCCAGGGGCTTGGGCACAGTGAGTCAGCTACTTGAGGTAATCGGGGATTGCTATTTCTACAGTCCTGGGGGAGGGCCACAATCAAGCCTGTAGTCAATCAGTCTGGGGAGTCACACTAAGTCAGTGGGGGGAGCTGCACAAAGTGCAATCCAGGATTTGAGCACAAATCAGATAGGGCTGTCAGTCCGAGTTAGTGAGCAGAGAGTAGGCCGTGGCCTGTCCTGTAAAAAATGAGGTCTGCAGATGCTGGAGATCACAGCTGCAAATGTGTTGCTGGTCAAAGCACAGCAGGCCAGGCAGCATCTCAGGAATAGAGAATTCGACGTTTCGAGCATAAGCCTGTCCTGTGTCTGTTAATTAAAGAAAAGAGGTGTTACCAGGGTCCACTGCCTTGGAAGCAAAATTAGGGTGGTCTATTTTGGGAACTGAGTCCGTTCTGCTTGGCTGTTTCCCTGGCTTGTGGATTATTGACTGGTGATAGTACAGAGAACACCGAACGGAGAATTCACCACAAGGGTACACAGGAAAGCAACACACACAGACCAAGTCCTAAACTATGAAAGTAACCACCCCAACACACACAAACGAAGCTGCATCAGGACACTATTCAAAAGAGCTACAACACACTGCAGTACACCAGAACTGCGACAAGAGGAAGAGGAACACCTATACAAGGTATTCGCCAAAAACAGATACCCACGCAACTTTATCGACAGATGCCTAAGAGATAGACCACAGAACGAGGACATGCCACAACCAAAAGGACTAGCCACACTACCATACATCAGAAGCGTTTCAGAACTGACAGCCAGACTACTGCGACCCTTAGGACTCATAACGGCACACAAACCAACAGCCACGCTCAGACAACAACTTACTAGAACAAAGGAGCCAATACCCAACATGAGCAAAACTAATGTAGTCTATAAAATACCATGCAAGGACTGCACAAAACACTATATAGGACAAACAGGAAGACAGCTAACAATCCGCATACATGAACACCAACTAGCCACGAAACGACACGACCAGCTATCCCTAGTAGCCACACACTCAGACAACAAGCAACATGAATTCGACTGGGAAAACACCACTATCATAGGGCAAGCCAGACAGAGAACAGCCAGGGAATTCCTAGAAGCATGGCATTCATCCACAAACTCCATCAACAAACACATCGACCTGGACCCAATATACCAACCACTACAGCGGACAACTGAAACTGACACCCGGAAGCGGCAAGGACAGACCACTATAAATACCGGAAGAAACATCAAAGAAGCGCTTCGCAGGAGGCTCCAGAGCACTGATGATGTCTCCTAGCCAGGGGACGAAACGTTTGCAACTAAAACTTCCAGCTCGGCGAACAGAACCACTACAACAAGCACCCGAGCTACAAATCTTTGCACAAACTTTGAACAACCATTTTAACTTTAACAGGGAAACACTGTAGCACCATGGTACGTATCACTAACGTACAGGTCCAGAGCTCAGGGGGTAACCTTAGGAGATAAAGTCATAATTCAAGTGCCTGACAAGGAGTGTAAGAAGAAAGGAACACAGAGGTTTAGAACAGACATACGATTACCAGAATGCACCTACTCGTCTCTGTGCCAAGTGTGACTGACATTGCCTTCCATAATTAAGCAAATTATAAATGTCCAATGGAAATTGCAGTATGGTGGCTCAGTGGTTAGCAGTTCTGCCTCACAGCGCCAGGGACCCAGGTTCAATTCCAGCATTGGTCTGTATGAGTTTCCTCAACTTCCTCCCACAGTCCAAAAATGTGCAGGTTACATGAACTGGCCATGCTAAAAATTGTCCTGTAGTGTCCAGGGATGTGCAGCCAGGTGGGTTAGCCATAGTAAAAACCCCATGAAGTGTTACGGGGTCTGACTAGGATGCTCTTTGGAAGGTCAGTGCAGAGGTGCCCTTTGGAAGGTCAATGGACCAAATGGCCTCTCTCTGCAGAGCAGAGATTCCATTAAATGAAAAATGGCTGCAGACACTCTTGGAGTGGCCATAGTAAGTATTTTTCTTCCTGTTTCTGAGTATATAAGCTCTACTAGCAAGTGATACGAGATCCTTCAAGGGGCAATTGCATTCGTCAAACACTTTCACACTAGTTTGGTGACATCTATAATCATGGTATCCTGTGTGTGAAAGGCATGCAGTGTCTAAATGTGTGGGACAAATTTCTGATTACAAGCAATTGTCATCATGCCATTGATCTTTGCTGGTTGAAGATAGTCATCTCTATGAAGCAAAAGTTATCACAGAAGACCTTAAAAGCTTGAGTTTGAGTTTGAGTTTGATAGATTGTTGTCACATGTACTGAGATACATGTATTGCAAAGGTATTGTTTTGCATGCTTTAAGACAAATCATACAAAGCATGTCAGTGTAGCAAAACAGCATTCAGAGTAAACTGTTACAGCTGCAGAGAAGTTGCACAGATACTTTGGCACCTTGGAAAATTGGCACTAGCAGGTTACTATTCTCAAAGCATTCCAAGATTTCATAGGATTGCCATAAGTTTTGGAGCTGGTTAAGTCTCATCTTGAACTGTACATTTTTGTCAACATACTCTAACATGCAATGATGTCTTGCTGGGATGATGTGAGCGGTGGAGTGGGTGTACGGTACAAAGTATCTTGAAGCACTTAAAATCTCCAATTATATTTGCATGTCAAAACTTATACTGCATTCATAAGGAATAGAAAATAAGGTCCCTGTGTCATTTGTCTATGATGTAAATATTATCTGCCCATATTAATCAGGACCTGTTCTGCTTTTGATATTCCCCATACAGGTTTATTGGAATCAGGACCAATGGATCCAGCCACAGCAGGAGTTAATGCTTCTGGTTGTGTGGTGTAAGAAAGGTTTAGAGAAACTGGAAGAATAGATATGCCAGCAATCTCAGGACCGGCAGCCACCTTCATAGGCTGCTGAACAGCCTCTGCAAGTCCCCTCAGGTTGTGCAGAAGGTCCAAGGGCTCATCATCCACTATGTTATTTCCTCCAGATGAGCATGGCATAGTGTTGAAACTGATTGAGAACGTCCCAGTACAATGCCAGCTGCTGGAGTGGAACTTGTGAGCTGAAGGATTAGGTGGCCATCCCATCCGAGTGCTGTGCTCAACTTTAATGGTTCTTCCAAGGATCTACTAGGAACCTGATGGGATCTCATAACCCTTGACTCACAGGAGTTTAAAGGCCATTACTGGTGCACTTTGTTCCAGATCACACCACTGCATTTCATTTCCCTGTGATGAGGTCAGTGATGCTTTCTGGAAGTAAGTTTTGCCAATATATTTGGCTTCCCCAATGTTCAGGACATACTAGACTGAGGATACATCGTACTAAGGGGGTTGCATCAGAATGCAGCTGAGGCCATCAACAGAAAAAGATTCCAATTCATCATTGTGCAAGTAATCTGTGATCATTGGTAACACATGTTAGAAAATCTATGCCAGGCATTCTGGGATTTGCCAACTTTCATCTGTCCTTGAGAACTCCCACAATCCTCCTTCTTTTCAAGGACTGGATGCCTTAAAAGGATGGTTACTGGGAGATAATGGCAACCTTCTGCAGCCATGACTGATAAAACTGTAGCATAACTCCTGACGGAGGGTGAATATATATTAATAGTCTTCAGCAAGAGGATCTGAAGCTTGAACCAGTGTGGGATGGGGAGCCTTGCAGTATACTCCAGACAGAGTATGTCACAAAAACCAAGCATGGTATGATCTGAACAAATGGTGCAGGAAAATTGAGAATTTGTTGCACTCTGAAGCGCTGGGAATTTGGCAGCAATCTTCCTGAAAGGAAGATGAGGATATTGAACAGAAGGACATTCTGCATTACAGAGCAATGCAGCATCAGGCCAAAAAAACCAGGCAGGATTTATGTGACACCCACTTTGAATAGATGTGAACTGGTGCAGTGATCAGTCATTGATTGCAAATTTGTCTTCGATCTTTATTTTCCAAAATCAAATGTGTCTTTCAAATTTGAAGGGTGCTGATGAAAATAAATGTAAGTTTGACTATTAGATACAGAATTTAACTGTTGAATAGCTATTTAACAAAACCCATACTTAGTCCACACATCCCTCAATTGCACCTCCCCCCAGACACCTTCACTTTCCCAATCTTTGTCCTGACATCTCCCTGGGGTGGCACCCCACCTTCTCCACTCTGCGCTCAAATCCCTTTAACCCTTTCTCCACAGCCTGATCTGGCACATCCCACTATTGAAATGGACCCAACCTGACCTTTGCTCTCCCATCATTGAACCAGACAACAATGCCCCTGTCACTGGTCCAGAATCCTCAGACCTGATTTCTCACACCTGCTCTAAGTTACCTGAAACATTGGAACACTTACCTGGCCAGCTTGCCACCGAGCAGACTGGCACAATATCAGCTTAGCATCTTACTCACTACGTATCTGGCATTCTACACATGGGACTTCTTCCATGGCACCCAACTCACCTGGCAACTCGCACCCACTCTACTTAACTGGCTGCCTAACCCTAATCCCTGATCAAAATGTCCTACCACAAATGTGGAACTCCCTTCATTTAGAGTCTTAGAGTCCTACAGCACGGAGACAGGCCCTTTGGTCCAAAATGGTCATACTGACCAAAATGTTTATCCACACTTTTGATAAAAGTCTGTGTAAGATGGTAAGCCCCTTGGAAAATCTTCGCCCATTATTATGTAATTCATGCATTAAATCTTCCAGGATCTTGGAATATTGTAGCCTTTCTTAGGAAAGAATCAAATCTAAAAGAATGCTGTTATTATAAGTAATTATCAGAAACTATGAGCTTTTTTTTGCTCCTTTGAATTTTAAAGAGGCTTTCTCTCTGGAAAACCAAGCAAGTTTTCGCATCACATCTTGTCAAATGCTCCTCATTAACAAAAACCAAAAGAACTCTGGATTCTGTAAGTCAGAAACAAAAACAGACATTACTGGAAAGGCTCAGCAGATCAGGAAGTATCTGTGGAGAGAAATCAGAGTTAAAGTTTTGGGTCGAGAAGGTTCTGAGAGACTTTCCTTAAAATTCAACAGAACGGATACCTGTGCAAAAAGAAATATAGCCCATCGTTTCAGATAATTACTTGTAATAACAGCATTCTTTTAGATTTGATTCTTTGCTATGAAAGGCCACAATATGCTAAGATCCTGGAAGATTTAATGGATGAATTAAATAATAATGGGCAAAGATTTTCCAAGGGGGTGACCGTCTTATGTGCACTTTTATCAAAAGCGTGGACGGACATCTTGGTTGGCATGGACCAGTTTGGGCTAAAGGGTCTGTCTCCATGTTGTAGGACTCTATGACACTCTATGTGCTTCATTAACAACCTACTTCACCCCTATGGTACCTCTTTCATCCAATTCTGGCTCCATTCTACTACTCACTGCACCCAACGAAGTCACCACTGTTAGAATTGACCAGCATTCCTGGTGCTGTCACCATCTTTAAAAGGCTGTTGTGCATCCTGAAAAACATTGTGAGCCCAGACCATCAGTGCTCAGGAACATGAGTGTGCACCATCTGCAAGGTGTTTTACAGGAGTTCTCAGGGCAGTTTAGACAGCACCTTCCATACCCAAAAACACTGCCATTTAGAAGGATAAGAAAATAGATACGTGGGAAAACCAAGTCTGCAAGTTCTCTTCTAAGCAACCCACCACCCAGATTGCCATTCCATTCAGGTTCTGGAACTATCAACTTAACAGCATTGTAGGTCTATCCTCAGAACATGCATTACAATGATTCAAGAGGGCAGCTCACCACCACCTTCTCAAGAGTAAATGTATATCGGCAACAAATGGTGGCCCAGCCAGTGGTATCTGTATCTCATGAATGAATGAAAAACATGCCAAG
Organism: Hemiscyllium ocellatum; assembly: GCF_020745735.1. Classification (NCBI taxonomy): domain Eukaryota; kingdom Metazoa; phylum Chordata; class Chondrichthyes; order Orectolobiformes; family Hemiscylliidae; genus Hemiscyllium; species Hemiscyllium ocellatum. Next base: position 53,319,517 of record NC_083402.1, read on the forward strand.
ACACAGGGATTATAACATTAAACATTTATTATGTACACTGATCACCTATAGGATAGTACATATAACCATATCCCATCAAAAAATAGACAAGAGTACAAATTCAAAGCAATTTAGCTTTTTAACACATTAAATTAGTAGTTCCTACTGCAATAATGTCATTGCATAATTGCTTTCATTTTCTGCTTAAATTCAAATTTCATAAAATTAGCGACAGCTACTGCAATCATACTGCGCAAAGCACATTTCCGTGGCCGACCAGTCCACAGCTTTCTCTTTGATATTGGACTGGGGAGGAGTGAAACTTCTTACCAAGCGAGGGTGCATCCCTGGCTCAATGTCAAATCCCAAGTTATTTGCATGTTGTTGGCAATGTCTGGAAGCTGGCTTCCAAAATGCATTTGATTGTTTTTCAGGAAATCATCCTTTCTTAATGCTTTAAAGTGTACCCAAAGCTCTTAACATTGCTAGGGAGAAAATAATGGATGATAGGTTGAGTATGATGTTTTCTTGATGTAGACAGCATCATATAATCATTGAAATGATGGTTCAGAATGCAGCCATTCACTCTGTTGTGCCTGTGCTTGCAGTAAATAACTATTCAGCTTATTCCTACTTTCCAGCCCTTGGCCAATAGCCCTGTAGGATACAGCACTTAGATATTCAGTTAAGTAGGTTTTAAAATGAAATGTGTTTTTGCTTCTACCAACCTTTCATGCAATGAGTTCTAACGAAGATTTCTGAAAACCCCCTTAATCCCACGTTCCATTATTTTGAGCTGTAATAAGTTGACTGAATTAGCTGCAGCCACAAAGCATTCTTAGATTCTGAGTGTTTGAATGACGCAGTAGAAGAAGCTTAAAATTAGAGAAGCTTAAATTTTATAGATTCAGGGATTGATATGTTTCGAAATTCTTTATATAACAAATGATTCCACATTACTCCAACAGTAATGCCATCTGTGCTTTGTTAGTTATTAGTTATCTTTTGCATTCCAGATGTGGGATAATATGGATGAGTGTATGTTCTGTTCAATAAAAAAGAAACGTTTGAAAGTACAACATACCATTTATTATGCCAAACATTGGGGGATTCATAGATCCCAATTCTTTCTCTCAGTAGAGAGTAAAGCTATCCATCTCCCTTAAATGGGTCAGTGGGGTCATTTATAGACAGAAGTCGAAATTCCTTTGCAAGCATAGTTGAGGATATGGTATGAGTATAGAAATGACGGGTGGTTGTCGAGACACATTCATAAACTTCACAAACTGCAAAGAAAATTGGCAAAATAAGATACAATGAAGCTGAATTGAAAAAAAATCAATTCTAAAGAAAAGTGTTGCACATTATCTGTGTCTCCTTTATAATTTTATATAAATTTATGTATTTAAGACTTTTAGATATTTGGTGATTAAAATTTATGGCAAGGGGAAACAAGTTGATTAATGACGTTTCCTGCAAAAAAGCTGATATTGTAATTTCCAAGTTATTCAAGCTCAGTCTAATCAGTTAGAAATGATCAAACATTACAGCACCTAATGATTGCCATGAGCTCCCAATCTCAGGTTATGAGACTAGAAATGACATTATCTGATATTAACACAATTGTTTAATGTATTTGTTTGAAATAGTATTGCCTTCTATTTAACAGAAGTGTTCACTTATTTATTTTTAATTGGTTTAAAGCTTTATTGAAACACGAGACAAAACATAACCACATGGAACAATTCTGTAGTAATATAGTCTAATTTCCAGGATATCATGTTTTATTTTACACATATATGAAATCTACCCTAGATCAGAGTGTATTTATTGATTATGGATTTAGTTACTACCTTCTTATATTTTTGTTTTGAACAGTTCATAATTAAACATTGAGTTACAGAGTTGAGAAAATGAAGAATTGAAATATGGGTTTCTATGAGAAGAAAAGATAAGCATGTCCCTGAATTATCCTTCACAACATTGAAGATTGGATGGGAGATTGGGCAGAACCTTCCACACAGATAAAAGTTGGTGTTGGAGAGATCCCCATTGTCTTCCTGCCCTACAAGAATAAAATTCTGTGCTTTACCACCCTGCTACTACTTGACAAGAGCAGGCCATTCAAATTATTAACTGGGAGAAAGTAAGGACTGCAGATGCTAAAGAGAATTCTCCTTATCTCAGACCAAAGTAGCATTGTTGACTGAAAGCCATCAATATGATTTCTACAGCATCTCTCTTATTATTAAAATTGTGCCTGTTCTAGGTTCTGCAACCAAGGGAAACATTTTACATCCATCTAGCCTGACTATCCCTTTATGTATTTTGTAAGTTTCAATGAAATCACCTCTCATTCTTGGAAACTGTAGATAATGCAGACCCAGTTTTTTTTAACCTTTCTTCCCAGAATAGTCCTGGTAGCTAGGAACAAGTCTGGCAAACCTATATTGTACTCTTTCTCTGGTAATAAGATAAGGAGATTAAGAACTGCACACAGTACTCCAAGTGTTGCCTCACTAACCTCCTATACAATTGAAGCAAGACTTCATACTTTTATACTCAGAAACTCTTGCAATAAGGCAAACATTCTATTAGCCTTTCTAGTAGCTTGCTGTACCCACTTGTTAGCCTTCAGTGACTTATCAGCAAGGATATCAAAGGGGCTTTGTACATCTACACTTTCCAATCTCTTACCAATTAAGAAATAAACTATACATCTTTTTCTCACACCAAGCTGAACACCTTACATTTTTCCACATGAAGTTCCATTTGCCATCTTCTTCCCCGCTCACAAAGCTTGTGCAAATCTTCCAGAAACCATTTTACATATTTCTCATAACACCTATTCACACTAAACTTTGTATTAACTGAAAAGCTAGAAATACTGCATTTGATCCTCAACTCCAACTCATTGATATATATCATTGTGATGATGCTTTCACTTTTAAGAGGTTATTCTTTCCTAATTTATTTTGAGAGAGGGATTGAATGATGCAATGCCTCCCTGATGCCAAAGTGAAGGACATCTCAAAGAGGGCACAGAATATTCTGTAGAGGGAGCAGAGTGAACTAGAAGTTGTGGTTCATTTCAGTATCAGCAGCATTAGCCAAAAAACAGAAAGATAGGAAGGTACAGTGAATTGGTATGTAATTTGAGGAATGATGCAGACCAGCAGATTTATGCCTTTTGGGAAATTGGGACCATTTTTAGGAGACACCAAAAGGATGGGTTGCTCTTCAGTAGGATTGACAACACTATCCTTATGGAGAGCAGTTCACTAATGTGTTTGGGAAGAATGTGAACTAAATTGACATCAGCATATATAAATTAGCAAAAGGGAATAAGGGGAATAAAGGAGTGGGAGTATGGGATAGATCTGCATCAGATTGCAATGAGCTAAGAAAGTCTACAAAAATGCAAGAAAATGCAAGAAATGGTTGTGAATATAGCATGTGTACTGAGTAAGACTGATGTGTTACAAATGCAAATAACCATATGGGAATATGATGCAGTGGTAATATGAAAACATTTTCTTAAAAATGGTGAGGATTGTGTACCTAAGATCCAATGATACAAAGTGTTCAGAAAGACAGGGAAGGAGAAAAGGGAGGTATATCCCACCTTGCTATATCTTAGAGATTCCATGAATTGTTTTTTTTTCCCAATCTGAGATTCTCCCTTACTAATATACTGATCTCATTATTTATTATCAATGCAACCTCACATTCTTTTCCTTCTTGTCAGTTCTTCCTAAACATTGAATGCCTTTGTATATTCCGTTTTCAGTCCTGGTCACCATGTAGCAATGTTTCTGTAATGATAATTGGATCCTAACTATGTACAGAACAACATCGGTTATCTCAATGTCAATTATCCAAATTTCAGATTATCCGAAGAATATCTCAAGGTCCCCTAAAAATGTTATCCCATTATCCGAACAATCAGTTATCCGAACAAAATACTTCCTGTCTGTCTTATTCAGATTAGCTTTGATTAGATTTTAATTGAGGTTATTCTGTATCTCTAGATAGCTTTAGATCATCTACATTGTTGTGAATGTAGGTAGAGAGCCCTTAACTTTGTCTTTTTGACATTACTACATTTTCAAAACTTGATGGTTGTCTTTGATTCCCTTTTCTTCTGGTTTCCCAAGCATCTTTTTGATGCCCTGTGACCAATTTTACTCCTTTTCAATTTGATTTGCCCCTCAGGTTCCCATCTCCCTGACAAGATAGTTTTAACCCATCCCAACAGCATTATCAAATCTCCCCATGTGGACACAGTCCCAGTTCTACCTGCCCCAGAATTAGTCACAATTTTTCAGAAATCTGATGATAGCCCAGTCTTCCTGACAATGTATTCAATTGATCACACCTCCTCTTGATATGCTCTATCCTGTGTCCCTGGAAATAATCCTGAGACAACTGCTATTGAGATCCTGCTTTTATTCCTTTTTAATTTCCTTCCTAATTCACTGAGTTCTGCCTTTAGGACCTCATCCCTCTTCCTAGCTATGCATTTGTACCAATGTGTGAATTACACCTTCTTGCTGATCCCCCTCCCACAGATGGGTGTCCAGCAGCCACTCTTTGACCCTGGCACCAGGAAAGCAACTCCCCATCCTGGAGTCATGTTTAATGCCACAGAAATACCTGTCAGATCCCTTGACTATGGATTCTATTGCTCTTCCATTTTTCTTCCTCCTCCCATTCACAATGGATCAGTATTGGTGCCATGGGTTTGGCTTTGGCTGCACTTCCCCAAGGAACTACTAACAGTTTCAGAAATGGAATAGCAATTGGTAAGTACAATAAACCTTGGTTTTCTTTAGCAGCCTGGTAGTCATCCATTCCTTTGCTGCTTGTACATTTGTAATCTGAATTTGTGATGACCTCCTTATATAGTTAAAAATCATGCAACACCAGGTTAGAGTCCAACAGGTTTCTTTGGAAGTAGAAGCCCTCGGAGCATTTCTCCTTCATCAGGTAGCTAGTGGACGATCTAACTGACAAACGATCAGTGCTCTGGAAGCTTGTACTTCCAAATAAATCTGTTGGACTATAATCGGGTGTTGTGTTATTTCAAACTTTGCCTACTCTAGTCCAACACTGGCATCTCTACATCATGAATTCCCTATATGTGATATTCATACAGATCTCTTCCTGATTGGTGTATCAGAGTGACTCCAGACATCGCACAAGTTCTAAAACTTGGAGCTCAAGCTTGTGCTGATGGTAAGACTCACTTGCAGCAGAATTGGCAACTCCATGACTTCACTTTATTGCAAGATGTACATTCCACGTTGTCTTCTGATCTGCTACCCTGCAATTTTAAAAACTGTTTGTAATAAGTCTGAACTTACCAGTAAAATCTAACAAGTTATTTTTCTGAAAAGTGAGGGAAGAAGACTAGAGATGTAAACACAAATAAAATCCCAATATTCACTTGAACACTGAGCAATTCTATTCAGCAATCAGCTGACTTCTCCACCTACATGACGTTGCACTTCTATTGGTCTCAGGGCAGGTAGGCCTTACATACGTTCCTTATTTCCTCTCCTATTGAAGTCTCACTCTGGAGACTTGATTTCGTGCAGCCAATGTTAACTAACGCATGTATTTCCCCCTTCTGCCCCAAATTTCCACTTTGACATAAAATCCCAAAATCCCATTCTCCCTCTGTCCCACTCTGACAAAATCTCTCACCCTGACCCGATGGCTTACATTCAAATGGACTGTTAATTGACAATCTCTTAAAGAACTCTCAGAGCACTACAATGATTAACTCAAGTCGTACTGGCAGAATACTGGCAGCCTCCCTGATCAGTAAAACAGAATGGCCTCCCTGATCAATGGATGGCTCGATTACCATCTACTCCAATCTGGGGATGATTGAGGGCATGGATGGCCAAAGGTACAATGGCTGCTGAAACTCCTTTCAACCTCCCTCTTCCCACAAGCCTAATCCTGTGATTCCAGCACCACCTTGTCTCCACAACCATGCCCTAAAATTGTACATCCTGTGTCGGTTCACCTTGGATTTCTGTTACTGTGTCATCGGCAGGTGTGTTCTCTGATCCAATGCCACAGCTCACAGTGGCTACTGACCTTTGCTGAGACAGCTTCAAATGGTGGGGGCAGGTCATTTCCTGGCGAAATGATCCTAATGAGATGCCACCAGATTACCACTTATTAACTTGATAGGCACATTTTTTGTTTGTTAATTGGTATTAGGGGCAACTCACCACTTCTTACGCCTGACATCATACTTATATTGTTCCAGTTGGTACATCATCCAGTCAGAAATGGGAAAATGAAAAGAACTTGTTGGAGATGCTCAACACTCATCGGGTAGTAATCAATACTTTATATCTCCACCCATTTCTTGCCCCCCCCCCCACCCAACACCATTGCATGCTTGGCAAGTTTGATGGATTTGGATGGTCAACCAGATAATGAGTGTAATTTTCAAGGAACGTATAAAAGTTTATAATATCTTGAATAGCAATGTAGTTATTTTTACATTTAAACGTACACATCTTTTTACAGGAATTCAGCTTTTCAAATAACGAACAATTGCCATTAATCTGACCATTCACTTTATGTGGTTAACACCGGCTGATGCAAACATTGTGTAAATAAGCATGCCTTACAAAGTTGCCATGCTGCCAGTTTGGAAATCAATGGATTTAAGATCACATCGTGATCACCTAGCCCACAACTGGGGACAATACAATTTGGTCCACCATGTCACAAAACATCAAGATTTAATAGTGAAAGTGTGAATCATTATAATTTATTTTTCTAGCCTTCGTGAGAATAACTAATAGAAATTTAAGGCTGTGTTCATATTAAGGAATCTTAATCTAATCTGAGAGGATATATTAACATTTATATCTAAACTTACCTGAATGGTGATTTTAAGGCAGCATATTTTAGAGTTCTTCTGTATTAAAGATTTCCAATCAGAAGCATGTTTTTTTTCCCTAATTTGCACTAATGGCCAAGTTGGAATTTATGTAGGAACCTTAAAACAAAAGTTCAAATACAAAAGGATAGAAATATGTAAATGCTAGTATTTGTCAGGATAATAAAGCAGAAAATTTACGCAATGAGAAAGAACTTCAATTATTAAATTGATGCAAAAATTTTATAACCAGTTGATTAACAAACTGGGGAAAGAGAGAAGTGGAAAGAAGTCAAAATGTTTTTTTCCCTGATAATTCTAATTGCACCAATATAACAGTAGTTTATAAAATCATCTCAATGAGTTATTTTTGAGACTGGTAAATGTGAGACATTTAAATCCATGGAGCGAATTGTAACAACTGTTCAGTCCTCAGAAACGTGAAAAAAACTATTTGTGATAATTGAGTTTTAAACAAGTCAATAGTAAAAAAGCAATTTATCATTTTTTTATTTTTGGCTTGGATTTCTCTATTTTCAAAATTGAGGCAATTATTGAGGCAGTCAAATACTTTCCAGCTGGAAATCTATTTTCTAAAATGTTTGGATTTAACTCTTTTCTCTTAGTTTCACCAGCTTTCAAATCTGGTTCAGAGTACACATGAGCGCAAAGTTAGCAGTTGCAGAAGTATACAATCTTCCAAAACATTAATGACTGGTGTTTGAACAATTTAGTGAGAGCATAAAGCAGAGAGGTCAGGGTAGGTGTGGAGTTCTTACTGCTTTATTGACATAAATTATCATGTTTTCTTTGATTAATTGTTTCAAAATTATTAAATGATATAAAGAGTTTACCATCTGATTATGTCTGATTTGTTTATTTCTTTTTTGTTCATTCAAAATCTTGAAAGGCAAAAGGTATTTTTTTCTCTGACTAACAAATTAACATACTGATTAGGCACAAGCTCTTGTGCATTGTGAATCCCTTTATCAACCCTTTGGGAAATAAAGAGTGCTCTGTGATATAGCTTTACCAATATTTTAGCTGATACATTCATGGTTCTATTGATGGTTTAAGGATTGCACCTGCAGGTCACTAATCTTAATTAAAAGCTCAAGGAAGACCCATGTTATATCTACTAGGTTCAAGTTTATTTCCAGGCTTGCATCAAATTTCAAAGTGACAACACCTAAATCCGAATATAAAAGGCCTACAAAAAATGAAGAGGATCATCAAAACTACATAATTGAAGCAGGTAGGTCTTTTCAGTCACAGAAAATGCTTTCCTCAGGGAGCTTTACTCAATTTCATAATGCAGCCAAGAGAAATATTCTGCAGGAAACATTTTCCATCACAGAAAAGGCTTTAACCACCTTGACAATACAGGCCTTTCAAACGTAAGATCAAACATGAGCTGAACACATTATTGATGCTTCCATATTAGTTTTGCATGAATTAAGGTAAGGCAAATGCACCAAATGTACAAAAGAAAGCAAAGCTGCATTGTGGTGCACAGTTTTATTCCATTATCCAATATTGATCTCTTTAAGTTACAGCATCATTTTATTATGTGCTGCGCTTTATCAGGGTATTTCCATCAAATATGAGCTTCAATTGATTTGTTTCTTCCTATGCAGTTGATTGCCCTTCCGTCTGTAATTCCCATCTGCTTCTCACTTCTACTGCCACATTTCTACAAGTGTTTTGCCAATTTTTGCCATCTTCTGTTACTTTTTCTTTATTTTCTTTTACTTTAAGGAAATTAGTAGCACAATGGTAACATCACTGGATTAATACTTCAAAGACCTAGGCTGCTGGTCTGTAGACATCACAAGTGTCCACCTTGTGAATTTGGATAAATTTGAGAAGGACTGCATTGCCATCCTAAATATGAATGTCACTTGGAATTCTGGGATAGTTTCATTTCCTCCCAAATGTATACTTCATTTATAACATTTGTAGGAGTAGATTACATAACAGATCGAATTTGACATTACAAAGAAATGCAGTACAGTACACTTTTTATGCACACAGTACACAGCACTCTCGATGTTTCTGCACTCAACTTGCAATTACTGATTATATTTATGATGTTCATTTCATGCCAAATGTGCAACTGAGAGGTTTTTACAGGTCCTACAGCTTTGGACATACTAATACAGGTAGGCATTATCTACTGTGCGTAAGCTTTTACAACAAAGCTTCGTGGCAATAGCACAACCCTCAACGTGTCCTGGACCTTGTGTGTGTCAGTCTGCAAACTTGCCCAAAGACAATACTTCACATTGAGAAGCCAACTCAATTATCTGACAGACCAAAGAAAGTCTTTCCCAGGTTTGATTGTCCTCCAGCAGCAATTCATGTGCACATGGGTAGAGCCTGTGACTCCAACTTAACACCTTCATGTTTTTTTTTGTTTGATTCATTCTCTTTTTATCCTCAATATTTACTGGGTTATAAAGTCACTCTCCTGAATGCAATGTTTTCTCCTTGGAAAAGGTACTATGGAGGCTGATGACACCTGATCTCCTCATTTCTCCTCGTGTGAGACAAGATTTTATGCTTTGCCAACAGTCCCCCTTGGAAAGCAGACTAAGAGGAGATTTGATTAAGGTTTTCAAAATTATGAGTTCTGGACAGAGTAAATGGAGAGAAACTGTTACCACTTGTAAAAGGATCAAGAATGAAAGGGCACAGATTTGAAATGATTTGCAAACCAAGCAAATGAAATGTGAGAAAACATCTTTTCGCACAGTGAATGGTTCGGGTCTGCAATGCATTTCCTGGAATTATAGTGGAGGCAGATTCAATCAAGGCACTCATGACATCCTTAGATAAATATTTAAAGAGAAATAATGTGCAGGATTGCACGTAGGCAAGAGAAAAATCAATAAGTAATGATACTCATTCAAACAGCCAGTGAAATTTGAATTAAATTAGTAAGTCTTGGATTAAAAAACAAATGGTGACCATGATTCAATTGTCATTAAAAATACAAATAACCTTCAGAGAAAGAAATCTGCAAAAATTACCTTGTCTTGTCTGCATGTGACTCAAGATCCATACCAGTGACCAACTCTTAATTACCCTCCCAAATGGCGTGGAAAGTCACTCAGTTGTTTCAAACCACTACAAAGCCTAAAAAAAAGGAATGAAGCTGAACTGACCACTTACCAGAGGTAGCAGAAATTATGCAGGTTAACTGTTATTCTTGAAAAGTCCTCTTATTTGAGATTCTGAACTTGTGCTTATTTGGGGAAGCTGTTGCACAGTTAAGTCAAGTAACAGCCTTAAACAATCATACCGTACATAGTCAGGAAATCATACCATAAAGACAGTGTACCAGATACTACCATCATCATCCCTAAATGTATCCTGTCTCACCGGAGGTGTTGGCACAGTGGTATAAAGTTGGAAGGGAGTCCTCAGCATTGACTCTGGGCTACATGAAGACCATGTATCAAGTCCAACATGGGAAAGAAAACGTCCAGCTGATTGCCACCTACCACCACCAATATATTCCCACTCTCAATGACCTTAGTTTTTGAGTTAGCACTCCTATATAATGACGACCAACTTGAGAAGTATAGAAGATACAAGGGCACATTATGTACTCTGGATGGGGAGTTCAATGTCCAACAGTAACAGTGACTCAGTGGCATCACTGGTGACCAAACTGTCCATGATCGAAAGGGCATTGCTGCTAGCTGCCGCAGGTGAGAGGGCAAACAAAAAGGAAAAATGTTTTCAACCTCATCGTCACCAATCTACCTGTTGCAGATGCATCTGTTCATCAGATTATGGGCGGCACGGTGGCACAGTGGTTAGCACTGCTGCCTCACAGCACCAGAGACCCGGGTTCAATTCCCGCCTCAGGCGACTGACTGTGTGGAGTTTGCACGTTCTCCCCGTGTCTGTGTGGGTTTCCTCCCACAGTCCAAAGATGTGTGGGTCAGGTGAATTGGCCATGCCAAATTGCCAATAGTGTTAGGTAAGAGGTAAATGTAGGGGTATGGGTAGGTTGCGCTTCGGCGGGTCGGTGTGGACTTGTTGGGCCGAAGGGCCTGTTTCCACACTGTAAGTAATCTAATTATGGACATAGAATGAAGCCCTGCACAGTTCTTTTGGAGATGAAGTCCCATCATTGAAGATATCAATAATTGTACAGCATGTTAAATGCAACGAACTTTGATTTAGCAACTCAAAACCGGGTATCCGTGACATACTGTGGGCCATCAGCAACTGCAGAACTGTACTTAACCACAATTAGTAATCTCATGGCCCAAAATATAACTCATTCTACCATTACCCTATCAAGCAAAGGAACCAACCTTTGTTCAATGAAGAGGGTACATGACTTGCTAAGAGCAATAGCAGGCATATCTAAATATGAGGTGCCAGTCTGGTGAAGCTACAATGCAAAATTAATCGCTTACCCAACAGCCTAATCTGCATGTGATAGACAAGGCTAGGCAATCTTGCAGCCAAAAGATCAGGTCTAAGCTCTGCAGTGTTGTCACAGTATGGTGTGTAGGCTTGCAGACAATTAAACAACTAACAAGAGGAGGAGTTTCCATGAGTGGGGAGCCCAGAACATCAGGCCAATAGACAAGAATGAATTAATGCATCCATTTCTTTGGGATAGAAGTCAGTGGGCATCAGAAACAAGAGCAAAAGACTGTTTCAAGTGGGCACCCCCTACTCTATGTACAGCCCCTCAATCAGGTACACTTTGCCTTTGCTCTGTGGTCCCCTCATCACTGTGCTAATGGAGGTGATAACCGATCTACAAGGTTTGAATAATCTTACATGCTCCCTGATGCCAGGCCTGACTATGGTTTTGTTAATTCCAACTGCAGTGGGATAAGATTTTTGTGATTCTTAATTGGCCACTTAAGGGCCTCAATTGGCAGTGGTCCATTACGAGCCATCCTGCCTAGAACTTAAGTTTGATGGAGGTGGGAATTTGGTAGATTTAAGAATGTCATCTGCCAAATTAAATGCCCTTGTTACCTCCAAACCTCCTACATTCAGGAGGTTTGCCTAGTTTCCCAATCAGGCATTGACATTCTGCATAGTTTAGCTACTGACCCAGAAGAATCCACACACGGTGAAATGCCCAGCAGGAGATTTTATTACTCATTCATGGGATGAGGTCATCACTGGCCAGGCTGGCATTTAATATCACAGGCAGGTCAACTGCATTACAATAGAAGTCACATGTAAACCAAACCAGGTAAGGATGGCAGTTTCCTTCTCTAAAGGGCATTAATGAACCTGATGATTAACGATGACCCTGAAACCATTGTCAGACTCTTAATTCCAGTTTTTTTTAAGAAAAGAATTCAAATTCCACCTTCTGCTGTGACAGATTTGAACATGGGTCCCCAGGGCATTTCTGGGTCTCTGGATTAACAGTCTAGCATTAATACCGCTGGGACATCAGCTCCACAGCAGTAAACAGCAGCAGATACGAGTGGCAAAGTCTACGCAGGAAATAGCTCATTGGAGAATTAAGCTCTTATTCAAACTTTGCCGTAGAAAAGCTTCAAGGATCTAACAATTAAAAACAAAACTGCTTGTCTCTCAAAAGTAGTTAACCAATTATTAAAGGGTCTGCCAAAGGGTTTACATGCTATGATTATAACTATAGAACAGTTCTGTATGTGATGTCATCCCAAATGGCAGCAGCTGTCTTTAGCCTACTCTGATGAGAGTGGCCACATCAAGGAACACTACAGCTAGATACCTAAAGAGGAATGTCACTAATCTTTAATCTTAGGTTGAAGCTCTAATAAGTTTGTAAACCACTCTGGCACTTTAGCAGGATTGTGGTGAGTAGTGAGAGATGACATTGTTCTAAAGTTAAAGATGTCAAATCAGTTTGGGTGGAACTAGGAAACATCAAGGGGGCAGAAAATATTGGTCAGAGTTATTTATATGCCACCAAACACAGAGTAGAGCAGAAAATTAGAGGTGCATGAACATGAATAATAGAGTAATCATAGGGGATTTCCAACGACATATACATTGGGTAAGTATAATTAATACTAATGTCAGCCTTTTCCTCAGATGGTGATGGCTAGCATGAGGCTAGCTTTAAATTGAGGGGTGATAGATATAGGACAGATGTCAGAGGTAGTTTCTTTACTCAGAGAATAGTAGGGGCATGGAAAGCCCTGCTTGCAACAGTAGTAGACTCACCAAGTGTAAGGGCATTTAAATGGTCATTGGATAAACACATGGATGAAAATGGAATAGTGTAGGATAGAGAGGCTTCAGATTGATTCCACAGGTCAGCGCAACATCGAAGGCTTAAGGGCCTATACTGCGCTGTGATGTTCTATGCTCTACGTCAAACAGGCCAACTGTTTGAAATGTTGGAAAATGGCTTTCTGGAACTGAATATTTGGATTCAAGCAGTCATGGGGTATTTCAGATTCAGTGTTCTATAATGAAAAATGGTTAGGCAATTATCACATTGTAAAGCAGCTTTGAGGAAAAAATGACCAAAATGTGATAGCACTTTAATTAAGTGTGAATGTGATGCAATTCAATCAGAAACTAAGTTTTTAAATCTAACAATGCAATTCATGAAGATATATGGGGCAAAATAACTTTAGTGGATTGGGAATCACACTAAAAGATGTGATGGCCAATAGGTAATAGCTAACATTTTTAACAATCAATTCACAGTTTACAACAAAAATACACTCCTTTAAATGCACATAAAACCTAGCAAAGGAAGTGGTCCAACTGTAATGAACAAAATAAACCAAATTTTGCATAAGATCAAAGGAAGAGATGTATAAACTGCCAAACAAGTGTACAGTTTGGTCATCTTGTCTAGGTTAGATTAGATTAGATTAGAAACAGGCCATTTGGCCCAACAAGTCCACACCCTCCAAAGAGTATCCCACCCAGACCCATTCCCCTACCTTATATTTACCCCTGACTAATGCCCCTACCACTATGGTCAATTAAGTGTGACCAATTCACCTGACCTGCACTTCTTTAGATTGTGGGAGGAAGCTGGAGCACCCAGAGGAAGCCCACACAGACACGGGGAGAATGTGCAAACTCCACACAGACAGTCGCCCAAGGCAGGAATTGAACCCAGGTGCCTGGTGCTGTGAGGCAGCAGTGCTAACCACTGAGCCAGCATGCTGCCCCAGGCACAGGATTCAGACCATGTTAGAATTCTGCAAAAGAGGACCAAGGAAATGATAAGAAAGAGATAACAAGGTGAACTAGTGTGAAAGGAAAAGATCAAATCTGAATGTCAGGAGAATCTATGATGAGGAATAAAGAAATGACAGACAAACTAAGTACATACTTCACATCCTTTTTCATTGAACAGAGTACTCAAAAAATTACCAGAAATACTGAAAAATTAAGGGACAAACATGAAAGAAGAACTGCAAGCTCTTAATATTAGTGTAGGGGAAATTTGGGTATGAATCGAGTTAACCTGTTAATCCACACAAATTTCCAGATTGGATTAGAATGAAATGGAGAGCTTTAATTTACATCATAAGCAATAGTTATATAAATCATTTAAGATATATTTTCATTTATTTGAGTTAGCTGCAAATGTGTTGCTGGTCAAAGCACAGCAGGTTAGGCAGCATCTCAGGAATAGAGAATTCGACGTTTCGAGCATAAGCCCTTCATCAGGAATAAGAGAGAGAGAGCCAAGCCGGCTGAGATAAAAGGTAGGGAGGAGGGACTAGGGGGAGGGGCGATGGAGGTGGGATAGGTGGAAGGAGGTCAAGGTGAGGGTGATAGGCCGGAGTGGGGTGGGGGCGGAGAGGTCAGGAAGAGGATTGCAGGTTAGGAGGGCGGTGCTGAGTTGAGGGAACCGACTGAGACAAGGTGGGGGGAGGGGAAATGAGGAAGCTGGAGAAATCTGAATTCATACCTTGTGGTTGGAGGGTTCCCAGGCGGAAGATGAGGCGCTCCTCCTCCAGCCGTCGTGTAGTTGTGTTCTGCCGGTGGAGGAGTCCAAGGACCTGCATGTCCTCGGTGGAGTGGGAGGGGGAGTTAAAGTGTTGAGCCACGGGGTGATTGGGTTGGTTGGTTCGGGCGGCCCAGAGGTGTTCTCTGAAGCGTTCCGCAAGTAAGCGGCCTGTCTCACCAATATAGAGTTAAGAAAGTACTCATGTTAAATGAAAAGTCAGTTAAACGAATAAACATATTCAGATTCTGATGCAGCACACAGACAGAATTTGTGTGAAAATGCAACGTACCTTACTCGAAAATGGAATATGGGGATGACCCCGTTGCACACAAAAAAAGACAAAGCAATGGGGTTTAGCCAAGGATGGGAACAAAGCACAGACTTCAGAGAGGAGATAGGATGGCACTCGGGAAGATAAAAAGCAGTGAGACCAGGGGTAAGAGGCACCTTACCACTTTTGGAATGTGTGAAAAGTAAGATGTTTGTCCAAAGCAGACCATTTCAGAATTTAGGCTTAAAATGTATAAATATCTGATGAATCCTCACTGAGTTACAGTGCTACCTTGGAATCTTTTCTTGGGCAGACTTTCCCAATGTTGGTTCAATAAATAATCATTGACATGTACCTCAAGGCGTCTGAGATTATTTTATAAAATAATCCACCATAACGTCGGCAAGAAAAAAAATACTAGAGCAATTAATGGGAGTTAAAGTTTAAAAATCACCAGGAGCTGATGGTAAACATCACAGAGTGTAAAAAAAAAGGCAGCTGTAGAGATAATGGATGCTTTGTGATCATCTTTCCAAGTTTTGTAAGGTTTGGAATAGTTCCTGAAGATTAGTATGTAGCAAATATAAACCCATTATTTAAGAAAGAATGAGAAAGGGTAACTACAAGCCTGATAATATGAGTCATACGAAAAAGGCTAGCTAATGGACGACAGGATGTGATACCAGAAAACTTAGAAAATAATGGTCGTACGGGGAAAAATCAACATGGATATTTGGTGGTACAAACTCAATGGGCTGAAGGGCCTGTCTTGTACTCTATGATTTTGTGATTTCATGATTAATAAGAATGTTGGATTGTTTTTTTTAAATGCCACTAGTAAAATAGAGAAGGGGAATATGGTGAATGTTGTATATTTAGATTTTCAGAAAACCTTTTTAAAAAGTCCCACACAAGATATTGGAGACTGGTTATTAGTTAGTTATTCCTTTACATTTTCAGGTATTCAGGCGGTGATGAATGGGGTATACTAAGGACAACTGATTGGGCCTTACCTAAACAAAACTGTACCAATGATTTGATTTTTTGGACTAAGTATGGCATTTCCAAATGTGCAAATTTCATAAATCTAAGTAAAAATATAACTGCATAAAGCTGTTAGTACCTCAAAAGGTTAACTTATATCACTAGATAAGTCCACTCATTCAGGTATAAATGTCTGTTCTTTGGAGGAGAGAGTCAGTTGGTCAGTTGTGTACCAGAATGTTTCAGTAATAGTATTAGATATAATGTAATTAACTATTAAGTACTATGCAAAGAATCTATTCTGTTTATCAAGATAAAGTCCATCATTTACTGTAAGTATTGTGTTGGAATCCTTTCTCATTTGCTATCAGATACTTAGATTAATGGCAAGAAGACGGAGTGCTGGCAATGAAACTACTGAAAGATTCGTGACTCATAAAGGCTAAGTGAGTAGGTGAAAATTTGACTTATGAAACGTAATATGGAAAAAAGTAAGATCATCCATTTCGGGAGGGAGAATAAAAATATTTCTTAAACAATGAGAGGAGAGCATTGAACTTCAAAGGAACTTGGCTGTTCTTCTCTGCAAATCCTTGAAAGTTAACATGCAAGTATAGCAGGCAATTCAGAAAGTAATAATCTGTTAGTCTTGAAAACAAGATTTGAATATAAGAGTAAAAATGTCTGACTGAAAGTAGAGTTTTGGTCTCCTTACCAATAGAAAGATATACTTGTTACAGAGGGAGTGTAACAAAGGTTTGTTAAACAATTTCTGCAGTATAGGGAATCATCCAATGATGAAAAACTAAACAGACTGGTCCATTTTTTTGATCACATATTTAGAAAAATGAGGGATGATTTCATTCAAACAAATTTCTTACAAAGCTAGGAAGCAAAGATGCAGGAAGGATATTTCCTTTGGCCAGTGATTTGGATCCAGGGCACAGAGTTTCAGGATAAAAGGCTGGCTATTTGGAACTGAAAGGAGGAAGGATTTCTTCACTCAGGCAGTAGTGAATCTTTGGAATTCTCTACTTTAAATGATTGTGGCAGCTCAGTAGCTGAGTATCTTCAAGACTGAGATTGCTAGATTGCCACCTGTTAAAAATATCAAAGAATATAAAATGGCATTGAAGTAGTGGATCAGCCACAATCTCATTGAATGGTGGAGCAGAGCCAAGGGATTGAATGACCAACACGTGCTTAAGTTCTTGTTTTCAGTATTGATTGTGAATCCTCAGAATTATATCATAGAATCTCTACATTGTAAAAGCAGGCCATTTGGCCTATTGAGTCTACACTGACCCTCTGAAGAGCACTCCTACCCTGTAATCCTGCATTTCTTATGGCTAACCCATCTAGTCTGCACATCCCTGGACACTATGGGCAGTTTAGCATGGCCAATCCACCCTAACCTGTACACCTTTGGACTGTGGGAGAAAACTGGAGATCCTGGAAGAAACCCACACAGACACAGGGAGAATGTGTAAACTCCACACAGCCAGTTGCCTGAGGCTGGAATCAAACCTGAGGCTAACCACTGAGCACCATCCATTTCATCATTAATTGTTGCCTCCATATGCAACAACAATTGACATTTTCTTGAAAAAAAATGAAGCGCTTGAAGAACACATGTTGCAATTGTTTAGTATTTTCCATGTAATAAGATGTCCTATGATGCTTCTTGGTCGAGATGAAGTGATGACATAACATTGTCGAAAAATCATTAAATAGATATACTTAGAGACTCTTAAAGTCAGCAAGGGAGAAATATTTCTCAGAAATGTAAGTAAGTATTTCAGACATTGGATCTCGATGTCTGTAGATTTTGCCTTTAAATGAGCAAAGAATTCAGAGAGGTGAACAACAGACTATTGCAACAGACTATCTCAAGATTAAATGTAGGAATGGAGTGTGGTGAGGCTAGAAATGGGTTTGAATAGGTGGACAACAATTTTAAATGTAAGACCCGGTGGAAAATTAAATAAGCGAGTGGTATTCGTTAATAGGAGTTTTCTGAGGTGCAAAGGATAGACAGTAAAGGTTTGGACAAAGTTTAAGTTTGTAAAGTGAGGAACTTAAACCTGCCAGTTGACAGTTATTCTTTAAAATTAGCCAAAAACTACAAGATTTGACAAAAATATCAAATAATCCTAAATCAGCTTGGGTTATAATGGAACACAATCTGTATTATTAATCCTATTCAAAATGTATGAAGACATTTCTAAAATCTAATCTAAGCCATCCCCTATAAAATATATAAGAGTTTGTAATGTTGTCCTGGCACAATGGTGAATTTTGTTCATGAGGAAAAGTAACTGAGCTCATGCCATCGATGAAAGCACCTTATTTAATGCTTTTTTTTTCAGAATACACAAAACTTAGGGACACAATGACAAGGAGTGCAGTGTTGCAGCCAAACATATTAGCAATAGGCTGCTGCTCAACCTTGTCAGAAAATGGCTATAAAGTACAGGTTACTAATTAACTACAGGTTAATGTGTATCTTCCCTTTATTTTTGGACAATTTCTGTTACATTTCAAAATGATTGAATAAATGATTAATCGACAAATGGGCAAAGATTTTTATATTGAATATTCTTATCTGATATATACAAATTCAATTTATCTAGCCCCTGATTAGCTGAATTATTCTATAGTCATTCTTTCTTCTGCACATATTAATTTCATTCCTTTAGTTGTCAAATAAGCTATTCAAACACTCCCAGGTTTGAATAACCAGTTGATAGTTTACAAAAAGCCCAAAAAACATGAACTAATTCTAAACTGAGGAATCTAAAATGAGATGTCAAAGTGTGTTCATCAACTACCAGTTTCAACTTAAGCCATTTGGCCACTCTAGCTTTTGGGTTGGAAGAACTCTCAACGAGCTGCTTAGGTTGTTAACTTGTGTGGTGTCAGCAGTTTTGACATATCAAGTGAGGAGTCATTGAAACGATTTAATATCGCTTGAAACTTTGCAACAAAGCGGCTTTTTTATTAGGATGGGATTGCCAATTGCCTTTTGCATTCCTGAAGTATGACTATCTGTAATCTGACCTTATTAAATCCATCTAACATACACAAAAGACCAATCTAGAGTGGCTAAACTTTATCCAGCCCTTGAGGAAAGCTACTAATACCTCCCAAGTTGTACCTAACAAAAGCATTTCTGGTCGAGCATTTTGTAGTCATTTGAACAGAAAAGACTCTCAGAACACATGGCTAGTGTTCTAACCGTTTGAGGAACTTGTGGAGATAAAAGAAAAAAATCAAAAAGCTTCGGCCTTTTGTCAGGGATATGCCAAAACTTAATTTTGAATTGGCAGTGATGTCATTGCTAATTGCACTGTCTGGTACAAGAAGCAGATTTTTATGAATCAATTAGAGTAAGCTGTAACATTAGATATGTGGCATAAAAAACATATTATAGAGTTTTACCTTTTGGTTATAATCTAGGGCAGCAAAGTTTGATATATTTCTCAAAGACTTAAAACATTATTGTAGCTCAAAAAAAGTGAGTTATTATTGAGTACACATGGAATACTATCAGATGAAATCTGACATGGTTTGTCAAGCCCCAGCATGTCAGTAAAATAACTAAATTCAAAATTGTTTGCTTTTTAACATATGCAATTTTGTCTGAATCTTAAACCTGCACATTGGTAACAGTTAATATTTTGGCAATGTTTAACTGCCCTACTTCTGACTAGTAGTAAAATGCAGATCGAAAGTTAAGACTTAGCAATGTTGTTGGTGTGTTATCAGCAAACTTATAGCCTGTCTGGATGATAATTGAAAAATGACTACTGAGAGGAATAATGTAAAGCTTGCCACCATCACCACCTGCGGGCTATAGTGATTGTATTACAGGCAGACAATTCAATTACATACTCTTTGGTCCGTGTATAATCTGGAATCATGGAAATAATGCAGCTGGGGAGTTCAGCCTTCACTGTGAGCATTGAATGTGGGATTCTGCTTTGTGAATAAACAGGTCCATGACTTACTGAGGAGAACTTCCTGAGCTTCTTAACATTCTGTTTCTGGAGAGTTGAATTAATTGATGTGAGTTTTGGAGACTTTGTGTCCACCTAATTTAATAAGGATTTCCCTGACTTCTATAGTGAATATAAATTTATGAAAATTAAAAAGTAATTAACAAATTCAATCCATCTAAATCTGCCAAACTCTGTATTAAACATTGCCATGTCCAATCATGATCTATTATCTCATGAATACCATGGTTTCCATTGTAAGCATTGTTGTGGGGTGCATATTATCATAGAATATTTTGCAATCTAAACAACAGTTTTTAAATTTAAATTGTAACAGTCTTCAGTAAGAATTAGATTGTGACTTTTTCTTGCTAGAGCTCTTTTCCCTGAAATGTCAGGGGCTGAGGGGTGATCTTACGGAAGCTTATAAAGTCATGAGGGGCATGGATAGGGTAAATAGCCATGGTCTTTTTTCTAGGGTGGTGGAGTCCAAAACCCAGGTTATAGATTTAAGGTGAGGGGGTAACTTTTCCTTGCAGAGGGTACCATGTGTATAGAACTAGCTGCCAGAAGAAGTGGTGGAGATGATACAATTACAACATTTAAAAAGCATCTGGATGTGTCTATAAATAGAAAAGGTTAACAGGGATATGATTGATTGATTCATTCATTTATTGTCACATGTACCAAAGTACAGTGAAAAGCTTTGTTTTGCAAGCAGTATAAGCAGATCATAGCAAGCAAGGATGTACAGATCAAAAAGATTTAAACAGTGGCATACAGGTTACTTTGCCCAGGGCATGCACTAGGCATGATCAACGTTAGCAAGGTCAGAATTATTTGAGGCTAGAGAGTTCATTTGTCAGTCTAATAACAGCTAGGAAGAAGCTATTCATGAACTTGTTGGTGCATGTGTTCAGGCTTCTATATGAATGCATGTGCCCAGTGTGGCACTTTTGGTAGGCAGAACTGGCGCTGCTGGATGAACCTCTTTTGCCTGATGGAAGAGGTTGTTGATGAGCATTATCAGGGTTCAATGGGTCTTTGATAATATTGGCAGCCTTTTCGCGGCAGCATGCCTTGTAAGTGGAGTCCATGGATGGAAGGTTGGCTTCTGTGATGGTCTGGGCTGTGCACACCACCTTCTGTAGTTTATTATGGTTCTGAGCAGAGCAATTGCCATACCACGCCGTTATGCATCCAGGCAGTATGCCTCAATAGGTGCATCTGTAGATGTTGGTGAGGATCCTTATGGACATGCCAAATTTCTTGAGTCATCTAAGGAAGAGGAGACATTGTCACATTTCTGTGGGAAGTTGAGGACAGTTTGTTGGTTATCGTCACTTCGAGGAACTTGACACTCTCCACACTCTCAACCACAGTTCTATTCATGTACGTGGGGATGTGACCCCCAGGAAAACTGATCTGATGTCTGTAGCAGTGACTGAGGGAACAGGTGATTCCGGGAACTAAGTCAGATTGGGCTGTCTGGCTGGCATAGACGAGTTAGACTACAGGGTCTGTTTCCATGCTGTATAACTCTATGACTCTCTAACTGTATAAAGTTCAATGCAATTGTCTGCCCTTATCAAAGCAAAACAAAATTCTTTTACAAGAGTAAACCATTCCTGAATTAAAACAGTTAATAGTTAGAAAATCGATCTCTTTCTTTCTGATAATAGCATTCTTGAAAGGAAGAATGTGGACCAGTGAGATATATTTATTCAATTGTTTTCATTATCTTCCTACAATAAATATTGGAACATCTGCTCAGAGACAAATCTGAATTCACAATTTGGCACCTACAGAACTAAACCCACATTCTATGACTCTATTGGAGATCAAGTAATAGCAAAGTGATATTTTTCATTCTACAAGATTCAGAACTCTGCACAAATAGAAAAAAAATGAAGATTTTGAAGATTTTGATCTGTTTACCTGTGAGATCCAATATGTTTAAAACAGATGCTTAGAAATTCACAATCTATAAAAGCTATTGTTAGAGAATTAATAATTTTACCACTTATTGTGGGAGTATACAGTCTCAGTGAAATATCTATCTTAATTGTAGAATCTTTGAACTTAAAATGTCAATGTGTGAATTCTGCCTCAAGACAAGTAAACAAACAATCAGTCAACACCAAAAGGTTGGAAAGTTGCAGTGTGTAAAATGCACTATGATAAATGGGTTTGCTTAGAATGCCTTACGGGTAATTGAAATTTCAATCTTCTGGCTCCTTGAAGAAACAGTTGGGCTGATTTTCTGGTCACAATGGCTGATGGTGCTACAATGATGACTGGGGCTAGAAAATTAGGTGGATATTACTCTTGTATGGCTGCCTGAAAGTTGGGGAAGGGGGAAAGTTTCAATAATGATAAAAGACACTATTTTGGCTTTTCAATTTTTTTTTAACTTCCTCTCATTGAAGTCTGTTCTATGAAAACACAATGATGGTAATATGTGTTTTGCCAGTGAGACCTATCTTTAAACTTTAATTAGTCCTGCATGGTGCCATCCAGTGAGAGCAATAAAATAGAGGTAGATTTTCCATTAGGTTCCCTGATCACCTGTCATAACATCTGCAGAAGGTTTGTAGAATAACAAACAGAGATAAAGTTAAGTGGCAGTTTACAATTATTCTCTGTAGTTACTTCTGATTTTATGTCAAAGTTAAGGCAGGAGGTCTGGAGAGGTCCTGGATAAATTAACATGTTTAAATATTAGAAATGGAAGGAGCCCGTGTACAGGATGTGACATCCACACAACAGGCCCACCACAATCAATAGTGACTATGAATCAAGTCGGCAGCTTACTCAGAATGGGATGTATACCCTTGAAGATTGAGCAGTCCTGTTCTACTCTTTGAAGACGTCCTACCGAGGAAGAGATTTTAGAAGATAGAATAAAATAAGCTGTCAAGTTTTGGTGAACTGTGTTAACTAAGATGTTGCTCCATTTATCTCTGCCAGATTGTTTAAAGTTTTCAATTATCATTGGTATCTATTCCGCAGGTGTATCATCATCCCCTGGTGATGCCAACAATCGGCTTGATGTGTTTACCATGGGCATTGGAATTTCCACTTACATTTAATGTTTCCCCAGTTGGTTTATATTTTGGATTTATTCAATACCGACAATGTATTGTCAGAGTTATTGAATCAACTAGAATTGTAGGGGTGGCAGGCTTTCATTGCTGAGGACTATTCGTGGACCAGTTGAATTTTTAATATCAATCTAACAGCTTCTAAGGTTCATGAATTGTCACATTGATTGAATTCAGTGTCATCTAGGAGAAAGTGAGGACTGCAGAAGCTGGAGATCAGAGCTGAAAAATGTGTTGCTGGAAAAGCGCAGCAGGTCAGGCAGCATCCAAGGAGCAGGAGAATCGACGTTTCGGGCTTATGCCCGAAACGTAGATTCTCCTGCTCCTTGAATGTTGCCTGACCTGCTGCGCTTTTCCAGCAACACATCTTTCAGCTCTGAATTCAGTATCATGGCTTCCCATGATGAAATTTGAGTTCAGCTTCTGGGATGGTAGTTCAGTGCCATTACTGCAATGCAAACATCAGTTTGCATTCACTTCACATTTGTATGACAAATGCAAAAATTGGGAAACATTTAATGTCCTCATTAGACTTCTGCCAGCAACTTGAAGGAAAAGCCCGGGATGGAACATTGGCTGTCTGGAATGTTGTTTAATGATTTACCAGTTACCACTACTGAGCACGTGAAGGTGGTTTTGAAAGTTCAACAACATGCCATTTATGAACCAAACCTCAGTCACACTTAATTCCAGATGAAATCATAATGAATTTACAATGTCACGTTTAGCTGTTAGCATTGGTGGATTTAATATTCATCTTCTGGCATGTTTGAAGGAGGGTACCAATGGGTGGCCTTCGCACCACCATGCCCAACCTTCAGAATTTTTTATGCCTTCGGTACAGGCTACCCAGACACTCTTGACCCTATTGAAGTTATTAAGTGACCGGAGTTGCCCTTAGCCTTCTCTTGCCCCCACCAATGCTTTATCTGTGCTGGAGGAGGCCCATGCGATGCAAATCTGGTTGCAGAGGATGAAGTCAGACATGGTAGTGTTTCCTTTGCAGATCCACAGGGTAGTGGGTCTCCTTGTGATCCCAGCACAAGCTAGCACTCCCAAATGGTGTTGTTGTGATTATAGTGTTCTAGGCCATCAAATTGGTGAGCAGCATTCAAACACAAGACATCCTCCCGAGTTAGGGGCAGAGGTCTTGTTTTAAAGCAAGTGCCAGTAGCCCCAGGGTAACATTGCTGTTGGGCACCATCAGAATCATTTGCAGCTCTTAATATATTCTTCCTTAATAGGACACATCCTCAAAATGCAGCACAATATTTAAAACCTCCACACTCTCTCCTCCAAGGACAACATAATCCATTGAAAATAAATTAGTTACATAATTCATAGCCATTATTGATGGAGCCTGGCCTCCATGTTGTTGTTGTACAGTGTACATTGGCTCCTTCAGCTTTCAACATTTAAGACTAATTACAGTAAGAGCTCTTCAGTCTTCCTGCCTTAACTTTGACTGAAGATCTGCAGCAACTGTGGAGAAATAGGATAAATCATCATTTAAATTGTTTTCTAGTGTTCTGCCAAATCTTTTGCAAGTTTTGATAAGTTGAACTGTTTGGCCATCTACTATTTCTAAATTCCTTAAATTTCCCATCATTATCAAGATCTATTTTCTGGCAATACAAGTGTAATCATCAGAGGGAAGAATCCATGAAATTCATAAAATCCTGTCCAATGAATTCAAGCATTCGTATAGTTTAGAATTATATCTTAGGCAGTGGCAGTTCATTCTCACATACCATTTCAAAGGACCATTGAGAAAAATCACCTTATATTCATTTGAAAAATCGATAAGAGAAGACTAGGAACTGTTACCAAACTGCTGTAGAGGTAACAATTGAAACATTTATGTCAACCACCAGCAGAAATATGTCAGTTTCTTCTCCCATAAGATTATTGAAATTTTGAGATCTATTGTACTTTATCATTGCATTATTTCTCACTGTATGACATTCAAATTTCATAAAAGTTACAATATTGTATAAAATATAACTGGAAAATAGTACAGATCCTGGAAATCTGAAACAAATATAGAGAATGCTGGAGAAACTCAACAGGTCTGGTAGCATTTATGAAGGGAGAAACAGAATTAAAATTTCAAGTCTGGTGTGGCTGTCCTTCAATTTCTAAAATGGTGCCAAACCTGCTGAATTCCTCCAGCCATCTCTGTGTTCATTACATAATAGCATATTATTGTATATGATATTTAAGGGGATACCCAATAAGAGAATTTTCCATCAAATTCAATTCCAGATGCAACTATTTATGACAATTGTATTAAAGAACTATTCTGGATACTAAAAAAGGAGACACACTACTCACCTTGTACTCATCAGAAAAAATGCAAGAATGCCAAATTGCAAAAGGTACTACAATTTATATTGCATGATAATTTATACTCCTTTATATATTTATAGAATTTTTAAATTGTTACTCCTTTTGAAATTTAGCATTCTTATGTCTGTCTTGATGTCTGCAAGGCAAAAATAAAGCATGCTGTATTGCTAAGTGACCACTTCTGTGCAGGTCAAATTTGTAACACATCAGACAAATTTATGCTGCTGTGAATTCTATGGACTCGCATCACTAATGCAATAATTATATCCCTATTAGGACTTCATTATACATGTTTACACCAAATAGGATTCCCAGTATAATGATGTTGATTTCATCATTGGCCCTTCCTTTGTGTACAAACATGATAGTGTGGGTGGGAATTTCAACTTCAGTTGAACATCTGGTAAAGGATCAGTTGCCTGAAATCAATTAAAAGGAGAGTTGGAAAAAATCTATAACAGGCTGCCAATCTGCTCCTACCCAATTTATTCTGACACCAAATTTGTAGGTTCTGCACATGACTATCAAGACATTTTACCCGGACAACTCTTCAAATTAAATTGTAGAACTGTAGACAGGAAACTGAACACAGGTGTTACTTCTGAGGAATGTGTCAATTGTATGTAGGAATTTTCTAAAGAGGAACTGAAGGTTTCTGTTTGTTAAATGTGAAGAGATTTAATTCACTTGCAGTTGGGTTTTCCATCTGAAATCAGTGAGGCTAACAGTAGCTGAGGTTTCATTTTTGCTAAAAAACAGTTTGAAACCTGACAATGCCTGTAGCAGGAGAAGGAATGTGAAATCTGGGTCTATAGGTTTTATATTGTGAGACAAACAAGAGAAGAATTCATTTATTTTCCTTATTGTATTCCAGCATTGCAGAACATTGCAAAACTAACCAATGTTCAATTTATTGTGTTTGATGTCTGTATTTGTCTTCTCTAGTTCAAACTATTGTAAAAGTCCCCACAGATGTTCTGTAACAGCACAGAAATCTTGATCTGTTGACCAATTCCTGTGACATCTCCGCTGCTATTGTGGATGATTGAATGTTCTGTTCATTCACACTGATACCATCAGGCTGCTCCTTATCTTTGCCAACTTCTGTGAGTTCTTCCACTGTTGGTTTGCCAGCCTACTCAATATTGCTGTCAACATTCGTATCTGAAACTCATTAAGTATTTTTTTCTTCTGCCAATCCAACTAAATTTACTTGTGCAATCCCAAATAAATGTTCTTCATGAAGGACAGATTTCTTAAACCATGCTTCCATAACAGTCATTGCAGATAGATACCATCATGTGTAAGTTATATATACACATCATATATATATTATACGTATGTATTGTATGTATATCTATATGTAAAATGTCATTTTTACACATGTTTAAGCAAATGAGTGACTTACTTTTTCCAAAATTTCCATAAACATTTATTTTAGTTGACAATTTTTAATATCACCTTTGAGACCATAATGTTTCCTAATTGCAACCTAATTGTGATAGCTGCACTTTACATGTGAAAATTTAAATCTCTCCAGTATTTGATTAGATTAGAGTACATTCTTCAAGTGTATGATACAAAGAGATTGACAGAAAACAGGAAATTGCCCAATCCTTAATTACAAATGATTAGAATGTTAAATAAGGAAGTGCTGAAGACTACTTTCCATTTGTCTTAGGGTTATACAGTTGAGGTGTTGCACTGAAAGTAAATTTATGCCAAATAAATTGGGTGTTTAAGGCTGAGTGTACTCAAAAGGGGAGTGGAGTCAGATCCCATTCCTTCAGTTAATGCCAAATTGTTTCACTCTGGTGTTAGATTAGATCTTATCTGTGGCAACTTTGCCAATATAGCTGCTCTGGAATTCCTTAGGTCTCTGATTTTGTCCGGTGAAGGTCGTTGTGATAGTTTACTATCCTAATGGTTTATACAAGTGTAATTTGTGATTATTAACAAAATTGCCTCATGTTGACGTCAATGTTTGGCATAAATGCACCATATTTAGTCAAAAAAGAGAAGGTTGAAAGTTTACTGACAGAAAATCTCACCAATTTACTTTGGTTTCAAAATAACACTAGGGGTTGGATTTTCAATCCATAGTTGAAAACACATTATCTAGATTATTTTTTCTATTCCGAAGTCCATGTCACATCTTCAGCACTGACTTGTACTTTTTATGCATATTATAATATACCACAGGAGCAGTTAGGACTTGAAGCTGCGCCTCCTGGCTCACATACATTTGATCTGAAGATCCTCTAATTGAATCAGAGACAGGAATAGCTACTAATTAGTAGCGCCGGGTGCTGTATTGAGGCAGAAGCTATCTCTGGAGGGCAACATTATGAATAATGCCATTTCCTTGCAGATTGGAGTAAGCAGGAGGGCAGAGGGACAACGGCCTCACGACATGTAGAAGTGGACAAGGTACTTGTCCAAGTGATGACAATTTTATGTACTGCTTGATTACCTCAATTTCAATAAACCATTTTTTATATCTTAATTCAGCAGTAACAATGTCTTATGACATGCTACAGTGTGGCCAATGGCAGTATGTCAATGAACACCAGACTATTCACAGTTTGCCCATCAACACTTTGAAAATCTCCTGCTCCTCTCCAGGCCATTGATAAGCTATCCAGCAAGCTAAAGAGGCGATTAAGTGGAGGAAAGTGGGTTATTGACTCCTCTCCCATTCCCTCACTTTGAAAATTGTAATATGTTCCAAATGTGTTGGAAAATTGACAATACCACCTACAAATCCAAAGATCATAAACACTTGGCTTAATTTACAAAGCTTTTTGAAAATCAACCTTTGTTTACATTAGGATTTAATTCTCTGTGAGCAATATAGTCAAAATATGCTGTAGCATTATTTGTGATTTGCAGTGGAAAATATTACTAGAAGAAGGTTCACATTTTTCTCTCCATTAATGTTGGCACATAACATGGCTGAAAGGCTATCATTTCTGGCTGTGAAGGATTCCTTCTTGAACACTAAGCTGCTACCAGGAGCTGCTCCGTAATAAGCCCATCTCATCATAGATGATAATGTTCTGGGGGCTGTAATCCTTCAACAGACCTGGCATTTGTGTCTTCATGCAGGCAACAGCCGCAGGGTGGCCTGTATCAAAAACAATGCTGTGCAGTACAGATTAAATCCAACTGCTTGGCTGAAGTTCTAAATGCTTCAAGGAATTGGCAATAGTTTTTTTTTCATTGGCTCTAAGTGTCATTCCTGTGATTGCTGCATTTTCCTCACTTCTCATGTGGATCTAGCACCTCATCTGCATCATGTTGAATGTGCACTGCATTTATCTGTCTGACTTCTCATTAACATCCAATCCAAAACAATGCCTTCTGTAATTTTTGGCACTTATTGAAAAATCAATGGTTGTGAGACTCTAAACGAATCTGATTCGTACCTCACAGACAAAAGGTTTTTTATCCACTGTTTAGAGTTGACTCTCCTGAATACCTGTTCTGATCAAGTCAATTTCTTTTTCTTTGCATTGTTCTTCATATTGGTATAACTGGATGTTTGAGAAGTTGCTAACTCTTACCTAGCTCTAGCTAATAATGTTGCCTTAATTTTAGATATGGACAGGATTTTCTCTGTGCCTTCTGAAACTCAGCTGTCAACCTCAAAAAAGCGCTCATCAAGGCTTTCGCAAAAATGCACTTCATGGCCAGGGAAGTGGGTTCACTGTCTATTTAAGAACACTTTGAAACTAGCAGCAGAATGCCATGGCAGGAAAGTGTGAGGAAGTTTGCCATACCACCCTCTCACTAACTTTTTCAATAATAAAATCAAAAATGATTTAGCGGTTGGGCTGCCACTAGGGGAGTTAACTCCTCCATGAGACAACTATGACGGCGTGGACCACTATTGCCATGGTCTGCCACCAGAACTAATCTGTCTGCTATCACCTCTTGGAAAATCACTGTCAGGCTAGAGCAAAAGACTTTAATAAACCTTGAATTTATTCAATTGACAATCCACCACTTGAGCACTTGGTACATCCTTGACCTGGATTTCAGGCACACAAGACATCAGAAATATACAAATTACAAGGAAGAAACTATGGTCTCATTCAATGTAACAGCACTGTTCACCTCTCTCGACAAAACCCTAGCCAGAGAAACATTAGACAACCTGCTGGACATACAGAACAGACAACAGGACGTTGAACCTATCAACAAAGACGGCATACTCAAACTACTGGACCTGTGCCTCACAACACACTTCACATTCAACAACCAAATATATGAACAAATCAATGGCACACCCATGGGCTCACCCATCTCTGGACTCATAGCAGAAGCGGTAATGCAAAGATTAGAACAAACAGTCTTACTGCAAATTCAACCTAAACTCTGGGTCAGATATGTGGATGATACCTTTGTAATTATTAAAAACATAGAAATAGAGAACACACACCGGATCATCAACGCCACACTCACAGGAATCTGATTCACGAGAGAGGAAGAAAAGGACAACCAACTCCCATTCCTAGACATGATGGCACAGAGAACACCTAACGGAGAATTCACCACAAAGGTATACAGGAAAGCCACACAGACAGACCAAGTCCTGAACTATAAAAGCAACTACTCCAACACACACAAAAGAAGTTGCATCAAGACACTATTCAAAAGGGCCACAACACACTGCAGCACACCAGAACTGCAAAAAGAGGAAGAAGAACACCTATACAATGTATTCACCAAAAACGGATACCCGCGCAATTTCATCAACAGATGCCTAAGGCAAAGACAACAGAATGAAGACATGCAGCAACCCAAAGGATTCGCCTCACTACCAAACATCAGGAGCATTTCTGAACTGACAGCCAGACTGCTGCGACTACTAGGACTCATAACAGCACACAAACCAACAGCCACTTTCAGACAACAACTCACCAGAACAAAGGACCCGATACCCAGCATGAGCAAAACCAATGTAGTGTATAAAGTCCCATGCAAGGACTGCACAAAACACTACATAGGACAAACAGGAAGACAGCTAATGATCTGCATCCATGAACACCAACCAGCCACGAAATGACACGACCAGCTATCCTTAGTAGCCACACACGCAGATGACAAGCAACATGAATTCGACTGGGACAACCCTACTATTATAGGACAAGCCAAACAGAGAACTGCCAGGGAATTCCTAGAGGCATGGCTCTCATCCACAGATTCAATCAATAAGCACATCGACCTGGACCCAATATACTGGCCACTGCAGCGGACAGATGGAACTGACAACCGGAAGCGGCAGATTCAAACCACTATAAATGCTGGAGGAAAGATCACAGAAGCGCTTCACAGGAGGCTCCCAAGCACTGAGGATGTCACCCAGACAGGGGACGAAAAGTCTGCAACATAAATTCCCAGCTCGGTGAACAGAACCACAACAAAGAGCACCCGAGCTACAAATCTTCTCCCAAACTTTAAACCCAACCCTTCCCGTGTCTGCTCATAACACAGACTTTTCATCCAGGAGTCATCCAGGTGAATCTCCTTTGCACTCTTTCCACTACAATCACATCTTCCAATAGCATGGCAACTAGAACTTCACACGATTTTCCCTAAGCAATGTTGTAATGAAACTTCCTTGTGGCTATATTCTACACCCGGCTAAGGAAGGTAAACTTCCTTATGCCTTCTTTACCAACTCGTTTACCTGTGCTGACACCTTCAGTGATCTATGGACTTGTACATCCGGGTCCTTCTGTTTCTCAGCTCTCCCTAGAACCCAACCATTCATTGTGTATATCCTTACTTATTAGATCTTCCAAAATGCATCAGCTCACACTCATCAGGATTAAATTCCATCTGCCATTGCTCTGCCTAATTTAACAACTGATCAATATCAGACTGTAGCCCAACTGTCCTTTTCAGTATCAACAATGCCATGTCATCTGCAAACATTAATTGTACTTTCTACTTTCCCATCTAAATCAATAAAATGCATAACCAACAGGAAGGCTGCCAGCACAATCCCTGTAGAACACTGCAGATCACAAGCTTCCAGTTACAAAAACAACCTTCCACCATCACCCTTTGCCTCATATTTACAAGCCAGATTTGAATCCATATTGGCAGCTTGCCTTGGATCCCACGTTTTTATCTTTTGGACTGGGCTTCTATGTGGAACTTTCTCAAAGGCCTTGTGAAAATCCAAGTAAACCACATCAACTGTATTAAACTCGTCAATAAAGTTAGTTACCTTTTTAAAAATCTCAATTAAGTTAGTCCGACAGGATTTCCCTTCTACAAACCAGACTGACTATCCTGATCAATCCCTGCCTTTCCAAGTGTTGATTAAACCTGTCTCTCAGAATCTCTCCAATAATTTCCCAATCACTGTCAGACTAACTGGTCTGTAATTACCTGGTCTATCCCCACTGCCCATATTAAACTAAAGAACCACATTAGCTATCCTCCAGTCATCTAGTAGCTCACCGTGGCCAGTGAAGTATTAAGTATTTCCACCAGACCCCAGTATCTCCCTTACCACCCATAACAGCCTGGGATACATCTCATCAGGCCTTGATGGTGGCTTTATACCTCTTATCTGAACATGCTCTGGAACCTCACCATCCCACCTGAAATCCTCTCCTTCAGAATACATCCACTGGCTCCATTCACAGGTTGCCCCCTTCAGTCTCTAATAAGCCCCACTCCTTCCCAGGTAATCCTCTTATTCTTAATACACATATAAAAAACCTTGGGTTTTTTCTTGATCCCATTTGCCAAAGATATTTTGTGGCCCCTCTTTGCCCTCTTAATTTATTTTTTATGCAACCCTTCACATTCTCAATATGTTTGAAGGGTGCCCTCCATTTTTAATGCACCGTACCTGATATACACTTCCATCTGCTTCTTTATCAAACTCTTGATATCGCTTGACATCCACGGTCCCCTGGACTTGCTGTCCTTGCCCTTCACTCTTACAGGAATATGCTGGTACTGAATTCACAATTTTCTACTTTCAAAAAACTCCCACTTTCCAAATCTTGACTTACCTGCAAGCGGCTGCCGCCAATCTATATTTGCCAGATCCTGTCTAACGATTATCAAATTGCCCTTCCCCGAATTTAGATACTTAAGTTCTGCACTATCCTCATCCCTTTCCATAATGTCTTTGAAACATACAGAATTCTGGTATTTTCAAAATGCTTGCCCCAGTTTCATTCCCGAGGATTAGGTCTATATTGCTCTATCTCTAGTCAGTCTTCCTATGCATTGCAAAACAAAAAAATGCACTCCTGGATGCATGAAAAATTCCACTCCATCTAATCTTTTCTTTCTGAAACAATCCCACTTAATGTTAGCAAAGTTGAAATCCCCTGCAATGACAACCCAATTTCTCTCACACTTTTTTGTGATGTGCTTATGTATCTGCTCCTCTGATTCTAGTATAATACAAAATAAATTGTCTTTTTTTATTCCCAAGCTCTATCCAGATGGCCTTGTTTGAAGAGAATTCTAGGACATCCTCCCTCCTTACTGCAGTGATGGTTTTCTTTATCAATAATGCAATTCCCACATCTCTCTTACATAGCTCCCTATCATGCTGAAACTTCAATTCCCTGGAATGTTGAGCTGCTAGTCCTGTCCTTCATTCATCATGTCTCAGTGACTGCAACAATATCATATTCCCATGTACTGATCAACACTATATGCTCACCCACATTACCAGATCAAGCTCCTTGCATTAAAATAGATATAGTTTGGTTTTCTGGTCCTCCCTTGTGCATTTTTTCTATATCTGTTAGAATCTTGCTCCCAATTTTACATCTACTCTTTGCCACATCCCGCTGCCAAAGCAATTTTAAAAACCTCCCCAAGGGTGTGAGCAAATGTCTCAGCAAGGATATCAGACCCATTCCAGTTCATGTGTAACCTGACCATCTTGTACAGGTCTCGGCTACGCCAGAAACTACCAGTGAAAATCCAAAGCCCTCTCCCCAACACCAGCTCTTTCACCATGCATCTCACCTATCTTCCTGTTCCTTTACTCAATGTGGCATTGCAAGTAATTGGGAGATGACAACCTTAATGGTCTTCTTCTTTAATCTAATAATTAACTCTCCAAATTCACGTTGCAGGATTCATTCATTTTGTTAATCCATTTTGTGGGTATCAACATGTACCATGACTGTTGGCTGTTCACTTTTCCCCTTCAGAATGCCCTGCAGCAACTCTAGGTCATCCCTGACCCAGGCACCGGGGACGCAATATACCAACCAAGAGTCTCCTTTGCTGCCACAGCACTGTCTGTTAGCTCCCCTTACAATTGAGTCCCCTATCACTAAAACTCTCCCCGCTATGCAGTGGAGCCAACCGTAATGCCACAAACTTGGCTGCTGCTGTTTTCTCCTGAGAGGCCATTCCCTCTCCAATAGTCCAGCATGGTATATCTGTTTGAGAGGGGGATGGCCACAGGAGACTCCAGCACGACCTGCCCATAGTTATGAAACTCTTTGGTGGTTACCCAACATTTTTCTGTCTATGTATTCCTTACGTGTAGTGTGACTATATTCTTCAATGGCACAGACCGTCGAAGACATTATGGTCTCCCTTATTCATGACATTTCTCTTGCAGCAACTGAACTGAGAAGGTCATGTCAATTCCAAATGGTTTAGGTTCCCTACAGTCAGGAATCAGGCCCTTTAGCCCAACCAGTCCACACTGACCCTCCGTTGAGCAACCCACCCAGACCCCTCTGACTAAGGCACCTAACAGTATGGGCAATTTAGCATGGCCAATTCATCTGCCCTGCACATCTTTGGACTGTGGGAGGAAACCGGAGCACCCAGAGGAAACCCACGCAGACACGGGGAGAATGTGCAAACTCCACACAGACAGTCATCCAAGGCTGGAATTGAACCTGGGACCCTGGTGCTGTGAGGAAGCAGTGCTAACCACTGAGCCACCGTGCCACCGTTATCTTCAAATTCTGGATTTTGGAAATCAGTGTCATCTTCAATTTGATCCAGCATAGCCTGGAAAATGTTTTTCCCATGATATTCAGTGAAAGGACTGATGTCCCAGTAGTTATTGCAACCTTTTTGGTCATCCTTGCATAGAGTCACAGTCTATGCATCATGCATATTCTGAAGAACTTTCTCCTCCTTCAAGTAGAGATAGCAAAATCCTTACAACCGTTTCAGAAGTTCGGTTTTCCATGTGGGGAATTCCATGTTATAGCAGTATCACATGAATCTTTGTCCACAGTAACTAAGTCAATAGTTTTTCTACAATCCTCCACTACACTTTAGTTTAGTTATCTATCTTTACCATCACAGGAAGAGTCCAACAGGTTTAATTGGAAGCACACTAGCTTTCGGAGCGATGCTCCTTCATTAGGTGATTGTGGAGGGCTCGATCGTAACACAGAATTTATAGCAAAAATTTGCAGTGTGATGTAACTGAAATTATACATTGAAAAATTGATTGTCTGTTTATCCAGTTAACCAACACATTATCAATGAGGATGAGCACCTCAGCAAGACCTTCCCCACACCTCCATTACTTGCCTTTAAACAACCGCCAAACCTCAAACAGGTCATTGTTCATAGCAAACTTCCCGGCTCTCAGGACAACTCCATACAACCCTGTCACGGTAGACGCTGCAAGACGTGTCAGATTGTGGACATAGTTACCACTATTACACGT
Source organism: Hemiscyllium ocellatum (assembly GCF_020745735.1). Taxonomy (NCBI): domain Eukaryota; kingdom Metazoa; phylum Chordata; class Chondrichthyes; order Orectolobiformes; family Hemiscylliidae; genus Hemiscyllium; species Hemiscyllium ocellatum. The sequence continues at coordinate 53,354,769 of NC_083402.1, forward strand.
GGGAACACCACCTACCTTGTACATGGCAGGTACTCATGTGACTCAGCCAACGTTGTCTATCTTATACGTTGCAGGCAAGGATGCCCGGAGGCATGGGACATTGGGGAAACTGAGCAAAGGTTACGACAATGGATGAATGGGCACCGCACAACAATCAACAGACAGGAGGGTTGCCTCCCAGTTGGGGAACACTTCAGTGGTCCAGGACATTCAGCCTCGGACCTTCGGGTGACCATCCTCCAAGGTGGATTTCGGGACAGGCAGCAGAGGAAAGTGGCCAAGCAGAGGCTGATAGCTAAGTTTGGTACCCATAGGGAGGGCCTCAACCAGGACCTTGGGTTCATGTCACATTACAGGTGATCACCATTGCACTACACACACACAGATATTCCTACACATACTCTCACATACACACGGACACACATACACACAGACATGCACACACCCACGCTCACATGCACCCCCTCGCAGACTTAAGATACTCTGCACCCACCACACACACACACACACACACACACACACACACACACTTTCTCACACTCACAACCCCCACCCAAGACAGACAGACACACAGACAGACCAAAGACCCACATGCACACATATATTTTGTGTGGTGAATTTGTATTGCACAGTTACATTGCACGTTGCTCAAAAACTACATACATTCATGTAGAACTCTGAGCTCAAAAACTGCAGGAATTTATGTAAAACATTTATCTCACTTATTAGATTAGAATCAATCTAAACATCAGGTCATAGACAGAGAACACAGGGGGCCAACACCTTCAACATATTGTCTACCTATCACCATTGTTAGCAGCTAACCCGAGAATGCAACTTTAAAAAGAAGGGTTTTGTGATTTACACATGAAAGAAGTGAAACTATCACTGTATTCTAACAGATGAAAGGCTTAACAGACAATCAATTTTTTTATGTATAATTTCAGTTACATCACACTGCAAATTTTTGCTATAAATTCTGTGTTACAATCGAGCCCTCCACAATCACCTGATGAAGGAGCGACCCTCCGAAAGCTAGTGTACTTCCAATTAAACCTGTTGGACTATAACGTGGTGTTGTGTGATTTTAACTTTGTACACCCCAGTCCAACACCGGCATCTCCAAATCATGATCACAGGAAGAAGTTCTGTTGTGCCACACATTCACTTGGACCTAAACATTCTATCCTTGACGGGTAAGGTTATATTTGCATCTCAAGGATGATATTCATACTCTGTGGCTTTCATGTAACCTGAAAAATGGAGGGGTTTCCCAATAACTTTCCGTTGCTTTTGTCATAACAATGCCTGCACCAATCCACGTCCTTAGTTTCCTCTTAAATATATTGATCTGATTGGTTGAAATTTGACATTTTTGCATTTATCCTAATGAGAGCTGGACACAAAATTTCATTGACACATCTCTCTTTTCAGCAATATTCAAATTCTGATCACATTATTTGATTGAATCAAACAAAATACTTCTCCAGCTATTCATTTCCAGCAGATTACAAATATTGCTTGTGTTCCAAAACCCAAAACAACTGTCTACTAGATGTGATCCCATAATTGGTCAGCAGTGCAAAATAATCCTGAATAATCCTTACTGCTGCACTAACAACAAATTTAAGAAAATCAGCCATGTTTGCAACTTGGCTCATTAATGTTTGCAAGCAGCTTTTAAATCATCACCTTTTCATTCCAAGGTGTGCAGCCTGTAAAAAAAAAGTTATATTAGAAAAGAAAAATACATGGTATCTTGAAGTAAAATTGGCTTTTATAAGCCCAATAGCAGTTGGGAGTAGAATTTCCTGTTTCTATATGTGATCCTATTGGATCACCTAGCTATATCACACTATGAAAGAGCAGGCAGACAGGATAGTCTGAATTTCAGTCGAAATGCTGATGTTTATGATCTGATGCAGGGAGTCCCACCTTTTCAGGAACAAGAGAGATGATTCATAGAGAAATAATAGATTGAGTTGGGTTTGGTACTTATCCACATGCTTCCAGGTAATAATTTAGAGAAAGCCTTAATGCAATTGACTTCCTGGAAATGACAAATTCCAATTTGGACATCTACCTACCCGAAGTTAATATATCGAGGTGAAACTGTTGTGATTATTAATTCCCAAAGAATTTTGAAGAATAAAATCAACTAACTAGATCATAAGTAAGTCAGATAGGCTGCAGTGAAAACAACTTCTTATGTTTCTGTCTGAATTTAATAGCATAACGTTGGTGTTGGAAAACTAACCATCTTATTGTAACAACATGATGTACTTCTATGTCTTTTACATCAAATTCTGAAAAGAACGTTTGAAAAAAAAAACAAAAACATTGCTCTTGGTAGATATTCCAACCCAGATGCAGTGTTGGCACAAAGGGTATTTATGCTGGCACAGATGAGAAGGCAAAAAGCAGCTGATCTTCTGAGAAATGTACGATAGGAGGATTGAGAATAAACATGCAGGAAATGCTAACCTGGATGACAGATCTCATGACAGTGTTGTTTTAGATCTGGAACTGCCGAGATAGGAATGACATTTTGCTTCTTACATAGTGGTTTTAGGGACACACGATTGCAGATGATCAACAGTTAACACCGCTAGCATTCCCAAGGGTAGGAGAGTCCACAAGTGAAATCAGCAAAAGGATTATGAGGTCTAAAGCTCATGTAATGACAGAATTCTTACTTGATTGCCCATTGGCATTGGCATCTGCAACTAGTTGCAAAAAAAATGAATATTTTTTCACGCATAGCCAGAAGCTGAATGATTTTTACACTCTGGAGAATGAATCCTTGCAATCACTTGCAAATACCAAATTAACTACTTACTCACATGGCGAAATCTTGCCTGAATGATGTGCGCAATAACAAGTCAGTTGGGGAAAAATGATGAAATTGGAAAAATGAGAGCAGAATCGTATAGGTGACTAAACAATGTGGGCTATGGTGAGAAATGTGACAATCACAAGGGAAGTTTCCATGAACACAATCATTGGCGACCAATATGTGCCAATCTCTAAGAATTCTCATGCACACCTCTAAACCACTTACATTATGCATCTGAATTTCAGTGCTGCACCTCAAGGCACATAGTAACTATCATCATTATGCTGAAGCAAGGACACTTTTGCAGTCAGTGTCGCGTATCTTGACCAGACCTTGATTGGACCAGATTGCATTTGCAGACTGTTGCTTGTATTCCTAGTGCATTCTCACTTTCAACCTACCTGGATGCTCACAATGTCTGTCCCTTGCCTTGCCTTTGTGCATTTTGCCCTTTAGTCACAGATATCAGCTTCATAGTTGCGTTGTATTGCCATTTAGCACAGATACAAAACTAGGAAGCTTGTCATGGTTGTCAGCAATCCTTGGTAGACTCAAAAAGTATAGCCTTCAGTCAGGGGATCTTGGCTTGACTGCAGTCAGTCAGCAAGTCAGGATGGTCAGAGTCAGGAAACTAAGCTGTATAGCTCCTGCCACATCCAGTCATGAATGTGGTGAACATTTAAACAACTCATTGGAGTAGGACACTTCATAAATGTCCTTATCTTTAATAGCAGAAGAGCCTGACACATCATTGCGAAAGACAAGGCTAAAAGCATTTGTAACTACATGCAGCCAGAAATGCTGAGTGGATGATTCACCTTGGCATTCTTTAAAGGTCCCCAGTATCACAGGCTGAAATGCCTTCAGCCAATCGATTCACTCCATGTGATGTCAAAAACATTTTGGAGGCACTGGATTCTGCAAGGTCTATGGGCCCTGATGACATTCCAGCACTAATACTCAAGAACTTGCTGCTCACCTGATCAAGCTGTTCTAGAACAGCTAAAATACTGCCATCTAGCCGACAACATTATCCCAGCCAGCGATGACCCCATCCTGAAAATACTCAACTTAGAAGGAGTGAACAGCCAACTGTCAGACACCTCATCACTGCCTTAACTCTTTCTGCCTATTTCTGGAATGACAAACAGATAGGTATTACAGAAGATGAAAGTGGGTGGCACAACTGTTTCTTTTGGTACATGTGGGATGAAATGATCCAAAGTTGGGAGCTGAGATGGGTGAGAATGAGTGAGAGAAGATGTTGCAGGCAAAAGTGAGAATGGTACAGCATAAGGCCAGCTGGGAGGTGGGTACAGATAAAATGAGTGAGTTATCAGAAAGAAGAAATGGCACCTTAGCTGGCCAAGTGGAGACGGTCATAAATTTTCTTCCAACATTGATTACATTCACCCAGATGGCTGAAACCACACTGACCTGAATGACAAACTTGGACCATACTGGGATGGTCATTGTTGTACCCTCTTCTGCTGATCTTAGGGGAAGAGGACATTCCATCTGTGCATTGTCCCATACACCAGGAGCTCCAGTTGTCCATCTGCAAAGAAAGCACCAATGTTCCCTTCTCCCTTGTGTCCAGGACAAATGTCAGGAATCATGAATGGCTGCTCCAATTGGACAGTGCTTGTCCAGATAAGCAACAGCCTTTTAAAAATGGTGTCAGTGGAAGGAATGCCAGTCCATTCCAGGATATTTGGGCAGTGGCAAGTGCTTTTTGGAACAGTGAGTGATAAAATGCAGCTGGAATGGGACAGATGGGGCACTATATGGGTAAGTAGATCCTTAATGATGTGAATTTGTTAAGATGCAGTGACAAAACTCACTAGGACTTGCAGAGAGGAATGTTCCAAGTAATTCAATGAAACCAACACTTAACCTTAATAAAAATAAGGAGAAAGTGAGGTCTGCAGATGCTAGAGATCAGAGCTGAAAATGTGCTGCTAGAAAAGCGCAGCAGGTCAGCCAGCATCCAAGAAACAGGAGATTCGACGTTTTGGACAGAAGCCCTTCTTCAGGAATGAGGAAAGTGTGTCCAGCAGGCTAAGATAAAAGGTAGGGAGGAGGGACTTGGGGGAGGGGCGTTGGAGATGCGATAGGTGGAAGGAGGTCAAGGTGAGGGTGATAGGCCAGAGTGGCGTGGGGGTGGAGAGGACAGGAAGAAGATTGCAGGTTAGGAAGGTGGTGCTGAGTTCGAGGGATTTGACTGAAACAGTCTCAGCTTGGAGATTTTTGACGTCACAAACAAAAAGACCGATTTTACACCCACGGTTTTAAAGGTGTTCACACAACAAACACGCCAAGTTTTTTTTTCAAATAAATTACCTGATCTCAAACTCCAAGAGGACTGGTCCTCAATTCAAATTAAGAGAGACAGTCATTAGTTAGGCGCTCCACCAAGTTAGGCAGCAGCAATTTGGGTCTCAGTCCAGGGAATAGGGGTTAGAATTCCTACTGTAGTTACAATCAACTTCTTTTCATTACTCATTCATGGGACATGAATGTTTCTGGCTGACTAGTATTCATTACCAATTGACCCTTGAGAATGTGGAGGTGAGCTGCCTTCTAAGCTGTGTTGTAGGTTGACTTACAATGACCTGAGGTAGGAAATTCTAGAAATTTGCCCCAGTGATATTGAAGCAACCATGATATATTTCCAAGGCAGGATGATGAGTGGCTTGGAAAGGAACATGCATTTGGTGGTAGTCTCACATATCGGCTGTTCTAATCCTTCTAAATGATAGTGATTGTGGGTTTGGAAGGTGTTACCTAAGGATATTTGGTGAATTTCTGCAGTGCATCTTGTAGGTAGTATACACTGATGCCACTGAGCATTAATGGTGGATGTTTGTGGGTGCAGTGCCAATCTAGTGAGCTGTTTTGTCCAGGATGGTGTCAACTTCTTGAGCGTTGTTAGAGCTGCACCCATCCAGGCACATTTTCAAGCACACTCCTGACTTGTGCCTTCTAGACGTTGGACTGGCTCTGGAGAGTCAGGAGGTGAGTTAATCACCACAGTAACCCTAGTGTTTGACCTGCTCTTGATGCCACTGTGGTAATGTGGTGAGTCCACTAGAATTTCTGCAGGACTTGCAGACTGAAGGGCCGGATGACCATCCTATCTTGGTGACCACGCATTAATGTTTGTGCAACAGTTTGCTTCCACAGGATCCCACTGGGGATCTGTCTGGGATTTCTCAATCCTCACCCACAAATATACCCAAGACTCATGTTGATGCAATTTAGAGTCATAGAGTCTCTGCTATAGGGATGTATGACGTAGAGAAAGGCCTTTTGGACCATCACATTTGCACTAATGTCATTTGGTTTGTCTCTAGCACCACCTCATTTTAGTTTTTTTGTAATTATCTCTCTGCCTCATTTAATGGGATTACACATTATCCCTTTGCTTATTATTTAGCTGTTGACACTTGACTCATACCATCTAATACTCTTGTTCATCTGCACAGACTTATTATTCCACACTCCACTCACACCATTTGTATGATCTTTCGCTCTCTCTGCCCTTGGTTGCTCTGCCTATAAATTCTGTGTTCTGTGCGCTTCTTTCTCACTTCCTCTAATGAAGGGGCTACACTCTGAAAACTGTGATTTCAAATAAACTTGTTGGATTATAACCTGGTGTCATGTGATTTCTGACTTTAGCCAATAAAGGCAAGCATCCTATATGTTTCAAAACCATTCTATCTACTTATCCCACTACATTAAGGTAATGTTGGATAAGCACACCAAGGTCCCTCTGATCTTCAGAGCTCCCCAGGGTCCTATTGCTCATTATGTATTGCCTTGCTTGCCCTAACTTAGTGCATCACCTCACACTATTCCAGATTGAATTCATTTGCAATCAGTCAGCCCATTGACCAGGCCATTTATATCATTCTGCAATCTAAGGCTTTCTTCCTCACTACTTGCCACCCTACCAATTTCAGTATCATCTGCAAACTTACTTTTACATTCAAGTCCAATTTGTGCCAGATCACACTTCATCTTGGTTATTTGTGACAAAGTTCATGCTGCAGTTGGAAAGGAGGCCTTCCCAACATAGCTGGCGTCCTCTGACATGTAGTGTATTGACAACACAATACTATAATGGTTTGTCAGGATAAAATGCATCCATTCAGTAAAGGTACAAATCATGTGTGATCATTGGTACCACACCTTAGAGGTCTGAACCACGTACCCTGGAAGCTGCAGTGATAGCTGTTATTGATAACTCTCAGGTTCCTGCTTCTTTTCAAGGGCCAGAAACCTTACAAGGATCGCGGCGGGGAGAAAGGAAAGACTATCTGAGACCATGTCAGATGAAACCGTAAATAGCCTTCCACTGAGGCCTAGCATTGATACAGTTCTGCCCATTCTTTCACTGGGGTGTCTGTCAAGTCGATAATAGGTCTCCTGAATATGAAGTGTCCTGCAGTATATGTTGCATGATATTCTCTGAGTAACTGAAGCAGAGCATGAGAGAATGTGATGGATGCTGAAAAGATGGCAGAGTGGCAACGGTCTTCTGAGGAGGAAGATGAGGTCATTGAACAGGAAGAACCTTCAAATCCAACCTTCAAGTTGGACAATGCCATAATTCATTTATCATTAATTTGCTGTTGCTGGAAAAGCAAGTAACCCTTGTGTATTCCCAGAAGCAAATGCAGATTTTTCATTTGTGCTTATATATTTTTTCTGTTGTTCAATTAAAACAACATTACCAACTGTTTGAAATATTTATTACTCTTTGCCTTCATTGGTCAGTGCATTGACTATAGGAGTTGGAAGGTCATGTTGCAGATGTATAGGACATTATAGGTCATTTATGGAATACTGCATTCAATTCTGGTCTCCTTGTTATAGGAAAGGTGTTGTTAAACTTGAAAGGGTTCAGAAAAGATTTACAAGGATATTGCCAGGCTTGGAGGATTAGAGCTATAGGGAGAGGCTGAACAGGTTGGGGCTGTTTTCCCTGGAGTTTCGGAGGGTGAGGGGTGACCTTAAGCAAGTTTACAAAGTCATGAGGGGCATGGATAGGGTGAAGAGTCAAGGTCTTTTCCCCGGGGTAGGGGAGTCTAAATATAGAGAGCATAGGTTTAAAGTGGGAGGGAAAAGATTTAAAAGGGTCCTAAGGAGCAACTTTTTCACGCAGAGGGTGGTGGATGTATGAAATGAACTGCCAGAGGAAGTGGCTCAGGCTGGTGAAATTACAACTTTTAAAAGGCATCTGGATAGTTATATTAATAGGAAGGGTTGAGAGGGATGTGGACCAAATGCTGGCAGATGGGACGAGATTATTTTAGGATATCTAGGCAGCATGGATGAGGGTAGGACTGTAGGGTCTGTTCCATGCTGTACATTTATGACAATATGTGATACTTCCATGTAGAACCATGACAAAATGCTCTGCTATGCATTAAGGAAAGAGGAGAACTCCTTCAAACAGGGCTCCAGAATGGTTTGGCACTGAGGATAGGTGGCCTTTCAAGTGCCATTCTTGCAAGTGCAGTTACTATTGTAGTCGTTCAGACAACTGATACTGTAAGGAGGCAATATATTTATGGTAGTGAGTCCACATTTGAGTCCATTGAAGCTTTCCGTTTTATTTCCCTCACATTTGGTCAAAATCTTGGAACTAACTCTCCAAAGGCATTGTGAGTCTACCTACACTAAATGAATGTAGCAATGCAAGAAGACAGCTCCCCACCACCTTCTCAAGCACAACTACAGATGGACAATAAGTGCTGGTCGAGTCAGTTATGCCCAGAGCCCAAGCATGGATAAAAACAATTCAGTGTACCATAAAGAGTTGGTACACAGCTGATCTTGAAATATGGAACCAGCAGACAAAATCCTAAAGATTCTGGCAGCAGTAAGTACTTTCTCCATTTATGACCAATGATAGTGTGAGTGCAGTGCTGCAGGAACATGGAGCATACATAATGAGGAGTGAAAGCACCACAAGTCAAGGATTGAAACCCTCCATGAAATTCCCTAAAATTGCTACTTAGTTAAATTTTTGGTAAAATTCAAGCCATACACATTGTTAATTTTTTGGTTCCACTCATATGTGGTATTTTTGTACAAGGTTGTATTCTTCAATTAATATATAAGATTTTGTTAAGGAAATAATGAGTTTAATTAATTCCTGAAATGATGATAAAGTCTGCTTGCTGAACTAAGTAAATTGATAAATTAAAATGCTTTCCTAAATATTAGTTGATAATGGCAGATCAGCTTTGCTTGATGAGACACAGCACTTCTATATAACTTCCAGGTTGATCACTGTGGATGTTTTGTTTGAGATTTTTCCAGCTATGTAGCAATATCCTTTACAATTTGATTGCCCAGTCTACCAGTAGTTAAATACAGTTTTCGTAACTATCGATATCCTGGAATGAACAATGGCAGCATTTAAATCTTGCTGATTGTTGAGATAATAGCACCACTTTCCTTCTCAATGTGAATTGAAATTTTTGCCAATAATTGCTGCTGATGTTTTTAACATTACCTCTTAATTTTTTTTTGAAGAACACCAGTTCCATTGATTCCTAGAACTGTATCACAGTATTCAAGAACAATACATTTAATGCAAATACTTCCTGTTTTTCATTTTTTGTCTTTTTTTACTGAAAGTAAGTATGTACGATTAACATTTGATAATTTGCGACAGCAATACAGGACGTAACATTTTTAAACCCAACAACTGTAGTTACTGTCTTGGTGATTAACTGTGGATTATTAGGATGTCAGTCTTAGCTCAGTGGTAGATCTCGCCTCAAGACAGATAGTTGTCAGTTCAAGGGACACTCTAGAGACTTGAGCATATAATCAAGGTTACGTTGTTGGAGATATGGTCTTTAGGATAAGACATTAAATTGATGTCATGTCTGCCCTTTCCAGTGGATATTAAAGATCTCTGGACACTATTCAAAGAAAAGAAAGAAATTCCTCCTGGGGTTTTGGTGAACAACTACTCTTCAATCAAAACAACTAAAACAGACTAAATCTGATTATTTATTTTATTGATATTCATGGGGCTTGGACACACAAAATAACTAGATTGGTTGCCTTATTTTCCTATATTTCAATAATGAATACATTTCCAAGCTATTTCATTAGCTATAAAACATGTTACTGATATTCTTATGAACTGTACACACAAAATAACCGTGTTTCCCTGCATTTCAGTAATGACTATATTTTCAAAATATTTCATCAGCTATAAAATATTTTCAGAAATCCTGGTGATTTGATAGGCATTATTTAAATACTAGCCTTTGCTTAACTAGACACGTTTTTAAAAATATAGTATTAATGGGAGTGGGATATCAGTTGGAGGTAGCATTTGTTGCCCATCCCTAAATGCCTTGAGAAAGTGCCACCTTCTTGAACTGCAGCAGTCCGTCTGGTTTAGGTGCACCCACAATGCTGTTAGGGGTGAGAGTTCCAGGATTTTGATCCAACTGAAGAAAAGGAATAGCAATATAGTGCCAAGTCAGGATGGTGTGTGGCTCAAAAGGGAACTTGCAGGTGGTGATTTTTATGTTGAGCTTATCCTGCATCATGCACTTAGATTAGATTAGATTACTTACAGTGTGGAAACAGGCCCTTCGGCCCAACAATTCCACACCGACCCGCAACCCACCCAAACCCCTACATTTACCCCTTGCCTAACACTACAGGCAATTTAGCATGGCCAATTCACCTGACCCGCACATCTTTGGACTGTGGGAGGAAACCGGAGCACCCGGAGGAAACCCACGCAGACATGGGGAGAACATGAAGACTCTATGCAGTCAGTTGCCTGAGGCGGGAATTGAACCCGGGTCTCTGGCGCTGTGAGCTTGAAGGAAGTTGCATATGACTTAAGTTTCTACTTATTTTTCAAATATCCAAAAATGTTCAATCGGACACCAATCAAGTGGCTGCTTTGTCTTGAATGGTATTAAGGTTCATGAACATTGTAGGAGCTGCACAGATCCAGATGAGGAAACAGTATTCCATCATACTCCTAACTAATGCCACGTAATTAGCAGACAGATAGTGGGTAGACAAGAGTTACTTGCTGCAGAATTCTCAGTCTATTACTGCTCTTGCATCACAGTGGTTAACAAGTCTGTTATATTTCTGTTCAAATGTTATCCCCATAATGTTGATGGTGGGGTATTCAGCAATTGCAATGCTACTGAGTGTCAAGGGGAGATAGTTAAATTCTCTCTTGAGTCAGAGATTGTCATTGCCTGGTATTTGTGCAATACAGACTGCTTCAGAATTTCAAGTATCACAAACTCCCACAATGGTAGGCTGGAAATATGACAATTGTCTTCCAAAAAGCACAACCACCTTCCCTTGTGCTATGAATGGTAATAGTCAGTGAATAATTTTCCCTGATTTTTACTGTCTTCAATTCTGCAAGGGCTTCTTCATGGTACACTTACTGAAATGTTGACTGAACTCAAGGGCATTCACCCTCACATTACCTCTTGGGTTCAGACCTTTAGTTTACATTTGGATCAAAGCTATAATGAGGTCGGATGCTAAGTAGCCCTGATGGAATCCTTACCAGGCATCAGTGAGTTCTTGATAGCACTGTCAATAACACCTTCCATCACATTACAGATGATCGAGAGTGGATTGACTGAACAGTAATTAGCCAGGTTGGAATCATCCTACTTTTCTCATGTACAGCATATACCTGGGTGATGTTTTCACATTTCCAGCTAGATACCATTATTGTAACTGTGTTGGAACAGTGGGCTGGGAAGTGGTTAGTTCTGTCACACAGTCTTTACTACTGCTGCTGCAATGTTGACGGAGTCCTGATGTTTTACTCACAATTTGCTGTCTTTAATTTATGAGCCTCACTGTGGAATAACTCTCCTGCTCAGTGGGCCAGACAAGGAAAAAAGACTTGACTTGACATTATCCCATGTCTATTCTGATGAGCATTGCTACAAACCTTCAACTGGTTCAACTTTGCAAAACAGTTTTGATGGACCATTGATGGTCACTTTCACTGCAATTACAACTTTTAAAAATTAAAAGAAAATTATAATCTCTATCTCTTTCAATGAAGATGTAATTTGCTTCTTGCAGCATTTTCCTTTTCACCTGTTTCTTTTCAGTGAGCTAAGAGGGTGGGAAAGTTATTAATAATTATTTAATATAACTTGCTGATTATTGTGAATCCTTATGAATACCAACTTGCTTCTTGCTCTCCAGTATTGTCCTTAGCATTGGGAAACATTGTCAGAAACAGCACATTTTTAACATTTTTTGTCCACTATCAATGAATTGCCATTATCGATATACCTTGTTATGACAATGACATTTTCTAGGTTTTGTCAAAAATCCTGTGTATTTTCAGGCTCGCCATCTAGAATTGCTATTATTTTTTTCACCTAAAATGGTCATACTGTCCCAATGATGAACAGTTAAAGAAAATAAAACCATGTAAAGAAAAGGAATTTTCAAATATCTGAATGTAATGGGTTCATTTCAATTTTCTTACAACTCAAAACTGGTATGTAATTTACAGCAGTCCATGTTATTTAGTAAAATAAGTCTGTTACTTGTAATTAGGGAGTAGAGTTGACACAGAGATAATGGGCCAGATGCTCCCAGGAGTAGCAATCACTGTCAGATTGTCACACTACTCCTCCATTTCTTTCGTCAAGACTGATCTCTGCATTTCTGGCAAGTGATTTCAACTGCACCTCCTCCAGAAATGCAGAACATACCTGCAAATCTAACAGGTCCCTGATAGTGCAGGTTAGTTGGGGACGACAAACCACACTCCCTTTTCATAGCAATATTTCCGTATTCTGTGACTTACATGTCCAGCAGCACAGACAGCCGTTTTGACAGCTGATATGAATGTACATAAGATAAATGTGGGGTTAATGTGCCATGTGTGCAGACTGCTCATTGGGTAATGTGCCAGAGTGTTGGATAAGTGAGGTGCCAGGTGGGCAAGGTTGGAAGAGTGTGAGGTGGGTAGGATGTCAGATGGAATGTTTTGAGTAGGCCAACAAAGTCAGGGGATATCAGGTCTAGTAGAAAGAGGACGGTGTCATATATGATGGCGGGGAGGGGTCATGTCAGATCTTGGGGGAGAATGTGATTCATGTGATAATGATGCTAAAGTTATTGTCATATTTATTGCATTTCACTTTGAATCTAATTAAGAACAAGTATGAGGATTACATAGGACCATAAGACTTAGGAGCAAGACTACACCTTTTGGCCCTTCATGTCTGCTCTTCCAATTAATAAAATCATGTCTGATCTGGATTAAGTTCCAGTACTAATACTCTGCCTGCCCAACAAACCCTTAACTCCCTTATCTATCAAAAATCTTTCAATCTCAACTTTGAATAACTTCAAGGGGCAATACATCATTCAAGTGAAAGCTGGTTTGAAGACAGGGCATTTAGAAGTAGCAAGAAATGGGAACATTTCATGTTGGAAAGGATTCAAAAGCAATCTACCACAGGGGGAATAAGCATTTTCCTGTGTTTAGTGCCTTGAAAGCGTACAAAACGCACAGGGAAATTAAGCACGACTTCTTCATTCCTATTTTTCACCTGAATAGTCCTGCCCCTAAATTTCTAGTCTGACCTTTTAGGAGTCATTCCTATGAAGAGGGTATGATAGTGTAATTTATGTGTAAATGAATATCAGCTGCTTCCGCAACAGATTTCCCATACTCGCACCGGCTGCCTTTCAAGAGCAGACTGTCCATAGCAAAACAACTGATGCTACTTCTTGCAAAGCAATCTGTCTTAAAGCAGCAGTTTGACATTGTCAAAAAATCTCATCATCCTTTACTTTTGGCATTCAAAATTGTGTTGCAGCTTAAGTTCTGTTTTGAGGAATGCTGCTAGTCTTTCTGTTACTGACAGAGGCCATGTTCAGTCTTAAGAATCCCCTCTGTGAAATTGCTAAGCTGGAGGCAGATGAAAAGCTACAACCGAAGCTTTGATAACAGCTGAAGATATTTGCCTGACCCTTTTTTAGAATCACCAACTGATTCCCTACCAAAACTTTAACAGTCGTCTTTCCTTCTGATCATACAATTGTTCTAACTCTAACAGAGTTAAAACAGAAGATTCACAGTTAAACTTACAACCTCCTTTTATTCTCACACCATCAGTCTGCACAAACTTGCTTTCGCTGCACATCCATCTTCAAAGGCACACAAACAGCAATGACAAATACAAGGCCATAATGCCAAAATTACTGATATATATTCCAGGCAAAAGTGAGGACTGCAGATGCTGGATACCAGAGTTCAGATCAGAGTGGTGCTGGAAAATCACAGTAGGTCAGGCAGCATCCGAGGAGCAGGAAAATCGACGTTTCGGGCAAAAGCCGTTCATCAGGAATAAAGACAGCAAGCCTCCAGGGTGGAGAGATAAATGGGAGGCTGGGGAGAAGGTAGCAAAGAGTACAATAGGTGAATGGGGGTGGGGATGGAGGTGATAGGTCAGAGGGTAGGGTGGAACAGATAGGTGGGAAGGGAGATTGGCAGGTAGGACAGTTCATGAGGACAATGCTGAGCTGGAAGGTTGGAACTGGGGTAAGGTGGGGGGAGGGGAAATGAGGAAACTGGTGAAGTCCTCATTTATGGCTGAGGTTGAAGTGTTCTGAGGTAGAAGATGACCTCCCTTTCACATATTGTACTCTTTGCTATCTTCTCCCAGCCCTAACCCACCCCCATTTATCTCTCCACCCCAGAAGCTCCCTGCCTGTATTCCTGATGAAGGGGTTTTGCCCGAAACATTGATTTTCCTGCTCCTTGGATGCTGCCTGACCCGCTGTGCTTTTCCAGCACCATTCTAATCTAAACTCTCATCTATATTCCAGGTGTGTATAAAGAATGCTAAGAATGCAGAAGACAAAGAATTACCCCACAGTTTCCTTCTCCTCACTTCCTTGACAGGTATCATCTTTGTCACCAAACCTCAGTTTCTATTTTGTTTAATAACTGAAAAACCCAACACTCAGACTGATATGGAAAGTATTGGCATCTGGAACTCCGTGATGGCTTTTTTCTTAAAATTATGATCATTGTCAACATTTTGAGTTGAATCTTACATTTTTTTGGCTAAGCACAAGTTGAGTCATTTTTTGGAGCATTTGTTGCTGTGAGAACAAATGAGATCTCTCTCAGTATCTTAACAAATTCATCTCATTAATTGCCAACATGCTCCAATGGTGTTCTCATTTCCCACCAAGGCTCATGCTCTACCACACTTACTGTCACATGCAACATCTTCCTGCACTTCCTCTGACCTATCCCAAACCTGAAACTACTAACACTGCGCTGCCTATTCATGCACTCAGAACACCTCTCTAACTGTTCTGAATATAATAGCAGTATCACCCAGTTTCATCTCCCATAATACCAGTTTCTCTCTCACATTTCAGATGGAAAACAGCCCACAACATGGCAGAAGGAGTTGAGATGGGTAGTAGGCTGTTTGACATGCAGCTCCTCAATTGATTAATTATCTCAATTATTGAGGTGAGTTGGGCTTTTAACAAAACATGTAACAAGTTGCCAAATGGCATCTCACCACTTTCTAGCAAGAATCTCACCATGCCACTTGTGAACAAAGGCATGAATTGTTCTTGACATTGGGATAGGTCTCACCACACTCATCGCCCAATTCCGCCACACATTTCACCATGGCCATATCATTCAGATTCCTAGAAGATTTTGCTTATGTGTCTAACTGGAAAAACTGCAATAAGATTTAATACAAATACATTAAATTAAGTAGCAACATTTGATTATGTGATGATGCAGCACGGCTTATTTAAATTTGCAATTGTCAGGTTTAAGAAAAATTACATTAAACATTTTACTTCAACTGTTTAGATGATTAAAGTTTCAAGTTTGATTTACAATTCTGGCAGATTATTGGTTTGTAAAATATCAGGATATTCAATGTTACTTAAATTAATTGGATCTCTCTCGCTCCTCCAATAATAGCCTAATTGAAGATTATAATTTCTGCGCAGTAATCATTTATATTTGAATATATTGAAATATGTAGAGTGGTGTTATCATCATTCCAAATAGTCTTATTTTGCTGCCTGAATGTAAGTGGATGAGAAAATTATGAACATCATGAATACCTAACTCCAACCGTTTTTCTCAAATTGGATATCATAAGGTTATCATCACCTTCAAGTTATGAGACCTTTTATTGTGAAGATGATACCTTAGATTATCTTGTCGACAACTTTTTAATTTCTACAAGTAAAGTTTGTATGTTCCTTTATGTACAAACTGGCAGCACTGAGCCCTGATAGTTTAAGGCTATATTGACATCAAAAGACAAATCTCAGTACATCAATCCTTGAAAGGGCTGTGAGAAATCACACTGCTGAGAAGGAAAAAATGGCTTTGAGGCATTGAAAAAGTGTAAACTTCATTTCACAACAGACATCAGTAACAGCCAGTAAGTGTTACTGTCCCCAGCAGTGGGTGATATTCAATTTATACAAGGTCGCAGAATTCTTTTGGCTTTTCCTGCAATGCGAGACGAGTCTGCTTATGAATGCTTTTACATTTGTAACAAATAGTCAGCTACAGAATTGTAAATGGTGTTTGTAAACTTCAGTTAATACAATAATCTCTATCCTCTACTGCTTTAGCTATGATGCATATTGTATCTAGAGGAATCTGTCTCCAAATATTGTGTGAATGTTGTTGATCAGGTTGTGCTTAATCACAACAATCATTTGTCAAAAATCCTTATAATGTTTCACACTTTAGAGATAAGATTCATTGTTGCATCTTCCACTGTTTGGAAATGTTGTATGGTACATTTTGTGCACAAATTTCATTTCTGTAGCCCAACGAGGTAGTTGTCTTTCCTCACTCCTGATGTGCATATTGCACACTCAACTGCTTCATGCATGGCCTGCACAGAATGTCTTTTAAGAAGATTGCCTTCTCTGCATGCACAGAATGCAAGCGATGTAGTGCTATCCTGATAACTGCACAGCCTACTAGCAGTTGCCGTGACATGTTCAGCAACAGGGTCCTTTGTTACACTAAAAAATGCAAATGCAGAGCTGCACAATGGGCCTTACACAAGTATATTTTTTAAAAAGTGAATTACTCAAACCACAGGTAAGGTGATTTTAAATACCATCTTCTATTGCAAAGCCTCTAGAAATATTCCAAAGTACTGTGTACTGTTTCAATAACCTTATATAATTTTATTCTCTATTTTCAATTGTGCATTGAAACTTCAAAAGAATGAGCTGAAATGAGCTGAAAAGCCAAGGATTGCAAGAGTTTGTATAAGCAAGTTACCTGGCTGTTTGCACAGCTGTTTCTACAAACAGTGGAGAAAGCCGAATTTCAGACAAGCAAAGGGATGGTTACAAATGGAGATTTGACCGGCAACAAATAGTTGATTGGTCTGCGAAATAGTAACCAGTTATCGATGACAAAAACCTCCTGACCATCAATAACCCTGTAGGTTAACTCGTAAGTAGCTGAATGGTTTCATGTGTGAACAGGTAGCAAAAAGCATCTCAAGACTGAAGATAAACAGCTTATCTCCCCCCTAACAGTTACTATAAGTTTTTGAAGTTTCATCTATTAAGAGGGAGACCATTATAAGTGTGAACCAGTCACCCCTTGCCTTCCTGCAAACAAATGAAAGTACCCAGAGAAGAAAGGCTGAGAAACAGTGCTCTGATCAGCACAAAAAATCTCAGCAAAGCCTGTGGACAGGGTCCACTAAGCTGCCTTCACAGCTGTTCCTTTCGTTCGTAATAGACATGGTTTTCTTTTGTGTCTGTCTCTATAAGTTTGTAGAGAAGAAGTTTTATAAATTAGCAAAAGTTTTAACTAATAATATTATATGTTAATATTTTGGAATTGTTTACCTGTGGTTAGAATCTATTTACTTGCATTAAATAATAATTCTTGTTAGGTGCTGTAACCTAACTGTGCTTTCTTAAATATTTCTGCCAACTCCAATTCTACCTCATCATCAAGAACATCTCCCCACCCCTCTCTGCCTTCTGCAAGGACCATTCCCTTCGACAGTCCTTGATTGGCGCACGCTCCCCAGCGATCTGCCAAACCCCAAGCACTTCCTTTGCAACTAGAAAAGATGTAAAACCTGTCAGTACACCACCACCCCTCACCCCAAACGGTCCTTCCAGGTGTGACAGAGGTTCACCTGCCTCTCTTCCAATCTAGTTCACTGCATCAGGTGCTTCCAATGTGGTCTTCTGTACATTGGGAAGACCGAATGTAAACTTAGGGAACGATTCACTGGGGACTGCAGCCGAGTCCACAGGAGCCAACTGGACCTCCCAGTCATTGCCCATTTCAACTCCCCCAACCATTTCCTTTCTGACATGACCAACCTTGGCCTCTTCCATTGCCAAACGAACCATAGCGCAAAATGGAGAAATAACACCTCATTTTTCGCCTGGGCAGCCTACAGCCCAGAGGACTCAATATTGAGTTATCCAATTTCAAATAACCTCCCTTCTCATCCCCGACTTCCTTCCCCATCCCTTTCACTCCCTTCCACTGCTCCCTGCCACCAACCTGATTCATTTCTCCCACTGACCAACAATGTCTCACCCGTTACCTACCTTCACCTAACCCCGTTTGACCACTCTGTCCCCAGCTCCCCCTTTATATGCAGCTCCCTCCACACCAACTCCCAGTCCTAAAGAAGGGTTACACCCGAAACATCGACTTCTCCACCTCCTGATGCTGCCTGGCTTGCTGTGTTCTTCCAGCCTCCTGCCTGACTATTTTGGATTCCAGCATCTACAGTATTTTTTTGTCTGTAACCTCAGTCTAAAAGATAGGTAATTTGGGGAATTCTACATACACTATAAACTCTCTAACTTCTGTAATGGCTTTGGGAATAGTGGTTTTTGATTTCCAGTGCATTGCCCCATTGAAGCATTATGTAGTAAATGCATTAGCAGTATCACAGAGAAGGTTCTCCCAACTGAAACCTGAGATTGGTGGGATGGGAAAAATCAGGTTAATCTCAGGATAAAAGTTTGAACAGACTGGATTTGTAACCATTAGATGAAAGACGAATTAAAGGTGAAATGTGTTAGATTCTGAGAGTACTTATGGTTCCCCTGGTGGAAAGTATTAGAACTTTAAATTTGAACTTTTTAAATTCATTTGTGGGGTGGGCATCGCTAGATAGGCTAGCAGTTATTGCCTAACCCTAATTTCCCTGGAGAGCAGTTCAGAGTCAGCCACATTGCTGTGGGTTGAAAGTCACATGGAGGCCAGATCAGGTAATGACAGCAGATTTCCTTCCCTAATGGAAATTAATGAAACAGATGGGTTGCTCCTGACAATTGGCAATGGTTTCATGGTCGCCAATAGATTTTTACTTCCAGGTTATTCTTGAATTCAAATTCCACAATCTGCATTGGGGGATTCAAACCCAGGTCCCCCGACACGTACCTGTCTCTCAATTAATAATCTAATGATAATACCACTAAGCCATAGTCTACCTTAGATTTAAACTTTACTCAAAAATATGGATTCTCCCATTTAAGACTGGGAAAAGGAAAGTACCTATCTTTTGGAAATTATTAGTTCTCTAGAGACCTATGGAAGTAAAGTTTTTTGATTATTTTAAAACAGTGCATGATCAGGTCTTGACTAATTAGGGAGTCAGTTGGAGTTCAGATAGTAGACAGATCAGCCTTGATTTTAATGAGTGGTAGATCAGGCTTGAGGATTCAATGGCATATTGCTGCTCATAGCCCCTTGACGTTCAATGGTATTGCCATTACTGAATCTCCACTATTAACATGCTGGGAATCATTCATCAGAGCCTGAATGATCCAGCCATATAAACATTATGGCTGCAAGGGCAGGTCAGAGGCTAGGAATTCTGTGGTGAGTAATTTACTTCCTTAGTCCCCAAAACTTTTTCACTATCTAAAAGACAAGTCAGCAATGTAATGTAATACTCTTTATTTACCTGGGTGAGTGACACTCTAACAAGACTCAAAAAGCTTAACATCTTCCAGGATAAAGAAACCTCTTGATCAGCACCGGATCCATTGCTTTCAATATTCATTCCCTTCAACATCAATGCACAGTGGCAGAATTGTGTGCCATTTACAGGATGTATTGCTGTCACTCATCATGGCCCCTCAGGCAGCATCTTCCAAACTAACAAACTCTGCAACACAATAGGACAAGGGCAGCAAGGGACCACCTTCACCTCAAAGTTCCTCTTCAAGCCATACACCATCCTGACTTGGAGAGTATGTTGCTACTTCTCCATTATCACTAAGTCAAAACCTTGGAATTCTCATCCTAACTGTACTTTGGGTGTGCTGACACCCCAAAACAGAAGTAGAAAAACAGTTTTCTTCCACTTCTCCAGGGAAAACTAGAAATGGCCAATAAACACTGCCCTAGCTACAAACCTACATATTATTGAAAGAATGGGAAAAAAAGTCAAGTGTTTGTTAGTTGTGGTGAATTCCTGGATTTGCATGACAGTGTTCCAGCATCCTCATTGGGATGGAAAAGAATAAGGTCACCTGTCCACAAAGTTTGCAACAATTATGGGGCTGTGTCACTGGTCTTTAGGATAGCAAGGAGATGTGATGACTTTGTCAACAAGGAGCTAGACCCTCTATGCGCCTTGACAGTGACAGGGGGCTGTTTGGTAGGGCCAGACAACATATGCAGAATGTCAATGCTTCTGCAATTTCACGCTCTTCTTTAGGTCATCCTTCAAAGTCTTCACTGAGTCCACTGCGAAAAAAAAACTCATCTACAAATTTACCCTCTGAGGAGCTGGAAAAGCAATCATCTTTAATGCCTGCCTGGCTGCAGCCTACTCCTGTCAGTAACCCACTACATATTCATCTCAACTGCATGACCTAGTAAAGCATATGGAATACTTGTAACTGAGCTGGTATCAAATGAAGTGAAAGTCCTCCATCAATGTTGAGCTGCTTCTTGAGCTGCTGGGAATCAAAAATCTGTAGATGCCTGAAAATCAGAAGGTCTGTGTAAGGGAATGGGTTGGTGTAAATAAGAGGACATATAGTCTCATCTTCAGAAGCTTGTTCACCATACCACATAGCAGGATGGGGGTAGTGGGGAGTGAGTGGGTCTCAATGGGATGCTCCTCCAAGGGTCAGTGTGGCCTTGATTGAACAAATGGCCTCTTTCTGCACTGTAGGGATTGTCTGATTCTATGTGGAAGCAGTGAAGTTTGCTTCTGATGCTGGCAGCCAAGGGAGCTGTTTGAAGATGTGGTGGGATATCTGTATGTTAGATAAGATCCTGAGTATCCTCAACTGTGGTTGGGTAAGTGATGGGGTGTAGTATATTAACCATCATGCAAATTTGGTAGCGTCATTAGTAGGAGATGTCACACAAGATACATTCGCTGACTTTGATCAACTATGTAATGCTATAGACTTCTTGTCCTACCAGATATACAGGTTCAAATGCCAGGAATTGACCTCCATGACCATTTCCTTTCACTCCGTTCTGAGAGTAATTCTGAGGACCCCTTGGTGCCTGTCTTTCTGCTAACTCTACTACTAATATCTCCAGCGCTCAATCTCAAACACTTTCTTATCTCTGGAGTTCCACTATACAGTATATCTTTTAAAATGCAGGATTGTTATTCATGTAGCTTCCCTTTCAGAGAGAGAGAGATTAGATTAGACTTACAGTGTGGAAACAGGCCCTTCGGCCCAACAAGTCCACACCGACCCGCCGAAGCGCAACCCACCCATACCCCTACATTTACCCCATCAAGAGAACCAAGCTGGATGTACTATATGCCATTGCACAGAGCTGAGATTAAGTGGAATTGCACCACAGATAAGAAGCTTCAATTAAGTGAAAATGTCCATAGAAGCTGGAATAACCCACTGTAGAGGAAAAAAGGTAAATGGGAGATTTAATTGAGATTCAAAAATCATAAAGGATTCATTAAAGAATAAATAAGAAGAAATGTTTTCCACTGGCAATAGCTCAGGTACTGATTAAATGTGGATTTCAAAATAGTCATCAAAAAAAAAGCAGAAATCAACAAACAGAGATGAGATAAACAACTTTTTTCAAGCAGATTTTGTTCTCATCTGAAATGCACTGTATCAAAGGCTGGTTGAGATAATTGCAATAGTTACATTCAAAAGAAAATTGGATGTAAAATTGGAAATAGAAAAATATGGTCTCTAGACTTAGATCAAGGGAGTGGAACTAGTCAGATACTTCTTTCAACGATCTGGCACATGCACTCTGTATTTCTGTAATTCTGTGAATGTAAGATCTCGAGTAATTAGCATGATTGTGCTGCTTTGTAAATCAAGGACACCAGATCTTTTGCAAATGATGCTGGGTAGGTTATTACAAACATTATCCCTGTGTTTATGCACACTGGGACTAAACACATCATCATGCAAGCCTGGAAATTTTCATAGGTGAGAAATATGTTAATGATCAAAAACTGAATGAGCAATGGCAGCAATCTGGAGCAAGGAGTATCTTTAAGATTATTCAACTCTTTGGATACCTGGCATAAGATTGTTGCAGAACTCTTTGAGCTGGCAGTGCCTTGTAAATGTAATCAGTTATTATTGTTTGTTAAGGAAGAAGATTACAAAATTCTCATATCCCCATATCATGTGAAATGTGTTAAGTGCTTACTTGCATTTACCACATGTGCAACCTGAAATAGCTGAAAACCAAGCAGTTTCCCTCATGCCAAGTGTCAGAAGATGACAGTAGCAGTCCATGCAGTCACAGCACTGAGGATTATTTAAAGTCCTTAATAGCATGATATAATGAAGGATAATGAATGGGGTAAAGAGCACTAAAGATATACAATGAAAGACTTTCCCTTCCAAACTAGTGGCAGAACACATTACAGAATTCAAGTAGTGAAATGCACTGCTGCCTCACCATTCTGACCAGGATTTCTCTTTCTCCCATCTTGATTGGCACAAGTTTGGGTGCTGCTTCTCCTTTAATTGCACATTAATGACTGAGGGACCATCAACAGATTTCTCTGCTTTTTATGCCACTTCCTGAGAGGTGTCGTGGCAAGCCTTACAAAGTGGCTTTCAACAAACCAGAGATCCCCAGTGGAAGAAAGTGGCCTTCAAGCAGCTTTTTCTGCCTCCAGTTAACTGCAAACCCCTACCTGTTAAAGCACTGGACCTGAATGTTCAGTGGGAGTCTTCCTTCTGATCATTACAGCAACTTAACACTTTTAAGGACTTTGACCACCCCTTCAGATATTGTAGAGTTTCTTCTCTTATTCTGTTAGGCTTTTTCTTGCAATGCGTTAGTTACAGAAGGCTAAAATGATGTGTGGTTCTGCTGGAACCCTGTCCCAAAGATGCCTAAATAATGCTTAGATTCAGTTCAGTGCAAATTATGCAATTTCAGGTTTAGTCATGAAGACTTGGAAAGACCAAGAAACATCAATACTAAAGGGTCAGGTTTGACAATTACAAAACATCAAAAGCCCAGCAACCATCTCATACATAAAGACAGCACTGCAAATGGTGATCAGAGTGATCAGCAGGCGGGACTTAAGGATGGTGCGTTGCCTTCCTGGTGCCAGGGTTAAAGACATCACAGACAGAGTGCAGGAAATCCTCAAGGACAAAGGTGAAGAGCCAGAGGTGGTGGTACATGTCAGCACAAATAATGTCAGGAAGAAGAGGAGGAACATACCACAGCAGAACTTCAGAGAATAGGAAGCAGGCTGAAAAGCAGGACGCCCAGGGTGGTTATCTCCGATTTGCTTCCAGTTCCTCGGACTGGTGAGGCCAAAAACAGGAAGATAATGGACTTGAACGTGTGGCTGGGGAACTGGTGCAGGAAGCAAGGATTTAAATTCTTGGATCACTGGGGTATGTTTTGCGGTAAGCATAAATTATACAAGAGAGACGGTTTGCACCTTAATAGGTTAGGGACCAGCATTCTGGCACACATTCTGGCAGGCAAGTTTGCTACTGCAACACAGCTATGTTTAAACTAAGTAGCTGAGGGGGGGGGGGGGGGGGAGGCAGGGGACAAGCTGGATGTTTAAGAAGAAATTGAAGGGAAAGTTAGAAAGGGAAGTCAAGAGGGACAACTGTATCAATGAATCAGAAAACTCAAAAAGGGATCATGCTGTAAGGTTGAGTGAAATAGGAATTGATGGGAAGGGTGAGGGCAGTAACAAATTAAAAATACTATGTTTGAATGCACAAAGCATTAGAAATAAGATGGATGAGCTTGAGACTCTTTTGGAAATTGGCAGATACGATATTGTGGGGATAACTGAGACGTGGCTTCAAGTGGACAGGGCCTGGGAAATGAATATTCAAGGCTACATGTGCTATCGTAAGGACAGACTGACGGGCAGAGGGGGTGGGGTAGCCATGTTGGTAAGGGATGATATTCAGTCCCTTGCATGGGGGGACCTAGAATCAGGGGATGCAGAGTCAGTGTGGATAGAGCTGAGAAATTCTAAGGGTAAAAAGACCCTCTTGGGAGCTATCTACAGGTCCTCTAACAGTAGTCTGGATGTCTGATGTAAGTTGAATCAGGAGCTGAAATTGGCTTGTCGCAAAGATGTTACTACAGTTGTTGTGGGGGATTTCAACACGCAGGTAGACTGGGAGAATCAGGATGGTATTGGACCTCAAGAAAGAGATTTTGTGGAGTGCCTCCGAGATGGATTCTTAGAACAGCTGGTGCTGGAGCCTACCAGGGAGAAGGCAATTCTGGATCTGATATTGTGCAATGAACCAGAATTGATCAGGGACCTCGAAGTGAAGGAGCCATTGGGAAGTAGAGACCATAATAAAATAAGCTTCAATCTGCAATTTGAGAGGGACAGGGTACAATCAGAAGTGACAATGTTTCTGTTGAATAAAGGGAACTATGGAGCTATGAGGGAGGAGCTGGCCAAAGTACAATGGTGCAATACCTTAGCAGGGATGACAGTGGAGGAACAATGGCAGATATTTCTGTGTATAATGCAGAAGTTGCAGGATCAGTTCATTCCAAAAAGGAAGAAAGATCCTAGGAGGAGGCATGGGTGGTCGTGGCTGACGAGGGAAGCTAAGAAACATATAAAGTTAAAAGAGAAAAAGTATAACATAGCAAAGATAAGTGGAGGACTGGGAAGCTTTTAAAGAACAATAGAGGATTACTAAGAAGGAAATACGCAGAGAAAAAAAATGAGGTATGAAGGTAAACTGGCCAAAAATATGAAGGAGGATAGTAAAAGCTTTTTTTTAGGTATGTGAAAGGCAAAAAAACTGGTTAAGACTAAAATTGGGCCCTTGAAGACAGAAACAGGGGAATATATTCCAGGGAACAAAGAAATGACAAAAGAATTAAATTGGTACTTCAGATCTGTGTTCACTGGGGAAGACACAAGCAATCTCTACGGTAACAGTGGCTGAAGGACCTGAACTTAAGGGAAGTTATATTTGCCAGGAATAGGTGTTGGAGAGACTGTTAGGTCTGAAGGTTGATAAGTCCCTGGGGCCTGATGATCTACATCCCAGGGTACTGAAGGAGGTGGCTCAAGAAATCGTGGATGCGTTGGTGATTATTTTCCAGAGTTCGATAGATTCAGGATTAGTTCCTACGGATTGGAGGGTGGCTAATGATGTACCACTTTTTAAGAAAGGTGGGAGAGAGAAAGCTGGAAATTATAGCCCAGTTAGTCTGACTTCAATGGTGGGAAAGATGCTGGAGTCTATTATAAAAGGATGAAATTACGACACATCTGGATAGTGGTAACAGGATAGGTCAGCATGGATTTATGAAGGGGAAATCATGCTTGACTAATCTTCTTGAATTTTTTTGAGGATGTAATTCTGAAGATGGATGAGGGAGATCCAGTAGATGTAGTGTACCTGGACTTTCAGAAAGCTTTTGATAAAGTCCCACATAGGAGGTTAGTGAGCAAAATTAGGGTGCATGGTATTGGGGGCAAAGTACTAACTTGGTTGACTGACAGGAAACAAAGAGTTGTGGTAAGCAGGCAGTGACCAGTGGGGTACCGCAGGGATCAGTATTGGGACTGTAGCTTTTTACAATATATGTTAATGATATAGAAGATGGTATTAGTAATAACATTAGCAAATTTGCTGACGATACTAAGCTGGGTGGCAGGGTGAAATGTGAGGAGGATGTTAGGAGATTACAGGGTGACCTGGACAGGTTAGGTGAGTGGTCAGATGCAGTTTAATGTGGATAAATGTATGGTTATCCACTTTGGTGGCAAGAACAGGAAGGCAGATTACTACCTAAATGGAATCACTTTAGGCAAAGGGACAGTACAAAGAGATCTGGGTGTTCTTGGACATCAGTCAATGAAGGCAAGCATGTAGGTACAGCAGGTAGTGAAGAAGGCTAATAGTATGCTGGCCTTCATAACGAGAGGGATTGAGTATAGAAGCAAAGAGGTTCTTCTGCAGCTGTACAGGGCCCTGGTGAGACCACACCTGGATTATTGTGTGCATTTCTGGTCTCCAAATTGGAGGAAAGACATTCTGGCTATTGAGGGAGTGCAGCGTAGGTTCACAAGGTCAATTCCTGGAATGGTGGGACTACCTTATGCTGAATGACTGGAGCAACTGGGCTTGTATATCATTGAGTTTAGAAGACTGAGAGGGGATCTGATTGAGACATAAGACACTCTGGACGCAGGAAACATGTTTCCGCTGATGGGTGAGTGCCAAACTAGAGGGCACAGCTTAAAAATACAGGGTAGGACAGAGATGAGGAGAAACTTCTTCACCTAGAGAGTCGTAGCTATGTGGAATGCTCTGCCCCAGAGGGCAGTGGAGGCCCAGTCTCTGGATTCATTGAAGAAAGAGTCGGATAGAGCTGTCAAGGATAGTGGAATCAAGGGTTATGGAGATAAGGCAGGAACAGGATACTGATTAAGGATGATCAGCCATGATCATATTGAATGGTGATGCAGGCTCGAAGGGCAGAATGGCCTACTCCTGCACCTATTGTCTATTGTCTATCATTCTGCCTCTGGCACCTTTCAGGCTCGTGCAAGGGACATTTAACAGCAAGCAGGTAATTTGCTGTCAGATAATGATTGATCACTTTTCCAGAAGCAATAGGCACTTAAAATTTGCTTTCCTCCTGATCTGCAACAACAAGATGACAGAGTTTCTCAAATATACCAGTTCACTCACTTACCCACAAAAGGTGAATGATGACACCATGTGGTTACCAGGAAATCTAAACACAATAGTTCAGGCTAAAAGTGGTTAAGAGATTTAGTTGGACAGTGACTGCCAATGTTGTATTAATGTGCTTCCCATTCAATCACCCAAATCATTATTGATCAAATTATTGCCATCGTCAATCAAAACATATTCGAAAGTTTCGTCTGACATACCCTTCAACCCTTCCGAACCTCATGAGGAATGAAACCTGAAACAGACCACATAACAAGAGGGAAAACAGTTGGAGAGAGAAGGATACCCAAGAATTTTAAGTTTTAATTTTATATTAAATGATTATACTGGATATTACTGAATTGCGCAGTAGAGATTTGAGGGAAATGAAGGCAGAAGGATAACTATTGTTATAAAGCCATGATGTGGAGATACCGGTGTTTGACTGGGTTGGATAAAGTCAGAAGTCACACAACACCAGATTATAGTCCAACAGATTTATTTAACATCACAAGCGTTTGGAGTGCTGCTCTTTCATCACATGGAGTAATAAAGGTTCATGATGCATTACTGTTATAATTTGGAAACTTGAGTTCTAAAGTGGTTAGGACAATGTATAGCTATAAGTTGTATTTGTACTTCTATATTGTCGTGTGTGTGTGTGTGTGTGTGTATATACATCTGTGATTGTATGTATGTTAAGAAGGGGAAACATAGTTCTAGTTGTATTTTCAGTTCTATGAGGGGTGGAAGGTTACCTGGAAAAGCATTTTAAATGGAGCTAAACTAGGCTTCTAATGAAACACTTTGAAATAAATAGTTCAGTGTTTTAGAAAACAAAGGGGAAAGTGAATGAATTGGGTTATTGCGCAGCAACAAGTTGTCCTTTGGCACAGGGAGACAAGAGACAGAAACAAGTTATTTTGGGAAAGTGTAAAAGGTCAGCAAGTAAGCAGGATTCTTTCAGAGAGAAGCAAATCCTTCAGAGGGGAACGGCCTACAGGAGAAATAGTGTAGTTAGAAGCCTCCAAAGCAGTCAGGGAAGCAGAAAAGTCATCCTGAGTCACTTGGAAGTTAGGAAAAGAAAGGTTCCAAAAATAGTCATATTACAAGTTCCAGACAGGATTACACCCAACAAGGCTTATGAATGCAAGAGTTTAAAGATTACCTGATAGCCAATAAGTGAGCTTACTGTTAACATTTTGCTTAAGACACTCATAAGGAGACATTAACTAAAGAAGAGAGCCTTTAATGAATGTAATCATTTTTCTAAAATAAACCAGACAAAGCCATGCCAACTGAACAAAACATGTTTAAGTAAAGAAGTGTGACCCTTCACTGAGATTTTAATATATGTATTGGTGCTGATGAGGGTAAAAGGATCATGTCTTGATTTAAGACCAATACGACCATAACTAATAGGAGCAGAAATTAGGCCATTCATCCCATCAAGTCAGCTCCACAATTCAATCATGGTTGATAAGTTTCTCAACCCCATTCTCCCGCTTTCTCCCTGCACCCCTTGACCCCTTGATACTCAAGAACCTATCTATCTCAGTCTTAAATATACTCAATGACCTGGCCTCCACAGCTGTCTGTGGCAATGAATTCCATAGTTCTACTGCTCTCTGATTGTTGAAGTTTCTCCTTATCTCCATTCTAAAAGGTCTTCCCTTTACACTAAGGCTGTTCCCTCAGGTCCAAGTCTCTCCAACCAATGGAAACATCTTTCCAACATCTACTGTCCAGTATTCTGTATGTTTCAGTTCTTTCATCACTCATTCTTCTAAACTGCATCAAGTATAGACCTCGAGTCCTGAAACATTTCTTATATGTTCAGCTTTTCATTCCTGCAACCATTCTTGTGAACCTCCTCTGAACAAGCTCCAAAGCCAGTACATTCTTCCTGAGATATTTGTAAAAAGACCATTTTAAATCATTCCATCACCTTGGTGCCACTTACAACACCATCTTAATTATCCTCTAACTCATGTGTTTCACCCTTCTCATATGGCATTTCTGAAAAAAAGCAATGAGCTTGTCTGTCGGTTGTTTCAATGATCTTCCCTTCATCATAAAGTTAGAAATGGAGATGTTCGCTGATACTTGTACAATGTTCAGCATCATTCACAACTCCTCAGCTACAAAAGCAATACATGTTCACATAGAACAAGACATTGACAATATCCACATTTGGACCAATAAGTTGGAAGTGACATTTGCACCACACAGGTGCCTGACAGTCATTATCTCCAACAAGACAGAGTTTAAGCATCACTTTTTGACATTCAAAGGCCTTACCATCACTGAATTCTTCCTCTATAAATATCTTGAGGGCTACCATTGATCAGAAACAGCTTTGGATTCTGCAGTGAATAGCTCACCTTCTATGTCCCAGGAGTGTGATGGAATATTCTTCACTTGCCTGGATGGGTCAGGTCTAATAACACTTAACAAGCTTGACAATATGGAGGACAATGCAGCTTGTTTGATACATACTCCATTACCACCTTAATATTCACTCTCTTCACCACCAGTACACAAGAAGAATAGAGTGTGCCGTTTACAAGGTGCACTGCAGACATTCATCAAGCTCCCTCTGATACCACTTTCTAAACCTGAAACCTTTATCTCCTAGAAAGACAAAGGCAATAGACACATGGGATCACCACCACCTGCAAGTACTCCTCCAAGCTATACACCATCCTGACTTGGAAACACATCAGCGTCCCCTCACTCTTGTTGGGTCATAATCCTGGGGCTCACCCCCAAACAGCACTGAGGATGTTCCTACACCTCAGTGCCTTCTTGGCCTCTCCCCTCCTTTATCTAAATGCTGTTCTTCAATCAAATCATCAGTAAGCATGAGCTCCATCTTATTATTTATTCTGATGGCAGCAAGGTCTCTTCTGTCCTCTCAGATGGATGTGAAAGTTTTGAAGAAGACCACAATGATTATCTTCAATGTCGGCTAATATTTTTCTCTCAAGCAATATCACAAAATCTGACGATCGTTTTCATGGAAGTTTGATGTGCGAATATTGTTTGCAGCATGTTTGCAGCATGTCCTACATTATAACAAATTTCATACACTACTTCACCGACTATAAAATGCATTGAAACATCAGGAATGGTGAAAAGAACTCTATATTTGCAAGTCTTTCTTTCCTGCTATAAACTCTTCTCACAGTTGATGTTATCCCCTCAGGATGAACCTTACCGTCATGATCAAATCTTCACTGTGCTTTGTTTCCCATGTCTTGTCTATCTTTAGTCAGCTTTCTTCAATCTTTCCAATATCACTACACTGACTATTGAAACTTTCATCCACATATTCTCCAGATTCAATTAATCAATTCTCTGTTGCAGACTATTAAACCATTGAATGCAAAGTAAATTGCCCCTTCACTCTAATTGCCCTTCTCAAGGGCAAATAGGAAAGGGTATTAAATGTTGATCCATCCAGGGACACTCACTTCCAATGAATGAATAAAAACAAATTTACTCTCCATAATGTACTACTTATTCAAAATATCAGTTGTACGATATGCACTGCTTTCTCAATTCCAACGTCTGATTGATCTATGCTGGCTTCTAACCTCCCAGTCATCTAATTAAAAATATACTTCCAAAGGATTAGAAACTATTTGGAGCAATGAAGAACAAGTGTGAGAAGCTAGGGAAGAGAATGTAAGTTAGTTTAAAATGATAGTTCTTGATGTTGTCTCCAGATCAAATCTCCAGATCTTGAAACATTCTTCAAAACATATATTCCTTCCTGATCCAGAAACCTGTGCCATACTACCCACCTTCATCCCAAAATATTATGAGGGTCAGGGCTAGAGTTAAATATAAAATATCAGAGCATTCCATCTTCCTGACCATATTTTCTGGAACTTGTTATTTATACTTCTCTACTTCTTTGTTGTCATAGAGTCATAGAGATGTACAGCATGGAAACAGACCCTTCAGTCCAACTCGTCCATGCCCACCAGATATCCCAACCCAATCTAGTTCCTCCTGTCAGCACCTGGCCCATATCCTTCCAAACCCTTCCTATTCATATACTCATTCAACTGCCTCTTAATTGTTGCAATTGTACCAGCCTCCACCACTTCCTCTGGCAGCTCATTCCATACTCTTACCACCCTCTGCATGAAAAAGTTGCCCCGTAGGTCTCATTTATGTCTTTCTCCTCTCACCCTAAACCTATGCCCTCTAGTTCTGGACTCCACGACCCCAGGGAAAAAAAACTTTGCCTATTTACCCCATCAGTTCCTCTCATAATTTTGTAAACCTTTATAAAGTCACCCCTCATCCTCCAACGCTCCAGGGAAAACAGCCCCAGCCTGTTGAGACTCTCCCTGTAGCTCAGATCCTCCAAACCTGGCAACATCCTTGTAAATCTTTTCTGAACCCTTTCAAGTCTCATAACATCTTTACAAAGAGACCAGAATTGCCCGCAATATTCCAACAGTGGCCTAACCAATGTCCTGTACAACTGCAAAGTGACCTCCCAACTCCTGTACTCAATCCTCTGACCAATAAAGGAAAACATACCAAACGTCTTCTTCACTATCTTATCTACCTGCGACTCCACTTTCAAGGAGCTATGAACCTGTACTCCAAGGTCTCTTTGTTCAGCAACACTCCCTAGGACCTTACCATTAAGTGTATAAGTCCTGCTAAGATTTGCTTTCCCAAAATGCAGCACCTCGCATTTATCTGAATTAAACTTCATCTGCCAATTCTCAGCCCATTGGCCCATCTGGTCCAGATCCTGTTGTAATCTGAGGTAACCCTCTTCGCTGTCCATTACACCTCCAATTTTGGTGTCATCTGCAAACTTACTAACTGTACCTCTTAAGCTCGCATCCAAATCATTTATGTAAATGACATGAAGTAGAGGACCCAGCACCGATCCTTGTGGCACTCCACTGGTCACAGGCCTCCAGTCTGAAAAACAACCTCCACCACCATCCCCTGACTTCTACCTTTGAGTCAGTTCTGTATCCAAATGGCTAGTTCTCCCTGTATTCCGTGAAATCTATCCTTGCTAATCAGTATCCCATGGGGAACCTTGTTGAATGCCTTACTGAAGTCCATATAGATCACACCTATTGTTCTGTCCTCATCAATCCTCTTTGTTACTTCCTCAAAAAACTCAATCAAGTTTGTGAGACATGATTTCCCACGCACAAAGCCATGTTGACTCACCCTAATCAGTCCTTGCCGTGTCCAAATACATGTACATCCTGTCCCTCAGGATTCCCTCCAACAACTTGCTCACCACTGAGGTCAGGCTCACTAATCTATAGTTCCCTGGCTTGTCTTTACTGCCCTTCTTAAACAGTGGTACCACGTTAGCCAACCCCCAGTCTTCCGGCACCTCACCTGTGACTATCGATGATAGAAATATCTCAGTAAGAGGCCCAGCAATCATTTCTCTAGCTTGCCACAGTGTTTTAGGGTTTACCTGATCAGGTCCTGGGGATTTACCCCCTTTTATGCGTTTCAAGACATCCAGTACTTCCTCCTCTGTAATATGGACATTTTGCAAGATGTCACCAATTTCCCTACAGTCAATATTTTCCATATCCTTTTCCACAGTAAATACCAATGCAAAATACTCATTTAGTATCTCTCCCATTTTCTGCGGCCCTACACAAAGGCCACCTTGCTGATCTTTGAAGGGCCCTATTCTCTCCCTAGTTACCCTTTTGTCCTTAATGTATTTGTAAAAACTCTTTGGATTCTCCTTAATTCTATTTGCCAAAGCGATCTCATGTCCCCTTTTTGCCCTTCTGAATTCCCTCTAATGGATATTCCTGCTGCCTTTATACTCTTAAAAGGATTCACTTGATCTATCCTGTCTATAACTGACATATGCTTCCTTATTTTTCTTAACCAAACCCTCCATTTCTTTAGGAGTGAGGACTGCAGATGCTGGAGATCAGAGCTGAGAATGTGTTGCTGGAAAAGCTCAGCAGGTCAGGCAACGTCCAAGGAGCAGGAGAATCGACGTTTCGGGCATGAGCCCTTCTTCAGGAATGAGGGAAGTGTGCCAAGCAGGCTAAGATAAAAGGTAGGGAGGAGGGACTTGGGGGAGGGTCGTTGGAAATGCGATAGGTGGAAGGAAGTTAAGGTGAGGGTGATAAGCCGGAATGGTGTTGGGGGCGGAGAGGTCAGGAAGAAGATTGCAGGTTAGGAAGGTGGTGCTGAGTTCGAGGGTTGGGACTGAGGCAAGTGTTGACTTAACTTGAGTGGGTGTTTGCTAGTGCTGATGGTATGGGCTTAAACTAATTAGGCAGGGGAATCTGGTACCGAATAAAGTTGCAATAGGCAGTGAAACACAGAAAAATACAGAACTGGCAGGTTGTGTTGTTTCCATGTATCTGCAACCCCTGACCTTCTAATTAAAAGGTGATCATAGATTTTGAAGGTGTTGTCTAAAAACCTTAGGTGAATTTCTGTGTGCAACTTATAGATAGTACAAACTGCTTCTACTGAGCATCGGTGATAGATGCTTGTGGGTGTGGTGCCAATCAAACGGGCTGTTTTGTCCTGAATGGTGTTAAGTTTCTTGTGTTTTTGGAGCTGCACTCATCCAGGCAAATAGGGAAGTCACACTCTTGACTTGTGGCTTGTAGATGATGGACAGGCTTTGGTGAGTCAGGAATTACTCACTGCAGTATTCGGAGTCTCTGAGCTGCTCATGTGGCCACTGTGGTACCAATGGTAACTCCCAGGATGTTAATAGTAGGGGATTGAGAGATGGTAATACCATTGAATGTCAAAGAGTGGTTATCAAATTGTTTCTTATTGGAGATGGTCATTGCCTGGCATTTCTCAGGTGTTAATGTTACTTGCCCCGTATCCATCCAAATCTGGAAATTCTCCATGTCTTGTTGTATTTGATCATGGACTGCTTCAGTATCTGAAGAGTTGTGAATGCTCGTATGCATTGGACAATCATTAGGAAAATTCCCACTTCTGAAGTTATAGTGGAAGGAAGATCATTGATGAAGCAACTGAAGATTGTTGGGCCAAGGATACTACCCAGAGGAACTCCTGCAGAGATGTCTTGAATCTGAGATGACTGATTACCAACAAGCATAATCATCTATGATGGTGAACTCTTCTTCAATTGCCTTTGTCACCATGCCCATTTCTTTAGTCCTTTCTCCATCTCACAGACCCATTCGCCCATCGTCATCACTCTCCCTCCACCTGGATCCCTCCCTCCAGCTGTTTACCTACACTCGGCCTGCCAATATGACATTGATTGCCTCAATTTCTCTGACCCCCTCGACCATTCCAACCTATCTCCCCATGCTCTCAGCTCCAACTCTGACTTTGTCATAAAGCCTGCTGAGGAGGGTGGTGTTGTTGTCAGGTGGACTGATCTCTCTAATGAGATTATAAAATCTCATTATAAAATCTCTCCCATTGCAATTGGGAGTTGGATTACTGTTGTCAGCAGTGTTTCCCAAGATTTGGGAAAACTGGCAATTCTGTAGAGATTGGACCTGCTGGCAGCAGAAGGCAGGAGCACAACCTAGGAGTCAGAATGCTTTCTCCCTCAAACAAATGTCCTGCTGATCATTGCCAACTCAACAACCCCCGACTCCTAATCCCACTCCTCCTGCCCTTTGATTTGCAGACCTTAATCCCCAAGCATCAACCTTGGGCTGCCTGCTCTATCATTTGCTCACCTGCATCCTATTACTAAATAACAATGTATCACTCCCATTTGCTGGGCTTTTACATCCAACTCTCCACCAGCTCTGATCTTTTTCTAATTGGAAGAGTTTCACATTTTTGTAGGTGAAAGTGAGTACTGCAGATGCTGGAGATTAGAGTCAAGAGAATGGTGATGGAAAAGCACAGCAAGTCAGAAAGCATCTGAGGAGCAGGAAAATCAATCTTTTGGGCAAAAGCCCTTCATCAGAAATGAGGCTGGGAGCCTCGGAGATGGAGAGATAATTGGGAGGTGGGCGGGGCTGGAGGGGAAGGTAGCTGAGAGAGCAATAGGTGGCTGAAGGTGGGGGGTGAGGGTGATAGGTCGGAGGGGAGGGTGGAGCAGATAAGTGGGAAGGAAGATGGACAGTTGGGACAGGTCATGAGGGCGGTGCTGAGCTGGAAGGTTGGAACTGGGATAAGGTGGGAGATGGGGAAATGAGGAAACTGGTGAAGTCCGCATTGATGACATGGGGTTAGGAGGGAGATTTTTGCCCAAAATGTCAATTTCACCTTTATATCTCTATTTAGAATAATTCTGAACTTGAGTATTTTCAGTAAACCACCTGAAAAGGAGCATTCCTTCAAATCACCATGAGTTTGAAGGAAATACTGCCTTCTCGTACTATTCTAGCTGGAATTGAGCAAGCTAGCCTGTTAATCTGCCTGGTTAATGGGTAGGTAATTGATAACATCCTGCCTTTACATTCAGCTCACACATCCCTAAGATTTCCAGGCTCCCGCAGCTCCCCCCCGCCCCCCCCACCCCACTGAACTCTGCTCCTTTCTCCACATCTCTCAGAAATATCAGGAACTAGAATTCCTCTCTAGTTTGCAACCAAAATCATGCCTTCAGAGAGCATGACAATTCAATGGATTTCTGAAATCAAAGAAAGTGATGTTTCCATTATTTCTATGGACATATTCTCAGACATTACACAATGCCATCATTTTAGTTATTAGGGAATACAGTCTGTGAAATGGCAATGATTTTTGGTGCTCAGCACAAGGAATATGTCTCCAATCGAGTAAAGAAAATGCTATCTCAGTGTGTAAGTTCACTTAAAACTCCACTTTCTTTCAATGAGTCATGGGATGTCAGCCCAATAGCTACTGGCTGCTGTTTAATTAATTTGGCCAATTTCTTGTCAGACCCAATTTCTTCAGCAATGGTTTAATTTAGAATGTTCAATTTTGGGCCCATGATCGCTGACCACACAATAGTGTAGGAATATGGATAAGTGTAGAGAGGTATTTGATGATTGGCATGGACACGATGGACCGAAGAGCCTCTTGCCATGCTGTAAAATTAAATTGAATTAATTGTCACATGCATGGAGGCACAGTGAAAAGCTTTGTCTTGCAAGCAATATGGGCTGATCACATAATTAAATAACGTAAATAAGTAAATAATAGATAAACAGTGGCAAAATCAAAAACACGGTTACAGGCGAATGTTAAGAGTTTGTGAATCCATTCAGTATTCCAACGAGAGTAGGTTAGAAACTGTTTTGAAACCGGCTGGTGCGTGTGTTCAGGCTTCTGTACCTTCTCCCCGATGGTAGAGGTTGGAGCAAAGCATTGTCAGAGTGGGATGGATCTTTGAGAATACTGTGGCCTTTCCTTGACAGCGGGCCTAGTAGATGGATTCTATAAATGCATAGAAACTATGCTTGTATGAGATGGCGTCATAATAAATAACATGTAGCTGCACAACATCTAGCCCATTTTTACTGATGGTAAGTAAGTATGCATCATGCAAATTGTTGCTTACCTAGATTTTCTGTATCAGGTCATTTTAAGATTGCTGCCTTACTAGGGCTGAGGTTATGTAGTGCCGTTTGTATTTGTCAAATATATCCTGCATGGTAAGTATTTACATTCTTATCTTGGTAGAATTATACAGACTAAGCTCCCATGAATAGT
Organism: Hemiscyllium ocellatum; assembly: GCF_020745735.1. Classification (NCBI taxonomy): domain Eukaryota; kingdom Metazoa; phylum Chordata; class Chondrichthyes; order Orectolobiformes; family Hemiscylliidae; genus Hemiscyllium; species Hemiscyllium ocellatum. Next base: position 53,391,508 of record NC_083402.1, read on the forward strand.
TTGAGTAGGTTACAGCAAAAGAAATTACATGTCAGGAAGATACATTTTGAAGGCACTCATACTTAGAGCATGTACTTTGTCTAGAAAATGGTGCTGAAACATTACCTTTGCAATTTTCTTCAGGATATCTTTCTACTTGCTGACCTGTATCTAACACCACTAGTTCAGACAAACTGCTTGATGTTATTGGCTAAACCAGCCTCTTTTTGAAAGAATATATGTCTCTACTGGACAAGAACCCCATCCTTTGCCATAGTTCATGGATTAAGAGCTTTTTTCATCATATCAAGCCACTCTCCATCAGACATTCTTCATTGTACTGCAATATAGTGACACTTGGCCTGATCTGCTGTTCCTGGGAAATTGCAGGCATTCAGGCAACTACTTCTAAGTCTTTTAACTGCGACACAGCTGCAAACTTAGGCCAGATACTCAACTGGCCAGCCTTTTTTTTTTGCAGGCATGGGATTTCTACAAATTGCTTAAAATTGAGAATGTTACTTTCTATTCGCCCTCATCGATTCTCCTTAAAACTTACAGTAACTTGAACACTACATCAACACTAATTCACATCAGCAAACACTGAGATGGAACTATAAATTTATTGTACTCAACAATACAGTGTGTAGTGTGGTGCTGGAAAAACACAGCAGGCCAGGCAGCATCCGAGGAGCAGGAGCCGGCCTGCTGTGTTTTTCCAGCACCACATTTTTCAACTCTGGTCCCCAGCATCTGCAGTCCTCACTTTCTCCTAACAGTGTGTATTCTCCTAGCAGCAAAAAGTTGTAATTATTCAAAGTTTGTGTTCAAAGTTCATTCATCCACAAACTCCATCAACAAACACATCAACCTGGACCCAATATACCAACCACTACAGCGGACAGCTGAAACTGACAACTGGAAGCGGCAAGGACAGGCCACTATAATTACCGGAAGAAACATCAAAGAAGCGCTTCGCAGGAGGCTCCAAAGCTCTGATGATGTCGCCTAGCCAGGGGACGAAACGTTTGCAACAAAAACTTCCAGTTCGGCGAACAGAACCACAACAGTTGTAATTATTGCCACAGCATCATTTTTTAGATAAGTCCCATAGTGTTATCTCTGCTGGAACATCCACTGTGTTGCTCCTTACTTGCGAAGCAATGTTAACACCAACATTCTGGGAGAACTATAATATAAAAACATGGAGAAGCAACATCATTTTCAATAGCCACTATTATTTTTTAAATGGAAAATGTTGCTACTGGTCATCTTGACTTGTCTTTTTAATTTTTTTTTCTCATGCCTGTCTTGGACATCCAATTACCATAAAACCAGACAGTAAATAGTCAAAACATGTTAAATCACATCAAAATGTGAATTATTAATTTAATTCAACATGAGATGTCACAGTTGACGAGGTCAGCATTTATTGATCATAATAGGCAAAAGTGAGGACTGCAGATGCTGGAAACCAGAGTTCAGATCAGAGTGGTGCTGGAAAAGCACAGCAGGTCAGACAGCATCCGAGGAGCAGGGAAAAAAAAAATCGACGTTTCAAGCAAAAGCCCTTCTATTGACCATAATCACTAATTGTCCTTGACTGGGTGTTTTTCAGCTCCCTTCTCGAACTGTTGCAGTCCATGTGATGAATGTACACCCATGGAGCTGATAGGGAGGGAATTCCAGGGCTTTGATCCAAAGAAAAGAGCATGAACATGATATAGCTCCATGTCAGAACAGTCAATGATTTGAAGGGGAACTTGTGGAAGCACAGTTCCTACGCGCTTGCTATCCTTGGTCATTCTAGGTGGTAGAAGTCATGGGTTTGTAAGAGAAAACCTTAGAAGTTAGTGCAGTGCATTTTGTAAGTGGAATATTATAGCCATGCTACATTGCTGTTGGAGGGAATGAATATTTAAAGATTGGGAGGCGGGGGGGGTGGTTATCAAGCAGACAACATTTTCCTGGATGGTGGCAAGTTTCTTAAGTTCAGCTGGAACAAACAACACTCATACAGTGAGTAGGTGCTTGCCATCATGCTCCTGACTTGAGTCTTGTAGACAGTGGTCAGTAATTAGGAGGTGAATTTTTAGCCACAATATTTTTGCCACAATACCTTTGACCTTCTCCTACTGCTCCAGTGTTTAAATTGCTGATCCGTTTCTGATCAATGGTATTCCCATGAAATGGATGGTGGGGAATTTAGTGATGGTAATGTCAGTTCTCCAGGTCACTTTGCATGTTTGTATGTAGACTGCTTCTTTAAATGAGGTATTGTGGATGGAACAGAACAATGAGCAATCATTAGTTAATATCCCCATTATCACCTTGCATTGAAGGAAAAGTTAATGATGAAGCGGCTGAAGATAATTGTGCCTAGAACATTATCCTGAAGAAATCTGGCAATGCTGAGACTGAGACAATTGGCCTCAGTAGCCACAACCATCTTCCTCTGTATTACGTAAGGGCAGAATCTTCCAAGTGTTAAGTTTAATTGTTGGGGTATTTATTCATTCAGGAAAGCCTCCACTCCATTGAGATCTGTGGTTGGAAGGTCCATGGATATTTCTTGCCACCCTTTACCAATTGAGGTCTTTAAGTGAATATTTAATGGCTGCACACAGGCTTCAATCTGCCACTGTCAGTCTTCATCCAGTGGCTGGAGGACACACTATACAGACAGCACAACAATCCAACCTCATTGAGTTGTTTGTGGACACTGAACAGCAGGGGAGTACTCCTTCTGTTGCACTCAATGCTAGATCAAAAGGCCCATCATCACAGAGGGCTGCTCAATGATAGCCAATACTCTTCCTTGCTCTCCATGTCTACGCAGAAATGACCCCCTTCACTCCCCCCATTCTATCAACTCTGGCTGGTGATCCTCAGCTTTTGGTGGAGCTGAAGTTTCCTAAAGTCAAATACTGGGAAATCATGTTTTTAGCCCACACTATAAACTCCTGTTCCAACTGATTGTTTATATTCTTTTCACTGGGCATTTCATCAGGCCGACCCAAGAAATCAAAATTTTAAACCCTGAGCCTAACGTTTCAATCCATAAAACAATGCAAGTCTTTAATTGCTATCCTTTCCACCACAATAACTACCTCTGAAAATTTATAGATTTCTGTTGCCACTTAAGTATATTTACTGCTAAAATCATCATCCATATATTTATAACTGAGATTCAATAAATAAAATGCCATCCTCGCCAGTGTCTTCTTCTTTAAGATGTCTAACCCAGCACATCAATTTCTGTTCCATAGGATAAGTCCAACTTAACTATCATTCCTGTTCTCACTGATCTACATTGCATTTTTTTCTCCTCTGCTACTGAAATCATCTGCCACTCCATCTTTACATTGTGCCTTAGATTGTTCTGATATACATATCCTAAATCCTTCCTTGAAGACTCTATCAAAACTGGCTTTTTGGTTTTATCATCTTTTTCACAGTCATATTTTTGATCATGACTCTGCCTTCAGACATTTTCCTCTGTTAATAATGTGCTTCCATTGTAATACCATCTGTACTACGCCTCAGTATTGAGCACTTTCTTGGTAGTGAAAATTTGACTGGGAAATCCCCGCACATCAATAATAACCCGCAGTCCAGGAAAAAATAAGATATCTCAGGTGACTCAAACTTTGGCTAAAAATGAATAACCCTGATGAAAATCAATAGGACACTAATACTTTTATTACAGCGATAGTCAAACACATCAGAAGATTTAGTAAGAAACAGCTAAACAGTATATCAAGACATTCCTTTCAAAGGATCAACCCGACCCATTTATTCTCTCATGGCAATGTGCTTGATATATTCTGCTTTTCCAAAGTTAAATGTCAGAATATTTAACTTTGTACCCTGCATTACTCATCTTTGAACAGTTGACTTTCCTGACATTTCATTTGAGACTGTAACAAGTCAGCAACCATTACATTTCACAGAGCATATAATCATGTCCATATTGTAAGAAAAAAAGTGGGGTAAATAATCATTTTCAATTGATTTTAGTTGCATAATGGCCTACTAGTTCGTGCTGCTCTGTTAATAACAATCTTTATAAAGAAAGAATTCAACTTCAATGTAAGATTTCAATAATTTATTTCCCAGTATTTTTTTAAAAGCAAGAAACTACCAATAAGCCTTGAAATTCGAAAGCAAATTAAAGTTAACACCAAAAGCTGGTGACATTTTGTGTTGATGCTTCAACCTGCTGTGGCACAGATGGTGGAATGTGAGTTCATGTGCACGGTTCCATACAAAGCAAATGTCTAATCACAAATGCCAACAAGAGAAGTCGCTGATTGGAAGTTGGGTGGAAGATTGAATACTATAAGATGAGTCACACAGGGCTGTTTATGCACATCGCTCATTTAAAGAGCACCATAAGACAAAAGAGGAAATATTGAAGTAAGGCTGTCTTTCAGGCACAGGGGTCATGCTCCACTGTTACCCTGTGGCCTGTACTGTCGAGGAATGTTGCCTTCTCATTTCAATGGTTTCAGTGTGGATCCCAGTACAAGACAAAGTTGCAGACTGAAGGCTCCAGTGGAGGTTTATCAGTTTGCCTCTCAAAAGGAAACTTGCCTATTAACCCATCAATTGTCTGTGAAACTCATTGTTCAAGTTAAGTCATGTTATTACTGGAGTAACTACCCTTTCAATGACGTAGTAAATATTAATCAAGCTATTAATATCACTATTAACTAAACTGCTTAGCACCAGAAAATTATAAATGTGCAGTCCTATTCTTTCATGTTTTTAATTTTTCTCAAATTTTGAAAGTGCAAAACATTAACGTTATACTGCTTTTTATTTTCTTTGTCTATTTTTCCTTTCTCTCATTCCAATCTCTCTCTCTTAACACATGACGAGATGTTACATTCACCCTCTCTAACACACCTGGGTTCTCAGGTTTTCTTCATGCATTGACTTTCAAATCATTAACTCACATCAGTTTCGGTGAAATCCCGTTGACTGCCCTGTTTGTTCAGATCCCAGATGCCCTGTTCCCCCACTGCATCATTATCAGCTTGTTAGCAGATGCTATGAGACTCCCGGCTAAATTTCCCAACAAATTTTGGCCCAATGTTTTGTTGGAGATCCAAGAAACTTCACTTTATCTTTTTTTAAAACATTTGTAACTGTTTCTCTGTAAAACATAGGGATGAGCTGTTATTATTTGCACAGTACTATCTGCTGTAAAAAAAAAGTTAAATACTCTTCAGAGTGGGTCAGCACTCTGTCTAGTTATAGATTAATTTAGGGGAAATTAATAATTTATTTGGCAGACAGAGGAATAGAAGATGTGGTGAGATAGAGCAAGATATAATGAAGTCCTTGAAACATATTTATTGTGCATGACAAGATTAGTTATATCACTGTATCTGCTGCCTTTTCTGTTGGGGAGGTGTAATTAAACTTGGTTCACTAAAGGCTGCGGACCTTGAGCTCCCATTTGAATCTTTCTTAATGCAATGCATACCAGAAAGATGGCAACCATTTTTTTTAAACATTTTGTTTGATAATTTAAGGACTGAAGATAATTGTGACATATTTTTGGAACTTCTAAGGTTGATTTTCAAGATGTTTGAGCAGTTTGAAGGCTTGTTCCATATGTGCATGTCATATTCAGACACACAGTGAGCCAACACGGCGCAGAACTGAAAAAAAAATGACTGAAGGGATATTTGCAGAGAATGCAAGAATTCAACACTAACTATAATGACTGGTACAATTATGAACGTTTCAGTGTGATGCAACTATAATAACAGACAAGAATAAAGAAATATTTTCCTTTACCATGATGGAATAAATACTTTGGATGTTTTAATATCAGTATTGTCCAAGAATGCTGAGCTCAATAGAATATACTAAAATTAAGGAAATTCTGAATTCACATTATGGTGTGACTGAGAATGAAATTTAACTGATTATGTTCTGTCAAAAGAAGCAATTGCCAAGTAAAACTGTGGCAGATTAAATTCTTAAACTGAAGAAGCTTTCCGATCCATGCAGATAAAGCACAAATTTAGAATTCAGCCTTAGAGATGAAATCATAGGCGGTCTATGGTGGTGCATCCTTTAATTGCTCCTCCTAATAATGGGGGGAAGCAAAGAAACTGACTTAAGAGAATACCGTTAAACTAGACAGAGTTATGTACAATTGGGTCAGAGAACATCTGACATTGAGAAAAGGCTGACAGAGCACAAAGTGTGTTTTGACCAAGGAAGATCAAATGATAAAGCTGGACACCAAAGGACTCAGGTCAAGATAAAAGACAACGTACAGCCAATAATTCACAAGGCCAGTGACTTAGAAGCATCAGGTAAGAAGTTGGATAGGTAAGAAAGAACAGGACAGTGAAGAAAGTGAAAGGCAATGAATGGGCTAAACTCATTATGGTATTTCAAAAAGTAAGTTGAGTTTGTTAACATTTCTGAAGATTATAAGGGCAAATAGAGTACTTGAGAATAATCTCACCAGTGATGATTTATTTTCTACTTTGTTAGTGGGAATGGTGTTCTAGATACAGGTAGTTCTTGTATAACCCTGCATTATAAAAAAGCATGCTTTAGAAACAGTGCTTAAAGTGTTGGTGATGTCATTATGTTATAGCCAACACATGTTTTAAAAGTTCCTGCTTTGGAAACAGTGTCCCCAGTTCATCAATCATGCTACAGTGAATTCAGGTTAACAAAACAAACGTTACAGCAAAACGACCGTGTATGTCAAATGCATATTTGCAATTGAATTAACTGACAAAAGCAAAGAAGTTCTTACCATTCATAGAGGCAAATCTGGAATTTTATTAATTTCAGTATATTCCAGTACCAAAGGTTACCATTTGAAAAGCTTACTGATCTCACTGTGTCCCTGAACATCTTGAAACAGATAGGAAACCCAATTAAAGGTGTAGGTTGCTTCTTAGATGAACGAACACATTGGAACATTAAATGAAGTCCTTGAAAAATTTAAGGATAAGGCGTCAAAGATAAAAGATACATGTATTTCTTCATGGACTCAAGTCTAACATACCTGGTCAACAAATAGTTGATGAATGTATCCACCCAATGCAAGAGGAGATTGAAGGATTTTTTTAAAGCAGAAAAGGCCTGAGAATGAAGAATTTTGAATATTCATGGGGATTGATGTGTATTATTGTAAATTCATCCCCAATTTAACAAATGCATATGCTCCATTGTATCAAATGCACTAAGATGGAATAGCTTGGAAGTGGCTTTTGGATGTCTAAAAGCATTTGAAGTAACGAAAATATTGACTAGTGATACTACTTTGACACACTATAATGCCAACAAAAGTTTTTTAAGCATGCAACGCCTGACCAAAGGTTCTGGGATTTCAGTACATTATTAAAGTCTTTATTTTAAAGTGGTCAAGGGCTATTTTAACAATTGTGGAAGATTGTCTGACTAAATCTAGCCCATAGATTTTCTTTTCAATGTCTGTAGGTTATCTTTTGTTGTGAAATATCAAATGAAACAAGACAAAAAGTTTTACTTTAGAAGTCAGGAGTAATATTCTTTCTACTCTGAAGTTTATGGTTTCATTTGAGCCAGTGGGATCGCTGATCAAGTGACGTGAAAACTTGTTGGCTGATCTCTCACCACATTTTATGTGGCCTGTGGTCCTTAAATTCTTGGAGTAACAAACAGTTACCATAATTGGGAAATATGAGGATTTCAAGAATATAATGACTGATGTTTAAATGATCAGAAAAACAAATCAGGGATCTTTGCCAAGACAATTGTGAAACCAAATTTTGAAAAGACTGGAATTATGACATGAGCAGGCAATAAAAAAAACACTATAGAAGTCAGCATGAACACAAAATACTGTACTGGTCATTCTGTTATAATCCACGTTTCGTCAATGCGAATTCGCTGTAATATAATTGATGAACTGGGGACGCTGTTTCTACAGTGCAAACTTTTAAAACATGTGTTGGCTGTAATGAGATTACAGCACCAATACAGTAAGCACTGTTTTGAAAGCACAATTTTTCTATAACATGGAGTTGCACAAGAACGTAACCATTGTGTTATAGAAGAACTGACGGTACTTTTCATTTTCATTTTGAACAAACTCAAATATCTGAAATATATGTCTCAAGTTTTATTATTTAAGAAAATAGACTCTTTAGAGATAGAAATGCACAATATTCTATACAATATTTGTTAACAACTCATCTGTTGATCTAGAGGTGAAACATTTCTTGTAGTTAAAACTGCGAATTGAAATACTTTACAATTAAGATATTTATCAGAATAATATATTTTGGCAAGTACTATAATGCAAGAGAAAGATGTATAAATGATCAATAAGATGTCCACACCCTTTTCTGTTTTCCATTTATTCTATGTATTCCATTTTTTCCTCCAGTTTCTTGAAATGGAGCAGGTGAAAAAAGAGAAAGCCTTGAATTACATGGTATCACGTTTCTCTGTAACAATTCAAAGCAATGTATTCTAATTAATTTCTTTGAAACACATTTACACTACTGTTATTTTGTAAGCAAGCTGGCAGTCAACAGTTATGGACAGATTCCATAAATAACAAAAAGGTAACATTTTCCTTCAGTCAACATCACTAATGTTGCTAAAACACTTTGCTCTTTTTGGGACACCGCTGTGAGATAATTAAAAGCTATGTCGATATCAGGAATAGCCAACCTTGGCTTCTCTTTCGTATGTTATGTTTTAGCAATGCTTCTGACAATTCAGAACTCTCAATATTGCACAATGAGCCTTGATTAGATGTTACCGCAATGGAGGTTGACTCCAAATTTTTGATTCAGAAATAGGAGTGCTCACAGCTAACCTGGTCTGGGAAACGTAAGCGGTTCCTCTCTATTAGTACGTGGAAGGTAGTTGTGAGAGTTTAGAAATAAATGATAATGGTGGCCAGGAATTGACCAACTGACTTATCTAGCAGTCTCATATTGGTTACACTGGAGTTACCACTGACTAGAAGGGGTAAAGATAACTGATAAAACCGAGAGGCAATTAGCGAACAAAATGTTTGGGAAATTCCCTTCCTATGTTGTTAAATAATTAAAACTAGCACAAGGAATTTATTGTACATTATATTTAGGAATGTGTCCAGCAATTTGAGGCATTCTGGCGACAAGTATAAACCACAAGGTCAGAGTTCACCACAGCTGACTATATTTCAGCTATAACTGTTAAATGAACTGCATCATGTCAAATAAGTCATGTTCAAAGTATTTTAGATTCTTATATTATTAATAATAATAACATAATAAGTCGCAAAGAATGGCTGCAAGGTAATAATAACCTAAAGCAAATAATCTCATTCACACCTTCAATGAAGTGTTTTGTATAGATCAGATGAATTATCTTAGAGCAGTCATTACAATTTTTAATAAGGGCACTCAGGAAAACGCACAGTTGATATAGGTGAAGATAGTATCCTTATTTTGGCAGAAGAGTTTGTTTCTACCTACTTAAATAATCCTGATAAGGTACTGCCTCAAATCATGATTAGCTTGTGGTAACACACACAGACACTCATCAGGAAGTGTGACACACAGCCATAGCTTTTAAAGGGTAATATGAATATTTACTATTGGCATCCATTCAATCTAGACTGAACGAGAATCCAAGTCTCGGAGTTGGAGCCAGATTTTAGAAGATATTTTAGAAGATGATAGAAATGTTGCACGGAATCTAAAACTGATATGTTAAAGAATCTCAAAATTAAGGTTAACCCTGAACCTGAAGGTCTGATTATGCTAGCTCATATGACAAGCCTCGTTTTGAACTACAGAGTTTACAAGAAGAGCTTATGCACAAAATGTCGACTCTCCTTGGATGCTGCCTGACCTGTTATGCTTTTCCAGCACCACACTTTTACAGAGTTTGCCAGGGCAAAAATGGGAAATGAATACACTGGTCATACTCCATTATGAACTCTACAAGACAAGTTGGACAAGTTTAGCTCATTCGCCAGTTTTGCTGGTTTTTACTTCTGGGAATTTGTGGTATTCGGCCAAAGAGGAAAACATTAAATTCTGCTGGGAGGAGATGAGACCATGAAGGGATTCGAAAAGGAGAAGAATTTTATTGCCCAGTCAAGAGCCAATATAAGCAAGGACAGGCGTGATGGGTACAAGTTAGAACAGACTAACCATGCTTTTATGACTCCTATTCTACTCTACCATGAACACTCCTGCCTTTTAAACAAAATATTTTCATTGCTCATACTTTATTTTATAAACTGTGAATGCATGTATATGCCTATGTCTGTTTTTTACACCTCTCTCTCTTTGGAATGCACACCTGAAATATTAAACTGTCCTCATTACATATCTTTTCAATATTTTCAGCATTTTTTACATTTTCAGATTTTTGGCATATGCAATTTTTGCATTTAGTTTTTCTGAAACAAAGTGAATTATTTTCACACTTAAGCATAGAGTAAACCTTTCTAAACGATTAATGTGATAAAGTTTTGTTCCCCTTCCCAGACCTGAAAAGTTGTATCTTAATCTGCCAGTTAGCTGTAGTAGTGGAAAATATGCAACTGGCTGCCTGGTTAAATTTAGCAATGGCCATTAGCCATTATAGTCTGCTGAGACACAAACCCAGCTCATGGTTAGAAAATAATTGTTCCAAGTGGAAAAAAAAACCTAAGTTCTGGATCTCAGTCTGTTCATTATTATGGTCTATGGCATTATACTCAGGGTTTATAGTCTTCAAAGCCCCTTTTGTTCTTCACTATGCAGATAAAGTTACAGTAGAGAAAATGTTTTCACTTGCTGGGATGTCCAAAGTTAGAGATCATAAATATAAGACAGTGACTACGAGATACAGGAATTAATTCAGGAGAAATCTCTTTACCCAAGGAATAACAAGAATATGGAATGCATTTCCATAAGGAGTTATTGAGGCACTTATAATAGAACCGTTACAGGGAAGCTAGATGGAAAAGAGCAAGAAAGGAATAGAATTTTACACTGTTAGGCATGAATGAAGAGACATGAGAGAAGACTTATAGGAAATATAAATTATGGCACAGACAAGTTAGGATAAAATGACCTGCTTCTGTACTGTAGACCCTGCAGGTGCGAAATTAATCACCTTGAGCAACTCAATGAAGATTTGCCTAATTTTTGTATCCAGCAACTGTTATGCTCTAAAAAAAAGTGATGCATACATTTTTTTGTACTCAAAGAAATTTACAGATCTTCTGATTTCCAGATCATCAGACATCAGACATACCACTGAAGATTCATATTGAGAAACCATGAAAGTCCTAAAACAAAGAAGTCCATAGGAAATGCTGGCAAGCTTAATTCACACAGTTTGCAAATCCCCTGAGCCTCCAAAAAAAGTCACAAACTCGGTTTCTAATTATTTACCTGGATAGTTATCCAGAAAATATTAGACTGAAAAATGCTAGCTGAACCCCTGGACAGCTACAAAACTGACACCCCACTGCTCTATAACCCACAACCCATTACCTACCCTCTGCCTCTCCTTTCTGATCTCCCTAACCTAAGCTAACCAGCCCAACTGGACCTGACTTGCTAATGATCTTACAGCCCTTCCCAATCTGACCCAATGACCTGACAGCCCTTCCCAATCTGACCCAATGACTGCTGACTTACCCATACACTCACCCTCCACCTACCTTATCAAGTAACCACTTCACCCATTTATGCAACTGTCACACTACCCACCTCAATCACCTACTAACTTGCCAAGTTGCCACCTTACCTAACTACACCCCTACCCACCTGGCACTGTATCCTATCTAATCTTGACTCTGATCTCCAGCATCTGCAGTCCTCACTTTCGCTACTGTATCATACCTATCATCCAACTCCCTACAGCTTGCTACCTTCCATCTTAACCATTCACCATTGTGGCCACCTACAACCCTACCCACCTACCACCTTTTCTACCAGATACTCTACATTCTTATCACCTGCGTCCTTACCTACCTGTCTTCCCACTCAGTGCCACATTACCCAGTTATCATCCTAACCAGATGTCACCCTAACCTCACCCACTTAATTCATTCATAAAAAAATTCATTTACCTAAATACATTGAGGAGCTTTGGGATGCTCTGCATTTCTGGAAAAACTGGGAGCAAAAGACCCAAGAGTGGTGTTCCTTCACTTAAAATGAATTTCCTCACCCCTGACATAGATCCACCATTCTTGACTGGAATATCATTTCAAATTCTCCATCTCAAATTTCCCTTTGCATTGTCACTAGTATTGGCATTTGCATTCAATAAAGGTCAACAGCAAAAATCCTCACTCGACAACTTTATCCAGCAATTTTCTTCAACACAATGGTATCAAGATGAATGATGTTATCCTAAGAGAGGTTAATAAGGTCATGCTGCAGTGGAAGCTGACAAAATTGCTAGTAGATGACTCCTTAGGGATTGATTTGGACATTTCTGTCCTTTAGGTGCCCACCATTTTCATAGTAGAAAGCATGGCCACCAAGCACAATGTGATATGTGCCACTTTGGCACCAGACCTCTCCATGTTCCGAGTGAGTACCTGTTGATTATCTGGCAGATCTGCCAATGAATCAAGTATACCAGGGTGCGGCTTTACCATGTGTGTGTATGAAGGTGAAAATTGCCATATTTTCAGAGGACAACCCGTGGGTGTACTTAACCTGAGGGTCACCATATCTCAGGCAAACTCTGAAGATGAGAAGGCTGGGCCTTCAAGGTAAGTGAATGGAATTTGTATGCTTTCTACTTTTTTTTGTGGTAGTTTGCTTCTCATTTTCAATCTACACTGATGGCTAACAGCAATATGATAAAAGTAGAAGCAAAATGTGAAAGCTTTCCCCATCAGGATACAGTACCTACATCAGCAAGTCTTTAGTTATGCCTCCACATTATACTCAATCTACCATGTATTTGACCTTTTCACTTAACTTGTCCAACCTGCCTTGAAGCCTGTTTTACATCCTCCTCACCACTCACAATCCCACTAAATTTTGTGTTGATCATTAATGTATATTGTAAATAGTTGGGACCTAAGCACTCGTCCCTCAGGCACCTGAACAGTTTACATTTCAAAAAGATCCATTTATTCCTATTGTTTCTTTTCTGCTAACCAATTCTCAGTCTCTGCAAGTATATCACCCCCTTAACATTATATATAAATGTAAATTCTTCCTATCTTTAACTTTAGCAATTTGGTGAGCAGATGGGCACCAGCCTAATGCATAGATCAAAAGTAAAATTATGTGTGGTTGGTGAAGAGATGTAACATCATTAAATATTTGCTGTTTGCCGTTCCTTGGTCACAATAGCAGATAAATCACCTGTTACTATTTAATCTTTGTAATCAAATTCCATGAAGTTCTGTTGGGTAGCTTTAAATTGTACATTCAAACATGCATCCCAGCAGAGAAGTGCTGAATTAGGAATTGTGAATATGCACCAATACTTTATCACTTGAGATCTGTATCTCTTACAATGACAATTCACTATCTTTGCTTTACTACAAAATCTGGTTTGAATTTAAGTATTAAACACTTATTGAAACCTAAAAGCTGATGGCAACTGGTAAATAATCTGTAATAAACTAGAGAAAAACAGACATGCTCCACAGTGTTTACAACTGGGCTAACATTTGGATGCAAGACAGTATTTTTGATTCCAGTTGTGTTTCAGGGTACTGTTGTTGGAATTGAGAATGGATTTGTGCAGTCATCTTTTCTGTGTTCAATTTAACTCCAGTTACTATGTAACCACTTATTTCCCGCAATATGGTAGTAATTTTTATACTTGAAACCATACACCTAGTGACTAATAGTAATGGTAATGGATAAGATAAATACAAAATTATTTCCATGTTGGCTTGAAATAACATTTTGAACTTTGTGGTTTGGGCACGAAGTGTCTGAAAGAATGTTTTCATGGGAAAGAAAAGAAAGAAATGGGGAGAAAAAACTAGCAAATAAAACTTGCTTATGGTTGTGGCTGGAACTAAATCCATAACCACTAATGGAGACTTCCTTCCTTTCAAACTACCTCATTTTAAATGAAGCCTCATGGCTATGTTATATACAAGCTATTTCAGTCACTGATTATTTGAAAGATTAAAGTCTATATAACTGACCCTTAAACATATTGTTTCTCCTCTATAACCATCAGACAATAAATTCTTGAATCCATAGCAGGTCTATTATTATGTAATTGGTGATTGTGAATGCATTGTTGGTTTTTGGAAATTTTAATCACAAACATGGCTGTTGCAATCAAGCACTAATAGATTCAGATAGTTTGTCAATCAGAATGTTATTTCTTACATAATATTTCTAATTATGTGCATGGCCTGAAGGGCAGATTGGAGGCAAACACATAGAATATTGTGTCATCTGTGGTAAGATCAGTAATTTGGAAATTAGCCTTAATTTCTTTTAGCTTTACATGTTGATGTTTTGATTCTAAAATTATAGTCAAAGTTCTTAACCATGCCCTACATTATATATTTAAAAACAAAGGGTTCATGTCTTTCAGTCTAACAACCACCCAGTTGCTTTAAGTCTCCACATTTCTGCTGGAAAGCTTAGTCAATGTAAGCAGCTGGTCAGTGCTGATGTATCTTTCTTCAAAAAGGATATGAAAGGAGTATTCTGTTGTGTATTATCTAACTATTGTCTGGACATGTTAAACTGAAAAGATTTTATTTTTAATCAGTGCAATTAAAAACTTATTTGTTTACAAAATGCCAAGAGTTACACAAAAAGTGAATCCTCTCCAGTGTCATCTGTAGCCCCATTTAAAAGCATACTTACTCAATTAGACTTATGGTGATTAATAAGGAACAATAGATCCAGATCCCCAGGTCTTTTAGACACAAGGATCAATAAACAACAGCTGCAATTCCATGTTGGCAAACATTAAATAATTAGAAAGGGAACAAGGAAGCAGAGGATGGATTTTATGAATTTGTGCACTGGGTACAGAACGTCATGAGCCAGAAGCACATGTCGGAATTCAGGCACAGATCTCAGTGACTCCTTGGAGATTTTCCATCTGTTACAATTAATAGAATTCCACCCTCAAAGAGGAATTATATGCTGGAATAGTGTTTCAACATGCTGATCATGAAGTTTACCTTTTGATTGAAGATGAATAGCAGTGTTTATGTATAAGATAAAATTCACCATGGTATTTTGGATAGCCTTAGCAATGTTATAGGAGTGCAAACTGTTGGTTTGCAAGGAAATAGTCAGTCCACCTGAAGATGTGCAAATCCAGTTATTAAACTATGGGATAGACAGGCATTCTAACTCTACAGTGAATAAAAATATGATTGCAGCTGTGCAGAATTTAGGTTAGAATGATAAGTTAAAGTTGGACTTCTGTTTGTTAATGAAGAGACTGGATGATGCTCTAATTACTGGGTGGGTGACTGGCTTCTTCTTTTGTTAAGTTGGAACAGGGTTGGTCCCCTTGCTGGATGGTAATGGTGGAGTGGGCAATATACTAAATTATAGATTGTACTAGAATATAATACAAGTCTGACTTTTACATTTTTATGGCATGCTGGCTCATCTTTATTATATATTCAACATGTAGGACCTGAATGTTTATTCCTGATTCAGGAATCAGGACAAACCCTGGATCGACAAACACAAACCAAGAGCAGGTGTTCCAGTAGTTTGATTCCCATGATGGAGACCAAAGGGGCATTTGAAAATGGGAATTGTGAGCACGCCGCAGAAAGAGATCAGAGGCATCCACAGTGGCTGCCAAGGTGCGGGGACAGGTTAGGTGAAAGATTGGCTTCAGTGCTCCAGAATTTTGCCAAGGAAACAAAACAGGTCTCAGTGAATGACCATAACGTGTAAACCCAAAACAAACTCGACAGAATCTACAGATTGCAAAGCAGAGATGTCTGTGATGGTCAGCTTAATTTGGCACAAAGGAGAGTCAGGTTAAGAAATTTTCATTTAGCTGGTACTTAAAGTTGAAACTAGAGGGTGGTTGATCTTTGGGGTGAATTGTTAATATTAACTAGATTTTAAATATTACTACACAATGTGGTAGAGTTATCCAAGCAACAAGATACTAGGTTATGCCAAAATTATGTTATTTTATTTAATGACTCAATCATTTTACACTTGGATATTCCAGCTAATCCAAAGCCCTTTTATTTTCAATAGAAGTGGGGGACATACCAATAACAGAGACTTTCCTAGCACTCCAGCTCACTATTGACCTTGTGCACTCCCACTTTTATCTTTACCAATCAAAGATATACCAGGAATAATTCTGGCCCTTTCAGCAATTAAGCCATTATTGCTAATGTATTGAACAATCAGACCATCAATGAATGATTCTGTAAGCAACACATACTATAACATCTTATGTACTCTGACAACAGGAACACAAAAAAGATTCTTGAATTCTCAATGGCACTGCTAAAAATGAAGCCATTGAAAGATGAATTCATAAAATCAAAGAGACAAAGGGTGCAGGTGCATAGTTCCTTGGATGTGGAGCAACAGTTAGATAGGATGGTGAAGAAGGTATTTAGTACACATGCCTTCATTGATCAGAACATAGAGTATAGGAGTTGGAGCATCACATTGCAGCTGGGCTGGACGTAGGCCACTTTTAGAATATGGTGTACAATTTTTGTCATCTTTCTATAGGAACGATGTTGTTAAACTTAAAAATGAGTGCATAAAACATTTACAAGGATGTAGCTGGGACTGGAGATTTTGAGTTGTAGGGAGAGGCTGAATAGGCTGGGGCTTTTTTCCTGGAGTGTCAAAGGATGAAGTATAATCTTAGAAAGGTTTATAAAATCATGAGGGACATGGATAGGGTGAATGAGTGGTAACATTTTCTGGTAAAGGATGGAGCATGTATGGAACTAGCAACCAGATGAAGTGGTGGGGTCAGGTACAATTAGAATATTTAAACACCATCTGAAGGAATATATAAATAGGAAGGGTTAAAAGGGATACAGACCAAATATTGGCAAATGGGACAAGGTCAGATTGGAATGTCTGGTTGGCGTGGGCGAGTTGGACCAAAGGGTCTGTTTCCGTGCTGTATGACTCCATGAGAAAACTTGAAGCTCAATGTGAACAAATTGCAGTTCCGATCTATCAATAGGAAGCCTATTTGGTACATTTGGGTGCATATCATTGTAAAATGTGTCTTCAGCTGAATCATACACAGATGACTGAGAAATGATGAGAGTGGAGTTGTTGAGCGTAATGATGTCTATCCATTTCTTTCAGAATTATACTTTGAGGGCAGTATATAAACTTTTCATTTAATGAAAGGTCTTTCTCTTTTATGAACATTCAAACAAGGAATAGCAGTAGGCCACTCAGTGTTTCAAGTCTGCTTTGAGAGTCAATAGATCATGGCTGATCTGGTTTTAATCTCAACTCTACACTCTTGAATACCCCCAAAATCTTTCATCCCCTTGGAAATCAAGAACCTATCCATCTTTATCTTAAAAATATTTAAACATTCTGCATCCATTACCTTTTGAGGAAGAGAATTCCAAAAGCTCAGGAACTTCTGAAAGAAAAAAGGGTTTCCTCACCTCTGTCGTAAAGGGTGGCTCCTTACTTTTAAACTATGACCTCTAGTTTTTGATTCTCCCACAAGAGGTAGCATCCTTTCCAAATCCACTTGGTCAAGTCCCCTCAAGGTCATTTATATTTAGATCATCTCTGAATCTTCTAAGCACAAGAGGATAAAGGCCTAAGTGGTCTAGGTTGCTCATAAAGAAATCCAGGCATTAATCTAATAAATCTCTGAATAACTCCCAATGCATTTACATGCTCTGTAAGTATGGGTGACCCAGTACAGTACACATTTCCTAAAATCATTTGCCCATTAAAAGTTTTGTCTTGCATTCAAAATATTTTATTACTCTAAACTATTTTAAATTAAAACAAAATGAGCTGCAGAAACTCAGTATCCTCAGAGAACAGAATTAACCTTTCAAGTCCACTATGGCTCTTCCTTGAATTTGAACTTGAAACATTACCTCAGTTTCTCTGTCACTGATGCTGCCAATCCTGCTGAGTTTCTCCAGCACTTTTCTGATCTCCAACATCTGCAAGGTAATTTGAATTGATTTTGAAACCACATTCAGAGAAAATCCGAAGAGCCCTAAGATCATGTTACCAGATCTCGGCCAAAATTAATATAAACATTACCTAAATATTTTGAATTAACTACTGGCTCAAAACATAATTTTTCCTCCAGTATTGACTGGAGATTTGCATTTATCTCAAGTTATTTGTGACAATTGTATTTTTCAGTTTTTTTATCCTTTTGGCTGTTAAAGTAGCATCTTGAAAGTTTAATAGTTGAACAAAGTTTAATATTTATGATTTTAACAAAACAAAACATTATAAAATATTATGAATAAGCGTATTATAAACTGTATTTTAAACCAATTTCCTCATGATTTAGAATTTACATACACTAATGCTTTGCAGAATAATTATTAAACTGTCATGACATTTGCTTGACAAAAATTACACCGACCCCAGAAGAAAGAGATTTATCCCCACAAGAGGGAGCTGTTTGCAAACCCTTGAACTATTGTTCAAAATCTAAGATCCTAATATTTTGTATTTACTAGAAGGTCCTCTTCCACAAAATCTTTTCACAATTCAGAAATTTCCAAGTTCATTGTTTGTGCTCATTCTTGTGTGTGTGTTTTTTTAAATTTCATTCACTAATGTGGGTGTCCTTAACAAGACCAGCATTTATTGTCAATGCCAAACTACCCTAGAGAAGGTGAAGGTGAGGCACTGGCTTCATAGCCTGCAATCAATGTGCTGAAGGTTATCTCTAAGGTAGGGATTCATGGATTTTGGCCTAGCAATGATGAAGCAGTTCATGATATTGTGAAAAATTAATGTGAATAATAACTCAAATAATAGCTAAAATCAGATTATAAGTGGCTTTTCAATCACAAACCTCACAAATCAGACTTACCATTCCCTTTTTCAAGTCTTAACTGATATTTCTAGTTGTTTTAACATTTAATAACTCAGATTTGAGTTATGAAAAAACTAGTGCAGTGTTGATGATGTTGTGCAGCTGTATTATTCTAGCCCTACCCTGACGACTCAAAATATTAACACGAGTGAAAGATAAAATAATAATCATCTATTTATTTATTTGTCATAGTCTTGCTAAAGCCATTTCAGAACTACTCAAGTGAATTAAAGTCAAAACATTTTAATGGTAAAATATGTGCACCTCTGTTCATAACCATAGAGGTGATTACTTGCAAAGCTGGTACATACATAGTTTTGCACACCTTCCTGTTGCCACAGATACTAATGTGCAGCATTCAACTCTTCAAAAGATGGCATGTACTTCTTGTTCCACCTCAGTATTCTTCCTGAAAAGATATTTGCTCTTAAACATTAAGATGAGAGTTTAAAATACAGAGGAGAAATTTTCCTCATCGGCCACTTATTCCATGGGTCAAAGGGTCAGAAGAAAGTGCTGAAGATCTAACAAAAAAGACACCTCTGTTTTGCTGCATTTTGAACAAGGATCACTGGACCTGAAACATTAATTCTGATTTCTTTCCCCAGATGCTGCCAGATCTCCGAGTTTCTCCATCCATACTCCTATTAAGCATTTTTACTTAAACAAGGTCAGTGAAGCAACAATAGCACTTGGATATCATCTTATAGGTTAACTTGCTGAGCATCTAAGGACATTCTGAAAAAAATAAAGCATTAAGGATTCTCCCAAATCTTCAGGGAGCTCAAACATTAAATGTCATCTTTTACTTACAATCCCCCTCAGTAATTCTCAAACAAGCTCTTTTCAAAGAACAGTCCGGTAACCTCAACCATAGTAATCACTTCTTTGGTCTCAGAGGCCTTAGTTTTTGCTTGACACCTAAGCACAAGTTACAACAGGGGTCAACTTGTACTGCTGGTGGAAGTAAGCCACGTTACTAATTTCCCTCACCAAATTTGGCCTTTCTGATGGGCAAGCGCAAAATGTTTTCAATCAAGAATGTCTCATACGTTTCTAGCCTTCTACTTGCTTTCACATTTACCTCCTCCATTGCAATTTTGAAAGATCTTATTACCACCATGCATATCCTTGCAATGTTCATACAGTGGTCATCAACAGCTGCAAGACTATTTACTAACCAGTAATCTGCTCTCCATCACTGAGTTAATAACATCTCTACAGGCTATGTGGCTCGTCAGCTACTTGAGAAGTGTCAAAGGATTATTATTGCAGGTACGTTTTCATTATTTGCTTTTCTCTTCGCCACCATTGCAATTTAAATCTTGGGATTAATTTAATTTAGTGGGAGAAGGCAGAGGAAAAGCACATGGGCCATGCAAGTCATGACCAGGCATGCTGCCTGCCACCAAGGAATCGATGCAAATTCCTCAACTGCTTCGATGATACAGATTACATAAAACTTTGTATGCCTATTTTTAAAATAGAAATATCAGTAGTTTGCAATTTGTGCACAATATTCTTAATGCTTACAATCTGAATTATATTTTTTGATAAAATGCACAAAAAAAGTTTAGAAAAGCATTTTTGTCTCCAAGTTCCAAAAATGTCTGAAGTGGTTAAAGCGGGTTTTTTCTGTTTCTAAACTGAGACTGAAGTAGGAGAAGCTATCAAGCTCAACTCCTGAAGTGCTGCATGGTGGCTTGGTGGTTAGCACTACTGCCTCACAGCATGAGGGATCCGGGTTGGAGTGGATTTTTCACATTCTCCCCTTGCCTTCTGGATATGCCAGTTTCCTTCCACATTAGGCGGATTGACCACACTAAATTACCCATAGTGTCCAGTGATATGCAGACTAGGTGGGTTAGCTATGGGAAATGCAGAGTTACAGGGATAGAATAGGGAATTGGGTCTGTCTGGAATGGTCATTGGATGATCAGTATGGCCTATCTCCACACTGTAGGGATTCTATGATTTCATATAGTTACATAATAAAGCAAAGAATTGTGGATGCTGGAGATCTGATGAAGAACCACTGTACTCAAAAATTAAGTTTGCTTTCTTCCCACAGATGCTGCCAGACCTGCTGAGTTGCTCCTGCAATCTCTGTCTTTGTTCCATATAGTTAGTTATATGTATGTCTCAGTCAGCTTCCCAATTTTAAATTAATAGTCCTGCGAGAGCCATTCGAATATTCAAAACTGAAATATTAGAAGTTAATGAGTAATAATTGTTTCATATATGAATAGAACAGGACATGTTAATGAGTTAAACTATCATTGAAATAGATTCACTGGATGTTGTCAAAATATTTTTCAGAATTCACCGCGCATTGTAGTTTCTACTAATATCCTCATTAACTCTGAACACTGAATGTACTTCACAGGTTTTAGTCTGCAACATTTTATTCCTTGAACAGCTATAGGGAAATTGCTGCAAACTTTTAAGCAGTTATATTTAACATCCAAATTGTATCTCAGCTTACTTTGTAACTTCTGTATACAGTAATGTTAAATTATAGCTTTCATTTTACCTTGCTTTTTGTTCTTTATCTAATTCAACAGAAGTTATTTCTATGCTGTAAAGTGTCTGTGAACTCCCACCTTTATCTAGTTCTTCAGCTCTCTTCCCTCGTGCTTTTCCCAAGACATTTTGTCTATGCGACTTGCTGCTCCTTCAACTGTGTTAGGCTGATCTCCCACTTGAACTTTTCTGGTTTCCACATATCTGATATAATTAACACTTCTGCTCTTTTGGGTATTTGTCCTCTTATCCTTCAGATTGTTTGTCATCAATTTATCCTCACACTTGACCCTTGTATATTTATAAAATACTCCGCATCTCCAACCCTCATTTTCTATTGGAAATTTCTTGAACATGCTGTTGCCTCCCAAAATCTACCATCTGTCCTGCAACTTCATTTTTAAACCTCTGCAGTTAGGTTTCAGTTCCAACTAAAGTGCTATCATATAGAAATTACATCTGTGTGAGTGGTAATGAAAAGTGTTGACCCCTATTCAGCCTTTGCCATAATTATCCACTTCATCCTCCTGCAATGTTTCTACTTCCTCGTCTAGTTGGATGGAACTGCCCTGATCTCCTTCCATTTTTATGTATCTAATTGTTGCCAGCATATTACCTGCAATTGTTTCTCTTCTTGCATCTGCATCCTTGTCTCTGGTATCCCCAAGGATCTATCCTTTCACTTCTTCTATTTCCTAACTATATCCTGTCACTCAGTAACATCATTAATGAAAGCCGCAATGCTGGTTCAATACATACCCCTAATGATAACTACCACTTCCTCCCAACCTCTGCCACTGCCCATTATGCTGCCTCTGAGTTAAGAACACAAGGAACAGTAACAATTTGGCCCTTTGAGTCTGCTCTGCCATTTAAGATTAACTCAAAGCCACCTTCCTCTAATATCCCCATGTTCCTTAGTTTCATACATAACTAGAAAGCTATCAATCTTAGACTTTTACTAGAGGTAAGAATACCAAAACTCTGTAACCTTTTACAAGAAGCCATTTCTCCTCATCTCATTCTGAGGTTGTGACTGCTGGGACAGAATCAAATGGGGAGCTGAGCAGTGCTGGCTGTGGCAATGCTTTGAGGCAGAATCAGGTGAGTGGTCTAAAGGCTTATCTTGATATCAGAAGCAAATTGATGCACCTTTTACACATTTGATAAGTGGCAGGGTTAGTTTCTTGCTGGGTAGCAGTCATTTGTCAGTTAACTGAGATTAGAACTAATTAAATACCTTATGAATACTGCAACTCACCTTATTAATATTCAGCTTCCAATCTTACTGAACAAGCTACATATCAAGCATCCTCAATATGAAAGTTAGCTGCGAGAAGCCTCCATGTTGCTCAGTGCCAAACAATAGCTCACACTCTTTGGGCACCACTCAGACACAACTGTCATCCAAGGGCATTAGCATCTGCCATACCACCACAACCAATCATGGCACCTTTCAGTTCCACTTGCAGTGACATTGCAGTGCACACCGGTAACCTAGCATTGAAAGGCTGTTACAAGGACACATTGTGAACACAGACAGATATCCAGCTCATCAATTCAGTCAGGCTGCAATTCAGGGCTGCTCATTTGCTTTCTTAACATTCACTCACTTAGCATCTACCTGCATGCTTGCGGCATCCTTGGCTTGTCATACTGTATGACATCCGTTAATACATTGGTGCATCAATGAAAGCCAAAGGCTATCAGCATCGCCACACAGATTGCTCGTCAAGTTTCTCGGTATTCTAGGGAGGGTGGGTTAGCTTGCTGTATGGCACATTGATATTTATTCAACCAAATAGCCATGTTGGAAACTGGGTATGGGTTTTCAGTCCACTGGGGGAGGGAGGTGTTGCTGTCAATCAGGGGTTCCTGTTACTGTCAGTCAGCAGAGTTCACACAAAAACCAAAGGACGTGGCCATGGTTAGTAGTCTGTGTGGTCAGTTAGAGGGTCTGTCCAGTCACAGTCCAGGGAGTGAGCAATGGTCAGACTTGTAGGACTAGCACTGGCAATCAGGGGAATTGTATATTGTCAGTTGGAGAACTGCAAAGATAGCATCTGGGATTTGGTCAGTCATGTCTAGTGTCATTCATCCAAATTGATCCATCTGTCAATCTCTGGGGAAGGT
This sequence comes from Hemiscyllium ocellatum, assembly GCF_020745735.1. Classification (NCBI taxonomy): domain Eukaryota; kingdom Metazoa; phylum Chordata; class Chondrichthyes; order Orectolobiformes; family Hemiscylliidae; genus Hemiscyllium; species Hemiscyllium ocellatum. The sequence continues at coordinate 53,415,169 of NC_083402.1, forward strand.
GCAAGTGGGGCTTGTGGGGGCAATGGAGGGAACCATTGCCTAAAGTGGTGCAGGAATCCAGCTTGGGGTTTACAAAAGTGAAAGCATTTGTGATGGTCTGACAAAGATGATGGGAGTGTTAGATGGAAACATGCTTTCTGGATACGTCAAAAGGCAGGCATGGAGGTGGGTATCCAGGTTACCAGGCAGAATGGAAAAGTGATAGTGAGCTGAACTCCCAGCCATTACATGCTGCTGTCTGAAAGCAAAATACAACTGAAAGTCAGAGTCATAGAGATATCCCAACCCAATCTAGTCCCACTTGTCAGCACCCGGCCCACATCCCTCCAAACCCTTCCTATTCATATCCCCATCCAAATGCCTCTTAAACGTTGCAATTGTACCAGCCTCCACCACAACCTCTGGCAGCTCATTCCATACATGTACCACCCTCTGCATGAAAAAGTTGCCCCTTCGGTCTCTTTTATATCTTTCCCCTTTCACCCTAAATCTATGCCCTCCAGTTCTAGACTCCCCGATCCCAGGGAAAAGACTTTGTCTATTTATCCTATCTGTGCCCCTCATAAATTTTGTAAATCTCTATAAAGGTCACCCTCAGACTCTGACGCTCCAGGGAAGACAGCCCCAGCCTGTTCAGCCTCTCCCTATAACTCAATTCCTCCAACCCTGGCAACATCCTTGTAAATCTCTTCTGAACCCTTTCAAGTTTCACAACATCTTTCCGATAGGAAGGGGACCAGAATTGCACGCAATACCCCAACAGTGGCCTAACCAATGTCCTGTATAGGTGCAACATGATCTCCCAACTCCTGTACTCAATACTCTGACCAATAAAGGAAAGCATACCAAACGCCTTCTTCACTATCCTATCTACCTACGACTCCACTTTCAAGGAGCTATGAACCTGCACTCCAAGGCCTTGGGTGGGTAGAGTCAGTGTCACATTGATGGATGGAAGTGCAGGATCCATGTCTGCTGGATGCTGGGCCATTGAAGGGGCAAATATCTGAAGCATGTGTTTGTAAACTCCAACTGCATTTCATTTCCAATAATTTCCTCATCCATTTGCTATGCATGCAGGGTAAATCCTCCGAGGTAAGAAGTGCTGGTTAGGACAGATAGCACCATGCCAATGGTACCTGTTAATCAAGCATTGTCATCTCAAGGTGGGAAAAAAATTCAGAAATTGGAAGTGAAGAGGGATTTAGGAGTCCTAGTCCAGGATTCTCTGAAAGGTAACTTGCGGATTGAGTTGGTAATTAGGAAGGCAAATACACTGTTGGCACTTATTTCGAGAGGATTAGAATATAAAAACAGGGATGTGCTTCTGTGACTTTCTAAGGCTCTGGTCAGACCACATTTAGAGTATTGTGTGCAAATTTGATCCCCATACTTCAGGAAGGATATACTGGCCCTGGACCAGGTCCAGAGGAGGTTCACGAGAATAATCCCAGGAATGAAAGGCTTAACATATGAGGAATGTTTGAGGGCTCTGGGACCATACTTGAATGAGTTTAGAAGGGTGAGGGGGGATCTAGTTGAAACTTACAGAATACTGAATGGACTGGTCAGAGTGGACACTGGGAAAATGTTTCCATTAGCAGGAGAGAGTAGGATCCGAGGGAGCAGCCTTAGAGTAAAGGGAAGACCTTTGGAATGGAGATGAGGAGAAACTTCTTCAGCCAGAGGTTGGTGAATCTTTGGAATTTATTACCACAGAAGGCTGTGGAGGCTATCTCATTGAGAATATTTAAGACAGAGATAGACAGGTCCTTAAGGGAATCAAAGGTTATGGGGAGACGGTTGGAGCACAGGATTGAGAAACGTATCAGTCATGATTGAATGACAGAGCAGACTTTATGGGCCGAATGGCTTAATTTCTGCTCCTACATCTTATGGTCTAAAATGGTGTCTCTGGTTATTACTCCCTCTGTTAAGGAGAAAGGTTACTCCCTCTCCTCCCTGTCTGTGCCCTCAAAACATTGTGCAGCTCATCTTTCTTCAGCATTCTTTGTGATAAAGAAAACATCTAGTCTGTTTTCAGAGCTGAATCAGTCCACACCAGGTAATATGTTGGTGAATCTCATTTTCCCTGATCCAGTCACATTTTTCCTATCGTGTGGTAACCAGTTCTGCACCCAGTACTCCAGCTTTTGCATAACTAAATTATATACAGCTCCATCACAACCTATTTGCTCTTATATTCAATGGCTTGTCAAATAAAGGCAACTAGCCCATATGCCTCCTAAACCACCTGATCCAGCTATCTTGCTGCCTTTAAAAATCTATGGACATGAACATCAAAGTTTCTCTGATCATCTGTATCAAATGAGATCCTAACATTCACTGAATTCCCTTACCTTGTTAGTCATCCCAAAATGTTTCACCTCATTTTCCAGGATTAAATCCCATTTTCTTTCGTTCAGCCAATTTGGCCAGTCCATCTATATAATCCTGTAATCTAAGGTTTTCCTCCTTGCTATTTAGCACACTAATGTTTGTGCCATCTGTGAAATAACTGATCATAACTACTTCCTACATTCATGTCTAGATCATTAATATGCACAACAAGTAGTGTGGGATCCTGCACCAAACTTTTTGGTATACCATTGGACACAGGCTTCCATTCAACTATTGACCATCATCCTCGATTCTTATCATTAAGGACATTTTAGGTCTAATCTGCCAAGCTGCCCTGGATCCCCTGGGTTCTTGGCCTTTTAACCAGACTGCCATGCGACACCTTGCAAAGAATGCTCATGAACCATGTGAAAAAATAAGCGAGAGTATAACTATTGCATAATGTATGTTGAGGTAAAAGTATGAGAAGCAGTTAGAGTATTGAGAAGCTGCAAGCAGTGATAATGAGATTAAAAGCTGCAGACTGTGACATTGGAAATAAATGAGGTAAAGAGAAGTATACCACAGTTAATTTGGTAAAGTGTTAAAAATTAAGGGAAGGAAATATTCATTCACTGTCGCTGGATCAAAATCCTGGAACTCCCTTCTTAAGAGCACTGTGGGCATCTCTATAACCCATGGACTGCAACTGCTCAAGAAAGGAAGCTCATCATCAACTTCACCAGGCATCTCAGCAAGGGCAAGAAATGTTGGCCTAGCCAGGGATGCCTATATTCCCATGAATGATTTTTTTTAAAAAAGCATCCTCAAATTGGCAGACAGTGACAAGTGGAGTGCCACAAGGATCATGACTTAAGCAAAGACTTGCATAGCGTCACATATTTGTATTTGCTAATGATTCAAAGCTATTCAGTTATGCAAGTTTGAGATGGACTCACGGACTGCAGTCGATCATCTGCAGATCAATTGTGTGGGCAATGAGATACTAGTAGGAGTACAATTTGGGAAGTGTGAAGCTATTGACTTCAGTTGCAAGAATAAAAAAAAGCACAATGATTTTTTAAAAAGTGATGAAGTTTGTACAGGTTGATATGCAGAGATACTTAGGTCTGCTTGGAAAAGGAATTCAGAAACTACAAGAAGAAATTAAGAAGATTGACCTTTATTGCAAGGGAATTGGAGTATAGGAATAAAAAGTCTTGCTACCATTGTATAGGATTTTGCTGGGACCACATCAGGAGTATGGTGTGCAGGTTTCGTCTCCAAAGGAAGGATACTCTTACCTTAGAGGAAAATTCACTGAATTAGTTACTGTAATAGAAATAAGGATCTAATATATTGTGCCTATATACGCTGGCATTGAGAAGAATGGAAGCTAATGGAGTTAAAATATGCAAGACTCTGAAGGGGCTTGACAAGATAAGCACTTAGAAGTTATTTCTTCTGGATGTGATATCTATCACATGGGAACATAACTAAGTAACCACTTATCCTGAGACTAAGACTGAGGTGGACAGCAATGTTCCTTCTGATCTGTACATCCACACAGCTACCTGGAGATTCCACAGGTGCCGATCGGTGCTGACACAATGACCTTTGATTCCAGAAGTCACTGTCACTCAGGGACCTTAGAGATCTGCACAATGGCAGGAACTAGTTCAGGGAACAAGATGCCCTCATTTCAAGGAGTATGAATCATTGCAATTGCCTGCTCTCAGAGGCTGTGATTTCTCTATTACTGACTATATTTAAGGTTAAATTGAACAGATTGTTGTCTCTCGAGTAATCAGGCAAGATGGAAAGCAGATAAGAAAGTGCAGTTGAAATTCAAGATCAGTTCTGATCATATGGAATGGTAGAGTAGCTTGACTCATGGAGTCATAGAGATGTACAGCATGGGAACAGACCCTTCAGTCCAACCTGCCCATGCCGACCAGATATCCCAATCCAATCTAGCCCCACCTGCCAGCACTTGACCCATATCCCTCCAAACCCTTCCTATTCATACACCCATCCAAATGCCTTTTAAATGTTGCAATTTACCAGCCTCCACCACTTCCTCTGGCAGCTCATTCCATACATGTACCACCCTCTGAAAAGTTGCCCCTTAGGTCTCTTATGTGTTTCCTGTCTCACCCTAAATCTATGCCCTCTAGTTCTGGACTCCCCGACCCCAGGGAAAAGACTTTGTCTATTTATCCTATCCATGCCCCTCATAATTTTGTAAACCTCTATAACGTCACCCCTCAGCTCCGACACTCCAGGGAAAACAGCCCAAGCCTGTTCAGCCTCTCCCTATAGCTCAAATCCTCCAACCCTGGCAACATCCTTGTAAATCCAACTCCTGTACTCAATACTCTGACCAATAAAAGAAAGTATAACACTTGCTGCATGGTCAATGTGTGCTCTCATCTCCTGTGTTTGTGTAGTCTCAATCATCGAAAGCTTTAAGGTGCCACATGAAAATTATCTTTTAAGACTCTTTTTTTACTTTCATTTGTTTGCAGTTGAGATCAAAGCAATTTGCCTGCGAACACAGTATATCTCCCCATTTAAGAGGAGCAGGTTGCCTTTAATAAGCATTCTTGGTACAATGAGTTAATGCAGCACAGCCTGAGAATCACATCTATGAATATCTGGCTTAGCGTTGCAACTGGCAGTGCAGTCACCAAATAGGCCATCAAGGAAGAAGATTTTAATAAGATTAGATTAGATTCCCCACACTGTGGAAACAGTTCCTTCAGCCCAACCAGTCCACACCGACCCTCCGAAGAGTAACCCACCCGACCCATTTCCCTCTAATGCACCTAAAAACAGGCCCTTCGGCCCAACAAATCTGAAGAGTATCCCATCCGGACTCGTTCTCCATCATTTACCCTTGACACATGCGCCTGACCTATATATCCCTGAACACTATGGGCAATTTAGCACAGCCAATTCACTTAATCTGCACATCTTTGAATTGTGAGGGGAAGCAAGAAGCAAACCCAGGGAGAATGTGCAAACTCCACACAGACAGAGTCACCCGAGGCCAGCCTTGAACTTGGGATCCCGATGCTGTAAGGCAGCAGTGCTAAGCCACCATGCCAACTGATACATAGAGAAATTTATTCTCTCAGAAGGTAATGGATTTGTAGAATTCTTATGATAGAGGGCTGTAGAAATTGGGTTATTAGTATATTCAAAACGGAGACAGACAAATTTTTAATCAGTAAAGGAATCAAGTGTTGTGAGGAAAAGAGAGGAAAATGGAGTTAAAGATTATCAAATCAGCTAGGACCTCATTGAATGGTGGAGCAGGCTCCATGGGTTGAATGGCTTACTTGTGCACTCACATCTTATGATCTTATGGTCTTATAAAAGGTCTGATGTTTTATTGCCCTATAACGGCTTCCATTTCTCCATTAGGTGAATTACCAATTAGTTGTGCTAGTAGCTTTTGAATATCATGCAATTTGTTTGTTCACTTGCTGTACTGTGTTGATTTCAAGCCCAAAAATGGATGACTGCCATTTACATGGGAAATGGAGATCTCTATTGCCAGGCTTTAACATTTATTAAATTAAAGCAAACTACTGCAGATGCTGGAGATCTGGAAAAGCAATATGAAGTCCTGGAGCAATTCAACAGGTCTGGTAACTCCTGTGGAGACATATCTCTTCGGAAGAAGCAAGGGTATATTTGATTTGAAACATTGACCCAATTTCTTTTTCTACATTGGCTGCCTATCCTGAACTTCTCCAGCATTCTGTTTTTATTTCCAACTTTTCTCACATAGGTATAATTATTTGTATATATTAAAGTATCAAAATGCTTAGTTGTAGAATATGAATATCTTCTAATGACATTTTTTTCACTTGTAATTTTTCTTGCCCTTAATTCCAAGCCTTCAATAGTCAAGAATTGTCTTCAGGCTTAGGCGGAATTGATGGCATTATTAATTGTAATGCCTTATGAACACTTTTCTAAAATTAGACCTCAAATTTTTATTAACATTAGAAATATCGTCAGACAAGTTTTATGGAAACTTGCTCTTAGCAAGTTTATGTTGGCATTTCAAGAAATCAAAACAAATGACATTAAAGTACCACACTGTTAAAATGAAAATCTTTAATTATTGCAAGCGAGTTTTACTCAGGCTATGTGTATTGTTATCATTTGAATACTTAAACCTACGTGAACCCATGCCCTAAGTAACTCTGCCTTGAAATTACAAAACATTTTCCAACTATTTTTTACAAACAATTTGAATAACGTTTATGGTCATAAAGGGCATTTGTACGTCAATCAAATGTTCTTGAAAAGGCTGTGCTCCTTTGATAGCTGTCTTTGATTTCATGAACTTAAAAAACCTGACAATACTAATGAAGACTGAAGTATGTGAACTTCTTAACCATCTATTTTCACTGACTTTGAACTTATGGTCTTGATGACACTTACAAGGTTGAGTGATGTTTTAAAAAGAAAATCCCATTACTTAGCTGACTTGTCTCAAAAGAAATATCTCTGATAACATGCAGTTGAACTCATCCCTTTATAAAACAGATCTCCAAGGCTCTTCGTCATTTGCACTATATATTTGTTTTGTTTTATTCATTCATAGGACGTGGGTTTCACTGGCTATGCTAACAGTTTATGCTCATTGCTAGTTGCCCTTGAGAGGTTTATTTGAGTGGAAGGATAAAGAAATAATATTAACCCCTGATATCACAGAGCATTCTGATAACTGGAGCTTCATCAGCTTGGTTATTTATTTCACAGGTTTGATTTAGAAGAAAACCTAATAATTGCATTGAAATACAAGTAGGCTATGAAATGATAACAGCTTAAGTTGTTACAAGGGAGTGTGTCATCAGAGCCCAGTATTAAAGGTGGAAATTGTGGAGGTATTGAGCACAGTCTTCTCATTGTCCTTAAATATGTAGTTGCAACCAGAGGACCAGAAAGTTGCACAAGTTACTTCCTGGTTGAAAAATAAGGATGTAAAGATAAATTCAGCAAGTCCTAGGAAATCAGATTAACATTGGTGATGGGAAACATTTCAAAAATGATGAGAAGGAACAAAATAAATAGTCACTTGGACAAGTGTAGATTAATTATGGAAATCTAGCTTTGTTGAAGTCAAGTCGTCTTTAATTAATTTGACTGATTTTCTCCATTTATAATAGAGAGGATTGATTATAGAGATGTGATTAATTTAATGGATATGGTTCTCCAAAAGACATTTGGTAAGACAAAGTACTTGCATCCATCCTTAGCCAGAAATGCTAAGCAGATGATCCATTTAGATCAAAAAAGTGAACCACTTTGAGAGCCTGACTAATAATCTTAATCTGGAATTTGTGTAATTCTTGATAGCATTTGGATTGGTCACTAAATACCATTCAGTTGCAGGGTCACATCTAATGTTGGACATTGTGTTCTCAATGTTGCAAGTACAGACCTTTTATGATCCATTTGTTATTAAAGATGGATGGCTTACATACTTGGGACCACTTACCAAATTATTCATTCATGTGTAGGTCGCTCTGTTTTCAACTTGGCTGAAACATTCAGTTAAGTAAAAAATGAGGTCTGCAGATGCTGGAGATCACAGCTGCAAATGTGTTGCTGGTCAAAGCACAGCAGGTTAGTCCACCGAGGACATGCAGGTCCTTGGACTCCTCCACCGGCAGAACACAACTACACGACGGCTGGAGGAGGAGCGCCTCATCTTCCGCCTGGGAACCCTCCAACCACAAGGTATGAATTCAGATTTCTCCAGCTTCCTCATTTCCCCTCCCCCCACCTTGTCTCAGTCGGTTCCCTCAACTCAGCACCGCCCTCCTAACCTGCAATCCTCTTCCTGACCTCTCCGCCCCCACCCCACTCCGGCCTATCACCCTCACCTTGACCTCCTTCCACCTATCCCACCTCCATCGCCCCTCCCCCTAGTCCCTCCTCCCTACCTTTTATCTCAGCCTGCTTGGCTCTCTCTCTTATTCCTGATGAAGGGCTTATGCTCGAAACGTCGAATTCCCTATTCCTGAGATGCTGCCTAACCTGCTGTGCTTTGACCAGCAACACATTTGCAGCTGAAACATTCAGTTAATCCAATTCTTGTGTTACTGCATAGCATCAACATAAGTAGCCATGTTAATTTGCTGTTCAAGTTTTTGATTCACTTTACCCTTCCATAGAACTTTGAAGGAGACTGATTTTGTCATGTATTTATAAGGAAACGGCTAAGGATTTTTGTTTAAGTCAGAATATCAATGAAAAGGCTAGGTCAAAAACTGACTTCAAGCTTAAGCTTCTGTTGAACTCAACAATTTAACTCAACATATCACGATATGTGTAGAGAGAGGAGGAGAACCTTTTCAAGGTAGGCATCCTTGGAAGAGGATTCGCAGTGAGGTTAAAATCAACTAGGCGAATGCGAGGACTGCAGATGCTGAAGATTAGTCGAGAGTGTGGTGCTGGAAAAACACAGCAGGTCGGCTAGCATCTGAGAAGCAGGAGAATCCATGTTTCAGGCAGGAGCCCTTCACTGGGGGGAGGGCTTGCTGATGAAGGGCTTTTGCCAGAAATGTGAATTTTCCTGTTCCTCAGATGCTGCCTGACTGCTGAGCTTTTCCAGCAACACACTCTCAGCTCTAATCTTCAGTATCTGCAGTCCTCACTTTTGCCATATTACTACATATGGTAATCTGAGATGTATTTTTACACTGTTAAGAGATTTTTTATCTACTTGTGCTTCTGTCTTTACTCTAACTTAACTCTTTCCACACTGTGCTATTCATGTCCCACAAAAAGCAGCTCTGTAATATCTTCACAACAATGCACTAGGGTCCTAAAGCCCTTACCCAACAGACTGAGTACTTGGCTGAACTGAAAGTGGCACCTTTAGGCCTAATCATGGATTTCATGATTGACTGCAAACAATGCCAGATGGATACCCAGTCTTGAGTGGATAGATCTGTACAAAATTTATCCCATTTAGTTAAGGTGGCAGCAATGTGATTAAGGTAGCCATTATTCAACAGGGCAACTTTGATGCACCCTATTTTAGCATTAGGATTGCATACTGAGCAAGTGCTGTTATTTTTAAACTCAAGAGTCCAGGGAACTTCAAACAGCAAAACTTCAAAGGGAGGCATGCCATTCAAAAACTGAACTGTGATCTCCTGTGAGTTGACATGAGTTGAAAATGGTGCAGCTCTTGGCAAAATGCATGTTTGGTGTTTTAGCCCTCCAAGAATACACAAGAAAGGAGGTTAAAAGCTAACCACAACTCACGGTCTCTGTGTGTGAATGTACTAGCATGTGGTTCATGTTCTACTGTGCTAAAGTATCCTGTGAAAAGGGACAGTTGAGAACCTCCACTTGACAGCCCTGTGGGTGCAGTAAAAAGAAATAAGGTTTCTGTCTGAATGCAAATCATTAGCAAATCCATGAATGAAGAAACTGAAGAAACTCCTTTCAGATCGTCTCAGAACCAAGAATTTCCAAACAACAACTTAACTACCAAAGTCAGTGCTACTGAGATCACCTTAACAGGCACAACATTTCAAAATCTATTCATCAGTGACAAGCCGAAGACTGACTTTTTTAAAAAACTTTTACTGTTTGGTCTTTACCTCTCATTTCTAAAACGTTTGTATGTGTGTCGTCATTTATTACCTCGCTTCACAATTTAGTAGGTAATAAAATCACTCTGTCTTTATTCAAGAAATCCTTGTTAAAATGGGTCCTTTTAAAACATTTGGGCTGGGAAAGTTATCCATGAGCAAAAGAATACTTTATAAATTAACCTTGTTGCCACCAAATGAAGAAGAGGTTGAGTAAGAAAGGGAGACTGTTCATTTCATCTCACCCAGGAGCATAATCATTTGGAAACTCTCATCTGGAATCATGATGTATTGGAGACCCTTGTCCAAGGACTGGTTTTATCATTAGAAACCCCTATATAATAATCAAAACTATTATACCAAAAATGACAAATACATACAAGATCAAAAAAATTCCATGATAATTGCAGCAAGATTTTCAAAGGCATACTCATCAATACTAGAAATTTCAATGCCTGCATTGGTACAGACTATTATATATAGATGAGAGTCCTGAATCACCACACCATTGGTAGCACAAATTCCAATTGTTAGCTTCTGCACACAAAATGCAATGACTTTCACCTCACTATCCCAATCTTCCAACAAATATTGGAACCTATTAAACTATGTTATTTTATGACACAGATACGTTAAGGATGTATACACTATCTACTGCCAAGGAGGTGATGCATGTAGTCAGACCATCAGCTTGTCAGTTGGTTAAGCCCTGGAATGCAAATATTAACATAGTTGGTGAAACTATCCTACAAAACTTTGCTAAGCAACGAGAATGGGAACAAACATTATTCACAGGGTTTGCTTGAATCTTAGAAGAAAACATGGATATTGATGATTCTTGGGGGATTTTGAGGAATGTTCATGTCATTCCATCTGACACCCTTAGATTAACCGATTGGATGGGCATGAATGACCTAGCAATAACCAAATTATTACATGATATACAAAACACTCACAGATCCCACATAATCATGAGCACAAAAAGCCTGATACCATCAAACAAAACATGATACAGGGCCAACTAAGAGAGATGAAGCTGAAAATGTGTTGCTGAAAAAAGCGCAGCAGGTCAGGCAGCATCCAAGGAGCAGGAGAATCGACATTTCAGGCATGAGCCCTTCTTCAAGAAGGACTTATGCCTGAAACATCAATTCTCCTGCTCCTTGGATGCTGCCTGACTTGCTGCGCTTTTCCAGCAACACATTTTCAGTTCTGATCTCCAGTATCTGCAGTCCTCACTTTCTCCTAAGAGAGATGAAGGAACAGGCAAGCTCACAAGGCTTCAGAACTCAGAAAATTGCTGATGAACATGAACTGAAGGATCTCCATGAAGATCTCAGATCTGTCTATTATCCCAAAGCAATAGTCCAATAACTTTTCTCATACCAGAAAACAATCAGCCCCTAATAAACAGGTATGAGATTTTCTTTCATTCCAACAAATCTCTTGAACCAAGATAATGCCATTGAATCACCACCACAGCGTTGTGTGTGAGGTGGACTTGCCCTTGATCCATCTCAAACACAGTTTGAATACATTTTCATTCTCCATCACTAATACCTCAAAACAATACCTCAATTCTGGTCTCCTTCCTATTGGAAAGATGTTGTTAAACTTGAAAGGGTTCAGAAAAGATTTACAAGGATGTTGCCAGGGTTGGAGGGTCTGAGCTACAGGGAGAGGCTGAACAGGCTGGGGCTGTTTTCCCTGGAGCGTCGAAGGCTGTGGCTATAGAGGTTTACAAAATTATGAGGGGCATGGTTAGGATAAATTGACAAAGTCTTTTCCCTGGGATCAGGGAGTCAAGAACTAGAGGGCATAGGTTTAGGGTGAGAAGGGAAATATATAAAAGAGACCCAAGAGGCAACTTTTTCACGTAGAGGGTGGTACATGAATGGAATGAGCTGCCAGAGGATGTGGTGAAGGCTGATACAATTGCAACATTTAAGAGGCATTTGGATGGGTATATGAATAGGAAGGGTTTGGAGGGATATGGGCCAGGTGCTGGTAGGTGGGACTAGATTGGGTTGGGATATCTGGTCAACATGGACGGGTTGGACCAAAGGGTCTGTTTCCATGCTGTACATCTCTATGACTAATCCTGTTATGATCTATCAGCATCACATCATTTGGTCTCAGGTTTGTGCTCATACCTGGAGGTAAGGACATAATAACATGATAACCTAACACTTGTTCTGTGAACTTTGCTTTTGGTGTGTAAGTTCCTCATTCAGTGTAATTTTGGAATATGTACAATTGTATACATCCCCATTTGTTTATTTAAAGTACAATTCAAAAGAACATGCATGTTCCATACAATCATTGTTATAGACTTGCTGAATGATTATCCAATTATTCCTAATTGATGTCAAATTACAGCCTGTTAATGCCAATCAATTCCTAGATGGAATTGTTTAAACTCACTATTCTTAGCTCTCAAACAGCTGCCTGGGTGAACAAAATGTCAACCAATTTATAGGAGTTGGTATCAAAGCCAGCTCATCGTTAAAATGTTTAAGGAAATGAAGCATAAATGATTCTGATAAATTCAAATTGAACTTCATCTTCTGATTTTTCAGATACCAATTTAAATTATATCAAAATGATTTCATTCATTCTATCTTCTAACACAGTGTTTTATTAAATTACAGCATTTCTACTATCATTGAAACAACAATTCCTTTCTGTTCAGAATTAGGTACGGTATTGTTGTAGGTAAAGGCTAATCCCCAACAATTGGTTTTTATCTTGCACTTTCACAGAGCCTACGACAAACCTAGGATGTTCCTAAGTTAGCAAGTTTTGAGAATATTTGTAGCTCAGGTTAAGGTTCTGGATGTAGTTTTGCTCACTGAGCTGGGAGGTTCATTTTTTCAGACAATTTGTCACCATACTAGGTAACATCTTCAATGAGCCTCCAGATGAAACACATCTGGTGTTTCCTGCTTTCTATTTATACATTTGGGATTGCTTGGGTTGGTGATGTCATTTCATGTGGTGACATCATTTCACATGGTGATATCATTTCCTGTTCTTTCTCTCAGGGATCCAAGTCAATGTGTTAGTTGATGGAGGTTCAGTTGGGATGCCATGCTTCTCAGAATTCTTGTGTATGTCTCTGGCCTAGGATGAATGCATTGTCCTAGTTGAAGTGGTGTCCTTCCTTATCTGTATGTACAGATACTAGTGAGAGAGAGTCATATTCTAACGTTGCTAGTTGATGTTCATGTATCCTCATATCTTTAAACACTTACATTTGAAAGATCTTACAATGTATTGTTATTGCCAGATCTAATTTTTCCAATGCTTTCCTTTATTTGGACAAAATTTAAGATGTTGTTAATATGATCAATGCTTTATGTCTACATTTGTGATATTTTTATGAAGCAGTAAGATGAGCAGGGCTTCTTTGGATGAGATTTTCAAAGCCTCTTTGCTTAACATGTCAGTTTCAGAAGCACTTCAAATAATTGTGAGACTTGCCAAAATCTTCATTGGTCCTATATTTAATGGAGACTAGTTGAGTTGGGGTGAAGGATGTATGTGGCCGTGAAAAAGAGATAGGATTTTTTGGAAGATGTATGGGGTATGAAAAGGCTATAGAGCAATTGACAAGATATAAAAGGGATGGTTGATATGGAAGGGCATTGTGAGGGCATGGAAGATATTCTGGGTCATGATGAGGCTATCAGAATTTGTGGGGTTCAAGGGTGAGGTCAATGGGTGTAATGATACTGTGGGACAATGACAAATTGTCATTGACAGAGTCAGCTGGCATTGGGAATACTAACACCTAAAGAATGAAGACCAAAACCTCAAAGGAAACCTAGAAAAGTGATATCAAAAAATTCCTAACTCTAAATGGAAAATCAGACCCATTTTCACTGTTTCTCTTTTCATTGCACCCTATCTTTTGGGTATTTCTAGTACTTTCTATGTTCATTTCAAATTATTGTTTTGTCATTCATACCACTTTATACAAATAAAGTATTATGAACTCTTTAAGATGATGGACAATTTATTAACAGCTCTCAGAATGCAGCTATTTGCAGTATAAGTGATGTTTTGTAATTATTGTTCACCACATCTGTCAACTACAGAGTATCATTACTCTTACAAATACCTTTAAGTACCCTATCTATCTTGAGCTTGCTTCTGTTGGATTAAACAGGTAAGCAATAAAGAAGAATAGTTTTGAAACAAATAAAGTAGTAAAAATGGAAACTATTTGTATGCAAAACCAAAGCCTAGAATAGCATTTGAGAGGCAATTAAAAGTGGCCAATAAGAAGCAACAGGAACCTATTGCAACCTCAAGTAATCACTGCAAACAAGTGATGCTCTTTAACACCATCTTATTAGTAATTCCTATGTATATAAAAAGAAAAGCTAAATATCCTAAAAAGACCAAAGGCAAATATAAACAAAAGCAGTAGAGATCAGCAACAGGTTGGATTGAAAAAAAATCAAAAGCAAACCTAAAGCCCTAGTTACACCATGGATTGAAGCATTCATGAGCAAGAGACACTAAAAAGACTATAACTGCTCTGGAGCTCCTTTATAGTTGCATGTCCACTTCTATTAGAAATCACACAAGTCAAAAGGTGCAGTTTTTAACAGCAAGCAAAATGAAGGCAGGAAAGATAGCTTGCTAGATCACAAAGACCATAAGATACAAGAATAGAATTAGGCCATTCTGCCCATCAAGTCTGCTCTGCCATTCAATCATTGCTGAGATGTTTGTCAACTGCATTCTCCTGCCTTTTTCCCGTAGCCCTTGATGCCCTTACTAATCAAGAATTTACCTGTCTCTCTCTTAAAGACACTCAATGACTTGGCCTCCACAGGCTTCTGCAGCAATGATTTCCACAGATTCACCACCCACTGAATGTAGAAATTCCTCTTCATTTCAGGATCATGAGAAAAGTGTGTGTGTGTGAAGTACAGGTATTTTAATCATATTTCTTCTGGAGATAGTTATTCTTCACTCTGGAGAATAGTGAGAAACAGACAGCAAGATTGTGTGTAATGGGAAGTCAGGACTGACAAAGAGCCTTTGTTCTCAAGATTCAGCAATTATTCTTGGTGATTGAAAGGCTTTCATGCAAACTACAACCAATTAATCTGTATGCTGTTACACTCCTACCTGGGGCCTTTGTGGTGCAGTGACAAGGTTCTTACTGCTGGACCAGGAGGCCTGGGCTCAAGTGCCCTCTGTTACAGAGATATGTAATAACTTGTCTGAATAGATTGATTAGGAAAACATCTAAATTCTTGCCAGTCAGGAATTTGAATCGATAATTTCCAAGAAATGTCAGATTTTCTGGTGTTCTAGATTAGATTACTTACAGTGTAGAAACAGGCCCTTCGGCCCAACAAGTCCACACTGACCCGCCGAAGCGCAACCCACCCATACCCCTACATTTTCCCCTTACCTAACACTATGGGCAATTTAGCATGGCCAATTCACCTGACCCGCACATCTTTGGACTGTGGGAGGAAACCGGAGCACCTGGAGGAAACCCACGCAGACACGGGGAGAATGTGCAAACTCCACACAGTCGGTCGCCTGAGGCGGGAATTGAACCCGGGTCTCAGGTGCTGTGAGGCAGCAGTGCTAACCACTGTGCCGCCCACTAATCTAATGTGTTTCTTTTTGTTCAGCATCTTTAATACAGAAGAAGGGTGATTGGGAATAATCTCTTCACTAGTGTGATGGAGTCAACAGAAATAAAAATCAAGACACGTGCATAATGGTGCTTTAATCCAATATTTCCTATTTTCCACAATCACTAGTCCAGTGGTGACAATGTAACAATGTGCAAAAATCCATTACTAATGCCCTTTTAAGGAGGGAAATTATTTTGCATATATGAGACTGCAAACAATCGTCAATGTTTAATCTTATCTACCATCTGAAGTGGCTGACCCAACAACATTGAAGGAACAGTTCCATGTCAGGATGGTGTGTGTCTTGAACAAGAACTTGTTTCCTTGCATTTATTGCCCTTGTCCTTCTAATTGTGGAGGTCATGTGTCTGGAAGGTGCTGACAGGGGAGCCATGGTGAGTTACTGTAGTGCATCATTTAAATGGTGCAAACTGCTGGGACTATTTGTCATTGGTGAAACAAGTTACTGATTCCTGGGCTGAAGTATAAGTAGAGATTGGATCAATTAAGACTATATTCACTGGAGTTGAGAAGGATGAGGAGGGTCTCATAAAAATCTATAAAATTCTAAAGCACTGGACAAGGTAAATGAAGAGAGAGTGTTCCTGATGACTAAGGAGTCCAGAACCAAAGATCACCTTCGAAAGATAAAGGGTAGATCATTGAGGTCTGAAGTGAAGAGAAATTTCTTCACTGGGAGAGTGACAACCCTGTGAAATTCCCTGCCACAGAAAGTAGTTGATCCCAAAACATTGAATGTTTTAAGGAGCAGTTAAATATATTTCTTAGGGTGAAAAAGGAATGGAGAAAAAGTGAGAAATGGGTATTTTGAGTTGAATAATCAGCCATGATTGTATTGGGTGACAGAGCAGGCTCAACAAGCTGAATGGCCATAAGCTGTTTGTAAGATGTTAAATAATGTACAAATTAATCGGACTACTTTGTTGTAAACTGTGTCTAGCTTCTTGAATGTTATTGAAACTGTGATCATCCAGACAACTCAAAAGTATTCAGTCACACCCTTGACCTGTGCCTTCTAAATGGTGAACAGGCTTTTGGAATTTGACCTATTCCTCCTGTAACAGAAATACATGATTCAGTTTTTTGTTAAATCTAGGATCTCAATAGTGAGGGATTCAGCAATGGTATTGACATTGAATGTGAAGTGGGGATAGTTAGATTCTCTCTTGTTGGAGGTGGACGATGCTCAGCAGTTATGTGACACAAATGTTATTATCACTTGTCAGCCTAAGATATTTTGCAGGTCTTGCTGCATTTGAACATGGACTTCTTCAGTGTCTGAGGAGTTGCAAATGATGCTGAACATTATGCAATCATGCCTACATCTGCCCTTATGTTGGAAAGAGCAGCTAAAGATAGGTGAGCCCTGCACACTATCCTGAGAACCTCCTGCAGAGATACTCTGGGGGTGAAACGTAATAAAAAATGCGTTGGATTTTACAAGGTGTAGTAATCTCGTACAGATTGCCATTCCACTCCTTCTTTACAAAAGGAGAAATCTCTGTCTTTCTGAGCAAAGAATTCAATCAAGTCTCCTTCAGAAACGTGCAGCCATAGTTCAGTTCTGACAGTTCTTATGTAATGCAAAACTGTCAGGGGCAGGCCAACTGTGCCCTCTTTTCACAGTAATCAGCTGTTGTAATCAGAAATTTAAACACTTGATAACCCTTTTGACAGTTGGTGTCAAATGATATGTACGTAAGTGTGGTGTTAGAGTACTGATGGGTAGGGTGCCAGATAGATAGGACGTATCCTACTTTCCTAGTGACTTTTATTAGCCAGCCAACAATATACTTGCGGGTAAAAAATGAGGTCTGCAGATACTGGAGATCACAGCTGAAAATGTGTTGCTGGTTAAAGCACAGCAGGTTAGGCAGCATCCAAGGAACAGGAAATTCGACGTTTCGGGCATAAGCCCTTCATCAGGATTCCTGATGAAGGGCTTATGCCCGAAACGTCGAATTTCCTGTTCCTTGGATGCTGCCTAACCTGCTGTGCTTTAACCAGCAACACATTTTCAACAATATACTTACCCCAATGTCACTATTAACGGTTATTATCATATAAAGTAACATGATTGGCTTGATCATTTTCATTGTTTTCTTAATCCACAAAAACTAATCAGGTCTTTTTTCCGGTAAATAACCACTTTGTTGTTTGAGGCATGGTATCTTTTCTCCATTTAAGGCTGAGAAAGATAGACTCTTGATCTGTAGGAGAATCAAGGGTTATGGAAAAGGGCAGGAAAGTGGATGTGTGAAATGTCGGATACAGAATGTAGACGTGAGGGGCCAAATGGCCTTCTCCTGTTTCTATTTTTTGATGGTCTTATTACATTGCAACAGTAACTACTCCTCATAAAGAAATAATTGGCTGTAGGATACTTTATGATGAACTTGAGGACATGAGGATTGCTGCTTTCTTCTTTAACAGTCTAACTCCCAGAGGCTATAAAAATAATACTATGGCAATTTTTGCACTTATATAAGGGAATATTTCCAAACTGCATTGTTTGAGAGGTTTGAACACTGCATGTTTTTGCTGAAATTGGCTTCTGCTATTCAGGACCTGTGAGAAGCTCAGAGTCTTTTTGTTCTAAAGTTGTTAATGTCTCCAATTTCACTTCCGTTTATATTGAACCTTATTTGAAATGTTGGTTCCCCCACTGAGCCACAGATAATATAATGAAGGATTAAAATGGCTGCGGCAGAGTAAGCAGCGCCCAGGTCCTCAATCAGTGGCTCATCCATTCTGTCTGTGTTTTCTTTCCTCGTTCCTCGTCTCTTTTATTTTACTTTTCTTTTAGTGTTTTTGGAACAACAATGCAGAGGCATGCAGTGGAGTGAGCTGGAGGCTCAACCACAGCAGGACGGCCAATGGGGAGGAGACTGGAACACACTGAGATGGCCAGCATATCCAGTGCAGGGGCGAATGTTGAACTAGAGACCAATGAGGACTGTCAGCAGCTTACAAACCCAGTCAGACCATGTGTGGAAGCCCCCCCGTGCTGATTTACTGCAGGCTCTTCATGGAAAGACTGTAATATTTATCTTTTTAACTTCATTTCTTATTTTTCTAACTTGTGCCATGAATAGCTGACAAATAAATGTAATCGTTTTTCCTTTATTTCTTTATTTTGTATCTAGGATTTGTACCTAGGTACTTTGCACTCAGGATGGCACCACGTTGGACAACATTTTAAACTTTTCTCTGTCCTCCTATACACAGGTTCTTGAGTACACGTGACAATAAAGCAAATTCCACTTTTTCAATACCATCTGGAACCGCAAGTCATTGCCCAATCTCACTTTGGGCACATTAGCATTCTTCTTGACACAGACCTTGCTGTAGTTACCATCCTAATTGGTGCCCCACTCAGCAATGTGGTCAAAGTCCTCCCTTGCATTTCCCCCTCTCTTGGTTGCCCTGCTGGCTGCCCCACTTTCTGTTGTAGTCGCCACTCTGACCACTAAGCTGCTTAACTTGAACCACCATCCTACTCGGCCTGCGTTGCTGCCCCAACCAGAGCAGTGGCTAATACATTGAGTAAAGTGGCAAGAAGAGGACGAATTAGAGTGCCAAGTAGGATAAATGCCAATGGCAATAAATTGACAGTTATTCATTGACCAATCAAGGAAACGCAGTTTGTAAGCAATTTGGCCATCACTACGTTACTAGAACAATCAGTTATCTGCAGTATCGCTCCCAGTCACATTACAAGTACTGCAACTGCATGGGCAATTACTACGCCCCCTGCAGTTGTGGTGGCAGCAAATACAATCTATTTAAAACATGTTGTCATGAATGAAAAAATGAAAATCAACATCAAATGCAGAATGAACTTAAAACCAATGCAGTTCAAGCCTATTATGTAAGACACTTTTTACTCCTAAACTCAAGATAGATGTTAGCTTGTCCAACCTTGGTAAAGTCTTCCTTAGGCGAGACAGAAGACGGTGTAAGAAGGGTAGTGGTGGAGCACTATTACTTAAGGAGTCAATTACTGCAATATGGAGAGATGCTATCTTGGAAGAGTCCTCAAGCAAGGCTTTGTGGTTAGAATTTAGGAATGTTAAGATGGCAGCTACTGTATTATAGGCCCTCAAAGAGTTAGTGAGAAATAGAGGACCAAATATATGGACAGTTCACAGAGATGTGTAAGAATAATACTAGAGGGATTTCTACTTTGCCAACATACATTGAGGTAGTCATAGTGTAAAGGGTAAAAAGTGAGGTCTGCAGATGCTGGAGATCAGAGCTGAAAATGTGTTGCTGGTTAAAGCACAGCAGGTCAGGCAGCATCCAAGGAACAGGAAATTCGATGTTTTGGGCAAAAGCCCTTCATCAGGAATGAGGAAAATGTGTCCAGCAGGCTAAGATAAAAGGTAGGGAGGAGGGACTTGGGGGAGGGGCGGTGGAGATGTGATAGGTGGAAGGAGGTCAAGGTGACGGTGATAGGCTGGAGTGGGGTGGGGCAGAGAGGTCAGGAAGAAAATTGCAGGTTAGGAGGGCGGTGCTGAGTTCGAAGAAATCGACTGAGACAAGGTGGGGGGAGGGGAAATGAGGAAAGTGGAGAAATCTGAGTTCATCCCTTGTGGTTGGAAGGTTCCCAGGCGGAAGATGAGGCGCTCCTCCTCCAGCCGTCGTGTAGTTGTGTTCTGCCGGTGGAGGAGTCCAAGGACCTGCATGTCCTTGGTGGAGTGGGAGGGAGAGTTAAAGTGTTGAGCCACGGGGTGGTTGGGTTGTTTGTTTCGGGCGTCCCAGAGGTGTTCCCTGAAGCGTTCCGCAAGTAGGTGGCCCGTCTCCCCAATATAGGGGAGGCCACATCGGGTGCAACGGATGCAATAGATGTGTGTGGAGGTGCAGGTGAATTTGTGGCGGATATGGAAGGATCCCTTGAGGCCTTGGAGAGAAGTAAGGGAGGAGGTGTGGGCGCAAGTTTTGCACCCAGCACCGCCCTCCTAACCTGCAATCCTCTTCCTGACCTCTCCGCCCCCACCCCACTCCAGCCTATCACCGTCACCTTGACCTCCTTCCACCTATCACATCTCCACCGCCCCTCCCCCAAGTCCCTCCTCCCTACCTTTTATCTTAGCCTGCTGGACACATTTTCCTCATTCCTGATGAAGGGCTTTTGCCCAAAACATCGAATTTCCTGTTCCTTGGATGCTGCCTGACCTGCTGTGCTTTAACCAGCAACACATTTTCAGCTCATTGTGTAAAGGGTTTAGAGGGGTGGATTTATTGAAATGTACTTAGGGGAGTTTTTTGTATCAATATGTAGAAGGCCCAATATGGGACAGTGCAGCATTGGATCTGATTCTGGGAAACAAAGCCACACAAGTGTTTGAGGCAGTGTGGGAACATATTAGCGATAGCAACCACAACACAGTACACTTAAAATTTGTTCTGGACAAGGGAAGCAATAGCCTGCAAAAGACAGCTTTGAATTGGATGAAGGCAGATTTTATTAGAATATAGCAGGATCTAGCCACAGTAGCCTGGGAACAACTCCTTCCGGGTTAGTCTACAGGGGAGCAAGAGGGGGCATTCAAAAAGGAGCTGTGGAGAATACAAGTCCAACATGTACCCTTTAAAGAGAAATGCAGGTGCAATAAGTTCAAAGAATCCTGGATTTCTCAGAAAATTAAGGACCAGATAAAGAGGAAGAGTAGGGATTTTAGCAATTCAGCTATGGCCAAGAGGAACACAGGAAGTGTTGGAAGGAACTTAAGAAAGCAAATGGAAGAGCAAAAATTGTGCTTGATGAAGGACATGTGAACAGGATTAGGGAGGACCCTAAGATATTTTATAAATACAGTAAAGAGAAGAGGTTAACCAGGGAAAGTGTAGGGCCCATTAGGGACCTAAGGGGCAACCTGTATGTGAAGCTGTAGGATATTAGAGGAGTGTTAAATGAATACTTCTCTTCAGTTTTCACTCTGCAAAAGGACAACGTAGGTATGGGATTCAGGAAAAAGGACTGTGAGGAACTTGCACAATTTGACTTCGGAAGTGGGAGGTATTTATTGGATGCTCTTTTGGGCTTAAAACAAATCCCTTGGCCCGGATGAATTACAACCCAGGCTGCTATGGGAAGAGAGGCAGGAAGTTGCAAGGGCTCTGACACAAATGCTTGAGTCCTCTCTGGCACAGGATGTTGGCGAATCTGGATCCACTTTTTAAGAAGGGTAGTAGAGATGAAACGGGAAACTATAGCCCTGTAAATCTTGCGTCTGTGCTCAGGAAACTATTGGAAAAGGTTCTGAAGAAGCAAACTAACGCATGGGTTAATTAGGGATAGTAAGCATGGATTTATCAGAGGGAGGTCATCCCTAACAAATTTGTTAGAATTTTTGAAAATGTGATCAGCTGAGTAGATGAGGGAAGTTCAGTTGATGTAGTTTGTATGGATTTTAGCAAAGATTTTGATAAGGTCCCACATGGGAGACTGATTGAGAAGGCTAAAGCACATGAAATTCAGGGAAAGTTGGTGAGATGGATAGAACACATTAGTAATAGAACATAAAGGGATGTGGTAGAAGGCTGTTTTAAGTGACTGGAGGCTGGTGTTCAGCGGTGTACCACAAGGATCAGTACTGGGGCCCTTATTATACGTTATGTACATAAATGATATAGATGAAAATGTGGGGTGAATGGTAAGCAAATTTGCGGATGGAACCAAGATTTATAGAGTGCTCAATAGCAAAGAAGATGGTTGTAGGTTACAGGAATACATAGATGGGTTGGTTCAATGGATAGAGAAGTGGCAGATGGTTTTTGATCCTGATAAATGCGAGGTGAAGCACTTTAGAAGAAGAAGCAAAGTGAGGGAGGATTGAATGAATGGGAAAACACTGAGTAGCTTAGAGGTACTAAGGATCTTGGAATTATTATTCACAGATCCCTGATGTCAGCAGAGCACCTGAATAGGATAGTGAAGAAAGCATACAAGACACTTGTTTTCATCAGTCGTGGTATAGAATATATGAGCAAGGAAGTAATGTTGAAGTTGTACAAAGCATTGGTCTCTATAGGAAGGACGTGATAGCACCAATGAAGTACAAAGGAGGTTCACCAGGATGTTGCCTGGGATGGAGAAATTGAGCTATAAGGAGAGATTGTTTAAGCTTGGTTTGTATGGTTTAGAGCAGAGAAGACTGAGTGGGGAACATGATTAAAGCGTATAAAATTATGACAAGCATGGACAGGGTGAATAAAGAGCAGCAATTCCCCTGGGTTCAGGGGTTAATCACTGAGAGCATAATTTTAGGGTAAAGGGCAGGAGATGCAGATGGGATTTTGGAAAATAACCTTTTCACTCAGAGGTTGGTGGAAATTTGGAATGCACGGCCTAGGAAGGTAGTAGAACATTTATAATCTTTAAAAGATATTTGAATGATTACTTCAAATATTATAACATTCATGGATATGGGACTAGTGCAGGAAATTGGGATTAGTGTACTTTTAGTGGTAGTTATGCCAGTGCAGACTCCATGGGCCGAATGGTCTTTTCTACATTGTATGAATCTATGATCCACAAATTTTAGTGTATTATAGTTTGCAAAATAACATAATCAAAGTTCGTATGTGTTATTCTGTGAATTTTTATCAACCCTAGAAGTATAAGCAAATACTGTAGAGTCAGCTCTGCTATAACCCGATTGTTCCATTCTCGTGCAATCGTGTGCTGTAAGAAAATCCTGTAATAGTAACACCATTTAAACTAATGGGGCCGGAATTGCATTTCAACCAATATATGCTTTAAAAGTTTGTACTTTAGAAACAGTGTTCCCAATTCATCAATCGTGGTATCACGAATTCACCTTAAAGAAATACATACTATAGCAGAATGATCTGTATATACTTGAATAAAGGTCGATGTCATGTAAAAGTCCCCTATTTTTGGCAAAAATATCTGGAATTTTCCATATATCTCATGTAAGAGTCGACCCTAGTTCTTCACAGATAACAGATCAATATTTGTCATTCCTGTACATAAATGTTGAAATGAGGAAACAATTTTCTTTTTCATTCTATTGCGCATTTTGATGTACAAATCACACCAATGTTAAGCTACAGAGTTCTTAAGTTCATTATCAAACGAGAAATATAAGTAGTATAATTAATGTGATAGAAAGTTTATCACACCATCATTTCCTGTATAAGATAGGCCTGTATGCATTTACTTGACAATAATTATCATGCAGTTGTTGACGATCTCTCATGGCTACAATGATCAGTGAGACTGTATGAGAGTCAAATGTCTGATGAATTCTTTTAACAGAAATAAAAGCTTAAAATGCTAGTTTGAAAAACTAAAACAACAGTAGATGAGAGAAACCAAAGGGAAATGAAAGAATTTGGCACAAACATTTAAGATGTATCTGAGTCAGGTGACAACCTCCCTTTGGGTGCAGCTCAGTTTCCCTGTAGCACTGTTGGAATTAATGTAATTTGTTGTGTTTTTTCTTATTCATTTACTGATAAATTGTGCTTCTGTTTGTGATTCGGTACTTTGGACTGTAGTATGGATTTCAGCCCTTCAAAAGTAGGATCCATTTAATAGTCGACCCCATACATTTAACCTTAAGAAATAACCTAAAAACTTGACTTTTACATGAGTATGTAGCATTAATCCTATGTTTAACTCAATTGAATACTCTGTTTAAGTACTAATGTAGCATTTCTCATCTTAGAATAATGACTGATGACTGGGGCAGTCTAAATCGCCTCTGACCTGGATCAGTATGAGGCTCACATTAAAGATGAACAAAGCAAAGTCCAGTGATGCTGGAGATGAATGTGTCAAATATAAATCATAAAACTTGATCTGTTTTATTCTTAGCCATTTTAAAAAAAGTTGTATTTTACAAAGGAAAGCTTAAATGTATTCTTTACAAAAATGCAAATTGTCATATTAGGCCGCTGAAACTTATTGAGTCCATTCCCACCAATAATAACAATAATTTCCTCCTTTAATGTCATGTAAACTGTTCTGACATTTGGATATCATCCAAATTTAGTTCTGGGGACTAACATTGAGTTGTATTATTGACAGAGGAAATTTGACAAGCTGTGATTCAAGAAATTTAACTTTTTTCAATATAGTTATGACGAAGTACAGGATTTCTGAAATCTTGTGTCTTAATCATAATTTATATTGAGTGTTCACGTCTCATAAAAGGAAAATCTTCACAACATTCACACAGTAATACAATGGGACCTTCAAGTATTTTGGATTTCTGCAGCAAAAAATCCTAGCAAATATAATATTATTCCCGGCACTCAGGGACAAATAAAATAACAAAGATGACAGAGACAAAATGAGCTAGCATACATTTATCACCTGAGTGTAAGTGGTTAAAAAAGACCATATGTCACAGTTATGGCAAGCAATGTGCAGTGGTTTATTGTGGCAAATTCTATAACAAATTTCAACATATTCCATTGATGTGTATCAGAGGAAATGGTGACTCGATGGTTCAATTTATGCTTTGGATTTTGGTTTATTTGTAACTAACCCCACTGAGCATCTAAACTTAAGTGAACTGAAGGCAGGTCACTTGCCATTACTTCCCAGAATACATCTTAATGTAAATCTGTCTTTATGATGAGACATATATTTTAATGCACTAGACCCAGAGGACACTTTGG
Organism: Hemiscyllium ocellatum; assembly: GCF_020745735.1. Classification (NCBI taxonomy): domain Eukaryota; kingdom Metazoa; phylum Chordata; class Chondrichthyes; order Orectolobiformes; family Hemiscylliidae; genus Hemiscyllium; species Hemiscyllium ocellatum. The sequence goes on from NC_083402.1 coordinate 53,440,487, forward strand.
AGCTTTTATTCCACATTATGACCATAATTTCTTTACATAAAAGCCTGTAAAACTAACCTGAACAACATACGCTGAAAATAAGTGCATACACACAAATCACCTCTCATGCACATGAGTTATAGGACAAGGGAAATTAAATTTCAGGACATGCTTAAGGCTAACTAGGAGATAAATCCCACATTGGCAGCTCAGCAGCATTTGTCCTCTAAAGAGTTCAGCAACTCAGAAAACATACTACGAATTATTACTACTGATATAATAACTAAAATAAAGTGCAGATCACACTACCGCAAGGAAATCACTTCCACCTACAGAAGAGTTTTACACTCAGAAAAGTGATGAAAAAAAAAGCAAAATTAAGTATTTCTGAGAAAAATTGAGATTGGGCATGGAAGTTTAAATGCTGACAAGACCAATAACTTAAGAGAACCTGATGCAGGAGCTACTCAGTAGAAAAGACAAATGCATTCATTTTCCACATTTAAATCCAATGATGAACATAAAGCAGCTACAATCCATGTAGAGGATACAGATTTTAAAATAATCAATTCCATGAAGTGTCATGATCTCTTCAGCTACAAAGTTAAATGATTAAAAAGTGCTGTAATTTTGGTTGAAAATGCAAGCGGTCTACCCGATTTATGTTTTTTATTAATCTGAGGATTTCAAACATAAGTAAAGGAATTATAACAAAGTGCAGTAGGAGAAGTTATGTTTGGTAAACCGTTTGAAGGAAATTAAAGAAGTACTTGTGGAGACCTCCAGTGCTGCACAGTCAAATCAAGAAATGAGTGTTTTACTTCAGATTGGGTCTCACATTTTAAAATAAAATTAATGAAAACATTTTATGGGAGAATTGAGGAGAATTTTCTGTCCGATAGAATGAGTGTTGTAGTAATTAATGGGTATGTCACAAAGGAAGTGACCAGACAGCACGGTAGACTTTCAGTGGCCTCCATCCCAGACTAGTATAACAGAGAAACATTGCCTGAAATACACAGGCTCCACACTTCCTGAAGTACACTTCAGACTGTCTGTCCACTATATATTTAATGAATTGTAAATCTAAGACAATAAGACACTGGGTTGCTATATAACACTTTAAATTTGATAAATGAGTTGAGTCATTTCGCTTAATGTTTCATATAGCTGATGGTCATCTGAGATTCAAAAGGCTTCCACCTAGACTAACACAGGATTTAGAATCTTTTAACTGAGATCCAGTTGCCTGTTGGTATCAGATATGCACTTTTAATTATTATTGGTAAGGATAGAAGTAGTCTAGCCTATGTAAACCCTGGTCTAACCACTGATATAGGATACAGATTTAAAGTGTGTTAACTGAGAGTTTGATTAATTTAAAAAATTGAATTCCTTGCATGATTATGAGTCATCCAAACATTCTCTGTTTGGCATCTTCAGGGACCCAGCAAACATTTCATTGTTCTTTCATTTGATTCTTTGAAAATTTCAATGTAGCATAATGTAAATGTGAGTCATTATATTTGCATGTTCCCATTAGAGAGAGAGAACTGGTGGTGGTTTAACCTGAGGATCACCATGCCTAAGGTGAGGGGGGAGGTTGGAAAGGAAAGTCCTTCATGATAACCTGAGCTGTATGGGAATTGAACTCACGTTGTTAACATCACTCTGAATTTCAAACCAGTTGTCCAGTCAATCAAAGTAACTAACCTTAGTATAAGATATGTAGTATCCAGTCTCTGCTATTGGACATTGTGTGGATGTTAATGAAAACCTAAATTTCAACATGAAAATTCAGGTGAGTGGGAAATGATAATGATTTTGGCCTGCCTTGTTTCTGTTCAGGCTTCGATATAAGTAGTTACAAATTTTTTGTACAGTGTCTCGACGACACACTTCAGGTAATACATTCCAGATTTTAACAATTTGTCACACATTAAAAACAAGATTTCCTCATGTTGTCTTTTGATCTCTTCCAAATTCACCTTGATTTTGTGTCTTCTGCTTCTCAACATTTCTGGAAAAAGAAAGGGTTTCTCCCTTGAGATCACTCATGATAATGAATGCTTCTATCAAACTTCCTATTAAACTTCTCCTCTGTCCAGAGCACAGCCCCAGATTCTCGACTTTCTCTAGTAACTGTGCTTCTCTATCTTGGAGCCACTTTCACAATGTTTTTCCATATTCTTTAGAATGCTTTCACATCTTTTCTGAAATGAGGTAACCAAGAGCAGGACACAGTATTCCTGTTGAGGTGAAACCAGAGTTTTATAAAGGTTTTTCTAACTTCCTTGCTTTTGCTCTATGCCTCTGTAAAGACCAGGATCCCATGTGCCTTTCTAACCACTTTCTTGGCCTACCTTACCTCTTGGGCATGTACTCCTCAGCCCCTCTCCTCTTGCACTGCTCTGTTTTACTCATTATACCTTTTTGTTCCATTAGTGTATTTAATATGGAGTGATCATTTGGTGATGCTACTTGAAGATGTGACAAACCTTTACCTCCAAATAACTCTGTTTTTCAATGGCTCTGAATCTACTTCCGTGCAGAGTATATTACAATTGCAAAATACATTTTAAACAGCATCATCTCACACTTTTCATGGGAATTCCACCTGACTCTTGTGAGCCCAACATATCAATATCCATTTGCAATTCTTTGTTTCATAAAGAATCAATTATATTTACCATCTTGTATCAGCAACAAATATCAACACTACTTCCCCTTGGCTTATATTCACAGTGAATAATATGACTCATGATCTGAATCCTGTGAAACACCACCTCCTGTGTCTAATCACTCTGAAAAACTGCCTTTATCTCAAAGGTTACAGAATTCGGCTCTGTAGCACTTATAGCTCAGGTATTACAGGTGCCATTTTGTAATCAATATAGCATTTGGTCTGTGCGTAAACATGTAATAACACTTCATTCAAGGTTTGCGTGGGACAAGGACGCAACCACATACGATGGCTCAAGCACACACAAATGTCTTGTTGGTTTTCATCAACTCCAACCATTTAATGACATGAAACCACCTTTCAGAAAGAACTCATGAACTCCTACCTCTCCCTAACTATTCTTCTTAATAGTGAAACATACAATCACAGCTTTGGGGATAGACAGCTGTCTTTTTTTATCAATGTCGTACCCATGCTAATGTCATCTAATGCTTCTCTCCTTCTGCAGGAGAAAAACATGTGATCAGTGTAAACTTGTACAGACTGGAGTGGGATGCCTGACATATGTCTCCTACATGCCTATGCTGAACAGGACATTGAATATTTACAGCCATCTGTTGAGGAAGTGTCCAAGCAGCTACTCCCAGTTGTACATCAAGATTCAGCATCTTAATGACAGCTGTGTTATGGGTGGGACACACAACACTAATAAATCTTGATGTTTCTCTCTGCAGCCTCCAGATTTCACCCTCGAGCCAGAATAAAAAGAAAGAGCCCCAGACTCATCCGTACGAACAACTCAAAACACACCTCTGAGTAGGAGCAGTCATGGGCTTCTGTGTATTCATTGTCAAGGCCTTTGTCTTAACTGTCCTCCAGTGCAGAGACATTGACTTCCATAGGTTATCTATCTATCTAGATTAGGTTTGGGGTCACATTCTAGTGAGAATAGCACTGGCACAGGCATGTAGCTAGAGGAAGAAAATACAGTTGAGACCTTAGATGTTTGGGAGAATGCTGAAGAACGGGATTTGTACTGAACCCAGTAAAGGTGATGAAACTCTGGACTTGGCCAATGTTGAATCAATGGAGATACAAAGACATGCAGGCAAATAACATAGATCCCAGAGATCTCATTGAGGGTAAGTTGCTGGAAAAGCGCAGCAGGACAGGCAGCATTCATGAAGCATGAAAATTGACATTGCGGGCAAAAGTGTTGATTTTCCTGCTTCTCAAATGCTGCCTGCCCTTCTGTGCTTTTCCAGCACCTCACTCTTGACTCTAAATCTCCAGTATTTGCAGTCCTCACTTTCTCCCAGAGATTTCATGCAGACTGTATTGAATGTCACAGAAGTCTGTCCAAGCTTTGTCTGATATCATGACTCTAATATGCCAGCAAGTGGCTACCTCCATCAATTGGCTGGCAGCTGCTATGGAGAGCTAGGCAACTGAAGGACAAAGGACCTCAACCTCCAGCAGGGTGACCAATTCCCTCAAGATGCAAAGGAGATGCTATTCTGCACCATTAAGTGGTACTCAGAGATTGTTATCTTAGGATACTCCAGAATTGCCCTGCCCGCCATGTCTCCTCTACTAGGAGCCCAAAGGCCTCCATCAGATCAGGATGTGGATGCCGCATCTGCATCTGTACGGAAGTCCTCTATCAGGCTGGAGCCCTCTGAGTCCCAGATGACCAGAGGATGTCTCCAAACCCACCTAAGGTAAACTGACAAAACAGACATGCTCAACTTCAACTGCAGCTACCAAGGTGACACCATGACATAGTGAATGGAAAATCTTAAGGAACATTGAACCAGATGTCAGCTTTCTTTTCAACGTGACAAATGACACAAACAATGAACTATTACAACAGTCCTGCGATCTGTTTGAATCTTTTAAGATATCTATTTGGGTGTTAATTGTTATTCAGTTTATGCTGATTACTCAAATGGACCATGTGCACATCAATGCATTCTGAGGCTGTAATTTATTTCTGAAGGAATATAAATATTGCAAAAAATATTTTAGTTAGATGGTTGGGCTTTGGAAGTCAGGCAGCATTGGTGAACTCATATAGATCTCAATGATAGATGAATGCCCCTTTGAAACAAAGTTTGAGTTATATAAATGCAGCCACCATGTAGACCCTGAATAACTCCATGCTAATACGGTATTCTGACCAGAAAACAGAACATCAAATTATTGGTAACTTAATAATGTATGCCAAACAATGTAGCTTAATGTTTTAAAGCTCTGAACAAAGTATTCAATTGAGGACAGGAAAGCCTGTGTGCCATAATTTGCACATATTTCTGACTGTTCAAATAAGCCAATGTAGTCATTTAACATTACGTCATAGAGTCATAGAGATGCACAGCATGGAAACAGACCCTTCAGTCCAACCTGTCTATGCTGACCAGATATCCCAACCCAATCTAGACCCACCTGCCCGCACCCGGTTCATATCCCTCCAAACCCTTCCCATTTATATACCCATCCGAATGCCTCTTAAATGTTGCAATTGTACCAGCCTCCACCACATCCTCTGGCAGCTCATTCTATACACATACCACCCTCTGTGTGAAAACGTTGCCCCTTAGGTCTCTTCTATATCTTTCCCCTTTCACCCTAAACCTATGCCCTCTAGTTCTGGACTCGCTGACCCCAGGGAAAAGACTTTGTCTATTTATCCTACCCATGCCCCTCATAATTTTGTAAACCTCTATAAGGTCACCCCTCAGCCTCCGATGCTCCAGGGAAAACAGCCCCAGCCTGTTCAGCCTCTCCCTGTAGCTCAGATCTGGCAACATTCTTGTAAATCTTTTCTGAACCCTTTCAAGTTTCACAACATCTTTCCCATAGGAAGGAGACCAGAATTGCACACACTATTCCAACCAATGTCCTGTACAGCCGCAACATGACCTCCCAACTCCTGTACTCAATACTCGGACTAATAAAGGAAAGCATACCAAACGCCGCCTTCACTATCCCATCTACCTGCGACTCCATTTTCAAGGTGTTATGAACCTGCACTCCAAGGTCTCTTTGTTCAGCAACACTCCCTAGGACATTACCATTACGTGTATAAGTCCTGCTAAGATTTGCTATCCCAAAATGCAGCACCTCGCATTTATCTGAATTAAACTCCATCTGCCACTTCTCAGCCCACTGGCCCATCTGGTCCAGATCCTGTTGTAATCTGAGGTAACTCTCTTCGCTGTCAGGTTTGCTTGTGCCTGTGTGCCTTGTCTCAGTATGTCACTGGTCCATCCTCAACCTCATCATTGACTCCCTGAGCATCTCCCTTAATCTCTTCTTCATGCTTATTCAATGACACGGTTCATCACCTCCTCTTCTAGGTTCTCACTCCATTGCTGAACGAGGCTATGCAGGCTGAAATGATCACTATTTTGAAAACCCTATCTGGCAAATACTGGAGTACTTCTCTTGGTTCATCTGAGAAACAGAGTCACATCTTCAGAAGACTACTTATCTGTTCAATCATGGTCTTAATGGATACATAGGCAACATTGCAATGTTGTTTGGCATCAGTCTGAGAGTTGTGTACTCAGTTAGTTAGCCATGCCTTCTGGAGGTATCCTTTATCACCAATGAGCCAGATAAGGAGATGATGTAGGGAGTGAAAAAAAAATTTGTTGATACTGGGACTTGTGCTGAATTTAAACAACATGAAAACTCTCTGGTTCACAGGGGTTTACTTGCAGAAATTGTTGCCAGTGGTCACAAATGAGTTGAACATTGAGGGAGAGAAATTCCTTCATGGGGTAGTGTCAGTCATCAGGGTCAGAAGTTGGTGGTGTATGTTTTTATGAAAGAGAAAGATGTTGCCCACGCTATGGTGACCAATGATGAAACACTGTCACAAGAAGTGATTAAAATTGAGAAGGAAGAAGTCTTGGATAGATTTTTGTAATTCAAGTTGACTAGGTACCAGGAGGCATCGAAGGATATTGAAGGAAGTGAGACCAGAAATAACAGAGGTGCTGGCCATAATCTTTAGATCTTCCTCGGATTTTTGGTTGAAGCTGGAAGAGTGGAGAATTGCCAACATAATGTTTGTAAAGAAAATCCTAGAATTATAGGCCAGTTAGTTTAATTTTGGTAGCAGACAAACCTTTGGAAAAACATTATTTGGGGTAGAATCAGTAGTCACATGGAAAACGGTGAATTGATTCGGGAAAGTTAGTGCAGATTTTTAAAGGAGAAATATAATGGTTTATTTGAAAGTCAGTCAGACCCCTATCACTACAAATAGAAGGCAAAATTTTTAAAAAAATATGAATTATCTGTGATTCACCTGCATTGAGATTCATGACTTTGCCATGATATTGCCAAACTATCAGTAAGGCTGTGTTGGTTATGATTCCCAAGTGGAGTAGGATGTCCTTTGGTTTCTATCATTGCTATTGAACTTGTTTACAGTTTCTTTAGAAATAATAATCAGTATGAAACATTCATGAATGTATCTTTGTTAATGAGTGACAATTATGATGTTCACACTATTATGGCAAGTCTGAGGGGATTGGTCTACTGGGCAGGTCACTCAGTAGTTAGCATAGCTGCCCCACAGCGCCAGGGACCTGGGTTCAATCCCAGCCTTCGATTAGCCTTGCACATTCTCTCTGTGTCTATGTGGGTTTCCTGCTGATGCTCTGGTAAGCTTCCACAGTCCAAAGATGTGCAGGTTAGGTGAATTGGCCATGTTAAATTGCCCATAGCTTTCAAAGATCTGTAGCTTAGGTGTATTACTGAGAGGTAAACGTAGAGTAATAGGTCAGGGGGATGGGTCTGGGTGGGTTCTCTTCAGTGTGAACTTGAAGAGCCTGTTTCCACACAGTAAGGATTCTATTATTAGTGGTACAAGAGCAATAAGAGGACCAAGTAATCGCATAAACACAATGGTTTCAAGAACAGGTCAAAGGTTAGGAATACCGATGTTAATAACTCACTTCCTGACTCTCCACAGCCTGTCCACCATTTGCAAAGCACAATTCAGGAGTGTGATGGAATACTTCCCATTTTCCTGGATGGGTGTAACTCCAACAACTCTCAAAAAGCTTGACACCATCCAGAACAAAGCAGCCTGCTTGATAGGCACCACATCCATAAGTATCCTTTCCCTTCACCACTGTTACTCAGCGATGGCTGTGTGTACAAGATACACTCCAGAAATTCACCAAAGACCTTTAGACAGTACCTTCCCAATCCACAAGCACTTCTATCTAGATGGATAAAGGCAGGAGATACATGGGAACACTGCCACCTGTAAGTTTCCCTCCAAACCACTCACCATCCTGACTTTGAAATATAAAGTTAAAAATCACACAACACCAGGTTATAGTCCAACAGGTTTGACAATTTTTAACTTTGTAAACCCCAGTCCAACACCAGCATCTCCAAATCATGACTTGGAAATATATGACTGTTCCTTCATTGTCATTGGATCAAAATACTGGAATTCCCTCCCTCAGGGTATCATGGATCAACCACATGAAATGCAGCGGTTCAAGAAGGCAATTCACTATCACCTTTTCAAGGGCAACTAGAGATGGGCAATAAATGCTGGTCAGCCAGCGATGCTAATATCCTGTGAGTGAATTTTAAAAAGTATATAATAAATTCTTGCTATATTAATATGGTAGACTAAAAATGAAAGAAAAGATATTTGTAACACTGAAGGTTTATTTTAATTGGCTGTTAAGTACAATAATGAAGTTTGTCTAATTATTTATTTGATATGAACTGTTCTTTAATTGCAGCACAATTCAGGATAACTAGTGATGAGAAGATGACTTACTGGCTCATTATCTTTTAAAAGGACTAATTGTGTCTATAATTAACTAAAACCTGTGGTACATCTATGTGCTTATAATTACAGATGTCTGTATGTAATGGATGAAAACCTGTACTATCTATAATCACATTGCCATGGCAACAATGTATTCTATTTGATGGCACTATGAATTTGAACTGTCCTTTTTCTCATGTGTCTAAGTACTTCGACATCTCTCTGAACTGCTCTGTTAAACCATGAATATTCTTCATGTATTAGATAAACTTATCTATGCAGCATCTCTTCCCCATGGTCAGATCAGCTCCATCTCCAAACACATGTATGTGTGTTCTGACATACCCTGAAGTCAGATATCAACACCTTTTCACTCAGAGATGGCAGCAGGGAACAAAAAGAGTGAATGTAAGAAAGCTTTGGGACTGGGTCACTGTGCTGGCCTTGTAGCTAGCCAGACAAGCGTACCAACTGTGATTAAAAACACAGTCTACACATCTCTCAGACAGTGGATGCCCCAGGGCTATCCCAGAAGACTATGTGCACAATACATTTGAGTCACCAAGGTGGCAATTGAACCTCTTCACAGTTCTGAACTGTGAATGTATGCAATGAGAACATTAAGAGGTGAAATGTCAAGGTTACCTCCTTTTGCCTGCACGAGACTGAAGTTTGTGAAAGAGGCTGCTGCCGATGTCATCAAGCAGTGCATACACCAGGCAGACATTTCTGAGCATATTTTCCATTCTTATTCAGTTTTTATGCTGATTTGATGTTTTTGTCAAAATCACCATTTGAAAATTAAATCACATTGTTCCTTAATTGTAGCAGAATTGGTATGCATGAATGTTAATAATTGCAATTACATTTTTATAATAAAGGAACATTCCATTTTCACAATGTCATAGAATCATCTTCCCTTTTAGCCAGTGAATCTCATAAATGAAATTAAGTCTTTACAATTCAGGAGTTAAACCTTTTCTATATTCTGTACTTAACAGGACTACATGTCTCTTCAACTAACAATTACACTATCTGCAGAAATTTGCAAGCAAACTTCCAACAGGATCATTATGACTGCATTGACAAATGGTTTAATAGAAGTAAAACACACAGTCCCATACCTGTCGGACTGTAATTGCAATTTTATGAAACTTAACAATTCCAGATAATTCAATTGCTTAAAAAGACACATTTTATCTAAACTTCTGGTCTTATGCTCATCAAGACAATTGACGAGAAATGCCAAATTAAAGGGTCAAGGTCAGAAAGTTTGCTCTTCCTGTTGAATGTGAGAGATTAGGGAGAGTTTCCACGTTACTGCAGTAAGTCTGTTTACCAAAGGAAGTGGTGGAAGATGGTACAATTACAACAATTAAAAGGCATCTGAATGGGTATAAGATGGGTTAGTATGATATAGGCCAAGAGCTGGCAAATGGGGCTAGATTAATTTAGGATATCTGATTGATGTGAACAAGTTGAACCGAAGGATCTGTTTCCATGCTGTACATCTACATGACTCTAAGTTACACAACACCCAGTTATAGTCCAAAAGGTTTATTTGAAATGATAGGCTTTCGAAGCACTACTCCTTTGTTCGGTGAAGTTCAGGTGACGGAGCAGCGCTCCAAAACCTGTTGGATTATAACCTGATGTTGTGTGACTTCTGACCTTGTCTACCCCAGTCCAACACTAGTACATCCACATCGAATTATAGGAAACATGCAATTTATGCTGCGTAAAAGGAATGTGCTGCTGGTTGGCAAGTGGATTTTGTATGACAGAAGAATTGCTGAGGAGAATTACTCCTCAGTTTAAATGTTGTTTTCCCTTTGGTGTTTCTTGTGAATTCTCCTCATTGTGCAAGATGGCCAACTTCAACACAATCCATCCTTTGTCAAAAGAAAACTCTCAAATAATTCAGTTGAGAACAGATTCATTTTACATAACTTATCATTAGTATTTGTCCTACTATACCTGTATACATTTACAGGGGGTCTCCAATTTGTGAACATTCGACTTACAAATACCTGCACTTACAAATACAATCCCATGCAAGGATGTAATTTTAAAGACTTAATTCAAACATTTCCTTTACCTACAAACAACTGCTTTTATATTATACTGCATTGTGTTTCGGTTTGTGCACAACAGACTTGCAAGTGGACTTAGGAATAGCATTGTTCACAACACAGGGACTGCCTGTAGCTAACATTATCATTATTTAGAACACCTGAAAAACCAATGCAATAAACAAGAAAATATTCTCTAATATACAATTTAATTTTCCTAACCATACAAATTATACAATTAGCTTCAATTGAGTGAAATTCCAAAGACATACTTGACATCTGCATTATATTAAAGTTCGGATTGGTTTAACACTTCATTTTAAAATGCCTTAAACATTCCTCTATGGAACCTGTCATGTGAAAATGCTCAGTCTTCTTTGAATTCAGTTTTTTGTACAATCATGTTCTTTTTTACCTTCATGGTTAATTAGGCCATTCACATTTTTGTTTTGTTTTGTGATGTTACTAATCCCAGTGCATTCAAATTACTGGCTTTTTTTTAACATTCATTCAGGGGATGTAGGATTCACTGGCAAGGCCAATATTTATTGTCTATCTTTAATTATCTTGAGAAAATGGTGCTGAGCTGTCTTTTTTGATCAGTTGATGTAGGTACAGTGCTTGGTTCACAATGTTGTTAGGAAGTGAGTTCCAGGATTTTAACCCAGTGACAGTGAAAAAAACTACAATATATATCCAAGTCAGAATGATGTGCAGCTTGGAAAGGAACTTGCAAATGGTGATGTTCCTGTGTATTTGCTGCACTTCTACTTCTGATGATATTGGTTGTGGGTTTGGAATGTGCTGTCAAAGGAGACTTAGTGAATTTCTACAGTGCATCTTGTAAATGGTAGACACTGCTGTGACTGAGCAATGGATGTTTGTGGGTATATTGCCAAGCAAGTGGGCTGTTTGGTCCCAGTCATATTAAATATTGTTGGAACTGTAGTCATCCAGGCAAACTGGGGATATTTCATCATGGTCCTAACATGTGTTTTGTAGTAGGTGGCCAAGCTTAGCAAGTCAGAATGTGAGTCACTCGTTGTAGATTCATAGCCTCTGATCTATTTTGTAGCCACATATTTACATGGCTACTCCAATTCAGTATCTGGTCAATGGTAACCCTCAGGATGTTGATAGTGGGGGATTCAACAATGATCAAGTCTGAATATCATTTCATGATTGTTAGTTTCTTTAGTCAGTGGAGATGGTCATTGCTTGGCACTTGTGTGTCATATGTATTTGTTTGACACTTGTCAGCCCAAACCCAATATTGTTCAAGTCTTGCTGCAATTATTTTGAACTTCAATGTCTGAGGTATCATGAGGTATCATGGTATTGAACATTGTGCAATCATCAGCAAATATCCCACTTCTAACGTTATGATGGAGGAAATGTCATTGGTGAAGCAACTGAAGATATTTGGGCCTGAGACACCACCCTGAGGAATTCCTGCAAGATGTCCTGGAGCTGAGATGACTGATCTCCAACACCACCAACTCGCTTTCTTTGTGCCCGGTATGGTTCCAACCAATGGAGCATTTTACCTTGATTTCCATTGACTAAAGATTTTGCTCAAAACACTCAGTCAAATGCAGTCTTGATGTCAAGTGCAGTTACATCACTTCACTTCTAGTGTACTTTTTTTGTCCATACTTGAACCAATGTGCCAATGGAAAGTAAGCATTAGCATCAGTGGGCAGGTTATTGCTAAACCAATGCTGCTGGATAGCAATATTGATGGCCCCTTCCATCAATTCAATAATGATCGAGTTTAGACTGATGGGACAGTAATTGACTGGGTGGATTTGTCCTGATTTTGTGTACTGGATATACCTGGGCTATTTCCACATTGTTAGATGCCTGCCAGTCTGAATAGTGTATATTGACTGTGTATTTGGAGGGATGTATGTATTAACAGTTATTCAATTAGAGTTCTAAGCTCTATTCCAGTTGGAATTAGTTGAAGTGGGATGTGTTTGTCTGTGCCTTAATATCTGAAAAAAAAGACCTTAAATCTGGGGAGGAGAAAAATGGGTCTTCATTCATTCAAATTTTATCACCCAATAATATTTTTTCATTCTTCAGTGCTAACAGATTGTGCTGAAGTGACTGCTGTAAACTTACATGCTTCTATGTGCATGTTAATGTACTAGTATTTTGATTGAAAATGACACTGTGAACTTAATGCTTAATTCTTATTAGACATAGATGAACATTCATGTTTTTTCTGCTGACAGTAACCATTTGTGACTGGTTTTCCCAGGGTATTTGTCGATGTAACTGAGCTCCAGTATGTGATTCCTCAATGTTTGTAGTGGGATGTGTATAGAATGGAGCTGTAACATCTGATCCAAGAATCATTCAGACAAATGTTCCGACTACAAATTCTCAATCCATTAACATGTATTTGGTGCATTGTGCTAGTATTGATGCTAAATTCTCCAATGAAGCACAATACTTTAAGTCAAATTTCCATCTTTTTCTTGATATCCATCTCTATTTTCACTTTCAATTATATGAATTTATTTACTCTACTCTTTTTATTTTAAAAAATGCTAACAATTTGAAGTTCCAATAGACATCAGTGTGAAAGCATTTAACTAATTTTTCAATCAATGGAAACAATTTCATTGTTATTGGAAATCACAGATGTTTCTAGCCTTCCGTCTTTGGTCCGTTTTGAATATTTTGCAATAACTAAAATCTCAATAATTAAAACAACTTGCCTGGAATGAAATATTGCACTTCACAGAATTGAATTCAGATTTTTTTTAAAAAAGACAAGATACCACGCCAGGAAGGAGATATTAAGATTGATGACTAAAGTCTTATTCCAGCAAGTGTGGTTAATGCGATTCTTAAGGGAAAAGATAGCAGTAAACTTTCGGAAATGGACTGGAATGTGAGACCAAAACACCTGTAAACAGAAAACCAGATTTTCATGATCAAAATCAGTTGGGAATGGTGCAAGCAAAATCAGCAAAGCTAAGATCATGGGACCAGAACTTTTGGATTTCTCCTGTAAAATGAATTCCACACAAGCCTCCCACAGGCAAGAATAGTTTTTTTGGAGTGTGACCCCATGCATGTGGCCTGTGAGTTAAGTTATAATTGACAGATCCAGGGAAATGTGTGTATTACAGTATATTCATTGTATCAGTGACTTTTGGAAGCCTAGGGGAAACCTGCCAAGTAATAAAGGTCAAGGGCCTTAAGAGAAACCTGATGGGGAGGTGATATAGAAAATTGGAGCAGGAGTAGGCCATTCAGCCTTTCAAGTACATCCCAGCAGTCAATATGATCGTGGCTGATCGTTCAACTCAATATCCCGTTCCTGCTTTTATTCCATGCTGTTTGATTACTTTAGCCCAAGGACCTATGTCTAATTCCTTCTTGAAAACATGTAATGTTTTTGCCTCAACCACTTTCTGTGGCAGAAAATTCCACAGGCTCAATACTCTAAAGTGAAGAAACTTCTCCTCATCTCAGTCCTGAATGGCCTATCCGGTATTCTTACATTATAACTCCTGGTTCTGCACTCCCCAGTCATCCAGAACATCCTTCTTACACTTCCCCTGACTAGTCCTGTTATAATTTTATAGGTTTCTATGAGATTCCCTTTCATTCTTCTAAAGTCCAGTGACTCTTAGACGATCTAATCTATCTTCATGCAGTATCTGCAAGAGACAAGAAAGGATGGCATTGTGGCCAGTGGTTAGATGTTGTCTGCAATTAATGCAACTGACAATGTTGTTGATGTGAGAGTTATATTGAAGTGAAGAACACTGTTTACTCGATTGACAGGATGTGCTGTTTCCACATCTCTGCAACAGCAGTCCCAGTCTTCTCCTATGACAGCAAGGATTGTCTCCCGGTAGGGAGTGAGGACCTGGATCTTGGACACCCTGCCACACTGGTATGGACTCTATCTGCCCTGTTTTGAGATATCTTCTCCTTCAAAGAGAGGGAAGAATAAATAAGGTTACAGAGTGTGGCAGGGCCGTTAGTGCTGCTGTATGTAGATGGTGGGATGTTCAAAAGAATTAAGGAGGCAGCATAAAGGGCATGGAGTGTTAGTGGGAGACTGAGGAGGTTTGAGCAGGAATGGGGGGGGTTATCAAAAGTGAGGTGGGAGAAAGTGTGGCACAGAGAAGAGTGTGGCACTCACCCTGGCAAAGCTGGAAAGGCCATTGATCTTCTCGTAGCACTGTTGGCTGTTCCTGAAGATGACGCTGACCTGGCTGGTGATCTTGAACCAGGCTGGTGGTGTCTGCTGGTGTGGTCTCCTCTGCTGGTTCTCCCGGAAGAAATCACCTATTTTGGACCACACCAATCACCAGGATCTCCAGGTCCTTGTTGGAAAATTAAGATTCTGTGTGGTTGAAAGGGATGCCAGTTTTTTGGGATATCCCTGAGTGGTGAGTTTTTCCAGAAGTGAGTGTGGTAATGTTATGAGAGGTGCGTTTTAGAAGGATTTGTTCCATCATGTTTCTTTTGAAAGCAAGTGTTGGGAACTTGGAAATGAGCTGTCTGCTCTGGCTCCAGCTAGTTTGGCAGTTTTTAAAAGTTGGAACAATGGAAGCAGTGTGAAGGGGTGGGTCCAGCTCCCACAGAATCAGGATTTTAGTTTTAGCTGTCAGTATTTGCTGGGGTCTTGAGGCTGTATGTGGAACCATTTATTCCTTTCTCAGTTATGACTGAAATCTGGGATTCTCTTCCTGCTGTTAGAATTGCATGTGAGACAATCTATTTCACTGAATTTCTTTTTGCCAAGGGTGTGTTTATGGGATGTTACTATGTTGGAACAGTTGCTGTGTAGTCGTTAAATGACCTGTTATTTTGTTAAGTTTTCCAATAGAGTTAATCCAATTCTTCTTTCTTTTTGTTTGTATTTTAAACAAACAAGAGTGTAAAAATATAGTGAGTTTTGTTAAACACCTGGCAACTTGACCAGTCAAAGAAGAACAAAGAACAAAGAAAATTTACATCCCAGGAACAGGCCCTTTGGCCGTCCAAGCCTGAGCCGATCCAAAAGTACTGTCCAAACCTGTCGGTCATTTCCTAAGTATCTGTATCTCCCTACTGCCCACCTACTCATGCATCTGTCCAGACACACCTTAAATGAATCTGCCATGCCTGCCTCTATTACCTCTGCTGGCTATGCATTCCAGGCACCTACTGTCCTGGGTAAAGTACTTGCCGCATATATCCCCCTTCAACCTTTCACCTCTTATCTTGAACCCCTGGCCTCTCATTATTGAATGCCTCAGCCTGGGAAAAAGTTTATCTCTATCTACCTTTTCTAAATGCTTCATGATTTTGTAGATCTCAATCAGGTTCCAACCTCAAACTCCATTTTCGAATGAAAACAATCCTCACCTATCCAACCTCTCTTCATAGATAGCACTTTTCATACCAGGCAATGTCCTCGTAAATCTTCTCTGCACCCTCTCCAAAGCATCCACATCCTTTTGGTAATGTGGCTACCAAAACTGTATACAGTATTCTGAGTGCAGCTGAACTAATGTCTTGTACAGTTTTAACATGACCTGCCAGCTCTTTTACTCAATATCTCGTCCGATGAAGGTAAGCATACCATACGCCTTCTTGACCGCTCTATCCACTTGTGCAGTCACCTTCAGGGTACATTGGACCTGAACTCCCAGCTCTCTCTGCTCAACAACTTTTTTCAAGGCTCTCCCATTTATAGTATAGTTGGCTCTGGATTTAATCTTCCCAGAATGCATCACCTCACATTCGCCTGGATTGAACTCCATCTGCCACTTCTCCGCCCAACACTCCAGCCTATCTATATTCTCCTGCATTCTTTGAAAGTCCCGTATGATTTCTGCTACTCCACCAATCTTCGTGTTGCCTGCAAACTTACTGATCAGACCAACGATGCCCTCCTCCAGATCATTTATGTATATTACAAACAACAGTGGCCCCAGCATTGATCCTTGTGGAACACCACTGGTCACCTTTCAAACAATCGAATTGCATCCAGGAGGTCTAGGCTGTTTTCTTCGTATATTTTGAGTGGGGGGAGGGGGTTAGTCTGGGCCATAACAGTAAGATGGGACGGGCATCAGGCATGTGACATGTCATCAAGTGGGGGAGGCATGTCATTTGAGAAAACCTGCTTGTCCTCGCAACAAGCAAGACTCCACAAAATCAAATGTAGCTTGGACTTGGCCAAATAAAGAATGATTCCTGATGAAGGGCTTTTGCCCAAACGTTGATTTCACTGCTCCTTGGATGCTGCCTGAATTGCTGGGCTCTTCCAGCACCACTAATCCAAAACAAAGACCGACTCAACACTTACATTTTTTACAAACCCACCGACTCCTACAGCTACCTGGATTACATGTCCTCCCACTCTACCTAGTGCAAAAATGCTATCCCATTCCCAATCCCTCCGCCTCTGCCGTATCTGCTCCTAGGAGTACCAGTTCCACCACTGAACACACCAGATGGCCTCCTTCTTTAAAGATGATAATTTCCCCTCCCACATAGTTGAAGATGCCCTCCAACACATCTCATCCATGTTCCGCACCTCCACCGTTGAACCCCATCCCTCCAACCGCAACAAGGACAGA
Organism: Hemiscyllium ocellatum; assembly: GCF_020745735.1. Classification (NCBI taxonomy): domain Eukaryota; kingdom Metazoa; phylum Chordata; class Chondrichthyes; order Orectolobiformes; family Hemiscylliidae; genus Hemiscyllium; species Hemiscyllium ocellatum. The sequence goes on from NC_083402.1 coordinate 53,457,632, forward strand.
ACCCCCCGGTCCTCATTTTCCACCCCCCTCAACCTCTACATAAGCCATATAATCCACCGACATTTCCACCACCTACAAACAGACCCCACCACCAGGGATATATTTCCTCCCCATCCCTATCCACTTTCTGCAAAGACTGGTCCCTCCATGAATAACCACCCACCTCTCCTGGCACCTTCCCCTGCCACTGCAGGAATTGCAAAACCTGCGCCCACACCTCCCCCCTCACCTCCATTCAAGGCCACAAAGGAGCTTTCCACATTCATCAAAGTTTCACCTGCACTTCCACCAATGTCATTTATTGTATCCGCTGCTCTCTATGCGGTCTTCTTTAAATTGGAGAGACTGGACGCCTTCTCGAGAAGCACTTTAGGAAACATCTCTGTGATGCCTGCATCAATCAACCCCAACACCCATGGCCAAATATTTCAACTCCCCCTACCACTCTGCCAAGGACATGCAAGGCCTGGGCCTCCTCCACCACCACTCCCTCACTGCCCGACACCTGGAGGAAGAATGCATCATCTCCAGCCTCGGAACCCTTCAACCCCAGGGCATCAATGTGGACTTCACCAGTTTCCTCACTTCCCCTCTCCCCACCTTATCCCAGTTCCAAACCTCCAGCTCAGCACCATCCTCCTGACCTATCCCTTCTTTCAAACTTCCTCCCCACCTAACCGCTTCACCCTCCTCTCCAAACTATCACCTTTACCCCTTCCTCTATCCACCTATTGCACTCCCAGCTACCTTCTCTGCAGTCCCACACCCCTCCCATTTATCTCTCCACCCCCGAGGCTTCCAGCCTCATTCCTGATGAAGGGCTCCTACCAGAAACATTGATTTTCCTGCTCCTCGGATGCTGCCTGACCTGCTGTGCTTTTCCAGCATCACTCTAATCTTGACTCTGATCTCCAGCATCTGCAATCCTCACTTTCACCAAATAAAGTAAGATTCAGCCTTCTGAATGACTGCTGCCCACAATTTTAACCTTGCAACATATAACACATTTTATCCCTGCCTTTTTCTAAAGGCAGGGATAATTATAATAACATACCTTAATCATCCCATTACTTGGATCATGGTGAAATTGACCTTCTGATTATCATGCGCATCACATGTACTTGGAAGGCACTCATTCAAATATCATCAGTTGGGCACTTGATGTTAAGAAATTTATAATTGAATGTTTTCAATGAAATGATAACGTTTCTTTGCTCTTGGTCACAAACCTCTGACTTTCTCCCTCCTGAAGAACATTAGAGTTCATTTTGTTGCATCCAAATTTCACTGCTTATCTTTGTAATAGTCTCTTTTAGACTTTGTTACATGTAAGGGCATTGAGGATGTGAGGTTGAATTGGTGAACAAATGCACTACACAGTAACTTGCAAATGTAATCTACTTCTGCTACCTGTGGTACAGTCAGGTACCAGACACAACATATATTTTCTTCAAAGTTTGTGAGAAGATTTGTAGCTCAGGTGCTCGTTGTTGTGGTTCTGTTCGCCGAGCTGGGAGTTTTTGTTGCAAACGTTTCGTCCCCTTTCTAGGTGACATCTTCAGTGCTTGGGAGCTTCCTGTGAAGCGCTTCTGTGCTGATTCCTCCGGCATTTATACTGGTTTGAATCTGCCACTTCCGGTTGTCAGTTGCTGTCTGCTGCAGTGGCCGGTATATAGGGTCAAGGTCGATGTGTCTGTTGATAGAATTTGTGGATGAGTGCCATGCCTCTAGGAATTCCCTGACTGTTCTCTGTTTGGCCTGCCCTATAATAGTGGTGTTGTCCCAATTGAATTCGTGTTGTTTGTCATCTGAGTGTATGGCTACTAGGGATAGCTGGTCGTGTCGTTTCGTGGCTAGTTGGTGTTCATAGATGGGTTGTTAGCTGTCTTCCTGTTTGTCCTATGTAGTGTTTTGTGCAGTCCTTGCATGGGATTTTGTACACTACGTTGGTTTTGCTCATGCTGGGTATCGGGTCCTTTGTCCTGGTGAGTTGTCTGAGAGTGGCTGTTGGGTTGTGTGCTGTTATGAGTCCTAGTGGTCGCAGCAGTCTGGCTGTCAGTTCAGAAATGCCTCTGATGTATGAGAGTGTGGCTAGTCCTTTGGGTTGTGGCATGTCCTCATTTTGTTGTCTTTCCCTAAGGCATCTGTTGATGAAATTGCGCGGGTATCCGTTTTTGGTGAATACCTTGTATGGGTGTTCTTCTTCCTCTTTTTGTAGTTTAGGTGTGCTGTAGTGTGTTGTGGCCCTTTTGAATAATTGTCTGATGCAACTTCGTTTGTGTGTGTTGGGGTGGTTGCTTTCATAGTTCAGGACTTGGTCTGTGTGTGTGGCTTTTCTGTACACCTTCATGGTGAATTCTCCGTTCGGTGTTCTTTGTACCATCACGTCTAGGAATGGGAGCTGGTTGTCCTTTTCTTCCTCTCTCTTGAATCGGATTCCTGTGAGTGTGGCGTTGATGATCCGGCATGTGTTCTCTACTTCTGTGTTTTTAATGATTACAAAGGTGTCGTCCATGTATCTGACCCAGAGTTTGGGTTGTAATTGCGTTGAAACTGTTTTTTCTAACCTTTGAATTACTGCTTCTGCTATGAGTCCGGAGATCGGTGAGCCCATGGGTGTTCCGTTGATTTGTTCATATATCTGGTTGTTGAATGTGAAGTGTGTTGTGAGGCACAGGTCCAGTAGTTTAAGTATGCCGTCTTTGTTAATAGGTTCAGCTGTTGTCTGTTGTGTATGTCCAGCAGGTTGGATATTGTTTCTCTGGCTAAGGTTTTGTCAATAGAAGTGAACAGTGCCGTTACATCGAATGAGACCATGGTTTCTTCCTTGTCTATGTGTATATTTCTGATGATGTCCAAGAATTCTTGTGTTGACTGTACAGAGTGTCTGGATCCGCTGATCAGGTGTTTCAGTTTCTGTTGTAGCTCTTTAGCCAGTTTGTGTGATGGTGTTCCTGGTAGTGATACTATGGGTCTGAGTGTGCTGTCTGGTTTGTGTACTTTAGGTAGTCCATAGAATCTGGGACATGCAAGGACTGCACAAAACACTACATAGGACAAACAGGAAGACAGCTAACAACCCACCTCCATGAACACTAACTAGCCACGAAATGACACGACCAGCTATCCCTAGTAGCCATACACTCAGATGACAAACAACATGAATTTGATTGGGACAACACCACTATTATAGGGCAGGCCAAACAGAGAACAGTCAGGGAATTCCTAGAGGCATGGCACTCATCCACAAATTCTATCAACAGACACATCGACCTTGACCCTATATACCGGCCACAGCAGCGGACAGCAACTGACAACCGGAAGCGGCAGATTCAAACCAGTATAAATGCCGGAGGAATCAGCACAGAAGCGCTTCACAGGAGGCTCCCAAGCACTGAAGATGTCACCTAGAAAGGGGATGAAATGTTTGCAACAAAAACTCCCAGCTCGGCGAACAGAACCACAACATATATTTTCTTCATAATATTTATAGTAAGTCAAACCATTACAGTGGCAAAGAGAGGGATGTCTCAGAGCAAAATAAAATGTAGCTTTTCGGTCATCAGAACATGATACTAATGATATCTAATCCCCTCCAGGCCTTTCTCTGTCTGCTGTCTCAGATAAAAGATTTGATCTAAACATGACTTCCCCAGTGAAATCCAAAGTATTTTGCAGTTTGGTGCCTACCATGTCTCCTGGCCAAATGTAACAATCTGTGCAATAGATAGGCAAAGAAGATGCAAAGGTAGGAAGATTTTATCTCCCCACTCGGTACAGCAAAATCATAACACTGCTAAAAAGATCAATGATTCTATTGCACTAAATGCACATGTGAGAGCAAAGTGTAATCTCCCTATATTCATGCTTGTAAACATTTATGTTAAAGTACATTGAGATCACTTCACAAATTTTTGTTTGCAACAAGGTCAGTTTAAGACCTTGATTATCAGATGATCCATCTGATTTTTTGAGGATACAAATAAGAACCAATTCTGAGGTGCTTATTATGCTATTAATTTTTTGTGTATTCTATGCTTCAAATAGATGATAATCACACAGAAATAAAAAACAGGAATGTGTAATTTATCCCACCAATTCACCATTTCGTGAGTGATGTTCGTGCAATGTTTTTATTTTCCATTCTCTTTTCTTCCTTATGCTTTTATAATCTTATGTTCATATTGTGGGGCAATTAGAAGTGTTCTAGATGGCAATTAATACCTGAAAGGATTAACTGACAACATCAGGTAAGCTCCAGCAATCAGAATATGAAAGACCATTCCTGGGAGGAGCTAGCCACTTTGCAAGTTCAAGGTCAGAGAATGCTGTAGTCCCAGTTGCACATTCCATGATAATTTCTAGGCAAGTAAAAAGTTGTGTGTACTTACTCTTGCATCTAGTCTCATGAAAGACTCTCACGTATGGAGTCAGCTATTACAAGGGGGCACAGCTTTAAATTAAGGGGAGGTAGGTAGAGGACAGATGTTAGGGGTAGATTCTTTACTCAGCGAGTCATGAGTTCATGGAATGCCCTGCCAGTAGCAGTGGTGGACTATCCCTCTTTATGGGCATTTAAATGGGCAAATGGAGGATAGTGGGCTAGTGTAGGTTAGGTGGGCTTGGGTCGGCGCAACATCGAGGGCCAAAGGGCCTGTACTGTGCTGTATTTTTCTATGTTTCTATGTATCTTAGACGTGATGTAACTATTAGGTATTCTCTAATTAAGCTATGCTGTTCAAGAAGACTGAGCTTTAATCCTACCAAGGTATTTGTGTGTGCACTCTTCCCTTCTTGGTATCAGCAAGTTAAAATTATACCAACAAGAAGTATTGTTTTCAGTCAATCTAATCAAAGCATCTCACAGTACCACAACACGACAGCAATATAGACCATGGTGAGCTGCAGTGTAGATTTTGTCCAGACAGTGTTGGCCTAAAGGAATATTCAGTCGAGACAAGTTATAAACCCTTAAGGACTGTAAAAGAGAAAAAAAATTCCATTAAGAAACTGTGTGTGTATCTTTAAATATTAAAAGCACATGGAACCAGTCTGCTTCTGTGAAAGTGGCAGCCAGTTGTTCAGAAGGCTGCAAAAGTAATAGCAATGTGAAGCCTGCTTACAGAAGTGTATACTGTTGGATATTGAAAATGTGCATGAGTCCTGCAAACTTACAACAACAAAAATCTAAATCAGAAAACAGGGATGAATCAATCATTATTGGATATATTGTGTCTAAGGAGTTGAGAAAAGCGCTGACCATTTTCCTATCATCAGTCAACATCCTCACTTCTGACTCATTTTAAAACCATTATATAAATGTAACTGTATAGCATCTTACACATGCTTTTTGTTTTGTGGATGGAACTTGGAAGAGATTAACATTTTTTTACTTGTTGCCAAGGGTTCATTAGTAGAGTTAAAAAACAACAGGGAGCAAGGTTCCTGGATCCGTTATTTTTGTAAGGCTGACTTCAGGAATCAGGAGGATCGATGTACCTTTACTCAGAGCGAGAACGCGGAGAGCTGACTGATAGAGGATCTGCGGAGGTGACTGTTTCGGTGGCTGCGATTTTAAGCTAAGTGCAGGACTTCAAAATTTTAAATTGTTTTTTTGGCCTCTTCTGTATGCTTAAACTTAAAAACTTAGGGAAACAGAAGGGTAGACCTTTTTTTAAAATTGTAGTATTTTGAGCTTCATCTTTTAATATAAAATATAAGCTTTCAGTTCTCCCAGCAGATTGTGTCAGCAACAATTGGTCGACAAACACTGAATTTGAGAAAAGTGTGGGTCTTTTTAGGCAAGTCTACATTAGCAAATTTTTAAGAGGCCATTATGACAGTCAATGAAGTGGGATATTCCTTCTGTCAGACTTTGGACCTCAATGTGTGAACAAGCAATTCAGATGGTTTGCCTCAGTGGCAGGTACAACCAAGTGACCAATTCTCCACATCATCATCATCAATCAAATAGAGAAACAGAGAAGGTGGTCAAAATCTTAAATTCAAAGAACTGAATGGGTACTGGACTGATGCCCTGGAGAATATTTGTTTGAGTGGTTGGGAGGGTTTAAACTGAATTGGCAGGGGATAGGAACCTATGGGAAGGGAAGAAGGGGAAATCAGTTACAGAGCAATACCATTAAGTAATAAGAACTCACGATCTGAATTGTTAACGGGAAAGGGATTGAAAACAGTCTTAAAGTGTAAAATCAAGTCAAACATAACCTTTAAAGATGACGAGAATTGAATAAACAAAGGAAATAAACAACACCACAAATTATCGTAGATGTAGTTTAACTCTAGATGCAGTGCAAAGAAACTGTGTAGTTTAAAATCAGGTCAGAAAGACAGAGACAGTATTAAAACATTGGGACCAGTTCAGCAGGAGGTGGGATCAGTACAAACAGGAATATTAAAACAAACAAGTCTTAAGGCTTTGTGTCTTGACCACATGGAGCAATTGACATTAATTGGATGAATTAATCACACAAATAGATGTAAACGCTTATGAGATAGTTGGGATTATGAAAACATGGCTTCAGAGTGACCAGGTCTGGGAACTGAACAATATTTAGCAAGGACAGACAAAAAGGAAAGATGGCAGAGTTGAGTTACTGTTTAAAGAGAATATAAACAGATTACTGATGAAAGATATTAGTCCAGATAATGTAGAATTTGTGTGCATGGAATTGGGAAATAGTAAGAGGCAGAAAACATTAGTATGTAGACCACAACACTGTTGTGGTCATGTTGGGACAGCATAACAAGAAATCAGAAATTCCTGCAATGAAAGAAGACGTGAATTATGGGTGACTTTAATCTGCATGTAAATTTGGTGAATCAAATTAATTGCAATATCATGGAGGAGGAATTATTAGAGTGCAGGTGGAATGTTTTTTTTCGTCCAATATGTTGAAGAACCAACTAGAGAACAGCTCATCTTAGACTGGGCATTATACATTTAGAAAATAATAATTGGCAATCTAGCTGTGAAAGACCCCTTGGGGATAAGCGACTGTAATAAGATAGAATCTTCATCAAGATGGAGAGTGAGGTAGTTGATCCTGAGATTGGGGTCCTGAGTCTTAATAAGGGAAATGATAATGGTATGAAGCATGAGTTGGCAAGAGTGGTTTTGGGAATGTTACTGAAAGGAATAATAATGGATAGTCAATGGCAAACTTTTTCAAAGTAAATGGGTCAACTAGAAAAATTATTTATTTCTGTCTGGTACAAGCGTAGAAAACAATTTGTAGCTAAACCATAGCTTACATGGGAAGTTAAAGATGGTATTAGATGCAAGAAAAGGGGTACAAATAGGAAAGAGAAAACAACAGACCTGAGGACTGGGAACAGTTTAGAAGTCAGAAAAGGAGAGCCAAGGAATTGTTCAAGAAGGGAAAATAGAGTATGAAAATAAGCTTGTAGGGAACACATCGAACTGGCTGTAAAGGTTTCTGCAGGTATGTAAAGATTGGTGAAAACTAATTTAGGTCCTTTAAAGTCAGAAACTGGAGAATTTATACTGGGGAACAAAGAAATGTCTGATGAACCAACTTTACATCTGTCTTCACAAAGGAGGATACAAATAGTGTACCAGAAATGGGGAATGCAGGGTTTTGTAGAGGGACAAACTGAAGCAAACCAGCATTCATAGAGAAATGGTGCATGAGAGAATTGAAGTCTGGTAATCAAAATCCCAGGGTACTTAAGGAAGTGGCCCTCAAAATAATGGATGCATTAGTGGTCATCTTCCAAGATTGTTTTGACTCTGGAACAGTTCCTGTAGATTGGAGGGTAATGGGCTCATGTGACTCCTTTACTGAAAAATGGAGGGAAGGAGAAACAGGAAACATAAACCCGAGAGTCTGACATTGGTCGTGGGAAAGATATGAGAGTCCATTATAAAGGATTCTATAGTAGAGCACATACAAAACAGTGATATAAGTGACCGGTAGCATGGATTTACAAAATGGAAATCATGCTTAACAAAGCTACTTGAATTCTTTGAGGACACAACAAGTAAAGTTAATCAGAGATCCAGTGGATGTGGTTTATTTGGACTTGCAGAAGGCTTTTCGAGAAAGTCCTACATTAAAAAAACAGTGTAAAAATAAAATGCATGGAATTGAGGGTCATGTATTGAGATGGATATAAAAGTGGCAAGCAGACAGGAAACAAAGTTTTGGAATGACAGGTAGTGAAAGGTGAGATGACATAGAAATCAACACTAGAATCTCAACTATTCACAATATATGTGTAATGCTTTAGATGAGAGAATTAAATGTAATACCGAAATGTTTTCAGATAACACAAAGCTGGGTGGAAGGGTGAACTGTGAGAAAGATACAGAAATTTTACAATATTGTCTGCATAGGGTGAGTGAGTGAGAAATACCTGGCAGGCACAACATAATGTGGATAAGTGTGAGGTCATCCACTTTGGCAGAAAAAATAGGAAGGCAGATTATTATCTGAATGACTGACTGACTGTAAATTGAGAGAGGGGAGTGTTCAGTGAGACCTGGGTGTTCTTGTGCAACAGTTACTGAAAATAAACATGCAAGTGCAGCAGGCGGTAAAAAAGGCAAACTGTATTTTGGCCTTCATAGTGAGAGGATTCAAGTACAGGACTGAGGATATCCTACTGCTATTATTCAGCTGAGACCACAGCTGAAATATTGCATGCAGTTTTGGTCTTGAGGAATAATGTTCTTGCCATAGAGGGAGTGCAGTAAAAGTGGATTCTGAGGACGGTGGGACTGACAATATGAGTAAAGATTGCATTGGTTCGGATTATACTCATGGAAACTTAGAAGAATTAGACCTAGCCCCTACTCATATCTCAATTGTTTGAATGCAAAGAACTGATCAATCAAGATTTTACATAGTTAGATCAACTGAAGGAATACTGAGGAGAAATAAGAAGACATTGATCTTGCTTAAGTAAAGAAATAAGACAAAGTATAATTATCAGACATGAGACAAAGGCATCAAAGTCTGCTGAACAGCACAATGATTTCTCCATATGGCCTTTGTGGAGACAACATTCCATCTTTATATTAAGAATACTCTCCATCGTGTTGTATGGCACTATCACCGCATGACAGGAATTAGACTTTAAACACATGCAGTGGACAGCAAAGAAGGTTACCTCAGATTACAAGGGGATCTTGATCAGATGGGCCAAAGGGCTGAGAAATGGTGGATGGACTTTAATTTAGATAAATGCGAGGTGCTACATTTTGGGAAAGCAAATCTTAGCAAGACTTATACACTTAATGGTAAGGTCCTAGGGAGTGTTGTTGATCAAGAAGAACTTGGAGAGCAGATTCAACGCTCCTTAAAAGTGGAGTCACAGGTAGATAGGATAGTGAAGGAGGCATTAGGTATGCTTTCCTTTATTGGGCAGAGTATTGAGTCCAGGAGTTGGAAGGTCATGTTGCGGCTGTACAGGACATTGGTTAGGCCATGGTTGGAATATTGCGTGCAATTCCGGTCTCCTTCCGATCGGAAAGATGTTGTGAAACTTGTAAATATTTTCTGAACCCTTTCAAGGATGTTGCCAGGGTTGGAGGATTTGAGCTATAGGGAGAGGCTGAACAGGCTGGGGCTGTTTTCCCTGGAGTGTCGGAGGCTGAGGGGTGACCTTATAGAGGTTTATAAAATCATGAGGGGCATGGATAAGATACATAGATAAAGTCTTTTCCCTGGGGTGGTGGAGTCCAGAACTAGAGGGCATAGGTTTAGGGTGAGAGGGAAAAGTTAGAAAAGAGACCTAAGGGGCAACATTTTCATGCAGTTGGTGCTATTTGTATGGAATGAGCTGCCAGAGGAAGTGGTGGAGGCGAGTACAATTGCAACATTTAAAAGGCATCTGGATAGGTATATGAATAGGAAGGGTTTGGAGGGAAATGGGCTGGGTGCTGGCAGGTGGGACTAGATTGGGTTGGGATATCTGGTTGGCATGGACGAGTTGGACCGAAGGGTCTGTTTCCGTGCTGTACATCTCTATGACTCTATGACTCTATAACTCAAGACTGGGCATCCATGAGGCACTGTGGCTATCAACAGCAGCAGAATTATACTCAAGCACAATCTGAAATCCATATTACTTTGATTTTTATTACAATCTGCAACCTCATGGCCCAGCGTATCCCCCACTCCACTTTTGTGTTCTGCCAAATTATTCAGCTCCTGACCTCATTACAGCTTTCTTCCAACATGGACAAAAAGAGCTAAAGTGCAGAGTGTACATGAGAGTGACAGCCCTTGACATTAAGGCTGTATTTACGTCAAAGGTGGCATCAAGAAGCATTGGCAAAATTAAATACAATAAAAGTCAGGGGGGAACATCTCTGCTGGTTGGAGTCATACATGACAAAAAGGAGTATGACTGTGGTTGCTGAAGGTCAGTCATTTTAGGTCCTGGATGTCTCAGTATGGTTATGTCCATAGCCCAATCATTTTCACCTATTTCATCAATGACTTTCCCTCCATCATAAGGTCAAAAATGGAGATACATGCTGATGTTTGCGCAATATTCTGAATCATTTGTGACTGGTCAGATACTGAAGCAGTTCAAGTTCAAATGCAGCAAGATCTGGACATTATTCAGTACAAATAGTAAGCATTTCATGCCTTACAAGCACCAGGCAATGACAATTGTTAACAAGGGAGATTCTAACCGTTGCTGATTGACATTCAATGGCATTCTCATTGCTGAATCCAATGACCAAAATCCTGGGAGTTGCCATTGGCAAAAAATTGAAGTGAACAAACTATATAAATAATGTGATGACAAGAGCAGGTCAGAGGCTAGCAATTTTATAACAAATAACTCACCTCCTTACTCCAAAAATGTCCACCATTTACAAGGTTCAAGTCAATACTGTGAAGGCATACTCCCCACTTGCCAGAATGGATGTAGGTCCATTACATTCAAGAAACTCAACATCATTCAGGACAAAGTAGCCCACTTGATTGGCATGACATCTTCAAACGTATGCATTCTCTGTCACCAATACACAATCAAAGCAAGGATAAAAGCAAGTTACTGTGGATGCTGGAATCTGAAACCAAAAGAGAAAATGCTGGAAAATCTCAGCAGGTCTGGCAGCATCTGTAAGGAGAGAAAAGAGCTGATGTTTCGAGTCTAATTGACCCTTTGTCAAAGCTTTGACAAAGGGTCAGTTAGACTCGAAATGTCAGCTCTTTTCTCTCCTTACAGCTGCTGCCAGACCTGCTGAGATTTTCCAGCATTTTCTCTTTTGGTTTCACCTTCCCAAGGATACCTAGTTTCAGGTATAAAATGCTGACCCAACCAGTAAAGCCCACATCCACTGAACACGTTTTAAAAAAGAATGTCAAATTTCATTCCCCAAAGGACATTAGTGAACTAGAATTGTTTTTTAAATACAAATTGATGATGGACTGCATTAGAGTGGCTATTTATTCCAGATTTTTAAAAAATTGAATTCAAATTTCCCCATCTGTTGGAATTTGAATCAATGACTATGGAACATCAGCCTGGGGCTTTTGATTACTAATTTAGTGGCATAAACCAGGGGCACCTTCCCAAAGTAGAATATAAAACTTTAGTTAGAACATGAAAGCCAGTGTTTTAAAATTGATGAATCAGAAATCAGTGTAGGTGTTTGGGTATAGTGTGAATGTTGTCTGGTATGAGCTAGAAAATGAGCAATGGAACTTGAGATGTCTTCAGGTTTATGGCTAGAATAAGATAGGAGGCTGGCTTGGACACTACTGCAACAGTTGAGTCCACGAGTGAAAAAAAAATTGATGAAGATTGAGCAGATGTGCTCATCTAGAATGGAGATTGGTGATGTTACAGAGAAAAAAGTGATCATTGTGATCGAAAAGATAATAGGATCAGAAGATCAGCTCTAGTGAATTAGGATCCTAAGGTTGTAAACAGTTTAATTCAGCCTGAGATATTGGCCAAGGAGAAGAATGCAATCAATGATGAGATAAGAATTTGCTCTGAAGAAGAACTATCCATGCAGACCTACCTTTGTTTCCAACATTGATTAATTTACAGTCTCTTTCCAACTCTTTCTACATTCATTCCAGAACGAAACCAGTTTTTGCAAGATTTTATTTAACAGTAAAAAGGAGCACTGACCCAGATATTAAATCAACATTTTGTTAACAAAGCAGCAAACCTTTCCTAGACAATATTGGTAACATTGAGAACATTCCAAATGATATAATTCATTACTTCTGGCTGAGTTTAATCATGACCCAAGTCTCTTCATTCAAACAAAGTTCAGCAAAGGAATCTTTCATTAAAGCTGAAGGTCATAGTCACCTCCCTTTGATATGTCAGAATTGATGTAATTCAGATTGTGAAAGTCAGGTTATTTAGCTTTGTTGGAATTTGTATGATTTCTTGGCAACAAAGTCATCTTTAATAAAATTTATAATTTTCAAGTTATATCTGTGAAATCTACATGATAGACCTAATTATTAGTCAGAAACTATCCTGGTTTAATTTGTTTCCAAAGTCCGGCTCCACATTTTTTCATTATTTTCTTCTCTGTTAAATCCCATAGCATATTTTCAAAATGATGATATACAATTTTTAGGTTCTATGCTAAAGATTCATCTTGTATCAATTATAATTGGACAGTCTGCTATGGAGAGAGATCATTATCTGGCTGAGTAATGTAAGGCATTTGCTGCTGCAGTTTCCCTCAGTCAGATTTCAACATGAAGGTGGGGAAATCCACACAATCTACTTGGATCTCACCACATCTCTGGGGAAATGTTTAAAAAAAAAACCCACAGGGTTCCACTATTTCTGGGAATTTCTTCTTTACCTTGCAAGGAGTAAAATATCTATCTGGCCAGTGTGGGATTTATCTTAAGTCATGCACTCATACACGACAGCAAGAAGGAGGATCCTACACAATAGTATGTGTGCACTAACCAGCACAAACATGGGTTGCATAACAGGCTTGGCAAATAACCTGAAGTGTTGAAAATTCTTCAATGTTTAAAAAAATCTGTCTTGCACAAGGAATCAGTAGAACAATGATAGGACCTGGACAATCGAACCCATCTCCCCTCCAAGCATGCAACAGACTTCTTTGTTCATACCTAAGTATGCCACTCTCCCATTAACCCTGTCAATTCTAACCAAAGGCTATTCCTTTGTTCTTATGTTTTCATGAAGACTCGCTCAATGGTGATTGTGATATATTTTCTCGTGTTAAAGTTCAAACATAGTTGTTTCAATTCAAGTGTTTCATTTCTTCAACTTTACAAGAAATTCTTCATTGACTGTGGGGAATGATTGTATGATAGGCTGATGAGATACAACTAAACATTTTCATTTACCATGGAGAACAATAATGACACACTTAGCTGTATCACTCTTCTTTATTACAATGGCATTATTCCTTCCATCATAAGCACAGTCGAAGAGTATGGTGCTGGAAAAGCACAGCCAGTCAGACAGCATTCGGGGAGCAGGAGAGTCAACATTTTGAGGCTCCTAATGAAGAGCTTACGCTCAAAATGTCAATTCTCCTGATCCTCAGATGCTGCTTGACTGGCTGTGCTTTTCCAGCACCATACTCTTCGACTCTGATCTCCAGCAGCTGCAGTGCTCACTTTCTCCCACAAGAAAACAATAACCCAGGCAAATTAATACTAAGCTATATGAACTCTACAGATTACCATTACTGTGGCCTTGCTTGCAATTTATGTCATGTATCATATGTTGTTTCTTTTTCCAACCTGTCCTCCTCTTTTGTCCCCTCCTTTCTAGAAGTAATTGCACATTGGATTGCAATTCCATGGATGTTGATAGTTATCTAGTAAATTTATTCACCTGAGAGTGTGCATCATGTAGTGATAGGGTATGTGAGTAAGATAGGTAATACTGCTCAACTAACGTATCTAATTCAATGCATGATCATGCATGTTTTCCAGCAAGGTTGCTGGGAAATAATCAGAAGTACAATCCATGTGTAATTATTGCCCAGCCACCCAAAACTTTGTAGTCCAAAGATCAGGGCAATCCAGGACAAAGCAGCCTATTGGACCGGCATTTTAAGCACTCATTGTTTCCACCACTGAAGTACAGTGACAATGGGTGTGTATCATCTACAAGATGTGCTGCAACAGCTCACCAAGGATCCTTCAACAATACCTTCCAAGCTTCTACCACCCAGAAGAACAAAAATAGCAAACGTATGGGAATATTGGCAATTACAACTTCCACTCCAAGTTACAGATCATCCTGACTTGATTCCGTTCCTTCGTTGGGGCTGGGTCAAAATCCTGGAACTCCCACCCTAACACACCGTGGACAAATCTACATTAGGGGGAAGGCAGCGTGCTCAAAGGTAGCTCACCAGCACCTTTCAGAGGGAGTTAAAGATCCAGAAAAATATTCAGAAAAATATGTTGGCTCAGCCAATGATTCTCACTTTCCATAAAAGAATTGAAATAAATAGAATCCGGTGGGATCTTGGCTAAGATGACTGACCACATCCTAAACCATCTGGCCTATGAGACCCAGTACAAAACTGTATGAAGTATCTCTCTCATAAAGGGAAGTTTAGCAGTATTCTTTCATTGTTTTTAATACCACATAAGCCACAATCTACCACATAAGCGGAAATTTATCTGTCATCTTAACATTCATTTGTTTATGTCTGATAACATAGAGAAGCATTTTAATGTGAAAATCAGACTACAAAATTCTTTTCTGTGAGATGGGAATATGCTCAGGAATGTGACATTGTATATGTTATGTTATCACTGTAGACCAGCTGAACTACTCTATTTTAAATTTTTTCTGGCAGTTATGTCCATGTAGAGTACTTCAAAGAACAACTGCAGCTCTCATCTTGACTTGTCCCTGACTAAATATGCACATCACAAAGTATCAAACTTGTAACTGTCTAAGCAGTCGTCTCTGGGGTCTGTAGGGAAACTGCCTTTGATAAAACCATTTCTTTTAAAATACATACAACAAAAGTTTGACCTTTTGTAAATATGCAAGCAAAATATCATTAATGCCACACAAAAACTAAACTTCACACTGGGCTCTTCAGTGTAACAGAACAAAAGCTTTTCCCCTTTTCTGTGTTCAGTGCAATCCCAGGACCAGCAATATTTGTCATAGAACACTGTCAGGTGTCACTGTGAAGGGAAACTTCTCAAACTTCACATTGTGGGTTTCTTCAGGGCAGAAGGTGGAAATGGCAGGTTCAAGTAACAGTGCAGTTTCAAAAAGGAAACTAAAACTGTTATTATACAAGTAAAGAGGTTACAATTGAGCTGTATATAACATTAGTTCAGCCACAGCTGGAGAACTGTGAGCAGTTCTGGTCACCACTCTACAGGAGGGATATACTTAGGCTAGAATGTGCAGAAAAGATTCGTTGCGATGTTGAACAAATGTCTGAAGAGAAGACATACCTGACTTGAAAAGTTAATCCTGCTTTTTCTCTCTACAAAGGCTGCCAAACCCACCAAGTATTCCCAACATCTCTTTTTTTTCAAGATTTCCAGTCTCTGCAGGATTTTGCTTTTATCACCAGGATGTTGTCTGGTCTGAAGCGATTCAGCTATGAAGAGAGGCTGGGGTTGTTTTTCCTGGAGTAGAGAAAGCTGGGGATCGGTGATTGAGGTGCTCTGAGGGAATAGACAGGATAGATAGGGATATACCTTCCCTCTTAGCATATGGTCTATAACAAGAGGGCATGGTTTTATTGGAAGGAATGGGAAGTTTAGAGGGGATTTGAGGAAATATTTTTGCCACCCAGAGGGTTGTGGGTATCTGGAACTCACTATCTGAAAGGTGTTGGTCAGGTAAGCAGAAGGGGACCCTCAAGACATTTAAGAACTATTTAGCTGAACACTTAAAACAACATAGCATACAAGGCATTGGGCCAAGTGCTGGAAAATGAGATTAGAATAGATGGATGATTTATGACTGGCATGGACATGATGAGACAAAGAGTTCCTTACCTTGTTGTAAAACTCAATGTGTCTATGACTCTCCGTGACAACTGGAACTGGTGGTGAGATTGTTAACTATGTAGCAATCAACTAGCCATGCTTCCTGAGTGAGAATGTGTTATGATGTCACAATAAGTTTTGATGTACTATAAAATCCCATAATATTATTGTTGTGGATTTTCTTCATTTAAATAAAATATAACTTTCTTTTAAATTCAATTAATGGATGTGGGTTTTCTAGCTATACCAGCATTTATTGCCTATTCCTAATTGCTCGGAGCACAATTAAAAGTCAATCACATTTATGTGGGGCTGGAGTCACATGTTCGCCTACCTAAAGGACATGAGTGAACTAGATGGGTGTTTCTGACCTTTAATTAGATCATTAGATCTTTAATTCCAGATTCTTTATTGAATTCAAATTCTACCATCTGCCATGACAGGATTTGAACCCAGGTCCCCAGGACATTAGAGGAAAAGTGAAGTCTGCAGATGCTGGAGATCAGAGCTGAAAATATGTTGCTTGAAAAGCGCAGCAGGTCAGGCAGCATCAAGGAACAGGAAATTCGACGTTTCGGACATAAGCCCTTCATCAGGTAGGGCTTATGCCCGAAACGTCGAATTTCCTGTTCCTTGGATGCTGCCTGACCTGCTGCGCTTTTCCAGCAACACATTTTCACCCCAACATTAGTGTCAAGAGTGTGGTGCTGGAAAAGCACAGCAGGTCAGGCAGCATCTGAGGAGCAGGAGAATCGACATTTTGGGCAAAAGCCCTCCATCAGGAATGAGACTATGAGCCAAGACGATGGAGAAATAAATGGGAGGGGGCGTGGGGCTGAGGGGAAGCTAGCCTACAGTGTAATAGGTAGGTGGAAGGGGGGTAATGATGATAGGTCAGAAGGGAGGGTGGAGCAGATAGGTGGGAAGGAAGATGGACAGGTAGGATTGTTCAAGACGGCGATGCCAAGCTATAAGGTTGAAACTGGGATAAGGTGGGGGGAGGGGAAATTAGGAAACTGGTGTAATCCAAATTGATGCCATAGGGTTGGAGGTTCCCAAGGCAGAAGATGAGATGTTCTTCCTCCAGGAAGTGGAAATGGAGGAGGCCCAGCACCTGCATGTCCTCAGCAGAGTGGGAGGGAGGGGTTGAAGTGTTCCACCATGAGGCAGTGGGGTTGGTTGGGATGGGTGTCCCAGAAATGTTCTCTAAAGTGCTCTGTGAGAAGGCGTCTAGTCTCTCCAATGTAGGGGAGACCACATCGGGAGCAATGGATACAGTAATTGACAGTAAATGGAAGGCTCTTTTGGGGCCTTGGATGGACGTGAGAGGGCAGGTGTAGGTACAGGTTTTGTAGTTCCTGCAGTGGCAGAGGTACGTGCTAGGAGGGGACCTCCGTATACATTTCATCATCCTTCGCCATTTCCACCACCTACAAATGGACCCCACCACCCCTATCCGCTTTCCGTAAAGACCGTTCCGTGTGCGACTACCTTGTCAGGTCCACACTCCCCAACAACCCAACCTGCCCTCCAGGCACCTTCCCCTGCCACCGCAGAAATTGCAGAACTGCACCCACACCTCCCCCCTCACCTCCGTCCAAGGCCCCAAAGGAGCCTTCCACATCCATTAACATTTCACCTGCACTTTCACACATCTCATTTACTGTATCTGTTGCTCTTGATGCAGTCTCCTCTACATTGGGGAGATATTATGCCTACTTGCAGAGTGCTTCAGAGAACATCTCTGGGACACCCGCACCAATCAACCCCACCACTCTGTAGCCGAATGCTTCAACTCCCCCTCCCAAGCTGCTGAGGACATGCAGGTCCTGGGCCTCCTCCATCGCCACTCCCTTACAACCCAACATCTGGAGGAAGAATGCCTCATCTTCCACCTCTGGACCCTCCAACCCTCTGGCATCAATGTGGATTTCACCAGTTTCCTCATTTCCCCTCCCCCACCTTATCCCAGTTTCAAACTTCCAACTTAGCACCATCCTCATGACCTGTCCTACCTGTCCATCTTCCTTCCCACCTATCCGCTCCCACCCTCCCCTCCGACCTATCACCCATTACCCCCCACCTCTAGCCACCTATGGCACTCTCAGCTATCTTCCCCCAGACTCCCCTCCCTCCCATTTATCTCTCCACCCCGAGGCTCCCAGTCTCCTTCCTGATGAAAGGCTTTTGCCTAAAATGTCGATTTGCCTGTTCCTTGGATGCTGCCTGACCTGCTGTGCTTTTTCCAGCAACACACTCTCGACTCTAATCTCCAGCATCTGCAGTACTCACTTTCCCCAGGACATTAGCTGAGTTTCTGGATTAATCGTCCAGCAGTCGTGCCCCTCTGCTGTTGCTGCTCCATTTTAAAATATTGAGTGTGAAATTACTACTGTACAAATACTGGACTCTTTCACCTGAAACTCCACTCCAGATATTTTTTTAACATAAGTGCTCACTTTTTTAAAATAGGTCAATTTCTCCTCGAAAGTTTTTTTCAAGAATTTCAAGTTGACATTTTGAATATTTGTGTATTGCTATCTCAAATATACAATGACAAGGTTAATTTTCTTTTGATATTACAATTTAGTTACAATGGGCTAGTTAAAGCATCTGCCAGAAATTTCCTGATCTGTGCACAGCCCAAACCATCACAGAACCCAGCCTTCCATCCATGGATTGAATTTACACAGCTCATTGCCACAGAAAATCTGTCAATATCATCAAAGACCAATTTCACCTTGGTAATGCTCTCTACAACCTCTTCCGTCAGTTGAAAGAGACAGAAGCTTGAATACTCACACCAGCAGGTTCAGGAACAGCTTCTTCCTGGCCGTTACTTGAATAAACTCTCTAACTTCCAATAATGATGACCTTGCCTAGGGCATGCCCTGTGTGACATAATTTGTGCGCTTCTGTCTCAGTTTTTCTCTACCCGATGATTTGTATGTCCTTTCTTACTCTAATCTGCCTGCTCAGAAACACAGCTTTTCACTATACGTAGGTATACATGACAACAAATAAATCAAATCAAATCACATCAAATCAAATCAAATCAGTGTAATTATAGAAGTGCAACAAACAACAATCTGGTAATCAACTGCACATTTCTACTTTTTCCCCATTAGTCTTGACTCTTTTACTGATTAACAATATGTCTACCTCAGCCTTGAATATTGACATACTGAATCCAGTGGTAAAGAATTTTATAGAATGACTTCCCTCTGAGAGAAGGATGACCACATACTCTAGCATCATTTCCTGAGAATTTTACACCATTCAACTTAGTATGCAAAACACTGGTGGGGTATGTGTATATTGTTTTAATTTTCACACAACTGTCAGAAATGTTGTTATTTAAAGGCACTGAGAGCCTTAAAGAATTGCAAAGATCCTAGTTGGATCTTGCAATGTGTTTGGTGCATAATCCCTTGTAGCAAGAAACTAGGCACAAATATTGTGGTATTGAAGAATCCAACTGAAACATTACTAAGTTTCTGGAAAAATATTAAGCTACTAAGTTACAACAGAGGCACATGCTCTTTGTAGCATGTCATACTTCAAGTGATCCCAAGTAAAATGGAGTACCTTTTACACTCAGGTCACATGCAATGATACAGTGATAACATCTTGAGCATAGTTACAAACATAGAGTCACAGAGAAGTATAGCACAGGAATAGACCCTTCAGTCCAACTCGTCCGTTCTGACCAGATATCCCAAATTAATCTCGTCCCATTTGCCAGCATTTGACCCATATCCCTCCAGACCTTTCCCATTAATATACCCATCCAGTTGCCTTTTAAGTATTGTAATTGTCCCAGCCTCCACCACTTCCTCTGGCAGCTCATTCCATACATGCATAACCCTCTGAATGAAAAAGTTGTCCCTTTGATCCCTTTTAAATCTTTGCCCTCTCACCATAAACCTAAGGCCTCTTGTTCTGGACTCCACCCCAGGGAAAAGACCTTGTCTATTTACCCTATCTATGAAGTTATACACATACAGATTATGAAACAAACCATGACAGTTTCTGGGATCAATAATGAGCTTTGCCCTTGTGTCTCATTTCATTCAACTGCCTATTGTTAATGAATAAAAAGAGCAAAGAATTCATGCAATTATCGTAAACGCATGTTAAGGAAATATTGGAAATATATGTCTGTTTGTAGACCATGTGGAAAATTGGAATATATTAAACTGCTTACACACTTCCAGGATTAAAATGAGTTTTAATGTGCTTAAAAGGAATCCATGGTTTCTTGGAAATGAGGACAACAGTTTAATATCGGCTATGATTCTTCAGCTGATTACAGAAAGTCAGATGACTTAGAAAAATTACATTCTTGGCACCAGCACCATCTTTAACAGATGTTCACCTCAACAAGGACTGCCTGTCCAGACCTGCCCTGCCCAGTTCCTGACACTTGTCGTAGTCACAGCAGAGACGGGAAGGTTCTTTGTGGACAGGGACTTCAAGGTCCCATTACAGTAGTGTATAGAGGCAGGAATCTTTTTTTCCACAGGACCAGCAGGGGAGACCCTGACAACAGACCACAGGCAGTTCTTCTATCATGCGATGGCTGCAGTCTTGTGCAACCCTGCATAATAGAAAAACTGTGCTTGAGAAACAGCACTTAAAGTGTTGGCACTGTAAACACTTTACAGCCAACACACATTTCAAAAGTTCGCACTTTAGAAACAGTGTCCCCAAGTCATCAATCGCGTTACAGCGAATTCGCGTTGATGAAACACATGTTATAACAGAACAACCTGTGTATCAGCCTGGTCTGAGTTTGCCACTCGGTTGTAAGTAGGAATGCACAGCAATGGAGGAAGAGGATCAATTACCTTCTCCACTTTGTCAGTGTAAGTGTCACCATCTTCTTTCTGGTACCTCACGCTTACTTTATTTGTGCTATTGTATCCACATCCCACCCAGGTTCATGTTTTATCACTCTCACCATTACCTGCAACATTTTCCCTCACTCACTGCCAGCCACTCCAACCTTGGGCAGCCGTCACCATGCATGGTATTGCCTAATCTCTTGCTTAAGACACACTCCACATACACCAAAAATAAGTTTGCCACCCACTTCCAACTCCTTTAATAGATGCCTGTCTCTCATTTTAGGAGGAATATTGTACGTATTGAGAGAAAGAGTCAACATGGGTGGTGGACTGCTCACTCTTCAGCTGTTCTACCCTTATGAGGAGAGGATCCTGACTCAGGCCACCCTCAGTAGCTCACCGATCAAGTCCAAGTCCATGGACTGGTAATGGGGTATGTCCTTGACTTTCTGTGCTGGATCCTCCTAATCAAAAGTATTCTCCCTTGAATTGTCTGAGGACTGCTGACAACCATGACAAGCTTCCTGGCTTCATGTATGCACGAAATGGCAAGGCAATGCCGCAGTATTGAGCCTGGTATCTTTGCCGAAGAACAATGCAGAATGACACAAGGTAAGGCAAGGCAGGGATGGGGTGAGCATCTCGGAAGGATCAAAATGAGTGAGCACTTAAGGCAAGCAAACAGCCCAGAGGTTCAACCTGATCCTGTCCATAAGATTGGTGCACGTCCTTCAGAACAAAGTGTCCTTGTTGTAGCAGCACATTGAAAGTTGTCATCTTACACTGAGGGTAAAAAATGAGGTCTGCAGATGCTGGAGATCAGAGCTGAAAATGTGTTGCTGGTTAAAGCACAGCAGGTCAGGCAGCATCCAAGGAATAGGAAATTCGACGTTTCGGGCATAAGCCCTTCATCAGGAATGAGGAGAGTGTGCCAAGATAAAAGGTAGGGAGGAGGGACTTGGGGGAGGGGCGATGGAGATGTGATAGGTGGAAGGAGGTCAAGGTGAGGGTGATAGGCCGGAGTGGGGTGGGGCGGAGAGGTCAGGAAGAAGATTGCAGGTTAGGAGGGCGGTGCTGAGTTGAGGGAACCGACTGAGACAAGGTGGGAGGAGGGGAAATGAGGAAACTGGAGAAATCTGAGTTCATTCCTTGTGGTTGGAGGGTTCCCAGGCGGAAGATGAGGCGCTCTTCCTCCAGCTGTCATGTTGTTATGTTCTGCCGGTGGAGGAGTCCAAGGACCTGCATGTCCTCGGTGGAGTGGGAGGGAGAGTTAAAGTGTTGAGCCATGGAGTGGTTGGGTTGGTTGGTCCGGGCGTCCCTGAGGTGTTCTCTGAAGTGTTCCACCACCAAACCATCATCTCCCAGACCATCCATAACCTCATCACCTCAGTGGATCTCCCATCCACCGCCTCCAACCTCATAGTCCCACAACCCCGCGCCGCCCGTTTCTACCTCCTGCCCAAAATCCACAAACCTGACTGCCCCGGCCGACCCATTGTCTCAGCCTGCTCCTGCCCCACCGAACTCATCTCCGCATACCTCAACACGGTTCTGTCCCCTTTAGTCCAAGAACTCCCCACCTACGTTCGGGACACCACCCACGCCCTCCACCTCCTCCAGGATTTTCGCTTCCCCGGTCCCCAACACCTTATTTTCACGATGGACATCCAGTCCCTGTACACCTCCATCCCCCATCACGAAGGACTCAAAGCCCTCCGCTTCTTCCTTTCCCGCCGCACCAACCAGTACCCTTCCACTGACACCCTCCTTCGACTGACTGAACTGGTCCTCACACTGAATAACTTCTCTTTTCAATCCTCCCACTTCCTCCAAACTAAAGGAGTTGCCATGGCACCCGCATGGGCCCCAGCTATGCCTGTCTCTTCGTAGGATATGTGGAACAGTCCGTCTTCTGCAACTACACTGGCACCACCCCCCACCTTTTCCTCCACTACATCGATGACTGTATCGGCGCTGCCTCGTGCTCCCACGAAGAGGTTGAACAGTTTATCAACTTTACTAACACCTTCCATCCCGACCTCAAATTCACCTGGACTGTGTCAGACTCCTCCCTCCCCTTCCTAGACCTTTCCATTTCTATCTCGGGCGACCGACTCAACACAGACATCTACTATAAACCGACTGACTCCCACAGCTACCTGGACTACACCTCCTCCCACCCTGTCCCCTGTAAAAACTCCATCCCATATTCCTAATTCCTTCGTCTCCACCGCATCTGCTCCCAGGAGGACCAGTTCCAACACTGCACAGCCCAGATGGCCTCCTTCTTCAAGGACCGCAGACTCCCCCCAGACGTGATCGATGATGCCCTCCACCGCATCTCCTCCACTTCCCGCTCCTCCGCCCTTGAGCCCCGCTCCTCCAACCGCCACCAAGACAGAACCCCACTGGTTCTCACCTACCACCCCACCAACCTCTGTATACAATGTATCATCCGCCGTCATTTCTGCCACCTCCAAACAGACCCCACCACCAGGGATATATTTCCCTCCCCTCCCCTATCAGCGTTCCGCAAAGACCACTCCCTTCGTGACTCCCTCGTCAGGTCCACACCCCCCACCAACCCAACCTCCACTCCCGGCACCTTCCCCTGCAACCGCAGGAAATGTAAAACTTGCGCCCACACCTCCTCCCTCACTTCCCTCCAAGGCTCCAAGGGATCCTTCCATATCTGCCACAAGTTCACCTGTACCTCCACACACATCATCTATTGCATCCGCTGCACCCGATGTGGCCTCCTCTATATTGGGGAGACGGGCCGCTTACTTGCGGAACGCTTCAGAGAACACCTCAGGGACGCCCGGACCAACCAACCCAACCACCCCGTGGATCAACACTTTAACTCTCCCTCCCACTCCACCGAGGACTTGCAGGTCCTTGGACTCCTCCACCGGCAGAACATAACAACACGACGGCTGGAGGAAGAGCGCCTCATCTTCCGCCTGGGAACCCTCCAACCACAAGGAATGAACTCAGATTTCTCCAGTTTTCTCATTTCCCCTCCCCCCACCTTGTCTCAGTCGGTTCCCTCAACTCAGCACCGCCCTCCTAACCTGCAATCTTCTTCCTGACCTCTCCACCCCCACCCCACTCCAGCCTATCACCCTCACCTTGACCTCCTTCCACCTATCACATCTCCATTGCCCTCCCCCAAGTCCCTCCTCCCTACCTTTTATCTTGGCACACTTGGCACCAGCATCTTACACTGAGGGGCAGCATTGAAGTGCAGCAACATCCTGTAAGTGGGTCAGAGATGTGCCAGGATGGGTCTAAGAGGCTGGTATATGTTGATGCCAATAAAC
The DNA here is from genome assembly GCF_020745735.1 of Hemiscyllium ocellatum. NCBI lineage: Eukaryota > Metazoa > Chordata > Chondrichthyes > Orectolobiformes > Hemiscylliidae > Hemiscyllium > Hemiscyllium ocellatum. The sequence continues at coordinate 53,481,806 of NC_083402.1, forward strand.
ATGGGTATGTGTCATAGCCACAGGGAGCATGTAGCTATTGAATATGGATTAGTGGTGCTGGAAGAGCACAGCAGTTCAGGCAGCATCCAAAGTGCAGCGAAATCAATGTTTCGGGCAAAAGCCCTTCATCAGGAATAAAGGCAGTGAACCTGAAGCATGGAGAGATAAGCTAGAGGAGGGTGGGGGTGGGGAGCAAGTAGCATAGATTACAATGGGTGAGTGGGGGAGGGGATGAAGGTGATAGGTCAGGGAGGAGAGAGTGGAATGGATAGGTAAAAAAAGGAGATAGGCAGGTAGGACAAGTCTAGACAAGTCATGGGGACAGTGCTGAGCTGAAAGTTTGAAACTAGGGTGAGGTGGGGGAAGGGGAAATGAGGAAGCTGTTGAAGTCCACATTGATGCCCTGGGGTTGAAGTGTTCCAAGGCGGTAGATGAGGCGTTCTTCCTCCAGGCGTCTGGTGGTGAGGGTGTGGCGATGAAGGAAGCCCAGGACCTCCATGTCCTCGGCAGAGCGGGAGGAGGAGTTGAAATGTTGGGCCACGGGGTGGTGTGGTTGATTGGTGCGGGTGTCCCGGAGATGTTCCCTAAAGCGCTCTGCTGGAGGCGCCCAATCTCCCCAATGTAGAGGAGATTGCATCGGGTGCAAATGACCATCTCTGACACCTCCCTCCCCTTCCTGGACCTCTCCATCTCCATTAATGATTTCTGTCTTGACACTGACATTTTTTACAAACCCACCAATTCCCACAGCTATCTGGATTACACCTCTTCCCACCCTACCTCTTGCAAAAATGCCATCCCGTATTCCCAATTCCTCCGCCTCCGCCGTATCTGCTCCCAGGAGGACCAGTTCCACAATAGAACATACCAGATGGCCTCCTTCTTTAGAGACCGCAATTTCCCTTCCCACGTGATTAAAGATGCCCTCTAATGCATCTCGTCCACATCCCGCATGTCCGCCCTCAGACCTCACCCCTTCAACCGTAACAAGGACAGAACGCCCCTGATGTTCACCTTCCACCTTACAAACCTTTGCATAAACCAAATTATCTGCCAACATTTCCGCCACCTCCAAAAAGACCCCACCACCAGGGATATATATCCCTCCCCACCCCTTTCCACCTTCCACAAAGACTGTTCCCTCTGTGACTACCTGGTCAGGTCCACGCCCCCCTACGACCCACCCTCCCATCCTGGCACTTTCCCCTGCCACCGCAGGAACTGTAAAATCTGTGCCCACATCTCCTCCCTCACCTCTATCCAAGGCCCTAAAGGAGCCTTCCACATCCATCAAAGTTTGACCTGCACATCCATTAACATCATTTATTGTATCCGTTGCTCCCGATGCGGTCTTCTCCACATTGGGGAGATTGGGCGCCTCCTAGCAGTGCGCTTTAGGGAACATCTCCGGGACACCCGCACCAATCAACTACACCACCGCGTGGCCCAACATTTCAACTCCCCCTCCCACTCTGCCAAGGACATGGAGGTCCTGGGCCTCCTTCACCGCCGCTCCCTCACCACCAGACGCCTGGAGGAAGAACGCCTCATCTTCCACCTCAGAACACTTCAACCCCAGGGCATCAATGTGGACTTCAACAGTTTCCTCATTTCCACTTCCCCCACTTCACCCTGCTTCCAAACTTCCAGCTCAAAAATGTCCCCATGACTTGTCCAGACTTGTCCTACCTGCCTATCTTTTTTTCCACCTATCTACTCCACCCTCTCCTCCCTGACCTATCACCTTCATCCCCTCCCCCACTCACCCATTGTACTCTATGCTACTTTCTCCCACCCCCACCCTCCTCTAGCTTATCTCTCCACGCTTCAGGCTCATTGCCTTTATTCCTGATGAAGGGCTTTTGCCTGAAACATCGATTTCGCTGCACTTTGGATGCTGCCTGAACTGCTGTGCCCTTCCAGCACCACTAATCCAGAATCTGGTTTCCAGCATCTGCAGTCATTGTTTTTACCTGGCTATTGAATATGCCAACTGTCCCTCATGGGTAAGCGGTGAGCTGTTGTTACCAGTTACCTGCTCTATTGTCTAGAATTCTCAGTGTTTGCTCATGGCAGGTTGTACAATGGAAAGCTACATATTAATGAGGCAGGGTTTGCAGTTAATAAGTTTGTTAACAATAAATAATGACTACCTAGCACAAATATCACTTTGATGCCTGGAACTTAGTTAAGAGATTAAGTGAGTTAAATCAAAGCATTCTGAAGAAGGGTCACTGGACCCTAAATGTTAACTCTGCTTTCCCTCCACTGATGCTACTGGACTTGCAGAGTTTCTCCAGAAATGTCTATTTTTGTTTCAGATTTCCAGCATCCACAGTTCTTTTTTTTTGTTAGTACATCAAAACACTGCTTTAATTTTGAGGATTTTGAAAATGAATAACTTGTTAAAGCAGCAACACGAACACTGTTTAAATAATGCTTCTGGACTCTGATTCTTTATGGTATTCCAGTAAATTTTTGAAGCGTATCACTAAATGGTCTAACGAACAGACAGACAACATAGGGACAGGCTTAGGCAATTCGGCCCCTCAAACTGACACAACCATCAATGAGTTCATGCTGATCCATTTGTATTTCAAATTCCACATACCCCCTGCACCAAATAATCTCTTTTTCACTTCCTGATGAGAATCTTTCCACTTTTGACTTAAATGCATTCAATGACCCTGCTTGCACTGCCTTCGAAGATAGACAGTTCCAAAGTTGCACAACCTTTTGAAAGAAAATGTTTCTCCTCAGCTCAGTCCTAAAAGGGTGACTCCTCATGTTAATTAAAAACCCATTTTATTTCCTAAGCCTTGTTACTGTTCTTAAAGCATACCGGCTAGCTTGTCCAAAAACAGATAAACCTGCTCAAACATATGTGGCCTAGTTTTTCATATTTCAGAAGGATACTGAAACAGGTGAAGAAGCTTTCTTTATTGAACTGAACTCAGCCACAAGAGAAAACATCCCTTCTACATCCATCTTGTCAAGACAATTCAGGTTCGTATACATTCAACCAAGTCACCTCCCACACTTCTAAGCTCCAGTAGAAACAAGCCTAGCCTGTCCAAGTCATCCCATAAGACAACCCACTCATTCCAGGTGTCAATCTGTATTGAATAAGTAGAACAAAACTGCACAGCATTCAAGATTTGGCCTCAGCAATGCCTTGTATAACTGCAGCACAACATTCTTACTTTGATGTCTAACAATAAAGGGCAGAATTCCATCAGCCTCCTTGATTATGTGCTCTACATGTATAATAACTATTTGTGACACATGCAGTAGAATACCTGGATCCTACTGCCCCAAAGAATTTCACAGACATTCACTGGTTAAGAAATACTTTGCTTTTTCAAATTTTTTTCCACATAAGCATATCATGCTTGTCACCAATTTACTGGTGCATCCTGGTGTAACTATCATGCAGTTTCCTGACCTTTAGCTTTTTCTTTCCCCTCACTATTATGAGGAGATTATATTAAATCATCCATGTTGTTTGACATTGAAAATGCCACCCATCTTTTTCTGGCTTATGAGGGTCTCTCTCAAACATTGGGTAGAAATTTATTACCGACTTCTAAGTTGTTAATAATTGATAAAAAATTGCTTTCCTTGTATAAAGCACAGTATTAGTCTTGCAATCAGCACTGGTTCAAAAAAAGTACAACAAACATAACAGTTATTCGTAAAGTTGCTCACTTGTGACTGGATTGCATAAGTTGAATAACAATTATATGTGGTTCCAGTGGATGGATAAACATCCATTTACCCTTATTAGAAAATCCATTTACCCTAACGAAAAAGAAAATGCCATTCTTTAAAATCATATAGCCACAAAGGTATATAACACAGAAACAGGCCCTTCCATCCAACTCATCCGTGCTAACCACATATCCTAGATGAACCTAGTCCCATTTGCCAACATGTGGCCCATATCCCTCTACATCCTTTATATTCATTTACTAATCCAGATGCCTTTTAAATGTTGTGATTGCACAAAAATCCACCACTTCCTCTGGCAGCTCGTTCCACACACACGCACACACCTCCCTCTGTGTGAAAAGTTTGTCCCTTAGGTCTCTTTTTAATCTTTCCCCTCTCATCTTATGCCTTCTAGTTTTGGTCCCCCTTATTCTGAGGAAAAGACTTTGACTAGATTAGATTCCCTACAGTTTGGAAACAGGCCCTATGGTCCAACAAGTCCGCATCGACCCTCCAAAGAATAACTTAACCAGACCCATTCCCCTACCGTATATTTATCCCTGACTAATGCAGCTAACATTATGGGCAATTCAGCATGGCCAATTCACCTGACCTGCACATCATTAGATTGTGAGAGAAAACCGGAGCACCCGAAGAAAAACCCCACAAACACGGATGCCTAGCGCTGTGAGGCAGCAGTGCTAACCACTAAGCCACATGCTGCCCCACCGTGATTATTCACCCTATCCATGACATTATAACCTCTATTAAGGTTATCCCTCAGCCTCTGACATTTCAGGGAAAATAGCCCCAGCATATTCAGCCTCTCCCTATAGCTCAAGCCCTCCAACTTAGCAACATCTTTGTAAATCTTTTCTGAACCCTTTCAAGTTTAACAACATCTTTCTTATAACAAGGAGACTGGAATTGAATGCAGTATTCCAAAAGTGGCTTAACCAAAGTCCTGTACAGCCACATCATGACCTCCCAAACTCTATATTCAATGCACTGACCAATAAAGGCAAGCATACCAATCACCTTCTTCACCACTCTGTCTATTTGGAACTCCACTTCTTATGAGAAGCTGATGCAACATTGCTTGTGTTACGTCTAAAAATATCTAAACTGTTTTTTATATATAGGAACTGCTTATAAGGTAGCTGTAAATTAGTAAATGGAGAACTGGTTTAATTCTATCGTGAAAGAAAAATGCATCTGCTGGTTCACCCAGCACTAAAGCCTCTCTCTTAAGCAGCTCATTGAAATTATTTTTTTTAAACAGTCTTTCTTTGTATTTTCCTTTATTAATTTATTTTATGGAGAATTTGTTTCAAGGTAACGTTTGACAATGTCACAGTATAAAGTATGAAGTATTGACCTTGCATCCAGTTGTTTGATTCAATATCAGATATTTTCATGGACTGAAATAGTTTTTAAAAAGAATCCAAAAATGTGATTCACAATAGCCACAGAGATCACCTAACCACAAAAATTGAAGAAGTTTTCACGCAATTGACATGAATCAGACAGGAATAAATCTGATCTGCAATTCACACGTTTCCCCACACCAAGAAAATCAGTCGAGCCTTTCCTCAGGTACCTGAAAAGGTCTTTATTATCCACCTGATTTGCACCTTCATGAAACTCTTCACTTGTTGGCGATTTAGCATCACCCACAGATGGAGTTTACAACCAGCTTGTGTTTCAAGGGGCTTGTTGGAACAAAGCAGCAGAGATTAATGTTTGACTGCAGAAGTGAAACAAACTGGAAAAGGTTTTCTTTCTCATTCATTGACTTTCTACCCCTCAAGAAGAGGAGACCAGTACAGCATTGACTGCAATTAAATTTCAGGAACCGTAAATCTTAAAAAATACTTGCAATATTCTCTATTGGTGACAGTCCCAGGAAGTTACTCATCAAATGTTGTTCCACGTTAAATCATTATGTCAAGGAAAAGCAAACGAAAAACTGTACACGGTGTGTGTGTGTGTGTGTGTGTGTGTGAGATAACTCAAGACAACATGGCAACTGGACCCTTACGGTTATATTAAAAAATAGTTAACTACATTTTAATTGAGGAAAGGTAAAGCTGTGTCAAAAAGGGCTTTAAAATTCCATTGCATCTATCAAAAGAGAAGGAATGCTTCACCTCTCCTACTTGCAGCTGCAGAATACTGGCATTATTTAAGAAACAAAAAGAAGATTGAACTCAACACATCCAAACTTCCTGCTAACAGATCAAATCCAACAAGATGCTGTGTTACTATATCCCATAATCCCTTTTCATTTAGAAAACAACATCAGGCTGGAAAATGATTCTTAAGAAGTGATTCCTGAACTTGAATAAAGTGGCACAGGCACTTTGGCACAAAAGTGAAATGTTCTTTGCATATTAAATGGATCAAACTTAGCTTATTGTGAATTGATAGTTGCAGATGTGCCTAAAAATACGGACCGATCATGGTGCCCATCCTAAATTTTAAGATCGGCTGTAGTATTTTGTGCCCAGAAATTGGTAATTTAAAAACAGATACAATGCATTTAATTTCTCCCAAATTTGATTGTCTGTTGAACTTATTGTTACTCTATCATTATTCATTGCCACATCAAAATACCTTTTCTACAACCTGATTCCCCAATGCCAATTCCATCACATGCCAGCAGTAACATTTATGACCTATAGAATTGGGAACTTTGTTTTTGGTATGTCATTTATCTTAATATCTTAATTTTGTATGCTTTTGGTAATTGCATGCCATGATTTGCTGCAATCAGGTTAAATTTAACTTTAAGCTAGGCATTCAAACTGCATGGAATTTTACTGAAAATTTAATGAGGACTCTTAATTAAAATCAGCAAATTGTAGGAGAATTGAGCTTTATTAAAGCTTGATGTTAATACAGTGACTGTTCATTACTACAGACACATGGGACTGGCAATCCAGCTGAATTGATTATGGATAATTCATGAAAACTATGAATTTTCATGTGTGATTTTACACGAACATGCATAAAAGTCAACTTATAATGTTCATGACTTTTTCTACATATCTCAATCAATATTAATGACATCTTGTCAGCTCATAGGCAGAATTCAAGTGTGTAATTTATCAAAGTCTATAAAATCTGAAATAAGCTATCTTTAACCAACCTGTGAGTGAGTCAGTAAACATCCATGAGCTACCTTGATCCAGAAAATAATAGACCGTGCACTTTTGTGAATGTTCTTGTCAATGCAGCAATAGTTCTTGAACTCTTTGTGACCCTAAGAAAAAAAATCCAGATTGAAAAAATGTGCTATTACACTCCACCCTCATTATAAGCCTTTCAGTTCTGAAACCATTTCTGTTATAAACCTACTGGACCTTGGCTCGTGACCTTTTTGTGCTAGATACTCCATTATATTATGGGATATTTGCTACAGAACACATTATCATGTATAAAGTGCTTAACACCTAAGGATAGAGATATAATGACAGTGAGTGCACTTTTCTTAATCATAAATAATTTATGTCAAAAATTAATTTACAGAATGCCAACATAAAAGGTAAACTCGGGTTTAGAGACACCAGGATTATGAACTCTTTCTTAAGGCAAAAACATTGTGATATTTTAAAACAAAGATTTCTATACACAAGAGTTCATAATTGCTGGAAATTTCAGTAAGTGCTCAGTATAGAATTGCACAAGCTTTTATATTCAACTAATTTCTTTTTAATATCAGTTTTCGATTCTATATAATCGGCCTAATTTTATAATATTGATACAAGTGCTACAAATTAGGAATGTGCAATGGTTGATACAAATCATACAGTTGCTTTTTCCTTTTATTGCGATCTTTTATCAGAATATATGGTAAAAATAATGGTAAAATCTTAGAGGACCGGATGGCACTCTCTCATCAGAGAGAGAACACCAGTGGTTGCTTAACCTGTGGGTCACCATGCCTCAGTAAAGGCTGGGCCAATCAGCTAAAAAGAAATGATCCAGATCTTCTGAGCAGCGGCAATGATAAGCAGGTCTCTGCTATGTTTGAAAATTCACTTAATTTGATACAGCTGCACATTTCTTTCAAAGTTGTCAGGTTCAGAGGCTAGCCAGGTCCGGTTCAGGAGTGTGGCAGGGGACTGAGAGGATAGTTGGTGGTCAGCATCGTAGTCAGGTTGTCTGGGGGAGAGAGTTAGGTCCAGGTGAGGTCGCCAAGTTATGGGATGGTCACAAGGGTTGCAACAGGAGTCAGTCTGCTAGGGACTATTGAATAGCTGGAGTGTCATTGGATCAGAGGCATGGCACAGTCAAGTCAGGGAGTAGTCAGTGAGATTAGTTGGAAGAGTAGGTCAGGGTTACTTGGAACAAAGCAGCCCACTTATTTGGCACCCCTCCTCTCACCACAAATACTCAGCAGCAACAGTGTGTACTGTTTATGAAATGTGCTGTAGAAATTCACCAAGGCTTTTTCGACTACAACTTCTAAACCCACAACCATTTCCATCCAGAAAGACAAGGGCAGCAGATACATCGGAGCACCACGGCTTCCAAGACCCACTCTAAGCCACTCACTACCCTGACTTGGAAATATTTCACTGTCCGTTCAGTGTCACTGGGTTAAAGCCCCGTGGCTTTGAGTCTATCCACATCAAATCGACTGCAGCTGTCCAAGAAGGCAACTTGCTGCTGCATTCTCAAGGGCAACTAGTGTTGAGCAATAAATGCTGTCCCATCCAGTGATGCCTATATCCCATGGGAAATGGCAACAGGAACGCTAATGCTGGCCATATACCTCCTCTCAGTGAGACAGACAATTTCGTTCAGGGGACAGACCTCAAGCTGGTTGGTCCTAGCCAGTGTACTGAGCACAAGGGTGACTTGGTGACAGGTTATCAGCCTCTGAGCAGTTATTTCACTGTGAATTATTTTTTTAAAAGCCCATGGTGAATAATGGATGAGTTAGCATGGAAGATATGAGGGAAAAAGGAGCAGGTAGTCAAGCATGGGTTGGCATAAATTGGTATTATTTTGGCACGGAGGAAATAGAGTCATAATTTGGTGAAAGCTATTGCTGGTAAATTTGTGCAGTGTTTAATGAATCATGTGATTAATTGGGGCATGGCTTTTCACTTATTTGGCACAGACTTCAATGTAAATTATTACATCACACACACTAGAAATCATTAGTGCTTAATGACCAACAACTTCATGATCACTTTAATTGATGCCAACATTTTATTTCAACTCTGCATCTTCCAAATGAAGATTTGAACTTGCATTCTCTGAATTGTTAGTCAAGTCACTGTATTATTACTTGGCTACTGGCTGATAAAAATGTTGAAGTAATTAAATGAAATGACAGAGAATCTGCAGGGAATGTCATGAATCACATGCTTAGCTCTTACTAAACGAAAACTGACTTTAAGATCTATCACAGATCACTTTCAATATTTAAATCAAATCACTCACTAATCTACCTTTTTCAATTATAGCAGGTTTTAAGAAGAATACTTTTGTCTTCATTCTTAGAAAGCCTTGATGAGCAGGCTATTAGGAGTTGGTTCCACTTCACATCTCTTACAATATTTTTTGGATACAGCCTTTCAAAGTACATTAAGCCAGCCAATCAGATTTGTTGATTCAATCAATCTATCTACAAATGTCTTACAGCATATCAATTGTGTTTTGTTGGAGAATACCAATAGAAATGCTTCTCAAACTTCGATACACTTTGTTTTTATCAGTGCATTGTCCATTATATCTGATAAATTACCATATTTGCATTAATTACACTATAGGCTGCTTTGCGAATCCTACAGTTTTGTTTTGCAAGGAATGTGTAAACTGCTGATTTGCTATTTGCGAGTTCAGATATTGTTGCGTGACATGCAGAGATTTTAAGACTCTATTCACTGCAATTGAATTTTCTACATTTTTTTAAAAATTGCTTTGAGCTGACTCTTTATTTCTAGAGTTTAAAGTAACCAGTTTGAACACTAGAAAGGATTATTTTAACATGTGAAAGCAAATACCATGGATGCTGGAGATTTGAAACAAAAACAGGAAGTGCTGGAGAAACACAGTAAGTCTGACAGCACCTGTGGAGAGAGAAACAGAATTAATGTTTCAAATGCATATCCAAGGGAATCCAAGGGAATGGAAAATTATGATTTTTTAAGCTGTTGATAAAGGGGGAGATGGAATAAATGGAATAGATGGGGAGGGTTGAAAAATGTGGGTGCTGGAAAAACACAGCAGGCCAGGCAGCATCTGAGGAGCAGGAGAATCGACGTTTCGGGCATAAGCCCTTCTTCAGGAAGCCTGAAGAACTGCTTATGCCAAAATGTTGATTCTGCTGCTCCTCGGATGCTGCCTGGCCTGCTGTGTTTTTCCAGCACCACATTTTTCAACTCTGATCTCCAGCATCTGCAGTCCTCACTTTCTCCCAAATGGAGAGGGTTCACAGAGCAAAAGACCAAGGGAGTGCTAATAATGGTAGAGGAGCGAGATTTAGAGACAGTGACTGAGGAAGAAGATGTGACTGTGGACATGAGTTTTGGTAAACACCTTCTCAAGCACTAGCAGCATTCCCTCCCTATCTGTTACTTTGTTAATCACCAAAAAAACCATCATTTTCAAGCGTCTTTCAGTTTCTGGAGAAGAATAATATTGGAGCGTTCCTTTTGATATTTTTCCTCCAAAAATGCTACCAGATCTGAGTTTATCCAGCACTTTCTGTTTTTATTTTCATATTATATCTTTAATTCCTTTTGACATTTCCACATTTTCTTTCCTCCAATATTGAACATTTTCTTCAAACCATCCATTCTGTCATTCCACCTTATCCCACACTCACCTCCAATTTCCCTTCAAACCTTAAATGGTGAATTCAGAGTTTTTAATTGAGTGGTGACTATCTTATTTCCATGCATTTGTATGCCATTAAGTCCCCAACTCATGTTATTTGTATGCGATATCCAATTGGGTTCTCCTTCACCAAGAAACTACAGGGCACAAATTCCTGAAAACTGAGCAGTACCTGGCAACTGAAGCTCTCTGAAAGCTTGTCCCATTCATGCTGCAATTGCTTTTTCATAACAGTTCTTGTGTATTCCATGGCCACCATCCTCCTCAACTCATCATCCACATACGACAGCATTGGTAAACTACAAGCCTCACCATATCACCATGCCTGCTCTCAAACCAACTCAAGCACCACTACAGCCCTTCAACAATTGACTTTGGAGCTCTAGGGCACCCATTACTTGCATGCTTCTGCACACAATGTACATCGACAATGTAGCTTTTGCGTCCACGTGAACGGGTTCTCCCTACCTACTCTATCCAACACACTAACGATTTTGAAAACCTCTATCAGCACTACACTTAAGGAAAAAAGGCTCAAACTTTTGCTTTATTCCCATAAGTGAAGTTTTCATCCTTGCAACCAATCCTGTAAACAGCAATCTCTATGTTTGCATCTTTCCTACAATGTGGCAGCCAGAACAATATTCCAGCTGAGGTCTAATGACTGACTGTCTTATCCAAGTTCAGTATCATCTCCTTGCTGTTATAGTCTATGCCCCTATTAATAAATACTGGATACTGTCTGGTTTACTTATTACTCTGACCAGCTGTCATGCCAATCCAATGATCTATGCACAAATACATCCAGGTCCCTGTACTCCTGAAGGAGTCAAGCAGGTCAGGCAGCATCCTGGTGAAGGGCTTATGCCTGAAACATCGATTCTCCTGATCCTTGGATGCTGCCTGACCTGCTGTGCTTTTCCAGTATCACACTCTCTACTCTGATCTCCAGCATATGCAGTCCTCACTTTCTTTCTGTACTCCTGAACCCCTCTTTAGAATAGTAATCCTTCTTTTATGCTGTCTTTCATTTCTCTTCTGATTAATATGCATCATCCCTCATACTGCTCTGCATTGAAACTCATTTTCCATTAATCTTCTCACTATACCACCTTGTCGATTTCTTTCTGTAGTTTCACATTGTCCTCCTCACAATTTAGAATTCTTACAAGTTTTTGGAAACTTTGAAATTGTCCCCTGCACACTCAGAACCAGATCATTAATATATATCAGGAAAACCAAGGGTCCCACTCTCAACTCAGAAGGAATTTTACTACAAATCTTCCTCCAACATGAAAAACATAATTGACCATTACTCTCTGTTTCCTATCACTGAACCAATTTTGTATCCTGTTGCTACTGTTCTTTCTATTTCATGACTTATAATTTTCCTCACAAATCTGTGGCATTATACCAAATGCCACATCAACAGCATCAGCATCATTAAGCCTTTCTGTTACTTCTTTAGAATTTCATGCTGAATTTTCCCAATCAATCCACCATTTTTCCACATAGCTACAGATGCCATAATGAATAATTGTCTCTCAAAGCTTTTTCATCACTGATGTGAAACTGACTGGTGTGTAATTGTTGTTAAAAAGTGTGAAACTTTAAGAGCACAGCCAATCAGGCAGCATCCATGGAGCAGGAGAGTTGACGGTTCAAGCATAAGGTCTTCATTCCTGATGAAGTGTTTATGCTTGAAACATCGACTCTCCTGCTCCTCAGATCCTGCCTGACCGGCTGTGCTTTTCCAGTGCCACACTTTTTGACTCTGATCTCCAGCATCTGCAGTCTTCACTTTCTCCTGGTCTGTAAATGCTGGGTTTAACCATATAACCATCTTGGACAAGGCCATCGTGGTTGCAATTCTCCAGTCTTCTCACACCTCCCCTGAGTCCAGGGAAGACTGAAAGATTGTGGTCAGTGCCCCTGCAATTTCCACTCTCACTTGCTTCAAAATAGTTCATGTATCTTATCCAGTTCTTGGAGCCTTGTAAACTTTAAATACCAAGAGTCTATACAGAACTTCTGCCCTATCAAATTAGTGCCTGGTTTTCCACATGGATTGGTACTGGATCCACTGTTGTATGTTGTTTATATAAATGATTTGGATGAGAATTTAAGAGGCATAGCTAGTAAATTTGCAGATGACATCAAAATTAATGATATAGTTGACAGTGAAAAAGGTTATTTAAGATCACAAAGGGATCTTGATCAATTGGGCAATGAGCTGAGGAGTAGCAGATGGAGTTTAATTTGGATAAATGCAAGGTATTGCATTTTGGTAAAGCGAACAAGGGCAGGACTTAAATAAATAATGTTGAAGTAGTACAGGACATTGGAAGGGCTTCGTCTGGAGTATTATATGCAGTTCTGATCACCCTTTTACAGGAAATATATCATTGAATTGGAGAGAGTTCAATGAAGATTTAACAGCTTATTGCTGAGATCAGAATGTTTGAGTTATAAAGCGAGGCTGGTTAGGCTGGGACTTTTTTCCCTGGAAGGTAGGAAGTTGAGGGGTGATCAAATAGAGATTTACAATATCTTTAGGGTCATAGATAAGATAAATAGCAAATGTCTTTTCCCTAGGGTGAGGGAGTTCAAAACTACGGGGTTTTTTTTACAGTGAGAAGGGAAAGATCTATAAGGGACCTGAGGGGCAACTTTTTCACATAGGAGAGTGGTACAAGTGTGGAATGAATTGCTGGAGGAAGTGGTGAATGCAGATACAGGTATATCATTTAAAAGACATTTGGACAGATCTATGAATATGACATGTCTGGAAGGATATGGGCCAAACGAAGGCAAATGGGATTAGTTTAGTTTGGCAAATTTGGTCGACATGGATAAGTTGAACCAAAGCGTCTGTTTCCATGCTGTGACTCTATTACTCTATGTCTCTATAACCAAGTTCCCACCTCTGTCACCATGGCCTGTTAGCATCTCTTGCTTTGAGGAAAATTACTCGCTTGCTGGGAAGACAGCCAGGGATTCCCCACATTCTTGTCCTATTTCAGCTCAGGGCTTCAACCATAATCAATCAGAAGCTTAGTTCTAACAGAGTCCCAGGATCTGCACCCTTACAGTCCAGGAATGGTGCCAGAGTCAGTCCTATAGGTCATGTGCAAGTGGTCTGAGGATTACAGGTACATCAATTGGGATGTTGTTGAGACATCAGTCAAAAGGGTGGTCCAGTTTTTCCTGTAATGAGACTATGAGAGACACTGAGTAGTGGAAGTGGATGAAACAAACAGTTCATGGACTGTTATATAATGAATGATTATGAGATGTTGAAAATATTGTCTAGTATCTTAACTTTTTTCACGAAGGTTGCAAACAACTAATGTTGGATGTTACGTTCTAAGGCCCACTTTGCCTGCACGAGCAATTTCAAAAATTGAATTCAGAGAGTACCTGATACCAATAGTACTTTTTTTTTTACTTAACAAAGCTCATTTCCATGCTAACTTAAATAAATAAATCTAAATAAATAAATAATATTTGTTGCATTTTCGCCACTGCACCCCATGGCCAAAGTACTAGTATAACCAATTAAGTCCTTTTTGGAGTTTCATGAATACTACAATATGAAAAGCATAAGACTACATGTCATATTTTCCTTTTGGGAGAGGAATGACCATATTAAACCAAAATGTATTGATTGAAATGAATGGGGTGAATGTGAAATGTCAGCTGTGTTAACATCAGAGAAATAAATAAGCTTACCAATTTCTGATCTGTTTTGTACGTGTTGTTATTCACCAAAACAGATTTGTACATAGATCAATATGTTCTCTGTGCCCATACAGGTTGAAGTGATAATATTCATTTCAATTAAATATAAATTCCATAAAATATGCTTTTTCAAGGGCTAAATCTAAGGTTACCTCTTGAATTTGTTGAATTAAGTTGAAAGAGTATTTGGAGGACATACAAAAGGTACATGAAAAGGATTGTTCTGCAGATTCTTTGTTTGCAAGAGATCCACATCCAGAGGTTATGGCTTCTATCACATGAGTGGATTCCTGAAGGTGTTTTTTAAAATTGCACCAATTTCTGACAGCCCAAGATTCACAGCATGTCAATGGATGAATGCCAATGCTAACACGTTGCCACAAACAATAATGGCGGTCTTTCAACCTTCATGCTCAACAAGTTTAACTGAACAAATCCCCTGCTCCCATTGCTATAGCAACACACATACGGGAAACAATTGTTACACAAGTGCATTATGAAGCAGTTTTCTGTGACCAAATATTCACTGACCAAAGGAAAACATTTCCTGACATGTTTCCCTCGACATATCTGAAACATAAGGTGAAAAGAATGGTCAGAATAGAACTTGGTTGGGCTTGTAAATAACATTTCGAGTGGTACTTATTTGATAGATTTTAATTATGTCAGTATAATCTGGCCCTCAGCAAACTATGCCTACTCACGTAGCCTATGCATGTGCCCAAATCAAGCAGTCTTATAACAAAATAAGGAACCCTGTACCGAGGCTGGATTATCTATTGAGCACAAAGCAGGTTATATTATAATTGTCTCATCATCTGTTTATCACCTTCTAGCCACAAAATGCAGTTATTTAAATTCTACTCATTATTTGATTGTAGTCTAAAAATAATTTTACCTCTTCATTTATGAGTCCTCCTTTTATCTCAGTGATTCCAAAACCCCTTACTGAGCCAATTATCATGAAGCAGCTTTTTTCCTCCTATATTATAAAGTAGCACTTTTATCCATTTGAAAATTATGCTGAGAAAGTAACAGCTTTATTTTTCTTTCACAAGTTTTAATTTTCAAAGCAACTAACTGTGGTCAGATTGGAATTAGCAGCAGAGAAGGAATCTTTGTTCCACGGTTTATTAAAGAACTTGAGAGCATCTGCAAAATAACATATGGCACTAACCACAATGTGGCTGTGACAGGTAAGTGGGCCATACAAAAAGACAAATTACCAGGTCATTTATTGAATTGCATATATGTTGCATCTTGTGACAGAAGATTGTAGACAATCCAAGTTGCCCTGTAAAATAGAAATCTTTCTGGTGTAGATACTTTCCTCAGGAATTATGCCATACAGTTTATATATAAACATTGGCCCTTAACCTTTTTGGTTTGAAAGCGATTTGCATCTTTCTCTTAGATAATTATTTTAACTTGGCTGAGATTGTGGTGATAATATTAGAGGCATAATATAATTATTGTCAGAGAAAAGTACTGCACCCGCCAGATATTTGCAAACAGAACAGAAGTAATCGTTGCATTTTCATTTTGCAGCAAAACAAGCCTTACAAATCCCAAATATTTAATCTCTTAACTATAATGCAAAGTTCACATAAAACATTTCATTGTAAGTTGCAATGCAAGTTAACAAGGCCACAAAAAAAAAGCAGTATCTTATTTCTGGAGCAATAAAATTGGTAAGTTTCAAAGTTATGTTAAACTCGTATTAAAATGTGTTGAATCACAGCTGGAGTATTGTTTACTGTTCTGGAATCCACATTATATGAAGGATATGATAGCACTGAAGAAGATGCAGATGAAATTTACCAGCATGTTGCCTGGACTAGAAAGTTTTCGAGCAATTGGAGAACATGCAGTTGGTTTCCTAGCAGGGGAGATTGAGAGGACATGATTGAGATACATAAAATTATAAGGGACATGGACACGGCAGACATGAATGAACTTTTTCTCTTGGCAAAGGGAACAATGACTTAAGGTAAAAGGCACGCGGATTAGAGGAGTTGTGAGAAAAGCTTTCTTCACTCAGAGGCTGCTGGGAATCTGGAAGTCACTGTCTAAACAGTGGCAGATGCAGAAACCCCATAACATTTAAGAAGTATTTAGATGTGCATTTGTGATACCAAGGCATACAGGGTTAGGGACCAGGTGCTGGAAAATGGGATTAGATTAGTTAGGTGCTTGTTAATGGTTGGGGCAGACTTGATAGGCTGAGGGACCTTTTTCTATACTATAGATGTCCATGAGTCAATACTGTCTGACCATACCTGAAGTATTGCATATAATTCTGGTTGTTAAATTATTTTCTAAAAGCTATTAAGGCACAAAATAATAGCCATAAAAAATGATAGTAGTGATATGGGGCAAGCAGGGGAGGTCACCCATCAGGTGAGGGTGATCAAGCTTGATGCCTTTTGTCTTGAAGAGAAGGCTGGTGGTGACAGAAAAGTGATCTTGAAAATAATGCAAGATAGACAAGTGTTTCCACTTGTAAGCAACAGTGATACTTGAGGCCATCTATATAAGCTCAACACCAAGGAATCAAGTAACAAAATACAGAAGAAACTTCTTCACCAGAGAATGATGAAAATGTGAAATCAACAGCTAACAAGAGAAACAAATAATATAAATCCATTTAAGAAGAGACTAGAGAAACATCCAAGGGTGTGTTATTGCAGTCAGAGACAGATCGTGAAAAGTTATTTCAGTAGTGTTACAAAGTTCATAAGATCACTTTGCTTTGTGACTGTCTCTTCGAGGTAAAATGGAAAAATGAAAGAGGTTCATGTGACCTGCTCTGAATTCTGCCAACAGCAAAACTGAAAGAAAAGTGGCACCCGGGTTGACTTTCTCAAAGCTCATTCTTGTAGGGAATGCCAGGAGCAACCATACTGTCTATAGGCAGTTTCTTCATCTCTAAGTCTCACAGGGAGATAAGGAGATAAGTTAGGCTTAAGTTCCAAGATGGTGTAAGGTTGGTTGTCGAGAGGATGGTTAATGAGCATTTCTACCTGAATACAGAGCCATGGTGCCACTCTGGCTTTATTTGAGAGGCATATACTCAATACAAAATGATTGCAGTTTTGAATTGTGGATTTTCTAATAGATTAATTAAGCTTGCAGACAAGTCAGTCGACAGACACTTGGCAGAATGTGGATGGGAAATAATGTTCAGATTGAAGAGACCAAATTTGTGAGCATTCATATCGAAGTTTGTTTATCTTCAAGTAGAGGGAAGGAATCTCTTGCATAAGTCATTACAGTGTATGCAATTTCTGACATTTGAGGTTGCCCAGCTGGTAACAATGCAGATAGCAGGCCTTCAACTTTGGACTTCATTCTGGAGAATAAAGTGTCCTCTTGAGAAACAGTGTAAAGTATAACCATGGTAAGAGATTTCTGGTCATGGCAAAAGCTAGATTG
Source organism: Hemiscyllium ocellatum (assembly GCF_020745735.1). Lineage (NCBI taxonomy): Eukaryota > Metazoa > Chordata > Chondrichthyes > Orectolobiformes > Hemiscylliidae > Hemiscyllium > Hemiscyllium ocellatum. The sequence goes on from NC_083402.1 coordinate 53,499,548, forward strand.
TTAGGTTTTTTTTGTCTCTAGAGTATAAGCTGCTTCCTGAACAGTGTTTAAATGATGTTGCCTTTTGTTTGGTTAGTAAATAAAGTTCTTAAAATTTGAAATCTTGTGTGATCATTTCAGTCAATTACTAGATGTTGAAATGTATCATTTTTAACAATAATCAGTCTCAATAGGAATTGTTAGACATGATATATTCTAATATATCTGCAATAACACACCCTTGGATGTGTATCTAGTCTCCTCTTAAATACATTTATATTATTTGTTTCTCTTGCTAGCTGTTGGTGCCACATTCTCATCATTCTCTGGTAAAGAAGTTTCTTCTGAATTTGTTACTTGATCTCTTGGGGTGGCCTGGTGGCTCAGTGGTTAGCACTGCTGCCTCATAGTACCAGGGACCTGGGTTCAATCCCTAACTCGGGCAACTGTCTGTGTGGAGTTTGCACATTCTCCCCATGTCTGTGTGGGGTTTCCTCCCACAATCTAAAGATATGCAGATCAGGTGAATTGGCCATGCTTAATTGCCCATGGTGTTAGGTGCATTAGTCATGGGTAAATGTAGGGGGGTGGGTTGCTCTTCAATGGTCGGTGTAGACTTGCTGGACTGAAGGGCCTGTTTCCACACTGTAGGGAATCTAATCTGTGTTTTTCTAATTCTTGTAGTTTATGCATCTGTGCATACCAGGATACTATATGCTTTGCTTTTATTAACTCATAGGATGAGGACATCACTGGCTGGGCCATCATTTATTGACCAATCCTAGTTGCCTTTAAGGAGGTGGTAATGATCTGCTACAATCCATGTTCAGGTAAACCCAAAAAGCCAATAGAGAGGGAGATCCAGGACTTTGACTCAGCAACACCAAGGGAACAGTGATATATTTCCAAGTCAGGATGGCAAGTGGCTTGGAGAGGAACTTGTAGGTAGTGATGTTTCCATGTATCTACTGCCCTTGCCCTTTGAAATTGAAGAAGTCATGGGCCTAAGCAGCCTTGGTAAATTTCTGCAGTACATCTTAGAGATGATAGACACTGCTGCTACTGAGCACTGATGATGAGGGAGGGAATTCTTGTGAGTGTGGTTCCACTTTATCAGATATTTTGTCCTGAATGGTGTCAAGCATTTTGAGTGCTGTTAGAGCTGCATTCACCCAGGCAAGTGAAGAATATTCCATTGTACTCCTGACTTATGCTTTTTAGGTGGTGGACAGGCCTTAGGGAATCAGGCGGTGAGTCCCAAGATTCTGACCTGCTCTTGTACCCCCTTAAACGGCTAGTTCTGGTCACTGGTAGCTTTGCAGATGTTGGTAGTGGTAATTCAATGATCATAATGCTGTTGAATATCAGGGGAAGTTAGTGAGATGCTCTCTTACTGGGGATAGTCATTGCCTGGCATTCACGTGGTACAAATGTTGCTCACCATTTTTTAAACCAAGCCTAGATATTACTTAGGTCTTATTGAATTTTGACATAGGCTAGTTCAGTACCAGGCAAACATTGTTGAATATTCCATTTTGACCTTATGATGGAGGGTAGATCATAGATGAAGCAGCTAAAAATGCCCGGGCAATTTTTCCACAATTCCCACTGACTCCAGTATTGCCAAGGTTCCCTAATCACATACTTGATCAAATGCAGCCATGAATTCAAGAGCAGTTACTCACACCTCACCTCTGGAATTCAGCTCTTTTGTCCATGTTTGAAACAAGGTTGAGGTGAAGAGCTGAGTGGCCCTGGCAGAACCCAAACTGGGCACTAGTGTGTGGGTTATTGCTGACCAGGTGCTACTTGATGCATGGTTGTGCAATATACGTGACAACTCTGAAACATTGGTGCCATGTGTCCAAGATGGAAGTCCTGATGAGCATCTGCCAAGATTAGATTAGATTAGATTACTTACAGTGTGGAAACAGGCCCTTCGGCCCAACAAGTCCACACCGACCCGCCGAAGCGCAACCCACCCATACCCCTACATTTACCCCTTCACCTAACACTACGGGCAATTTAGCATGGCCAATTCACCTGATCCGCACATCTTTGGACTGTGGGAGGAAACCAGAGCACCCGGAGGAAACCCACGCAGACACGAGGAGAATGTGCAAACTCCACACAGTCAGTCCCCTGATTTGGGAATTGAACCCAGGTCTCTGGCGCTGTGAGGCAGCAGTGCTAACCACTGTGCCACCGTGCCACCCTGTGCCACCGTGCCACCCCTGTGCCACCGTGCCACCCACTCAAACGTCCATGTCAGAAATTCTTGGCATCAATTCAGTGGTTGAAGAATGTGAATCTGCATATTAAAGAAGTGATATTAAGTAGTAATGAGGATGATAATGATCAATTATCTCCATTAATAGTCTTTGTGATGCTCACTAGCGAAAATCATGTCTTGATGTCCAGGACTTGGTTGGAAAATGTGACTTGACAGTTTTGATGACAAAAAAGACATCATTCAACATTTCATATGATTCACCCAACATTCTCACCTTATCCCATATTGTTCAGGGTCTGGGAAATTGCACCCTTAGTTCCTGAAGCTCACCAACCTTATTCACTGCATTTATTCACTTACACTCCAATATTGATTGAAACCTTTTTATCTATTCTGTGGTCCTACCTAATATTAGGAGGGATTTTCAGACCATGAAGTCAAGGTAAATGAAGATATGACTAAGAGGATTGGGGTGAAGGAGCAAACAGGCACAAGAGGCCAGAGTCAAAAGATTGGAGAGTTTGTTCTGGCAAGTGTTGTATAACCTGAAAGGTTTACATCGGTGGCGAAGGCCATCATGTGATTTGAACAGAATTTGCTAGTTTTTAACTATGACGCAGTGGATACTGTCTGACAACATAAACCAGGGATGTTTGATATGAGACATAATACATTTTGCACTGCTATGGAGGAGCTGAATTATTCAGAGGATGGAAGCTGGGAATTGATCAGTTATGTGTTGGAATAGAATATTCTGGAAATAATAAAAGAATGAGAGGGTTTCACCTGCAAGTGGGCTGAGGTACAGGTAAAGGCAAGTGATGGAGTCAGATGTAGGCAGTCTTTGTGATGGATGGTCAGAATATAGTTGAGCAGGGGTGACAAGAATCCAAGAAGCCTGAATCAGCCTGAGTCAGTGCCTGGGACAGCGAATAGAGTTGGCGACAATGATTGAAATTTCTAGTGGGGGGATAAAATCAATGGCATTGCTCTTTTCTATGCTCACCTTATGTAAGCTTATCTAAGATTGAATATCAGGCAAACAGCTTGATAGTGTAATGATAGTGTAGGCTTCAGAAAGAAGGAAGTAGAAAAGTAAGGCTGAGTATCATCAGTAAACATATGTAAGTTGACCGTGGCCTGACTCTTCACTCTGGGATTAATAGCACAGAATCCAGATATTTCCTGACTTCATAAACTCAATCAGAGAAAAGATACTTTCAGTTTTCATATTGAGAAGCATTAGGCGCTGTGGGAATCATAGTGGGTGACTGTGAGAGCAATGTAGATGTTGCTGGATGAAGATGCAGCCTTGGGTGGAAGGCCACTTCAATGTACCAAGACTTTATCAAATCAATCTTTTAAAAAATCAGAAATAAAAAAGCCTTCACCTCTCACACCCTCTTATCTTCTCACATACTACCCATGTTCCAAACCAATGAGAACATTAAAGCAGAAGAGGAACTGGAAATGGTGACTTTGAGAAGGATCTGGTGTCAAGCAACCAGGGTTAACTACGTTTCAGTCAATGTACAATCATAAATGCAATTCTTCACAAAAACTTTGTGACAACAAAGGCCTTGTTTGTGTGTAAATGAACCAACTGTAAGAAAACATGTGAGAGGCAGTGATATGTCAGCACAGTTCAAAGAGGCAATGGTTAGGATGCCTCAGCTTCTTGCCAATATGTTGCTGTGCCTCAAACAGTAGGAGTCTCTTGAATGATCTTTGAGAGGCCATTATTCTGAGAAATCAAAATGCGTACTCTAAATATTGTTAAAGAAGTCAATTAATTTACACAGCTTTAAAAATAAGATTGTTTCCATATTGTTCATGGGGTATCTGGTGAAAACTGTTGGCTCTGCAACGAAGTAGAAGAGTTAAACATTTTGACAGAAAAGAAAGGTCTGTATTTCAGAGCCCACAGGGGTCATAAGCTTTGGTATTGAAAGCACTTTTGACTGCACAGTGGAGCCAAATGTGTTTCAAACCTTTTTGAAATGTGAGACATAATTTTGGACCAATTACAATGTGCTGCAGCAGAAGGAGCAAGACCAAGGAGTATGCTGATTCTAATGATTAAAATCAAGGTATGTAGCAATATCAATGATGGAACGAATGTGAATGCATTTAAAAAATCTCAAATGGTATGTCATAAAACCATATAAAAACAGTTGTTTTCTCTATTGTTTGTTCTTGTTCCTTTTGAAAAATTTATAACAATATTTGACAAAATAAAATATCAGCTGTACAGTATCGGAAATGTATTGCCTTGCTGTAAGCCAGAAACTCAAGTCAGTACTCACCAAAATTTATAGCATTCTTTGCAGTCTTTCGAAAACCTCTAGGCTTTCTGGGCAGGTGCAGAAATACTTCTTTTAGGACAGCTAATCAATACAGTTTCAGTGTAAATATCTTGGAACATGTTATTTAAGAACCACACATTTCTTTAAGTGCAGTTACTGGTACTGTATTACTCTGGGACGTGACAGGCGTGCAGGAAACCCCTGTTGCAGTCAGCATTGCTTCATAGAGCTGATGGGATGGATTGAGAATGGCTCTTGTGTCTGATCCATAACAGTCATTGTCTGTTATATACATTTCAAGATTCATTCGTGCTATGAAGGTAATCGAGGCAGCAGACAGTTACCCCTGCAGCTGAATGGATTTATGATAGCACTGTCAAGAAAATGAGGGAAAATGACACAGTAGCCAGCTTTAGCTGCAAATAATGTGATAGGCTGCACAGTGTTACTGCTGGAGCTGCTGTCATTGCAGGTAATAGGCTATAAAGAAGGCTGATAGCAATACCTGTCATTTCTTAATGGCTGACTTCACTGAAGAGCTTTTGTGGCCTTTAACATGGAGATAATAGAAGATACAACAAATTTTACAGCTTTTACATTGCATTCATAATTTATCTTGAGAGTAATACCACAACAAGGACAACAGTTGTCAGGCTGAGAAAGTACAGCACTGCCTGAGATGGGATACGGAAGTTGCCTTCTGCTGTCAAGAATGGAATTCAAGCATTTTAAAAATCTTTAAACACATATTCTTTGGAAAAGCAATTTCTTATAATAAGAGGCTTGAGAGTTTACAGTTCTCAATTATGTGGTGCAGCACCAGAGTTAATTCCAATCTTTAAACTACCACAAGCATGGGCTTACATTTTACCTCAGGTGTACTCCTGTACAAAAATCCATTATAAATGTCCACTCATATGGATGGAGAAAGTGAGGACTGCAGATGCTGGAGATCAGAGCTGAAAATGTGTTGCTGGAAAAGCGCAGCAGGTCAGGCAGCATCCAAGGAACAGGAGAATCAACGTTTCGGGCATGAGTTCCTGAAGAAGGGCTCATGCCCGAAACGTCGATTCTCCTGCTCCTTGGATGCTGCCTGACCTGCTGCGCTTTTCCAGCAACACATTTTCAGCTCTCATAAGGATGCATTGGTACTCATGATTGCCACTTGTAATCTCAGTTCGTCAGAGTGGCCAGAACAAACCTGAGAATGCTCTAAATTATACCAACAAACTATGTGGTAACATTAAAAGAAAGCAGCTTGAAAAATCTAAGGGAAACATTAAATCATATTAATATGAGGACAATTGTGTACATTTTGGTGCCTCATAAAAAACAGTTGGCATTTTATCACTGTCCCAAGCAGTATGATAAGATTTTGCCAGCCTAACAGATAATCCATATTGATTTGTTATTTGGCATTGTTATGCCATCCGAAAACACAACATGTGTGAAAAATGTTGCATAAAATCATATCACAGAAGGCACACGCAATATTGCAAGGTCCATGGAAGAACAATATCAACTTTTAAGGAGTTACTCTTCATTAAGAGAAAACCTGCTAGCTGAAAGGCACGTATCCCATCACATTTGAAATGTCACTGATGCACATTGAACCAGAGAAACTTAGCGGTTCTTTCAGATTAAAACTACTAGTGGAGGAGGGGAGAATGTGATCTTTTGGATATTTAAACGGCCTACAGTTTAAATTATGGAAGCGTGATGTTCACTGTGCTGGAAGAGGTAACATCAAGACAAATCTCAGAAATATACCTTCAGTCTTCACATAAAACCTACCAATGAACTTTTTTGTGTTTCTTTAATGAGGTCAAGTTGTAAATATATTTTAGTGTGCAAATAAGGCTCAGTTTTTATGATTTTATTTTCTTCCCATCAGAGAAAAATCTTTGTTTTTTTTGTCTTTACCTTGATCTTATATTCCATACACAACTGATTCTTTTCATGTTGTAATTAAACTACAGATAGAAGAGCTGAGATTCACTGGGAGCTGCTGAACAATAGCAGGAACAAATGAATTAATTATCACACCAAAGCACCTTTATATATAATCAATTACCCTTTTTTCCTTCAAATAAAGGGATGCCCCTTGAGTTTTATTCTTTTATGGTTAGCCTCTTGTCAGAAATATACCCTTAAAAAGATTATTAGTAAAACATTTCAAATATTGGAATAATTATGATTTTATTTTAGGATACAAATATTAGCCTGCAATTTTAAACTTTTAAATGAGGTTAAATCTGAATGGACTAGAAAAAAAACTAGATTATTTAAATGGAATGCAACAATAATAACTATTTTTTAAAAATGTATTATAGATTTGCAAAGCATACGTATGTTGCTTTGGGAGCATAAATAAACAGGGAAAGAAAGCTAACATCGTCCTAAAATTCATAGATCCAAACAACAATGACCTGAATAAAATCAGAAAGTTCCTATTTTGTTTAGTTCTGTCTGAGCAATAGGAAGTAGATGTCATCAGTTTTCTTGCTTTGACTAATGAATGGATACAATGTCAGATTTCCTTATCTTGTTTATGTTTTGAGGCTGTTTTGATGCCCAGCAAATAGTGCCATCTCTGTTATTTTTCTCAGGCCTAGGTGGGCATCACTGTAGCAGCATCCAATTATGCATCTTTTTTCATGAAAGTGATGGCAAAACCTTTATGTGAGGATATGACCGAGCTTGTGGAAAATATCACGAGGACATCCTCATCTTAGAAATGGTACATACACTGCAAGATGATGTCATTGCAGTTGCTGGGGGAATTGGCACAGTCTGTTGCTGATAGATTTGTTCAATGATTGTTTTTTTACCCTTTCACTTACTTATTGGTTGCCACTGATAGTGGATTTAAAATAGCTTTACTTTTGTCATAACATATTAAACATTGCTTTGTTTCTCATTATCTACATTTTACTACCTTCAAAATCACTGTAACATGGTGATATGAATTGTTTTCTGTTTTTGATCGCAGCATTTTATTGCTTAAATATTGTACTTCCCATTATGGATGGGGTATAACTTGTTTTAATAGCTGCAGTCCAGAGCTTTAAGTTAGCAATCATATATCTTTAATGTGATAAAATAAGCCGTAAATCATAATTCATCTTCTTTACGTACATTATGTTTCTGATATTTCAGTGTATTTTTCATTCCTGCTTTCCAAAAGTAAACTCTTTCACTAGCAGAAACAGGTCTAGAATCTGAACTTCAGATGAAATTACCTTTATTTCTGGAGGACAGGGGTGATTTAAGCAATTGCAATTTACAAGTTATTTCCCAGATGGTGTAGAATTCAATGAGATCTCAGCTAAAAGCAACACAAAAAATCAGCACTTAACAGATCAGGAGCCTTTGGAGCAAGGGTTAAGAAAAATGACTGCTTCATATTACGAGTGTACTTATTGTTTTGAGATATTTGGAAATTTAGAAACAAATTATTACTTCACCATTATACAAACTGACAGTGAGTTTTGCTCCCTTCCTTTCATAATGAAATAGGTTGTCTTAAAAGCATGCTTCTGACTGGAAAATTCTTCTTTGTTGATGTTTCTGTTATTTATTAAACTGCAAGCTTAATAATATTTTGGACAGGTTACTATAAAATAAAGCAGCAGCTAGAAAAGACATCTGCTGAGTACAGTGCTGTGTGTGACTCCACTAAAAATGGTCATGCTTAGGGGGAGTACTCATTAGCTCTAATGACAAATTCAAGATGGTCATGGTTACTGAACTGCATATGTATATCTTACATAATAAATTTATGACAATCAGCTCATAAATTTAAATATTGAACTTTCACAGTTCTTTAAAAGTAAAGACAATTATAGCTCATTCATTTTAATCTTCATTACCAAGAGCAATTACCAATTTGCTGCTTTTAACATTATCTTATGCTTCCATATGAAATTGATTTATGTTTAACTACTGCTTTACAGAAAGATAAAATAGACAAGTGGGAGGAGAAATTTTCGGGGTCACTGATACAGAACGTGCGCAGAATTTTTAATGGGGAATAATTCCTATGTAGAAACTAATTTCTCTGAGCATGTGACAAAATCGGACTGCAGTGTAATCTTTCTCAGAATGACACAGTGGAGCAAGTTCATCCAATGTGATGACTTTTTATTCTCTCTTTCTTCTCATGAAATATTTCCCTGTAACTCAGAGGCAGTTATGAGGCTTAAACATGGAAGAAGAATAACACATCTATTCCGATGTTTCTGCAATGCTATAAAGAATATGTGCTGGTGATGCATAGAATCCCACAGGCAAAATAAAGGTGACCTACTGCTAGTTTTAAAAATTCACCAAGCAACTGTCACATGCCTGCAGCACTGTCCTTCTAACCTTCGAGAAAGGCTGCACTTATTAACCATTAAATGCTAGTCACTGTTGTGTTAAGTGCTTGCTTATGCACCTACATTCAATAAAGTGTTAATGAAATCCCTTTTTTGGTCTAAGGAATCATTTGCTGAATGAATCTTTCAGTCATGTTGCTCCGAACATGGAAATTGGAAACGGATTCTAATTCAAAAACATCATTTTCGCAAAAACCTGGATTTCATTTGGATCTTCTAACACTTGAAATTGGTCCGTGGCTATTTTATATAGTTACTATGTTTATCGTGGAATAGAGAAAAATCACATCTGAAACACAACAGATTCAAAATGGGAATAGTTTCGTATAAACATGCCAGAATCATTCTGATTCCCAATTAAGAAACAACTTTGAAGTTCAATGGAGCCCAACGATGCAGTTTCAGCTTAAACACTCAGCTATTTTTGTTTCCTTCTTTATGAGTATCAACAATTCCAGTATCTGGGCTTGGTTGTTCTCAGGGGCAACCTGAGCGTCATAACTTTTAAACAAACATTTTTTAGCTTAACTATTCAAATACTGCTGTAACTGCAATGAACCCGGGATGTGATATTAAGAGTGACAAATACAAGAAGCCCTATAGGTTATAGAATAAAAGTGTTTGCAGAAATCAAATGATTAGCTGAATATCCTTGTGTTTCTCTGTTGATAAGATCATGTGAAACCAACAATTGCAGCAGACACAGTATGTGCCCTGAAACTGATAATGACATTTTAAAAGTTGTAAAGGTACATTTTTAGGGTAAAGGTTGTAAACCATTACAGTTATGCTGAAGTGATTTAATCTTAACACTGTGTACTGCAATGTTGTTTATTATAGTTAAGTATAGGAACAAATCTAAATTCAAAAAAGATCAGTTAAACATTACATATTAAGATTTTAAAAATCAGAAGAATGTGTCAATTGAGACATCTTTTCAGATGTGTGATTCCAGTGAGCACTTTGGCACAACTCTCCAGTTTTAATAAAGCTTTTGATGGAGGCAAATAACATAGAAGTCAAAACATTGCAAAATTTCTCCACGGTCATTGACAATAGTAGGGTAAAGACTCCAAAATATCTAGCTTGTGTTATAAGTTAAACTTTTTTTTCGATCTGGACAGATTCTGCACATATTTACATGTCTCCAGTCGCACTAGAACATGTTGTTCTATTGAGTATTTCATTCTCTTTCCACAGATAACTGTTATCTTTTAAATCAAGTTCTTAGTCAATCATTCAGCTACATTTACAATGAGTTAATCAATATTACATTCACAGTTTCTTAATGGAAGCGCTGTTTCCTCTGTCTAATACATTTCTAATCATTTCTCTTGAAGCTTGCTAATTTATTTGATCTCCAACTATGTGTTAATTATTGAAAATAAATAAGGTATATGAATCTATCTTGTTTATGCTTCTCATAATTTAACTTTATGTCCCCTCCTCATTGTTCAAGTAATTGGAATAAAAATTTTGTGTGGAATCTTGTTGCCATGGTGACTATCTTGGTGGTGGGATAAGAATTAAATACACCTTCCATTCAGAGATGAGACAACTGACCACTCACAATCACATGGCAGCCAGTCAGTCTGCTGTGACCATTTGATGGGCTCAACCAATTGTGTGGCAGAGTCAGTCAGGAAGTCACCAGTCCCACCATTACCTCAGAGCAGTAGAAGGTGTAACACCATATTTAAATGACAGCCAGGCAGTCATCCGCTTCCTGAAAGCCAACAGCATTGTTCTGCCTGTCTAAGAGGAGGAATGTGAACTTGAATGGCTGCCACCTCTTGCCCACCTGCCAAATTTGGATCTTTGGAGCTGCAAACCATCATCCTGCACCATCTTACAATCACCTTTGACCTTTCCTCATTCACCCTTCACCTGTTGCCTTCCTATGCAGCCACAAAGGGTTGGTTAAGTATCTGTGAAAACCTATGTGTTTTTCAGAGATTTTAGATGAATGAGGGAGTTCTTAGCATTTAGATGTGCACTTGCAATGCCAGGATATACAAGGTCAAGTGCAGGAAAATGTTATTGGAATAGTTAGGTGCTTGATTTTGACCAGCACAGACCAATCAGATGAAGGACCTTTTTTCTCTGTTGTATACCTGTGTGATTCCAATAATATGATAATATTTGTAGTTATTGAAGAGTGAACAGTTTACCAAGATTTAATCTTGGGATCCTCTTAATTCAACTTGAGTATTTTATGTACTTTCCTGTATTCCTACCTGAAACATGTGCCTGCTCATAAGTTTTGCAAAGCTAATTATATTTGCTGCTGTGTATATTTGTTGAAGGTTTATATCAGCCATGCTGTTAATTTATTACAAACAAGAATAGAAGTTGCTGGAAAGACTCAGCAGATCTGGCAGCATCTTTGAAGAGAAATCAAAGAACTCCCACAGAACTCTTATTTTAAAAAAAAACCACTGCCTCCGAGCTGATAATCCCCCAGCCCTTTTACAGCTTCTTTCTACCTCCTTCTGGAAATCCACAAACAGGGCTACCCTGGGCCGACTCATTGTTTGAAACTGTTCCTGCCCCACAGAACTCTTATTTAAAGAAGACCCCTTCGCCCATCTCCAACACTCTTTCTCCAGCTGGACCCCTCTCCTTGGCCTTTTACCTGGACTCGATTTGTTCACTGAGAATTGTTCAGGTGACTTTGGTTACTTCATTTTCTCTGCACCCCACCTCACCCAATCCAACCTATCTCTCTCCAAACTGATTGCATTCCATGTGCTTAGATCCAACCCTGACTGTGTTATTAAGCTGCTGATAAGGGTAGTGCTGGTGTAGTCTGACAGACTGACTTCTACATGGTAGACGCTGAGTGCCAGCTCTCAGATACCTCCTCCAATCTTTCCCTGGACCATGACCCCACCATGGCACATCAGGCCATTGTATCAATGACAGTCATTGACCTCATTTCATCTGGCAATCTTCCCCCTGCTGCCTCCAAGCTGATAATCCCCCAGCCCTGCAGAGCTCTCTTCTACATCCTTCTGAAAATCCACAAACAGGACCGCCCAGGCGATCCATTGTTTCAGCCTGCTCCTGCCCACAGAACTCTAATCCATGGTTCTTTTGGCTATTAATTTATTAACTTACTTGAAAATCCTTCAGTCATTCTTTAGCTCAACCCTTTAATTTATTCATACCTCTTTGAATATTACACATCTCTTATTCAGTGATAGGTTGACAATCAAAACTTCATGTCATCATCACTTGTAAGGTGATAAACAGTACCCTCCTCTATACCATTTCAAGTTGTGGAATGGTTATATTTGAGGAATACATACTTGTTGGGTTTCTACACACCAGGTAAGAAATCTGTGCAAAGCTGCTGAGATACAGGTTGATCAAGGTGATTCTTTGATTTATTGCACAATGCATGTTATTAAGCCCAGAGGGCTAATCAGAGACAAACCACAAGGGCATTGCTTTTGTGAAGAAAATTTAAATCAGCTTGTCAATTTTTACATGGTCACTGCATATAGGCTTCAGAACGTCCCCACTACACTACTACCAATAATTTGCATAAAATATTCAACCTAATACTTCACATACCTTTAGTGGAGAAGCTGGCTGAATCTCGAAATTTGTGAAGTATGTGAACTTTCCCTCCAGGATCCATTTTAAGTGCGTTATGATTTCAAAGGGTTCTCCTCTTAAAAGTGAAGAGAAACAAGATAGTCTTCAAAACCTTCACAAGTGACATGGTTGATGGGGTAACTGTCGTCTCTGCTGAGGTGGGAAATTGGGGGATAGCAACCACAACAACATTGAATACAGTGCAAAGGAAAGTGGAGACTGAAAGAGAAAATGCTGGAGAAATGCAGCAGGTCTGGCAGCTATGTGTAGAGGATAAACTAATGTTAATACTTTGAGACAAGTGACCATTCATCAAAACAAAAAAGCATGTCAGCAGGGCTCAATCTGTGTGAGACAACTTGTAGGCCTGAAGAAGAGCACCCAATATGGAGTCTCAGAGTTCATTCAGAAAAGACCAGTGAGTTGCTGATACCTCTGCCACTACCTAGACAGCTCACTGGACAACTGGATTTGAATCATTGGCAGGTGCCTTAGATCCTGCGAGGGAGGATTTAATATGATCAGGATGCTTTCAAATGGATGGTAATAGTCTTTGATGCTTCAATGAAGCCACTTGATGCACATGTAGCATTCATACTGAAAAAAAAGGACTAGACAGTTCACAATGATCAATAGCAGAGGAAAAGAAATTAGGTAAATAGCAAAAAGCAAACTGGTGTAGACAAGCTAAAAAGGAGAAGCATGATAAGAGCCAGCACCAAATAGTCAATGAGGATATCATTCAAAACTTTGGTCAAATTGTGATTTGAATGTGAGGAAACATTTCAGGGAGAAAGTGAACTGGAGGATGGGCATGGAAAAAAGTACAACACTTCAAGATTTTTAAAAAATTTAGATAACAGATTGTAGGTTATTGAGATGAAGTGATGTTGCTATGAAACTCAGCAGGTAATCTTGCATTTATCTCTCCACCCTTCAGGCTCTCTGCCTGTATTCCTGATGAAGGGCTTTTGCCTGAAACGTCGATTTTACTGCTCCTTGGATGCTGCCTGAACTGCTGTGCTCTTCTAGCACCACTAATCCAGAATCTGGTTTCCAGCATCTGCAGTCATTGTTTTTACCTATGTAATCTACAGGTGACTAAATGACGCAGGTTATGGCCAGATTTAAGACAGAATCAGATAAGAAGTTTGGCGAGGCCAATCTTGACATTGAGAGCACCTTGCTCCATCTTTTGTGCTTATCACAAGCAGTGTGAAGAGTTTTTGCTATTTACAATTCTTATCTTGCTGTAATTTTCTCAAAATCTGGTTGAGCCATCTGTTTTAGGAAAAGACTCCGTATCAGTGAACTCCAGCTTTCTTGACTACTGAGAATCACGTAGTTTTCTGCTATAATTGAATCTCTTTTCCCACCTCGGCTTGTTTCACTGAGCTCAACTGTCAGGGATGCTGTTTTATGAGTCCTGACTTCTATGTTCATGTCATGCCTAGCTAATGTAATACACCCAAATATATTTCTACAGATTATCTCATACTTCCTCAGCATCCTTACAAGATTCTCCCATTGTCCTTCCTCTAAATATCTGAACGCACTGTCTAACTTCCATATTTCAGTAATATCTAGTCAGACAGTGGGAGATTTGCTTTGAGAAGTCCATCTCTCCTTCTACCTCACTATTATATTCTCAGTCACCTTCCATTTCTCTTATCAACTGACACACTTGTTCCTCCTTATCCTTTCTCCTACAATGATAGTTTTCAACATGATTAAGTGACATAACCGATTCTTCCTCCAATCGTTAGCTAAGTTAATTTTCAAAACCTGCTGTCTACTTTGTATGAATCACTGAATTTCATTTTTAAAGGCTCACCTTAAAAAGGTAACAATATCAACACTTCATTTCCCATTTAAAACATTTTAGTTGCTGAAGATTTATCTGACCATTCTTTTATTTCCATGTTTGAAACTTGTTCCTGTGTTCCCTATTTACTCCCATGAGATTTTCTATCAACATGAACGCGCAGTCGAACATTTGAGGAGTCACCTTTTTAGTTCAAGAACATTTCCCTAATTGGAAAGCTCCAATTTTAATGGACCTCTAATCTCATGACCATAAGTGAATTCAAATAGACGAAACCCAGTTGATCCATTTAGGAAATCTCTGCTCGAAAATAGCAAGTCATCTAGTCCTTTGCCCTCTCCTTGGTATTCATGACTTAATCATGGTTTTGAGAGTCAGATAGTGTCCCTTTGAAGCTTCCTGTGTTTGCAGGTAATATGCATGTGGTTTTGATTCTTTTATGCCTACTAATGACCTCCTGGAAAACCTTGAATATAAGTTTAGAACTGTGATCAGAGTGTACCTCAGTTGGTATCCCAAAAAATATTTTGGCCACATAAAGAACTTGTATGTTGATGCCTGTGCTTTTTGTAATCCTATACCTTCAGACATAGGATTTTGATGTTCTCTAAGATCAAGCAAAAATCCATATCATCTGAAATACTGGACAAAACTCTGGACTTCTCCAATATCCAAAATACCAAGCAAAATCCTGGAATGAGGCGGCAGCAAATACACATCAGAGCCAGTAGAATGGAGATTATGGTTTAGGGTGGAACTTGAAATTATACCTCATCTCTAAATGAACAATCAACTGGCCCGAACAGACTCTAGCCCAAGCCAGCTTTTACATCTCAGCTACCCAGCACAGCTACAGCGCCACCCATTTTGACTGATTCTCTAGCATCTGCAGTCCTTGCTTCGTGCTACTTCCAGAGATACCAGAAAGTCAACTGCAGTTGAAATCTATTCACAGAGATACCAGGCATTCAGCTTCAATTGAAATCCATTTACACAGATTTTTAGCAATTGGGAAACCAATTGATTTCAAAAGGAACACCAGACACACAATAGAAAGTACAAATTTAGTGCAAAGGTAAGAGGCCCAAAATCAAGATAATTGCAGGCCCTGATCTTATCCGAGGGAACAATTCCAGTGGCAACTCCAGGATAGTTCCAAAGAGCAATCCCAGGAGCTATTTTCTGAGAGCAGTTTCAAGAACAACCCAAGGCAATCCAAGAACATTCCAGGAACTTCTGATCAAGAGCTACCAGACACAGACCTGTTCCAAACCAGGGAAACCAACAGCAACTGACTATGACCAGCAGATCCAAGAACTGACAAACTCAACAAACCAGGAGAAAGTGAGGACTGCAGAGGCTGGAGAATTAGAGACAAAATGTGTGGCGCTGGACAAGCACAGCAGGTCAGGCAGCATCCGATGAGCAGGAGAATCGACATTTCGGGCATAAGCCCTTCATCAGGAATGTTGGGGGATGGGTGGAAGGGGCTGACAGATAAATAAGAAGGTGGAGGTAGGGCTAGAGGGGAAGGGAGCTGGGAAGGCGATGGGTGAATGCAGGTTGGGTGTAATTGTGATAAGTCAGCAGGGACAGTGGAACGGATAGGTGGAGAGGAAGATGGAGAGGTAGGATAGTTCGAGATGTTGCGGCCGGGTTGAAGAGTCAGACTTGAGAGGAAATGGGGGATGGGGTGATTTGGAAAATAATGAAATCAATGTTGATGTCATGTGGTTGGAGGGAGCCAAGGCGGAAGATGAGGTGTTAGTCCTTCAGGGATCAGGTAGCTTGGTTTGGCGATGGAGGAGGCCCAGGTCTTGCATATCTTTGGCGGAGTGGGAGTTGAAGCGATTGGCCACAGGGCGGTGGGGCGTTTCATGTGTGTGTGCTAGAGATATTGTCTGAAATGTTCCGAAAGTTGGCGTCCTGTCTCCCCAATGTGGAGGAGACCACATCGAGAGAAACCGACACATTAGATGAGGTGGGTGGATGTGCAGGAAAATCTCTGCCGGATGTGAAAAGAACATTTGGGACCTTGGACTGAGGTGAGGGAGGAGGTGTGGGAGCAGGTTTAACATCTTTTGTGGCGGCAAGGGAAGATGATGAGTGTGGAAGGTGGGTTGTTGGGGGCGTGAACCTAACGGGGGAGTCACAGATGCAATGTTGTCTGCGGAAAGCAGATGGGGGTGGGGAGAGAAATATATCTCTGGTGATGGGATCAGATTGTAAGTGGTGGAAACGGCAGAGGATACTGTGCTGTATCTGGAGATTAGTGAGTTGGAAGATGAGGACCAGAGAGGTTCTGTCCTTGTTGCTGTTGGAGGGGTGGGATTCGAGGGCAGAAGTGAGGGAAGTAGAGGAGATGCACTGGAGGGCATGGTTGATCACATGGGAGGGGGGAATTGTGGTCCCTGAAGTAAGAGAACATCTGGGAGATCTTAGAATGGAATTTCTCCTCCTATGAGCAGATACAGTGGTGGAGGAGGGATTGGGATTAAGGGATAGCGTTTTTACCGGGGGTGTTGGGGTGGCGGGGGGGGGGCGAGGGGGGGTGCTAGTGTGAGGAGGTGTAGTCAAGGTAGCTTTGTGAGTTGGTGGCTTTGAAATAGATGTCTGTGTTCAGTCACAGAGTCATAGGGATGCATAGCACAGAAACAGACCCTTCAGTTCAACCCGTCCATGCCAATCAGATATCCTAACCTAATCTAATCCCATTTTCCAGCACTTGGTCCATATCCCTCCAGACCCTTTCTATTCATATACCCATCCAGATGCCTTTTAAATGCTGTAAATGTACCAGCGTCCACCACTTCCTCTGAGAGTTCATTCCATACACGCACCACCCTCTGTGTGAAAAAGTTGCCCCTTAGGTCCCTTTATATCTTTCCCCTCTCACCCTAAACCTATACCCTCTCATGCTGAACTCTCCCACCCTAGGGAAAAGACTTCGTCTATTTACCTTATCCATGCCCCTCATAATTTTATAAACCCCTGTAAGATCACCCCTCAGCCTCCAATGCTCCAGGGAAAATGGCCCCAGCCTATTCAGCCTCTCCTTACATCTCAAATCCTCCAACCTTGACAACATCCTTGTAAATCTTTTATGAACCCTTTCAAGTTTCACAACATCCTTCCGATAAGAAGGAGGCCAGAATTGCATGAAATATTCCAAAATTGGCCTAACCTATGTCCTATACAGCAGTAACATGACATCCTGACTCATATATTCAATGCTCTCACCAATAAATGAAAGCATACCAAACACTTTTTTCACTAGCCTATCTACCTGAGGCAACTCCACATTGCCTAGCTAGCAGGGTCGGGAGACTCGGTGGTGACAATGGGAAGCCAAGGGTAGGAAGCCTGATTAAAGATTTTGTAATTAAAACTGTTTTTTTCGAGGTCTAATCATGTTTAATTGAGCTAATAATATATTTTATAAGGTTCTTGTCCACCGTAAAGTTGATTCTGTCAATTTCCCTATTTATTGTATTCTCCTATGTTTTCTTGTGCTTTATTTTGTTTTTCAAATAAACACAGAGATTCTTTTGGAGAAAGTGAGGGCTGTGGATTCTGGAGATCAGAGTCGAGAGTGTGGTGCTGGAAAAGCACAGCAGTTCAAGCAGCATTCGAGGAGCAGGAGAATTGATATTTTGGGCATCAACCCTTCATGAGGAATGAAGTCCTTCATCAGAGATTATTTTGCCCTGAGACACCTATCTACTGCTTTCTTTATTTCACATTCCTCAAATAAGTCCAGTCTCTTATACCAGGAAATTTGGGATGATTCAAATCATATAAAAATCAGAAAATAAGTGATTGCAAACCAGAACTGTATAGTGTGGCTGACAATATCTCTTTACAATATCTTTGCAGTGCTGCTATTTGATAAACAACTATCTATTCTTTCTACACAGGTCTCCAAGGAGGTACAGTACTCACTTCCTTATCAGAATGCTGTTTTGAGTATAACTCTGGAGTTCCTTCAACTTCAGCTTCAGTGTGAGCTGTCTATGCTCATGCACTGAACTCTGGATCCACTTCATGAGCCTCAATTAACTGCAGATTCTAGAAATTTGAAATAAAAACTGAAAATGTTCCAGAAACTCAACAATTCTGGCAGCATCTGTGGTGAGTGAAAAATAGTTAACGTTTCAAGTCCAAAGACTCATACAGTCATAGAGTTATAGACGGTGTGGGTGGAAATCTCATTTGTGCCTCCCATAGGGTGTATAAACTTGAATACAACACCTTACTCTCATTATACTATTCCACTGGCTATTCCACAAAGTGAGGCTTCACCTTCTTTAACTTGTTTCCAGGTAGAAAATCTTTTGTATTCCTTATCAGTGACATTTATGAGCATCAAAGGGTTTGAGGAATGTTTATTTCTCTCTTCAGCTGTTTAAACCCTACAGTCTTTACTGTTCCTTTGAACACAAATGCCTGTCAACTGACCTGGTCAACAGTTATTCCTGAGCAGACACTGATCACATTTAATTTGACAGGGTAGCACAGTGGTTAGCACTGCTGCCTCTAGCATTTACAATTTTTTTTACCTCACAGCACCAGAGACCTGGGTTCAATTCCCACCTCAGGCAACTGGCTGTGTGGAGTTAGCATATTCTCACCATGTCTGTGTGGGTTTCCTCCCACAATCCAAAAATGGGCAGGTTAGTTGAATTGGCCATGCTAAATTGCCCATAGTGTTAGGTGTAGGGGAATGGGTCTGGGTGGGGTGCTTTTCTGACGGTCGGTGTGGACTTGTTGGGCCAAAGTGTCTGTTTCCACACTGTAAGTAATCTAATTTGGCAGACACTGATCTTGTAGCTGATTTTCTATGTGATACATGAACAAACAATTTTCTTTTGCATAGCCTGACTTTAGACAATGGAAGAACTTGGATATTTTCCTAACCCAGCGAATGTTTTTTAGTCGTTGGGGACAGTTATGCTTTCCCTGCCTTTATTTACAGATGATCTTGGGATATTTACCCACCCCTTTTCTTCCTTTGATCTGAGGCCAGTTTTGAGACCCCATTAAATGTGAGATTCTGTGCTGATGTGCTAACTTGTAATCATTAGGCATTTTGACCATCTTTGTGATTCCTACTACCTTTTGCTCCTTCACATGAATCCGGATTGGAAAGAGTACGGAGTCTGTGAATTTCTTGAGGAATATTGCTTCATGAAGATTTTTATCAGTGGCCTCAATTTTATGGAAATACATCCTCAGGTCAAAAGTAAGCTGTTTAAACTCTTCAAATTCCAAGCTTGTCTGGTCAGGCAATTTCCTGAGGGTACAGAATTGTTGCTCTTATGCTTCAGGCACTAACTGTTATATATTTAAAATGGCCCCTTTTATTGCCTCGTAGCTGGTTACACTCTCCTAAGCAAGAGGGTATAACCTTTGTAAGCATTTCCTGTCAGCCTATTCTGCAACAGTAGTGTCCTTTGTTGAACTGGTCATGGAGCCAACCATTCAAAAAAAATGTAAAAAGATGTGCCCATCCTATTCATCCAACATTGTAATTAAATGGGTGAATTTGAATTTTCCAAGCCTTAAGTCTTGTTAGAGCTCTTGCTTCACCAGAGACACCTTTATTGGGGTTTTTCTTCATCAGCTTCAGTTGTTTTGATTTAAACTCCATTTCCTGAAATTCTCGCTCTTCTTTCTGTTCCTGCTTGTCACTCTTTTTCCCATCTGTCTCTCTTTTCCCTTTCCTTAGAATCCTAGTTTCAAATTCTGCTACTCCAATTTTAACTTATCTGTTTCAGTATCCCTAATTTAAACACTCTGATATGTGTGATCATCTGTTTTGCAATTTCTGTTTTCCTGACATTTGGGTGGAACAAAATCTATAGCGCCCAGATACACCTTTACGTTTTTCTAAGAATAGAATTGTGAACTTTTTGTAAGATACCATGTGTCCTGGCAAATGCAAGCATTAACATCAAACATAGCCAGCTTAATGCTTTCATATTAAATATTCAAGAAACCCTTTTTACAATTTTCCTTCAAACAGATATGCAAAGACTGCAGTTGTGAATAGGGGACAACAAAGTTACAAATATAGATCAGTTAAGTGATTGGCCAAGATGTGGTGAATAGAGAATAACGTGGGAAATGTGAAGCTCTTCATTTTTGAGTTTTGACTTAATGATAATTTAATTGGACAATGCTTTCTGCATCAGAAGAGAGCAAATTAGTTACTTTTATTGAGAGAAAAGAAGAGATTTTTTAAAAACCCAAAAGAATTGCAGATGTTGGGTATCAGAAACAAATTCAGAAATTGCTGGAAAGGCTCAGCATTTCTGGCAGCATCTCACAGAGTCATCGAGATGTACAGCACAGAAACAGACCCTTTAGTCCAACTCATTCATGCCGACCAGATATCCTAACCTAATTTAGTCACATTTGCCAGCACTTGGCCGATATCCTCCCAAACCCTTGCTATTCGTATACCCATCCAGATGCCTTTTAAATGTTGAAGTTGTATCAGCCTCCACCACTTCCTCTGGCAGCTCATTCCATACACGCACCACCCTCTGCATGTAAAAGTTGCCCCTGAAGTCCCTATTAAATTATTTCCGTCCCACTCTAACCTATGCCCTCTAGTTCTGGAATCCCCCACCCAGGAAAACAACCTTGTCTATTTACAAAGTTAAAAATCACACAACACCAGGTTATAGTCCAACAGGTTTAATCTGAAGCACACTAGCTTTCGGAGCGTCGCTCCTTCATCAGGTGGTTGTGGAGGGCACAATTGTAAGGCACAGAATTTATAGCAAAAGTTTACACTGTGAGGTAACTGAAATTATGTATTGAAAAATACCTTGATTGTCTGTTGAGTCTTTCCTCTGTTTGAATACCATAATAGTTTCACTTCTTTCACTAATACAACCACCTGATGAAGGAGCGTCGCTCCAAAAGCTACTGTGCTTCCAGTTAAACTGTTGGACTATAACCTGGTGTTGTGTGATTTTTAACTTTGTACACCCCAGTCCAACACCGGCATCTCCAAATCTTGTCTATTTACCCTATCCATGGCCCTCATGATTTTATAAACCTTTATAAGGTCACCCCTCAGCCTCTGATGCTGCAGGGAAAACAGCCCCAGCCTATGCAACCTCTCCCTATAGCTCAAACCCTCCAACCGTGACAACATTCTTGTAAATTATTTCTGATCCCTTTCAGGTTTCACAACATTCTTCCGATTGGAGGGAGACCAGAATTGCACACAATATCTGTTGAGAGAAATCAGAGTTAACATTTTGGGTTCAGTGATCTTTCCTCAGAACTGATAGTAGCTGGGAAAAAGTTGTTTGTTTGTTGAGAATGTAGGGTGGGGGAGGGGGTAAGGAATAAATAATAAGTGGAGATAAAGCCCAAAGAGACAGCACAGTTGGACAAACAAAGGGGTGGATAACAATCAATTTAGGAGAATGAGTAGCTGTTAGTGGATAATTAGTAGCAAGCAATGAGTGGTGTGTTATAGCAGACCAAGTGATTAGAAGGACTGCTGTATAGGGATTGGGTAAGAACATGGGAGAAGGTGCCTCAAGCCCTAAATGTATTGAACTCACAACTGAATCTAGAAAGCTGTAGAGTTTCTGAGTGGAAGATGAGGTGCTGTCCTTCCATTTGCTAAACCTGAGATAAAAAATAAGAAAGGACACAACATCCAACATAACACAGGCACAAAGTTACAAAAGGAAAGAGTCCAATTCAAACAGAAGATGAAAATCATACACAACTTAAGGTACTTTGGGAGCCCTCAGGGGTTTAGGTTTATTTTGGAGATGACTGTTGTTTAATTTATGATTTGGAGATGCCGGTGTTGGACTGAGATGTACAATGTTAAAAATCACACAACACCAGGTTATAGTCTAACAGGTTTAATTGGGGGCACACTAGCTTTTGGAGCGGCACTCCTTCATCAGGTGGTTGTCTGATAAAGGAGCAATGCTCCGAAAGCTAGTGCTTCCAATCAAACGTGTTGGACTGTAACCTGGTGTTGTGTGATGTTAAACATTGATTAATTTATGTCTTGTATTATCAGCAGTAGCAACAGATTTCATTATCTTTTGAGTTCTTGGTGTTCTGATGTTTCTTTTTAATCAGTTCTGTCATTAGGCATTTTCCTTTCTTGAAATACCAAAACACTTTCTCCAGCTGATTCTATGTGTAGTCAAAAATCCATCTCCTTTGCTCTGCCAAAACAATTCCTTGAAGTACAGTAAAATAAAACTAAAAATTACAGATGCTTAAAATCTGAATCAGAAATTGCTGGAGAAGCTCAATAGGGTTGGCAGCATTTGTAGAGAGAGTTACTGTTTCAAGTCCAGTGACCCTTCTACAGGACCTTGCAATACAAGTTTGCTTTATGTATTCTGTCAACAGAATTTATGGGTCCTTAGATGTGCTAACTATAGGCAAGATTCCACCTCGCATGTTTGAAAGATCTTATGAAGGTTAAAACAACTGAGATTCCTCCACCTTTGCCTCCACTGCATCTGTTCCCAGGATGACCAGTTCCACCTCAAAGTCTCAGATGGCCTCCTTCTTCCAAGATCACAACTTCCCTTCCCACATGGTCCACGAGGCCTTCCAGCACATCTCCTCCACTTCATACACCACCGCCCTTGAACCCCACTCGTCCCAACACAATAAGGACAGAACCCCTTGGTCCTCACCTTCCACCCCACCAACCTCCGCATACATTGTATCATCCTCCGCCACTTCCACCACCTCAAACGAACCCAACCACGAAAGATATATTTCCCTCCCCACCCCTATCAGCATTCTTGAGAGACCATTCCCTCCACAACTCCCGCGTCAGGTCCATTCCCCCCCACCAGCCCACACCCCACTCCTGGCACCTTTCCCTGCCACTGCAGGAAGTGCAAAACTTGTGCCCACACCACTCCCATTACTTCTGACGAAGGCCCCAAGGGATCTTTCCACATTCATCAGAAATTTACCTGTACATCTACCAATGTCATTTACTGCATCTGTTGCACCCGATGTGGTCTCCTCTACATTGGGGAGTCAAGACGCTTTCTTGCAGATCATTTCAGAGAATAACTCTGGGACATCCGCATCCACAAACTCCCACTGCCCCGTGACTGAACACTTCAACTCCCCCCTCCCTCTCCACCAAGAACATGCAGGTCCTGGGCCTCCTCCACCACCACCAAATCATTACCACCTGACGCCTGGAGGAAGAACACCTCATATTCCGTCTTGGGACCCAGCAACCACATGGGATAAATGTGGATTTCAACAGCTTCCTCATTTCCCCTTGCCCCACATTATCCCAGTTCCATTTCTCCAACTCAGCACCACCCTCCTGAACTGTCCATCACCTTTCCCATCCATCAGCTCCATTCCTGCCTCTGACCTATCACCTCCTCCTTCACCTTCATCCACCTATTGCTTTCTCAGCTACCTTCCCCACAAACCCACCCCCCTCCCATTTATTTCTCAGCCCCTGGCCCAAAAACCTAATTCTTGATGAAGGACTCATGCCCAAAACATCGATTTTCCTGCTCCTCGGATGCTGCCTGACCTGCTGTGCTTTTCCAGCACCACACTCTCGACTCTGATTTCCAGCATCTGCAGTCCTCACTTTCTCCTAAAACAACTGGGAAGCTAGGGTTTCTTCATGAACAATAGCAAAACTTGTTGGAGAAACTCAGCAGATCTTGCAGTATCTGTGGAAAGAAAACAGAGTTAACGTATCAAGTTCAGTGACCCTGCTTATGTCTGACTGGCCTCACTGATTTCAGTGCCTGTTAATGAAATATTGATTTTAATTCAACTATCTTTGTGCTGAAGAAGGATCACTGGATGCAAAATTGAGAATGTGGTGTTGGAACAGCAGGTCAGGCAGCATCCAAGGGGCAGGAGTATCGACATTTTGGGCATAAGCCCTTATGCCTAAAACTTTGATTCTGCTGCTCCTCGGATGTTGCGTGACCTGCTGTGCTTTTACAGTACCACATTCTCAACTCTGATCTCCAGCATCTGCAGCCCTCACTTTCCCCTCACTGGAGCCAAAGCTTTATCTCTGCTTTCTCTCCACAGTAGGTGCCAGACCTGCTGAGTTCCTCCAGCAATTTCTATTTTTGTTCATCTCATGTTGGTTTCATAACTTGATGTGTTCCATCATCAGGTGATTTTTGTGGCCATTTTAAATCAGTATTTTGCCTTTTTAAAAATATTTCAGTCCCCAGATACAAAAATCAGACAGTGGAATTTGAAAACCAATTATCCATATTTTAACACTACATGGTCAGGCATGGAATGTTTCACTTTTTGGGTTCCCTTTTGATCTTCTTAAAAGCTTCTTTTTGATTTTCAGAAGATAGATTTTGGTTTCAAGGGTTTTCATTGCTCCCACTGATGGTTGAAAAATTTGTCATCGAGTCATAGAGCAAGGAAACAGACTCTTTTGTCCATGTTGACCATGTCGACCAAGTTTCTCAAACTAAACAGGTCCTATTTGCCTGCATTTGGCTCTTATCCTTCTAAACCTTTCCTATTCAAATGTCTTTTCAATATTGTAACTGGACCTGCATCTACCAGTTCCTCTGGCAGTTCACTCCATATATGAACCATTCTCTGTGTGAAAAAGTTGCCCCTCAGGTCCCTTTTAAATCTTTCTCCTCTCATCTTAAAAATATGCTCCCTAGTTTTGAACTCACCCACCCTAGGGAAAGGACCTTTGCTATTCACCTTGTTCATGCCCTTCATGATTTCATAAACATCATAAACATAAAATCAGCCCCCAATCACCTATACTCTAGGGAAAAGAAGTCCCTCTCAGAACTCATCCTCTCCATTCCCAGCAACATTCTTGTAAATCTTTTCTGAACCTTCTCCAATTTAGTGATATCCTGCTTATAGCAGGGCAGCCAGAACTGCACACAGTACTCCTAAAGAGGACTCATCATCCTCCTGTACAAATGCAACATGACATCCCAACTCCTACAGCCAATAGTCTTCGCAAGGATGACAAGCATGCTAAATGCCTTCTTAATCACCTTGCCTACCTGTGATGAAAGTATCACAGAGAGATCCCTGGGGAGGGATATGGGCCAAACGTAGGCAAGTGAGATCAGATTAGCTTGGGCATGGACTGGTTGTACTGAAGGATCTGTTTCCATGCTGTATGACTATGACTCTATGACTACCAAAGGCCCTATCATTTAACTGTTTAAGTCCTACCCTTGTTCAAAAGGTTTTCCTGGGTTCTTGAATACAGAATCTCTCTTCTCCACTTTCATCTCCTCTCACAAGGCAGAATGCAATGCACTGTCAGAGAATCTTGGAGTTCATGTTCTGATGTGTTGCATCATAATTCACTCTTCATCCTTGCATTTCATTGTCTGTATTAGGGATATTGGGGCTGGGTTAATTACGCATTAGGGCTGGGTTAATTGCTCGCACACTGTCCTATTTTGCAACTTTGATGTCTGTCCCATGCCAAGTAAAGCTGTAGCACAGCTCGTGTCTGTCCCATGCCAAGTAAAGCTGTAGCACAGCTATTCAGGAACAGGCATAGGACCCTAGGCTTAGAAAGTTTGAATCACAGAAGCAAATATACACAGAAATTTCTGGAGAAACTCAGCTGATTGGGTAGAATCTGTGGAGAGAAATCAATGTTAACATCAACAAGTCCTTAATCCTTCTTCAGAACAAGGACTATCAGAATGAAAAGTAAAAATGTAAAGTAAACAATTCTATAACAATACCCCATTTTGAACTTATTCATTCAGAACTCTATCTGAATGAGTCTTCAAAGATATTGTGGTATTAATGGATATATTTCCCATATGCCATCTCTTTTAATCCCAGTTACTTAAGCTACTCTTCTGATCAGTATTTTAAAAATTTAATCATTACCTATTTTCTTACAAATTAAAATGAGCTATCTAAAAAGCAAGAGATTTACTATCTACCTCTATAAACACATTTGGACAGACATAGCAAAATTATGTGAATTGTTGTAAGTAAAACAAAAACAGAAATATCTTCAAAAACTCAGCAATTTGATTCAAATCTGAATGTCAGTTCTGAAGAACAGTCACTAGAGCTGAAATGTTAATTCTGTGTTCTCTCCATAGATGCTGCCAGGCTAGTTGAGCTTTTTCCAGCAATTTCTGTTTTTGTTTCTGATTTTCAGTATCCACTGCTCTTTGGGTTTTTTTTGTTCTGTAAGTGTAAGTTTGTTTTGAATTTTATATTTCGATATAACAGAAAACAAGAGAAGACAACAGGAGCAAAAGCCCTTCATCAGGAATAAGGCTGTGGAGCCGAGGGGGTAGTGAGATAAATGGGATGGGGGGTGGGGCTGGGGGATGGGAAGTAGCTGAGAATGCGATAGGAGATGGGGTAATGGGATAGGTCAGAGGGGAGGATGGTAAAGAATCAAGTTCCATGTCATTTGCAATGTATCTCAGAACCAAAATCATTCAACAAAGTGGAAGCAATTGATTCAAAAGACAAACAAATTCAGTGAAAGAGGGGTTGGGACACTGAATCAACTCTTAAGAACATTGTTTCAAACTTGTAATGACAGACACACAAAAATTATGATGCAATTTAATTGTATGAGCCTTCTTGAGCTATTAACATTCTATATACTGTTATTTGTGTTGGTCAGGGTTTAGTTGGTCCTGTTTGCAGAGGACTCATATGTGTCCAAGTCCCACTCCAGGAAATCTAGGCTGGCCTAGACTGACACTCCAGTGAAGTACTGAAGGAATTGTTAGAGATGCTTTCAGATGAGTCATGAGCCCATGCTCCCATCTGACATGTGAATGAAGTAGATCTCATAGGATTACTTCAAATAAGAGTGAGAGCAGTTCTCTTTGGCATCCCAGATAATATTTATCTTTACCCAATATCTAAGGAAAAACTTTCTGGTGGACATCACTTCATTGTTTGTGGGAGCTTGCTTTGTACAATTAGACTGCAATGTTTCCTACATAATAACAGTGACTACACATTGCTTTGTTAGCGATTAAGTGCTTTGGGATGTCCTTAGGCATGAAAGGTTTGATGGAGAAGCAAGTCTTTTTTCTTCCTTACTGATGTAGACTTAGGTTACCGAATGGTTAAATTCATTTTAAGAGATAATCCACACACTTCATTTATAAGCAGCAAATGCAGAGCCACTTTATTCACTATGATGGATATAAGGTTCTTTACAGCTCTAAATGAAGACAGTCACCTCATCAGCTTATTGGCAATCCACCTGTCCAGCACAGCAGATTGGCATTAACACTCAACCCCATTCTTAACAACAATACTGAATGATTATCAGTGGAAAGTATATTTTCACTGTTAAGGATTAATTTACTGCAAGTGCAGCAGTGAAGGTTGGAAGTGGTCCTATTTTCCAGGGTGTGCTCTATCACCCAGGATTGCTTTGTCAATAAGCTGCCTGTTAGACTTCATGAAATCCAAGATTG
Source organism: Hemiscyllium ocellatum (assembly GCF_020745735.1). Lineage (NCBI taxonomy): Eukaryota > Metazoa > Chordata > Chondrichthyes > Orectolobiformes > Hemiscylliidae > Hemiscyllium > Hemiscyllium ocellatum. The sequence goes on from NC_083402.1 coordinate 53,527,354, forward strand.
CAGAAATGACTGACAGACTGGAGATTGCTGATAATTTGAAGGAATTGGAGGTGCTAAATGGCTTAAGAAGGGACAAAATCTACTGTATAAATGCCAAAGTATCTCCAAATCACTCTATACTCAAAAGGCAGAAATGCTTTCATTGGAAATATATCAGCTTGATGGGTTTTTTTTTGCAGACAGAATGTTGTAGCCATTTAATAGTGATCAAGAAGCTTTTGTAAAAGGCCTTTTTACTATTTTTGATTCTTAATTTAGATTTTGTATTCTCAAGAACGTGCATATGCAATTGATGAACTTACTCTGCATGAAGATGTACTTTCATTAATGGAATTTAGGAAGAAATTATAATCACAGTAGTACATTCGGAGAGATTTGTATTGAATGGCCCTTTATGCAATCAGCAACATTTTTTCCAGTTCTAAACACAAGCTAAACATTATTGACGCTGTTTGGCAGACTTACCACATATGCCTTCAATGCATGTTTGTCGTTGCCTTTTGTGAAGCAATGGCCTGGTGGTGTTATTGTTAGACTATTAATCCAGAAACCCAAGTAATGTTGCTGGAGACCCAGTATGCCAATGGAGAAATTTGAATTTAATACAAGTCTAGAACTAAAAGTCTAATAATGACCATTATTGATTATTTGAAAACCTACATTAATGTCCTTTAGGAAAGGTAACTGTATTCCTTACCTGATCTGGCACATATGTGATGCAAATCCCCTGGGCAATTAGGATTGGCAATATATGCTAGCCAAGCCAGTGATGCCCACATCCCATAAATGATTTTTTTTTAAAAAGCATACCACCTTTCAAGCAAGAGAAAAATTCCAATATCCACTAAGGTTCATAAGAGTTTCTGAAAGTCTGTAGAGAGGGAAAGAGTTAACAAAGTGAGCATTCATGCTATCAGGAAGTGAGACTTGATAAATAGCAAAGGAAAATAAGGAAATAACAAATGAGCTGAGTAAGCATTTTACATCAGTCTTCACTACAGGGAACAACATCCCAGAAACAATGATAAATCACGCAATGGAGGGAAGGAGGAAGACAGTAAACCTAAAATTACCAGAACTATGATACTGAGGCAATTGTTAGAACTGAAACTATGGGCTAACATCAGGGCTTGATGAATTTCACCCGAGGCTCTTAAAGAACTGACTCATGAGATAATTGATGCATTGGTTTTAATTTTCCAAAATTCCCTAGATTTAGCTCGGTTCCCATAGACTAGAAGTTAGAAAAAGTAACTATCTAGCATGAAGCTATAGCCAATTAGCTTTAACATTTATCATAGGAAGATGTTAGAAGCTATTATGAGTTAAATTATTACAACAGGGCCTTTAGATAAGTTCAAGGTAATCAGGGACATACTGTACTTAGACTTTCAGAAGGTATTTGATAAAATGCTACATGAAAGCTTATTATGGAACATAAAAGCTCACGATTATAGGGATAGCCTGTTGGCGTGGCATAGAATTGACCACTTAACAGTATGTTAGGCAGAAGTGAATCTTTTTCAGGGTGACAAGGTGCAACCAGTGTTATGTCACAGGATCTGGTCGTCAGACCTCAACTGTTTACACTTTCTATAACTGACTCTAATAAAGCAACAAAAAAAAGGATGACATATTGGCTGATGACACAAAGATAGGTAGGAAGACAATTTGTGAAGTGGACGTAAAGAGACAACAAAATGGATATAAATAGGTTAAATGAGTGGTCAAAGATTTGACAAATGGAAGAGTATTCTGGGGAGGTAGTCCTAAATTATGGAGATGCAAGTCTTGGGTCTCCTCCATCGCCAAATCCAAGCCACCTGACATCTGGAGGAAGAATGCCTCATCTTCCGTCTTGGAACGCTCCAATCACATGGCATCAATGTTGATTTCACTAGTTTCCTCATCTCCCATACCCCCACCTTATCCCATCCTCTTCACCTGTCCATTTTCCTTCCCACCTATCTGCTCCACCCTCCGTTCTGACCTATCACCATCATCCCCCCAACATTCATCTACTTACAGTCTTCTTAGCCACCTTCCCTTCTGCCCCATCCCCTCCTATTTATCTCTCAGCCCCCTTGGGTCCTCCCCTACATTGCAGATGAAGGGCTTATGCCCAAAATGTCAACTCTTATGTTCCTCAAATGCTGTCTGACCTGATGTGCATTTCCAGCACCACACTTATTGATTGATTCTGGTGGAGTTTAAAAGAGTAACAGGTGAATGGCTTGAAATATCCTGAAGGGGCTTGAGAAGATGGATGTGGAGAGAATGTTTGCTCTTACAGGACAATCAAGAACTAGGGATCACTGCTTAAAAATAATGGGGTCACCCTTTTTAAAGGGAGATGAGGTAAAACTGCTCAGCAAAAATATATTCCAGCGAAAAGAAAGGACTGTAAGAAAGGGGTAATCTGCCATGGGTGTCTAAAAAAAAAGGAGGCTATCAAATTGAAACAGAAGGCATACAAAGTGGCCAAAAACAGCATGAAACAAGAAGATTGGGGAAACTTTAAGGGTCAACAGAAAGTCACAAAAAAGAGCTATAAAGAAAAGTAAGCTAGAACATGAGAAAAAAAACTAGCACAGAATATAAAGACAGACAGCAAAAGTTTTTATAAATATGTAAAATGAAGAAGAATAGCTAAAGTAAACATTGGTCCTTTAGAGGAGGAGAAGGGACATTTAGTTAGGGGTATGGTGAAATCGCTGAGGCATTGAACAGGTATTTTGTATTTTCACAGTGGAGGATACTAACAACATGCCAGTGATTGACAAAGAGGTGAAGGTAGGTGATAACCTGGAGATTATCATTATCACGGAAGAGGTAGTGTTGGGCAAGTTAATGGAGCTAAGAATAGACAAGTCTCCTGGCCCTAATGGAATACATCCCAGGGTACTAAAAGAAATGGCAGGAGAAATAGTAAGTGCACTGGTAGCAATTTTCCAAAATTCACTGGATTTTGGGGCAGTCCCAACAAATTGGAAAACAGCAAATGTGACACAACTGTCTACAAAGGGAGGTAGGCAAAAGATAGGGAATTATAGACCAGTTGGCTTTGTCACAAAGCTGGTCCCTTTTTTTCCTAAAAGCTATTCTTTGCTCAAGGAGACCCTGTCCTTGAGTTTTTTCAGAGGGGCTAAAAACGGGCTAGGCTCTGATCAGTCTGGTTTGGGACAGAGGTGAAAAGGATTTTGAGAGACCTTTTGTTTACTTGTAAACAGATGAGACTTCAGACCAAAGTGGTCATGTTTTAGAAGTGACCTGTTTCATGAAAGGGGAGTGGTCAGCTCTTTAGCTGAGCTGAGCCGTTTTAGTTCAGTGTTGAACTGGAAAGTTCAATAGGGAGCTGTGTGGAAACTCTCTCTCTTTTCTGCCTCTCAACTTCAACCTGTAAGCATCTGTTCCACTTATACTGGTTTTTAAAGGGAATTTGCTTATTGGGACTGTTGTGTATATTCAGAAGAGCATAATTAAGTCTAGTTGGATGGGTTGAATTCTTTAGGGGTTCTTTATTTTGTTCTTTGTGTTTCATTGTGTCATTTTGTGAATAATTTTTTGTCTGTTTTGAAATCTAGTAGTCAACCTAGCTATCTTACCATGGGTAATTTTCACTGTACACTTACCAAAACAAATTGCAAAGTTATGGTCTGGGGCTGCCTGCTTAAGAATATTTTGAGTGGTCTAGCCTAATCCAAAACAGCTTAACCTCTGTAGTGGGGGAGATGCTTGAGTCTGTTATCAAGGAAGAAATAGCAAGACAACTTGATTGATATTGTCCCATTGGGCAGATGCAGCATGGGCTCATGAAGGGCAGGTCATGCTTAACAAATCTTTTGGAATACAATGAAGACGTTACGAACAAGGTGGACAATGGGGAGATCCTAGTGGATGTCGTGTCCTTAGAGTTCCAAAAGGACTTCGACAAGATGCCGCACAAGAGGCTGCTGCATAAGGTAAAGATGAATGCCATTACAGGTAAAGTATTAGCATGGATAGAGGATTGGTTGACTAAGAGGAAGCAAAGAGTGGGGATAAGTGAATGCTATTCCATCTGGCAATGAGTGACTAGTGTTGTGCCTCAGGGATCGTTGTTGGGACTGCAATTATTCACAACTTATATCGATGATTTGGAGTTGGGGACCATGTGCAAAGCGTCAATGTTTGCAGATGACACTAAGGTGAGTGGCAGAGCAAAGTGTACAGAGAGGATTATGAAACTTTGCAGAGGAACATGGATACATTGAATGAGTAGGCAAAGGTCTGGCAAATGGAATATAATGTTTATAAATTTGAAGTCATCCATTTTGATAGGAGTAACAGTAAAAAGGATTATTACTTCAATGGTAAAAACTTACAGCATGCTATGCAGAGGGACCTGCGTGTCCTTGTACATAAATCACAGAGGTTTTGTCTGCAGGTACAACAGGTAATTTAGAAGGCAAATGGAATTTTATCCTTCATTGCTAAAAGGATTGAGTTTAAAAGCAGAGTGGTAATGTTGCAGCTGTACAGGGTGCTGGCAAGGCCAAATCTGGAGCACTGAGTGCAGCTTTGGTCTCCTTACTTGAAAAAGGATGCACTGGCACTGGAAAGGGTGCAGAGGAGGTTCACTAGGTTGATTCCAGAGTTGAGAGGTTTGGCTTATTAGAAGAAACTGACTTTACTGTGATTATATTCATTGAAATTCAGAAGATTGAGGGTGGATCTTATAGAAACATATAAAATGATGAAGGAAATGGACAAGATAGAACTAAAGAGGATGTTTCCACTGGCTGGTGAAACTAGGACAAGAGGGGGAGCAGATTTCGGACTGAATTGAAAAGGAACCTCTTCACCCAGAGAGATCCCTTGCCCAGGGAAGTAGTTGACATTACTTCAATGAATATTTTTAAACCTAAGGTAGATAGACCTTTTTTTGAACAATAAAGGAATTAAGGGATATGGTGAGAGGATGGGTAAATGGAGCTGAGTCCATGAAAATATCAGCCATGATCTTATTGATTGTGGATCAGGTTTGAAGGGCCAGATGGCCTACTCCTGTTCCTAGTCCTTATGTTCTTACGTAAATATTTTCTCTTTGAGTGTCATGGGTCTTTGGAACTCTTTTCCTGAAAAGGTAGTGGGAATAGAGTTTTGAATATTTTCCAGGCAAAAGTGAATAGATCCTTTTAAAGCAAAGGATAAAACATTATCAGAGGTTGCCTGGAGTGTGGATTTGCGATTATAGTCAGATCACCAACAATCATGTCAAATGGTGGAGTGAGCTTGAAGTGCTGAATGGCTACTCCACTTCTTTGTTCATATGACCATGTTTAAATTCCTTTAATGCTATGATCACTCCTGGAACTAAGCAGCATTCAAAAGCTCCATAACTGCCCACCTGTGAAATCTCAGTTTTTCTAACTCCCATCTTTTATACATTCCCCCCATTTATATAACCATTGGTGGGCTCTAAACTAAGGAATTCACACACTTTCTCAACTTTCCACTCCTTTAATGCCTTCCCTTTAACTAGAATTTCTTTCACCCAATCTAATCTCTTCAACTCAACCTTGATTGTCAATCTTTAAAATTATATCGGATTGTGTTTCTTCAAAGCACCTAAGAACCTTCCTTTCCCAATATTAAAATTACAACTTTTCTTCATATTTGACCTTAAATAAACAAAAGTGATTTTAATGGTAGTAACCTATAGACATTCAACTTTATAGCATAACAAAACAATATAGGATAAATAATTTGCTTGTGATTTGGTCTAGGTGCCTTTTATGTGTGAACTTTATCAATGTGTTGAGAAATTGAGTTACCACTGTTTGAAACATAGTTTAATATGAATTTTATAGCTGTTTATTTCACATTAAATGAAAATACGGGACAATAGTTATGACCACTTTCACTTATTTCCATCAAATGCATTTATCTTCTTGCGTTGTAAAAAGAATACCCATCTGCTTAAGCAATATCCTTTAGGGAAGGAAATTTGCCATCCTTACCTGGTCTGACCTACATGTGATTCCAGTTGCATGGTAATGTGATGGACTCTTAACTATCTCCTGAAATGTTCAAGTAACTCCCCTAATTCAATTTGAGATAGATATCAAGTACTGACCTTCCCAGTTACATCCACATCCCATAAAGTATAAAAAAGTGAATGAGGTATAAATTACTTCAAACAGCAATTGATTCCAAAGGCAGAGAGTCAAAAGAAGATTACTTTTGTGTAGCCAGTATCTGGGTTAAATTACTGTTTGAAACTGATATTGAAAGGTCCACTTGCATTGTAGAATGGCAATTGCATCTGTTCACTTTGTGTTAAAAATCACACAACACCAGGTTATTATCCAACAGGTTTATTTAGACGTACAAGCTTTCAGAGCGCTGCTCCTTTGCCAGGAAAGCTTGCACTTCCAAATAAACCTGTTGGACTGTAACCCTGTGTTGTGAAGTTTTCGACTTTGTCCACCCAGTCCAACACCAGCATCTCCATATCATCACTTTGTGCTTTAAGTGGGACAAATCCTGTGTTAGTCCAACAGTTCCTCAAAATTGCAGGGGGAGCTAGAGCAGAAAAAGGTCCATTTTCTGATCAGTCATACAGACGTACAGTACGGAAACAGACCATTCATTCCAACTCGTCCATGCTGACCAGATATCCTAAATTAATCTGGTCCCTTTTGCCAGCACTTGGCCCATATCCCTCTAAAACCTTCCTATTCATGTACCCACTCAGATTCCTTTTAAATGTTGTAATTGTACCAGCCTCCACCACTTCCTCTGACAGTTCATTCCATACATGTACCACCCCCTGCGTGAAAACTTTGCCCCTTAGGTCCCTTTTAAAACTTTCCCCTATCACCCTAAATCTATGCCCTCTAGTTCCGGGGTCCCCCCTATCCAGGAAAATGATCTTGTCTATTTACACTATCCATGCCCCTCTTGATTTTATAAACCTCTGTAATGTCACCCCTCACCCTCCAATGCTCCAGGGAAAACAACCCCAGCCTATTCAGCCTCTCCCTATAACTCAAACCCTCCAACCCTGGCAACATCTTCGTAAACCTTTCCTGAACCTTTTCAAATTTCCTAAAGAAGGGAGCCCAGAATTGCACACAATATTCAAGAAGTGGCCTAACCAATGTCCTATACAGCCGCAACATGACCTCCCAATTCCTATACTAAATGCTCTGACTAATAATCAAAAGCATATTAAATGCCTTCTTCACTATCCTACCTACCTGCGACTCCACTTTCAAGAAACTATGAACCTGCACTTCAAGGTCTCTTTGTTCAGCAACACTCCCCAGGATCTTATCATTAAGTGTATAAGACCTGCTCTGATTTACCTTTCTGAAATGCAGCACCTCACATTTAGCTAAATTAAATTCCAGAGCAGAATTAATTATGATAAGTACAATGGTAATTGGGAAACAAGATGGTGGCCAATAAAAATGGTTTTTCGAAAGGTTTTGGGTCATTGAAAACCTCCTTGAACTCTTTCTTGCTAGTTTGATGCATTATGATTACATTACTTCAGCCGTTTAGGCACAAGTGAGATGTAGAAATATGCACATGCATTGCTTCTGTGTTGGAATCAATTGCAGTACATACACAATGTTTTTGCAGAGAATTGTTATTGATTAAGGGGATGTTTGCAGTGTTTTGGGCACAAAATTTGGCATTTTTCTCTCTCTTCTGTTAAAAGTGTAAATGATTTTTATACCATAGGTTAGTTTATTAGAACTTTATCTCTGACTGTCTTAAAGAACAGAGTGCATAGGAAGACAAATTAAATATTGCAGCTTAGAAGGAGCTATATTTAACAGAAATGGTGAGAGAGTTACATAATTAAGGGGCAACATTGAAGTTTAGCTTTCTGTGGATGGGGTCATAGGATGTGATCTTGACATGAAAGGAAACTTCAGTTGGTAAATTTAGCAATATCTTCCTGTTGTGTTCTCTGGCAGAAGGCAGTTAAAACCTACAGTACCACAACCATCAAGACTAGAGCACTGAGGTGTGCCCCAAATCCACTCCAGCTAGAACATAAATTGAAATCCATGCTGTTGTTAGCAACCTGATCCACATTAGCTGTCCATCCAACAGCATCAAATAAGGAGTCTAAATTGCTGAAACAACATCCACTTTTATAAACATGTTGTAGCCTGGTGCAATGGGTAATGATGGTACAGGTTCCAATTAGTTCTATCCAATGGCAGGCCAGTAGTCTCTTTTGTTCCTACCACCCGCTATTGTTGTGTGCTGGAAAGATGTTTTTAAGTTTATCCTCAATCTGTTTGACTACATTATGAATATGCCTGCCTTGACACTCCTTGAGGTAACTTGAACCCTAGAATCCAGATCAAAGACAAGAATGTTGTTCATTATGTCTGTAAAGACTGTGTCTTCTTACTTTTGTGTGTTTTAAATTGTGAATTGAAATGGGGAAGAATCTTTTAAAAAGTAGTGTTTGAAAAGGACTGTTGCATGTTTTGATAACTAAGCAACTGGATAATCCTTTGTATCCAGTTAATGCCCATGACGATCTTCAGTAAGAGACAATCTAACCTGCCCTTTGACATTCAGTAGTGTTGACATCATGGGGTTACTGTTGGCCAGAAATTGAACTGGACTAGCCATATAAATACTGTATAAGACCAGGTCAGAGGCTCGGAATACTGGGATGAGCAACTCACCTCCTGACTCCCCAAAGCCTATTCACTACCTGAAAAGCACAAGTCAGGAGTGTAGTGGAATGCATCCCACTTGTATGGATAAATGCGGTTTCAAACACCCTCAAGAAACCTGGGTACCATTGGAACAAAATAACTCACTAAATTGGCACCACACCCACAAATATCAACTCCCACAATCTACCATGATGCTCAGTAGCAGTAGTGTACACTTTCTACAAGATGTAGAAATTAACAGAAGATCCTTCGAAAGCACCTTCTAAACCCATGATCACTTCCATTTAAAAACACAAGGACAGCAGGGGCCTTCTGATTATTAATAATACATGGGAGCAGTACCACCCACTGGTTCTGCTTGAATCCAGTCACCATCCTGACTTGGAAATGTGTCACTGTTTGTTCAGTGTCATTGAGACAAAGTCCTTGAACTTCCTCCCTAAAGGCATTGTGGATCTACCCACAGCACATGCTCTATAACAATTCCAGAAGACAACTCATCATAGCCTTCTAGAGGGCATCTAGAGATGGGCAATGAATGCTGGCCCAGCAAGTATGCCCACACCCCAACAGTGACTGAAAAAAACACCTTGAGCACAAGGAAATGAAGTTTGCTAGTGCAGTAAACTCAGACTGCATGGATCACTAGAACAGAAGTAAGTCATTCAAAGCATCAAGACTGTCCACTCTGCGAAATTCCCATCCTTCCCCTGTATTCTTTTTAGTTTCGGCACATTTATTTGACAACAAAAGAAAAGATATTTAGACTTGGATATTTATTTAAGTACATTTGTTGTCATAATTACTGTAATCAAATTTATTAAATACTGATGCTTTTACACAAAGAATACCAGACTGACTACACATAATCTGAAGTTCTAACTGCCTTTGTCACACAAACTATAGCTATGAGCATGTTTGTACATACATAACATATCATGCATTGCAAAATGCCTTGCATCTAGCAATCTACTATGTTTCAGATGATGGAGTAGTGCTGGGTGACAAGTTATATTTACCTTACTGGCCTGAGAGGTTGGAATCTGACCAGTAGATGGCAGTTCCAATATTCATTGCATTGTACATTGGATTAGAGAACTACTCCATTGCTATAATGACATGTCAGGCCAGTAAGATAAATATAACTTGTCACACACATGCTTTTATGTTGGGTTAGTGCTACTGTCTTCTGACATGCAGGATGTGCAAAGGTAATAACAGTCACTGAGTGAACTTGTTGAATTCTCTCAAGCTGATGGGTGAGAAATTGAGATCATTTGCAACTATCTGTTTTCAGTGCCTTCTGGGCTTCAAGAAAGCATCTGTGGTGCGCGTGTACGCACTTTGGGATAACTCTCACTGGAAAAAACATTGGTGAGGACATGAGCGCACGCATATTACACACACAGTCATTATACAAAGTACGTAGATCATGACATCAATCATTTGTAACACTGCTTTGAGACCAGTGCTGTCAATTTGAAGCTCAATATTGTAGTTAATGGTTTCCCCGTCACCAGGAAGTCATATTCGCTAGTAGATTTGGGTCACAGTTCTCCCACTTGACTCTCAGGAAAGTGCAATGTCTGTGCAAGTGCATCTTCACCAAAATCTGAAAACTGCTGCAGCCACAGTTGCAATCTAAAGTAGGGAGAAGGCTGCTAGTTTTGGAAATGTTTGCAATATCTCACAGGTACTATCCATTGTTTCATAAAGGAGGTCAATAATTCTTCTCTTCTCTGTAAGCAAACTAAAAGACATGTACTCAGTTTAGCAGAACATACGCTGAAATTACAATGATACAGAGAAGATTAGAATAGCCCCTGTGCAAGGATGACATTCAAATTCATGATTCATTCCATATTTTTAAGAAAAGTTAATGAGATGGGAAGTGGTGTGGTTGTAAACTGATTTGACTTGTAATTCAGAATCCGAGGCTGATGTTCTGAGGACGTCATTTTTAGGCCTGTCATGACAAATGGTGAAATTTGAAAAATAAAGTTGGTTCTCTCTTGCCAAAGTAAGCAGGGTGGAGTGAGCATGCAACATCACTGAGATTGCAGACTTCCATTGTGGAGGGAATATCAACCACAAATTTTATGGTCAGGTTTTTGGAGTGGACGTTAAGGCTACAGGTTTTCTAATTCAGATAAGAATACTACCAATTGTATAAAGGTTGACACTTAGTAGGTGTGGCATGGAATTGAAATTCACTCCATTCAAGATCTAGCTGGATTGTGACAAGCGGCACACTATCATGCAGGTAAGCCCTGGTATTCTGGCAACAGTCATGATGCCATCATTCTGCAGCAGTCCACTATATTAGCTGCATTTCAGCCACCACACGAAGACAATCCACTGACAACCTGGCCAATGAATCCAGTGCACAAGTCGATCACATGTGCAGCAATTATAAAATAAAAGACATTTGCATGCTGACAGAGGAGAGCAAAGTGTGCTAAAACATGAAGGTTCTAAAACAATGTTTTCATGACAAGGAGAAGACAAAGTGTCAAGATTCGAGGTGCTCCAGTGCATAGAGTTTTCACAGTATGGAAAGAGTCCTTCGGCCTATCTTGTCTGTTCTAGTCACCAAACATGAATTTATTGTAATCTCAATGTCCACATTTCACCCCCATTGCCTTCCATGCGTTTCAAGTGCTCATCTAAATTATTCTTAAATATCTTGAGATTTCCAACTTCTATCTCTCTCTTAGGCAGTGAGTTTCAGATACTTTCATTCTCTGGCTGAAAAAAAATTTATTAGTTCCCTTCTAAAGCTTCTGTTTCTTACTTTAAAACTGGGCCTTCTGATTATTAATACATACTGCCTTACCATGGGAGAACAATATGAACATCAACTACACAGTGAGCAGCTGAGGAGACAAAGCAGAAGATATTGGAGACTGAGTGAGTTTCATCCTAGACTGGTTGACCCATTTGACCACAGTACCAGAGAATGCAATCCCAATCTTCCATTCAACAATCATGTTTGACTATACATTCACCTCGTGACCACAGTGCAAAAATAAAACAACAATGAAATAAATATTCCAAAACATATTTATGCATTAAATCATATCATATTGCATACAAAAATCAATTGCTTCCCCATAGACCTTATCTTCCATGCATCTTTGCCTGTCCTGGTGTTCCGATACATTGTAGACCCAATTGTTCCCATGTCGCTGCTGACATTCAGTGGAAGTGACTGCGAGTAACACGGCAAGATTGGCTAGAGCTCTGGCTGCTAACACAGCATTGGCAGCAACTGTTTGCACTTGTTACTTAGTGGGCAACAGCCTGGGCACTGGTAGAGAAGAAGAAATAGGAAGATGACGGCCATCTTTTGGAAAGCTGGCCAACAATTTCATACTCATGGAACTAATGCCACTGTCTCCAGAAAACCAATGTGTTCTGATTGTTGGAATTTTTTTGACGTCCTGCAAGGTCCTTTGCATAATGTAGCCCACAGACATAATATAATCAGAAAAAGTTGTAAAAGATTCACCAGTTCAGGCAGCATCTGCAGAGAATGACACTGAGTTAACATTTCAGATTGATGGCTGTTTATTAACAACTTGTAATTAAAAAGAGCATGTAGATTAAGGGGCTCATGAAATGTGAGGAGGGGCTAAGATATTACGATATTGTCATCTTCAATGGCTTCAGCCTCATTACTGACCATTGCTTTGGTGATAGCCATCCAAATATATACAAACAATATCTCTACCATTATTACTAGGCCATGCAGTAGATTTCCCTTCAGCTAACTTCTGCTCCCTTCATTTATGTGCTTCCTGGTCTTGTAGGAGTGTTGTATAATGTTGGGCTGATTTGGCTGTCATGAGTGCAGAGTCGGCAGAGCAAGTAAGCTGCAAAATGTGCACGTAGGCTCACAGTCATATTAAGTGTGAGAATGCAATGGAGAATGTGGGTCTTCTTTATATTGCATGAGATCAGTGTGTCGGGAAGTGGCAGTAATACCATGTCACGAGTTGAGAAGGATGAAAAGGAATCTGATTGAAATGAATAAATTTCTAACAGGGCTGAACCGACTAGATGCAGGGAGGACTTTGTCCCCTGGGTTGGGAAGTCTAGGGGGATGTTTCGAGTGTACAGCAAAGGCACCTGTCATCACTTTCAAATTGGGTTCCGGACACAAAAACTGTTCGTTTGGTGATGGCTCATTACGTCCCCATTGCGGATTCACATATCCTGCCTGGTTTGTTTCACACACACTGTAAACCTCCCTTTTATAAAATCAACACAATTTGTTAATAACCTATTAATGGGGCACAAGGGCATGCTGTCTTTCACTTTTTCACATTAGCACCTTTCCTTACTTGTGTTCCCATATCTGTCCATAGATCAATATTCAGAAGGATAAAAGCATCCCCTTAGTTACAAAAAGCCTTTTGATTATTGATCACACCCAGCAGGCCCAGTTCTATTTTGGACATTGCCTCATTTGACTTGCAGTATTTTTTGTTTTATGTTGTGCACAGTGCAGAATGGAAGGACCAGAATTTCTAAAGCACTCAGCTGCAACCAATGGAATTTTGAAGAGAAGTGCATTTTTCATCTGTTTAAGGCATTTAACGCTTAATGTGAGAACAGCAAGTTTCAGAAGATTGGTTCCCAGGCTCTCAAATCTCACGCTGCTCAAATACCCTGTAGGATGTTTTGTTTCCCATCAGTGCACAAACAGGAAGTGAAAAAGGAAGTTTATGCATCACAGAAGTTGCTTACTAATGACTCGTAATCTGCATTGCATGCTGCCATATCCCAATCTTCAAGATTAATTTCCTGCTCAATCACTGCTTTATTGTGCATGTCATACGGACATAAGATAGTTATTTACCAAGTTAAGCACATCACTGGCTATGTGTTTAATGAATGAATATAAATTAGAAATTTCACTTCTGCTGTTCTTTGTCATTTTGTTTAACTTCTCCCAACAAAATTCAGGTGCTTATCTTTAAGCCTCAACATTAAAGTTTATTCTTGCTATAGAATGTCCCTATTTATCTTCAGTTCCACCGCAATGTTTTTCTTCTCACTCCCCTTCTGAAGGTGATACTTCATAATAGGTTTTGGTTCCATGGTCAGGGCAGAACCTTATTCTACCTCTTTCTGTTTGTTGTTATTCAAGTGCACGCCTGTAACAGTGAATGTTGGCCAACTATTCTACTGTAGGGGCATCATAGCTCAGCTTGATGCTGCTTTGCCCACACCCAGAAGTCAGTGACTAATAATCACAATGTGAAAATCCTGCTGATTTATTTTAATCTTTCTGGCTTCAGGAAGCTGAAGAAGATTGTTCTTCACCTAGTGGTTTCCCAGCTTTCCCAACTCTGCAGCTTCCCTGGTTGGTGTGAATGAGTACAACACTGGGAAGCATGTTTGACATATGATGCCTAAGGAAAGCCATTTTGTTCATGAACCATAAATCTCTTCAGATTTACCAATTTTTTTCCTTCTATTGTTTGAATTTGTATTAATTTACTCTCTCCCGTTTTGTGATTCTGAGTTGCATGGTGGCTAGCACCATAGTTGGGTGTATCCCTGTCTGTTGGCAATAACACAATAAGCTGACAAACTGAATGGAGACTTAAAAGAAAAATCTACATCACATGTTTTACTCCCTTTCATTGGTTGTACAAGATGTTCAAGACAGGAAGGGTTAAAGCTGAGAGGTGCATTACTCACTATCAAACGTGATGGTGTTGTACAGGCTTGGGTAGGAAAACTGCTCTAAACCTCAAAGGAGGTTGATTTACCACCAAGGGTCTTCCTCAGAGTCTAGATAACTATGTCTATCATACCAATATAATTTGTACCTGATTGCTATCATGCATTAACCTACATCTTGCTTCAGTCAAGAGCCCCTTCTCATTAGACCACCTAGTGGTTTACCCCTACTATACTACACCAAACAAGTGTTTTAGATCTGACGTAAAGGAGGATGGAGGCAGCAAGTCCACCTGATATCTCTTTCACTCCAGACACAATCATGAGGATCCATCCTAGACCATCCTTCTCCTTCTTTATTGTCAGATGCGCTGCCTGGTGGTGTAGGTGAAAAGTAGTTGAATATTAACAGAAGGTGGAATTTAAATGAGTCAAGATAAAGATTCACTCAGGAATTTGAAAAGTGACCTTTTTTAATGTCTAATTTTTCACTATTACAACAACTTAAAATATTATTGGGAAGGAAATATTGTAATGAATGCTTTAATCTTCAGCATGCTTTTCTGACAGCATTCAATTTCACAATTTTTAATGCTTCGCCATAATGTTTTTACCAACTGTGGTGCATAATTTCTTTTCTCAAACCAAACAGGGGAGTTCTAACCATTCAGAGAGAAAAGCCCTTGGAGGCTTGATGTTGTCAGCCTTCTAAACAACCACATAAGCCTTTAAGTATGATTTCCTTATGGCTTTTATTTTAATCCAGTGTGTGGGTTGTCATTGCAGCTTCAGTTCTCATGGTCATCAACATAGGAATCTTGGTATAATTCCTGGCAAAGATGGTATTTGAAGATATGCACTAAATGACAACAGTTCATTTATCAATATATTTGTCTATTATTATTATAAGAAAAAGCAAATTGTTGAGCAATTTCATGTCTAATATATAGAAATATCTACATATATGATACAGGAAGTAGTATGCTAAACAATAAATTACTTTGTTTAGTTAATGTTCCAAATAATATGTCTTTGATTGTTTGATAAACAAGTTAAAAAGTTGCATTTGTCTTATAGTGGGAAATGGGAAATTAATATTCCCTGTAGGCTGATTCAATTTAGCAAAACAATCTGTTAGCAAACCACACAAAGGCAACGAATGCCAAAATACCGAGTAGAAGACTGACTTACAGGATGATACTGTTGAATTGCTGCCAGATAAGCCATATATGTGTAGGATCACAGCATGTTTGGTCACCTCTGTAACATTCAGATTATCCTCAGGGAATCTAAAAAGCACACATGGAAAAGAAATAACGTCTTAAGATTGTAATCTTAATTAATGCAAAAGAAACTCAAGCAGATGCCCTTCTAATGAACTATAAATAAGACTATGGCAATCGTTTAAAATATTTTTACCATGACCTAGAATTGGTGAATGTTTTTTTTCATTTGTGCACTTTGATGTAAAAGTGGACAGTGCTGGGAAGAGAACGTTATTTTACTTTGTACCTGCTGACAACATGAAGCAATCCCACATCAGATCATGTTATTTTTTACCATTACCCTTAGAATATGCCTGAACTACAATTTCATGAGGACGTGAACCTGGCTTTTTCATTTCCCACACTGCATGTTCTAAAGCTTTCCTGAGTGATTTTGCTGGATTTCACACTGAGGATCACAAAATGCTAGGAACAGAATTAAACCTTCCTAAACTAATTTCTGTGAGGACATGTAACAATAATCTGTGAAAAAGATAGATTTTATAGACCAGATTTAATCTAGTTTACAGGAAGGATTAAAATATTGTCAAAATTGATTTATAAGTATGTTTCCAAAGTATGTTGAAAAGAGATAATATTAAAGTAACTTGCTCTTAACTTGCAGTATTGTTGTTTCTTTTTAATTGTCACATAGTTAAGTATCGCAGAATGGTTCAGAATGCCCTGCTCAAACTTTAATGTATAAATGCACTTTCATACAAAATTATATGAAGATTATTCAAAGCATGATCATTATGGGAGTTAACTGTTCTTGGAAAACATAATAGAAATGTCTGATGCGGTATTGAATGTCATAGTTAAATGATCCCACCAGCTTGTTTAAAGCCTAATTCACCCCAAGCTACTCTGCCCATACAATAATACAGTTGGCACAGACAGATGGGTGGGAGTGAGCAGCCTTTTTTTTTTAAATGGATGGAAGAAGGCTGGTAATATTTCATAGGGATGCCCTTAGAGCATTGGGTGTACCCTCCAAAAGTCAGTCTCCCTCACGTTCCTATTCATATAGAGTTAAAACCTACCTTCCACCCCAGTTGCACATCCCCTTCCTAACACCAAAAACCTTCTCTGGCCAATGCCCTGAGTTACCCAAGTCCAGATGTCCTTTGGGACCAATTGCAATCCTGGAAGCACCCAACACCAATCTCTGGTGCGGCCAGGAATGTTGGAGCTACCAACTAATTCTGCCTATTGTTCCTCCATACCCTAGCAAGATTTTTTGTTATATCACATTGGAGATTGCTCCTTTCTGTAGAATATGTGAGAAATTATACCTCGTCGGAGATTGATCTACAGTGAAGAATATGTGGGAAATTATCAGAAGAATCATAGAGTCATACAGCACGGAAGCAGACCCTTCAGTCCAACCAATCCATGCTGAACATAATCCCAAACTAAACTAGTCTCACCCTGCCTCCTCCTGGTCCATGTCCCTCCAAACCTTTCCTATTCAAGTTTCCATTCAAATGGATGTAAAACATTATAATTGTACCCGTATGCATCATTTCCTCAGGAAGTTCATTCTACACGTGGACCACCCTCTGTGTAATAAAATTTCCCTTATGTTTTTTTTATCTTTCTCTTTTCCCCTTAAGAATATGCCCACTAGTCTTGAAACTCCCCATCTTAGAGAAAAGACAACTAATACGAACTCTATCTGCCCCTCTCATTAGTTTATAAACTTCTATCAGGTCACCTCTCAACCTCCTATGCTCCAGTGAAAAAAAGTCCAGCCTATCCAACCTTTCTTTGCAACTCAAACCTTCCATACTTGGCACATTTTCAAGTGGGTGCTCTGAAGTAGTCAGAATTAACTTGTGCAGTGTTGCTCAACCCAAAGATCAATTCTTGTAGGCTGTGCGTAATAGTGATCAAGGATTTGGAAGTGGAGCTACAGATAAAATTGTCAAAATTAGCCAATTTCATCAAGCTTGAGCAATGCATAGCATATTACTTTTGACCTTTAGGAAAATGCTGAATGTCACTTCAGGATGAAAATATCTATTTACATCTTGGCCAATTTTCCATTCCATTGACTTTCCAATGTACATTGGCCAAGACTGGGTGAAGAGTCATCTGTCTGGGAGCAGGAATCCATCACTCAACCACAGCACCACATGCTTCCAGCCCAGAAATAGTCACCACAAGTCAACCAGATAGCAAAGACAAAGAAACAGAATAGATCAAGCATAAGTGACTGAGTTTGAGCAATTGTGCAGTCACATAAACTTTGTTTTGTATACCTTTGGGTATTTCATTCTTGTTTCTCCACTTTTGAGAAGCCCTTGAGAAACGGATTCCTGCACAAATATGGACATGAATTGTTTGTTTTATAAAGCAGAGGGACTATAGGATGGTATGGAGAAGTACAGCACTCATAACATTTCTGATGCTGATGCAATTGAGGTCTGAAATACTTTGTCATTGAGTCTATGGTACTCTGTTATCTATATCACACAGTTCTTTGTTGTACATGCTATTCTCCATGGTAGAATAGACCTGCAATATTGCAAGTGCTGCTGCTTGGAATTACAATCTAATAAACATGACGAAGAAAAGTTTGTTTCTGCTCCCCTGACAAAATATTATAGAACAAGGATCATTTTATTCTTAAGAGCAGTTCTATTTTATGCCATAGCCAAAACTTAAAAGGAGCTTCTTTGAGACTTGGAGCTGGATCCAAGATTCAGATTGACTCAAAAGTCATTCTAAAGCTGCCTTGATTTAAGTTAGCTTAGTTGGCTGAGTGGCTTAATTTCTGATTCACAGTGATACCAAACATTGTAAATTCTCTTCCAGCATTGGCTGAGGTTACCATGAAGGACTCTTCTTCTCAATCTCTCCCCTCATTTGAGGCATGTTGACTCACATGTTAACCACCACCAGTCATCTGTTTAATGAGAGAACAACCCTTATGATCTAGTAAGACTGTGGCGGCTTTATAGCATTGTGTTCAATTTTGGTCCCACACTTCATTAAGGATGTCAATGTTATAGAGAGATTGTAGAAAAGGGATTTTTTTCTGGAATTGTACCAGGGATGAGGGATTTCGTTGCATGCAGGAACTGGAGAAACTGGAGTTCTCCTTATAACAGCAATGAAGAGAAAATTTGATAAAGGTGTTCATAAAATGAATGGTTTTGACAAAATTGATGACGAGTAATTGTTTCCACTGGAAGAAATGTTGTTTATTGGCAGATACAGATCTGTAGTCACAGATTACTAAGAGAGCAACATGAAAGAAAAATGATCTGTTGTGATCTGCGTTGCATTGACTCAGTAGAAGCAAATTCAATCATAACTTAGAACAAATTATTGGATAAATATTTGAAACAAAAAGAATGTTATGGTGCAATACGAATAGGAATGTAAAAAATGGTTAAGTATACCAAAGAGACATGATGGGTGAATAGCCACCTTTTTTGCTTTTTTCTTTTGTGATTTTAGAATGCGTGGTAGACCATGTGGCATCATGTAACCACAGAAAACTCCTGAAATATATTGCAGCATACACAAATAAATTGAATCATATCAATAAAATAATTCATTATTTGCATTTTGATATGTCCTGTTCAGAGTAGTTCACTCTGGAATGAATCAACACAAGTGGAGTTGATGCTTCGATAAAGCAAACTTAGCTCACAACATGTAATGCAACTGAAATGACAAAATGTAATGTTAACCATCAGAAAACATAGTATGGAGAATAGAGAATAAAAATTTAGTTATTTTATTCTAAATAAACTTCCAAATAAACCTAGACTATAATCTGGTGTTGTGTGACTTACTCTAAATAAGTTAAACTGAAATTGAATTTATCACAGTTATGATAAAGTAGAATATTAAATCCTTTGGGTATTGGGCTAGTTTGGAGGATATGACTACTATAAAATGCTGGTAGGTAACTGGGAATTGGATTTGATGGGGGCTTATAATTTTTGTAGCTCTAACTAATATGATTGTGACAGTGCAGTATGATAGCATACCTTTCTAGCTGCCTGAGGATAGAAGTAAGTGCAAACAGAAGCTTAGAGGTATCTTTGAGAAAAGATGTGGTTGGGGAGTTGGGGTGGGATAGGTTGGGGGGGTAGGGGTGGTGGGTATAATGATGTGGGTACCTTCGGTTGTTTTGTAGAGCTAGAGAATCATTCCTATTCCTACAACTTCAGAAAAGATTTGCCAATATTTAGGTCTTTTTGATGGGAATGCAGCAATCCCTTCAGGGTTAAGTTGTTTACCATGCACAAATACCAATTAGGGTTTCCTCATCTCAAGCTGCACCAAAGGCAAAGTCATTTAAGAGTCTGGATCTGTGATGAGCATTAGAGAGTAACTGGATGCAGTAATTTCAGGTAGATGGTAGACCCAACAAATGTAGTGGTCTAAAATCTCATGCAGGTGGAGTGTTCTGTATTTTTTTGTAAGTTTTCAGCTTTTTTATTCATTGGACCAGGGTGGCATTAGGCAGCATTTATTACCCATCCTTAATTGGCTAGAGGGCAGATAAAGAGTTAACCACATTGCTGTGTGTTCAGAGTCACATGGAGGCCAGACAGGTAAGGCTAACATTAGTGAACCAGATGGATTCACAGCCATCATTAAACTTTAAAGTTCCAGATGTTTTACTGATCTTGAATTCCACCATCTGCTGTGGCAGGATTCAAACCTGGGTTTCCAGAACATTACTTGGATCACTGGATTACGAATGAAGGGCTTTTGCCCGCAATATCGATTTTCCTGCTCCTCGGATGCTGCCTGACCTGCTGTGCTTTTCCAGCATCACGCTCTTGACTCATTGGATTAACAGTCCAGTGATAATACTGCTGGGCCATCTCCTCCCATGTTCAGAAAATGGACAAAATTAAGTTAAATTCTAACATTGACATGCTATTGGTACTGGCAGATGTACCATTCTCCCTCCAGGCCATATATTTGAACAAACAGAAAAAATGTTGATGACTTTCTATGCACTGTCGGGTTGTCTTCACCCATTATTTTTGCTCACCTTAAGTGTCATCATCTTCGGTGTCTTGCTCCAGTTGTGTTGCATCATTACATGGAAGGTTTCTGTCCTCTGCCAAAATATTTCATACATGGCAAATGGTCATTCTTACACTGACACAGTTCAGGCAAGATATAAAATGCTGCTGTACTAATCCAGGTCATGCAACATTAATGAGAAACCTGAAATCAGAATGAAAGTCAATGGAAATAAAAATCAAAAGTAATTTCATCAGTGACTTGTGCCTATTTGACACAATTGACTTTGCTTCCCAGAAGCCATCTTTTCATTCGAGAAACACAGAAAATAGGAGCAGGAGTAGGCCATTCATCCCTTTAAACCTGCTTCCCCATTCAAGTTGATCAGAGCTAATCATCCAACTGTTCCCATTTTTCCATCATTGTTCGAGCGAAAAGGATAAATATGATGGTCACTAGAAATTTAATTTTGTGAGGTGGGGGAAAGGGAAAGCAACAGGAAGTATGGTGATAAATGAAAAGGTAAGCATCAGGTTAACATATATGCAGGAGGGCTTAAGTTCAAGGCAGACTGTGAAAGAAGCAAAAATGAAGGACAACTCAGGAGATATTAGAGATGTTGTGAATCATGACAATAAGAAAGCTAGAATAAAGGCACTTGCCCTGAATGCTCAAGGCATTCATAACAAGGTTGATGAGTTAAATGCACAAATCATCATGAACGAATATGATTAGATTAGATTACTTACAGTGTGGAAACAGGCCCTTCGGCCCAACAAGTCCACACTGACCAGCCGAAGCACAACCCACCCATTCCCCTACATTTATCACTTCACCTAACACTACAGGCAATTTAGCATGGCCAATTCACCTGACCTGCACATCTTCGGACTGTGGGAGGAAACCGGAGCACCCGGAGGAAACCCATGCAGACACGGGGAGAACGTACAAACTCAACACAGTCAGTCGCTTGAGTTGGGAATTGAACCCGGGTCTCTGGCACTGTGAGGCAGCAGTGCTAACCACTGTGCCACCGTGCTGCCCACTTGTTTTTTAAATGTCGATTTTCCTGCTCCTTGGTCACCAAGGATTTGGTCGCCAACACGGAGGCATGGTTGCAGAATAGTCATGACTGGGAATTAAATATCCAGGGGTACGAGACTATTCAGAACAACAGACAGGAATGCAAGGGAGTTGATGAAGCTCTGATGTTCAAGGATGACACCAGGGTGGTGCTGAGAGATGATATAGGTACCATGGAGCATGACTTTGAATCCATTTGGGTAGAAATTAGGAATTCCAGGACGAAAAAGTCACTGATATGTGTAGTCTATGGGCCACCAAATAATAACATCACATTGGGGCAGGCAATAAAAAATGAAATAACTAATGCCTGCAAAAATGGTACAGCTATTATCATGGGGAATTTTAATCTGCATGTAGATTGGTCGAACCAGCTAGGCCAGGGTAGCCTTGAGGAGGAGTTCATTGAGTGTATCTGTAATAGTTTTCTTGAACAGCATGTAATGGAACTGACAAGGGAACAAGCTATCCTAGGTCTGGTCCTGTGTAATGAGACAGGAATAATTAACAACCTCATAGTCAGGGAACCTCTTGGAAGGAGCGATCAAAGTATGGTTGAATTTAAAGTACAGTTGGATAGTGTGAAGATAAAATCCAATACAAGGGTCCTGTGCTTGAATAAGAGGCACTAAGACAGAATGAGGGAGGGCATGGCTAAAGTAGACTGGAAACAGAGACTTTATGGTGAGACAATTGATGAGCAGTGGAGGACCTTCAAAGAAATTTTTCAAAGTGCTCAGCAAAAGTATATTCCAGTGAGAAGGAATGACTGTAAGAAGAGGGATAATCTGCCATGGGTATCTAAGGAAATAAGGCAGGCTATCAAGGTGAAAAAGAAGGCATACAAAGTGGCCAAAAACAGCAGGAATCTAAAAGATTGAGAAAACTTTAAAGGCCAACAGAAAGCCACAAGTAGAGCAATAAAGAAAAGTAAGATGGAGTATGAGGAATAACTAGCACAGAATATAAAAACATTTCTATAAATATATAAAATGAAGAGGGGTGGCTAAAGCAACTTGTTGGTTCCTTTAGAGGATGAGAAGGGGTAGTTAGTTATGGGGTATGATGAAATGGCTGAGGTATCGAACAAGTATTTTGTATCAGTCTTCACAGTGGAGGATACTAATAACATCCAGTAAGTGATGAAGAGACAAAGGTAGGAGAGGACCTGGAAATAATTATTATTACAGAAGAGTTAGTGTTGGGTAAGCTGATGGAGCTAAGGATAGATAAGTCTCCTGGCCCTGATGGAATACATCCCAGGGTACTAAAAGAGATGGTGGGAAAAATAGTAGGTGGACTGGCGGTAATTTTCCAAAATTTGTTGGACTCTGGGGCAGTCCCAGTAGATTGGAAAATAGCAAATGTGACGCCACTGTTTAGAAAGGGAAGTAGACAAAAGAATTATAGACTGGTGAGCTTAACCTCTGTAATGGGGAAGATGTTTGAGTCTATTGTCAAGGAAGAAATAGCTGCATATCTCGAAAGAAATTGTCCCATTGTACAGATGCAGCATAGATTCATGAAGGACATGTCATGCTTCACAAATCCTTTAGAATTCTATGAAGACATTTCAAGCAAGGTGGACAACAGGGACCCAGTGGATGTGGTGTACCTCAATTTCCAAAAGGCCTTTGACAAGGTGCCGCACATGAGGCCGCTGCATAAGGTAAGGATACAATGTGTTAGGGGTAGAGCATTAGCATGTATGAAGGATTGTTTGACTGACAGGAAGTAAAGAGTGGGGATAAATGTGCGCTATTCTGACTGGCAATGAGTCTCTTGTGGTGTGCCTCAGGAATCGGTGTTGGGACCCCAGTTACTTACCATTTATATTAATGATTTGGAGTTGGGAACAAAATTTGCAGATGGCACTAAGGTGAGTGGCAGAGCAAAGTGTGCAGAGGGCTGTGAAACTTTGCAGAGAAACATAGATACATTGAGTGAGTGGGCAAAGATCTGGCAGATGGAATACAATGTTATTAAATGTAAAGTCATACATTTTGGTAGGAGTAACAGCAAAATACATTGTTACTTGAATGGTTAAAAAGTTGCAGCTTGCTGATTTGCAGAGGGATCTGGGTGTCCTTGTGCATGAATCGCAGAAGGTTGATCTGCAGGTATAACACGTAATTAGGAAGGCTAATGGAATTTTGTCCTTCATAAAGAGGCTAATTTTCAAAGCAGAGAGGTAATGTTGCAGCTGTACAAGGTGCTGGAAAGACCACACCTGGAGTACTATGTGCAGCTTTGGTCTCCTTACATAAGAAAGGATGTACTGGCACTGGATGGAGTGCAGAGGAGGTTCACTAGGTTGAATCCAGAGGTGAGGAGGTTGACTTATGAGGAGACACTGAGTATACTAGGATTATATTCATTGGAATTCAGAAGAATGAGGGCAGATCTTATAGAAACATATAAAATTATGAAGGGAATCGATAAAATAGAAATAGATAGGATATTTCCACTAGTAGATGAGGCTAGGACAAGATGTCATGGCCTCAAGATTAGAGGAAGCAGGTTTAGAACAGAACTGAGAAGGAATGTCTTCACTCAGAGGGTTGTCAATCTATGGAATTCCTTGCCCAGGAAAGTATTTGACAGTACTTCAGTAAGGTAGATAGGATAGTGAAGAAGATGTTTGGTATGCTTTCCTTTATTGGTCAGAGTAATGAGTACAGGAGTTGGGAGGCCATGTTGTGGCTGTACAGGACACTGGTTATGCCACTGTTGGAATATTGTGTGCAATTCTGGCCTCCTTCCTATCGGGAAGATGCTGTGAAACTTGAAAGGGTTCAGAAAAGATTTACAAGGATGTTGCCAGGGTTGGAGGATTTGAGCTATAGGGAGAGGTTGAACAGGCTAGGGCTGTTTTCCCTGGAGTGTCGCAGGCTGAGACGTGACATTATAGAGGTTTACAAAATTATGAGGGGCACGGATAGGGTAAATAGGCAAAGTCTTCTCTCTGGGATGGGGTAATCCAGAACTAGAGGGCATCGGTTTAAGGTGAGAGGGGAAAGATATAAAAGAGACCTATGGGGCAACTTTTTCACACAGAGGGTGGTACGTGTATGGAATGAGCTGCCAGAGGAAGTGGTGGTGGCTGGTACAATTGCAACATTTAAGGGGCATTTTGGATGGGTATATGAATAGGAAGGGTTTGGAAGGATATGGGCCAGGTGCTGGTAGGTGGGATTAGATTGGGTTGGGATATCTGGTGGGCATGGACAGATTGGACTGAAGGGTCTGTTTCTATGTTGTAATCTCTATGACTCTATGACTCTAATTGCTTTTAAAGCTAAGGTAGATACTTTTTTGAAAAATAAAGGAATTAAGGGATATGGTGATAATGTGGGTAAGTGGAGCTGAGTCCATGAAAAGATCAGCCAGGATCTTATTGTGTGGCGGAGCAAGCTCGAAGTACCAGACAGCCTCCTCCTGCTCCTAGTTCTTATGTTTTTATGTTCTTCACATACCCTTCAATCTCTTTAGCCTTAACAACTATATATGACTCCTTCTTGAAAACATTCAATGTTTTGGCCTCAACTGCTTTCTGTGGCAGAGAATTCCAGTTTTGCCACTCAGGCTGAACAAATTTCTACTCATTTCAGTTCTAAATGTACTACCCCTTATTTTTAAACTGTAACCTCTGGTTCTGAATTCCTCTGTCTTTGGGAACATCTATCCTGTATTTACTCTGTCTAGTCCTGTTAGAATTTTATAAGTTTCCATGAGATCCCCACTATTTCTTCTAAACTCTAGTGACTATAGTAATAACTGACAAACCACGGTATTCCTGATGAAGGGCTTTTGCCCGAAACATCGATTTTACTGCTCCTCAGATGCTGCCTGAACTGCTGTGCTTTTCCAGCACCACATTCTCGACACAAATAACTGATGCAGTCTGTCTTCATACTGTATTCTGCTGCTCATCTACTAAAATGTAAGAGTCACAAAATGAAGGGGTCTAGTAGATTGTCAGGGAATTGGACATTGAAGTACATTTTAATTACTGTTGGTGACAACGTGATTCCTTTGTGATTGACATAAGACTCTGGGTGCCAAGGGAGGGTTTAAGTGTTGTCTTAATAATCAACTCCCTGCTCCCTCATGAATCTATCCAATGCAGTGGTACTACCATTCTTGATTTTGTTGGTGGTCAGCAAATTGACTCCAGTTGCATTGACTACTGATGAAGAACTGAGACTGAAGACTATTTTACTGGTTAAACGAATCTCACAGTCTTCCTGAAACAGTTTTTATTCTGGATCATTGCAATCCAAGGCAACAGCAACAAATTTGAGCATTGGCCCCTTGTTATAGTAAAGTCATTTTGATGTCAGTGTTAAATCTAATACCTTTGCTGGGTGGATTCTTACAGAGTCTCATTTCATCTGTATAACGTTCCTGGCCATGTCCTGCTGACCATCTGGCTCCACGTAAATGCTCAATCTAAGTTTCTTCATTTAAAAGCGAAAGTTAAGAGAAAAAGAATCAATTGATCCATGAATCACAATGTGTGGTCCTTGGGTGTCCTCCAAAGTCCTCCAGGTGTTTACAGAGAACTGGCCCCTGTGTGGGAATATATGTTGTTTCCAATAGGTTTAAAGAAACACATTAAGAGTTCGACTAATTATCTTAAATTGGTTGCGACAATCAATAGTTCCCTCTGTTTACATCTACAGGGCATAATTTCCACAAAAGCTTGAAAGTAAGAACAAGCAGAAACAATACGAAACACTGAAAATAAATAGCAGGATCACAAAAGGAAAAATGAAACACAGATTAACGTAGCCAATGGAGAGTCTACACAAAAGAATTAGCCAATATTTTTGCTCTGAAAGGAACTTGTGGTCTTCAGCGAAACCAGAATTACTCCCTATATGTTTGCAAAGTTGTATTTGACTTTCAAAGCGGGAAAGCTTTTTAAACTAAAAATTTTACTAATTTTAAATTTTCCAAACAAGAAGGAAGACATCTGTTGGCACATAATGGCACATACATTGACAAAAAAAAGGTATCAAAGCATTGATCTATCAATTTCGAGTGAATGTCAATATTTTCTTTCTTTCTAACACATTTTATTATGTTGTCCTTCAAGTTAACTTCCTTCCTTAATCTTAGCTTTGTTTATTTGAACCAACAGAGAGTGTTTCCACGTTTCCCAAATGTACCATACGTTATAGAGTGCAGCAAGTCTATTTTTCAAATTGCTTTCTTTACAGTTTCCTGTGTTTGAGCTATCAACGACAAGCCTGTTTGTTGTTATTAGCACTGCAGTTTTTCCTACTCCCTGTCACTGAGCATTATTAAAGACAAACATTTTCCACAGAAAGTGTCTCAGCAAAAAGGCAAAAGGAAAAGGGAGAAAAATATTTAGTCAATGTGTATTGGCTGGTTAAATTCAGATCAGTACTTTGCTTCTGATCTAACTGGGACACGTTCATTACTTGAAACATTGATGGAGTAACAATTTACCCTTAATTTCAGAAAAATTGCAGATCATCCTTTTCCAGATCATGCCAGCTTGTTGTGTTATTGCTACTCCTTCTTTAATTAAAGAAGAGGTTTGTTTTTCATAATTGGTGGCAAGTATTTTGGAAATTAAAATTTTCCACAGGATATTAAATGTGCTTGGTCTATATAGTTGAAATAATAGTGGTGTCAAAAGATTAGAAATATTTTCAATAATAAAACATAAACCAAATTAATGCATTGAAGTCTAGTCCTTGGAGCTTCATATGCCATTGAGTATTAATGTGCTTTAAAGCACATCCCTGAAATAAGTGACTAACAGAGGCCTTTAAAATTTTGATCATTAATGGGGCCCTTAATAATGCGAGAATAGACACCAGACTTTTAATTCCCATATAATTATGTTGCAGAACTTCAAAAAAAGTTCCTTATTCTGCCCTCCTCTGGATTACATAAATTTGTGCAGTGATAATATCACAATACCCTCTCTTAGCCTTCAATCAATGCTATTGCAGCTCTGCTTTTAACTTCCATTATCAGCAAAATTAAAACCATGATATCATTGTAAAGAGAGTGAATATAATCCTGCCATTTAATCACCAGTTTATTTAACATTCATAAAACACTCAGCATGCCTGGATGTCTGTTATAGTTCATGCTGTCATCTGATCACTGAGAATAAACAACGTGGCCATTAACTCCCATTCATCCACAGTTCTATGCATAGTGTGTATCATCTGCAAATTACTGGAGGTGATACCAGGGACCAAGCAGTTAACATACTCGTGGTAGTGGAGAAACAAACCTGTATACATGAGTTAACTTCTGGCTTAGAACTTCTTGTCACAATCCCTTGAGACACCAATAATTTTCAAAACAAAATTTTAAGATTTCTCATTTTAAGACATTTACTCGAGCAAATATGCAAAACAAACAATCAATTGAAACCCCTTGCCTTTTTTGTATGAAACGTATACTTTTTAAACTACCAAAACAAACTTTCCCCTTTTATACTTTTCAGACATTACGTTCTCCATGGATTTACAATCTTTTTCACAACTAGTTCACAGTTGATCCCAGCTACTGTTAAGATCAGTATCCCCATTTCAGCAAGTAATAATTTTCAGTGACTGTCATCACCTTCTCTAGTTTAAGGAGAGTTCCTCAAATCCATAACAACAATAAAGCCTATTCCAATGATTCCTCTTCCCTCTTTCCATGCTGAATGAATCTCCCATAATCCTTTGTAGATGCATCCATTTGACTAGAGATCAACTCCTTCCTGCTTCCAACTGTGCAAACTTGCAAAGCCAAGCAGCTTATTCTTTCCATTAACTATGCAGAACTGCTATGTTTCTTTCCCTCTCTCTTTCTCTTATGCTCAAAAAGCCTACAGCTGAATAGTTTCTCTCAGAACACTGACCTGACCCTCTCTATTAGGTAAGAGAACTTTGCACATTGCTCAGCAAGTTGCTTGATCTAGCCAGGTTTAATGTGAGAAAGGATTTGAAATAGACTTGTAATCCCTTTCATTTTAATCTAAATTTGAAACAAAGGGATGAATCATACCAGAAATCAATTCATTTTTTGCAGGTTTTATAGAAGGTTTGTCTGTGCGAGCCAAGTCAATTTTCTCATGCCTTTTTTCCAAACTCACCAATGCACCATGCCTGTGCAACACTGATCGTATTCTCCCAATTGTCACAGATGGAAGTTTTGGCCACTGCCTATTGGAATGCCTGACACCAGTGCCATCTTTAAAGCACTCAGTAAAGTGTTAGCAGTCTGCAATTGCTCTGCACAGTTTATTTTATTTGCCCCACACGGAGCATAATTGGTGTGCCCTACTTTGCCAAATAGGATCTGGAGATCCTGCTGGATATTGTTGTGTGGTTGCTGCCACACAAACATACCCTGGATGTTGGTGGCTGGTAGAGATCTGGAGGAGCAAGCAGCAAGCTGGAATTGCCAGGCATCTGCCCTCACTTTCATGTCAGGAATTGTCAGTGTCTATAATAAAATAAACTGTGATTCTGGCGAATCGAAAACAAGAACAGAAATTGTTGGTGAAACCTGCTGAGTTTCTCCCACAATTTCTGTTTTGGTTTATTAGATTAGATTAGATTAGATTAGATTAGATTAGATTACTTACAGTGTGGAAACAGGCCCTTTGGCCCAACAAGTCCACAACGACCCACCGAAGCGCAACCCACCCATACCCCTACATTTACCCCTTACCTAACACTATGGGCAATTTAGCATGGCCAATTCACCTGACTTGCACATCTTTGGACTGTGGGAGGAAACCGGAGCACCCGGAGGAAACCCACGCAGACACGGGGAGAACATGCAAACTCCACACAGTCAGTCGCCTGAGTCGGGAATTGAACCCAGGTCTCAGGCGCTGTGAGACAGCAGTGCTAACCACTGTGCCACCGTCGATGTCGTCTGGTTTCTATGCAGCGGGTCGGAGAATGGGCAATTGGAAAAGGAGATGTGCAATGAGACCTGGATGTCCTTGTACATCAAACACGGAAAGACCTTCCCTCCATCATGAGGTCAGAAGTGGAGATGTTTGTCGATGATTGCAGGAGGTTCAATCCCATTCACAACTCCTCAGATACTGAAGCAGCCCCATGTTAAAATGCAATAAGAACTGCACAATACCCAGGCTTGGGCTGACAAGTGCCAAATAGTATTTGCACCATACAAATGCCTGGCACTGACCATCTCCAATAAGAGATGACCTAACCACCGCTCCATGATATTCAGTGGGGTTACCGACACTGAATCCCCCACTATCAACATCCTAGAAGTTAGTATTGACCAGAAACTCAACTGGACTCACCACATAAACACCATAACAGGTCAGAGCCTAGGAATACTGTGGCAAGTAATTCACTTCCTGACTCTCAAAAGCCTGTCTACCATCTATAAGGCACGAGTCAGGAGTGTGATGGAATATTTCACAAGTGCTTGCATAGTGTAGCTCCAACAACACTCAAGAAACTTGACACTACCCAGAACAAAGCAGCCTGCTGCATCAGCATCGCATCCACAAGCATTCATTTTCTCCTCCACTGAGGCTCAGAGCAGCAGTGTGCGCAATCCACAAGATGCACTGCAGACATTCATCAAATATCCTTAGTCAGCACCTTCCAAATGCATGACCCTTTCCATCTAGAAGGAAAAGGGCAGCATGTAATTGGAAACATTACCTGCAAGTTTTCTTCCAAGCCACTCACTATCCAGACTTGGAAGTATATCGCTGTTTCTTCACAGTCACTGGGTCAAAATCCTGGAGCTCCCTCTTTACCAGTATCGTGTGTCTACCTTCAGCACATAGACTGCAGTGATTCAATTCACCATCACCTTCTCAAGGTCAAGTAGGGACAGACAATGAATGTTAGTCCAGCTAGTAATGCCCAAAGCCCACAAGTGAATTTTAAAACGGGGTAAAAAAGACCAAAACCAGACACATTTCCCACGTTGCAGTCTCACTAAAACTGTATGAATGCAACAAGCTTTATTTACATGTGTACTCAGGTCCATGCAATGAAAAGTAACATATAATTTGCCTTCCTGATTGCTTGCTGCACTTGTATGTTTGCTTTCAGTAACTAATGAACACGGACACCCCTTTGGACATCACCATTTCCCAATCTCTCAAGAATTACTCTAAATTTCTGTTTCTCCTACCCAAGTGATTAACATCATATTTTGCCATGATTTGCATACCTCGCATCTCAGCATGTCTAAAATCCCGTGTAGCCTTTTTGCATCCTCCTCGCAGCTCAAATTCTCATCTATTTTGTGTAATCTTTCGTGTTTTTGGTTCTGGGAACACATCAGCCTTGAATTATATATGATGTAGGAATACCAAAAATAAAACGCAACCCTCTCAGCCCCTGCAAAATATGAATTGCACGCTTATTAATTCATAAAATCCAAAATTAAATCAATCCACAAACTATCTGTCAAATGTTTGTTGTTAACCAGTTATCATTAATTATAAATTGACTGAACATCATGACAGTCCAAAAAAATATTTTTTTATAATGATAAAATTTAAAATTTGTGGAAAGGCTACTTTAAATTTAAATCTATATTCCTATTTTATAGAGAAAAGCATAGTATAGACAATAGACAATAGGTACAGGAGTAGACCATTCTGCCCTTCGAGCCAGCACCACCATTCATTATGATCATGGCTCATCATCCTCAATCAGTATCCTGTTCCTGCCTTATCCCCATAACCCTTGATCCCACTATCCTTAAAAGCTTTATTCAACTCTTTCTTGAAAGTATCCAGCGACTCGGCCTCCACAGCCTTCGAGGGCAGAGCATTCCATACACCCACTACTCTCTGGGTGAAGAAGTTTCTCCTCAACTCTGTTCTAAGTGGCCTACCCTTTATTTTTAAACTGTGTCTTCTGGTTCGGGACTCACCCATCAGCGGAAACATGCTTCCTGCCTCCAGAGTGTCCAATCCTTTAATAATCTTATACGTCTCAATCAGATCCCCTCTCAGTCTTCTAAACTCAAGCGTATACAAGCCCAGCCGCTCCAATCTTTCAGTGTAAGATCGTCCCGCCATTCCAGGAATTGACCTTGTGAACCTACGCTGCACTCCCTCAATAGCCAGAATGTCTTTCCTCAAATTTGGAGACCACAACTGCGCACAATATTCCAGGTGTGGTCTCACCAGGGCCCTGTACAGCTGCAGAAGGACCTCTTTGCTTCTATACTCAATTCTTCTAATATGCAAAAATTAATTAACTGGTCATTCTCTGTTGTTTTGCACTTTGAGTGGGTTGGGTGCTTTGTTTACCTGTGTAACAATAATGATTGAATATTCAAAAGTAATTATTCCTTATGAACTGCTTTTGGACATTGAGGCAGTCATCACGAAGCATTTGAATGAAGATTTTGTAGGAGAGGGTAGTGAAGAATCAGGATCCTAATCAGAGCAGTGAATAGGGTTATTATTCTGCGTCACTATCTCTCTCTCCAACTTTCTTTTTCTTTCCTTTCTTTAATTTGATTTGATTTAATTTATTATTGTCACATGTACTGAAATATATGAAAAGCTTTATTTTGCGAGCAGTCCAGGCATATCCTAGCAAACAAGAACATGCAGACCACAGGCTAACTGACTGAAGATGTTGCTGGAGTGCATTGCCCAGATGGGATGGGTGTTTGCTGATTTTGGCAGTCTTTCCATGACAACAAGAGGAGTCCATGGATGGGAGGTTGGCTTCCGTGATGGTCTGGGCTGTGCACACCACCTTCTGTAATTTCTTATGGTCCTGATCAGAGCAGTTACCATACCAGGCCATTATGCACCTGGGTAGAATGCTTTCTATGGTGCATCTGTAAAGGTTGGTGTGGGGCTTTACAGACATATCAAATTTCCTGAATCATCTGAGAAAGAAGAAGTGTTGTTGTGCCTTCTCAATAGTTGCATCGACGTAGGAAGGAGAGGGCAGGTTATTGGTTATCGTCACTCCGAGGTGTTTGATGCTATTGACATTCTCCACCACAGCTCCATTGATGTAGATGGGAGCGTGTCCTCCTCCCTTCTTCCTGAAGTCAATGATCAGTTCCTTTGTTTTGCTGACATTGAGAGAGAGGTTATTATCATTGCACCACATCACCAAGCCCACTAACTACTTCCTGTATTCTGATTCATTGATGTTTAATATCTGTCCTACCATGAAGGTGCCACCAGCAAACGTGCAGGTGGCATTCGTTTGGGATTTTGCAACAGAGTCGTGGGTGTACAGGGAGTACAGTAAGGGGACTATGAACACATCCTGCTGAGGGGGTCCAGAATTGAGGGTTATCGTGGAGGAGGTGCAGTTGTCTATCTTCACTGATTGCGGTCTATGGGTCAGGAAGCTGAGAATCCTGTTTCAGAAGGTGAAGACAAGACCTCGGTCTCAGAGCTTTGAGATTGGTCTAGGATGGGAAAATGGTGTTGAAAGCGGAGCTGCAGTTGATGAGCAAGAGTCTGACTTAGGTGTCCTTGTTGTCCAAATGTTCCAGGGATAAGTGCAGGGCTAGGGAAATGGTGTCTTCTGTGGACCTGTTTCATCCATAGTCAAATTGCAGGGGATCAAGGCAGGCTGGGAGACTGGAGTTGATAACCAGCATCTTGAACCATTTCATGATTATGGAAGTCAGAGCCACTGTGCGGTAGTCGTTAAGGCATGTTGCATGTGCTTTCATAGGTACTAGGATGATGGTGGTCTTCTTGAAGCAGATGGGACTTCGGCTTGTAGGAGGGAGAGTTTGAAGATGTCAGTGAATACTAGCTGCTGCTCTGCAAAGGATCTAAGTGCATGGCCTGGACCTCCGTCCAGGCCTGTCGCTTCCCTTGGGTTGACTCCCGGGAAGGAGAAAGTGAGGACTGCAGATGCTGGAGATCAGAGCTGAAAATGTGTTGCTGGAAAAGCGCGGCAGGTCAGGCAGCATCCAAAGAGCAGGAGAATCGACGTTTTGGGCATGAGCCCAAAGAAGGGTTCATGCCCGAAACGTCGACTCTCCTGCTCTTTGGATGCTGCCTGACCTGCTGCGCTTTTCCAGCAACACATTTTCAGCCTTGACTCCCAGGAAGACCGATCTAATGTCTGCAGCAGTGACGGAGGGAAAAGGTGTGTCCGGGGCAGTCAGGGCAGGTGACTCCGTGCCATTGGCATTCTGCTCAAACCGAGCGTAGAAAGCATTGAGTGCATCAGGGAGGGATGTATCTTAGTCCCCTATCTTGCTCTGCTTCATATTGTATCCTATTATGTTGCTCAGGTCTTGCTGTAGGCGGCAGGTGTCTGTTTGGTTGATTTGGGCCTCTAGCTTCATCTGGTGCTACCTCTTGGTGCAGCGGTCACGTCTGGATTTTCTGTCTAGATCTGGTCTTCAGTAGGCAGTGGATTCCAGGTTGATCCAATGCCTCCAATTGGAGAACACCCAGATTGGTACACAGTCGTCCATGCACTTGCTAATGAAATCTGTGACAATGGTGCCTTACTCATCTAGGTTGTCTGCTGAGTTTTTGAATATGGTCTACTAGACCGATTCCAAACAGTCCCAGAGAAACTCTTCCACTGCCTCAGATCAGCACTGTATACTTTCTATAAAGGATCCTCCCATTTCAGCTCCTGCTTGTGAGCTGGGAGGAGGAACACAGTGTTGTGATCTGTTTTTCTGAAGTGTGGATGGGGAATTGGGCAGTAGGCATCTCTGATGGTTATGTAGCAAAGGTCCAGGATGTTCAGTCCTCTGGTGGGGCAGGAGACTCTCTTGAGGTTTTTCTTTCTTTATTCTTTCGTGGGATGAAGGCGTAGCTGCCTAGGCCAGCATTTATTACCCATCCCTAAATGCCCAGAGGGCAGTTAAGAGTCAACCATATTGCTATGGGTCTGGAGTCACATGTAGGCCAGACCAGGTAAGGCTGGCAGTTTCCTTCCATAACGGATATTAGAGAACCAGCTGGATCTTTATGGTCATCATTAGATTCTTAATTCCAATTTTTTTATTGAATTCAAATTCCGTGGCAGGATTTGAACCCAGATTCGAATCCAGAACATTATCTGGGTCTCTGGATGAACAGTACAGTGTTAATACCACAAGGCCATCATGTCCCCCAACTTTGAGGGTGGCCTGGTTGAAGTTGGGTACTTGGGAATTTTCTCTCCAGAGCATTTGTTACAGTGTGAATTCCATCCAGGACATTCTTCACTTCTACATAGGGTATAATGTAGACTGCTGTCAGGATGGCGGAGGTGAATTCGCACAGCAGATGGTAAGGGATAGCATTTCACTGAAAGGTGTTTGAGATCTGGGGAGCATCCTCTGTTTCTCTTTCCCTCTTCCTCTTTTTCTTTCTCCCATGTCTTTTTTTGTTCAGATGGCATAGAATTGGCAAGAGGAAGAGTAGTCTTAAAGTAAATATCATGTACAGAGAAGTGAAATCAATTCTTTCAGTGGCAGAAAGAAAAATAGACAGCCTACATGAAAGACTCTGTGAAGAGTTTAGAAGGATACCTCAAAGCAGGAAAGTTATGTTTGAAAAGGATAAGGAGGCTGGAAACACTCAGCTCAAACTCAGCAGCTGTGTAGAGAGAAACAGGGGGCACATTTTACCAGCCTTCTGAAGAAGGCCTTATAAGATGTTGGCAGAATGTGTCAGATGCAGAACCTGATGTCTTTGATCACCATGAGATATTCTCAGAGGAAATGTCAACAGTGCAGCCTTTCCTGACTGGACAGGGAAATAGACCAATTGATTGTTCAGTGATTATTTTAGCAGTGTCAGGAAGAGTTGCCGGAATGGCGGGAGATTGCCAGGAAAAACACAGTAGCCTCCCAGCAGTTCCCTGGGCCTTCATTTTGCATGATCGACAGAGGAATGGCCAACCCTGTGCCTACAGCACTGCATTTGGAAGATATACCCTTCTGATCACCAGAGCATTACAGGGATGACTTTGACTTCAAGAGTTCTTCATCATTGAGGTGGTTCTACTATGCCTTGCAGCCTTCGATAGAGTCAGCTTTATCTGCTGTCAATCTGCCAGCCCTTTAATTGAACTGGCAGCTCTGAGAGGCAGACAGTCATGATGGCAACATCTTAACTGGCTCCTGCTGGAAAGATTCTGCCAGATATCCTGATAGCCATCCACAAAGAATCAAGTCCTACTTTCAGTCCCTGTGGCTAGTCATCCAGGGAATTGATGATATTTGACCACAGAGCTAGCATTTTAGGCTCATGATCTATCATCAAACACCATTCTGATTTTAGATTTATACCATAAGCAGTATTTTGCTTTTGTCTGTGTTTGCATTGCATAATTAGTGACTTCAATCAACACAATATAAGTTGGAAAAACTCAGGTGAAAAACAATAATCACACAATAATTGAATTCATGATGTAATCTTACGTACAATGATAAACCTAATTTTCTGATGTAAACTTGAAGGTTACTCATACAGTAAAAAATTAAGTCAGTCAACATGGATTGCAAAGGGGAGAATATTACTTGACCAATTGCTGTGATACTTTTGTGTAAGTAGCCCTCCAGTGACAGCCACACTTCACCCATTGGCAATGTGTAATCAAAGAAGGTCTTATTCCAGACAGCTGTCAATATCAGCAGTGATCTGGTGTCCGAATTCATCCCTTCTGAGTCTCTGGTACATGCACCTGTTGACAGAAATGCCCTTCTGCCTGTAGACTTTGGGACCACACCTCCTTCCAGCTGCATCTTTCCATCCATTCCCTATTTCCTTTGCCATGATTTGGAAGAGCCAGTGTTTGACTGGGGTGGACAAAGTTAAAAATCACACAACACCAGGTTATAGTCCAACAGTTTTGTTTGGAAGCACTAGCCTTCGGAGTGCTGCTCCTTCATCAGGTAGCTGATGAAGGAGCAGTGCTCCGAAAGCTATCATTTCCAAAATAAATCTGTTGGACTATAATCTGGTGTTGCGTGATTTTGAATTATTTTCTTTGGTGAGACAATGCAATGTGGAGAAGACAGTCAGTGCTGCTGCTGGTGTGGTGTGGCCTC
The DNA here is from genome assembly GCF_020745735.1 of Hemiscyllium ocellatum. Taxonomy (NCBI): domain Eukaryota; kingdom Metazoa; phylum Chordata; class Chondrichthyes; order Orectolobiformes; family Hemiscylliidae; genus Hemiscyllium; species Hemiscyllium ocellatum. The sequence goes on from NC_083402.1 coordinate 53,564,135, forward strand.
TGTTGTTGCTCCTCAGCAGATGTGGAAGGTGGATCTGCCCTGTCTGGAAGCTGGGAGGAGGGAAATGCCACTGAATGTGCTTGAGAGCTTTTAAAGAAGTTGTCAGTCACCCGACAGGCCTTGAAAACACTTGCTGAGAGAGACGCTTTCAACAGTGGTTACTTCATGACCATGGCTGGTTGTCTTGAGTTGGAACTGATCAAAGCCTTCCCAGCTTAACAATTCACTGAAGAAGTTCTGTTCATTAAGTGCTTGCCTCTGGGACGTTGGCAAGAGGCAGCTTGATCAGCGAACAGCGCCTCCACTGGGAAATTCAGGATTTCGGGTGGCAGCAGTTCAAAATTGGCTCTTTAACAAGCTGAGCCACTTTTTAATTATCCAAGAGAATTCCAGCTCTGGTTCCAAAACGATTGGGAGAAAGCCAGATGATGATGGGATCACATTGCGATCTGGGTACAACATCCTTTCCCAGGATTTTCCCCATCCACCATGCTCAAAAGCTTTCCTCCACCAGTACGAGAAATCTCTGCCCATTGTATCTAGCCATACAGAAGGCATTTAATGGTGTTCCAAATGGAAGACAAGGGATCAGAGGTGAGTAGTGAATTTGGAGCATTTCGTGATTCAGCAGGCCCACCTCAGTTCGAAGAGTCCCATTACTCAAAATGTTAACTCTCAGGTGGAGAGTGTCAGGGAGCAGGATTACCAGTAAATAACAGACCACAGGCTGCCACATGGTCAGGCAGGCTGGTTAGAAGGCTTTCCTCAGTTCTCTGGAACGTCATGCAAGCTGATTAACAGTGATTAGGCCCTCACCCCTGACACATTTACAGCTCTCTACCCACTCTCCATGGCCCTTCCAAACTCCTAAATGGCCTGCATATCATTTCCTAACCTTCTGATCACCTCCATGTCACCTCTGCACCAAATGCAAAGATAAATGCTGATCTGGCTCAGGTTCGAGATTATAGCTTCAAGACCTTCTGGTCTCTCTCCTTTATTTAAGTAGGCAATCTAAAATGATAATTTAGTACAATACTGGGCAGCATGGTGGCTCAGTGGTTAGCACTGCTGCCTCAAAGCACCAGGGTCCCAGGTTCGATTCCAGCCTTTGGTGACTGTGTGGAGTTTGTACATTCTCCCCGTGTCTGCGTGGGTTTCCTCCAGGTGCTCCAGTTTCCTCCCACAGGTCCAAAGATGTACAGGTCAGGTGAATTAGCCATGCTAAATTGCCCATAGTGTTAGGTGCATTAGCCAGAGGGAAATGGCACTGGGTGGGTTACTCTTCGGAGGGTCGGTGTGGACTTGTTGGGCCAAAGGTCCTGTTTCCACACTGTGGGGAAAATCTAGTCTAATTTAATCTTATCTGAGGTGTAGTTTTACATTTGAAATAATGTTTTCCATTTAACTTCAGACATGTAAAGGTGAATGTGTTGGAAACTGCCCAATTGCTTCAGAAATGAGACTACAGCTCATTTAACACCTCACCCTCATTTGATCACACTAAAAAGGTTTCTGGAATGGACCAAAGCTTGCATTCCATGGGCAACTGACTAAGAAAGTTATCTGGGAACATTGGACACTATTTTCTCCTTGTTGGAGATGGTGAGAGAGGTGAAATCATGGAAAATAATTGGACAAGTTGCTCCTGGTGAGATATTCTGCCATTGGCCTTTGGGGACATCTTGCAAGGGCCCTGCATTCAGGAAGGACCAGACTACAGATGAACTCTCCTAATTCCATGATAGACAGAAACTGTATCATTGACAATTGCATCAAAATGCTATTTATGATATGGCTTTACCTGATCTGCCTATTTGATTCATGAATTATTTGGTACCTGATGAAGGGCTTTTGCCCGAAACGCCAATTTCGCTGCTCATTGAATGCTGCCTGAACTGCTGTGCTCTTCCAGCACTGCTGATCCAGAATCTGGTTTCCAGCATCTGCAGTCATTGTTTTTACCTAATTATTTGGTACTGTCCATTTGGAATCACTTTCAAAGTACTGACACAGCTGACCAAACTGAATCTTGGCATACTTTGACTTGATAGTTGTTCAATGTAATGTATATTTTTAAAACATTACTGATTTACACCTCATTTGGGTTTAAGAATAGTTCATAGGTTCAGATTTTTTGGATTAGTCTGAACCATTTCCTTTAAACACTGCACTTTTATCTGTCTCTTGGCTTGATGCTCAAAGATTGAAAACACAACTGGAACAGTAAGAAAGCAATTACATTGTGATAGTATTTTGCAGAATACGACACAAATATTTATACCATCTTGACTGATAGACTTCATTAACCCTGAAGTTCCATATCTGCAATAGGTGATATAGGTTGGTAATGGCTGACTTGGTGACATTTAACTATATTCAATTGGACAAAGCACCCTAACAAGATTGATTTGTGTGCCATGCAATATTTCATTTTAAAAATCATTCCCACATTAATGGGATATTAACATATACTTATGTTTAAGAGACTGTGGAACTGCACTGATCTGAGAATAAATATAACAAGATATACTTATTTTTCACATAAATATAGAATTTGAAGCAAAACTATTTTACTACTGCATAGACTGAGTACATACAGTGATTTGATATTATACATAGATCAATGAGTGTCATAAAATTGTCTCCCAGAGCTCAACCCAGCTTCACTTGTCTATATCTGAGTTAACCATTTATTTTCATTCAAAATGACTAACATCTGACTGATCCCTGAAACTCATGGTTGGCGGCTGTCCTATCTGGAAGCAAGATGAAAAGAGCCTCAGAGTGTCTTATTCATATTTCATTATTTTCCCCCTATTTAAACACAGTTTGCAAAAGGGATAATTATGTTCAGTATATTCATTTTTTTTGTTAGAATCAGTGTCCAATGTTATTTTTATTATTCACTTTGTAAAACAAAACTGTTACCTCTCTCTGACCAGGTTGGCAATCATAAGATTTGACAAATACAGAAACCAGCAAAAATAATGACAAAATGATTAATGAGGAGAGAAAAAGTAGAGGAAGCTAGATAGAAATATGAAAATAGAAAGGAGAAATTTTCATAGATAATTAAAAAGGAAATGTTTTCATAAACTGAACATTAGTCCTGTTGAGAATTAATCTAAGGAATTAATAATTGAAAAAAAGGACATGGCAAATGAAATGAACAGATATTTTGCTTTGGCCTTCACCTCACAAATGACACAAGTGACATCTCAGAAACAGTTATAAATCAATAATCAAAAAAAGTGAAGAATGAACTCAACAAAATTACAAATCATACAACACCAATGTTATCGTCCAACAGGTTTATTTGAAATCTCTAGGTTTCAGATTGCTGCTTCTTCATCAGGTGATTGTGAAGCAGAACCATAAAACAGAATTTATAGCAAAAGATTACAATGTCATGCAAGTAAAATGATATATTTCACAAACCTAGATTGTTGTTGAGTCTTTCATCTTTTAGAATGGGTTACAGGTTTCGGTTCATTAATATGTAAATCCCAGAACTTCTTATAAGTCAGATTCTCGAGATAACTTAAGGTTTTATAAAAAAAGGTGACATTTCAGCTCAGACAATGCATTAAAGGTTTGAGGTTAGAATCTGTCTGTATCCCAATCTTGAGTCAAACTGATTCTATTTCCAAAATGGAATTTACAAAATAGCACATGGATTGACTGCCTGCATTGACTGCCTACAGGTTGTGAATTTTTTGAACAAATTTTCTGTAGATATCACTTTTTTGAACATTATTTTACTTGCATGATACTGTAATTTTTTTTGCTATAAATTCTGTATCTTATGGTCCTGCTCCACAACCACCTGATGAAGGATCTGCGCTCCAAAAGCTAATGCTTCCAAGTAAACCTGTTAGACTATTGTGTGGTGTTGTGTGATTTTTAACTTTGTCCACCCAAGTCCAACACCAGCTCCTCCACATCAACAAAATTACAACCACCAGGCAAGTGTTTGGACCAAAGGTGTTGGCACTCCAAGGTGACAGATCTACAAGACCCAATTGACTTCATCATAGGTTCTTAAAGGAAGCAGTTAGAGGAATTGTTGTTACTTTGGTTCCAAAGTTTATAAAATTCCCGAGATTTGGGGAAGGTATGATTAGATTGGAAGATAGCAAATTTGAAAGAGAAAGAGATATTAAAAACTGGAAACCATAGATTAGTTCTTTAACTGTTTTCCTAGGACCAATGTTAGATGCCTCCATTAAATACACTGTCACAAGGCACTTAGAAGCATTCAAGGAAATATGGAACTATTATCATATTACTGTGAAATGGAAATCACGTTTAATGTGTATTCTTTGCAATGAAAAATGAAGTAGAATTTGATTGTATCATATTGGGGTTAATACCATGCATATACCTCAAATATAAGATCAAAGGAGTTAAAGCTGAGGTTTTGCAGGCAAGGAAAAAGTTCAAATGATAAAGAAAATCTTAATTAAAGACAATTGCTGTATTTTCAGCAGGATCATATGTTCCCTGCAGAGGATGTAGATTGATCAAAGGAAGCTTGAAGCTTTCTCTTCAACTTTACATATCAGTATAGACTGTCTTCCCATTCTTCCTCAAACACCCCCCACCACACCCAACCCCCATTGTGAAAATGTTTTTCAGTATTCCTTTGGTCTGTTTACGTTTCTGAAATAAAAAGATATTTCTTTAACATCACGTAAGCCTTTTGCTTGAAAATCTCTCGTCAGAAAAGCCCAAGGGATTACAGAAATGTTGCATGTTCCTTTCACATTAAAGCATTATAATACATCAAAACTTTGTACAATGTTGTCACAATGACATATTAAGTATACATAAAAGTATCAAGAAAATGGCATATTAATGTGCCCCACAGTCAAGTAGTATAAAGTGGCATAAAATCCTACAGTGTAAATAATATTTGTGACTAAGTCTTCTATTTTAATTCAACAAAGGATTTCAGCAATAAAATTGTATTCCAAGTAATTAGAGTGCTGCTTTGTGATCTTGCTTTATTCTAATCCAGAGGTTTGAAGTGTGTTTGGAGCTACTGTTCTTTAATTGCATATGCCATGTGGCTCATTTGAAATAAAGATTTTTAAGTATTTGGTAATTGCAATTTTTTTTAAAATCGAGTTTCTAAGTACTAGATGGATTGTTTCACAGATGTAAAATCAAGTGCCTAAATCAAGCTAATGCTTTGAGTTCTTTTGCATGTGTCAGCATAAATGGAAGCAGCCTTTTATGAAGTGCCGAATGTGAAGACATTGCTGAACTGACTAGTTTCAGTTTTGATGAATGCTGTTCGTTTTTCTGGAATAAGGTACAAAGGGAGACTTCAAATCGGCCTGAACTTCAAGCCGAGGTTAATGCTATTCTCTTTTAGGCTGAACCACCCACTTTGCTTAAGGTCACTAACTGGGGCCAATCTAGCGCAGAGGGGCTGCTGCAAACTTGGCATCTCCTTGATTAGGCTCCCTGCTGATCTAATACACATACCAGCTCACTTGCCAAGTCAAATAACACATATAGTGAATTCAAAATAAGATTTAAGTGGGTCGGCACAATGCAGCTGTCCTCTCATCTTTTTACCGAATCCTTCTCTTTGTGTGCCAGACTGAAAACTGCTCTTGTTAGAGGATTTAATCTTCATTTTTTTTTGTAGATTATTTGAAAACAGGTCAATTCAATGTCGGCGCTGAAACCTCCTCCTCCTCCTCCTCCTGACGAAAAGGCCCTGCTGTCGGACTAGTTACATCATTAATTGTACAAGAGTTGAACAAAAACTTATTTTGTGCAGTTTTATTTTTAAATACAACAACCACTAGATCTGAAGAATAATGTTACTTACGTATGTCAAAGGAGTTTAACTTAACCAGATTTTAACTTATGATTACACTGACATCATTACATGATCTATCAGACAAAGGGTTTCATCTCATCCTGAGAAACTCTATTGTCAAATAACAATCTCTCATAACATTATTGAAACTATTTATTGTCCTCAGTAACACTGAAAGGCTTGCAAATGAGACTTAACTCCAGTACGTCTTTCCCTATCATATTTTTATATCCTTACTTTATCTAATAGATAAAACATACTGTTATTGACAGTGCAACACCACATATGATTTGATGTTATTGTATGTCCATCATCAATGATTTTATATCTACAGACTATGAAACTAAACTGATACTAATTAGAGTGCATGGATTTGATATTCATACATACAGATTATGAAGTCAGAGAAATTTAATATTACACAAACCAAGTAGATACAGTGACTTGATAATATATATATGCATAAATGACTGTCATATGAATTGTCTCCCATAGCTCCATCTAGTTTTTTTACCAAGGTGTCTGAGCATATACTTAATTTTCACTGGAATGGTCACTATGTGGTCTCTGATGCTCATGTTTGGTAAGTTGGGAGCAAGAAATGAGAGAGGTCATGTAAGACAAAATGAAAATTGCGCCAGGATACTCATTGCAACATCTGACCTCAATTTGGACAATAGGCATGAGCCACTATAATGTGAAATGGTGGACAATGAGGACAGGGTAAGAAGAATGGAGAGATCAGGAGTGGCCACTGCTGCTCTGGCTATGCATGTAGCTATAATGCTGAGAAAATTATAGTAGATCTGACCACATAATCCTGAGTGTGGAAGTTGTGCAAGAGGACTAGAGGGCTGACAAGTTAACTTCTTAATTCAAAAATGAATAAACTAACAGCTGTCAACCTCGTCATTATTTGAAAAATCTGAGAGGCCACAATATAGGATAGAACTCACGCCAAGAGTTAACAGGTTAATGACAAGCAGCCGTCTTGGAGTTATAAAAACCGAGTCACATTTTGACAAATTTCACGGTCCTTTTATTCAATAAGAGATTCAATCGAAAGAAGGAAGTGTAGTACATGTTGTGTAATCAATTTTTGAAAGCTGTTTGGTAAAGTGCTGGATAGGAGGCTTGCTGGGGAAAAAGGTGCAGAGAAATTAAGGAAATATGTAAACATAGATAAGAATTTGTCAGAATAATGGAAAATAAAGAGCAGATGCTTATGACTTCTTTTAACTGGAGGAACGTATCAAGTTCAGGTTTTGCTTATGAAACAAAATGAGGGGCTTTAAGTAACACTGAAAGAAAGGCAAGAACTTGCCTTTAGTATCCTCTTGATATTTTAAATGTCAAACTTTTAAAGTGCAGTAACTGTCATATTATGGGAATACTTGGCAACCAATTTGCACTTAAGGTCCTTCAAACAGCACTGAGGTATGCAACGGGATTGTAGGGTAGAGAGCAGAAAATGAGTTCACAGACAATCTATTACATAAACCAACATCCTGCAACCCAGGGATGATTGAAAGACAACCAACCTGAAACTTTGAAAGAAATTTTTAAGCAGCTCTAGCAGCTTAGAGAGGAGCTCACTCACTTTTCACCAGCTCACTGATTTAGTTCTGGATGAGATTAAGCCCACTGCACCAATTAAGGCCCTCAACAAGTCAATCATTGGCCTTTTAAGTGCCTCAACTCACAGCATTCCTGACTACCTGCCTCCCAGTCAAACAAGAAGGGCAACTAGTTTTCCCAACCAGGAAGCCAGCACAGCCTACCTGCCAGACTGGAGGTGTGGGGTTATATTTACTCCAATCCAGGGCAACTGGAGGCATGGAAGGGTCCAAGTGGATGGCCTCTGAAAGTCACTTAGGTAAAAACAATGACTGTTGATGCTGGAAACCAGATTCTGGATCAGTGGTACTGGAAGAGCACAGCAGTTCAGGCAGCATCCAAGGAGCAGCAAAATCGACGTTTCGGGCAAAAGCCCTTCATCAGGAATAAAGGCAGTGAGCTGGAAGCATGGAGAGATAAGCTAGTGGAGGGTGGGGGTGAGGAGAAAGTAGCATAGAGTACAATGGGTGAGTGGGGGAGGGGATGAAGGTGATAGGTCAGGGAGGAAAGGGTGGAGTGACTACCTGGTCAGGTCCATGCCCCCCGACAACCCACCCTCCCATCCTGGCACTTTCCCCTGCCACCACAGGAACTGTAAAACCTGCGCCCTCACCTCCCTCTCACCTCTATCCAAGGCCCTAAAGGAGCCTTCCACATCCATCAAAGTTTGACCTGCACATCCACTAATATCATTTACTGTATCCGTTGCTCCCGATGCGGTCTCCTCTACATTGGGGAGACTGGGCGCCTCCTAGCAGAGCGCTTTAGGAAACATCTCCGGGACACCCGCACCAATCAACCACACCGCCCTGTGGCCCAACATTTCAACTTCCCCTCCCACTCTGCCGAGTACATGGAGGTCCTGGGCCTCCTTCACCGCTGCTCCCTCACCACCAGACGCCTGGAGGAAGAACGTCTCATCTTCCGCCTCAGAACACTTCAACCCCAGGGCATCAATGTGGACTTCAACAGTTTCCTCATTTCCCCTTCCCCCACCTCACCCTAGTTCCAAACTTCCAGCTCAGCACTGTCCCCATGACTTGTCCGGATTTGTCCTCCTTTTCCACCTATCCACTCCACCCTCTCCTCCCTGACCTATCACCTTCATCCCCTCCCCCACTCACCCATTGTACTCTATGCTACTTTCTCCCCACCCCCGCCCTCCTCTAGCTAATCTCTCCACGCTTCAGGCTCACTGCCTTTATTCCTGATGAAGGGCTTTTGCCCAAAACATCAATATCGCTGCACTTTGAATGCTGCCTGAACTTTGTGCTCTTCCAGCACCACTAATCCAGAATCTGAAAGTCACATCTCGCACTAAGCTCCAAACTCCCTCACTCCAACCCACAGCTTCCCATGAAGAGAGTATGAAAGGTATTGGCTGTCTCATTGCTAGATTCGCAGAGGAATAGATTTTGACCAGTGGATGTTAGGATCCATAAGCCGCCAGCCTCTGATTGGGTGGTTTCTGGAAAACCACAACAGTGTCAAGGATTGTGATTTGCTGAGAAGCTTGCCCACACGCACCTGTAAGCTGTGAATCAGTAGATTGGCAAGGATGGGATGGGGACTTTTTGATGATGAGTGTGATGTGTAAGGCACCACCGAACAAACCCTCCCCCCACATTTAAACAAAAATGGGAAAATTTCATCATATAATTCTAAACACATTGATTTGACAATGTATGTACAATGTATGCAAATACCACTAATAATGTTTAACATGTGTCTCTCGCATGTATCTGCAGTGCAGTGGTAGTGTCCCTACCTGTGGATCAGAAAGCCTGGGTTCAAGTCCTAGCTAGGAGCTGAAAATGTGTTGCTGGAAAAGCGTAGCAGGTCAGGCAGCATCCAAGGAACAGGAAATTCGGCATAAGCCCTTCATCAGTCCTAGCTACTTTAGAGCTGTGTTATAACATGCCTGAACAAGTTTCTTAAAAAAAATCTACATTGTATATGTTAATTTCATCTTGTGTAAACAATATAATACTTTAAATTTGTTTCATAAACACTGTCTTGATTTTCTAAGCATAAACTGCAGATAAATTGAGCTGTAATGTAACTGTTAATGAATAAGATTAAAAAGAAATCATTCATAGGCAATGCATCTATGCAGAAGACTAACGGAGATATTTATTCTGAAATTACTGTTTTCATCACTGATGAGTCTCACCTTAAAAGAATTAAAATCCCCTTTAAAGATTCTTGTAAGATTTCCACTGTTACTGATGCTCCCCCATATCATTTTAATTATTTTAGCTGATTATCAAAACTACATAGATGATGAATTGCAATTTCTCACTAACATCCAATTGAAACAAAGACTGCCTTCAAGAAAAAAAAATTCAAACCTTTTAAAACCATGGAAAAATGTATCTGAAACACTGCCAATTCCATCTCGCAATATGCTGCAAATGGAGTGCTGTTGGTTTCAAAATTTGCAATTTTGAATCATAGTGAGCAAAAAAAATCTAAATTTACAGTTTAATTACATGCATTGATAGGGATATATAATAAAGCTTCAACACGGTTTATGATGATATAATAGAACTAGTTTGACAAAAGTAAACTCCAGGCATTGATTTATACGCACATCCAGGATATTGTAGAATACAATAGATCCTTACTTACAGAAAGGGAAGGCAATGCAAAGGCCAATTTGCCCTCTCGTCACTAACATCCCCTGTCAAACACCATCCACAGAGATTAACCGTAGCTGTTCTTTTTGTTTTCAGTAATAGGAAAGCTATGTGACTGAAGTCTTGAAAGAAAGTGGGTGTGAAATACACATTGGCGACTGGATTGAGACTAGAAATGCTCAAGTTTGTTCATTAACCACAAAAAGAAGCAACATTCATAAATTACCTTGGGATGAATTTAAAGCTACTCCTGTCACCAGACCTTTAGCTAGGATGTCTTCTGTTCTGGCTTCAACTTCATTGCTTTCTTATTCAGGCTTAATTTAATACTGAATTTATTCCACTGCTCTTTCCATACATAACCATTCTTTTTTTATTCTGTTCTGCATCATACTTATACTGAAAGGTAATATGTCTCAGTGAACTGAAAAGATTTTTTATAGCTAAGGAAAATGGAAAAAAAAATCTGTTTCCTGTATCATCTTTTATTGGCAAATCCATTATGTTAATTTTTTGCAAAATAGAGTTGTTACCTGACAGCAAGCTTCAATGATAAAAGTCTTCTGCCATGAATCACATTTTCAATTCTTTTTCTGTCACATACAGTGCAGCATAGTTTATTATTAGGACCTACATAGCTATTAATATCACAAAATTCAATGTTCTTATATTTAATTGTATTAACAGAACTGTAAGATTTTAAATGGACAAAAACATGACAGGTGCTAATAAATAAGGACATCACAATGTAACAGTCAGTTGCAGAGTTCTTTCAGAAAAAGAAAACACAAGAGAAATTTGATATGATACTTTGGGAAGAAAAAGATTAATAATGAATCCACCATGTTGAAAGCATGAGCCTAAACACACATGAATGATTCATTGTGTTTTTGTGAAATTATTTTTTTACTGCAGCTTGAATTGACATTTAGTTAGTAACAACTCTTTAAAGCAGACACTGACATGAATTTAGTACTTTTAGCATAGAATTGTACCTTTTGTTTTTTTCTTGTAAATAGCACAACCTCATTTGTGAAACTTTTGACACGGTAATTTTAACAATATCATTCTAAATAAATACCATAAAGTGACAATGTAAACAAAGAAAGCAGGTGTAATTTATATTCTAGTTTCCTATTGTGAAACCCACCTATTTGGAGCATGAACAATTATTAGTATGTTTACTGACATCAGACCAGGCCTTTGGTTGATATCAAATGTGAACAAAGAAGAATTAACAAGTCAGTTATATAAGATCAACAATTTAAATAATATTAGATAAACCTGTACATACAAAAAAAAAGGAAATGCTGTAAATTGAAATGTGAACACAATGCAAGAATAAATAGCAGATCCAATGAAGTCTGAGAAGAGAAAAGATAGGTTAATATTTTAGGCACAGATTATTTCTGAAAAATTCTAAGCATGTGAAATTCTTTGAGTGAACTGACTAATTAAAGTTATTAATAATTAACAATTTGCAGTATTTTCAACAACTGTTATATTTGATGGGAAGATTTAACAACTTTAGTTAAGACAATGGTCTGAATTTTACCAAAAAATCAGCTTTGTATCAATTTTACGAAGTTTCAAGGAGGATTTCTCTCTGTGAACTCTGAAAAATTATAATTCATAAATCTATACTGTTCACCTCATCCAGTGAATCCATGGATGTAGCTAAACATAAAGAAGTTGAAACATTTGTCATCTTCATGCCCACCAGAAGAGGATGGTCACCCATGCTTCACTCTAGCAGTTTACACAGTTCTGCAATGGTGTCCTGGAACATCCTCAGTCTGCAGCGATATTGTGCCATGCTCGCCAGGAGGAAATGGCATCGAGAAAAATAGATTCTAAGTCTCCTGTATTTCTTGTCCATACAGAGGAGACATTCAACTCAAAACTCCTCATGTCAGCATCCACTGGAGGTTGCTCCTGGCCCTGGGCTGACACATTTGTTCCTCCTCAACTGCTTTGTGCCTTGCTGCAACACCACACCACAATTAGCCTTGCCGTGACTGGGTCCATTGGTCACATTCCAAATGAACCTCTGTGGGAATTATCAGAACTAAAATTGGAAATCAACATAAGCTGCTGACACAGGCTTTCAGTGTGAAATTGATATAGGATTGTACAGTACAGAAACATGTCCATCCCCTGACTGATCATTGCTTACAGCCATGATAAGCTGCCTGTGCAAAGCAAACTAAGACAGAATCACTGTGAGCCTGTAAGTTCTGAATAAGTCAAAAAGCACAAGAAGGCAAAGCAAAGCAGAGATGTTGTGAACAGCGAAGTATTCACAAAGTGAGTGAGTGTGAAAACAGCAAGCAAAGAACATTGAAAAGTACCTTGCTCCAATTCATGAGATACATGTTGTTCCTGCACACCAAATGTCCTTAGTAGCTTAGACTTAGGTGTTGAACACAATCCAAATTTCAATGCTGAAGTGCAGATCTGTATTTTAAATGAATCAGAGGTGTGTCATAATAACATAGTTAGTAAAGATGGTGCATATCAGTCTATGGACAGTGAGGGAGTAATCCTTGAAATTTGTTAGCAAGTATTGTGGATTCTGACCAAAGTGATGGCCCAGAGAATCGGTGCCAAACTGGTGCCATTCAGTTATCCACTATTCTATGTTGGGAACGGTTGTTCTCTCTGCATATAAATAAAATGAGATTAGTTAATAATGAGATGTAAATGGAAGTAAATAGCCCTCTTGCGTTGAGATCCTTATCTTGCCATTCAAACCTTGGTGGAAAATCTAAGTTTATTTCTCAATATCAAGAACTGCTTTTTTTTCAATCTCACCATATTTCTCCAACTGACTTGCTACTGCCCAGGTCATTCAGCCCCAGGGAAAATTCAGTTGTTTGACTGGAAACTATACTTCTTGTTGATACCAGCTGCAGAAAGCAAGCCTTTGCTGTAGCTCACACAAACTGTGTGCTGTAATCAACACGGATTTCTTTCAGCTGATATTCTGTAGAGTATTACTCCCCTTGTAAATGCAAAAAGTACATTATGACATATAACAGAATGAAAAGCATGACTGCAAATGGACACAATTTAAAATAGCCATTACACTGTAAATTGACATACTGAACACACATTACTATCATCCAGAAATATAAAATATGGCTCCGTACTTCCTCTTTGTATCCTAATCTATCTGAAGGACTCTTGTTAATTAGGAAATTCAAGGTTATACCTGGGTGTTCCTATATAATACCAGCTTTAATTGACCCTGAGACTGAGGATAATTCAATTACAGATCTTTTCAATTTAATTCATTCCTTTCTTCCTTAGTCAGGATTATGCTGATGGATTTCAGGTAATAGAACTTAGTGGTTCAGGAAGGATAGTAATACATGTTTTCTAGCTTTAGCTAATGTGATTAAGTTCCATATAGTTTGTTTTCCTCTTTAATCTGTCAGAGGTCAAATACTTGTGTGACTTGCTGAAAGTAATAATTGGAAGGCTTTACAAGAAGCAAGTACCATGCCTTTGCCACAGAGGAATTACATGCAGCATAATGGATCATAGTAAATATAAATACAGATGCAATTGTTATTTTAATGGACAAACGTTTATTATGATTCAATTCTTTTGAAATATTGTGTGTACATGTAGCTCCACACAATAACCTTGCATTATGTTATAATTATTTTGTCAGCAACGTTAAAAACCTAATCAAAAATTGACTATTTCACTGATTCTTTCTGACTCATAATAGTGGGGAGTTTTCTTTTAACCATTACTATCTGAGCATAAGGCAAGGTAAAGCACAAGAAATAAATTTGAATGGGAAGGTTCAGAATCACACAGAATCTCATGTCAAAATCTCCTTCCAATGATTTCAATATGTATTGTCCTGGTGAATCTCAATAAGAAGAATAACTGTTGTAAAAAATGTCCCAGCATGGAGTCCTTGAGGTTTGACCACTCACAAAATCAAGTGGGGTCTTTGAAAGACTCAAGAAGTTACCAAGGAATTCCAGGTTGATCTTTTGGTTTGCATGTCTCCTAGTGACCAATTACAGAACAGTATTAGCAGAGGTTTGAGATTAGGTTGCCTAATGTCTCAGGAATTAATGCAATGCAAGTGGAATATGGGAGACATAACAAAAAACAAAAAAAATACATAATTTATATTGGTCCAGAATAATTTAATAGATTACATTTTAAAATCTGACTTAATAAATTTTCATTAACTGACATGTTATCTGTAAGGCACTGATGTGTAGTGGGATTGAACTCTATATTAAACCCCAGAGTAAGAAAATTCATGTTCGTGAATAATCTTACCGTCTAGCAGGGTAATCTCTAATTTAGAGTGCAAAAAGATACCAGCTGTTAGTCAACAAGGATTAATATTTAACTTTCTACTCATTGAAGCATAGCACAATGCACAGATTACATGATAGTTTGGCTTTCCATGGAACTCAAGACTTCTGTGGGTTTCTGTCTTCATTTCTTGAATCTGGTCTCCTGATTCACAATGTTGTTGGAGATTTTAACCTTGTCATTGTAACTGTAACATATACAGAAAATCCCTTTGTATGATTGATTTATTTTGCAATCTGTTTGATTTGATTAAGCAAGAAAGCAGTTAGTTTTATAATGTTTAATTATGCTTAATAATAAAGCTCTTCTTGTAAGGAAGAAAAGCTGTATAGTTGAAGCCAAAAGTAAGGTCATAGACTTTATATTTTTTTCATGGTTTTTATGGCTTAGGTAAAGGCAAACTTGGGCTAACATGTGAAAATATTTTTCAGTAAAATGCCTTTACTCAAAGACGCAGTATGTTTTAAGTTAACTTAGTTTTATATAGTTGTTGGTCTGATTACGTTGGACATGAATTTGTTTCAGGCAACAACAGTTATTGTAGAAGCACCAATGGTTCTAGTAGTTTAGGTTAATAAAAGATTTGCACTGTACTTAGATGTATCAGTCAGGACATTTGAGTTGATAAATCATTAGGAGGTGACACTTCATATTATAAGAAAACACACAAATTGCCCTAATGGTGTCACATTATCTTGATAGGATCTATAAAGTTAGTACACTAAGAGGGCCAAGCTGTCATAAAAGGAATGTGATTTTCATTGCAAGGAATACATTATCACAGTAGGAAGTAAGATTGGGTAAAATGGCTATCACTTTTAAAGAAACCAATGAAGAATTAGGCACACATGACCTAGCCAATTTGAAATTGATTATATGCTGTCCATGCATTTGCAAGTCAATTAGAGTTCAAGATGTCTCTAAACATGGACAGGGATAGTGGGTAGTAGTCTGGTCTACAGAAAAGACCAAAGGTAGAAGAGCAACTTTACAGAAGTGAACAAAAGACTTGAACTCGGTCAACCAGAAATATAAGCTGGTGCCCAAAGTGGATCAAGTGAATGTCACTGCTTTTATCATGCATCATTCCTTTGGTACTTGTTATAATAAAGTTAATACACTCTCTGAACTTGTGAAAACATACTTATAGCTCTCATGGATCTTCTAACTTATCAGGACTGATGAACTTTCAGCTTGGCTTTCTCAACTCAGTCCATAGTTATAATAGAAAAGCTCTTGCGGTGTAGAGATAGTGTCCCTACCTCTAGATCAGAAAGTCTCTGTTCAAGTCCAATCTGCCCCGATGTGTGGTCATAACAATCTAAACAGGTTGATTCAAAAATATCTTGACTTAGATCTTACAATTAAAATTAGGCTCAATTGCAAAATCTTACAGCTTCAAGATTTCAACTCTAATTTCCCAGATGACTTGAACTGCTGTTACCTCATATTTCACAACTATTTGCTGAGTGCTCTTTCTCCCTCTCTATGTCTTGCTGTCTAACTTTACACTTCACAGCTGCTGCAGGCTGCTCTCCATGAAATGCAGTTCCATAACAAAGACTTTTCACTTTGTCTTAGAGCAATCACCTATGGCCTTATTATTGGATTCCAAGGTGTTTCAGATTTCTTCTCGCAAGCCCCAATTACTTTATAGTCACTTCTAGGTTTCTTACAGCAAAGCCCCAAGCCTATGACAATTAGTTATTGACTGGCAAAGTTCATGGCAAGAGCTACCTTCCCAGCAAGTCATTGACTACCAACTCCCATTTTTATATCCATGTAAAAACAACATTCCTGAGGCAAATGCTGTCCCCTGGAAAGTCAGAGAACCATGGAGCTTGAACAGCCCAGAAAGAACCCCTTCAGCCCATTGTGTGTGCACCAATCATCAAATATCCATATATTCCAATCCCATTTTCCAGCACTTGACCCATAGCCTCCTATGCTATGGCAATTCAACTATTCACCTAAATAGTTCTTAAGGGTTTTAAGAGCTCCTGCCTGTAGCACCCTTTTAGACAATGAGTGCCAAATACTCAAAACTATCTCAGTGAAAAAAGTTTCTTCCTCAAATCTGGTGTGCATCTCTTGTTCCTTACCTTAAAACTGTGCCCAGTGGTAGCTGATCTGTCTACTAAGTGGTAAAACTTCTCCCTATCTACTGTCTATGCCCCTCAGAATTTTGTACATCTCAATCAAATCACTCCTCAGCATTCTCTGCTGGAAGAAAAAGAGCCCCAGCATATCTAGTCTCTCTGCACTGCTGAACTGCTGCAGTCTCTTTGCACCCTCTTGAGTGCAATCACATCATTTCTAAGGCAACCAGAATATTACACAGTACTGCAGCTGTGGCTTAACTAATGCTATATACAGAGTCTGAATTAGAGTGGTGCTGGAAAGCGCAGCAGGTCAGGCAGCATCCAAGGAGCAGGAAAATCGACATTTTGGGCAAAAGCTCTTCATCAGGAATAGAGGCAGGAAGCCTGCAGGGTGGGGAGATAAATGAGAGGGGGTGGGGGTGGGGAGAAAGTAGCATAGAGTACAATAGGTGAATGGGGGTGGGGATGAAGGTGATAGTTCAGAGAGGAGGGTGGAGTGGATAGGTAGAAAGGAAGATAGGCAGGTAGGACAGGTCATGGGACAGTGCTGAGCTAGAAGGTTGGAACTGGAGTAAGGTGAGGGGAGGGGAAATGAGGAAACTGGTGAAGTCCACATTGATGCCCTGGGGTTGAAGTGTTCCAAGGCGGATGATGAAGCGTTCTTACTCCAGGCATTGTTTGGTGAGGGAGCAGTGGTGGAGGAGGCCCAGGACCTGCATGTCCTCAGCAGAGTGGGAGGGGGAGTTCAAATGTTGGGCCACATCTAATGCTATATACAACTGGGGTGCTAAGAGACCTGGTAGATACTAATTCTAAACACTTCTCACAGGCCACATTTACAACATTCAACCCAAATGTGAGCACTTGTGTCAACATGATGAAACAAATAGTTGCACTTCTTGACTAAAGCGAAGAATGCCCGCAGCTTCACTAACAACCCTGCACTTTATATTTACAACCCTGACCATTAGAATATCCTCCTTGTAAATCAGTCTCCCAGTTTTAGCTTCTGTTTACTGCTAATGTCAGACTCAATGGAGCCAAAATGCAAAATATGATCTAAGTACAGCCTCAGCTCACTCTTGTTTTTATTTCCCTTAAAGCTAGATTACAGTATTTGACACTTGAAGAAATGTGAACTTAAAAGACTTCTTAACAACATCCCAATAATACATATAAATTAAGGATTTTCATTACTAGGTTTGTGCATAGTACAACTTGACAACTTAAGCTTTATTAATTACACAAACATGTCAATGAGCTGAAGTCTAACATATGGAAGTATGCTTTTGACACAAAATGCTACTAAGTGTTCTCAAAAATGTTCCACCATTGAGTTCTCCAATCTGAGCTGCATTGCCACATGGTAAGGAAATGGCGGGATAAAGTAAGAACTTTGTACAGAACCATGAAACAGTACTTCTGTAATGGTTTGTTTTTATTATTGTTGGACAGCTTTAAAGCTGACTTTTGTGTTAAGCTCTGGCACTGTTTCCTGTGAAGCCATGTCTATAATGCCCTATGTTTGCAGCCTCTCTTAGTCAGAGATATCTTTACTTTGTGACTTACTGTTGATGAGGGAAAATATGCAGTGTGATACCATTTGATATTAAAGGATTTACACTAGCCCCAAATCCGTAGGCTTGAAAAAGAAATATCAACTTGACAATAGAACCTTAGGAAATAATTGTAAGCACTAAAAAAAATTGAAATACAGCTTCAGGATTAAATGTAACATTTTTTTGAATCAATGGCCATATCCAGAGCAGTCAATATTCCTAATAAGTCGGGACAGCAAAAACCACTATGATTTTTGATAAGGTATGTGGTTATAATCAATGTTATAAGTAAGAGAATGAAACTTAAACAGATTGAGGGAGAAAAGGAACAGCTGCCAGCAAAGAATACAGCAACACTATCAACATGCCAAAGCGAGTATTGACAAAGATAAGGGAATTGGCTAAACAATACCAGGAGGAAAGGTAGATGGTCATTACTTGGAGTTGATGTTGATGGAGTAGACCGTGATATCTGGCCTTGCTCCAGTTAAGAATAAATTGGGTATGTTTCTCATAACTGCATGTGTTGTGTAAAAAAAAATCTTATTGCTCGAGTTATTGTTCAGTTTCTGCTTCACTCTAAACTTCAAGCAGAATAGAAAATCTTGCACTGCAAATTCTCCGAAGCGGCACATGCATGCCTTTCGTGCATGGCACTCATGTACATCTACTGTACCTATGAATTTACATGACAATCTTTGAGAGTCAAGTCTGTGATCTGAATGGACTCCAGTGTCAGCTCAGTGGTATCCAAATGCTCATGTAAATGACTTCTGAAATAACTTCACATCAATTTAATTCACATCAAACTTAAATCATTCTACTTGGCTGCATAAATGTGGCTTAATTACACAAGCCAGGCTGAAGTCAGATCCTTCAGTCTGTGCAGATTAAAACATCATTTTGCAGCCAAACAGAAACATGTTCCCAATCACTGCACTTGAATTATTGTTATTTAGCTCCAGGCTTGTATTAAGATCACTGAATAATTGCAATCTGATTATTATAATCAAGTACTGGAACAGTAATTACAGGTTACAGTCATTTTAGGCTGCTCTGGAAATCCCATATACCGATCATATGCATATTAAAAGTTTATGGTAGTGATAAAATTAATGAAGAGGACTGTAAGCCTCTTTATACCAGCAAGGTGTCACACATCTCACAGCTCTGCTGAATTTATTTTGCATATTTCCTGTATTCTTCAGAACAGATATCTACTACTTAAAGATCTCTTAAATTTGAATAATAAGCACAGCTTTATTAAATCTAGAAATGACAGCAACCAAAATGGCAAACTAGAGATATTCTAGCAACATTCCTGGCATTTTTTTCTTTCTGGTTGTCACCATTAACTTAAATCTATCTCAAAGGAGCATATTAAAATATATCAACCCAAAAAGTGCTGGAGCGACATTGGCAATTTAACAGCACCAGACAGAAAGTGAGGACTGCAGATGCTGGAGATGACAGTCAAGAGTGTGGTGCGAGAAAAGCACAGCAGGTCAGGCAGCATCTGAGGAACAGGAGAATCGATGTTTCGGGCATAAGCCCTGCCTGTCCTGCTGTGCTTTTCCAGCACCACAGTCTCAAATTTAACAGTCCCTGGCTTTGTAGTTTGTAGAACACAACACATCTCCCCTTACCCAACCTCATCCAGTCCAATCCTAGCCAACTCCATAATAATGACCTCACCTAACAGGAACCCCCGACATGATTCTGCACTGATCTAGCCAACCCCTAACCTATCTACCCTTTCACTATTTACCTCCACCTTATGCTTTCACCCACCTGCCATCATACACCCTCGCTTACTTACTTTACCTGTTTATTTTCTTGTCATAGTTGCTCAAAGTGCCTTTGGGACACTCAAACCGCAGGCATTTTAAGAGTGCATGGTGAACATATATCTCTCAAAGAAAGTTTATAATGATGTGGCGCCTGTGTACTTTGTGTCTATGTCATCTATATATCCTCAGAAAATGTATGTTCCTTCCTCCTCCTCCTCCCACTGTGTCCACCTGCAGTCCTGACATTCACACTGAGGTGAAAGGAACCTGCTATGTAGTTTGTCCTGTTGGTTTGGAAGACATTTGATTTTGACCCTTGAGGGGCTGCTGAGAATTTCCTGCTGAAAATTTCCTGCCCAGATGCAGCCTCACCCTCATTGGCTTAGACCTCTACAGGCTTTGGAATTACAGGAAAGGAGAGATGAAGAGGTTGGACATCTCTGCATTTCCTGAGAGCAAGTTAATGTTGCAGCCTGCAATTGGCTTCTCCTGCATCTAGGTGTCTGCTAATTCCAGAGAAGAAGGGGTACTTGGAATGAGGTGGAGGTCCTTTGATTGCCCCTTCCTATTGATGCTAAGCTCTTCCAGCTCAAACAATGGAATCCAAGTCCTTTCACATACCCAGCAGAAACTGTGTGTACTCCACCTCGGTCTCTCCTATGGTAATCAGCCTGTCCATAAAAACAGCCCGTTGCACACATGCCAAAGCCAGCATGGTACTGATAATGTTGGTAGACAATGCTGTCCTTCGATTCAGCTTACCAAGGGTCTCTGACAAACCTGCCTCTTTGTGTATTTTGACAAAATCATTGATAGCTGAGACTATGGGTTCAGTCTGAGGCTAAGCAGATACCTGATCTCCAGAAGGCCCTCGAATTCCAGAAACATTTTGTTCTAACTTTACTGTTATTTTTGGACTCACGTCTCATTTATAATCGGTCTGTATGCCTCAGAATCATATAATTATTACAGTGAGACCATTTAGCCTATTGTGCCTGTACTAGTTCTAATATCCAGTAGGGCTCTATTATCCAATGTCAATTACCTGCCTTTTCCACGTATCCCTGTATACCGTTACTATCCAAATGATCATCCAATGCCCTCTTAAATGCTTCAATTGAATCCGCATCTGCCACATTCCAGACAGAGCATTCCATACCCTAGCAATTCACTGTGTGAAAAAGATTTTTCTCACATTACCCTTGCTTCGTTTGCACATCACTTTAAATCAATTCCCTCTCATTCTTGTTTAAGTGGAAATAGCTTCACCCTATCTGCTCTGTCCAGCCCATTCAAATTTTTGAAAACCTCAATGAGATCTCCTTGCAGTCTTCTTCACTCCAGGAAGAACTGTCCCAACATCTTCAATTTAACCTCACAGTTTAAGTTTCTCATTCTTGGAACCATTCCAGGAAGTCACTTTTCATTGCATCTAATACATTCTCCTCTTTCACACAATGTGGCATACATAACTGTACACAGTATTCCAGCTGAGGTCTAACAGGTGTCTTGTACAAGTTCAACATCACCTCCTTGCGTTTGTATTCTATGTTTCGATTAATAAAAATGAGAAGGCAATGTGCTTTAGTTTCTGCTCTCTCCAACTCTCCTAACTTCAGTGATGTGTGTTGTGTTATCATTTATTCTTGGCATTTAGTGGCTAATAAACTCACACCTGGTTAAAATGGCTCTTTGTGAACATACATTCAATTGATCTGGAGGGAGAAACATCCACTTGGAAGGAAACCTTGATAAATCAGTTTTGCTGTGACCAACAAAGGGAACAGGTGAATAAAGGAGTGGAGCTAGGTCATCCCTCCTCATCTGACAACCTGACTATTCATGCATCCTGTGTGGAAACATAATAACCTAGGGCCATCATCCTTAGTAGAGCCTTAATAACAATTGATTCTTATATTTTCCATACTAGAGATATACAAACATGCAAAGGTATGAAAATACAAATTAAGACCAGGAGTTGATCATTTTGGCCCTTCAGCCTATTCCAGCATTTAATGAGATCATAGTACATCTGATTAAACCTCAACCCCACCTATCCCTGATAATCTTTCACTCCCTTGCGCAATAGGAAAATCTCCATCTCAGCCTGAAAAACATTCAGAGTAAAGGTGACAAAAAAAAACAAAAGAATAAAAGCTACCAAAAGACTTATGACCCTCTATGAGAAAATAATTTGATTCACCTCTGTCTTAAAGAGAGATCCCTCATTTTTTAAACAATGACTCCTGGTTCTAGCTTCTCCCACAAAGGAAAAAGTTCTTTCCATATCCATTCTGTAAGGTTCCTTCCAGATGTTGCATGTTTCAATCCTTCTTATCCTTCCAGATTCCAGCTGATACAAGCCTCTACAGTCTAACCTTTTCTCGTAAGACAACTAACTGACCTATTTGTATTAGTCTGGTTAACCTTCTCTGAACTGCTCCCCATGCATTCATATCCCTTCTTAAAACAGTAAACTATATCGAGGACAATACTTCAGAAGTGCCCTGTATAGTTGAAGTGCAACCCCCAATTCCTTGAATTCAATTCCCCTTGCATTCAGAGAAACATTTTGTTAGTTTTCTGAATTGCTTACTCAGTCTGCATTCTTGCCTACTATGATTCATGAATTGGAACATTGGTCCTCTGAACCTCAATCTTGCACAGTGTAGATATTATGTTTCTTTTCTAATATTCATTTCAAAATGGTCTTTTTAACATTTTCCACATACTCCATTTTCCAAATCTTCGTCCACTCACTTAATCTATAAGTATCTCTTTGTATGTTCTGCAATTACCATTGATGCAGCACTTTATCATGTGTCATCTAGGAATCTCAGTACAACAGATCCACCTATTCCCTTTTATCCAAAATGACTGACACTTCTTCAAAATATTCCAAAATTGCTTTAACATGATTTCCTTTCACAAAACCATGTTGATTCTCTCAGATTAATCTTAGCTTTTCTCACTGCCCTGTTATATCATTATAACTTCTAACATTTTCCCTATGTCAGCAAGCCAGATCTGTTATTCCTTGCTTTCTGTCTCCCTTCTATTTTTCAATAAAGGAATTACATATGCTATTGTCTAATTTTCTAACCTGATAATCTTTCCCTAAAATTTCAGAAAATTGTAGAACCAACACATCAACTATCTCATTAACCACTTCTTCTAAGATCATAGAATGAAGTTGATCAGGATCCAAAGACTTGTCAGCATAGAGCTCCAACAGTTTGCCAAAAAAAAACACATCCTTGATAATAGCAATTTTCTTGAGTTCCACCCTCCCTTCCATTTTCTTAATTAAAGGTATTTCTGGGGCATTACTTGTATCTTTAACAGTAAAAGACAATGCAAAATACCTACTCAATTCATCTGCCATCTTATATTCCGTTATTAATTCCCTGGTCTCACTTTCTGTAGGATCTTTGTTAACCCTTTACCTTTTTAAAGCAATGATACCTATCTGTTTTATATTTCTAACTAGTTTTCCCTTATGTCTGATGTTCCCTTTTTTTAGTCATTCCTTGCTTTTAGTTATATTTTGTTCAGTCTTCTGACCTGCCTCCCATATTTGTGCAATTTATGCTTTTTCTTTAAGTTTGATGTCATATTTAACCATGGTTGATGGGTACTCCCTGCAATTTTTCTTACTTAGAAGATAACAGGTGTCTAGTTTTGCTGTTTTTTCTCTCACTCATTCTTTTAAGCAGTGAGGTT
This sequence comes from Hemiscyllium ocellatum, assembly GCF_020745735.1. NCBI lineage: Eukaryota > Metazoa > Chordata > Chondrichthyes > Orectolobiformes > Hemiscylliidae > Hemiscyllium > Hemiscyllium ocellatum. The sequence goes on from NC_083402.1 coordinate 53,587,754, forward strand.
AAATTTGCAACATTCCAATCTGCAGGCACAATTGTAGAATTAATAGAATTTTAAAAGTTTACCCCCATACATCCGTTACTTCTGTAGCTATCTTTTTTGACCATCGAGTGTGAAGGTCATCAGGTCCCTGGGATTTGTCCATTTTCAATCCTGATAATTTCTCCAATATTACTGCTTTTCTAATACTAATTCCTTTCAGCTCCATACTCTTAATAGATTCTTAGATTTTAATTATCAGAGGGAGGCTTCTTGTATCTGTGAAGACAGATACAAAGTACTTATTTAGCTTCTCTGCTATTTCTCTATTTCCTATTAGAAATTCTCCCACCTCTGTCTGCAATGGACCCACATTTGTCTTTGTTATTTTTTCTCTTTTTTACATATCTATCAAAGCTTTTACAATTCATTGTTATGTTATTTGCTATTTTACATTCATGTTCTATTCTCTCTTTTATCAAGTTTTTGGTCCACCTTTGCTGAATTTTAATATTGTCCCAATATTCAGGCTGGTAACTTTTTTGGCAAGTTTATAGGCCTACTTCTAATGCTATTGTAAATTTCACTTCTTAGCCAGAGCTTTCTCATTTTTACTGTTGAGCAATTTTATCAGAAACAAAAATATGTTTGTGAAAAACAAATATTAATTCACTAAATACCAGCCATCGCCTTTCTACCAGTAAACCTTTTGATGTATTTTTCCAACCTACCACAAAAACTTCCTTTTCATACCTTCAAAATTATTCTTGTTTAAATTCAAAACTCTTGTTTCTCATCAATCTACACTTTTTGAAACTTAGTTGAAAATTCTGTTATACTATGATTACTATTCCCTATTTAGCCCTTATCATTGTGCAATACCAGATTTAAGATAGCCTCTGCCTAATTGATAACTCAGCATATCTGTCCAGAAAACTGTCTTAGTTCTTCCTGAGCAACATTGGTGCTCATTAAATTTACATAGTTTGTATGCAAATTGAAGTCACCCATGAAGATTGAATTCCTCTCTGTACATGCACCCCTAATTCACTGATTAATACATCCTCTATTACCACTACTGTTGATGTCATACTCCTACCAATGCTTTTTATTCACACATGGGACATGGGCGTTATTGGTTACCCAGCATTTATTGCCTGTCCCTAGTTGCCCTTGAAAAGGTGGTTGTGAGCTGCCTCTTGAACCATTGCAATCCATGTACTGTAAGGTGACCCACAATTCCCTTAAGGAGGGAATTCCAGGATTTTGACCTAACGACAATGAAGGAACAGCAATATACTTCCAAGTCAGGATGGTGCATGACTGAGAGGGGATCTTGCAGATGACTGTATAACCATGCATTTGCTGCTCTTGTCCTTCTAGATGGAAGTAGTTGTGGATTTGGAAGGAGCTGTCTAAGGATCTTTGGTGAATTTCTGCAGTGCATCCCTTGTAGATTGTACACATTGCTGTTCCTGAGCATCAGTGGTGGGGTGAGTGGATGTTTGTGGATGTGGTGTCAATCACATCTGCTGCTTTGTCCTGAATTATTGTTAAGCTTCTTGAGTGCTTCTTTGTCTGTTGCTCTTACTGTTTCATAGCTCCAATCAAAGAGGTTGTACATCGCTTTCTTCTGTTCAGAAATCCTCACTCACTAATATACTGATCTCATCTCTTATTATCAGCATGACCCTATCTCCTTTTTTTTTGTCTAACCCTCTAAAACGTCAAATATCCTTTAAAAATCAGTTCTCATGATCTTGGTCACCCTGCAGCCATGTCTCCATGATGACAATTAAATCCTACACTTTTAATTCTTCTAGCACCATCAATTCATCATATTTTTGCAAATGTTACATACACTCACATAGACTGCTGTTAATTCTGCCCTTTCAACACAATTCTGTAATTAGAATAGATTCTCAGATTTGTTCCTGCAGCTTTACACTTTTTTTTTACAACTTTTCTACTTTCCATAGCCAGCTTAGAATTTATACAATCTGAGATCTCTTTTAGGACCATAATACCCTAAAAATCTAGTTTAAAATCTCCCCAGTGATACTAACAAATCTCTCCATGAGCATTTAGTTTCAGCTCTGCTGAAGTGTAACCTATCTTTCTTCTACAAGTCCCACGTAACCCAGTACTGATTCTCATGCCCTAGAAATCTAAGGCCCTCCTTCCTGCATCATTATTCTAGCCATGTGCTAATTTGCTCAATTTTCCTATTTTTATACTCACTATTGTGTCATACTGGGAGCAATCCTGAGATGACTGTATTAGAGATCTGGACTTTCAGTCTCTGGCCCAGGTCCCTCAATTCTACTTTCAACCTCTCATCCCGATGAATGTTGCTGTGCAATACCATACTATGTCAATGTGACACCCATAAAATGTGCCAGCAACTTTCGGACAAAAACATTGCATGTTCTTCAGCCAACATCAGTATTTCAAAGTCTAAGGGAAGTCATCCTTGGTCAAGTCAACAGGGACTGTTGTCTGTCAAGGGGTACTGCCACAGTCATCAGAGCAAGGGTTTGAACTCAGATCAGGAGATTGAACATGGTTAGTCAACCACTTGTGGCTTTTAGATTTAGGAGTTTCATGTTGTTGCAGTCGAGACAGTGGGTTACAGAGTCCCACAGGCTCAGTTCAACCTGTCAAGAGATTTGTTGTAAGCCAGTCAGGAAACTGCATAGAAATTAGTTAGCAGTCTGGTCACTCATCAGTCAAGACAACCCTTTCTAGTCAGTTGGGGATTTATGAGGATCTATTCAATGAAAGTCAAGAGCGGATGCTTATTAGGAGCCACTGCTGTAGTGACGGAGCTGGGCAAACCAATTGTTGAGATTGAGGGCAGGATGGTGGGATGCCAAGGGGGACAATGATTGAGAAGGGGAGCAACTCAACATATAAGGTGGAAGAGGATAATGCATTGGTGGACATGGATTGCTATGGGATTGTGGGTCATCCATGGTCACCACCACCCCGGCATCAAAGTGCAGAGGACAATGCAGTGTGAAAGTTCACTTGGTTAAGCTGTAGGGTGAGGATTCATGGAATGATGTTGGGAGATGAAGAAGGAAATGGAAGAGGAGTGTATGGGAATGTGTGGAAGCTCAATCCTGATGGGCTTGATGGGGAGTATCAGGAAGAAAGGAACATGGAGGTTTAAATCTGTGCTGGGATTACCAGGCAGAGCCTGTGACTCACCCCGTAAAGCACAAACTGCATTACCTTCCATCCTTATGCTTATCATGAATGCATAATGGGACTAAAAAATAGCTCTAACCACATCCGCAGTCAGTGGGGCAAGTTCTCCTTTTCCCTCTGTGCACACAGACTGTATGTGTGAGTGACATGCAAAGACAAACCCTGGCCCTCCTGGACAGAGTCCCCAATATTTAAATGTATGGAGGATAATACTAAACCACCATTTGTGTGTGATATGAGTGCTGACTGCTCACATCACTAAGGACCTGTTCTGTTTCTGATATTCCCTACACCAGCCCATTAGGAACGTGGCCCTAGTAGGGTTTATTGTCACTGTGTCTTCAGTGCTACCATCATTCGTTGACTGTACATTTGTTGTTGTTTGAGTGTTCCCTATGTGATCCAAGGAACAAATGCAGCTTTTCTGGTTTTTTTTGTGTTTCTTCACTTTTGTTGTTGTTCAGTAAAAATGAGCATTTTCAAACATTTGAAGGCTTTTCAGTAAATAATAGCCCTACATGAATAATGAGAAAATGTTATGCTATGCTGATCATTAAGGAATGACAACACTCCCTCAAAACATGGCATGGTGCTCAAGATAAGTAACCATTATAGCTTGATTCTTAAAGTTGTAGTACAGTGACAGTTAATCAGACATGTGGCAAGGTTAATTTTTACAAATTTACAAATGTATTTGCAATAAAGTGGCACTAATGTGCCTTCAAATGCGATTCTTTTTCATTTTATGTCCTCGATGTGCATGATGAAAGGTAGCTCTTTGTTGGCAATGCTTGATTGGCTTTAAAAATGGCACTGGTGCCAGAAAACCTTGGAATTCCAGCAATGGCAAGTACTAAGTGCACAATCATGTCATCAGGACACCATATAGGCATAGTACATAGCTAATGATGTGAGCTTCTGAGAATTGTGTGAGAAAACTCATGAGAGTGCAGAGAGAGAAATCTTCCACGAAACTGCCCAAAATTGACAGTAAGCAGGTCCTTGAAAAAATACCCTAATGTATCAGTATGTACAAGTGTTTGGAATAGAGCTCCCGTTGTTTACAGGGAAAAGGAGAATGTGCATTATTGCATAGATGCCAGGTTGGACAGGTAGTGTGCATTCAAGGACATCACATCATGTGACCTTCCAATATTAAGATACCCACCTCACCTTTAGTCACTCTCTCAATATAATGAAAATAGTATAGCATGTTTACACCCATCCTTGTTGTGTGTTTGCTAAATTTGTGACAAATAGAAGAACATAACCATCGTTATTACAATCCAGAGATGAATGAAGTCCTACAACATGTATCTCTTCCCAGTACATGATTTGCTCAATCTTCAAAACACACAACAGTGAGGTAAAATTTGTTGTGAAAAGATTCACTATCTTTTGGAATTCTTGAAAATAAATTGTACTAATGAACTAAAATAATACTCAATTTTTCTTAAATTATATGAAAGAAGTCTGGTAAGAACACGAAGACCATGCAAATGTTGTCATTGGATTTATTTTGCACAAGTTGTCAATGAATTTTAGATACTAATTGCTATGACAGACTACTCCATGTCATTGTCCAACTATATCAGTTTCATGATCATTTTCTAAGTTAAAACGGAATCATCTTTAACAAAGCATGATTTTATCAGTTACATCAAATGCAAATAAAACCAATTTTGCATTCGTACATATTCATTATAAAAATTGTAAAATCAGTGACAGATATTTCACTGATTGGATAGTGCAGTGACCCACATTCTTTGAAACCCATGTTCAAATGCAGCTGAAGAACATTACCTGGAAGTTTCCTCTTTTCTTTTGGCTGTAATTCCTGCAGTGAACAAATTTAAGAGTGGTGTCTCAGCCTAAGGGAATCATCTTTAACATCAAACTGACCACAAATTGACAGCAATCTTAGTTGCATTGTTTTACTCTGCCAAAATAGATTAGATTGACAAGGATGCAGAGTTGATAACCAAATCATAAATCTCAAATTTTACCGTAAGTGCACAATGCCATAAATTGGCAGTCTCAGTCAATGTGGCCATGAGAATAACATCTGGGAAACCAGAAAATTTTCACGGGGACAGTTGGAAGTGCACTTATGAGATAGAGATCACAGACCTTTTTTTCTGACTCAACTGTACTTTCCTTGATATGCATTTTTTATTAGAAAAGGAAATGCAGTGGCACGAGCCCACCAGAAAACAAGGTAAGTTTATTAATTAAAGAGTCAATGTTCTCTTCAGAGTGGAAATGGCTTCATTCTTTTTCTGCACAGTGCAGTTCTAAACTGCCTGATTGAATGCTGAAAGATTTTTTACAGAATTTTGCTAGTGGCATTAGTAATTCTGATCAATATGTGAAGTATTAAGATAGTGTAACATTGCAAGGCTTACAAAGGTTGGCATTTTTCATTCCATGCTATGAAAGCAGATACAAGGCATGGAGTAGTATATGTATAAAGTTTAAGAAATAAACTCACAGAAAACTATTCAAAGACAAATAATTACATTGATCTTTCTAATGACTCATTGCATATTCATCCATTTCCTAAATACAAAATGGGGAATAGACAGGTTGAGAGAAGAGGGATTCAAAGGTGTGGTGTTGGAAAAGCACAGCAGGTCAGGCAGAATCCAGGGAACAGGAGAGTCGATGTTTTGGGCATAAGCCCTTCATCAGTTTGAGAGAAGCATTAAATAGTTCAAGTCAGGTCAAATTCTGTTGAAGAACACTTATGCTTTTAAATTATTTTAGTGTTGCAAATGTACTGAAGCTTTCCCAACTGACGTCCCTTCACAAAGCTGTTTACTTTAAAGATCAATAACAAAGAATAAGACCTGATGAAGAAGCAGTGCTCCAAAAGCTCATGCCTCTGAATAAACCTGGTGGACTATAACCTGGTGTTGTATGATTTTTAACAAGAACAACAAACGTGAAAATAAATTGTGAATCAAAAATTACAGGTCTGTCCTGTCATTTCTATCTGGTTACAGCTGCTAGTAAATTAGCGATATGGAGATGTCAGATAAAGACAGGATCAGACTCAGACATACCAGATTATGTCACTGAATGGCTGCAGGGCATTCTGATGGGGGAAGGTGAGAAGTCAGTAATCAAGGTTCACATTAATATCTGTGACATAGGTAGAAAGAGAGGTGAGGTTGTGCAACAAGAATGCAGCAGATCGAACAGCAAGACCTCAAGGGCTGTAATCTCTGGATTGGTGCCACATGCTAGTGAGTATAGAAATAGGTGGATAGAGCAGATAAATTTAACAATGATATGGACAACACGTAATCTACCCATGCATTCAGGCCACAGCTATCTTTTGCTTTTAAACAGCTGAATGATAGGAGAGAAAAACCTACTAAATGGTCTAATACTTGTTCAGAGATTAAAAAAAACTGCAGATGCTGGAATCCAATAGACAAGCAGGAGGCTGGAGGAACACAGTAATTCAGGCAGCATCAGGAGGTGGAGGTCTACGTTTTGGGTGTAACCCTTCTTCAGTACTGGGAGTGGGGGGTGTAAGGGGAGCTACAGATAAAGCGAGAGCCGGGGACAGGGTGGTGAAGTGGGAATAGGCAGGTGGAGGGTACAACCTGGTTGGTCGATGGGAGGGATGAATCCGGTAGATGGCTGAGGGGAATGGAAGGGAGGGGGAGGGGCTGGGAAGGGAGTTGGCGGACGGGAAAGGAGGTTATTTGAAATTGGAGAACTCAGTGTTGAGTCCTCTGGGCTGTAGGCTGCCCAGGCGCAAGATGTTGTTCCTCAATTTGCAGTCTGATTCACTGTGGCAATAGAGGAGGCCAAGGATGGTCATGTCGGAAAGGGAGTGGGAAGGGGAATTAAAATGGCCAGTCCCTGGGTGGTCCAGTAGGCCCCAGCGGGCCCGACTGTGATGCTCAGCAAACTGTTCCCTAAATTTACGTTTGGTCTCCCCGATGTAGAGAAGACCATGTCAGGAGCACTGGACACAGTAAACTAGGTTGGAGGAGAAGCAGGTGAACCTCTGTCTCACGTGGGGCCCTGGGTGGGCTGAGGGGGTGGTGTACCGGCAGGTTTTGCATCTTCTCCAGTTGCAGGGGAAGGTACCTGCAGGTTTGAGGGGATGGTGGAGAGAGTGGCACAAACCAAAGCTGTCAAAGGGAACGGTCCTTGCGGAAGGCAGAGAGGACTGGGGAGGAGAAGATGTTCTTGATGGTGTGGTCTAGTTGGAGTTGGTGGAAGTGTTTGAGAATGATACTTTGGATGCAAAGACTGGTGGGGTGGTAGATAAGGACAAGGGGAGCTCTGTCTTTATTAAATCTCTTGGGGGGGGTTTAAAGAAGTGGGACGGGGAATGGAGGTGGTGCGATAGAGAACTGTCTGGATGACAGAGGAGGGGAAGGTGCATTATTCGAAATAGGTGGCCATCTGGGATGCTTGGGAGTGGAATGTCTCCTTTCCTGAGAAATTGGGAGAATGGATGAAGTTCTTGCAGAATACTGGGTGGGAGGAGGTGTAGTCCAGGTAGTTGTGAGTGTTTGTGGGTCTGGAGAAGGTCGCCAGGGATGGAAATGGAGAGGAGGTGTCTGAGATAGACCAAGTGAATTTGAGGGCAGGGTGAAAGTTGTGGGTGAAGTTGATGAACTGCTCCAGTTCAGTCGGGCTGCAGGACACTGCGCCGATGCAGTCATCAATGTAACAGCAGAAGAGTTGGGGCACAGTACCTGTGTAGGTTCTGAAGAGGGTCTGTTCGACACAGCCGACAAAGAGGCACGCCTAGCTAGGGCCCATCCAGGTTACCATGGCCACCCTCTGGATTTAGAGGAAATAGGAGGAGTTAAAGGAAAAGTTGTTGAGGGTAAGGACCAGTTTGGTGAGGTGGAAGAGGGTATTGATGGAGGGGGACTGGATTGGTCTACTGGAGAGGAAGAAGCTGAGGATCTGGAGGCCATCCTTGTGGACTTGGACGTGTATATGAATGGCATGTCCATAGTGAAGGCAAAATTCTGGGAGCCAGGGAACTGGAAGTTGCTGAAGAGATGGAGGGTGTGGTTGGTGTCATAGATGTAGGTAGTAAATGCCTGAACTAAGGAAAGAGGATGAAGTCAAGGTAGGACAAGATGTGTTCTGAGGGGCAGGAGCATGCTGAGACGATGGGTCAGCCAGAGTAAATGGACTTGTGGATCTTGGGGAGCAGGTCGAACCGGGCAGTGTTAAGCTGGGGTCAATGAAATTGGAGGCAGTGGAGGGGAGATCACCAGAGGCAATGACGGCTTGGACAGTGCAAGTGATTTTGGCCTTATGGGTTGCGGTGGGGTCATGGGCAAGGGGGAAGTAGGACATCGTGCCAGAGAGTTTGCATTTGGCCTCTGCAACTTAGAGGTCCATTCTCTGGGAAGTTTCCACCCAGGGGACCCAGTGACCGCCACTGGCAGATATATTTTAAAAATTATTACACGTTGTTGTTGGGGAGTCAGGGAGGGCAGAATTGATTCCATAGCCTCATGGCATACATGAAGACCAGCATTAATTATGTTCAAATGAGTATCCATGGAGAGATGATGGGCATTGTCAAATCACTAAATTAGTATAATGAGACCCTAGACTCAATTCCAGTCTAATATGGTCAACCTCCTAGTTCAGCTGTCCTTTGCAGCCTGCTTTCAGTTGAAGAGTTTGTTATACATGTATCTTTTGATATGTTTTCTTGTTTAATATCATCAGACCCTACTATGGGCAGCACGGTGGCACAGTGGTTAGCACTGCTGCCTCACAGCGCCAGAGACCTGGGTTCAATTCCCACCTCAGGCGACTGTGTGGAGTTTGCACATTCTCTCCGTGTATGCGTGGGTTTCCTCCGGGTGCTCCGGTTTCCTCCCACAGTCCAAAGATGTGCGGGTCAGGTGAATTGGCCATGCTAAACAAATTGCCCGTAGTGTTAGGTAAGGGGTAGATGTAGGGGTATGGGTGGGTTGCGCTTCGGCGGGTCGGTGTGGACTTGTTGGGCCGAAGGGCCTGTTTCCACACTGTAAGTAATCTAATCTATGGTTTTCGCACATCAATTTGTGGAAGTTGACTCAAGCTTATACACCTGTTTGGTGGATAGTCAAACTCAGGGTTGCAAAAATTAAACCTTTTTTTAAAATCCTCTACCCCTGGCCTTCACTTTCAGTTTAACAAAGTCAGATCATACCCAAGTCTGTTAATCCAGCCCAGGGGAAAATGACTGAGAAGTAAGGATTTCCATCCCAGGCAGAGCAGGGTCATAATGAGTCAGACTGGGCGACCTCAGAAGAAGTGTTTTGGTGATGTAGTGTAATGCCTACCTCAGTGATCAGGCATCATGTTGAATTTTATAAAGAATAAAATAAAAAATAGCTTGCTGGCCGTCATCCTCCAGACACTTCCAATGCCCCATACGTGCTAATCATTGCCACCGCATGCAGCTTACCTCCTCAAGGGTGCCTAATTTCCCCTAAAAATACTTGCGACTATCCAAAGGGAAAGCTTCTCACTAGTAATCCACATGAACCTGCTCCAGTAGTTCTAATTTGCACATATCACACTTCACACAGTGGGTCACCAATATTAGATATGGCTAGAGGTGGCACTAACCTGTATGGACAGCTGCATGGAAGAAGTGTGCATAGATGAAACACAACTTGCCCCATTCCTGTGGCTGTGAAAATGGTAGGTGTCATGTTCAGAGGCAAGACCTCTGATGTTTGGCCTCCTCTACCATTTTTATGATGATCGGGAACCTTGCTTGCATTTCAAGAAGTCCAGGTCCATGTCTTTTGCACACGTCTTTCTTCAAATTCCTGAAGCAGGCTGATTAATGCCAGATGAGGTAATTTGGTTCATGTCATTACATTTCTCAGATAGTGTATTTGCAGGAATGTACAGTTATCCCCAGTGGCTTCAATGATACCACTGGCCATAACCTCAGTGATACATGAATTTTCCCAGCATTGACTTCTGCATGTCATCAATACCACACTGATCTGCAAGAGAGAAGGGAATATATTAGTAAGTAGCACTGTTTTTGTGTGATGTGTCTGCTATAGTTAAGCAACAGAATATTTGCAGGCTGTGAGATAAAAATATGTGCCTTGCAGCATTTGTCTGTGTGTCAGGGTGAGAAGAAATATATCAATGAGAACTTTGAGTCCTGGATAGTTATAGATTGTTAATATGGGGGTTAAGGGAGACGTGGTGAATGGAATAGTGCATGAACCTGTTGAGAAGGTGAAAGAATATAACATATAAAGAAACACTCACTCACCCTGACTACTTATGTGACATTAATAACTTCTTTTAGCTCTACATCTAGATCCACTAAGTTAGAGGCATGGCATTGACCATCATAATGATGTGTTTTCACAGCCTTCTCAGCACTTCCCTCACTGAAGCAACCAATAAGTCAGGCATGGTCGCTCTACATAGGACCATTTCTGTAGCATGTTCCTGTTCCCCCACTTTTTTTTTAAAGGTCTTTTAGTTCCAATTCTTATTGCAGTCAAAATGCATTTCCCCTTTAAAATAAGCATTAGCTTTACAGAAAATTAGAACCTGGTTTGCTGAATCCTACAGTCACTCAAAGTGTATTATAATTCGCAATTAACATGAAGTTTTTTTATGATCAGCATAATTTTTAATGGGTGCTAGGTAATTGTAATAATGATCCCCAAACTACTTCATACACTGTCTAATTTGGTCTCCAAAGTTCTTTCCAAAAATCAGATCTGTGCCCATAAGGAGTAATTTTATTTGATGAGGTCTTCTACGTATACAAACCATTGTGTTTATCTCAGGTAATTTCTTGTTCTTGGCATTGTAGTCATTTACAAGGCCATTCAAAACTGGCCATTCAAATGGACTTTGAATAGAGCAGGGCAGCTGCAGAGGCCAGTCATCCCAATCCATCACCATTAATTTTTATATTCTTTCATTCTTCAGGTAGGAGAATGGTGGCCAGCATTTGAAATTCACTGTAGTATGTCTTGCATGTAGTTTCATATGGCACTAGGAAGGACCTTTGTGATACTGAAGCTTGCAACTTTGCTGAAAGGTTATAGTGTGTATATTTTTCTTCCTGTAAGATGTGTTCTTGTGGAAGTGGCCTTTCAATTTGTCAGAAAGAAACATGGCTCATGCTTGAATGTATATGTTCTCTGATTACCCCTTGAGAGGTTGATGTTTTATTCCATCTCCTTACAATATTCAGCTGTAAGCTAAATGTTTCGAAGGTAGACAGAAATGGCTGATACATAACCTCTTTCTTTCTATCTTTTATAAAGTACTTATGGTAGAACAGCAGTTGGTTTGAAATATCTGATAATTATTGTTACATTGGAAGAGAGAAAGTGTCACTGTAAATACCTTATTTTAATTGGTTTATCATCAGGGACTATTACTGGCCTAATTAGAAACATGAAAAGGCTACATATTAGAAAATATCCTGGAGGAATGGGAGCATTAGCAACTCTGTCAAGACATTTTTCAAATAGAAATATAAAACCAAGCAACATCTGTACAGGGTGATTGGTCAAAAATCACACTCTTAATGAAGTGGTGCTGGCCCAAATTTTCTAAAATGTGATCCTGTTAGTGAAGCAGGAGAAGCCTCAAAGAGAATGCATAGATCAGGATTATGCAAAATTCATTGGTGGCACATTTCCAGCATCACCATCGTGTAGAATAGTGTGAGAGGTGGAGAAGGTTCCACAAATTGCAGAGAAACTTGAAAGTCCTGAAAATCAGACACCAGTGCCTCATTTGTTTTTTGAGAATATGGCAAGAGACCAGTGAAATTCCCTCTGTGTAAATCCCACATTCACTTCCCTCCCCCACCGCCCAATATCATGTTTAGCTAAAGCTGAACAGCATTAGATACACATTGCTTTAGATTTTTCATCCATGTTACCATTCAGTTAGTACTGATTGCCCTGTTTGTATTTCCATAAACTCTTTACTTTATCATATGCATGTATTTGAATTGGTTGAAAATGCCTTGCCTGAAGTGAAGCATCATGAATACTTAACAGAAATATATTGTTTCTGTAAACAACTGCACTTTTGTTGGAGCTGCAGATGATGAGTCGTTTAATAACAATCTTTCTTCAGTTCTGCTTTAACACGTGTTTCTTCAACACAAATTGTTTTGAACACAATTAAAGAAATTAGACTGTTATTTGTGGAATGCGAACTTTCCTTACCTGAATCAGCTATAATGTGACTCCAGCTCCATCAGTTTAAATGGCACGGCTATTGCATGATTTTCTTTTAACGTGAGATTGCATGAGGACAGAACTATCATGATATATCATCACCAACTATATTCTTTAAGAGATTTGGTATGCTCAAATTTCTTCTGAGTTCTACCGATACCCCTGCAATAACAATGGCAGAATACAAAAGAGTCCCTCAAGAAAATGCAGTGCATCTTACATCTAACCTTTACAGAGGTATTTACCAAGCAAATGATGGGAGGCAGGAGCTGGGATTCCTTGAGCCATATATTTCTCCTAATGAAAATCATGAAGTTACACAGTGATTCAATGGTGGCTGACAGATAAGAAACTAAATTGTATTTCATTCCTTGTGTGTCTATCTGACTAATTTGAATCTACAAAGGTGATATTTGAGTTCTGAGAAAGGGTCATTGACCTGAAACATAAACTCTGTTTCTCTCCTCAGGTTCTGCCTGATCAGCTGGGTATTTCCAATCTGTTCATCTTTATTTCAGAAATCCAGCAGATGCAGTATTGGGACATTTACTGTGTGTGTTGAGTCATTTGTTCCTGTTCCATACATTTCTCACTTAATTCTCTCTTGCATGGTACAACTGATGATGTTTGTGTTTTAATAGAGATCGATTTAATAGAGGAGCTGGAGCATATTTTTGTTCATCCATGGGGTGTGAATGCCAGTGATGTGGCCTGATTTTATTTCCCCTCCCGAGTAGCACTTGAGAAGGTGACAGGTGAGGTAATCTCTTGCTCTGCTGCTATCCATTTGGCGTGGACGCTCCAACATCATTAGGGAGGGAATCCCAAAACTTTGACCTAGAGACACTGAAGGAATAGTAATATATTTCCAGAACTAGACAGACAGTGGCTGAGAATGGAACTTTTAGGTGGTGGCTTTTAAATGATCTTGTGACTCATCAGGTATCAGACCAAAAGCAAGCGCATACTGATCATGATTATTGCTATTCTTCGTGTTCCTTTTGAATAAATGCTTGCTTGGCCAGAAATGCTCACCTTCCAAGAATGAATTTTTATTTAATGGTACACATGAAAAAATAAATACTAGGCAAACAGGAGGCTAGAAGAGCACAGCAAGCTAGGCAGCATCAGGAAATAGAGAAGTCAGACATTTCGGGTATAACCTTTCCTCAGAAATGGAGATGGGGTAGGGGCGTTGCAGATAAAGAGAGTTGGAGGGAAGGATTCTGGGTGGGGACTGGGGCAGAGTGGTGAGGTGGTGATAGACGAATACAGGTGGTAGGTATGACCTGTTTTGTTGATGAAAACATAAATAACAGAGAATCCATAGACTTACTGATTTTTAGGAAAAGAGTTTTTTGGGGAAATCTATATTAGCGTCTGTGGTTGCTATGAAGGGTTGAAATCCCTGTATATTTGGAAACATTTGATCATAAGTGAAATCAGTGAGACTGTAAAACCATAAGATATAAGAGCAGAATTAGGCCATTCAGCCTATCTATTCTGCTCCATTATTCAATCATGGTTGATGTGCTTCTCAACTCCATTCTCCTGCTTTCTCCACATATCCATTGATCCTCATATCAATCAAGAATACATATATCTCATCTTAAATACACTCAATGACTTGGACTCCATTTCCTTCTGTGACAATGAATTCCACAGATGTACCACCCTCTGACTGGAGAAATTCTTCCTCATCTCAGTTCTAAAAGTTCATTTCTTTGTTCTGAGGCTGTACCCTTAGGTCCCAGTCTCCCCTACTAGTGAAAAATCTTCTAGATGTCCACTCTATCCAGAGCTCTCAGTATTCTGTAAGTTTCAATGAGATTCTCCCTCATCCTTCGAACTCTATCGAGCACTGACCCGGAGTCCTCGACCGGTCCTCAAATGACAAGCTCTTCATACATTGAACATAGAACCGGACAGACAGTACAGGCCCTTCAGCCTTTGATGTTGTGCCAGCCTTCTATCCTACCCTAAGATCAGACTAACCTACATACCCTTCATTGTACTGACTTCCATGTGCCTATCCAAGAGTCACTTAAATGTCCCTAATGTGTCTTACTGTACCATCACCACTGGCAATGCATTCCACGCACCCAGCACTTTCTGAGTAAAGAACCAACCTCTGACATCTTCCCTAAATCTTCCTCCAATTACCTTAAAATTATGCCTTCTTATGATAGATATTTCCCCCATGGGAAAACATCTCTGGCTATCCACTCCATCTATGCCTCTCAATATCTTGTACACCTCTATCAAGTCCCCTCTCATCCTTCATTGCTCCAATGAGAAAAGCCCAAGGTCCCTCAACCTTTCTTCATAAGACATGCCCTCTAGTCCAGACAGCACCCTGGTAAATCTCCTATGCACCCTCTCTAAAGCTTCCACATCTTTCCTGTAATGAGGCAACCAAAACTGAACATCTCCAGGGTAATTCTTGTAAGACTCCTCCAAATCCAGTCCAACATCAGCGCATCCTTCCTTGGATACAGGGCCCAAATTTGCTCATAATATTTCAAATGCAGCCTGACCAGAGCCTGATACAGCCTCAACAGTACTTCTCTTACATTCTATCTATTGTCTTCCTAACTGTCAACTGAACCTGCATGTTAACCTTATGAGAATCCTGAACTAGGATTCCCAAGTGCTTCAGACTTCAGAAGTTGTTCTCATTTAGAAAATATGTTATGCCTCTATTCTTTCTAGCAAAGATGTGGAGGTGCTGGTTTTGGACTGGGATGGACAAAGTTAAAAATCACAGAACACCAGGTTTTGTTCCAACAGCTTCATTGGGAAGCACTAGTTTTCAGAGTGCTGCTCCTTCATCAGGTGGTTGTGGAGCAGTGCTCTGAAAGCTAGTGCTTCCAAACAAACCTGTTGGATCTGTTCGCCGCGCTGGGAATTTGTGTTGCAAGCGTTTCGTCCCCTGTCTAGGTGACATCCTCAGTGCTTGAGAGCCTCCTGTGAAGCGCTTCTGTGATGTTTCCTCCGGCATTTATAGTGGCTTGTCTCTGCCGCTTCCGGTCGTCAGTTCCAGCTGTCCGCTGCAGTGGCCGGTATACTGGGTCCAGGTCGATGTGTTTGTTGATAGAATCTGTGGATGAGTGCCATGCGTCTAGGAATTCCCTAGCTGTTCTGTGTTTGGCTTGCCCTATAATAGTAATGTTGTCCCAGTCAAATTCATGTTGCTTGTCATCTGCGTGTGTGGCTACTAAGGATAGCTGGTCGTGTTGTTTTGTGGCTAGTTGGTGTTAATGGATGCGGACCGTTAGCTGTCTTCCTGTTTGTCCTATGTAGTGTTTTGTGCAGTCCTTGCATGGGATTTTGTACACTACATTGAACATAGAACATAGAACATAGAACAATACAGCACAGAACAGGCCCTTCGGCCCACGATGTTGTGCCGAACATCTATCCTGGATTAAGCACCCATCCATGTACCTATCCAATTGCCGCTTAAAGGTCGCCAATGATTCTGACTCTACCACTCCCACGGGCAGTGCATTCCATGCCCCCACCACTCTCTGGGTAAAGAACCCACCCCTGACATCTCCCCTATACCTTCCACCCTTCACCTTAAATTTATGTCCCCTTGTAACACTCTGTTGTACCCGGGGAAAAAGTTTCTGACTGTCTACCCCATCTATTCCTCTGATCATCTTATAAATCTCTATTATACACCCCTCATCCTTCGCCGTTCCAACGAGAAAAGGCCGAGAACTCTCAACCTATCCTCGTACGACCTATTCTCCATTCCAGGCAACATCCTGGTAAATCTTCTCTGCACCCTCTCCAAAGCTTCCACATCTTTCCTAAAGTGAGGCGACCAGAACTGCACACAGTACTCCAAATGTGGCCTAACCAAAGTCCTGTACAGCTGCAACATCACTTCATGACTCTTGAATTCAATCCCTCTGCTAATGAACGCTCATACACCATAGGCCTTCTTACAAGCTCTATCCACCTGAGTGGCAACTTTCAAAGATCTATGTACATAGACCCCAAGATCCCTCTGTTCCTCCACCTGACTAAGAACCCTACCGTTAACCCTGTATTCCGCATTCTTATTTGTTCTTCCAAAATGGACAACCTCACACTTGGCAGGGTTGAACTCCATGGTTTTGCTCATGCTGGGTATCGGGTCCTTCGTTCTGGTGAGTTGTTGTCTGACAGTGGCTGTTGGTTTGTGTGCTGTTATGAGTCCTAGTGGTCGCAGTAGTCTGGCTGTCAGTTCGGAAATGCTCCTGATATATGGTAGTGTGGCTAGTCCTTTGGGTTGCAGCATGTCCTCGTTCGGTTGTCTTTCCCTTAGGCATCTGTTGATGAAATTGTGCGGGTATCCGTTTTTGGCGAATACATTGTATAGGTGTTCTTCTTCCTTTTTTTGCAGTTCTGGTGTGCTGCAGTGTGTTGTGGCCCTTTTGAATAGTGTCTTGATGCAACTTCTTTTGTGTGTGTTGGGGTGGTTGCTTTCATAGTTCAGGACTTGGTCTGTGTGTGTGCTTCCCTGTATACCTTTGTGCTGAATTCTCCATTTGGTGTTCTCTGTACCATCACGTCTAGGAATGGGAGTTGGTTGTCCTTTTTTTCCTCTCTCGTGAATCGGATTCCTGTGAGTGTGGCGTTGATGATCCGGTGTGTATTCTCTATTTCTGTGATTTTAATGATTACAAAGGTGTCATCCACATATCTGACTCAGAGTTTGGGTTGAATTTGCAGTAAGACTGTTTGTTCTAATCTTTGCATTATTGCTTCTGCTATGAGTCCAGAGATGGGTGAACCCATAGGTGTTCCGTTGATTTGTTCGTATATCTGGTTGTTGAATGTGAAGTGTGTTATGAGGCACAGGTCCAATAGTTTAAGTATGCCGTCTTTGTTGATAGATTCAACATCCTGTTGTCTGTTCTGTATGTCCAGCAGGTTGGCTATTGTTTCTCTGGCTCGGGTTTTGTCGATAGAGGTGAACAGTGCCATTACATCGAAGGAGACCATGGTTTCTTCCTTGTCTATGTGTGTATTTCTGATGATGTCCAAGAATTCCTGTGTTGACCTGTTGAACAGAGGCACTGCTCACCTCTATTGCAGCTAACACCATGGGTGGGCTTGTCTTATTTCACAGCCTCCTATGCAGCACCTTATCAAAGGTCATCTGGAAATCCAAATTGATCACATCCACTGGCTCTCCTTTGTCTAGTTTTATCATTACCTCCGCAAAGACTTCTAACAGGTTTGTCAGGCATAACCTCCCTTTGAAATATTTTGCCATAAATAACGAAGGAAAAGTGGTCAAACTTGACCAAATGCTGAATACCAACAAAATATTTGCTCAATATCATTTTAGTTTTCTGTGCTTTACAGCTATTTTTCTGCCTTGTCCATACAACCACAAGCCAATTGTATTCTACTGCAAAGTTACTAAGTGATTGCAACCTCTCCTGTGGTCTGTGTCATTGTCTTTCATCCTTTGGCATCGGATTCAATTTAAGCACAAAACACTCAACATCCGATTTCCCTTTTCCCATGATGCAATTACTTTGATGTATCTGAACTGCTGGCCCACTTTGATTTATGAAGAAATACACCCAAACAGATGTATGAATTTAAGTGGCCTGCTGCCCTGAAAGCACAAACTTGTAACATGTACAAAGAGTGTCAAATGCCCAGATGTGTGAGCAATAAAGTGTCACTTTTGTTATGTTTTTAATGTGTTTATCTGTGAAAAACCACATTGTGTCCTAATCATTCAGAGGGCATTTTCCAAAATTCATTCAATGATTTCTGAACCTAGAGGTCTGTTGGTCTCCAAAGTAAGTTGTTGCTTATGATCAGACAATGGACAGAAGCTTCCCATGTACGGTATCGTGTGGACATTGGCAAGAAATTAAGGAAAATAGCGTGAGATCAACAGTGAGAAGCTGCTTTATGTCAAGAGCCAGAAGTCCCATTTTTCAACCACGTGTTAACAGTGAGTGGACTGAGAGGGCTATTTGCATGTATTAACATTTCACGACCCAAGCGACAACTTCAAACTAGGCTGGCAGCAGCTGGTGATGTAATTTCCTCTGCCAATTCTGCTAAAGGGAGCAGCTCCCTCTGCAGAATACAGTCTACCAGGACATCCACATTCCTATCAGCAAAGCAGGATGCTGTCTTAAACATCAGGTGCATATGATAGGGATCACGTCGGACAACTCCTGACTGACAATGCTTAGGTATCCCAGGACACCCTGGCAGTGGCAAGTCATTCTGCTGACAGCAATGGGAGAATACAAAGAGCAGGGCACAATTGTGGCACGGTACATAGGTAAAGAGATAGCTTTGGGAAGATAGGACACAAAACCTTACCAGTCTTCATAGAGAGAAACTCTCACCAAAATCAGCACTTACCCATTTTCTGGTCAAATCCAGCTCAATGACGCAGCTGCTTTTCTGTATGAACAATGTTGATATAAACGCTCTGAATCAAATCCAGGAAGTTTGTCTATATTGGCCAAATTAAACAAAGGGGAGCTTTGAATTTAAGAGGCTCATTTCATGTTCCTTTCAACAAATTAAGATTCTTTTCTCCTTTAGTTGCTCATGAAAATGTGAGGACTTTTCAAAGATTCTCCTTCTCAACCTTTCCATACACCAGAGACATGTTGATCATCAGGTTAAATCACCACTAGTTGTCTCTTTCCAATGAAAGAGCAGTCCAAGAGTCTGGTAAGATTATGGCAACTTTACCTTTGCTAATGTTGTAATACAACATGGACAATAATTTGTCCCAAAGCAAAACTAACATTTGGGAAATTGTTGAAGTTTATCCATGTGTAACATTGAAACTCGGAGCTGGGGAGACCATTCAGGCCTTTGAGCATACTCCACCATTCAATACAATCATGGCTGACCATCCAACTCAGTACTCTGTTCCTGCTTTCCATACTCTTAGATCTCTTTAGCCTTAAGAACCATAACTAACTCCTTCACGAAAATGTTCAATGCTTGGCCTCAACCACTTCCTTCACAAAAATTTCCATAGCCTTACTATTCTCCGGGTGAAGAAATTTCTCCTTATCTCAATCCTACATGACCTATCACATATCCTTAAATTGTGATTCCCTGGCCCTGAATATCCTAGTCTTCTGGAACTTCCTTCCTTTATTTTCTTGTTCGAATTCTATAAGTTTCTATGAGATCCCTTTCTCATTCTTCTAAACTCCAGTGAATATAATCGTAACCAAACTAGTGATCTCTTTGTACATCAGTGTTGCCATTCCAGGAATCAGTCTCGTAAATATCCATTGCACTCCATCCATTGCCAGAACTCATTCCTCAGATACGATGACCAAAAATACTCCAGGTGTGATCTCTCTAAGACTTTGTACAATTGCAGCAAGATTAGAGTGGTGCTGGAAAAGAACAGCAGGTCAGGCAGCATCCGAGGAGCAGGAAATCTGATTTTTCGGGCAGGAGTCCTTCATCAGGAATTTTACAGGACAAAAAATAACAAAGGAAGAAAGTTCCAGCTGACTAGGGTGTTCAGGGCCAGGGAATCACAATTTAAGGATAAGCAATAGGTCATTTAGGATTGAAATGAGAAGAGAATGGTGAGGCTCTGGAAATTTCCGTGAAGGAAGTGGTTGAGGCCAAACATTGAACATTTTCAAAAAGGAGTTAGTTATAGTTCTTAAGGCTAAAGGGTTCTAAGAGTATGGAAAGCAGGAATGGAGTACTGAGTTGGATGGTCAGAGATGATTTTATTGAATGGTGGAGTATGCTCAAAGGCCTGAATGGTCTCCTCAGTTCCTAGTTTCAATGTTACACATGGATAAACTTCAACAATTTCCCAAATGTTAGTTTTGCTTTGGGACAAATTAGTAAGCTATGTTGTATTACAACATTAGCAAATGTAAAGTCACCATAATCTTACCAGACCCTTGGGCTGCTCTTTCATTGGAAAGAGACATTCCTGATGAAGGGTTCCTGCCCAAAATGTTGATTTTCCTGCTCCTTGGATGCTGCTTAACCTGCTGTGCTTTTCTAGCAGCACTCTAATCTTGACTCTAATCTCCAACATCTGCAGTCCTCACTTTTGCCCAATTGCAGCAAGGCATTCCTGCTCCTGTACTTTAACCCTCTCGCAATGAAGGCCAACATATCACTTGCCTTCTTAAATATTTAAAAATCACTGACTCTTGCCACCCAGTAAGCATAAAAATGTCTGGGATAAATAACGTGCATCCTGTTAGCTGCAGAGTGGACCATATTTACTGGTGTAACTGTTTCTGATGCCTTTCCGAAGAGCAGCAGGAGTCACAGTGAGAGATTTAAAGATTTTAAACTTGCACTGAGTCATCAAGCTTCCCATGTAAGAATGTCAATGGCTCTTCAGGTAAAGTTACTCCTTCTAAAGTTAACTGTCACAGGACTCAAATAGCCCTGCACAAGCTCAGATATTCCAACTTCAGTGGGACCGGTAAGGCAAATAGTTGGGTTTTCAACTGGTGACTCAAACACTGCAAGTGATCAAGATCAAATAATGGGGACAGGAGCTACAATGAAGAATCTATGATGAAGAGTATACTCCACTACACTCTGCTTAACTGGATGAAGATGCTAAACGCTAGGATGGCAGAGTGAGGTTTGATGAAGCAGCAACGAAGAATTTGCAAGCATTAGCTGATTTTCTAGTCACACTGTGTACATTTGAAGTTTGGTGAAATCTTTCCATTAGGCCTTTGCAATCTTGTCTTTTTTTCAGAAAAGGATGTTTGATGCACAGAGCATCAAACACAATAATTAAGAGTTCATACTAGCCTCCACCAATGGTTTACATTAGACAAAAGCCAGCTTAAATAGGATTGATGAAAACCCAGCCTTAACCTGATTTAGCTGGTTGGAAATCAGGCTTTGTCATGGGAAAGAAGTGATGAAGAAGGCATTTGGTTCACTTGCCATTATTGGTTAGTGCATTGAGTGTAGGAGTTAGGATATCATGTTGTGGCTGTACAGGACCATTAGTTAGGCCACATTTGGAATACTGCATTCAATGCTGGTCTCCCTGCTATGGGAAAGACGTTGTGAAACTTGAAAGGGTTCAGAAAAGATTTACAAGAATGTTGCGAGGGTTGGAGGGTTTGAGCTATAGGGAGAGGTTGGATAGGCTGGAGCGTCAGAGGCTGAGCGGTGACCTTACAGAAGTTTATAAAATCATGAAGGACATGGATAGAGTGAATAGTCAAGATCTTTTCCCAGGATAGGGAATTCCAACACTAGGGACATTGGTTGAAGGTGAGAGGGGAATGATGTGAAAGGATCTAAGGGGTAACTTTTTCACACAGACAGTGGTGCATGAATGGAAAGAGCAGCCAGAGGAGGCAGTGGAGGCTAATACAATTGCAACATTTAAAAGGCATGTGGATGGGTATATGAATAAGAAGGGTTTGGAGGGATATGGGATTTGAAAGCCCTCATAGATAAATAACAAAGATGGCATATATATTCAATGTATGATAGGGAAAACAATTTCAAAGGGAATGGAGTATAACAACAGGGTGGCCTTGCTAAAATCATGCAAGGCAGGAAAGTGGAGTTGAGGATTTAATTGAAACCAATGGCCTCCTTCTGTTGCTATGTCCTTTGCTCTGATCGTATCCCACAATGCTGCTTCATGTCCTTGAGGTACAGGTGCAGGTGAGGCAGGCTTTTGCTGAACTCTCATAGCCTTCAATACTCAGATGGATTTGGCAAAGATTAAGAGTCAGAGTAAAGATCTGCTCACCTTTTACCTTTCACTGCTGAAGCCACAGAACCTACACTCCATAAATGTGCTAAGAATAGAAAGAGTAATGATTTATAGTTGCACAAATGTGTACATATAGTTGTGTTATGCAATGTTTGATGGTCAAATTTTCATTTCATTTTTGAACTACATAAATATCATTAGTTTACAACACTTTCCATCCTGTCCTTTTGTTTTGGTTCCTGTCTCTTCAACGGACTTGGATGAATCAATGGGCAGCTATAAAAGGGAGTAAGAAGTGAAATCTGCAGATGCTGGAGATCAGAGCTGAAAATGTGTTGGTGGTTAAAGCACAGCAGGTCAGGCAGCATCCAAGGAACAGGAAATTCGACGTTTCGGGCCAGAGCCTTTCCTGACGAAGGGCTCTGGCCCAAAACGTCGAATTTCCTGTTCCTTGGATGCTGCCTGACCTGCTGTGCTTTAACCAGCAACACATTTTCAGCTATAAAAGGGATGCTTGGTTGATTGTAGAACTACGTTGTGTTAATGGATGGAAGGGTAAGAGGAGGGATATGGGTTTCCTCTGAGGCTGCCAGGTGCATGCGCAGGTGGAATCTAACTGAATGGCATTATTAAGAGGCTATCCATAGCAGTAATTTGTGGTGCTGCTCATACATTTACCATGTCCTTCAACACCTTGCTCCGCCTATAGATCTAACCTCACGATTGCACAATGCTCTGCAGAGTGCAATAAGCCAAAACAATTCTGTGGAGACTGGCTGATGCATTTTAAAGGGCACTCCATCTCTGTCAAGTCACTAGAAAAGTGCTCTTTAGCATGCTCAGCTCTTGCTCAGTGACAGATTTGGTTGCCATTTAGCTTTTATCATGGTTCTTCTGGACTCAGCACTTGGATTCCTCATTCGCATCATTAGAGTGGGTCATCATGAGTGATTATCTATTGCCTCTGAGAATCCAACTGCTACTTTGAGTGTGAAGAGACCTAAGTATGATCTAATTTTGGACAGAAGCATTATGGTAGCTGTCTGGAACCTTGTGCACATCTGTACACTCATATTGTTGGTATTGCACACAGGTTCAGATCAATGAATTACAGTTGATGAACTATCCTGAGTGATCAGAAGTCACTGTGATTGCCACATTGTTATATTTGTATTTAAAGCACTGCATTTATTGAAAGCTACCACGCAGGGCCGTTGGAAGTCACCTTGTCACTGGTCGAGGAGAAGCCTCCTATTCTCCATCTGATGTTTCTCCAGACTCTGCCACTGATCCGCCATCCATCACTTTCGCCGATGCTTCTGCTCCTTCAGACGCCTGGGCCTAGCTGCGATCCTGGAGCCTTGGCCCAGCCTGTGAGTCAGCCCAGGACCTGTTCCTCACTCAATGGGTGACCCCGGACTGGGGTGGAGCCGTGTCCAGCTAGTTCTGGCTTTGCTGCCACTAGCAGTCTCCTCCTTCACCCACCACCCTCCAAGCTTCAAACAAAAGCAAATGAAGAAAAATGAACAGAAAAGAAAATGAGCAAAAGTAAAAAGATTAAACTGGAAAGGGTTCAGAAAATATTTACCAGGATGTTGCCAGGATTGGAGGGTTTGAGTTATAACAATAGGCTGTAATAGGCTGGATTGTTGATGGGTGACCTTATAGAAATTTATAAAATCATGTGGAGCATAGATAAGCTAAATAGGAAAGGTCTTTTCCCTAAGGTGGGAGAGCTCAAAACTGGGGAAGCGTATTTTTAGGTGAGAGGAGAAAGATTTAAAAAGGCATGAGAGGCATTTTTTTTTATACAGAGAGTGGTTCATGTGTGGAATGAACTGTCAGAGGAAATGGTGGATGCAGTTATAGGTAATGGTTGAAACACATTTCGATAAGTACGTAAAAAAGATAGGATTGAAGGGATATGGACCAAATGCAGGCAGTTGGGACTAATTTGGTCTGGGAACATGGTTGGTGTGGACTAGTTGGACGAAGGATCAGTTTCCAGGCTGTATAACTCCATGACTCGAAGAAAGAAAAGAGTTTTAACTCTGATATCTCATTCCTCTAGTCACTCTGAAATTCAGCATTCACTAGAAAGAAATAAGGTTATGAAGCAGGATTCAAGCTGTTTATTAGCTGTATTTTTATTCATAGTTCCCTCTGAAAAATATTTGACAAATTCACATGCCCATACTTTCTGAAATAGTAGTCAATCAAAATATCTTTAATTTCAGTGCTTTTTACAAACTGATTATTAAAATGTGATTCCTTTTAAATATATTTACAATTTGCATTACAGCAGCATGATTCTGCATAATAATATTACTTGTACTTTCTAAAATCAACAGTGGTGCTATAAGTAATGGGATTTAAATGCAATAAACTGGATTTCTTTTGTATCTTTAGTTTGATCTTCAAATCTTCAATTTCTGTTATCTGTGTTCTCCAGCAGTTTTCTTATCCCCAAAACAAGTTTAAACTTGAATTGATGTATGTAAATTAGCTAACACTCAAGATGAAGCTGACTTGAATATATTCAAATAAATAATTCAAAATTAAAGAGAAATTACGGTTAACCCTTCTATTCCTAGTGGTTTCAGAAATTTTCATTTATTATCTTCCCACCCTTGTGTGTATACATTCTGCATGTGCAGCAAGGAAGATTAGAGTTGACAATAAGGGGACCTTAAGTGTCTGTGACAAAGATTTTATACTAAATGATTGACTGTCATGTATAAGAATGTTACATAGCTTCACAACCACATTAGCATACATTTGGTGCGTATGATATTGGTCAGGGGTTTTACATGGTGTTTGCATAGTTTGCAGTTTTGAGTATGGATAAAATAGAGACAGGATGAAAGGCAACATAGTGTAATATAACATTCCAGCAATCAGTTAGGGTTTGTATAATGTGTGTACCAGGAGGTTTAATTGCACAAGGGGTTTTGATAGAAAGTACCACAATTTGTGGGGGTGGGTAGGTCTTGGCCATGGTTTGTTAGACTTTTAAGAGTGAGAAGTGCTTGGTTAGTTTTGGTACAATGCAGACATTACATGATTGCAAGTTGCACATCATTGTTCACATTCTCAATGAGAATTTTCAGCATTATTTTCCTGTTTATTCATTGTTCTTGAAAATTATAAGTTTTTCACTTTCTGGCTGACTTCCAGCATCAACATATTTAGGAACAGCAACACACACTTAGCTATAAAGGTGTACTTAAAGGAATGTCCACATGAATAATATAAATCCACTTGAACCTTGTGTTCTTAATATTGAAAGAAAGTCTCCATGTTTTATACATCCTTTGAAACTGTGCATCTAAAACTGAGATGTAATACTCCCTGTGTGACCATTGTTAATCACTGCTACCAAGTTATATGGCGCCTTTAATGAAAAGACTGACAGATGAAAAAAATAGGGAAATACACAATTTGGATAAACAACATAAATAAATTGCTGGTTGCTGGGTGAAATTATCCGACATATGATCCAATTCAGAGTTTGCACCAAAATTAATAACGTGCAGCAAATATTTTATCTATGACTTGCAAAATTGTGAAAACATTTTTATAAAGAATATGGTTGTAATTTATATATGCACACAGATAGAATGAAGATTTGGCTAAGTTAGAGAAACACTAACACTGTTGTTGTAAATCCTCTTGTTCTGAAGAGATTTCCTTCACATACCTGTGCTTTATAATTGGTGGATAGGCTTTGAGGTTATAGGAGGTGAATTGCTTAATGCAAACCTCCTAGCCTCCCACCTACTCCTACTGCCATAGCATTTTATATGGCTAGTCAGTTTATTCTTATTTGAATGTTATCCTCCAAAATGTTGATAATTAGGGATCAGCAGTATTAAAGCCATTGAATGTCAAAGGGTGATGATTAGATATTCTCTTGTTGGAGATGGTGATTATCTGGCACTTCCGTGGTGTAAATGCTACTTGCCACTTGGATGTTTTCTAGGTCTTTTTTTAGATTAGATTAGATTAGATTACTTACAGTGTGGAAACAGGCCCTTCGGCCCAACAAGTCCACACCGACCCGCCGAAGCGCAACCCACCCATACCCCTACATTTACCCCTTACCTAACACTACGGTCAATTTAGCATGGTCAATTCACCTGACCCGCACATCTTTGAACTGTGGGAGGAAACCCATGCAGACACGAGGAGAACGTGCAAACTCCACACAGTCTGTCGCCTGAGTCGGGAATTGAACCCGGGTCTCAGGCGCTGTGAGGCAGCAGTGCTAACCACTGTGCCACCGTGCTGCCCACTGCCACCGTGCCGCTCATGTCTTGTTGCACATAGACATGGACTGCTTTAGTAATTGAATAAGGTTCAGCAACATTTGCAATTTCTCAATCATCAGCAAACATCCCAAAGTTTGGTCTTATGATGACAGACAGCTCATTGATGAAGAAGCTGAAATGACTGCACCTAGAACACTACCCTCAGGAAGTCCTGCAATGATGGCCTGGGACTGAGATGATTGACCTCCAGTAACTACTGCCATTTTCCTTTAAACTAGGTATGACTCCAAGAGAAAGTTTTCCTTCAAATTTCCATGGACTCCAGTTTTGCTCAGGCTCCTCGATGCCACATTCAGTCAAGTGTCGGTATATTGTGTAAGATCAAATGTAGTCATATCAATAGAAAATTATTTGAAGGACTGAAATCAAAGTGGTTAGGGTAAATAGTTATTCCTGGGGTTGGCAGAAGGCAGCTGCAATGAAATTGGGTCTGTTTTTGTTCTGTACATAGAGAGTATTTGGACTTGATATGTAAAAGCAAAATTTGAAAATATTTCTGATGACAGACACGTAAGGAGCTAGATAAGTGACAAGGAATATTATTCAAAATAAATTCAGCAGGCCTGGACAAGTTACTGGATACATTTCATGAGTTTGATGTAGAGATGTGTGAAATCATGCATTTTGGAGGTCAGAACAAAGAATAGAGGAAAACGACCAATGAAAAAACCCTGCGAGTTATTTTACCTGTCTGCATTAATGTTAAAGGTTTGGCAAATGTGGCAGTTGATTTTACATAGTTACCAATTTTTTTCTTTAATTTTTCCTCCATATCCATCTCTGCTGCTTGTACTCTCATACAAATGAATCACCGCATAATTCTCTTCTAAACTTTTACAGATCTATTGGAGTGTCTGCCTCTGTGCAGTTTCTTGTTTCCCGTGATAATGATGTTGAATGCTGTTGTGAGTCTTGGTGAGCATCTTGCTCCATTCTGAATAACAGTCTGGCTGTAACAAAATAAAAGGCCACATGATAAGTCAGTACTTATAATTAGGCATGTTGCTGCAGTCCAGTCAGTCAGTATATGACATATTTACTGTGCAGCATGCTTTACACTTGCTAAAACATAGGTTAAAATTGCCCCATTATAATCAAACTCAACACGTGGGAAATTGACTGGATTGGATGCATAGGAGAAAATGAGGACTGCAGATGCTGGAGATCAGAGCTGAAAAATGTGTTGCTGGAAAAGCACAGCAGGTCAGGCAGCATCCAAGGAGCAGGAGAATCGACGTTTCGGGCATAAGCCCTTCTTCAGGAATGAGGAGGGTGTGCCAAGCAGGCTAAGATAAAAGGTAGGGAGGAGGGACTTGGGGGACAGGCGTTGAGAATGCGATAGGTGGAAGGAGGTTAAGGTGAGGGTGATAGGCCGGAGAGGGGGTGGGACGGAGAGGTCAGGAAGAAGATTGCAGGTCAAGAAGGTGGTACTAAGTCCGAAGGTTGGGACTGAGATAAGGTGGGGGGAGGGGAAATTAGGAAGCTGGAGAAATCTGCATTCATTCCTTGTGGTTGGAGGGTTCCTAGGCAGAAGATGAGGCACTCTTCCTCCAGGCATCGTGTTGCCATGGTCTGGTGATGGAGGAGGCCAAGGACCTGCATGTCCTTGACCAAGTGGGAGGGAGAGTTAAAGTGTTCCGCCACGGGGCAGTTGGGTTGGTAGGTGCGGGTATCCCAGAGGCGTTCTCTGAAATATCCCGCAAGTAGGCAGCCTGTCTCCCCTATGTAGAGGAGGCCACATCGGGTGCAGCAGATGCAGTAAATGATGTGTGTGGAGGTGCAAGTGAATTTGTGATGGATATGGAAGGATCCCTTAGGGCCTTGGAGGGAAGTGAGGGGCGAGGTGTGAATGCAAGTTTTGCATTTCTTGAGGTTGCAGGGGAAGGTCCTGGGAGTGGAGGTTGGGTTGGTGGGGTTGTGGACCTGACAAGGGAGTCATGGAGGGAGTGGTCTTTCCAGATCGCTGATAGGGGAGGAGAGGGAAATATATCCTTGGTGGTGGGGTCTGTTTGGAGGTGGTGGAAATGACGAAGGATGATACGATGTATCTGGAGGTTGGTGGGGTAGTAGGTGAGGACCAGTGGAGTTCTGTCCTGGTGGTGATTGGAGGAGCGGGGTTCAAGGGCGGAGGAGCTGGAAGTGGAGGAGATGCGATGGAGAGCATCATCAACCATGTCTGAGGGAAAATTGTGGTCTTTGAAGAAGGAGGCCATCTGGGTTGTTTGGTATTGGAATTGGTCCTCCTGGGAGCAGATGCGGTGGAGGCGAAGGAATTGGGAATATGGGATGGTGTTTTTACAGAGGGCAGGGTGGGAGGAGGTGTAACACAGGTCCCACCCTGCCTCCTGTAAAAACGCCATCCCATATTTCCAATTCCTTCGCCTCTGCCGCATCTGCTCCCAGGAGGACCAATTCCAATACCGAACAACTCAGATGACCTCCTTTTTCACAGACCGCAAATTCCCCTCAGATGTGGTTGACGATGCCCTCCACCGCATCTTCTCCACTTCTCGCTCCTCCGCCCTTGATCCCCACCCCTCCAATCGCCACCAGGACAGAACCCTACTGGTCCTCACCTACCACCCCACCAACCTCCAGATACATCGTATCATCCTTTGTCATTTCCGCCACCTCCAAACAGACCCCACCACCAAGGATATATTTCCCTTCCCTCCCCTATCAGCATTCCGGAAAGACCAATCCCTCCGTGACTCCCTCGTCAGGTCCACACCCCCCACCAACCCACCTTCCCCTCCCGGCACCTTCTCCTGCAACCGCAAGAAATGCAAAACTTGCGCCCACACCTCCCCCCTCACTTCTCTCCAAAGCCCCAAGGGATCCTTCCATATCCGTCACAAACTCACCTGCACATCCAACACATCATTTACTGCATCCGTTGCACCTGATGTGGCCTCCTACATAGGGGAGACAGGCCGCCTACTTGCGGAACGTTTCAGAGAACACCTCTGAGACACCCGCACCAACCAACCCAGCCAAGCAGTGGCAGAACACTTTAACTCTCCCTCCCACTCTGCCAAGAACATGCAGGTCCTTGGCCTCCTCCATTGCCAGACCATGGCAACATGATGCCTGGAGAAAGAGCGCATCATCTTCCACCTAGGAACCCTCCAACCACAAGGAATGAATGCAGGTTTCTCCAGCTTTCTCATTTCCCCTCTCCCCACCTTATCTCAGTCCCAACCCTCGGACTCAGCACCGCCTTCTTGACCAGTAATCTTCTTCCCGACCTCTCCACCTCTCCTATCTATCACCCTCACCTTAACCTCCTTCCACCTATCGCATTCCCAACGCCCCTCCCCCAAGTCCCTCCTCCCTACCTTTTATCTTAGCCTGCTTGGCACACCCTCCTCATTCCTGAAGAAGGGCTTATGCCTGAAACATCGATTCTCAAGCTCCTTGGATGCTGCCTGACCTGCTGCGCTTTTCCAGCAACACATTTTTCATTCTGGATTGGTTGCAATGCTAATTTTATACTTCTGTGTGATTTGACTCTCCATTGTGTATTTTAGGCAATAAAGCAGTTTAACATTCAGAATCACTGACACAAATATGAAGGGCCTTGCCCATTGAGATTTCAAAGTGTTTGAAAACTGATGAGTGCCCACCAATTGAATGAATAATTGTATTTATTCTTCAGCCTTTCTCACCTCCACTGTGGGTTTGAATTTTGCCGTACTAGATTGTGACAATATTCATTACTTTCCTTTTGTGGCACATTTGTAGTCGGTTATTGCACCAATTTGGATTAAGTCTTAAGGTACTCAAGCAAACTTGTCTGACAGCTGTAATTTTGTAATCAGCAGGCGTCTAATTGTGTAACTGCTCACTTGTAGCAAATGACATTTATTGTTACTAATTTTCACTGCTTATTTTAGTACTTTGTCTTCAATTTTTCAGCTCCGATCTCCAGCATTTGCAGTCCTCACTTTCTCCTACTTTGACTTCAAGACTGATATCAGACAAAAACATAGTGAGAAGATATGTAACTCTGTGCAAATTTCCTGTTTGATTGCTACCCAATTCCTAATTCACAGTTTGAGTATTGATGAATTGCTTCTCATTTAACTGAAAGAGCATTGTCTTGCCTTAGTATATCTGCTGTGATCTTACAAGTCTTCGACAAACCTCAGTTGCACCTTTTGTCTGATTCTCAATTTTGCAGAGGTTGAAAGGGTGTATAAAATGGTATTTATAATACTAAACCAGATAGTTAAGTAAATCTAGATTGTTTGTAAGTAGTGTTTTGGCTGCAACTCTTAAAGCTTTTGTGTTTACTTTATAACACAAAATAAAGTTCCACATACGTTTTGGTGCATTAAAAAACAAAATAGCGTGATTGAACACATAGTCTTACTACATGTTTTATATTTTCAATTACTCTGAACTCCAGTTTAATATTTTGTTTTGTGCACTAGGAATTTCAGACCTTGGTAGAGTGGGAGCAAGTTTCATTTTAATATTTTAATCTATTTTAATATCTGTTCAGAACAGCAACTGTAGATGCTTACTCAGGGATATTTACTTTTGAACCATTGAATAATTTCTTGCTCTGCCCCAAGCATTTCTATCTGACACAGCTGTATTTAGATATTTTTTGATTTGTTGTAATTTGCCATTGAGAGTAAATATTGAGTGAAAAGGATTGTGGGCAAAGGCTAATGTATTGGTTGTGCTAAAACATTACCAGATGATAAAAACTATCCTAGGAGATACTTCGTGAAATATTTCTGTACGGCAAAGAACACTGGACACCATTACAATTTATTGCTCATTAATATTGCCACATAACTAGCCAATACACAGATTTACTAAAACCCATTGATGGTCAGATGATTGTTTGTCATGCCTTTTGGTGGCTAGTTGATGCTCATGTATGGTGTTGGCTAGTTTCCTGCCCGTTTGTCCGATGCAATGTTTGTTGCAGTCTTTGCAGGGTATTTTGTGTATGACGTTCATTCTGCTGGTTGTTGGTGCAGTCAACTATCACTGATATCCATACATACAAATGAACACCAGTTCAACTGGGACAATACATCCACCATGGGAAAAGCTAAACAAAGACACGCAAGGGAATTTCTTGAGGCCTGGCATTCAAACCGGAACTCTATCAGCAATCACATCGATTTGGACCCCGTTCACCAACATCACAGAAAAAGAACCAGAAGTGATATCACCCACCACAACAGACCAAGACAGATAAATAGCAAGTGAGACTGAACACCAGCGCTTCATTGGAGTCTCACTGATGATGTTACCGAGCATGGTGATGAAACGTCTGAGAACAAATCTACCAGTTCAACTTATAACCTGATCCACAAACTGAGCTATTAATCTTCTCCAAAGTTGTAGGTGGAAATAGTTGAGTTTGGGATTATGGTCAGCATGGACTGTTTGACCATACTTTATAACTGTATGACTCTATAACACACTGTATCGCCTACAATGGCACATGTGGATCTGAATAATGCCAGAAATTGGCTATGTCCTTTTAACAAATTTCGTGGAGGCTTTCACTCTGCAAAAGCTTAGTAAGTTTTTTTGTGCTACCATCCCAAACTCATCTCAATACTATGCACCATGCCCCTAGATGCCCCCCACACTCTATTCTTCCACTCTCCATGGGCAGATATACTCATTATTGCTGGAATATCCCATGCTTCTTGGCTCCTGTACCATCTTTGAAGCTCAATCATGCACCCAGTCACACATTGGCAGACCAGAGTTACATTCACTGTTCACTCTGTGGGAGAGCAACTACAAACCAATGCTTCTCAGGACACATAGAGGCACAGCTGATATCAGAGCTGGTTTACATACTTCATACCTTAGTTTCACTCGAGAAAAGGAGGATGTTGGTACAGAATTCTGTAAGAGGGATTATGATGTTCTTGAACAGTTTGCTGCAGGGTATGAGAAAATACTGGAAGTTTTGGCACGTTTAAAAATGGACATATCCCCAGGTCCTTATGAGTTGTATCCCAGACTACTGTGGGAGATGAGAAAGGAAATTTCAGGGACTCTGACCCAAATTTTCAATTCCTTTCTGGCCATAACGAAAGTGAAAAAGAACTCGAGGATAGCTAACGTGGTCCCACTTTTCAAGAAAGGTAGCAGAGACAAGCCAATAAGTGTCGCAGAAAATTCTATTGGAGAAAATTCTGAAAGAGTAAATTAATCTCAACTTGGAGAGCTAAGGTTTGATCAAAGATAGTCAGAGATAGTCTGGCTTTGTCAGAGGGTGGTTATGCCTAAAAATTTGATTTAACTTGTCAAGGAGGTGACCATACATGTAGATGAGGGTAGTGCAATTGATGTAGCTTATGAGGATTTCAGCAAAGCCTTGAACATTGTCCCACATGGGAGATTGATAAAAAGGTATAAACGCATAATTTCCAGCATAACTTGGCAAGGTGGATCCCAAATTGGCTTAATGGTAGGAGGCAGAGGGTGGTGGGAATAGCTATTTATGTGACTAGAAGCAGGTTTGTAATATTATACCATAAAAATCAATGCTGAGTTGCTTATTATTTATGATATATATATAAAACCACATAACACAGAATATAGCCTCACCACTCAGCTGTTCTCAGGCTCAGCCTATATTGTATTCCTTCTCTGTGGCATTTTCCTTGCAACCTGGACAGTGTTCTCTACTTGGGAGAAGGGGCTTCCATCATTGAAGCTCATGGTTTCCAGGATCTCTTCCTGAATGGCGGTGAATGTACTCCGCCCCTTCTTGTTGTAGGCCAAGAGGGACTTGTACAGTCTGCTGCCCAAGGAGAACAGCAGCAACGTGGCTATCTCGTCATCATTGCAGCCATTTATCTCTCCAGCCTGATCCACTTCCATGAAGTACACAGACGGGTCCCCTCTATAAGGGAGCTAAGCGAAAGTGAGGACTGCAGATACTGGAGATTAGAGTCAAGAGTGTGGTGCTTGAAAAGCACAGCAGGACAGGCAGCGTCCGAGGAGCATGAAAAGTGAGCCTCTCCAGGTGGGCCGTCATTGATCTGAGCTGCTGGGTTCCATGCGGGGACACAAAGCGACTCTCTAGATCTCCTTGCTTCTGATCATTCTGGGGCATGCCATACATTTACTGCTGTACCGGGCACATGGGTACTGGTCGCAACCCTTCCCAATGGGGCCCTGTGCCCCCATCTACCTTGCTGCCGGACCGCGTCGGCTCCTGATGCCACAGGTGGTGATCCAGAGTTCCCCCTGCCATGCAGTCTGCCCCTCACCCTGCAGTCACACTGGCACCACAGTTGACCTAACATCCCCGATTACCCTATAGTCCATTCCCACCACACACCCTCACTCTTCTCTGCCTACCTGGGCCACACCCAGGCTGATCAAACAACACAAGCCTTTGGCATGGACAAAAGTAGACTCAGCTTTGGGGTCTGCTCTTGGCAGGGACCGTGCTCTCCCCTCATATACCCTGATCGACTACCTGGATGTCTCGTAGCTTCTCGTCCTGCACTTTTACTTGCTTCCCCTGATAGCTACTTTCCTTTTTCAGTAATTGTTCACTTCCTTTGGCTGCTGTGGCCTGGCACTGCAGGTAATCTAACTGGTTCCTATATCTGTCCTTTGCTTGCCACCGCTCTTGCCTCTCTCACTGCAGTTCTGTGAGCAGCATTTCTCCCACTCTGGCCCTCATTCTAGACCCTTCCTCTGACTTTGGTAATTCTGCCTGCCTCCAGTACCTGGATTTGATGCTAAAGCAGAGAGCGAGATTGCCTTCTGTCTGGAGTGTTCATGCTCCTTGCTGTCAGTCCCCTGGGTTGCTGCCTCCCCTGGATGCTCAGTGGGACAAAAACAGCAAAGACCCATTTCTTGGATATGTTTACCTTTTAAACATGTAGGAGGAGGTCGTCTCCTCCATCAGAGATATTGCCTACAAAACAGCCT
This sequence comes from Hemiscyllium ocellatum, assembly GCF_020745735.1. Lineage (NCBI taxonomy): Eukaryota > Metazoa > Chordata > Chondrichthyes > Orectolobiformes > Hemiscylliidae > Hemiscyllium > Hemiscyllium ocellatum. Next base: position 53,622,172 of record NC_083402.1, read on the forward strand.
CTACCACATCATATTCCTTCTCCCAACGGCCTGCTGCTGTGCCACCTGTAGAGTTCTGCTTTGCAATCAATTGTTTTCTGATCTTTAAGTGGTTCGAATTGCACCCAGACCTCTGGTTCTGGACACTGGTCTTATACAGAGGGGATGAAATGAGGAGGCAGTAGACACATGTTTCAGGGCAAAAGAAGTTTTGAGTTTGTTTCCTTGTTAGTCCCACTTGTAATGATCCAGTGTAGAGAACATAAGATGTAGAAAAGATCCCTTAATCATGTGAGCCATCAGTATTTGGATCTCTCTCAAACGATGGTTTAGCACTGCTTGCCATAGAACTCCATGCTAAATCTTACCTTGAGACAGGGAGGGCTCTGAGAAGCAGAGATGTGAAATGCTTTCACATAGAAATCTGACATTGGACCTTCATCTGAGGAACGCGGCAACAGTCGAAGGAACAGAGATGGTAGGAGATAGCAAGGGCTATATGAGTAGAGATACCTTCAGCTCCCAGCCCCACATCACTCGAAAAAGGTATATCTGACCGTGTTGGTGAATGCCTACAGTTCAAAGTGAGGGGAAATCAGTTCCCTGAACAACCTATGAAATCCTGCAGTACCTTTGTGCTTTTGTGGCCTGTAGGTGCCACTTTAAGGCTGCTCGTAATTACTTCTGATTCACAGAGATGACTGTTTTTAGTCGCAAATGACTGATAGTGCAGTCAGGATTACTTGTGACCAGGATTTGGGCCCCAAACTGTTGAACACTGCATGCATTTCACATTCACAATGCTATGATTACAGATGATTTCAAACTGTAGCGTGCGAATGTTTCATTAATGCATGTGCTCCTTGAAGGACAATGCAAGTAGATCTGGGACAGAGGGAAAAAGAAACACCACCCCCAATCTTGATGTAGCAGAAGCCATTTACACTTGCACTGCGAATTTGCAAGTTGCATGGTGATGAAAGGCAATGCAAATTGCATTTGGCACAACGAGTCTCAGGTTCAGCAGGGAATCACAATGCCCTGCTTCCCAAAACACCATCTTATTTTCTCCCTGGCATTCCTAAGCAACCCCACCTGTACTTAAATGCCACATTTCCCTGCATACGACTTGCCATTATATCTCCAGCTCATAAGATTACCGTCTAAGCGCAGGGCCTACAGGTTAGTCATGACCACCATCACGTGTCAAAGACCGTCCACCAACGAAACACCGGTAATGTCTGATTAGATAATCCCCCTTCACAATTCTCATCCCCTCTGCATTCCATTTTGCCTTCAATTCCTTGATTGTAAGTTTTCCAATTTCCCAAACTCAGAAGTATTCCTGAAACACCCATTCACTTTTTGATGAGCTGTTCTGCCAGGTCAGACCATGGTCCATACCCCTGACCAACTTAGGCAGACAGCCCCAACAGAGCAGTGACCAGACCGCTGACTGATCTGTGTGCAAACTCCCAACTGAATTACTTTGACATCCCTGACTGGTTGTTTGTTTGTTTCTTTGCACTGGACCAGCAAGACTGACCATGGTTCACTTCCCAGACTGTGCTCATGCAGGCCCCTTGACCATCATTGCTCCAAATGGTCGAATGACCATGTCCAATGCCCTGAACTGAGATCAGATGATGTCTTTCACTTACCAAACTGGGAGTCCCTGATTGATGGCAGCTCCATTGATTTAACTGAGGATGACTTAGTCTTTGAATGATGGTCATTTGGTTGAATCACATGCAATGTGTTTGCTGCATAGCTACTGCCACATGCTGTAGGTACAAAATTGACAAAGCACAGTGCTGTACAGCAACATGTCCAATCCCTTGATGCTGACAACTATGAAAAGCTCCCTGTTTGCGTCTGTGCTAAGCAGCAAAGGAATGCAGGTGTACAGGGAACCTTCTAGCTCAAGGGGTAAATACAAAGAGGCACTGCTGGGATGATGTGAGCACCAAAGTAGGCATAAACTGACTGGGTGTGTACAGAATCAGAGAGTAGCCTTGACATGCAATCCAAGCCTATTCCTTTGTGCAAAGTGTCGTAGAAGCAGCATTGCAATTATTGATGCACTCCAAAGTGCAGAACTATATTATAAGTGGATCTGAGATGTGTCAGGAGGGCGCAGTGAGGCTGGCACATTTCAAATGCCAAACTCCATAAAGGGGGGGGAGGGCTGCATGTGGTTACTACCCATGGTGTGTGCTCTGGGATGTTGGTGACTGGTGCTCAAGATGGAGGGCTAGAGATCAGGCGACAAGCTAAAACTAACTTTCTTATCGGGAATTGGCACCATCTTTCTCTATCCAGCAGGTGAGTGAATGAGAAATTGCATCTAATGAGGTGACAGACTGTAATACAGAGGGATTAATACGTTCTTTGACATGCAAATAGGCCTCTCGCTGCTCACTCGTAAGAATCTTGTCTCATATTTCAACAAAAATGGGAATTTTTGTTCTGGATATCAAGAAGCTGGCCATCTCAAACAATTCTCCTAACCTTCTTGCCAATCCACGTGTCATTCAGGACCTGGAAAGATTCTATCCCTCATGTTTCAAAAGAAAGGAATACTTCAAGATTAAACAAAAAATAGATTTTTATTGTATCAATAGTTTTCAATCAATGAACTAATGTTAACCCTGGAACAGTTTGCCACACTCAGCTCTCTACCTTCTTGTACAGGTTATTCAATTAGAAAAGATTGTGTGTGGCTACGTGTTTTCTTTGGCTGTTTTTTTTCAATGGTAGGGGGTTGGTTTATTACCCTGTAGATATGTGGCTATAATGATGATGTTAAGGTGATTTTCCTTGTTTCCTTTCACTGTGCTTCTTGCCAATCAAAGGAGACACATATGGTGCTCTGTGTCTATGTCATTACCTCATTACAGCCCATGTCTGTCTGCGACTCAGAGCTGAAAGTTGCAAATCTCCAGCTGTAGACTGTGATACAACTGGAATTGGTTGAGGTCAATAGTGCCGTAATTACTTGAAAATGTCAGAGTACAATAAAATACAACAGTTCATCTGGCAGAAAGCAAATTAGCTTTGACCATGGTGTAATTACCCTTTTCTGCTCTGCCATTAGAACAGATCAAATCTCTGCATTCAGTGTTTGAGGAAAGGCCATCACAGTACACTCTACCTGACAAGGATGCGCGTTTGCCATTTTGTAGTGTAATTAATTGTCCTTAGAATAGAAATTTTTAATATTTGACTCCATAATGGAAAAGTGTAATAACTTGACATGTTCATCTAAAGACTGCTTGAAATCTTGCTGAAATGAAAAAAACTTCCATTTTCTCTCATTGATGTGTCTTCAAATTTAAGTGCCCAAACAATTTGCAATTTAAAGGAGAAATGCTGTTTTTTGTAACATGATATACTGATCATATTTCAACTGATAATTTAAAATAACTCATTAAGGAATGGCACGATAGTAATCTTTAACAAGTATGATTTCTTGAATATTTGTTTCATTGAAAATATTACGATGATCTTACCAGAGACCAGAAATTAATTTTGGAAACCCAGGTGTTTACAGCAGAATGAAGCCACAGAGATCCCTACTTAAAGCAAAATGACACTACCATACAAATCAAAATTCATAAATACTCCATCTTAATTGATCAGTTAAAATAAATACATTAAAATTGCAATGAACACAGTTATTATTCTCTAAGCAGAAGTTCTTAAGTCAAATTTCTTCCCCATTATGAGTGGCATGGTGGCTCAGTGGTTAGCACTGCTGCCTCAGAGTGCCAGGAACCCAGGCTCGATTCCTGCCTTGGGTAACTGACTGTGTGAAATTTGTACATTCTCCCCGTGTCTGCGTGGGTTCCTCTGGGTGCTCTGGTTTCCTCCTACAATCCAAAGATGTGCAGGTTAGGTGAATTGGTCATGCTAAATTGCCCATATTCAGGGGTGAATAAGGGGAATGAATCTGGGTGAGTTACTCTTTGGAGGGTTGGTATGGGCTGAAGGGCCTGTTTCTATTCTGTGGGGAATCTAATCTATTTGATCTTCACATCCGAAATGATACACGGTGACATTGGAAGTTTCATCATAAAAATGAAGAATTGTTTCAAAGATTTGACTGAGCGTTGAGATTTATTGGGACTTCCATTCACTCCCATCAAGGGTTTACCTTCAAACCTCTTCCAAATATCCCACATTTGTAGAACTTCCCGTTCAACACAGATATTAATCATCTAGCATCTTCAGCTTAGCCATTTCTGGATCAAACTCTGCAGGGTCTAATTTTCTTTAACTCTTGCACCTAAACGTGCCCATTTTCTGTCTTTTCTATCTCAAAAAGGTCAACTCACTATTGGGAGTCCTTCAGTTAATAAGAGTTTTAAGTATTTTTTCAAGTCAGCACAGGCAATTTCAAATGAAGTTCACTTGAAGAGGTGTTAATTGTTGTGCAGCCAGCATGTTTTAAACTCCAAAAAATCTGCTTGAACCATTTACAACCTTCACTGCTATAATTAACTTTATGTTGATCCTTCTTTTCTTTAGCTCCGAAGTAAATTGGACACTTGAACATTTTCTGCGTGTCTGTGCTTTACCAGAAAATCCATCTACTAGAGAAACCAAACATGGAATCCTGTCAGGGCTTGAGAAATATAAACCATGGCAAGATTTATAGCAGAATCATGTGAGAGACCCATCTCAAAATTGGGAGCAACTCGCTGTCTCTTTTATGCATTTGCCAACCAACAAGGTGAGTTGTCAATTATGGGCTTACATCCTGTTAAATAACATATTATTGCTGCAACTATCCTTATTAATATTCTTCTTCCTACCTTTCTGACACAGGAGACAGAGTGGATATCTAGCTGGTTGTGATTTTCCTCTATGGTGCTTAGCACAAAATGGCATCTCAGATCACAATCCATGGTTACCAGTCAGGGCTTCCCTCTCCATGGACAATGACATCCTATGTTTGCCAACCTCTCATGAATAAAATAGCAGCTCTTTGATCCACTTGCAGGATGCTCAGGAAGCTTTGACTTGCATTGTTTGGCACAAAGGTAACTAGCATTGAAATGCGCTACAAGAATATTTTGCCTGCACGGACGGGCATGCAACTCACAGATTGGACCAGCTTTCATCTCAGGGATGCTCATAATCCCCCTTAGCACCCGCTCACTGAGCACCTACTTGCTTGCCTGCAGCATCACTATCTTCACTTGCCTTGTACAGCCCCTACAGTCACACAACCAGGAAGCTTGTCTTATTGCTCAGAGGTATTCAGTCAAGGACACTTACATTTTTCAGTATCAGTCTCACACCTGCACCATGTGCCAGAAGAATGTGCACCAAACACAATGTGTTTGCATCAAGCAAGCACTCACTTTTCATTGTCTTAGGGGAGTAATCCTCATGAAGTCCATAGAGGCACCTTTTAGTCAGGAAGTTCCAGCACAATAAATCAAGAGCAGCCTTTCAACTAATCCAGGGCATTAGCTATGGTCAGGCATTCAGGGTGATTTTGGTCAAATGATCTAAGCCTGCTCAGTCCAGAGAGTGGGACACAGTTGTTCCTGTTGTTCTATGATGTCACTCCAAAGGGTAGGGCTAACGCAGTGGAGAAAATGTATTGGCATTCATCAGGGAACTGGACACATCTTGTCTGGAGTTGTTTGGTTAGGTTGCTTAAAGTAATTAGCCACAGTCAGTCCAGAAACTAGAAACCAGGAGAGATGGGTTTAGGGGGTTGGAGTGGGGACGCGGGGCCTATTGCCATGGGAAGGAGAATTGGGAACCTATTCAGATACAGAGGTAAATCCTGAATTTCTTTGGGAGTTCTTCCAGTTGTCCACTGTAACTTCAGAGGATTATCAGTCGAAACCTTTGCAGTATGACCTTCACAGAGCCATTAAGACAGCCAAGGACCAATACCGATCCAAACTAGAGACCCAGACACCCAGCGACTATGGAAAGGACTGAATGACATCACAGGTTCTAAAAAGAAACAGTGCAAGATAGCTAATGATGACACACCCCTCCCAGATCATCTCAATGCCTTCAATGCACGCTTTGAGCAGAATTTTGGCGGAGATGGAACACCTATTCTGACAAGTCCTGACAAACCTATCCCAACAGTCACTGCATCAGTGGTCTGATCAGTTTTCCTTCCTGTGAATCCAAGGAAAGCGATGGGACCAGACAGAGTACCAGGCTGTGCACTCAGAGCATGAGCAGATCAAACAGAGGTCAGACATCTTCAACCTCTCCCTGCAGCAGGCAATTGTCCCTGCCTGTTTCAAGAGGACCAACATCATCCCTGTGCATAAGAAGGCTCATTCAGCATGGCTCAATGACTACCGCCCCATGGTCCTAACTTCAGTGGTCACGAAGTGCTTAGAAAGGCTGGTTGTGGCATTAATAAGCTTCAGCCTCCCCACTACACTTGACCCAAACCAATTTGCCTATCAGATCAACAGATCCATGTCAGATGCTATATCACTTGCCATTCACTCCTCCCTAGAACATCTTGACACCAAGAACAGCTATGTAAGAATCCTACTCATTGACTACAGTTCAGCTATCAACACTATTATCCCCTCGAGACTTATTATTACACTTAGTGATGTTGGACTAAAACCCACTGTCTGCTACTAGATCCTCAGTTTCCTGACCCACAGGCCACAATCAGTGAGGACTGGGGACAGAGTTTCATTGTCACTAACACTCAACAGTGGAGCCCCCCAGGGGTACGTACTCAGCCCCTACTGTATTCATTGTATACCCATGACTGTATCACCAACTACCAGACTAATGTCATTTACAAGTTCGCTGATGAAACCACCATAGTCAGTCGAATCTCAGATGGCGATGAAACAGATTACAGACAAGAGGTGGAAGACCTGGAAAAATGCTGCACTGAGAACAACCCAGCTCTCAATGCCGGCAAAACCAAGCAACTCATTATTGACTTTCAACAGGATGTCATCTTGCCCCCCTACACATTAACAGGGCAGAAGTGGGATGAGTCATCCACAAAAAGCTTTCTTGGACTCTTCGTGTAGGTGTACTGGTTACAAAGGCCCAACTATGTCTTTTTTCCTCAGGCAGCTGAGGAAATTTGGCATGATGGTGAATACCCTCGCCAACTTTAAGGAGTGAACCATCGAGAGCATTCTGTCTGGATGTATCATTACGTGGTATGGCAACTGTACCATTCAAGATCAGAGACAGTTACAGAGTGTGGTGAACTCGGCCCAGACAATCACAATGGCCAACATCTATAGAATCCATCTACCAGGCCCACTGTCAAGGAAATGCCACCAGCATTCTCAAAGATCCATCCCACCCTGGCAATGTTTTTCTACGATTAAACTCTGTGATCTGCCTGTATTGCTCTCAAGACAAAGCTTTTCATTGTGCCTCAGTACACACGACAATACATTCATATCAATTCATTCCATTCACCTACTATGGTTAATATAAGAAATAAGAGCAGCAATAGGCCATCCAGCCTAACTAGCCTACTCTGCCATTTAATGAGATCTTGGCTGACCTTCTAATTCCTCCACTATCCCCATGCCCTTTAACATTTTTAAAATATAAAATCACAGAAACATGGAAACATGGAAAATAGATGTATGAGTAGGCTGTTCTGCCCTTTGAGCCTGTATCATTCAGTATGATCATGACTAATCATGCAATCTCAGTATCCCATTCCCACCCTCACTCCTTACCCCTTGATTACATTAGCCACAAGGGCCACATCCAGCTCCCTCTTGAATATATCTAATGAACTGGCCCCAATTGCTTCCTGTGGGAGAGAATTCCATCGGTTCACAACTCTCTAAATGAAGAAATTCTTCCTCATCTCAGTCCTGAATGGCTTACCCCTTATTCCTGGACTGTGACCTCTAATTCTGGATCTCCCCAACATTGGGAACACTCTTCCCAGATCTAGACTATCCAGTCCCATCAGGATTTTATGTTTCTATGAGATCCTCCCTCATTCTTCTAAATTCCCTTTAATAAAAGCCCAGTCGATCCAGTCTTTCCTCATAGGCGGCACTGTGGCACAGTGGTTAGCACTGCTGCCTCACAGCGTCAGAGACCCGTGTTCAATTCCCACCTCAGGCGACTCTCTGTGTGGAGTTTGCATATTCTCCCCGTGTCTGTGTGGGTTTCCTCCGGGTGCTCCGGTTTCCTCCCACAGTCCAAAAATGTGCAGGTCAAGTGAATTGGCCATGCTAAATTGCCCGTAGTGTTAGATGAAGGGGTAAGTGTAGGGGAATGGGTCTGGGTGAGTTACGCTTCGGCGGGTCGGTGTGGACTTGTTGGACTGAAGGGCCTGTTTCCACACTGTAAGTAATCTAATCTAATCTAATATTCAGTCCTGCCATCCCAGGAATCAGTCTGGTCACCCTTCACTGGACTCCCTCAATAGCAAGAATATCCTTCTTCAGACTACGAGACTAAAACTTCACACAACACTCAGGGTATGGCCTCATGGAGACATCCTTACTCTGATACTCAAATCCTCTTGCTATGAATACCAAAATACCATGAGCTTTCCTGCTGCACCTGCATGCCAACTTTCAGCGAATGTTCCACCATGACACCCAGGTCCCATTGCACTTCATCCTTTCTTAAACTGCCACCATTCAGATAATAATCTGCTTTCCTGTTTTTGTGACCAAGGTGGGTAACCTCACATTTATCCAAATTATGTTGCATTTTCCAAGTATTTGCCCATTCAGCCAGCCTGTCCAAGATACCCTGCAGCCTCTTTGCATCCTCCTCACAAGCACACACTTTCACCCAGCTTTGTGTCATCTCTAGATTTGGAGATATGGCATTCAATTCCTTCATCCATATCATTAATGCATATTATAGAAGTGTTACAGCCCAGAAGGAAGCTATTCAGCCCATCATGACTGTACCACATCGATCTCAGTTTTGAATGTATTCAATAGTTATGTCTCTACAGTCCTCTGCAGCAAACAGTTCCAAAAATTCAACACCATCTAAATAAATAAATTCCTCCACATCTCAGTCTGAAATAGCCTGACCATATTGTGTAATCTGAAAACTTGGAAATATTGAATTTAATCCCCACATTGTGTTAGTCAAGCTTGGACCACCTTCCCTGTCGTGGTCTCCTGCATTTCATGGATTTTAGAAATGTTTAAACTTTGTATTATTTCTTTAAAGAGTAGCAATTTCCTGTCCATGATCAGACCTTCTCACAGGTGAGAAACAGCTGACTGCTCTGTTTTTCTCTTGTTTTCATCATTATTTCATTGAAATTACACAGGGAACTCGGGAGAACTGTGTGGCAGTTGTGCACCATGATGTTCAACATTTTGTGCTTGTTAGTAAGCAATTACGGGAAAACATGCAAGTTTGCTCAGAATCTTAGCATGCCGATTTCTCACAACTGAAGCACGCATTAACCTTTCGAGTAGAATTTGCAGAATTCCAGAGATAAGCAGGGAAATAGAAATTATATTTAAAGAGGGTTTACCAGTGAGTTGGTCTGTATGGTAATAAAATCAAGTTGATCTTCAATATAAAGATTGCAGAAGGAACAGAAGCCTGTGAAAGTCTAGACTCCAAGGAGAACATCATCACAAATGTGCCAGTTACTCAGAATTCCACATGGGACCACAGCACACAGAAGCTAGGCCACACCTTGACTGTAATCAATTGCTCCTGTCAATTCATGGAACTCAGTTTGTTGCAATCAATTATTTCAATTGCAGCATTTGGCAATATCATATGCTCCTGTATCAAACTTGGACTTTTTGGATTGTCGGAGACAACATGTGAATCTAAGATGCATGTTGAGACCCAGCATTAGAGTCTGAAATTTTATACAGTCCTATGGTTCTTACACAGTTTTCTACGCAAGAAATGAAAGAATGATTGAAACATAATCTAACTCCTGGGTAACTAGGTAACTAAAACACTAATTACACTCACACAGTGCCCCTGGCTCACCTTCAAACATCCCTCAAGTACCCTCCAACCTCACACTATTTCTCAACCTGACTACTCCACTGTCATTATGTCTTCCAACTATGCTAATCCCTGACCACCCAGTCAACTCCTGACCAGAACCAACTACACCCACTATATTTACCCACCCACCAGTCTACAGCCTTCGCTGACTCACTTACTAGCCGCTACATCTGCCACCCTACCCACCTGTGGCTTTGTTTCTTCCCCACTTGCCCCACCCACTCTACCACTTACATATTTCTCTCATCTACTATAACCATCCTTCCCAGTCACAAACGGACATTCAAATTAGGCTCACAGCAGCTAGTGTCTTAAAAAGAGGGAGTCCTATCCCCACAACAGCACTCTATTAGAACTCTTCGATGGACGCTGCACTGCATATTCTAGTGAAACTGGGCTTGGAAGACCCATCAAGGAATGGTGAGCAGTGTCCAGGCATGGAAGTTTTTGACTGGAACAGCAATCCAAAAATTATTGGTGCTTCATGGAAGATGCAGGCCACATTTTCTGTCTCCTTAAAACAATAGATCAACGGCTCAGTGAGCACTTTTGTTAGACATGCTGGAACAAATTTGTGGGATAATTGTAATATGCTGCATGTTTCATAATATCAGAAGTGAGGGGTTGTTCATATTTTCCCTGAAAAGAAGCAACAACTTGACAAGCCCTTAAAGATTAGGAATGCAACACAACAGTGATTGCCTTTGTAACCAAAAAGTGCGAATTTAGTATTTATTTTATTTTTCCTCGACCAAAACATTTCTTTAGTATTACTGAATAAAGAAATAATTGCAATATTAGCAATCTAATTGCAAAAGTTTCTAACTGCCAAAAACTTAAACAAATAGCTACATTTGTGAAGAGCGCAGTTGAATAGTTCAGTTGTGATTCGGAAAAATCACTGCCCTTATGAAAAAATGTAGAACAGTAAGCCAAACATCAGTGCTGGGAAGCCATTTTACTCATAACTCGACATCAAACTAGTGTGAAACACTTGAACAACAGACATGGATTTGTCAAAAACGAGTGAGGATGACAGCATTTTATGTTTTTGATGCATTACCATTTGAACAGATAAACAAGAGTGATTAAAATCATGGGTAAGATTTTTGTTTTCTGGTCAGGACAATTTCCACCTCCCAGCCTGAAATCATGAAATCACAATCTTTGTGAGAATGGTTCATCCATAGCTCAGGAGTGGCATGCCCAGCATTTATGGATGGAGATGAAAAGATAAGAAACTTGCAAATTTTTTGAAAAAGCCATAGCCATCAGGTGATCATTACTGAAAGGGAACATCTTCCTCTACTGGGTGCGGTAAGGGGGGAGGGCTTGGTCCCAAGCAGGATGTCACTCAACAGCCTCCATGTACCTGTTGTTCATCACGTTTCTAGCACCCCTTCCCTCACCACCACCTACACAAATCAAGAATTCTGTCCAATGTGTCTCATGAGGCTTGTTAGAAAAATTCATACCTCTGGTACATGAGCAAGTATGTCAGCATGGGTACAAAGTTGGTGAACAAACAAGAAGAAAGAAATTGATTAAATAGGTGGTACTCAGACTGGAAAAGAATTTGAAATCTGTAATATCCCAAGGGTCAGTGCAAGATTCCCTTATGTTTTCAGTGTATATACAGGTAATTAGGAGGAAATGTAGGCAGTGTTCTCAGGTACATTCTGATTGACTTCGCACTTGGTGAATTAATTGTGCTGTCATCAATCTCAGAAAAAAAAGCTTTACAATTGTGCTGACATATATAATAATAACAAATACCAGTACATTTCATTAATATATGAAACAATGAAAGCATTAAGAAAAATTAGCCCAGAAAATGACACTCAGACACTCCTTGCAGCAGACTAGTTAATATGTTCATGATAACTTAATACCTATACTATTTAACCCATTAAGTTAATACAAATGCATGAATGAATGCAGCAAAAATAAAATTGGAGTCAAAATAACCTTTTTCTTCTGATTCACTCCAATTTCTACCTAACACTGAGAGTTCTCTCTTGGCATAGTTTGGGCACAGCTTTAATTTCCTCTGCAATAACCTGGAATAATTAGAGGGTGTTTCTTCTTGATGAAGATTTCCTTGATCTCAAATGAATTCAGGGCAAGTTTGAGCTCTTCTGTGCTCACTGAGGTAGACTGATCTGCACCAGAAAATGTAAGAAAATCTGTCTTTGCTACATTAGGTTGTAACTTCTGAAATTCAAGCAGTTGGACTTAAATCTGTGATGTGCATCAGGACGCTGTATCATAATTGCCTGGGAAGCTTAAACTTCAAAGGACTGTATTGCATTGCCTGATTGCAAAAGTTTCTAACTGTCAAAAACTTAGACCCAGAGTTTTGGAGAGCTGTAGAAACTCGACTGATTTTTAAGAATTGTGGGCAGGACTGAGTTTTGGAAGTCCTGCTTATCATTTCCAACAGACATAATTTATAATGAGAGGTAAATGGTCAGATTGTGACTCACATAAGGGAAACCCAAAGTTAGAAAATCTATTTGAACTCTGACTACAGTGAAAAATGGGCATGTTTAAACTCAGTACAGAGTCTAGCCTGAAAAGTGTGAGCTACAAATGTTTACAATAAATGTGAATATTCCTGATGCACAGATGAAAATAAATTGTGAAGTTAGTTAAATTCCTAGTACTTTTAGAAATTAAAGAATAGGTTTCCTATAATAGTGGAAATGAGAAAAAAAAAACCTGTTTGAGCAGTTACAACATCAATGTGCTGACATTGCTCTGAGGACTATCATTATTTCATATTTAATGCTTGGCTGCTTTCCAAAACCTATTATTATCTTAGCAAAAGACCCCTAAGTTCATAGTTTGACTGACAGATCAATGAGTATTTTAATGGATTAGTAAGGTAATGAACACAAGTCTGTTTGTTTTTGTAAGTGATTAATTATCTGATGGGAATTAAACATTTTGAATTGGTTTTCGTGAATGGGTATTTTCTTTAATATAATGAGGTTATAATAGGTATTAAACTTTTATTTTATTTTATCTCAACCTGCATCTTGAAACTTGCTCTATTATCCCCTTTGGGTGAGCTGGCATGGAGCATATAGGAACAAAGGAATTGTAAGGGGCCATGAAAACATGCAGGGGTATTAAATTGTCTTGGGGATCGTAAAAATTCATTTGAGTGAGTGAGAGGCATGGACTGGCATTGCATCTTGGATGGCACATGGGGAGAGATGAAGGGTGAAGCCTAGATAACCTAATAATTAATGTATAACTGAAGTTCCAGAGAACCAATGTGGGCTTTTAATCAGCACACCTTGGCATTTGGGCTATCTCTGTGATCTGTATCCCAGGATAGAAGGTCTGACTCCATTCAGTACGTTTTCCATGTTTCCCCAGAGTAAAATTCCTGTCATTCATGTGATTTACCCCTGATAGTAGTGCAGTAAGTTGAAAAACTTCCCAAATCCTACCCAGCTCAGGTATGAAAGCTAGACTTCCGGGCTAGGTGCATGAGACTTCGCCAAATGCGGACCCTGGCAAATCTTACTTGGTTATTACCTGGTATGATTCTAACATTGGCTAGTACAATCGAACTGAGCACCACAGCCGACACTCCAATCACCTCCCTGAACTGACTCAACTCTCTTTGGCACAACCTCACTCCAACCTGAATATCAACTATGACCCAAATACCCTTGAAACCTGACTTGACTAAACTCCTGATGAGACTCTACCCCAACCCTGGCCCCCTTTCTAACCTCACTACTGACTCCCTCCATATATCGATACTCCAAACATTCATGCATTTGCTCATCCACCCATTTATGCACTGTAAGACTTAAGACCTTTAATTGCAACAAAGGGAACATACCCTCTCTTTGCCAGTCTTCTTCTGGGTTTACCTATGTTCACTTTGAAAGGTCTGCTAATCCAGCTCTGTTGCATCAGTATCAGCAGTCCCAGCTGAGAAGCACTAAAAGGTTAACATACAGAAATCTTGCACTTTAAAGCTATTATCGTATTTTTAAAGTACAGTTGGAATTGATGGTGGAGTAGGTATAGATTCAAGTCAAAAAAGCTATCTAGAACTGCAAAGAACATTTTTCTTTTGGTATTTTTCCCCATTTTTAAAGGCAGCTAATAAAAACATCTCTGGGGAAAGTCAGGCACACTACCTCTGGATGAAAGTAACATATGAATTTCCATGAGTTTGGCAAATACTCAAGATTTGCCATTGTGGTCAAAGCCAATCTAATGGTCTTCCATTAATTCCACAAGTTACAGCAATGCCAGAGACATGACCTCTGGCTAACTGCAGAGATTTTATACTTTGTAAGTATTTTGTCCATTTTCTGATTCCATGTTTACAGTGTCCATGCATTTTGTTTTACAACATAATGGTTGTGATTACAGTTATGTACACTGTTCTAAATGTGGTCTCATTATAAATGTATTAACAAGCAGAAGAATAGCTGGTCATTTAATCCTTTCCAACTCATGGGGGCCATATTTTTGAAGTCACACCTCAACTATGTCACTTCCTAATAGTGGTTTTGACCATAAATGCCTCAATTGCACAGGAGCTAAGGTCAGTGCCTAGGGGTTGTGCTTAAAAATGGAAGCAACCATGACATCTCTGCACTAACATGCACCAGAATATTGGGGAGAAAGTGAGGACTGCAGATGCTGGAGATCAGAGCTGAAAATGTGTTGCTGGAAAAGCGCAGCAGGTCAGGCAGCATCCAACGATCTCATGCCCGAAACGTCGATTCTCCTGCTCTTTGGATGCTGTTTGACCTGCTGCGCTTTTCCAGCAACACATTTTCAGTCCAGAATATTGGAGTTCAGCAAAATAAACATCTCCAACTCCTTCCCCAAGACCACACCCACAACCCACTCCACGCAAGCTGTCACATGATCCCATTGGCGAGGTCAATAAATGCATTACCAATAATGAGAAAATAAAGCTAGAAACTGTTGTCACCAACACATGCTAGAAGCTTATTATTCACTTGAAAAACAGAGCTCCTTTGTATTTAGCCAATTCCCATAGTTGAATGTTTTAAATGCATATTCCTAAATCTGTAAAATTGAAATAATCTATCAATACAAGTGGAATCCAGCTCTTTAGTTATTTTGTATATTACTACAGGGTATCAGTGTCACTTAATTTCACTATTGTATATCCCAGCATATTTTGTCAATTATTATTTCACAATCTGACAGATTTTAGTATTGGTCTTGTAGGCATTTCTTCTGCTCCACCTTCTTTAATGATATATTTGTGATATGAAATCACATTTCCTATTTTTAGCACTAATAGGAATGTGCTACAACACATGTTTATGTGCACAAACTTCACCATAGAATACAAAACTTACAATTAGGAAGACAAATGATGCTATACCTAATAGTTCAAACATTTGAAATGGTTTATGCATTTAGCTCCATATGCTTTGAAAAGTGATTTCCTGTAGTGGAACTTTTTCTACTAGCGAGACATATTTTAGTAATTGTCTTTATAAGCATAATGTATCATAGAATGTCTCTAGAGGTTTGCCACAAGGGTTTGGTAAACCCAAAACAAAACACAATCAATTTAGTAAAAAAAACTTCCTGAAAAAAAAAGCCTTTGAAGCTTTCACTGAATCAAGTAACCATTTACTTTTAATCGTATATTTTCAAAATTATGACACGCAAATTAAGCCACGTTTCTGATTGATAATTTAACTAGCCTTATATGAACAACCAGTTTCTTCTGAAAACAATTAGCTGACATTTTGTAAGCTTAAAACATTATAAATACAGCTTGGGCACATTTTATGGATGACTGTATTGGTTTTCAGACACTTTCACAATGAAGATTAAATCAACATAAATTTGAACTAATATCCTACCATATTTTACTTGTTAGTTGTTTGTGATATAACAGCAAAACATGCACTTCTTCTAGGTAGAACAGGCTCCAATTATAGGTGTCATAGTGGCTCAGTGGTTAGCACTGCCATTCTCCCTGTATCTGAGATAGTTTCCCCTACAATCCAAAGATGTTCAGGGATTGGTCGTGCTGCATTGCCCATAGTGTCTCAGGGTGTGCAGGCCAGATGGATTGCCATAGAAAATGCCGCGCTATCGGGTAGGGAGCATGTCTGAGTGGGATGCCCTTGAAAGGGTCAGTGTCGCCTTGATGGACTGAATGGCCTGCTTCTACACTTTTGGGATTCTATGGTCATGGTGTTGCTTTCTTCACAAGGGCAAAGGTTTTACAAAATGATATATTTACACCTCAGCAGTAAATCTAAATTTATTGCATATTTACAGTTATTCTGATTTAAAATATATCATCTAAAGAGAGCAGCAAAACACAAGCAAGCATCATGTCAGATAAAAAGAGACTGCTGTCTGTCTTCTAGGTCTAGTCTAATCTGACTCTTCACTCACTTCTTGCTCCATAATGCATGGTAGTTTACATGTCACATTTATGAATTCATGTCTTTGATTCAAGATCAATGTGTTATAATGTTATAAGATCATTTCAGTCGCAATACTGTATTAGTATACAGTATATCAACTGCTTACAAAAGACAAAAATGATATTTTGTCTATTCCCTAACTGACTGGACATTTGTCTTCAACTATTGTATGCTACACTTTACAATTGCATGACAGGTTTCTTTATAGTTTTACAACATTGCTTCTTCGTATTTCTGTTTTGTTTTCCTCACATTGGTCTAAAGGGCATCACCTGACAAAATGTTGCAATCAATGTTACTAACCCTTTGAGACAGAGTGGTTAGAGATGATTTATATCTGAAAGTATCGCGTTACCTATCCCGTTTCATCTCCTGGTAAAGCCAATTTAATTGTTACATGCAATAATCTTCAGTAGTTCTGTTGTTTTTATCTGAATTTTAGTTCACTTGGTCTTGGCTTCTTTAAATTATTTTCGTAGCTTTGCTGGTTCTTGGTTATGTTCAGAAGATTTGCAAATGTGTAAGGTCACATAAGTTTAGGCATTTACATTACCTGTGAATATAATTTCATTTGAAGAAGTTTTGCAAAGGAGCCAAATATAATTTAACTGTGATCACAATTATCGAGTAGTTCATTTCTTGGGTAATATTGTACACTGAGGAGTTGTTTCCTGTAAAGTGGATAAATGTTGCCTCAAATTGACATTAGGGTACACAAAAGAGGTACCAAAAAATCTCCAACCACCATCCAATAAACTAGAAATCTCACCCCTCTAATCCAGAACCTGGAGTCAAAACTGCCAGGCTGCATGTTGATGACTGGCCTTCACACTTCCTGTCTAATGATGAATGTCAGCAAGATGACACCCTATTCAAAAGTCTCAAATGGACAAGATGCAGCAAAGAGATACATTGCTCATTGATAAGAGTGCAATACTTCCCCCAATTCATACCATCATATCTTTCTCACCCATAAACAGCACATAATATCCAGCCAATAATGTAGAATTTTATAATCGAAAAGAAAAATATTTGGCATTTTAGGCCCAATGTCAGGTCTCTGAAAAAATATTCTGTGTATCTTGACTATCACTTTTTCAATGCATCCTTTATAAATTCAAACATTAGTCCACTTTGCTTTTAAAAATAATATGGATCACATGTCTGAGAACACTTACCATCATAACTCTGAGAACAAAACTTTTATTGTTTCTCTCTGTTATTTCAGAGCTTAAATTTATAACCTACAGTTACTGATTCTTAAACCACTGGATATTCAACCAGGCAAACTTTAAAAAATTTTACTGATCCTGCTGTAGAGTTGTATGCAGTTTGGTTTCATCAAAGTTTAGAACCCGAATCCTGTTCAAACACATCATCCACTGTTAAGAGTCAGGAACAAACATTCACAGCTCCCATCCATGAGCATGCTTCACTTTGCTGTAATCTAAACCCTGCAAAAAGTAAGTTTTGATTTTCATTTGAATAGTGATTTTATTACAATGTGTAAAGCAACAGCAACTATTTATGAATTCTGCATCATATACAGCATCCAATGAAACTAAAGTTGATTCTTATAATTGGATATAATGTAATTTGTTATTTGAAATATCTTCAGACCATTTTCATTTTTCCAAGTTGGTTTTTAGAAAGATTTTGGTGAATTCATTAGTTCTTTAACAGGTCTGTAAAATGTGCAAATAATTTCTTATATCAATAGGCTTTCAAATCCTGTATCAAATTAATTTTAATTAAGATAATGTTTTATTGATTGCAAATGTTGGAGGAGGATGAGCTTCCTACATTTATGTCTACTTTCAAGAATTCCAAGACATTTAACATTGTTGTTCACTTTATCCATCTTGATCTACATCTTTCTAACATTTTTTCAACTCCTTCTAAAAGCAGTGTCAAACCATTGAATATAGCTATGCCATCTTACTGTGTTTTTTTCCATGACATGCTACCATTATTTCCCTCCTCTCCATCCAGAGAACTTTTTCATTGCTTTTATGTTCTCTCTAATCACATTCCAAAACTTCCTGATTTGGAGATGTCGATGTTGGACTGGGGTATACAAAGTTAAAAATTAAAGGTTTTGTGACTTACATATGAACGAAGTGAAACTAACACGGTCATTCTAACAGATGAGAGACTTAACAAACAATCAAGGTATTTTTCAATGTATAATTTCAGTTATATCACACTGTAAGCTTTTGCTATAAGTTCTGTGTCTTACAATTGTGTACTCCACAACCACTGATGAAGGAGTAGCACTCTGAAAGCTAGTACTTCCAATTAAATCTGTTGGACTATAACCTGGTGTTGTGTGATTCAAAATGTCTTGGACTTTCACAAATTCTACACAAATTAGCCCCATATTTAAAAAGCTCGACATATTTCAGTGAAGACCTGAACATGAATAGCGAGCCAAAGAACTAGAACCAGGAAAAGAAGGCATTTCCCTGAGTGATTTAGAACCTGGTCTTTAAGAATGTGAAATGTTTAGAGCTATAAAAGAACTAAAGCCAGGAGAATGAGAGAGTGTAAAAGAATCCTTGTGAAAAATGTTGAAAGGACCCAGAATGAAGGCAACCAAAGAATTGAATAAATTTTCTAAGGACATGGATAGCTAGGAAGCACAATTTAAGAAACACAATAGTCCAACTGGAGAAGGAGATGGATACCACAAAATGTGAAGTGCATCATACTGCAACTTTGATTCCAAATACAACAAAGTAAATGTTAATTATTGTAAAAAATAGATTGGAAACCAAAACAAGCCATTGCACCAGCTGTGATCAATTCAGTTTTTAACGGGATTGTAGAACTAAAGAGGCTATGGCATGTGATGAAGGTGTTAAATGAAACAAGCATAGAAAACCAGCAAGAAGTTTACACCTGTTTTGTGAATTATGAAAAAACTTTTGACAGTGTGAACTGGCAAAAGCTATTGAAAGTGCTGGAGGCGATCAGAGCTGACTGGAGAGATGAAAGAATGATTGTACTTCTGCACCTGGAATAGACTGCTTCAGTATTGAGTGAAACTGAGCCTGAGTGTAATTGGCACAGGGTGAGACAAAGACATGATTGCTCTCCAACATCTATACAGGAACTGTGATAAAAAAAGGCATACTAACTGAAGAATAAATATCAGCCAGAACACCAGAGATAATTACCCATTCCTCTTCAAATTATGGTGTATGATCATTTGTATCCTGAGAGAGTAGTTAGGGCCATGGTTTAATGTCTGATGTGAAAAGTGACAGCTCTAACAGCTCTGCCTCCCTCAATATTTTACCAAAGCTTTAACCTCAGACTTTGTGCTTGCACGCCCAAACTTTGAAAATTAGAGCTCAGAGCACTGGGTTGACAATTCAAATGTTGTAATTAATGAAACTGGATGTATAAACTAGCATCTACCCAAGCATTTGAAACATCAACCACAAACTCCGTCCTGTTAACCCTGCAAAGTCCTCTGGACCAACATCTGGAGGCCAGCGCCAAAATTGAGAGAGTTGTCTCACAGAATAGTCAAACAACAGCCTGAAGTTGTCTGTAAACTATGTTGCATGAGTATGTTAATGTCCCAGACAACACCATCACCAGCCCTAGTTGTGTCCTGTTCCATGACAGCGGTAGCAGTATAGACGGGTACAGTGAGGAGGGCATTGCCTTGGGAGTCCTCAACTTTAACTCTGGATTGCATGGACGACTCATAGCATCAAATCAAATATGGGCAATAAAATCTCCTGCTAATTACCATGTACTGTCAGCACCCCCCCCCCCGAATTTCTCCATGTTGACAGGAGGATTTGGAAAGACTAGTGAATGGACTAGGATATTGCAGATGTAATTTGATGTGGAAAAATATCCACCATCTGGAAGGCACAAGTCAGGAATGTGATAAAATATTTTCCACTTGCCTGAATGAGTTCAACTCCAATAGCAATCAAAGAGCTTGGCTCCATCCAGGATCAATCAGCCCACTTGACTGACATCACACGCATGCACTCCGTTCACCACTGGCACACAGTGATCACAGTGTGTGCCATCTACAAATTGCACTGTAAAAATTTGCCAAGTCTCCTTAGACAGCACCTTCCAAACCCAGAATCATTACCATCTAGAAAGACAAGGGCAGCAAGTACGTGGGATCACTACTACCTGCAAGATCCTCTCCAAACCATGAACTTGAAAGTACATTGTTGCAAATCATGTGATGAGATCTTTTGCAAGTATTGATGAAAGTTATTTCTCTGGTATGCAATGGTTCTTTATGTTGTACGCAACAAGCAGTAGGTGAAACCTACACAGGCTTCAATCTTATGACCTTAATACACAGTTTAGCAATGAAGAGTTAAATTAAGGTTTCCAAAGTAAATGCTATCTTTCATCAGTCCAAAAGTACACTTTTGCTATCTAGTTAGCTTTGAATAAATCTGTATCCTTAATATGAACTTCTTCTGTCCATCTTTTGAATGCTGCACGTATTAATATTTTATAAATCAAGAGCTACAAGAAGACAGTCTTAAAAGCTATTCATATCAATCCAGAAACACTGGTGGTTGTTTGATCCTCAGGTGAATCAAAATGGAACTCTTACAATGAAGTGAGATATAATTCTTTTGTCTTAATGGTGGAGAGACAAAAAAGGAAAATGGAAAAGAAAAGAATAAAATTGTTTTATTAGAACTTCAGATTTATGGAAGCACTACCAGCGGATTGAAATGCTTGCACTCTGTGTTTATTCCCCAAATTCTTTGGCTTGTAAAATTTTAGTTCATCTCTGGTTCTTCACCGCCTTTCATAGTAATAAATCTTAGGGCGGTTTAACACTTACTTGACCTCATTGACTGTTTAATCTCTGGATCAGATAAGACCACCCACATTGTAAACCTTATTTCCAATCTGACACAGGCTCAGCCAAAATAGGTAGCTTGCTTCTACTGTAAGTATTTCTGTGAAATGGGCCATAGCAATGAAATCACCCTAAAGCTGTTGAAATTGTACATTTCAAATCAGATAAGATTCAATGTTTTTTTTCCCCAGAATATTCCTGACCAGATTAAAGTATGTTTACCATTTTGGTTTCTACAATAGATTTATGCCTTAGGCCTATATATGCTACTTTGTCTTTTTTTTTCTGTCTGCATTCACTTGGTCCTATGCCTTATCTGTCCTAAATCTATCACCCTCAATTAAAAGCTGTGTCCCCTTGTGTTAGCTTTCACCATCTGAGGAAAAAGGCTCTAACTGTCCACCCTATCTAAACCACTGATTATCTTATGCATCTCAATTAAGTCACCTCTCAACCTTCTTCTCTCCAACAAAAAACAGCCTCAGTTCCCTCAGCCTTTCCTCATAAGATCTTCCTTCCATTCCAGGCAACATCCTAGTAAATCTCCTCTGATCCCTTGCCTAAACTTCCACATCCTTCCTATAATATGGTGACCAGAACTGTACGTAATACTCAAAGTGTGGCCTTACCAGTATCTTGAACTTCTGAAGCATGACCTCATGACTCTGAAACTTAATCCCCCTACCAATAAACACCAACACACCAAATGCCTTCTTAGCAACCCTATCAACCTGGCTGGCAAATTTCAGGGAGTTATGCACCTGGACACCGAGATCTCTCTGTTTTACACTGCCAAGAATTTTACCAGTAACCCAGTACTCTGCATTCCTGTTATTTCTTCCGAAGTGAATTATATCACAATTTTCTGCATTAAACTCCATTTGCCACTTCTCAGCCCAGCTCTGCATCTTATCTATGTCCCTCTGTAACCCACAACATCCTTCCGCACTATCTACAACTCTGTCTACCTTAGTGCCATCGGCAAATTTACTAACACATCCTTCTACACCCACATCCAGATCATTTATTAAAAAATGACAAAAGCAGTGGCCCCAAAACAGATCCTTGCATCACACCACAGGTAACTGAGCTCCAGGATGAACATTTCCCATCAACCACCACCCTCTGTTTTCTTTCAGCTGGTCAATTTCTGATCCAATTCGCAAAATCACCTTCAATTCACAGGGGTCAGTATTGGGGTCACTGTTACTTGCAATATACATAAATGATCTAGCAGAGGGCACTGTTGGTATAATCAGCAAGTTTGCAGATGACATAAAGATTGGTGGAATAGCAGAAAGTATAAGGGACTGTCAGAGAATACAGGAGGATATAGTTAGAGTGGAGAGTTGGGTGGAAAAGGAGCAGATGGCTTTCAATCCAGACAAATATGAGGTGATGAATTTAGGCAAGTCTAATTCTAGAGTAAATTATACAATGAATGGAAGAGCCTTGTGAAAAGTTGATGGGCAGAGAAAACTGGGAGCGCAGGTCCACTGTACCCTGAAGGTTGCTGCACAGATAGATAGAGTGCTCAAGAAGGCATATAGTAGGCTTGCCTTCATTGGACAGGGTATTGAGTATAAGAGCTAGCAAGTCATGTTAAAATTATACAAGACATTGGTTCGGCTACATTTAGAACACTGTGCACAGATCTGGTTGCCACATTACCAAAAGGATGTGGACGCTTTGGAGAGGGAGCAAAGAAGATTTACGAGGCTGTTGCCTGGTATGGAAGGTGCTAACTATGAAGAGAGGTTGAGTAGGTTAGGTTTATTTTCGCTAGAAAAAAGGAGATTGAGGGGGGACCTGATTGATGTTTACAAAATCATGAAGGGTATAGACAAGGTGGATAGAGACAAGTTTTTTCCCACAGTGAAGGATCAATAACCAGAGGTCATGCTTTCAAGGTGAGAGGTGGAAAGTTTGAGGGGGATACACGTGGCAAGTACTTCCCACAGAGGGTGGTGGACGTTTGGAACACATTGCCAGCAGAGGTGGTAGTGGCATGCACGGTAGATTCATTTAAGATACATCTGGATAGATGCATGAGTAGGTAGTGAGCAGAGGGTTAGAAATGCTTAGGAATTGACCGACAGGTTTAGGTAGTACATTTGGATCAGCTCAGGCTTGAAGACCGAAGGGCCTGTTCCTGGGCTGTAAATTTTCTTTGTTCTTTGTTCTTATTCCCGGAACTCATAGCCTACCATGTAAAACCTTATCAAACGCCTTACTGAAGTACATATACACCACATCAATCGCTTTACCTTCATCCACCTGTTTTGTCATCTTCTCAAAAGAACTCAATAACATTACTTAGGCACAACCTATCATTCACACAACCCTGCTGACTATCTCTCATCAAATTATTCCTTTCCAGATGATAAGTCCTATCTCTTATCTCCAACACCTTACCCACAACTGAAGTGAGGCTCACTGGCTAATAATGACCAGGGTTGGCTCGACTCCCCTTCTTAAACAAGGGGAGAACATTTGCTATCCTCCAATCTTCTGGCAGTACTCCAGTCGACAATGATGACATAAAGATCAAAGCCAAAGGCTCTGCAATCTCCTCCCTGGCTTCCCAGAGACTCCGAGGATGTCATCCTCATTACTTGCTTTCTTAACGATTTTTGTTTTGTATGCAAACTTGATTATTACATTCACTTTCCTCATCCAAATCTTTAAGACGTACTAAAAATAATGTGGTCTCTGCACTGATCTCAGTGTCTCTCTACTAGTTACAGGCTGTCATCCTGAATACTCGAAACTTCAAACGATGAAGGCAAACATTCCTTCTCCTTCTTGACCACCTTATCCACTTGTGTTGTCACCTTCAGGGAACTGTGGACCTGTACGCCTAGATCCATGTGTATGTTGGTGCATCTAAGGGTTCTGCCATTTACTATCCATCCAAAAAGTTAAATACCTTTGATCACCCTTTTTGCCACTTTTGATCTCCTTACAACTCTGTCTCCTTAACAGTGAAAAGATCATATCATTTAACCTCTATTTGTTCCATTAATTCCTTTATTTTGTTTGGAATTCTGTGTGCATTTAAGAGCCATGAATTTTGCCTTTTTACCATTTTTAACTCCTTTGACCCTATTTGCTGCTGTTTATATAAGATAAAAACCATTTCCTGTCCCATTCTAGATATTATTACCTAAAAATAATACCCTGGAATGTTGTCGTCCCCTTTTGCTTTGAAGGCCTACATTTCTCTTCTTCCAATCACTTCGCTCCACTATTTAGTTTGAAGCCCTGTATATAATGGTTTCTTAAAATGCAAATATTTATGGGCATTCATCTAATGACAAGATATTAAAATGCAAACAACAGAGTCCTGTATTCGTTGGCAAGTCAAGTTCATAATAAAAGTCGTTTGGCTTCAAAGCGCTGCAAATATTTTATTTAATGGTTGCAATCATTACAAAATGAAAAAAAAAACATACGTTAGGAAGATCATAAAGTGCCAGCTTTTTACTGCCTGCACATACAGCTATGCAATCAATTAAATCTGCACATCTACCCGTCAGTGACAAAGGAGAATCTGCTCTTCAACATGCAGCATTAGAAAACCAGTGCAGAGCTCTTACAGCTGATTCCAAAATCTCAACAAAGAAATGAAAACAGACAGTCATCCTGGCATTGACCTAGGCACTGGAAAGGAAAATGGCAGAAACAGCCCTGTTGATCCTATGACATCCTCATTACTAACATCTGGGAACTCATGTCAAAATTGGGAGAGGTATCTTGCAAGTTAGTCAAACAAAAGACTGACATAATCATACTAAGAGAGTCATACCTTACAGACAATATCCCAGACACCACCATCACCAAACCTGAATATCTCCCATTCTATTGGGAGGACAGACCCAGCTGAGGTGGTGGTGGTGGTGCAGTGGTCATAATCGGAAGGGAATTACCCTGGGAGTCATCAACATTGATTCTGGACACAATGAAGTCTTGTGGTTTCAGGTGGAGCATGGGTAAGGAATTTCCCGCTGATTACCATGCACCATTCTCCCATGGCTAATAAATCAACACCCCTCCATGTGAACAATATTTGGAGAAAGCACTGAGGATGGCAAGGGTACAAAATGTACTCTGGATGGGGACTTCAAATGTCCACACCAACATTGGCTCAGTAGCAGCACTATGATTGAGCTGGACAGGTCCTAAAGGACATAGCTGCTGGGTCTGTGGCAGGTGGTGAGGGAACCAACATGCTAAATGGAACAGGCATTGAACAGATCTAGCAACTCAAGACTGGGCATCCATGAGGTGTTGTGGACCAGCAACAACAGCCGAATTGTACTCCAACAAAACCTGCAACCTCATGGCCCGACATATCCTCAACTAATCCACTGGATCAACCCTGGTTCAACAGTGCGTATAGGAAGGGATGCAAGGTGCAGCACCAGCATACCTAAAAATGAGGTGCCAACACAGTGAAGCTACAAAGCAGGAATAGGTGAGTGCCAAGCAGCATAAGCCACAAGTGATAGACAGAGCTAAGGGATCCCACAACTAACGCATTAGATTTAAGCTCTGCAGTCTTGCTACATCCAGTTATGAATGCTGGTGAACGAACAATTCATTGGAGAAAGAGGTTCCACAAATATCTCTATCCTGAATGAAAGAGCCCAACACATTAGTGCAAAAGATAAGGTTAAAGCACTCACAACAATCTGCAGCCAGAAATGCCGAATGGATGATTCATCCTGGCCTCCTCTGGTGGTCCCTGGCATCATAGTCATCAGTAAATTCTATTTACTCCACATCACATGAAGAAATGGTTGGAAGCGCTGGATACTGCAAAGGCTATGGGCCTTGACAACATTCCTGTAATTGTATTGAAGGCTTGTGCTCCAGA
Organism: Hemiscyllium ocellatum; assembly: GCF_020745735.1. Lineage (NCBI taxonomy): Eukaryota > Metazoa > Chordata > Chondrichthyes > Orectolobiformes > Hemiscylliidae > Hemiscyllium > Hemiscyllium ocellatum. Next base: position 53,648,357 of record NC_083402.1, read on the forward strand.
ACATGACATATCCCTAATTGCTCCAATACAGTTATAACACTGGCATCCACCTGACAATGTGGAGAACAGATTTCCTGTACACAAAAAGCAAGACAAATCCAACTCAGCCAATTACCACCTCATTAGTCTACTATCAATATCAGTAAAGTGATGGACCGTGTCAAAAACAGTTCCATCAAACAGCAGCTGCTCAGCAATAACCTCTCACTGACATCCAGTTTGGATTCCGTCATGGCCACTCAGCTCCTGACTTTGGTTTAAGCATGGACAAAAGAGCTGAGGGGAGATGAGTATGACATCCCTTAACATTAAGGCTGCATTTGACCAAGTGTGATGTCAATGAGCCCTTGCAAAACTAGAGTTAATTAGAATTCAAAGGAAAACTCTGCACAGGTTGGAGTCATACCTGGCACATAGAAAGATGGTTGGTTGTTGAAGATCAGTCATCTCAGCTCCAAGAGATGACTGATCTTCAAGATCTTCAAGATCAGTCATCTCAGCTCCAAGAGATGACTGATCTCTCTGCAAGATTTCCTCAGGCTATGGCCTAGGTCTAACCATCTCCAGTTGCTTTATCATTGTCCTCCTCCCCATCACAATATCAGAAATGGAGGTGTTTGCCGATGATTGCACAATGTTCAGCAACATTCATGACTCCTCAGATACTGAAGCAGTCCATGTCCAAAAGCAACAAGATCTGGACAATAGCCAGGCTTGGGATGCCAAGTGGCAAGTAATATGCACACAGCACAAATGGCCAGCAATCACCATCTCCAATAAGAGACAACCTAACATGAAATTCAATAATGTTATCATCATTGTAAGCCACTCAACATCTGGGGCTAACCATTAATCAGAAACTCAACTGGACTGTAGGTTGGAGGCTAGTAATACTGCAGTGAGTAACTCATTTCCTGACTCTTCATAGCCTGTTCACTATCTACAAGGCACAAGTCAGAAGTGTGATGGAATACACTTGCCTGGATGGGTGCAGCTCCAACAACATGCAAGAAACTTGATACCATCCAGGACAAAACAGCCTGCTTGATTGGCACCACAACCACTCCTACAGATGCCAATTCTCAGTAGTAGCAATGTGTACAATCTACAAAAGTACCAAAGAACTGCAGATGCTGGAAATCAAAAAGAAGAAAAAACATAGCCAGAGAAACTCAGCAGGTCTTTCAGTGTCTCTGGAGAGAAAGCAGAATTAATGTTTCAGGCCCAATGGCCCTTCTTCAGACCCTTCTGGGTGAAAATGATTTTCTACACATTCCCTCTAAACCTTCTGCCTCTTACCTTTAATCTATGCCCCCAGTCATTGAACCCTCCATCAATCATGTGCCTTCTCAATATCCTTTTTTTCTAAGGAAAATAATCCTTAAACTGAAACTCTCCAGCCCAGGCAATATCCTGGTAAATCTCCTCAGCACTCTCTCGAATGCTATCATATCCCTCCTGTCGTGAACTGCACACAATACTCTACCTGAGGCCTAACTGAAGTTTTATGCAGTTCCAGCATAACTTCTCTGATCTTAAGCTCCATGTCTTGGATAAAAAGGCAAGTGTCCCATATGCCTTCTTAATGACTTTTTCCACCTGCCCTGCTGCTTTAAGGGACAGGTGGAGATTCACACCAAGTTACCCCTGATTGGCAGTGTTTCCCAGGTTCCCACCATTCTGCGGTCCAAGTGTTTGTCCAGATTGAATTTGATTTGCATATCCTTCTGTAATCTAAGGCTGTCCTCCTCATGATTTACCAGCCCACTAATTTTTGCTTCATTTGCTAACTAACTGCTCTAGAGAATAAGATTTGAGAGCTGATGAAATTTGGTCCGTCTTTGGCGGTGTCATGAACATGGATTACGGTTCCAGATCACCTGTGGTTTTCCGGAACTTTAATTGTAACATGTTTTTGAAGAGGAGACACGGACACAAGGTGACTGCGGATGGAAATTCAGTGGTTGCCTGGAGAGGAATTTTGGGAATGTTGCATTTGTTCAGAGTCAGGGAAGCATCAAATGGACAGATTAAAAAGGAAGAGATAATGAGAGGCTGACTACACAAGCCATCCCACAAGAGGCTGTCTCCTCCAGACATGTTTGTGTTTAAACCTTCCAGAATATATACAAGAAAAGCAGGATTAAAAGCAAGCCTCTACACTAGCAAGCGTGTGTCTCAGTGACCTGACATTTTATTGTTCAGACTAGTGTGCAATGAAGATTGCAGTTTTGCAGACAGCCATTAAAAATCCGTGCACTGTAGGCAAAGAAAGGAAAATGATACTCACTTGACTGCTGCCACAATCAAAATAACCCAGGATAAAAAAAAACTTCAATCAGCCTTCAAAACCAAGAATCTCAAAACTGACAGTTCAACTACCAATGTCAGTGCTACTGGCAACATGTATCTAATGGCTGCAACATTTCACTTTTTATGAATAACTTTGAGAATGATTTTTTTAACAATTCATCATCTCCACATGCATGTGTTATTATTTCCTCTACTTATTCATCATCTAAACATACATGTGTTATTAGTTCCTCTTGCATGTAATAACTAAAATGTACATGCTTCTATTAACTTGTGAAAGCCTTGACAAATTTGCTCCTTTTAAATCCTGCATTCCTTGGTCTACGAGAAAGGATATCTACAAGGGAAGAGATCCATTTTAAATGAATCTTGTTGCAAACAGTTCAGAAGGTGGGTAAATAAAGAGGGGAATGAGTTCTTTCTTCCTTAACATGGGACATCCCATCCAGAACTGTAACATGTTGGAGAACCTCACCTGTGGACTGCTTGTTCATAAGAAGCTTACTGATTCCATCTTCTGCTACTCCTCTTGGATTTATTTGCAACAATATCCAGGATGCCAGCCCCCACCCCCAGGGCAGATAAGGCCTATAAATTCTGATCTCTTCTGGTTCAGCTGTTTCCTTATTTTGCAAGTATGCTGAGATGCTGTAAGTTGAAGAATTCTGTACACAATGACAGATGTATGCACAATTTCACATGCAGCCCATTTCACACTCATGGAACAGCACGTTGCTACCCATCAAAGCTGTTTGGATGCTGCACAGCTTTATCAATTGGTCACAAACTCTGCCTGAGATTTACATTCATTTTATCTTGTTCTTCCCTTTTGAAATATTACAAAATACATTTAAGCTAGTCTCAGCCTTTATTAATCAATGAGATAATTATGATCCAATGTGATCACTTTCCTTGAAGTGATTGCATCTCTTAAAAGGACTGCAGCCTTTAAAGGCTGGTAATTCAAACAATTATCCATTTCCTTTGAACAAAACCCCAATCTGGGCACCAGATCATTACATGGAGCTAGTTAGGTCTGTAGCTCAGTAGGGCTGCACACAAGAAATCTCAAATTCAGTTCAGCTTTTTGTTTGCACTGTAGGGCACTGAAACTTTTTATGCCACTAGTCCATTATCAAATGCTCCAACAGGTATCCTTCACATCTTAATTATGAATATATCTGTTAATTTAAGTAAATAACCATAATTAAAATAGCCAGAAATGGGTAATGGCATCTGCAATGAGGTAAATTGACATTTCCTGAAAATATTGAGCTTTTGTCAAGATTTTTATCGTAAAACATCAGAAATGGTTTTGGGGTGCAATTCTACTTTTGATTCTATGATTTCTTGTTTTTTTGATTCAATGTTTCTATGAAATTTACACTTCATTCAGAACTGGCAAAAATACACAATGAGCTCCTACCTCTGTCTTGCAATGAGTTGTGCTACCAAGAGACAGAGTGCCTCAGCAAAGGAATCATGGAATTAATGGGAAGCATGTCGTATAAAAAGGGGCATCCACATGAGCCCAAAATTATTTCAATCTATTGCTGGCTACATTCAGGAAAACATTATCTACATTCAGCCCAATCAGCTATTATTAGAGGGACTGCTGGAGGTCACTATCAAAAAGAAAGCCAAATTATTGAACTGTAAGAAGTATGTGTGTCAATGACCACAGGAAGATTTTACTCGTCCTTTTCCAAATTATCCCTCCCATGCAATCACTTGCCTCCCTCTCTCTATTGCTCCCTTCTGGCCCCATCACCTCCTTCATTGAAATGAAATTCCAAAATTAATACTGGGTATGCCTCTGACCTACCTGTTCTGGTACAGAAACCATTGACAGCAAGAATCCAATTTCTAGCCCTTTGAATTAATGCTTAATATTTGGTTCTCCCTTGGTAGATTCCTACGCTCTATCAGTTCATATCACCAAAACCCACTGCCAGTTAAAATCCAGATGGTATGAATTAAGGATCATGAGGATACAAACTTCTATTCTTCCTAGCTCCACATGAATTTAAAACAATAAATGTGTTTTATGGTTCAGGCCACTTGATAGTCTCCTTCCATGCTTGGAAAGTCTAAGTCTGATGCCTGCTGTGCTCAGGAGAACTGATTTCCCTGAGGGGTTTGTGAAGAGCCATTATAGTCTTCATTAGCATACACATAGAAGCCCAGTGCCTGGCTAAGCTGGTTGCCTGGATACCTGAACATCTTCCATGGCTAATTTGGGATTGGAAATTTTTCAACCATCCTTGGATTTCAAGCTGCAACCCTGCATAGTGTTTGTTTTTGCTGCCCATTTCCATCTGGAAAATGGCCACAGCAACAGCCAATTTGTATCACTTGTTAACAGTTATCATGGGTTATGTCATAGTTAAAGTAGGGTCGGGTTTAATTCAGTAAGGTCCAAAAATGAAAGCAGGTCACTTACCATGAGCTCATTGTGCCTTTCCAGATGCTAGAATCTTCAGATCCTTGTGAAAGGCAGCTACATTTTGACAAGGGACAATTGTAAGATTCAAATTATGACTTAAGTAGAATGCCAGTTGTAACTTGAAATGAAACAGGGATGGAGTATTTGCAACAAATATACTCTTTCATTTTATCAGCTGTAAAGCAATCAATCCACCAGGAGAGTTTAGGATGAGTGGCTCTCCACTTCTAATGAATGAAGCTTGCCTGCAACCATGAGAATTGAGAAGGCAATATCACCGAACGGCAATATCCCCTTCCACTGCCAATCCAATGTATGCCAGATAAGAAAAGCAGCAAAGATATCATCTGTCTGCTCAGATGACGCTCTTGAAAGAAGAGCAGATTAGTTCTCCAGGTGCCTTGCTCAACATTCATTTTGCACCCAACAGATTAACTGATTACTCCCTCATTCAGTTGAAATTAAGTTATATCACATGCAAAAGGGGATTGGCAAGGTAGATATAGAGCCAATGTTTCCCCAAAGTGGAGCAATCTAGAATGAAAAATAGTAGTTTCAGCTAAGAGAAACAGATTTAAAACAGAGATGAGGAGGAACTACTTCTCTCAAAGGGCCATGAGCTGTGGAATTAACTACCCCAGAGTATAGTGGATGGCAGGCCACTGCAATGATTTATCTCAATTGCAAACTGACAGAGGTAGTGAATAAGGTAGTGAGCTGGGTGCAAAATGAATGTTGGCCAAGGCACCTGGAGAACTAATCTGCTCTTCTTTCAAGAGCAGTCCTGAAGAGGGTTTATACCCAACATGTTGACTTATCTACCTCCTGATGCGGCCTGGCTTGCTGTCTACCTTGGATTCCAGCATCTGTGGTTTTTTTTTTGTCTTTTTTCAATAGAATCATCTGAGCAGACAGATAGATGTCTTTGCTGCTTTTCTTATCTGGCATACATTGGATTGGCAGTGGAAGGGGATATTGGCACAAAGCCTACTCAATTCTCATGGTTCATTCAATAAAAGTGGAGAGCCATTCAGCCTAAACTCTGCTGGAGAATTGGATAAATTTAAAGAGGAGATAGATTTTTGATTAATAATGGATTATATGGGCTCTGGGGAGGAGACAGGAAAGTTGAGTTGAAGCTGAGATGAGATCAGCCGTGAGAGAATTGAATGGCACAGCAGGGTCAAGGGGCTGAATTGTCTATTCCTGCTCCTATACTTTAATGTTCTCATCAACCACAAAACCACAAAACCACACATGGATGTTAGACCATCTAACCCTCTACTCTCCATGCCCTGTCATTTCCCCATGCTCTCTTCATGTCTCCATGTATCTTCCTTGCCCCGACATACATCATACACACACGGTGATATGAACTGAATAAATGTTTTATCAACTGGATTTTAACTGGTTGTTTTTGACAGTTTTATGTTAATATAAGACAGCAATTATTTTCAAAAGGGATACTAAATCCCTGATTTTGTTTGAATTTCATGAACATTTCAAAGACTTTCATTGTTAATATATGGTTCTTTAGTTCTACACCAAATAGACACTAGAAATCATCAGATGTTAGTTTGCGAAAATCAAACTACAGGGTGACCCACATACGATCATAACGGATTCAATAGTTGATAGAATGCAGAAGAGCACTGTATCCACAGAAGAAAGGCCTTTAATACACCTGAACTCTTATTTTCCTTCTTATACCTAGAAGTGTTTTAACAGTTGCCCATCACCATTAAATCATTCGTGTTTTGCGATTAATCAAATTTTGTACAATGCTCGGCAAGGGAAATGCAGTCAGACAAAGGGGGGAGCCCTTGGACTCTTACACAATACTTTTCAATTGACTTGTCTCTTTTTCTTTTTAAGGACAAGGTTCTATGATTAATCACTGCATCAAAAACATACAGTATGGAGAGCCATCCCTTAACAATTTCAATTTCCAATTCTCCCACTTTCTCCAAACCAAAGGGGTAACCATGGGCACCTGCATGGGGCCCAGCTATGCCTGCCTCTTTGTTGGGTACATGAAACAGTCCATCTTCCACAGTTACACCAGCACCACACCCCACCTGTTCCTCCACAACATCTGTGACTGTATTGGCGCTACCTCATGTCCCCACGAGGTGGTTGAACAGTTCATGAACTTCACCAACACCTTCCACCCCGACCTCAAATTCACTTGGACCATCTCGGAAACCTCCCTCCCCTTCCTGGACCTCTCAATCACCGTCTCCGGCAACTGACTAACCACAGACATCTACTACAAGCCCACCAACTCCTACAGCTACCTAGGCTACACCTCTTCCCACCTAACCTGTAAGAAAAGCCATCCCTTATTCCCAATTCCTCCACTTCCACCGCATTTATTCCCAGGATAACCAATTCCACCTTAGAAAATACCAGGTAGCTTCCTTCTTCCAAGATCACAATGGTCAACAATGCCCTCCAGCACATCTCCTCCACTTCTGCCCTTGAACCCACCCCTCCCAATGCAACAGGGACAGAACCGCCTGGTCCTCGCTTTCCACCCACCAACCTCCGCCACTTCCGCCACCTACAAACGGACTCCACCATCAGAGACCAATTCCCCTCCCCACCCCTATCAGCATTCCAGAGAGACTATTCCCTCCATCATAGGGTTCACGCACCACCCCCATCCTCCCCCCACTAGCCTGGCACCTACTCCTGGCACCTTCCCCTGCCACCGCAGGAGGTGCAAAACCTGAACCCACACCATTCCCCTCACCTCTGTCCAAGGCCCCAAGGGATCCTTCCACACCCGTCAGAAATTTACCTGTACCTCCACCAATGTCATCAACTGTATCTGTTGCACCCGATGTGGTCTCCTCTACACTGGGGAGGCAGGACGCCTACTTGCAGATCGTTTCACAGAACATCTCTGGGACTCCTGCATCAACCAACTCCATTGCCCTGTGGATGAACACTTCAACTCCCCCTCCCCCCTCCATCAGGGATATGCAGGTCCTGGGCCTCCTCCATTGCCAAACCCTAACCACCAATCACCTGGAGGAAGAACGCCTTATATTCCTTGAGATGTTGCAACCACACGGGATCAATGTGAATTTCAACAGCTTCCTCATTTCCCCTCCCCGCGCATTATCCCAGTCCCAAGCCTCCTACTCGGCACTGCCCTCCTGATCTGTCCATCACCTTTCCCATCTATCCGCTCCACCCTCCTCTCTGACCTATCACCTTCTCCCTACCTATCACTTTCTCAGCTACCTTTCCCCCAACCCCACTCCCCTCCCGCATCCCCCCAATTTATTTCTCAGCACCCACTGGCCAATAAGCTTCATTCCTGATGAAGGGTTTTTGCCCAAAACGTAGGTTCTCCTGCTCCTCAGTTGCTGCTTGACCTGCTGTGCTTTTTCAGCACCATGTTCTCGACTCTGATCTCCAGCATTGGCAGTCCTCACCTTCTCCCAGTATTGAAAGCCATACCAAAGTCTTTTTAAAAAAAGTATATGTTTAAAATATTTACCATGCATCATTGAAATATCTTTTAACCTTGCATGAGACTGAAATCCAACTCCAAAAAGATGCAAACCTCAACACAGGAACAGAATCAACTCTCTTGACAAGTTTGTGCCCAGGAAGCTTCAGAGCTTTAATGGTAGGTTGTGTCACAGTGATGAGTCAGATGCAATATGGAATATCGTTCTTTCAATTCATCAGCTGGTGTAATGCCTTGGATTGTTTTTAAAAAGAGAAAGAAACAACTTTGGCTGCTAGGAGTGTTTTAATACAGTTGCAAAAGTTACCTGAGCTGCAAATTGGCCATGTATCTTGAAGCCTCTGAATTCTGTAGTAACAGGCTACATGTCTGGGCAGATATCCTGCAGAACCTCATGCATGCCATTGTTCAGACTCACTGACAAAGTGAAAGATGATAATCTACTGCAGATTTCAGCTGCAGAAACTGCCAGGAACAAAGAAGGTCAACTAAAGCCTGTTGTGCAAAACAGGTTTTGAGAACCCCTTCTCTGTTTTGAGAGCAGCTTGATAGTATAATAATGGGAGATCAAAGTTTCTTTGTGAAATAGAGATTTCTTACAGTGTGAGACAATAGCAAGCTAACACATGGTCTGAACATATTCAAAGAACTAACATTATCAGGTGTACGCTAGAACTCTGTGGGAAGCTAGGGAAGTAATTGCTGGGCCCCTTGCTGAGATATTTGTATCATCAATAGCCACAGGTAAGGTGCTGAAAGACTGGAGATTGGCTAACAGTGTGCCACTATTTCAGAAGTGGTAAGGAAAAGCCAGGGAACTATTGGTAGTGGGCAAGTTGCTGGAGAGAGTCCTGAGAAACAGGATTTATATGCATTGGAAAGACAAGGACAGATTAGGAATAGTCAAAATGGCGTTGTATGTGGAAAATCATGTCTCACGAGCTTGATTCAGTTTTTTGAAGAAGTAAGTAAGAGGATTGACATGGGCAGAGTGGTGGACATGATCTATATGGACTTCAATAAGGTGTTCAACAAGATTCCTCATGATAGACTGGTTAGCAAGGTAAGTTCACACAGAATAGAGGGAGAACTGGATATTTGGATATAGAACTGGTTCAAAGTTGGATGACAGAAGGTGGTGGTGGAGGGTTGCTTTTCAGACTGGAGGCCTATGACCAGCAGTGTGCCACAAGGATATGGGTCCACTGCTTTTTTTTATTTATATAAATGATTTGGATGTGAACATAGGAGGTATGGTTAATAAGTTTGCAGATGACATCAAAATTGGAAGTGTAGTGGACATATGGCTTTCATACTGAATTGGAAAATCAAGTATTTTTAAAAATTCAAACTCTGTTGTAACCAAGTTCAGAAGTGAAAGGAGCAAATAGATATAAGCATTGCCAATGGCCATCATTTCTTTTCTCTGACAGGCTACCCTTCCCCAAACCCTGTTTCCTGCATCTCACAGAAACTGAAAATAAGAGCAGGAGTAGGCCAGTGAGCCCTTTCAACCTTCTCTGTCTTTCATTGTGACCATGGCTGATCAACCAACTCAATAGCCTGTTCCTGTTTTTCTCCCATGTACTTTGATTCCTATAGCCCCAGAATCTATATTCAATTTCTTCTTGAGATTATACAATGTTTTGGCCTCAGCTAGTATCCGTGGAGCAAATTCCACAGGCTCCACTCTCTGGGTGAAGAAATTTCTCCTCATCTCTGTCCTAAATGGTTTACCCTGTGATGCCTTGTTCTAGACTTCCACCACCATCGGGAAAATCATTCCTGCAGCTATCCTGTCTAGTCCTTAAAATGTTATAGAGTGCTATGAAATCCCCCTTCATTCCTCTGAACTCCAGTGAATATAATCCTAACCAATTCAACCTTTGCTCATATGTCAGTCCTGCTATCCCAAGAATGAATGGGAAACCTTTCCTGCACCACCTCTATAACAAGAAAATTCCTCTTCAAGTAAGATGACTAAAACTGCACCAAAACCCTATATGATTGCAGCAAGACATTCCTGCACTTTTACTCAAATCCTCTCACTTTGAAGGCCAACATACCGTTTGCCTTCTTTACCACCTGCCGCATTTGCATGCCAATCTTCAGTGACTGGTGTACAGGTCTTGTTACACATTTCCCCCTCTCAATTTCTGTCATTCAGATAATAGTCTGCCTACCAATGTTTGTTACCAAAATGGATAACCTCACGTTTATCCATATTATTCTGCATCTGTCATGCGTTTGTCCATTCACTCAACCTGGTGCTGTGTGATTTTTAACTTTGTCTACCCCAGTCCAACACCAGCACCTCCATATCAACTATCCGAATCACATTGAAGCATCTCTGCAGCCCCCTCAGAGTTTACCCTTTCACCCAGCTTTGTGTCATCTGCAAACTTTAGTTTCCTCATCTAAATCATTAGCATATATTGTGAACAGCTGGGGTCCAGCACTGATCCCAACAATACCCTACTAATCACTGCTTAATATTTGTAAAAATACCTATTTATTCCTACTCTTTATTTCCTATCTGCAACTAGATTTTTGTTAATTTCAATACATTAATTCCAATCCCGTGCAGTTTAATTTTATACACTAATCTCTTATGTGGGACTTTATTGAAAGCCTTCTGAAAGTCCAAATAAACCACATCCACTGCTCTACTTCATCAAATCTACTAGTTACATCCTCAAACAAGTTCAGTACATTTGTCAAGCATGATTTCCCTTTCATAATCTGTGCTGACCCTTTCCAACCCATTGTTTTCCAAGTGTACTGCTATTAAATCTTTTATAATAGATTCCAGCCTTTTCCCCAGGTTAGGCTGACTGCTGATAACTTCTGGTTTTCTCTCTGCCTCTGTTTTTAAATAGAGGGTTACAATATTTACCCTCCCATTTGTAGAACTGCTCCATAGTCTGTATAATCTTGTAAGATGACTACAATGCATCCACAATTTCTCGGGCCACTTCCTTAATCACACTGGGATGTAAATCATCAATTCCTGGTGATTTATTTGCCTTCAATCCCATCAAGCTCTTCAACACTATTTCTCCATTAAAACTGATTTTCTACAGTACTTCTCTCTCACGAAACCCCGTGTTCCTCAATATTTCTGGCATATTATTTATATCCTCTTTTGTGAACACCAAATGGAAGTAAGTATTTAATTGGTCAAGCCTTTCTTTGCTCCCCATTACAAAATTCCCTGTTTCTGGCTTTAAGAGACCTACATTTGTCTTCACTAATCTTTTTCTTTTCTCATACTTATAGAAACTCTTAAAATCAGTTTTGATGCTGCTTACTCTTGTACTCTTTTTTTTCTTCCTTAATCCATTCCTTTACCTCACTTTGCTGAACTCTAAACAGCTCCTTCTCCTTGGATTTATTTTGATTTCTGGCTAATTTGTATGCCTCTTCCTTGGACCTAATACCATCTCTAATTTCCCTTGTAAGTCATAGTTTAGCTACCTTTTCCATTTTACTTTTGATCCGGATAGGAATGCACAATTGTCGCAATTCACCTGTGCACTATTTTGATGTTTGCGATTGCCTTTCCACCAGTATTCCTTTAAGTAAAATTCTCAGTCCAACACAACCAGCTCATGCCTCGTACCATGTAGTGTGTCACTGCTTCTGCAATCAGAGAAATCAGAGAGATGTGAGTATTTGCATTAGCTTGTGTGGATAGGATGGAAAGACAACATTTGCATGGATTATGGTGACAATGAGGCGTGGATGCCAGAGTGTAATAGGCTAAGGGTGTGTGTGTGAATTTAGGTTGTTTATGTAGTGGTTGTTCTGACAAGTGCTGAACCAGAGAATGTTAGGGAAGTATGAGCAAGGGACTTCCTATTTGACAGTGTTATACCACTTACTTTTCTGAACATCCTTAGATCCAGGATCCTTGTACTTACTGTCTTCAGCTCTGACAGACCTGCTGACTTCCTCAATCAATTCCATTCACTTCTATTTAGATGGAGAGGATGTCCTCTTCCACCCATCCCTTGGTACAGATCACTTCATTGCAGTCCCTCTGATCCAGTATCTCCTCTCCATCCCTGTGCTTGCTGCAGCTTCAAACTTCCAAGTACTGGTGAGCTCCTTGTGATTCATTTCATGGTCCCTTTAATTAGAAATCCTTCCACTCCCAAAATGGGTACCTCGAACATTGACATCACAGTATTGCAGAAAGTATTGGCAATGATGTAAAAAGAGGCAAATGCTGCCAAAGATGTCACATCACATGTGAAACTTCAAAGGGAACTGTGGGAGTGGAGATAATCACTTCATCATCTGCCACACAAGTAGTATGAAGGACTCTACTGAATACAATGAATGATTGATGTGGGTCTGTAGTGGGAAAGGGCTTGGGGTGTAGCAGGAACTCCCTTGTAGATGTAACACATTGGCCATTCAGCTGGTTTAGGATCTTCACTACATTGGTGCACATGTTCCAACCAGAGTCCTGGTGGAGCAAACAATGGCGCTTCAGTACAGGCCAGTGTTAATGTGAGTTGTACCATCCTAATGCACAGTACTCTGCATAATCAGAGCAGGCAATGAGGCAATGTGATATGTGCTGAGGAATTGAGAGAACAGGAGCAGGCTTCTGAGCTGGAGGAGGATGAGGTGATTGGAGAGGTGCAAACTCTCCTTGACGATAACAACTCAGCTTTCTTTGATGCTCCATGCCAAACAGGACCTGATTGATACACGGGTCCAGTCGATAAGGGCTAGGTCCATCAGACCACCGTGGAATATACAATAGTCAATTGTCAGAATTCTAGCATTTGGTTTGCATTATGGAGATGATCTGCAGCCTTTGCTGGCTTTGTTTGTGTTCGCTTTCACTGCCTTTAAATAAAAGTTAATGTTTGGAATTATCTGATTGCCTGTCAGTATGTGATGTTCCCCAACTGGATAAAACCTAGAAGTGTGTTTATAGTGGGCTTTGGGAGAGATTAATGGTGATGTAGAAAGGGTGTTCAAATGAGATCTAGCTAAGGACAGTAAACTGTGTTGCTAGTCAGCCATGTTAGCTGTGTGACACAAGTAGTGTGACTTTGTAGCTGCTTTGCTTTACGTCGCCAGTGATGGACAATACTAGATTATCAAAGCCTGTCTGGGTGCACAACGTCCTTTCAAATTTAACACAAACACCAGAGATGTTGATCATTTGGCAGATATCCACAGAGTGTAGATAATTAATTAGATGAAATTGATGAGGTATGGCCAGAGATCAGACTAGTCCCTGTGGCAAGAAACCCTCCACAAAGCTTGATGTAACTAACAGGGTGCCAAAAACTGTAAGATTCAGCCCTATCATTGACACCAGGCTTTACTTCATATGCGCCTCTCAGGTCACTCCATTTGCACCATTGTTGGAATTTGTATCTGAGAAATTTTCATTTTCCAACTACACTTTATGATAATCAAAGCAATGCTCTTCAACCCCTGTCACTGACGATATCCTTCTCCCAGCCACAATTCTGAACTGAATCAAATTTTAGTATTTTGCTTCATCCAGAAATTTTTATTCTCCTATCCATCTTCCAAAATTAATGCCTACTTCCATAATTGTCCACATCTATCCCTATCTGTCTTTTTTCCCATATTCAAATTAGCCTGATGCTCTTTTTTGTTGACTTTCTACCTTCTGTTCTTTATGAGCTACACCTCAACGCAAACTCTACTCCTCACACCCAACTCAGCTTTGCCTTCATTCCTCTTCTAACTAATTTCAACACTGGATCTTGGGACCAGAATAGCTAAGTTTTAAGTTCTTAGTTTTGTATTCAAATCCTCACATGGTTGTGTCCCTTTTTATTTCTGCAACTCATTCCAGTACTAAAGCTCCCAAAGCTCTCCATTACCCGGCCAGCAACCTCTAGTATATTCCCACCTTTGCACCACGTGCGACTTCTCCTGCTCTTCCTTCTCTGATTTTAAAACTATCCTTGACAGTTATTACTTTTAGAAAGTTTTTAATCTGCCTTTCTTCCTAGTCAGTGAAGTGAGTGTCCATTTTTAGTGAAGTGCCTTGGGACATTTTTGATGATAGGCTATAGCTGTTGTGTCCTTGTATGAAACCCCCTGTTGCATCACTGAAACTGTCTGTTAATTTATTTCTTTTTGAGATTTGAATCTTCTGTTTAAAGCTATTACATTTTTACACAAACCTGAACCAGACATTGTCTCCATAATTCATTGAAGAACAGAAGTTCCTTTTTAAAGCTTTCTACTTTAAGAAGTCATTTGCAGTTCAAATCTTGGTAGCAAAAGTCATTTATCAAAGATTCATAACTGAGTTCATAATGTTAAGATGGAGTGTAAAGGAGATGTCTACACATTGTCTTCTGTAAGAACATTTATAAATTAATTGCTTGTGCATGTACTTGTGTTATTCCCTGGATTATGCACACATTTCTGCTTTCACTTCTATTAAGCAGATACAGACGGTATTAATTGGACAATTCTCACTTCAGAAATACATGTGCATTTGCAATGAAATAATGTAGCTATTCCATTCCTCCATTTATTCTCATCACTTAAAGATTAAAGTTTATTAAATAATTTATGTAAATGTGGTGGGTTTTTTCTGTGCATTATGTTGAAAATATCAATCACAGGCAATATTTAACTGTCATTTTCATGCCCAACCCCCAAACAGAAAATGTGGATTTTCACCTTTGAACTAAAAGGGACATGAAACTGTGCACTGTGATATTACTTTCTACTATCTCTTTAGACTGAAATGCTATCAAGCTGCAAATGAAAGACTGGACATGACATGCTATTGCGTATTAACTATTACCTGGGAACTCACTACAGGCTTACTGCACTTAACAATTGGCAATTCGCAGGAGATATATTTTGATATCAGCTAAAACAATGCTACCAAATTGCTAATAAAACATGCATTTTAAATTCACTGCACAACTGATGAGGGATTGGAATGTTTTAGTTTATGCAAAGTTAATTTGTAAAAGGAATTTTCTTTGATCCATTATTTTTCTCTGCAGTTTTTTGCCCAATAAGGTTTAAGTCACCGTTTTAAATCACCCTCCATTTCCAGTAACATGAAAGTTTTATCGCATCATCATGGTCAATTTATTTGTTCAATTGCTCTCCATAGCTCAAGCATTCATAGCCATCATGATGTTTTTTTCTTAAAATGTGTTTTTGATTCAAAGCCTCTTTGTGCCTGCAATAATTATTTCAAATGTATATAAATATGTGAACAAAATTCAACAGAAACGCATTTCTATTTTGTAAGCTTCAAAAGGTACTGAGTTCATCATGCATGATGTTTTACATATTTTCAGTCAAACCTGAATAGATTTAGCACCTCAGAAGGTTAAAGTAGTTACATGGTTGAAAGCACGTTGCTGTGCAGCAAGCCACAAAAGCCAAGGGTTAAAGGATTAGTATTTCATTTCCTTTTTACTGCGACGTCTGTTTTCTGTCCAGGCTGCTTCACTCTTATTTGCCTCACACCTTCACTGAGTGGAAGGCTGAGAATTTGCAGGCCTTAGGCCCCATTTTAACAGTCCATACCTAGCACTTTGGTGTCTAATTTGTCACAAATGTCATAGGTCAGAGGGTGTTAGAAAGCTTCAGCCAGCAAATGGCCAGTGGGACAACAAAAATACTCCAAAGACCAACAGCTTTACCGTACTCACTGTGGTGTGAATATATTGTTTGCGTATGTGTGTGTGTGTGCCCACAAATTGACTAAAGTTAATAAAAGCTTTTGCTTCTTTTCTATTATTTTGTGATTTTTAAAAAATTTTAAGTCATTTGTTTGAATACTGCATCAGCTTTTTCTCATTACATTAATCATCTATTTTAATGTTAAGGGAGTAAAATAAGTCTACAAAAAAAGCAGTGAAATTCAGCGATGAAATTGTTAACAAGGGAGTACTATAACAGTCAGAAAATATTTAGCTCTGATCGGGCTGTTACATTTAGAGAGAGGGTGTTAGCTGCCTCTGATATGTTTGAAATGCCAGTCATCATTACATCATTCAGAATTAGAAATATCACTTTCTGAGCATTCCAGGCTATGAAGTACAGCATGTAATATGAGCTCACTCTGCAAGATGATCAGAAATTTGTGAAGGTCACTAATGATACCTAAATTTTACACTGGCTTGTCATCTACATGTCTGGGAGAGTCTGGTAGGTGTTCATACCCAGAGGCTTTTCTCCTTTCTGTTTTACATACTCAAATACAGTATTCAGATGCTTATCCTCAAGATTTAAGACATTCAAAAATCTGATAGTGATTGTGAAAGGATTCACTGTCATAGCGCTCTAAATGAAAAGGGTAAAACTCAGTATGCATCATATCTATTTCTGCAGCATAAAACAGGCATTAGGCAGACCAATCAGCAGCCACTCCAAGCAGGCATTTGTGGTGTCCAGTACTTTTAGCCACCACAGATGAATACTCAAAATTGGTGTTAAGCTCACGAAGGATGCAAATTAGATATTCAACAACTGTTGAAAGACATCAAGAAATTTGTTACCATTAAACAGGGGGGACGTCAGTTTTGACATGCTCAGAACTCTTCGGTGGAAGGTAAGTGCCTTTTTCTTTGATGAAAAACTATTTTGGAGTCAAAAGAACAGGAATCCTCTTCTGACTCCATAGGCATCATGCTCGAGTTTCCCTGGTCCTGAATCCTTGCACCCAGCTTCAACATGATATTTGAGATCTGCTGCTGGTGAGGCAGGCAAACATTCATGTTGCTCCTCTGATCAATTGCTTATGGAGGCTCAATGTTTATCTCAGGCAATCCCTGAGGATTGAAGATGACTTCTTCCAAACTGGTTTAATAGCTTCTGCATTGATTGATTGACATTCCCAGCTTGCAATCTGCAGATCCTGAATGAACCTTCCCATTTTGGCCAATTGTAAGGGGATGTGTCAGGAAAGATGTTTGACTCCTTCAGAGGTGTTTTGTGGGCTTCTCTAAAGCTCAGCCAGTATGGATATCTTATGCCAAGTTGGTTGATGAGGCCTAAGGATTAATTGCAATCAATTCTTGGATTGGTGGTTGGAGGAACATGCCTAACAAAGCTATTAAAGGTTATCAGAGGTAGGTGAGAATGAGGCATTGAGGCTACAATCAGATCAGCCAAAATCTTATTGAATAGCTGAGCAGGATTAAGGAATGAATGGCCTATTCTTTCTTCTAATTCGCATGTTTGTTTGTGAGTGGTGGATAGATGATAAACCCAGACCAATACCAGACACAAAACACATTTATAGAATAAAGTTTTTATTTTGTTTATTGATTGTACGAGTTGTTTGGATTCACTTTATAATTATAGTAATACATTTACTGAACTTAACAATATTTCATAATTTGCATGTGCTGATAGAAATGACACACTTATCTGACGACTGGATTCTGTACCTTTCCTTAGCGGAAAAGGGTTAGGCAAACCCCATAGCTATCATCTGACTGTTTCAAGCAGCAAGTAGAAGTGCAGTTAGCAAAATAAAGAGAGAATACAATTTATTGCATTGGAATAGCATATCAAGTCCTGCAAATATCTGCACTTGTTGCATGCTTAATGCCAAGGTACCAAACATTGAATGAGAAGAAACTACTTGCTCTGTTGGAGAAATACATGTGTTAATTGTTGCATTTCTGCTGATGGCACATTTATACCAATAGTTATTCCAGTTTGTGGTCCCATGAAGAGCCTGTAAATCATACTCATACAATTATTTTGATACTGATGGAGCCCTCAACAATAATATTCTTAATTATGGCTGTACTGTTACATTCTGATACTGTCTTCATTCAATAAAATTCAATATAAAAGGTGAGCAATTGTAGAAATCAACATTAGCAAAGTAGTTGCAATGTTTTTTTGTGAAAACCATCCTTATAAGTATTTTCAATTCTAACAAAATGATTCTCAGGATTACATCAAAATATACATTTTTCTGGTAGGAAGCATTCATCTTTAAAGTAAATTGGAATGTTTCTATTTTGAATATTCTACAATACGTTCTTTTTAAAGGACTGGAAGCAGCCACAGTGAGAACAGGCAATTACAGATTGTAAATAATGCAGTAATTTAGCAGATAAATATAATGGTTTTGCAGATGACTTAATTTGCTGTGGGAACCTGGGTTTCCTCTGATCTGTATCCTAACTCCGTGCAGTGTCTGACCTTCTGCACTATCCACCTGCTGGAAGCCATGTTTGATTTTCTAACCAGGGAGCTGCCTGCTTGACAGCAGAATGGTATCATAGGAAAGAGTGCAGGAATTTTTTTTCTCCAGCATCATTAAAGGGGTTACCCCTATGGTGAGGGGAATGAAAAGTACGATTTAATGTTCTTAAGAGAGTGGCAGAGAAAGAAAGGCTCAAAGCTTCACATGCTGCTTTCTGAGTGGGTCATTTCAGTCCTTGCGGCGAATGGGATGTCCCTGTGGAATTTACCATAGACTGAGCTGAAAAGAAAGGGATTAAGACCCTTTTAAGGATGGAAATGTAACAAAAGGAGCACTTTTATGATGTAGCAGCATAAAATGAGGGGCTCTATTGTGTGACTGATTGCCAAAGATCTTTGAATTGAACAGCCTACGACACAGGCCTCTGTTCCCTGCGGGTTTAGTGGCTTGTACAAAATGACTTGTCTACATTAGAACCATAGCACAGCCCTCATTTAGGAGCAAATAAGAGATTATTAGTTTGTTTCTACATCATTTTTTCACCCTCCCCAAAAGTGGCCTGTAGGGAGATTATAAATAAGTAAAAGTTACTAGGTAATTAAAACAAGCAATTTGTATTCCTTTAGGCTTTGCTGTTCAGCCTACTTTCTCTGACTTTAGCCAGCATTCATTTCAAATCAGCACTGAATTAGTACATGAAGGAGTTCTTATGTATTACTTCTGCACATGCAAATCAGATTGAACTAAAGAGCTATTGTTGCAACAATTAATATTAAATATAAGAAGATATATTTAAAATTGCAGATGTTTATTAATGTCAGTAATGTTTTATTGAACTCATTGTTCCATTTTTAGTAATCTAATGGATCAGACAACTGAAATTTTAGCTTTTGTTTGTCTCTCTATGATTGAAACGCTAACATTCAAAGTTAGATTCAGAAACAAAGCGGAGATATGTTACACACTTCCCTCTCAAACATGAAGAAATCATACATAAAGCTTTCCAAAATCACCACAAGCCGCCCCTCTCCCCCCCCCCCCAAACCACCACTTGCTGTCCTCCACCACCACCCCAGCACACACAGACACATATCGTATTGTCATTCAGGTCATGTTGACTGGTATTATGCACTGATGATTGAGTCTTTACTACTTAGAACTAATTAGAAACTACTACTTGAAAGCAACTCTTCGAAGTGTTAAGTAACTACTAAAATTGTAAAGGTGCGTTTTTTTCAAATAGGAAGTTCTCTTATTGCAAAATAATGTGACCTAACCTTTTCTCACGTGAAACAGTCCAGGAGAGGCAAGCAACTGTGTATTAGTAATTTAAGAACTTAAATGTTTAAAAGTACTCTCCCTTAAAACTAACACATTTATAAAATAGATTAATTACCCCCACCCCCATCCTCTTTTGATCATGGCTTTCTAAGCAAGTATTTTGCAAATGCTCAGCAAAGAAATAGTGAGCCCCTGCAACACTCTCTTTTTGACTCTAATAGTTATGAAATAATATAAAAGTTTGAAATAATTAAAATGGGTCATACAAATAAACTAAATGTAAATTTCTAGCAGGTGGTTTTGGACATTGAATAAAGGCATTTTGACAAATGCCTGTTTCATGAAAGAATAAATGGAGCAGAGATATAGTCGGTTAGATATTATAGACTGCTCTTCGTTCTGTCCTTGGCAACACCACTGGTGTTCATGCCAATATTTCACCTCCTATGGAAATGAATTTGTTTCTGTGGGATAAAAACATTATTTCCATGTCATGCAATACAAATTCCCTACAACACTCAGGAATGAAAATAACTGATGAAACACGCTCTACCCTCAGATTTTTCTGTTAGCCTTTTGGGAAGGCTTTATGTTGGTGCGCTGTGTGTGCTGGTATAATACACAGTGAATGTGAAGCAGTTCTCTTGACCTACTAAAGTAAATGTAGGTTGGGTCAATACCTGATGCCAGACCAAAGGAATCATTGAGCACTTCATTAAATGTGACAGGACAGTGGGGAGTTATGACTAAATAAAATCCTGTATCTCATTTATACTGATTGCTGACATTTTTAGGACTGTAAAGAAATAGGTAGCTTTCTTTACCCTTTTACGTTTCACCTTAAAAATATCCCTGTTTTATGTTTTGTAGATTGGATAACTTTACTCTCTCTGAGCATTTTATCCCTTTGATGTTATGTTCTTGGCATCCCTTTTGAGAAGCAAGATACCATCATCCTTTGGCTGAGGCCAAATGTTTGCCTCTCCACCTCCCTCCATTTCCCCTTTTTTTAGTAATGTCGATCAACTTCTTCAAGATGGATGGTACTCAGAATAGAACTTGGGGGTTCCAGACTGCTCTACCGCAATCTGTCCACCATGCCCTTAGTGAAGGGAAGCTGGCTGTAAGCCAACATGGCACAGAAGATTTCCCCCTCTCTGCCCCCACAGCCATAACACTTTGGGGACAGATGAAATTGGTTGCGAGTTGGCCTTCTGCCCTGCTGTAGCAATTCCAACAGGGTCTAGAGCTCAGTATGGGCACTGCCAGATTGCAGAAATGAGTAAGGTAAAGAGAGGATAGCTACCCCTGAATGTTTTCCAGGGTCTTGTCATGAGAAGGGATCCTGAAGACAATGAAGGAAAGCAGAAGTGAATTGAGGCTTTGGTTTCAGAGAGCAGGCAGTACAGAAGGAAAAAAGGGGTGACATCTTGGGGTAGGCAGCACTAATGGGCACAGTACAAGCTCCTCCCAAATGAGGTGCCCCATTATGTCCCCTCTTTTATTATCTTGGCTGTTAAAAAAAACAGGCTAAACTGTCCAGTCTGTCTGCCCGAAGGATGTCTATCTAGGGGCAGCAGGGTGACTCAGAGTTTAGCACTGCTACCTCACAGGGCCAGAGACCTGGGTTTGATTCCAACCTCAAATGACTGTCTGTGTGGAGCTTGCATGTTCTCCCCGTGTCTGCGTGGGATTCCTCCCACAGTCTAAGTATGTGCAAGTTAGGTGGATTGGCCATGCTAACATACCCTTAGTGTCTAGGAATGGGCAGATTAGGTGCACTAGCCATGAGAAATTGGAGGGGGATGGGAATGAGATGTTCTTTAGAAGGTCAGTGTGGAGTTGTTGGGCCAAATCATCTCTGTTTCCTGTTCCCTCACTGTGGGGATTCTAACTTTAAAATTATTTTATTGATTGGAATGAGGGTCAGGTAATCACATTGACTGTAAGATCCCTGATTGGCCCAGGTTAGCAACCCAATTAAGGAATAGTCAATGAGGTCCACCTGGCCCTTGTTCCAATTATGGTGTGGTCATTATTTTGTTCTGGTGAAGAGGCTTCCTAACATGCCTAATTGACTTTTAGTTATTTACTTCCCTATGATGGGAAGGCTACAAATTCTATCACCTAGCCACTGCGCATAGTATGGGATCAGGTGAGGGTGTGTGCAGGAAGGTGTAGGCTGCAACCTGATATATTTTACAACGTGGAAATTTCCTCTGCAATCTAAATACACTCCCAGTTGTTTGGGAGATGGACATATAAAATCAAGACTCACATGTAAAATGCCAACAAGAACAATGATGTGAAGAATAATTTCCAAATCATTCATCCAGCAGAACATAACATCAGAAGTACGAGGAGTACACAATGCAGCACTTTGAGCCTGTTCTGCCTTGCAGTACGATCACAGCTGATCATCTTCAACAACACTTTCCCTTCCAGCCCCCTTCCATATCTTTTGATTCCTAAGAGACTGGCAATCTATTTCTGCCTTAAAAAATATTCAATTATAGAGGAACCATGACCCCCTGGAATATAGAGTTCCATACAAATATTTTTGAACTGCTGCTGCAAAAATAAAACTATTGCAGTCCTCAAAGGGTGATCTTGTGATTTATCTTTGAGAAACTCCTAGACACTTCCTCGCTAAGCCATAACCTTTTGATGAAGGCAGGCTAGTGTGAGCTGCAGGGACTGCAAAATCGAATGTAAGTTCGTCAAGGTGTTAAATGCAAAGATGTGCTGAAATCTTCATAAGTTGGAGTTTGAATTGATATTTGCATTATTTAACCTAATGATAAATTGGAATTCAAACATAGTTTGCCAAATGATGGTGGTACAATGAACTAGTTTTCTTATTTATTTAAGTGCCCTCATTTTGATTTTTGCTGTGCTGGTGCTGATGGCTCAGTTTTCAAACATGATCTGATAATCCAGGAAGCTTACTTTGGGTTTGCCATAGGCTACATAACACTTGCAGTTAGGGCACAGCCACAACATAATGCCAATAATAAAAACCAGCTTTTAAACTCTCCCAGGCCACAGCACTACCACAACCACCACCAGATTTATTTATTTTTTGTTTTCCCTAACTGAAATCTGACTGTGGTCACATGATTTAGTAGGCATTGACTTACATTGTGATTCTTCTTGCACTCCTGATTACTCTGCATTTTCCTCCTCTCACTATTCAGGACATCATTTCATGAAATATTTGTAGAGATTATCATCACTTATCCTGTATTGATGTGTTCTGTTTATATCCTGATATTCTCTCTGCCTGGAATTCAGAGTGTAACGTATTCTGCAATCACAATTCACAAATTCTTGATCAGAGCGTTTATCAATGGTCACTCTCTGAAATGACCACTATTTTTGACTGTCTCACAATATATCCTTTATATTACATACCCATAGATAGTTGTTATGCTCAGTACCAGGTTTTAGATCTTTTACCATTATGTTTCTGAATGAACAGTGAATTGTTTAGAGAAACTTCAAAATAGTGATCAAAATTATTCAATTGAAACCTAGAAGTAAAAGTGTTCTTTGCCTTATTTAAACCACTATAAATTATTCACCTAACTATACTTTGTACTGCCAGCAGATCTGGGGAATGTTCAAATGCCTTAGTTAAGGGCACTAACAGATGGTTGTAATCTTTACAAGGAAAGGAAAGGATAAATAAGCTGGAGAATCAATCTTGACAGCTTTTGTGCCCTCCTTCAGGAAGGCTTCATGTGGCAGGGTGAACACTTCAATTTGAAAAGTTATTTTTTCCTCCTGCTAGTGATTTCCCCACCACACTTTATTTTGTAGGAGGATTGCTGGAAGGCATCCTTCCAAGATTCTGCTGGCCGTGCTCTTGATCCAGTCACTGGGAGATGTGTGGGAAGCACCAGTCCTGAATGAGAACTTGTTTCAGTGCACTATCAACTGTAGTCATTAGAATGACACTAGAGGTGTGTGTGTGTTTATGTAAGTGTGTGTGTGTGTTTGTGTAAGTGTGTGTGTGTGTCTGTTCATATTTATAACTGTTTTAAAATGTGCTGCTGAGCACCTGAAGAAACTGATTTTCATGTGCATACAATTGCTGTGGTGATTTGTTTGGCAATAACATCTAAAATAGTTATTAGTCCTCCTCTCTTTTCATTAGCAATGAGTCTACTGCCAGTTCCTGGCTCACAGCCTGGAGGGGTACTGAGCAGCTCTAACCAATATGGCAGCAGTACATAATGAGTTGGGCATGGCACCATTAGGCCCTTTGGGTGTCTTACACCTCCAAAACTGGTGTCTAGATGATCCAATTTCCATACCAGTTTAGTTTGTTTTTAGTAGCAATATTCCTACCATAATGGCAAAGGTATTTCAGACACTCAAACTGTTGAAGTGAACCACTGTGCAAGAAATTCCTGGCCTTCTGGCTCCAATTCTGTTTTTTGCCCTAAGGATTTAGCTACAGTGGCAATTATCATTACGGATGTTATTTAATTGTATTTTTTCACATCAGTATTTAATCAGCCCATACCACAGCTAAAACAACACATTTCATTCTGAATAAGTAACCTTGTACAAAATGGTTATAAGATTGTGTTTCACAGTGTGGAAAATCACCCACATTGTAAGCTTGATGAAGAAAATAGGGCAAGACAGGCAGAAGTGTTTCAGACATGAAAAAGAATCAAAGCTTTTTCTGACTTTCTTCTCATGTGTATTCTATATTAACTATTTATTCACCTATCCAGTAGAAATCCTAGTGTTGTACAGGCTTAATGATTTAAGTGAATTTCCGAATCAGTTCCAAAGTATGCATAGGGCAAGAGTTTTCTCTTCATATATACACACGTCATCTCTTTCTTTCATTCATTACTCAGGTTTTGGAGTTGCGCATTTATAAGCTTATAAAAATAAAATGGCAGAATCGTCATGCTGGCTTGTCAAAAGTAATATTTTCTGTACATGAATTTGTAAGAAAAGCATTTAGTATCACAATTATGTTTAATGTTTCTAAGCATATATTTTGACACAGTACATTGACTGACCCTAGTACTCACTTATGACACTTGATAGTTAGCTTTGTTGCTCGAATTAAACACAACAGTAAAGGCAATGTGGTCTGTGAGACTTTGCTTTCAAGGGTAACATTGTGACCAAGTTAGTGAGTTGGCAAATATTAATATTTAGTTTCTTAATAACTATTATTTCTTGGAGGAAGGCCTTCAGGGGCCAGTAAGTGTAATACAGTATTTTGTGAAAATGGGTAGGTATGGCAGCATGTTTTAGATTTTGAATTTTCAACTACTGAACTGACGGCTCCTTTGAGAGTTCAAAAGTACCACCTCATATGCTAAAACTAACCTCTCCAGTGGAATAATGTGAAGAACAATGAACACTAGAGGGGGAGCTAAACCGTTCAGAGGAGTTCAACCTTCTGCCCCACTGGGAGAGGATCAGCATGATCATATGGCTTCTGGTTTAAATGAGCAAAAGTTAGTGGTTGGATAGCAGTGGTTGAAAAGTCAAAGGGTCAAGAAGAGTTGAGAGCCAATTTATTACTGTTTTTCAAAACGGGCTAGGAAATCATGAGTAGAATTGAGAAGTTTGCTTCTGCCACATTGGGGATGTGGAGTATTATTATTAAGCTCCTTTGGAAGTTATTCAAGGTGAAGAGTAGGATTATCAGGTTTTCTCTGTGTGCTACTCGAGTATTTTTTTTAAATGGTTAAACTGTCGTAAAGTCGTCACAAATCTTTTAGTGAGGAAAGATCCAATCTCTGATCTTTTTAGATACAATGCGATACTTAGAATTAATTTTAGATGCTATTGAGTCCACAACTAATTGCTGTAATTACTAGGAAAAAATGTAAGAGGACACGACAAACATTTGAATTGAGGCGCATGCACATTTGCCCACATTCTTCCAAATCACATTAACCAATTAAATTTTTTAATAGGATTAAGCAAGAGATTTGCTGTGTTTCTTTAAAGATTTAAGCCCATGGTTCCCTTTAAACTGGTTATTTCAGTTTGCACACTTGAAACAGGTTTTTAAAGAAATACATCACCACTTTGCAGAATTTTCATGCTCAAAAAAGTCTTTCTTAAGCCATCATGTAGTCCTTTAATAATTGAGACTCATGCAGGGATAAACTGGCTGGTTTGGTAGCTTGCAAAAATCAAGTCAAAGCAATGACACGATGCATTGGATCTTCAGCCAACAGGGTCCTCAGTTAAAATCCTAACCTTCTCTGGCATTCACAAGTGTCTTAAATTTTGTCAGATCCCAGCCAGGCTACTTAATGAAGCCAAATATAGCACAACATAATCAGGTTCCAGAGCAGCTCCTTCTGTGCATGCCATTACATCCCAGCACTGATTAATGATAGCTGTGAAGAAGTCGGTGATCCCAATCTCTAAGGTGAAGGAGGAAGTATGACAGTTGAAAAAGCAGTGAAAACCCAGAAAGTAGAAATCATTTTCTGTAGAGAATACGTGCATTCTTAATGTAATTCTGTGCAACAGGTAAATCGACCAAACAACACAGAAGGAACATTGATTGTATTGAGCACCAAAAAACAGAAACTGAAGAACCATATATGTTTACAATACAGAAGAAGGCCATTTTGCCTAATATATCTGTGCAGACTCTTGCTGCAGCAATCTACAAGAAATCCAAGTGTTCCAAGCTCTCTTTGTAGAGCTGTATAATTTGCTACTTGAAATACAGATTCAGTTTTCCTTTAGAAGATGTAATGATCTCTGCACTAACCTCTTCCCTGTGAGAAAGAATTAACAGCTCTAGAAATCCTTCTGTAAAGAACTTTCTCCCATCCTCCTTACTTCCTTGGCGATAATTTTGAATTGTCGATTTCTTGTTACTGACTCCCCAGCCAGAGGAAACAGGTTTTCCCAAAACTTGGCATTGTTGTAAAAAACACCATTAAATCTTCTCAGCCTTCTGTACTCCAGTGGAAATTGATCCAATGTCTTAAATAGTTCTTCAGTCACTGAGGATTAAAAAAGGAAATAATTTTCATGTATCTCCTGCACATTTCCAGCAGCTGAATTCATGTGTGCGTTATTTGAGAAATGGGAGTAGGAACCACAGGTATTGCATATGTAGTATAGATACAGGAATGTAATATATATGCGATAAATGATCCAGATTCAGATCTAAATGAAAAGTGAGAGTCCAAATCTAACCACTTCCTTCTAATTTCCAATATTGGTATAGCTGGAAAACTATTGTCTATATAAAGCTGTCAGAAAGTCCATGCTCAGTTTATTAACATGTGCCAACTAAGTGATTCAAACACAAAACTGCATCACCCAACACCAGCTTTAATCTTAATCACAATGAATAACAACAGAGAAACAGAAATGAGTACATTAATATCACTTTATAAAATAATGATCACAATTGAAAACAATTGTGCTTCTCAACTTTAGCTTTTTTTTTGGATTCAGCAACACAAGATTACATTTGAAGCTGTTATGTTTTCCAAAATGTTATGCCGATGTGGTCATAGATCAGTACTGTGCTATAAAAATTAAATAAATGCAAATTTAATTCCTAGCCTGTTGCTTATTCTGATCTAATGAGTCTGGCCAGTTTTATAATACTACAGCCAAGCCATTGTATAAAGGTTTGCATTTGGAATTATGTAGTTTGGTTCTAAGGCCAGGGTAAGCTTGCATTAATATTTTGGGGTGTGTAAAAGCCCAAGGCAGTTTACAGAACATTGGATTGATTTACTAAAACCAGCAGCATTGAGGTCAATTGTTTCCCTCTAATAAAACAGCATTTTACACAGATCTAGAACCAGGGAAGATTTTGTCAGTCCGATAGTAGTGGCTGTTAAGGTTCTGCTTGTCGTGGTGCAGAGGTCACTAGTCAAAGCTAAAATGCCAGTTCATGTTTGCTTTCATCAGTTCTCAGCCAGGTCATTAGGTGGAGTATTCCACCAGGGAAAACAACATACTTCATCCTGATTGTGATGCAGTGATATACTCCTGCTGGACGATATAACCAGCATTGCTGATTTAGCAAAGCTGGAGTTCCAAAGTCTGCTTCACTATGGAAGGAGCATGGAAGTATCTCTATCACATTGAATTTTTTGCAACATTTTTGAATTTTTCAAATCTGAAGCACTTTTTATTGAAATGATTTAAGAATTGTTGCTTCTTTAAAAATTTAATTTTATAATAGAACTGACAAATAAATAAATGAGATGACACTTGCAGCTAATGGATAGATTAATCATCAGCATATCGCTCAAAACACAGTGACAGCAGAAAAAGAGTAGATAGTGCCTTAACTAAAGTTATCATTTTGTTCGCCATAAAGAGTGGGAAATACATGCATGGCTCTAAAACAGAGCAACTCCATCACCTTCCTTCCCCACCTTGCCCGCACCCCAATTCCCATTGAGCCTATCCAGAGGGTAAGTCAAGTTGCAGGAGAATGTAAGATTTAAAGATTGAGTTCAGTGAATAAAATGAACTTATCCTGTCACTTTGACTCATTCTGAAATAGGCAGTGCTCTGCATAACAATAAACAATAGATCAACAAATATCGCAGCAAGGGAGTGAGCAAGGGATTGAAACACTCCCATTCACCATCTGCTCCTTTCTTTGCACCCTCTTATCATAACTTCATTAGCTTATGGAACCATCCAAGTCAGAAAAAATCAGAAATTAAAATATTTTCTAATCCAGATAACACAAACCATCAGGAACAGCAAGCATCTTGCATTATTATTAGTTAAAAATATTTAGCCAATATAAATTTACCCTGGACTTTTTTCATCTATATGTGAGAATTCCAGATGAACACTGGAGGTGAAGTGATTTTGGTTGATAACTGACAAGTAATGTAAATACATCATCCTTTGCTAATCAAGAAAATGCAATGGCATTTTAAAGCGAGAAAAAACAACATTTTCTTTCTCCCCGAGTTGGACACTTTCATGGAGTAAATGGAATGGAACAAGGAAAATCTGAGTGCAATTGTGAATTGTCATCAGGAAATCCAATGTCAAGTTGTTAATGGGTGGAATTTTCCCAGCCTTGATCAGAACGGGCAATAGCAAGGAATGTGGTGAAACATGGCGAGGATGAAAAAAATCTGAAAAATAATTTCCCCTAAACATTTCAATTATAAGTTCTGAATCTCACTAAAGAGTGACATCTACCTTATTCCCATCTATTTGCATCTTATTATTAGCTACCATTACCTCATCTATACGCAGTTTGAGATTTGCCCATTCACAGCAGAGAAATTAGATGCTACCAATTCCCAATTTAAAACTCAGAGCACTTACTTGGCAGATGGAGCTTGCTGCTTGCTTCTCCAATTAATATCCCTTCACCAACATGTCCTTGAATACTCCATGGACAGTGACCTTCTCTAGCCTTTGTCCACCGAAGTCAACATTGGCAAACCATCAAAGTCATCACATTATCATGACTGATCCTGGAACAACACAAAGTCCACTTCAGCCCTTCTGAATTTCAATTTGGAGATGAGGGACATCTTTGGCTTCCATGCACCTACCAGATCATTTTGTATTCATGGTCAATCTTGGCCAATCACAAGAAGGCATTGTTTTAGGGTAAGGGGCAAGAAATTCAGAGTGGTTTTGAGAAAAAACATTTTTACTCAGAGAGTGGTAGGAATCTGGAATACACTGCCTGGGGTGGTGGTAGACGTCTGAAACCTTACAGCCTTTAAAAAGTATTTGGATGAGCAGTTGAAGTATCATAATATTCAAGGATATGGGAGAGGTGTAGGAAATTAGCACTTTTTCTAGTAGTTATATCAGTACAGACTCGATGGATGCAAAGGCCTTTTCTGCACTGTATGATTCAATGACTTAAATTTCTTCATCTACGTAGGATGCAACTTATAGCTTTTAGCTTTTAGGGACAGAATGTACAAACATCAGTGCAAAGGATTATCTATGATTAATATCTATGATTATTTTCCATAGAATTTTTTACATTCACATTTATAATGAAATCTGCCTTCTTAAATTTGGCCTGTTATGATAAGACCTTTCTACTGCTGCCATCTTGACACATTGTAGTAGCATTACAGAGCAACTATTTGGACAACACTATTCAGACTGGGACAGGAAGGGACAAGATGTACAAACATTGAGAAAAGCAGTAAATCATGTCAAAGTGGGAAAAATGGTAAAATTGTACAACTAATGGCTCTTTACCTGAATATGCATTATATTCAAAGCAAAACAAATGAATTAACGGCACAAATAATGCCAAAGAAGAAAAAGAAAAACAAGGGAATGTAACAAAGTACATTAACTATGGGTGAATTAAATATTCATGTAGACTGGGGTAGACAAATTGGCAGTGATAGCCACAAGGAAGAATTCATAGTGTATGCTCAGGAAAATTTCATTCATAATGTATGCTCAAGAAAATTTCATAGAGTCATAGAGTCATACAGCATAGAAACAGGCCCTTTGACGTACAATAGCTATGCCGACCAACAAATACTAAACTACACTAATCCCATTTACCTGCACTTAGTCCTTAGCCTACTATGTTCTGGAATTTTAAATATTCATTCAGATGCTTCTTAAATGTTCAAGGGCATCTGCCTCTTAGGCAGCACATTCCATATTTCAACCACATTCTGAGTGAAAAAAGTTCTTTCTCAGATCTCCTCTAAACCATTTGCTCCACACCTCAAATTTATGCCCTTTAGTTTTAGACATGAGAGGCAACCTTATTGAAACATACAAGATTCTTAGGGGACTTGATAAGGCAGATGCAAGAAGATTGTTTCTCCTTCTGAGAGAGTTTAAGACCAATAAGCTGTCATCCTTTTAAGACAGAGATAAGGGAAATTTTGCCTCTCGGTGGGTAGTGACTGTGTGGAATTCTTTACCACAGAGGGTTGGGGAGATTAGATTGCTATATATTCCAGGGTGAGATAGACAGATTTTTAATCATTAAGGGAATCAGGGTTATGGGTAAAAGACAGGAAAGTGAAGTTGAGGATTATCAGATCAGCCATGATCTTATTGAATAGCAGAGCAGGCTTGATGGGCTGAATGGCCTACTTCTGCTCCTACATCTTATTAAGCTTGTATTTCTAAACTAATCAGCCTATATTGTACTTAAGCACCAATGCTGTTTAACTACAAATCATTGTCATACACAAATGAAAATCACTAACATCACACGTCTGGATTTAATTATCCCCATTCTTTCAACCTGTTTCACCTCAGGTTTTAACTCTGTGTGCTGCACTGTGGGAGATCAACTGATAAACTTTCAGCAGTTTTGAGAACTATTATAAAATTCAGTCATGTTGATCTTGTGTTTGCTTGTGAAAGAAAACAATAAGT
Source organism: Hemiscyllium ocellatum (assembly GCF_020745735.1). Lineage (NCBI taxonomy): Eukaryota > Metazoa > Chordata > Chondrichthyes > Orectolobiformes > Hemiscylliidae > Hemiscyllium > Hemiscyllium ocellatum. The sequence continues at coordinate 53,679,470 of NC_083402.1, forward strand.
ATAAAATGGTAGAGCAATTAAAAGCTCCAAGTCAGCACTTTAGGAAGTTGCTGTAGACAAGAAATATTGTAGAGTTTTTAGAAATTTTCTGAACAGTTTATAACAGCCCATCAAAATTCCAATCCACACATTTTACCTGCAAGAAGAATAAGATTTTCCTACTTTCTGTTTTGAGAGTATGTGCAGTTCTTGCATTTTGCTGTCCATAGTGCACCAATCTGTGTCCTGTGTGCAAATGACGTTTAATCATTACTTCTTGGCCTTTTAGAAGTCAGCTGTAACTGTGCCTGCTGATCACAAAACTCTTTCTCGCCACCATCAAAAGGAAACCAAACCATATGTACTTTAAGTTAGCAAATGCTCCAATATATCACAGAGACTTGCTCAACTCACCTTTGCAGGGCAAATTGAGCATGTTATTTTCTATTTAGATCTGAATTCTGAGCCTATCAGTCAGTCGAGCTTTCCAATTCTGATTAAAGTGAGGCATATAAACCTGAAGTGTTCACACATGGTCTCATTAGAGTGCTAGCTGTCATGACCTCAGGCCTTCAAGCACAGAGCTCTGAGTGAACTTCAAATATTAGAGTGCATCAATCAAATCTAAGTCAGGCTTTTCTTTCCTGTCATCTTTTTATTTAACTTTAATCTGTATTACTGGATACAACACAGAAGCACTGGTGCAATGGCACCATATGTTTTCATCTTTCCAAAATAATTAATTTATTAAATTAGCTCTCTGTGAAAGTGCATTTAGCTTTCACATCAAATTACTGTGCTTTGGTGTTTTATTTTTGACAAACAGAGGATACCATTTCTCATTGATCCGAACAGCCAGTTTCTCATCTTGTCCACACACATCTGCATCTCTAGCCAGCACTAACTAGCCACCAACAGCTTCTATATATGACTGCAATTAGGACTAAAATGAAATTGTGCAACGTGTCCACAGGCAAAGGCAAATTAAAGAGGTACTATTTATATTCCAGTGTTTAGTGGACAGATTAAGAAAGTCACAAGTTGCATTTTTGATCTGTTCTGAATTAGTTGATCTCTGTCAAGTCGTATGTGAGTGTTAAAGATGGGCCTTCATGTCCTGGCAACACAGCTGAAAAATAATAGTGGGAACTCACTCGTTATTGATATTTAATATTCCAGTTTGAAATTGGCATTTGTGGATATTTAATCAAAACAGGATTGATTTTAACTGTGATCTCCATAGCCACACAGGTAACTGACCTTGCTCTATAGGTTTACATGAAAACCGATCGATTAGGCAAGCTAACAGAGGGCTTCCATTATCCCTTGTCACTAGTGTTAATGAAGTAATATTGGAATAGAACAGAATGGGATGAGGAAAGGCCCACCATTATGGTTTAAGTGACATGATCTGAGGATTTTGCGGCTGCATTGCTGTTTCTCTGATTGTGTTTTCTCCAAACTCTAGACACCCTGTAGAAATGTCCCAGCCTGGTGCAGGTGGGTTCTGATGCATGCTGAATGGGAAAAATATATCTGATTGTGATCCTGATGTTATCTCGTCTTCTAGGTTTGCCGCAGTGTGTTCCAGGTAATGCAGAACACCTCCGTGGCTCTGTCAAGAAAACAATTGAGCTAATCAAAAAGGCAATTTGAGACCTTTTTATATCATAAGTTCTTTCATTCTATGAACCTTGCCAGAATCACTGAGGAGAATGCATAGGGGAAAGATTTTCAGTAAAACTGATAAACTGGGAAGGCTATAGCCAAAGCCATTGAGAGATTACTGTGCAAAGCCTTTCCTTCCTCAGAGATTGGTTTCACCACTTGAAAAGTAATTTCTAACTTCTTGAAGGTTATTTCACTGGTCTAGCATTTTGTTCCCCTTCAGCTAGACTTGCAAGTCTTCAACAATGACATGCAAGCAGCTAAAACAGCTCCATCTTCCATCTCTACTGAGGGGAAACAGTCAAGGCCACACCACATCATCATCAGTACAACCTGCTTACTCCTCAACTGTCCATTCCTTCATCTGGCAGACAGCTAATTTCAATTCTTTAACAACAGTTCCAGCGTGAGGGATCTGGGAAGCAACACTCCCAAGTCTCTTGTTCATCTTTGTGGCTGCTGTAAGGTCAGTAAATTGGTGAGACCATGTAACCAGTGCTGTAGCTCTTGAAATGAAAAATAATTCCTTTAAAGAATGGATGTGTCAATTCAGCCACCCTCTTTCAACTGGTGAGTAAGCCTGGATTTGGAATGCTAATGTCATCGCTCTGGCCAAATGTTTCAGTCAAATACATCTATTGAGAAAATGAGTATCCCATCTTAAAATGGTCCCACCATCCTAGCAGGTGCTAAGTGAACAGAATTTCACTTCCAGATTCTGCTCAAAACATTCACAAGGATATGGCTGAAAGACGTAATTCAGGGACTTGACGGAACTACAATGTACAGTTTGGAATGGATGATTAATGCAGTTCATTTCAGTGTGGGAGCACAGTATCACTCATTATCTAGAAATTTAAAATAGGATGGATCCGCAATTATACCTTGTAGTCATTCATCTTCAGTTTTGAGATTCTGGTTGTAAGCTTTGGCATTACAATTGTGTCAATTATTGTTCTTGGAAAAGATTGGTGTACTCTGACAACTGGCTAGTCGTAATTAAAGGTGTATATCAAATACTAAATTATGATGTTATAAGCAAGCTGAATTATTGATGACAGTAATAGAATCATGACAAATTCATCATGTCAATTACATTTGGTGTTACAGATTTATTATTTTAATCTCATTTGATTTCTTTTCTCTTATTTTACTCCTTTATTCTGAACACAATTTATTCTTCAGTGTGATTTGGCTCCCAAAAAGATTGCCCCGTCCCCAGAATCTCAAGAATTGATTGATTAATCTTTCTGTGGAAGTCTAGATAGTGACAACAGACTGTGGTAGATATCAGGAGAGAGTCTAATCCTGATATCTATTTCCTCAGCATGCAGCAGTCATTGGAATTCTTTGGTCCACATATCTTGGGAGCACATGCTACAGCACTTGGACTGAGGAGGCTCTTTCATCAAATTAGAACTTTTGAGCAGTGTGGAAACATTTGCACTATATTCTATGGAGTGACTTTATGACAGCTCTCAGTATCTGGATACATGATTTAACAAATCTCCACTTCAAACATGGAACCTCATCTGACTGAGTGCAATCATTACAAGTTAGACAAATTGTTGGAGAAAGGTCCAAGTTGCTGATTTACAACCATACCAGGCTGAGACTGTGCATTAATCGTGGAAATTTATAGAATTACCTCCAAAAACCTCCTGGGTGAAACATATTTGCCGTGTCACTCAGGGAGATCCCACAGCAACACTATCTATGGCTACATATTAAACTCCACATTGTCAGTGATATACAGCAGAAAGTTTTCCTCAAGACTCTACCTGTATACCTTTAGCCCTGATATGAAGCAATGTTAAGCTTTCACAAAACATGTGATTTCTAGTTTCCAGTGAGATACATGAGCAGAATAAATGAATGGAAATGGACAGGGTTGATCAATCTATTTTCATAAGTTTAAGATAGGCTTATTTGTTGTTGCTATTAATGCCTTTCAACTGGAACAACTGTGTAGCTCTGTTTTCATGCTCATGGTCTCACTGATGCAAGTCTCAACTACCTGCTAGCCATCTACCTCACACTGATACGAGACTCTTGCAGGCATTTTGCATCGAGTGAAAATCAGAAAGTCTTCATATTAGCGCTGTGGTTTAGAAGCCTGCTAATAGTAACAAGAAGACTTTTGGAAAAATATGTGCTGAAAAAGGGTCTCTTGACCTGAAACATTAACTATGATTTCTCTCCGCACAATGTCTGTACATGTCTGTGTGGGTTTCCTCCCACAGTCCAAAGTTTTGCAGGTTAGGTGGATTAGCCATGCTAAGTTGCCCATAGTGTCCAGGGATGTGCAGGCTAGGTGGCTTAGGCATAGGTAATGCAGTGTGACAGGGATAGGGTAGGGGAGTGAGTGATGTGGACTTTTTGGGCTGAATGGCCTGTTTCCACACTGTAGGGACTCTATAATTCTATGTAAAAAGATGCTGCCAGATTTGCTGAGTTTTTCCAGCAATTTCTGTTTCTGTTTTGGAAGATTTTGCAATATGGGTTGGATGACATTCCCCTGCTGCAAGGATGTTACGGAGCATAGTCATTACTGAATAATATGTGGAATATAAATCTGTGGCATGATGATTACAGGTGCTTTAAGAGTTAATGAATTTTACGCAATTCTTGAAACAAGCAGCACTCCTCGTCTGTTATGAGAGGTTCAGTGCCTCTAATGATAATGTTTAGGGACAGTACACTGGTAATTTACAATTCCTGTTGTACCCTCCATAGGGATTTATAGTGAATTATTTATGCACCTTATTCAGACAGAATGGAGATATTTTAGTTAAACCTAATCACTCATAGGCTTGAAACTACTGGCGCCTTTTTGCTATAAATGTTCTCAGCCTCTTGTGGTTTATAGCACAACATTTCATTTCCAGTAAAATATGTTGTCCCACAGAGACAGTGATACAGTATAATAAGATGCTATCGCACTAGAAACCTTTCAGGGTGCATTTACACTGCAAGCTTAGCATCAGTGCAAAGTGATTTCAGCTTCGCACTAACATTAAACCAAGATTGTAAATCCAGAGTCAGGTCAGGAGTGAAGCAGAGTTAGACTCCCTGGAGGGAATAGTCACACAGTGCTTCAGTTTGACACTGCCTAGAACGTAAATCCAATGTAGTGTCAATCTCCCCTTACCAAAGTATCCCTGAACACTTTGTAACACCGCCCAACTTTAATTTAAATGTTAAGAGAGCAGGGATTCTCCACTTTCAGCTTTGCCAAGCCATTTAAATATGTTAACTGGATAATGGCAGCTCAGTCCCTGCACACAGGCATGCACACAGCTCTCTTCTGGGCAAGACTGTCACTATTCCAGCCAGTCAGGAGCCAGGTAACATAAACACGGACAGCAGCCGCAAATAAAAAGACACTAAAAAGAACTTTGTTGTTCTATGGATTGGAAAGTCAGCTTTACTACAAATTTAACATTTATCCAAACATTCTGAATAAATTGACAAAGCTCTGATTTTAGAACAAAGAACATAAAATGTTACAGCTCAGTACAGGCCCCTCGGCCCTCAATGTTGTGCCAACCTGCAAAATTAATCTGATGCCCGTCTAACCTACACCATTCCATTATTATCCATATGTATGTCCAAAGCCTATTTAAATGCCCTTAATGTCAGTGAGTCTACTACTGTTGCAGGCAGGACACTCCACGCCCCTACTACTCTCTGAGTAAAGAAGCTACCCCTAATATCTGTCCTAAATGTATCACCCCTCAATTTAAAACTATGTCCCCTCGTATTAGCCTTCTCCATCTGAGGAAAAAGGCTCTCACTGTTCACCCAATCTAAACTACTGATTATCACCTCTCAACCTTCTTCTCTCCAATGAAAACAGCCTCAGTTCCCTCAGCCTTTCCTCATAAGACCTTCCTTCCATACCAGGCAACATCTCTTCTGAACCTTTTCCAAAGCTTCCACATCCTTCCTATAATGCGGTGACCAGACTGTACGCAATACTCCAGATGCAACCTTACCAGTGTTTTGTACAGCTATAGCATGATCTCGTAGCTCTGAAACTCAATCCCCCTACCAATAAATGCCAACACAACATATGCCTTCTTCCAACATTATCAACCTGGGTGGCAACTTTCAGGGATTTATGCACCTGGACACTGAGATCTCTCTGCTCATCTACACTACCAAGAATTTTACCATTAGCCCAGTACTCTGCATTCCTGTTATTTCTTCCAAAGTGAACTACCTCAAACTTTTCTGCATTAAACTCCATTTTCCACTTCTCAGCCTACCTTATCTATGTCCCTCTGTAACCCACAACATCCTTCGGCATTATCCACAACTCTGTCTACCTTTAGTGTCATCTACAAATTTACTAACCATCCACTATGCCCACTCCAGATCATTTGTAAAAATGACAAACAGCAGTGGCTCCAAAACAAATCCTTGCAGCACACCACAGGTAACTGAGCTCCAAGATGACATTTCCCATCAACCGCCATCCTCTGTCTACTTCCAGCTAGCCAATTTCTGATCCAAATCACTAAATCACCTTCAATCCCAAAACTCCTTATTTTGTGCAATAGCCTATCATGTGGAACCTTAGCAAACACCTAAATGAAGTACATATACACCACATCAACTACCTTACCTTCATCCATCTATTTTTCACCTTCTCGAAGAACTCGATTAGGTTAGTGAGACACGATCTACCCTTCACAAAACCGTGTTGACTATCCCTAATCAAATTATTCCTTTCTGGATTATTATAAATCCTATCTCTTATAACCTTTTCCAACATCTTACTCACAACCGAAGTAAGGCTCACTGGCCTATAATTACCAGGGTTGTCCCGACTCACCTTCTAAAACAACGGAAGAACATTTGCCATCTTCCAGTCTTCTGGCTCTACTCCTGCTGACAATGATGACATAAAGATCGAAGCCAAAGGTTCTGCAATCTCCTCCCTGGCTTCCCAGAGAATCACAAGGATAAATCCCATCCGACTCCAGGGTCTCGTCTATTTTCAGGTCTTCTAAAACTGCTAAAACCCCCTCTTTGTCAACCTCAATTCCATCTAATCTTGTAGCCTGTACCTCCATGTTCTCACTAACATTGCCCTTTCCAATGTGAATATTGATGAAAAGTATTCATTAAGTGCTTCCCCTATGTCCTCGGATTCCACACACAACTTTCCACTACTGTCTTTGATTGGCCCAAATCTTATTTTAGTTATACTTTTATTCCTGATATACCTATTGAAGACCTTAGGGTTTTCCTTGATCCTATCCACCAACAACTTCTCATGTTCTCTTCTGGCTCTTCTTAGTGCTCTCTTTAGTTCTTTTCTGGCTAACTTATAACTCTCAAGCCCCCTAACTGAGCTTTCACGCTTCATCCTTACATAAGCCGCCTTCTTCCTCTTGACAAGAGATTCAACTTCTTTAGTAAACCATGGCTCCCTCTCTCAACAACTGCCTCCCTGCCTGATAGGTTTATGCTTATCAAGGACCGCAGTAGCTATTCCTTGAAAAAGCTCCACATTTCAAGAGTGTCCACCCCCTGCAGTTTCCTTTCCCATCCTATGCATCCTAAATCTTGCCAGAACACATCATAATTGCCTTTACCTCTTTCCCTGCGATATATACCTATCCCTGCCCATGCTATTGTAAACATAAACGAATTGTTGTAACTACTGCCAAAGTGCTCACCTACCTCCAAATCTAACACCTGGCCAGGTTCATTCCCCAGTACCAAATCCAATATGGCATTGTCTCTTGTTGGCCTATCTGCATACTGTGTCAGAAAACCCTCCTACACACATTGAACAAAAACTGACCCACCTAAACAACTTGAACCATTGTATTCCCAGTCAATATTGGGAAAGTTAAAGACCCCATAACAACTACCCTGTTACTCTTGTTCCTATCAAACATCATATCCTTTCCTCTACATCCCTGGAACAATTCGGAGGCCTATAGAAAACTCCCAACAGGGTGACCTCTCTTTTCCTGTTTCTAACCTCAGCCCAAACTACCTCAGTGGATGAATCCTCAAATCTTATCTCAGCTGCTGTATTACTACCCTTGGTTAACAATGCCCCACCACAGCCTGACTATCATCATCTCTATTCTTGCTGAAACATCTAAATCCCAGAATGTGCAACAACCATCCCAGTCCCTCCTCTAGCCACAACATCAAAATCCCAGGTACCAAACCATGCTGCAAGTTCACCTACCTTATTCTGGATGCTCCTGGCATTGAAGTACACACATTTCAAACCAACATCCTGATTGCCAGTGCCCTCCCGCGATCTTGTAAACCTATCCCTGATCTTACTACCCTCAACCTCCTGTACACTGGAACTACGATTCAGGTTCCCACCCTCCTGCTGCATTAGTTTAAACACCTCCCCCACCCCGACACCCCAAACAGCATTAGCAAAAATCCCCCGCAGGATATTGGTACCTCTCTGGTTCAGGTGACGACCATCCTGTTTGTAGAGGTCCCACCTTCCCCAGAAATTATCCAAGAATCCAAGCCCTTCCCTTCTACCATCCCTGCAGCCACGTGTTCAGCTTTGCTCTCTCCACGGGAGACATCATGAACCCTGGCACCTGAGAGGCAGCACTATAATTGTGATCTCTCTCATTCCCACAAAACCTCCAATCTATCCCCTTAACTATGGAGTCCCCAGTGACTAAAACATTGCTCCCCTTCCTCCTTCCCCTTTGAGCAACAGGGATAGACTCTGTGCCAGAGATCTGTGACCTATTGTTTATCCCTGGTAAGTCGTCCCACCGCAACAGTATCCAAAACAGTATATTTGTTGTTGAGGGGAACTGCCTGCACTGCAGGAGATCCCTGCACTGCCTGCCAGTTCCCTTTCATACCCCTGATGGTAACCCATTTACCTTCTTCATGAGGCTGTGGAGTAACTACCTCCCTGTAACTCCTCTCAATAACACCTTCCACCTCCTGAATGACCCAAAGTTCATCTAGCCCCAATTCCAGTTCCCTAACATGGTTCTCGAGGAGCTGGAGTAGGGTGCACTTCCCACAAATGAAGTCAGCAGGGACACTAGAGGTGACCCTGACCTCCCACATACTGCAGGATGAACATTCAATTGCCCTAACCTCCATTCCCACTATTCTAAATTCCTGAATAAACTGCTGTAGAAAAAAATGAAACATGAAAGAAAACACTTGTCACCTTACAAACTGACGCGCAGAACTTTTTTTTTTCTGTTTAGAGGAGGAGGATGGGTGGGAGACACTACCTGAGTAGTGTTTCGGGTAAAGCAACCACTCAAATATGTGACCTCGTGACCTCTTCAACTGCGTCCAGGAACTGAAGAAAAGCCGGAACTAAAAGAAATTTAAACCGTATACTCACGTATATCTCAACAGGCTCCACTGTTCCCTGGAGACCTAATGACCTCTCCGACTCCGTCCAGGAACTGACATTTTTATGCAAGTAATTTTTTTTTTGCAACATCATTAAAGTCTTTTCATAATGCCTCTTCCGACCAGCTTTCTTCATGTTTCTCCCTTTTTCTGAAAGCATTATTTCTTTCCTCACAAATAGCAGCCCTTCCGTACCCCACTAAAGTGGCAAGTATTCTTATGCGATCTGTGTCAACCCATATCGGCAGGCAATGCAACTAATGAAGGTGTCACCAATGAACCAGAACCTGTCCTTAACCACCTGCCTCAAATGCTCACTTCTGTTAAATGTTTCTGGAGTGTGATCAGGCACATTTTCTTCTTCGCAGTCCAGGGGTGTCAAAACAAGCTGCAGGACTGTGTTACTCTTCCAATTAAGATCTGTGAATTCAGGATTGACCAAGAATGCAGCACATTTTAAATGGAGATGAAGTACGCTGGCATACATCAGAAAACAAGCTCTAAGATTGAATAAATCCCCGCCGGAATGAAGTGCAGATTTTAAGCTTTCACCTATTTGGCACATTTAATATGTAACTCAATGTAAACTTATTGCAAGACCGTTCAAAAAGTTAAAGCTAAGTACACTCTTGTAATTATCTGCTTTCAAACAAATTTGGACTTTATTTATACTTTTTATTAGTTATAAAAATGGTATGATGTAGCTCTTCAATTAATGAAAGCAATAGGCAATTAAAGTCCCACAAAAAGATATGTGTGTTTTTAAACCAATAAAACCTATCAGCCATGCGATCATTTTATAATAAAAAGGGAGGTGGAGCATATTGATAGACTGCTTGACTGTAACACAAAGAAGTGAATTTGGTAAAAGGCTGCAGTCGGCAGAGAACAGTATTTTTTGTCGGCAGTTTAACCTCCATGCCTGTCAACTGTGACCTTTCACCAACCCCAACAAGAACCTGATTTCTTGCTCTTGCTGTTGGCTGCCAGCTGGATGAATGTCGGACTTGACAGCACATGATTTTACATGAAAAGGGAAAAGATACTGGGAAAAGCATGTTTTGTGCAGATAGTGTACATTTGTTCACTGCTCATTACGGTCTGTTCTTCAGCCTCAGCGGATTGATTGGGTGTGAGCATCTTGTCTTCCATGCAAGCGAGGAGGCATTATTGACCTGCATGGGAGCTCTCGTGACCTCTGAATGACCTCCCTTTCACCTGAAATTGACCTTGAAAACAACCCAGGGTTCACCCTGTTTCTCTTTACAAAAAAAGGTCCTATAACAGTATGGGGATTATTGGAATTGACACATTGTGCTTTATCCTTAGACTTTTTTTTCCCAAAGAAGGTAGGGGGTGCATCTTAACACATTTGAAATCCATGCACATTTGAAGCACTCTGTGTTTGTTCAGATTTATGGATCATGCCAAGAAGAATTTGTGCTGCTTGTCGCTAAATTTCACCATTCATCATTATTGATCAGAGCGCACACTCAAACCACACTATGACAATTGCTATTTCACTTGTTATGGGCTGTAATGGGCCAAGGGGATGATTTAAACCTGCACAAAAGCTATCTGTAATTACACATGAATAATCCATGAAGGCTCTTCCAGGGTTTACAGTCAGCTGCCGGTTATTTGAACAGTCCATTGCCACGATGTTTGTCTGTTCTCTCTCTCGTTGTCATTGCCAGGACCTGGTAAAACTCTGATGTTGCAAATTGGTAAAATCGGCAATATGCCATGCTGGTTTTTTTTCTGATCAAAAGCCGAGTTTTCTCCTTTTCTGAAAATAAATCAGTAAAATTGGAGAGTAATGGAGTATTGCGTGTCTTTCTGTGGGACTCAATCACTTGATGAACTTGACTGCTTAGCATGGGTGGCTGAGCATATTAACCCTTTGTAGGCTCTGACATCTCGTTTTGGAAAACTGGAAACATTTCTTTTAATGACATTTAGTTTTACTTTTTAGTGCTATTTATCAGGTTTTATTTTTGCTCACAATTGGTTATCTGAAAAAAAAATTCATTTCTATGAAAAGTTGCAAGTCATATGGAAATACATCTAGCATGAGTCACAGCAAGAAAACATTTCATACTGCATTTGGTTTTGTTCCTTAATTTGCAGACAACTGCCATTAAAGTGCTATCTTTTAGATTGGCCTGAAAGGGAACTTAATCCTTCTCCTTCAGCATCCTAAATTCCTGAATGGAATGAAGTGGGAATCGTGGTGAGATATGTTACTCATAAAGGGTAAATAATTGAATCTGGATTGCTTAGAATGATTAAATCAGCCATTTCCTGCAATGGGCAAGCCTTCTGCTGATTTTAAACAATGTTGATTGAATCCGGAATCAGAACAGTTAGGTTCAATTGCCTTAACTGTGACACTGGAGCTGGATTGTCTATATTGGCGTTTGATGTTACACTGCTCTTAAATAGCTTTTGAAGTTCCAAGGATAGTCACAGATGCAGGCATGAGTGGAATCAATGCTTAATTGCAGGGAAAAACAATTTAAAGAATGTTTTTAACCCTGCCCAGGAAGAAGTGCATGAGTTTTATTTGCAGATTTTGTAGCCTCTCAACTTCCACTCAGTCGTATGCAACTTCCTAGGCATTTGTTTGCTACCTTGGTGTAAGTTGGAACAACCTGTAATTACTTTTCTATTTGTTATTAGAAGAATGCTATGAAAAATAAACTTGTGTTAATTTCTTTCGGTCACTAGATATGACTGGCTGCATTATTCAAATGACAATTCTTGCTTAAGTGTCCACATGAACAAGATGTGAAAATGACTGCACTGTGAAATATTTTAAGGCAATTCAGAATCAAGTAATTCAGATTTAAATTGGGGAAATTCAGTAATTCAGATAAATTGGATGAGATGAGTCAATTTTTCTGAGAGAATATGATGTGATTTATTGATATCCTGCAAGAAAGGTAATTGTATCCTTCAAAGAAAATGTTTCCTTCATTACTGAAGAATGTGTCAAATCTTTTCTCCACTTCTTTTGCATTTACAGTTACAAATAGAGGCTTCAGATGGGACCCAGCAGACTAAGAATTTCTAGTTCAATTCCCTCCTAAAATTGGCGCATGGAAATCATGGCTATTTCCCAATGGAGAAATTGTGCCAGTCAGTGTACATATCATCAGCTTTGCCACCCAATCTGTCGATAAGGAGAGAGAGAAGGTTAGTGACACCTGAAGTAATCAGACGGACTTTTATTAAACAGAATTTTCTGAAACAGCATTCCATTTTTGAGCAATGGACGGACCTTATTGTTCTCAACTGCTTGCACGCATCAATTAGAGTAATTATGTGCCAAAATTATAATTACAAAACCAGCAGTGGGGAATTGTCCAGATTTTGCAGCTGGGAAGTCTGTGCAGGTGGATTTGCATCTGCCATTCTTCCCTGTATTTCACAATGCAATCAAAACTCAGTTCAATGTTTAGGCCGATGGTAACATACTGCAGCTAATCAGAACTGAGCCACAAAAATGGATTCAATATTCTTAACCACCTGAGTTTAGCTTGTTGACCTACGTAGATTTTTGTTTTCCATACTTTATGCAGGTGGTAAATAACAGAAAATGATGTCTAATGTAGTGTAATCACACAATAGAAACCAATATTTTATTCTATTATTCCATTAATTGCTGAGACCTATTTCACAAAATCAAAAAAAAATTGAGGGTGTGAAATTATTTATAACCTATGTCTAACTTTTCACTAAATAAAACCCCCAAAAAAGATAACATTTCAATAGCATGGCAAAATTCTGAACAGCACTGTAGCCAAATTTGGTCCCAAATTCTCCACCTGAGTTGATGCTATTAACAATAAAGAAGTAAATTCCTTCTTTTTGATTTAAGTGAAATTTGCCCAGAGTGACCTGAATCTCAGAAAATCTCAAAACATTTCTAGTAGATAAAATTCAAATATAATTGAAGGCCTTTTTCCCAATAACTTTGATTTGGTTCAGCCAGTATAGTACAACATAACTTTTTTGTCATTAATGTTAGAAGGCAAACTAATCTATAGAGTATGCTCGCATTCATCTTAGAACAACAAGAACTACCAGAATTTTTTTTTCTTGTCTTCACATCCATTTTGATGACATTTTTTCACACAGGCAGCAGAACTGCCCAGAATGCAAAATGACATTGCATGAAAGAAATACAAGTCCATTCATTTTAAAATAATTATTTTATTTAGAAAACTTATGCATTGAGAGAGCCCCTTCAAATCAAGAGCTATCACAATATTAGTATAACTTCTGCTGTAAAGAGGCCTCTCAAAAAAAAGAGCTAAAGTGCTGCATTTTTAGTCATAACATCAGATGAAGTAAAACAAGAATTGAACTAGGATGGAAGTAAGACTTATGAGCAGAAATAAAAATATTATCAGTCAAGTCACTGTTACCAACAGGATGGTGGCTGCAAAAAAACAAAGAACAGACTTTAATGGAGCACAAGGAACTTCATCCCTGCTAGTATAACATTTGTAAAAGAACTTGATTGCAGAGGGCAAATATTAATTTCCTGTGGGCTTAAAGGGATTTCTTTCCGTTAGTAATGAGTTAAATGAAATATTTTTCTTCCTCCACTTAATGCCAAAAATAATTACTTCCAAAGCGCTTAATCTGCAGAAAGTGAAACTGAAGTATATAAATTCTTCTCCTCCCCTTGGGATTGTTTGAGAAAATACACAACTGAAAGACAAGAACAACAAAAAGCTCCCATGTGTTAACGTTGTGCGTATCTGAGAAATATGATGAAAAGAAACCGTGATCTTATCAGTATGTGTATGGTTGCACAAGAAAAACCAGGCAATAAGACACGTTCATTAATCTCCAACATCCTTTCGTGGTAAAGAAATATTTTAAAGGAAAATTTGTTACATTTTTATACTGTGGTTCATTTGTAGGTCACTTTGTAGATGTAACATAGAAAGCCGAAGTGTATCAGTGAAGCGTGGACTTGCGTCTTATTGCCTCAATCACCCACTGTGCAGTGCAACAAAGGGAGATTCACATCTTATTCAAGGAACTTTAAACTAAAACCTGCTAAAATTCTGAATGAGTTAATAAAGATTGATTTCAGAAATTGTATTGCTCCTAAGTCTTAAGAATTCAGTTTCTTCATTTCTTTGATTTTATTTTAGGCTAAAAGAATAAAAATTCAACAGTAATGATAAGGCAGCGTAATTTGTAATAGCAAAAGAGAAACTTGCTTGAAAGGAAACAGGAGAAAGGTAAGAGGGGGAAAGTAAGTATAAAACAGGGCATGTTCATGATTTTTAAGTGAACGAATTAATCAAAATACGTGAAATCGGTCATGCCATTCAGTAATAAAATCCTTGTGTTATCTAAACGTAACACAAATGAGGTTCATGCATTCAGTTTGCTCAAAGATCTCTAGTGCATTTACTTGCAACTAAACTAAATATACAGTATAGAGTAATCACCAAATGCTGGAATCATGAAAAGAAATGTGAATGTGCATATTGATCATTCACTGACGGTCTCCAGTAAAAGTGAGTTTTCTCAGGAAGGCAATCCAAGAATCTGAGAACGTTTTCCCCCGGAGCATCGGAGGACAGGGGGGGTGACCTTATAGAAGTTTATAAAATCAGTGGGGGTCATAGATAGAGTGAATAACCAAGGTTCTTTCCCCAGGGTGGTATAGAGGGCATAGGTTTAAAGTAAGAGGGGAAAGATTTAGAAGGGACCTGAGGAGCAACATTTTCGCACAGACAGTGGTGAGTGTATGGAATGAGCTGCCAGAGGAATTGGTGGAGACTGGTACAATTACAGCATTTAAAAAGCATCTGGAGGCGTACAGGAATAGGAAGGGGTGAGAGGGATATGGGCCAAATGCTGACAAATGGGATTAGATTGGTTTGGGATGTGTGGTCAACGTGGATGAGTTGGACAGAAGGGTCTCTTTCCATATTCTATGATTCTGTGACTCTGTTTAGTTCCAAGTTGAAAGAGTGTCACTGTCTGTCATGGCTTGGTGATGGCTCAATCAGAAGGTAGCAGATATAGGGCAGCATGGTGGTGCAGTGATTAGCGCTGCTGCCTTACAGCACCAGGGACCCAGGTTTAATTCCAGCCTCAGGGTAACTGTCTGTGTGGAGTTTGCACATTCTCTCTGTGTCAGCATGGGTTTCCTCTGGATGCTCTTGTTTCCTCCCACAGTCCAAAGATGTGCAGGCCAGGTGAATTGGACAAGCTAAATCATAGTGTTAGATGCATTAGTCAGAGGGTCTGAGTGGGTTACTCTTTGGAGGGTTGGTGTGGACTGGTTGGGCCGAAGGGCCTGTTTCCACACTGTAGGGAATCTAAATATATATCCCATTTCAGAAACGTAAGTTCATAATTCAGGCAGACACTCCTAGTGCAATGCTAAGAAAATACTGCAAGGATGAGGATATCACTTTTGGATTAACATCTGAAAACTATGACCACATCAAGCCTTCTCAGGTGATTGCAAAAAAGACCATGATAATTATCCAAGCATCTGGATCAATACTTTTCATTTCATCCTCATCACCACAATACATTATTGTTTGTGGGACTCGACTGTGACCAAAAATGAATGCTGTGTTTTTTGCTTCACAAAAGTAACTATTTGGTAATAAACCACTTTGAGGCATCTTGAGGTCACGCAAGGAGCGATATAAATGCAGATGCTTTCACTCTTCAAAATCTAAATTAGGACGTTAGACTCTTAGAATTGATTATGTTCTCAATGACGAAGTCTTTGTTACAAGAGGTATATTTCAAATAATTTAATAAATAATAATAATAAAACTGCTTCACATCTGGAAAAAAAACTCAGCTAATAACTGAAATATAGCAGAGATTTGCTAAAGGCAACTTTATTTGACAAACTTCATTCTTGTTTCTTTGATACCATAGTGAAAAGGGCTGATTAGAGTTATAATGTTGATATTGTGTGTATGAACTTTCAGGAAAGCCTTTTCCAAAGTATCATCCACTTATTAGTAAAATCAAAAACCTTGGGATTAAAGGGATATCACAGCATGGACACAAACTGACAGAGAGCAGTGGTGAATTGTTGTTTTTTCAGACTGGAGGGAAATACTGCAGTGCTCTTTTTGATGTATATTAATGATGTGGATTTGGGTCGACAGGTCATAATTTAAAAATTTCCAGAAGATATGCATCTCTGAAATATGGTCAACACTGAATACCATTGTAACAGACTACAGGAAGGCATAAAAGATGCTTATCTTTATTTACTTCCTCCACTCATCTGATCCTGTAGGTGATGAAACAGACAAGCACATGGCAGGAAAACTTAATATGAGTAAGTGTGAAATTAAGCGTTTAGGCAGAAAAAATGCAGGGCAATGTGAATTCATGATATAATGATATAGAGCAGAAAATGATCTGTGGATGAATGAACATGTACGTTTGACAGTGGCAAAAGGCGTGGGGGAAAATATTGTTTAAAAATGTAGATTCTATGGCTATATTAACAGAGGAATCAAGTGCAGAAGAATAGAAGTTAAAACTTGAACTGAAGGTTAACCAGTGTTAATGGCATGTTTATTTTTAGATACTACACGTAAGGAAGGCTGGAAAAATGCTGGAGAAAGGGCAAGGAGAGATTTCATTGGAGTGGTACAAGGGATGAGGAAGTACTGTTATGTGGTGAGGCTGAAGAAGCTGATGTTGTTCTTATTGGAGCAGAAAAGCTGAAGAGGAGATTAATTGCAATTATTCAAAATCATGTACAGTTTTGATATAGAAAAATAAGTAACAATTGTTTTAATTGGGAGAATAGTTGGCAATCAAAGAGCATTGATTTCACGTAATTAGCAATAGAACCAGAGTGCCAAGACATTTTTCAGCCACCTATTTGTTATGTTCCAAAGTGCACCACCTGAAAGAATGTTAGGATGTTCATAGTTCCATGCAAGTGGAGTTGAGGGTAGACACAATAGTGAAGAAGGCATTTGGTACCTTGCCTTTCTTGGTCAGTGCATTGAGTGTAGGAGTTGGGAGGTCTTCTTGCAGCTGTTCAGGACATTGGTTAGGTCACTTTTGGAATATTACATTCAACTCTAGTATCCCAGCTATAGAAAAGATGTTGTGAAATTGAAAGAGTTCAGAAAAGATTTATGAGGATTTTGCCAGGGTTGGAGGAGTTGAGCCACAGGGAGAGGTTGAATAGGCTGGGTCTGTTTTCCCTGGAGCGACGGACGCTGAGGGATGACCTTATAGAAGTTTATAAACTCATGAGGGCCATGGATAGAGTGAACAGCCAAGGTCTTTTCCCCAGAGTAAGGGAGTCCAAAACTAGAGGGCATAGGATTTATGTGAGAGGGGAAAGATTTAAAGGGGACCTAAGGGGTAACATTTTCATGCAGAGGGTGGTGCATGAATAGAACAAGGTGCCAGATGAAGTGGTGGAGGCTGGTACAATTAAAAGGCAACTGAACAGGTACATAAATAGGGAGGGTTAGAGGGATATGGGCCAAATGCTGGCAAATGGGACTAGATTAATTTAGAATATCTGGTCAGCATGGATGGGTTAGACCAAAGGGTCTGTTTCCATGCTATACAGCTCTATGACTCTAAGAAATTCAATAACATCATTCAAAAGAGAATTAAATAAATGTTTGATGTGAAAAAAAAAATCCATGATAGCATCAAGATGTTGGATTAACTGGATTGTTCTGCCAAAGAGTCATCAAAACAACAAACTTACATTTTTAATGGCAGATTTAATAATAATAATAATAAATTTCAAGGTTCTTCACAGACACAATGGATTGGCTGACCTTGTGCATCATCCAGTGAATCAAGGCAGTGTCAAAAGTAAAGAATAATCTAGATATAAATAAATAGTTCCTCTTAAATTACATTTACATAGTTTAATACAATCAATTAACAAACCTGATGCAAGAGCACAAAGTCATCTGAGATGCATGTTCATTTCAGACATTTATCTCAAGTCTAACTAATCTGGTAATGATTCTCTCCTGTAAGCTGAACACTTATCTGGCTAATATGCTTTAGTAGTTAAGTAAAGACTCTTGTGAAACCTGCTCTTTGGCAGTCCTTCAGGGCTGAGGATGACTTGCTCACACTTTCAGGGAGGGGTAAATTGGGTTCAGTTCTGCTATGACTAAATACTCCAGCCTTGGAGCCACAGACTCCACCCGAAGTAGGGTCAGCGGAGTTTGAGGAACTAGTGAGTGGGGTATACTGGATTCTGCATGATTTGATCTCCACATGCTTGACCTGGTGATGCTTGAAGTGGTTGACGCATTCGCAGATGCTTCTTCTCCAATTTGTGCATTCAAGGCAAGTGATTCTGACATCCCAATAGAGATGTTGCTCTGGTCTAGAGAGGCCTTCAAGGTGGCCTTGTAGTATTTCCTCAGACCTCCTAGTGATCACTTACCATTGAGGAGCTCAGAGTAGAGTACATGTTTAGACAGTTTTCTGTCGGGCTTACAGACCTCAGATGCCCATCATTGGATCTTATCATGCCTGCCCTTGATACTGGATATATTGGCCTGGGAGAGGACATTCATTGATATGTCAATCCTGCTAGTGGATTTACAGGATTTTGTGAAGACAGCATTGGTGATATCTCTCCAATAATGTGTGGCATTTGCTGTTCATGGTCATGTTTCTGTAACATAAAAGAGGGCGGGAACTATGGTCCTCTGTAGGCCATGAGCTTGGTATTAGGTTTGAGGTCTCAATCTTCAAGTGTTTTGTTCCTCAGATGTTTGAAGGCTGCACTGGCTCATAGGTGGATTTCATCATCAATATCTGTTGGCACCGTGAGAAGACTCCTGAGGTATGGGAAATGACCCAGCTTGTCCAGGGGCATGCCACGGATTTTGATACGGGTCAGCGTTATGTGATCGGAGCAGATTGGTGGAGAACCTTCATTTGCCAGATGTTTAGTCTGAAGTCTATTCTCTCATGTGCCACAGTGAATGTATCGGCATTGGTTTGAAGCTCAGCCTTGGAGTGTGCACACATGAGAGCATTGTCTGCATACTGCAGCTGAAAGGCAATGATTGGGGTGGTCTTAGTCTGGCCTGGAGGCATCGAAGGTTGAATAGTTTGTTGCTTGTACTATAGGTTAGCTCCACTCTGGTGGGGAGCTCCTTGGAGAGATGTTGGAGGGTAATTGCAAGGAGGATGGAGAAGAGCATTGGTGTGATAATGCAATCCTCTTTGACCCAGGTAGACTCAGAATAACACCATCTGTGAACTTTCAGAATGTATTCCCTTTGCTCCCAAAGTGGTGACTGCCTCTGGGATATATATGCATAGGTTTGGATAGCTTTCTTATGCTTCAGCAAGGTGTCAAGCCCTCACGAGAGAATCATTTTACATGTCTTAACCCAGCATGGTTTCTCATACAACACCCATGGGTTTGACAAGATTAGAATATCCAGAAGATTTATTCTTGATGTCAGTGTGATGAAACCCTTGTGCTGTCCAATTGCAACTAATATTCTCAACAAGAGAACTGGTTGTGATTTTGAAATGGTAAAGCTTTGTATAGTCTTTACCAACTACATGGTGCATTTATCCACTAAAGTGGTCACGGCACCCATACTGGGTTTTTAATTATTATTTATTTGAAGTGGGAGGACATACTCAGGAATATTGATACAATGAAAGGACCCCACAGCAGTTTGAAATGTTGATGAATACTTCATACACTGGGAAAAAAAAGGGACCTGATTGCCAAAAAGTTGAGTCAAAGTTGCTCCTTTTTTCTTTGGAAGATCAGAGGACCCTCTAAAGTAGAGATGAGGACCCCCAAGTGAGGTTACAAATTGAAAGTGTGGGGTCATGTGCTTTGAGGCAGTAATGGCCTCTGCGGAACTCTAACAGAGTTATAACAGTTGTAATCCTGCTCTTACTGCTCCCCACTCTCACAAACTCCGAACCCTACTCTCCAATCACACTGCAGGATCACAAGTCTTCAGGTCTCAAAATGGAGGCACAGTGAGAAGACATTTGGAAGCAATGCGCTAATGTTTCCCTGTCGTCGTCTTATTTTTGATTAAGTTTAGCAGAGTGAGAAAGCTGGCTTATAGGCAGTTAATGAGGAAACCTAGCCCCTGGTTGAAAATAGTAAGCTTCTTTTTCCTCCACTCAGCAGTTGTAATTTTGCTGATTTCAGCTGAAGAATCTGTACCACATATAGACCTGCTTTCGGTATTCTCTCTAAAATTCCATTTCCACACTGTTGTGGATCTGCTCAGGTTTCAATTAGAGAATTGTGGATAGCCTTCCAGTTATATTTTACTTATTTTCTACTTATTATTTGCATGAAATTTGTGATAAACTGTTCCTCTAGTGAATAGAAACATTAATCAGAGGACCTGAACAAATAGTCTGCACTTCAACATTGTTCTCTGACAGTTCTGTATTATACTCAGAAAAGAATGCTTGTATTGAATTATATGGCATAATTTTATATATATATATTATAATAATTATTATATAAAATGATATTCCAGGGATGACAAACTTCAGCTTTGCAGATAGATTGGAGAAGTTGTAAATTGTTTTCCTGAGAGAGGAGAATTAGAGAATTATTGAATTCATAGAGTATGGAAATAGGCCATTTGACCCATCGAGCCCACACTGACCCTCTTACGAGCATCCCACCCAGACCTACCCCCTACCCTATTCCTGTAACCCTGCATTTCCCATGGAATTGAACTCTGGTCCCTGGTGCTGTGAGGGACTAACCACTGAGTTTTCAAACTCAAGTGGCCTAGACAGAATAGATCGGAAGAATGCCACTCATAGGCAGATGGAGAACCAGAGGGCATAGATTTATAATGTTTTGCAAAACAGCAAATGCAAAGTGAGAAGAAAACTATTTTGCACAGCAAGTGTTTAGAATCTGGAATTCACTAGCTAGATGGTCTGACAGAAACAGGTTCAGTTAGGGTATTCGAGAGCGCATTCAATGATTATTTAAATAGAAACAATGTGCAGGGTTACATGGAAAATGCAGGGGACCACTTCTGATTCTGATTTTGTGAAACTGGTGGCATATATTTTCAAAACCTGCTGAAACAATTCTGTACTCAGAGGGTTAATCAGCAGTCTACGCTTCTTTCTACACTGTGTCCCCGAAAGCATGGTATATGTACTCAGTCTCACACCACTGTACAGGTCAATAATCTCTTAATATCTACTTCAAGTAATTTATGTTGAAGAAAGGGAATACGTCCAGGCCAAGCCTTTTTCTTCATTGCTTATGTCTCCAAATGTTGCTTTTACTAAATGTAAACACTGTTGACTTGCAATCATGAGTAAAACTGACACACAGTGTAAAGATTAATGGCAACATCACAGTAAGCTGTTCAAGCATGTTATTTTGTTTAACATTCGCAGCTGACAGTGCGGTGAATTGTGGAATGGCATGGCCGGGAGTTTTGTTTTTGTTAAAGATTTTAAACCATGTGAGATGGTAAATGTAAAATCCCGCTGCATCTTCTGGCCTGAGAGAACAAAGTCATCTTACAGCTCTATGAGGTCGCTGAATTACGTTTTCATATTGTATTGCGGGCACACTTGGAGTATTGTGAACAGTTCTGGTCACCACATTATAAGAAGGATGTGAAAGCTTTGGAAAAAGTGTAGAGGAGATTTACTAGGGTGTTGCCTGGTATGAAGGGAAGGTCTTACAAGGAAAGGCTGAGGGACTTGAGGCTGTTTTTGTTAGAGAGAAGAAGGTTGAGAGGTGACTTAATAGAGACATATAAGCTAATTAGAGGGTTAGATAGGGTGGACAGGGAAAGTCTTTTTCCAAGTATGGTGACAACGAGCATGAAGGGCATAGCTTTAAATTGAGGGGTGATAGATATAGGACAGATGTCAGAGGTAGTTTCTTTACTCAGAGAGTAGTAAAGGTATGGAATGCTTTGCCTGCAACAGTAGTAGATTCGCCAACTTTAAGTACATTTTAAGTCGTCGTTGGATAAGCATATGGACGTACATGGAATAGTGTAGGTTAGATGGGCTTCAGATTGGTATGACAGGTCGACGCAACATCGAGGGCCGAAGGGCTGTACTGCGCTGTAATGTTCTATGTTCTATGAACTCTATGGTTACACACATCGGGTTGGCTACTGAAGAATGCAATTTGTACAAAATGAGTTTGTGGCAGTAACTATTTGATTCTCCCTCCAACTTCAAATGACGTTTATGCATCTGAGTTAGCCAATGGGGAGGCATTTCTGCTGCCATAACCATTCATGATCCTTTGACGCATCAGTGTCTTTCCTCTTATCTCTCTCTTTTAAACACAAACTAAAAAAAAGTGTTTATTCATATGGGATGAAATTTAACGTAAGGATCATGTGGCCAACATGGCATCTTAGGATGTCTTTATTACTATGGGATAAAGCTATTTGCATCAACATAGTTACATTAACAGAACAATGTTGTTTCCATAATTATATAGAGTTACATAGTATTCACAACACAGAATCACACATCATTCAGCCAAACTAATTTATGCTAGATTTTATGTCCCAAGACTCTTTCCACTGGACCTTTATTCCTTCAATGTTCCGGAGCAATGTCCTAGAACTTGTTACATTGTAGACACTCCATCATTAAATTGACTGCAGTTGTTCAAACAAAAGACCTATCACAACATTCTTGAATTGAGTGTATGCATATGTTTGCTAAGAAAGTATCTAAGTCTTTAATTTGTGCAAAGCTAATTTAGTTTATAGCTTTTAGATGGCACTAAAGTGAAATCTGCTGTTTAAATTCTGTAGTTGCTAGCTTTGATCAGGTTTTTCTTCTAAGTGTTCATTAAAAGATCAGCATGAGTAAAGAAAACTCAAACTGGATTCTCATTAACTGATTCAGATAGACCCTTTGTGTTTGGAGTAATGTAATTAGACAACTCAGTGTGACTTAGCATTTAAACACGATGTACAAGAGTGTTGGAGTTGAGTGTCTCAAAGAGTGGAGTGGAGATAAAGTGAAGATTTTTGTGGCTTTTGCTAAAGTAAAGCAATTGATATTGAGTAGGATTGGTAAGCATTTCTCGTCGTTAAAACCAAAGTAAGGTGTGGTAATGCTCTAGACTTTTCTGTCGTCTTAAAAGCAGCTTCTAAATTATAAAATTGATCTTAGGGCTGAAAATTTTGCATGTATAAAGAATGGAGGCTCTTCAATTGTAAAGAATAGAGATACTTGAGTGATTCATTATTATAAATAAGATATAACAGAGATGGCAGGTCACTGTGCAGCAACGACAGTGAGTAGTAGCTGCTGAACACCCTGGAGATCCAGGGCAGACATATTCATAGCAACTGTCTCTTGTTCAAATAATTTTGGATCTAATTTGAGGAACTGAAGTCTGAACTGCAGATTGTGTGCCACATCAGAGAGGAGGAAGGCTGCCTTGACACTGTGCTCTCGAAAGTAGTCAAATCCTTAGATTAGGTCATTCAAACTTTGCTATGATCAGGGGTATGACTACAGGTGAGACTGTCCTACAGTTACAATATCTTGAAAACTGTATGGACAAGTTCAAGGACTTTGGAAAGGGTAGTGAACTGACTCTAACACCATGGTATCTACAAACATTCAAGTGAGGGGAGGAAATAGGAATGTGACAGAAGACAGTATAATTAGAGGGATAGATACTGTTCCCTGCAGTATGCATGTGAGTCATGAAGGCTGTTGGCTGCCTTGTGCTAGAATTAAGGACATTCCCAAGGGGCTGAGGAGGAGCTTGAAGTGAAAGGGGAGGGATCCAGTGGTTGCTGCCCAGGTTCATACTAATGATATTGGTATGAACTGAAAGGAAGTTCTGTTGAAAAACTTTAAAAAGTTAGGAGCCACACCTAAAAGTAGAACCACCAAGATGTTTCTTTCTTAAAACATACCTGGGATCTGGGCAGCAACATTTATACCTTGTTGCCTTTGAGAGGGTGGTGACGAGCTGCCTTCCAAACCACCACAGTCTATGGGCTGTAGGTAGATGCACAATTTTGTCAGAAAGGGAGTTTCAGGATTTTGACCCAGTGACACTGAAGGAATGGTGATACTTTACTAGTCAGGATGGTGAGTGATTTGGGGGAACTTGAAATTGATGTTTCTACATATCTGCTGCCCATGTCTTTCAGATGGTAGTGGTCGTGGGTTTGCAATGTGCAAGGAGTTTTGCTGAATTTCTACAGTGCATCTTGTAGATAGTACACACTACTGTTACTGAGCATCGGTGTTGGATGGAGTGGATGCTTGTGGATGCAGTGCCTAACAAATGGGCTGCTTTGTCCTGGATGATGTCAAACTTCTGGAGTGTTGTTGGAGCTGCACACATCCAGGCAAGTGGAAGTATTCCAAACACGGTAGATGCTGGCTGCATTTAGACATGGACTGCTTCAGTATCTGAGGAGTCACAGATTGTGTGAAGGCAAGTGGTGAGGTTGACAAACAGGGAAGAATCTTACAGGGGTATGAGTAATGTGAGCTATAGCCAGACTTATAGCAGAATTAGGTGATGAGTCCAGCAAAGCTCATTTCGATGTTGAGATCATCTCACTTTCTTTTCCATGCTTTTCACTAATGGCAAGCTTCCTGCTAAGCTTTGGTAAGCTGCCAATTGACACCCATTATTGATTTTGAAATGCCCTTCAATGCTACAACTCACCTCAATTATATTCACATTCTCGTCTTATTAACTCACCAAACAAACTAGACATTTGCAAAACTCGACAAGAATACCAGAATGGGTACTTGGCAGTTTCTGCATGCCATTTGCTCCAAACTACCTCCATGTTGTACAATAGCCAATGACCTTTCAGGCCATAATACTCAGGCACAAGCAGATTTCCCCACTCCTTCTCCACGGTCACTGCTATCTGTCACCTCCCAACCCATCGTGCCCATCTGGATACTTCTACCCATGCATTAGCAGTGCACTCTGGCAACCCAAACTTCCATTGCCTGGCTCACCTGCAGATCATCCTGGGTCAAATCTCCATGCAGTGCCTCTTGAGGCTGAAGTGTTTCACCTTTGGAGGTTGGAAGTGGAGAGCAGGGTGTGGTGGGTCGAGAAGAAAAAAAGAGCAGCAACGTGCCTTGAAAAGCCCAGGGAGACAGGTAGCCCTGTTTGTAGACACAATGGATGAGGCTGCACCTCAGGCTGTTCGCATGCTCTCCAAGAACTCACTCAGTGAGTGCCTACTCGCTTACTCATACTGATTGACATTGTTTAGACATCCCAGTCCAAATAATAATATGGTAAAGAAAAGCCTTAATCATAAAGCTTGAATTTCCATAGGATTGGCATTTACTATACCAAGCACATCAATAATAATCGGTCCATTGCGAAAGTGGTTAACTTTGTGAAGTTTTCTGTAAAATATCTGTTTTGTTCAATGTGGTCTTCTTTCCTGTTTGGATTGAAATGTTCAGCACTTCATGAAATGGCCTTATGCACAATAGCAAGCTAGTTATTGTTGTTGTGGTACAAAGATTACAGGCAACTTGAAGAAATCACATTACCTTTTGACAGCCCTGGCTATGTGACATAAGCAGTCTCTCCCTGTTGTCTTGCTTTTGCTGGAGGTTTGCAAAATGATCGGTGTTAGGGCAGCTCATCTGTATCTGTAAGCCTTGGGAAGATATGATCAGAGAATTCTCTACAACTCAGTGCTTGATTGCTGCTCTTTTTTTCTTCTCGACCCACCACACCCTGCTCTCCACTTCCAACCTCCAAAGGTGAAACACTTCAGCCTCAAGAGGCACTGCATGGAGATTTGACCCAGGATGATCTGCAACTGTCATCACATGTATCACGACCTACAAGCACCCGAGATGCAAACAAATGTTTAACTGCAAGCAAAGTGGGGGCATTTCTCACTAACCTTTTTGAGTCTTAACAATATTGGTTGGAGTTTGAAATGACCTTTCTAGAAACAAAAATCTGCAGTTTATTATCCTTGTGGTTGCATGTTTTTTTGGTTAATTTCATTTTTAAATGTAACAACTGTGTCAAAACTGTTTTCCTTCGAAGATAATACTGTAAAACAAAGCAAAGTGGAGGGTTATTATGATTCTCATTGCAAACAAATGAAACAGTGAATATTTATCTCTTACTTCTATGTAAGTTAAAGCCCACCACAGGCTACATTCTTCACCTTTGTTGATAAGGCACATCATGAGAAAAGATTTGTTGAACTACATTCAATGCGTGTGGTCATCCCAGAACCTGCTGAACTTTTAAACTTAATGCAGCTGTTCTACCATCATTTGCTGACTCCAGTAAATTATAAACAACCAACACTCCCTTATTGAGCACGCCACCAGCCAAGACCAAGTCAAATGCAAGAAATCTCAATGAACCGATTCTTAAAGCTCAAAGTCAATGCAACAAATATACATTCAGTAAAAATAATGCAGATCATACTGTGACCAATTTCCCTCCGTTACAACGGTGACTACACTTCAGAAATGCTTCATTAGTTAGTGTTTTGGAATGCTGTGGTCACAGAAGGTGCCATATAAATGCTGCTACTCATTACTGAATCATCTTTCTGATACATCACTTCAAACCACAGTAGGTTGATGAATAAATTGTAGTGAGATCGATTCATCTGATGAATATCTTTCCACATTTTTATCATATCTCAAATGGTTAAATTGTGCACACTTCAAGTACAAACAATTTCAGGCACACCTCGCATTACAATGTTTTCTGATTTTAGACAGAGCTATGGCTGGGAAGCTTTGGCTATGCAGTGAATGCAACTTCAATTCCTTTAAAGTGAAGTCTTCAGTACAGAATAAAAGGATTTCGTATCAGTAGACTATTATTGGCCTTTGGAGCTTTACATACTGACAATGAACCTGAACCTGAAAGGAATTTAGTGCTGAGGATAGAAATTTTGGTCAGAGTGTGGGGCAGGGTGGGTGTTGACCGTGGGACTGAACATCTGGGCAGAAACACCCATCTTTTGATTTTTCATATTTTGGAAGACTACTTGTAAAGTGTCTTCATTGACATAACTCATAACATTGTGAACTGACTTTAGGGGTATGTCATGGGACCTTTTTCAGATTTATGAGGAATTTCATCCAGATTTTTCATGGAAACCCAGTGGAAATGATCTCTGTTGAAAGAAAACGGCAGAAAAATAAAATTCATAATTTTACAAATGTGGAAAAAGGGAAATTATGCTATTAGTTATGTGTCATAAAGATGTAAAACAAAGCATTTTAAGTCAATTAAAATGACACTATAAATAGAGATCAGAGCAGTATTTTCTCCAGAATAGGCATTGTCATGCATTTCCATCTAATTCTGTCAAAACCTTCAAATTTACATCAATGTGCCGGATGCATTTTATTTCTGATCATTGGACTAATATATCTTTTGACAAACTGATGTAAGTAAAAAATAAAAAAAACATAATATCATATCTGATTGAGGTCCCAGGAGCCCTAGAATGCAAACTGCATGAACTTAAGGAAGTTAGTGTGGTATAGAGTTTAAGTTTGACGAAGCAATGTCCAGATGAGACAGTATAAATCATAACAGAATGTGATGTTGCTTTGCCCTGTAGCCTGATGACAAAATGAAGCCACAGTAACATGTTTCTTAAAAGTCAGTAATAAAGTCATTGAATATTGACCCATAATGTAGTACAACGGAAAGAAACTTGTGATCAAAATGACAGCATGGAGCAGAATTTCACCAGACGGCCAAACAAACTTGACCTTTCCCAATCTGTGTAATTTAAAAGAGGTCTCAAGCCACAATACTTTTGTTCCAGGGATGGAAGGCAGGATAGAATTCGATCTGGTGGTTCCAGAAATTATTTAGAAGTGATCGTATACGTTGGTGAATGTTGACGTAGACTGATTAGAAAGCCTGTCTCACTTCTTTGCTTCAAGCTGTCTGAACTCCTCACCACCAAGACACCAACCCCTCACCACATCTATTCCTGATGCCAATAACCCCATACAATTTCAATTCCCCTTTTATAGCTCCTATGTCTTCCATGCCCACCCATCCAGTATACACGATAGAAACAATATTTAACATTGTCAAGTTTTGAAATACATTTTCAAATTTGGAAATTTGCATTGAAAAGAAACTTCTGATAAAAAAATGAAAACATTATTCTAACAGACCCATTACATTATCAATACAGAAGTTCTGCCTCAGTTTTGACCTCTTTATTATGTGCAAATCAACAAACAGACATTGAAAGAAAGCATCTAAACAAATAATTAATTATTATAGCCTCAAAAAGCTGTCAATCTGTCGAAGTTATCACTCCATGTCCCCTTCAAAAACAGGACTTTTCTAAGCAAATTCATATATGACTCCTAGAGATCAGGTTATCTGTTATAAGTTGAACTCTATCAATGGGAACAAATGATGAGACATTGGTGTCTCCTAATGACCACAGCATGAATGCTTGGCTGGACTACATCCAGACATAAAAACATATGAATTAGGAACATTAGAGGGCCATTCAGTTTCCCAAGACTTCTCAGCTATTCAATAAGATCAAGGTACTCCGACTGGGATGTCAGCTGCCACGTAACCGCAACAGCCGTTGACTCCCTTGTTACTCAAGAATCTATTAACCCTGTTTTTAAAAAAAAAGTCTCTTCTTCCACTGCTGCCTGGAAAAGAGAACTCCAAAGACTCATGATCGTTTGAATGAAAGAAGTTCTTCTTATCTCCATCTGAAATGGCAACTTCCTATTTTAAAACTGTGTTCCTTAGTTCTAATCTATCCCACAAGTCATCATTCATCATCATCACTGTCAATCTATTAGAATCTTATTTGTTTCAACAGAATTCCCACTCAATCTTCTAAATTCCAATGAATACAGCTTCAGCATGTCCAACAATGACTGATAAGAAACTCCCCCCCCATCCCAGTTGTCAAATGAACCATCTCTGAATTGCCTCTTATACATTTATATCATTGATCTCAGTAGTAACACATAACTGGAGCAAAAATATCCCTACTTTCCTAATCCATTTACCTTGTCAGAAACAGCAACATGCTACTTGCTTTCTGAAACCCTTGTCGTACCTGCAAACTAACTTCAGGTGATTTGTGGGACAGCATGGTGGTTTAATAGTTGGTATTGCTGCCTCAATGTGCCAGGGACCTGCATTCAATTCCAGTCTTGGGTGACGATCTGTACAGAGTTTATGCATTCTCCCCACATCTGTGTGGTTTCCTCTGAGAAAGCAGTATGTTCTAACCTCAGAGATCTGCACAATGACAGGAAATATTAAAGGGAGTATGGAGTCCTACACTCTGAAGACTTATTTCACATGGTAACCTTTGAAGTGGCACCTTCTGGCAATTCAAGTGCAATATATTTACAAGGATCCTTAAAGAAGTTAGTCAAACATGATTTCAATTTCATTAAAAAACAGGCTGACTCTGCTTAGTTGCATTGAGATTTTCTAAGTTTCCTGTTATGTCCTCTTTAATAAAGACTCCAGTATTTTCCCCATAACAGATGTTAAGAAAACTGTCCAGTAGTTTACTGCTTTCTTATCCCTAGCCCATTCTTAAATAGAGGAATTACATTCACTATTTTCCAAAATAATAGGACCTATCCGGGTGCTCCGGTTTCCTCCCACAGTCCAATAATGTGCAGATTAGGTGAATTGGCAATGCTAAATTGGCCGTAGTGTTAGGTGAAGGGGTAAATGTAAGGGAATGGGTATGGCTGGGCTGCACTTCAGCGGGTTGCTGTAGACTTATTGGGCCGAAGGGCCTGTTTCCACACTGTAAGTAATCTAATCTAATCTAACCTAATATCCTGAGTCTAAAGAATTTTGGAATAATAACACCAATGCATCTATTACTTCAGAAACCAAATCATTTAAACTCAAAACGTGGTGTTCATCTGAACTTGAGGACTTCTTAGCTTTTAGTTCCAGTAACGTTTGAGTACCTTTTCACAGTTCCCTAGTTCCCTGGAAATGTAACATTTCCTCCCTTCCTTACACTTCTCAATTAACAAATACTTCTGGCATGTTTATGTAGCACCTGTTATGTGGACAATACAATGTTCTTGTTAATTTCATCTGGCATTTCCTTATTTCCCATTACTAAATTGCCAGATTCTATCTCTAGAGGACACTCACTTTACTTACTCTTAGTTCTTTTTAAATACTTGTAGAAACTCCTAATACTTGCTTTTATATTTCTAGCTAACATTTCTTCATACTCTAATTTCTCCCTGTTTCTTGATCCTTTCATTTTTTTTGCTGTTCCTTATATTCTGTCCTATCTTCCAGCTTGCCACTCTTCTTCGTGAAAATGTATGTTTTTTCTTTCAATTGTTCTTCACTTTCGTTACCTTCCATAGTTAAATGCAAGCATTTTTCCCTTCTTGTGTAGTCTTTATTCTTCACTGGTTGTACCTTTCCTGTGTATTTTGAAATACCTACTTAAAAGTGTGTGACTGCAGCTACTGCCCTATCCTGTAGCATAATTTCTCAGTTCACCTTAGCCAACTCTGTCTTAATGCTCACATAATGGTTTAGATTTATTTGAGTTTTAGATCTACTCATCTCTTCCTCAAACCGATTATGATATTGATTTATATTATGATCATTGCTACTTAGGACATCTTCACTATATCATTAATTAATCCTGTCTCATTGCATGACCAGATGAAGTATAGCCTTTTTTTGATTTCATTCATCGCTGCCAACCAACATTTATTGCCCTTGTGAAGTTGGTGGTGAGCTGCCTTCTTGAATCGCTCCAGTCCAAATGCCCTAGGCGGACCCACAATGCCCTTGGGACAGAATTCCAGGATTTTGAGCCAGCGACAGTGAACAGTGATATATTTCCAAATTAGGATGGTGAGTGGCTTGGAGGGGAACTTGCAGGTGGTGGTGTTCCCCTATATCTGCTGCCCTTGTTTTTCTAGATGGAAGTAGTCATGGGTTTGGAATGTGCTGTCTTAGAATCTTGGGTGATTCCTTGGTAAAAAATCTTGGGTGACCCTTCTCATTGGATAACTCTAGAACACGTTTTTCTCAGAAACTGCCCCCAAAAACACTTCATGAATTCATCATCTAGGCTATCTTTGCCAATCTGATTCATCAAATGTTTGCGCAAATTAAAATCATCCATGATTGTCACCGTACCTTTCTCAAAAGCCTCCTTTATTTCTTCCTGTACAGCTTGTCCTGCTGTATGCTACCTGTTAGAAGGCTAACACACCACTTTCACAAGGTACTTCTTTACGAGTTATCATCTCCACCAAAACTGATTCAATTTCTTGATTGACAGAATGAAGGTAGTTTCTTACTATTATACCAATTGTCAGAGCCACCCATCCATCTATCCTAGCTTCCTTTCCTTGTTAAATGTCATGTACCCATCAATATTTAGGTCCCAGTTATTGTCATTTTGTAGCATATCTCTGTAATGTTGTGCTTTCAATTTATTTGTTCTGTTACAAATGCTACATACAATCAAATAGCAGAGACTAAGTTTTGACTTTGTACTTCTCTTGGAATCTTTAGCCTTATCGGCTAGTTCACTCTTAGTTTTGTACACTCTGTCTCCTCTTGCCATGTTCTGATTTCCCTTATTGCTGCCTTGCTCTCTTGGCTTCCCTTTTCTAGCAATTTATCACGTCCTCCCAAACCTTATCCCTTATTTATCCCCATTATTTAGTTTACAGTTGTCTTTACTATCCCAGTTGAATGACTTACCATAACACTGATCCTGGCACAATTCAGGGAAAGACCATTCAAATGTTACGCTTTCTAGTCTCCAGAGTATTGGAGCCAGTGATACAAGAATGAATTTGCATTTCTCCTCCACCAATATTTAAGCGATTCTTTCTGCTCTCTAATCATATTCACCCTATACCAGTTTATTCATAGCTCAAGTAGTAATCCTAAGATTGTTATTGTTGAGGTTCTGCTTTTAATTTAGTCCCTGAATGCTCATATTCCTTCAGCAGAACTTCTTTCCTATTTGTACCAATGTTGTTGGTAAGTAAATGGACCATGACCTCCAGCTTCGGCCCTTCCCATGGCAGGTTCCTCTCCAGCTCAAAGCAGATAGCCTGAACCCTGGTATCAGCATGTTGAGTGTTTCAAAAAAAATTCTCAATGATTCTTGTAGTGTTAATGTGACAATGGGGTAATATTGGGTACGGCATAATGAATGGAATCGTTCGGAGAGTTGTAGAGGAGACTGGTTGTATGGAGGCATGAGTAGGACTTTAAAGGTGAATTTGGATGGGTATCTAAAACTCATGAGTTGGGTTGCTTTCCCAGAGAACTGAGAAGTTCACCTAACTTGCTTGTCTCTGCAAACCTGAAAAAGTCCACAAACCTACTCCCCTCTTCAGGAGTTTTACCCATGATTCCAGCTCACACAACCCCAACCTCTGCTTCTTCACCATAAAAAATAACACAGGTGGACACTACCAGGCAGGAAGTAAGACCACAACATCAGAAAATGGTCTGATTCACAATTCCTGCTTCATTAATGAAATTTGACTCAACATGTTAGAGATCTGAATTAACAGAGAATCAGGGAAACAAAATATGAATGAGGTGATGGTACTAAATTTATTCAAGATTCAAGATAGGCAAAGGAGCAGGAGGGAGAGATTTTGAGCATTGTCTCAAATTGAATTGTAAGAGACATAGTTAACCCTAATAAAGGGCTAATTTAAGAATCATATCAGGAATTTCCTTTTTACACAAGATGATCAATAGGTAAAATGGAGTCCTGGAAAGAATAATTAAGATTAAAAAGTCTGAAATAATTTGATTAAAATGAGTGGCTGCTGTAAAGACGTGAGGAAGTTTCAGAATGGACGAATTAAGATAATCTGATTTTTTAAAATGATCTTTTGATCTGCTGTGTGATTGTTTCAAGTCAATGGGATAACTAATAGTCATGATTTGGAGATGCCGGGGTTGGAGTGGGGTGTACAAAGTTAAAAATCACACAACACCAGATTACATATTGTCTAGCTATCACCATTGTTAACAGCTAACCATAGGATGCAACTTTTTAAAAAAGGTTTTGTGATTTACACATGAAAGAAGTGAAATTATCACGGTATTCTACCAGATGAAAGGCTTAACAGACAATCAATTTTTCAATGTATAATTTCAGTTACATCACACTGTAAATTTTTGCGATAAATTCTGTGTGTTAGGATTGAGCCCTCCACTACCACCTGATGAAGAAGCGACGCTCCGAAAGCTAGTGTGCTTCCAATTAGACCTGTTGGACTATAACTTGGTGTTGTGTGATTTAAAACTAACAGTGTTCATCATGCAGTCTCGCACAAGGATATCTAGTTTGTACAAAGGCAGTTGGGTTTGTTTCCACATGTTGGGAGAAAATTCAAACTAGATGTCTGTGTTCTTTTTTAAGAAGAAAGGGAAACAAAGGAAGTGCAAGTTATCACTGGTCACCATCAATGTGCCTTGCCAGGTTTACTGTTCAAGAGTTGGTGAGATTCTGTGAATAGATCACTATCTTGCCCACCCTCTGAACCAGAGGCCCAGGGGTCGAAATAGCACAAGACTTACATTTATGGAAAAAAAACTACAAAAGATTGCAGTTCACAACGCATGTTATTAATGAATACAGGCTGTGCTACAAAGACAGTCAGAGGATAATGTGCTTGCATTATACAGCTGGTTTTGTAGAAATTGTCCCTGAGGTGTAGAAATTGTCTCTTCAAACTTGTTAACATGTAGAGATCTGTATTATTTTGTGCCTGAACACAAGCTTTAACTTTTAATGTCAATTCCTAGACAGTTAGTTGCATTGAAAAGTGTCAACAGCTTCTGACATCTGATGATTTACAAGAGTTAAGAGAATGAAATCTGGGAAAATTCACTTCAGTGGTGCCTGATGTGATTGTTAACTCATCTTGAGGAAAATCAATTAACATGTAACTTTGCAGTCAACAATACAATGGAATCATGCATAGTTTGCAGCAGCCTAGGTTATCATTAGCATGTGTAAATTTGTGAGTAGCCAGTCTCTTCCCAGTGGCAATGCCAACACATCCTAGACTGCCTGGAGCAAACCTCTTGTTTGTCACACTGGCCCCATTAGTAAAGGCTGTGTGTCATCTGGCCAAGGAGCTGAGTACATGTGGTGGGTGACAAAAAATTTAATGATTACAACATCAGAGGAGATGAGCTGCTCCTGCCCTCTCCACCATGAACAAATGTGTAGTTACTGTCAGGAAATATAAGGACTAAAGTTCTGAGGCCGAGTCAGACACAGTTCTGTCATTTAAAAAAATAACAAGTGCTATGTTTTCTATGCAATGTGAACAGCAGGATCCTGGCTATGACTTTTTGTCTGTGTTTGTAAGTCTGATAATTATATAATGCTACTACTGCAGATATCAGTGGTACATGAAACTAAAACACTTGTACAAGCAAAAATAGTGACCTACAGAATAAGATGGGAGATCAAATGAAATTAGCTACAGTCTGATCAATGTGACATACTATATTCTAATTCTCAGTAGTTACATATCAATAAAGTTCCAGTTATTTTGTCACAGTCTTTTAATGCTAATGTCTCCATGCGTGGCCAACAGCACACAACGTCCCACTGGCTGTTTCCATAAGTGATGACTTGACTTGTGTCAAGGGCAAGTGGCATTCTAATGGTTTTCATAGAGTTCATGTTCATAAATCAAAGAACTATCACAGAACAGAAGGAGACCATTTGGCCCATCATGTCTGCACCAGCTTTCCAAATCAACATTATGACTTAGTGCTATCTCCTATCTGTTCCCCATTTCCTTGCATATTATTTTGAACTTCAATAATCGTCTAATGCCGTCTTGAATTCTTCAATTGAACCTGTCTCTCCACAATTCCAGGCAATGCATTCCAGACCTGAGCCATTCATTGTGTGAAACAAAATTCCCACAGTACATTTGCTTCTTTTGTAATTCATCAAATTTGTGTCTCTTTTTCTTGATTTTTTTTATAGCAGGGTCTACTCGATCAAGGCCCCTCCTGATTTTGAAATCTTCTATTGCATCTCCTCTTAGTTTTCTTTCCTCCAAGGAGAACAGTCCCAACCTTTCCAATCTATCCTCATTCCTGGAACCATTTTGTAAACCCTTCTGCATTGTCTCCAATATTCACACATCTTTTGTATAATGTGGCATCCAGAACTGTGCACAATTCTGAGGTCTAATAGGTGTCTTATACAAGCATAACCTCCTTGGTCTTGTATTCTATGCCCAATTAGTACATCCCTGGAAACTCTGTGCTTTATTAACTGCTCTCTGCACCTTCCCTGCCAGCTTCAGTGATCTGTGCAGAGACACAAAGGTCCTTCTGCTCCTGAACTCCATTCCAAATTACACATTTTTCATTCTGTCTGTCCATGCTATTCTCTGCATTGAATTTCTTCCTCCACACATCTACCCATTCTACCTAACTGTTTATGTCATTTTAAGATTCTACACTACCCTCATAGTTTACAATGCTTCTACATTTTGCATACTTCTCAAACTTCAAAATTTTCTCTGTACCCCAAGATCTTGATCATCAATATATATCAGAAAAAGAGTTCCAATACTATTCCTCCAGCCATAAAATATCCATTTCCCATCACTCTGTGTTTAATAGTAATCCACCAATTTCGTATTTGTGTTATTAAATGAATTTCTTTGCATTTTCACAAGCCTTTCGTGTGTCAAATATCTTCAGGAAGCCCATGTACACCACAGCAACAATATAACCCTAATGGACCCTTTCTGTCACTTCTTCAATGATCTCTAGTAAGTTAGTTAAACACAATTTCCCCTTCGGAAACATATACTGGTTCTTCCTAACCAACTGTCCTTTTCCATGTGACTACAGAGACTAGCCCAAATAATTGTTTCTGAAAGCTTCCCCATTGCTCAAGTTAAACAGATTGGCCTGGAATCCTCACGGCATTTTTTGAACAAGATCATGATGTTTGCAATTTTCTAGTGTTCTGACACCTCCCTGAATGCAGGGAAGATTAAAAGATTATGGGCAGTGTGTCCCTACAATTTCCACTCCCACATCCAATCATTATAATTCCTATCATCAAAAAAAATTTAACAACTATTTTCATGAGTATCATAATTGTTCTTCTGAAAATATTTAGGTCCTGAGGCAGAGTTGTGTCATATTGATGCAAAAGTTATACTTTCCAATTGTTGGCTCACTCATCCTTTTGTTCTTCCATAATTCACCAAGTCTTTATTCTGCGTTACATTATTTACCTTCAAATGTGGAGATCATATTTTGTTTGTCAGGGCTTGCGTCATCACATTTGTGGAACATTGTGTTTTAATTTTTAAAGGTCTTTCACTTTACACAATGATATTCACATAGTATATGCTCAACTGATTGTGTCGACGAATGTATTAAAATAAAATTGTTTTGAAAACACTTTTCCAGTGCCTCAGCTGGGAATGCGTAGAGTTGAGCAACACAGTTGGAAGAAGTCATACACTGGACCCTCATTTGTGATAGTTGGATCCGAAATAGATCATTTCCAGTTGGAGTGCCAAAATTCTTCTCATTGTCTCTGCACTAGATAGATCATCAGTCACAGTTTCACTCCGACCACAATTGTGGATCATGCAGTAATTGCGGGTCTTATGTTATTTTATTTCACACAAGAATAAGATTATACTTAACAGTGTTGCATCCTGTGGTTGAACAGACTGTTAATCATCACAGACCATTCTCACATAAGTATGATGACCAGTTAGAGCAAACTACTGAATTCAGCTGGTGCACAGTGCCAGTACTCTGAAGAAGATGGAGAACATTAGAAAAGAGTGATATATTCCAAAATATCTGCTATGTACATATTGGCTACTGTGTTTCCCAAATTGCAACAGACGTTATGCTTTGTAAGTTTTAATTGGCTGCAAAGCACTTTGAGAGGCTTGATGGTTACAAAACGTTCGATATAAGTGTAATTTATTTTATGTAATCCACTAACCAGTGAACTGAAGGATAAATATCTGAAATTCTGCTCACTGCAATAATGAAACTGTCTGACCCACTGCCTTTTCTCTCTTATGCCTCTTTGAAGCACAACATAGATTATTAACTACCCTATTAACCTGTCCAGATCCCTGACGGTGGCAGGACAGGTTAATAGAGTGGTTAAGAAGGTATATGGGATACTTGCCTTTATCAGTCATGGCAGAGATTATAAGAACTGGGTGGTTATATTTGAGCTGTACAAAACTTTTGCAGACTATGGCTGGAGTACTGTGTAGTTCTGTTCCCAGTACTGTGGGAAGGATGTGATTGTACTGGAACAGGTACAGGGTAGGTTTGCCAGGATATTGCCTGGAATGGAGAATTTTAGCTTTGAAGCGAGACTCACGTTGTTTTCTTTAGTACAGAGAAAGCTGAGGGGATTTGAAATTAAGGGGATAAAAGCAGGTGTTCTCTTTAGCTGAAGGGTCAATAATGAGAGACATAATTTTAAGGTGAAGAGCAAAAGGTTTAAAAGGGATTTGAGGAAAAGTTTTTCACTCAGAAGTTGGTGGTAATCTGGAATGCACTTCCTGGGAGTGTAGTAGATTTGAGAAATCTCACAAAGTTTACAAATTGCATGATGAGCACTTGAAATGTCATAACACTTGTTTATATGGGCCAAGGCCTAGAAAGTGGATTTCATGCTGTCATCCTCCTGCCTGGTCAGGTGTGAGTTCTTGTGTATCTGAAAGGAGATAGACAAAAGCTAGCATTGCAGTGGGGTACAGATTGGATGGGCCCAATGGCTCCTTTCTGCACTGTAACAATTCTGATTCTGTGAAGTGGGGGGAAAGCGACCTATGTGTGCTTTCATCGTCTGCAACTTGTAAATCAGAAGAGATTCAGGATGGCAGATGTGAGAAGGTGAATAGCTGGAAATTTACTAACATGATTTCTGCCTCACTGCTGGCTGCATCCTCAGTGCTCCAGTACAAGTGATTACTATCACTGTCTTTTCCATTGTAGTGAGAAGTGATGTCAGTCCCATTCTTGTCAGGTGTTGTTGTATTTTGTGCCACTTTGTTCCACAAGAGAAAGGGAAGAGTGTCACTGGGGTGTAGTGCTAAATGGTCAGGTGATCTACTGTCATAGTTGAATAGCTGGCAGTGTGAGTAAACTGAGTGATGTAGATGCGAGGCTGGCAGCATGTATAAGGATGACAGGAGCTTCTGAATGTGAGATATGAGCAACACTTGAGACAGAATGTTTTGAGATGATTAAAGGACATCATTATAAATGGAATTGTGTGTGAAGTTACTTCTTCATTTTAAGGATACAGCATTTAAAAATGCATTCACTGGCCTTAACTACTCAGATAAGGTCATTAAACGTCTCCTTGTATTGCATTCCAGTTCACGGGACTAGACTGTTGCATTGACATTAATTGCTATATGTTCCAGTTGCCTACATAGTATCTGTTAACCTAACCTCTGTATGCTGTGTACCTTTTTCCTCTTGTCTACCACCCAAACTAAGGCCTACCAAGATGCATCAAAGAACCCTGGAGCATTTCTCCATCTAGTTGTGTCCTAATTAATTATTTTGCCTCCTTAGAGTCCCTTTTACAAATGGCCTCAGCTGTTGCTGTCGTGATGCAACTCCTCTTTAAAAGATGCAACTTTAACTTACGTAGGCTGTGGTGTTGTAGTGCTGATGAGTTTTTAACATACAGCTTTTCAGCAGCATTTTTCATACTTTTTTGTATTTCGTTCTTATTTAAATTAGCAGGAATTAGCAAGGTTAATCTGCATTATGATCCCTGCATCTACTTTCAAATCTTCCCCTATAACTTTTCTGAGGATAATATTAAACTAATTCCTAATGGGAAATGGTTTTGGTCAGCTGCAGCATCCTTTTTTCATGCCACCTCTTTTTATGTTCAATGGCCAAAGTAAATTTGGAGAATTAGTAAATGGATGGTAATCTAAGTACCAAACTTTCGTATCAAGTGGTCAGTTTAAATTCTGCCCAAAGTTAGTAAAGCTACAAAAACCACATTATTGACCTTTCGGAAGTAATGCTGGTCTAAGTATTTGTAATGTGGTTTAAAGCTTCTCTAATAGCAATAGTGCAGACTCATTTAAGTTATTGTTCTGTTTGGTGTTACCATCAGTAACAGTGCTTTTATAAAGGATAATTAGCATGTCTTCTTACAGAGTCAAGAAAGAGCCTAAATACTGGCTGCCAGATATAGTCTACTTTTAACTGATAAAAGTCCAACAATCTCATATTTATATTGTGATTAAGTACGGAAGGTTACAATGGCTGGAGTATATAAACTGCAATTCTGTAAAGAATAGCCTTTCTTCTGAGTAAATAGTGTGAGCAGATTAGTAGGCAATATTTATCACAGCTCTGTTGTCTATCAAGCAGTGTGATTTGTTCATTAATGCAATATTGACATGGTCACAGAAGAGGACTTCCCTTTCAGTGTACACTACAGGTCACTTTATTTGTTGTGCATAGACTTTCTCCAATACAAGCACACAGAGGGAGATAAACTGAGACAAAAGCACAGAGTGAAAGCTGAGGTGGAATTTCCTTGTGTTCCTGCTGCTGCATTCTTTTGATATGTGAAGAAAATCACCAATCATAATGAACTTTATATATTGCCTAGTGGCAGCCAATCAATGGCTAACTGCTGCATAATACATTGAACAACAATCAGGAATGCTCCTTCAAAGGTTTATTTGAGAAGTTGTTAAATGCCTGTGAATTCTTTTATGCCCCATTGAGTTCATTAATTATGGGTTTATAAAATAAAGGCATCAAACAGTAATTAAGTAAAGTAAGTGCATCAATTCCCAGTAGTTGCATTGTAATTCTTTGTAAAATAATTATTAATTATTTTTTAGAAAACAGTTACACTGAAAAAGGGGTGATTGTTCTTTAACCTCTTCAGTTTTTCTTCCTCTTCTCCTGAACATGGGAATGTAAAAGCTAACATTCACTGTCAGGTAGTAAACTTGAAATTTGAGGTTGAGTAACTGTTCAAGACATCCTGTCATATTTTCCTTTCTATTGTCCCTTTTAGCTGGACTACATTTCATGGGCACTAGCTGCTATGTGGAATCTCAGTCAAATGACCATTCTCCATGGGTGATTCTTGAATATGGCTTTTGGGAAGCCAAAGGAGAAGGTAAAGCTGAGTTTGCTCTTACTTCTCAATCCACACATATGCTGTACCTCTGGCTAGCTGGGATCAGAAAATCTGGCTCAGGAGGGCTAGATCTATAAGCAGCACCTAACTTTAACAAGATGAATATTCAAATAAAACCAAAGTATCTGGGTTCCAAAGAAAGGTCACTGGAATGCCTGCTACCACATCAACTGAGTATCTCCAGCTCTTTCTGTTTATGCTAACAAATGAACAAACTCAGCACAGATGACATCTGAAACCTGTGCGCTATCTGTGATATAATAACAAGTTACGTGGAACCTTTTCTTATGACACAAACAGGCATTTTGACTAAAATAAACACAAAGAACTGTGGATGCTAGAAATCTGAAAACAAAACAGGTAGTGCTAGAGAACACAACAGATCTGGCAGCATCTGTAGAGAGAAAACAGAACCAACATTCCAAGTCCACTGAACAAAGGCCCTGATGAAGGGCTGCTGGACTCAAAACGTAACCTGTTTTCTCTCGATGGATGTTGCCAGACCTGCTGAGTTTCTCAAACAGTCTCTGTTTTCGTTAGAGATTTTGACTACTTTTATCTTTAAATGGTGCAATTAATTTCAAGAAACTGGGCACGAAATATAATTGGTTTAGTTGCTTGAAACCTTCCTAACCATAATTTTATCTATCATTTACATGACATTATCATTCCATTTACCCTATGATTAGTTGGACATCAATATTGTCATGGCAATATGACCAGACCAGCAATTTAGAATCCCAAGCTAATTCCCTGGGACATGGGTTCAAATCCCAACACAGCATCTGATAAAATTTGAATTCAATTAACATAAAGTTGTTGTCAGTAATGGTGACCATTAAACTATCAGAAATTATCATTAAAAAACAGGGAGAATTAGCCATTTGGATATAGAACTGGCTCAAAAGGTAGAAGATAGAGGGTAGTGGTGGAGGGTTGTTTTTCAGACTGGAGGCCTGTGACCAGAGGAGTGCCACAAGGATCGGTGCTGGGTCCTCTATTTTTTTTCATTTATATAAATGATTTAGATGCGAGCATAAGAGGTATAGTTAGTAAGTTTGCAGATGACACCAAAATTGGAGGTGTAGTGGACAGCAAAGATGGTTACCTCAGATTACAACAGGATCTGGACCAGATGGGCCAATAGGCTGAGAAGTGACAGTTAGAGTTTAATTCAGATAAATGCAAGGTGCTGCATTTTGGGAAAGCAAATCTTAGCAGGACTTATACACTTAATGGTAAGGTCCTAGGGAGTGTTGCTGAACAAAGAGATCTTGGAGTGCAGGTTCATAGCTCCTTGAAAGTGGAATCGCGGGTAGATAGGATAGTGAAGAAGGCATTTGGTATGCTTTCCTTTATTGGTCAGAGTATTGAGTATAGGAGTTGGGAGATCATGTTGCGGCTGTACAGGACATTGGTTAAGCCACTGTTGGAATATTGCGTGCAATTCTGGTCTCCTTTCTATCGGAAAGATGTTGTGAAACTTGAAAGGTTCAGAAAAGATTTACAAGGATGTTGCCAGGGTTGGAAGACTTGAGCCATAGGGAGAGGCTGAACAGGCTGGGGTTGTTTTCCCTGGAATGTCAGAGGCTGAGGGGTGACCTTATAGAGGTTTACAAAATTATGAGGGGCATGGATAGGATAAATAGACAAAGTCTTTTCCCTGGGGTCGGGGAGTCCAGAACTAGAGGGTATAGGTTTAGGGTGAGAGGGGAAAGATATAAAAGAGACTTAAGGGCAACATTTTCATGCAGAGGATGATATGTGTATAGAATAAGCTGCCAGAGGAAGTGGTAGAGGCTAGTACAATTTAAAAGGCATTTGGATGGGTATATGAATAGAAAGGGTTTGGAGGGATATGGGCCGGGTGCTGGCAGGTGGGTCTAGATTGGGTTGGGATATATAGTTGGCATGGACAAGTTGGACCGAAGGGTCTGTTTCCATGTTGTACACCTGTATGACTCTATGACTTTATGACTAATGCCTTCTGGAAAAGGAAATTTGTCATGTTTGGCTGTTCTGGCCTACATGTGACTCCAAATATTTAGTAATGTGGTTGACACTTAACTGCTCTTTGAAATGGCTTAGCAAGCCCTTCATTTCAAATGCAGTTAGGGATCCACAACACATGCAAACCTTCTCAGTGAAATCCAAAAGAAGAGTAAAGAGCAACTTTGAGTCTCCAATAGAAAAGAATACTAACATATTGCACTGGTATAGACACTAAGTGGTTGAGGTTGATTCCCAGACAGAGAAATCTGGAACATGAGGGGACACCGTCTAGATAGCATAGTGATCATATAAGATAGAGATGTGGAGAAAATTGTCATTGAGTAGTAATGTGAATCATTGAAAGTTCACAACTACTTGATGAAGGAGCAGTGCTCCGAAAGCTAGTGCTTCCAAATAAACCTGTTTGACTATAACCTGGTGTTGTGTGATTTTTAACTTTATCCACCCCAGTCCAACACCAGCACCTCCAAATCTTGAAATTCTTAGTTGCAGAGGGTTGTGGATACTCAAATCATTTAAAACATGAGCACGGTGACTCAGTGGTTAGCACTACTGCCTCACAGCACCAGGGACCTGGGTTAGATTCCCACCTCAGGTGATTGCCTGTATGGAGTTTGCACATTCTCCCTTGATTTGCTCTGCTTTCCTCTCACAATCCAAAGGCATGCAGGTCAGGTGAATTGACCATGCTAAATTGCCCATAGTGTTAGGGGTAAATATAAGGTAAGGGAATGGGTCGGTGTGGACTTGTTGGGCTGAAGGGCCTGTTTCTATACTATAGAGAGTCTAATCTAATCATTTAAGGTTCAGATAGATTTTCAGTCTCAGAATTGTGAGATATGGAGAGAGGACAGGAAAGTGAAGTTCAAGTTGAAGCTGAAAATCAGTCATGATTATGTTGAAG
This sequence comes from Hemiscyllium ocellatum, assembly GCF_020745735.1. NCBI lineage: Eukaryota > Metazoa > Chordata > Chondrichthyes > Orectolobiformes > Hemiscylliidae > Hemiscyllium > Hemiscyllium ocellatum. Next base: position 53,722,697 of record NC_083402.1, read on the forward strand.
GCAGTGCAGCTTTGATAAGGCTGTATGGTTTAGTCCGGATGTCTTATATCACATTCTTATCAAACGTGTTTGATAAGCTAAGTTTCTGGGATGGCAAACACCATGCTTGTATTGGAAAGTAGTTTCTGTTATTTTTCAGCATAGTTTTCTGTTTGGTTTATAACAATGAAGGGTAAACTGTGACACCTCTTAAATTCAATGCTGTATTGATATGAGCTAGAATTGTAACAAATGTAAACATAGAAGCAGGCTATTCATTGCAGTTTGTGTTTATTGGTATTTATTCTCCACACAACCTTCCTCTTGCCCCTTTTAATCTCAGCCATGAACAAATTGTCGATCTTTTTCTCTCTAATGTATATATCTAGCTTCCTGTTAGGGCCAAGTTTTGTGAGGAGTGTCAACCTCACATAGATTGTCCCTCCAGTCCTTTTTTTACAAACGTGCAATAATAACTGTCAGACCATTGGAAAATCCAGGCCATTGTTCTGCTAATTCCACTTGCTTGTTATTTTGTGTAGACAGTTTGGAGGTGCTTTCTGTACAATAACTTGTGTGGCACGGTGCCTCAGTGTTTAGCACTGCTGCCTCATAACACCAGGGACCTTGGGCTGCTGTCTGTGGAGTTTGCACATTCTCCACACGCCCGATTGAGTTTCCTCCGAGTTCTCTGGTTTCGTCCCACAATCAAAGGATATGCAGGTTAGGTGAATTGGCCATCCTAAAATTGCCCATAATGTTCAGGTATGTGTAAGTTAGGTACATTAATTGGGGGTAAATGTAGAATGATGGGTAGGGAATTAGGTTCTTGATGGGTTACTGTTCGAAGTGTCTGTGTGGACCTATTGGGCCTAATGGTCTTTTTCCTCACTGTAGGGATTCTATGATATGATAATAGCTGTTCACATTGTATCCTTCTGCATAAAAATATTAAAAGAGTGTTCCACTTCAGCATGATACCAAAATCCAATGTAAGCAACAACTTAATTTTGCTCTTTTCATACAGTAAACATTGACAACATATCATGGAGCAAAAAGGTAGGAACAGGAGGAGACTATTCATCCCCTTGAACTTATTTCTATTCAATTAGGTCATATCCAATCTGTTTGTTATGGGTAGAGACCCAAGGTGCTAAAAGGGATGGTTTATTTAAATCCATTTTACTGCCTTGGGTCTCTAACCCGTAATACACTTGTGGGCCAAAATTCTATCTGAATGAAAAGCATTTTCTCAGAAGTAATAGAGGAAGCAGAAGAAATGGCCAATAAAAAAAATAAAAAAGGTTGAATTTGTGAAGGCTTTTGAAGGTGACGAAAGACAAAGACAATCAATGGATTTAAAACAAGTATTTCAGTCGAGCAGGGCTGAAGACTCAGTACAGCTATTAAAAGAAAGGGAAAGAGGAATCTTCTCGGGGGTAAGAGTTGGAAGACAGAAGGATAGGGCTCAAATTTAGAGTGGAGCAAATTGCCGAGGTAGGATAGGCTGAGGCCATAAGGGGCTTCAAGATGAATAATTGTCTTGATATTGAATGAATCCTACTTGACCAGTGTGATGAGTGGGGTAGGAGATGTGGGGGAATGGAAGCGGGTTGTTGATGCCAAAGGTAAAAATTTCAGTAATAATAGAGGCAAACTAAAGACAAAAGTGAGTTCTGTTGCAAAGGTGGGACTTAAGATTCCTGAGGATTAACTGGAGCAGTCTAGGGTGGGAGCCATTGGAACCAGAAACTCTAGCAGCCAATACCTGTCTCATGTGAAACACCTCAAGTCCACCTTCCCATCCATTCCTGTGAGAAGGTTTCTTTTCTATCCCTATGTTCCTACTGGCTTTGCACATCTTCATTGGAGCCCTTCTTAGTTCACATTAATTGTTGGCATCATTTTGAGATATACTTATAGTATGATTTTTCATTTTGAGATATATTTATGATGTCTTACTTCCTTAGTAGCACCTTCTCTCCTGGGGCTCTTCAAGAGCTAACAACTTTCCAATTGTCCCATTTAGGAAGTTATTTCCCCCTCAAAAGATTACTCTGCTTGCCTTCTGCTGCCAAGTGCAGGCATGGACTCTCCATTTGGCCCCAATTTAGGTTCCTAAAGCCTGTAGGAAAATCCAACCCACTCTTGCTGCTGAAATACTCCTGCTCTTCATTCTCGCCCTGTCTTTTAATGACAAAAACACTTGTATTTATATAGTGTTCTTTATGTAATAAAATGTCTCCAACATAGCCTTTGTGGGCGGCACGGTGGCACAGCAGTCAGCACTGCTGTCTCACAGCACCTGAGACCCGGGTTCAATTCCTGACTCAGGCAACTGACTGTGTGGAGTTTGCACGTTCTCCCCGTGTCTGCGTGGGTTTCCTCCGGGTGCTCCAGTTTCCTCCCACAGTCCAAAGATGTGCGGGTCAGGTGAATTGGCCATGCTAAATTGCCCGTAGTGTTAGGTAAGGGGTAAATGTAGGGTATGGGTGGGTTGCGCTTCAGCGGGTCAGTGTGGACTTGTTGGGCCGAAGGGCCTGTTTCCACACTGTAAGTAATCTAATCTAAAGGATGATACTAAGTCAAAGCAGGAGACATTAGGCCATTTGACCAAGAGCTTGGTCATAAAGATAGGTTTCACAGGGTATTTTCAAAGGAGAGAAGGAAAGGTCTAGGAAGGAAATTTCACACGGATAAAACCATGGTTACCAGTAGTTGGATGCAAGGTCCTCGTTGGAGGAATGCAGACTTCACAGAGATAAATAAGTCTGCAGGAAGCACTTATGATGAAAAGGTTAAGAGTGTCTGAAGCTCAGCTAAGGATCAAATTCATTATTGCTCAATCTTTATATCCCCAAATTCAAAGTTTGTAAAGTGAGTGTATCCAACACAGCTCTGACATTGCTATTTATCATCAGGTCTTGCTGGATGACAAGATGTCCATCAGTTATCGCTCCTTGCTGTCAAAACTATTTATTGTTCTAGGTTCATTTGAAGAATAAAGATTACTCTTGTTTACTTTCTCTCCAGCTACAAATCTCCTTAAATTCCTCTCCCCTGCTTCACTTATTCTTATCCTGAACAAATTCTGGGTAAAGCAGTTGGTATTTTAAATCGGCCACTTGGAGTTAAAATTCCTCCCAATCACGCTACCGCTTTCATGCATTTTCAGAAGTTTGTCTTTCTTGCCAAGATTCAAATCTTCTCGAAATTAAAACATTCCAGTCATTAGAAATTGAAATCACTTTCAACTAAATGCACACTGTTTCAATATCACATCAGCAAAGTACTTTCACATCAGCATGAAAAATAGTGCATGATTTTTTCCACTGTTGCCATGGCTATCTTTACATTGTAGGATTAATTGACTGTCCTTCGATTTGAGGATGATGCCTACTTAGGCTTGCAATGTCTGTCTTGGGTCTTCAAATGGCTGCACTGTTAACTCTTGATCTGTGCATTTTCTGGGCACATGTGGCAGCGTGTTCCACAAAGTAATGGGATGTGCAATAGGAATAATATATTGGGGAGTGAAAACTATCAGGTTTCTTCCCTAGGAAGTCACTGAGTCAAGTGTTTAGGATCTACAATGCACTGCCCTAGAGTGAGGTACAGGCAAATTCAAATTCAACTCAATTCAATTGGATAATAACATGAAAATAAAATTCCAGTCCTATTTGGGAAAAAAAGTGGAGTGTAAATTGGTGAATTGCTCTTGCTAAGAACAGGCATGGAAACCCTATGTACCCTACGAATTGCCTCCCATTGTGCTCACGCTGTTCTTTATAATACTGTAAGGCATTTAATGTAAGACTTGTATGGACCATGTCTTGCTTGATTTTCACTCATGTCTCTCTGTTCAATGTGTTTATAACACATATCTGTCTATGATTTTGTCAGCTTAGAAACTTGCTCTCCTCCCCTCTCTGATAGAAGCATTTTGATTCAAAATATTGGGTAAAGAGGGGTATTGTAAAACGCACAGTTTGTGAGGAAAGCAACCAGCATGGAAAAAAGTGAAGACTCAAAATAAGATTGGAGTAATTGACAGAAACAGGAAAAGTTGAAACAAGTAAAGATGAGAACATTAGGCTATAATATGTTATTTTTGAAAGGCCTAATTTATCCGTGCTGACCAGATATCCTAAATTAAACTAGTCCCATTTGCCAGCACTTGTCCTATATCCATGTAAACCCTTCCTATTCATGTCCATCCAAATGCCTTTTAAATGTTGCAATTTACCAGGCTCCACTACTTCCTCTGGCAGCCCATTCCATACATGCATCACCCTGTACATGAAGGTGTTGCCCCTTTAGTCCCTTTTTTAAACCTTTCCCTTCCCACCTTAAACTAATACCCTCAAGTTTTGGACTCCCTCCACCCTAAGGAAAAGACCTTGTTTATTTACCCGATCCATACCCTCATGATTTTATAAACCTCGATAAGGTCACCCCTCAGCCTCCAAGGCTTCAGGAACAATAGCCCCAACCTATTCAGCCTCTCCCTATAGCTTAAACCCTCCAATCCTGCCAACATCCTTGTAAATCTTTTCTGAACCCTTTCAAGTTCCACAACATCTTTCCTGTGGAAGGGAGACCAGAAATGCACACAATATTCCAAAAGTGGTCTCACCAATGTCTTGTACAGCTGCAACATGACCTCCCAACTCCTACACTCAAGGCACTGGCCAATAAATGCTTGCATAACAAATGCCTTCTTCACTATCCAGTCTACCTGGGACTCCAATTGCAAGGAAGAATGAACCTGCATGCAACATCTCTTTGTTCAGCAATACTCCCCAGGACCTTACCATTAAGTCCTGCCCTGATTTGCCTTTCCAAAATGCAGCACCTCACATTTCTCAAAATTAAACTCCATCTGCCACTACTTGGCCTATTGGCCCAACTGATCAAAGTCCCATTGTACTCTGAGGTAACCTGCTTCACTGTCCACTGTACCTCCAATTCTGGTGTCATCTGCAAACTTACTAACCATACCTCCTATGTTCACATCCAAATCATTATAGAACTGATGAAAAGCAACGAACTCAGAACCACTGGTCACAGGCCTCCAGTCCGAAAAACAACCCTATACTATCACCCTGTCTTCTACCTTTGAGCCAGTTCTATATCTAAATGGCAAGTTCTCCTTGTATTCCATGTGATCTGACTTTGCAAATCATGTACCTTAAGAAATCTCTTTGAATGCCCACCACTCTGCCCTCATCAATTCTCTTCATTATTTAGAGTCATAGGGATGTACAGCATGGAAACAAACCCTTCAGTCCAACCCATCTATGCCGACCAGATATCCCAACCCAATCTAGACCCACCTGCCAGCACCTGGTACGTATCTCCCCAAACCCTTCCTATTCATATATCCATTCAGATGCCTTTTAAATGTTGCAGTTCTACTAGCCTCCATTACTTCCTCTGACAGTTCATTCCACTACCCTCTGCGTGAAAAAGTTGCCCCTTTAGGTCTCTTTTATATCTTTCCCCTCTCATCCTAAAGCTATGCCCTCCAGTTATAGTCTCCCTGACCCCAGGGAAAATACCTTGTCTACTTACCCTATTCATGTCCCTCATGATTTTATAAACCTTTATAAGGTCTCCCCTCAGCCTCTGACCCTGCAAGGAAAACAGTCCCAGCCTATTCAGCCTCTCTCTATATCTCAAATCCTCCAACTCTGGCAATATCCTTGTAAATCTTTTCTGAACCTTTTCAAATTTCATAATATCCTTCTGATCGGAAAAAGACCCGAATTGCATGCAATATTCCAACAGTGGCCTAACCAATGTCCTGTACAGCCACAACATGACCTCCTAACTCTTGTATTCAATACTCTGACCAATAAAAGAAATCACACCAGATGCCTTCTTCACTATCCAGTCTACTTGCGACTCCACTTTCAAGGAGCTATGAACCTGCACTCCAAGATCTCTCTGTTCAGCAACACTCCTTAGGACTTTACCATTAAGTGTACAAGTCGTGCTAAGATTTGTTTTCCAAAATGCAGCATCTTGCATTTATCTAAATTAAACTTCATCTGTTACTCCTCAACCCATTGGCCCATCTGATGAAGATTCCATTATAATCTGAAGTAACCTTCTTCGCTGTCCTCCTCCAATTTTGGTGTCATCTGCAAATTTACTAAATATACTTTTTATGCTCACATTCAAATCATTTATATAAATGACAAAAAGTAGTGGACCCAGTAGTGATCCTTGTGGCTCTCCACTGGTCACAGGCCTGCAGTCTGAAAAACAACCCTCCAGCACCACCCTCTGTCTTCTACCTTTGAGCCAATTCTCTATCCAAACAGCTAGTTCTCCCTGTATTCCATGAGATTTAACCCCATTAAGCAGTCTGACTGAAGTCCATATAGATCATGTCTACCATTCTGTCCTCATCCATCCTCTTTGTTACTTCTTCAAAACTCTCAATCAAGTTTGTGAGATATGATTTCCCACGCACAAAGCCATGTTGACTATTCCTAATCAGTCCTTGCCTTTCATAATACATGTAAATACTATCTCCCAGGATTCCCTCCAACAACTTGCCCACCACAAACGTCAGGCTCACTGATCATTCATTTCCTGGCTTGTCTTTACCACCTTTCTTAAATAGTGGCACCACGTTACACCAACCTCCAATCTTCTGGCACCTCATCTGTGACTATTGATGATCCAAATATCTTAGCAAGAGGCTCAGCAATCACTTCCCCAGCTTCCCACAGAGTTCTAGGATACACCTGATCAGGTCCTGGGGATTTATCCACTTTTGTGTTTCAAGACATTCAGCACTTCCTCCTCTGTAATATGGACATTTTTCAAGATGTCACCATCTATTTCCATACATTCTATATCTTCCATGTCCTTTTCCACAGTAAACACAGATCCAAAATACTCATTTAGTATCTCCCCCATCTCCTGTGGCCCCACACAAAGGCCACCTTGTTGGTCTTTGAGAGGCCCTATTCTCTCTCTAGTTACCCTTTTGTCTTTAATGTATTTGTAAAAACCCTTTGGATTCTCTTTAACTCTATTTGCCAAAGCTATCTCATGTCCCCTTTTTGCCCTCCTTTTTCACTCTATCTATCCTGTTTATACTTAACATATGCTTCCTTCTTTTTCTTAACGAAACTCTCAATTGCTCTGTTGTCATCAAACATTCCTTATATCTACTAGCCTTTCCTTCTGCCCTAACAAGAATACACTATCTCTGGACTCTCGTTATCTCATTTCTGAAGGTTTCCCATATTCCAGCCATCCCTTTACCTGCAAACATCCACCCCCAAGCAGCTTTTGAAAGATCTTGCCTAAACCCATCAAAATTAACCTTCCTCCAATTTAGAACTTCAACTTTTAGATCTGGTCTGTCATTTTCCATCACTATTTTAAAACTAATAGAATTATGGTCACTGGCCCCAAAGTGCTCCCCCACTGAAACCTCGGTCACCTGCCCTGCCTTATTTTCCAAGACTAGTTCAAGTTGTGCACCTTCTCTAGTAGGTACATCCATATACTGAATCAGAAAATTTTCTTGTACACACTTAACAAATTCCTCTTCATCTAAACCCTTGACACTATGGCAGTCCCAGTCTATGTTTGGAAAGTTAAAGTCCCCTACCATAACCACCCTATTATTCTTACAGGTAACTGACATCTCCTTACAAATTTGATTCTCAATTTCCCACTGACTATAAAAACTCAGTCAAGTTAATGAGACATGATGTCCCATGCTCAAAACTATGTTCTCTATCCCTAATCAGTCCTTGTCTTTCCAAATACATTTAAATTCTGTCCCTCAGGATTCCCTCCAATACTTGTCCACTACTTATATCAGGCTCACCGGTCCACAGTTCCCTGGCTTTTCCTTACCATCTTTCTTCAATAGAGGCACCACATTAGCCAACCTCTAGCCTTCCAGTACCACACCTGTGACTATCGATGATACAAATACCTCAGCAAAGGGCCCAGCAAACACCTCCCTAGCTTCCCACAGAGTTCTAGCATATACATGATTAGGAATAGGGGTTTATCCACCTTTATGCATTTAAAGCCATCTAGCAGCATCTTCCTCTGTAATATGGACATTTTTCAAGATGTCACTATTTATTTCCCTTGTTCTCTACCTTCTATATCCCTCTCCACAGTAAACACTGATGCAAAATACTCATTTAGCATCTTCCCCATCTCCTGCGGCTCCACACATTGGCCACCTTGCTGATCTTTAAGGGACCCTATTATCTCCCTAGTTACTCTTATGTCTTTACTGCTTTTGTAGAATCTCTTTGGATTCTTTTCAACCCTCTTTGCCAAAGCGATCTCATGTCCCCTTTTTGCCCTCCTAATTTCCCTCTTAAGGTATACTCCTACTGCCTTTATACTTTTCTTTTTAAAGGATTTATCAAAGCTTGAAGAAACTCAGTGAATATCCTGAATTATTCCAATGGGTTTGCCTCATGAGCTTCTTTTCATAGGAGTTAAATTAAATACTAATGTCATATTTCTTAACTTTGGAGAGAACAAGATGAACCTAACCTCCCATTTCCCTAGTTCTGGCACCAGACTTGGAGATCATTGAAGAGCGCACAAGGACAGATATGTCTCATAACAGGCTACGTAAAAGCACTGTACCAAACTATTAAACCTCCTTTTCGAGTTGAGTTTTATGAGTAACAATGATTAAACTAAGAGGCCATATTCTACAAATCACAATATGCTACAAACATTTACGCCATTGAAGCTTACTTTATCAATCAGATAATATCTGAACTTGTTTGGAGCCTAGGTTTTGCCTAATGTATTTATGAATTACAAAATAGTTTTATTATTCGAACTGTTGTACTTTGGATTATATTACTGTAACAGCAAAAAGCAAACAATTGAAATACTAATTAAATGTACTAAATTGGCATTAAATATCTGGGCAGAACTGTTTGCTGAAATTGTAATAGCTTTAGTTCGACTCAATATTCTTTGTGAAAACAGGGCTTTTGCAATCTGTTGATTTTCTGTACAGGTAGTTCTCCTATAACACTGTAGTAACATTCCAGTGAATAGAAAATTACTTAGTAGGAATAAGTGGGTCTATGGGAAAAATGGGGTTAGAGGCAGACCAGCTAAAAATATCACTCATGATCACTCAAAAATCACCCAAAAGTCTTATAGCACAAATATAGCACAGCCCGAATGAAAGTTGAAATCATGTCTATTAGCAAAACAAAAGTGATTTTAACACAATACATTTAAAAATTGTAATGAAGCTGCTCTCCATACAGTATCTCTCACAGAAAGCTGCTCTGTCTGCAGCTGACATCGGTGGATGTGTAGTATGGCACGGAGATTTCAGCACGCACGTGCAGAACGAAGCACGCGAACCGATCCCCTCTGGAATCGTGCTATTTCCAACGGAGGTAAGTGTTCCCAAAAATACCATTCCCTTAATCTTAAGTGGCGTTACAGCCAAATTATGCAGTTGAAACAACCGTTAACCCAGAACTATCTGTATTTCTGTTTTCTTGAACCCTCCCTCCCCTTACCCATTGTTTTCATAACTGACAATTATTAGAATATATGGCAGATTGACATTGAAACAGAACCTATAAGATCTAATTTTTGTGTGAGGTTCACATTCAGTAATTTTTCCTGGATTTGTGTGGTTTGTTAACTACACTTCTGAGCATACAGCATTGATGATGTACAGAATGGTAATAAGCAAGAAAATGTTGTCTCAAGAAAGCCTTGATTTTGATTCAGACCTCAAAGTGTTAACAAAATGAGACTTTGGTTGTCATTAATGGCATAGCAGAAGTGTACATATGGTCCATAATGTTACTTGAGCATCCCTAGCAAATCAGTGTCGCAAACATGTCATGTGACAGTCTTTTATTCAACAATAAAAGATGGTTTGCACCAATTAAAAGACAAGTGATGTCATCTGTACAAATACTAAGCCCTTGTCACTTCTGTTCAAGGCTAATTGTAGACACGTCGATGGCAAACAAACAGATGTGTTTCTGACAGAAGTAAGGCAGATGTCGGTTTTCATTTTCTAAATGTTACTTTAAGTATCGTCACCCTCTGCATCTGGCTTTCAAATAAAGTCTTGTAGGAAACAATTACTATCCACAATCTCTACAGGATCATTACCATGTTAAATGATGTCCATTTGTTGGCTTTAAATGGGGAGAAAATCACAAGGAATTCAATTTCTGTATGGTATCTGACATGTTAATGTTCATACTTGTAGTCACCCATGATATCTGGATGCTGCTTGAAAACCCAATCCCCCTCCCCCATGAGGTTTGCTTTATCTTTCATGGTAACCGTGTGGAATCTGTTATTATTTAATGAATATCTCATAAGTGCTAAATATAATGAAAACCCACATTGTCCTTTACAAAATATTGCTTATTCTACCCATATCCCTCACAGCAAATGTTTGAGGGAGGAGAAGTTGACAAGGTTGAAGGCAAGGTCTGTTTCTGAATTTTCAGGCGATGTCAAGTCTGTGTCAACCAATGCAGAGCGGCTGCAGTATTAATTGGTGACATTTCTACAGCAAAGCATTGAACTGCTCACATTTAGGAAATAAAAGTGCACAGCTCTCCGAGGGATCGACATATTTTCTTGCTGCTTGTGACATGCTGTTGTCTTTAATGAAACAGAGCATTTAGGGAATTTTAGATTGTTTCATCCAGGCACCAGTAGCCTTTGGACAAATGTGCAGAGAATGCTTTCAAGTCCTCAGGCTGATGTCTTTCAGATGCCTAAAAACAATCAGTGTCCTAAACTAAAGCTTCTTTAGATGCGGCTTATTCTTTCTCCTTTAGGATGTGCTCCCCTCCGGGGGCCAGGGCAGTGCCCAGACGTGTTGCTAACTCTCTCTTGTGTCCTTTTGTCTTGCCCCAGACTAAGAGGCTCTTTGTATTTTCACATAACAAGGAGCCTCAAAGACTGTAAACACTGGCAGAGATGAGTTTCTATGATAAACCACTGAAGGGGTTTTCTCCCTACCCCCACCAAAGACTGAACCATTACTGGTTATGACCATACTAAAAGAAAATGCATTTTTCCTTTACCCTCAAAGAATAGCTCCTGTACCTGTCGACGTGCTTGATCAATATTGCTGCTTTACAAAGAGAAGTAAACAACCATCATTAGAGAATTCAGTTGCTGCTTTGTATATCAACTAACAGCTTGAGTTCTCGAAAGCCAACAAAAATATTAATTCCTGGATGCTCATATGCAATAGAACCAAATCAGACCTCCAGTGCTAGCACGTGCAGTTGTCTTAGACGCGATGTTGCACACAGTATGTTTCAATCTGTCAGTTTTCATATGAGTGGAGCAAATTTTAAAAATCCAATTTCATTGATGGGAAACTTTAAATAACTTATCAGTTATAAACAATTACACAATTCTATAGCTTTTTTTTTACCGTTGGTGACAAAGTTAGCAACTGAATATGGCAATGACCACATAATGTTGTCATTGATTGTGCACTTGATTCAACCTATTTTAATGTTAATATCACTCCATGGAGATGAAATGCAAAGTTTCTTTGTATAGTGACATTAGGAATAGATTCACTTTCAAAGCACTCATGATGTCATCACGTACTGTGATCAGAACTTCTCTTTCCAACCATCCCGCAGCCCCCTCGCCCCCAATTGTTTTATGGGCATGTAATGTGTGTCAGTTCTTCAAAATATATTGGCCTCATTTCTCCCTACTGGTACCAAAAGCTTTTTATTATTGTTGACAGAGACAGTAAGTGAGTGTCAACAGGTTACTTTAAGTGAATTTTAAAAACAAAATCACTCATGTGATGTGGGCGTCGCTGGCTGAGCCAGCATTTATTGCCAGTCCCCAGTTGCCCTTGAGAAAATGGTGCTGAGCTGTCTCTTGAACTACTGCAGTCTATGTGCTGTGGGTTGACTCTCAGTGCTGTTAAGGGATTCCAGGCTTTTGACCCAGTGATAGTAAAAGAACAGTGATATAGTTCCAAGTCAGGATGATGAGTGGCTTTGAGGGGAACTTGCAGGTGGTGGTGCTTCCAAGTATCTGGTGCCCTTTCCATTCTAGACGATAACGGTCATGGGTTTGGAAAGTGCTGTCTAAGGATCTTTGATAAATTTCTGCAGTGAAGCTTGTATATATACATACTACTGCTACTTAGCATCAGTAGTGGATGGTGTGGATGCTTTTGAATGCTTTCTTCCTCCAGGCGTCTGGTGGTGAGAGAGCGGCGGTGAAGGAGGCCCAGGACCTCCATGGCCTTGGCAGAGTGGGAGGGGGAGTTGAAATGTTGGGCCATGGGGCGGTGTGGTTGATTGGTGCGGGTGTCCCGGAGATGTTTCCTAAAGCGCTCTGCTAGGAGGTGCCCAGTCTCCCCAATATAGAGGAGACCGCATTGGGAGCAATGGATACAATAAATGATATTAGTGGATGTGCAGGTAAAACTTTGATGGATGTGGAAGGCTCTTTTAGAGGTGAGGGAGGAGGTGTGGGCGCAGGTTTTACAGTTCCTGTGGTGGCAGGGGAAAGTGCTAGGATGGAAGGGTGGGTTGTAGAGGGGCGTGGACCTGACCAGGTAGTCATGGAGGGAACGGACTTTGTGGAAGGCGGAAAGGGGTGGGGAGGGAAATATATCCCTGGTGGTGGGATCTTTTTGGAGGTGGCAGAAATGTCGGCGGATGATTTGGTTTATGCGAAGGTTTATGCGCCCCGCGGCCCAATATTTCAACTCCCCCTCCCACTCTGCGAAGGACATGGAGGTCCTGGGCCTCCTTCACCGCCGCTCTCTCACCACCAGACGCCTGGAGGAAGAACGCCTCATCTTCTGCCTCAGAACACTTCAACCGCAGGGCATCAATGTGGACTTCAACAGTTTCCTCATTTCCCCTTCCCCCACCTCACCCTAGTTCCAAACTTCCAGCTCAGCACTGTCCCCTGACTTATCCAGATTTGTCCTATCTGCATATCTTCTTTTCCACCTATCCACTCCACCCTCTCCTCCCTGATCTATCACCTTCATCCCCTCCCCCACTCACCCATTGTACTCTATGCTATTTTCTCCCCACCCCCACCCTCCTCTAGCTTATCACTCCATGCTTCAGGCTCACTGTCTTTATTCCTGATGAAGGGCTTTTGCCCGAAACGTCGATTTCGCTGCTCCTTGGATGCTGCCAGAACTGCTGTGCTCTTCCAACACCACTAATCCAGAATCTGGTTTCCAGCAATCTGCAGTCATTGTTGATACCCCGCTTTTGAATGAGATGCCCATCAAGCAAGCTGTTTTGTCCAGGATGGTTTCAATCTCTTTGAGTGTTTTTGGAGCTGCACCCATCCAGACAAGTGCGAAGTATTCCATCACAAACTCGACATGTGCCTTGCAGGTGGTTGACAGGTTTTGAGGAGTTAGGAGGTGAGTTATTTGGTGCAGTATTCCGAGCCTCTGACCTGCTCTTGAAACCGTATTTATATAGCGAGTCTAATTGAGTTTCTGGTCAATGGTAACCCCAGAATGTTGATATTGGGAAAATCAGTGACAGGAACACCATTGAATATCAAGGGACAGTGGCATTTATGTGGCATGAATGTTACTTGCCACATGTCAGCCCAAGCCTGGATATTGTCCAGGTCTTATTGCACTTGAACATGGACTGCTTCAGTATCTGAAGAGTCATGAATGGTGCTGAACATTATACAATTATTGGCAAACATTCCCACTTCTGACCTTATGATAGAGGGAAGGCCATTGATGAGGCAGTTGAAGATGGTTGGGCCCCAGGCAATACCCTGAGGAACTCCTGCAGAGATATCTCCAGCAACCTCAACTTCATCCTATGTGTCAGGTGTGATTCCAATCTGTGGAGAGTTTGCCTCTGATTCCCATTTATTCCAGTTCCACCGATAGCGTAAGTAATGGGAGGAATTTGTAGTATGGTAGTACGTTTACTGGACTAGAGAATCGAGAGGCAATGCAGAAAATTTGAACCATGCTGTTGAAGCTTTTTGTCTTGCGTCGTCAGGCCAGTCGTAAGACTGCCAAATTTCAAATGGAGCAGCAATTTATATTGTATTAGTAATGGTTGCCGATTGCTTGGGAAGAGGACTCTGATTGATTGAGGTATTGCCATGGAGAATACAACAGCAAACAATATTGAACCTCAGCCTTTTGTTTATTCCAAATAAAGTTGGACTAGGTCAGGTCAGCATGGACATGTTGGACCAAAGATCTGTTTCCCTCCAATGGGACTCAATTTCCCTATTTTCTTTTTTACCTACAGAGAACAGGTTCCTGTTTATGAATAAATGTAAATTTTGACAGGTGTTAGGGAGACAAGATTGTGACTCTATCATCTCGCCTGAATCACAAATATTTTGCATTGTGTAAAACTTTGTTGACTGGTTTATATAATCAGTATTTTTCTCACTAACCCATGAGGGATACTTCTGGAATGTATTGGTTTTTTATATATGTGAAGTGAGAAAATCTTAGTAAATCCAAAGACACCAAGATAATGCAGAAAAGTGCTATTATAAGGAAATATGCATTTAGCTACAATTCCTTCTGAACTTTGCTGAGCGGCAAACTCTTTTGACATTTGTAGGAGGAAACTCAGATGAGGTGTTTACCATTAACATCTCACAATGTAGTTTCAGGATGATTGGTTGGAGTACTGGAAGAATTTTGGTCCTCTTATCTAAGGAAAGATATAATGGCATTAGAAGCAGTCCAGAGAAAGTTTGCTAAGTTGATCCTAGATTTCAAGGGATTTCATTATGAGCAGATACTCAATATAGATTTGAAGAATAAGATGTGACCTTATTGAATCATGTAAAGTTCTGTGGTGGGAACTTTCCTTTTGTGAGAAAGACCTAAGGACGTAATCTCAGATAAAGGGGGTACCCAGTATAGACAGAGATAAGGAGGAATTTCTTTTTCCTGCGAGTAGTGAATCTGTGGACCTCTGCACACATAGTGCATTAAGAATATTGAAACCTGAGACAGACAGATTTTTAGTCATTAAGAGAATTAAGCATTATGGAAAAAAGCCAAGAAATGGAATTAAGGATTATTAGATCAGCCATTATTTCATTCAATGGTGGAGCAGACTCGATGGGCCGAATGGCTTACTTCTACCCCTATGTTTTAAGTTCTTCGAACCTATTGATTACAACTTCAAGACCAGCCAGTAGTACTTACCCATTCATAATTATTTTTTTTCTTTTCTTTTGAACTCACATTTATTCCAAGTAAACAAGATAGTTGGATCCACTTGAAGGAAATCCATTATAATTTATTTGATGAGTAAGGTCTGATTTATCACACATTTTGCTCATTGCTCTAGAAAAAAAAATCAACTAGGACATAAAACCTAGAACCACAAATTACAGTACAGTGAGATTGAGGTTTTTAGTTTTTATGTGTATTGTGCCAGTTGTGGTTTAATAAATACTATTCTCCCTCTGAGTACGAAGAGTGTAGGTTAAAACTCAACTCCAGAAATTTAGCACTAAAATCAAGGCTGAAATTCTGGTGTGAATTATGGGAGAATACTGAAAGAATGCTCCCCTGTCAGAATAATCATCATTTTTTCTGGACATTAAACGGTCTGCCTTTCAGGTCTGTGGGGCTTTTAAGTTCAGCTATTTTGAAGATGAGCAGATCTGTTAAATCCTAACCAATATTTAATCAATCAACATCTCAAAAACAGCTTAACTGTTCACTATCAAATGGGCATTTCTGCAATTTGGTGCAAACAAATTGGTTGCCACGTTTCCCACCATAAAATAATGAGAAGACTTCAAAAGTGTGTCATTATCATTATTATTATCATAATTATTAGATATTTGGGACATCTTGTGTTTGTTAAACATCCTATAAAATTTAATATTCTTTTCATAATAATAAAATACAATACTAACAAATGGCACAGTGCTCAGTGGTTAGCACTGCTGCCTTACAGTGCCAGGAATCCAGGTTTGTTTCCAGCCTTGGGTGATGTTCTGTGTGGAGTTTGCACATTCTCCCTGTGTCTGTGTGGGTTTCCAAAGATGTGCAGGTTGGGTAGACTGGCCAAGCTAACCTGCCTGTAGTGTCCAGCTATGTGCAGGCTAGGTAGGTTAGCCTTTGGAAATGCAGAGTTCTGAGGATAGGGTGGAGATGCTGAGTCTGGATGGGATGCTCTTCAGTAGAGTTGGAGCAGACTCAATGGGCTGAATGGCTTCTTTCTGCATTTTTGGGCTTCCATGAATCTAAGTAACAGATATGTATCTCCTGTTCCATAATAATAAATTATTTAATATTACAGCATAACTAAACAAAGTAATTTCTGTAACCTAATACATGCTAAGCAATGTTTGGGAAGCTATTTGTGCATTTAAATAGGGCGATGGACAGTGAGATGTTATTACTGTTGAAGCACAATACTTGAGAAGCAGTGGCGTAAAGTGATCTGTAGCTTAGAGCAAAGACCTGATTCTCAACTTTCATTCAGGCTCTTGAAAACATGTAAAGAAGACAGATATTAGGTACCCATTAATATTATAACATCAAAGAGATCTGACTGTGTGCATTGGACGTGTTACAATAACATCAGTCCTTTTATTCTGAGAGATTATATGTAATACAACCAACAAGAGCTACAGTACGCACTTTCATTACACCTTAAAAGAAGCTCTCATGCTTTGTACATGGAAGTGGATCTGCTGGCTACAGTAATGACTTAGATTAAAGGGAAATAATGTACCACTTCCCTGATTGAAAATTAGATGGATATTTCAGGTTGGGTGCATTTAAATGAATCTATTCATTGGGTTGATGTATTGAGAGCATTGATCAATTTCGCCACTGTTTTGTCACTGTGTGATTGTACATACAAAGGAGTCTAAAAGTTTGGCTTGAGGATTGTTTTGGGACATAGGTCTAAATCTCATAAGTGTGTCAGTGATGTGAATGATGTCAAGAGTTGTGGCAGAACTGGACAAAATTTCTGCAAGAACTATTTCAATGTCAGGAGCATCTCGTTATATCATTTATGCTTTTGTTCGGTGGCGAGGTGAGTTTCTCACTCAGCAGTGGTGAGTTATCAATTCAGGGGATTATAGTTTATTAAATACCTTACTGACACCAAAACTCACCGTATTAATATTCAGCTCAATATTACCAATCACAACAAATAAGCTACGTGGAAATTGGAATGGGTACCTGGTGACATCAATTTGCGCTGGCTGTGAGGAACTTGCATGTTGAATAGCACCAACCAGCAGTTCTTAGCCCAAGCCACATGCACACCTGCCTGACCTGCCGTGCTTTTCCAGTGCCAGTCTGATCTTGATTCTAATTTCCAATATCTGCAGTACCCACTTCTGCCTTGCATTGAGAAATTTGCAGTCGAGACACATTGTGCATAGTGACAGGCACTCAGCTTACATATTGGACCAGAAGAAAGTAAGACTGCAGATGCTGGAGATCAGAATCGTGGTGCTGGAAAAGCCCAGCAGGTCATGGATCATTTGAGGAGCAGGAGAATCGATGTTTTGGGCAGGAGCCCTTCATCAGGAATTACACATTGGACCAGGTGGCTTCTCAGGGCTGCTTGCTTGTTCTCTTAGCATGGGTTCACTTATTGCAGCTTCAATGCCTTGCATGCCCATGCCATGCCCTGTTAGCTTGTTGACACTTCAGCCAAAGTAACAGGCTGTCAGCACTGCTGGATAGATGTGCACTTTAATGGGCCATACAGTTAGGCTGCTTATCATGCTTGACATCAGGGATCTATCCATACAGGGTGATATCTTCTGAAATTTCAGGTGCCAGCTGCCTGCTAAGCATATAATTTGAATCAAATAGTCCGAAACTGGTTGAGGGCTAGCCACAGTTTAGTCAAGGAGGGGGCCACTGTTGGTCAGGGGTTTCTTGTGCTGCCCGTCAGGGGGATAATCTGTATACAGTCCAGGGACTTGGCCATGGTCAGTTATCAGCATGGGACGTTCACAGTCAGAGGATCTGTCAAACTGCAATTTGGGGAGTGGCAAACACTCTTGTCTTGGAGGCTCAGCTCAAGCAGTCAACGGAGTAATGAACTGTAAGGAACATGGCTGTCAGGTATCTGGTCAGTTGTGTCATGTCAAGGTTGGTCAGAGGTCTGGGACAAATACAGTCCTGGGTGGCTATCCATCAATCATTAAGGAGGGTGCAGAGAGGTATCTGTAGGAAACAGAGCCAAAATGGGTGTTAGAGTCAAGATCAGAGGGGTTGATGGAAGCAGAGGCATTTGTGGAAGTAGGAATGGTGGGATAAGCTCAAAGTGTACGTGGTATAAATGTAACAGCTTCAGGTATTGAATGCTTTGAGATGGTAATTATTTATAATGACCACTACTATGATTTCAGCAGGGGGAGACAGAGGACCAGGGTGGGCATCATTAAGATGTCATGTCAGGAGGAAGGGAGAACAGTTGGAGGTGATGTTCAAGATGGTGAGTCTTCAAATTGAGTGGATGGGTTGAGCTGGGTTGACAGGGGATTGCAAGATAAAGCAGGTATTGGTCTCTCAATAGATAATTAGCTACATCTTGCTTGTGGATGAGATATTGAGTTACACTTTGAATTCTATTAATGAGTCAATTATTATGAAAAGTTTAAAATATAAATGCTTAAGAACTTGGAATTCATCTTTGCAATTAAGCATTTTTAATATTGTAAATGTTGTTGTTTTAATATTTAATGGTGAATATGTAGGCCTCTGTCAACTTTGGTTGAATCATCAGCCAGGTGTCTTGGCAATTCACCTATTGCTGCAGAAATCTGACCTGATCTATTGTCTTTCCCAGACCACAAGATTGGAAATGGTTATTGGTTTCCATACAACTGGCTGGCTGAGGGTTGCCTATTGAATTGTTGATACGTACAAAGTTAAGAGTGCCAGGAAGGTCTCAGAGTGGGGGTGGATAGAGTCAGTGGCAGAATTGGTAGAAAGAATTCTTTTGTGACCTGGAGAGCACTGTTACTTCTCTCGGTCACACAAAGGAAAGTGAAATCTTCCTTGTTTGAGGCTCTTTGTTTTCCCAACTGGTTTTGACTTTCTACAACTTGGTACGGAGGTCACAGCTCCTCCCCAATTCAGACAAGTTATAATCTTTTGGGCAGACAGCTCATTTGTTTCTCAGCCTACATTCAAATCACAATTAGCAGGATCTAACCATCTCAAGGATGAGCAAGTAAATTTGATGACATTATCTTGCATATCCATCTACTGACTGAGTATGTGTTTCTCTTGGTCTCTTATGGTCTTGCTGCTGGACAAAATGTTCTTACATCTGTATTGGTCAGAGAGAAAGCACTTCTATCACCAATCTTACAGGAAGGGATGGACACCCCTTTATGCATTGCAGTTTGGAAGAATAAAAGGCAATCTTATTGAGAAATATGGCTCAGTGGTTAACACCAGGGACCCGGGTTCGATTCTACACTTGGGTGACTGTGTGGAGTTTGTACATTCTTCCCGTGTCTGTGTTGGTTTCCTCTGGTGTTCCAGTTTTCTCCCACAGTCCAAATATATGCAGGTTAGATCGATTGACCATGCTAAATTCCTGATGATGTGCAGGCTAGGTGGGTTACCTATGGGAAATGCAGGGACAAGATAGGGATGTTGGTCTGGATGGGAGTGTCGATGGGCCAAATGGTCTGCTTTTGCACTGGAGGGGTTCTATGATTCTGAGGGAAATTAGGAACTTAACACTTTGATGCTGAAAGGAAGGTTTCTGCAGTGGAAAAGACTAGATTAGGGGTATACAGTTTGAAAATTACCCATCTTTTTAAAATAGAGATGAGGAGGATTATTTGCTCGCAGGTTGTTGAAACTCTCCAGAAAATGGTTGAAGCAGAGTTATTGAATATGTTCAAGATTAATGTAGATAGATTCTTTACTAACAAGTTACTCAAACATTATTGAGAATAGATGGGAACTTAGAATTCCACAATCAGATCAACCACAATCTTAATGAATGGCTGACCAGATTTGAGGAACAAAATGTCCTGGTCTTGTTTTACTTTTTACATTAGCGTTTATGAAACATGCAATTTATCCATTATAACCAACAAATTTGCAAAATAGTTTATTCCATATTTCTCTCATGATCGCTGATTTAAAATATAGCTAGCAATCGCCTCGAAACATCACCCATTCTAACACTATAACATCTCTAGAAGATTGACAGAAACCCATAGACATCTGAGGAGTTCACAGCAGCAGTGTAGAGCATCTCCGAGAAGCTTTCTGGCTGCAATGTTTGGAGCAAAGTAAATGGAAAGAATGTTTATTTGAATCTCACTGAGAGACCTCCGGATTCCAGTAATTCATTCTCTAAAATGTTAGCAAGGCCAAGTCTTGAAATCAATGCATGTGTCAGTGCCAACTTGAATTTTCAAACACGTTCAGATTAGAGCACAAATATAATAGATACTTTCCAGAACGTCTGTGAGTTGTGACCCCGAGAATTAATTAAACCTTACCAACCATATTGCAAATAACAGTATATGTCAACCAGAAAGGAATCTGGGATACAATATTACACAATAGTGTCTATCCAAATGTAAAAGTGAGGTTCAGCTACAAATTGCTGTTCTTTGTTTAAGTATATATTATTTTGTAGTAATAACATAGAAATATTTCACTTAGTCATTTGACAATCAGGTTACTTTTCAGCTCCACACTGATGGCCCAGCTCTACATAACCATGATCACTTTTGATTCTTCCTCTGTTGTCAAATTATTAGATGAAATTGATGACATGAAATTTTCTCCATTTTTTTTAATTGGAAAGACTGAAGCTATTATTTTGGAAGTCCACTCCAAACTCCATCCCTTAGTTAATGATTCCATCTCTCTCTGGTAACAGTCTGAAGATGGTTTCATATTCATTTACGCAATGAGGCCATCACTAGCCAGGCCATCACTTACTACCCAACCCTAATTGACCAGAAGGCTTCGAAGAGTAAACTACGTTGCTGTTGGTCTAGAGTCATATCTGGTCAGACCAGGTAAGGATGGCAGTTTCCTTCCCTAAAGGGCAGTAGTGAATCAGATGTTCTTTATCTGACAATTGGCTCATGGTAATCATTCGACTTTTAATTCCAGATATTTATTGAATTCATATTCACCATCTGCCAAGGTAGGATCTAAACCTGGGTTTCAACAACATTACCTGGGTCTCTGGAATAACAGTCCAGTGATAATATCACTGGGGCACCACATCCCTCAGGAGTTTGTTCACAGCTGTCATATTTGATCCTATAATGAGCTTCCAAGTGGCATCAAAAAGAGCACATATTTCCAACTTTATAACATCGTTCGATTTCACCCCAGTTTCAGCTCATCTGCAACCCTTATTCATGTTTTCATTACACTTAGACTTGAGGATTGCAACATACTTCTGCCTAGTCTCCCATTGTTCTGCCCTTTGTAAAATTGAGGCCATCTAAAACTCTGCTGCCAGGGTCTTAATTACCACCAAGTCCTGATCATCTACATTGTGCTCACAGACCTACATTGGCACCTGGGTCAAGCAACACCTTGACTTAAAAATTCTCACCTGTGTTTCTAAACCCCTCCATGGCTTTGTACTGCCCTGTAATCTCTGTATTTCCTCCAGCCCAATAACCCTTTGAGATGGCTGTGTTCCTTTATTTCTAACCTGTATAACATTTTAATGGATTCACTATCATTTCCATACTTTCAGTTGTCTCAGTCACAAGCTTTGAATACATTCCCTACATCTCTTCATCTCTTTACCTCCTTTTCCTCTTGTCTTAAAATGTTCCTCTTTGATCAAACATTTGGTCACCTGACGTAATATGTTTGAGTAATTGTGTTAATTGCAGAAACCTTGATTTGAACAAAACCGTGAGAACATAATAGGGGTGGGAATAGGTCATTCACCTCTCTCATTCACATTGCCATTCAATCAGATCATGGTGGATCTTCTACTTCAACACCACTTTCCTGCATATCCTTTGATGTTTTTAATATGTAGAACTCTGTCCATCTGAGTCTTGAACATTCTCAGTGACGGAACTTCCAGAGCCCTCTGATGTCGAGAGTTCCAAAGATTCACCCCTTTCAGAATGAAGCAATTCCTCATGATCTTAATTGTAAGGGACATGCCCCATATTCTAAGACAGTGTCCCCTAGTTCGAGACTAACCAACCAGGGGAAACAATATACTGGAACCATTCTGCCATGCTCTGAGATCACCTCTGATTCTTTTAAACTCCATGGACCCAGTCAATTTAATCTGTCCTTACAGGACAATCCCTCCATCCCAGGATTAGATGGTGCACTCCCCCTATAGAAAGTATATCTTTCCATGGGTAAGGAGACGGAAACTGCACACAACATTTCAGGTGTGGTCTCACCAATGCTTCTGTAAAGTGCCTTGGAATGCTTCATTTCATTAAAGGTACTGTATAAACGTGTTATTACGAATATAACTTCTGCCCCACTGCAGGAAAACATAACTTTGCATCATGTACTCAGATCAAGAGCTGTTTGTGAAGCTATCATTGAGGAATTCAAAATACATCAAACAGTGAGAATTTGGAGCAGGAGTTGACCATAAAATCCATTGAGCCTGCTCTGCCATTTAATAACATCACAACTGAACATATACATTAACCTCATTTTCCTGCCCCATCCTCAATCTACTGATTTCCTTTGTGCCCAACGATTCATTAGTCCCAGGTCTGGAATATATTAATCAACTATTCACAATCCTCTGAGGTAGAGAATTACAAAGGTTTGAAATCCTATGAGTCAAGGCCTACATTTTGAATGAGAAACTTCAGTGATGATGATTGATTGAAGATTTTGGGACTGTTCTCCTTGAAAAGAAAATGAAGTTCTGATGGAATTTTCAAAATAATGAGTGGGCTGCTTAGAGAAGATAAAGAGAAATTGTTCCCATTTGTAAAAGGAACAAAAAACCAAAGGGTGTAGATTTAAAGTGATTTGCAAAAGAATCAAGACTGATGTGTGAAACATCTTTTTACTCAATGAGTATTTTGGTAAAAGATTGCACTATGTGGAAGTATGGTGTATGCAGGTACAATTGTGGCACTGAAGAATAATTATTTTGTTTAAAAATAATGTGCAAGAAATCAGTAACACACAATGATGTTCATTTGAAGAACTGTTACATGAACAATAGGCTGAATGGCTTATTTCTGTGATAGATGAATCATAGAATCCCTACAGTGTGAAACAGGCCATTCAGCCCAACAAGTCCACATCAATCCTCTGAAGAGTATCCTACCCAGATCCATTCCTCTACATTTCTCCTGATTAATCCACCTAACCTACACATCCCTGAACACTATGGGCAATTTAGCATGACCAATTCATCTGACCTGCACATCATTGGATTGTGAGAGGAAACCAGAGACCCCAAAGGAAACGCACGCAGACACGGGGAGCATGTGCAAACTCCACACAGACAGCCACCCAAGGCTGGGATCAAACTCAGGTTCCTGGTGATGTGAGGCAGCAGTGCTAGCCACTGTGCCACCCCTTACCACTGATCCACCTTCCATACTTGGAGTTTAGTTCAAAGTCTGATTCTCTTTACCCCAAGATGACTTCCTTCAGCCTTAAGATCTTCAGCTGGGAAACAACATCTCAGGAACGATTGCAAGAATTCCACATTTGGCCTGGCTCTTCTACACAGCTAATCTTGAGTCTAACTTCTGGATCAAAAGGTCATGAGCTTGAGTTTCACTTTACAGACCTGAACACATAATCTAGGTTGATGCATTAATTGAGTACTGAAGAAATGCTGTACCGATCTGTTGGTTGATACATTTTTCAATACTTATTTTGAGTGATTTAGGCATCACTGGCTAGGCCAGCATTTGTTAGCCATCCAGAATTGTCCTTAGAAAGTTGATGATGAGCTGCTTCCTTAAACTGTTTTGGGGGCATGTATGGTGCAGGTACACCCACAGTGCTGTTGGGGAAGGAGTTCCAGGATTTTGACCCTGTGACAGCGAAGAAATGGAGGTAGAGTTCCACGTCAGGGATTGCAGAAGATTGTGTTCTCTTGCATCTGCTGCCCTTGCCATTCCAGGTGAAGAGGATAGGAGTTTGGAAGGTACTCTCTGGGAAGTCTTGATGAGTTGCTGCAATGCATCTATTCCCACTCTGCATTGTGAGGAGCCTGAATACACAGGGTGATGAGTGGGATGCCAGTCACTGGGCTGTTTTGTCCCAGCTGGTGTTGAGCTTCTTTAGTGCATCTGGAACTGCACTCATTCATTCCATCACACTCTTGACTTGTGCCTTACTGATGGTGGGCAAACCTTGAGGGCTCAAGAGGTGAGTTACTCACTGCAGGAATCCTAGTCTCTGACTAACTCTCATAGCTACAGTATTTACATGGCTAGTCCAATTCAGTTTCTTGTCAATTCTAACTTCAATCCCTCAAAATGTTGAGAGATTTGATAGTAATGCTATCAAATGCCAGTGAAATGCTTAGTTTAAGCTCTGCCTGCCCATCACTTGTAAGTTTCCCTCCAATCCACCTTCAGAGTAGGAATGGTGGGATTTTAACCCATCAACAGTGAAGGAACAATGATGTACTTCCCAACCAGGATGGTGAGTGGCTTGGAGGAGAACTTGCAGGTATGGTGTTCCCATGTGTGTGCTGCCCTTAGCCTTCTAGATTGATGTGGTTGTGGGTTGGTAAGATGCAGTTTGAGTTTTGTGGTGAAATTCTGCTATACGAAGCATTGGTGGGGCAGAGAGTGGATGTTTGTGTACTTCGGACAGCTTACATTTCTATATATAAATAAGATAGCTCACCGCCATTTTCTCAGATCAAAGGTGTGGTTTTGTAAAAGTACAGCAGGTCAGGCAACATCGGAGGAGCAGGACCAGGAGAGTCGACATTTCGAGCATAAGCTCTTCATCAGCGATGTGGAGGGGACTCAAGGGGGCTAAGAGATAAATGGGTGAGGCAGGGGTGAAGGTAGATAGGAATGCGATGGTGGATGAAGGTGGGGATAATGGTGATAGGTCGGAGAAGAGGGTGGAGTGGATAGGTGGGAAGGAAGATGAACAGACAGGATAGCTCAAGATGGCAGTGCTGAGTTAGATGGTTGAATCTGGGATAAGGTGGGGGGAGGGGAGTTGAGGAAACTAGTGAAACTCAAGAGCAATTAGAGACAGGCAATAAAAATGCTGGCCACCCAGCGGTGTCCACTTCCCATGAATGAATAAAGAAAAGAGTTTAAGTAGTCTACAAGGTGATGGATGGATTAAAATGAGGGAAATAATCAGGTTATTTATGTTCAAAGTTTGGGAGAAGATTTGTAGCTCAGGTGCTCGTTGTTGTGGTTCTGTTCACCGAGCTGGGAATTTGTGTCTTCCTGTTTGTCCTATATCGTGTTTTGTGCAGTCCTTGCATAGGATTTTGTACACTACATTGGTTTTGCTCATGCAAGGACTGCACAAAACACTACATAGGACAAACAGGAAGACAGCTAACGATCCGCATCCATGAACACCAACTAGCCACGAAACGACATGACCAGCTATCCTTAGTACCCACACACGCAGATGACAAGCAACATGAATTCGACTGGGACCACACTACTATCATAGGGCAAGCCAAACCGAGAACAGCCAGGGAATTCCTAGAGGCATGGCACTTATCCACAGATTCAATCAATAAGCACATCGACCTGGACCCAATATACCAACCACTGCAGCAGACAGCTGGAACTGACAACTGGAAGCAGCAGATTCAAATCACTACAAATGCCGGAGGAAAGATCACAGAAGCGCTTCACAGGAGGCTCCCAAGCACTGAGGATGTCACCTAGACAGGGGACGAACGTCTACAACACAAATTCCCAGCTCGGCGAACAGAACCACAACAGGTTATTTATGTTATTTGTAAGAATATGAAAGCCAAATGTTTTGAAATCTTTGAATTATGAAATGCAGAGGTATTCAGTGTACTTGTACAAATAAAAGTTACCATGCAGGTAAAATAAGTAATTAGGATGGCAAAGATCTTTTAAAATTTGTTTCTCAGATGCGGGTATCACTAGTTAGGCCAGCATTTATAGACCATCCTAATTGAAAACAGTTTTAAGAGTTAACTGCACTACTGTGTGTCTGAAGCCAGTTTTCCTTTTCTAAAGAACACTAGGGAACCAAATGGGTTCTCCCAACAAATTATGTTGGTTAGATGGTCACAATTGTTAATTGAATTCAAGTATCACCAGCTGCCATGGTAACTGTCCTCAGGAGCATTGGCCTGGCATTCTGGATTACTAGCCTAGTGACATGACATTTCTTGGCCCTTATTGCAAGGAATTTGAAGAACCAGACTAGAAAAATCTTGCCATACTTGTGTAGGTTGTTAATAAGAAACACCATAGCACTGTACACAATTTTACCTTGACATCTAAGGAAGGATGTTTTTGCAATGCAATGAAGGTATGCTGAATTGAAGTCCCAGATGAAAAGGTTGTTTCATGAATGGCTGAGTAAGTTGGGTCTCTAGTCTCAGAAGTATGAGCAGCGATCTCCTTACAGCAAATAACATTCCTAAGCAGCATAACAGGATAAGCTCTGAAAACTTGTTTCCTCTGATGGACAATCTAGAAATTGCGGTTCAACCTCAGGCTAAAGGAATGATCATTTAAGGCTGAGATGAGGAGAAATTTCTTTACTCAAATGGCTGTGAATATTTGAAAATCTCAACCCGAGGAGCTTGTGAATGCTGCAATATTGAGTCTATTTAAATCTGAGAAAGACAGATTTTGGTCTCTGAGGGAATCAAAAGGTGTGGTGATAGGACAGAAAAATGGAGATAAGCAAGTTGCTCAGCTAAAGTTGATTTTGAATGACAGAGAAGGTATGAAGCGGCTGTGTTGACCATTTTGCCCTTTATTTGTTGTCTAAAGGAGTTGATGGCACTACTGAAAGAAGAATCAAGGCTTTTTTTTCCCCAGTGTCCTGTTCAATTTTTGTCCCTCAAATGAACAAGGAGCAGGAATAGACCAATACTGTACACAGTATGATCTCATCAGTGTCCTGTATAATTAATGCATAGCCTCCCTAAGTTTTGCACTCAATTCTCCGAGTAATAAAGGATAACATCTCATGACCTTTCCTAATTACTTGTTGTACTTGCACACTAATCTTTTATGACACATACATGAGGACATCCAGGTCCCTTTGAATATCAGAGTTTCCATTATCTCACCGTTTAAATCACAGAATCCCTACAGTGTGGAAGCAAGCTAAACGGCTCATCAAGTCCACACTGCCTGTAAGTGGAGTTTGCACGTTCTCCCCGTGTCTGCGTGGGTTTCCTCCGGGTGCTCCGGTTTCCTCCCACAGTCCAAAGATGTGCGGGTCAGGTGAATTGGCCAAGCTAAATTGCCCGTAGTGTTAGGTAAGGGGTAAATGTAGGGGTATGGGTGGGTTGCGCTTTGGCGGTTCGGTGTGGACTTGTTGGGCCGAAGGGCCTGTTTCCACACTGTAAGTCTAATCTAATCTAACCCTCTGAAGAGCTTCCCATTCCGACCCACCACCCTACGCTATCCATGCAACTGTGCATGACCCATGGATAATCCACCTAGCCTGCACAGCTTTGGACTGTGGGAGGAGACCTGAACAACCAGCAGAAACTCACACTGATACGGGGAGAATTTGCAAATTTCACAGTCACCCAAGGGTGGAATTGAACCCGGATTGCCAGCACTGTGAGGCAGCAGTGCTAACCACCAAGCCACTGTGCTGCCCACAGACTATGTACTCCTTTTATTATTCTGCCAAAAAGAACAAATGCACATTTTCCCGCATTATATTCCATTTTTCTGAGCTTTGCTTACTTACTTACGATCTATATTGTTTTTGTAGCCTTTGTATATCTTATTCACAACATACTATCCCAACCTATGTTTGTGTCTCAGAAACTTTGGTAACCAAATCTTCTTTTCCTTCATCCAAATCATTTAAATAAATTGTAAAAGGTTGAGGCTGAAGCACTGAGCCTTGTGAACCAGCACTTTTTACATCTTGCTAGCTGGAAAATTACCCATTTATTCCTACTGTCTGTTTTCTTTTCGCTAGCTAATCTTCCCCTATTCATGTCAATTTGCTACCCCTTTCACTGTGAACTTCTATTTTCCTTTGATGTGACACTTTATCAAACACCACAAAACAAACCTGGATATTTATTTCATTGCAGTTTGTGGGGTCTTCCTAGTTAGCTGTCTGTGCTTAATTGCATGGCATCAACACTTTTAAAAGTATTTATTTGGCAATGAAGTTCTTTTGGGTGTCCTAAGGATATCAAGAAATAATTATGTATTAATGATCTTCAAATTTCCATAATCTTCAAATTCATGAAAATAGTTCAAGTCATGAAGGGTGCTACCACTGTTGAAGGTTATGTCTTTTGGATGCCCAAATCAGGTGTTTGACTTTTAGTGCTGTGCCCAATTTTGGTCTTGAAATCTATTTCCTTTGAGGCGGTATTTTCAAAGGTTCACTCGATTGATCACCAAGATGAAAGGATTTTCCTATGATGATAAATGGGGTCTACACACACTCTAGAGCTGAAGAGAATGAGAGGTGAGCTCACTGAGCACACACGCTTTCAAAGGGATTTAACAGGATGGATACCAAAAGCCAGAAAGAGCACTGCTATTGTGCTGCCATTTGAGTCAAAAGGTGATCAGCCCATTTCTGTCTGCACTTGTTCATTGTCTCTCTGGTTTTCATGTTTTACATTTATTTGGATGTGACCTGAGAAAAGATAATTATACACATTTTGAAAGTAAAATCTGCCTCTCAATTATATCAGTTATTCTTAGCTGGAATAAATACTGTTTGAGTGAGTTAAAGCTGTATGAGGCTCACTATGTAAGGGGTTTATGAGGTTATATTGGTAGATCACACTTAATACTGCTTTCAGATAGACCAGGACCTTAGCCACAGTTTCTGACGTTCATTGTATTCTTACAGCAGCACTTTATTCACAGCAGTGCCATGGAATTGGTGTAACATCGAAAATTTACTGAAGCAATATATCTCATGACTAACGCAGGTAAGGATATTGTGCACAGCAATAACTCAAATGAACAGTCTTGATACTATCTAAGCTCAACTGTGAGTATATTGCAAGATTAACTGAACGGAAAAATATTTTCAGTTTCAAAATGATTGCTGATGATATCAATGCTGACAAATACAGAACACGTGCATATAACATTTGTAATATCATTTACTAATAAAGTTAGGAAACGTGCTTAAGGTGGGAATACCCCTCTTGGTATTTCTTTTCCCAAACAATATAAAAAATATTTTCTGATGTTGTTTGGGGGAGGGCAATAGTTGATGGCATAAAAGGAACTTGAGAGGTGGGATTTTAGATGATTAACATGCCTAGTTTTTAATCGGAAGGGGTAGAGTGGTGGACATGGTAGTCCAGGGGATGAGAGTGTGTTTGCTTCAGCAGAAGCTAGGAGGACAGTTCTGTGCTGTGATGGCTCCAACCACAATGTTCAGTGGTTGGGACAGGTGTAGGGGTGTAAGCCTGAAGGGCGAGGTTCAGTTGGAAGCTTCATGGATGTGGTTAAAGCTGGATGGGTAGGCTCAGGTTAGGGCAGGGATATTGGAATAAGCAGGTAAATAGAAAGAAACTTATCTCCTGAAGCTGACAATATTGGTTGGGTTCAGTTGTTGGTTTCTCAAGACTCTGTAACCTCTGCCATCTGGAGTTAAATTCAAAATTGTGCATAAAAATGATACTCAAACTTTATTATCATATTTATGCAATTAACCTATGTTCTACTGGATCCCTGTTTTTTTCTGAAAGTGAGATTTAAATGTTTAACACTTTAGCCTGCAAGTCAGTGTAAACAGGTCTGTTTTCTCTGATTAGAAACAACCCCACTGACCTTCAGAATGCACATTAAACTGAGATCCTCTTATTCCAGTGTTCAGGACCACATTTCTGATCCACCAACACCAACAGAAATATTCATCTCATCTACTGATAATAATTCAATCTTTTAAAGAGGTGGGTGCAAGGGACTTGGCAGTCCATTTTATACTTCATACATTCTTTATTATTGACATCAAGGATTTTTATATGGCTAGTTCTCCCTGTATTCCATGAGATCTAACCTTGCTTTCCAGTCTCCCATGGGGAACCTTGTCAAATGCCTTACTGAAGTCCACATAGATAACGTCCACCACTCTGCCCTCATCAATCCTCTTCGTTACTTCTTCAAAAATCTCAATCAAGTTCATGAGACATGATTTCCACACACAAAGCCATGTTGACTATCCCTAATCAGTCCTTGCCTTTCCAAATACATGTACATCCTGTCCCTCAGGATTCCATCCAACAACTTGCCCACCACCGATGTCAGGCTCACTGGTCTATAGTTCCCCGCTTGTTCTTACCATCCTTCTTAAATGGTGGTACTACGTTAGCCAACCTCCAGTCTACCAGCACCTCCCCTGTAACTATCGATGATACAAATATCTCAAATGGGGGCCCAGCAATCACTTCCCTAGCTTCCCACAGAGTTCTAGGGTACACCTGATCACTTTTATGTGTTTCAAGACATTCAGCACTTCCTCCTCTGTATTATGGACATTTTCTAAGATGTCACCATCAATTTCCTTGCATTCTATATCTTCCATGTCCTTCGCCACAGTAAACACTGATGCAAAATACTTGTTTAATATCTTCCCCATCTCCTGTGGCTCCACACAAAGGCTGCCTTACTGATCTTTGAGGGGCCCTATTCTCTCCCTAGTTACCATTTTATCCTTAAGGTATTTGTAAAACACTTTGGACTCACCTTAACCCTATTTGCCCTGATCTTATGTCCTGTTTTTGCCCTCCTGATTTCCCTCTTAAATGTACTCCTACTTCCCTTATACTCTAAGGATTCACTCGATCTATCCTGTCTATATCTGACATATGCTTCCTTCTTTTTCTTCACCAAACCCCTCAATTTCTTTAGTCATCCAGCATTCCCTGTACCTACCAGCCTTCCCTTTCACCCTAACAGGAATATACTTCCTCTGGACTCTCGTTATCTCATTTCTGAAGGCCTCCCATTTTCCAGCCGTCTCTTTACCTGCGAACATCTGCCCCCCAATCAGATTTTGGAAGTTCTTGCTTAATACCACCAAAATTAGCCGTCCTCCAACTTAAAACTTCAACTTTTAGATCTGGTCTGTCCTTTTCCATCACAATCTTAAAATGAATAGAATTATGGTCGCTGTCCCCAAAGTGCTCCCCCACTGACACCTCAGGCACCTGCCCTGCCTTATTTCCCAAGAGGAGGTCAAGCTTTGCATTTTCTCTACTAGGTACACCCACATACTGAATCAGAAAATTTTCTTTATACACTTAACAAATTCCTCTCCATCCAAACCCATAACACTATGGCAGTCCCAATCTGTGTTTGGAAAGTTAAAATCCCCTACCATAACCACAGTATTATTCTTACAGATAGCATTTTTATCAAAATGCTAAAATAGGAAATAGAAAAACCTCATCCCCACTGTTTCATTGCTATAAATTAGAACGATGAGAATAAAATGTTGCATAGAATATTATATTATATCTTGAATGCAATTTTTATATTTCCGAAATACTTCTAAGAAATTTTCAATTCCTACACGGAAAAGTTATGAAGTTGATCGTTTGAAGTATGTTGTTGGATGCTGCAAATCTTCTTGCTTTCTGTTTGGTTCTTTCAACAGAATATTGGTTACTACACTTGCAGGAGCACATTCTATATTCTAAATCATTACATTTCATTCATATTTTCGATTTGAGAGAAGTTACAATTATTATTTGGAATTGCTTGCATACTGTTTTAATTTTCTTATCTGTGTCATTGGATCTATGTTAAAAGTTGGAAAATATAAGTGCTAAATTTGTTTCCTAAAGTCGAATGTTACTTAAGCTCAAAGCTGTCACATTGTAAGATCCACAACAGCTCAAATTTAATAGGAGATTCTGCATTTCCATTATGGAAATTCTTTCTCACTGCATTTTCTTTCCTGTTTATATAACAAATTGCATTTAGACGTTTTAAGACACTTCTATTATTTCAAAACTGCCGACAATTAGTCAGTGTCATAGATATAGAGACACACATGTGCATCCAAATGCATGAAAAGCGGCCTATCGATGTTTGGCTATCTCGTGATTAATATGAGAGGTGAACAAGTTGTAGATGCATTTGTTAGGTGCCTCCTTAGAGAGATGCAGCTATCATGTATCATAAACTTGTGTTGAAGACTCACTGTATATATTCTTGAACTCCAATCTCATTTTCCTTTGAAGCTTCATCTTGGTGCCTGTATTTGGGGTTCTGCATTTTGTCACACTTTCTGTGTAATGTGATTTCAATTTTAAAAATGTTGCAAAAGCTGAACTCAGATAATATTAAATTGTAATGATTATTGTAATATATTATTGTTTAACTTCTTTCCTCTAACTTTCTCTTGCTGCAATTATACAGGGCCTTGGTGAGACCACACCTGAAGTATTGCAAGCAGTTTTCCTGCCTAAGAAAGAATATACATGCCAAAGAGGGAGTGCAGGGGAGATTCACTAGGCTGATACCTTGGAGATGGCAGGACTGATCTATGAGGAGAGATTCATTCAACTTTGCCTGAATGCACTTGAGTTTGAGAGCTAAAAGGGGATCTGATTGGAATAGGACTGGACAACTCGATGTAGAAAGGATATTTTCCCTGGATGGGGAGTCTCGAACCAGGCAACACAGTTTCAGGGTATGGAGTAGAATATTTCGGACTGAGACGAGGAAAAAAGAGTTTCTTCACACAAAGGTAGTGAACCTGTGGGATTCTCTACCACTAAAGGCAATGGAGACCACGTCTCTGATTATATTCAATAATGAGACAGATAAATGTTAGATTTCAAAGATGTTCAGCAGTACGGGAAAAAATGGGAATATGACATTGAGGTAAAGCATAAACCATGATCAAACTGAATGGGAAAACAAGCTCAAAGAACCAAAGGACCTATTCTATGTTTCTCCTTTGACTTCTCACCCCTTTCCTGATGGCACTATCTTTTAAAATACATAAGCTCTTGTGGTCCTCGTATTTTGCCGGAGAGAACAGCTTTCAGGAGAGTGAGGTGGTGAAATTCAATGCCGAAGCGCCTGCTTGGCCCCAGCACAGAAATCACTGAAAGACAAGAGCTGGAATTTTATTAGCAGTACACTACTGGAAATATGCACTACTTCCAAGTCCTTTGATTTTTTTCCCTTTCTTTTCTCACTGTTGCAATTAAACTCAGAAGCACCAAGAGCCTGCATGAAAGACATGTGCAATTGTGTGTTGGGGAAGGGTTTCAATGATGAAACCTGTCATCCATCAACAATACTACAGTTCCCAGTGGGCAATAAAAAAGGCACCTGGCCAGAACTTTTCTGCACAATCCCATTCCTATCACTATAAGATTTATTGGGAGCACAAAGGCAGCATGAATGTCTTCATATTTCACATTTAAATATTTCACATTACATTGGTTCAACTTTATTCATGTGCATCACTATTTGTTGCAGCTTGCTTTTAGAGCTCAATGTACTGGCATACCTCATGGTTTACACACATTGATGATTACATGGGAGATGGGAAATTTTCTTTGTTGTGGAAGAAATTACATTGAGTTTTTCTTTGTTCACACTTCATTGAAGGATCATGTTAGTATTCAGTGTGATACCACTCTGTGGGACAGAGTGAAACTTGCCTCCATCTTTGCCTGATAAAGATGATTGCCCAAGATCATATTCAGTGAACCCTGTAAGGACTTTGACAGCAAACATACTGAAATAGATTCACATTTGTACAATACTGACTCAATTCACACCTCTAAACCACCACCACCTCCATCACCCTCTGTCCTCCTCAGATCCTTCAATCACTCCTCCATGCACCTGAACCACAACTTTTCAACCCCTTGCACCTGCCTTGTCAACCCCATCCCAAACTTCCATACAGGCTGTCATTCTCCTGCTCCCTTTCCTTGTTCCACAGAGATCAAGAAGGAAAAAGCAACTGTATGAAATGGTGCATCGATATGAACTTGATGCCACAAGATTCTCATACACTGCTAACTTTATCTTAATGGTAAGGCAAATTTTTTTAAAAAGTTTTGTACTGATAAATACTAAATGACAGCAAGCATCTTGCAAGTACAAATCTGTTCCAGGACCGTGAGAAGCATGTCTTGCCATAACCATGTTGCTGACTAAACCTTTGCATTTCAAACTTCAAAGTTCAAATTTCAACCCCCACTTAATTCAGTCACCTCACTTATCATAATTGTTGCTCTCTCTGACACCATTAAATTCTCCCCCATTTATTTCTCATCGACTTGCAGCCCCTCATTGATGTCATCTGAAAACATGCTGTTAGTGGGACATGAATAGGGTGAGTGGGCAAGGTCTTCTCTCCAGGTTGGGAGAGTCCAAAACTAAAAGGTATAGTTTTAAAATGAGAGGGGGAAAATTTAAAAGGTTCCTCAAGGGCAACCTTTTCACACATACATGTATGGAACGAGCTGCCAGAGAAAGTTGTGGAGGTTGGTACAATTATAACATTTAAAAGGCATCTGGATGGGTAGATGAATAGGAATGGTTTAAAGGGCTATGGACCAAGTGCTAGCAAATGGGCGTAGATTAATTTAGAATATCTGGTCAGAATGGACAAGTTATAGATATTGTACATTGTTTCTGTGCTGTACATCTTTATGACTCTATGACCCGATGACTTTATGTGAATGTTGATTCCAGCTGTATGTTACCAATACTCAAATTCATGGCTGTTGCTAAACTATCGCACTGAATGGGCAGAAATGTATTTCACTTAAAGTAACTGTTTTAATTAAGTCTTGAGAAGACTGAAACCATTGTTTTTGGTGCCTACTGCAAACCCTGTTCTCAAGATCTAACTCCATCAATCTCCCTAGCAACATCTGAGATTTAGCAATTCTGTTGGTTTTCAACTTTCTGTCATATCTGATTCTGAGATGAACTTCTTAACTTATGTTCATACTATGAATAAATTGTTTCTTACTAATATTGTACCATGTCCTGACCTCACTTCAGTTTCTGTTCATCTGCTTATAAAGTACTCATCTATATCTTTGCTACCTTGAGACTTGACTACTACAATGGATTGCTGGCTGATATCCCATAGTCTGCCCCTATAGACCTGAGGTCATCCAAAATGCAGCTCCCTGAGTCTTAACTCTCAGCAAATCTTGTTTCACTATCAATTCTGGACTCGCTGAGCATCACAATTTTAACATTTTCATAGTTTTTTAACGCCACCTTGCCTTCAGCCCTCCCTGTCTTTGTAATCCCTGCCAGCTATAACCTTTTATTATAGCTGAGTTCCTCTAATTCTGGCTTCTTGTATATTTTCCAGTTAAACTTCTCCTGCCATTAGAGAATGGGCCTTCAGTTGCCAAAGCTCCAAGCTCTGGAATTATTTTCTTACCATCTCTCCCTTGTCTTCCACTCTTTCTTCCTTTAAGATACTCCAAAAAATCAATCTCTCTGACTAAGCCTTTGATTATCTGGAATAATATCTCCTTCTGTGGCTCACTGTCATTATTTTGTTCAAATGCATTGCTTGAAGACTCTTTGGGACACTTCATTCTACAAAAAGCTGTATGAATAGAAATTTCAAATGTGTTACAACACGAGGTAAACCCTCCCGCTCAATTTAACCCAACAACACAGAAAAGATTTATCCCATGAAATCTGTGAAAATTTAATAGGCCAAGAACTAGTTAAAGTAAAAATTAGCAACTTTATTTCTTAAAGTATAAAAGTGAATAATTAACTCAACTATTTTCAACTCCTTCCTTTAACCTATATTTTACCTTCCTCTTCTACAGTACTAGTCCAGTAAACCACCCCCTCTCATTAAGATTTACAAAACAAAACTTTTTAATCTCAATAGACAATAGACAATAGGTGCGGGAGTAGGCAATTTTGCCCTTTGAACCTGCACCACCATTCAATATGACCATGGCTGATCATCCTCAATCAGTATCCTGTTCCTGCCTTATCTCCATAACACTTGATTCCACTATCCTTGAGAGCTCTATCCAACTCTTTCTTAATGGAATCCAGAGACTGGGCCTCCACTGCCCTCTGGGGCAGAGCATTCCACACAGCCACCACTCTCTGAGTGAAGAAGTTTCTCCTCATCGCTGTCCTAAATGGTCTACCCCGTATTTTTAAGCTGTGTCCTCTGGTTCGGCACTCACCCATCAGCAGAAACATGTTTCCTGCCTCCAGAATGTCCAATCCTTTAATAATCTTATATGTCTCAATCAGATCCCCTCTCAGTCTTCTAAACTCAAGCCTTTACAAGCCCAGTCACTCCAGTCTTTCAGCGTAAGGTAGTCCCGCCATTCCAGGAATTGACTTCGTGAACCTACGCTGCACTCCCTCAATAGTCAGAATGTCTTTCCTCAAATTTGAAGACCAGAACTGCACACAATACTCGAGGTGTGGTCTCACCAGGGCCCTGTACAGCTGCAGAAGAACCTCTTCACTTCTATACTCAATTCCTCTTGTTATGAAGGCCAGCATGCTATTAGCCTTCTTCACTATCTGCTGTACCTGCATGCTTACCTTCATTGACCGGTGTACAAGAACACCCAGATCTCTTTGTACTGTCCCTTTACCTAAATTGATTCTATTTAGGTAGTAATTTGCCTTCCTGTTCTTGCCACCAAAGTGGATAACCATACATTTATCCACATTAAACTGCATCTGCCATGCATCTGACCACAGACCTAACCTGTCCAGGTCACCCTGTAATCTCCTAACATCCTCCTCACATTTCACCCTGCCACCCAGCTTAGTATCATCAGCAAATTTGCTAATGTTATTCCTAATACCATCTTCTATATCATTTAACATATATTGTAAAAAGCTGCGGTCCCAGCACTGATCCCTGCGGTACCCCACTGGTCACTGCCTGCCATTCCGAAATGGAGCCGTTTATCACTACTCTTTGTTTCCTGTCAGCCAACCAACTTTCAATCCAAGTTAGTACTTTGCCCCCAATACCATGCACCCTAATTTTGCTCACTAACCTCACATTTGGGACTTTATCAAAAGCTTTCTGAAAGTCCAGGCACACTACATCTACTGAATCTCCCTCGTCTATCTTCAGAGTTACATCCTCAAATAATTCCAGAAGATTAGTCAAGCATGATTTCCCCTTCATAAATCCATTCTGACTCTGACCTATCCTGTTACTACTATCCAGATGTGACATAATTTCATCCTTTATAATAGACTTCAGCATCATTCCCACCTCTGAGGTCAGACTAACTGGTCTATAATTTCCTGCTTTCTCTCTCCCACCTTTCTTAAAAAGTGGTACAACATTAGCCAACCTCCAATCCGCAGGAACTGATCCCGAATCTATCAAACTCTGGAAAATAATCAACAACGCATCCACGATTTCTCGAGCCACCTCCTTTTTACCTGGGACGTAGACCATCAGGCCCCGGGGACTTATCAAAACCAGACAGCTTTTGGTTCTTCTCTGTATTCCAGTTTTCTTTTCTTCTTCTTGGGGATTCTGCTTCACAGGTTATTGATCAATAAAGGTAACTTTACAAGAGATATTCTCTAAGCAGTTTGTAGATGTTGTTGGATTGTCAGTTCTCCTCCTAACTGTTCAATTTTCCAAGGTCCTATACCCCCAAAGCATTGGATTGTGTCACTGGTTTTAAGATTGTCAATATACTAAATTCAAACTACATTGGAGTTTGGAGATTTTTTGGTGGTATAATTTAAACTGATTGGACTAATTGAACTCTGTTTTTGTCTCCAGGCAACCAGCTACCTCAGCTACCCAAGCTACCCCTTTGGCTGGATCACATGTTACATTGTATCTTATTCAGAACACTTGACGCTATCACTGCTAGCTTTTAACTCTCTTAAAGGTACAGTACAGCCACATCTTCATAACAAATGACATTTATACCATTTCACTGAGTTTCTGCAGATTTTCATTTCAAATGAAATGAAATTCACTGAAGATAATTCATCCCTTGAGTGCCACAAGACAATGGGGCTATCATGGTCAGAACCTTGTTATCATTCAGTGTCAATCATGTGGACTTTTCAATAGTCTCCCCGAGCAGTATTCCACAATGGAATCCACCACTGTTTCTCAGTTTCTGGTCAATTGTAATATTTTCTAACCCGGTAACCCAGATAAGTTCAGAAATTAAAGTAAAATACTATGGAAATTTGAATCAAAATCAGGAAATGTTGGACAAATTCAGAAGTGTGTGACAATATCTTTGTGGAGAGAAATAAATGTAACCTTTTGAGTTTGATCTGAGTATTCTTCAGAACACTACATCAGGTTCTGAAGAAGAGTTGAATTGGACGCGAAAGGCAAAGCCTGCTTCCCTCTCCACAGATGTTGCCAGATCTGTTCACTTCATAAATTGCTTACTTACCATGTAAAACTGAGTGCTCTTTCAATCTCATCTTTTTGCTTTGCTTAGCGTCTTTCTGAATTGCAGCAAGGATCAGTACCTTCAAAATAGAGTTAACCTTTTGAGTCCAGTGTAACTCTTCTTTCTCCCTTCACAGACCTTCTGAGTTTCTCTCTGTGTTTGAGTCAGTCAACTGATTTTCCCTACAGCAGCTGATTAATGTTCAGATGATTGGCTCAATGCTCAATCGAGGATGTTGTACAGACTTGAACCTTGGTGGGTTCGGTTCAGCAGATTAAAAGAACTGAAATTTGAGTCCAGCAATAGATGTGAGGGAGAGAACACTCCAAGATGGAGACATCTGCCCTTCAACTTTGCAAAATTTGAAATTAAAAATATCCCTTGCAGCCAGCACAGTTCTGCAAGTGAAAGGATTGTGAGGGTCCTCTCCAGGTCTGCCACAAGGATGCTGCCTCCAAGCAGCTACACCAGCACTTGGTGCCTTCAGGAACTTGGAGGCTGATTGGAAAATCACAGTCCACCTCTGTCTGTTGGCCTTAAGTGACAAATAGTTCGTTGAGTTGGTCACCCAATTCCTGC
This sequence comes from Hemiscyllium ocellatum, assembly GCF_020745735.1. Taxonomy (NCBI): domain Eukaryota; kingdom Metazoa; phylum Chordata; class Chondrichthyes; order Orectolobiformes; family Hemiscylliidae; genus Hemiscyllium; species Hemiscyllium ocellatum. The sequence continues at coordinate 53,761,864 of NC_083402.1, forward strand.
GCTTGATGAGATTGAACTGGGGAAATGGCATGCAGTTCAACATGCTTTTTTTTAGCAGAAATCCATCTCTGTTTTTAACCCCTGACAGAGGTTCAAAATGTAGCCAAACACGCCGGATTTTCAATTTTCTGTTTAAATCGGCAACAATTTGAGATGTAATAGGTTTTCAGCAAATTGAGGGGGCAAAAAGGGGTGGGGAACAAAAACTGAAGGGAAAGTCAATATTAGGATCAAAGCAAAGAAATGATAAATGGAATATCTGGTGGTAGTGATGGAAGGCAAAAGGAGATTGTAAATGGACAAGTACACAAACAAATAATGGGTCAAAGAGATGCAGTACATGCCCTTTCACCTTTTCCATTCCGATCATTCAAAACGCCAGACATGCATTCCATAATTTATTTGTATTTTTAATATAGTATTGTATGTTTGATTCTCATCATCACCCCACTCTCATAGAACATAGAACATAGAACAATACAGCACAGAACAGGCCCTTCAGTCCACGATGTTGTGCCGAACATTTGTCCTAGCTTAAGCACCTATCCATGTACCTATCCAATTGGCGCTTAAAGGTCACCAATGATTCTGACTCTGCCATTCCCACAGGCAGTGCATTCCATGCCCCCACCACGCTCTGGTTAAAGAACCTACCCCTGACATTCCCCCCCATACCTTCCACCTTCCACCTTAAATTTATGTCCCCTTGTAACACTCTGTTGTTCCCAGGGAAAAAGTCTCTGACTGTCTGCTCTATCTATTCCCCTGATCATCTTATAAACCTGTATCAAGTCACTCCTTATCCTTCGCTGTTCCAATGAAAAAAGGCCTAGCACTCTCAACCTATCCTCGTATGACCTATTCTCCATTCCAGGCAACATCCTGGTAAATCTCCTCTGCACCCTCTCCAAAGCTTCCACATCTTTCCTAAAGTGAGGCGACCAGAACTGCACACAGTACTCCAAATGTGGCCTTACCAAGGTCCTGTACAGCTGCAACATCACCTCACGACTTTTGAATTTAATCCCTCTGCTAATGAACGCTAATACACCATAGGCCCTCTTACAAGCTCTATCCACCTGAGTGGCAACTTTCAAAGAGCTATGAACATAGACCCCAAGATCCCATTGCTCCTTCACCTTACTAAGAACTCTACAGTTAACTCTGTATTCTACATTCTTATTTGTCCTTTCAAAGTGGACAACCTCACACTTGACAGGATTGAACTCCATCTGCCACTCCTCAGCCCAGCTCTGCATCATATCTAAGTCCCTTTGCAGCTGACAACAGCCCTCCTCACTATCCACAACTCCACCAATCTTCGTATCGTCTGCAAATTTACTGACCCACCCTTCGACACCCTCTTCCAAGTCATTAATAAAAATAACAAACAGCAGAGGACCCAGAACTGATCCCTGTGGAACTCCACTTGTAACTGGGCTCCAGGCTGAATGTTTACCATCTACCACCACTCTCTGACTTCGACCGGTTAGCCAGTTCTCTATCCAACTGGCCAAATTTCCCACTATCCCATGCTGCCTGACTTTCTGCATAAGCCTACCATAGGGAACCTTATCAAATGCCTTACTAAAATCCATGTACACTACATCCACTGTTCTACCCTTGTCCACATGCTTGGTTACCTCCTCAAAGAATTCAATAAGACTTGTAAGGCAAGACCCCCTCACAAATCCATGCTGGCTGTCCCTAATCAAGCAGTGTCTTTCCAGATACTCATAAATCCTCATAGAGGGGGTGGGGGTGAGGGGTGGGGGTGGGGCTGGGGTGGAGGTGGGGGGTGTGGGATAACATGAAGATTGGGTGATCACTTTGCTAGATATCTTTTTTCAGCTTGCAAGCATGACAGAGCTTTGGGTCAGCTATCATTTAATTCTCCATCCAATCTGACCTTCTGAACTTTGCCTTCTACATTGTTCCAATCAGAATCTCAACAGAAACTCATGGATGAGCACCACATCTTTCGAATAAGCACTTGTCTAGACCATCATTAATATCCCATCAACACATCCTTTTTCCTTACAACATGATTCACCATACATCAACATTCCCTGTGTTTTTTTCCCTCCCCTTCCCCTCTGCCTGCCTATGGATTCATTCAGAACCTGTTACCTCTCAAACTGCTTCCAATTCTGACAGTCTTTGCCTTCAAATGTTAATTTGGTATCTCTCTCAAAAGATGCTGCCTGTCCTGCTCAGTGCTTCCAAGGAGCTCTGTTTCAGATTTCCAAATTCTACTATATTTTACTTTAAAGTTCAGCAAAGTTATGCTCTAGGCCAATGAACATTTCATGTTCCGTGAATGGATGCTTCCACTCTGACAAAATAACACAGCGTTCTGTTTTGTAAGTGCTTCCAAGGTCTGATAGGCTTTCCTAGCAGTTTATAAACCTTCTCTGAGTAGCCCACGTGTAACAAATACAAGTCAGATATTTAGGTTAAATAGGTTGACTCCTTGGCTAAAAGTAAAACTAGATAAAGGGACAAATTCTCCCATCTGCTTTGGATTGGCAGTTTCCAATGCTGACTAGTCAGAAAACTGTGAATTTGTCTGGATAACTTTTTCTTCTCTGGTCAAAGTTATGATACAGAAGAACTCCCTTAAGTGCAGGACCCCATGCTGAAAACAGCAAAGAGTGTCTGTACAGCAAATGTCTTTTGTTATGTTGCACTGTTGCTGCTATACCATTTCAACTGTTCAGTTAATGTTAATTGTGTTTATCTATGATACAGAATACATTACTGTGGCAATACGGAGAGTCTTTGGTATCAGTGTGTTAACTGGAATGGCATGGCATGGATGTTGTGAGCATGCAAGTAGGCACTAAATGAATGAGCACTGAGAAAGCAAGTGAGCAGCCCAAAGGTGCAGCCTGGTCCAATTATGATCTGGGTGCCTGTACCTGTACACACAGTGTCCTGAGGCCATTAACCCCACAAGACAATGATGCCCTATTGCCTAGTGAGAAACCTAGTGCTTGACAAAAATATAAAAGATGTAATGAGTAAGTAGCTGAAAGTGTGTTGCTGGAAAAGCGCAGCAGGTCAGGCAGCATCCAAGGAACAGGAAATTCGACGTTTCGGGCATAAGCCCTTCATCAGGAATGTGCCCGAAACATTGAATTTCCTGTTCCTTGGATGCTGCCTGACCTGCTGCGCTTTTCCAGCAACACACTTTCAGCTCTGATCTGCAGACCTCACTTTCTCCTCGTAGTGAGTAAATAGGCAAGGTCAGACTTTACATCTGTTTCTGCCACAGATATAGCCATAGCCAATGTCTTTACACTCCCATAAAATTCTTCCCGTAGTAACGGGAAGAACTAAATCATATTTAATTTTATAATCGGAAGGATTGAGAATCAAAAACTTTTTTTTTGGAGGCTGGGGGAGGGACAAACCCAAGAGACTGAGCAAGGAAATAAGCCAAATTCATTTATTCTGCATCAATTTTAAATTTAGAATGAACAATTCCATTTTTAGCAGTCTTGGAGAGAATGGGAAAAGTTGTGCATACTATAATTCTTTGTTTTACTTACAGTAAAATGAGAATTCCTCAGTGAGAGACTGTTAAATCCTTGTGTCTTAATAAACAAGGTCATATGTATGTCAAAGAAAGGAGAAAATAACAGTAACCAGTGAACATAGAATGACTTAATGTGCCTTAAATGTCCTAGAACCTCACAAGTTAAGTGTGTTTTTTTTTCTGTTAGTTTTGCTGTAAGTGTCCATTAAAGTTTTATTGTCATGTCATTTCATTTTTTGGGGGGCTTTCTTCTTGACCTACTGCTTGTAAGTGAAGCCTGGGATTTGGCATATGGCCTAGAAACATTGAGAAAATTGTTTATATTAGCAGCAAGCTGCTCTGTGCCACAGTGCGCTGTGCTTTGATAAAACTTTATAAAGTTACAGAATCAACATTGGTTTCTCATGTACTTCTCATCCACTTAAAAGTCCATGTCATTAAAACAGATGTTTGGATTATTTTCTGTAAACTATGCTACATTTTATGTTCCAAGTATCTGTTTATTATTCTCCAAGGATAACATTACAAATGTTCTCAGGCACATGTTTCATGATAAACCACAACCATTTTTTAAATGGGTAAAAATAAATGGCACCAAATTGTCCACTAATGCCTTGTAAATTAATCCCATCATAGAGAAGAGCAAGGCTCTTACTATATCTCAACTAATCATATTTCACTTTTACACCTTCTTTGTGAAATTGTGAAGTTGTTATTAAACTACTCTAATAAGCCAGAATGTGGGTTTACTAACAATTGGCAGGAAATTCAATTTGTGGTGTCCTCCATAAACTTGAAACTCTGCTGCCCACATCTGAACTCACATCAAATCCTGTTCACCCATCAGCCATATGATTGTTAATTTATGTTAAAGACAATCAATTTTAAAGTTCCCACGTAGCATCCACACCCATGTTTTCAAGTTTCTCACCAAATTCACTTCTCCCTATTTTTACTTCCTCCAGTTACACAACCCTTCAAGATTCCTGTGCATTTCTGATTTCCAGCATCCTTTTTTGAAGGCTGTGTGTCTAGTTGCCTGAATTCCAAGCTCTGGAATTTCCTGGCTAAATCTCTGTATATCTACATTCCCCTTTTAAGACACACCTTAAAAGCTAGTCCTTTGAACATATTTTTGGTGGCCTGCTGTTAGATAAAATCTGATGATCCTCCTGTGAAGCACCTTAAGATGTTTTATTACATTAAAGGCACTATATAACTGCAAGTTAATAGAGTTAAACTATCATAATGAAGATTTAATAAGCATTCATTTTTGCTGGTAGCATTTTACAAGTTTTTAAAACCCAAGCTTGATCGCAGCTACTTGACACATCTGCCGAGTAGAAATAACTAGAATTCCATTTAATTAAGAGCAGCAAAATGAAATAACAGGTTGCAACACCAATTTTATCCAGCTGCTAAGGTACACCACTGAGGCCTGATGTTTAGACACTATTATGGAACAAAGACCATTTTCTTGATGTCTGCAGCATGGCTGGTGCACAAGTCGTCAATAGTAGAATTGCTTCACTGTTAGATTATCTCACATGATGTGTAATGAACACAGAGCAGATGTACCAAAAATAATTTAAATTGGAATAAAACTATTAAAACTAAACAGAATGGAAGACGTATTGATAAAGTAATTGGGGTATGAACAATGAGTCAAAAATGGGTAAACATTAGGGCATAAAGTGCAGACAAATAGCAAATGTAAACACTTCTTTAAAAATATCATTCAAAGGATCATGAGAATTATAGATGGGAGTAATGGTAGGTGTCTTTTTCCTAGGATGGGGGCTATCAAGACAAGGGTGCACATTTCTAAGGTGAGAGGGGTGAGGTTTAAAAAGACGTGAGGGGCAAATTTTTCGCACAGAGGGTGGTTCACGTGTAGAATGAACATCCTGCAGAAGTGGTGGATATGGACACAATTAGAATACTTAAAGGACACTTGGATAAGTACATGAATAGGAAAGGTTTGGAGAACTATGGGCCACGAACAGGCAAGTGGGACTAGTTTAGTTTGGGATTATGTTAAACATGGACTGGTTGAACAGAAGGTGTTGGTAAGTTGCTTTTTTGATTTGCTGCAATCCACTGAAAGCAGGGAACCACATCTCACACAATAGTTTTGCAGCACTCATCAGATTTCAGCAGATATGGGTGGTACATGGGTGGCACTGTGGTCAGCACTGCTGCCTCACAGTGCCAAGGAACTGGCGTTGATTCCAACCTTGGGTGACTATCTGTATGCTGTTTGGACGCTCACTCCACCCCCGTGGTGAAACCATGTCCTCTGGTTTCCTGCCACAGATGAAAGATATGCCAGTTAAATGGATTGGCTATTGCCCTGAGTATTCAGGGATGTGCAGGCTAGGTGAATTAGCCATGGTAAATATGGGTTTCAGTGATGGGTCTGGGTGAGATGCTTTTTGGAGGGTTGTTGCAGACTTATAGGCTAAATGGCCTCTTTCCCACTATAGGGATTTTAATGACATTGATATAGGTATTTACTGCTATGAGTCCATTTTATTCTTGACAAGAGTAGATTCACATCTTTGGACTCCCAAGAATGTTAATGGTAATGGCATGTTCAGGGGATCAAAGGGTACAAACCATCATTAAATCTGGGGAGTTCCTCAGTGACAGAACATCCCTCACTTCAGGTTCAACTGGGAGGACATCTCTGAGCAGCTGCCATCTTTCTGATTGGCATGAGAGACTCACAGGCTGACTGGAGATCTCTGTTCATTTATGTCAAAGAACACACCACGACCACTGTTCCCAACCTAGATTTGATGTAAATGCCAGGACTGCAATCCATCTGAGAAAGTTTGGCACAAAGTATCTGGTGTGTGCTACTGTAGCCCACAGTTCAATATAAAAGAAGCCTCCTAATTTTCATATTTACACATTAATAAGTAATGCACACAACTTGTGTTCAGGTTGACAGCACTGCAAGTTTATGATGAGGGATGGAAATGCATGAAAACACCATGCATATGTAACAATGAGATAAGGTTTAGAAAACCACATTACGTGGGGCAGCACAGTGGCTTAGTAGTTGGTACTGCTACTTCACAGTGCCAGGGACCCAGGTTTGATTCAAGCCTCGGGTGACTGTCTGCATGGAGTTTTTGCATGTTCTCCCTGTGTCTGCGTGGGTTTTCTCTGGGCGCTGTGGTTTCCTCCCACAATCCAAAAATCTGTCAGTTAGGTGAATTTGCCATGCGAAAATTGCCCATAGTGTTCAGGGATGTGTAGGGTAAGTGCATTAGTTAAGGGTAAATGTCGAGTTGTAGGAGAATGGGTCTGGGTGGGTTATGCTTCAAAGGATCACTGTGGACTTGCAGGGCTGAATGACCTGTTTCCACACTGTAGGAATTCTATGATTAATCCAGTATGTCACAATACGAAAGGAGAGATTTTACATAAGCAATTGATACAATAACTGAGATAAAGCCATTAATCATTTAGTAGATTCATGCTGCCATGTATAATGTATTACAACGAGGAGATACTTTTATTGAATTAGTACTCTGGCAAAACAATATGAAGTCATATTGCAACAAAATAACAGCAATCTTTACTTAGATAGCAATTTTAAAGTAAGAAAACATGTAGGAGTCTCCGAGGAGCATTGTAAAGCAAATCTGAAATCAGGAAAAAGTAGGACAGGTGGACAAAACTTTGAATGAAGAGGTAGCTTTTAAGAAGCAGCTTAAAGGAGGATAAAGAAGATGGAAAGGTTTTGGGAGGTATTTCAACCTTAGGTTCTTGGCAGCTGAAGTTACTAGATTTGGATTAATTAAAATTCAGGATGTTCAGAGGCCAGAATTCAAGAATCCTGATTTCGCAGAGGCTTGCGGGGCTTTTATTAATATTCATTCATGTGGCATGGATATTACACGCTAGCCAGCATTTATTGCCCGTTCCCTAGTTGCCCTCGAGAAGGTGGTGGTGAACTGTTTTTTTCAACCGTTGTAGTCCACATGCTGTAGGTTGACCCACAATATCTTTAGAGAGGGAATGCCAGGATTTTAACCCAGCAACAGTGACAGAGCAGTGATATATTTCCAAGTCCGGATGGTGAGGGACTTGGAGGGGAACTTGAAGGTGGTGGTGCTCCCATATATCCTTATAGTTGAAAATGGTCATGGGTTTAGAAGGCGCTGTCTAAGGATCTTTGGTGAATTTTTGCAGTACATCTTGGGGATAGTATACACTGCTGCTACTGAGCACTAGTGGCAGGGGGCATGAATGCTTGTGACTGTGATGCCAATCAAGCAGTCTGCTCTCTTTTGACTGGCATCAAGCTTCTTGAATGTTCTTGGAGTTGCCTCCATCCAAGCAAGCGGGGAATATTTCCATTATATTCTCGACTTGTCCCTTGTAGATGGTGCACAGGTTTTGGGGAATAAAGAGGTGAATTGCTTCCCGCCGTGTTCTGAGACTTGGAGCTGCTCTTGTAACCATTGTGTTCATGTGACAAGTCCAACTGGGTTTCTAGTCAAGAGTAACTTTGCAGGATGTTGATAGTGGGGGATTCAGTGATAATAACACCACTCAATGCCAAGGGACAATAGTTAGATCGTCTATTATTTGAGATGGCCATTGCTTGGCATTTCTGTGGCATGAATATTACTTGGCACCTGTCAGCCCAAGCCTGGATATTATCCAGATCTTGTTTCATTTGTACGTGGACTGCTTCAGTGTTTGAGTAGTTGTGAATGGTGCTGAATATTGTGTGATCACTGGCGAGCATCCGCACTTCTGACTTTATGACAGAGGGAAGGTGATTGATAAAGCAGCTGAAGATGGTTGGGCCTCGGACATTAACCTAAGGTACTCTTGCAGTAGTGTCCTGCAGTTGAAATGACTAACCTCCAAAAACCACAACCATCCTCCTACGTGTCAGGTATGATTCCAACCAACAGAGAATTCTTTCCTGATACCCATTGATTCCAGTCTTGCTCAGGTTCCTTGTTGCCACATTCAGTTCCACAAAGCAGTTAAGATTTGATTTTTTTGAAGAAAGGGCTGATTTTCTTTTTCTTTGCCAAGAAAGGCAGTAGTACCTGATGAATGAGAACCATTTACAATGGGTGCGATTTTCCTGGAAGCAGTTGGACAATGGGTAGGAAGGGCAAATAATCAGGTGGGTTGGCACAGCTGAGATTCCTGCCCTCTTCCTGCCACCTTAACAATGAGGTACGAGCTGAGAAGACCCATAGTTGACCTTTCTGACTTGTCATCAATGGTGGCCCTTAAATGGTAATTAGCAGATACTTAAGGGCCTCAACAAACACCAGCTCCAGTTCCCACCTTCCCAGCAGATAAATGGACTCTTTCCCAAAAAGGAAATATGGGGCAACTGGCTCATGGATGCTGTTGAAAGCCTTTCCCCTGCCTTTGTCTCCAACCCCAAACCACACCTATCCTACAAGCCCCACCCTGCAATACCCAAAATAAATTTGTGCAAGCTACTTTTCATTGTCTGCAGCTTGGGCCTTCAACAATGATCTCCAGCTCCCAGAAGCTGCTGGCCTCTGATTCCCAGCAGCTGCTGCTAAAGTAGGACTTAAGCATTGATACCCCCGGGTAGTGATCCTTGAATACATCCACCACCACAGTTAATGCAGGAAGCACTGAATCCAGTCAGTATTAGTGTATATAAGCAGACTCTAAAAACAAGATATGATGATAAATAAATCTGCAGTGGTAGGAAATTTCAATACCTAAGCCCATTTATTTCCTGAGATTACAATTTTCTGTCTTTGTGGCTTCAAACTATTTTGACATCGCTTTGGTTTTATAATGCTGTGAATAATCAAATCATCATATTATACTGGCAATGTCATTCTACCAATTTGCACAAAAGTGACCAATGGAATATAATTATAAAAGATTTGTTTTCATAGAAGTTTTTCTTTTTTGGATGTACATTTGATGCAATTTTCTTCTATAGTACAGACTGGTTACAGTCATGTTTATCAGACCAAACCTGCCACATTCTAATACAATAATAGATTTTGGAAATATTAGAATATACAAAGGAAAGGCATATTTTGGCCAGCCAATAAGACTCCTACACCACATTAAAGATTGAAAGTGGTGTCTGATAACATAACTCATTCAAACTTACTGCTGTTCTCTGACAGCACTAATACTGAATTTATGCCTGTGTGTTTCTTAAATATTCCACCATCTTTTGTGGCTGTCAGCTGGAAGGTACATTGGTATAGAACTGTGGACAACATCCTGCCACAAGAATGAGAATAGAAGGTAAGAAGACCAATTTTAACAATGGTAAAAATCATTGTGTACAAATATATCTAAGAGAAAATGAAATGGTCACCTGCATTATCCCAGGACTCCACTCAACAACCGTTTCCCCAGAAGAGTAGACAGGAATCATTTGGCAGGGTGAGGTCCATTATTAACAAACATCATTTAATGGTGCTGAAAACAGCTAATAAATTATAAAGAGCCAAATTAATCAAAGGACACATGCTTCAGATGATTTGAAAAAATATCTGAGTGGGATGTCAGGGCAGGATATCACATGGGAAAAGCAGTGCCTTTGAAAAGGTGGAATTCTTGACATTGAGAATTAGAACTCTTGATAAGTGCACCACAGGACAACTACATGAATATTATCATTAAACATATTTACATACACTGTCACACAAAAATTGAGAACTGAAATTTCTAACCAAGCTCATTAGCAGTTGAAGAATTCTTAATCTTTCGCTAATTGACCAAAAGATCAAAATAAAATGCCACAGTTACACTTCTGCATGGATTTGCACTGACAGAAGTATGACTTTTTTGTCTACAGAGAGTGTTCAAACCCATCAAATGTATACATTTAAAGTCTCAACCACACCAATTTCATTATTTTTTAAACATCATAAAATGTTTTGCTGCTTTTAAATTGCTTCCTCTTCTATGTCCAGAAATGTATTAATTCATATCTGTCTTAAAAGTAAGAGTTGCTCATTTTGTTTTAAAAATATGATCAACTTTTACGCACCTCAATCTTTAAAATAAGCAATCCTTTCATGATTAAATAACATTGCAATTTGTATAATGTTTAATACTCAATCTTATATTTAACATTCCCTCATATGAACAGCTCTGCTTCAATTGATATCATATCATAGGTACCACCAACTGTCTGAAACCTTATCCCAATGACCATTTTTGAAATGCGAGCATATACAATGGATTTTGGCAGGTAATTGATTATATGGAAGGATTAGAACAGCCAAGATAGCACCCAATGAACACATAATCTACCTTGGTAGCAGTGGGATGACAGCAAAGACGAGCAGGGACACTAGCTGATAATTTTCTTTACTCCCCAACCCAGAGATGCTGAGGCAATTTTCAGCAGCCTCTGTTGAGTTTAGCTGCAGTCAGTTAACTCAGCATGGACCAACAATCAAGCCTGGTTTCAGACTAGCATGGTTTAGCACCTCACAGGCTTGAATATTGTTGAATTTTCAAGAAGTCTTATTCTTCTTTTAACCCATAGACCTTGCAAATATGTGTAGGATACTAAAAGATAAATGGCTAACACAGTCAGAATTTTCATCCTCAATTATTTTAGCAGAGTCATTAACAAGAACAAATATGAGTTAAATGCTGCTATTGAAATAGTAAAGCAGGGAATATTAGATAAATACATTTGTACACCAACAACCATAATATAATTCTAATGTCTTCAACATTCTGCAATGGCCTGATTGGTTTGAGGTTATTTAACTTTGGGAGTTCTGAGCAAAGCTATAATCCATAAATTCTACACATATTGTCAGTATATGATCTGACAAATTTCCACAAACACCTAAATTTCCAATGGCCATCATTGAGTCTTAAAGGTGCAATTCAGTTGAGAAGTTCTGCTAATGTTTTAAATCTCGAGAAAACTCTGAAATTTAATTACTGCTTAAGTTGACAAATATTCATTATCACTTAATAATATTTGATAACAAAAAAAATGTTTTGATTTTCATACCATCCTTGCAGTCAGGTTAATTATGGTCTAAACAGAATGACAAAAATGTAATGCAGGAAAATAAAGGTATACAGTGGATCTGAAGGCAGGTGACATAAAACCAGTACTGTAGTAATGATAGAAGCTGCTCATGAAGAAATAAAGTTTATTATGTGCATTGTAAAATGAAAATCACACAAACTTTCAGATTCAATAAATTCATCTTTAGTTGAGATAGTTTGGCTTATCTGATGAAAGAATCCTATCTGAAAGCTCATTTTATTATTTTTCATTAATATGTTTTGGTAAATAGTATAATGCTGAAAACAATGTACTTTCTCAATGTTCTTCTCCCATCATACATTTATGCTTATTTTACATGTTTCATTCAAGTTAAAAACTTTAACTGTACATATTATATATTTATCACCAGCAATACTAGGTAATCTCTCTTTGGAGAGATTACCTAGTGTATACATTTACAAGGAAAACAAATGCACTTACAGAGCTAAGAGAAGACATAGTAATAACAACCATGCTCTGCTTTCTTTGAGAACTCAACATTAGGAGCAGCTGTTCAGAAACATTGAAGTACTGTAGTGTACATTTGGGATAAAAGCAGGGGCTGCTTTTGGATGATAAATGCTTTTAGCAGAAAGCTGTACTGAATGTCCTTGAATTTAATCAAAACTATTTGTTTTTACTCAGCTTTCCTGTTGTCTCTTCTGCTCTCGTCCACTGATAGCTTGACATTAATGACATAATAAATCATCTGAAGTGGCAGTTTGGTAGCATTTCAAGTGTTTGTTGAGGTGTCCAGAATTATCAGAATAACTTGTGTGTGAGGATGGATGTCGCTACAGTCCAGACTTTAAAAGTTTGCTGTGTACTATTAAACACTCAATGACATCCTTGTAGTGTGTGTGTTTGCATTGGTGTGTGGGTTAGGAAACATAAAGATAGGAAAAAAACTATAAAAGATATATAGGAGTTTAAATGATCAGCAAAGTTCATCAGCTATGTACATTTTAAATGTAGTATAAAATTAAATAGACAAAGATGCACTCGAAAACTGAGTTGCTTCTGTTAAACTGAATAATGGATAGTCATTCCCTAATTGTTTTAATAATGTCCTATCTCTGTAATTGTGATATTGGCATCTTATTTGCTTATAAATTCAGTAAAGAATGATAATACATGCCTTATGTTGGAAACAGAAGTAGCAGAAGATGACATTCTGTCCTTTTTCTTAAATGCCCTTAATTGTAAACTCAAGGTTTATGTGTTAAATTTAAATGTAATTTGTAATTTCCACTCAATGTAATAATGTGAAAAATTAGAACATAATAATGATATTGAAATGAGGAATCTGTAAAGCTTATGTCTGAAAAATGATCTCCACATTTATCAGCTTTCTAATGGACAAAAATTTACTATAAGTTTCTCAGAGAGATATAGTTTGGAAAGTAGATTTGGTCCAACAAAATCTCTGAGCAATTGATACAGCAGTAAGTCTTTCATTCAATTATTACCTTCAATAACAATATTTTTCATAGTACTGATTTCATATCATTTGTGAGTTGACAAAAGATGTATTTTTACAAATTACAAAGGCTAAAAGCGCCATATTATGTGTCATTTATATTTCTCTTTGCAAGCCAGAGCAATCCCAGTTTCAGAAACACACAGTTTACAAGTCACAACATAAGCGTATTAAATAGTTGCCAGAATGGTTCAAACTGATTTAGGTCCGATTTCTTTCTTTGGCTGTCTGTTACAAATTTGAGGGGAAATTGAATGCGATAAAATGAAGGTACAGTTTTTGCTGATTTACTGGCATTTTAAATACAGATTTACAGTAAGTCCCTAAAAGTAGAGGAAAAGTCCCTCCATCTATCACAGAATATTTAATAATATTTAGCTTAATAATTGACAGTTTTTAAAAAATCCTCATTGTATGTTCAGGGACAGATTTCCAACTTACTGCCCAGATGTACAACTGCCATTGCCAATTGGCTGGCTGCTATAGACAGTGCCTATTTTTCATTTCCATTGCTTTATCAGCAGTAAACTTGCTATAAATTATGTTAATAGTTCTGAGTGAGCAAGAATTGCGCGTGACCAGCTGCTGCTGGACTCACTGTTACAATAGCAAAACCATTTTAACAAAGAGAATTCAATAATGGCAGCTTTGCGGTGATCTTACAGTTAAGGAAAAATAAAATATTACCATTGTGTATTAAAATGTAGTTTTGTTGAGAGAATGAACCACCCCTATCGAATATCAATTCATATGCCTATGTAGAGTTTCAAATTCAGTTGGGTCTCTGCATCCTTCTTTTGTATTCCAATTGGATTCCATGCTAAATCCATCCAGATTTTGAGGATGAAATGGATGCTAGTATTAATCCTGCAATTTCCATTTAAAATGCAGGATCAACTTGATTAATAAGGTTTGATTCTGAATAATTATGTAGCAAACATGGAAAAGCAGCAGATGTGGCCACAAGCAAAAACCTTGTGGGAGAAAGGGTCAAAGGGAAGCAATGGCCATGACTGAGGTGATGAATTCTTTGCTGTTCTCTTATGCAATTAGCATGCAGCACTCCTATTAATTTGCTAGTCCTCGATCTGCGACTGGTCATATTTCTCCAAGTCAAAGGTCAAAGGTGCAGAGCAGAGGTCAGCCAAACAGCAGTTTCAGTGACAAAATGGGAAATGGAAAGAATTTGAAATTAAATTGGAATATGCGCAGGCTGAGCTTCTGGACGTCTGTGATTCAGTTTACAGTTGAACATGATGGAAAACAATCTATAAAAATGAAAATCTAAACAATCAATCTGGGATACAGAGATTGTTTGAGCATTCATTAAAAAAATCAATGTGTTCAATGTTAGTGAAGATAAACAATGCCATTTCTACTAAAGAGATTATAGGTTAACATTTATTCAGTGCAAGTATCGTAATGTGATGTCAAGTGGTATAAAATCATGCCCACAATCCATTATCATCCATTATATGCAGTGTGCTGATGTCATCCACATTGACTTTTCATATAACTCTTTAAATCAATTCCCTGTGTCAGCAACAGAACATTTTTCAACAACTGTTCAACTGGTCTAAACATTGCCACTTTCTTTAACTATCACCTGCAGTAAAGCAAAATCAATATTTCTGTTATATCTAAAATATTGTTTGTATTGCTGCTGCCTGAGCAAAGCATCTTGTGAACATGAAGATGTGTATTTGCCTTGGTTTATGGGAGAGACGTAAACAATCAGCTTTATCCTATTCCAGTCCAATGCTGGTTCTTAAAAACCCGTGATAAATGCACATCCTCATGATTCATCATTGCCTCTTTTTTCATCTTGTAATACTCTAAAATGGATTGGTCCCATAGCTAGGTGCATTTTTCAGTCAAGCCTTCTGAAAATAATTTAATTTATCACATTGTTAGAATGAAATGAATTTTCTCCTTTAGCTAATGAGATGGCCGTCTTTACATGACTACTTTGAGCAGTCCTGGGATTTCGATGACCTGTACAAGTACCCATAGCAACATTTTTATTTGAAGAAAGTAAGATGAATGAAAGAAAAAATTGTTCAATGAGAGAACAAGTTTAGCCAGGCAGAGAAGGGTAATAGGTAACTCGACTCCATGCTACTTTATCCCCACCCCCACCCCCACCCTCCTCTAGCTTATCTCTCCACGCTTCAGGCTATCTGCCTTTATTCCTGATGAAGGGCTTTTGCCCGAAACGTCGATTTTACTGCTCCTCGGATGCTGCCTGAACTGCTGTGGTCTTCCAGCACCACTAATCCAGAGAAGGATAATAGTCGATGGAAAATAGTTAGGCCCCGGTTCAGAGACAGAACAGAGGGCCTTTAGTCCATCCTGATGGATGATGAGGGTATGCAGAGACTGGGTGGTCATGCTGAAAATGAAAATGAGTAGGGTCAAAAAAATGGGAAACTTGTAAATTGACAGAGGGCATCAAAACAGTCATAAATGTAGATGGTAAGAGGAGAGAAAAGGAGAGAAAAAAAATAGAGTCATGGTCGCAAGTAATCAGTTTACTGGTGCAGGAGCAGGCTAAAATGAAGTCTACCAGATTATCCTGTTTATGAATCTTGTGAAGGAAATATATGTTGACTGTATGGGATTGGAGGTTAAGATTTTGGATTCCATGGAGGGAAGATCACCAGTCAGTGAGATTTAAAAAGTATCAGACTGTTCTGGTTGTTACCAGACTTGCACAGAACTGATTCGCCATTGTTTGTTTTTACCAGTTCCCATGTAATTCTAATTAATATTAAAACTGGTGACATCATGCACAGGTGACACACATGACCAAGTGGTGGGGAAAGCTTTTGGGTGGTGTGCTGTTGTCAGCTGACATAGCAGCAGGTGTGGGAAGGCTGTGAAACAACTTCCTGTACAGGTCAGATCATAGCCTCAAATTGTCTGTCCAACTCCATCTCAATAATGTAACATTTGTTGAGAGTACAAAGGTGTTTTCCATTTATAGTTTACATTACATTGATTTCACTGCACATGTGTATGCATCCTGATTATTTGTCAGAAAGCTAAATATACTCGCATCTCTCAGCTTTATTGCACACATTGATGGTTAGAGGAAAATTAGGGACACATTTTATTTTGCAATAAGCAATGCTGTAGTTTTATGTTCATTCTTCATTGATTATTTATATGTGTCTAGTGTTGTGCTTACCATTCTGTAGCTAAACTTACAGGCTCAGCTGGCCCTCCCCTCTATATATTGTAAGAACGTTGTTGAAGATCAATCTCAGCAGCAGTAATTGAAATGTTGTAGATGAACCCAAAGCTGGGTAAGGATTCTATTAGCAAAGACCCTGACATGGACATATATTCAGATAGGGCTGACATTGCTTTTTAAGACTGACTGCCTCTGCAGTGATTGTAATGAGGTCACCTCGGTGGACCTCATTGAATATGAGTTCCCTAATTGGGGCTGTTAATCTGGTCCAATCAGGATACACTGGCTGACTGATATAACCAGGAGATTTGGTGTCTCCCCAGTTTAGGGGACTGACTCTGTGCTGGTTGGTGTTACAGTTAGTTTCTGCTTTTTTCTGGAAGGGGAAACTGGATTCTTGAACTGGCTGAATTATTTAGCCAATTTGTTAACTGGCATTCCTTTCAGTGAGGACTGATTGTTAAACTCCTGATGCACAGAATGTGTTTCAGGTATAACTCAGTTCTCATTAGGGGATTGTTGCTTCACTGGCTGGTTACAGCCTGTGTGTTACTCTCTCCTTTTTTTTTCTCCTTTTGTTTGAGAAAAGGACAGTTACTTTTATGGTAGGGCTTAGCCCTTGGACTCTAGTTTTCTTTGTTTTTTGTATGTGTCTTCACTCTTTATTGGTGATTGGACTGAGCCCTGTGGAAGACATACATTTGACCAGAGGAGCTGTTCCTGTGGGGAGGCCTAGTCCTGGGACTGGGCCTCTGAAGATTGAACACGTGTGTGTGTGCTGGGAGGTGAGCAGTTGCTGTATCCTGGAGTTTGGGAGAACACCTTTCCCTCAAGAGTGGACCAAACTGCTGTGAGTTAACTGCACCTGTACAATGTACTGTTCCTGTGAGTGGCCCTGGTTTTCCAAGGCTGGGCCAGGACTCTATGGAGACTGAACACCTGTGTGCTGTGGGGTGTGCATTTGCTGCCTTCAGGAGTGGACTCTGCCCTTGGTTGCAGACTGTTTTTAGTAATGGACTCTGCAGGTTGGAGTGGACTCCATTTCTGACCACGCACATTGTATACTGGAGTGGACTCTTCCTGGCAATGGATTTTATATCTTGAAGACTCTTATGTATGAATTTGGACTGTGTACCAGAAAGGACTTTTTTTTTAATTGTGGTGTTTCCTGCAGGTATCACCTGCACTGCCCTGTGTGTCCCTGGGTCTGGCAGGCCTTGTTGTGAGCTGGGAGGCTCATGCATCGCCCTGAGAGCTGGAAGGTTGGTAGGCCATCCTGTGAACCTGAAGGTTGGTAGGCTGTCCTGAGAGCCAGAGGGTGGGTAGGCCACCCTGACGGCAGTCATCCCGAGAGCCAGATGGTGAGTAGACTGTTCTGAGCACTGTCGTCCCGATAAGGGGTAATCTGGACGGGCTGTCCTAGAGGTGGTCGAAAGGTGTCAGAACAGCTGTGAGCCAGAAGGTGCGTAGGGGCAGGCAGAGATCCGGAAGGCCTGTGGGCTATCCTACACGCTGTCGTCCCAGCGAAGGGGACGGGCTGCCCTAGAGGTGGTCGAAAGGTGTGCAGGATAGCCCACTGGTCGGAGACACATCTGGGTGGGTGAGAGCCCAATGGTACATAGGGGCAGACCAAGAGCCAGAAGGCAGGTAGCCGTCCTCAGCGCGTCACCCCGGGCAGGTACCAGGGCGGGCTGCCCCAGACGTCGTCAAAAGGTGCTGAGGGTGGTTACTGAAGCTGGAAGGTGGGTAGGTTGTCCTGACTGCTGTCGCCCTGGGCGGGTACTGGGGCGGGCTGTCCTAGAGTTGGTCGAAAAGTGTCAGGGCAGACTGACAACTGGAAGGGGCACGGGGTGGACCGAGAACCGGAAGGTGAGTAGGGGTGGGCTGCCTTAGTGGTCAGAGGGTGGGAGGGGCAGGGGCTTGCTAGGTCTGTATTGTCTGCACTTCTGAATGTAACAGTATTGTTTAATGTACAAATGTCATTGTCACTGTTATGTGGAACTGGGATTTGAGGTTTGTCCTCCTCTCCCTGTGAAATGCCCAAACGGTAGGGTTTGGGGCCTAGCTTTGCTGCTCCTCTCCTTTGTAAAATTGCTGTCTCTTGTACAGCTGGAAATGTTTATTGTAAACTGTTTTGTAATTTAGTTAATAAAACAAATTTAAAAAAAAATAACCAGGAGATTTGGAGTCTCCCCAGTTTAGGGAACTGACTCTGTGCTGGTTGGTGTTATAGTTGATTTCTGCTTCTCTTTTCTGGAGGGGGAAAACCTGAATCCTGAACTGGCTGAATTATTTAGCCAGTTGTTAACTGGCATTCCTCTTAGTGAGGACTGATTGTTAAACTCCTGATGCACATAATGTGTTTCAGGTGTAACTCAGTTCTCATTAGGGGATTGTTGTTTCACTGGCTGGTTACAGCCTGTTACTCTTGTGTCTCTGTCCTTTTCTCAGAAAAGGACAGATGTTAATTTTATGGTTGGGCTTAGGCCTTGGACTCTAGTTTTCTTTGGGGTGGGTGTGTTTTTTGGTAACTAACTGTATTGTGGTGTTTCCTGGGTCTATCACACACTGTCTTGTGTGTTCCTGGGTCTGGCAGGCCTTGCTGTGAGCTGGGAGGCTCACACGTCATTCTGAAAGCTGTCACCCTGAGAGCCGGAGGGTGGGTAGACCATCCTGTGAACCTGAAGGTTAGTAGGCTGTCCCGAAAAATGGAGGGTGGGTAGGCCACCCTGATGCTAGTTACCCCAAGAACCAGATGGTAAGCAGGCCATTCTGAGCACTGTCGTCCCGATAAGGGGTAATCAGGACAGGCTGTCCTAGAGGTGGTCGAAAGGTGTCAGAGCAGCCGAGAGCCAGAAGGTGTGTAGGGGCAAGCAAAGGTCTGGAAAGGCTTGTGGGCTACCTCGCAAGCTGTCGTCCCAGGGAAGGGGCCTGGCTGTTCTAGAGGTGGCTGGAAGGTGTGCCAGGATAGGTCACTGGTCGGAGGCGCAACTGGGTGTGAGAGCCCAATGGTATGTAGGGGCAGACCAAGAGCCAGAAGGCAAGTAGCTGTCCTCAGCAGTGTCACCCTGGTCAGGTACTGGGGCGGGCTGCCCCAGAGGTGGTCAAAAGGTGCTGAGGGTGGTTAGTGAAGCCGGCAGGTGGGTAGGCTATCCTGACCGCTGTCTGCCCAGGAGGGTACTGGGGTGGGTTGTCCTAGAGGTTGTCAAAAGGTGTGGCAGGGCAGACCGAGAACTGGAAGGGGCATGAGTTGGTCAGCCAAAAGATTAATGGGGGCAGGCTGCCTTAGCGTGGCTGGAAGGTGGGAGGGGTGAGGAGGGGAGCAGTGCTTGCTGGGTTTCTGGAGATCTATATTGTATGCACTGTTTCTTATGTAATTACTGTCTTGTATATACAAATGTCATCATTACTGTTTGTAATGACTGAAACTGGGATTTGAGATTTGTCTTCGTTTCCCTGTAAACTGCTAGGGTTTGGGGCCTGGCTTTGCTGCTCCTCTCCCTTGTAAAATTGCTGTTTTTCTGTATATAGCTGTAAATGTAAATTGTTTTGTAAACTGTGAATTTGTTTAAAAACTTAAATAGGAAAACAAAATAACCAGGACACGTGGTCCCTTCAGTTTAGGAGACTGACTGTGGTGCAGCCAGCAAAGTCAGTGTGTTACTGCTGTTGGTTTGTCCTTTTTTTTAGGAGAACCTGATTCCTAAACTGGTTGGTTTACAGTCAGTGTTCCAGGTATAATTCAGTTATTAGGGACCTGTTATTTCACTGGCTGGCTACAGTCTGTTTTTTCGTTGATTTTTTTGTGGCAGGGCTTAGCCCTTGCATTCTAGTTTTGTTTTTTTACCTTCACTCTTTTTGGTGTTTTGGACTGAGCCCTTGTGGGGAAAAATGTACTTTTCCAGATGAGTTGTTCCTATGGGTAGGTCTGGCCTGCCCTTGGTGGACTAGGCCTCTGTAAAGACTGAACACCTGTGTGTGCTGGCAGATGAGCAATTGCTGCATCCTGCATCAGGAATGGACCTGACCTTCGTGAGTGGACCCTGCCTTCAGAAGTGGTCCAAGCCCCTGAAAGTTAATGCATCTTTTCAAAATGAACTGTGATCCTGAGTGTGGGCCTGGTTCTTTATGTATGGGCTAGGCCTCAATGGAGACTGAACACTATGTGCATTTATGCCTTCAGGAGTGGACTTTGCCCTTGGTTGTGGACTCTGCTTTTGGCAATGGACTGAGTGCAGTTTGGAGTGGACTCCATTTCTGACAATGGACTGTGTCTCTTGGAATAGACACTGTTTTGAAAAGGGGAGGGGGGGGGTTGTAGAGAAGAGGATTCTGTTTTCTATGCACTTTTTAAAATCTAATTGAGTGGTCTTATATATACTGTTACTCTTATGTGATGGCTGAAAGTGGGATTTGAGGTTTTCCCTGAAAACTGATTTTGAACTAGAGTTTGGGGCTTTGCTTTGCTGCTGGAGGGTTTTTACCCAAAATGTTGTTTTTTTTCACTGCACTTTGGATGCTGCCTGAACTGCTGTGCTCTTCCAGCACCACTGATCCAGAATGATGGGCATTTCAACTCCACTTACCCGCATTCTCCCCATAGCCCTTAATTCCTTGTGATATCAAGAATTTACCAATCTCTGCCTTGAAGACATTTAGTGTCCCGGCCTTCACTGCACTCTGCGGCAATGAATTCCACAGGCCCACCACTCTCTGGCTGAAGAAATGTCTCTGCATTTCTGTTCTGAATTGACCCCCTCTAATTCTAAGGCTGTGTCCACAGGTCCTAGTCTCCTCACCAAATGGAAACCATTTCCTAGCATCCACCCTTTCCAAGCCATGTGTTATCTTGTCAGTTTCTATTAGATCTCCCCTTAATCTTAATCTTAACTCCAATGAATACAATCCCAGGATTCTCAGCTGTTCCTCGGATGTTAGACCTACCATTCCAGGGATCATCTGTGTGAATCTCCACTGGACACGCTCCAGTGCCAGTATGTCCTTCCTGAGATGTGGGGACCAAAACTGGACACAGTACTCCAAATGGGGCCCAACCAGAGCTTTTGCAGTCTCAGTAGCACAATGGTGCTTTTATATTCCAACCCTCTTGAGATAAATGACAACATTGCATTCGCTTTCTTAATCACTGACTCAACCTGCATGTTTACCTTTAGAGAATCCTCGACTAGCACTCCCAGATCCCTTTGTACTTTGGCTTGACGAATTGTCTCACTGTTTAGAAAGTAGTCCATGCTTTTATTCTCTTTTCCAAAGTGCATGATCTCGCATTTGCTCACATTGAATTCCATCAGCCATTTCCTGGACCTCTCTCCCAAACTGTCTAGATCCCTCTGCAGCCTCCCCACTTCCTCAGTACTACCTGCCTGTCCACCTAACTTCGTATCATTGACAGACTTTGCTAGAATGCCCCAGTTCCTTCATCCAGATCATTAATATATAACGTGAACTCTACAATCCAAGCTCTTCTTTTCACTTGTACATGCTGTAGTTCCCACTCCACTCTGCATCTCACTCCTTCATTGACTCGCCCTTAACAGTCTTGAGCCTCCATGCCAGCTGCCTTTCACCTGTTTGGCTTCCTTTGTGCTGCAGAATTCCACAAAAAAACCTGCTGACATCAGAATCAACAGCATGAAGTTGACTGTTGCAAAGGCAAATCCAGTGCAATAGACTTTTTTTTCACCCATTGATTTTATCAAGAAGGCAGGATGTAAATAAAAAATATCTTAATGTATGAAATGTTAGGACGTGCAAATATGTTGCTGGCAGGAAACCACCACAATGATGTGAGGCCCAACTCACCACAAAGGCGTCCCTGAGTTCATTTCTAAATTTGAGCCCTCTGAAAGGAAGATAACAACATTTTTGTCCCACCCACTTAAATGATACTGCCCTCTATTTCCCACTCTTGCATACCCTGTAGAATTGCTTGCCCATTTCTCCAAAGATCAACGATTGGTGATCAGTAATGCAGAGAGAGGCAGAAGGAAGTGTTGGAGTGTTGGTGTTCAGCCTCTGGAAGTACAGCTCAAATTACCAGACAACACCAACGTCTCTCTTAAGACCTGGTGTGATAGCAATCTCAGATTTGAGAGAGAATAGAGAGTAGCAAGTTCAGAGGGAGAGTGAAAAAATTCAGGAGATTGAGATGATCAAAATCACACCAGTACTTTTCATTGAAAAATTACCTGCTAATACTGTGCATGCTATGAATCAAGAAATTAAAGATACATTTAAAATGTGGAATACGGTAATGATGACGACTTAAATTTACAAATGAACGGAGTTAACCAAATTAACACTAATGCTATAGAGGATGGATTCAGTTAATGTGTATGAAGTGGGTTTATTAAACAGTACATTGAGAAACCAACTGGATCATTTTGAGTTTAGTGTTGCAAAATGAGAGACAGTTAATTGATAATTTGCTGTAATGGAGTCTTTGGGAAATAGTGACCATAATATAATAGAATTTCACCTTAGGTCTGTTTTTGATCTAGTTTATTCTGAATTAGGTTCTTAAATCTGAAGAAAGGAAATCCATTTAATTATGAGGAGAAAGTTAGCTAAGGTGGATTGGCAAAATGCACTAAAGAATTGATGATAGACAAGCAATGGCTTGTATTTAAAGAAATACTATTTGTACAACAGAAATATTTTCCCAAAGGGAAAGATAAAACATTCATGATTAATGAAGAAAGTTAAGCAATTGCAGTCTTTCAAAGGAAGTGGCTTAAAAGAATACCAGAAAAGTAGTAAGCCTGAGAATTGGGAGCAATTTAGAATCTAACAAAGGTGGACCAAGAAACTTAAAAAAAATGCAAACTTGCAAGAAAAATAAAATTGGACTGTGAAAACATGTTTAAGTATATGAAACAGAAAAAGTCAGTAAGGCTAAATATGGACCCATGACAGATGATAAAAAGAGGTCTAAAATTTGGGAGAAACTGAACATATTGGGGGCTGAATCTTCCATCCTTTTGGTTAAATTCCATTGTGTTAAGTATTTTGCAGGATTTTTTATTGTGGGGACTCATGAATTTTCTCAATGTATCTTTCTAAACTTGTCTTATTAATGGTCTACCCTGCCCCTTTGGTGACCATTTTGCATGATTCTAGCACCAACTTTCCACACATTCTTTGTGGAACAACACATCACTTCTGGGGTATCCCATAATTAATCACAATCCCTGACTCCATGCCATCTTTCAAAAGCTATTGTATACTGTCAATCCAAAGTTGCCCCTGCACAATTCTTGACATTTTTCCTTAATTTGTCAGACAACAAACATTTGTTGTCCCATCTTGTGGACAAGGACCTGGAGGTCCTAGTTGAGGTCACAACTCCAGACCATGCCAGCCTGCTCTGTGGTTTCCACCTGGTTAATGTAGTCTCAGCTATGTGCAGGAATACGCAATGCTATAAGAAAAAGGTCAATGATCTTTTCCATTTTGCCAGCTTGGGTGCTCCCTTTTTTTGTTCCAGTCTCTCATACTCACTCATTGAAGGCAGACAACAGAGAGCAGGAATAACTGGGTCATTCTCAGAATGGCAGGTAGTTACTCAGGGGTGCTGCAAAGATGCTACGAGGACCATAATTGTACACCGTCTGTATGAATGATTTGGATGCCAGGGCCAATTGTAATGTTTACAAATTTGCTGATGACTAAACTAGGTGGAACTATAAGTTCTGAGGAGGATGTAGCTAGGCTTCAAGAGTATTTGGACAGACTAAGGGAATAGGCTAGAACATGGCAGATGGAGCACAACGTGAATAAGCGTAAAGTTATTCACTTTAATAGAAAACAATAGAAAGGCAAAATATTTAAGTGTTTGAGAAGTGTGTACTTTCAAAGGCACCTGGGTCCTTATTCATGAGCCACTACAAGTGAGCATGCAGTTGCAGCAAAGAAATGCTGATAATAGGGATTGTTCGTGGGTGAAAATGAGTTGACTGTATGACTCTGATCTCCAACATCTGCAGTTCTCACTTTCTCCTGAAAGCAACCCATGTCATGATAGATCTTGGGTATGGGGGTCACAGAAGATGATGTTTTATAATCCCAGAAGGTGTCCTTTTATTTCCTTTATCTTAATTATCCAAAGCTCCAGACATGCCTTGCAGGTGAAGCAACAATATACCTGCACTTCACTCAATGAAGTCTACTGTATTCACTGCTCAGAATGTAGCTTTCTCGACAGTGGGGAGATAAAATGCAGACTGTGCTATTGCTTTGCAGAACACTTACGTTCTGCCACAGAAATTACCCTGACTTCCAGTTGCCTTCCATTTCAACACTACTGTGTTTCCTGGCCAACATCTGTCTCCGGTTTGCTGAAGTACTCTAGTGAAACTCAGTGGAATTGGAAGAACAGCATCTCATTTTATGCTTTGGAACTCTGGAGATGTCAGGATTCAATATTAAGTTCAATAATTTTATAGCCTTCCTCCATATCCTTTACCCACTTCCACACCCCAGGCCTGTCATGATGTAGTCTTTTAAAGGCAAGTGAGTCTCATTTTCACTGTGCTTTATATGAAAAAGTATTTCTTGATATGGAAGATATTCTTCAACAATAAATTGTCAAACTAATTTAAAGATTAAGGCCCTTTGATCTCGAGGTCCATGTGAAGGAAATAGTTCTTTTTGAATATCTTTAAGATTTTAAGGACCCTAGTTAGCTTTCCCTCACCCTCAAATTTCAATAGAATATAAACCAAACTTGCTTCATAATTCAACTGCTTAGGCACTGACATCAGTTGATGAATTTGCATTATAACCTCTTAAGGCCAATACATCCTTCCTGAATGTATCATCCACAATTAACTGAACAGTAGACCCCAAATGAACTCAACAGCTCTTTTATTGGTTACATTCTGGTTAATGTTTGAGCTGTGGTACAATTAAAAGGATGGTTGATTTCAGGATTTCCCTGGCATTCACCCTGTTACATCCTCCCTGCCATGATTTTGTAGCAAATGGCATGGATTCTACAAATGCATTGCTCCTCAATCTAACTTGAATCCATTTTACACATAGTCTACTCCATTGCTATTTAGAGGGATGAGTATAAATGGACTGAAACATAAACTGTGATGTTTGTCCCTACTTCCGTTGCTTTTATTTGCATCTTATTGAGTACTTATTTCGATTTGGCTCTATTCTCTCACCCCTCAATTATAAAAAGATACATGCCTCTCCAACGTATCGCTGTTCCAGTCTTTACCTCAAAGAACAATAATGAATCTTTGTCTAACCTCCCGTTTGGCAGACTCTCAACATTGCACAACTCAAAGAACTAAAAGAAAAAAAAAATCTGTTTTCTCAAGACAAATTTTGACCTGAAATATAAAGCTACACATGAAACAGTAATACCCTGCTGTCTGTTACAGAAACATTGTGAAAACTAAATGTCAGCTGTCGTTGACTCACTCGTAACTGTAGCCATTACTCTCGACCATTGAAGTTTCCAAATGAAAGGACATCTCAACAAAATGTGAAATTGATTTTCCCCAAACTGAGATATTTTAAAGTGTGACAAATATTATTATTCAGTAAAGGATCATAAATGTTTTATTTGTGCAACTATTTTGAGGGGCTCAGATGCCCAAGGCTAATTGCTGTGCAGCATGCCAACAGTCTGTGCAACAAGATGTGATGAGAAGAAAAAGTAAATAACATGTAAATTGGAATTAAATTCAGCTCACAGGTTGTGGAAACTTTGTTTTATTCAATTGTATTCTTAAATATTTTGAATCATATTAATTTTTTTCATCTTGTTTAAATTTGGAATTTTTCAAATCTTTTTTTGTTTGTCTAATCCTTTTTTTCTGATAGCTTAGCTGGGGCACTTTGTTTCCTCTCACTTTACATGACACTGTCTACTCTACAATCATGCGATGACTAACCAATGACTTAGGAGATGGACCAATTTTTAACCTCCCTGCCCCGATAGTTCTCTGACTGACCAGCAGTGTCACTGTTCACCACAATGATATGCACAAGAGTTACAAAGATTGTTTGAAGTTGCTGTTGTCCAATTACTTTCAACTTTGCCAAACAAACATTGACATGACTGAATTTCAAAGGGTTTATTTTCATCAAGCAGTCTTCACAGCTTGAGCTGTTTTCTTACATTGTAATGTGAAAGTCATTTGGCACAGTTGAAACACCCTTGTTTCTGAATCAAAAGGTGCATTCATTGATGCATTCATGGAGCTAGTAGAAAGAGAGGACTGCAGATGCTGGATATCAGAGTCGAGAGTGTGGTGCTGGAGATCAGAGTCGAGAATCAACATCTTGGGATTTCCTGATGAAGGGCTTATGCCCAAAATGTGAATTCGCCAGCTCCTCAAATGCTATCTGACCTGCTGTGCTTTTCCAGCACCACACTCTCAATTCTGCATTCATGGAGCTGTATAGAGTGTTATATTGTAATAGGTGCTGTCTTTTGAGATAGATGTTAAACCTATCCTTATCCATTTTTTTCAGGTGGACTTTAAATATTTAATGACAAATTAGTCTTTAATCAGTAAGAAATTATGAATAAAGCCATAGACTTGTACAGCACAGAAACAGGCCCTTCGGTATAACTTGCCAACCAAATATCCTAACCTAATATAGCCGCATTTGGCCAATATTCCTCCAAACCCTTCCTTTTCATATACCCATATAGATGCCTTTTAAACATTGTAATTGTACCAGCCTCCACCAGCTTCTCTGGCAGCTCATTCCATACACGCATCACTGTGAAAACGTTGCTCCTTAGGTCCCTTTTAAATCTTGCCCCTCTCATCTTAAACCTATGCTCTCTTAGTTTTGGATTGCTTCATCCTGGGAAAAAGACCTTGGCCATTCACCCTTTCCACACCCCTCATGATTTTAAAAACTTTAAGGTCACCACCCAGATGGTCCGGGGGAAAAAAACCCAGCCTTTTCAGCCTCACCCTATAGCTCAAACACTCCAACCATGGCAACATCCTATCTAAACCTTTTCAAGTTTAACTACACCTTTTCTGTAGCAGGGAGATCACAATTGAATGCAGTACTCCAAAAGTGGCCTAACCAATGTCTTGTACACCTGCCACATGACATCCCAACTCCTATTCTGTGTTAGGAAGGCAGGATATAAAAGTAAGCATATCAAATGCCGTCTTCATTACTCTGCCTACCTGTGAGTCCGCTTTAAAGGAGCTATGGACCTGCACGCCAAGGTCTCTTTGTTCAGAAACAACAGAATTTGTTTAAATGTCATTTCTTTTGTTGGGTTTCAGGGGCTGTTTCTGTCTGTGAGGTCTAAGTAATTTAACTATGCTATCATCCCAGACTTTCCTCATTAACCAAGCACCACAATCCTATGGCACTCTGCTCAACCAATTCTCCCACCTGGCGAAGGCAGGTGTTCTTGCCATTACTAGGATATCCCAGGATCCCTGGTGCCAACACTATTTTCAGTCCTAGATATGCACCTATTCAAGTATTGGCAGCTCAGAGTTGCCCATCACCTTGTAGGTAGTGGGTTAACACTTACAATGCTTCTTACAGCACAGAGGTCTTGGCTGAAACATCATTGCATTCGAAAATGTGTATTACTAAATCTGTCGCTATGTAAGCCCAAGCCATACACCATATCTCTTTATCAACATCCCACCTCACCATCCTCTCTAAGACACTGCTGCCCTGATCCCACTTCCCAACGTAGTTCAGCATTGATACTAACATTGTTCAATATAGGACCAACACTTCAAATATATTAAGCTTTTCATTTTTATTCAGCAAAAGCACAAGCTAACAGAATAAAAAAGGCTGCATTCGTTTCTTGGAATAGAAATGGATTGTTTGCCTTTCAAACAAGAGGAAATGCACTATCAATGAAGTGATTGAGGTAAAAGCAATGACTGCAGATGCTGGAAACCAGATTCTGGATCAGTGGTGCTGGAAGAGCACAGCAGTTCAGGCAACGTCCAAGGAGCAGCGAAATCGACGTTTCAGGCAAAAGCCCTTCATCAGGAATAAAGGCAGAGAGCCTGAAGCGTGGAGAGATGAGCTAGAGGAGGGTGGGGGAGGGGAGAAAGTAGCATAGAGTACAATGGGTGAGTGGGGGAGGGGATGAAGGTGATAGGTCAGGGAGGAGAGGGTGGAGTGGATAGGTGGAAAAGGAGATAGAAGTCCGGACAAGTCATGGGGACAGTGCTGAGCTGGAAGTTTGGAACTAGGGTGAAGTGGGGGAAGGGGAAATGAGGAAACTGTTGAAGTCCACATTGATACCCTGCGGTTGAAGTATTCTGAGGCGGAAGATGAAGTGTTCATCCTCCAGGCATCTGGTGGTGAGGGAGCAGCGGTGAAGGAGGCCCAGGACCTCCATGTCCTCGGCAGAGTGGGAGGGGGAGTTGAAATGTTGGGCCACAGGGCGGTGTGGTTGATTGGTGCGGGTGTCCCAGAGATGTGCCCTAAAGCACTCTGCTAGGAGGTGCCCAGTCTCTCCAATGTAGAGAAGACCGCATCGGGAGCAATGGATACAATAAATGATATTAGTGGATGTGCAGGTAAAACTTTGGATGTGGAAGGCTCCTTTAGGGCCTTGGATAGAGGTGAGGGAGGAGGTGTGGGCATAGGTTTTACAGTTCCTGCGGTGGCAGGGGAAGGTGCCAGGATGGGAAGGTGGGTTGTAGAGAGGTGGGGACCTGACCAGGTAGTCATGGAGGGAACAGTCTTTGCGGAAGGTGGAAAGGGGTGGGGAGGGAAATATATCCCTGGTGGTGGGATTCTGTTTGGAGGTGGCAGAAATGTCAGCAGATAATTTGGTTTATGCGAATGTTTGCTGCTTCAGTTGATGGTGCATGTTGTAATTGAGAGATTCACAAAGCACATTGCAACATGTCTGTCATCTTGGCTGATGGATGCTCACAATCATGACAAGCTTCTTGGCTTTTTGACTGTGCTAGGAAGCACAGCAAGGTAGAAGTAATGTCAATTGTTAAGGTGTTGCTGAGAGGCAAAGCACCAAAAGGCAAGGCAAAGATGCTGTGAATATCAAAGTAGGTGCAAAGTGAGTGAGCTCCAGGAGACCAAGCAAGTAGCCCTAGATACAGCCTGGTCCAATCCACAAAATAGGTGTTCAGTAAGCATTCTGGTTATCATGACAGAAATAGTCATCTTGTAGTTTCTATCTGAGGGGTGGGAGAATGGGAAATTGCATATTAATAACATGAAGTTCAATACTAATGAGATGTTACTGTATACAAATAGGCCTCTCACCTTCACTGGTGAGAATCTCCCTCGTGCCATTGAATACTTGGTTGGAAAATGTGACTTTTTTGCTCTTGATGTCAAGAAACTTCCCACCTGACATCTCACCAGCTGTTCCCAACTTTCCCATCATGGCCCATATCTTCCCAGGGTTGAGATAATTCTGCCCAGATTAACTGGTCATTTACCTCATTGTTGTTTCAGGAGCTTTGCAATATGCAAATTGACTCTCATGTTTGCAATAGGAATTATAGTTCAAAATAGTTAATTAAATGGCTAATTGGCACTTGGGACATCTTGAAGACATAAAAACATGATAGAAATGCAAGTTTTATTTTTCTATTGCTACTATGTCATAAAATTAAACTTCAATGATATTTCCAGATATGCAAAGTTAGTCTGACAAGGATGTAATTCATGCTTATAAAGGGCAACTTTAACTACAAATATCAGGAAGTATTTCTCTTGAGAAAGGAATCAACCCACAATCAAGTTGTAAGGATAGTTGAGACCAAGTTAATAAGAACCAGCTACTTTCTGTAATGGAAATATGCAACCAAATATAGAATCCCAAAGAACATGATCAAAAGAATTGAAGGAGGTTCCTTCATCCGAACCTACCTTACACCTTTCTCGAAATAATGGCAACCTCCAATTAGTGCAATCACAGTCACTTTACAAATTAGCTGAAATAAATCAGTAAGCTTTTCTCATATGTATTCAATGACATCACTGATCCCACTAAATAAAACTTTTTTTGTGTACATTATGTTCATTTCTTTAACCCAGTACATAAGGTCAGCAAAGTTTTTTTTTATCATCTAAGTTATTCCATTTTGTTTAAAATAGCACACTGATAACAACATATTTTGAGATCCAGTAACCTTGACTAAGACAATGATCACTGATCTATCCTATACTGATATAATCACAAGAACATTTCTGATGTGAATGACCAATCATTTAGTATATAATCTTAAATGCAAAAATGTGGAGAAATCAGTGTTTTTCTCAATTATTAGGCCTTTGATTTTTCCACCACAGCAAAAGGAATAATTATTTGAAGCGCAAATAAACCAATTAATGCTGTATATTTTAAAAGATCAGGTCTACACATTGATGATACATCACCCATTATGTATGTAGGAATTTAATTTACAGGGCTTTAAAATCTTTGCCCTCTATTTTATCTCCGGCTTCTTTCTACACTTTGCTCATGTTTCTCCAAGTCAGCACTAAGCCTTAACCAATCAAGGCTTAATCAAGCACAGTGAGCATCAGTAGTAATCAGACTCACATAGTGAAGCACTGTGCATGAACTTGTCTTGGGTGGTTCTTTTTAGTGTGCTAGAAATGTGACTGTTCCCAAAACTCAGTCATGTCTAGCTTGAAGAAACACATCACAGAAGTGAGAACAGGTTGTGAAAAAATGCTGATGGTAACATTTGTGGTTTGAAATAGGTAGTTTTGTGCTAACATTGATAAGATGTGACAATGAGATGTCCATGAAATTGAGAAAACCTGAAAATTACTTAATACCTTGCCATTCATCCAGTATCTCACTGTCAGAAGCAGATAGTTCCACATGTCAAAGCAATGAATTTCTTGTTTTCATGCACTACCGGAGAATGGAGCATTGGTTATTCAGCCTTTTATTCCTCGAGCTATCACAAAAGTCTCCAATTTCTGTTGAATACACCCAAGCTCATAGGAAACACAAAATCAGGTTTCTGTGCTTAACAAGAACCACCACTTACTACAAGTAGATTCTAACCATAAGTAAGCTCTCCAGTAGACAATACACTGGCTCAGTGGTTAGCACTGCTGCCTTGTAGTGCCAAGGACCGGGTTTTATTCCAGCCTCAGGTGACTGCCTTGCACATTCTCCCCCATGCCAGCATAGGTTTTCTCCAGGTGCTTCGGTTTCTTCCCACAGTCCAAAGATGTGCAGGTTAGATGGATTGGCCATGCTAAATTGCCCATAGTGTGCAGGCTGGATAGATAGCCCTGGGAAATGCAGGATAATAGGGTTGGGGAGATGACTCTGGGTGGGATGCTCTTCAGAGGGTTGGTGTGGACATGATGGGCTGAATGGCCTGCCTCCACAATGTAGGGATTCTAATGATTCTGTTCTGTTCTAAGTAAATTCATACACAATGCTGCTTTGTTCAAGAAGTGAAGGAGGTTAGTTGTTGATAAAGCCAACTCAGAGTCTTTGATCCAGCAAATCCACAAGAAAATGCAGGAAAAAATTAATACCCTCAGGAAATCTTCCAAGTAGTACCAAATGACAAAGACAAACTATTCAGCCAGCTAACTGAATTCTGTTCCCCTTTTAAACTCAGTCTGAGGTAATATGCAAAGTCTTCAGAAAGCACATTTTTTCTACTGTCACATGCATACTAAATCGGAAATGGATGAAATCTTCCACCAGGTATCTGGAGACCAAATAGAAAAGAACAATAAATCCTCATGGAATTGTGTTGCATATCTACTGTTATAGCTGTACATCACCCATTAAATCCATAATGGAGCCCATACTTGTTCTCAGCAGGTATAGATTCCATGGGCTTTTTCAGGGCTATTTCTTGAGGAATTACCTGGAAATTGTGGCAAGGTCATTCTTAAACTCTCAAAATGCCAAAGCAGAGTAATGGTTTAAAGGCAAAAAAAAAGCAGTGAGACTCCAGAATGTAAAACTATGATTTATCTTCTACGTAGACCCAGCAGCACTCCACAACCTTCGTCCACCAACAATGATGTAAATTCCTGGTTATTGTACAGATTTTCCACCCTTTTTATTTGGCAGAATCAAGCCTGCTCATTTGAATAAGAATAGCAGATACTTGTCATCAGAAAGTTCTTGGCTGAATTTGACTAAGAATTGGCTAAGTGTCGATTTGGGGAGTATCATAAAGGATTTCTCTCCATGTTCTAGTGAGTTACCTCACGCAATTCTCTGCTGCTCATCTCATTATAAAATCCACCACTCCTATGTGACACACTCATGCCATTCTGTGCTCCCCATTGGCAGAAATACTCACCACTATCAGGACCTGATAGGACTTTTGATACTGGTAGTAAAATTAAAAGCCCAGCTGTGCCCCAGGTCAACTGCTGCCAGCCGTGAAAAACCATCCATGATGTATTTAATGAGACGAAACAAAACACAACAGTTTCTGAGGGCACATAGGTGTCCTGAGTGTCACTTTAATGGAAATATAATCTCATGTTCACAAATGTTTCACCTTTCTGATTGACCATCTGTGCAAATGCAGCTTCAAAAGTCAAGCCGCACAGGCGTCAGCACCATACCTTGTTAGAAAGACCAACCCCATCCTTCACCACCTTCCTCCACCTGGCTGAGCTCATCCTCACTTTGAACAACTTCTCTCACTTTCTTCAGATCAAAGGTATGGCTATGGGTATATGCAGGGGCCCCAGTAATGCCTGTCTCTTTGTAGAGTACATGGAACATTTCTTAGGTCTGATCCAACACAGGTCCCTCCCCACAACTCTTTCTCCAATACATCATTGACAAAATTGGTCCTGCTCCCCCCTCTTGTCTAGAATCGGAAATCTCATCAATTTTATTTCCAACTTCCATCCTGCTCTCACCTTCACCCTGATCCATCTCTGACTCCTCCCTTTCCCTCCTTGACATCTCTGTTTCTATTTTGGAGGATGAGTTGACTTATCCTTGACACAACAATGACTCCCAAGGTTTTCTTAATGATTCACCCTGACACTCTGATTCTTGTAAGGTCTCCATTCCATTCTCCCAGTTTCTCTGTCTCTGTCACATCTGTTCTGATGATCAATGGTGTGGCCTCAAAACTTTCCACCTTTTTCCTCAATCAAGGATTCCCCTCCACCATGGTAGACAGGGCCCTTGGGCGTGTCGTCACTTTTGCCCTCACTCCTTTTTCTCTCTCACACAATAACAACAGGATCCCTGGTCCTCAGTTTCCACCCCACCAGCCGTCTTATCCAAATGAGGCAAAAGTGAGGACTGCATATGCTGGAAATCAGAGTCTAGATTAGAGTAATGCTGGAAAAGCACAGCAGGTCAGGCAGCATCCGAGAACCAGGAAAATCGACATTTCGGGCAAAAGCCCTTCATCAGGAATGAAGGCAGGGAGCCTCTGAGGTGGAGAGATAAGTGTTCTGAGGCAGAAGATGAGGCGGAACACTTCGATCCCAGGGCATCGATGTGAACTTCACCAGTTTTCTCATTTCCCCTCCCCCTGCCTTACCCCAGTTCCACCCTTCCAGCTCAGTACCATTCTCATGACCTGTCCTACCTGCCAATCTTCCTTCCCACCTATCCACTCCACCCTCCCCTCTGACCTATCACCTTCATTCCCATCCCCAACCACCTATTGTACTCTTTTCTACCTTCTACGCAGCCCCAACCCCTTCCCATTTATCTCTCCACCCTGGAGGCTCCCTGCCTTTATTTCTGATGAAGGCCTTTTGCCCGAACCGTCGAATTTCCTGGTCCTCGGATGCTGCCTGACCTGCTGTGCTTTTCCAGCACCACTCTACTTCTCATCCAAATAATTACAGATCGTAACTTCTGCCACCTCCAGCAGGATACTACTACCAGATACATCTTGCCTTCACCTCTCTGTTGCAAAGATTATTTCCTCCAGGACACAGTGGTTCACTCCTCCACCCCACCCCACCAACATCTTCCCACACCACCATGGCACCTTCTTGTGCAATCACAGAGTGGTAACATTTACCCATTTACCTCCACCCTGCTCACCATCCAAGACCTCAGAGACACCATCTAGGTGAAACAACAATTTACCTGCACATCACTCGATCTAGTCAACTGTATTCGCTGTTCACAAAATAATGTCCTGTATATTGGGGGGTCAAAATACAAACTGTGTGTCTGCATTGCTGAACACTTACATTCTGTCCATAAAAAGGTTCTAGTTGTCTGTCACTTCAACACACCACTGTGTTCCCACACCAACATTTCTGTCTGAGGCTTGCTGCAGTGCTCCAGTGAGGCCTCAACACAAGCTGGAGGAATAACACCTCACCTTCTACCTCGTTACTTTACAGCCTCCAGGACTCAGTATTAAGTTTAATAATTTCAGACAATGAAAAGCCCTCCTTTATGTTTGTTAACTTCCCCCACACACCCAGGTCCTGTTTTATATGGATAGCTTACAGCACAGCCAACCCATTTTCAATCATTTACATTTCTCGTTGTCACCATACCCAGTGTTTATCTCTCTCTCTCTCTCTCTCAGATAATCATCAGCAATGTTATGTTTTTCTATCCCTTTTTTCTATCTTTCAGCCCTGTCACCATGTTCTTTATTCACTCCCCTCAGTCCATTATCAATAGAAATACCAACCTTTCTCAGCTATTTTCCATTCTGATGAAGGATCACTGGGCTTGGAACATAAACTCTATTTTTCTCCCCACAGATGCTGTCAGATTTGCAGAGTTTCTTCAGTACATTCTAATTTAGTTTCAGATTTCTTTACTTTAATTTTAACTTGGTTAATGTTTTGGACAGCAATCCTTTGCTGACAAAGGCTATTCTCTTAATATATGAAATGGGCTTTTCTCTTTGCAGATATTCATGGACCTGCTTTGCATTTGCAATGTCACCTATTTAAGTTTTTGTTCTTTTTTTTCCCCTTGATGGCATTTGTACAAAACTGCAAATCTTTAGAGTTCTATTTTAGTTTCTTGTATATCCTTAAGGTGTACCAATTGGGCTCTTTATAATTAGGAATCTCGAGATCTGGCCATGATCTTATAGCGACACATTATGTTAATACAGATGTTGAGTTCACGTCTTGCCAATTTTGAGTTGAATAAGATGAAAGGAATACTGGAATTTTCTACTATATAAACAATATTATTGTATCAATAATATTCTACTTACAATTTTGTGAATTTTAAATTAGACATGATTAGTAACAGGCATCAGATGTTATGAACAACTGCAAATGCCTAACTGAATGAAGGTGTCTGGCTGTTATAAAAGCGTAGATTCATTATTTTGACAGAATGAAATAACATAGTTGTTTTGTGCAGGACATGTTCGTGGTATTGATCGTTTTTCTCAAGAGTCTCCTTTTAGGATGTAGAGTGCAGTCAAACATACACAAACATCACTCAGTTCCCCTGATTCCATCATGTGTTTCTTGTACCTCAAACTAAAGCAGCCTTAAGACAAGAGAGAATGCCTTTTTGGTTGAAGGCAGACAGGGCTCTAAGCCTGGCTCAAGGGGCTTATGCAGATGTGCTGACCTTTCTGAGAGACAAGATTTTACACGCAAATTGCCATTAGAGCTCTCTGTTCCCCTGAGGTCTGCAGTCAACTTGAGCGTTTCTCTATCAGGGTTAGAAGTCAGCGTGGCACCATGCCTGGATGCATATTAAATGGCAATGAATATAAGCAAAGTCTATTGAGGACTCTAAGAAGGAATGAGGTGTCTCCAAGATGGAAGTGGCAGCAGAGAAAAGGCCCCTAGATACAATCTGCAGATTGGAGATTAGTGTAAATTAACCCTTACAGTACTTTTATATTAAGGAATATGAGAGAAGTTCTTTTATAAAGCATCGCCTTAATACTGCACAAACAGCTAAAAGGCAACCACTCATCATTACTATAAGTGATTTCATTAACATTATTTCAGAAAGCATTACAAATTGCAATCAAAATAAATTATCCTGTTATTTGTATGCTACCAATGAATATATGACATATAAAATACAATGTAGAGAATTATTTTATATCTAAATGTTAGAAAAACTCTACCTAATTAACCTGATTTGCCAATACAGGCTCTTTGTTTGAATAGGAAATTATTTAGACTGTCTTTACCTTTTACTCCAGATGAAATGAAAGATTTGATACAGTTGACAGTAATAGACACTTTCTTTAGTGAGAGCATTATATCAACAAGTAGTGATCTGATGGCTCCAGCACTATAGCATAGGCATTCAACTAAAGGAATTGCATTCAAATTGTAGGTTCAATTCCATCTTTTCAACCCTAATTCTCTCATTCAAAATGATTTGCCAGTTCTTGGTTGATATATAAAGCCCTTTGCAAGTCTTGAAGCACCCCAGCACAGATGAAATCAGTCTTATACTATTAACTTATAAAGCGTGCTTAGCACTCTCATTTCAAAGAAGCAACTTAAGTGGGATTCTGGCTACATTGAATCAATTTTTTTTTATCGTTTCTAAACACTCAAATTTGATCTTTCAACCTGTATGCTTTCATTCAGTAGAACATACACTATCTAATAAGACTCTTACTATAGCTACAGTTTGTTTCTCACAGTACCACAATGCCATCTTTGTTCTATTCTTAATAAGATTCTACCTTGACCTTTTTCGGTTACATTGAATACTGTGCCCTTACCCTTGCTCTAATCTTGAAAGTTTCATTAATTTGCTCCAAATTGCAACCCCTCACCATCCTATCACCCATTTCTGATTCTTTCCCTTTGATTTTTCCAACTTCATCTCCAATGAAATTCTATCTCTAACCATCTCTGAGGATGTGTTTTCCTGTGCAAATCATTACAAACCCACTGACTCTCACTATACATGAATTATAGTTCATTCCATACCATTTCCTGTAACAACTTTACAGTCAGTTCTGCTATGATGTAGTAGTAGTTCCATTCTTGTGCAATCCCATGTTATAAGAAAATTATCTAATTGCAGCACCATTAAACTAATGGGGCTGAAATTGCATCATAACCAATACACACTTTTAAAAATGTGCATTTTAGAAACAGTGTCCCCAACTCATCAATCATATTCTAGTGAATTTGCATCCATGAAATGCGCACTTTAGCAGAACAACCTGTACTTGCTTCTAAAATAATTTTTGGTTATTTTGTATCTATTCTGATGAAGCTGAATTCCACATCAGCATTTCCAAAATGCAGCCTTTCTCCTCAGCAGAAGATTCGTCTTCACCATGATGACAGAAATGCTGACCTAGTTCATCACGTTTCCTGAGCCTCTGCCATTATCCCTTCTCTGACCCTTCAATAAATGTGATAATGTCCTTTTACTTCCAGCTCACCTTAGCAAAATCTGTGTCTACTAAATCATATTGTTATATTTGCACTATCTGAAACATTCCCTGTACCTCTTTGCGAAAGAATGGCTACCTCTGTACCATGCAACACCCAGTTTCACTCTTTCCACCATCCAAATTCCTTCACTTGGCAACTCACAATTCACAAAAACAGATGAGATGCAACACTTGCTCAGTTACTTGATTCTCAGTCCTGGATCTGGAAAACCTCATCTGCATCAGAAAACAGTTTATGTGCATCTCTTCTCACTTAGTATTCGTTATTTAAGTTGTGGTTTCCTTTGCTCTGAAGAAAATTAATTACAAATTACTTTGCTAAATACTCCATTCTGGCTGTAATTTTCACCTGCACCTCCCTCTTCAATTCTTGATCCAATTCTCACTCTGATCTTGCCATCCTAGGGATTCTACATAATTCTGGTAAAGCTCATCACAAACTCGAGTAACAGCTCGTACCTTTCTCTAAAACTCTGCGTCCTTCAGCAATTCCGTAACCTCCAATCTTGATCATAGTTCCCATTTTCTTCCTGGTTAGCAGTGTTGACAATCTCAAATAGTAATGCTGGCTTTTACAGGAATGAAGAGCAGGAATGCTTTGGTGCTTAGGGTAGAGATCTTCCATAAGAACAGTACTGCAAGGTGAACTGCACCTTTGGCATTGACCTGGTTGGTTTTTTCTACCTGTTTGCTTATGTGAGCAATTTATGTTATAAAACAATTCCTTGATCTACAACCTCATTACAACATAATTTCTTTGAAGAACATTGCATAAAGTATTTTATTAACATCTTTGAGGAAATTGCATCACCAAATTCTTTTTAATTAGAAAACATGACAATAAATACAACTGAAAGTTACAAGTCTTTTGAAGCTTTTTGGGTCAAGTTGCCAAAAATAAATGGCAATACTATTCATATTGAGCTTTATGAAATCATAAACTTTAATCCTTCCAGTGAAATTAATCAATTTAAAGAAATTTTAATTAAAATACTTGCCATATCAATTGAAAAGTGTGACAGGCAGATCTACAAGCATTATGGCAGGATTATCAGATACAACAGTTTATGCCAGTTTGAAATTCTGGCAGCAATTAGTGCTTACCTGGCTTGCTTGATTGAAACCATTGGGGATGCAAACTAAGTAATAAGTTGTAATTACCCAGGGACATTTAGCAAAGTCAGAATTACAAAATGGATAAAGCAACCCATTTGTGCTCTTGTTAATTTAAATGGTAAAAGCAGACCAGTGATTAAAAATTAATGATGCCTTTTAAGTTTTTAAGCTTTGCATGGAAACACTGCAAATCTTTTAGTACAAGGCATTAGCTACGAATAAGGTGTTGTAATTACCCATTCATACTTGCAGCACAATAGAATCATAGTTCAAACAATTTAAAAATAAGTGGAATTTTTTTTAAATGATGATTGTTTCATGGTTTATTTGTCACTGTTTGTCCAAGGAATGTAAAATAAAGGATGTTAATTATTTAATTTAATTGCTTATCACAATAAATGGGTGTTAATTGCAGTTTAATGCAGAGATTCAAACTGTTCTTTTTATAAACTAGGAAAGGCTCTGATTCATCAGATAGTTTCAAAATGCAAGCTGGAACAATTGAGTACAGTAACAGGTCTAATATTCTGCTGTTAGTCCTTCGAGATATGTTACACAAACTTACTCACTTATATTTCTATCTATAAAATCTCAAGCATAATACTCATATTTCAACATCAGAGGAATGCCAAGTGACCTTACCTTACCTAACTGATATTGTAATACCTACCATAGCTTTGTGTCATGTGTTTTTCAGGGATAGAATTTTGGACACAGGCGCTTAGACCTGTTGCCCTTTAATTTAAGAAAATCAAGTGTTCTGTCGTATATCAGGCGGCCAAATCAGAATTTAGCTGTCAGTCCTATCAATGCTTAAACTTGACAGCCACACCTCCCACTAACCTTCAGTCTCAATCTAACCTATAATTAAAGTTCACTATGCCACATCATCACACTTTCTTTGATCTCTTCCATGACGATATGCAAACCTGACCATTACATCCCTTTATCTACTGGCTATGATTCTTAATAACTGAATTCCTTCGAATTTTGAAACGAGTGGCTAAAACAAAACCTATTGACATTTCCTATTGGATAAATTCAGCTGAAAAGCAGAGTTAAAGTAAAAGCTACCTATCAAATAAAGTATCTTCATTAAATCCAAGACCGAGAAAAAAAAGTTAACTGAAATGCTGAAGGTCTGCGTCTGACCTTTTTGGTTTTAATCATTGAAATGCTTGACAGCTTAATAAGTTGAAGGTGCTGGATTCCAGCCTGACTTAATAATGCCCACAGCAGAGCTTTGGCCACCTTTGATTGTTCCCATAAGTTAAGCACATCTGGTACTTTGTCCTTGGGTAAAATTGTTTCCTCTGACTTTTATTTAAATTTTTCATCTTGTTTTTTTTTGAAGAAGGTTATTAACACAATATATGATACCATACTTTATTAATTATGTTGCTATGATTGTTTGCAGTGACTGATTATTTGCAAAACCTGAAGAAAAATATTTTTATAGCAATCTCCACTTCAGAATTAATCTTCTCATAAAATAAATCTGCTTTACACTTCAATCATCATTATTTCAAGTACTTGTACCTAAATTAGATGTTGCAAATATATTTGAATTGCCACCTAAATTCAACGTCAAAAGTGATGTCGAAGTGCTTTGAGATTTATAAATGTTGCCCAAGCTCATACATTGATGCTGAATGACATTATAATCCCAACAGAGATTGGTGACTGTTGAAAAAAATGTATAATTTTCAGTGACTATCTAGAAGGATCATACAAATGTATTACAACTTTAAATTTTTACTATAATAAATGAGTTAAAAGCAACTTTGAATCAAGACTATTTTTATAAGCAATTTACATTATAAATCACTGAAAAAACTCTACACTTTTATCTTTTAGTTTAAGTGAGATGCAGGTGCCAAGAAGAGAAAAAATATTTATAAGTCCTGTGATATTTATTTTGTCATTGGCTTAATATTTCCTTCCCATGATAAACAAGTGTCAAGTGCTTATGGTCTCTATTATTAGTACTTTAAAAATTGGCACTTTTATTTGTTTTTAATGACAGTCACATATGGTTTTATTTTCAGCAATTCCACACATGCCAATGCAACTATGTTCATCAGTTCTGTTCACAAATATTTACTGGGTGAGTGGGAATGGAGTTGCCATGACTTGCTATGGAGACTACGAAGGACTGTTTGGCATATGTGGGCAACTTGGGTTGGCATGGCCATCATGTACAGGATATGGGTACTTGGTTAGCAGAGTGAGGCAGTTTGAGAGGTTAGAACTAAAGGACCCAATAATTAGCAATTCAACTGAGACCACATCCCAAAGACCCAAGGTGGATCTTTTTCAAAATGCGCACTTGCCAGTCTGCAGTCCCTGTGGCCATTTCAGATCTCCTTCTAGGCGCAATTGGTCTGCCACTATCTTGCAACCACCTTCCCAAAATGTACACCACGCTACCCAGAATATTTCTTCACAAGGTTGGTGCACTGAACTGGGAAATATGCTAACTTGTGCCATTTTGATGAAAATCCAGTTCCAATAAGTCTACCCACAACTGCTGTTATCATTGTCTACGGAGCTAAACATCTAGCACCCTGAGCACACTATTAACCCTTACCATCAAATCACCCAAGATTGCAGGAGAATTAGTAACAAGTCACATAATACTCTCCATTTCTCCTTATGGACTTAAATTAACAAGGTTTTCCCAAAAAAAAGTAACCACCTTAGAAACTCTGTAGTCGTAACACTAGGTATTCTGGTTTAACTCCTGATTTGGTATTGCTGGCAGAAGAACATTAATATTGCGCCAATCACAGAAGGCAAGCATATGGGTACAGCAGGCAATAAAGGCATCAAAAAATATGTTGGCCTTCACAGTGAGAAGATTTGAGTACAAGAGGTTTTAGTGCAATTATGCAGATCAGTGCTGAAACCTGATGTGCAGTTTTGGTTTCCTTAACTGAGAAGGATGTTCTTGCTATGGAGGGAGTGCAGTGAAGGTTTGACCTAACTAATTCCTGGGATAGCAGGACTGACCTATGAGGAGACATTGAATCAGATAGGATTATATTCACTGACGA
Organism: Hemiscyllium ocellatum; assembly: GCF_020745735.1. Taxonomy (NCBI): domain Eukaryota; kingdom Metazoa; phylum Chordata; class Chondrichthyes; order Orectolobiformes; family Hemiscylliidae; genus Hemiscyllium; species Hemiscyllium ocellatum. Next base: position 53,803,689 of record NC_083402.1, read on the forward strand.
TGAGAAGAATGGGAGGGATCTCATTGAAACCTATAAAATTCTAACAGGACCGGATAGATGATGCAGGAAGGATGTTCCCAATGGCGGGGGAGTCTAGAACCAGGGGTCACCCAATGATATAGGGTAAACCGTTTAGGACTGAGATGAGGAGAGATTTCTTCACCCAGACGCTGATGAGCCTGTGGAATTCACTGCCACCGAAAACAGCTACGGCCAAAACATTGTCTGATTTCAAGAATGAGTCAGTTAAAAATTGCACAACACCAGGTTGTAGTCCAACAGGTTTATTTGAAAGCACACTAGCTTTTGGAGCTCTGCTCCTTCGTCAGGTAACTTGTGGGGCAGGATCATAGGACGCAGAATTTATGGTGAAAATTCAAAGAACACATTATATTGAATAAAGCTAGATTGCTGTTAAGTCTTAATCACTTAAAATGGGATGCAGGTTTTGATTCATTTGTATGTAAATCTCAGAACCTCTTTCAAGCCACATTCCCAAGGTAACTTAAGGTTTTATATAAAAAAAAGTGACATGTCAGCTCAGACAATTCATTAAAGGTGTGAGGTTGGAATCTGTCTTTATTCCAACCCTGAGTCAAACTCTTTTATTTCCAAAGTAGGAACTTATGAAATGTCACATGGACTGCCTGCCTACAGATTGTGTGTTTTTAAAACAAAATGGAATGTATCTGCAAATGCAATTTCACCTCATAGACTCATATGTGTGTGTGCATGTATGTGTGTGCGTGTGTGTGAGGGAGAGAGAGGATGAGAGAGACGGTGTGTGTGTCTGAGAGCATGTGTATGAGAGTGGGTCTCTGTCATACAGATGTTCTGTCTCAAACACACATGTGCACACACACCCTCGCACAGGCATATATGCCGTCACACTTTTGCACACATTCTATCAAGCATGCACACACACACACTCTCTCCCCTGTACCCCTTCCCCACCTCCACACACACATGCACACACCCTCTCTCTCACACCACACACACACACATGCATGCACGCACACACATATAAGTCTAAAGGGTGAATTTCCATTTGCAGATATATTCCATTTTGTTCAAAAAGCACACAATCTGTAGACAGTCAGCCCATGGGACATTTTGTAAATTCCTACTTTGGAAATACAACCAGTCTGACTTAAGGTTGGAAAACAGACAGACTCTAACCTCACACCTTTAATGCATTGTTTGGGCTGACATGTCACATTTTAAAAATAAAACTAAATTATCTTGGGAATGTGACTTGAAAGAACTTCTGGGATTTACACATTAATCAATTGAAAACTGAAACCCATTCTAGGTGATTAAGACTTAGCAGCAATCTAGGTTTGTTCAATACATCACACACTTTGATCTTTTACTGTAAATTCTGTAGGAGAAAGTGAGGACTGCAGATGCTGGAGATCAGAGCTGAAAAATGTGTTGCTGGAAAAGCGCAGCAGGTCAGGCAGCATCCAAGGAGCAGGAGAATCGATGCCCAAAACGTCGATTCTCCTGCTCCTTGAATGCTGCCTGACCTGCTGCGCTTTTCCAGCAACACATTTTTCAGCTCTGTAAATACTGTGTCCTATGATCCTGCCCCACTAGTTACCTGACGAAGGAGCAATGTTCCGAAAGCTAGTGCTTCCAAATAAACCTGTTGGACTATAACCTGGTGTTATGTGATTTTTAACTTTGTCCATCCGAGTCCAACATCAGCACCTCCACATCAAGAATGAGTTAGGTGTAGCACTTGGAATTAAGAGGATCAAATGATATGAGGGAAAAATAGGAACAGTCTATTGAATTGGATAAGCAGCCATAATTGTAGTGATGGCAGAGCAGGCTTGAAGGGCTGAATGGCCAATTCCTGTTTCTATTACTCTACATTTCTACACTTGAATACAGTTTTCCTTGAAGCATATGCAGTATGAGATACAGCAGATGTGCTTTGCCAATTCACATTCCAGGTGATATGATGTGCGATGTGTTGGATTACAGGTGAAAACACAATGCTTTGCTCACCAATACCTGACACTTGTTTTATATGACTACTGTGTAATTATCATTAAACTACTGAGAATTACTTATTAGTCTGGAATGTGCAACCAAGGTTGGAGGAGATCACTTGCTACTGACCTTGAAAGAAGTTTTACTGAGACATTAAACAAATTCTGTGGAGAAAAGCTTACCTCTCGCACCATGCGACTGAACATAGTATTATTTTAGCAGGGTGGTCCTACAGAAATCAAGTTGTCTCAGCAATCCGTTATCATGAAAGAATTCCCAGAGCCAATCAACTCGTAAATAAAAAGCACTACATTAGTCACTTATTAAAAACTATTTTATAACAATATAGTGATTGGAATATTTGCGTGAATTTTTTCTTTGAATTTTGAAGTGTTTTTTTTAAACGTGCAGTTATTTACTGTAATAGTGACATTTGAAAACACTTTATAACTATTTTAAAATATTTCAAGGACAAATCTCTTGTTCAATAATTGTTGCTGTTTACATCATCTTGTGTTTCTTGTTTGAATAACTTGTAACTCTTCTTGTGATTTACAGTAGTGAAAGAGTTGAAGTTCTCCATAGACCAACTGATTGTCAGAATGTGAGCTTATTGTGAGGTGAGATGGGTTGCAGTGGCATCCAGTCTGTAGCAGGCAGTTCATAACTTCAGGATTTTCGCACCACCTCTATTCCACATACGATATATCCTTAATTTGCCCTCATTTTCAGAAGGCTGATAGCGATGAACTCCAAGGGTGTAATGAAACAAAGGCCTGCAAATGCTGGAGATCTGAAGCAAACAAAACAGAAATTGCTGGAGAAACTTTGCAGGTCTGGCAGCATCGGTAGAGAGAAAACAGACTTAATATTTCAAGTCCTAATATCCTTCCTCAGAACTAGGGGAAAGGGATAATAATGATTTCTCATGCAGTCTTTCAAGGGCATATTCTCATCTTGATGTGCAAATTAGCTCTAGAATTTAGTGGCATTCTAATTCACTGATATGGGTACAGAACAACAGAGACCCTATCAACCTGTGTTCAAGTTCAGTGTCTCTATTCTTCTGGGGAAAGAGTCATTTACATAATTGGACAAGCTGTTGGGCTTGCTAGGACGCATCAGTGGCAGCCACCCCACCTTAAAACTTAGTTTGTTTTTACGAGCTGTATGGAACCTAAATGGACACAGAAAATAAAGGCAATGTTACCTGTTTGGCTCCTGTCAGACTTCTCTGACTACTAATTTATTCTCTTTAGCATTGACTATTTTACTTTACTATTGGTATGTGAGGCATTTCGAGGGCCTCAAAGAGTAGAGGGTAGGCTTACTCTCATGAAATGAGAGCTTTTAAAAGGAGTAAAAGCAGGAATCTCCTGGATAAACTAGGGAACACTGCAACAGATTGTATTTGAGCAAGGCAGCCAGGAATCACTTAAGGATCTCATCTCTGTCACTGGTATTCAATCGCTGGTGGGCCAGAGCCAAGCCATGTGGGCACAATCTAGAGGGCAGGATTTCTCCTACTTCTGTAATCCACGCCTACTAGAGTGACCCACTGGTGGCAAATGCTATCCACTGGTGAAGGCAGCCACCTGCCCTTAGAACTAACCCCGTCCTGTTGGGACCTCACCACACTAACCTTCACTCCAGGTACCTGCTGAACACAACAAAGCACTGCTAAGTTCATTATCGGTACTAAATTTTGTGACTTGGAATGGCTGAGGCAGGCTTGTCTCTAGCTTTTCAGCCAGTCCACATAAGAACTAGAAACGAACACATTTTTCAATACTCTCTAGTACTCCTGCCCTGTAGACCAATGAATTTTGATACTGCGTTTTCCAACTTAATCTCAATCCATTATCAAATTATAATCAGATATCAAATATTCTCAAAAATATTATGCAGATTTTTAAATGAACTTTGAAAGCTATAAGAAGCCAGGTGAAACAAACATGGGTAGGCATATGTTGAAAAAATGTTTAAAGCATTGATTGAGAGCAATTTAAATCCACCATTTTCAAGTTTGATATAGTTTAATCAAAATTAAGTGCACATACCAAATCAAATCTTGACAATTTTATTTCAAAGCTGGAGAATTATTCTTAAACATCTGGGTTTGTATTTAATATTCTGTAATACCGCATACTATGAATTGCTAATCCGATGTTGGGCAGTTTTTATTTAAAAGACATCATATGTAGGATAGTTTCAAATCAGTGCAAAATACATTCTATAGCTGTTATCAACACACCCCTGGTTGAGAACAGATTAACTGGATCTCCTTTGTAATTCACCAGTCCCTCTGTTGGTCACAGCCTTGTTCATTTAAAAAGGATCCCTCCTTGTCAATAACGTTCTCCCAAACCAAATAAATTTATGTTTAAGAAGGAATCAATTTAACCAAACTTTCTTGAATTAAACAAAAGAGTGGATTTTTAAATTATTAATTAAAAAGGAATAGTAACACAGCTCACATATATTCTGACTAGAAAGGTGTGAGTCCAAAAATATCCTAAAAGCTGTATAATTCAGTCTCTTGGTATTCATGAAGAGCAGATAGCAGACTGTTGGTAGTGATGCAGTCAAATTTGGGATTATTGACTGAGCAGTTAAAAGTTGAAATTCTTTTGTACCATTTCCTTCTGACTGGCTGTTGACTAGCTAGCTTCTAGCACAAGGGCAGCACGGTGGGACAATGGTTAGCACTGCTGCCTCACAGCACCAGAGAACCGGCTCAGGCAATTTGTCTGTGTGGAGTTTGCACGTTCTCCCGTGTCTGTGGGGTTTCCTCCCACAGTCCAAAGATGTGTAGGTTAGGTGAATTGGCCATGTTAAATTGCCTGCAGTGTTAGGTGAAGGGGTAAATGTAGGGGAATGGGCCTGGGTGGGTTGCTCTTTAGAGGGTCAGTGTGGACTTGTTGGGCTGAAGGGCCTGTTTCCATACTGTAAGTTATCTAATCTAATTTAATCTAAACTTGGAGCAAAAGAGTTCTGCAACACAGGAGTGGCTGCTGGTGCTGCTTAAACTGTCACCTTCAAAGCACATGAGCACTCAAACCCAGGCTAGTACACACAAATACCTCAGCTTACTACCACATGTTTTTACTATCACACTAACCAGGTTTGAACTACTTTTAACTCGTGTTCTTATGCATTTTGAAAGGGAAAGCAATAAAACATGTCTGTCACCCAGACTGTTCTTTTCTCCCATCATGTCTGCAGTATGAGTCAACTCCCAGGCGATTACAGTTCAATTTGTTGTACATTCCTCCTTTTTGAATCCATTTTTTTGACATTTCCTTGATCCCTGTGACATTCCAGGGCCTATCTCTCAAGATATCTTCCTTACACAGTTTGACTGTATCTGTTCTCTTGGAAAACACATGTTGAAATTAAATTTTATAATCTATAGGAGTTCAAGGTTATGATCTGTGGTCATGACAATAGTGTATGCTATTTAGGTGCTATGAGTGCTGCATTAGAAACTGAATAGCATCTGGGACACACATGGACACTTGGGGTCTATGTCAGATGCCATTTTAATGTGGTTGTTGTGAATGTGTGCTTGAAGAGTGTAGAGTAGGTGGATTTGGCGTGTTCAGTAGCTCTGATTAAATGCCGGTGCTGATCTTTTTGGTTTTGCCTCACCAGCTAATTCTCCCACTTACTGCTGAAAATGTGTTGCTGGTTAAAGCACAGCAGGTTAGGCAGCATCCAAGGAACAGGAAATTCGACGTTTCGGGCATAAGCCCTTCATCAGGAATGAGGAGAGGGTGCCAGGCAGGCTAAGATAAAAGGTAGGGAGGAGGGACTTGGGGGAGGGGCGATGGAGATGTGATAGGTGGAAGGAGGTCAAGGTGAGGGTGATAGGCCGGAGTGGGGTGGGGGCGGAGAGGTCAGGAAGAAGATTGCAGGTTAGGAGGGCGGTGCTGAGTTGAGGGAACCGACTGAGACAAGGTGGGGGGAGGGGAAATGAGGAAACTGGAGAAATCTGAGTTCATTCCTTGTGGTTGGAGGGTTCCCAGGTGGAAGATGAGGCGCTCCTCCTCCAGCCGTCGTGTTGTTATGTTCTGTCGGTGGAGGAGTCCAAGGACCTGCATGTCCTCGGTGGAGTGGGAGGGAGAGTTAAAGTGTTGAGCCACGGGGTGGTTGGGTTTGTTGGCCCGGGCGTCCCAGAGGTGTTCTCTGAAGCGTTCTGCAAGTAAGCGGCCCATCTCCCCAATATAGAGGAAGCCACATTGGGGGCAGCGGATGCAATAGATGATGTGTGTGGAGGTACAGGTGAACTTGTGGCGGATATGGAAGGATCCCTTGGGGCCTTGGAGGGAAGTAAGGGAGGAGGTGTGGGTGCAAGTTTTACATTTTCTGCAGTTGCAGGGGAAGGTGCCGGGAGTGGAGGTTGGGTTGGTGGGGGGTGTGGGCCGGGAGTTCCCACTTAACCTCACAGAGCTGAACATGTGTTCAACAGCAGGGAGAATGCCTTTTACAGAGATAATCACCATTTTCAGGTGAGTTGGCGGCTTATTTGTACTAGCTCTTTCCTACTGCAGCTAAACAATAAGGAAATTGACATGTTACATATGGAGAAACTTTAGGTTTGGACTTCAAGATTTGCAGTCAGATCATTTGTTCCAAATCATAAGAATGTTTAGTTGCCAGACTTTCTGTCTTGCAACATGGGAGACATATTCTACAAATACAATACAGGAGAAGTTACACTATCACAGAGGGAGGAAGGAGAGAAGGGGAAGGGGGGTGCAGACAGCAGGAGGCCTTATTGACCAAGCGTCTTTAGCAACATTGATTTGTTTCAATCTCAGTTAAGAAGAGTGTCTGATATAGGCATTGTATTATAAACAGCTGCATGGTAAACAGTCCACTTATTTCTCAAATGATAGAGAGCTGTGATCAAAGATGGCTAATAAACATTTCTGCTTAGGCACAAAGTTATTATGTTTCACATTGCCATGGGGATGAGGGCAAAGGAAGCATTTTTTTGGAATCAGGTTAAGGGTTTCCTTACAAATCAAGGAATATCATAGACAGACAGGCAGACAGACAGTCAAGCAGCTGACAGAGACACACAGTCAGGCAGGCTGACAGATAGCGAGACAGTCAAGCATGTCCACAAGCACATAGAGAGACAGGTATGGAAGGATGTCAGGCAGGTCGGGCAGATAAGGAGTCTGTGCGGCCAATAGAGAGAAATGGCTGCTTCCATGTGTGCTATCACAGCCAGGTGTAGAAGGGAAATAGTTTCTAGTTGAAGAGGGGCATCCTGAAGCTTTCTACAGGTTGGTATGGTGACTGAGAGTGTGAGATTTAGTGACATTGTTTCATCAGCATTGGCTTCCAGATCTCCTTGGATTTCATGATTTCACGTCACTGCCTGACCTGGTGGTGATATCTAAAAGAAGAAAATGAAGAAAAATAAGAGGCGCATGTTTGCACCATCTGCAGGTTATAAATTAGAAAAGATTGTAAGGGAAGGGAAACGAGATATGAGAAGGTTGATTAGTTGGGAACATATCATCACTCTTATGGTTTCAGCCTTGTGACTGAGTGCAGCCTCAGTTGTCGACTCACAAATGATTGCCATCACTGAGCTGAATCTTACAGTTTTTTGACCAAGTGCAAGTCACATTCTTTCTCACTTCAAAGCTGAGTGAATTTTCTCACTGAATCTTACCAAACTCTCTGCATTAATTGACGTTCCAGCCTTTATGGTCCAATTTCCACCCATCGTACTACATACTGTTCCTGGGACAACTCACTATTCACCAGATATCCCAGAATTGACAACAATCCCTTGCACAAGCACCATCTTTAAAAGGCTGTTGGAAACTCAGAAAGGCACTGTCAGTTTGGAGCTGACCTGCACAAGTCCTGATATTTGTCCCAGACATGGCAGATTTGGGGTAAGTGGCACTCAGCTCTGTGGGCAGGATCTTAGTTCTATCACTGGACAGGGTAATGCATAGGCAGGATTTGTCTTCCTGAGATCTGAAGTGGAGGCCATGAGACCGTCTATGGCCTACACTAAAGCAGTCACAGTTGTCTGAAGGAATGCCCAGCAATTAGGAAGAAAGTCAATGACATTCTCCACTTAGTTAGTGTAAGGGCCAACACCTTCCCTCTAAAACCTGACACTCGTTCTACTGCTGTATGAACCTCCACAAAGTTTCATGTTCCACGACTCTCGCTATTACTCCTTTTCACACCAATCATTCGCACCTACTACTTCTGCACGGAGCATCCTCACCAACTGTTCCACCTATTCATCTTCCCACTCTGACAACAGCAATTAAAGAATCACTTTCCCATTCCTTTTACTTTCAAAGAAGAGTCACATTAGCCTTGAAATATTGTTTCTCTCTTGTCTTGTTTCTCTTTCCACAGATGCTGTCAGGCCTGCTAACTTTCTCCAGTACTTTACGTTTTTATAAGATATTTAGTGCTGAATTGCACACTATAATCATTTAAATGAGCAAGCAGCACAAACTTCATACTCATCAAAAGGAATGGGCATTTTTATCCTTATTCCCAGTTTGGTGTCTTACCTAATATTTCCTCTAGAATTCTTACAGCAATAAGGATAGTAAAATTTTCGGTAGCTTGATACTGGAAAAAATTCAAAGAATTGTATCTGAAATAACATCACAATGGAATGAATGAGCATGTGATTGATTAAGCACACCAAGTATTGAGTGATATGTATTGAACAAGTGAAATGGCTATTGAGTGATAATGTGACAGATGTGAGAGAATGGCACACTGGTAATTGAGATTGAGAGTTCTGACTTTTAAGTGCTCATCAAGTTGAAGAATGTCAATGAATGAAACTGCAACATTTTTCCACTTTTAGGATGCTGTATTTGGATGAAACACTCCTGGCAATAACAAATATTTAGTATACAGGAGAGTTGCCACTACTAAATGAAAAACATTTGTTTTTTACAAAGCATCTTGTCACACAAACCTTCTGAAGTGCTTTCATGCAATGCATCATTCCTAAAATGTGCTGTCTGTTATTACCTATTCTGCTTGAACAAAATGCCATAGTCAGTTTTTAAAATTTGTTCTTGGGATGTGAGAGACTTTGATGACACTAGCACTTGCTCCCACCCTTAATTTCCCTTGAGAAACTGGTCATGTACGGTCTTTTTGAACCACTGCTTTCCATGTGAATCTGTACATCAACCGTGCTGGAAAGGAAGGAGCTGCAGGATTTCGACCTAAAGCCAGTTAGGAAAGCTGACATTTTTCTCAGTTAGAGTGGTGTGAAGCTTGTAGGAAACCTGCTGGTTTGGCATTCTCACAGAAGGGACAAAAAATAGTAAATAAACGTTAATACTTGAAAATGAACATGCTGGTCATGCTGGACCTGCATTTTGAGAATTACAAGATGAATTGTACCATTATGTGTCATTTCCAACTTGTACTGTTTTTCCATCCGGCATGGGTCTGTTGCTATTTACTTTCATTCTGGTAGTGAGATACATTCCACAGAGGCTGGTATCCTGTCACCCTTTTTTTATCCAGTCCTTGACAATAGCATGGAGAAAGTGAGGACTGCAGATGCTGGAGATCAGAGCTGAAAATGTGTTGCTGGAAAAGCGCAGCAGGTCAGGCAGCATCCAAGGAGCAGGAGAATCGATGTTTCGGGCATGAGCCCTTCTTCAGGCATTGCCCCATATCTCTGACACTCACCCTTTTTATATGTCAGCCAGAGCTCCATGATTGGACCAGATTAACAATCCCAATCAAGAAACTCATATTCTGCAAGGGCCAGCCGGCTGACCTCATTACAGTCGCTACAGGTAGAGGTCACAAAAGTAGAAAGTGTTTACATAGAAGGCTTAGTGACTGCTGCAGTACATCTTGTATATGATACATGCTGCTGCTGCTGCTGTGTGTGTCATGATTGGAGGAAGTGAATGTTAAATGGGGTGGATTGCAGAGTCACTTTGTTTTTGATTCAAAAAAGACCAATGGGTCAATTATTTGCCTGGGTTTGACTTGTGGACAAAACATACCTGAGTAATTTTTCACATTGAAGGTGTAGATGAGAATGTTGTTACTGAAGTGGACCAGCTTGGCTAGGAGTACAAGTCATAAGAGCATAAAAACTAGGAGCTGGAGTAGGCCATCAGGCTCGTTAAGCCTGCTCCGCTATTCAGGAAGATCATGTCTGATCTTTACATGGACTCAGGTCCACTTACCCACCAGCTCACCATAACCCTTAATTCCTGTACTGTTCAAAAATCTATCTCTCTTTCCATTAAAAATATTTAATGAGGTAGCCTCAACTACTTCACCTGTGCAGGGAATTCCACTGATTCACAACCCTTTTGGTCAAGTCTTCGGTACTGCAGCTGAGATGTTGTCCGGATCCAGAGTATTTACTATACCTAGTGTCTTCAACAATTTCTTGGTATCACATGGAATGAATCAAATTGGCCTGAAATTATGAGTTTTGAACATGTGTTTCCAGGGAATTGCCCTGGTCTTTGGATTACTGTGCTACTATTTCACACCTAATCTCCAAAAACTTCCATTGTAATGGTCAGGCCTATTCAACATCAAGCTCTCAGTTCGATAGATGCTTTAATTATAGTTTAGTTTTGAAATAACATTGTTTTTTTTTGGTTTTGTGCCAATCATGGGTATAATTGAGTCTTCCCAAACACAATTTACTTTAATTCCCAAATATCAATAAAGATGGGTGTTTTCAAACTCCTTTCAAAAATATTAATTCCAAAAGTTTTGTTTTGTATAGAAAGAAGGACACCAAGTTAAAAATTGCAGGCTTCTAGTTGTGAGAATAGTACAAAATAGAGCCCACAGAGTCCCACCCCATAGCCAGAGGGGCTCCATTGAATTCATGATGACCTCATTTGTTTATTTTTCATCCATTTTCTTATATTCTACTTCTACCTTTTCTGGACATGAAGAACTTTGCTTCTGCAAAGTTTGATTCATCAGCCTATTTTGAAACTGTTGCAAAGTGTTAATTTTGGAGGGGCTTTGTGATCAAAGTTACCTAATATCAGCAGTTGACGATTTGTAATAATTTCCTCATAGTTTGTTGAGTTTGCTAAGAAGCAACAGTTTAAATTTAATATAATATTATAATTTAAATATAAGAAATAAAATGGTGTGGTTCAGTGGCTCAGTGGTTAGCATTGCAGCTTCATAATGCTCAGGTTTGATTCCAGCCATGGATGACTGTCTGTGTGGGTTTCTTCTGAGTGCTCTGGTTTCTTCCCTCAGTCCAAGATGGATTGACCCTGTTAAATTGTCCACAGTGTCTGCTGATGTGCGGGCCCAGTGGATTAGCAGGATAAACACAGGGTTACAGAAATAGGGAGGGGACTGGGTCTGGGTAGTATGATAATAAAAAGTTTGCTGTAAAACATCACTGTGGTAAAGAAACCTTAAATAAACAGGATTGTGTGTTCTTGTGACTACAAAGATAATGAAGGGCTAATGACACCCTGCTCAGCACCAAGCCACCCATATGTAATATGTCCCAAATCACAGTCACATTGGTGGAGAATGTTATTAGGACTGAACTTATTCATTCACATGAGGATTAATATGCTGTGATATTCACAGTTGAAAATGAATGCCTAGTCATCTCTGTGTTGCAGGTAAAAGAACACTCTCACTCTGAGTGCCAGAATTTAGCTGGCTAGCAGCCAGGTAATAGCAAAACTGTTCAATGAATGGACATTCTCTCGTCCTTAGTTCTAGAACTTAATCATGGTAGAAAAAAATCAGAACTACAGAATCTCAACTAATCTGCAAAACTGACAATCATAAACCAACTGTTCAAATACCAATACGTCTGGTAGTCTCCACTGCAATGGCCATAACATTCAATTATCTGCTCTTCTCGAGCAATTCAGAGACTGAATGAATGATTAACTGCATGCTTACATGAAGATTTGAAATCATTTTGCTTTTAAATCCAGAAATGAGAGAATCCCAGATTCCAGCATAAATTTTCTTGGCGAACTGATTATCCACAAAACAGAGTTTAGTTTATTTAAAGGAGCAGGAGAATCAATGTTTTAGGCCCTTAATCAGGAATGAGGCTTGTTGACCAAGGGGGCCAAGAAATAAATGGGAGAGGGGTGAGGTTGGGGAAAGGCAGCTGGGAATGTGATAGGTAGAAGAAGAAGGGGGTGAAAGTGATAGGTCAGAGAGGAGGGTGGAGCAGATAGGTGGGAAGGAAGATGGACAGGTAGGACCATTCAAGAGGGCGGTGCCAAATTGGAAAGTTGGGAGTGGGATAAGGTGGGGAGAGGGGAAACTGGTGAAATCAACTTTGATGCCATGTGTTGGAGGGTCCAAGGCGGAAGATGAAATGTTCTTCCACCAGTAGTCGGGTGGTTGGTTCCATCATTGCCTTATTTCTGATGAAGGGCTTATGCCCAAAGCATCAATTTTCCTACTCCTCAAATGCTGCCTAACCTGCTGTGCTTTTCCAGCACCACACTCTTTGACTCTGATCTCCAGCATCTGCAGTCCTCACTTTCTCTTAGTTTATTTAATGCAATTTTGTTCTTTGCTATTGTGTGAATAATATCCAGAGGAATTAAGAATATCGAATCTGTGCTGCTTAAAGGAAGATTACTAAAATCTGTTCAAAATTGATCCTTCAAGATTTCCTTATTTACAGAATGAGGTGGATTTGCCATATATCTTTCTCTGTTTAGTTTATAAATTTCAAACCACTATTCAACATATTGTTTTCTATCAGGCTAAGTTTTATATTTGTCATTCAAACAATGAATGTGCATGGTTAATCAAATGTGGAAAAAGAGCTTACAATGTGCATATATCAGGACATTAGAACACATCTTTGTATTAAACTATTCACTTAACCAGACGTTCATCACAAACACAAGAACAATAAGGGAAATGAAATCGGCTTGGACATATTAAAAACCCATAAGCTTAAGAAACATTTTATCTCCCCTCTATTAGCATAATCAGAGTTAAGGTGGTTGATAACAAATGCAGTCATCTTACAGTCTTACCTGCATTCTAGATAGATCCACTTACCATGAAAATTGAATTCGCAGTAGCCAAATGTGTACAATAATACTCCTAAAGTTCAAAGTTTTAAGCTGATTAGTGAATTTTGCTGTGCTATTACTGTTATACAAGAGTAGCAGAGTGGGAGGAGGAGAGAATGATATGATATATTGAGCTTAATTGTTATAGTATGTTGAGTCCCAACAGTTATGGTTAAATAACCAAAAAAAAGGACAATGTGCAAATTAGAGCATCATATGAACCAACCAGCATCAAGACAGAAACAAGGAGGAATGTCTACTTTGCTATCTGTAGTAATGATGTAGAAAATAATATCTCCTCTTTTATTCTGTTAATTGAATAATTGTTGCCTGTTTGGTATGTCATTGAACACATTTCTCCACCAAATCTTTTGATAAGCTGAAGGAAACAATATTTCATTCATTCCATGGAAAGTCGCTGTAGACTGTTGATAGTTAAAAAGCTTCTGAAGTGTTCTTTTGACTTAGAACATTTGTATTTCAATCTGAGATTCTTTGGCTACAAAGGCATAAAATGCTTGTGAAAGCATATCTTAAACTGCCAGTCACATATCCTTTCACCTCTAGTTATAACCAGAACTTTGACCTCTGATTAGCTAATCTTGCCTCTGAGCTTTGTTGACAAAATTGTTGCCAATTACTTTATCAGGATTTCTTTGGAAGTTACAACGACCATTATTTTCTTACCATTTCATTTGTAAATCTTGAAAAAGAAAATTCAGTGGGGTCAGCCAAAGGACAGGACTCACAAAAAGTATGAAAAGTCATACTCATTTAATAGGAGAAATAAGAATGACTCCATCCAACAGTTGCATTGATAGGATTACAGCAAAGCAATCCTCAGAATATAGTCAGCCTTTTATAATCAGGCCTGCTTTTTGAGAAAGACACAAAGTGCTTGTTGATCCTCTGGCTACAAATGCAATTCTAAAAGTATTCTTTTTTTAAAAATCACTCAGTTTTTATTTTTTCTGGAAAGTTAGTAAAAATTTCTAATGATGGCTGAAGTTTAAACAACAATAAGAAGTGTGATTGATTAAATGTAACCTTCCATATATGTTCCCAAGTATAAATAGAATAAGTGAAACACACCATACTCCTAGTATAAAAAAAGGAGCAATTTATGTTGCATTATGATGTATCCAATTAAATTGAGGCTGGTTTGACAATCTATAAATGCAATGACATATCTATATTGGTTGAGTGACAACAGAGGTTCTTATATGTTCCAGTTTGGTGTCAAAGTTTTCTGCTATGGAAGTTTGCAATGTGTCCAAGAATTATGCAGCTGCTTAATGGGGCTATGGTTTGCTAACAACTTTTATGATGGGATATGTGGTTGAGTGCACTACATTTAAGGGTACTTGTAATCAAAATGTCAAAATTATACAATGAGTACACATATTAAACCTGAATATTCCTGGTGAAGTAAGTTTTGCAACAAGACATGGCCGTTTCCCTCAGGGAGGTAGATAAATTCAAAGAAGGAACTAATGTGGGCCACTCTTACGCACCATTTAGCAGCTGTTTCAGTAACTTTGATAGAAATCTGCCAAGGCATCATCATCACCTGCTGAACCATGGGTGCTGGAGTATGCAGTGGACCACAAAAAACTGATGGGCTTGTCCCTTGACCTTACATCACAAATTCTAACAGTTGGTGAATTCAACTTCCTGAGACGGTCAAGCTTATTGTTATTTTCCTTGATGTCATGCTGCCTAATATTAAGGGCTTGCCTCAAAAACAATTGTAGTTTGTTCATCAGTAAAATTCAACAGGAAGAGGTAAGAAAATGCAAAGAATAATCTGCCACTACATCATTCAAATTAAACTGCAGAAAATGTATTGAAAATGCTCAGCTTGATGAGAAAAGGCTTTAATATCTTACAGAATATACTTAAATTTACAGGAGAGTTCCTTTGTTTAACATATATATCTTGGATTTGCTGTAATATGGAATACAGGAACAATAAACAGAAAATTAGAAAATGTAACAAACTTCCCCTGTGTATTAATTTCTTGTTCATACAGTTAGAAAAGCTGGTTCCCCACAGATATACAGACCTCTCAAGTTCAAAATAGAATTCCAAAGGATGAAAAAAGAATACTTTTCTATCACAATGGAATGTGATGGAAAATTTAGACCTTGATGTGTGTCAATGGTAAAGTTGTTACAGACCATTGTGAGGACAATGAAAAAAAAGTGGTCACATGACAGGAGGGGCATTTGACAAGAGACATTTCGAGACCTACAACACCAGGAGAAATTTTGAGATGAGTCACGGAATAGGCTCTCACCCAGGATCAATGACCAGGCAGAAAATTCTAGCAGACCTTTGCCAATCTACTTCTTTGTTTTTGGTTCCACTACTGCAATTCAACTGCATCTTGACAAGTGAAGCCAGATAAATCTGTTACTTCAAGCAGTACATTATTGTGCAACTGTTTTGATCATCTTCCAGATTTTATTTCTTCAGAGGACCACAGAGGGATCACAAGCATGTAATTTTTCAAGGATGCATTCTTGGAGAAACAAATTTTAAGACCTAAATACAGTCTACCCTTTCTGTAATTACCATCTTTGTATGTGTTTGTGTATATATATGTCTGGACGTCCATGTGTCCATGTGTGAGTGGATACAGCTGTAGGTACAGCCAACATCCCAGACATCATCATCACCATGCTTGGTATATCTTGTCTCATCAGCAGTACAGAGTGACCAGAGATGGTAGAACACTGTTTACAGTTGGGAAGGAGTTGCTTTGGAAATCTAGTATTGACTCGATATCCCACCAGCTCTCATGCCATCAGGTCAAGCATGGGCAAGAATACCTCCTGCTTCCTACCATTCAACACATTGGCTGATGAATCAGTACTCCTCCATTTTGAATACCATTTGAAAGACACACTGAGTATGGTAACGACATTCCATATGCTCAGGGTGGGAGACTTCAATGTCTATCACCTAGAGCAGCTCTGTGACACCAAAACTGACCAAGCTGGTCCAGTCATAAAAACTTTGCTGATGACTGGTCTTCAGCAAGTGGTGAGGGAACCAATAGAAGGAAAAAACATACTTGACTCCCCTCCTAACCAATCTGCCAGCTGTAGATGTATCTGTCCATGACAGTATCAGTAAGAGTACACCACCACTCAATCCTCATGGAGACAAAGTTCCACCTTCACATTGTCAATGTTTTCCATTGTATTGTGTAGGGCTATCACTGTGCTCAATGGGACAGACTTGAACAGATCTAGCAACTCAAGACTGGACATATAAGATGTGCTGTGGGGCATCAGCAGCAGACTTGATTTCAAATGCAATGTGAAACATCATGGCCT
Organism: Hemiscyllium ocellatum; assembly: GCF_020745735.1. NCBI lineage: Eukaryota > Metazoa > Chordata > Chondrichthyes > Orectolobiformes > Hemiscylliidae > Hemiscyllium > Hemiscyllium ocellatum. The sequence goes on from NC_083402.1 coordinate 53,820,124, forward strand.
GCCTATCCCCAACTCCACCATTACCATGAAACTAAGGGAGCAACCATGGTTTAATGGAAAGACCAGGAAGTTATGCCTGGAGTAACACCAAGCATAACTTAAAATAAGTCTGTAAAGCTACAATAGGAACAACTTACTTGCCAAACAGTGGAAACAGCTTGCAATAAACAGGGCTAAGTGATCCCATGATCAGTAGATTAGATTTGAGCTCTACTGTTCTCACACATATAGTTATGAATGTTGGTGCACATTTAAAAAACTCACAAGCCTAACAAAGATCTCCATTCTCAATCATGGGACACCCCAGCATATGAATAAAAAAATGAATCCTGATGCATTTCTAATGGTTTAATGGTCTTATTTACAATCATCTTCACCCAAAAGTGCCAAACAGATAATCCATCTCAAAATTTTTCTGAGGTCCCCAGCAACATAGATGCTAATCTTCACTCATTTTGATTCACCCCATCTGATATCAAGAAAAAACTGAAGAGACTGAATACCAGAATGGCTATGGGCCTGAGAACTTTCCAGCATGAGTAGTGAAGATCTATGTTCCAAAATCAACTTTGGTCAGTTACTCCAGTGCATCTATAACACTGACAGTGTAGAAGGTTAGGCAGACATGTCATGTGTGTGACAAGCAGAACAAATTTAACCTAGCCAGATAGCACTTATCAGTCTGCACTCAATCCTCCGCAAAGTGATGGAAGTAGTCATCAACAGTGCTATCAAGTGGAATTTCCAAAGAATAACCAGCTCACTGATACTTATGTTGGATTCTGTGAGGCCCTTCAGCTCCTGACCTCTTTACAACCTTGGTCCAAACATGGACAAAAGGGCTGAGCTCCAGATCTGAGGTGAAAGTGAACAACATAAAGGCAGCATTCAGCTAAATATTGGGATTCAAGTGCCCAGGTAAAACTGGAGTTAATGTGGATCGGGGGAAAGCTCTCCATTGATTGGAGACAAACCTTACACAAAGGAAGATAGTTATAGTTGCTGATGGTCAATCATCTCATCTCCAGAACATCTCTGCAGGGATTCCCAGTGTAGTCTCTAGGGCTGAATTTCTTTATCAATGATGTTCCTTCAAAATAAGGTCAGAAGTGGAATGTTTGTTGATAATTGGACAATGTTCGGCACCATTCACAATTCCTCAGATACTGAAGCAATCTGTTTTCATATGCAGCAAGAAGTGAACTACATCCTGGGCTAGCCAGCAGTAAGCAGCATTCATGCGCAAGTAACAAGCAGTAATTTCTAACAAGAGAGAATCTAACCATTGCTCCTTGATATTCAATGGTATTACCATCCCTGAGTTCTCCCACTGTCAACATCCTGGAGATTACCATTGATCAGAAACAAACTGAACCAACCATATAAGTTCTGCGGCTAAAAGAGAGGTCAGAGGTTAGAAATTCTGCAGTGAATACTTCATCTCCTGATTTGTGAAAGCTGGTTCATAATTTGCAGAACACAAGTCAGGAGTGTGATAGAATACTTGACATTTGCCTTGGTGAGCACAGCTCTAGGAACAATCAAGCATCTTGCATTATCCAGGACAAAGTCGCTGACTTGATTAGTAGTCCATCCACCATCTTCAACAATCACTCTCTTCACCACTAATGCACAGTGTCAGCTGTGTACATCATCTATAAGATGTACTGCAATCTATCATCTTGAAGGGCAAGAGCAAAAGATGATTAAGAACATTAATTCCACTCCAAGCCACATATTTCTTTTAATTTAAAATATGTCATTGTTCCTTCACTGTCACCAGCTCAAATTTCTGGAACTCCCTTAACAACTGCACTCTAGGTGCCCCTTGGACTACAGCAAATTAAGAAGGCAGCTCACCTTCTTCTTAGGAATGGGCAATAAATATTGGTTTGGCAGGAACACTCCATTCCATGAACAAATTTTTTAAAAGTTCCTATCAATTTTCCTTTTCTAATCAATGATTATTGCCATTTGCAACACCCTCCTAGGCAGTGAACTCCAGGTCATTACCATTTGCTGTGTAAAATGTCTTCCTTACTCTGCCCCAGTATGTGTTGCCCAAAGCCTTTAGTCTATGTCCCCTTGTTCTTATATATTAAGCTGAAGGGAAAAATAATTCCTTGTTTACCTTATCTCACCCTGTCATCAACCTGCACACTTAAATCAACTCTCCTCTCAGTTTCCTTTGCACCAAGGAGAAATCCCACGGCATTTTCAAGCTGATCTTATAGCTAACCCCAACCCTGGAACCATTCCGGCAAATCTATATCCTCTGAAGGACCTTCATATCTGTCTGAAAGTACTTGTCCTGAATGCAATGTTGGGGCTGAACCAGAGCTTCTCAATGATTAATGATGAAGTAGGTCAATGATCAAGCAGTTAGGTTGATAGAGCTGAGAACTCTTTCCTGAGGAAATTTGCAGAAATGATTGGTGATTAACATCTGTTTATTCACACTTTTAATATAGGTCTAATCAGCAAGGTTACTGAGAAAACATGGGCTGAAACAAAAGAATGTATTTCTGCTTTTTAGGTAGGTAGCTTGACTTGGGAAACTTCCCAATACACTAGGTCAGTCTTCGTAAAAAGTACCCTGCCGTACTTAATTTTCGTTTCAGGTGGGGTGGAGATGGAGACCCCAAAAAGGCATCCATGACAGCAGGGCCACCTCAGTTCTCTGAGACTTCATCCCAGTAGTTTTTCCATCTCTTCGACCCTCTAACTCTTACTCCTCATCCCCACTCATCCTCCCAATCACCCTATGCCACCAATATGCCAATGTATACCTGTTTGAATTCAGAGCGTGTTGGATGTCAGCATAATATTCCAATACCCCTGCTAGTTTCAGTTTCACTCCTGTGTAAATCACTCTTTGCTCACATCTGCTGACTGACAAAGTTTAGAACAGTCAGTGTAATAGTCTGGACAACCACATCTGGGTCCCAGCCATTACTTTTAATTTTCCATATGGTCTTTCTGATTTCATGAAGATGCAAAGTGGGGAGTAATGGAAGACCATGTACCTGAAGACATAAAGAGAGTAAGAACAGTACAAGCAGTTTATTCATTTCTAAGCATATTTTTATCTCATGTCCGTTCTTGCAAGCTTTTTTTCATACTAATGTTTACTTTCTATCAGTTTCACACCAATCATGATTAGTATATGAACCAATGTACTTTTCCTTTCACAATCTTAGAAGAGATGCAGTAAACACAGTAACTTTTCTTACATGATGGAAAACAGCATTAAAACAGCCAAAGTTTTGATATATATTTTAAAAAGAGACTTCTCAGCAAGGAAAATGTTCATCCACATTTTGAATGATCTGAGCCACACCCTACTTCCCTCCCTTCCCATATCTCTCAATCCCAGAAATTTGTTTAAATATCATTACATCCATTTATCCTAGCTGCTGACCTTTTATGGCGACTTGCTCTACAAGTGTACTACACAGCTCCACCTGACTTCTTTTGTTCATGCTAATTTATGACTTTTAAACGTGTGTCACCTGGTACTGGAATCTTATTCCACAGTGAAAACTTGTCTGTTCCAACATTTGTCATCTCCCTTCTGAATCATGATAACTTACTTCTTTAAAGTATACCAGTCCAACCCCCTTCATTAATTCAGGCCACATCAGGAGGACGTTTTTTTTCTTTTCTGACAGTGTTAGGGAATAATGCATACAAGCTTCATGTCTTCCAGTGTAATAGTCAGCAAATGTGCATACTTGTATTAAATTCAAAATCAGTATCGGAATTAAAAATGTTTTTGTCTTTGGATAATAGTAAGTAGGACTCACAAATTAGCATGATCACCAAAATCTGTGTTACATTTCCAGGGCAAAATTTGTGGACTTTTGAGACAAAAAAACCTGCCCTCCTTATTCATGGAATCACTACAGCATCGAAACAAGCTAATTGGTCTATCAAGTCTATACTGACCCTCCAAAGAGCATCCAGACCCAGACCCACCCTATCCCGTAGCTTTCATTTACCATGGCTAACCCACCTAACCCGCACAGCACTGGATACTATGGGCAGTTTAGCAATCCATCCAACTTGCACATCTTTCGACTCTGGGAGGAAACTGGAGCACCCAGAGGAAATCCATGCAGACACGGGGAGAATGTGCAAACTCCACACAGTTGTACATGACTAGAATCCAACTCAGGTCCCGTGTGCTGTGAGGCAGCAGTGCCAGGCATTGAGCCATTATGGTGCCCATTGTTATAGGTATATTGGGCAAAAATAAAAGCAGCATCATAGAATCAAAGTATCTTTACAGAGTGGAAGCAAACCATTTAATCCATTGAGTGCACTCTGCCCCTCCGAAGAGCATCCCACTCAAACCCAGCCCTCCCCATTCTATCCATGTAACCCCTCATTCCCATGGCTTGTCCACCTAACCTGAACATCCCTGGATGCTATGGGCAATTTAGCATGGCCTATCCAACTAACCTGCACAACTTTGGACTGTGAGAGGAAACCGGAGCACCAGGAGGAAACCCATGCAGATGCAGGGAGAATGTATCGACTCCACACAGCTTAAGGCTAGAGTCCAACCCAGGTCCCTGGCGCTGTAAGGCAGCAATGCTACCCACTGAGTCAGCATGCTGCCCAAAGTTACTCAACAGTCTATTCATTCTGCTGAGTGATTATCACCATCAGGCCCACCACTTTGCAATAATTGGCAATCGAGTTGTGTGAAGCTTCTTGGAAAAGAGTGATCATAACATGATAGAATTCTTCATTAAGTTGGAGAGTGTTGTCATTCACTCTGAGATCAAGGTCTGAATCTAAGTAAAGGAAACTATAATGTATGAGGCACAAGCTGGTGATGATCAATTGGGGAATGTTACTTCAAGGGCCGACAATGGATAGGCAATGAAAAACATTCAAAGGCATAGATGAACTGCAACAATTGCTCATTCCTGTCTGGTACTGAAAAGAATGTGAATGGTGCTCTGGCCATCGCTAACAGGGGAAATTAGGGATAGCATTAAATCCAAGGAAGAGAAACACAAATTTGCCATCAAGTACAGCAAGCCTGAAGAATGGGAGCAGTTTAAAATTCAGTAAAGGAGGACAAAGGGATTGATTTCAGAGGGTGAAATGGAGTATGTGAAGACAAATTCGATCCCCTACAGTCTGAAACAGGTGAAATTAAAATGAGAAATAAAGAGATGGCAGACCAAGTAAATTATGTATTTTGGATATGCCTTCAAAAAGGGCACAAATAATGTCCTAAAAATGTTAGGGAACACAGGTCCCGGTTAAAGCGAAGAATTGAACAATGTCAGTATTAGAAGGGAAATGATGTCGGGGAAATTGGTCAAGTTAAAGTCAATAAATGCCCAGGGCCCAACAATCTACATCCCAGAATACTTGAGCATCAGGAGATGAACCAACAAGAACAGCAATGATAATATTTTGGGGTGGGTTCCATAGCAGGGGAGGTATTCCTTCTACCCATCTCACTCCACTCCAGTCAAAACGTCATTGATACCTCTCCAATTTTAAAACTAGCTGCCCTGCAACAAAAATGCGCCAGGTGTGATCTTAATAAGTTAGGGCTGAGACTTCTGTCCTTCAGTGACATGTAAATCTGCCTTCAAGAGCTAGTGGATATCCTGATCAGTTGGGAGCTCTGTAGCCTCAATGGCAGCAGAATACAGTTGTGGCCAAACTACAGGAATCACAAGGAATCCAGAAGAGAGATGAATAAGTCTTCCAGATTTGAAAGCATGACCGGGAAGTTTGATCAGGCAGGGATGAGAGGATCACCAGCCTCTCCACCAATGGAGAATGAAATTAATGGGTTAGGAGGATGTGTGAGGGATGAACCTATTCAATTGTTTGTCTTCCTCCATCTGCCTATAAGACCATAAGAAATGGAAACAGGCGTAAGTCATTCAGCCCCTTGAGCCTACTTTGCAATTCCATAGCATCATGGCGAATTCTGACATCCCTTATATCCAGTTTCTTGCTTTTTTCCTATAATCCTTAATTCCCCTACTGATCAAGAATGTATCTCAGCTTAAAATATACACAAAGACTCTGTCCCCACGGCTCTCTGTGGCAAGGAGTTCCAAAGACTCACAACTGTCCGAGAGAAGAAAGTCCTTCTCACAGTCTTAAATTAGTGCCCCTTTTTTCTGACATTATGTACTCTCATCCTAGACTCTTCCATGAGGGAAACATCCTCTTAGCATTTACCCTATCAAGTCCCTTATGAATCTGTTATGTTTCAATGAGCTCGCCCGTCATTCTTTGAGATTTCAGTGAGTAGCAACCCAAACTGTTTAGCCTTTGATCTTGGACAATACATCAGTACCAGGGATCATCCTCATAAACCTTTTCTGAAATGCCTCCAGTGAAGTGACAGAGCAATCAGATCTGGTGGAACAGTGGTATACAATTTGAAATGTTGAAATGTGATCGCTCACCTTTGACTCCAGATCCCATGAAGTCTCATGATATAGGGTCAAACAAGGACAAGGAAACCTCCTACTGGGCGCCACTTACCACAAACGCCCTCCCTCAGCTGAATCAGTGCTCCTCCATACTGAACATCACGTGAAGCAAGCAATGAGGGTGACAAGGGCACAGAACGTGCCCTGGTGGTGGGAATCAATGTCCGTCACCATGAGTAGCTGAACAGCAGCACTACAAATTAAGCTGGCTGAGTCCTTAAGGTCAAGAATGTAAAAAGGGTCTGTGTCATATAATGAGGGAATCAACAAGAGGCAAAAATCAACTTGACCTCACCCTCACCATCTATCACAGATGCATTTGTCCATGCCAGTATCAGTACGAGTCATCACAGCACTGACCCTGTGGAGAAAAAGGTCCTGTCAGATTGTAAATATCCTCAACTGTGTTGTGGAGTATCACCAATCTGTTGAAAGTGACAGACTCAAATAGATGTAGTACCTCAAAACTGGCATCTGTAGGACACTGAAGGTCATTATCACCATCAGAATTGTATTCATTTACAATGCATGGACTTACTGCCCAGATTTTCACCACTCTACAATTGCCATTAGACCAGCAATCAAACTTGGTTCACTGAAGAGTGCAGGAGGGCAAAACCAGGGGCAGTACAAAAGCAAACCTAAAGGAATCAGTGTTAATCTGGTAAAGATACAGCAGAGAATTATTTGAATGCCAATTAGTGGAAGCTGCATAGAGCTAAAAACAGAGTCAAGAATGTGGTGCTGGAAAAGCACAGCTAGTCAGGCAGCATCTGAGGAGCAGGAGAATCCACGTTTTGGACATAAGCACTTAGTTAGGAATGAGGTTTGTGGGTCGGGGGGGCTGAGAGATAAATGGGTGGACTGTGTGGCTGGGGGAAGGTAGTTGAGGTAGATGAAGGTCCATTCCCAGCCCCACTCCCTCCCATTTATCTCTCAGTCTCCGGCCCACAAGCTTCCTTCCAGATGAAAGGCTTATGTCTGAAACATTGATTCTCCTGCTCCTAAGATGCTGTCTGACCAGCTGGGCTTTTCCAGCACCACACTCTCAACTCTGATTTCCAAAACTGCCGTCCTCCCTTTCTCCTAGTAGGGGTAAAAACATTCAGAATTAACAGATCCGATCTAAGTACTGCAGTTCTGCAACATGCTGTCAACAATAGTTATTTATAATTAAACAGCCAAGTAGACGTGGAGTTCAACAACCATCAACAGTTTCAACAATGGAGGAACTCAGCACATCAGTGTAAAAGGCGGGACTAAAGTATTTGCATTCTTCTTCAGCCAGAAGTGTCAGGTCAGCCTTTGTCTGATGACCCCAGCATCACAAATGCTAGTTTTCAACCAATTCAATTCAGCCTGTGTGACATTAAGAAATAATTGAAGACAATGGATACTGCAAAGGCAATGGGTTATAACAGCATTCGAACAATTATCCTGAAATCTTGTGCTTCAGATCTAATAACACCCCTAGCCAAACTGTTCCAGTATAGAACCAAAACTGGCATCCACGCAACAATGGGGAAAATTGCCCAGGTATGTCCTATCCACAGAATACAGGATAAATCTAATCTAGCAATGTGCCATCCTATCATTCAATTCTCGATCATGGGGTCATCAGCAGCACTATCAAGTGACACTTACAAAGTGCTGCTCACTGATGCTCAGTTTGGGATTAGCCTCGGCCGTTCAGTTTGGTCCAAATATAGGCAAAAGAACTGGTTACAGAAATGAGATGAGGGTGACTGTCCTTGACTTTGAGCTAGCATTCAGCCGTGTTATATATCAAGTAGCCCAAATAAATTTGAAGTCAAAGGAAATGTATCAAATCTTTTTGCTTGTTGGTATAATACCTAGCACAATGGAATATGGTTGTGGTTATTGGGGGTTAATCATCTCAACTCAAGACGTCTCTGCAGGAGTTCCTCTGTGTCATGTCTAGACCCAACCATCTTCAGCTTCTTCATCAATGACCTTCCCTCCATCACCAGGTGAGAAGTGTTCATTGACATTTGGACAATGTAAAGCATTATTTGCAACTTCTCATATACTGTCTGTTGTCCATATCCATAAGCAACAAAATCTGTGCAGCAACCAGGCTTGAGCTGAGAAGTCACAAGTAACATTGATGCCACAAAAGTGTCAAGCAATGGTTAATTCCAACAAATGAGAATTAAACCACTGCCCCTTGACCTTCAATACTATTATCATCACTAAATCCCCACTACCTTTTACATGTTGGGTGTTATTATCGACCAGAAACTGAATTGGACAATCTATGTACATACTGAAGCTGCACAAGCAGGTCAGGAACCATGATTTCTGCAGCAAATAAATCACTTCTTGATTTAAAACTCCTGCCCACCATCTGCAAGGCATAAATCAGGAGTAAGTTTGAATCTTCCATACTCGCCTGGAGGAATGCAGCTCTGCCAACACTCAAGAAGCCTGTTGATTGGCATCCCATCCATCACCGACAACTTTCACTGTTTTCATCACTGATAGCCAGTGAAATCAATATGTACCGTCAACAAAATATCTTCATATCTCTCCAATGAACTTTTGACCTTACCTTTGCAACCTCTATCACCTAGATGGACCAAGATAGCAGATGCATAGTAAACCATTACCTACAATTTCTCCTCCAAGTTACGTACTATCCTGACTCAGTTGTTGCCTGCTTAGTGTTGCTGAGACAAAATCTGTGCACTCCTTATTTAACAGCACTATGGATTTTTATACTATTGTTATTCAAGAAAGCAGCTCCCCACTGCCTTCTCAAAAGCAATTAGGAATGTGCAACAAATGATGGCCTAACCGGATATGCTCACATCCCATTGAGTGAATCTACAAAAACTGGTGAGTAAAGCGGAAGTAGCACTAATGAGGTTGTTGATTACTTTATACTGTACCCTAATTTGTTAAGGATAACACACAATTATAAAGGACTCTTGGTAGGTATACAGAATATATCTGATCCCTTTGGGTACACATGCAAAACCCAGCTGTCTCCTCCTAAAGATTGCATGGCTTTGGCAGATTGAGGGGATTTCAATGTATCATGAATATTACATCCTCAGAACAATTTCCTTCTATAACATCATTACTCCCCCAACTTTTCTCCCTATAGTTACTATTATACATTCATTTTTATAATTATGTTGTATTTACATCGACCATCTGAAAAAAACGTTAACTTTTTAGTTGACTTCGTGTTGCTATATTAGTTTGTTCATCAGACAGTTCTAAACATCAGCGGTACAAGATTTCTGTCAGCTTATCCCTGCTTACAGTATTTACTTCTTCTTCTAAACTTTTGGGTGATTTATCTTCTGAACCATTTTCAGTGATGTTTGGAGTGTTTTCCAGACCTGCCAAGCCTGTAAAATTGCAGCTTTCATAATTGGTTATGAGATCTTCAATTTCTTTGTGAAATCTCTGGCCACCACACTGTTGGGTGAGCTTTGACTGGACACCCACTGATATCTTTGATTATGAAATGCTGTTTGTGCTCAAAGTAAGTATTCTTGGCCAACTGGCTGCACTTCTGGTCTGGCCATCTTTTAACACAATACTGGGGAATGATAGCACTTTCTTGGTCACGATCTTTTTCAAGCTGAATTTGGTTTAGGTACTTTTAGTTTGTTGACCATTGTTTCTCTGGCCATGTGAAAGGTTTCTTTTATGCCATTGTAGATGATCTGAACAGATCCTTTCTTCTTTTCCCGTTCTACTATAAATTCTGGAAGTCCAATAAAATCTTCTACTGGTTGCCCCTTGACCAGTTGGTCAACAGCAATTTATTGCTGCACCAGCTGTTTGACAATTGCTTACCTCTGGATCAGTTGTCCTCTTAAAATTCTCTTTTGGGAATAGGATATTGAGATCCAAATATGCAGGCAGGCTCAAACATGAGGAGTGCTGATTTCAAATTGATAAGTGGTTTAAACCATGTTGCATTTGTGGTGTTCTCGCATTACTTGTGGCATACCTATGCACTTGACCATTACTTCATCTGTGCCACATTTTCTCATTTCTACAAGCTGGCACTTTTGATCATGGTAACTGTTTGGACTGGATACTGACATCAACACTTGTATCAGACATTAATAAAGACCTGAATGTGGCTGAGAATGCAATACCTGAGTCATTGGGATCACAAATTTCCTCATGAGTGCCTTAGTTACCTGTTTTAACAAAATTAAGCTCCTTACATGTGCAGTTTCTTTTTTTTTTTGCAGTTCTGTAACTGTTCTACTTCGACATGTCTTCTGAAAGTGATTTTCAGTCTTACAGGTATAGCATTCTTTTGTCATGGTTGGGAAATGCTTATGCTTGTGACAATTTGCTGTTCCACACAGCTGACACTGATTCCTAGAATCTGGTATTAACCTGCTGAATATGATAATGTTTAACTTGTTCAGAATCAGTTTAGTGTTGAATCTTGAAACAATTCTGCATCTTTCGTTTTTGCCAAGACTTCCATTCTTGCCTTCCCTATGGCTCATCTCAGATCCTGAAAATATTAAGAAGCATCATTTCTTCTTCCATTTGTCCTCAGCTTGACTCTAGTCTCAGCCTATGACACTGGTCAAATCAGACTGAAGTCTGACTTGACAGAATTGGAATTCCAGTTTTGCAATTTGGCTACATTAATGGTTAATCACTACCCATATTCACAGGTGGCTGTCTTTTTTTCCCCAAATAACATAAGTTTACTACTCAAAAGAAAGGGAAAAAAAAAGTTATAAAACAGTTTTGAACAATTTTATCATAATCGACAAAAAGAAAGATCCAACCCTTACACTCAGCATTTTCATCAGTTGTGATTCTCTCCAATACACACAGGCAGATGAAATCACTGACTTTTCCCTGACTACTTTGAGGCTACCAAACAAAACATTTACTCTGTAGATCTTTTCTTAAGAATTGAACCTTTCTCTAGCAGATGGCTTTTCTATCTATATTTTGTAAAATCTCAACCTAACAAGTGCTTTAGCAATGATCTCACCAGGTCACTTATCTAGTCAGTTAATTTATGTCATATAATTTCTTGTAAATGCTGCTTTGACTCTGCTAAAAAAATTGAGCTTTTGACCATTAAAAATAACAAATCTCCTTCACAGAGCTAAAAACATTGACAATGCATCAGAGACTCAAATTGTTTTTTTCTCTAAAACAAAGATGGCAATCTAAGGCAGGCTGATAATAGACAAAAGAGTGATGTCAATCACTAATGGAAAATTTACTATGACTTGGACGTGATGATTTTGGACTGGGGTAGACAAGGTTAAAAATCACACCACACCAGGTTATAGTCCAATAGGTTTATTTGGAAGCACTAGCTTTCAGAGCGCCACTCCTTCATCATTTAGTTGTGGAGGTTAAGATCATGCTCACAGAATTTATAGCCAAAGGAGTCCAGTGTCTTGGAGGTGTGATACAGTAAACAAGTTAAGATTAACACTTCCATCTTTTCCAATGGGATTTACTCTTAAAAATAGCTCCACTTTTTAAACAATAGATGTGAAGTCCCAAGTAAAAAATGAGGTCTGCAGATGCTGGAGATCACAGCTGCAAATGTGTTGCTGGTCAAAGCACAGCAGGTTAGGCAGCATCTCAGGAATAGAGAATTCGACGTTTCGAGCATAAGCCCTTCATCAGGAAATGCTATATCAGACTGACAAACCCTCTGTACAGTTCCTGGAATGTCACACTTTGAAGGATGCTTTAAAGAAAGAGGCTTGATAAAACTCAATCGATTTATTCCCTTGCAGTTGGAAAGCATATCCTGTGAGTTACATCCTAAATAGTGGGCATGTCTTTGAAATATACTTTTGTGTTTTATGCTTCCAGGAATATAGCAAAAAGAGAGTTAAAAATTGACTGTGACCCTTGGTCTTATTTGCTGTGATCTGGAGGTCAACTATAATACATTCCTGCCTAGCAAGAAGAAACCAAACATGTTGCTGGAAGACAGTCACCATCAAAAAGGAAACAGGACAAAAGAATTTCAGTCAACTTGCAAAATCAAGAAACTTGAAGTTGGCACATCAATTACTATCATTGAGACTACCAGTATCATCCAATGTAACAGCCATAATGTTTAACTACCTACTTCTTACAAACCATCAAGTGGCTCATCCATATACTTTTTAACTTTTATCTTTTATAGAACTAATTTCTCATTTCTATCTGTTTGCACGTGTTTCATGTTATTACTTCTAGCTTTTAGTAACTACAATATTCACTCTTTCTTTAGCTCAAGCAAGCCTTGTTAAATTGACTCCTTTTAAAACATAAACCCGTTTTGGTCTGGGTGAAACATATCCACAAGGGAGAGGATACATTTTAATTTACCTTGTTGTAAACCAACTGATTTGAAGAGTGAATGAAGAAGGTGAACAATGTGATCCCATTTCACTTGACAACATAACAATTTGATGTATCCATCTGGAATCATAACAAATCAGTGAACCTTGTCCAGGGATTCGTTTTAACAACATTTACCTCTACTTTATATTCCAAATTCCCAAATAATGTAACACTTTAAACCTTCATCACACCTTACATCTCTAAAAAGAATGAAAAGATATATTTAAGAGACATTTCTGTTTTCTAATTAAAGGTTTCTCTTATCATTATCATAGTTGCACCCGTTAGGACACTGTAACATTAAGGTCTAAGTAGCTTTTGGTTATTTTAATTTCACAGCTATCTTCTTAAATTATGTGAAATATATTTCAATTTCATCCTCTATAAATTTAAGCACTAGTCAGACTTCTTGTTAAGTAAAATCCTTCATTGGAATCAGCGTCATCCTTGGAGCTACAAACTCTTCTTTCCCCCTTTATTATAGGTTTCTATCTATCCAAATCTTATTGTCTCCTCTTCATTCTCTCCTTCGTAATCAAGCTTTTCTTCCAGTCTATATCCTTTGCCATTGTTCATTTTATTTCTTTCTCCTCTCTTTCCAGTTCTGTTTGTTTTTTCTTTTCCCTCTCTTTGCAATCCAAGTTGGCTTATTTCTACACCTTCTCATCTTTCTTTCTCCTCACTTTTCATTGCTTTTCTTTTCATTTTCTACTCTTTCCATTTCTATTTCTTTCCCTGCTTCAAGGTTAGACAACTTCAGCCCTGCTGAGGCCAATGTGCTAATACTGTCAAGATTAGAGTGGAAAAGCACAGCAGGTCAGGCAACATCCGAGGAGCAGGAAAATCGATGTTTTCAGCAAAAGCCGTTCATCACTTATTGCAAATCCTCTTCCAAGGATGTTAACTTGAAAAAGTTCTCCTCTTCTCTCGACAGTGAGTCTCTGTCTCTCGCTGCAATCCCCAGGTCACCTCTATTTGGCTGCAGCCTGACCTGCTGTGCTTTTCCAACACCACTCTAATCTTGACTCTAATCTCCAACATTTGCAGTACCCATTTCTGCCTTGCTAATACTGTCAGCTGAGTATGAGACTGTGTGATCCTTCGTGGAGCCTGTGATGACATACACTTCCTGTTGACTGCATTACGATGCAGCTTTGCCTTGTAAAATACTACCCAACTCCTCTGAGGCAAGGTTCTTTCAAAAATTGAATTGAGTCAAGTTAATATTGTGGGAGGGGATGAAGGAAAAACAGGAGAATAGAATGTGGCATGAACCCTCTTGCACTCTTCACCTTAAACACACTGTCAGCACAGAATCTGACAGGTAAGGGATGGGGTCAAATCAGTCCTACCACATCACAGGTAGACATCATACAAATAATGGAAGCTCATTGAGGCTTCTTAATGGAATCTTCCAAATCAGCAATTTCAATCACCTGGAGAGACATTTGCAGCAGATGCATGAGTACACTGGAACATTCCCACCTGCACGTTCACTTCCAACACACACCATCCTGAGTTGAATATATTGCAGGTTCTTCATTGTTGCTGAGTGAAAATCCTGGAGCTCCCTCCTTGGTAGCATTATCGGTGTCTTACATTACGTCGCCACTTACAGTTCATGAAGATGACTCATCACTAACTTAACAAAGGCTTAAAAGATGGGTAATAAATGTTGGCGAAGAAAGTGAGGTCTGCAGATGCTGGAGATCAGAGCTGAAAATGTGTTGCTGGAAAAGCGCAGCAGGTCAGGCAGCATCCAAGGAATAGGAAATTCGATGTTCCTGATGAAGGGCTTATGCCCGAAATGTCGAACTTCCTGTTCCTTGGATGCTGCCTGACCTGCTGCGCTTTTCTAGCAACACATTTTCAGATCTAATAAATGCTGGCCTTTACCACCGATATCTACATCCAACGAAAAATAGATAACAGAAAACAACAATCTCTGATTTAAGAAGATCACAGCAGCAACCAATTCAAGTAAACCATGAAAATCGACACATATGATTATTTTTTTGATGAGTCATTTTGCCCACCAGAACTCACTGGATGAGACTTAACATGCAGGGAACGATCCCACATACTGACTGGAAAGTTAGGCACAAACACACTTCTACCAGTGCTGGATCCATGGCTGGATTTTGCAGTAATCACTCAATTAGATATTTGAAGTCATAGCATCCATTTTCCAAGGCAGGATGATCCACTACAATCACTACCTGTCAATCAGATTACTGTCAGATTACTGTTAGAGCCCATAAATTTATTTGAAATCACCAGTGCTAAAAAGACAGATCCTCGGATGGGAATGGGGCATTGTTGCAATCAGGTGGCCAGAGGAGGCTTGATCAGTCTGGGATGTCTTTGCTACCAGTGAGACCCTCTGTGTAACAAAGGGTACCCAAGTTGAAAGCATCACACACCCCCTCTCCTGAGTCTCCACTCAGACTGCCAGTGTTAATTTATCACTTACGAGATTCAGTTGTTCCTAGGTGAGCTGGCAATCGGAACCTCCCTCAACACTGTTGGTAGTAGCCCAGCTGAGGCAGCTAGGTAATAAGCATTCACTTAGCTTGTCCTGTCTGATTCTATGGTCTCCCCTGCCTGCATGCAAGCAAGCTGCTCATAGACTGTAGAATGGGAACAACAGTAGGTTTGCAGGTGCTGTGGGGAGAGCGTGTAAAATTCTAGCGGTGCTTTAAAATGTGACTAATATGATTTAAGCTTAGGAGTGTGCTATCTTTTAGACTTCTGTGTGCCCGGAGCAAATTTATGCGCTGATAGTGAAATCTTGCCAAATGAAGGCTCCGTCATTAACTTGCATTGTACTTGCTCAACATAACCTTAGAAAAGTGGGTGCTAACTTGTAATTTTGTTTTAAATTTTGCTTTAATGCATTTAAGAAAATGTGGTGTGCATTTTGATAAGCAACTATTTGATATTACAAACTGGCTAAGTTTTCAAAATAAGCAATTACATTTGAGATGATTACAAAAAGTTCAGAGTTCAAACATCCAAATGCCATAACTAATTCCAGAAAAGAAAGTTCAGTATTCCATCAGTTTTATTTAGGGTAACATGGAACAAGCTATCACAGTTCATGCCTTGCAAATGCCTGGAACTTAAAGTTAGTTGCCATGCCTACTAAAGTATCAGCAACAGTGGGCCCCAGGGTTCATCTTGCTGAGGCCATAGGAAGTCCCCTGTGACCTTTTCTATGCATCCAAGCTGTTTTAAAATAGAGCTTTGACAGCTTTGAACTCTTGTTAGACAATGTAGTTTAAAAAGAATGAAATATTAGGTTTTTTTATTGATACCTTGCAAATGATAAAATGATGCAATAAATTCAAACTGGCAAGATATTCTTTGACATTCCATGTCACGAAGTTTGTCTTGACAGATCAACTAACAAGTTCACATCCAGATTATGCACAACATAGATTTCCAGTCATATCCCTCTGACCCCCCCTAAATGGAAAGATGTTTAAAGTGGAAGATACGTCCAGACTGCATTTGTAAAATTGGAATATTTCCTGCAAACCTGACGGAGACAAAGTGGCCCTGAAATTGGAATTTTCATTCCAAGGTGACCAGGTTCTCTGGGGATGGATCAGATAACCCCAAAATGACTGCAGAGGTATTGGGGGCAGGCTAGTTGGAAAGTCTGCTTCTATACTCCAGCATGTTTTTGTAAGAACACAGGAAGAAATAAAGCATCTTTTCAGTCCTCTGTCCTCACTCATCGTCAATATGCATGCATTCCCCAGTTCCCATCAAATCATAGATGATAGAAATCTGAAATAAAGAGAAAAAATACAGAATAAAGTCAGCAATTTTGGCAGTGCCTCTGGAAAGAGAAACAGCATTAAAGTTTTAAGTTCAATATGACTGCTTCAGAACTGAGTATCGCAGAAGAGTTACATGAGATTCAAAATGTTAACTCTGCTTCTCTCTCTGCAAATGCTGCCAGACTTCCTGAATTTCTCCAGCACTTACATTTTAATACCACCTCTTGCCTCTCCTCTAAGCCAAATTACCCCTCATATCCTCTGTGTCATTTTTTTGATTATCCACATCCACTCCCAGTATCATTCATCACCTCCATGCAAACCTATGTTCCTCCAGCTATCATCGAATTGTCGGTGCGACTGGGGCAGCACGGTGGCTCAGTGGTTAACACTGCTGCCTTACAGCAGCAGGAACCCAGATTCCCATCTTGGTTAACTGTCTGTGTGGAGTTTGCATATTCTCCCCATGTATGTGTGGGTTTCCCCCAGGTGCTCCGGTTTCCTCCCACAATCCAAAGATGTGCAGGTCAGGTGAATTGGCCAGGCTAAATTGCCCATTGTGCAAGGTACATTAGTCAGGGGTAAATATAGAGTAGGGGAATGGGTCTGATTCCTCGGAGGGTCTGTGTGGACTTGGGCTGAAGGGCCTGTTCCCACACTGTAGGGAATCTAATCTAATCCGTTCCTCCTCAAAATTTGAATAGGTGGTGCCAGTATTAGATTGGCATGGGCAAAGTTAAAAATCACACAATACCAGGTTATGGTCCAACAGATTTATTTGGAAGCACTAGCTTTCGGAGTGCTACTCCTTCATCAGGTAGTTGTGGAGAAAAAGATCATAAGACACAGATTCATAGCAGAAGATTACAATGTATTACAGTGTTATATTGAACAAACCTGGATTGCCAAGTCTTTCATTTTTAGAATAGGTTGCAAGTTTCGGTTCATTAATATGTAAATCCTAGAACTTCTTTTAAGTCACCTTCTCGAGATAACTTAAGGTGACACCTCTACTCAGACAATGCATTAAAGGTTTGAGGTTAGAGTCTGTCTGTATCCCAATCTTGAGTCAGACTGGTTCTATTTCAAAGTGAAATGTACAAAATATTATGTGTATTGACTGCCTGCAGATTATGCATTTTTTGAGCAAAATAAAACGTATCTACAAATATAATTCTGCAAATACAAATTCACCCCATACCCTTACATGTCTGTGTGCATGCATGAGAGAGTGTGTGCACATGTGAGTGTGTGCATGTGAGTGTGAGTGCATATGAGTGTGTGTTTGCGCATGTGAAAGCTTGGTAGTGTGTATGGGTGTGATGGAGTATAAGCCTGTGAGAGGGTGTGTGCATGGGTGTGAGTGTGGGGGGGTGTATGTGTGTGTCTATGAGGGAAAGAGAGAGGTGTGTGTGTGTGTGTGTGTGTGTAGTTTAGTGGGGTCACCTGCAAGTGTGACATGAACCCAAGATCATTGTTAGGACTCTCATATTAATGAATTGAAACTTGCAACCCATTCTAAAAGATGAAAGATTTAACAATCCAGTTTTGTTAATGTATCACTGTATGACACTGTAATCTTCTGCTATAAATTCTGCATCTTATGCTCTTAGACTCCACAACCATCTAATGAAAGAGCAGTGCTCTGAAAGCTAATGCTTACAAATAAACCTGTTAGACTATAACCTAGTGTTGTGTGATTTTTAACTTTATCCTCGAAATTTCCATGATAGCTTATGTACAACCATCATCATCATTGGCAATCCCTAACAAAAGAGGATGACTCTCTTCCACTCTTAGGTGAATCTCTAGGTGGCTGTACAGACCGATGCAGAAACCTCAGACTCTGTTACATTTTGGGCAGAAGGTGATCTTGGAAACAGGTATGTGGGGTGTGGGTGTGACTGCATGCTCCTTTCACTGTTTCTGTCTGGTTTCCGTTTTTTCTGATGACAAGTCTTGAGGTGCTCGATGCCTTCCTGGATGCTCCTCCTCCACTTTGGACAGTCTTGAGTCAGTGATTCCCAGGTGTCTGTGGGAATGCCGCACTTCACCAGTGAGGCTTTGAGAGTATCACTGAAGCACTTCCTCTGTCCACCAGGGCTTGCCCACCTTTTCAAAGCTGGGAGTAAAGCACCTACTTGGGGAGTCTCGTGTAGGTCATATGGATGATGTGGTCATGCGGTCATGTCCAACATTCATCTCATAACCCCTCTTACTCTCTATGCTAGCCTGTGCCCCACCAACCTCAATGACCCTTTATTGCCTCTGTCCTCATTTAGTTCTAACACATACACACCAATACCCCAGACCCAATATCCTTTACCCTTACACATACTATGTCAACATTATTCAGAAAGGGCTGACTTTAGGAAGCACACTGAGATTAAATAACATAAAGATGTACTGCAGGAGGAACATTGTATTTTACTAAAAGAAAACTATATTTCACTTCCTTTAACTACATAATCCTTAATGAAAGCAAATATTGGAATTCATATTTCCACTTGAAAGAGTCTACACTTCCTTGGAACTGTGAATCAAACTGTGAAATGGAAGACATCCTACAGAGATAATGGAGGATTGTGAAAACAGTCATAAAGCAGTAATCTTGTCATGGTAGCTCCCAAGCATATGGCAACACAGAGAGTAATTGCAAGCTATGACTTCTTTTAACATTCCAGACGTTTTTTCAAAAATTGAAAATGCAGCCGTTTTAAACTATTTGACCCTTTGACAATTACTTTTGAAAATTGCTTTTGACCCTTTTCATAGTTGTTTTTGACAGGTTTGTTTGCAATTCCAATAAACTTGGTCATTAATGCTGTTGTGTATTTTTTATACACATTTACAATTCCAAAAGTCATCACTCCTGTCCCAAAGTCAACACATCCGAAGAGCCACTTTTCCTCTGCAAAAGCTTATCCTGAATATACAAACTGCTGCAACCAGGTCTACTTTGTGCATGTCACATTTCATACAGCCACATCACCAAAGTCAAAAATGCCTGTGGACCGCTGTTATTTTATGCAGCCATTTGCTGAGCAACTTGGACCTGAGTGAAATGCAACCCACATTGCAAATGCAATCGGACACAAAAATGGTCAGTGTCATGCATGTGGGTGGAACTTTCAATTTTCAGCCTTTATCTCCATTTTTTATAGCAACAAGAAGCTTTCCTATTGTTGAAAAAATATAGTCTGTAGTTTCTGGCTTTGTCACAGTGGTAAGAATGAAGACATTACCTTATACAATTTGCCCAATGAAATTTTAGGTAAATGTAATTTGTAAGTCAAATGGGAAGACAAGAAGATAGATTTCCTTCTATTTTGGTCTATAACAAGTTACTTCTGCAATCTGACTGAACTCACATTTCCACCCAGAAATGAGTTTCCATCACAACATTACAGCAGCACAGCCGGAGAGGTTGAGAGGAAATCTACTGCCAAAGTCTTTACCAAAAAGAACTCAGTTGATTTCACTTACAAAATTCATGGATAACAATTATCTCATGCATCATATCATGGAGTTTCAACCAGGGATGAGGTTTTCACAGAGCAGCATTTTCACGGTATATATGGGACTCATAATACTCTTAATCA
Source organism: Hemiscyllium ocellatum (assembly GCF_020745735.1). Classification (NCBI taxonomy): domain Eukaryota; kingdom Metazoa; phylum Chordata; class Chondrichthyes; order Orectolobiformes; family Hemiscylliidae; genus Hemiscyllium; species Hemiscyllium ocellatum. Next base: position 53,840,368 of record NC_083402.1, read on the forward strand.
TAATACGTAAAAGCTATAATTTAGAAATTGCCAACAAAAAGTACTAACATTTTGGATCTCTTTACAAAATAGAACCATGCGGAGAAAAACTCATTCTTGTTGGGATCAATGAAGTTTAATTTCCTGAGTTATGCTCCATGCATTAAGAATTTCTGTATTAGGTTGAACAATTTGGCATTTCTGGCACAAACCTGTGAAGGGGATTTACCATGTACATGCTAATGAGATGCCTAACAGATTTTAGGAGCTATAACCTGAAATTGAGCTTTCCTGAGTAGATTAGATTAGATTAGTATCCCCACAATGTGGAAACAGGCCGTTCGGCCCAACCGGACCACCCCGACCCTCCGAAGAGTAACCCACCCAGACCCATTTCCCCTCTGACTAATTGCACCTAACACTATGGGCAATTTAGCATGGCCAATTTATCTGACTTGCACATCTTTGGACTGTGGGAGGAAACCGGAGCACCCGGAGGAAACCGGAGCACTGAACCTGCTCCAGAGCCCTGTCTAAGCAAGTGGCTGTGAATATCATGTATTTAAATGAATTTATAGTGGGCAGCAGGGGTGATTCTCTTCACTCCACATCACTACTGGGCACTGCTTCCAATTTTGACAAAACTCCTTCTCATTCTCCTCTCAACCCCCTCCCCACCCTGGAATACCTGAGGACTGCAGTCAGCATTGCAGTACATCTAATCTGACCTCTGATTCACCAGTAAGTTACCAGGGAGATGTGGATAGCTCACCAGAGCTTTTCAAGTGAGGGTCAAGGAGCAGTACCAATCGGGCAATCTCAGGAATAAATCTACCCAATAGAATTTATTAGCACACAAGGAAGTCATTCTGTCCATCATGCCTGGGTCATTTTTCTGAATAAGATGCTTAGTTATTAAACACTTTCCCCAAAGCTTTTTCTATATATGAACAAACAGCACAATTATTTAACAATTTTAGAGTACACTTTCTACTTTTAACACAATTATTTTTCCTAAACTTTTCTCCTGTTTTTCATAAATGCCCACCAATTAAAATGTCAATGATCCTCCTGAGTTGAAATTTTGGGAATCATTTGAAGTGACATGTATTATTGCCTCAATTCAAATAGCAAAAAAGAGAGATTCCACAAAAAAGCACAAAAGAATATCTGCTTCTTATTAACAGCCACTTTTCATACTTTGTATAGGAAAAATCTGTCATCATTGTAAAGATACTATGAATGAACTCATGAGTTCAATGCAGCTGATTTTAATGGTGTGTTCTATATCTTATAAGCATATCCAAAGGCTGCCAGCTGAAGTACTTCAGTGTAAAGGACAGTTTTACTACACATAAACAATTGCTTGAGAAAATGATGGGAGTGAATTTCTTTGGTCGTCTTCCTTCTAGTCTCCTGCAGCTTTGACAGAAGAAGTCTGGAAGAATGATTGTTTTTCAGGGTCTCTGCAATTCTTCTGCTGATGGTGTGGAGAAAAAAAAAGAGAATCCCATGGAAAATTGCCTCCTATGTGATGGTGTTTTACTGAAGCTCTTTTACTTCAATTCAATTTTGAGAGATCAAAATGGCGCTAAATGATCTGACCTGATGTATCATAAATAAAAGGGAGAGAGGGAGATCAAATTTGTGATTTAATAATCCAAATCATGGAAGTCTGTTTCATTTCTGGGGTAAACGGAGACCATTCGGCCCACTGTGCCCACCTAGTTCTTTGAAAAATTTTATTTGAAATAGATAACACAAGACACAATATTCATATGGAATTGCTTACTTCAGAAAAGAATGAAATAAATAAAATACAAACTTTTCATTTTATATATTAGATTAATCTGCATTTTTAAAAATATTTAACTTAATAGCACATTCGATACAGATTTAGGTTTCGTGTTATGTGTGCTCAAGTGCAGGGTATAAGAGTACAGTGAAAAATGAACAATATTGCCACATATATCGTCATCTTTGACACAAAATACAAATTAACTAAATCTTATTTGCAGAAGTAGAAAAATAAGGATATAAGTTATAAATTTCAGCGATCCAGTCTTCTCAGAATAAAAGTGGAAAATTAAAGAAATAAAGTTCAAAGTTCAAACATTGCAGTCCTTTGTTAAGCCATGAGCCTGCAAACACCCTTTACCTGATATTCCAAGGTACAGCACCACATCACACATGCATAGTTCTGTTTTTTTGCTCCTTATTTCTGACTTTTCCATCCCAGCCAAACATGAGGCTAACAATAAAACTTTCCATTTTATGTAATATTGCATGCTCGCGATTTCACATAATATTATGACAAATCAGAGAGTATTCCACTTTTGTCAGATAGTTTGAAAATAATTTATTAAAGTAGACATTGTCTCCCTTACTCTGATTTTAAAATGGGCGGCATAGAAATGGAAATAATCCATGTTGCTTGAAATTTACATCAGTCAGTATTCAGAAGCTCTACCTTAGATGTGAATTAAGTATTAGAGGAAAAAAGATGTAAAAAATATGGGGAAAGAGCAAGGATATTGGTTAAGGGAACAACCATCAGTTCAATAGACAAAATGACCCCCTTCTGTGCTGTAAGATAATATAATTCAAAATGCCTTACATCTTGGATAAATAGACAATATGCAAACACCTGCTCGTCAGTCATCTGTGGAGTCAATGTCCTTTTTTGCCCTTTTTCTTGCTTGTTTAATAACCAAATCTTTAGAGACCATTGATCAGAAAATATATCAGAGATTTCTCCCAATTTATTTATTCCTATCTAGAGATCAAGACTCCATGGATTGGTTAACGCAATCATTCATGTGTCAATTTACTTTGGACATTCTAGTTACAATTCATGAAGCTATGAGCAAGTACATTATGAAACAGGTGAACTAACTACCTGTGAATGGATGTTATTGTACTTTAAGCTCCTTTTTGTGCCTCACTCCTTCAAAGTAAGCAGTTTCCTTTCTGTCCATTCAAAAATGTATTTACAGTTTAACATTTATCTTATCCTGGTATAAGGAATAGGTTTCAGCATCTGTACCATTTTTTTTCTTACAAGTATCAAATATCGATTATATTGTAAAATTGGAGATTTTTATTCTCTTTACATAAGGAGTCAAATCCAGTGTTCAGTTTTAAGATGTACCTTCTGTATATTTTTTCTTAGATATAATGTAAATGTCTTTTTGAAAAAGGCATAAAATCAAGTGTTTGTGTTTCAGTGCAGTATGTGTTTTCTGATCTTTAATGAGTTGACAGTGCCATATAAACACCAATATATGAAATACATTTGAAAATAAGCATCAAATCAGTGTGAACTTTTAAAAGCAAGATATGATGAAAATGCTAAGTTCATATTTTAGAAAGCTACCTTTATGAACAAGTAAGCACAGAAAAAAAAATGATTTGTATCTCTGCAAGTATGATAATGTTAGAAGGAAGTACATTGGATTGTAAGTTGCACACTATACCATAATTTTCTGCATATATAAACTGCCATTAATAATTTATTTATTTTTTCTGAGCATAATAATTTGTGCTACATAAGAAGGTGCAAATTATTGAGCCTGAGTAAAACTCGCAAAACCATACATGCCATACAAATGATAGAAGAATAATTTGAGCAAATACTGGAAAGGTATTTTTACATAATTACTGAAGATAAGATGGGATATCTTCCATCATCCAGACATTCCATCATCTAAACAGCAACTGAAAAATCTTTCAGGTGGAATATATTTTAAAAAGTATTGAAGCTTCTCAAGGTGCTTAAGGATGCAAAGATTTCACTGGGTCTGTGATTAAAAATACCAAATAAACCAAAAATATATTCTTTCATTTACAGTTAAATTGCTGTAAGTGTGGTGATCTTACCATTACTCTAGACCAGATTGAACTGAATCATTTTCTGAATCACTTGAGATTCAATTTGGAGAAATACTAAAAGATACATAAGTATCACTGCTAATTTCCCATTACTGCAGATGGTACTACAGCCACAGTATAAACCTATATTGTAAGAAAGCAGAGATGGAATCTTGAGATGTCCTCCCTTTCAATATTGATGATGCAAGGATATTTAATCAGACAGAAGGGTTGTGAGTAGTGACTACCCCCAATTAAGTTTGGCAATAATGCGCTACTGCTAATTGAGATTCTTGAGTGGACTTGTGGGAGGCTTATCAAGTGAGGAGCATGACAAGCGAGCCATACATTGATCATCTGTTCCCTGTGTGACGATGCTGCTCCTTTGACAAGGTTATATCGTTCTTGATTTTTTTTTCAGAGGCATCGTGAAGGCAGAGGCTCGATATGTCTGGAAGTATCTACTTGAAAAGGTCTTTAAGCTTTTTTTACAATGAAAGGGGAGTGGCCAGTTCTCCCAGTTAAGGGTTTGGTTTGATTTGGTTTTAGCAAGCAGTCTGTTTGAAGCTGCTGGTCAAGTTTTTCGCTGCTGGACAAGGAAACTGCTCCATGCTGATCTTTTCTCTCTGCTTGACATCTCTCCTGTAAGAACCTGTATTGAATTCACCTATTTTACCAAGAGGGTGTTTATGGGATGTTGCAGGTATTTGGAACAGCATCATGAAGTTGTGATAGAGTCAACTGAGTTTTCAAATATTTATGCTATTCTAAATTTGGTTTTCTTTTGTTAATGTGTAAATAAATTCTGCTCAGTTTAAAACTGAGTGGTTTGACCAGCTACATTGTTCCTGGAATATCCACATTACATCTGTTTAAAATAACTAGAAAAGTTATGATTTGGAGATGTCGGTGTTGGACTGGGGTGTACAAAGTTAAAAATCACACAAGTCCAATAGGTTTAATTGGAAGCACTAGCTTTCGGAACAACGCTCCTTCATCAGGTGATAATGGAGGGCTCAATCCTAACACAGACTTTATAGCAAGTAAGTTCTGTAAATTCTTGCTATAAATTCTGTGTTAGGATTGAGCCCTCCATTATCACCTGATGAAGGAGCATCGCTCCGAAAGCTAATGTGCTTCCAATTAAACCTGTTGGATTATAACCTGGTGTTGTGTGATTTTTAACTTAGAAAAGTTAGGGTCTGGGTTACGTTCCTGAAATGTTTTGAGGGTTTTTTTTCCAAAGAAATGCAGTACTGGCTGAACAGACCTGGCTTCAGGAGAGGTCTGTCCAGTGAAACTATACCTCTGTCCTCAACATTGACTCTCACCTATGACCTCCTCCTGCAGTTACTCACCTCCACAACAGTCCTAACATCTTCAAAGTTTGGAGAAGCGCTACAAGCTGGAGAAGCCATGAAAACCAAGGTTGGCAGGATAAGCAGGAGGTGGGAACAGAGATTGATAAATTCTTAATCTCGCAAGGAATTAAGGGTAACGGGGAGAGTATGGGTAAGTGGTGTTGAAATGTCCATCAGCCATGACTGAACGGTGGAGTGGACTTAGTGGGCTGAATGGCCTTACTTCCACTCCTATTTCTTATGGTCTTAACAAACCAGGGGCTGGCAAAGGGAAAATTATCAAGCATTCCTCCCCACCACCCTCCCTTCTGTCAGTTGATGACTCAGCGTTATTCTATCGATCACTATTTTGAGAAAGCACCGAGGATGGCAAGAATATCCTCCAGGTGGGGGACTTCAATGTCAGTTTTTCAACAGCAGCATCACTGTTGACTGAGCTGGCCATGTCCTAAACAACAAAACTATCAGACTGAGTCTGCGACGGGAGTTAAAGCAACCAACAAATCTACTTGATGTTATCCTCACCAATCTGCATGTCGCAGATGTAGCCGTCCATGATAGTATCAGTGAGAAGTCCTGTCCACTGTATTGTTTGGCACTACTGCTGTGCCAAATAGGACAAGCTTTGAACCAACCTCCCAACTTAAATCTGCGCATCCATGAGACACTGTGTGTCACCAGCAGAAACTGAACTGGACTAACCACATCAAGTCCTTGATGCATACACTATTGGGCGATCCTCTCCATTGGCCCACCTATGAGCTAAAGCCATCCTGATGCAATATGGGTAAGCATCATATGTCAACACCAGATCTCGCTTGGGAACACCTTCAAGGATGAAAGCTGTTTCTCCATGTCACTGAGAGCTTTGGCTTGGCTATGTGACCATTTCCAAGGCTGATCTTCTTTTAGGTGTTAATGCAATGGTGCCTGGATAGATGCCTGGTTATGTATGAACCTTCTGTAATAATTTACCACCCCAAGAAATGACCTATCCTCTTGGACAGACATGAGAGCCGGGGCATCTTTGATCACCCTCTCTTTATCTTCCAATGGGTGTAATCCATTCTTGTCAACTCTGGAGCCCAAGTAGGTCACTTGGGATGCCTGGAATGCAATTTTTTCCCTTCTTTGTCATACACCTGCCTTGGCAAAATGTCTATGGACTCTGTCCAAGTTCTCTAAATGATCCTTATTGGTTTTCCTGTTATTAGCATGTCAATTAAATAAATGCCGACCTGAGGTAGACCTTGCAAAATATTCTCCATTCTCTACGGAAAAATTAAACAGGCTGATGATACCCCAAATGGCAGTCTTGTACTTTGGAACAAAACCTTATAAGTATCAATTGTAGCATAACTCTGGTAATCCTTGTCTAAGCTGAAAATGTGTTGCTGGTTAAAGCACAGCAGGTCAGACAGCATCCAAGGAACAGGAAATTTGACGTTTCGGGCCAGAGCCCTTCATCAGGAATGAGGAGAGGGTGCCAGGCAGGCTAAGATAAAAGGTAGGGAGGAGGGACTTGGGGGTGGGGGGGGTGGGGCGATGGAGATGTGATAGGTGGAAGGAGGTCAAGGTGAGGGTGATAGGCCGGAGTGGGGTGGGGGCGGAGAGGTCAGGAAGAGGATTGCAGGTTAGGAGGGCGGTGCTGAGTTCAAGGGAGTAATCCTTGTGTAAGCACATTTGCAAGTAAACATAGCTCAGGTTCAACTTCATGAAGGACAGCATACCCTGTCAGCTTTGTGTATAAATCCTCTATGTGAGGGTTTGTGTACTTATCCAGCTGTGAAAAGCAGTTTAGTGTTTGTTTAAAATTCCTGTAAAGGTGAACTAACTCATCAGGCTTCAAAATCAGTGTGACACATGATGCCTCCTCCACAAATTGGACCAATTTGATGGTTCTTTCACTTTCCAGCCTTCTGATTTCTGCCTCTACTTTCACCTATAGAGCACTTGGTGGGCCGTGCAGAATGGCGGAATTGCTTCCTGGTCAACATGTAAAGAAAATTTCTCGTTATTTAATTAGGATTTCAATCAGGCAGACATTTTAGAATTGAAAAATATTGAGCCAATCAAGATGAATCTCTCTCAAACAATTTTGGCTCATCAACTTTGGCCCTAAGCCTTTTAAATTAGATTACTTACAGTGTGGAAACAGGCCCTTCGGCCCAACAAGTCCACACAGACCTGCCGAAGCACAACCCACCCGTACCCCTACAGTTACCCCTTCACGTTATACTACAAGGAATTTAGCATGACCAATTCACCTGACCTGCACAGCTTTGGACTGTGGGAGGAAACCAGAGCACCCGGAGGAAACCCATGCAGATACGGGGAGAATGTGCAAACTCCACACAGTCAATCGCCTGAGGTAGGAATAGAACCCGGGTCTCTGGTGCTCTGAGGCAGCAGTGCAAGTGCAATCACTGATAACTGAACCTGTTGCTTCTCATAAGAGACCGGAACTGAAGTGGTACTCTTAATCTGTTAAGGCTCCTCAGTATAGGATCTCAGTCTCGCGGAGGTCTTGCGCAAACTTAAGGATCGGAATCTAAAGTGAATTTTGTTAAATCTGGTTCTGCGATTACTAGTAGTGCTGGTATTGACCTACATTAGAATCAGCTGACCAGCTGCAATCAGACGTTTATTTTAATTATTTCTGATTTGGATGTTGCTTGGCAATTTAACTGTTCCAAGCCAGATGTAGGTGGCCTTATCAGGGTATGCACTGTCCAGGATATCAGCCTATGAGTTAACTTACTCACTTTCAGTCTCGTAGGACTCCTTTGCTAGCTAGAATCTGCAAACCAATAGCAACAACCAGCCTGGATTCTGAAAAACATTAATTGTTTGGTCAAGTCTTGGCTTTGTTTTGGTGTTTTGCTGTGGGCCAACCAAGAGTCCCTCCAATCAGGATATGTTCTGAGTGAAGATATGCAATTGCCTTCCCTCAGTTGGTGTTCTCCAAGCTCAGTCAGACTGGTGAAGGTGACCACTTCCATTGGAATACCCTAAAACTCATAATCTTCACTTGCTGTATCTGTACCTCAGTAAGGATATGGTCATTGAGTTCTGCAACACAGACAATATATTACAAGACTGTTGTGACATTCTGCAAACACTTTTGCACACTGCAATCTACAGTCAGGATGGATGATCTGCTCCACTGCTATATATCAACAGCTTGTGCTACAGTGGAATTTCAGACTTCAATCACAAAGGCCAACCTTCCATCTACCAGGCCCGCTGACAAGGAAAGGCCGCCAGCATAGTCAAAGATCCATCCCACTCTGGCAATGTTTTTCTACAACCTCTACCATCGGGGAGAAGGTACAGAAGCCTGAACACATTCAGCAGCTGGTTTCGAAACAGTTTTTACCTACTGTTGTTAGATTACTGAATGGACTCACAAACTCTTAACATTTACCTGTACCTGTGTTTTTGTTTTTGCCACTGTTTACCCATTATTTACTTATCTGTGCTATTTAACTATGTGATCTGCCTATATTGCTGGCAAGACAAAACTTTTCACTGTGCTTTGGTACATGTGATAATAAATTCAATTCAATTCAATACGTTTCTGATGAAAAGCAGGATAAAAGGCTATGGGGAGCAGGCAGGAAATTGGAGTTGAGATCAGAATCATGTTAAATGGTGGAGTGGGCTTGAAGGGCTGATTTATTTACTCCAGCTCTTAATTCCTATGTCCTGTTGAGCTGGCACCTGTGCAACCCAGTCCCCAGCTGGGCTGCAGCCTCTCAAACCTAACATCTCACTGCACGAAGGCTATCCTCTCAGGTATGCACAATAAGTTGGTGGTCATGTCTGTCATATCAAGTAGAGGTGCTGTATCTTCGTCATCACTGTTCTTGTTATTCCTGCATTGTATGGACAGATTGTTGTTCTTGGGTATGTGAGGTTGAAGTTGTGGAAAGACGCTCTGGCCACTGGTTCACCAATGGCTTGCCAAATAATGGCCAGCACTGCCTCCTTCACATGAGTAAGACATCAAGCCAGGTCTCCTCTGGTTAGCTCTCACTAGTTCCAATTGTCTATCATTTCTTCTTCTGAGAGAGGAAGTTCTGGAGAATGTATTGTTTGATGTGGCTGTCATGGTTAAACAAACACTAGTTTGTACAATTTGCAACTCATGGCTGTTAGACTTGTCACAATGTGAAATGTACGATGATGAAGTGAAGCATATGGATGCTAGGTATGAGCCTAATTTGTGGAGATTGTTGGGGGTGGGTGCGTCAGGAGTATGGTGATTTGAGCAGTGCCTGAGGCTTCCAGATGGAAGGATGTAGTTTTTGAAGATGCATTCACTGAGCATGATCACTTGTATGAAGTCATTGTATTTATTTCAGCACTGTATGCAAATTCTCAGGCTTATCTCTGGGATTTGTACAAGATTGCTATCTGCATTGACAATGTGTCGGAGACTCTCATTTCCGTTCAAACCTCTGGACTTCAGTACGTGGTTCAAAAACATTGAAGCTTGTTCACTCCCTCCTGTCCATCTGCACCCCACCCCACCACCCATCCTTTTCCATCATGCTATGCCTCACCCTTTACCAAGTCAAATTATCTTCAACCACATCTTCCAACATCTACTCTGGATACAATGCATCTTTCCTTTGAAAGGTGCAGAGTACTTTTAAACAGTGCAGGATAGCTTTAAGTGATATTTGTCTCTCATGATACTCGTCCCATGCAGATGAGTTCAGCCAATGAACAAGTGCAGTAAACAACTGACTGGGCTGAGACAACATTCAAGTGTTCAGGTAGCATGAAGTTGGTGTGTTGCAATTTACAGTTTGGTTGAAGTATGCATTGCAATACCTGTTGCAAATGTGTTGCTGGTCAAAGCACAGCAGGTTAGGCAGCATCTCAGGAATAGAGAATTCGACGTTTCTAGCATAAGCCCTTCATCAGGAATAAGAGAGAGAGAGCCAAGCAGGCTGAGATAAAAGGTAGGGAGGAGGGACTAGGGGGAGGGGCGATGGAGGTGGGATAGGTGGAAGGAGGTCAAGGTGAGGGTGATAGGCCGGAGTGGGGTGGGGGCGGAGAGGTCAGGAAGAGGATTGCAGGTTAGGAGGGCGGTGCTGAGTTGAGGGAACCGACTGAGACAAGGTGGGGGGAGGGGAAATGAGGAAGCTGGAGAAATCTGAATTCATACCTTGTGGTTGGAGGGTTCCCAGGCGGAAGATGAGGCGCTCCTCCTCCAGCCGTCGTGTAGTTGTGTTCTGCCGGTGGAGGAGTCCAAGGACCTGCATGTCCTCGGTGGAGTGGGAGGGGGAGTTAAAGTGTTGAGCCACGGGGTGATTGGGTTGGTTGGTTCGGGCGGCCCAGAGGTGTTCTCTGAAGCGTTCCGCAAGTAAGCGGCCTGTCTCACCAATATAGAGGAGGCCACATCGGGTGCAGCGGATGCAATAGATGATGTGTGTGGAGGTACAGGTGAACTTGTGGCCCTCCCACTCCACCGAGGACATGCAGGTCCTTGGACTCCTCCACCGGCAGAACACAACTACACGACGGCTGGAGGAGGAGCGCCTCATCTTCCGCCTGGGAACCCTCCAACCACAAGGTATGAATTCAGATTTCTCCAGCTTCCTCATTTCCCCTCCCCCCACCTTGTCTCAGTCGGTTCCCTCAACTCAGCACCGCCCTCCTAACCTGCAATCCTCTTCCTGACCTCTCCGCCCCCACCCAACTCCGGCCTATCACCCTCACCTTGACCTCCTTCCACCTATCCCACCTCCATCGCCCCTCCCCCTAGTCCCTCCTCCCTACCTTTTATCTCAGCCAGCTTGGCTCTCTCTCTCTTATTCCTGATGAAGGGCTTATGCTCGAAACGTCGAATTCTCTATTCCTGAGATGCTGCCTAACCTGCTGTGCTTTGACCAGCAACACATTTGCAGCTGTGATCTCCAGCATCTGCAGACCTCATTTTTTATTGCAATACCTGTGCCTGTTACTGAAAACAATCCAACATATTTCCCCATTGTCATGAAAACTATTATATAAATTCATCTATCTTTACCACAACATCCAAAATGTTGCTTCAAATTTTCAATCAACTAGTTTATTTATCTGAAAGAGTTATACTAAATCTAACAGAATCAAAGTTTCAGATTGATAATTGCTTAAAAACTGTTTATAAATGATCTGTCTGCAAAATTCTACTTAAACAGGTAATGTCAATTAATTGAAATGCAGAAGTTTTGAGGTGATGTAAAATGATGACTACATGAAAGAACTGTATGTTGCCACAAAGAACTTGCAGCATGTAAGGAGTTAATGAAAGTCTGTCAGGCTGCAGTGTAGCTGACAGTCAGTTGTCATTCACTGTTTATTGTCTTGAAGGCTGCAGCCATTCAACCATCATTTGTTTGCTTGTTTGGTTGGTGGTGTGCTGAGTGGGGGAAGGGTGTACAGGGTGGGGGATGCAGGGGCGCAGGGGGATGAGTGAGCATCTGAGAAGTTTCAGGGCTGAATAGACTTTTGTTTTGCTCTTTCTTTTGCCTTCTGACTGTGTCAAATGCAGTGTGTCTCTTACGCAGTTTTGTTCTTTAGACGATCCCAGTCTACTGAAGTTAGTTATTATGCAAAAACAGGCCGAAGCAAATGGAAGTCTTGCCTTTTTCTTGCTGAGACTGCAAATAAGTGATCAGTCTGAAAAATAACAAAGGTTGCAGAGCTGAAAGGAGACTCTTGCCAGCTGAGCCTACCCCTTGAGTGGCTTTTTGCACATACATGAGTTTCCTTCTCTCACCACGACTCAGAAAAAAAGCGAAAGTTCCTTCCCCTTAATAAACGAGATGAAGCACTTTGCAGTTTTGCCAAACTTACGAGAGCTCAATGTGTAAATTGTGGGTGATTTTGGTCTGGTTTACTTCATTCATTGGCATAGAAGCATGCACAAATTTGAAACAATACATCTGCCACAAACAATGTTCAGCAAACTGGTAAAATATTTTGCCTTGTGGGATACAATATTATGATTTTTGGATAAACCTACCTATTGAATTACTCAAATGCAGTTCCAATGTGCCAAATTCTGGCAATCAGTGAACCAGTTTCATTCAGTTCAATAGTTTAGGTCTGTATTCTGGCCAACTTTTAACACTTTATTGTTGATTCAGTTCCGAATTCTCAAATCTCAATTTACTGTGTTAATTTGGACAATCCCCCTAAGAATAGTAAACTTATTGGCAATGTTGTGACTAATAAAATGGTCCAATATTATCTAACCAAAAATGTTTTGGTAATGATGTGTTCTTCTAAATATTCTCTTAGACCAATCTAATTATATATAAAATTACTGCAGCTTGTTGCTGTATCACACTATCTTCCCTCTTCTGCACCATTACCTCCAGAAACCACGAAGGATCTCCCCTTGGCTCTCTCCTGTTTCCCTGCATGCAAACTCATGGTAGCAGTGGGCTGAATGTTATATCATTTTTGGCAAAGAGTCAGTTGTGCAAAAGTTTTTTGGGGCATTCTCACCATGAGGTCCAGCAAGGTCACTCGCTGTATCTTACCAAACTCACCTCATTAATTATCTGCTCTGCCATGCACCATTCCTGAAACAACTCACTACTCAGCAGGTAACTGCTGAAAGATCAAACTCCCTGCTTCCTGGATAGTTAAAAACACCACTATCCAACTGAATGATGAATGGGATTCCAAAGCTGCTCTGCATGGTGGACATTCAGTAAGAAGTCGGAGAAAAGGAAAATACACAGTGATTCTCCAACTGGGATTTGGAGTTCTTGGTGCATGGAGTGGTCCAGAAAAAGGCTGTCCTCTTCCTGGAGGACTGGCTGAGGTTGCCACAATACTAGAGTCTAGAGGATTGGCAGAGATTTCCAGAACCTGGTAGCTTGGTCTGAAATCATGACCCAGATCAGTGCAGTCTCCATGGTTTGGGGGAGCAGCTGATAGTGCCACAGAAAAGACAATGATTTTCTCTGCTCGCCATACACTTCTCTCTGCTGTCCCATGTTCGTCCTGTTTCTGTAGCTGCACCCACCTCCCACCACAGTATACGATCTGCCGCTCTCACTATTTCCTGAAATGTCTTCCCTAGTTTGCTATCATTTCTCTCTATCCGCCTACAGCATTAACCATGCATGACCTCCTCATTACTTACTTACTCACTTCAGGTACCTTTTGACTACCTAGACCAGAACTAACAGCAGCACCATCCACTTTCAAAACATTCATTCCCTCTCTCTCTCTAATTCCGAGAAGACAGCCCACAGAAAGGGCCTCAATAGGTGACGGGCACCAGGTATCAGGTTTCCCACCCACCACAGGGAGAGAATCTTGGCCCTCACAGGAGATGACTGGCACTACTCCTGTAGGGACATTGAGACACCTATGACTATTTGTCATTTCACTGCAACTCTCACATTGACCCTTCCTTACGTTGTTGTGTCTTACAGATACCAGCAGGGGGTTCATCTTGTTGGGAATGTCATTGCTGAGCATGTACATTGCTACTGATTTCTTGACCTCTGTGTGCAAGTATTGCTGTCAGTGCAATGGTCATAGATGTCTGGGGCAGGGAGCTGGATAGTATTATACATTAGGGTGGCCAAGGGTTAGGAGTGCCCAGGTCTGTATCCTGTACAGTGAATGAGTCTGTGTGCAGTATTCTTGTCCTTTGAAAAGCCTCAAATCATTTGGTGTTGAAGTTCCCTCATTTACAGATTGAGACACATAGCTTACCCACTCCAGGGTTGCTGGCAGTTCTATCCTTCACCATTGTGCACATTTGATTTCCAGCACGATGAAAGGCAACAGTGATGCTGCTCGGTCAGTGGAATTCCAGCTTCTGCCTGTATGTGTTTGAGAGCATTGACAACCGCAGCCTGACAGTCCTTCCCATAAATCCCAGAGACTTCACACCTCGCAAATCCTCCCCCCCCACCAACCCATCTAAATGAGGCTGCTCCTGTCCACTTCTCCCACACCCCCCTACAGTTGTCTACCACCCATTTATAATATCACAGGACCCCAACAGTGTGGAAACAGGCCATTCGGCTCAACTGGTCCATACCAATCCTCCGAACAGCACCCACCCCAGATCCATCCCCCCAACTCTACATTTCCCATGGCTAACCCACTAAGCCTGCACATCCCTGACCAGCTGTCCCGAATCCCTTCAATAGATTTCTAAGTCTTCTTCCCACAATCGCAGCACCTCCTGTCTCACTGCAGCCCCTTTCCCTTTAGTTTCTCTGGACAGAGTTAAGAAGCTGACTGTTGATCATAGCCTTGAGTAATATAACCAGATCACCCTGATAAGAAGTGTCCAGAGCCCTGCCTGATGCTTGTCCATCTCCCTGACTGCATTTGGTTTAGGGTGAGAGGGGAAAGATATAAAAGGGACCTAAGGGGCAACTTTTTCACACCGTGGGTGGTACGTGTATGTTACGAGCTGCCAGAGAAAGTGGTGGAGACTGGTACAAATCCAACATTTAAAAGGCATTTGGATGGAAATATGAATAGGAAGGGTTTGGAGGAATATGAGCCGGGTGCTGGCAGGTGGGATTAGATTGGGTTGGGATATCTGGTCAGCATGGATGGGTTGGACCGAAGGGTCTGCTCCCATGATGTACAGCTCTATGACTCTACTACCCATTATAAAGACAGAGGATTGATCATGACCCTCTTTGGCCTGCAGAAGTGCCGAGTTCTGATTGAAAACAGAACCAACCAGCTATCTGATCATGATCAATCTCCTCAGCTGGTGTGAGAGGCAGCCCTTGTCTTACAGTACCAAAACCCTCTGTCTGACAGGTGTCTCCATCGACTTCTGTGAGGATGACTTTGAGAACATGCTGCACATGCAGTGTGTTTGCCCTGTGAGCTGCTAGCACATGTTGCAGTTCTGAGACTGACATAGCATACTGCCATACTGCATAATGAACTCCTCCTTGACTGAAGCACTGCTGACCAGCAAGACAAGTGACGAGCTATGTGGTTACATGAACTGGCATAGCAAGGGAAGACAAGAATTTCTGAGCATGCAGGTAGGCGCTAAGTGACCTCGCCAGCAGAACTGAGATGCAAACTGGTATGTGCTATGTGCCCTCCGTTCAGTGCAGGCCTGTGCTTCCTAAGTGTTTTGCAGGTGATCAGAAAGGTACAATAAGGATCATGAGAGATTGGCAGATTTCAGATGACAATGTATGTGGATGAGAGTTGCAGCAGCCAGTCCCTATGTATCATGTCCTGAACTGTTGTTTTGTGTTGGTGAGCTGTAGTTACCAAGTACCCATGCTGACCTCTGCACCGAGAATTCTTGGTTTCTAGTTTGCTCGGGGTTGATAAAATAGGAAGCTGCATACTAATGAGGTGAAATGCGCAATTAATAAAGTGGTTAGCAAACAATAATCACCTTAACAGACCGACTCATTAGTCCCTTGCAAAACTTTCACCTCGATACCCAGAACCTAGGTACAAAGACGTGGCAAGTTCCTGCCATCGTCAAAATAAGCCTCGCAGGACTTTGCGGGTGATTCTGCCATGAATCTCCTCTTAGTCTACATTATTTATGCTCTTATAAGATGCATCCCATAATCTGAAACACAACAACAGATCCTATATTATCATTAAGTCATAGAGTTATACAGCACAGAAACAGACTCCGGTCCAACCCATCCATGCCGACCAGATGTCCTAAACTGATCTAGTTCCCTTTGCCAGCATTTGGCTCATATCCCTCAAAAACCTTTGTATTGGAATACCTATACAGATGCTTTTTAAATGTTGTAATTGTGTGTAAACTGATCATATCTTGCTTTACCTCACTGCTTCATCTCTCATCCCCAACACAGTGTTTGATTTGCCAGCTTGTTTATCCAACAGCTGGTATGGTAAAAGGAGAAATTTGTTACAATTAAATATTGGGAAGAATGACCTTATTGTTTTCAGTCCCTACCACAAACTCTGTTGTCTTGCTGTCTCAATCTGTCACCCCTCCCCACCTCAACTGCTGTTCAAAGCTGAAGCAATTTGTTTGCAAACATGAATTTGATCCGAACTGAGGTTTCAACCATATATCTGTGAAATCATCAATAGTGCTTGCTTCATGTGGTTGAATCCCATTTAAACTGGTTGCATTTACTTTTATCGTTGAGCTTCTTGAGTGTTGTTGGGACCACACACGTACAGGCAAGTGGACAGTATTCTATCACACTCTAACTTGTGCCCTGTAGATGGTGGATAGGAGCTGGGGAGTAAGAAGTTGGGTTACTTGCCACAGAAATCCCAACCTCAGACCTGCTTTGTGTTTATGTCTTGTCCAGTTCGAAATTGTTTCTGATCAATGGTAATCTTCTGATACTGATAGTGGGAGAATTCAGTGAAGGCAATGCCATTCTATGTCAAGGGGCAGTGGTTTGAATTCTCTCTTACTTAAGACAGTCAATGCCTGGTATTTATTTGGCATGAATGTTACTTGACACTTTTCTATCCAAATCTCAATAGTGTTCATATCTTAATGCATTTGAACATGGACTACCCCAGGGTCTGAGGAGTCATGAATGGTGTTGAAATTTATCAGTGAACATCCCTGCTTCTGACATTAAGATGGAGGGAAGGTTGTTGATAAAGTTACTGAAGATAATTGGGCCAAAGACACTACCCCGAGGAACTCCTGCAGAGATGATCTGAAGCTAAGTGACTGACCTCCAACTACCACGACCATCTTCCTATGTGTCAGGTATGATTCCAACCAGCAGAGAGTTGTCACCCTGATTCCCACTAGCTCATAGAATCCCTACAGTGTGGAAACAGGCCATTTGGCCCAACAAGTCCACACCGACCCTCCGAAAAGTATCCCACCCAGACCCATTCCCCTCCCCTATTACTTTATGTTTCCCCTGACTAATGCCCTTAACCTACACATTCCTGAACATTATGGGCAATCTTAGCATGGTCAACTCACCTGACCTGCACATCGTTGGACTGTGGGATGAAATTGGGCACCCGGAGAAAATCCTCGCAGACACAGGAGAATGTGTAAACTCCACACAGTCGACAAGGCTGGAAATGAACCCAGGTCCCTGGTGCTGTGAGGCAGTAGTGCTAACCAGTGAGCCACCATCCTGACTCATGTTTTGCTTAGGCTCCTTGATGCCACATTCAGTCAAGTGCTGCCTTGATGTCAAGGGCAGTCACTTTCACCTCACCTCTGGAATTCAGCTCTTTTTGATCATGCCTAGACCAAGATTGTAAAGCTAAGTAGCCCTGGCAGAACCCAAGATGGCCATCAGTGAGCTGGTTTTATTGATTAAATGCAGCTTGATAGCACTGTCGATGACTCTTTCTATCACTTTGCTGCTGTTTGATGGATGGAGCAGTTGGATTGTACAGATTGTATTTATCCTGCATTTTGTGGTCAGGACAAACCTGGATAATTTTCCACATTGATAGATGGATGCCAGTGTTATAGTTACACTCGACTGTAGAGTGTGGTCAAGAATGCTATGTATTCTGGAGCATACCTCTTCAGTACTATTGCTGGAGTATGGTCAGGGTCCATTGCCTTTACTGTATCCAATGCCTTTACCCTTTTCTTATTATCATTTGGAGTGAATTAAGTTGGCTCAATACTGGTAGCTGTGATGCTGGGGACCTCAGGGGGAGACTGAGATAGATAAGATTAATAAATATGCTTCAGCTTGGAGATGATGGCCTCAAATCCTCCATCATTTTTCCTTAACCTGACCTTATTTGCTGGTGCACTTATGTGTTAAACACTGTGTCCCTTCCTGCCCTCTCTGTTTATCATTATTCACAATTCTACACCGTGTCTCGTCCTTTATCATCAACTGTTCAAACCTCCATTCATGAGAACCCTTCCACCACCAGCCCCACAATACTATTTAATTTAACATTTCTACAGCCTGAGTCATGCAACTGACAAGGCCACTGGTCCTAGCGTGGTCCAGGTAATGACTGTTTCAACAGTGCAACTCCCTCTTTCCCTCCTACTGGTGATATCATGTCATGAGATAACAGAGGAGTGAATGTGAAGAGAAGGTGGTTCATAATTGACTACAATTCCATCATGAAGCTGTTGCTGTGCAGCCATGCATACAAAATATTATATTGTTGAAGGCCAAGTGTCCTAGTTCAGCCACCATACCATTATCCTGGGCAGTTTGCTTTTCCTGCTGGCTTTGTGTTCCAAGAAGAAGCAGAGGATAACTGCACAGAAACAGGGGCTATCCATTATACACCTGGCTGACAGCCCCCAAACACCACTTCACCAGGGCCATATTAGCAAAAGCCTCACTGCCAACAGCACCATTGTGGAACCAACCATCAACAATGTTTTTCGGACAACTTGCTGATCCTCTCATACTCACCAGAGCATGTTTCTAAACTCATGGTGGTCTATTCATTTCTTCACAACTTCACGATCATGATACTGCGGTCCTTGCCACAAGGCATTCAGCAAGAATAGGCAGGGAGGATGCAGCTTGTATGCCTTCGTTTTATGGCTTGTTTGATAATGCCTGCTCAGATGTGGCTTCCTTTATAAAAATATCACTTCATCTGCAAGGCTTCATCATCTTCTGCCCTACCACATGACTCTTTGACCAAAATCTGACAATGAAAACACCCAGCAATAACATGTGTAGCATCATCTTTATTCAAAAACATGAATAAAACAAAAAGTAACTACTCATCCTTGGACATTTCCTGAGTTATTGTCTTGTGGTTTGTTTGCATTTCTTAATGTTCCTATTCAGTGGTACTGCAGTGTTTTGGAATATGGCTGCTGGTAGACTTCCACTGGGGGTAATTGCAGCTGGCTTTGGGAGAATGCCAGTTCTGGAACTAGATAATCCAGCTTTGGACTTTACCACATGTTTGGCACTAACCTAGGCTGGCTGACAAAGAGACAAATGTTATGACATTAGTGGAGTGGCAGTGGTGTGAACATGCATCCTGTAAAACAGAGTGAAGGCAGCAGGTTTGTGGTCTGTGTGAGTGGAAGCCGAAGCATTGACCTCTGGATACTACTTTATGGCTGGATGTACTGTCATGGAAGTGTCCACCACTTCACTGGTGAAATGGATGGGTTTTCATTTTGCTAGCTCGTAGGTAGATACATGAGACCTTTTTCGTTTTATAGTTGAACAATCCAACATTTGGTGAATTCTCCTTCACACTGATAGGAAGAGGATTGAAGATCAAAAAGGATCAAAACATGACCTCACTATGAACACATGGCTGCCATGAGGCAATTACCTTTCTGGTAACTTTTGTGGAGCTTCCTGCTTAAAATCCGAAAATTCAGAAAAATGAAGCCCTGCTTTCATCATTTGCATACATACTGGAAACCAAGATCAAGGAAGCTTTGCCCATCTGCATTGTGGGAGGTTTCTATCCTCCCTGAATTTGCCTTAAGACACTAGAATTATAGTGTGCCAGGTATACAATTCCAGTCAAACTCCCCACCTGCCACTGTCCCAGAGTAGCTAGCTGAGCATTTCTGTTAGGAGTGTGAGCTCCTTGGGACTCACCTCTCTGTCTCTGCAGATGAGTGAGAAATAAATAAGAACATCTAAGATGGAGGATTGGCAATGTTGTGAACTGGCAAGCCGTGGGTCCAGACTAGTATTCAGGGGATATAGAGTCAAATCCCACTCTACCAGTTGGTGGATTTCCATTTCAATGGGTAAAATTCAGAATATAAAGCTAATCTCAGTGAAAACAGCTATCACATTTGTTAAACATTCATCTAGTTCACTGATGTCTTTTAAGGGAGGAAACCTGCCAGTCTTATTTGATCTGTGACTGCAGACCCACAACAGTATGTTTGACCTTAAACCGCTCTCTGAGATGGCCTAGTAAATCGCCCAATTAAGGTTGTGCAACAAACTCTGCACCTCTCATGAAGAGACAAAGAAAATATTCTGAGGGACATTATGTGTCCTTTTGAAGCTCCGAGCATCTCTGTGTGCATGTTCATTAGTTCTTCTGTTCTATGGCTCCCCACCAATATCCTCATCCAGGTTCTCAGGAACAGAACCAATGTGTAACCACGCCTTTGGTGAGCTTGCACACAAGCTACGGTTTCCTCCTATAGGTTGAAACATTGGCAACATGCAGATCCCAACTCCATTCTTTAAAGCATGTGCAATGGCAGATGAACATGACTGTGCTTCTTCATAGGCCAGGGACAGCTATCATCCTTCATACACCAGCTGCTGTGGCTAGCCAGGCAGCAGATCTTGTTTGTTTATAATTAGGAAACCAAAGGTTTAGATTGGGGAGAAAAAAGGGCAGGACAAAGGTAAGTTGAGTTTTGATAAGGGTATTAAGGCCGGAATGTATTCTTGGAAATGTCAGATATAATGGGTTCTGCTGAAACTAGCCCCATGATACAGAACACTGCCTTCATTCTCAGACTTAGGTGATGCCTGTATCTCTGCTGCTTCTGCTTAGCTCTCTTCTGTTGTGTGCCATGTTCTGTAAGAGAGAAGAAAAAACATCTGTATAGCACTGTATTAGATTTGTGTGCCTACTATAACTGAATGTTTGCAGAGGCTGTGAAGTTGCATTCATCGGAAGGGCGATGTGGAGAATTTGAAGGTTAGAGCTCAATCTGAACTGCAAGGTCTGCTGACTGGTAAGTGAATGGAGATGTGGTGCTTTCAAGAGCATCAAAGGCTCTTCTTCAGCATGTCAGGAATGTCACATGAAAATGTATTCATTAACTTTGACCAATGAATAAAAACGTTAAATTTCTCATGCTGCTGCTAAATCCTTGGGAACAGGCAATAGGAAATTATCTTTCTGGCCACCAGCTCTATTCCCTTTGCAGAGGTTTCCTTCTGAGCCTCCAAGTGTCCATGAAAACATGGTTTCTCCCCTCTAGTTGACCTCCAAAACAAAAGCTTCCAGCACCATTTTTTGGGTTGTCTTTCCGTCCTACTGCTCCATTTATTGTAGTCAATTCAAGTACACAGTCTGTGCAGCCATCCTGTAAAAGGGCAAGAACAGGATGCTGGCTCTCATATACTGGGACATGCCCATCTGTATACTACAATCAGGCAAATGAAAAAGCAGTTCAAAGTTTCCAACACAGTTCATCTCAACGGGCCAGGCATAGGTGAAACACAAGTTCTGATTTCTATTTGTTGAAAACAACATCAAACAAATTTTTGATTGATTGAATTTTTGTCTTTAAACTCCAATACTGCTCAATATGTAAGATGATCTACTTCCATTTCAGTATTCCAGGATATCTTACTTACCACTGATCATCAACTCTGGGTTAAGGCCACTGTCCAGCTGAGAGTCAAATTACAGATATTTGTTCTCAGATTCTCCAACCAAAGGCAGCACCAGTATCTTATACCCAGTGACAGTGTAATTCCCTTTTGAGATCAGACTCAACCTCAGAATTCCTTCCATGACCACTGTCTGTTCCAGTCTAGAGTCAGTCCTAATTAACAAATCACAGCATCTTTTATATTCAACACAGGAAAGGTGTAATTAATAACAAATGGAAGTTATACATTAAATTGAATGTAGATGGGCTTTCTTTAAAATATGGAAGTATGGTTTTCAGTTCCTTAGGGATTTGTCTGTAGGAGGATAAGCATTTAAGTTATTTCTGTGTAAAATAAGAAGTTATGCCAACAATGCCAAGTATGCACTGAAAAAGTAAGAATGGATTGATTCATTTGTGGTAGGCATTGAGCAGACATTTTTTGAATTTTTGTTCATTTATTTATATTGCAAATCAAGCAGGGATAATGGTGAGTTTTGTTTGTCATAACTGCTAATAAACAGTACTTTCAACATGCTTTTGGTTAGGCTGAAGAAAATTTTTAAAAACCGACACTTGAATCAAAACATCTGTTAGCTTCTACTTAATAGAAACTTGTAACTGCAAGAAAGTATCCTCTTAAGAACAACAAAGAAATACATATAAATTGTTTGATCCTTGCACTTATCAAAAACTGATAAATTGAGGAAATAATGTAGACATACTAAAACATAGCTGATATTAATGCTGCCTGCCTTGAGAAACTGAGCATTCCCAGAGCTGCAAGTTAGGAATTCTCAACACTGATCCCCTGTGGGTTCTGATCTTAACCTACATTTCAAGCAAGTGAGATAAACACACACTGGAGCCAGCAGATTCTTTATAACAATGCTGCCAAGCTCTGATAGAAATATAGAAACTAGGAAAAAGGAATCTGCCATTTGGCCCTTTGAGCCTGTTATGGCATTCAATACTGAGGGTGGCACGGTGGCTCGCAGCAGCAGGGACATGGGTTTGGGCGACTGTCTGTGTGGAGTTCGCACCTTCTTCTGTGTCTGCATGGGTTTCCTCTGGGTGCTTCGGTTTCCTCCCACATTCCAAAAGATAAGCATGTCAGGTGAATTGGCCATGCTAAATTGCCAATAGTGTTAGGTACATTAATCAGGGGTAAATATTGGGAAATGAGTCTGGGTGGGTTACTCTCTGGAAGGTTGGTGTGGAGTTGTTGGGCCAAAGGGCCTGTTTCCACACTGTAGGGAATCTAATCTAGTAAGATGATTATGACTGATCCTCAATCTTAATGCCATTTTCATGCTTTAATCCCCATATCTGGTGATGCCTTAAAACTAAAAAAAAACTCTCATTCTTCAACATATTGGCAAAGTGACTCAGTGGTTAGCACTGCTGCCTCACAGTGCCGGGTTCAATTCTAGCCTTGGGTGACTGTCTGTGTGGTGTTTGTATATTCTCCCCATGGCTATGTAGATGACCTACCTACATAGTCATCTGAGTGCTCTGAGTGCTCTGGTTTCCTCCCACAATCCAAAAGATGTGCTGGTTAAGTTAATTGGCCGTGTTAAAATTACCCATAGTGTTCAGGGAGGTGTGGCTTAAGGATAAATGTAGAGTAGTAGGGGAATGGGTCCGAGTGGGTTACTCGTTAGAGGGTTGGTGTTGCTTGCTTCCTCAATGTAGAGATTCTTTCCTATATTCAGTGACTTGGCCTCCATAGCCTTCTGCATTGAGAATTCCACAGGTTCACCAATCTTTTGATTGAAGATATGATTCCTCATCTCAGTCCTAAATGGTCTACCTGAGCCTGTGGCAACTGGCTCCAACCAGGGAAAACACATTCCCTGCATCTAGTCTGTTAGAGTTTTACATGTTTCAATCAGATCACTTCTCTTCCTTCCAAACTCAGATCGACCAATTTTTCCACATAGGCAATCTGCTCTGCCCAGCATCAGCCTAGTGAATCTCCACTGCAATCCCCCTATTGTGAGTGTGTTATTGCTCAGGTAGGGAGGCCAACACTCTAGGTTTTCAGAATTAGGTTTATTATCATGTGTACTGAAGTACAGGAGTACAGTGAAAAGTGTACAAAGTTGACTTGTGCCATCTTTAGTACGAAGCTACCCCAGTACAAAATCCTAGATAGAAAGTAGAAGACTAAAGAAATAAGTTAAAAGTTCAACATTACATTCCTTGTATAGCAAGGGGCCTGCAGGTGCTCCACGCTGGGCTTTCCCACAAGGCCACATCCTCCCCTGTGCTGGCTCACCACCACCACTAATTGGACTCACCACCCACTTCGTTGCCAGCTGCCATCCGGGCTCGCCAGCCAGCAACTGTTAATGCCACACAGACCTGAGCGGCTGCCAGGAAAGCATATTAGTACCTGCATCCTCAGTGATGAAACCATGCAGGTCAAACAATCTGGCTGGTTGGCTTGAGACAAAGATTTAATCTCACAAAGCACTGTTAAAATTTCAGAAATCCCTACTTCTGAACCCAAAGCCTCTTGCAACAAAGACCAAATGACCATTTTCCTTCCTAATTGCTTGCTGAACTTGCCTGTCCACTTTTATTGACTGGTGTGCAAGGATATCCTTTATATATCTATACTTCCTGATATCTCATCATTAAAATAATACTCTTCATTTCTGTTTTTCACACCAAAGTGTATCATTTCGAGGGGATCTAAGATGGCGGCGATCTGAGAAGATCACACTGCAGAGCTTCGCATCGCAACAGGAGCAGGACAGTCCTTTAACCCACCCAACCCAGGTCATCAGGATTTCTTGGGGTGTTGGAAAGATTGTGGAGCCCCAAGAAACATTTAAAAATTGACTTACCTGTATTTTTAGCTGTTTAGAAATGCCTAAAAAGGGAGGAGGAGCATCTGAGGCCGGGCCTGCAGCTCAGCCTGCAGCAGCCTCAGAGCAGATTACTTTCCAGGACCTGGTGAACCAGCTCTCGAAATCCCGCGAGATGTTGGGGAAACAGATTGAAGAGAAGCTGGCTCCAGTCTCTCTCATGCTGCAGAAGCATGAGCAGCAGCTGGGAGATGTGGAGAAGAGGACGGATGAGGTAGAGCACAGGGTCACAGTGGTGGAAGCTGATGCCAGTTCATTCAAGGAAGAGATCCAAGCCCTGAAGATGCAGGTTCATAATTTGAGTGACCAATTGGATGATCTTGAAAACAGGGGCAGGACAAAAAACATTTGGAACATTGGTCTGCCTGAGGGTAAGGAGGGTGAGTGGTCTGCAGAATTTGTTGAAGATTGGCTTCCGAAATTCCTTGATTTGGAGACTGGCATGAGAGGATTGGTGATAGAGAGGGCTCACCGGGTCGCAGCACAGAGGTCAGGTCTGGGTTAACGCCCTCGTCCTTTCCTGGTGTGGTTCCATCATTACCGGGATAAGGAAAGAGTCATGGAGGCTTCCACACTCCAGCGAAGGATCCAAAGGCCCTAATTTACGAGGGGTCTAAGATCATGTTTTTTCAGGACTTTTCAGTGGCGGTGATCCAGAAACGAAAATTGTATGATGGTGTCAAGAGAAGACTGAAGGAGCTTGGGATTCAGTACTCCCTGAGATATCCAGCAGTGCTTCGGATCACCTTAGATGGATCCATGCATCTCTTTGACACATCGGAGAAGGCAAGAGACTTTGTGGACAAACTAACCTAAGTTAAACAATTGTAGTATATATAAATATCATTGCTTGGGTATGCGTTTATCATTCTGTAAAATAAATGGAGGAAATCCGATTGGAGCTTTGTTTTTCCCCGTTTTTTTTACCTCTAGTGATAATAATTTGGTTCAAACTATGTCAGGCAGTGGTTAAGATGTACATTTTAAATTTCTAAGTTAGGACATGCCAAAGGATGGCTGGGTTATTTATTCCCCCTTTTTTTCATGACAGAATGTTGTTTTTATTCATATTGATATTCTGTGGGGTGTTTATTCTTTTTAGCTTGTGCTTGCGATGCGGCTCTAGCTGGGAGAAGTGAAAGTGGTTGAGATGGTTAGATGCCTCTTTATGGGCAGTTCGGGATGGGTAGTTGCCCCCTCTGGGGAGGGGGTGAGTTCCCCTACTCAGCGCTATTGGCGCTTTATATGTTGGTTTGTTTTCTGTTTTTTTTATTTTTAATAATTTTGTATGTTTGTTAAATGTAGTGGTTTTAGTTTATTTGTTTTTATATTTGGTGGATCATGTGACACTAAGGCTCAGCAATTTGTGGTTCGGGTTCCTTCTCTCTGGAATTTAAATGTAATTGCAGAAGATTATGACTAATGATTTGATTAAATGGTGTACCTGGAATATCAAGGGAAGTCACTCACCAATTAAGAGGAAGAAGGTACTCTTGAGTCTTAGAAAGGAGAAGGTGGATATTGCTTTGTTACAGGTGACACATTTGGATGACAAGGAGCATCTGAAATTACAGCAGAATGGCTTTGACCAAGTTTATTTTTTATCATTTAATACCAGAAGTAGGGGAGTGGCTATATTGGTTATGAAAAATCTCTCATTTAAATTGTTGGAATGTGTTAAAGATACATACGGAAGGTTTGTAATTCTTAAAGCCTTGATAAATGGGGAAGAATATGGCATTTTAAATGTTTATTGTCCCCCAGCTCATCCTCTTAAATTCTTGGTAGATGCTATTTCTAAACTGATAAGTCTCAAGTCTCGGCACATCATTATAGGGGTAGACTTAAACTGCCTCATGGACCCCACAAATAGACAGGTTGCCTAAAGGTCCCTCGATACCCTCTGCACAAGCTAAACAGTTATTGGGTTTGTGTGAGGAATTAGGATTGGTGGACAAATGGAGGTGCCTCCACCCTACAGGTAGGGATTTCACGTTTTTCTCCAATCCGCATTTTCCAATTTTCTGACCCCTGCGGTAACCCTGGATATGGTGGCATCCTGTACGATTGGTAATATTGCCATCTCTGATCGTGCTCCAGTGTACCTCATGGTTAAAATTAAGGATGTTACAGTGGATTCAAGGTACTGGTGAATGGACCCCTTTATTCTCAGGGACAGCAAGTTTGTGGAGTATTTCTCTAGGGAATTTCGGGCATTCCTAGACATCAACATGGGCTCGGTTGATAGCTCATCTGTTCTCTGGGAAACTGCCAAAGCTTATGCCAGAGGGTTAGTTATTTCATATTTCACAAGTAGGAAGGAGCAGAAGGGTGAGCAGCAATGTCTCCTTGAAGCACGGTTGAAGGCAGCCGAGAAGATTTATTTTGACAGACCTCGTTGGTCAAACTACAGAGGATTGTGGCACTGCGGTCTGCACTAAATTCCGTGCTCACGCAGACAGCAAAGAAGGAGCTGGCTTTTGCAAAGCAAAGGTTATACAAGCATGGTGACAAGCCAGGCAAATACTTAGCATACCTTGCCAGAAAGAGAAGTGCCCCACAAACCATTACAGTGATTAGGGAAGGGTCTGGGAACCTAACATGTGATTCTAAAAAGATTAATGTGGCATTCCAGAGATTCTACTCTAAATTATATCAGTCTGAGAATTGTGAGGAGGGGCAGGCCAAAATGAAATCCTTTTTTAGAGATGTGAAGCTCCCGGATGTGACTCCCGAACAACAGTCCTTTCTCAATGCCCCATTATCAGAGCAAGAAGTGCAGGAAGCTTTGAGGCAGCTTCAGAGTGGAAAGGCGCCCAGTCCTGATGGACTTCCCAGTGAATTCTATAAGGAATTTATAAGTACACTGTCAGGCCCGATGCTGAATATGTTTAATGATTCATACAGTCATGTTTGTCTCCCACCATCTCTGAGAGAGGCCAATATTTCACTTAACCTTAAAAAAAGGAAGGATCCAGAAGTCTGTGCTTCATACAGGCTCATCTCACTCTTAAATGTGGACTTTAAGATCCTTTCTAAGGCTCTTGCGTTAAGGCTGGAGACTGTGTTACCTTCTATTATTAAAGAGGATCAGACGGGCTTCATAAAGAGTCGCAGATTCTCTAATAACGTTAGGAGGCTGCTTAACATAATTCAAGCATGCCAACAGCAGTCAATACAGGGATTGGTGATTTCTTTAGATGCAGAGAAGGCATTTGACCGAGTTGAGTGGCCGTATCTTTTCTATACTCTAGACCTGTTTGGTCTGGGTGAAGTTTTCATAAGATGGGTAAAGGTTCTCAACAGTGTACCTCTCGCTGCGGTCATTACCAACGGGGTACGATCAAGCAATTTTAATATTTCTAGGGTCAGCTGGCAGGGCTGTCCCCTTTCACCATTACTTCTTACGTTGGTGATTGAACTGTTGGCAGAGGCCATTTGTGGGGATCTCAATATATCAGCTCCAGAAGTGGGGTCAAAATTATATAAGATCTCGCTGTATGCAGATGATGTTCTAATTTTCTTGATAAATCCAGCAGTTTCAGTGCCTTGCCTGATACAATGCATTCTCGGGTTTGGCGCTTTTTCAGGGTATAAGATTAATTTTGCTAAATCAGAGGCTATGCCTATGGGTGGTCTTACAAAAGAGTTGGCTCTTGAGAGTGACTATAGATTCCCATTTAGGTGGTTACAGGAGGGGTTTTGTGTATTTGGGCATATTCATTACTCCAGTTCTGGATTGGCTGTTCAAAGCCAATTTTACTCAATTATTTGAAAAAATTAAACAAGATCTCCAAAGATGGGAGACACTTCCAGTCTCATGGTTGGGTCGGATAGCGCTTATTATGATGAATATTCTCCCTTGTTTGCTATACCCTATACGGATGCTCCCCCTGATTTTCAATAAACAAACACTCAGGAGACTGAATAGTTGGTTCAGCTCCTTTATCTGGCACCATAAATGGCCCCTCATTAAATTAGCCAAACTGCAATTGCCTCAAAGATTGGGGGGATTAGACCTACCGGACATTAAAATTTACCAATTAAGTTCGCTTTTGACCTACGTAAGTGATTGGGTTAGTGGGTACCCTCTTTCAATATGGCTAGATATCAAAGTCTCCCAGGCAAGGTGCCCCCTTACTAGTTTGCTGTTTTTGGATAAGGTGAGGACAGTTAGGGAATATTGCCATAACCCAATAGTCATCAATACTGTTAAAGCATGGAGGGGCAATTCTGCATAATGGAAGGTTATATTGGCAAAACATCTTTGTTTACACCTTTAGTGGGTATGCCGAGTTTTCAACCAGGTATGTTAGATTCAGGATTTAAACATTGGACAGCTAGGGGTATATCTTGCATGGGTGATTTATTTGAGGGAGATGTAATGATGGCCTTCGATCAGTTAGTATGGAAGTACGAGTTACCTAATAGTGGCATCTTTTGTATTTTTCAAGTTAGGGATTTTATTCAAAAAAGGATCACACTTTTGACTGATCCCTACAAATCTGACATAAAAAGAGGGGTACTAAGGGCTAAGAGCACACTCTCTGTCAGTACTCTATATCACCAATTTGGGGGTGCCACCTCAGATGAGTCTAATCGACTCTGCAAGATGTGGGAAAAAGAGCTGGCTGTTGAAGTTTCTTCAGAGGCATGGGAGGATATTAGGGAGAATGTAAGGAAGATATCAATTTGCAATAGGACCCATGATTTACAGTTGAAGATTCTCCACAGGGTTCACTTAGCCCCAGACCGTTTGTCAAAATTTAAACCAGGGGCATCTTCAGCATGCCCCAAGTGCAAGGTCTGCATGGGTACTCTTACCCATTGTCTTTGGTCTTGTGACAGGCTTCAAACATATTGGAGCGCTGTGGTGTATGCAATGGAGAGGATTTTAGGTGTAGGGGTGGAGAAGGACCTGATTTCGCTCCTTTTGGGCATACCCATTATATTTCCTGCAGACTCGCATAAGGCAAAACTTTTCAATATTCTTACATTCTGTGCAAGGAAGAATATCTTGCTAGGTTGGATATCAGAAAACCCCCCAGGCCTGTCGGGTTGGTGGAAGATTGTTATGGAGCATATTCCCCTGGATTTTCTCACAAATATGGTACACCACAAAACTGAGAATTTTTACAAGACATGGCAACCTTTTTGAAATACCTGGACACAGATTTATCTGCCACACTAACAAGGGCTTTTATATAGCCTTAACGATTGTGTTTCATGAGTCCAATATCCAGGGGAGGAGGAACTGTGAATGTATGAGTGTTTTGTTTGGCTGGGCTGAGTTGTTACTATTTATTTGTTTGTTGTTAGGTATTTATTTAGTTAGTTAAATAGCTAATTTAGGTTTTTTAAAAATTTTATACTTCTCTGCGTCCATTTTAATGCAATGGATCTCTCAGAGATTTGTTACCAGTTGCAATCCAATCCCAGATCACTACATCTTTCTTTGTTTCTCTAATAGCAGCCCTATCTTCTTCAGAGTCATTGCAGGCTGCAGCAAGTAACATCTGTCATATTAATCATTAATAATTGCATAAAACAGATGACAAATGTACTGTTTACCAAAATCAATCATTTAATCTCATTGCTGACAGCAGAGGCTTCAAGGTAGAAAGACAGGGCTCTGAGTTCACTGAACAAAATAGATAAGTACATTGCTTTATCTATAAGACATATAACGTTATATTACTATAATACTTTCAAACAGGTAGAGTCAATATCATCCAGCGAAACATTGGGCTGCTGTCTCATGAGAGAGAGAAAGAGAGAGAGTTAGAGACAGTGAGATGACTGGTGGTCAGTTTAATCTGAGAGTTATGACACCTCAGGCAAGGGGTGAAGTTGAGAAGGTAGGACTTTTATGATGACCTCAGCCAGTGTCAGAATTCAACCTATGTTCTTGGCATCAATCTGCATTGCAAGCTAGCTGTCCAGCTAACTGACGCCTTTACTTGAACAACTAATGTCCATTTCAAGTTCATTAGGGAAGGCAGAGGTAATGTCACTGGTCTAGTATTTCAGAACTCAAGGATACAATTCTGGTGCCAGGAGTTTGCATCCCACCCTGGCATTTGATTAAATTTGAGTTTAATAACATCTGAAATAAAAACCTAGCCTAATGATGACCACATAACCAGGGCTGATTGTCATAAAAACCCACCTAGGTCATTAATACCCTTTATGGAAGGAAATCTGTCATTCATACTGTGTCTGGCCAACATGTGACCCCAGACCCACAACAATGTGATTGACTCCTTGCAGCCCTCCGACAAACTAATGTTAAGCAACAAATGCTGGCCCACCATGCGATGCCCACATTCCATGAATGACTTAAAACAAATTGAGTGACTGATCTAGATGTTTTTAGTACATTACCCCGAGTGGGGAATGACCATGTCAGGCAAGAAGCCAAACAGACTTAGTTATGGGAATTGGTATTGAACAAGGAAAGGAAGCTCATTTATGTGTTCCTTTGGCCCATTGAAGGCACCATCACCCCCTTGACGTCACTCCCACCTCTCCTCCTTTAACTTTACCCCCACACCCCAGCCTCTTGAACTATACCACCAAAATTTCTCATGATTGGCTGGCAGCTTTCTAAGGTGGGACATCTTTCTGAGTTAGGGGTAGAAGCCTTGGCTGGTCTCCGCAGTAAATTGTTGTGAGGCAACTGTTGAGATCATGGATGTTCAACGGACAGTTTAACCATACAGATTAGGAGCATGGCAACCTTTACAATCTGACATCAATAATTCTAGGTTGTAGGGTGCCAGTTTCTCAGCCAGTGCAGGTTGCATCATTGACACCTACCCAATAATTTGGTAAATAGCCCACAAATGTCCTGTACATAAAAGGCAGGACAGATCCAAATCAGCCAATTGACCATCTCATAATCTATTCCCAGTGATCGGGAATGTGATGGAAGGTATCATCAACAGTTACCCAGCACCCACTCAGGAATCACCAGCCCATTGATGCTGAGTTCAGGTTGCACCAGGGACAATCAGCTCGTAGCCTCATTACAGACTTAGCTCGAATATTAATAGCTGAGGCGGAGTTCAAGAGCAGGGAGGTTATGATGGAACTATATGAAACAATGGTGAGGTCACAGCTCAGAATATTGTGTGCAATTCTGGAATCAACATTTTCAGAGGGATGAGATTGGAAAGGGTGTAGAGGAGATTGACTAGGATGCTGCCTGGTATTATGGACCAGACCAGACCTCCCTCAAAACATTTTTAGAGGATAGCCCAGACCCTAAATTTATTTTTTTTTAGGCAGATGTAAATTGGATATTCTGGGATGCTGTAGTTGGTCAAACTATTCAGTTTTAAACAAAACAGAATTTATTTAATCACCGTAGAGGAAACTTAGAACGACTTAACTTATTTGATAATCCAACTGACATGATGTCGCAATCTAATGAAGCTGTTCCAATTCCTGCGACATCTCATAAGCACACCCCTTGGCAAAATGATTAGATTACTTACAGTGTGGAAACAGGCCCTTCAGCCTAACAAGTCCACACCGACCCACCGAAGCGCAACCCACCCTTTCCCCTACGTTTACCCTTTTACCTAACACTACGGGCAATTTAGCATGGCCAATTCACCTGACCTGCATATCTTTGGACTGTGGAAGGAAACCGGAGCACCCAGAGGAAACCCACACAGACACGGGGACAATGTGCAAAATGTAAATTCAAACACCAGATCTTAGACAGGAGTGGTTTCAGAGAGAAAATTCAGGCAAGACCTCCATTGCACCATGGAACCTCTTTTCAGTGTAGCTGCTTCTCTAGGTCCCCAGCAAGTTTTGACACCCTGCTAAAACTCAACCAAACTAGAAAGAAAAACCTGAACTGGGAGAGCTGGCCACTCACAGTCTCAGAATCACAAAGACGTACAGCACGGAAAGACACCCTTCGGTCCAACTCATCCATGCCGACCAGCTATCCCTTTACAATCTAGTCCCACCTGCCAGCATCTGGCCCACATCCCTCCAAGCCCTTCATATTCATATGCCCATCTAAATGCCTTTTAAATGCTACAATTTTACTAGCCTCCACCACTTCCTCTGGCAGCTCATTCTATACATGTACCACCTTCTGTGTGAAAAAGTTGCCCCTTAGGTCTCTTTTATATATTCCCCTGTCACCCTAAACCTATGCCCGCTAGTTCTGGACTCCCCCACATCAGGGAGAAAAATTTGTCTGTTTATCCTATCCATGCCCCTCATGATTTAGTAAACGTCTATGAAGTCACCCCTCAACCTCCAGCGCTCCAGGGAAACATCCCCAGCCTGTTCAGCCTCTCCCTCTAACTCTAACCCTCCATCCCTGGCAACATCTTTGTAAATCTTTTCTGAACCCTTTCATGTTTCACACCATCTTTCTAACAGGAAGGAGACCAGAATTGCACACAATATTCCAACAGTGGCCTAACCAATGTCGTGTACGGCCGCAACATGATCTCCCAACTCCTGTACTCTGCGCTCTGACCAATAAAGGAAAGTATATCAAACACCTTCTTCACATTCCTATCTACCTACAACTCCACTTTCAAGGAGCAATGAACTGCACTCCAAGGTCTCTTTGTTAAGCAACACTCCCTAGGACCTTACTATTAAGTGCATAAGTCCTGCTAAGATTTGCTTTCTCAAAATGCAGCACCTCACATTTATCTGAATTGAACTCCATCTGCCACTTCTCAGCCCATTGGCCCAACTGATCAAGATCCCGTTGTAGTCTGAGGTACCATCTTCGCTGTCCACTACACCTCTAATTTTGGTGTCATCAGCAAACTTACTAATTATAACTCTTATGCTCACATCCAAATCATTTATGTAAATGACGAAAAGTAGTGGACCCAGCACTGATCCTTGTGCTACTCCACTGGTCACAGGCCTCCAGTCTGAAAAATAACCCTCCTCTACCTCCCTCTGTCTTCTATCTTTGAACCAAATCTGTATCCAAATGGCTAGTTCTCCCTGTATTCCGTGAGATCTAACCTTGCAAACCAGTCTCCCATGGGGAACCTTGTCAAATGCCTTACAGAAGTCCATATTGACCACATCTACCACTCTGCCCTCATCAATCCTCTTTGATACTTCTTTAAAAAAACTCAATCAAGTTTGTGAGACATGAATTCCCCGCATAAAGCCATGGTGACTATTCCTAATCAGTCGTTGCCATTCCAAATAAATGTGCATCCTGTCCCTCAGGATTCCTTCCAACAACTTGCTCAATACTGATGTCAGGCTCACTGGTCTATAGTTCCCTGGCTTGTCCTTACCACATCCAGCACTTCCTCCTCTGTATTATGGACATTTTTCAAGATGCCACCATCTGTTTCCCTACATTCTATACCTTCCATGTCCTTTTCCACAGTAAATACTGATGCAAAATATCATTTCGTATCTCCCCCATTTTCTGAGGCTCCACACAAAGGTTGTCTTGCTGATCTTTATGGGATCCTACTCTCTCCCTAGTTACCCATTTGTCCTTAATGTATTTGTAAAAAGCCTTTGGATTCTCCTTAACTCTATTTGCCAAAGCTAGCTCATGTTCTCTTTTTGCCGTCCCGATTTCCTTCTTAAGTATATCCCTACTGCCTTCTTGCTCTTCTAAGTATTCACTCGATCTATCCTGTCTATACCTGACATATGCTTCCTTCTTTTTCTTAACCAAACCTTCAATTTCTTTAGTCATCCCACGTTCCCTATACCAACCAGCCTTCCCTTTCACCCTAACAGGGACTCCTCTGCCATTGTTTTCAAGTAGACATTTCCAGATGTATTGGAACCTCTGCCTTTACGATCCCTCTTGAAAACAAATGAGGACAACATAACCTTGTTGAAGGGGCAGCATCGTCACATTAGCACGTTATGAAGAGAGATTGGATATACTGAGATTATTTTTCTTGGAGAAGAGGAGACTAAAGGTTAAGGTGATGGAGATATATAAAATTATGAGGGCCATCAACAGAGTAGATTGGAAGGAAATGTATCCCCTTGGTGGAGGGATCAATGACAAGAGGGCATAGATTTAAAGTAAGGGGCAGGAGGTTTAAAGGGCATATGAGGAAAAATGTTTTCACTTAGACGATGGTAGAATTCTGGAACTCACTGCCTGTAAGGCTGGTAGAGGCAGAAACCTAAATTTAAGAGATATTTAGATGAACATTTGCGATTCCAAGACATACAAGGTTATGGACTAAGTGCTTGAAAATGAGATTAAAATAGTTAGGTTGTTTTTGATTAATTGATGCAGACTCACTGGGCCAAAGGACTTTTTCTTTTGCTGTAGATCTCGTTAGCTGAACTCTATTGGTGAGGTGGAGTGACTGTCCTTGGTAAATTGGGCACATTTGACAGACAGTGGCATCAAGGAGCCCTCCCAAAATGTGAATCAATGGGAATGAAGAGGACTACTCTCTACTGGTTGGATTATACCTGGCACATAGGGCAATGCTTGGTGGAAGTTAATCATCTCAGCTCCAGGGCATTTCCACAGGAGTTCTTCGGGGTAGTGTCCTAGGCCCAACCATCTTTAGCTTCTTCATTAATGGCTTTCTGTCCATCATAAGGTCAGAAGATTAGATTAGGTTAGACTTACAGTGTGGAAACAGGCCCTTCGGCCCAACAAGTCCACACCGACCCGCCGAAGCGCAACCCACCCATACCCCTACATTTTACCCCTTACCTAACACTACGGGCAATTTAGCTTGGCCAATTCACCTGACCGGCACATCTTTGTGACTGTGGGAGGAAACCGGAGCACCCGGAGGAAACCCACACAGACACGGGGAGAACGTGCAAACTCCACACAGTCAGTCGCCTGAGTCGGGAATTGAACCCGAGTCTACAGGCACTGTGAGGCAGCAGTGCTAACTGCTGTGCCACCGTGCCGCCCATAAAGTAAGATGTTCGCTGATGATTGCATAATGTTCAGCACCATACATGACTCCCTGGTTACCAAAGTTGCTAAAAGGTGGCAAATGACATTCATACCACACAAATGTGATCATCTCTAATAAGATAAAATCTAATCACCACCCCTTGGCATTCAGTGGTGTTATCATCACTGAATCACCTATTGTGTTGTTAAAATCCTGGGGTTACCATTGATCAGAAACTGAATGGATTCACCTTATCAGTACACTTGCTACAAGAGCAGGTTAGAGGCCAAGATTACTGCAATGAGTAACTCATTTCCTGACTCCCCAAAGCCTGTCCATCATCTAGAAGGCACAAGTCAGCAGTGTGATGGAATACTCCCATTTGCCTGGATGGGTGCAGCTTCAACAACAGTCAAGAAGCTTAACATTATCCAGGACAAAGTAGCCCAATTATTTGTTACCACATCCACAAACACTCAGTCACTCCACTACTGATGCTCAGCAGCAGAAGTGTGCGCTATCTACAAGATGCACTGCAGAAATTTACCAAAGATCCTGAACAGGACCTTCCAAACACATAACCATTACCATGAAGAAGGGAAATGGTGACAGATATATGGGAGCATCACAATCTGAAAGCTCTGCTCCAAGCCACTAACCAGCCTGACTTGGAAATACAGCACCATTTCTAAGTGTTATTGGGTCAAAAGACCTGTCCACAAAAAGCAAGACAAATCCAGCCCAGCCACTTACTGTCCCATTAGTCTATTCTTGAAGTGTTCTTAACAGTGCTATCAAGCAGCACCTGCTCAGAACAACATGCTTAGTGACGTCTAGTTTGGATTCTGCCAGGAACACTCAGCTCCTGACCTCATTATAAACTTGGTTCAAACTTGGATAAAAGAGCTGAATTCCAGAGGCGAGGTGAGAGTGACAGCCATTGACATCAAGATTGCATTTGAGTAAATCAAAGAACCTTAGCAAAACTGGAATCAATGGGAATGAGGTCAAACTGTCCATTGGTTGGATTCATGTCTATTACATAGGAAGATGGTTATGGTTGTTTGAGATCAGCAATCTCAGCTCCAGGACATCTCTGCAGGTATCCTCAGGATAGCGTCCTAGGGCCAATGATCTTCAGTTGCTTCATCAATGGCCTTCCTTCATCGTAAGATCAGGACTGGGGATGTGTGATGATGATTATATACTATTCAGCACCATTCACATCTCCTCACACACTGAAGCAATCCATGCTCAAATGCAACAAGATCTGGACAATATCCAGGCTTGGGCTGACAAGTGACAAGTAACATTTGTGCCATACAAATGCCAGGCAATGATTATAACCAATCAGAGACAATCTAACCACAACCCCTTCATTTCCAATGATGTTACCATCACTAAATCTCCCACTATTAATATTCTTGGCATTACCACTGACCAGAAACAGAACTGAACTCACCAAATAAACACAGTGGCTACAAGAGCAGCTCAGAAACTAGAAATACTGCGATGAGGAACTCACCTCCTGATTCCCCAGAGCCCTGTCCACTACTACAAGGTGGTTTGATGGAATATTTCCCACTTGTCTGGATGCAACTCCAACAACACTCAAGATGCTTGACAGCATCCAAAACAGAAGCAGTCCGCTTGATTGGCATTATATATGTACAGGAGAAAGTGAGGACTGCAGTTGCTGGAGATCAGAGCTGAAAATGTGTTGCCGGAAAAGCGCAGCAGGTCAGGCAGCATCCAAGGATCAGGAGAATCGACGTTTCAGGCATGAGCCCTTCTTCAGGAATTATATATGTACAAGCATCCAGTCGCTCCATCACCAAAGCTCAGTAGCAGCAATGCGTTCTATTTACAAGATACACTGCAGAAATTCATCAAAGATCCTTAACAACTTCTTTCAAACCCACAACCACTTCATCTGGAAGGACAAGGGTAGCAGATACATGAGAACATTGCCATCTGCAAGTTCTCTTCCAAACCACTCACCATCCTGACTTGGAAACACATTACCATTCCTTCACTGTCATTATCGATTGAGTGATCTGGATAGTTCAGTGATCGGATAAAAAGTGATCCGATAACCAACGCCATGGTGGGATGCTTCCCCCACCTTAGCATTTGCTGCTGCTCTGATCTATCCTCTTCCAATGATATCCACAGCACTGCCAATGCTGTCTTGAAAAGATGCAGTTCTTCTTTAAGTGAAGCCCTCTTTCTTGCTCTATGTGTGATGAAAGGAAGGGGAGTCAATTACTCACTCAAGCAGTTGTGAATATCTGTGAGTGAGGGTAGAAGCCAGTGGGTGGAATTTTGTGCCCTTTCCTGTGATAAATCGGGTGGTTGGATATTTATTCAGATGGGAGGGTTGTGGATGGGAACCCTGGCACTTTGCTGTCTCAACAACAATAAAGAACCTGACAAGTAGGCCCCAATTTGAGGCCCGTGAGGAGACTAATAATGCTCCCCTCCTTAAAAGTTTTATTTTTCCACCACTAACATTAGCCCTATAGAAGGTGGGGGATGCATGGAGCACAACCTGTAAACCCTATCGGGGCTGCTTGCAAGGTCGTGGGTAAGGGTGGCTTGTTCAAAGGCACTCAGTTTCTGATGGAGAGGCCCAGTATCAGGATGGGTGATGAGGTTGTTGGGGAGTTGGGGGTAAGCAGGGTATTGGCAGAGAGCTGCTCCCATCATTGCTTTAAATGGTGGGCAGCTTTCAGAGGGCAGGACTTGCAAGACCAGTGTCCATTAACCTATTAGCCTATCAAGATACAGTGAATCTTCACAGAAAGCAATGGATTGGATATCTCGGCAGGCCTACAGCTGGCAGCCAAAATGTCACCAGCCATTCTCACTGTTGGCTCTACTGATTCCATCTGTAATGCGTGAGCTAATACCTCTAACATCACCTCTTTATTTAATCACTCTGTCAAAGGTAATGAGTGAAGTTCAAAATTTGGGATCATGAGCAGAAAGGGGCTTTTGAAAGTTGCTTTCACGCCCAACCAAAAATTACACTTGGAAAAAGAGGAAATAGCACCATTAATGAGCAAACTCACCCACCAACTGGAGGATTAATCGTACGTGTGAAGGAGGAAGAGTTCATCTTCCTAATTTCCTGTGATGGAATTTTCAGTCATTTGTAGCTTCAAACCCATAACACATTTCCAAATACAAAGCTGTTAAAGATATTGTGATAGCATAGAAAAATTAATGTCCTCTCACATACTTTAAACAGTTCCTGAGAACACAGGCTCATATACATGTTTAGCCCTTTCTTTACTCAGCGCGTAAGGGAAATTCTTTTTTAATGTTTCAATTATTATATGCTTAAATTTTAATGTTGGGTTCCCTATTTTCATTTGATTTTCTTTAAAGGTGTCTGGTTTTAATGTGCTTCATTTATTTCATTTCAATTGTACAAAAAGGTTATTGCTCACACAAGAGCCATTATGATGTCTTGCTTGTGAGTTGAAAAGTAAATGCAATCAATCACTCCAGTGTTTTCTGTTTACTGTGTGGTGTAATCAACAAAAACATGCTGCACTTGTGCTAGTCTGTAAAAGAACCTGTATGATATAGTCATAGCTTCAATATTGTGCATACTACAGAATGAGCATTGTCACACTCTCCATAATGCAAACAGCACAATAATTTGTATAGTTTGTAGTAAATGGTATGATCTACAAATTCAGTACAAAGATTTTTGTTTCTCTCATCCAACAAGTTGTCAAACTAAACTCCTAATCTGTTACCATTCTCAAAAGTGGCACACTTGTTTCCAATACTGTTTCCTACTGCAAACACATTACAAATACCAAGAGGGATTATTGTAGTAAGTGTCCATGGGCTGGTTCAAAAGGCTGCAACAATAAAGCATTGGCAGTCATGTAGGAGTTGAAATTTATATGATTTTAGTGTTTTCCATTAAGTCAACTGGGATTGTGTATTTTCAAAGAGACATTGGATAGATTTTGATAACAGGCCAGGAGGACTTTATTAGACGTGATTGTTACATATTAGTGTTGAGATCACTGTGCATTCAAAAATTTTATGTAATTAGTTAACAGGAAATTCAATAGAGTACCTAAAGAGTTAAAAGTCAAATTGTAGCATCGATTTTTTTGAGGTTGGTTTTTAATGCATTGACTTCATTTCTGTCAGGTTTTTATTGGTAAAGCATAAAATGTTTCAAAGTGAGATATTCTTTCTTACAATAGAGTTAAAGAGCTGGCTTGTCATCATCTTGTGCTTGAGATGCCTTTATC
Organism: Hemiscyllium ocellatum; assembly: GCF_020745735.1. Lineage (NCBI taxonomy): Eukaryota > Metazoa > Chordata > Chondrichthyes > Orectolobiformes > Hemiscylliidae > Hemiscyllium > Hemiscyllium ocellatum. Next base: position 53,879,950 of record NC_083402.1, read on the forward strand.
TTGGTGCTATCTTCATGCATGTTTGCAAAGAAGGAATTCTTTGGGCCCTCAGCCATGTCTGCACTGAGGTTATTGGGTGTCCGATGTCAGGGCTCAGACCAGATCTGTCAGGGACAAAGGAATGCACAGAAATGATGAATGACTCCACAGCCAAAAGCAAAAGCTTCACTGTAATGGCCACAGTCTCTGTGAGCAATCCTTACTCATAGCTCTCAAGGTCAACAGACATTCCTACATGTGCAAACAAAGCATCACATTGACCTACGAGCATTAAATAAAAGATTAGACAGTTAAGCTGTGTTTGAAAATTTAATTGCATAATTGTGTAATTGCTTTGTGTACCATATTACAAAAACTATTGCTTTCCTCTACTCGCCATCCAGGAAAGTTTTAAACCCTAGTGACAGGAATATTAATGTGCTCACAGTGTCATATCTGTTTCAGCTCATGCATATTCAGTGGCCTCTCTCTCAAAGATTTATGTCAGACTTTGCTGAAGTGTAGTTTTCACCCATTTTAGATAATAGCGTGCAAAATTGATGTTATCAGCTGTATTCAACACTCAACAGCAAATGAAACACAGAGAAGATATTCTTAACATGCCCGAATTCTCAGATACAGAGGATTCACTCTTGTGTTTGAAGTAAAAACCTTTCAGGGGGAAAATCGTATATTTTGGAAACAGATTTTAGTCAATCTCATGGATTATCTTTTAATTAAGAATGGTTGATTTGAGCCCACTCTACTGCAACAAACGCCTGGCTGCTAATGAAGTTTAAACAGACTTACTTTATTTAATTACAGCTAATCACCAGGGTAAAATGTGGAATTGTCTTTGATCCACATGGAGAATAGTAATCTTTGTGGCAGATAGCATCTCCTATTCCCTCAGATGCCTTTCAGATTCTCCAGGAGGTCCAAGATTAACTAAGGGTTAATTGAGACAGCTGAACAATGTGATTGATGTATTTTTGCCCTGTAAAGCCATCACCCTTTCTGAAAACCTAGCGTTTCCATGTGCTTGTTTACATCAGTCACCTTAAGGGCATGTAATGCAGTGCAGGCCTAGTCATTTGAGGTAAGGGACTTGAAGGGCCCAAAGTTTTGCAGAATCAGAAAGGAGGCAATGCAAGGGGACCAATAGGGATTAGCAGAGGGCAGCAGAGAGCAGCTCAAAGCAGACAAGGGCATAAGGAAATTGACCTGGCTCAATGGTATTATTAGGCCTGCAGAGGACAGAGATACTTTCTTGAATTGCAGTTAATATTTGAAACTGTCCATCAATATACAGACGTCTCCAGGTGGCAAGGACAAATGGTTTATGTAGGATTTTATGTTGCCTTGAGCAATGACCTTCAACAAACTCAAAACTGAAAAAGTTCAAGTTTGAAGCTATGACAAGGTTGGAACTAATATTCCCTTTCTCCATATGTAAGCATTGTAACAATTAGATTATGTAAGGACATTTATTTTTAAAATTTCTAGAGATGTAGTTTCATGATAATGTATTTAACATCTGCAATTTTGTCTCTGTTGGCAGGTATAGCTTTAGGCAATCACTGTTTGATAACATCTGTACGGTTTGATGGCTATTCCCGCTTATTTATCCACATCATCAGCTGATTAAAGATTTTCCATGTCCCTAGCCTTCCTTTCTAATAAACCATGAAAACTTTTTATTTTTAAGACTTCTCTAACCAAAGGTTTGACAATTAAGTGGCAGAGTCCACGCGATGAAAGATGGCAGGAGCTGGACAGACAGCTCGTTCAGATTTTTTTTCTTAGTCTCCCTGAAGCAGCTCTATGTACTTTAGAAAAAAGACAGCAAGTCCAACAGCTTGTTTAACAGCATGTTACACTGAACGTGCTGATTATTGTAAAGGTCAGGTATTGACAAGCACTGAGCTGCTTATGTTTCGTTAATGACACTAATTACACCGTTACTCAGTAAGTGGTCAATAAACAAAAATTAGCATATGTAGAAAAACAGTTTATTTTACATTTCCAAGACAATTGCCCATCCTGTGGTTGTCCTCCTTATGCTGGGCTTGATGATGAGCTGTGATTGATGAGGTGATCAAGACAACTGGGTGTTAGAGACCAGGCTCTTGCTGAAAAACCTCAACCTCTTTGCAAACTGATTCACTTGAACCAGACAATAAAGATTTTAAGCTTAGGTCATATATTTGAACAATGAGTTTTTTTTTCTACATGCCAATTTTTTAACCAAGTCAGTTTTCTTTGTTTCCATGAACCTTTGATAATTTAATGATCTGCTTCTAATTAAGCTGCTAGTATTTTGATAATAAAAAATAAAAACAGGTCAGCACAATTAAGTATAATTAGATTGTGTGAAGATTTGAACCATAAAATTACTTTTACTTAAACATATGATTCGAGTTATTTCATTTCCGAATGCCGTTATATTCATTTGATGCTAGCTTTCTTTTTATATGGTTCATTTTTTTTCTCTCTGTAGCATTAAGTAAGCAAAAAATGCAGACCATTTTGAAGAGGGGCAATTATTAAGAAATGTCCAAAGTTCCGCGCATTATGTCATTTTATGATTACCCTCTGTTATAAATTAATATGAAATGAATAATTATGTCAGCAGAGTGTTTAGAAACCTTTCAGCAAGATGAATTTGATCAATCTTCAATCTACTGAGATAAAATAGCATGTGCTCCTATGAGAAGAGAGTACAAGACCTAGGACAGATAATGCAGGAACACTGCACATCTTACAGGTCATCATCACAGAAGCTCCAATTCATGTTATAACAACACACTAAAATATTACCATCCTGCTATAAGAATATATTTCAGCTGAAACTAGGACAATTTTTGTAAACTGTGGGTCAAAACCAGGCAGTAAGGTTCACCATGTTTACCAAAAGCATTATACCACCATACCATCCAACGTGGTAGATCCTTATCCATCTTTACACTGATTGGCACAACACTGCTGATAATACATCAATAAAGTCCCAACAATAGTCAAATAACTGAATTTTATTTGTACTGCCTATAGAATTTAAAAATTGCTTTTTATTCTTAAAGTTTGATCTCAGGATGTAAGTGGCATTATTCAACCTTATTTTCTGATAGATGGTATAGGTATTCCTACATCCATGCAATTATTACCCTCCATTGTAAAGTATGGTCTTTAAAGCAAGAATTGATTTATAGATGATTAAAGTGATAGGTTTTGATTTAAAATATATGAAAATAGTAATATTAATCAGAATTTTCTCTAATAATTTTAAGATTCCATTTAGCAATAAATTTATGAAATAGACTATGCACAAGACTAAGCTTGCACAAACAGTTCATAGAATAATTCATTAGAATACCAATGTAAAGAAAACATTATGTTTATACCAAATGAGAGGAGATTGCTAAGTAGTTAGCAAGTGAATCCTGAATGGTTGGAAGCATTACAATGAAGAATGCATCAATTTGGTGATGACTGACAACTAATTGCCAAGCTTTGTTTAAATTTTCAACCAGGAAAGCTGACTGTCTTTGGTCAAGATATTGCCATGAAGAATGAAGCAGAGGATGGTCCGTTATTTTATTATGTTGAAAGAGGAGCAGTCTGTGTACATATTCCTTATGTCAGCAAAGAACAGGGTCCTGTGTATTAATATGTAGTTTCCAATACATGCAAGTGCAAACCAATGCTAGTGGCAACTGGCAATCCTGAATTGATTGTCAGCATAATGTTTTCCATGTTCAAAATAAAACTCAACAATGTCTAACATTTGTTGTGATTCCACAATTGGATAACATTTTCAAAATCGTCCTGAGCACAAAGTGAAGAACTTTGACAAAATGTACATTTTTTTGAGCAATACTCAAGTTCACACGACCAAGTGAGTATTTACAACGAGTTAATAAATAACATGTTCAAAGTACTAGCCACACTACATTTTGCAACTTACAAGTAATCGATAATAAATGAATAGAACTTCTTTAAAAGATTAAGGTTACAAATTAGATGTCACATATTTAATTTGAAAGCATAGATAATATACAATTAAACTGCCAAGCTTATTTAAGAAATAACACAAGTACACATTAGTTATAGCCGTTCTAGGGTAATAATCTAGATACTGATTCAGAACATGAAGCTATTGTATAATTTTAATCTTGAGTCCAGGGTAAGTACACAGCGAGAATAGTTCCCAAAAAATTAAACAATAGCTTTTTGTTTCAATTTAGACATGACTATAATTCTAAAAATGTGCTAATTAAAAAATTAAAATTGCATTCCTTGCATTCAGTCCTTACCACCTTTAATCTTTTGTTTCTATTTTTTATCTAATGAGATTAATGCTTATGTTGTTTAATCCTATTTCAAATCTCGTTTTGTTAGGACATTTAGGAAGCCTGGAGTAATGAGTTCACCATCTGTGGAGAGTGGTGCTTGCTGAACTGTGTGGCCTCTGAGCAGTTCTGTAATTTGTGAAAGAGTAGGGGGTGGCAAATTTAGCCATCACATTACCCAGGTGGCCGCTATAAGAGCACTAGGGTATGAAGGTCATGCACAAAGTCATGCTCTACTGTGCATTTATTTGTAAAATCCTCTCTAGTTACAACACATGACCATGTACCAGAGGGGTGCCACACAACCCACAATGTCATTGAAATACCAATTTCATTAAGGTAGTTTCATCTTATCAGGTTACGTCTGAAGTAGTGACCAGCTCATTTAAAACAAAGGCAATTTGACCTCTCCCTCCATCTAAGAACATGAAACAGATGGACCTGAATTGACTCACTTCCAACCACTGACAAAACTCTTAAATATTTTTTAATACAATTCTGCAGATAAACATCATGTTCAAACTATAAAGATTATCCTACGTCCCTATTATACAACTTTTAGAAGTTTTATGCTAAATTGTTCTTTTAGTGGTTGTTAATTTTACTTTCATTCCTTTAACTCCCAATGTAAGAATGACCTCCGTTCAGCAGCTAAATCTGACAAAGTTAATTTTTTTCAGTTTACTCTACAAATATTACTAATCCTCTGGGGTTTCAATGCCATTCCTTTAGCATTATATTTCCATACGGGTCAAGGTTATCTAAATTAAGTCCATTCACACCACTATTATTTACTGACATGAATAATATTTGTGTAATAAAACTATATTTTTAAATTATTGATTCATTAATATTGGTTTCTTTTGCCACTTTTAAGAGAGAAAAAGCATCACAAAACATTTGACTCAAAATTATTACTGGTAAGTGAATGTTTAATGCAGGTGAAAGCTGTAATCACCAAACATAATGTACGGTATTCCAAACTGCACAATTTCCCTCTTTATTTCCCTGAAGCTGTAACACATGCTGGGATATGCTTCCACAGATGATGGCAACCTACCAGCATCTTTCCCAAGTGGTCATTCTTCATGTGTGGGCCTGGACAGTGACTGTCAGCAAGCTATTTGGCAGTGGAAGAGAAATGATAGTGTGGCTCGATCACATGTTTAGCTGAGGTCACACATAGATTTTCCAACAAGAGTAAGAAGTCAGTCATCAGAAATGGGAATCTTGGGCTGTCTGATTTGTCTCCTTATTTGTTTATAATCTACAAATCAGACAATTGTACTGATCAAATTACACAGAGATGCATAAGAATCACAATAGTAAAACAATTTATCTTGATGTCTAATTTTCCACACACACAGTAGTCAATAGCCCATGTAACTAGTGCATTCCCCTCATTCTCTTTCTTTTATTAACCTTACCACATATTCTTAAATGTTGACAAGGTCTTTGCTTCAATCAGTTATTTTGCATGTGCAACACAAGGGTGGATAACCATGTGTATAGGAACCTTGCAACTGTAAACCAAGTTATGCAAAGCATCAGATTTCTCTAAGAAAAATAATCGGAACAGTAGGGATAGGATTATCCCTGGGTCAGGAAGCCTGATTTTTTTTTATTCCGTCAGAGCACGTGGGCACCATTGGATAGGTCAGCATTGATCATCGCTAATTGTCCCAGAGAATGTACTAGTGGTCTGCCTTTTCGAACTGGTGCAGTTCAGGGGCACAGGTATGTCCATAATGCTGTATAGAAGGGACCTCTAGGATTTTGATCCAGTAATAATGAAGGAATAGTGATTTAATTCCAAGTTAGCATGGCATGGAGGAGGATTTGCATAAAAGGTTGCTTCCAAGGGTCTGCATGCCTTTCTCCTTCTAGGTAGCAGAATTCATAGGTTTGATAGGATGTTTTGCCTCAGAGAGATGCCAGCCAATTAGAGAGTCAGAGACATGCCTAACAGGTTGAACACTCGGCATGTGCTTCTATGATAAATTCCAATAATGGGGTGGTGAAGGTGGTGATTGAGTTCCTTGAAACGCATTAACTGTTCACTTAAAAGTGGAAATTGGCCCATTTCAATGCAGGTTACTGTAGTAATTGTAATGAGGCAAACCAGGTGAACATCATACAATATGACTTCCCTGACTGCGGCTGTTAATCTGGTTTAATCAGTGAACCCTGGCTGACAGATAAATAAGAGGAATATCATTTATTCTGACACTCTGGTTCTGAGGGAGCTAAACCAGTGTTCAGAGCTTTCCACATATATTAAAAGGTGACTTGGTGACAGGAAACCAGCCTCATTGAAGTTATTTCAGTTATCCACTATCGTTGCTGCTACTGGTTTAATTGTGGTGAGAGACAGCGGGCAGACAATCTACTGAATTTAGTGACCATCTCAAATCCACTGACAAGGGAAAATAAAATCTAACCTTCTGTCCTGCTGCAATCTGAATGAGATTGACTTCAGCACAGTTCAACAATCAAGTCTGGAGCTCTGGTCTGGAGAGATTGATGTCACATGATGCAGTGCACTTATAGTCTATTGGTGAATTGATTTAACACTTGCAGAATCAGTGTGAAAGGTTCTTCAATTATGAATACTTTGGAACTGATCTGCAGAAATTTGGGGCAGAATCTTACTATTATTTCACAAGCTGAGTTGAGTTTTTTGCAGAATTCTTCACTGTGTGGGACAGTGGGTTCTCTCATCATGTATTACCAAACTCACCATAAGAATAAGCTTGCCTGTTTCATGGCTCATGCTGGCTCCAGCTTAACACACACTGTTCCCAGTACAACTTGTCACTCAGAGGATATTCTGGCATCTACTGGCTTCCCTCTTGCCCACGTCACTTTTAAGCCCGCTCTGTATACTCTAACAAGCACTGTCAGTCCAGAGCTGCCCTGCAAGATTCCTGACACATGCCCACACATAGCAGACTGAGAAAACTAGCACCAGCTATGTGGTCAGGGAACTGGAGGTTCTGGAGTAGTCCAGATGTGGAGCTTTCTCTTTCCCAAGGACTAGGTATGCAGGCCAAGTCACTAGACCATGCCAGCATGGTCTGAAATTGTCATCTGGGTAAAAGCAATATCACCATCGAGAAGAATGTGCAACTATGTCAGAATATTGCTGTGTAGGAAGAAGGCCAGTCTCCACTCTACCAGCCTATGTACCACTGCCTTTCTCCAATACCTCGCACTCACTCTATCTCTGCTACTGCACCCATTTCTCACCAAAGCTCATGCTGTGCCAGTCTCAATAATTCTACAACATCCACCCTCACTTTGTGCTCCCACTCAAGCCCCTGACAGCACTAACCTTGTGTGTTTTCTGTACTGTCTGATCACTTGACTCAGAGCACCTCCTCACCTGCACCAAAAGTAACAGCTATTCCATCGATTTTCATTTCCCTTAATAACTGCATCCCTCTGATTCCAAGGAGAAAACATCCCACAATAATATGGAGCAATTCAAGAAGGGTGATGGATTGCTGAACATTCAGCTCAAATCAGATCAGATGGGTCAATGGGCCAAGGGGTGGCAGATGGAGTATAATTTAGATAAATGTGAGGTGCTGCATTTTGGAAAGGCAAATCAGGGCAGCACTTAGACACTTAATGGTCAGTGTTGCTGAGGAGTGTTGCTGAACAAACAACCTTGGAATGCAAGTGATGGAAGTTGTGGATTTGGAAGGTGTAAGACTTTTTTTAACCAAAGCATAACAGATTGAAATCAGAGAAGGAACGATTTTCAATTCTGAACACTATGGTCGATGGTAGTTTTACCAAAATGAGTTCTTTCCGTTGATTAGATAGTCAATTGAGAAAAACAAAATTATAATATGTGAATAATGTACTGAAACAATGAAGGCGGACTTCCTATGCACTTCTTGCAGCAAAATTTAAAACTGACTCATTATAAACAAGCTACATGTAGCATACAGAGGAAATCTTATTGCAATACCGATATACTGCATAGTGGTTAGTCACAAAATAGCTCTTTCACATTCACGAACATAATGCAGATGAATTATTAGAAAATTTGTCCCTGAGAATTATAGAATTTGCTGCCTCTATTGTAGAACTGTAGTTCAGAAATTTAAGTACCATCCTACCAGCTATGGGAAAATGCACTTTGAGCATATTAACAGGTCTAGCTGAAAATTGTGCCTTTGGAATCAAAGGGCAACTGAAGTGGACCACCCACCCTTTCCCATACCTCCCTTTACATCCACCTTACCCTAATTCCAATTTTCTACTGAAGGATTTCTGTTTTACCAATGGTGGCAGTTAAAAATCACCTCAAGAATAAGTTCCCTTACGGAGTTTGAAAGGTAATAGTTCTGATGCCAATTACCCATTTATGACTATGTATGCTTGTGAAAGGGGATTATTTTACAGAAAGCATTGTGACAACCAGAATTTGTTTACGAGAAGAGTTCTGATATGCACAGATTGCAAACATCATTTTCGATGTGTACAGATTCAGGCCAAAGAACACTTCTCAATTTGACTAAGCAGTTACGAAGCTGAATATTTTCTTTGATGTTTTGAAGCACTGCAGTGCAAATGCATGGTTCTGTATTATTGAAGTTCTGAAGCACAGCAGGAGAGAAGTCTAGAGTGTTTGCCAGACAATTTGAAAACTGTAATAAGATGTCTTGTCACATTGTCTTGAGGAAATCCGAAAAGTTAGGAAAGGAAATTGGATACATCTGTCAGGAGAAAGTTCTCACCGAACCCCAATAGATAAATCAAAAATAATAGCCACTTACTGGCAATATTAAAGATGGCAGTGAAATAGGCATAAAGTTGCCTGTTGACTGTGGTATGTTTGAATTTTAAATTTAAGACAATAGATTCATGATAGAAATTTGTGTCTGTCACTGGATCAATGTCCATTTAGTTTCATTGAGCTGAACTATGAATGTCAAGCAATTTTGCAATACTTTATAAGATGTATTTTCTGTATAAAAACATATTAATGCAAATGTTGGGGGGTGGGGTGCTCATTTATTTGATTAGGAAGTCCCTCTACCAACACCTGGAGTGCATACATGGATACTACCATGGTTTACTAGGTGGCTCCTACATGGGGCCAAGGGCCCAACTTTAGCTGGTAAAATACCATGACAGTACGAAGATGAACCTTCCCTTGTCATTTTATGGGTAAGTACCCTGCCTCCCAGCCCAACCTAGATAGCTGGTAAAACCTAGTCCATTATTTATGAAAATTGAAGCAATTTTACAAGAGGGAAGGCCTCATCAATAGTCTCACACAACTATGTGAAATGGAAGAGACTTGAATCTCCCAAACACTACGAACACTGCTCTTCCAACAATATAAGTATTGACACCACATACCAATCCACTGTGGTAGTTCTTTAGAGTGTCACTCATTTGCAGCTCTATTTTAAAACCATTCCATTGCATCGACAATGTAACGATTATTCAGAAGTAATGCCACAGCATCAAAGGATTGTAAAGTACTATAGAATAATGCATTATAATTCAGATCAAGCAAAATAATATCAGGCAATCACAATGGCATCTGACATGCTATGAAGCAGATCAGTGAAGCAAAAAGTCATATCATAAGGTGTTCTATTTATGATTGACACTCTGATTTCTATGTTTATAAAATACATTGAGTATCCCACAAAGTTTCAGTTGCAAATATTTAATTTTGTTAAAGCAATTTCTCACAAAACCATGTGTAAAGCATATAAGAATATTTAGATACAAATCAAGTTTGATTTTATTCAGTTTGGTCTAAGCGATTAAATCAAAAGCTCACAAATCAAATGTTAGCTCATGTGGTCTCAAATTTAGGCTCTCCAAACTAACACGAACCAGGAGTTTAAAATTGGGTTTCAAATATATACCTTGTATGTTTCTTCTAATTCTTGCCACCTACATTCCTACTTTATAACAGTGATTTTCCTTCAGTTGGCTGTAAAATGCTTTGTGACATCCGGTGGTTATGAAAGGCATCATGTGATTGCAACTCTTTCATTCTTTTTGTATATAGTGAATGCACAAGCACAAATATGCGTACACAAACACATAGATGCACAGCCATCAGCTGTGGTTTCTATATTAGCAATGGCTCATTTCCTCTTCTCTGAGTCACGTTCTGGATTTAAGTCTAACTCCAGGACTTGAGCACAAGAGTCAAAGCTGACTTTCTAGTGCAGTGCTGAGTGAGTACAGAAGTGTCAGAAGTGTCACCTCTTAGATTAGAAATTTAAGCCAATGCCTGATTGATCTGCTCAGGTGCATAGTAATATTTTGGAAAAGACCAGGCGAGTTAACCCCAGTATCCTGACTAATATTTCACCCTCAATCATCATCACAAAAGCACAAATTACTGGTCATTATCACATTGATGTTTGTGGCAGTTTGCAATGTACCTGTTGGTTGTTGCAGTTCCTATAATATGACACTGATTAGACTTAAAACTGTGAAATACTGAGAGAGTCCAATACTCATGAAACATGTCATATGAATGCAAATCTAATTTTATTTCTTCTGAATACATTCAAACAACACAAACACAAAATGGCATATTTCGTCACTCATTTAAGCCACTTCTTTAGTAATTCCTGTAGAGAGCCCAGCTAAATACCTTGCAGAAATTCACAAATATTGCCAGTTAGAGTGATGAGTATAATGTTAGAAAGTTTGATCGCGTAATACATTGTTTTCCGCATAATGTATTAAAAGCAGTGCCACAGCTGATGAATAACATTCTCCAAAAGTCGAAACTTTAAAATTAGGAATTTATTTTTCAACATTAAATATCTGATTATAAATAGGGTCACAGAGTCATAGAGATGTACAGCATGGAAACAGACCTTTCGGTCTAACCCGTCCAGGCCGACCAGATATCCCAACCCAATCTAGACCAACCTGCCAGCACCCGGTCCATATCCCTCCAAATCCTTCCCTATTCATATACCCATCCAAATGTCTCTTAAATGTTACAATTGTACCAGCCTCCACCACATCCTCTGGCAGCTCATTCCATACATATACCACCCTCTGCGTGAAAAAGTTGCCCCTTAGGTCTCTTTTATATCTTTCCCCTCTCACCCTCAACCTATGCTGTCTAGTTCTGGACTCCCCCACACCAGGGAAAAGACTTTGTCTATTTATCCTATCCATGCCCCTCATAATTTTGTAAACCTCTATAAGATCACCCCTCAACCTCCGATACTCCAGGGAAAACAGCCCCAGCCTGTTCAGCCTCTCCTTGTAGCTCAGATCCTCCAACCCTGGCAACATCCTTGTAAATCTTTTCTGAACCCTTTCAAGTTTCACAACATCTTTCCCATAGGAAGGAGACCAGAATTGCACGCAATATTCCAACAGTGGACTAACCAATGTCCTGTACAGTTGCAACATGACCTCCCAACTCTTGTACTCAATACTCTGACCAATAAAGGAAAGCATACCAAACACCTTCATCACTATCCTATCTACCTGTGACTCCACTTTCAAGGAGCTATGAACCTGGACTCCAAGGTCTCTTTGTTCAGCAACACTCCCAAGGACCTTACCATTAAGTGTATAAGTCCTGCTAAGATTGCTTTCCCAAAATGCAGCACCTCGCATTTATCTGAATTCAACTCCATCTGCCACTTCTCAGCCCATTGGCCCATCTAATCAAGATTCTGTTGTAATCTGAGGTAACCCTCTTCACTGTCCACTACACCTTCAATTTTGGTGTCATCTGCAAACTTACTAACTGTACCTCTTATGCTCACATCCAAATCATTTATGTAAATGAGAAAAAGTAGAGGGCCCAGCACCTATCCTTGAGGCACTCTACTGGTCACAGGCCTCCAATCTGAAAAACAACCTTCCACCACCACCCTCTGTCTGCTATCTTTGAGCCAGTTCTGTATCCAAATGGCTAGTTCTCCCTGTATTCCGTGAGATCTAACCTTGCTATTCAGTCTCCCATGGGGAACCTTGTCGAACGCCTTACTGAAGTCCATATAGATCACATTTACTGCTCTGCCCTCATCAATCTTCTTTGTTACTTTTTCAAAAAACTCAAACAAGTTTGTGAGACATGATTGCTCACGTACAAAGCCATGTTGACTATCCTGAATCAGTCCTTGCCATTCCAAATACATGTACATCTGTCCCTCAGGATTCCCTCCAACAACTTGCCCACCACTGAGGTCAGGCTCACCAGTCTATAGTTCCTTGGCTTGTCCTTACCGCCCTTCTTAAACAGTGGCACAACGTTTGCCAACCTCCAGTCTTCTGGCACCTCACCTGTGATTAGCGATGATACAAATATCACATCAAGAGGCCCAGTAATCACTGCTTTAGCTTCCCACAGAGTTCTAGGGCATACCTCATTGGGTCCTGGGGATTTATCCACCTTTAATCATTTCAAGACATCCAGCACTTCCTCCTCTGTAATCTAGACATTTTGCAAGATGTCACCATATATTTCCCTACAGTCTATATCTTCCATATCCTTTCCCACAGTAAATACTGAAGCAAAATATTAATTTAGTATTTCCCCCATTTTCTTTGGCTGCACATAAAGGCCGCATTGCTGATCTTTGAGGGGTCCTATTCTTTCCCTAGTTACCCTTTGTCCTTAATATATTTGTAAAAACCCTTTGGATTCTCCTTAATCCTATTTTCCAAAGCTTTCTCATGATCCTGATTTCCCTCTTAAGTATATTCCTACTTCCTTTATACTCTTCTAAGGATTCACTTGATCTATCCTGTCTGTACCTGACATATGCTTCCTTCTTTTTCTTAACCAAACCCTCAATTTCTTTAATCATCCAGCATTCCCTATACCTACCAGCCTTCCCTTTCACCCTGACAGGAATATACTTTCTCTGGATTCTTGTTATCTCATTTCTGAAGGCTTCCCATTTTCCAGCCATCCCTTTACTTGTGAACATCTGCCTCCAATCAGCTTTCAGAAGTTCTTGCCTAATACCATCAAAATTGGCCTTTCTCCAATTTAGAACTTCAACTTTTAGATCTGGTCTATCCTTTTCCGTCACTATTTTAAAACGAATAGAATTATAAATAAATTTGTGCAGTAAAAAGCACTTCCTAGCACAAGTGATTCTTCCTTGAACACCAGACATTTTCCATTTAACTTCCTCCCAGTTCTATATCTCACTGGAAACATCCTTGACAAGAAGAAACCATGCCACCCCTCCCCATATCCATATTTTGCAATTCTCACACATGCTAATGCTAAGGTTCATAACTCTTTTCTCAGGAAATGAAAGATTTGATGTGCTACAACTTTAATATCCCACATGTCTGTCTGAGCAATTCTACTTTTCATCTGAACATAGCAAAAGGATACACTTTTCCAATTATAAAAAACAATTCTGTTGTGTGAAGTTAAGGTTATTTCTGAAACTGTCATCAAGTTTGTTCTTTCACTCTAAGCTGGAGACAGAATTCTTTTCAGGGAGGGTGTCAAGTGCTATGCTTAACATTGTTTCCCCTTTGTTTTGATAATATCAGCCTGAGAAAATTGCAAATGGGAGGTCCATACTAAGATGTTTATTTCTTTTGTGATTACACATACATGTCAAAGGTGAGAAAGAGAAAAAAAAACCTAGGAACCATGTCTAGAATCTTTAATGGAAACTAGAATGTATGTTATTACTACACATTGAAATAAAACATTACAAACATGCAGCCAGTATTATTTGACCAAATGTTCGCCAACCCACACATCAGAGTTTGTTTGTACTGCTCGTTGTTATTCTGTAGCTGGAATTTGGTGGATGTGTCTGTGCTGTGAGGGCACTCCATACGCTTTGCTGTGCATGAAAAAAATCATGTAGAATTAGAGTACATCTCCTGTTAAAATGGGCCCCAAGGGCAATTGATTCATATCTGAACAATGTTAGCAAGTAAAATGGGGATTGCAATTCTACTCAAAACTATGGCTAAATATTCCCTGCAGCCCTGTGCATCCAATTTGATCACACTGCTAATTTTTTCTCCCTCAGTCTTTTTTTCTGACATCGTATACCAAGTCACAGTTTAGGGCTTTATATCTATGAGAGTTATCATAAAACTAAACAGACAATACTCATTCTTTTATTTGTAGTTTTGTTAACAATTTATTTTTCAGAGTGTCTTTCCATAAAGTTTTGTCAAGAATAAATAATGTCCTGGAAAGATGGTAACCTTTCATCAGTCAGACTTTGCATTCAGGTTTTCAACAAATACTTTCTCTACAGTACAACATATATATCAGCCTGCATGACAGTCACCTCCTTTTAACTGCTAAATGAAATGCTGCATATGTGTGACATTTACAAATGAAGTAGACAATCAAATCCTAACATAACTGCCATGGTAAGAGCTTTTCAATAAACACAATGGGTTGGTGATAGCATTAAAAAAAAGTGCATTGCTTTCTGGATCTTGAGAAAGTGCATGGTTCCATCTTACAAAATAGCAATCTGAACATTTACATTGGGATGAAGCATCTGACAAAAAGTTGACTTACAATTTTACATTTCTCTAAAAGTCCTTCACAATTATATTGCAATAGGAGGAAATTGAACTGGTTGATCAAAGGCATAAAATAGTTTGAAATTAGAATAAAAGCTCAGCACTCACCAACATCTATGACAGATATATATATCTAAACGAAAAAGTTTTAGGGTAAGAAATAGTTGTAAATGAAGAAATGGAAGCAAGAGAGATACTCAAGAAAATTACAATTTCTAAGAGTTGTCAAGGAAAGGCCACCAGCATTCTCAAAGATCCATCCCACCTTGGCGATGTTTTTTTCTACAACCTCTACCATCGGGGAGAAGGTACAGAAGCCTGAATACATGCACCAGCCAGTTTCGAGTTTCTACCCTACTGTTGTTAGAATAATGAATGGACTCGCAAACTCTTAACATTCACCTGTACCTATGTTTTTGTTTTTGTGGCTGTTTAGCTATTAGTTACTTAACTCTGTGATCTGCCTGTATTGCTCACAAGACAAACCTTTTCACTGTGCCTCAGTACACGTGACAATAAATTCAATTCAATTCAATTCAAGTGGTCTTAACCAAATTATTGGAGCTATGAGCTGACGTGTGCCATGATCCGGATGGTGTTCATAAAGGAAGTGGCTAATGTGATAGTTGATTTGTTGATAATAATGTTACAAATTCCCTACATTTGGAGAAATTTCCTTTGGATTTGAAAATAATGAAAGCAACTTCATTATTCTGTTATGATGCCAGATGATGAAAGTACTGGATATGTCTGACCTCCAAGTGAAACTTAACTTGAGAATTGTTATTCTTATCATTTGCTTAATGTGATGATCAGTCACTGAGCATATTCACAACAGGCTGCCAATGTCCTTTTAGCAAAAGGACACAAGTTTATTACACAAAAATTTAAAAAAATCAAAGCTGTATGTATGAAATTTGTAAAAATCTCAACATAAACAACAAAAATAAAGATTCAACCCTTTATCTAGCAATAGCGCTAATTGTCATTCAATCCCAGTCGAGAGTGTGGTGCTGGAAAAACACAGCAGGTCAGGCAGCATCTGAGGAGCGGGAAAATTGACATTTCGGGTTTGACTCTAATCTCCAGCGTCTGCAGTCCTCACTTTCATCATCCAATCCCATTAAGTATCATGTTTTTCTTAACTCTTTAATTTCTTATACAAATTACTGTTTCAGCCTTCTCCTTGGACTGATGAAGTAACTTCAGATTTATTTCAACCTATAATGACCTGAGGACACCTTTCCAACTCTAATAGCCTGGATGCTCCTCTCCAAATCTGACAGCCTTGAGATAGCCACCAACTTTCACAGTCTGGACATTTATAAACTAAAATCTCACTGTCTGGAGATTTCTATGGACTCAAAAATTTGTCTTTCCACTTGGATGATACCTCTTCTACTGAATTCAGCCGGCCTAATTGACACCCCATCCAACATCGTAAGCATTCATTGCTTCCACAACTGTTATTCATTGTCAACAGTATATATCATCTATAAGATACATTGCAATAAATTGTGGCATTTCTTCTAACAGCATTTTTTAATACACAACATCTACTACCTAGAGGAATGAGGTCAACTTGTGTTGTGAACATAACCAACTCTACATTTTCCTGCAAGTTATGTACAATCCTGCCTTCAAAGTATATCACTGTTAACCATTAGCTCAGCTGGCTGTGTAACTGGTTGGTTAGCTCAGTTGGCTGTGTAACCGGTTTGCGATGCAAAGTGATACTTACAGCATGTGCTCAATTCCCACATTAACCAAAGTTACTGCAAAGGTCCTGCCTTCTTGAGTGGGTTCCTCACCTGATGTATGGTGATGCACAGTTTAAACTCACCACCAGTTGTTTGGCTATAATCAGAGAGCAGCCTTATGGGACTGTGGCAACTTGCACTGAGCCAAAGTTTTGATGTTCCCTTCTTAATAGCACGGTTTGAAGACAGTTGTGGTTCAAGAGCAAGCCACATTGCCAGCTTCTCAAGTACAGTTATGGATGGATGAGGAACAAATGTTAGGTTTGCTGGTAATGCTCCCATCTCATTACCAATCCATAATAAAAGAAATCATGAATAAAATTAAAATATTGCAGGCACTGAAATTCTGAAATATAAAGATAAATACTGGAAAGGCTCAGCAGGTCAGATCGGCTTTGTGGAGAGAAAGCGTTACTGTTTCCAGATTTATGACTTTCCATCAGAGCATTATATTTTGTGCTATTGTTGTGAGAACATCAGGTAATATGTTGTGCAATGACACTCCATCATAGACGCAACATTGAAGTATATCTTGTATTTTTAGAATTTGACTCTATTATTCAATTGGCCCTAAAAAATTTAAAATGCTGTTGGAAATGGTCTGAAGCCCAGTTGTCACCCTACTTTCAGTCTTCATGTGCCAGGCTACATTGGAAAACTGGTACTTACTGTGAGCAAAACCCTCCCTATTATTTACAAATGTGAACAGCAATCAAAAAAAAAATCATAGGATGCTTTTACAACAGAGTATTGTGAGTGATAGGTCATATTTTCAAGGTCAAAGACCAAGATTGTTCTTTAACTATTACTGGATTGGCTAGTTCCAGAGGACCACAATCCTCTGATTACAGACAAACAGCTGGAGGTGTGTTTAAACTTTGAGTCACTATGCCTCAGGTGAGGAACCCATTCAAGAAGGCCAGACCTTTACGGTGGCCTTGGCTAACCAATGCAGTAACCGTTTAGGAACAGTCTTGACCTTTGACCCTAAAATTATGACCTATTTTTGACAACGTCTCTAGTAAAAGCACTCTAAGATTTTTTTCGATTGCTGTAAACCACTATCATAGGTTGCATGGATCAAACTTGCATGTTGTTTAACACGTTATGGTATTTTTAAAAATCCATTAGCATTAAAAACATCTCCTGATCTTTTGAATACAGAATTTTGTTCTAAATTTAAAATATCTACTGATTACCTACTTCTGAGATTCTCAACACTGGAAGTATAGTCAATATATTGCCAATTATCATCTAGTAACACCAGTGTGTTTTTGAAATCTAATAATTTTATGTTTTTATTAAATGTCTTCTGTGCTGCATTATATAGCTGAATAAATGATTAAATCAACTGTCATATGCAGATTGCAAATTGCTTGTTTCATTTGCAATTTACAGATATATCTCATTAAGCTGCTATGTATTTATCAGGATTCAATGATATGCAAAGGAATGCAGAGGTGGATTTTCAACCTGACACCCAAGAAATATAAATTTGATGATTCCTATAACATTCAGTTAATCTTCAGTGTCAGTTAATCCCTCATCATCAAACTGAAAATCGAGCTATTGTTTATTCAATTCATTAACATTAACTATTTTAAATACTGAACTAAATTTGTTCACACCACTTTTGTAACATATTTGTTATTGCCATTCCAAGTGGCACTACCCATATTTCCATCCATTCTCTGGGGACAGACAGCACTATGCGATACTATTTAATGTCTCATATGGAATTCTCCATTTAGGAACAGGGTGCAAGCTCAGTAGGTAGTGGCCACCAATATTGCCTGCCACTAAGAAATCTAAGTTGTCTGTGCTGCCATTAGAAGCAGTGACGTATAAGCAAATTTTCCTGCCAAAACATTTCTCAGCTTGTTCAAGCAATCTGCAGATTTTGTACATATCAAAGTATTACTGTGCTTCTTTTTAACGTCTGTACATAACAAAGGTATGCAGCATGACACCTTGGAAATCTACAAGAGCAGTTCTACTTGTGCTTGTATAGCTCCTTTAGTTTGGTAAAACATCCCATGGTGCTTCAAATAAAATTTGATCCCAAATCACATTAGGAAATAATAAGGCAGATAATCAAAAGCTTTGTCAAAGATGTACAGTTTAGGGATTATTTTTAAAGAAGGAAAGACAGGTAGAGATGTGGAGAAGTGAATTTTTCAAACATAAAATAGAAATGTTAGGAGCAGGAATAGGTCATTCAGCCCATAGACCTGGTCCAACTAGTACTTACAAAATGTGTTTTTCAAAAGAGGGCTGATGTAGTCAGCAGTGGCAGAGGATGTCAACTGAGTGGTCAATCTGGAGAGGAGATCCATGGAATATCACATCTGCAGGTGTGAGGGGAACTTCAAACAACAGTCTTTCAAAGGGGGGTAAGAAGAAAATCAAACCAGACTGGACCGTGATCTCATGTAACTACAAAGATAATGGGAGACTGATGACCCCCTGCTAACAGCAAGCCATCCCCCTGAAGATTATTCCAAACTGCAGAAATACTCTGAAAACTACTCAAGGATAGAGATTTAAAAGCCTGTTTTAACTTTACTGGAGTATGCTGGTGGGACTGAATACTCCTGTGTGTGTCAGCCTGGGTTTGAATGTTAATGTTCTCTGACAGTCACAATTGAAAGATACCCCTAGTTATACCTGCATGGCAGGTAAAGACATTATGCTCCTCCAAATATTGGCAAATCAATGAATTAAGACAACAAAACAAAACTATCACCCTGAATGATGGAATTTAAACTCAGTTGATAGGAACTAGAACTATGGAATCTCAGGCAAAAGTGAGGACTGCAGATGCTGGAGATCATAGTGAAGAATGTGGTGCTAGGAAAGCACAGCAAGTGAGGGAGCATCCGAGGAGCTGGAAAATCAATGTTTCAAGGAAACAACCTTCATCAGGAATGAGGCTGTGAGCCTCGGGAGTGGAGAGATAAATGGGAGGACGGCGGGGCTTGTGGGGAAGGTAACTCAATCCCCTCACCCCACCTCACCCCAATTCCAACTTTCCAGCTCAGTACCATTCTCATAACCACTCCCATCTGTCTATCGTCCTTCCCACCTATCCACTC
This sequence comes from Hemiscyllium ocellatum, assembly GCF_020745735.1. NCBI lineage: Eukaryota > Metazoa > Chordata > Chondrichthyes > Orectolobiformes > Hemiscylliidae > Hemiscyllium > Hemiscyllium ocellatum. The sequence continues at coordinate 53,899,675 of NC_083402.1, forward strand.
CACCCTCCCCTCCAACCTATCACCTTTACCCCCATCTCCATCCATCTATTGCATTCTCAGCTACCTTCCCTCCAGCCCCACCCCCTCACATTTAACTCTCCACCCCTGAGGCTCACCGTCTCATTCCTGATGAAGGACTTTTGCCTGAAACGTCGATTCTCCTGCTCCTCGGATGCTGCCTGACCTGCTGTGCCTTTTGAGTACCACACTCTTGACTATAGAATCTCAAACACCTACACAACTAATATTGTGAAATTAACTATTCAACTTCCAACACCAATGCTACTAGAAACCTCCATTGAAACATTTGCCTACATGCTTTTCACATGAGAAGAAATACTATCACATTACAACGTACCAAAAAGATACCCAAAGTACCAAAATAGATCATTTTTCTTTTTGGCACAATGTATCTTTTGGTATCACCTCTTGTTACTAATCTGTGTTGTGATTGTATTTCTTCTCATGTGTAGTACATATGTGTAGAAAGTTTGCTTCAACTAGCTCCTTTTAAAACATAAATTAATCCAGGTCTGGGAGAAAGGTAAAGGAAGCAACCTCCCCTTGTAAGTTAACATTTTTGCAATCAACCGAAGGGGTTGGTGAAGAAAGGAGGGGAGACAATTCATCCACCCTCACCAAGGGAGTTAACAGTTTGGGTCATCTCATCTGGCAGCATAATAAATTGGGGAATCTCCAATTTATTGCCTATTGTAACATATTTGATAATATGATAACTGGTCTGACTGCAACATCTGTTATCCTTTCTACCCATTATAACCTTGACTCCCTTGTTAGACAAGAGTCTGTCTACTGCTGCTTAAAAAATCTAATGACCCTGCTTCTACTGCTGTTTTGGGAAGAGACACATAACCCTCTGCAAGAAAAGACATCTCCTCACCTAATGTTAACTGGATCCCCAGTCTCCCACAATGGGAAACATTCTTTCATTATCCACCATACCAACTCCCCTCAGGATCTTATATGTTTCGATAAGATCACTTCTCATTCTTCTAAACTTCAATAGCTAAAGCCAATCCATGCACCTAGTCAAAGGCTGACAATCTGCATATGTCCTGCACTGTTCATTTTATTTGCTCCTGACACGTTGCATAGATGGTAATTAGTACCCAGCTTCACCAATGTAGACATGGAGGCACTGCTGGGGAGCGTGCATGATCACTATCCATAGAGCATGCTTTGATGTTGGTCACTAATGGAGGACCAGAAATGCAAGCAGTGAACTGGAGTCACCACATAACCACTGTGACTTTAGTGTTTTGAATTGTCATCATTTTTTCTAGCCAGTGAGAAAAATACAAACTGCATTTAAACAAGGTGGGCTGACATAACTTTAATGATGGTAATGGATGGTACTGGGCCTATCATCACTCACTGGTAAGAATCTGATTTCGTCATTCAACACTTAGTTGGAAAATGGGACATTTTGCTTTCAATGGCAAACAGCCCCTCATTGCTAATTGCATGTGATTCTCCCAACTTTCTCACAAGTGCCCAGGTCAATCATTGCCTGAGAAGTTTCTGCTCAACGTTTTACTCCAGATGTGGTGAAACAGTAAGAGTGTCTAATTAGGCAGGGTAGTGGTGCATCTAATCCACGTCACCTTCCCACCTCCACTGAAATTAGATTTGAGGCAGGATGGTCCACAGTTGACCTGCCTGCCTGTCCTGCACCAGTTGAGGTTTTGATTGGCCTATTAAGGAGCACATATGAGCCTCAACCTGCTGCCTCTAATGGGAATGTTATTTAATCCATTCATGGGTTGTAAGTGTCACGAACTATGTCAACATATACTGCCCAATTCTGAGCAGGTGTTGGTCAGCTATTTTCTTGAATCATTTGGGATGGCAGAGCATCACTGTGATGTTAGGGGATTTCCTTCTGGATTTTCACCCAGCAAGGAATAGTGATATACTTCTAAGTCAGGATGGCATGTAATTTGGAGAGGACTTGCTGATAATGGTGTCCATGTACGTCTGCTGTCCTTCTCCTTCCAGGTAGTAGAGGTTGTGGGTTTGGAAGGTGCTGTCAGAAGAACGATAGTGAGCTACTGAAAAGCATCTTGAAGATGGTATACGCTACCTTGACTACAGTGGAGGGAGTGAATGCCAAATGCAGTGGATGTGGTGCTTAACATTGGGTTGCTTTGTCCTGGATGGTGTCAAACATCATGAGTGTTATTGGAGCTGTATTCATCCAGAAAAGTTGAGAGAGTTCTATTACATTCCTGAGTTGTGCCTTGTAGATGGTGGAAAGCCATTGGGTGTCAGGGAGTGAGTTACTCGCCTCATAATTCCTAGCCTCTGGTTTGCTCTTATCGCCCAGTTCAGTTTCGGTGCAATGGTAACTTCCAAGATGTTGGCAGTGGAGGATTTAGCAATTGCAATGCCTTGGAGAATGTCAAGGATAATGGTTAAATTCCCTTTTTTCTCTCTCTCTATTGCTTGGCACTTTTGTCATATGAATATTGCTCACCACTTGTCAGCCCAAGCCTGGATGTTGTTCAGATTTGCCGCATATGAAATGCACTGCTTCAGTATCTGAAGAGTCAAAAACGATGCTAAACATTGTGCAATTATCAGCAAACATCCCAACTTCTGACCCAGAGATCAATATATGTCACAATGAGAAAAAAAGAGAGAATGGGTTGCTACTCAGCCCGAGGTACTTCAGTTCAAGACACTCAGAGCACATGGGCAAGGGCATGCCTGCTGAGAACCACCCCTCCTTCATTTTCATCTCTCTCTCTCTGACCTCCCCTTAAACCCCACCATTGGAAACAATTGCCTCCCTTTATCCCAGTCTTTTATGGATCACTTACCTTGCTCCTGGATCTTTGGATTCCAGCATTTTTCTTCCAGCAGGTGTGAGAGTCTTCTCCATGGTACTGCCATCCTCTGATTGCTGGCAAATGCTGGCAGGCAAGGCTTCTCCTCTGGGGGCTTAATTCCCGAGAAATGTTCCTTGGTATCCTCTGAACTGTTTGATTAGTAGATGATCCAGTGGGTCTTCCAACAAAGAGACAACACAAGGGCTGATTTATGAACATCCAACTTACGAATGCTCATACCTATGAACATGATCCCATAAATGGCTCTAAAAGTTTAAAAGACCTGACATCAAAAGGAAATAATAGCCGAGGGGTGTTATCACGAGACTATTAATCCAGAAACTGAGCTAATGTTCTGGTTTGAAACCCACCGCAATAAATGATGCAATTTTCATTTAATTAAAAACAACTGGAACTAAGAATCTACTGAGAACCATGGAACCATTGCCAATTGTTAGGAAAAACACACCTGACTCAGTTGGAGAAAGAAACAGTCATCATCATCTGGTCTGGCCTACATGGGATCCAGACCCACAACTATGTGGTTGAATCCCCGAACTGACCTCTGAAATGGCCTGGTAAGCCACTCAGTTCAAGGCCATTTTCCGCCTTAGCTGCCGGTTGGAGAGCAAATGAGGAATCTTTGGTCATGAATGAGTTCTGTTCTGGAGTCCGTTCCCAAATTGGAATACAAGCATTCTTAAGTACAGGAAATATTCATATCATTATTTAATTCATTTGTTGGGTGTGAGCACCACTGGTTGACTAGTAGTAAACACTTGTCAATAAATACTAGTCAACCAGTGGTGCCCACATCCAACAAATGAATTAAATAATGATATGAATATTTCCTGTACTTACCAATGCTTGTGTTCCAATTTGGGAACGGACTCCAGAAAAGAACTCATTAATGACCCAAGATTCCTCATTTGCTCTCCAACCAGGAGACAAGATCCATATCCTCTGTGGAAAATTCCCCCATGATATATACTGTCAGGTCACCTGTAGCAACAGATTATATTCTTATTTAAGCTTTACCTCAAGCTTGTCACTCACCCTAACTTTAGCAATGTTATTAGTCTGAGAAGAATACAGTGTCAAAATAGTGATTTTCACAGCCTGCCTTCTCCTTAGGCACTAGAATCAAACATAAATCTTGGTGACCACCATTTTCTCTGACTCCAGGCAGACTGAATTTGCAATGAATTTTTATAACCAGTAATGGGAATACCTAGTTGTTGTCTGTACAGACATCAAGGGAATCTTGCTGTCAGAGGTTAATGTCATGATTTGCAGTTTTCAAATATGTAGGTAAGTAAGTGGGCAGTATTTCTGTGTTGCAGCTGGCTGGTATTGTGCAGTGTAAATAAGGCAGATTCCAACACAGGAGGAGTTCCAGCATATTTAAGGGACACCATTGTAATCTCCTGAAGCAATTCTACATTACACAGCTCTTTAAAAAAATATGTGAAGGATAATGAAAGTTGTTCCCTGTAAATAAACCACGCTATAAATTAGTTCCTCCAATGCAGCATTTATTCAAAAGCCAACAAAATCATCCCGGAAGCAGATCCTGTAGCAATAGTTGTACCCCAGGCTAAATAAAAAAGGACAGTAGCAAAGATCCATTCATTACTCTTCCCTGTACATTCAAGGAGATGCTAAAATGTGATTGGCCAATTCATAAATCAATCCGATAAAAATCAGCCCCATGGTGAAAAGACACATTAGTCATGATTTTGGAATGTATTTTATTTTAGTTAGTGATTATTGATGAACTAATTCCACTGGTGCATGTACATGTCAACTCCATGGCTTGATTTAACAAAAGTAAGCCAACCAAAAACACTCTTTCCGCCTCATAATGGGAAAGTTTCAGAATTCTGAATGTTTAAAAATAAACAATAACATTAGGTAACAATTAATTGTTTGAAAAAATTCATATTAAGGCAAAAGCGTGAAGCAAGGAATACCTTCCTTGGCATGTTGATTAAACATATTTATACTTGCTAATACTTATAGCACAGACTGATGTAAAACTCTGTTGACAGGATCCTGTTCTCCTTTGTAACATGTTGATAGCTGTCTTTGTCAGCTTGCTTTCGTGATAGCAGCAGAGGTGTTTTCAAATACGTTATGATTCACATTCCATTTTAGGACTGGGGCCCAAAGTCTTGAGCGACATGAGGGAGTACTATAATTCTGGAAGTGTTAAAGAGAGACCTTGTCTTTCTTATCTTGTGGACCATAAGGTAGGTACACACTAAGAGCTATGCTTGTCATATTTTGAGGCACAGAAAGAGACCATTTTAATTTCATTGGAATTATTCGCCCAATAATCTTAGCTTTACCAAAAACAGGTTTCCAGCACCATGCTCAGCGCAAAATGTATTTTCTTTGACAGAACAAAATATACTGTGTTTCAACTACATAGAAATTTGCTGAGACATGATTAAGACTTGATAAGGTATTAAGAAAAACATCTTTATTTTATTAAAGCTGAATTAATTTCTGCAATTTTTGACCACCTGTCCAATTTTCGAAAGAAAGATCTGGCAATTTCTATTATCATCCTGAAACCCTCCCCAACCACACCACCACCATTTTCCCTCGGCACCACAATTAAATGATATTCAGATCCCAAATGAGAAAAAGATCCCAATGCACAACTTGTATCTGACCTCAGAATTGCAAGATAGCCTTGACATACCCAACCTGCTGATGGAATTTTCATCCATTTGACGTTATGTCAATGCCTGACTCACATTGCATGGGAGCTGATCACAACAAGTGCCAATGAAAATTCAAATAATCTGACTCTAGGTTAGTTCCAATCATGGGAATAAAGTGTCATCTCCAGGATGCAGCACTGTAGAAAATACTCCCACAGATTTTTAGGGCCTTCATTTATTGTTTGGAACAAATGATCTTGCAGATGTTTAGATTTTAAATCAGTGCAATCCTGAAAAGTATTAGAGGATATGAGTTTCAGTTTATCCATTGAGCTTTAGACTTTGAATTAATAAATCACAGCTATATGAGGAAAAAGATTGCATGTGAAAGAAGAAGAAATCTGGGAATTATAGATGAATCATTCTGCAGTCAGTCATGGGCCAGTTCTTCAAATCCATAATCGGAGATAAAATTGGTGATCCTACAAAGCAGCATTATATCCTCCAGAAGAGCCAGCTTGAATGTGCTCTAGGTAAAGTCATTCTGAAAAGATCAGTTGAATTGTAATTTTAAAGTCGTCTTAATCACACAGATAGAGGGACTGCAGTTGGATGGACAGGTATTTTCAGAAAGATTCAATAAAATGTTTGGGCTAGATTTTCACCTAGAAGGAAAGATGCAAGAATCAGAAGAGTTCCCAACTTGGTGTCCAACTTTACTTTGGGAGAAACGACCTGCATGGACAGATTTCTCATTGTCAGGGATAGGTACAGGTTGCAGTCAAACCAAACAACGAGAGAAAGAGGCAGCCACAGCGGTTCTGGGTACAGAGGGGAGCAGTTTATGGGCTTCATGCCAAGTATAATAAAAATTGTAAGCCTTCTCTTCTAAGCACTCACTGCCTACTATTTCACAGCCCAAGTAATCCCTATGTCACATCCACACCACCTCATCCCCTTTACCCAACAGTATTGCCTCTCAGACCCCCTGTACTAAGCTTTGCCCACCAGTCACATCCTATGGCTTCTTGTACTTTTCATGCCAATCTATGACATCTGCATGCCCATTGAATCACCATAAAATCTCTCAAAGAACTAGTGAATACTATACAGGCAGTAGGATGTTTTAAAAAAAAGGCTTTAAAAAGTAATTCATTCATAAGTTTCTATTTTGAAAAAAAAGTTGAATGTTTTATGTTTCTGGCTAAGTGTCATTTGCATTGAGTTTCATGAAGGGTTTCTCTCTGTGAGGCTGAACAAAATCTCTCACCATATCTTACCAAACTCACACACCTACATACCCCACTCATGCAGCACCATCTTATGCAATTGTAGCCTCAACCTGCTTCTTACTATTCCCAGAACAACTCATAACTCACTAGATATCTGCAAAAATACCAATACTTCTGGTGCCCACATCATATTTAAAATGTCATTTTGTCTCCTGCCTAACAGCGGAATTAAGAAGTTGCCATGGTCAGTCATTCTGAAGATGTTGAAGATGGGAAAATTAGTGCCACATTTCTGCAATATGGCCCTGGGGGTCTTGTGGAATGGCTTTATGCAAACGGCTCTCCCTTTCTGGAAGACTGGCAAAGGAAACCACAGCACTGGACTATAGTAACCTTGTTCAAGGTCCCCACATAGCTCACTGCAGTCTCCATTGTCCAGCAGAACAGATCATCTTCAATCTGCCAGATAAAGTGCCACACACCACTGTCTACCTCATATTCGCTATGTCTGCTACTGCAGACACCCCCCACCAAGGCTCATACTCTACCATTCTCACTATTGCCGACAACATTGTCTCTCACTCATTCTTGTTATCCTCAAAAACTCCTGGACCACTAACTCTTCCAGGCCTCTGTTCCACCTACTTACTAGCCTGGGGTACCTCACCAGCATTTAACCAGCACAGCAGCACAGACATCTGAGCCACCCATTTTCATCTCACTCAACCTCTTCCTTTCTCTCATTCTAGATAAACATAACACACAATAGGACAAAAAGAGCTGGGATGGGGTGTCCAACATTAGGATCCTCAAACTCAAGGAGAGCATCTTGTCTCTCTCAGAAGACCAGGACCATGCCAAAACATCCATGCCCTGCCAACTGAGTAAGTACAATTCTTCATTCCACTGCAACTCTCATTAACCCCAATGTCAGTGTCGTTCATTGCTCATCACTTCTACCCATTCTCTCCCTTGATGTCTTGTAAGATCTGTTGGGAGGTCACGATTCCTGCAGGGTGACAACCTGCTCCACCAGAAATCACCTCCTCGACCTTGCAAGGAATGAGTTAAGGCCTCAGGGAAAGAATCAACAAGGGTGCCTCCAACGTTGACACCTCAGTGGGAACTTCATGTTTATAAAGTGTGGGAGCACAAGCTTGTGAGCATTCAGGCTGACAACTCTGCAACTGGCTGAGAAAGAAACACCCCATTGCTGGAGACTAGGCATCCAATCAGAAGTCAATCTTTGTCCAAATTCATAAAGTCATAGAGTCATTCATATGTACAGCACAGAAACCTATCCTTCAGTCCAACTCGTCCATGTCAACCAGATATCCCAAACCAATTTAGTCCCACCTGCCAGCACCCACCCCATCCCTCTAAAACCTTCCTATTCATATACCCATCCAGATGCCTTTTAAATGTTGCAATCATACCAACCACCACCACTTCCTCTGGCACCTCATTCCATACACGTACCACCCTCTGCATGAAAAAAGTTGCCCCTTAGGTCTCTTTTATATTTTTCCCTTCTCACCCTCAACCTCTGCCCTCTAGTTCAGGACTTCCCCACACCAGGAAGACACTTTGTCTATTTATCCTATCCATGCCCCTGATGATTTTATAAATCTCTATAAGGTCACCCCTCAGCCTCCAATGCTCCAGGGAAAACAACCCCAGCCTATTTGGCCTCTCCCTATAGCTCAAATCCTCCAATTCTGGCAACATCCTTGTAAATCCTTTCTGAACCCTTTCAAGTTTCACAACACCCTTCTGATAGGAAGGAGACCAGAATTGCATGGAATATTCCAACAATGGACTAACTAATGTCCTGTACAGCTGCAACATGATCTCCCAACTCCGCTACTCAATACTCTGACCAATAAAAGAAAGCATATCAAATGCCTTCTTCACTATCCTATCTACCTGCGACTCCACTTTCAAGAAGCTATGAACCTGCACTTCAAGGTTTCTTTGTTCAGCAACACTCCCTAAGACCTTACCATTAAGTGTATAAGTCCTGCTAAGATTTGCTTTACTAAAATGCAGCACCTTGCATTTATCTGAATTAAACTCCATCTGCCACTCCTCAACCCATTGACCCATCTGATCAAGATCCTGTTGTAATCTGAGGTAACCTTCTTCTCTGTCCACTACATCTCCAATTTTGATGTCATCTGCAAACTTACTAACTGTACCTTTTATGCTCGCATCTCAATAAATTTACTGGGAGCAACATGCAAAATAGATCAATATGTGGGAGGCAATGATCTTTCTAGCATGCAGAGTGCCAGAGTACAGCAATGCTATGGGAACCCAGTTGTCACAAGGGGGCAATTATCTGGCTGATTCCACAGACAGGTTTGCCATTGTCCTTGACAGCTAGGTCCAGCACCCTCAGGGTCTGCTGGGTATGCACATCTGCCTGCACTCCATTTCCCAGCCCACTGGTACTCATGACTGACAGCATGGCGATGGAAACCTAGTGCATACTCCAGGTGCCCCTTCCTCACAAGGATGGTGCAATGAGGCACTTACTGAAGGAGGAACACCTCAGGCCACTCAGAGTTCTCCCCTCAGGACACTGTGGACGTGGTTGAGTTGTTCAGCTCCACCTTGCCTAGCCACCCCACACCCCTCCCCAATCCTTGGAAGTTCAACCTGAAGACGGCCCTCTTGCCTCTGGCAAGGGTACTCTCAGCATGTCTGGACCTTCCAGACATAAACACCTTGCAATCTCTGGCCTTGAAACTTTAATATGAATGAAGTGGTCAGCAAGAATAACACCAGATTTCTGGTAAGATTTAGGGTCTAGATTAGAGTGGTGCTGGAAAAGCACAGCAGTTCAGGCAGCATCCGAGGAGCAGTAAAATCGATGTTTCGTGCAAAAGCCCTTCATCAGGAATACAGGCAGAGAGCCTGAAGGGTGGAGAGATAAGTGAGAGGAGGGTGGGGGTGGGGAGAAAGTAGCCTTCTGGTAAGATTTAGCCTATTGTCTGTAACGTATGATTTCATGTTTGTGACAATGTCAGGCTGTTGCTTTACTAATCTGTGGGACAGCTCTCACAATTTTGACATAAGCCCCAGATTTTGCAAAAAAAGACTTTGTAGTGTTGACAGGACAAAATTTGCCATTGTCATTTATGATTGAGAGTGTGAAGCTGGGAAAGCACAGCAGGCCAGGCAATATCTGAGGAGCAGGAGAGTCGACGTTTCAGGCAAAAGCCCTTCATCAGGAAAAAATGATTCTGATTAAGGGCTTTTGCCCGAATCATTCATTCTCCTTTTCCTCAGATGCTGCCTGACCTGCTGTGCTTTTCCAGCACCACACTGTACACTCTAATCTCCAGCATCTGTAGTCCTCACTTTCATCCATTGTCATTTATCGTGCCCAGTTTTTTTTTGCAAAGCTACTACTGTGTGTATTTAAGAGCCAACCACAATACTGTCAGTCTGGAGTCACGTGCGGGCAAGTGCAGATGAGAAGTGCAGATTTTCTTCCCTAAAGAACATTAGTGTCCTGTGAAATGAACTGAATTCACTGGCACCAGGTGTCAATGTCAGAAGAAGCAATTGGTTTAAAAAGGACCCATTGCCCAGAATATGAGTAAGGATTTAAATAGCTGAAGTTATAATTGCAGTGATGTTGCAGAAACATTTTTAAATGGTTGACTTCAAATTCTTTTGACTGTTTATCTACGAAAGTGAAAATATCATAACCAGTGTTGATGCAATGAAAAGCTTATTGTCCATATTTTGATTAATCTTTACTCATCTATTCACAATTGGGCATGAACAGAAATGCTTTCCATACACTAATAAACATAGGAAGAATTTTCTTGTTTGTACAAATAAGGATAAAAGAAGATCTGGACAGATTTGTTTGATCACAAATAGACCATTAATTTCTATACAGACAATATCAGTTTGCATAGTACTGAAGACAACATTTTAACATTAACATTTTAAAACTAATGTTCTGTGATTCAGTTTACATTTCGCAAGTGTTATGCACTTTCATATATAAACGACAGTTTATGAAGCTACACAAATTCAGGACTGTCTCATTCTTTAAATCATTCCACATACACTTCACTTGACTTTACTAATTACCTTAAAGTCTTTGGGACACAAAAAACAGTAATCTTTGGCATATTAACACGACTTTAAGATTTTAACCAAAATGAACAATGTTTCAAATGACAACATCATGTGGTTGAAGGGCAATCATAAAACTCAAATTAAAGGTTTCTTTTTTTAAACCAATAAGTATAATAACCTTACTCCTTTAAAAATGAAATATATCTCTATATTGATTATGACAAATGTAATTTATCCTAGGGTGAATAGTAAGTATTTCCAATATCCAAACAAATTGCTGCAAATACATTTGGTGCAAAATAACCAGTGGCAGATGAAACAGTTGCTGGTTATGTTATGTTGCCATGCAGGTTCAGCACTTATATATTTGGCAATGAGGTATATTACATCAGAGTTTAAATTTGCCTGAATAAATTCTGACAACTATTACAGGTGACATAAAACTTTATCCATTTTTTGAAAGTGACAAATGGGTACGGGAAATGTTTCTTTTGGCATAGGTTGTTGGTGAGGCACCATCCTGAGAAGCTGAGAGGAGCAGGCTTGATCCCAAAACAGGGTTTTGATCCCTCTTAGCATAAGCCTGCATACAGCAGTATTTCTGTATCTCTCGAAGTTGAGCCAAACCAATTATGGATCAAATGTTTTTCAGACTCTCATTAACCTGAAAATGATATAGTTACTAACCATGTGCATTAATGATCATTGAGACTACCCAGTGAAAAATTCAGATTGGAATAATAAAATGTTTATGGGCTTCTGTTGATGAGCATAGAATCATGGGAAGTTGACTTTCACATCAAGGTCCTGTGCCTATCCCAATAGCTTTTGAAGAACAACCTGGAGAACATGGTTTGGACTGGAGTGTACAAAGATAAAAATCACACAACACCAGGTTATAGTCCAACAGGTTTAATTGGAAGAACACTAGCTTTCGGAGCACTGCTTCTTCTGATGAACAACCTGATAAAGAAGCAGTGCTCTGAAAGACAGTGCTTCCAATTAAACCTATTGGACTATAACTTAGTGTTGTGCAATTTTTAACCTGGAGAACAGACACCTTTCTCAGGCAGACAGATTTTTTTTAACATGAGAAGTCACAGCATTTGTTGCTGGTGATGAAACCATCTGCAATTCCAAACAATAATGAAATATGCAAATAGACTCTTTGCAGGCATCACTCGTCAGTCCTTGCTATATAGCTGCACTCGATCATTATTCAAGGTTAACCATCAAAACTGTCTGGATAACTAACAGAAAGGGAGTAGACACCAACCACTGCATGACAACCACAGGCTATTGCTCTCAGGCGCGTGATTGAGGATCAGTGACAAATGCTCTGCTTAATCTTAAATCACCATTTTCATATTGTTTTCCACTTTTGGTTTCATGTTCAATGATCCCTTATGGCTGTTAAGCCAAATAGATTGCTTAATCACATAGATGGTTCAAATATGAAAGCCCCATCCCATGATTTTTTGAAAGCTTTACAAGAGTTGAAAAATGAATGGCTCATATGAAAATGATACGAAAAAACACCTTTTACATTGCATCTGCAACTGAAAAGGAAGAACATAATGTTTCTAAGGTTAATACCTGTGAAACTTCTGAGTTGGGCAAGGTGTAACCCCGGAGCCTGGACTCTTGGGAGTGGCAGTGTCCTGAGTGGGGACTCCTCATGGTGGTAGGCCCGAAGCCTGGAATATTGGCAATGACAGTACCTGGAGCAGGGACTCCTGATAGCGGTAGGCCTGAAGCCTGGACTCTTGGGAGTGGCAGTCCCCAGAGTGGGGACTCCTCTTGGCAGTAGGCCTGCAGGCTGGAATCTTGGCAGTGTCAGCAAGGCAGCAGAAGTAGAAGAGCTGAATTCTCCTGAGGCATCTCATTGTTGCTGTTTCTGGAGTGAGACACCTTGAGGAACGGGACACCTTCCAGACACCTTGCAGATGCCCTGAAGCCATAATTGAAACCCCAATATGAAGGGAAGGTGAACTCTTATTTAAGTTATGTCTCTGTTTATCTATTGTCCCTTAAAATTGTGGGCGAAACAATGGCTTGTGGTTGGCACTGCTGCCTCACAGTACCAGGGTCCTGGGTTCGGTTCCCGCCTGTCTGTGTGGAGTTTGCACATTCTCCCTGTGTCTGCATGGGTTTCCTCCGGGTGCTCTAGGTTCCTCCCACACTCCAAAGATGTGCAGGTAAGGTGAATTAGCCATGCTAAATTCCCCACAATGTTAGGTGCGTTAGTCAGAGGTAAATGTAGGGTAGGGAAATGGGTTTGGGTGGGTTTCTCTTCAGAGGGGCGGTATGGACTTGTTGGGCCGAAGGGCCTGTTTCCACACTGTAGAGAATCTAATCTAATCCAAAAATGTCACTAGATTGTGGCAGCAGAACACTTTTCATGTGTTTTCAAGATATACATGACAGTAAATAAATCATTTATCATTCATTTAACTTTTCCCTGCCATATTATAATAATGGAGAACCTGGAGTCTAAGATGAAGCTGGCTGCTGCAAAATGTGAGCCTCAATTTCAGCTAAATTTTGTCTCAGAGTCATAGAGCTGTGTGGCACGGAAACTGACTTTCAGTTCCACCCATCCATGCTGACCAGATATCTCAAATTAATCTAGTCCCATTTGCCAGCACTTGGCTCATATTCCTCTCAAACCTTCCTATTCATGTACCTATTCAGATGCCTTTTAAATGTTGTAATTGTACCAGCCTCCACTATACTTCCTCTGGTAGCTCATTCCATCAGGCACTATCCTCTCTGTGAAAAAGTTGACCTTGAGGAACCTTTTAAATTTTTCTGCTCTCACTTTAAACCTATGCCCTATAGTTTTGGATTCCCCTATCCTGGGGAAAAGACTTTGGTTATTGCCCCCGTCCTTGCCACTTGTGATTTTATAAACCTCAAGAAGGTCAACCCTCAGTGTCTGATTCTCCAGAGAAAGTAACCTCGACGGCTCAAACCCTCCAATGCCAGTAACATCCTTATGAATCTTTGCTGTACCTTTTCAAGAATTGAATGCAGTATTCATAAAGTGGCTTAACCAATGTCCTGTACAGCCACAACATGAAATCTCAACTCCTATATGCAATGTGCTGACCAATAAAGGCAAATATACTAAATGCCTTCCTCACTATGCTGTCACCTGTGATTCCACCTACAAGGAAGGCAGACATCTTAATCAAACACTATCCGGATCCTATGAAAGGGAATTGGTAGCTGGTGAGGAGATTGAAGAATAAATGGAAATCTTCAATTTTTAAAAAAATGTACATTCTCAAAACCCCTGTGAAGTCACAGAGACATACACATTTTCAACCTAAAGATCAGACCAGATCTAGAGATCATTATTGTCATTGCTTCTTTTACATGTGTTGCCTGGTTTTCCCTGACGTTGTGGGCAATGCTGTCCTGAAAGAGAGATACATTGTGTTAATTGGCTGTTTTAGTCTCCAGGTCCCTTACTCACAATCAGGCTGGATTTGTGGAATGGATGGTGTAATAATAGATATTCAGGAGCAGAAACCTCGGATGACTTTCTTTGTGCAATCATGCATTTTGGGATGTGAGACAGCTGGCGTGTTTCGTGGCAAATAACTTTATTTCTGGGGCAAGAAATGTGGGTAAAAAAACTCATGTGGTGCTAACCATCATTAACACATAGCTTACTGATTAGGTTGGGGAGGTAACTCTCTGCAAGAAACAATGAATTATTGGAACATGGTGGGAAGGAAATCATTGGGGTGGGAATCAGGTTAGCTGACAAATTCAGCAACTTCTTGCCAATAGCTTGTGCAGTAATTCCACGTATAGATATACAAGTATATAACTCAGAATTACTTTTACTGCTTTTTAAGACAGTTGTACCTGGACTTCTGCAATCTGGACCCTTAGATTATCAGGTGATGTATCGAAAAGTTTTACAGTATGGGTGGACATATTTCAGCACATCATGTTTATGTTGGACCTTTGGAAGAACTATCCATTTATTTTTGTTCCTTTTAAAAACTTTGCATTAAATATTCATCCAATCCCCCTTACATCCATATTCTATCACTGTTTCTGAACAATCTTCTGCATTGTAAAGACAGAACTCCTAATCTCTCTCATCATTCAACTAAAGGCAAAATATTGTGAATGCTGGAAATCTGAAACAAGCACTGAGAATGCTGCAGAAGCTCAGCAAGTCTGCCAGCATCTGTTAACATTTTGAGTCCAATATGACTTCTTCAGAACTGAACTGGTGCTCCCAGACCCGATGAGTTTCTCCAGCATTCTCTAGGCTTGTTTCTCTCTCTTTGCTCCTTAGCTGATGATCAGACACTTATGTATTCCAATTACTGTATAAATTGAATAACAATTTTACCTACTGTTGAGACGGAAACCGAATGGTCTCGTCTCTACGTGTTCGTTGGAAGGAGAGATCAAACCGGCTAGAGTTTGGAGCAAAAACACCGTTTATTACAGAATCAAAGCTGGTACACTATACAACGAATTCAAAAGCATGCAAATTCGTTGGAGAAGGCGTTCTGTCTCTCCCTTCGGATCTGGTGCAGTTATACTTCGCGCTTCCTCGAGTTCCCGGTCAGGTTCCCCTTGTTCGGCTCTTTCATTGGTCGGTTCACCTGTCTGTGAAGGGATTAGTGTCTCTATTGGCTGCCCCGAGATACCTGTCCCACTCCTGCTGTGCCGAACAATGGGTAGACATCCTGGGTTCGGCAGTTTCCGATCTTGTAAATTAAAAGTTTATTGTTGGAAGGGTTTCCTCATTGCCATGCGTCTGGCTGTCTGGGCGTTCACAATAGTTCTCCATAGTTGAATATACAGATATTATCATTTAACATAGGACCCGAATGAGTTTGACGTCAGCGGAGGCATTAGCAAGTACTTTATCAATCAAGTGTGGTATCGGTGCGATTTACACTATCCGATAGTTACCGGTTTCCTTTATTAACAATGAGAGTGTAGCAGGATGATCTGAAACTGACGGACATGTTCTAATCCCCCAGGAATGTGGCCCCAGGCAGGCAGTCCTGCAGTGGCTGGGTTTACTTTACATGGCTGTGTTTTAGCTGGTATCTGACAGTGTCTGCTTTAATAATGGTGCTCCCCTCCCTAGCCCCAATGTAGGTACCCCGATAGCAGATTCTCCCCAACATTCCCTCCCTTGGCCTCGAAAGAGGCCACACCCCCTGATCCCGTAAGGAACGCAACCCCACGAGGCGACCGGTGTCCGGTGTTGTATCGACCAGACTCACCGGTTCTAAGGAGACAGTTATACGGGGATGAAGGGTGCCCTGAAAAACGCGCCGCTACACAATTAAGCAATAGATAGTCACAGCTGCATGCTAAGCTAAACTAATAGTTGAAGTAATTGAGGCAGTGTCTGCAGAAATAACGAAAAGCACAGGATTAGACAAACATTGCAATAAGTCATTCAGAGCTGGCGAAATGTACGCGAGTGCGTTAGAATGAGTAAGCCATTTAATAAACGCAAGTCTGTAGTCCAAAGAGCCGGCAAATGTAAATAGGCGTTGTAAGTTTGGAAAGGGAGTAGGAACAGCCTGGTACCAGCAGCTTAGGTACCCGCTAGAGATGTGAACCCCAGTGTGAAACTGTACTGTGCCCCGGTGGTCCCATAGATCAGTATGCTCCAGAGAGCAGCAGTGCTGTTCAACCGTCCGACACGGATGCAAGCAGGCAGAAATCTCATCAAATGGAGACGAACGGAGGCCACGGGTTCCGATGTCAATGCGCGACTGTGCCTGTCTTAGGTTGTCCCTCGCCCGAGGGATCTTACCCGTCATTGGCTAACCAGTCGTGCTGCATTGAGTAATAGATGGCGACATCCATTTCACCACCCCAAGGACAGGCATGGGCAGCTCAGTAGCATGGTCAGTGGCCTCCGAGGGTGGCTGAGGGCAGTCAGGAATACTGGACAAACCGCAAAGGCCGCCTGCGAGAACAGCAGTGTCTCAATTGCCAAGGCACACAGTACATTTCACCCACCCGCTGTTATGGAAGGATCAATTGACATATCCCCAATTTAGACGGGCAAAATAAATGAGTAGGGGCTCTTTGGACAACCAGGCTTCATTCATGTGGATGAAGATGAAAAGTTAGTCATGGGTACAACAGGATCAGATGAATTCGGAAGAAAACCATTGAGAGAGCTGATATGCACCGGAGAGATAGCATGTACTACGCCCGAATCGCGAGCCCACGCAAAGGCGGTAGTAGACCAGTGGAGAGACTAACTGGCAGGTCCCCCATCGCCCGCCCTTAATGCAACCAGCCGTAAGCAAGAAACCCGGTATCATGGCTCACGAGCGGACGTCGCTTTACAGCATGTATTGGATGTGTCCCTGTCCGTTTGTAGGAGGTCACACACAGGCTGTCGTGTTGTCGGAGTTGGTGGCAGCGGCGTCTCCTGGTGGAGCTCAACGGATGGGGGTCTGGTTGAAAAGTAATGATACCTTATCACCTTTAAATCAGTGAGATGGGGCTGTGGGAATGCAGTAAAAAGGAGTCCCCAAATCACCAGGGTGATATATGGCGGGGTCAGTCAGGAACCATGTGACTACTATGGGAAATAAAGTGTTGTGTTGTAAGGGGTCTTTGGGGTGGCATGTCTGGGAGACCGGAATGGACGGGAGGCAGTCCCCAAAGTCTCCAGTCAGTACTCCTGAACATGAGGTCTGTGCTCATGTGGAATGTCAAATGCAACCAGTAAGAGTGCACTCAACCATCTGTGTAAGAGGAATGGAGAGAGCAGATATAAAAAGACAATGGTGAAAATAATGAAGGTAGTGTGAATGCCTTAACCTTTCTTATGAGTTGCGGACCTGTACGTGGCAGTATTCCACAAAAAGGAGTCACATCAAAATAGAGAGAACTCTGTGTGAGGTAGAAGGAGTGGTTTCCTGTAAGGGAAAGGGTACAACTTTACACAAAGGTAGCCAGAGGGATTCGTGATCTCAAATCAGAGAAAAAGGGCTCCCCAGCACGGGCTGCCACAAAAAGGCAGTCGAGGCAGGGGTAGCCAGATTATACTGTAGGTGTTTTAATGTTCGTCGAATTACGAAGAGGCAGAGGAAAAATGTGAAAAACGTAATCATGACACTGGTCCAGTGTCGGTGAGGTAATTGCGGGGAGCAGTCACGCAAACGGTGTCAAGTCGCAATATTGTGACAAAGTTAAAATCAAGTGTGCGCATAGTGTGGAAGACAATTAGTAGGATAATCCCTGTCCATTTGAGCAGCAGCACTACACAGGGGAGATGAAAGTCGGGACAGTGATACAAATGCAAGATAGTACGAGTGGCAGTTATGACTCGGTGGGAATGTGTGCTCGCAGCTGCAGGAGCGCAGGCGCCTGTATGTTTTAAAACGCAATGTTCGAAGAGTAAACACATTCGTCCAGAAGTTGTGTCGAAAAGATAGAGTAAGTCCCTCGAGAGAGAAGTGGGATTGGTAATAGTGAGAAGGGAACTATAATAGACTGCATAGGGGAAGGCCTATGGTACGCCTTGATACTGCGCGGTAAGGGGCGCAAGCAATTTCGATTCGCACCCCGGGGAACTGCCCGTGCTCAGGGCGCACAACCAATGGGGTTGTCGTAGGACAATCGTTTGATGAGTCACCCATGGAGACCGTTTAGGATAAGGGTCATTAATGTGGAAATGATGAGGATCCCCATCGACTCTGTGGCAACAGGACAATAGAGCAGGTAAATTTCCACCGTGTGGTTAGGGAAGACACAGCGCAGGAGATCCCCCTAACCTCTCAGGGCGTGCAGCGTAAGCCTCAAGGCGGCCGGGACCCCCTCTAGCAGGCAGGGCGGGGATTTTCGCCCCCAGACACTTGGGTATGATATTGGAGCGAACCGCGACTGTGAGGCAGACAGTATTGGTAACCTATACAATGGAAAAAGACCAATGTAGATAAAAAGGGGTTGAGCCACCAGCTAAAGGGCACAAACTTATCCTGGCGGCTATTTGCCCGCTCGAAGCGGAGTCTATGATAAACCAGGTGGACCTCCCAAGAGAAGGCCCAATGAAGAGTTTAGACAGCAGAATAAAGTACCAGAAGAGCAAAGATATCAGTGAAACAGAGCCATGTCGGTGTAGAAGGGCAGCAACCCCAACTCTACGTAGAAACCGTGCCAAGGCGGGGTTGCATGATCCCCTCTCTTTCTGCACCTCCCCGTCAGGTCCCGTCTCATCGAGTGACTTTAGGGATATATTAGGTTGCGCCGACCTGGAGCAATGAGAGAAGTGGTGCGTGCGGTGGCCTATGTGTTTCCAGCCAGCTCAGTATAAGAAATGATGATGATGATTATGGAGAGGGGGACAATGTAAAACTCTGGGCAATTAGGAGATTTGCGGTGGGACGAAATTGGACTGTTTGCCTGAGGGGACTTGTCCCCCCAAACGAGATACAAAACGAGAGGTGCAAGTATAATCCTTGTGTATGCAAGAATCTGTGTGTGTGTAGGGCCGTGTGGCATAGACAAAAGAGAATGCGCAGGTGCTGCGGGCATATCGGACTTCATCCCTGTGTAAAGGAGAGGGAGAGGGAGAGTATCATAAAAGGATGGTCAGACAGGTCAGGACAGAAATTGTCTGAGTAGCACTTTCCTCCGTTTGACACTTGAGGATTTGATCAGTTTGAGGGAAGTAACAGCCTTTAAAAGATACCCCGGGAAAAGGATCATAAAGGAACCTGGTGACCCTGCTGTTCTCAGTGCGTACCTGTGCGTCGCAAAAGATATGAACAGATGAATTGGCGAGGAGCACTCGCAGCTGAGGAGACTGAAGGATTTGGGCAGGGCATGAGGGTTGGGAAGTCCTGGTAGCAAACCTCAGGGAGCTTAAAACCTTAAAAAGAGATGGAGCGTAAGGATCCGCGGATCTTCTATTCAGCAAGACCCAGTTGAATTCATGCAAGCTGAATGAAAGACAGAACTAAGACGACCTCAGATCCGGCGGTGAACATAAAGTGTGTGGGTTTGGGAGAAAATGATGAAGGGGCGTGACTATGGCGTGGGGAATGGGGAGCGGGGTTGTAGGATAGGGCAGTACAATCGGCAAGAGGAGTCTGTACGAGATTTCAATGGGAAGGTTTGGTACTGACTGGCAGTTACAGGTTGCATGTTCAAAGCATTGGAGAGTGTAGCCTCAGACAGGTAGACTGGCTGGCATCTTCACCCCGCATGGTTGCCAATACCCGCTTCAGGGACTGGAAATGACCGTGTCTGTGGCAGCAGTAGCTCAACCCTCCCTAGCCGCAAAGTTGAGGAGGGGGGACAAGTAGCAGGAGAAAATTGCTTTAAAATGAGCGTCCATAATGCTTTAGCGAATGAAAAAGTCTGTGGACTTGGGAGAAAAGATAAAAATGGGTTCGTGAGAGGGGGCAGAAAAATGTGGAGGGCATAGACGGAAGAAGGAGTAGGTGGGCCCCCCCTCGTTCTTGGCACTTTGTGAACACGAGGGGAAAAGGGATGGCCTAAACACCCATGCCGGTGGACAAAAAGATGAGTGAGCGGCCGCGAGGAAGAGAGATGGGCCAAGCACCCTGCTGTGTGCTGAGTAGCACGTCCTAGTTGGAGGCCTGAGGCCTGTGACCAGCGGGGGAAAAAAGAGAGACAAAATAAGTGGGCTGGGGGATATTCGGGCAGTGGGACGGCCAAACACTGGACATACAAAACGTTGTAAATGAAAACGCACAATATGGCGATACGGCAATGCGCATGTTGTCGGTCGGGACGTTAGAGTTAGAAAGGTACAACCTGTCAGAGAAGATGTGGTTAGAGGCATGATTCATATCGACATCCCAGTAACTGAAGAGGACCTGTTCGTCGAGTAATCCCATGAAGTAGGGCAATGACGCTTGAGAGACCCATCGGTGTAGTGGTGGCGCGGTAGTTGAGCTAAAAAGGGGTGGCGGAACGTCCGCAGGCGAGCAGCTCCTTCTAGACTGTGCAATCCTGCCAAGAGTGAGCATTCGCGCCAAAAGCGAACGGGCACCGCCCCAACTGAGCGTTCGCGCCGAAAGTCAGCTGGCCCCGCCCAACCTGAGTCTTCGCGCCAAAAGCAAGAAAGCCCGCCAAGAACTAAGGTGACCCGCCCAGAGAAGGGTGACCCGCCAAAACTAGGGTGAGCACGGGACACCCCGGGATTTGCCGTCTTAGGATTCCACAACCGTAGTGTTATTAAAGTAAAAGCTCCACCATCCCTTCCTGCGCCCCCTCCCTACATTCAGGTATTCCTTTCCAAGTATAAGAGTAATTAAAAGTGATAGTGGGGGCCAAGCGGCATTTAATCCTAAAATCAAGACGAGAGTATGGAGAAAAATCCCAGACCGTTAAGTTATCAATCCCAAACCGCTAAGTGTAGAGAACAACACTCACGTACTCCGATACCAGTAAAACTGCTTTCGGCTGCCGGGCGGCTTCCCACGGTCCCTGTCCCGTCACTCAGGCTGTCGGTGCCGGTCCACTGTACACCGAGACCTGGGATGAAACATTTGTTGCGACACCTCCGTTCGCCGCGTCTGTTAAAAGCACTGCACTCACTCACTCACTCCCTCTCTCACTGGGCCGGCCCCACACTGGTTTTCATCCACATACATGCCAATCCACGCATACTGTCGGTGTGTCCGTACTCTCGTCTCAGCCTGTCGCAGTCCCCTGTCCCCAGTTTTAGTGACATGTTTGGCAGGGGCGTCCGAAATGACTGGGGCTGTGGTGGAGGTACAGTGGCCCCCTTGCCACTGCGGGTTGAATGTGACTAACAGTTTCGTCTTCCACCCCAGGGATTTATCGGCGGTCGGTGGTGCCCAATCAGTAGGGGGTTTTCCTAGGGCTATTGTTTGCCGCACTGAATATTGCGGCGAGAGTAGGAGACCGTTTAAAATTTTGTTCATTAGCGCCGTATTTGTGAGGGTCTCTTTTAGTTTGGTCAATATCAGGTCTTTTTGGGCGGGCGCTTGGTTAAACACTTGATCCAGTGCTGTCTTGTGCACTGCTACACTGTCCAGTAGTAAATGGGCATGCCAAGTTACGTCTGTGCCAACCGTGAGGTGCCACCAGGGCACTCCGGGGCGTAATGGTCGAAAGTGAGTCATTTTTGGTGGTCCAAAGTTCAAGTCCCCCATGACGGATCTCACCTGGTGGGTACCGCTTTAAAAACAGAGCGTTTTTCAAAAGCCTGACCTTCGCGTGGCAGATTTCTGCTCTTAACAACCGGTCTAAGGCAAACGCCTGTGCAGGTAAAGCCTAACCAGGAGATGAGATCCGCCCTCTGTCCCCTTAGGATGCTAGCAGCGAGTGTGTCTATCGATAGTTGTCGGAGTTAAAGTGCTTAATAAAAAGAGAAAAGATCCAATCAGTCAAGTGCGGTCAGCGCTGTATTAATTAATTTCAAAAAGCGTCCAGGCTCCGTAAGCCACACTGTACCTTAACTCAGACCCAGAGATTTTCCCCACTAGCGCGTCGGGCCCGACAAAATCCCCCATTCAGAAGAAAATTACTGCAGTACTGGACGTCTCGCGTGTCAGAGCCTTCGTTACCTCTGAAGACAGTCCATCAGGGCACCTTGTTACCTTCGAAAATTGGCCGTCAGAGCACTTTGTCACCTCTGAAAATTGGTCGTCAGAGCCCTTTGTCACCTCTGAAAACTGGGCTGCCGGAACCACTTGTGACCTCCGGGAAGAACACACTTTAACTCAACTCAAAAACTGCGTTCAGGATCCAAAATTCACGTAATAACTCAACTCAAAAACTGCGTTTAGGATCCAAAATTCACCTATTAACTCAACTCAAAAACTGCGTCCAGGATCCGAAATCCACGCGTAAAACTCAAACTCAAAAAGCTGCGTCCAGGATCCGAAATTCACCTATTAACTCAACTCAAAAACTGCGTCCAGGATCCGAAATCCACGCGTAAAACTCAAACTCAAAAAGCTGCGTCCAGGATCCGAAATCCACGCATTAACTTAACTCAAAAACTGCGTTCAGGATCCAAAATTCACGTAATAACTCAACTCAAAAACTGCGTTTAGGATCCAAAATTCACCTATTAACTCAACTCAAAAACTGCGTCCAGGATCCGAAATCCACGCGTAAAACTCAAACTCAAAAAGCTGCGTCCAGGATCCGAAATCCACGCATTAACTTAACTCAAAAACCGCGTCCAGGATCCGAAATCCACGCGTAAAACTCAAACTCAAAAAGCTGCGTCCAGGATCCGAAATCCACGCATTAACTTAACTCAAAAACCGCGTCCAGGATCCGAAATCCACGCGTAAAACTCAAACTCAAAAAGCTGCGTCCAGGATCCGAAATCCACGCATTAACTTAACTCAAAAACCGCGTCCAGGATCCGAAATCCACGCGTAAAACTCAAACTCAAAAAGCTGCGTCCAGGATCCGAAATCCACGCATTAACTTAACTCAAAAACCGCGTCCAGGATCCGAAATCCACGCGTAAAACTCAAACTCAAAAAGCTGCGTCCAGGATCCGAAATCCACGCATTAACTCAACTCAAAAAGCGCGCATTAACTTAAGGCTAGCCATGGATCAATTAGTCACTTCAGTACCGCGATAACAGGCAGGTATTAGTGAAGAAGTGAGAAAATAGCTTACCAGTATGGACTCTGCAACGTTGCTGCCAAACTGATTTAAAAGTACTGTTTGTGTTGGTGAGGATCAGGGAGCAGACAAAGACTGATTAACTGTAAAATTTTACCTACTGGAAGCCTTTGCTTTAACAGGCGCTTCCTCACCTTTTAAAAGTTCGGCCGAAAGTTTGTCTGCCCTCCGGTCCGCCAACGTGGCCAACTTGCGGTCGTCTCTTTCCCTTCCCACGTTCAGGCTCACCATCTGTTGAGACGGAAACCGAATGGTCTCGTCTCTACGTGTTCGTTGGAAGGAGAGATCAAACCGGCTAGAGTTTGGAGCAAAAACACCGTTTATTACAGAATCAAAGCTGGTACACTATACAACGAATTCAAAAGCATGCAAATTCGTTGGAGAAGGCGTTCTGTCTCTCCCTTCGGATCTGGTGCAGTTATACTTCGCGCTTCCTCGAGTTCCCGGTCAGGTTCCCCTTGTTCGGCTCTTTCATTGGTCGGTTCACCTGTCTGTGAAGGGATTAGTGTCTCTATTGGCTGCCCCGAGATACCTGTCCCACTCCTGCTGTGCCGAACAATGGGTAGACATCCTGGGTTCGGCAGTTTCCGATCTTGTAAATTAAAAGTTTATTGTTGGAAGGGTTTCCTCATTGCCATGCGTCTGGCTGTCTGGGCGTTCACAATAGTTCTCCATAGTTGAATATACAGATATTATCATTTAACATAGGACCCGAATGAGTTTGACGTCAGCGGAGGCATTAGCAAGTACTTTATCAATCAAGTGTGGTATCGGTGCGATTTACACTATCCGATAGTTACCGGTTTCCTTTATTAACAATGAGAGTGTAGCAGGATGATCTGAAACTGACGGACATGTTCTAATCCCCCAGGAATGTGGCCCCAGGCAGGCAGTCCTGCAGTGGCTGGGTTTACTTTACATGGCTGTGTTTTAGCTGGTATCTGACAGTGTCTGCTTTAATAATGGTGCTCCCCTCCCTAGCCCCAATGTAGGTACCCCGATAGCAGATTCTCCCCAACACTACCAACAGCTCATCATTTAGAAGATCTACATTGGATTGCCTTGTAATATTGATGCAATGCTTTTGCTAGAAGTTGAGTATGCAACAGTTGCATAACTTTGTAAAATTACATTCTTGCCGTACAATTTTACCAACAACTGGAGTAGGCTGAATACTTTTCTGAATTAATTTCTCTTTCTTGAACAAGTAACATATCACCAATTTTTGATCCTTTGGAACTCATCACATTTTCAAGTAATTTTTCTTTGTTTTACTTGAAGAGACGGTGTTATTTTGAAAACATTAATCTGGAATCAGCCCGTTCCAATTGCCTGAATAAAAGGGTTCTGATCTCTCTGTGTAAATGCAGCAGAAACTAATTTCTAGGTTCTACTCAAGATATTTAAATCAATCATTTCACCAATGACATTTGGAGAGCAAACTGATGTACAAGATGCAACTTTATGATGTAAAAGCATGATGATTGCTAATGATTCGAGTATTGAGCAAGTGGAATCATTTTGTTGTCGGGTTGGTGGGCAATTGTGTGAGAGAAAACAGAGGCACATTTTATAATTGGCTACACCTCTGGGAATCCTGCCCTCATTAAAAATTGTAATCTTCTCTCACTGTGTTGACATGTCACCTGAGGAATAAACTGAGCAGAGTGAGAATTTCACTTTCCACATCTATCAACACCTGATAATTTTATTATTTTAAAATCCACAATGTCACATTAGAGTGCTTCTGAAGTACAACTTATTAAAGGTGAAGTTAGTCATGAAGTCAACATGTGATGTATGTTGAAGGACTTGACCACAGTTGACAACAATGCAGTTATAGCACTCAGTATAAATCTGTAACTCTGCTCCTTGCAAGTTACATCATCTATAGGTGTTGCTTCTTTGACAAATGCGGGTGTCTTTGTCTTAACACCAAAATTGTCAAGACTGCCACAGTCCTATCAAAGCTGAGAGGTCGAATGTACACCAATCACAAACAAAAACAAAAATAGAAACTTTGCTGTGTATAAGGATTGTGTGCTCATTACTATTCTTTACTATAATAAAACACAATCAAGTTATGCCAGCCACGAAAAAAAACAATGAACAGTTTCCACTTCTGCTCCCTGGACAAATCTTGGATATGTCTTGGTCAGACAAAGTGCCAGTTATGGATATATCAGCATGTTTCCTGACTTGAATGACTCCATAGGCAGTAAATCCAGTGAGTTGATAGATTTCCAAGTCAGGGTGGTAACTTGCAGGTGGTGGTGTTCCCATTGATTTTGTACTCCTGTCCTTCTAGATAGTAATGGTTGTGGGGTTGGAAGGTGCTTCGGCAGGAACCTTGGTGAATTTCTGCAGTACAGCTTGCAGATGTTACACACTGCTATTACTGAGTGTAAATGGTGGAGGGAGTGAATTTTTGTTGATGTGGTGCCAATCAAATGAGCTGCTTTAGCCTGGATGGTGTCAAGTTTCTTGGAGCTGCACTCACCAAACAAGTCAGGAGTATTCCATCACAATCCTGACTTGTGCCTTGTAGATGATAGTGGACAGGCTTTCGGGAGTCAGGACATGAATTACTCACAGCAAGATCCTGACCCTCTGACATGCTCTTGTATTTATATGGTCAGTTCTGTTCAGTTTCTGATCAATAGTAACTCCCAGGTTGCCAACCAGACTACTGGGAAATAAACAAATAAGAACATAAATGAAATAAGCAGAGGGTAAAATAAATTATCAGAGGCAGAAAAGAGACCCTTTTGGAAGGAAAAACTATCAATCAAACTCACACCAATCCTATTCATTGATGCCATTTGCTGAAAAGGCTGTCACTCATGAATGAGCCTCTATAGCCATAATAAATGAGATGGATGGATGTCATGAAGCACCTAGAGATTTGACAACATCAGTAGGGAGTGTAGAGTGCTTCTGGTTGTCCCTCGCTCTTTTGTTTTTCTCTAAAAAGCTTAAAGATAAAGAGAACCAAGTGATAAAACCCAATATTATTCTCTTGGACTTGTTGAGAAGGCAGAAGCACAACCACTTATTCTGAAGCTCGCTTGATTATGCATTCATTTGTTACATTTTCCAATTGAAAATAGAGGGGAAAACAACTACAATGGTCAAGAAATGACTTGACAAATTGTTCACTATCCTGAATGGATACTTTATTCAGTTCAATGCCAGCTATAAAGGAAATAGTAACAGTAATGATGGGAAATTGGATGCTTAGTGTTACAACATTTTAGTTACATTTACATGCAATCACCTACAAAATAGCAAATGGTTCACCTTCTCCTTTCAAGTTTCCTTCACTGAGTCGAATGGTCACAAAAACATGAAGAACCGACGTCACACATGTCTAGTTGAAATTTGATCAGTAATATCCATTTTACACCTGATTGACAATTAGAAAACATGCACAGAATAAGTAGCTATTTATGTGTACTCCTTTTGTTTTGCAAACCATGACATGTTATGAATGGAAAGCAACTTTAGCAAAATAACTGTAGAGAGAGTTTATATATTGTCCATTACAATATTAATGCTGTGTGTTCCTGGTTTTAAACTCACAATTAAAGTGAAGTTCCGTCCAATTCATGTTTACATCTATATATGTCAAGCACTCCATAGGTCTGCTTTTCTGTATGAACAAAACAAGGATGGTAATTTGAAGATTTTTAATTAGGAGTCAGTCTGGTTGACTTTATTTCATGTGCATGGGTTGACATAAAATGTGAAGTAATGTGAGTGAAGCCTATCAATTCCAAGTTATTGTGTTTACTGTTCAATTCCACCATAGACTTCAAAACAGTTACTGAATAAAATAGGTGTCAATTAACATAAAGTGTAAACAATCATCAATTGCAAAGTGCCAGTAGCTTTACAAATATATCAGAGTAGATAAGGTACAGTGTCAATACCTAAAACAGAATGTCAATAGTTGTTAAAATACTCTTTAAAGTGAGTTAGATTTTGTCAATGGCTGTATTCAAGGGACAATAACTGTAAATAGATATCGATATTTGTTTAAATACTCTTCAGATTGAGTTATTCAGAATGACAGCTGCTGAAGAAAAATATCGGGGGCTTTTAAAATCAAACTTGTTCAAAATTAGATTCTGCGATACATTTGTGTGACTCTGTTGTAAAGTAATTCTCAATGTGTAAGTGCTACAATTCAATAAAGTGATATTCAAAATGAAAGACAATTCATTGTCGATATACATTCTGTTAATAGCACGGCTGAAATATAAACACAATGACAAAGGATATACTTACTCATAGACATTTCTTTGGCACACTAGGGATAAATAAAAACTTCAGTGAGGGCAAAGGACTTGCCATGGTGCATCACCTTCACTGCCCCGTTTTTATCACTGTTGAAGTAAAAGAAAAGGAATAGCAAGCAAGGACTAATGTAGGGGAAGGAATGGCCTAGTTATATTATCACTGGACTATTAATACAGAAACCCAGGTGATGTTCTAAAGGTCTGGGTTCCAATCCTGCCACATAGAATCTCACAGCAAAAGTTGAAACTGAATTCAATAAAAATCTGGAGTCATGAGTCTAATGATAACCATGAACCTAAAGTCAATTGCCAAGGAAAAACCCATCTGGTTCACTAATGTCTTTTCAGGAAGGAAACTGCCATCTTTACCTGGTTTGGCTCACATGTGACTCCAGACCCCCAGTAGTGTCATTGACTTTGAACTGCCCTCTAAGATGGGCAATAAAATGTTGGCCTACCCAGCCACGCCCTCATGCTATGAGTGAATATTAAAAAATGGCAGCTGATGCACAATCACCAATTTTAAACACACACTGAAGATGGAAATTAGCTGCTCTTTAAAATGCAGGTACATAATTATTGTTAAGATAACTACAAGAAATGCATTGCACAGCTAAAGTATTTGAAAATCATTTAAAAAACTCTTAACAAATGTGCTTTTTATATTAATCAAATATTTCAATGTTATGAATCCTAGGCTTTATAAAATAGGTATGTTTTAAAAGTTCTTTCGAATATAAGGTAAAATGGAGCAATGAAAAGGGGCATTTGGCCTGCTGCTAGTCTGCCTGTGTGGTTTTGTTACCATGACAACTTAGGATACAAGTAATCTATCTTTGAAGTCAACTGCTAAATTTAATATCTAAACACAAAGGGCAGAGAAAATGGTTTTGCAATGAATAGGCTTACAGATGTCAAACAGTTCAGTTTTCTTATTGATTCTGTATGCAAAAAGAAGAATATATTTTTCTGTAAACATTTTATTGCCCATCCTCGAGGGTGGTTCAGAGTCAACCACATTGCTGGGGGTCTGGAGTCACATGTGAGCCAGCCCAGGTCAGGATGACAGTTTCCTTCCCGAAAAAACATTAATGAACCAGATGAGTTTCCACTGACAATTGACTTTGGATTCATGGTCATCATTAGACTCATGATTCCAGATTTTTATTGAATTCAAATTCCTCCATCTGCTGTGGAATTCTATGATTCTACATAGCAGGATTTGAACCCAGGGTGGCACGGTGGCTTAGGGAGGCATTGTGGCTCAATGGTTAGCACAGCTGCCTCAAAGCGCCAGGATCAGGGTTCAATTCCAGATCGAGTGACTGTCTGTGCGGAGTTTGCACATTCTCCCCGTGTCTGTGTGGGTTCCCTCTGGGTGCTCGAGTTTCCTC
Organism: Hemiscyllium ocellatum; assembly: GCF_020745735.1. NCBI lineage: Eukaryota > Metazoa > Chordata > Chondrichthyes > Orectolobiformes > Hemiscylliidae > Hemiscyllium > Hemiscyllium ocellatum. Next base: position 53,928,891 of record NC_083402.1, read on the forward strand.
TCACAATCCAAAGGTCTGCAGGTTAGGTCAATTGGTCATGCTAAATTGCCCATGGTGTTCAGGGATGTGTAGGTTAGGTGCATTAGTCAGGGGTAAATGCAAAGTAATTGGGAGTGGGTTTGAGTGGATTACTCAATTAAATTCTGGGCAAGGAGGACTTGTTGGGCCAAATGGTCTGTTTCCACACTGTAGTGAAAAAGAAAGAAAATAGACAAACTGGAAAAACTAGCCAATGGAGGCTGCAGGTAATGATTGTTCTCTGGTGGCTACCAGGCAGAATGCTGGTGGGGGCTGGTCCTCTGGTCAAAGATGCTCAAGCCTGCTGTGATTTAAGGGCAGAAAGATTCACCTGTCAAGGCCAGGAAATGAACCAACTAGAGAAATCCCTTGCTGCAATAAATCAGTTCAGGGGATTCTCAGATGGTTAAACAAAATTACCATTGTTTTACAATTTGGAGAAGTAAGGACATATTAGTGCAATGGAAGCTGGAAGTAACTTTGGATTGGTACATGTAAAGATTATGGCTACAAGTTCCCCTTCCTGACAAAATGCAGACTAACACGCCACCATTGCTGAGAAAATACAACTTATCACATGCCAGTCAGATCATGAAAAGCTGACTGGAAACTTTGGCTAATTTCTCAGCCTACCAAAAGCCTTAATACTGGCATCCAACATGGCCAGAAGCTGTCAGTCGATCAGAGGGCAGCAACTTCAGCATCCTAAAAACCATCAGTTAATGGCTATTCCTCAGGAAATCTAATGGTGAAAAGTTAATTTTATTTTGTCTTAAGGTTTGGAGTCACAGAGGGTTCATGAGGCCAGGGCAGTGAAATAGTTTTCAAAGTCCACCCCTTTACCATTCATCTGTGCCAACACTTCCTTGCAAATTGACAAAGCAACCTTTTTCTCACCATTCAGGAAGGCGGGTATTTGGGGAATGGTGAGATGGAGCTCTAAAGTAGCCATTAATTGACCACTTAAGGACTTTGAGTGGTGGTGGGGTGAATAGTTTTGCAATGTTTCTCCTTGCCCAGAATTTAATTGTTAAGCTGGCAAGAAAGCATTGGGTATCTCTCCAGGGCAACTTGCTCAATTATTTCTCCTTCTTACCACCTTCGACGAGGGTAATCTCTCTTCCATAACTCTCTTGACAATGCAGCATAATATATCAATGTGACGTGAGGTTAACAGTGTGTTAAGAAACTAACTAGGGAATTTTTTTTATCGGTAGTTAAGAGTATTCGTTTTTTTTTTGTATATTTGGTTAGTGTTCATTTTGGTTTGTTCTGGCCAAAGCCTTAAAACTTAAAATCTTGCTGTGCAGTTCTTTTATGCTATAAACTGGAATTCAAATCACTTTTTAAATAATTATTGGTCTCTATGAGGATTCTAACATGTACTAAATACAAAGAATTTCTGTTATCACGTTACAATGATGCAGAATAATGCCACTATGTAGTGATCTTCACCATGAATTCCCACTTGGTAAATTCCTGATTTCTTCCAACGTTGTTGGGGAGGGGAAAGTTTAGTCAATTTTCAAAAAGGAAAATGAGAACATTAGGATACTTGTGCACAATCTAGCAAACTAAGTTAAAAGTTATCCTGAGAAAATAATTTGCATAATTGTGCGAAGGTGAACATCTGGGTTCGATCAGAACTGCCCTTGCATGGTCAGGTAAATAAAGCTAAAATGTCAGACTGTAGCACCAGAGATCTCCTTGGAGTAAACAAATGCAGAGTTTCCAAAAGGAATTTAAATGCTTCAATGGGCTGATTATCACTTTTAATTTATGTTAAAGTATGTGCCCGCAGTTTCTCATGAAGTCCATTAACAATTACATCAAAGCAACTGTGTCAAAAAACAGCTTTATGTCAACTTTATGTACCTCCTAAAGACAAAATTCTACCTTACTTAAAACAAGAACATTCAGCTTCCAATCTTAATGTACAAAATAGCATTTACTTTCTACACTAGGGATCCCAATCTTCTATCAAAGTTATAGTGGGAATGTTTTTGGAAATGCTACCCTGATATTCCTTACCAAAGGCAATGAGCTTTGTCATCTTAGTCCTGTTTATGGGATCATGCTACTTTAAGCATGACTGCTGTATTTGTTTCAATGTCAGCAATCATTGTAGCAAAGAGAATTGAGATGTTTCAGAGGGGCATGGTCAAAATGCAAGAATTTTGCCTCATCTTTCAGGTTGACAACCCTCCTGAGATCAGTACTGTTCCACCTCTAGTCTCTTCCACTTTTCATTACACTACAATTGACAGCTGAACCTTCAGATGTTTAGATTCTGGAGTTTACCCTCTAATCTTTCCTCATCTTTGCCTCTCACTATTCCTTGAAAGTGCTCCTTAATAACATCTCATTGATCATAGACCTGTTCTATCTCTCCTTGTATAGTTCAGTGTCAAATTTTGTTTCATAATGCTATTAGGAAGCACATTTCAATAATTGGAAGCATTATAAGGGTAATAGATGTCGGTTAAGTGAAAATGGGGAAGGTGTTCAAAGGAGAAGAGGGAAAATCATTCTAAGGTCAAAAACAAACAAAATTAAGTGAAAGAAAAAATTGGTGTTGCAGGGCATGCCCAGGTGGTAACTGGACATGGGAAGGAAAAATGAATGTGTCTGGAGTGGGCATGAATGGCAGAATGAGGAATAGCTGCCGACTGAAAAAAAAGAAGAAAAATCAAGTCTCAAAACAAAGGAAAAGGAAATAAATCAGATGCAGAGATTACACAGCCTGAAATTTCTGAAATGAATGTTGAATCTAAAAGGGGTGCCCAATTAAAAGATGAGCTGCTGCTCCACAGGCTTACGTAGTAGAGTTTGAGTGGAGGGAGCACTGCTAAAGTTTGAGGACAGAGAGGTGAGCATAATCTGGATGAGAGGTTGCACAAAATGACTTTCCTTCTATTTTATTTGAAACATTCTGAAATGTCTATTGGAAATATTTCAAGATCCATGTGCTGAATCATGATGATGATCATCTACTATTACCTTTTAATAACTGAATGTCTTAATACTGTTGTCAATTGTGGCTGACCATATTCTAGGAAATGTTATCATATGACCACATTCCCTGCAGCTGTGGATGGGAGTTTCAGTGGGCATTTTGACTGCCCAGATCCAGCATTAAACATATCTCCCTGCAGCTGAACAGAACTAAAGATTGACTATAAAGAACAAGGAAAGTTAACATGCTAATACAGCAAGCATAGAAAGACTAATAGCATGTTGACCTTTATTGCATGGGGAATTGAAATACATGAATAAAGATGTCTTGCTACTATTGTACAGGATTTGGTAACCCCACAGCTGGAATACCATGCTCAGTTTTGGTCTCTATCTCTACAGAAGGACATTTTTGCATTGAAGGTGGTATGACAGAGATTCATTGATTAGTTACTTGTCTGAGAGAATTATCCTGGATGAAGGTTTGCTCGCTGAGCTGGGAGGTTGATTTCCAGATGTTTCATCACCCTACTAGGTAACAACTTCAGTGGACCTCAGGCGAAGCAGTGTACATGATTCCTGCTTTCTATTTGTATGTTTGGGTTGCTTTGGATTGGTGATGTTATTTCCTGTGGTGATGTAATTTCCTGTCAAATTACAGAGACTGAGCTGAAAAATGTGTTACTGGAAAAGCGCAGCAGGTCAGGCAGCATCCAAGGATCAAGAGAATCAATATTTCGGGCATAAGCCCTTCTTCAGGAATCAGCTTATGCCCAAAACGTCAATTCTCCTGCTCCTTGGATGCTGCCTGACCTGCGCGCTTTTCCAGCAACACATTTTTCAGCTCTGATCTCCAGCATCTGCAGTCCTCACTTTCTCCAAATTAGAGAGATTGGTGAAATTAAAATACAGGCCCCGATCTCAGCATAAGAGTTTAGTCACTTCGAACTGAGGACAAATTTCTTCATTGTGAGGGTTATGAATCTTTAGAATTTCCATTGCAAAGGGTTGTGCATGCTCCATCATTGAGTATATGCAAGGCTGAGTTAGAATTAGATTTGGCCTGGAATTTTCTCATCTTTGGATGGGATTGGAAGTGGGGTAACAGGCATATGGCCTCTGAGCAACTTGAGCAATATCCTGCCTCCTTTCCCATCCAGTGCCATCTTCCTTAGAAATGTTTGGGGGGTAGTGTTCCAAACATTCCAGATCTTATTGGTGAACACATCATGAGAAAGCCTGTCTCCAGAAACTTCTGAAATTTTCACCAAGATGCTCACAGTCCAATAGTAGTCAGGATTTATACCACCACCACAGACCATGTAATGGAGGCTAAAATAGTGTTAAAAGGTAAAGTAAAATAGTTTTTGTCTCCTTCACGGTGCATCAGGAACTTACGGGTACTGTAAAATGATTTGTGTGTGTGTGTTCATTAAGGTGAGTTATGAAAATATGGTGAATGGGAGATATAACTACTCATTAAACAAGGTATTTTCTAAATTTTTAACTCTATCAGACATGTTCTATGAATCACTAGCTTTGTGTGTGAAGAGAAAAACAATGAACAAAGAGCAGTGGCTGGATAGGTGCAGCACAACACCAAGTTCATGGATTGCCTCTGATGAAGAAATATGAATAGCAACAGTTCCACTTCCAAATTCGGGGAGAGTTTCTCGTAAAAGTGAACATTAAACCAGATTCTTGCTGTGAATTATTTCAAATTCACTCAAGCTGTCAAGATCAACATTGTAAATGTGGAAATGGGTATCTCATGCAATTGACCAAATGATTGCCTACTACAAGAAACATTCTTTCCTTACAAGTTTGATGTGCAGCTTTGCACAATAATTATATTTGTTGAGGTCTGGATACCTGTGACCCTGAACATTAAATGAATTCCTACCTAAGAGTATTGGCCCTTTAACCAACCCCTATTCCAGTCCCAGCTCTGCCATTTTTAGGTAAAGTGCTTTATCAAATGAAATCTGCAATGTTCCATTGTGCCTTTTTTTCACTCTTAATAATGAGGCCAATCACAACAGCACTCATACTGTGGATGCAGAAACAATTGCCACTGCTGGGCCCTGACAACATGTATGCTAATGCTACCATATTTAAAACCCAGCTCCAAAGCATGTCAGATGCTGTAAGCCAAGCGCTGCTCTTCACACTGTGATTCTGCACTTCTATCTTCTTGTAGATGGCTGAAAGAAACAAGCTAGCTCCTTGATTCACTGACAGGGACCTGCAAAAACTAGGGAATGGGGTGGTATAAAGAATGGCAGTTTACTTTCCTGCTCACTGGTAAACGGAGTCACCCTTCAAACACAACTTGCCTTATTCAGGATAGTCGCTCCAGAAAGTGATGGGTCCTTGATGAAACAGAAAAAGGTTAATTATCTTCGGCAGCCCACAAGGGTAAATGTCGCCATATTCTCTCTGCTACCTCATACTTACAGTACCACCACTCACTCTAACTCTGCCACGATATACACATCTCGCTGAGGCTCATGGACTGCAACTCTCTCCATTGCATCCATTGTGTCCACTCAATACCTTTTGCTCACCTCATCCTTACAAACTACTCACCCTTCCTGCCCTCTGCTTTTTCTATTCACTCACTAGGGAGACATCACTACATCTCCTAACTCATTCATCACTACTAACTGCCCTTCCATCCAATTGCATTACACTCCAACGCTCACTTTGTCTCAATGTGAGATAATTGACCCACTTCCTAAACAGATATTTCTGCATCATCGCCAATGACCTACCTATAAACCCTGAACTGGGTGCACTTGATCTGCAGGACGCACCATAGCCCAATCTCTGCACTGCAAAATCTTGGATTCCTGGACTCTTGTGGGATCAAACCCCTGACTGACCACGGTTAACCCACTGGACTGAAATAAAATCAGTCCCTTGAAAGAGCGTGGCAGTCATCAAAAAGTGTGGCATTGGAAATGCACAGCCAGTCAGGCAGCATCCGAGAAGAGGAGAGTCAATGTTTCGAGCATAAGCTCTTCAACAGGAATGTGACTGTGGCATTACCCAGTAACTGACTGTATTCCCCTATGACCTACTAAGGACCTTTGTCTTTCAGACATGGACATTTAGTTGAATCATGTATCGTGTGTTTTCTGCAATAGAATTTCTTCCTGTAACAGTCCATCTTTCTTTCTTCATTTAAAACATTCCTTAACATTTACCTTTTATTTGCCTCATCTCCATCTGTAGTTCAGTGGCATTTTTAAATTTGCTGATGCCTCTTTGAATAACTTTGAAATGTTTCACCATCTTAGAAGTACTATATTAATACATTTTGCTGCTGTATAATTGAAAATTATTGTTTTTAAATCAACTGATCACTTGAAATTGCAAGATTGCTTATCAATTTTTTTTTTAACCAGTAATGAACATTTACCTTGTAAGGATAAACTTATCCTTAGTTCAATTATCATTGCTTTCTATAGTTTCAATAGCACACGTTCTATTGTGCTTTGGAAATGTAGAAACTAGTTGTGCATAGAAATAGTCAGTATTTCTGTTCATTGCAAATAGAACTACAATAAGGAAATGTAGGTACTTTCTCTATAGTTTCGGTAGGCCATCTTTTGAGAATAAACTCCTGTAACTAGTAGAAGTATCCACGAAGAGGTCTTGGTAGTCTAATGCTGTTATCTTCAAATGCAGATAAATATGCAGCTCCAACAAAACTGAAATAATCCAACAGAAAAACTACAAATTGGAGAATTTGCTAGACCCAAATTCACTGATCATATTAATATGTATCTTGTCAGCTCATTACATTGTACAATGGCGTAATACTATTCAAGAAGAAACAAATGTTACTGTGCACTTTAACTGCTTTCAAATGCAAATAGAAAATAAGTTATGTTGGATTCCTTGACTTACAAAGAAATGTCAAATGATGCTGTGTGTCTATGAAACTTTGATGAATTACCAAAATGGCCTTTGTTCTAACTTGTTAGGTGTTCTACAAGTGATGCATTCATTCTCATTTTGAGCAACTAAAGGTCCAATGGATTAAAAGTTTGGTTAGGTCTTTGAAAGTGAAAAAAAATCCCATCATGAAACATAATACAGCAAGAATTGCATGAAGAAAGATTCCTAGGCTTTCAGCTGAGTAATCTCTCTGACAACAAGGCTGAGTGTAAGCAGATGTTGTTGTTATATAAACAACATAGGCCTCGGTCCATGTAGGCCTCAAGAGCTTAGAGTCTAATGGACTAGGGATGGCCTTTATTTACACAAATCCATGAATGTGGTTGAAATGCCTTTTTTATAACAACACAGATAATAATCTACTGACAGGTAAGCATTACTGACCACTTTATAGGCTGCAGTGCAAAGAGAATTTTCTGGGCTGGCATCAGAGTCTTTCTCAAGGCTTTCCCCACCCCCTCCTTAACATGTGTATATTTTACTAGGAATGCACTATATTTCTCATCTCGATATTATCTATTTTCCTAATTTATCTTATGATGTAGTTTGAAAGGAGACCCTTTCAAATTTTCGAATAATTGTAATAAGTCTGATGCATATTTTGATTTTTAATACTTTTAACACCTCAATATTCAAATGGTTTGCTGGAGGCTTTCAGGCGATAGTCACCCTGGTGTGTCCTTGTCAATCAATAAAACTAAAAGGTTTGACCTGCCGCCTTGTTCTTGTTCATTGTTTAGAATTTGAGAAACAGGAATAGGGGCTTTGGTCTCATTCTCCCATCTCCTAAATCAACATCTTTCAGCAGTGATGATCCATATTAAGTGGTATTACAAACAGACCTCTTGTGGTAGCCTCAAAAAGTTATTACTTAACATAGACAAATGGTGGTCCAGTTTCTCTTTCTTCAAAGAATTGTACACTAAATGATAATTAGATTGATATTTTGAAAACATAATGGTTGCATAAAATAAAAGAACGCATGGAGGTCAGACTAAAATATCAATTTGTCATTTGAGTAAAGTGCAGTGTCATCATGATTTACTTGAAACATTGGCAAATATAATTTAATGCGCACAGCAATATAATAGTTACTTCAGTCCCAAAGCAGCTCAAATACAATCTGAGCATGTTTCAAAACAATATTAAAAAATGATTAGTGAAAATGTTTTCGATACTGAGGTTTATTCCTGGGCTTCAGAAATCGTATTTAACATTTTAGGGAGGGATTTTGTCCGCAATGATATGTTTTCTCGTAAATTCTGATTTTCAAATGCCAGCATGTGATCAATACAGCTTTAGATTGGCAGATCTAGCTGAGGGTTCCTGAAAGCTTGAACGGAATTACATTAGATGTTAGAATTAAAGAAATACTTTTGTACAGTAAAAAACACGTCATGAATTATGTTTAAAGTTTTTATTTTACTTTTGCAAGGAATCTTAAACCTTGCAGCATTCTGAGTAGGGCTTGGTTTAGACCCATTGTAAATCACTTCAGTAAATTCTGATGTCTTTCATCATATTGCTGTATGATGACATAGGTCGAATGGATAAATGCAAGGATGGCTGAGTTCCAAGTCTTGACATAATCTTTGGAACAGATCACTGACAGCAAGGAAACAATGTCCATTTGGCAATAATTTTGAAGGCCAACCTTAAAAGATTATGGTCAATAATTTATGTTGCAAATTCACTTTGCAAATTATATTTCTTTTCTCAGGCATCTGCTCCCCCTCAAAAAATTGCTAACAACAATTTACTGTCTGCATAAATATTTGGTTTTTTGAGTGTTCCACTTTTGCAAAGAAACCAAGAAAACTCTATTAAAATCTTGTTTCCGCTGTTGTGGTAGCATGAATGGACTAAAACAGTGGCACAAAGCATGACAGTACCAATTCATCATTTCATGGAAGAATGGGATATGAGTTTTTCTCATGAGTTCTCAGTTCAGCCATGACGGAATGCGGCAGTGCAGAGCAAGATTGTTTGGGAGAGCATTCAAGATTCCTGAGGCATCCATCAACCCTAGTGGGAAATGTGATTGAATCACTGAGCTGTGAGGAATTTTATGAGGACATTACTGAAGAATAAAATCAGGAATAGTAAATGCCTTAGCAACACGCCTGGGAATAAAATTGACATGAGCCTTTTTGGTGTTTTTGCTGGGATATGGACATCACTGGCAAGATTGCCCGTCCCTAATTGCCATTGAACCAAAGGCTAATAGGCCATTTCAAAGTAAAGTCCACTTGCGGGTTGTGGAATCACATGTAGGCCAGACCAGGAAAGGATGGCAAATTTCCTTCCCTAAATGATTTTCGTGAGGTCACACGGGCTTTTATAACAATCGCTGATAACTTCATAATCAATAACTTGCAATTGCAGATTTTATTAATTTAATTTAAGTTCTGACAGCTGCCAATTGGAATCAGATCACCAAAATATTAGCTTAGAGCTTTGGATTATTAGCCCAATTATATTGCTAGCCCAGCAACTGTAAAGCCAAAGCCTTTAACTATCACATACATGAAGGTAGCAGGAGCATTTTAGAGTCCAAGGAGTTTTCTTATGGATTCATAAAGTCCCCCAATGCCTGTATGAAAGACACCTTTCAAATATTTCATTCAATGACGAGTAGCTAGTTACAACCATTGTCCAGATCAAAATGGCAGAAATATTTTGCACCTTTGAGAACTTGCAATGCTTCCACAATCCTAGGCAGAGAGTGAACATCCTTGTGTGTGTTTACATTGAGTGTCGGAAAATTAACACAGATTCTAAAGTTTCTGTCTTTCTTCCTCATGAGAACTGTGGGAGGTCGTATGGATGTAAAGATTTTTGGGTGAGACGTCACTTTAATGATATCTGCAGGTAGCCCTGGACTTGCTTCCACTGATGAGGTAGGTTTCAGTAGCAGGGATTTTTTACTGAATGGTGCTCTTTAGTCAGAATCCTGTAGTTTACCAGGTCACAGTACCCAATGTCATTGTCATAATTTTTACTGAAAGTTGTTCCATACTTGGTGAGAGCAGAAGGAGCCAATGTTGAACTTTGGAACAAGGTTAATGATATCTCCTCCAGTCTATCCACTCTCCACCACAGTGATAAAAGCAATGGATATTATGAGAGCTAAACATCTTTGGTATTGAAATCAACAAGCGGCATGGATACTGCCCTTTACTCCCACAGTGGTGAGGGTAATTCCCAGAGCTACACAATGTGGGAGCTCTGCTACATGTGATATCTAATGTTCTCACGAGACCTGATATCAGTTAGTTGGGGACAGCTGACAGGAGTCTTCATGAGCTGATAAGTAACAGCACATAACGATTTCCTACTACTCAAACAATCCCATAGAAGTTGATGATCCTTGAGTGCACGGAGCAAGATCAAAGACCCTGGTGTTCCATCTGTTGACTTTTAAATGTGCTGTTCACATAGGTCACCATGCACATTTTCAAACATGCCGGGATATCTGTTGACACATTGACTTCAACACTGCAGCTATTTTCAACTTCCTCACTTCTACTGGAATTTCAGTTGGGTTATAAACTACCAGAAACCTCAGGCTGTGAGAAGTGCATTTGAGGGCAGGTAGGGAGAACTTGATGTAGCCATGATAGAGGACATCTGAGAGACCTGGCAGAGGGAGGACACATCAGTCAGTTTGCATTCCTGAGCTAGGTGTTCATTGAGAAATAGGTGAGTAATGGTTGCTAATTCCACTCCTATGCCAATTAGGTACAATGCTTCTTCTTTACCTAATTTCACTGTAGGACAAGTCCAATCATTCTTTAGAGCATCCTTTGGATGCAATTGACTGCAAGACTTTCTATAGAGACAGAACAGTAGATTAAACTCCCTACTGTGTGGAAACAGGCCCTTTGACCCAACAAGTCCACACAAACCCTCTGAAGAGTATCCCACCCAGACCCATTCCCCTACCCTCTATTTACCCCTGACTAATACACCTAACACTATGGGTAATTTAGCATGGCCAATTCGCCTGGCCTGCATATCTTTGGATTGTGGAAGGAAACCAAAGAACCCAGAGAAAACATAGGGAGAATGTGCAAACTCCACACAGACAGTCGCCCGAGGCTGGAATCGAACCTGAGTCCCTGGTGCTATGAGGCAGCAGTGCTAACCACTGAGCCACCGTACTGCCCAAGTAAGGCCTACATTTTCACTTAATATGCAGCAATCTGTTCTGCCTGCCTCTTCAGCCTGAGGTCTATATTCCCATCCATGCTGAGAGTCACCTCTATGACAATAACCTCTTTCCTTGCCTTCGGAGTCCAATCTTGCCCATCATCTGAATTATGTGAAGGTGCAGGTTGAAAAAAAATAATTGAAGTTTGTCACTATTAAGCCTCTTTAGCTGTATATGGACATTCCCATCCCTCACTGCTTCTGATAAATGATTCTTCAGTTGCCTATCCATCAACAATTTGAAGATGGGATACAGGTAGTTTATGTGTTTGAAGAACTTCACCAACATTCATGATACAGAAATGAAGCCCTCTTGTCACCTTGCTGGTATTCCTAAAACATCTGCTGTAACTGTGACCAGTTACTTGTAGTCCCTCACAACCTTTCTCAATGCCTCAAATACCCATTAATATCTCTGGGGGAGCTTTCTTGTACAGATCTTTCATCACAAATGCCACCCGTTCACTTGTGTTCGGAACTCTGGATGGCATAACTTTAGCTCTGTATTCTCTATCTGGTCTTCAAGTGTTAGATCACCAAGTGTTTTCCATCTTCTCCTAAATCCATCCAGCTTCCTACTTATTGGATGTATCGCTTCCTACCAGCGTGACATCAGGGATCACACATGGGCCACCTTTGTCTCGCTTTGATCCAGATTTCTGATTCCCTGTGCCAACACCTGAGTGTCCACTGATCCTGGAACAGTATCCATCTCCCTTATGATTGCTGCCATTTTCAACGTCTCCACCATCCATTCCATCTTGGCCAGGCAGCATTTGATCCTGTCCATCCTATCTTGATGCCTGTGCTGAGGAATCCTGCTGACTACACCAGAAATGTATCATGAGATTTGAGCACAAAGAGCATGCTGCAGAGATTCTTTATTCCACTGGCATTGGGTCATTACTAACATGAAGGTAAATCAAGGTTATGCAAGGCAGTATTTACAGTATTTACAAATGAAAATTTTGGAATAAGGCTTGTGGTTTATATTTGACTGTTTGATCCTTCTTCCCATGAGGCCTCATTCCATAAAGAACTCTTTGTTCCAGAGAGTCTGTTCAATGACATGGATGTACTCTGTCATCATCACCATTTTTTGTTTGAGGTCCTAGGCCTGAGTTCTCTGCTCAGTGCCATACCCCAAGTCACCATTGCCATCTGCTGATGGAGTGGGCATCATTTTCCAATGTGCAGGAACTGCCCAGTTCATGCCTTGGATCATTACACCGCACCATTATCCAACATGAAATGTGGCCTTTCTTCGGTGCCTTCAGTGTTGGGATAGAGGGAGAGATCCTTACTATTTGCTGCAACTGTATGTGCACCAAAAGGCTTGAGCCACACTCATCAAAATCAGGGCAATGATGTGAAATGTCCATGTAGAGGCATCCTACTGATTGTTTTGCTGGAAGCCTCTGGGTTCCAGTGTTTGGAGGGTTGTTCAAACTTGAGGTATGAATGCTACAACTGCTGAATGATCACATGATTGAGTAGTTTGTTTCTGATATTGTCCACATTAACTCATTGGAACTGCTCCCAATGGACCCAGCCACTGAAGCTGTGGTCAGCCCTCTGCCGGCTACATTCAGTGCTACTACACAATGGGTGAGGAAAAAGTGAGTCCACCAGCCCAGGACCAACATCAATCTTGGGAGATTGGAGAGCTGAACCCTACTGAGGAGTGCCCAGCCATAGGTCTTCTCATGATTTGGCAAAAATGCAGGCAAGCAACAGCCACTTATTTTCCTCAGAATGTCGTACAGATAAGAAAGGGGCAGCACTCCATGGGGTGTGGGGTGCAGGTCAGAACACCATGTCAATGCTGTCCTGCATATCAGCAATGCAACAGCATATAGGGGACATCAAGTGCCATAAGATTAGATTTAGATTAGATTCCCTACAGTACCGAAACAGGTCCTTCGGCTCATAAAGTCCACACCGACCCTCCGAAGAGTAACCCACCCAGACTCATTTCTCTACATTTACCCCTGACTAATACACCTAACACTATGGGCAATTTAGCATGGCCAATTCACCTCACCTGATGAATAAGATGACTCCTTCATGTCAGTTCTCTGTGCAAATCATTTCTGGAGCTTTGTATCAGTACTGTCCAGACAGAGGGTACTGCTTGATCTTCAGAATCTCTGCGACAGCCAACTGGAGATACACCATGACAATAGGATGGACAATGATGATCTACAAGAGCTGCAGCATTGTGTTGAGTAAGAACATGAGAACAATATTCAGAAGTAGCAGCAGCTTCAGCCTCCTGCAACACAGCAGCATTGACTAAAGTCACAGAGTTAGGACCTCTTTGTGAACCTTGTTCGATAAAACTGAGCTGTATGAAGCCATCTCACTGAATGTCGTATAATCTCAGCTGTAAGCGGAGCCTAACCCTTTGCTCTATCTGTGCTGTTTGTGTTGTTTAATGAAAGTTAAGGTTACAAACAGATGGAAGTCCTCACAATATCTGATACTCCCTCATTCAAGTCTAACAATGTTTCACATTAGGATGTGCACTGGGGAAAGGATATCTGTCACTTAGATGGGATTGGAACACTGTGAGACCCCAAGGATAGCTAGCAAATATACCTTCGTTCTTGTAGTTGCAACTAAAATGTGTAGTGCTGATGATGAAAAGTGAGCATATATTTTCAAATGTGATAATGTACTTAAAATGAATTGGCCTCCATACCACCTATGAGCTCTCATAAAATTTTATTCCTTTCATTGCCATTATAACTTGGTGCAATCCTTGTGTCCAGAGCTGGTGTGGAGTGAGCCTAGCCTATAGTGGCAATGTTTGTCTCGGATGGACAATCCCAGGATATTTGTGGTTAACAGACTGAATACACGCTGCCAATCTGCAGGTTCTTGGCTTCTCCTCACCTTGGACTTTCAGAGCGTTGGGCATTGCAGGCAGGGTGCAGGTAGTGGGCAAAAGCAGCCCTGAAGTGTCCTGAGAGTAAACTTCTGGGGGAGTTGTATGTGGTTCCACCTCCAGCTATGAGGAGTTGGAGATCATTCAGTCTCCTTGTGAGGAAAGATCACCAGGAGTGTGGTCAGAATCCTTCATGCCCCTCTTGCCCTGCTGAGTGCCAGTGACTGGAGTAATGGAGTGCAGGTTTCTGCAAACATCCAGCGGTCACTGAGTGGGTTAGATTTGGCTGCCCGCTGACCAATCCACTAAGGTCACAAACAAGAGTCAGCATGGTACAGCTGTGGAGTGGTGGACTCCTCCAACCTTTGAGCCAGTTTACTGAGTGCCTCCAAATAGCCTATCTGCTAGTCCTGAGTCTTCTTGTGCAGTTGGATAAAGTTATAAATGGCTAACAACATGGAGTCCTCTCCTTTCAGATGCCAAGCTCTGAGTGCTAGGGACCTTGGGCATGTCCCTCTCAACCAACTGTGGAGACGTGGCAGAGATTTGCTGACCAGAATGTGATACTGTCTGTATTTCAGCTAATGTACCACCGAGGTGTTTGTGTGTGATCTGGTGGAGGGTGCAGGAGGCATCCTTGAAGATGCATCTCTCAGGGATCTGTAACATTGTCTCCGGAGATGGATGAGAAGATGATGTTTTCTGGAACAGCTTTCTTCATAGAGGTGATTTTGGAGGTGCCACTGGTGCCGACAGGAGACAAAAAAGGAAGTGAGTTGCAAAATAAGGGTGGATATTCGAGCATATTAACGTGGGATGCACAGAGGCAGTAATAGGAGAGCATACCGTGACCATGAATCTTCCTGATTGGTGAGGCATAGCGGGTGTCACAGGATCACCAAATGTGTGGTCTCTATCCTTTTCCACTAACATAAGGATCCTGTCTTCATTGGGGAAGAGGAAATGAATGTCAGACTACCCAGCTGAGCTCTCTCTGTCCTATTGCAGGCTGTTTTCTCCTGGAATTAAACAAAGGGAAGTGTAGGTGAAATTAAAATGGTTGCCACAGCTGTTAGTGTTGGAGAAGGTGCAGACAAGGTTATGTGGTGTTTTAGCTGAATAATAGGCACTGCAAAGGGCATGCATAATTGTGGTCTTGGAGGTGCAGTTGGATGTGAGCGAGTGAGGGAAGATGTTAAGAACAATAGTGAAAGTGGTAGACCATGAGACTTGATGGAAATTGGTTGTGAATGTGAGATGGCAGGCAGAAAATGGTAGCACCTCATAAAACGTGGCAAGTCATTAATCCTCTCATGCTACTGCTGACTGTTCCTCCAGACTGTAGACACTGCACTGACCCAGGTGGCAACTTCAGTCCAGGTTGGCAGGATCTGGTGCCATGGTCTCCTCTGGCAGTCCTGAAGAAAGAGGAAAGCCTCTTTTGCATTATCCCATCCACCAGAACCTCCAAATTCCTGTTGACAAAGCAGGGAATTTGTTTAAAACAAAACAATGAACTGAGGATGCTGGAAATCTGAAATAAAAACATAAATTGCTGGAAAAACTCAGATGTGGCAGCATCTGTGGACAGAAAACAAAATTAATGTTTTGAGTCCAGTTATCCTTCAAGTTAATTTACCTCTGCTGGTCATCTGCAAGACAATCCTTCCAACACCGCAGCCATGAAGTGCAGCTGCTAACTGGTAGAGCTTGACCTAGTGCATGGCTATGGTTTAAAATTGGCACAGAGAATCTCAGGTCGTCCCAACAGTGGCAAGTGTTTCATATTCTCCTGGCATGATGATGAGAGCAGGGCCCCAAGGAGGCATGGCACATAGTTAATGAGATGAGCTACAGAGAATTGGGTTAAAAAAATGCACTAGAGCTCATGGACCTCCATGAAACTCCAGGAAATTGACACTTAGCCAACTTTTGATAAATTTCAGCCTTTTGTATGTTTTAAGTAGAGATTGATAGATTTCTCATTACTGTGGCATAAAAGGTTTTGGAGATAATATGGGCAAATGGCAATGAAGTATTTGAACTGCCATGATCATATTAAACACTGGAGCAGAGTTGACAGGCTAAGCGACCTATAGATACTCCTCTTGAGTCAGTTGTTTAAACTCTCCTTTCCTACATGCTCCCTATATCTTTATTCCTTTTCTTCAAGCAACTGTAATTTCACTTTTGCTTGGAGCAAAAATGATTATTTATTGAAGATTTCTGATCTTTTCAGAAGGCTTACAATAGGGAGATGTATGAGCCTTGCATGGCAGGAAGAGCAATTCAATAAGATAAAATCTTTGCAGGTTCCAGATTGAACAGAATTGTGGTTTTTAAACATGAGGTTGAACATGTGATCCAAAATATTTATTGGTCCCAGAAAAGAAAAACAATACAATAAATTTAGTGAATGCTGCCTGAAGTGAAATAGAGTAAGTTAAAGTACAGACGTGACAGATGTGGATTTTCAGAACTATGTGGGGGTTGAATCATATTTCACTTTAATTCCCACTTAGAGCACGTCTGTGTGTTAGTTGTTTGTTTTGTATCTCATGACCAAGTTTCCAGACAAAACAAGGTCAAACCCTAAATGGCCATACCAGATCTGTTAGAGCAAAGGTCAATGGTTTCTAATGCTGGGAGTTAAAGGCTATAGGTCATTGTTCACTCATGTCAGTTATAAGTCAAGTTATGAAAATAATAATAAAAACAGTTTTAAAAGTAAAACTAATTGGTTTGGAACATGTCAGAAGGAAATATTCAGTCGACTAGAAATAAACAATTTCATCCATAAGTTAAATTTTCAAAGTTAAATGTAGAAAAATATGACTGGGCAAAACATTTACTGCAAAAAGCAAGTAACACCATAGCAACAGACCCTTGACGTCAGAATCACAGCAGACGTACAAAGGTCATTAGACTCATCCCAAGGGAATGTGTGTACTTAGTTCTAATTAGACTGGGTGTGAGTTTGCTAAAAATTAAATTACTTTTAAATAAAGTTAGGAGATGCACTCAGCAATATTCTTCCAATGCCTTTTATCAAGCAGGATTCCCGTGAGAACAGAAAGTGGGTAAAGAGAGCTTAGATGGACAGTCAAACATATTTACCCCTGGGTGGAAGGTACAAATTAAATTAGCCTGGCACAAAAGGGAGATGTTTTCTCCTTCTGTTGAGATGTCATGGTAGTGAGGAAACATAGTCTGGGGCCAAGAAAAATGGCACAAATGCATTCATCTTAGCTACCATTCATCGTCCTCCAAGATCGAAACTCAGTACATAAAGGAGCAGCACTTTGAAACCCTCCTATTGCCCTAGTTACAGTGTAGACCATGCAAAACAGAGACTAGTAGCGTTTAGCTGGCAATGAGCTGTGTATGAAGTGTCAAAGTACTGTCGTCAGTTTGAAGACTGATACTTTAATTCTAATCACTCTTTCAGGCACCTACTTTCCTTAGAATAAATCTACCAATTCATGAATTGGTATCTTATTATGGATTATGGCTATTTTAAATCATTGCTGTATTTACTGGGCTTGGACATTATAAAAATGGGAACTGCTGTAATTTACAACAGAAGCCTAAACTAATATGTGTTACTATTTTCAAAATACAGTGCGCTTTTTGCAAGAAGATTTAATTTTTTTCTTATATTATCAATAGGCTGTTCCATTTAAATATATCCCACCTATTAATACATCCCATACTTTCTGAAGTTTGACAGCATCATGATTGACAAAAATAGCCAGTGAATATCATAATTTAAGGGATAAATATCAGTGTTCAAAATTTTGTATAATACTATTCCACATGAAAGTGTACACTAAATGTAACATTAAAACCACAATGTCAAAAACAGGAAAAGCTAAATCACCCTAAGACAAGCGGCTGGATTTAGTGGTCTGTTGTAGTGAGGTCCATTGGTGGTTAGGTTCATTTAATCATGATGCAGACATTGCATCAGTTGCCCAGCAACAGGAAAACCAATCCTATCTTAGGAGAGTGAATGGGAGGGGCTGACACAGAATTCCCAGCCAGAAGTCAATTAAGCTCATTAATGGATCAACTGACACCCATTAAACACTGAACTCACCATAATCTTGTAGTTAAATGGTGACCTCCTGGTTTTCTTGTGGGCTTGCCAGCATCTCTAGGCATCATGGAGGACATGGCACAAGAAGTCACCCTAAGCTCCGCCTTTTCCAATAGATCGCCCAATTTGTGGGCGGCACGGTGGCACAGTGGTTAGCACTGCTGCCTCACAGCGCCTGAAGACCCGGGTTCAATTCCCGACTCAGGCGACTGACTGTGTGGAGTTTGCACGTTCTCCCCGTGTCTGCGTGGGTTTCCTCCGGGTGCTCCGGTTTCCTCCCACAGTCCAAAGATGTGCGGGTCAGGTGAATTGGCCATGCTAAATTGCCCGTAGTGTTAGGTAAGGGGTAATGTAGGGGTATGGGTGGGTTTCGCTTCGGCGGGTCGGTGTGGACTTGTTGGGCCGAAGGGCCTGTTTCCACACTGTAAGTCTAATCTAATCTAATCTAATCTAATCCCATTCGCTGCTCCCACCCCTCACTTCTGGTTTGTGGTCTGTCCTGGGCCTCAGTGGGTATTTTGCTAGCAGTTTCCATAATTCCTGATTGTGCTAATTGGCTGTAAGCAGTTAGTCCTTTTACTATTGAGGATCCTGAATTCCATGGAAGACTCAACACTGCCTACTTAACTATTTGATGCATACTTAAGACAGTCAGGCCTCCCTCAGAATTGGCAGAGGTTCTGGTTTCCAACCTGTGGGTGAGACCCTGTCAGGTATATTGTACCCACCCCAAGGTGTCAAAGATGGAGCCAGTTGGATGGATCAAGTATGGGTTGGGAATGAGGGATATTGCCTTTGGGGCAAAATGCTTAAGTTCTTTCAATGTGGATCTTACACATTTCTGCCCCGCTTACACAATGTCAGTCTTCTCAAATTAGGTAGCAATGACTCCTCCATCTATCCCCTTAGCAGTTTTTATTTTGGTAATACAACACAATGTTTTCAACTTTCTAAAGATTTCTGAGGAGCTTTCTCGGGTATTGCTGGGAAATCTGCCCACCAGTTAAGATGATATTTTATTGGGCTGACTTCTTCAACTAAACAGGGCCTTGAGCCCAATCTGTCAGTTGCCAAGATGTCAGCCCAGGTTCCTCCCCACTTCATCAGCTGGGGACCTCTGTTGCACCCTCTCCTGCCCTAAATATCGAACTATCCCCATCTGTCCAATCACATAGCAGACAGAACTTGCATCAGCAGAGCAGAATCTAAATAATGGTTTATTCTTTGTCACTTAGTCGATTATTTTCTTACATACATTTTCAATATATTTAGCTTTGTAAAGAGCTGAGATACGTTCTTCAGACAAATATTAGGCAGTTAAAGTACATGGACTGAATTTTACGAGGAATTGACTAAGTGTCAATTTTAGGGAGCTTCATGGAGGGTTTCTCTGTGTATTCCACAGAGTTTCCTCACACTATATCCACAGCTTGTCTCATTAACAATACACCACTTCTCAATGACATGTACTCGTGCAAGATTCTACCAGTGACTTCTGGGATTCCCATCAAAGATGCCATTTTTAAAATGTAGCTGTAAACCATGACAAGCAAGGTTCTTGTGTGTGAAGAATTGTCCCAGAGGTGGCTAAGAAAGGAAAGCTAGTACCCTGTTTCACCAACAGGGACATGGACCTCCTGGTCAATGAGGCAATACAGAAGAGGTTTAAGACAGAGACTTGGAGTTCTTGGTGGATGAGGTCACATTGTGGATGGCTACTGTGTTTCTTCAGGAACACCACAGCACCACGTTCTGCCAGGCCGATCTCAGGTAGTGCTACTCAGGTAAGTGCAATGATCACAGTTTGGAGAAACATTCGGCAATCCTACAAGAAAATGAATGACCTTCTACCATCTGCAAGGCTAAGTTGCATCAACTTCTCTCTGTTACCGCACCTTCATTCTATCTTTGCTCTGACATCCACTTCCCACCAAGTCTACTAGGCTTGCTATTACATGCTATATCTTCCCCAGTCAGTCCACCCCTTCCAATCCTCCCTGAAAATATTTACCCTGCATAGTCTCTGCATTACCTGCTCACTCATTCAGGACACCTCACCACCTTTTCCTCACCTAGCTGTGCCACCCACTTTCATCTCACTGAATCATTGTCAAGTGCTGTGCTGCTCTCCCATTCCCATCACTGTGAGTGTGTTCTTAACATGCTCAAACTTTGACGCCAATTTCACACCTTATTCTCTTTCTCTTATATCCTGCATGTACCTAGACAGTGTCTGTCAACACGACTGCAGCCTGGATCCATCTCCTCTTCCTCCACCTCTGAGGAAGAAGCCACAGATCCTGCAGAGCATGTAACAGAAAGGCTGCTTCCTGCACCTACCAAAATATCCCATCCAGCTCAAACATTGGCACCTCAATGTGTATGTCACCTAATTTAGAGCTGCGTGCCCATTCTGGTAAAAACACAACTATCATGTCTTTGCAGCTGGTTGAGGAAGAAGTGCCTCAAATTGTTGGCATTGAGAGAACTGCCAGGGACAAGGCACCTTCCCAGCCCAAGATAGATGCAGGGTACAAGAACACAGACAGACATGCTAGTGTGGGCACTATGGAAAGGATAGCTACTACATAGGTAGGATTGGAACATTTTTGTGTCTCTAAAGATGCTAGTTTCTCTCCCTTAATTTTTGTTGTTGCAATGAGAATAACATTTGTTCACACAACTGATAGTGAAAAATAAATATTACATTTACAACTGTGATCATGTATTTACAATGACATGATCCCATAACACCTGTATGCCCCCATAAGGACTTCTTTTTCCTTTCTTCGTCACCTGTGTCTCGATGCATTTTGTGAATCTGTAGCTGGGATAGAGGAGGCCTGCCCTATGGTCAAGCTTGGCAAAAGTGAGGACTGCAAATGCTGCAAATCAGAGTCAAGATTAGAGTGGTGCATCCGAGGAACAGGAAAATCGACATTTCAGACAAAAGCCCTTCATTAAGAATGGATAGCTCCTAATGTGGAGTTTGGGTAATCCAAGGTGATTGTGGCGTTAAAGCCTAGATACACTAAGTATGTCCTTCCCAGATGCTCCTCAGCTTGAACTCTCCCAGGAGCGAGAATGGTAGGCATGCTGGAGGTGCCTGGCCACATCTAGCATATCCTGAGAGAAGACTTCTTGGGGTCTGTATGTAGTTTCATTCTCCAGCTAAGTGTCTACTGTCACATGAGAGGAAGGGGCATCTGGAATGAGGTCCAAGTCCTTCATCCTTTGGTTGTCTTACCATTGGTGCTGAGCATGCTGGGAGCATGCACGGTAGAAACAGTTTTGAGAGGGAATTCTCCATCGTTCCTGTCAGTTTGTCCAGTACCTCTGACAAACCTGCCAGCTAGCCCTTAATGGAAGAAGGTGTTGCAGCATTATTTGGCATCCTGACCTCTTCCATTGGTGATAGTACAGCACTCTTGTTCCTATCTCATCTGTACAGAATTCAGTGGCTGCCAAGTGACTATGAATTTCTTGTGATTGCATTTATTGCAGCAAGTGTCGCTGTAGTGATCTGGTCCACATCTGTTGAAGCCTAATGCTAGCCTTGGTATTGCAGAAGCATGTGTTCTTGAACCATTTGTTCAGCAGCCCTTAGTGCAGTGGCCACACCGGTGAACATACTTTCTGTGGCTGGCTCCACTGGCGTTCCATTGAGCCAATGTGGGCCATATCAGAAAAAATGCAACTCTGCAACACATTCAAGCATAATTTTAACAATGTTTTCCAAACATTGGAACATATAGGCCCCAATGTGGAAGCCAATGGGATGTCTCCTTGATTCAGATGTTTATTGCTCAAACTATTTGGCACACATACATTAACAAATTATACATGCAACAGCAATAATGAGGATATGTCTTCCCACCTTCAGTCCTGAGAGTACCCAAGGAAGGTAGACTTTCATTAAAAATATTGGTGTGGATGTTTTATTGTCCAAGGTGTAACATGAGCAGCTTCTACACCAGGTACATGCCATGGAACAATTAAATATGATAGTTACTTTGATGACTAGAATTAATCTTTTCAGCCTGCAAGGCATTGTTTCTTGTTTCACAGACATTAGGAGGATTAATTTATAATGTTGAATGTTGTGGTCAAAAGTGCTTGAGCCAGGATTTTTAGTCAACATAGTAAGTCAATGCTCAAGGTCCATATATAGCATTTTGCAATAACAGATGTCCTTCACCTGTATTCTGTTGGCTTCTGTTTAATGCTATTGTCCTTTGAAGGGCTTCATAAGCCCTTTTCAGATTACTCCCAGTGTAGTCACAGCCATTTTCATTTGAATTGTGCACACTTGTGATTTGGTTGTGGATGGAAGGTGAGTGTTCATTCTTCACAGACTGAGTCACAGGTACAACCTTTCATTATAATTGATACCTAAATCTTCACATTTCTTTCTTTTTTGTCGTCCTTGTTAATCCATCTTCATATTCCCATAGAACTGCTCATCTCACAATGGTACACCTGTTCATCTCACAATGGTATACCTGAGCATCAGATATGTAGTTTTGGTCATGGCAAATCTAGTCATTCATTGACCCCTATCAAAGACAGAGTGGCACTTACCATCAATGACTTCTCCTTCCCACAATGCCCTCCAATGCTCTATCACCTCCCACCCTTATATGTATCCTTTTCATTTTTTATCTCCTTTGTCTCTGAGCATACTGCCTCATTACTGCAGTTGAGTTTCCCAGCTTCCCTACCCCAGCAGTGGCTTTGGCATTCAATGGGAAGATCTCAAGCACTGGCCATGTCCCACCCCATGACCAATTTTAAGATATTAAGATGAATTAGTAGGCCCCTGACCAATATTTATGCAGATCCCTGACTGACTTACCACAAGTCCCCAGGCTAGTTGACTTGATCCAATAGGATCAATGTGGTCCATTTACCAGAATGTAGAGATACAAAGACCTTGACACTGGATGCCCCAATTAGTTGACTCACTGTGTCCAAGCATGGTCTGATATCAGGTGCTGCCCCCTAATTTACTATATCATGACACTTGACTGAAACGTATCTCCCTTAACCTGACCAAGGAGTATTCCCATTAGACTTTGAAGCTTGGCCACTAAGTTGAAACATATATAGTGTGTTTGCCACATATGCCGTTGGCACATGGCTCACTTCTAACATTGATGTAGCCTGGTGTTGTACAGCAACATGTTCACCCCTCTGACTGATCACTGCTGACGGCCAGGCTGCCGAACATTGTATCGGTACTAAATAGCAAGGCAAGGAAGAAGTACTGTGGGCTTTAAAGTTCTATATGAAGTGACAAAGCACAAAAAGGAAAGGCAAAGCAGAAACACTGTGAGCACCAAATCGACCATATGATTATAAGACATAGGAGCAGAAGTAGGTCACTCAACCCATTGAACCTGCTCTGCCGTTCCTTGATCTGATAATCCTCAAATCACTTTCTAACTTATTGCTATAACCCTTGATTCCCTTGCTAATTTAACATATGCCTACCGGAGCCTTGTATATAATTAACAAGACAGCACATCAACCCATTTCATGCCCTATCCTCATTTCTGACTTATCTGGACAAAACTTACACTGAGATTATGCCCTCTGGCTCTAGACTCTCACACAAGGATAAACAACCTCTCCATTTCTATCCTGTCAAACACCCTAAAAAACTTAGCTTTTTCAATAAGATTTCCTTTCATTCTTCTAAATACCAAGGAGAACATCCCCAAACTACTCAATCTCTCTTCATTTAACAATGCTTCTGTGACCAGCATCAATCCCGCCAACCTTCTCGGAAATGCCTTCAATGTCAATATAACTTCTGCTATCTAAGGAGATCAAACTTTTCACAATATGTTAGGTGTGGTATGACTAATACCTCATGCAGGTCTAGCAAAACCTCCCAACTTTTGTACATAATTCCCTTTGGAGTGAAAGCCATTCTTTCATTTGTTTATCCTGTTGTTTGTTGAACTGGCTTGCAAGATTTTAAAAGATCATCCCTAAATCCCTCTATGCTACAGCATTCTGCAATTTTTCCCCATTTAACTAAGATTCAGCTCTCCTGCTCTTCTTGCCAAAATGATTAAGTTCACATTTCTCCACATCATATTCCATCTTATGCCGACTCACATAACTTGTTTATATCCCCTTGCAGATTCTCTGAGTCACCATCACTACTTGCCATTCTACCTATTTTGGTGTCACCCACATACTTTGCAATACTACATTCACTTCCTTCATCCAAGTCAATCATATGTTTTATAAATAATTGTTAATGATGACACCAATCCCTGTAACATTCCATTGGTTAAACACGCCATCCTGAAAATGTCCCTTTTAGCCCAACTCTCTGTAGTCATCCAATCTTCTATCCATGCTAATATGTTAGCCCCTGTAAACTCAACCATGAGCTTTTATCTTGTTAAGCAGTCTTACATATAATGCCTTGCAAACACAATTTGTAAATCTAAATATATTACAACTACTGGTTCTCTATCTATCCTGCTTGGTACCTCCTCAAAGAACTCTAATAAATTTATCAGAAATGATTTTCCCTTCCTGTACTATAACTTTCTTTATGGTAAACATTGTCATTTTCTCAATTTTTTGCTAAGCTAATTGGCCTATAGTTACCTGCTTTTATTTTCCTCACTTTATGAATAAGACTATTACATTTTCCAATCATCTGAAACTTTTCCAGAAACTAAAGATTCTTGGAAGATTATTAGCAGATCATCTCTTTAGCTGCCATCTTCAAAATCCCAGAATGCAATCAATCAGGTCTAGGGGACCTATTAGCTTTCAGCCCCATTAGTTTCCATAGTACTTTTCTCTAGTGATAGTTATTGTGATATTTCCTTCCCCTTTCACCACTTATTTATTTAGTACATATGGAATGCTATCAGTGTCCTGTAGCATAAAGACTGATACAAAGAATTTACTCAATTACTCTGGCACTTCCTGGTTTACCATTATTATTAAGGGAGAAAGTGAGGATTGTAGATGCTGAAGACCAGAGCTGAAAATGTGTTGCTGGAAAAGTGCAGCAGGTCAGGCAGCATCCAAGGAGCAGGAGAATCGACATTTCGGGCATGAGCCCTTCTCCAGGAATGAGGAAAGTGTGCCAAGCAGGCTAAGATAAAAGGTAGGGAGGAGGATCTTGGGGGAGGGGCGTTGGAAATGCGATAGGTAGAAGGAGGTTAAGGTGAGGGTGATAGGGTGAAGGTGATAGGCCGGAGTGGGTGTGGGGGCGGAGAGGTCAGGAAGAAGATTGCAGGTTAGGAAGGTGGTGCCGAGGGTTGGGACTGAGACAAGGTGGGGGGGAGGGGAAATGAGGAAACTGGAGAAATCTGGGTTCATCCCTTGTGGTTGGAGAGTTTTTTTTAGATTAGATTACTTACAGTGTGGAAACAGGCCCTTCGGCCCAACAAGTCCACACCGACCCGCCGAAGCGCAACCCATCCATACCCCTACATATACCCCTTACCTAACACTACGGGCAATTTAGCATGGCCAATTCACCTGACCCGCACATCTTTGGACTGTGGGAGGAAACCGGAGCACCCGGAGGAAACCCACGCAGACACGGGGAGAACGTGCAAACTCCACACAGTCAGTCGCCTGAGGCGGGAATCGAACCCAGGTCCCTGGCGCTGTGAGGCAGCAGTGCTAACCACTGTGCCACCGTGCCGCCCTGATCTTGGGGGAGTTCCAGGACAGAACCCCACTGGTCCTCACCTACCACCCCACCAATCTCCATATACATCGTATCATCCGTCGTCATTTCCGCCACCTCCAAATGGACCCCACCACCAGAGATATATTTCCCTCCCCTCCCCATCAGCGTTCCGAAAAGACCACTCTCTCTGTGACTTCCTTGTCAGGTCCACACCCCCTACCAACCCAACCTCCACTCCCAGCACCTTTCCCTGCAACCGCAAGAAATGCAAAAGTTGCGCCCACACCTCCCTCCTTACTTCCCTCCAAGGCCCCAAGGGATTCTTCCATATCTGCCACAAATTCACTTGCACCTCCACACACATCATTTACTGCATCCGCTGCACCCGATGTGGCCTGCTCTATATTGGGGAGACAGGCCGCCTACTTGCGGAGCGTTTCAGAAAACACCTCTGGGACACCCAGACCAACCAACCCAACCACCCCGTGGCTCAACACTTCAACTCCCCCTCCCACTCCACCAAGGACATGCAGGTGGACTCCTCCATTGCCAGACCATAGCAACACGACGGCTGGAGGAAGAGCGCCTCATCTTCCGCCTAGGAACCCTCCAACCACAAGGGATAAACTCAGATTTCTTCAGTTTCCTCATTTCCCCTGCCCCCACCTTGTCTCAGTCCCAACCCTCGAACTCAGCACCACCTTCCTAACCTGCAATCTTCTTCCTGACCTCTCCGCCCCCATCCCCACTCTGGCCTATCACCCTCACCTTAACCTCCTTCCACCTATCGCATTTCCAACACCCCTCCTCCAAGTCCCTCCTCCCTACCTGCTTGGCACACTTTCCTCATTCCTGAAAAAGGGGTCATGCCCGAAACATCGATTCTCCTGCTCCTTGGATGCTGCCTGACCTCCTGCGCTTTTCCAGCAACAAATTTTCAACTCTGATCTCCAGCATCTGCGGTCCTCACTTTCTCCATTTATTAAATCTGCCTCATTACACATTTTGATCCAAACTAGCCTGATTCTTGGATCCAAACCACATTGTTTCAGGAAACTATCCTAAATTCATTCCATGATTTTTTTCTCTTAGTTATCTTTACCAATTATTTTTTCCAATCTATGTGAAGCGCAGGTGCAAAGTGAGTGAGCACTGAAAGAGCAAGTGGGGACCCATGAGCAACACTGTTCCAATCCATGAGATGGTTATTTGCCCTGCACACAAAGTGTTCTGATGCCAACCTCTATGGATGTGGGTGGGTGATCACTGAGCATGGGAGATAGTACAAAATGAACGTTAATAAGAGCAAGAGGCAATTTGGAGCCTCCAGGTGCCTACCCTGACTTTCATGTTAGGAATTGGTACGGTCTAATTTCTATCCAATGCATGGGAGGATTGGAAAAGTAGTTAGATTAGGTACTAATAGATTGCAAATAATGTCTCACCAGCTCACTAGCAAGATTCTCATCTTGCTTTTCAAAAGCTGTTTGCAGAATCAAACTTTTAGTTTGCAACATTAAGAATCTCATTTCTTCTGATCTCATAATATTTTCCCATTGACCCTCCATTGTCCATGTGATTCAAGGGCTCGAAAGAGTCTGCACTTTTTTCTTTGTTTGCCTGTGTATTCTATCACAGGAGACATGACAAAACAAATTTTCACAGACCAAACTTTTAGTAACACTGTCATCAGTACTGAAAATAATTACATAACATTTAATGAGGAAAGGTACGTAATGTACATAATGTTGATGTGATTTGACATTGCGCATTGCTTCTTCATGAAATGCAAATATTCTTGTTCAATTAACTTTCCATGAGTCATAAGAAGGCTTAGTGTGGAGAATACAGTTTTAGTTATAATGTCATTGCAGATTCGGTCCTCATTTATTTTCCCATCTTTGGACTGCATAGCAGAAGTGTTTCTTAGTAATGAGACATAGTATGTTCTTTTGTCTATTCATCTTGTCACACCCCTGTCAGCTCCAATAAAAGTGCTTACCTGAATTATGCAAATGAGCTTTTTGTTGTGTCCAGCTCCTGGTATTGTTCATCTCCACTATGGCTGAAACTTGTAGTTATCCTCTCACTTATACTGTCTGATCTTAGCACTCCTGAGGTCATGACCTTTCAACCTCAGGGCTTGACTTATGCCACATCCATTTGACAAATCGCTCTGGCCTGCACAAAGACTGGTTGAGCTCCAAAGTGACTGTTCACCATACATCACTGTTTCAGTGTTTTGACATTTCCTTCTCACTTTTCCTCTCAGTAATTGGACAAAGGGAACGAAAGACATTTGTGTCCAAAGAATGCTTTCATTTGGGACGATGATAAATGGCTGCCCTTTCCAAGAAGCTACAATCCCACTGCCTGCTAAAAGTTCCTTCACAAGAGGTCTTTTGAGTGGGAGCTGCTCACCAATTCGCTCTTTGTGTCTCTTCAGTCTACTCTTAACTTCAGTTCCCTCACTTTAATCAAGTAACTGACAATAGAAGATTGAAGTTAGCAATGTGGTTTTTCAAACATGTTTTACATGAGCTAAGTGCCTCACAGGGAAATTTCCATCACTAACATTTCCTGTGAGAGAATTTCTGGATCTGGCAAAAGGAATTGCAATGTGGTCAGTTACATAAACGAGAAAGATTGTACTTAAATATCTTCCTAAGTGTTCACCTTTACACTGAATCTGTGGGAAGCTAATGCTTCAACAACCTCCACCTGAAATGGTGAACTATACAGGGTATTTTATTTTCAGTTTCAATCATAACTGAGAGTGAAAATAAACAGAAGCATTCAATTTATAATCATGCATTTTATAATTAAGTTGTACAAAAAGATTCCTCTGTTCTTTCACAATTCCAGTAAAATACAAAAAAATCAATTTTTGGACGTTATTTAAGGAATTCTGTACATTATTTTGTTTTCAACTATGCCCTTTGTATAGTTTTGCTTTATCTTTATGTGTTTATAAAAATGATGTTCCATACTCAAATTAAAATGGCATAATGCTTGGTGCTTTAATGTTTGATAATCCTTTTAATGTATTCAAAATGGGAGCAATAACAACTGAAACATTGCAAAAAGATTTTGATGTGAAAGTGGTTGACTACTGTAGGGCAAAGGGATTAAGCAGCTCATGCATGCAGAACGATATTTTATATCAAACAACAATTGTTGTCAGGTTACTAATAACAGATGAGGAGAATTGCAGCTTTGTTTTCAGGTCAAAATATGTGTTTTTACAAAATACTGTAAGTTGAAGTCACAACAGGATGAAAATCCACAAAAATATTTTCCTTCACTATCTCATCTGATTACTGCCCTTTGTCTTTTAATTAGACCAATAATATTACTCATAGGAAATGCCATTATATATAGCCCCGTCATGCTTTAGAAACTCCTTAAGACTGATTTTGTATTTCTCAAAAATTTGATTGATTTTGTACAAGGCTATGTCTGTTAGTTTTTAAATACTTATTGTCATTTGGCTTTAGTGGATTTCTTCATAGGTTCTTCAGAGTACGTAGTTATGATGACAATAAATTGTGCAATACGGTGATATTTGTAATTTGTTACATCTGATATGGTAAATGAAGCTTTAAAGTGGAATATTTTCTCAAAATGCTCCATAACAAGCAGTAAGGCAGGTGAATATTTTGGCATTTTTAATGGGAAGTGATCAATAATAAAACTTACTTACAGTAAAAGGATGCTTTTAACCATTTTATGGATAAGTTTGGGATTATTATTGCTATCTCCCCTGAAAAAAGTAGTGTATGCATTAAACATTACATTATTTCTAAATTATACTTTAATCCTAATTTTCTCCTCATTTCATCGAAAGTCATTGACTTCTGAGCATTGCACCAATCATCAGCACGGTGGCACAGTGGTTAGCACTGCTGCCTCATAGCATCAGAGACCCAGGTTCAATTTCTGCTTCAGGCAGCTGTGTGCTCCAGTTTTTTCCCACGGTCCAAAAATGTGTAGGTTAGGTGAATTGGCCATGCTAAATTGCTCATAGTGTTAGGTGAAGGGGTAAATATAGGGGAGTGGGTTGCTCTTCAGAAGGTCACGTTGGGCTGAAGGGCCTGTTTCCACCCTAAGTAATCTCATCTATAGCAAAGACAATATTATTCAAATGTTTATCTGACCAATGAGTGTCAGTGAATTATTTACTCACAGAGGGTTTTCACAAACGCATGTTTTCCAGCTGAATCACAGAATAACAGGAGCTCCAACTGAATTTTCCTTTCTCTGGTCAGGGAGTAGGTATCAACCATTCCTTTTGCTGTTTCAGCATACACTATGGATCAATTCTAAAAACCTTCAGATCCATACCATTCAGTCTTGCACTCAACACTTACCTTCAAACCTACTTGGATAGCTTTCTTTCAACTAGTCAATGAGACCTACAGTGCTAAACAGTGCCACTTTCAAAATAGATTTATCAGTTGATATGACTCTTAATTATTGTACTGTTTTCTTAGGATGTGAAAGGTTATAATTTTCAAGGATTTTTAAAAATAAAGCAGGTTTTCATATTTCATTAATACACAAAACAATTTTATCTGATTTTCATACATATTCTAAACCAGAAAGTGTCTGATTCATAGAAGACTTTTCAAACAGTTAAATACATCTTCAGACCATAAGACTATAAGAAACAGGAACATGAGGAGGCTGTGTGGTCCATCCAGCCTGGTCCACCATTCAATAGGATCATTGCTGATCCTACACTCCTTATGTTCACTTTCTTATCCTATTAACCCTTGGTTCCCTGACTGAACACGAATCTATCTATCTCAGCCTTAAACATACACTGGACTCTGACTCAATACCTCTCTGTGGCAAAGAGTTCCAAAGATGCCCAACCCTGTGAGAGAAGAAATTCCTCCTTATTTCAATCATAAATTGACACCCCTTTAATCTGAGGCTATGTTCCCTGGTCCTAGGCTTTTCCATAACGGGAAACATCTTCTCAACATTTACCCTGTCAATCCCCTTAAGAAACCTATATATTTCTTAATGTACACCTCATAGAACTTTTCAAATGATTTTAAGAAATTTGAAAGTTATTGAAACAAGCGCAAAGATGCTGTGCAGAAAGTAAATTAGATTAGCAGTTTAAAAGAAATTTATTACACTTTAATATTGTGTGAAGTAGAATAGAAATGTGAGATTTTTATAGTTTGTCCTATGACAGGAAATATACATCCGGGCAAGATGAAGCAAGTTTCTACTGAGCTTTCAAAGGACAGTATATTATGCTTTTAGAAATGACAACTGGAACTGTTCTACCAAGTGGGGAAAAAAAAACTCCCGTGCATATGTTTATTTGTTCAATTACTTTTTATTGTAATTCTATCTATTATCAGACCATATCCAAAGGTGGCTAGGAAATATTAACAGGAGCAAAATGCATCAATATTTTCCCATGGAGAAGCCACAGAGCACGTGTGCTGATGAACTGAAAAATCATGGCCTGAGGCTAATGCCCGGATGTGTTCCACTTCATAGTTTCTCATTCAGTGCGTGTGAATGCACTGAGAGCTGGGAAACCATGGGAATTTAGTTAACAGGATTCCAGCCAAAATGGTTTTCATTTAAACAGCCTTTTTACAGAACCCCCGCAAATAGGCTGTAATCTCACTCTCTCGTCCTTCCAAAAGCCTCTTTCAATCCTAACTTATGACATTTACTGATCAACTGAAAATATGTGTCATGTGATTTTTGAAAGACAACTACCCTTCCATCATTTTAAAATACTTAACGGGATTGTGCTGTTAAGACCACATAGAAGTGTTTTAGCCACTAATTATGAAATACCCATTGCAAATAAATAATAGCTTGATGCCTGGATTTGTGGAGGATGTACAGATGATTTATTTCAGTGGGCAGCCTCTTTTGAGCCATCATAATAATTTATAAAGCTGATTCATGTACAGCCTGAATGGCAACTTTCAGGTTATGTGCACTTCAGAAGGAATATTGCGAACTCCCTTTGCTTCTGGAACTCACTCCCAGCTTATGCATTGACTGGAAATCTGTCTGCTAAGAATTTAAGCCTGCAGCCAAGCAATACTTGAGAATGAGAATCGCACATAGATCATAGTGCAGGAGGCCTGTGACTTCCTTTTTGCTGTCCTCAGTGAAAATTTACAAGTTGACTGTACTTAAAGCAACCTTTGAGGTCATCTTCATACACTTGATGCATCCTGTCATAATAAAAAAGGGAACAAAATTGCTGTAAATAAATATAAATAACAGCTATCCTAAGGGTTAACACAAAATTAAATTGTTTACATTGGATTAATGCCAAAAATTCTTGTTCATTTGGAAACAAATATATGGTGCTGAGTAATAAAGTGCAGAGTAAAAAGAAATACAACATGGGAAACAGCATTCATTGTGAAGAAAATAGAAAAATAGCTTTGTTTTTCATTTTCTCACCTGAGTAAGTCTAAGCACAGCAAGGTTACTCATCAGTGCGATAAATGATTAAAATAATTTTTAAAATATCACTTATTCTGAGAATGTAAGCAGAATAAATTTTGGATTTGGAGGATCTGCAAAGCAGGAACCAAACTTTGAATTTAAAGACAATGATGTTTATATGAGAAAGAAAAATCTGCTTTTCTGAGTCAGTGGAGGTTGGCATACAATTACTTCTAGGTCGGCAGGGGCACTGTTCAACATTCACCAAAAATTCATACTGTAGTTCCAACCCACAAGCAATAGGTACATTAAATGAAAAAGCTACCAATCCATCTAAAACAAAGCAAAGCTACAGCTAAAATAGTTACAAAATCAATCTAACACCAACTGGAAAAGACTTCTAAATTTAAAGCGAGAAAGCACTGTTGACACGTTACCAGATTAAATCTTAACATGTTCGAATATCATTTTACTCTTTGCCATCTGAATGAAGGCATCAGCCCATTTATTTTTAATAGATTCATGTTTCTATTGAAATACAAAGGTAGAGGAAGATTATGTAAATAAGGTAAAATCAGCAGCATTAATTTTACCATACATTTATACATTTGCTCAGTAAGGCAGAACTTGAGCACTGCTGTAAAAAAGGAACAAGCTGTCAAAGTAGTTAATTTTTCATTCATCAGGACAGATGCAAGAAAATCAAATTTCAAAGGGAGCAACTATGTATACTGCATGAGGAAAGGGTGCTGATTGATTGGCAAGTCAACTCTGATTAGTAAAGCACAGTGCTTTTCCAATCGCACCTTACTAAACCTCAACCTGTTGCTTAAATATCTGAGATATCTGAGAAAGGAAAAAAGATACAATTCCAGGCATTGCAACCTTTTTTTTTAATTAAACAAAGAATGGAGATAATAGTTTCCTGACTGTTATCCACGGCACTGTCTCAGTCAGTGTTGACTGGTCAATCAATTAGCACTCTTTCCTGAAGCAGTATATTTTGTTGCATCCTTTGAAATTTGGTGTTTTCATGTCTGGCCTGATGAGTGTAAGTTGAAAGCCTTCAACGATATCTCTCCTTATTCTGGAATATATTTTAATTTGCTTTTACTATAAATGTCATTAATCATTTCTAGCATAATTTTGGAAGTAGTCTTCAGAGCTCCAAAATGGTGTCTGTGGTACCTGCGCACAACATTTAGGCTGGTTTACACCATATTGATGCACACATTAGCACACAAGATGTAAATGTTCACTGGAAATGGAAAACTAGCTGTACATGATGTCAATCAGCATTCAATATTGATCTGATGCCAATAGTACCATTTTGGAGATCCAGGTTCTAGACAACTCCATCCCTTACTCTTGCTTTCAGCAGTAGGAAAGACATACCACTGGCACTACTTTAAAAAATCCTTAACTACTTACAGGTTATTGCTGATTAATTTATTGTGGCTGAATCTACAAATGTTCAGATCTTTACAAAGGTTAGGTTTCTGAAAGTCTACAGGGACTGGTGTGGCAGGTATTCTCTAACTTCAAAGCGTTTGCACAAACCAATTGTTCCCAGAATGAGTGTACTGATAGGCAATGCAATTCAAAGAATTATTAGAGTACAACAAGTTGGTATGAGGAAGAAAAGGGCTCTATATCAATCCATGATGTTTGGAAACATTTTTTCCACCTGAATCTTAGAAAAGAACAATGTCTGTGTTTCATGAAAGACATCCATCTTCAGCAAAATCTGCCGCTGCCATTACGATGACTAAGCTCAGAGCAGGGTAAGAACCTCATTGCCAGTGGCTGTGAATGTGGCCACGTCAATGAACCTTTATGCATACAGTTTCTTTCAGGCTGAAGTGGAAATATTTTCAACATCTCAGAGTTTGTCAACAATTGTTGCTTAAGAAAATCATTAGACTCCTCTAGTGCCGACAACCCCTTTTGCACACAGTACTTTATAGCTATAGTGCCAGTAGACTGAACTTCCATTGAAGGAGTGAGATACTGTGTGAAAACTGACTATGCTGCAATGCAAGCTTCTTAAAATCCACAAGTGTGCCGACAAAATTGGCGACAACTTCCACACTGGAGAGAATTATCTCCAAACACTGGCAGACTTCCCAAAGCACTGCCCACCATAAAAATCCTCAACTGAACTTGCAGTTGAACTG
The DNA here is from genome assembly GCF_020745735.1 of Hemiscyllium ocellatum. Lineage (NCBI taxonomy): Eukaryota > Metazoa > Chordata > Chondrichthyes > Orectolobiformes > Hemiscylliidae > Hemiscyllium > Hemiscyllium ocellatum. Next base: position 53,963,324 of record NC_083402.1, read on the forward strand.
TTGTGGAACTTACGCATCTGGCAATCTGGCACTTGTGCTGTCCTTGCTCGTATTGGCTACAGTGGGTTTATGATGTATGTTTCATATTCCCTGTGGTGTAATTATTAGGCATGGGAAGCATGGGGAGTATACAATTTCCAGATTTGTTTGTGAGGCTGCTCATACAATTTGGATATACCCTGTATTTGTTTCTCTAGTGCCTAAAATACTTCTGTGACTGCTGTCTAGCAAAGCATTATTGAAGATTGATATTACTTACATGAGAAAGAATGGTTCCAGCTCAGCACGTATTGATGAAATGGAACTTTCTCGAAAAACAGGACCTTACTTTAATATACATTTACTAACTTGTCACAAGAACACTTCATCTCATCCAGAACTGTAATGGGTATCAATGCCGCACATTTACAGCTTCAAAGCTTCCAATCTGTCTTGAAATGTTTGTTTCCCTCCACTGGCATTGTTATTATAATGCTCCATCCAAAGTTGTCATCTAAAAAATCACAATTCTTTCACACCCAATGCACAAAGACAGATTCTAAATGGTAGTACTTGAACAAATACGTTATGGTAATTCTTACCTCAGTTAAAAAAAAATGACAATACAACAATGCAGGCAAATGCCTTTAATTTTAGGGTGAACTGTGTCCTTTTGTTTAATGGTTAATCATGAGCCTGAGACCAAGTTTAAATATATAGACAGTGTTTAATCACCATAGTCAAGGTCAGGGTTTCCAGCTGTCAGTTTACATTTGCAAGTAATCTTCCATACATGCTCCCAGTTTTCTTTCTCGTCTCCTCCCATTTATGTCTCTGTCTTATTACTTTCGCCATCAGCAACCCCCCCAACGCACACACTGCAAACCATCCCTCCTGACCCCCTTCATTGTTAATGTTCTCTGTCTGCATTCTGGGCTGCCTCCTCGCTCTACAAAAATCATTTGACTTTTTCATTTTTCGTTAGATTTTTTTCGCTGTTTGGTACAACCAACGACATTAAATGCAGCAGGTTGCAGAGTTCAAGTGCTCCGAAATGTGAAGCGAAACGGCTGCCCCTAATCACTTGCACAAGTGAGGTTTCAGGCTTCGATTTCATCTCTCATCTGCTTGGAATCCTGCATTTCCTGTGTGCAGATCAAATGGCAGACACTGTCATTCAGGGCTATAATATATAGAAAACCACTTTGGATGTTATGCATTATATTTCACATTAACACCCTCTTCAGTTTTATACAAATTTTGACACTTCTTAATGCCAATAAGAAGGCAACCTTTAGATATGCAGAGTTTTGTTTATATCCTTCATTTCAATACACTCCGCCATCATATACATTTTTCATAGATACAGAGGAACAAATCTAAATTCATTAAAACATTGTCAGCCTATCATCACCATTTTAATCCTTGTTATTTTGTTGAAATTGTTAGTGAGCTGTTGTAGTATTTTTGTACTGTTTTTAAAAAGACAAGTAACTATTACGCTTTAATGAAAACTTTTAAAACTCATATAAAAACACAATTTGTGCCTTTGCTGTCCTCTCTTTTCTCTCAGTGATGACTCTTGTTAATGTATGATTCCAAGGGTGCAAGTAAGTTTGCCTAACTGCTTCAAATGATCAATCATTCTTTGTACTTGGTTCAGAGACCACAGCAAAAAGTGTATCAAATAATAAGATTTTTGTTTACAGGGTAGGGACAGATACATGCTGGAGTCAGACCACCCTCAGATGTGGTTTGGAGGTGGCCATAGATGCTACCTAGTACTAAGGTGCACTAGTTAACAGGCCCACCTTGATATTCTGGGACTTGATCTCAGTTGTGTGTGGTTGAAAATTAGGCTCGCTAAACCACACAGCCCCTCATTCGCCATGTCTCAGTCATGTCAACGCATGCCAGATCATGCCCACATTCAGCCACATTACTCATATTCTCCAGGCCAATTGATGCCTTCCATCCATCACTGTGTTCAATTGTGGAAAAATGGCAGAATAGTGTCAACACGCACCTCTCCCACAGCTCACTTTAGCCCCATGTTCACTTAGTGATAGCTCATGCCAATCAAGTCCTTGACCAACCAGTTTGTTTCCTATATCCTCCATTCCAACTCACTGAGTATCTGCCATGGATAGAGCTCAGAATCCAAGACCAGATGAAATCAGATACATTTCAAAGCATGCAAGTACTATATATTTCACTGTTTATAAACAACTAGGTCTCATTGATAAAAGCCCATTTAAATGCATGCAAATTTCAAGCACTTAATCTCTTATAGAGTCATATAGCACGGAAACCGACCCTTCAGTGTAACTCGTCCAAGCTAAACAGACATCCCAGTCTGACCGAGTGCCATTTGCCAGCATTTGGCCCATGTCCTTTCCTATTCATGTACCCCATCTAGATGCTTTTTAAATGTTGTTATTGTACCCACCTCCACCAGTTTCTCAGGCAGGTCATTCCAGGCATGCATAACCTTCTGCATGAACAAGTTATCCCTCAGATCCTATTTAAATCTTTCCCGTTTCACTTTAAAACAAGAGCCACGAGTTTTTGACTCACCCACTCCAAGAAAAAGACCTTCTCTATTTACCCTATCCATGCACCTCATTATTTTATCAACCTCTAAAATGTTACCCTTCAACATCTGATGCTCCAGGGAAATAAAGCTCCAGCCTATTCAACCTCTCCCTATAGCTCAAATCGTCCAGTCCAGGCAACATCCTTGTAAATCTTTTCTACACCCTCTCAAGTTTAACAACATCTGTCCTATAGAAGGCTGACCAGAATTGTATGCAGTGTTCTAAACATGGCCTCACCAATCTCCTGGAAAGCCACAATATGATGTCCCAACTCCTTTACTCAATATTCTGACCAATGAAAGCAAGTGTGCCAAGCATTTTCTTCATCACCCTGTCTACTTGCAACTCTACTTTCAAGGAACTATGCACCTGCCCAGTTCTCTTTGTTTGGCAACACTCTCGGTCACATTGTTTGGCAAAACTCCCCAGGGCCCGAACATTAACTGTATAAGTCCTGCCCTGGTTTACCTTATGAAAATGCAAAACCTCACATTTATCTGAATTAAACCCCATCTGCCATTCCTCGGCCCATCTGGTCAGAGTCCCTTATACCAGGCTTTTATAAGCATTCTCATCTATTCTTAAAAATCATAAGTCACATACTGCTCCAGCAAAAATGAGTTCAACTTACCTTGCTGACTTTGGGTTTTCCTCATGTAGGAGCCCCACCCCCCATTCCTCTGCTAGCAAAAAATGGAGTCCCTCACAATTGGAGCTGGAATCTTCAGATCCAGGTTTCCATCACCATTTTGGGAAAAATGGAAAGTGGAGCCGAGTGAAGTGATACAAGCAGCATAGAGATTATGCAACATTAGCAGTGGAAAATCGTGTGGGTAGGAGTAGGTGTTATAATAATGAGATGGGTACAGCATGAGCCAGGTTGGGAGGTGGGTGCAGTGGCAGAGACAGAGTGAATGTGAGATTGCAGAGAGAAGATGGTAAACTTACCCTAGCGGGGGTTAGAAACTCATAGTCCTTCTTCCTGCTCATTCTTTAGATGACTGAGACTACACTGACCTGGCTGGAAACTTCCGATCAGGCTAGTGAGGTCTGGCGTCATTGATCTCTTCCCGTCCTGTCAAAGAAGGATGTACTTCTCTGCATCATCCTATCTAACCAGACCTCCAGTTTCTTGTCTTCAAGCGAGCACCAATTTCCCCTCATCTGACATATCCAGAGCAAATGTCCTAAACAGGCAGGGCTGCACTTTTTTTACTTTGAACTGCCAGCATTTGACTGGGAACATAACAGTCTTTTAAAGATGGCACTAGTGCAAGGGATAGACAAGAGGGACATTGTATGGATGTGGTAAATAGGTAATGAAGTGAGATTGAAATGATATCATGAGACAGCTCACTAGGCCTCATAGAGAGAATCCCTCCATGAAACTCAAAGAAAATAACACTACCTCGGTTTGGGAAGATTCAACTCAGCATGTTTGATTGGCGAAAGGACATAGCAGATCAACATTTACCGCTTCCTCTCTTTTATTATATTATAGAGATAAAAATATAAAATAAGAAACTGGCGCAGGATTACATCATGAGCCTGTTCTTTTGTTTAATCCTCCAATAGCAAATTGACTATCTCAACTCCCTATTTCTTCTTACTCAATATTGTTGTAAGGGTTAAAGGGCTCAAACCACTGATTGCCATAAGCACCACATGATGATGTCATGTGGACTAGTGTGTAGAACAGCATAGGATCATGAATGAGTGAGATTTACCACCTGGTCACCTCAATGTCACTGTAGTATTGTCTATCACATCAATGTAATCTGTAACTAGTTGCTAACATGCAATAAGCTATGTTAGGTGCATTAGTCAGAGGGAAATGGGTCTGGATGGGTTACTCTTCAGGGGTCAATGTGGACTGCTTGGGCCAAAGGGCCTGTTCCCACACTTCAGGGACTCTAATCTAATCATAACAGTAATGCAAACTTTGAAAGCAATGAACCCACAGCTCCTGTATGTCCATCAATATTATTGAAAATACAAACAGTATACTTCTCTATCCTTGGTCGTTTATCTGTTGGTTCCATAGATACCACTACTTTCTTTTTAACAGAGGAAGCATATCTTAATGTGGCACATCCACTTGCAGTGCAATACTTAGGGCCAAGCATGATAAGTAAATGCATTGAATATATTCAAATATTCAACAAAATTAATTTATTTCTAATAAACACTATGGTCTTTAATTCTCCTCACCCTTACAGTCTTTGACTTTGACTTGGTTGCGATCCCTACATAGAAGGTTTCTGCAGCATAAAAGGCGAAGGTAACAATGACCTTCATGTCTGTGGGAATGTTTGCAAGGTGGTTAATTGTTTGTAGATGTCTTCATGGATCAGGTAGCATAGTTCAGCCACAGCTATCTGGCTGAAATTTAGATTCCTTATAAAATGCCCATGTGTCATGTCCAGATAGTGGAGAAGAGGAATTCACAATTCTATAATGCTTTTCATGACATCAGGAAATTCAAAGCATTTCATAGCCAATTAAGTACTTTTGTAATGTAGTCAAAGCTTAAAAAATAGGGAAATATGGCAGACAATCTGATCATTACAATGTCCCACACACAACAATGAGATGAACAAGTAATCTGTTTTAATGATGCATGCTAAGGATAAATATTTACAAGAATACTGGGAGAAATCTCTGAAGTAGTACCACACAATATTTACATTCTCTTCATTTGGAAGACAGGTCCTCAGTTTTATGTCTTATTAAAAAAAAAACACCTCCAACCATGCTGTTCTGCATTGAAGTGCCAACCTAGATTATAAGTGTGAACAGGGTTTGAAACCACAGCTTTTGACGTAGAATTAATCAGACTCAAAGTTAGGACTTAATGCACTCTTCGTCTCTAAACAACACCAGTGCCCAATTACAATTTTGAAAGAAGCTACATGGAATTTCCAATTATAGACATCCATACTGTTTTGGGTCTTTCAACTTTACTGTCATAGTGGTATCCAGTCCGTCAGTCATGGAGCCAGGTCGCTTTTATTCCATTGCTAAATATCAGATATATGAAAGGACATAGTTTATAGTGAAACTTTAGGCTAACTTTATGCATTGTGTAACAGAATAGAAAGTATTACCTTTTAATTTTAAAGACATTAAAATGCACTTCTGTGCAGGAGAAGCTCATATGGGAAACAAAACAAGGCACAACATTAGTCTTTGCACGTTCACTGCTGCCTTGTCTTGTCAAAGTGACATTTACATCATTTGTGATTAATCATAAGCATAATATGGTTCTGTGCAGATAGAATCAATCTGTGTGTCTATTTTATCTTATTTTCCCAACTAGAAGCAGATTTAAGATTGTTATCCTAGGTATTGTTATCTCAATGGATTTGAGAGCTGTGCATCCTAATGAATTAGAAAATGAAGATGAGAAATAGTTAGATACAGGATTTCTGTATTGCCACTCATCAACATAATTGAAAATTATGATTCCTTAAAGGCACATTAAAATGACTGCTGTTTAATACTCTCACATGAGACAAAGTTGTAAGGTGTTTTATATGTTAATTCATGTTTAAACTTTCTTTGAAATAACTGAACAACAGTTATACTTTTGTTGGTCCGATTATTTTACCTTTTCTTCTCGCTCACCCTAATGACAGTAATTTTTGCAGGGCATGGTTCCATCAGGAGTCCTGACTCCACTAGCTGCTTTCCATGAGTGAACAGTTATAGTGAATATGAATGGTCCTTGATTTTGTGCACAGCATAGGTTAACTCCTCCTGTTTGTCCTCCAAAATCCACAAAAATGCACTTTCCAGCCAAGTCTTATTGGGCACTAGTTGAAGCACCCTCACAACTGCCATGGTTAAAATCTGTTAACAATACACACTAAGGATCGAACTAGGAAATTCCTGGTCTGTGTAAGCTCAATATCACACTAGGTGGTGAATTTACAACAAAACCATGGAGAAGCATGATAGAACTGCAGTGAATGTTTTCAAACAGTAAAACTTTCAGTGTCCTCATCAACAGTTAATTGAATCAAGAACTCTACTGTTTATGACAATCTCAGGATGTTGCTGGGGGCAAAAATTTTTAAATTAATTTTTTTCTCTTAAAAAGAGTTCAAGTTACATACTAGAAAAATATTTTTCTTACATTCTGGCTGATTTACCATCAATTATCTTTCCTGTCAAACGTCTTCTGTAATATTTGGGGAATAAAATTTCCTCCTTCCTGCTACTGCATGGTCATTCCAAGTTTGGTGAGATCTGGCACCACATGAACTGGATTTAATGTTTTGATCTGTTTATAGATCTGTTTTACATTAAGATTTAATTGAGTATCATCTACAGTTATAAAGCCATAGCATCGTACAGTACCGAAACAGATCCTTTGATCCAACTTGTCCATACCAACTAGATATCCTAAATTAATCTAGTCCCATTTGCAAACATTTGGTCTATTTCCCTCTAAAACCTTCCTATTCATGTACCCATCCAGATGCCTTTTAAATGTTGTTATTGTACCGGCCTCCACCACTTCCTCTGGTAGCTCATTCCATACCTGCACCACCCTCTGTGTGAAAAAGGTGTCCCTCAGATCCCATTTAAATCTTGCCCCCCTTACCTTAAACCCATAACTTCTCGATTTGAACTCCTCTACCCTGGGAAAAAGATCTTGGTTATTCACCCTATCCATGCCCCTCATGATTTTATAATCATTTATAAGGTCACCCCTCAGCCTCCTTCCCTCCAGGAAAAATATTATTTTCAGCATATTCAGCGTCTCCCTCTAGCTCAAACCTTCCAATCCTGGCAACATCGTCGTAAATCTTTTCTGCACCCTTTCAAATTTAACAACATCTTTCCTAATGCTATATTCCAAAAGTGGCCTAACCAATGTCCTGTTACAGTAGAAACAAGACCTTCCAACGCCTATAAACAATGCACTGACCAAAAAGGCAAGCATACAATGTGAGCAGCCAACTTCTTTTTATTTTAATTTTAAAGTGGCTGTTTTGAGGATTGTATCATATGAGCACAAAATTATCAGCTGGTCATTTTGGAAATCCTCATCTAGCTGTTTAAAAGTTCATTGTTGGTAACTATCAGCTCAGTAAAAGAAGAGCCTCATGCCTGGTTCCCTTTGTATGGTATGTAGTCATACTCAGGCCCCCTTTGACAACTCATTCTCTAGTACTTGATGACTTCATATGGAATTGGAAAATTTCATTCCATTTTCTTTCAATTTTCATCCTTCTTTCACCTTAACCTGGTCCATCTCTAACTGTCCCCTTCTCTTCCCTGAGTTTATAGTTTCTATGTCTGGCGATAGGCTGTCCATCAATATTTATTATAAATCCAGACTCCCACAGTTAACTCAACTGCATGTTTTCACACCTTGTTTCCTGCAAGTAGTCCATTCCATTCTCTTAGTTTGCTATCTCTGTTACATTTGTTCTGATGGGTATTCTGACAGAGGTTCTTACAACATGTCTACTTTTTACCTCAGCAAATAATTCTCCCTCCATCCTGCTTGACTCAGTCTCCTGAATGGTCTGCAGATGCTGGAGATCACAGTTGAAAATGTGTTGCTGGTTAAAGCACAGCAGGTTAGGCAGCATCCAAGGAATAGGAAATTCGACGTTTCGGGCATAAGCCCTTCATCAGGAATGAGGAGAGGGTGCCAGGCAGGCTAAGATAAAAGGTAGGGAGGAGGGACTTGGGGGAGGGGCGATGGAGATGTGATAGGTGGAAGGAGGTCAAGGTGAGGGTGATAGGCCGGAGTGGCTTCTGTGCAGAGGAGATGACCTGGGGGGTGCAGTGAGAGAGAGACTCACTGAAATCCTTGTAGAGGGAGGAAGAGAGCTTCTTCAAGGAAGGCATCCTTGCAAGAGGATTCTTGTAGAGGGAGGAAGAGAGCTTCTTCTCTTGGCAGCTTCCATTGATGAGAAACTCAACTGGACTTGCCACATAAATATAGTAGCTATAAAAGCAGCTCAGAGGCTAGGAATCCTGTGACAAATAACTCATCTCCAAACCTTGTCCACCATCTATAGGGCATAAGTCAGGAGTGTGATGGATACTCCCCCACTTGCCTGGATGGGTGCAGCAACACTCAAGAAGCTTGACGTCATCCAGAACAAAGCAGCCCACTTGGGTGGCACAACATCCGTGAGCATCCTTTCCCTCCACCACCGACACTCAGCAAAGTATACTATCTACAAGATGCAATGCAGAAATGTTTAGACAGATCGTTACACAGTACCTTCCAAACCCAAGCCACTTCCACCAAAAGGTCAAGGGCAGCAGATACATCGGGACATCACCATCTCTGAGTTCCCTTCAACTCTACAGAGAAACCTAACTTGGAAATATATTTCCTTTCCTTCAGTGTTTCTAGGTGAAAATCCTGGAATTCTCTCCCTGACGGCATTCTGGGCCTACCTACACCGGGTATTGGACCATTTGGAGCGAGCAATTCGGCGTGGCCAGTTTGGCACGACCCATTTCGGCGTGAGCGATTCAGCACAGCTCTTATTTATTCCTTTTCAGGCTTACTTACAAGCATTAATGAAAGCAATAAAAAGAAAAATAATGTTTATCCTCTTCAGTAAAAATGTTAAAAAGAAAATAAAAATGAAAGAAATAAGGCAAATACAAAATTGTTGATGGCATTTTAACGGGTTGTATTTTGTTTTAATAATTTGTATATTAATATGTTTTATTTTAATATATTTTATTTTAATTATAGTAGATTAATACCTACTACTGAATAACTACAAAACAGTTCTGCGCCGAAATGGGTTGCACCAAATTGGCCACTCCAAATCGCTCGCGCCAAAGTGGCTGCACCGAATGGTCCCACTCCAACCTTCAGCACATGGACTGCAGTGGTTTGGGAAGGCATTCCATCACCAGGAATAGGTAATAAATGCAGGTCAACCAACACCACCTACATCCCATGAGTAAATAAAAGAAAAACACTTCATTTTACACTGAGGTACTTTACAAACTTCAGGACAAACACCTTCCAACCATGAACATTGTTCTCCATTTTCATTATACCATCTTCACCCCTCCCCCAACGTTTTGCTTGCATAGGTTTGCTCTCAGCAGACCTACTTTCTGCTGCTAGCACCTACACTTACACTAACATCTATATCTTACCTCTACTACCATTAGCATTCACTTTGCCTTTCCCTGTAGCCACCCTGATAATCTGTTTCACTTGTTCTTTTGTATAGAATCCTTACAATGTGGAATCAGACCATTTAGTCCTTCACGCCCATACCAACACTCCAAACAGCATTCCAACTAGACCCACTCTCTTACCCTATCCCTGTAACCCTGCAATTCCCATAGCTAATTCACCTAACCCACACATCTCTGGACACTATTAGCAATTTAGCTTGGCCAATCCACCTAACCTGCACATCTTTGGAGTGGGAGGAAAGTGGAGCACCCCCTGGGAAAACATGCAGACATGGAGAATATGGAAACTCTACACAGATAGTCACCTAGGGGGTGGAATTGAACCCCATTCTCTGGCTATGTAAGGCAGCATTGCTAGCCACTAAGCCACCGTGCTACCCTTTCTACTTTGTCAGCAATATAAATATCAACATTGTTTAGCCCCTTTGAGTTGCAGAAAAGACTCATATTACATTTAAAACATTAACTCTATCCACTGATGCTGCCAGATCAGTCAGTTTCTGTAGCACTTCCTGTTCATGTTATAGAAAATAAAGGATTCTAGTCCCAAGGGTGTGCTGCACAGAGGGACTTTGGTGTATGCGTCCATAAGTCAATACAGGTGGCAGGAGATCTATTAATAAAGTATATAGTATTTCAGTCTTCATTAGCAAGGCATAGAATGCAACAGCAGGGAGTTTTGCTGAATTTACATTGGATAATATTTAGATCCCACTTAAAGTGTCTGTACAGTTCTGTGTTCCACACTTCAGGAAGGATGTGAAGGCTTTGGAATGAGTGCAGAAGAGATTTATGAGAATGACTTGAGGGATAAGAGACGTAAGTTTTGAGAGAAGTTGAGACTATTTTCCTGGTGGTAGAGAAATTGTTTTGATAGAAGTGTTTAAAACCATGAAGAATCTGAAGAAAGTAGATTGGGAGAAACATTTCCCACTCAAGATGCAGAGGGCACAGATTTAATGCATTTTGCAAGGAAGCAAATGCAAGGTGAGAAAAATAAACTTTCCACACAGCAAATGGTTTGGATCATGAAAAGAGAGACTAAGCAGAACGTGAATATAAAATAAAACAATTAAATAGTTTGCTAGAACTAAAGGTGAGAGGACAGGTGGTGTGTCACAGCATGTGGGCATTCCTAGGTGCCACTTTTGTCTAGAGCAAACATGTCTGTGGTAAATGTTCTCAGTTTGAGCAACTTTGGCTCAGAGATCGTGGTACCATTCATTATGGGGAAGTGAGGAAGAATATAGTGGTATGAGGGATAGTATTTATTGGGGTGGACACCATAGTCTGCAGCACAGAGTGCTGTGTTGCCTACTGAGGGATTGGGATATATTCTTACGTCTGGAGATATGCTTGCAGTAGACGGAGGGAAGCATCCATTTGCCATGGTCCGTGTAGGAGACAGCTCCATGGGCAGGACAAAGAAAAAGATTCTGTACAGGCAGTGTGAAGAGTTAGGCACCAACTTTGGAAGCAGAACTTCAATGGTCATAATCTCTGATTTCTTATCTGAATTAGGTACAAATTGAAAAAGGATAAATCAGAATACAGGGATAAGTAAATTGTGCAAAGGCTAGTGTGTGAATAGTGGTTTCTGGTTCTTTACTGAGGCAAGTGTGATCTGAACCAATGGAATGGTCTCCATCTATACCATGTAGGGGCCAGTGTTTAGTCAACTACATAACAGGATTTTCAAACAAGTGATGTGGACAAGGGATCAAATTTGGGAAGAAATGGTAATTCAATGATTAAAATCAAAGCTGAAGAGAAAGGTGTTAATATGGAAAATGATCAACAGACGAGGACAGGGAGTGATAGAGTGTACAAATTTGAAAGTGAACTAACAAACAAAACTAGAATTTACAAGGAGAGTGAAAGGATGATATTAAAAGGATAAAATTAGATGTTTTGTGACTTAATGCATGTGGCATTCAAAACAAAACAGCTGAGCTGAGATCGCAAATAGGAACAAATAAGTATAATCTGATAGCCATTACAGAGACATGGTTCCAGGATGTCATGGATTGGAACATAAATCTTAAAGAACACAGGACATTTACCAATGATAAAGTGAAGGTCTGGTTTTGTTGGTTAATTGTGGAATTAGCCCAATAGAGAAGGTGAGCTAAGTTTAGGAAATCAAGATGTGTAAACAGTTTAGGTAGTAATGAGAAATTATAATGGAAAGAAGTCACCTCTGGAAGTAATGTACACACCCTTCCAAAATTAAATACATGGTGCAGAGAAGCGCATAGGAAGAAAAAATATGAGATTATCAGAAAGGCATGGTAATAATCATGGGAGATTTTAATCTACACATCACGTGGAAAATGGAGCTTAATGGAGGAATTCATAGAATGTTTCAAGATAATTTATTTGAGCAGCGTGTCTTCAAGAACATGACCAGAGAGCAGGCTGTACTAAACCTGATATTGTGCACTGAGATGGGATTGATATATAACATCAGAGTGAAGGGGCTCCTACGTAGCAGTGATCATGATATTATTCAATTTTACATTCCAATTAAATTGTAGAAAATTAGAAAATAGAAACAGGAGTGAGCCATTTGGCTCTTCAAGTTTCTTGCCAAGCCGCTCACCATCCTGATTGGAAACATATCACTGTTCCTCCAGTGTTACAGTGTCAAAATTCTGCAATTTGCTCCCTAACAGCATTGTTGATTTACCTTCAGCACATGGATAGCACTGATTCAAGAAGGCAGTTCACCATCACCTTCTCAAAGGTAACTAGGGATGGGCAATAATTGCTAATCTAGCCAGTGATACCCATGCCCATGAGTGAATAAAAGAAATGGTTGTACAGGGCATTGGTGAGACAACATTTGGAATACTGCACACAGTATTGATCAACTTATTTACAGTAGAACATGAATATGTTGGAGGCAGTTCAAAGAATGATTATCAGACCCACACATGGAATGAAATACAGTCTTAAAGGAAAGGTTGAACAGGTTCAGTTTGAACCCCCTGGAATTCAAAGAGTAGTAGGTAAAGTGAAGGTAACATACTTTCAGAAAGCACTTGATATGGTGCCACATGGGAGGTTGGTTAGCAAATTAGAAATGCTTGGGATTGATGGGTCCTTGAATAAGAAGTTGGATAAAAGATAGGAGACACAGGCTAAGTATACACGAGCATTTCTCAGATTGGAGATGAGTTGAAAGTGGTGTTCCCTAGGGATCGGCATTGAGACCCTTGCTTTTATTGATTAAATAAATGATTTGGAGATGGGTGTTGAGGGAAAAATCTTGATATTTGTAGATGGTACTATGCTAGAGAGAATAGTGAATTGTGAGGACAATGCTGAGTGACTTCAGAGAGATATTGACAAGTTGGCCAAATGGGTAGACCTCGGCTAATGAATACTCATGCAGACAAAGGTGAAGTAATGAATTTTGGTAGACGAAACATAGAGAGAAAATACAGGCTCAATGGTACAAATTTGAGGGAAGTACAGGAGCAGACGGACCTAAGGGTTCACGTGCATGATTCTCTGAATATGGCCAGGCAGATTGAAATAGCTGTTGTGAAGGTTGATAGGATCCTTGAGTTTACAAATTGAGACATAAAGTATAAAAGCAAGGAAGTGATGCAACACCTGTACAAATCATTGGTCAGACCACATTTTGGAGTATTTTGTTCAGTTCTGGGCAACTATCGAAGGACGGATGTTCCAGCTTTGGAGAGGGTTCTAAGGAGATTTGGAGAATGATAGCAGGAATGAAACATTTTAGATACAAGGAAAAGTTAGAGAGATTGGGGTGATTCTTCTTGAAGCAGGGACGAGTAAGTGGTAAATTGAATGAGGTGTTCAAAATTGTGAACAACTTTTAACATGGTAATGAAGGATAGTCTGCTTCCATTAGAAGGTATGACAGTAACTAAGGGTCACATTTTCGAGATTGTCAGCAAGAAATCTAGGAGTGAAATGAGGAGAAATTTCTTTACTGAGAGAGATGTTCGGATTTGGAATGTGTTGCCTGGAATAATGGAGAAGGATTTCATAGCAGGTTTCAAAAGAGTGCTGGATATTTATTTTAAAGTGATGAAATTGGAAGGCTATGGAGATAGGGCTGGAGAGAGTGACTAGCTGGTTAGCTGATTCTGGAGCCATTACCAACATGAGGGGTCAAATGGCCTTCTTCTGTACTGTAAAATTCTATGATTGTGTGACTGTATCATGTAAGATTCTGAACTGTCATACTGTGCAGAAGATATTTCATCTTTAAGAAGAACCTAGAATGAGGAGTCACTGTTGAAAATCAGGGGTCTTCCATGTGAGATGAGGTGAGGTGAATTGCTTTCCCTCAGAGGGTTAAGAATCTTTGGAACTCTTCTGAATAGATCAAGAAGCAGGGCATAGTAATTGTAATGAAGTTAGCCAAGTGGACCACATAGAATATGAATTCCCTGTTTGGGGCTGTTACACTGGTCCCATCAGGGAGCCTTGGTTGACAGATGTACACGAATATCAGAGTTTCTGTTCTCTCTGAGAACTGGATCAGTGCCAAGGATTCTGGATCAGTGGTGCTGGAAGAGCACAGCAGTTCAGGCAGCATCCAACGAGCAGCGAAATCGACGTTTCGGGCAAAAGCCCTTCATCAGGAATAAAGGCAGTGAGCTGGAAGCATGGAGAGATAAGCCAGAGGGGGGTGAGGTAAGGAGAGAGTAGCATATAGTACAATGGGTGAGTGGGGGAGGAGAGGAAGGTGATAGGCCAGGGAGGAGAGGGTGGAGTGGAAAAGAAGATAGGCAGGTCAGACAAGTCCGGACAAGTCATGGTGACAGTGCTGAGCTGGAAGTTTGAAACTAGGAAGAGGTGGGGGAAGGGGAAATGAGGAAGCTGTTGAAGTCCACATTGATGCCCTGGGGTTGAAGTGTTCCGAGGCGGAAGATGAGGCGTTCTTCCTCCAGTCGTCTGGTGGTGAGCGAGCGGCGGTGGAGGAGGCCCAGGACCTCCATGTCCTCGGCAGAGTAGGAGGGGGAGTTGAAATGTTGGGCCACGGGGCGGTGTGGTTGATTGGTGCGGGTATCTCGGAGATGTTCCCTAAAGCGCTCTGCTAGGAGGCGCTCAGTCTCCCCAATGTAGAGGAGACCGCATCGGGACCAACGGATACAATAAATAATATTAGTGGATGTGCAGGTAAAACTTTGATGGATATGGAAGGCTCCTTTAGGGCCTTGGATAGAGGTGAGGGAGGAGGTATGGGCACAGGTTTTACAGTTCCTGCGGTGGCAGGGGAAAGTGCCAGGGTGGGAGGGTGGGTCGTAGGGGGGCATGGACCTGACCAGGTAGTCACGGAGGGAACGGTCTTTGCGGAAGGCGGAAAGGGGTGGAGAGGGAAATATATTCCTGGTGGTGGGGTCTTTTTGGAGGTGGCGGAAATGTCGGCGGATGATTTGGTTTATGCGGAGGTTGGTAGGGTAAGCACCAGGGCCGTTCTGTCCTTGTTACGGTTGGAGGGATGTGGTCTGAGGGCGGAGGTGTGGGATGTGGACGAGATGCGTTGGAGGGCATCTTTAACCACGTGGGAAGGGAAATTGCGGTCTCTAAAGAAGGAGGCCATCTGGTGTGTTCTATGGTGGAACTGGTCCTCCTGGGAGCAGATACGGCGGAGGCGGAGGAATTGGGAATACGGGATGGCATTTTTGCAAGAGATAGGGTGGGAAGAGGTGTAATCCAGGTAGCTGTGGGAGTTGGTGGGTTTGTAAAAAATGTCAGTGTCAAGTCGGTCATCATCAACGGAGATGGAGAGGTCCAGGAAGGGGAGGGAGGTGTCAGAGATGGTCCAGGTAAATTTAAGGTCAGGGTGGAATGTGTTGGTGAAGTTGATGAATTGCTCAACCTCCTCGCGGGAGCACAAGGTGGCGCCAATGCAGTCATCAATGTAGCGGAGGAAGAGGTGGGGAGTGGTGTCGATGTAATTATGGAAGATCAACTGTTCTACGTAGCCAACAAAGAGACAGGCATAGCTGGGGCCCATACGTGTGCCCATGGCTGCCCCTTTGGTCTGGAGGAAGTGGGAGAATTCAAAGGAGAAATTGTTAATGGTGAGGACCAGATCGGCCAAACGAATGAGAGTGTCAGTGGAAGCGTACTGTAGGGGGCGTCTGGAGAGGAAAAAACAGAGGGCTTGGAGGCCCTGGTCATGGCAGATGGAGGTGTAGAGGGATTGGATATCCATGGTGAAGATGAGGCATTGTGGACCGGGGAAACGGAGGTCTTGGAGGAGGTGGAGGGCGTGGGTGGTGTCTCGAATGTATGTTGGGAGTTCCTGGACTAGGGGTGATAGGACAGTGTCGAGGTAGGTAGAGATGAGTTCAGTGGGGTAGGAACATGCTGAGACAATGGGTTGGCCGGGGTGGTCAGGCGTGTGGATCTTGGGAAGGAGGTAGAACCGGGCAGTGCGGGGTTCCCGGACTATGAGGTTGGAAGCTGTGGGTGGGAGATGTCCTGGGGACCCAGCTTCCAACCTCAAGTTCTGGGCCTCCTCCACCGCCGCTCCCTCACCACTAGACGCCTGGAGGAAGAACGCCTCATCTTCCTCCTCGGAACACTTCAACCCCAGGGCATCAACGTGGACTTCAACAGCTTCCTCATTTCCCCTTCCCCCACCTCATCCTAGTTTCAAACTTCCAGCTCAGCACTGTCCACATGACTTGTCCGGACTTGTCCGACCGGCCTATCTTCTTTTCCACTCCACCCTCTCCTCCCTGGCCTATCACCTTCCTCTCCTCCCCCACTCACCCATTGTACTCTATGCTACTCTCTCCTCACCTCACCCCCCTCTAGCTTATCTCTCCATGCTTCCAGCTCACTGCCTTTATTCCTGATGAAGGGCTTTTGCCCGAAACGTCGATTTCGCTGCTTGTTGGATGCTGCCTGAACTGCTGTGCTCTTCCAGCACCACTGATCCAGAATCTGGTTTCCAGCATCTGCAGTCATTGTTTTTACCTCAGTGCCAAGGATTCTCAATATGTAATAAACTCTGAGGAATTATTTCAGTGGCGATTAGAGAAAAGCACACTCCTGAAGAAATTCACTCACAACAGTTGTCTTTGATTTGGAGCAAATCTTTTTGGCATCATGCCATTATTTGGGAAGTGTAACTTGTTCAATCCAGCCAGTGAAGATTGGGTTCTTTATGTGGGAAGAATGCATTTGTTTTCTAGGCAAATGACATTAGGGCAGATGAAAAATGACGAGTATTTCTCCTCACAGCTTGGAGACTCACAGGTCTCCCAGTTATTCGGTGCCTAACTTTCCCTGATGCACCAGATACTAAAGCCATTCAAAGGTTGTCGGATTTATTTAAGCAATATTACAACCCCAATCCTTCTCTAATTCTGAGATGCTATCGGTTTTACTCAGCACTTCAAGAACCAGGGAATCTGTATCGGGATTTTTGACAAGGTTAAGACAACAGAGAGAGGCATGTGACTTTGGTTTAATCCTTAATGAGATGTTGAGAGACTGTTCCATATATATGATTAATCATGCAACCATGCAAAAACACCTACTAGCTGAAGCCCAACTTCACTTCAAACTTAAAAATCACGCACCACCAAGTTATAATCCAACAGGTTTACTTGGAAGCACTGTTTTTGGAGCGCTGCTCCTTCATCAGGCAACTACTCAATGAAAGAACAGCACTCCAAAAGCTAGTGCTTCCAAATAAACCTGTTGGACTGTAACCTGGTGTTGTGTGATTTTGAAATTTGCACACCTCAGTCCAACACCGGCACCTCCAAATTTTGCATTCAAATTGGCTTTATCACTGGAAAATATGGCAAGTGGAGCTTATGAGTTGGAGGATGTGCTGATGGAAGTGAACACTCTCACCAGTCTGACTGAGCTTGAGGAAATACCACTTCAGTGAAGGCAATTAGATAGCCTCACTCAGGACATATCCTGAACAGAGGGACTCTAGATCAGCCCACATCAAAGCCCCAAAACAAAGCCAAGTCTTGGTCAAACAGTTAAAATTTTCTTCACGATCTGTGCTAGCAAGCTATTGTAGTTGCTGTCAGTATGCCAACTCACAACAGCAAAGGAATCCCACTAGATCTAAATTGACAAAGAGAACTCAGAAGCCAATATCCAGTGCATACTCTGAGAAGTCCATCAACATCTGGTTTGGAACAGTTAAATGGCTTAGCATCTTCCAAATCAGAACCAACAAAATAAACGTCAGGTCAAATGGTCACCTGGTTCTAATGGTGATCGATACTGGCGCAGCCATTTCAGTGATCGCAGAACTAGTCTAACAAAATATGCTCTGGACTCCAACCGTTAATTTTGTGAAAGAGCTCGGCTAGACTGGAAACCTATACCGAGGCACCATTACAGATTAAGAGTGCATCTTCAGTTCCGGTTTCTCATGAGAACCAGCTGGTTCATTTACCACTGATTAATGTAGTAAAAGGTTCAGGCCCAAGCTTGATGGGGCAAAACTGGTTGAGAAAAGGTTTTGTAGATTGGCCCAACATTTTTCAATGATAAAATGGCTGCCTGAATGAAGTCTTAATTAAACACCCAGAAGTTTTTCAGGATGGTCCTGGGGCTATCAAATGTGCCAAGGTCACCTTCAATGATTCCACAAGGCCCACCCAGTGCTCTTTGCCTTATGAGCAAAAGAAGAGGCAGAAATCAGGAGACTGGAAAGTGAAAGAATCATCAAACCAGTCCAGCTTGCAGAACGGACAGCACCATTGTGAAGCCCAGCTGTTTGGTTTGCCTTTGTGAGGATTTTAAGCAAATGGTAAACTGCTTTTAGCAGCTGAATAAATTCCCAATGCCTCGCATAGAGGATTTATACACAAAGCTGGTAGGAGGAGCTGTCCTTTACAAAGGTGGACATGAGCAATATGTACTTACAATTGTGGTTACATGAGGATTCCCAGAAGCATGCTATAATTAATATCTTTAGGGCTTCGTATCAATATACTGGACTCCCATTTGGGGTATTGGCAGCCTATGCAATTTTTCCGTGCACAATGGAAACATCTTATAAGGTCTCCCCAGGTCATCATTTATCTAAATGACATGCTACTAACAGGGAAGACCAAGAAGAAACACTTAGAGAACTTAAACATAGTCCTTTGAGACATTTCTTCCAAGAACGCACATGCCTTAAAAGGAAAAAGATGTGTTCCAGGCACTACAAGTGACCTACTTGAGCCACAGAGTCAACAATACAGGGCTACACCAGTGGAAGATAAACTGAAGGATGATGATGTCAGCTTGTACTAGGGGGCATAAATACAAATTGAGGGACGATAGATTTAAGACAGATGTCAGAGGCAGGTTCTTCACTCAGAGTGGTAAAGGTGTGGAATGCACTACCTGTCAATGGAGTTAACTCAGCCACATTAGGGAGATTTAAACAATCCTTGGATCAGCACATGGATGATGATGGGATAGTGTAGGAGGATAAGCTTAGAATAGTTCACAGGTCGGCACAACATCGAGGGTCGAAGGGTCTGTTCTGAATTGTATTGTTCTATGTTCTATGTTCCATGTTCTATGAAGAAGACTAAAAGTGCCCTGGCTCTCACTTCTGTACCAGAGCTTAGTTCTTTCCTTGGGCTGGTGAATAATTATGGTAAGTTCATACATAAACTGGCCTCCATCTTAGCAGCTTTGCATCAGCTCTTAAAAAAGGATAAGCCTTTGAAATGGTTATGTAGGCAAGCCATGGCTTTCAGGGAAGTGAAGAAATAGCCATCATCCTCCAAGGTTTTGGTATGCTATGAACCTAAGCGAGATCTAGTATTGACATACAATACTTCCCTGTACAGCTTGGGTTGGCCCAATGAAGAGGAACGCCCAAAGCATATGCATCCAGAACTTTGGCAAATGCTAAGGCAGAGTGTAAATATGCCCGGATAGATAAGGAACGTTTGGCAGTTGTATTTGGAGTCAAGAAATTCTGCCAATATCGTGATGGACGTGAACTTGTCATAATAACGGACCACAAACACCTGCTAGGACTACTTAAAGAGGACACGGTAGTACTGCCCATAGTTTCAGGTCGAATTCAGCAAGGAGCTTGCATACTTAGTGTGTATAATTACAAGATGGATCACTGTCTGGAGGCTATGACGCAAATATGGATGCGTTGAGCCTCCTCCTGTTGGGAGATATACACCACCAGTATTACTGTCACTGGAAATGTCCATAATTGCTTTAAATTTTCTGGACACAGCTGACTTTGGACACAGAAAGATCCTGTTCTGGCAAAACTGAAACAGTTGGTGATGATGGGGGAAACCAAAGGACTGTCACAACCAGAACTTAAACCTTTTTGGACCTGGAGAGACTAGGTCACCATAGAGGAAGGCACATTGAAATGGGGTGCAGGAGTGATTGTCCCGAGCAAAGGTTGACGTCAGATACTGGCTGAGCTCCACCAGGATCATCCAGGGTTTCCAAAATGAAGATGTCGGTGAGAAGTTATGTCTGGTGGCTGGGATTGGATGCAGACATAGTCATGTTGGTGGGGCAGTGTCCCAAGTGCCATAAGGGCAAAAACTGTTGTGAGCAGCTCCTCACATTCATGGGAATGCCAGGTAAACCATGGACTTAGTTACACATCAACCAAGCAGGTTCTTTCATATTCTCAGTCATTGTGGCTCCAAGTGGCTGGACGTGCATAGAGTTCATTCATCAAACATGGAGACAACGATAGAAAAACTGTGCGTGCCTTTTGCAATACACAGATTCCCAGAATTGTTGGTCACAGATAATAGCTGTACTTTACCAGCAGGAAATTTAAGTATTTCCTAAAGTTGAATGGTATTCGTCATTCCATAATATTCACCATCCAGTGTTCTGGGAGAAATAGTGGTCCAAACTTTGAAGGCAGGCTTAAGGAAACAGCTTCACAAGCTGCTGAATTGTCCTGGATCTTATTTGATTATAGGATCATCTCTCATAGAACTACAGAGATAACTCCAACAACGTTGATAATGGGGAGAAGACTCCATACCAGATTAAATCTGATCTTCCCTATCTATCCTGCAGGGTAGGGTGAAATACATCAGGAATGTCAATGCTGAACACAAGACTCGCTAAGCAACTGAGACAGTTTGCCCTCAGGGGACGAGGCTCGGTGTACGAACCATAGGAATTGCCCTGCTTAGGTAAGAGGCGCGGTCAGATTCAAGCAGATGTGACAGTCCTCAACAAGCACATTAATGCTGGAAACTCACAGACAGTGTGGGAACAAAACATGCCTGGCTCTTCAATTGCCTTTCCAACTGTTCTGGAACCTGTAGGTTCTCCCTCTCCCTCAAGTGTTGAAGATACCTTAGAATCTAAGGTGGACACAGTGGATGTCACTGCCTCATTGATTTTGCTACCAGAAGAGGAGAATGAATTTCTTCTGAGATGCTCTGGGCGAAGTAGGCAAGCTACTGTGTGTTACATACCGCCTGTATCAAAGGCAGAGTTGGAGGAACCCGACTCAATGCTAAAATGCCCCAGGAGCAGCTACAAAAAAAAACACCAGCCTAGGTCCTCAGACTCAGAGGGGGAGGGATATAATGATTGGAATAAGGTCAGCCAAGTGGATCATATAGAATATGAAGTCCCTGATTGGGGCTGTTAATATGGTCTAACAGATATAAATAGGAGTGTCAGAGGTTCTGTTCATTCTGAGGGCTGGCTCTGAGGGAGCTGGATCACCGTCAAGGACTCTCCATCTGTAAATAAGGGTTGATTTGGTAACAGGATGCCTGCCTCTGTGGAGTTACTTCACACAGTTTTGAATAATTTTAAGGTAGATGTGGATACATTCTCATTAAGCAAGGGTGTGAAATATTATTGGGATAGAGCAGAAATGTAGATTTGAGGTTGCAATCAAATCACCCATGAACTTATTGAATGGCAGCATAGGCTCACAGGACTGTGTGGCGTATGTGTGCTCCTAATTCATGTATCCATATGCATACTTGGTGTACAGATTTGAACCATTGCACAATGCCTGTTTGCACACTGTGACATAATGTGAAAACACTGGTTCTGTGGAAACTGAAGGTGGCAGGTTAGGAACATAAACTGATTCTCTTGCTATTTCTCAGTGGGATCAGCAGCATGGGTTGAGATGATATTCTTATTTCACAAAGAGCTATCCACACAATGAGCTAGAATTTGACCTTGTGTGATATTGCAAAACAGGCTATAGCAGGTGGTCAACCACACCTCTCCGAAATGTTATTTATATTGTAAGGGGTAAAATATCCCTGCACATGTTAAAGACCAACTGGCTGCTTGTATGCAAGTCTAACACTCAGTGCAGGTGAGAAAAAATGATTTAGGAGCTTTTACTAACTCCACTAATTTCTTTTGGAAGTTTCTCCAGGCTGCAGGCTCCAAAGGAAAGCATTTCCATTCAGATGATACTGGCAACAGGAATACTTCTTTTAACTCATCCTTAATTACCACTGGTGCAATGGGAGCACAAATCATGGGATTTGGGGACTTCAATGCCATTGGCGCTGATTTTAATTTATGGTAATGAGCTCCCAGTAGCTTCAGTGAGTGCATACATGGAGGACCTCAGATTGGGTCAAGAATGCAACACAGCAATTACAGCTAGAAAACCCGATAGAAATCCAGAATGCACTAAGATTGACAGTACACTGATTTAATGCTAGACAATGATCGCGATGTTTCAGAGAAATCCAAAGACGCAAATAAATATGATGGCTTTATCAGGGAGTTGCCTTGCTTTGAGGGCAACATGGAAACATTGAGGATAGCCCAGCAAAACTGAGGAAAAGTGAGTACAATAAAATTCATATCAACATCCCCGAACAAAATAATAACAAAGAACATATTTGCACCCACTGATAGTTCTCCTTGAACAAGCAGTATCTCTGGGATCCTAATGTGCAAATTATGATGGGTGGGACTGGTAGTATAGGCAGGGCTTTGTTGAGCCAATGGGATTTCAACATTAAAGTAACTTTGAGTATGTGACACTGTTGCCTTATTCCCAGGTCCACAGCAAACACCATTTCCCTAGCCCTACACTCATCCCTGGAACATCGAGAAAACCAGACCACCCATGTCAGGCTCCTACTCATCGACTACAGCTCCACCTTCAACACAATAATCCCTACCGGACTGATCTCAAAACCCTGAGACCTAGGACTCGGCTCTGCCCTCTGCAACTGGATCCTCAGCTTCCCGACCCACGGACCGCAATCAGTGAATATAGACGACTGCACTTCCTCCACGATAATCCTCAATGCTGGCATCCCGCAGGATGTGTACAAAGCCCCTTCCCTGTGCACCCACAACTGTGCTACCAAACTTCGTATGAACGCCATCAACAAGTTTGCTTATGACACCACACCACTGCTGTAGCCGGATATCCAACAATGGAGTCAGAATACAGGAAAGAGACAAGGTGCTCGAGGTCATGGTGCAACGATAACAACCTCGCTTTCAATGTCAGCAAAACAAAAGAGCTAGTCATTGACTTCAGGAAGAAAGGAAGTGAACATGCCCCCATCTACATCAACGGAGCTGATGTGGAAAAGGTCAAAAGCACCAAGTTCCTTAAAGTGACAATAACTGACAATCTGTCCTGGACTTCACGTCTTGTCTTCCTCAGGAGCCTTAGGGATTTTGGCATGTCCACAAGGACCCTCATCAACTTTTACAGATGCACCATAGAAAGCCTTCTATCTGGGTGCATAAGGCTTGGCATGACTCTGCCCAGGACTGTAAGAAATTTGTGTGCACTGCCCAGTCCATCACAGAAGCCAATTTCCCATCCATGTCCTCCCATCTACATTTCTTGTGCCATGGAAATTCCACTGACATTATCAAAGACCTCTTGAACCCTAGTAATATGGGTCGTTCTGCGATAATGAGCATTTCATTAGTGTGAATTCATTATAACACAATCGACAAGTTAGGGACACTGTTTCTAAAGCATAATCAATAAAGCATATATTGGCTATAATGTGATTCCAGCCCCATTAGTTTAAATGGTGTTGCTATTATGTGCTTTTCTTATCACACGGGGTTGCACAAGAACGGAACTGTTGCATTATAGCAGAACTGTACTCTCTTCCAACCTCTTTCGTCAGGCAGAAAATGCAGAAGTTTGCAAATACGCACCAACAGGTTCAAGAACAGCTTCTTCCTTGCTGTTACGACTGCTGAACGGACCTCTCTAATTTCAAATCTAAGGTTAATCTGCTTTTGTGCACTTCCAGTGCAATCATAACCTTGTATGCCTTGCTCTATGAAAGCACCCTATGATCTATATGTTACTGTTTGCTATGATTCGCCTACACTGTTCGCTAAACAGAACGTTTCAATGTACTTAGATATATGTGACAACAATAAATCAAATCAAATTATGCCACCCATCAAAAGGTCAAGGAAACAAGGTCAACCAGTCAATTTCCTAACCCAAACCCACTGAGAGCCAGATCTTGTAAAATCTACCCTAGTCTCTATTTCCTCAAGAGGCTAAAGAAACTCGGCATGTCCACAAAAACACTTACCAATTTTATAGATAAACCATATAAAGCATCCTATTTCGCTGCATCACAGCTTGTTATGGCAACTGCTCTTCCCAAGACTGCAAGAAATTATAGAGAGTAGTGAATTCAGCCTAGTCCATCATGCAAACCAGCCTTTCGTTCATTTACTACATCTGTACTCCCACTGCCTCAGGAAAACAACCAACATAATCAAAAACCTCCTATCCAGTTATATACTCTTCCAACCTCTTCCATTGGGTAAAAAATATGAAAGTTTGAATAATTTTATGAACAGATTCAAGAACAGCTTCTTCCTCACTGTTATCAGATTTTTGAATGGACCTCGATAATGTTAATGTTGATCTTTCTCTCTTACCATCTTCCTGCAGTTGTAACACTGCATTCTGCACTCTGTTCTGTTGTATGATACGACCTGCCAGTAGAGCATGCAAAATATCACTTTTCACTGTATCTTACTACATGTGATAACAATAAATCAAATCAAAATTTGTCAAAGTTATTTTTGTCTTGCACTCATTAGGAAATTGTCCTTCCTAAATCCATGTTAACTCCAATCAGCCAATTATTTTCTAATATCCCATCATCATATCCTCTATAACAGTTTCTAGTATTTTCCATTTTACTGGTGTTATGCCTGGGGGTCTGTAGTTGCCAATTTTCTCTCTCCTTCCTTTCTTAAACATTAGGATTACATTTGAAACCATTCAATCTGCAGGCATCATTGCAGAATTAATAAAAAATTGAAAATCGATCATCAATGCATTGAAAACCTCTATAGTCATCTGTAGCTGCAGAGATAAGAAATTACCCTTGTACATGGCCCATTTTGATCTTACAAAAGCCTTTGACACCGTCAATCAGGAAGAATGAGAGAACTTTGGTTTCACCATGAAATTTGTCACCATTTTTCACCTGCTCCACCACAACATGGAATCATAGTAGTGACAAATGGCTCCACCGCTGACCTATTCCCCATTCTGACCAAGCACGGCTGCATCATCACTCCTACACTGTTTTTGATCTATCTTGCTGAATGCCTCACCCAACCAGCAACCAGCTCCATGCTGAAGTGAAGTTAACTTACAGAACATGCTGGAAATTATTCAACCTCTGCTGCCTTCAAGTGAAAACCAAAGTCACCCCCAAGCAGTGTTACCGAGCTGCAGATGATGCTTATATTTGTGCTTTCTCAACACCTTTACAGAAGCATGCCAGAGCATGGGTCTCACCCTGAACATCCGCATGATGAAGGACCTCCACCAACCTGGCCTGGCATGTGGAGCAAACCTTGATTATCAAGGTCTATGGGGTGGCCTTAGAGAATGTTGACCATTTCCAAAACTTGATGTGTGTCTTGTTGGCTAAAGCAGCTATTGATAAAATGATCCAGTACCATCTCCAGTGCACTAGCGCCAGCTTCAGCCACCTGAGGAAAACAGATTTGACACTAAGATCATGGTTTACAGAACTGTGGTGGCTCCCGCTCTCCTATGTTTCTCTGAAACATGAACTTCTACAGTAGACACCTCAAAGCACTGGAGCAGTACCACCAACACTACCTACCCAAGATCCGCTGGGAAGAAAGACACACCAACACCAGTGTCCTCGACCAGGCCAATGTTCCCAGCCTCAAAGCACTGAATAGCCTTTAATCGGCTACGATGGGCTGGGCACATCATCCGCACGACCGACACAAGTCAAGCAGGTGCTCTACTCCCAACCTCAAAATGACAGGCAAGTCCCAGGTGGACAGAGGATACCCTCAAGGTCTCACTGGTGAAATACAGCGTTCCCACAGACACTTGGGAATCACTGGCCCAAGATCATCCTAAGTGAAGAAAGAGCATCCGGAAAGGCATCGAGCACCTCGAGATTTGCTGTTGGGAAAAAAACAGAAGCCAGGCAAAAACGGCAAAGGGAGTGCACTGCCCACCAAGTCCCCACCCCATGACCACCTTCTTCCCCATGTGTAACAGAGCCTGCAGGAGCTGCATCGGTCTGTACAGCCACCGAGGGACTCACCCTGAGAGTGGAAGAGAGTCATCCTCATCTGCGAGGGACTACCAATGAATGAGCCATCTCTTTTAATTCTCTAGGGAGAAGGTCTTTCAAAACTTGCCAACTTTCAGTCCCATTAATTTTCCAATGCTACCTTTTTTCTAATATCCATTTATTTTAGTTTCACACCCTCTGTAGATCCTTGGATCTTAATTATTTCAGGAGTCTTTTTGTGTCTTCTTTTGTGACACAGCAATTTATTTTATTTCTCTATTTGTCTATTACCTATCATAAATTCTCCTATCTTTGTCTGGAATAGACCCACATTTGTCTTTACTAGATTCCCACAGAAGTTTTTAAAATCTGTTTTTGTTTGTGCTATTTGAATTCATACTCATTTCTCTCTTGACCAATTTATTTGTCTTAGATTACTTACAGTGTGGAAACAGGCCCTTCAGCTCAACAAGTCCACACTGACCCACCTAAGCGCAACCCACCCAGACCCATTCCCCTACATTTACCCCTTCACCTAACATTACAGGCAATTTAGCATGGCCAATTCACCTAACCTACACATTTCTAGATTGTGGGAGGAAACCAGAGCACCCAAAGGAAACCCACACAGACATGGGGGGAATGTGCAAACCCCACACAGAGAGTCGCCTGAGGCAGGAATTGAACCCAGGTCTCTGGCGCTGAGGCAGCAGTGCTAACCACTGTGCCACCGTGCTGAGTTTTCCAATTCTCCAATCAAGCTTAAAATCTTTTTGGCAACTTCATAAGCTCCTCCCTTGATTCAATACTATTTTCGACCTGTCTTGTTAAGTACTGCATTCTTGATTAGTCTTGCCTTTTAGGATGTATGTTTTGTTTGTGAAAACCAAATACTAATTCTTGAATTGTT
This sequence comes from Hemiscyllium ocellatum, assembly GCF_020745735.1. Lineage (NCBI taxonomy): Eukaryota > Metazoa > Chordata > Chondrichthyes > Orectolobiformes > Hemiscylliidae > Hemiscyllium > Hemiscyllium ocellatum. The sequence goes on from NC_083402.1 coordinate 53,990,551, forward strand.
AACCATTGCCTATCTGCCATCAAAGGTTTTACCATGTTTTTTTCCAATCCATCATATTTTCCAAATTCCCCTGTTAATGTCAGTATGTGTCCACTCTGAGACTTGTCAGTACATTTAGCTCTCTGAATGAGCTAGTCTGAACAATTAAAGGCATTACAGATAAGAAAAGTCTAAATGTAAAATATTTATGAGCTTAAAAATATGTATGCCACCTTTGTGTTCTCATGGTAACAGAAATGTAAAACAATGATGTAAAAGAATGATCACTTTAAGGACATGCTTAACAGACAACAGAGACTAGCTAAAAGTCATTCGAGCACACATTTGAGGGCCGGTTTTCAACAGTAAAGTGTGTTGAATAGGAAGGGGAAAGAGGAGAGTGATGTTTGTGTTGGACTAAGAAATATTAATAAAGAATTGAAGATAATAGTTCAGATTCCTGTTTCCTACTTCCATAAACAGAGGAGTCTCAGTAAAGCAATTTCACACAATTTAATTGGGGTGGCACGGTGATTAGTGGTTAGCAGTGCTGCCTCACAGTGCCAGGGATCCGGGTTTGATTCCCACCTTGGGCGACTGTTTGTGTGGACTTTGTACATTCTCCCCATGTCTGCGTGGGTTTCCTTCCGGTGCTCCAGTTTCCTCCTACAATTCAAAGATATGCAGATCAGGTGAATTGGTCACGCTCAATTGCCCATAGTGTTAGGTGCATTAGTCAGGGGAATGAGTCTGGGTGAGTTGCTCTTCAGAGGGTCAGTGTGGACTTGTTGGGCCTGTAGGGAATCTAATCTAATCAATATATTATAATAGAAAAGTCATAGCCATGTTGTAGAAACTCTCTCTTTGACCAGGAGAGTATTTTTAAGAGGTCACTGGTAAAGATAGTAGTGCCAGGTTTCACCAGTGAGTAACTACCCCAGTGGCTAAATATTTGACTTTTTCTACTTAAGTCACGGGGATATGGTTGTCACTGTGTGTGCCAGCATTTACTGTCCATCCCCAGTTGCCCTTGAGAAAGTGATGGTGAGTGTGTTTTGTATATATGCCTCTGGCACTTAGTATTTTAATTATAATCACATAGTAAAAGGCAAAAAATAGAGAAAACAGAAACAGTTCTGAGTTTTGGCTAATATTTTCGGAATGACCGCTGCTGGCCAAAATTTGGATGATCATTTCCCTACAATGCAAATTGTCCTTTATATGTATCATATTAAACAACCATTTGAGAAACAATTCAAAACACAGCTTCACAAAATAGAAAATGTTGGCAACACTTTGCAAGACAAGAGAAAAGGAGAGTTAATATTTCAAGTATAGTGTTCTGAAGAGGGTCACTGGACTCGACACATTAACTCTGTTTTCCCACCTTAGATCCTGCCAGACCAGCTGAGTTTCTCCAGCAATTTCTGTTATTGTTTGCTAACCAAAGCTGAGCTGGTAACAATCTTGCCTCTCCGTTTCAAGGTTTTGGCTTAAAGTCCCACTGAAGTACTTAACGCAAGTCAAATTGATTTTTCTTTTCAGGAAAGGTAGGGCAGTTATCCCCACCTTCTTGGCCAAATATTCATTCTTCAGTTTGCATCACAAAAATTATGCCTTCAATATCATGTTGCTGTTTGTGAGAGCTTGCTGTGTCAATATTGGCTGCTTTGAGTCCTTACAGTGATATTAGTTCAAAAAGAACATCATTGACTAAAATGCTTTGGTATGTCCAGTGGCCATGAAAGGTCTTATATCAATAGAAGTCTTTGTCTTTTAAGTAACATTTCATCAGCTCCTATTGAGCTTTTTCAACACATTCTGATTTTATTTCATATTTCCAGCTTCTGCATTTAATTTTGTTTTACTTTACATAAGACTGTTTGCATCGAGAAATGGCTGCTAAGCACCACTTTGAAGAATATTATCTAATTTATGGTAAAACAAGGGATTTAGCTCAAGTTCTTTACACTATTTCCAAAATGTGAAATTATGCAAATTCACTTAATCCTTCAAAGCTATACCCTGTAAATTGGAAGATAAGTGTTTAAATGCTTATTAAAATAAACATTACATGACATCTGTAGCACTGTTAAGCACATTTACAATATATTCTTAAAGACACAACATTGCTTTCCCTTGGTGCTGTTCCTTGTTCTGTGTAGTACCAGCAGATACAAAAGGAATAGGCCACTCTAATATTTGTACTGGAAAAGGATATATTAGTAAAGTATTAACAGAACATTGATTGAAATAGAAATGCCTTATTTTACCAAGCCAGTTCACCTTATTTTTGTTGTGATGCTTTATATGATTTTAAACTGTAAGTCAATAAAGTGGGATGGAAATGCTTTAAATCTGTAGATGATTTGTTTATGGATATGAATTGTAATTATAGTATATACATATATATCCATTGTAACAATTCAGATACAGATACCACCCTACTCTTTTGCACCAATATTGTTAAATTTCGAGATGAGGTGTCATAAAGGATAATCTATCCAAAATATGCAGGCATGGTGTGATCTTTGATATATAATTAAATCTCATCATCTTCCAGCATCATTGTAAATTCATGTATTTGCCTTATGCTTCATTATCATAGAGAAAATTTGCACTGGTTACACTAATTTGTTTAACCAAAGACTTCATGATTTTGAATTACTGTGTGTATAAAGATTAGTGTAGCAATAATAATCAAATATGTGGTCCAGTAACAGCAATAATGTTAATGGGTTGAAGTAAAGTGGATAATATATTTTCATGAAATTCTTCATGTCACTAGCTTATCAAATGTGTGAACTTCTTTAATTTAAATAAGTTGATGTCCTTCAACAAGATGAAGAATTTCACAGAAACATATTCATAGAATAATATTCCATGGTGTAATTTAACCCCAAGTAACTCCAAAATATATTTCATTGCAAAACAAAGTCAGTATCAATATTCGGTTTTCAGGACTCATTTGGTGAAATCATGCACGCACAAGCTTACCACTGTGTTTGAAAGCCCTGCATTGCATTAACCTATATTTCTTTTTGCAACGTTGTCACCTTTCATTTATGCAAACAAGAACATTTCACATTGGTGTGACACAAATCTTTGAAACAGAAGCTATTCATTAAAATTGTGCAAATGTCAAATTGCAGCAAAGCAACATTTCTGCCAATTGCATGTTGGAAAGACCCCATCGTGTTACAATAAGCGATTATTTGCATCAATGCAAAGGACGTTTGAAGGGATCAATCTTATCAATGAGAACTTTTTTTATCAGCACAAAGAAACTCACAAGAAACCTTTCAATCAAATTTGTAAACATTATGAAGGAAATTTTGACTCTCAAGTGAAAATCTAACTTAGCTAGAGCCCAGTCCTTCTAGGAATGGCAGCGAGATGTTTTGTTCATGTTTGAGTCTTATCATATATTGTTGGGCTGCCTCCTGAGTAAAACAACCAAGAAGTATGAGTTACCTATGAAATTCACCCACTTTGGAAGCTGTGCCAAGATTACAGTGAATGAAGAGATGGTACGGAAAATAGGGGAGTACAGAGCAGTTAATGGCTTCAAAGAAAGCGTAATTCTGGGCATGGAATTTTTGGCATCCTTTGTGGAGGCCAGGTCACCCTGGCCACACAGGTTAAGGTGTATTTTCCCAACTATCCTTATCCCCAAAGCTTAAAACAATCATTGCGGAAAATATGCTGGGAAAATTATTAAACCTGAAGACTGACACATCCCAAAGCCAGATGGCTGAAATCCTAAGATTTTAAAGGAAATGGCTGTTAGAAATGACAGTATGAAGTTTATAATCTTCCACAATTCCTCAGATTCTAGAAGGGTCCCTGTGCAATTTTTTCTATTTCACCCATTTTTCTACTCAACTTGTTCAGGGATGTTATTACACACTTCTGGAGCAGGTGGACCTTGAACCTATGCATCAAATCAAAGATAGTTGTTTTGGGAAGCATTCAAGCTCCAATTAGAAGCCAGCCTTACTGATCAGTATGGGAACTGAACCCATAAGGTCTGTGTTCTAACCAACTGTGGTAACTGGTCATTGGCCAAGATTCCCAGCATATGAGAAAATAGCTCATGTGTAACACCTTTATTCAAGAAAGGTAACTACAGGCCGATTAGCCCAATATCTATCATTGGGAAATTGCTTGAAACTACCATTAAGGAGGTTATATGAGGATAATTAGAAAATGATGGTGATCAGGCAGATACACCTAGCTTTGTGAATGAAAAATCATGCTTAAATAACTTATTAGAATATCTGAGTTTGTAACAAGTAAGGAAGATAAAAAGGAACCTTACATGTGGTATACTTGGATTTCCAAAAGACATTTGATAAAGTCTCATGTCAAGTTAGTGAAGGATAGAGTGGGACCTGTAGGGAACAAGCAAGGTAGGCCCCTCACTGAAACAAAGGATATGGAAAAGGTATTATATGAAATACTATTCGTATCTGTCTTTACCAAACTAGAAAATGGTGACAATGGCTTTTTGAAAATATGAGTATTGACAACTGCAATATAGAGATAGATTTAAAAAAAGGTGCTAAAATTGTTAGCACCACTCCAGGTAAAGAAGTTGCCAGACCTAGATGAGATTGCTGAGCATCCTAGATTGCTGAGAGAGTTAAGTGAGCAAATTGATTTTGAATAGCTGTTGACAGAAATTTTCCAGGCCTCTCTAAATACCGAATTAACCCCGGGCCTGGGAGGATTACAAATGTGACACTATTTTTCTGAAAGACAGAAAGGAAAACCCTGGAAACTACTCACATGTCAGCTTCACTTCAATGGTGGAAAAAGTAGTAGAGGCAATAATACATGATAAGGTAAGTATGGTGAAAAATAACTTAATACTAGACAGTCAACATGGATTTGTCAAGGATAGGTTATGTTTGACAAATTTGATTGAGTTCTTTGATGAGGTCACCCAGGCAGTGGATGAGGACAGTGCTGTGGATGTTGTATACTTGGACGTCCAGAAAGCATTTGATGTGGTGCCATATGCAGGTTGGTTAACAAGTAGAAATATTTCAGCTCAATGTGTCCTTGGCAGCATGGCTGAGAAGTTGGCTAAAAGACAAGAAACAGAAGTTTGGGATGTGTGGGCATTTTTTCAGATTGGAGATGAGGTGAAAGTGATGTTCCCAGGAATCGGTGTTGGGACCCTTGCTTTTTCTGATTTACATAAATGATTTGGAGAAGGGTGTTAGGGCAAAATCTCTAAATTTGCAGATGATACTAAACTAGGGTGAATTGTGAGGTTGATGCTGAGCAATTTCAGAGGGACATGGCCAAATTGGCAGATCAATGTCAATGCAGAAAATTGTGAAATAATGCATTTTGGTGAAAGACACACAAAGAAACAATACAAGCTTAATGGTACAACTTTAAGGGAAGTACAGGAGCAGAGGGACCACGAGGTTCACATGCATAATTCTCAATAGGTGGCCAGACAAGTTGAAACAGTTGTTAAGAAGGCGCATAGGATCCTTGAGTCTATAAATAGAGACATTGAGTATGATAGCAAGAATATAACGCAATACCTCTCAAAATCATTGGTCAGACCACTTTTGGAGACCAAGGCTCAGTTCTGGGTATGTTATTTAAGGAAGGAAGTTAAACCTCTGGAGAGGGTGCAAAGGCTACTTACTAGAATGATACCAGGAATGAAGGATTTTAGATACAAGGAGAGATTAGAGAAATTGGACTTATTCTTCTTGGAGCAGAGAAGATTAAAAGGTGACCTTATTGAGATGTTCAAAATCATGAACAATTTTGACAGGAAAAAGAAGGATGTGCTGTTTCCAATAGTTTGTATGTCAGGAAATAGGGACCATAATTTCAAGATTGTCAGCAAGAGTAATAGGAATGAAATGTGGAGATGAGAAGAAACGTTTTTGTTAGGAATGCACTGCATGGGAGAGTGGTGGAGGTGGATTCCGTATGAGGTTTCAAAAGAGATCTGGATATATTTTTGAACGTGACAAATCAGAGGGCTATGGATGTAGGGCGGGAGAATGGGACTCGTTTGGTGGCTTTTTCAGGAGCTGGTACAGGTATGATGGGTCGATTGGTCTCCTTCTCTCCTGTAAAATATTGTGATTCTATAAGTGTTACTGTACACAGTGCAGATGATAGCATATTTGTATGGATAACTAATTAGTTAGCAAACAGGAAACATAGAAGAGATAAATGAGTCATGTTCATGTTGGTAAACTGTAACTAACAGAGTACCACAGTCATTAGTGCTGGTGCCTCAACTATTTACAACCTCACATAGTGATTGGGATGAAAAGACCAAAATATGGAATTAAATCTGATGATGGCACCAATGTAAGTAAAAATGTAAGATGACAAAAGGAGGTGAAGTTGTCAAAAAGGATTCTGTAAAGAAATCTGGCAGGTGAAGTGAGTGGGCAAAATGTGGACAGATGGAGTATGCTGTGGGAAAAGATTAATTTGCCCACTTGGGGTGGTAAGGAAAGAAGAGCATTGCACTACTTAGCTGAAAATAGAGTGCAGGACTTCATAGTAAAGATGCACCTGGTACATGAACCCCAACAACTTACAATGCAAGTTTGGCAAATTATTCTGAAGTCAAATAGAATGTTGGTGTTTATTGTAAGGGGAATGGAATATAAAAGTAGGGAAGCTTTATTGTGGCTGTCTAGGGCCATGGTGAGACCACATCTGGAATTCTGTGTACAATTTTGATCTCCTTACATAAAAAATAATTTCAGTAGATGGGCTAAACATACATAACCATTGGTGTTTAGAAGAATGAGAGTTGAACTTAATAAAACATAAAGGTCCTGAAGGGTTTTAATAGGATGGAAACCAGAAAGATATTTCCTTTAATGGGGAAGACGGTGTACAGAGTTCACAGTTAAAAATTAAAAGTTCCCCTATTACGATGGAGATGAGGAGAATTCTTTTCTCTCAGACTTTCATTAGCTTGTGAAATTCACTACCCAAGGAAGCAGTACAAGCTCAGTGATAGAGTCACAGATTCATACAGTGCAGAAAAGGCCCTTCGGCCTTTCAAATCTGCTCAGACATAACTACTACTAAAGGTGTGCTAATTCCAATTTCCTGCACTTGCCCCATTAGCTTGAATGTTAAGATATCTCAAGTGCTCATCCAAATATTTTTTAAAGGATGTAAGGTTTCCAGCCTCTCCTGCCTTCCCAGGCAATGCATTCCAGATTTCCACTACCCTCTGAGTGAAAAAGGATTCAAAATCCCTTCTGAATCTCCTGTCCTTTCCCTTCAAACTATGCCCTCTCATGATTGACACTTCCACCAATAGCCATTCTCTGTTCATCCTGTCCAAACCCCTCATAATCTTATTCACCTAAATCATGTCCCCCTTAGTCTTTGCTGCGATAAAGTAAGCAATCCAAACCAACTACTCTCTCCTTATACCTCAATTTCTCTATCCCAGGCAATGTCCTGGTGAACTTCCTTTGTACTTCTGTTGGTGCTATTGCATTCTTCCTGTAGTGAGATGACCAGTACTCCAACTGCACACAGTTAGCTATAGCCTAATTTATGCTCTGCACAACTCCAACATTACCTCCTTGCTCTTATACTCTATGTCAGGACTAGTGAAACCAATTGTCACACATTTGTCTTAATTATCCTATTCACATGCTCTGCCGACTTCAGGGATCTGTGAATAATTACCCAAGGTCCCTTTGTTCCTCTAAGCCACCCAGTATCCTACCATTCATTACATACTCCCTCAGCTTGTTGTTTCTTCAAAAGTGTATCATTTCAGACTAATCAGGTTTAAATGCCATCTGCCTCTGCTCTGCCCATCTGGCTAAACCATCTATATCTTCCTGCAACCTACAATTATATTCTTGACTATTAACCACCCTAACAACTTTGGTGTCATCTGCAAATGTGCTTAATAATTGCCCCACATTTTCATCTATATCACTTATGTATTTAATAAACATTAAGGTCCCTAGTACTGATTCTTGTGGTACACTGCTGGACACCAGCCTCTAGTTGCTCAAACAGCCTTCAACCACTACTCTTTGTGTTCTATTACTATGCCAGTTTCTGATCTATCTCACCAAGTCTCCCTGAATTCCACATGCTTTAACCTTCTCGATCAGTATCCTGTTGGGCCTTGTCAAAAGCTTTGTTAAAATCCATACGAACTACATCAACTGAACTTCCCTCATGCACAGTTTGTGAACTTATTCAAGGTAGAGTTAGATAGATCTTTGATAAGCAAGAAAATCAATGGTCATTGGAAAGCAGACAAGAAAATAGAGTTGAAACCACAAACAAATCAGCCATGATCTTAATGAATGGATCAGCAGGCTGAAAGGGCCAAATAGTCTACTGCTGCTCCTAAGTTCTATGTTTCTACATTTCTTTGTACCTATTGTTTAAAACTGCAATCAATTGGACTAGATTGGAAAGTAGCAAGTTTACTACTTTTTAGCTCAAGGCTTCTACTAGGTGAAGAACTTAAGATTGTGCCGTACTCAGAGTGTAATTCAAGCAATTAAAGAATCAACAGAAAGTTGGAAATATGTATAAATAAAGAAGGAATCTTATCTCACTTTATTTGTCTACATTATAATCCTCAACTCAGTGTCCAGTCAGCAAAAGAGATTTGTATCTTTGATGTGACAATGTAGTTAACAGAATCAATTGTATTGGCAGCAGAATATTGGAATTTTTACCAGATGGAACTCAGTGTCATTGATGGGAAACAGCAACGTAATTGACAAGACTGAGAGATTATAATGGAGAATGAACTTGAATGACAAAATCAAGTAATAATGTTTGATATAAGCCTGAATGTCAAAGTGAAGTTGCAGCCACAATAGATGCAGATTTAACCTAACAGCAAAGACAGTAGGTTTGAAATGTAGGTCGGGATTTAACAGAGCAGTGATGTTGCTATTTGAAGGCTGGAAAGTCAAGAGTGACCCCGCCTCAGCTCGTCATTGTAGCCCTGGCTGGAATTTCCAATTCTCAGGCAACACACTCTCCAGTCAGGACTTGTATTCCTTTCAGGAATAAGTCCCACTCTTAAAAGCTGACAGTCAGTTAGAGAAGGGGCCAGTAGCTCATTGGTCCAAGCATCATTTATATATTAAAAATCTAGATTATACATTAACGATCTAAATGAAGGAACTGAGGGTTTTCTGGCTAAGTTTGCAGACAATACAAAGATAGGTAGAGGGACAGGTAGCATTGAGGAAGTGGGGAGGCTGCAGAAGTATTTGTACAGGTTAGAAGAGTAGGCAAAGAAGTAGCAGATGGAGTACACCGTGAGAAAGTGTGAGGTCATGCACTTTGGTAGGAAGAATAGGGGCATGGACTATTTTCTAAATGGAGAGAAAATTCAGAAGTCTGAAGTGCAAAGAGACTTGGAAGTTCTTGTCCAGGATCTTCTTAACGTAAACTTGCAGGTTGAGTCAGTAGTTAGGAAGGCATTTCTTTTGAAAGGATTTGAATATAAAAACAGGGATGAACTTCTGAGGCTCCATAAGGCTCCGGTCAGACCATTTTTGGAGTATTGTGTGCAGTTTTGTGCCCCATATCTTATGATGGATGTACTAGCCCTTCAGAGAGGTTCAGAGAATGGTCCCAGGAATGAAAAACTTAACACATGTGGAATCTTTGAGGACTCCACGTCTATACTCGATGGAGTTCAGAACGATTGGGAGTTGGGGGGGTCTAATTGAAAAATTCTGAATGGCCTGGACAAGAGTAGATGTTGGGAAGATGTTTTCATTGGTAGAAGAGACCAGGAACAGAGGGAACCACCTTAGAGTAAAGGGAAAACCTTTTAGAATGGAGGTTAGGAGAAACATCTTCAGCCAGAGTGGTGAATCTATGGAATTCATTGCCACAGAAGGGTGTGGAGGGCAGGTCATTGAGTTCTTGCGTATCAAGGGGATCGGGGGCTACAGGGAAGAAAAATGCGAAAATTAGGTTGACAAGCCTATCAGACATGAATGAATGGTGGAGCAGACTCAAAAGGCTAAATGTCCTAATTTTTGCTCCTATGTCCTGTGGTCATCACCCAGAGAGGGAGCAGTGGGTCACTACTGGTACTGCAGCCGACCCAGAGCAACCATATCGAAAAGGGCCCAGAATTATCCAGTTTGTAGGGCTCACCGGGGCCAGCTAGACAGATAACAGCGAGGGGGTGTAGGGGATGGTGGCTGATCATGAGGCAACATCAAAGTTTCTTCCAACACAGGTGTTATGTGCACAGGTTACTAAAGATGACAGGACAAGGGGAGAGCAGTAAATAACACATAGATTATCCTTTATTAATAGCACAAAAGCAAGCAGATAATGCTGAACTTGTATAAGACGCTTGTTAGTCTTCAGCTGGAGTAACATTTTTAGTTCTGCTGTACATTATATAAAGGATTTGAAGGCAATGGAAAGAGTGAGCAGCAATTTATAAGAAAGGTTCCAGGATGAGAATCTTCCAGCATGAGGACAAATTGAAGAGGTTGAAACTGTTCACCTTAGAGAGAAAAGATCTGAACAGAGATCTGAAAGAGGTTTCCATTATTAAGAACAGGTTATAAATAGTAGAAAAGGAGAAACTCATCAAGCTCATAAAACAAAGAAGAGCAAGCAGGCATAGATTTAAAGTAATTTGCAAAAGAAGCCCGACTGATATGAGAAGAAACATTTTCACTCAGTGACTAGTTTGGGAATGGTATGCAAGACTTGGACATGTGGTGGAGCCAGGTTCAATTGAGATATTTAACAGGACATTGAAAATTATTTGGTTAAAAATATTGTGCAAGGTTATGGGGAGAAAGAAGATGATTGGCTCTAGCTAATGATCATCTTTTGAAGAGGCAGTGCAGCACAATGGCCCAAGAATAACATCTTTCTGCACCGTAACAATCCTGTAATTCTACAGGTGGTCCTTGCTGCCAGGCAGCCATCCACAGGTTTTTAAACAGGAGAATCCCTTTCTCAAAACAACAAGGAGGCTGCCTGGGTATACCTATGGCAAAGTGCCCACCCCTCTGCTGGTTAAATGTCGGTGGCAGCTGGAAGTTGATAAGCATGCAATGGCTCCTTCATCCAATTTTATACAACTGCAGCCTCCTTGCCCATTCCCTGGGGCCCCAATTGCATTATGTTCGAAATGGATACGGTATTACATTTTAGATTTTGCAACTTCAAACTGTTACTCTGACAAGTAAATCAGTGGACATTTGATCGACTTTCATTAATCCCTGAAATGCTAAATTAGGATTTCACACTATCAATAAATTACAACCAAGGTTACAAATATCCTCTGTGCAATATTGCAGCTTACATAATGTGTTAGGTACTGTAACAAGTTTGTGACAAATAATGGTGACAAAATCCAGTACCAATAATGGGATGTATAAACCAAGAAGAAAACAAGGGGGCTTGAAATTGGTCACTGCAGATAACCCAAAACTGTCTGATGGGGAATCAGCAGACAACTTTTCTCTCCTCAACAATATAAAACAAATATTGGTGGTTGGTATTAACATTGACCAATTTCATCCCCATATGTTAGAGATGAGTGATATGAATTCGCAAGCCAATATTTTATATTATTGTCTGAAACAATCATAGCATAGAACACCAACCTAAGAATTGGGAGTTCTCATCAGCATTCAACAGTCCTGATATGGCAGATGTGGAAGCACGATACCTCCATAAGGACAAACAAGAGATATTCCTCATCCATGTGTGAAATGACGGAAAGCCTTTCCATCGGTAAATAAGGGCCCTTATGCCTGTTTGAGGCATCCATTCCAAAGTTAATTTTTCCTGAGGAAACTTGCGGTCTCATGGACTGCAGTCAGGAAAACTAACATTGTGCTTCACTTGCTCAATTAAGTAACCTAAAAATTGATCTGCGAGAGGCAGGTTAACTTATTCTTTTCACTGCTGCAGAAACAGTAACAATTCCCATATTTCGTACAATCTTCATCAATCTGTCATTCGTTCTATTTTAATGAGGCCCAGACCTAATATCTTTGATGCCTCAGTCCTTACCAGGGAAGGAAACTTCCAACCTACGCCAAAGATTGTCACACCTGAAATTTTTGGACTACTTATATCTACAAATAAAACAATTAATGGAATTGTTTTGTGGGCTGTAATAGCATCTCAATTTTGATAGCATCATAAATTGCTTCCACTGGCTATATCACCCTATCAAAACAATAAGATGTTGGTATAATGTTACACACTAAATAGTTCAAATTATTGATTTTTCATCAGTCAAATGTTTGAATAGCTAAGCTTATCTTGTATAACACTTCTAAAAATACCACTAAGACACAAACTGTCGACATGCATATTATACAGGAATCAATGTTTGCTATTTGTAAACACATCTGCTTTTCAAGGTGAAATTTTACTTGATTAATGCACAGTAAAATATTTCTGGTTACATCTCTGGAACATGTAAACCATTCAGCAAATTTTCTGTAAACACAGTTTATACATGTTCTATATTTAATGCTTTGAAAGGCCCACTTGTCAGCCAATCTAATGACACTTCAATTTAAATGGTTTTCCTGCATAGATAGGCAAAGATATATCAACTTCAAAGTAAAGTCAACATATATCCCAACCATGCACATTTGGTATATGACAATTGTCTGACTTCTGAAAAATTGATACTGTGTTAAATTTTAGATATTACAGCTTCAGAGCTTTACTCTGACAAGTAAATCAATGGATTTTTCCCCCTTATTTTCATTAATCTTTGAAAGGCTAAAGTATCATTTCACTCGCTATCATAAATTAAAACCGAGGTTACAAACGTTCTTTGTTCAATGTTGTAACTAATAGAATGCCATGTGTATTATAATAAACTTTACTAATGAAGACAATTAAAATAATTACCTCCATCCTGCTTTCCAATGTGTTTCCTTTCTTCTGAAGATGCTAATTTGTCGTGAGTTGCAGGTAACCTATTGCACTACCTCTGAATGACCATGACTCATACACCAGCACAAACAGCATATGTCAGATTTTCAACTTCCTTCTTGAACATAAAACGAGGGTTGTGGACGTCATTAATTGTACTCCTCCTATAACAGGTATCTTTTAAACCTGAATGCAAAGTTTAAAATCTATCCCTAATTGTCAGCAGGTTACAGTACCTTGAGATACATCATGGTCACACTCTATCCTACTCTCTCACTGTACATTTTCAGCAGGAAGTTGTCTGTATGTATATGATATTGTTGAAGCTACAACTTGCGATGGTAAAAGCAAGTAACCTGGTAAGAATGAATTATGCCCAAAATTGTAAACTTTTTTAAAAAATCACAAATAACCTAGTTTATTGAAATTATTTCTTTTAATTTATTCAGATGGAATATTTCAGCTTCAGCAGAATTTTAACTGTGATAAATTAGCCTATGTTCATGTGAAAATGAACTCATCACATTTAGATGCTGGAAATATACACACTGAATTTGCATGGTAAATCACTTCAAGACATAGCCACAAGAGGTTTCAGAGAGGACAATTGCAATTTATTTTCAGGATAGATTATAACCCAGTAAAGAAGGGGCACTGCGGTATGTTTTAAGGTCTCCTTAACCTGTCTGTCCAAATTGCATAAATCACAGCTATAAAGTGTGCTTATTCACCATACTGGGGTTGAAGTGCTGTGACCAGATTTTGACCTTTTTCTGGGCCCCAAATGACCCTAACTTCGAAGTTCAAGCAGTCAATTGCAGGTCATAGAGGCCAATTACAGAATTTTATTAATTCAGACCTAATAGTTTAAAAATGCATGAAGCTTCAGGCTTTCACTCCATGTTGCACCTGCTAGATTTGTGAGTTATATTGTACCTGATGTATTATAAAACATGTCTGTGCTCTGACTACATAGTGAACTTTTAGGCCCATGTAAGTCCCATCCATTTATGGTTACACCCACTAGTTGTTTATCGGTAGAATGGGAGAATATGGATAGGTTTAAACAACTGTCAAACATTCTTTCAGAAGCTATTAGTTTTTTCTGCTAATATCTACCTGTTTTATACATTTACCGAGCTCCTCACTTGTAACTATACAGGTTCTGCTAAGTCAAATAGAAGTTTGATTAGTTTGCAGAGAGCTAGAAGCTCTAAAAGTTCAACTGGGTCATGTAAAAGATTTATGGAGCCTAAACACAGTTATCTGATAGAAATTGTGAGGCCTGGAGAAAGCTAACACCCACACACAAAGTCCAGCAAATCTGCCCTTTACATTCTTGATTATTATTCCCTGCCAAAACGCTGGATAAATTGATGACTTACGCAGATACCGAACCGGACATTGAGAAAAAGATATGGACACAAACCAGCAAAGTGGCATGCTTGAAAAGGTTAAAACAACACAGGAAAGTTATTTATGTTAGCTTCAAGGACAGTGAGTTTGTCAACGCTTTCCAAAGTTGAACCCTGATCACTGTCTTTCTTTTCATTAGTTCATTGATAATAAGTTTGAGTGTTCAGATTGTTTGCTCTGATAAGTAGTGAAAAACATTGAATACAACAGATTTATTTTCAAGAAATCAAACTTTTCCTTTGCCTTTACTTTGCATTTCAAAGTTCACAAGGTCAAGCACACAGCCTCAATTTAGTTAAGTCTGGTTAAGAATTCGTCTTCTCAAACAAATGCAAATATAACGGAATGAATGGCTGAACATATTCCAACAACCAAGAACTGGGGGCCAAATTTAACAGCTACTTTGCACGTCTTCTTCAGCTGTCTGCCAGATCCAACTCACGCTGCCTGTGATCTCCACAAATAGGGAAAGGGGACAAGTCCTCAATCTACCCAACAGGAATAAGATTCAAATACAGTATTTCTGGCACCAATCTGATCCACCTAGACAACCAGCTAACCTTGCCTGAGGTTTGCTTCCAAGAATCACAGCGCCTCAAAATGCTCAAACTGCATTTGCAAACTGAAGTAACCTAAATAGAGCCTAAACATGTTAAAACTATCTATTATATTACATGAATAAGTTTATTCCAAATGGAAATTGCATACACCAGTTCCTCTCTTAAGCATGAAATCATGAACAACTGCCTTGTGAACAATTGGCAACTTTTGTTATTTTATTATTCATGTGGGCAAAGATCTGGGCAAGAATTTCCTTTTGACACACCTGGATCCTATCATTCATCAAATAAGAGTTTATTGCAATTTGTTCCTGGTGAATCACATTAATTGGCATTTTATTAGTGGACCTTTATCCATTTTGAAGGGAATTCTAGGCGGTGTTATAACTGAGATTGGAGGAGTACGCTGTCTTTCTCGAATCCTGCTACTTGGTGGGTGACAACTTAAATTTAACTGTTTTACCCACTTCCCAATCTGGCTAATTGTATGCTTCCTAGTAAACTTAGATTAAAAAAAGATTCATCAGGCAGGTTTCTTTGATAACATGAAATATTGATTTACTTATGAAATAAAATTTATTTCACACAAAAAAGGTTTAGTTAACACATGCAGTTTGTAATATGAAAATATAATAGTTTAACATTCTAAATATTCCAAGTACACACACAAATGCATACATATTCACACGAGAAAAAGAGCAAACAACAGGTTTCTCTCAAGAGATTTACTTTGAGAAAAATACCTCAGCTAACAATTCCTAGTTCATGAAGGCAAAAACAACAAGGTATAGAATGTTCAAATGGCTTTCATTCTGACAAATGGAGACAGGTGTCACCAAATATAAGCTTGTGTCTCTTGGCTTTTGGCAGTCAGATACACAGGATTGAGACGTGTTCTAGTGGCATTTCAAGGACATAATCAGATTTTACACTGATTTCATCACAAAAGTTTTGCGGAATCAGGGAACTTGAGTTGAGCAGCTCCTTTCTTTCAACAAGCTTCTCCAATTGAAAACTTAACATTATCTCCAAGACTGCAAAACACTATTCAAACTAAACAGTTTTCAAAACAAGTTGTAAAAACAGTCAGGTGTTTTTCTTTAAGTGAGTTCAAGCAACCAAAAAACAAGAGATGCATTGTTTAAAAAAAAGTCCAAGGTTTCATTCACCTTCTAGTAAATCCCAATCTCGCATTTTCATAATCCTTCAAACTCAAGGCAATAAAATTAATCATGTGTCATCATAAGAATGACATCCCTTTTTTACTCAAAGTTTTTTAAATTAGAAATCTTCCTTCCTTGCGTGTGATGGTCAAGTTGCCATAATCCCATAGAGCTACTCTCTCATTAAAGAGAGATGATTGGCTGTGAGTTTAACGTCAGCACACCTCGGGTAAGAGACAATGTTGAAGGTGGAACTTCATCCCATTATGGGAATTGAATCCGTTTTGTTGGCATCACTCTGCATCTCTTCAGAAATTCTTAGCATCTTTGAGCTCAATAGCTTCAATTATGGTTAGTTCCACGATACTGTCTCCTCCATTGGGTGTAGCGTTAAGGCATGTCTATCTCCTGCTAGTTTGACATCCACCCCTTTTGAGAGTAATCAAGCTTTGCAAGAAAAGGGACAGACTGTCAGTGATTGCATTGCACTGTTTATAGGTGATATGCCTTCCATAGTTAAACATCAAGGGACAGGGGCTGAAACAGAAATCGCAGTCTACTCCAGCCCCAGCCCCTTGCCAACTTTGCCCCGAGCACAGTAAGCAGCCTAGAGTCCAGGTCCCTGGTTATTGATCCCTGAAGTGCCTGACAGGGAGCTCGCATGGCGGTCAGAGTCACTATTTTCATCACCTGCCTGCCTCCATTCCTGCACTCACATTGGTATTGTTTCCCCTCCTTCCATTCATCTCATTTCATTTACTCACAACCTAAAAAATCGCTAGGTTTCCTGCTTTGAGCTACTACTGATGTAACTCTTTATCTTGTAACCAAAACCTTCTCATCAAGTCGATGGAGGCTAACGTTTAGGATTAGAACTGTGAGCAGATGTTGAGATTAGTTTAAGATTGCTCTAGCAAAAATCTGGCACACATATATCAAGTCAAACGAACCTTAATTGCTCAAAGTGAGAAAAAATGATGTGGCCTCATTGGTACTCCTCATCATCTCCACTTTCTCCCTGTTTTCTATCTCTTCACTTCTTTATCTTACTTTTCACCCTCACCTATTCCTGCCATCTACCCCTCTCTTTCTTTGTGATTTTCCTTTACAACATTAAGCAGGCATCTGAGGAGTTCACTGTATGTTGTTCTACAGCGGTCTACAGCATAATAACCTATGACTCCGTGAAAGTTTAATCATTGTTTTTAAAAAAAACCTCTACTCTGATTGAGAACCATTTAAGTGTTATTTTCACTTGAAAATCTACTGAGGACAAATGCAAAATTCTTCTCTCACCAACGGAACTCTCAAATATTAACTGAGCAACTTCCAAATTTGCAAGGATTTGGCAGGCTCCTGTGAGAATCTGTACCTTCTGTACTGGCCTGTTAAAAATATAAAACTAGTTCCGTGTATCTACATGCTTGTATCATGACACTACTTTACATATTATTCAACCATACAGATTGAACTCGTCTACAACCCGTCCCAGGCCTTGCTGTACATGATGCAATAAATGGGACACAGAGTCAATTCTAGTGTATCAGCTAGCATGAACACAGCACTCAATTCAAAATATCGTTAAACAGAACGAAAATCCTCATTGCACAGACTCCCCTCAATAAACAGTGCACTGACATGAGCATGCTCTGATGACTTTATTGGAAGAGACAAGAAGCAAGCATAGCAAAAAAAACCTGCAAGACATAAGTTAACCATTTCCTCCCCAGCAGATTGAAACTGCTTTTTGTCGACAAATAATTAATAGCTTGGAGCTGCAAATCTCAGACAGGCAAACTGCAAAGCAAAATCAATGAAATCGTAAATAAAGAACACCAAGAATAGGCTGAGTCATTGCAGCATTGACCTCTGTCTTCTCAGACACCCCTGCCCACCCTGCTCATACACCCCCCGCCCACCCTTCTTTCCCCCCCATTGATGCATAAATCCTTCAAAATTGACAATATCCACAAGCATGAATCCATTGTTAAAAACCAACCATGAGTTGCCAAAGCACTGGAACATAGGGTTTATTTAGATAGTATGCTGAATATTCAAATAATTAAACGTAACTTGACCTTTATTGCAAAAGGTTCTTTTCCCAACACTGAAGAGTAAATAGCAGTGTTTACAGTGTAAGCAGCATAACAAGATTGGTTGTAAGCAGTATTCAACAACTCCAAGAAATTCGCTTGATACACTTTTTTACTTCCTTTCTGGCACTGCATTGGATTTACAGTCCATGTATTTTGAAGCCAAATCAATGTGAGGCCACCTGGTTTCAAAGGTTTTGCTTCCCTGCAAACACAGAGCAGCCCCTGAACCTATATTTACACAACAGTTTCAGTATCAGTGCAAAGTGGTTTCCCCTCCAAATTTATGCTAAAGTTATCTTCGAACCAAAAAAGTTGATTGTTTCAGAGTGGTTGCTGTGCCCCTCTTGGGCACTGTTGTTTGCCCTGGGATCGCAATTTAAATGCAAAACTGCCCAAAGACTTTCACTAACTCTGTGTAAGTATATTCCCACAAGGAAGGTGATTGCATGAATATCAGGATTTAATTTATAGCCCAGGGAGCGGTGTGCCTTAGTACCTTCACTGTGGCAAGTCAGCAGAACTCGTTAAAGTGCCACTAATTTGTGCATTGTCTTCTGTCGGTCCTGCATTACCATTGATCACCTCCCAGTCGAGAAATGCTAATTACTAAAGAGAAACAGTTGCATTCCTTTAAGTACCTCCACACCTTTCCCTTGGATTTCTACTTAATTGCTCTTGCTGTGTGAATATATAGAGAACTGTGGTTACTGAATAAACAAAGTGTTACATATCAAGGGCTTAACAACTAATTTGTAAATGGGGAGAAACATAAACGCACATTAAGTATCTGATGAAACTCTGGTACTGATGGTATCTGGCATTGTGCCAATGACAGACAAATAGAGAGCGTACAGAACATCGTGCTTGTATTTACTGTTGGCTTGGCCGTTCTCCCATTTGAATTCCATTGATAGGAGTTTAATGTGCTTATCACTCTTGGGATTTTGACCAGCTTAAAGTGTCTGACATAGTGCAGGGACCATCAGTCCATGGGCACTTTAAAGTTTGAGGTGAAATAGTGGGTTTCAGATAATTTAATTAGTTTATGTAAACTGTGTGAAAAGAGGCTGGGCCCCAGCACACTGTCATCAAAATTTACATGTAAAATTGTTAAAACTTTTGGGATAAGAATGGTTGTATTTCTGATTAAGAGCATGTTGTCTGAACTGAAATATTTATTTTACAATAATTTGCTTCTATTGACAGCACTTTTGTTCTCCTCTAATCAAAACTTAATGATTTTCATCCCCACTTTGGACTTCAGCACATAAAATGGGCTAATGATTCAATATAACACAGAGGCAGTGCTACACTGTTAAACCTGTCACTTATCTCAGTTGAAATGTTAACTTGAGGTTCTGGTTGCCTATTCAAATTGTGTGAAAGATCCCATGACTGCATTATTTGAAGAATAGAAGGTTCTTCCAGTATTCTGGTCTATGTTTCTGCTTTAATTCATACCATTAGAAACAAATTATGGCAATAATTCATTCATTTGTAGTCATGGATCCATGATAAATGCAGATTGGCTTTTTTTTATTTGCCAAGCTAACAACGTGGTTACTCTTTGAACGTAATCAATTGGCTGTAAAGTGTTTTTGAATATTTCAGAAGGTGCTACACAAATATATTCCACATTATTTTCCAAAAGTTTGGACTCCAAACTGGCTGTAGCTGAGAAACAAATTAGTACGACAAATTGTTTGACATCTATATGATGTTTGGAAGAACTTTTAAATCTCAATGATAATTTATGCAACAGAAAGAAAAGCTAGCTAGAAGAAAGGATAGCCAACACTTAATAGATGATACTTCACACATTTATTGTTTGAAAGTTCACAAAATATATTATTTTTGGTATCAAATAACAGAAAAGATGAACTATTGAAACTCCAATGATTCTGAGCTATGGATAGTGAAGACCAGTATTCAACCACATTTGTATTTAAGTTGGTCCTAGATGCTGCACTTTTGGAATCAGAAAGGTCTCCAACTTGACCCAAGTCTCTCTTCGCAAAGGTACAGCATTATAACCTCAATTCCAGAAGCTAGGTGGCAAAATGATTTTTTGGCTACAAGAAAGTTTTGAGCTGGTTAGTATTCTTTACTTGCAGCAGAATTAACTTCACAGTGGTACGCGTTATGTTACTATCCAATCCACATTTTAGGAAGTTTACTTGTGTTCCCACGAACTGTGTTAATTGTCAATGGAGCCAGTATATCTGGTGTGAAGTCCTTCTGAACAGAACAGAGGATGAACTGTTCTGCTTGCCTGGTACCTGAAGATAAGTTTCAAAATAGTAAGAGATTAGAAAAGTCTTCAGAATCGAAAGCTTTAATTAGAGAAAGTTGGAACATGTTTGGCCTGACTTCTAGGAACTCAAAACCATTATGGAAACAATGCATTAACCTCATGCACCTCAGGGAAGCCAAAGGAACGTGTTACTGCCTGCTCTCTATTCCAACTGAATTTACTCTTCATTAACTTCAATGATGGACCCAAAGCCACCCAACAAATTAGGTTACAGTCAAACTACATTTTTACATCCCAACCCAAATGCCATTAAACTATAAAAAATTAGCAACAGAATGACATGAACTGCCATTAATCCAGCAGGGAGCTCAATAACGTGCAGATGAACTTCCTGTGATTTAAAGGAGAAGATAGAGTCTATCAACAGATTAAAACACTCGGCTGACCATTAATTTATGATCTAATTAATTGCCTTTATTCCAGCAGTTACCCTACACATTCAGAAACCATCAGTGTGTGCTACTGCCAATTGCCAAACATATGATAAAAGAAAGTATTACCTTTATATAGCACCTATTCTGCCTCTCAGAAACATATCAAATTACTTCAAAGTAAATTATTTTAAAGTGCAGTGTCTGTTGATATCTGCTTAATGGAGCAGTTTTACTGACTGAGGTAAAAATATTGCCAGAGCATCACGGAATCATCCTCTAATACTATGGAGTCTTTAGCATTGATTCCAATCACCGAGACGTATGTTTAACAATTCATTTGATGACAGACTGTGGAAAATGAGGCATGTCCTCAATTCGGTTTATGTGTTCAAGTAATTCAAAAAAACAAGCAAAGTGGGTGTCTCAATTTATTAAGTGCAGAAAAGATGAGTCAGTAACAGTTTCTTATATTTAAAAAATGTAATAAAGATTAGCAAGATTTAAAGTTCAGTTCTTGGACCAAAGCCACAACCTTGACAATAATGTATTCTGCCTCTTTAGGATTTGCAGCAACATCTTGTTTTATGAATGGACTACAAACACACTGGTGTTTGCTAATGGGGATATACACATAGTAATTGGTCTTCAACTTTGGCCTGATATCTCCATCTGTAGATTGGCAAACATTTTTTAAAAAATTATACTTCTGTGAAATATCTTAGGGTGTTTCATCTACATGAAAGATGCTATACACCTTAAGTTATCATCATTGCATCTTATTTTATTCAATCTTGAGATTCCTTCCTTTCCTTAGCAAAACATTTCCATTGTCAGAACAATTAAATGCATTCAATCACCCCTACACAGACATTTACTTGTCACACCATTTAAACATCTCTACTTTGTTATGAAGATGCTTTATAAGGTTGGTTGGATGACTTAAATCGATTTTCACAATTCTTCAAAAATTATTACAAAATTTATTTCATTTGACTAGATTCCCTACAGTGAGGAAACAAGTCCACACCAACCCACCGAAGAATAAACCACCTCCCTCTGAGTAATGCACCTAACAACTATGGACAATTTAGCATGGCCAATTCACCTGACCCACACATCTTTGGAATGTGCAAGGAAACCAGAGAAAACCCATGCAGAGACAGGGAGAATATGCAAACTCCACAAAGACAGTCGCTCAAGGCTGGAATCAAACCAGGGACACTGGTGCTGTGAGGCAGCAGTACTAACCACTGAGCCACTCTGCCATCTGTGCTTTTGGAAAAATATCTGGCATGGTTTCTTGAAAAAAGATTATTGATAGTTCATTATGGATATTGGAGATTTTTGATTTAATGAGGCCTTTTGTGAATTACATAACTAGTACTAATTGTTGACTTTGGTGTAGCCTCCAACTGGGGTTGTTTTGAACTGTGCTTTTGGAAAGATGCTTATTTTATCAGATTCAGCTGGAGGAAAGCCCACTAAGAAGAAGTTAAGTTGGAGGAAAGCTTCTTAAATACAAGTTATAATCATAGAATCCCTACAGTGTGAAAGCAGGCCATTTGGCCCATCAAGTCTGCACCAACCCTCCAAAGAGCATCCCACTTAAACCCGACTCCCTGTCCCCATAACTCTGCATTTTTACCAAGGCAAACCTACCTACACATCCCTGGATGCTACTGGACAATTTAGCCTGGTTAAGCCACCTAACCTGCACACTTTTTGGACCTGCCCAACTGATCTTTGCGATTTCTGAAAAAAATTGAAACCTAATTACTTGTTTAGCATGCGATTGAATAAACATCTCAAGATCAATTTCCTAAATAAGCAATGTCTGCAATATTTCAGAGACAATTGTGTGTGATTAGTGCCTTGACCATAACCGCTAACATATCAGAGCAACAGATTCCAGAACACTTTATACTTTATCCTTTTACATTCATGAATAAAGCAATGGCCAAGTGTTTTTCTTTTCAAAAGCTAATCCTTGCAGAGAAATCTGTTTCTTTTCCCAATTCCCTGATGACTACCTATGTATGTATAGGATGTTCAGAGGAATAACTAGTTTTACTTCTACATTACTGACTGTCTACGTGAATCAAGTATTAAATATCCTTATTGAATATGTTTTGTTTTAACAGTAATTAAATAATTGTGTTTCTTAAGAAATCTGGCTGGTTGTTCTTGTTACTTCAAACATTATATAGATAAAGGATTTATTTGGTCATCTTGGTAACTGGAATAAGTATTTTTTTCTTTGTGTCATGAACTGTTGAATAGTGCGCCTAGAGCAACAGTGCATTTCTCCAACCTCAGTCATTACAACCTGGACATCTACCTCTGACCATGACTACATGCAACTCATTCAAAATAACCTAATGTGGCCTTCATGCCCTGAACCATACCTGACCACTTCAACGTGCTGCTGGTGGCTAGCTCTGTGTCATCTTCCACATCCTTTCCCACCTCCTCTCATACCTGTTCTTGCTCCAGTGAGCTGCTTTGCTCAAGATCCTTACTACCTCTAATGTCCATATCTCTCTGGATGCTATCTGATGCAGAAAGGAGAAGATAACAGTGACTAAGAGATCCTTGTATATTAGGTGGTATTAGAGAGCATCACCCAAATAGAAAGGCACCATAAGCCAAATGGCCTGCGCAATGAGTTTCTTGGGGAGTAGGTGATAATAGTTGTGTCAGCTCTGTGCCTCTATCTGGAACTTGCTTAGAAGAATCAGTAGCCAACTCTTCAAGACATATCTCTTGTCCTCTAGGATTCATCCACACACTTTTGGATGTTGGAGTGATAACCTGATGAAGAGTGAGTGGACTGTTGAGTGATGAAAGAGACACAGCAGCTGCCAAGAAGGTGAAAGCAGATGAAAGAAGTTGGACATTGAGAGAGAGAGAGAGAGAGAAAGCTCTTTCTGTTGAAGATTTTATTGACTGCTCAGTCGGTGTCTTAATGATCACGTGGGTGCAATAGATGATGCATTACAGCTGGGGAGTGCGATGATGCTAGAAGAACCACATTGCTCTCTCTCCTGCATGTGTCTTGAAATAAATATACTGTTCAGCTCTAGCACAGAGACCATCAGCAGGAGGTTGCAAGCTGCAACCATTTGTGAGATGTCCTGAAGGTCTGCAGTTGACCCTTGAAATAAGCCAAAAGTGAAGACGTTCAAGTCCACAGTGACTTTGACAGCCACGGACAGGGCATGGCATGCAGTCCTGTACTTTGCAAATTCTTCAATGCTGAGAACACAAACATCTGTGATCATCATCCGAAAGGTTTGTAGTGTCCTGTGGCAATGGATCTTAGTCATCTCCAGATATAATCTCTGTTACCATTTTGCACCTACTTCCTTTTCTTTGCCCTTCTCATACCTAGGGTTTTCCCTTCCTGCCATGGTTCCCTCATCCCCAAGTACAAAATCCAGGAATCATTCCACCATTTCCAGCTGGGGATCTCTTTTCAAATCTCTCTCTTCATCTGATGCTCTAATGATGATGCTGTAATTCCCTGTGGGAAACCATGACTGACTGCTGGCACTGCACACAATTCCCTTCAGCTGGTCAGGCCCTCTTTGACAAGACTATTATAAGCTCTTTACCAAGCTGAACTGCCCTGAATTCAGGTTACTTTCCTGCTCTCCCTCCATCCTGATGAACAGTGCCAGTGCTGGGAATATCTCAAAAATGACTTGCTGGCCAGTGCTAATATTTTCTACACAATCCCCCATTCTACCTCGCTTCATAAATCATTGAGGTCTGAAAGTTTAGCCTCTGGTGGGATACTAGGTTGGAAAGGTCTTTCAAAAAACCAGCAGAGAACAACAGAGTTCAATTCCACCCTCAGGTGACTGCCTGTGAGGAGGTTGCACATTCTCCCCTGTGTCTGTGTGGATTTTCTTCGGGTGCTCTGTTTTTTTTCCCACAGTCCAAAGATGTGCAAGTTAGGGTGTGTTAGCTATAGGAAAGGTGGGTTATAGGAATGGGGAGGGAGGATTGATGCAGACTTGACGAGCTGAATGATTGCTATCTGCACTGTCGTTCTGCTTTATATGATTCAATGATTCCTGGTCAGGCCAAATTATAGAAATACTTCCCTCTGATAACGACATAAAATGACAAATTCAAGTTTAATTCCTATGTCTATCAATAAACCAATAAATTTATTAAAGTCACACAGTATACCACACTGGTTGATCAATCAACATTTATGTAGTCCATTCAGTATTGTAAACAGAGGAGTATTGAGATTTGTTGTTAATTTTTGATAAAAAGTGCACTCATTAACCTGATGGTTAAAATTTTAAAAGGCACTGTTGGAATATTGCATGCAATTCCGGTCTCCTTCCTATCAGAAAGATGTTGTGAAACTTGAAAGGGTTCAGAAAAGACTTACAAGGATGTTGCCAGGATTGGAGGATTTGAGCTATAGGGGGAGGCTGAACAGGCTAGGGCTGTTTTCCCTGGAGCATCGGAGGCTGAGGGGTGACCTTATAGAGGTTTGCAAAATTATGAGGGGCATGGATGGACAAAGTCGTTTCCCTGGGGTCAGAGAGTCCAGAACTAGAGGGCTAGGTTTAGGGTGAGAGGGAAAAGATGTAAAAGAGACCTAAGGGGCAACCTTTTCCCACAGAGGGTGGTACGTGTACGGAATGAGCTGCCAGAGGAAGTGGTGGATGCTGGCACAATTGCAACATTTAAGAGCCATTTGGATGGGTATATGAATGGGAAAGGTTTGGAGGGAAATGGGCCAGGTCCTGGCAGGTGAGACTAGATTGGTTTGGGATATCTAGTCGGCATGGACGGGTTGGACCGAAGGATCTGTTTCCATGTTGTACATCTCTATGACTCTATGACTGTATGACCTACCACTGGGCAACCAAAGTGTCTCCTTGATATGAAACTTGGACTTCTATTTGAGGATGAAACTGGTCAAATTATGCTCTATAGATACTCTTTCATATTATGATCAATTTGGACTTATTTGAGTGGCAAGGTGAAGTTCTTTCCTTATCATTCTGTGCCTAATTGCGGCATAACGGCAGGTTGAGAAATGAATAGAGAACAAATAAAAAGTGAAACACTACTCAGAAAAGTTTATTCCCTGCTGTTATCTGAGTTATGATATATCAGAGTTGATCTTTCTCTCAACTTCTCTGGTAGCTTAATATCATATTCTACATTCGTTCTGTTACCCTAATGTACTTATGTAAGGTATGATTTGTCTGGTGAGCACACAAAACAATACTGTTCACTGTATCTTGGTACATGACAATAATAATTCAAATCAAATCAGAACATTGGAACTGTCTGGAATCAAAATGGAAAGTCACTAAGACTAGTTTTGACATTGTAGCTCTCAAGTGGCAAAGACTGCCACCTCCTTTTCACTATAATTTTGAGGCCTTGACCTTATTTATATGTAGCTAGTGAGTTGAAAGGTGCTAAAACTCGAATCCTGATGTATTTTGCTGACTGGGTAGAGCAAGGGAATTACAGGTTTGGGGAGGGCCGTGGGGCAATAATTGGTGTGGGTGTGGGTGTGTGTTTGGGGTTGGGGGTAGGTACATGTGTGGATATGGGGATGCATGTGGTGTGTGAGGGATGTGTGTGGGTTATGTTTGCAGAGTGTGGGTGTGTTTGCGTGTGTGATGATGTGTGTGTAGAGCTGTATGGCGGGTGAGTATATTGGGTTGCAGGAGGTGTGTGCACGTGTGTGTACGTGTGTGTGCGCGCGCACATGCGTGTCTCTCTCTGTCTTTTTGGAAGTGGCCCACATTATTCCTGTGCATTTTGATTCCACAGAAACAAGTTCAGATTTACCACTTCTGACCATATTATCTCAATGGTTTGTGGAGCTAATCTAAGCAATCACTAAACACACTCCAACTATTTTCATGCTAAAGTGTCAAACAGAACCTAAAGGCCCCAATTTATATATTCAAACAGATATACTGAATAGGTACATCCCATAGAATCACAGAATACCTCCAATACGGAAATAAGCCATTCATCCCATCAAGTCTGCACTGACTCTCCAATGAGCATCCCACCCAGACTCAAGCCCCTACCCTGCAATTCCCACAGCTAATCCACCTAGCCTGCACTTTCACAATGGGCAATTTAGCATGGCCAATTCACCGAACCTGCACAGCTTTGGACTGTGGGAGGAAATTGGAGCACCTGAAGGAAACCCAAGCTGACAAGGGGAGAATGTGCAAACTCCACACAGACAGTCACCAAAGGTAGGTTTTGTCAAAATGGTGCTGATTCCATCATCAAATGCAACTGGGTACTAAGCATACTGGCTCTACTTTGAAGTAATTTCAATTCCATTAGTGTGGTTTAAAATGGGTTAAAATCAACTACAGTATGTTCAAACTTGTCAGTGATATAGATTCTGAAAGAAATTGTTTCAAAACTTGCAGATGTTTGACTTTTTATTTCTGCTTCTTTTTCTCTGATATATTCTTATTAAAGAATGCAGTTTCTATCAGTGCCTTGTTTGTTAACAAATGACAGCCTGTCGCATTTAATATTCACTGCACCCAACAATGTAGTCATTAGTCAGCATTTCTCCTCATAAATACAAAGGGCTGCCTTCCTACTCACAACTGTATTGCACTGCAACTTCTTATAAAAATAGCACATCTTATAACATTTCAATTCAATTCATTTCAAAACACTTATTAATATTGTTTCATACCAACAGCCAGTGTTTATTTGGGGCAATCATTATTCTACTAAACTGGGCTCTGAAATATGCGCCATAATACCTGTGTAAACAAACTCAATCTGTCACTATCACTGGTCCAGATTACCTCCATTCAGTGAATGTGAGCATAGATTTCAGGAGCAATTTCATCATGTGCTTCAGGAGAAAAGGTTCATTAACTCAGAATGGTAACAACCTATTAAACAGACAACACTTTTGTGCAATGGAATATTATTGCAAATGCAGTAATCTTGGAACAATTTAGTTGGTCACATCAAACAGAAAAACAACATAATACCATGGTTAAATTGCACAAAGCAATTAGAGAATTTTGGGTTCAATAAAGCAAAGGCAAAATACCAATAACATGATCTGGTAACATGACTGGGTGCTCCGGTTTCCTCCCACAATCCAAACATTAGGTGAATTGACCATGCGAAATTGCCTGTAGTGTTAGGTGAAGGGGTAAATGTAGGGGAATGGGTCTGGGTGGGTTACCCTTCGGCAAGTCGGTGTGGACTTGTTGGGCCGAAGGGCCTGTTTCCACACTGTAAGTAGTCTAAGTATAAGTAAAGAATGGGACTTTTGCCAGTGGTATATTTAAATGAGATGTAGAACCTTGTGTGTGAGTCCATATAGGGTGATGCCCTCATCATTTTTAGCATCTTCAACCCTTGCCAGGCACTTCAGATGACTGGGGGCAGTGAACACTATATGGCGCGCAGCTGGCATCCCCTCCAAAGATCCCTGTGCCACCACTGGTGTATGCTACACAATGCTTCATGCATCCTATGGAATACTTATAGCATGGTTTCAGGTTACTCTGATAGTTAGGAGCACCTATACTGCTGCCGTTCTAGGGAGAATGTCCACCTGAACAGGGCGGCGTCTGCTCTCCATTCTACAAAAGAGGAACTGGCACAGTTATCTCTGACTCCAGCATCTCCTTTAACTACGAGTGCCATGGTCATCATCCTATGCCATCCTACCTACAAGCATTTGGGAATGGACACAGGTGAGAGTATCCATTCTGATGGACCATGCATTTGGAAGGTATGACAGTACGTTTTTATTCTCCTCCCCCACAGAAGGAGGGGACAGGCTGCCGTGAGTTTGACATTTGCACCTGAGGGAGACTCAAGAAGAGATGATGAAAATCAGCCAAGGGGATGTGACTAATATTATCACTGCACAACATGCTAATGGACAGGTTGGAGTGCACTACATCCCCTTTCTAATTAACTTACACTCTATAAATTGAAAATGTGTTGCTGGAAAAGCGCAGCAGGTCAGGCAGCATCCAATGAGCAGGAGAATCAACGTTTTGGGCATGACCCCTTCTTCAGGTGCAGGGCTCATGCTCGAAACGTCAATTCTCCTGCTCCTTGGATGCTGCCTGACTTGCTGCGTTTTTCCAGCAACCCATTTTCAGCTCTGATCTCCAGCATCTGCAGTCCTCACTTTCTCCTTGAAGATTTTTACACTCTATAAGACCATGTTCACCAATAGCTCCCATTTATCCATGTCTAACTGCTTCCTCTGCCACTATCCTGGCAAACTATACTGTTATCTGCTCCATAGATGTGATGCATTCGAAGAAATGCATCCCTCCTCCCATCGCAGCCTTCTCCTAGATAGTGTGTGCCCCCTTTCTCTTGCCTATAGTCCTCTGTGGCCAAGATAATCTGCCCCTATTTATTAGAAGTTGCATTTTTCATTGTTGGCAGATCCTCATTACATTACAACTGTCAGCCGTTTTGAAAATTCAGAAAGTGTCAAGGGCACTGTCTTGCCAAGTTCAGAAATGGTATGAACTCTGGAGCCCCTCAGCTGGCTTTGATGCCAATCAACAAAGGATAAAACATATCTGACCTTATCCTCACCAATCTGCTGCTACATATACATCTGTTTGTGACTGTATGAGGAAGAATGACCACTACAGAGTCCTTGTGGAGACAAGGTCCCATCTTCACATTGAGAATATCAACCCATTGCGTGTGTGGTATCACTTTGCTCAATGGGATAGACTTCAAACTGATCTAGCAATGCAGGGATGGGCATCCATAGTAAATAGCAGAATTGTACTCCAACACAATCAAACCCTGTCAATTATAATCTATCAACAGTAAAATGATAGAAGGTGTCATCAACAGTGCTATCCAGCAGCATTTCCATAGTATAACCTAATCACTGAAACCCAGCTTAGATCCATCTGGACCTTGTGCTAGCTTTGGCTCAAATGTGGACAAAGAGATGAATTGATAGGATGAGTGCATCAGTAGCTAGGTCAGCATTTATTGCTCATTCCTAATTGGTCAGAGGACAGTTAAGAGTCAACCACATTGCTGTGGGTCTGAGTCACATGTAGGTCAGACCAGGTAAGGATGGCAGTTTCCTTCCCTGAAGGATATCATTAAACCAGATGGCTTCTTTCCAAAAATCAGCAATCAATTCACTGTCATGACTCTTCATTCCAGATTTTAATTCAATTCAAATTCCACCATCTGCGGTGATATGATTCAAACCTGGGTTCCCAGAGCCATTACAGTGATCTCTGGATTGACAGTCAAGCGATAATACCACTAGGCAATTATATCCCTTATTTGACCGAGTTTGGCATCATAGAGCCCAAGAAAACCGGAGTCAATAGAACTCCTTCCCTAAGGGCATGTAAGTTTATTGACGGCAAATGGACTGCAGTAGTTCAAGAAAGCACCACCACCCTTTCAAGGATAACTAGAGATGGACAATAAATGCTGGCCTAGCCAGTGATGCTCATGTCCTATGACAGAATAAAACAAATTATCTGAAAACAATGAGTGTGCAGGACTACCCAAAGAAAGCTGCTGGTGGCACAATGTAAATTACTCCTTTGGTGATTCAACACAGACATAACAGACTGTACTGTAATCATTCTGTGTTTCCAAAACAAATATTACTCTTTAAAGAATAAGGGGAAGTACAGCTTAGCCATAACACTAAATACATTGAATTGCAATTGAGGAAAATACATATAAAGCACAATGCTTAAATTAATTAAAATTAAGGCATTATATATCATGTAGCAGGAAGGGTGTAATTGTATTATCTAACAAATCTGAGGTTGTGGTTTAAATACTTTAATTGTGCGGACCAGTCAGCCTGATGTCGGTGGTGTCAATGGAGGGCATTCTGAGGGATAGGATGTACATGTATTTAGAAAGGCAAGGGCTAATTAGGGATAATCAACATGACTTTGTGTGTGGGAAATCATGTCTCATGAACTTGATGGAGTTTTTTGAAGAATTAACAAAGAAGATTGATGAGGGCAGAACGGTGGATGTGACCTATATTGACTTCAGTAAGGTGTTCAACAAGGTTCCTCATAGGAGACTGGTTGGCAAGGTTAGATCTCATGGAATACAGAGAGAAATATCTGTTTGGTTGCAGAACTGGCTCAAAGGTAGGAGACAGAGGGTGGTGGTGGAGGATTGCTTTTCAGACTGGAGGCCTGTGACCAGTGGAGTGCCACAGCATGGTGCTGGATCCACTACTTTTCGTCATTTATATAAATGAATTGGATGTGAACATAGGATGTATAGTTAGTAAATTTGCAGATGATACCAAAATTGGAGGTGTAATGGACAGGAAGAAGGTTACCTCAGATTACAATGGGATCTCGATCAGATGGGCCAATGGGCTGAGGAGTGGCAGATGGAGTTTAATTTAGATAAATATGAGGTGATGCAGTTTGGAAAAACAAGTCATAGCAGGACTTATACACTTAATAGTAAGATCCTAAGGAGTGTTGCTGAACAAAGAGACCTTTGAGTGCAGGCTTATAGTTCCTTGGAAGTGGAGTCGCAGGTAAATAGGATAGTGAAGAAGGCGTTTGGTATGTTTTCCTTTGTTGGTCAGAGTATTGAGTATAGGAGTTGGGAGGTCATGTTGCGGCTGTACAGGATGTTGTTAGGCCACCTTTGGAATGTTGCATGCAGTTCTGGTCTTCTTGCTATTGGAAGGATATTGTGAAATTTGAAAGGGTTCAGAAAAGATTTACAAGGATGTTGCCAGGGTGGGAGGATTTGAGCTATAGGGAGAGGCTGAACAGGCTGGGGCTGTTTTCCCTGGAGTGTCAGAGGCTGAGGGGTGACCTTGTAGTGGTTTATAAAATCCTGTGGGGTATGGATAAAGTAAATTGACAAGGTATTTTTGCTGTGGTGGGAGAGTTCAGAACCAGAGGGCATAAGTTTAGGGTGAGAGGGGTAAAATATAAAAGGGAAGCGCTAGCAAATGGGACTAGATTAATTAGGATATCTGGTCGGCATGGATGGGTTGGACCAGAGGGTCTGTTTCTGTGTTGTATATTTCTATGACTCAATGGCTCTATATAAATCTGTGGAACTGTCTTCTTGCTGGAACTGAGGGGCCCAGTGATTGTAGGATTAGAAACTGCAGAGCGATGCAGACAACATCAAAATGATTTGGTTTTTGTTACATTTGTTAAGTTGCCTGTGGATATTGTTATAAGTGAGAGGGAGAAAAATAAAACTGAAAGAAAGAGATGAGTCTTGTCAGTAAATGAAATCTATCTTCTCGTACCTGGGACTTTCATTCTTTTTTTGTAGCCTTGAGATCACTATTCGATAGCAATGAGAGCAATTTTTCTGTGTGACAAATAAAAGCTTTTGAATCATTTGACAGTCGTGGTGTCAGAGCAGTGAGTGATTATTGAACAATACTGCCTCACTCACACCTTCTGTCTTCTGCTTACCTGACCCTCCAGTTTTGGGGTTGGAACAGTATTTCACCCCTGCTGGTTATTTTATGTGCAACTTCAATTTATTAAAGACAAAAATAAAAGTTGTTTACAGGAAGAGACTTTTGCTGCAAGATAATATTCCTCTAATATAAAGCTGAGGCCATAGTGAGTCGATTATGTATCACACGTACGATTAAAATGCTCAACTGCAGGTAACCATAATTGAAATAATAGAAAGTCAGATTTAATATACCTCCCTCTTGCAGGTGCCTTTACCTGGTTTGCTGCTCTTACACATTTCTACCCCAGTAGCTGTAGTCGGACTGGTGGAGGTTTACTGATTTCCAGTGGGGGAGATGGCATATGTCTTCCTTACAGGATGTTCTTGAACAGCTCTTGGCCTTCACAGAGTGTTTTCAGGCTGCACCACCT
Organism: Hemiscyllium ocellatum; assembly: GCF_020745735.1. NCBI lineage: Eukaryota > Metazoa > Chordata > Chondrichthyes > Orectolobiformes > Hemiscylliidae > Hemiscyllium > Hemiscyllium ocellatum. Next base: position 54,023,298 of record NC_083402.1, read on the forward strand.
TGACAAGTAGTAGTCTGGCCGGATAGTACGTGGGGATGGTTGAAATGGGGAGACGGTAGAATTCTCAAAGTATGATTGCTAGGTCGTTTCTGGAAGAATATGGAGAAAAAGCAAGTGAATGGAGTTCAGATACAGACCAGTCATGATCTGGGTTGAACTAGCTCAAGAAGCTTAATGACCTTCTCCTAGTCTTAATCTTCAAAATCTTGCAACAAACTGTCTTAATCTCTGCCTTGGCTACAGTCCATTCATGCCCACTATGTACAGAACCTGCCCCTGTACTATACCCTCAAGTGTGTTCAGTGCCAGTCTTAATCAGTGGCTAAGAGTGTCAGCTAGTGATGTAGCTAAGTGATGATACTTTATCATGGAAGGCCTGGTATTCCTGCTAAGACTGCAGTGATATTGTAGTTCTTGAGTATCTGAAAGCAGAATGCAGAACAGAAAGAAGGTGAGATGGAAAATTAGAGGTCCAATCATCTACAATTTGCTAATAACGGTAGATCACAGAATGAAGTGAAGTTTGAGACAGGCCAGAAGACAGGAACATACACCATCCTGATTGTTCTTGGTGACCTCAGCTACTACAGCCTCAGTCATGGCTCGCCTCCAAGATTCAAAACGCCATTTCTTCCTGAGGCTCCAGGTGATATAAAGGTATCTGCCCAGCTTCATTTTCACTCTACTTCTTACTCTCATGGGCCATCTTATCTTGCAAGAGGGATTGAACACTGTATGTAAGTTGGTTGCAATTTGTTTGTGTGATGGGGCCTTGCGTCATTCAATAACTGAAGATATGCAAAGGCTGTGAGAGGTTGGGTGAGGCTGGCATCAGGACAAGGTATGTGAAGGTGAGGTGGAGCATCTGAATGTTATGTCCAAGTCCTGATTGCCAGGAGTACTGCTGGGTGAATGATAGGAGCCCACTGAAAAACATGAGACTGGTGGAGCACAAGGAATCATCCAGTGATGATGCATTCACTGACCTTGATGACTTGCATAAAGTCTTTGAATTTCTTTAACACAAATTCAGGGGCCAAATATCAGGAATTGCATTAAGGGTACAGCATAAGTGTAAGTTATTTTTGTGAGCTGTTTTGCAATCCATTAGTTATTCTTTTTCATTCTCACATCCAAAAATGAGTTTGCATTTATAGAATCATAGAAGCCCTACTGTGCGGAAAGAAGCCATTCAGGCCATCCTGTATGCACCAAACCTTCAAAGACCATCCCATCCAGACATAGCCCCCTGCCTATCCCTGTAACCCCACATTTCCCATAGCTAAACCACTTAGCCTGCACACCCCTAGACACTAGCATGGCCAATTCACCTAACCTGCATATTTTTGGACTGTGGGAGGAAACTGAAGCATCTGACAGAAACCCACACAGAAACGGAGAAAACATGCAAACTCCACATAGACAGTCAGAGACTCATAGAGTCATAGAGATGTACAGTGTGGAAACAGACCCTTCGGTCTAACTCATCCATGCTGACCAGATATCCCAACCCGATCTCGTCCCACCCGCCAGCACCTGGCCCATATACCTCTAAATCCTTCCTATTCATATACACATCCACTGGCAGCTCATTCCATACATGTAGCACCCTCTGCATGAAAAAGTTGCCCCTTAGGTCCCTTTTATACCTTTCCCCTCTCACCCTAAACCTATGCCCTCTAGTTCTGGACTCCCCCACCGCAGTGAAAAGACTTTGTCTATTTATCCTATCCATGCCCCTCGTGATTTTATCAACTTCTACAAGGTCATCCCTCAGCCTCTAATACTCCAGGGAAAATAGCCCTAGCCTATTGAACCTCTCCCTATAGCTCAAATCCTCCAACCCTGCCAAGATCCTTGTAAATCTTCTCTGAACCCTTTTAAGTTTCTCAACATCTTTCTGATAGGAAGGAGACCAGAATTGCGCGCAAAATTCCAATAGTGGCCTAACCCAAGTCCTGAACAGTCCTTGAAGCTGGAATCAAACCCAGGTCCCTGGCACTGTGAGGCAGCAGTGCTAACCACTGAGCCACCATGCCACCCAAATTGGATGGAGAAATCACTTGAGAAATTGCTTGCAATGGCTGTGACGATTATCCATGACGTTTCACATGCAATGGTTCACAATGGAAAATATTGAATCAGTACACCACATTAGATTTTAACACCTATTCAACTGCCTAAATTTGCTGGTCAAGGTGTATTAAAATCCCACTAATAACATGCCTGTTCTCTCCACAGCTGCTTATTTAAAGGCAAAAAAATGTTCCCACTATTTTCTCAATCATGACTTAAGGAGTGAAGTACCCTTTAATAATCAATCTATGGCCCAATGAAGACTACATCCTGGATTTTAATATCATGTGATATAATGGACAGTAATCTGGTGGAGTGGATCACTGTCCTGATCTAGTACATAATGGATTGTCATTCACTGAAATCAAGGGAATGAGAATTGGTTTCATTCTATATAGGGAGGACAATATTCCACCAGAGTATGTCCCATTCCAGTAAAGGGAAAAATGTACTGCAATGCTTTCTGTGATGTTATGTGATTTTATGTACAGTTTTCAGATTTAATGTAGTGGTGAATCACCAGGCAGATAAATCCTGTTTACATCACTTATTATAGCTCTCTGTTTATGCTGCTGCCTCTTTCCTCTTGTACAAAAGATAAAAATGATTCATACTCCAAGATCTAGGCAGCCACAAACCAGAGTTGCAAATAAATGTTTTATATTTGATGTTTTTCCCAGGACTTCAAGTTGGAATCCTCAGATTATGTGAAATCCTAGGGGAGAGTGAATCATTCTCACTTCTATTAATCTGTTATTACATCTTTATATTTATTGATTTCACAGCATTTATTAGTCCAGTTGTAGAGTCATACAGTCATAGAGATGTACAGCATGGAAATAGACCCTTTGATCTAACCTGTCCACGCCAATCAGATATCCCAACCCAATCTCGTCCCACCTGTCAGTGCCCGGCCCATATCCCTCCAAACCTTTCCTATTCATATACCCATCCAAATGCCTCTTAAATGTTGCAATTGTACCAGCCTCCACCACATCCTCCGCAGCTCATTCTATACACGTACCACCCTCTGCGTGAAAAAGTTGCCTCTTAGGTCTCTTTTATATCTTTCCCCTCTGACCTTAAACCTATGCCCTGCAGTTCTGGACTCCCCGTTCCCAGGGAAAAGACTTTGTCTATTCATCCTATCCATGCCCCTCATAATTTTGTAAACCTCTACAAGGTCACCCCTCAACCTCCAACGCTCCAGGGAAAAACAGCCCCAGCCTGTTTAGCCTCTCCCTATAGCTCAAATCCTCCAACCCTTTCACGTTTCACAACATCTTTCCAATAGGAAGGAGACCAGAATTGCACACAATATTCCAACAGTGACCTAACCAATGTCCTGTATAGCCGCATCATGACCTCCCAACTCCTGTACTCAATACTCTGACCAATAAAAGAAAGCATACCAACCGCCTTCTTCACTATCCTATCTATCTGCGACTCCACTTTCAAGGAGCTAGGAACCTGCACTCCAAGGTGTCTTTGTTCAGCAACACTTCCTAGGACCTTACCATTAAGTGTATAAGTCCTGCTAGGATTTGCTTTCCCAAAATGCAGCACCTCGCATTTATCTGAATTAAACTCCATCTGCCACTTCTCAGCCCATTGGCCCATCTGGTCAAGATCCTGTTGTAATCTGAGGTAACCTTCTTCACTGTCCACTACACCTCCAAAAACTCAATCAAGTTTGTGAGACATGATTTCCCATGTGGAAAGCCATGTTGACTATCTCTAATCAGTCCTTGCATTTCCAAATACATGTACATCCTGTCCCTCAGGATTCTCTCCAACAACTTGCCCACCACCGAAGTCAGGCTCACCAGTCTATATTCCCTGGCTTGTCTTTACCACCTTTCTTAAACAGTGGCACCACTTTTGCCAACCTCCAGTCTTCCAGCAACTCACCTGTGACTATCGATGATACAAATATCTCAGCAAGAGGCCCAGCAATCACTTCTCTAGCTTCCCACAGAGTTCTCGGGGACACCTGATCAGGTCCTGGGATTTATCCACCTTTAACCGTTTCAAGACATCCGGCACTTCCTCCTCCGTAATCCGGACATTTTGCAGGATGTCACCATCTATTTCCCTACATTCTATACCTTCCATATCCTTTTCCATAGTAAATACTGATGCACAATATTCATTTAGGATCCCCCATTTTCTGTGGCTCCACACAAAGGCTGCCTTGCTGATCTTTGAGGGGCCCTATTCTCTAGGTAAAAAGTGAGGTCTGCAGATGCTGGAGATCACAGTTGAAAATGTGTTGCTGGTTAAAGCACAGCAGGTTAGGCAGCATCCAAGGAACAGGAAATTCGACGTTTCGGGCCAGAGCCCTTCATCAGGAATGAGGAGAGTGTGCCAGGCAGGCTAAGATAAAAGGTAGGGAGGAGGGACTTGGGGGAGGGGCGATGGGGATGTGATAGGTGGAAGGAGGTCAAGGTGAGGGTGATAGGCCGGAGTGGGGTGGGGGCGGAGAGGTCAGGAAGAAGATTGCAGGTTAGGAGGGCGGTGCTGAGTTGAGGGAACCGACTGAGACAAGGTGGGGGGAGGGGAAATGAGGAAACTGGAGAAATCTGAGTTCATTCCTTGTGGTTGGAGGGTTCCCAGGTGGAAGATGAGGCGCTCCTCCTCCAGCCGTTGTGTTGTTATGTTCTGCTGATGGAGGAGTCCAAGGACCTGCATGTCCTCGGTGGAGTGGGAGGGAGAGTTAAAGTGTTGAGCCACGGGGTGGTTGGGTTGGTTGGTCCGGGCGTCTCAGAGGTGTTCTCTGAAGCGTTCCACAAGTAAGCGGCCTGTCTCCCCAATATAGAGGAGGCCACATCGGGTGCAGCGGATGCAATAGATGATGTGTGTGGAGGTACAGGTGAACTTGTGGCGGATATGGAAGGATCCCTTGGGGCCTTGGAGGGAAGTGAGGGAGGAGGTGTGGGCGCAAGTTTTACATTTCCTGCGGTTGCAGGGGAAGGTGCCGGGAGTGGAGGTTGGGTTGGTGGGGGGTGTGGACCTGACGAGGGAGTCACGAAGGGAGTGGTCTTTGCGGAACACTGATAGGGGAGGGGAGGGAAATATATCCCTAGTGGTGGGGTCCGTTTGGAGGTGGCGGAAATGACGGCGGATGATACGTTGTATACGGAGGTTGGTGGGGTGGTACGCTTCAGAGAACACCTCTGGGACGCCCGGACCAACCAACCCAACCAACCCAACCAACCCAACCGGCTCAACACTTTAACTCTCCCTCCCACTCCACCGAGGACATGCAGGTCCTTGGACTCCTCTATCGGCAGAACATAACAACACGACGGCTGGAGGAGGAGCACCTCATCTTCCGCCTGGGAACCCTCCAATCACAAGGAATGAACTCAGATTTCTCCAGTTTCCTCATTTCCCCTTCCCCCACCTTGTCTCAGTCGGTTCCCTCAACTCAGCACCGCCTTCCTAACCTGCAATCTTCTTCCTGACCTCTCCGCCCCCACCCCATTCCGGCCTATCACCCTCACCTTGACCTCCTTTCACCTATCACATCCCCATCGCCCCTCCCCCAAGTCCCTCCTCCTTACCTTTTATCTTAGCCTGCCTGGCACACTCTCCTCATTCCTGATGAAGGGCTCTGGCCCGAAACATCGAATTTCCTGTTCCTTGGATGCTGCCTAACCTGCTGGGCCCTATTCTCTCCCTAGTTACCCTTTTGTCCCTAATATATTTGTAAAAATGCTTTGGATTCTCCTTAATTCTGTTTGCCAACACAATCTCATGTCCCCTTTTTGCCCCCCGATTTCCCTCTTAAGTATACTCATACTTCCTTTATACTCTTCTAAGGATTCACTCGATCGATCCTGTCCATACTTGACATATGCTTCCTTCTTTTCCTTAACCAAACCCTCAATTTCGTTAGTCATCCAGCATTCCCTATACCTACCGGCCTTCCTTTTCACCCTGACAGGAATATACTTTCTCTGGATTCTCGTTATCTCATTTCACAAGGCTTTTCATTTTCTAGCCGTCCCTTTACCTGCAAAAATCTGCCTCCAATCAGCTTTCAAAAGTTCTTGCCTAATACCATCAAAATTGGCCTTTCTCCAATTTAGAACTTCAACTTTTAGATCTGATCTATCCTTTTCCATCACGATTTTAAAACAAATAGAATTATGGTCGCTGGCCCCAAAGTGCTCCACCACTGATGCCTCAGTCACCTGCCCTGCCTTATTTTCCAAGAGTAGGTCAAGTTTTGCACCTTCTCTAGTAGCTGCATCCACATACTGAATCAGAAAATTGTCTTGTACACCCTTAAGAAATTCCTGTCCATCTAAACCTTTAACATTATGGCTGTCCCAGTCAATGTTTGGAAAGTTAAAATCCCCTACCATAACTTCCCTATTATTCTTACAGATAGCTGAGATCTCCTTACAAGTTTGTTTCTCAATTTCCTGCTGACTATTAGGGGGTCTATAATACAATCCCAATAAGGTGATCATCCCTTTCTTATTTCACACTTCCACCCAAATAACTTCCCTGGATGTATTTTCGGGAATATCCTCCCTCAGCACAGCTGTATTGCTATCCCTTATCAAAAATGCCACTCCTCCTCCTCTCTTGCCTCCCCTTCTATCCTTCCTGTTGCATTTGTATCCTGGAACATTAAGCTGCCAGTCCTGCCCACCCCTGAGCCATGTTTCTGTAATTGCTATGATATCCCAGTCCCATGTTCCTAACCATGCCCTGAATTCATCTGCCTTCCCTGTTAGGCCCCCTGCATTGAAATAAATGCAGTTTAATTTATTAGTCCTACCTAAATACTTGCTACAAGCCAATATAAGACAATTTTTGTTACAGTTCTCGCACCACGTTTCTATTAGTTGCTGGTACAGTTTTCAGAAATTCAGATAAGAACTTAGAAATTTGTGAATATTTACAGACAAAGTACCACACAGAAAAGTTTAAAAACCAAGATTACTCTTAACCAAAGAATTTAGGAATAGAGAGCATTTTCCAAGAAATGGAAAACTGAGGGGTCACCCAACAGAGGTAAATAACATGGTGACATGGTTTAATAGAGCAGTCACTGTTATGACCTGCCACGGCTGGTGATCCTCAATTTGCTACCATTCCTGACAGGATACTTCAAACTGTTAAGCTCCCTGGTGAGGATGGATGAACTTCAAGAAAAAAATGAATCCACATTTTGAAATAAACCAATTTAATCAAGATTTCTTGAATGAACAAAGAGTGCATCCAACAATTACTGAATGCGACAAGGAATAGTAACACAACACACATACACATATTTTAGAAATGAATAGGTAAGTCCAAAAACATAAGAAGTGAAAAGAAATGGATCAACCTCTGAATTGTTCATGACGAGCTGATAGTTGAGTGCTGCAGTGGATGTTCCTAGTAATGGTATTGGTGCTTGAACAGTTAATTTTGAGACTCTTGGATTCGTAGGATGTTTGTATTTTTTTCTTTTGATTCCATTTGGTAGTGGCTGACCAACAACAGAGTGAGAGAGAATTTTTTTGTCCTTTCTTTACTTGTGGTGTGGGCATGTTTAAATAGTTATTTTCAGAGTGGTGACCCTTATCACAGGTTAAAACACACACTAGGATTTGAAGCAATAGCATACACCAACTTGTGTTGCTGTCTGCTTTTAAACTTTTGTGTTATATATGTCTGAAAGAGCAAAACCTGAAAAGCATGCAAATGTGTTTTCTGCTGAGAGGGAAAGAGTCATCAACTCATTATCTCTTCTTTTGATTCTGCCCAGCCTGCAGCTTTCTCGACACTTCACAGGTCCAACGTTCTGTGGTCCCACACAGACTGTGCCAGACAGCAACTGAATTTATGCCTACAGACATTTATAGCTGTAGCAGACTTCTTTTAAAAAATATATGTGGAGTTAAAAGTTGCCAATACCCATGTTTCTTCAAGCTTCTGATACATCTTCATAACAACATGGAAAAGATGTTTGCACTCATAAGAAAGACAGAATCTAAAGTCTAAACGTAAAATAGTTAAGTCATAAATCAAATTCAAACTTTAGGACAAACCTCTTTAACCAGAAAGTAGTGAGAATATGCAATGTGTGAAATGGCTGAGGTGAATGGGTAAGGGTGGAAGCCTCTAAGGGATAAGGAATAAGTTCAAGAAAGAGAAAGGAATAGAAAGGTAGACTGGTTCTGATGAAAACTAAAGGTTTATGTGGAGTATAAATACCTAAACATTTTGAGCAGAATACTCTGTTTCTGTGCTGTAGGTTCTATTTAATCTTGTCATTTCAGAATTAGTTTTAAAAGATGGTATTATTCCATACAGTATTGCATACCATGAGAGGGAATGGAAAGTTAGGTTTGATTAGGAAAACGGAGTCAGAGGAGAGGAGATCAAGGATTCCTGACTAAACTGATGTTGTGGTGAGGTAACAGTAAATCAACTGTGTTTAAAAACAACAAAATTTTACATAAAATCACAGGAATCCAAGAATTACACAAACATCATTTTCATGTCATTTTCCGAGGACCAAGTTCAGAATGCACTGTTGGCTCCCCCAAAATATACCACTCCCACTCATTAGGATAAATGAATAAGCAAATATTAGTTATACATAGAAGGGCAGTTTTGTCCTTCTGCAAGGAAATGGCCCAATATACAAATGCTTGTCACTCCAAATTAAAAAAGAGTACTTAAAGTGAGGTATAAATGGAACAAATGTCTAAACCAATTCTACAAGCTTTAGAATCAATTTCATATTTTGTAAATTGGATTGAAAGAAGAGAAATATCAATCATAAATAAAGTGAAAGAACCATAAATTTGGATGGTACAAAAGAGATTTTGTGAGCAGTTACAAGTATTATATCGAAGTTGGTAACATTGTGGCCTTGTTACTGGGATTATAATGGTGAGATTGACACAAATGATCTGGAGTTAAGAGTTCAATGCCCACCTTGGCAGAAAGTGAACTTGAACACAATTAAATAAATCTGAAACTAAAAAAAATTAGCATGAATAATGTTAACCAAGAAACTCACAGAATTTCATAAAAATCTTTCTGGTTTACTATGTATATTAAGCAACAAAATCTTTTCTTTGCCAGCCTGGCCTATATATGATTCCAGAATCAGAACATTGTGCTTTACTGAAATGCTGCAGCAAATCACTCAAATAAAAATCTATTTGATTTCAATAATTAACTACGATTCTCTCTTCACAGATGTTGCCAGAGTTACTGAGTTTCTCCAGGATTTTCTGTGTTTTTTATTAAAGTAGGTCATTCAATTGTAGTCAAGAAAATATTAGCTCTCTCATATCCCTTAAATCAATTTTAAAAATTTACGTCTTTCCTGATTTAAGAATAAATAAATTGTTATTCAGGCAGACAAGATAAATGCCAACTGGGTTCCTGATTTGGCATTTCAGGTAAGAACCCCTGGGACCATACATGATAGTAAGTGTCAGGTAAGTTATTTGAAGGTCAAAGACCAGGTTATGATGAATCTTGTGGATGGTCCTAAAGATACTGATGCAAAGTGTTGCCTTTTCCACACTTGTTATTCACCTGTGCCATGCACTCAGACGTTTCAATGGCTCAACATGTCACACTTTCAAGATTCAAGGTAGTATCATAGGTTTTGACCTAGTCACATTTTACAAAAACCCAGAACCTCAGAAACAAAGTCATTTAGGAACAGTCTGGTGCTTGATGCAGAGTTAATAACATCTGAATCAGTCTGAATGTTGCATACATTTCTGTCATTGTTTATGTTCTCATCCAATCGCCAACCCTTTGAGATTACTTTCTATGCGGAAGCCTGATTGCTGTTTGGACATTCCATCCAGCAAGTCTCCTGTGCTCTGTCCAAGGAGCTCTGATCAAACCTGAGACCAGCTTACATGGGTAGTGATGGGCCTGTGCCACTCAGGTGCAGACTGACTGCAAGTAACCTTGGGAAATTCTTCTTGCCCAGCTTTCAGAGAAAAAAACAAATTCCAAAATAATGACCATATTAAGGAGCCCTGCCTATAATAGCAAAACACCTTAAAAGTGGAATAGTGATCAACTAAAGACAAAATAGTAACTGGAACTGTAACAGAAACATCTTTTATTTTAAATTAATGCTATAAAGCTAATTAGATTACTTATAGTGTGGAAACAGGCCCTTCGGCCCAACAAGTCCATACCGACCCGCCGAAGCACAACCCACCCGTACCCCTACATTTACCCCTTACCTAACACTAGGGCAATTTAGCATGGCCAATTCACCTGACCCGCACATCTTTGGACTGTGGGAGGAAACCGGAGCACCCGGAGGAAACCCACGCAGACACGGGGAGAACGTGCAAACTCCAAACAGTCAGTTGCCTGAGGCGGGAATTGAACCCAGGTCTCTGGCGCTGTGAGGCAGCAGTGCTAACTACTGTGCCACCGTGACGCCCTAATCTAACCTAAGGCTAGATTAAGTCCCAAAAACCATGCTTACCATTTCAAAAGTGGTACTGTTTTAGGAGGTTAGAAAAACACTTTTTATGTCTACATGCTGAAGTCCATTTTCTATTCCCACTTTCTTTTCAACAGACTTGACTGAAATCACTGCACTGTAAACAGTAATATAGAGAAGGTAGAACAAGATGTTCAAAAGTGCTTGGCGCTACCAGATCGTGCTATCAGATGGACAAAAGCTTGATGTTAAGAGCAGGAATAAAATTTACACTTGGATGTACCAGCTGTTGAGGATTTCCAATCATGTGCTGTAACTTGAACAGTAGAACCTCAAGAGCAAGGGAAATGGCACAAATGGTGTCCTGAAGATTTCCTTGACTCCTCGAGCAAGGTTCCACCAGATGAATTGGAGAATACCTGCAGAAATTCAATCCCTTGGTTGGAGAGGCCATTGTACAACAGTCCTCTTATAGCCTGCAAGCAATTTTCTTGACAAAGTAAAAATGTACCCTGAGACTGTCCAGTTAAAAGTACTCTTTTTTTTTTGTTAAACAGGCAGATTTTACATATAATTCAAATAATATAATTCATTCTTCACTCCACGCATATAATTTAATTGACTCTGTTTCTGAGGATCTGTGTTCTGGATTACTGGTTGATAAAAATGGACAGACTTTGGTGGATCTGGAGCTGTCTTCCTGGAATGAATTGGCTAATTGTTTAACAATGTTATTCTGAAAATATCAACAAATGTTTTGTTCTACACTGAATGCTGACTGAGTAAATTAAGGGCATTGTATGAACATTAAAAAATGTAAAATTTATGCAAGTGCGTAACTTATGTTGAGATAGATTTATGTACACTGCAATATACAAATATGCATAATCACACCTCCCGGCAATTTAAATTACAGATGAACAATAGCAGACTTTGAATGTTATTCCTTTCAGTGTATACAGTATAACTCCTTCAGACTGATTCAGAAGAAAAAGTAGAATAATTGAAAATCAAATGAAAACCCAGCTTTGAGAAACAGGAGTAGAATAATCCTGTATATTTCAATACTGCAAAAACATATCTCCAACCGTATCTCTCTCATTGCTACATCGCTGTCAGATAGCACCTTTATGAGGAGCCTGATATTCCTGCCTTCATCCAAATTTAAGCAAAAAACAAAGTGTTACCAGTTCTTTCCCCACCTGACACTTTAATTAAAAAAGAAGCTCCAACCATATGGATTGATGTCTTATCTTTAACACCTGATATAAATAACATTGCCACTTTCAGAAGGAAAAATTGGCTGGAAAAGCTCAAATGCTTGCATAATTATGCTTTAATTTAATGGAAGGAAACTTCGACTGGCTCTGTTGCAGCTGTGTGATCCATCTAATCCAATCTTCCTCTCTAGGCTCCATGACAGTCAGGGGGTTGGTACAGAAGAGGGACCTTGTCTTCCCCAGGACTAGCAGAGGGGACCATTCCAGGACACGCTGCCCTAGTTTAGGTTGCTAACCAGGTCAGTGCAGTCTCCACAATTTGAAGGAATACCGAATAATGCCCAAAAATGGTCCATGATGTTTCCACTGTGCCAGATTAAGTGCCAACATCTTATTTCTATTATTCCACATTCAGTCTATCACAGTTACTTCACCCATCTTCCACCAAGACTCATAATAAGAATATAAGACCAGAAGATATAGGAGCCATTTGGCCCATTGAGTCTGCAGCACCATTCAATCATGGCTGATAGGATTTGCAACCCCATTTTCCCACTTTCTCCCTGGTAACCTTTGATCCCCTTGACAATCAAGAACTTATCTATCTCTGTCTTAAATATACTCAATGACCTAGCCTCCACAGCCTTCTGTGGCCATGAATTCCACAGATTCACCACTCTCTGGCTGAAGACATTTCTCCTTATCTCTGTTCTAAAAGGTCTTCCCTTTACTCTAAGACTGTGCTCTCAGGTCCTAGTCTCTCCTACCAATGGGAACACCTTCCCAATGTCTGCTCTGCCCAGACCATTCAGTATTCTCAAAGTTTTAATCAGATCTCCCCCATCCTTCTAAACTTCATCGAGTCCTCAAACGTTCCTCAAATGTTAAGCCTTTCATTCCTGGGATCATTCTCATGAACCTCCTAATCTACCATGCTTACTGTTACATGCAGCATTGCTTACCCTACTAACCCTGCATGACCTCTGCACTGGCTCCTCTCTCATCATCCATCTCCCAGCTGCTCCAGCACTAACAGCTGTGCTATCCATTTTTGTCTCACTTAATCCCTCCATTTCTCTCAATCCAGAGAAAATGACCTATAATAGGGCAGAAAGAGACCAAGTGACTGGTGTGCTGACTGTTATCTGGCTGCTCCCCTCCTACAAGCCCTCACCAGTGAGCACTGGTCATGTTCTGAGCAAATGCAGAGACATCTATGTTGCGCAACCAAGTAAGGATCATTGTTCTTTGTAGCACAACTCTTACATTGACTTTTCACCTGTCACAATCTTTAGCAATCAGTCACAATGCTTTCTGTGTTTTGTGAGTTACACGCCAGTATCGGTGGTCAAAGGTACTGGAAGTGGATTTCACTCTGCAAAGCATCCCCCCTCCACCACTGATGAGGACAGCACAGAGGCTGCCGAGGAAGCACCAGCAAGACACTCTCCTGCACCCTCCAGCAGCTGGGATACTGACACCTCGGTGTATTTCTTTTCTAGAGTTCATCACTGTTACGTAGCCACAGCTGGCCAAGAAGAATTGCCTCAAGTTGCTGGCACTTGGAGGACTGCTAGAGACCAGGCTCAGCCCCAGGCAGCAAAGGACACCATGATGTGGGCAATCAGGAACTTCATATAAATGTACAGGAGCAGCAGGCACATTTTGCCAGGGTTGGTGGGGGTGGGGGGTACAATAACTACTATATTGTGGGAATGTAGTAATGCTTTAGAGACCCTGCTGTCTGAGGCATGCAATTGCATGGTTGTCTCTGGCTGTATAGTTTAGTGGCTGACACGGAGAGGCAGTGCAGCCGTCTGAATGTCTGCTGGACATGTGGATGGATCTTTATTGCATTGACCTAGTCATTACTCGAAGAATAAAGGGCAAAGCAAATGGGGACAAGAGACCTTGATCTTACTCCATGTGCCCATTCATTACAGGGAGACATGGTGGTGCCAGTTAGGTATACAACTGAGGGAGGAACCACATACAGCACTGCTCCACCAACAGCCCCCCTGAAATCATGATAAGACCATAAGTCATTAAGGCAGAAGCAGCCATTCAGCCCATCTTGTCTGCTTTGACACTAAATACGATCATGGCTCATCTGCTAACTCTCAACTCCACTTTCTTTTCCTTTCCTCATATCCCTCAATTCTGTTACTGATTTAAAAATCTCTCAATTTTCTACATACTTAACATTCCAGCTTTGACAGCTCTCTGTAATAAAGAATTCCACAGATTCACTGGCCATGGATAGGGTAAATAGAAAAAATATTTTCCCTGGGGTGGGGGAAGTCCAGAACTAGAGGGCATAGGTTTAGGGTGAGAGGAGACAGATATAAAAGAGACCTGAGGGGCAACTTTTTCACACAGAGGGTGATACATGTATGGAATGAACTGCCAGAGGAAGTGGTGGAGGCTAGTACAATTGCAACATTTAAAAGGCATCTGGATGGGTATATGAATAGGAAGGATTTGGAGGTACATGGGCCAGGTGCTGGCAGGTGGGACTAGATTGGGTTGGGATATCTGGTTGGCATGAACGGGTTGGACCGAACGATCTGTTTCCATGCTGTACATCTCTATGACTCTGTGACTCTGTGTAAGCAACTCTTCATTTATCTTTACTGGGTGACCCCCTTACTCTGAGATTATGCCCTCCAATCCTAGACTATTGCACGATGGAAAGCAACAGCTCCATGTCTACCCTGTCAAACCCGCTAAGAATCTCACACTTTTCAATAACTTGAAGTGCAGAAAGGCAACCCACACCTCCTCCCTCACTTCCCTCCAAGGCCCCAAGGGATCCTTCCATATCCGCCACAAGTTCACCTGCACCTCCACACACATCATCTATTGCATCCGTTGCACCGATGTGGCCTCCTGTACATTGGGGAGACGGGCCGCCTACTTGCGGAACGCTTCAGAGAACACCTCTAGGACGCCCGGACCAACCAACCCAACCACCCCGTGGCTCAACACTTTAACTCTCCCTCCCACTCCACCAAGGACATGCAGGTCCTTGGACTCCTCCATCGGCAGAACATAACAACACGACGGCTGGAGGAGGAGTGCCTCATCTTCCGCCTGGGAACCCTCCAACCACAAGGAATGAACTCAGATTTCTCCAGTTTCCTCATTTCCCCTCCCCCCACCTTGTCTCAGTCGGTTCGCTCAACTCAGCACCACCCTCCTAACCTGCAATCTTCTTCCTGACCTCTCTGCCCCCACCCCACTCCAACCTATCACCCTCACCTTGACCTCCTTCCACCTATCACATCTCCATCACCACCCCCCCCTCCAAGTCCCTCCTCCCTACCTTTTATCTTAGCCTGCCTGGCACATTCTCCTCATTCCTGATGAAGGGCTCTGGCCCGAAACATCGAATTTCCTGTTCCTTGGATGCTGCCTAACCTGCTGTGCTTTAACCAGCAACACATTTTCAGCAAAGGCAAACTAAGGCAGGGATACTACCAGCATCCAGGAATACACTAATTCAAAGCCAGCAAGGTAGTTCTGAGATGCAGCCTGGTCCAATCCATAAGTTAGGTCCCTAACCCCAACACAAAGTCTCCCTGCTGTATTGTTGACACATGCTCTCGAGTGGAGTATTGACGTACAGAGGCATTGTACAAGTCAGAGAAGTGCCATGATCGTGTGAAGAGGGTGGCATGTGTCCGATGCCAGTGTCTTTGGACACAGGGTGTATGCAGCTGCTAATTATGAGCATACCTTGGTTCATTGGTGCCAGATATCCAAGCTGTTGTTACAAAGATGCAAGTGGAATTGCCAGGTAGCCACTCTGACTTCCATGGTGAGACATCTCAGCATCTAGTTTTCTTGCTGCTGCTGGTAGAATAGGAGGTTGCATATTCATGAGACAAGTTGACAGTTATTGGGAATGACAATAGCAATAATCCCCATTAACAGGCATGAGAGAATCTCACCTCAATGCCCAGAACTCTGTTGACAAATACTGCCAGTTGCTCCCAACATTGAAGAAAGACTCAAAAAAATTATCTTCTGATTTTCTCAGATTTTTTTGTCATAACCCATGTTGATCAGATTCTGGTAAGATTCCGCCCTTAGTCTTTTTAAATTAGATTTTCAATCCCTCTTTTTGATTTGATTCTGATTCTTCCTGTCTTGTCCAATTGATGAAAAAAAAGTTTGCATGTGCTCGTTAAAAATTTCTGTCATTTTATGTCTGGTTTGTTGAGAATAACACAAAATCAAAACTTGTTTAAGGTGTAATAACATTACTACGCTTCGTTATACCTCTGAAAGGCAATTTCACACATTCAGAAAATAAAATGAGACAGTGAAGTTCCAAAGTATAAATGTACCTATTTTTATCATTTTTATTTTCACACAACATTTTTATTTTGCTTGGTAATCTGACAGGTTGTCAGTAAACAATGTCACTGCCTGAAACTAGATTTTTACAGGACAAGTTCCCAGAGGCACAAAAACGCCATATCATCAGTTTCTAGGCCAGGGTCTGTAATATTTAAATTTGGATTTCCTCTCCCTCACAACTATTATCTGAAAAAGGTTGCAATATCATGCAGTAAATATGTAACTTTCTATAAGTTTCTGAGCTTGGAACAAACTGCTTCTTTGCAGCGCAGAACTGGGTAGGTCACTGAAATTTGTTACTCTAAGATATACCAACATTATTTATCAATACAGGCCTGCTGGTAATCACATACCTGTAAGAAATGTCATGGTTTATTCAATTGATCAGCAACCTTTCATGTTCTGCTACATCAGGAATTGATCAGATTGTGCCTGTGCTCATTCTCCGAGGATTGGCCTTTAACAAATCAAACGTAGTTTGGAATGATAGGAAACAAGAAGTGGAAGCAAAGTGGAAGACGATTTACAAGTTAGGTGTTAAAAACAAAAATGAAAATACAAAGTTTAGGTAATAGAAACATGTGAAATTGCAGTTGGATTGTTGAAGGGGCCTGTAGAAAAGTGAAAGTGAACAAAAAGAAAATACAGGAATATTTAGGTTTTCTATTTGTGATGCATTTTGAAGTATTTGCTTCTAGAGTTTTGAACGTTGGGGAAAAGCTTTGTACAGCTATTTGTTGTGAGTTGAAATGTGAAAAGTTGGCATAAGCAGATTCAATAATAACTTGCAAAAGGAAATGAAATTTAAAAAGGTGACATGGAAAGAGCAGGAGAATGGGACTAATTGAATAACTGCATGAAAGAAACAGCAAAGGTATAGTGGTCAATTGACCTTCATCTATGAATTTAACGGATCATTACTTGTCCTGATTGACATCCTTTATTAAACTTCATCCTTCATTATAAATTCATTATATATGAAATAAAAACTTAGAAAGCCAACTAACCCACTTTGGAGTTGTCTGGAAGATTGCTAGTTTGAAACTGAAAAGCTCACCACAATAATCTCAAAGATAAATGCACCATATAGATCCACAAAATTCACAGATGCAAGATGCTTGACTCCTTGTTTGTCGTAATTCAGCCAATCCCAACTGGAACTGTTCAAATGAACCTTGATCAATCTTCTGGTGAGACACCATTCAGTTATGAAAGTTATCCATCAGAGAGATATATTAGAACCAGGTCAGTGTTTGTGTATTGTACATACATTAAATATGTTGGCATTAACTCTTAGAGAGAATGAAAGGTGAAAAGGTAAGGTATTGAATAACATTGCTAAATCTGCAGTGGATTTTCATAATTTTAATGTTTCAGTGTCAATTTAATTTCATATCAATGATCTAAAAGCCCACAATAGCTGCTGTCAGCAAGAATACCCAGAACTAAATAAAATCACCCCATTACATTCATTGCATTTATTGAAATAAGATATATACATGGGAGTGATTAAGGCAGTAATTTCATCTTGGGGTACAGATGCTGCTTACAAGCAATTCAACTTTTTCTTCAGCAGATTATGACATCATCTGCAATGTGATTACTACCATATAATTATTTCCAGGTATCCACTGCTCTCTATTCAATTATCCATTCAGTGAATACGGAAATGGAAATGTCAATTCGTTCTGATTTTTGTACCTTACCACATATTACTTGTTCATTCACCACTAATGAGATACTTGTTCTATTGTCCAGGAGAGTCAACATTTTAAACTATTCTGCGACCAACTTTCTTCAAGGACTCATTGTATCAAAGAGTGATTTTTTAAAAAATCACTTGTAATCTTTGGGTTTCTAAATACACTTTTCTTAAAAAATAGGAAAATTATTCTTGATTAGTCTCAGGTTCTGTTGCAAGGAGAGACAGTGCTGGGATGTATATTTGAAAGAGGATTTCACATTGTTATTAGGAGATTTGGGGAGAAATTTGTAAGAGTTCTCTTCTGAGACATTGAAACATTTTTATAAGTCTTTACCCAATGCAAGTGGATGAATGAGTTTTATTCATATACCACAGTTAAATAGAAAAAGGTCTCTGCACATAAATGTCAAGTAGCTCTTTCCCTTCAAGATGTGGAGTTTTATCGCAAATGCCACGAAACATAACATTTCATAACAGATGAAACTAGACTGCTTCCAATTTCTTTACTAAAAAGCACTACAACAGGACTTATTGCCACTTAAAGATGCAACTTAAATAAACATACAAGCTCAAAACTTTTATTCAGAACTGCCTTTAAACTTGATTAATGACACAATTTCATAATTCCGAATGTGTTTCAGAATTCTGCCACCTGCAGTAGCTGTCAAAGTTTTGATGGAAAAAATATTTTAAAAAAAAATATGCAACATCTCTGATAATTTAGAACACATTGCAAAATATAAATGTTAGAAATTTGAAAGGCTGTATAGTAAGAAGATGAAGCTATATCTTCCTCCTTCATTTTCTACCACCTTTTTCCCTTTACTCTCATTCTCTCCATCCTCTCTCCTGCTTCTCATTGCCTTCTTATTCCTATCAACTACCCTGTCAATTCATTTGCTGCCCCATCATTTCTTGCAATCTTACCTCTCTCTTAACAATCTCTTCTATCAGTGCCACTCTACTGTCTTTGCTACTTAAGAACACCAACACTTCACCATCGTTATAGTTGGCAATTTGTATCTATGGTTTCTTTGAAGAGTATACATGGGTTATACACCATGAACATTTTGAAAAGACTCAAAATACTGCTGAGACATCGATGTAATATTAGTCGGGATTCCATGCAGCATATCTTCATCAACTGCCTGACATTTGGCATTACAATAAAGCACTTGTGAGAAGATCATGCACGTTTATGGCATTGCTGGGTTTCCCAAAGGGCTGGATGTAGGTGGTATCTACAACTTCTAAAACTAACCTCCTCCACATACAGATTGAGAAACACTATTGCTTGCTCAAAGTCCTTATTTCAATGTCAATATGCAAAGAACTCTCTGCATGAAGTTTGCTGGAAGTTGCCATGGTGTATTCACCCTCAGCAATTTTACAATCCTTTTAAGGAACATAACCATATCAATGGATGGCACCACGGATATTAACCCCTGTCAAAACATAAATGTAGAAATGTTACAACAAAGTTCAAGCTTCTTCAAAAAAATTGGGTTTTTAAAGAATAGTTTTATTGCTTTAAATTGTCAGGAGAGACTGTCCAGTGTGCCACGATTGAAAACTGCCCATTTCTATCACTTGTTTTGCCCTTTTCTACACTTCGCAATTACAAATGGGCATGGTCATTCTTGGAGAGATGCACAGCTGTTTTCCAGGCAGGAGAATATGTAGTAAAGGTCAGGATGGCAGTCACTCAAAAGGCAGCTTAAAGGGCTTATCAAAGAAGAGTTCTCATCTGGTTAACATCATCAATCTTTGTCACAACTGTCAAACCTACTTCTACCCCATCTTCAAATAAACCACAGTAAATCCAGTAACCGACCCAAAATGTCACATCAAACTTTGCTGGCTCCACAAGATTAGGCAGGTTTTAATCATCTGATTGAATGAGTCAGCAGGGAATAAATGCACTCTGTCACGCATGACTCTGATCTCCAACAAGAACAAAGCACGACTGATGCTTTCTCTTTAAATGTATTGAAGTTGAATGTCATCATTGGCCTCCCTCACTCCAAAGATGATGTCCACCATGGGTTTCTGCCGTGGATCTTCTTTTGATTAAACAGAGAAATTCTTGATCTCAACAGATCTTTGAGCATATGAGACAGGGTGTCCCACAGAATAGTGCGATCCAGAGTACATTAATTGCCCACTTTAAAGCATCAATTGGTGGCAGATCAAGAAGGCTGCCATGTGTTTTGGGTTTAATTGAGGCAGAAGTAGGAAACAGAGAGTCCCTATCTAGCAGTCTCTATCCAATTAAATTCCCTCTCCCAACCTTCCTTCAGGGAAGGGAATTGAAGTCCTGACAAGGAGGGAATATTTACTGCTCCAAGTCTATTAAATCACTTTTCAAACTCTTCAAACTGCCCTTGATTTTAAGATGGGAATCAGTCATTTCATTCATGAATGGAGGCAGGTGTTACTAGGGGACATAGCTTTAAATTAAGGGGTGGTAGGTATAGGACAGATGTTAGGGGTAGATTCTTCACACAGCGGGTTGTGAGTTCATGGAATGCCCTGCCCGTATCAGTGGTGAACTCTCCTTCTTTATGGTCATTTAAGCGGGCATTGGATAGGCATTTGGAAGTTATTGGGCTAGTATAGGTTAGGTAGGATTCGGTCGGCGCAACATCGAGGGCCGAAGGGCCTGTACTGCGCTGTATCCTTCTATGTTCTATTCCACAATTTGTGCTCCAGATGTTTGACAGACTCGTGGCTTCAATCCCAAATAGTCCATTTCTAGTCCTGAGGTCAGTTGAGTCTAGCTCCACTGGCTCATCAAGCTAACTACCAGAATGCCTGCTTCATACTGCAATTGCCCCTTTAAGCAGCTCCAAGTTTAGAGATGTGAAGCAGGTATAACTTGAATCCAGACCTTCTGGCACAGAAGTATGGACTTTACCACTGTCCAACACGAGACCCTCAAAAATTCTCAACCAAATTGTTCAATTGTTTCATGATTCAATTCTGGGCCAGGTGAGACTTGAATACATTCCTTTTGACCCAGAGATACTGACACTGCCATGGTGGCACAAAGGCTGCAAAAAATTGTATATTGTGTGCATGCTGGCCTTTGCCTGTCTCCCAAATAGATTTCAGCATCTAATTCTTATGTCTTTAAACCCCCCCCACCTCATCTCCACATCATTGCAGGCTCCAACTAGATAGTTAGCATTATAATTTGCATTGTTGCATCAACTGATTCTACAATTTACATTGGTTGAGACGATGACATCAAGGCTCTTCCAGAATGCCTGTGCAGGCTTGTTAGCTAAAGCAAATTGTTGAAATGGATGCAAAACAAAGTTGAAGTGAATATTAACTTCAACAGAACATAGGAGATAGAACAGTACAGCGCAGGAGCAGGCCCTTTGGTCCACCATGTCTTCACCGACAATTTTAAACTAATCCCATCTGCCCACACATGGTCCTTATCTCTCTTCTTCCTGCCTGTCATGTGTCTGCCTAAATGCCTCATAAACATTGCTGTCGTATCTGCTTCTACCACTTCCTTTGTCATTGTGTTCTATGCACTTAGCACCTTCTGGGTAAAAATTCGAAGAACATTCAGACCTGTATAGATGTTGATCTTGTTTTTTGTGCACCTTCCCAGCAGCCGTAACGTTGTATTCCTCGCTCTATGATCTTTGCATGTTATGATCTGCCTGTACTGCATACAAAATGAAACTTTTCACCGTATGTAAGTACATGTGACAAAAATAAATCAAATCAAACCCAAGCCTCCAAATATGGCCGAAGTAAAGTTTTATACAGCTGCGCTGTAACTTGCCAAATTTTGTACTCAACGCCCCAATCAATGAAGGCAAGCATCCTGTTCACCTTCTTTGTCACTTTATCCATTTGTGTTGCCATTTTCAGGGAGTTATGAACCTGCACCCCAAGATCCCTCTATATGTCAAAACTCTTACGAATCCTCATATTTGTTATGTACTTTCCTCTTGTATTTGAACTTTCACAATGCATCACCTCACACTTGCCCAGATTGAACTCCATTTGCCATTTCTTCAGCTTTCCAACTGATCTATCTGGACCAGCCTACTATGCGGGGCCTTGTCAAATGCTTTAGTAAAGTCAATGTAGACAACATTCATTGCTTCACCGTCATCAATTATTCTCGTCATTTCCTCAAAACACGTAATCAAGTTTGAGATACAAGACCTACCCTGCACAATTCCATGTTGACTAGCCTGAAAATGACCATTCTTTTCCAAATGTGAGTAAATTCATCAGGAGACTTTCCCTTTTACTAAACTTCAGCAAAAATGTAACAGAAAATTGTTATTTGAGAGGTCAAAAAGTCAGATGTGATGAAACCTGGATTATTGCCATAATTGGTAATACTTAGCTAATTTTCTGATATTGCTTCCATATTATCTAATATGATTTGCATTGAGACTCACATGCAGCATAGGCACCCATGTTTTTGGTTAAAGTAAAAAGAACCAGTAAACCTTTTTACTGATTACTTCCACAACTCTGTCACTGATGTGATTGCCCAGTGTAGTTGAAAGGTTAAACAAAGTACCACAACTGTCAAAGCTGACTGAAACCAACTGGTAATCAGTGCTAATAGGTACATAATGACAAACACTGGATCTACTTGAACATAGATGAATCACAGCAGACATAATTCAGCTGAGGTTACAAACTAATTTAAGGAAACATAGGATACTCCATTCAAACTGTGGTTAAAGAGCTATTGGCAAACTAATGTTGGATTAAAACATTTGTATTTATTTTTCAAAGCACCAATATTCCATGATCACAGTATAGTTCAATCAAGTCACTTTATGCAGACTAATGATGTGGACATAAACAAGTGATCTTCAGTTCAGGACACATTACCGCGCTGAAAATTTGCTCAAAGCAACAAGTGGCTTGCATTGATACTATAAGGTCAGTTAACAGTTGTAGCATCAGGTTAAGTCCCACATGCCTGAAGGTGTTGCAAAACATGTCCAAACAGGTTGACTTTTTCTTTAATCTCAAGGAATTGTTTCTTTAGGACATGGCTTTCGCACAGAATGGTCTTCAGAATTGAGTTTTCAATTGTAATATATTCCATAGATGCTAGTGATTTTATAGAAATTCTAGAAAATACCCAGTATTATCTGCATCAGAGAAGATGTAGTTTTATTAATGAGTTCCCTAAGGTATATAACCAGACTTGTGTGTATGCTTAATATAGCATCAATAATCCTGTTCAGAGAAAGATTGACCTGTTCTCAAACTATGAAACTGAAGGTTACATTATTTCATGAATAGAATTGGGTCAGGGTAAGACTTTTGGTGAGTGTGTGGAACCTTTCTGACCCCAAGCTCATTCATAATTCAGGACTCACTATCGAGGAAGGGTAACCAGCAGCACTTTTTCACTGGAGAGGGTCCATTACTGCAAAGGAGTCAAGCTCAAAGCATTGCATATCCACAAAGAGTTGAAGCCGACGTTAGATACAGCAGAAATCCATGGTTCTGTTTTTTTTAAACATGGTAGAGGGGTGCTCACAGAATGGTCAGCTTGGCAACAGAGAAAGGCCACTACCTGTCCCTCCTTATAACAGTACTTATTATTCCTGACCCATTTAATTCACAGTACTAGCAAGCTATCCTGTGGCATTGCTCATTATGGACCAATGGTTACACTGTTTCAAGGGAAGACCATTGAGCTGTTGAAATGAATGCTATCCATGATGGAGATAAAATATTTAAGTTATTATTTAAACTAATTAAGATGTTGTGAAATCTGCATAGTCATCAGTAATTAAGAATTACCCAGATATCCTACATTGACATCACTGCAAATAGAAAATAGGAGTTCTATTATTAGCATTCATTAATGCAAAGATAGGAATTTGAACAAGCAAAAAAGTAAAGGTGAAAATGTATTGCTGAAAAAGCACAGCAGGTCAGGCAGCATCCAGGGAACAGGAGATTCGACGTTTCTGGCATTAGCCCTTCTTCAGGAAACTTTCGGGCATAAGCCCTGAAGAAGGGTTTATGCCCCAAATGTCGAATCTCCTGTTCCTTGGATGCTGCCTGACCTGCTGCACTTTTCTAGCAACACATTTTCAGCTCTGATCTCCAGCATCTGCAGACCTCACTTTCTCCTCCAAAAAGTAAAGGTGGCAAGCATATCCAATTGATTTCACTTCCCCCAATAGGGGATTGCCTTAGTTAGTGTCAAGAATACATTGCCTTTTCGTATGATGGTTTTGGCATGATTCAGCCACAGTTTCCAAGAGGGAATTAGAGAAGCAGCTGAAGAGAAAACACTTACGTTGCTAAAGGAGAAAGGCCAGGGAGTGGGTCAAGCTGAGCAACTCTTGCAGAAATGAAGCATGGACCTGATAGTCTCTGTCTGCGCTCCAACCATTCTATGGAACTGTATGATTGGTACATACTCACATAATGTGAAAAACACTTACTCTTTAAAGTGATAATGCTTAATAACAAATTGGATTTTTTCTTTGATCAAGCTATTTTAAAACTGTGCTGATAGTATACATTGATTTCAATTCCAGCTGAGCTCATCAAAGTGGAGAAAGTGAGCACTGCAGATGCTAGAGATCAGAGCTGAAAATGTGTTGCTGGAAAAGCGCAGCAGGTCAGACAGCATCCAAGGAACAGGAGATTCGACATTTCGGGCATAAGCCTGAAGAAGGGCTTATGCCTGAAACGTCAAATCTCCTGTTCCTTGGATGCTGCCTGATCTGCTGCGCTTTTCCAGCAACACATTTAGAGCTCATCAAAGTGCCTTGTACCGTTTGGTTGACCCTGATGCCTGATGGGAAGCTGGTGAGCTCCGACAACATTCCTACCTGGTAGTTTGAGTCAGAATTTAATTACCAAGTTTCATTTAAATGCTACAATTCAGATACTCACCTCATTCAGTTGGAAAGAAAATGATGTGTGTAAGGAGGAGAAGGTTGGAACGGTGTCAAGGTTACCGACAGGTATCAGAAAAGGCTGTCAGCAACAAGATAAGTCATGGAATGCTGTAATGCTACTGTGATCAGAGAAGGAGATGGGAGCCCAGGCAAACAGTGCTCCAGACATTGCTTGTGAGGTTCAGAGAAATTCCTGATCTAACATGGTTAATCGACATACTATCAGTGTTATTTCTGATTAACTGGCTACTTCACTGAGCTGAACATTCAGCAGGAACTCAACAGGAAACAGAAGAAAATATATGACTTTGTGAATATTATGTCAGTCTGTTGTTTGACTATCCTGTGAGAAAACTCGACAGTTTGTTGATGGAAATCCCAGAGATGAAGAGCTTGTCATATAATGAGTGGTTGATGACTCTGGGGGTGAGGTCTATAATCTATGGGGTTTAGAAGGATGAGAGGGGATTTGACTGAAACTTACAGAATCCTGAAAAGTCTGGATAGAGTGGATGTGGAGGTAATGTTTCTACTAGGAGGAGAGGCTAGGATCTGGAGGCACAGCCTCAAAATGAAGGGATGATCCCTTAGTGCTAAGATGAGGAGAAATTGTTTCATTCAGAGAGTGGTAACTCTGTGGGATGCATTGCCAATGAAGTCTGTGGAGGCCAAGTAATTGAACATTTTTTAAAACAGTGATAGATAGCTTCTTGATTAATAAGGGGATCAAAGGTTACAGGAAGAAACAGGAGAACGGGCTTAAGAAACATTATCAGTCATGATTGAATAGTGGAGCAGATTCGATGGGCTGAATGGGCGAGTGTCATAGAGTCATAAAGACACACAGCATGGAAATACACCCTTCGGTCCAACATGTCCATGCCGACCAGATATCCCAACCCAATCTGGTCCCACCTGCCAGCACCCGCCCCATATCTCTCCAAACAGTTCCTATTCATATACCCATCCAAATGCCTCTTAAATGCTTCAATTTTACCAGCCTCCATCACTTCCTCTGGCAGCTCATTCCATACACGTACCACCCTCTGCATGAAAATGTTGCCTCTTAGGTCTCTTTTATATCTTTCCTCTCTCACCCTAAACCTATGCCCTCTAGTTCTGGACTCCTCGACCACAGGGAAAAGACTTTGTCTATTTATCCTATCCATGCCCCTCATAATTTTGTAAATCTCTATAAGGTTACCCCTCAACCTCCAACGCTCCAGGGAAAACATCCCCAGCCTGTTTAGCCTCTTCCTATAGCTAAAGTCCTCCAACCTTGGCAACATCCTTATAATTTTTTTCTGAACCCTTTCACGTTTCACAACATCTTTCTGAGAGGAAGGAGACCAAAATTGCATGCAATATTCCAACAGTGGCCTAACTGTTTGTGGGCGGCACGGTGGCACAGTGGTTAGCACTGCTGCCTCACAGCGCCTGTAGACACGGGTTCAATTCCCGACTCAGGCGACTGACTGTGTGGAGTTTGCACGTTCTCCCCGTGTCTGCGTGGGTTTCCTCCGGGTGCTCTGGTTTCCTCCCACAGTCCAAAGATGTGCGGGTCAGGTGAATTGGCCAAGCTAAATTGCCCGTAGTGTTAGGTAAGGGGTAAATGTAGGGGTATGGGTGGGTTGCGCTTCGGCGGGTCGGTGTGGACTTGTTGGGCCGAAGGGCCTGTTTCCACACTGTAAGTCTAAGTCTAATCTAATCTAATGTCCTGTACAGCCGCAATATGACCTCCCAACTCCTGTACTCAATACTCTGACCAATAAAGGAAAACATACCAAATGCCTTCTTCACTATCCTATCTACCTGCAACTCCACTTTCAACGAGCTATGAACCTTAACTCCAAGGTCTCTTTGTTCAGCAACACTCCCTAGGACCTTACCATTAAGTGTATAAGTCCTGCTAAGATTTGCTTTCCCAAACTGCAGCACCTCACATTTATCTGAATTAAACTCCACCTGCCACTTCTCAGCCCATTGGCCTATCTGGTCAAGATCCTGGTGTAATCTGAGGTAACCTTCTTCTCTGTCCACTACATCTCCAATTTTGGTGTCATCTGCAAACTTACTATCTGTACCTGTTATGCTCACATCCAAATAATTTATGTCAATAACAAAAAGTAGAGGGTCCAGTACCAATGCTTGTGGCACTCCACTGGTCACAGGCCTCTAGTTTGAAAAATAACCTCCCCACCACCTTCTGTCCTCCACCTTTGAGATAGTTCTGTATCCAAATGGTTAGTTCTCCCTGTATTCCGTGAGATCTAACCTTGGTAGCCAGTTTCCCATGAGGAATCTTGTCAAACGCCTTACTGAAGTCCATGTAGACCACATCTACTGCTCTGCCCTCATCAATCCTCTTTGTTACTTCTTTAAAAAACTCAATCAAGTTTGTGAGACATGATTTCCCATGCACAAAGCCATGTTGACTATCTCTTATCAGTCCTTGCCTTTCCAAATACATGTACATCCTGATCCTCAGGATTCCCTACAACAACTTGCCCACAACTGACATTAGGCTCACTGGTCTATTGTTCCCTGGCTTGTCCTTACCACCCTTCTTAAACAGTGGCGCCACATTAGCCAACCTCCAGCCTTCTGGCACCTCACCTGTGACTATCGATGATACAAATATCTCAGCAAGAGGCCCAGCAATCACTTCTATAGCTTCCCACAGAGTTCTCGGGTACACCGGATCTCCTGGAGATTTATTCACATTTATGCATATCAAGCATCCAGCACTTCCTCCTCTGTAATATGGACATTTTGCAAGCAGTCATCATCTATTTCCCTATTCTATATCTTCCATATCCTTTTCCACAGTAAATACTGATGCAAAATACTCGTTTAGTATGTCTCCCATTTTCTGCAACTCCACACAAAGGCCACCTTGCTGATCTTTGAGGAGCCCTATTCTCTCCCTTGTTACTCTTTTGTCCTTAATGTATTTGTAAGCGCTTTGGATTCTCCTTAATTCTATTCTCATGTCCAAAGCTACCTCATTTCCCCTTTCCGCCCTGCTGATTTCCCTCTTAAATATACTCTTATTGCCTTTATACTCTTCTAAGGATTCACACAATCTATCCTGTCTATACCTGACATATGCTTCTTTCTTTTTCTGAACCAAACCCTTAATTTCTTTAGTCATCCAGCATTCCCTATACCTACCAGCCTTCCTTTTCACCCTGACAGGAATATACTTTCTCTGGATTCTTGTTATCTCATTTCTGAAGGCTTCCCATTTTCTAGCCGTCCCTTTACCTGCGAACATCTGCCCCCAATCAGCTTTTGAAAGTTCTTGCCTAATCCCATCAAAATTAGCCTTTCTCCAATTTAGAACTTCAACACTTAGAGCTGGTCTATCCTTTTCCATCACTATTTAAAATCTAATGGAACTATGGTTGTTGGCCCCAAAGTGCTCCCCCACTGACACCTGCCCTGCCTTATTTCCCAAGAGTAGGTCAAGTTTTGCACCTTCTCTAGTAGGTACATCCACATACTCAATCAGAAAATTTTCTTGTACACCCTTAACAAATTCCTCTCCGTCTAAACCCTTAACACTATGGCAGTCCCAGTCTATGTTTGGAAAGTTAAAATCTTTTACCATAACCACCCTATTATTCTTACAGATAGCTGAGATCTCCTTACAAGTTTATTTCTCAATTTCCCTCTGACTATTAGGGGGTCTACAATACAATCCCAATAGAGTGATCATCCCGTTCTTATTTCTCAGTTCCACCCAAATAACATCCCTGGATATATTTCCAAAAATATCTTCCCTCAGCACAGCTGTAATGCTATGTCTTATCAAAAACATCACTCCTCCTCCTCTCTTGCCTCCCTTTCTATCCTTCCTGTAGCATTTATATCCTGGAACATTAAGCTGCCAGCCCTGCCCATGCCTGAGCCATGTTTCCGTAATTGCTATGATATCCCAGTCCCATGTTCCTAACCATGCCCTGAGTTCATCTGCCTTTCCCGTTAGGCCCCCTGCATTGAAATAAATGCAGTTTAATTTATTAGTCCAACCTTGTCCCTGCCTGCCCTGACTGTTTGACTCTCTTCTGTTCTCAACTGTACCAGTCTCAGATTGATCTCTTTCCTCACTATCTACCCCCACCACCACCACCACCACCACCACTCCCCCACCTTACTAGGTTAAATCTTCCCAAGCAGCTCTATCAAATCTCCTTGCCAGTCACCTTCCAATTTAGGTGCAATCAATCCTTCCTGTACAGGTCAGTTCTACCCCAAAAGAGATTCCAATGATCCAAACCTGTGAATCCTTCTCCCATACACCAGCTCCTTAGCCATGCATCTTCTGATTTTATTGGAGTGGGTATAGTTGCTGTGGCATGCAAACAAGCTTCAACCTTCTACTCAAGGGGGCAGAGAGTTGGGGCAGAATTGTTTTTTGAATTTCTTTTTTCAGACCTTGGTCTTCTAGATATTCATGCAATGGGCTGTGAAGGTTGACCTGGTTGGCATTTCCTTTGGTCCATTCAATTTATTGTGTTCCCACATTTTGTTCTCTCCCCATGTGGATTGAGTCAGCACCCAGTTGATAGCAGTCTCGCCTTTGGATTACAAAACTTCTCAATTCAAGTTTCAATCCAGAGCTCAAGCTAGCTCCTCAAGTTTGCCTCTCCTGTACAATTCTGAGGGTGGACCACACTGCCAGGGCAGTAGTCTGAGATCCTCTATGCCAGCATGGATTGATGTAAAAGATCTCAAGGCATTATTTTGACAAAGAGCAAGGAAAGTAACATGATGTTCTGGTTGATATTTATCCCTCAATCAACAAAAACAAAATCAGATTTTCTGGTCATTTATTACATTGCTATTTCTGGACTTATGCTGAGTGAAAATGGCTGTTGTGTTTTCCTACATTACAAAAATGATTGCACTTCAAAATTGCTTAATTATCTGTAAGGACTTTGAGACATCCAGTGCTCCTAATGTGAGTCTTCAAGATTCATCAAATTAAATTACACAACTTGCCATGATGAGATTTGATTTCTGAGATGCCTTTGAAAGTTTACTACATGCACTATAATTGTTAGTTACACTGGAAAATAAAAATGTTAAGATCCTTAGAACATATTTCTGCATCAAGTGTCCGAAGTAAGTGCACATTATTGTTCTAGATCAATCGTTCTCATTTATATTGAAATGCAAGATTAGTTTCTGCCCGTAATTATTTTCTTTACTCCCTTCATATTTGCAGTAAGGTACAATATTAACTTGAATAAGTATAGCAAGCTATTAAAACTAACTAATCTGACACCTCTGGTTAACAACAGCAATTTGTTATACATGATATTTTATGGCTACTCTTATTCAACAACTTGAAATCTTTCTTCAACTTAGCCATTCTTGTGGATACTGTCTCTAGCTTCTGTGGGGCTGAAAATGAGTTGCTGGAAAAGCGCAGCAGGTCAGGCAGCATCCAAGGAGCAGAAGAATCAACGTTTCGGGCATGAGCCCTTCTTCAGGAAACGTCGGCTCCCCTGCTCCTTAGATGCTACCTGACCTGCTGCGCTTTTCCAGCAACATATTTTCAGCTCTGATCTCCAGCATCTGCAGTCCTCACTTTCTCCTCTAGCTTCTGAGGGTACTTGATTCAATGATAAAGTGATAAGAATAAAAAAAGCATTAATAAAAGAGACTCAGAAGCAGGAGTGCGCAGTTCATTCACTTGGGTCCATTCTTCAATTCCATAAGAGCATGGTTGATCTGAACTTCGCATTCTTCTCAATTTCAATGAATATAAACCCAATTTGCTGAACATTTTCTTATCTGCACTTCCATAATGGTGTGGTTGATTTGATTGTGGTCTTAACTCCACTTTGCTGCTTATTCATACCTCCGGTCAAGCAAAAATTTGTCATAGTCAGTGTCTATAACTTGCTATGGAGAATTCCAAAACCATGACCCTCTATGAGATGAAATTCTACTTCATCTCCATCTCAAATTGGAGACTCCTTGTTTTGTAACTTTGCTCACAGTTTGAAAATTCCCCAAGAAGGGAAACATTTTCTTGGCATCTACCCTGTCAGGCTATCTCAGTATTTCAGTAGATCACTTCACATTCTTCTGGATTTCAATTAATATAGACCCAATTTGTTGAACGTTTTCTTATTAAGACAAAACCTTCATCCCAAGGATCAGCTGGGTGAACTTTCTCTGACCAACTTTCAGTCCAAATGGAGGTTCCCCCAACATCTGCAGTGTCGACGAGAGCAGGGGAGATCGGTCCAGTGCAGGGAAAGCTTACAAAGCAGTGGCAATCAAGCCCTTGTGGGTCCGAGCATGGACCTAGCATGGCTAAGCACTTAAGAAAGACTGCAATGTTTGAACTTATAGCTTTATTTCTTTATTTTTCAACTGAATATGAAGAAGGACTACAATGTTTAACTTTAATTTTATTCCTCATTTCTTCTACCTTGTTCTTAAGATTTTGTACCTCGATACTTATACCTAAGATGACGCTGTGTGTGGTGACATTGAAAACTTTGTATTGTACTCCTATGCTTTTGTTTTTGCGTACACATGACAATAAAGTCTAAGTCTAAATCTAAATATGTCTTTCCTTAAGTAAAGAGAACAAAACTGAACATGGGAGTGTTAGGGCTGGTTAATATGGATCACTCCCAGGCTGGTTAAAAAATGAGAAGGAAGGGAGAATGAGAAAGTGCCCTTCGTGCATTGGGTGACCCCTACCCTCCCCCCTTTCTCAAGATGATAAGCCTTCATTTGTCAATTCCCACCTTACCAAAGAGATCTATTCTCCATTTCCCCCCTCTCTCCACCCCACTCCTGTTGTCACCATCTCTAGGCTCCTAGTCCTTTCCCAAGATTACCTGTCTCTGGACACTGTGACTATTTTCCATCCACAGTCTAGTTGCTGTCTCAGCAGCATTAATGAGTTCTGATGCTCCTGAGGGTACACAAATTGTAAGCCAATCAGATTGACCGACAGTTTTTGAGGGTGGGGTATCCCTCCAGTAAGAGGCATAAGCCCCACTCTCACTGACTTCAGGTCACTCCAGACTGTGTTATTGTTTTTATTGCTTAATGTGGCATAGTCAGCATTTGTCATTTCTTCTGGAAGGACAAGCAGTGTGCCTTAGCTGTAAAATTGCAACCCTAGGTGCAGTCATATTGATGCCCTGAACTGATTAGTTGTCCTAAGATTTCCTGTTTTTTTACTCCAATCCCTTACAATGAAGATACATATTCCACTTGCATTCTAATACTTGCTGCACTTATATGCTATATGCTATCTTCTTTTGTGACTCATGTACATGGGTAATGAGATCCCACTGTACCACAGAATTCTGCAATCGCTCTCTGTCTAAAAAATATGCTGGAGCTTGACAAAAAGGAGTTCCAAGTTCATACAACAAAGCAAAAATGATTTTTTTATGAATTGGTCATTTTTAGTTTTTTATTTCATTTCTTTCTGCCAAAATGCCAAAAGTTTTCCAGGTATAACACCATTTGCCAAACTTTTGTCCAACTCTTAAACTATCTGTATATATTTTGCAAACGCTTTGCAGTCTTCAAATTTATTTTCCTGCCCATCTTGGTTTGGTTTGAAAAGCTGGCTGCAGTCCCTTCATCCTAGTCATTATTATAGATCGTAAATTGTTGAGAGCTCAGCACAGTTCCCTGTTGCACTCCACTAATTATAATTAGCCCTCCTAAACCTTATCCTGTCTCTGAGATTCCAGTTAGGCAGTCCTTTGCCCGTTCTACTATATAACCCAAATATCATGAGATAACAAGCTTTTATCGTGTGCAGTAACCTTTCATGTGCAGCCTTATCACGTGTCTTTAAGAAATGCAAATACATTATGTCCTCTGATTCCTCTTTATCCACTCTGTTTGTTACATTTTTAAAGAAGTTTAGTTAACGATGACCTGTCAGATTTGCTTGGGTCATGTGATCAAGGACAATGTGACCCTCAGTAAATGGTGAGTTTAATCTAAATGTTACCATTCCTCAGGCAAGGGCAGAGGTCAAGTAGGTGGGACCTTCATGGTGACCTCAGTCAGTGTGGGAATTAAACCTGCGCTGTTGGCATTATTCTGCATCGTAAACCAGCTGTCCAGCGAATTGAGATAACCCACTCCCACCTTTTTGATTAGTTAGATAGACCTTCAGCAAAATGCGAATAAGAGCCTCTGCCCGAAGAGAATACATTAAAATGCGAATATTATCTGGACACTATTGATTCTTCTCCATGATGGTTTTGAAGATCCATGTTTTAACTTTTTGAATCTTATTGCTTTCTCTTTGATTTGGACATTTTTTTTCTTAGCTTCTTTGTGAAGAGTCTATTCAATAAGAAGCAAACAAATAACATTTACTAACATTGGGCATTATCTACTTGGATGGTAAAACATAGGAAAAGATTTAAAACATTGAATAATCATGACTGGAAAGTTGAAGATTAATATTTATACATGTCTGTTTTCTTCATCAAAAATAAAATGTTTAAAATGCCTGCCTGTACTGTATCTCAAACTTACCTCCAGCTCTACTATCAGAAACACGGTTCTTTCAGTTTTACTGTTTTTCTTTAATGAACTAACTGACTTCACACTGAGCCAAAATATGGACTCACCAGATGGACACATGTGTCCCATCACTCAGTGGGAGCCATTGGCTGTCTCTTGAAATGATATCCATTCAGGGTTTCAATTTTCTGCTTTAGGTCTTCATAGAACCATACAGTAAAGAAATGGTCCTTTGGTTAATCAAGTCTATACTGGCCAAATTTCTCCATATGCACACAAAAGCTCACCATAAGCCATACACTAGTGTCTGTTTGATGGTCTATTCGTTGAATTTGGAAAATGTGGCAGAAGGATTGCTGGTGAAATTACTGCAGTGCATTTGTAACATACAGTCTAAGTTTGACTGTAGGACAGGAGTGTGGTGATGACAACAAAACTGTACACTAGGACTTTTGCTGACATACAGAGGTCTTTGTTGTGAAACACTCGCTACTGCAGTTTGTGGAAGGCTGAGCTGGCACAATTGATGCTGTTGGATATTTCCATCAATGGTGAACTTTTGAGAGAGCTGGCTGCCAAGGTGCAGGAAGCATTCAATGTATTCCAGTGTCTGTCCTTCAAAAAATATGAAAGGTAAATATTTAGCTGATGAGGTATGGGTTTCAATGAGTTTATGAATCTGGCGTAAAGTGGGCACCAACATTGCAGTCATCTGTAAACTGTTGATCTATGGTGGTCAGTTTATATTTGAAACAGAGATGACTGAGGTTAAACAGATTTCCACCTAGGCATTGCTAGGTAGACAGGGTGGTGAAGAAGGCATTTGGCATGCTTGCATTCATTGGTCAAAACACTGAATATAGGAGTTGAGATGTCATGTTGTGGCTGTACAGGACGATTGTGAGATTACTTTGAGAATACTGCTTCAATTCCTGTCACCCTTCTACAGAAAGGATGTTGTTAAACTTGAGAGAGTACAGAAAAGATTTATGAGGATGTTGCCGGGACTGGAGGTGTTGAGTTAGAGGGAGAGTACTGAATAGGCTGCTGCTTTTTATCCTGGAGTGTTAGAGGCTGAAGGGTGACCTTATCATGGTTTATAAAACCATGAGGGGAATGCATAAGGTGATTAGCTAAAGTATGTTTTCACCAGTGCGGGAGTCCAAAACTAGAGGGCATAGCTTTAAGGTGAGGGGGATAGATTTAAAAAGGACCTGAGGGGTATGTTTTTCACACTTGAAATGAAGTGGTGGAGGTGGGTACAATCATAACATTTGAAAGGCATCTGGATGGGTGTATATGCAGAGGAAGGGTTTAGAGAGATATGGACCAAATGCTGGCAAATGGGACTAAGTCAAATTGGGATATTTGGTCGGCATGGATGGGTTGGATCGAAGGATCTGTTTCCGTGCTGTATGGCTCTATAATATTCATACCTGAGAGCAATTGATCTTTGATGATGTGAAATGATACGATCAGTTATACTGTAATAATATGGAGTCTATCACATATTCTTGACATCAGTCTATATTTTGAAGGCCACTGTTACAAATCCCCATCCATAACTAGTGCATTCATATCTTCAGGAAGCAATTGCTGGATTGTGAAATTTATTGGAAATCCTTTGGCTGGTCCTCCTTAGGAAGCAAGTCTCACTGAGGGTGGCAATGTCAATTTGGAATCTTAACATTTCATTTTATATCAGCACAGCTCTTCTTTCCAAATGATCCCTCTTGATCATCCATGAATGCTGTAATATTCCAAATTGATCAAATCGAGTTATGGTTCTACATGGTGTAGCTCCCCAACCAGGAGAATACCTGACCGCCTGAGCACATTTCCGAGCCCGATTTGCGGTGAGCAGAGAGCATTATGAAGAGGATGCTGCTACCCAAAGCCACCTCTGTCCCAACACAGATATGTAGAGGTATTCACACATCCATCACTTGTGTGCAGATTCGTGACTGGAAGCATATAAGTTTACAGCCCTGTTCCCATCTCCAATCATCTATAATACCAGGATTTGCCAAATCGATCCTGGTAAAAGCCTCATGTGACTTTATTTGAGGTGAGGACCTTGGTGTGCCCTCAGTATCTACATGACATTGATTGGTTGTTGATGATTAGATTTTGGTGATGTGTCCCACTACAATGGTCATAATCATCTTGCCTTTGCTGCTTTCTTCCAATTTTGCAGCTGGTGAGACATGCATTCTTATTTTGTGTATTCTGCCAATCTTTTGTTGAACTGTATTTTGCCAAACTCATCTCCATGGTTGGCCCTATTGGGAAACATGGTTCTCCTAATGCCACTGATTAATGGATCATCCGAGTGCATAAGCCTCTTCACCACATCAAGATTGTGATCCACAATGTACTTGGTATGGCATTCTGGCAGATGAAGGTTTCCCTGCTCAGACACTTTCCCTTTATGTCTTGAAAATTTCTATGAGCTGAAATACCAGGAAATGAAGGATCCATATTGTTTTTTTATGAGCCTTACCCCTTGACTTCTAAAGCTATTCAAAGAGCTCTCCTTGATTCATCTAAATTACAAATGTTTAGTGAACGAGCACAGATTTTCCTACATTGTATTCACCTTAAAGTGTAGTCCTGATTTTCAATCATCTGATAAAGATTTTCAAAAAAGTTACTTAAAGAAAAACATAGTTACACTGTAATGCTAAAATATAAAGTAGACAAGGAAATAATAAAAAAATCCGATTTGTGGCGCATACATAACTTCCCTCCCTGTGGGGGAGCAGAAAGGTCAAAAGCTCACGAGTTGTGCAGTGCAGCTGCACTTTTTAACATTGCTTTCAAATAATTTACATTGTCAGAAATGAATGTGTTTGTTAATCCAACCTTTTAATTACATGATTGGGGAGGGGGTTGTTATGTGGGGTAGTTTGCATTCAAGACAGTTTTAAAGAGACAGAACATTTTTTGTTTAAATAGGATGAACTTTTAAAAAAAAATCAAGTAACTCTCAACTAGAATTCTGTTTCAAATCAGTTTTAGCATTATCATAAAGCAAAGGTTATTTTACTGAAGATGACTTTAATAGTATGCAGCATGACCTCCTAGCTTTGTAAATCTTCAATCTTGTTTCAATTAAAACTTCATGTAGAAAAGTTTACTTGCATGCTGTCTTCTTAGGGATTAGCTATCTCTAAGCATATCATGAACAGTTGTTTTTATTGGCAGATGAGATGGACACTTCAGCATGTAAAAGAATATTTTGTGCCTAGCAAAACATTCAGGGCACATGACAGGATGTTAAAGAATGACAATTCCACATCTTCTGCACATATCATAAAAGGTGGGTTTGCACAATAACAAGAGGCATTTCAGGCAACAATAGATGCAGTGTTGTAAAAATAGAATATTGTTTTTGTTTTAAAGTTCATAAGCTTTATCAAGAAAATATCTGCTCTGGGCATGATTTAGAATTTGTGCATAGTCCCTCATTGTCAATTGGAGTGCTGACTAAAACCCTTGTTTACATGCACACCTCACTTGTCTGTGCATGTGTGAGTTTACAGCATAAGACTTCAATCTTTTCTTTATGTTAGACATTGTATGGTAAAGAAACTGATTTATAGAGTTCCTTTATGATTAAAAGAAGAATGTCAACTCTTCACTCTTCAAGATATCTTCCATAATTTGATATCCATACAGATTATTGTTCAATATGAAATGGAGATGTTAGTAAAGTAGACAGTTTATAATGTATGCCGTTCTCTCAAGAAGTTCAAAGACTTCAGTCTTCTTGCATTTAGTTAATTATTGTTCAAATATTCCTTTATTATGCAAAGGGTTATGAAACATCCCCAACAAACCTCTGTCCATATCAACTCAAAGGCTAAATTATGTTAGTTCACTGCTGCATTCTTTTTCTGTTCATTTAAGTGGGATGATTGTTTCTTCACGTCATTATAATTAATTGTACTTTGTCAATGATAAATATGAACAGACTGATGAACAATATTAATTTGAACTAACTCACTAAAAATTATTATAAACTTTCAGGATAATCTAGAAATGTGGATTATTTTCATTTTTTTACAGAAACAAAGTTCAAAGAGATTTCAATTAAATTTAATCAACATAGTTAATAATACTGTGAGGAAACCAGTGTTCAACTGTGACCTAGTAGCAGAAGAGGTAAAAACACTTTCTTCCCAAGCAGATGGTCGAAGGGTTGAAATCAGAGGGCAGCCTGTCACTTCAATCCGCCTGCCACTACTCAGATGAGATTCAGCAGCTCTTGTCTGGCGAAGTGAAACATCTCATGACATAAGGGGAGGACCTAGCATTGTCAAGACTACAGGCTAAAGGACCTCCTGTGCTCTATAAGGATTTATCACAAGAACAATGTCACCACTAATATGGTGTCTGACATAGTGGACAAATTTTGTTAGATCACATAAGCCTTCCTAAAGTCTCATTTATGTTCTATCCATAGGATAGATTTTCTGCATTATTTAACTCAGTTGTCTGCTTTTCCTGTCATGGATGCTTATTGTGTCAGTAATATCTAATCTCGACATGGCAAGGTGTGAAAAGGAATTCACTAACTATGGTAATTTGTAAAGTAATACCCAAAAATGACCTTGAAAACCACCAGATTGTCATTAAAACTTGAGATGATGATCCTTTAGGAAAGGGAACCTAGCACCATATTTATCTTTGACCTATACAAGACTCCAGTCTCTAACTAAATGATTGACTCTGATTGTCCTCATGGTAACTTGAGGTGGATAATAGGTGGTCTTTGCCAATATTGTATAGATCACAAAAATACATAAAATATATAAAAATCCTTAGGAGCCTTTTCTTGCAGGACATAAATTGTCAAAAAAGATCAGTCTATAATCTGTATATATTCAAGAAACCACTTTAATTTTAGTGATATCTGGCAAACTGCTGCCATTTCGAATATGAAATTTTAGCACTTTACAGAGAGGTGATCCTGCTCTCCAGTGCAGAATCCATGACAACATACCACTGTTTTAATAATTCAGTAGTTTGCATGTAGCCCTGCTGCGCTCACTTAACTGTTACTTCACCACAAAACACGAGCTCTGCACATTTGAAAAAACAGATACCAAAGAACATTCACAATGCAGCACTTCTACTCAGGGCAACTACAGAGTTGGCATCAGAGTTATAATGTAACTGAGTCAGAGCTAATGCCTCGAGCAGAAAGAAATACCTCACGATGTTTTTACTGCACGCTACTGGAGATACAATATCACTGGAGAGAATGCAGATGAATGTCTTGCATTCCACCATTTATGCTGTTAGGCTCAAGCAGGGAACTCAGTCCTCTCATGCAGAGTAACAATGAAATTCATTGCGGCTTTTTAAAGAAGTATAAAAAAGTGGCTGAAAAACTATTATTTAAGGAGGAGGCAGAATCATATCATTCATGTTATAGTCATACATTTCAACAGCAATTTTCTTACTTCTGAGCAAAAATGCATCTTTGCATAAAACAGTGCCCTTTTAAAATTTTATTCAAATTTTTCTTCTATAATTCTGAACTTTTTTGTGAGTATACTGCTGTGCATTTCAGGATTCCATGTGCATTTCCCACAGGTAGTAGGCTTTTCCAGCACAAAATAGCCTTTAGATATTTTTCTGTTCAAAAGGAGAATATCTGATATGCAAAAGGATTGTAGACTTCAGTTTCAGAATAATTTAATCCTATGCATTTTCAGGGAGAAACAATAACAAAAGAACTAAAAATCACAGCCAATAAAACTGTAACCTTGAAAGGGTGCCCCTTGGCATAAATTGCTAGTGCACTGATCCACTACACTGTAGAGTGATCACACACATGGGTAGTCCCCCATGATTAACCACATGCAGAGTTCCCAGTCTCCACTGGGACTTTCAAGGAGGTCATAACAAAGGTGCAGTCCCCTGCCAGAGAACACGACAGAAGAGGAGGAGGGTGTGAAAAAGGAATACACTGAAGGATGCCATGCCACCCTTGTTCAGCTCATTCGAAAGTGGTGTAGACAAGGAAGAGGCCCAGAATCTAGCTGCTTGTCTGTTCTATTGCTAAGCTTCACAATATGACCTAAATAATTGAGGGAGACAATATACAAAATCGAGAAATTAAAATATCATTAACGAAAATCTCTTTCAGCATCAAATGGATCCTCAAGGGTTAAACTTGTTTCATAAAAAAATAACTGTACCACATTAAATTTGTACGATTAGAATAAAAATGACAGATACTCAAGTCAATTTATGACAGGTTTCTTTGTATGCCATCTCCCTTCAAGTTAACTGTTTGCGGTAGAGAGAAAAATAATTAGATGTATTGCCTGCAAATTCTCATCTACAAAAACCTTCTTCATAGTTTTTTGAAATTATTTATGCAACATTCTGATCATTATGTCAGAAGCAGGCACAGGAAAATGTACAAAGCATAATGCCTTTATCTATCTTCAGTTGTCTACTTGAAAATTTCACACAGAATTTAATAAATCTTGTTTTGATATTGTGCCAGAATGCACCAAGCCTACCCTTGGTTTAGTTTAATAGGGTCAAAATATTTCCACATTGGGAACATACACATTAATCATATGTCCAGTGGATTTTCAAAATTGAAAGAGACAAGGCCAAGCAAAATTTTAAATTAATTGGGCCTACCCCAGCATTCAGGGTCACCTTGTGTCAGTTGTCCCACATTTTCCAGGTCATGGAGTTCCTATTTACCGTACAGCTGGCACGAAGAGAGATAGACGCTTTGGGCAAAGAAAGGTGAAAGAACTCCACTCCAAAAGTGTGAATTTTCCTACAGGCAATAACAACAATTGCTGCTGCAGATTGTCGCCAGACACCAACCACTTAAATAATGCATGCTCTGCTGAGGACTCAGTTTGGTGCATTTTCTAATAGAGTAGTCAGGCAATTTTGTAAACACCCTGTCGTTTACCATAAATTCACTGGGCTGGTTCTGACTTTTGAGTAATTAGTGCAGCTGCTGCTCACAATTATTAATCCTAGGTGAGAAACTGTCACCAAAATAACCTTTATTTTAACATGGAAAGTTCTGTGCAATTTACACTTCAATCAAAAATGCAATACATTAAATTATCTCTGAAGAATTTACTTCTTATGTTTATATTTTTCTGCCATCATCACAAAGACTGCTATTTGATGTGTGGACAGCCAAAAGTTAATGTAAATTCAAAGTTTGTCTCTTAGATCTTAAATGACTTCTGCAATTTCCTTCAGCAAGATTGAACAGTCCTTTGTATTACTTTAAATTTACTGAATTTCAAAACCCAACAAGATAATATAATTTCTGTACCATCTTGCCCAAAATGTAAAGAACTTCTTAACTGGTGCTAAAGAGGATGATCCGTTTTACATGGCTGACCTTTACTCTTTACTAATGTAACAGTGAAATCTAGCCAGACAGATTGAGCTGACTAACCGCCAGGACCATCCAACCTGTCTACAGCCACACATTTCAACTGCAAAAGGACAAAGTATTCAACCAATAGGATCATTACCCCCACCCACCCTCCACCAATAGAAGAAACATATTGGCTGCAGGTACTTTAAATCTATCTATTCAGACATGTTATAACACACCCCTGGAGCAAGTGGGACTTGACCCCAAGCCTATAGCCCAAAGGGGAAAACTTTACCACTCTGTTATAAGATCTAACATGTTGACTGTACACTGGTGGTCAGCCACAATTCACAGAAAAGCCCTTCATAATATTTGAACATGCAAATAAAAGTAGGCAGATTTATAATCCACCACAACACTCTTGTTAAATCACAATGAGGCTTTTTTTTCATTCATTTCTGTTTTTGTTTAGATCATATTAAACTGCACCATTTTCATTTACTAATGATTGGAAGTGAGATGAATACAACCATAACCAACATGCTGGGCACTGTCTGCTCGAAGGCTCTACCATTTGTAGGTGTATCTTTAACTGGTGAGGCCTTACCATTCCAGGATTTCCCTCCCGAAACCTACCAATAGCCCTCTCATTTAAGACAAAACTTAAAAGCTATCTCTTTGACCAAACATTGAACTATCTTTGATGTCAAATTCTATTTAATAATTTTCATGCAGAATTCATTAAGTTTTACAACAATAAAAGGCACCATATAAATACAAATTGGTGTTATTAAACCTTGAACTTTAAACTGTTCACAACATGAAGTAGAAAATTGTTTCCCACAGGAATTTTCATTTTTCTTTGCTCTGGTATCAGGTCAAACCTTGATTTCAGAGTGCGATATACTCACAAGATTAATCTATTTCAAACTAACAACGAAGTTCTCCAGTTTCCTCATTTCCCCTCCCAACACCTTGTCTCAGTCGAATCCCTCGAACTCCGCACCGCCTTCCCAACCTGCAATCTTCTTCCTGACCTCTCCGGCCTATCACACTCACCTTAACCTCCTTCCACCTATCACATCTCCATCGCCCCTCCCCCAAGTCCCACCTCCCTACCTTTTATCTTAGCCTGCTGGACACACCTTCCTCATTCCTGAAGAAGGGCTTATGCCCGAAACATCGAATCTCCTGTTCCTTGAATGCTGCCTGACCTGCTGCGCTTTTCCAGCAACACATTTTCAGCTCTGATCTCCAGCATCTGCAGACCTCACTTTCTCCCCTAACAACAAAGTTAGTAGATACTAAAAATATGCAACATCTTTGAGACATTCTTGCCATAAGTCCAGTAGCACTACGCTAAAAGATTTGTATCATAGCAGGTCAAACATCTGAGGGCTGAAATACATCACTTTTCATGTCCTCTTGTACTTCTCCACTCTTGGCAAGTATGGTCCCTTCCAATTGTCTGGCCATGATAGCGTAGAGAGCTCCTAGGCTCAGAATTTCCTCAGGCCGGAACTTATTTATATGATCTATTTGGAGAAATGCATTTATACATGGCATTTTGCTGCCTTGCTGAAATTATGCGACCTATATCAATATTGCAAATGCTTTCACTTTGCTTTGTTGCTGTTACTAAATGATTATCATATCATTGGGAGCATACACGTTAATCTTATGCCCAGTTAAAATATCAGAAGAAGAAGTATGAAGCTCAGATTGAGTCGATGTTCAGTGTTGTAAGAAAAGTAGCTATTGTTACAAAAAAGAGTAACTTAGGCCACTTTCTGCAACTTTGAATTACTGAGTGAGTCAGAATGGCTGCGAATTTTCCATTTCCTGTAGCTGCAGAAATTAAAGGAGATATGAGGCAGAACTGGAATTTTTTTCACTTCAGTGCAAAATCTGTGAGAAGTGAATACAATTAGTGAGCAAATAAGAGTAGCAAGTCTAGTGTCAGTGATGTGAAAGGAGGATGGCAAGCAATGATTATGAAAGCATTGTAAACATACTTTGAACCCTCTATTAATGTTAGCTATAAATGCTGTGAGCTCAACATTAGAGTTCAGTGGAAAAGGGAGACTATTGCTGAATATGTGATGGCACTGACACATCCACAGGATTCCTGTAGCTTGGCGACTAAAAGATGATCTCATCAGTGATAGGAATGTCTTTAGCATAAGTGATGCTGCTATGACAGCACAGCTGCTGAGAAAAGAGAATCTTATTCTCAAGAAAGCTATTGACATGTGCAAAAGCTCTGATGTTGTCAATCGTCAGATGAAGTGTATTAATGGAAAAATGGACAAGACTTTACATTATGGTGAGAGACATGCCAGACTAAACATGCACAATGTGTTAGAAGAAATATTTTGCGTAAGAACCAACAGAAAGATCAAGGCCAGAAAGCAGTATATAATTATTGAAGCGAACATTATGTGAAAACAGATCCAAGCCAGTCAGTAAAACAGAAACTAAGAAACAATTCTTTCGATATCCTTTAGTATATTGTATAAATACAGACTTGTATATATATCTTGTAAAAGCACCAATGTTTCAACACAAATGGTTTTTAAGTACCCATTTCACATTTTGACTTCCT
The DNA here is from genome assembly GCF_020745735.1 of Hemiscyllium ocellatum. Taxonomy (NCBI): domain Eukaryota; kingdom Metazoa; phylum Chordata; class Chondrichthyes; order Orectolobiformes; family Hemiscylliidae; genus Hemiscyllium; species Hemiscyllium ocellatum. The sequence goes on from NC_083402.1 coordinate 54,066,545, forward strand.
GGACCAACAAACAACATTTAATATTCTTTCCCACCAAGAACCTGGGAGGTTGTTGTTAAAGCTCAGTAGGTCTGGCAGCACCTGGCAAAAGAAATCAAAGATAACGTTTCGGGTCTGATGTTAGAAATATTAACTCTGATTTCTCTTCACAGATGCTGCCAGACCTGCTGAGCTTTTCCAGTAACATAGAACATAGAACATAGAAGGATACAGCGCAGTACAGGCCCTTCGGCCCTCGATGTTGCGCCGACCGAATCCTACCTAGCCTATACTAGCCCAATAACTTCCAAATGCCTATCCAATGCCCGCTTAAATGACCATAAAGAAGGAGAGTTCACCACTGATACGGGCAGGGCATTCCATGAACTCACAACCCGCTGTGTGAAGAATCTACCCCTAACATCTGTCCTATACCTACCACGACATCTGTCCTATACCTACCACAAACCTAACCTCTGACTTTGTTTCTGATTTACAACATCCGCAGTTCTTTCAATTTTTATTAAGAATATTGTAAACTCTGCCACACTGTAGGTTAATGATGTGTTATTATCATTACTTGTAAACATGTTTTCTAAAATAGACATACCATGTTCGGCATTAAGATAGCCACAGGTGAGGTGCTGGAAGACAGGAGGTTGGCTAATCTGGTACCACTATTTATGTAACATGGCAAGGAAAAGCCAGGGAACAATAGACCGGTGAGCCTGACATCAGTGATGGCAAATTGTGGGAGGGAATCCTGAGGGATATAAATTACACGAATTTGGAAAAGCAAGGACTGATCAGGGATAGGCAACATGGCTTTGTGCATGGGAAATCATGTTTCACGAACTTGTTTGAGATTTTTGTAGATGTAACAAAGAGGATTGATGAGCGCAGAATGGTGGACGTGATCTATATGGACTTCAGTAAGGCATTCGACAAGAGTCCTCATGGGAAACTGGCTACCAAGGTCAGATCTAATGGAATACAGGGAGAACTAGCCATTTGGATACAGAACTGGTTCAAAGGTAGAAGACAGAGGGTGGTAGTGGAAGGTTGTTTGTCAGACTGGAGGCCTGTGACCAGTGGGAGTGCCACAAGGATCAGTGCTGGATCCATTATTTTTCTACATTCATATAAATGATTTGGAAATGAACATATGACGTATGATTAGTAAGGTTGCAGCTGATACCAAAATTGGAGGTGTAATGGACAGCAAAGAAAGTTATCTCAGAGTACAATGGGATCTTGATTAGATGGGCCAATGGGCTGTGGAGTGGCAGATGGAGTTTAATTTAAATTATTGCGAGGTGCTGCATTTTGGAAAAGTTAGTCAGAGTGTTGCTAAACAAAGAGACTGTGGAGTGCAGGTTCATAGTTCCTCGAAAGTAGAGTTGCAGGTGGATAGGATAGTGACGATGGTGGTTGGTATGCTTTCCTTTATTGACAGACCTTTATTGAGTATAGAAGTTGGAAAGTCATGTTGTTGCTATACAGGTCATTGGTAAGGTCACTTTTTTGGAATGTCGCTTGCAATTCTGGTCTCCTTCCTGTCAGAAGGACGTTGTGAAACTTGAAAGGGTTCAAAAAAGATTTACAAGGATGTTGCCAAGGTTGGAGGATTTCAGCTATAGGGAGACGCTGAATAGGCTGGGGCTGTTTTCCCTTGAGCATTGGAAGCTGTAGGGTGACCTTCTACAGGTTTATAAAATTATGAGTGGCATGGATAGGATAACTAGACAACGTGTTTTCTCTGGGGTTAGGGAGTCCAGAATTAGAGGGCATAGGTTTAGGGTGAGAGGGGAAAGATATAAAAGGGACTTAAGGTGCAACCGTTTCATGCAGAGGGTGGTGCGTGTATGGAATGAGCTGCCAGAGGAAGTGGGGTTGGCCAGTACAATTATGGCATTTAATAGACATCTGGAAGAGTATATGAATTGGAAAGATTTAGAGGGATATGGGCCAAGTGCTGGCAAATGGGACTAGATTAGTTTAGGATATCTGGTTGGCATGGATGAGTTGAACTAAGGGCTCTGTTTCCATACTGTACATCTTTATGGCTCTATGAGTCTAAGTTTAATTTGTATATTGATATTGTGTGGGTTAATGGAGAAGGACGTGGTTCAGATTTCATTTGAGAGTCATCTCAGTTTTACTTGTTACTGGAAATTCATTTACAGACATCCAGAAGTGAAAAGTTCAGTGCTTTAGAAAACAAAGTGTAAGAGAGGAAACACATTGAACTGTTTGCTCGCAACAAGCTGTTTAATGACACTGGAGACTGAAGCAGAAACAAGTTCCCCTTAGGTGGAGGGACAGAACCATTCAAAAGTATGCCGGTTTCTTTCAGAAAGAAGTCAGGAATAAAATGCCTGTAACATTAGCAGCATAGTTTACAGTTGCGAGAGCAATAAGGGCAGAAGAAAAGAAAACCCCAGTGACTTAGAAGTCAGTAACAAAGAAACGTTAAAATCAGAAGGCTTTACGATGTCAAAGAGGAAGATATTCGACAAAATTTGAATGCTGTGTGTTTAAGAAACAAATGCTGAGGAGTAAATGAACTGAGTTAACAGTTCGTTAAAGGGTTTCAGAAAGAAACATTAACTAAAGAACTTGTATTTTTTAATTAAATATACATTGGTTGAGAAGAAACTGATTACAGGCAGAAAGTGAGGTCTGCAGATGCTGGAGATCAAAGCTGAAAATGTGTTGCTGGAAAAGCGCAGCAGGTCAGGCAGCATCCAAGGAACAGGAGATTCGACGTTTTGGGCATAAGCCCTTCTTCAGGAATGAGGAAAGTGTGTCCAGCAGGCTAAGATAAAAGGTAGGGAGGAGGGACTTGGGGGAGGGGCGATGGAGATGTGATAGGTGGAAGGAGGTCAAGGTGAGGGTGATAGGCCGCAGTGTGGTGGGGGCGGAGAGGTCAGGAAGAAGATTGCAGGTTAGGAAGGCAGTGCTGAGTTTGAAGGATTTGACTGAGACAAGGTGGGGGGAGGGGAAATGAGGAAACTGGAGAAATCTGAGTTCATTCCTTGTGGTTGGAGGGTTCCCAGGCGGAAGATGAGGCGCTCTTCCTCCAACCGTTGTGTTGTTATGGTCTGGAGATGGAGGAGTCCAAGGACCTGCATGTCCTTGGTGGAGTGGGAGGGGGAGTTAAAGTGTTGAGCCACGGGGTGGTTGGGTTGGTTGGTCCGGGCGTCCCAGAGGTGTTCTCTAAAACGTTCCGCAAGTAGGCAGCCTGTCTCCCCAATATAGAGGAGGCCACATCGGGTGCAGCGGATGCAATAGATGATGTGTGTGGAGGTGTAGATGAATTTGTGGTGGATATGGAAGGATCCCTTGGGGCCTTGGAGAGAAGTAAGGGAGGAGGTGTGGGCACAAGTTTTGCATTTCTTGCGGTTGAAGGGGAAGGTGCCGGGAATGGAGGTTGGGTTGGTGGGGGGTGTGGACCTGACGAGGGAGTCACAGAGGGAGTGGTCTTTTCGGAACGCTGATAGGGGAGGGGAGGGAAATATATCCCTGGTGGTGGGGTCCATTTGGAGGTTGGAGATGGAGGGAAACTGATTACAGTCATGCACACTGAACAAGGAACCTTAAAGTGCAAATAAGGTGCCGCTTCACTGAGTCTTGAGTGGCTGCAAGCTGTTGTGGGTAAAAGGACTGAATCTTCATTTATAGTATCTGTAATGAAACCGTTTCAAAAAGTTCATATTTGGACTAAAATTATTCATGTTTTTGACTCTTTTGTGGATAACAGACTTTGAGGTTCTTTTGTTAAAATTATACTGGCATGTTTATGAAGATGTTGAGTGACTAACCACCACAGTAAACAAATTGCAAAAATAAAACACAAAGTCTATCAAGACAGGTTTACTCTGAGATTTGACTTTACCAGTATTACTATCAGTTGGGATCATAACAGTTTTGTGAATTCAATTTCATTGGTCTCTATTTGGTCTCATGGTTTTCTCAAGTGGGACAGGCTTTACTATAGTACTCAATGTTAATATAATTGACATTGGGTCTAATCATTGTGTCTAATCATAGTGACTGTCCAGTTAAACTTCTTAACTCCTGGATTCCTTCTCCAACTGTAAAATCATCTCTTTCTCTCTCTTTCTGAGAACCTGGTCTGACTTATCAGGATGTGATTAATGCTTTCTAAATAAGGCCTTTGATCCAATTTCACTCTTGACTTAATGTCTAACCTGATATCTTTAAAGATCCCCACCAACTCACACCACAAGCTTGACTTACAATCTTAAGTTCTCTTTTTATTCATTGAGTGGTTTAAAAAAAATACTTTCCTTGGAAACTTTTCACCCAGCAAATATACAGCTTTTATGGTGATTGATATATATTCCCAAGAGTATATTATCAAAAGAACAAAGTGGTTCTTCAAGACCACTTTCCCTGCAGTATGGGAAATCACAGCTAAATTTTGATCCCCAGATTTCTCTTCAAAACTCTAGTTTAGATTCCAATCATCATTCTCCATTCTATCTGTAAACTCCACAGTTGAAAAAATTTCCTTATATTTCCTAAAACAGGATTTTTAAATATGTTTAATAAGTCAATAGTATTATTATTGTACTTATAATCAAGTACAATAGTTGCTTAGACTGCTACATTATTAAGTTTTAAGAACAGACTGAAGAAAATCACTTAATATGTTAATGCTGCCATTTAATTAATCTCCCACTAAGATTTTCACTAATTTACAAAAATAAAACTACTTGCAAATGGATGAAAGTCAGTTGGTCATTTTTACTTGGTATACAGTTTAACAACTCTAGAAATAGATAAGCAAAATATTGCAGATGCTGAAAATCTGAAAAAACAAAAAAATGTTGGAAACACCCAGCATGTCAGTAAACCTTCATGGAGAGGGGGACACTATTGATGTTTCAGGTTAAGATTCTTTCAAGACTCAGATTAATGATCCAAGACATACAAACACACGAACAAAGAACGAGAATAGGCTACCCAGTCCTTTGAGCATGCTCCACCATTCAATGAGATCATGGCTAATCTGATTTTAACCTCAACTCTACATTCTTACATATCCCTGATGATCTTTCATACTGTTGGTAATCAAGAAACTATCTAGCTCTGTGTCAAAAATATTTAAAGGTTCAGCATCCAACACCTTTTCGGGAAGGGAATTCCAAAGGCTCACAATCCTTTTAGAGAAAAAGAAGTTTCCTCATCTCTGTCTTAAAACACCTTAACTTTAAACTCTGACCCTATTTCTAGTTTGTCTCACAGAGGACTCATCCTTTCACAATCCACCTGATTAAATCTCCTCATGATCCAATATATTTTGTTAAGTCACTTCTGGCTTATCTAATCTCCAAAGGATAGAGGCCTAGTGTGTCCAGCTCGTCGTCATAAACCAATCTGCTAATTACAGGTATTACTCTAGTCAACCTTCTCTGAAATACTTACAAAGCATTAAAACCCTCCATAAGTACAATGACCATTAGTGTACGTTATACTTCAACAGTTTCACTAATGCCCTGTATACTGGAAGCATAACCTCCTTACTCTTATGTTCAATTCCTTCACAATAAAACAAAAGATGCTATTAGCTTTCCTGATAACTTGGTGTACCAGCATACTAACGTTCTGTGATACATGGACTAGAACACCCAGATCTGAGAGCATCTCAGAGTTCTGATACCTCTCACCATTTAAATAATATGTTTCAATTTTTACTCTTTCTGCCAAACTGAATAATTTCTTATTTTTCCACATTATACTCCATACATCAGATATTTGCTCACTAACTTATCCCATCTATATCCATTTGTAGGCTTCTTATTCCTGCTTCACAACTCACTTTCTTACCTATTTATTGTTATTAGCAAATTTAGCGATGGTACCTTTGATTCTTTTGTGTGAATCGCTTATATAAATTGTAAAGGATTGAGGTCCCAGCATTGACACCTGTGGTGCACCAGTCATGACATCCTGCCAGCCTGAAAAAGACCCATTTATTTCTCTTCCCTTCCTCCTGTTAGACAGCCAATCTTTTATCCATGACAATATGTTACCCGCAACACCATGAACTTCAATTTTCTACAGTAACCATTATAATGATCTTTATGAAATGAACTGAATTAGGTTATTGTCACATGTATTCCAGCACCTTAGGTACAAAGGTACCTAGGTACAGAACCTTAATACAAAGCAAAAAGATAAGGGAAACAAAGTTAAAAATTAAAACACTACATCCTTCTACTAAAAAGTATTAAAACAAAGAAACACAGTTAACAGTTAAACATCATGGAGTCAAAACGCCCAGCAAGGTTGGGCTTGCACTCCCCTTAAGGGTTTGACCACCCCCGCTCAGGACTCGACCTCATCCTCACTGTTGCCCTGCATTGCCTGCTCTTGCTGCATTGCAGCATGTTCCTGCATCGCCTTGGACTTCCTACTGCCGTGATCACTGCCAGCCCCCTGACTGTTTACTTTCGCTCTCGCTGCCAGCCCCCCCGACTATTTACTCCCCTCTCACTGTCAGCCCCCCCGACTATTTACTCCCCTCTCGCTGCCAGCCACCTCGACTGTTTACTCTCGCTCTCGCTGCCAGCCCCTCCTGACTGTTTACTCCCCTCTCACTGCCAGCCCCCCTGACTGTTTACTCCCCTTGCTGCCAGCCCCCTGACTGTATACTCTTGCTCTTACTGCCAGCCCCCTAACTGTTTACTCCCCTCTCACTGCCAGCCCTCCCGACTGTTTAATCACCTCTCACTGCCAGCCCTCCTGACTGTTTACACCCCTCTCACTGCCAGCCCCCTGACTGTTTACACCCCTCTCACTGCCAGCCCCCGACTGTTTACTCCCCTCTCGCTGCCAGCCCCCCCGACTGTTTACTCTTGCTCTCACTGCCAGCCCCCCTGACTGTTTACTCTCCTCTCGCTGCCAGCCCTCCAACAATTTACTCTCCTCTCGCTGCCAGCCCCAACTGTTTACTCTCGCTCTCACTGCCAGCCCCCCCTGACTGTTTACTCCCCTCTCGCTGCCAGCCCCCCTGACTGTTTACTCCCCTCTCACTGCCAGTCCCCCTGACTGTTTACTCTCGCTCTCATTGCCAGCCCCCTGACTGTTTACTCTCCTCTCGCTGCCAGCCCTCCAACAATTTACTCTCCTCTCGCTGCCAGCCCCAACTGTTTACTCTCGCTCTCACTGCCAGCCCCCCTGACTGTTTACTCCCCTCTCGCTGCCAGCCCCCCTGACTGTTTACTCCCCTCTCACTGCCAGTCCCCCTGACTGTTTACTCTCGCTCTCATTGCCAGCCCCCTGACTGTTTACTCTCCTCTCGCTGCCAGCCCTCCAACAATTTACTCTCCTCTCGCTGCCAGCCCCAACTGTTTACTCTCGCTCTCACTGCCAGCCCCCCTGACTGTTTACTCCCCTCTCGCTGCCAGCCCCCCTGACTGTTTACTCCCCTCTCACTGCCAGTCCCCCTGACTGTTTACTCTCGCTCTCATTGCCAGCCCCTTGACTGTTTACTCTCCTCTCGCTGCTAGCCCCCCGACTGTTTACTCCCCTCTTGCTGCCAGCCCCCATGACTGTTTACTCCCCTCTCGATGTCAACTCCCCTGAATGTTTACTCTCACTCTCACTTCCAGCCCCCCTGACTTTTTACTCCCCTCTCTCTGCCAGCCACCTCTGACTGTTTACTCCTGCTCTCGCTGCCAGCCACCCCCGACTGTGGTGGGAAAGTTAATGGAGAGAATCCTGAGGGACAGGATATACATGCATTTGGAAAGGCAAGGACAGATTAGAGATAGTCAACATGGCTTTGTGCCTGGGAAATCATGTCTCACAAACTTGAATGAATTTTTTGAGGAAGTAACAAAGAGGATTGATGAGGGCAGCACGGTAGATGTGATCTATGTGGACTTCAGTAAGGCATTCAACAAGGTTCCCCAAGGGAGACTGATCAGCAAGGTTAGATCTCATGGAATAAAGGGAGAACTAGCCATTTGGATACAGAACTGGGTCAAAGGTAGAAGACAGAGGTTGGTGGTGGAGAATTGTTTTTCACACTGGAGGCCTGTGACCAGTGGAGTGCCACAAGGATTGGTGCTGGGTCCTCTACTTTTTGTCATTGACATAAATGATTTGGATGTGAGCATAAGAGGTACAGTTAGTAAGTTTGAAGATGACACCAAGCTTGGAGGTGTAGTGGACAGCAAAGAAGGTTACCTCAGATTACAACAGAATCTTGATGAGATGAGCCAATGGACTGAGAAGTGGCAGATGGAGTTTAATTCAGATGAATGCGAGGTGCTGCATTTTGGGAAAGCAAATCTTAGCAGGACTTATACACTTAATGATAAGGTCCTGGGGAGTGTTCCTGAACAAAGAGACCGTGGAGTGCAGGTTCATAGCTCCTTGAAAGTGGAGTCTCAGGTAGATAGGATAGTGAAGAAGGCGTTTGGTATGCTTTTTTTTATTGGTCAGAGTATTGAGTACACGAGTTGGGAGGTTATCTTGTGGCTGTACAGGACATTGGTTCGGCCACTGTTGGAATATTGCGTGCAATTCTGGTCTTCTTCCTATCGGAAAGATGTTGTGAAACTTGAAAGGGTTCAGAAAAGATTTACAAGGATGTTGCCAGGGTTGGAGGATTTGAAATATAGGGAGAGGCTGAACAGGCTGGGGATGTTTTCCCTGGAGCATCGGAGGGTGACCTTATAGAAGTTTACAAAATTATGAGGGGCATGGATAGGATATATAAACAAAGTATTTTTCCTGGGGTGAGGGAGTCCAGAACTAGAGGGCATAGGTTAAGGGTGAGAGGGGAAAGATATAAAAGGGTCCTAAGAGGCAACTTTTTAATGCAGAGGGTGGTACATGTGTGGAATAAGCTGCCAGAGGAAGTGGTGGAGGCTGGTAAAATTGCAATGTTTAAAAGGCATTTGGATGCATATATGAGTAGGAAGGGTTTGGAGGAATATGTGCCAGGTGTTGGCAGGTGGTATTAGATTGGTTTGGGATAGCTAGTTGGCATGGACAGGTTGGACTGAAGGGTCTGTAACCACCTGTACATCTCTATGACTCTGTTACTCTATGACTGTTTACTCCCCTGTAACTTCCAACCCCCTGAGACTGTTTACTCCCCTCTCACTGCCAGCTACCTCTGACTGTACTCCTGCTCTCACTGCCAGCTACCCTTGAATGTTTACTCCCCTCTCGCTGCTAGCCCCCCTGACTGCTTACTCCCCTCTCACTGCTAGCCCCCCCGACTGTTTACTCTCCTCTCGCTGCTAGCCCCACATGACTGTTTACTCCCCTCTCGCTGCTAGCCCCCCCCGACTGTTTACTCCCCTCTTGCTGCCAGCTACCCCTGACTGTTTATTCCCCTCTCACTGCTAGCCCCCCTGAGTGTTTACTGCCCTCTCTCTGCCAGCCCCCCCGACTGTTTACCATGCCCTCGCTGCTAGTGACCCTTGACTTCTTGCTCCTTCTTTCACTGTCAGCCACATCACGCTACATGTTCTTGAGCTCGCCATCACTCAGGATCACTCAACGCCATGGACCTCTGTTGCTGCCACACTGGGTCCGCCCTCCCCGAGCTGGCTCGATCTCCTCCACACTGCACAAACTCACAGCTCACACAAGCTAACTAGATTAAGAAGGAACGAATAAAAAGTAAAAGCGGATGGAGAAAACAATCCCCGAGCAGGAGCCTGCTCATTGTGCTGCTACTCGGCTGCCATCTTAAACAATGCAATGAAGTACTTTCTGGAAATCTAAGTAAAATGCATCCACTAGTTCCCCTTCACAGCACAAGGTACTTCTTCAAAGAACTCCAATAAATTATTTTATACATGATTTCCCTTTGACAAAACCATGTTGGGTCTGTCTGATTACTTTGAACTTACCCAAGTGCCCTATTGTAAGTTTATGACATAAGTTTTAAATCCCATTGCGATCTTCTAATGGAAGGACCTTGGCCTGAAAGATTAATTGTTTCTCTATCCGCAGATTCTTCCTGACCTGCTGACGAATTCCAGCATTTTCTATTTTTATATCATTAGAAATAATATTGAATTCGCAAATCTAGTGAAAATAGTACAAATTCTTTAAAATTAAGATGATGTTGAATTTTAGATCCCTCTGAACAAACACAAATTAATTTCAAAATTAAACGTGAAGAAAAGCCGCTATGTTAGAGGTGTCAAGCAAAACAACTGGGAAAAGGTTAATTTTGTAAGTTTGTTCATAAGTGTTACATGCTTCTTCCCACTGTATTCTACCTACTGCATTGTTACAATTAGGCAGGTTTCAAATCAGTGAAGTCATGGTGAACCACGAATATTTTGGCTCGGTCACGAAATACTACAAAAACATTCTAAAATATTTAAGATTTCATGCATTATTTGTGCAAAGAATATGTTGCTACTATATTTTAAAATAATGTGCATTCTGATTGACTAGAAGCACAGCACTCAAATCTTGACTGGTATCCATATCCAGGCTGTTGATAATTCAGGTAATTCATGATTTAACCATTTATAGTGAGTTCAAATAACTGCAAAGAGTCCGAGGTTTAAACTCTTGGAGGAGATCAAGGCCATCTATTGATTTGGGGAGGACAGACAGGGAAACTTAATTGGGCAAGAGGTACAATTTCAGTTCCCTAGTAGCAGGGTAAACATTCGCTACTAAAATTCTCAGAATGTTTCAGTTGGGTCAGTTTCACAACCAGCGTTGGCAGCAATCTGTTTTTCCATTCATTAGCATGTCATGAATATTCATAAACATCCCATGCCACTGGAATTACTTTCAGGGTCATAATACCATTAGCCAAAAATTGAAAACATGTCTACTCACAAAGCTCACGACATATATGAGGCATGAAGGTGGCAGGGTAGAAATCTCCCTCCAAGCTCTAGTGAATGTGACACTGAACAAAAAAAAAAGAACTGTGGATGCTGGAAATCAGAAACAAAACAGAAATTGTGATAAAAATTCAGCAGGTCTGGCAGCAGCTGTGGAGAGAAAGCAGAGTCAACATTTTAGGTCCAGTGACTTGATCCAGTGAGTTTCTATTGAAGAAGTTTATTGTCCACTACTTGAACATTTCACTTTGTGACTTGCTGGGCTCTATAAGCAGCAAAATGGCAGATAAGGAAGGATGGAGTTGGATGCTTCAGTTCATAGCACTAAGAAAGAAAGGGGATTTACACCAATTCAAATTGGTTTCTCAAAGACGCAATTAAAAATGGGATTAAAATGGGAAACTCGATGGTTCTGATATGAAGTTAGATTGTTTTTAGAATTTAATCAAATTATTTGATTGTTGAAAGCATAAATGTCTTTACTAAATTGGCACCTTCAGAAAATGGCTGCTGTTTGCACAAACTCTTAGAGTGTTGGGTTTGAAGCCTCACCGCTGTTGATTAAATCAGGAGAAATGTCAGAGAGATTGGTATTGAAACTTAACTTGGCCAATAAGCCTGCTTAAGTAAAATAGCACTGGCTGAGATAGTGAGCCTGATTGGGACAAGGAAGCAAGATTGAACTCTAAACAGGGCTCACTTCAAAGGCCTTCATTTCCAGTCATGCCTTTAGCCCATGCAAGCTTTTGATGAGAGTAAAGTTGGGTCACATGGGATTCAGACAAATTGGACACATGATTACCTGAAAGAGAGTGATGGTGGAGGGTTGCTTTTTGGACTGGAGGCCAGCGGTGTTCCACAGGGATCGGTTCTGGGTCCTCTTTTGTTTAGCATTCATATAAATGATTTGGTCGAGAATATAGAAGGCATGGTTAGTAAGTTTGTGGATGACACCAAAATTAGTTGCATAGTAAACAGTGAAGAAGGTTTTTCTAAGATTACAAAGGGATCTTGATCAAATGGGTCAATGGGCTGCAAAATGGCAAATGGAGTTCGATTTGGATAAATGCAAAGTGTTGCATTTTGGTACAACAAACAAGGTAGGGCTTTGGGTAGAACAGAAGGACCTAAGCACAGAGGTATATAATTCTTTGAGGTTTACGTCACATATAGACAGAGTGGTTAAAAAGGTGTTTGGCCTGCTTACCTTCATTGCTCAGTCCTTTGAGTATAGGAGTTCAGAGGTCATGTTGAGGCTGTACAGCATCCATAGTTCTTTTGGTTTTTATGAGATTGTACAGGATACTGGTGAGGCCTCTTCTGGAATATTGTGTCCAGTTCTGTTCACACGGTTACAGGACAGATATTACTAAGCTGGAGAAGGTACAGAAGAGATTTATCAGAAAGTTGCTGGGTATGGAAGGTTTGAGTCATAAAGAAAGGCTGGATAGGCTGGAACTTTTTTCACTGGAGCATAGGATGTTGAGAGGTGACCTTACATATGTTTATAAAATAATGAGGGGTATAGATAGAGTTAATGGTAGCTGTCTTTTCCCTAGGAGGAGGGATTTCTAGACTTAAGGGGTACTATTTTTTGGTGAGAAGAGAGAGAATTAAAAAGACACGAGGGGCAAATTCTTTCCACAGATAGTGGTTCGCATGTGGAATGAACTTTCTGAAGAGGTGGTGGATGTGGGTACGATTACAATGTTTAAAAGATTTATGGATAAGCACTGGATAGGGACGGTTTGGAGAGAGATGGGCCAGGAGCAGGAAGTTGGGGCTAGTTTAGTTTGGGATTATGTTTGATATGGACAGGTTGGATCGAAGGGTCTGTTTTTGAGCTGGAAGACTGTATGACTCTATGAGAGACTGTATCAGATATGTACATTCTCCTAGTTGTGATAAAAGGTCAGTGATCTGATGATATGGAAGTGCTAGTGTTGGACTAGGGTGTACAAAGTCAAAAATCACATGACACTGTGTTATAGTCCAACCTGTTGGACTATAACCTGGTGTTGTGTGATTTTTTTTATGGTAATCTGATGGTGTGCAAGCTGCTGACATTTTCAGTTCCATTTTTATTTCAAGTGCGAAATAAAAATGGAACTGTCTGTGTGGAGTTTACATATTCTCCCCGTGTCTGCATCGGTTTCCTCTCACAATCCAAAGATTTGCAGGTTTGGTGAATTGGCCATTCTAAATTGCCATAATATTCAGGGATGTGTAGTTTAGGTGCATTAGTCAGGGGTAAATTTAGGATAATAGGGTAGGGGAATGGGTCTGGGTGGGTTATTCTTTGGAGGGTTGGTGAGAACCTGTTGGGGTGAAGGGCCTGTTTCCACACAGTAGGGATTCTAAGAGAAGGAGAACTTCTAGGAAGCCACCATTAAAGCACTGCACTGACTTTTTGCATGACATTTGAAATCTCCAGGGCAAGTGGGGATGATGAGAAGAGGTTCAGTGATGTTGCTGAGTGACAGAGAGTAAAGTGCTGTCCAGGTTCCTTTTAAAAATGGCACCTGAAACAATGGAAGCTGAAACATTCCATTGGGAGACAGAGCTTCCTATCTGACGGCCACTACAATTTGGCATTTAGACACTCATTAATATTTAACAAACTGAGAAGAATGAAAATCGTCGAAGATTACCCACGTCATTAACGAATGTGAATCCCATCAAGTGTTGCTCTTGATTCCTATTGATGTTTGGAAAGTTAAAATCCCCTACCATAACTGCCCTATTATTCTTACAGATAGCTGAGATCTCCTTACCAGTTTGTTTCTCAATTTCCCTCTGACTATTGGGGGGTCTATAATACAATCCCAATAAGGTGATCATCCATTTCTTACTTCTCAGTTCCACCCAAATAACCTCCCTGGATGTATTTCCAGGAATATCCTCCCTCAGCACAGCTATAATGCTATCCCTTATTAAAAATGCCACTCCCCCTCCTCTTTTGCCTCCCTTTCTATCCTTCCTGTAGCATTTGTATCCTGGAACATTAAGCTGCCAGTCCTGCCCATCCCTGAGCCATGTTTCTGTAATTGCTAAGATATCCCAGTCCCATGTTCCTAACCATGCCTTGAGTTCATCTGCCTTCCCTGTTCAACATCTTGCATTGAAATAAATGCAGTTTAATTTATTAGTCCTACCTTATCCCTGCCTGCCCTGATTGTTTGACTCGCTTCTGTTCTCAACTCTACCAGTCTCAGATTGATCTCTTTCCTCACCATCTCCCTGGGTCCCAACCCCCCCAGCTCACTAGTTTAAATCCTCCCGTGCAGCTCAAGCAAATCTCCCTACCAGTATATTAGTCCTCTTCCAATTTAGGTGCAATCCGACCTTCTTGTACAGGTCACTTCTACCCCAAAAGAGATTCCACTGATCCAAAAATGTGAATCCTTCTCCCATACACCAGCTCCTCAGTCATGAATTCATCTGCTCTATCCTCCTATCCTTGCCCTCACTAGCTCGTACCATTGGGAGTAATCCAGATATTACTACTCTCGAGGACCTCCTTTTTAAATTCCTGCCTACCTCTCTGTAATCTCCCTTCAGAATCTCAACCTTTTCCCTTCCTATGTCGTTGGTTCCAATGTGGACAATGACCTCCTGCTGGCCCCTCTCCCCCTTGAGAACATTCTGCACCCTCTCTGAGGCATTTGTTCCCTTTCTGAGTCTTCAAGGTGGCTTGAAAATTCATTTCAGGTGACATTTAAGAGTTAACCACATTGCTGGGCATTTGGAATCACAAGAAGGCCAGATCAGGTGAGGATGATCGATTTCCTTTCCGCATGGACATTAGTGAACAGGATAGTCTATTTTTACTGACAATCAACAGCTTTATTAATGGAATTCAATGTCCAGAGAAAATTAACTTGCAAAAATTAATTACTAATCCAATGAGATTAGCACTTCCACACCTTGTAATGCATCTTGTAAATGGTACAAATTTGGGGTGCAGTGCATTAGTAGTGAAGGAAATGACTGATTGATATAATGGATTAGGTGCAAATCAAATGATCTGTTTTGTATCAAATGTTGTTCAGTTTCTTGCAAGTTGTTGGAACTGCATCGATCCAGACAATTAGAAGGTGTTGTATCACAATCCAGATTTGTGCTTTGTAGATAGTGAATGTGAAGTCAGTGGTAATCCACTTGCCAGGTGAAGAGTTCACTGATGGTAACAGCATTGAATGTCATATATAGGTGATTAGTCTCTTGCTCTTCCTGTTTGGAATAGTCATTGCCTACTACTTGTGTGGCAGAATGTTACTTGCCATTTATCAGTTCAAGCCTAAAAGTTATCCATGTCTTGCAAACTGCTTTCATTATTTGAGAGATTGTTAATGATAGTGAACAATGTGCAATCATCAGCAAACATCACCACTTCACCACTCTGCCTTCATGGTGAAGTGTAAGTCATTGAAAAAGCAGAAAAAATGTTTGGACCAGAGGAGCTCATGTAGTAATATCTTGTGACTGAGATGATTGGCCTGCAACAAACACGATCCTCTTCCTTTCTACTCAGTATGTCCACAGCCAATGGAGAGTTTATTTTCCAGCCTCAAATCCTAGCTTTGCATTTTAATTTCCTAATCTTGCAACCGACCTGTCTTTGGGGATTAAAAGTGCACCAAATTGTTTTAATCCATCCTGTATTAATCCTTAATAATTGTAAAAATCTTTAAGCAAGTTAGTGTTTAATTTCTGATTATGATAAATAGATTCAACTTTCTGTGTTTCTTCAGTATTTGTTTCCTCAGTCCAACCAGAATTCATCACAATCCATATTGTACCTTCTCTGTTGTGTTAGAATCTTTCAGATCTAGAATAATCTAAAAAAAACGACATAGTGCTCCAAAATTGTACAATGGAAGTGGAGTTTATAACTAAGGGGAAATGGGTGAGAAAGTTCCAAAGAGATCATGGCGTCCAAATGTAATATTTTAATTTTGCATGGAATACAAAACTACTGAGGAATGTGTTTTGTGAGGAAGATGTAAAATATTTTCAGAAGGATTTGGTCAGGTCGAGTGAAATTTGCAAGAACACGGCAGATAGAATATAATGTGGAAAAATATGAGACTATCTACTTTGGTATGAAGACAGATGTGCATATTATTACTTAAATGGTAAGAGATTGGAAAGTGATAGGAAACAGACCAAGGTATCCTTGTTGATAAATCTCTGAAGTCTAAATACAGATGCAAAAAACTATTAGGAGGGCTAATGGAATGTTATTTTTCATTGTAGGAGGATTTAAGCACAGAAACAGTGAAGTCTTGCTTCAATTGTATAAAAGCTTGGTTAGACCATACCTGGAGTGCTCTGTGCAGTTTTAGTCTCCTTACCTCAGGAACAATATTATCACGAGGGGATGCAATAAAGATTCACTAGACTTGTTCCCAGGATGGTGAGACTGTCCTTTGAAGAGAGTTTGGGTAAACTGGGCTTGTACTCTGTGGAGATTTGAAGAACGAGAGCAGATCTGAATGAAACCTCCAAAATACTTAAAATGATTGACAGAGAGTTACAGGCAAAATGCTTTTATTTTTTGTTAGTCTCGCTCTAATTGAGGGGAGGGGGCATCATTTAAAAATAAACAGATACCATTTGGACCAAGATGAGGAGGATTTGTTTATTCACCCCAAGGGAGGGTGAGCCTTTAGAATTTCTACCTCAGGTGCTGTGAGAACTCAGTCTTTGAGGATATTTGAAGTAGAGGTTGATAGATTTTTAATTGTCAATGTTGTAAAAGGTATTGGGATGATGCAGATAAAAGGCATTGACATATTTCATCATCCATGATCATATTAAATCGTGGAGATGGCTCAACAGGCTAAATAGTCTATTCCTGTTCCTTGATCCCCCAATTCCACAACTCTTTCCTTATTTGAATTATATTTGCTACGTTTGATCGTACTAGTACTTCCTGCAAGCAGATGGAAATTGGCATTTATTCCTAGTAAAAAGAAGCCCTTATGCTGATATGGTTTGACTTCAGTTGATAGCAATCTGACTATATCTAACCAATAATGACAGCACTACATTCCTCAGAATTTCTCACGGTGATTTATACTACAAAAGTCAATCATTGACTATAGTTGATGTCTATTTTGTAGACAAGCAACTAAGTTGGCAGTTCTGAAGCCAAGGGTCACGTGACCAAAAACATTAACTCTGATTTCTCTGCATAGATACTGCTAGACCTGCTGAGATTTTCCAGCAATTCCCATTTTTAATTCTGATTTTCAGCATCTGCAGATTTTTATATATTTTTTTAACTAATTCAGTAGATAGTGTCATGGACCAGACCAGACCCCATCAGAATATATTAAGAAGGTAGCCTCGACCCTAATGTTGTCTTATTTAAAAGGTAAATGTGAAGTGCTGTATTCCAGATGCAATTTGATTGGCCAGGCTACTCGACGTTAAGCAAAATTCAATTTATTTAAACACTGTATTTAAAACACAACAAAAGAAAGGAGGAACTTGGAATAATTTAACACTATTGGAAAACTTAACAGAATCATAGATACATTAATTATTACTAATTAGCTGTTCCAATAAAATAACTTCCCATAAACATACCTTTGACAAAGGGCAAATTCATGACACTGATTTTCTCACCTACAGTCCTATTGGCAACAAAGAGATACTTGTAGCAGCTTCTCAGAGAGAGAGAGAGAGAGAGAGAGAGTGATCTTTCCCTTTCACAATCTCAGTTCACACTCATTAACTAAGTAAAGCAAAATCCTGAGTCTGTCTGTCTCCAATTGCTTCTATTGTTTCAACTTCAAAACAAAACACCCAAGGCATCACAATTCATTTATTTTCTCATAGACTGCTCGTCACCTTCCCCCCAATATCTCTTATCAAAAAAGGGAAAAAATAACCTCCAAAAACCAAACTATCGGCACAATAGCAAGCTCCCACAGACATAAATGAAGACTGCATGGTGTTTGCTAAAGGAGAAATAGCCATGAAAGTTGGAGAACTCTCCGCTCTTCATTAGATAATACTTTCTGGAGAGCCCATCAGGCAAAAAACATTTTGTATTTGCATTTTATGACACAATACCACTATAGCGGAGCATTCCATTACTATATCTGTCATTGTGGTGTTAGCCTTGCTGATTGATTTGTGGTCAGATCACAACCAACTATATCTAACTTACAATTAATTTATATATTTCTCTTCAAAGAAACTTCATTTTGAGAACTATTAAAACAGATTATGCTTCGAGACCCTTTCCAATGCTGAAGAATAGTGAGGATATCAGAAATGCAATAAGTTAGTGCAAAAGGAAGTGGCAAAAAGATATTGTATAATCAGAGCCCCAAGCCAGTTTTAATATGTATTACCAGCAGCTTTCAAAGCATGGAATCAGTTATTTTTGTTTTAACAAATGTATTAATTGCTTTTCCCAGATGTTCATTAATACCACAAACAGACATTTTTGAAAGATATAATTCATCAAGTAGCTGATGTGTGCTGTTGAAACAATTTCATTCAAAGCTTCTTGCAGTGCTCAGTGAGTAACTTTATGAGTTTGCATGTGTACTTTAGCATCAGAATTGCTGGGGTCCTCTGGAATGTTGCATGCATGTTTCATTCACAGTCCAGTGAGGCAGCTACCATTATTAAAAGCTGTGGATGAAAATGTATTCACGGAGCATGGATGTAGTGTCATTCACAACATTAATTGCAGAGTGTTTTACTGCAGGCTTACCAAGCCAAATGTTTCAGGTCACATTTCTACAATGAAGATAGAGATAGGAGAAAACTGTAAAACATTGATGAGGGTAAGGCTACTGTTGTGGTGTATATGAACTTCCAAAAGCTGTTTGACACAGTGCAATTAAACAAACTTGTGAGGAAAGTGATAGGTAATGGAATAAAAGGGACAGTTGCAATGTGGATACTAAATTAGCCAAGTGACACGAAACAGATAGTAATGATTAATGGGTATTTTTCAGATTGGAGGCGGCTTTGTAGTGGAGTTCCTCAAGAGTCATGATTACAGCCTTAACCTTCCCTGATATATATATATATATAATATAAATGATTTAAATGTTGGTCTGCAGGAGACAATTTCAAAGTTTGTGGATAATATGAAATTGGAATAATTATAGACTCTGAGGAGAACTGTGTAGAACTTCAAAAAGACATAGATAAATTGATTGAGAGGACAAATAGGTGACAGATGATGTTCAATGTGGAGAAATATGAGGTAATTCACTATGGGAGAAAGAACATGAAGAAACAATATAAAATAAAGGGTGCGGTGTAAAAGACATACAGGAGCAGAGAGACCTGGAATGTATGTGCCTATGTCATTTTATATGGCAAGACGGGTAGAAAAGAACTGCCATTGAAGCGTACAATTTCTCAGCTTCAATAATAGGAGCATAGAATACAAGAACAGGGAAGTTATGCTGAACCTATAAAGGACACTTTTTAGACCTCACCTGGAGTATTGTGTATAGTTCTGGGTGCCACACTTTGGGAAAGGTGTAAATGCATTGGAGAGAATGCAGAAAAGGTTTTCAAGCTTAGTTCCAGAAATGAGAAACCTCAGTATGAAGATAGTTTGGAGAAGATGGAACTGTTTTTCATGGAGATAATGCAGCTGATGGGAGATTCGATATAAATTTTCCACATCATGATGAATTTAGACAGAGCAGATAGGAAGAAACTATTCCTGCTCAAAAAAGGATAAAGAACCAGTTTGCACTATGTTAAAGTGTTTATAGAAGAAACAAAGGCATAGAATCCCTGCAATGTGGAAACAGGCCATTCAGCTCAATAAGTCCACACTGACTCTCTGAAGAACATCACATTCAGACCCACCCAGCCTATATCCATAACCTTGCATTTCCCAGGCTAATCCATCTAACCTACACATCCCTGAACAGAATGGGCAATTTAGCATGGTCAAACCACCTAACCTGCACATTTTTGGGCAGTAGGAAGAAACCCATGCAGACAAAGGGAGAAAATGGTGAGAAAAAAAAGTCCTTTTCGCAGTTTGAAAATGTGGTAGAGGCAAATTCAATTGACTCATTGAAGAGGACATTGGAAGATGATTTCAATGGAAATTACGGGTGGTGGGGGGGGCTGTTATAAAGAAAAGGTAGGAGTTTGGCACTAAGTCAAAATGCTCAGAGAGCTGGTGCAGACACAATGAGCTAAATGACCTGAACTATTACACTTCTGTGATTCTGCATCATCTTTGCAACAATAGTATTATATGTGACCCATAATACCAATGGAATGGTTAAAATAACTAGTACAACCCAACTTTTATTTGCTTAGTGTCTCAGTTTCTTCAACTTCTTGGAAGGAACCGACACTTGTTTCCAGAAATCAAAAGTATCTTGCAAAATCAGTTAATTTGGAATAATGGCCATTCAACATTTTCTTCTTCCGACTACTCAACAAAATATCCGGGCACTTGAACAAAACCAAGTTAATAGTTATTGGAAATTTATGTCATTGAATAAAGTGGATTTTTGGCTCGAACATAATTTTGTAATCAACTTTGCTGCCAATATTTACTGAAGTAAAATCCAGCCCTTTTAAATATTTTAATGGAAACAAAGACAAGTTTGTTAACTGTTTGTAATTTCCAATCTCTTTCTTTTTAGTTGCCAGCGAGACTTGAACAA
This sequence comes from Hemiscyllium ocellatum, assembly GCF_020745735.1. Classification (NCBI taxonomy): domain Eukaryota; kingdom Metazoa; phylum Chordata; class Chondrichthyes; order Orectolobiformes; family Hemiscylliidae; genus Hemiscyllium; species Hemiscyllium ocellatum. The sequence goes on from NC_083402.1 coordinate 54,087,066, forward strand.
CTTGTATGGTGTGAGATTGATCAGCTGCATTGAAGCTTCCAAACTATGCCATGCAATAATAGAGTGTTGGATTGGACCCTAAGATTATCTACACAACTTACCTTGCCATTATTCACATGCCAAAGGGAGGCACGTGGTCGAGGTCAGCTATTTTCCATTGGGAGAAGGTTTCAATAAAATAGTTACCTGAAAATTACAGCCTAAAATAACATGCATTTCTCAAGTTCTTCTCACCTACAGATAGAACTCTTGGGAATGGTCAACAGGACGGCGTTCAATGAGTATCATTCAACAGCTGAGAGAATGGAAAGAGTACAGTTTAGCAGTAGCATAAGCACAATCTGAGGGAGACATCTTTACGAGGCTCTCAAAAGTAGTGGGGCAGGAGAGGAGGCAGAGATGTTGAGAGTGATAGCTTGGGAGGAGCTATTGGAAAGAGTCACAAAATGGGAGGACTAAGCAACAAGAAGCAACTGTTGGTATATTGGCTGAAGAAGCAAGCAGTGACATGTAGCTGCACATCATAAGACAAAGGCATAACACATTTACAAAGGAATTTGAAGGTAAGGCTGGGAATCCTTTAGGAAATTCTCAGGGGCATGGTTTCATAAATGAGGATAAGAATCAGCCTAAGTGAGAAAATGAGCTGCAGAGTTCTGGATGACTTGTAGGTTGTGAAGGGCAACAGGTAAGTGAAGAAGCCTAACCTTGTGTAATAGAAGTGTAGATTTACATTTAAAATGGTGAAAGTAAGCAATCGTAATGATGGAATATTAGTGAGAAAATTTAGCAGTTCATCAAATGTCTACACTTCAACGCAAAGGAGGTAGCTAGGGAGGTTGAAGGAGTCAAGGTAAAAGATTCATTAATGTTCAAAAGGGGCTAAAATCAAGCCATTTAAAAAAGTGATAAACATTTTCCTAAGCATTTTCTTTTTTCAAATGCTTCATTACGCACTAAATTTCTGGCTTTATTGAAATAAAATCACTCTGCAACACTCTTTGGACTGAACGATTGTAGCTTTCAGCTGAGAAAGAAATATTCTAATATACATGCCAGAGCCCCATTTAAGCAATCCAAAATGAATCACAGTTCCCTGACCTCTCCCCCATAGCCCTGCAGTTTCTCCTGCTCCAATATTTATCATTTTTCCCTTAAAGGATTCAGTAACTTTTGTCTTAACTACTTCGATTGGACAAAATCAGAAAATACTAAGAATCTCAGAAACCAGAAACAAATTCAAAAAGTTTACAAATAAAAATGGAGAGTTAACACATTTGCGGTCTGGTTTATTTCTTTCAACTATATCCCAAAGAAGAATTAAAAGACTTAAACAAGCAGAGACACTCATTTTGTTTTAAGTAGTCTTCGTTTAATGACACAACTTTTGCTGTCTTCTTAGTTTGGTTAGTTCTGAAATGACTGTAGGTAGTTAAATATGTTGAGTTATTTTTGAAGAATCTTATGCCTCCCTGTCACTGAAAAGTGTACTATAATTTGACAGTAAACTGAATTCCTGATCTGTAGTGTGTGGTTTATTTAGCTCCAAGCATCTGTGTTTGGATTTGAAAATACTGATTGGGTCCCTGCCAGGGGCATTGAAAGGTCAAGTCGTTCTTTTACAAGAATTTTTTTCTCTCTGAGAGTTCAGGTCATTAATCAGGGTGAGAAAGAGTGGCTCGTAATCATTTGGTTCCTTTTCAGGGATCTTTTTAAGCAAGTATTGTGGTTTAGTGTTAGAGTTTCAGTAAGTGTTTGTTAGGATCACTGTCGTGGTAATGACAGGTGACTTGATACTCCTTAAACTGACATTAGTTGTTATGGCGATCGATAGATCAGTAGCCTTGACAAGTGTACTGATGATATTTTAATTTTTCATCCTTCTAACGGAAAATAAGACCAACTTATTGAAAATTTTTTGTCATATGCTTAAAATGAAATCAGGGTTGCTGCAGCTGACTGGCTTACCATTGCTGCAAAAAGGTCACAAACAGCAATGAGAAAAGATTATACCTTTGTTACTTTGAAATAATTATATTTTCAACATGGAGTGATTTGTGTTTGCCAATCGACTTGGCATTTTTGTGGATAAAAGCATGCTTGCAGGTGGGCTAGATAAAGCAAACAATTACCAAATATTCAGTTAGCTATGTCTAGCCAAGGAACTACATTTGGGACCAAATTTTCAATTCAGGATTGGAAGACCAACACCAGAATTACTTGCTGCTCCCAAAATGCCTCACTCTTATGATGCAATGTTAAATATACAGGGCCTTATTGGCTGGGAGGTGAGTCCCGCACTCCCAATGAGGCACTGAGCCCCTTCAGTAGACAGAGACTATCTGCCTGGAGGAGTGAAAAGGGCAGGCTATTGTCATGAACGAGGCTGCTGCTGCCTTGCTGATTACAACAGGCAGCTTTTTAGGCGCAAAGTAGGTGGAATGAGAGAGATATGGCTTTGCACAATAAGAAAAGGACCAACTCCCATGTCCATGATTATTGGCCTAGAGATTTGGTTCCAACACAAGTGGACAAATATTTATTTGAATTCCACAGCGAATCCAACAGCAGTACACTGTGAGGCACAAAACTGTTTGAACTTGGCAAATGCATTTGGGAAAATACAGGCCACTTAACAAGTTCTATAAGGATGCTAAGGCATCAGTAATTACCAGAAAGCACATACCCAGCTCCCTCTCCTTCTTTTCAAAATGTAAAAGTATCTCAGAGACATCAGGATCATGTTCAAACTCCAGAATCATGCTTTTCAAATCCTCCTGGACTGGGCCTAATCCTGGGTCCTTTGAAAATCCCAGCCATGGTCTCAGTGTCCCAGGCTGACAATCAGCATAAGAATCCAACAGCATTGTTGTTATCAAACTTGCATGCATCTGGCCATTAATTGAGGTCATGATGAGGCTGAACTGTGAAATTCTCATGGCCAGGTAGCTTACTAACTCATTTTCTAAAATCACTGCACATAAACAGTCACTAGATGGGTGCAGCACTGATGCAGCTCAGTGGTTAACACTACTGCCTCACGGTGCCAGGGAGCCAGGTTCACTTCCAGCTCAGGTGATGTCTGTGCGGAGTTTGCACATTCTCCCCATGATTGCGTGAGTTTCCTTCGGATGGTCTGATTTTCTCCCACTGTCCAAAGATGTGTTGGCTAAGTGGATCAGCCATGTTAAATTGTCTCTCATGTCTAGGGATGTGTTGACTGGGTGGATTAGCCATGGAAGGTGCAGGGTTGCAGGAATAGGGTTGGATACTTTTTGGAGAGTTGGTATAGACTTGTTGGGCTGAAAGGCCTGTTTCCATACTTTAGGGATTCTACTCTATTTTAACAAGAGAATGCACTTCAGTTTGTAAACATTACTTCTGGAATGAGGTGCTGGGCAAGTCTCATTACTTACTGATATATAAACTACTTCTGATAATCTAATGGTACTATGATTGGCAGTCCTGAATTCAGCTCACAGTCATCTCACTCAGAGGGAAATTGCGGGACCTAAAAAAGATTTTAAAGGAAGCAAAACAAAACAGATTAGGAGGTTTCTTTCTTGAGACAAATAAAGACTGAAGGATGACCTAATCATGGTGGTTAATATTATGGAATAATTTAATAAAGTAGACTAGATGTAGTCTGATGGAATTTGCAAATGATGATCATGCAAATGATAATTATGTTACGCTGATATCAACAGATAATAGAGCAAATGAGAGACGAGTATAAAAGAAAGTGACATAAAGTCAACAGTATAGAGCTGATAAGTATGCTGTAAATATATAAACAAGATTAAAAGTCCTGACAAGAGTGAGAGCCTTACTGTAGGCTAATTACAAACTAGGGATGCTAGAGATCAAGAAGAATGGTAACCTACAGAAAAAAGTGTGTGTGTAGACACCTAATGCCCAGAATTACTGAAGTGAAGTGAACTGAAGTGAGAAGAACCCTGACAGTGAAATGTGATTAAAGCATAACATTAAGCACGAGTGAGAAGATGCTTGGACATGTTGATTGAGTTAAAACTTGGAGCCATAAATATTAAATCTTTAAATCTGCTAGGAAACTCAACTGAAGCATCTTTATGCAGAGACTGGATGAGAGTGTGGAGTACCTGGAGAAAATACATTTAGGAGGCAGTTAAATAAACATGTGGGAGAAATTAAAAGATGATATTTTGTTGGCATTAGGTAAAGAAGGGTATTAAGAATCTTGTGTGGAACATGAACATTGATATGAGCCAAAATGCCTCTAAATTTCCATGTATCCTGGTTCTGACTTGCATCTTTCCCTACTTTTTTTACCCTGCCACCCTTGCTGAGCTCATCTTGCCCTATTCCCCCAATCGTATTTCCACTCAATTACTGACCACTTGACATCTCCTGGCCCCCATGTTGTGAACCATTGTCTCTGTCCAGGTACTGATTTGTCTCTCCCTTAAATCAACCACCAACATCCTCATGAAGAAAACATTGACTCCGTTATCTTTACAAACTACCACACCTTCTCCAATCTTGCTGTCTCCAAAACATGTTGCCACCTTCCAAACCTTTGCACATTGGAATATGGAATTTTGGGAACAATCAGGCTTCTGTTCCTGCCACAGTACTAAAAGAAATGTCAAAGTTAGAAATAACCCACAACCTCACTGTGACAAATATAACCTATTTCTCATCATCATTCTTCTCCCATCTGTAGCCTCCAATACATTGACTACACCATTCTCCTCCAAGCCTTCCCTAGTGTCATCCAATAGGTGAGACTGCCCTCCTCTGATTCCATTCTGACCTATAGCCTTCCAAGTGTCACCTACAATGCAACCAGATTCTGTATGTTTATGTCTGAAGTTCCTTCAAGGACATAATATAAGATCTATAGGATCTTTTAGGATCTGTAAGATGTATACATCTTATCTATTTTTCATCTACATGCTGCCCCTCTACAAGATTATCTGGTAGCATAATGTAATTTTCATATGTGTACTGTTTCAGCCAGTTCTATCTCATTACAACCCCATCTTTACTTTTCCATTCATGCTAGACTGTTAGACAGATTACCCAATGCCAAGCATTCGTTGAACAGAAATTTCCTGATACAATATTGGACAGACTGGTTTGGTCCCAGTCAAGATGAGAGTGGTGCTGGAAAAGCACAGCAGGTCAGGCAGCATCCGAGCAGGAGCAGGACTTTCGCCTGGATTGGTCCCGGGTCCAAACTCATTTCTCTTGGCAACACCTATTCTTCCTACCCTGGCAACTGTCTGAGATTACGCCAGTCTATTCTCAAGCTTGATATCATATTTGATCCAAGATTAGTTTTGCCCCATTCCAAACTTATCAATCCAGAATTAACTGCCAATTAACTATTAGCTATAAAAAGCATACATTATTTAACTTTCATATTGTGGAAAGAAGTGGTCATATCATGTAATCAGATCTTACAGAACAGTCACTGCCCTGTGTGTGATAATGATGGAGTTAACTACAGTTCACATTTAAAACTCATCAGGACTATAAGTTAGCTCCTGTTCAGAAGAATAGTATCAAGATTCAGATGGCTTTATTCTCACTCAGGAGAACTTTGAATTTACAGATTCCATTTTCAATGGATGCCTGGAAATTTCTCTAACATAAACCGGATTCCAAATATATTGATTTTTGAAGAGGTTGATTTTCTAATTTCTTTTATAGCTTATGGTGTAGAGGTATGAATTATGAGGAACTTCAATTCACTTCAATCAGAGAGGTCACCAGATAGAAATTAATAAAATTATAAAAGGTTTAGCTAGAGTTAATAGGAGTTGTCTTTTCTCTAGGATGGTGGATTTTGAGACAAGGAGACAAATTTTTAAGGTGAGATGACAGAGATTTAAAAAAAGACATGAGGGACTGTTGTTTTTTTATACACAGACAGTGGTTCACGTGTGGAATGAACTTGCTGAGGAAGTGATGGATGTAGGTACAATTACAACCATTACAAGATATTTGGATAGGTACATGAGTCATAAAGGTTTGGAGGGTTTTGGGCCAGGAACAGGCAGGTGAAATGCATTTAGTTTGGGATTATGTTTGGCATGGACTGGTTGAACCGAAGGGTCTGTTTCTGTGCTGAATGGCTCCGTGACTCTATAACAGAAAATTTAATATCTAGCTGTGATTCCACACCTGATGTCCATCTGTTGGCTACAATTCTAGTTTGGAATTGCCCAAAAGTGCCAAGAATGGATTTGAATAATAAAATAAGGTTCTGGATGATGCCCATGATCTCTAAAATAAATATATTGGATGCGCTATATCATTGTTATTTCCTGGTATGATGGTGACAGAATTGCTTGATTAAAAAATTGCAGCAATTTATGATACAGGGACTGTATCATAAACTTTTATTCCCCAATCATGTTAGAGAATCAGTAGTGACAGGCGAAATGGACCTCGTAGCAGTAATAGCATTGAATGTTTTATGTTAGGGCTCAGGCATACTTCCCATTTTGGAAAGTATGAAATCAAAGTTGTCCTTAACTCTACATTTAGTAATGCTCATACCACTTCAAAATCATATAAACTAAAACTGAAAATAAATGTTAAAAATAGTACACCAATGGCATGTGACAACTGTACTAATGTGATGATAACTGATTGCAGACATGTTTTCTTTCGCCTGAGAAATTTTAATGAATTTCTACAAGCATGTAAAGCAGCTAGATGTTTCTGAAATAACATACCGGGCATCTGGCTCATTTCCTTTACAGTGTATGAATAGTAAATCTCTATCTGCAGCAATCATGTAACAAGAGGGAGAATAAGTGAAAAGTAAAGCCCCAGAGAATGCTTTGACAGACACTAAGAAAGATGGAAGTTTTAGAATTTCCTTAACTCTAGAAATAAGTTCTTGCTCTATTGCTAGATAAAGATGAAGAGGTTGAGGTATTGTGAGATTACAACATTTATCTAGTGGATATGACGATATTAAATAATAAAGGAAAATGCAAAACCTAAAAAAGGAAACTGTGAAGTACCAAGGAGGTGGATATTTGACTTCATGAGCAAAAAGCATTGCCTGGTGAGATATTTAGAGGACTGGGTACAAGGACGGAGAAGTTAAGATCCAGTTATACAAAACTCTGGTTAGACCCTATTTGGAATACTGAGAGCTACATCTTAGAGAGGATATATCAGCTTTGGAGGGAATACAATGTAGGTTTCCAAGAATGATAACCAGACTTCAGTGGTTAAGTTATGAGACAAGATTATAAAAATTAGGACTATTTTGTACAGAATTTAGAAGGTTGAAGGATGATCTTATTGAATCTTCAAGCTATTAACAAGACACAGGGTAGATAAACTATTTCTAATGGTTAGGAATTCTTAAACTGAGGAGCACAGGCTGAGACTATGACTAGACTGTTCAAGAGAGACATTAGATAAGATTAGATTACTTACGGTGTGGAAACAGGCCCAACAAGTCCACACCGAACCGCAACCCACCCATACCCCTACATTTGTCCCTTACCTAACTCTACAGGCAATTTAGCATGGCCAATTCACCTGACCCGCACATCTTTGGACTGTGAGAGGAAACCAGAGCACCCGGAGGAAACCCACGCAGACACGGGGAGAACGTGCAAACTCCACAGTCAGTCGTCTGAGGCGGGAATTGAACCTGGGTCTCTGGCGCTGTGAGGCAGCAGTGCTAACCACTGTGCCACCGTGCCACCCACATGAGGAAGGACTTCCATAAATGGTGGTGGTTGCAGGATCAGTTGTTAATTTTAAATCTTAGACAAATTTTTGTTAAGCAAAGATATTAAGGGATATGGGCCAAAGGCAGGTAAATGGACTTAGTCCATGGATCAGCCATTAACCAACTGAATGGTGGAACAGTCTTGTGGGGCTGTTCCTAATCCCGTTCCTAACTTCCTATGTTCCTATAAATACTGAGAGGTAGATTAGAATAGATAGGCAGTTAAGGGAATATGAGAGGATTTGAATCCCATAGCAAAAATTGCCTGATTTTCCTTTTGTTGAATTCCATGAAAAAATCAAGCAGCGTCCAACATGACAGCGTAATCTTGCTGTCAGATTTTCCTCAGTGCTCTCTGTCCTCTATTACAATAATGTTTTATCTCTTAGCAGGTAGACAAAAGTTGCAATAGAACTGTATTAAGCTTCCACATACACCAGTAAGATCAGTAGTTTGTGATTTCCTATCGTAAGATAGAATGCATGTAGAGTCATAGAGATGTAACACAGAAACAGACCCTTCGATCCAACTCGTCCATGCCGAACAGATATCCTAAATTAATTTAATCCCACTTGCCAGCACTTGGCCTATATCTCTCTAAACCCTTTTTAATCATGTATACATCCTGATGCCTTTTAAATGTTGTAATTGTATCAGCCTCCACCATTTCCTCTGGCAGCTCATTCCATACACCCATACTTTCTGTGTAAAAAAGTTGCCCCTTAGGTCGCTTTTAAATCTTTTCCCTCACATCCTAAACATGTGCCCTCTTGTTCTGGACTCCCCCAACCCAGGGAAAAGATCTTGTCAACTTAGCTTATCCATGCCCCTTATTATTTTATAAACCTCTATAAAGTTCACCCCTCAACTCTGATGCTCCAGGGAAAACAGCCCCAGCCTATTCAGCCTCTCCCTATAACTTAAACCCTCCAACCCTGGCAACATCTTTTTAAGTCTTTTCTGAACCCTTTAAAATCTAAGAACATCCTTCCTCTAGGAGGGGGAACCAGAATTGAACACAGTTTTCCAGGATATATTAAAATGCCTTAAAACCAACTAATTTCACAGAATGTAAAGTGCCAAGAAAGGAATTTGTCATATTTTGTTGAAAATTCAGTGTTCCTATGTGGCAATGAAATGTTGTTTAATTATACTATGGTATAATATCATCATCAGTTCGCTGATTTTTGTTCCCAACTTATGTATTTTACATTTTAATACTCCTTATGCTCTCTACAATGACGTCTGTCATAGCAATGTAACCTGCAACTGATTGCCAATAAGTTCTTGTACAATACAAAAGCACTCTAGTTAAAGCAGTAAATGTTTTTTTTCTCTACAACAAGCAATGCTGTAATCCTGACACATAAAGAGCATGGTGGCAGCAAACCTACCCTATGGTGAGGTGCAGACTCGGTCTATTTGCCTACAACAGTTCTGAATTATTTTGATATGGCAGCAGGACATGATAAAATGCTGTATCAATGCACATTCTTTCTTTACTGTATAAATTTAACCAAAAGCATAATTAAGTCAGGAGTTAAGTATCATGGCAACAGATCATAGTCTCAAATTATGTACAGACATATTGAACTTCTAAGTAAGACAGGTTGTTCTGTTCTGTTTTATCTTTAAAAAAAGACACACAAACTAGAGTTGGCTGAGAACGTAATTTAATAACTGTTTGAAAATTTCCTCTGTGGATTACACCCAGCCTCCTAAGAGGCCATGGAATGTCACACCTGGACATGTGCCAAAAAATTTCAGATAAACTCTTCAAAGCAAATGTGCTAGTGTATAACTTTGGTGTATTAGTGCTACTGGTCAGTGTGTACTGTAGGGATTACAGTTGACAACACCAACTAGACACCCCTGTATTTACAGGTAAAAAAGTAAAAGGAGGAAAAGTCTCCCTGTTTGCTGGAAACAAGTCTTCAATCAGAAACTTCAGTCTATATGGAAACCAGACAACTCTTCTCAGTGAGTCTGAAAAATCCAGACTCTCCAAATCAATTCTCAACTGCCAGAGTCAACACAACTAGGATTACCCAAATTAGTGGATGTATCAGCTCACTATCTCTGCTGCATTGACAAACCAATGACTGATTTGGATATCTTTTTAAACTGTTGTCCTTTTACTCATTTCTCATTTCTAATCCATGCGTGTCTGTGGAATTTTATTTTTCCCTTTTTGTTTTAGTAACTGATAAACTCACTTTTCCATTGGCTGAAGAAAGCCTAGTTAATTTGATACTTTTAAAATATAATATATTAGAACTCAGAAAAGCATCCAATGAGGGAAAGGATCCTTTGTTCTAAATTAATCTTATTAGAACCAGTTTGGGGTGGGGTGGGTTTGAATAAAGAAAGCGAGGTAATTCCTCCTTCCCCATCCAGGATCTTAACAAATTGGGGACCCTTATCACAGAACCAGTCATAACGATGAGCTGACAGCATATGGTGAGTCCAATTACAGCATTTACAATTCTGAGATCCTTTTATCCTGTTTAAAGTATTTTTGCACAAGCTTTTTATTTGAGCAGGGACATTTTTGTTCAGAATGCCTTGTTGCAGTGACATTGCAGTGATTTGTCTAAGTGAACTTATATTTATATCAGCATTTTTGTTTTTTGTAATCTACAGGAATCTCCAAGAAAAGAGGTGAATCAGTTAATATTAAAGAGACAGGACTTATCTTAAATATGGCAGCATCTGGTAGACCACCCAGCATTGACTAACTTAACAGAAATAACACATACAGAGCTGTTACCATAGGTCCCTTTTCTAACGTTTCCCACTCACCCTAAACCCATGCCGTCTAGTTCTGGACTCCCCCAACCCAGGGAAAAGACCTTGTCTACTTACCCTATCCACGCCCCTCATTATTTTATAAACTTCTATAAGATTACCCCTAGCATCTGATGCTTCATGGAAAACAGCCTCAGCGTATTCAACCTCTCCCTACAGCTCAAGCCCTCCAACCCTGGCAACATCTTTGTATGTCTTTTCTGAACCCTTTCAAGTCTAACAACATCCTAACAACATAGGAGGGGGACCAGAATTGCATACAATATTCCTGGAAATGATAAATTGCCTTAACACCAATCAAATTCACAGAATACAAAGTGCCAAGAAAGGAATTTGTCATATTTGGTTGATAATTCAGGATAATAAACTCCACCTTAATAATATCTCAGGGGTTGCACCAAATTGGAAGAGCTGTCTGATTGATTAGTCAAGCATCAGGCTGGCATTGTCACTGTTATTGTACGTTGTGGACAATGTCCCAGACACCATAATCACCATCATCATCATCCCTGGCTATATCTTGTTCCATCAACAAAATAGACTCAGCAGAGATGGCATTACAGAGTGTACAATTAGGAGCTGCCCTCAAAATCCACAACATTGATTCTGGACTTCATAAAGTCTCATGGAATCAAACCAAATATGAAGAAGGAAACCTCCTGCTGATTGCTATTCACTGCAGCAACCTCAGCTGATGAATCACTGCTCCATCATGTTGAACATCTTGTGCAGAAGCACTGAATGGCAAGGGCACAGATTGTACTCTGGATGGGAGGTTCCAATGTTCAGCACTAAGACTGGCTTGGTAACACAAATACTGATTGAGCTGGACAAGTCTTAAAAGACATAGTTGCTATACTGGGCCTATGGCGGGTGGTGAGGGAACCAACAGAGAGAAAATATTTGATCTTATCCTCACTATTAAGGCTATAGCAGACGGATCTGTCCACGAGAGTAGCGGGAGGAGTGACCACTGCACAGATCCTGTGGAGATTAAATCCCACGCTTCAGGTTGAGAGTTTGTCAAGTAGGATAGATCTTTAACTAATTTAAGACTGACTATCCATGAGATGCTTTGGGCTATCACTGGCAGCAGCATTGTAGTCAACCACGAATTGCAATCTCATGACCAGGCACTTCTACCTCTTTCCCATTACCACTAAGTGGGGGAACAACCCTGGTTCAACGAAGAGTACATATCAGGATTATTACCAGGTATACATAAAAATGAGATGTCAGTCTGGTGAAGCAACAACTCAGGAGTACTTGCATATCAAGTGGTATATTTAACATACAATAGACAGACCTAAGCAAGTCCATAACCAGTGCTTTAGATCTAAGCTTTGCAGCCTGCCCATCAAGTTGTGTATAGTGGTGGTCAATTAAGCAACCCACAGGAAGATACATTCCCCAAATATCCACATTCTCAATCACAGGGGAGCTCTGCATATCAGTGCAAAAGGCAGTTCTGAAACATCTGCACCAATCTACAGCCAGAAATGCCAGATCTTCTCCTGAGATCCCCAGCGTCACAGATGTCAGTCTTCAACCAATTTGATTCACTCCATGTGATATCAAGAAATGGCAGGAGAGTGGGACTAGCTGTGTTGCTCATGCAGAGAGCTGTCACAAACATGACAGCTGAATGGCCTCCTCTGTACCAAAATCGTTTCTCATCATGAAATTGAAAGTTTAAAATTCTGAAAGGTTTACAATAACTAGTATGATCTTGAACTGGCTCAGCTGACCTAGTTAGGCGATGATAAATTGTTTGGCTGACAATCCTTACTTACAAGCAATGGCAAATCTCCATTTGGACCAAAAATAGGACGCGCATCAGCCCAAAATAATATTTATAAACCTGACCCAAAACCTGGTCATGATCACGTCTTGCAAGATCTGACCCCAAAGTCTTTATAGAAAATTCAGCGTTGCATTGATCAAATGTTTTAATTAAAGGGTGATGACATGCACAGTGCAATTGCCATGAGGCCCTTACAGGGACCTCTTTTCCAACGTTGCCACATCTGTGATTGAAAGGACATTTTTGAGCCATCAGTTGCTAACTTTCAATATACTGAATAGTCACACTCTAATCAAAAAGAATCAGCGTGTGATCTTATGTGATGTTCAAATAAAGATAAAGTAACTTCTTTTAATTTAGAAAGTACAGTAGTTTCTGTAAAATGTTCAGGATGGATGTGTGGGTGCTACCTAAGATCTGTTCCGAAGGTACTTACCTGCTTACGTATCTCACTGTAATTAGCTTCAACAAATTGACAACTTCAAAGAATCATAATCAGTGAAAAGCTGTTCTACAGAGCTTGTCAGAGCAATGGAACCAAACACATGCCCTTGAAGTCAGGAAAGGGATGCTTATGATTAAAGATAAAAAGAAAAACTTTGAATGTTGAAAACCTGAAATAAGACAGAAAATACTGGAAGTGCACAGCGGGTTAATCAACATCTAACAGATGAATGTAGGTTAGTGTTCTGACTATCATCCTTCATTAGAAACCAAGCTCCTGCCAGATTTCTCTAGTTGGACCTGCTGTGCACTTTCAGCAGTTTTGATTTCAGGTGTCAATGAGTGTCAGATAGTTGGTTAAAAAATACTCAGGATTGCTTTGCACACATTAAAAGAGCCAGGCACTGCTTTATTCTGTTTTGACATGATGCTCCTTTCAAATGGAATGATCCAAATGCAAGAATTCAAATCCCATTGCACCAGCAGTTAGGATTTAAACAATGGGCATTATCTGTGCAACACTACTGTGAAGAAATGCTTTATAGATGCATTTTTAGCCACAGATTTTCTGTTCATATTCAGACCAAGGCTTTTGTGAGATCTGAGGCTGACTGGCTCTGTTAAAATCCAAACTGCACTGGTGAACAAGCTATTTTCGAGTGAATGGCTTTCGGTAGCATTGTTAATGACACCCTCCTTCACTTCACTGATCAACGCGAGAACACTGTTGTATCAGTAATATGCTGGTCTGAATTCATCCTGTGTTTTGTGGACAGAGCATACCTCAGTCATTTGCAACTTTATTGATTTGAAGTAGATGTTGTTCTGTATTGGAACATGCAAGAGAAACAACTAATTCTGGATCACATGTTTTCAAACTTCAGCCGTGATATTGTCTAGACCCACAGTTTTTTCAATATCTAGTGTACCAAGCCATTCCTTGATCTCACATGGTGGAATTATGTTGACTGAACACTGGCAAATGTGATGGCAGGATCACAGAAGGAAGCCAAGACTGATCATCCACTTAGTATTCAGGCTGAAGATGGTTGCAAGTGAATCAGCCTTGTCTTTTGCACACATAAGTACTGGCTCTGCAATCATTGAGAATGGGGATATCTTCATGGAGCCTCCTTCTCCTGTTAGTTGTTACATCACCACAATTACGTACAACTGGACTTGTGGAGCAGGGCTGCAGTATTTTGATCTGATCTGTTGATTGAGGAATTGCTTTGGTCTGTCTATATTATGTGGCTTCCACTATCTGCCACATGCATAGTCCTATCATGTACGTTCATTAGATTGGCAACACATTCTGGGTAAGTATGATGTTGCATCTGGCAGTCTCATCAACACTCCTCGTTCAACTAGGATTAATGTTAACAGAGGATTGACCTGTACTCTCATCTTGAGTGGGATATTTCTGTCCATAGAAGTGGCAGTGAAAATGGCAGATAGGGTGATAATCATGTGAATTGGCCCATCCCTTTCCCATCACCCTCTAAATCATGTTCTAGACAGAAATGTGTGTGATCAACATTCTAGGCCCATCATCAATTAAGGCCCTTAATTAAGTGGAGCATACCTCCTTTTTCGCTAATCTAGGGCAATTAGGGGAACATGACTGAGTGCTGTAACCCGCCATTTTCCATCACCCAAAACGAACCTTACCTTATTGTTGGTTCTCTTTTTCAAGGCTCCTGTGCAGACGTCAGGCAATGATGTGTCTCAGCATTACCCAAAGACTGCCGGTCCCAAAAAAATCAGTAGCTTCAGGTAGGGCAGAACTTCTCAGCCACTGACCCGAAAGGTCAAGATGCCGACTGGTTGGCAGTTAAGAGACCGATCTAGCTGGTCTTCTTGCTAACAGATGTTAAACGTTATCAGTAACATAATGACCATAAGAAATAGGAGCAGGAGTGGGCTATTCAGCCCCTCAAGATTATGCCACCATTCAGTAGAATCAAGGCTGATCTGAAATTCCTCACATCCTGTTTCCTGCGTTTTCCCGATAACCCTCAATTCCCCTTCATTTTTCCACACTTCATTTTCTGACCCCAAGACATTCGGCTATTTCCAAAATACACAGACATCAAATCCAAATCCATGAAGTGGAAGGCAAACAGGTTTTCTACATAGCTTCATAAGTCTACCAACATCAATGGAAAATAAATTTATACCCTTACACCTACTGCCGGGGATTGGATCCCTCGTTAGACCAGTAGCTAATTAAAAGCAGTTAATTGAATTAAATTAAAAAATAGAGTACAGAAAACACCTTTGTTGCTGTGGTTCCATCAGTAGACAGCAGCTGATTAGCCACAGTCCACCATGACAATAAAGAATATTTTAGTGTTTGAGGCTGTCATTTTATTAAAAGTGACAGGTCAATGTGTAGAAATAGGAATTGGGAAAAATGGTTGGCACACAGTGCTTTAACTGTCCTCCTGGAACTAGGGTTTGAATCCAATGTATGCTGAAGACAGATTCTATCTATGAGATGTGAGTATCTTTTGTGACATTAGTTTAGGCAGACGACTCTATTCCTTATGGACACGGTCGCCAGCAGAAAAATGGCCATATTTCAGATGACTGGCAATAAGTGTGCCATGGGAATGAATAATACAGGATTTGAAGAATAATAAGAATGACACCAAGTGCTAATCTCAGACTGGGGTTATGCTAATATGCTGGAGCAGAATATAGCAATTTAGATTCTGGATTCTGGAATGCCTGGCCTGACTACAGGCACTCAAAGCAAAACACTTTACTCCCCAAAATAAATATATGACCATGTGAGTCATAAACATGAATGGAAACTTGGGACAAAGTTTAATTTTAAATATGAACATTTATGGAGTTATTTAAACTAGGCCAACGAAATATGCTGCTAACATTTGCGCTTCTTTGATTTTTCAAATATAAATAAATGCATTAAAATATTTTTAAATTAATATTTTTTATACTATTTAAACAGACAACACAGTGTAATTGAACATTTTCCTGCAATTTAGGTGAAAACATTTGTTTTATATTATTCGTGCAACCATACACAGGAAGCAAGATCATCACAGCAGTTCACAGACATCAGTGAAATCAGTTACCAACAAAAGTTTTCATCCAACAAGTGTAGCTCAGTGGCCTTGTTGGGTCTGAATGTTGATTTGGAAGCATATGGGAAGCAAAACTTTCATAAACGTCAAGTGCTTCTTTGATATCACCAAAGGATGATTACAGCCATAACCTAACACAGAGAGAGGGGGCAATAAAATAACCCATTTTGTCATTGAGGCAGACATTTTGCCCTTTCCCTTAGATAGATATTATCATGTTGCTGGCCCAAGAAACCAGTTGGTTGCCATTTCTAAACTTCAATATTTTCCACCAGAAATCATATTCCTTAGTGTCAGTAGATGGCTTTACTTTTGACCAATTATCTAATATCAGAGGAGAGTTCAAGAAAGTTGATGCCTGATTTCTGCAATATGTTACATTTCCTGGCAGGCTGGGAGAATAGTGCAGCAGGTTGGAACCATCAAGAAGCAGACAAAACAAGCCAGGATTCCCGTGAAACAGACTGGGAGGATTGCGAAGCGGCTTGGGATCACTGTGAAACAGACCAGGAGGATTATACAGCAGATCAGGAATACCGTGAAGCAGACAATTGAGAAACAGGCTAAGAATTCTGTTATATCGAAAGGGAGGAATGTTTCACAGTGAAGATCTACGCCAGTGACTACCTTGTTGCATGACATTTCTCTCCAAATGCTAGCCTTGTTGCAGCAATCCTGTTTAGTGTTGTGATTCAATAGGGTTCGTTTAGATAGGTGCAGTAGAGAAAATAAAAACTTGCTAATTTGACAAAGCAAGGTCTTGTTTTAAACAAGGCTTATTTTTAAAAAAATTTATTCATTGTGTGGGATGTGGGGGTCGCTGGTTGGCCAGCATTTATTGTCCATTTCTAGTTGCCCTTGAGAAGGTGGTGGGGAGCTGCCTTCTTGAACTGCTGCAGTCTACCTACTGTGGGTTGTCCCACAATGCCATGAGGGAAGAAATTCCAGGATTTTGACCCAGCGACGGTGAAAGAATGCTGATATATTTCCAAGTTAGGATGATGAGTGGCTTGGAGGGGAACTTGAGGTGGTGATGTACACCTAGAATACCTGCACTCATCTTTCCAGATGGAAGCAGTCATGGGTTTCGAAGGTGCTGTCTGAGGATCTTTGGTGAATTTGGTAGATAGTACACACTGCTGCTACTGAGCATCGGTGGTGGGCAGAGAGGATGCTTGTGGACGTCGTGCCAATCAGGCGTCCTGCTTTGTCTTGGATGGTGTCAATTTCTTGAGTGTTGTTGGGGCTGCACTCATCCAGGTAATTGGGGACTATTACACCACACTCCTGACTTATACCTTGTAGATTGTGGACAAGCTTTTGGGAGTCTGGAGGTGAATTAATCGCCACAGTATTTCTGGCCTCTGACCTTTCTTGTAGCCACTGCATCTATGTGGTGAGTCCAGTTGAGTTTTTGATCAATGATAACTACCAGGATGTTGATAGTGGGGGACTTAGAGATGGTAACACCATTGAATGTCAAGAGGTGGTGGTTAGACTGTCTCTCTTGGCGATGGTCAGAGCCTGGCATTTGTGTGGCACAAATGTTACTAGACAATTGTCAGCCCAAGTCTGCATATTGTTCAGATTTTATTGCACTTGGACATGGACTGCTTCAGTGTATGAGGAGTCAGAAATGGTGTTGAACCTTGTGCAATCATCAGCGAAAATCTTCACTTCGGATCTTATGACACAGAGTAGGTTAGTATGAAGCAGCTGAAGACAGTTGGGCCTAGAACAGTACGCTGTGGAACTCCTGCAGAGATATCCTGGCGCTGAGATGACTGACCTCCAACAAACACAACCATCTTCCTATGTGTCAGGTATGACTCCAATCACCGGAGAGTTCGTGCCCGATACTCAATAATTCCAATTTTGCTAGAACTCCTTGATTCCATGTTCAGTCCAATGCAGCTTTGATGTCAAGAGTTGTCACTCTCATCTCACCTCTGGAATTCAGCTTTTTTTGTCCATTTTTTAAGCAAGGCTGTAATGAGGTCAGGAGCTGAGTGGCACTGGGGGAACCCAATCTTGGTGTCACTGAGCAAGTTATTGCTGAGCAGGTGCTGCTTGATAGCACTGTTTATGATACCTTCCATCACTTTACTGATGACTGACAGTAGACTGATGGGGGTGTGGGGTAGTTGGCTGGGTTGGATTTGTCCTGCTTTTTACGTACAGGACATATTTGAGCTATTTTCCACATTGTTGGGTAGATGCCAGTGTTGTAAATGTACTGGAACGGCAAGTTCTGGAGCACAGATCTTCTGTACTATTCCTGGAACATTGTCAGGGCCCGTAGCCTTTGCAGTATCCATTGCCTTCAATTGTTTCTTGATATCATGTGGAGTGAATCAAATTGGCTGAATATTGGGGACCACTGGAGAAGGCCAAGCTGTTTGGCATGCAAGTAGTCCTGTTTGGTGGCTTCACCAGGTTGACACCTCATCTTCAGGTATGCCTGGTGCTGCTCATGGCATGCCCTCGTACACTCTTCATTGAATCAGGGTTGATGCCCTGGCTTGATGATAATGGTTGAGTTGGGGATATACTTGGCCATGAGGTTACAGTCTGTGCTGGAGAATAATTCTACTTGCATGCCAAACAGCATAGGCAGCAAGTGATAGACAGAGCTAAGCAATTCTACAACCAATGAATCAGATCTAAGTTCTGCAGCCCTGCCACATCCAGTCGGGAATGGTGGTGGATGGTTAATCAGAACAATTCTACTGCTGTTGATGGCTCACAGTGCCTCATGGATACCCTGTCTTGAGTTGCTAGATCTGTTCATAGTCTGTCCCATTTCGCACAGTGATAGTGCCACACAACATAATGGAGGTTATTCTCAAAGTGAAAGTGGGATTTTGACTCCAAGAGGACAGTGCGATGATTGCTTTACAGATACTATCACGGACAGATGTAGCTGCAGCTGTCAGTTTGGTGAGGACAAGGTCAAGTATATTTTTCCCTCTTGCTGGTTCCCTCACCACCTGCCGCAGACCTGTCTAACAGCTAGATCCTTTAAGACTCAACCAGTTCAATCAGTAGTGCTGCTTCCAAACTGGTCATGCTGTTGGACATTGAAATTCCCCACACTGAGTACATTTTGTGTCCTTGTCATCTTTAGTGCTTCCTCTAAGTGTTGTGGAGCACATGGAGGAGTACCGATTCATCAGCCGAGAGAGGACAGTATGTGGTAATCAGCAGGAGGTTTCCTTGCCCATGTTTAACTAGAAGCCATGAGATTTCATGGGATCCATCGTCAATGTTGAGAACTCCCAGGGCACCTCCCTCCCAACTGTATACGACTGTGGCACTTTCTTTGCCTCTGCTGCGTCTGTCCTGCCGGTGGGACAGGAGAGATACAGGGACAGAGATTGTGGGTCTGTGACTCCGTCATTCTCACTGAATCATATACAATGTCAAGCTGTTGCTTGACTAGTTTGTGAGATAGTTCTCCCAATTTTGGCAGTCACACCTGGCTGTTAATGAGGAGGACTTTGCAGGGTCACAGAACTGTTTCTGTCGCTGTCTTTTCTGGTGCCTAACTCAATGCCAAGTGATCCATCCAGTTTCATTTCTTTGAGACTTTGTAACGATTGGTACAGCTGAGTGGCTTTTGACACTCAGCAACTGAGTGTCAATCACATTGCTGTGTATGTGGAGTCACATGTAAGCTAGACCAAGTGAGGATGGCTGATTTCCTTCCCTGAAAGGCATCAGTGAACCAGTTAGGTCTTTCCGACAATTAACAAAGATTTCATGGTCATCGATAGATTCTTAATTCCAGATTTTTTAAACAAGTTAAACTCAAATCCCATTATGTCAGGATTTGAACTTGGGTCCCCAGAACATTATTTGGGTTGTTGGATTAATAGTCTAGCAATAATACCAAGAGACCATCACCTTCACTGTCTTAATTGCTAATATGTGAAAAAAAACCTAAGTACAAAGTCACACTGATATGAGAAACACTTACAGAGATTATGGGGAAAACCTGGATGGTAGGTTTTAATTCTTCACAATTCTAAGCCACAAGTCTGTATGATATTGTTAAAGTGGGTTATGCTTGAGGTATTCCTCAACATTAACTTTTCAAATTATTAGACCTTTTACAAAAACCAGAAAGAGTGTGAAGCAACTTGGATCACCAGGCAGCAGATCAGGAAGCATGTGTTGTTGGCCAGCATCACTAAATGGAGGCAGAAAAGCAACACAGTTAACTGGCTAATGAGTTATATAACTTTGTTTCCCCTTCCTCCAAAATTAAGTAGACAGTCTAAAGACTGGGAAATTAAACAATTCAATGTTATTATTGTTAATAACGTTTTTACTTTTCATTGTCCCTCCCTTAAGTGACAACAGAGGAGAGAAGTAAGAAGTCAGCAAACCTTCATTTTTAAATAGCAAGCTTTACTATCTAATAGAGAAAGAAGCGTCAAAGTACTTTGGAACCCTGGAGTGCACATCTTATAGAGAAACATAAGATGATCTGGATATCTCCTGTTTCACCGGCAGTTCAGAAACAGTGGGGTTGGGGGCGGGGGGGGGGGGGGGGGGCACTGTATAATACAGTCAGGAGGGAGTTGCCTGGGAGGTCCTCAAATTGATTCCGTAGCCCACAAAGTCTCATGGCTTCAGATTAAACATGAACAAGGAAACCTCCTGCTAATTACCACGTATTGTTCTCACTTGACTAATGAATCGGTATTCCTCCATGTACTCCACAACACTTAGAGGAAGCACTAAGGATGGCAAGGACATAAAATGTACTCCAGGGTGGGGGATTTCAATGTCTGTAAGATGATCTGATGCCCTGGATGATTAGATGTGCAGGAAGTGTCATAAGCTCCAACAGCTGGGTTTTAAAGCTTGAGCAGAATCTGATTTCTCTTTGGTACCTTCATGAGGTGGAGAACTTGTGGATGTGGTCATTTTCCAGTTGAAGAGAATACAGGGAGAGAGGGAATGAGTCACCAGAAAGCAATCAGTCAAGAAGCAAGTAGCACAGGAGTAAGAACCAGAGTAAATGCATTTCTCTCTCCAATGCGATGATCCTGTATATTTTGAGTTTTCAGCCAATACCATAAAATTGTGAGCACAAACAGGCTATTAAAATGACTGCTGCAAATAATGTGTCCACCGCATTTTGATCTTTGAGCAGTCCTGACTCTCAAATAAATGCATAATTAAATATGATCATTCAACGCCTTCTGGAGAATTCATACATTAAGAGTCAAGTCCATTGCACCACTGCTGGCTGAGGCATAATGGTGAAGATGAAAAGTAAACACTGGAAAGGCAATACCAATGGAAGATTTGATAGTTAGGAGGGACGGATGGGAAATTCTTTAGCTGCAAATATGACTGCAGGATGAGGTTTTGCCTTCTTGGCATCAAGTTTGAGAGCGTCACTGATGGCTGCAGGGCACCTTGGATGGGCAGGGCAAACAGCCAGAGGTTGTCATCCACATCAGTATGGATGGTGTGGATTGTAAGATGATGTGGTCCTGCAGTCAGAATTTAGGGAGCTGGGGAAAAAGAATTAGCAAGCAGGACCTGAAAAGAAGCAATCCCTGAAATACTCACAACATTATGCATATGTGAGTAAAAGAAGTGGATGGAACGATCACATGAATGCATTGTTAGAGAGATGAGACAGAAAGAAAAGCTTTAGTTCCTGAAGACATGAGAATCCATTCTGAAGGAGATGCTCCGGCGTAAGCCAGTTGGGTTACACCAAAACAGAGCTGTGATCTATTTCCTTGTGAACTGAGCTGGACTCCAACACTTTGAATCTGAAGACTGTTTATAGTCCCAGCTCTGGTCATGGCTGGAACTGCAATTACTATATCCATAGAGCTCTGGCCAATCAGAGGTTGAGGTAGAACATTCTCCAAGTGAGGAGCAGAGACCCTGCCTCCAGCCAATAATGTTCCTTCGAGTGTTAGGTAACTGCAGGGAGCCAGTATTAGAGAGGATGAGTTCCCTGCAGATTTTTCAGATGGCAGACAAGAATCTCTGTCATAACTTCAGTCAAATCTTTAGTAAGATTGGTGCAGTAGCAGCCAATAGATAAGTTGAAGTGATCCCACAACCAACAAATCAAAGATCTAAAGTCCTGCCATACCCAACCATAAATGTGTTGGACAATTAAATAATTGTCTAATAAGAGGAAGAGGCTCCATAAATAACCTCATCCTCAATGAAAGAGGTATTCAGCACATCAATGTAAAAGACAAAAATGAAGCATTTGCTTCTATCTTCAGAAGCACTGAATGCTGCAATGGCCATGGACCCTTCCAAGATACCAGCAATAGTACTGAAGACATGTTACAGAAAAAAATTGCATCCTTAACCAAGCTGTGCCTACAAAACTGGCATTTACTCATCAATATGGAAAATTGTTCTATTATGTTTTGTATAAAAAAAGCAGGACAAATTCAATCCAACCAAACACTCAACTATCAATCTCAATCATCAGTATGTCATCAACATGCTATCAAGTGGCACTTACCCAATGATAGCGTGTTCACTGGTACTCAGATTGGGGTCCTTAGGCCCATTCAGCTCCAGAATTGTTATGGTGCAGATGGAAGCCATTAGGCCCGTTGTGCTTGCACTGGTTCTATTACCTCATGCCCATCTGCTGCCTTTTCTTCATTTCCTTGCACACGATTTCCATCCAAATAATCCAACACCCTCTTGAATGCCTCAACTGAATATCCATCCACCATATTTTCAGGCAGCGCATCCCATATATCAACTATTCACTGTGTGAAAACGTGTTTTCTTATCAAGTGATGAAAGGTTCCGACATGAAACATTAGCTCCCTTTCTCTTCTGATGCAGCTTGACCTGCTGTGCTTTTTCAGCTCCTCTCTTTACCCACTCACCAGCATCTGCAGTTCCCACTATTTACAAAGAACAAAGAACATTACAGCACAGGAACAGACCTTTCGGCTCTCCAAGCCTGCGCCAATCCATATCCTCTATCTAAATTTGCCATCTATTTTCTAAAGATTTGTATCCCTTTGTTCCCTGCCCATTCATGTCTCTGTCTATATACATCTTAAATGACGCTATTGTTCTCACCCTTACCACCTTTGCTGGCAACACATTCCAGGCAGCCACCACCCTCTGCGTAAAGAACTTTCCACGTATATCTTCTCTAAACACTTCCCCTCGCACTTTGAACACACGACCTCTACTAATTGAGTCCTCCACTCTGGGAAAAAGTTTCTTGCTATCCACCCTGTCTACACCTCTCAGGATTTTGAAGACATCAATCAGGTCACTCCACCTGCCTTCTTTCCAATGAAAATAATCCTAATCTACTCAACCTCTCCTCATAGCTAGTACCCTCCATACCAGGCAACATCCTGGTGAACCTCCTCTGCACCCTCTCCAAAGCATACACATTATTTTGGTAATGTGGCGACTAGAATTGTATGCAGTATTCCAAATGTGGCCGAACCAAAGTTTTATACAATTGTAACATGACCTGCCAACTCTTGTACTCAATACCCCGTCCGATGAAGAAAAGCATGCCATATGTCTTCTTGACCTACTTTGCCACCTTCAGGTAACAATGGACCTGAACACCCAGATCTCTCTGTACATCAATTTTCCCCAGGACTTTTCCATTTACTGTATAGATCATTCTGGAATTGCATCTTCCAAAATGCATCGCCTTGCATTTGTCCAGATTGAACTCCATCTGCCATTCCTCTGAACTTTCTAATCTATCTATATTCTGCTGTATTCTCTGTCAGTTCCCTTCACTGTCTGCTACTCCACCAACCTTAGTGTCACCTGCAAACTTGTTAATGAAGCAACCTATACCTTCCTCTTAATCATTTATGTAGATCACAAACAACAACGGTCCCAACACAGATCCCTGTTGGTCACTACTGGTCACAGTTCTCCATTCTGAGAAGCACCCTTCCACTATTACTCTTTGTCTCCTGTTGCCCAACCAGTTCTCGATCCATCTGACTAGAACACACTGGACCCCATGCGGCTTCATCTTCTTCATCATCTACAATGGGGAACCTTATCAACTGCCTTACTAAAGTCCAAGTGCATCCACATCCCTTCCCTCATCAATCAACTTTGGCACCTCTACAAAGAATTCTATTAGGTTTGTAAGATCTGACCTTCTCTGCACAAAGCCATGCTGCCTATCACTGATTATCTCATTTTCTTTCAAATGGGTATATTTTCCTATCCCTTAGTATCTTCTCCAGTAGCTTCCCTACCACTGGCATCAGGCTCACAGGTCTGTAATTACCTGGATTATCCCTGCTACCCTTCTTAAGCAAGGGGACAATGTTAGCAATTCTCCAGTTCTCTGGAACAGCCCCCATTTTCAAAAATGCTGTCCTTAGTAACTTGGAATAGATCCCACCCAGTCCTGGGGAACTGTCCACCTTAATGCCTTTTAGAACACACAACACTTCATCTCTCGTTATGCCGACTTGACCGACTGTAATTAAAGATCCATCCCTAACCTCAATACCCACCATTTCCCTCTCCTTGGTGAATACTGATACAAAGTACTCATTAAGAATCCCACCCATTTTCTCTGACTCCACACATATCTTTCCTCCTTTGTCCTTGAGTGGGTCAACCCTCCCCTTCTTATATCTGAATAAAAGGCTTTGGAGTTTTACTTGACCCTGCTCGCTAAGGATATTTCATGACCTCTTTTCGCCCTCTTAATTCCTTGTTTCAGATTAGTCCTACAATCCCAATATTCTTCCAAAGCTTTTTCTGACTTCAGTCACTTAGACCTTATGTATGCATCCTTTTTCCTCTTAGCTAGTTCCTTTCACAATTTCAATGCCATCCATGGCTCCCTAATCTTGCCATTTCTATCCCTCATTTTCACAGGAATATATTTCACCTGAACTTTAATCAACCTGTCGTTAAAAGCCTCCCACATGTCAAATGTGGATTTCCCTTCAAACAGCTGTTTCCAATTTACATTCTCCAGCTCCTGCCGAATTTTGGTATAGTTGGCCTTCCCCCAATTTAGCACTCTTCCTTTAGGACCACTCTCTTCTTTGTCTATGAGTATCCTAAAACTTATGGAATTGTAATCACTATTCCTAAAGTAATTCCCCACTGAAACTTCAACCACCTGGCCGGGCTCATTTCCTAACACCAAGTCCAGTATGGCCCCTTCAGAATTGGACTACTTACATACTGCTCTAGAAAACCCTCCTGGATGCTTCTTACTAAGTCCACTCTATCCAGTCTTCTAACACTAAGTGAATCCCAGTCAATGTTGGGAAAATTAAAATCCTCTTATCACCAACACCCAGTTGCTCCTACATCTTTGTATGACCTCTCTACATATTTGTACCTCTATCTCACGCTCGCTGTTGAGAGGCCTGTAGTACAGACCCAACATTGTTACTGCACTCTTCCTATTTCTGAGATCTGCCCATATTGCCTCACTGCTCGAGTCCTCCATAGTGCCCTCCTTCAGCACAGCTGCCATATCTTCTTTGATCAGTAATGCAACTTCTCCACCCCCTTTACTCTCTCTATCCCACCTGAAGCATCAATATCCTGGGACATTTAGTTGCCAATCATGCCCTTCCCTTAACCAGGTCTCAGTAATAGCAATAACATCATACT
Source organism: Hemiscyllium ocellatum (assembly GCF_020745735.1). Lineage (NCBI taxonomy): Eukaryota > Metazoa > Chordata > Chondrichthyes > Orectolobiformes > Hemiscylliidae > Hemiscyllium > Hemiscyllium ocellatum. The sequence continues at coordinate 54,112,630 of NC_083402.1, forward strand.
CTCAGGTACAAATCCAAGTCCTATGTTCATCTGCTTTCCCTACTATACCCCTTGCATTAAAACAAATGCACCTCAGGCCACTGTTCTCTGTTTTCTTATAAGATCTTTGCTTTATTTGCCCATCCATTTAAATCTATGCCCTCTTGTTCTTTTTTTCTTTTCTGAAGAAGAGTAGCGTTATGTTATCTCCTCTTTCCAGCTCACTCACGATTTTGAAAATCTCTATCAAATCTCTTCTCAGCCTTCTTCACTCCCAGGACAACAGTCCCAATTTCTTCATTCTATCCTCATAACTCAAGTTTCCCATTCCTTGAAACATTCTTGTAAATCACTTTTACACTCTTTCCAGAGCATTCACATCTTCCTCATAATAAGGTAGCCACAACTGCGCACAATACTCCAGCAAAGATCTAACAAGTGCCTTGTACATCTTTTCTTGCTCTTGCACTCTATTGGTTCAAATATAAACAAAAGAGCTGAACTCAAGATGAGAAGACATCACACAGCATTTGAACAAGTAAGGCATTAAAGAAGCTTAGTGAAGTTGAAATCAATGGAAATCAGGAGAAAATTATCCATTGTTTGAAATCATAAAAGAATATGTGTCATTGTTGGAAGCTACAGCAGTTTCTCGAGATAGTATTCTGGGCCCAACCATCTTCAGCTGCTTCATCAGTGACCTTTCCTCCATCGTGAGGTCGGAGGTGGGTATGTTTGTTGTTGATTATACAATGTTAAGCACCACTCGTCATTCCTCAGATACTGAAGCAGTCTGCTTCAAAATGCTGCAAGACTTGGACAACATCCAGGCTTGAGCTGACAAGTTGCAAGTAGCATTTGTATCACACAGGTGCCAGCCAATGACCATTTTGTGCAACAGCGAATCCAGCTATTACTCTTTAATATTGAACAGCTTAATGCTTATTGAAGCCTCCACCAACAGCATACTGCAGGTTACTACTGATCAAAACCTGAACTGAAATAGCTACAGCAACAACAAAAGCAGATATAGCTGGAGAAGTCAGCAGGTCTGGCAGCATCCGTGGAGAGAAAGCAAAGCTAATGCTCCAAATCAAGTGACCCTTCCTTAGTCTCCTCAGACCTTTCACTAGACTCAAAATGCCAACTGTTTTCTCTGTACTGATGCTGCAAGACCTACTGAGGTTCTCCAGTTATTTTTGTTTTTCTTTCAGATTTCAACACCCATAGTTCTTAGTTTTACATCAGCCTCTACATACATTAACTATTAAAACAGATCAGAGATTCTGCACCCCTTGACAGTTCAAACCTGCCCACCATCTACAAGACGCATGTCAGGAGTACAATGGAATGCTCTCTACTTGCTAAAAACACTCAAGAAACTCAACAAGATCCAGGACTAAGCAGCCACCTGATTGACACCCTATTTAAGATCTTCAACATATGGTAAATGTTGACACAAAGCATATCATCTACAAGATACACTGCAATAACTCACCATCTCCCCAGACAGTTCCTTCCACCTTTACCATCTTGAACAACAAGGAAAGCATCTGCATGGGAGCACCACTACCTGCACATTCCTGTCAAAAGCACATACCATCCTGACTTAGACATTGCTGTCCCTTCACTGCAACTGGGTCAAAGCCTTGTATCCCCAATAGCACCACAAGTATCTTTACACTCCAAGGTCTGTAGCAATTTAAAAAGGCAGCTCATTATTGCTTTCTCAAGGGCAATTAGAGATTGGCAAGAAGAAACTAGCATAGTCAGTGATGCCAGCTGCAAATGTGTTGCTGGTCAAAGCACAGCAGGTTAGGCAGCATCTCAGGAATAGAGAATTCGACGTTTCGAGCATAAGCCCTTCATCAGGAATAAGAGAGAGAGAGCCAAGCAGGCTGAGATAAAAGGTAGGGAGGAGGGACTAGGGGGAGGGGCGATGGAGGTGGGATAGGTGGAAGGAGGTCAAGGTGAGGGTGATAGGCCGGAGTGGGGTGGGGGCGGAGAGGTCAGGAAGAGGATTGCAGGTTAGGAGGGCGGTGCTGAGTTGAGGGAACCGACTGAGACAAGGTGGGGGGAGGGGAAATGAGGAAGCTGGAGAAATCTGAATTCATACCTTGTGGTTGGAGGGTTCCCAGGCGGAATCTGAGGCGCTCCTCCTCCAGCCGTCGTGTAGTTGTGTTCTGCCGGTGGAGGAGTCCAAGGACCTGCATGTCCTCGGTGGAGTGGGAGGGGGAGTTAAAGTGTTGAGCCACGGGGTAATTGGGTTGGTTGGTTCGGGCGGCCCAGAGGTGTTCTCTGAAGCGTTCCGCAAGTAAGCGGCCTGTCTCCCCAATATAGAGGAGGCCACATCGGGTGCAGCGGATGCAATAGATGATGTGTGTGGAGGTACAGGTGAACTTGTGGCGGATATGGAAGGATCCCTTGGGGCCTTGGAGGGAAGTGAGTGTGGAGGTGTGGGCGCAAGTTTTACATTTCCTGCGGTTGCAGGGGAAGGTGCCGGGGGTGGAGGTTGAGTTGGTGGGGGGTGTGGATCTGACAAGGGAGTCACGAAGGGAGTGGTCCTTGCGGAACGCTGATAGGGGAGGGGAGGGAAATATATCCTTGGTGGTGGGGTCCGTTTGGAGGTGGCGGAAATGGCAGCGGATAATACGTTGTATGCGCAGGTTGGTGGGGTGGTAGGTGAGAACCAGTGGGGTTCTGTCTTGGTGGCGGTTGGAGGAGCGGGGCTCAAGGGCGGAGGAGCGGGAAGTGGAGGAGATGCGGTGGAGGGCATCGTCGATCACGTCTGGGGGGAATCTGCGGTCCTTGAAGAAGGAGGCCATCTGGGCTGTGCGGTGTTGGAATTGGTCCTCCTGGGAGCAGATGCGGCGGAGACGAAGGAATTGGGAATATGGGATGGCGTTTTTACAGGGTTCAGGGTGGGAGGAGGTGTAGTCCAGGTAGCTGTGGGAGTCAGTCGGTTTATAATAGATGTCTGTGTTGAGTCGGTCGCCCGAGATAGAAATGGAAAGGTCTAGGAAGGGGAGGGAGGAGTCTGAGACAGTCCAGGTGAATTTCAGGTCGGGATGGAAGGTGTTAGTAAAGTTGATGAACTGTTCAACCTCCTCGTGGGAGCACGAGGCAGCGCCGATACAGTCATCGATGTAGCGGAGGAAAAGGTGGGGGGTGGTGCCAGTGTAGTTGCGGAAGATGGACTGTTCCACATATCCTACGAAGAGGCAGGCATAGCTGGGGCCCATGCGGGTGCCCATGGCAACTCCTTTAGTTTGGAGGAAGTGGGAGGATTGAAAAGAGAAGTTATTCAGGGTGAGGACCAGTTCAGTCAGTCGAAGGAGGGTGTCAGTGGAAGGGTACTGGTTGGTGCGGCGGGAAAGGAAGAAGCGGAGGGCTTTGAGTCCTTCGTGATGGGGGATGGAGGTGTACAGGGACTGGATGTCCATAGTGATCCTACCAATGAATTAAAAAAGTACTATTCTTGGAATTTGAGACAGGTATTCAATATCATGAGGGCTCTGAACGTTGTAGCTAGGACAAAACTGCCTTCCATTGGTGGAAGGATCAGAACCATAGAGTACAGATTGAAGATAATTGTCACAGGAAATAATGCCAACATAATGAAAAACGTTTTCATGCAATGGGTAGTCAGAATTTAGAATGCACTGCCGATGGTATGGTAGAGGCAGACCCAATTGAGCCTTTTAAAAAGGATTTGTATAATTATCTGAAAGGCAAAACTTTGCAGGACTGCATGGAAAAGGCAAGGGAGTGGCACAAGGTGAATTGCTGTTTCAAAGGGTCAGAACAAATACAATAAATCACATAGCCTCTTCCATTGCTGTAATCATTCTCTGCAATTTCTCACTCTATAAATCCCTTTTTATCTTCTCTCCTTCAGCAATCTGCTACTCTATCACTCCCTTTGTGCAGCTGTTTTCAAATTTATCCACTTTAATGTAAATCTGTGTTTTACAGGGTGGGGAAATAATGAGGAGAATTCTTAAATCACATCTAGGAGGAAATGTGATTGGAGCTAACTATTTTCAGATTCAGAACCATTCAGCTTGAGCTTTCAGACGCAAGAAGTTGTAACATCTTAATTTTGAAATTACAATACAAATTCCAATAACATAAAAGAAATCTGAACCCAGTTATAATTCTTTATAGAATTGGCTCATGGGTATGTCTGTAATGTGCAAGTGAAAACTGCTCCTGATAACCTCATCATCTGATAGCATAAAACATTTAGATGACCATAGAGTGTTGTCAGAAAAGAAACAAAATTAATGTTGCTTCTGATTATTATGTAACCTGAAGCAATGTTGCATAGCCTCAACTCACCCAGCATAAATAATGTTTGCAAAATTTATGTGGATATTATTTATAAAAGGGTTCCTTTTTCTATTGTACCATATTTTTCCAGTTTAGACTCACCTCAGCAATGTTAAGAACTCCTCTCATCAACAAAACAAGCAGGTAATTTGCTTCAAACAGAACTTGGTCACCTGCAGTGCAGTCATTTCTCCCCTCATTTTGTTCTTCTTCCACATATCAAGTAGATTGGAAACCTGTGCATTAAGAAAATTTGTCACAGCAATTGTATGAATGCAAGGTGCAATATTCTTAGTCGGAACATTTTTAATTATAAAATATGTAATTATTTTCTGATTTGGGGTACATAGTTTGTGACCAGTATGGTAATGAATAATAACATGGCTCAGAGCATTAAAAACTGTAAAAGACATACAATGTCTTCTTGACCTTGTTTAGTCAATTGATTTTTTTTGTGTTCTTATGCTCCCAGCTGTCCCACATTTATCTATTAGTTTCATGTACCCAAGTTAAAGTTGACCAGGAGAAGTTGGATGAATTGTAACACAGTGCTTTTGGGAAGTGTTGCAATTATATCAAACGGTTATACAATTATTGTTATAAACAGCAAATGAAATTAGATTTTTGAAGTTCTAATGCTTTCGCTTTACCTCAAAATATAATATTTTCACTTATTTGTGTTCATAGTAAAACTAGCAGCATTTGGTGTGCAGTAAACATAATTATGTTCTTGAATTTGTTGAACATGATAGGTTAATTAAGAGCTGTGTATATTGTCTTACCTGTACCTTCCTCTTGAATGTAACTTCAGTAGATTATTTCAAACCTTCTGGCTTTAACCAATGAGCTGCTGAATTGCTAACCAGAACATATTGCTGTATTTTCCCACCGGTTCACAGCACAATCCATACTTATAACATTTTTAAAAAATTTACAGCCCTCTCGCTGGTGTGATCTCCCAAGTGGCACTGCAAGCTCACACAATTAACAGTTAGACATTTTTAAAATCAACATGTTCAGATATAAGTCTGGAGAGCAGGTTGAGATTCGAATCCAGATCTCCTATTTCAAATGTAGGGACATTACCACTAGACCGCAAGAGTCTATTATTTATGCACATAATATTTAGGCAATAACATAGATATTTTTCAGGCGCAATTAAACAAATTGTGAACATACATAAAAAACTATGCTCCGTTCAGGACTAATTCAACCCTTAAAAAAGCAGATAGAAGTCCAAGACAACTATTTGCTAATATGTAACATTTTTAAAAAGTCATAGGCAGTGTAATTAAGAAGGTGTTGAGTGCACTTGCCTTCATTGCTCAGACCTTTGAGTATATAGAACAGAGAACATACAACTGTACAGCACAGAACAGGCCCTTCAGCCCACAATGCTGTGCCAACCACTGATCCTCATGTATGCACCCTCAAATTTCTGTGACCATATGCATGTCCAGGAGTCTCTTAAATGTCCCCATTGACCATGCTTCCACAACTGCTGTTGGCAACGCATTCCATGCTCTCACAACTCTCTGTGTAAAGAACCCGCCTCTGACATCCCCTCTATACTTTCCTCCAACCAGCTTAAAACTATGACCCCTCGTGTTAGTCATTTCTGCCCTGGGAAATAGTCTCTGACTATCGACTCTATCTATGCCTCTCATTATCTTGTATACCTCAATTAGGTCCCCTCTTCTCCTTTTCTCCAATGAAAAGGTCCGAGCTCAGTCAACCTCTTCTCATAAGATAAGCCCTCCAGTCCAGGCAGCATCCTGGTAAACCTCCTCTGAACCCTTTCCAAAGCATCCACATCTTTCTTATAATAGGGCGACCAGAACTGGACACAGTATTCCAAGTGCGGTCTAACCGAAGTTTCATAGAGCTGCAACAAGATCTCACGACTCTTAAACTCAAACCCCCTGTTAATGAAAGCAAAAACACCAAATGCTTTCTTAACAACCCTGTCCACTTGGGTGGCCATTTTAAGGGATCTATGTACTTGCACCCCAAGATCCCTCTGTTCCTCCGCACTGCCAAGAATCCTATCCTTAATCCTGTACTCAGTTTTTAAATTTGACCTTCCAAAATGCATCACCTCGCATTTATCCAGGTTGAACTCCATCTGCCACCTCTTAGCCCATCTCTGCATCCTGTCAATGTCTCGCTGCAGCCTACAACAGCCCTCTAAACTGTCAACGACACCTCCAACCTTTGTGTCATCTGCAAACTTGCTGACCCATCCTTCAATCTCCTCATCCAAGACATTAATAAAAATTACAAACAATAGAGGCCCAAGGACAGAGCCCTGTGGAACACCACTCATCACAGACTTCCAGGCAGAATATTTTCCTTCTACTACCACTCACTGTCTTCTGTTGGCCAGCCAATTCTGTATCCAGACAGCTATGTTCCCCTGAATCCCATTCCTTCTGACCCTCTGAATGAGCCTACCATGGGGAACCTTATCAAATGCCTTGCTGAAGTCCATATACACCACATCCACAGCTCGACCCTCATCAACCTTTCTAGTCACATCCTCAAAGAATGCTATAAGGTTTGTGAGGCATGACCTGCCCCTCACAAAGCCGTGTTGACTGCATTTCATCAAGCCATGCTCTTCCAGATGGTCATAAATCCTATCCCTTAGAATCCTTTCTAACACCTTGCAGACGACAGACGTGAGACTTACTGGTCTGTAATTACCAGGGATTTCCCTACTTCCTTTCTTGAAGAGAGAAATTACATTTGCCTCTCTCCAGTCCTCAGGTACGACTCCAGTGGAGAGCGAGGATGAAAAGATCTTAGCAAGTGGCGAAGCAATTACATTTCTAGTTTCCCAAAGCAGCCGAGGACAAATCTGGTCCGGGCCTGGAGACTTGTCAATCTTAATGTTTGGCAAAATTTTCTGCACATCAGCTTCCTCTATCTCTATCCATTTCAGCATGCACACTTGCTCTTCAAAGGCTTCATTCACTACAAAGTTTGTTTCTTTCGTAAAGACAGAAGCAAAAAACTCATTTAGGGCTTCCCCTACCACCTCAGACTCCACACACAAATTCCATATGCTATCCCTGATTGGCCCTACTCTTTCTTTGACCATTCTCTTATTCCTCACATAAGTGTAAAATGCCTTTGTGTTCTCCCTAATCCGTTCTGCCAAGCCTTTCTCGTGCCCCCTCCTGGCTCTCCTCAGGCCATTTTTAAGCTCCTTCCTCGCCTGCCTGTAATCCTGTAGAGCTGAGCTTGACCCTAACTTCCTCCACCTTATGTAAGCTACCTTTTTCCTTTTGACGAGAAGCTCCACCGCTCTTGTCATCCAAGGTTCCTTTATCTTACCACTTCTTGCCTGTCTCAGCGGGACATATTTATTCATCACTTGCAACAACTGTTCCTTAAACAGTCTCCACATGTCTATAATGCCTTCACCATGGAACAATTGCTCCCAATCCATGCTTCCTAACTCATGTCTAATCGCATCATAGTTTCCTCTCCCCCAATTAAATATCCTCCCATTTTGCCTAATCCTCTCCTTCTCCATAGCTATGTAGAATGTGAGGCAGTTGTGGTCACTATCACCAAAATGCTCTCCCACCACAAGATCTGATACTTGCCCCGGCTTATTTCCAAGCACTAAGACTAGAATGGCCTCTCCCCTCGTTGGCCTGTCAACGTACTGAGTTAGGAAACCTTCCTGAACACACCTTACAAAAACAGCTCCATTCAAATCTTCTGCTCGAAGGAGGTTCCAATCAAAATTGGGAAAGTTAAAGTCACCCATTACAACAACCCTACTACGTCCACACTTTTCCAAAATCTGCCAACCTATGCTTTCTTCCATCTTCCTGCTGCTATTGGGGGGCCTGTAGTAACCCCTAAAAAGGTGACTGCTCCCTTGCTGTTCCTAATTTCCACCCATACTGACTCGGTAGGCAGATCTTTCTCGACAATGGAAGCTTCTGTAGCTGTGATACCCTCTCTGATTAGTTGTGCTACACCCCCTCCTCTTTTTCCCCCCTCTATATTCTTTTTAAATGCTTAAACCCTGGAACATCCAGCAACCATTCCTGCTCCTGAGAAACCCATGTCTCTGCTATGGCCACAACATCATAGCACCAGGTACTGATCCATGCTCTAAGTTCGTCACTTTTATTCCTGATACTCCTTGCGTTAAAGCAAACACACTTTAACTGATGCCTTGGTTCCTTGCCAGGAAAATCCTTCCCACTAGCTGGTCTACCTCTTGCTATTGCCTCATCTGCATCAACTCTCACCTCCGGTATACAGCTCAGGTTCCCACCCCCCCTGCTATACTAGTTTAAACCCTCTAGAACTACTCGAGCAAACCTTCCACCCAGGACATTGGTCCCCTTCCAGTTCAGATGCAACCCATCCTTCTTGTACAGGTCCCACCTTCTCCAGAAGGTATCCCAATTATCTACATATCTGAAGCCCTCCCTCCTACACCAGCTGTGCAGCCATGTGTTAAACTGCTCCCACTCCCTGCTCCTCGCCTCGCTATCTCGTGGCACCGTTAGTAAACTAGAGAACACTACTCTGTTCGTCCTGCTTTGCAGCTTCCATCCTAACTCCCTGAAATCACTTTTTATATCTTCGATCCTTTTCCTGGCTATATCATTAGTGCCAATATGTAACAAGATTTCTGGCTGTTCACCCTCCCCTTTTAGAACCTTATACACCCGATTGGAGACGTCCCGGACCCTGGCCCCCGGCGAGGCAACATACCTTCCAGGAATTCCAATCCTGACCACAAAGTCTCCTATCGATTCCCCTAACTATCGAGTCCCCTACCATGAGTACTTTTCTATTCTGCCCCTTTCTCTTCTTTGCCACAGTGTCAGGCTCAGTGCCAGAGAACTGACTGCTATGGCTTTCCTCTGGTAGATCATCCCCCCCAGCAGTATCCAAAACAGTATACTTATTGCTGAGGGGAATGTCCACAGGGGATCTCTGCACTGTCTGTCTGTCCCCTTTCCTCCTCCTGACTGTAACCCATTTATCCTTGTCCTGAGCCTTAGGAGTGACCAACTCCTGGTAACTCCTCTCAATTACCCCCTCAGCCTCCCGAATGATCCGTAGTTATTCCACCTCCAGCTCCAATTCCCTAACACGGTTTTCAAGGAGCTGGAGTTGGGAGCACTTCCCACAGATGTAGCCAGCAGAGACGTGGGCCATGTCTTCCACCTGCCACATTCTGCAGGAGGAGCAAGCAACAGCCCTAGCAAGCATACCCGACTTATCTGAACACGCACTCAGTACTAAAGTAGAAAGCTTAGTTCAAGTTGCTATAAAATCAATAACAAACTTATATTCAATAGAGGAAGTTTCGAATGATCCTTACCTTATTAACTAGGTTAGAGGAGGAGGGCGAGTGGGAGACTCTACAGTTGTAGAGTCTCAGGTTTAGCCGCCTTGCTGATATATATGGTCACTGCTGTCCTTCCCAACTGCCCCTCTGGTCCTCGTCACTTCCCCCACTGCTCCTGCTCCTTCTGTGAAAATGAAAATACCACTGTCCGCTTCCAGTAAGTAATTTTTTAAAAAACTGCCTTACCTTAGCTGCAGTCTTCCGGGTTCGTCTTACCTCCGCTGCTGCTCACACTCAAAATGGCCGTTGGCCTCGAAGGGCGTGTATTTATACTCACTGCTTTCCTTCCCGGCTGCCCCTCTGGTCCTCGTCACTTCCCCCGCTGCTCCCACTCTTTCTGTGAAAGGGAAAACACCACTGTCCGCTACCGGTATGTAATTAAAAAAAAAATGCCTTACTTTAGCTGCAGTCTTCCGGGTTCATCTTACCTCCGCTGCTGCTCACACTCAAAATCCTGTTCAAAACAGGTATATGAATTGGGATTTTATGTTGAGGCTGTACAGGATGATGGTGAGGCATCTTCTGGACTACTGTGTGTAGTTCCGGTCACCCTACTATAGGAAGGATATTATTAAATTGGAGAGGGTTCAGAAAAGATTTACCAGGATGTTGCCGAGAATGGAGGATCTGATTTGTGAAAGTAGCCTGGGTAGGTTGGGACTTTTCTCATTGGAGTGTAGGAGATTGAGAGGTGACCTTATAGAGGTTCTAGATGTGTCTTTCCTCACTGAACTGAAAGGTTCATTTTCAGACGTTTTATCGCCATACTAGCTAACGTTTTCACTGGTGGTGTAGTCCGCTTTCTGTTTATTTATTTATTTATGTGTTTAGGTTTCCTGGGGTTAGACAAAGCACAAGCAGGCAGAAAACTAGCCACCAGTATACATGATTATCAGCTAACCACAAAACAACATGACCCACTCTCACAAGTATCCTTACATATGGATGAGGAAGGACACCTCTTCGAATGGGACAACACATCCATCCTAGGACAAGCCAAACAGAGACATGCATGAGAATTCCTAGAAGCATGGCATTCCAACGTGAACTCTATCAACAAACACATTCACTTGGATCCTATTTACCACCCCCTGAGAAAAAGAACAGGAAATTATATATTCATAGAAAATGATGTCACCGCAGGAAATGACATCGTCAACCCAAGGAAATGCAAACACATAAATAGAAAGTGGGCTACACCATTAGTGCTTCATCTGGAGGCTTACTGAAGATGTTACCAAGTATGGTGACGAAATATCTGAAAATGGATCTTCCAGCTCAGCGTGCAAACCTCCATCCAGAACCTCAACCTGAGCTACAAATCTTCTCAGAACACACTAACACCTATGTGCACATTATGCTAAAACTGGCCTGAAAATGGGAAACTAATGCCATCTGACAGAGTGCTACCTGCAAACAGTTGTACTTCCTGCACGTATGCCTAAGGAAACACATATCACTTAAATGTCTTAAATACAAACTCCCCACTAACCAAATGAATAGCAGAGTAAAACAACCACAGAATGCTTAGAGAAATGATTAATGATGCCCACAACAGACTCCGTAAATATAACCGGGAAATTTTGCGCCAACAATCTGTACACACTAATGCAACAGACCATGAATGGACAGACACAATACAACAAGCCATAATCATTAGACAGCGACAAACACAGAAAAAGAAGAAAAGCTAGACCTGCAGAAACACTAAACAAACATACACAAAATAACAACACTGACAACACAGAAACATGGATAAAAAACATATCTAATCAACTCTTAACAGACATTGAAAAAGCCATCTTAGTAAGAGGATTAAACTATAACTTCCAGGATGTGGACAAGAAAGATTCCTAGCAGCATTAGAAACAATACTGAAAGACAACCTACTTACAGAAGAAACATCAGACAGACAGTCGCTCCCACATTAAGCAGGAAAAAGGAAGGAAACACACTCAATACACAAGAAAGAAAAGCACTAAAAAGACTAAAAAAAAATTGTCATCCCACCTACAGACAAAGGATGCTGGGCAGTCATTTTAAATCAAAGAAACTACATTGAGAGAGTGAACGCACTACTTCCAGATACCAAAACTTACCAACAAGTAGCAATAGACCGACCCCACAACTAAAGAGTCGAATCACGGCCCTACTCAAAGAACTGGAGAAATAAATAAGACTGACTTCCAAAAAATGAAACCAGACAGATCCAACACACTGTGCTTCTGCAGGTTACCCAAATTTCACAAACCAGGAGATCCCTCAGACCGATGATCTCAGTATCTGGAACGCCAACTTACAGATTGGCCAAGGAGCTAACCCAAAGACTAAAACACTTAGTAGGAGACTCACACCACTCCATCCACTCCACCCAAGAATTCCTGAAGACCAAAGACACCAAGATAGAAGAGGAAGAATTAATGGTCTTCTTTTCTGTAACAGTTGTTCATATCCATCAACATCAATGAGGCCAAGGAAACACTGATTACACTATTAGAAAAATCAAAGACACATACACCAAACACCACCAACTTCATCAGTAAGGATAATATCGTCAAGCTGCTGGAACTATGCCTTACAACCCACTTTACCTTCAATAATAAAACCAACAGACAAACAAACAGAACACCCAGGGGATCTCTTCTTCAGGGATCTTAGCAGAGGCAGTAATGCAGAGACTCAAACAAACAGCTCTGCCACACATCCAGCCCAAACTTTGGGTCCACTACATGGATGACACCTTTGTCATAACTAAATGGAACAAATTAGAGGAAACCTTCAAGACCATCAATAATACCCTTGCTGGCATAACATTCACTAAAGAGGAGGAAAACATTCTTAGATGTCACAGTAGAGCAAACAACCAATGGGGAACTTCAAAGCTGCGTCTACAGGAAAACAACACATACAGACCAAATATTGAACTATAGAAGCAATCATCCCAACATCCAGAAACAAAGCTGCATTAGAATATTATTTCAACAAGCCACCACACACTGCAGCACAGAGGAACTGCGAAGAGCAGAGAAAAATAACCTATACAGTGTATTCAATAAGAACGGATACCCAATGAACACAGTCTGCCAATTTCTCAGCAACAAACACAAACAAGCAGTCAAAACACGTCCAGAAACCTTAGCTACATTCCCTTACATCAAAGACATCTCAGAAATGACAGCCAGACAAATCAGACCTCTTGGCATCATGGTAGCCCACAAACCCAGCAACACACTAAAATGGTAGCTAATGAACCTGAAAGACCCTATACAAACAACAAGCAAAAGTAATGCCATTTACAAAGTACCTTACAAGAACTGTAACAAACACTACATTGGACAAACAGGCAGAAAACTAGCCACCAGGATACATGAACATCAACTAGCCACAAAAAGACATGAGCTGAAAATGTGTTGCTGGAAAAGCGCAGCAGGTCAGGCAGCATCCAAGGAGCAGGAGAATCAATGTTTCGGGCAAAAGCCCTAACAAAAAGACATGACCCACACTTACTAGTATCCTTACATATGGATGAGGAAGGACACCACTTCGACTGGGACAACACATCCCTCCTAGGACAAGCCAAACAGAGAGACGCATGAGAATTCCTAGAAGCATGGCATTCTAACTACAACTCTATCACAAACACGTTAATTTGGATCCCATTTACCGCCCCCTGAGAAAAAAAACAGGAAATTATATCACCATAGAAAATGATGTCATGGCAGAAAATGACCACCAACCCAAGGAAATCCAACACATAAATAGAAAGCAGCCTACACCATCAGTGCTTCATCTGGAGGCTCACTGAAGATGTTACCTAGTATGGTGATGTACCGTCTGAAAACAAATCTTCTAGCTCAGCGAGCAAACCAACATCTAGAATCTCAATCTGAGCTACAAATCTTCTCAAAACTTGCTAACCTTATAAAGATTTATAAAGTCATGAGAGGCACAGATAAGGTGAATAATAAGTGTCTTTCCCTAGGGTGGGGGAGTTCAAAATTAGGGGACATATTTTTAAGTTGAGAGGAGAAAGGTTTTAAAAGGACATGAGGGGCAATGATTTTACACAGAGAGTGGTTTATGTGTGAAATGAACTCCCAGAGGAAGTAGTGGATGTGGTACAGTTACAACATTTAAAATGCATTTTGATAAGTACATGAATAGGAAAGTTTTCGAGGGATATGGGCCAAACGCAAAGCAGAGGAAAGAAAAGAATTGTACAGTTTTGAGAAAACTTGACTTGCAGTAGATCAGACACTGTATCATAGGACACACAATAAGGATACAGTGGTCCACATAGATGAGGACTTTTGGATTAGAATAAAATAGAATTAGATTCAGATTGCATGCGCACAATATCTAGGGTTTATATTTATTTGAAGGAAGAATGTGAATGTGCTGTAGCTAAATTTGCAGAGAAAGCAAAAATAAGTGGAAAGGCTGGTTATGAGATGGATACAAATAGTTCACAGAGAGATATTGATAGACTAAGTAAGTGTACTAAAAATTGCAAATGGATTGGAATGTGGGAAAATGCAAATTTGTTTATTTTGGAAGAGAAAACAAAGGAACAGACTATTATGTAAATGGAGAAAAACTGCAGAAATCTACAAGACAAAGGGACTAGGGAGTACTCGTACATAAAACACAGAAAGCTAGCACATAGGTATAGCAGGTAATTGAAAAGGCTAATGGAATGATTGCCCTTATTTTAAGAAAGTTGAAGTATAACAGTAGGGAAGTTATACTGAAATTGTGCAAGATGCTGGTGAGACTTCACCTGGAGGACTGTGAGCAGTTTTGGTTCCCTTCTTAAAGGAATGAACTGGAGGCAGTTCAAAGAAGGTTCATTGGGATGATCCTTGGTGTGCAGAGATTGTCTTATGAGCAAAAGCTAAACAGATCAGACTCTCTTCACTGCAGTTTAGAAGAATGAGAGGGGATATCTTAAGGAGCTTGACATAGTAATCACTGAGAGGATATTTCCTTTCATAGAAGAGCATGATCTCAGAATAATGAGATGCCAGTTTAAGACTGAGATAAGGAGAAAGTGAATGCCTTTGGGACTCCTTGCCACAAAGAGCTATGGGGACAGAGGCCTTGTGCACATTTGAGGCTGAGATAGATTCTTGATCAGTATAGGAAATGGGCAGGAAAATGGATGTGAGGAATGAAGGATCAGCTGTGATCCTACTGAATGGCAGAGCAGGCTTGAAAAGTCAAATGGCCTATTCCTGTTTCTATTTCTTATAGTCCTATGGTTGTGATCTAATTGTACTGACCTGAATACAAGAATTACAGTTGTCACTGATATTTTATTAGAATTGACTTAGCACTGATGACCAATCAAAATCAAATAACATTGCTGGCAATATATATTTTGACATCACAAGTTGTCAGGAATATGCATTTTTCAAATCCTAGCAGCACACATACATCATTCTAAGAGTGCTCTAGAATGAATATTCATCCCAAAAAGTATATGTAAATGAAATACAAACCAAAATGAAAACATGAATACCTTTCCAAATGAAATACAAACAAAAAGAACATTGGGAGCAGAACACACTTAGCCCCTTAAGCTTGCTCCATCATTCAATAAGATCATGGTTAATTTAGTTATTCCACATTCCCACCAAAACTCAATAACTTTTCACTCCTTTGTCTATCAAGAATCTACTATTTAATATCCAAACATTCTGTTTCATCCAGTCTTTGTGAAATAGTTCCAAACACTCATGATCTTCTGTAAGACAATGTTTTCCTGATCTCTGTCTGACGTACATGACTCCATATTTTTAAATTGGGCCCCTAATTCTAAATTCTATCACTGGAGTAAATATATTTTTCATATGGTCTCTATCAAGATCCCACAGTATCTTTTATGTTTCAATAAAGTCAGCTTTTACTCTCCTAAACTCTAGTTTTTACGGACTAGCCTGTCTAACCTTTCCTTGTAAGCCAACTCACCGATTCCAGGTGTTAGTCTGATAAACCTTCTCTGAACTGCTTCTAACTCTTTTATATCCTTCCTTAAATAATACAGTTTACACAAGATAAGGTCTTACCAATGCCTTTCATCGATGAAGCATCATATCTCTCCTCCCTTTACATTCGATTCTCCTCGCAATAAACAATAAAATTCTATTAGCTTTCCTCCAAAAGGAAAACATTTTTAAAATATTACTTGTTTTGTATTATTTAGACTATGTTGGGAAATGGATAGCATCATTATCACTAAAAATGGTATAAACATTTTCACTTGAGTTAATAACTCAACAAATGTCTCTCCTATCTTTATGAATATCTACTGAACTTGGGTGGTATATTCATTGTGCTAATAGGGATAACATAGGAAGCAAATTAGGACAATTAGATCTAATTTACGTATGTAAAGTAGGTTAGTCCATGAATAGCTTTTCCCCTGAAGTCAAACATCCATGTCTTTTATATTTATGAAATGTAGAAGCTATATTTATTCAGCTAAAAGGAAGAAGAATAAATTAAATATTCCAAATTAAATCTTGTATACAATTGATGCCTGTAAATTGGGACATCCCATTGGGAATTTGTATATGCTGATTAGTTTCATGACTAAATAGACTTTCCTCGGTACTTGAAATGCTGTAAAAATTGTTATGTTTGCTGCAACGTGTAACATGTAAACTGGATGTGAATGATAGTCCTCACCGGCATTCCACATCAGTGGCAGTTGGAAATAACATTCATCTAGAATGAAACCTTCCTTTCTTATGTACAGATCCATTCTCATAAACATACACCACTGACAGATTTTGTTGAAGTAAAAGTCTTTCTTCTTCAAGCATTTTACACAAAGCAGCAGAATGTTACTGCTGCAAACAGCTGTAATCTATCCAACACCTGCTCTCAATCACTATTTTACAAGCCACCCCTCCTGAGTTGTGTTTTCAGAAACCACAAACACATTACATTCCAAGTGGCAAGTGAAATGAACAAATATATTTTACACCAAAAGAAAAGGCTGATCTGAATGGGGTGAATCGTTTAAAATTAGATTTTAAATCTTCATTGTCATCATCAAATGTCTATTGCATATGACAAGTCTGCAACAAAATCTGAATAAATATCACATCTGTGAATACATTAAGCTTTAATTAATGCTACATTAAATTACAGTGGCAATTAAGAGCCAATGATCTTAATGTTCACTGCACTAACCACTAAAATAATTGATAGGTTAGAATAAGTTATGAACCCACAGAGAGATGAATATCTACTGAGACTGTAAAGCACTGTCAAGCTCTGCTGCCTAGGTCGCAAACTCTAGAATTCTCTCTCTAAACGTCTCCCCTTTCTACCTTTCTTTGCAAGCTGTTAAAATACTGTGGAGTCTGCAGATCTGAAAAATGTTGAAAATATTCAATTTGTCATGCAGCCTCTGTGAAGAGAGAAACAGAATTAACATTTTAGGGTTGATGACCTTCTAACCTAAAGTACCATATACCGTAAAACATTGAGAAATAATTATTGACAGTAACACACAAGACTTTTTTTTTGCAACAGTAATATTTACAGCTGTTGGTTTATACCTTTCTCCTGTAAAACACTATCTACATTTCTAGGTGGGACTTGATTTTCAAGAATAATGTGAATCAGTGACCTTTGTTCATTGGTTTCTCTGTAAGGTCACCCTATCTGATTTTCTCTGTCACTTCTCAGCAACATTCTATAATGTTATTGCCACTAACTATTAGGTGAAAGGCAAAACCCATAAACTAGCTACTTCACAGCAAGCACACCTGAAGAATAGTATAATTAACAACATAAGTAAGAACCTGGATCAGAATATTAAGCTACTTTTTTTCTCAAAGATACTGCTTATTAGTGATTTTCCTACTTTCTCTTCCACAAGGACACATTACAATGTGTGTCACAGAGCAATTGCATTTAAAGAGTTAAGGTGATAACACAAACTGGGCAAATAAACCTTGAATAGTTTGTCAATGTCACTTTATTTTAGTTAGTCTAGCTGCTTCAAAATGTGTTAGATCTTCAAAACATTTTTGAAAGTAAGAATGTTGCAAAATTCAAAGCCATAGTAAGTGTTGGTCTCTAATTAATGAGAGTCCAGAGATGAAAAAGGTGGTGGGTGAGTGAGGTGGGGGCTGACAGTTTCCAGAGCAGCCAGCACTGATTGCCAAGTTAAGAAAGATGATAACACAGCATCCATTGCATACATAAGCAGATTGGTTACAGCCGCAACATTGATTTGGCATCGTGCCTCTATTTTGGACCTGATGGTGTTAACACCCTGTGTTAAACAGATAAGCTAAATACACCTTCAACTCCATGGTGGAGTACTCACAGGTCTCATTCCCACCAACATTCTAGTCCTACTATTGCAAGCATTATTTAAAGGCATCACCCTGCAACTTTGAATGGGATAATTTTTATTTACAGCTGCAGTATTACTATCCAAACTATATATTATGTGGTGAAGAGGACATGCAAATTCTTTCAGAGAATGGTGACACTAGATTTTTGGAAGGGAAATGGGGGTTTGAAAAAAATTCTGAGGAGACATAAGAACCACAGTTGTAGTCCCTTTTGAGCCGCAACCTGAACAGAAATGAAAGAGAAGCAGCAGAGAGGAACAGCTGTTCACAGAGTCAGGACAAGATGGACTCTCAGCAAAAGGCAATTTCCAGATTTTTTAGTAAGTATTTCACCTACCTTCAGCTCAGCTACTGTCTGGAATAGTTATCTTACTCTAAGAAGGTTCTCTATGAAATGTGAACTTTCAGTGGGATTGACTGCAGATGTCCTTGCAGGACAGCGCTGATCTCTCAGGATCCAGTTTCTGATTTTACAGCTCAACATGAGCAACAACAGAGGAGCCTGTCTGGCTGACAGGCAACAGCAAAGGCAATGTTGGGAGGGTAGTGATGGGAGCGCAAAAAGCTATCATTCTGCTGGAGCACGGATTTCTGGAATGCTGTGAGACTGAACAAGCCCATTTCTGGACTGATATCTATAGTCACTTTCGCATCAAATCAAGGCTGTATAGCACTAAATTGTGTTTGTATGGCCACAAACAGAGCTTCGCATGATCCTAGTCCAAACTTTCACTGCAGCACTCAGAGTAAACTAACTTTTCTCTGTACTGCATTGGAACAGAGACATCAGCCAGGGCAGCTCTGGAGTTGACTACCAATTTCTCACTGGAAAGGAAGGGCTCCAAGCTCTGGATGAAGCCATATGCCAGGTTTGAGCTGGATTCTCCATGCGGGTTGGAAATGACAATGAGCTTTTTTTATAGGCCTGCCAGAGTACCAATCATTTGGATGCGCATATTTTACCTAAGTTCTCTGCAGTAGAATTCATCTGTGACCTTGCTTTCTGGGTACCTGACACCTGAGTCTTACTCCAGAGGAACGTAAATGAGTGAGTTGCAATGTATTTGAGTGATGTTTCCGTACAGCTGAACACTTAGAAATGTTTGGAAGCTGCAAGATCTGTGAGAGGTCTGCAACAGGGTATGTATATTTGAGTGAAACAGTGTATTTAATGTTATGAATGAGTCCTGATTGCTAGAGATTGCTGACATCTATGTGATGATGCTGTGGTGCCTTCAGTAAGCTGGTACCATAGTCTGGAGATGCCATTGAAGATGCATTCACCGACGCTGAACATTCATGTGAGATTCTCACAGCTAGACTCTTCATATTGAATTTGATGGATATCTGCTTTCATTCCCTTCTATATGCATGTCTGGAGGACTTTCTGGCCCTGTGTAAAAATATGACTTACTGATTTGTTTCTACTTCCTGCATAAGTACTGCATCTGGGAAACTGCTGGAACCCCTCTCTGTCTTATCTTCTGCTCAATTTCTTTCTTCTGAGAAGTACTTTCAGGGCCTCTTTCAAGTCACTACCGCAGCTAGAATGTACCATCCCTTTCAGAAGTGCAGACTGACATTAATTAATGCTTCTCCAGAAATAAAATGAGCTCCTTGAAGAACATCCATCCATTCAGCAGCACAAACTCTACCCCAAACATGAAGATGAGCAGATACCACAAAGGTTTCGTGTTCCCTGTCTCAATCCCATTGAATGTGTCAGACCATGAATCAGAAGTCCCAAAGTCCTACTTATTAGTTTACAGTTTTAGCTTTTAATTCAGAATGTGTACTCTAAAATATTGTGATATAAGTTCAATGTTGCTGAACCACACAGCCATTCCAATACTATGGTTATTGCTGGATGGGGTACTAATCAAGTCTTGTGCTGCACATATCCAGGCAATTAAAGAGTATTCCTTCGCACTTCTGACTTACGCCTGAGGAAATCCTGCAGTGATGTGCTGTGGGAGACATGATTATCTTCCAACAACCATCTTCCTTATTGCTGAGTATGATTCCAACCAGTGGTGAGGTTTACCCTCTATTTCCATTGAATGTCATAAAACTCCATCAAATTTACTCATGTCCTTGAGGGAAAGAGATCCGCTATCCTTACCTGTTTTATCCTGTATGTGACTCTAGATTCTCATAAAGCAATGTGGTTGGTTTTAATTGCACTTTGAAGTGGCTTAATAAACTGTTCACTTCAGGAACGTTAGAGATCGACAACAAATGACAGTAATACCTCCATTCCATGGAACAAATGACTCTTATGAGCCTCGTGCTGGCTTTGTGGGTCTTCTGTAATGGACTAGCAAAGATGCAGTAAAACCTGTATTATGGGCCAGCCACTTGAGGTCCTAACTGACAGCAAAGTGCAATAAAATATTGGAGATATATCACAAGTGTTTAAGGAGCATGGCAGTACAATACTAACCAGGTCATTCAAGGCTGATCTCTACTAAGACATAAAATGCAACATGCAACAAAATAATATGAGTTGAAGAAATGTACCAAAGTAAAGCAAGCTTTGTATTTCATTCATACCCGGCACAAAGTTTAGAGAAGACATCTGAAAGGAGCACTTTGATTTAAGTGCACTTGATGAGTTTATTAGCAGCCTGGCTAGTCACACTTCAGAAACATTATTTAGTGAAATAAAAGAAGACAGCCAGGGTGATCATAGTTCATTGGTGATGAAGGAGAATCAGAGGGAATGATAAATAAGAATACAATTGACAGAAAATAGAAGTCCAATTTTAAAATTGAATTGCTTTAGAATATATTTGTTTGGTTTCTTGGGCCACGTGAACCATGTTCAGAGGACACTTGACTCTGTCTACAAAACAATATAAGGGATGGACAAATATTCATTTGCACTGCAAATTACCATTGAACAGGGAGAAATCTTACTGGAAGCAGCAGTACTGGATGAAAAAATAGACTCAACTGTTGGAACATCTCTTACAATGCTCCCACTGGTTTCCAGCATCTGCAGTCATTGTTTTTACCTTCCCACTGACTCTGTCAATGCTTTAAGGTCATCCAAGAAGTTTCAAAGACCAGCTTTGAATTATCTGGACAACACTGACATTCAAGCAACATTTCCAAAGCTTTGTGGAGCCCCTGTATTCTGATTCAAATAAACCCTTAAATCTTTCAACAGTTAGTCTCGTCAAGTTACATGTGAAGGAGTGCAGGAGCAGTTGAGAGTCAACAATATCAGCATCATACCTGAACAAAAAGGTTGAAGGCTCAGTTTCACAAAGCAATGAGCTTTAAATACTTTATGGGCCACTTTAGCATTGTTGCAGATGGATTAGTGTTTGTCCCATATGCAGGTAACTGGCCTTCTAAATCTGCGGCAGCTTGCCAATTGGCTAAGCAATCAACCACAGCTGTTGGGCACATGAAATGCAATTGCTGAATATTTACTGATCATAAATAAAACCTTGATGATTCATGATGCACACATGCTAACACATTTCTTCTGTAGTACCAGGCATACGTAATTACCAAATACAATTGTCATTGCCCAAATCTTTCAAGAAATACTTCCAATATTTAGACTAGTCACGGAAAAACAGAATGCCACACAATTTGCCTCACCAGTGTAGACAAAATTGTCTGACTATTTCCAGACTCTGCATATCCTTATAAACTTGTTTTCCTCTATGTAGAACCTTTTCAGATGAATCAATGAATTTCCTCTTCCAATACAATAAATGGTTTTTGGTGCTCACAATGTGGTTTCCTCTGCATTGAGAAACCAAGTCCGGTAGAGTTGGATGAATATTTAACAAAACACCACTGTTAATTGACAAGCATAATCTCATAGCCCTAACTTGTCTGTGATTTCAATTCCACTCTGTGCTCAGTCTTTACAGTCCCAATGGACTTCCATGTAGGCTCAAAAAATGGTTCCTTACCTTTCAACTGGACTTCTAATTAGTCTTGACAGGGAGACGGTGGCATGATGTCACTAGACTAGTGAACAAGTCGGTGGAATGTTTTTTATTTGTTAATTGAAAGCAAGCATTGATTGTCCATCCCCAATTGTCCAGAGATAAACTGAGAGCGAACCACATTACAATGGATCTGGCGTCACATGGGAACCAAAGCAAGTAAGGATAGCAGATTTCCTACCTTAAAGGACATTAGTGAACCAGATGGGATTTTACAACAATTGGCACTGATTATATGGTCACCATGATCACCATTTAAATCAAGATTTTTATTGCATTCAAATTTCACAGTTGTGTGATTTAAACCTGTGTCAGGGACTATGCCACCGTCACCTCACAAATCCTACTATGGCAATGGATGGATTTTAAATTCAATTATTTCAGTAATAATTCATTAATAAAATCTGGAATCACAAGATATTCACTAGTAATGATGCCATGAATCAAATTCCCAAATGTGGACTAACAGCATAAAACCACAATATTCTTCTGCTTTTAAACAAGTAGAAGAAAACATACAAGCTAGGAAAGTAAACAGTCAAAACAATTTATCTTTTATTCTAAAATTCAGATCTAACAGGCACTATTGATTAATTTATTAATTAACAAACTGCACATGAAATGGCAGATATTGCCAAGATCTATAGCATGAATTTCTGGAGGAACCCATCACTCTTCACTGAATCACCGTGGGGGGCACAGTGGCAGTGGGCGGCACGGTGGCAGTGGGCAGCATGGTGGCACAGCGGTTAGCATTGCTGCCTTACAGCGCCAGAGACCTGGGTTCAATTCCCGCCTCAGGCGACTCTCTGTGTGGAATTTGCAAATTCTCCCTGTGTCTCCATGGGTTTCCTCCCACAAATCCAAAAATGTGCAGATTAGGTGAATTGGCCATGCTAAATTGCCCATAGTGATAGGTGAAGGGGTAAATGTAAAGGAATTGGTCTGGGTGGGTTCCGTTTCGGCAGGTCAGTGTGGACTTGTTGGGCCGAAGGGCCTGTTTCCACACTGTAAGTAATCTAATCTAATCTAAATTCTTCAAAGTCTGTTTTCCTCAAAAGGAATTTTAACTTCACTCCTCTAAAGAACTAGTCTGATCCCCAACCAATAGTTCTACTCAAACAGAGATCCACATATACAGTTTTTACAATTTTCTTGGTCTTCCTTTCCAGCAGAGGTGACCTGCTACTTATACTACATTATGAAACCCTCCCATCGCCTTGGCTAGGTTATAAACTCTTGTGTCTACACACAGTCATGATCCCTGTTTCTCAGCCACACTGCTTCTGGGCTTCCCCAAACCTCTACTTTTCAGGCTGCAGCAAGTAAATTATGTTCTGAGGAAGGATCACCAGACCCTAAATATTAACACTGATTTCTCTTCACAGATGCTGCCAGACCTGCTGAGCTTTTCCAGCAATTTTCTGTTTTTGTTTGTGAAGTAAATACTGTTCCTGGGTTCATGAGTCTCACGTTTTAGCAGCATGGAGTCACCAATGGTTCCCAGACGTCTCTGTGCCTCAGCCCTCTTAAAAACACAGAGCCAGTTATAGCACACTCACATAGAACAACTGTACTCTTTGAAGAATGTTACTAACTTGATTATACTCAGAAGCTTCACTTCTGCTGATTTGAAAAGGACATAATTCTTCACATTTTCTCTCTTCCTCACCATTCTTCTTATCATTGACTTGCCTCTCACTTCAGATTCTTTTGAAGTTCAAAATTGAAGTTGTTCCTTAACACTTTATAAATTAACTCAATCATCTATAATTTCCAAAGACTTCCCGTATTTTATATTGAGGTCCTCGAAGTTAGACCATACCCCAATAGAACACACATTATGAATTTCTTCACCATCATTATGTACCTGAAGCTGTCAAACACAACTTATCAAGCAATATTTACATATCAAGTCATGAATTAGGAGCAGGAACGGTTCATTGAGCCCCATGAACATATTACAATTCAATCAGATCATGGCTAATATGATTGTGGCCTCAACTCAAATGCTTTGCCTAACCACCATGTATTTTGATTCTCTCATTAGTTAAGAATCTCCCAAACACAGCCTTAAACATATCTAATAACCCTTCCTCCACTGAACTCCACGGAAGAAAATTCCACAGACATGTGTTTATCTGTGAGAGAAAAAAATCTCATTGATTTTGTCTTAAATGGTAAATGCCTTACTTTTAAACGGTGTTCCCTAGCTCTATATCTTGTTTCAATATGGCAAAATAACCTCTCATCGTCCATCCTGACAAGTCTCCCTCAGAATAATACATATTTCTGTCGGGGCACCTTTCATTGCAGACCTTCTCCTGGGAACAAAGCCAACCTTTGCTCAAATTATAGCTCCCATCATCACCACCACCCACACACATTCCCCAACCCAAACCCTCCCCACCCCCGACCCCAATACCACCCACCATTTCACCCGGTTGAGTGAACTTCCACTGAACCATTTCAAATTCAATTATTTCCTTTCTTAAATAGGGGGACCAAAACTGAACACAGAACACTAAAGGTGGTCTCAGCAATGCCCTGTGCAACTTTAGCAAAGCTTTCCTACATTTAGTATACTATTCCACTGACAATAAATGCAACATCACATTTGCCTTTCAGAACACTTGCCCTACTTGCATGATAATTTTTTTGTGCATTATCTACCAGGATTTCAATGTCATCCCTTGAAGAATTCTGCAATTTCTCTCCATTTAGCTTACACCATAAGACCATAAGACATAGGAGTGGAAGTAAGGCTATTCAGCCTATCGAGGTCACTCCACCATTCCTTCATGGATGATAGACATTTTAATTTCTCCTCATCTCAGTCCTAAATGGTCTACCCCATATCCTTATCCTGAGACTTCTGGTTCTAGATTTCCTTGCCCTCAGGGCCACCCTTCCTGCATCTACCACATCTAGCCCATTAGAATTTTATAGATTTCTAAGAATACCCCCCTCATCCTTTTGAATTCCAACAAATACAATTCCAATCAATTCAACCTCTCTTCATACATCAATCCTGTTATTCCAGGCATCAATCTGGGAAACCTTCACTGAATTCTTCCTACAATAAGAACATACTTGCTCAAATAAGGAGACCAAAACTGCACAAAATATTCCAAGTAGTCTACTTCAGTAACTAGTATATGAGAACACCCAGGTCTCAACGTATATTCTCTTTTCTCAACTTATAGCCTTTCAGAGAATACCTTCCATTTTGTTAGTAAAGTGGTAAACCTCACATCCATCCATATTATACTGCATCTGCTATGTACTTGCCCACTCACTCAGCTTGTCCAATTCCTACTGAATTCCTAGCTCACTGTCCCACATAACTTTGTGTCGCCTTTGTCATCTAATTTGGAGATATTACTTTAGATTCCTTCATCTAAATCTTTAATTAATATTGTAAACAGCTGGGGTTCAAACACTGATCCCTGTGGTATCTCACCAATCACTGCCTGTCACTCAGAAAAAGACCCGTTTATTCCAATTTTGTTTCCTGTCTGCCAAGCAGCTTTCTATCCATCTCAGTTTACTATCTGCAATCCCTTACACAAACCTCTTATGTGGGACTTTGTCAAGAAGCTTCTGAAAGTCTGTAAAAACCACATTCACTGGTTCCTCCTCATCAACTCTACTAGTTATGTAATTGAAGAATTCCAATAGATTTGTCAAGCATGGTCTCCCTTTCATAATTCCATGCTGACTGTCCAATCCCACCACCGTTTTCCAAGTGCAAATTTCTAAATTCTGCCTGTCAGCTACTGGAACACATTAGTAAGTATTGAGTACAACAGACATGACTTAGAATCATAGAATCCCTAATCTGTGGACGTAGGTTACCTGACCCATTAAGTCTGCACCGACTGTCCAAAAAACATTTCACCCAGACAAAATGTCCCTCCCCACATTTACCATGACCAATTCACCTAGTCTGCACAACCCCAGACACTACATGGCAATTTCCCATGGCCATACTACCAACCTACGCTGGGGGACAAAAGCGGAGCACTGAGCAGGAAGTGCAAACTCCACACAGACAGTCACCCAAGACTGGAGTTGAACCTGATTCTCTGGCATTGTAAGGCAGCAGAACTAACCACTGTGCCACTCTTGGGAGCACATAAGAGATGTAATGTTGAAGGAGATGAGTACGCCTTTAATATCTTCCCTACCAAGCTATTTTGTGGGAGTATAGCCCATTGTGCTTTCAGTCAATTCAGATGGGAAGTGAGTTTCTCAAAGGTTACAAAGCCCCTATATTTCAACTCCCTCTTTAAATCTTTTGCCAAATCAAATCTAAAAGTAGTTCTCTCCGAGTCAGCTTCGCTTCTCGTTAACTCAAGCTTCTGAAATAAGAATTCATGCAACATTTCAAACTTTTCTTTACTTCTCTTTCCCAATGTCCTCCTTCTCATTAATTTATCTCTAAGCAAACATTTCAAAGTTATATTACTCATCAATTCGGGACAGTTGTCTTTGTCAACTAACAGAAACATTCCTTTCTTCCTTGAACTCAGTATGCAGTCAATTCTTCAAGGATACACTTCCTCTTAGAACATGATGTTGTGTTAGTCCCCATATGCTTTGCTGCAGTCTAATGTCCTCTACAGCTGTTTCAAATCTCTGAGAATTAGATTGTCTCTTTCAACAGAAGTCTAATTTCAAAGGTTAACTTCCCAGTAAAAGACTAACGGAAAAGGTAACATGAAATCTTGTTTGTTTAAATTCTGGAAAGTTCCAATGAACACATTTCATAATCTCCAGATGAAGCCTGGACTTGAGCCCCGAATTTTGTGGGTGTCTCACCAAAAAGCTGTAATCCAAAATAACCAAGTTTTTCTGTATGACCTTCGAATGAAGAAATTGATAATGAGAATCCACTTTTTGTGTTAAACATTAATTTATTCTGGTTTGATTTGAATTAAAAGGCAAGTAATACATTGAATAAACAGGTGAATTTCATTTAATTTGTTAATATAACAAAGCTACATCTTTCTCAACCACAAGCATTCTCAGTTCCATATAATATTATTATTCACACAAAGGGTCCTAATTAACAGCAGCCTTCATCCAAGTTCAATTGTAATCATTTCTATGAACACTTTATCCCTTAGAGAGGCAAAAGTGGACATCGGGCCATTGGTAAATGATGCTGGAGAGATAGTATGAGGAACAAGTAAATGGCTGAGGAACTGAATAATTACTTTGCTCAGTCTTCATGGTAGAAGACATGAGTACTATCCCAAAAATTTAAGAGAGTAACATTGTAGAGCTGATTATGGTGACCATCACCAAGGAGAATGTGCTAGAAAAACTGAATGGTCTGAAGGAGGATAAATCACCTGGACCAAATGGATTACACCCCAGAGTTCTAAGGGAGGTGGCTGAAGGGAAAGTGGAAGCATTAGTGGTGACCTTTCAGGAATCTTAAAGTCAGGTACGGACCCAAAGAACTGGAAAATCATTAACATAACACCCCTGTTTAAAAAAGGAGTAAGACAAAAG
The DNA here is from genome assembly GCF_020745735.1 of Hemiscyllium ocellatum. Classification (NCBI taxonomy): domain Eukaryota; kingdom Metazoa; phylum Chordata; class Chondrichthyes; order Orectolobiformes; family Hemiscylliidae; genus Hemiscyllium; species Hemiscyllium ocellatum. The sequence goes on from NC_083402.1 coordinate 54,140,202, forward strand.
ACAGAAAATTACAAACCTATTAGCTTAACCTCAGTTGTGGGTGAGATCTTGGAATCCATTGTGAAGGATGCGAGATCTGAATGCTTGGAAATGTCTGGTAAAGTACGGCAAAGTCCTTGGTTTCATCAAGGGAAGGTCATACCTGACAAATCTGTTAGAATTCTTTGAGGAAATAATAAGCAGGTTAGACCAAGGAGAACCAGTAATATTATCTCCCTGGGTTTCAAGAAGGCCTTTGACAAGGTGCTACACTGGAGGCTATTGATTAAGATAAGGGCCCATGGTGTTAGAGGCAAAGTGCGAGCATGGATAGAAGTTTGGCTATCTGGATGAAGACAGAAAGTGGTGATAAAAGGATCTTTCTCAGGATGGCAGCTGTTGACAAGTGGTGTTCTTTAAGGCTCAGTGTTGGGACCACAACTTTTCACTTTACATGTTAACGATCTAGATGAAGGACCTGACGGCATTCTGGCTATGTTTGCAAATAATACAAAGATGGGTAGAGGGACAGGTAGCTTTGAGGAGACAGAGAGTCTGCAGAAGGATTTGGACAGATTGTGAGAGTGGGCAAAGAAGTGGCAGATACAGTACATTATGGGAAAGTGTGGGGTCATGCAATTTGATAGGAAAAACAGAGGCATGGACTATTTTTTAAAAGGGGAGAAAATTCTGAATTTTGAAGTGCAGAGAGACTTGGGTGTTCTTGTCCAGGATTCTCTCAAGGTAAACCTGCAGGTTGAGTCAGTAGTTAGGAAGGCAAATGCAATTATGTCATTTATTTTAAGAAGACTAAAATATAAAAGCAGGGATGTACTTCTGAGGCTTTATAAGGCTCTGGTCAGACCACATATGGAGTATTGTGTGCAGTTTTGGGCCCATCTCTCAGGAAGGATATACTGGTCCTGGAACGTGTTCAAAGGAGGTTCACGGGAATGGTCCCAGGGATGAAAAGCTTAACACATGAGGAACGTTTGAGGACTCTGGGTCTATACTTGATTGAACTTAGAAGGATAAGGTAGGATCTAATTGAAACTTACAGAATTCTGAATGGCCTGGACAGAGTGGATGCTGGGAAGATGTTTTCATTGGTAGGAGAGACTAGAACCTGAGGGCACAACCTTAGAGTAAAGAGAAAACCTTTTAGAACAGAGGTAAGAAGAAACCTCTTCAGCCAGAGAGTGATGAATCTATGGAATTCATTGCCACAGAAGGCTGTGGAGGCCAGGTCATTGAATATATTTGAAATGGGATATGTAGTTTCTTGATTGTCAAGGAGATCAAGGGTTACAGGAAGAAAGCTGGAGAATGGGTTTGAGAAATTTAACAGCCATGATTCAACAGCGGAGCAGACTCGATGGGCTGAATGGCCTCATTTCTGCTCCTATGTCTTATGGTCTTATATATCATGATAGTCCTGGTGCTATAGCTCTCCAGATTTCCTTTTCAGCTGACCATTGAATGACACCCCAATCTGACCAATTCTGGTGAAACCGCCAGCTCTTCAGCATTTCTAATTCTAGATTTTAGATCAGTTTCAGACAGTTCATGCAGTATCTTCAAGTATACTCTTGCACCAAATAGAAAACAAAATTCTTCCTGAGAGAGATTAATATCTTCTGAACACCTGTTAACTTTCTCTTCATATCCATATCTGTATGCTGCTCACCTCCAGACTCCAGCTTTTCCTTTGCTTGACAAGTTCCTGTGAATTTGACCACACATCTTTGTTAATTCCTTTCGTGATGGTACTGCTTCCAGACGAAGTGTCACCAGGTTATAGGTGCTAGGACATCCAAGAAAATTACACTGATCCCTTTACATTAATGCAAATTATTAAAAGATCCTGTCAATCTTTCTTTAACATGAGCCAGACTTTTTGAAGAAATTGTTTATATTCCATTCTGTATTGCTTTGCCTCAAATATCCTCAGAAACATTTGTAGTCTTGAACAATATTTCAGTGGCAATTCTGAAGAACTGTGCAACAAAGTAAATACCCCTATACCCCTTTACACAAATTACATCTGTGCAGCTATGAATTTTTTTTATCTCAGCTCTTTTTGGAGACATGATTTATCCTCAAAACAGGATACATTTTAACTGTTCAGCAGCACTGACAAATAACTTCTCATCGATGCTTAGTTCCTGTTCTGCCACAATCATTCACTTCTTTGATTCAGATAGACATGATTGAATACCATACATTTGGTAAGGCTGAAGGCCAGATTTAGTATCCAGGTTGAGTCCACAGAGTCGTAGGAATTCCTGTGTTTGCCAACTTGACCCTTACGAATGACTGTTATATTTCTGGTCCAGGGAGTGAGTTGGATTAGATGCCGGGGTGGCCAATCCCAGAAGAACTGAATAGCCATTGGTTGCAGAGGGAGATTGAACAAAAAGACTTGCCTCAGGGATCCTGCATTGTGTTTAAAGTGGAATGTTCCTCCAATCCTCACTCCCTATCTATTCTTCATGTCCTGTCTATGCTTACAAATTTCACCCTTTGCACCACCCCCACAGCCCCTCATACTCACAATATCAATCTATTCCCATTTTCTAGCATCCTTCTGTTTTCTAGCTATCATACCAATGCTGCTAATATTCACCATGGACAAACTGCTGAAACGAAATAAAATAAAGTTTTCTGGAATTAAGTTCTGGTTGTTTATTACTGACTTCATTATATTAACAAAAATTAACCATAAATATCTCATTTACTATATTTCCAGTCTTTCAACAAATTAAGGCTTTACATCAACAAGCATTTAATTCAAGTACACAATCTCTTTTAATAACAGGCATTGGAATTTATAGTCCCATATCAAAAAGCCCATAACCATTTAGTTGTCAATCAAAATGCTAATTGGCAGATACCCTACTGTGATAATGGATGGTTATGAAATTGAACCTACATCTTTAATCCAGTGTGGAAACCTTCAAGTTTATGTCAACTGACAGAATGACATAGCAAGCAATGATTTCGTCAACACACCAGGCATTTTTTTAAAAAAAGGTTAGAAAGGCAATTGTTTGAAATACTTGACAGCTTGATAACTGTCTTTGTCATGTCCTTTTGATGCTTTTGACAACTCCCTTTAAACAGGTGCTTCTGTTGGTTGATTTTGATAGGTCTATTGGGAGTTCTAATGAGCTTGAGCTGAATGATCTTTTATTCTGAAATGAATTGAATGCAAAAGCAAGTAGGACATGCTTCAGCTATACAAGACTTTGGTGAGAAAAACCTCCAATTATATGAGCAGTTTTAGTCTCCTTATTTAAGGAAGGTTGGAAATGTGTTGAAAGCAGTTTACTAGCTTTCTATCTAGAATGAGCCTTATACCATTTGAGAAATATAACTGGGCAGGTTGGATTTGCTTTCACTGGAGCTAAGCAGAGCAAGGAGTGACTTAATTGATATTCCTCAATGTCTTGATCATGTGGGTGCTGAAATGATGCTATATCTCATATGAGTCCAGAATGAGGAAGCTCTGTTTAAAAATTAAGGGTTACCCAGATACGATGAGGTGGTGAAGAGATCCTTTTCTCCCTCAGAAGGTTGTGCGAGTTAGATACTCTCTGCCTCAAAAGGTGACAAAGGTAATTGAATCTTTTTTAAGGTGGAGGTAGATAGATTACTGTTAGACAAGGAATCAATAGGTATCAGGGTGGTGGGATGACAGTAAATGGTAGCATGGATATCAGAACAGAATCAGATTAGCCATGATCTTTCTGAATGGCAGAGCAGAATCAAAGAGCTCATTGGCTTACTTCTCCTACTGATTAATGTTTTTGTAGGTTTATCTGCATTCATACATATTTATACCTACTTTTAACTATTCCAAATGACAACTCATTTCCCATAAGAGGCCCGAAAGAACATCTAAACTCCAGCAAGGAATACGGACTTTTTCCAAAAATATCCCAGCAACAGATACCCAGAAGTACCTTACCTCTCCAAAAGTCGTACTCTGAGTTTCCAAATAAATTCACTTAATTCAAACCTGCACCATGCATAATATATACTTTAGACAGAGTTTTGTTGAAGTACAAAGTTAAAAATCACATCACACCAGGTTATAGTCCAACAATTTTAATTGGAAGCACTAGCTTTCGGAACGCCGCTCCTTCATCAAGTGGTTGTGAAGTATTGCGGGTCTCACCTGCAAGTGAGAAAACTGGCAAGTGACTCATGCTGCTTCTTTTCAGGAATATCCATCGAATTACATGCCAATTAGGGAGTGGAAGAGCCTCCATGGGATTTTCCCTGGAATGAAGATACCAGCAACAGACTTGTCTTCAGCAGTGTCAGAGGGAGGCCATGGTTGCTGTAACAAGAACACTTGTAGGAACCTCGGGTTTCTTGAGCGCTCCTTCGTAGATGAATAATACAGGAGAAAAGATGGGGTACAAGATTGATGTCATGAATAAAGGGGGAAGGGGGTTGGCAGTAAAGGCAATCTGGGTACCTCACAGTGGGCCTCTCTTGTCCCCACATCCCATCTCATGTTCAGGCACTAAGTGCCTCCAATTGGTTAGCAGTAACGGGATTGTGAAATCAAATCAGATCAACCCTGAGATTAATGGTGGAACAGACTGGATGGTCTGAAGAGTATACTCCAGTTCACAATTCCTACATTTGTAAATACATATATATGACTGCTTACCCACGACACCCAATGTGACAAATTGGCAGTGAGAGTTCAGTTGCTATGCAAGCCACATGATGATAGATCCATTAGCAACTTGGTCAATCCCAGTTGCAGTGGCTGAGGCACTTAAATAGTCCCTTCTTAAAGGCCTCAAACAGCCATGGACTGGTGAGCTGCGGTCTTCCCCCCATCCCCCCAAACTTAATTTAAGTGGAGGTGTGAAGGCAGCACCAGCATCCTCCTTAATTAAATGCTTTCCTGCCTTCAAGCTTGCCACCAGTGAGTGCAGAAAATACTGCCCATTGAATTTTATTCTTCAATGCTTTCAAAATTCCACTTCGGTCGAGGCAACCTGATGATGTAATTGGCCAGCTCCCTCCAGAAAATAAGCATGCATGGAGCACACCCTGCTCAACAAGACTATGATTGTCTGCCATTTTTTGCATAACAAAGAGGCTGTTTGTCTCAATAAAAGTCGGGGCCTGAATTTGTCACCAAGGAATCAGAACAAAACTAAGAGCTGTAGGATGAAAGGTAAAGACTTGAGTGATCAGACTCATGATTAAAGCTTGAGGATCAAGCTGAAATTTTTCTAGGCCTCCAGTCATCACTGTCCTAGTTCCTCCGGGGCGTGTGTCACTAATCTAAAAATCCACAGTTCCTTGATCAATGACCTTTCCTCAATCATAAAGTGATAGGTTTTCTGACGATGGCATTATGTTTACCTCTATTTGCAACTCTTCCAATAATTAAGTCATCCAGATCAGCCCACTGCTGAACTTGGACAACATCTTGGTGAAGATAAAAAAGGGCAGAATAACACTTATATCAGATATTTTCAAATAATTACCATGTTTTTGGCATATATTTTCTTTCTGCGGTTGTCATGTTCCTTCAGGTCACCTGCAGAGGATTCCAGGTTAGATGCCAGAACTAATGGAAAGCTAGAATAAAACCAAGAACTGCAAATGCTGGAAATCTGAAACCAAAACAGAAATTTCTGGAGAAACAGAGCAGTTGTGGCAGCATCTGTGGGGTGATCAGTGACTCTCTTTAGAACACATGAAAAGCTGTGCAGCTTTGTTTGCATTAGATCCAAAACAGAGGTATGCCACGTCTTCATCAGAGATTTGTTCAACAGCAACATTCCATATCTAGGAATACATCCAGCAATGCACAGAATCTCTCACATCTATACAGAATTTAGTTGTACTATTAACATCAGGAAGTTGTGTGTCATGGTCTGAGATGTTTCCATATTGCACACCATCAACTTTGACAACATGCTAGAAGTTGCTGATAGATTCACATATCTAGACTGTATAATCACCAGCAATCTATCAATTGATTCTGAATTGAACATATAATTGCAAAAGCTGAAGCTGTTATATAAAGGATGTATAAGAATGTAGAGTAACAGCAACTTGACTGAGAAAACCAAACTAAGAGTCAACCAAGCCTATATTCTTGGTTCACTCCTCTACAGTGATGAGGCATGAACAATATATGCTTGGCAGAAGAAAATGATGAAACTTGCGTTTAGCTTCACTTAACATTTAAGCCACAGACTTTTGTAAATGGAACTGTAGACTTTTTATCATGCATGTGATGTCAACATGACTATATTTTTGACAATCGTTTTAAAACTATTTACCCAAAGACATAAATATAAGTTTGATTCAGCTGTAAATTTGTAGGATTTAACATGGTTTTTGTGTAAATACATTTCAGAGTAAAAATAAAATTAGGCAGCTTTGTTTTAAATTGACTGCTTTTAGCCATTTCTAATATTACCATTATACTCTATATTGCATCTGTGAACCACAAGATATATTTTCAATTGTTAACATAAATTGTACTCTCTAAAAGTGATATAATGAATTTGATGTAAAAGTGTTATAAAGACGTTGATGAAGAATGGGTTACAATGGACTCTTTTGGATTGATGACACTCTCTAAATACCTTTAAAATATGCTTGGCTTGTCATTTTAGTGATGTGGTGCATAAATGCTCCAGTAGGCCTTCCAAGGTTAATGCCTGTCCTTGGAGTTGCTGTGAAATCTGGTGCCAGAATGCTATTCATCTGGCTTTGCTATAAAAGTAGCTGAAATTGCTTAGGTGTTACTAGCTGTTACTTGTATCAGTTCATTTATCAAGCTAAAATGAATTATTCTTCTAATCGCAACAAGAAAATGACCACGATATATGGTGTCTTCCATTTTTGAAAGCTGTATTCTTCAAATTGCAATGTGTTCAGTAAACTGATATACAATGCCACAAATTAATACATAAATGCATTTGAGGTACAGTTCAGAATGGTTGCTCAATTTTTGTCAAGGACTTCAGTCCCAAGGAGTGCTTTGCTTGAGGGACATTTTAAATTGTCACACCACAGCATAATCACATCCACACTTCCTCACACAGTGGGATTGCAATCTCAATCGTGATGAAGTATGGAGTGGCTCTCTGTCTATTTCACTGCTGCTAATGGTTGCTGGGATAGACTTTCTTCCTAAATTGTTTCTTCTGTTTTCACTGAAATACTAGAATTTCAGCTCTGACCAAATGCTAAAGGCATTTGAACAAAGGCTACAAAACACACGGACAGTAGGTGCATCAAAGACAAAGACTGAGGAGGAGGTGAGCTCCAGATTACTTACATATTATGAGTGCTATGAGTTGAGAGACTAATGTAGAATCATGATAGGAACTGTCAAAACAGATTCTGTGAGAGACTGGGATTTGTCCATTACTGGTTAACAAGGATCAGACTTCCTTACATGATACAAGAATACATATGAATGTATAAATTAAGGACAGGCATAGGCCCTGCAGCTTCCCAATCCTGCTTCACTATACAATGTGAGCATGGCTGATCTAATTACTGCACAGTCTTGCATATCCCAAAAACCTTCACCTCCTTAACTTGCCAAGAATCTATCTGCCCACTTCCACCTTAAAAGATTCAAAGACACCACTTCCACTGCCTTTTGAGAAGTTTCACAACTCACGGTGAGAAAAATAAATCCCTTTATCTCCATTTTAAATGGGCAATCCTTGATTTTTAAACAGTGGTCTCTAGTTACAGATTTTCCAATCAGATCAAACTTCCTCTCTAAATCTACTCTGACAAAACCGTCACAACTCAATTAGTTCACCTCTTACCTTGCTAAACTTCAGCAAGTACAAACCTAGCTCGTTGAATCTTTCCTCATAAGACAACCCTTTCAGTCCAAGTATTAGTCTAGTAACAAACTGCTTTTGAAGTCTTTACATGCATCCAGAAATCAGGAGACCAATGCTATACACAATGCTTTATATATGGTGTCACGATTACCCTGCTTAACTGAAGCATAATCTCCTCGTTATGTATTCAATTCCACTTTTGGTAAGTAATAGCATTCTAATTACTGCTCTATTTGCACAATCTCATTGTATCACAGTCAAACTTCTCTATCTCAGAACTCTGTAATCTCTTACCATTTAGATAATATATTTATCCATTATTCTTCCTACGAGAATGGACAATTTTAAATTTTCACATATTATAGGCCATTGACAATTCTTTGGCATTGACAACATATCATTAACATAGCTGTATCTGTTTGCAGCCTCTTTGCATTGTCTTCCCAATTTACCTTCGCACTTAGCTTTGTGTCATCAACAAATTTATCAACCATATCTTCAATCCCTTCGTCCAAGTCATTTAGATATATATTGTAAAAGTCTGAGGCTCCAACATTCATCCCTATAGCTCACTACTTGTTACGTTGTGCCAAACAGAAAAAGATCCATTAATGCCTGCTTTCGACTTCCTACTATCCTATTTCATGCCAATGTGTTACTATCTATACCACAAACTTTGATTTCCCACAATAACTTTTGATGTGGCACTGATCAAATACCTTTTAAAAATCTAAGTACAGTGCATTCACTCGTTCCATTTTATCCACATTATGCTGTTTCCTCAAAGAACTCCAACAAATTTGATGAATGTAATTTCCCTTTCACAAGGCCATGTTGACTCTGACTGATTACCATGAGTTGTTTTAGTGGCCTGCTTTATCAGCTTTAATAATAGCTTCTGAAAACTTAGTCATAACAGATGTGAAGATAACTGGCATTTAATTTCCTGTCTTCTGTCCCCCTCCTATTTTGAGTAAATTCACTATTTTCCAACCTAATGGAAACTTTGCCAAGTCTCGGGGATGGTGGAAAATTAAAATCAATGTATCAACTCCTTCAATAAGCTGTTCTTTTCAGTCCATTGCTCCAAATATTTAGCTCAGTATCAGTTCTCTGGCAATCATAATTTTCGAGTTCCTCCTTCTTTTTCATCTCCTGATTTACATCTGTTTCTAGGATGTTACTTTTTTAAAATGGATGCAAAATACTTGTCAATTCATCTGCCATCTCCTTATTCTCTATTATTAGTTCCCCAATTCTCACTCTTACACCAATGCTCTGTTAACTCTTTACTTTTAAAAAAATGTTTATTTAAAATCCAAGTATCTATTTCTCACTAACTTATTCACTTATACTAGGTTTTTCTTTCTTATTAATCTTTTAGTTCCTTTTTAAATAATCTGTGCAATCTTCTGATCTTCCTCTATTTTTGCAAATTCATATAATTTCTTTTGAAGCTTGGTATGGGTTTTAATTTTTTTTGATTAACTACAGATGGAGGGTCCTTCCCTTGGATTTTTTTCTTTGTAATTGCAATGTATCTATTTTGTATATTCTGAGATTGGTCTATTCTTTAACCTAATTTACCAATTCACTTTGACTAATTCTGATTGAAAGCCCTCCTAACTATTCTTAATCAAATTGTTGTTATTAATTCTTGGACTCATACTTCTCTCCTTTAAACTGAATATAATATTCAACTTTATTATGATCACTGCCAACAAAGGGTGTTTTCACTATGAGATCATTACTTAATCCTATCTTGTTTTGCAATGCCATTTCCAGTATTGTCTGATCACAGGTTGGTTCCAAAATATGTTTTTAGGATAGTTTCTTTGAAAAAAATTCTATAAAGTCTTTATCCAACCTTCTTTGTCCATCTGATTTTTACAGTTTTATGTCAATTAAAATTCCCAATGATTATCATTATACCTTTCTGACAAGTTCTCATTATTTCTTCTTTAATACTCTATCTATCATGTGATTATTATAGGGGCTATAAATTATTTCCACAAGCAATTTCTTGCCTTTATCATATCTCATCTCTGCACAAATCACTTCTACATTCTGCTTTCCTGAACTTAGATCAACATCTCTTTTGTACTAATATTATAATTAATTAACAGAATTACCCTTCGCCCTTCCCAAGCTACCTATTCTTATGAAATGTACCCTTCAATATTTAAGACACAATTTATGTTATCCTACAAACATGTTTCTGTGGTACCACTAGAAAGTTTGAGATAGTCCTGATACATTAACTTGCGAAGTTAAAATGTATCACTTTTGTCAACTCGTAACAGGTTAGAGTCCGTGTGTCTATATAAATCAACCATATTGCAGCTGCAAACACAACCCAAGTCAACCATTGAACAGGTCATTATTCAGCATATGTCCAAGCTTGCTTTGAGTATCACAGTATAAAGTTAACTTCAGCAATTTTAGGTTCCCAGCATTCCCAGCAATCTGGGAATTGTATATTCCCACATTTTTCCTCTCATTATCTTCTTTGGGGTTTTTGTGTTTAAAATCCTGAGTTTAAACTTTGGAGTATAAATTTGCAAAATTATTCCTTAAGCACAACTATCAATGAGATACAAATGCCATTTGGCTTAGTACACAAACTCAAGAGAAATTATGGAAATGTGTGAAATTTATGCTAATTGCATCAACTGTCTTGATATCTTTATTTGTATACGTTTTGGACTAAATGACAAAATAATTACCGTCCAGTAAACAGGAAATGACTTTTATTATTTAAATCTGGTGATTTTGTCCATATTTCTCTTTTTTATTGTTAACATCTGCTGTGAATAAAAGTTGTAGACTGTAGGTGGATATTGTCTGACAAAAATGCAGATTTGCTGCTCTTGCAGTTTTGTGCTGAAACATGCAGAACGTTATGAAACTAAAACAATGGTTTAATTGAGGCCACGCAATAAAGTGGTGGAATTCAAGAAAGTGCAACTTGTAAATGTAGCTTTTTTGCACGACTGAGAAGCTTCACTGAGGTAACAGCCACAGCAATACTGAGCAGATACTTCTCCATAATTGAAGTTAGGAACCAAATCAGAAAACTAGAAAAATATAAGACAAACAAAAAATTCAAATGGTAGTATGTAGGATAAAGTACAGCGAACAAATGGAGACGATAAAAAAAACCACAAACCTCTGGACAATTGAACAAAGACCTGACAGTGGCTCACAAGAAGTTTGAACATCTCTGTCTTTGGCCCCAATTGATGCATGTCTCAGCGATGAATGATGAGTTGGATGAAAAACAAATTTGTTTCAAATGCATTCAGACTACACATTCCTGCCTAGGAATGATTGGTCAAAAATTGATTTCATAGCATTTATCACCTTGATCAGAATACAAACTTCAATAATATCAAAGCACAAACAAAATGTAAAACTTCTCGACTAGCAGAACCCAGGGTAAGGGCAGTGATATTATCTCTGGGGTGAGGAGAAGAGGGGTATTTAGTTTGCACCCAACAAAAGTTGTAAGATTAGCAGAGAACTTAAGGCATCCAAACAAACTATCTTCAAGTTCAGTTCTGCTTTAGATTTTAGCAGTGCCAAATAGGACACCTAAAAATGAGTAATCTACTCGATTGAGATAGAATCAAATCCCTACAGTATGGAAGCAGGCCATTCGGCCCACTGAGTCCACATCAACTAGCATCCCACCCAGACTTATCCCCTTTTCCTATCCTTGTAACCCAACATTTCCCATGTCTATTCCACCAAGCTGTACATCCCTGGATACTATGGGCAATTTAGCATGGCAAATTTACCTATCCTGCATATCTATAGAGATGTGAATCTCACATTATCAACAGTTATTCAGATATTCAATATGCAGGGCACTCCATCACTCCATTTTTTTTCTTTTTTCATTCACAGGATGAGGGCATCATTGGCTAGGCAGCATTTATTGCCTAACCCTAATTGCCCAAAGGACAGTTAAGAGTCCACCACATTGCTGAGGGTCTGGAGTCACATGTAGGCCAGACCAGGTAAGAATGGCAGTTTCCTTCCCCAATGGACCAGATGGCTTTTTCCAATAAATAGCAATGGATTTATGGTCATCACTAGCTTCTTAATTCCAAATATTTATTGAATTCAATTTCCACCATCTGCCATGGTGGGATTTGAACCTTGATCCCCAGAGTGTTATCTGGGCCTCTGGATTAACAGTCCAATAATAATACCAAGGCCATTGCCTCCCTAACATATTAACAAACATGCGATCAAACAACAAGAGGATGCCACGTCCCCCTTCGAGCAAGCTCCACCTCTCACTAAGATCACAGCTGATCTGATTTTAACCTCAACTCTACTTTCCCACATACCCTGATAATCTTCCACTCCCTTGGTAATCTTATATGGGTCTGAGTGACTTGGGCTCAGGCAAATGAGTGACATATTCAAATGACAAGCTTGGTGAGGCTTATCTCAACTTTAAGATTATCTCACTCCATTATTTCTGCTTTTCACAAGTGGATTGGCAAGATTCTGACTAGGCAGTGGCAAGTTACCAGTTGACACTCATTATTCATTGATAAATGCCCTGGTAATGCCATAAGTCACCTCATTAACATTCAAAACTCACCAAGCAAGCCAGGCATTAGGCAAACACGACCATGAAACAAATTCGCTGCTTGCTCTGAACCACATCCATGTTGTATAGTGGCCAACATTATCTCAGGGCACAATACTTGGGTACCAAAAAAACACACTCCTCTTTTACAAACATTGGCATTTGCTGCCTGTGAACCACCATAGCCACTTCTACTAGTTACTGGCTGTGCACTCTGGAAACACAGACTTGCATTGTAAGGTGTAACACAATCTTACGTTGATAGGTTGCAGCAGGGAAATTGTGCATGTACAGGGACATCAGACAGGCACCCAGCTCGCGGACTGGACTATGCTGCATCTCAGGGCTGATCACCTCCTCTCTTAGTGCTTCTTGACTTAGCTCTGGTCTGCATGCTCATATCATTCCTGGCTTGCCATGTCAATTGTAACCACAGCAGTGGTTGTGAGCCTCAGTAGTTTGGCCTTCAGGTTTGGGTGCTGCAGGCAAGGAAGTAATGCAATTCATTGTTGGTGGGGAGGGGGCACCAGCCAAGTTTTGAGGGGTAAGAACTGTAAAACATGGCTGGGCTCGGTATGGTATAGGGAGGGATTATTTTCTATGGTTAGAAGCACACTGGTTTTGGGGCAGGGGCTGGTGCCCTGAAAGACCATTCCAGGCATGTACACTTCCTGTGCCAGAGTCTGGATGTAGTCAGGTGAATGTAGACAGGTTGAAAAGGAGCATTGGGAAGCATGAATCATATGGTGTTGACACAATGGGCTACTAGGGAAAGGATGTAGATATTTAGGCATTCACAGATAAGGTCAGGCTAAGGCTAGAAGCCACTGGAAGAGAGGCCCTTACTTTCACCTTCCTCCAAGTACTGGCAAAAAAATGGATGCAACCAACATATACACTTAGGGTGGAGAGGTTAAATGAGTCTGTTTGTGTGCAATGGGATGTACCACAGATGACAGATAGTGCTTTTAAAGGGGAACAATACAGTTCCCAGGCCCATGGAAGATGATTCATGAAGACTGCTTACTGCCTGGCCATGCTACAGTTTAGACCTTCTCTGAACATGGCACTTCCATGGCACAACCACGACTGGACAGTTCCTTACAGCTACACATTTACAAACATATGATCAAACAACAAGAGTAAGCCACCTTGCCTTTCGAGCCTGCTCCACCTTTCAAAAGGACCTTGGCTGATCTGATTTTAACCTCAACTTTATATTCCCACATACCACGATAATCTTCCATCTGGGTAATCAAGAATCTATCTACATCTGCCTTAAAATGTTTAAGCACTGTTTATTCACGGAGTTTTGAGAAAGGGTGTTGCATAAGCTCACAACCTTCAGAGAATTTGTTTTTCCTCATCTCTCTTAAATGGATGATCCCTTATTATTCATCTATGACCCAAGTTCTAGGTTCTCCCACATGAGGAAACATCTTTTTGACATCCACCCAGTCAAGACCCGTCAGTATTTTATAATGTTTCAATTAAATCACATCTGACTGTTCTATACTCCAGAGGATACTGGCCAAGCCTGTCCAGACTTTCCTCAAAAGGCACTTACTCATTCCAGGTATTAACCTAATAAACCTTTTCTGGACTGCTTCCAATGCACTAACATCCTTTCATAAGTTTCCATGACCAGTTCTGCACACAGTCCTCCAGATGTGGTTGCACCAATGCCCTGTACAACTGAAGCATAACCTCCCCATTCTTGCATTCAATTCCCCTCACAATAAAACATAACATCCTCTCAGCATTCTTGATCACTGCCATACCTGCATACTAACTTTCTGTGATTCATGCACTGGGACATCCAGATCTCACAGCATTTCAGCGCATTGCAGCCTCCTTATTTTTTATTAGTTCTGCCAAAATGGCCAATTTCATACTTTCCCATATGGTACTGCATTTGCCAGATCATTGCCACTCATTTAACTGAATTATATCCCCTTGTAAGCTCCTATGTCTTCTTCATTACTAACTTGCTTACCTCTCTTTGTGTCAGTCAGTAGATTTAGTTATTGTACTTTTGAGCCCTTCATTCAAACTATTTACATAAATTGTAAAAGAGTGCACTGTAATACACAACTTGTGACATCCTGTCAGCCTGAAAAAGACCCATTTCAGCAATGAGAGAAACATGCATTAGAGATACTGAACCATGGCCTATGGCATGTGTTTCCATTATTCCTTTTGCTTTCAGATGATTCAGTAGACTGTCTGCACATCCTTTCTGACTGTCTCCATTATTATGGCTCATGTGTAGTCATGAACTGCTTTGTTAGGTGTGGAAATGTGTTGAGTGCCTACTCAGAACCACTCAAATGAAGATGAATGAAACCTAAAGCCAACAATATTTATGTACACAGTTCTATTTACAAAAGGCCTTCTTTACCCATGCAACTAAAATGTTTCTAATATATTTTCTGTTTTCCCTCCACGCTTCAGCGCACTGTCTGGTTTTGCAGCTGAGATCAAGAGGAGGGTGAGGGTCTTCTATGATGTGGAGCCCATTGGCTCTTAGTGCACCTTTCCAGCATCCCCCAAGGATGCTGGTGTGCTGGGCCTGGGATCTCCATGGCAATCAGCCTGTCTGTGGAGGTAGACAAGACAGGATTTGTTGCACAGCTGCAGCTTCTGGGCAGTGACAGCCATCACAACCATTGGGAGTTTCTGTTTATGCTGTTCTCTCCTGTACATTTAGATATAGTTCCTGATTGCTGACATCACAGGGTCCTTTCCGGCCTGGGCTGAGTAAGTGGATGATCTCCAAAGTCCTCCCATGCCAGTGGTCTCTCTTGACCAGCTGTGCATCTGACGCAGCAAGGTGCTCACAACAACACTCTCTATGCCATTACCCCATCCATTGGGACCTTCATGGAATATAATGTCATCTTCCCTTCTCCGCCATGTTCCAATTCTTTACAATTGGGCAGGGTAGCTTTGGGATGCTGGTGCTTGGGGGAGGGGGGACGGGTGCATTGTGACATGTTAATGTTGATGTAGATGCAAGGGATGTAAGCCTTTGGGTGGATATTCGCTGAACGATCAATTGTTGTGAGAATGGCATATAGTAAGATGGGGTGAAGATGGTGAGAGAGATTCCATAGGAGCATGGTAGGTTATCAATGAAGTGAGTTTGGTAAGATAGGCAGAGAAACCCATTAGATCTCACAACAAACCCAAACCAAAAAAAACTCAACATAACTCGCACTTAGCCAAACAAAAACATAACATTCATCCCAATGTCCTCCACAATCGCAGGATGGTCAATAGCACTTCATTGTCAAGTAAGTAATTTTCAAGGATTATCACTATTTTATTGTTGTAAAGGGTAGACTAAAAATGCGCAGGAAGATCTAAATACGGCAATTAAATACATGACCCGATTAATTGGTTGAATGGTGAATGTCAGGACATCACAGGGAGCACTTGCTTTTCCTCAAATAATGCCTTGGCTTAATGTATACCCACCTGAGACATCAGATGCAGCCTCAAACCAAACCAATGCATTAAATAAACCATTGTAGATGTTAGCATTATGCAGGTAGAATTTACTTACAATAATCAATATAGGAAATGCTAAAAATAATAAGCAGGTCTAGGCAACATTGTGGACAGAGAAACATTTCATGAATAGGAGCATTTAACAGAACTGAATTATTTATTTGCTCACTTTCACAACATTCCATTGACATAATTAACAAGCTACAGTCAATGTATGCAGTGGGCGGGGGGGGGGTAACAGTGATATAATGGTAACATCACTGGACTAGTAATCCAGAGTCCCAGATAAAATTCTGGGGTCGTGAGTTCAAAGCCCATCATAGCGGGTGGTGAAATTTGAAATTATTTTTAAAAAGCTTGAATGTAATAAAAAGTATTTTAAGGATGACCATGTAATCATTGTTGATTGTTATCCCATCCAGTTTGTCCTCTAATGTGATTTAGGGAAAAAGGTCTGCCATTATTCCTGGTTTGGCCTACTTGTGACTCCAGACCCACAACAATATGGTTGACTTTTGTTACACTCTGAATTGGCCTAGCAAGCTACTCAAACCAAGGGCAACTAGAATAGGCAATAACTGTTGGCCAAGCTAGTATGACCATGAGAAATAGGAACTGGAGTAGGTCATTCGGGTCTCTGAACCTGGTCTGCTATTCAATAGGATCATGGCTGATCGACAATCCTCGTATCCACTTTCCTGCAATTTCCCCATAACTTTCAATTTCCCTGCTGATCAAGAATCTATCCATGGAGAAAGTGAGGACTGCAGATGCTGGAGATCAGAGTCAAAAAGTATGGCACTGGAAAAGCACAGCTGATTAGGCAACATCTGAGGAGCAGGAGAATTAACATTTCAAGCCAAAACGTCGACTCTCCTGCTCCTTGGATGCTGCCGGGCTGTCTTTACTTTTCCAGCGCCACACATTTTGACAAGAATCTAACTATCTCAGCCTTAAAAGCACAAAAGGACTCTATCCCCACAGGTCTGTGTTACAAGGAATTCCAAAGTGTCACAGCCCTCAGATGAAATTCTTCCTCAGCTCAGTCTTAATTTGGTGCCCCTTTATTTTGAGACAATGTTGTCTGGTCCTAAACTCTTCCATGAGGGAAAATATGTTCTCAGCATTTACCAGTCAAGCCTCTTAAGAATTCTGTGTCTTTTAATGAAATCACCTCTCATTCTTCTGAACTTCAGTGAGTAGAGTACCAATCTGTTTAGCCCTTGCTCATAAGACAATCCCTCCATTCCAAGGACCATCCTGCAATGAAATGGTATAATTCCTTAAATAAGGGGACTAAATCCATGAATGAACATTTACTTCAAAACACTTCAGTCTTATGGCTGAAACAGTAATCAAAATTAAGCCATCATAGGAAAGTTTCTGCTATGAAAACATAAACAGCCATTGGCTAAAATGTTGAAAACTTACTAGTAGAGAAGTCAAGCAGAAAAGGAAACTTTCATGTTCTTAATAAAAATAAAAGAGGAAAAACATCCAAACAATCAATCTGCTGTGGCGATGTCATACAAACAGTGCATTTACATTTTCAAAACAGGAGTAGCATGATCAGGATTCTCGTTCCAGTGTTGTATCACATGGTTATCACAACAGAGTGAGAGTGCTGCTTGAAGATGGAGAGAGGACAGGTTCAGAACATTAACAGTACAATACATCATATCACAATTTTCGACATCTGGTAACCCAGATATAGACTAAATCAGTTGAATAATTCCCAGATTACTTATATTTCTTCAAATTCGTTTAATTTCAATTTTTCTTTTCCCCCCTTTGCAGGCCTATTATTATTTTACAGCTTCATTCAACTGACACATCACATGGATCTACTTTAAAGAAGAGCTGGGAAATTGTCACTGGTGTCATGGCCAAACCTCTCCCTCAATCAGTGTCGCATAGAATAGATCATCCGGTCATTATCATAGTGCTATTTACGTGCAAATTGGCTGCTGCATTTCCTACGTTGCAAGAATGACTACCCTTTCAATGTATGTAATAAGCTGTGAGGTTCTAGAGATGCCCCACAATTATGAAAAATAGTTTTGAAATGCAAGCTTTTCTTCCTTTCTTAATTACTTCCCTCCTGGATACTCCTGGTAATCCTTCTCAACCCATTCATATCAACTCATGTTAGGATTGCCTTTGCTGGAGTTCAAACGAATGGGATGTGGGGGGGTGGTGGGGGTGGGGTGGGAGTATCTCATAGAGACTTATAAAATTCTAACAGGACCAGATAGGGTAAACGCAGGGAGGATGTGAATGTGTCCAGAACCAGGGGTCACAGTCTGATGATTTGAGGTAGACCATTTAGGACGGAGATGAGGAGACATTTCTTCATCCAAAGAGTGGGTGAGCCTGTGGAATTCATTACCACAGGACGTAATTGATGCCAAAACATTTGAAGTATTCAAGATGGGGGTAGATGTAATACTTGGGGCAAATGGGATCAAAATTTATGGAGAGAAAGCAGGATTTGGCTATTGAGTTGGATGATCAGCCATGATGAATGGCAGAGCAGGCTAGAAGGACCAAATGGCCTTCCCCTGTTCCTATCTATGTTTCTATGCTTCAAATTATTCATAACCACAACAACCTTTTCTCATGTTCCAGCACTCAAAGTATTTTATTGTTATCGGAATAACTGCCATTTCAAATTCTTTTCACCTTTCTTTCAACCGAAATACCATTCACCTTTCATATCCTGTTTAATTTCAAGAGGTAGCAGGTATCTGGGATTTGAAAATTGCAAATTGTTGAAGGCTAATATCACTCAGTGCATTGACTTATCTACAGGAAAATGTGGTTCTGGGATAGTGCTGAGCCCCGCACACAACTTCTCAAATGTAATCACTGGTCTGATTGAGTTCACCAATATTATTTTGGGTGCTAACAAGTAGCAAGGATACATTAAGACCTGTTTAACTCTGTTGGCTTCAGGATGCCCAGGATCAGAAGGGAAACAATTAGCTGCTGATCATATGTGGATACAATTGAGTGCACTTCAACTATCAGTATTTGACTCTTACTTAGTGGTTTTGTGGACTAGTCAACAATTGACTAAGATCAGCACAGACCAAGAGCTGCTCTAGTCAGCGGTTGAGCTTGATTACTACTAAAGGTTATATTAAGTCTTCACTTTAAAGTTGTGGTTGCATTCTCGAAACTTGTAACTTGAAGTAAAATAATTAAATGATAAAGAACCATGATTAAAACTGCAGTGAAGTTCCATAGGGTCATATATGTGAGAAATGATGAAAAAGGTTATATCTAAGTTAAAATAGTATACACTTCAAAATTCATTGATAAAATAAGTTTAAATACATTACAGAAAAATGTAACTTGCAGTAAGTACCCCTTTCTCAGCATTGATCCTTTTTTTAATTTTCATTCACAGAATAAAGGCATCACTGGCTAGGCCAGCATTTATTGCCCTTCATTAATTGTTGGAGTCACATATAGACCAGACCAGATAGAGAGGGCAGTTTTCTACCTTAATTATCATTAGTAAATCAAACGGGTTTTTCCAACAATCAGCAATGGATTCTGGTCATCAGTAGACTCTGAATCCAGATTTTTATTGAATTTACTTTTCATCATCTGCTATGGTGGGATTTGAATCTAGATCCCCTGAATATTTTGTGGGTCCCTGAATTAACGATCCAGTGATAACACCAGTGGGCCTTTGCCTTAGGTATCTCTCTCCCTGATTCTTCTGGTCACTCCAGGCCCTCCCCAGACTCTCCAAATTTTCACCTCTTGCCCATTTCCTGGCCTCCAAATTTTACAATATTTCTATTTTTTCAATTTCATTTTTACATTGTACTATCGAAGCCCAGCTCTTCTGCACCTCCATAATATCAGAGCTCCAACTTTGGTTTGAATCTTCATACTGAAAGGGAACATAGGTCCAAAGTAGAGAAGTAGAGAAGTGGGTGAATCAGGGATGGGGGGATAGGCTGAAACTCAGTGGTCAGGGAAGAGGAAAAGCCATACGTCAGAGACTGGGATCAGCAGATGTGCCAATTGGGTCATGCAGGAAACAAGTTTGAAATGAAACTTGGGATGCTCAATGAGATTGTTGTAATTTACCAATATTGAAGCAAAGCAGCAATAAACAGGATTTAATGTATCTTGCTGCTGGACAGTGCATGCAGAAATGAGCATGAAAGTAAAAGTTTCTGCATTTCGTGCAATACAACCTAATCCCTGTTAGTGGTTGCAACTCAGTTGGAAGACAGAGAAAACAATTGGCATTGAAGGTGAAACATTAGAATGATCGACAATGAAGGTGACAAGTAAGGGAGATCTTGGTGACCAGGAAGGGTTACAGGCAGCTAAACAAACCCGTGAAATCAAAGTTTTAAACAGAATGAGAAAAGTCATTATAAAACAATTGAACTTGTTTGCACTTTAGATGGATATAATTGCGTGGTTAAAACAACTAAAATGGAGAAATGAAAACCATTTTGTGAAAAAAATACTGATCTTGATGTGAAATGAAGCATTCTTAAAGTCAGTCACTTTTTTCCTTCTAAATAGATTACCACATGCTGGGTCCTAGTTCAAATTCTAGTGAAATTGGTTTGTGCTCTGGGGATCACATCCCATAAAAAAATGGAATCTAATTCAATTCTGAAACAATGTAGTAAACCTGAAATTTAAAGCAGTCAGTAGCATGTGGAAACTGTGCACACATATACATATCGATGTGCAATTCATTCAAGTCGCATGTTTACAGTACATAGATCCAGATTACTTAATCATTGAGATTTGATTCAAAAAGTACAACCAAACTTATTACTGGTTTGATAAAATTATGGCATTTGAATTAATAGATGATGACATTCACCTCCGAAAGATGGGCCGTTGACTAATTGAGATCAATATATACCTTATTATTTTTTTTAGTTCATGAGAAAATGTATTTTCCAGTTAGCAATTGTAAAAATTGAATTGAATTACAAAGTAATGATGATAGTACAGGTAATAGGTTCTTGCAGACAAAATAGTTTCGACAAAACATTTGACAATTCCATCTACACAAATAATACCGTACAGAGATTTTTGATAACATGTTTTCACTTGTGTATTTTCATACTCAAATCACACACTAATAAAATCACTAAAAAATACTTTTTCATTATTCTGAGAGCTCCATCTTTTCCATGTTACACTTTGGATGAGATTAATGGTCTGCTTTACAAAATGTTAAAATAAGTCTTTCTTCTTATCTGTACTTCACATATATGCATTTTCTGATTAAAGATTTGGAGAAGACAAGGAGCTAAATATTTATTCAACTTCCAAAACTCATTCATCAAAACATTTGAGGGCAAGGTAAGTACAATGAATTAAACTACTTATCCACAATGGAATTTGCAAATTAGTGGGATTAATACCTGAAAAAAAGACAGAGGGAGGGAGAATACTAAAATATTATCCAATTGTATTCTTATTAAAACACATGTGAAATGATCAATTATCTTTAATGACTATCTCTTGCCAATTCAATCCTTTTCTCTATTGCATTCATGAAGAAAAGTTTTAGAATAGAATAATGACTTTGACTATGTTATGAAATCACCCTCAATTATGAAACACATTTAAATATGTTCTTTATTCTACTTCTGCCCTTTATACTGATATATGGGTTAATCTTACCAGCTGAGTGTCAATCTAGTCTAGTTTCATGGAAGGGTTCTCTCTGCAAGCCGTAGTAAGTTATCTCATGCTGTTTTCCCAAAGTTGTCTCATTACTTATGCACCATAATCTAAGGCATTGTATTCTCCCATTCAGCAGGAACTTCTGGAATTCCTGCCACTGACATCATCCTTAAACCCACGCATCCAGTCAAATTCTGGCAGCTGTAGCTGACTTGCATGGTTCCCGTCAATTACCCTGAACATATCAGACAGAGGGAATTTGTCATACTACTTTGCCAACAAAAATTAGAATAGATGGTTTGATGACAAGTACAGACAAATAGGCCAAAAGGCTTTTTTCCATGCGATAAAAACTTTGTGATTAAGTGACCTCAAGGTTGTAGCAGGTGAGGGTGGGGGTGGGGGTGAGAGGGGGGGCGCGCTTGGAGGGAGAGGGTGTGTGCCGGGGGTTGGGGATGGTGTGGCGTGGGGGCAAATTCACCAGCCTACTTGTATACCACAAGATCTTGTACAGGACAATTGAAATTAATAATAATTTATTCTGTACTTGTGGAGTGGAATGGATGACCAAGACAACAAGGCAGTCTTCCAGTTCATAGCATATTTGGATCTCTTACATCCTTCTGAGCAAGTAAATAGGGTCTTATGTTATCATACCTGTAAAGGGTCTCATCAAGTGTTGGGTTGGTGGATATGAAATATATTAACATACAAATTAGGAGCAGAAATAGCCCAATCTGTCAATGAGACCATATTTGGATTACATTCCCACTCAGCTCCAATAAACATTCAACCCCATGCTTAACAAGAATCTATTTACCTCTGCCTTAAAAATATTCAAAAGCTCTGCTTCCACCACGTTTCAAGAAAGTTAGCTCCAAAGACTTCAACAAAGCCGCCTATTACTATTTTAAACCTCAGTAGATCCAAGCCTAGCCTATTCAATCTTTCCCCATAAGAAAATTTCTTCATTTCCGGGTATCAGCCTAGTCAACAATTCCTGAACTGCTTTTGACATATTTTCATGCTTTCTGAAATCAGGAAATCAGTACGGTACGCATGCCCACTCATGTAACCTACCTATTTTCACTTCTAACTTCCACATGGCCTTCTCAACTTACTATCTGTCTGTATTCTCTAGAGTTTAGAAAGCTGAGAATGGATTTGATTGAAATATATAAAAATTCCAACAGGGCTAGACAGACTAGATGCAGGGTGTATGTTTTCCTTAGCTGGGGAGTTTAGAACTGAGGGTCACAGTCTCAGAATATAAGGTAGACCATTTAGGACTAAGATGAGGAAAAATTCCTTCACTTGAAAGGGAATTGAATGTGTGGAATTTTCTAACACAGGAGGCTGTGGAGGCCTAATCCCTGAATTTATTCAAACAAAAAAGAGATTGATGTTTTTAATATCTAAAAAAATGTATCTAAGAATTTTGGGGAAAAGTGTGATTATAGCATTGAGATAAAGGATCAGATATGATCATATTGAATTGTGGAGCTGGCTCAAAGGGCAAAATGATCTATTCCTGCTCTATTCCTGTTTTAGGTTTATGATCCTTGTCTCATCAATAAATTTAACAACCATACCTTTGGTCCCCAGATCCAAGTGTTTCATTCAATTTCTAAAACGTCATGAAGCCTTGTGGCCCATTACTCGTTACATCTTTCCAATGGAAAATGATCCATTTATCTATCTAACATATTATCCTCTCCATTATGAAATTTTATTTTCCAAGTTGAAAACTAAATAACACCAGGTTATAATTCATCAGGTTTATTTGCAAGTACGAGCTTTTGGAGTGGTGCTCCATCATCAGGTAATGAGTAGAGCAGGATCGTAAGACACAGAATTTGTAGTAAAAGATCATAGTGTCATGCAACTAATGTGATATATTGAACACACCTAGACAGCTGTTAAGTCTTTCATCTTTTAGAATGGATTGTAGGTATCAATTCATTAATATGTAAATCCCAGAACTTCTTTCAATTCACATTCCTAAGATAACTTAAGGTTTTATTAAAAAAAGGTGTCATCTCAGCTCAGACAACACAGTAAAGGTATATGGTTAGAGTCTGTTTGTATTCCAATCTTGAGTCAGATTTGTTCTATTTCAGAAGCAGGAATTTATAAAATGTCACCTGAATTGGCTGTAGATTGTGCATTTTTGAACAAAATAGAAGGTACAGAATAACCTTGATTATCCAAACAAGATTGGCGGGGAGTTTTTTGTTTGGATAACTGTTCAGATAACTGATCTGATCGCAAACAAAGGAAGCATTTACAGGACCGTGAGATCTTGTTTGGATAATCCGAAATTTGGATAATTGATGTTCAGATAACTGAGGTTGTCCTGCAACTGCAAATACAATTCTGCAAATGCAAAATCACCACATAGACTTACGTGTGTATGTGTGTGCGTGTGTGAGGGAGAGAGAGAGGGAGAGAGAGAGTAAATGAGTGTGTGTGCACACGTGCTTGATAGAGTGTGTGCATGAGTATGACGGATTATAAGCTTGTGAGAAGATATGCACATGGATGAGACTGTATGGTGTGTATGTGCATGTGTCTAAGCATCTATGAGAGAGACTCTGTGTGAGTCTGTGAATATGTAAGAGTGTGTTTGTATGTGTACTTGTGTGAATGTGTGTGTCAGAGTGTATAGTGTAGTGAGGTCACAGATAGTGTGACATGAACCAAAAGGCCTGGTTAAAGCCACCATCATGGCTATCAGCCTCTGCTTGGCCATTCTGCATTGTTGCGTATCCCGAAGTTCGCCTTAGAGAACGGTCACCCAAAAATCAGATGCCGAATGTCCTTGACCAAAGAAGTGTTCCCCGATTGGAGGGAACATCCTTGTTTGGTGATTGTTGCACAGTGTCCATTCGTTCATTGTCATAGCGTCTGCATGGTCTTGCCAATGTGCCATGCCTTGGGGCATCCTTGCCTGAAGCATATAAGGTAGACAATGTTGACCGAGCCACATGCGTGCCTGCCGCATACATGGTGGCTGGTGACCCCATGTGTAATGGTGGTATCTGTGTCGACACTCTGACACTTCTTGCAGTGGTTGCCATGACAGGGCTGTCCTGAAGGCTGGGCAAGATTGCTGAGAACATTGGTCTGTTTACAGTTCAGTGGTTGTTTAAAGGTGAGATGTCAAGGTGTAGGGAAGGTATTGACAAGATGCTCATCCTCATTGATAACATATTGCAGGCTGTGAAGAACATGGCATATTTTTATTTTTCAATATAACCTTTGATGCGACACCATATTAAACGTCTTTTGGAAATCTAAGTACAAGTACATCCACTAGTTGTCCTTTATCAGCATATGTTACTTCCTCAAAAAAAAACTTGAATATATTGATTAAATACAATTTTCCTTTCAGAAAAATATATTGCCTCTGTCTGAATACGTTGAGTTTTTCATAAAGCCCTTCTGTATTTTTTTTTAAATTATAGCTTTTCACAACTTTCTTGCAACAGATGTTAAGCTAACTGGTCTATGATTTCTGTCTCCTTCCTTTTAAAATAAAGAAGTTATATTCACACTTTTCCATTTGAATGAAATCTTTTCTGAAGCTAAGAAATTTTGGCAAAATCAAAAAAACACATGAACCATGGCACTAGCCACTCCCGTTAAGCCTCTAGGACAACAGCATCATCCCATTACCACTTCTCTGGACATTGTAATTTTCTTGAGCTTCTCCCTGTCTTCCATTTCCTGATTTACAACAATTTTTGATAGTTTTTTTTGTATGCTGTAGAGTGAAATCCAATAAAAGACACATGTTTCATTCATTACCCTTCTTATTTTCCATTATTAATTCTTCAGAATCTAAAGGACCAAATGTTCACTTCATTCATTCTTTACCCTTTTAAATAGGTATAGGAACTCCATCTATTTATTATTATATTTCCAGTTAGCTTTCTCTCATACTCTAATCTTTTACTCATTCTTTGTCGTTTTTTCCATTTTGTTCAACCTTCTAACCTGACCCATTTTCCACAATTATATACCTTTTCTTTAACCTTTTGAATTAGCTACGGATGGTGGATTGTCCCTTTAGATCTTCTTTTTCTCATTTGAATATATCAATTCTGTGGCTTCTAAGATCTGTTCTTACATGTCTGCAACTGCATCTCTATTGACCTGGTTGTTAACTTAACTTGCCAGGTCACTTTAGCAACTGAATCAGAGGCATGAGTCCAACCAGTTATGTAGGCTTAACTGCTTTTTATCAAAAAAAGTACAAAGTTTGCTCATTAATTAAAAAAAAGGTGAGTTGGAATTTTATTGTTAGCACAATGATTAAACCACCTGTACAAAATTTCCATTTGTATGATTTTAACAAAGTTGTTCATCCATCTATTTCAATCAGTTTAATTACTGTTAAAATATTGTGCAGAGAATCTTTACAGAATCAAATTAACCAGTGTGCCAAAATTAATGCTCAAAGGAATTTCCAGTCCCGTAAATATGTATAAAACATTTATATATTTAAACATTAAACTGTTTAATTGGATAGTATTGCACATTTGGATAGCTTACACTATTTGGAATGTTGAGGAGGGAGAGTTCTTTCCCATGGGAAAGAGATCCAGTGACCTAGGAAATTGGAAAAGGATGGGAAAGTGGCAAATGCTGCAAATATCAATGAGAAGACCAAATGGGACATCTGTGAAAAGGTGGAAGGCTGAAGAGGCTAAATAATATGTGTGATAACAAGGAACGTCAAAAGGGAGCTGGTAAAGAACTAAAAAACAAAGGATGGATATCCACTATTGTTCAGACTTGCAACTCACTGTCACATTTGATATCAAAGAGGGATATGTGGCCTTTGGTAACCTTTTGTCACTTAGTAATTGTATAATTATTTTTGTCTAGACTTTTTGCCAATCTTATTAGGACTTTTCAGCTGAAGTTAAGTCTCATATAGAAGCGTGCTTTCATCAAATTTAAAAATTAACCTAGAACTTGCTCTATGCCATGTCATAAATAGTCATAGGTTCAACAACGACATCAAACTTTGTTACCCCCTGAACAAAACTGTAGTGAACAAAGTGGAAGTAATATTCTAAGGGAGAATGTGAGATTTTAGTCCTGCTTGATTAATTTTAAATATGGTATTTAATTGTTTCGAACATCCATGGGATTAAAGAGATAATGAAAGCATGGTACCTGAAGGACAGCTACTCATTTAGAATTTATTTCATCAATGCCACTAATAATTCTTTGAAAGACAAAAGATCAAATTGTTGTTATTAAACTTGTACCATTAGGCATCCAGCAACAAAGTTAAATCCACTATTTTACATTGTTTGGCCATTTGTTTTGCTGTCTGAACATCTTTGTTTACACATTTGTCATTGAGATCAAGTGGACAATCCTACTCGATCCTCTTGGTATTTGTTTCTTCTGGCAAAGCCTTCTGAAGGTTATAGGAATGGAAAATATTTCCACAATCCTTGTAAAGTCTGTGATTTACATCGTGTTGACAGTGTAAAACAATTCTCTTATGTTAACAGAAGTAATCGTTATAGAGTCTTTCCTCTTCTTGGGTTCTGCCAAATAGATTCTTCTTCTTGATGCCACTCCACCAATTAGTCAACAACGGTTTAGTTCTGAACCAGTTGAACTTCTGCTTTTGTCAGGATATTGAGGTGAATTCATGCATGCATGCTCAAATTAGAAAGGAGAAATGTTGTTTGTGAACAACGTTCATATTTTCAACTCTGTTATACTTTATGTTGCAGTATTACTTGTAGCAAACCTTTAATTTTAGAAGTTATTGTATCTAGATTATGCAGTTACATCACTGTCTGTTGTACCTTCTACCTCTTCAGGTATGCTATCTGATCAGATAGAACAGTGATACTGGCTCCTGAACCAAACTGAAAATTAATTGGATGTCCATTGACATGAATAGATTCTATTAAATGTAGTTTGGGTTTCCCCTAGGAATGCCTCTGTGATAATTGCACCACTGTGTCGAGCTGTGTGTGTATGTAATTCGTCATTATTTTGCTACTCTGAAATTGTGCCCTATTACATCTTCTAGAAGTAACTTATTTTAGAAATGCAGCATTCTTTTGCATAGCTAGACAATGCTTGCATGTGTCAGGTGTTTTTGACCTACAGATCTGGCAGAGTCTTTGCATCTGTTGTTTCTCTTACCCTTTGTGTTGGCTTGTCAAGTGTGGCTGCGGAGTATTTGTGCAGAAAGAGTAGGTAGTTCTTGTTCATCCCATTATATAAGATTGTCCTCCTCTTCCTGCTTTCTATTTCCAGCTTAATTTGAATGGCTTTATCCAAAACCAAGTTTCCCTTAGGCTATAATAAATCTGACAAATGTGAATATTTATTCTAAATACTTCAATGCAAGGCAGCATGGTAGCTCAGTGGTTAGCACTGCTGTCTCACAACACCAGGGACCTGGGTTCAATTCAACCCTCGGGCTGTCTGTGTGAAGTTTGCACATTATCCCCATATCTGTGTGGGTTTCCTTCAGGAGCTCCAGTTTCCTCCCACAGTCCAAAGATATACAGGTTAAGTGGATTGGCCGTGCTAAATTGTCCATAGTGTCCAGGAATGTGCAGGCTAGATGGATTAGACCTGGAGAATGCAGGGTTACAGGGATAGAATAAGGAGTGGGTCTGGATGAGGTGCTCTTCTGAGGGTTGGTGTGGGCTCAAGATGCTGAATGACCTGCTTCCACAATAGGGATTCTATGACTAAACTTGCAACATGTCAATGTCCTACTTATCTCAAAGATTTAATAATTTTGTGATATAAAAATGCTGCTTTAAATCTTTCAATATTATACAAAACAACTTTTTTAAAAATAATTCTCTCATCTTCTAAACTCATATATATTGTCTCTTCAAATAAAGCCTTGAATTCTGTTTAGATTAGATTCCCTACAGTGTGGAAATAGGCCCTTTGACTCAACCAGTCCACACCAAACAGTAACCCACCCAGACTCATTTCCCTCTGTCTAATGCACCTATGGGCAATTTAGCATGGCCAATTCACCCGACCTGCACACCTTTGGACTGTGAGAAGAAACCAGAGCACCCAGAGGAAACCCACGCAGACACAGAAGAATATGCAAACTCCACATAGACAGTTGCCCAAGGCTGAAACAAACTTGGGAACCTGCTGCTGTGAGGCAGCAGTGTTAACCACTGAGCCATCGTGGCAACACTATGATATGTTACTTCTTTTAAAGTCGCATACTCTGCTAAGTAGCAATATTGTATCTCACTGCTTGCTGAGGATTCGCTGTTCCCAAATGATTAAATTGATAATATTCCCATTCATGAGATTTTCTCATCTTCTGTAGCCAAGATGTGTCTCCCCTTTCACAGTCTAAAACATAACACACACCACATCTCCACAGCTTTAGAATACACTTTAAAGCAGCCTTAATGAAGTTTTCTGGCTGAAATTGCAATCTTCAGAACTCGGCCAGGAGGAGGCAATTCATCCCTTTGAGTATGTTCCTTCATATAGTATAGTTGTGGCTGATCTCACTTTGGCCTCAACTCTACTTTCCTATCCATTCTTCATACCCTTCAACCCATCACAAATTGATCTGAGTAAACTTAAGGAGAAGATAGATAATGTCCTGGCATTTACCATACTCTTGAGTGGTGAATTCCACAGATTCATGAAGTAATTTCTTCTCATCTGTTTTAAATCTGCTGCAGCTTTTTGGGAGTCAGTTAGCTCAGTTGGTTGAACAGTTGGTCAGCGTAACGCGAATAGCATGAGTTGAATTCCTGCACCTGTTGAGCTAACCATGAAAGACTCTCCTTCTCAGTTTCTCCTTACCTGAGATGTCATAACTCTCAGGTTAAATCACCACCTGCTGTCTCTCACCAATGAGAGAGCAGCCGTATAGCTTGATAGGACTGTGAAGACAATCTTCTTAGCGTTTGTGCTCAAAATCTTTTAAATGACCCTTTGTCAACTGAAATATATTCTGTAACTTTGGCCTCAATATAAATTAACTTGCTGGCCCTGATGTTCACAATGATGTCAATGATCTTTTTTAAGTGCGAGAACTTCTTTACACTTCCATCCTTCCCACTTGGTCCTTTGTATCATTATTTTAAAGCTTTTCTCTTTTGCTCACACAAGTTTCTAATGCTCCTCATGGAGTACAAACTGCAGTCAGATAGCCAGTAAAAATTCTACCATTTCCTAGCATGTCTAGCTTTTATACTGTCCTTAGCTTAAACTATTTTCTTGTGCTTCTTAAAAGCTAAGTGAAGATATTCCTCTAGAACAGACCTGGGCATCTTACGGCCCGCGGGCCCTTCGGTCTTTCCTGTTCAGCCCGCATCAGATCAACCTTAAATTAGAACGTAAGTGAAAAAGTATTTACACCATGCACGCAATACAACTGTGTTGCTTTTGTTTTGAAAAGGATGCTTTTTTTATTTACGTAGGGACGTACATGTGCATGTATGTGCATGCGTGTATGTGCATGCATGAACAGCTAAAAGTGATGCTTGCTGGCTTGCCCTCAAAATGTCAGCTCACACCAAGTCAAGTTATGTTATATCCCACAAAATCACCAGAAACAGTAAAACCGTTTTCTGCTGGAGAATTTATTAAGGAGTGCTTGTTGGACTCTGCAGAACTAATATGCCGGAGAAAAAGAAGGCATTTAAGAATGTGTCCCTCTCCCAACGCAGTGTGATGAGAAGGATTGGGGACATCGCGAGAAATCTGGATCTTTTTTTCCTTGGCTTTGGATGAGAGCTGCGACATATGTGACACAGCCCAGCTACTCATCTTCATACGTGGGATAACTACGGACTTTAAAGTCATGGAGGAGCTGGAAGCCATGCAGTCAGTGAAAGGAACAACAACTGGTAATGATTTGTTTATGGAGGTAAATGCATGTTTGGACACATTGGGACTAAAATGGGACAAGTTGGCGGATGTGACAACAGATGGTTATCCAAATCTAACAGGAAAAAAGTTGGACACTTAAAGAGAATGCAGGATAAAGTGACAGAAATTGACCCTGAACAGAAATTTGTATTTTTGCATTGTGTTATACATCAGGAAGTGTTGTGTAAGTCAGTGTTAAAAATTAACCATTTGGTTGATGTTGTAACAAAAACAGTTAACTTCATCAGGGCAAATGCTTTGAATCACAGGCAGTTTCTTGCACTTTTGGGGGAAAATGAGACTGAACATCATGACATAGGCTACCACACAGCTGTCAGGTGGCTCAGCCTGGGCAAAATGCTGAAAAGTGTATGGGACCTGAGAGAAGAGATTCAGGATTTCTGTGTAAAGAAAGGGAATGGCATTCCACAGCTTTCAGAAGCAGACTGGATTGCAGACCTTGGTTTTGCTGTTGTTGTGACTGCACTTTTGAATGAACTAAATGTGAAGCTGCAGTGCAAGGGCCTTTTTGCACATGAAATGTACAACTTGATGAAGGCTTTTATGAGAAAGTTTTAGCTTCTCTCAAGCCAAATGGAGGACAACATTCTCACCCACTTGCCAACACTGAAGGAAGCCACACCTTCAGTTGATCACCTTCACAGGTACTCACCTAATGTTAGAAGCACTGCATAGTGAATTTTCAAGGTGATTTCAAGACTTTTAAATGGTTGAGAATGAAATGCACATGATTTCTTCCCCATTTACATGCATTGTGGAGAAAGCACCTAGTGATGTTCAGCGTGAACTCATTGACCTGTAGTCTGACACACTTCTGGCAGAGTACTTTAGGTCAGTCTCACTGTTCGATTTTTACACTTGCCTCAAAGAAGAGAACTTTCCACACACAAGGAGGCATGCTCAGAAGATTCTAGTCCTCTCTGGACCTACCTTTATATGCGAGCAGACATTCTCAGTGATGAAGTTCAACAAATGCAAATACAGATCCTCTATCAGTGATGATCACCTCTCAGCTGTCCTTCGCATATCCACCTCAGACATTCAACCAGATGTCAGTGCACTTGTTCAAACCTAAAAAAAACTGGATATTTCTCACTAAACAAGTAAAATGAACTGAAAAACATCAAAAGCAGTTATTGCTTTTTGTATAGAGTTGTTTGTTGTTTGTAATACTGAACAATAATGAAACAACTTTTCATTATTGGTTTGTGAGATTAACATGTTGAAAATAAAATGAAATACTGAAATTATTGGTTTTACTGTTTATTTCTTCTCTTTTTGACCCACTCCACAATTTCATATCTTTATTATAACAGAATATCCTTATTCTTTTGATTACAAGTTTCAGTGCAAAACTATATATTTTAGTACTTTTTACAATGGGAGAAAATTAATACTGAGCAGAATTATGTTCAATTTATTGTTGGTTATGCCCTCCAAAACAACTCAGAGTTCTCATGTGGCCCCTCGGAAGAATTACTTGCCCACCCCTGTTTTAGAATGCTGCTGCTTCCACATGTATTGTTGAATGCTTGATTTCAGGTACCAACTGTGACTTCTCAGTGATTATATTCTTTGTGGTGAACTGACGATCTTTCTGAATTGGTTTATTTTCTCCTGCTCTGAATGGATTTTATTCACTATCATTATCGTGAGATATTTATACAACAATATCACGTCATATACCAACCATTGGTGGCTTGTGATTTAGGTAGAGTGTTGACACCAATTCTCCTCTCTACTCTTTCAAACAAAACTACAATGAAGTTAAACAGCCCTATGCTGAGTCCAAGGGCCTATCTAATTAGCAGTGGCAGAGGAAAAACAACAATTGGAGTTTTAATGAGAAGATGTAGCTAGATGCAGTTTATTGCATGATGTCAAGAGGTATAATTAACGTTAACTCATTGGACATAACTTGAAGATACAAGCAGAAGCTGGAGATGACACGTCTGTATCCAATGGGATCTTGTGCCAGATTCCTTCTTCTCCAGCCAAAATTCTATGTGACATCATTAGATTAATTGAAGCTCAATGCATCTCCAACATTAATCCTTCCCAAACCATTCTGTTATACAACTGTCATGCATCAGGACTTCAGAAAGATTCCAATACAAATTTTTCAGAGTGTACCTGGTTTCTGATTGCCATAAGACAGAAGATATTGGTCAGTAAAGAATAAGACAACTTAACATAAGTTAAATTTTAAAGATGCTGCAGAAACACTGGGACTTGAGGATGTATATAAGCTTTCAAAGTTGCAGGTCAAATTCAAAAGGTTCAGAATTATATGGGATCTTTGACATTTGTTAACAGAGGTACAAATACAATAGCAAAGGGGTATGCTAATCTTTTATAGAACATTAATCAGACTAAATTGGAATACAGAACTCTATTCCATAAAAATTGCAAGAGGACATGCCCAGAACAGCAACACCTAAAAGTGAGATATCGACCTGGTGAGTCAACAACTCAGGTTGATAATCAGTGGATCAGATCTAAGTTCTGCCACATCCATTTATGAATGGTAGTGGACAATTAAATAACCAATATGACCTGGAAGCTCCACAAATATTATAACCTTCAATGTGGAAGAAGCAAGCATAGACAAGGCATTTGCATTCATCTTCAGCCAGACATACTAGATAGATAATACACATTGATCTCCTGAGGTTTCCAGCATCTCAGAAGCCAGTCTTCAATGAATTAAAGTCACTCTATGATATCAAAAAAATGACAAAAGACACTGAATACTGAAAAGGCTATAGGCAGCAATATTCCAGTAGTATTACTGAAAACTTGCTCCACAACAAGATGCATGTCTAGCCAAGCTGTTCTAGTGAAGGTACCACACTGGGCTTTACATGACAATGTGGAAATTTCCCCAGACAGGTCCTTGCACACACAGTAGGGACAATGCAGCTGGTCAATTACTGTCCTCTCTGTCTGTCTATCCCCAACCATCAGCAAATTGATGAAAGGAGACATCGACAGTGTGATCAAGCAACATTTGCAAAGGAATAATTTGCTAACCTGCTTAGTGTGGTTTCTGCCTTGAGATCATTACAGCCCAGGTCCAAATATGAACAAAAGAGCTAAATTCCAAAGGTGAGTAAAGAGTGACTACCTTAGACATCTAGGCAGCGTTTGACTGAGTGTGGCAGCAAGGAGCCCTCTCAAAATTGGACACAATGAGAATTGTCAGGAAAGTTCACTGCTGCATGGACTATTAGTAAACACAAAGTAGAATAATTGTCATTGTTAAAAAGTCAATCATCTCAGTCCAGGAGATCACTGCGGGAATTTTTGAATGCTGCTCAGATCCTTTTGTATTTGGACAAGGGTTGCTGCAGAATTTGAGGAATGGCAAATGGTGCTGTACATTGATGACTGCGCAATCCACATCCTCGCTTCTGACCTTATAATGGAGAAGGTTATTGATGAAGAAACTTAAGATCACGAGGTCACTACCCTGAGGAATCCAGGCGAAGTATCCTACCTATGTCAATTCTGTAATACTCTACAGGATGTTTGCTAGTATCAATGAGATCATCATTTATTTGTCAAAGATAAGCTTTCAGTTTCCTTGATCTCTCCGCGTAAAGACAATCTCACTACCTTGTGTCTAAGTCTGATGAATCTATGCCAAGTATACCCCTCCTTAGATAAAGAGTTCAAAACTATACACAACATTCACTAAGGCTCCATACAATTGGATGATTGTTTACACTTATATTCCAACAACTCCCCCCCCGCCCATGTAATGAAAGACAATATACCACATATCCTCAAGTCACTGAATGTAAGTAAGAAATAGATAGAGTAATTGACTCTGAAAAACATCAAAGGACATGGGAAGAGAGCAGGAATATTACATGGAGGTAAAGGATTCTAGTCCTATTTTCAATATTTCTGTTTCCTTTTTGATTGTTACACTTGTATGATAACTTTTAGTAACTCATAAGCAAGGAGCCTTTGGACACCAGCACATTTCAACCTCTCACCATTTAAGAAACATTATGTTTTTTTTACCAAAACAGAGAACTTTACTTCAAGCATTCATGCATCTTCCTCACAATTTACCTTCTGTCATTGTTTTGTGAAAGGCAAAATTGCCATAATACTATCAAGTCACAGGATTGCTCTCTCATTAGGAAGATACAATTGGTGGTGGATTAACCGGAGGGTCACCATGCCTCACACAGGAAGAGGTTAAGATGCAGGTCCTTCGTGGTAAGCTCAGCCAGTGTGAGAAATAAATCCACATTGCTGACATCACTCTACAATGCAAACTAACCATTCAGCTAATAGAGTTAACTGACCCCGTTGCTTAGTTTTGTGATAGCAGTTGAATTCCCTTTATTGAATCAAAGACATGGGATGTGTTTCATGGGGAAAAAGAAAAATAGAGAAATTCTTTACAGCTTTCAGTCTTCCTGAAGTCGGTTTCAAAATGGTGGCTAGTGATATGCCAGGAGCAGCAGATGAATTGGTGTAGGGGTTGTCACATAGCTCATTCATTGCCTGCTGACTTAAAAATAGTCGGTAGCAGAAAGCAAATTCATGTCTCTGAGATCACATCTTAGCATCATTGCTTTAATTAGTTTGGAATAACTGACTTTGGGACATTTGTCTCCATACATAAATTATTGTTAAATATTTTGCATCGTATTGTTTCAACTGAGTAAAGCCAATTCAGTAAAGTACAATCCCTAACACTGTTACTTATAAATCTCTTCAATGAGTAAATCTTTGCAGCCATTCAGGTGTTAATTATTTATGTGGATGTGGAGCACAAATGTGTGCTGTGCTATTCTTTAGTGAATCTCTTTCACTTTGCCAGAAACATTCAGATAATTAAATTATTGAAGAATTATGGATAGCTTGGTATGATTATGAGGCAATAATCTCTTCAAGAAGTTTATGCAATATCATGACCCTAGATGAGACTACAGCCTGAAAATTAACCTATGGTATCTCATCGACTAACAGACAGTGAACTTAATTACACTGGTTGTGTTTCTTGAACAAGACTTGCTAATAATTATTGACAATCAGGGTGCGTTAACCGTGTTACTTAACAGTTCTCTGTTAGATCATCTGTAAACCAGAAACAGAGAAAATATTTGCTAATATTATACTTTTCTTTAATGTTATGCAAAGGGGACAGGTAATGTGGTACAGTGGGCACTATCTGAACCTCTGAGTCAAATCCTCTGGGTTTGAGTCCCACACCAGATCTATTGGCCAAGTAATGTGCATCCACAATGCAGCCAAACAGATTCATTATTAACCTGCAAATTCTTCCAATACATGCCAGCAGTAGCTGGTAAGAGCGGGAGCAATTCTGAGTCAGGCATGTGATGGAAATAAAGTTAAAGCCTTTAATTTCACAATCCATTGCCCCAGACTACAATATGTTCATATTGATACAATTCCTTTGCAATTTAGACTCATGAATAATCTGTACACACCACTACCTGACATTATACAAATAGGCCTTACGCCAAAAAGGGTGGAACATGTAATATGACATTGTCTAGCCTCCATGATGGGTTTTTGCAACAAGTGGTTGTTTTGAAGTTGGGCATCTCAGAATAATTTAGTAAATTGCAAGTTGATTTAATTTCTACAAGAACATATTGTAACCACACGAACAATCAGCCTAGGTTATCGGACAATTAAATGGTCGGTGGATTGCAAAGGGAAGATTTTTGTCTGCCTGGACCCTGTTGAAATAGTGAGGCCATTTGTGGTTGGAAACCAATTTTGATAATGGACTGGCTATGACATAGTTCTTTCTAAGTGTAACAGAGTTAACATTTGAGCTCCAGGCTCCTGATCAATTAGGGAGCACAGGGAAATGCATAACAAACTGTTTAATGAGAATTTCCAATTAAAGGGAGTGGAAAACAAGTTAAAATGGTACCTCAACTTTTGGATTTGTAGTACATGAATGGAGAAGAGGCCTACAATGGCTGCTGCAGGATCCCATGCTGTGGAATCTGATGGGATGCATTGAAGTAAATTTTCCAAAGGACGAGAGGAAAAGGACAACCTCTCCAACCAGGTTGTCCTGGATGAAAGTGACCAAGAAGCAGGAGTACATTAACTCCACAAGGAAACAATGCATCAAGAGCATCTAGGACTTCAGGCAGGCAAGAAAGTTGAATGGTACAATACTTTCAGGTACTAAATCAACACTCTGACTTTTTCACATCACTCCTCAGGCTCACATACCTTGCAACGTCACTCATTCCTTTCTCTGCAGGGCCTCAGATTTCCACTTAGAAAGTCAACACTGAATCCTCAGCTTTCAATATTCTCATGCACCCTTCACAACTAATACCCTCTCTCCTTTCCACACAAGCCATGAGGAATGCTCACGTTTCGGTTTTTTCTACTTGTAGGAGAAGATTGGACCTTATTTAATTAAGAGGAGTAATCTATAGTTGGGAATCACCTCCAGTATCAAGCAACCTGTTGGCCATTGACAGTGTGTGCCCACCTGCTCCACTGGGAAGGAAGACTTGTCCCATGAAGCTACAGATATACCCAGTGACCTGACCTATAAGCCTGAGGTACTGGTGCTCAGATATGTTGACAGCGCCAAGGTCAGTGGCTAGGAATCTTACAGTGAGTATCTCACCTCCTGACTCACCAAAGTTTCTCCACCATCTAAAAGGCACGTGCCAGGAGCATAATGGAATATTCTGCATTTGCCTGGATGACTGCAACTCCAACAACATTGAAGAATTTTGAAGGCATCCGGGACAAAGCAGCACTCCCTCCTGCACAAGTGTTCAGTCGCTGCAGTGTTTACCATCTACAAAATGCATTGCAGAAATTCACCAAGGCTCCTTAGCATCTTTCTAATGCAAAAATTACTCTTGTCTAGAAAGATAAGGACATTAGATAAATGGGAACATCACCACTTGCAAGACCCCTCCAAAGTACTCACCATCCTGACTTGGTAATATATCACTTTCCCTTCTCTATCACAGGGTCAAAATTCTAGAAATGCCTCCCCAACAGCATTGTGAGTTGAGCTACATCTACTGAACTGCAGCAGTTCAAGAAGGCAGCTCACCACCACTTTCTCAAAGGCAATGAGGAATGCTCCATAAATGTTGGCCACATTCTATGAATGAATAAAAAAATTCTCAAATCTGAGTATTATGAATTTTCCTATTCTTTTACAATTTTGCAGATTTATTTTTACCTGCAAATATGGCAAAAAAAAATCCCTCATATCATTCTTTCAGCTTCAAAGGTTCAGATTTAGAATCACAGGTATTAGAATTAGAGTTGTGCAAAATTATTCTTCAATCAAATTGATTGAAACTCCATGGCAGTCTTGCTTGTAATTAATCCCCTGTAACAGCTTCTTCCTCTTAGGGACCGTTGTAAGAGTTACCCAAGCAGTTCTGTCACTCAGAAGCGAATTGATGGAATGCACTCTCAATGTGGAGGTAAATAATCCTGGTGCCACTATGAATGGAACTCTTAAATCAAATTGTGCAGCAAATTGATCATTGAGCAGGGATTTTTAAACAAACACCTCTCATTTAATGAACAATTTACTGAGCAAACTGAACAAGTAATTTTACTGTTCAGAAAGCCGGATGATCTTTGTATCTGTTATAAAACAGTTGCCTGTTGCGATCCTAAAAAGAATGTGCAACAGAGTACCAAGGCAGGAACGTAGTTAAAATTTCCACACGTACCTGTGATTTATTCATTGTTTATTTGAATAAAGTAAACTGCAATCTTGACTTTCAAACACAGTAGCAATAAATTATGTTAAATACACCAGCTAAAAAAACTAGCAATAAGCAGCTTAGGAGACTTTTAAAAAGTACTATATATTTAACTGACCTTGTAACTTACCCTAACAGTCCACAGATATTACTTTTGGGAACCAGTCCAGATTAATATCACTGTTAGAAACTGAAGGTTGTCACAAGAACAAAGCAAAGCAGTCTCTGGTTGAAAGCACGTAGTACAAGCCTTTCTTACTGATTGAATGTTCATTCAAGTCTACCACTGCACTTCTGATTTGTCACTAGTATTGCAATCTCATAGAATCAGCATCCCATGGTCTTGTGTGGCAAGCTGTAACTTGCAGAACCCAGGCCATTTTTTTCAGTTCTTTGGTTCATGTTGATTAGTTGTAAAGATATGGTATTTCTAATGTTGCACAAGTACTGAACTTAAAAAATCTCTGTTGCATCTGGATCCCAAGATAATAAAGTTGAGATCCTTATATAACTTCTTTTAATAGGCTACAATATTCTAAAAAAAACAATTTTAAGCAGCTCAAAAAGGTTGTGAAATCATACATATTATTTATAACCTTTACAGAAGCCCAATATGCAAAACTTAGACATATCACTTTTGATTCTTCGCTCCATAAATGATAACATTTACGCAGCTTAACTACAGAGTGAATAACGTGAGATGGTGCTTGTGGCCAACAGGTAATGCTCCATCCTTACAATCCCGCAATGCTTTTATGCATGCAGAACTCTGTAAAATATGAATGTTGTGTTTGGAAGGCTTGTGAAGAACTTTCCAGCAAAATGGTTAGACAGGCTTTCACACCTGACCAGATTCCACAGGGAGGTTTACTGACACAGCCATCATTGAATTATGAACTTCCCCAACAATGTTTGGCAAAGTGCTCAAAGGGTATGGACAGGAGAATCCAGTGTACTCTCAGGCAGCTTGAGTGATCAGGCATCTCTCTACTTAACCCCTTTTTCTTCACACACCTTCAATGTTGGCAAACCACTAGGCAACAATATAGGAAATTTGAAGAAAATTCAATACATTTGGCACCAGACACTGAACTGCTGCGCTTTTCCAGCAATACATTTTTCAGCTCTGATCTCCAGCATCTGCAGTCCTCACTTTCTCCAAGTTGATTTTAACCTATTGCGAATCCTCTTGCAAGGATGCCTTCCTTGAAGAAGCTCTCTTCCTCCCTCTACAAGGATTTCAGTGAGTCCCTCTCTCACTGCACCCCCAGGTCATCTCCTCTTCCCTGAAGAAAAGCACCAACCAACCCAACCACCCCGTGGCGGAACACTTTAACTCCCCCTCCCACTCTGCAAAGGACGTCCAGGTCCTTGGCCTCCTCCATTGCCAGATCATGGCAACATGACACCTGGAGGAAGAGCGCCTCATCTTCCGCCTAGGAACTCTCCAACCACAAGGGATGAATGCAGATTTCTCCAGCTTCCTCATGTCCCCTCCCCCCAACTTTCTTGATCTGCAATCTTCTTCCCGACCTCTCCGCCCCCACCCCCACTCTGGCCTATCACACTCACCTTAACCTCCTTCCACCTGTCACATTCCACCCCCCCCCAGTCCCTCCTCCCTACCTTTTATCTTAGCCTGCTTGGCGCACTCTCTTCATTCCTGAAGAAGGGCTTATGCCTGAAACGTTGATTCTCCTGCTCCTTGGATGCTGCCTGACTGCTGCGCTTTTCCAGCAACACATTTTTCAGACCAGACAGTAAATGTCTTGAAAACTGAAATGCTGGAAGAACTCTCAAGCTTAATATCTTAATTACTTACAGGCTCAGCTGTCTGGAAAGTGTATGTGCCACTTGTCCTGCAGACCTCCTCCAGGTTTCACTGCAAGTTGGGATGGATCTCATCATCCATCCCTTTTCAGTGCATTGATGAAGCTCCCACCTTAATCTAAGAGGGCTTTTCGACATCCAGTGTGACCAACTCAAGTATCAAACAGAATCATGGAGTGAGAATTTGATGTAAACTCCTTTCTGTCAGATTTGAAACAATTGAAAAATAAAGAAATAAGAAGTCTGACATTGCATTTCTTAAGAATAAATTAGAAAATAGAGAAATAAAAATTCCAGAACAATAGTCCTTCCAACTCAGTCCATGCTGGCGCCTTGACTTCAGTCTGCACTGGGCCTTGACTCCAAGAGCACAGTGGGCTTAAGCTCAAAGCTGGGATACTGCTCTGGAAGCACCTCAAGGTGGGAAGTCCATGCTGGGCCAAAGTCCTGCCACACTGGACTGGGAGGATGTCTTGCTGAGTCTGCACTGGGACTGAGAGTCTGAGTGCATGCTGAGACCAGGAGTCTAAGTCCACACTGAGGGCCAGGAATTCAGGACGTCACCAAGAAGAAAGAAGAGAGAAACAAAGCATAATAGACAAAAGAATGGGGAAACAAAACAAAAAGAAATAGATGAAGTAGATGAGTTCCGTCTGGAGCGTCCTACTTCCCCACCATCTTGGAGATGCAATATGCTCCAATGTGAGAGCTCAGTGTCTATCCCTGCACACAAACCCTCCTTGTCACAGCATTTCGATAGCAGTTTTCAGCGCACCCTGAAGTTAGGCATTGAAGACCAGAAGTGTTCTGCAAGTGGATTGGAGACATACCATGAGTGTTTGAGGAGATTGCAGGTGTCAAATACCAGTGTCTATGCAACTACTACCCCGGAGTGTGGCCTGAGATGTTGCAAGGTGTCAAAGTTGCTGGCTCCTAGAGACAAACTGGAGTCACTAGTAACGTTCTCTGACTTTCATGTCAGGAACTGTCAGTGTCTGGTTTCCTTGTATCGGGCAGTAGGGCAGGAAGTTGGATGTTAATGATTGTGCCACATAATCCTAACATATTATGCGCTGCACAAATCAAACTGATAAAGAGGGACTGTAATGAACCCTGAAGTGCTGGGAAATCAGCAGCTCTCTTCCACTGAGGGAGATGAGGACATTGAATAGGAGGAGTTTCAGCAGTGCAGTGTTGGATCCAACAAGACCATGCCCACCCCACCCATACAGAACTTAATTGACACCAGCTTCCAATAGATGGGTGTTGGATGAAGTCATCATTCATTGACTGTAACATCATTGTTACTCAAAGGCAAGCAGTTCCTGTTTATTCCTAAAAGCATATGTAGCTACTTTGTTTGCTGTTTCTTTGTTTTCTTATTGTTCAAAACCATTAATATTAATAAACTGTTTTTGAAAGCTATCCAACATGGGATATTTCCACATTGAAATATAATAAGACTCTATGCCATGCTGGGCAATAGGGAAAGAGTCACACTCCTTCAGATATATTTTTAACATTGCATGGCTTGCAACTACAATTACTATTCATCAATCAGATGACAAAAGCGTAATATATGTACAAATGTGAACTCTGTTTGCAATGAAGTGTCAACCATGACACCTATGCGCCACCAAACTTTTACTTTTATTTCTCTCCAACTACATATATTGTAAAGGACAATTCCTGGCTCAAAGCATTTGACCGGGTGCACATCTGGGCTTTAAATAAAGACCCAATGGTACAAATCTCAGAAGGTTCCAGCAGTAGCAAACACAGACACTGCTGGTGTGTGCACAATAGCATGAACTATAAGAGTGTGGTGTATACATAATGAAGTGATGATGTAGAGGTATCAGTGTTGGACTCCGTTGGGCAAAGTTAAAAATCACACAACACCAGATTAGAGTCCAACAGATTTATTTCAAAGTACAACCTTTTGGAGTGCTGCTCCTTTGTCAGGTAGCTAGGACAGGACCATAGGACTCAGAACTTATAGTAAAAGATCAGTGTCACACAACTGATGCATTGTGTTGAACAAATCTAGATTGTTGTTAAATCGTTAATCACTTCGAATGGGGATTTAGGTTTTGATTGATTAATTTGTAAATCCCAGAACTTCTTTCAAGTCACAGTCCCAAGACAACTTAAGTTTCTATCATTATTTTTTTAAAAAGTGACATTCCAGCTCAGACAATGCATTAGAGGTGTGAAGTTAGAGTCTGTCTCTCAATCTTAAGTCAGACTGGTTCTATTTCCAAAATAGGAATTTATAAAATATCACATGGACTGACTGCCTATAGATGGTGTGCTTTTTGAACAAAACAGAATGTATCTGCAAATACAAATCTGCAAATGCAAATTCAGTCCATCGATATGTGTGTGTATATGTGTGTGTGTGTGAGAGAGAGAGAGAGATGGAGGGAGAAAGTGGTTGAGAGAGACAGAGAGAGACAGTGTGTGTATGTGCGTGTGACAGAGATGGAGGGAGAGAGAGTGATTGAGAGAGACAGAGAGAGACAGTGTGTGTGTGTATGTGAAAGGGAGAGAATGTGTGAGTGTGCATGATGGAGTGTGTGCGCGAGTGTGACAGAGTGTGAGAGGGTGTGAGCATGATGTGAGTGTATGTGTGTCTGAGAGAGAGCATTTGTATAAGAGAAAGTCTGTGTGAGTGTGATCTTGTTTAAGAATGTGTATGTGTGTGCATGTGTGCGGGCGTGTGAGTGTGTGTTTGAGAGTGTACAATGTAGTGGGGTCACCTGTAGTGTGATCCTGTTGAGGCCATCCTCTTGCGTAACAAACTTGGCTATCATTCTAAGTGATTAAAGACTGAACAGCTATCTAGGTTTGTTCAAGACATCACATCGATTGTATGATGCTTTGATCTTTTATTATAAATTCTGCGTCCTATGATCCTGCATCACTAACTACCTGAAGAAGGAGCAGAGCTCAGAAAACTTGTACTTCCAAATAAACTATCGGTTTGTAACCTGGTGTGTGTGATTTTTAATAATGAAGTGAGATAGAGAATTGTGAAAGAGAACTTGCTGAAGCTCACAGAAGGAAATCCTGCATTAAATTCCTCAACATTTACACTGTTTTTGGTACAATTCAGTCCAATGGCTCTAATCACCAATATCATGTCATGAAAGGTAAGAAATTCATTTTCCAGTATAGTCTCCCACCAAAAACTTATTGAGTGTTCAAATATACCCCATTGAGTCAATATTTGCTTATACATATAAGTGTGCTTGCTGTGATAATTCTTACATTCTTACAAACCTGCAAAGAGATATCTCAAATGATTTTGGAAAGATTAATTCCAACTTTAACTTGGCTGAAGAAATATAATATTGGGAACTTTCCAGGATAGCTAGTTTCAATGTTTTTCATGTTAAAGTCAGAACACTGAATAATTCTTAGTAGTGTCATAGGATCTTTACCATGTACACAAGACGACACATGAGGCATTAAACCAATGTGTTGGCATGAAATGGCAACCTGAATTGTGTGCTAAGTTTCTGGAGTAGTACTTGAACAAAAACAACAACAACTTACATTTATATAGAAAAAATATCTCATGGATATGGTTACAGTTACAACATTTAAAAGACATTTAGTTAAATAAATGAATAGGAAAGGTTTAGATGGATATTGGCCAGAAGGAGTCAGGTGGGACTAACTTAGATTGGGGCGATGTTCAGCATGGACTGGTTGGATCAAAGGGTCTACTTTTTGTGCTGTATGACTTTATGGCTCTATGACTAAGTATAATCAGACAAAAATCAGACCAAAGAAGAGGCATTAAGACAGGTGATTCATGAGACAGGTTTGAAGAAATGTCATCAAGTAGGAGTGAAAGGTGGATGAAGTTTAGAGAGAAAATATTGGACTTGGATCAAGGCATCTGAAAATATAGTCATCAATGTGCCCACAGAGTTTGGATACACTTCAGAAGTGGTGGACCACTGGTTTTCCAAAAGGTTGAAGTGTTTACCAACTTAAGGGAAAAGTGAGGTCATGGAAAGAAATGAGCACAAAGAAAAGAGTTTAATTTCAGGCAAGAGTGAGCCAAGGCTGACACCTGAATTCGGTGGCACTGTTGGTGGTGTAGATGGAGGAAGAATATAAACAGTGAGAGATCAAAACTCTAGAAGATGGAGTGAGGCATAGGAAAGTGCATAGTCATCTACTTTGAATGAGAAAGACAAGTCAGAACAATTTCCAAATTGTGAGAGGACATGAACTGGCAAGAAGCAAAGGATTTAGATGTCCACATGCACAGATCACAAATACAAATCGAATTTCAACCTTTACCTGTAGGAATCTGGCAACATCTGAAGAGGGAGAAACAGTGTTAATATTTGAGGTTAAATGGTGCCATTGTTTCTGTCTCCACAGACTTTGCCTGAAATGTGGAATTTTTCCAGCATTTACTGTTTGTTTTTATTTCAGAGTTGAATTCATAGTATTTTGGATTTGTTTATGTCAAATACA
This sequence comes from Hemiscyllium ocellatum, assembly GCF_020745735.1. Classification (NCBI taxonomy): domain Eukaryota; kingdom Metazoa; phylum Chordata; class Chondrichthyes; order Orectolobiformes; family Hemiscylliidae; genus Hemiscyllium; species Hemiscyllium ocellatum. The sequence continues at coordinate 54,184,862 of NC_083402.1, forward strand.
TGGGAATTCATAATTGATAAAATCATGCTTTAGTTATACAAAGCTTTGGTCAGACTCGGAAACTACAATGCGGATGTAGTAGAATGATGCCAAGACCTAAAGTGATAAATTATGAGGTAAAATTATGTAAATTAACTCTTTTATATTCTTTTGAATTTGGCAGGTTAAGGAATTATCTAAACGAAGTCTAAAAATGATAAAGACGTTCGACAGTTTTTCTTTATTAATTCTATTTTCTCTGGTCAAAGAATCCAGATCAAGAGGACAACATTTTAAATGTAGAGTTAAGCTATTTAGTAACAAACAGGAAGTATTTTGAATGCAAAAAAGTGCTGAAATCTGGAACTCCCCCAGAGAAGGCTGGATGGTCATTTCAAATTGTCAAAGCAGCAATCAATAATTTTTTTTGTGGAGCAAGGTATTAAGAAATAGGGGGCAAAGGCAGGTAAATAGAGTTGACATACAAATTAATTAGGGCACAATTATTGAAGCTATAATGGAACTGAATGTTGGAATAGACGCTAGAGGCCCAATACCTTGCTCCTGTTCCTATGTTAACCATTAGTTCTTGGGTTGTGCAACACTGAAGAAACAGATTACATATGGAATACAGCATCTGGAGGATAAGGGACAAGGTTCATTTCAGGGAACTGCTGTGAAGCTGTTTTGAAAGAAAACAGTTCCATACCGTTGATAAAATGCCATTTTAGTCATATGCTTCTGCATTTTGAATGGTCTTTATTGTGACCCAAAAACCTCAGAATGTATATCAGTAGAAACAATATTATAACAAATATAGCAACATGGTTCAAGTCTGTTTATGGCTGGGTTAAAAAGAACCAAGAGTTTCCAAATCAGGTAGTACAGCCCATAAAAAATGTCAAATAGGTGTGAAATGAGGTGAAATTACTAGGGAGAAATTTCTCCTCAGCTTTAAAGTGGAAAACGGAGAAATCACTGCTGACACTCCACTAAGCTGCAGTTCTAATTTTAAGCCAAATTCATCTCTGACATGCAGTAGCCTATGTGAAGGTGGAAGCAAGCAGCTTTCCACTCTTTTTTCTGCCAGTCAAATTATGTCATCAGTGAAGGATCACTGGTTTTTAATGATATGGCAGCCTCCGACCTAAGTTGTAGGTCCCAAGCAGAGCGTTACATGCCACCAATAAACTGCCCGTCACCAAATTACAATTGACATCTAACATCACTAAATCTGAAATGTAATTCTTTATGACAGGACTGGTTATATTGGAAGAAAATAATTTACTTCAAGACTAGGGCTTTGCAGTGTATACCTGAAACATTCTTATCCACGTACGAGTCATGTCAAATTTACTGTAGTTGAAATCGGCATATATATAGATCAACCATAATTTATCCAAATTATACAGGTAATAGATATCATTGCACTGCATAAAATTAACTCCATTGATTGCTCAAGATATCAAGCATTTCAGATACACGCTACTGTTCACTATGCTGCAGTTTTAATGACTTGTTTATTGTCTGTGACAGTCAAGTTATATTTGTGTCATGTAAAACAGCTATTTGTTATTTAAGGAGTCAGAGACGAAGGCATCATTTTGAAATATACTGGTATGGTAATAGTTTTATTTAAATATGATTTCAAGATAACAAGGTCAATTTTCTTTCCTCTATCAACTACAGTTGATGTTACATTTTATACAGTACACAGGATGCTGCGATCAAAAAACTCAGACAGTATAAATTTCTCAGTCAGCAATGCCTCTCTTTGGCACCTTGTAAACTTATGCCATATGTAGATAAAGGAAGGATCTGAATATTTACAGCACATTCTGTTTTTATTTCAGATTTCCAGCCTCTGTGGTACTTTATTTTTCATCACTTTCAAAACTGACAAATATTTAGACTATCTAATTACACTCTGAAATTCTGCAGGCAATGATAATTCAAGGTTAAGAGTTATTTAGAAGTTATTTCTTATATAGATAAATCCAATATTTAAAACCAGTTTCAATCAGCATTAAGTACAGAATATAAAGGTTTGCTTATCTGCAATAATTCATGAAATATCCAGTTTATATTTCATTTATTTTACAAAAGGATTTTCTTCCAGAATTAACTTATGGATTCTTAAGAAGAGCTAATTATTCTTAAACCAGGTTCTCATATAATTTGTATACATAATTGTGATTAAAATGAATCAACATAAAGATCATAGATTTCCTTTACTTTCCCAAACACAGCACTAAAGGGTAATCATTGTTTGCTTGTCTAAAACATTTTAATATGAATGCAAATTACATTCTTCTGATATAGAAATGCAAAAGCAATGGATTAAAAGGTAATTTAAAATTTAAGCAATGTTGATTTTCAGAATGACAATTGGGTATTTTTGGCTGTACTTTTATATTTAAGGCTTACTCTTCTCTGTTTACAATTATTCAACAATTGGACACCATGTCTGATATGGAGTCAGAGGTGTTGGATTACAAGACTAATTCCAAACTAGCCGACATTTGTGGTTAGCATTTTTGTACCTCAGCCAACAGCATGACAAATTCAAATTATAACTGCAAATAATCACTGAGAAATGTTTTGAACTTTATTCATCTCAAATGTTTTATGATTTTGTGAATGTCACAAAAGTGCAACTGGAAGATATCAGCAAGAGGTGACATTCCAGTCCAGTAAAGGGGAATTTAGAAATCAAACAGCTTAGCTTCCTTGAGCCTGTGGATTGTAGTCTTGCTAATCACAGTGCTAAGAGTGAATTGGTGACAGCTAATACATGCACACGTTCCAGCCTGCATATTAGAGGACACTTAATACTGACATGTTCTAGTAAGTCTTGCAGGTATGTAACATTCCCTATGAGGCTGTGAATCAATGAGAAATTTTAAAACTGACTACAAGAATTTTTTGAATAATGCAACTTCATTTATTGGTCCCTGACTTATGTTTCACTATCTGTAAAATAAAGAATGTATTTGTTTGTTTGAGTAAGAACTCTGGTCATGAGTAATGTTGCCTTATACTTTTGCATAATACTAGCTCTGGGCATATTCTTTTGCAACTGGGAAGTTTTTCAGGATGCCTTTTTTTATAATGTGAAGCCAACTATGTATTGCAATTACACAAAATGAAGATCTTTGCTTGTTTTATACATTGCTTAAATGCTTGATTTTTAAAATAAATTTCTGATAATTTGAGTTACAGGTAGGTATAAACAGAGTAAGGCATTTTATATAGCCTCCAAATTCTCGAAGATTTGTAATACACAGCATTTACAAATTAATTAGTTTGCATTTATCTATGAAAATTGATTTTTGAACAAGAAAGGAAAATGATTGTTCTTTTTCCAAGGGAAAAGGAGTCAGCATTTAAAGATTAAAGAGATCAGTACAAATAAGTATTAGGTACCATTCACAGAATATTTGCTCCCTAAATAAATTCCACCATTTGGCAGATTGAATATGGCTGTTTGTGACTGTAAACATAACAGACAAATTCTTTATCAGTATGAGAAAATTGCTTCGGCTTTCTAATTTAGTAAGGAAATTGTTGAGCTAAGAGTTCTAATACATAAGTACTGTCAGTTGCTAGTCTCTGAATTTTATTGGTTTATCAAAAATTGGCATTTAAAGTATTGCGCTATGCCAATCTTAGAGTCAGCCACTCCAAACCTGGAGAAGGAGCCACCAACAGTACTTATAAACATATATAACTGTGACAGAGCTGAAAGTGCAAAGTCTTTAAGGAGCTGCGCTCTTCAGAATTATGTGGTTTGACTGCCTTGTGAAATGGGACTGCAAAAAATTCATTTCAACTTTGTCTGCAGGCAATTCACCTTTGGCCTACAGATGATATGAGTCTCTTTGCTGATGGGTAAAGTATAATAAGTCAGGTCAGGCAGTCTGTGGATGCGAAGGCCTATTTATTAGTTGAATGAGGCAGGTGTAGTATTCAGCGTGAGATTAGCTCATCTCAGCATGATAATTACCTTACAGGAAGCCCTGAAGGTTACATATCAGATAGCACCAATCCAGCTGAACCACAGAACCCATTCCCGAAAATGGGGTCTATAATATAATCATATTTTCCAACTCAAAACTGACAAAATACTCCAAGAAATAATCAGTGTTCCGATTTGGACTGCTAATGTAGTGTTAAATAGCAATTGTTCTGTAATTTTTTTTCAACAGCTCGGAATGGATCACTGTAAATGTAAAGAGAATAGCTTTATCCATTGACAAAGAATTTCCTGCTAAGCATGTCACCTTAACTAAGAATCAGAAAAGTAAAGTATATCATAATGCATGAAATTTATTTTTGTAATGCTACTTAATAAAAATGTTTTCAAAATAAGTGCAGATGCTGCAATGTGGCACAAATTTATGATGGGAAGTAAGATTCTTTTGACTTTTTGCCACCAAATGTGATTTTAAAATGTAAATGAAATCTAACTGTTCCTTTTTACTGCAATGATTATGCTATGGGTTATCAAAGTGTGCTGGGAAACTGCTGCACAGCCATCTTGTACAAGTTTAAGTAAATACTTAAAAACCCTAGTGCTGTAACCTACAAAGGATCTACCTGAGTATGTGCGTCATATTAAAATATGCTGTTAATTTTCACTACTTTTTCAGAGTATTATGTAATTTTATCAATTTTACTGTTGAACAGAAAGCAACATTTCACACCCTATTGTGTAATGAAGACATTCACATGTGAAGATGGTAAACGCTTCAGAATTTATTTGTTTAAAATCATAATCCACAGACTTTCATAGAAAACACCAAATAGAAAACATTGCAGTTTATGCCAACACACTTGGCACAAAAGGTACTTATCTAGATCTAATTCACTTGCTTTTTCAATAATTATATCATTATTTGTATTTTTTTTAACAGCTGAAGCAGTTTTTGGATGTGGCTTTAACAAATTGAAGGTTCCTGGAGTGAAATGTTTTCTGTATAACTAATTTGGCTCTTTTGTAAGGAAGCTGGCGGAATTATTGAAGCCTGGGGAACAGTGCCAAAGCATGTTTCGGCAGCCCCTTACCATGTATGGCGAAATGTTTTTTGCATTTGTTCTGGATTTGTCTCTGCACTTACTTTGCAACAGCTTAGACCTAGAGATAGACGTCTAAAGCTCTTTATTTGAGGTTGCCTTTCAGTTGTATTTTACTATATAATTGACTTAACACCCTTCAGTCCACCCCCTCTGCTTACTTTATCTCAGACCAAAAGATCTCTGTGCCAATATGAAACCACAAATTCCTACAGTTTATGAAAATGATTTCCTGTAAATTTTTAATCTTGATATATCAAACTAAACTAAAAAAAAGTCAAAATAATGTTTCTTTGTAATAAGGAATTAATATATTTCTTCAAATTTTGAACAAAGTAATCAATTTTCTTTCATAATGCTACAACATAATCAAAGCTGAGGAAAAATTAAGCTGCAAATTACTATTTGTGAAATCGGTGATTAACATATAGTGTGTTTGCAAATATTCTTAAGACAATTATTTTAATACAGATGTTGGTCCATTTATGTTAATGAAGTAAATATCTTTAACAAAACAGTAGACTGAGGAAAGTAATCTACATTACACATCTAGCCACAAATGTCATCTATTGTAATTTGTTTGTTGGTATATCAATGTTTAGAAACTGTAAATTGAAAGAAGCTATTAAATCATCCAAACTTTTCACACATGGTAAATGAAATAGACAATTACATTTTTAAAAAATTTCATGGTATTATTAAAATTAATATTTATTTCTGTTTTCTTTACAGTCCATCAAGCTGACCCAAAATATATTGTATTAATATAAGGATCTGCATTATTTATAAATAATATTTGACCAAAGTATCCCAAAACAACTTGATGTTCATGTTGCTTATTTAAGTAATATACCACCACTTCCAGGTTTAAAAAATCCAGTTCAATCAAATTTGTATGAAAATAATTTTATTTCAAATGAATTTTTTCATTATTTTAACACAGCCGGACTGAATATTTTACATTTCATTAGATTTTTTCACATTCCTTGCTTGCACAAACTAAAAAAGCAACAAATTTTGTTGAATGTTTTGGCAGGGTATTGTTTAAAGCCAGTAAACAACACAGTTCATCCCTGTTTTGAAATGTCTCTACATATAAACAGTCAGCTATTACACATTTCCCTCAAACATTTCAGATTTTGCAACTGTTAAATCATAAGAAATAGGTAGAATGTTGCATTGTGAATTCAGAATTATTGCTCTTTTTGTACTTTTTTGAACAATCACAACTTATTTAATAGCCAATAAAGATTGCAGGTACAGAAAGAACAATCGTGCTATATGGCTGTTGCCCCTTAACTGACTCCAAGGAATATAAAAATAATATATTCCCTGAGCACGATTTGTTTTGTTTTAATGGATTAAGTGATATGGTCGTTGTTTTCAAGTCCATAGATGGCAGCAGCATTTCAGGTAACTAGATTTAGACACCATTTTAACTGGTGCAGCAATCAATATATGGACCAAGTAGAACTTATTCCAGTGCAAAATGTATTTCTTCAATGCATGCAAGTGTTACTAGTATTAAACTATTAACTATTAAGGCTTCTCACTATTGACTTTTCAACGTGCCTTCAAGAAGCCTTCAGCTTTCCAATGTAGTTCCATACTGAGTTTCCATCTCTAATAATGTGTTTCCCTAATATAAAATTAAAATTATGACATGACAGCATGTTATACAAGTAAAAACTAAATGCTGCTACTTTTGGTCATTGCAAGCTGAGTCTCTGTATTGGCACAGCAAAGCATCTGCATTATTTTTTCAAACAAACATTGGTTGTACCATATTCTGTTAACAAATCAGGAGACAATTACATTCTGAATTAACTAACCTGTACATATCATATTATTGCAGAGAGAACTAGTTGTTGCATTATGGATCTGAATGGATTGGATTAAAAACAAAACTACTGCTTGCTACTGTAAGTACAGATCAGATATTATGTACACTAAAGCTTGTGCAATAATGAAATCTGGTGTAGCTCCAAGTTCATGAAAGCTCAAAGAGTTTGTGTTAGATGCTCAGTTATTCATTCAAAAGAACCAGAACTGATATTAAATCCATGATCTCAGACATTTGCATTGTTAACTGTAGTACAAAACAAGCTGTGTTCTCTTCAGGTGGTAAGATGGATTTATTAGAGATGACTGTGGATCTGGGCCAACGATTGAAGGTAATCTGAATTTGACTGGTTCAATCAACCTGTACAAAATTGAATTCTGCTGAGAGAGCCTCAAATTATTATTATTATTTTTTAAATGATACCTCTTTGCAAACTGGGCAGCAATTTACTGTTCCCTCAAGCAAGCCATTGAAAGAACACTGTAACGGGCTCTGTATTTTAATCAGGTGGCCTCAGTTTGTAACATGTACGAGGTCATGTGATAGAGATGACATCATCATTTGGAGTTTTGCCCTTGAAAAAGACAGCACTGTGTATAGTGCTTTGTGCAATTACAATAATGATTCAAAATAACCTCTGACCCAACTTTGAAACATCATTTTACACGTTTTAGATCAGTAGTGAATGCCAAGTAGCAAAAGTTGAGCAGATCAATCAAGGTAATATAAAATTGGTGGTGGTGCTAACTCATAAGTGTTGACTTGTTCAAAACCAATCAGAATGCTCATTTTGAAATGAACTCTGCTTGAACATTAAGCTTTGTACATAATTTTGTGGCCACAAATCAACAGCCAGCATGTTTATCAGTAGACATAGTAAATATTGAATTAGTTTCACTGTTTAGTGAAGGTCATGAGCATGCCAAATGCTTTCAGAATGAAAAGATGGTGCCAGCACATGATCTGATGAAGGAATGATTTCAAAATGCTCATCTGTTTTTTTTCTCAATCATGAAGCAGGAAAGCAACATATTCATGAACAAAACTTTGCAAATTCAGTGGCAGTTTAGGATAAATGGTCCATTATAAGGATGTGACAAGTAGCAGGCACGGTAAGCAATTTACTTAGACCCACGTATGGCCTTTAATAAACTATACTTTTATTTTATCTTTATCACTTTGTATTAAGCCTGACTGAAGCCAAAAACAGGAAACATTGTTGGTCAGTTTCTTGCCCCTTTCAGAACCTTGCCGATTCCTTCCAGATGTTTTCCTAATCAACTTGTTCAGAGATGTTATTATATACCTCTGGAACAGCTCGAACTTGAATTTGGGTCTCTTGCTCTAAGACACTACAAATGCACGATCAAAGGCCACACCCCACCCCCCTCCCAAAAAAAAAACATTTGTTTCCTTCCCTTCAACTCTACAGAACAAAGACCAGGTGAGTTCTTGTAATCATGTAATCCACATCATGTTAATGGCATTGCTGTACCATTAACAAGTGAACTTGACATCTCTAGGAATATAGGAACAAGAATAGGCTATTCAATGATCAACGAGGTAAAAACAATGACTGCAGATGCTGGAAACCAGATTCTGGATTAGTGGTGCTAGAAGAGCACAGCAGTTCAGGCAGCATCCAAGGATTTCGCTGCTCCTTGTATGCTGCTTGAACTGCTGTGCTCTTCCAGCACCACTAATCCAGAATATTCAATGATCAAGTCCATCCCACTATTTTGTTTAATTACAGCTGATCTGTGACTGTACCTCACTCCCATTTGTCCATTATTGTTCCCTGTTCCTTGATACCCAAACTGAACACTAAACTATCAACGTCGGTCTTGAACATTTTAAAGTGACCAAATATTCTATAGCTTCAGATAACGAGTGCCATATTTCTACCAGCGTGTGTATGCAGAAGTGCTTCTGAATTTCACTTATGAAGCACTAATTTTAAAACTTGTAATAGATTTCAGGGAGGATTCACCCCATTGAATCTTCTTATCATTTTAGACATCTTAATTATACTCACTGGAATGTCATTCACCCTGGTAACATACAGTGAGGCAGAGGAATTCATGTAATCAAATGGAAGGTGCAGGATGGATATCTCAACACCTACCCATAAGGATAGAGTCAACCTTAACATCTTTATGGTCCCATGAGAAAAGGAAGTGGTTGATCCTATTGGAAGGTTCCCTGAGCAGAGTATCAAAACCAGTTTCAAACAAATGCCAAGATGTAACTTGCTGATGGTGGGAAGGGCACTCCACAACAGATAGTTCATACACATTTGGGACTTTCTGCTTCATCACCCGTTGTGCTCAGGACAGTTGTCATGATGAAGAGAGTGCCACACTTCTTCTTCAGAACATGTCTTAAGGTCTGGAGCAAGATTTTTTTTATTTGTTGAGCTTCATCTTGAGCAACCCAATGACACAGGAGTCTGCATACTATGAGCTAATAGCAGGAAAACACACTGAGACAAACATCAACTGTGCCTTGAGAACCAATAATTCTGATGAAAGATGCTATTAATCTGCCCAAAACTAGTTGATTTTCCAGTGCACAGAATTGTCGTTAACACTGAGACCATTTAGTAAATGTAACAAATATTACAACTGAATTAAAGCACCAAAGTGTACAATATCTCAGATCAAGAAAGGTCACATTAAATTGTATTTTCCTTGCAACGCCCAGATCAAAATGCGTTGGAATGTACTTTGAGATGATGTGTTATAAATAAATTATATACTTTGCAAAGATAGACACCTTCCCACCACGACAGGAGAAGAATCTCAAGGGTGTTTTACTGCCCAAAGGTCAATTGAGGCCATTAAGTGGCCACCAAGGCCCACTTTAGGATCTCAGTAAGTTGTCACTGGTGCTCAGTGCACCGTGTCAGACAAGCTCAATTCTGATAGACCTGTGGCTTTCTGCAGGTATACTTCTAATTTCAGTAGCCCATGCCAAATGGAAGTAGCCACGTGGGCCGCCAGCAAAAAAAAATCCCCACTTACCCTCTCTTTCCTATCCCTCCCACTCTCGAGGGCCTCCACACCTAAACCCTGTTAACATGCCACAGCTACCTAGATACAGTATTATGATCCAACAACAACTCTGCAAATATTTTTTTCAAATTGTCAAACTGCTTATCCAATACCTAGTGTGTACTGGATAAGAAGAAATATCCTCCAATTAAATATATGAAAGCTGAAGCCATTGTCCTCAGCCTCCAATCCGTCATCCTCAGTGTCATTCCTCAACTTGTCAACCATCAGAGACTGAACATTAACATATTAGTGAGAAAGGGACAGACTTTCCATAATATTTCTAATGCAGCAATTGCAATTGGAGGATGTGGATTTGGATTGTTTTGCAATCTCCCATAAGATACTGCTTATGGTACTCACATCTATACGATGCAAGAAGTACAAAGATAGTCATGGGACTGCAGCAATCTGTAGCAGTAATATTTAGGATAAGTGTGGATAATTATCCTAAGGGTTGGATTTACAAAGTTTCAGCTCATTTACAATTTGATACATTAAATTACTATCAGTATTAAATTAGCAATGTGTAATGTGGATAATTGCTAGCTGGTAAATGGGCATGTTTACAGCTTCCATTTAGTGTAACAAGCACCTTACAGTCTGCTCAGCAGAGAAAAAAAATTGATTTTAATAGTTCAGCTTTTGGGTAGTTTATATTCAAGTGGAAATTTGAATAACGTCACTTCAGCCATTTCGGAGGCTTGCATCTTTTTGACTCCTCTACTTCCCACTGTTCATGAATCTACCTTTTCAAAATCACATATGATTTGAAAAGAAACTGAAGGAAATCTTCAAAGCATTTGATAACCATTAAACTAAACTGATTTCCTGTCCTGGGTCACCATCTTAGTGGCTTGTTCAATTCATGTCTTAGAAAAGCTGTATTACTCTCAGTACAGTAACAAGAGTAAAATCAAATGCAGTTTTGCTTGCCAAACAAACCTTTATTTGGAGAAAATATCTATTTGGGAAACTTGGAAACAAGGTAGCAGGCAAACAGGATTATGGTACTACTTGAGCATTCGCTTATGAGTGGATAAATAAACATGAGGGATTTGAGGGATAAAAGACTAAGTCAACATTCCACTGCTTAGAGGACTCATTTTAAAACTCTGCTACAGCATTGAGTCCCAGTTTAATACTGAGATGACAAATGGGAAGCACTAAAGCTTTTCTTTTGTCATCTAAATTGCACATGTTTCACTTACAGGATACTGCATAGATGTGAAATTTGATTTACAACTAGGTAACAAAGTATCAGTCCATGCTAAAAGGTGCTGTCACAGATAGCAATTGACTGAAGGTGAACTATTTAAAAGCTCTTGGACTAAACAGTTGGTTTCTCACACACTAATAAAATGAAGTTGAATAAAGGAAGCATGCCTCTATAGCTGTGGTCAAGAATGTACAATAGAAAATGACATTAAGATTGCAGGGAATATAAAGCTCACTCTGAAAGACTGAAATATTGAGAAAATAGAAAATCATCTGTTCTATTTATCAATAAAACTTTCAAAAGTAAGGGCCAAAATTTGTAGGGGCCAGAATGACAGCGTAATGTTAGGAAATGTGACAGAATCGCGTAAAAAGTGCAGTTCAACATTCTCACAAGGCAGCAACAAATTGCCTATAAAGGGGATTATTGCTTGTTAATGACTTTATTAACTGCAGATCTCACCTCATTAATATGTAGTTCCTTACCTGCCACTCACTACAAGCAAACAGGATGATGAGCATCCTCAACATAGAAGTCAGCAGCCCAGCTGAGGAATCCCGGCCGGCAAACTGGCAGGAGCTGGAGGCCAAAATCTTGGCTTGCCTAGGCCGCTGGACAGGACTGCTCTGAGTGCTATCTTACAGGAGTCATAAACCAGCTGGTGGCTGCCATGCTGTGGTGCCGGCTGTTCACTTTGGTCCCTCCTCCTGGTTTCGTCACTGACATCCAGAGAACGTTGGTCAAATTCTTCTGGGACAAAAAAGATGCACTGGGACGCTGCGCAGGTTCTGAGTCTCTCTATTGAGAAGGGCGGCCAGTCGCTGATGTGTCCGCACCCAAGTCGCGAAGTTCCGCCTTCAGACCTTGCAGCAATACCTTTACGGTGCACCCTGGTGACGTATTTTTTCCACCAGGTGCGTAACCTCAACTACGACACGCAGCTCCTGTTCATCGACCGTGATGGTTTGGAGGTCACCCTCAAGATGCTGCCTGTCTTTTACCAGGACCTGATCACTATCTGGAACATGGTCGAATCGCGTCGCACCTACCCTCAGGCAGGAGCAGCGGCTGTCGTCAGGGAGCTGATGCTCAGGAATCCATACCTCTGTACTCTCAGGTTCAAGTGGCTGTTGGAGGGGAGGGCCGTGGTGGCGAGGGTGACCAGGGTCGGGGACGTGCTGGGTGGTGGTGGCCTGGACTGGATGCTGCTGCAGGACATAGCGAGCAGGGCAGCAGTAGACATCTGGTACGTGACCACTGCCATCCCGACGCCCTAAAACGGCGGTGCCCCGACGTAGACCCGACGTAGTGCACCAGTTGGAGGATGCTCGCCCCAGCCCACACGGAATTTCATATTGGCCCCAAGGTCCCGTACTTCCCACGGGAGCCTGTGCCCCACAACCTGAGCCGCCTCCGGAATTTTAGTTTAGTCCCTTTTAAAGACGTAAAAAGGCGGGCCCTGTATCAACTGCTGCTGCACACCGTCCACCTCATCTCCCTCATCTACCATCCAGACACGCCTTGGCGTGCCCATTTGCCACCAGGCAGTGGAGATTCCCAGTGGAGGGCTCTCTACATGGGAGTCGTCCCCCTTTCTCTCGGGGATCTGGGGTGGAGGGTGCTGCATGCAGAGGTCCCCTGCGACCGCAGATTGCGGTGGTTCACAGACTCCCATCCCAACTGCTTGTTCTGTGGTGCTGTGGAGTCCGTGGACCATGTGTATATTGGGTGTGGGCATTTGCACTCCCTTTCTGATTTTCTCAAAAACCTCCTCTTCTGCTTTTGGTTGCACTTCAGTCCCACGCTCCTGATCTTCGGGCACCCAATACGGAGGAGGGAGGGCAGGTCTGAAGACCTCCTCATGGGTCTGCTCCTGGGCCTGGCCAAACTGGCCATAAACAGGACCAGGCAGCGGGCCGTGGAGGGGGTCGCTAGGGCCGACTGCCTGCCCCTCTTCTGCGGTTACGTTAGAGCCCGGGTGTCTCTGGAAAAGGAGCACGCGGTGTCCACCAACACCCTGGAGTTGTTCAGGGCGAGGTGGGCACTACAGGGAGTGGAGTGCATTATGTCCCCCTCCAACTCTATTTTGATTTAATCCCTGCCCTCCCCTTCACTGTTTGATCACACAGCATTGCCCTTTGATGTGAAGGGAACTGCTTGTCACTGGCCACTTGGGTGTTTCCTTTCTTCCTGGTGATGGAAATTTGAATAAAGATTCATGCACCTTGTATCTTTCACTGTGTCTCACACCTGCACACACACAACATGAGGGCTGGGGAAAAAATAGTTAGGCGGTAGTGTGAGGGTAAAACAAAAAAAAAGAACAGGAGGGCCAGACATCCTGTTCATTCTGAGAGCTGGCTCTAAAAATAAAGTAAAGAAATAAAAGTCAAAGTAGGCTTGTGAAAGAGCAGAAAGACAATGACTGCACAGGACTGTTCTTGGGTGACATTTCTGTCATGGCTGAACGCTAGAGATGTATACAGGTAGGAAGAGGTGAGTGAGAGGCAGCATTATTAGGTGCATGAGAGTGAGGTGGAGTATCTGGATGATGGAGTGCTTCTCTGGGGTTTCTATGGTCGATCCACAGTACGTTGAAGAGCATGGCTACAGCAAATGTGTTCTGTAAAATGATGCTCATCTCTCTGAAGAGCACTGAGGAAGACAATAGTGCATTAAAAAAAACCAACACGATACACTCTCAGCTACATATTACAATATGAAACAAGATGGGATGAACAATTTATGTGCTGCCCATTTTCATCAGGAACAGTGTGGGAAGGACGTAAATCACAGCCCTCATGCTCAAATAAAGGGACATGTGAATTCTGCAGACATTGCGTCATCTTCCTCAGGACAGTAGATTAGAAAAGTAACCTTTAAACCATAATGGCTGATAGTGCAAGAGATCATAAATTTAAGCCCTGAGAGAATGTTCTCACCTGAATGAAGCTGCCATCTCTCAGGATAGCAGCACTGGCTGGTGGACATGTTGGTTATTTCCTCAGTTCACCACACAGGTGGCATTTAGTCCTCAAGGTCAGTCTGATCCAACAGAACAGAGATGCAGCCTATAGTATGTCTTCCTCAGGGTCGAGAAAGGAGTCATAAGAAAGACATATCTTAGTCCCAGGAACCTTTGCACCACAAGAACAATCATCTTTTATCTTGTGAAATTGATCCTCAGGATGCATCTCAGAAATGTATTCGTGTGGGAAGAAGAAAGGCGTGGTAGTTACCTAAGGGAGACAAGGAGATGAGGTAGTAGAAGAATGGATGTAGATAATTTATTTTTTGTCATGATGATGAAAAGTACTTTTACTTAATTTGTACTCAATTATTCATGGTGCACGTTAGGAATTGTAGGTTTGGTAGGGTTTAATGCTACGTGAGTTTTCAAAGTACGTTTTGAACACAGATTTGAATTAAGTAGAAGTGGAGATACTGAAGTACTATCAGTGTTAGTAAAGCAAGGCAGTCAAAAGTAAACAAAATCATCTACTTAATTTATTAATTATTTGAGATCTGTGCCTTTTGCTGCAATTACTGAGGTAGCTTCCAAATATTGTCCAGGTATTGTCATACCCAATCTATTTTTAACCATTACACTTCAGTGTACATTTGCTATTCCAGGAAGTGAAAATATCATTTTCCATTACGATTTCCTGTTTCTCATTTACAATTCTTGTAATTACAATTACAAGTATGTTTAAAATGGTGTCACAGATCACCCCAGGAGTTATTGTGCCAATGTGCACATTTTTTACATGTGTGTCATAGCCTGGAATTATTGATCATGATAATAGACTCTCCAGATTTTCTTAGCCATCAAGTCCTTGGGATGGTACATAACCGCACAGCGTCTGGATCAGAAGCAGGAATGTTATCACTGTACCACAAAACCAGTACAAACATGTACCTTGCCGCAGTGCTCCTGGGTGCTAGATCTATCAGGTTGGTTGGAGAATAATGATTCATGGTGGCAAGTTACTCATGAGCCATCTAACTACATGAAATTCATCCTAGAAAAGGGTTCGTAGGGCAGATTTCTTGAGGACAATGATATAATGGCATCCCCCAATAAACTTGGAATTTACGTGCACAACTCTTTATATTTCATCAGAAACAACCTGCACATTAACTGAGTAGAGGCCCTTTCTATTTAGAAAGTTGAACAAGCTTTGTTCCAGGAGTTCACATTCTAACCTGAATATTATTTCTTTGAACCTGTGCTAACCAAGCCTGCAACTTGATACAATTGGGTGGTTCTATCAGACCACTTCTGTCAAACTGCATGATTTCTTATTGCTCATAAGGCAACAGATACCTGACAAGTTAACACACAGATTTTACCCCGGTGACATTACGTTCCCTATGGCTGCTTAAAATAAGCCAGTGGCATAAATAAATACTATGTTAAGGTGATGATATATGCAGAACCATTGCAATCTATATCCTTCTTGAAGAAATGCACTCTTCCCACTTCTGAGATTTCTCATTCACCCAGATACATGGAGCACAGGAGGTGACCATTCAGCCTATCATGTCTACACCAGTCAACAAAGACCTCGCTATACTAATTACATGGCAACTCAAGTGAATACTTGGGTACTCCTTAAATGTTATAAGAGTTACTGACTCAATTCTCCTTTCAGGCAGTAGGTCTTTCATTCCAATCACTTTAAGTGAAAAGCATTTCTCCTCAATCCCCGCTTTAGCCTTCTATCTTTTGCCTTATATCTGTGCCCCCAAGTTATTGATGAATTAATAAGTGGGAAAAGTGCCTTCCTAATATATCTATAACTTTCATAATCTGATACATTTATATCAAGCTCCCTTCAATCTTTGTTGCTCCAAGGAAAACTATCTGTCTTCCAATCTTTTCTCATAACTCAGAACACTCCAATCTGGGCAGCATCATGGTAAATCTCTTCTGCAACCTCTCTGGAAACAGAACATGATTGCAATAATGAGGTGACCTGAACTGCATACAATATTCTCAGCTGTGGCTGAACCAACATTTTATACAAAGTCAGCATAACCTTTCTGCTCTTTTATTCTGTGCCCTAGCTAATAAAGGCAAGTATTCAATTTGGTTTCTTAACCATTTTATTTTGCCCAGTTTTCCTCCTTACTCGAGGAAGAATGTGGTGGCACTAGAGGCATTTCAGAAGAGTTCACCAGGTTGATTCTAGAAACCATGGGCTCCACTGCAGAACAGGTTCACTCCACCCAGATATGAAGCAGGGAGTATACTAAGACATAGTAGGAGGAAAAAGGAATGAGAAAAATTATTGACAGCACTTTGCTAATACAGATGACAATGCACTATACCCTATATGATATATTTTTATAAATGGCATTGTTCTGATCTCACAGCTGTTTGTTTGTCTCTGCGTCGTCCCGAATGTAACTGTTTCAGCGTGAGGTATGACATCACAGCTAAATGGGATATACAATAGATCAATGTCTAGGTTGACAGCCTGTTGCAGCTTCTGGAAGCAAAAGAAACAATGTACATCCAGGGCAATGGGTGCTGCTGATACCATGGTTCCACATCGATGACATCCCTATTCTTTCCCTGCCTTCTGTGTCCAAAACTGTTGCCCTGAATGAATTGGTCAGCCAGGGAGGTACATCACAAAAAGGGAAACAATGCATTGGGATGGTCAGGGATTAGGCACTTTGCAGGTCAAGGTCCTTTAAAGTGCAGGATCCCTCCAAAGTTATTTCCCTTTCATGCTTTTGTACCATGGATTTTATATTCCACTCCCTCATAAGTTGAGTCAGTTGCCCCAGAAACTCAGAATGTGGTCGCAGCCATTTTCTACCCTATCAAACATTGTCAGTTTCCTCTATGATGGAAGGTGACAGTGAGTACTCTTCGGTCATTGCTTCCAGCTTCCACCTGTACTTCTTGACAAGCTCCCAAACATCCAAATTCCCTTCCCATTAACTATTTCTACAAATCCCATCAATTCTGCACCTCCCTCGATCCCCACCCAAATTCTCTACAGAAGCCTTTATCTACCCAAACGTTCACCACAGCTCCTGGCATGAGGTGACCATGCCAACTGTAGGTCATACACTGCCCTCCCCTTGAAGCCATCTTGTACCAGATCATGGACCAACCCTTCTTCTCACATAAGCCCCATCTCATTCATGCTTTACTATATCCTCACTTTGCTGATACTGTTTTCCTCCTTCTCAACTGTCATCCTCCCCCCATTGTTCTGCAGACCCTATTCCAAATACTAAATGTGCCAAATCGCCTTCTCGGTGTTCACACCCCATCCCCTTTCCCCTTGATTTTTCACACACACCTACTTTTTTCAAAAATGCATAAAGTCACTTAAATATGCACATGAATAGGAAAGGGTTAGAAGATTGACCAGAAGAGGCAGGTCAAACTAGTTTAATGTGGGATTATGTTCAGCATGGACTAGTTGGATGGAAGGGTGTGTTTCTGAGTATATAGTTCTATGATTCAAATGTTGATCCATTGGAATTTAACCTACGTTATTCAACAACAAGTTACATCTTTGTAGCCCATTTTTAATGCTGTAAGACAGCTTAAGGTTCCATCTGAATGTCATCTGAAATTGACAATTTAATTCTAGTCAGTATACAAACCAGGAAAGCATTCACAGGCTCGATTTCTTTCTTTTGAGCAATAAAGGCTGAATGGTAACTGAATAGAAGTTGTTAACATTTTGAGAGCATTGTTTGAGTGGACACAAAAAGATTGTTTGCTTTTGTGGATAAAAGCACAACTACAGGTCATCAATATAAAATAGTCACCAAGAATGTAGATATTCAGAAAAAAATGTCTTCATAGAAACATAGAATGGGAACAGGAGCAGGTCATTTTGCCCTTCGAGCATGTTTCAACATTCAAAAGGCTAATCCAGTTTAGTACTCTATTCCTGCTTTCTCTCAATAGCCTTTGATTCCTTTCACCCTAACAACTTATCTAGCTACATTTGAAAATATGCAATGTGTTGGCCACAACCACTTTCCTTGGCAGAGAATTCTACAGGCTCACCACTCTTTGGATGAAGAAATTTCTCCTCATCTCAGTTCTAAATGGCCTACCCTGTATCCTTCGACTGTGACCTCTGGTTCAGAACTTGCTGGCCATTGGGAACATCCTTTCTGCACTTAGCTTGTTTCGTCCTGTTCAAAATTCATAGACTTTTATGAGGTTTGCCCCACCTCATTCTTCTACACTTCAGTGAATATAATCTCAACAGATCCAGTCTCTCTTCACATATCAGTTCTGGCATTCCTGAAATCAGACTGATAGACCTTCATTGCACTCCCTCTATAGCAATATATTCTTCCTCAGATGAGGAGACCAAAACTGCATACAGTATTCTCGGTGTGGCCTCACCAAGGCCCTGTATAATTGCAGCAAGACATCCCTGCTTTGTACTTAAATCCTCTCGCTATGAAGTCTATTTTCCTTCTTCATCGCTTGTTGCACCTGTATGCTTACTTTCAGTGAATGATGCATAAGGAAACCCACGTCTCATTGCACCTCCCCCCTTTTCCGATCTACTGACATTCCGACAATTATGGGCTGCCTGTTTTTGCCGCCCAAGTGAATCACCTTACATTTATCCACATTATACTTCATTTGCCATGCATTTGCCCACTCCCTCAAATTGTTCAAATCCCACTGAAGCATCTCTGCACGTTTTTCAAAGCTCCCCTCTCACCTAGCTTTGTATTATTTCCAGATTTTGAATGCCCCAACTAAATCATTGACATGCAAAATTAGTAGCTATGGCCTAAGTGCTAATCTCTGCAGTACCCCACAGGTCACTACCAACCATTCAGAAAAAATGCTTATTCCTTCTTTTTGTTTCCTGTCTGCCAACCAGTTCTCAATCCATGTCATTCCCATTTTAATTTTACTTGCTAATCTCTTATGAGACCTTAACCAAAACCTTCAAAAGTTCAAGTAAACCATATTCACTAGTTCCCCATTATAATTTTTTCTAGTTCTATCTTGAAAAGACTCTGATAGATGTACCGAATATGATTTCTCTTTCGTAAATCCAGGCCAATTCTGTCTGATCCTAACATACTTCCAAAATACTGCTATACAATCTTTTTCATAGGAACAGGGAGTGTTGAGAATATGGAACCTGTTACTGCAGGGAGTGGTTCAAGTGAATAAAACAGATGAAAAGTATATGAAAAGTATACTTTATATGAGTGACTTTACATGTGAGGGCTAAGGGAACAGGGAAAGAGTCACAGTGATAGATATAAATGTGTAAGAGTGGAAGAATATTCAAATTGATCATAAACACTGGCCTGGGATAGTTTGGATAAGTGGCCTTTTTCTTCGCTGTGTGTCCTGTATAATACTATGCAGTTTTCTGCCATATAACCATCATTAATCCTTACATATGAAATGGGTGCATACACTGGTAGCAACTGGATATTTATTTCAACCTGACATGATTGTATTTCTTACTACTGATGTTTGAAATTTGTCAGTTTTCTTTTACATATTCATATTGCACTTCCTTACAGCCTAAAGGCAATGTTTACATAGGTTAACATAAAACTGCACCTGCTGCATTAATACAAACGGCACCATCCCGGAGTTCCACTTGAAGAGGTCCTGACTTGATTGCTGGGGAGGAATGACAGCCCGAACAGCTGTATATCATTGTCATTGTGCTGACATTACGAACAGACAGCAGATTTTGCACAGTATTGTGATGCAAATTGTATCATCTCAACACAGGATTTGGCGAGCATGAGAAAAAGACTTGCCAACTATGTTTCGATAAAAATGAGGTTCATATATGAAAAAACTGCTAATTTCCGTGAAAATGACTTGTTTGGAATATCATGTTTGAAGTAACCTGAAATGATATAATATTCAAGATTGTTTGCTCCTTTTGCAGAAGTAAAAATGTGTTTGTAAAATTCAATTATTAGGATTGAATCGATTGAATAATAGGCTTCTGAATTTATTCTATTATTTTCATAGCTCTTATTTAATATACTATAGGTAGCACCCTAAAATGTGATTGCGTTGTATTGGGATTATCTTGTGAAATTTACTTGTTCTAAACCTGTGTAGATTTGAAGTATACATTTAAAAAGTTTCTTCATAAAGGTTTGATTGTGTTTGTATAATACACAGTTATTACAAAATTAGTTACACGGAAACCAAAGCTCATGATTGCCTTGGTGAAAATATCTGCTGTGCTGTTTCTGTTGTATTAGTAGTGATTGAGAAAATAGGATTTAAACCTTGAAAAACATGTTGTAAATTGCCTAATCACTGTTTTGAAAGCACAATATTAACTTTTTTTTCTCTTTATGAATACTTGCTGTTAACCTTACAATTACACAGGAGTTGGTAAAGACAGTTAGTTGACAGCAGGTGGAACCCAATCTGTAGGCCTCAATATGCTGCCAGTTGGGTCATGTCAGCTTTTTGTACTCACCTAGATGGGGTTGAGAAAGAGCACATAACCTTATCGCATTATTGTCTACCTCATTTGATTTTTTTTTAAAGCACAGTTCAAAGTCACCTTGCTATAACATTAGATCTAATGATCCAAAAGCATCAACACCAGAAATCATTATCCTATTGGTTGTGTGATTTCTGAATTATTTTTAACCAAATTATACCTTGTGTGTATGTTTGTGTGTAATTATTACAGCAATGTTCCTCTCACTAAAGGACAAGGAAATTTCAGGTGTGATGTTATTGTCATGAGGACTGTAAGATTTATCCTGCCCTTTGTCAGTAAAACTTTTCATTACTACAGTGGCTCAGGCTTTATTGTCACAGAGGTAAGTCCTGACTATTTGATCCTTGGCCTGATTTCAGTGTGTTTTGTGCAGAAAATTTAAACCCCTGATTATTGCAATTACTGTTTGTTCGCACTTTCTCACCTTGAAGTATAAGGGCCAAAGGCAAGTCCCAGATCATATTACAGACTTTAAGAAGGAACATGCACATGGGAAAAAAATGTTTTTATTCACCTAAATTAGCAGCTTTCAGGGAATGTGAAGTAGTTTTGAATAATTGGTTACCCTTCATCTTATTGTGCTCTGATATCGTCCATTTAAAATAGCTTCAATTTATTAGAAAAGCAAAATCTTTCAGAACACTTTTCAGTAATGCTATCAAATAAAATTTACTTTTGAAAGTAAGAATTAGGAGGAGACTAGACCATACAACTCCTTAAGCCTACTCCACCATTCAGTAAGATCATTGCTGATTGGCTTCTGTTTTGATTCTATCTGCTCCTGATAGCAAAAAGATCCTTTGCCTGACAAGAATTTATTTAACATAATCTGTCATAAAAATATGCAAAGACTCTGCATCCACCACTTCTGAAGCAGAGTTCTAAAGTCATACTGCACTCAGGATAGAACTTCTCCTCATCTTTGTCCAAACAGAGTGACCCTTCATTTTTAAAATAATGCCTTAGTTCTGAACCCACCTACAAGGAAACATCCTCTCCAAATCTATCATGCCAAGATTGTTCAGTATCATATGTACTTCAATCAAGTCACTCCTCACCCTAAAGTGCAATGGAAGTAAGCCCAGTCTGTCCAACCTTTCCTCATAAGACAATCTGCTCATTCCAGATGTCTCCTAATAGAGTTCATCTGAACCACTTTCCAGTGCATCTTTCCTTAACTAATTAGATCACAGGTGCACACAGAATTTGAGAGTCACACCAGTACCCTGAAATTTGAAGCATAATTTCTTAATTTTAATGTTTAATTCCTTTTGCAATTAAGGATAGAATTCCATTAGTCTTCATAATCATGTGCTGAACCAGTTAAGTTTTAAGAGGTATCTTGTGAGGGAGTAGTGGTTGTGATTGGAGGCTAGAAGACAGAAGTAAAAAGACAAAGGGTCTGAAATAGTTCATGTTGGAGAGTACCTCAAGTACTGTTGATGTCATGAGCTTGGTGGGAGAGCAGCTAAGGATCTCAAAGATTAACACCCATCATCTGAGTCTTCTTCACAGACAGAGATTAGTGTAACTTTTTCATTGATGATATCATGCAATAAAACAAATTTTGGTTAAGCCAGGAGCTTCTTCTCATTAAACTATAAAATAATTTTCCTCCACCATGTAGCCACCCTGAAAGAAGATGATAATACCAAATCCACCTTATTGTGAGCAATAGTAAAAAGAATTCGTACAATATTATGAGCTGTAATGCAGATTGCTCATGCAACACCAATAGCAAGGGACAAATTATTTGAAAAGAAAGTTGTCCTTGGTATTCTGTTACAGATTTCTTTTGCTAAATTATTTTTTATGCATAGTTAGGAAAGCATAACATTGTAATATATTAATTGTCAAATAAGCAAATTCATGTACTCGATTATTAAATAATGAACAGATTGTAACCAGATTTTTTTTCTTGAAAAAACTTGGAAAAAGGATTTTACCTGCAAATAAAGAGGAAACACTAAATGAAAGTGGTAAAGACTGGGTGACTGCACTGCGGAACACCTATATTCTGAATACAAAAATTACCCTTACTTCAGCAAGGCTCAACATGAACTAGAAGAACAGCATCTCATTTTCTTGTTGAGGATCCTGCAGTCTTCCGGACTCAACATCAAGTTCAATAGTTTTAGTGCCTCAACACTCCTTCCATGCTTTAGAGTCTGAACATCTCCTTCCACTTTACCTACCTTCATACCTCTGACTCTTCATCAGAGTCAACCCATTTTCATCTATTAATGGTCCCTTCTATCAGATTTTCATTCTCCCTGACTCACCATTATTTATCCCTTTGTCTGCTACCTGATGTTCTCTCTCTGAGTTCCATCTCCAACTATCATTGAATACCTCAACATGAAAGTAAGCTTACCTAATTACCTAGTAGAGTAGAGTAGAGCACAGCAGAGCTGCTTTTTATTTGTCATTTCTATCATATACAACTGATACAGTAAAATGAGATAGTGTTCCTCCAGGACTGAGGGTCCTACATGGACAGCACAAACTACACAATGGTACAGGGCATAAAGTGCATAAGAAGTGCAAAACACACAAGTTATGGTGTAATGGAAGAATAATAAATAATAGGTATTTTTCTTGCAGCAATTCAAAATCATGCAAAGAATTTCAGATGGGAAAGAGTCTGATGACACTGTGTTAAGGAGCCTGATGGCTTTGGGGAATAAACTGTTGAACAGTCTGGCCGTGAAAGACAGAATGCTCCAGTACCTTCTGTGAGATAGCAGGAGGGAGAAGAGTTTGAGTGAAGGATGTGTGGTGTCTTCCACAATGCCCTGAGCTTTTCAGATGCAGCATGGGATAAATGTCTGTAATGGGGAGAGAGACCCCAATAATCTTCTCAGCTGTTCTCTCTGTCCATTGTAGGGTCTTATGATCCGAGATGGTGCAATTCCTAAACCAGAGGGGGATACAGCAGCTCAGGGTATTCTCAATGAACCCTAAGTGGAATGTGGTGAGGATGGAGGTGAGAGGTGTGTTTTCCTCAGCCTGCACAGAAATTCAAAAAGCTACTGGGATTTCTTGGCTATGGGGCTGGTGTTGAGGGTCCAGGTGACATTCTCTGCCAGGTGTACAGCAAGAAATTTGGTGCTCTTCACGATCTCCACGGGGGAGCTGTCAATGTCCAGTGGAGAGTGGTCGCTCTGTGCCCTCCTGAAGTCAACAACCATCTCTTTCATCTTGTCCATGTTCAGAGACAGGTAGTTGGCTCTGCACCAGTCCATTAGCCGCTACACCTTCTCTCTGTATGTTGACTTATTGTTTGTGCTGATGAGACCCACTGCAGTCATACCATCAGCGAACTTGATGATGTGATTCGACCTGAGCATCGCAGCATAATCGTGTGCCAGCAGGGTGAACACCAATGGACTGAGCACACTGGTCCAAAATCAGTTCTGAACTATATAATTAGCCCCTAGACAGATTGTTGGAAGCCGTAACATTTTGCTCAATTGAACCATGCCTTTCCTCAATGGATAAAGCAGGGTTACTGAGTTCCAGCAGTTTTATAATTCTGTGACTAAGCATGTAGTTTGGTTTCTCACGCACTCCAAGACTGTGACTGATATCATACCTAAAAAATCATGGACACTGAGTGTAAGCTTTCCTGTGTATTTTAAATTTGTTCAATTCTGTCAGTCTATGTAAAAAAGCTGACAAACTCACTGGTATCCCTATATAATTGCATTTTGCCCCATTCACAAGTTCATTTTTGACATAAATGCACATTTTTTTCTTAACAACCATCTTACCCCTTCCCCCAACTGGCTAATTAAGGAAATAATAAATGACTCAATTTTTCAAATGGACTTGATTATAAGACTGATTTGGATGTTTATGTGATTAATTCACTATAATATAATACTAGGGGCATTGATTGTAACTCAGCCACAGAACAGAAATGTGGTCATATTGAAAAATTCCAGAAAGAAAATTGAATTATTCATTAAGATCTATTGACAAAAAAGGTTTTATCTATTACCTTGAAGATGACAAACCAGGACAAGTAAATTAATTAACTAATTTTATTTGAAGCTGGTGTTATACATGAGATTTTCTGGCTTTAGGTTAGGAAATTCAAGAACTACCTGTCCTTCTGTAACTTTGACAATCCATTAATAGCAAAACAATCTGAACTGTTCATTGCATAGAGCATGCTGGACTAACAATTAGATCCAACCCAAGAACAAATAATATCATACAAGCAACTTATGACAAAAAGAGACATGAGTAGAAGCTTTCACTGATGCTATTGTCAGTACTATTTAACATTATTGCAGTTCTACCAACGGGGTCAAGTTGAATTGTATAATAATAACTCAGGAATAAATATGTTATACAGGTTAATAGATTCATTAAAGTGGGTAGTATATATTTGTCATAGAAGTGCATTTATGTTTTCATGTGCCAATGTTACATTGCACCCCACAAGAGGAAACTGTCAACTTTCCATCTTACTAGTATTATTCCAGATTTGTTACTTTAAGTATGGGTGTTAGCAAATGGAAAACAATCTTGTACTTTGGCTCAAAGTGTCAGTATCATGCAATCTGTGTTCATATGTAGTATCAGTTGGATAAAAATTAAATTGCACTCTACAAAGTCTTGAAATTGTTACAGCACAGAGAAGGCCAATCAACCCATTATGCCTTGAACTGTATATTATGTCGTGCTATCTCCTAACTTTCCACATATCCCTGCACACCATTTCTTGTCAAATAATGTTTAATTGAGGCATTCAAAAGGATCTTGTTTCCACCACAGTTCCAAGCAGTACAGTCTATACCCTAACAACTCACTGTATGAAAAAGACTTTTTTCTCATATTATCCTTGCTTCTTTTGCACAACACTTTAAACCTATGCTCTCTCTTTGTTTTCTTTTAAGAGAGGGAACAGTTTCTACTCTTTCAGCCCACTCATAATTTTGAAAACCTCTGTCAAATCTCCTCTCAGTCTTCTTCATTCGTATTGTGAACATTTCTCAATTCTTGGAACTATTTTTGTCAATTGTTTATGCTCTCTCCCCAATGAATTCAGATCTTTTCCATAATGTGGCAACTACAACTGTACATAATACTCCAACTGAGGTCTAACAAGTGTCTTGTACAGCATTCCTGATGTAGAGCGTATACGTGAAACATTGCCTCTCCTGCTTCTCAGATACTGCCTGACCTGCTGTGCTTTTCCAGCACCACACTTTTTGACACTGACTCTCTAGCATCTACAGTCCTCACTTCCTCCATGTGTCTTGTACAAGTTCAATACCATCTCCTTGTACTCTGTACCCCTATTAATACAGCCAAGGAGAATGCATGGCTCCTTAACTTCTCTCCCACCTACTCTACCATGTTCACTGATCTGTGTACACACACAACGAGGTGCCTCTGCTCTTGCATACCTTTAAAAATTGTGTCTTGTCTTTCAAATTTCTTCATACTTCTCTACATTAAACCCTATCTGCCATCAATCTGTCCATTCCAACTTTTTCATGTCCTTTTGGAGCTCCACTATCCTCCTCACAGTTTACAATTCTTCCAAAGTTAGTGTCATCTGTAAACTTTAAAATTGTCCCCTGAACACTTTGCTACATTTGTTTGCTTTGCTTTTACTTACAACAGTACTCAAACTTAATCTCGATTTGAAAAATATGCCAGTTTGCATTTTTCCATTTCCTGTTTTTAAATGCTTTCTAACTAAGACTTCCAAATTATAAACAGTTTTCACTGGTATAAGCGTGTGCCTTTAAGTTTAGGCTGATCAGATATGATTAATGTGGGGGCTTGATAGCCAGAGAGAACAATTTGTGTTGTTTTCAAATTGAGAAGTGACTGGATAGCATACTAAACTACTGTATCATTCATTTTCCTTTCAATTGTTAATTTGTAGCTATATTCTGTTGAGCAAGTGAACAGTACAATAAAAATTAATCATAGGTGAAGAATTATAGGTGACAGAATTGACAAAAATGTCAAACAACTTTAAAGATTAAAGTACAAAGAATGGCGATGAGCAGCATAAAGGGTAGGAGAGGACAACAGATGAGTTAAGGAATGTGTCAAAGCACAGTAAAAAAATTGTAGTAAGGCAGATTTGCTTTAGAATGATGGTCCAGATGGTAAAAGGATAGTAACTGAAGTCTGAATGCCATGCAGAACAGAAGGAGTGAAAGGAAATTTTAATATCTGGGAAGATAATACCAGATGTGAAAAAAGAGGCTGGAGGAAATGACTGACTAAGGTGAGATGGAACTATGGAGGAATTTGTGAGTGTAAACACCTATTGCTGAAGCCATGCTTTCTTTTAACAAGGGCACATTCTGAATTTGTTTCCAAATCCCAATTTCAATCGCCCATGTTGAGGTGTATGGAAGGGAATGTTTTAAGTGTAGATGTGCTTTGAAAATAGTGCATTTGGATGGACTGTCATTCATTAGACATTTTCTGAATGTGCTGCAATTTTCAAAGTGAGGAAGAGGGATGTTGAGACACCAACAAGCAGCCTGCTTCCCATTAGGTGGCTGTTAGCTAATTGAAAAGCCTATTAACATGATGGGGAGTTATGGGGTCAGATTTTAAAAGGTAACAACAGGAAGGGTGAATGGGCTGGGATATATTTTTATATACATATCCAGAACACAGCATACAGCCATTATCCATTCTTGTTCTGCTTTCTGGAATAAAAAATGGCAAGTAAAACAGAGGCACTCCCAGTGATTGCAATAGCTTTTAATCTTTGAGCAGAATGGACTTAAGTACCCGATAGTGAGGGTTTAGGCACGTAGTTCACCTGTGAGTCAGCTAGACCCATTGGTCTCCTGCTATACCATTATGTAAGGCAATGGGAAACCCAGCAATGGCTGCTGTTTGCCTTTGAGAATCACCCTCCATAAACAGTTCCCAGCCCCAGTCAGTGCCTGATGCCACTAATGGAGTACCAAACTTGCCTCTGGTCTAATTAGGACCTTTGTGTAACCCATCTAAGGTCAGAAGCCAGACATAATCCAGGCAGTGAGTTCCTAATCCTGTATTAAAAGTCACCTAAATCTCTTCATTTCACCATTTTTAAAATAAATCTTCCATAGATACCACTCATTTGATGAAATAAGTCCCTCCTAATCTCACCTTCTTTTCTTCTTTGCCTATGCTCTTAGTGTTCTTTCTTTGCATCCGTAACATTGTATTCTTCACTCTATTCACATGAATGCACTTTGTATGGTATAATCTGCCTGCAGTGCACACAAAGTAAAACTTTTCACTGTATCTAGGTACATGCAACAATAATAATTCAAATCAACTCAGATAAACTGGAAACCTGTTTCCAACTTACCCACTATTGATTGATAGGAGAAAGGGAGGACTGCAGGTACTGGAGATCAGAGTCGAGAGTGTGGTGCTGGAAAAGCATAGTAGGTCAAGCAGCATCTAAGGAGCAGGAGAATCGATGTTTCAGGCATATTCCTGATGAAAGGCTTATGACCGAAATGTTGATTCTCCTGTTCCTTGATGCTGCCGTACCACTTGTGCTTTTCCGGCACCACACTCTAGACCACATTTGTCTACATGTGACTAACAGAAGAGACAGCTCATTTAATACAGGAGGATGAAAGTATTGGTTGAAAGCAATAGTCGTGCTGTCCTATTTTCCTTGATGTTGTCACTAGTATCTAACCAACTTGGCAAATAATAATAGATAAAAACCTCAC
This sequence comes from Hemiscyllium ocellatum, assembly GCF_020745735.1. Taxonomy (NCBI): domain Eukaryota; kingdom Metazoa; phylum Chordata; class Chondrichthyes; order Orectolobiformes; family Hemiscylliidae; genus Hemiscyllium; species Hemiscyllium ocellatum. The sequence goes on from NC_083402.1 coordinate 54,213,262, forward strand.
CTTATAACCTCGGGAAATTTCATCCAATTCAGGTCTGATATCAAGTTAAAAAGAAATCTTCCTAAAAGTCATAGAAAAAGAATTTCCAAACTCAACTTGTGTTTTACTCAGAGACCAAGACATTCTGTTCACAAGAAGATGAAATGAATATCAGTGACACTCACTACAAACAATGATGGCAGTCAGGGATACCTTTTGGCCATGTGGAAAGTTAATTTCTTGCTTCCTAACCTGCTTCTGAAGAAATAGTGAAAATATACCTGGCATGAAAAAAGTCTTTGGTATACTATGTTTGTTTTAGGCAGCAAGAATATTTACAGGTTATCGTGACTACAATATCATTATGTAGAAGTCAAATAGAATTGACTAGTTTTAGATCGTGTATCTTTGAAAATACATGAAAATGGCAATTCTAATCATAATTTCATTATAATTCTCTTTAAATTTAAATTATTCCTGATTCCCACAGAACCTGTGGCAAAGAAAATCTGATGGAAGGGCTGTTTTCACAATTTGGGGTCTTTTCATTGAGAAGAGCTTCACAAAAACAATTATAGAACCTGCAATCATTTTCAAACAATTTTTGAGAAATGGGGAAGGAAAACATAGGGAATAAAAACAGGAATAAAAACAAGATGCACTTGAAACATATTACTGCAGAGGTCCACAAGTTTTAGCCTTTGGTATGTTCACAGCGCAGCGTGTGAATATATACATTCCACAGGAGCTCCGACATGGCAGAGAGACAGGTGGCTCAATTAGAGGAAGCTTATCTGCCTGGGTGGGCAGATCATTATTTTAAACTTACTTTTATGGAACTTATCTGTCATAAGTATGTAATAATCATTTCCATTACATCATATCACTGCAGTCTGGTGTCAGAGCGTGCACATTGCTGCTCCTGTGGTCCTGCTATTTGGGGGAGAGAAGGTTGTTTGAAATCCTTCCCCATAACTCTGAAGTAGCTAAAGGCTTGGCTTCATTCTCAGCTTGAATGTTTAGAAACCATCGCTGTTAAATACCTCACTGCACTACTTAAACACCAACAACAGCATTAAGGGGCCTTGCCAACCTTAAACACGTCTTTGTGTTGTGAATATTGTATTCTGCCACAATTCTGTAGTGTAGCCCAGGCTCACTTACTGCATCAGCTTTCTCTTCTCCTTCTCTTGGTCTCCTTTTTTTTAACGTTTACTGAATTGAATCGAGTCTCTTTTTGTTTTTTTTGTCTTCACTTCACCCCTGAGTGGCCGACGCAGCCATTCTTCCAGTGGAGCGTGTTTAAAAGCAACCAGAAAAGAAAACCAAAAGGTGCAGCTTAGGCCCATAATTAGCCTTGATCCTTGGAGTCTAAAATATTTTAATGCCAGGTTTCTGATTGCACTAGGATTTAGGAATGCAGCAAGTAATTAGGTCTGTGCATTGAAGTGTGGAGAGCTTTTAAAAATGAATGGGTAGTTACTACATTCTTTTCAGACTTTTTTTTATCTTTCATGCTTTGCTGTTGTTGTATGTGATAGGTTTATTGCAGTTTTCACACTTCGGAGGTGCACACGACATTATTTCTTAACGTTAGCTCTTGCCAGTTTATTCAATTGGGAAGCCAAGTACACTGACAGAGAGAGAGCTTTTACAACAATAGCAGAAAGACCACACTAACTTTGACCATTCTTGATTTTTAAAATTTTAAATATCCCTATTCTAAATTGCAATTTTTCCTTTGTCATGATATTTCCACATTCCTCCTGCACCAATTCTCAGCCTAGAGCAATTGCAGGTGTTCCTCCACAAGTGTTAGTCTTATAAGTGCAACTAGAATATGTAGAAGAGCGAACCTAGCTGTGTTTACTCACTGAAACATGTTTTGTCTCATTTGGAAATCCAACCCTACTGGGAACCCGTGTGGGAACAGCAATCAACAACCTACATATTTGTGATGCACTAAAACAACTTACGGGATGGGGGGCTGGTGGGGGGAGGGGGTAAAAGCCATTGCCACCAGTAACACAGATGGGCAATAATGCATTAGCATGTTATTTTACAATCCAGCTGACCATTTTGTGTTTTAACTTCAGTAAAAAACAATATTGCCAAGTTTAAATCAGGCAGCTGATGCATTGTCACTTGTTTTCTATCACTGTCTGTAGTCAATTACTACTCAGTTTTCTTTTCTTAAAAATTCTTTAAATCCAATTATACAATTGATGTGGTGCCCAGAGGGTAAAATGTAAAAGGTCAAGCATGTATTGTGGTCCTGAGAAACATGTATCTCACAGGTGGAATCCAGCCATCTGTTGAGGCTCTACATTAGTCTATTCAACAACCAAGAAGAATAAGCCATGTGAAACTATCCCATCGACAATGGATTTGTTGCAAGTCCATCATCACACATGGGTGAGAGGATGCTGATGATGGATTTTTTCAGAATAGCTAGAGTAACGGCATCTTTCTGTCTTCATTGGTGCTGCCAGATACTTTGAATTTCTGCAGCACTTCCTGTTTTTACTTCAGATAACCAACACCCACAGCATTTTGCTTTTATCTTGTGAAGCCTTTGTTGTACAAACGTCAAGATGGTGAAATGTGTGCTCACAGGTAAGGAGGAAATAAAGTATCCAATGCATCACCTTACTTTCACTTATGAGGTAATCAAACCTTTATAGCACTGCTCACTAGTTTACAGAATGAGGAATTATAATTCTGTCCTGCGCCATATCTCTAGATGACATAGCCCAAAGTAGATAGTGACAGTCACACTCATGAGTCTGTTGTTCTGTCCTCTAATTTCCTCAAAGATGGCTTGGAAGTCTAATGCCAAGAGATTCTGATTGTAAGTCTATTTCCTGTTTGGAAAGACTGTCCTCTGGATCCAAATGTTAATTCCATAAACATAATCCTGGAAAAGTACGGTTGATGAAGCATGCTGTTAAATTACCTGAAAAACAAGTGAGAAAACAAAGAATTGTTCCTTATTTACATGATCTCCTTTTGTACTGTGGTATATGTCAGTCTGAACTGTCTCTTTAAATGCTACACTGAGTGTCCATGTACTCCAATAGCTCATACCCATTTTCCAGAGGACTAGTCGAGAGAGAATGTAAATGAGATTTCTCAGAGCTTCTCAGAAGCCAATTTGAACAATCCTTTTGCAAATGGAATAACAGTAGTATAACTCATTGTGAAGAAATTCTGGATCATGTAGATAAGTGCTGTGTCCAGCCTACAAGCACAATCTAATAAACATGTAAGCATTTGAAGTGGTGAATGTCTGTCATGATATTTCAAATTACAAACTATCAGAACAACCATTCACCATTCGCAAACAGATTGGAAAGTTAATTTCCATTTCTAGTGAAGTCATTTTGTTGTACATGTTCCTTTGTTTGCGAGCTTTAATGACAAAGCAAATGCAAATGTAAAATTGATAAAACATCTTTCTCTGCTCAGAGAAAAATCACTTTACTAGATAGTTTTATTAACTGACAAGTTAATTTTTGTAGTTACTTAATCACTTCTCAGAACTAGTGTTAAGTATTTGTCCAGTAATAATAAGTGGAAGAATGCAGCCAGAGAGAACCTTAACCAAACATGGAAGTTATTTAAAAACATCAGTTTTTTCCTCTCCTTACAGATGCTGCCAGACCTGCTGAGATTTTCCAGCATTTTCTCTCTTGGATGGAAGTTATTTTAATTGTTGTAGAAAAGGATAAACAGAATAGAAATATGTTCAAAGTACTAAATTTTCATAGGTCAGTTGATTCATAATTATTTGCAGCTTCAGGATTCAAATTTACTATTAACAAACATGTGTGTGAGTGATAGTCCAATTTAAGAAGTGGACGATTAAAGGGAAAAGCCAGAAGGGCAAAGCTACTTCCAAATTGCTAGAAAAATTCAGAAATGATGTCAATTTGTTGAAAACTTTTTTCCCCACCACCAAGGATATATTTCCCTACCCTCCCCTATCAGCGTTCCGCAAGGACCACTCCCTTCGTGACTCCCTCGTCAGATCCACACCCCCCACCAACCCAACCTCCACCCCCGGCACCTTCCCCTGCAACCGCAGGAAATGTAAAACTTGCGCCCACACCTCCACACTCACTTCCCTCCAAGGCCCCAAGGGATCCTTCCATATCCGCCACAAGTTCACCTGTACCTCCACACACATCATCTATTGCATCCGCTGCACCCGATGTGGCCTCCTCTATATTGGGGAGACAGGCCGCTTACTTGCGGAACACTTCAGAGAACACCTCAGGGACGCCCGGACCAATCAACCCAACCACCCCGTGGCTCAACACTTTAACTCTCCCTCCCACTCCACCGAGGACATGCAGATCCTTGGACTCCTCCACCGGCAGAACATAACAACACGACGGCTGGAGGAGGAGCGCCTCATCTTCCACCTGGGAACCATCCAACCACAAGGTATGAATTTAGATTTCTCCAGTTTCCTCATTTCCCCTCCCCCCACCTTGTCTCAGTCGGTTCCCTCAACTCAGCACCACCCTCCTAACCTGCAATCTTCTTCCTGACCTCTCCGCCCCCACCCGACTCCGGCCTATCACCCTCACCTTGACCTCCTTCCACCTATCCCACCTCCATCGCCCCTCCCCCAAGTCCCTCCTCCCTACCTTTTATCTTAGCCTGCTTGGCTTCTCTCTCTCATTCCTGATGAAGGGCTTATGCTCGAAACATCGAATTCTCTATTCCTGAGATGCTGCCTGGCCTGCTGTGCTTTGACCAGCAACACATTTTCAGCTGTGATCTCCAGCATCTGCAGACCTCATTTTTTACTTGTTGAAAACTTTGCCAAGATTGATGACACAATGAACTAAAACAAGACAGGCAAAAACCAAAGAAAAGGAAAATTAAAAATTGCAGACATGCATCCTCAGCAAAGTAAAAGAGGACATTATTACCCAACCTCTGCTTGATGGCTACTGAACTGGAAGTAGTAGTGCAAGGAGCTAGCAAGGTGATGAATCTTTCAGCTATGTGGGCCAATCTCAGAGGTCCAAATTCCAGCCCTTGTGGAAGGAAGCAGAGACGGTTTAGATAATTCAACTGATATTGCTACTAAATGATCTAGCCCACTTTAAATGTTAGCTGCTGGTGCCCTCACATCAGATGGCATATTTATACACAATCAGCCTCTACTGCTTGATGATTAAAGTGAGGTACTGTTTTCCACGGTATATAGGATGAAAGATGATTTTCTCTGCTTTGGAAATATTGGTCAGGCATTTACTTTTCATAAAGGTGCAATTTAATTTATCATTTAGTCTGATTGAGGGTGCTACCACCTCAGCTCCAAGCCCCTAACAATGTCAATGTCAGTCACAAACCAACTAACAGTAAATTTGGAATCTCCACAAGCAAAAGTTATCTACCAAGGTAAAATATGTGAACCTCAGTATATGAATGTAAGTGTAAAGATATAGGTACGGAGGTATAGAACACCTCCAATGAATTCTAATCAACCTGATATCCATCCATTGGTCTACCTCTTCTTCCGAAATGAGAGTATTTATACCTCTAGTCATTAGGAAAATGACTGATTGTACTGATTGAGTTATATGGGATAAAAGGCATCAGAACAATCATTGAAAACATTCCTGAATGTTGCCAGCAAAAAAGAAATGGAAAATGTTTTCCAAAAATACTGCTAAAATTGTTAGATGAAATTTTTTGCAGTGTCCTCAGTGTGAATGTACAACTTAGGTACAACTTACAAATAAATGTAAGTATGTCACACATGCAATACGAAATTATTCACGTGTCTGTCAAAAAATGCTGCACATGACAAAATTTATACTCTCCAGCCCTCATTTTACATTTTTAACAAAATTCCTCTCCCTTTCCATTGATAAGTTCCTGTTCTTATTTTAAATGCTAGCCTGTATAAGTGATATGTAAATAGCACAGATACATAGCAATGACTAGTCTCCATACATTTTCTGATCATAATGATTACATTGGTGTAGTTTGTAGAGTCTAACAGGACCTAATCCTAGAACATGTATCCAATTTATGTAACCCCAAACTATTGTCAATTTTGCTGTTAAGTCGATGAAGGTTAACAACAAAAAACAGAATAGATAACATCTAACTATTTTCACTGGTTTGGGATCTAGAACAAGGCAGCATAGTCTAAAATTTAGGGCTAGACTGTTCAAGAGAAATGTTAAGAAGGACCTCCACACACATGGGGTGGTAAATATTTGGAAGTCTCTTCCCCAAATGAAATGGGTACAGGATCAGTTGTTAGTTTTAAATTTGAGATAGATATTTTTCTGTTAAGCGAAGGTATAAAGGGAAATGAGCCAAAGACCGTTATATGGAGTCAGGCCACAGGTCAGCCATGATATCATTGAATGTGGAACAAGCTTGAAGAACTGAATGACCTACTCCTGTTGTGATGTAATGTGTAGGATCAGCAAGGCTAATGGAATGAAAGTCATTATTGCAAGAGAAGTTTTGCAGATTAGTAGTGAAGCTTCAAATGCATAGGTGTTTCATTTGATCCTATCAGGAGTACCATATGCAGTTATTAGATTCCCTACAGTATGGAAACAGGCCCTTCAGCTCAACAAGTCCATACTGACACTCCGAAGAGTAAACTACACAGACCCATTCCCCTATATTTATCCCTGACTAATACACATATCACTATGGGCAATTTAACATGGCCAATTCACCCTAAGCTGCACGTCTTTGGATTGTGAAAGGAAACCAGAGTACCCAGAGGAAGCCCACGCAGACACAGGGAGAACGTGCAAACTCCACACAATCACACAAGGTGGGAATTGAATCCAGGTCCCTGGCTCTACTAGGCAGCAGTGCTAACCACTGAGCCATTGTGCTGCCTGTTGGTCTCTTTACCTCAGGATTATTCCCATGCTGCAAGTGCAATGAATGTTCACTAAATTTGCTCCTAGGATGGCAAGACTGTCATGTGAAGAGAGATTGGGCAAACTGGGCCTGTATTATCTGAAGCTTCGAAGAGTAAGGGGTGACCTCATTGCAACTTATGAAATACTTCAAAAAGGATTGACAGAGTACATGGAGGTTGAGTAATGCAGCCAGATTATTCAAATTAGGGCTGTTATCACTAGAATTTATAAAGAGGTGATATGATCGAAGTCTTTACGATTCTAACAGGAAAAGACAGGGTAGATAAAGATAAATATTTCCTCTGGTTGGAGATTCTATAACCAGAGATCAATACCTGAGAATTAGGGTCAGACCATTCAGGAGACATGTTAAGAAGCACTCAGAAGAATAGAATCCCTACAGTAAGAAAGCAGGCCAATCAGCCTAGCAAGTCCACACCGATTCTCTGAAGAGCATCCCACCCAGACCCACCACCCCAGCCTATAACCCTCCATTGCCCATGACTAACCCACATGGCCTGCATAATTTAGCACGGCCAATCCACCTTTGGATTGTGGAAGGAAACTGGACCACATTGAGGAAAACTACATAGACACAGGGAGAATGTGCAAACATTACACAGACATTCACCCAAGTTTGGAATCAAACACTAGCCCTTAGTACTGTGAGGCAGCAGTGCTAGCCACTAAGTCACCATACCACCCCACTTCTGTGTACAAAGATTGGTAAAAGTTTAAAACACTCTTCCTCAAACAACAGTTGATGCTCGACCAGTTGTTAGTTCTAAATCCAACATAAAGAAATGTTTGTTTAGCAAAGATATTGAGGGATATGGGTTAAAGACAGGTATATGGGGTTAACCCACTGATCAGCCATGATCTTACAGAATGATGGAACAGGCTTGAGGGGCTGAATGGCCTGCACCTGTTTCTATTTAAGATTATTCCCCTGTTTGAAGAGATTAGAACTAGAGAGCACAATTCAAGAATGAAGGGGATGACACTTAGGTTCAAGAAAGGACAAATGTCTTTACTTAAGAGAGTTGTGAATTCTCTACCCCAGAGGACTTTAGAGGCTCAGCCCCTAAGTATAATTAAACTAGAAATAAGTTGTTTTTTAAATTACTACTGGTGTACTGGATTACAGCGATGGAGTGGGTAAAAGGTATTGAAATGTTCGATCAGCCTTTAACGTAATGAATGATGGGGCAGGCTCAATTGGCTGAATGGTCTAATTATATTCCCATGTACATTGACAAATTGTTTTCATTTTCTTACTATTTCAAGAAGCAGTGAAAAGATATTGGAAATTGACTTTTTAAAATTATTGTTTAATAGTGAGGAACAAAATACAGCCAAAAATGTTAGGAAATAGATTATAAGGCCGAACAAAACTGCTACTATAGTGTCATGTTTCACATTTTCTGAATTCGCAATGGGTCATTTCCATTATGTGTTTTTTTACCAAAATTGTAAGCACATTTATAAAAAGCAAGCTTTGTGATTCTGTTATAAATTTCCCAGTGTTTGTATCATGCATCCTCAGAATTTTGTTTTTGTAAATAAGCCAGTCAAAAAAAGTGTTTAAGTCCAGTAGACTGTGGAATCATAGAAACACAGGACTACGAAGCAAGAGTTAGCCATCCATCTCTTAGCCATTCATCCTGAAGAAGGGTCCTGCCAGAAAGTTCAACTCTCTGGCTCCTCGGATGCTGCCTGACCTGCTGTGCTTTTTTCCAGTGCCACACTTTATCCAGCTTCTGCAGTCTTCACTTTCCTCTATTCATCCCTTCAAGCCAGCTTTGCCATTCAATAGGCTTTTGTTTGATTCAGCCTCAATCACTTTCTGTAGAAGAGAGTTCCATATCCTAAAAAACCCTGTTAGAGAAAAAAATCCTTATCTCTGTCTTAAAAAGGAGAAATTGTATTCTTAAATTGTCTCCTAGTTCCAGATTCCCCATAACATGAAACCTCGTCTGGGTATTCATTTTGTCAAGTCCCCTCATGATCTAAAATGTTTCAATAAGATCACCTCTCCTTAAAAACTACAAAGGGTAAAGGACCAAACTACTTGACTTGTTTCTATAAGAAAATCAAGGAATGGACAAAGTGAATCTTCCCTAAACTGCTTTGAATGCAGGAATATTTTTTCAGTTAAGTGACCAAAACTGTACAGAGATCTCCAAATTGTTTTCCTACTTTTACATTTGATTCCCCCCACAATAAATATCATTCAATCTGCCTTCTTAATCACTTGCTGACTTGGTATGATTCATGGACATAGATCCCACTGTATCTCAAGATACTGCAATCTCCATTAAACAGTACACTAATCTTCCTTCCAAAGTGGACAAGTTCACATTTGCCCATTTGCCACTTTTTGGCTTCTCACTTGTCCTGTTATATCTCATTATAGAATCTCCATCTCCTCTTGGTAAGTTGCTGTCCTATCTATCTTGATGTAGTTAGCAGGTTTAGCTGTCATCCTCAATATACTATGTCACTGCATTGCTTGAAGGAAATTCTCTGCTTTCTCTTAATTCATTCATGGGATAAGGGTGTCACTGGCTATGGCAACATTTGGTGCCATCATCACTAATTAAGAACCAACCACATTGCTGTAAAAAAACCATAATGGCCAACATCTATGGGCCATAACGCCCATTAGTGAACCAGATGTTTTTTTCCAACAAATAGTGGATTCATGGTCATCATTAGACTTTTAATTCCAAATTCTTTTCATTAACTTCAAAGTCCATTATCTGTCATGGCAGGATTTGAACCCAGCTCTCCAAACCAATATCCCTGGATTAACAGATTAACCATTAAACTAGCATCTCTCCTAAAAAGCATAAATAAAATATAAGGTGTAAAATACAAGTAAAATTTCTTTTCCAAGTCAATTGGAAACTGTAGTATCACTGAAGTATATCTTTATCACCCGTTAATATTTTTATTTGCTTCAACTTTTAAATCGACGATACTAAATGTTTAATTTTAGTTAAAGTAGTTTAGTAGTTTATTTAATAATTCACTAAAAGTAAATACAAACATCCCCAATGAAAGTTGATCGTGTACTTTAATTTCTTAATGAGATTTGACATTTTGTTGACTTAACCTTGATTTGGAGATGCCAGTGTTGGACTGGGGTGTACAAAGTTAAAAATCACACAACACCAGGTTATAGTCCAACAGGTTTAATTGGAAGCACACTAGCTTTCGGAGCGACGCTCCTTCATCAGGTGATTGTGGAGGGCTCGATCGTAACACAGAATTTATAGCAAAAATTTGCAGTGTGATGTAACTGAAATTATACATTGAAAAATTGATTGTCTGATAAGCCTTTCATCTGTTACAATACAGTGATCGTTTCACTTCTTTCCTGTGTAAATCACAAAACCCTTCTTTTTAAAATTGCATTCTCGCATTAGCTGCTAACAGTGGTGATAGCTAGACAATATGTTGAAGGTGTGGTCCCCTGTGTTCTCTGTCTATGACCGAATGTTTAGATTGGTTCTAATCTAATCAGTGAGATAAAAGTGTTTTACATAAATTCATGCAGTTTTTGAGCTCAGAGTTCTACATGAATATATGCAGTTTTTGAGCAAAGTGCAATGTAACTCTGCAATAAAAATTCACCACACAAAATATATGTGTGCCTGTGGATCTTTGTCTGTCTCTGTCTGTCTGTCCGTCTGGGGTGGCAGTTGTGAGTGTGAGAAAATGTGAGTGTGTGTGTGTGTCTGTGTGTACCTGTGTCCTTGTGTATGTGAGAGTGTGTGTGTGTAGTGCAATGGTGATCACCTGTAATGTGACATGAACCCAAGGTCCCGGTTGAGGCCCTCCCTATGGGTACCGACTTAACCTTGATTGACCATTTAAATATAAATTATTGTGCAAGGAATTTTCCACATGAATCCCCTTCCTGTTTCTTGTGACACTCATACTAATCCTATGACAATTTGTGCCATTTTGAACTTTTCTCTTTTGTTCCTCTTACAAATATATCTTTCCACATGCTTCTTTCTTCTTACTTCTTCATTGTGTAGAAATCAAAGCTTATGGTATCCTATGCTAATTTATTGTTTCCCAAAATCTGAAATTGTGAAAAGCCTTGACTCCAAAATCTTTTAAAATCTTCAGGCTATAAACACATAATCTTTTGTTAGCTAATCACAACTTCCAGATTGCCATCTTAACACCAACAAAAACAAAAACAACAACATGCGTTTATATTTTAACTTCTGTACCAATCATCAAAGAGACTGAAAGTTAAACTTCCAGTTAATAGCTGAAAGAATGTCCCATCAAGATTTTATGTTTTAAAACTTCTCATGTAATAAATGATCAAAAGCACAATTGACTAATTTTTTTTGCAAATAACTAATTGATTAACTGACAGAAAACAATGTTCACCTGTTATCCTATTCTAGAATTAGTTCTTCTAACAAACAGTACACATTTGTTCCCTGCTTCCAATGGATTTCCTTCTCTCCATTTTGCTTTGAAGTAACTTTTAATGACAACCTCCAGACACTTTCCTTAGTTCTCAGGGAGCTCTTTAAATTCACCAGCAGCATTAAAATCTGTTTCAATTACTTTCTTCCCCAGCTATGCCAGAACAACATGTAAACGGCTGCAAGATATGTCTCTGACGAGGAACCATTGTCCTTTTGCATCCTGTTGTGTTAACACACAAAGTCAAGTCACCTTTTGCTCCTGCCAACAACACAGAACTTCTGTTTTGAGGAAGGGTCACCGGTCCTGAAATGTTAAGTCTGGTTTCTCTTCACAGATGCTGTCAGATCTGCTGAATTTTTCCAGAAACTTCTGTCTTTGTTTCTGACATAGAACCTCTGTTGTCCATTTGTTGTATTCATGCAGAATGAGACTTCGGTGCAAGCCGAGAGTCCTTTAGAAGGATTAACTTTGTCCATAAGAAGGGCTTATGTCCTGAAGAAGGGCTTGTGCCCGAAATGTCGATTCTCCTGTTCCTTGGATGCTGCCTGACCTGCTGCGCTTTTCCAGCAACACATTTTTCAGCACAGTTGTTAAGAATGAAAATTTCACTTGATTGACAGTATGTGCTGTAATGATAAACTATTTTTTCAATGATTTCTTTCATCATAGACTCAATGTTCATCTGCACAAGTTAAAGAGGTATCATGTGCTTACAATTTCCATTATTGATATTTTAAAGGTGAATTAACACCTTTATGTAGGAACAACAGTTCTTTTTAAGGAAAATAATGGGTGTTTTTAAAGTTGCTCTGTGCATATCTGTGCATATCCATTCTTTTTGTACACAGTGTATACTTGATGTATGGGCATAGAAGATGGACCATTTGAGATGGAAGATGGATAAGGAGTTGCCATGGAAAATATGGAGCACTGTTGGAGGTACATAAGGGCATGAGTTGGCATGGCAAACATATTTAGTCATTGAGGTTGGAGAACATGAATTTGTATGGAGGATATGAAGGGAATGAAGAGGTGAAAAGTTAGAGAGCCCAAAATATAAATCAAGAAAGACACATAAAATATCTGGACCCAACACTCAGCAATTATGGTGACTACCTCCAGATCAGTTTCAATCCCACCCATCCCCGTCCCACAGAGCAAAAATTGAGACTAAAGGAACACTTTATACTGAGGCAGATCTGTGTAGTTGGACATTTTCCCAGCTCAGATGATATGCCTGGATGGTGAAAATACAGCCCATGTTTATGCTGTCTGATCAGCTCTAAATTATATTTTGATTTCTTTAGCCCTTATAAAGGCACTATCTTCGTAACCTTAATGCTGAAGTATGGCAGCAAGCACAGGAAGACCACTTAAAAGCAGTCAATCAAAAGTAAATGTGGGTGTGATGTTCAACAGAGTCAGACTAGCAGTTTAAGTTAAAATCATGTCCTTGATTTTCCCCTCCCCCATTAACTGAATAAAGTCCAAACAGCAATCAACCCATACCATTATCAAAATGCCCCCACCTACAGTGGGCCTATCTTGTCAGTGAGATAAGATTAATGCTCCATAGTCAAATATCTTAAAACCTAAGCTTACAAGTGTGGAATGACCTTTTGAGCATGATATATGGTTACTCCCAGCAGAGACAGTAATTAGGTTTGGGGTCTTCTTTTCTCAGAAAGTCTTCACAGGCGTCTGTATCTGCACAGGTTTCTGCACTTTCACTTCAGAATTTTCAAAGTTCAAGCAAATGGAAATGCAAAAATAATTCAAAAATCCAAGCATTACCTAAGCCCTCTTGTACTGTATTTTCTATGCGGTCTGTGTTTTCTTCTTTGTACATGGAATAAAACTTCGCCTTCCTATAAATGCCAACATATATCTTCTGTTTGCTGAGTAAAACAATTACCTCTTGGGCATGTCACAGATTGACTTTTTGAGCATACACAATCATGATGTCAAGCTTGGATAGAGTTTGTCATAGAAGTTACTGAATCTGCATTCTTATGGAAAAATTATGAATCCACGCCAACCCAGAGGGATATGGTGGCCACCCAGTGAAAAGTCGGTTGTGCCAGGAGCTGAACTCTACTGAGCCACACTTCTGTACGTAGTTCAGCATTTGCCAAACAATGATGATTCAAATAGCACCCCAATATCAACAAAGATAGTCCCTAACAGGAGTGCAAAGATAATATATTTTTATTGTCCTTTTCCTTTATGATTAATATTTGAACTAGCAAAACACTAATGGGACTAATATTTTCCAGTCTTACCCCAAGCAATACATTCTTTGTTTGTAATAGTTGACAAATGTGGAAATGTTCATATTTTATTAAAATAATAACATTTACATTAGAGGAGACCCTTAAATATTAGGTCATCCAGAATGTCACTTACTTCAACATTATATGCATAATGACATCATCTTTTATTAGTTTTCTCAGAGCATATGGTGTAGGCATGTTCCAGAAGGAATTTCTGGAAGTTATGTTGACATTGTTTGATAGCTATGTACTTTTAAATGAAATAGCAAACATGCAATGCGAGTTTTATTTTTATAATCTCAAAGCAAAAAAAAATGGCATTTCTTCTTGAGAGTTCAGTGGATCGAGGCATTACTGATACTGAAGAAGGTCCCAAACTCGTTTTTTTATTCTTAGAATCTTTGATGGTCTCTCCTAAACCTATAGGAACAAAGCTGGTAGATGCATGGGAACATTGTCACTTCCAAATGAACCTCCAAATTATACATCACCTTTAATTGGACATATAGTTTAGAATATAGAATATAGAACATATAACAGTACAGCACAGTTGCAGGCCCGTTGGCCCCTGATGTTGTGCTGACCTTTTATCCTACTCTAAAATGAAACTAACCTACATACCCTTCCTTTTACTATCTTCCATGTGCCTATCTAAGAGTCACTTAAATGTCCTTAATGTAGCTGACTCCACTATCACTACTGGCAGTGCATTCCACACACCCACCACTCTCTGTGCAAAGAACTGACCTCTGACATCTCCCCTAAACCTTCCTCCAATCACTTTAAAATTATGGCTCCTTGTGATCACCATTTCTGCCCTGGAAAAAGTCTCTAACTATTCACACTATCTATGACTCTCATCGTCTTGTACACCTCCGTTAAGTCACCTCTCATCCTTCTTCATTCCAATGAGAAAAGCCCCAGCTCCTTCAACCTTTCTTCATAAGACGGTCCAGACAGCATCCTGGTAAATCTCCTCTGTACCCTCTCTAAAGCTTCCACATTCTTCCTATAAGGAGGCGACCACAACTGAACACAATATTCCAAGTGCAGTCTAACCCTGTTTCTATAGAGCTGCAGCATAACCTCATGGCTCTTAAACTCAATGCCCCTGCTAATGAAAGCCAACAGACCATATACCTTCTTAACAACCCTATCAACTCGGGTGGCATGTTTGAAGGATCTATAGAAGTGGACACCAAGATCGCTCTATTCCTCCACACTGCCAAGAATCCTGCCTTTAACCCTATATTCTGTATTCAAATGTGACCTTCCAAAATGAATCATTTCAGACTTTTCCAAGTTGAACTCCATCTGTTACTTATCAATCCAGCTCTGCATCCTGTCAATGTCTCGTTGCAACCTACAGCAGCTCTCCACACTATCCACAATTCAACCAACCTTTGTGTCATCGGCAAATTTACTAACCCACCCTTCTACTTCCTCATTCAAGTCATTTATAAAAGTCACAAACAGCAGAGGTCCCAGAACAGATCCCTGTGGAACACCACTGGTCACTGAGCTCCAGGCTGAATGCTTTCCATCTACTACCACCCTCTGTCTTCTTGGGCCACCCAATTCTGTATCCAGACAGCCATATTTCCCTGTATCGTATGTCTCCTTACTTTCTGAATGAGCTTACAGTGGGGAACTTTATCAAACATCTTGCTAAAATCCATGCTCTACCTTCATCAATATGTTTTGTTACATCCTCAAAGAATTCAATAAGGCTTGTGAGGCATGACCTGCTCCTCACAAAGCCATGCTGACTATCTCTAATCAAAATATGCTTTTCCAAATAATCATAAATTCTGAATCTCAGAATCCTCTCCAATTATTTGCCCATCACAGACTTAAGACTTGTCTGTAATTCCCAGGATTATCCCTATTCCCTTCCTTGAACAAGGGAATAAACCCTGGAACATCCAACAACCATTCCTGCCCCTGTGGTATCAAAGTCTCTGGCATTACTGCATGGACAGTGAGGATGCAAAGATCATCGCCAAAGGTGCAGCAATCTCTTTCCTCACTTCGCATAGTGATCTTGGGTATATCCCATCTTGCCCAGTGGACTTACTTATCCTTATATTTTTCAAAATTTTCAGCATGTCCTCCTTTTTAAAAGCAGCCTATTCGAGCATATCAGCCTGTGTCATGCTGTCACCAGAAACATCAAGGTCCCTTTCAGTAGTGAAACCCGAAGCAAAGTATTCATTAAGGACTCCTCTACTTCCTCTGACTCCAAACGCAAGTCCTTGATCGGCCGTACCATCGGTCTAGCCATCCTCTTGTTCCTCATGTAAGTGTAGAATGTCTTAGGATTTTCCTTGATCCTACCTGCTAAAGTTTTTCATGCCCCTTTCTAATTCTCCTAATTCCATTCTTCAGTTCTTTCCTAGCTGCCTGGTAACCGTCTAGAGCCCTGTCTGATTCTTGCCTCCCCAACCTTAAGTAAGTTTCCCTCTTCCTCTTGACAGATGTTCCATATCTCCTGTCACCCACGGTTCCTTCACCCTACCATCCATTCCTTGCCTCAGTGGGACAAACTTGTCCAGCACTATCAGCAAGTGCTTCCTAAACAACTTCTGTCATACATTTCCCTGAGAACATCTGTTTCCAGTTTAGGCACCCCAGTTCCTGTCTAATAGCATTGTAATTCCCCTTCCCCCAATTAAATACTTCCCCATACTGTTTGCTCCTATCCCTCTCCATGAATATGTAATGTCAGGGAGTTGTGATCACTATCACCAAAATGCTTTCCCACTGAGAGATCTAACACCTGGCTTGGTTTGTAGCCAAGCAGCAAATTCAATATGGCCTCCCACCAGTTGGCCTATCTACATATTGAGTCAGGAATCCTTCCAGGACACATCTGACAAAAACTGCTCCATCCAAACTATTTGAACTTAGGAGCTTCTAATCGATATTGCGGATATTAAAGTCACCCATGACAACAACCCTGTTACTTCTGCACCTTCTAAAATATGCCTCCAGTCTGGTCTTCTGTGTCTCTGTTGGTATTGGGCTGGATTGGGGGGGCAGGGGGTAGAAAACTCCCAATGAAGTGACTGCTCCTTTCCTCTTTCTGACTTCCACCCATACTGACTCTGTAGACAAACTCTCCTAAATGACCTCCCTTTCTGCAGCTGGGATACTATCCCTGACTAACAATGCCACTTCCCCACTTCTTTTAGCTCCCCCTCTATTCCTTTTGAAACATGTAAACCCTGGAACATCCAACAACCATTCCTGCCCCTGTGATATCAAAGTCTCTGTAATGGCCACAGCATCATAGTCCTGACTACTGATTCATACTCTGAGTTCGTCACCCTTATTCCTAAAATTTCTTGCATTAAAATCGACACACTTCAACCCATCACACTGAACTGCAACTTTGTGCTATCAACTGTCTTTCCTTTCTCACAGATCCCCTGCACATTGTATCTGGCTGTTCGTGAACTACTCCATCCTCAGATCCATAGCTGTTTCCAATCCCCCGCCAAACTAATTTAAATCTTCTTGAAGAACTTGAGCAAACTTCCCACCCAGACTTTTGGTGCCCCTCTAGTTCAAATGCAACCATCCTTTTTATAGAGGTCCTACCTTTCCTAGAATGTATGTCAATGATCCACATATCTGAAGCCTTCCTTCCTACATCAGCCCTGCAGCCACATGTTCGCTCTCTGTTCCTGGCTTCACTAGCCTGTGGCACCGGTAGCAATCCTGAGATTATTACTCTGCTCATTCTGCCTTTTAGCTTCCACCCTAACTCCCTATATTCCCTTTTCAGATCCTCCTCCATATTCCTAGCTATGTCTTTGGTGCTGATGTGTACTCCAACTTCTGGCTGCTCTCCCTCCCCCTTAAGAATCCTGTCAACTCAATCCAAGACATCTCTACATCTGGCACTTGGGAGGCGACATACCTTCTGGGAGCCTCGTTCACGACCACAGAATCTCCTGTCTGTTCCTCTAACCATTGAACCTCCTATCACAATTGCTCTCCTATTTTGTTAACCTCTTCATTGTTGGATCAAATTTACATGCCTTTGCTTCACATTAATTGCCACTTTTAACTAACAAAAAATCTGTTTAACTCATTCTGGAAAATTTAACAATTGTCCAGCAACCATAGCTTTTGGAGGCGAGCAATCTAAATTTCGACTACATTTTCTATGTAAAAGTATTTCTTACATTAAAGCATCCACACAAGCAAATACTTGCTTTATATTTACCCTATCGAACTGGAATTCTTTATTATTTCAACTGTTTGATTAGATCACTGTTTACTTTCTAAACATATGGAAATAAAAATCAGATTCATAATATCCGTCATCATTCTGGAATTCTTTAAGGTCTCGTATCATTCTTATCAATTTGCTCATAACCACTCCAAGCCTAGTACATTTCTCCTGAGGTCTGCTGTTCAAAACTGAATGCTTTACATGAGATAGAATCTGACCAAATCTCCATTCAACTGAAGTGTCAGCTCCCTATTATAAAATGAATAAACCACTTGTCTTTCACCCATTGATTTCAATTGAATGAAAATTAGGTGAGTTTTACTAAGCAGCTGATCTGGTCTGACAGTTTACCACCCAAGCAGTGCAGTTGAAAGTTATGATTCATTGTCCACAGTTTTCTGACACAAAGAATGGACCAGCATTGTGAACAGATGATCCATTGTATTATCTGATGCCTAGATCACAATACAAATCTTTGAAATTATAGCAACATATTCAAATTTTAATTTGATCATGAAACACGTAAAAACAGAATGTTTATTTGGTATTGTGGTCATATATGGTTCAATGTGACTTTGTGACTTATTTTTCTTAAAGTGTCACTGTCCAATGCATTCGAGACAACAACTATACATTGATAACAAAATAAATAAGGCTAATTTCAGAATGGTTTGGAATCTCTATTAAACTTATCTTCAGATATTTTTTAATAAATTAGGGAATGTCACACTTGTTATCAACTTTGCCTCTTACTTTTGATGCGATGCTGAATTGTCCTCCAAACCCCAACATGTGACCATGAGATCACTGACTGTTTTGGGTTTTTGGCATCATGTCCCAATGGAGTTTAATTTGTTGCCAAGAGTTAAATGCATTAAGATTATCAGCTCAAAAAATGTTCAGATACAGGTTCCTGCACTGTCTGAGGAATCATCCTTTGGAGCATTTATAGTGAAACAAATGCTTGTGCAAACAAAGCCTGCAAAAATATCCCACTTGGCAGCTGAGGAGAAATGTGAACTGCCCTGGGGCAGCTCCAGTGTAAAATTACAAGCAATTCAGTCTATCTTCTGTTTATTCAGAAAGCCTTTTTTTCTCTGAGATAGTCTTACAACAATCACAAGTGCTCACCTCATAACAACTAAATAGACAAGATAAAAATTTCATGTATGCGTACATGAGGATCCTTGACACTCACCTGGAATGACAATCGGGACTTTTACCATATAAATCACAATCAGCGTTGCATTTTGGATGGATAGTATTGCCCAATATAACAATTGGCATCATCAATGAACATCTAATTCTAAAAAGGATGAATAAACTACATATTAGTAACAGCAGACACTTTAAAGTGGCATTTTTAACCAAGAAATTTAGGAATTCTAGTTTTCTAATTTCTTTTATATTTTTGAACAGCTCACAGTTGTCAAGGCCTGACATTCAGTTACATCAAATGCGCTATCTTTCAGATACTCATTTATAGTTCTTCAGAACGAAAAGTTGTGATTAGTTCATAAGTGTTGCAAGCCATACTATGTGCATAAGATATCTTATTTTCCAAATGGAATCCAAAACTATAAGGCAAAGATGAAGTGAAATATGATGGCCAACATCTGTAGGCAAAGATTCCACAGTAAACACAGCAAACTAGCATCATCCCATTTATCATTTCTTCACTATCTTTATCATAAATCAAAGGAAAGCAAAGAACAAAGATATAGAAAGGAATAAAATGATATGTACTGAGTGGGAAATGTTACTGCAGATTACATTCCACATGGCATTAGGTTTATACTGGCTATTTGTCAATGTCTATTCTGTATGTAAGTATCACAAACCTATGTTTTGTGTTTCTCTTTCCATGTCTGTGTTGTGGCTTTGTATGTGTCTGCAGTCTCTTGAATTAGAGTATTTGTGTCCTGTGGTAATGTTTCAGTCTGTTTGTCCTTCTCTGTCTCACACACACACACACACACACACTCTCTGGATATCTGTGAAAACACGTATATGACCTACATACTCACTTGTATCTCATTAATGTACCTACTATGACAACCTTCTGAATATAAACACACATTTTTGACTTTATCTTCCAACTGTCACCTGAACCTTAGGCTCCCCTGAATTTAACTTGCATCTCATTTCAATCTATTGGCAGGCTGCAGGAATTAACAGCCTCAGAGAAAACTCACTGGTTTGCAAGTTACACAAGCAAGCCAACTGCCTCATCAGCAATGGTTTTATCAAAACTGTTTGTAAAATCCAAAATAGGTGGCATCTTTCAAACCTCCCTGATCTACTACACCAAAGGCCTCTTCAAACCTCTTATCTTGTCGATCGTGTTCACTGCTTTTCTACAGCCGTATGGTGTACTCCTTATATTAGCCCAAGTATTCTGATTGATTATTAGTGGCATCGTTGATGATGTTTTCAGTGCTAAGATTGTTGGTAATATTCACTATCTCAAAGAAAATGGAAAAGGCAGGACAGTGAAAAACCAGGTAGGGATAGATGGAGTAAACAGCACCATGGCAGTAAATCAGCCTTCAAGTTTGGCAAGGCCCTTGGATTGGAAATGCTTTAACGTTAAGAGAAGCAACACAGCATTGGTAAAGACAAGGGACAGTACTGAGCAGAAACACAAGCAAGAAGTAATAAGGCTTATGGGAAAACAAATCTTCAAGTAGCGGAATGAGTAAATTTAAAGCTAAGTTAAATTAAATTCAAATAAAAATGACCTATAGTGGCTGCAGTATTTTTCTAGATGACCACTGCTGGTACTTGTGATTTTTACCATCTCTACTATGTCAGAGTCGTTTGACACATTTAACTGACACTAGTCCTCCTCTGATTTGCTTTATCTTGGGCCTACCTAACGATAAATGGCAGATGATACACGGAAGTAGAATATCTACAGAAGAAGCCTTATTCTCAGATAAATAGGTTTGTTGCATGAGTGCAGTTTAGTACAGCTGCATTTAGTCAAATGTAATTAGTAGGATCTTAGAGAACTGGTACAGAAAAATCTGTCTGAAAACCCTTCCCTCAGAAAGCTAATGCAGATCTCCTGTGGGTGACATCAGTGAAAGGTGTGGAACCTTTGTAAAACAAACATGAACCCTTTCAGAACCATGACACTATACACTACAGGAGGGAACAGAATAACCCAAACTAAAAATCAATTACCTGCTCTTTTGATATCTGCTGTCTAGAAGAAACAGATGTGAAAGATAGAATTGAGAAGAGCTGTGTTGCTACCTGTAACTGGAAGGACTGAAATTTAAATATAATTGTAAGAATGATGTTATGATGCACTAAATAGAAAACTTAATTTTAGTTCAGTTTGATAATTTCATACGAATAGTAAGTTATGCCACTTTAAAAAGTAAGAAAGGAATGTACAGTGTTCTTTGTGTAACTCTAACCTAAGCTGCCCCTAATACCAGGTCAAGTTATAAACACAGGAGCAGCAATAGACCGCTCAGCCCACCAAAGCTGCTACGCCAGATAATATCATCATAGCTGATCAAACACTTCAATACCGTGTTTCCACAATATTCCCATACCCTTTTATGCCACTGGTAATCAGAAATCTATCAATCTATGCCAAAGACATATTCAGAAACTGAGCTTGACAGCTCACTGGGATAGAGAATTCCAAAGACAACTGAGTTGAAGAGTTCATCCTTATCTCAGACCAAAGTGGCATCCCCTTATTTTTAAATTGTTTTAGACTCTCCATCTGGGGGAAACATCTTCCTTACATCAACCCTGTCTATCCTTTATGTATTTCAGAAGTTTCAATGAGATCACCCCTCATTCTTCAAAATTCTTAAGAATACTGGCCCAATCTCTCTTCATACAACAGATTTGACAGTTCTGGGAAAAGTTTGGTGAACTTTTGTTGCATTTCCTCAATGGTAATAATATCCTTCCTGAGGTAAGGTACTCTAGGTACAGTCTAACCAAGCTCTTAAACTACTCAAGCTACTTGTGTACTCTTATACTCAAATTCTCTCATAATAAAGGCAAACATTCAATTCACATTGTTAATAGCTTGCTGCAGCAGTATGTTAGCCTTATTTACAAGGTCTAGGTCTATACATAGTCCTACACCTTCCAAATCTTCCCATTAATAAATGCCCCACACATCTGTTTGTTCTATCAAAGTGCTTGATTTCATGTTTTTCTACATTATATTCCCTGATGTTCTTATTCATTCCTAAGCCAGCCTACAGTCTCCTGAAAGTGCCTTACATTTTGCTCACAAAACACATTCCCACTTAGCTTTATACCATCCATAAACTTGGAAAAATTACATTTGGTCCCAACATCCAAAACATTATGTTGTATACTGTGAACAGTTGGGGCCCAAGAACTGCTCTTCATGGTACCCCACTAATCATGGCCTGTCTGTACAAGAATAATTCATGTTTTCCTGCTTGCTATTTTCTACCTTTTAGCCAATCATTAATCCATGTTAGTACATTACCTCTTACCCTTCAATGTTGCTAACTAATGTCTTATGGGGGAATTTATCAAAAGCCTTCTAAAAATTCAAGTATACTATGTCCATCAACAATTTTGTTAATAGTATCCTCAAAAAGAACTCCAACATGTTCATCAAATAGAATTTCCCATTAACAAATCTATGCTGATTATGCCCAATCAGAACATTATTATCAAGGTGTCAGCTTATTCTAGCCTTTATAATAAGTCTAGCATTTTCCCTACCACTGATGTAAGACTAATGTGTGTAGTTCTCAGTTTTTCATACCATTTCCGTTTTTAACAGTGGAGTGACCTTCCAATGAGCTGAAGTCATCCCAGATTCTATAGGGTTTGGAAGATGGTCACCAATGCATCTCCCATCTCTGTAACAAGCTGCTTCAACACTCTGGGATATGGAATATCATGTGCCTTTCAGCTCCATTAATTTCTTCAATACAACTTTCTTAGTCCTTCTACTCTTCATTCTCCCTCAGACCTGGTTCTCTCATTCTGGGGGATTTTTTTCTGAAGGTGAATAGTTAGAATTAGCTGCATTCTGCTTATACCTGCAACCTAGAACAATAAGTTATGTTCTTTTTTTTACTGTTCCAAAAAATACATGCATTCAGTTTTATTCAACAGTCTGTCAAGATTAGATTAGATTCCCTACAGAGTGGAAACAGTCCCTTCAGCCCAAAGGTCTACACCGACCCTCCGAAGACTAACCCACCCAAATCCATTTCCCTTTGACGAATGCACCAAACATTTTGGGCAATGTAGAATGGCCAAATCACCTGACCTACAAATCTTTGGACTGTGGGAGGAAACTGGAGCACCCGAAGGAAACTAAGCAGACATGGGGAGAATGTGCAAACTCCATTATTCAACTGTAAAAGTTGAATAAGGCAACGTGGCCTGACAGTGCAAGGAACCTGAGTTTGATTCCAGCCCTTAAGTCTGTATGGAGTTTAAATGTTCTCCCTATGTATACGTGTTCTGTTTTTTTTTTCCCACAGTCCAAAGATATCCAGGCTAGGTGGATTGGCAATGTTAAATTGAGTCCAGGGATGAGTGAGCTAGGTGGATTAGCCATGATAAATTCTGGGCGACAGGAATAGGGTAGGGGCTAGGTCAATACAGACTCAATGGGCAAATGGGCCTTTTTGCACTGAAGTTATTCCACATTTTGTCAAATTACTCAGAAACTTGAACATTGTTTTAGAAAGCTATTTTTGGAGATGTAGCACAGAAAACTTTGGGAATCTACACAAATTCTAAAACTTTTGGGGTCAATTTTGCAGAGCCATCAGCAAGTTGGGAAGCCAACTCCAAGGAAATCACCTCCAAGGGCTATCAGAACAAAGACTTCACTTGCCAGGGATGAAGCCAGGAAACAACAGACATACACTCTGGTCCCAAAATCCAATAAGAAAGGTTTCCTCTCTCATCTGATGAATTAGAAGCTTTACTCTGTTTAAAATAATTGTCTTACATTTCTGAGGTGCCTCCATTTTAAGGGGCACTCACATTCTCAAATCTACTTCAGCAGCTCCAAGCTCTTTAGGCTCCAGAACTGCCATGACTGTGAGTGACTGCAGCAATAGGAGCCTCTTTACTATCATCAATAGCACAGTGATCACGTAAGTAATATTATGTTTGTGGTTCATTACTATAAATTAAACATGAGGTATACGGAGGGTAAACTTGAACATGGAGTGCTGTCTGGGTCAGCTGCTTCTTCACTGTTGCAGCGTATTGTTCTTCTCGGGTGTCAACCACAGTCCATGCCCCTGCATTACTGCTTCCTTTGACGTTACCTCCACAATCCTGCACCATTTTCTAACTCTGGGTAGCATCCTTCCTCCTGACAGAAACAAAATGGTATTCACAGACAACTTGTGGCCAGATCCTAGAGCCATTGCCAGTTATGGTGCTTGGTTATTGTGGTTCAGTAGAATCATAAATAGACAATGTGGCAGACAGAGGGTAATGTTTTATTGTTGTCTCTCAGCTGCACAGTTGAGCTTAGGTTGCCTCCCCTAGCCCCCATTCCCAGGTCACCTAACCCACTCTCTTAAGGGGCAACGCACTCCCAACTACATAACAGGGAACAATTGACAGGCCACTGAAATAACTGCACAGCGACTGACATCCCATTACGAAGTCACCCTTTGTTATCATGTGCATAGTACTTCACACTAGGTTGGCTTCTGCAGAGCTAGGTCTCAGAGTGAACAGAATCTCTGACACTCATATTCTTACCTGTCAGCCAAGGCTCCCTGATTGGACCAGATTAACAGCCCCGATCAGGGAATTCATATTTTATGAAGCCCACCTAGCTGACCTTGTTATAATCACTACACTCACCATCAGGAAGATTATACTGCTGATCTGCCCTCAGCCAACACAAGCTTGGGATGCCATTTTGGTTCTGAAGAATATGTTCTTACATCCTTGGGAAATGCATGCCCAATGTCCCTGGATAAAGTGTTAAGGCAACAGGGAAGTATGTGCACAGCTATATGACTGAGCACAAAACAAAATCAATGTAAGTGCTACAAGTCACAAAATGTAATTAGGTCACCATGATGTATTCAGGTTACAGAAGAGGACAAAACAAGGAATAGAGAAAAATTTACCTTGATCAAATAAAATCTGACTGAGAGGAGGAGTGAGAGTTTTTTCACCTGCAAAATAAAGTCACGTAGAAACACTCAACAGGTGAAATTACATCCTCCATAGTGCTATAAATTCTTGAATGTCTATGTCTGTTTCTTGCCCATGAGTAGCTTTACTCTCAAAGTTCAGGAACAGTGCCCCTACTAAAATCCACCAACACAGTAGGGTGGAGACTCAAAAAATGCAATATATTTTCACGTGTATCTGTATGTCCCAGCAGCAAACTGTTAGAAGAGAAAGCTAACACATTACTCAGAGTCTCAGACTCTACCAGAAAAGTGATTGCCAAACAAATTTTATTAAATCATGTTGGGGAATATCCTTTATTTGTGAAAGAATTTTACCAATTGGTCTAATAAATAAAACAATATAAGCTTACTCTAGATTTATTCAAACATATAGCACTTCCTGTATTCCCCTATCCAGTGAGTGTAGCCCAACAAATTCTGTGGCTGACTGAAAGAAGGAATTGTGAGCCAGAACAACAACACAGAAGAAAACAATTTCCATTAAATTGTACATCACTGCAGCTGCTATATTTTTGGGTTTTTATGCTCAATAAAATCTTGGCTTCAGCCACTCCAAGGCTGACTTATAATTCCTACTATCTTAGGTCGACTTATTTATAAGTAAATGATAACAAATGTAACTGACAGGCTATAATCTGTGCAATATTTACTGGAATGATGAGAACTAGTTGGTGGTAATGAAGAAGAGAACAGTGGGAAATAAATGAGAAATGTGTATTTCAACAGCTATAGCTTGAACGTTGGAAAGGAAGTGGAATGAAAGAACGTAAGTTAAGTAAATACTTATCATTAACATCTCTAGACCTGGCAGTGGACACAGCCCTCATCCATTCTCCTGATGACTGAAACACTGATTTCCACAGAGTATAATGGATATTGATGGATTTGTCTATCCTTGTCTACTCCCTCCTGCTATCCTGAATTGTTTTCCTCTAAGAAAAAGAGAAATGTGTCAGTGGGTGTCCTGCAAAATGTTCAGGTGCTGTAATAGTTGAATAGCTGTGAGTTCATGTGAGCTGTGAGTAATGGGAATGGGGCAAGTGTGAGAGGATAAAGTTAGAGACTGACAACCAATAACAGATTTGTGGTGGGTGATAAGTGAGGGCATAGGAATTGACAACAAATAATGGTATTGTTACAGTTGATAGGATGTGGCATTTCTTCATTGAACTCACCACCTTAACACCCTGTGACATATATATATATATATAATAAAACTTCTTTCTGCACTACTCCCATGTTCTTCGTATCAATGTAATCTGCTATATCTTCACAGTGATCCCGACCTTATGGGGCCAACTGCCCCACTGTAATGTCATAATGAGCTCAATCTTCCCATTTTCAGTTAAAGAGTTTTGATGCATGAGATTCATGGCATCCAGATCACCATAGAGCAACTTCTGTCACACAATCTTCCACTCTTCACCTCATAGGCACCTTCCAATAGAATCACTCAGCAGGAGAGATCGATATGTTCACCACTACTAAAACTTTATCGCATTCATGCCTCGGTCCCATATTAGGGGAGTCAGCGATGTAGCAGTAATGTCACTGGACTAGCAATCCAGAAGCTCTAATGTTCTGTGGACATGCATTCATAAACCAACATGGCAAAAGGTGAAATTTGAATTCAATAAAGCTCTGAACTAAACAAAAAGGATGGTTACAGTTGATTGTCATAAACATCCATCTCGCTGCTAATGTCCTTTAGGAAAGGAAATTCTGCCATACTTCCCTGGTTTAGTCTATATGCAACTCCAGACCCAAAACAAAGCTTTACACTCTTATTCTCTCGGCAATTAGGGATGAAGAGTAAATGTTCATCTAGCCAGCAACACCCGCATCCCATGGATGAATCAAATTAAAGCCCAATTGCCTACACTTCAGATCTGTAAGCTTGGAACTGCCTGTGGTGCATTGAGGACATTACACAAAAAAGTGGGTTAACTCCCTGCTTTGCAGGCAGTGACCTGGAAGGAAGGGCTAGTGGAGACAGAATGCTATCCTTTTTCCTGCAATCCACCAGAAGCAGTTATGTTTCCAGACTCAGACAGCTTGGACACTGAGAACAATATGTTTCAGTGCGGTATCCTGAGTTAAGTGGAATGTACAACAATACAGGAAGAAGCTCAATGATATTGCACGCTCTGCAAGGGTAAGTGAAAGCAGCTTTTCTTTGCTTCCTCACACTCATTAGGCCATCATTCATTCTAACACAGTCTCTCAAAAAGGTTCATGGACTACAACTCTCATTAGTGCATGCTTCATGTTTGCTCATTGGCTCTCAACCAATGCTTCTTGAAAACTACTAACAATTCCTGACTTCTAAAACATCCTACTCACTCTCCGTGGAAATCTCATCACACCTCCTGGCTATGCATCATCACTAACTGCACTTCCATTCATTTCCATCATAATTAGTCTTCTCTTTACTTCATTTCAGGGGACCCACAATGGGGCTGAGAGAACAAGGAATGATTGCAATGAGGGTAGTAGACATAATGTTGTTTAATCCTTTTGAGGATAAAATGCTCAGTTTCTTTGGAGAAGAACAACCACCCACCGTTAGGAATAGAGAAACCTCAATGATATTTATAGAGAGGACTCCCTGAATCTTAAGACTCTTCAGATTTGCACAGCTCCTTCAACTCTCCATGCCTTTGATGCCAAAACCTGAAGTCCAAGCAGTGGAAGATGAGCCTGTATTTGGGCAGAACAGCCTCAGCTTGCCTGCGTTCACTAGGCGCAATCAGCCCTGTGGACGGCTCCCAAATCTTCCAAACCAATAGGACCACAATAAAGTACATTCCATCATCTCAGCTGTGGATACCTGTATGTAGGTATCATGAGAGGGAAAGAAAGAAAGAAATCTACTGAGAGCACATAGGTAGCACAGATCATGCATAATATTAAATAATCCTGCGCTTTATCAAATACATACACAATTACGCTCTTACAATGACGGTTCTGGTATCATTTTTCTGGTCATATCTGTACAGCTACACCATGTGAGAAGCTGCACCATGTGAGAGATGAGCTGTGTCATCAGACATCCCAAGGACAAACCAAGTTGCAATGGACAAGTGCCGCTCATCTCTCAGAAGTAATCTGAGATCAACATTTTGACTGCACACGGCCTCAGATATCTTGGATCCATGAAATGCATCAACAGCCAAGATGTTGTAGTTTGATGTGGACAACACTGGGGTAAATGCAGTGTGCAGGGATTATGCTAAGGTCAAACCTGCACACATCGTTTCACACTTTCGTCCTCATGAATGAACGGATAGAATCAGTGGTGATTCTACCTAACACAGAGCGTATGAACTGTTCAAGGTAGTGCACTGCCATCCAACACTAAGAGATGTACAATGATCAGCTCCACTCACATGTCCACCCTCCCTCATGCTAGGTGG
The DNA here is from genome assembly GCF_020745735.1 of Hemiscyllium ocellatum. Classification (NCBI taxonomy): domain Eukaryota; kingdom Metazoa; phylum Chordata; class Chondrichthyes; order Orectolobiformes; family Hemiscylliidae; genus Hemiscyllium; species Hemiscyllium ocellatum. Next base: position 54,241,753 of record NC_083402.1, read on the forward strand.
GCTGTCAAGAAAAGCTTGACAAAGCATTGCTTCTCACAGCTTCAGCATTATCCTATAGGTTGGAGGGTTATTGATCATGAAAGAATCAAAAAGAAATTCTTCAGGAATCCTGTTAGTCTGGTGCCTATCATCAGAGATTTCCCAGCACACCACTTTGACCCCAGTATCCTGAGTCAAGAGTGTGGTGCTGGAAATGCACAGCAGGTCAGGCAGCGTCTGAGGATCAGGAGAATCAGTATTTCGGCTGAAATGTCGATTCTCCTGCTCCTTGGATGCTGCTTGACCTGCTGTGCTTTTCCAGCAACACATTTTCAGCTCTGCTATGCTTTTCCGGCACCACACTCTCCACTCTGATCTCCAGCATCTCCAATCCTCACTTTCTCCTAAGCAATATCCTGAGGGTAGTTTTAGCATCTGCATGACCTTAGATGTAAGCAATGTTCATTCTCATCTCACTGACTGCTGTTTCTTTCCTAATGGTTGGAAATACATTGGTTGCTTGTCATGTTATGAAAAGAATCTTATACAATTGAATGAAGTCCAAACCCAGCTCATTCTTCCTGGAAAGAGCTTCAATTAGATTTTCTCTTGTTTCTTGCTCTTGATGATCCATTATTCTGCCTTGCTATCTTGGATGGACCTCCTCATTAATAGCCTGATCCTCACCCTCAGACGATTGCTATTGATCCCCATTTCTTCTCCATCAGGATATTCCCTTTTGTCTTCTGTAGTTGTGAAGGGCCCAGCATGTCACAGTGCTGCAGCACACTCTTTCTGAGACATGCTGTTGAGGCCCCGGCAGAAAAACCTCATCTGAAGGATGGTGGGAAGTATGTATTTTCATTCTTCATCAGTCTGAGGATTTCATAAAGGTGTCAAGAGCCTTCTCTCTCAGCACTCATCCCTTGTAAGGACTTTGGAAAGAGACAGGAACCGGTGAGTTCTCTAGTACGTAAGAACCAAAAGACCATCAGAACAGAAGTTGACTGCTTGGCCTCTCAAGCCTGCTCCACTATTCAGTAGGATCATGACTGACACAATACTCTTCACATCCACTTTCCTGCATTTTCCTCTTGACCTTTGATTCCCCTCTTGTTCTAGAATTTACCTATCCCTGCTTTAAATAAACATTAAGATTCTGCCACACTAACTTTCTTTGGAAAGGATTCCAAAGATTTTTGACCCTCTGAGAGAAGAAATTCCTCCCTATCCCAGTCTTAAATTGGCACCTCTGTACTCTGAGACTATGCCCTCTGATCCTGGACTTTCCCATGAGGGGAAACAACCTCTCAGCATTTACCCTTCCAAGCTCCTTAAGAATCTTGTGTGTTTCAGTGAGATCACCTCCCATTCCTTTAAACTCTAGTGAGTGGAGTCCTAACCCATTTAGCCATTGTTCATAATTCAGTCCTCCCACTCGAAGGATCATCCTAATGAACTTTTGCCGAACTGCTTTGAATGAAATAATACCTTTTCTTAAAAAAGGAGACCAAAACTGCTCACAGTACTCCAGATGTAGTCTCACAGCACCTTGTACAATAGCAGTAAGCCCTCCCTACTCTTACACTCTGACCCCCTTGAAATAAAAACCAACCCTCCATTCACCTTCCTGATGCACCGGTGTACTAGCTTTCTGTTTTAATGCACAAATATCATAAATCCCTTTGTGTTGCAGCTTTCTGTAGATTTTTTCTCAATTTAAATTTTATTCTGTTCTTTTGTTCTCCTTTTGAAAATGAACAACTTTGCATTTGCCCACAATATACTCCAGTTGTGAACGTTTTGCCCACTTACTTAAACTATCACTATCTCTCTGTAAACTGTTTGCATCTGTCTCATGACTGGCCTTTTTATCTACTTTTGTTTCATCTACAAATTTGGCTAAAGTACATTTACTTCCTTCCTATATATAATATGTCTATATATATAGTAAATAGTTGTGGTCCCAGTACTCATCCATGTGGAACCCCACTGGTCACAGATCACCAACCTGAAAAAGAATCCTTTAGCTTCACTGACTGTTTCTTTCCCATTAGCTAATTCTCTATCCATGCCAATATACTATTTCCAACAGTTTAACCTCTTATTTTATGACTTAACCTTTTGTGAGGTACATGACAGGTGCCGGGATATATGGTACAGACCTTTATGATTTGGCTTTGATAGTCACAATATAACTTGAACATTGGTGGTGTGATGATGAACTCTTGCAGACTGGTGAAAGGAAGCTTTCAAAACAACATGGGTGCACCTAGGAGAAGCCAGCAACGGTCGAGAGACCCACAGTCCAGGCTGCTTGACTCCCATCACCATAGGAAAATAATATAAACTAATATAATCTGGAAAAAACTGCATGAGTACATCTGATGCGTTCCTTGGTCATGGATTGGAAAATGCCACAAGTGTCCATGTTTCTTGAAATAAGCCACTTGCGTAAAAAATCAGGACAACTATGACCTTGAAAGTGACCAGAATGGATATGCCACCCAGTCCTTCTGATTGCAAGTTGTATACCAAACATAGCAAATGATACTGTTCAGCGATGACGAGACAATGAAAAAAAGAGAAATAGGAACAGGAGCCTGTGAGGCCTCGGACTCATCCTTCTCTGACTCCCTTGGTAGATCTTCACCTGCTGCTTCTCCTTATGGACACTGTGTGTCAGCTGCTGTAGGTTATTGTTCATGGTAGGCTTTCTGATGAAGAAGTAACTGCTGTTTCCCTTCTACACAGTTTTTAGATTTCAAGCACAGCCAGAAGATTCCAACCATAGCAGAAAGATAACACAATTTTTGTTGATGGAACCCTTCAGCTCTCACATCCATCACCATGAAGCCCCATATTAAGTCTTCACACAGTGTGGCATGAGGAGTTCCCAAGGAAGGCAAATATCATGTCTCCACAAGGAGTGCCAAGATATGTCACTTTATCCAAATGTGTGTTGCACAACCAAGGTTTTCATGCTGAGTTGATGAAATAGAATTCTGCCAGTAAACCAATTATGACAGTCCCTCACAGCTTTGTGAACCATGCCGTTAGGGATAAGACTGGAATAGCTCAGTGCAAAGGCCAGTTCCTGACTTGTAGTGTGTGAAATGTCATGGAACTGGGTTTAAATACAGGACAAGCAGTGGTGACGTCCCTGCAGCAGATATGATCCAACAATTTTGTGCAAAATTGAAACAAGGTTTCCTTATTTTTGTACATCAATCATAATTATTGCTTCCAAATAAACCTGTCGGGCTATAACCTGGTGTTGTGCGATTTTTACCTTTGTACACCCCAGTCCAACACCGGCATCTCCAAATCATGACCAATCATATTGCCATGGGCTTTTATGCTTTTGGCTCCTGTCATTGCTGGAACTGGAGACAGTTGTAGAATCTTGCTGCTCGAAAGACTTTAATTTATCCTTTATGTAGATGAAAGTGACATTCAATCCATTGTTGGTGATGTTGGCTGGGAATAGACTGCAATTGTGGAGGACACAATTGCAAGTTACTTAGGACACTTGCGTAAGACTTAGCTTTCTAAGAAGGTAAGAGTTCAATACTTCCACTAATGTATAGATCTTCAACGGTACAGTATTGCAGTCTAATTTGAAGTTAAGTATTCAAACAGATATTGAAACCATAATCGTCTAAACCATGACAATCATTCTAGTAATTGAGCCACACAGACTCATGATTACAAAGTCAATGTATAACACTACTCAGATGGAGGATTTTACCACTTTAATATGTCAAATAAGAAAATGAACAAAGTTAGCTGGATCAAAAATTAAAATAGTGCATTATTAAATTCAAGAGATTAAAAATCGAAGAAAGGCCAGGTCAAGAAACTTGGACGGAGAAGTCTCATTAACTTCACGTTTAAATTAGATGACTTAACAAATTGAAGGGGCCAGTTTGTGGTTTTTCACCTGTTAGATAACCCCTTTAATCCTTTCTCCCTTTTAATTTGGTTTTCCTTTTCAATTAAGCCTTTTTTTAAATCTTGTAAATGTTCAAAGAGCAGCAAGAGATCTGACTTAAACAAAGTATGAAATGATAATCTAGTGCAAAGGGAAATCCAGATTAGTATATCTGCCTCCCCCTTCATGCTTTCGAAACACAAAACCTCAGTTCTTGATTTGTTGTCAAAGCTGTTTGGCCATAAATACTGCTCACACAGAAAGCTGAGGACAGAAATCCAAGATAAGTGCCTTAGAATTCAGGATATGACTGCAAAATCAATTCTTTCTTCCCTTAGTTTTAAATGTAGTGAATGTTTTATTAAAACTGATATGAGTCAATTCAGCCAAAAATTTGTTGGACATGATCCCAAAGATTTCAGCCAAAGGGCATCTGCAAATAATGCCTGAACCTTGGTTAAAAGGGCATGTGTGATGGCGTCAATTTGCATGAAGTTTTATCTGAGTAGTCATTACCATGATGGCTGCCTGCCCTACACTGCTAGCCCTGGCAGCCACTAAGTGCCCCTTCTATCTCTCTCTCCCCAAACATTCAACTCTCTATCTCTCTAATGACAATCAAATTGTTGAAAATAAAGGTTGCCTGGTTTAAAGAATTCTGTTGCCTGTCCTCCACCCACTCTCAACGTGACCAGTGTTGACCTATTTTGTTTACGTTCAATTATCGTGGATTAGTAAGGCTGATGTTTATTGTTCTAGAAGATATGAGTTTGAGAATTTTGACCCAGTGAGACTAAAGTAATAGTGAAGTCAGGGTTGTGTATGTCTTGGAGGGGTTCTTGGAAGTGATGTTGTTTCCTGTAGTGTTTAATTCTTCAGCTGCTTACTGTTTGATTACGTGCGTCTGTTCACTGCGCCCTATATATGATTGGCTAAGTCTAGATGGTCACTTGGAGAGAGGGAAGGACTGTTGCAAGCCGACATTTTGAAGCATAGTAAATACAGCACCTGCATACATGATCTACATTCTCTGAAGCACAAACATCATGAGATGAAGGCATTGCTAACTAGGATAGCATTTATTGTCCCTTGCAAATTGCTCAGAGGCCAGTTAAGAGTTGACTCTGTTGTTGTGGATTTTGAGTCATATGTAGGCCACATCAAGTAAGGATGGCCTTCACTAAATGACGTTAGCGAACTAGATGGATTTTTACAGCAATCAGCTATAGTTACATAATCACTACTGGCTAGATTAAAAATCACACAACACCAGGTTATAGTGCAACAGGTTTAATTGGAAGCACGAGCTTTCGGAGCGCTGCTCCTTCATCAGGTGGTTGCGGAGTACACAATTGTAAATCATAGAATACTTAGCAAAGGTTTACAGTGTGATGTAACTGAAATTATACATTGAAAAATACCTTGATTGTTTGTTGAGTTCTCATCTGTTAGAATGACCGTGTTAGTTTCACTTCATTCATATATAAATCACAAAACTTTTTTTAAAGTTACATTCTCAGGTTAACTGTAACAATTGATGTCAGCCAGATAAGATGCTAAGATGTTAAAGGTATTAGCCCCCTGTGTTCCCTATCTGTGCCATAATGTTTAGACTGATTCTAATCTAAAAAGTGAGTTAGCGGAGTCTTACATGGATTCATGCAGTTTTTGAGCAAAGTACAATGTAACTCTGCAAGTACAAATTCAACCCACAAATGTATGGGTTTGTGGATGTCTGCCTGCCTGCAGTGGGGGGTTGTGAGTGTGAGAGAGAGTGTATATGTGTGTGAGTGTAAAGTGTCTAAGTCTATGAGAGGATGCATGTGTGACAGTGGGAGTGTGTGTGTCTGTAGGAGTGTGTGAAACTATTATGGTCATTCTAACAGATGAGAGACTCAACAAACAATCAAGGTATTTTTCAATGTATAATTTCAGTTACATCACACTGTAAACTTTTGCAATAAATTCTGTCTTACAATTGTGTACTCCACAAGCACCTGATGAAGGAGCAGCGCTCCGAAAGCCAGTCCTTCCAATTAAACCTGTAGGACTATAACCTGGTGTTGTGTGACTTTTAACTTTGTATACCCAGTCCAACACTGGCATCTCCAAATCATGACTACTGGCCAGCTATTTGTTATTCTAGATTTTAATTGAGTTCAAATTTCATTATCTGTCATCGTAAGGTCAAACCCACCTCCCCAGAATATTAACCTGGATTATTAGTCCAGTGGCAGTACCACTATATCACTGCCTCCTCCATGCTTGGATTTCTAAGTAGTAGAGGTGGTGGGTTTGGAAGATACTGTTGGATGAACTTTGGTGAGCCTCTGCATTGCATCAAATGCTGCTACTTGGTGTTGATGGGGAAGGAAGGACATGTTGAAGGTGTGGATGGGGTATTAATCAGGCCAGCTGCATTTTCTTAGATGGTCTTGAACTTCTTGAGTTTTGTTGGAGCTGCATTCATCCAGGCAAGTGAAAAGTGTCCCATCATATTCCTGACCCATGCTTTGTAGATGGTGGACAGGCTTTGGGGAGACAGCAGATAAGTTGTTTACTTCAGAGTTTCTATCCTCTGACCTGATCTTGCAGCTATAGTATTGATATAGCTGATCCAGTTCAGTTCCTGGTTAATAGCAACCTCCAGATCACTGATCAGGTGAATTAGGGCTCCTCCAGTGGTCTCCAACATTGTAAATGCCAATATTCAGCAAATTTGATTCACTCCATATTATTAACAGAAAATAGCTGAGGCACAGGAAATCACAAAGGCTATGGGCCCTGATAACATTCCAGCAAAAAATACCTACGCTCCAGAACTTGCAAATGCATGGCCAAGATGTGTCTGTATACTGACAATGCTCACATCTTCCTGACAATATGGAAAATTGCCCAGGTATGTTGTACACAAAACGTAGTCTGGCCATTTATCGCTCCTTCAGGCTATTCTCAATCATCACGCTTAGCAATAGCTTGTTCTCTGATGATCAGATGGGCTCCTTCATGGTCACTCAGCTCCTGGCCTCATTGCAACCTGAGCTCCAATATGGACAAAATAACTGAATTACATGGATGAGGGGAGAGTGGCTGCCCTTGAAATCAAGGCTGTATTTGACCAGGGTGGCATCAAGAAGCCCTGGCAAATGGGATGAGAGTGAACACTCTTCAAACTTATTGGAATTATCGCTGGATTCAAAGGAAGATGGCTGTGATTGTTGGAGGTAGGTCATCACAGCTACAGGACAATTCTGCCTCAGGGTAGCGTCCTGGATGAATCATCTTCAGCTGCATCATCAATTTATTTTCCTTCCATCATAAGGACAGAACTGGAGAGGTTTGCCAACGATTACACAATGTTCAGCACCATTTATTACTCCTCAGACGCTAAAACAGTGCATGTCCAGATGCAGCAATATATAGATAACACCCAGGATTGGACCACAAGGTCATACCACACAAATGCCTGGCAATCCATCATCATTAAGATACAAACTTAACACTGCCCCTTGACAGTCAATGGCATTACCATCACAAAATCCTCCACTATCAAGTTCTGGAAATTACCATTGACCAGAAAATGAACTGGACTAGTCATAAACTTACTAGAGTAAATCAGAGTCTAGGAATCTTGAAGTGAGTAATTCACCCACGAGAAAATGAGGATTGCAAACGCTGGAGATCAGAGTCCAGGAGTGTTTCTGAAACTGAAAGCCAATGCATCGGCATGACAATCAGTGAAACCTCCCGGCACGACTGTACAGTTTTAAAGGAACATGTACCTCCACTCCCCGAAACCTGTCCACCATCTATAAGGTACAAGTTCAATTCAGGAATGTGATAGAATACTCCCAACTTGATTAGATGGGTGCAGCTCTCAAACACCAGTGCACGGTAACATAGTGTACCACTTTCATAAGATGCAATAAATCTTATTCGACAGCACCTTCCAAACTTATGATCATTTCCATCTAGAAGGGCAAGAACACAGATATATGGAAGTGACACCAACTGCAGGTTTCCTCCAAGCCACTCACCACTCTGATTTGCTGTTCCTTTAGTGTTGTTAGGTCAAAATCCTAGAATTCCCTTCCTAATGGTATTGCTGGTCTATCTCAAATGGACTGCCGCAGTTCAAGAATGAGGTCACCATCACCTTCTGAAGGAGAGCTAAGGATGGAGAATTTGTGCTGACCCAGCCAACAACATCCAAATCCTACGAATGAAGAAAAGAAATTCAGTGAATGTAATGCCCTTGAATATCAAGGAGGTGATGATTAATTTCTCGCTTGTTGGAGATGTGCATTTGTATGGCACACATTTTGCTTGCCACTCATCCTCCAAGCCTGAACATTGTCTCAATCTTGTTGCCTGTGGATGCAGACTGACTTGTATCTGATTTAGTATAACATTGTCTAACTCAGTGTAATATTTGCAGCTTTGTGCTGGGCCCTTTATGCCCAGGAGAAGTGAAACTCCTTAAAAGGAAAACACTACTGCATTCCCTTCTAATATGGTGGGCCTCAACAGGATAAGGTCTTACAATCAAATGGAAAATTTGAGATGAAACTTGGCTTACCATATCCAATTGCCAGAACTACTGCAGGAAACCAGCAGAATCCTGGAAGAAGAAAACTGATGACTGAAGAGATTTAGTTATGCTATGATAGAGAAAAAGACATGTTGTGTAATTTGAAATTAACAAAATCTGAAGAGTATAGATTAAAGAACCAAATCATTGCTTTGCAACCTCCAATTGTGATTTTAGAAAAGATTACACAGCAACAAAGCCTTTCCAAAGAGAATAGAACAGGTGAATTAAGTCCCAAATAGTCTTAGAAACTCAACGGATTTTGCAGCCTCTGCAGAGAGAAAGCAGAGTTAATATTTCAGATCCAGTGACCCTTCTTTAGTTCTCCAGCAATTTCTATTTTTGGTTCAGATTTCCAGCATTCTCAGTTCTTTTTTTTTGTAAAATTGGTTTGTTACTTCAATTTCACTCAAGCTTTCTTCAAGTGAGCCTGTGAAATAAAATATGTTTTACCTGAGTATAGTTTATTGTTCAAATGTCTGTGGTTAATGATACATTGATTACTTTAAATGTGGCAAGGAGGAAGTTCCGTGATGGAGGAACTGGCTCACTTCTCTCCACATTTTTATTCTCAGTGTCAGAATTTGTTCAGGGAATCCTGCCAGGTTGTGTGGTGCTTCTGATGAAACAGTCAGAAGTCACACAATGCCAGGTTATAGTCCAATACTTTTATTTGAAATCACACACTTTCAGAGCACTGCTCCATTGTCAGGTGATTTCAAATTTGTGACTTCTGACTTTGTCCAGCCCAGTCCAACATCGGTAACTCCACATCTGGGGGAAAGATTAAGAGTGGCTTACATATTCAATAATACTTCAATCAGGAAAGATCATAAGCATTATATCCTTGCGGAAAGCAGTTTATCTTCAATGCTTCTGCAAACCACTTCACCATAGAGAGCAGTGCTTTCAACAAATCGTGCCTGATACCTTCACACACACTTCTGGACATGGTCATTTGTCCATGGCATGTTTCCATGGAAAATAAAACGAAGAACTGTGGAAATCTAAAACAAAGTCAGAAATTGCTGGAAAAGCTTAGCAGGTCTGGGAGCAGTTTCTCCAACAATTTCTGTTTTTGTTTCAATGTCTCCAACTATCTGCTTTTAAACTCAGGAAATAGACATTTCAATGCAGTGAAGTGTTCCATATTTAGTGATCTTAATCAGGGGCTACCTTGATGAATTGAAAGTATTTGCCCATGAGACTGTGTACTTCCACTGATTTTGTTTAATCGAATTAATATTTGTTATATGCTGTTTGATAGAGATCTTTTGAAATGTAGTTTTGTTATTTAACAATTTCAATGCAATGGGGTTTGAGGTAGAGAGCAGTTCTTTGGAAAACTTCCTTTGATTTTCTACATGGATCTTCTGGTCTCAGAAATGTTCGACTTCGATGTGTTTGCAAATAATTTTCTTTATTCATTCATGGGATGTGGGATTTAGGAGTTTGGCCAGCATTTATTGTTCATTGCTAACTGCCCTAGACAATGTTTTGCTGAGGAGTCTCCTTAAGCTGCTGCGAACCTCGGGATGTGGGTAATCTCACAATACAAGGTGAAAGTTCAGACTGCAGCTGCTGGAGATTAGAGTCAAGATTAGAGTGGTGCTGGAAATGCACAGCAGGTCAGGCAACATCTGAGGAGCAGGAAAATCAATGTTTAGGGCAGGAGCCCTTCATCAGAATGCTGCCTAACCTACTGTGTATTTCCAGCACTACTCAAACCTTGGTTCTCACAATACTGTTATAATGTGGAGATGCTGGTATTGGACTGGTGTGGGTGAGGTCAAGAATCAAACAGCACCAGCTTATAAACTAACAGTTTTAGTTGAAATTGCAAGCTTTCGGAGCTCTACTCCTTCCTTAGGTGTGATATGATATGGAGGTATAAGACACAGTATTTACAAACAATAAGTTAAATTTTAAAACTAGCTGCCCTTGTTGAATCCTTTAATCAGTTAGGAGGTAGACTGCTGATTAAAATGCAAAATCCAGATTCCTTTCAACTCTTTGTCCCTTGATAATTAAAGGTTTTATCTATGTTCAAGAGGTGACATCTCAGTTTAGACAATGCACTTTAGGTGTGAAGTCCTGCTTTGAATCTATGTTTTAAACTGAGGTCCGATTTTATTTTTTTGACAGAAAAGAATCTTGAATGAAGTAGTCATGATTTGGAGATGCTGGTGTTGGACTGGGGTGTACAAAGGTAAAAATCACACAACACAGGTTATAGTCCAACAGGTTTAATTCGAAGCACACTAGCTTTCGGAGCGACGCTCCTTCATCAGGTGATAGTGGAGGGCTCAATCGTAACACAGAATTTATAGCAAAAATTTACAGTGTGATGTAACTGAAATTATACATTGATCAATGTATACATTGATACAATTAATCAATTTTTCAATGTATAATTTCAGTTACATCACTGTAAATTTTTGCTATAAATTCTGTGTTAGGATTGAGCCCTCCACTATCACCTGATGAAGGAACGTCGCTCCGAAAGCTAGTGTGCTTCGAATTAAACCTGTTGGACTATAACCTGGTGTTGTGTGATTTTTAACTTTGAATGAAGTAATGTGTGTATGTGAGAGAGAGAGAGCAGATGTGTGTGTGTGAGAGAGAGAGCGTGTGTGTGCATTTGAGACAGTGGGAGTGTGGGAATACATAGTGTGGTGGGTTACTTATGGTGTGACATGAACCCAAGATCACAATTGAGACCATCCTCATGGATATGGAATGTCCACATTGGAGGACGCTCACCTGAACATTGGAGGCTGAATGTCCTGGACTGCTGAAGTGTTCCTCCAGTAGAAGGGAAATCCCCTTCTGTTGGTCGTTGTGCAGTGTCCATTCATCCATTGTCATAGTGTCTGTTTGGTCTTTCCATGCCTCAGGGCATCATTATCTGCATTGTATAAGATAGACGACATTGGCTGAGTCACAAACAATAGTCTGTTTAATGTTCGGCGAGTTCCAGGATTTTCATCCAGCGAGACTGAAGGAACAGCAATACAGTTCCAAGTTAGAGTGGTGAATGGCTCAGAGGAGAATTTACTGTTGATGATGTTCTTATGCTGCCTTTGTATTTCTAGACAGTATGGGCTGTGCTTTTTGATGATACTGCCTAAGGTGCCTTGGTGAATTTCTGCAGTGCATCGTGAAGCTGAGACACTCTGCTGCTTCTGAGTGATGGTAGTAATGGGATTGAATGTTTATGGGTGTGATGCCAATTATAAAAGCTAGTTTGTCCCAGATAGTATCAAACTTCTTGAGTGTTTCTTAAAGTTGCATTCATCCAAGCAAGTGGGAAGTATTCCATCACACTCCTGAACTGTGCTTGTGAAGACAATACATGCTCTGAGGAGTCAGGAGGTGAGATATTTCCTGCCGGATGTGGAGCAACTGACCTGTACTTGAGATAACAGCATTTATATGGCTAGACCAGTTCACTTTCTGCTCAATAGTTATTCCAAGATGTTGACAGTAGAGGATTCAACAACAATAATAAGCTCATTGTCAAGAGACAATGGTTACATTTTCTCCAATCGGAGAGAATTGAGACGATTATTGCCTGGTGCTTGTGTGGCACCAAATTTTATTTGCCACTTGTCAGCCTAAACCTTAATGTTGCTCAACTATTGCTGCATTTTGGCATGGACTGCATCAGTAACTTGAGGAGTCATGAATTTGTCTGAACATTGCATAGTCATCAGCATACACTGCAAATTCTGACCTTATGATGGTGAAAAGCTGAAGATGGTTGGGCCAAGTACATTAAACAAACATCCTTCCCAAACTAAGTTGTATTCCAAATCAAGTTATAGTTTCACTTTGTATTGCCAATAGAAAATGAAAAGGATAAACTTCAGAATGACATAAAATACTTTGTGAACACATGAGCCCAGATTATACTGCAGACAATTTTCATTCTAGATTTGGAGCAAATGGAGCAAATAGGGTGAGAATCACACTAAAAATAATCACCAATCTAGTACCACAAAACCTTTTGTAATTTCAAATGCATTTCAGTTCAGGCAACCAGCAATTTCTCCTGAAATCATTGGAGACCTAAAAATCACTAAAACGATTTATTATGTCATTATTCAGACTGTAGTACTTGTTTTATATGAATCTGCACCTCTGCTGCTGCTTCCTTAACCTGCTTACAAATTATGGAAAGTACAGTGAGGCAGTTATTTGCAGTGTTACTTAGAGGCATGATAAGTTGCAGTTAAGGAAGCTTTAAGTGAGCCTGACAATGATTTTTTTCTTCATTAGCTTTGAAGCTTAAGTTCAGCCTTAGCTCAGCAGTAGCCTTCTCAGCTCAAAGTTAGAAGGTCACAAGTTCAAGCCTCACTTCAGGAGCTTAAGTACATAATCTAGGCTGACACTTCAGTGCTGTCTTAAGGGAGTTTTGCCCCATTGGGTGGGGGCTGCTATTTTTCAGATAAGTTAAATCTGCCCTTTCAGGTAGATATAAATGATTTCAAAGAAGATTAGAGGAGTTTGCTCAGTTTACTGACCAATATTTATCCCTCAACCAATGAATTGTCCATGGTTATTATCTCAATGCTGTTTGTGGGACCCTGTGTGAAAATTAACTGCTGTTTTCCATGTATTGATGAAAGTGACTACAACTGAAGAGTAATTCAATGGCAGAAATACTTTGCGCTCTCTTGAGATTGTGAAAATAACAAAATAAATTATAATCTTTGATTTTTGCTTTGATTTTTAAACCTTTTATATGCCCTTATGTTAAATTCCTTGTTGTTTAGTCTGTATTTTATATTTCACTGACAAATAAGTAACATGCAACTTGATGTTCACAACTTTCTCCTTAAAGCATTGATGCAGGCCCATGTGTTCTCTACCAGATTTCATATGTTCCATCACCAACCCAAATGGTGAGCTGTCTATTAATTTTAGCAATAGCAGCTCAAAATTAAATGCGGCCTGATTAAAAAACATACCAAAACTCCACTCATGATTCTAAGATGAACAGGGTTAATACATCTCCACTATGTCCCAACTACATAATAAGCTGTAGGAGAAACAGTTTTGCACTGCAAGTTTCTAAACCACATTATTGTACTTATTCATTTAAAACTAATTTGGTCCTATGTGTAATGCTATCAACTCCTACATCCATATAATCATTGCCATAGCATCATTCTTGAGTCTCTCCAATTCGGCTTTTGCCTTGCAAAACTGATCTGTTTGTAACTGTGAGGCAAATCCTTTATCATTCTTCTTGATGCCTTTTCAACCTTTGACAGGGTCAACAATGTTAAATTTTTACAACAAATCCTCCACTGTCTATCTCAGTGGGTCTGGTGAGTCCCTACCTCAATTTTACCTATCCATTATAACCAGATCATCTGCATAAATTACTTCTCTTCTTGTTCCCAATATTTGAGTCCTCCAAGGCTCTATTATTGGCTCATTTCTCTTCTTAATCTACATGCTTCCCTCTTTGCTGACATCATCTGAAGCCTTCAGCTCCGAGATGTACACTGACAACATTCAACTCCACTATCTGTCTCAGACAATTACATCTGTGTTGTCAGGCTTACTGTCTAATAATTAGCCCTTGAAGAGCTACCAGGAAATCCAGAGTTATTATTTTCATTACCTGCTGCAAACTGCATACATTCTGCAAGGATTTTTCTCCCTGCCAGTCACTGTCACAGGTAAGAACACTTCTTGCAATTTTTGATGCCGTATTTACCTTCAAGGTGAGCTTTTAAGCCCATATACTATTTTTCACAGAGATCAACAACTTCAACTTCCATTTTTGCTTATTGCATTTCGTGTGAAACGACTTGAGAGATTTTCCATGTTAAAAACATTATTGATTTCAGATTATTGTTACTTTTGTTATTGGTCAACATTCCTCCCCAAATCCATAATATGACTGCAAAAAAACAATGATAGCAAGAAATGTTCGATGTGACTTAAGCAAAGAATTCTACTTAACATACATCCGCTTCATATAAATGCCTGAATAAATAACCAAGAACTTCTAATTCTGTACTTAAAGAGAAACAGATGGAGTTCAGGACACCTTAAGGTTAGCATAGGCCCAAAACATTAGAGCAACTCCAAGTGTGGACGAGGCAGTTATTATCTCAATTCAAAGTAGTTGTTTTTTTTTAAATTGGCCTTCTCCTAAATAATTCATAGAATCATAGGATCTCTACAGTGTAGAAGCAGGTCATTGGGCCCATAGAGTCCACACCAACCTTCCGAAGAGCATCCCATAGACCCACCTCCCTTCCCTATGTCTGTAACTCTGCATTTTCCCATGGCTAATTCCCATTTTAGCATGACCAATCCATCCAAGCTGCACATCTTTGGACTACAGGAGGAAACCCACGCAGACATAGGGAAATGTGCAATTTATATTTTATTAATGTACAATTAACTAGAGATGCTGCATTAGTTAGAACGGTTCCTATGCTTCAAACAATTACAATGTACATGTTACAAATAATGCTATGGAGTTATGAATTAATCATCCAAGTAGTGAGACTCCAGGAAGTCACCAAGATGATAGTGCATGTTGTTGGAAGAGAACTTGTGTAGATCCAGCAAAAACTGGTTCACATCATTCTTTACGTGCAGAGATCTCTGCATTACCTCCAGACCAATGCTCCACTCATCCGGCTCGATGATATCACTCTTATATGTTATCCTCTCGATTGATCTATTACTTGTACAAATATATGGAATTCCAGACAAGGTGTAAAATCATGCTTTACGAATACATGCAATTCACAAAAACTCGTTAGGGTCTATAGTGATTTATCTAATATGGGAGTGCCTCACAAGGCCATCTTATTCCTGCTAACTTGCTCTGACCATTCACAGGTCACTATTTCTGTGCATGGAAATTCACTATATCCAATGAATCCATATTCACGTGTCAATTATGGCAGATTTATATACTTACAATTGAAGTGCCTATTTTAACATTTGTGAAGTAATTAAACAATATGATGCAAACACTTCACTATCCTGAAATTTGCTGAAATTTTCCCACAACGACACTGTGAGTACTTTGTTCTCTTTTTGCATAACAGATTTATGATGCTTTCATATAAAACTCACAAGAGATACTCATGATTTGATATACAATGTTAATACACAATTAGTAATATGCTGAGTGGATTCAGTGCTTGTAATGCCAGGTAAAGTGAGCATACATCCAGAAGACCATATCAATCAGCATATCCTTTCAGCTGTCCACAACATGCAAGATACTGACTGTACCCAGCCAGGCCATACTTGACGTATTTGCAACACAGTGTCCAACATTCAATGTAATTCTGAAATTGAGACCACATTTTTTGGATAATCCTGAATGTGTCAAAGAGTTACACTGTCAGCCAAATTAGATTGTAAATCAGGTTTGTAGTAAGGTGTATTTGAAGTTACATGTACTAATATACAGGGCATTGTGCTTTGCAAACAAATAGAACATCTAACCATGCTGCTCCTTTTTCAACTCAACAAAATTAATGAGTCATGTGTAGTTCCATTTTTCAGGATCATGCTCTAACTGACTAGAGTCAATTTACTTTGTTTAACATTTACATTTGTCTGGCTGTTAACCATCAATCACCATTAATTCATACATTCTCCATGGCAAAGCTTCAACCAAATAGAGTACATTGGCCAAACAATGGGCACGCATCTCCAATTCAGTATAACTGCTGGTCTTTCCTGTGTCTAGATATTAGACATTGACAGAATTGAGATTTTTACAGTTTAAAAATTATTGAAACTTAACTAAACAATGGTCAATTTCAATTCATTCAAAATTTTGGTGAGTTTCAGAGGAAGCTAAAATATCCTCTGAACATATACACCCCACACTGCATAATAATGGAAGAGGATCATCAGAAGTGTGAAGCTCCATGGTCATTGAGAGGCACCAAACTGTTCCCATTGTGGACAGATCAAAACTGCAGAACACTTATTTCAGTTGATTGGCAAAAGAAAAAATGGTAGCACGAGAAAAAACAATCTGATGCAGCAAGTGGTTGTTATCTGGAAAGCACTACCTAATAGTATGATGAGGCAGATTCAGTCGTGGCTTTCAAAGGTGAATGGGGAAGCACCTAAAGGGAAAGCACTTATAGGCTATCAAGGTAAGGACTGCTAACTGGAAAATGGAGGTACTATTTGATACATCCAATACAAACATAACTTCTATGTAACTACTCAATGACACTACGACATGTGGAATTCCATTGTTAAAGGAATAAAACAATGGTATTAGGCTGTGATATTTTATCATTCATTGAACACATCAAGACAGTATGAAGCTGTTATCTTCAAGACTAATCAAGAATATTGAGATCTTTTCATTATCATTTAAAACTAACTTTTTAATGTCTAGTTATATTACAGAAAGATCATATTTGGCATGTGCAATATACCCTTGAAAATAAACGCTGAATAATTAGCAGAAACCACCTGCAAAAGTATATTTATTTGAAATATGAGAAGAAAATTAAATGTATTTTTTTCTTAAGCTTCAATTATGCAATCTGTGGTTTATCAAAAAATAGCAATATTTGTGAAAGAAGGAAACTGAGGCTAGAGAAAGGGAGGATTAATTCAGCAAAATAAAAATCAGTGGAAAAAAGGTTTGGTGGATTAAAATGGTGGAAGAATAGTATGTATGAAAGACCAAAGTATTCAATTCTACCTCCCAGATCTGTTTAGTCTATGTGTATTGGTAATATCAAACTCTCAGGCCTTGAATGGAATATGGTGATATTCTACTCAGTGTGCAAGAGCATAAATGAGCAAATCAGTAAACTCAGAATTCAAAGACAGAATGCTCTGAATAGCAGAGTAAGTGAATATATTGCATCAATAGTAGGTATGATGTGGTCAGCTGCCGTTGGAAAACAAAGTCATTGTTATCTAATTATTATGACAGAATGGAAGTGGTCACCAGTAGTTACATCCTGTTTATGAGTCACAATTTCAGAAATGCCAAGAAAATTTGGCTTTTACTTCATTGCCTTGTGCTTATGTACCATCATTATTGTAAACATATTGTTTCTCAATCTTTTTAAAACTGTCAATGAAAGACCTGTCAAAATCCCTCAGGGGTGATGTGTGTAGTTTCAGCACAAGCTTCACACACACACACACACACACACACACACACACACACACACACACACACACACACACACACACACACACACACACACACACACCTGCAGGAAAGCAAGGCAGCAGATGTTAGAAGGAATGGATTTGACCCTGAGGAGGAATTTCTTCACCCATAGAGTGATAAACCCATGGAATTCTCTGCCACAGGAAACAGTTGAAGCCAAAACATTGAGTGTATTCAAGAAGTACACAGATATAGTTCTTAGGGTGAAAGGGATCAAAGGGTTTGGGATGAAAACAGGAACAGTGAACTGAGTCGGATGATCAGCCATGGTCATATTGAATAGTGGTGCAGGCTCGAAGGACTGAATAGTCTACTCCTGTTCCTATTTTTATCTATGTTTTTATGATGCCTTAAGATTATGGAGCTATCAATTATTGGATTCATGTCAGGTGTGCAAGATATGGGCAAAGCACACATTTTGTTCTAATCACCAGCAAAACTATGACTAACAGGGAACTGTAAATTCCAGTCCCTGGAATCTTATTGCAGTTTGATCATCATATCAGTCCCAAGTCTTTGAAAAATCTTTCTGCTCCTATGTCCAATGCCATATATCTATGATTTCAAGGATTTATCCTATTCCTTTTTGAAAGTTGGTTTGAATCTGCTTTAGAGCATTTTAACTTGTGTGTTCCAGATAATAATTATTCATTATGTTAAAAAATGTCTCATTTCATCTAAGTTCATTTGCCTTAGCTAGTTTAAATTTATGTACTTGGTTATTGACACGCGTGTTACTGAAAACTATTTCTTCTTTAAATTGGATCAAAATCCTTCATTAATTTGAACTTTCTGTAACCTTCACTGAAGTATGGGATACAGAGAAATTTGGTTGTCTGAATACAGAATTGGCTGGACCATAGAAGACAGAGAATGATAGTAGATGGAAAGTATTCAGCCTGGAGCTCGGTGACCAGTGATGTTCCACAGGGATCTGTTCTGGGATCTTTGCTGTTTGTGATTTTTATAAATGACTTGGATGAGGAAGTGGAAGAGTGGGTTAGTAAGTTTGCTGATGACATGAAGGTTGGTGGAGTTGTGGATAGTGTGGAGGTGTTGCAGATTGCAATGGGACATTGATAAGATGCAGGGTTGAGAAGTAGCAGATGGTGTTCAACCTGGAAAAGTGTGAAGTAATTAATTTTGGAAGGTTGAATTTGAATGTAGATTACAGAGTTCAAGACAGGATTCTTGGCAGTATGGAGGAACAGAGGGATATTGGGGTCCACTTCCATAGATCCCTCAAAGTTGTCATCCTTGTTGATAGGGTTGTTAAGAAGGCATGTTAGCTTTCATTAATGGGGGATTGAGTTAAGAGCTGCAAGATTATGCTGCATCTCCTTAAAGCCTTGGTTAGACCACATTTGGAATATTGTGTTCAATTCTGGTCACTTCATTACACGAAGGATGTGGAAGCTTTAGAGAGGTTGCAGAGGAGATTTACCAGGATGCTGCCTGTACGAGAGGGCATGTCTTATGAAGAATGCTTGAGGGAGCTAGGACTTTTCTCATTGGAGCAAAGCACGATAAGAGGTGACTTAATAGAGGTGTATAAGATGAGGAGAGGCATAAACAGAGTGGATAGCCAGAGTATTTTTCCCAGGCTGAAAATGGCTATCACGAGGGGGCATAATTTTAAGGTGATTGGAGGAAGATTTCGGGGAGATGTCAGGGGTCGGTTCTTTACACAGAGAGTGGTGGTGAGTGGAATATACTCCAAGCAGTAGTAGTAGAGTCAGATACATTAGGGACATTTAAGTCACTCTCAGATACGCATATTGTAAAATGTAGGGAGTGTAGGTTAGTTTGTTCTTAAAGTAGGATAAAAGGTCAGCACAAAATCAAGGGCCAAAGGGCCTGTGCTGTGCTAAACTGTTCTATGTTCTATGTTCAATGAGAAGAACAATCTCCAATTCTTCATTCTTGCCATGTAAGAGCTTTCTCTCATCCCTGTAACCATTTTAGTGAACCTTCTCTGTACTCTCCCTAAAACCTATTCATTTAAGTCTTAAGTACAACTCACCTTTATCATGTTCACTTTAAATGTCTAACTTATCACATAACCAAAATGAGAAATGAAATTTTGGAATATCAAGTATAACACTCTCTGGATACTGACCATAACTTTAATATTTGTTATTCTTAAAATATTAATGTAGTATAAACCATGGTTTCCATAGATTGCCTAGCTCCTTGGTGAATATTAAATACTGTATATTAAATTAAAACTATAACTATTAAAATAAAATAAGTCAAAACAAATAGTGATTTTATGTTACACAAATTAATTTGTAAAATATTTGCGATTAGAAAACATTAATAATTTTTTTTAAATTTAAAAGTTTAGGAAAGGTAAATTGGAAGCATATAAAGAAAAAAGCATCTAACTGTTAGAATACATAGTGGCTGAGTACAGACATACCACTTACAACATTTTTTTTTCTTTAGCCTATGATGTGACAGCCTCTACGTATTAGTTAAAGACTTTTGATTTGTGTTTGACAGTGTGTCTTAATGTCACAAAGTGTTCAGAATATAACATCTCATTTTAGGAATTTCATGCTGCCTTGGTTCACATGCTCTACCTTAAAATATTTACTTGACAGTCAATTTGAGTTTAAGTAAACTTCTGGCTGTCAGAGAAACATAATGTGCTCCATAATCTGAGCTTGTCATATTTGGGGAAAGATTTACATGAAATCATTGACATAATTTATGTTTTGCTGTTAACCCCAGAGTCATGAAGCAGCAGGTATGAGTCATCCAATATTTGTCTGCGTGTGGTGAAAAAGAGGGTAAGATGTGATCACAGAATGATTCTCGTTTCCTTGTTGATGTCCCATTTGACCTTACAGAGTGTGTGAAACCAAATCCTTAGTTCAAATTTGTTCTGAGTTTAAAAATCTTTAACAAGAAACAGTTACAGGTCAGCACAAGGGAAACAATTTTTCTTTTCCTGTTTGTTAAAGAAAATGCAGTTTACAGCTAGTTCAAGCAGGCCACTTATTTTTATTGAAGATTTTTGACAAACCATGGCAAGTTGTGTGAATGATAATGAAAAGTCGAAAAGGAAATGGAAGCACTCTGCTGAGACATTGCAACCTTAAGTGGGAGGACGAAAAAGAACACTTGAAAGGAAAAAAACCAAATGTGTTCTAATCTATCATACTCTGGAATTAAGAACATTTTAGGATGGTATGCTTGGAACCCAAATCTAATAATTCCAATTGGTTGCACAGAGACAGTAATTTATCCATCAAAAACATGTTGTATATGTTATTTTCTGTTAATTGTCTGTGGATTGATTAAAAATGCATCATAAATTATTAATTAATTAAATTACCGCCACTCATTTGCTACACTTAAAATTAACCGAGAAACAACAATAGTTATATTTTGCACTTTACAATATTATAAGATTCCAATAATATCCACATAATGCATAATTGAGTGGTAAGGAATTCATTCGTCAAACAACTGATAAAGGAAAGGAAAAGGGTTTGATACACATCCCCAACAGGAACGGAGAAATCATTGGAGAAATCTGACCAATACATGAATTCTCCTTAAATATGAGTAACTCTTCAGTATGTTATTTATCTATGTGCATTTATTAAAGTATCATTTCAAATCACTCCAGATGAACTTACTTTAATTTAACTGTAATAAAGCTGTGTAGTAACATACCTCAGAATATGCTTTTTATTAATCAGACTGTGCATATAAAATGTACAAAACTAAAGCTTCCTTTACTGTGACGTTAACTCAAAATGTTCATTATATTCAAAAGCTGATCTGGCTCACAGAAATTAGCCAACTAACTTGAGCAATATCCTGTGATCTGCATATTTTATGATTCATAAAGCACAGAATAATATTGAATTTTCTTAGCAATGATTAACTGGAATAATTAAAATAGCAACAGTCACTAATGTTATAGAGAATATTTAGCATGCCAACAGAAGACACTTATTTTTCAATTTAAATAATTTCAGATATCCCTGTTTTAGTTTATTTCAACTACTCTGTCTCCCATTTCAGCAGCTTTTTCCTTTACTTACTTGTACATTATTTTCCTTGGCTTTAGTCTTATTTCCATTATGACGCGTTTGTGTTTCAAACAATCCCTGCTTCCTACTTGTCATAGTAGGCTTATTGACATTTCCGATCCCAGCACCCTCTGCCCTCTATATACCCTGTGTATTCTCCATTTAGTTAGTGATATCCTCAACTTTAGAACTCACTATTTTTCAGAAATAAGGCATTTCCTATCTCATTTCCTTTCACAGAAGACATTTTTGGACAGGCTCCTGAAAACATTTCTAGCATTAAATTGTGCCCAGTCCAGCATAGAGTTCCAACTGGGCACAAGTCCAGCTGTGTTTCATCAATCCAGCCTTTCTGCCTGTGCTGGAGGAGTACGGTTGGCTTTGTAAATCATGTTCATTACTTACTTAACATTCGTATCGGGCCAGGCCAGTGGTGACATAGTTGGTGGTGCTTGTCCCCCGTGGCGACAGCGCTGAGCTTCATGTTTTCAAACATGTTGTGAGAGGCTGCAGTGCTCTGAAGTGAAACTTAGAACATCTCCTAAATTACAAGTCAAAAAGGCTGCAGTGGCGTCGAGAAGAAAGTGCTATTGACTCAGCGTGCTTTTTACCAGGAAGGTCACACTTTTCAGCTGTTACGAAGTCTTACCTTTCAATTTCCTAATGCCCTCTCACTTCCATTTTCCAACAGGTTTGGTTGAAATAAGCAATATGATCTCATCTGATATTGAGCATTATGGTACTAGCGGACTCCTGTGAGATTTCCTGCTTTGTACTACAAGGGCAAAACTAATATTGTACATGAACATTTTGATCAACTATTGTCACAGTTGTGGTTCTTAACCCTTTAGTACCACCATGTAACCAGTGTTCTGAAAGCAAATTATTGCAAAACCATTTATAATATTGTTAATTGCTGTATGTGAGGAGTTTGACTGTAACCGGATCTAGCTCATTGCATTTTATTTACTGGTATTTTAATGAAATAAAGAAAGCACAGAGTTCAAGTTCAGTTACAGTAAATGGTCAGCTTAACATGACATTACTGCATTCTTGGCAGTAATTCAAATAGTGATTCAATGAATGTTATTCAAAGAAACTGCAGCATTCTCTTTTTCAACTTTTCAATCTGCCCCTGCAACTAGCTGGATATTTTATTAAACTGTTAGTGATTCTGAAACTGATGATTTCCCCTATCATTTCCCCATCACCTTTCCATGTGCTATTTATAAACTATTAAAGCCCTAATTTCTTCCAGATCTGATGGAAGGTCATTGATTTGAAACATTAACTTATTCTCTCTCCACTGGTTCTACCTGCCTGCTGAGTGTTTCGAGAAGTTTCTAGTTTGAATGAATGCTTTACAGCCAACAAATTAATAGAATCAATCTGCCTGCATTAATTATATGCCTTGTAACTATGTACCAATTATTATTCAGTAGCTCACTATAAGTGGGTGATCATTCTATAATAATAGGAGTATGATGTGTTAATTTTACTCATTTATTTGCATGCCGACAGGGGTTGTAGATTTTTATCATTATAAACAACAATTAACAATATAAGAAATAAAAACAGAAGTTGCTGGAAATATTCAGCAGGAGAGCTAAAATTAGTGGAGAGAGAAACAGGGAGTGGAGTTTCATGCTGGTGGCAGTTGCCCTGCACACTTGATGGAAAGTCAGTTGCAACTCCTCCCTGTGCATTCTGCACATTTCAAACCCTAATTACCGCAAATCAGGTATTTGGCCATTAATATCAGGGTCCCCATTCAAGTCACAGTAGACATCCCACCTCCAAGAGCTGACAGCCAATCAGAGGTTACCAGCTCTACAATACCAGCAGCCCCAACTGGAGCTGGTACAATGAAAGGACAAAGTTGCTGGATCGTCTGGCTCACCAAAACCAATAAGGCAAGTTTCAATGATGGTGGGAGGTGGATAATTTTAATGGCAGCAGATGCTTTTACCTATGGGGATGGGCATGGCCTGCCCAAGTAAGAGAACACCCCCATCAGGCCACAGGCATATCACCAGAATTTAAGAATATGGAAGCATGAGCAGGACATTCAGCCCATAGAAGCTGCCCTGCCATTCTAGATCATGAATCACCATTAGCTCAATTTACTGCAATATGTCCATACCGCTTAATGGCATTAGTATTTAGAAATCTGTTGATTTCTGTCTTGAACCTGCTCAATGATTGATCATCCATAGCTCTCTGAGGTTCACAATTCCAAAATATACTTGACAGGTTGCTCACCTCATGTGGCCCCCGCTTCCTGCTGGTTAATTACTAGCTTAGTTAGAGACAAAAAAACTGCTAATGCTGGAATCCAAAGAAGACAAGCAGGAGGCTGGAAGAACATAGCAAACCAGGTAGCTTCAGGAGTTAGAGAACTCAATGTTTTCCAGGAAGAAGAAGGGTTATTCCTGAAGAAGGGTTACACCTGAAGCAGGGTTATACCCGAAACACTGACTTCTCCACCTTTTGACATTGCCTGGCTTGGTGTGTTCTTCCAGCCTCCTGCTTGTCCACAATGGTTAATTACCAGCAGCGGTGACATGAGGTATATAATTGACACTTAATAACCTCAGCTGGCTTTCACATGGAAGGCCATTCTCAATGCTTCAAGTGCTGGACTCATACAAGGAAAGTTCAGAAACAAACAGGGTCTCCATCCATATTTTCCTGTCCAGTTATATAGAACCTGCTAGTTAACAATCCACCTCCCAGGGAGAATTAAGTTCTCCCCAGAGTTAACATTTCAACTCACTGACCTTTCATCAGTATTTTCTGGTTTTATTCTGTATTTCAGGTCAGATGTAGAGAGCAATTAGCAAAGCATACCATATCCTGAGATTTATTAATAGGGACATAGAGAATGAGAACAAAGAGTTGACATTGAACGTGTACATTAGATCTCACCTGGAGTATTGTGTATAGTTTTGGGTGCTAGACTTTAGACCACAGACATAAGATAAAGGAACAGAATTAGGCCATTTGACATGCCAGCTCTTCTCCATGATTTGATCATGATTGATATGTTTCTTAATCCCATTCTTCTGCTTTCTTCTTATAACCTCTGATACCTTACAATGAAGAACTATCTATCCCCCCACCACCCCCACCCCAATCCTTCCAAACTCCATCGAGTACAGACCCAGAGTCCTCATCCACTCCTTAAATTACAGGCCCTTAATCTCCAGGATCATTCTTGTAAACCTCCTCTAGATTGTCTCCAACACCAGCACATCTTTCCTTTGATATGGAAAAAACTGCTCACACTATTCCAAATGAGGTCAGACTAGAGCCTTATACAGCCTCAATAGTGCATATCTCCTGTTGTATTCTAACCCTCTTGAAATGAATGTTAACATTGCATTTGCCTTCCTCACTTCCAACTGAAACTACATGTTAACCTTAAGTCCTTTGTGCCTCAGATTTCTAAAGCCTTTCTCCATTTAGAAAATAGTCTATATCTCTACTCTTCCTACTAAAATGCAAAACCTCACACTTCCTTCAGACTCCCCACCTCCTCAACTCTACCTGTTCCTTCAGCTCCCTTTGAGTCATCTGCAAACTTAGCAACAATGCCCTCATTTCTTCATCGAAATCGTTGATGTATAACATGAATAATTGTGATCTCAACATGAATCCCTGTGGAACTCCACTAGTCACTGGCTGCCATCCTGCAAAAGATCCTTTCATCCCTACTGTCTCCCTTCTGTCAGTCAGTCAGTCTCTAATCTTGACAGTACCTTGCCCCTAACACTATGGGCTCTTATTTAGCATATGTGGCACTTTGTCAAAAGCTTTAGGTAGGATGTGAACATATTTGAAGCAGTGCAGAACATATTTAGAGGAATGGTTCCAGGGATGAGAAACTTCCATTATGAGTACATATTGGAGAGGTTTGGACTGTTCTCCTTGGAGAGAAGAAGACGAATGGGAGATCTGACAAAAATTTTCAAAATCATGATGGAGCTGCAGAATGGATAGGGAGAAATTGCTTCTGCTCATAAAAGGATCAGGAACAAGACAGTGCATGTCTAAAGTGATTTGTAAAAGTAGCAAATGTGATGTGAGAGAAAAACCTTATCATGTCCGTAATCCACTGCCTATAATATTTTAAAATTGCAGCAGGACTAGATAAAGTAAATGCAGAAAGGATGTACCTGCTTACCAGTGAATGCAGAACCAGGCCTTACAATTTAAGAATGCAGTGTAAGCCATTTAGAACCAAGTTGAGGAGAAAATTCTTCACCCAGAGAGTGATAAGTGCGTGGAATTCTCTGTCACAGAACACAGTCGAGCTCAAAATACTGAGTACCTTGAAAAATGAGCTAGATGTCATTCTTAAGACTGGGGAGAAAGTGGGTACAGGGTACTGATGATCAGCCATGATCATATTAAACGATACAGCAGACTCAAAGCACTGACTGGCCCAATCCTGGGGAGAAAGTGAAGGCTGCAGATGCTGGAAATCAGATTTAAAAAGTGTGGTGCTGGAAAAGAAAAGCAGGTCAGGCAGCATCCGAGGAGCAGGGCAGTCAATGTTCCGGGCAAAAGTCCTTCATCAGGCCTAATCCTGCTTCTATTCTCTACATCTCCATGCCTGGTAGTATGGTGGAAGTAGGTGGAGGCATTCAAAAGAGCAATGTTGATTACTCCAACTGAAACAATGTGTAAAGGTCCAGGGAAAAGGCGGATTACGAAAGAGGAATTCAGGGAATTACAAACCAATTAGCCTAACATCTGTGATGGAGAATTTATTGGAATCTAAAATCAAGGACAGGGTAAAATAACATGTTGAAAATTTTCTGTTAATCAGGGAGAACTAGCGTGAATTCACGACAGACTGGTCATACCTGACAAACCTGATTGAATCTTTTGAAGATGTAGCTAAGATAATTGACAGGGGAATGTCTATGGATGTTGTTAATATGGACTTCCAGGAAGCATCCGAGGAAGTCCCACATTTGAGATTGTTAATTCAATACAAGACCATGAAATTGAGGGCAAATTACTGGCATGGCTGGGAAATTGGTTGAGTGGCAGACGACAGAAAGTAGAGATGATGGGTAAATACTGAAATTTTCTAGGAGAAAGTGAGGACTGCAGATGCTGGAAATCAGAGCTGAGTTTCCTGAAGAAGGGCTCATGCCCGAAACGTCGATTCTCCTGCTCTTTTGGATGCTGCCTGACCTGCTGCGCTTTTCCAGCAGCACATTTTCAGCTCTAAATACTGAAATTGACAAGATATGACCAGTAGTGTCCCACAAGGATCTGTATTAAGGCCTCAATTATTCACCTTATTTATTAGTGACTTGGATAATGGTTAATAAAGTCATTTGTTTAAATTTGCTGATCGTACAATGTTAGTAGGCATTGTGGACAGTATAGATGACAGCATAAAATTATACCAAGTAAATAGGCAAAGCTGTGGAAGATGGAGTTCAATGTAAGCAAGTTTGAGGTTGTTGAATTTGGACAGAAAAAGATTAGAGCAGAGTAATTTCTAGATAAGATGAAGTTAAATGCAATGAATGCCCAAATATACTTGGGGGTTCAGGTGCAAAATTCTCTAAAATGTCACAAACAGTTACAGAAAATAATCAAGAAAGCTAATGGAATGCTGGCCTTTGTGTCTAGAGGTCTGGGTTACGCGGATGCAGAAGGTATGCTCCAGTTGTAGAAAAGCCCTGGTTAGACTCCATTTGAAGTACTATGACCAGACATGAGCACCACACATTAGGACGAATATGTTGGCCTTGGAGGAAGGACACTGTTGATTTACAAGAATGATTCCTGGACTTTAGGGGTTAAGTTATGAGGCAAAATTAGGCCTGTTTACCCTTGAATTTAAAAGGTTAAGGGATGATCTAATCAAAAGATTGAAGATATTAATGGAAAAAGACAGAGTATTTAAAGATACGCTTTTCCACATGCTGGGGATTCTGGAACTAGGGGCCATAATGTGAGAACTATGGCCAGACCATTCAGGGGAGATGCTGGGAAGCACCTAGGCACACAAAGGTGGGAGGTGTTTGGAATTCTCTTCCACAAATAACATCAGATAGTGGATCAGTTGTTCATTTCAAATCTGGGATATTCACATTTTTGTTAAGCAAAGATATGAAGGGATTATGGACCAAAGATAGGTGTATGGAATTAGGCAATAGATCAGCCATGATCTCACTGAATAGTGGAACAGGGTCAAGGGGCTGAATAGCCTACTCCTGGTCCTATGTTCCTCTGCTCCTATGAATTACACTAAGTCATGATGCTCAATGGAGAGCTGGTGCAGACATGATAGGCCATATGACCTTTTCTGTGTGAAATCCTTCTGTTAATCTAGCAACTGCAGCTGTTTCTGTATTAGAACAATATAAGAGGTTGTATTATCACTATTTTATGAATATATTGTTTTGTTGATCATTACAGTAATTAAAATAACCAAGTAAACACTATATTATGGAACGTAAAGATTTAGTAACTGGTTGCATTTTCTAGACAACAAACACAACGATATGTAGTTTGAGACTAAACCAGAAATTGCCTCTGTTCCTTAAGTAACTGAAGTAATTACATCTTAACAATTGATAGATAGAAGAAGAAAGATGCAACAAATGCACCTGTGAGATAAGTCTTAACTTCATCATTAGAGGGCAGGTATTTGCCACAGGAAGGAAAGTTATATTCCTCCATTCTGGGAAATCTCTTTGTGATCTACTTAACAACAGTATTGATGTTACTTTGAGTACATGTCACCATCCATTCATTACACCAGTGCATGAAGAAGTAAGGTTCAAGAATAAGGGCCGGACTAAAAGTTTTTTCAATAAAATATCATCAATAGCTGGCTATATATAAATATAAATATTGAGAATCCACAATCATAATGCCTCAACCAAGAAGCTGCACTTAAAGAGAAAGCTGACACAAAGATCAGATTACATTATGTTCCGAAGAAGGGTCACTGACCAAAACATGAACTGTTTTTATCTCAACAGATGCTGTCAGACTTGTTGAGGTTCTGCAGCATTTCTGTCTTAGTCAGATCTCCAGCATCTGCAGTTCTTTGTTTTCTTTTATTACAACATATGGCCCTCTGATTCTGAAGTTCTTCAGCTGGGCTCACTACATGAACATTTGAATGATAGAATAACCTATAATTTTCTAACCTTTTTTGTAGGGTGACAAGTACACCAAACCACAGTTGATGCAATTAATTTAGGATTAAGGAATAAAACTACAGTGCTTGTCAAAGTGCTGTGTAGTAATTGTGGTATACAATACCACATTGAACTTATTTCTAATGAAACAAACCTGTGTCTGCACCAACAAACATGAAGGCATGGAACAATAGATTATGTTTCCGTATATTCTTATTCTATTTGCTGTTAAGAAACAAGGGCCTATTTTGAGCAGTATGCAACAAGCTTAGCATTTAATGTTGAGTTTAAACAAAGGATCTGCCACCATCATGTTCTAACATGAGAGGCCTGAGGAGGTGAGTCCTTAATTGTTTTGAAGTCACACAATAGATTTTCAAGCCTAGCAGCATTTTAACTACTACCTCCATCTACAGCCAGAAAGAATGAATCTCAAAGCAAGCTCAAGGATCAAAATATCATCTATTGATTAAGCATATTGCTTAAGACTTCCAGACTCGACATTGAATTCAACAATTGCAGACCCTAATTTCAGGCTGCATTTCTGTCTTCTTACTTTTCTCTTACATTGTTCTTTTGGAGAAGAGCCATTTATTATTTTGCCGTTCTCATTGCCTGGTGTCACATAAATACAAAGACATCATATCCTGAACTTTTAGTCAAATTCTTACAAAACTGAATGCAAACAATCCATTAAAATGGCTGCTGCAGATCATGTGACCTTTGGCATTTGAGCTATGGAGACTCTCAATTCTCAAGCAAATGCCTAACTAACTATGGACATTCACACCCATCTGGGGAATTTGTATATTTTGTTTAAAGGTAGATCAGTACAGAAGAACTATTATAAGTCCCTGGAGGGAATGTTTTTGGTGAGACGGATATGGCATAAGTCAGGTGGGTATGCACAAGCTTCCCACAGGCCCCATCTGTATGATGCAGAAGATGGCAGGTGATGAAATTGATAGCCCACACACCATAGGCAAATAAGAAATTAAGATTCAATTGACCTTATTCACCCATATTCCATTCCCCATACCATGGAACAGTTGGTGTGAGCTTGTGGGTGGGAGTTAAATTCTTTACTTGTGAAAGATGTTTAAAACAGCGGGAAGGAGGGAAGTGCTATCTTTTGGAAGGAAAGACCCATCTAAGGGACACTGTCTCTGAAAAGACAGCGGCCCCTTCCTTTCTTCCTACCAGCACAAACTTTAAAACCCATTTCATAACCTCCAGCCTTAAACTGCAAAACACAATCCTGCTCAAACCCCTAACCTTACACTGGAATCTATAAGGCCTCCTTCAAGAGTCTGCCTATAGTTCAGGCTGTACCCACTACAGTGATCTAGTGCTGCTAAGATTGCGAGTTGGCAGTGCTCAAGAATGGAGCTTTCTCCGAATGAGGGACTGAAGTCTTACTATCCTTTAATACCACCTTCCACAGCACTTTATGGTTGTGTTGATGTTTGTTGCTAGCCTACCAGCTAAGCTTATCTCCTGGAGGGTGAGCTGTTAATTTCTGCCCTATAGAGTATGCAAACTGCCAGGCTCTTCATTTCATACTCGAAAAAAATGGGAAACTCAGTTCTCATCAGAGAAAAGTGAATGGACACTATCAACATTCCACTGCATTATGATAGATTTTCCCTCGTCTGGGTGAATGCCAAACGTATGAAATTGCAGAACAACCTGGGGCTTAAACATGAACACCAGCCCCTTTATATGGAAAGAGCTTTCTATCCATTAAAAGTTATATTTTCTTGGTTGGTTTAAAATAGAACTAAGGTTCATTTATGCACAGGACCACTGAAGCTGTCGAGACCATCAGTTCAGTCATTCTGTGACTCAGATTTGAAAACAAGGCCTTCTATAAATTCAACTACGATGAACCTCACAGATTGCTGAGAATCCTTCTCTTCACAATATCATCACTTCAATTTTAAAGGATCATCTTCAGTTAAGAAACCAGGCCTGCCACAGAAAAGACCAAAAATCATAAGTCAGGACTAAGTTACGTAATTTGTAAAAGTGTTTTACTTTTGCCTGTAACCAATCTGCGTGTGTGTATCCAAGTTGATACTGTTGCATTATTTTTGGGATAGAATCGAAAAATGTGGTGCTGGAAAAACACAGCAGGTCAGGCAACATCCGAGGAGCAGGAGAAGCGGCGTTTCAGGCATTAGCCCTTCTGATCACCAGCGTCTGCACTCCTCATTTTCTCCTTACTTGCAGGATAAGTCAGTAAGAATACATAATTGCACTTTTTTTGAAAAAAAACTTACAAAAACTTGTTGCTGATTGGAATTTAACTATGCCACACACTCCAAGGGTAAAAGCAGATGCATCTCTTTCACAGGAAATAAGAGAAGATAGTGATTCTATTCATGATATTTATTTCACTTGTTTAAAACCTGTTGCGTTTTTAATGTTTCCCCATTCTGACCTAAAAGGGCAACTGTTTCTCCCTCTACGGTTGCTGCCTGATCCATTGAATATTTCCAGAATGTTCTGTTTTCATTTCAATTCGCAGCATTCACAGTATGTTGTCTTTATATGGACTGATTTCCGCTGAAGTGTATTTGTTTATCAATAAAGAGGTCTGGAGTAATTTCTTTTCCAGGATACATAGTAAAATGACTGTTCATCAGGCTGCACAATATATGGTCACATTTCAGTAATGTTGGCTGGCCTGCTTTTCACCATGCGCTACAGGAATTTGGAGAAGCCCCCTATTGTAACAAAGCGAATTACAGTGGTAACATTGTGAACTGTTTTTAGCTAATGATAGCACATTGTTTAGCCACAAGAACAGCATAGTACCTTTAAATCACAGGGCAAGTAAATAATTATAGCAACCAAAATTGCTCCAAACCTTTACTCCTGCGTAATATTTACAGAGCATTCCTGTAATTGTACTGGTGTGTGCAGTTTTACAGCATTGGAAATTAAGACCACATGAATAGTCATGTTCAGTTTACACATTTGTAATAACCAAGTAACTTAGTTAATAGTTTATTTAAAACTCACACACACCCTAGTGAATGATTGCGTTTGCTTTACACAGTGATTTATATGAATAGTACAATGCTTAGTAATATGCCAAAATAATTATTTGACAAGTTAATCATACAGATCCTAGAGGTGAACCATTTGCTGTGGCTCCAAATAACCTTTTTGATAAAAGGATCATAGACACCAAAACCCTTACTGCATTACTGAACAGAAATGTTACTGACTGTATGATCTGTTCCTGTATTTATTCTATATTCTGTGGCTAAAATCAATTATCTATAGCATGAATAAATCGATATAGTTGACCATGCCTTCTCCCACAGTTATAGGCTTCTTTGTCAAACTTAACCACAAATTACTCAGCAATGTAACTCCTATCACTCAGCATCTGTAAAGCACTATTCTATGTGGCTAAGAACATAATGTGGGACTATTGAGCATGGCGAAAGAATCCAAAGCCACTGTGCTTGTCCACATAAGTAGATAGTAAACAAAAGAATCAATGAGGTTTTCATGCTAATTTGGGGTCTACCCCATGATGAGCTGAATTGCATTTGTAATATTCCAGATACCCTCACTTAATTCCAGGCAATGTAGCACTCTGAATGTAGCCCTCGTACCCCCGCCATCCTTCAGATTTGCAACTGTCATAGCCTAAATTCCACAAGGGCATACATCACAAATGTCATCCACTCACAGCCCATTATTTTCTCAAAACTGGTAGTGGTATTTGAAGCATAACCAGTAGCCATTCACTGGCTACTGAATTGTTATGATGTATTCCCCCAAATGCATGGTGCTCCAAAAGATTCACTTGCCATGCCTAAGTCCCAGGAGTGTGGCATTGTACTTATAAGAGATGATCTTGCATTAGTGTATGAGGTAAATAATGCAAGCATAGGCTGCTGAATAGGATCAGATGAGATACTGTGATTAACAATACTTCACTGCACCTCCATTATTATCACCTAACTCTCATCTTTGGTTCAATGGTAGCCCTCTCATCTCTGAGTCAGATGGTTAGAATTTCAAACCTTACTCAAAAAATCTGAGTACACAATTATAGTGGCAATTCAGTGCAGTTCTTCAGGAATTTTGCATGATTGCTGGTCTTATTGGGACATTAAATCAAGGTCTTGTATGTCCTTTGGAGAGTTCACTAATCTTGTGGCTAACATCTATCCTTTAATCATGAACACAAACAATTTTTCTGGTCCTTATTTCATTGTTGTTGTGGTCCTTATTTTACATGTTTGGCTTTCTCATTTCCTCCACTACAACAATTACAATGCAGAAAACATAAAAAAAAACACATCAAGTTATAGTACAAAAGGTTTATGTGGAAGCACTAGATTTTGGAGCACTGTTCCTTCACCAGGTAGCATTGCCAGTGCTCCGAAAGCTAGTGCTTCCAAATAAACCTTCTGGATTAAAAACTGGTGTTGTGTGATTTTTAACTTTGTCCATCTCAGTCCAACATGGGCTCCTCCACATCAACACAGAAAAAGCACTTCGTTAAGTATGAAGTGTTCTGAGCTGCTCGAAGACCATGCAAGGTCCTGCTTAAATTCAATTCTGCTTCCTTTACGTGTCACTGTTAACAGTGATGTATAGTATTCTATTTAAAGTATATATCATGTGTATGCTGTTACCACAAAAGTTACTGAACTATAGAATACGTCTATTAAAAATAGAGTAATGTTAGAATAATATGATGATTCACCTCCACACCATCACAGTTTATTTTAGCCTTGCTGATTATTAAGTGATTGTTTTGCTCTTGTGTCTACAGTGAATTCAATTATGCTACATTAAATCGTTTCTTCCTTACAAACATGCAAACAAAATATTGATGTTATCGATTTCAATCAACATTTTGATTCTCAAAAAAATGTCACATAATCTCAATGATTTTTTGACAGTCATTTTATTGATGGGTTCAATGGAATAAACCACAAGAATGAAGCCAGAACAGTTTATAACTGTCATCTAAATCATGAAATGAGATAAGATTACAACCTTGTGATCACACCAAAGCATCGATTTTTTGATGGGGTGTATTATGTAGAACACAGTGGATGTTTTATACTGTTTTGGACTACAGTTTTGGATGATGTCAGGTGCTAATTAGAAGTCACCCTGCACCAATGCTTTGAGTGAGACACATGAAGGATGAGTGATCTCTGTGATATAAGTACTGCAAATTGTGAGAAACATTACATGACCTAGAAACAATAGGGTCAAAATACAATAAGAACTGGTACTGTTTCATGAATATTATGAAAGCACTGTACTCATCTTATCACTGCAAGCTGATTTTCAACTTAGCGCCCTTTCCTTTTCTTATTTGAAAATGTATGACCAGGAGGTGTATGTTGTACTTTTGGACAGGGTAGAGAAATGGAGCCCACTGGCCCTACTTTGATGTGAAAGATGCTCCAAAATCTAGCTAAAAACTCTTTTATCCTGAACATTAGTGAGGTCATGTCTGATCTCATTGAGAGAAGTGACCAATTTCTCACTGCACAGTGATTGGTAAGCAACAGCAGAGAACATACTCGATACTGTTGCCATACCAATTATCAGGGCAGTGCGCTGCTGCCCATTCAATTTTCTATAATGTCTAAGTGCCTAACTCATGAGCAGTGGTGGAGAACAAACTGCTATCATTTCTTAATGAGAAGAAATGTTTGCATTATACAACAGGGGACAATTTACTGCATGATAGCATTCGTAAAAGTTAGGTTGACCCATTAGGGTCTTTTACATCTTGATGTCCTTCATGGGTTGTTGTTCCTGCTAAATCCAGTAATTCATCCATTACCTTTTCCAGAGGACCTTTAATCTCCTGAAATAGCTTCACAGGTGAACTCTTCCTGCTAACTCCATAGCATGACCTGTGAGAGATACAATCTTGTAAATATCCATCATTGAAGGTAGCTGCTCTGTCAAAATACATCCTTTGTCTTTCCAGTACCCTCAATTTTCAGACAATGTAATTTCTTTTTTTTGACTGTGTTCTGAATCTATGGACATTGGTCTGGTTTATGTGAAGATACCTGCCACTTATCTCTATGTTTTTCAATGAAATCTGTATTCACCATCTGCTGATGCATTGTATTGAAGTATGTAAGCTTTTACTTTGACATGTTCAGTAGGTTGGACATCCTCATTTGATCTCTGTGGATGTCTTCTCAATGGGTTAGAAATTTTCATTTGTGTTACTGGAGGATTGCTGCTTACTTAGCATTGCCATAATATTATATCTCCATAGTGCTTACCAAGGATTTTCCTGTATCAAAATGGTGGTGTTCAGCCTCCTGCAAGCAAAATAAAAACATAGGAACATAAATCACTTGCCAATATAAAACTCCATCAGCCACATTTTTGTCTACTTGCAGATTCCATATGTCCTCATCACAATATTCCCCCTACATATTTTTGAATAATTAGTAAATTTGAATACATTACACCCTATCCCCTACTGTAAGCCATTAATATATGTTGTAAATAAGTGCAACCACAAGGAAAAACCCTCTAATCCCAACTCTCTGTTTGCCATGTGTGTTAATCATTCTTCAATCCATGCTAATACATTACCCTCAATTCTGTGAACTCTAAGTAGTACAATACTTTCTATGTGGCACTTTATCAAAGTGGATTTCTGAAAATACACAACATTTACCAGTTCCCTTTTATCAACTCTGCTGGCTATATCCTGAAAGAGTACTCCAAAATTTGTCAAATATAACTTCCCTTTCATAAAACCATCTTGATTCTGTTTGATTGCATTAAACGTTTATAAATGTCCTGCCATTTCTTCATTACTAATGGAGATTTGTCCTACTTTCTGTAGTCTAAATGAATTTTTTCTCTTTCGTCTTTGGCAAAATTGATTAATTTCTGCATTTCAAGGCTTGATAGATAATAAGTGTTGTTTTGAACTTTTTTTTAAATGAACATCCATAGCTGTAGCCTTGTTAAGTCTTCCTACTGAAATCACAGTACTAGCTCTGAATTTTCTGATCTTATAAGAAACTTTATATAGTTCTGTCTTCTTTCATTAAACTGTGTTCAAAATATTGTTAATCACTCTTTGATTGTCTAAGTTATACGTTGTAATTTTTCTAACACTGCAGCTTGAGTTTAAATTATTTCTCTGTCCTTTGTTTTGTCTACTGTAACTTTGTCTCATGGAACTTGGTACAATGCCAATTGACACTCCTTTTCACTTCTATCCTTGCCACCCTAGCCTTTTGCAACCTTATTTTAAAGACTATTGTTCTTCTATAAGGACTCTGCCAATTCCCAGTGTGACTTGTTCTGACTGTCTTTCTAGCCTACACTATTTTCTGTGCCTCTTACCAGCTCTGAGGTGAAGATATTCTTCTGGAGTACTGTTTCACCTTATTGCTGCATTCCTGGGCATTTACCTTATTTCAGCTGCTGACTGTCTATCTTCTTAAAACAATAATGTTTATAAAGTGGTAAACTCATTTGTCTTCTGAAACTTTTTCAAATTAACATTTTTGCCTTTTTTTACTTTAGAGTATATTTATGCAACAATCCTATCACTATTACCATGTCTTTTGTTGTGGTACCAGCCACTGGTGGCTTGTGATTTTGGTAGAGTGCTGCTGCCAATCTTGCTTTCTTTGCTGAGTCTAAGGGACTACCTAATTCACAGTGGGAGAAGATAAACAATTATTGAGTCATAACAAGTAGAGGTATGTGTCTTGCTTAACAATTTGCATTTTATTGCATAATAGCAATAGGTTAAAGTAACATCGATTCATTAGACATAATTACAAAGATTGTGTGGTGCCAGAGATAACACACTTGGCTCCATCAAAACCTTATTCCAGATGCTTCTTCATCATCCAAAGGTTGTAACAACATCATCAGAATTCACAGAGCATTAACCCTTTTAGCATCCCTTATACAACAAGCACTATCATCTCACTGCCTACATCCAAATAAGATTCAGACCTAAGAAATGTACAGACCTTCCACCATTGACTTTAGGCAGGTGTAATGGCCATATCAAAGAATTCAAACTCATTTTGGGCTCATGTTTAAATTCATCTTCATTATCTTTACTAAAATATGTAAATATCTGCATATGTGGTTATTTTACAACTCTGCTGCAAACCATACATACACAAACACACACACACACTTTAAAAGAATTGCCAGTTGATATTAAAATAGATATTACTGCTTACTCCCATTCCTAGTTCTTCTTTCTTATTCATTTTAAATGCAATGACCTGAACCTGTCATTGGAAATGTTGGCTCACAAAGGTTCTCATTCCTACTAGGAAATCATTCTCTTAACTTGATGTATTAATAAATCTGAATTGTATAGATGATTTATCTTCAATTTCCTTTTATAGATAACATGCCCACGTGAATTAATCAGTGAAGAAATAGTTTGTGATGTTGTGATGGTTTCCTAACATCAACCAGTGATTTCCTCCATTCCATTGACTTTGAGAAATTAGTTAAAAATGTGAAAAGTATGCTAAAAGCAAAGTAAACAGAGCCACTTTAACAAAGTAAACTCAGGGCTTTGACTTTATTCTAACATGGTTTATGTGTAAACAATTGTTGTGAGGTTGGAGAGCATTCAGGAAGAGAGTCTGAAGCACAGGAAAGTAAATTGCACTTCGAGAATAAGAAAGTTAGTTGCAGGAATGAGCTTCCCAATTGCAGTTGTGGTCTAGACTGTGGAAGGAGGGACCTGAGTTGTAGTGGGTTTAGCGAAAAGGATGTAGCTGAACATCACAAAGTAGTCTGGACAAGTCCTGAGTGCAGGTTGGGGAGGTCCTAACAACCCTCTACTTGACATTGACTGACAATGTGTACATGCAGTCTCAGTAATAACATCTTCACGACCAAGGCACTTGCCACTACCAAATTAGTTTCCTGCCCTTGTCTCATCTATGTTAATATTAAAGATGGTCTGGTTGTTTTCTCACTTCCATCAATTTGACCTCTGACCTCCAACCCACTGATTTTTGGGAGTTAAAATTCTGCCCAGTATTTCCCAGTGAAAAAAAATTGCAACTGTGAGCCTGAATTAACTTTTCTTATATTTGTTCCTTATGAGTTAACTCAGATAGAAAAGTTTCACCATTTTAGTTTATTCATAATTTTTTTTTATTCATTCATGGGATGAGGGCATCGCTGGTTGGGCCAACATTAATTGCTCATCGCTAATTGCCCAGAGGGCAGTTAAGAGTCAACCACATTGCTGTGGGTCTGGAGTTACATGTCGGCCAGAACAGGTAAGGATGGCTGTTTCCTTCCCTACAGGGAATTAGTGAACCCGATGGGTCTGTCCAACAGTCAACAATGAATCCATGGTCATCAGTAGAGTCTTAATTCCAGATTTGTTTTGAATTCAATTTCCACATTGCCATGGTAGGATTCAAACCCAGGTCCCCCAGAACATGACCTGAGTCTCTGGATTAACAGTCCAGCGATAGTGCCACTAGGTGATCGCCTCCCCTTGAAGTACAATTGTCTTTGTTGTAGGGGCTATAAGGAATCCAAGCTACTAGTCCTCCATACAGAATTGAGAAATTTCTTGAAGATGTTGTTGCATCAAATGCTGTTTCAGTGGAGTAAGACTCAAATCCATTGAATCTCAGTGAGCCAATGTTTGACTTCAGAAGGCCCAATCAACAGCAGAACCATAAATTTGGATTGGAATTTGTAGGATTGGACCACTCACAGTTGAATTTGTAGCTGATATTTTAAATTCCAGTCCAAACATATGCCTGATATAAAGTAACTTTCGTAATAATCCAAGAAAATTTCCGTTCATTTTACCTTTCATCCCACAGTTTTAATCAAACCATGTAATATATATCCATGGCTCACTAAAACGGAATGTAATTGTATGTGGCCTGAAGTTATTGAAAGATCTAGGTGTAGAAGTAGGTCATTCAGCCCATTAAGTCTGCTCTGCCATTCAATTAAATCATGGCTGATCTGATAATCCTCAACTCCATTTCCCAGACTTTTGTCTATAACCCTTGTTTTCCTTACTGATTAAAAATCTATCTACCTGAGCTTTGAAAATTTTAATGACTCAGCCTTTACAGCTTCATTGTGGTCAGAATTCCACAGATTCCTACTGTCTGAGAAAAGAACTGCTTCTTCATCTCCGTCCTAACTCAGCATCAATTTATTCTGAGATTATGCTGTCTGGTCCTAGACTCTCCCACAAGGGGTAACAACCTCAGCATCTACCCTATTAAGCCCCCATAAGAATTTTATTTGTTTCAATAAAATTACCTATCTTTCTTCAAAACTCCAATGAGTACAGGCCCAACCTACTCAACGTCTCCTCAGAAGAAAATCCCTCCATATCTGGGATCAACCTCATGACCCTTCTCTGGAGTGCCTCCAATGCCAATACATCTTTCCTTAAATAAGGGTATCAAAACTCAATCAAACCCTATCGCAGGTCTAACTCCTGCCTTGTATAGTTTTTTGAATACTTCCATATATTTATACTCCATTCCCTTTGAAATAAAAGTTAATAGACACCCTGGTCTGCAATGCAGCAGTGAGTTTGGTTGTTGATTAGCGAAACTAACATAAAATTAACAAGCAGCTCATTGGCTAAGGAACTATGCAGCTTTCAACTAACTAATCAGCATGTTGTTAAAGACAACATTAAAGAAAACCGATGTGCTATTTCCATGACAATTAGAAGATTGGAAACAAATATGGAAGCTTCGATTTGCATTTCCAAAAATATTTTGATTAATCATTGATTAAAACATTACTTTTTTTTTCTATCAATGATTAGATTTGTACTGAAATCCCAAATGCAATAAAATTCCGATGAACATCATGAAAAATGCATTCTACTGTGCTTAACATAGCTTTGAGAACATTTTATATTTTTGAGCAAAATACTCATTTCATTTTTTAAAATGTTTTTTCAATAATTAGCATGAATATATGTTTCTCCTTTTTTTATGATAAGGAAACGTGGCTTGGTTTTCTATGAGATTACACAATCTGTTTCATTCCAACCTGCATTTCTGGGTCACTGGAGACATTTAAACTGCAGATATAATTAACAGCTATTTTTAAACAGCGAAAAATGGAGCACTGGTGAGGTACAAAAGCATTAGAATTGCCCCAGATTCACTATTCAATAGGACACATCAGAGCAATATGCTGTAAGATCAAAGTCTGCACAGAAAAAAGAGACAGGCCGATCAGTGGGGATAAATTGTTCCCATTATAATGGTGTAAGAATAGAGTTCTTTCAATTGAAACAATTTAATAACTGCATTCATTATTGTGGTGTCCATTCGTTTTCTGAGCAGTTTTGCATAACTGTGGAGCAGGTTCAATTGAGCTTATTCTCTTGAAATTAAGATGTGCAGTCTTTGACATTCAAAAATTAACCAGTAATAGGAAGCAATGTCGTTGTCTTCAGAACCCCTTGGAAGCAGTTTGGTTTTCATGTTGCTAATTATATCAGATGCAAATGTTGTTCCTTTTTTACAAAAAAAAATTGTAGTTTAGATATTTTGGGCACAAGATTCACGCTGGCCTTGTGTTTTATTACGAAAAATAATTTGAAGTGACATTTTTAAAAAAAAAATCATTACATATACAATTGAATCTGAGGCAATTTGTATTAAATATTTGATTGGTTTACTAAAAGAGGGTAACATCACTGATAATTTTGCATGCACATTCACAGAGGAAAATGTGTAGTTAAACTGTGTGAAATGTTCTTGTTTTAAATTTATTTCGGAACTACATTTCACTCTTATTTGGTCACCCCTCACTAGCATTCCCCAACTGTAGCTGTCAACATATCCCTTCTTTGCAGGTGTACCAATGAGACTTTGCAACTAACTATTAGGATGTACACAGGAGCACCACTGCTAGTCTGGATATAGGATTTCTCTCAGAACATTTTCTTCTGTTTGGTTAATAGCCCTTTTCTTGGTCATTTTTCACAACCATCAATTGTAATGATGGGTGAAAATAGTTTTGTTCCATGTGATTTTGTGCAACAGAAGTCCAGTGAATCATGGCACATTAATGCTCCCTTCACACTTCTTAAACAGCTAACGAGCCACTTAACTTGTTTAAGTATCAAAATTTTCATCCTTCAAACTGGAGAGTGCGTAAAACTTCGGTAATGCTTCAGTGACAATGTCAAAAGGGCGGTGTGAGTGACCACACCATAGATGCAGCCTTTAGAGACAGGTTGACCTTTTTGCTCCTATGGCCACATCTGTGACTGCAATGTCATGGATGGCTTCAACTTGCTAGGAGAATGACAACCATGAAGGACACCCCACTGATGCCTAGTACGCTACGCTCACAAAAATCAGTAGGCCTCATGAGGACATGCTCCTCAGCAGTGACATGCATTGAGAACCATAGGCTACCATTCATGTCAGTGGCAGTTCTGTACCATCAAACAGATTTGCGTGAGTGAGTGCAAATTCTGGCTCTAAAGGTAATGAGCCTATAGTGACCTCAGGAAAGAGAAATGTGATACTAAGTCAATGTACCAGGATTCATTACATATAGAAGCTGTCAGTCTTGTGTATCCTGTGCATCGTGCTAGTTAGCTGAGCAGGCATCCACCACTGCAGTTTCTTTCAGCTTAGGGAGCATTGAGAAAAACAAGTTGAAATAATTCCAAAGGGTCTGGTATCCCATCACCAAGACACCCTTTATTTACACATGCATATTACTTGACACTAATCTGATTTCCACAGAAGCAGCTCTCAAAGTGAACAGCATCTCTGACACTTCTGTTTACGTCCAAGGCTCCATAATGAGAAGAGATTACCAGCCCGAATAAGGGAATTCATATTCTATGAGGTGTATCTGGTTGACCTCCTTAGAATCACTACATCTCTCTCCAATTACGTGTGGGAAGTGGGGCCTGTTCTTTTCCTTGCAGCCTTTCCTGGAGCATTTCTACAACAGATCCTATTCCTCCAACTTAGCCTCAGATACGGGTTGCATGTACTGGACCATAGGCTGCCTCTTGTGCCGGAGTATCTTGGAAGAAATTTATCCTCTTCTTCAGGCGGTAAAGGCATTGACACTACAAGATCTGCCATGTCCGTCTCAGAAGCGAGATTTCTTCAACACCAGATGGAGAGGGAGAACCCATGATTTCTGACAGCTTTTCTGGTTGTTCTGAGGGCCCGGATATGTTGTGCTCCTGCTCCGTTTGTGAGTTTGCAGCTTTCATGTAGACCACATGCTTGTCAGGACCATCGCCTCTACCTAAACTTTGTACCACATGGGATCTGACCTTGTGTTGATCATGCCGGTTGGCAAAAGTGTGGACTGCAGATGCTGGAGATCAGTGTCAAGATTAGAGTGGTGCTGGAAAAGCACAGCAGGTCAGGCAGCATCCGAGGAGCAGGAAAGTCGATGTCTTTTGCATGAAACATCGATTTTCCTGCTCCTCAGATGCTGCCTGACCTGCTGTGCTTTTCCAGCACCACTCTAATCTTGATCATGCCTCTTACCTATTACAGGGCCATTTCCATGGTTTTGGTACCAAACATCGTCCCCTGAAGTAAGTTGTCTCGCTCCCCTAGAGGAGTCTTGTGTGTGGCATTGGTATTATTGATGACGTTTCACCCTCTCCCCAGGTCTGGGAAGATCAGATTTAAACCGGTGTGGAGTCTTCTCCCCACTAGCAACTCTGCTGGAGCCTTCTTGTAGTTGCTTGAGGGGT
The DNA here is from genome assembly GCF_020745735.1 of Hemiscyllium ocellatum. Classification (NCBI taxonomy): domain Eukaryota; kingdom Metazoa; phylum Chordata; class Chondrichthyes; order Orectolobiformes; family Hemiscylliidae; genus Hemiscyllium; species Hemiscyllium ocellatum. The sequence continues at coordinate 54,284,451 of NC_083402.1, forward strand.
GGTCCAAGAATCAAACAGGAACCAGGACAGTTTGCTATTGAGCGAAGCTGTAGACTGTTTACTAAAACCTTCCTTCAAAGTTTGGACTGCTCTTTCCACCAAACCATTGGATGATGGATGGTATGGAGCTGTCTTCATATGCAGAATGCCATTCAACCTTAGGAAGTGCTTAAATTCCCTAGTGGTGAATGATGATCCATTGTTTGTGACCAATACTTCCAGGAGCCCATTTGTTGTAGAAGGTGCTTGCAGCTTTTCTATCGTCATCCCCATGTTTGACAAATCAACTCATTGTATGTCCAATTACTTTTGAATGGGTGGCCACAGCGACCAAAAACATTGAGTCCATGAATGGGTCATTGTTAAGATGAGGGTTTGCACACCCATTCCCATGAATATTGGGGGGCTGATGGTAGTAATTTCTGACCTTATTGACACTCTAGGGATCAAAGAACTATGTCTGCATCCAATCAGGGCTACCAGACATAAAGTCTCACCAACATTCTCATTTGGATACCCCTGGAGGACTCTAGTGCTGTTCAGCCAGTATTAGGAGTGACCTTTGTTCAGGACAATCACTCTTGCTTCCCCTAAATAAAATGCCGTCCTCTATGGTGATCTGGTCTTACCAGGTCCAGAAAGGTTTCAATTCTGGTTGTGATAGCTCTTCTGTTTCCCCCATCAACACCAGCTGTTTTAGTTTTGCCAGGATGGGATCTTTTTCTGTCCACAGTCTGATATTCTCAGTAGAGATCAGAAGGGTGTCTAGAAAGATTAAAACCAGAATGGACTCTTCCAGTGGTGGCACCACTGATGATGTATCAGCCAACAGGAGGTGACTCAAGGCATCGCATTTTCTAAGTGGCTTCCCAAATGGTGTTCCAACGTGTAATTGTGTGCACTTAGAATGAGAGCCCACTATTGAATTCAACTTGAATATGCACAGACAGACTTGGATTCTTGGATTAGCCCGAGCCGGGTTTTGTAGTCTGTACTTATAACAAATTTATGTCCTTAAATGTATTGGTGGATCTTTCTCATACCAAAGATGACCATTAAAACTTCCTTCTCTGCTTGGTGTACTTTCACTTTGCATTAGCCACAGTCCAGGGAGCATACGCTCTTGGGTGTTCCTCAGCATTGGGCCCCTTATGAGTTTATACTACCCTGACACCATAGAGGGAGGCATTGCATGCCAGGATCACATCTCACTGTAGATCACATGGGGCCAATACCTTAGACAATGATTGCTGCTTCTTCACGTCTTGGTTATGAGTCCATTACCAAAACTGACCCTTTCTGAATAGCAGATGTAAGAGTGCCAGGATGGAGGCCAGGTTACACATGAACTTTCTGTAATAATTCAGCAAGCCAAGAAAAGGCCTCAGACATGAGAACCTGGGCACCTTTCATTGCCCTCACTTCATCTTCTAATGTGTATGACCTGGTCTTGTCAATTGTGTAGCCCAAATAGATCACTTGGGTTGCCTGGAACACACATTTTTCCTTTCCGAGACATATGTCTGCCTTGGAGAAACATCTAAGGCTTATGTCCAAGTTTTCTAAGTACTCTTTATTGGTCTTCCTGTTTTTAGCACATCATCCATATAAATGATGACCTGAGGTAGACCTTCTAAGATGTTGTCCATTGTCCTCTGAAAAATTGCACAGGCTGATGATACTTCAAATGACAGTCTGGTAAATTTATACAAACTTTGTTTGGATATTCATTGTAGCATACTTCTGGGAATCCTCATCGAATCACAATTGCAAATACACTTGGCTCATGTCCAACTTCATGAAGGACAGCCCCTACCAGCTGTGCATATAAATCCTCTGTGCGTGGGATTGGGTATTTATCCAGCTGCGAGAAATGGTTTACCCATTTGTTTAAAATCCCATAAGCGTGAACCGACCTGTTGGGCTGCTCAATTTGTACGACTGGTGCTGCCCATTCTGCAAACTGGACTGGTTTGATGATTCCTTCACTTCCATTTGCCTGATTTCTGCCTCTAACTTTGCATGAAAGGCAAATGGCACTGGGTGGATTTTGTGGAATTGTGAAATTGCTTCCTGGTCAACATGCAAGGTAGCCTTGGCACCTTTGATAGTCCCTGGATCAGAGGTGGGGAACCTTTTCATGTTGTAAGGCCGCATTATGTTCGTTGTAATCTAATAAGGCCGCATCCAAGAAACTTCAATTATATATTCTCCAAAATTCACATTTTTTATATTGTGGTGATCAGTTTGTGAGGATTATTTTGTTGAATTTTCTTTTACTCTCTGGTATTTTGAATACATTCATTTTAAGATTAAAATTTTAAAAAAACATATTAATTAAAAATAAAGGATTTGTTCTGCAAAATTTGGATTCATTCAAAAGGCCACACACAATGGCCTAGGAAGCCATAGGTTCCCCACCCCTGCCCTAGATCTTCCTGAAAAACTTCTAGCATTTAATTCAGATTTCATTCAGGCTGCCATTTTCTAATCAAAAAATGTTGAGCCAATGAAAGTGAATCTCAAACAATTTTGCCCCGTTAGACCTGGGCCTAAATCTGTGGTATCCGAACTAGCTGCTTCTTATATGAAACCTGAAATGAAATTGTATCCTTAATCTTTAGGATTCCCCAGTATAGATCTAATAGAGATCTTATGCAAACTTAAGGGTTGGAGACCAGAGCAAATTTTGTTAAAGACTCGTTCTGCAGTCACTGATACAGCTATGCCAACATCACCATCCACTAGTATTGGGTGGCAATTTAACCAGACATTTACTTTGATTAGTTCTGATTTGGATGTTACTAAGGAATTTAACAGTTCCAAGCCAGATTTGCGAGGGCTTTCATGGGTGTGCACTCTCCTGGAAACCAGCCGAAGAGTACCCTTATTCAAGTCAGACCTGTGGGACTCTTTTGCTGTCTTTTACCGGCAGCAACTACAATAGCTTGCCGGCCCGGATCATGAAGAAAATGTTAACCATTTGTCTGAGGCTTGGTTTTGTTTTGGAGTTTTGCTATGGGCTGAATATGATGTCAGTGAGGCAGTGAAATTGTCTTTGTTCAGTGGTGTTACCTCAGCTCAGTCGGCCTGGTGAGGGTGTCCACTTCTATCAGCATACCCTGTAACTCATATACTCCACTTGCCACATTTTCTAATGATAAAGTCAGTTGTAGTGCCTGTTTCAAGTCCAAGTGGGCTTCAGCTATTAGGTGCTTTTCCATAGTTACATTATTAATCCCACATACAAGCCGTCTCTCAGCGTCTCATTAAGGGTTAAAACAAAGTAACATGTCTCTGCCAGTCATCTTAACCTAGTCAAAAATCCCAAAACAGATTCCCCTGGTTCTCAAACCACTGAGTAAAGTTAACAACATCTCAGAATTGGAGGAGGCTTGAAGTCGTAGTATTCCTTAACTAAATCCATCAGCTCTTGAAAAGGTTTAGTATCCAGTGCCTCAGGAAGCATTCTTTGCGATGCCTTAACACAGCAGGCAGCACATCAGTCTTATTAACTTTATATGCCTTTCTCTAAGAACCCTATGATCTGTACGTCCTTGTTTGCTGTGAACTACCTGTACTGCTTACAAAACCAAGCTTTTTACTGTACTTAGATACATGTGACTATAATACATCAAATCAAATCTAATTAAAGACTCCCACAACCGAAAAAGCTGTGGGTCCACAAGCTGTCAGGAGAATTACCCATTGCTTTTCATCTGCCCCAATGGCATTTGTCTGGAAAAAACAATACATTTCTTTCCACATACTGTTGTAATGGACTAGACCGAACCCCTTCAAAATATTTCAAGCAGGTAGCCCAGACGCTAACTTTGCTAGTTGTTTTAAATAGGTGTAAATTGGATATTCTAGAAGGCAATCAGCCAGTCAAGCCACTTAGTTTTAAACAGAACAGAATTTGTTTACAAGATTACTGAATGAAACACAAACAACAGAAAACAGAATACCAAATAATTTAACTTCTCTGAAAACCCAACAGATCATCCCTAATGAATGATGTTGTTCCAAATACTTGCAACAATCCCCATAAACACCCCTTGGTACAAAAGGTAAAATCAAACACAAGTTCTTACAGGAGAGAAGTCAGAGAGTATCAGCTGGACCTGCTTCTTTAGGTCCAGCAGCCTTTTTTCACACTACTGTTAAAAAAAGGCCAAACCAGAGAAAAGCTGATCTGGGAGAACTGACCACACCCTTTTCATTATATATGCATTTTTTTTCAAAACTTGAAAGCCTCTGCTTGAGGCAGTATCTGTTAGCTGTTACTTAATTGACCCTAAACTTTTCTACACCTCAGACTTTTTGGACTCTGTTTCATTTACGACCTGTCTGAAAAAAAATCATCAACTGAAGAGCCTTGTTAAAGGAGCAGCTTTGTCACACTGTGCTCAATCTTTGACAGCACGATCGAACAACTCAACTGTCCCAAATACCGGCATAATTGCAGAAATGTTTACATCAACTGAAAGGCAACTGTTGTAAGTGAATTTCTTCAGGAGTGTAATTTTTTCTGTCATCTCCCTGAAATAACTCCACAGAGGCTGGTATTTCATCACCAAGTCATTCTTTATTTACACATGCAAAGTACTTGACACTGGTCCAGTATGTTCATAACCAGTTTTCAAAATGAGCAGAACCTGTGACACTCCTATTTATATCTGTCAGCCAGGATTACCCGCCTCTATCAGGGAATTCACATTCCAAGGTGACCACCTGGCTGACCTCTACAATCACTATACTTCTATTAATTGATCAGACACATCAAATAAATGCAAATGTAGGGCAACATAGTTTTATTTTGGATATGTCTTGTACTCACATGTGACCAACAGTTTTACAAAGTAAAACTTGCTTGCAAATCTGTGCAATTGGCAGGAGCAGAGTTTAGTAGAAACTTAAGTGAATATCTCCTTTCACACTTGTCTCTCTGACTGCACTGCTCCATGCACTGTTTGCCATTCTGCACACCATTATTATACTTTCTTCCAATTCTTTGTAATATCAGCTCAGGTCCACCACAAGGCCTTTTTAATGATATTGAGTTTTTTCTGGCTTTCTCTATGGTGTGTTATGGGCTACCATTTAAATGTTTGAGTCACTTAAAACATTATTTTAATATACCAAATAAATGTTGATTGGAAATATTTATTGCCTTTGGTGTTTTGTTTTGCCTTTACTGTTTTGAAATAAATTCAGGCAGTGTTTTAGGGAACATAGTCACACTACATAGCCCATATTTCTGTGGAGAAAACAATGTTTTCTTCCTTCAGGAAATAAATTCATTATTAACTGTCATTAAATTGCATGGATAGTCATGCTCATGGTGTCAGCTTGTGATTCATGGATGTAAATGTGTGTGCTTTTCAATCCAAAGCAAAGTTGGTGAAATTCATGAAAAGTAGCAAGTTGGAAAACATACCTCCATGGACAGGATATTTTGAATGTCAGGGTTTGTTTCTCCATCACGCAAAGAGTCGCTGGGGATGATCAAAGTAGACCTACATCTACTTAATATTTTGAGAAGTAGGAGTGTGCGATGTGGAATGGGGTTCCAGAGGGAGGTTCCCATATTGGTTCTTGGGGCCTGAACATGATGAGTCATCTGATCCTGGACACCTCGCACCAACTTCAAAGTGACACATTACTGTCAGTCTGGAGTGACATGCAGGTTAAACCAAGTAAGGACAGCAGATTTCCTTCCTCTAAGGATGTTAGTAAGCCAGATGAACTGTATTGATGCAATGCTAATTTTGTTATAATTACCAAGATTAGATTTCAATTCCAGATTTTGTTGAATTCAAATCCCACCAGTTGCCGTGACAGGATTTGAACCCAGAACAGTAGTCTGGGTTTTGGCTTAGAACTCCACTTACATTACCAATATACCATCATCTCTCCCTCAATGTGCAAAATTATAGGTTTAAAATCATGTACCAAAGTATTGCAATTATTGCTATCTACACATTATTCTCGCTTTAATGCCTAATTTCTAATAAGACTATTTTGAAGTTTGGCCTAAAACTCTGCCCTCCAAATTGTGTCACTGCACAAAAAAAATACATAATATAGGTCATTATTTCAGGGTGACACTCCTTGCATGCATGTAAATCACAACACACTCTCACTCTAAAAACTGAAGACAGCCACATTGCCTCCTATTACTAGTTAATTTTCGAATGTCAAATTCTGTTAATGTGCTGACAACATTGGCATTTAAAACAGTTCAAATTGAGCTGTTGAACCAAAAGCTCAGCTCTGCTTAATCGACAAGATGTAAATGAGCCATTTCAAAGACCCAGGCAGTTTTACTTGCATTTGAAAATTGTACACGGGAAAATGTTGCACATCAGCTATCTTAAGCTGGTACATTTCATTCAATTATTGCATAGACAAATTTAATACAGCTGAACATGAATTTGAATCAGGTCCAGCATGTCTGAGTGATACTACACTTAATTATATTGTATTAGCAAGATTATTTTCAACCTATAATTATAAGGTTTAACCATTTAATAGCCATAAATCTTCAAGCCTCGCTCTGCAGACTTGAACGCATAATCTAGGCTAACACCTCATTGCAACATTGAATGCATGGTGTACTATCAGAATTGCACCTTTAGATGATTCATTAAAATGAGGCGTTGTCTGCCTTGTCAGATGGATGTTAAAGATGCCACAAGACCATTTGAAGGAGAGCAGAGGAGTTTTGCCAGTGTTGTGGCCAATATTCCTCAAACAATATCGAAAGTAAGTAATCTTAACATTTCACCAATCCATTTTTATAGAACTTTACTATGGGCAAAAAGATGCCATGTTGTTTAAATCACACCTGTCACTACAATTCAAAAATATTTCATTGGTCCTAAGTTCACCAAATATGCTCAAACAAATTTTATTTTACTTTAACAGAGCCAAAGTATGTTTTCGTTTGTGATTGAGGGTAGCTCACTAATACAGATGGCATTCAGAAAATCTTTAGTAACTACATAAATTTGATTTTGAATTCACCATTACTCCAAGACAACTGACAAGTGTATTTTATTTTTCAAAACCCTATTCAGTTTAACTTAATTTATTATCAAAAAAACTAAGAATTCAAGTATCTAGATCAAGAGTGATGCATTAATGTGGCAATTGAATTGTTTTATGGCTAGAGATGTTATGATATAACCAGATCAATATTAAGATTTTTTAGTCATTGAAAATTCAATTTTTGAAATTTGTTCCCACATCTAAAGTTGACAGTGGGAGTCACAGATGAAAAACAATTTTAAAAGTTCAAAAATTATTTTAAAAGGATTAAGTAAGATAAATGAAGCACATTCATTTTTTAAAAAAGAAGGCCAAAGTTAATATAATAGAGGGAATAAAAGAGCAGGATAAATAAATGAGTGAGCATTTTAAATGTTTATTTTGAACTAAAAGTAACCATTATGTATTTTTGTAGTTTAGTGTTAATACTGTATAAAGCTTTATATATATTCATTAATTTAATATTAGATTTTTAAACATTCAAAGTGCATCATTAAAAACTTTTTTTACATCATTTAGAAGTGTAAGAAATAAAATTAATGCAATCTGGAGTTTACTGTGTTAAAATAGATGTTGTAGTTGTCAAAACATATTTTGAATGATAAAGATTCCTAATGCCCTATTTCAAAAAATCTAGAAGAAAAATTGAAATATTGCTGTGGGACGTAACAGAGAAATAAAGTCATCTTTAAGCGGTCCCAGTTAAGAGAAGCATCTGTCGTTGTCATTCCTTTTCACTTAAGTACAAAAAGCATGATCTTAGCTTCTCACTCTGCACTCAAGTGAAAAGATGACAATTATAGATAAGCCTAGAGGGTCATTCATAATTGCCAGTATCATTATGCTGACATAAAATTCACTTGAGGTGCAAGAGGAGTAATGTACAAAATTTTGTACAGCTTGTCACAATAAAGGTCACAGGAATTTAGAGTCCCCAGTTGATTTTGGAATTCCAACTTTTTTTTCTGACCAAAGCACTATATTTATGGCGAACTAGACAACTGAGTAGATTTGTGCCATTTCAGTACCACATTGCTAACAAGGTATGAGCAAAAATACGAAATGGATGATGGCCAAATAAATAATGCAAGATTAAGAAAATAAATGGAGAAATATATAAGAGAAATATTGAGAGCACAAAGGAAAAGAGAAAAGCTTCAATAGTAGTTCATTCATCTCAATATTCATCAGAAATATCTGGAAAACAATTTACACTAGTTATACTGGATTCTAATAAATTCTGGCACACACATGGACATCTAGATATAATTATCAGCAATATTCTCCCAGAGTCTACTGGTGATACCTTAATTGGCACAGCCTGTAATGCCATTGCAGAAATTGTTGCCAATGTCCTCTCAGAGGTATCTGACAAAAATGCTCACATTCCTCATATTCTTTACTAAGTAACCTTTACCATCCTAAAGCCACTTAACAAATTACCCTTCTCAAAGAGTTTTATTGCCACTCTCCCAGAACAAGTAATGTTCATCACTTGAAACCATTTCATACAATACTGGTGATGAAACAAAGCAGGGCTGCAAGAGTTAACTGGCAAACTTTGATAATTAGTGCTGTCACTGTTAGAGATAATTATTTCATTCTCTATATGGATTTGTCTGATTTATCCAGGAGAATTTCCCCTTGACTAATGTGGTGAGATTATCAAGTCATAGCTATAATTACAAATGTATTACAGTAGTTTTTTTTTCCTTTTGAGCACATCAGCCTTTAAACCGTTTTCAGATCACATAGCAGCACGAAAGTCTGCTCAGAATTCCCTCATTATGGCCTCTGACCACACTTTGTAAAATAAGAACATGTCACGTTCAAGGCTTTAAAGAAAGATTGTACTAATGAGATACAAATAAAAGAAGGGTCATTGACATCAGAGTTGGGAATTTAACCCCTTTGGGGCACAGTTCCAGGCCTTTGGCTACTATGCTTAATTTCTGTTGATTTGTCGTTATGCTATTTTGCTCTGCCAGAAAATCTTGAAAACTGTATTTTTTCAGACATGGATTTATTGTTTCAAAATCTACTTTATCAAAATAATTTCAAAGATATTTGCTCGTCTTATCAGCTCCAGCATTGGTTTTTGAAATGCAGGAAGCTCACAAATGAGCAGCTTATTGCATTTTCCACCACAATTATTCATAGCCCCAATAATAGAGCTTTTGAAATTTCAACATCTTTCTCTCCCTCTCTCCTTCCCTCCCGTTGACACCCTGCATTCAAAAACAATGATAAATTCTACCAATTTAATTACTTTGTAAATGCAAATCGTCATTTCATGAGGGAATGACATGTTATTATCAGCCATCACCTGCTAATGAGGTTGATGGTCCACCAAGGAAATTCCATGTTACTGGGCATGATTGTGTGGGTCCTTTTGCAACTGATTAGGCCAACCTCAGAGCTGCGTCTCCAACCACAAAGCTGTTTCCAGGTGACGAAACTGGTCCTTGTCCTTGAAATCACTGGCATTCCTTTCTCTGGTTTGTTTTCAATACTTCCTCTTGCTGGTGTTCTCAGCGACTTGTGCCCCTTCATACAGGAGCGTCCTTCAAGTCAATTTCTTCTGAAAAAAGGTATCCCACATGTTGACATTTATGTTGCATTTCTTGAGGGAAGCCCATTCTATTGGAACTAAATTAGTACAGGGTAACAGATGGTTTGTCTTTTTCCATTCTATTATAATCAAGCAAGCCCTTCTCTCTTGTATCTCACCATATGGGTGATATTGTTATCACTGCTTTTATCATCCATTCCCATTTGTCTTGAGGAAATGCTGATGGACTTTCTCTCCTTAATCATCAGACGACTTTTAGTGATGACATTGTAGAAGAAATTCTGTGATTTTCACCCACAGATCACGGAGGGATGAAGATATATGTCCAAGTTGGGATTGTGTGTGTGAGACCTGTCAATGATGTTGCTCCTGACCTTCTCAGTGGTAGAACTTTAGGATTCAAGAATGCTATTGAAATAACATTGATGAATTGAACCACTACACTGCATCCTGAAGATGGGTCACACTGCAACCAGATATGGATAATGTGTTCAGTGGCAAGAGCATCTTGCAAAATATTATGTTTCTGGAATATTACTTTGAACATTCAGACAATCACCCATCACAGTCCTGATTTAAATTATATTTATATGACACTAGAATGACACTGGGATGTCAAGAGTACCCAGCAGCTACTTATACAGTCAAAGTGTTCAAATCGCTGATGCATTCAAGTTTCTGGTCAGTACTGACAAAAGAATAACAGCGTTGAAGTTTGGGTCTTCAAGATTGATTACATCTTTGAATATTTTGTGCTGATAAATATATGGTTATTCTCTGGTAAATATGGAGTTCAAATATTACCTGCCAAATGCTAGTCCAAAATTAGATGTTGTCCATTCCTGAAGAAGCGCTCATGCCCGAAACATTGACTCTCCTGCTCCTTGGATGCTGCCTGACCTGCTGCGCTTTTCCAGCAACACATTTTCAACCAAAATTAGATGTTGTCCAGCTCATACTGAAAGCTGCCACTACCTGCGGCATTTTCAGAGATCTGAAGCTAAGCACTATTACTGTGTCAGCAAATAACTACACTCCTGATGATGGAGGAATGGTATTAATGAAAGATGGTTAGGATGTTTGTGTCAAATCATCCTCCAATGATTTTCCTGGTGATCTTATTGAAGACCCAGGTTCATAACATAAGGAGAATTAAACTGATATTCATATTGACACTGTTGCAATATGGAGCCATTACTGTCTATAATATATGTTTTCCAAGGATGAATTGTTGACAGATGAATTATTTTATTTAAGGAGGATAGTAAACTGCAAAGGAGTTGTTTAATTAAAGTGTCCTTATAGAGCTTTGTAAAATCGTGAAGGGCATGTATATGGTGAATAGTCAAAGTCTTTTTCCTAAGGTGCAGGAGTCCAAAAATAGAGGGCATATGTTTAAGGTGAGAGGGAAAAGATTTAAAAAGGGTCTAAGAGTAACATTTTCCCACAGAGTGTCATGTGTGTAAGGAATGAGCTGCCAGAGGAAGTAGTGGACGCGTGTACAATTACAACATTTAAAAGGTATTTGGATGGGTGTATATATAGGAAGGTTTCAGAGGCATATGGGCAAAATGCTTTCAAATGGGACTAGATCAGATTGGGATATGTGATCAGCAATCATGAGTTGGACCAAAGGGTTTGTTTCTGTGCTGTACATCTCTATAACTATGACTGTGACTACATTTGTATGACAGAATAAAAAAATGGCAAAGTTTTGAAGAAGAGTCACTGGACTCAAACATTAACTCTGCTTTCTGTCCACTCTTGCTGCTGGACCTGCTGAGTTTATCCATCAATTTCTATTTCTTGTGAAAATTTTGGGTAGTTTGAGTTGATATTTAATCTGAGGTTAGATTAGTTGGGTAAATTTATAGTAAGGTGCACATATTTATTTGGAATGTTGATAAGTTTGTGAACACTATAGAAAATGTTTTTCTTTGTCTTTGGAGCTGCATTTCTAATGTAAAGTAAGCAATGTAATGATAAAATACAAGGAGCAATTTTGCTCCTGTTATTTAAATTTCTTGGATTTTGCAAACATCTAGGTTCTGACTATTTATATTACTTGAATTTCTGTTAAAGAAGATGAAGGTATATTAGTCTTATGAAGGAGTAGCAATGAATTCTTCTCATCACTGTGTGACACTTTTTTAGCTATATGCAAATTTTCTCTTTGGAATATTTCTAACAGAGCCAAACTATAATTTGAGATTCTTACTTCCTGTTAGCAAATGTCATGTAACAACTGAGTATTAAAAATGGAATAGAAGTATTGTAATGTTGTTGTCCAGCAGTGCGAATGTATCGTAAATATAGTTCCTGTCAGAACTATCTGGAATATGTTGAGTAGATTCAGCACCAACAACCCTTCTTTTACATATTAATGGAGCTACCAATTACATGCAGGGAAGGGTAGCTATGTGATGCTTTATGCAGAAAGCAGGCACTAATTTGACTTGATAAAACAGCAAAGTGTTATTACTTATTACTTAGTAGCTAGATATATAATATGGTTGTCTCTTGTGAGACATCATTAGAGTAAATACACATTTCTATTTTATTTACATGCTATTAACACTGAGGAGAATCACTTCAGAACTTTCTCCAACTCTGATGAACACATGGAGAACTGTAGAAGAACCTACAGAGCTCTCATTAGATCCTCTCAGGAGCAATCTTTAATATCCTGATGGTTGGAGTTTATCTTGTGAATTTTGTTTTTCCATCATGTGTTAATTGTCTTGTACAATGTTATCTCCCTAACATAAGAACTAGGAGCAGGATTAGGCAGTTCAGCTGCTTGAATTTGCTCTGCCATTCAATACCATCATGGTGGTTCAGTGGTTAGCGCTGCTGCCATATAATGCCAGGGATCCAGGTTCAATTCCAGTCTTAAGTGCTTGCGTATGTGGAGTTTGCATGTTCTCCCTGTCTCTGTGGTAGCTTCTTCCAGATGTTCTGGTTTCCTCCTCCCATAGTCTAAAGATGTGCAGATTCGGTGGATTGGCTATGCTAGATTACCCTGTAGTGTCCAGGGATGTGTAGGCCAGATGGATTAGCAGGCTAAGTGGATGAGCCATGGCAAATGTGAGGCAATGGGGATAGGGTGGGTCTGAGTTGGATGCTCTTCAGAGAGCCAGTGTGGACTCAATGGGCCAAATAGCCTGCTTCCACACTGTAAAGGTTCTATGATTCTATTCTAGATGGCTGATTCTCATCTCAGCCTCAACTCCACTTTCCTGCTTGCTTGTTATAACCTTCAACTCATTACTAATTAAAAATCTGTCTCCAGAAAGACTATGTGCAGCCACTGTGCCTATTTGAACTCAACAAAATATCTGACGCCATTCGCTAGTTCATTTTTCAGGGCAATGCTTTGATAAATTGGAGTTATACTGCCTAGTTTTAAATTTAAACAAAGCCTGACAGTTAACTATCAATCAGCATTCATGGGCGCATTCTCCATGGCAACAAGTCTACCAATCAGAATCCAGTTCCAACCAATCAGCATTCCTCTCTCATGCAATGTAAATGTTCATTTTCCTCTTAAATTGATATTCTTGCAAATTGTTCTCTTGAGTGCAAGAGAAAAAGCTTTGAGAAAAATATGCCTTTTACCAGCAATACTCCAAACTTTGAGGTGAATAATTTGGTGCTTTCAAAAACAAGGGTCAGAGCATGAAAAAGAAGTGCTGTTGCCTAGCAACAAGGTGTTCCATGACAAGGAGAGAGGGAGCAGGCAAATTTCCTTTTAGAAAGAGAGACAGAAGATCAGTAAGTATGCAGGTTTCTTTCAGAAAGGGAAGCAAGTCATTCAGACACAAAAGGCATGTAAAGGCATTTAAGCACCTTAGCAGTCTCCAAAACAGTAAGAACAGAAGAAAAGAAGTTCTGAGTGGTTTAGAAGTTATTAAAGGCTCAGAAACTGGAGGCTTTAATGTGTCAGACAGGAAGTCATACTACAAGACTATTAAATTCATGAGTCTAATGAGGTGCCCAGCTATAATCATTTTAATGAATGATTTTAGCACTTTCCCCACGGCAGATGTCAAGCCACCTGGCCTATAATTTCCTGCCTTTCGCGGTCCATTCCATCTTGATTAGAATGGTTATATTTGCTACTTTATAGTATGCTGGAACTTTTCCTGAACATAGGGAATGTTGGAAAAATTTACTCCAACGCATCTACTCCCTCATTAGCATTATCTTTTAGGGCACTAGGATGTAATCTAACTGGAGCATGAAACCTTGAAACTTGTTGGGCAAGTCAGAAGTCACGTAACACCAGATGAAGAAGCAGCATTCGAAAAGCTTGTGATTTCAAAAAAACCTGTTGGACTATAACCTGGTGTCATGTGACTTCTGACTGTGTAAGGCATGTTTAAGTTGATGGCTTCTTTTATGAAGTGTATGTGAGTCATTTTAAACAAAAAAAGCACTTGCTTACTGCCTGTTGTCCTCTATCAAGTTAATATCAAGTTGTTTGAGAAAATTAATGTTTTCTTGGGGTATTGTCACATTATGTTTAAGGGAAGCTTGATAAGACACACCATGAAGTTTGCTTCTGTGTAAGTACAAATATCCCATAAATCAGTTCAAATGTCAAAAACTCAGTTTATAATTAACTTTATATATAGAAAAGTAAAATACAAACATTTTGCTGAACCCATATGAAACAGCTTGATCCCACTGTGACTATGGTTTGCAATTCTGGGCACCAAAAGAATATGGAGGTTCAGAAGTGATTTACTGGAACAACACCATGGATAAGGCTTTACAGAGACAATACACTTGTTCTCCAAAGTTTCAATAGAGGCACATTAAATTACAAAGGATTTAGACAGAATAAATAGTGCTTGTTTTCAATGGTTATAGAAGGGTCCCAAATTTAACTTGATTGAAATTGATTTTAAAAATTAGGTTTGACGCAAGGAAAAACATTGACACAAACAGTGGATAGGAATTGGGACACAACTTCCCAGATATTGTAGTGAATAAGTATTCAAATTAGATTTCAAAAGAAAATTGGATATATAATTGGAAACAAAAGAAATTCGCAAATAACATGTTTAAGAAGGCAACGTTCAGACTGATTGGATTTCTTATCCAAAGAACTGGCACAGACTTGATGGGCTGAATATCCTCCTTCTGTGCTGCCTTTTTCTATTAAACACAAAACATTTCACAAAGGCACTCTATAGGAGCTATCATAGGTTACAAGTTAGTGGGGAAAGGAGATAAGAGCACAAAATTTGAAGAAGCAGCAGAGACCATGATTTCTTTCCCTGGCTTTGGTGATCACTAGTGCTCAAACTTTAAACCTATGTTTCCTAATTTACCACAAATTAGGTTTTAGGGACTTGTCAGCTTTCTGATCCAGCTGATTTCCTAACCCCTTTTCCCTGGTGATGCCATTTGTTTCAAGTTTATCCTCTCTATCACTTCCTGATTTTCATTTGTCTTTGGGAAGTTTTCTAAGACAGATACAAAAAAAACCCAGTTCAAGACTCTTGTCATTTCTTTGCATTCCATGATCAATTCCACAGATTCACTCTCTAGAGGACTCACTGAGCTGCAATTCTTCTTTTCTTATTCAAATACTTGTAGAAATATTGCAATCTGTTTTTATATTACCAGATAGCTTTACCTCAAACTTTGTTTTATGCCTCTTTACTTGATTTTACTCATTCTTTGCTGTGTGTTAAAGTCTGACCAATCCTCAGACCTACCACTCGGCCTTGTAAATTTGTATAGTGTTTCTTTCAATTTAAAACTATCTTTAAAGTCCTTATTCAGCCACAAGTAATGCATTTTTCTCAAAGAGGCTTTCTTTCTCACTGAAATAATTGTTTGCTGAGGGCCACTGCATATTTCCTTAAATATCAGTCACTGCAAATCCACTGAAACCTCCTTTTAACCTAGTTCCCAGTTCACCTTGGCCAGCTCTACCTTCATGCCCTCATTGCTACCTCTTTTTGGTTTAAAACACTAATCATGGACCCACATTTCTCCTTTACAAACTAAACATGATACTCTGTCATGTTACAGTCACTGTCACTTTGAGATTGCTTTGCCATGTGTGTGTGATTAATCTTGTCTGATTACTCATTATTTGGTCCAGGATTACTTGTTCCCTGGCAGGGTGAAGAAAATACTCCTCTATCGTTTGTCCTGAAGGCAAATTTTCTGGGTATATTGTTATGGACGAAACCAAACCTTCTCATAATATTTTAAGAAGATAGTCTAAATCCAAACTTTTTCTTATATTTACAAGCAAGTGTAAGGCGTTCCAGATATAATTCGATTGATCCAACTACTCAGCTTGAAGCAAAACACACTTTATTCTTACAATGCAATTAAAATACAGGCAAAATAAGAATAAAGCTAGAATTAGCTTAACTGTAACTCTATTGAAATACCCAACAGAATATACGTATGTTTACAACCACTGATTGCTATTGAAATGGGCAAGTCAAATGAAATACAAAGGGTAGAACTTAGAGCAGTCAACATTGATAGGGAAAAGACACTCAGTAGACCATTAGGTTTGAGGGCAGACAAGTCTCCTGGGTCTGATGGCCGATGTCCGAGGGTTTTAAAGGAAGTGGCAGTGGAGATAATGGATCCATTGGTTGCAATATTCCAAAATTCCCTGGACAAAGGAAAAGTTCAAGTGGATTGGAATAATGCTAATATAACACACTTACTCAAAATGTCAGGGAGGCATTGTGTGGGAAATTACAGACCATTTTGTTTAACATCTGTTGTTGGAAAACTGTTGGAATTAATTATCATGGAAGCAATATTGGGTCATTTGGCAAGTCAAAATGCTATCCATCAGAGTCAGCATGGTTTTATGAAGGGCAATTAATGTTGACCCATTGACTAGAGTTCCTTGAAGATGTAACAAACAACGTGGATAAATGGGATCCTGTAGATGTAATATAGCTGGACTTCTGGAAGGTGTTTGATAAGATGCGACACAAAAGGTTAATTCACAAGGTTGGATCATATGGGATTAGGGATAATTTAGTAGCTTTGATAGGTGACTGGCTGATGGAGAGAAGATGGAGAATTGGGATAAATGGATTTCTTTCTGAATAGCAAAAAATAACTAGTGGGATGCTACAGGGTTTGGTCCTTGGGTCCCTGCTATTTACAATCTATATTAATGACTTGAATACAGGGATAGAAGGTTCTATCACCAAGTTTGTGGATGACACTAAAATAAGTGGGATAGTAAATTGCACTAAGGGAATAGGAACCTCATAAATGAGATATGTTAGGAGAGTTCTCATTCCTTCCTTTTATCATTTCATAATAACTAGTGGCATCGCCAGCTTTCATAAAACTCTGACAGCCAGTATTTAAGCAAGTTATTGATACACAGCATACAATGATTATAACATCAAAAATTAGGGGTCTGTAAATTAGGGGTAAATAGAATTTGAAGAACCCTCCCATGTGGAAAAAAAACACCAGTAAAGTTCTTAAATCCATAGTCCTTAGTGACCACTCCATCCCTTTCAAATCAAGTGGAAATGACCCAGTTCTCCAAACTCTCCTTTAGTAAAGTCTAACCTGAAAACAAAATTCAGTATGACCTTGTAAATCTCTCCATGGAGACATCTGATTTCTTGGGTAAGGGCAGTTAAATGCTTCGCAAAACTGATGAGACTTCCATCCTTCTGGAGATGCTTCAGATGGACAATATCAGTGCATCTGAACGTGCAGTGCAGCAGCTGCAGCTGCAGCAGCAGGTTAGGTGCACATAGCATTCTCTGCTGCTTTTGCTCCCACTGTGTGATGTTAGCTTGATCAGTGAACCTTCATTTCCCTTAAATGATTGAAAGACAAGGTAAAGCTCACATGGTTTAATGTCCGTAGGAAGGCCACTGACAAAAAGTGTACTGATCTCCTCTTCACTGTTGCTAATTTCTTCACTTTTCGTGCTCATGACCGGGGAGCTGATTGAGTCCGTTGGACCAGGTTGTGGAGGGGTGGACGGTGGTCCGAAGGCATGCTTTTCCTGTGAATGTAGAAACTCTGTAGAAGATGTCAGCTGCTGAAAGTAACTGGCATTTCCTTTTTCATTCCTTCCTTATCAAGGTGGAAATCAGTATGAAGACAGTCACACATTTAACGACACTAAACTGTGTCTGCCTATTTCAACATTCTTTGACTTCTTGAAGTCTGATACTCTGTTTAGTATTTATGACATTATCAAGTTTTATACAATCCATAAAATTCTAAATTGTACTGTCTAAACAATTGAATTGTTTAGGCAGTACAATTATAAACAACAGTCAATGGTCCTAAAATCAATCCCTCAGGTACCTCATTCAGGTTATTCAAAAATTATTTTCCTTTAACAAATTGATGCTTGACTAATGTGAAAGCTAACAGCATAAATATTTCAAAAGTCTGAAATAACAAGAAAACAACAAAATGTTTCCAGTGCTTTAGCAATTGAAGAGGTAGTTTGTGTTCAGATATAAATCTCAAATATTCGTGGAAAACAAATGCTGAATATTTTGAAATATGTTCTCCAAATAAAACTTCCCAAATAAAACAGTCTGGATTATAGTGGTGACTTTGGTAGGGATCAATATTCTTTGAATTTGCAATATGAAGGGGCTAATGAAATCTTAACAATAATTAACGGAATTTAAACTGCTCAGCCTCAAGTTCTGATATTTTGTTGAATCTTAACAAAATATCAAACTCAAAATTCATTTTTCTTTTTGTGAACACTCTGCATTAAAAACACAGCAGCAAATATATTTTAATACAACACTGTCATCTGGCTAAAGCATGATCACTGACCTTACTCTGTTGTTTTTTTAAACAGGCATTGTAGAATTTCAAACAAATCAGGGACTCAAGATACTCAATCAATTTGTTTCAAGGTTACAAGTTTGATCATTTTAAGAAGAATGTAATGTTGTGCAATTTCAATGTTAAAAACAAAACCTGTCACATTACATAGCCCACAAAACATTGAATTGAGATCCTGATTCAAACAAGGCAAAACAGTCGCTTAAAAGGATATTCTGAACCAGTATTTTAACAAACCGATTTTTTTTAAACGTCAAACACTCTTAGCATGGCACAAGTACAACCTTAACTTCAGCGTTTCTCCTTTTTTTTTGCACTGAAATTACACTTATGAAAAGAGAAAGGCCTAGCAGCAGACCACATGACACTGCAGTCCATGCCATCTCCTCCCTCAGAACAAGACTTGCAGAACCTAAAATTTCACACTTGGGGATTTTAACCCCTTTCTCACTTTATTCCTCACGGGGTCTCGAACCCCAAACATATGCAGAGGACTTAAATCTCAATTAAACTCAGAGGATTCGAATCTCAATTAAACACAGAGGACATGAATCCCACTTAAACATAGGGAACTCGAATTCCACTTAAACACAGAGAACTTGAACTCCACTTAAACTCAAAGAATTTGAATCTCAATCAAACACAGAAAACTCTAACCCCAATTAAACACAGAGAGCACAAACCTCGCTTAAACACAGAGAGCTCTAACCTTAGCACAGCACAGAGGACTTGAACCTCAAATTAACCCACCCAGGGGGACTTAAACCCCAGTACCACGCAGAGGACTCAAACCTCAATCACAACCACCCAAGGGACTCAAACCCCAGTACTGCACAGAGGACTGGAACCTCAATCACATACACCCCTCCCCCAGGGGACTCAAACCCCAGTACCATGCAGAGGACTCAAACCTCAATCAAATCCACTCCAGGGGACTTGAACTCAGTACGTGCAGAGAACCCGAACCTCAATTACACTCACCCCTTTAATATGACACAGAGGATTTGAACTCTAATGCTTTTCCACCCTGTTAACCCATTACCCTTACCTCCAGCACCACATTCTTAACTGCAAGTTCTTATTTGATCTGAGTCATGCTCAGCTGAAACTTTTGTTTCACAAAACTCAAAACTGAACTCTTTCCCTACCTGCTCATACACTTGACACATTCTCACATGAGTCACAAAACAAATCATGTAGGTACAGCAGATAATAAAGAAAGTGGAATGTTGGGCTTTTATAGCAAAAGGAATAGAATATAAAAGTAAGGAAGTATTGTTGCAACCAGACAAGGCATTGGTGAGATGACACCTGGAGTATTGTGCAAAATTGTGGTCCACTTATTCGAGGCAAGATGCAGTGGCATTAGAGTCAATGCAGAGAAGGTTCACCAGATTGATCCCAGTGATGAGGGGTTTGTGGTATGAACGAAGATTGAACAGTTTAGGCCCATATTCTCTGGAGTTTAGAAGAATGAGGGGAGATCAAATTGAGATATTCAAGATGATAAAAGGTATGGATAAAATAGATGTGGAGTGGATGCTTCCTCTTACAGGTCATTTGAGGACGAGAGGTCATAGTCTTTAGATAAGAGATAGCAAATTTAAAACAGGGTTGAGGAGCACTACTTCTCCCACAGGATTGTGATTCTGTGGAATTCGCTACCCCAAAGTGCGGTGGAATTTTGGACAGTGAGAAAATTTAAGGAGGAGTCAGACTGATTTTTAATTGGCAACAGGTTGAAGGGTTATGGGGCGAAGGCAGGAAAATGGGAGTGAGGAGTATATCAGCCATGATGGAGTGGCAGACTTGATGGCTGACTGGCCTAATTTTGCTCCTATATCTTATGAACTTATGAATTTATAATTAGCTGTTCCGAGATAATTATGTCCCATAAATACACACTTGGGAAATGCAAATTCAATAAGATAGATTGTCTCACATGCAATATTTCTCCATTTCAGGAGGAAAGAACATCAAGAGAAAATGCTAAGAGAGAGAGAACTCAAGTATTTTGCTTTATCAGAGAGAGTTGTATGGCAGCTTCTAAAGCTACTGAAAGCCAAACAAAAATCCTGGTTCTGTGGGTGCTTGACCCCAATTACTCATGCTCTTTTTGTTTGCTTTTGAAACAGAAGCATGGCTGGGCTCAGCCCCAAGTTTATTACACTTGCTTTTGAAAGAAATATGACAGAACAAATCCTTTTTAAAGGCATTTCTCATAACAATATTTGTCAATCTGCTTCTCACAATCCACATATAGATTGAAGCTGCTCATGATTGTTATCGTCCATTTATTTCATGCTATGTTCATTTGTTCCTCTGTGCTCTGCCCTCCAGTGTAACTACTGTTAGGGTGCTAATAAACGAGAAGTCACCTTTTACTTTTACTATTTCTTATCTCTACCCAAACTGATCTTCTGCCTTGATATATCAAGTTATGATAATCTCTCAACTGAACTAATGCCATTCTTAATTAATGGCATTATGTCACCACTTTATCCTCACTCTCTGTAATTTTGATATGTTAACTGCCTTTCAACGTTCAGCTCCCAATCTTGGTCACCTATCAGGTAATACATGTTTCTATCTATCTGTGATTGTAATTCATACCTGTTGTGACAAATGCAGTGTGCATTAGGCCTTCAGTTGTGTTTCTTTACTTTTTTTATAATCTTAGGCCTTATCTGCTGATACACTCATACTTGTATGTTCTGCCCCTTCCTGTCACACCCTCGTGAATATCACTCAAAGTGCTGACCTCCTGTACTACTTTGTTGTTACCTTTTACTATATTTTTCCCAACTTGATCACTCAGCCTCATTTAGGTCAAAGTCCTCTCTATCACCCTAGTTATATAATTCACTAGAATACTATTCACAGCATGGTCCTGGTGCATACCATACATAAAATACAGGTCCTGTTTTTTATTTATCCATGGGATATGGGTGTCAATAGCTAAGCCAGCATTTATTGTCCATCCCTAATTGTCTGCAGACCAGATCAAGTGAAGAAACAGATTTCCTTCCCAAAAGGACATTAGTAAGCAGATGAGTTTTTGTGATAATTAACAATGATTATGTGATCATCATTGGTGATGGTCAACAAACACGATGAGATAATGAATGCGTAAGAATAAGAATCATCTTTTTAAAAATATGTTTTAAGTAATCGTCAGAATGTTCAATATTCCTTTATAATTTGAATGTTTAAAGGTGGGATCAGCATTAATTGAACTATGGGAAATGCGGCATCAATATTAAACTAGTTTGGATTGAAACAACTGTGGCACAAACAAAATAATTATTTAAAGAAATACATATTATAAGGTATAGGGCACATTCAGGCTTCTTATCAGACAGAATGTATGATTCCTGAAAAAAGAAACTTTTGTTTATAGTTAGCAATAAAGTTTTGTCAATGCTGAGCGATAGGATAACAAATAATTGGATAAACTGCATTTACTTCAATGCAGGGGGCCTAACAGGGGAGGCAGATGAACTCAGGTCATGGTTAGGAACATGGGACTGGGATATCATAGCAATTACAAAAACATGGCTCAGGGATGGGCAGGACTGGCAGCTTAATGTTCCAGGATACAAATGCTACAGAAAGGGAGGCAAGAGAGGAGGGGGAGTGGTGTTTTTGATAAGGGATAGCATTACAGCTGTGCTGAGAGAGGATATTCCCAGAAATACATCCAGGGACGTTATTTGGGTGGAACTGAGAAATAAGTAATTGATGATCACCTTATTGGGATTGTATTATAGACACCCTAATACCAAGAGGGAAATTGAGAAACAAATTTGTAAGGACATCTCAGCTATCTGTAAGAATAAAAGGGTAGTTATGGCAGGGGATTTTAACTTTCCAAACATAGACTGGGGCTGCCATAGTGTTAAGGGTTCAGATTAGATTTCCTACAGTGTGGAAACAGGCCCTTTGGCCTAACAGTCCACACCGACCCTCCAAAGAGTAATCCACACAGACCCATTTCCCTCTGACTAATGCACCTAACACATTGGCAATTTAGCATGGCCAATTCACCTGACCTGCACATCTTTGGACTGTGGGAGCAAACCCACGCAGACAATCGCCCGAGACTGGAATAAAACTGGGGTCCCTGGTGCTGTGAGGCAGCATTGCTAACTACTGAGCCACCGTGCTGCCCTAATAGATAGAGAGGAATTTGTTAAGTGTATACAAGAAAATTTTCTGGTTCAGTATGTGGATGTACCTACTAGAGAAGGTGCAAAATTTGATCTACTCTTGGGGAATAAGGCAGGGCAGGTGACTGAAGTGTCAGTGGGGGAGCACTTTGGGGCCAGCGACCATAATTTTAATTAGTTTAAAAACAGTGATGGAAAAGGATAGACTAAATCTACAAGTTGAAGTTCTAAATTAGAGAAAGGCCAATTTTGATGGTATTAGGCAAGAACTTTCGAAAGCTGATTGGGGGCAAATGTTCACAGGTAAAGGGACGGCTAGAAAATGGGAAGCCTTCAGAAATGAGATAAGGCTGGTAGGTATAGGGAATGCTGAATGATTAAAGAAAATGAGGTTTGGTTAAGATAAAGAAGGAAGCATATGTCGGGTATAGACAGGATAGATCGAGTGAATCCTTAGAAGAATATAAAGGAAGAAGGAGGGTACTTAAGAGGGAAATCAGGAGGGCACAAAGGGGACATAGGACAGCTTTGGCAAATAGAGTTAAGGAGAGTCCAAAGGGTTTTAACAAATACATTAATCAGAAATGGGTAACTAGGGAGAGAATAGAGCCCCTCAAAGATCAGCAAGACGGCCTTTGTGTGGAGCCACAGAAAATAGGGGAGATACTAAATGAATATTTTGCATAAGTATTTACTGTGGAAAAGGATAAGGAAGATATAGACTGTAGGGAAATAAATGGTGACATCTTGAAAAATGTCCATACTACAGAGGAGGAAGTGCTGAATGTCTTGAAACACATGAAGGTGGATAAATTCCCAGGACCTGATCAGGTGTACCTGAGAACTCTGTGGGAAGCTAGAGAAGTGATTGCTGGGCCTCTTGCTGAGAGATTTGGATCATCGATAGTCACAGGTGAGGTGCTGGAGGACTGGAGGTTGACTAATGTGGTGCCACTGTTTAAGGAAGGTGGTAAGGACAAGCCAGGAAACTATAGACCAGTGAGCCTGACCTCGATGATGGACAAGTTGTTGGAGAGAATCCTGAGGGACAGAATGTATTTGGAAAGGCAAGGATTGATTAGGGATAGTCAACATGGCTTTGTGCATGGGAAATCATGTCTCACAAACTTGATTGAGTTTTTTGAAGAAATAATAAAGAGGATTAATGAGGGCAGAGTGGTAGATGTGATCTATATGGACTTCAATAAGGGATTTGACAAGCTTCCCCAAGGGAGACTGGTTAACAAGGTTACGTCTCATGGAATACAGGAAGAACTAGCCATTTGGATACAGAACTGGCTCAAAGGTAGAAGACAGGGGGTGGAGGTGGAGGGTTGTTTTTCAGACTGGAAGCCTGTGACCAGTGGAGTGCCACAAGGATCTCTCCAGGGTCCACTATTTTTAATCATTTATATGAATGATTTGGATGTGAGCATAAGAGGTATAGATAGTAAGTTTGCAGATGACACCAAACTTGGAGGTATAGTGTACAGCGAAGAAGGTTACCTCAGATAACAACAGGATCTTGATCAGATGGGCCAATGGGCTGTGAAGTGGCAGATGGAGTTTAATTCAGATAAATGTGAGTTGTTGCATTTTGGGAAAGCAAATCTTAGAGTACTTATGCATTTAATGGTAAGGTGTTTGGTATGCTTTCCTTTATAGGCCAGAGTACTGAGTACTCTACGGCTGTACGGGACACTGTTGGAATATTGCATACAATTCTGGTCTCCTTCCTATCAGAAAAATGTTGTGAAATTTGAAAGGGTTCAGAAAAGATTTACAAGGATTTTGCCAGGGTTGGAGGGTTTGAGCTAGAGGGAGAGTCTGAACAGGCTGGGGCTGTTTTCCCTGGAGCGTCGGAGGCTGAGGGGTGACCTTATAGAGGTTTATAAATCATGAGGGGCATGGATAGGATAAATACACAGAAACCTTTTCCCTGGGGTTGGGGAGTCCAGAACTAGGGGGCATAGTTTAGGGTGAGAGGGAAAAGGTATAGAAGAGACCTAAGGGGCAACGTTTTCACACAGAGGGTGATACATGTATGGAATGAGCTGCCAGAGGAAGCGGTGGAGGCTGGTACAATTACAACATTTAAAAGGCATTTTGATGGATATATGAATAGGAAGGGTTTGGAGGGATGTAGGACGGTTGCTGGCAGGTCAGACTAGATTGAGTTGGGATATCTGGTTGGCATGGATGGGTTGGACGGAAAGGTCTGTTTCCGTGCTGTACGTCTTTACAACTCTATGACTCTATGTGTAAATTGTATGGAAATTAATGAGTAAGGGTAAGGAGATAGATATAAAGAAAATACATAATTATGAATTGGGATTGAAAATTAGGGAACATCTTGTATCATGTAAATTTCAAGAGGGTCAGGAAAGTGTTGATTAGATCAATAGTTTGGTCATTATTGGTAATGTTTGTGGAATACAGTGAGCAGTTTTAAAATCCTAATTGAAGGAAAGATATGCTGGCCTTGGAAGGGGCCCAAAGGAGATTCACAAGAATGATCCTAGATCGAAGGGTTGTCATAAGAGAAGTGGTGGAATTTGGAAGGATGAGGGGAAATCTCACTGAACCTTAGGGAATACTAAGGGGCCTAGATACAGTGGATGTGGAGAAGATGTTTCCAATAGTGGGTGAGACTAGGATCCTAAGGCATCGCCTCAGAGTAAAGGCATGACCCTTTGGTACTGAAATGAGGGGGAATGTCTTCAACCACAGGGTGGTGAATCTGTTAAACTTATTACCACAGAAGGCTTTGAAGACCAAGTCACTGTTTAAGTCAGAAATTGGTAGGTTTTCAATTAGTAAAGAGATCAAAAGTTACAGGGAGAGGCAGGAGAATGGGGTTGAGAAACATATCAGCCGTGATCAAATGACAGAAGAGAATTGGCAGGTCAAATGCCCTAATTCTGCTCATTTATCTTGAAGTCTGTGGTCTTATGCTATTTACTGTTTCTGTTCAAAGAACTGAACTGTAATTGACATGCTGACCATCATGGGTATTGTGACTATGAAAGAGGAGGTAAGCAAGAGAGTATAACCAGAGACCAGTGACTTTGTGGAATTTTCTACCACAGAAAGCAATTGAGGCCACAGCATTGTATAATTTCAAGAAGTAGTTGGGTCTCATAATTGGGCTAGAGAAGTCAAAGTATATCGAGGAACAGCAGGGACTGGCTACTGGGTTGGATAATCAGCAATGATCAGAATGCGTGCCAGAGCAAAGTCATAGGAACAAATAGCCTCATCCTGCCCCTCGCTTTGAAGTTTCTATAACCTTGCTCCAAAGAGACAGAACACATGTACTGTTTTGATACTGGGCAAAGGGATAAAATGTTTCAGGTATTCAGTAGAATAATAATAATTTTTTAATTTATCAAGGCTTAACGCAATTTTAGAGAAATTGGCTTCTTAATATAGGAGTGTGGATAAAATTAATTGCAAAGTAAAGGGAATATAACAAAGTTAAAGGAATTCGAGTTAGGCAACAATAGAGAATATCTACAAGATGGATACAAAGAATGGGAGAAAGGATGATCTGGAGAGAGTCACCAGCACCAAAACCATGCAAGAGAGACAAATGCTGGACAATACAGCTTGAGCTTTTCTTTAAGTTTTGTGAAAACATGCGAAATGGATCTTGTAACTAATCAAGACTACTTCAGTTTCACTTCAGTTATATTGGGTGTTGGTGAGACCCACATCTTTAATCCTGTGTTCCGTTTTGGTCTCTTTTTTAAGGAGGAATGATAGCTCGGTAGAGATTTATGAGATGACATGAACAGGTTGTCCCATGAGGACTGGTAGAACAGTCTCGGCTTGTGTTTGCTGGGGTTTTGAAGAGTAAGGTTGATTTGAGTGTAGTATCTGGACCTTACAAAGTGGATGTGGGTGTTTTCTCTTGTAGGTGAGTGCAAGATTAAAATACATTAAAATTATTGGAAGGAGATTACCATCGAATTCTTTTTCCAATTTGGACCTTTATACATTTAATTGGGAGAAATATGGTGAATTACCAAGTGTTTCTCAGATTACGTGAGGATAAAATGTGAAGGCATTTTTCAACTTCAAACTTTTAGGCTAGTGAGGAGAGGATTTTTTTTTCTCTCAGTTTAAATATAACCTTTTACTGTCCCGAGATGTGCCAAAGCATTTCATACCTGATTAAATACTTTTGAAGTGCAGTTACTCTTGCAGGAGAACACTACAAACCATTTCCACACAGCAATATCCCAAACAGCAATGTGTTAAATTATTGGCTTTTGGTGGCACTAGTTGAGGCATAAACATTTCCACAAGTACAGTTTTGGAACTCTGCTTCAAAAGGCATTGAAAGCACAGTCATTTAAATATTTTAAAAGCATAGATAAATAGGTTCTTATTAAGCAAGGGGATCAAAGGCTGATAGGAATAAATGGGAAACATGAACAGATTAACCATCAGCTATTGAGGGCCAAACGGCTACTTCTGATCCTATTTCGAATGTTTATTTGTTCATAATTCCACCTGGTGTCAGGAGTGGGACCTGAGACCAAAACTCAGCTCTTTGATTTCAGTTGTCACTACAATTTCATTCAGTAGTCCACCCACTCCATTTCATTTGTGAATCAAGCTAAGTCAGACGTATCACAGCTTTGGTGGCATTTTTACTTCTGAAATGAGCCTCTAACCAGGTGCTTGCATCATCACTAAGACTACTTAATTCTACCTTGGAAAATCACCTCACTATTCAGTCTTTCCTCAGCTGTTGTTGAAATTTTCCTGCAAGCCTTTGTTAACTTCAGATATGACTCCTCGAGAGCCCTCTGGGCTACTCCAACATTCTATCCTCTGGGACCTTAACTGCATCCAAAACTCTGTGCTGATCTTCAAACTGACACCAACTCCCATTCCACTATCGTTCATGTGCTCACTGATTTACATCAACTGCTGGTTAAGCAGTGCTTAATTTAAAATTCACATTCTTGTTTTCCAATCCCTCCTTAACCTCAGCCCCTTAGTCTCTGTAATCTCTTCCAGTTACATAAGCCCCAGAGATAGCTGTACTCCACTAATTCTGTCTTCTTGAGTATTATGGTATTGAGGACTTCATCTTTAGTATCTGTGCCTTCAGTTGCTAAGGCCGTAAACTCTAGAATAGCATCCCTAAACCTCCCAGATACTTTTCCTCTCTTTCCACTTTATGAGGCGGCACGGTGGCACAGTGGTTAGCACTGCTGCCTCACAGCGCCAGGGACCTGGGTTCAATTCCTGACTCAGGCGACTGACTGTGTGGAGTTTGCACGTTCTCCCCGTGTCTGCGTGGGTTTCCTCCGGGTGCTCCTGTTTTCTCCCACAGTCCAAAGATGTGCGGGTCAGGTGAATTGGCCAAGCTAAATTGCCCATAGTGTTAGGTAAGGGGTATATGTAGGGGTATGGGTGGGTTGCGCTTCGGCGGGTCGGTGTGGACTTGTTGGGCCGAAGGGCCTGTTTCCACACTGTAAGTAATCTAAATGATTGTCTTTAACTCTAGCTTTTAGAACAGCCTGTTGATCATCTGCTCCTTATTTGACCGGCACCAAACTTTGCTTTACATTGTTACTGGAGAGCACCTGTGGGATGTTTTATTATTGGGTGCTACATAAAGGCAAAGAGTTGTTGGTGTTTCAATTAATAAAATTTAACTCTCCAAAAAAATGCTTTACTTGCTTGTTCCCCTTCCAACCACCTGGGAAAAATCTGCATTCCCAAAGTGCCTTGCCTCATAACCCAGGTCATAATGTCAATCTATTTCCTGAATCCACTAAATTATAAGCACTCACGGAAATAAGCACAAACTCCATGTAAATAAAAAACATTTTTTAATTTCATAATAAAATTCAAAAAAAGTTCTAATGACATTTAGCTTTTCTGCAACTTTTTTTGTTAACTTTTGTTACTTTGAAGCAGCTAAGAAGAGAATATAACCTTTTACTGTAACCTGGGATGTGCCAAAGCACTTCATACTTGATTAAATAATTTTGAAGTGCAGTTATTCTTGCAGAGGAACACTGCAAAGCATTTCCACACAGCAATATCCCAAACAGCAATGTGTTAAATGACTGCATTATTTGCTTTTGGTGGCACTAGTTGAGACATAAATATTTCCACGATTAGAAGGAATTTCCTCTGCTCCCCTTGAATACTCCCATTGAATCTTTTATATTATCCTGAGAAGTTAGACAGGATCTTGGTTTATTGTGTGATCTGAATGATAGCTTTTTCTCAGTAGTCCACTGGAGTGACAGTCCAGATTATGTACTCAAGGCTCCAGAGTAGCGCTTGAATCCAAGATAATTTGACCAAAAGGTGAGGGTGCTCCCACAAAACTGAGACTGATACTTAAGGGTACAGTTGCTAATATTTTATTATATTCAAGAACTTGAAACGTCAGTGGAATGAATATGGGTCAGGAAATGGTACTGAAAAACATAGAATCTAAAGCTAGAAAGGCACAGCATCCCGATGACATATATTCTTTAAAACACAAAATGAAAAGGGTGAGATAAATAGTTGGTCTGTATGATTTCAAAATTCACACAATGCTATATCCATTAGTGTTCTAATGGTTTGTCTGAAAATTAAAGGTGCATCATGGATCTACAGCAAACATTGCAATTTTTGTGCTCAGCGTTCAGTATGTCAAAATGGTAACTTCATCTTCACATCAATAAGTTAAGCACAGCAGAAAAATGTTGTGACATCAGAATATGAGCTGAAACTATGTGACCCACCCCCACCTTGCCCACACACTCTCAGCTCTCAGGAGGCAGGCTGTCAGGTGGGAGAGGGGAGTTGTAAAATTGGCTGACATGGTCGGGAGGCACCATCACCATCACCATCATCAACTTTCCTCGACTGGCATTTTACCAGTGATTGAGATGGGTTTTATTAGTGTGTCAACCCTTGGACCAAATAAGGCACCTCTGTGGCCAATTAATGGCCTCTTAAGAGCTTCTTCCTGCCAGCAGCAGGGTTGCACACATACTGTGGTGAGGCTGCTAGATGAATTTTGATGCATGGTTCAGTGGGAGTGGGAGGGGTGCATTTTTTGGGGGTTTCTTTCTGTTCTCAGATTCTGTGTTGAATGAAGGCCCAAGCCCATGATACTCTCCACCCTGATGTTTTGGCCCCACCCTCACAATCGTGCCACTCCAATATCACTGGCAGCTGCCATAATGGCCCCAACAAAATTTCCTCGATCCAATGATGATCCTTTTCAGAAACTTGCTGCTGTCTCAGAGCTGGTGCCGCTGGAACTGAAGAGTTACTGGTTATATCATTGGTCAACAGCTGTCAGAGGCATTGTCTTTAGCAGAATGTTACATATCCTTGGATATTCAGATCTCAGCTTTGATTTTTTTGTAGCCATGCTTTTATAGTGGCTAATAGGTCATACATATGAATTTCTGGTTGAGCTGAAAATTCATCCAGGCTAATGCTTAGACATTCAGATATAGAGCCCTTAATTCAGATTTTTTATTACTGTTTTAATAAGTTCCAGACCTATTTGCTGGCACACTTTTAAGTTTGCAATCTTCCTGCCATATTCTGATTATCTTATTGCTACTTTGATCTATTCTCTTGCAAATTCCCTTTAATTTACTCAGTCTTACCTTTCATGATCCCTTCTACCTGCTATTTAATTTAAAGCTTTCACTACTTCACTAGTTATTCAACTCACTAGAATGTCAGTTCCAGCAAAACTCAAGTGAAGTCCACTACACTGTACAGCTCCCATTTTCCCCAGCCTTGGTGACATATTGGAACCAGTTCTCCCACTCCAGTCTTTGAGATATGCATTCAACTGTCTAATCTTCTTTACCCTTTACTAATTTCCAAGTGACTCAGTAATTGTTATCTTTGAGGGTCTGTCTTTTCGTTTCAGAGCCGAATCAAAACTCATTCCAAGTCTTACCTATACCCCCGTTGGCTCATGTTAACTGCACTCCTTCCCCTGATTTCAAATTCATGAGTGGATAGCCTTGGGGAGTCAACACAGTCTTCTGGATTCTCACTATTTGCTGCAAAGAAAGTTATTCTTACTATATTATCCACCATTAACTTTATACCCTTTTTTCACTTCCTAGGCTTGAATTACCATAATTAGTCACCTCACACACTACAGCCTCATTCACGTTCATTCAAGCTGCAAGAATCTTGAATCTGTTGAACCATTGCAAGAGCTTAGACTCCTCCACTCCCACCTGCATGATTCCCTTACCTTCTGGATTCACACGCAGATTCTCCTGTCCCTAACCAGTCACCATACCTCAAGGATGGCAGTTTCCTTCCCGAAAGGACATTAGTGAACTAGATGGGTTTTTATGACAAGTGACAATAGGTTCATGGTCACCGCTAGTAATCTTAATTCTAGATTTTTATTGACTTGAAATATCACCACCTGCTGAGGCAGGATTTGAACTCAAGTGCCCAGGACATTATTTGGCTGTCTCTGGATTAATAGTCTCGTAATAATATGACTAGGCCATTGCATCTCCATATCAGAAAATTTTCGCTTCCTGGTAAGTCAAAACAACAGCAGTTTTAAAAGAGATAAGCACGGACAAAGGAAGCACATGGTGAGGTCAGTGCAGGAGAGAGAGAGAGAAAGAAACTGACACAGCAGTGAACCTGCACAGTTACTGCCTTTGCTGTTTGAATTCATGTATCACTGGACATTGGAGTGCGTCTGGGAAAATTAATAAACAGTGAAATTCACAACTGATCTTGGAGGAACTGTTGGGCGAAGTTCACAGCACAGAAGCAGATAAGTGTATTTTTTTTAAGTGGGACCTACAGAAAATTTGCGGTAATGAGTAGAGTGGGTTCTTTCTTGATTGTATGTTTTTTGAGATGTGTCTCTTAATTAAACTTAAAATATAAGCCATAACTATTAATTTAACCTGGAGCAGTGTTTTGTAGAGGAATAAAGTGTTATTTTCTGGGTCTGTAGATTGTGAAGGAGCAAAAATGGCCTTTAGTAGAGTGATATGCGCTTGTCAGATGTGAGAGTTTAAAGAGAGTATAAGGGTTACTACGGATTATATCTGCAATAATTCTGTTGGTTGTGAATCTTACCAGATTGAATGGATCGGTTGGAGAAACAATTAGAAGCAATGAGGAATTTGCAACAGCAACAGTATGTGATGGATGGCAGTTATAGGAAGGGGGGGAATCTCAAATACAGTCACATAGATGGGTTAGCTCCAGGAAAGGTAAAAAAAAGATAGGCAGCTCATGCAGGAGCCTTCTGTGGCTATACCCATTTCAAACAGGTATGCTGTTTTGGAAAATGTAAGGGGTGATGGATTCTTAGGGGAACATAGCACAAACAGCCAAGTTTCTGGTATTGAGACTGGCTCAAATGCAATGAGGGATACATCAGGATCCAAGAGATCGATTGTGTCTGAGGTACAGACAGACTTTTTTGTGGCCAGCAGCGAGAAATCAGAATGGTGTGTTGCTTCCCTGGCCAGGATCAAGGATGTCTTAGAGAGGGTGCAGAATGTTCTCAAGGGGGAGAGGGGCCAGCAAGAGGTCATTGTCCACATTGGAACCAATGACATAGGAAGGGAAAAGGTTGAGATTCTGAAGGGAGATTACAGAGAGTTTGGCAGGAATTTAAAAAGCAGGTACTCAAGAGTAGTGATATCTGGATTACGCCTGGTGCTACGAGCTAGTGAAGGCAGGAATGGAAGGATAGAATAGATAAATGCATGGCTGAGGAGCCGGTGTATGGGAGAAGGATTCACATTTTTGGACCATTGGAATCTCTTTTGGGGTAGAAGTGACCTGTACAAGAAGGACTGTTCGCACCTAATTGGAAGGGGACTAATATACTGGCAGGGAAATTTGCTAGAGCTGCTCAGGAGGATTTAAACTAGTAAGGTGGGGGATATGGGACCCAGGGATATAGTGAGGAAACAAATCAATCTGAGACTAGTACAGTTGAGAACAGAAGTGAGTCAAACAGTCAGGGCAGGCAGGGACAAGGTAAGACTAATAAATTAAACTGCATTTATTTCAATGCAAGGGGCCTAACATGGAAGGCATAAACACTCAGGGCATGGTGAGGAACATGGGACTGGGATATCATAGCAATTACAGAAACATTGCTCAAGGATGGGCAGCTGAAAATGTGTTGCTGGTCAAAGCACAGCAGGCCAGGCAGCATCTCAGGAATAAGGAATTCGACGTTTCGAGCACAAGCCCTTCATCAGGAATGAGAGAGAGTAGCCAAGCAGGCTAAGATAAAAGGTAGGGAGGAGGGACTTGGGGGAGGGGCGATGGAGGTGGGATAGGTGGAAGGAGGTCAAGGTGAGGGTGATAGGCCGGAGTGGGGTGGGGGCGGAGAGGTAAGGAAGGAGATTGCAGGTTAGGAGGGCGGTGCTGAGTTGAGCAAACCGACTGAGACAAGGTGGGGGGAGGGGAAATAAGGAAACTGGAGAAATCTGAATTCATACCTTGTGGTTGGAGCATTCCCAGGCGGAAGATGAGGCGCTCCTCCTCTAGCTGTCGTGTTGTTATGTTCTGCCGGTGGAGGAGTCCAAGGACCTGCATGTCCTCGGTGGAGTGGGAGGGAGAGTTAAAGTGTTGAGCCACGGGGTGGTTGGGTTGGTTGGTCCGGGCGGCCCAGAGGTGTTCTCTGAAGCGTTCCGCAAGTAAGCGGCCTGTCTCACCAATATAGAGGAGGCCACATCGGGTGCAGCGGATGCAATAGATGATGTGTGTGGAGGTACAGGTGAACTTGTGGCGGATATGGAAGGATCCCTTGGGGCCTTGGAGGGAAGTGAGTGTGGAGGTGTGGGCGCAAGTTTTACATTTCCTGCGGTCGCAGGGGAAAGTGCCGGGGGTGGAGGTTGGGTTGGTGGGGGGTGTGGATCTGACGAGGGAGTCACGAAGGGAGTGGTCCTTGCGGAACGCTGATAGGGGACTGGCAGCTTAATGTTCCAGGATACAAATGCTATAGAAAGGATAAAAAAGGAGGCAAGAGAGGAGGGGGAGTGGTGTTTTTGATAAGACATAGCATTACAGCTATGCTGAGGGAGGATATTCCTGGAAATACATCTAGGGAAGTTATTTGGGTGGAACTGAGAAATAAGAAAGGGATGATTATGTTATTGGGATTGTATTATAGACCCCCTAATAGTCGGACGGAAATTGAGAAGCAAATTTGTAAGGAGATCTCAGCTATCTGTAAGAATGATAGGGTGGTTTTGGAAGGGGATTTTAACTTTCCAAACATAGACTGGGACTGCCATAGTGTTAAGGGTTTAGATGGAGACGAATTTGTTAAGTGCATACAAGAAAATTTTCTGATTCAGTATGTGGATGTACCTACTAGAGAAGGTGCAAAACTTGACCTACTCTTGGGAAATAAGGCAGGGCAGATGACTGATGTGTCAGTGGGGGAGCACTTTGGGGCTAGCGACCATAATTCTATTAGATTTAAAATAGTGGTGGAAAAGGATAGACCAGATCTGAAAGTTGAAGTTCTAAATTGGAGAAGGGCCAATTTTGATGGTATTAGGCAAGAACATTCAAAAGCTGATTAGGGGCAGGTAAAGGGACGGTTAGAAATGGGAGGCTTTCAGAAATGAGATAACAAGAATCCAGAGAAAGTACATTCCTGTTCCGGTGAAATTAAAGGCTGGCAGGTATAGGAAATGCTGGATGATTAAAGAAATTGAGGATTTGGTTAAGAAAAAGAAGGAAGCATATGTAAGGTATAGACAGGACAGATCGAGTGAATCCTTAGAAGAGTATAAGGGAAGTAGGAGTATACTTAAGAGGGAAATCAGGAGCGCAAAAAGGGGACATGAAATAGCTTTGGCAAATAGAGTTCAGGAGAATCCAAGGGGTTTTTACAAATACATTAAGGACAAAAGGAGAACTAGGGAGAGAATAGGGCCCCTCAAAGATCGGCAAGACGGCCTTTGTGTGGAGCCACAGAAAATAGGGGAGATACTAAACGAGTATTTTGCATCGGTATTTACAGTGAAAAAGGATATGGAAGATATAGGAAGTAGAAAAATAAATGGTGAAATCTTGCAAAATGTCCATCTTACAGGGAAGGAAGTGCTGGATGTCTTGAAACGGATAAAGGTGAATACATCTCCAGGACCTGATCAGGTGTACTTTAGAACTCTGTGGGAAGCTAGAGAAGTGATTGCTGGGCCTCTTACTGAGATATTTGTATCATTGATAGTCACAGGTGAGGTGCCAGAAGACTGGAGGTTGGCTCCCGTGGTGCCACTGTTTAAAAAGGGCTGTAAAGACAAGACAGGGAACTATAGACCAGTAAGCCTGACGTCGGTGGTGGGCAAGTTGTTGCAGAGAATCTTGAGGGACAGGATGTACATGTATTTGGAAAGGCAAGGACCGATTATGGATTGTCAACATAGTTTTGTGCGTGGGAAATCATGTCTCACAAACTTGACTGAGTTTTTTGAAGAAGTAACAAAGAGGATTGATGAGGGCAGAGCAGTAGATGGGATCTATATGGATTTCAGTGAGGCGTTCGACGAGGTTCCCCATGGGAGACTGGTTAGCAAGGTTAGATCTCATGGAATAAAGGGACAACTTGCCATTTGGATACAGAACTGGCTCAAAGGTAGAAGACAGAGGGTGGTGGTGGAGGGTTGTTTTTCAGACTGGAGGCCTGTGACCAGTGGAGTGCCACAAGGATTGGTGCTGGGTCCACTTCTTTTCATCATTTATATAAATGATTTGGATGTGAGCATAAGAGGTACAGTTAGTAAGTTTGCAGATGACACCAAAATTGGAGATGTAGTGGACAGGGAAGAAGGTTACCTCAGATTACAACAGGATCTTGATTAGATGGGCCAATGGGCCGAGACGTGGCAGATGGAGTTTAATTCAGCTAAATGTGAGATGCTGCATTTTGGGAAAGCAAATCTTAGCATGACTTATACACTTAATGGTAAGGTCCTAGGGAGTGTTGCTGAACAAGGAGACCTTGGAGTGCAGGTTCATAGCTCCTTGAAAGTGGAGTCACAGCTAGATAGGATAGTGTAGAAGGCGTTTGGTATGCTTTCCTTTATAGGTCAGAGTATTGAGTACAGGAGGTGGGAGATCGTGTTGCAGCTGTACAGGACATTGGTTAGGTCACTGTTGGAATATTGCGTGCAGTTCTGGTCTCCTTCCTATCAGAAAGATGTTGTGAAATTTGAAAGGGTTTAGAAGAGATTTACAAGGATGTTGCCAAGATTGGAGGATTTGAGCTATAGGGAGAGGCTCAACAGGTTGGGGTTGTTTTCTCTGGAGCATCAGAAGCTGAGGGGCGACCTTGTAGAGGTTTTCAAAATTATGACGGGCATGGATAGTATAAATCTTTTCGCTGGGGTGGGGGAGTCTAGAACTAGAGGACATAAGTTTAGGGTGACGGGGAAAGATATAAAAGGGACCTAAGGGGCAACTTTTTCACATAGAGGGTGGTACTCATATGGAATGAGCTGCTGGAGGAAGTGGTAGAGGCTGGTACAATTGAAACATTTAAAAGGCATTTGGATGGATATATGAATAGGAAGGGTTTGGAGGGATATGGGCCAGTGCTGGCATGTGGGACTAGATTGGGTTGGGATATCTGGTTGGCATGGATGAGTTGTACCAAAGGGTCTGTTTCCATGTTGTACATCTCTATGACTCTATGAATCTATGTCATAAGATTCACATTCAGCTTTAAGCTCAAAAACTCTGGTAAAGTTTTCTGCTCCATGGAACTAGTGAGGAAGGTGGCATACCCAGTAAATAATTTTGTGGATTGCCCTTCACAATGGTTCACCAATTAAATTCTGGGTGAGAAGATCCACAGGTGATCTTCTCGACCAGCTACCAACTAAAGCCTTTAATTGATCAAGCAGTGGCCTCTGAATGGCCTCAACTCACTGCCATCTCAAATAAATACCTTCCACAAGTCAATTAAGTGGCTGTTTTCCTGATAAGGAAACTAGATTAACCTGCTTGTTGGTGAGCTAAGTTCTTGAACTGTTGCAGTCCATTCAGAATTGATGGAGTTTGTGAGGGTGGGAAAAGGCTTTGGGATCCCAATGAGCCTAGCTTTTCTTACCAGTGAGCAATACCTTCTTCCAGTAAAAGGAGACCTTTTCCTGCAGATCCTTATTCATAAAAGTATTCCAAAGCACAAAAGTTTGCCAATCTGTGTAACCATTTGCATGACACCACGGCCTCAAAATAGTACAAACTTGTCAAGCAATGTGAAGCCAGAAACTGTACTAGACCAACCACAGAAATACTTTGGCTCCAAGAGCAGATCAAAGCCTGCAAATTTTGCAGAAAGTAACTCATTTCCTGTGGTCACAAAGTTTATCCACCATCTACAAGGCATAAGTCAGGAATACAAAGTTAAAAATCACATAACACCAGGTTATAGTCCAACAGGTTTAATTGGAAACACACTGGCTTTCGGAACGTCCTATCACCTGATGAAGGAGCAACGCTCCGAAAGCTAGTGTGCTTCCAATTAAACCTGTTGGACTATAACCTGTTGTTGTGTGATTTTTAACTATGTACACCTCAGTCCAACACCGGCATCTCCAAATCATAAGTCAGGAGTGTAATGGAATACTCCCCATTTGCCACATAGGTGCAACTCCAAAAACACTCAAGATGATTGACACCACGTAGGACACAGTACTGTGCTTGACTGTCACTTAATCCACCAACCTCAACATTGATTCCCATCACTATTGACACAGAGGCAGCAATGTGTACCATCTATAAGATACACTGCAGGAATTCGTCAAGGCTCCTCCAACAACATCTTCCTAACACAAGTTCTCTATCACCTGAAAGATCAAGAGCAGCAAATACATAGGAATACCACCGCCTGTACAATCTCCTCTAAGCCACATGACTTGGAATTATGTTGCGCTTCCTTTGCTGTTGCTGGGTCAATGTCCTGAAATTCCCTTCCTAACAATATTGTGGGAGTGCCTTACACTCCAAAGACTGTTACTGTTCAAGAAAGCTGCTCACCACAACATTCTCCAGAGCAATTAGGGATTTGGATATAAATTCTGGCCCAGCCAGCAATGTGGAAAATGACACACAAAGAGCAGGAGAAACCCTACTTCCCTAAAACTGCTCCATCAATCTACTCTCAATCATTAGTAAAACGATTGAAACTATCATCTATAGTGCTGTCAAGCTGCATTTTCTGAGCAATGACCTGCTGACTGAAATCAGTCTGGATTCCAACAGAGCCACTCAGCTCTTGACATTTTTACAGCATTAGCTCAATCATGGACAAATCCAGAGCTGAAATCCAGAGGGGAGCAGAGAATGACTGCCTTGACATTTGACCAAGTGATATCAAGAGGCCCTAGCTAAACTAGAGTCAATGGGAATCAAGGAAAACTCTTTGCTGGCTGAAGTCATACCCTGAGTGGAAAAGGAAGTGGTCATGGTTATTGGAGGTCAGTCACCTCAGTTCCAGGTAATCTTGATAGGAGTTTCTTATAACAGTGCCTAGGCCTAACCATTTTCAAATGATTCATCAATGACCGACCTTCCTTTTAATCTCTTATTTACTCTCTTTTAAGGTTTGCTTATAATTGCACAATGTACAGCACCATTTGTGACTCTTCAGATACTGAAACAGTCCATGCTCAAATGCAACGAAACCAGGAATTTACCATTTGTCTGTCCAAATTTGGGCAGACAAATGGTAAGTAATACTCACACTACACAAATGCCGAGCAATGACCATCTTGAAAAAAAGAGAACCCAACAATCAACTGTTGGCATTTAATGATATTGGCATCTTTGAATTCCCCACCTTCAACATCAGAACGTTATTGTTGAGAGAAACTGAACTGAACTAATCATATAAATACAGTGGCTACAAGAGCAAGTCAGAGGCTAGGAATCTTGCATTTTCTAACTCACCTTTTCATTCCTGAA
This sequence comes from Hemiscyllium ocellatum, assembly GCF_020745735.1. Taxonomy (NCBI): domain Eukaryota; kingdom Metazoa; phylum Chordata; class Chondrichthyes; order Orectolobiformes; family Hemiscylliidae; genus Hemiscyllium; species Hemiscyllium ocellatum. Next base: position 54,323,061 of record NC_083402.1, read on the forward strand.
AGTCTGGCCACCATTTTCAAGGCTCAATTCAGGTGTGTGACACAATATTCCCCAATTGCCTGGGGAGGTGAAGCTCCAAATACACTTAAGAAGCTTTACACCATCCAAGCCAAAGGACCCCATATGATTAGAGTAGAGTAGAGTAGTTTTTATTTGTCATTTCTACCATATATAACTGATACAGTAAAACGAGACAGTGTTCCTCCAGGACCCAGGGTGATACATGGATAGCACAAACTACACAATTGTACATGGCATAAAGTGCATCAGAAATGCAAAACATGCAAGTTACAGTGAAACAGAATATGATGGATAATAGACATTTTTTTTAGCAATACAAAAGAATTTCAGATTGGCAGAAGAGTCCAATTATACTGTATTAAGGAGCCTAATGGCTTGGAGGAAGAAACCTTTGCCATGTGAGACACCATATGCTCCGGTATCTTCTGCCAGATAGCAGGAGGGAGAAGAGTTTGAGTGAGGGGTGTGTGTGGGGTCTTCCACAATGCTCTTAGCCTTTCAGATGCAGTTTGTGGAGTAAATGTCTGCAATGGAGGGAAGACAGACCCTGATGATCTTCTCAGCTGTCCTCACTATCCATTGTAGGGTCTTACGGTCCGAGACGGTGCAATTCCCGAACCAGGCAGTGATGCAGCAGCTCAGGGTATTCTCAATGGATCCTCTATGGTGAGGGTGGAGTGTAGGAGGTGGGCTTTTCTCAGCCTGCACAGAAGGTCGAGACGCTGCTGGGCTTTCTTGGCTATGGAGCTGATGTTGAGGGTCTTGGTGAGATTCTCTGCCACATGCAAGCCAAGAAATTTGGTGCTCTTCACGATCTCCACATGGAAGCCATCAATGTCGAGCAGAGAGTGGTCACTCCATGCCCTCCTGAAGTCAACAATCATATCTTTCATCTTGTCCACGTTCAGAGACAGACTGTTGGCTCTGCACCACTCCGTTAGCTGCTGCACTCTTCTCTCTATGCTGACTTGTCATTCCTGCTGATGAGACCCACTACAGTCGTATCATCAGCGAACTTGCTGATGTGATTCGACCTGTGTATCGCTGCACAGTCGTGTGTCAGCAAACTGAACAGCAGTGGACTGACCACACAGCTCGGGGGGCCCCCATGCTCAGTGTGATGGTATTGGAGATGCTGTTCCTGATCTGGACTGACTGAGGTCTCCCAGTCAGGAAGTCCAGAATCCAGTTACACAGGTAGGTATTCAGCAGACCCACCTTACAGTCATGGGCTGAGGAATGATAGTGTTAAATGCCAAACTGAAGTTTATTAACAGTAGTCTGATGTAGGTGTTCTTCTCCAGGTGTGTGAGGGCCAGATGGAGCATGATGGAAATGGCATCATCTGTTGAGCGGTTGGGTTGCTACACGAAGTGCAGCAGGGTCTTCATATGCCTCATCATGGGCCTCTTAAAGCACTTCATGACGATGAGTGTAAAACATATTCACTCCTTATTCAATGATGCTCAGTAGCATCAATGTTCACCACGTACAAGATACACTGCAGAATTCACCATGACTACTTAGTACCATCAAAGCCCACAACCAAAACCATTTAGAAGGACAAGGGCAGCAGATATGTGAGAAAACTATCACCTGCAAGTTTAATTTATTTAATTTGAGGTGTTGCATTTTGGTAAGGTAAACCAGGGCAGGTTTATACAGCTAATGGTATGGCCCTAAGGATATTGCCGAACAAAGAGACTAAGGGGTGCAGGCGCACAGTCCCTTGAAAGCGGAGTCGCAGGTTGACAGTTAGTAAACAAGGTGTTTAGCACACTTGCCTTCATTGGTCAGTGCATTGAATAAAGGATTGGGATGTCATTTTGTGGCTTTACAGGACATTGGTGAAGCCACTTTGAGAATACTGTATTCAATTCTGTTCTTCCTGCTAGAGGAAGAATGTTGTCAAACTTGAGAGGGTGCAGAAAAGATTTACAAGGATATTGCTGGGACTGGAGGGTTTGATTTATAGGGAGAGCTGAATAGGATGGGAGTTTTATCCCTGGAGAGTCAGAAGCTGAGGGATGACCTTATAGAGGTTTATAAAATCATGAAGGGCATGATTGCGTGAATACCCAAGGTCTTCTTCCCAAATTAGGGGAGTCCAAAACTAGAGGGCATAGGTTTAAGGTGAGAGGGACATGAGAAGGGACTTGAGGGGCAACCTTTTCATGCAGAGGGTGGAGCATGTATGGAACAAGCATGTATGGAGGAGGTATAGGAGGTGTTTCAATTATAACATTTGAAAGGCATCTGAATGGGTACTTGAATAGGAAGAGTTTAGAGGGATATGGGCCAAATGCTGGCAATTGGGACTAGATTAATTTAGAATAACTAGTTAGTATGGACGAGTTGGACCGAAGGGTCTATTTTCTTGCTGTATAACTCTATGATGCTATGATTCTCTGACAATCCTGAGTTGGAAATATATCACTGTTTCTTCAGTGTTGTTGAGTCAAAATCTTTGAATTCTCTCCCTAACAGATTCGTGAGATCATCTATACTGCATGGACTGGAGTGGATCAAGAAGGGAGCTCATCATCACCTTTGATGACAATTAGGGATGTGCAATAAGTGTTGGCCCTACCCGTGATGTTCACATCTCATGAATGAATACAATGGGGTGACATCTGCTTCTGATCTATGAATTTTTAAAAACACTGGGTAAAGCTGGTTGATCTGAGGAATTAGAAATCAAAATGAGTAGCATTTGTTTCTCAAATCACCTTGGGAAATATTCAATGGCATATCTCATGTAAAAGTGGAATGTGACTAAGTTGATAAATGTAATTAGGGATGCTAACTTTCTAACTAGCCTCAACTAAACTGGAGGTGTGTCAAGCAGCTGTTTTTCAGAATGAATGGAATAATATGACACGCCAACCTTCTGAAAGTGGCTTCGGATAAGTTATTGCTTTTTAAATGTTACAAGCAAAAAATTAGCCATTGGTTAAATATAGTGAAAATAATTTTTCCCTGCTAATTTAGTTTTAGAGCTTCTAGTATAAACAAGAGTGAACATAAAATTGTTTAACATCTTACTAATAAATATTCAAATTTTCACTTTATTAACTCATGACAATGACATTCTAGCATCTGTTAAGTCCAAGAGAAGTACAGAGCTATCTTCTCAACTTTGTACTTCTACAATTCCTAAAATTAACATCAAAAGTTTCTTGCTGTTCACACATATCATACTGTGAACCTAACAATGCAGGAGCAGATAGGGCTCCTAATTGAAAAATATGTTAAATATTGGATAATCATAGCACATCTGGTAATTGTTGCACAGTATAATTATTTGTGCTCATAAGGCGGTTAAGTAATTAAGTGACTTGAATTGCAGCAGTCATTAAAAAGTTGAGATTAGACACAGCATAGAAAGATAATGTCATTCCTGTTGGATGTATAAATCACTCGCCCTGGCTTTGAGCAGGATGAAGAAATAGAAACTGTTTGCTTATGTAATTATTGAAGTAATGTGAGTTTACACAAGCACTTCCAATCAGTTCACCAAATATTTAACAGACGAGCTAAACTAGTTCATGTATTATTTTAATTATCATCTTTGGTCTTAAAGAAGTTTCCAGCATTTGATTAATACAGATGCAAAAATGAAGATATGCCTAATTGTAAAAATGTTCATATATCGGAACTAGCGAGTATGAACATCTCCAATTCTGAATATTTCCTCCACTTTAATACCTTGTGCAATGAAAACTTATTCATCTGTATATCCAGCACGCATTTATTAGGGTGGTGGGAGGGAATTGAGGTCATGGCAACCAAGCTGAATCTTAATTCACACAGCATCCCATATGAGCACTTTGCTGTAAGAAGCATGAGATAGTTATTTTGAACAGAATTCATGCTCAATTTTCCCTTGGCTTCTTAGCTTGGAAACATCAAAGTCAATTGCGGCTACTAAACTCACGAAGCCTAAGTATGCACAACCTTGGTTTTTGTTTGCCCTTGATCTGAACTTCAAACCCTATCACCATGACTACCTCTTTCATTGCAGCAATATCAGTTGCTTCTGTTCCTACCATCTCCACCATCACTGAAACATATTTGTTTTTCTCACCTGTAGACTCATATTCTCCCAATTCCCCCAACACAAATCTCTAATATCCCAGAAGTCTGCTCCACATGTCCTATCCCAATGTAATCACAATTGAGCTATCAGCCCCGTTATAAGAAACATAACCTCTCTCTTCGCATGCATTATTTTCAAAATATTCCTACAAATATTTTGATGGTTTCATTCCATCCTACCATGATAACCTCGATCAACTTTTATCCTCTGCTCTCTTGAGTTCAAATGTAACCACTCACTCTTCATCTGTAATTCCATTGGTGAAAAAAAAGCCGACCACAGCCTTATGCTTTGAAAAATCTCTCCTGAATCCCAATTTAGTTCATTTTTTTTCCACCTTCAAAGAACACTTCAATAATTTATGAACTTGACTTCAGCTTCCACTTGCCCCTTCCTTTTGTCATGATTTGTGCTAGGTCTTGATTGCTGTGTGGTCTTGTGAAACACTAATGGATAGTTTGCAAGATTAAAGGATATTAAAAGGTTTAAATTGTTTTCATTATACAATGGAGGAAGGGGGGAGACATGCAGGTGAGCTCAAACTTGACAGCTAGCATGTGGTTCAGAATTACACCAAGAGTATAAGGTTCACCTGCCATTCTGAGTAACATAGACTTGAGCCTACCCCATAGTAAAATCATTGCAATGTTTATCGATCTTCAAACAAACAACATTTGTGGAAAGAAAAGTGGAATTAAGGTTGGTAATTTTATCACCTACAAAATAAATGGGTTGAGGTGAAGTTCTAATACTTAAAAAATTTCAAGGTAACCATAACCCTCCTCTAAACCATCAGAAATGAAAAGGTAAAAAAAAACAAAGTAAGAATTCAACCAGGTCCCAGGGTGGAGGAGGGGTGAGTGGTGTATTAGATATGGTATAAAAATGGGGCAGAGTTCTCATAGATAATCTCTCTTTCAGGCACAGCTTGCAGGCCAAGAGGAGGTGGAGCACTCTCCAAACCTGCTTGCCTTCGCATCAAACTTGTTGCTTCACATCAGACATTCCCAAAATCAGGGACTTGGTAACCCATGTAAAGAAGGCCCTGAACCTCTTCTGACCAGTTTAATAAAAACACTGCTACTTATTTTGTTATGGAACTTGCAACGTTTTACTTTGCTGTTCTTTTATTACCATTGTTCAGTAGACAGCATGATTGTGTCTCTGTCTTTCATGCAGTTAATCATAAGAGTCAGTTGAGTAATGCCAATATTTTATTCAGTCACAAAAGTGGTTTCGTTGAAGCTTACCACTGCCAGCTAGAATACAAAATGGGCAGAATGTTTAGAAAATACTTTCAGAAAATACAAATATAAAAATATTTTACCTGACTTGTATTGTTCTAAGCCAAATGAAGCAAACTATGTGTCTCAGTTTAAACCAGAAGTTTATCCTTCAATGTAAATCAAGTTTAATCATTAATGCATTCTCTCATATTTAAAGGCATTTTATAACATGCTTTGAGTGAAAATATTGTAGAAAATACAGTTTTTCAAAAGTTTCTTAACAAGAGCGACCTCAGCATTATAGCTGAATATGCATTTTATCCCATCTGTTTATAATAAGCCTTTCATAGTGAGGCCAAAATATGTAAAATTAAAGAAAATGTTAAACTAATTGTATTATTCATTTCTTACCAAACCTATCTGGTACACTATTTGGTGTGACAAAAATGCTAATGTAATTAAGTTTATAGCTTTAATTCAGAATTTATTTTCACACTTTCACAATAGGGTAATTCTTCCAGAATTTTCCATGCTTATATAAGTTTTGTCCAATGCTTGCTTTGGAACATTTTTCGGATATATGTAAATAAAGAAACTTAATCTAACAAATGAAAATGTAATAATAATATTCATAAAAATTAGAAATGGTGGCAAAATATTAAGTGGACAGAGTTCTAGTCATCATACAATTTACACATATATTTTCTTAAAACATCATTGATGATAAGAACCAATTCAGGTTAAAGAATCAGATTGATACCACTTTTACATAACATAAGGGGAGATGATGCCTTGTGGTATTATCATGAGTCTATTAATTCGGGTTACTATCTGGGATCCTGGATTCAATAAAAATCTGGAATTAATCATGAAACCATTGCTGATTTTCTTTGAAAAACCTACCTGGTTCACTAATGTCCTTTAGGAAACTGCATCCTTCCTTGGTCTGGTTTACATATGACTGCAGACTCACAGCAATGTGATTAACTCTGAACTGACTTCTGGACAATTAGAGATGTGCATAAAATGTTGGCCGAGTCAGTGACACCCGCATTTCATGAGTGAATAAAAAACACTTTGTGAATGCCCCATTTCCAAAATGAAAAGCCAGGCTTTCTCTTGTTTGTTTTCAGGTAACTAATGTTCCTGAAACTGGAGATGAGTCTGTGTTTTTTCTCTGCGATACCTCCAGAGTTTAAAAGTCTCTCTTATTAAGGAGAGGTCTGACTAGAGCTTATAATTTTTGTCCATTACTTCATGGAGCTGGTATTCTATAGCTTTGGATATTTTCAACATCCTTTTGACATGTCTGATCTATGCCATCTGTGAGCTGGACATCTTTAATGTGGAATCCATTAAGATTTCTGGGTTTTCATTATCTTCATGTGCAGCTATTTGCATCGATATGCATGTAGTATGAGCATTGTTTTATTTCCTTTGCAGGACTTTATATTTGTCTATAATATAGTTACCTTGTCATTGTCCTGGCCACACATTCAACTCATTTCTGTGTTGACCTCTTCAATTTATGAACCCCTCCTAATATGCTTTCGTCTGCAAATGTGATCCCTGTGAATTCAGTTTGTGAATCTCAGTCATTTATGTAAATTAGAAACAGTAGTGGTCTCAATATTCAACCCCAAGGCTCCCCACTTAGACATGACTCATTTAACAAATACTCAGCATCTTCTACCTTCTCAATGTTTTTTTAATTCATTCATACCATGTGGCAAGGTCAAAATATATTTCCCATCTCTAACTGGGCTTGAGAAGTGGATGGTGAGCTAAGTTCTTGAATGCAACTGCATGTTTTGTTGGACCAGTTCAGAGGCCAGTAAAGAGACAACCACATTGCTGTGGGTCTGGAGTCAATATAAGGAAAACTATGTATTGACAGCAGATTTCCCTGAAGGACATTAGGAAAGTTGGGAAGTTATTCTAACAAATTATTTTCTGATCGCTATTACTGAGGAAAACATTTTTTTTGTAATTCCAGTTGAATTTATTGATTGATTGAATTTAAATACCCCACCCAGCCAAGATTGGATTTGCTGTCATGTCTCTAGATCATTAAAACAGTAACACGATCCCGATGCTACAATACCTGATGGTTAATAAATTATATAATAAGATTATCTAAATGATATCGCAGATTTCATCATTTTCTATGAAATGCAATAAGAGCAATGGATCTGTAAATGGCTAGTGCAATTTTTTTCTCCAGGAACCTACCTGTTTCCAATGTATCTTTCTTAATGATAGTCAATACTTCACAAATCTCCTCAGCAGTCCCTTAGAGCACCCTAAGGATACATGTATCTATTCCCATAAATTTATCAATTTTATGCCTGATTATCTCTAGTATTTCTACTTAATTTAAAACAAAGTCGCACAATTTACTTTTTTTTGGAAAAGGCACGTTGCTCTTACATTTAAAGAAAATATTCTTTTATAATATTTACAATTTTATGCTTATCCTCAGTTTCAGTTCAGTTTACATCTTTATGATTTTCACTTTTTCTTTGATTCTTAAATTGATAAAACATTTTATTGTTCTAGTTATTCTCGATTGCAATGCTTTTGAGCAGGTGTTCTTTTTCTCCTTTTAATTGCTTAAGTGTTCACAACACATAAACAAGCCATGGCACCTAATTGGCTTATGCTAGTGTTTATAATCCACAGGCATCCACTCCTGTTTTAATTGGTGGCTCTCTTCCATCTGCTAATAATGATTTTTGGTGTAATTGTCAACTATTGAACTCAAGGAGCCCAACTCTGATATGGCAATCATAGAAAAATAACATGGAAAATAGGAACAGAAGTTGGCCATTTGGCTCTTCAAACTTGCTCTGCAATTCAATATGATCATGGTTGATCATCCAACTGAGGACCGTGTTACCATTGTCTCACATACCCTTTGATCCCTTTAATCTGAATAATTGTATCAAACCTCTCCTTGAAAACATTCAATGTTTAGGCCTCAGCAATGTTTTGTGGCTCACCACACCCAGGGTAATGATATTTTTCCTCAACATCAATCCTAATGACCTCTCCTATATCCTTAAATTGTGACATCTGGTTCTGGACTTCCAAGTCAACAGGAACATCCTTCCTACGTTCACCCTGTCAAATCTAATTAGAATTTTATAGGTCTTATGAGATCTTCCCTCATTCTTAATGAATAAGGCAGAAGATGATTACTACTTGTTTAATGAGTCATGTCTGAGTGAGATACCTTGAAGTTGAATATTGTGACCATGACTGTTTCTAATTTACATAAATGACTGAGATTCATAAGGAATCGAGTCAAACAGTATCTGCCATATTTGCTGCAGAGGAAGATAGTGGTTTGAAAAAGCTTACAATTCACTGGCTTTTGTTCTCTGGGCCCTCCTATTGGTCAGCTGAACTTCCTCCTCTGCATCTTTTAAAAAATTCCATCAAGCAGTAAATCTACAGCTTCAAGCTCTGATGACTATCAGTGACTATGTTCCAGTTGTTGTTGTTGTCAATGTCTGCCATCTGTGTATCTCACTTTCAAGTGCTGTGCTGGCAAAGCTATGGAGAGCCAGATAGTCATGACCCATAGACAAATTAATTGTCTGGAAGGGAAATATGACCATTACCTATCTGATGAACATGGCCACATCTTGGAGCTGTCACTAGATGGACAGTGAGCATGTGTTGATGAAATTGGCCTCTTCCAGGACCTCTGAGTTGATGACCTTATCCTGATAATGATCTGAGACTGTGAAATTAGAAACTATTCAGCCTTTCTTCCAGTCTAGCGTATATTGTTCAACTTACACCACTGTGGAATAATGGATGTGATTTTCTCATATTGTTTTGAAGTGTGGGAGTGAGTGAGTGAGGTGGTATGACACACTGCCTCCAAGTGAGTAAACACACTTGATCACTCATTAAGAGCTTTCAGCTGAGCAATCGCATTCGTTTCACCCTATCACAGATGTAAACACTGATGACTGCGTCACCAGAAGCTGTTGGCCAGTTGAGCAACCAGTAGTTTCTAGGCCCTCAAGACAGTTGATTTCTAACTTCAGGAGATTCAGCTACAGATGCTTGGATGCTTTTCTTCTTCTCACAGGGTAAAGGTCATGGGAAAAGGGAACTGGGAGGGATGCAGGGGGTTCTGAGGCAAGAGTAAAAGTGTAGCTTTCAGAAGCCATCTATGCCTCCGGTTGATTCCTAACTGGGACAACTGTAAGCTTCTCCCTGGTATTTGAAAGACGAGTGTTCTTTTCATCTTTCAGTTCAAAAAGTAGGGGAGTAGCCATTCTTATTTGGAAGAATCTTCCCTTCTAAATGCTAAGCCAGATAAAAGATGAGTCTGAACGGTATATATTAATTAAAGCCCTAATATATGGAGAGGAATATGGGATTTTGAATCTCTATTGCCCCCCCAGCACACCCTTTTAAATTTGTAATGGAAGTGTTCTCCAAGTTGATGTCTCTCTGCATGCGCCAAACAATTGTAGGGGGAGATTTTAATTGTATCATTGACCCAGAGATGGACAGGATACCTAGGAGCTCTGTGGGCATATCTTTGAGATCTCAGCAGTTGGTGGATCTGAATAGGGAGTTGGTGCTGCTAGGTGTGCAGAGGTATCTTCATCCTGAGGGTAGAGACTTTACTTTCCATTCTAATCCACACAAGTGCCATACCAGAATTGATATTTTTTTGTCCCCTCAACCCTTTTGAACTCAATATTGTCTTGTAAAATAGGTAATATAACTATTTCTGACCATGCTGCAGTACATATAGAGGGTAAAATTAGTGATGATAAGGTAGGTCCCTGACATTGTTGTATGAACCTTTTTCTATTCAAAGATAGCAACTTCATAAAATATTTTTCACAGGAATTTTAAACCTTCTGGGATATCAACTCAGGCACGGCCAGTAACCCTTCGACGGTATGGGAGACTGCTAAGGCGGACGTGCAAGGCTTGGTTATCTCATATTCTGCGACCCAGAAAAGACAAAAGGGAGAAGAACAGCATCTGCTCGAGGCTCGCCTGAAGGCAGCTGAGACAGTGTATAATGATAGGCCCTTCATTACTAAACTACAGCAGATCATACCCCTTAGGACAACTTTGAATACTGCACTTACTCAAACAGCAAAGAGGGAGATATTATTTGCGAAGCAGACTACTTGAATACGGTGACAAGCCTGGCAGGTATCTACCATACCTTGCCAGAAATAAAAAGGCTCCCCAAACCATTACATTTATTAGAGAGAGTGCTGGTACCCTGACTTGTACTCGTAAAAAAATCAATGCAGCCTTTAGAAAGTTCTATTTTGAATTGTATAAGTTGCAGGACTGTGAGGATACAACGAGCAAGATGGAGTCTTTTTTTTAATCTGATTCTCCTGGAACTAACCTCAGAACAGGTGTCTTTTTTGAATGCCCCCCTGGCAAATAAAAAGTGAGGTCTGCAGATGCTGGAGATCAGAGCTGAAAATGAGTTGCTGGTTAAAGCGCAGCAGGTCAGGCAGCATCCAAGGAACAGGAAATTCGCCAGGAAGTACAGGAGACAGTGAGGCAGCTTCAGAGTGGCAAAGCACCTGGACCAGACGGATTCCAGGCTGAGTTCTATAAAGGATTTATAGGGTAACTGCCGGGCCATTTATAAATATGTATAGTTATTCACATAGTCAGGGCTGCCTCCCACCTTCTCTCAGAGAAGTAAATATTTCTCTCATTCTTAAGAAGGTAAAGACCCCAGATGACTGCTCTGCATACAGACCCATATCCTTGTTAAATGTGGATTCTAAAATTCTCTCAAAAATGTCAGCATTAACACTGGAGAAGGTTTTATCATTCATTATAAAACAGGACCAGTCGGGGTTTATAAAGGGTTGCAGATCAACTAATAACATTCGAAGAGTCTTAAATATGGTACACACCTGCCAGCAAGGAGCGATACTGGGATTAGTTGTCTCCCTAGATGCAGAGAAGGCATTTGATCAGGTAGAATGGCCATATCTTTTTTATATGCTGGAACGGGTTGGTGTTGGAGAGGTCTTTACTAAATAAGTTACAGTATTATATAGTGACCACAAAGCAGCGGTGATTACCAATGGTTTAAGTTCGGATAGCTTTAGCATTGGCAGAGGCTGTCATCAGGGATGTCCTCTCTCATCATTTTTATTTATGCTGGTGATGAGCTGGCGGAAGCTATACGAACTGACCCTAATATAATAGCTCTGAGGGTTGGATCGGGCAAGCACTAAATTACTCTCTATGCGGATGATGTTCTCCTTTTCTTAAATGATCCTTTGACATCTGTGCCCCGCTTAATTCAAGTGCTTAACTTATTTGGTATGTTCTCAGGTTACAAAATCAATTTTATGAAATCGGAGGCCATGCTGCTGGGAGGCCTTGCCAGTATATCCAATTTTCCGGATGGATCCTGTTTCCTAGATGGACACTAGGAGGTTTTCTGTACTTAGGTATTTTTATTACTCCGGCATTTGGTCAGTTTTATAAAGCCAATTATACACACTTATGAGAGACAATAAGACAGGACTTTCAACACTGGGAAGATCTCCCATTATCCTGGCTAGGTAGCATAGTTTTAGTTAAGATGAATATTCTACCTTGCCTTTTACACCCTATGAGAATGCTCCCCTTGATGTTGTCGAGACAGGCGCTGCGTAAGCTTTACAGCTGGCTCAGCTCCTTTATTTGGAATCATAGACGGCCCCTTATTAAATTAGAAAGACTGCAGCTTCCACAAGTAAGGGGTGGGCTGGACTTTCTGGATTTCAGGAGGTACCAATTGAACTCCCTTTTACCTTATGTAGCTGATTGGGTCTCTTGTGACCCACAATCAATCTGGTTAGATATTGAGGCCTCCTAAGCAAAATGTCCCCTCATCAATCTATTATTCATGGACAAGATGAGTGTTATTACAGATTATTGATGAGGGTAATCTGCAAAAAATCTCCCCTTATACCCCTATAGTGGGAACATTGGGATTCCAGCCAGGGCTTACTGATGCTGTATTCAAAATCTGGGAGTCCAGAGCTATCTCCTGTTTGGGAGATCTGTTCAATGGGGAGGTCATGATGTCCTTCGAACAGCTGCGTCAGAAAATTGGGCTGCCGAGCAAGGACCTTTCTCGGTATTTTCAAGTATGAGACTTTCTACAAAAGAAGACCACATTGATACTTCGGCCGATGGGTCCACCCTAGGTCAGTACTCTCTACTATGTAATAAGGTGTCGAAGGGCATGGAATGGTTATATAAAACCTGGAGTCAAGAATTGGGGATGGAAATCTCCTTAGAAATGTGGCAGGAGTCTGGAAAAATGCCAGCAAGATCTTTATCTGTCACAGAACTCAGGCTACTCAATTGAAGATAATTCACAGAGTTAATACGGCACCTGAGCGACTCGCAAAGTTCAAGGCAGGAATATCTCCAATGTTTCCTAAATGCAAAATCGAAGTGGTACTCTCACACATTGTCTGTGGAAATTATTCACTATCCTTTCCTTTTGTGCGAGGAAAAATATTTTAGTGAATTGGGTATCGTAAGGTCTCCCAGGACTTTCAAATTGGCATAGGATAGCCATGGAATATATCCCCCCTGACTTCCTTACGAATATGGTGCACCAAAGAACAGAACTATTTTATAGAACATGGCAGCCCTTTTTGAACTACATTAAAACAGATATTTCAGCCATATTGTTCAGGGCCTTTGCTTAGCCGTGTGGATGGTTCTGGCTGGTTTGGGGCCCCCAGGAGGAGGAATCCCCTATAAATATGGGTTTTGTTATGACTTGATATAAATCTATTTTGAATATGTATTTAGTTAATTTTTTACTTATTTGTTTTATTTTCTCCTTTTGTTTATTGTTAGTAATGTATGATATCCTCTTCTATGTTTTGGTTGTTTGTAGAATAGATTAGTAGTTAGTTTTTTTAAAAATTCTATATTGGTGTCATTATTATGTTGTAAAGTGGAATACACCAATTTGTACTATTTTTGTAATTTTGTAAAAAAATCTTTAAATTCTTATTTTTCAATAAAGATATCTATTAAAAAAAAGGACCTGGAGAGTAACCTTTACATGTAGATAGTGCATGTATAGTACGAGATGTCAGAGGAAGTGGTGGAGGCTGGTACAGTTACTATATTTGAAAAGGATCTAGATGGGTATATGAATAGCAAGGGTTTAGAGGATTATGGGCCAAATTCTGGCAAATGGGCTGAGGTCAGATTGGAATGTCTGGTCGGCATGGATGAGTCGGACTAAAAGGTGTATTTCTATTTTGTATGAATCTATGACTCTATGAATCACTTATAAATTAAACAAGGGACAGAATCATCCCAGTCTCTGAACAACATGGGCCTTGATGGAATAGTTGGCAAGGTTGGGTAAGATGATGAGCAAGGAGCTTCTTAACATCAAAGCAAGAAGTCTCATTTCCCAATCTTGTACTGCATAGCGAGACAGGTTTCGCTCTAGTGAGCAGTGAGAGGCCTATTTGCATGCATTAACATCTTATTATTACCTATCCTCACCTCATTAATATGCAGTTTCCCATTTTCCCAGCTACTGAATAAAAACTAGATAGCAACAATTCTAGACAGGAAATTTGGAGCTGTTACCTATTGATTCCAGCTCACCACTTGTTCCTTCAACCTCAACCTTGAACACCAAGCACCACATAGGAGTGACAAAAGACATTTCAAGGGGCAGCTACAGAGTAATCTGTATCTATACCATTGGGTCCAACTGTACAGGGTGCACATGCTGGTAACAAGCAATATTGACCATGTTATTTGTCATTTCAAATTGATGATAGTCATTAGTGGATTTTGTGAAAATTTGTAGCTCAGGTTGAGGTTCTGGATGTAGGTTTGCTCACTGACCTGAAAGGTTCATTTTCAGACGTTTCGACACCATGCTAGGTAACATCATCAGTGAGCCTCTGGGCGTAGCACTGGTGGTATGGCCCACTTTCTACTTATGTGTTTCAGTTTCCTGTGGTGACATTATTTCCAGTAGTGATGCCATTTCCTAGTCTTTTTTCTCAGGGGGTGATAAATGGGATGCAAATCAATATGTGTTTTGATAGAGTTCCAGTTAGAATGCCATGCTTTGAGGAATTCTTGTGTGTGTCTCTGTTTGGCTTGTTCTAGGATGGATGTGTTGTCCCAAACAAAGTGGTGTCCTTCATCATCAATATGTAAGGATACAAGTGAGAGTGGGTCATGTCTTTTTGTGGTTGGTTGATGTTCATGTATCCTAGTGGCTAGTTTTCTGCCTGTTTGTCCAATGTAGTGTGCGTTACAGTTCTTGCAAGGTATTTTGTAAATGACATTAGTTTTGTTTGTTATCTGTATAGGGTCTTGCAAGTTAATTGGCTGCTGTTTTAGTGTGTTGGTGAGTTTGTGGGCTACCATGATGCCAAGAGATCTAAGTAGTCTGGCAGTCAGTTCCAAGATATCTTTGATGTAGGAGAGAATGGCTGTGGTTTATGGATGTGTTTTGTCTGCTTGTTTGAGTTTGTTGCTGAGAAATTGGCAGACTGTATTCATTGAGTACCTGTTCTTTTTGAATACACTGTATAGGTGTTTTTCCTCTACTCTGCAGTGTGGTGGCTCGTTGAAATAATGTTCTAATGCAGCTTCATTTGTGGGTGTTGGGGTGATTGCTTCTGTAGTTCAGTATTTGGTCTATATGTGTTGTTTTCCTGTAAATGCTGGTTTGAGGTTCCCCATTAACTGTTTGCTCTACTGTGGCATCTAGGAATGGCAGTTTGTTGTTGCTTTCCTCCTCTTTAGTGAATTTTATGCCAGTAAGGGTATTATCGATGGTCTTGAAGGTTTTATCTAAATTGTTTTGTTTAGTGATAACAAAGGTGTCATCCACATAGCAGACCCAAAGTGAAATCACGTGACTCAGCCAACATTGTCTATCTCATATACTATAGGCAAGGATGTCCTGAGACATGTACATTGGTGAGACTGAGCAGAGGCTATGGCAACGGATGAATGGACACCGTACAACAATCAACAGAGAGGAATGCTCCCTCCCAGTCAGAGAACCTTTCAGCATTCTAGGACATTTGACCTTGGACCTTCAGTGACCATCCTCCAAGTATGCTGACAGCATACTTTACTAAGAATCTGTTCTGTTTCTTGAGTTCCCCACACTGGTTCATTGCAAGTGATATTAATGGCTCCAGCCAAAGCAGGGGATATTGTCACAGTTGCTATGATGTAACAATGCTTCAGAGAAATGGAGGAGGCACAAGAGATGGATCAGCAAGCTCAGGACCAGCAGCTGCTGAACAGCCTCCACATGAAGAGGTCACAGCTAAAGGTCTCCTCAAGCTGCATAGGAAATACAGAGAGTTTTTCATACAGGTACAGAAAGCATTTCTTCTTTGATGCCATTCATAGAACATAGAACATAGAACAGTACAACACAGAACAGGCCCTTCAGCCTATGATGTTGGGCCGACCATTGATCCTCATGTGAGGTAAACCTAATGTATGAACCCTCAAATTTCTGTGACCATGTGCATGTCCAGCAATCTCTTAAGTATCCCCAATGATCTCGCTTCCATAACTGCTGCTGGCAACGCATTCCATGCTCTCACAACTCTCTGCGTATAGAACCCGCCTCTGACATCCCCTCTATACCTTCCACCAAACAGCTTAAAACTATGACCCCTCGTGGATGAGTGAGGCACAGTATCAATGCAGTCTGAGGATGTCCCAAGACACTGTCACAGAACCATGTCAACTGCTGGAACAGGTTCTGTGACCTGAAGGAGTAGGTGACAATCCTACCTCAATGACCACCAATGTAACTTTTATGCAATTGGTTCCTTTCAAGGACTCATTGGGCATCTGTGTGGAATCTCTCAATTATGCACCGATAGATGTCTTAACGTTATAACTATGTTATTTATGCTATTTCCTCACGATATGGTCAGTGCTGCAGCCCAGGCATTGGCTTTGCCAAATAGTGGGCTTCCCCTAGATGCAGGGATTATCGACTGTACATATTCTTCATTGAGAGACTCATATCATAATGTTGCTGAGTTCATCAGTAGAAAGGTTTTCCATTCATCAATGTCCAAGTCTTCAGTGATCATTAATACCATATGTTGGAACTCTGCACCAGATACCCTGGTAGTTGCCAGTGATGCCTATATCTTTGAGAACTCTCATATTCCTGCTTTTGAGGGACCAGTTATCTTGCAAGATGGTAACTGGGGCACTAGGATGACCCACTGCAATCATGGTTGATGGCTCTGCTATGGAGGTGGAAAGTTTAAGGGGGATACACACGGCAAGTACTTCACCCAGAGGGTGGTGGGCGTCTGGAACGCGCTGCCAGCAGAGGTGATAGAGGCAGGCATGGTAGATTCATTTAAGATGCATCTGGACAGATTCATGAATAGGTGGGGAGCAGAGGGATACAGATGCTTAGGAATTGGGCAACAGGTTTAGACAGTAGATTTGGATCGGCTCAGGCTTGGAGGGCCGGAGGGCCGAAGGGCCTGTTCCTGGGCTGTAAATTTTCTTTGTTCTTTGTACTACGAGTGCTATTGTCTATTTATAGTGACATAACAAAAAACTGGCAATTCCCAACCTGATGCTAGGAAGTAGCTTTAGTTACTGAGGATCTTTGTTCTTTGTAAACCCATGACTAAGATGAAGCATAGATATAACACAACCCATTCTTCGACCAGTCCATGGTGTAGGAAACAATAGGCTGCTGAAGATTGGGTTCTGCTGCTTGGATCAGTCTGGGTCTTTAATGAACAGCCCAGACAGAATGTGCCAAATAAGCTAAGCATTTTTGCTTTGCATAACTAGAACAGGAAAGAAGGGATATGATTGAGGTTGATGAGCTTGGAGAGCAGGAGCAGACTCTCAAAGGAGAAAGATAAGGACAATGAGCAGGAGGAACATCAATGTCTGCATGCTAAAGAGTTACAGTGTTGGTGCTACAAGCCTGACAGACCTAATTGACACCCATTTCCAGTAGATAAGAGTTGGTTGCAGTGATCATGCATTGACTCTAACATTATTGGAGCTTGACAGGCAAACACTCTGCTTCTGTTCCAAGGGACTAATGCAACTTCTGTTTCCTTTTAGCTTGTGCTGTTTGTATGTATTTTGAAACACTTAAAGCTTTCCTGTATGTGGTGGTCCCACATTGAACAATGATTATAGTGGGCATTGAGGAGGGAGTATCAGACAGACCGTTGTCAAATGGTGTGTGGCTCAGAACAGGTAAGCTGTATGACTTGGTGTTTGAACAGCAACTGATACAGGAATGTGCACTTGTGCATTCCTCCTCTGCACTCTGAGAAGCATGATTTTGTGATTGCTATCCCACTATGTAAATGTTGAAAGGCAACTTTGGAATGACAATGCTTGATGGGGTGGACAGCAAATATTCAAAGAAGTCCTGGCATCAGGGGTCCTGGGATTTCCTTTCTTTAACTTATGGCAAGTGAGAGAATAGAACAGGGGCCATCGGGGCATGGTACGTGGTTAATGAGGTGACTTTGGAATGATAGCATGATAAAATTCTCTAGGCCTTGCAGAGAGAAACTTTTCATGAAACTCTCCAAAAATGGCACCTATTTAATTTCTGGTAAGATTCAGTCCTTTGTCACTACACTATTTGGAAACTATCTATGAGGTTATGTAGATTGGGGAGTTAGTATAAAATTGTAATGTCACTGGTGTAGTAATCTAGAATCACAGACTAACGTTTTGGGGACATAATTTTGAATTCAACCATGGCAGATGGTGCAATTTTAATTCATAATATACTGGAATTAAAATCTAGTGAAACTGTGTAACTATTGATTGTTATAAATACATGTTTGTTGACCAACATCCTTTCAGCCACCCTGACCTGCTCCACCCTATTCATGGTTTCAGGCCCACAATGTTGCCTCTTAACTGCCCTCTGAAATGCCCTCACAAGCCTTTCAGCCTTCAGGCAATTAGGGATAAATGTTGGCTCAGCTCGTGATGCTGACATTCTGTGAAAAAATATTTTGAATGACAACAAAATTTCTCAAAATCAGAACATTTTTGGCACATTTGGCAATGTGTAATTTTTGGCACATTACACATTCTATCCAAATTAACCCAAGTAGTGAAAATATTTTCTCAATAGGAAACCCAATCTGCTCCTAGAGAATGTGTAACTAATTAAAAATTAGTGCATATTTAGGATGACATTGTATCTGAAAGGATGTTTGAGTGCCCACGTTGAAATTATCTGCAAATGAGAATATGTGGTCAGCATGGATGAGTTACACCAAAGTGTCTGTTTCTGTGCTGTACATCTCTATGACTCTTATGATACTAACTGTAGAGGTAGAGTCCTGAAATGGCTTGCAGCTGAACTATAGGTTTAACCATAATTTAATCACTTCAATCACAGCCTCTTCTGTAAGTGGCAGTTATTTCTTAGAAGTATGTGCTTTGCAGTGGAGAAAACAATCAATTTCACAAGAATTTACGAATTAATAATCAAATATTGTGTTACAGTGTCATTGAACAAGACACCTATCTATTAAAAGGGGCAAAATGATTGCTATAATTTAGTTCTAACTTAAATGAGTTTGCACAATTTGTATAACATTTCTATTCCATAATTATTGTTCCGATAATTCCTGCAAGTGCTCTCAAGAGTGCTTTAAAACAAGGATCACAGAACAGGATCTGATTGGCTTTTTGTAGTCCCTTTAATACTCAGTGAACCATTTTCTTATTTTACTTGAATAATATCTGTTCAATCGATTTTGGGTATATAATATCTTCCTGGCAGTCAGGTATGTGAAATAGTTTCTCCTCATAGAAAGGGTTGTAAACTTTACCACAGTCAATTTCAAAGGTAAATCTCATGAAAAGTAACTCGTATGTGCTGGGAAAGAGATGCAAACTAAATTCAGGTACTTTTTAGCCTCATGCTGCTGGCCAAAGCCCATGTCCTATGCACAGGGCCTTAAGAAGTTGAATCTAATAGATATTACTTCAAGCTTTCAGAGAATAAGGATATTGCTGAATTATTTACAGGAGCGCTGATTAACATGGTCAATAGGCCAAGGTCCTACTGGCAACTGTTACAGTCCTACCAAAGCTAATACGCACTATGTGCCTCCTTATAAGTACTTATAGGCTAAACATCTGTGTGCGAAATGTGAACATTTTGACATTCCTTTAATATTCAGTTTCTAAGGCTTTTGTTAGGTATAAATTATTTTCCAGGCTCACAGTCAACCTTTATGAGGAACTGTATACAGCAGAGCAGGAAAGTTGTCAGTACATTTTGCTACTTTCTAGAAAAATGATGAAGTAAGGGTTTTCTCTTTGCATCAAGTTTATACAATCAGGTGGATTGAATTACCAAGTTAGGTTTGGTTGCAAAATGTACAAAGTGAAGCAAGAATAATTTGTATTTATATAGCTCCTCTAATATGAAAAAAGTAACACTTTTTTTGAAGAAAGAATGAGAGCTCTATATGAATTTGTTTGCAACATTGTATGCAGCATGCTTTATAGATAAAACTTGTATTTACAGGCAGGAAACCCCCAAAAATATTTAAAAGAATAAAAGCCATAATCCAGCAATTTATGATCCACAGTCAAAGATGGTTGAACATTTTCATCACTGTATCTTTTACATGGGAATGCCATTCAACTGCTGTTAAAATAGAGAAAACCTGTCCGCAAAGCTTCACAAAAAATTATCGTATAGCAGGGTGAATGGGGACCATCTTCTACATTATTGGCAAAACACCTGGATTGAGCGGAGTCAGGTAATTAGGCATAATCGCTTAATCAATGCGACAAACGAGAGGAATGTGCTTAGACATTATCTCATCATGTTGGCAAACTGGAATACTTTAGCAATGGCCATATTTGGGTCATTAGGTAGTTGACGAGGGAAAGTCATGTGACAAACAACTGAGATGCCGTAGGAGTAAGACTTAATGTGCATTTTTTTCTCTCTCTCATGCGCTCTATCCCTCTCTGTCACTCTCTCTCTCTCTCTCTCTCTCTCTCTCCAGACAACTAGATAATTTTGAATCCCCTGTGTTAATTCAGCTATCCAGGTGACACAAAGAAAGATTTTTATGAAAAACTGAACCCAGCAGCGACTGCCTGCAGAAGAACAACAGATAAATCATCCAACCGTATCTTTAAAACTCTTCAAAGCCAGAAGTGGCAGGACCACTTCAAGTTCAGCATGAAGCCAGCAAAGTCATCAGACTTCAAAAATCATATGCATATTTACTTTTACTGGACCCTGTATCAATTAATCTCTTCTGCGACTCTGTAAGTTACATTTATGTATGATCTTCAAGTGCCCACCTGTGTGAAAATCAGAGTATTTGTTAGAACATTTTACTTAAGTTGACTTAAGTACAATATAATTATTCATTCCTTTTTTGTAAATATTAAAGAAAGCCTATCATACTGATTTTTTTTAATGATCATAGCATTTAAGCAGTTAAACACACACTGAATTATCCCTTACTCAAAACAGTCAAAATGAGGTGTGGGAAAAGAGGTGAGTCTTTCAGACCTTTCTCACGTGATCATAACAAATGAATATTTATATAGGGAATTTAATGTAATAATATGTTCTACAATGCTTCAATGAAACATCTTATGTATTTGACCATTCTGCGTCATGTGATTTCCACCCTTTCTCTAACCTAGAACAGAAGGTTCACTCATACAACTAACCCTAGACCGTTTCAATCTTATCACATACGTATCGGTTACGAAGGAAACAGCTAACAGCATGGGTCACCTTTTAAGAAGCCAGTAAGACTTAGAAATTCATTACCTTTCTCTCTGGCACAAAATATAGAGTAACAGTGACCTAGAAACAACAGAACAAAAATCTATGCACCTTCAGGAAGAAAAAACCCAGCTATAAGGAAGAGGTGATCCATACATGATTTGGAGGTGCCGGTGTTCGACTGAGGTGTACAAAGTTAAAAATCACACAACACGAGATTAAAGTCCAATGAGTTTATTTGGAAGCACTAGCTTTCAGAGCTCTGCTGAAACCAACATGGAGAAAGTGAGGACTGCAGATGCTGGAGATCAGAGCTGAAAATGTGTTGCTAGAAAAGCGCAGCAGGTCAGGCAGCATCCAAGGAGCAAGAGGGCTCATGCCCGAAACATTGATTCTTCTGCACCTTGGATGCTGCCTGATCTGCTGCACTTTTCCAGCAACACATTTTTCAGCAGCTGAAACCAACATGGTCATTCTAAAAGGCAAGAGACTTAACAAACAATCCAGGTTTTTTTCAATATATTATTTCAGTTACATCACACTGTAAACTTTTGCTATAAATTCTGTCTTACAATCTTATACTCCACAACCACCTGATGAAGGAGCAATACTCTGAAACCCAGAGCTTCCAAACAAACCTGTTGGACTATAACCTGGTGTTGTGTGATTTTTAACTTTGTACACCCCAGTCCAACACCGGCATCTCCAGATCATGACTACAATCAACACCACTAACTGCCAGCTCAAAGTGGAGAGGATCTCTAAGAAGATCGCACATACTGACACAGACATCAAGTTTCTACAGAAATGCAGGAAAGCAGGAAAGATCCCAAAAGGATGATGGACACACTCAAGTGGACCTAGATCACAGATTATGTGGAGAGACTTCCCCACTGTACTTCTCACAAATTCCTCAATCATCTCATGCACCAACTCTACAGCAAACCCCACAACCTGAAATTAAGATGGAGTCCACACTCTCAGCCTGCACTCAGGATATAACAGTACAGTTACAGGACATTGCCAAACAGGCAAGGCGACAAAAGTACACCACATACATGCACACCGTGAACAAGAAACTGGAGAAACTGAGCATCACCACCAGCAATAGCCAAGCCCGCCCTGGCACCACAGTGGAAAACATTATCACCGCGGGGAAGTCAAATGCCAACTTATTGGACTCTTCAACCGGAAGAGATTGAAGTTCTTAGCAGGGGTCTCAATTTCTGCCCTATCATCAAAATGGACCACATGGGTCTTGCAGCAGACACAGAGGAATTCATCAGATGAATGAGACTCTGGGAATTCTTTCAAGATACCAGGAGTAGTCCCAATGAGCTTACGGAGGACCAGAATAGTCATCACAGGGATCTGTAGAGGGACGACGAAAGAAGGAATCAACTTGGACCCCACTGGAGGGCCACAGCCCTGAGCTTGATATGTATGCTCAAACCATCAGGAAATATATCAATGCCAGGTTCATCAGCTGCACCCCACCAGGCAGAGCAAAACATTACCTGATCACAACGCATTGCCATCCTTGCTCTCAAAACCAATCACAACTTTGTCATCAAACCAGCAGATAATGGAGGAGCCTCCGTCATTCAGAATGGAACAGATTACTGCAAAGAATTGTACCAACAACTGAACAACCAGGAACACTTCAGACAACTACTGCCCAGTCCAACCAAAGAGCACATCCATGAACTAAACACATTGATCAGGACTTTGGATCCAGTCCTTCAGAGTTCCCTATGCGCTCTCATCCCACATACTTCTCATATAGGGAACTTCTACTCCCTTCGGAAGATACATAAAGCCAACACATCAGGATGTCTCATCATATCGGGGAATGGGACACTGTGTGAGAACCTCGCTGGCTATGTCGAAGGCATCTTGAAACCCATTGTACAGAGGACTCCCAGCTTCTGTTGCGACACTAGATTTCTTACAGAAACTCAGCACCCACGGATCTGTTAAACTGGGAACATTCCTTATCACAATAGATGTTTCAGCCGTCTACACCAACATCCCCGACAATGATGGTGGCACGGCAACAGCCTCAGTACTCAACACCAACAACTGCCAAACTCCGAGCACCATCCAACAACTCATTTACTTTTTCCTCTATCACAATGCTTTCACCTTTTACAACTAGCTCTTCATCAAGACACACAGAACAGCCATGGGGAACAAATTTGCACCCCAATATGCCAACATTTTTATGCACAGGTTCGAACAAGACTTCTTCCCTATGCAGGAGCTCTAACCAGCACTATACACCAGGTATATTGACAACATTTTCTTCCTCTGTACCCATGATGAGGAGTCACAAAAATGACTACACAGTGATATCAATGAGTTTTATCCCACTATCAAACTCACTATGGACTACTCTCTACCACCTGTCTCATTCTTGGACACATGCACCTCCATCAAGGATGGGCACCTCAGCACCTCACTCAACTGCAAACCCACAGATAACCTCACAACGCTACACTTCTCCAGCTTCCATCTGAAACAAATTAGAACAGCCATCCCATCTGGACAAGTCCTATGCATACACAGGATCTGTTCAGATGAGGAGGAACAGACAGGCACTTGCAAGTACTCAAGGATGCCCTCATAAGAACAGGGCATGATGCTCAACCCGTCAACTGCCAGTTCTGACGTGCCACTGCGAGAAAGCTTAATGAACTCCTCAGGAGACAGACACGTGCTGCAACCGACAGGGTACCCTTCATTGTTCAGTATTTCCCAGGAGCCGAAAAGCTATGCCATGTTCTTTGTGACCTGCAACACATTATCAATGAGGATGAGCACCTTGCCAAGACCTCCACCATACCTCCACTTCTCTCCTTTAAACAACCACCAAACCTCAAAGAGATCATTGTTCACAGCAAACTGTTCGGCTTTCAGGATAACACCATACATCCTTGTCACAGTAGACGCTGCAAGACATGTCAGTATCGACACAGATACCACCATTATATGTGGGTACACCTCCCATCATGTATGTGGCAGGTACTCATGTGACTCGGCCAACATTGTCTAACACATACACTGTAGGCAAGAATGCCCTGAGGCATGGTATATTGGCAAGACCAAGCAGAGGCTCCAGCAATGGATGAATGGACACTGCACAACAATCAACAGATAGAAGTGTTCCCTCCCAGTCAGAGAACACTTCAGCAGTCCGAGACATTCGACCTCGGACCTTCGGGCGACTGTCCTCCAAGGCAGACTTTGGGACAGGCAACAACGAAAAGTGGTCGGGCAGAGGCTGATAGCCAAGTTTGGTTCCCATGGGGATGGCCTCAACTGAGATCTTGGATTCATGTCAGACTGCAGGTGACCCCACTGCAACACAAACACACACACACACACACACACATCCTCTCTCATACAAAAGCTCTCTCTTATACGCTCACACATATGCTCCCACACTTTCGCCTACATATGCATCCTCTCTCGACTTATACCCCTTTACTCTCACACATACAAGTACACACTCTCTCACAGACCCCCCACCCCATACACACACACACACTCACATATAAGTTTGTGGGATGAATTTGTGCTTGCAGAATTGCATTTTATTTCACTGAAAAACTGCATGAGTCCATGTAAGATTCTGTAAATCCCGTTTTTGGAAATAGAATCCGTCTGAACATTTAGGCACATACAGGGCACCTCACTCCTTCAATGCATTACCTGGGCCGGCATTGCACTTATTGTTAAAGTTCACTTGAGAATGTAACTTCAAAAAAGTTTTGGGAATTACGTATGAAAGAACTGAAACCAACATGGTCATTCTAAAAGGAGAGAGACTTAACAAACAATCCAGATCTTTTTCAATATGTATACTTTCAGTTACATCACACTGCACACTTTTGCTATAAATTCTGTGTCTTACGATCTTATACTCCACAGCCATCTGATGAAGGAGCAGCGCTCCAAAACCTAGTGCTTCCAAACAAACCTGTTGGACTATAACCTGGTGCTGTGTGATTTTTAACTTTGTGATCCATACAGTTTGAATCCTATATGAATACTGAGGTTAGAGAAATGTTTAGGCACTCTTAGTGTACTATGTTAAAAATCACACAACACCAGATTATAGTCCAACAGGTTTAATTGGAAGCACACTAGCTTTCGGAGCGATGCTCCTTCATCAGGTGAAGGAGCGTCGCTCCGAAAGCTAGTGTGCTTCCAATTAAACCTGTTGGACTATAACCTGGTGTTGTGTGATTTTTAACTTTGTACACCCCAGTCCAACAACGACATCTCTAAATCATTAGTGTATTACAGTCACCTTGTCTAATTTACATTAAATTGGCAACTCTAATGAACCTACCAAGCAATTGACATGCAGGTGCCAGATTCCTCAGGGGCTTATGGATTAAGTCATGAAAACCGTGTTTGGACACTTAGGTCTTAGGTCTAAGTAGCCATTAATACATACAAAATAAGTGGTATGCATTAAATGTGGATTTTCCAACATTCAGTCATTTATTAAGTTCAAGACAGATTGATAGATAGAACATAAAACAATACAGCGCTGAACAAGCCCTTCAGCCCTTGTTGTTGTGCTGACCTGTGAACTAATCTATGCCCATCCCCCTACACTATCCCATCATCATCACCATAGATAGGGAATAGAACAAGAATAAGGTACATATGGATGGTTCAGTCAAGATGTAGAATGGTGGAGCAGCCTCAAGGGACTGAATGGCCTCCTGTAATCCTGGAAAAAGATAACTAAAAGCAAGGTATTATCATCCTTATAATGTCAATAAAAGCAAAAAAACATTCCTTCTGCCAACAAGCTTACCAGTCTTCTCTGTAAATCAGTGATTATGCTGAATCAGCTTTACAAGTTTACCTTGCAGCAGAAACAATTTTTCAGATTCTAATATAAACATTCGTGTATAATGCACCATCAAACAGCAAGCCTGATCATGAGCACGATAATGTCTTTCTGCGCATATCTATTTATTAAACTGCCCAAAGTCTTTTCTAATATGTATGAGTCAGTTTAAAAAAAAACTTTTCTGGTGTATTAATTGTAAACACATTCCTTTTGAAAATCCAACTGGATGTAACCCCCCACAAAATTTAAAATGTCAAAGCTTGGGAATGGTAAAATCTAATTAGCATAGGGTAGTATTGTAGAAATTAACTTTATGACAGCTTCATGGATGTTAACACCAGGCCTATAATCCTCTCTATGAATTTATACTCCTGAAGGCTTTTTCGTATTCTTTTCCCAGAGGCTTTTGTCAACACTTGTACATTTAAGAACTAGACTAGCTTTTAGCATTGTTTTTATACACTTACAGAGTGTTTTAGGCCTCCACTTTCATTGCACTAGATGGCCTTTCCAGGCAGTTTAATCCTCTGAGAAATGTGTATTACAGCTTACAGCAAAACATAGGGTTCTCATTAGGACACAGTTGCCAATAAACACACCTGGCTACTTTTATTGTACTACACGAGTACTTTATATGGCCATTTATTGAAATAATTTAATCTTTTTTTTCTTGATGGTTTGTGGCATTGCACATTTAAACTAGCCCTCGTGGTGGGACATCATAGTTCTTACCGTCAATCTACAAATGTAATTTGCTGTATTTTTCTGGCAACAGACCAAGAAACATTTTGGCCATCATAAGTGGCGTCTTCATGTTCAGGCATGTAGAAATATTAACCAGCTCTGGTAAAATCTGTTCTCTGTTTGAGCAAATGACCGAACGCAAACTGTGAAATGAAAATATTTTGTTAAAGCATAGAAATTGTTAATCTACTGGCAAACTATTTCTGTCAGTCTTAACATAATCTATATACCAAAGGGAAAATCTGTTAAGCATATAATAATGACAAAAATGTACTTTTGTGGGATAGACGATCTGAACTTCTCACCTATAAGGATTCTGACTGTTATTTATGTCAGGGCAGGATCCACCAGTGACTTTCATGTGATTTGATTTTGCCAGCTGGCAAGTTATTTACAATGCACGACTGATTATTCTGGTGAAACAGAACAAGATTTTTAAAAACATCTGCAAGTTCTCTTCAAAACTAGGCATATTAGCAGAATTCTGTAATTCATCCAGAATAGTTGTCGCAAGCTTTCTTTGTGAAATCCAGTTTCTTTAGTGTAGCATTTTGTAGATTGTCCTTTGAGATTTTGAGTATTCAAATTCAAGGCATTTTATAACGCCTGCAGTTGAGTCAATATTCCTAAGTACATTTCTCAAATGAAGGAATTGGTTGAATTGTTCTATTCGTCAATGTGAGTTCTCATCTACATTGCCAAATTAATTGATGAAAACCTATTTAAAGGGAGACTGTTGGCATGCCTTTCCGCCAGAATTCCACAAAGGTGTGAACAAACAGATCAGTTTCCCTGATGCAACACAAATAATACATTAATATCCTCCCACTGGGCAAAATTATGTCGAGAAAGTGTTTTTTTAAAAAAGAGTCAACCTCTTAGTCACATGAGCTTACATAGATTTAAAGATGTTAGGGACCAGACCAAAGTCCCTCAAAATATTTAGAAGATAGTCCCGGCCCTAACATTTTCTTATTTTGAAGGTAAACAGAAAGTGTTGCATTCCAGATGCAATTTGATTGGTCAAACTGCTGGATTTAAAGCAAAACACACTTTATTCATCACTATAGCTAAAGTACAACAAAAGAAAGAAGGAATTGGAATAACTTAACACTATTGGAA
The DNA here is from genome assembly GCF_020745735.1 of Hemiscyllium ocellatum. NCBI lineage: Eukaryota > Metazoa > Chordata > Chondrichthyes > Orectolobiformes > Hemiscylliidae > Hemiscyllium > Hemiscyllium ocellatum. The sequence goes on from NC_083402.1 coordinate 54,350,972, forward strand.
ACCTTAACAGAATAATAGACATAGTAACTATTACCAATCAACTGATAACATTCCATAAATACATCCTTCACAAAAAGCAAATTCAGAAAACAGATTGTCTCACATGCCACTCCAGTAGCAGGAAGAGAACTCCCAGCTTTTGGCTGTAACCAATAGAGGGAAAAATTGCTTCCACTTCTTCAAGACCTCAACAGCAAATGCTATAAGCTAAAGCTAAAATTCATGGTACTATGGGAGCTTGACCACACCTCTTCAGGCTGCTTCTATTGTTCCAAGTTTTAAAAAGCGTGAAGGTCTCACAAGCTGTTTATTCTAGTGGCTCTGGTAGACCTCTTAAAGCCATAGCATCATCACAAAGATTCATATTTCAAATTGTATGAGTAGATTTCTCTGGACACTTCCCATTGTTTGCATCGATATGTGGGCATAATATAACCTAAGGTGTAGCACTTGAATTTATGCATGAATTGAGCTGACCACTAAGCTTATGGGGTTCTTTATTATATGTCTTAGTGAAAACTGAAGTTTAATGTGCCTTAAGATGAAGAAATCACCAGCAGAGTCCTATGACTTCCTTCAGTGTAATCTCTACACTGGAATTATTTAGCTTAGTATTACAGTAACAGGTTTTACATGGTATAGCAGTCTATAACATCCAGCTGCCTCTCATGAAGAATGTCATATAAATGACAGTTCTTTCTTTCTTTAACTGCTGCCCTGGTACTAAAGGTGTAGGCTAGTGCATTATGACTTCTACCAGTAAAGTAGATCTGTTTCTGTTGGCCCACAACAGCAGCAGATTTTGATGCGAAGTACCAGGCATGTCAGATTTACTGTCAGGCTCCTGCCAAACTCCCACCCACTCACCTATCACTAGCGCCACTAGACAGCTGAACACTTTCCTTCAAAGTCTTTACACACAAGCATTGATGTGTGAGGCAGATCTCTCCTGCCAAAATGCATGATTACACTTAATAATAAAAACAAGCGTCAACATTTGGTGGAGTTTTCACAATAGATTTCCTAGAAATGCCAGTTGACTATATACTTTTCCTGCAAATCAAAGGCAAAAAGTAGAAATAAAGCATGTTACAGTTTCAAGAATTGAGAGTATCGTAATAATCATGTGTTTCACAAAAGTGCTAAGAATCATCATTTAGTGACTTCCACAAGCATACATCAAATTTCCTGAATAATTAAATAGGTGCACATGTCCGAGTATATAAGAGCGTCCATGTGGAACTGATTCCTTACAGTGAAAAGTGCTTAGCTGTTAGATCTGCCCTATATTTTCAGTTTAAAAAGTTCACCGTCAACCCTAGAGGATTTATTTAGTTTGGTGAGTCTGCATTTTGCTTCTGAGTCACTGGAATGATGGCATCATGGAAGAGGATTGCCGAGGATCTGTACCTCTGGAAACGTTGAGTTTCAATGTCTTAATGCTGACTGGAGGCTGTTCTTTGCCTTGCAGCATTTTGTATCAGTTTTATTCTTGGTTTCACTGACAGAACAGCATCTGGCATAGCTTTAAAAAGCCACAGAGCCTGAAGCTTACATGAATTGGCATACATTTTGTATTGCATTTGGACACACTTAAAAAAAAACTCATTCCCAGTCCCATGTATTCTTTACATTCTTGTCAAAAACGCTGATAATTATGAAGCACCAAACATGCAGTCCATTCCCCTGCAGACAATAGCTTGTCATACAATATCACTTCCTAATTGGATTACTGGCATAAAAAGAATTTGTGAAATAAATGTTTCTGGTGCGTATAATAGACAGACATTTGATGTGCTTTTAGTTCTCACATAGAGATTTATAAACTAAAAACTACAGTTCCACATCTTGAAGCGAACTACTATTTGTTTATTTTTTAGCCATGCTCTTTCAGAAAATAAATATAGTTTTCCCTCTATAGGTCCTTCCCCTCACTCATTACAAAATTATTCCGATGATGGAAGAGGAAGGGCAAGCGGCCTACTCAACCCTCTGCCAATTCCACCATGAACCTATTATGAAAGTGTTTTCTTTGTCAAAGCTAAAACTCCATTCTAGTCAGCAAGTAAGCTTAAACAACAAAAGAATGAGCTATCCTAATAAAGTAATCATTATATTACTTGCCATAAGTCTGTAATGATGAGAATTGATTAACCTTACCGTTTATACCATTTGCATTAGCTCTTTGCATTTTAATTAAAGAAAAGGAAAGTACTGCAGCAACCAACTAGGACACTTAAAGAACCGTTCATTATCTTCATGAAATAATCACTACAAAGTTTCTCTGGGGGTTCTCCCAAATGACAACTGTAACTTCAGCAGAAGTTAAACAGAAACTTGAATAATCCACACAAGCAGGGTTCTAATATCTATGCCTGAAGTTACTGTGGATCATCAGACATACCCCAAAGAAATTCTTGCATGAATATTAGCATGAACTCAGAACATCCTCCTCCTGTGCTATAACTGTTCTATGTTTCATCAAATTATTTTGTGCCAAAACTAAAATGTCCAGGCACCTTTTGTATTATGGGTATTGCAGTGACTTATGATAATATATTGTAGGCTTCTAAGTAAGGTTAATGGCCCAGCAATTTGATGGTATCATACCTGTTTCACAAGCTCTAAGCAGAATTCTTCAACACTCAATATGGTAGCCAGGACATGCATGTTTATTGCAAATCAGAAGTGCAACTTCTAGCATTTTGGTGTGCAAAAAAAGGTGCTATTTTAGAATTCTTCAATGTATTCTTCAAAACTTCAAAGCACTGCAACAATAAGACTCAAATGATTATACTTTGGTCTTTTCATTTTTTCAAATGAGGTGAAATATGCTTCCTTGAAAATTTAGACACTAAACGTAGAATTCTAGCTAAATCAAATCTCTCACTGGAATCAGAGTCAGTCTCTGATCTACTAACCCTTCTTGTCTCCTTTATTCTGACCTTATCCTCTCTCCAGGTAATATTGTCTGATATTCCTCTCTGTTCAAAATTCAAATTTCATGATTTCAGCATTGTTCATTGCTGTTCATTGCCTTTTTTCTTCAACTTCATTTTTTTTCCATTTCTATCTGAATCCCAGCAAATTCTCATGATGACGTCTCTATTTCAGGTTTTCTTTCTTTACTGTGGAATGCTGAGTAATCACTTTAAGCATCGCATCTTTATGACATCATGCTTCTATGTCTACCTTCAATTAAACTGCTAATTCACTCTGGATTAGTGGTGCTGGAAGAGCACAGCAGTTCAGGCAGCATCCTAATTCACACTGTTCAGCCTTAGTTAAACATTTCAGATAATACACCCATTATGACTTCTACTCTCAGAAATTCTTATCAACATACAGCCATTTGAAAGCTCAGTCTTTGTAATACATTTCACAACAACAGTTCTGTTTTATGTACAGCTCCTCTGTGTTCTCACTCCTTTTAAAATAAGATGTGGATCCCTCTTAAATTCCATGACTTCATACCTTGCCAAGAGGTTCCACTTCATTATGAATCCAACTGATAGTAATACTGGACAAATTAGATCACAGAGTGAAACTTGGTTTGATAGCTCAGAAGTTTAATTTTTGCGGTTGACTAGCATGGTGATTAGTCAGTGAATGCATTCATATAGAGTTGTCAATGTTCTTTAATACAAGAACACAAGTTTATAATACAAAAGAAAAACAAAAACAAAGCTACATATAGGACAGTTTAGAATGTTCTTAATATCAATATCCTTTATAGAAATGTAATCCTAGAAAAAAATGTTACTACTAACTCAATGTTTTAATTTCTTATGATAATGGATTCTTTTCAGTTATCCTTCAAGAACTGCTGAGACAATCTTGTAACTTCTTTCCAATTCAAATGGCCTGAACCTCTTTTCATTTCTAATAGCTGCCCTAAGAGAGGACAACTTGGAGAGCTCATGTAGCAAGGCAATATGGACAGAACTTAGGAAATACCAGATGCAACAAGTATGATGAGTTTATAGATCTCTCAATTGCCAGTGGGAATTAGAGACAGAAATGTAAACAAATTATGGAAAGACATAAAAATAACAGAATTGGTAATGAGTGATTTTAATTTCCCCATTATTCACTGGAATTCCCTTAGTGCCAGGGGCTGATATGAGGCAGAATTTGTTCTGGGCATCCAGGAGGATATCTTGAAAAAAAATGTTGCTAGTCCAAGTAGTGAAGGGCTGTATTAGACCTTGTATTGGGGAATAGCCTGAGCCAGATGACTGAAGTTTCAGTGGGAGAGTATTTTGGGATCATAATTCCATAAGTTTCCATGGTTATGGAAAAGGATAAGATTATTGAGGATTTGGTTAAGGAAAAGAAGGAAGCATATGTCAAGTATAGACAGGATAGGTCGAGTGAATCCCTGGAAGAGTATCAAGGCAGTAGGAGTACACTTAAGAGGGAAATCAGGAGGGAAAAAAGGGGACATGAGATAGCTTTGGCAAATAGAGTTAGTGAGAATCCAAAGTTTTTTTACAAATTTGTTAAGCACAAAAGGGTAGAAAATGTGTTGCTAGAAAAGCGCAGCAGGTCAGGTAGCATCCAAGGAGCAGGAGAGTCAACATTTCGGGCATAAGCCCTTCTTCAGGAATGACGAAAGACTTTCCTCATTCCTGAAAAAGGGGTCATGCCCGAAACGTCGACTCTCCTGCTCCTTGGATCCTGCCTGACCTGCTGCACTTTTCCAGCAACACATTTGCAGCTCTGATCTCCAGCATCTGCAGTCCTCACTTTCTCCAAGCACAAAAGGGTAGCCAGGGAGAGAATAGGGCCCCTCAAACATCAGCAAGGCGGCTTTTGTGTGGAACCACAGGAAATGGGGGAGATACTAAATGAGTATTTTTCATCAGTATTTACTGTGGAGAAGCTCATGGAAGATATAGAATGTAGGGAATAGATGGTGGCATCTTGAAAAATGCACATATTACAGAGGAGGAGGTGCTGGATGTCTTGAAATGGTTAAAAGTAGATAAATCCCCAGGACCTGATCAGGCATACCCTAGAACTCTGTGGGAAGCTAAGTGATTGCTGGGTCTCTTGCTGAGATATTTGTATCATCGATAATCACAGGTGAAGTGCCAGAAGACTGGAGGTTGGCTAACGTGGTGTCACTGTTTATGAAAGGTGGTAAAGACAAGCCAGGCAACTGTAGGCAAGTTGTTAGAGGGAATCCTGAGGGATAGGATGTACATGTATTTGGAAGGGCAAAGACTGATTAGGGATAGTCAACATGGCTTTGGGAAATCATATCTTGCAAACTTGATTGAGTTTTTTGAAGAAGTAACAATGAGGATTTATGAGAGCAGGTTCAAAGCTCCTTGAAAGTGAAGTTGCAGGTAGACAGGATAGTGAAAAAGGTGCTTGGCATGTTTTGTTTTATTGGTCAGAGTATTGAGTACGGGTGTTGGAAGGTTGTGACTGTACAGGAGATTGGTTAGGCCACTTTTGGAATATTGTGTGCAATCTGGTCTTCTCCTTATCAGAAAGATGTTGTGAAGCTTGAAAGGGTTCAGAAAAGATTTACAAGGATGTTCCCAGGGTTGGAGGATTTGAACTATAGGGAGAGGTTGAACAGGCTGGGGCTGTTTTCCCTGCAGCATCAGAATCTGAGTGTGACCTTACAGAGGTTTATAAAATTATGAGGGGCATAGATAGGATAAATAGACAAAGTCTTTTCCCAGGGGTAGGGAAGTCCAGAACTAGAGGGAAGAGGTTGAGGGTGAGATGGGAAAGATATAAGAGAGACCTAAGGAGCAACTTTTTCAGGCAGAGGGTGGTACGTATATGGAATGAGCAGCCAGAGGAAGTGGTGAAGGCTAGTACAATTGCAACATTTAAATTGCAACATCTGGATGGTTATATGAATTGGAAGGGTTTGGAGTGATATGGGCCGGGTGCTGGCAGGTGGGACTAGTTTGGGCTGGGATATCTGGTCAGCATGGACAAGTTGGACCGAAGGATAGGTTTCCATGCTGTACATCTCTATGACTGCAAGGTTTGTGAAGGAAGAATGTTAGCCACCAGGATACACGAATACCAGCTAACCACAAAAAGATACGACCCTCTCTCCCTCGTAGCCCTACACACGGATGAAAAAAACCACCAATTCAACTGGGACAACACATCTATCCTGGAACAGGCTAAGCAAAGACATGCCAGAGAATTCCTAGAGGCCTGGCACTCCAACCACAACGCCATAAACAAACACATATATCTAGACACCATCTATCAACCCTTCAGAAAACAAACAGGAAATGACATCACCACAAACCCCAGGAACCCCATCCAGGACAAACATATAAATAGAAAGCAGGAGACAACAGCTTCGCTTCATTTGGAGGTTGCCACTGATGATGTTTCCTAGCCAGGTAATGAAACGTCTGGATATCAAACCTACAGCTCAGCGAGCAAACCTACACCCTAAATCTCTATGACTCTATGATCCTCAGGTGAAAATATTAAATTGGGAGAAGGCTAATTATAAAATATTAGGCAGGGACTGCAAAAATTAGATTGGTGATAACTGTTAGGAGATAAATCCACATCCGACACGTGGGAGTCTTCTAAAATCCAGTTGAGGGTAGATCCACTCAAGAATAAAGGAGGGAACTTGTGTGTGGAGCCAGAGGACGTGAGTGAGGCCCACAATGAGTACTTTGCATCAGTATTCATCAATGAGAAAGACACGGATGATGCAAAGCTTAGAAAGAGATTTTTTTTAAGGTTTTTCAATATGAAGAAGGAGGAAGTGTTGGGTATCTTGAAACACATTAAGGAAAATAAATCCCCAAGACCCAATGGGATCTGTCCCAATATAATGAAGGAGGGAAGGGAAAAAATTTCAGAGGCATTGACAGATATTTTTTAATCTTCTTTAACCACAAGTGAAGTCCCAGAAGACTGGAAAATACCCAACATTGATCCTTTGTACAAGAAGGGCAACAGCAGTAATCCAGAAAATTATAGACTGGTGAGCCTTTCATCAGTTGACAGAAAATTATTGGATAAGGTTCTTAGGGACAGAGTATACTTGCATTTGGAGAAGAATGCACTTATTAGGGATAGTCAAATGGCTTTATGCAGGGGAGGTCTTGTCTCCCAAACTTGATTGATATTTTTGACAGAAGTGACAAAGATGTTTGATAAGGTTAAGGCAGTAGATGCCTAAATGAACTTTAGCAAGTTTTTTGACAAGATCGCTCAAGGTAGGCTTGTCCAAAAGACCAAATCACATGGAATCCATGATGAAGTGGCAAGTTGTATACAAAATTGACTTGGCCAAAGAAAACAGAGGGGAATTGTGGAGGGATGTTTTTCTGACTGATGGTCTGTGACCAGTTCTCCCACAAGGATCAGTACAGAGACCTTTGTTGTTTGGAATATATATAAATGATTTGGATGAAAATGTTGGTGGACTAATTAGTAAATTTGCACTTGACATGAAAATAGGAGGAGTTATGGATAGCAATGAAGTATATCAACTGATGCAACAGGATATAGATCAGCTGAAAAGTTTAGCATAGAAATGGAGGATGCAGCTTGATGCAGATAAATGTGAGGTGATGCATTTGGGTTGTCAAATGCAAGGGGAAAGTATACAGTAAATGGGTGGACCCTTAGGAGCATTGAGATAGAGAGGGATCTTGGGGTCTAAGTCCATAACTCCCTGAAAGTGACAACAAAATTGAATAAAATGATCAATAAGGCACACAGTATGCTTATCTTTCTCAGCTGGAACCTTGAATATACAAGTTGACAAGTCATGTTGCAACTATATAAGACTTTGATCAGTCCACATTTGGAGTATTCGGTGCAGTTCTGGTTGCTGCACTATGGGAAGGATGTGGCGGCTTTGGAGAAGCCATAGAAGACATTTACCAGGATGTTGGATTGGTGTGTATTAGCTATAAGAAGAGGTTGGACAAACTTGGATTGGTTTCACTGCGGCATTGTAGGCTGAGAGGTGACCTGATAGAAGTGTATAAAATTATGAGGGGCATAGACAGGGTGGATAGTCAGGGCTTTTTCCCAGTGTGGAAGTGCCAAATACTAGGAGGCATGTGTAAAGGAGATGTGGAGGCAAGTTTTTAATACAGAGGGTAGCAGGGACCTTGAACAAGCTGCAAGACCATAAGACCATAAGACTATAAGACATAGGAGTGGAAGTAAGGCCATTCAGCCCATCGAGTCCACTCCGCCATTCAATCATGGCTGGTGGGCATTTCAACTCCACTTACCTGCATTCTCTTCATTGCCCTTAATTCCTTGTGGCATCAAGAATTTATCAATCTCTGCCTTGAAGACATTTAGCGTCCCGGCCTCCACTGCACTCTGCGGCAATGAATTCCACAAGCCCACCAGTCTCTGGCTGAAGAAATGTCTCCGCATTTCTGTTCTGAATTTACCCTCTAATTCTCAGGCTGTGTCCACGGGTCCTAGTCTCCTTACCTAATGGAAACAATTTCCTAGCATCTACCCTTTCCAAGCCATGTATTATCTTGTAAGTTTCTATTAGATCTCCCCTTAATCTTCTAAACTCCAATGAATACAATCCCAGGATCCTCAGCCATTCCTCATATGTTAGACCAACCATTGCAGGGATCATCTGTGTGAATCTCCACTTGACATGCTCCAGTGCCAGTATGTCCTTCCTGAGGTGTGGGACCAAAACTGGACACAGTACTCCAAATGGGGCCTAACCAGAGCTTTACAAAGTCTCAGTAGTACAACAATGCTTTTATATTGCAACCCTCTTGAGATAAATGACAACATTGCATTCGCTTTCTTAATCACGGACTCAACCTGCATGTTTACCTTTAGAGAATCCTCGACGAGCACTCCCAGATCCCTTTGTACTTTGGCTTTACGAATTTTCTCACCGTTTAGAAAGTAGTCTACACTTTTATTCTTTTTTCCAAAGTGTAAGACCTCGCATTTGCTCACGTTGAATTCCATTCAAAAGGGAGGTGATAGAAGCAGCAAACAAAGTTTAAGAGCCTTGACAGGTGCATGAACAGTTAGAGAATAGATGGATACAGACCATGTGCAGTCAGATGGGATTAGATTAGATTAGGATCATAGTCAGCTCATACATAGTGGGCCACAAGCCCTGTTTTTGTGCTGTACTGTTCTGTGTTCTATGTTTAACAATTTGAAAACTTTCACACCAACTCTCATAGCCTGTAGACTTCACAACTTAAAAAACCCTTCTGCTGACTGATAGCTCTCCTGAAATGTAAATTTGAGCTTTCTGCTAAGTGGAAGCTGATCTCTCGAACTAATGTCCTGATTATTGTGAACTGAAGTCAAAACTAATCAAGTGTCCCTGGTTTGTTTTCTCTGTCTATTCTAAACTCAACAGCACAAATGTGCAATTAGTTAACTTCACAGGTATCCTGTTAGGCACATACTTCCTTGAAAATGATATAGTTAGGACATTATTTAAAATAACTTTTGATCTTTTAAAACAAAAGTCAACTACTCGGAACTGAATCCAAAATAATCTGCTATTATTTTAAAAATCAAAGTAATAATTATATTTTCATAATTACCTTTATCATACAGCACATATTTTTAAGCTTTGTTGCTAGTGAGCACCCAAAGCCCAGTTGTTGTCTACAGATCATTGGTCACCTTTAATTAAAACCATGTTCCAGTCTAGGCAACTAGACAACTTATTCAGACTTCATCTGGGGATCTATATCATGATCCTGTCACGGAGGCTACTGAAATTTTTAATAGTGGATTATATTTTGTTACTGCAAAATAGAGAGACCCTTAGACTCAGCATAGCAAAGAGGATTGATGGCAGCTCTCCCCTCCCAACCACAAGCTAAGATGGATTCATAACACAACATAAGACAGCAATTAGACAAACTGTCTCACACAAGGAGATATACAAACTCTCAAGTAAAGCTTGTGGTTACATAAGTAATGGGCATTAAGATTTTAGAATTTTAAGAGTCCTCTATTTTACTTGCTTTTCCCTAGATTGCAGATTTCAAATGATACAGGTCTGTGATTGTTTCACCCACTAAAGGTAAAAAAAAACTGGGGCTTTAGAAAAATGGCTTTGATATCGTTTAAGTTTGCAGTACTAGATTTCTGTTCTTTCATTACAATTAAGATCCAATTTTAATGCAAACCTTGTAAAACCAGGAGTTAGTTTAAATCAACTGAACTGTAAATTGGAAGACAGTCCTTTCTAAAAATATTGTAGACACGCCCTTTTGGAGCTAAATGCATGTTCTTCTGATGACTGCCAAGCACGTATATTGTGTGGACCAACATGATCCTGGTTTGGAATTCATATGTTAATTCAAATGAAGTGATTGATTGACACACAATCTGACTAGTTCAGATGCCTAAATCCAGCAGCACTGTGTAAGTACTCTTCCCAGCTTGTGGTCAGTTAACTAGCCTTTGCATTGCTTCATCCGTTCATTCTGTAAAACTGAAGTGACTAACTTTCAAGATTTTTACTCCCTTCGGGTAAGGATAAGCTTAAGATCTCTTTCAACTGGGCATGTTAATTAAGAAACCATTGTGTCCACTCATTCAATAGTGTGCTGCATTAAAAAACTGCCCAGCCGGTCATTGTTCCACTGCATAGCAGGGAGAGGCAATGCACTGAAAAGTAATCAAGAGATTACATTCTATGGCATTGTTTCATAATATCATAATATTTACTATGATAAAAAAGCACAGAAATGGCACAGCAAGCATTGGCAATGTTTTTATACCTTATGGTTTGGAAGAGCTAATTAAGGTAAACAGTTTGTGTTGAACATCTTGTTCTATAAAATCAAGACATTTCGCCATCTCAGAATTCACAGTTTTGAGATGATGTGAGTGAAACATGTTACTGTTTCAGGAGCAGAAATGTTGAGCTGAATTTAACACATCATCTGCAGGAGGGAAAGCAGATGATGGAACTATCATTTGAGACAATGCACCATTAAGAGTATCGGTCCCCTCACTCATTATTCCCCTCACTGTGACCCTGCTACAAATATTAAGGGCCTCACCCTACCACTTTTCTGATATAATAGGTGATGGGAGAGGCCAACATGAAGTCCTACAAGTTTAACTCTGCAGGATGTTGGTCCCTGACTCCTTCCCGGACTCCAGAGCCGATTGGAAGCTCCCACCAAATAGTGAGCAAAGGGAACATCCAGAGACAGTCAGCATGATCCAGAGAAGTAGATGAAAGCAAAAACCTGAAACAGTCAGATCATTGAGAAGAATGAACGATGGGAGCAGCCAGAGACATTCAGCATCATTCAGAATATGTGGAAGCGAAATATAATATCATTGAATAACATCACTAAGTAGCTAATGAAAAATTAAAGATCAGCAGAGCATGTGATGTATCACAACTTCAGGATGCCAGAGCAGCTGGATGCAAGGGAAACCATGACTGTGGTAAGTGTTTGAAATTCAAGCAACTTCAGTTCAGAGTTTATGATTCTGGGCTGAAATACAGACATTGCAGCAGGGGCAAAGATATTGGACTCTGAACTCTGAAGCACACACCACTTAGGTTAGGATCTTCTAATTTGTTCAGAGTTCTGTGACTGGAAAATGTGATTGCGAGTGAGGCAGGAAAGAGGACTGAGGGAAGGAGTGCAGAACCCTCAGCTTTCCCAATTGTCCAACAGGTTTGAAGTTCTTTCAGCTTGAGAGTGACAACAATCATAGAACCCAACAGTGTGGAAGCAGGCCGTTCGGCCCATTGAGTCCACACTAACCTCTGAGGAACATTCTACTCCAACTAATTCCCAACCCTATCACTGTAACCATGAATTTCCGATGGCTAGTCCACCTCACTGACACATACTTGGACACTATGGGGAAGTTAGCATGGCCAATCCACCTAACCTACACATCTTTGGACCGTGGAAGGAAACTGGAACACCTGAGAAAACCTATGCAAATACAGGGAGAACGTGCAAACTCCACACAGGCAGTCACCTAAGGGTGGAATTGAACTCGGATCCTTGGTGCTGTGAGGCAACGGTGCTAACCACTGAGCCACCATGCTGTAGTGTGATTGAGGTAACTGACTGTGGCACCATGGTACAGGGAGCTTTTCAAGTGAAAAGAGTGAAAAGGTAAGTGCAGAGGTAGGAGAAATGGTATTGTCAGAGATATTGGCACCATTCTCTGCAGCAAAGATCGCAGCGCCAAACAGTTATGTTGCCTGTTCAGTGCTAGGGCTTCTGGATGTCTAACAAGGCTGAAGAAAAAGGGACAGGGAGGATCCAGTCATCATGATCTATGCAGACAATGTAGGCAGGATAAAGAAGGAGGTTCTCCAAAGCTGATATGAGGAGCTAGGCATCAAATTACAAAAGAGAACTTCCTATGATCATAAATAGTTGCCAACTGATGGAGATTATTCTTTGTTAAGTGCCTTGTTAATGGACCAACTCATTAACATTTATCCTCCCATCTTACCAAACCAACCAAACAAACTCAAGATTGAGAAAACTTGACAGGGAACCAGAGTAGGTCCCTGGCAGATTCGGCTCTGAACAACCTTCATACTAGGTATTGAACAGCAATATCTTAGATCACTGTACACAGATATCAGCCATACACACCTTTTGCCCATGCACATAGACAATAAACAATAGGTGCAGGAGTAGGCCATTCTGCCCTTCGAGCTTGCACCACCATTCATTATGATCATGGCTCATCACCCTCAATCAGTATCCTGTTCCTGCCTTATTTCCACAACCCTTGATTCCACTATCCTTGAGAGTTCTATCCAACTCTTTCTTAAACAATTCCAGAGACTGGGCCTCCACTGCCCTCTGGGGCAGAGCATTCTGCACATCCACCAATCTCTGGGTGAAGAAGTCTCTCCTCATCTCTGTCCTAAATGGCCTACCCCTTATTTTTAAGCTGCGTCCTCTGGTTCGGGACTCACCCATCAGCGGAAACATGGTTCCTGCCTCCAGAGTGTCCAAACCTTTAATAATCTTATACGTCTCAATCAGATCCCCTCTCAGTCTTCTAAACTCAAGGGTATACAAGCCCAGTCGCTCCAATCTTTCAACATAAGATAGATAACGTGAGCTTTAGCAGCTGCCAACCCATCATGGCCACCGTGGCACTTTTCTAATACACTAGCAAGGCAAGCAGGAACCACCAAGTGCTTTGGAGAGCACACTGACTACTAACATTGAGGAGGCTGCAACTGTGACACTGTGCACTCAGGAATAGGCATTCAGCTCATGGATTAAACTGGGCTGCATCTCAGGGAAGCTCACTTGCTCTCTTAGCGCTGACTTATTTGCCATCTCTCTGCATGCTCGCACCATTCCTGCCTTGCCTTGACTTGAAATTCCATGTATATTAGCACATTGACTCTTCAGCCAGAACCAAGGGCTTTCACTGCTGCTGTTTTGAGATGTTATTTAGTGCAGACACATAGGCAGGCCGCTTGTCATGGTTGTCGATGGTGGTCAGCCAGAGCAGCAGGGGGCTCATAGTCCAAAGGGGATCATTCTGAGTTGGGGTGAAAGCAATAATACTTTGAAAAAATAGGGATAAAGACAATGATATAAGGGAAACCCAAGATAAATGGGGGATATGAAGGATAGCATCAGAGGTCATGGTAGTTTACAGGAAGGGGTGTTACTGATTGTGACAACAAAAGGGGATCAGGGTTGGCATCATCAAGGTTTAATGCTAGGCTTTGGGGGCAGGGATAATTGCTGTAGATGAGGTTCAATGTGGTGGTTCTCCATATTGGGGGAATGGGAGGCAATGAGCTGTTAGAGCACAGCAAGGTAAAATGGTACATGTGGCACTGGGGAGAAGAAGATACCTAATGAATAGGTAGGGCCCGGTGCTGATGTTGTCCACCCCCAGCCTCCACTTTCTCTTCACTAGATGCAAAGTACTATGATAAAGTATCTGGAATAATGGCCATTTGATGGGTAAAAGCATGGATCCCCATTTTCTGGACACTACAACTTGGGATACCTGCCTTTATTGGTCAAGACATTGAATATAAGAACAAGGAAATTATGACACAGCAGTATATAATGTTAATTCGGCCGCTAACGCAGGTGTATTGTCTGCAGTTCTGGGTGCTTTACAACAGGAAGGATGCAATTGCACTAGAGTTGGTGCAGAGGAGAGTTATCAAGATATTGCCAATGGCTGGGATTGTTTTCCTTCGAGTAGCATTAGCTGAGGGGGAAATTTGATTTGGGTGCACATGTTTGGAAGGACACAGACAGGATAGATTAGGAAATAATTTTCCCTTCATGGACAGGTCAATAACTATGGGCATACTTTAAGGTAAGGAGCGGCAGTTTTGAGGAGATGTTTTTTGTCACAGAAGGATGTGGGTGTCTGAAAGTTGTTGCTTTAAAAAACCCCAAGTCATTTAATGCTGTTAAGATGAACATGTGGAACATTGCATCACTCAAGACTACAGGCCAGGTGTTGAAAATTAGGATGAGAATTAATAGATGTTTGCTGACTGGCATATACATAATGGGCCAAAAAGTCCCTTTCTGTTCTGTAAAAACTCTGTGACTCTAACATTGTAGTAACAAATACATGAAGCAGTTATATGCAATGCACAACTATTTTTAATTTGTGATAATTTCATCACCCACTTGCTTTGCATGCCGAGTGATGGTTCTTTACTAAGGTTTCTAAAACAGCATCATTCAAACTTATGACCGCTTCCATCAAGAAGCGCAATAGCAGCAGATACATGGGAACACAGCCACCTGCAATTTCCCCTTCAAGCTATTCACTATCCTGACTTGGAAGTATATTGCCATTCCTTCAGTGTCACTGGATCAAAATCCTGGATTTCCCTTCCTGACTGCATTGTGGGTCTGTCTATAGCAGTGCAAGAAGTCAGTCCACAACCACTTTCTCTCGGGCAACTAGAGATGGATGATAGCTGCTGGCCTATCCAGTGATGCCTACATCACATGAATGAAAAAAATATAAAAGCCTCAGGGGTCAGATGCTGGTAAAGTAACTTTATTGTATGTCATTAGTGCCTGAAAATTAAACATGGCCATTGTAACAATGATGAAGTTAGTAGCAATGATAGCACAAAAGGTCATTACTGGTTGGAGAAGAATCTCTTTTCTTCCACCTTCCAAGGGTCCTGTGTGAGTCAAATTTTCATCTATCTAAATAACCCACCAAAAACCTTGAAGTAACTCAGGCTTAGCCAAGAAAGTTTCAGCCCAAAAGTTGTAAGGGACAGATCCACCATTTGTGGTTAACTAGAAAGTTTAAAGATAATATCAAACTTTTTTAAAAATTATATAATTGTGCAGACAGGTAACAGGTTAAAACATTGAACAGAACATTTGAAAAAGCAAAGAATGATAAACTTTTTTTTTAAAGAAAGGATTTTAATAAAGTACAAGAAAAAGCAAGCCATAAATTTAAAAACAGATAGTAAGAGTTTCCTTAAATATTTTAGAAAGAAATTAGTTTAAAATTGGGGTGTTTGCCCTTTAGAAAATGAGTAAGAAGAATTGGTAATGGAAAATAAAGCAATGGCAGGTGAATTGACCAGGTATTTTGCATCAATCTTCAATATGGATATCCCAGAAGCAGAGAATAATCAGGAAATGGAAGGAACCCAAGTTCTACGATATGGGACTGATCCTGGAAATGGACACAAGTCATTCTTCATGCTAAATAAAGAGTTATCATTCAAAAAATACAACAAACTGCCTAAGTGGAGTAAAGTTCATCCTCAAAATGCCCACCAGAGTGCAGGGGCAGTCTCCTTCAGGGTAGAACATAGCCTATTAAAAAACGCAATTGTTTTAAAACTACATCTCATTGTTCTGTCTAGTGGCAGTTCTCTCAAACAGTATCCTTTCAAACATTTAATGGAGCAGCATTTTCCTTGCAGAGTGGTTGGAAGATGTATCCCTCTGGTTGCTGTAACAAACATGGTGTTGCATATATTGGAACTTGGTTTCTTGAGCTGGAGTCGTGACTACAGATATGATCCTGCTTCTTTGGGTTTTCCCTATTGAAACAAAATGTTGATTATTTTATTTTCTTAAACAGCAACCTCCCACTTTTCCTCAAATAACTTACTGACAGATCTATACAGCTAACACACTGAAAACACTTAGTACACATCAGACAGGATTGCTAATCAACATTGGTGAATTCACTGTCAATGAATTTAAGTTTAGCAATGTAAAATGTAGATGTCCGTGCCTTGTCTGCCCACTATATACTAGATTAAGTGTTCTCTTCAGTTGACTTTGATGGAAAGAAATATGGAATTTATAAGGGGTGCACTGATCCAGTAGTGACTGTTTTGCACACTATTAAAGCTGAATTTCAGCCTCAGTTAGCTTAGATTACCAGAATCACCTATTTCAACATAATATACATACATATAGCAGTGCCACACTGAAACAGACTCTCCAACCCACCATGTCTATGCTCACCATGATGCCATTCTAAATTGTCAGTTAGAAATGAATATCAAAATGTCATGATCTTGGAGGACATGTGCTTTTATTTTCTGCTGAACCGTTTGATTTAAATAGCAAGTCCACTTTCTTAAACTGGTGCAATTGCCAAATATTTGCTTTGTTTCACCAGTAAAATGCCTGGATTTTGCAGTCATTGTATCAGCAAAATTATTGGAGGACTCCCATAATTACATTTCTGAAATTGACTGCAACTTCTGGAGTCTGCACATGCATAGTTAATGTGGAAATCCAGGTTACTGTCAATGATTCTACTTTTCACCGTAACATGCTTTGTTGATATCCCCAGTGTTGCAAAATCCCAGTACTAAAGGAAATTTCTCTCTTGCATGCCTAATCTTGTTGTATTAATCTTAATCCAAATATTTCTAGCTTGTTACCTGGTTGAATACTTAAACACTGTTTACCCTGCTTCATGATATCACTATTGCTGGATTGCTGAAGATTCCATTGAGTTGGTACCAGATTTAAATGGATATCAGAAAGAGGGAATCTTTCATACAGTGGTTGTGCAATCTTTGCAGTGAGCTTTATTTAAGTGTACTAATATTCCCAACTTTGTGTAGAGTGCAGTACATTTTTATATGAAGAATTGATTGGTTGGAATATGAATGTTTTTGATCTGATTTGATTTTAAATTATCTGTGATGATAAAGAACTAAAATAATTTAAGTGTACACGAAAATACACAAAATTATTTGTGGGAGAAACAAACATAATTGTCTAGCTGTTTACTGTTTTGCAGAAATTTACAGATATTTAAAAATAGCAGGCAGGAGTAGATCTAGAAATGCCACCCCAATTTCCAACCACTGTTATTTGACTGGAGGGCGTGGAGGCTGGTGAATGGGAATGGGACATGACTTACACATAAAGAAAAGATAAAGTTAACAGGGCTATTTGAAATGAATGCTAAGTTCAAACATTTTTGCTGTTAGAGGGTGGACAAGATCAATGGAATTGTCAAGGTAACATAGAACATAGAACATTACAGCACAGTACAGGCCCTTCAGCCCTCAGTGTTGCACCAACCTGTGAAACGAATCTGAACCTCATCTAATCTACACTATTCCATTTTCATCCATATGTTTATCCAATGACCATTAAATGCCCTTAAAGTTGACAAGTCTACTACAGTTGCAAGCAGAGTGTTCCATGCCCTAACTGTTCTCTCTGAGGAGGAGGAACTACCTCTGACATCTGTCCTATATCTATCACCCCTCGATTTTTAAAGCTATGTCAACTTGTGCTTGCCATCACCATCCAAGCAAAAAGGCTCTCATTGTCCACCCTATCTAACTCTCTGATTATTTTATATGTTTCAATTAAGTCACCTCTCAACCTTCTCCTCTCTAATAAAAACAGCCTCAATTCCCTCAGCCTTTCCCCAGAAGACATTCCCTCCATACCAGGCAACATCCTAGTAAATCTCCTCCAATCCCTTTCCAAATCTTCTACATCCTCCCTCTAATGTAGTGACCAGAACTGTACACAGTACTCCAAGAGCAACTGCACCAGAGCTTTGTACAGCTGCAACATGACCTCATGGATCCGAAACTCAATCCCTCTACCAACAAAAGCTAACATACTAGATGCCTGCTTAACAATTCTATCAACCTGGGTGGCAACTTTTAGGGATCTATGTACATGGATACCAAGATTCTCTGTTCATCTATACTGCCAAGAATCTTACCATTAACCCAGTACTCTTTATTCCTGTTGCTCCTTCCAAATGATATCAATAACCTTTAGAAATTGGGGGAATAGGGGCAGAGGAAGAAAACTGCCTCCCTGTGTCTTTGAGTTGAAAACAATCTGTTCTGAAAGTTTCAATAGCTGTTTGTTGACATGGCCTTAACAGTTCTGCAAATGCTGGGGGGCTCTGAATATAAATGCATTAAATACTTGATGATGTTTAACTATATTGAATAGGTTTTTACGAATGAAAAATGTTTATGAAATGCAATCCATAGTCAATATTTAAAATATTATTTTGTTTTATCTCAGCATGTTTCCTGAGGCTTAGGTATATGCATATTGTAAGAAGGGTGGTGGGTGGAGCTGTGGCTTGGTATTTTGTTAGCATATGGGTTATCAGTGGCCCCTGCAGTAGGGTAAGGGCATGATTTAGCATGGGTTGGCATGAGTGGGGCGAGAAGGAGCCAAGGGGGGTGAATGGGGAGGCATATGCTAGCATGTGGGTGTTCAGGAGGTAAGGTATATGAGGACTGGAAAACCTAATGTTTTAGAAAACAAACTGGGACAAAATGCCAGAGAACTGAGGTGACCCGTTTCAATGGGCCACCTTAGCTTTCGGCTGTTCATGTGACCTGACTCCTCTCTACACTCACAGCTCTAAAATGATTATGAAATGATATATTTCATCAGAGTTATCTCCTTTTTGATATTTTATTCTAGTTATTCTGTATAATTCCTGGTAACATAAAACCATCTGGAGAAAAATTAGCTCTCAGACCATTAGTACTCATTGGTTGAAATACTACCAGCCCTTTTGAGATAGACTGAGAAACAGATGAACAGAATAGCATTGAAAATAGACAGGAAAGAACAGAGATAAAATGTATTGCTCTGATCTACATATTACCTTTTCAAAAGAAAGAATATGTTTGGAATAGAATATGAAAATGGGACAGTTTCCATTAAGTTTATCATTTGTAAGGGGAGGAACGTATTTTATTTTTTAAAAGAGCCGGTATTTATGTAGCACCTTTTATGAACACAGCCAATGAAGTAGTTTTGAAGTATAGTCATGACTGTAATGAAGGGCACATTGTGACCAATTCACACACAGCAAGTTCTCCCAAGCAGCAATGTGATTATGACCAGAAAGACCGTCTTTGTGATTTAATGTAAGATCAAGGCCTAACTTCCGTTTCTCTTCTTCAATAAAACACAATTTACAGGCATGATCTTGGTTTCATGTTTTATCTGAACAATGAAGCAGCACTCCCTCAATAATGTCCTGCAGTGTCCGCCTCAAATGTTACACTCAAGTCCTGAAGTGGAACTTGAACCCAGAATCTTCAGACACAAAGGTGGGAGTATTTTAATCACTGACAGCTTTGGGTAATATTCCAAAATAATTGGGACAATAGCTACAAAAGCTCAAATATTGACAGAAAATGTTCTTATTTGTTTTAATACAATCATGACACACATTAGAAGGTGAATAACAGGACTTTAATTTGATATGCTTTCCCAGCAGTCTGTGGTAATTTGTTTCAAAAACACAAATGTATACCAATTAAACATCCCCTCACTGGATGTGTTGAAAATTCAGGATTGTGAAGAATTCTGAATTATTCAGTAGCTTGTTATATCACCAGGTCTGATTGGTTCCTTCTAAGATGTTTCCCATAAAAATGAATTCCCATGGTAGCTGAGGAACTGGGATTTTTATGACGTCCATAAAATGGAAGAGCAGGGCTTTACTTGAACTAATAATATCATGGTTGCGTCGAGTGATTGATGATCTTTAAAAAGGGTTGGATTGGTTTCATCTTTCTTCACGTTTTATCACTGACTTGTTTCCAGTCATGTGCAATCACAAAGGCCAAGAGAGGTAACAAGTGTTTGATGTATGATACTTGAGACACTTTTGTCAGAACTGCATTTATTTCAAACTCAACTCGTGCTTGATATTTAACTTCAACATGTATAGATTGTTTCTCTTTATTATTTTTTTCAGCCAATGGGAATGTGTACTCTTGAGGGACAGGTCATTAGGTGAGTTAAGCTCACTACTGAGTGATGCCAAGAAAGTAAAAATTTGAAGACAAACAACAAGATCAGGCACACTTTTAAAGGTGAAGTTTTTTTTAGATGTGTTACAGAATAGGTTTATAATGTTTGCATGAAATCACTGCAAATTAGCCCTAATTTGAGTGGGGAAGATAGAAAATAGGGTGTTTTGTCAAAACAGAATGGAAACAAATGAGGAGACACTGAGAGTTAGTTTTGAGTAACCTTGCTGGAATCAGTCCTATTCAAAAAAACAACAATAAACTAACAGCTGGGCTGGTGGATGCTTTGTGTCGCCCTTCACATTAACTGCCTTCATGTGGTTTTATTTGCCTCCACTCCAGCCCACAAAAATGTTAATATATCTTTCTATTTTGACATTTGAAGCACTGTCGCAATGTTGTTTAACAAAAACAACCGGGGAGCCTGCAATTAATTTCTGCTGCGGACTGGTATTCTTGGACTGGCGACTCCCTTTTGAAGGGGAGTCACGCCAGAAAAGATTTTGATTGAAAGAGAGACAATTCATTATACAATTCAGCAGCAACTAAAAGTGGCTCAGGGTGTCAGACCCAGCTCCACCGCTTCAATGCTAATGAGAGTCATTGCATATTCATAACCCTAAGTACAGTCAGCTTCTTGTAAAAACTTTTGTCACCCAGGCTTCACGGCGTGAGCAAAGCAGCACACTGTTCATGTTGTGGCACTTCCGCCATCCAAGCACAAGAACAAGATTGATTGTGTTTCAACGCAGTTTGACAGGGAGCTAAGAGATGCTGCCCCAGGGATATGGAAGCTGAGCTTAGTTTGATTAAGAGGCTCTCTATAATCAAAAAGAGAGGGACAAAAAGGAAAGAAAATCTCTTTGGTAAGGTAAAGCAATGTCTAAAAGATGAGGTGTGACTTCTTTACACAGTGCTGAGGGTAATTAGCTTAGAGCACTGCAACTTACTTATTGTCAAGTTAACTGTGGTGAAAGGTATGTTAAAGATGGAAGTTGTGTCACTTGTGGACAATTGTTCTTCCAGATTCACTTGGTATTAACTTGTAAGCCTTTGAATACCTTTGGCAGAAAATACATTAATGTCTTGTAATGTTTGCAAGGTTTCACTCATGAAGAAGCAACATAATTTTGGGGGGAGAGGAGGAACAATAAGAAGCACACAAAAAAAATCCAATAATCCTACAAATCCAATTCTGGAAACTCCACCAGCATAATTAATACCCACTTGCAGTAATTATCTTCTGCAAGCAAATCTTAAATATCAATGTTTAAAACTGGAGCATATCTGCTCCTTTGACCTGTTGATCAGCTTTCTCCTTCAATGATCTTTAATTTGACTTATTTTTGCAGGAGGATGTAAACCGAAGCAATAATGCCTCTTAAAATAACAGTGTATTGAATTTACAGCCTTTCAAATCTCTTTTCAAAGTTTAATTTGTAACTCTAAAATGACAAAGCAAAAATTGCACAACTTTTTAATCATGAAGAAGAGTTTGAAACACCATGAAGTAAAGTCAGAAAATATTTTGTTTTGTCACTATGTAGTCAGTCAGTTCTTTATTCTTTGGTAAAAGATTTAGCAGTGTACTAAATGACAGTAGAACTGCTGATAGTACTTCTGCAAAAGGCATTGTATTAAATAATGAATGTCATAGAATTGTACCTTGTAAAAAAATACGTTTTATAATAAATACAGGAACATCATAGTTCTGTTCAGCGTATTATTGTATAATTGCTACATAGGAGTGTGAAAATACTGTTACTATCTTGCATTTAACTCACAGGACATTTATTATGATATACACTGAACTGCAGTGAACCCTTTTAACTCTACTTGTACTGAGCCCCCAAAGATCTTAGACCAGATGCTTTACACTAATAAAATTGTCAATTAATTAACTATTTGACATGTTCCAATACAAACTATCACTTAACTGTTCAAGCACTAATCTTCATGAAAGTGCTGTACCTATTTAGGTCTTACTGCATACATTAGATCTAAGTAAAATTTAATGTTTTCTGATGGACACAAAGACATTTTTAAAATGTCACTTCTGTTGATTGTCCAGGCTGTTTCTTTCTCTCCAGGCTCATTCTCCCACCTCCCACTCTGTATCTATTCTTTACTGAAGAGACCACTTTCTCAGAAGTTTTCATTATTGTGTCATCCCCATCCAACAATGACTTGAATGCAAAGGAAGAAGTCAATTCCCTCATTATATTTTGGAAACCATCACCCCATCTTTTCCAGACTCTGTTTGATTAGATTACATTACCCTACAATGTGGAAACAGGCCCTTCAGCCCAACAAATCCACACCAACCCTCCAAAGAGGAACCCACCCAGACCCATTTCCCTCTGACAAATGCACCTAACACTATGGACAATTTAGCATGGCCAATTCACCTGACTTGCACATCTTTGGACTGTGGGAGGAAACCTAATCAAACATGAGGAGAATGTGCAAACTCTACGCAGGCAGTCACCCAAGGCTGGAACTGAACCTGGGTGCCTGGCGCTGTGAGGCAGCAATGCTAACCACTGAGCCACCATGCCGCCCGTAAATTAATCGATGTTCCTCGTCAACTTGTTCTTATTCCCTATGTTGCAACAGATTAAACTATAACTTTCTTCATCTTGATTCAAATCTATTTCCTGTTTTGCTTCATCCTAACTTTTCGATTAGATATATTGTGACTCAGTAAGTAGTAATGTTGTCTCTCAAGCCAGAAACCCCATATTCAGCTCTCACTCTAACGTTGTTGGTTAAAGAAGAGTCCATGACCATAAGGCCATAAGATATAGAGCAGGATTAGGCCATTTGCCATTCAATCATGGCTACTATGTCATCATACAGACAAGTTAATAGTCAACCTGCAAACCTCCAACACTTTGCTACAGTTCTCCAAAAAAGAAAAGACAATGTGCAATGATACAATCAAATTTGCAAACGATAGGGTAGCAAGATTTTTCACACAAAGACATGCGGAATGTATTCTTGCAAGTAACTGTTAAACTGAGTCAATTACTGGGCCGATTGCAGATTTCTACTCCATTCCTTATTTTACAAAACAGAAGAACTCCTTGCTTCCAACAGATTCTGATTATGGGTTCTTCAGAAATGCAGAGCCATATTTCCATTCTGACATGTCCTTCATGGTGTACAACATTATGGGGAAGACAGGTTAGGATAAGGTGTTAGGAGACTTTGGGTCTGGCAGAGGTGGGGGGTGGGGGGGGGGGGGGAGTGGTAAGGGTTGGTGTCAGGTCCTGGGGATTTCAGGTCCTGGTAGGTGTCAGGTCTCTGAGTGAGGGTTGTCACATCAGGGGACAGAGCATTGGGCTTGAAGGCAGTAATTGACTGCAGGAATCAGACTTGGCAGCATGGGAAATGGGCATTGGTCTGGAGCAAGGGAAGGAGGGGTTAAGTCCAGTGGTGGGAGAAGTGGGGTCAGTGACTCAGTTCCAGGGATTGAAGTTTGTCAGGTCCCAGAGGTAAAGGTGTTTTCTGGGAAGGATCAGGGGTGTGTTGGGAATTTGTGGGAGATATAATTTAGGACAGGAATGATAAATTGAGGGGCAGTTGTATAGTTGCTTGGGGATTAGGCTAGCCTAATTTACGAAGCCAACTTGACCTAAGTAACTATTTAGTGGAACCTTCCAAATCCTATGATTTAAATGGATACATTTAAAGGTTTCAGGCATGGAGATATTGCAAATGGAAAATTCAATTTCTTCGGAGCCTGCTATGGTAAGGATTCCACATAATGTTGAAGTCCCTATAATGGTCAAAAGACAGCAAAACAATGTTAAAGACATTTTCTATGAAAATGTTTAAAGCTATAACAAATGCGAAGGGTAATTGGATTAGGTAAAAATACTCTCAATATAACAAAGTATGATGAATAAAATTGCCTCCTTGTGAACTGAACTTTCTGCGATTCTATAATGATCGGGTGATAGAAGTGAATAGTCAAAAATGAGCCAAATCTCTCTTGAAAGTGATGCAAGTGAAGGGGAAAGGTGGAGGATGGGGAGGATGCTTCTCAGCATGATTTAATGAAGCAGAATTCTCAGCATCAGCTGAAGCAGGGTACAAATTCCTTTCAAAGCCACACACCATCCTGACTTGGAACTGTTATCACTGTTCTCTCATTATTACTGAACCAAAATCCTGGAACTCAGTTCCAAACAGCCCTCACACAAGATGAAATGCTCACAGCCATCAAGGGCAACTAGAATGGATAACAAATGTTGCCTTTGCAATGAATCCCCACAGGAAAGAATTTTTTTTGAAAGCCCAGAATGAATATACATCAAGCCTTTATCAACAGTATGCGTGAGTATTTAAAGATTTGGGGCAGTTGTACACCTCACAATTGGTCCTAAAGTTGCATCATTCTCTTGCAACAATTAATGGTTCAGGTTTAACATTGCACTGTTCTCATCTATGAAATATGACATCAGACCAGAGGCTGATAATAAATAAGTCAATAAAAACTTTGAGGAACTTTAAAAAGAAAGCTAAAGGTTAACGTAATTATGAATAGCTAGAGCTCACTGATTTCAGTGAACTCATATTCCATTTATTTACTGCCTTCTTTGCTCTCTCTCACTTGCTGAGTGATATTATGTGGTCCCTAAAGCTTATATAATTCACATCCATTAGGTTGTTCCAATAAAATGTTTCATATATTGTACTTGGAGAATATACACCTATAAAATCTCCACTAAATCCACTGTAACTTTAAATATGAGCATGCTGAGATTTTATACAGTTTATTTACTTGTGTTGTGTCACTGGAAGTTGCAGCTGTCCCTATTTGCACTAATCATTCCCTTTCTAAAGGAACATATTGAAAATGTAAATTGCTGTTTTATTCTGTGGCCATCACATGTACTGAAATCAAAAATCCCTTGATAAAGAATGAGTTTACAACTCAGGTGCAAACGTACCATGTAGATGAAATCCTCCCCAGGCTTCCACTTTTTCTTTTCACTAAATGCACTCACAACAGATTGGCTTGCACCACAGGTGTTGCTGCAGGCACAGTGTCAGGCTCTGTGCAATTGGAAGTTCATTGGTAGGTTCAACCTGAATGAGGTAATGCAGGGCTAATATATCCAAAGTTAGTGTAAAGGAACAGTCTAGTGTTAATTAAAACAAAAATTGTTGTTCTGATTTTCTCCCTTTCTGCCCTGAAGATAGATAATGTGGCTTAGATACATTTCCTCATCGCCACAGCCACCTGGCAACTCAGCACCCATACTGACATTCAAACCAAACCGTCCCTGTCTGAATGGTTCAGTATCCAAAAAAGTGAAGAAAAATCATTATTCTTGAACGTCATGTTTAATATGATCATAATTAACATTTTATTAATGTTAAAAACAAGTGTTTGTATATAGACATGTGATATATTCTACTCTCGAATCAGATTGAAAGAAAATAACCTAAAGGCTCAGACGGCAAACACCATAAGGATAATAGAAGGCTCCTCTGTACTAAGGTCACTGAAATGTATGGTGGTAGTAGAAGTTTCATAATGGCCTTATGACCCTGAACTGGGGATGGGAAGGTTAGATAGGTTTTAGTCTAAAATTATATCAATTAATTTATAAAGGACAGTGCATATGCATATCCATAAGTGTGTGTCCCAGTGCTTGCATTGCCCTTGCCTATTAAAAGCTACCAACACTTGGAAAAATCATGAAAGTGCAAATCCATAATCTAGCAAGACTCAGTGTTTTCAGGAGAAGAAAAGAAAAGAGAAACAAAATTAACCCCAAAATATGAAAATTTTAACCTTTAATATGTTTAATTTTCCTCATCCCCTAAAATTTGTGGTGTATGTCTCATTCAGAAAGAAAAGCAGGTTCTAGCCCATAAATATTAAGTTCAGATACAGTCAACTCACCTCAATCTGCAATTGTATTTGTGCATAAAAACATCTTAGACTGAATTTTCCCAAAAATTAGCTAAATATCAATATTGAGGAGTTTCATTGAAGGTTTCCATTTGTCAGTTTTCCTTGTAAGTTTTCTCATGCAATTTTGTTCTACTCACCTCATTACGTATGTACCACTTCTCCACAATACCACTCTCGTGCCATTTTGCTTTCAGTAGTGGCCAAATGCATGCCCATGCCAAGACCTTACAGGTTCAGAACGCATGCACCATATTTAAACTACAACTATGTCAAACTCTGTCACCTTGGCCTGAAGAGGACATCCAGGTCAGTGCAGTGTCCACAGTCATCAGTAGTGTGCAATACCCTTGCAAAAAGGTTAATGAACTATTGTGTTCTGCAAGAGTCCCAACTCCTCTCTGCTTCCTCCACACATTCATTCCCATTGCACCCACCTCCAACCAAGGCTTACAACTCCCCACCCCGATACCATAAACCATATCAGAATTCCTGGTTAGTTTACCTTTCTTCTTAAAATAGCCCGTTGAAGACTCGAAAAACATATCTGATTTCGGTAACCTCATGTAATGTTTTCATCCTCTAACTTTATTACATATCAACCAGAAATTAAATCTAAAATGGTACAACATACTGAAGCTGTATTTTATCAGTTATAAAATAGATTGAACCAAAAACAAAAAAGAACTACTTGTGAAAAAGGGGAGAACTTTAACAGTAGCTAAGCAGTTGAGATTAAAATGTAGTTCTATTCATTACAAGTTGGTGTTGCATTATAAATTGCTCACATATATATGACTTTTTTTAACACTTGTGTATTGAATCTACATAATATCCCTTTATTCACGATGATTATGTGATTTGGTACTGCCACACTAAATGGCATGGTGACAGTTTTTGTCTCAAATTGCCACTACTTTACTCATGCAAAAGATGATCTCATTAAAGCCATAGTCAATGAAATATATCCTTACCTAATTTTGTTTTTAAATATATTAAGGCATAGCAGGAATGATTTGTCTTGAGAGCATTTTTTAAAAATAAGACCAAAATATTGCAGATGCTGGAAATCTGAATTAAACGCAGAAAATAATAGAAAATACCTAAGGAGATCAGACAGCATGAATAAATAGATTCCATAAGTCAATGTACAACATCAATATCTATTGCTATGACCAACGGATCACAATTCTAAATCACTATGAACATACTGAACTCCAAATTACAACATGTGATTTTTAATAAAAGGAAGATGCAGCCAAAAGTTGACAGTAGTTTCATTGGTTATCAGGAAAGAAAATCTGGAGTCAATAAGAATGGGGACGAATACCCTTTACTGTTTGAACTCATAATTAGTTTAAAGGAGCTGGTTGTGGTTGTTGGAGTCAGTCATCTCAGCCTCAGGGCATCGCTGCAGGAGTTCCTGGAAAGTGTCTTTGGACTAATCATCTTCTGCTGTTTCATCAATGACCTTCCCCTCATCATAAGGACAGAAGTGGGGATGTTCTCTGATTGGCACACAGAGATCAACATAATTTGCAACTCGCTCAGATTCTGATACAATCTATGTCAAAATACAGCAATATCTGCACAACCTGTTCCTTTAGGTGGTGCCCTAATGTCTGAACGTGTGGACTAATTGCTGTGAAAGTCAGAGACAGACAATAACTACCCCTGCAGCACAGGTAAAAATGAGAGAAATGTTCATACTTGCTGCCAGCCTGCTATTGTCAAAAGAAACCAAGACAAAAGAACTTCAGTCATTCTGCAAATTAGGCCAGAATTTCAAAATTGACTGACTACAAATATGTTGTGGTTCTGCTCGCCGAGCTGGAAGTTTTTGCTGCAAACGTTTCGTTCCCTGGCTAGGGAACATCATCAGTGCGGTGGGAGCCTCGTGTGAAGCGCTGCTTTGATGTTTCTTCCGGTATTTATATTGGTTTGTTCTTGCCGCTTCCGGGTGTCAGTTTCAGCTGCAGTGATTTGTATCTGGGGTCCAGGTCGATGTGTCTGTTGATGGATGTTCTTGCCGTTTCCGGGTGTCAGTTTCAGCTGTAGTGGTTTGTATATGGTGTCCAGGTCAATGTGTCTATTGATGGAGTTTGGGGATGAATGCCATGCTTCTAGGAATTCTCTGGCTGTTCTCTGTCTGGCTTGTCCTATGATAGTGGTGTTTTCCCAGTCAAATTCATGTTGCTGGTTGTCTGAGTGTATGGCTACTAGAGATAGCTGGTCGTGTCGTTTTGTGGCTAGCTGATGTTCGTGGATGCGGATTGTTAGCTGTCTTCCTGTTTGTCCTATATAGTGTTTTGTGCAGTCCTTGCATGGTATTTTGTAAACTACGTTAGTTTGGCTCATGCTGGGTATTGGGTCCTTTGTTCTAGTGAGTTGTTGTCTGAGCGTGGATGTTGGCTTGTGTGCTGTTATGAGTCCTAAGGGTCGCAGTAGTCTGGCTGTCAGTTCAGAGACACTCCTGACGTATGGTAGAGTGGCTAGTCCTTTTGGTTGTGGCATGTCCTCGTTCCGTGGTCTATCTCTTAGGCATCTGGGATTTTATCACCAGATGCCTAAGAGATAGACCACGGAACGAGGACATGCCACAACCAAAAGGACTAGCCACTCTACCATACGTCAGGAGTGTCTCTGAACTGACAGCCAGACTACTGCGACCCTTAGGACTCATAACAGCACACAAGCCAACATCCACGCTCAGACAACAACTCACTAGAACAAAGGACCCAATACCCAGCATGAGCCAAACTAACGTAGTTTACAAAATACCATGCAAGGACTGCACAAAACACTATATAGGACAAACAGGAAGACAGCTAACAATCCGCATCCACAAACATCAGCTAGCCACAAAACGACACGACCAGCTATCTCTAGTAGCCATACACTCAGACAACCAGCAACATGAATTTGACTGGGAAAACACCACTATCATAGGACAAGCCAGACAGAGAACAGCCAGAGAATTCCTAGAAGCATGGCATTCATCCCCAAACTCCATCAATAGACACATTGACCTGGACACCATATACAAACCACTACAGCTGAAACTGACACCCGGAAACGGCAAGAACATCCATCAACAGACACATCGACCTGGACCCCAGATACAAATCACTGCAGCTGAAACTGACACCCGGAAGCGGCAAGAACAAACCAATATAAATACCGGAAGAAACATCAAAGCAGTGCTTCACACGAGGCTCCCACCGCACTGATGATGTTCCCTAGCCAGGGAACGAAACGTTTGCAGCAAAAACTTCCAGCTCGGCGAGCAGAACCACAACAACGGATACCCGAGCTACAAATCTTCAATCAGATTTTTGACTACAAATATGAATACTACTGGTGACATCACATGTATAAGATGCATTATTCTATTATCTACCTTTCAGGAATGACTCAGACACTAATCTGTATTTTGTTTTAATCTTTCATTTTCAGACTCATTCCTATTCGATGTGTTCTGTTGTAATTTCATAATAATCTCATTTTTTTGCGAACTCAATGAAGCCTGGTTAAGTTGGCTCCTTATAATTCTAAATTCCTTTGATCTGGGAGTGAAATAATCCACAAGGGAAATGCTAAGACCAAACAGAAGCCAGGTGAATAAAGAAGAGCAGCTCTCTTCGCTCACAGCTCAATAATTTGGGGTATACCATCTGCAACTATATTGGGGAAACTTGACTAGGGACTGTTTCTAACACTATCAGCTTTTTTGTCTGTTGTCTCCACAGAAATTGCCTGATTTGAAATTTGTAATGTTTTGGTTATTCTTGCAAACAAGTTGAATATTTCTTCAAAAACTTGAGGTCTGGCCATTCTTCCACAGCATATGAAACCAAGAGTAACTGTGGTGTAAACATGAAAAAAAAAGTATAAATTAATGTTTACTTACTCAGATAAATACAGCGTGGAATGCAGGGTGACCATCAAAAAGATATGGTCCCAATGACCATCACAATTTTGTACTAGTGCTAATGTAATGATATTATTCTTCTCTCATTGACCTAAACAGTTCAAGAATATTAAACAGCAAATTTCCAAAATGGTTTAAAGAGCAAATCTAAGTTAACCTTTTGAGTACTGTGTAATCTTTTATAATGTGGAATTACACCTTTAGTTTTAAATGCTGTACACTGGAGTGAATTTCTGCTTGTGGTTGAATGTTATGAATTCTTGAAAAGAAAACTCTATGTACAGTTCATAATGAAAAGAATGCTCAGAAACTCAGTTTAAAACATCTGAGTTTGCTTTGGTTTTTGCATCAGTCACTAGATGTGCTGTCTCAGTCCTCAAAGTGTTAGAACGTTTAGAAGGAGAAATTAGGCACGGTGGCACAGTGGCGTGGGTGGCATGGTGGCACGGTGGTTAGCACTGCTGCCTCACAGCGCTAGAGACCCAGGTTCAATTCCAGTCTCAGGTGACGGTCTGTGTGGAGTTTGCACATTCTCCCCATGTCTGCATGGGTTTCCTTCGGGTGCTCAGTTTCCTCACACAGTCCAAAAATGTGCAGCTTAGATAAATTAGCCATGCTAAATTTCCCGTATTGTTAAGTGAAGGGGTAAATGTAGGGATCTGGGTCTGGGTGAGTTATGCTTTGGCGTGTCAGTATGGACTTGTTGGGCCGAAGGGCCTGTTTCCACACTGTAAGAAATCTAAAAAGCAAGTGGGTGAGCAGAAGAAGGGAGACAGTGGAAAATGCCCTTGTATGTGAATAATTACAGATCACACGTAAAAGAGAAAGCCATCAAACAGAGGGAAAGAAAGCTTTCTCTCAGTCTGTTTTGCATCTTTATGACCTGTTAGTGGTTGGCCAGGTGGTGCAAGGGAGTCATTTGGATAAACGTGTGGACAAAATCCTCTCCCATACATCGGTCATTACACAGGCTTCTTCTATTAAGTGGAGACTAAATAATTTCCTGTACGGTGCTGCGTGTTACAAACAAAGGAGCGGGAGAATGCTTTAAATGATTCCTGATATTATAGGTTTTAAATAGCCTGAAGCAGAAGTCTATATTTGGATGATTTATTGTGGTTATTTTAATTTCTGGTAGATTATTAAACTGTTGTGACATTAAATTTTCAGCTACATCAGCTCTATTGATGTAGAAAGGTTAAAAACAATGACTGTTTTGTGGTTAAAGAAATTTACTTCTCCCTACATGACAATTATTGCAATAGGAGTCAGGCATTTTGCCAACAGTTGTGATTTAACCAAATACAAACATAATTCCTACTGTGTCTTTACTGTTGCAACATTGATTAGTTTTAATTGTCCCATGTTGAAACAGTTTGTGAACAGTCAATATCATTTCTCTACACAGTGAATACAGAACACTTCACTGCATGCACATTTATATAAATCTGCATGTTTGTCTTAACCAGCTGATAACAAGCCACATTCAGAACACCCATTTAATAGTGATGAACCTCAATTAATCTTCCTACAGAGGTCCAATTATAGCAAATCTGACTTTAGGTGTTCAGGATTGTCCCTTAAAGATGTTACAAGCTGTGCCCTTTCTTTGTTTAGAAGGACAGCTGAGACTGTGTCCAAGCAAGAAGTTATTTACAAAACCATAGTATGTATCCATTCAGTAACTGTGTTCAACAGATAGCAGCTGGAGTTGCCAGAAATTTGCACTTTCTGGTATGTCACAATTTTTAAAAAAATATTAACACTTTATCTCCTACAGATGACAGCAATTCAAAATAATATGATGTAGGATTGTCTAATGCTCAGATTTCAAACTTTATGTCCAGAGTGTTTTTTTAAAAAAAAGCCTTCAAATTTCATATAATTATATTTGAGAAGCAACCCCCAAGAAATACAAGTTTATTTTTATCAGAAACCTAACTTGTCTCAGAACTGCAGCTTTCAATTCACCAAGAATCTGTCTCGTGTATTAGAATCTGTATAGTTATTAGTCTTTCCATGCCACTTCTCAAATATTAAAAATTATCCAGATCAAGATGAAAGTGTCAAGTGCTGAGTTTCCACTGTTGCATTTTAGTAGAGTCAGCAAAGTCTTGTTTTATAATATCCTGTTGTTTTAACAAACCATCCACTTCTAGTCTCTTCTCAACAATTATGGTTTATCCTGTGGTGCTGAATGTATTACGGCCAGGGGCAAGTGCTGCAATGTGCTGCCTACAACCCTACAACTTCCCCATCATCATCTTCCTTCCCACATGTCCAGCACGACAATACCAGTTCAATAGTGTCAATATTATTGACAACATAATTAAAATCTCTCATTTCATTGTCCAACACATTGAAACTGCTCTCAATTGGATCTATACTTACCAATCTGATAAAAGCTAAACATCTCCAACAGTATTATGTGGGATGTTGTAATTTTACTGGGATAGTAATTCAGAGTCAGGAGTTCAAATCCCACCATTGAAACAACAAAATTCAAGTACAATTAAATATCAAATAAAAAATCTATAATCAACAATGTTGACCATGTAAACTAACAAGATAAACTTTAAAATAAACCTGAATCACTCATGTCTTTTAAGAAAGGAAATCTGCCATCCTTACCTAGTCTGGCCTATTTG
Organism: Hemiscyllium ocellatum; assembly: GCF_020745735.1. Lineage (NCBI taxonomy): Eukaryota > Metazoa > Chordata > Chondrichthyes > Orectolobiformes > Hemiscylliidae > Hemiscyllium > Hemiscyllium ocellatum. Next base: position 54,383,773 of record NC_083402.1, read on the forward strand.
TGACTACCTTTGCACTGACTCTTAACTGCCATCTGAAGTGACTTAGAAGGCTGCTCTGTTGTACCAAACTACCATATTAAAGTATATTCACTATTATGGTTGGAAATTTAAAAAAGGAGTGCCCCATCACTTTCTCAAGGACAGTGAGAGGGGGTAATAAATGTTTATCTTGCCAATGATGACTTCATCTGATAATTAAACAAAATTTTTAAAAAGACACTTCCAAAACATTACTACTAGAGTTATTCAAGAATCTATTCTCGGCTTCCTTCTTTTTCTCATTCTCATTCTTTGGTGACATTATCCACAGATATTACATTCAATTCTACATACACATCCAGCTCTATCTCTCCACTGCCTCTGTATTATCTTTCTCCATCTAAATTCCTACAGTTAAACAATGGGGTAACAAAACTAACATCTTCAGCAACAACAAGAAATGTTGTGCTCATAGCATAGATTTTGCTTCCTTCTTTGATAATTACTTCATGCTGAATCAAACTGTTCACGATGGTGGTAACCTGTTTACTGCCAAATTGAATAGATGATCACTTGTCCTCTCCATCACTACCTCTAACTTCATAAAATTATTCACCTTCAGGCATTTTGCCACTGAACCTTTCATCAACCTTTTATCACATCTAGACAACTATTACAATGTTCCCCTAGCCACCATTCCATCCATTACCCTCTGTAAGCTTCAACTCATTCAAAAACTCATTCCTGCATCTTTCTACAGCAGGTCCCATTTATCCAATATCTGTCCCCACTTATTTACTTTTGTCAAGATTAGTTATAGCATAGCTGAACAGTAAGTAAAGATCTGTCTATTGTTCTCTAACATCTGGCTAATGCCCAATTTTGGAGTGTACACCTTACTTTGCCAGAATCAGCTTTTCATTTCTCATATTAGTCATCTCACCTCATCAGACTGAGGTCATTGACTTAAGGGCAATTTGTTCTGAATTCTGAATTTTGTTCTCTGGACTCATATACATTAGGAGTTGAGTGGAAGCAGGTTGAACCTGTTTCACATAAAATTTTTATGGCTAACAGGAAGAAGAAACTTTCACTCCATCAGTCAAGGCTGGATTTGACCTCTGCTTCCAGAGGTGAAAGGGTAGAGTGCTAATGCACTCCATTACTTGACCTCTTTGGTCTTTGGAACTTTGAGACTATGCTAATCCTGTGTTTTATTATGAAAAAACTTTGTTTTTATTAATTTTTATTTTCCTCTCCAATGTTCAGCTAATTTTCAACCCTTTTGTGTTTATCTTAAACCATTTGCCATCCTTCATTCAATAGTACAGAGTAAGACTGTTTTTCTGGTTTCTGCACTATTTGATTTCTGTCAAACATATTCACATGATTTCTGTTTAGTATGATAGTAAAGGTTTTTGTTTACACATTTTCTTCTTTCCTCTTCCCCGAAGCTATTAATTCCAAAGATGACATTGAGCTTTCTGATCATAATATAATTTATTCATCTGTGAGGCAGGTTATTCAACTACACTGTCAAGCTACAACACAATCCAAAACTATTCTCAACTTGACCAACATTTGTGCACACATACCATGAGCAGGTGTTGCTGGATAGGACAAGAGAATAGGCCTGCCTAATTGCCCCTTCTCTAACCCGGGTCAGGGAAGTCAATTGAAGCAATCTGGCTGCTCCCATAGCTGATATCAACCAGTTCAAACAGACCAGTGCTTGAACCTTTTTGGAAAAGCATCAAGCGAACTTTGATGATAAAGGTTTAAGAGCGAGATTTCCTCTGTGAGCTTTATGTAGAAACTGTAAACAGCCTATAAAATGCAAATTTATGATTTTGCAGAAAAAAGGAAATAATCTTCCTTAATGTTTATGAGTGATAGGAAAAAGCATGAGAAGTCCCTGTGAAATGCAAGTCATTTTTACTGAACTAGAGTAAGACAAACTCTAATAACAAAAGATTCTTCCAAATTAACATATTTGATTCAGAATAATTAACAGTTCTGTGAGAAAGTTGACATTAAAATTACTCTTCTTACAGTGATTTATATATCAATCCTAACAACTTAACTCATCTACATTTCAAATACTTATTGAATTTGTTCTTCATTTTATCTGTGTGAGTAACATTGGAATCCACAGAATAGCTGCCACCATGTTGCTGCTACATATTACAGAAGTGCCAATTTAAGAACTATTTTGTTCATTTGCTTTGAAACTGATGGCAAATTATTTATGGGAAGGAGAAATTTTCACGGGATTGATGCAAATCAGTTGCCATTTCTTAAATTCTGGTGATCACAGAAAACTGATCCAGGACATCTACAGCACTATAATAGCTGTTAGCATACCACAGCTCTCCCAGGATATCCTGCTGGTAAAGGACAATTTGTCTTAGATCACTTTGCATAAACTAAACTAATGATTTGGGAACAATTTATTCACAGAAAAGTTCAGCTATGGAGATATTATGTTTCTCTGTTTATTTTTCTCCGTAATCTAGAGCATCTTAAGTTTGACAAATATTGATTGTGTCACCTTTTTCCATGAGAGGGAATTCCAACATATAATGGATCAATGCATTCAATCTGTTTGGATATGTTTCATGAATTTATCCACTAATATGAAGCTTTTCCCATTTGAATGCATAGTGAGAATTTGGACACAATGGTGAATGCGTCAGAAGGAATTTCCATCCATTAAATTTCTTCTGTTCCCAAATACCAGACCTGCACTCCAGATAAATGATGCTCCTTGGTAGGAAGATGAATTCATAAAACATTTTCCCTAACTCCCAGTTGTGCACATCGTTTAACTGAACCCAATCATCTTATGATACCATTAATATAATTCTACTGACAAAAAATAAATATTTGGGAGAAGATTTGTAGCTCGGGTGCTCATGTTGTGGTTCTGTTCGCCGAGCTGGGAATTTGTGTTGCAAACGTTTCGTCCCCTGTCTAGGTGATAACCTCAGTGCTTGGGAGCCTCCTGTGAAGCGCTTCTGTGATTTTTCCTCCGGCATTTGTAGTGGTTTGAATCTGCCGCTTCCGGTTGTCAGTTCCAGCTGTCCATTGCCGTGGCCGGTATATTGGGTCCAGGTTGATGTGCTTATTGATTGAATCTGCGGATGAGTGCCATGTCTCTAGGAATTCCCTGGCTGTTCTCTGTTTGGCTTGTCCTATAATAGTAGTGTTGTCCCAGTTGAACTCATGTTGCTTGTCATCTGTGGCTACTCAGGACACTGTTCAAAAGAGCCACAACACACTGCAGTACACCAGAATTGCAAAAAGAGGAAGAAGAACACCTATACAATGTATTCGCCAAAAACGGATACCCCCGCAATTTCATCAACAGATGCCTAAGGGAAAGACAACAGAATGAGGACATGTGACAACCTAAAGGATTAGCCACTCTACCATACATCAAAAACATTTCTGAACTGACAGCCAGACTACTGCAAACCACTAGGACTCATAACAGCACACAAACCAACAGCCACTTTCAGACAACAACTCACCAGGACGAATGACCCGATACCCAGCATGAGCAAAACCAATGTAGTGTACCAAATCCCATGCAAGGACTGCACCAAACACTACATAGGACAAACAGAAAGACAGCTAACAATCCACATCCATGATCACCAACTAGCCACGAAACGGCATGACCAGCTATCCTTAGTAGCCACACACTCAGATGACAAGCAACATGAGTTTGACTGGGACAACACTACTATTATAGGACAAACCAAACAGAGAACAGCCAGGGAATTCCTAGAGACATGGCACTCATCCACAGATTCAATTAATAAGCACATCGACCTGGACCCAATATATCGGCCACTGCAGTGGACAGCTGGAACTGACAACCAGAAGCGGCAGATACGAATCACTACAAATACCAGAGGAAACATCACAGAAGCGCTTCACAGGAGGCTCCCAAGCACTGAGCTTGCCACCTAGACAGGGGACGAAATGTCTGCAACACAAATTCCCAGCTCGGCGAACAGAACCACAACAAAAAATAAATATGCACGTGATAGGACAGAGGTTGGAGGGATGTATTTATGTATATCATTCTGTAGTCCAGCATTTCAATAAAAGTGTTCTAAATATTTTTGTGCCTACAAATATAGTATCTTGCTCATTCAATGACTGCCAGCCAGAATGGAAGATTACCACAATTTCGCTTATATCAGTTTTACCCAGTACAACTTCAAAACAAAGAACAAAGCAAAATAGCAATAGATTATCTGCAATAATATTATTTCACTCTTCTAAAATTGAAACACATAATGCATAAGTAGTAAATATATAGTGTTCATTATAATTGTGGAGATCAGCAAGTTTATTATGGAACCATCCAGATAAACATTTGGATAGTCCACTTTTTTTCTGGCCTGGCCAAATTCCCATGTTGGGCATGTATCTGTCTTCATCATGTCCTCATTTCGAAGTACTGGGCTCTGGGATTTCCATTGGATTGGTCCATTCCTACAGGCAAAACCCTGCAATATTTTCCTACTGCATTCTGCAGGATGGCTCACCAGGAAACTGTCTCACCCTTTCATCAGGCATATTCAAAATAATTACAGACTTGTATTCAACACTTTGGTCATGTAATGAACACATATTTAATGGACAACAAGTCTTAGCATGGGGCTTGAATCAAGAGCTTCTGACTAAGTGGAGATGCTAACACAAGACCTCCCTGTAATGATCTGTCAGTTGTAAATTTGCTCATTTCACCATGTGCCTTTTTCGTTGATTTTATTTATGTCTTTGCTGAAGTAATAGGATGATTCATAACTTATAATGTCATAAGTGACTGGGTGAATTTTGTGCTACTAATTCAACCCTGGTCAGGTTCATTCAGTGTTACCATATTCAAAGTCATGCTGTTTGGCTAGAAATGTCAATAAAATTTTAATCAGATTCATTCCAGGCTGGGAGTAGTGGGACGAGCTTTGAACTGGCAGCAGAAATTGAGATGCAGGAGAATCCCTGCTCCATCCCCACTCAAAACTGTCAATAAGATGTACAACTTTATTGATACATCCAAATTTTGAGCTTCTTTCAAAAGGTCCTCACTGTATTTTAATATATAACTTTAGTTTTATTTCAATTATCTCTCTTCCTCTTCATCCAAAACAATAAGATTATATCAGACTAAACAGATTATGGAAAGATGTAGAGGCAATAGGGTAGTGGGGATGGGAGATTTTAATTTTCCCAACATTGACTGGGATACACTTAGCGTCAGAGGTCTGGTTGGGGTAGAATTTTTAAGAAGCATCCAGGAGAGTTTACTATGTCAATAGTCTGACAAGGGAAGGGGCCATATTGGACCTGGTACTGGGGAACGAGCCAGGACAGGTGGTAGAAGTTGCAGTGAGGGATTTCTTTGGGAACAGTGACCACAACTCTGTACGTTTTAGAATACTCTTAGATAAAGATGAGAGTGGTCCTATGGGAAGTGTACTAAACTGGGCCAAGTCCATTTATATGAAGGTTAGGCAGAAGCTCGAAAATGTGGATTGGACACAGCTATTTGAAGGGAAGTCCACATTTGATATGTGGGAGGCTTTCAAAGAAATGTTAAAGATAATGCAGAATATGCATGTCTCGTTGAAGACAAAGGATAGGAAGGGCAAGATTCGTGAACCGTGGATGACAGGAGAAATTGTACGACTAGCCAAGTGGAAAAGGGAATTGTATATAAGGTCCAGGCATTTAAAAACAGAATGAGCCCTGGAGGAATATCAGAAGAACAGGACAAATCTTAAATGATGAATCGAGAGTGCTAAAAGGGGTCAAGAAATAGCTTTAGTGAGCAGAATTAAGGAGAATCCCAAAGTATTTTATTCCTTTATATAAGAAGCAAGCAGGTAACTAGAGAAAGAATTGGTCCACTAAAGGATAATGAAGGAAGGCTGTGTGTCAAACCTGAGAGAATGGGTGAGATTCTGAATGATTACTTTGCATCAGTGTTCACTGAAGAGAGAAACATGATGAATCTTGCAATTAGAGATAGAAGTTTGATTAGTCTGGGTCACATTGACAGAAGTAGGGAAGATGTGTTGGGTAGGCTAGAGGTTATTAAGGTGGACAAATCCGCAGGACTGGATGGGATCTATCCCAGGTTCCTGAGGGAAGGGAGAGAGGAAATAGCTGGGGCCCTGACAGATATCTTTGTGGCATCCTAAAATACAGGTGAGGTGCTGGAGCACTGGAAGGTTGCTCATGTTGTCCCCCTGTACAAGAAGGGTAGTAGGGATATTCCACGTAAATACAGACCAGTGAGCCTGACATCGGTGGTGGGAAAGTTGCTGGAGAGGGTACTGAGGGATAGGATCTATTTATATTTAGAAAAGGATGGGCTTATCAGTGATAGGCAACATGGTTTTGTGCGGGGGAGATCGCGCCTTACCAACTTAATAGAGTTCTTTGAGGAAGTGACCAAGTTCATAGATGAAGGAAGGGCTGTTAATATCATATACATGGACTTTAGTAAGGCGTTTGATAAGGTTTCCCCATGGTAGACTAATGGAGAAAGTAAAGTCGCATGATGTGCAGGGTGTTCTAGCTAGGTGGATAAAGAACTGGTTGAGCAACAGGAGACAGAGAGTAGTAGTTCAAGGGAGTTTCTCGAAATGGAGAAAGGTGACCAGTGGTGTTCCACAGGGGTCAGTGTTGGGGACACTGTTGTTTGTGATATACATAAATGATCTGGAAGAGGGCACTGTTGGTATGATCAGCAAGTTTGCAGATCACACGAAGATTGGTGGAGTAGCAGAAAGCACAAGGGACTGTCAAAGAATACAGGAGGATATAGATAGACTGGAGGGTTGGGCGGAAAAATGGCAGATGGATTTCAATCCAGACAAATGGGAGGTGATGCAGTTAGGCAAAACTAATTCTAGTGCGAATTATACAATGAACGGAAGAGCCTTGGGAAAAGTTGATGGGCAAAGAGATCTAGGAGTGCAAGTCCATTGTACCCTAAAGGTTGCTACACAGGTGGATAGAGTGCTCAAGAAGGCATATAGTATGCTTGCCTTCATTGGACGGGGTATTGAGTATAAGAGCTGGCAAGTCATGTTAAAATTGTACAAGACGTTGATTCGGCTGCATTTAGAACACTGTGTACAGTTCTGGTCGCCATATTACCAAAAGAATGTAGACGCTTTGGTGAGGGTGCAGAGAAGGTTTACAAGGATATTGCCTGGTATGGAAGGTGCAAGCTGTGAAGAGAGGTTGAGTAGGTTAGATTTGTTTCATTAGAAAAAAGGAGATTGAAGGGGGACCTGATTGAATTTTACAAAATCATGAAGGGTATAGACAGGGTGGATAGAGATTAGCTTTTTCCCAGGGTGAAGGATTCAATAATGAGAGGTCACACTTTCAAGGTGAGAGGTGGAAAGTTTAAGGGGGATACACGTGGCAATTACTTCACATAGAGGGTGGTGGGCATCTGGAACACGTTGCCAGCAGAGGTGGTAGATGCAGGTTTGGTATATTCATTTAAGATGCATCTGGACAGATGCATGAGTAGGTGGGAAGCAGAGGGATATAGATGCTTAGGAATTGGGCGACAGGTTCAGACAGTAGGTTTGGATCAGCTCAGGCTTGGAGGGCTGAAGGGCCTGTTGCTGAGCTGTAAATTTTCTTTATTCTTTGTTCTTACCATGTTTGGCCATCAACTAGGACTTCATGGCTTTCAGCTATCTCTTAATGAGGCACTTATTTTTTATTTTTTCTTTAATTGATTCTATTCTTTTTAATGATAATAGTGACAGGGACATTTTGATCCTTTTCAACTCATTAGATGTTCTGATTATCAATTCACTCATGTTCACTCAAGGAAAGACATAGTCCACAAAACAAAACTATACATTATATGCCAACTATTTGTCTATTATGCATGACAGGCAGAGTAGGATATTCCTTCCCCATAGTGCATTCCTTGTTTGCACAGCACTTTGAGTCCTGGTGTTTTTTTTAAAGATCAGAGGGAATAGTTGATTGTCCCTTCATTTTCACAAAAGCACTCTATAACTGAAGAGTATATCTTCACAGAAACAGACTGACATCCAATCATTACTGATTGCAAATCCATGACCTTACAAAACCAGTGTTACCAAACTACAAAATTGAGAAGGAATTCATGTTTCAAGACAGTCGTGATTGAAGAAGTGCAATTAGGCAGAATTCAACTCACTTACAATAATTCCAGCCATTGATGAGATAAAGTTGTTCATTGCTTCTCTTAGTGTTCAGTGTGGATCCAGGTTTTGTAAAGACATCACCAATTCAATCAGCAACATTTTGTCATCAAGATTTTATAATTTAAATTAATAACAGAAAATAAACAGTATTTATCCACTTCTTCAGAAAGCTAATTGGTGCCCAGGCAGCATCAAAATTAAATGAATAATTTATATTAAATGAATATATACAGAACTTATTCAATATGCTTTTTGCTTTTATCTCTTTTTTCCATGTCATGCATTGTATCCTAGTGAAAAGAGTTAGCAAACAATCTGTTCCTCTACCATTCATAAATGTCACTCCAAACATCTAGCAAAGGAAAAACGTAAAAGAAGAACCCGAGAGATAGGTAACTGACCCTCCATCGTTATATGAAAACATTATGCAATTGTCTATGTCCTGGTATTCCATAACATGACATCAATGAAAGGCACCATCATAATCAAGCAGTATATAAAATTCTTTTATTCAAATTCCGTAAAATATGATGAGCCAACCACCTCAAATGTTAGAGAAATGTGTCTTTCGGGTTTCAGTGCTGGGATGCCATTATGCAACAAAACAATTTGTTCAAAAGCCAGTTTTGTTTCTTTCTAGTAATAGCTAGCCTCTGAACTTCAGTCACTAAAATGCATGAATTGTTTGTATAATTTCGATATCTTAGTTAGAGTTGTTTATTTTACTCTGCTCTTTTTGGTACTACTCCAGTTAAGTAAAGCATTCACGTAAACAGTAACCCTGACCTATTTTGTCATGAGATTTGTTGTTTCCTACTTAAAAATATACTTAACTTATACTTACTAATATTTATGGTTGCACCATTCTCTTACAATTCTCTTCAGTACAAACAATTGGCAACAGATGGTTAATGGATTACCTTGCAAGGTCCACAGACTAAGGTCAGAAAACATAATGCCCACAACGATGCAGTTTACAAAGCAAATTTAATGTTAAAACAATTTCTTTCAATTTTATGCTCTTGATGCAAAGGTTTAACTCTTAAACATTTCTTGACTATTCCAGTTAAAGAGATCTCCCACTGAAGCCCATTTAATGATCCACTTAAACTGATTACTTCTTCGATGTTATTCTATGAGTGATACATGTCATTGGAATATATCCACATGATTGGACCAATGGGGCCATTCACAGAGCACATGCTCTGCATTTATGTATAATGTCTATTGAAAATAGTAAAATCTCAGCAGAAATTATCTGAAACTGACAATAATAATACACTAGGTTCATAACAGATAAGATTACATTGAGAGTAGCAGCAAGGTAACAAATTCTTTAATGGTCACATTGGTGTACATCATGGTTTTATGTACAAACATGCAATCAAAGAACAAGAGTAGGCCATTTGACACTTTCAAGCCTGCTCCACCATTCAATAGGATCATAACCGATCTGATTTTAACTTCAACTATACATTCCTGCACAGCCGCAGTTATGTTTCATCTTTTTGTTAATCAAGAATCTACAATCTCTAATATCTCTCCAAGCAACTCATCATTCTGACTTGGAAATATATCAACAATCCTTCACCTGTCACTGGGTCAAATCTGGAACTCTCTAACAGCATTGTAGCAGTTTCTATTGCAAATGGACTGCAGTGGTTCAAATAGATCATCATCACCTTTCAAGGCAAGTTGGGGATAAGTATTAAATGCTGACCCAGCCAGTGAATCCCACATCCCATGAATGAATAAAAAGAATAAAACTAAAATGCATTTTTGACATTCAACATGGATGAGTACAAATGATTTTAAAACCTTTCCCTAGCCTATATTTATTTCCAAAATAAACTTGCCCTTTAAAGACATCTGTACATTCAGAAGGAAATTGCATATTTGTGCACCAATCAAAATGATTTCCAGTGATAAGACATTACAGTTGGAACTCTTCCCACCATGTTTACAGTGCCAGTCACTTGGGATTTTGTTCCAGATAAATAAAATGCTGTGCCCTTTGCTGTCACTTCATCCAGTAAGCATCAGTAACCTCTTAGGCCCTGGTAGTATACTTTGCACAAGGATAGGTTGAGGAAAAAGCAAATGAATTCAATGAATTCATCAAGGAATTCAAGCTGTGCTGGCGCTTTCCCATATAGGATGCAAAGTGCATCAGCTACTCATTCCATGGAAGTGGAGTGGAAGCAGACAATCTCTATTCTTAATGATCAGTTTAGGGACAATTTGTGACCAAGTCCAGCACTTTGCTAATGGCAGAACAAACTGACTGCACACAGAGCCTGCAGCTCAATGAAGGCAATCACCCAGCAACAGGTCAAGAGCTCATCAGAGTTAAAGGCTCCATGTCTCAATGATGGGACCATTGGCAGGACTGGCAGCACTTAGCCCACTAAAAGATCAAGCCTTGATTTCCTGTCTGCTCTCAGGGGCTCAACAATTTTGAAAATGGGTCACTCTTACGATCATTTCCAAGAACACATGGATATTAAGGGACTCTTTTGGTGTCATGATGTGTCTTTGTAGTGTCAAGTCTCCGAGTTCAGCTGCCAAGGATCCAGAATTGCCTGTTTTCTAATTATGCCTTGGGCATTTGAATGCTGGGAGGCTACCTACAGCAAGGTTGTAAGGCTAATTCTGTTGCTGGCAAGGTTGCACTTGGAGCCCCCATTAAGTCCAAGCATTGGGGTCCAAAACCCATGGCAAAATCCAGCCCTTTCAGATTTAAATGACCTTAAGTATTTGAACACTATCCAACATAGTGATAAACAATGTCTTGAATTAATATACCTCATGAAGATCATTTTAATGTGATCATAGGTAGAACTTGAAGCAATATGTGGATTTTAACTAACAAGTGTGGTTCAGCCTTTTATTTTGCTCAAGTCTTACCTACTAATCACAAAGCCATATTGATACTAGTTGGGGGTAAAAAGACTGCATAAGGATGGTTACTTTAACCAAATAGTATACCTATTAAATATTAACTGGTCTAAACACTATCAGGTAATCCCATTACAGCATCTAAATGACAGAAGGAAATCAAGTTGGCTTTCCCAATGGCATTTCACAGGATTTTGAGTCAAGGTAGAAAAAAGGAGCCTTCGAATATGCTCCAGATGTTTCCACAGTCATATATTCTCAACCAAATATTTAAGTGTTTGAAAAGAAACTGAACAATCTTAAAACAGCAGGGAAGTGTGACAGCTGTAATCTAACACCAATACACACAGTTATATTGCAAAGAAAATTCCTGGGATTTGAGTGATAGTGCATGATGATTGTTAAAGTTCATTTTTATTTGTTGGTCTTTAATGCACAAAAAATCAATATGGAATTAGATTAATTAATTGTTCTTTTGTTATATGCAGGAATTTGTTTCTTTGCTCTCTGTTAGCAGCTATTTCTGGTCGTAAGTAAATTTAATTGTCCATTTTAACATTTTGAATATAGGATCTCACTAAATAATGATTGCCTGCAGCAGCCTGGAAATATAGCAGGAAATGACTTGGATTGCACTATAGGAATGATTTTCTGTTTGTTTGAATCAGTATGTGAAAGTTGAGCCTTCCCAGGCCTATCATCACCACTTTTGTGATTAAAACCTTGCAGGCCTAGTACTAAGATTCCCTGTGTGTGAGGTGTACACACTTCACTTATCTGTCAATCTCCGTGCCCACTGGCTTTTCAGGCTATGGAGAGGAAACATGCGTTGTTCAGTTCACCTCCTGATAAGGTAGACTCTGCTGAAGTAACACGCTTCAGTAAATATAGGATTTAATGGAAAATCAAACGTAGCTTTCTACTTTAGATAGGAGAGTTCACTGGTCCAACAAGTTGTAAATTAGTTACTAAAGAACTTGCAGAATGTTGCTGTTCAGCAACACAGTGGCAGATATAGTTATTTGGTTTTTAGTGCTTTGATATCAAAGCTCTGCAGTTAGATCTGAGTTCTCCAAACAAGATATTGCTCACAGTAATGGCTATTGATTGAATGGGGGTTGTGGGAATCCACTGATAGTTATAGGTCTTGAGAACTGGTGTACTGTTTAGGTTGTTTGGTAAATAAGCTCTTGTGGAGTCCAGAGATATCTCTTCACTCAGCTCCCTGGGGAAAATCAGTTTCAACAGTCTTAAAAGGGGCTTTCTGAAGCACTTCACAATCTCTTTTCAAACTATTAAACCAGTCTAAACATTTCAATTATAATTAAAAACTACTGCAGCAATTCTTGTGCAGTTTGGATTATTGCATTTTGAGTGATAGAATTCAAAAGACCTCAAGCTCACATAAATTTTTCACTTTTACATTGTTAGATTTCAGTGTTATCTTGTTGAGTGCCACTGAAGAATTGCTTCTTTCTCCAAACAAAACTGGAGAGACCGACAATGGTCACAAGTTCCTAAATGTAATCAATGATAGGTTGCAATAGTCTTGAGATTCTGCTTGACAACACAGTTTTATGTTTTTTCTTTTCTATCACCTCCCTTAGGGTTGACACGCATCATTAGAATATCATACCTGCTAAAAAGCTATCACAAAAACCAAAGTTTCAAACTTACATTTAAATCTAACAAAAATATATTATGAAGAGGTATCATTTGGCTTAACTTTACAGCATGCTTATTGCTTCAGTCTCATGCATAATGTATGTTATTTGTTGGATAATGTGGATTTGTCTCATTTTGGTTTTACAGGCAACAAATATAATGCAAATAACATAAAGTGAATTTAAACTTTCTTGGACTAGGAGATATACGTTAGACTTTTACTTGTGTGGTGGTGAAAAATGGATGATTATGGTTCAGCAGCACAGTTTATGTCTTTCTTTCTCTATTTTCCTTTCCAGACTTGTATTATTTGTCAAAACGTAGCCCAGCAGTTTGTCAGTCTGGAAGAGATTAATGTTGGTGGAGTGTGCTATAAGCTGATCTTTCACACTAGGCTTTTTACAAGTAGAACTTCAGTAAATAACTGAGAAAGCAAACAGATCATAAAGTTTCAATTGTATATTTGAAACAAATGAACTTAAGCATATGTAGGAAGTCACATTACTAGTTAATTGGTGAACAATTCAACTGTAGTCTAGCAAAAAAATCTGTTTTAATATTTTCTTCCATGGTTTACATTTATTTGTATTACAGACTGCATATTATTTACACTGTTGGTGACTTTGTCAATGTTTATTGTTCATTTTCTTTGCTATCATAGCAAATATTTTATAAATGAAATTAGTTTAATTATTTCTCAATGTGATAACATGTTTAAGAGAAAATGAGCACCATTTGCCTTTAAAATTTTCATAGCTGACTCAGTTTGCTAAACAATATCTAAATGTCATATTTAGCAATAAGGTGCTGAAATGCTACTTTAAAGGGAAGTGGATACACTTCTCTGTTGTTTTTCCAAACTCTTTAAAGTGCTCTACAGCTGTTGACAGTTGTTTGTACTGGCATTGCAGAGCGGCACCATGGGAATAAGGAATCTAGTTTCAGTGAAACTGGAGAAAGCTTCAAAGGGACAACCACTATTCCAAACTGATGGAACGTTCACAGGAAGAAGAAAGAAGAAAGGGATATGGGGTTAGGAGCTATATAGAAATAGCACTATCCCTCATTATGTCTTGATAATCCTTTCCAAGTTTCATCCCCATCCAAACATGGAACTACAGAATCTTCGAATTAACTTTCAGATGGATTTGAATTTACTTTTTGAGTCAGTTGAGACATTGAAATTCTATGTGGAAGGGGAAATTGTTAAATGGACTGTAGTTTCTTTGATTTAACATTAGGAGAAGTGTAATAGAAAAGAAAGAGAATTTGAATGGAGTAAATATATGTTATTGATGTCAAAACTACATCACACACATACATACTTCTACACAATCAGATGCCCATCTGGGCTCCATTCCCAGCAGCACCACTGGGAGTGATTTGCCAACAGTAACAAATTTTCAGCAACATCTGAATTGTAAACATTTCAGGAGGACAGATGCAAAGGTAAATGAGGTTGCCTCACTTCAGTTTACAGGATCTGAGGATGTCCAGTGATCTGAAGGCTGGAGGAGGAGGTTTCAAGCAAAGACAACCCTTTCTGAGAGGTGTTTCCAGCAAGGTGTCAGAATAGGCAGCAATCCTTTCTGCCAGCCTGGGCACAACTGGCAGCTTTATCAATTTGACTTGGGCACTTCCTGCTATTGGCAATTTATTAAAGGCAACCTGCTCACAAATAGAGGTTGTAATCATTTAATAGATGTAGCTGTCGAAAATCTCTGAAAAACTTGCAAAGTTATGAAGAAGAAACATACCAAATGGAGCAAACAATCAAGAGAGAGGAATTTCAAGTTTTTTGTTAAAACACTGTGGGAATTAGTTCAGAACGTGCAAAGAAGGAGCGATGCCTATATCCACAAAGAGCCAAGTGGCCACAAGTTACGAGGAGAAAGTCCTGATGAAAAGCTCATGTTTGAAACGTTGACTCTCCTGCTCCTCAGATGCTGCCTGACCGGCTGTGCTTTTCCAGTACCACACTTTTTGACGTCACCACAAGATACCTGTAAGGGAATGGGAATCAGCTGGTCAGGTAGGTCAATTCATATCTTTTCTGGATTCTGTTTCACTGTTGTAGACAATGATAATTAGAGGGAGGTCTTGTGATATTATCGAGAGTCTATTCATTCAGAAAATCAACTAATGCTCTAGGGACCCAGGTTTGAATCCCACCACAGCAGATAGTGAAATTTGAATGCAATTTTTTTAAAAATCTGGAGTTAAGAATCTACTAATGTCAATGAAACACTTGTCGATTGCTGGAAAAACCCACCTACCTCACTAATGTCCTGCAGGAAAGGAGATCTGCCATCCTTACCAGGTCTGGCCTCCATATGACTCCAGACCCATAGCAATGTGGTTGACTCTTAACTGTTTTCTGAAATGGCCTAGCATGTCATTCAGTTGAAACAATTGCTACAAAGTCTCAACAGATGAACCACCAGGCATCAATCTAGGCAGTGGAAAAGACAACCACAGAGGTCAATCCTCTCAACCTGCAAAGTCCTGGTTACTAAATTCTATGGGTTAGAGTCAAAATTCGGAGAGCTGTCTCACAGACTAGTTAAACACCAGCCCGATATTGTCACATTCATGACAATATCCCAGATACCACCATCACCTTCCCTGGATAATCCTGTCTCACTGACAGAGCCAATAGGTCGTAGCACAGTGATATACAGTCAGGAGGGACTTGCCCTAGGAGTTCTCATCATTGACTCTGCACCCCGCAATGTCCCATGGCAACAGGTTAAATATGGGCAAGAAAATCTCCTGCTGATTATTATATGCTATCCTTCCTCAGCTGCTGAATCAGTACTCCTCCAGGTTAAGCAATATTTGGAGGAAGCACTGAAGATGGCAAGGGCACAAAACATACTCTTAGTGGGAGATTTCAATGTCCACCACCAACAATGTCTCAGCAGCAGCACTACTGATTGAGCTGGTTGGGTCCTAAAGGACATAGCTGCGAGACAGGGTCTGAGGCAAGTGTTAAGGAAACCAATAAGAGGGAAAAATATATTTGATCTCATCCTTACCAATCTGCCAGTTGTATTTGTCCATAACAGTAGCACTAAGAGTGATAACCGTTCAGTTCTTGTAGAAATAGAATCCATCCTTCACATTGAGAATGACCTCCATTGTATCATGTGGCATTATCACCATTGGAAATGAGACAGACTTGGAACAGACTTAGTAATTCAAGACTGGGCATCCATGAGATGCCATGGGCCATCAGCAGCAGTAGAATTGAACTCCAGTGCATTCTGAAAACTTAAGGCCCAGCATATCCCCAACTCAACAATTAGCATCATCATGAGATCAAGTCTGATTCAATGGATCAGATCTAAGCACTGCAGACATTTGTCCAGTCATGAATTATGGTGGGCAATTAAATTACTCACTAGCGGAGAGGTTCCACAAATATCCCCAGCGTCAATGATAGAAGAGTCAAACGCATCCCGAAGTGCTAAGTGCCAAGTGGATGATCCATCTTAGACTTCTCCAATGGTCCCTAGCATTAGAGATACCAGTCTTCAGCCACCTTGAGTCATTCCATGTGATGCCAAGAAACAGTTGGAAGCGTTGGATGCTGCAGAACTTGCCACCCCCCTCATCTGATGAACAGATGAACCACCAGGCATCAATCTAAGCAGTGGAAAAGACAACCGCAGAGGTCAACCCTCTCAACCTGCAAAGTCCTGGTTACTAAATTCTATGGGTTAGAGTCAAAATTCGGAGAGCTGTCTCACAGACATCAAGCTGTTCCAGTACAGTTATAACACTGGCATCTAGCCAATGAGGTGGACAATTACCTAGAAATGTCCCCTACTGAAAAAAACAGGCCAAATCTAACCCAACCAATTGCCACTCTAGCAGTCTACTCTTAATCATCTGTAAAATGATGGAAGGTGTCATCAACAGTAATAGCACCTGCTCAGTAATAACTTGCTTAGTGATGTCCAGTTTGGGTTTTGCCAGGGCCACTCAGCTCCTGATTTCATTACAGCCTTGGTTCAAATATAGACAAACGAGCAAAATTCCAGAGGTAAGGTGAGAGTGACTGTCTTAAACCAAGGCCACAGTTGACTGAGTGTGACATCAGGAAGTTCTCGTAAAACTGGAATAAATATGAATCAAGGGATAAACACCTTGCTAGTTGGAGTCATACTTGGCACATAGGAAAATGGTTTTGGTTGTTGAAGGTCAGTCATCTCAGCTCCTGGACATCTCCGCAGGAGTTTGACATGTTAGTGTCCTAGGCCCAACAATCTTAGCTGCTTTATCAATGACTTTCACTCCATCATAAGGTTAGAAGTGGAGCTGTTTGTGGATGATTGCGCAATGTTCAGCACATTTTGTGATACCTCAGATACTGAAGCAGTCTATGTTCAAATGCAACAAGATCTGGACAATATCCAGGCTTGGGCTGACAAGTGCCCAGTAACATTTGTGCCACACAAGCACCAGGCAATGACCATCTTTAATAAAAGATAATCTAACCATCATCCCTTGACAGTCAATGGTGTTACCATTACTGAATCCTCACTATCAACATTCTTGCGATTACCATTGACCAGAAATTCAATTTGACTCATCACATAAACAAAGTGGCTACAAGAGCAGGCCAGAGACTAGGAAGACCGGTGAATAACTCACCTCATGATTCCCCAAAGCCTGTTCACCATCTACAAGGCACAAGCCAGGAGTGTGATAGAATACTCTCCATTTGGTTGGATGGGTACATCTCCAACAATGCTCAAGAGGCTTGGTACGATCCAGGACAAAGCGGCTCACTTGATTGGCACCACATCCATAAACATTCACTCACTCCATCACTGGCTCTTATTGGTAGCATCTGTACTATCTACAAGATGTACTGCAGAAATTCACAAAGTTCCTTAGATAGCATCTTCCAAACCCGTGACCACTTCTATCTTGATGAAGAAGGCACTGGATATATGAGAACAGAGCCACCTAAAAATTCCCCTCCAAGCCATTCACCATCCTGATTTGGAAACATATTGCTGTTCCTTCAATGTTGCTGAGTCAAAATCTTGGAATTCCCTCTCTAAGGGCATAGTGAGTCAACCTACAGTACGTGGACTGCAACAGTTCAAGAAGGCAGCTCACCACGACCTTCTCAGGGGCAATTAGGGGTGGGCAATAAACACTGGCCAGCCAGTGATGCTCACATACCATGTGTGAATTAAATAAAAGGTCATTTTATTTAAGTCAATTTGACCTGATGGATGACCATACTTCTGCTCTTCCTGATTGTAAAGTTGCCCAGTTATGTCTTTGCCTCCTCATTAATATTAAGGTCTCTCCCTCTCTGATTACCTGCAGTTTATTTGGTAGCTTTTCCACTGAACTCTGACAGGAGTTATACTAGACATGTTGTTGGAAGGCCAATGAGTTTGAGCATCATTCTTTAAAAGGATGTCATGTGAAGGTTTGGCAATGATTTTTTTTCACTTGCTACTGAAATAAATGAAATAACATAAATCTTATCAAAATACATCACCATTTCATTTCTTTGTTGCAAAATCTCAGTAGAAATTGCACACATTCTGACAATTCTAAATGTAAAGAAATATTTGCTCTACACTTGTCTGTGTAAAGAGATCATTGTGTATTCCAGAAAACCTTTTATTTATTGATATCCAAGAGTGGAAGATTGAAAATAAAAATAATATTCCCACTTTAATGCAAAATATTGAATCATAGAAATGGTACAGCGCAGAGTCCATTTGGTCTATCACCTCTGTGCTAGTTCTTTAAATGAACTGCCCAATTAGTTCCATTCTCTAGTCTTATTCCATAGTACAGCATTTTTTTTCCATTTCATGAATTCATTAAATTTCCTTTGGAAAATTATTATTGGATATGCTTCAATTACCCTTCTGATTATAAGAATTTACTCAGCATATTTAGTTTTATTCTAATTTGGTTTTTGGATCTTTTGCTAATTACTTTAAAGCATTATCCTATGCTAACTGATCCCTGTATCACTGGAAATACTTTATCCTATTTAATTTTATCATAATCCTTCAAGATGCTGACACCTCTGTCAAAAGCCCTTTTAACCATCTCTGCTTGGAGATGATCAGTTTTGAGGAAAGGTCATTCGAACTGAAGTGTTAACTCTGATTTCTCTCCATCGATGCTGCCAGACCTGCTGTGCTGTTCCAGAAATTTCTATTTTTGTCACCAGTTTTTCTCATCTGTCTAATTGTCTTTCAACTCAGGTTTCATCCTACTAAATTTTCTCTGCCCGCTCTCTAAGACCATGGCATACTTCATAAAGCATACCGAGAATTAGCCATAATACTCTAACGCAGGCCGAATTAGTTTTAACTAGGTAAAAACAATGACTGCAGATGCTGGAAACCAGATTCTGGATTAGAGTGGTACTGGAAAAGCACAGCAGTTCAGGGAGCATCCAACGAGCAGGAAAGTCGTCGTTTCGGGCAAAAGCTCCTGATGAAGGGCTTTTGCTCGAAACATCAATTTTCCTGCTCCTCGGATGCTGCCTGAACTGCTGTGCTTTTCCAGCACCACTCTAATCCCGAATTAGTTTTTGCTCACTATCCTTCTTTCTTAATGTACATTTCTATTTAAAAAGCTAAGAATCCAGTTAGTTTTAATAGCAGCTTTTTTCCGCTGGTCCTTCCAAATTCAAAAATAACAGCCATTCAATGAGATTATGGCTGATTGAACAATCCTCAGGTCCACTTTCATGACTTTTCACTGTACTTCTTGATTCTCTAACTGATTAAAAATCTGACAATCTCAACCTTGAATATACTTCGCAATCCAAGCTCAGCAGCCCTCTGTAGTAAAGAATTCCACATATTCACTACCCTCTGAGAGAAGAAATTCCTCCTCATCTTTGTCGTAAATGTGTGACCCCTTAATCCAAAATTGTGCCCTCTGATCCTAGACTCTCCCACAAGAGGAAACAATCACTCCTCACTTACCCTGTGGAGCGTAATGTGATACTCAGATTTCCTGTTCCTGCATCCCCTTGGAAAATGTACCATTTAATTCAGGTTGCCTCTCTTCATTCTTCCTATCAAAATGTACAACTTCACACTTTTTAAAAAATTCCATCTGCCTTCTACTTACAAGTCATAAGTCCAGCTATGTCTTCCTGGGCAAAGTCTATCATTATTTTCCTCACTGAATAATGCATTTTCAAGTTTCAGTTTATCTACAAGCTTTGAAATTATGCTGTGTATACCGAAGTCTTGGTCAATAATATATATCTGAACAAGCCGAAATTCTGAGTCTGGGTGACACCATTGCACACTTCCATGCAGTCTGAAAAGCAATTGTTCACACTGCTCTGTGCAAACTGTTCCCTCACCAGTCTAAACTACATCTACATAATCACCATTTCTTTATTATGGAATTCATGTTTTCTGTTTTGTATCAACACTATTACCTGGCACTTTACCAAACATTGCTTGAAAGTCTATATAGAGGATATTAATTATACTATCTGAAATACCTCCATAGAGGCTGGTCTCCCATCCCCAAGTCAATCTTTGTTTATACATGGATAGTCCTTCATACTGATCCAGCTCCTTCAGAGCCAGCTCTCAGAATGAACAGGAGATCTGACACCCCTGTTCTTATCTATCAGCCAGGGCTCCCTGATTGGACCAGATTAACAATACCAAACAAGAAACTCATATTCTATGAGATCCACCTGGCTGACCTTGTTCCAGTCGCTATACTCTCCTCATCCAGTCTCTCTGTAATTTACCAAAATCAAGTAAGTTGAATCATAAATTATTTTCCTTTAATAAATCTGAACTTGCATGTATTTATAATAATATTTTTCAAAGTATGAACTAATTCTGCCTTGGATTCATGTTCCCAAATGTTTCCCCTCTGACTTCCAGTATGATGATTGACCTGTAGTTGCTGAATTTATACCTCTCCACCTTTTTTTACATAGGGCTGTAACATTTGCAAGCCTCCAGTCACCAGGCGCTACTCATTTGCCTAAGTTTGATTATGGCCACAGTCCTCACAATTTCTCCTATCTAGATTACACCAACATAGGGTGCATCTCGTACAAACATTTCAACCTTGTGCATTGCCAACCTACTAAAAATTTCTCTATTTTTCTCATATTCAATTTTTCTACCAACTACTCATTTGCTGTGTCATTAGCAGTATTTTTTTTCTTTAGTGAAGGCATATACAAAAAGCTCATTGAGCACTGATAGCTCAAGTATGCCCACTGTCTCCATAAGTAAATAACTTTTCTCAGTGACCTGGTCTGGCAGTGGCGCCAGGGACTTCTGGTTGCAGTAGGCCCACAGCAGGGACTTCTGGTTGCAGTAGGCCCACAGCAGGGACCTCTGGTTGCAGCAGGCCCAGAGCAGGGACTCCTAGTTGCAGTAGACCCAGAGCAGAGACTCCTGATTGCAGTAGACCCAGAGAAGGACCTCAAGGTGCAATCGGGGTGGCAACATCTCTTGGTTGTGGTAGACCCAGAGCCAGAGACTCCTGGCTATCAATGAGGCAATAATGGCAAGGTAGGTCCAGTGGCAAAGAGATGGCACCTAAAGAGTGGTAACTGCTACTTTGGTGGGTTCAGCACAAGCGGCTATGACTCAGTGGAGGAGGGATTCAAGCACCAATGTCATTGTTGAGCTGGCTCAGGACTCAGGACTCAAAGCAGCGATGGCAGAACAAAAATAAACTCTCTTTCAGTTATATCTTTTTATTCTTTTTTTTCTTAACCTTATCAAAATGGCACCAAGTTGTGGTGACAGTTGAAGCTTTTCACTGTATTTTCCTGTATTAGTCAGTGTAAAATGCAGGTGACAATATATGATTCAATTCAATATTCTTGGTCCATAATAGACCCCAGTCTTTCTTTGAAGACATTTAACTGCTTCTATATTTACAAAATAATATTGAGTTCCCTTTCATTTCACCAATTAATCCATTCTTATTCATCCCTTTGCCCCTTTTATTTCCGTTTATTAGTTCTTTCTGCGCAGTGGCTCAGTGGTTAGCCCACCTGCCTCATAGTGCCAGGAACCTGAGTTCAATTTCACCCTCGGGTGGCTGTCTGTGAGGAATTTGCACATTTTTTCCATGTCTGTGTGGGTTTCCTCAGGCTGTTCCGGTTTCCTCCCATAGTCCAAAGATGTACAGGCTAGGTGGATTAGCCATGGGAAATGCAGGATTACAGAGATGGGCAGACCTGGGTGGGATGATTTTCTGAGGGTTGGTGTGGGCTGAATGACCCGCTTCTACACTGTAAGGATTCTATGATTCCCTATACCTTTTATATTCAGGTTCTCTACTAAATTATGAGTCTCATATTTATCAGTTTCCTTCTTTTGTTTCCTTATAATCTCTTTATCATTAGTCAGAGAATGCTGACTTCAGATTCCTTTCTTTCTCCTCTTGTGGGAACAATTCTAATGTGTATTTGAACTATCCCCTCTTTGACTAAGTTGTTTTACTGTTCAAGTTTCAATCCGGAACCCGCTTCAGTTCAACGAAATGAGTCTCTCCAATACAGCATTTTCACATTTGATTTTTCCTTACCCTTTTCTATTCTGCTCTCAAACTAATTTTCTTATTTGTATGTAGACTGTGACCACCACTACTTAGGCCAGCATTTATACTCAATCAGAAAGGGAGTTAATGGGTGAAGGTTGCAACACCAGAAAAGTCTGAGATGGTGAGGATAGTACTCGGCCACCTTGGTGGATGGGATAGCAGCCAGAATCAGGGGTGGAGTCAATTGGAGGATAGGATTCAAGTTCAGCGGATAATAGGGAAAGCAAATGGAAAGTTAGTATTTACATAATTGAGTATAAAAACAGGCAAGTCTTTCTAAAAGTGTATAAGGTACGAGGTAGATCGTAACTGGAATGCTGTGAATAGCTTTGGAGCCCCCTTACCTAAGAAAAGATATACTGGCAATGGAGTCAGCCCAGAGTACGGTCACTAGGCTATTCCCAGGTATGGAAGGATTGTCTTATGAGGAGACGTTGAGTAGGTTGGGTCTGTATTCATTGGAATTTAGAAGAGTAAGAAACAACCTTACTGAAATATGCAAATTTCATAGGACAGGGTAAGTGTGGAAAGGTTGTGTTCCCTTGTGGAAGAGTCTAGGACCACGGAGCATAATCTCAGATTAAGCAGCCACACATTTAAGACACATTAAGAGATATGAGGGAATTTATTTTCTCAGAGGGTAGTGGATCTACGTATGTCTTTACTGCAGAGGGCTGTGAAGGCTGGGTCACTATGTATATTCTAGGCTGAGATGGGCATGTTTTTAATCAGGAAGAGTTATTGGGAAAAGGGAGGAACATCAAGTTGAAGTTTATTGGATCAGCTATAATCTCATTAAATGGTGGAATAGAGTCAATGGGCTGACTGGCCTACTTTTCTCCTTGGTCTTCTGGATGAATGGGGAGTGTAAGTCATCTGGGTACTATGGAAAGATGGGACCAGAGGTCTGGGACAGGGTTGGGGGTGGGTGGGGAATGGAGGCCTGGAGTGGAGATGGGGCACCTTGGTTAAAATTGGGAAGCATCAGAGGCCTCTGGTTAAAAAAAAGGGCTGGAAGCCTGGGGATTGATCCTATGTCTCAGATGAATGTCAAAGAGTTGGCAGGAGATGGGTGGGATGAGTGAGATGGTTTGGAGGTCTTGAACATTATACCTGGGGATGAAGGGGTGGCATGGCCAGAAACCTCAGGAAAGCCAGGGGTCTAAGGGGTCGTTATGGAATTGGTAGGCTGATAGTGTTGCTGAGAGAAATCATGGGCCAATACAGGGTTGGGTTATTGGTGGGCAAGCATTAGGAAAGAATGAGAACAGCCAGGAGGATAAAAGCAAAGCAGAGAGACTGAGGATACAGTGGGAACAGGGTGAGACCAGTAGAGAGGATAAAAACAATGCAGATGTAGTAAAGATGCAGCAGGAAACAGTGTGGATGGCCATGTCACCATGAACCAATCTGAGGCTTGACACCACAGGGAGACAGAGCTGTGACTGGCCAAATGAGAAACTGATGGAGAGAGTTGGAGCCAGTCAGTTAAAGCCATGATCACTGTCACCATCATGGTCTCAAAACAAAAAAGTGCATGAGACACAAGTGCAATCAGCATAAGAGGGTATTCTCAAGGACCCAGATATCAGGGATGTAGGATTAATCTGAAACAGGAAATTAATAGAGCAAAAGTGGTCATGAGACATCTTTAGCAAACAGGGTTAAGGAAAATTCCAAAGCCTTTTATTCGTACATAAGGAGCTAGAGGGAAACTAGAGAAATGGTTGGTCCACTCAAGGACAAAGGAGACGAGTTAAGTGTAGAGTCAGAGAATATGGGTGAGATTCTTAATGAGTACTTTGCATTAGTATTCACCGAGGAGAGGGGCATGACAGACTTTGAGGTTTAGGGATAGATGTTTGATTACTCTGTGTCAAGTCAGCATAAGGAAGGAGGAAGTGTTGGGTATTCTAAAAGGCATTAAGATGGATAAGTCCCCAGGTCCAATTGAGATCAATCCCAGGTTAACTGAGGGAAGGGAGAGAGGAAATATTTGGGGCCTTAACAGCATTATTGAATACGGGTAAGGTCCCAGAGGACAGGAAAATTGTTAATGTTGTTGCCTTGTTTAAGAAGGGTAGCAGGGATAATCCAGGTAATTTTAGAACAGTGAGCCTTATGTCAGTAGTAGAGAAGCTGCTGGAGAAGATACTGAGTGGTAGGATCTATTTACATTTGGAAGAAAATGGGATTAACAGTGATCGGCAGCATGGTTTTGTGTAGGGAAGGTCATGCCTTGCCAATTTAAAGGAATTCTTTGAGGAAGTGACAAAATTGATTGAGTGAGGGAAGGGCTGTAGATATCACATGGACTTCAGAAAGGCGTTTGATAAGGTTTCCCATGTTAAACTGATGGAGAAAGTGAAGTCACATGGAGTCCAGGGTATACTAGCTAGATGGATAAAGAACTGGCTAGGCAACAGGAAACAGAGAGTAGTAGTGGAAGAGAGTTTCTCAAAATGGAGAACTGTGACCAGTGGTGTTCCACAGGGATCTGTGCTGCGACCCCTCTTGATTGTGATATACATAAATGCTTTGGAGGAAGGTTTAGGTGGTCTGATTAGTAAGTTTGCAGATGACACTAAGATTGGTGGAGTAGCAGATGGTGGAGGAGACTGTCAAAGAATGCAGCAGAATATAAATAGGTTGGAGAATTGAGCAGAGAAATGGCAGATGGACTTCAATCTGGGCAAATGCAAAATGATGCATTTTGGAAGATCCAATTCAAGAGCGAATTATACAATAAATGGAAAGGTCCTGGAGAAAATTGATATACAGAGAGATGTGGGTGTTCAGGTTCATTGTTCCCTGAAGATGACAATGCAGGTCAATAGAGTGATCAAGAAGGCATACGGCATGCTTTCCTCCATCAGAGGGGGTATCGAATACAAGAATTGGCAAGTCTTGTTACAGTTGTATAAGACTTTGGTTCAGCCACATTTGGAATACTGCATACAGTTCTAATCGCCACATTACCAAAAGGATGTGGATGCTTTGGAGAGGGTGCAGAGGAGGTTCACCAGGATGTTGCCTGGTATTGAGGGGGCTAGCTATGAAGACAGGTTGAGTAGATCAGGATTATTTTCATCAAAAAGATGGAGGTTGAGGGGGGACCTGATTGAGGTCTACAAAATCATGAGAGCTATAGATAGAGTTGATAGTAAGAAGCTTTTTCCCAGAGTGGAGTACTCAATTACGAGGGCTCACAAGTACAGGGTGAGAGGGAAAACATTTCAGGGAAATATGCATGGAAGATTCTTTACGCAGAAGATGGTAGGTGCCTGGAATGCATTGCCAGCGGAGGTGGTAAAGGTGGGCACGATAGTGTCATTTAAGATGTATCTAGACAGATACATGAATGACCATGGAGCAGAGACACTTAGAAAATAGGCGATAGGTTTAAATAAGGGAACTGGATTGGTGTAAGCTTGGAGGGCCGAAGGGCCTGTTCCTGTGCTGTAATTTTCTTTGCTCTTTGTTCTTTGACCAAGAATTCTTTTGTTTATCTTCAACCAAAGCTCTGTTCTTGATGTGAGTGCTCTCAACCATAACTAACAGTATTCTATCCATCTCAACACAACTCCAGGTGAAGTTGAAAAAGTCATCTGGCACCTGAGAACCAATAAGGCTGATGATACAAATAGAATCCCCATGAAAATACTAAAATATAGCAGAGAAGTACTTTTGTCTCAAACACATGACCTCATCTCCCTTATCTGGAATGAGGAAAGTATGCCTCTGAGACATCATAATTGTGACCATCTCCAAACAGAGAAAAAAGATGAATTGTGGTAACTATTGAGAATTATTCCTGCTGACCAGCACAGGGAGGGTTGCTGAAAAAAATCTTCCTCAATCTTCCCTTCCCAATGAATAGTCACAATATGGATTCCTTCCCTCAACAGATCCAGTGGACATGATCTGCAGAAAGTAGCAGAAATCTTTGTGCATGGCCTGCTCGACATCACAAAGGCCTTTGACTCTGTCAATTAAAAAGAATTATGGAACATCTTCCTCAAAGTCGGATGCCTCCAGCAATTTCTTGCCATCCTCTACTGGCTACAAGACAGTGTGCAAGCCATGAACTCACTAATAGATCCACCTCAATACATGTGCAAACTGTGGTCAAACAACACTGTGTCCTTCAACATCTTCCTTGTTGCATCACTCCACCCCATATCCTTGAAGCTTCTCAGTGGTGTGGAGCTAACCGGCAAGATGAATGAGGAATTATTCAACTTGCATCACCCCCGTCCAGAACCAAGACCATCCCAACATCTGACATCAGCTGCAGTATAAACATGACACTAACGTGTTTGCGCCCTCAGAGTCTGAGCTCCAAACTTTCTTTGATGCATCTGCAGAGATATGAAAGAATGGGTCTTGGGCTAAACATCAAGAAAGCAAAGGTCCACTTCCAGCCTGCTTCCAGCTACAACAATGCCTCAGACTATCTTGATCCACAGTAAGTCACTGGTCTATGTGAATCAAGTCCCATGCATTGGTAGGATCCTCTCAGTGAGGGCAAGATATTGACAATGAAATTTAACTTCATCTCCAATGTGCCTTCACAGCCTTTGGCTCTCTGAGGAACTGACTAGATGATGACAAAGATCTCAAACCTGACACAAAGCTCATGGTCTACAGGAAGCAGTGTTACCTTCCCTTCTGTATGTATCAGGGACACAGACACTGTCGAGCAGACATTTGAACCTCCTTGAGAAATATCACCAGTTATGTCTCCACAAAACTTTGTAAATCCACTGTGAGGATAGACTGTACAATATCAGCCTTTTCTCTCAGGTCAACATTCCAGTACTGAGACACTACTTACTGTCAATCTGCTGTGCAGGTTGGGCCATACCATCGTATACCTATAAGACTTCCAAAGTGAACTCTTGAGTCCAAACTTCATCATGACAAGTAGCTACCAACTAACATGGTGAGGTGGTGTTGCCATGGTAATGATACTGGACTAGTAATCCAAAACCCAGACTAATGTTTTAGGAATGGGAGTTTGAATTTCACCATGATAGATGGTGAAACTTGAATTCAATAAAACAGTCAATTGACATAAAAATCAATCTGGTACAATAATGCCCTATAGTGAAGGAAATCTGTCAACCTCACTTGGTCTGACCTACCTATGACTCCAGTCAACAACATTGATTAACTATTAGCTGATTTCTGGGCAGTTAGTGATAGGAAATGAATGCAGTCTAACGAGCTGCAACATGTCCCATGAATTAATTTTTTTTTAATGCTGTGTCCCTACTAATTCATGAGAATTTCTAGCTCAAGACTGAGAGGAAAAGATACATCCATGAAGGTGCCGATAATTCTGAGTTTCTCCACTAGGCCCAAGTGCACGTCAAATGGAAGATGTGTGTGAAAACCTGAGCATTTCACCCACAAGACCTAATCCACCTCCAACAGGTTGGGTGGATCCAGCATTGGAATATTCAGTCATTTCACGATCAAAAACACAAGAGTGAGAGAAAGCCCTCCTTAATTATAAATGACCACCTCAGAAGAGTGGTGAGGGGGATTGTGGAAGTCTGGCGGTGGAATATTAGTGACCTGATTATCAGACATCTCACAGGAAAACTTAATGCGCTTACCACTACTTTTCCTCCCCTATCTTTCCTGGAAATATAGAAACTGGAAGTACTAAATGCCTGATCTCCCTCTTGTTTGAGAGCGATCACTGTAATGTCATAACGTCATCAATTCATATGGCTATGTGAGCCTCACCAACTTTATTTGCAATGCTGTACATGCTTATGTATTAGTTACGTGGAACTATCAAAAACACTGTATAGCACAGCAAATGTAATTGCAATATTGTCATTCAACTTAATACCAGCCAAATATTTTAATTGTTCTGATACATTGGCCATGTTTTATGATTTTGCTGATAGAGAGCAAATTACTGTATGACAACTGCATGCTGTTAGCAATCTGTGTAATGAATTCAGCACACAAAGGGAATACATCAAGATAATTCTTCAAATTATTTTCCTGAAGAAGTATAACATGGAAATATCAGAGTGCATAATTGATGTTATTTTTTGAGCTGTCCAAAATTCTGCATTTTGTTAGCGATGTTGACATTAAGGTAATTTGATTTAATAAAGTATGATCTAGAATCATTTGAACTTGTACTACCTTTTCTCATCCATGACAGTCCTCATTATTATAAACAGTGAACTCTGTGGTTCGTGATCTATTGGTGTCATAGGACATATATAGGTGACTTAACACAGGGGAGGTGAAGGTCCAGTGGTAATGTTGCTGGACTGTTAATCCAACAACCCATGTAATATTCTGGGTCCCAGGTTTGACTCCTGCTAAGTCAGATGGTAGAATTCGAATTCAATAAAAATCTGGAGTTAAAAGTCTAATGATAAACATGAAACCCTGGTGATTGTTTTGTGATTATTGAATTATCTGGTTCTGGATTATGGATCGGATTAGAATCTGATTATCTGGTTCATTAATGTAATTTACAATATCCTTACCAGGTCTGGCCTGCATGTAACTCCAAGGCAACGTGGTTGACTCTCAACTGCCCTCTTGTTTTATTTGTGTGTGAAATATTGACCCAACCATGTTTACATTGCAATGAACTACAACCACTTCATGCCAAAATTAAGACCTGAAGTTATGGTGAGAAATGCAAAAATACAAATCATTTAAATGTTGAATTAAGCCACAAAACCAAGCTAGTCTCAGCAAACATTCCAAATCAGACTAAATCCATTCCTTTACTGTGTGTCGATTTGTTTTTAGGAAACCTATAAGCTGAAATGAAGCCTTCTCCATAATTGCAGAGTTCAATGTGCAGTCCAGTTTGCATAATATAGGGTCATGGAAAACTATCTTCCTAATAATGTTGCCTCTTTTTTCACATTATGATCCTGTATGCAAAAGGTAGATACCTCATGAATCAAGTGTGGGGGTCATCAAGATGTCCCAACCTTTACCCACAATCAGTGATCTCCTACATTGCTGGTGGACCATTGAAAAGGAAAGCATTTTCACTAGGTTTATGCTGAACTTTGCATAACAGTGGCTGTTGGCAAGAGTTCTGAACACCTGATGCATTTATATATTAGTGAAAAATGTAAACTGGGAATAGCAATCTTTCAGCTTTTTGTACAGATATGGCTGCATTAACACTTTTATTAACTTGACTTGTCATAAGGAAGTAACTTAAACAGTATTTTTTTTTGGCTGTTGTTGTCCTTCTATTTATTGCATCCATGTACAATCATAATCAACGAATTTGGCAAAGTTATCATTGATCTGATTACTAGCTGTTCCAATCCCACTGTTTTAAAATATGTAGCCCTTCCAGTCTGCTTTGCTATTCAATCATGGCTGATAAATTTCTCAACCCCATTCTCCTGATTTCTCCCTGTAACCCTTGATCCCCTTGACAATCAAGAACCTATCTATCTCTGGTCTAAATATACTCAAAGACCTGGCTCCACAGCTTTCTGTGGCCATGAATTTCACTCTCTGACTGAAGAAGTTTCACTTATCTCTGTTCTAAAGGGTCTTCCCTGTACTCTAAGGCCGGGCCCTAGTCTCTGCTTCCAGTTGAAACACCTTCCCAATATCTACTCCGTCTAGGCCGTTCAGTATTCTATAAGTTTCAATTAGATCCCCTCTCATCCTTGTAAACCCAGTCGAGTATATTCCCAGGGTCCTCAAACATTCCTCGTATGTTAAGCCACTCATTCCTGGAATCATTCTCGTGAACCTTCTCTGAACCCAATCCAGGGCCAGTACCTTTTTCCTGAGGTATGGGGCCCAAAATTACTCACAATACTCTAGAGCTTTATAAACTCTAAGATGTACATCCCTACTTTTATATTCTAGTCCTGTCAAGATGAATGCCAATGTTGTATTTGCCTTCCTAACTACCAACTCAAACTGTAAGTTTACCTTAAGAGAAACCTGGAGAAGGACTCCCAAGTGCTTTTGTACTTCAGATTTCTGTATTTTCTCCCCACTTAGAAAATAGTCCATGCCTCTATTCTCCATAGGAAAGTGCATGACCTCAAACTTTCCTACATTTTATTCCATCTAGCACTTCTTTGCCCACTGTCCTACCCTGTCTAATTCTTTATGCAGCTTCCCCACTTCCTCAATACTAGCTGCTCCTCCACCTATCTTTGTTTCATCTGCAAACTTAGCCAGAATGCCCTCAGTTCTTTCATCCAGATTATTAACGTATAAAGTGAACAGTTGTGGTCCCAACACTGACCCTTTTAAAACACCATGAAGCGACCAGCTTCCATCCTGAGAAGGACCCTTTAATCCCCATGCTCTACCTTCTGCCAAACAGCCAATATTCTATTCATGCTAATATATTATCTCTAACACCATTGACCATTATTTGACTCAGCAGCCTCTTGTGCAGCACCTTATCAAAGGCCTCCTGGAAATGCAGATAGACAACATCTATTGGCTCTCCTTAGTCAAACCTGCTCATTACCTCCTCAAAGAATTCTAACAGATTTATCAGGCATGCTCTTCTCTTGCTGAAACCATACTGACTTTGACCTATTTTACCATGCTCTTCCAAGTATTCAGAAATCCTTCACAATGAACTCCAAACTCTTACCAATAAGTGACGTCAGGCTAATTGGCCTATAATTTCCCATCTTTTGCCTTACTCCCTTCTTAAACAAAGGGCTTACATTAGTGATTTTCCAGTTCTCTACGACCCTCCTTGACTCCAGTGATACCTGAAAGATGATAACTGAAGTCTCCACTACCTCTTCGGCTATCTCCTTCAGAACTCTGGAGTATAGCCCATCTGGTCCAGATGATTTATCAACCTTTCAGTTTTTCTCCATCTTCTGCTTAGTGAAGGCCACCATACTCATCTCTTCCCTCAACTGTCTTCAAATTTTGAGATATTATTTGTCTTCAACCATGAAGACCAATGCAAAGTACTTTTTTAGTTCCTTAGTCATTTCTTTGTTCCCGTTACTACTTCTCTGGAGTCATTTTCCAGTGGCCCAATGTCCACTTTTGCCTCTCTTTTGCCCTTATGTATCAAGAGAAACTCTTGCAATCAATCCTAATATTGCCAGTTAGCTTACCCTCATATTTAACCTTCTTCCTCCTTATTTTTGTTTTTGTCCTCTGTTGTTCTTATAGGCTTCCCAATCCTCTGGCTTCCCAATGCCCTTCACCACATTATATGCTTTCTCTTTTGCTTTTATGATGAACCTGACTTCCCTTGTCAACCATGGTTGCATCATCCTCCCTTTAGTATGCTTCTTTTTCCTCAGGATGTATAGTTGCTGTTTCTCCTGCATTACTCCCAGAGACTCCTGCTGTTGCTGTTCCCCTGTCTTTCTTGCTAGGCTCTTCTCCCAGTCAATTTTGGACAGCTCCTTTCTCCTGCTTCTGTAGCTGCCTTTATTCAATTGTAATACCGTTACATCGGATTCCACCTTCTCCATCTCTAATTGCACAGTAAATATTATGGTCACTACCTCCTAAGGGTTCATTCACCTGAAGCTCCCTTATCAAGTCTATCTCATTGCACAACACTAAATCCAGAATTGCCTGTTACCTAATGGGGGCTATCTGTTCCAAAAAGCCATCTCATAGACATACCACAAATTATTTTTCTTGCAATCCACTACCAACCTGATTTTCCCATGCCACCAGCATATTGATATCCCTCATAATCATTTTAATCTTGCTTTTCATGCACACATTTTCTACCTCATGGTATATCTTGTGACCCAAATCCTGACTATTGTTTGGAGACCTGTATATTATTCCCATTATGATTTTTTTTTACATTTGCGGTTCTTCAACTCTACCCTCACAGATTCTACATCATCTTACCCTACTTCATTTCTTGTTATTCATTTAATTTTATTTGTTACTGACAAGTAAACCCCAACCCCACTGCACACTTACCTGTCTTTTCGATAGGATGTATACCCTCGGATATTTAGCTCCTAAACCTGACCCTGTTGCAGCTGCGTCTTCGTGATGCCCACCATATCATATTTGCCAATTTTGATCTGCACCAGAAGCTCATTTACCTGATTTCTTATACAATGTGCATTCAGGTTCCAACACCTTCAGTCTTGTATTCACTGGCCCTCTTCTCATTGTCATTTGTTTATCCAATGTGCTTGAAGTTTAATCCTGACCTTTTCCAAACACTCTGTCCTATTTTGTGTGCTGGAGACTTCAATGACCTCTCCTGAGTTCTCTTCTCTTTTCATATTTTTCCACGCAGTTGAATCCACCCCCACAGATGTTAACCTGCTACTTTGTTTCCCATTGGTCATTATACTTCTTAGTGTTTTACCCTTCCAGAGCAAAGATTATACTCTATTTTCTGTACTGGCATTGATAATTCAGAGGGATTGAGGATATTTACCAATCTTCTCCCAAAGCATGATATTAAGGCCAGGATTACTACCGATTCAGAGCACGTGAATGGAGCCAAGAATCCTCACTAACCTTTTTGCCTGCAGCAGAGGTGAAATGGCTGAAAATAATGATCAACCACAGTTTAAAAACAAATGCTTACAGACACAAATATATTTCTATTATCATGCAATTTAATAAAAAATGAATTTGTATTTCCATGGCACTAGGAGTATAGGAACAGGACTAGGCTATTCAGAGTTGTGTATTGTCAGGAGGTACTTCTATTTTTGAGGTTTCTTATCTGAACAATTGTGAAAAGTGATTCATTTATAATGCTGAGGAGATATCTGGATCTGTTTTTTTTTAGGAAGGTCAATGAAGAGACACCTTTAAAATATACACTTGATGGAATTCATTGGTCTTCAGCTAACTAAATGTACTTACTGGAAGTCATATATCTGAGTACATGGCTGGCAGGAATGTGGCTATTTTTAGACTTCTTTGCAGTTCAGTTGGAATGTAGCCTGTGAATAAATAAGAATTTCTCAGCCTCGCTGAGAAATATTTCTGAGTATCCTATGTGACAACTGAAAAATCTCATGGAAGGGCTTCTAAGTGGCTTCCTCTCAATTTCCTGAATGAACTGTGCCTGAAGAGGTCCCACACAGCAAACTGCATATTTCTATCATAATAGTCTGTATTTAGTGACCCATCTGCATGTACAAGGTCACCAGACTGAACATTGCTGGAAGCTGGAACATTTCAGACCTTATCTAGCTATTCTCTGAGAATGAAAAACGGCTTTGGTCAAAGTATTTTTCCAAAGTTAATATTTGCAGAGAATGATTCCTTATTTCTCTTTAATGTGTGTATGCGTACATATGTGTTGGGATTCTTTGGAAAGATAAATGTTAATATATATTTATATTTCAAACTGCATGTCCATCAGCTTTGCTTCAGTCAAATGTCTTGTTATAAGAAATTGATTATTTTGTTGTTTATTACAGAAACTAGATCCATTAGTCATTTTATACTGACCTTAACAGGGCAGCACGCTGGCACAGTGGTTAGCACTGCTGCCTCACAGCGCCAGAGACCTGGATTCAGTTCTACTCAGGTGACTGACTGTGTGGAGTTTGCACATGCTCCCCGTGTCTGTGTGGGTTTCCTCCGGGTGCTCCGGTTTCCTCCCACAGTCCAAAAATGTGCAGGTTAGGTGAATTGGCCATGCTAAATTGCCCGTAGTGTTAGGTGAAGGGGTAAATGTATTGGAATGGGTTGCGGGTCGGTGTAGTCTTGTTGGGCTAAAGGGCCTGTTTCCACACTGTAAGTAATCTTAACAATATAATTTGCCATGCAGCAACTCATTAAACATTTAAATATATTTTGGGATCAGTGGAATGGCATGACAAGAAAGAGAATATGCATTCTTCCAACCTCAGTCACAATAACACCAACAACCATTTGAAAATAACAGTTCTGATTTCTACTACTGCTTTTGTGAATATTGCATCCCAATTTTGTGCTTCCTGATTTCCCTGCCAAACTCATATTTTAGGGTTATTGTCCCATGTTCTGGACTTGTCCATGAGACAAAATAGCTTCCCTACTTTTCATATTATCAGGAAATCTCAGCATACTTCACAGACGTTTTGCAGTGTTGTCACTTTGGTACATAAGCAAACCTGGGATCCAATTTGTACACAAAACAGGACTATGCAAGGCCAGAACACAGGAAAAACTTTCTTGATCTTTGATAAATAGTGCCATAGAATCTTTCACATCATTTAAAGCCTACGTTAAGACATTAACCAAAATAAAACATCTTCAATCATTCAGTTCTTCCCCAATGCTGCACTAAGATATTATTTTGATTTTGTGCTTGACTCCCTGGATTGGTTTGAGTTAATAACTTGCTGACTAAATTATAAGAATGATAATTATAAGAATATAAGAATACCACTGAGAAAACTGAAAATCTATCCTTGTGGGGTTATATAAACCAACATTCCATCCACCTGCTTGCATTGACATAGAAATCCCCTGATACTGTTTGAAGGCAAGTAGCATTGTCCCTACAAATGTTAGAACCCTCAATCAACACCATTTAAAAGTGATTGTATCATCATCCATGCAGTCATTTTTCCCAGGGAATAGTTTGTCAGCAAATTGACAGTCCTCCCAATGTGGCTACTGTCGGCTTTTGCATCAGGCAAGTTGCTTCACCCTCCAGCACATCTGATTGAACACTCAGTTCACTTCCTGCCTGGTGCAGTCCATTTACATTTTAAAATTGTGTCACAAGAATGAAGCTGGTCAGGTTTGGAGTTGGGACCCAGAATTCACCCAGGTGTCAGGATCCTTACTGGCAGTGAAAATGGAAACATGGACAGGCAATATAAAATGAAAGGCACAACTTTGAAGAGAATAGAGAAACAGATGGACTTGGATAGCTATTTGTTTAATTCGTTAAAGGTGGCCGGATAGATTGAAAGAATCATTACTGTGGTACATTGTATCCTTGGATGTGTTAATAGGGACAGAGAGTAGAAGTGTCAGGAGATTATGTTGAATTTGCATAAAGCACTGATTCAGCCTTAACTGTACTTTTCCACCCAGTTCTGGGTTCAGCACTTTAAGAGGGATGCAAAGGCATTGGAGACAGTACAGAAAACATTTGTGAAAATCATTCCAGTGATGAGGAATTTTAATATTGATGATAGTTTATTGATGCCAGAACTGTTTTCCGTTGAGAAAAGAAAACTAAAATGAGTTTTGATAGTAGTATTCAAAGTCGTGAGGTGCCTGGACAAAGTAAATGGGGAGAAACTGTTCCCACTCATGAAAGGATCAGGAATGAGAGGGCATAGGTTGAATATGATTGGTAAAAGATGCAAAAGAGACCAGGGAAAAAATCTTTTCATGCAGCAAAAGTAAAGATCTGGACTGCAGTGCTTCAGAAAATATTGAGGCAGATTTAACTGAAACATTCAAAAGGAAATTAGACTGTATCAGAAACAGGAAAACTAACAAGTTTAAAGGGAGAAGGCAAGAGAACAGAACTAAGTGCTCCTATCGAACACTGGTGCAAATGGACTTCTTCTGTGCTATAACAATTTTTGATTCTATCAGCTTCCAGTCCCAGAACTAAATCTTGAGGAAATAACTTCTCTGGTCTGGGCTGCTTCACTTTTTGTAGAACCCTATTTTATCCTTCCACTGTTCAGAACACTTTATCTCACAATAAGTAGGTTTACCGCCCAGGCCAACACAGAAACAAAAACCCAAGATTCTCTGACTGCCAGTCTATTTCTGAGGTTCCACCAGACACCAGATTCTCTCTGGAAGCCATGGAAATTTGGTCCTCAATTTTTTTTGCTACTATCTTTGTTACAAAAGACAAATATCTGATATTCATAGCCCCTCCCCCATAAAAGGAGTTCATAAACATAGATAAACTATGAGCCTGTGAAGTTCCATTGTTTATGGGAAAATGTTCACACAGTGTTTTGATCCACTGCCTATTGCTTCCTTCTAAAAGTCTAAATCTAGGTAGACATTAACAAAGTTTTTAAAAATTTCTTCATCATCATCAAGGTAAAGGTGACAATGTTCTTTATGTGATGTTGGGTTGGGGTCTGGTGGGTACATACGTGACTGTTAATGGCACCTGGAAGATTCTGCTAAAAAGAGAGGATACAATAAACAAATGTATTTTTAATGAGTTACTGGATTGGGATTTGTATCTTTCCATTTCCTCTCTGTCTCATATGTGCACTTGCTTTTGAAGGAAGCTGAACTCTTTTTATTTTATTATTCCATATTCAACAATCTGGAATGACTTTCTCCAAGACCTTGAGATCAGGATTAGGGTGTCCTTATAGTCCTTTCTTTAAGTGCCATGAGATTGCATCTCCAACTCATGGTCCCAATGAAATATTTTGGCCACTGCAACCACCTAACCCAGTTGTGTCTGTCATGTTAGTTCAGTTGAGCACCTCAGTCTCTGTTTTTTCTTGCTGCCATTCAACCTGTAGATGGTTCTGAAGGCAGCCCAAGTGAAAGCTTCGAGCTTCTTGGTATGATACTCATTTACAATCTAAGTCTTACATATCTCGAGTAGAATAGGCAGAATTATTTATATATACTTTTTTGACAGGTATAAAAAATTAATCCAGGACAGGTTATCTTCATCTAAAGTACAGCAGAGTTCTTTTGAGCAAACTATCTGCAAGCTGATTGGAACATTCAAGGTGTCCAAAATGTTTGAATTGTAGTAAGAAGACATAATAGTCTATAGCAAGCAAGCTGAGCCTAACTGAGTCATTCACTAATAGCATCCTCCAAAACAAATTGCAGTTAAACAGTTTAGTAACAGAATTGAAAATTTATTTTGACCCAGTCTTGGTGCCAATTTAGGTGACCTGTTCAGAGCAGCTGTAAACTTCAATTTCTGAAATTGGAGCTTGGAACTCATCACCATAAAATGGGGCTGCAGTTACAAATCAGGCATTCCGGGAAAGTTGACTTTATGACTTGGGAAAGAGGAGGAGAATGAAATGGGGCTGAACAGTGACGTTCAGGATCAAAATCCTAGAACTCATGATCGAACAGCAATATCAGAGCACAGTTGTTATGTTCAAAAATACAGTTCACTGTCAATTTATCAGCATCAGCTTGTGTTGACCTTTTCTTAGTGACACATGCAGCCCTAGAATGAATGAATGAAGCAAAAGTTAATTCTGCTCTGAGTTCACATAAAGGTACATTAAGAAGAAACTTTATGTTGTTAGTCTTTTCAGGGCTAGTTAAAACCCAGCAAGAACAGAAAAACTTCAGTAGAATTGCTTAGAACATGCTCTGTTTTAATGAGAGATCCATAAACAACCATTAGGCCCTTCAGAAGTATATTCAAGGAGCTGTGTAAGGTAAACATTAGGGATATCTAAATAATAACTGAATCTTAATGACAGCAAATCTTTGTCCTACAGAAGTAGACCTATTCATGCCAATTTTGGAACCCAACAAAAGGCATAGCAATCGCAGAATCACTGAAATATTATGTCACAGAAGGAGGCCATTTGGCCCATTGTGTCTTTGCCAACTTTCCAAATGTGTATCATTATGACTTAGTGCCATTCTCTTGCCTTTTCTCCCAACCTATGCACTTTGAATGATTATTTAACATATAAACAATGCCCTTTTCAATGCCTCAGCTGAACCTGCCTCCACCACACAGGCAGTGCATTCCAGACTCAAACCACATGTTCCATTGATTAGTTTTGTTTCTGTGACACATTTGCTTATTTTGAAAATCACTTTAAATCTCTGCCCATTCATTCTTAATCCTTTTCGGAATGGGAACATTCTATTCAGCTCTCTTGAAAACTCAGAGTGTCTCTTGGCCTTCTTCTCTCAAAGGAAAACTGCTGCAACCTCTCCAAATTGTCCTAATATCTGAAATTTCTCATCTCTAGAACCACATGAATTTGGAAATGACACTCCTGATTCTGAACTTGACGTTGGAGATCTCATAACACCTTCTGATTCATTTGTGAGTAAGGAGTGAGGAAGGTGGTGATGCTGATTTACATATTGTGAAATTCAAAATAACTTCTTTAGTCAGAAAGAAGATCACAAGGCCATTCATTATAGGAAACGCAATGTTTCATTACATTGAAAATTAAGTTCAACAATCAGTATGATGAAATTTCCAGATTACAGCAACAAAACTGAAAAATATGGAAGAATACCTGCAATATTTCCAGTTTTCCAGTCAGCCATTGAACTTGTACAAGAAGATGACTTTGAAACAAAATACTTTTGAATGAACTTGAGCATTCAATCTTCACGTCATTTACCTGGTGTTTGGTATGACAGAGAAACAGATTAAGTACTCCTCACTCCTGCCACAACTCACAAGTGGAGTGGTTTACCTCACAAAAGCACTTGTAGAAAAATCAGAACTTTACCTCAACACAATCACTTACAGATATGAAGGGAGTACACAAACAAGGAGAAACTTGACAGAAGCCTGCCTGCTTTATGGCATACTCATCATGTCTCATGGAACAATTCAATCAACTTACGGTCGCACTGTAACCCTGTGGTAAGTGTCACTAAAGAGGATTAAAGCAACAAACAGTGGAAATGAATTTTTTCTGATTTTCTTCTGCTCTGTAGCTGGAGCTATGGCAGTAGTTACACTTACACAATGAAGCAGGATTTCTGCCAAAATTAAAGCAGTGCATTGGGAGAAAACCTAATTGAAACTCAGACCCAAATCTGTACTCTAAGCAATTGTTCTTATACATTACATTCACAGAATTTTTAAAGGTGCTCAAAAATTGAGATCAGTCTCAAAGGAAATTTGAGCTCCCAAAATCCATGGACAAAATGCAAACATTCGTGGAAGGAGCCTGACTATCATTACTCCAGTAAGTCAGGGAGGTATCTGATATCGAAGAGACCTATGTCCCTGTCAGTTCCACTCCAAAGCCTAGCCACCATATTTAATTCTTGTTTTCTCTATGACATATGAACTCTGGTCTATGTTAATGGGAAAGCAGATTAGAAGGTATGTCAAACAGACTGTCAATTTGCTGAAAACTTGCTTTGCGCTCCAAGCTTTAAGAATTTAATCCTCTTTGTTTTGAACAATGCTTCAGTGAACAAATATAAAATCTTCCACAGTCAACAGAGTACAACTTTACCAATGCTTCATTTGACATATCTCCTTATATGAGACCAACTTGTGGAGATTTATCACGTCAAATGTAAGTGTGAGTAAGCTCAAGTTTTTGAGCAATCCAGCAATAGCTAAATTCTGCAAAATCAAGAATGGATAATGTTTGGCTTCTGTCCATCTTTTGAAATTTATTTCTATTTCCTTTGTTCGTCTTGGTTTTCCCTAGGCTGTCCTGTTATGAACAAAATTGGTGACAAGCCAGTTGCTTCTATTTCTCTCCCAACGCCATGAGACATGCAAAAACAGCTGGAATGTGTTTCCTTCCTTCATAAGGGGAATCACGTTATCACTTCTCACTGCTTAGCCCTTACAGCAATGGTGTAATCAGTCACTCATCTAATAGGGCTTATGAAAACAGGACCACGTCTATCAGTCCATGAAACCACACCTTATAGGAACAAATCTCTTATATTTTAGTAACAGTTTGTACTCAGAGGTCAGTACATTTTCACAGTCTTATATATAGCAATACAAGAAATTTTGAAATCTGTTGGTCCCATAGACAAAAAGGTTATCTAGATTTGGGTTGGGTTTTTGCAGAGATGGGAAGTTTTATATTTTAGCAATTACAATTCTTAATAAACATCACAAAAATATTGTTTCAGTTGTTTCCTGAAACTTTGATTCTGTTTATGTCTATATTTTTTTTGAAACACAGCCAATATATCTTGCTCAATTCTGGTTCTATTGCATCCAATCTGTGACAATAAAGATGGGAAATGGGTATCAGTTAAGAACAAATGACTGTGTTCTTGTCATATGATGTTAAATGGCAGCTGAATTACTGCATTTATTACTTAATAAATAACTATGATATGCCTTTGTGAAAGTCAGGGGTGTGAACTTTTCAATGTGAATTAATAAAAACAACACAAAATATATTTGTTCCATATAAGTGGAATTTGCAATACTTGAATAAAAACTGCAAATTATTATTTAAAATCTTACATTCCGTCTTTGTTAGAATTAAAAATTCACAATTCTGTCAACTCATTCAGCCCATCACATGAAGAGCTAAAACTTGTACATCACAGAAATATTGGAAATCTTAAATATGTAAAATATTCTAACTTCAATTTACCTTAATGGTTGAAGATTCTGCCACTCTTAAAAAAATGTATCAACCTCTTCTGGTTGATCTCTGGGGCAGATAGCTCTTGAACTTTATTGATTCACCCCTCTTTTTGAAGAGTAAAATAAAAGCTGTAACCTAATTTTTTAAATGCAAACAACCATGAATGCTGGAAATCAGGAAGGAAGTTAGAAATTACTGGAAAAACGCTGCAAGTCAAGCAGCATCCATGGAGAGAAAGCTGAACTTCTTCAGAACTGTTCTGAAGCCCCAAAATGTTAACATTGTTTTCTCTCCATAGATGCTGTCAGACCTGCTGAGCTCTTTTTCCAGCAATTTCAGTTTGAATGTCTATAATGTATTATCAGACTCTGGTGCAAAGATTTACCATATTAGCTAAATAAGGAGTCTGCTTAAGAAGGAAATCAGGAGGGCAAAAAGAGGACATGAAATAGCTTTGCCTAATAGGGTTAAGAAGAATCTGAAGGGTTTTTACAAATACATTAAGAACAAACGGGTAACTAGAGAGAGAATGGGGCCCCTCAAAGATCAGCAAGGCAACCTATGTGTGGAACTGCAGGAGATGGAGGGGATACTAAACGAGTATTTTGCATGAGTGTTTACTGTGGAAAAGGACATGGAAGATGTAGAATGTGGGGAAATACATGGTGACATCTTGAAAAATGTCCACATTACAGAAAAGGAGGTTCTGGATGTCTTGAAACGCATAAAAGTGGATAAATCCCCAGGACCTGATTAAGTATAACCTGGAACTCTGTGGGAAGCTAGGGAAGTGATTGCTGAGATATTTGTATCATCAATAGTCCCAGGTGAGATGCTGGAAGACTGGAAGTTGGCTAATGTGGTACCACTATTTAAAAAAGATGTTAAGGAAAAGCCAAGGAACTATAGACCAGTGAGCCTGATGTCAGTGGTGGGCAAGTTAAGACCATAAGACCATAAGACATAGGAGTGGAAGTAAGGCCATTCGGCCCATCGAGTCCACTCCGCCATTCAATCATGGCTGACGGCATCTCAACTCCACTTACCCGCATTC
Organism: Hemiscyllium ocellatum; assembly: GCF_020745735.1. Classification (NCBI taxonomy): domain Eukaryota; kingdom Metazoa; phylum Chordata; class Chondrichthyes; order Orectolobiformes; family Hemiscylliidae; genus Hemiscyllium; species Hemiscyllium ocellatum. The sequence continues at coordinate 54,425,454 of NC_083402.1, forward strand.
TCCCCGTAGCCCTTAATTCCTCAAGACATCAAGAATCTATCAATCTCTGCCTTGAAGACATTTAGCATCCCGACCTCCATTGCACTCTGCGGCAATGAATTCCACAGGGCCACCACTCTCTGGCTGAAGAAATGTCTCCGCATTTCTGTTCTGAATTGACCCCCTCTAATTTTAAGGCTGTGTCCACAGGTCCTAGTTTCCTCGCCTAACGGAAAAAATTTCCTAGCGTCCACCCTTTCCAAGCCATGTATTATCTTGTAAGTTTCTATTAAGTCTCCCCTTAATCTTCTAAACTCCAATGAATACAATCCCAGGATCCTCAGCCATTCCTCGTATGTTAGACCAACCATTCCAGGGATCATCCGTGTGAATCTCTGCTGGACATGTTCCAGTGCCAGTATGTCCTTCCTGAGGTGAGGGGACCAAAACTAGACACAGTACTCCAAATGGGGTCTAAACAGAGCTTTATAAAGTCTCAGTAGCACAACGGTGCTTTTATATTCCAACCCTCTTGAGATATGTTGTTGGAGGGAATCCTGAGGGACAGGATTTACATGTGTTTGGAAAGGCAGGGACTGATTAGGAATAGTCAACATGGCTTTGTGCATAAAAAATCATGTTTCACAAACTTGATTGAGTTTTTTTAAGAAGCAACAAAGAGGATTGATGTGGGCAGAGTGGTGGATGTGATCTCTATGGACTTCAGCAAGGTGTTCGACATGGTTCCCCATAGGAGACTGGTTAGCAAGGTTAGATTTCATGGAATACAGGGAGAACCAGCCATTTGGATACAGATTTGCTCAAAGGTAGAAGACAATGGGTGGTGGTGGTGGAGGGTTGCTTTTCAGACTGGAGGCCTGTGACCAGTAGAGTGCCACAAGAATCGGTGCTGGGTCCTCTACTTTTCATCATTATATAAATGATCTAGATGTGAACATAAAAAATATAGTTAGTACGTTTGCAGATGACACCATAATTGGAGGAGTAATGGACAGCGAAGAACGTTACCTCAGAGTACAACAGGATCTTGATCAGATTCTTCAATGGGCTGAACAGTGGCAAATGGAGTTTAATTTAGTTAAATGTGAGGTACTGTATTTTGGAAAAGCAAATCAGAGCAGGAGTTATATACTCAATATACTCAAGGTCCTGAGGAGTGTTGCCGAATAAAGAGACCTTGGAGTGCAGGTTCATAGTGCCTTGAAGTTGGAGTTGCAGGTAAATAGGATAGTGAAACAGGCATTTGGTATGCTTTTCTTTACTGTCAGAGTATTGAGTATAGGAGTTGGAAGGTCATGTTGCAGCTGTACAGGGCATTAGTTAGGCCACTTTTGGAATATTGCGTGCAATTCTGGTCTCAAGGGCAGCACGTTGGCACAGTGGCACTGCTACCTCACAGCGCCAGAGACGCGGGTTCAATTCCCACCTCAGGCGACTGACTGTGTAGAGTTTGCACATTCTCCCCCTGTCTGCGTGGGTTTCCTTCGGGCTTCCAGTTTCCTCCCACAGTCCAAATATGTGCAGGTTTGGTGAATTGGCCATGCTAAATTGCCTGTAGTGTTAAGAGAAGGGGTAAATGTAGAGGAATGGATCTGGGTGGGTTGCGCTTCAGTGGGTCAGTGTGGACTTGTTGGACTGAAGGGCCTGTTTCCATACTGTAAGTAATCTAATCTAAAAAAAAGAATGTCATGAAACTTGAAAGGATTCAGACAAGATTCATAAGCATGTTGCCAGAGTTGGAGGATTCGAGCTATAGGGAAACATTGAATAGGCTGGGGCTATTTTCCCTGGAGTGTCAGAGGCTGACAGGTGAGCTCATGAAGATTTATAAAATCATGAGGGGCATGGATCAGATAAATGGGCAGTGTTTTTTCCCTGGAGTGGGTAAGTCTAGAACTAGAGGGTAAAGGTTAAGGGTGAAAGGAGAAATATATAAAATGACTTAAGGGGCAACATTTTCATGCAGAGAGTGGTTTGTGCATGGAATGAGCTGCCCGAGGAAATGGTGGAGGCTGGTACAATTGCAGCAGTTAAAAAGCATTTGGATGGGTATATGACTAAGAGGGACTTAGAGCAATATGGTCCAAGTGCTGGCAAATGGGACTAAATTAGATTAGGATATTTGGTCGCATGGATGAGTTGGACCATAGGGTTTGTATTTGTACTGTACATCTCTGTGACTATGACTCAATTAGGTCACAGCTAACATCAACTATGTGGATGTAGACATGGAACATGAAGGCTGGCAAAAAAAAATCCCGTAACTTTTGTAATTAAGTGAAAAGCTTAACTTTTTCAGTCACCATAAATCGATGGGTGTAATTAGAAATGAGCAGATTCACAGGATGTAATCCTCAAACCATTAATTTAAAAAATCATAAAATCACACATGATAAAACTTATTCAGTCGCTGTAAGGCAGTTAGTGGTCTTGATTATATCATTGCTGCTTATTCCATGGTGTCCTTTACTCTGTAGTGGTAGTTTTACAAATGTGTGCTGCCAGCAGGAAGTCTTGCCTGCCAGCAACACACATTGAGAATTCAAGACCAACTTTCTGTTAATGCAATGCAAGCAATGTTTTTGTTTAGGTCAAAACATGTTGGCATCAAAACAAAGTAGTAAATACATTGCCAACTTGTTTTTGTTTGCTTGCATGCTGAAGATATGGAATATATATATACTGTCCCAAAAGTAGCTCAAATGGATCTCAGCCCATCTTTTCCAGTGTGTCACTTCATACTGGAACTGGTGGAGGTTTTCTGTATGCAGTAAGCAATTCCAGCATGCAACTCATAAGAGTACAAAAAGGAAGATCCAGGCCAACCTCTCACCTCTCACTTTTGACCTATGATTCAGTTTGAATTTGAAATCAACAGCAAGAATAGCGAGCCACCTTTTGTACAACAACAACTCATTCTTCAGAAACAGTTTGGAAAGCTGTATCTAAGTCAGCTGACATTGTTTGTCACAAAAATATCTGAACTTCAAACCCATCTTGCAATTATACATATGCATAACATAACACTTGACGTCAGAGATGCTGAATTTTAATCTTATCGAAATATGTTGTCTTTTTCATCTTTTATAAGCTTTAGATCACCATGATCTCAAATAGTCAAAAATAATAGAAATTTCCATTTAATACTTTTTAGATTTCAGCCATTCACTGATAGTTTGAAAAATGCTGGCAACCACAAATTTTATGAAGCAATTACTTTTATTATTGACAGTGGAAGTCTTTCTCAAATAACCCTTCATTTCATAATGTCACTAGATACTATAAAAATTCTTTGAACATTTAATATTATCTCTTCTGATCTCGCTTGCTTTTAGTTAATGATGGTTATACATAGGCTTAGTACAAATGCTTAGGGTGATTCAGATATGACCAGTAAACAGCCCTAAATGTGGTTATAAACATTGGATGCTATCTACAATTGTGTTAGACAACAAGTGCAAGCGGTTCACTCTGAAACAATCAAGAAAAAAAGCGAATAAAGACACAAAATAACCAAATATAGAGATATGATGCTCCTGATCTTTTTTCTTTGGCAAAGAAATAACTATTTTTAATTAATGTGGGTTTTTTTTTGCTTAGCTGTGTAAATTGAGCAAACCAAGGCCTTAATTATGATTTATTCTGCCATAAATAGTTCTTCAGCATACAACTATTGTGAAGAATTACAACATGGTCTGACAATTGTGGGATGAAACAAACCTGTTCTGTAATTCACATTGCAGATGTCTAGTTAGTCAATCCAGTGATCTGTAATCACAAACCCTGTCAGAAAATGAATGAATAAAATGTGATAAAATGGTGGGATTTTCTAGTGTGCTTGTTCCATGTGGTGAATGCCATCTGTAATTGTCAGGTCCTGTTGGCTTTGTTCTTTACTTGAGGATGGAAATTAAACCATGTTGACTTCATCAGTGGAAGCAGCAAACAAGGAGAGCTGGAAATGTTGGAAAGAGATTTGAGCTAGACAGAGAAAGGTTTAACAAAAGGGATGGGGAGGTTTTTGAATCAACATTTTGGGATAACTTGTTCTTCATCACATGGAAAGCACTCCTGCAAAACTGATAGCCTACCCATTACAAAATCTATTTTATTTACAGATTGCATTACTATCCATGTGATACAAATGTAAGTTTGCCCTCAATATTTTAACACTTAGCTGAAATGCTTAGCTGGAATAAAGTTTTTCAGCACATTTGTCCCAGAGATCACAGTGGAATGGCAGGTATATCTTGACATGATGTGCCTATCACCACAAATATTCACCACTTATTGGCTGATGACCAACGTTTCATACAAAATGTATGATATTGCAGGTAGTTGATTGAATATGTATTATAATCCTTTTCTGTATGATTCAGGTTTCTGTATACACCAACTAACCCCTGTTGACTCCATTACTGAAGTGCTAAAAATAACAGTTAAATGTCATTTGTACAGCAAAGCATACATTATCCTAATATACTTTGTTGATTTAAGAATGAGGCTAATTCATAAAACAAAATCATTTTTTGATGCCAATTAGTTATTATTTAGTATCTGTTCAGCACTACTTTCTGGAAAGAAATAATTTGCATTTACAAAGCACCTTTCACAGCTTCATTGTTTTAAAGCAATTAAGTACTTTGGAAGCTTCAACCATTTGTCACCAATACTCCTGTCAATTTTCTTGCTGTAGAAATGAGTGTGGAGTATATTTTATTAATGTAAACTTTTATAAACATCAAATTGCCTACCACTCCTACACAAAATGACACTGCTTTAATTTTAATGCACATGTAACTGCTCGTTGGCTTCATACTTGAACTCCGTATCTCTGAGAGCATACTGCCAATTTAATATGACATCATACGATGCCAGTTGACAGCGAGAATTAGAGTCATAGAGTTATACAGCACGGAAACAGACCCTTCAGCCCAATTTATCCACGCCAACCAGTTGTCCCAATGTGACCTAGTCCCACTTGCCAGTATTAGGCCCACATCCATCTAAACCCTTCCTATTCATATACCCATTCAGACCCCTTTAGTAATGTTGCAATTGTACCTGCCTGCACCACTTTCTATGGAAGTTCATTTCAGACACACACCACCCTCTGCATGAGAAAGTTACTCTCAGGTCCCTTTTAAATCTTTGCCATCTTACCTTAAACCTAGTTTTGACTCCCCCATTCTCGGAAAAAGAGCTTGGTTACTCATCCGATCCAGACCCCTCATGGATTGTATAAAGACGCCTATAAGATCACCCCCCTCCGCCTCTGACGCTCAAGGAGAAAAAGCCCCAGCCCATTCAACATCTACCAAAACTCAAACCCTCAAGTCATGTAACATCCTTATAACTCTTTTCTGCACCCTCTCAAGTTTAACAGCATCTTTCCAATGAAGGTGACCAGAATTATATGCAATATTCTAAAAGTTGCCTCACCAATATCCTGTACAGCAACAACATGATGCCCCAACTCCTATACTCAATGTTCCGATCAATGAAGGCAAGTGTACTATACATTTTCTTTGCCAGCTTGTCTACCTGTGATTCCATTATCAAGGAAGTGTGCACCTGCATCCCTAGGTCTCTTTGTTTGGCAACTCCCCAGGACCCTACCATTATTGTTTAAGTCCTGACATGATTTGCCTTACCAAAATATTACACCTCATATTTATCTATATTAGCAATACAGAGACACAGAGTAAGACAGACAGGGAGACAGAGAGAGACAGATAGACAGACACAGAGTTAGACAGAGAGAAAGAAGGAGAGAGAGAGAGAGACAGAGGGAGAGAGAGAGAAAGAAAAAGAGAAGCGACAGAGGCAGAGACAGAGAAAGGAAAAAAATGATTGAGCATGACAGGGGGATACAGAGAGAGAGAGCGAGTGAGGATGTCAGGGGGAGGAAAGATGGATTGTTGGAAAGGGTGATCTGGGTACAGAAGCGAAATTGGTGTCAGGGTTTTTGAAACTCCACCACAGCATGAGATCGAAGCGTTACTCGATGATATGGGAAATCCTCTTGGTGTGAGTCTAATGTTTCTGCTCTAAAATGGAGATAGTGGAGTTAAAAATATGAAAAACAAGATAAGAATACAATGTGATTAGTGAAACCTGCTCTGTAACATGGAAAAGTCATGTTCAATTTGAGAGAACAGTATCCTTTCCCATTCTTGCTTCTTAATGCTTTATACCTATGTTATTTTATTCTCTTCCTTCCCTTGGTTTTTCCCACACTTTTATACTTTTCTTTAAATGGAAGCACAAGGAAAGCACAAAAAAATGTCTTAGCCTCTGATCATATGCTTCTAATCTGACCACCAGGGAGGTAGCAAGTGTAGCTCTAGGGTGGTTTATCCTCTGATTTTATTTTTTACCTTTATTTTGGGGGATCAACTCATCAAATACCCAGTGTCTTCTCTTCAGAACAAACTTGAAGTCAGGAACTCTTAATTCAGGAACTGTTTATGAGGAATTACACAGACAAAAATTATCTTACTGCTCTGTGAAACATAACACTGGAGGACTGCGCCTTTCTGCCTCACCTGGAATACTAAGATTCATCACAATTCACATTTTTATTCATGCAACCTATGAAATCTAAATTTGTAAGGACTTGTCAATGTAATAACTTTGAATATAATAATGTAGCTATTCTGTGTACTTTTCCCTTATATGTGTGATCATAAAAACAAATGCATTCTCCAAATGGAAATACGTCTATGAAAAGCAAACTCAAAATATTAAATACTGAAATGGATGTCATAAGTATAAGTCATAATTTAATATCAACCTTTTCCTTTAAATGTCAATGCAAATAAAAATACGTCTTTGACGTTCTTGAGTATATGTCTTTATTGGTTTCATATGATAACCTTTTTGGAGAGCGCATAAGAATTTATTGCACATCTGTTCAGTATTTTCTTTTTTATTAGGAAAAAGGGGATGAAACAAGTTTCCACCCACCTTCCCCCACCATAACCACCAATGCCTTCTCTTCCCTGTACAGATGCATCAAACATTATTAGAGGTGGAGCAAACATACGATGGATTTATTGATTATTTCATAAACTATCCTGAAAAGGCTTTGGTAAGGAAAATAAGTTAAACATAGAGGTCCAAAGGTGTAGGAGAAAATATGAAAACTTCATGCCAATGTTGGAGTCATGCAGTGCAGTTTGCAATAACTAAAGGACAAAGTCCACATCTTTAATTCAGTAGTGGCTAGTAAATAAGTGGAATGAAAATCAAACTACTCTGGTTTATTGGTACACATGTGCAGAATTGTAGATCAGCTGGCTTTTATTTTCTGGGATGGGTCAGCCACTGTTTTGTAAATGTTTTTCTCCTAACTGCTTTCCCCTCACTTACAATCAGTGGCCCATTGCCCAGCTAAGGACTTTAGTACATAATCTGCCTGTAGTCAGAGCCAAGTATAGCAGGATGCCTTGTACTTTGATATTTCTGAAACTGTCTGCTGTGTTTAAGTGATTAGCACCTGCTAATTTTCTCTAGAGTTAACATTACAGACAATGGGAATATTTATTATTAGTAGTTGTAGTTACAGAGGTATTAGGAAAGAATTGCCTAAAGTGAGTTAGGAAAATAGACTAAGAGGAAGTGGCTGGTGAGCAGAGGCAGATATTTAAGCAGATTTGTCAAAAATCTAGGCAAAATTTTGTACAATCAAAAATGACTCAATGAGAAGAATGAACATCCTATGGTTAACAAAGATGGTCAAGGAAAGTATCTAATCAAGTCTCTAAGACACACAAAGCAGTGAAAACTAATGGTCGAGCAGAGGGCTGATATTGTTTGGAGCACCAGCCAATGACTAAAATGTTAATAACTAGAAAGGAAATTGACTATGAAAGTAAATTAACAAGAAACATAAAAACAAACAGGAATAACTGCTATGAGCATATAAAAAGAAAGAGGATGAATAAAGTGTGTGGGAGACTTGGAGGATGCTACTGGAGGAGTGACAACGGGGAACAGAGAAATGAAAGGTAAGTTTTTGCATTGATCTTCATGGTGAAAGACACTCTTAATATCTCAAAGCTAATAGATAAGCAAGGTACTAATGGGTGGAAGCATCTTTCAGAGTTTCCATCACTAGTGACAAAGTCATTAACAAATTAATGGGACTAAAAGCAGAAAATATGTCAGGATCTGATGACTCACATTGAATGGTTTTAAGGGAAGTGGCTGCAACGATGCTGGAGGCATTGATCAAAATATCACAGAAATCATTGCATTCCAGGAATGTTCTGGCAGACTGGGAAAGTGTTAACATGATGCCCTTGTTCAAGAAGATATGCCATTGGAAAATGTGCTACAGTCCACTATGTAAGAATAAATAACAGGACATTTTGGAAAGTTTAATTCAACCAGAATCAACATTGTTTTGTGAAGGAGAAATAAAGTTTGACAAATTTGCAAGAGTTCTTTGAGGATATGATTAGATTACTTACAGTGTGGAAACAGGCCCTTCGGCCCAACAAGTTCACACCTAACCTCTGAAGAGCAACCCACCCAGACCCATTCCCCTACATTTACCCTTTCACCTAACACTAAGGGCAATTTAGCATGGCCAATTCACCTGACCTGCACATCTTTGGACTGTGGGAGGAAACCAGAGCACCTGGAGGAAACCCACGCAGACACAGGGAGAATGTGCAAACTCCATACAGACAGTTGCCCGAGGTGGGAATTGAACCTGGGTCTCTGACGCTGTGAGGCAGCTGTGCTACCGTGCCGATATAACAAACACAGTTGATAAAGGGTAGTTGGATTTTCAGAAGGCATTCAATAAGGTGCCACATAAAATGTTATATCACAAGATAGAGATCACAGTATTCAAAGTAACAGATCAGCATGAATTGAGAATTTGTTAACCCATAGAAGATCATGGATTGTTTTATGTTGGAAAGGTGTGACCAGCAAAGTGTCACAGAATCACTCCTCAGCCCTCAATTATTTATGTAAACGACTTAAAGGAGAAGGCAATATGTGATGTATCCAAATGTGCTGATAATACAAAAACAGCTGAAAACAGCTTGTTGTGATAAGGACATAAGGATTCTGCAAGGGGATATAGATGGTTTCAGTAAGTGAGCAAAAAATTGCCGAATGGAATTTTAAATACGAAAGTACGAGGTCATGTACATTGGTAGGAAGAATCAAAGGACAGACTATTATTCAAATGGTGAGAGACACCAAAAAGTGCAGCACAGAGAGATCTAGGTATTAGATTACTTACTGTGTGGAAACAGGCCCTTTAGCCCAACAAGTCCACATCGACCCGCCGAAGCGCAACCCATCCGTACCCATCTTTGGAGTGTGGGAGGAAACCAGAGCAAACCCACGCAGACACGGGGAGAACGTGCCTGAGGTGGGAATTGAACCCGGGTCTCTGGCACTGTGAGGCAGCAGTGCTAACCACTGTGACACCGTGCCGCCCATATTCTTGAGCATGAAACAAAACATTGCATGTGGATACAGAATGTAATTGAGGATACAAATGGAATTTTAGCATTTGTCATTAAGGGTTAGAGTTTAAAGATATGGAGGTTTTGTCAGAACTCAACGGGATGTTGGTGAAGCTGTATCTGGGGTGCTCTGTACAGTTTGGGCCCGTATTTAAGAATGGATGTCTTGGCATTGGAGGCAGTTCAAACTGGATTCACAAAGCTAATTCTTAAGATGAGGAGTTGACTTATCAAGAACAGCTAAGATTAGATTAGATTACTTACAGTGTGGAAACAGGCCCTTCGGCCCAACAAGTCCACACCAACCCACTGAAGCGCAACCCACCCATACATTTACCCCTTCACCTAACACTATGGGCAATTTAGCATGGCCAATTCACCTGACCTGCACATCTTTGGACTGTGGGAGGAAACCCACGCAGACACAGGGAGAATGTGCAAACAGTCAGCCACCTGAGGCAGGAATTGAACCCAGATTTCTGGCGCTGTGAAGCAGCAGTGCTAGCAATTGTGCCACAGTGCCGCCCATAGGTTAAGGCTTAATACAATACAGCTTAGAAGAATGACGGGTAATCTAAATATGCAAAAATGGAGGAGCTTTGACAGAGTAGATGTTAAGAAGAAACTAAAACTTGAGCTAAGAGGCATAGTTGCAGAAAAAAGGAACAATTATTTAAAACTGTGATGCAAAGGACCCTATTTATCTAGAAGATAGTAGATATCTGGAATTCTTTACTGAAGTGAGTTGTGGATGCTAGAATAAAAACATTTTTAAAGATATTTACAGATATAGTGGACAGATGATTGGAATATCAAGGAATTGACGTCTATGATGAGTGGGCATGAAACGGAAGCTGAAGCCTGAAGCAAATCAACCATCATTTTGCTGAATGATGGGTCAGGCTGGAGGGGTCAAATGGCCTACTCCTGCTCTGGAGATGCCAGTGTTGGACTGGGGTGTACAAAGTTAAAAAATCATATAACACCAGGTTATAGTCCAACAGGTTTAATTGGAAGCACTAGCTTTCGGAGCGCCACTCTTTCATCAGATGTTTGAAGGAACAGTGCTCTGAAAGCTAGTGTGCTTCCAATTAAACCTGTTGGACTATAACCTGGTGTTGTATGGTTTTTTAACTTTGTACTCCTGCTCCTAGTTCTTCTGAACTTACAGAGAGAATGGAGGTCTAGTTGCAGTATTCTGGACATCAATGTATGCCCCACCAAAATGTTTTTTTTTGCATCAGATTGGCATCAGATATTTAAGGAGATTTATGAAAAGGGCAGACAAATGATATTATGATCAGAAAATAAGCTCAATTTCTTTGGTACACACAAAAAGAGCATTTTACGGCAAATGCTTACCTTGCAAAAAGTAAAAGATTTTCATTCAAGATGTTTTAATGTATTTTATTTGGTCTTGGATCTCATGAGCATCACACCCTTAAGTTATTTATTTATGCTGCAAAAATCACATTGATGTGTGTTCTAAACCATGAATTCTGAATTTCAGACATGCCACACAAAGGATGTAGGAAAGAACACTAAACAGAAAGCAAATCACTCTTGATCTATCTCTTTAAAAAAAACAAAATAACTGCAGATGCTGGAAATCAGAAACAAAAACAGAAATTGCTGGAAAATCTCAGGTCTGGCAACATCTGTGGAGAGAAATCAAAGATAATGTTTTGGGTCCTGTGACCCTGCATCAGAACTCATGGTAGCTTGGAAAGGGTCTTTTTTATATGCAAAAGATAGGGTGGGGAATGGGGGTGAGCAGTAAATCATAGGTGGAGATAGAGCCCACAGAGAGAGCAGAACAGTTGGCCAGACAAAGGAGTGGCTAATGGTCAACCTAGGAAAATGAATGCCTGCTAACGGGTCTATTAGTGGCTAACAATGGGTTATGTAGTAGCAGACAATGTGATAACAAGGCTGGTTTGTGGGGATTGTACTAAGCACAAATCCTAAAATTGTTTGATTTGATATTGAGTCCAGAAGGCTGCGGATATCCAAATGGAAAATGAGGTGCTGTTCTTCCAGCTTGCACTGAGCTTTGCTAGAATACTGCAGCAAGCTTGAGCCAAAGATGTTGGTGGTAGAACAAGGTAGTATGTTTAAGTGGCAGGCAACAGGAAGTTTAGGGTCTTTTTTGTGACCAGAGTATAGGTCGTTTGTGAAGCAGTAGTCAGCCAGTCTACAGTTTGTTTCCCCAAAGCAGAGGGGACCACATTGTGAGCAGCAAATGCAGGTTAGATTAAGTGAAGTGCAGATAACTTGCTACTTCATCTGGAAGATGTGTTTGGGCCCTTGGATACTGAGGGAGAAAGAAGTTAACGGGCAGGTATTATACCTTCTATGGTTGCAGGTGAAGATGCCATAGGACTGTGGATGGTGCTGGGAGTGAAAGAGGAGTGGACCAGGCTGTCCCTGAAGAATTAGTCCTTGCAGAGGGCTGAAAGGGAGGATAGGGGGTTATGTGTCTGATGATGGAATCCCACTGGAAGTGTCAGAAATGACAGCTAATGATCTTTTGGATGTGCAGGGTGTGGATGTGCTGGGGGAGGAGCTGGTAGGCGAGTACAAGGGTGAAAGTGAGCACTGCAGACGCTAAAGATCAGAGTCGAAGAGTGTGGTGCTGGAAAAGCACAGCCAGTCAGGTAGCATCCAAGGAGCATGAGAATCGATGTTTCAAGCATAAGCTCTTCATCAGGAATCTTCCTGATAGAGAGCTCTTGCTCGAAACGTCAATTCCCCGCTCCTCGGATGCTGCCTGACCAGCTGTGCTTTTCCAGCACCACACTCTTCAGAGAGTACAAGGTTGACCCTATCACTGTTGTGAGAGGGAAGAGAGGGGCTGAGGGTTGAAATGCAGGAGATGGGTCAGACCAGGCTGAGGGCCCCGTCAACTACAGTGCTGGAGAATCCTCGGTTGAGCAAGAAGATGTACATTTCAAAGGCTTCGATGTTGAAGTTGGCATCATCAGAACAGAGGCAGAGGAAGTGGAGAATGGAGTGAAGTCCTTACAGGAAGTAGAGTGTGAGGATGTACAGTCAAGGTAACTCTGGCAGTCTGTTGGTTTGTAGTGAATATTGATGGCCAGCCTGTCCAGAAATGGAAACAGAGATGTCGAGGAAGGGAAGGGAGGAGACAAAGATGGACCAGGTGGACATTGGAAGTGAAATTGATCAACTTCAAATTGCAAACAAGAGAGAGAAACAGTACCAATGATATCATTGATTTACTGGAGAACGTGTTGTTTGGATGGCCGGAATAAGGCTGGAACATGGAATGTTCCATGTCTCCTATAAAGAGACAGGCATAACTGGCATCCATATGGGTACTCATGGCCACCTTTGACCATGAAACGTCTTCATTTCCTTTCAGGCATCAAGGAGCACAAGATGCAACAAGTCAGAGATATCAACAGCTCACCAGAACCTTCCTCTCCTCCCCTCCCCACCCCGTCTTTCTGACTCCATCCCCACTCCCTACCCCACCTCCTGTCATGTATTTACTATCCCTTCTGACCTTTAGCTACAAAGAAACAGCCAAGCAACAAGTCCATTGAACATTCAAATTTCAAAGAAATTTCGAAATAGGATATTATCATAAGCTCTCCAGTGCAAATAAATCACTTCATAGAAAGTTTCACTACCTTCTTTATTTCTAACATCTTCAAAGAAGTTGAGAGTGTTTCTCTCATCATTCATGGAACAGCCTTTGTACAGCGACCACAGCTTCTGTGGTTGAATCCTTTAGATGAGTTCCAATGAGCCTGTGTGGGCAATAACAGAAAGAAAGTGGCTCCTCAGTAATATGATCGATCAATCAGCAATCAACAAACACAAAATTAAATCTTAAAAGTTTCCAGCAAACACTGGGACATGGTATGATGCTTCTACGTAAATCCTACATATTGTTTCTTAGAATCCCTACAGTGTGAAACCAGGCTATTTGGCCCAACAAGTCCACTTCAAACCTCCGAACAGCATTCAACCCAGACCCATCCCCCTACCCAATAACCCTGAATTTCCCATGGCTAACACACCTAGCCTACATACTATGGATAATTTAGCATGGCCAATCCACCCAACCTGCATATCTTTAGACTGTGAGAGGAAACCAGAGCACCTGGCAGAAACGCACACAGACATGGAGAGAACATGCAAACTCTACAGAAACAGTTGCCCAAGGGTGGAATTGAACTTGGGTTCCTTGTCCTGTGAGGCATCAGTGCTGACCACTGAGCCACCATGCTACCATTTCTTTAATTAAGATGTCTACAGTACAAGCTTTTTGGTGCATACACCGGAACAGATTATATGTGCAGCAACAGTAATAAGAACTTTCCCCAATTTCAGTCCCCATGGTATCCAAGACAAGGAGTTTTTAATAATAATGTGCATGATTTATAGTCCAAAGTATGAAGTTAGAAGCTCCTGCACCTTCTGCATACTATAGAATATTGGTAGGCGATTGTTACTTTGTCAGTTAGTGTCAATCTTTACAACTCATATGACATTACTTATGCCTGTCAGTCATGAATAGGATTCATTTGTAATGTTGAATGTTCAAGATTATTGCAACCAGGAGTTTTATTTAACACAATTGATCAACGCACAAGATCCACATAAAGCACTATGTGATAGCAGATATCTTTTATTGGCTCTTTGTGGGGTCTGCCTGATGCTTTTGCCCTTTACTGGACCTCACATTACACTAAAGTGGCGGCCCCTAACACAGAGGAAAGAAATAATAATGCTACCACTCTGGGCATGTGGCAGCTATTTCCATTTCATGTGTGATATGGATGAGCATGGGTAGGCAACACAGGTAATGGTTCACAAAGTGATTCACGGGCTCAGTTTCTATCTGCTTGGAGAATAGGAAATAAATAAGGTAAAGTTAGGTATGAATGAGATGTAACGGCATGTAAATAGGCCTCTCACTACTCACTAGCAAAATTCTCACTTTGTTGTTCAAACCTTGAGTGAAAAATCAATTCTTTCCTTGATGCCAAGAATCTCACTGTTTAAAAATGTGTTGCTGGAAAAGCGCAGCAGGTCAGGCAGCATGACCTGCTGCACTTTTCCAGCAACACATTTTTAAGCTCTGATCTCCAGCATTTGCAGTCCTCACTTTCTCCAAAAATCTCACTGTCTCAAGCTCGCCACATTTTCCCATATGACTTGCCATTGTCCGTATTAGTCAGAGTCTGGAAAAATCCAGCCCCTAGTTTCCTATCATTACTGACTTGCATTGCCTAGCTTTATTTCAAAATTCCAACATCCACCTTTCCTTAATCACGCTTTTCTTATCTCGAAACTTTAGTTACTCACAAATTGAATGCTTACATTTATGAGAACACTCCAGTTATAAGTGTTGGTGTTGCTGTTGATACGCTTTTCATATTGCTGAATAGCATGAAACTACATTTAGACTTCTATTGGCATAGTTTCTGCCTTTCTGAAGAATGAACAATATGTGGCTCATCTGTAGGAATCAAGGAGCAATAAGCAACTACAGCTCAGCAAAGACTTTAACAAATTAAGAAAAACCACATCAGTCCTGCAGCAAACAAAAACAAGTGTTGGAATATGATTGTGGCATGAACTGATCTAAACGCTATAGTCAGAATGTCTCATTAAATGAAGCAACCCAGTGAAGTGGTTAAGTGTAATTTCAGACACTTTCAACAATGCAGCAAGGATGATTATAATCTGCCTCTACAGATGCTGGAGTGAACTGAAGAAGCTAATAAGTGTAATAACATAGAACAGTGACCAACAATCATGCAATTATTCTGTGCACACACATTCCTCTCAGTAGCTCTCCAGCATGATTCCTTGCATGTATAATAGTTATTCATACTGATTCAAGATCTGACAGTGAGGCTATGTGGACACTATAAAAGCTGAAGAGGTGAATTCAAAAATCAACGGAGTTTTGTTGAAATTTCAAGGATGGGCTTATTTACATGGGCTACCAATAAGGTTTTCATTCATAGCTGCAAAGTACAGGTTATGGTAAACTTCTTTCAGACACTCCTCATGTTCTTCAGGTCACTTATGCTGCTCTTCTGTTCAGTATTGCCAAGTTATCATTCATGCCCTGATAACTAGTATCCAAAAATGCTTTAGCTTGGTAGCTGAACAGAAGTAGACTTCATTCTTTAACACTCAGAGAACAGATTCTTAGAGTACAAGAATGTTTCCGAATGCTGAATGAGCCTTTAATCAATTCATTCACAAGCTGCTTTTTTATAGTTCAGAGAAATTCTAACTGGAGCCCATTAATAGTTTAGAGAAACTCTTACCAGAGCCCAATAAGAATATTTCTCATCTGTAGAATGTTGTAGCACAACTAAGTTTGACCAATTGCTGTAGTTCAGCATTATATGTACGCAGCATTTGTTTAACAAGTCACTGATGGCAGGTGAAAGTGAGGACTGCAGATGCTTGAGATCAGAGTCAAGATTAGAGTGGTGCTGTAAAAGCACAGCAGGTCAGGCAGCTGCTCAGATGCTGTCTGACATGCTGTGCTTTTCCAGTACGACTCTAAGTCACTGATAGCAGTCAGCTCACCTGACAAACCTTCTCAATCGAGAAAAGAAGTGTATAATAAGATACTATAAGACAAATCTGATTATAGATAAGGCAAAATGCCAACAGATTTGTAGATGGGCTGTTGCAAAATGGAGTGGATTTTGGTTACCATGGGATCTTATGCTAATCCCTTATGTTCTAATGAATCCTCAGTAGAGCTCTTACCAGCTAAAAGCTCAGGAACTCTACAGCTAAAGGCAATTGATGCCAGATGGCATTGATTACCTTGTTTATCTCAGTAATTTACTCCTTTCAAAGTTAAAAATATTTTTTGCTATTTTCTTAGTCCTGCAAGGGCCTCAGGGATCTTCTGGTGAAGAGGTTGATAACAGTTTTGCCCTACTCATATTGATTGGAGTAAGCATCATTGCAGGAGTCTTATTGTCAGTCCACCTTGACCATGTAAATAAACCCATCCCTGAAATTTCAGCTCTCTTACATTTTACTGGACAGGAGGGTCAAGGTTCTGCTCCACACCATTTTCAGCAGTAAGCTAGTCCAAGGAAGAATCCTAAATCTATGAGAACATTTTGATTGTTACCATTGTATTAATATTAAATCATTTTTGTATAGAGTATAAAAGGTCATGCTGTAAAGCTGACAGCCTAGTACGTTGAAGCCAAATGCAACAAAATCAAACAACTTTATCAACTTTTTACAATGTTTCAAAGATTAAGAGAAATGAAGGATTAGTACCATTCCTGCATCTAAACAATAATACGCAGTGAAAGCAAGGCAATTCATCGTGTATGCTTTGACAGCACTTTCAAAAGTCGTGAACTCTACCATCTTGAAAACCAAATGCAACAAATGCAAGAGAAATACACCACGTGTAAGTTTCCTTCCAAAACACACACCAGACTGACTTGGAACTATTTCAATATTCCTTCACTGTTGCTGAATGAAAATCCTGATCACCCTTTTTGACAGCACTGAGGGCATTACTGGGGGTAATACACCAAGGTTTACAATGGTTCAAAGAGGCAACTTGCCACTATCCTCTCCAGGGCAATTAGGGTATGGCATTTTGTTGGTTGAATCATTGACACCCATTTCCCATGAATAAATGAACAAGAAATATTGTTATCATTGATATTGTGTAACAAATCATTCAAGGAGTCTGGCATGTACATTTACAGCATACGATAATCTGGATCTATAGATAGTAATGGCAGAGATTCCAATCTCCTCTTCATGACAAGGCTGACCAGTAAATGCACCTGCTCTTACCAGATATTGGCAAGTTTTGAAAGGTTTTACAGACTGACAGTCACCTGATTTTGCCAGTTTATGAATGCACCTTCCTAAACTATCAAGTCCTGGGGTGAGACTCAAGCCTGAATCTTTTGACTCTAAGCCAGGGGTGCTGTCCATTGTGTCACATGATTTTCATTTTAAAATTGCTAAGGAAAAGCTAAATAATCACAGGAAGGAGCAGGGACTGGAAAATTACCTTCATTAGATTTGATGAAGAGGCTTATGTAGACCATAAATACAGGTCAGGATCCATTGTGCCAAATGGCACATTTCTGGCTGAACATTCTATGTAATTTCTTATAAGTATGAATACTTCGGATCTGTGTCTGGAGGGAGGTGCAGAACAGCTGTACCATACTAAATAGAATACCTTCAAGCTATGTTAGATGTGTGGTTAATTTTAATTTTGACATTAATTACAAATCTAAATCTATAGCTGTTAAGGATAGTGACATGTTGGCATAATTATCACCAGTAAATCTAAAACATTCAGAAGTCCTACAAAGGAGTGTGACTATTACCACTGCAGACATGTGCATGGTATTTTACTATCAAAACACACATTGTTTGCAAGCAGCATAACCTCACCAAACATGATGAAAAAAAGTAAAGGTCACAACGAGAATTAGATAGATCCTGTTAAATACAATTGAGTGAAATACAAAAGGGCTGTTTCAGTTGGGATGATTTTACAAAAACAAGTTTTGACAGTAAGCAACCACTGAACACTGCATGCTGTTCCATCAAAGTGAAAAATTACAACTACATTTAGGTGACGTATAGGCTGGAAACTCATGGCCTGGGCCCTGAATTAGGGCATCCACAGTGCTGAAGGATGAAGTTCCAAGTATTTGACCCAGTTGCAAAAAAGAAACAGTGATATATTTCCAAGTCAGGATGGTGAGTGTACTGTGGTTTTCCTTTGTATCTGTTGCCCTTGTTCTTCTCAATGATAGTGGTCATGGGTTTGGAAGCTGCTGACTAAGGGGCGTTGATGAGCTGTTCAAATGCATCCTGCAGTTGATACACTTAGTTGTCATCAGACATTAGTAGTGAAAAGTATGAATGTGGAAGGTTGGTGTGTCATTCAAGAGGGTTGTTTTATACTCTCAATAATGTTGAGTGTTTTCGAATAATAGAATCATAAAGATATACAGAATAGAAACAGACCATTTGGTCCAACTCATCCATGATGACCAGATAGCCTGAATTAATCTAGACCCATTTGCCAGCACTTGACCCATTTTCCCTCTCAATCCTTCCAATCCAGATGCCTTTTGAATGTTGTAATTGACACCAGCCTCCACCATTTCCTCTGGCAGCTCATTCCATGCATGCCCCACCCTTAGCTTGAAAAGGTTGCCCCTTAGGTCCCTTGTATATCTTGCCCCTTTCACCTTAAACTATGCCCTCCACTTCAGAACTCACCCATGCCAGGAAAAAGACCTTGTCTATTTACCTTATCTATGCCTCTCATGATTTTATAAACATCTATAAGGTCACCCCTCAGACTGTGACACTCCAGAGAAAACAGCCCCTGCCTATTTAACCTCTCCCTATAGTTCAACCCCTCCAACCCTGGCAAAACCCTTGTAAATCTTTTCTGAGCTTTTTCAGGTTTCACAGGTTGTTGGAGCTGTGCTCATCATGCAAGTGGAAATTATTCTATCGCACTCCTGACTTATGCCTTGTAGATGGTGGACAGCCATTGGGGAGTGACGAGCTGAGAAAGTTATTGCAGACTTCTTGGCCTTTGATTGCTCTTATAGCTACAGAACTTATATGACTGGGTCCAGTTCAGTGTTTGGACAATGATAACACCAAAGATACTGGTAGTGGAGGATTCAGCAATTATAATGTTATTGAACATCAAGGGAATGTGTTTAGATTGTCTCTTGTTGGAGCTGGTTATTTTCTGGCACATATGTGGTACTTGTAATTTGCCCTTTAAGCAGATTAAACCTGGATGTTGTCCAGGTCCTGCTGTATTTGAGCTTGTACTGCTTCAGTTTCTGAGAAGTCACAAATGTCCAAATTGATACGGACCTGGACCAACTAAAAACTACTGAGGCAATCATCATGGATGCAATTATCAGGAAGTATCCCCATTTTTGACTTCATGATCGAAGAAAGGTCATTGGTGAAGAAACTGATGATGCTTGGGCCTCGGACAATATCCTGAGGAAGCCCTACAGTCAGAGCCATCTTTCTTTGTGCCAGGTACGATTCTAACCAGTGAAGATTTTTTTCTCTTGATAGCTATTAATTCGAATATTGCTATGGCTCCTTGATGCCATACATTGTCAGAAGCTCCCTTAATGTCAAGGGCACTCACTGTCTCCTCACCAATGGAATTCAGCTCTTCTATCCATGTACATCAAGGTGATAATGAGGTCAGGAACCAAGTGGCCTCTGCAAAACCCAAAAAGTTAGTGAGCAGGTTATTAAGTTCATTAAGTGCTACCCAATAGCACTATCAACAACAGTCTCCATCATTTTGCTAAAGATCAAGACGAGACTGATGAGGCAGGAATTGATCCATCATATTTGTCTTGTTTTTATGGACAGGACTTTCTACACTGCTAGATAGGTGCCAGGAATGTAGCTGTATTGAACCAGATGGGTTAAGTTCATGGTTAGTTCTGGAGTGCAATTCCTCAGAACTATTGCTGGAATGTTATCAGAACCCATTTTAGTAGACAATTTCTCTAACTGTTTCTGATTATTATGAAGAGTGAATTGAATTGGCTGAAAATTGGCATCTGTGAGCTTGGAAAATACAGGAGTAAGGTGAGATGAATTATTCATTCAGCACTTCCGTCTGAAGGTAAACATAAACACTTCAGGGTTATCTTTTGTCTGGATGTGCTAGATTCCTCCATCATTGAGGATGAGGATATTTGTGGACCCTCCTTATCCAGTAAAGTGTTTAATTGTCCAATATCAATCCTAATTAGAAGTGGCAAGTCTACAGAGCTCAGACCTGATTCATTGGTTGTGAGATCATTTAGTTCTCCATATCACATGCTGCTTGGACTGCTTAGCATGCAAATCAACCAGGGCTGTAACTTCACCAGGTTGTCACTTCGCTTATATGTAAACCTGATGCTGCTATTCACATGCCCTACTACACTCTTCATTACACTAGCATTGATCCCCTGGTTCAACAGTTTCATGACCATGGATCAGAAATCCAAAGTATTATGGACATTTCTAACTTTAAAAAAACACATTTTGGAATTCCAGGAAGGTTGGTGCAACCAAAAATTGCTGCCGATGTAAATTAAGTGACAGTCTGTAAAAAGAGAGACACAGGGAAAGTCACACCAGAAAGATCAAATGGGAACTTCAAACAAAAACATTTCAAAAAGAAAAGTAGCAAGACAAAACAGAATGAACTGTGATCTTTTATGACTGAAAAAGTAATGAGCGGCTAATGATTCCTGGCTCAACAGCAAGAAATCCCTTGCAGACTATATTTCAAACTGCAGGTACATTTTGGGTTTTCCACTTTGAAAAATACACAAGGCCAGAGGCTTAAAGGCCAGTTTCATCCTCAGTGGGATGTGCTGGTTTGCCTGAACACTCTCACCACCAACACCAGTAAGTTAAGGTGCCTGTGCACTTTAGTCTTGGTTTGAGTGTTCGCATGTTGGAGTCACCTTTTCTTTTGAATGTATGTGTATGTGTACTATGTTACTAATCCTTCTCACATTTATTTATTAATTATCCTCACAAATAAACAGAGGGACCTTGGGGTGCACATCCAACAATCCCTGAAGTCAGCAGGACAGTTTAGTAGGATAGTCAAGAAGCCATTTGAGACACTTGCCCATATAAGTCATGAGAGAAAGTGAGGACTGCAGATGCTGGGGATCAGAGTTGAAAAGTGTGGTGCTGGAAATGCACAGCTCGGATGCTGCCTGACCGGCTGTGCCTTTCCAGCACAACACTTTTTGACTTTATCAGTCATGGCATAAATTATAAAAACAAGGAGGTTAATTTGATGCTGTACATAGCTGGAGTACTGTGTGCAGTTCTGGTTGCTGCACTATAGGATGGTCTGCTGCATTGGAGATGGTGCAGAGGACAATAATCGCATGTTGCCTGGGTTGAAGCATTTTAGCTATGAAAAGAAGCTGAAAATACTCAGTTATTTTTCTTTAGAGCAGTGAAGGCTGAGGGGGAATCTGATTGAGGAGTATGAGTACATACTCATTGATTATGAAACAGTTGTTCCCCTTTCTCGAAGGGTTGATAATGATGACGCATAATTTTAAGGTGAAGGGCAGCAAGCTTAGGGGGATTTTGAGCAAAAGGATTCTTCACGCAGAGAGTAGAATCTACTGCCTGTGTGGGTAGTGGAGGTAATGAAATGTCATTGCATTCAAGGCTATGAGCCAAGGAGTGGAAAGTGATATAGATAAGGCAACATAGACTCACTGGGCCTTTTCTGTGTTGTATGGCTCTATGATTCCATTACTATGACCTTGTTAACATAAGAAAGCCTGGTCAAATTGGCTCATTTTAAAACATGAGTTCATTTATATCAAGAAGAAAAGTATCTACAAGGGAACAGATCAGTTTTTAAGTACAACTTCTTGAGATCAATGCAGGGAACAAGTGAATAAAGGAGAGCCAGATGACGGGCTCAGTGATTCAGGACATATCATCTAGAACTGTAACAAATGGGAACCTCACCCAGGGTCTGCATATACTGAAGGTAATGGTTGGGTGGGTATGCTGGGCCATAGGTGACTGATGGTTGTTGAATAAAATTCTGCTCCTGTTGATGGCCCACAGTGCCTTGCGGACACCCAGTTTTGAGTTCCTAGCTCTATTCAAAGTCTATCCTCTTTAGCACAATGATAGTTCCACAAATGGAAGATGTGCTCAATGTGATGACTGGACTTCATCTCCACAAGGACTGTGCATTGTTACTCAGACCAACATTGTCATGGACGGATATGTATGTAACATAGAGATTCTTTGAGACAAAATCAAATTGGTTTTTCCTTCTTGCTGGTTCCTCCATCACAGGCCTTAAGGACTTAGCAAGCTCAATCAGTTATAGTGCTAAGGATGCATTCTTGGAGATAGACATTATAGCCCACACTCATCCTCACCTTGCTATTCCTAGTGTTTCCTTCATGTGGTGTTCAGCATGGAGGAGTACTGATTCATCAAATGAGTGGTTGGGAGGTTTTGTGTGTGTGTGGTAATCAACAGAGGCTTCCTTATCCGTGATTGAACTGATGCAAAGGATTCCAGGGAATCTGAAGTCAATGTTGAGGGCTTTCAGAGCAACTCCCTCCCATATACCAATGTGGGATGGTGGGACTGGATGAGGCATGCTGATGGTGGTGTCTGGAACATTGTCAGGTATGATTCCATGCGTATGACTATGTGTGGCTTAACTAATCAGTATGTTAGGTCTCCCAATTTTTGCACAAACTTCCAGATGTTAGTAAGGAAGACTTTGCAGAATCAACAGGCTCTGTGAACTATTATCATTTCAGGCTTAGGTTAATGCCAATGAGCAATGTAGTATCATGCCTACTGTCTTTCCTGTAGCAACTTGATGCAACTGAGTGAGTGGCTTGTGAAGCAGTCAAGAACATCGCTTTGGATCTGAAGTCACATGTAAGTCAGATCGGGTAAGGATGGCAGAATTCCTTCTTGAAAGGATTCTAAGTAGCTTTATTTTGACAATCGATCATGCTTTTATGGTGAACATTACCAAGAAAAGCTTTATTTAAAACTTCCTTATGTAATAGCTTTTTCACGGATATTTTCTAATCAACCCATTCAGAGATGTTTCTACACACCACTTGATTAGGTGGGACTTGAGCCCAGGTCTCCACAGCCCAGGTCTCCACAGCGCAGAGGTACGGACACTATTACTGAGCCACAAGGGCCCTCAATAGCTTTTACTACCCCAGATATATAAATTGAAATCAGCTCCAGATGCCAACCCATGGCCTTGAAGTCTAAATTGATCATTCAGTGATCTTATCCACATGCTACTGCCTCTCCAGGTCAGGCAGCGTCTGTGGAGAGAAAAACAGAGTTAACATTTCAGTTCAATGATCTTCATCTCAACTGGAAGAAGACAGAAAGGTAATAGGTTTTAACCAAGTACAATGGTGGTGAAAAGGGAGACAGAGGAAAGAACAGAAGAGAGAGTTTGGGAGAAGCAGAAGAAAGCAGGTTTGATTCAACAGTGAAAGGTTGGATGGTGCAAGGAGGTGGTTATGAGCAAAAGTGGATCTAGAGATGGTGTAAATGGGAAACAGCAGATTCATTGCTAACACAGGTTATAAATTAGATTTACATATTAAGGAGTATCAAGTAAAGCAACCAACATTCGAACACCACATGTTTCTTAACATGAGGTTTAACTGTCACTTATAAGCCAATTTGCAGCAGTTTAGAGTGTGCACTGTTGATAAAATAACAGCATAACATCAAAACTGGATCTTCTGATTATGCATTCAACTTAGATAATGTAGTAAGATTCCCCCCTGGGGATGATGCCTCACACACTTGGACTCAACATCATAGGAAGTAGAACTTAAATGTGGCATGAAACTGAGTCAAGAAGAGATAATCTAACAGGAGATTCCCAACTGTCTATTGAAACTGTTACTTACCAGGAAGTTAAATTCTACTTCTGTGTGACTTGCACATGGACAGCATTATCCCTTGATAGGCAGAGTGAGATTTGCAATGCCACATTTTAATTTCAAAAGTTACTGCTGCCCAACCATCAGAGAAACATAACTGCAAACTTACTATTTCCAACTATTCTTACGTTAATAAATTATTCATATAAAGCTTCTGTTAAAATTGCATGAATAACACTTAAGCAGATCAGATCATGTATGTGTGCATGTATGTGTCAAGATAGCTGATGACTTATGATAGAGGCATGATAGTTATTATATTTGCATAAAAGGTTCTTTTTCGGAATGGCAGCCGGTGACAAGCGGTGTCCCGCAGGGTTCAGTGTTGGGGCCGCAGCTGTTCATGTTATATATTAATGATCTGGATGAAGCGATTTGGGGCATTCTAGCGAAGTTTGCCGATGATACGAAGTTAGGTGGACAGGCAGGTAGTACTGAGGAAGTGGGGAGGCTGCAGAAGGATCTAGACAGTTTGGGAGAGTGGTCCAGGAAATGGCTGATGGAACTCAACGTGAGCAAATGCAAGGTCTTGCACTTTGGAAAAAAGAATAAAAGCATAGATTACTTTCTAAACGGTGAGAAAATCCGTAAAGCCAATGTACAAAGGGATCTGGGAGTTCTAGTCGAGGATTCTCTAAAGGTAAACATGTAGGTTGAGTCTGTGATTAAGAAAGCGAATGCAATGTTGTCACTTATCTCAAGAGGGTTGGAATATAAAAACACCGTTGTGCTACTGAGACTTTATAAAGCTCTGTTTAGACCCCATTTGGAGTACTCTGTCTAGTTTTGGTCCCCACACCTCAGGAAGGACAGACTGGCACTGGAACGTGTCCAGCGGAGATTCACACGGATGATCCCTGGAATGGTTGGTCTAACATACGAGGAACGGCTGAGGATCCTGAGATTGTATTCATTGGAGTTTAGAAGATTAAAGGGAGACTTAATAGAAACTTACAAGATAATACATGGCTTGGAAAGGGTGGACACTAGAAATTTTTTTCCGTTAGGTGAGGAGACTAGGACCTGTGGACACAGCCTTAAAATTAGAGGGGGTCAATTCAGAACAGAAATGTGGAGACATTTCTTCAGCCAGAGAGCGGTGGGCCTGTGGAATTCATTGCCGCAGAGTGCAGTGGAGGCCGGGACGCTAAATGTCTTCAAGGCAGCGATTGATAAATTCTTGATGTCTCGAGGAATTAAGGACTACATGGAGAATGCGGGTAAGTGGAATTGAAATACCCATCAGCCATGATTGAATGGTGGAGTGGACTCGATGGGCCGAATGGCCTTACTTCCACTCCTATGTCTTATGGTCTTATGGTCTTGTTTTAATGTATAAGGTCAAACTGATTATTTTCAACAGCTTGATGGTGAGGACGCAAAATGTAATTGAAATGGGGCAAAAAAGGTCATTTCTAGTTCAGTTTCCAATGAAGGATTCATATTATTTAAAATCTTCATCTGTAAATATTACATTGTAATATTATGTGATTATAGTACATTTGTATCATGTGATGCTATCTGCCAATCAAAGTTCAAGATTAGTTCAACCTAACCACATAACAGCAGAACTGTTGGGGGACCAATCAAGCCACTTTCTAATTATTTTACATTCCATCTTTCCATCTACACTATGCATTTTACCCTTTCTGTCTAATCTCTTTTTTGTCCCAGGTACATCATCCTGCACGCTGAAGCTTTGAAACACCATTCTCACATGTTTAAAGTCCACTGCACTCCCTCCCACCAAGTGTCAACCATGTGATCTAATCCTCAGGTCTAGTCAGAAGCTCTAACTCCCTAGATTTGAGAAAAAACTGCCCCCATTTGAACCAGATAGCATCTCTAACAGTATTAATTCATGCTCTGCTGCCCATTGCACATCACCCCTCCCCCAACTCGCAAGTTCCTTCCTGTTTGGACCATCATCAAGACCACAGTAAATCCCCTAATATAAATAAAACATGTTTTGTGTCTGTTTAGATTTGGTGCAGAAATGTTACTGCATCAATCAGAAAGTTAGACAAATAATGCAGTCTTTGAAGAGTTAATGTGCAAGAAAGAACTGTTCCAGTCTATGATAAACTAACAGAAACAGTGATAACTTTACTTTAGTATGTACCAACTGGTTGACACTCTCCATACGTTTTTTTTTCCCAGACTAAGAATGAGGCCCGATTCAAACCATCTGCCTTGAGGCAAGGAGTGAGTGATAGCGCCCACAACGCATTGGTCCTGTCTCAGTTAATGACTACTCCAGAAACAAAGCAAGCCACTGTTGAGGCAAACAGCTCAGACCACGATGCCTCATCATCTAATCCACTTACAAGGAGAACAGGCCTCTGACAGCAACCAGCACACACAACATACAGCCAGATGAATGGCTGAAATCTAACAGAAGAGATTCTGCAATCAGGTAATGGAGAAAACAATCAAAGTAAGGATACCTTGGGAGCCTTGCTCTTTCTTTGAACAATATTGATAAAATTGCATGTGTATCTGCTGTGGATCAGTGACAGTTTACAAGCAAAATTAGAACCTGAGACAAGTATCTGTTTTGGGACACTTACATAAAGGTCAGCTCCTCCTACATCTTCTTTCACAGTTCTAGGTGAACTGTTTCACCTTTGCTCTCAGAGTCGGTGTTTGCATTTCTGCACAGATGCACCAGAAAATTAACCTAAACTTTTGTTTTATATATTATTACTGTGTTATGAGTATGTCAAATAACAGGGTGATGATCGAATTGCATGAAGTCTGCAAATATTTAAAGAAATTC
The DNA here is from genome assembly GCF_020745735.1 of Hemiscyllium ocellatum. Taxonomy (NCBI): domain Eukaryota; kingdom Metazoa; phylum Chordata; class Chondrichthyes; order Orectolobiformes; family Hemiscylliidae; genus Hemiscyllium; species Hemiscyllium ocellatum. The sequence continues at coordinate 54,452,276 of NC_083402.1, forward strand.
TTAAGTAGCATCTTGCCAAATACAACATGGATATTGGTTCAGAAGTTTTCATGTTATCCATTTGCGATGATCAAATTGTGAAAATGGAGCATGAAATCAAAATGGTGATCAATAAGTGTTTGATTGTATATTATATGGATTTGGGGGTGAGGGAGATTTATTAAAACTTACAGTTAAACAAAGATTACCTTCATTAAAATACTATTGCAAAGAAGTAAGACATTTCTATGACTTGAAATTTACTCTCAGTCCAATCTATCTGCCAGCACTTAAATATTCAAATTGGCCCATTGGTGGGTGCAGAGCTGACAATCTGCCAATGTTCTATGACTGGTCAAGGTAATGTAGACAGCTTGCAAATCTCTTGCTGCCTGTTCATCACAATGGGGGTAGAATGCAACTCAGGATTGAACATCCTACTGGCTGATTGGGAGCCCAGGTGCATCTCCACCTTTTGCAGTTTGCAGCTGGAATGCACTTCCTAATTGCTGCCTGCACCTCTTCAAGAGTAGGTACACTCAGACTGCAGTATAACATAAGAACATAACATATAGGAGGTCATTTGGCCCTTTGAGCTTGCTCCACTATTTGATCGGAAAAGTTGTACTAATTCTTTTTTTCCTGGCTTCTGTGTCTTATTAACAACATATTTTGTCAGATTGTAAGTTTGCTCACTGATAGATTTATTTGCAGACGTTTTGACACCATGCCAGGTAACATCATCAGTGAATCAGTGGTGAAGCACTGGTGTTCTGTCCCACATGCTATTTATCTGTCTTGATCTGTTGTGATGGGTGATATCATTTTCGGTTATTTTTCTGAGAAGTTGGTAAATGGAATCCAAATCTATATGTTTGTCAATGGATTTCCAATTTGAATACCAGGCCTTTAGGAATTCCCATGCATGTCATTTTTAGCCTGTCCCAGGATGGATGTATTGTCCCAGTTGAACTGGTGTCCCTCTTCGTCTATGGGAATGGATACTAGGAATAGTTGGTCATGGCTTTTGCCTCAGTCATCTGACTGAGTGCCACCCACCAATAACTGTACTTTCTATGCCAATGCCTCAGGAAACAGGTATTATGATGTATTAAATATAAACCACCTCTCAACACCTGACAAGCCAGGAGAACAGCAGAACAGAATGGTCATAGAATGCTATGAAAAATCATAAATGATGCCCACGACCAACTCCACAATACAAATGAGAAATTTCACACCAAAAAACTCTGTTCACTAATGTGACTGATCATGAATGGACAAGTACGCTAGAATGAGTTATCAACACTAAACAATAGCGAACCAAGAGAAAGAAGAGATAGCCTGACAAGAAAATCTGGTCAAGCTCACACATAGCAATAATATGGACAATTCCAAGACTTGGATAAAGAATCTGCTGGACCAACCACTCACAGATACGGAAAAAGCCGTCCTAGTATGAAGGATGAACTTTAATGCCAGGGACGTGGTCAACAAGGACTTCCTAGCAGTACTGGAATCCACCCTGAAAGACAACAGACTTATGGATGAAACCCAGCAGGCTACCAGACAGACAGTAGCACCAAGACTAAGCAGAAGGAAAGAAGGGAACACCTTCAACACACTGGAAAGGAAAGCATGGAAGGACTCAGAAAAAGCAGAGACATTGTAATCCTACCAGCAGACAAACAGCGCATGACAGTCATCCAGAACAGAACACAATACATTGAAAAATCAAACACGCTACTCACAGCTACCAATACCTAGCAACAGGTAACAATAGATCCGACTCCACAGCTAGAAAACTGCATTACAACATCCCTGAGGAAACCACACAAGATGGGTGAAATTAAGAAGACAGATCTCCAAAGAGTGAAACCTGAAGGATCCAACACACGCCATTTCTAGAGATTACCAACGGTACATAAACAAGCACCAACTCCACCCCCCTCATGCCCCCCTACCCCCACAGACCCATAGTCTCACATCCCGATGCACTAACATACAGACTAGCAAAGGAACTGCAATGCAAACTGAAACACCAAGTAGAAGAGTCAAGCCACTCCATCCACTCCATCCAGGAATTCCTTAATATTATCAAACACACCAAGGTAGAGGACGATGAGGTCATGGTTTCCTTCGATATGATGGCCATATTCACGTCAATAAACATCATCTTAGCCAAAGAAACACTGGCCTTACTGCTAGATGAACCACGACACAAACACCTGACAGTGCCAACTCCATCATAAAGGACAGCATTCTCAAACTAGTTGACTTGTGCCTCACAACCCACTTCACCTTCAACGACAAGATCAACAAACAAATCAATGGGATAACCTATAGCATTAGGTCCACTATGTGGATGACACCTTTGTCATCACAGAATGCAGCAAATTAGAAGAAACACACAAACACATAAACAACATCCTTAGCAGTATAAAGTTCACCAAAGAAGAAGAGAATAACAACAGAGTACCCTTACTAGAATGCAAAAGCAATGGAGAGCTTCAGACCAGCATTTACAGGAAAGCCACACAAATTGACCAGATACTCTACTACAGGAGCAATTGTCCCACCGCCCAAAAACAGAGCTGCATCACGACATTATTTAAATGAGCCACAACACACTACAGCACACAGGAGTATGAGAAGCTGAGGAAAAACACCTATACAACATATTCAAGTATAATGGGTACCCAAAAAGCACAGTCCACTGATTCCTACACAACAGATCTAAACAAAAAGACACAATATGCCCAGAAACTCTAGCCATCTAGATATCAAGAAGATGACAATCAGACTATTCTGGTCCCTAAGCATCGTGGTAGCCCACAAACGTATCAACACACTCAAACAGTTCATGATTAACTTAAAGGACCCCATTTACAACAATCAGCAGAATCAACATCATTTACAAAATACCCTGCAAGAACTGCAACAAACATTATATTGGACAAACGGGCAGGAAATTAGCCACTGGGATACATGAGCTCCAACTAGTCACCAAAAGATATGACCAACTATCACACAGTTTCCATACACACAGATAAAGAGGGGCACCAGTTTTACTGGGACAATACATCCATCCTGGGACAGGGTAAATAAGGAGATGTATGGGAATTCCTAGAGGTCTGGCATTCAAACCAGAACTCCATTAATACACATATCGATTTGGACCCCATTTACCAACCTCTCAGAAATAAAAAACAGAAGTGATATCACCCATCACAACCTAAAAAATCAGATAAATAGCAAGTGGGACAGAACACCAGTGCTTTACTGGTGGCTCACTGATAATGTTACCTAGCATGGTGACAAAATGACTGAGAATAATTCTACCAGCTCAGCGAGCAAACTTACAACCTGAACTACAAACCTTCTCCAAAACTGCAAATATACTTTGTAAAGACCACTCCCAAAAGGCTTTAATTGAGTAGATTGTATCAAGTTTCATTTGACATTAGCAAGCTGCAATGATTTGCCTAGTAGTTGCATTACGTACCACAGAAAAAGAAATCAGGTGGATATATTTATTCTACATGATTTTGTATTTTAACTGGACATTATTATTCATGCCGATAAAATTATGAAGCCAAGAAGGATGCAAACTGTTCAAACTCACAAAGAAACTGTAACCACAAACACGTCTCAAAGCTATAATTTAAGACAGAAATTAACAAATTTCACCAGAATTGATTCCACTCACACAGCATCAACATAACTGCGCAATATCAAGGTTTAAGCATGAGTGTTATACTGTCCACAATTTCACTGTCGAGCAAAAAATACAACTGAATGGAAATAATAATGGAACAGCATGGGAAAATGAAAGTTAAAGTGCAGCAATTTGGTTGAAGGATGATAGCTACTCCACATATGATTTTACTGAAAGTAAGTAACTGAATAACTGGAGGGTCACTGCATATGATCACATGTCTATATGAAGCAGTTCATGAAAAATACCCCACAGAGTAAGACCAAACCTTAGAACATAAAGCCATGGGTGTGTAATCATACAGTGAAAACAGTGATAATTCCCTAGGTCAGATTTAAAAGACTGTTAACATCTAACCAGTATGCAGAGAATCCATTTTTCAAACTGTAGCAGGCTTCACTTTTGACCAATGAAAAGTATATATCTGAACATGACTATCATTTATTGAAACATTTTTCAAACAATTAAGCAAGTGATTAACCAAATTTTATTCATAAAAATTTGGGGATCTGTTTTCAAACAATAAATTGCCAATGTTGTTCCAGATAAAGAAAATTGACTTCAGACTGCAAACATATTTTCTTCCTTGTAGATAGAGATCATAGGATGCCAGAATTTATTGTGAACTGAAATTTGTCATGAAAAGGCTAACAGCTCTCATCATTATTCACATGTTATTTGGATAGCAACTTCCAGTGGTCACATATAAACCATTAAATACAGTAACTAGGAAGTTGCTGTCTAGGATGCCCTGCTCATCCAGAAGCTGCACTCTACCAGATTTTCACTGAGAGCTTCACGACTTAAATACATTAAATGGTTTGAAGATGCTGTGAAACTTAATGTATATGAGCTGAGTTCACCAGAAAAAAACTTTAAATATTAACTAGTTCTAAATAATCTCTCAGAAAATTAAGTCTGTTGACATGGTGCCTTATCCCTGAAAATAGTACAGATTTGTTAAATTTCAAAATGTTGCTTTCCTCTTTCTTTCTGTGCATTTAACTTTTCTTTTTCATTTATTCCAATCTTTCTTTACATTTTAAAAAAATAATTTGCATCATCTTTAGATAGGATGATTAAGAAGGCATTTAGCACGCTTGCCTTCATTGCTCAGAACTTTGAGTATAAAGGTTGGGATGTAATGTTAAAGTTGTGCTGGATATTGGTGAGGCCTCTTCTGGATTATTCCAGTTCTAGGTGACCTGTTTTTGGAAGGATATGATTAAGTTGGAGAGAGTTCAGAAGAGATTTATCAAGATGTTGCCAGGAATGGAGGGCTTGATTTCTAAAAATAGGCTGAATGGGCTGGGACTTTTTCACTGGAGCATGGGAAGTTGAGAGATGACTTTAGAGATGCTTATAACATCCTTAGAGCTACAGATAAGCTGAATAACAGTTTTATTGTTCCTAAAGTGTGAGATTCCAAAACTAGAGGGCATATTTTTAAGGTGAGAGGAGAATGATTTAAAAAACACACAATGGGCATTTTTTTTTAAACAAAGAGTACTTCATGTTTTAGATTAGATTACTTTTAGATTAGATTACTTACAGTGTGGAAACAGGCCCTTCGGCCCAACAAGTCCACACTGACCCACTGAAGCGCAACCCTCCCATACATTTACCCTTTTACCTAACACTATGGGCAATTTAACATGGCCAATTGACCTGATCTGCACATCTTTGGACTGTGGGAGGAAACCAGAGCACCCGGAGGAAACCCACGCAGACACAGGGAGAATGTGCAAACTCCACACAGTCAGATGCCTGAGTCGGGAATTGAACCCAGGTCTCTGGCGCTGTGAGGCAGCAGTGCTAACCACTGTGCCACCGTGCCGCCCACGAATGTATGGAATGAACTTCCAGAAGAAGTGGTCGATGTGGGTACAGTACAAATTTAAAAGACATTTAGATAAGCACATGAATAATAAATGTTTAGAGAGATATTAACCAAGGCCAGGCAAGTGGGACTAGTTTAGGTTGGGATTATGGTCAGTGTGGACTGTTTGGACTGAATGGTCTGTTTCCGTGCTGTATGACTATGTAACTCTAATTCACTGTCTGTCTTGAATTCACATTGAATTTAATATTTTAAATGACTATTTCTGGTTCAGACTTTATGGTACTCATTAATGATCCTTCAATCTAATTATAGTCATATATAGATATGGAGGTATACAGCATGGAAACAAACCTTTCGGTTCAACTCATCCATGCTGACCAGATATCCTAAAGTAATCTAGTTCTAGTTGTCAACACTTGTCCATATTCCTCTAAACCCTTCTTATTCTGATACCCATCCAGACGCTTTTTAATTGTTGTAAATGTATCAGCCTCCACTACTTCCTGTGGCAGCATATTCCATACTAGCACCCCTCTCGGCGTGAACAAGTTGCCCCTTAGATCCCTTTTAAATTTTTCCTCTCTCTCTCTAAACTGGATTACGAAAATGCAATTGCCTAAGAAAGGTTTCAGATGCTCTGTGAAAGTCACATTTTTTTAAATTTGGCTAATAGGGCATTTTTGTTCCAAGAATTCACTGAAAATCCAAGCGCAACTATCAGTGTAATCTTCATCTAGTACCATTTGTTCACTATTGACCACACAATCTGACATTTTAGACTTGAGAGGGAGATAGGACAGTAAGAAATCAGGGTTAAAATTCAAGCAAGGCAAAATTTGAAGAAATAAAATTTTAATTAGCTAAAGTAAATTGCTCAAAAGTTACTGGATAAACTTACAGAACTGTGTAAAGTATTCAAGAGATATTTGGTGCAATAGAACACCAATATATAGTCTAACACATAAAGGCTTCAATTGTGTATTTAAGTACACTGTCTATTAATATGGGAAGGACCACTATTAAACAAGAAGAGACTTACACAACTGCAAGGAAAAGCAGAAATCCAATGGACTCAGTTTGTAAAGGTAATGCAGGAAAACAAAGAAATAAAGAACTGTACAAAAGAAAATGAATAAAGTGCTGAAAAGGATATTATGATAACAGAAAATACATTTAGAAGCATGATAAAAGAGGAAGACAAAAATATGGGCCCATTAAAGGCAGATGCACAGGAGACAACAATGAATAATAAGGAAATTACATCCTGGCTGTTTTATACTTTATACCTACTTTCACAGCAAAATACTATCATATATAGGAACCTAATATTAACTCATGGAGCAGAAATTAGTTCAGCTAAATATTTGTTAGATACCCCTAAGTGATTAGATTAAACATCATATTGGAAAAGATTGTAAATGGCTAATTGGCTGAATTCTTGATTGTAATGTGAGATGCATTTTTTTCTAAACTGTAGACAAAAATGCAACAGAAGTCTCGTATCTTGAACACTTCGAATCTTCTGTTGATCTTCTCAAACTTCTGTTTCTGAGTCAAAAGACGGTCAATGATTGTTAATTACTCTAGGAGCTACCTTTAGCTGGTGGTCAGAGGTCACATTCAATCAATTAAAGTACTATATTAATTAACAAAATATGATAATACCTAAAGTTTTAAAAAGTTGCTGCCAATATCCAACAGAAATGTAAGTCTAATTTCTTTATTTAGAAATAAAATCTCCTATCACATTTCCAGATTAGTGTGTTGTTCTGTTGTCGAGAAATTCAGTTTGTAGCACTTTCTTTTCACCAGCAGGAGATGTGATTCCTTCTACTTCCTGTAAAATGTTTGGCCAGGATGCCACCATTGCTAAAAATATGCACTCTCTAGCTGTGCTAGAATAACTTAATAGAATTTAGTCTTGCTAGTGAAATTGGTATTTAAACTTTCTTGTGTTTCAAAATGTAGTGACAATTCTGAGAAATATTACAAAGGTCCCTGATGCAAAGGAAAATTTTGATGAAGAATTTGTGAAAGTGAGACAGTACCTTGCTGCAAATGAGTCATGAGGGAGGAGGGGAAGGAAGAGAATAAGTCACCTTGGGCTGCTCATGTGTACCACCCAGAGGTTTGGTCATAAGGAGAATCTGGGGAACAGGTTTTCTGCTTGCTCTCTCAGCAAGCAAATGTCATTTACCACAGGGTGATCTCACAAAAAGGAACATTTTTTTTCTTACTAAAAGCTAAGTAATATAAACCAAATTCGCCAACAGGAAATAATGTTGCTCTTTGGCTATTAGCAGTCACTAATAGTCCAAAATGTCACATATATTTAGATATCTACCATTTTTTAAATATAAATCTTTGCCACATTAAATTAGAGAGCAAAACCCACCATCAAAATATTCATTTAAAAATAATACCAAGGCCATTCAGTGAAAAAAATCCAGAAACTGAATGAAAGTTCAAATTTCCTTGCACTTCCATAAAAGTATGCAGTTCAATCTGACCAAATCTAAACGCATCAAAACATTTTAAATAGAAAGAAAAATGTATTTTTATCCTGCAAGCCAGAGTAAAGGCCAAGAAGGAAGAAATATCATACAGTGTGTGGCATTTGAATTTGGGATGCAATGTAATTTTAATACTTCTTTCTTTTTTTATTAAAATAGGTTGATGAGAAATATGAAACTGCTTTGTGGTCTGCCTGTTGTTTGTTTCTTGCAAAAGACGGTCTGAAATGTTCCCCAATCAAGATATATGCAGAATGGATACAACACACCACTTTCAATATAACTGTATTGCCAAATTTCATATATACAGTCCTACAAATTTAGTATACACATACTCAAAAATCATGTTTGCTCTGAATATCATAAATGGGATGAAATGTCTTGGCTATCAAACTCCTTTGACAGCATCAATAATTATGATCAAACCTTATTTCAATTACTCCTTCATTACACTGATCTAAATTGCTGTTTCTTCTTCAAATCTGAAGGATTTTATGGTTTCAGGTTTTATCATATGACAGTTTTATTGATATTAGTTAATATATTATTTAATTTTGATGTATGGTTGAATCTACAGTAATGATCAATGTATTGATAAAATAATATATTTCCTAGCATAGAAAAATTGACCTATCTTGGTCAACATATTTATTTTTTCTTCTTCCAGTTGATGTGTGAAAGAAGTATTTTAAAAAGGAAGCAATTCTAAGGAATAAAAAGCATAATTAAAGAAACATTAAAATTATTTAAAATTTATTATTTATAGGAATATATTAGTATCCTATATTGTATGTATGCGACTAAGTAACAATTAAAATCCTACAGTTACTCCTAATTTTAACAATAATAACTTAAAACACTTTTAGTTGTATGATTGTTGATAAATCCGTGATACAGCAAACTTCAAACCTAAAAATTGATTTGGATAGGCTAAAAATGAATGTGATGCAACAATATAGTGAATGAGAGCTACTGTAGTTCTACCACAACTGAAATTTGTCCAATTTGTTTGCAAGCTATTAGTGGGTTTATGGCATCTGTTTTCATTTATCTATACTGAGAAAGTTCTGAATATTTTTCATTTGGATCAAAGTCACTGAAGAATTCAGGTTCAGTGTTGGCAGTTTTGGAGGGCTCCGAATGATCAATTTATTCAAAATAGATGGACGTTTAGTATTATTAGTGTAATTTGACATACAGGTAAAATATTTTCATTGACTTTAAGAAATGATTGAATAGAAAGAAATTAAATATTTCTAGTCTAAAAATAATTTTGTGTTAGTCTTTGAATCTAGTGCACCAAAAAAAATTGGGAGTTGAGATGCTTAAGTCGATTTATCTTTGGGTGATTTGCGGCTGTTTCAGTTGCAAGTGGTAATATAAATTTACTGATATGAGAGGCATTTTGTTGCCTAATGAATTTATTCCATTGTTATTATTGCATTACCAAAATCTCCAGAGAAAACATTTATAGGTAACATTGCTTTCATATACGTAAATGTTTCTATCATAATCAGATTAGTTTATTGTTTGTCTAATCATGCATGTTTCAAAAGTGGAGAAACTGACAAATGACATTTGATGCTTAATCTGGATTTTTAGAAAAGAAAGACCTTTCAGCATGATTCAAAGGAATATGCAGATTGAAACTTCCACTCAAATGCTTAAATTAATTTCAGAACAAATTAATTGATATTGTATTATGTCATATTTGAATGAATAAATAGAGACATTTTGTGTGTATGTATATAAACATTAACTATCATTAAACAAACTATTTCTAAAATATTGCAACCTACAACTGACAATAAATGCACTAGAGGTTACTTGATATGTCTCTTAACATGTACAGTAACACTGAATAGCAATTTGCTTTCCTGTGGTTACTGCAATTGTTTATAGAGGTACTATCCTGTATATTATTTATTTTACTATTCAAATGCTATTACCACATTGAAATAATAGTTGTGAATGTGTTAGCCATATGGGACAATTTTGAACAGAACTGTTCAAGGCTAGTAGTTCATTTCAAATAGTTTAACTTTCCAAAGCTTTTTTTTAGACAATAACTAAGCTGTTTGAGAAAGATTGTTCATCTCATTTTTGCTTTTGATGCAGATAAACCAAAGAATCTTCACAATACCTATACAAAAAAGCCTATTTATTAGTGTCCTTGGAATGGGTGGAAAAGGTGCATCCTTACAGTCAACTAGGGGATTTAAGCTTTGTGATCTATTTTTACAAGAATGGGCTGATTTGTCTTAGGCTATTACCGTCTATTACTGCTGGAAGTATCCTGTAAAGGTGGGAAGCAGCGAATCCTGGCATTCTGCCTAAAGAGAAATCAATGAAACAAATTAATCCTTCGCAGGCTGCAATGACACAGTAATCCATCATTCAGAGCTCCTTTTATACACGAAATCAGGGAGCAGGCAGGGAGAAAAAGCCCTGGGGGATACCATAGACACTGACTCACAACATACAGCAAAAAAAAACCTGGGGAATCATTTCATTTGGCGGCACTACATTTTAAGTTGATTGTCCGATGGTAATAATTTCACTGGGTTAAATCCTGATTCCAAAGCATGCACCCAAGGCTATCTGGGCATTTGTTGCGAGGTGCAAAATTACTGGGAATTATACTTAATTGGATGGACAAACAAATAAGAACTTGACCCTGATGCAATGTAATGAATATGAGGCTGTTTTGCAAATAGTTTAGAATGTCCGAGAAAAGTCGACATGAGCAACATTTGCCTCACCAAATGCAACTGAGCTAAAAGTATGCGCAAGGATAATCATGCCAGATCTATAGTAGTTTGACTCCACATATGTACTTCTGAGCTGACCCAACCATCATCCACAATTACCCTTTAAAATATTGATTGTTATGTTAGTACGTAGGGCCCGCGCACGCCTGCCGTCGCTGAGCTTCTCCTCACTTAAGATCTGTCTTACATCTTATTCTGTTAAAGTAGATATTTCAGCCACACTTCATAGGATACACAAGATATCTTCATGAATTTAAACTTAAACTACAAAAATGTGTCATGAAGGGATTCCCGAATCAGATTTTGTTACAGGTACTGATTAAGTGCCGTTCATTTCCTTCCAGCCTACTTCACAGATTCTCGCCATATATTGCGTACCATTCAGATACAGAGATAATTCCGTTTTAGTGAGACATGCATAGGTGGGCGGGGGTATTATAACGTGCATAAGGTAAACCGTTCTGTACATTTTGCTTTGAAGTTGCTTCTGGTCAGTTCACCAAAAAGCTGACAGCAATATTAACAATCATCTGGTGATATAGATACTTCAGTGTACTGTGTTAGAACCCTCACAATAGATGGGCCTCATTAAGATGAGTTGCAAAATTAATGTTTTAAACCAATATTGGGAACGTTTCTCGTGAGTATTCTGCCTCATAACCGTTACTTTACTCGGACAGAAATGAAGGCAGATAATGACTAGGAAATCATTATTAATAATATGGCCCAAGTCAGTAGAAGTTATGATTGTGCGTACTTTCCTGTTACTATAATAGAAAATACTAGTTGGATAGTGTAACGTTGGGAATAATGAAACCAAGTTAGTGTTAGTGAGAATTAAGACTTCTGTGGAGTTTGCCAGTTATATACTATACGTCATTAAATATGGAATATTTACTGTTCATTGATACGGAATACTCAGGAACGGGTCTTCAGCGAGATCATAACAACGTCTGATTTCAATAATGGAAGGCATACCAAGCAACGTAAATTTTGTTTCAGCCAACACCTGCTCTAAAATGTGTTAATATATTCATAAATGCCGGAGATTTCGAAAAGACAGTTTCTAGCTCCAGATCCTCATTCGTATCCTTTCGGAAAGTTTTATAACTGAATGAAAGTCTTATTGGTTCATGTCATTAATAAACGCAACTATTTTGCAAAATCTTGTTTTCAAAAATTTATGCTGACCACTGACAAAGTGTAACCTCTGCCCGGAATGTTGCACTGTTTTTAAGAGTAAAAGTTGTCACGGAATCGTGTTAAGATTTTAGTTTTCTTCTGATAGTTATGATGTCTACTGGGACTTCCGTTTTTCTCATAATTTGATTCTCTAGTTAACAAACGTATAATAAGACGGCTCTGAAACAACGCATTATTTTGAAGATGGCGGGAAATCTCTTGCCAGTTATATATAATTTAGGAATAAGGAGACCATGGAAATATTGGAACAGAACAAAAGAGTTGAAGTGTTGAATTGTTGTGGCAGCTTAATAAAATAAACTTCAAGTATCTTATATTACTGCAGTATTTTCAAGATGCAACGCTTTTCTACAGAAAACACAACCTTTTTTTAAATGGAAAAGACGTTTAAACATTGCGTCGTGTTTTAATAAAGCAGTAAACCATTTCTGCTCACTGAAGTATCTGCTCTTATAAGATATCTGAAAATGTATCACTCTAAAGCGACGAGAAGTTGGTGTCACTTGGTGTTGGTGACCAACACCTTGCTTTTCATTGCTAATTCGAAGAGCTTAGTAACAAGTTCTTTCAAATTCCTCCGACCCTCTTATTTTATTAAGACACGATCTAATTTACATCAGTTTGAGTAAAACAATGAAAGCACACTTTCTCTCTTCTCCTGACGGTTGTGTGGGAGAAGCTCAGGGGTGGAGCTGGGCAAACACCTGAGCTGTGAGATGTTGGGGGGGGGGGGAATGGGCGGGGGGGAATAAAAGCCAGTAATGGAACAATTTCACTCCCTGCTTCCAGAGGGAGCTCAAAATAGAACGAGATCACCGTCCATCCCTCTCTGTAATATTCATCATACACATACAGCATATGGAGGTCTTTCGACTTTTTTATATTCTTCCCAAGTGCCTTATTTCTGAATCTATTATTCTCAAACAAATTAATGAAAGCACCATTTATATACTTAATATGAACAGAATTTGCCTTAGAATAAACATGTAACCAATTGAAATGTGGTTTTGCCTGAATCAACTATCGTTTTTCCACATTCGAATTCTGACAGGTGAAGTCTTTCATTGAACCGTTCCTACGAAATTTCTGACTTTCCCATTGAAACTCATACAAGGAAACATAAGCTAGGCTCCACTGACATGCACATAACTGTGAATGCATACCCCTCTCCTGGCTTCTCGCATGCCAGACGTTTCCCTCCCCCCACCCTCACGTAGACACAGGGAAGGGTGCATGTGTTTGACATTTTACATAGAAAAAAAAAGCATTTAATTTAAATTATTTAAAAAGCTGTCGATCCATTTGATCAGCAATATCACTTGCAAGGACAATATTGGGCATGATGGTCGTTTAATCTTCTGGAGTTAACTGTATAAAGTATTATTTTGTCAGAAATTTGTAAAATCGTGATAGAATATATTTTATGAGATGAGATGGTTTCTCAAAGAAAAGGAGGAAAAGATCACTCATATTGATTCAAATGCTGTCCACTCTTCGGCAGATTAGAAATCACGTGATCAAAATCAGTAGTCACGTATCTATTGGAACAAAAATGTAGTGTGGCTGGAATTATAGATTAAAGATTACTTTCAATCACGTTTCTTTTTGATCAGGCTTTAATCTATTTATGAATTGAGCTGTGGAAACGTTAATAATGATATTAGCTAGAAGTCCATACAAATAATGTTAAATGCATATTTGAGTTACAGACTGGGATAATATGGTTCCAGTCACCCTTGCTCGACTGAAAATTCAATTAAATTATTAACACTTTCCTTCCGGGTCCTTAAATTTTAGGAGAACTGGCCCTTCACATTGATTCACTACTGAATATATGTATTTTATTTCAAGATTGGCCTCCGAAATGCCACTTGTCCAACCAGAAGATTATTAGCTCCTCTAATTGGCCCTCAATATCTAGGATGTATTTTCCATAATTAAAGCAATTTGCCTTCGGGAGAAAAACCGAATAATATTCCAATAAATGCCCCTCTCTTCGCATTCCGCAACAGACAAATATCTAGAATGTGAAATGATTCTTGCTATTCCGGAAAGGGAAGGGGGGAGGGGATAAGAGCCCTTATTAAATGCATTTTATGATTACATTGTACACTTTGGAGTGCATCGTTTTCTGTTTTAATTCAAAGGGATTGTCTCCTTCTCAATGAAATAGGCATGCCTCGTTGTATCGGAGCTAATGGACACCTCAATAAGTCAACGCCGGCTTCAGGAGTTGGATTTAAGAGGTTGGTGGTATTGGCCGTGAAAGAGTGTCCCAATGAACTGTCATTTAGTGTGTCATTGTTTGCTTTCTGTCCGAACCCGACAACTTGCCGATGTCAGCTACTTGCCTGGATTGGTGCATTCCCAACAAACTCAGTTCTACTTACTGATCCGTGGGTTTCGAGTGAATCTGGTTTTCATCCCATGAACTTTTATTATTTTTAAAATAGAGCCATGATTAATTTATTATTAATTTGATCAGTTAACCACCATAAGATAAAGCAACACTGATTAGATGACCGGCCAGCAAAAGTGCTGATTGTTTCATCAAAGCAGTATCCTCCTTAAGTTTCTGAGTTAATCGTACATAATAAAATTTGGTCGAGAAATACAAAGTCAAGAGCATTTAGAAATAAGAGCTACAAAAGGTAGAGTTAACTGATGTAAAACTCACAACCCAACTCAGTAGAAGACAGCTTGCAAAGAAAATTCAACAGTTCTAATAGCAACCTGACATAACCAAGTTCAAAACAGAATTAAAATCAGACTTATTAATGTCAGAAAAGTTTCATCATCCTTGCAAAAGGGAAGGTCACTTGAACATAACACGGAGTGAAAAGCTAAGGTTATTCCCATTACCATGTTGGAGAAACTTTGCGAGCTTTAATCATTGAACAATTGAGATTATCTGACATCAGAATTCACTTTGCTCAAAACAGTTTGAAGTATCTCTACGACTGGATAGGAAAAGTCTGAGGTTGAGGAGGAGTTTGATCGTATATATTTTTCGAGTATCCATGTCCGAAGAGACCGCGTTTCTATAGGACTTGCATTTACTAGGTAATGGGCGATGACGATGTTCAAAGAAGTAGTCACAAATAATATACGTAATTCTATGGACTCCTCAGTTAAACCTTCGATTTGTTTAGAGCTAATAGATGTATGATGTCTGCTTATACGCCCATCCACCGTAATTAGCACGTATGTTCTAAAGACATGTCGGTTTTCTAAGCAATAAAGCAATTATCCATTGCTTGAGCTGACAATCCTTCCAAGGAGATCCAACCACCGTCTAATTGTAAAAGTAATCTAAGCATTGGTGTTTGCAATTAGTCTTGCTAAACAATCAGTTCCTAAGCTATAACTGTTTTGAAGAGGCAATGCGGAACAATCCAAACAAATGATTTGCAATGACGTTTGCAAAGTTTTAAAGTTTTAATACTGAACTGCATTTTTTTTACGATCCAATATGTTATAGAAAGTGCACTGCACTTCTGGGTCACCCACAAAGGCTATTTTGCTAATTCATACCATAGTCAGATGGGCATTTCACTTATCTAAGGCAGGATGTCTCCTGATGTTGTCCGTTTTTTACTGTTTTTTTCTTGTTGCTAATTCAGTTTACACAATGAACTTCCATTTCCTATTTCATCCGCATCAAGCATGTTCCAATTTGAAAAGGTGCATCCTTCCTAATTAAGGATGTTGAGCAGTTTATGATCTTATATGCGACGCTAACGTGGATTTAAATAGGAACAGACTGGAAGCTTTAGACTTAGTTTTAGATGTGATCTTCAAATCTGCTGTTCAAATTACACGCCTAATGACCGTAATAAATGTACGTTATATACGGCATTAAAGTTCCAGATAAGCGTATACAATATAGTCTGGAAATGTTGCCTCTGTTGTGGCTGAAGATTTCTGCTACCTCGCTTGGAGTATGTTACCATGTTACTGTTAGTGAAAAGAAAATCAGATATTCAAATAAACTCGCTTTAGGCCCAAACTAGCACCAACGCATGAATGGAATGCTTTATCCATTCTGATTAGGAAATGTATTGATTTTGTTTTGATGGAGCCAGGTCTCAGGCATTAACAATGTATGAGGTATGCTAAGAGTTGATTGCAGCAAACTATTTTTAAAAAGTTTTAACACTAAACTGTGCTGCCATCCACAGTGCCATATAAATCCAACACTTTCATTTAAAACTTGCTCCATTGGAATACCCCAGACATGTCAACGTCAGAGGATTGAGTTAAAATGTGGGTTCATTACAAGCCAATTATAAGGCTTCCAAAAATTCCTAAGGCTTTCGATTTGTTTTGAGATTACATTAAAGCAAAGGATGAAGCAATTAGCTGCGTGGCTTCTAACGGTAAATGCAGGTAAAGGCGGGTTTTCGCTTTCTCGCCAAGTTTCCATTAAGTGCGATTAGATGTGTCTATTCAGACCCGATGATCCACAGAGAGAACGCCAGTAGATAAAAGGCGATGTCAAGTGACCTTCTCGTCCCTTTCACACCAAATTCACCCCCAGAATAGCCAGGGATGAATTCGGACAAAGAACCCCTCCTCTTCTGTTTGACGCTTCAAGAGACTTAAAGAACGAGAGTTAGCTGCAAAAATGCTTCGTATATATGTTTTATGTGTTTTAAACATCTGTCTGTTATTAACACACATAAGATGTGACCTAAAAGTTTTCCTTGGCTGTTTACAATTGAATAAAACTAGCCAGAAATCCGGTATTGCTTATGTAAACAGCGAAAGTTATTCGCATCTGCCACGAGAATACCACCTTACGGATGGTTGTGGATAAAATATAACTTAGGCCGAGGCATTGGAATCAAACAGCATTCTCCAGAATTCAACCATTCTCAGCTATGCCAAATGGAAGTAACCTTTGGATGGGATCATTTCAGTCAATTAACTACTTTATTTATTGCAGATTACATCAAGTGAGGTTAGCAGCCTGGACTAAAATCAGTTTTAAATGTTAATCAAAAAAATACATGCCGTATTCCTGTTTTATTTATCCCAAAAAGAGCGCGTTCAGGTGGTAAAGGGCGATCTCCACAAACCAGGCCAATGTTCAGTTGGGTAACTTTATATCTGTGAAGCAGAGAGTGGAGCACAGATAAAATGCTGCAGTAAACTAGGAAGTCAGTGAAAGTGCTCTCTTTGTGGCTACAGTTTCTCTTCCCTGTGCATTTTCTTTCCCTTTCGATCCCCCGCGCAGTTATTTCAAAACGATTCACGGCTCACGTTTGTATTTGAGGCGGGAAGAAAATGTCTCGAATATATATAAAAAAAGATTTTGCACCGTGGCTGACTGGATACAGCTGGAAAAGTTAAAATTCCCAATCTCTCTCTCTCTCTCTCTTTGCCCTCGGGAACTCAAAAAAAAACCCTGGGTAATGGGACAGGTCAGCGGCCCTAACTGGGGGGAGGAGATCTAACTAAAAGACCAGCCATTTTTTTCCTCCAAGATTTACAAAAGTCTCCAAACCAGATGCTCTTGGTGGGTGGGTTGGATGGAAAAATCAGGGACCAAAATATGTGAATTCTGACTGGACAGTCTTAATTGTGACTGCATTAAAACTAATATTCTCATTAATTACGTTTATTTCAACTTTACAATGTTGTGTTTTGAAACAGCGAAAGAAACCTGTACCAAAAAAAAATCGAGGGCTATTCAAGTAACCTCCGCAACCTGCTAAAACTATGTCAACTTTTTTTTAAAGCTGGGACACAATTAATTTACAGAACCAAGCAATGGTCCTTTTTAACAACTTAAATGCTCGTAATTATGTATTCTTTTTAAAAATCCATGAATGTAAGACTGCAGTAGCAGAGCTTATTCTTCAGGGTGGGAACTAAATTCTGGTAAAGGTTTTGGACTCAGCTTTCAACATCAGCATTCAAAGCTCAGAATCTGAAAAGGACAAGAACAGGAAAATAATTCAGCCGAACTGAGTCATAAAGGCACTGCTGAACAGGACAGATACGTTCATTAATTCCAAAAGACCTCGAGGACAGTAAAGATGGGAGCAACCGACTCTGTGTCATTTTTTGTCCCCGCTACTCTCTACCTCAGGCCCGGCCACAAAAACGATTCGACCTCCTGCTGAAGACAAACATCCCTTTTTTTCCCTGAACTTCACCGAAAATCCAATATTTATCTTAGACTCAGTGCAGAATTGCTAATTTCCTCTCACTACTTTTGCATTACCCTAAATCAAAAAGCCAGGGTATTTGTTAAAGTGAAGAAGAAGCAGAGAGAGAGAGAGAGGGGACTGAGTGACTGAGGGCTGGAGCGGGTGGCAGCAGTGCATTGTGCGTCTGTATTCTGGGGCCAGTCGATCATTTTGCTGTTTCTTTATCTGTTGACACTATCACTTAGCCAAACATTGGCCAATCGATCGTTTCATTAGGTGATCAAACAACAAATAGAGCAGGTGAGAAGCCGAATTTCTGAAACTTGGAAGTTGGCCGTACCTTGGTTTCATGCCGCTCTGGATTTTTTTTAAACAAGAACATAGCAATTGAAACGTAGGAAGAGGATTCCAATCTCATGTACTCCGTGCTATATACATCTAATGCCTGCAATTTAGTAACGTTAATATTAGAGACAGTAGTAATCAGAAAATAAATCCACCATTATTCCTTGCTTTGGACATAAGCGCCAGAATAGCTATGAAACGACATTGCTGTGACAGTAGAGAAAATATGCGGTCGGTCACAGCCTTACTATTGCTATCCGCGTTGTATGATATACACTATCAATTATTTCCTTTGCATTGGCAGACACATAATACGAACAGTCTTCGGAGGCAGTCTGTCAGCTCTACTTTTAAAGAACTATGGTGTTCCGCGGAGCCACAGACTATTTTTAAACAGCTTTACAAAAATCGAAGCGTGATACAGAGATTGAAAGTAAAGTTGTTACTTGCCTGCTGGCGTGCTTTGACGATTCGCGCTCCGCTCGGTTACAGGTGCCTGTATAAGCTCTTTACACTTCACACAAGCAAATTGCGAGGAGAGAGGCAGCCTCCTTCCCAATGTCCACTCTGCCCCAGTCTAAGGAGGAAAGCACTGGTGATACACTTACAGAATTTTCTCTTTGTTCCCTTTAATCTTATTCGTTTCACCTTTTCACTAATCAAAACGCATGGCTGACACTTTATTTAGGGAGAAAGGGAGGAAGAGAGAGAGAGTCGAGATCCACTGTTGCATAATAACGGCGCTTCATCAATGCATATATAAAAGGGGCGGTTGAGGATGGAATCCGATTCTAAACTGTGTTTAGTCAAGGCAACATGCAAAAATCGAATTCACTTCATTAAACTTAAACTAGCTGATCAAATTTGGGTGCGTGTGTGTACGTTGAATGATGCAAAAGGCCGTTGATGTTGCTTCTTTAAAGATATCTAACCAATTATGGAGGTTGAAGCTAGGTTTACGCTTCATCATTGAACAAAGCAAATACCAGAAGTAAGGACTGGATGCAATGCATTTATTAATCTCAAAGACAATACTGTGTGTTACTTTGCATCTATCTGCTTTTATTAGGGATAGCTTTTTTTGTCATGACTAATTTAGAGAAAATAGGTGATAACATTACATATTGAAGTTTGAGACGTTGCTCCACTACGTATGGAGCAGTAACCCCAGAATTTTGTGAAACGAATAAAAATCTGGGTTGATTGAATCGTGATTAATTCTGAAATGTTAGGGTTAATAACATTTGGATTAATAGTTTAAAATGCTTACTTTAAAAATTCAATAAATTATTCGCATTAAACAAATCCCTCAATAAAAGCCCATCTGGTGGGTTATCCAGCTGGGTGGGTGCATTATATTTGATAATTGTCTACTGTACGCTAGATGGCAGCCGGATACAGCTGTTCTGAGATTTAATTTACGTAAAATACAAGGCACGTTAACAGCCTCCGCACTTTCTGCTGGACTTATCCTACAGTTACAAGCACAGCTCCCTAGTCTCCAACACAATGGCAACTTTCCGTCCTTTGCAAATCACAATTGAAATCTCACCGGCATTGTAGCGAGGCATCAAAGGATAATTCAAAACAGAATAAAAATGAAATATGTAAAAATAATGCTCACCGAATTAATATTGCAACAGCAATAACAACGTTTTTTTTCTCTTTTGATACAAAAGGGATGAGATGCCCGTTTTATTTATTTATTTTCAAACAATGATCCATTAAAATACGAAAAGAAAGTTTGATTGTCAACTAACTTTTTTCCCATAATCTGAAATTTCGAGGCTGCTTGCTGCATTGTTATATTACAAACACAGGGTCCTCGTGTTGCTTTTTTGTGGTGACCACAGGCGACCCATACTAATAAGGTCTCAAAGTAAATACCAGCGCAGGAGATCTAATGTAAATTTTGCTTGTCAGAGCGTCGTAGGTAATAAATAAGACGGCTAACCAATAGTGTGCAGGAGGCTGGCTAACCTTAGCCTCCCCAGCCCCAATTCAGGGCTATGACCAGTCGCCTTTGATTATCAGTTGCCAACAGCCCCTCTCTTGGCTCCTTGACATGAGCTCCATATAAGGCAGCGATCTCCATAGAAACGTGTCAGTTTCAATAGTAGTGTCAAAGTTCACTATATACAGACATTCGCGCAGATCCCCCTTTCGGAAAAATTGCTCCGCTAGTCTTCCCGTTTAAACGCATTCATTTTGTCTCCCCCTTGCATATTCTATTAGTTGTTTTTTCTTTCCTCTCTTTCTTTCTCCACTCCGCATGAGAGGTGAAAATAGGGCGCTTTAACGTCGACCGTCCTTTTTTTTGTCCTGGTGAGTTTTTTTTTCCTGACAATTCCGATCTTCTATTTTCTGTTCCTCTCCGAAGAAGCAGGGATTTAACACTCGCCATACTTTTACTTCGGATCGCATGGTTATTTTTCTGTGTGTCTGTGTGTGTGTGTGTTCCTTCGAATTGAGATCGTCTCTTTTTTTTCCCCCAACTCTCCATAATCTTTAACCCCTCGTTCCCTCCTATATTGGTCTCCTGAATGGCTGACTGTGTGTTGCCCTGGATCTGGCCTCCCGACACTTGCGTACCCTGATCGGGATCTTCTTTATTCTTTTTTTTGGCCCCCATTTGTTTCGGTTACTGTTGATCAACACTCACTCATTCATTCACTGCTCCTTATGTGTGTCTGTCTGTCTGCGTTGCTTTGATCGCAGTTTTATTCCTTTCTCTCTCCCTTTTTTTTCCATTTTCTGTTACCACCATCCAACTCTGCTCCCTACCAACAGGACAAAAAAAAATCCGTGCGATCAACTTGTTTTCCCGCACTTTTTGGGCCCGAGATATGGCAATGGTAGTTAGCAGTTGGCGAGATCCTCAGGACGACGTGGCCGGAGCTCAGGGCGGTCAGTCTGCACAAACGCAGCCGGGCCAGCAGCAGGCACAGCAGCAGCAGGCGGCGTCGGCTGCTCCCCATACCCCGCAGACCCCGGGCCAGCCCGGGCCGCCCTCCACTCCGCTCGGAGGCAGCAGTCAGAGCGTCCAGCCTGGCGGCGAGAAGCAGCAGCCCTGCCAGCAGCAACAGCAGCACATCGAGTGTGTGGTGTGTGGGGATAAATCCAGCGGCAAGCACTACGGCCAGTTCACTTGCGAGGGCTGCAAAAGTTTCTTCAAGAGAAGTGTTCGGAGAAACTTAACGTACACATGTCGTGCCAACCGGAATTGTCCTATAGACCAGCACCACCGCAATCAATGTCAGTACTGCCGCCTGAAAAAATGCCTCAAAGTTGGGATGAGGCGGGAAGGTGAATATTTTATTAAGCATCACTGTAAATCTGAGGAGATCCGGGCTGCAAATCTCTGAATGCGCGAGTTTACTTCAATCTGAGAAAATGCTGTGATAGGAAAGTCTAAGCTGTTAATTGTAACCCTTTTCCAAACAAAAAAGGTATGGGTTAGTTGCCCAAACCACATTCTTAAAATACGTTTTTATATAAAAAATTGCTTAACCTCAAAGAAAAACGAATTCACAGCTTCAAAGTTGAGAGAGTTTAACAATTACAAGCATGGCTGCATATTTTTTTGTGGATTCAAATGGTTAATACATCGGTCTTTTCCCCCCTGTAATTGTAAGTTAATCGTTTGCATTCATGCATTAGATGTTTGGAGAATTTTCCAATTGTAACTGTGGGTGGGTGTTGCAGTTTGGGGGAGTTTTCGCAATCCAGCAATTCTTTCTGCAATGTTGTGATTTGGATTTTTTTTAAAACTGCCACAATGTGGAGTGCTCTGACGGGTAAAGCTGTGTTTGGTATTTACAATTTTATGTCATTTTTAAAAAAAAATAACGTCGCATATTGTATTTTTACATGGAAATGACACCGATTGTTTGTGAACTTTAAAAAAAAACTAAAATAATGGTAAAAATAATGTGTATTTCTGAAGCTTCGGGCGGGTTGTATTGCGCTTTGTGGATGTACATTTCCTCTCCTTTTTTCTCTTTCTGTCAGCGGTTCAGCGAGGAAGAATGCCTCCAACTCAACCAAACCCAGGCCAGTATGCGTTGACGAATGGGGACCCTTTGAACGGCCATTGCTATCTGTCTGGATACATCTCGTTACTACTGCGGGCCGAGCCTTACCCAACCTCTCGGTATGGGAGTCAATGTATGCAACCCAACAACATCATGGGCATCGAGAACATTTGTGAACTGGCTGCACGCTTGCTATTCAGCGCCGTGGAATGGGCCAGGAATATTCCTTTTTTCCCAGATCTGCAGATCACAGATCAGGTGGCTCTGCTCAGGCTGACTTGGAGTGAGTTGTTTGTTCTGAACGCTGCCCAGTGCTCGATGCCGTTGCATGTGGCTCCTCTGCTGGCCGCTGCCGGGCTCCATGCCTCGCCAATGTCTGCAGACAGGGTGGTAGCTTTCATGGATCACATAAGGATCTTCCAGGAGCAGGTCGAAAAACTGAAAGCCCTCCACGTCGACTCGGCAGAGTACAGCTGTCTCAAAGCTATTGTGCTATTCACATCAGGTGAGTGAGTGACTCGGGTGGAAAGGTGACGGGGGGACTGGGGAGGGGGGAGGTGGGGAGGGGGGAGGTGGGGGCGAACGGGACAGAAAGTTCAGCAAATCTGATCTAAATCAATAAGGTTCCTCACTCGGATGCAGTAAGGGCACTG
Source organism: Hemiscyllium ocellatum (assembly GCF_020745735.1). Classification (NCBI taxonomy): domain Eukaryota; kingdom Metazoa; phylum Chordata; class Chondrichthyes; order Orectolobiformes; family Hemiscylliidae; genus Hemiscyllium; species Hemiscyllium ocellatum. The sequence goes on from NC_083402.1 coordinate 54,475,493, forward strand.
GAGAAAATATGAATGGTTTGGGTGGTTTATTTATATAGAAGATGATATTAGTCAAGCGGCATAACGATGATTTGTTTTAATCAGGAGGGTTTTATTAAATAACATAATCTGATGTAAATCAATTGGAAGTTGATCAGTAAAAATACAAATTAATCGTCTTTTCAACAACTTCCAAATCTTGATAAATTATTCCTTAATAGGGGAACTGTTGGTAAAGAGAGCAACCACAATAAGAAAAAGACACAAAAAGACAAACTTGCGAATATTATAGAAAGACAGAGATTATAGATGTCTGTTCAACCGCTTGACATTGCACCCTCACCTCCCCACCCCCACCTCTCCAGTTTTGACCAAACTTGTTTTGATTGTTAGCCAGAGGGGAATTCATGGGAAGCCTTTCTCAAAGCTGTCCAAGTTTTCCAAAGCAGAGAGCGTATTGATGATCGGGACGGTGTTTTGCTTGCCATTTTCTTTTTCGCTGGCCTGTTTGAGAGGGCCGCTTGAAGTTACTGGAGCTTACAGGAGGCATGTTGTGGTTTTACCTTAGGTTTCCGGATAGTATTTTCAACCCCTTATTCTGGATGCTTTCCAAGTGCTGGGTCGTGACCCAAACTTCCTATTTTACTTTATTAATTCATACGCTAAAATATGGCTTCCAAGCAGATAAATTAAAGCGTCCACAAATCGCCCAACAGCCTTTCCTGAAGGAAAGCGCAATTTCTCAGAGACAAAATGCTCCCAACTCGATAGTGTGCAGCCAGTGTGTATATAGGCATAAAATTGTACTTTATATTTAAAAATCTATAGGTGTTATTTTGAAGAAAAAGAGCTCTAGCGTTCATCAATTGTATGAAGACTGTCTTTATTATAATGCATAAATATACATTGGAAATTATGCTGACAATACAACCATGATATTTTACGCAGTTATATCATTAAACTGTTAGCACAAAGGAGAGATTTCGAAGCATACTCTGGTAACCCTGCACTATAAGGCTTGGTATATATTCCAAGTCTCCTTATTCATCACATTTACACAAAAAAAATGTGCCAGATTACACCGTTCATAATATTGAGTTAAAGAAAAGGCTGCATAGCCGTGAACTGCACAAGAAACAATGTCTAACACATGCTGCAAAGGAAAAGGAACAATAACACGTACCAGTATCTATCACACAGTGTTCCCAGACACTGGTGTCTCTGGCTTGGTTCTCTGCGGGAAATGGCGTACATATTATTTAAGAGTTTCTTTGTTGCTTATAATACTAGCTTAGGAGAGCTATTTCATTTGGCATCAAAGACTGCATTTGCCGAAATATTTGCAGCAACAAAAAACAATTTGAGACGTTATCAGCTAGCTTGTCCGCCTCCAACATGCAAGGAGTGTGTGTGTGTGTGTATATCTGTCGGTGAGAGAGAGAGAGAGAGAGAGAAAGGGAGAGTGTGTGTGTGGATTGATATCAAAACAATAAACGAGGATTAAAATAAAACAAAAGGTCGACTGATAGCGGCACTAATTCTGTTTTTCTTTGGCTGTCAAGACGCCTGTGGCCTGTCGGATGCTGCCCACATAGAAAGCCTGCAGGAGAAATCTCAGTGTGCTCTGGAGGAATATGTGAGGAGCCAGTACCCGAACCAGCCGAGTCGCTTTGGCAAGCTCTTACTGCGATTGCCTTCTCTTCGCACCGTCTCCTCTTCGGTCATCGAACAGCTCTTCTTCGTCCGCTTGGTAGGTAAAACCCCAATTGAAACCCTCATCAGAGATATGTTACTGTCGGGGAGCAGCTTCAACTGGCCTTATATGTCCATTCAATGATGAGAGAAGGATACCCCTCCCCACACAAAACAAAACAAAACCACAAGCATTTTAGGAGAGCCTCCCTCTCCATTCAAGAACTTGCAAGTTCCTATAGGATGATATCTGTGAAAATAAAAGGACCTTCCAAGAGGCCAAACTGTTGACTGTGGGATTTATTCTGTGAAAAGGAACTGAACTGCATCATATGTAGAACAACACTTACCACAAGCATCGCTTATCATTTTGTAAAATATTAGTCTTTATTTTCTTTTTTTGTAAAATTTAAAAACATCGTATGCGCATTTTAAAAAAAAACAGAAATTAGGGGGAAAATAACATTTTCCAAATAATTATAAAAATGTCCTGTGTCTATGTATCTATATCTGTTTTGTATTTTTTTCTGGTTCCAAACCAGGTTTCCTGTGATTCTATACTAATAATTTTTGATATAACCTTTTGCTTCTTATAATGAGTGCGATTTATGTCGTCAAAACTATGTTCTCCAAGAATTAAAATTGAAATCAGAATTAAACAATTAAATAAAAAGAATTTAGCACAACATTTTAAAAGGAAAGAAACCTTTAGTCGCTTTAAGCGCATCCACTAGCCTGCAGTATTGGCGAAAATGATGTTTTTTTTTAAAAAAAAGTGATCAAATTGTAAAAGAGCACTGCTAAAGGATAATAGACAAAACGTGTTTTTAGAGCCATCACACAGTGGATCCTTCTAAAGAACACTTGTATTCTGTGTCGGTTCCCATTGCCTTTGTAGGAATAAGAGTTTTGGGTTGAGTGTCTCAGGCACTTCTTTCTTTGATTTTTTTTTCAGAAAAAAAGTCTCAGAGAACTTCGAATTAGGTTGATTGAAGTTCTTGATTTGCATCCAGGACTGATCTTGATTAAAGTTTTGTTTTGTTACGATAACGAGTTGCCCCTCCTGCCCCACAACCACCACCCACATCCTCGCCCCCACCCCTTTCTCCCCAAACTTCAACTTGTCTCTTACTTTCCACGTGGAAGCAAATTTATTTTATATTATGTTTGTTCCCCCCAACCTTCCAAACACCTCTCTCAAATTTTTAATCACGCCACTAAACTTTCCTATCACTACTGCCAAGCCGTTTACCTGTAGACTTAAAAAAAACACGTCTAGAGAAAAAAGTACAAGCATTGTACCCTTGCAGAGGCGTTGTCCTGTGGGTTTGTTCTGTGGGTATGATGGAATATTCTTGTAAAAAAAACGTTGTTACGCTGAAACAGTTACAAAAGTGATATAAAAGAGATCTATCGCAGCTGTGTCTGTGTTATTTGTTTACTGCTGGTGTGGTTCTCTGCTCCGTGATCGACAATGTAGATTATAAGGGTTTTCCATCCCACTGATATGCGGATAATTGTCCGTGCTTTAATAATTTTATGTATGTAATATATATGCATACGTATATGCATCATGTTGTAAATGATACCATTAAGGCGTAGTTACATGCTGGCTATGTTGGATAAATTATTCGGAAGAAGATTTGAAAGAGCCACCGTTTCCAGACAGTGAAGATGTAAAGACGGTAATGCCTTGCCTAGAGAAGACTGTTGTAGATTTCAGTTGCTGTTTCCATTTCAGTTTTTATCATCCGGGTCAAAACTCTAGCACATGCTGTCATGGGAGAGTTTTTTTTTAAGAACTGTGTATCGAAATTGAAGTAACAGCCAGTCCGAAGTAAAGCAGCAAGGGGCACATTGTGAAACCGAGAGTGGATGAAAGTATGTGCGTGTGTGTATGTGTGCGTATGGTGGTGTGGGGCAATGAGTGTTTAGTGTGTGTGTGCGTAAAAGAGAGAGAGAGAAAGAGAGAGATACGTCCGTTTTATACCTGTGTTTCTATGTTTTCATTTTTCTCCCTACAATCTCAAGCTTCTCTACATTTAACGTGATCTTGCTATGTGGTCGCTTGGGGTTTTTAACATTCTGGTCGCAAAGATGCAGGATTCACAAGGCGATAGCTATAGACACTTTCAGATGGAACAATTAACGTACAAATAGGTTGTCTATATATGTTCTAATACACATGAATATATCCGTCCACAGCAGCAGTATGTCGTAATAATACGCATAAGTGCTTATATGCCCACAAAGATGGAAAACCAACAAAGAATGAACTGATGCATTGCTGTGCGCACGCTGGTTGGTGTTAACAGTATGGATATTTCTTGGTTTTTTTTAAATCAATGCTGTTCCAATGGATTTGACTGCAACTTATTGTCAGTTGTCGCTATGAGTGTTGCCTCTCGACCTATTTCCTTCAACCCCAACTTTTACACTACCCTTTACGGCCGCCCATGGACATCAAAGCCCTAATAGATAATGATTTTTCATCGTTTCACCGTTAAATCCAATTAAAATACTGTTTAAACTTGTTAGCACAGAGTGTGACAGGGCGTCCTGTGGTATTTCATAACATGTCAGGAACCGTGGGAGTAGTCGCTGTGTTCCAAAGTACTTTTTTTCCTCCATACAAAACACTACTTCTAATTAATTGTTTGAATTCACTAACAAAAATAAATCTATGATATCCCATAGCTATTTGTGCGACCTAAGTCCAGGTTTCTGCTCGGTACACGACGAATCAAGGTCTTTAATACCGCGCGATTCCATTCTACAGAAAAGATTAGCTTTGATACAACCTATGATAGCAAAAGCACGCGGTTCTGACACTATGTAAATACTGAATTCCACTTTCTCTTTGGTAAACACATATTTGTACATTGTCTCCAGGTTGTTTAATACCGATTTTTTTTAAAAAACTGCCACCTGCTTTTAACCTGTGTAGACATTTCGTGAGGCTGAACTCATCTGAACCCTATCCTTCTTGCTGATATTTATCTTTGTTTGTTATTATTAATTTGAATTTACCTTTTAAGAAGTTCATCTGAGAAGCTAGCTTGGAAGTGTCTCCATCCCATTTCCCCCCAGGAAAATATTTAATTGAAATCTCCAGATATTATTAATCCTTCCAGAAATCAAAGAATAATGATGTAGAATACTGGTGTTTAACCTGAAAATTGATGCTGATTTAAACTCTCGATGCCTGAAATTTACACTTCTGTGTGCACTTAGTTCTGTGTGTTATGATCCAGTTTTAGCAATGACCACGAAATTTATTATGAAGGTCATACTTTCTTCTTGGAGACATTGCACGCCAGCCCAGCACTTTAATAATATGTGCTGCCAGGCTCATTTAAAGCAGATGGCAGCAAGCAAACATGGCGGCCTTAGAAGAGTTTTGGATACTTTATTTCATAAAATGTTTCCCCCACCCAGTTTCAGTCCTTTCTTGTGAAACAGAAGGCTTTGGTCTATTGCTCCACTTCTGGAACCATAATTCATTAAATAAATTTGAAAACTTGACAGTGTGTGGTCAAGTATTAATAAACTAAATAGTACATGGATTACATATGCAAAAAGCTGTCTTTTCGTTATTGATGTTTTAACTATTTAATTGTTGTGGACCACAATGAGTGTAACATCAAAATTATAACATTGTTGTGTAAACAATTACATTTTCCATGCACTACACTTTCCACACTTAAATACTGAGTCTTCTACCTCCCTCTGCAAATGTGTTTATTACTATTTTAGACAAGTTGCCTTCATTTATTTCTCAATACATTCTTCCAACAGTTGGGGGGAAAATCAAATTATTTTACTGCAAAGGATGTAATTTACTGTACTGTTGTGAATTTTACCTATTGACTTTACAGCATAGCTAATTGAGAGGGAGAATTGGTGTTACGCCTCAGGAGCAAACTCCGAATAAAAATAGCCCAACAATTAGGTAAAGGCGGTTGCATTATATCAGTGTATTTTCAGTGTTGTCACATTAAAATATTTCAAAAGGTCCAGGATGCGCAAGAAAGTATTTTGAAACAGTAAGGCATTCCGGTCTTTACATTTAAACAATAAAAAATGAAAAGTTGACCTATTGGTGGGAGTGTGGGGATATTAGGGTAGGGGGGTGTTAAGAATGGGATGTGATGGGGAGAGACTTATATCGCTGTCAATGCATAAATTAATCTGAAAATGAGCACAAACAATTAAACGCAGGAAGAGTGCGTGTGTTTCACTATGATGTTAATGTACTTTTAATCAAATGTGAAACCAGATGTATATTGCTCTTGTAGCAAATCAGGTGCAGTTTGCAAATGTATTTTTCTCAAGAACCGTTATAGTTCTAATTTTAAAATTGAACAAGGACAGCTTTAAACTCTTAGGCGTAAAATTTAAGTATTTTCCTGGTTTTCCCTTTGTCCTAAATGATCACAAACATAACTCTCCAATCCCTCAGCCCGCCGGCTGGTCTTTTTTTCTCGGTTTGTGTTTGGTTGTCGTTTAACACAAAGTTTGGTGTCTATTTGCTCCACCTTTTCCTTCTTCCCGATTACCCGAATTGTCATCGAACATGCTGTCTGTCTTTTTCTCTTGATTTGTCTGATTCTTCCCTCAAGCACTGTTGGCTCGTCCCTTTCATTACTTTGCCTGAATTGTCTTATTAATCTCTCCACTCCCCCTTTAAAACTGAAATAAAATCCCAGGACATATTCTAATTTTATTGTGAGGTTGTCCCGAAACTGCACGTTTTGCTCCTTTTGTCTCATGTGTTTTGTTGTTAAACGCGGTACCTGGACTATTTCGCAACCTCCACCAGCCCCAAACCCCACCTCTATTTTTAGCTTGACTTTTGTTTCTTAAACTGGTTGTCCATTCTTCTTTCATAGGTGGATTTTCTGCTGCTGTAACCACAACGTTTGTTTAAAAAAAATCAAAAAAAGGAACTCCCTTAGGGATTTAACTATGCAAAGATTGAGCCACTGTCTGCCTATCGTTTGAAACAATTCTTTTAAATAACTGTTTATTACAGTTCCAGTTGAGTGAAATGAATTTATTTTCATTCCATCTGTCCATCTTCACCGCTTAACTCTGTCACTTTTTCTTCCGAAGTTCGAACACGTTTTAAAAATAACAAATTAAAAAGATATTTGATCGGTCTCATTTTAAGCTGCAGCGCGAATCCGTTGGTGTTATATTCAGCGAGGTTTTGGAGAAGGCGAAGGCTTGAGATTAATCCTGAAAAGTAGTTTGTTTTAAAAACACTCTACTTAGAGTGAACACCGCCCCCACCCCACCGCGTTTGTCTAAAAGGCTGGTTTTATTTTACAAGCAGATGTCATTTGCTTACAAGCAGAAGTATGTTTACCTTCTAATACATTCCCGTTTAACTTCTCGCATTTCCAAACCTCACGTATTTTCACAAAACAAATCTATTAATCTCCATAGGTGCTGTGAAGTTAGAGCCTGTTCAGATTTTGCACTGATGGTTTGGTGACCATTGTAATTGACTGACGTTTGGATTTAATGGTAAAAACGTGGGTGAAGGAGTGGAAACTAATAAAACTCTTTTTTTTAAAATAGCTATTGCTCTGGGTACATGGCGTCTCCCTGTCTTTCACTGAGAGAGCCAAGAGTTTTATTCCTAAATGAGTTAAAGACCCATTTACTGATGTCGTGTTCTATTCATCAACCTACAAGACGAGATTCTTACATGAAACTATTTGTTTGCTTACACAACCAGCTGGGTGCAATTTCACGTCTGAGATATCCATCTGAAAGCGACTCTCATTTATTATCCCTACTTGTCAGGGAATACGTTTCAAACCCTACACCGAAAGATCTGAATTCCAGCATCCACCCACCTCGTAAAAAAATCGTTCCAAAAAAGTTTACATCAGGTGTTTCTCTGTTTGTTCAAAAGAGTGCACAAGTGCACAGGCTAGAGGCTTGTCATGTCAATTATTGGAGATTCCATTACAACCTTCTCAGATGTATTCTCTGATTGAAGATAAGCAGGCTCGCTGTGTATTTAATAGTTGCACTTAGGAAAGAAGGCCGCTGACTTTCAGACAGATACGAAGTTTACTTACTGCCAGTTCTCAGGCAAATATCAAACCCATTCTATCATTTCCTGAATATTTAATGAATCGAAACATTGTGTTAGCTTGACATCACCTCCATTTATTGATGTAATGAATCATTGCCCATTCCACGATGCCTTGTATGAAATGCACAATATCACTTGCACACCCTTCCTATCTCTTAAAAATATGGACCAAATGTATTAACACTGGGCAGAAGAGGGATGGGGTGAGGGGGTGGGGGTTGGTGGTTGGGGCGGGAGTGTTGCTGGCCTTGTTAAATTGTATGTGAGGCTGCAATATCACCAGTAAAAAACATGAAAAATTTCTGAATGATCAGCAATGAAATACAATTTCTGATGTATTATTAATAAAGATAATTGATATAGCCATCGTTTACATTGTTGACAAATTAATTTAAATAAAAATATTGTACTGCAAAATAAAACAACAGACTATGTGGGTTTCTTTTCCTTTGTCGCTAAGTACACCAAATACAGTCGTGCTATCAGGGACAAGACTGTTAACAGGCAAGATGATGGCTATTTATATCTTCTTGTCTACAGAGTACTAGATCAAGCAGAGGCAATGGATCAAATAAGAGCTACGGAATATAAAATATACTGCCATGAAGAGCTTTTTTTTTCCAAAGGGGTTAGTGGGGTGGCTGCTGTAAGTGAACTGCTTGTGTTGATTTAGGAAGACGTTTGCTGTGTATAACATTCAAGGTTGATAATATCATTGCTCGGCTAGATAAAGCATTGCCCAAACCATTGGGTCAGCTATCGATCCCTGTGTGCGCACACACAGACACACACACAGCTCCAGTCTTCTCTGCAAAGCCTCATTAGCATTCTCGGCCCATGGACCTGCATTGACAACTAACAGAGATATCTATGTCCTCACTATTTGTTCTCTCATATCGTCTTCATTTTTTTTCTGCGGGGGCTCAAATTTCCACACATGTTACAAATAGTGTTTTCTGGTAGAAATAATAATCGATGAGTTTGGAGGAGACCACGGCAGTGTTGTTGAGCTATACAGAACACGACTATGTGGCCAACATGATGTTTTGCCTGGATTTGTCGTTTCTAAGGTCTAGGCTGATAATCACATGTTAAGTGAATGAAATGAATAAAGCAATCAGGGCATTTTTTTTGGCACCAAGCATTAAATTGTGGTTTCACACGCTGTGTGACGCTGCCCATTTCTTCAGCTGTCACTGTTTCGTCTGAGTTTCCCTTCATTTGATTTCTCATTAATAACTGCACTCATTACGTAACGACAGGATTAGTATAAACTAAGTCAGCAGCATTGTGCAGAGTCTGGGAAGGTGTTTCACATTGTACTAACACGCACATGGTCAGCCGAACCGTGTACTTGTAAACAACTTATTCCGTATTGTCCTTGTTGTTGGTCCTAACCGTACTTAATGTCTGAGGGTGAATAAAACAATCGCCTTGTCACTGAGGCAGAATTCTTTCAACTGTGCTGTGTACGTTATTCAGGGTCCTCTGAAAGAATAGTAATTATTGGATATAATTTTTGAAACAGAGATTCTTATCTTTCAGAAATTTCTCTTCCAAGTTTTCTCCCCCTTCTTCTCTAAGCCTTGCTCCTCGCTTGCTTTGTTGTTTTAAAATATGCATGTCGCTCAGGAATGCAAGTCACGAGTCCAAACTTTGTGTCCAACCTCCCACATGAAATGATCCTTTTATAAGGAACCCGATATGTCTCAATCTGCACTTAACTGAGAGCCTTTGGGTAAGGGGAGCGTAGTCTCTTCTAAAAAAAACACAGCACCAAGATTCCATCCAAAACCCCAGGCTTTTTTTTTATTTCACAGGGAAGAAATCTAGCACACATAATTAAAGGAGGCAGCGGCCAGAGGGGACTGTCTGCAAAAAGTAAGAGTTTTATTTCTTTTGAGATTGGATTTGGGCTGTCATTAAGTATAAATATATCAACACGTGGCATTTGCATCTCAGTGATATTTGTTTGTTTGTCTGCGTGAAAGATAAAGAGTGGGAAAGAAAAGGTTGCAAAAAGTGAAAAAGAACAAATGATTTTGTTAAGCTGCATGGTCATAGAGCAATTACAAAGTGAATTCACAAGAATACTTTTTTAAAAAAAAAGTACAAATGAATGTTGGAAACCTTTCTAACACTCCAAAGAGTGCATTTTTAAATAATAGAAGTTAAGAAGAGGGAGATGTTTTGTTTGTAAGACCTGGGTTCAGAGCATGGTAAAATAAATGAGAAGATGGAGATATTGGAATAAGGGTAAAATAGGATACGATTCACTCGAAGATCTGACGGACACAGAAGATGGTCTCGACGGGGGTTTCTCTGTAGCTTAGTACAGCGAGTGTAAACAGAATCAAACCTTTAACAGTCAGTGGGAATGTCAGGAGATTCCTCCTTCGGTACACTCTGATCACCAACAGTGACGTCAATACATTTTAAAAGACATCCTCTACGGAGTGATACATGTGGACATATCCGTTTCAATAAATATGTAAAAGATTTCCTCCTTGCATACTCCATACTGGGTCTGTAGGCAGAGATGTGGTTTGGGCCATGGTGTGATTGATGCGACCTTTTTTTCCATCTTCAGTACCTTCACATGTGGAAAACTTAACCTGAGTAGAGGATTTAATGTTGTCGGGGAGAGGTGGTAGGGGGAAATCCTAACACCTGGGCTGTCTTCAATTGTGCCGGAGCAATTCAAGTACACAGCGGCCAGTCTGTGACTCTGGCTCCACGATCAACTCTCTCTTTAAATGTTATTTGAAAACATTCTGTTGCAATTATACACCATGCTGAGCTCAATTTTATTAGTGGCTTATTTTAATGCAGTCATATTGCTAAGTCAACAACGCTTGTATTTAATAACGGTCTCTCGCTCCCTCTATAGATTATTATATATACACAACTAGCTCGGATACTGAACTGTCACCATCCAATCACTGACAGTGAATCAAAATATCAACCTGTTCACTTTCTTTTTCCAAGAAAGTACTTTCTTTTAGTTGAGCACAGCTTTTTTCATTGCTTAGTTTGCAATAATTACATATTGGGATATGTCTAAATCCTGAAATAAACGGTACCGACGAGTGATAGCGTTTCCAATGAGGAGCCTATTTGAACGCTGTAATAATTTCTCTCGAGGTAAAAATAATAAGTCTGATTTACTCGTCAGTTCCTCTAAAGTTCCATATGCTGGCAGAAGCAATTATTTCGCAAATAGTATGCGCGGAATGGAACATTTCCGACGCAATATTGTATATACCGTATAACCAGTCAAAGTATGATGCGTGAAAAAAAAACCTGCCTTCCTGTAATGACATGTGCGAGGTAGGTCTATTGTAAATGCTGAATCGCTTAAAAGGGAAGAGGGATTGATTAACTGGCACACGTACGTTTAGTACATTCAGGACAGTTTTATGACATAAAGCTGGGACCCCTAATATCATTCTTGCGATTTAATATTGCACGGAGCCCTGTCTTACTACATGGAAGCTATAACTAAGATAAGGCAGGACGAGAGGGAATTTTACAAACTGCACCACAACCGACAAATGTTCAAATGTGAATTTGTTTTAATTTAATTGCACATCAGAACAGACAGGCGTGGAGCTGTGTGAATGATGTTGTGGCTAATATTCTTCTAATTTAGAATTTATTTACCTAATTTCTCAGCATGGCTCCTATTTTTCTTCATAATGGATGGCTAGATTGTTTTGTTAGTTTTTTTTTCGCCTTCTCGTTTTAGCTGCAGTGTTACAGATTGAACGTGTAGCCAGCAATACATCATGATATAATCAGGCCCCCTCCCCCTTGCGAAAGGGGGACGCGGACTCTTACTAATTCCCCAATATGTCTACAATAAAAGCCGTACAGCCTTTGGTGAATTAGTAGCCTCAATGTTTCGCAGATGTGCCACTTAGACCAGAACTTGACCCTCTGATTCCCTCGTAAATAACCCACTACTAAACGTTCCCGTCAACATATATTTTCCTGCATATCCAAGCAAGTCCGTAAAAAAAATACAACAAGAATGAAAAACAAATAGAAAATACCTTCAGCAGCATGCTGGGAGCGAGACTGTTTAATATAAATGCGCCAGGTAATGATTCTTTGCCGGCCTCATCCCACACTTTAATATATTTGGTTTATTGCTGATATTGAGTCAGCCATTTTTAATTTTAATTCATAGGGAGACTTGCTATGAAGCGAAGCTGCAACAGTCGATAAAAATCCTACAAGCCTGAGACTTGAACGCTCCAGGGAGGACATCACTAGCTTTTGGTAGCACTTTGTGGCCTACATACCGTTGCTATGATTACAGAAGCACCTCATCTTCTTGTTAAAAAAAAACAATCTTTAATCTTTGTAGCATATTGCCTTAAAGCCAGCCCGGACTGAGGTTTGTTTAGAGTGAGAATCAGTGAGCGCTGTGCTTGTGGGGAGGCTGGGGCGGTGGGGAGTTGGGGGGAGGGGAGGGGGGAGGGTGGGTGGTGGGTGCGAGTGTGGAAGGGGGTGGGGGAGCGAGGGGGAGAGGGAAGGAAAAGCCCTTTTCTGAGTGACATGACCTCTCTGTTCAAAGGCCAAGCAAGAAATAAACGCTCCTAATCTGAATGGGGCGAATTTTTTGGCAGGTTTCAAATCCTTTCTTTTGAAATGGGATGAATTTAGAGTCAAGGAGCAATCTTTCTTACTCAACATCGGGGCATTTAAAGAGCTTCTAAGAACGCACTTGCAAAGGACGTTGTCTGTTTTGCATTTTTATGAAAATTAATTCTGTGTACGTTGACAAAATCATTAAAATTATGTTAGCAGACATCACGTGGGGTGTTGTAGGATCAGACTGGACACAGGGTGGACAGATACAGCAGGGGCATGCACGCTTTAAGACAGGGGGTCTTTATTAAGTTGGAGCATTTAGAGAAAGAAAAACGAATATCTTACAAAGCTCTCACTATACTACTGACAACAAAACCTGTCAGATCTTCGCTCTCTGTTACTAGAAAGGAGACAGTGTCCTCATGTGAACACCTTTCAAGGCACTATTTAGAGGCGTCTTTGTGAATACTCACTTTCTGAAAGGGAACCTTAAGTACAAAGGCGAGCTACGAAAATTCGCTCAAACTAAAGTTTATAAGAAAGTTTTATTCAGAGTTTAACCAGCCTTTGTGTTATCTCGGTTATTTAACTTCACATCACCACTTCCGAGTAGTCTTCTTATGTTTGGTAACGATTCCAATGCTGCACATATTTCAAATATTCTCCCTGTGGAGACCGAGAGAAAAAGAGAGAGAAAAAAAACATCCTGACGTTTCGATGGTTATTCTTCCCTATTCATTCAGATAGTTGAGCTCGGTTTACTAATTGTTGCTCTCCGGATTATACATTAATGTCCCTTCGAACTTTGCACGTGATTGCTGTGTGAAAATTTAACTCACGCTTTCCATAACATTATAAAGACAGAACAAGGAAGGACAAAGGACAATTTAATAAGCTATCACTGGACAGAAGGAATGTGGTGGTTTTAATAAGAAACAAGAGGAGGAGGGGGAGCAAAACATTCAGGTGAAGCTCAGTTTTTTTTATGAACCACATCAAAGTAAGTTTGAAATCCCCTGCGTTCCACCCCACATAGATTTCGCAAGTGGGTATGTTTGATATATATGAGTGTTAAGGTAAGGCGTGCTGTCAGAATACACTCTTGCTAAAAGTATACAATAAGACACTACAAAACTGGACAACAGAGGCTAGCGTGCACCTTCAATTTAAACTGTTTTTTTAGTCATCTCCTGTAGAATATTTAATCTGCAGACTGCCTAATATGGAATTGCAAAATTACAGCGCCGGCAGCACCAAGTTAACACCTTTTACTAAAAGGAACATTTCGACAGGCGTTAAAACAGTCTCCTTGTATTGTTTGCAGTTGAGCTCGCCTCTGTTGCCTTAACTTCTTTCTGTAACATTCTACATTCATTTACTAACAATACTGAAACACCGATAAAACTGAAGGAGAAATCAAACAATTTCTGTGAAATAATTAATGACAGTTGTAGTGTCACGTAATTATTCAAAGAATACTTTCTGACGTTCTGCAGGAATAAAGTTTAATGCCGCTGGCATCACATCTCCTTATGTTTAATGCTATTAACTGATGTTGCTCTACAATCTGCATTCACTGCCTTATAAGATATTAGCGTATTATTACAGTGAAATTGGCTATTGGTTATTAGTCTGTTTCTAAATCTATGTGTATTTTGTCTTAAGATGTGACTTTTTTACAGTTCAATTTGAATGTAAAAACGCGTTTGATATAAGTTACTGTCATTGTCGCTATCAAATTGCAACAATTTTCTCAGTATTCTATTCAGCATAATGTTGAATCGTATTCTCTCTGTGCTGTGACTTTTGATATGAGGAGAGTGTAAGTATATAGTTTAAAAGTGTTTGTTTCCATGGGATTCACAGATAGGTGTTTGGTCAAAATGATACAATATATATGTGCCCTTCCCTTAAATACCTAGAGGAAGCAAACAAGGATAATTGCCGTGGAACAGCAAGTATCAGTGTTAAAATGAGCTTTTACGTGGACAGTATTTCTGAATTTTCAGAGCTTTTCGTTCCTTTGTTCGGTCGCCTTTTGCACATCTTCGAAATAAGAATGCAAGACGTGCGTTCTTGGCACAGTTTGACGACCATTTAAGTAAAATTAAAAAGATTGCTGGACAGCATAGCACCATATTTTCCACCGTGTAATATTTGTGCAAATATTAGTCCCATTAAATTAGAAAGAGATCATTAACTCGTGCCAGTTCGTGGTCCCGCTTCTATAAAATCTCTACTATAAAAATTGAACTAGACGAAACCATTATAACATCTCTGTATAGTGCAGAACAGAGCTGGGGCTCTAAGGAATCTCGGATACATTGTTTTAGCTATGTCACTGTGCAGCTAACAACTTCAAGGTGAAATAATTATAATCTTCAAGCAAATAAAGAGCAGATAACGTTTGCAAGGTTTTATGAACTGATGAGCTGTAATTCAGAGCAAATAGTCATCCTTTTTACAGATCACTGTTCGTGAAAGGTAATTATGCAAATAAAATGTTTTACGTTTCTAGAGATACTTTAGTGTCAGTCAATTTTGTCCGAAGACAGTGAGCTAACGCAGAACAAAACGTCCGCAGATTCGCTTTTCATTATTTCAGATCGCGTACTCCAAGACCAAAATCAACCATTTCGCTTCGGCTTCATCCCAACAAGCCAAAGAATTTTCTCGAGAAATAAATATGAAAAGGAAAGCGAAGAGCCTGTATTAATTTCTGATTAGCCGGAAGAATAACTACTCGTTTTTAAAACTTAGGTAAAATGTAAATGTTCCAAGTGGATCATTTTCTACAAAGGCTGGGCGTGCTATTTTAATTCAACTTACAACACATTTGTCAAAGCAAAATGATATAGCCACCTGACGGCTTCCTTCTAGTGGCTTCATGAAAAACTGGATCTATACACTTGGAGTTGTTTTAGAACAATTTTCTCATATTCTCTCAGGCCATTGATGCGAACAAAGGTACAATTTCAAAACAACTGAAGTAATATGTTGCAGAGAACAGTTATAAAAGTACTTCTACTTAATGGGATACTAATCAGACCATCTCCGTGGACCTATGTTCAGTGCCGACGTTTTATGTATTTGAACGACATATTTTTAAGGAAGTAAATTCCATTAACCCCAGCTCGCAGCAAAACATCAATTCAGCTTTCTAGTTTCAAAAGCATTAGATAGCAATGTGTCGCTCCTGCTCAAAATGCATTTGAACTTGAAAAGATTCCACCTTATAGTTATTCTAATAATTCAAAACATTATTCAAAATAAACTCACCAGCTAAATGAAAGTGTTGATTCATTTTCCATAACAGCCTTTAATATAGTGTACTCTTGAAAGACTCTTGAAAGGCAGACAGATAGATAGATAGATAGATAGATAGATAGATAGATAGATAGATAGATAGATAACAGAATGGGCGCTTTAACATCAAAGTGTGCATCTTACATAGTTAGATATTAATGGTTGATTCTTTGAAACATATTTATTTAAACATTTTGTAAGTATGTTTGTCCTTTTGCATTCCCACTGTTGAATCTTCATGTAGTACTTCTGTAGTTGTTAGATTGTTTGTCCAAATTTGTCTGCCGTGCTGTGATCTTCAGGGATTGTTCCCGCGTCCCCTGGTGATGCAATGTAATTTCCGATCATGTGGGCTAGATGGCGCTGTAATTCGCGAGCACACCATCAGCCGCAGAAGTATATGGAAACACTGTCTCAAGCTGCTTTGCTTTAAGATTTATTTTAAACACTTTCACGCACACATTCAGCTGTCCAGGTGCTTTCGATTTTAATATAATCACACAGCCCAGATCATTACACCGCGTTTGCTCTCCCACCATCCCCATCCCAGCCCCCCAATAAATCCACAGTTGATGTAAATCACAATGTATTAGTGTTGTGGCCCAATTTTTGTTTAGCGATATTAGATTTTGGACTAAAGAAAATCCGTAGCTGTAGGCATTTGAAACGTTATTGTCACATCTGTCTCACAATGGTTAAAACTACCTCAAACAATAAACACACTTGCATATAATTCATTCTGTTATCCATGAGCATAGCATGCTATTGAAATGATATCACTATGTATAAAACAAATCATTTTCATCTTTTGAACATTTCCCGGTCCAACTATCTAATTAATGTCTGAAACAACATGCGACTTATTCGACAAAAGTCTTGTTTGAGATCTGCGTGTTATTTATCGAGCGTTTAACCATGAGCTCAGTATATTTTTAATTGCACTAGAACTTTTTCGACTAAAAGTCAACCAACGCTGCCCAATCGAGCGCTAAGTACAATATTTGCCTGCAATTGATAAACATGGAAGTAGCTTCCCTTACAGAAATGCATCAGATTTTGGTAAAAGTGATTTGCCAGGGGGTTTGCAAGAACTAATTGTATTTATCGATTTGGCAGGAAAATTCGATTTGTAATATCAAATGAAGCTTTGAATAAAGATCGCAGAATTAGTCTTTTTGCGTCGGATGTTCCCTTCAATCTAAGAAGGAAGAAGCAAATAAATGGGAACAAGTTTTAGTTTGAAGTAAATTTAATTCATATTCGAGGGTCAGAAAAAAGACTAACTTCCACGTCAGGGGCTAGTAATCTATAGTTTGAATGTACAAGTAATAGAGGGAGAAACGGTTTCACTTCTGCTGACATTGAATCAAATATATCTTGTTATTAAAACAGATTAATCGGAATTTTGAAGTAAAAGTTAAATATAGATACGCTACAATTTACAAGTAACAGTTGTGGATCCCTGTTTGTATCATATGTAAAGCAGTTGCGTCAGAACCGGGCGTCTTACTCTGTTTCAATGAATTTGCAATCAATCTAACTTTTAAACTGTTTCGATCAATCCGCTTCAATGTGCTTGATAATGTAAATCGGTATTTTGCGCGAAATAATCAAATCCATTTGTCAACTATTATGCTTAAATTCAAAAGGTGCCACCCGTTATTTTGTATAAGCGTTTAGATGATGAGGCAACGGAATATGTGCATACCACACACTTTAAGCGTGCTGCTTTTTAGTGGCTATTTTGAGTTTCATTTAGAATTCTGGCTTGTCGGGAAGCGAAAACAAAACAGATCGGCAGCAGTTGCGTTGTAACTAAATGGCACTGAAACCCACAGAAAAGTGCAGAGTAGTGGAGTCGCGTCTGCAAATGTCACAGCTCGGCAGCGCGGAGTGCAGCCGAAACAGCGGTCAGTGCACACCTGCACACCAGGCCTTCCTCTCACAGCAACCACCATCACTCTGGTCAGCAAAGTAAAGACAGGGTTAATTCGATTTATTGGATGGTTAAATATCCTGTAAAAAAACACCAAGTGCTAAAATTATTGTTAGTTATAATTTTTGTATATAACGTACAGCAGATACTCTAATTAATATTAACATAAAATTGACGAGATCCATTAATTCAATATAGATTTCTAATCCAATGTGAGATTGAATGACAATCTCCTTTATTTGTCTTGCCAGAGTGCCAACGATGTGAACACGCTTATTATCCCGAGATAAATGCATCAAATCTTCATTTTTAAAATTTAAAACTATGTAAATATATTATCGCTGTTATTTGCTTTCTCCCGCGCAAAATTAGTTAAAATAATGTCATTGGTTAAACCGTGGATTTGATGAGATATGTCCAAAATCAAATAGCTCGCTCTGTTCATTACTGTGCAGAACTGAACTAAATAGACGTGGGGTATTTTGTAAAGGGACTGGATCAGAAAAGTGTTTGGAAAAAGTTTGGAAAAACTTCTGTTCTGACTGATTTATTCAGAATTTCTGACGTATCTCAAAACAAAATTAACAACAGATGCCTACGCTGAACTCTTTAAAGTCATCCGAATGTCGCGGCGTTTGGTCAGTTCTTATAATTATGAATCGGAGTTAAAATTAGGTAAAGGTGCAATTAATAAGCATTATTAAGATAACCTCTGTAAGAATAATATTCTTCCGGGCAGCATTAGGAACGTTTAAATTAGCGCTCTGTTTATGAGGAAAATTTTATTTCCAATTTACACGTGGGTTTTCTGTCTGAGATCAAACTATCACATCTGAAGATTGATGTTATCAGTTATTGGAACCCAGCGTGTTCCAATCTTTTATTGAAATCAGAGAATAGATATCAACGATTGTGAAACACGATTACAGACAACAGTATGTTATTAACTATTTCGGCCTATTCCATACGAGATATGTACTTTACTGGCAAGATGATATTAGCATGAAAATAACATAGAGTTTGGTTAATTTCTGACCAAACTATTTAGGTGTTATTATAATATAGATGTTGATGCCGCACTTGCAGTTTGTCCAATTTATACATCACAATCAATTATTTAAATATTGTTTTTCATAAACCCATTGGTTTTGAACGCCGTTCATGTGTGTGGTGAAGATTTGAGATATGATATTGATTTTCATGAAAGCATCAAGGAAGCTTTTCTTTATATATATATACTGGGCAGTTTGCTTTCACTAAATAGAAGCAAGTCCATCTTTGACGTTGACAAATGGTCTACACAGAACTAGAGCCATTTAGGGATGACTTTGAAGGGTTGCAAGAGGAAAAGTGGCCAGGTGAAAAGGGTTTAACCAGGTTCAGTGGGCAGATGACAAGGCTGTCTCTAGTCAGAGCCTGTGAAGCAAGATCTAAGGCTAATAGAAAAAAGGAGTTGTGTTATTTGAAGTGGCTAATCACTGAGGAAATAAACAGAACAACGGTGCTTGTTGAAAAGTTAAAATAAATCAATGCTTAAAAGTCTAAAGCTTTCGAAATGTTATCCTACCGCCTATGACTTAAATTTTGTAGAAACTTGAGTAAAATACTGCGTAAGATGTAAATGCTTCAATCATTGCGACCAATCTCCAGTTTAAATAATCAATTCACTTCAAGACTGATAAGAAATAATAATAAATACGCAATTCAACAGGTTAATATAACATATACAGCCGCATTACTTAAAATTTATAAGAGGTTGTGCAATATGTTAGAACCTTCAATTTGCATGATTTTAAAAGATAGGCGAGTGTAATTATGAATATTTTAGTTTTCGGGAAAGCAAAACACAATAATATGTTTGCATTTTAAGTTTGAAAGCAAGTGACTGACGTTCCGGAAATGAAAAAAAAACAACCAGGAGAAGCTGAAGATTGCCAATGGTATTTTCTATCTAGGTTTTTAGTGATCGAGGAATTTCGGCAGTTGTGAAGAATCTAGATAGCAATTGGAATTTAAGAGGATAAACAGACAAGAAGGAATAGGTTAGATTTTTTTTTCCTTTCTATTTTGCTACTGAATCTTGTTGCGTTGCTGTCAAGATGTGGATATTTAGCATGGGCTTGATACGGACGGTGGCTCCAGAGGCTCATCTCCAGGGGGCTTTAATTAACAAGCTGTCGGGAAGCTGAAACTCCCATCAAACATTTCCTGCCCAAAAGCAAATCTACTCACATAGTCCAGGTGTAATTCATTCTTTGGGAGAGGCAAGTTCACTGGCAGCAAAGTTTTATTTTAAAACTTGATTTGTATAATAAGCTCTAGTAATACTCTCACTATGTGATACATGTTTTCAACTCAAAGATTTTGATGGCAGCTGTATGGGAGAAGTTGCCAACAGCAATAAATCGCGTGGTTGCAATTGTTTTGGAAAACGCGGTGAAGGAAGAACGCCAAAGAAAGAGAATAAAAACAGAAAAAGAAGAAATGCGCAATCGATATAGAGTAGTCCAGGGCAGTAAAATACAATAGACTGCACAGACAAACGGAGAGAATGGAAACAAAGGGGACAGGCGATGAGGATAGATGTGAAGTAAGAGGTATCACGGAATTAGACTGCTCAAAGTAAATAAAATAAACAGAATCTAAACAAAGAAACAGAAATGACTCTAAAAATATGGGTAAAACGCATGAGAGCTACAACCAACTAGGGCAAAAGGGCAAAAGTGGAGAAATACGTCTGGTAAAGTATGCCTATATGTGAAGGATATGTTATAAATCATGGTGTTTAGTCCATTGTAAACTTTAGATAGTTAATAAAGAAGTTTTAGCAATTGAAACGATTACTTGACTCCGTCCCTTTTTATTAGTACAAAGATGTAAATGCCTTATTCGTTTCTCCTCACCACCCTACCCGCTTCTTGCTCTTATTTGCCAAGGGGTCTACGAACACGGCCGAATTTGTGACAATGCTGCAGTGCGCTGTCCATGGTGCTACACCTCCAACACTCAGTGTCTGAGATCTCAGCAACTGAAATACTGTTTGACTCGTACTCACTACTCATTCAAAACATGCATACTTCCGTATTGTACTTTCTAATATTTCCACGCTCCATCACCCCCAAGATTTCCTGTTTTCGAGAACTAACACCAGCTTTAAAAAAAAAACTAAATGCCGCCATTTACTTTTTATATAGACGCAAATGCTTGCGATGACAATTTCTGCTCAAATAATACTTTACATCAGTGTTCTCAGCTATGATTTAGAATTTCACATTCAATTCCTCCTCTTTCACTTACGTTCATTCGCATGTCAGGGTGTACTGACATGTTAACTTTGACTTAAACCACACTGATTAGTTGTAGCTACACTTTTTGCAGTTTGCACATGTATGTTTTTACGAGTGAAGCACAATTTATATTTTACAAGTTATGCTATGTATAAAATCTGTACTAACAGATAAATACATAGCCAACTGTAATGATTAGAACTAATAGCAAGTAGCATAGTTAGTATTAATACTATAATCATTTCTGCACTGCAGGGAATGGATTTATTTAAACTTTGTTTTACTGGAAACGACAATAAGTTGGCGCACAAAATGTCTCTGCAAAGCTAGATACCCTGGAACCAGAGTTCGCTCTCACACATATAGTAATTGAACCATATACATGTAATTTCAACACACATAAATATAGAGAGCTGCAATTTGGTGCATCGGTCGCCTTTGGCCTCCATATTCTGTGTAATGTTAAATGTTTCAAGGTATTTTTCTTTAATCATTATTTGGTACCTTGGTCACTGCTCCTAATATTTAAGGAAGTCCACTCAATATCGAAATTTTCTAAAAGCTGATGTCAGCTGCATAACCGACTAAAATAACGGACAAAAGCAGAGATGACAATCATAAAGGAAAACTTAAAATTACATTCATTTGTGTTTGTGTAAGAGATGTCCATTTCAAATGCGCTGGAGCTTAGTAAATTAAATGCATTGATTAATACTATGGATGCAAGTAACCAGAGCTCTTGAACAATGAGGTACAAGAGTCGAATGAAATCTTGCTGAACTACTCAGTTCTGAATCTTTTTCGCCTTCCATTGTTTCTCACTAAATTTCCTACGCCCTTTTTGTGCAGTCACCATGGTCCTCTCTGATAAAGTTGCTTTTCAAAAAAAAATTCCCCAGAAGTTGAATTTCAAGATTAGTTCTTTGGGGATAATAACACCGGTGCACCAAAAGTTATATGGACTCGCGGGTGTTTAACTTATGTTTTATTCAGAGGCAGCCGTGAGCTGGCCAAGACGTCGATTTATTTAATTCGAGTTTGAAAGTTCATACCCAGTAGTGTGCAGGAAATCAATGAGTAGCTGCAGAACTATTTGACGGAAGTTGGAATGAGTTGAGTTGACATCAACCTTGACCCTAGAGGAGAGGAGAGTTAGATCATTTTCATTTTATTTTTAGGTTTGGTGTGAAATACTCTAAACATAAGAGCGAATGCAACTTATTTAGCGGTAATTTAGCATGAAACTGGGTTAGAAAGTTAGACATTAAAACCATTATCACTGGTGTTTTGATTTTACTTTAATGATTTGTTAATGTTTCGATCTATTTTATGGAATTAAAAAGTTCGTGCAATGCAAATCACATGCCTCGTGGGAACTTCTCTGCTTTGAGCGCGCGCGCGCGGGAAAACCGATCTGAAAACAGAGTCAGTGGAGTCGTAACAAGCCAGAAGCTGTGTAGATATTTTTCAGTACTTGCACCGAGAGAGGAAAAAGAAAATTCTGACTTTAGATGAGAGCTGAATCCTCTGTCTGGGAAGAGGCAAGGCAATGGTGGGTGCTATGAAGAGGCATTCGGTCGAGCATTAGAAGTGTAAAACACCTGAGCTCTAGAGAGGACAGAACGGGATGTGGGCGGGGGGGGGGAGGGAGGGTGGATGACAGAGAACACCAGGGTACAGAAAACATTTCCTTAGTAGACAGGTGCCATGCTAGCACTTTTCTTTCAGCCCATCTGCATAGCAGCAAATAACCAACAGATATCCTTTGGCTAATACAGTAATGTTATATTCTATAATGTTCACGATTTCCACAGACCCAAAGAACTGCGCTAGAGGAACATTTGTATCCAACATTGCGCAGTTCTCTCACTACGAATGTGACCTTTCCCCATATAGATGTTAGCAATGTCAAAGTTCTAAACAGATTTGCCCTATTAAAGTAGGAATAACCTAACAATCAACCAATTTCTAAAACAGTTTAATATTGACAATACATTTTCCACATAAGCGGCTACATTAATGCAGTACATTTCGGGATCTTTTCCAAAACATACAACATACAACAGGCATAGTCCTTTTCAAAAACGAACTTAAATTGGCCTTTTGCGGTTATGTCAATACGGCTGAGAATAGCTGTTGATCAAATATCACCGCGCATCAGTCAGGAATAAGGTTGCTCAGGGTGGCCAAAACGGAAAAGCGGGCATTTAAGCTGTTGATCAGTTTCAGGGCAAATGCCCTGCTGCGTTATTCTGAAATGTCACCAAAAAGTTAAAATTTGAGCACAAATCCAAATTAACTTTGACAGAAATGAGAGCTAAAACAAAACAAAAGAAGATCGGTGACACTTCAAACCCGTGTACCAGAAAGGCGCACAGCTGCATACGTGGGGGTAAAGGAAGATTACTGGCAACCTTTTGATAAACTGGTATCAAATCAGAAATAACGTATAGGAGCTCGGACAAGTGATTTCAAAAGGTCAAAATACAGAAAATCGTGCTCTTAATGTGCAGTTTTAATAGTTTTATTTTGATTATTAGTAGCGATGATATGTGGGATGGGGCGGGGGAGAATTTTTTGCTAACTCCTAATTATTACAAAGAATGGTTTACTTTTGTAATGCCACATCTTAACAATTCGATAATCAGTACCATACAATTTCAGTTGTGGATTAGAAACAAGCAAGTTTAAGATTTGATGGCGATATTAGTTTTGTTGCATATCTAAAATGGTATGTTTTAACATTTTCCCTATTTCAAAAGGGAATTTTATCATTGAGTTGTAAAACAATACGAATGAGTGCAATCGTATTTCGGGAGCTGTACTCAATAGGGGAGCATATTGAAAGAAAATATTCATTTAAAATCGAAACATTAAACGATGTATATCGTCAATATCAATTAATAATTTCGTAGTTTTATAAATAGCTAAACATATGGTAAACGAACACACTTAAAATTGTTACATAAATAACATTCCGAGATTGATTCGAAAACAAATTTGGACTTGTGCGTGGTGTATTAAGCATACAGCTATTTCATTAAAAAGTCCATTTGTAGTTAGGATTACTCATCAAATTAGTTTGTACGAAATGATACATATAAATTGGTTAGAACTATGAACTATTTTTGTCCACGATTCGTATTTTACGGAACTACTTTGAAGTAATAGTAAAAGGACTGAAATCCCCACGTACATTTTAATCTCCATTATTACCGACTAATAGATTTCAGTTACTAAGAAGCGATGTAAAGGTTTCTACATCTCTTGAAGAGACACATATTCTTTTTTTCTCTCCGAGAGAGAAAAAAAACAAATCCCCAAGAAACTTTATAGAGCTTCTTAGATTTTCCTTAGCATACGTGATAAAACATTGATTGTTGCAGGTTGGTGACCCATGAAATTTGGAGGTTAGTTTTCACTTCAGACTATAGCATATAATTATGCAAATAAAGAGCTGTCACTGATCTAGTGAATAAACTCACAAACATGAAGAGTGGTAGCATCTAAAAAGGTTGCATCTTAAAGGTGAAACTTTTGCCTATAAACTTGTATGTTAAACTCACAAGTTGATGTTAGTATCAGCCAGACGTATGGCATAACTGCTATTGGAAGATCTATCAGAACTTCGAGCGTGCGCTTCAGTAGTGTCTGTCAATCAATTCGAGGTACATTAAACTATATATTTTTGTGTTTTAACTGTTCTGATTGTTTATTGGAGCGGGTTCATTAGTGTTCTTCGAAAAAGAAAGCTCCATCTCCAATCTGTTCACCGCGTAATGACAACCTTGAAAATGTTCACGTCGAGGATTTTTTCACCGGCACAAGACACGAGCGTGACCATCTTTTATTATCCTTCTTAATAAAGGTGGCCCGGATCTAACACAAATTCATTTTGAATATTCCTTAATTATCACAAAGAAACTTTCAATCCTTGACTGCTTCCAACAAGTGATATGGACTGAGTAACGAATACCATACAACTTGTAATTCGAATTCTATTCATAAACTAAGTTATATATGGATGTCATCTGAACGTCAAGGTGTCCTCCATAATTTGATAGCTTTATATCATTCAATAAGGTCATTTATGTTAGCCTTTTTTAAATGTATAAATTGCTCGTTAGTATGGTTAAATATTTCAAAGAGGACGTTTCTTCCTGTGCCAATATTTTGGTCACAACGTGTTTGATCTGGAGCTTTTTATGAGAAAGAAATGAACACCTGGGAACAGTTCAGCAGATGTCCATAGCAGAGTAACAGAACAATCTACAACTTATCCTTTGCATGTTTAGCGAGCATATGTATTATTTAGAACACTTTTTAAAAAGTTGCTATCTTCCACCATTGATAGTAATTTTGTTCGAACAGGGCGGACATGATGCATAACTGATTTGACCAGGCTGCTCCATGCATCATGACAGAACGAGTTAAAATTATTACACAATGGAATTTCATAATGGCATTGACTGGAAATACAAATTATTAAAGAAGAGCATTCTAGAGGGGCAGAACACTCCTGCATGTATTCTAAATTATACATCAAGCAATGTAGATATTATAGCGAAAAACCGTTAGCCATACATTAATTCATATTCATATAGGTGATTGAACTGTGGCATACTGCTTCAGGCCCATAGGTCATCGCATATGATAAGGGTCAAAACTTCTTCAATCTTGAAGCATGTCATACTGTTAGAGATCTGTGTACGATGGAATTAATCCTAAACCGTTTTCAGCTTAAGTTCGGGTATAGAGAAGGTAACATGGACAGTATTTTTAAATATCTATTAAAAACGTCAAGACTTATATTTGTTCTCAATGGATGCTCCCATTTCCCATTAGACGTTGTAGGAATATGTCGACAAACTGGTTTCCTGCTTAAATCCATATATGTAAACATTTGTTTACAGTATATTTTCTTTATTTTCACCCTTATCAGTTAAAAGCTTGTAATATTTGAGATTATGTCACGAAATAAAACTCCTTAAACTAATTCTGGAATTTTATTCAACTCGACATATGGACAACCCAGTTTTCATGACACAGTCATATGTCCTTGGCTTTCTCAAGTCCAGAAAAGCGGAAAACTCGTCTACTCCACCTGACCCCGTTACACTGGTAGGAAATAAATGGTTGAGGAAACCGAATATCTTTCAAAATCGAAAGTTTATGTTATTTATAGATTTTTAGAACATTACTTGCATTTCAGGCAAAACTAAGAACCCTGGACCAAAACATGACTATTAAGTACTGACCACTAGAAGCAAGTAGCTTTTCCCGGTGTTGAATACAAGATAGTGATATTATCATCTTTTATCTATGGACAGACCAAGACTACACTTTGTTCCTTTAAAGGGCCCACTTTCTAAGACTATGAAACTCAAAATCTAATACTCTCAGAAGTGAATATTATTTTTGCCTCAATTTCCAATGGTTCAACTTTAACAATTTATGGAAATGATGGGAATACATCTTTTACTGCAAAATATAAAGGAACCTAAATGATATTTTCCTCTTTCTTCCAGATATTTGACGAGGGTAAAATGAAGAAAGGACTCTAAGTCTTTGTTCCCAGTAGCACCAAAAAAAAACCCAAGAGGGATTACAAGATTTTAAAACAATCCGGGCGCTGTGGGTTAAGAAATAATTCCATTCCAATAATCCTATCCGATGACGCTCTGTGAACATGCCAAACCCCTTCCATCCTGAGCTCAGAGAACTGGGTGTCCAGGTGACCTTACTTCTGTTTCCATCTTTCCGACTCCATTTCCCTCCGTTTGGAGTTCGACATATCATAGGCCTGGTTAGTTTACTGGACGTCACCAAGACTCAAAAGGTCACTGATTTTAAGACAAAATTAAGAAGTTGCTCTTCTCAACACTGACGCGAATCCTGGTCTCCCGCCTATTATCCAAGATGAGTAACTTTGCTCAGATTCAGCAACTAACCTGACAATCTGAATTCTCCCAATCGACTTACCACACCAAGGCTCGGCAAATGTCTCATCTGCGAAAACTTACTCACTTTCCTATTCATTTCAATTGAGAATTAAAGAAAAGCACATCTTATCATCAAAACATTTCGGGATTTTGTTGAAAGAATTATGATTTCAAGCACACTTTGAACTTCAAGGTATTTCTTGGTTAGAAACGAAGATAATTATCATTCTACAACGATACGAACCACACAAAGTGATCATATATTGTGTTAACTCTTAGTTGTTATCTTAAAAGTGTCGTCTTCTTAGTTTCCATGATTTCCAATGTTCTATTCAAGAATTGAACCGTGTCTCACATCAACCCATTACTCAGTTTTTTGATCGAAAGTTGTTAATACATGGACATGACTGCCATCAAAGACGCTGAAACTAAAGGGAGAATAAACCTTTATTTGGATTCAGCTTGTTTAAACATTGTCATTGGAAAGTACAATGCTTTAAAATCTGTGTCATCGATACAGCTTGATAAAATGCCGAGTTTGATTTATGCAACGAAGGATGTAACTTTTCATTTCAGTGCCTCAGTTTCATAAGATGGATTTCAAAACTATCACAAATAAAAATCACAGCTCCGCTTTAAAGCTTTTTGGTTTGAAAATTCATTTTCCTTTACATTTCCCCCCATTGCCCTGATTCACAATTGCCTGGAAAGCCCCTATTCACTTAGCGCTGTCAGTCATCCTCAGCCTTCATCGTGTCGAGGTGATTTCTTTCCTTTATGATAGTTTTCAAAAGTAAGCCTATAATATTTCAAGATCTGACTAATTACATTTGCGATTACAATTAGAAGCGCAACGTTTAGCTCTCAATATAAAAGGAGCCCGGTAGTGGAGCGGATTTTTAAACTGTAACCAGTACATTCTTCATTGCTTTAAAAAACAATCAAATACAAAGTATTTGGCTAAAGGTTATTTTACAGGTTACAATTTTTCTCTCAGTTTCGCCTTGATGATTAGAATGCAAATCAATTTAAATCCAAGAATATTTCATTGACTATTCCTGCATTTCCCGGACTAATATATAACAAAAATAGTGAAGCTTTTTTGTTGTGTTTGGAGATATACTGTTGAGTCAACACCGTCAATTAAAATGCTCGATTTGAGGTTAACATAGTTCATTTTGCAATTTTCACACTTAAACTCTATGCACAGCCAAAGAATGGAGTGATAAAGCACATGTTCTGCAGGGACCAGTGTCATTTTCCAGAAAGTGCTGGAAATGTCAAATGACTTTAAACTCCAATCAAACCTCCAGCTGGAAACCACCTATCCTGCTTCTATGGGACTGAGCTGTACATGCGCAAAAGAAGCGACCATAAGCTTCCCCTGGGCCCTTTTGCCTATTCACATAACCTAATGGAGCTTTCCAGCCATTCAGAGCACTGGTAGTATTATAAACTCGAACAAATCACTTGAATTAATCATTTCTTATGCTGTTTTACACAAATTCGTATTTTTTAAACTTTATATTGCTAAATATTTAATCAAAGGCACAGATTTTAATTCTCATGTAGCATTTTAGTGCTGTCCTTCTGATTTAGGTCTAGGCAATAACAGGAATTTGAATATTCTAAATAATCTACACTGTTTTATATTAGATCATGTTCTAAAGCATGACAAAAGCCCCAAATTACTAATGATTAAACAAGGTAATGAGTAATTACACCAAGGATTTTTGAAAGCATGTCCTAAAACATACCTTACATTACTCAAATTTTACCATTCTAGTGTCCTAGATTTTAGGAGAATCCCCAAGCTGCTCCAAAGCCAATGAATCACTTCTCTTGAGCAATAATGAGCTAACTGTAAATTTGTAAAATGAACTTCCACATATGATGATCGAGCAAGACCTAACTAATATTAACATTAACATTTTTCTATATTTTGAGAATTTGGAATGTCACTTCCTTACATAGTAATTCCACAGTTGTTGTGATATTTGAGGAATTAAAATCACTTCTTACTGTTACAAAAGTGAAAGCTATTTTAAATGAACAATGAAATGTTATTTAAAACAAGGATAGCAATGCACCATTCTTACGAGTTCAAGGAACCAATATCTATTTTGCTTCAAAGGTTAAGTACTTTTAAAATAAATTGTCTAGTAACTAACGAAAATCAAAATATTGTATAAGTTCAAAATTGTAGAAAGAAAATATTTGCAGGGATCTTTCAACTACTTATTATATGTTTTAAATGCTCTGAGAGAACAATGTCAGGGTGGCACCGTTATTGTACTGTCCAATTTTCAATCTGGTTTTAAAAACTCAGCTGGTCATTTCTGGGGATTAGCACACATTTATTGATCACATTACATAATGGATACATACCTTCTGATTAATGTCTTTATTTTATATCTTTTTTTTAAAAAAAAGGCTATAATTTGTTGGCCAACAGACAGAAATTTACAATGAATCAAATTTACTCAACGCATCTTTAAACATCCGCCAGCTTTAAGAAGTACTGTCAGTTTACCTTGTAAAACAAACATATAATACAATAATACAAAGCTATTTTTTTAAGCAGTTACAAAAAGTGACAGCTGGCATCATCAAAAACAACTGTCATCTTTAGCGACTTAAATGCATTTGAAGTCCCTTGAAAATTATGACAAGACTTGAGTACGTGAAAGGAAATTGTTGAGTGACTGTGATTCTCGCTACTTTAAAAGCTGCTGTATATAGGCCGACAAAGGAGAGGCTGTCTCTTTAATGAAGAGTAGTTGGCAGGCATTAGGACATAGGGGAAGCCAGTAGCCCCATGGCATTAGCTCAACTTAGGGCTGTGTCAGGGCAATTAGAGCCGCTCTGTGTTGCACTGTGCAGAACTGCTGTCACTCTTGATCTGCACACCGATCGGTGGCACCAAATCTGAGCTTGGGGACCACAGGAAACACAACCGGCAGACCCATATTGCTTTGACAGTTGCGCTCATCTAGAAATAATGCAAAATGCTATTTAGATGTATACACCATGACCCTGTGCTCCAAGAAGAAAACAACCTAATGAGGGACTGAGGTACTGCCAGCGCAAAAATAAAGCAGAGAAATGACATTTTGCTTCATAATTCTTCACTTTTCTTCCGATGGGAGCTTCTTGTTGTCACCGTTGTCTTAGATTTTACTTCAGTGTTCTGTGCCTCTAAAGCTTGAGTAAAATATTTGAAAATAGAAATAAAACTCTTCCAAGAAGTTAGTTCATGTCGTTCAGTACCTAGAATGGAGGTAAAAAAAAATACAGTTAATAGCTGTAAGCTTGTGTGTAATGGAAAAGCCCATTCCTATTAATGGTTAATTTTTGTGTTTTGAATAGGACACAATCCATTTATGAGGCTACAACATTAATAGATTGACACCATTCAGGTTACCAGCAGTGACATTTAAAAAAATAAATGAAAATAATAACTTAAAATGTACATTTTTAGTAAAAGATAACAAATCTAGAAACCTAAAATTGTGTTGAGTGAGAAATATTCATGTTTAAATAACATGTTGGTACTCAGATAAACATATGGGTAAAATTAGTTCAATTTTAGTGATGTGAAAATCTAAAAATTCATGAAAAATAGGAGAACAAAGTTCCAAAAATTGAAATGTTCGTGAAAGAAGACATAACTATGGGGTTAATTCAGGATACACAAAAGGGAGCTTCTTGTCACAAGCTCTGAACACAAGCTCGTAACAACATACTTAATGAACAGTATCATTGCATTATATCAATTTTCTCCCGTAGCATTCTTGGAGCTGAAATTCTGCAAAGGTATATACAGTGTTGTGGAGAGAGAGAGAGAGACCACTGAGGTCCACAAAATTTCAGTCCACCAATCTCACAAAACTACGAAGCTCATTTGATACTGGAGCCCATTATATGAATAATTTGTTTTACAGTTGACTCCAAGTACCTTTCTCAAGCAGAGCTGCATCATAAATACAGAATTCCAAAATGACAAACCACATCCTATTTATCCTCATTGTGTCAAATCCTTGATCCAAGAATAGCTGTGAATTACAAAATCCTGATCCAAGCATAAAATGTGCTGTAATTATCTGCTTTTAATGCACTGTGCATGAAATTTGGCCCAACCATTGCCAAGTTTCATCTAGAGACAGAAGCACATTCTCAAAGTCTAATTACTTTTGTGTAAAACAAAGGATTTTGCTAACTGTTTTCTGTTTTGTTTATCATGAATTACCAAATGAATGATTAAATGGGCTGTGGCACAAAGATTAGCAAATTGACTACTTTTATCTGTGGTTTACAGAAATCCTGATACAACCATAATCCTGATGTAAGCATAACATTTACAGGCAAACTGGTTATGTGTTTATAGGGATTCAACTGCAATTTTAAAAGTCAGTCTATGCATTTATTCTATAGCACAGGAAGAGCCTGGTCACTTCTAGAAGAAAAGATGCAACTTCATTTAATTGGAAGAGAATGGTAAAGGAATAACATAAATGTTTATTTAAAAGCAAGTACAATTTTAGAGATTAAATACTATAGCTGAGATCATAAACAGATTAGCATTTTGCCGAGTCGTAATAGGTGAGTGCTTTTTTTTCTCATCAAATGTTTACATGCAGGTGAGGCAACCTAGACTGATAGGGACAGACAATGCCATTAACTATCACTGTTCATAGATCAGTACTCACATAATGGCAGGTCTACTCAGTGTTTGCATGGATTTTGAAATAAAAAAGTTTTTTTTAATTTGGTGCCACACTAAAAATGTTGAAACTGAACCATAACACACTTTTAAAGGATGACGAGTTGTCACCTGAATGGCAACAATTCAGATTCATAGGATCAGTCTTCATTTGTGATACTTAAGTGCCTTTCTCACTCAGCTAAACTGCTTGATGTAAAATATAGTTTCCAGTCTTAAGGTCAACTATCTGTAAGCTTTAACAGTGATTGACGTGCCAAGCTTAGTGAGTGACCAAGTATGCTGCACTATCAATTAAGGCCATTCACAACTAGGCTAAAGCTGTGTGATGTGGGTCAGTTCTTTTGAACAGAGGTTGGACTAAACACCAACATTTCAGGACTGGCTTGGAAAAGTGCAGCACAATTGTCACTTAACAGCAGCAAGTGATTTTATCTATTATTTACAGGTGTGATGCATGAAACATATATGTGGGACTCTGCTTGAAGAATCAAACCAAAATTTTCAAGTAATTCAGTCTGCATGATCAGTTCACTAGTCTGTTCTAGGTTTATTCAATAGTTTGTTGAACCAAACACAAACCACATGTCACTGGTAATTATGTAAGAAAATGTGCATGTCACATCAAGGAAGAAAGAACAGGAAAGATGTAGTTTAAATCTGGCAAGCATATGATATTTAAAGGCGATTTCAATGATACACGTGACAATTACACAAATCTTAGCACAAAAGAAGTGTCAGAGATCACAGCAACATTAATTCACTGAAGTTAACTAGCAAGGCACAAGCAATACACTTAGGCAATACCACAATGACAAGTCTGTGAATCGAAGTGCTATGGTCATGTAATGCTTGGACTATCAACATACAGCACAACATAGTCACTAATAACAATCGAATCCTCAATTTTCTGAGCTCCTGATCTCAACCTTATTTATATGAATAATGGACAATCAACGGCTGTGTAGTGTGTCCATCCAGCGATGTGAAACAGAGGAAAATTAGAAGCAAAAGCTCTTCGACATTTTCACAGGCTATTTTGTGGCCAGTTCGAGTGACAGTGGCAGAGGTTTATGGAATCTGACAGACTTTTGGCTACAATTGATGTGTGGCCCAGGAAACACAGAAGAAGATAAGCCAGCAAATACTTTTAAAATACATGGACGTTTAATTTCAGAAGCAAGAAAATAGACATTCATTTGGTGAACATGTATAAATCTCTGATACAAGGAAATGCATTACAAAAAGAATCTTTTTTGTACTGAGGTACTGAGTTATTTACATCCTAAATTGGCATAATATTCAGAGTCAACAGAAAAAAAGCAGATATATTTGTTGGCTAAGTATGCTGCATAAAAACAATTTAAATCCGAGACTTTAAATTCTGTTCATAGATCACTATAGATGAAGTAGTAAACAAAATGCAAGAGACCTATTAGCTTTTGGATCATTAATATTTTGGATGAACATATCACATACATTACCGTAAAATATCCCTATGATCAACTGCACCCAATCATTCCATTGGTTTAAGGTAGTGATGTTAAAATCATTAATTCTTCAATGTGAAGTAATCAAAGTGCATTAATAACGGAGGGCACATAGAGCTGGCATCCAGACGGAAAGCTTGATGTAAAACTGAATGAACCCATCACAAAAAAAAGTTTTGAAATATACCAGATTCCATAAACCTCTGCCACTGTCACTCGAACTGGCCACAAAATAGCCTGTGAAAATGTCGAAGAGCTTTTGCTTCTAATTTTCCTCTGTTTCACATCGCTGGATGGACACACTACACAGCCGTTGATTGTCCATTATTCATATAAATAAGGTTGAAATAAAATTCAACAGAAAAGATTTCTAGGAGAAATTTCATAACAATGTATCTCATCTGAAATTCAGATAACCATAAAAATGTTTTATAACATATTTGTGTTTCCAATATTTATTTAAAATTCAGATTAGATTAGTTCCTGTTATTTTCTACACTTTGTTTTACTTTTTGTTTTCTCACAGGTTGAGAAAGTTAGCAAAATACACGTCAGCTCTTAAGTTTAGCTACTAAAATCAGAAAAAGAATGAGCTTAAAATATTTACTCAAACTACATTGGTAAGGTTTTTATTGCAGATTCATAACCAATTGATTTGAAACAGATTTCTAAAATAATCATGTGATAGTGCAACTTTAAACATTTATTTTCCAGGGCTTCAGCACTTTCCCAGCCTTTTGAAATAATTTATTTATATTCAATAATATATCTTCTTAAAATCCTTCTGTACATTTTTAATGTTGACTATTTGAAGACACAAAACAAATGTCTTGTCCCACAGAACATTTCTTTTA
The DNA here is from genome assembly GCF_020745735.1 of Hemiscyllium ocellatum. Taxonomy (NCBI): domain Eukaryota; kingdom Metazoa; phylum Chordata; class Chondrichthyes; order Orectolobiformes; family Hemiscylliidae; genus Hemiscyllium; species Hemiscyllium ocellatum. The sequence continues at coordinate 54,509,413 of NC_083402.1, forward strand.
TCATATATTTATTGAATATATTTGCATGTAGCTATCTTGTTACATTTTATGCAATGTAGAGATATAACCAAAGCCCTTGAAAGAATAATCACTAAAATCTGAAATCATTACCATCTGTCCAGAAAAATTCAATGTAACAAGAGTTTACTACTTTCTAGTCGTTCCTCTTACGCTTATGGAGGTCGTTGTGATAGACTAATAGAAGTTACAAGACTGTGAAAATAAATTAGATAAGTATTTTTGCTAGACACATGATGAAACATGATGGCAGCAGTATTGAAAATAAGAGTTTGCACTTTAATGGTAATCACCATTAAAACAATGTTCAATAACAAGTTTAAGTTTATTTGCTTTAAGGTTGCTTACCTAATTATGTCAGTATCATTTAAGTTCTCAATTCAAGTAAAGTTAGTTTTTTTCAAACAAAACCAGTCTGAAAACATAATAATCAATTATAACATAAAACTATACGTTATGGTTGTAAACAACTTGTAGTAGGTGACTTTTCACTTTAAAAGCTAATACTGAAGTATTACATTGTTGTAGTATTTTCTTGTGGAAGGATAGAATTGACTTAAGCATTTTTTATGATGTTGACTGCGTGGGTTCAATAGGCACAGAAAGAAACCTTTGTTTGCTATAATTTTTCCCCGTTTCAAGTCACCCACCCTCAGGGTTACATTTTTTTATGACTTTATTGCTCTACAAACGTCTGTACACTGATGGTGCATGTGCTGACCTTCTGCTTATTAGATTGACCTCTTGCTAGCCTGTATTAATGAATAATACTGATAGAAAACAAAAACAGAGAACACCAACAAGCTATCTAGGATTTAGGAACACTATTGGTCACTGCCTTGAGTCAACTTCATAGAATTAAAATTTTCCAATTAATATCTCCATTCTAATATCTCTTACCCCCTCTAATCTTAGAAAATAAACATTCTATAACTTACATATCTCAGATAAGTTATTTATAATTTATAATCCAATTTGAAGCTCTTTTCGATTTTTTTTTGCAGGGCAATGCAATCAATGGCTTCTTCAGCCTTCGCAGATCTGCAGTGGCCTGGTACCCCAAACCATCACACAGTTTCAAGTCGAGCAAGACGTGACCACATTGCAGCAGAGTTGCAAATTAATAAAGTCTGCCAACAGGTCTGGAGTATGCTAGGTAAACTGTCATAAGCAAAATAGATTCACTTGCTTTAAAAGCAATGATGCTTAGAAAAATATTTGGTTCGATCAGTATCATGTAGAATTTGAAAATAACAAAATAAAATTTCTCAGTGTGAAAATAATTTCTACGTATAGTTGATTTATTAAAAAAAAACTACCTACCTTTCTGATGGTGGGTATTTATGAATATTATGTTATTAGTTATTCTTATTGAATTGCTAATAACATAGTCAATGATGAAACATTCTGCCTAATAAGAGTTTTACTCAAATCATTGACATATGCATGTTTGTATTTAGTTATCAAGGAAATACCTCCATAATTCCATCAACAATTGTCAATCATCCGCTGATCCTACTGATGTGTATTTTATCACCAGAAGAACAAAAGTGATTTCACAAAAATGAATAATTTGAGCTTTTCTGGGTGACAGATTCTAATTATGCTTCATCTTCGTTTATTTACATATGTGTGCAGTTTACAGTAAGGAAGAAACGCTCCTTGCCTAGGGCTGCATCTCCTCCAACAATATGCAAGTGATTTGAAACATAATCACAAATATTTTGACACTGAACTACTTACTATGTTGCAAAACAACTTGCTAAAATGCTTTAAACATTAAAATGTATTGGCAGCAATTTAAATATGTAACCACAGCAAATGCAATCCCCAAATCACAAATGTTAATAGATAAAAAATGATATACTTACATTGTATTTTGTTCAATATTTAAATGGAAACATTCACTCATTTTTAAATAAATGATAAATACTCTGTTAAAATGGTGTGTAGAGGAATTTCATACGGATACATTGAATAATGTTAACAGTAACTTCTAGACTTCAATTGTAGCATCATCACAAGTATTAGGCTAAATGTTTGAGAAGAGTGACAGCTTACTGTGCCAGTTTGGATTGTCAAAAACAATAACTCATAGTGAATTGCTCAAAAGATTAAATATGTTTATGTAACTTCTGCATGATCACTGTTAGTTTGCTTTCAGTTATTGTTCTAAATTCAGATCTACTGAAAGAAAATGATTTGGAGATGCCGTTGTTGGACCGGGGTGTAGAAAGTTAAAAATCACACACAACACCAGGTTATAGTCCAACAGGTTTATTTGGAAGCACTAGCTTTCAGAGCGCTGCTCCTTCACCAGGTGGTTGTGGAGTATAAGACTGTAAGACACAGAATGTATACCAAAAGTTTACAATGTGATGTAACTGAAATTATATATTGAAAAATACCTGGACTGTTTGTTGAGTCTCTCATCTTTCAGAACGACCATGTTAGTTTCAGTGCTTTTATCTGTAAATCACAAAACGTTTTTTAAAATGAACTTTAACAGTTGGTGTCATGTCGGCCCAGATAATGCATTGAAGGTGTCAGCTGCCCTGTGTGAGACTGTCTGTGCCACAATGGTCAGATTGATTCTAATCTAAAATACGGATTTACAGAATCTTACATGGATTAATGCAGTTTTTGAACAAAGTAAAATGTAATTCTGCAAGTACAAATTCACCCCACACTTATATGTGTATGTGTGTGTGTGTGTGTGTGTGTGTGTGTGTGTGTGTGTGTCTGTCTGTGTGGTGTAGGAGTGTCTATGTGTATGTGTGTGTGTGTCTGTCTGTGTGTGTGTATAGCACAATGGGGTCACCTGTAGTGTGAAATGAACCCAAGTTCCCGGTTCAGGCCATCCACATGGGAACTGAACTTGGCTATCAGCCTTTGCTTGGTCACTTTTTGTTGTTGCCTGTCCTGAAGTACGCCTAGGAAGATGGTCACCCGAATATCCGAGGCTTAACATGTATGTTCAAAACATCAGGAAATACATAAATACCAGATTCATCAGCTGCACCCACAAGGTAGAGCAGAACATTATCCGATCACAACGCAAAGCCACCCATGCTCTCAAGACCAATCACAACATTGTCATCAAACTAGCAGATAAAGGAGGAGCCATCGTCATTCAGAACTGAACAGACTACTGCAAGGAAGTGTATCGACAACTGAACAACCAGCACTACAGGCAACTACCAGCTGATCCGAACAAACAGCACACTTGTGAACTAAACACATTGATCAGGACTTTGGATCCAGTTCTTCAGAGTTCCCTACGTGTCCCCATCCCATGTACTCTTCACATAGGCGACTTCTACTGCCTTCCGAAGATACACAAAGCCAATACACCAAGATGTCCCATCGTGTTAGGCAATGGGATTCTGTGTGAGAACATCTCTGGTTATGTCAAAGGCAATTTGAAACCCAATGTACAGAAAAGCCCCAGCTTCTGTCGCGACACTACAGATTTCTTACAGAAATTCAGCACCCGTGGACCAGTCAAACAGGTAACATTCCTCATCACAATCTCAGCACTCTACACCAGCATCCCCCACAATGACAACATCACAGCAACAGCCTCAGTCCTCAACATCAACAACTGCCAATCTCTGAGCACCGTCTTACAACTCATCTGCTTTATCCTCGATCACAACATCTTCACCTTTGACAACCAGTTCTTCATCCAAACACATTGAACAGCCATGGAGACCAAATTTGCACCACAATATGCCAATATTTTCAGGCACAGGTTCGAACAAGACTTATTCTCTACGCAGGACCTCCAACTAATACTATATACCAGGTACATTGATGACATTTTCTTTCTCTAGACCCATGGTGAGGAGTCAAGGAAACAACTTCACAGTGATATCAACGAGTTTTATCCCACCATCAAACTCACCACGGACGACTCTCTACCACATGTCTCATTCTTGGACACTTGCATCTCCATCAAGGATGGACACTTCAGCACCACAAGCTACCGCAAACCCACGGATAACCTCATAATGCCAATCTTCTCCATCTTCCATCTGAAACATATTAAAACAGCCATCACCTATGGACAAGTCCTACGTATATACAGGATCTGTTCAGATGAGGAGGAACTCCTCAGGAGACAGACACGAGCTACAACTGACAGGGTACCCTTCATTATCCAGTACTTCTCAGGAGCCGAAAAACTACACCATGTTCTTTGCAGCCTGCAACACATTATCAATGAGGATGAGCACCTTGCCAAGACCTTCCCCACACCTCCAATTCTTGCCTTTAAACAACCACCAAACCTCAAACAGATCATTTTTTGTAGCAAACTGCCCCGCTTTCAGGACAATACCATATAATCATGTCACATTAGATGCTGCAAGACATGTCAGAATGTCGACACGGATACCACCATTATGCATGGGGACATCTCCCACCATGTACGTGGCAGGTACTCATGTAACTCAGCCAACATTCTCTATCTCATATGCTGCCAGCAAGGATGCCTGAGGCATAGTACATTGGCGAGACCAAGCAGAGGCTACGGCAACGGATGAACGGACACTGCACAACAATCAACAGATAGGATGTTCCCTCCCCGTCAGAGAACACTTCAGCAGTCTGGGAAATTTGACCTCGGACCTTCGGGTGACCATCCTTCAAGGCAGACTTTGGGACAGGAAACAATGAAAATGACCAAGCAGAGGCTGATAGCCAAGTTTGGTACGCATGAGGATGGCCTCAACTGGGAACTTTCGTTCATGTCACACTACAGGTGACTCCACTGCACTATACACACACATGAACAGATGCACACACACACACATTCCTACAGAGACACACACAGACGTAGACCCTCTCTCATACGCACACACATACACTCCCACACACACCCTTTCACATACTTATACCCCTTTACATACACACACACTATCTCTCTCTCTCACAGACACTCATATACCCCCATCCCACACAAACACCTACACACCCACATGCACACATACACATATAAGTGTGGGGTGAATTTGTACTTGCAGAATTACATTTTACTTTGTTCAAAAACTGCATTAATCCATGTAAGATTCTGTGAATCCATATTTTAGATTAGAATCAGTCTGACCGTTGTGGCACAGACAGTCTCACGCAGGGCAGCTCACACTTTCCTTCATTACCTGGGCCGACATGATGCCAATTGAGAATGTAACTTTTAAAAATTGTTTTGTGATTTACATATGGAAGAACTGAAACCAACATGGTCATTCTGAAAGATGAGAGACTTAACAAACAATCCAGGTATTTTTCAATATATAATTTCAATTACATCACACTTTAAACTTTTGCTTTAAACTCTGTGTCTTACAATCTTATGTTCCACAACCACCTGATGAAGGAGCAGCGCTATGAAAGCTAGTGCTTCCAAATAAACCTGTTGGACTATAACCTGGTGTTGTGTGATTTTTAATGAAAGAAAATGGCCCTTCTGGCCAAAGACGTAAGATTAATGCAAATGGCAGCAATGGTTACAGCTGGGAATTGCAACTAGCTCCCTAAAGAAAAGGAGCCATAAGCTCAGAGGAAGTTGAGTCCAGAACTGAAAGATGTTTGAAGACATTTCTGATGAATGAAAGGTCTTGGAATACAGTGAGCAGGCAAATAACTTTGAATGATTTCCGAAAAAACGTATGTTTGCTGTGTGCAATAGATTCTTACTGTTCCTAAGATAGGAAAATAGATTATTTTAGACTGATTATCCAAATGTGAACAATGGAAAGGAGTGTCATATGCCAGTTGTACATTCCTGAACATTGTGGATCCTCTGTTGTGTTTGGCATTGATTAATTTCACTGTTGTTTTTATGCTCATGACATACACAGTTGGCGGGTGAGATGCTTTGCCAGCAATGCACATTTATAAAGTTGGCAATTGATGCCAAATTCAATTCTAAATAAATTGTTTGTTTTCTGAGTATGAGAAAAACACAATAATCTTGATTTATTCCTGGATGTGTCAGTCAGTTTGGATTCAGGAAGAGGACAGATGAAGATGAAGATGACTGAATTTCTATTTATATCTTCCACTGCAAACACCTCTATATAACCTTTCTGACTTTGTGTTATCATTCTTGCAGCAGTTCATTTAGAAGGATCTGTTGATGAGTTCTTGCAATGGAGAAGATGTCCCTATGCAAAATTGAAGTCAATGCATGGTGGCATAAGGCAACTTGGGTGATACAAGGAAGATTATACCAAAGGGAGAAATCTTTATTCACTCCACAGATCTTTTGTGAATTTCCTCATGAGCTTAAAAAAATGACATGTCTAAGAGAATGTTTATTTGGAATTTCCCTTGGTAGTGTATTTATTTTGGTTGTGAGAAGTAAACTGAAGACCTGATTTTCTGGCCTTCATTGAAACTGATGAATGGAGCTGGGGTCTGATGTCCTGATTGCTTTCCCCTCACTTTCTGGATGGTCTTTCCTCAGGACTTTAGGAATAAACTCACAATTCACCCCATCTGATGCTTTTCTGGCAGATTTACTTGACTGTTGGTGTTACTGAAGCTTTCGACCAAGCATGCAGGGAACATTTGGATTCAAGAAGTGAGGTGATAGTGCCTGCCCTTGATATCAAGGCAACATTTGATTGAATATGGCATCAAACAATGCAAGCAAATTAGTGGTCAATGGAAATCAGGGCAAAACACTCCAATCATTATAGTCATACCTAGCACAAAGGAAGATCATTTGAGCCTAGGAGGGCCATCATCTTAGCCACAGGACAGCACAGCAGGAGCTCTCATGGATTAGAAACCTTTTATTAACATGCACCTATGGGACCAGGAGTCTGTTGGTTGATCAAATATTCTGGATAATCAAGAGGTATGCATAACTGAAGTAAACACTGCTGAAGCAAAGCTTCAAGTCATCAACATCCCTCAAAACATCTATGTAAAAACATCAACACACCTCCTAAAATCATTGTTAAAAACGAATAGTAAGTAATAGAAGCGTAATAGGAGTACACGCATTGTTGTTACACTTTCCTGATAAAGGGCAGTTGCCCAAAACAATAATTTTCCTGCTCCTCAGATGCTGCCTGACCTGCTGTGCTTTTCCAGCACCACACCCTCGACTCTAATCTCCAGCATCTGCAGTCCTCACTTTCACCTAGATTTGTTTTCACAGTCAACTCTTTATTAATTACTTAGGTTCTTGTTTAATTGCGTTCAAGTTTTAAATACATGTAAAGAAATAGAAAATACAATTAGACAGTGACCCCTCAGTGCCTCTGCACTCAGCGAGGGAAACGTCAAGCTGGTCAGAGATGAAACCAATCACACCCTCTCCACTCCATCCCACAGCCAAACGCAAATCGAGTGTAGCATCAAAAGGATCTTGCATGCAGCTTACTCAATCAGTTATGAACAGTGTGCTGTGCATTGTGACTCCCCATCCAGCCCAGCGGTGCGACCATCTTTCCTCCACGACAGAGAATGCCCTCCGGTACTGCTGCTTGGCATGGCTGCAGCTGCCGTTTCCTTTACCTCCTTGTCATCCAGACAGTAACCTGCTAATATGGCTGCTGTCTAGTCATCTTGGTCCTTAGCCTCATTGGTTTTCTCAGTCAGTACCTCCTTCTCCTGCTGCTCAATTGAGTCTTCCTCCTCCAATGCTTCTGTGGTGTCGGTGATGCTGGCCATGGTTGCATATTTGGCTTTTTCCAACAGGTTTGGTGTTCAAATTTACAGCAAACACCTTCTGGTTTTAATCTTACAAACAAAACTCCTTCACTGAAATAACGTATTTCTTAACAGTTCCAAATTATTTCCTATCTTCACAAGAATCTGTATTATCCATCCAATTTCAAACAAGGCTTCTGAAAACCTGAATCCAAAAGGGCTTTCCACGCTATGAGTGCTTCTCCTAAGTCAAAAAAAAAATTCCAGAACCTTCTTTCTCAAACCTAATGATTATATTGTTTATTTTGTTCCCTCATAAATAAACCTTCCTGATGTAAACAAATTCACACTCCTTCAAGAAATCTATCTCTCCCACTATTTTCTCTAAATAAACCGTGGCTTGAAAAAGCCTTATAAGTTAACCATTAAATCCCTTCATGTACATAGACCAAGGTCCACATGCCATAAGATCAAAATCCAAATGTTAAAAGAAAGATATTAAAGGATACAAAAATCACACACCTTACATCACAATATCCCAACACTCAGTTGTTATCATCAAGCCATGGGATCTAAGAACCTTTCTTTATTCATTCATGAAAAGTGGGCATCAATGACTGGTCCAGCATTTATTGCTCGTCCTTACTTGCTCTTGAGTAGGTAGTGATGAGCTGTCTTCTTGAACTATTGCAATTTGTTTGATTTAGGTAGACTCACAATGTTGTTAGAGAAGGAATGCCAGGATTTTGACTTTGCAACACTGAAAGAATAAACCTACAAGGTAGGATGGTGTGAGGCTTAGAGGGGAACTTGCTCAGTTCCACCCAAATTCTTCATATAATGAAGCATTCTGTGCCTGTATTCAGAAAGACTTGGAGAATATTCAATCTTGAGCTATTATGTAGCAAAAAACATTTGTATTGCAGAAGTGCCAGGCAATGACTATCTCAACAAAAACGATTCTAATCAATTACCCTGACATTCAAGAGCATTACAGTCTTTGAATTCTCTCAGTATTAACATCCAGGATTCATCATTGACCAGAAATGTAACTGCACTAGCCATGCAAACACTGAGATTAGCAGCGATGGTCACAGTTTGCCTATTTTGCGACAAGTGGATCACTTGCTGACTTTCTGAAGCCTTAACACCATCAACATCAACATGGAGAAGTAGCCTGCTTGGTTGTAGACCCATTTTAGACATTAATTTTGTTAGGGTGTAAGTTCCATAGTGTGGTCAGGTGATCCATGACTTCCAGGATTGTTACAGAAATATTGACATATTTTTCGTGAGCATGGATTAAAACTCAAAATGCGTAAGCCACGTTTAGACTGAGCTGGACTGTGCAATTTGTAAACTGTAAAGCGGAAACAAACAGTATTCATGGAGCAATATTTTGGGACAATCAATTTCTTGTCCAAACCATGTAGACCTAGAACTGCCTATCAGATTCTAATGGCCACATTATTTCAGAATGAATCTTTGTTTATACCTCCAATTAAACTGCTCTAGAGTCATAAGTACAGCATGGAAACAGACCCTTCGGTACTGTTTCATACTGGCCAGATATCCCAACCCAATCTAGTCCCACCTGCCAGCACCAGGCCCATATCCCTCCAAACCCTTCCTATTCATATACCCATCCAAATGCCTCTTAAATGTTGCAATTGTATCAGCCTCCATCATATCCATTGGCTACATGTACTACATCAGATGAGGTGAATTGTGAGTTTATTCCTAAAGTCCTGAGGAAAGACCATCCAGAAAGTGAGGGGAAAGCAATCAGGACATCAGTCCCAGCTTCATTCATCAGTACGTGTACGTGAAAAAGGTGCCCCTGAGGTTTCTTTTATGTCTTTCCCCTCTCACCCTAAACCTCTACCCTCTAGTTCTGGACTCCCCGACCCCAGGGAAAAGACTTTGTCTATTTATCCTATCCATGCCCCTCATAATTTTGTAAACCTCTATAAAGTCACCCCTCAGCTTCCGACGCTCCAGGAAAAACAGCCCCAGCCTGTTCAGTCTTTTCCTGTAGCTCAGATCCTCCAATCCTGGCAACATCCTTGTAAATCTTTTCTGAACCCTTTCAAGTTTCACAACATCTTTCCGATAGGAAGGAGACCAGAATTGCACACTATATTCCAACCAATATCCTGTACAGCCGCAATATGACCACCCAACTCCTGTACTCAATACTCTGACCAATAAAGGAAAGCATACCAAATGCCTCCTTCACTATGTTATTTACCTGCGACTCCACTTTCAAGGAACTATGAACCCGCACTCCAAGGTCTCTTTGTTCAGCAACGCTCCCTAGGACATTACTATTAAGTGTACAAGTCCTGCTAAGATTTGCTTTCCCAAAATGCAGCACCTCGCATTTATCTGAATTAAACTCCATCTACCACTTCTCAGCCCATTGGCCTATCTGGTCCAGATCCTGTTGTAATCTGAGGTAACCCTCTTCGCTGTCCACTTCACCTCCAATTTTGGTGTCATCTGCAACCTTACTAACTATACCTCTTATGCTCGCATCCAAATCATTTATGTAAATGACAAAAAGTAGAGGGCCCAGCACGATCCTTGTGGCACTCCACTGGTCACAAGCCTCCAATCTGAAAACAACCCTCCACCACCACCCTCTGTCTTCTACCTTTGAACCAATTCTGTAACCAATGGCTAGTTCTCTCTGTATTCCATGAGATCTAACATCACTAATCAGTCCATATAGATCACATCTATTGCTCTACCCTCATCAATCTTCTTTGCTACTTCTTCAAAAAACTCAATCAAGTTTGTGAGACATGATTTCCCACGCACAACGCCATGTTGACTATCCCGCATCAGTCCTTGCCTTTCCAAATACATGTACATCCTGTCCCTCAGGATTCCCTCCAACAACTTGCCCAACACTGAGGTCAGGCTCACCGGTCTATAGTTCCCTGACTTGTCTTTACTGCCCTTCTTAAACAATGGCACCACGTTTGCCAACCTCCAGTCTTTCAGCACCTCACCTATGACTATCGATGATACAAATATCTCAGCAAGGGGTCAAGCAATCACTTCTCTAGCTTCCCACAGAGTTCTTGGGTACACCTGATCAGGTCCTTGGTATTTATCCACTTTTAACCGTTTCAAGACATCCAGCACTTCCTCCTCTGTAATCTGGACATTTTGCAAGATGTCACCATCTATTTCCCTACAGTCTTTATCTTCCATATCCTTTTCCATAGTAAATACTGATGCAAAGTATTCATTTAGTATTTCCCCATTTTCTGTGGCTCCACACAAAGGCTGCCTTGCTGATCTTTGAGGGGCCCTATTCTCTCCCTAGTTACCCTTTTGTCCTTAATATATTTGTAAAAACCCTTTGGATTCTTCTTAATTCTATTTGCCAAAGCTATCTCATGTCCCTGTTTTGCCCTCCTGATTTCCCTCTTAAGTATACTCCTACTTTCTTTATACTCTTCTAAGGATTCACTCGATCTATCCTGTGTATACCTGACGTATGCTTCCTTCTTTTTCTTCACCAAACCCTCAATTTCTTTAGTCATCCAGCATTCCCTATACCTACCAGTCTTCCCTTTCACCCTGACAGGAATATACTTTCTCTGGATTCTTGTTATCTCATTTCTGAAGGCTTCCCATTTTCCAGCCGTCCCTTTACCTGTGAACATCTGCCTCCAATCAGCTTTCAAAAGTTCTTGTCTAATACCGTCAAAATTGGCCTTTCTCCAATTTAGAACTTCAACTTTTAGATCTGCTCTATCCTTTTCCATCACTATTTTAAAATGAATAGAATTATGGTCACTGGCCCCAAAGTGCTCCCCCAATGACACCTCAGTCATCTGCCCTGCCTTATTTTCCAAGAGTAGGTCTAGTTTTGCAATTTCTCTCATCGGTACATCCACATACTGAATCAGAAAATTGTCTTGTATACACTTAAGAAATTCCTCTCCATCTAAACTTTTAACACTAAGGCAGTCCCAGTTAATGTTTGGCAAGTTAAAATTCCCTACCATAACTACCCTATTATTCTTACAGATAGCTGAGATCTCCTTGCAAGTTTGTTTCTCAATTTCCCTCTGACTATTGGGGGGTCTATAATACAATCCCAATAAGGTGATCATCCCTTTCTTATTTCTAAGTTCCACCCAAACAACTTCTCTGGATGTTGTAATGCTATCATTTATCAAAAATGCCATTCCCCCTTTGTTAGAAGAATGCCATGCACACTTAGTAGCATCTAGCTCAGTAGGAGACTAGAGATGTAGTGCAACAAGCATTTGACATTTGAAGGTTCAAAACCATGTTCTGCAACTTTCAAATATGAAAAGTAGTCACCTCATTGGATCTTTCCGTCCTCATATGATGCTAGTCTTGGACACAGGTCAAAATTTTCAAGAAAGGTGTGAAGAGGGGATGAAAGGGCAACCTGGAGCCCCAGCTGCTTTGCCTTTGTACATTCTTCAATTACATCACCAGAGGACACCTTCAACTGGCAGCTGAGCTGCACAGTATCTCCAATGTGTTGCATCTAATGGCGAGCATCATTATACTGAAAGACCTGATGATCAGAGCCAGCCCTACATATGAAGGGAAGCCCAAAATGTCTACTGCAGATCCTGAAACATCAGCCAACTCTCAAAGACTGAGGAACAGCCTGACCCACCCTTAATGAATGAGTATTACTAGGCCTTCCAGACAGCCAGTTCAAATACAGGGATGGGGACCTATTGATAGGGTGTAGTGAATCCAAGGAAGCGTGTATCTGAAGTAGATAGTGTAGATTTGTAACTGTTTACTTAGAGATTTAAGCCTGTTTATTGAAGAGTCCTGTGAAAAGATTGATAGAGTTCCATAGGGTTTAATCAAAGTACTAAAATAGATAATTTTATCTGAGATAAAATAAATAATCTTATTTTTTTTTCTTGATAAAGTGTTCAATAAAATTATACTGGGTTTCTTCTGACTTTTGTTCCCTTTGTCTTACCGTGTAAGGTGCCTGAATTGAAAAGGGTTACTGAAAACTGGTCAAGGTTAGTAAGTTACATTTATCAGCCTTTCATTTTACAACAATAGCCAATAATTATCCTCCAGTATCATGTTCATCTGGTTATTACTCACATAAAAGGCCTCACATTAAGTAGTAAATGGCTATTTGATTACAAGGGATACAGCAGCCATGCTATATGTACCTTCAGCAGGAGCATGCATTTTGATTGGATTACACAGAACATAGAAAAATACAGCGCAGTACAGGCCCTTAGGCCCTCGATGTTGCGCCGATCCAAGCCCACCTAACCTACATTAGCCCACTTTCCTCCATATGCCTATCCAATGCCCGTTTAAATGCCCATAAAGAGGGAGAGTCCACCACTGTTACTGGCAGGGCATTCCATGAACTCACGACTCGCTGAGTAAAGAATCTACCCCTAACATCAGTCCTATACCTACCACCCCTTAATTTAAAGCTATGCCCCCTCGTCATAGCTGACTCCATACGTGGAAAAAGGTTCTCATGGTCAACCCTATCTAAACCCCTAATCATCTTGTAGATTTTCCTCTCAGAGATGAATACTTGGATAAACTATCGCTTTCCTCTCACCACACCAGCTCAGGTTAGCTAACGTGGCCCAAACAGGAGATCATACCAAAAACCTTGAATCAATGTCACTCAGGAGACCATATCCTTAACAAAGTTAAAAATCACACAACACCAGGTTATAGTCCAACAGGTTTAATTGGAAGCATACTAGCTTTCGGAGCGTCGCTCCTTCATCAGGTGATAGTAGAGGGGTCAAACCTAACACAGAATTTATAGCAAAAATGTAACTGAAATTATACATTGAAAAATTGATTGTCTGTTAAGCCTTTCATCTGTTAGAATACAGTGATAATTTCAATTCTTTCATGTATAAATCACAAAACCTTTTTTTAAAAAGTTGCATTCTCGGGTTAGCTGTTAACAATGGTGATAGCTGGACAATATGTTGAAGGTGTTGGCCCCCTGTGTTCTCTGTCTATGCCATGATGTTTAGATTGATTCTAATCCAAAAAGTGAGATAACGGAGTTTTACATAAATTCATGCAGTTTTTGAGTTCAGGGTTCTACATGAATGCATGCAGTTTTTGAGCAAAGTACAATGTCCAAATCATATCCTTAACACATTCTGTTGAGGAGCTGCTGTGCACAAATTGGCTATTTCATTTTCAAATTTACCATGGTGACTGCAATTAAAAAGTATCTCATTTACAGTAGAGCAATTAATGGTTTCCTGATACAGCAAAAATTGCGATATGCATTTTTTTTGCTTTCTTAACTTATTGGATCAGAACAAAGATGTAAACAGAACAAACATTTTATGATGAAAATCAATTCATGGATGTTTGATCCTTATAATGCATGACGGATGCTTTCCCTGTCACAGACATCTAGACTCGGTCAGTTTCAGAATAAGGATCAGACAATTTAGAACTGAGATGGGGAGGAACTTCTTCACTGAGAGATGGTGAATCTTTAGATTCCTCTTTGGAGGCTCAGTTGTTGAGTACCTTCAAGGCTGAGATTGAAAGATTCCTACATATTAATATCATTAAAGGATATGGGGATACTGTAGAAAAAAGGTGTTGAAGCAGAATATCAGCCATAATCTCATTGAATGGCAGAGTAGGCTTGCTGGGTTGAATAACATGGTTTTGCTCCTGTTATGTTTTGCATTATTTTTCTAGCATTGCTAAAAGAATTTACAAGTTAAGGAAAAAGAAAAATCATAGCTATCTATTTTTTAAATTAACATCTTCTAGTTATATATTCTCTATAATTAAAGAGATTATATAAAGTTGGTCACTTAAGCAAAGCTGGTGAGAACAGTGACATTATACATCAGCAATCTACTACTCAACCATGGGGGAGGAGATAAATGGTGCTTTAGTTCAAAGCTGAAAATCAATTCCTATTTGACTTATTTTACATAAGATTAAGCGATGATTTGCTAACAGGTTATATTTCAGATTTAGGAAGCGCTTGCTTTCATAGAACCTCGTAATTCCAAATGCACGCAAAGAGAACATGATTTTTAAATAAAGTAATGATAATGATTGTGATAATATATAGACCAGAACGAAATGCTAAAAAAAAGTTTTATAAATAACAAACTTTTTTAAGACAATAACTTGATGCTTTCCAAATAAAGATCTACTTAATAAACAAAACAATCTGTAGCCAAGCTTGAAGCTAGCTTTTGTTAGTCGTTCTGTAATAGTTCTATGTAAACTACTCATAAGTTTGGTTCGTAAGGGCCATCTAACTCGTCAAAGACTGTCAACTCACTATGTTAACACAACTCTGGTTTATTCAGAACATATAGTAGTTCTCACCAAAAAATTGACTGATTGGTTAACGTGATTTCACTTTAGTCACTGGATGTGATTTTTGATTGTCATTAAAAAACTGGATTAAGAAGCTGAACAGTAATATTTCCAAACAACAAAGCTGACAAACATCTATGTAAATAAATAATTCAAATGTATTAGTAAATACTGCTGCAGAAAATGGACTGGTAAAGTAATATGTCAAATTTACACAACAGTTAATGAAATGCGTGTTTGCAATGTCAGTTAGATGAAATAAAAATCATCTGTAAACAACAGACTGTCAACACTTTCAATCCTTAAAAAAATTTGAAGCATTTTATTTCAATGACAAAATCTTCTAATAATGTAGTTATTTCCAAGACTTGTTTCAAACAAAGCCTGTGTGAATAGTTCAGTAGAACTGTCATGTTTTGTACAATTCACAATCAAGTTAATAATCAATTGGAAAGTTCCAAGTAACATGCTAGTGTCAGATTTCCAGCATGTACACTATTTTTCTTTTGCATCCTGGTATCATTTTTTTTCCAACATAAGTTCTAACTATGCCTGTTAGACAAGAAATAGTAGTTAACCATACGCATAACTAAAGTCATTTATTTTAAAGTCATTCACCAGCCACCTAACCCATAGGATTCACCTGTATCTCACTGGACTTGATGATGCACTTAGAGGCAAAACAATGTGCCAGCAGTCCATTATAAAGACATTTTATGGAATTCTGCACTGGAATTTACTGTGAATAGAGAGCCGCAAAAGTGCAATAAACTCTAAAAGAGATCTGGGACATGTGTGAACAAGATCACCAACAATGCCTCAAATAATCAAGTTGAAGAATTATTAATGAGCAGCACAGAATGTTAATCAAGAAATGTCAGTTAGAATATTTAATTCCTCTCAAAATAATGTAAAAGAACAAAATAAAGGGGGAAAAGAAAGATAGGTGCTAAGAGAGGTCAGACAAACATCAAATAATATTTTATTGAAACTTTTTTATTATTTTAAAATTTCCATAAAAATTTGTGAAAGCTAATTTTCAGGGCAAGGAAGTTGTTTAGCAGTAATATAGTTCTTTTTTAGACAGTTAAAAATGTCCTGTTGCAGGATGAACAAGTCTTAAACTTCACTGGTGGGTTTAATGGACATTTATCACATTTGCAAAGACATTTAGAATTTTGTAACATGTTTCAATGGAAAGTCTCTTGGCAAAATATTGTTACATTGAAGATTCTGTTTGAATTGGAAGAAACTTCCTGATTTGCTTGTTTAACTGCGCAAATGAAGTAACTGTGCCATTTGCAGTTTAATAATTGTTAACGTTGTTAGCCTCCATCACTTCAATAGCAAACAGCAATGTTGGATGAATATGTTTTGGCAATTTTCAACTTAATAGAAGAAGCAGTAGGCAGCATGTGGTACTTCACAGAGTAGTGGGTTAAGAAAAGAACACATTTCCCACATACTGGGCTACTAACTCAGCCTTGTTATTGTAGTGATAAAGAGAATGTCTTCCTTCAAAGAGGGAAGGAAAATTAATAGGAAAGTCATTCTGTGCAGTTCCTGAACATGTCTTTTGCTGAGGTATTGATTGAAAGTCATCTATCTAGTCTACTAGAGTAGAATGGTGTAGGACATGGAAAAAAACAACAGAAAGGATTGTGAACCGTGTATTTCTACACAACTTTGGAAAGAGCAGGATGATTGGAGATTTCCAAAACGTTTATCTGGGAAGCTGGCTGGGCAATTTAGGAGTCCAGGCTACAATGTAAACTTTATATAATAAGTATCAGATGACAAAATTTTCTGGTGAAAAGTTAAAAAAAAGGTGTTACGGATTCCTGTAAAGCTAGTTACGAAAGTAATGATAAAGGTAATTTCCAGGTAACAACCATTATTCAAATCTGATAAGTTTGCAATCAACTGAATAAAAGCCATTCAAAGAAATGTTTTCGATATTATAATTTTATATGTTGTCTGTCAATTTAGATGCAGTGTGAATGAATCGACCCAACCAGCTCAACTGACGCCTTTAGTCTGGCATTAGGAGGAATAATGGGGAGAAATTAATATCTCTAGTCAGAGGGATTCCATCTTAGAGCAAATATTCATATATGTTCACTTTTTTCTAACATCAAACCTTACAATTTTAACACTCAATTTATTACAACAGAAGTTTGTGTTTATGTAGAAAAATGTACCAAGGGCCTTAGTTTGCAGACAGGTAATCAGAAAAGTCTGAATGCCAAGAAGCAGACATTTGAAGGACCAACCAAAAGCTTGGTCGAGAAGATAGGTCTAAAGAATGGTTTTAAAGAGCTTACAGATTCACTTCATCTCTAATTGAGGTTGCCAAACCTGTACATTGACTCCTTCATATTCCATGTTAACTCACTTTGGTTATTGCATTCTACCACAAGATTTGGGCCGAAGGGTCTGTTTCCATACTGTAAGTAATCTAATCTAATCTCAGACAATGGGCTCCCTTCATGCTATTATCTCCCTATTTTTGTTTATCATCAGGTGTGCCTCACCTTATCAATGTTAAATCCATGTAACTTGGGTTCCTATTAGTCATGCGCTTCACTTTTAGCAGCCATTCTGAATCATAACCTGTTACCTGTTTGCTTTTTTGTTCCTTTCTCTTTGCCCTTCTATCCTATCATTGCAATCAACTGAATAGAAGCCATTCAAAGAAATGTTTATGTATCTGGTCACATAGTCATGCCAACCTCCATTTCTTACCTCTTGGTTACTTTGCTGTTGCCTGCTATCTGATATACTCACATCACATCATCACAACATGTCACTTTTCCTATTCTCCTATTATCATTTCAGCATTGAATTTGTGTTGCATAAACTCATAGAATACCTCGGTGTCTGTGGACATTTTGACAGAGGCTTATCAATACATCTACTATATTGTCCCTACTAGCAGCAACCACATAACTGTTCCTTTTATCTCTGCTGTTGATCCCTCATGCTCCACCTGGCTCCAAATTAAATTTAAAAACATACTTTTTTTCTCAGATCCCATCAACAATCCTCAAAGGGATCACTGGTCAAGCAGCTGGTGACTCAGAAGCCTGAATAACAAGTCCTTTATTCAGATCTGCTGAATTTTTATGTAAAGTGATTAAACATCTCATCAATAGTGCTATCAAGTGGCACTTGGGCAGCAATAATCTGCTCACTAATTTCCTTGTTGACCTTCTGGGTCTAACAATATTCTGATCCTCATGTTTAAGTTCCTTCATGACATCATCCCTCCCTATCTCTATAACATCTACTATCTCTACAATCACCCAGAACCCTCCACTTCTCTCTTCCTGCCACTTATGCATTCTCTTTGCCCTCTTGACCCTATTATTGCCAATTGGGCCTTCAGTCATCGAGGTCTATCCTCTGGACTATCCTTTTTAAGTGTCACTACCTCTCTATCTCCTTCTAAAGAACAAAACATGTTGTATTTTTATCATACTTCTATTGTATAAAATTATCACAAGGTGCTCCATAGATGCAAAATCTGACAAAAATGGACATGAATCAAAGAAGCTGACATTATTCAGCTCAATAGACTGCTCTCACTTCACTCTTGTCTATTTGATGAAATGTTTGCTTTTATTTTGAAATAATTATTGTTTCGATCATAAAAATAAAACTTCATTAAAGGAATTTTCAGAATGGCAACCAGTTATGTCAAAATCTTTAAAAATGATAATAAATATTAAAATAGAACATGAAAAAGTATCAGTTTCTTTTCTGACCACATTTCAAACTAAATAATGCTTTCTTTCAGTCTTCGAAGAAGAGGCTTCAGACATACTTTTGACTCTATAACCTTCAACAATAAGCAGGAGCAGCACTTGTGGTGAGGTGTATTCTCATGAACTCCTGCATTTCTCAGTGATTCTGTTAATCTCCTGCCAGAGTTACATACCTAGCAGTTCCTGGATGGAAGAGTGGGCAGAGACTTTATCCCACTGGCTTCGCTTGTATGAGAAATAAACTAGGCATTTATGCATACTTCTGTGTTGCTTCCATTTTTGCATAAAAATAACAACTTTGCTTTTAGATAATACAGTAAAATATAGATTATTTTGCAGTTTTTAACTAAAACCCTTTGCATGAAAAGTTGAAGAAATGTTGATAGACCAAATATGCCATTCAGTTTCTCACCACAAGTAGCCAATGATAAATCAGCACTGATGTCTGCATTGACATTCTTGTGCAGCCAAGATATTACGATAGTAAGCACCAGTGGGAATAGAAGTTTGTAATGAGATAGAATTCCCTAGAAGCAATTGGTTGTCAAGCCAAGGGAAATAAGTTTTTAAAAATCATTCAGTTTAGTAATAATATTCCATTTTATTGTTAGGGTACTAAATATGCAGTATCTTTGGCTCAGTTATTTCTACAAAGATATTGTTTGGAAAAAGAATCTAACAGCAAGTACATAATGATGAGGTCTTCCAGTCTCTGTGATAATCTTTGACAATAATGCTAACACTGTCATTCTGGCCACAAGAGAAACATGCATCTACTAAGCTCTGACCCTCTGAGCCTTTTATCTGCGTGTGTACTCTCCACAGGCTGAACAAATAAAGGCTAACTGATAATTTACACATGAATCAACTTTTTTGAAGAGTGGGCACCGGAGACAGTCCTTTTCTCTGTAGCTGAGAGAATGGCAGTCAGGTCTGAGATTGTCTCGGCAGCAATCATTCGAGTAAAACAGCAATAGATTAGAAAATGGCAGATCAGCAAAGGGAGGCAGTGCAGTGAGATAGATAAAAATGACAGGATCAAAGGATGAGATGAATGCAGACCTCATGGAGAGTTCTTACTACACCCAACTATAACATTGATGCTTTTTTTACCTTAAAGCAAAGGGCAGATAGTGCTTTACACATTTGAAAATGCTACTACAGTAACAGACTGCAGGAAAATATAGCAAGTAAGTAAGAGCTTATACTTTCTGAAAAAGAGAAACAGTGAACATCACATATTTAGGTCTCACACAGCCATTACAAGGTAGAAAATGTTGGATATGTTCATCACAATTATCCAATATACACTGTCGACCTGTGAAACCTTCCCAATTGGCATAAATTTAATTTCTTGAAGCCGATGATGATTCCCCCATATCCCCTCAAAGACATTCTTAACTTGACGAGGAGACCACTCTCTGGCCACTAACTGACTAATGCTGTAAACCGGACATCATGGTAAAAAGATTTTTAAAAAATTACTTTCTGGCTGCTGGACTGTTTCTAGGGATTGACTAGTTGATATCAGGACCAAAAGCTGCAGGTGTCTGATTAGCCAGGGTCTCCTGGTGACCCAGGTAACCAATGTTGAGGTGCCTGATAGGATGAGATAATTGACATCACTCTCCTCCCAGCTCTTCATGAGCTGACTGTTTGGATGATCTGGCAAGTTTGCTTACTGGTGGAGTTGACATGTTGTTTGATTGTTAACATGCCCACTTTTATATGTAGAATAAAAGAGAAAATCCCAACCTAACTTTTAAACAAAATTGTTGAAATGAACAATTGACATGAATAGAATTATAACATGGCAATAGTTTAATGACAATACATATTTGATCAGTTAAGATTGAAGCTGATGATTTATGAGCAAATGAAATTACAAAGTGGAACATTCAACTTTTTGATGTAAAATGGGTGGGATCAGTTCGATTGGCTGTTGGTATCACTCATTGAAAGTAAAATTAGGCAGGGCAGTATAACAATACCTCAAAACCTGAAAATTTTGGTGTCAGTACATGGCTCTGAAAACTGGTTCTACACTTCCAACTTGTCAGTAATAAGCAAATGAAGCCTCTTGCTGAGGACATAAGGCTGACTATACAACTGCTTTTCCCATCACTTGACCAAGGTCCATCCAAGCTCAAAATTGTCTAATATATTTTCAGGCAACATCAAGAAACATCAAATACATAGATCAGCATGTTTATTTATTTCCCTTTGGTCAAAAATAAATGAAACTGTTTCATCAACTAAAAACAGAAATGCTATAATTACAATATAAATGTTTAGTAAGTTATTTGTTTCTTTTTCTGTCTTCCACTTCAAATTTACAAACTGCTATATGGTAGTGATCTTCTTCATTTAACCTACTCTACCTAAAGGCAGGTCCATGTTGATTATTTACTGAACCAGATCAAAATACTGTGCTTTTAATTGTAGGGTGGAAAGGCAGGCTCCAAATTTACGCAGCCAGAATTGAAATCAAATCCTACGCTTTTGGAACGAATTTCATCGACATTCTAATAATCATGCCAACTGAGCTAATTTATTGCCCGTACAGAGATTCCTTTCAGAAGGTGGTGGGAGCTGCTTTCTTGAACCATAGCAATCCATTAGATGTGGGAAGACTTCCAACACCTTGGGGATGAAGTTCCAGGATTTTGACCCAGTGACAGCAAAGAAATGGCAAGATATTTCCCAGTCAGGATGGTGAGTGCTTGAAGGGAACGCACTCTGAAGAAGAGTAACGTTGATTTGTAATGTTAACTCTGTCTCTCCACGGATACTGCCAGACCTAGTGAGTTGCTTCACCATCCTCTGTGCTTGTTTCATTTTTAAAAATGCTTGATGGGGTGTCAGTATACCCCCTGCACTCTCCATTGGACCATGATTGATCCCCTGGTTTAATAGCAATGTTAAAGTGGGGAGATATGCCAGGCCATTAGATTTCAGATTATGTTGGAATACAACTGTGCTACTGCTGATGGCTCACAACATTTCACGGATGACCAGTGTTGACTTGTTAGATCTGTTTAAATTTTATCCTCTTTAGCAAGGTTTTAGTATCACACAACATGATGGAGGGTGTCAGAATGAATGAATAAGTGGAACATTTTACTACCCTAAAAACTTAACCAGCTTTAATGCCTGAACACTGTACTTAACTTTAACTCAATTTAACTCATAGGAGATGTGGTACTAATAATGCTCTCTCTAACCCAGGGAGGACCTGATGAGAAAACAGTAAAAGAAATGACAACCACAAAAAAAAGTTCTTCTGTAGGATGCAAGTTAAAATTCCACCAGCTTTTGTCCTGCTAAGATGAAGTAACGCTACGCAAGTGCTTTAAGAGTATAGTGCAGTCATGATATGCTATAACAGCACCATAAAAGTAATTGCCTAATTAACTGTGTAAAGTCTGACTTAAGCTTAAAGTAAATCAGTATTATTATGTCATATATTTATATTAAATCTAAATACCGACAATGCATAGAACTGAAGTTTGAATAGACCGGTCTAAAGAATGGTTTCTGAAAGAAACAACTTCAAAATGTTTGTTGCAGAAACAGGAAATGTAAATATAAGACAAAAACATTATATGCTAAGCATGATTCAAGGATTTTTTTCATGCTTGGAACACTTTAGTGGTAGAAAAGACAGTAATCTAATGTGATCATTCCTGATTCAAGGGAATACCAAAGATCTTGCTTTTTTCTAGAAATGCAGGTACCTTAGTTTATGTGCAAAACTAATGAATGTTTTGTTCAGCCTAGTCTTTGATGTTTACCCTTCAATGGTGCTGAACATTTAATAAGATTAGAATTCCAAGATTAACATCCAGGATGAGACCATTTTCCCTCAATATATGAAAGCTGTCATTGGCAGGTGTGCTATGTAGTTTATCTTTCAAACTATAGGTCACCACAATATAGAAAAAAATGTGGAGACTTTGAAGAGGGTGCAGAGGAGATTTATTAAGATGTTGTCTGGATTGGAGTGTATTAGTCATAAGGAGAGTTTGTTTTTGCTTGAACGTTGGAGTCTGAGGGGTGACCTGATAGTATATAGAATTCCGAGGGGCATGGATAGGGTGGGCAGTCAGGTTCTCTTTCCCAGGGGAAAGGTCAAATATTAAGGGCATTAAGGTAAGAGGGTAAAGCTTAAAGGAGATGTGCAAAGATTTTTACACAAATAGTGGCAGGGACCTTGAAAGCACAATCAGAGGAGGTGCTAGAAGCAGATATGATAGTGAGGTTTAAGAGACATTCAAATACAAATGAATAAATAAAGAACAGAGGGATATGGACCACGTGCAGGCAGATTGAATTCATTTAGAACAGCATCATGGTTGGAATAGACATGGTGGGCCAAAGGGCTTGTTGCTGTGCTGTACTTTTCCACGTTCTATGTTCTGAACTGCTTTACTATCATTATTTTAGTCCTCAGTCATAAGAATGTATGCTGAACTAATTTAAACAAATATATTAACAGCCTCTTGAGTAAGTTTTAATTTATATGCCACACATGACAATTATAGTATGTTTATTTAACAAGTAAACCCAACTTTGTTGTCTGCTTACTTAATGCATTGTGAAAGCTATGTAGGGATCATGTTGTGCATTCTTCATTGATATACTTATGAAATAAATTTATACAAAGAAGTATTTACACTTTGACTGTAGTCAGATTACCAGGACAAGAAAAAATGTTCATCAGGAATGTTTATAGAATAAATGCAGGTTCCACTTTAAAAGTCTTATCCAACCAAGCGTATACATAAATTTTCTAATGTATTACTTTCACTGGGCCACCAAAGAGGACATATACATACGTGACTAAAATATAAACAATTACACAATTGCAATGCAAATAAATTTTACAAAGGGTGATGTCATTAGCCATAATTTGTCATAATATGCCCACAGTAACTATAATATGGAACACTTTCATCTACATTTGTCTCTGTCAATAAATCTTTGCTCAAAATATTGGTACGAGCCAATATTCCTTATCTGGTGCAAGTTGCATTTAAACATTTAAGGACTGGTAGCAATTTTGCCTGAATGTACATGTGTTAATGACACTAAAATTTCCTGGATCTTTTTGGATCGACATTCGTAGTTTTTTGGTGGAAACAGGGTGAAGTGTTGGAAACAGACCAATGATGAAAGATGACAAGTGAGCTATAAAGAAATGGACATAATTAAAAAGGAATATCATAATAAGGAACACAAAGCTGAAAGACCTTTTCCTTGACAGTGTTAAGCTTCTTGAGTACTGTTGGAGCCGCATTCATCCAGGTAAGAATGGAGTATTCCATCACTACTTATTTGTACCCTCTAGATGGTAGATAGATTTTGGGGAGTCAGGAGGTGAGTTACTTGCTGCAATGTTCCTAGCCTCTCACTTAGTTTTGTAGCCACTGTGTTTGTATGGCAAGTTCAGTTCAGTTTCTGGTCAATGATAACACTCAGGCTGTTGACAATGAATGTCCAAGGACTATGGACAGATTCTCTTTTTTTGAAGATGTCATTTGCTGGCATTTATTAGAACAAAGGACATTGAACAGTACAGCACAGTACAGGCCCTTCAACTCATGATGTTGTGCCAACCTTTTATTCTACTCTAAGATCAGAGTAACCGACTTACCTTTCATTGGACTAACTTCCAAGTGCCTATCCAAGAGTTGCTTAAATGTCCCTCATGTATCTGACTCTACTACCACTGCTAGCAGTGCATTCCTTGCACCCATCACTCTCTGTGTAAAGAACCTAATTCTGACATCTCCCTTAAATCTTTCTCCAAACACCTTAGAATTATTCACCCCACGTGACAGACATTTCTGCAATGGGAAAAAGTCTCTGGCTATCCACTATACCTCCCATCATCTTGTACACCTTTGTAAAGTCATCTCTCAACTTTCTTCACTCCAATGAGAAAAGCCCTAGCTCCCTCAACCTTTTTTCATATGACATGCCCTCTGGTCCAGGCAGCATCCTGGTAAACCTCCTCTGCACCCTCTCTAAAGCTTCCACATCTTTCCTCTAATGAGGCGACCAGAACTGAACACAATATACCAAGTGTGATCTAACCAGGGCTCTATAGCGCTGCAGCATAACCTCGGCACTCATAAACTCAATCCCCCTGCTTCCCTTTACATGGCTCAGATGTCACTTGCCATCTTTTATCCCAACCCTGGATATTGGCCAGGTCTTGTTGCAGTTAGACACGGACTGCTTCAATATCTGGGGACAGTTGTGAATGGTTCTGAACATTGCGCAATTATCGACAAACATCCCCACCTTCTGACTTTATGAAGGAAGGAAAGGCTATGATGAAGTAGCTGAAGATGGTTGAGCCTGGAATGCTATCCTGAGAAACTCTTGTACCGGCATTCTAGGCATGAGATGACTGACCTCCAACAACCACAAAGATCTTACATTTTGCCAGGTATGAATCCAACCAGTTTTCCCACTGATACTCTTAAATCCAATATTGCTCAGTTTCCTTGGTGCCAAGCTTGGACTGATGCTGCCTTGATGTTGAAGGCAATCACTCTTGCTTCGCCTCTGGAATTCAGATCTTTTATCTATGCTTGAACCAAAATTGTAATGAAGTTAGGAGCTGAGTGGCCCTGGCAGAACTCAAATTGGGCATTACTGAGCAGGTTATTGTTGAGCATGTGCTGTTCGATTTATTGATGATTGAAAGTAAAACAATGGGGCAGCAATTGGCCAGGTTGAATTTGTCATGCCTTGTGTGTACAGGGCATAACTGAGCAACTTCCTACATTGTTGGATAGATGACCAGATTAGGTTAGGATATCTGGTCGGCATGGATGAGCTGGACCTAAGGGTCTGTTTCCATGCTGTATATCTGTATGACTCAATGACTCTATATACATACCTGTGGTGCAGTGAGACTTGAACCAGGGCCTCCTGGCTACCGTTACACCAATGATCTCATAGCCGTTATGGAAACATGGTTTGGAGGAGATCAAAGCTGGGAATTAAATTTTCAGAGGTACAAGCCAACAAAGATGACAAAACAAATACAGAGAGAAAATAAACCCTGAGGACAAACTAGTAAATTACATAAAAAAAGGTTAGTGCACAGTTATCCTATTAATTAAATATCTAAAGAGGAAGGGAGAGCTCAAAATGAATATAGGCCCCTTAGAGAATGCAGCTGGGAAAATAATAACGTGGAAAAGAAAATTGGCAGTGCAGTTTAATCAATAATTTGCATTAGTCCTCACAGTGGACAACGCTAATAGTGTTTCAAATACACTAAATACTCAAGCGCAAGAGAGGGGAGGGTGGAATAAATACAAGAATTATCAATAGAGAAAAAATAGCAGGGAAACAAAGGGGGGCAAAGACAAGTAAGTCTCTGGAATTGCTGGGTTGCACCCTAGGATCATAACGTAGTAGTTAAGAGACAGTGGATGCATAAGTTATAATCTTCTTAGTCCTTAGATTCTGTAAAAATTCCACAGAATTGGAAAACTGCCAATGTGACACACTTATTCAAAAACAAAACAGAAAGCTAGAGGCCAGTTAGATTAACATCTATCATTGGGAAAATATTGGTTTCTAATAAAGGATTAGAATAGAGTATTTTAAAATACATAATCTGATCAAGCAGGGTCAACATAGCTTCATGAAGAGAAAATCATGCCTGACAAATTCATCAGACTTCTTTAGGATGTGTTGAAAGAATTACTGCACGTAAAAAAAACCCTGCTTAATATGATATGCTAAATTTACCACATAATATGATAAGAACTCATTGTGTTGTGGGTAGTATATTACCATGGGTAGAGAATTAGATAACTAATAGAAGGCAAGAGTTCGGGACAAGGGACGGAAGGCATTATCAGGATAGCAACCTGTAATTAGCGGTATGCCACAGGGATCAGTGCTGGGGCCACACTTATTTACCATATATTAATTAATTGGATAACATAATTGAATGTACTATCATCAACTTTGTGGATGACATAAAAATAGGCGGCAGGATGACACAGAGTCTGCAGATAGATATAGATAGGTGAAGAGGCAAACATTTGTGGGAAAATGTGAAGTAATGTGCTTTGGCAAGAAAAAGAGAGAAGCCGACTATCATTTAAATGGAGAATGATTGCAGAAAGCTGAAGCACAGAGGGATTTGGGAGCCCTCATACTAAGTCACAAAAAGCTGGTGTACAAGTTCAGAAGGTGAGAGGGAAGGCAAATGCAATGCTGGTCTTCATTTCAAAAGGAATGGTTTCTAGAAAAGGGAACTTTTACTGAAACTCAACAAGGCACTAGTTGGCCTCTCCTGGAATACTGAAAAAACAGATTTGGTCCCTTTATTTCAGGAAATGTGTATTGACATTGGAGGCAGTTTGAGAAAGGTTTAATGGATTGATCCTGGGCATGAAGGACAGGTTGAGTAGGCTGGGCCTGTGCTCATCGGAGTTCAGAAGAATGAGGACTGACCTTATCGGAATATATTAGATTAGTAAAAGGCTTGACAGGATATCCCCTTGTGGGAGAGTGTAGGACCAGAGCACATAATCTCAGAGTAAGTGGTCAATCATTTAAAGCACAGATAAGGAGAAATTTCTTCTTTTAGAGGATAGTGATACTGCAGAGGACTAAATAGGCCCTGTTGATTCGTATATTCAAGGCTAATACAAACAGACATACAGAGTTTTAATCTGTAATCAAGGGTTAAGGGGAAAGAGCAGGAAAGTAGGATTGAAGATTATCAAATTACTCATGATTTAATTGACTGGCAGTGCAGACTTGATGAGCTGAATAGCCCACTCCTGCTCCTATGTCCTCTGGTCTTAGTACCTTATTACATTGCTTATGATTCCACAAACGATTCATATCCTATAGTTCAAATATATACCGAGACAAAACAACATGACACAGTTAATACTAATGGAGTATGGTCAGTTGCCTGAAGCAAAAACTTTTGCCAGGAATAGAGTCATGGAATGTTTGATCGCTATTTCATCAGGCAGATGGAGCATGTCATCCCATAGGCATCTCCTTCAACAAAGCTTGAAACCAAAATTTTCCAATCCCATGGCAAGAATGCTATCAACTGGATCAATTTTCCGAGGTACCAAAAAACTGTCAATGTATACCAAACTGGAAAATAATTGAGTGACAAGCTCAGAAAATAACTTACAATAACTGCAAACACACACAAAAAAGGTCAGATTTGGAATACAACAAATATTTGAAGTAATTTTGTGATGGGTAATGAAAAGCACAATTGACTATCTCATTGTGAGAGAACAACAGTGTCTGCATTAGCAAAAATAAATCAACAGTAGTTCCCATATGAGCTGCACAAGGCACCTTGTGGATCAGGTTGTGAACTGATTCACTTCCGTGATGCTAGAAATTTATCTTGAAACAAACTTAATGAGATGTGCTTGTAACTGAATTTAGTACTTCTTAGTCCAATTAACTTGGGCCCCTTTTCTGCACCTACTTCATCAGCTTTATACAACACAGATCCAGTGCTACTACAGTGGTTCAAATGCTTGTGAAATTGCCTCGATTTGGATATAAAATGCTATCATAATTTCAATTTCTCTGCTCAATTAAATGCATTTGAACCTAGCTTCATGACTGAATATCCAAACACTTGATTTTAACAACTATTTCAACACTTTTTAGGCACTTCACAACTAGGGCAGACTTACAGTTGTGATATTTGATTTGTTTATCCAGAGATAATAAATTCTACCCAGAAAGTTTGAATGTTTAACATGGTGTGATAGTATCCGCAAGATTGCAAATGCTTTTTTTTCTATCTAAATAAGAACTGGCAGCTGCCAGCTAGTCTTGCACTTGCAACTATTGATACAATGAACATCTGTAAAGTGGGAAAGTTGACCTATCACGTAACCTAAGTACTGCTTTTGTACAGTAGATTACTTCATTTAGAAGCATCTCGTATCCAACACTACTTATTAGGAACTGTGAGAAATCTTTTAAATTAATACAATTTTTATTTGTTGTAAGGTATAAGTACAAACAGATTCTTTTTCATTGAGGGTAGATGTAAACAA
The DNA here is from genome assembly GCF_020745735.1 of Hemiscyllium ocellatum. Classification (NCBI taxonomy): domain Eukaryota; kingdom Metazoa; phylum Chordata; class Chondrichthyes; order Orectolobiformes; family Hemiscylliidae; genus Hemiscyllium; species Hemiscyllium ocellatum. The sequence goes on from NC_083402.1 coordinate 54,538,325, forward strand.
TACATGTTGTCCACAAAGACAAGAATACCTCTTACAAATAAAGATGTTTATGTCATTTATAGTAGTGGGCTTCCCCTTGTCAATGCGGGTGGGAGTATTGTGCAATAGATTATGTGTTTACATGTACTTAATAATCATTTTTTTCAGCAATGTCCAGGTAAAATGAATGAGGAAATTGATTCTTTATCTGAAACTCAAAGGAAGGTATCCTAAGAAATCAGGAGCTGGAGTTTCTGAGGAGTGGCAATCTCACAGACAGTACTGCTCTGCCCTTCCAGGCATATGGGAATTGACCAGTAGATTCTTCAATTTTCCAGGCAATTCCTTGAGTCTGTTATAATGGGAATGTCCTGAGGATTTCACGCGTAATTCCCACCTATGTTGGAACAATGACTGATCACTGGAAAATCTTGTCCCATGTGCTGTGCTCAGTGCTTTCCTACAAATTGATTCCTTAATGAAGAATTAAATTGTCAGAATACTAGTAAACAATTTGAAGTTATTTAAATTAAGTCAAGCAAAATGAACATTGATTTTGCAGTTTGCATCACTCAGTCCATCATTCAATACATGAGAACAGGAATCTCAATCCAGAAGATATAAAGAGCGATCTTCAGAGGAAATCATGGAGTGCAAATTGGGAGGCATAGCTGGAGTGCAGAGAAGAACAGAAACCTACTGGTCTACAAGATATTACATTCATTCCCAGCAATGGAACCCAGTGATTTGGGTTTTTGGGACCATCTAATAAAAGTAGATTATGTTGTGGGCAAAGTCATAATAGGAAGTAATTTTAGCTATGCAAAGTACATATTGTAAGAACATAAAAACATTAGGAACAAGGAGCAGGAGTTGGCAAGTCATCTCCTCAAGCCTATTCTGTCATTCAACACAATCAAGGGTGATCTCATCTTGACCTCAACTCCACTTTTCTGCTTGGTCTCTGTAACTGAGACCAGTAAAAATTAAAAATCTATCTCCTCCTTAAATTTACTCAATGGCGTGGCATCCACGACTCTCTGAATCAGTGAATTCCATAGATTCAGGAACCTTTGAGCAAGGTACCTTCCTCTTATCTCTGATTCAAATCTGCTACTCTTTATCCTAAAGCTATGACCTCTCATTCCAGATTTCTCCACAGTGATCAGTCATCTACCCTGTCAATCCCCTTATATACCTGAATTAGATCCCCTTTCATTATTCTAAATTGCAGAGACCTTAGGCTTAAATTGCTCAATCTCTCTTCATAAGACAACCCCATATATCTGGAATAAATCTACTGAACCTCCTCTGAACTGCTGCCAATGTAATTACATCCCTCCTCAGGTATTGGGACCAAATACCTTGCACAGTTGCAGCAACACTCTCTACTCTTACATGCTATTGCTTTAGCAATAAAATTCCACTTGCTTTCCTTAATACTGCTGTAGCTGCAGGTAGTTTTCTGAGATTCATGCACGAGAACATCCAGATCCATCTGCACCGAAGTACACTGAAGTTTCACTGCAATTATTGTCTTTGTATGGTTCTGACCAAAATGGATAACCTCACACTTATCTATGTTAACTTCCATCTGCCAACGTTTGACCCATTCATCCAACTGATCCATTTATGAATTTCTTATTTCTTTATTACAGCTTGCCCACTTGTTTTAGTGTCCTCTGCAAATCTGGCTACAGGACCTTCCACCCATTCATCTAAGCCACAAATTCATGTTTGATGGTGATAAAGCATACAGTTTGCCTTTTTGCCTGTTATATGGTAATTTACCTCGCAAACAAAATCCTCAGAGCCAAATAATTGCCTCTTCAGTTGGTCAACTGAAGAAGATTGGTCTGCCACTTAATTTGTAAACAGTATGGGGTCACATGATACCAGGTTATAGTTCAACAGGTTTATTTGAAATAACAAGTTTTTGGAGCGCTGTTCTTTCATCAGGCTCCTAGCAAAGGAGCAGTGCTCCGAAAGCTTGTGATTTCAAATAAACCTACAGGACTATAACCTGGTGTCATGTGACTTCTGACTTTGTTCACCTCAGTCCAACACTAGCATCTCCATTTAATTTGTAGATGATTCATTGTTTGTGCCTCTCCTTAAGGGGTTTGTACTGAGGCCTCAGTGGTGGAGATTGGGTCTGCAGGGTCCTGTCTTGACCTGAACCTGCTTTGCAAGGATACTTTCACCTTGATAGTTCTGATCATTGGATAGATAGAGTTTGTTAAAAGGTACTTGTTAGTGACTTTCTGTGTTTCTTATTTCTTAATCTAAAAGATTTCTGTAAGTAGATCTGGTTCAGGAAGGTTTCTCAAATTGAGCACAAAGATGGGAATCAGGCAGTAGGTGTATTGAACCTGTCATTATGGTGTGGTAAGTGAAGTGCAGTATGAATGGTTTCAACGTGCTTGTGGGTGTTGGTAGTTGGTATAGATGTGCAGGAATGATATTTGTGAGGACAGGGAGCTTGGTGGGATGTTTACAGGAAGGGTCCAGTTATGCTGGTGCATTCTTAAATTTGAATATCAATGAATTGTGCGTGCAGTCACTTACCCCAGACAGGTGTAGAGTACTCCACTACAAAGTATGATAAGGTGAGCATGAGAGCTGGAGTTCTGTGGTAACAGCACCTTGCTTAAATTAGCATACAGGGAAAGTAGCTGTTCCTGAATTTTACATTTGCTTTCTTCATATTTCCCTCGAGGTTAAAGTCCTATTTAGAGAAATTCCCAAGTATACTGGCTTGAAATTGTGATTTAGTCTCTGCCCATCCATGAAGATAGGCAATTTAATTCTTCACTGTTATTGTGGAGGTGGAATATACGAGGTAACGTTTTAGAAGAATTAAGTTTAAGGTGGCATGTGCTGCAGTAGTGTGCCAACTTTATAATATCTTCATTGAGGGTGTGGACCAGAGGACAGAAGCATGGAGCTTGCGTAGAACAACAAATGTCATGCTGTGGTAATTGTTGATGTTAGATTCTACCATACAGCATGCAAAACACGGACCATAACTGCATTTAAGTAATTCATGGAAAATTGAAGCATTTATCAAAATCAATGGCGTGTGTGTATATACTTAACAGTGCCATTAAGAAAGGAAGGGAGGGGAATGATTTCTGGATGGGAAGCTCAAGAGAAGGGTTTTTCTGGCTGATTGCATTACTTCAGTACAGGACGTGCTTTGAATTTCGTGTCCAGGTTTCCCATAAATAGCAGCCTGTATAACATGTTGTCTGTCGGGCAACTGCAAAAGTCTGCAGCTGAGGAGCCATAATGGTAAAAATTAAGAGGCAAAAATTATGGTGGTGAGAGGTCACTAGGGTGAGGGAAAAGAATCATGTGTATGCGTTTGTGCTTGCAGCAGGTGCAATGTACTTGGGGGCAGAGCGAGATTGCAGGTAGTTGTGGAGATCAGTGCTAGAGACTGTCGGGAGAGATTGCAGGTCAGGGGACATGGAGGTGAGTTTGGTAGGGCATTGGGCACAATTTATTGTGAAGCCTGTTGGATCTAGAGGAAGTAGTTCTTCTTTTCCCAGGTCAAAAGTAGTCTTATAAGGCATTTACCTTATGGATCCATCCTTTCTTGCCTCCTTTACCTTTAGCTTTTTCAGGGCCCTAGGAAATCCTGATGCAATTTAAAATTTATACCTTGCTAAAATGAAAGTACGCAACCATTTAAAAGCTTACTTCTATTTGTTTTTTAAAATCAAATAGTGGATCAGTTCATGGTGTTTTCGGTTGGATTTTTAATTTGTAAAATTTTGACTTGTCACCTGAATCAAATCCACTCCTCTGAAATTGCTCCCGACAACATTACACTTCGTTATTCAGCTATTGGCAAGTTATTCTTTGTAAGTGATATCTGAATGATGTGCTTTGTTTCTCATTAAAAGTTTTTGCCCTTCATTTGTTCCAAAGAAGGTTACAATTTTGCAAAACATAAAGAAATGTATTTTAAAGAATACCTGTAAGCATAATTAAGCATAGTAAAATGTCTTTGTTTCTTTTATAAACTAATGGAAATGGATAGTAGGATTTTGAGTGGTACTGGGTTTGTTGAAATGCTGGTATATCTCTCTCTTTTTATACAGAAGCTAATCAAGTGCAATAGCTACGAGCAGCTATGCCCCCAAACAACAGATATTAATAGTGAACCACATGAAGAATTACCTCAGCTTCAAAAATTTATCATCAATGATTAATTTTTCCTTTATTTGTTGTGCATATTTTTTCTCTAAGAAAATTTAACTGCCATAACTTCATTTGCCTTTGAACATGTAAGGCTTTTGTCAGTTAAAGGTGATCATAGAACATGACAGAAATACTGAAATGAAACCATCACCCTTCGTAAAGCATTTCCTAGCAACCAGTAAGTGTTGTGGGTTCAGCTAATGTAGTTCATTCTTTTCTGTATAAAATCTCCTCTCAGCAATGAAAGATGCTAAGTAACAACTGTTTTGATTTCACAATCTTTGCTTTCATCTTTGTCAGCTGTTTGGAAGTTTGAGGACTGTTCTTACAAGTAAAATGACAGATGCTGTTTCTTTCAAATCATAGAATGCTGTTTCCTTTAGTACATGGAAAACAATGGCCCCGATACATATGATGCATGTAGGGAGTGAGGGTACTGTCAGCAGCTGGGAAACTCAGAATTGCTGATAGTGCTATGGTTCTGACAAATCTAATAGTGCAGCAATACAAGAATCTTCTGTCTGGTAGGTGGCCAGGTTGAGAGGCTGGCTGGCTGTGGGCAAGCAATATTTATGGCACAGGCAGCAGCTGTGGACTGCTGGAGACATTCCCTAGCAATTGAAATAATCAGGGTGGTGGAGGGGATTCAGAGTACAGCAGAAAGGGAGGTAGGAATCATAGGAGGTCAAGGATGGAATCATAGGAGGTGAAGGCTCAAAATGCTGTCTCAGCAATGTGGGAAAGAGATCATGTAGAAATAGGTAAGATCATTAGAGATGGGGTTGGCTTATTCCATGCTGGGGCACTGAATATTGCTTGAGAAGCCAAGGGAAAAACATTTCTGCTCTCCCTCCTCATAAACAGTGCTGGAAAAAGACTGCGGTTGCAGGAGTCAGTCATCTTAGCTTCAAGATTATTCTGCCAGAGTAGTGTCCTTGCGCCAATAACAGCTGATTCAACAATGAACTTTCCTTCATCATATGGTCAGAAGTGGGGATGTTCAATGAAGACTGCACAATGTTCAGCACCATTTGGAAATACTTAAGTACTTGAAGCAGTCCATGTCCAAATGCAGCAAAATCTGAGTAATATCCAGGTTTGAGTGGACAAGTGGTAAGTAATATTCACACCACAAAAATGGATTTAATGACCAATAAGAGAGTATCTAACCACCGCCCCTTGATATTTAACAATATCATCATCACAGACTTACCCACCATCAATATCCTATGATTTACCACTAATCAGAAATTGAACTGGACTAGCCATGTAAGTATTGGGATTACAAAAGCAGGCCAGAGGCTAGGACACTTGCAGCAAGTAACTTTTCTCCTGATTCTCCAAAGACTGTCCAATAGGCACAATTCTGGAGCGTGATGGAAAACTCTCAACTTTCATTGACAAGTGCAGTTCCAACAACACTCAAAAAGCTTGACACTATCCAGGATAAAGCAGCCTGCATGATTGGCACCATATCCACAAACATTCACTCTCTCCACTACCAACAATTAATAGCAGTAGAATGTACCATTTACAAAATGAACTGCAAAAGTTCTCCAAGGCTCCTTCACAGCACCTTTCAAACCCTCGCCTTTCCATCCAGAAGGACAACAGCAGCAAATACATGAAAACACCACACTCTGCATGTTCTCCTCCAAGCCACACATTATCCTGACTTGGAAATTGCTCTATCTTCAGTATTGCTAGGCAAAAACAGCCTGGATCTCCCTCCAAAATGGCTTTAGATGCCTACCTACAACAAATGGACTGCAATGGTTGAAGAAAGCAGCTCACCATCATCTTGTTATTGCAACCGAAGGATGTGCAACAAAAGCAATCATCTACTAGATTCAGCAGCTACCATTTCCTATCATCTACCAGGTTTCCTGAGTCCTGAGAAATCATACTTGCAGTTGTTAAATCCAATTGCTTAAAAATCTGAGGCATGAAGCCCTATTAAAATATTAAACAACTGTCCTGCCTTTCAGGTGCAGGTTACTCATCTGGCACTAAACATAGAATGCAAAAAAATATTTTTTGTTTTGGGTCTGGATCATGTTTCCCATTTTCTAACAACTTTATCACCCACTATCTGGGGGCTGGAGAAAGGTGCTAAAAATACCCCAAAATGTACTCTCCTTTAATTAAAAGACAGAAAATGTAGAAAAAGTATGTTTAACTTTATAGAGATGAATTTCCACTTCATGCCAATTGTAAACTATGTGGTCGAGCTGCTGGACCAAGGCTAGCTAATTTTATGAGCAGTGACCATTTTACCATGCCTGGCTTGATTCCCTGTGAGATAAATCTACAGATTGCCTATACTTCACTCAGCATTCTCTAAAGGTATTTGTCACTGCTTCCTCAGAAACAGCATCACCAACTGTACCAGGCTACTCTCTCAATGACCTTCCCTTCCAATAGGCCAGCTGGGGAGCCATTCTTACCAATCTCTACCCTGTACAATTTATTCTTCCCAATGCTATTTATACGGAGTCTGTGATGTCACAGATGCCATACCTTTCTACACTTCTTCATTCAGATAGTCTGTTCACTCAAGCGTATTACACGAGCGTATTGTGGATAATTCCATTGACGCAATGGCCTTGATAGAAACCTGGCTGCAGGAGATGACATCTATCTCTTATTGAAGCTTCCCCTCCTTTCATGATTAGCTTTAACCAAACCGTCACAGTAGTGCTACTTCTCTCATAACTAAATCTCACATTGTTCTACTGCTCTCACCTTTCATTGAGAATCCTGGCTCTTTATTGTTGAAGTACCTTGCTAATTTTCCAGATGAGCTATCTTTCCTGTTTTCCTCCCTTAATGTCTGCACAAAGAATCTTCTCAACTTAGGTCATAGAGTTTTAAAGATGTACAGCATGGAAACAAACCCTCATCCATGCCGACCAGATGGCCTAACCTAATCTAGTCCCATTTGCCAGCACTTGGCCCATTTCCCTCTAAACCCTTTTGATTCATGTGCTCATCCAGATACATTTTAAATGCTGTAATTGTACCAGCCTCCACCACTTCCTCTAGCAGCTCATTCCATACACACACCACCCTCTGTGTGAAAATGTTGTCCCTGAGGTCCCTTTTATATTTTTCCTCTCTCACCCTAAACCTATGCCTTCGAGATCTGGATTCAGCCCCTCCAGGGAAAATACCTTGTCTATTTATCCTATCCCTGCTCCTCATTATTTTATAAACCTCTATAAGGCCACCCCAATGCTCCAGGGAAAACTGCCCAAGCCTAGTCAGCCTCTCCCTACAGCTCAAATCCTCCACCCTGGCAATATCCTTGTAAATCTTTTCTGAACTCTTTCAAGTTTCACAACATCCTTCCAATAAGAAGGAGACCGGAATTGCATGTGATATTTCAAAAGTGGCCTAATCAATGTCGTGTTCAGCTGCAACATGACCTCCCAACTCCTATACTCAATGCTCTGACCACTAAAGGGAAGCATACCAAATAACGTCTTCACTCTCCTATCTACCTGTGACCCTATTTCAACTAACTATGAACCTGCACTCCAGGTCTCTTTGTTGAGCAACACTCCCCAGAATCTTAACATTAAGTATATAAGTCCTGCCCTGATTTGCTTTTACAAAATGCAGCATCTTTACTTATCTAAATTAAACTCCATCTGCCACTCCTCAGGCCATTGGCCCATGTGATCAAGATCCTGTTGTATTCTGAGATAACTTTCTTTGCTGTCCACTACATCTCCAATTCTGGTGTCATCTGCAAACTTACTAACTGTACCTTCTATGTTCACATCCAAATCATTTACATAAATGACAAAAAGCAGTGGATCCAGTACTGACCCTGTGGTACATCACTGGTCACAGGCCTCCAGTCTGAAATGCAACCCTCCCCCACCACCCTCTGTCTTCTACCTTTGAGCCAGTTCAGTATCCAAATGGCTAGTTCTCCATGAGATGTAACCTTGCTAACTAGTCTCCCATGAGGGACCTTGTCAATCGCCTTACTGAAGTCCATCATCAATCCTCTTTGTTACTTATTCAAAAAGCTCAATCAAGTATGTGAGACATGATTATGGTTTTACTCTCCAACTCAATTCATCATGTTCTCTCTATTCTGAGTTTACTATTCTCCGATCTTTCCTGTCTTGTCCAAATCATGAGGGGCATGGATAGGGTAAATAGACAAGGTCTTTTCTCTCGGATGGGGGAGTCCAGAATTAGGCAGCATAGGTTTAGGATGAGAGGGGAAAGATATAAAAGAGGCCTAAGGGGCAAATGTTTCAGGCAGAGACTAGTGTGTGTATGGAATGAGCTGCCAGAGGAAGTGGTGGAGACTGGGACATTAAAACATTTAAACGGTATCTGAATGGGTATATGAATAGGAAGGATTTAGAGGGGTGTGGGCCAAGTGCTGGCAAATGGGATTAGATGAATTTAGAATATCTGGTCAGCATGGACATATTGGACTGAAGGGTCTATTTCCATGCTGCATGTCTCTATGACTTTATGTAGACTCCCCTGTTACCAACCTGAGCATGCTATTGCATGTAACCTCTCTATCCCCATAGTGTTAGGCACTGATAAGGTATTTGTGATCACCTCCTTGTATTGCTCTCCACGCAAATTCTGCAGTCTTCCTTCTATGTCTGCCCTTTAGGAAAAAAGAATGCTCTCCCTCATTTGGCTTGAAACTAGGCTTTCAAGCTAGACTTTGGCCCATCAATCTATAGTATGGTCCCGCATCTATCAGTCTGCTCAAGTAAATCCTCAGCTTCACCTTCAATGTCCCAATACATGTTAAAACCATTGCTCTCTATCACACAGTCCTTTCCTCTTGGTATGGCCCTCAACTCTGCTCCCTTAGATTCAAGAGATGTAGAATTGAAAGAAAATGGTGGGCAACTGGTTTAGGCAGATCTGGCTGGACCCACAAAGTACTATTGGGCACTGTTCTCCTCTGACAAAATTGTTGACTAGACTAAGGGTATTGGAATGTAAAGGAAAGGCATATTTTATTTTCTCTACTGCAAACTGTCCCCTGAAATCCCTTAACTTGTCTTTTGCACTTTCCTCTGCAAAGAAAAATCCAAACAACTTGTAAATTTCTCCAAATAGTTGGTTGCATTATTTTTCTTACTTCTTTAAGTGCACCAGTCAAATTTTCTTTAAAATTACCCATGCCTAGTTTTGAAATACTCTTCTTATTTAATTTCCCTTTTATTTCTACTCATGCTCTCTCTAAATTCATTTGCTCATTGATGTCCTCTCTTGTTGACTTGATTCTATTCCCCAAACCTTCTGATATCCAACTTCTTCCTTAACTCCATTTGAGTTGACACAGTTGATTCTCCTTCCTTGGGTTCTGTTCCCCACTTTCTTCAAATCAGCTGTTATCAAGCCATCCTTATAAATTCCTTTACCCTTACACTTGCAAACTGTCATTCTATCTTCAAACTCCCTTTCCTTTCCCAAGTCCTTAAATGTGCTATTACTTTCCTGATGAAGGTCTCCTGCCTGAAACATCGATTTTCCTGCTCCTTGGTTGCAGCCTGACCTGTTGTGCATTTCCAGTACCACTCTAATCTTGACTCTATTACTTTCCAAACCTGTGTCCTGTCCAAGAACAAAGACAGAACAATTATTCCAATTGAGTTATCTCCCTGTCACATAGTTAAACAGCTCTTACTAAAGTCAGAAATTACATCCTATGTTACTAATACAAAGATGAACAATCTGATGTTATCCTTCTTAATTGGTTAGCACTTAACCCAATTGATCACATTGCTTTCCTCCAACTCTGTTGTCCAGTGGGTTGGGAGGCTGCACTCTCCAGCTTCCATTGTTATCTATTGCATTATAGCCAGAGGATCAACACCAATGTCTTCTTCTCCCAATCTGATACAGTTATCTCTGATATCCCCAGTGGATCTATCCTTGGACCTCTCTTATTTCTCTTCTACATTTTGTGTCTTCTTAACTAAATCAAAGACACAACTTCAGCGTACAGTGTACTGTACAACACTCAGCTCTGTTTCATGACCTTCTTTCCCAAATCCTCCACAGCTTCTAAACTATCAGCCTGGTTGTTTGATATTGAGAAGTGGATGAGCAGAAATTTCTTCCAATAACATATTGGAAAGGCTAAAGCTGTTATTTCTGGTTCCTGCCTTAATTTCTGCTCCTTTGCTACCAGTTCTATCTATCTTCCTCTCCCTAGCAACTCTCTGAGTCTGAATCAGACTGTTTGTAAACAGTCATTGTCTTATTTGATATCAAGATAGGTTTCAACTAAATATCTCCAATGTAATAAAGCTGTCTGTTTCCACCTTCCAACATGTGGCCTGCCTCCACCTCTGTTCCAACTCTTGTGTTGCTGAAGCCCTTAACTATGTTTTTGTTACCACTTATCCCCACAAAGATGACTGTTCTAATGGCTCCTGGTGGGTCTCTGTAAACCTGAGGTCATCTGAAACTCTATTTGCTGGATCCAAGCTTGCATCAAATTCCACCCAGCTATCAGATTTGTATTCATGACCTAAATTGGTTAAACATCATTGCAATTTTGAAATCTTCTGGTCTCTTGTGCATTCTCATTCTAATTGCTCCATTACTGGTGAATGTGCATTCAGTTTCCTCAGTCCTCACCTTTACAACTGGCTCCCCAAACTTCTATATCTTCACTTTTCTCCTGTAAGATCCTTAGCAATTTTGACCCTTTGATCAAGACTGTCCTAATATTTCTTTCTGTGACATGTTTTCCTTCTCGCAAGGAATTGAAGGATATGGGGAGAGTGCTGGTAAGTGGCATCGAAATGAACATCAGCCATATTAAATGGTGGAGTGGACTCAATGGGCCGATTGGCCTTACTTCAACTCCTATTTCTTATGGTCTTATAATGTCTCCGTGAAGCACTTTTTTTAACATTAAGGATAGTGCATGAACATACAATTTTGTAATATTGAATGCCAGTTTCAAAAATTTGGAGAGATATTGCAGGGTATTCTATTATGGATTGATTAGATTCACTAAAGTTGAATCCTATTGAGTCTGAACCTATTCCACAGTAATGTCTCACTGTCACCAACGCCTTCAACTGCATCTCATGTCGTCCCATTTCAGCTTGGTTGATACTTAAGGAGCAATGTATAACTGAATGTCTTGCACATTTAAATTTTCTAAATGCATCACACCTGAAGTCAGTCTCCATATAACAGCTACTGAACATTTTCCTTTGACTTTTGGCATCAAAAGACAATTTTTAAGTTTAGATAACAAAAATAGCAGGAGTCTTTCGTTGTGAGTTTCATTCATACAGCATTGTCTGCACATTTGATAGAAGCACAGATTAATGAAGGCCATTTGGTCTGTTGAGTCAATGTTGGCTCTCTGTAAGAAGGAAGTTCCACTCCCCTGCCTTTCTACTATAGCCCTGCAAATGCTTTCTCTTCAAGTTTAAGTTGACTCTCCTTGTTTTTCTTAACAAAATAATCACCTCACATTTCTCTTCAAGAAATTTCATCTGACAATTCTCTACCCATTCCACCAGCCAATCTATATCCTCTTGGGAGTTCTCACTAACTTCTTCACAGTTCACAGCATTTCCAGGTTTTGTGCTATCAGCAAATTTTTACAGCACATTTCATGGCAAGAGTACCTATTAGTAGCAACAGTACCAGTAAATGTTGAAAGTCTGCCCTGCACACCCAAGTCACATACATAAATTATTTGAATGTGAATATAGGAGATATGGTTAGTAAGTTTGCAAATGACACTAAAATAGGTGGTGCAGTGGACATTGAAGAAGATTATCTTACAGGACAGTGGGACCTTGATGACGTGGGCCAATGTGCCAAGGAATTACAGATAGAGTTTAAATTAGATAAATGTAAGGTGCTGCAGTTTGAATATAAGTGAGGGCTTATGCTCGAGACGTCGAAACTTTGGCTTCTCAGATGCTGCCTGACCTGCTGTGCTTTTCCAGCAACACACTCTCGACTCTGATCTCCAGCATCTGCAGTCCTCGCTTTCCTCTGTGCTGCAGTTTGATAAGGCAAACCAGGGAGGACTTACACAGTTAATGGTAGGGCCCTGAGGAGTGTTGTCAAATAAGCAAACTGGGTGAAGTTCCTTGAAAGTGGAGTCACAGGTAGACAGGATGGCAAAGAAGGCACGAGGCACGCTTGCCTTAATTGAATATAGGAGTTGGGATGCCATGTTGTGGCTTTGTCGTGTACAGGACATTGGTGAGGTCATTTTTGGAATACTGCATACAACTCTGATTGCCCTTCTAATAGGAAGGATGTTGTTTAACTTGAGATGGTGCAGAAAAGACTTACAAGGATGTTGTCAGGGCTAGATGGTTTGAGCAATAGGGAGAGCTGAATAGACTGTTTTTTTTCCCTGGAGCATCAGGTACTGATGGGTGACTTCATAGAGGTTTATAAATCATAATCAACTTGGATAGGGTGAAATAGCCAAGGTCTTTTCCCTATGGTGGGGGAGTCCAAATCTAGGGGGCATAGGTTTAAGGTGAGAGGGAAACGATTTAAAAAATACTGGAGGGGTAACATTTTCACGCAGAGGGTGGTGTGATTCTGGAATGATGGAGGCGAGTACAATTACAACATCTAAAAGGCATCTGGATGGGTATATAAATAGGAAGGGATATGGGTAAAAGCCGGCAAATGAGACTAGGTCAAATTGGGATATCTGATCAGCACGAATGAGTTGGATCGAAAGATCTGTTTCTGTGCTATGTGATGCTATGACCTTATAAGTCTAGGTCATTCATTCATTCGTATGGATAGGAAAGGTTTAGAGGGGTATGGGAAAATGGAGCTAGTTCAGTTTAGGAAATCTGGTCAGCATGGACGATATGTTTCTGTGTTGTATGACTCTACATCAAGAAAAACAGTGGTCCCAGTACCTATTCTGCTGACGTTATATTCATGAGACCTCACTGTGTACCTTTCTGCTGTTTGGAAAACAATTGCTCTATTACTGAAAACAAAAAGTGCTGGAAATCACAGCGGGTCAAGTGGCATCCATGGAGAGACGTTAGCTTGCTCTTGCTCCACAGTTGCTAACTGACCTGCTGTGATTTCCAGAATTTTTTGTTTTCAGTGTAGATTCCAGCATCTGCCATAATTTGCTCAAGAATTTCTCATTATTACTCTGTTTCTTATTACTCAATCAATTTTGCATTCATGCTGCCAATGTTCCTTTTATTCCATGATTGTCAAACCCATTATGTGGCACTTTATTTGGAAGGCCATGTGCACCACATTAACATCTCTGCTACTTCATCAAAAAACCCAATCAGGTCAGTTTAACATGTTTGACCTTAATTTGTCCACATATGTCTAAGTGACTGTTCATTTTGCCTTAAATTGTAATTTCTAAGAATATTCCCATCACTCATGTTATATTGAGAAGCCTGAAATTGTTATTCTTCATTCGTCTGATATCAGCTTGAAACTACAGAGAACTGTAAAATCGTAGCCAGTGCCTCAGCAATGTTCTCCCTTCACTTCCCTTACTAAGCTTGAATATATCTAATCTGAGGATATACTGACTTATGATGTTTATGTATAGCTTACCTTTCTAATATACCCTTAATTAATTTTTAGTCCATCCAGTGTCTCAACAGGTTTCTATTCCTTAACAATATTACAGCTTCTCCCTCTTTGGTAAATACAGACGCAAAATATGTATTTAGTATCTCAGACATACTCACTACAGCATGCACAATCTTAGAAAATCAGCTGCTGAGGGTTCTTAAACACTTCTGAGGACTTAATTAAGCTTTATGATCCATTATCAAGACCACATTCTCCTGGTGCAGAGTAAGTTCTACATTTGGGATATATTTCTCCTCCCTCTGAAGTCAGGCACTGAAGATGTACTATGCTAATAAGGTAAATCTTATGAGAAGGTCTGGATTTAGCATAAAAAATTGGTTCTAATTGTTTATTATGACAAGGTTTAAGTTAGAGTGCTGTAAAACAGGCAATCTGTAAATAACACTCAAGCACTGATTAAGCAATTTGTTGTAGATATAAGGTGCAGCAGAACATAACACAAAACAAAAAGCTTCCACTCATAATTCTGAGAAATGGAGGTGATAAAGGCAATGCACCACCAGTGACTCATAATCTATCTAAATGATTCATCGTTACATATTTATTATTTATTTATGGGATGTGGGCATTGCTGGCCTGGCCAGCATTTATTGTCCTACTTTAATTGGCCCCAAGATGCTGTTGGTGAACTGCCTTCTTGAACCAGCACAGCCCTCAGGGTGTAAATATGCTCACAGTGTTGCTAGGAAAGGAGTTTTATGATATTGACCCAGCAACAGTGAAGGATTGGCAAAATAGTTCCAGGTCAGGATGGCAAGTATCTTGGTCATAGAGTCACAGAGATGTACAGCACAGAAACAGATGTTTTGGTCCAATTTGGCCATGCCAACCAGATACCCTAACCTAATCTAGTCTCATTTGCCAGCACTTGGCCCATATCTTCAAAAGCCTTCCTATTCATATACCCATTCAGGTGCCTTTTAAATGTTGTAATTGTATCAGCCTCCTTCACTTCCTCTGACAGCTTATTCCATACACCCATATCACTCTCTGTGTGAAAAAGTTGCCCCTTAGGTCCCTTTTAAATTCTTCCCCTTTCACCCTAAACCTATGCCCTCTAGTTCTGGATTCCCCCACCCCAGGGAAAAGACCTTGTCTATTTACCCTATCTATGCCCCTCATGATTTTATAAATTTCTATAAGGTCACCCTTCAGCCTCTGATGCTCCAGGGAAAACAGCCTCAGTCTTTTCAGCCTGTTCCTGTAGTTCAAATCTTCCAACCCTGGCAACATCCTTGTAAATCATTTCTGGGGAACTTGCAGGTTGAAGTATTCCTATCCATCTAGTGCTCTTGGCCTCCTAGATGGCAGAGGTCATGTGTTTGGAAGAAGCTGTTGACAAAACCTTGAGGATTTACACATTGCTACTACTGCCACTATGTGACAGTGATAAGTGTTAAAGGTGGTGGATAGAGTGCTAAACAAGCAGCAGCTTGTCTTAGACACAGGTGAGATTCTAGAGTGTTGTTGGAGCTGCATCCATTAGGGTAAGTGATGAGTATTTCATTATACTTCTGATTTGTGTCTTGCAGGTGTCAGACAGGCACTTTGGAGACAGGAAGTGAGTTTCTCAGCCTCTGACCGACTCTTAAATCTGCAGCGCTGACATGTTTGGCTTAGTTCAGTTTCTGATTAGTTATAGCCACCAAGACGTTGATAGTGGTGGATTCAACAATAGTTATGTCATCAAAAGTCAAGTGGAGATGGTTAGATTCCCTGTTGTTCAAAATGGTCATTGCCTGGGGTCTGTGTATCACTAAACAGTCCAAACCTGAATGTTGGCCAGGTCTTGCTTCACACAGACATGGGTTGATTTGATATCGAAGGAGGTGTAACTGGTGCTGAACATTCTCCACACTTAAGAACATATTAACTTAGGAATAGGAGTTGGCCATTCAGTCTGCTTTTCGAAGATTCATTCAGGCCATTCAAGCCTGCCCCACCATTCAACATGATTATGAATGAACATTTTAGAGCTTTTAACCCATGCAATCCCAATAACTCATTGCATCATTGGTAAACAACATTTTATCAATCTATACTTCATATATATTCAAAGGTTGAGCTTATATAGCCTTTGGGACAGTGTATTCCAAAGTGTCATCACCCTTTCAGTACTCTTTATTTTTGTCCTAAATATCACCCTCCTTATTTTTAAATTGTGTCCCTGGTTCTAGACTCCCTCACAGGAAAACATTTTACCTGGGTTGACACTGTTGATCCCTTTAAGAAGTTTGTGGGTTTTAATGAGTCAGTACTCACTCTGAGGATGCATCCTAGTTTGCACAATCTCTCTTCATACAACAGTCCCACCTTCTGAAGAACACGTCTGGTGAAACTTTTTTCCACACATGTATAGCAACGATATCTTTCCAGCGATATGGAGACCAACACTGCACAATTGAAGGAAGACTTCACGACTCTTGTACTCAAACCCTCTTATGTGTTAAAGGCCTTCCTAATAGCTTGCTGTACCTGTGTGTTAGTCTTTAGTTACTAACTAACAAGAATCACCAAGTCCTTTTTCACATCTACACTTTCCAATCTCTTACCATTTAAGAAATATGATTCATATTTGTTCTTCCTGCCAAAGTGGATAAGCTCACATTTTTTTCACACCATGTTTTATCTACCATAGAGTCATAGAGATGTACAGCACGAAACAGACTCTTCAGTCCAACTCATCATGTTAACCAGATATCCTAACCTAATCTAGTCCCATTTTCCAGCAATTTGTCCATATCCCTGTAAACCTTTCCTCTTTATACACCTATCCAGATGCCTTTTAAATGTTGTAATTGTATCAGCCTCCACCACTTGCTCTGGCACACACCACCGTCTGTGTAAAAAAGATGCCCCTTAGATCCCTTTTAAATCTTTTCTCTCTCACTCCAAACCTATGCCCTCCAGTTCTGGACTCAGCCACCCCAGGAAAAAGACCTTGGCTCTTTACCCTATCCATGCCCATCATGATTTTATAAGCCTGAATAAGGTCGCCCTTCAGTCTCCGACACTCCAGGGAAAGTAGCCTATTCAATCTTTCCCCATGTTCTTGATTATCCGCTAAGCCTATCCAAATCCTGAAAAAAATTAAATGTTTCTCACAACACACATTCCTGCTTCGCTTGGTGTCATCTATAAATTTGGAAATGTTATATTTGTTCTTCGCATTCAAATTATTGATATATGAGCTGCCAGAGGATGTGGTGGAGGCTGGTATGACTGCATCATTTAAGAGGCATTTGGATGGGTATATGAATAGGAAGAGTTTGGAGGGATATGGGCTGGGTGCTGGCAGATGGGACTAGATTGGGTTGGGATGTCTGGTCGGCCTGGATGGGTTGGACTGAAGGGTCTGTTTCCATGCTGTACATCTCTATGACTCTATGTTATGAACAGATGGGGCCTAAGTATTGTTCCTTGCCATACCCTATTAATCAGTCTGCCCATACAAAAATAATAACATTATTTTTACTCAGTTTTCTGTCTGCTAGTCAATTCTTAATCCATGACAGTAAATTACCTCCTATACCATATGCTTTAATTTTGCTAACCAATCTTGTGGAGGACTTTATCAAAACCTTCCGAAAAACCACAGTCATTGAGTCTCCTTTATCAATTTTGTTGCTAACATCTTCAATATGACTCTATGACTCTACAATTCCAACAGGTTTGTCAACACAATTTTCCATTCACAAATTCATGCTGACTATGCTCAATCAAATTATTTTTATTCAACTGTCCTTTAAGACAGCTTCCCGATTTCTCCCTGCTTCTAATGTCAGTGTTATCTGTAGTTTCCAGGTTTTTCTCTTGCTCCTTTTTTAAAAAAGTGGGGTGATATTTGTAAACTTCCAACCAGGAATCATTCAACTTTCAGCCTCATTAATTTCTTCAGTGCAAGTTTGTTTTTTATTCTAATTTACTTGAACTCCTCATTCTTCCTGGTTATTTAGATCTCTAATTTCAAGAGATTATTTGTAACTTCGTCAGTGAAAACAGATTCAAAGTCATAATTTAACTTCTATGCCTTTTCTCTGTTTTCCATTATAAATATTCCTGACTCTGCTTTTAATGGTCCCATATTTGTCTTAGCCAAATTACTCGTTTTAACATTGAGCTCTTTCATGGTTTTTGCTGGATTTCATTCATATTCTATTCTTCCGTTCCTGATTAGTTCCTTGGTTCTCCTTTGCTGTATCATATAAACTTCTTAATCCTTAGAAGAATTACTATTTGTAGCCATATTTTAAGCTTTTTTGCTTTAATGCTACACAATCCCTAACTTCCTTTGTCAGCATTGTTGACTGACCTTTTCGAGATTTTGTGCTTAATGAACTGAATGGTTGCTGCCATGTGATAGCTCTTTAAAGACTGTCCATTGCCCATGGACAGTCATGCTTTTTAATATATTTTCCAAATCCAGCTCATCTAACTTTTGCCTCATGTCTTCACAACTTCCCTTCATCAAACTTAACGGCCTTGCTTCAGATTGAATGACATCACTTTCAGACATATGCAAAATCATCATATTGTAGTCACTTATCCCTAAAGATTTTTTAACGAAAAGGTTATTAACTAACTTTTTCATTATATAATATAAACATACTATTTCATTATATAATAGTAAATCTAAAATAGCCTGTCCTACCAATGGTTTACTTCAACATGCTGCTTCAGTAGGCAATTACTCCTGGCTGATTCTCCTTTCCTAGAAGGATATCCTGCAGCTGCTTTGTGACACCCTTGACCCTGGCACCAGGGACGCATCACACCATCCTGCAGTCATGTTTCTTGCCACAGTAATGCTTGTCTGATCCCCTGACTAAGGAATTCCCTATTACTATTACCCTTTATTTTCTTTCTCCACTCCTGTACATCTGAGATGCCCTTGGTACTATTGACTTGCTTCTAGTTGCACTCTCCTGAGGAACCATCGCCTTCACTAGATTCCAAAGCAGAATACTAATTGACAAGCACACTGGACTCAGGGGGCTCCTCCACCACTTGTCTGGTTTTCTTAAGACTGCCTGGTAGCTGCCTGTTCCCTGTCTCCCTGTATGTTTCAATCTGTGGTGTGACCACCTCCCTGTATGTGCTATCCACATCTGTCTTGCAGATGCACAAAAATGACTCTAGCTGCTGCTCAAGCTCTGAAACCTAGAACTCAAGCTTATGCAGCTGATGACACTCACTTCCAGAAGATGTGTTTGCCTGGAGCATTTGGTTTGTGCGTGACTTCACACATAACAGCAGGACATATATTCTGTTTGCTTGTGCTGACTTGCCATCCCATAACTCTGAAAACTATTTTTTAGAAGAAATATAAATGTACTGTCACCTCAGCTGTTCCTCTTGATGATGCATATGGTGGAGGGAAGGCCATTACTAATTAAGATGAAGATGGTTGGGCCCAGGACATTATCCTGAAGCACTCTTGTAGTGATATTCAGGAATCGAGACCTCCAACAACCACAACCATCTTCCTTTCTGCTCGGTATGACTCCAATCAGTGAATAACTCCCCTCCCGTATTTTGATAAACTCCAGTTTTTCTGCTCGGGCTTCTTGATGCCATACTCAGTCAAATGCTCCTTGAAGTCAAGGGTAATTACTTTCACCTCACCTCTGGAATTCATCCCTCTTGTTCATGTTGGGACCAAGGCTGTAGTGAAGTCAGGAGCTGACTGTCCCTAGCAGAACATAGAACTAAGCATAAGTAGGAATTAATGGGCAGTTTATTTCTGAACAAGTGCTGCTTGATTGCACTGTTGTTCCCACTTCCATCAAGTTGCTGATAATTAGGAGTAGGTCGATGGAGCAGTAATTGGCTGGTTCAATTTTGCTTTTTGAGCACAAGACATACTTTAGCAACTTTGCTGAGTATATATGAGTGCTGCAGCCATACTAGAACAGCTTACCAAGGGGTGTGGCCGGTTCTGGAATACAATTCTTCAATAGTATTGTTGGAATTTTGTCAGGGCCCATAACCTTTGTAATATCCACGGCCTGTGGCTGTTCCTTGATATCAATTGGCTGAAGACTGGCAGCCATGATGCTGGAGATCGCAGAAGGAGACCAAGATAGGTTATCCACTTGGCACTTACAGCTGAAACGTATGAATAGTTCAGTTCTATTTTTCCAATTGATATGCTGGATTTTCTCATCATTGAGGATGGGATATTTGTGGAGCCTCCACCTACTGTTAGTTATTTAATTGCCCATTACCATTTAGAAATGAATTTGGCAAGCGTTCAGAGCATAAATGTGATCTGACGATTGTAGAATCACTTAGCCCTGTGCATTGCATCCTCAAATGCTGCCTGGTCTGCTGTGCTTTTCCAGCACCACACTCTTGACTCTGATCACCAGTATCTGCAGTTGTCATTTTCTACTAGCTTCTGCTGTTTGGCATGCAAATCAGCTGGCACCTTAATTTTAGGTATGCCTGGTGCTTTTCCTGGCATACTTTCCTTCACTCTTCATTAAACCAGGGTTCATCATCTGGCTTGATGGTAGTGGGGGGATATGCTGGGATATAATTGTGGTTAAATATAATTCTGCTGCTGATGGCTGATTTCATCATCTGACATTAACCTATATTTCATGACTCCACAGCATTTGCTTGCGCCTTTGGATTTTGTGACATGATTATGCCACTGCCTTCAATTAGGTTCTATCAGTTGAAATATCTAGCAATGATATGCAAAAGCCATTTTGCCTACCGACCCCTAATGGCAACAACAGAAAGCAGTCCTTCAGGCAACCAAGCTGCCCCTTTCACAATAACCTATTGTTCAACTACAATTGATGTCTTTGAAAGGGTGATTTGTCCACCTACAAACACGAACAAGTAACGCAAGAAAATGATGTAAAGCAATAGTTATGTGGCTTAATTAGAAACCAGAAATGTAACTGTCTAACAATGTGCAAGATACGCATGTGCAACTACAACCCTTCACTCTTTTCACTCCATGCACTGCACATAACACAAGCCCTGTGACTGCAGCAGAGGCTGAGGAAAACTGCTCAGATACCTGCTCTGACTGCTAAGATGCACATGGCTAGTAAACTCTAAGTTTGGTGTTTTTTTTAAAGTTTTGCTGAGGACTAATCCACCTGACTTTCTACAGGGACAGAATCAGTTATCAAAACAAAATGTATTATGTGGGATACTGGCTGGGGTTCGGGTAGCAGACATTTAGAAATGGAGACATTTTGAGCCAAGTCCAAACTTTCATATCACCATGCTCACTGATGTAACTGGTTCAAAACAGTGAATTAAATAATATTGAGCTGGTTCAGTTAAAAAGCCACTAACTAATGCCTCCTCTGGGCTTCTCATGCCCATTCATCACTTGCACTATTAGATTCAAGCATGACTATGCTTCAAAATTTAGACTAACATTTCAGTGATTATTCTGACCACCCTTTTTGATAAAAAAAAGTGTGCACCACTGTTGACTTGTGCTGTGCTAATATGGTTTGTGTACTCCTTGCTCAACAGGACTAGTAGTCTAAGTCCCAGCTCTGTGTATTGTCTGCATGGTTGTTTGAACCCTGCAATATGCCGAGGTTGTCACTATACAACCAGCACAAAGGATTCGGGGAACCTTGTATGGAAGCATATCTAATACTCCTTCAAAGTCCGAAGAAATATTTACATAATACGACTTAAGTGTTTATACGATACTCCGGTCGCAGCATCTGTTTGGAACGTCTTTTAATGGACAAGTCCCAATACAATTACTTTTTACATTGTCATGTCTGATGTCCCCCCACTTCATCTTTGCGACTGATTTCTCCACTTCTCTGTTCAGCCTGCCCTGTGACACTTTTGGATCATTACCCCGCACCTACACAGAAAATCCTACTGGCCAGCAGTCTTTGATTGACTGCTGGCAGCTGATTCTATGGTCCCTGCTCCAAGCACATCATAAGTGACATACCTAGAACACCAGAAAAAGACTGAGATGAGCTGGCTTTGCTTAATCCATCATGACAGTTACATACTGTGTAAAAGATGCTTGCTTGGAATTTTTTTCTGATTTGTCCCCCTCCAGATGGCTTGATTGATATCAAGAACACATAAATGCAAACTGAAAGGGAGAACCTGCATCTTACTACCTTTATGACACACAATTAACTGAATTTGAGATCCTTGAATGAATGTGTTTCATCCTAAAATAATCTTTAGATGTTAAGTATATTTTCTGTGTACAAAATCTGAAGAACAAAGCTGAAGTGCTTTGCTTTGGACAGCATCTTAATGCTTTATGTAGTGGTTCAGAAATAAAAATGGTTTTACATCAGCTTGTTGCTGTGTACTGTAATTCTGTAAAGGAAGATGTTGTTTCAGTAATGCTGAACTAATTCTTTACACAGATACACTCAACTTCTGTTGCATAATTGTTTATTAATAGATTCTACAGCTTTTCTCAACAATTTTAAGGTTCTTTTGACAATTAATTTAGATGTTGTCACTTTGAAAGCCAAACTTATTTGTTTTAGGTGCAGGTCAGGCAGCATCCAAGGAGCAGGAGAATTGATGTTTTGGGTAAAAGCCCTTCGTTAGGAATGAGGCTGTGAGCCAAGGAGGTGGTGAAATAAATGGGTGGGGGAAGGTAACTGAGAGTGCGATAGGTAGATGGAGGTGGGGGTATTGGTGATAGGTGGGGGAGTAGGTTGGATCGGATAAGTGGGAAAGAAGATGGACAGGTGGGACAGGTCATGAGGGTGGTACCGAGTTGGAAGGTTGGAACTGGGATAAGGTGGTGGAGGAGCAAAGGGAAATGAGGAAACTTGTGAAATCCACATTGATGCCATGGGGTTGGAGGGTCCCAAGGTGGAAGATGAGGTGTTCTTCCTCCAGGTGTCAGGTGGTTACGGAGTGGCGATGGAGGAGGCCCAGGATCTGCATGTTTTTGGTGGAGTGGGAGGGAAGTTGAAGTGTTTGGCCATGGGGTGGTGAGGTTGTTTGGTGCGGGTGCCCTGGAGATGGTTTCTGAAGTGCTTTAACCACAGATGTAGAACAAATGTCACAGCCCTGTCCACCCCCAAATAATTTCTGCAAGTCCATCTGTCTCCTAAAATTGAGGCATTCACTAATTAAAAGACAAAGTAAAGTCTTAGAACTGACTGCAGAATAGATTTGTTGTCTGGCAGTTTCAAACAAATGTTTGTCTTGCATTTTATCCTCTTATTTATTGAGGAAAGTATTTCTGTTAAATGCATGTGTATGTGTACTTAATAAATAAGCTAACATGAAGATCTTGAGAGATTTTGGTTACTTTTGCTGTGTTATTATCAAGTATGTGCTTTTGACAAAGGGACAGAATAGGTGAGATCGAACAAATGTTTCACAGGAACATACGAAATAGGAGCAGCAGTAGGCAATTCAGCCCTTCGAGTCTGCTCCACCATTTAACGTGATCATGGCTGATCTTATCCTGGTCTCAACTCCACTTTCCTATCTGCTCCCCACTGCCCTTTATCCTGCTTTTCATCAGAAACACTTCTACATCTCTCTTGAATCTGTCGATTGATTCTGCCTCCACTGTACTGTGTGGTAGTGAATTCCACAGATTTACAACTTTCCGAGAGAAGTAATTTCTCCTCATCTCAGTTTTGAACTTACCGCCTCTCACTCTATATCTATGCCCTCTTGTTTGAGACTGTTCTCTCAAGGCAGAAAATCTATTCAATATCCACCTTATCAACCCCCTTTAGCATTTTATATAACCCCAATCAGACACCCCCTCCCCCTGCCCATCCTCACTTTTCTGAACCCCTGTGAGTTTAAGCCCAAGCTATTCAAGTACAAAAGCCCTTTCATCCCTGGAATCAACCTTGTGAATCTCCTCTGAACTGTCTCCAGTGCCACCACATCCTTCCTCAAGTAAGGAGACCAACAATGGCCACAATATTTCAGATGTGGTCTCACAAACAATTTATATAACTGTAACAACACTTCTTTACTTATATACTCTAGTACTTTTGCAGTAAAAGCCACATTTGCCTATCTTATTATATGATACATCTACATACCCACTTTCTGTGATTCATGCACAACAATGCCCAGATTCCTCTGCACTGGCACACTTTGAATTTACTTCACACTTAACTAATCATTTGCCCTTTTATTTTTCTGGCTAAAATGAACAATCTTGCAATAATCCACATTAAACTCCACCTGCCAGATTCTGGTCCATTCTCCTAGCCCATCAATATCTATCTATCTTTATCTCCTCATTCCTGCTTTCCCACCTATTCCAGTATCCCATAAAATTTACCTACTTTGTACAGCAGGATTGTAGTACTGGGTTATACCAAGGTTAAATGATTCTGGTATTGTGATTTTCTTAGGTATATCATAGTTAAATACAATCTGATTAAAAAAATGAATTCAAGTCTGTTCATTGACTTTATAACTTTACTTAGCAATTTAAAATCACTTTAAATGTCCCTTGAATCTATCTGCAACAAGTGGATGTATGAGCCACATATAAAATAAACAGTCCAGCTTTTCAGCATGATTAAACAATAATTTATATTTTTCATATTCAGTTCCTTATAAGAGCACAGCTCTTTTTCTTCAGTTAAGCAAAAGGTATTTGAGAGTGAGAGCAAAACTGTCTTGATGCAAGAATGTTTTTTTCTCTGAATTGTTTGGCCTATCAGGGTTGAATACCTTTGATTTTAAATGTGTAACCATTTAGAATTCATTTCCACTTTGTTAATATTTCAATCTTCTGCAAAGGAAGAGTTTACAGCACAAGACTCAAGGGACAATTAGTAACATTGGTGACCCTGGTTATAGAGGAAAACACATTATCAGTCTTACAAACCGTTTTTAGTAATAGGTGATAAGATTGATCTGATTAGAGATGTCACAGTATGGAAGAGAGCTGCTAGAGCAGCAAGCACAATGCAGCCCCTGGATCAGACACTAGCTGATTTACTATTATTTCTCTTATACAAACATAAATATAAATAATCACGCAAGAAAATTAACCTATGGTATTAATTTGCTCGTTGTCGCATGGACAAGTATGGTGCACTCCCATAGTCTCTTTGATGATTCTAGAGATTTTTCTACCAGACCCCATTCAGTATTCATTTTTTAGGTATTAAAATTTTTGTGAAGTGTAGCCTGTGAACATCAGTTAAGCAAAAGGCTTTAACCAGTGTGTACTTTCATCCTGTTATCCTATAAGTATAATTAGCTTTAAATAGAAATGCACATTTTCTACTTCAGTACTCATGAAATAGAATCATGTCCAGTGGAGTATACACCAAAAAATGTCATGTACCTGCAGTTCACAATTTTATAACACATCACACAGAATGCAGTAGTACACTTTTCAATGACAACTAATGTGGGCAATGAATGCTGGCCAGCAATGTTCATATCTCAAAAATGAATAACACTTTCAGTGATACCAAACTTCCGTCTAGAGAACCTGCATTCTACTTTCTCATATGTCAGTAGTACCTACATTGACCCCAACAATGATTTCTTCCCCCATCCACTCTATCATGTCTTTTTCCCTGGCATCTAAGCAACTTTTACGATTCCCCATTATTGAAATGCAGCTGTTTTTTACTCTCATTATGGAATCTCCAACTGCTATTGCATGTCTAGACAATAATATTCTATTGCTCATTGGTAGTGCTTTGCTGCATAGTGCAGTGAGGTTCATCCTGTTTCCATCCACTGTGCTTGTGTCTTAATTATTGTTGCTGCCAATGGTGAACATGCTAATGACTGAAGTAGTTCCTGTTATTTCTCTTGAGTTAAGATGTTCATTGTTCACATAAATGTGAAAAAGCTATTTTTGAACTGTGATCAAAGGCTACATATGGTCTGAAGCTCGAACCAAAGCTGAAGCTAGGAGTACTGACAACACACATTAGGGCAAAAACGACATCATGTTGACTGAAAGCTTCTCCAGTTGAAACTAAATATAACATTAGTACTAACTGCTTAATAGCAATTACTTCTTTTAATATGCAGGATTTTACAAGATAATGATAAAGAAAAGGAAATTTCCGTGGAGTTAGTCCATCTCTGCAGTCATCAGAGATTCATTTACTCAATTTCTCCCACCAAGACAATTTCAGCTTCTGTGTTTTCCAAAATGAAACTTACTACCTATTGCAGAAATATCTGAACAATAATCCACAAGTGAAAGAGGCTCAATCCACTGCAGTTCAAGCATTCCAAAAACATGTCGAAGAGGAGTTAAAAAATAAAGATTTATTATTTTAATATTCCTGCTAAATGCATCTACTGATCTGCAGCATAACGTCTGCTGGGACAGGGCATACCGTTTTCTGCAGATTTCAAGACACATAGACTATAGAGTTAAAAGAGAAGTCATAATAGGAGAAAATGCAATAAATCATAGAAACCCTACTGTGTGGAAACAAACCATTCGGCCCAACAAGTCCACACTGACCCTCCGAAGAGTAACCCTCCCTAAACTCTACTCTATTACTCTACATTTACCACTGACTCATGCACCTAACCTACATACCCTTGGATACTATGGACAATTTAGCATGGCCAACTCAACTAATCTGAGCATCTTTGGATTGTGGGAGGAAACCGGTGTACCCAGAGGAAACCCACGTAGACACAGGGAGAATATGCAAACTACACGCAGACAGTTGCCTGAGACTGGAATCGAACCCAGGTCCCTGAACATTGTGAGGCAGCAGTATTAAGCATTGGTAACAGTTCATACATAAAACATTCATGCAAAAGATACTGTGGATGCTGGATTTCTGACACAAAAACAGAAAGGGTTGAAGAAATCTAATAGGTTTGGCAGCATCTGTAAACAGAGATGCAGAGTTAACTTTTGAGTCCAGTATAAAGTTTGGAAGAACAGTCATATTGGACTCTAAACGTTAACTCTCTTTTTCTCTCCACAGATTCTACCAGACCTACTCAGCTTCTCCACCAATTTATATT
Source organism: Hemiscyllium ocellatum (assembly GCF_020745735.1). Classification (NCBI taxonomy): domain Eukaryota; kingdom Metazoa; phylum Chordata; class Chondrichthyes; order Orectolobiformes; family Hemiscylliidae; genus Hemiscyllium; species Hemiscyllium ocellatum. The sequence continues at coordinate 54,565,127 of NC_083402.1, forward strand.
TTTATGACTGGGCATGTATATGAATTCATGTAGTATAACAAATAAAATCGAGGGTGCACATTGCCATGTGGAAGTATGATGTTATGGTGATGACAGAGACTTGGTTTAGGGAAGGGCAGGACTGGGTGTTAAATATTGCTTGGTATAAGATGCTCAGAAAAGTAGAGAAGGAATAAAGGGAAGGGTAGAATCATTGGTTAAAAAGTGCATTTTAGTATTTAAGATGTGCCAGAGGGTCAACACCCCCACTTTTCTCAACGTTTTCACTGCTGCAAAATTACTGGGTTGCTTACCCAACATCTTGCTTTGGATGAGCAGAAATTTCTTCGACTTGAAGCTTAGAAAGAATGAAACTATGATTTTTAGTCCATGTTTCAGACTTTATTCCCTAACTCTTGGCCCCATCCCTTTCCCTGGGAACTTTCTGAGATTAAGCTGGTCTGATTGCAACCTTGGTGTCACATTCAATCCTGAGCTGTGTTTCCATCCTTTTTTTTAATTTATAGACTACCTATTTGCACCTCCCTTCCATCTCTTCACCTCTGCCTCAGCTCATTTGCTGATCCATGCCTCTGTCACATTGAGAGTCGAATTCCAACACACTCCTGGATGGTACACATATTCTACCCTCCGTAAACTTGACAGCATCTCAAACTTTGATGCCTATATCTAATTCACACTCAGTCCTTTTTCTACTCTCATTACTGTGCACTTGGTCAAGAAAGGCCATAATTTTAAATTCTCACCTTTGTTTTTGAATTTATTCTAACAGCCTTTTGTGGTTCATTGCCACACTTTGTTTTACAATACTCTGGCGAAACACCCTGATATGTTGAAAAATCCATATTATTGTCACCACAAGGCTCTAAAAAAAGCACCTTTCTCAATATTCATTATCCTGAAATATGCTGCAGTGCATGTTGACCAGAACATTCAAATGGAATAATAAAATCCCCAGTGTAGAAGCAACCTGCACATCCCTAGACACTATGGGCAATTTGGCATGGCCAAATCCATCTAACCTGCACACGTTTGGACTGTGGGAGGAAACTGGAACACCTGGAGGAAATCACGCAGACATGGGGAGAATGCACAAACTCCACACAGAGTCGCCTGAGGATGGAATCAAACCCAGGTCCCTGCCACTGTGAGGCAGTAGTGCTAACCACTGAGCCACCACGCAGCGTGCGATGTGTGAAAAATCCTTTGATGATTGATGTAGCTCAAATTCATCATTCAAGAAACTATATTCATGCAACTATAATTTAAAAAGTACACAAAATTAAAACTTTTTGAATTGGTTCAAGACGATCATGAATTAAAGAACGTTTAACAGTTTATATATTTACCATATGCAGTATTAGGAGAACATTAAAATAATTGAGAAATGCTGCTTGAGAAAAATATGCACAGGTTTAATCTTAAAAGGACATTTAATCTTTTATGGTTAATCTTTCCAATAAACATTCACATTTTATTGTACTTGACAAAAATGTTTTCTGATTAGTATTATACATAATAATAAGTAGCAATTGTTATTCGTAGGACTTCATTGAAAATAATATGTCTCTGACTAAACTTAACAGCCTATTTCTCTATATTAAAAGGTATCAGCATAGAGAAGCTACTGCATGCCTTTAAAAGATTAAAATAAGTGCTCAGAGGTACAAAAGCGTTGAGTTTATTTCTAAGGTTTCAAGAGAGAATTCTGCATTAATTTTCTTACCAAGGCAAAGTCCCAAATGGAAGGTCAGCCCTTCCTGTGGATAAACACCACAGTCGCCTCGAGTGTAGCTGTTATCTTTTTCAACAAGGGGAGACATTTGGCACAGCCTAAAGCTAGGGCATGAACCCTGACTAGGCTTAAGACATTTATCTGACAACATCAGCTGACACTCCACAAACAGATTCACTAGTTGTGACCCTGCAGCATTTGTGATTAATCAAAAAAGTATCTTGGATTTGAAGGATGAAATACAACAAGCGGACAAAAAGGGAAACACTCTCAATCTTGCTCATCAACTGGCAAGGTGTGTTGAACTCAGACACAGCAAATAGAATAAAATGATCAATATGTTTTTCACTTGTCAGTTGGAGAAAAAAACAAACTTTAACCCCAAAGCAACTCACATCGATCATGTAACATTTTAAAGCTGTCTTCAGATGATAACCATAATCTCTGTAAAGGGGCATTGTTTGACTTTAAGAATTGGGAAAGAAGTGAAACAGTGAAACTTTGAATCTGGGGTAGTAATTGCACAAGGTACTTGATTGAACATTGTTGCTTGGAATAATAAGCATAATAAAGATACAACCTCATTATTTGCATCATTTCTGTGATTTAAACATAACATTTTTAAACAATCTTTAGTAGTACATACACAAAGCAATTTATGTATGATCGCAATGAAGATTAAAAGGACACATATCATTAGTGACTTGAAAAGCTAATGTCAGTACACTAGTTTGGGTAGATATTCTTGAAATACTTAAGTTATCCCCAGATACCACAAATGCAAACATTTCTGAATTTAGAATCACTTTTCAATTTGAATTTCTCAATGATATATGAAGCAATGCATGTTATTCAGAACACAATATGAAAGAACATTCTTCAGTTCTGTGAGGCTACTCTTGAACTACTATAATACTTATGGTAGGAAAACTCAAATGAAATTTCAGGCCCTTAATATTTACATCCCGGCCAGTGTAATATGGTCTATTTAGTGTCAGTTAATACTTCCAGGACTCTGTAAAGTTAGTTTAAGTAACTTTTGAGGGAGCAGGTCCCTTGGATGGTCTAATCTTGATTTGTGTTTGTGGTTGTGGGGTGGGCGATATAGGAATTGAACCTACTTCTCCTGGAAACAGTATACAGTATTAGCAGCTGCAGGGGCTGCTGGATGCTATGTGAAAGGTCTGCTTTGATGATCAAGGTCTTTGTCACATCTATTTTACAAGAATGAAAAGCTCTCCTATCCTCACAGCTCACACCACCCCCACATGCTCTCCATGCCCATCCATACATCACATGTTTCACCTACGGAGGCCCTTATACTTTGCATTGAAATCCAGATCTCCCTAGTCACCGCACTTGGCCTCTCATATGCTAAATCCCAATTTATGCCTTTTTATCTATCCTTCGTGCTCCCTCATACCCTCCATTCCAGCCTTTGCTCCTCCACCCACATCCATAGCCTCCACTGTCCATTTGCTTCCAACTCATGCCAACCAATGCTCTATCCTCCACCCTTTGCCCTTACAGACTCCATGTCAACTCACTGGGGCAGACCAATGTACCACGCTGAAATGAAATGATATAAATTTCTAAATGCCTGTTGTTGACTTCACTGCATTAAATAAAACACCATCTTTAATAAAACTATTACATTTAAATTACTTCAACAATTTAATCACTTATAACAGACAAGAATTAGTATTTATATCTATGATCTAAAGATCTTTTAATAATTTATAGCTATCAAACTGTGAACTAAAGACACCCCACTATAAAAATAATAGATTGTGAAATGCATCAATCAGCATAATTCTATCTTGATAGCCACCAGGCTTTGTCAACGCAGAATGAAATAGTCATCCTTTTTTTTGAAAAGCTGCAGCGTGATCATTATATAATAGAAGTTTATACTCTATGTAAGGATGAGAAAGTAGTTACTTCAATTTAAACAAAGGCAATTACAATGGTACAAAGCTAGAGTAGATGAAAGTGGTTTCAGAAAATAGGTAGAAAGTTGAGACAGTGTTGAAGTGCTGACCTATATTTAAGGAAATATTTCAGAAATTCCAACAACGTTATAGTACATTAGTTATTGAGTACTGCTGAAAGAAAAAGATATTATTGAAGCCCTTTGTCTTTTACTCCTCAGGACAATTCAGAAGAATATCACTTCAAGGGAAAAGCCAACATTTATATTGCATGAAAAGACATCCTGATTGGTTAGCAAGTGGACTCTGATGGTAGAGGAGTTGATATACAGAATGCAACAATTAATGATGATTGACAGTTAATTGCCAGACTTTTTCTTTATTCTAAATAAAGCAGGTTGACTCTGATTTATTAGGGCATTGCCCTGAGAAATTAATCAGTGAATGGTTGTCTCTTATCTTATTGAAACAGACACAGAGTGTATACATGCTCTTTTGATCTACAAGGAATAGTGCCCTGTGTATTAGAATACATAGTTTCCAATACATGTAACTGTACCTACCTGTAAGTTCAACTGACAAATCTAAATGAGCTGTCAGTATAATTCTTTACACATTCTTGATTATCCAGCACTATTTTCTAACTGTAGGATCACATCTACTGTTGGATGCTGTGTTTGAGTTTGCAAGCATGGGCTAATGGGTTAAAGTTAATACCCTACTTGTTACAAGTTGCTGAAGAGTTATGGTATTTCAGAGGTTTTATCAGTCTGCATACCTCATAATATGTTGGCACTGGAATTCATTTGGCACCTAATTCCTTTGTGTGATTGGTAGAAGATCATTTTTGCGTTGACATCAACATCCTGTCCTTGGCAATCACCATTCATGTTGCCACTTAATAGTAGGGAGGTGGTAGCCCAGTGGCAATGTAACTGGAATGGTAATCTAGAACACCAGGTTAATGTCTGGGGACATGGGCATGCAAGATTAGACAGAGTGATGAAGAAGGCATTTGGCATGCTTGTCTTCTTCCATCAGAACACTGGGTATAGGAGTTGGAATGTCATCTTGCAGCTGTACAGGACATTGGTGAGGCCACTTTTAGAGTACTGCTACAATTCTGGTCACCCTTCCACAGGAAGCATGTTGTTAAACTTGAGAAGGGGCAGAAAAGATTTGCAAGAATGTTGCTGAGTTTGAGTTATGGGGAGAGGCCAATTAGGCTGGGGCTTTTTCCTGGGCACGCTGGGAGCTGAGGGGTGACCTTATAGACGTTTATCAAGTAATGAGGAGCATGGATAGGGTAAATAGTCAAGCTCTTTTCCCTATGGTGGAGGCATTCAAAACTAGAGAGCATTGATTTAAGGTGAGAGGGGAAAGATTTATGAAGGACCTGAGGGGTATCACGCAGAAAGTGATGAGTGCGTGGAATGAGCTGTAAGAAGAAGTGTTGGAAGCAGGTATAATTACAACATTTGAAAAGCATCTGGATGGGTAGATGAATAGGAAAGGTTTAGAGGGATATAAGTCAAATGCTGGTAAATAGGACAAGGTCATATTGGGATGTCTGGTCAGCACAGATAAGTTAGACCAAAGGGTCTGTTTTTGTGCTGTATGACTCCATGATTATACCTCTCAAAGGACCAACTGGTGAAATTTGAATTCACTAGAAGTCAGAAAGAAAATGTTAGCTCATTGGTGATCAATAGTAAAAATACATCTGGTTCACTAGGGTTAAGAAAGGGAGATAATACAATAATGATCATTGGAGAAGAAGTACAAGGATATTTAATTGGACTAAAGGCTGAAACATCCTCTGGACCTGATGGCTTGCATCCTAATATCTTAAAAGAAGCAGCTCCAGAGATTGTGGAAATTTGGATATTGCCAGTTTTCTGATCATGTGATTTGAGTACAGGAACTAATCAAAATTGTATTGGTATTTGCACAGCAGAGTCATGTACCTATCTTTGGCAGCCAGATGGTAGTAATGACTGCAAGAGATTTTATTAATCAAATATCCTACAGATAAAATTCCAGATTGCTACAACAGTGCTCTGTCAGCAGAACAAGGAAGCCTACTCCCTGAGATAAGGAGTTCAAAATGTGCTATACAATTAACCAAATAGAAAAGCAAATTAATTGTACCTCATTTGTGAAAGTTTAAGGGCCTAAATAAAGGGAGAGGGACCACTCATTATGTGGGAAAGATTGGTGAGGAAGCTGATTACTGGCCAATGCGTCACTATACCAAAGCACCACTAGCTGGTAACTTATTTAACTTGTCTAATAATTCTAAAAATTCAAACATTTCTTTACAGAAACACTAGCTTTAGGATATTTCTGGTTTTGGATAATCAGATCCAAAGTATTGTACCTATACAATCAATAGTCAATTAGGTTTTATGAGAAGGAAATTTTGTTTGATGAATTTATTAGCATTCTTGGATGCTGCAGGATGGATAAGTAAAACCAGTAGATGCAGTATTATGGTTTTCCAAACGGCATTCAAAAAAGTGCCATACAAAATGTTAGTTTGAGATCTCACAAACAATAATTAGACAAGTGAGAAGTTATAGTGTCTGACAGCATTTGATGTGGAAGGAATGTTGGCCGAGCCCTCCTCTTTCTTAAAATGTATTTTGTAATGTTTAACATCCCCATGAACCACAAGAACAAACAGATATAGGTTCTATTATGGTCACATTAGTAAGATTGAAATTTCCAGAAATCTCTTATTACTGAGTAGAATTTTAGCTTCTATTATGTGCTCCAGTTATGGGAGGTAGTCTGAATCCACAATTTTCCATTTAAGAGTTGAGAGATCTATTAACTGATAATGACTGAGTAAGTAGTATGATTAATTATATGTCTCGAGCATGAACATCAACAATGACTTTTAAGGGACAGGTCAGAGTCATATATCTACTTCAGATTCTAGAATATCTTTGAATAAACACACAGTGAGTCCACTATTATAATTATTAATAATAAAAATAAATTTTAAAAACCACATTATGCTTGCATTGAAACTCCATTAGAATCCTATGATTCAAATGATAGTGATAAACTGAATTTCATTCTCACAGTTTATGCTATCTTTCTTTCTTCTTGATTACTGCATTATATTACTACACTTACCATGTAACACTTATGGTTCATGTATTTCTTTAATACCACCATACTTACATTAGATTTATGCTAAGCTTTTGGTCAGTCTCACTAATCTACCAAGAAAACTTTGAGTTCAATTTTCTTCTTGAAACATTGTTACTAGATAATTGTGAAATCAGTATCATCATTCTGAATAGCTTTCACTGTGTTGTAAGTCCCTTGTTATACTCACTGAAAACGGATCAGATTTCATGAACTCAATTTTCGCTATGGAGGCGAGAAGCAGGAGCCAGCTACGTTTAGGTCAGAAACCCAACTTGGTGGGAAAATGCTTAAAAGTTAAGATATTCACATGAATTGAATCTTTAATTGGCATTTCCTTGACAGATTTCTTGAGCAATTAGAATCAGCAGGAGAAGGTATAGAGAAATATCAGAGGAAATTAGCCTTCCCATTGCACCATTTCTGAAAGAGCCGATTATTTTAAAGAAGAAATCTTTTGAATGTGCTGCATCACAGTATCCAATTGGCCATACACATAGTGCCAGGGCTGTCTTTCAGTTTTGTTATGACTATTGGGATAGCCCGTTGTAAATTAAGCTCCACTGTCCTTGGAGTCATCAGAAACATTAAAAGTACTTAGTTTACCTGCCTGGTAGACTCAGATTAACAGGAAGGATGGTCTAAGTTTCTATACTTAACAAGAAGTATAAGTTACTATAACTACGAATTCTAGCAACAGGTCAACAACTATAAATTGTCAACATACAATTAGCTAGCTGCTAAAACTCTAATTTCCTTAATAAATTGCACCTTCCCCCACCTATCCCAGACACACACAGGCAGGCAGAGATAAGAATAAAAAATTGTGTTATGGATGGAGGAGAAAAAATACTTAGTAAACAATTCAAATAGTAGCAGACCTCAGAATTTGATGGGATGTTCCTTTTGTTTTACAAGTCCTTTTCTAAGTTCTTCAACTTTTTTCCTTTAGGTTCGTTTACCTTTTTACAGTTGGTGGAGAGCAACTATTTCACAAATTTATAGGAAAAACCCCTACACTTGTTAAGCTATAGGTATGTTTACTAAGGGGAGAGAATGCACCATGTTCCCTTCCAGAGTTCTGTAAAACTTTAAACCATATACTTGGAACACTCTTCTGTACTGTGTCAGAAAATGTGGTGAGATTGGGAAAGAAATAACACGATCCTTCAGGTGAGGGAAAAGCCTTTAAGAAACTGTGTTTCCTGCATTGTCAGTACCTGACCAGGGGTTGAAACTATGTCTACTGTGCAAGTATTAACGCAAGTATCTCAGATTCCCTCCCGTATCATGAATCTCATTTGACATTTAGAAACCATGAGTGTTTTCCACTCCAGGCTAGGGACAGTCACCTGGTTTTGCAGTCAGATCACCACTCTGTTCATTTCACTCTCTCTCTGCCTCCTCTTCTTCCTCATCCTCTCCCTTGCCTCTCCTCTTTCTCTGATGAGCTGTCACCTTCTAGGGCCTTATTATTCTCAAGGACCATTTACTGTGCTGTGTTATGCAGAATTCAGAGACAACCAGAATGACTGAGACCCATATAGGAGTGTATTGGAGGGCACTATCTAACTGGTCCAGGCACTGAATGCTATGCACAGAAAGTCAGTGGTTGATTTAATGAGCAGACAATATTGGATGTATAATGCCTGTGCGTTTGTCTGGAGATTTCAAAGGGAAGGCAGCACTGGCAAAGAAGGCATCAGAGGTCAGTTGGATACCAGTCATTTGTAAGATGCCACTAAGGTCTGGAAATGATCCTTGGAAAGAACCAGAGTGGAGAAGTTCAAGACTACAATAATATTGATGGCTACTGGCAGGATGTGCCACGAGATGCAAGATCTTTGGCGACATGTTCATACATGTTTGTGGCGGTCTGTTCTGAAAGTTGCAGTAATGTGTGACATCAGATATCAGTCATCTCCATGCCTCCAGCATTAGATTCTATAAAGAGGATATGCCTGTCCTGCTTCTCTGCCCTTCTTTTCTCTTCTATGTTTTCCTTTTGCTTGAGTTTGTGCCATGTATGTAGATGTGCTACCTTGTATCTCCATTGGGTTCAAAATCTGTCCACATTGCCAGGTAGCAACTTCATTCAATGCTGAATATTGTGCCCATTCTGTCCATCACTTGCACACCAACAACAGCACCTCCTTTTGCTTTGACTCAGTAACTCTTTTATAGGCTGTGGCAATACCCAGGTGCAGCTATCACCAACTTCCCATCTGTACTTACCTTCATTTAGCTGATCAGAAACTGACAGCTGTTGAAATCTATGTGCTATCTTCAAAATTCCACCTACCACCTGTATACCAAGCTCTTGATGAGCATTTTAACTACATTAATTAACCTCAGTAAAGAATTAAGAAAGATCACTGTCTTATGTCTCTACTCCACTACACTGATAAACATTTCCAGCATTAGAAATAGTGTCTTGAAAGTAACATGTTGGCTGCAGCCAGCATTTCTGGTCCCCTGATCCTAAGGAGGGGATGCTAATGGACATAATTCATTCTGTAACTGATTCTTCCATCTTGATTCATTTAAGCATTCTTCCCACTGTGTACGCAGGTACAACTCCTTTGGCATTGATATTCTACAAGTGAGGTTCATGTGCCATTGACAAGATATGATAAAAATGAAGGTGTTCTGAGGTCTCAAGAGTGACCATCAATGGTGTGGAAATGCTTGGTTCAAGTAGAGGCAAATGGTATGCTTGTAAGTGTGAAAATAGGAGAGTAGTACTCAAAATTTGAAGCCTTCTGCTTCACTACTGCCTTCTCCACAACAATATAGAAGTCCCATAACATTCATTTACGATTGAAATGGTATCTACAGTTGTCAAATGTCATCTGTTATGGATTCAAACACACCAAATGAGTGAATCTGTTTCTCTGGTAGGATATTATGGTGTTAATTAACTTGAAGCTATGTCTGTGCTGGAAATTACATACTACTGGCTTTTTTTGCAATAAAGCTAAAAGCTAGCCAATCACTGGAATGGTAAGGCATATGCGTGCCTGATCATTCATCAGTGCCTAAACTGGAAGTATCTCACTGATGTTGTTGGTGGTATGTAAGTAAAGTGGTGACTAAATTGAAGTAATGCTTTGTGCACTATCTGATATCTGACTGACAGTAAAAAGTATTACCAAATGTGTTGTCACAGATGTACATAACATTCTTTGCTTGATTTTTATGCCATCAGTCAACCATTTGTTGTCAGCCTGTAAAACCTGGACATAAGGATTAAAACATCAGCCTATCACATTCTGAATGATATGATGAATGTGTGATCAAAGTGTAAATGACTGACATTGTGAATGACCAACTATTGACAACCGTGACAGCTGATGGTGACAAACAGGTCATTCTCTTCAAAGAAGCTAAAGTCCTTGAGATTTCTTGTTAAAACTACAATATAGTCCAAGAAACTAATTTTTTTTTGGTTTTCAGTCTCTTCCTGATGAAATAATTGATTCATTGTTTCAAGGTCTTAATATGCACACAGAATTTTAAAACAAAAATAAAATAGATTTGTTGCAATTAGTTAACAGAGAATCAAACACTATGGAAAAGTGGCATCACACTACCTTGTTATGTTTGCACTAAACTTTACGAGAAAAATATTAGTTTCGTTCTGGACAGCAATTATGGGCTATATCTTATAGCATCAGTTTGGGTTCAAACGCACGGTGCCATTAAAGATGGCTAAAGGAATCATTTGCATATGCACAGAGTGAACCAGATGATGTTGGTATCACGTGGTGGGAATCTCAGTTGCCAGAATGCACCTGAACAGGTGCTGATGGCATCATATATAATCAACAATGAGTTAAGATTCCAAGTAAATATTCACTGTCAAGAAAGAGATTTGGGGGCTATAAAATAACCTACTGAAACACCAACCCTCAGTATCCACTGACATAGTCATTTCAATTTCTGGCTTAACCCTAAATAAATCAAATTTCACCCTGGCAAAAATCAAAACATTAATTCTGCTTTCTCTCCACAGATGCTGCCAGATTGGGTTCTTCCAGCAATTTAATTTTGTTTTTGAAAGGAATTGCTAGTGATTCTTCTTTATCACTGTCCTCCTGTTCTGCTAGTTTTTGCTGTTACACCTGCCTGGCCAGCTTGCAATTCTTCAGTGTCAAGGGTAAAGTTCTAAAGAGGACATTACAAAGGGAATGTAAGAGGTATATGTTTACCCTGGTTATAGAATCCAACTTGAAAGAGATAGTGTAATGAAGAGGAAGTCAAACTTGAAAAAGGATATTTAGTTATGAATATACAAGTCATTTTTGACTGTTTCTGTTCTATCTCTGGACATAGCCTCAGCAATGGCCTTTCCATTGATTGTGAACATCTGCCTATGTCTATGGGTCACCTTGTCTTGCAGGAAGGTGAGGTGTCTTGGTGTAATTAATAATGTGTCTGGTATATTAAATAAGTTTGGGTGACTGCACAATATGGCGCTGGACTTGCAATAACATAAAGTGTGCGAGAATGAGATGGAGGAACAAACTAACTCAAGATTAGTAGAGATTTTTAGGAGCTGTTGTGCATTGAGCAGTGTTTGAGGCTAGTAGGTTGAATTTGAAGATGCACTCAGGTTAAAGAAAAATACGACAGATGCTGAAATAAAAACCCCAGAAGGTCCTGGAGAAACTCAGCAGCTATCGGAGCATCTTTGGGAACAGGAAGAAAGTTAATGCTTTGAGTCTCGTGACTCTTTATTATGGGAGTCAAGAGGAGACATTGAAACATTAACTCTGCCTCATTCTTCTCAGTTGGTGCAAGACCTGCTGAGTTTCTCCAACACTGATTTTATTATTAGAAGCTGCATTTACTGGCTTTGATCACTAAAGCAGGATCATTGAATTTCTTGCAGCATTGCATTTATGTTCTTGGGACTAGAGTCCTAGTATTAAGCAAATGGCTATTTGGCCCTTGTGACTTCACAACATTTCCTTTTCAAACTTCCTGTCTCACTGTGGATAGGTCATACATCACCTTCTCTTCACCTTCTGGACTTGGACTTCCAATTTAATGTTGGACAATATTCTGTCATTATCGAGTGTTCCCTATGTCAATATCACTTTTATAATGGCTTCCTGCACATGCTTCAACCACAGTGGATTTCACTTGTAAGATGCGCTGAAGAAGCACAGACTAGTTTCAACTTGTTCCTGCCTCTCAATTTTTTTTGCCCTTGTTCAGGGGCGTTGTCACACAATACTGTGCTCAGCACAGGCAGAACACTAAAATCATTCACATTTGCAGGCAGCAATATATTTCTAATGGCTACATCAGAAGAACCAGACATGGGTATTCTCCATCATACCAATTTCATAGCCCAATTTTTTTCCTTGTATGATTTTTTTTCTTTTTGGAATACACACTTTGTAATTCAGTGTATATAATATATATGTACATAAAACAATATTATTGAATATTTTGAGGAAGTAAAAGAGAATAATAGTGGTAATGCAATAAATGCATTTTACTTGGATTTTAAAAGGTCTTTCAATAAGGTATCTCAGGTTGAACGTTCCCAATGCCTGAATGGCATGGCCATTGGTTGGAAGGTTGAGAAATCAGGAGAGATGGGCACTAAGGAAATTCCTGATGTCAAGAACAAAGTGTCCCATTTTTCACTTGCAAGATGAGATTCTCACTACTGAGCAGCAAGAGGCTTATTTGCATGCATTAGCATGCATTAAAATCCTCATTATTAATTAGTCTCATCTCATTGACAGGCAATTTCCTATTCTCCCATCTGTCTGATAGAAACAAGATGGTGACAATTCCTGACATGAAAGAGCAGTATGGGTGTCTCTAGTTCATCACTTGCTCCTCCAGCCCTCCATTTTGGACACCAATCAAAAATATTGCAGGTTACACTCCATGGGCAGTGACTGCATGCACCCCCTGTTCATCAGGACCTCTGAGTCAATTTTAGTAAAGCAGGGTCTAATTTCCCTCTAGTGACCAGTTTAGATGCATCTAAGGGAAACTAGCTAAACATATGAGAAAGAAGGATGTCAAAGAGTCTAATGTTAGATCTAGATAACGAAACGAGGGAATGGTGAAGGTGGAATGTAGATGTTCATGCAGACGGATTGGGCCAAATGACCTGTTACTGTGCCTTATTTTATGTAACTCTGTGTAATAGCACTACTTAACTTCTGTCTTGTACAAAATGACTTATTATTACACATAGTCTGTTTGACAAAATGCTTTGTGGTCCTAAAATGATGCTATTGAATACTTAAGTTCAAATAATTGACACATTCCTCTGACATGTCCTTTACTTTTATTCAAATAAGTACTTATTTTAGAAATATTATTGGCTCACTAAATACCAGAGAGTGCATTTTAAGATAAGCACATCAAATGTTTCTATGATTATTTCAGCACATGTGGATTTCACTCAGAAAAAGGTGTTGTAGTTTCTTGTGACATTGTTGCAGATACATCAAGAGATGGTATGAATTTATTATTTGAATTGATACATTTAGCTTCATTTTCAAAGTTCATGTCCTTGTCAGAAATGGAAGACCTCGTAACAGAATTAAAAATGACAAATTGCTTAAATAATGTAATGAATGGTTCAAAACATAGATAATACAGTAAGCGCTTTAAAATCAACAACTATGAGATATCCAGAATCTTCCCTGGGTCTCAGTCTCTTGCAAATACATTCATTTGTATAAGAATCCATTATTAGCTGTTGCCCTGTGGTGCCTGCAGTAATAGGTCACTCACATTCGTGGTAATGCATGAAAACAACCCTACTACTATTGTGATATTTTAACGGACATCATTGCTGCTTCTTTGGTATTTCAATACCACATCTTCTAATCCCATGACCTCTTCCATGGAGAAGGACAAGGGCAGCCGATATATGGGAACACAGCAACTTGCAAGTTCCTGTCTAAGTGAATCACCATCCAGCATGGAAATATATTGCCATTCCTCCAGTGCCATTGGGTCAAAATCCTGGCATTTCCACCCTAATAGCATTGTGCCTCTATCTGCAGTGGTTCAAGAAGGCAGTTTACCACTACCTTCTCAAGGACAACTGTGAACAGGCAATAAATGCTGGCCCAGTCAGTGACCCCTCCATATCCTATGAGTGAATAAAACATAAAAATAAAATCTATAATAAAAAGAATCACATATGAAAGTTTTATATTGATTTTCATTTCACTCATGAGAAAGATGTATATAGTTATCTCATGAAGTCAAAAATCTATATCACATTTTCTATCTTCTGTTCATCTTTATTTCTTTCTGTGTTATCAATAAAGCTTATTTTCTCATTTTTTTTCAAAACATGTACATACTCAGATAGATGTATTACTAAACCTTCAACAATGTATGAATTTGAAAAAAAGAATCTTGGTGTTGTCAATTTACAATGTACTGCAGTGCTGAGGTACATCACCTCCGAATACCAGTCATGTATTAACTTTTAAGGAACTACTCAAAATTCATCCTAAGGAAAAATAACTGTTAATACCCTAATGTCATTTCTAGTGTCATAAAACCAAAGAACTATCTGTGCTTGGTATCCTGTGTAGAATGTCTTCAGGCTTTCTCTAGTCCATTCATGTCCCGGTTCCCGCCCATGAAGAATATTCAGTTCATGGCTGGCAGCGGGGTCAGTGTACCAGTCACTGAAGGCTGGAGCTGAGGCAGTAATGATCAGAAAAATAAATGTTATGCCCTACAGCCACTGCTGCAATGCATCATCTGCAGCAGGTAGGATATATAGTCCCATACTGTGGTCAATAAACCCATTGAGAACTGTCATGGTTTCTATGCAAGAACTATAATTTAAAATAATTACAAATAAAATGCTTTTCTCTTTTTTAAAGATATGTTCTTTATCAATTTTTAAAATTTTCTTTCATTATATATTAGGCAATAAAATGTGGCTAAAAATGATTTCTGTAGAATCTACATGACAGAGATTGTGGATATTTTGAGCACTGGAAAGAACATGATGTTTTCAGAAGCTGAACTTCAATTTATTAATAACTATCCAGCGTGAACATCATGAATCTCAGTCTTATTTTTGCTTTATATGAATATGATTATTAGACAGCATTTAATTGCCAAGTAAAATAAATATAGATACTTTGTTCAGTGAAAATGTTTACTTTAGCTATTAACTACTGTGAAAGTTGGTTTTCCAAGGGTGCGTGACTGCAAACCATGTACTAATAGCCAATTACTAATACTGTATGATTAGGCAGAGAAAAAGTGTTGGTACATTTTCATTACTTATGAAGGAAAAGAAATTGCAGGCGACTATGTGCGTGTCTGGTAAATAGATTTATTTGTGATTAAATTAAAGTTACAGTAATTCTAGTGTGTATTATTTACCACCATTGCACACCTTTTCCATCATTAACCGATACCTATAAAAAGTGTCTCTGGACACTATTAATGTAGACAGGTTTTCTTCAGAGGTAAGCTTGTCAGTAGTCCAGACCCAGAGGGACAGTATTCCCCACAATAAAAAAAATCTAGCTAACCTTGGCTCTTCAACAACAAGAAAAATATTAATTACTTATTCTTTTATGTATTTTGTCAGCTGCATTGTGAGGATCATTAATGTCTATTCCAATAAGAACACTTCCTAGTATATTCTCATAACCTAATACTTTTTGAAACATTTTCTCTAACAGAATCTTTTTCCTTTACAAAACAACACTCTTGAGGGTATCATAAATATTAAAATTGTGTTTAACTACATCAGCTTATGATGAAATTCTTATTTGGATATTTCTCTTTAGTGTATTAATAGATCAGTGGGTCTATCTATAAAACGTTAGCACATTTGGCTTTTTAACTCATTTTTGCTTAAGAAATGGTAACAACACCCAGAATCTTGTGGTTTAATATCGATGAGTATTTTCAATATTACTAATGTGCCTAAAATACCTTGTTCCACAGATGAGTAGCTTGGCACCTGCTGCATGAAAAATAGCCAATTACTGCTCAGTGTCTCTAATTTTCTGATTCAATTAGTATGCTCCAGAGCTTTCCACTTTAATAGCAAACTACTTCACAGTTAGCTTTCTGATTAATCATTGCCCATCTGCAAACCGTCGAAAAGCTTGGTGGAACAAATTTGTGTACCTTAGAATGCTGTGAGCTTAGCAAATCAAACCTGTTTTGCTATATGCAGTGTCACTTCCATTTACACTTCGTCTGCTACCAGCAACCAGTAACCAGCATTGCGTTAATGATAAGGAAAAGCCTTTGCTATAAAAATCTGATATCATTATACAAAGAGAAATTTGCGAACTGGAAATATCACTTGAAGAAGGTGGTCAAAGTCTAAATTCTTTTAGCTTTAATTTTAGCTTAATTTGAAAAGAACATTTTATGAAGTTCTACTTTTTGTAGTTAGTCTTTTCTCTTAAATCCAAATTTATGATGTTCAGAACTATTAACAATCATTAAACTTAGACTATTAAGAAGAAATTTTAAAAATGATAATTTAAATAACAATCTAACCAAGTAATTATATTAAAACAAACTAAGCTCAAGATCAAAAATGAAATAAAACAATCAAAGTGAATTTTTAAATCTTTAAATCTCATAACTACTTTGTAAATCTTGCTCTGCTGAAGGTGAAATCTTGTTTATTTCAAATACAGCCACAGAATCATACAGCACAGAAACAGACCCTTCAGTCCAACTTGATGAGGGATGTCAGTACTAAAGAACATATCTAGCACCCAGTGCCACCTTCAAATCTGACAGGGAAAATCAGAGGTTGTGCAAAATTCCTGCATATTATAGAACCCATATGATTTCCATTCCTATCGATTCACACCAAAGTGTTAAGGATGAATATGACCCGATTTAAATTGAGACAAGCAAGATAGGTTAAATTTAAATGCAGTACATTATACTTGTTATTTTGGTGTTGTAGAATATGTTCTTTGATACCAGTATAAATTAAAATGAAATCACTGTTCTGATGATTTTGTAAACAATAATTCTTGTGGCACTACCTACTTAGTGCACTGACCTCTAATGTGGTGCTATTATCTTGCCTATGGAGAAAACTGTTAGGAAGAAAATTTGAGGGGCTGAATTTTATCTGAAAAGCTGAGATTTGAGAGTTGGGTCTATTTCCGGATCACGAATCTGCAACGTGACAGCAAACAGACAGTCTTCAATTTTGTTGTAGTTGAGGGACTAATTGGTGAGAATTCAGCGTGCCCAATTAATCATTGGGAAAGACAAACATAGAGGTGGGGCACTAGGGAAGAAGGCACACATTCTGGCTTGACGCAACAGCCATTGCTGTGATTGCTGTCTTTGCATGGTTCAAGAAAATGAAATCATTTGAATCTTCAAATTGGCCAAGGCAGTTGAATATTTGGAACCTGGAATAGGTAGGGAAAGTTAAAAATCACACACCACCAGGTTATAGTCCGATAGGTTTAACTGGAAGCACACTAGCTTTCAGAGCACTGCTCCTTCATCAGGTAGCGGTCCAAAAGCTAGTGCTTCCAATTAAACCTGTTGGATTATAACCTGGTGTTGTGTGACTTTTAACTTTGTACACCCCAGTCCAACACCGGCATCTCCAAATCATAGGTAGGGAAAGTTTCATGTTATTAAATTTTATTGTTATAAAATAGATTTGGTTTAAAGCTTGCATTTTTGCAATAAAACAAAACATAGAACCTGCTTGCAAAAGGCTGCAGTTGTTTAGCTCTACATAGCTTGCAATGGCCATCGTCAAGACTTTTGGGATCTCAGATCATTCTTAAGGCACTGCTTAATTATCTAAATGGGACTAATTAACCATAGGCAATTTCACTTTCATACCATCCCCTGCTGTCTTCCCATCTCCACAAAAATTTTCAAGGTTTTGAAATGGAGACAGAACATCATGACATATGATTTCAAAGCCATTTTTTCTAACTCTATCTTTAACCTATTATTAAAAATCACACAACATCAGGTTATAGTCCAACAGGTTTATTTGGAAGCACTAGCTTTCAAGGTGCTGCCTCTTCATCAGGTAGCTGTGGAACATGACCATATGACAGAATTTATAGTAGAAGGGTTACATTGTCATGGAGTTCTCATAAGATATTAAACAACTTTAGTTAAAAGTCACACAACACTAGGTTATAATTCTTAAACAAATTTAGATTAAGTATTTCATCTTTTAGAATGGGATATGGTGGTTTAGGTTCTTTAATATGCAAATTTCAGAATTACATTCTCAAGTAGCGTCAGCTTATCTAATAATAGGTGTCATCTCAGCTCAGACAATGCATTAATGTGTGAAAGTAAAATCTGTTGACTGAATTCTATTTCTAAAGTGGGGCTTACAGAATCTTACATGGATTTATGCAATTTTTGAACAAAATAACATGTAATTCTGCAAATATAAGTTCACCCCATAAACTTATGTGTGTGTGCATGCAGGAGAGACAGAGTGGATGTGTGTATATAAGTGCGTGAATGTGGGTGTGAGTGCATGTGAAAGAGTGTGTGTATGTGTGTGAGTGTGATGGAGTATAAGCCTTAAGAGGGACCGTGCAGGGTTGGGGGTAGTGAGTGGGCAGGGGTGAATGTGTATGCGTATGAGAGTCTGCATAAGTATGTATTTGTACGTTTATGTGTGTATATTGTGTGTGAGAGAGTGTACAGTGCAGTGGGGTTACCTGTAGTATGACATGAACCCAAGGTCCCAGGCCTTCCTCAATTTATTGGACGACAACCTTCAACTGAAGGAGATTGAAGTTCTTAGCAAAGGGCTCAATTTCTACCCCACCACCAAAATGGACCCCAAGGATCTTGCAGACATGGAGGAATTCATCAGATGAATGAGACACCAGGAAATCTTTCAGGATGACAGCAGCAATCCCAATGAGCCCACTGACGAACCAGTACAATCATCACAGGGATCCACAGAGGAGTGACCAAAGAAGGAGTCGATTTGGGCCCCACTGAAGGGCCATTGCCCTCAGCTTGACATGTATGATCAAACTGTCAGGAAGTATGTAAATGCCAGATTCATCAGCCGCACCTACAACTGGGTGCACCGACAACTGAACAACCAGGATCACCACAGGCATGACCGGCCAATCCGATCAGAGAGCACACCCATGAACTAAAAACAATGATCAAGTCTTTTGATCCAGTCCTTCAGAGTTACCTACGTGCTCTCATCCCTTGTACGTCTCGTGTAGGTGACTGCTACCACCTTCCAAAGATACACAAAGCCAACACACCAGGACTTCCCATCATATCAGGCAATGGGACACTATGTGAGAACCTCTCTGGCTATGTCAAAGGCATCTTGAAACCCATTGTACAGGGAACCCCCAGCTTCTCTTGTGACACTACAGATTTCTTACAGAAATTCAGCACCCATGGAGCAGTCGAGCCAGGAACATTTCTCATCACAATGAACGTGTCAGCACTCCACACCAGCATTGCCCACGATAACGGCTTCTTAGCACCAGCCTTAGTACTCAATACCAACAACGGCCAATCTCCAATCACTGTCCCACAACTCATCTGCCTCATCCTTGACCACCACCAGTGCTTCATGCAGAGACACATAACAGCCATGGGGACCACATTTGTATCCCAATAAACCGATGTTTTATGCACAGGTTCAAACAAGACTTCTTTTCTGCACAGGGCCTCCAACCAACATTACACACCAGATATATTGATGACATTTTCTTTCTCTGGACCCAGGGCGAGGAGTCACTGAAACTACACAATGATATCAATGAGTTTCATCCCACCATCAGACTTAACATGGACTAGTCTCTAGTGTCTGTCTCATTCTTGGACACACACACCTCCATCAAGGATGGGCACCCAGCACCTCACTCTACTACAAATCCACGGATAATCTCACAATGCTGCACTTCTCTGGTTTCCACCCGAAACATATTAAAACAGCCATCCCCTCCAGACAAGCCCTACACATATACAGGATCTGGTCGGATGAGGAGGAACATGACGGACACCTGAAAATGCTCAAGGATGTCCTCACAAGAACAGGGTATGATGCTCAGCTTGTCGACCGCCAGTTCTAACGTGCCACAGCGAGAAACCACACGATACAGACATGGGCTGCAACTGATAGGGTACCCTTCGTTGTCCAGTACTTCTCGGGAGCCGAAAGACTATGCCATGTTCTTCGTGGCCTGCAACATATTATTGATGAGGCCAAGCACTTTGCCAAAAACCTTGCCTACCCCGCCACTTCTCACCTTTAACAACAACCAAACCTCAAACAGTTTGCTCTCAGCAAACTGCCCAGCCTTCAGGACAACATCGACCACAACACCTTACATAGACTAATGAAGCAACAGTCTAACAGACACATTCTACTAGTATTGCCATCCTTAACAAGAGGGGACCCCAGCGCATTAGTGCAAAAGATAAAGCTGAGTCATTGCTAACAATATTCAATCAGAAGTGCTGAATGGATAATCTATCTTAGCCTCCTTCAGAGGTGCCAGCATCGCAGAAGTCAGTCGCCAGCCAATTTGATTAACTCCACCTGATAGTAATAACAATTTGAGGTACTGGATAGGCAAAGACTTTGGGCCTGACAACACTTCAGCAGTAGTACTGAAGACTTGTGCTCCAGAACATGCCGTTCCCCTAGCCAAGCAATTCCAGGACAACTATAACACTGATATCTACCTGAACATGTACACAATTGCCCAGGTACATTCTGTACACAAAAAAACAGAGCAAATCCATACCAGCCAATTAATGCTCCATTCGCCTACTCTTGAGTGATGAAAGGTGTCATTTACAGTGCGATCATGCATCACTTGGTTAGCAATAGTCTGTTCACTGACACTCCGTATGGATCCAGCCAGATCCTCTCAGCTCTTGACCTCATTGTAGCTTTGGTCCAAACGTGAACAAAATAGCTGAATTCCAAATTTGAGATTACAGTGACTGCCATTGACAGCAAAGCTGCATTTCACCGAGTGTGGCATCAAGAAGCTTGACCAAAACTGCAATCAATGGAAATGGGGGGAAATCTCTGCTGGTTGGACTCATCCATGGCACAAGGAAAGATGTCAGTCACCTCAGCTCCAGACTATCTCCTCAGGAGTTCCTCACTATAATATACTTTGTCCAACCATCCTCAGTTGCTTCATCAATGACTTTATCTACATCATAAGGTGAGAAGTGGGAAGTTCATCAATGACTGCACATGTTTAGCACCATTTGTGAATCATCAGATACTGAAACAGCCCATGTCCTAATATAGCAAAATCCAGACAATGTCCAAGCTTAAGCTGATGAGTGGCATGTAACATTCGTGCCATACAAGTGCCAAGCAATGAACACCTCCAACAAGAGAGAATGTAACTATTGCCCACTGCTATCATTGAGATCATCATTGAATCCTCCACCATCAACATCCTGGCTGTACTTACTGATCAGAAATTAACTGGACCAATCATATACGTACTGTGTGGCTACAAAGCAGATCATAGGCTGGGAATCTTGCAACAAGCAACTCATCTTCTGATTCTCCAAAGTCTGTCAACAATCAAAAAGGCACTAGTCAGCGATGTGATGGAAGACTCTACTTGCTTGAGTGTGCAGCTCCAACCATACTCAAGAAACTTGTGGGGCTGCTTTACTGATACCACATCTACAAACATTCAAATGCTCAAACACCTCCTTAGGCAACACCTTCAAACCCCATGACATTACTACCCAGAAGAACAAACAAGCACATACATGGGAATACCAGAACCTGTATGTTTCCCTCCAAGCCAGTCCCCATCCAATCTTGGAAATATATTGCCATTCTTTCAATGTCTTGGAATTCCCTTTTTAATGACTTTGTGGATGTGCCTGCACTAAATGGGCCACAGCAGTTCAAGAAAGCAGCTCACTACTACCACCTTCTCAAGGGCGAATGGTTTCAGCAATAAATGCTGGTCCAACCAGTGACGCCCGCATCCATGCAAGAATTTATAATAAAAGAAAAGCTGTACTGGAGCAGTTCAGCGAGAGGTGTGCTAGTTTTGAAACAAAAATGTTTTTGAAACAAAAATAGGATTAACGGTGGAATTCTCAGTATCCAAAGCTCTTGCGGTAACCAGCATACTCAACCATTTTTTAATTATCACATGGAGTAAATTAATTGTCAGAAGACTGGCTATGGGGACTTTGGTAGCAGGGTAAGATGGATAATTCACCCACTACTTCTGGCTAGTTGTGAAGACTTCAAAATTATTTTTTGCACTGGTGTGTTGGGCTTCCAAATCAAGTATTGGGAATTTTATCAGCCTCCTCCATCCTCAGTTCTAAAAGATCCATTACCATGCATAATTAAATACAAAAGAACTACAATGCTTTGATCTGATCCATTGGCTGTGGGATCACTTAGATCTGTCTACTGATTCTACTGGTCATGTTAATAGTTAATTAATTAATTGTTCATGTTAATGGTCTTGTGCTGTAGCTTCACAAGATGAGGCACTTCATTTTTAGGTATGCGCTTAGCTTTCCCTTAGACTCTCCTAATCAAGTTGGTTATCCGGCTAAATGGTAATAGAAATGGTAGAGCGAGAGAAAATGTTCGTGATGGAATACAACTCTGCTGCTGTTTACCCACAGTGCCTTTTGAGCAGTTTAATCTCTTCTATATCTATATAACTTAACAGGCTGCAATACCAAATAACAAAATAAAAGATGTGCTCCGTACAATGATGAGATTTTGCTGCCACAAAAAATACACAGTGATCCCACCTATCATTACTATCACAGATAAATGCTTCTGCGACAGTTAGATTGGTAAGGAAGAGGTCGAGTACATCTGAACATATGAATTGGGAGCAGAAGTAGGTCACTTGGCTCCTCAAACCTGCTCTCCCATTCAGTAAGACCATGACTGATCTGATTATTCCGCATACCCACCTATCCCAACATACTTACGGTACCCGCTTATCAAAGATTTATCGTTCTCTGCGTTAAAAGTATTCATACATCCACCGGCTTTTGTAGACAAAAGTTCCAAAGACTCTGGAATCTCTGTGTAACAAAAATGTCTCCTTATTTCCATCTTAATTGGGCAACCTCATATTTTTAAATAGTGACCTTCAGTTGTAGATTCTCCCATAAGATGAAACATTCTTTCCAAATGCATCCTGTCAGAATCTTTCATAGTTCAATCATTCACCTTCCTCCGAACTTCACCAGAATCAGGTCTTGTGTGCCCAATCCTTTCACATAAAACAGCACACCCATTTCAGTAATTAGTCTAGCATCCCTTTTCTGAGCTTAAATGAGGAGATCAATACTTTGTACTGTATGACAAGGAGTCTTTGATTATGTTGGTTGCTTCCCTAAGGCTGCAGGAAGAATGAGATGGAGTCAGTGGATGGAAGGTTCCGTCCACTTTGCAGTCTTGGGAAGAGCAGTTGACAAACTACACTGTCATGCATCCAGATAGAATGCTGATTCATCAGCTGAGGCAGAGCATGATTTAGTGTATTTTTTCCCCTAACTGACCTGGTAGCTTGAGATCTCATGGGTTCTGACTTTTAGGCCACTCCTTTTCTATATAAACCACTGTTGTGATTGTAACAAGGTTAGCCAGGTGGACATCATAAAATATTAGTACCCTTATTGGGGTTGCTAATCTGGTCCAGACAGGGAATTCTGGCTGACAGATAAGAACAGGAGTGTCAGACATCCTGTTCACTCCAACTGCTGGCTCTGAGGGAGCTGGTTCAGTATCAAGGATTCTCCATGTGTAAATAAAGGGTGACTTGATGATGGGATACCGTCCACTATGGAGTTATTTCAACCACCATTTCTGGTGTTGCTCAAGAGTAATGCCAGTGATGGTGATGGCAAAGTCGGTGATGAGGTATGTTTTTGAAAGCATTACTATGCCAGGTTGTTGTTTCATTAATCCTTCCATCAGTTGTCCCAATTTTAAGGAAAGTCTACAGATATCAGTAAGGAATACTTTGCTAAGTTGATTGAGTATATATTGATGCTGGGTCCATTGTGTATGTTTTTATTCTAACTTGCTGTACCAGTTTGACACAGCCAAGTTGATTGCTTGACAGATCATTTCAGAGGGCAACTGAAAATTAATCGTTTTATTATGGGTCTGGACTAACATAGCTGCAATACTAGGTAAGGATAGCATATTTCTTTCCCTAAATATTATTAAACCCCAGATGTGTTTTTAGACCAGTCCAGTTCAATCATCACCATCTATTACATTTATTTCCTTATTTCATATTTATTTCATTAAACACATGTAAAATCCCTACTTGTGAAGGTGAGATTTGAATTAATATTTCCAACCATAAGACAAGGTTTTGGGATTACTAATCTAGTAACATACAATTTTACTTGACCAAGGGATAAAGGAACTGGCGTGGGTGTTGGAGCCTGAGTTGGATTTGAAAAAATAATGTGGAAGGGATTTGTGGCAATAGAAATGTACTAATATTATTGTTTGGGCTTTTTGTCTCCATTTCATAGGCAATAATCTAGTGAAGAGAATCACTCATATTTTAAATTTCCATTTCAGTGTCAAGCAAAAGATGGGTAAGTATCTAACAGACTGGTTATCTGCTCCACTATTGTATGCCTATTCACTAAGATGAAAATGCGCCCCAACTTCTCCAGACTGCTTAGATATCAAATTATTTATTATTTTTGACACTTGTTAGTGCTGTTATTTTTCAGAGTACTGCAAGTAAAGTTTCTTCAAAATTAAAGCCTACACCTAAGAACCAATTAATACAGACTATTAGAGTACAGTGTGATGGTCATGTTAATGTTAAACTCAGCTAGCCAAATTGTACTTAATGGATAATATTACATAAGACTGTAAATGCCACCTAGTGGTATTATACTGATGGAATTTTGCAGTTGATCAATTGTTTTGAATATCCTTTCAATATATTGTTAATGCTTTGTAATAATGCAATGATCATAATAAATATTCTTAGAATTGAAACACAGCATGCCAAAGGTTTTCTCTGTAAGACTATTAATTGCTGTATTAATTAAATTATACAGTTCATTAAATGTTAGGGCTGAGTCTAGTTTAGTAAATCTACCTTATTATTTGTCTGAATACTGCCATCCATGATGTTTTGCTTCATTCACTGCCTTCTGACATCTACCGGAGAAACATTTTAACACAGCTTAAGAACTAGTCTAAACATGTTTTACAGAGTCATACAGCATGGAAGCAGCAGTCACAATGAGAAACACTGGTACAGGAAATATAACAAATTTGCACAGAAGACATGTATATTAATACATTATAAGGTTTCCAGGAGAGTTTAGTGATTTAACACATTTGAGAAAGTAAAAAGGCAATGATTAGTGGTTATTCTGGGCAAATAAACAGATCAGAATGTGTACACTACATGAGCAATTTGTATGGCTTCTACTACATGGAACATGATGAGATGAAGATGGCAGGTTGGAATATGTATTATTTGATGAAAGTAGTTATACTATCAAAACAATTCCAGCTACTCTCTTTGCATAGACATTCTGGCACTTATTTTCTCCCTTTATCCATTCTCCACTTTGCACGTATGCACGTAGTTCTGTTAGCACATTATCTATCTCTGTATGCGTAAAGTTACATGGCATGCATGTTTAAACTTCAGATTGGCATGAACATTTCCCAAATTAGTTCCCTCCACCTCAAATCCCTAGCCCTGGTCTCTATTTTCTTACCCACTGATGATGAATCAAATCTTCCATTAAACGTATTGATAGTATCTGCTATAATGATTACATGTGGCAGCAAGTTTCTCACATTTTGATAATTTTGAACAAGATGGCAGATGGAATATAAGGCAGGCAAGTGTGAAGTTATTCATTTTGATTGCAAGAAGTGAAAAGCAGAGTAATTTTTAAATAGATGTGGAACTTGCCAATGTTGATATTTAGAGACACTTGGGTATGCTTGAATAAAGGATACAGAAAGTTAGAATGAAATACAGCATGCAATTAGGAAGGAACTACTATGTGGATCTTTGCTGCAAGGCAGTTGTAACATATATTTAAGGAGGATATACTTGACTGGAAGAAGGTTTGCTAAATTGGTCACAGGGTTTAGGGGAGGGTAACAGGCTGAGTAGATGGTGTCTATATTTTCTTGAGTTTAGAAGATTGGAGGTGTCCTCATTGAAGCATACAAAGTTCTGAAGGGGCTTAACAAGGCAGACACCAAGGGAATGCGTCTGGGAGGGCACTGTCTCAGAATGAGAGGTTAATCAAAAGGTCCTGAATCATTTGCAACAATATTCAGCCAGAAATGATAAATGGACAAACCATCTTGGCCTCCTTCATGGGTCCCTAGTGTTACAGATGCCAGTCTTGAGCCAATTTATTTAGATCTACATGATAGCAAGACTTAGCTGAAGGCACTAGATACTGCTAATGGCATGGGCCTTATTCCATCAATACTACTGAAGATTTGTGCGTTAGAGCTTGCTGCACTGCCAGCCAAGTAGTCCCAGCTAAAACACTGTGATCTACCTGACAACGTGGAAAATTTGCCCAGGTATATTCTTTACAGAATAAGGACAATTCCAACTCAGTCTGTTTACTCTTGATCATCAATAAAGTGATGGAAGGGGCAATCAGCAGTACCATCAAACAGCATTTCCCCGGCAATAACGATCTCACTGACGTTGTTTGGGTTTCATCAAGACGTCTTAACAGACTTCATTAGTCTTGGTTCAAAGATGGACTAAAGTATTGATTTCCAGAGTGATATCAGTTGACTGAGTATAGCATCAAAGGGACCTAACAAAATGATATTCAATGAATTCAGGGGATAACTCCCTAGAGTTTGGAGTCATATGATCACACAGGAAGATAGTTGTGGTTGCTGGAGGTCAGTAATCTCTGGTTCAGGGCAATACTGCAGGAATTACTTAGGATAGTGTCCTCGGCCTAGCCATCTTCAGCTGCTTCATCAATGAGTTTCCCTCTATCATAAAGTCAGAATTGAGGATTTGCTATCACTGACAAACAATGTTCAGTACCATTCATGAATCCTCAAATACTGAAACAGTCCATGTCCAAATGCATCAAGACCAGGTTTGGGTTGTAAAGTGGCAAGTAACATTCATACCATGCAAGTGCCTGGCAATGATCACCTCCAAAACAATCTAATATCACTCATGACATTCAATGGCACTATCATTGAGCAGAAACTGAAATGAACTGGTCATACAAGAACTACAACTACAAGAAAAGCAAAATACTGAGGATGTTGAACATCTGATAAACCCCAAATAGATCATCAAATAACAACCACACCCCACCACTCTCCATACCTGACTATAATTAGTTTAACCCAACGACTGTCCACAACTCCACCTGACTCCCACCCTGACATGACTATAATCTTCTGACCATGTAATGACCCTTCTCTCACCCGACTAACACTTGAACAACTACCTATCTGACCATCCTACTACCGTCTGTCCCAGACCTGACCACTCCCAACCGAACCAACTACCACCCAGCCTGAACATGTCTGCAAACCAAACCACCTTCTGGATGACTTGATTTTGCCCTTGGCACATCTACATCTACTCTGAATACTGACCTGACTATACCCAAATAACCAACCAACCAATTTTAACCAACACCATAATATCCCATCTGAATCATGACCCCACCGCAACCAGGCCTCATTACCTTCCTCCCTCTGATTGTCAACAACCCCTCGTAATCATTTATGTAACCAATGATCTGATTCGGTTACTATTATAACTAAATAACTTGACTATCCTTCCAACTATCCAACTACCCCTCAAACCTGACGACCTGGCCAAATTCCACGATCCACTAGACCTGACTAACCTGCCTGATTATCCGACTATTCTCCAGTTCCCAACCCTCCCTACAACCTGACTACACTCCCAACGCTTGGCTTAACCTCACTGAATTCACTAACCCACCATGACCCCCCAAGACCCAATCCAACCAACCATCATTCCAATCTGATTACCCACTCAGATACCAATCCAATAAATGTTTGTGTGATGCAGTGATGGTGTCCCTAACTTTGAGCCAGGAGGTTTGGGTGTAAGTCCCATCTGCTTCAGACATATGAAAACATCTATGATCAGGTTGCTGAGAAATTATCGATATATAACCCTAATCAGTTGTCCACTTCACTCACTTACACATGAGCCCACTTACCTCAATCTGTCATTATTCACTTTTTGACCTTACAGAAAGTAAAAGCCAGGGAACTACAGTTTAGTAAGCCTAACATCAATGGTAGGTAGGTCATCAGAAGGGATTTTACATGGAAAGGCAAGGACTGATTAGGGATAGTCATGCTTTCTGCACAGGAAATCACACAAATTAGGTTGAGTTTTTTTTAAGGGATGACCAAGAAGATAGATGAAGATACAGCAGTAGACTTTGGCTCCATGGACTTCAGCAAGACTTTTGACAAGGTTCTGCATGATAGACTGGTTAGTACGGTTAGATCACATGGGATCCAGGGAGAGCTAGCCAGTTGGATACAAAATTGGCTTGACAGGAGACAAAGGGTAGTGGTAGAGGATTGTTGTTCAGACTGGAGGCCTGTGGCCAATTGTGTGTCACAAGGATTGGTGCTGGGTCCACTGTTGTTAGTCATTTATATAAATGATTTGGATGAGACTATAGGAGGGATGGTTAGTAAGTTTGCAGCTGATACCAAAATTGGTGGTATAGTGGATAGTAAAGAAGGTTATCCAAGTGTGACTTTAAGAGGTGCATTTTGTCCTGGTTTTTTTATGAAGAAAGGTTGAGACAGACATTCTGAGTGATCTGTTCAAAGCTAATAAAGTAAACAGCTTGTGAGTCTTTTTTTAAGTTGGAACAATAGAAGCAGCCTTAATGGTTTGGGTCAAGCACCCACAGAACCAGGAGTTTTAGTTTTAGCTTTCTACAGTTGCCAGGTTCTTGAAGCTGGATGTGGTAATTATTATTTCTCTCTCTCCATTACAGTTAAAAGCTGGGGTTCTCTTCCTGCTGCTAGAATTAAATGTGAGACAATCTATTTTACTGCATTTACTTTTGCCTAGGGTGTGTTTATTGGATGTTATTATATATTGGAACAGTTAATTAGTAGTAGTTAATATTCTATTTTGTTAAGCATTTTGATAGAGTTACAGTTAAGCCAATTTTCTTTGTAGTTTGCGTGTATTTTAATTGCAGTGTAATAATAATGTGTTTTGTTTTAAGGTTGAGTAGTTTGACCAATCCAATTGCATCTGGAATTGGTCGTACACAACCTTTAAAATAAGAAATATCAGGGTCTAGTCTATCTTTTTAATATATTGTGAGGGGGTTTGGTCTGGTCCATAACATAAGAGTTCTTGACCAACTAGGCCAGTGGGCCAACGAATGGCCGATGGAGTTTAATTCAGATAAATGTGTGTTGCATTTTGGCAAGACAAACCAGGGCAGGACTTACTCTTAAGGAGTGTTATCTAACAGAGACCTAGGAGTGCTGATACATAGTTCTTGAAAGTGGAGTCACATGAAGATAGGGTGGTGAAGACATTCGGCACGCTTGGCTTCATCGGTCAGAACACTGAGTACAAGAGTTAAGATGTCATGTTACAGCTGTACAAGACATTGGTAAGGCCACAATTGGAGTACAGTGTACAGTTCTAGTTGCCCTGCTATAGGAAGGATGCTATGAAACTGGAAGCGTGCAAAAAAGATTGACAAACATGTTACTGAGATTGGAAGGTTTGAGTTATAAAGAAAGGCTGGGACTTTTTTCCCTGAGCGTTGGAGACTGAGGGGCGGCCTTATAGAGATTTATAAAATCATGAGGGGCACAGATAAGGTGAATAGCCAAAGTCTTTTCTCCTGATAGGGGAATCCAAAACTACAGTGCATAGGTTTAAGGTGAGAGGAACAAGATTTTAAAAGGATGTGACAGGCAACTTTTTCACACAGGGTGGTGCACATATGGAATGAGCTGCCAGAGGAAGTGGTAAAGGCGTGTTTTTATTACAAGATTTAAAAGGCATTTCAACAGGTACATGAGTGGGAAAGGTTTAGAGGAATCTGGGCCAATTTTCAGCAAATGGGACTAGTCCAGTTTAGGTGGCCAGGTCAGCAGGGATGAGTTAGGCTGAAGGACCTATTTCTGTGCCGTATGACACTAGACTCTATGATGTCACCAATCTAATCATCCATATACCTACCCATTCATCCACTTACCCATTCACTAATATTCAAAGACTGCAACTTCAAGATTATCAGGTAGATACCAGTGCTGAGAAATGATGTATCCTGTCTTGCTCAAACCCTACTCCATTCTGATGGAACTGCTCAAGGGATGATGCTCTGTGCACTTAGATTAGTTTCCCTACAGAATGGAAACAGGCCCTTTGGCTCAATAAGTCCACACCAAGCCTCCAAAGCATAAACCACCCAGACCTATTTCCCTAACCTATATTTATCCCTAACTAATGCACCTAACACTATGGGCAATTTAACATGGCCAACTCACTTGACCTGCACATTTTTGGATTGTGGGAGGAAACCCACGCAGACACAGGGAGAATGTGCAACCTCCACACTGACAGTTGCCCAAAATGGGAATCGAACCCGGGTCCCTGGTGCTGTTGAGGCAATAGTGCTAACCACTGAGCCACTGTACCACCCAGTGGCTCAGCTGGTCTGAAAGCAGGGACCAGATGATCCTGGAAGTAATGCCAGTGTCAATCTGGGAGAAGTTACAGGTGCAGTCCCGACACCCTGTTGCTGTCACTGCTTCAAAACCTTTGTATTTTCTACAGCTAAACACTGGAAAGACCAAAGCTATCACCTTTCACGTGACCACAAATATTGATTTCTGTTACTGATTCCAACCTTTCCCTGGACACTCCACCAGACTGAATGATCCCATTAATACTATTTGAACTTTTTACCCGATATCCTCACAAAACTTGTATTCACCTTTCTCCACAGCAGGATCTACTTTGTTTCCTATTTCAAAACCATTGCAATGGATGTTCTCATTAATGCCTTTTTCAATTTCATACTGGATTATTACAATTGTCTCTTGCTTAACCATCTAGCTTCTGCTATACAGGTGAACTAAAAATCTGCTGGCCGTACTTAATTTAAGGGAAGGCAGTGCCATAGTGGGAATATCATAGAATCCCTACAATGTGGAAACAGGCTCTCAGGCTCAAGAAGTCCACACTGACCCTCCAAAGAGTAACCCATCCAGACCCATTCCCCTACTCTATCACTTTACATTTACCCCTGACCAATGCACCTATCTCACACATCCCCAGACACCATGAGCAGTTCAGCATGGCCAATTCACCTAACCTGCACATCTTCGGGTTGAACAATGAAGAATGGGATGTAAATGTCGGCTGAGTCAGCAATGCCTACATCCCACAAAAGAATAAAATTAATTCTACAAATCAAGTTCACCATTTAATTCTTACCAAAAATCTTCAAATATCTCAAATGAGGTTTTCATCTTTATATTGCAAATTTTCCATGGCTTTTACTCTTCACATCTCCTCCAACCTGAAGCGTCCTCTATAGTTGCCATTCTC
The DNA here is from genome assembly GCF_020745735.1 of Hemiscyllium ocellatum. Taxonomy (NCBI): domain Eukaryota; kingdom Metazoa; phylum Chordata; class Chondrichthyes; order Orectolobiformes; family Hemiscylliidae; genus Hemiscyllium; species Hemiscyllium ocellatum. The sequence continues at coordinate 54,596,599 of NC_083402.1, forward strand.
TAGCTCCAGCCACTTATATAAATCTCCTCTCTTCACGATACCTAATAACTTCATTCGGAATCAATAGATGTGTTTTCAGCCACTTGCCATTGTGAAATTATCCCATACATACTTCCCTTCTTTTTAATACTCTCTTTAAAATCCACCATAGTAACTAATTTAATCAATCCATGTAATTTTTTACTCTTTTTCTCATGGTCCAGCTTCTCAACTCTTCTAAGAGACCAGGAGAAAGGTGCTACTTAAGTGCAAGTTGCTGTTTGGACTTGCAATTGGACAGCTAATATCTAGAAGTTTAATAAAACACATTCCTACATTGTATGCTTTCACACTCAGGAGCTTTTTTTAATATGGCTGACATATAAAAAAGTTTGACCAGGAACTGAAAAGTATTCTCCCGGTGCTCCTAATTCTGTAGCTGCGTTTTCCTGAATTATCAGCAGTACAAAGCCTTCAGCTAATAGCAATTTTGTGATTGAGTTAGAAAAAGTGAAAAATAAAGGAACACAGAATTAGTAACTTAAAGAGGATGACAAAGCTAAAATCTGAAGCAGTGATTAAATTAAATAAGAAAGCAAATAGAAATTGGAAAGTAGAATAAGCTAAATGGCACAAAGAACCAATAAGTCTAAAGGATAAAATTTGTGTATTAGGGAAATGAGATTAAAAAAATGAACAGGCAGCTAAAGTGCACAGCAGAGCAGGAAAAAAAAGTTGATTACCATCCAGTTTAAGAGATTACAACTTGTTAAGCAATGAAACAAACAATATGTTCTGATTTTATTTTTCTGAGTTTTGTCTAATGGTTTCATAAGGCTGTATGTCCTAAAATGCTTATTCAGCATGTGTGCATGCGTAATTTCTTGCTGCTCTGAATGTTAGATTACTATTCAAAATCATTTCCTAATTTTTAACTGCTTACTGTATTTTTCAAAGAAATACTCACTAAAGTATAATGCATGGAGGTCTTGTTAATAAACTTATGGCATACTAGTTTGAAGGTTAATACAGTATGATTTATATGGTGTCTGGATGCCAAGTAAATTACAACTGGCATACAGTAAAGCTAATAGTCACAAAAAAGAGAGAATGACCATGCATATTGGGCACTCTCCTTCACCAGCACAGCTAACTGATATTCAACATCAATCTAGATCATGAATAAACACAAATATACACAAACAATACTGAAATTTAGTTTAGGGTGCAAAACTGATATTTTAGAAAACCAAAAACTGCATAAGCACTAAGATAAGTGTAATGAAAATGAAGAAGGGAAAAGGTGTTCATAACATTGAAAATGAACATTGAAGGTGCATACCTTTTGTATTGCACAAATAGACTATTTCTGCTCTTCAGCTTTGTTTAGTTGTGCTAACATTATTTCTTAAATTTCCAAATATATTCTTTCTGGTCAAAATTTGCATTGTTTTAATAGGTTATTGACAAATTGTTATGGGTATGGACTAAGGCATTATTTTATAATGACTAAGTGTAACAAGTTTATTGCAAAGCCCCCAAGGTTCACTCACCTCCAGCAGCTCAGTCAATAACCAATTTTTCTACTCCCCCTCCCAAGTCCAAACCAATGCTCTCTGACTTTTTAATTATTACAATATCTTACAAACATTTTCATGGAAATCAATACATGTGTGATCTATTAACCAAAACTGTGCAGCTTCACTCCACAAATTTATTAAAAATATTGATCAGATGCAGTACTAGTATACTCATTGACTTCACTGTTTGAGCAACAAAACAGCATTCAAATAGTATTTCATAAGTATGTAAAGAAATTCTAATAGAGCCAATTATTCACTAAAAATGAGAGATAAAATCACATGGTATAAATTACTTGACTGCTATGTTAATTACATTATGTGAACTACTAACTTTGTAGCCAAAAGAGTAATGTTACATTAAAAAAAAATTAAATGCACATTCATGAAGTATAAGAATATAAATAAGCAAAATGTTGAACATGTTGGAAGTCAGAATTCGATAAGAAAATGTTTTGGAGTGAACAAGTTTATACTTCATATGTTCACTATTCTTGGAATTTGACTGATACTAGCAAGGTTGCATTTATTGCTCATCCTTAAATACTCTGAGAACTAGAGTTACTCCAATCTTCATGCTTAGTATGGAACTCCAGGATACTTGGCAATTATAATAAAGGAATACATCAAATGGTATGCGACTTGGAGCTGATGGTATTTCTTTCTGCTCTGGTACTTATCAAAGTATTGTCCAAGTAACTTTGAGTCTTATCCTGTATATCATTTGAACTGTAAGATGCAATTTAAAAATAAACTGATCATAAAGAAATTCCATTGTCCATTTTGTAAGCAATTTTTGCCACTTATCCTTTCCACACATTCAGTACATTGGGTTGAATTTTTCCATTTACGTTGGAGTGTTTTGTTGAGGGTGTTTCATAGTATTTGTTCATTCATAGCCCAGAACAACTTCTCTCATAAATTTTCATTCTTCACCTCATTAATTATGTAACATGGCTGCTGAGAGCCTTTCTTGGGAATTTTGTGGTTGGACAGGAGGAAGTGCTTGTCATTTGCAAGACCTTCTGGAGTACACACCAACAGCACCATGTTTAAAGCTCAGCTGCACACCATTCAAACTGTACAAGCTAGGAACTGACACTCACACTGTGGTGTTTTACCATTAAAACTTAAAACATGGCCTACAAGAAAGACAGCTAGCAGGCTTCTTCATGGACAGGGTCCTGGATGTCTGGGTGAAGGGTGCATTGTAGAGCAGGACAATCCTTTGCTCAGTGGGCTATCATGGTAATCCCCCAGAAACAGACATACCTGGACAAAGACTGCAGTTCTGGTCAGCGCCTTGGGTCTGAAAAGGGATGCCCAACCACGTAGAAAGAAGTTCAAAGATTTTCTGTACTCTTCCGGGATATGTGCAACCATTGTCTCTTTGCACCTCACACTCACAGGGCCAAAATCACTATGAATTCTGCCACAGCACACATATTTTATGTTGGTTCATGTATTGCATGTATCATGCCTGTTCAATGGCTCACTTACCTCATTATCCCACAACCCTCCTGCCCTTTGTGCTTCCTACTTACTCAATGGAGATACTTTTCTTACTCAATTATTGCCACTTCATCAAACTGAATCTCTTCTTTTGTTTCACTACAGGAAAAGCTGACTCATAACAAGCTGAGAGGTCCAAGACCTGTCAGTCAGTTTCCAGTGTCGGAGATGTGTGGGACCTGTGCAATGCGACCATCTCCAACTCAGAGATGGTGAACGTGGAAGTGCTGGTGACAACAGAAAAGTAGCACGTTGCGAGGACCCCAGGGATGATTTTGTCTAGCATCAACTGGAGGAGCAGAGAGGTTGAAGTCTACGGAGAGGAAAGATGAACTTTTGAAGGTGTTTCGGTTTCAGTAATATCTATTTAGTAGACCTTCTCAAAGTTAAGTACAGATTGGCAAATGGTGCCAACAATGTTCATACCCTATGAGGGAATAAAAATCAACTCTGTAATGAGTTGCTGGATATTCATCTAAACTGCTATTTACTATTTGATTTGTAGAATAATTTCGAAAGTAATTGTAAAATAGATGTCTGCATAATTTATAAGATTAATTATTGCTACTTTTGAAGGTAAATTCGCAGGTGCAATGGCAGTTAATTCTGTCTTCAGGAGGTTAATGTGATGTGTGTTGTGCATGGCTAAAGCAAGTCAGTGCACTTCTCACCTTTCTTTTAATCAGAAAATATTTATTTCAGCCTATAGTCTTGCTTATAAACAAAGTGAAAAGGAAAGTCAAATGCTCTCCCTGTCAGTACATAATCACTCCTATTGATAGTTCCGCTGCTTTGCCCCGAGACCAAATCTTCAGAGGAATTCAGGGGGCGGTTTGGCCTCAGAAATGTGCAGAGTTTTAGAATGTGGACATACACTGTGTCTATTGAGCCAAACTTTCAGCTTTGGGGAAATAAAAGCTCTTTTTTGTTAATACTTTGGGAAAGATGAAAGAAAGAATGAGTTAAATCCTGATAAAAACATCTGGAGTGGGGCCCAAAGATAGGCTCGTTCCTAAATACGTCACTTTGCAGCAGCTCCTGCAACCAAGCCTGAGTCAAATAGTGTCTGTATTCCACTGGACTCAAATGAGGAGATCAAGAGAGTATACCCTGGCATTTAAAATCTGTCAAGGCTTGCTTCGATTTTCCTGCTCCTCGGATGCTGCCTGACTTGCTGTGCTTTTCCAGCACCACTCTGATTTAAACACGAGTTGAGTATTGTTGATACAATGATTTTTCTGTAACTTATATTTAATTTTGGCCACAAGATATCCTTAGGATATCCAAGGTTAGGGAAGTGAAGCTAGCAAGATATAATTATCAAGCAGAAATGACTCTCTCAAAATATACAGTAACCATGTCGCTGATTGAAACTCAAATAATTTCCTGGTGTGCGCCAAGGTCAGAATGCAACCGTTGAAGCTTTTTCATTCAACATACAAAGACTGTCTTCTGACAAAATCAGCCGTACTGCCTACTCAGATAAGAACCAATAGTTATTTGATGCCATTGAACAAACATTCTCCAGCATTTCCATCGATTACTATTTGAGACATTCATAATATTATAGCACTAATACATTATAGATAAGAACGGAAACATGCTGACTTGTTCAAACAAAACATTGCTGTGATGAATCCTGTTACTGAACTTAACAAGTGTGCTCTCATTAACTATAAGATAAATGTGGGTGGGAAGACTACGAAAGTACTAAGCACTGCTTAAAGGAAAGATCAGTAGAGTTATAGTGCTGCATTAACTACTACAGCTAATAACTTACTCGGAGGGTTGTTGTGGTGCAGTGGTGGCATTTCTACCACTAGGCCAGAAGGTTGGGTTCAAATCCTAACTGGTCCAGACATTGCCATACGTGTCTAAACGGTTGATTAAAAATGTCTATAACATTGCCTGAATATTCTAATCTCCTCTGATACAGGAGATGTGAGGGGCTTGTACGACTGGATCAAAGGTCTGTCAGCAAGGAGAGCTGCTCCACTGAAAACAAATGGAATGATCATCAACACTGAAAAAATTAACAGATAACTGGATAAACTGAATACAATCTTGAATTGTACTTCAGTGAAATCATCGTCACCAAGAAAGCTTAGTCACCAGAGAAAGCTCCTAGGTATAAGATTTTATTGCTCCTGTGCCCAAATCCGCTTGCAATTAAGGTCAACACACTACTTGCCTTCCTAACTGCTTTCTGCATCTCCACATCAGCTTTTAGAGACTTAGAGAGTGGTGAACCTGTGGAATTATCTGTCACAAAAAGTGTTTGAGACCAAAATATTGAAAGTTTTCAAGAAGAAGTTAGATATGGTTTTTCTGGCCAAAAGGATCAAAGGGTACGGGGAGAAAGCGAAAACAAGATCCTGAGTTAGATAATCAGCCATGATTGTATTGAACGGTGGGGCAAGTTCAAATAGCCTATTGCCTCACTCCTGCAATCATTTTCTATGCTACGAACAAGGACACTCAGGTCCCTTCGAACATCAACATCTCTGAATCTCTCATTGTTTAAGAATTTGTTTCTATCTCTGTTTTACCTATCAAAATGGATAACTTGACATTTCTATTTACCATCCAACCATGAATGGCTTCCTGTACCATGATGTCATGGTTAGCTTGCACATCCATTCTGCAGGGGTGCCCCCCTTTTGTCCAAATATCCTGCAAGAACCACAAATTTATTGGGCAATTCCAAGGGTTGAGGCTCCCCCATTTCGAACTCTAAATCACAATATCTGCCTTATCTGCATTTCCTTGCCCCATGTCCCTGACTATGAACCAAATCAGATGACCCTATCGTGACCAACATTCTCTCTACTTTTTCTTGATTCATGTGTAGAAACAAAATGCTTCCAAAAGCAAAAGCTTTACTTTGTATGTTCATTAGTCTTTGTGGAGCTTCCCAGAAGCTTAGATGGAGAGTTGATCGTAATAAGTGTGATTCCTTCCTGCAACTAACTAACATGTAACAATGTTTGGAGTACAGTCACTTACTGCAGATTTGTTTGTCTTAGAGCAAAATGAAGACTAAGACCTCCTATATTTTCCAGCCATCTCATATCACCTGACCTACAATCCTCATAGCTTTTCTAACTAATTAATTATTTTACTGATTAAATTTTAATTACTGTCTCTAGTCTTGCCTGTGCTTGTATTCTTATTATTTCAATAATTGATTTCCAAAAGGCATTCAGTACTGAACATAAGGCTACTTAATGAGATTAGCGCCCGTGGTGTTGAGAATAGAGGATTGAGGACTGGATAGAGGCTTGGTTTGAAGTGTTTTTGTGGTGCAGCGGTAGTGTCCTCACCTCTGAGCCAGGATGTCCAGGTTCAAATTTCATCTGCTCCAGAGATGGGTAGTAATACCTCTGAACAGGTTTATTAGAAAGTATCTAGAGGACTGGTTAATAAATAGAAGACAGAGATTTGGGGTAAAGGAACTATTTTCAGGATGGCAATACATGCTCGCCTGGTCAGTAATGCCCACATCTTGTGAATAAAGCAAAAACCTGCAACTCGTATAGAATCACAGGGATCAACGATGGGGCTACAATTATTTACAATATACATTAATGACTTGGATGATGGAAGAGAACGTACTGTCACCAAAATGGATGACAGAAAAATAACTGGGAAGGCAAGTAGCGAGCATGACACAAGAAGCCTACAGAGTGTTATACACAGGTAAAATGAGTGGGCAAAATATTTGACAGATGTGGGAACATGTGAAGTTATGCACTTTTTCAGGAAAAATAGAAGAGTTGAATATAATTTAAATGGAGAAGGAGCGTAGAAAGTTCCTCACAAAAAAACTAACATCCAAATGTAATGAGTCATCAGGAAGACAAATGAAAGAGCTTACCTTTATTTCAAAGGGAATGGTGTATAATGATAGGGAGGATTTTATAAACTACAGTATATAAGGTATCTCTCAGACTACAGCTGGAACATTGTAAATGGCTTTGGTTGCATTATCCAAGGAAAGACATACATGCATCAGAGGCAGTCCAAAGAAAGGTCTCTTTGTTGATTCTGGTGATGTTTTTATGAGGAGAGCTGAAATATGTTGGGCTTGTAGTACGAGAACTCAGAAGGATGAAAGATTACCTTATTGGAAGATGCTTAGAGTGCTTGACAGTGTAGCTGTGGACAGGCTGTTTTCCTTGTGGGAGAACCTAGGATCACACAGCATAACCTCCAAGTAAGAGAGATTTAAAGCATAGACAATTACAACATTTAAAAGGCACTTGGATGGGTATATGAATAGGGTTTAGAGAGCTATGGGACAAGTGCTGGCAACTGGGACTAGATTAGGTTGGGATATCTGGTCAGCATGGACGAGTTGGACCAAAAGGTCTGTTTCCATGTTGTACATTGCAATGACTCTATGAGGAGGTACTTTTTCTCTCAGGTGATAGTGAATTTTAGAATTCTTTACCAAAGAGGGGTGTAGAGGCTGGGTTGTTAGGTAAGTTGAAGACCATGAGCGGTAGGAGCAGAAATAGATCATTCTGCCCATTAAATCTCTTCCTGCATGGCTGACAGACCTCAACTCTACTTTGCTGCATTTGCCCTGTAACCCTAGATTCCCTTACTGATTAGAAATCTATCTATCTCAGCCTTAAATATAATTAATTCCTTAGCCTCAATAGCCTTCTGTGGTTCTGTGGTGAAAAATTCAAGGGTGAGACAGGCAGATTTCTTTTCATTAAGTGAATCGAGAGTTAAGACAATAACTATGAGGATAAATCATGCTTGACTATTTTGCTAGGGTTCTTCAACGATATAACAAGCAATGTGGATAATGAATATTCTGTTGATGTCATATATCTGGACTTCCAGAACACATTTGATAAAATGCTGCACACAAGATAACATCACATGGGATCAGAGATAGTTTATTAGCTTGGATAGAGGATTGGCTATCCAACAGAAAGCAGACAGTCAGGATAAATCGATTTTTTTTCTGGTTGGCAAGATGTAACAAGTGGAGTGCTACAGGGTTTGGTCCTCAGACTCAGAACTATTTACAATCTGTATTAATAATTTGGATATGGGGATAGAAAGTACAATAGCCAAGTTTGAAGATTACATTAAATAGGTGCAAACATATGTTGCAATGAAGAAATAAGAAATTTATAAATGGATATCAATAGGTTAGGCAAATGGGCCAAAATTTGGTAAATGAAGTTTAACAAGAAATAAGAATAAAGTTATCCATTTTGGTTAGAGGATAGAAAGGCAATGATTATCTAAATGCAGACAGATTTCAGAGTGCTTCGGTGCAGAGGAATCTGGGTGCCCTTGTGCATGAATCGCAGAAAACTAGTAAGCAGGTACAAAATGTAATAAGAAAGGCAATTGAATTTTAGGATTTATCGCTGAAGGAATAGACTATAAAAGTAGGGGAGGGTTGCTACAACTGTACAAGGCATTAGTGAGACCATAGCTGAAAAATGTGTTGCTGGAAAAGCGCAGCAGGTTAGGCAGCATCCAAGAAGCAGGAGAATCGACGTTTCGGGCATAAGCCCTTCTTCAGGAAGTAAGACCATGCCGGGAGTACTGCAAACAGTTTTGGTCCCGTTACTTGAGGAAGGATGTGGTTGCTTTAGAGGAGGTTCAGAAAAGCCCCACGAGATTGATTCTAGAAATGAAAGGGTTCATCTTATGAAGGGAGATTGAGCAATTTAGGCCTAGAGTTTAGAAAAATAAGAGATGTATTTGAAGTATATAAAATGCTACAAAAGACTGATAATGTAGACGGGGAGACAATGTTTTCTCATGTGGGATGATCTGGAATGAGAGAACACATTTTTAGGATAACGTGCAGCACATTTAAAATGGATGAGAAGAACTTACGTCTCTCAAAGGATCATTAATCTGTGGAATTCACTACTTCAGAGTGCAGTGGATACTGGGATAATTAGTAAATTTAAGGATAAGACAGACAGATGTTTTAATTATTATTGTGTTAAAGGGTTATGGAGAGTGTACAAGAAAAGGGAGTTGAGACTGAGATGAGATCAGCCATGATTGTATTAAATGGTCAAGGGCTGAATTGCCTCCTCCTGTTCCTTGTCCCTATGTTCTTACATATTCTTGCAAACCAAAGTTATCAACTAAGAGGTCCTGGATTGTGCTGACTCAATCAGCATACGCTCATTGCTAAGCAAATGAAGGCTGTATTTGCACAACCACTTTCACTGATGAATAGCCAAATAGCCAAAGAATTTCTGTGCACGGAAGAGTCTACTGTGTCTTGCTGGAGCCCTGCTCTATTGAGACACCTGCAAGCTAGATATGATGGTTGTGGATATTAATATAGACAATTGGGACACAGCTACTGCCAGCCATGGCAATAAAGGCTCATTGCTTGCAAGGGCATCAAAGACACAAAGAAAAGTGAAAGGGGAACAGTGAATATGAATATGCACCTTCTCAGTCCACAGTCTTCATCTGCAGAAAACGTGACAGAGACTGCAGGTTAGAGTGGGGCACCCGAGCCACATTAGAGACTGAGTTGATCACGAAAGCCAAACAATTGTCTCTCAGGATGGAAGATATATTTCTGAAATATGTTAAATGTATTCAAATTAAAATGCAAACTTTATTAATGAGAAAATAACCAATTTAAATCAGTCACTTATAAACATGAAGATTTATGAAACTTGCACATTATAACTATTATACTATGTCTATCATTTTCATATTTTATGCTTTTAACCTCATTTACATGTTCACATCTTGTTAATTAACAAACATCGATTAATCTACTTTATATGTTTTTTTATTCTTTGGATCAAAGACATCTTCTACTCTGCTGGTAAGGGACTGGCATCTGTATTGTTCTGTTGGGATAAATCACATGGGACAACTTTTCAGATGTCTTGATGTACATATTGTGGACTATCCCATGGGGAAACAATTTATTTGACTGGAAGAAGCACAACAAGAAATAATGAAAATTTCAATAAACCTACTTGATGCAAGGGCCAGAGGGGATGCAAAGGAATTGTCAATTGTTTGAATCAATTTCTTGAAAACCTTACGATGAAAGTCATCAGAGGCACAAATCTTATCGAACTTGAGCGTCAACAACCTCCCTGATATAGCTTCACAGGGAGGTTAACTAGACCTCTGCAGGACAATTTAAAAGAATTTTGCAAAGAGAGGGGCATACAGAAGCAGCAATAGAGAGGTGATAAATGATGCACAGAGAATTGCAATAGAAATTAACTTAATTAACCTAAAAAAGAAGTCAGAGAGGGGAAATAATAAGTTGACAAATGTAAGCTTCGAATGTTTTTATACATACTTCCAAAGCATTAAAATTGGGCTGCTGAACTACACACATACGAAGCCAATTGGGATAATGGCAGAGTGGAAAATGGAGACCTGGCTCAAACACACCACAGAAAGTGGTTGAGGCCAAAATATTAAGCATTTTCAAAAAGGAAATGGGATCAAGGGATATAAGGTGCAGACAGGATATTGAGCTCAATGATGAACCATGAACATAATAAATGATGCAGCAGGCTTGAGGGGTTGAATGGCTGACTCCTGCTCCTATTTTCTATGGATGGACATTTAACAAATATAGGAAAAATCGGCAAAACAAAAAAATAAGGAATGCCAGTCTATCAATGTACAGAGCAGAATTTTGTGACTCCAGGATGGCAGGTACAAAGGCAGATCGGAATTGGCAAGAGCCAGTAAATAGTTAGGAGTTATGCTGGGGCAACTGCCTGAATGCTTCCTAAAGTGCCATATGAGGTGGATCAGCGGCTTCCTCAAATGAGAGCAACAGTGTATTTGTTTAAAAACCCTAGTAAAGGCCATTTTGTGGGACTGTTACATTTTGTTGATGGCAGAATAGCCAGTCACCATGTTGAGGGTTAGGATGCCAAAAGCAGGAAAGACTGTTTCAAGACTACAATAGCAAAGGCATAGTGGTTTTCCTGCTATCCAATGGGATATACCACTTTTGGCCCACTGATATTTAAATTTTAAATATCTGCTTGAGGATCCCTCCATTTTAAAGTGCCCCTGAGGTCTCCTATCTGTTTAAACAGTGCCAAGCTCTTTTGCTGGCAATGCTAAAGCAACGGATCTGCTGGCTCTCTAATTAAGAGGTTTTGCATTGGATACTTTGAGTCCAAAGACACCAAATTAGAAGGCCATCTGCAATAAAATAATTGAATGGGTCATATTGCTGGAAAACATAGGCTAGAAATCTACTTATTAGTCCTTCGTAGATGTCTCATAGTTCATGGTGAAATTCAGTTCACATCTGTATACATGAGGGATGGAAGGAAATATTATTGGAGGAAATATTATTCTGTTGTTTTACAAAAGGGGAGTGATGCAGGGGAGAAAGCCAGAGCGTGCAGCAGGACATGAGAGCTATAAATCCGAAAGCATTAATTAAATGACAAGTGGTGAATTTGAAGCATTTTAGAGTACCAATATATTAGGGCAATATATTAGAGTACCAATATATTAGGGCAGTTATTTAAAATGGTACAGAGGAAATGTAAGTATTCTATTGAATCTATTGTTTAATTAGTTAATATCATTTGATAGAACTTCAGATAATCACTGAATAATTGCTCAGTGGTCTAGCTTTCACAGATGTATCTTGTCCATGACAATATCAGTAGGAATGATCAGCACACAAGATAGCACCCCCACTGCAACTCCCAGGTCATTTCATTTGCCCTGAAGCTCTTCTATGCTACTCTCTCCCCAACCCTACCCTCCCCTAGCTTATCTCTCCACGATTCAGGCTCACTGCCTTAATTCCTGATGAAGGACTTTTGCCCGAAACGTCAATTTCGCTGCTCGTTGGATGCTGCCTGAACTGCTGTGCTCTTCTAGCACCACTGATCCAGCACCCATCATGTTTTGTAGCACTACTACAATGCTAAATGGAGCAGACTTCAAACAATACTAGCAAGTCAAAACTAGGAATCCATGAGGAACAGTGGGCTGACAACAGCAGCAAAATTATATTTAATCACAATCTGTAACCTCATTGCCCAGCATAATATCCATTCCACCATCACCATTAAGACTGGTTAGATAAAGTGTAGAAGTGCATGTCAGGACCATTAGCAGGCATACCTAAAAATAAGCTGTCAAGCTGGTGAAGCTGTGGCACAGGACTACTTGCATGCTGAACAGTGGAAGTAGAATGTAATAAACAGGACTAGGTGACGGCATAACCAACAGATCAGATCTAAGCTCTGCAGTCCTGCCACCTCCAATTGTGAATGATAGTAGACAATTAAATACATAAACATACCCACTGTTAAATGATGGTGAGTTTAGCACAACAGTGCTAAAGGAATGCAGTAAGAAATAAAGGCAAAATCAAAACAACAGAGTGCAAGTCCCTAGCCTGAATTTTCATCCTCAAGTCTGGTAGTGGAAGTAAAAGAAAGGGAGATGGTGGCATTGTGGAAATGTCACTAGACGAGCAATCCAGAGGAACAGTCTAATGTTCTGAAGAAACTGATTCAAATTCATCCATGGCAGCAGGTAGAATTTGATTTCAGTTAAAACATCTGCATTACAAAAGGGATGTATCAATGATGGTGTTCATGAAACTACCTTCAATTGTTATCAAAACCTGTCTGATTCATTAATCTGAAATCTGCCAGCCTTACCCGATCTGCCCTATAGGTGAGTCCAGACCCTACTGCCCTCTGAGATGTCCTAGAATGTAACGTAGTTTGAGTTGGGTAATAAATGCCAGTTAGTAATATTGAATCCCATTAAGTATTAAAAACATCTGGAAAATATCCCATTTTGTGCATATAGTCCTTAGAGCCTGGTGTGGGAGCATAGGAGAATCCTTTGAACTTAAATTATAGCCTCAAACACAGACAAAAGAATGGGGCTTCTGAGCATAGAAGAGATTAACTGACCTTGATAATCAAGGTAATGACTGACTCTGGTATCAGTAGCCCAGATAAAACTGAAACCACTGGGAAAATGAAAAAAACTCTTCAAAAGATGGAGTCTTCTCAAGGGCAAAAGAGGATAGTTGTGCTTGTTGGAAGTCAATCAACTCAATCTAACGATATTTCTCGAATTTCTCAGGGTAATGTCCTAGAACCAAACCATCTTTGACTGCTTCACCAATGAGCTTCCCTCCATCTTAACATCATAACTTTAGTGATGCTTGCTGACGATTTACAAAGTACAGCACATTTGGAACTCTTTATGATATACAATAAGACCTATAAAACATTCAGCCTCAGTTGATAAGTAGCAAGTAACATTTATGCCATACAAATGCCAGGCAATGATCATCTTCACCAAGATGGAATCTGACCATTCGCCTTTCCATTCAATTGTATTACCATTGCTGAATCCCTCACTAACAAATATTTAGAGATTCTCATTGGTCAAAAACAAAATTCGACCATTTATATAAACACTGACAAAGGTTGAAGGCTGGAAATTTTGGAATATCTACATTTACTAAAAAGCTCAAGTCAGAAATGCGACAGAATACTCTCCATGAGCCTGGACGAGTCCTGCTCCAACAACACTTGACAGCATCTAGGTAATTCAAACAACAAGTCCTAGCCCAGCCAGCAATGTCCACATCCTGTAAATAAATAAATAACAAAAAAAGTAGACTATAATTGTCACCATGAAGCACAGCTCTTTGTAAAGCATGAAAATTGGACATGATTATCCCCACAAAAGAGCCAGCCAAGTTGAGAGTATAGCGCATGGTCTCACAACCTAACCAGACCATTACCTTGAGAGTCACTCCAGAAAATTAGAAACCTCAAGAATGGGATCTGGAATCCCAGAATCTGAACTTGCCCACTATTTTTATAGGACTCCTAAATCATCTTCACTTACTGAAAATCTGGGCCCATGTCTCTAGAATTGTACAAGGACAACAGCAATTTAAAAATACATGTAGATGTAGGACCTGAATATATGAAGTATTCTTCTTTCCCTACCATTCCCCCATGCTGTCATTCCTCAAGAACACACATTCCCTTCAATGTCAACTCACAGGATAAGATTTCCCAATTGCATTTTTACCATAACATCCTCCTCACTACTGCCAAATCTCAGGTTTCATCCTTAATTATTTTATCATAGCACAGTGGCTCAGTGGTCAGCATTGTTGCCTCACAGTGCTCAGGCAGCTGTCTGTGTGGAGTTTGCACATTCTTCCGGTGTCTTCGTGGGTTTCCTCCGGGTACTTCGGTTTCCTCCTACAGTCCAAATATGCGCAGGTTAGGTGAAATGGCCATTCTAAGTTGCCTGTAGTGTTAGGTGGATTAGTCAGGGTTAAGTGTAGGGGAATGGGTCTTGGTGGGTTGCTCTTCGGAGGGTCAGTGTGGACTTGTTGAGCTAAAGGGCCTGTTTCCACACTGTAAGTAATCTAAATCTAGATACTAGAAACCTGTAACTGAGGTTGCCAAGATAATTTGTTTTGTCGATGAAAATAAAGACAATAAAAAATGTGATGGTGATGATTATGACACTAAGAATGAGAGGTGTTCTCTTTGAAACATTGAGGATTCTTAAGAGGCTTGACATGATAAATGCTGAGAGGATGCTTCCCCTCATGGGAAAGAACAAAGGGATGCCTATGTAACACCGAGTTAAGGAGGAATTCTTTTCTCTCAGATGGTTCTGAGTATTTGGAACACCTTTGCAGAGAGCTGTGGAGGTACTGCCCTTGTGTATGTTTAAGACTGAAATAGATATATTCTCGATCAGTAGAGGAAGCCAAGGTTAATTGCATAGGCAGAATCAATAGGGCAAGAAAGTGGACTTGATGAATGTCAGATCAGCCATCATCCTGTTAAATGGTGGAGCAGGTTTGAAAGGCTGAATGGCCTACTTCTGTTCCTATTCCTTTTAGTGTTATGACCTTTTGTTCAACTGCTATTCCCTGCTTATCATTCTGTTATGACAAGTTTACCATTAGTCTGTCACAACAGCTCAAACACTTTAACAGGGTTGGGGTGGAAAATGAGAATATGGCAGCAGATGACACCCTAAGACTGGTGCTGACGAACAGGAATGAATGAAGACTCAGCCCCTGCCCAGCAGACTATGTAGAGATGCCATCCCTTGGCTAAAAATGCATTGGATTTAAGTTAAGTCTTATGAGCCCTCCTATGACAAGAAAGATTTTGATAAAATAGCCATCAGCCACAGAAAGTGATATGGTTCTACATATCCGAAAGGAATATAACCGTGGTCTTGTTTGAATCCACTGACCTTGATGCAGTTAGATTAAGAAAATCTTTTCCAATTGCAGAGATGAATGACGCATGGAACAGTTTCACTGCATTCTGGAAATATTCCCATCATCTTCCAGAAATAGTTCAAAATCAGTGAATTTCCCCACATCAGACTGTGACCCTCAGACACTTTGGGATGGAAATGAATGACATCTTTAGTCTTGACTTTTGACACTTGGAACTGGCTTGCAAATGACAAACTCTTAGACCTTTCAGAATCAAGTGGAAATCACTAGATCTACAATTCCACTGATGAATCTCCATCCAGAATGTGGATGCAGTATAAATATACACAATTATAGTTGACCAATCCTGTTGCTCAGGATTCTAGCATATGAATTACATGCTTGTCCCACAGTCAAAGATCACATTGGAGATTCAGGGTCTCACATACTAGATACAGCATTCATAGATACTTCACAAAACTGAACTGAACTGTAGAATCACAGCTTCACCATTTCTGCCCCGTAGATGGCACAAAGTTAGATAAAATAAAACAATGTCTTGAAACCTAGGGGAAACAAATGAAAGGAAACAGATTTCATCAATACATACATATGAATTATCTTGCATTTCGATTTGAGTGAGATCATGAAAAGTTATGAGATCTGATGGGATTGATTACTTATCTCAATGGGGTCAAGAAGACAGATCTGAAGAAGGGTCACTGGACCTGAAATGTTAATTCTGATTTTTCTCCACAGATGCTGCTAGACTTGTTGAGTTTTTCCAACAATTTCTGTTTTTGTTTCTGATTTCCAGCAACTGCAGTTCTTTTAGTTTATTTCAAAAAGACAGAAATGTTTGCGCAGAACAATTGGAGTATGACGAAATGCTAGGGCTACGTAGTAAGAAAAGATACCAATGAGAAACCACTTTAAGCCAAGAAGAATATTTTGCTAATGTTCTCCATGTGAATGTCTTGTCAGCTGACTTTGAAGAGACTTAACCAAGAATTATGCTTCTGACACTGAGCTCCAGGATCCTCTAGGTCCGGAACCACTTGCCCTTCCATGACATTTCTGTTGCTTTGTCTACTGTGAAGAACACAGCAAGCAAGTATAATGCACGAGAACCCACTTCAGAACATAGAGCAATAACTTTCCTGATCTATCAAGCTCACAAAACATTGCCTTCTTAACTCTTGTAGTCCCCTGAGTGGTAGATCATGTGCCTTATTGTAGCAGTGTTCTGCTGAGTTGGACATTGAAATTGGGTCAAGAAACCATGGAAGCAAGGGGTACCTCTTGTCACTCAAAAGCCATTGTGACATTTCACTGTTTTGTCTCAATAGAGCTCAGATGCAGGAGTTTCTCATGACAAGAGCATCATGAAAGATCCCTATAGATTTTAGCATTTACATGTAGAATTCATCGTAGTCACAGATGGTTTGAATGGTGAAGGACTGGAATCCTCTTTATTTAGGAGGTTCAATAGCTGCACAATAGGAGCATGCAGTGCAATGTGGGTGCCATCTATTGTTCCTTGAACTCCAGGGAATCCAGCAAATTAAGAAAACTGAATCGCCCTTTCATGGTGCAGTAGAGAAGTCATTCTGAGCAATTTTAGGTGAATTCCCCTGAAGATAATATGCAAATCGTAGACAAGATACAGCTTCATGAGACAGTAAGTGCTGATGGTAACTGTCTGAACTTCTGATTTCATGCATTCACTTTCCTTTACAGCTTATTAAAGTTTTAAGATGTTTATTTAATCCAGCAAATCTTTTATATTTCCCCTGGCTTCTAGTTCATTTTACTTCAACGCTTGCAGTTTTGAGCCCAAGAGAATGTGGTCATTATTAAAGGACGGAAAGAAAGTGTACCCTAAGAATTATGGATTTGTCAGTCAATATAATATGGTTAAACAATTCAAAAACAGAATGTGATATGTTACTTATTTTCACTTATAGAGACTAACAGTTTTCAGGGGATGCCAGACGGGCCTCAGGAAACATAATTCTCACCAACCTGATGATGCAGAGACTGAGAAAATTGTTGCTAGCATTGCTGATGACCCTTTATAGCTTCATTTGCAAACATTATTCAATTAAATGCTACTTTGAAGGTTAACGGACAAGTCAAGAAAGTAGATGCTCCTGGCATTCGCTCCAAAAAATGCACTAGGTCAGATGGGAGGCATAGAAACCTGGCACTTTCAGAGATTTTGTGGAAGGCAGAGCATGGCTTGTGCCTGCAGTAGAAGAAAAGTACAAAGGAGAGAAACAAAGCATTAAACTTGGCATCAGTTGCAAGAGATAGAGTGAATCAATATGTTGAAGTGAACTTAGATTAGAGTTTTTAAAAATGATCAAGGCATTTATTTTGCATATATTATTCAAGATTTATAGCAATAGAGAGCCTAGATGGCACACATTTCAAATGTTTGGCCATGTGCATTATGAAAATTTATGTACTTAATCATCTTAGGGTGTTTCAATATGCTCAAGGTGCTACATAAATTCAAGTGGTTGTTGTTGTTGCACAGCATTCATGAGCTTGTTTGATTACTTGATTGTGCTGGAATTGCTCAGAAAGATGAAAAGGCCAAATTTTTATTTTGCGATGTCTAGAAGACATTGGAATGGGAGGAAGTGTTTGGAAAGAGAAGAAAAGCAACTGCAGATCATTGCTCACATCACAATCAATAACCTAAGAAAGAATAGCATGGTGGTTTTCTGGAGGCAGTATAAGGAATGAAGTTCAACGCTGAAGACCAAGAACCCAAGCTAATAGCCTCAATATTATTTCTTATGCCATGCACTGGGCAAGGTAGCTTAGGGTAGATAGATAGGACTTGCGACTTTGAGCCTGTCTTGCCATAGGAGATGATTATTGACCTGCTTGCGATTATGAATTCATTTCCACTTTCCTGTCTGCACACCACACCCAACCACTGACTGCCTTGTCAATCAAAACTCTATTTGATAAGACATTGAATAAATTCATTGATCCAGACTGGACTTTTTCCATGGAAGAAACTTTCAGAGATGACAGAGAGTCCTTCTTTGAAAGAAAAAAAAAATTCTCATCTTTGTGTTAGAAAAGGTTTCTCTTATGTTTAAACTATGACTCCAGGTTTGAGTCTTATTCTTTTAAACTCTAATTGTAATAGGCCCAAATATCCCTCCTAGAATAAGCCTTCTTCCCAACAATAAGTCAGGTGAACCTTCACAACACAAGGACAGGGAAAGCAGCTGATTGGTGAGTATTTCTCTTCTTTGTGTTCAGGTTTCCAGGTTTTATACTCACTTTTTCTTTAAACGTATTATTAAGAATAATACTAATGCAGGTATAAAAATAATCTTTGCAGTAAAATGTAAAGCCCAAAGGTACTAATTATTAAATAAATTAAATAAAATGATAGTGATGGCAGGACTGGGGATGTGTTGCTGATACAACATGTGGGAGCTGATGAAGACCAAGGCAAATACACCTGTACTAAGTGCTTGCAGCTCAAGTAACTTCAGATCCAGATTGAGAAGCTAGAGTCTGAGCTGTAGACATGGTGCCCCATCATGAAAGGCTGAAGTTACCTAGAGTGGTTACACCCCCTCAAATCAAGTCATTCTTATTTAGTCTACGATCATGAACAGGTGGTGTGACAGCAGGGACACAGGTGTAGGGATTCAGTGATAGCATTCAAGGCACTCTGGCCTCTATAGTAATATAGCAGTTACGAAGTTTTGCAAGCTTTGTGGAGGCAAATGGGGACAGCAGTGAAAATGAGTCACTGACTATGGCACTGTGATACAATGCGCCATTAATGGGGTGGAGAAAGTGAAGACTGCAGATCAGAGCTGAAAATGTGTTGCTGGAAAAGCGCAGCAGGTCAGGCAGCGTCCAAGGAGCAGGAGAATCGACGTTTCAGGCATGAGCCCTTCTTCAGGAATGAGCACTCCTGAAGAAGGGTCATGCCTGAAACGTCGATTCTCCTGCTCCTTGGATAACGCCTGACCTGCTGCGCTATTGCAGCAACACATTTTCAGCCATTAATGGGGTGGGCAGGGGAGTGACAAAGAGACAGGGGACAGTAAAATTAGCAAGACAGATACATTCATGGCTATGGAGAACAGTGAGTCCCAAAAGCTGTTGTTGGCTGCTCAGTGCCAGAGTTAATAATGTCTCCTCGGGGCTGATGAGGAACCCACAGTGCAAGGGGAGAAAAAGACAGGAGTGACCAAATTACTGATCAAAAATCTATCTGTCTCATCCTTAAAGATATACAAGGACTGTGCTCTTACAACTCTCTGTGGCAAGGAATTCCAAAGACATACAATCCTCTGAGAGAAGAAATTCCTCTTCATCTTCATCTTAACTTCAAATTAGCTCCCCTTCATTCTGAGACAAAGCCCTCTGATCCTAGACTATGCTAAGGGGAAACATCCTCTCAGTATTTATCCTGTCAAGCCCCTTAAAAATTTTATATGTTTCAATGAGATCACCCTTCACTATTCTAAACTCCAAGAAATAGAGTCACAACCTGTTTAGCCTCACAACCTCATAAGACAGTCCCTTCTTACTGCAAATCATCTGAGTGAACCTTCTCTTAACTGCCTCCAACAAAATGATATCTTTCCTTAAATAAGGGGACCAAACCTGCTCATAGTACTCCAGATATGGTCTCAACGACACCTTGTACAGATATGGAGTCATAGAGCACATAAACAGGCTCTTAGGCACAACACACCCATTACAACCAGGAGACAATCCACAGAAAATTCACAACGCTTATCCCAGGCATGGAGGGATTGATTAGAAGAGGTTGAGTGGATTTGAGCTGTACCTGTTGGAGTTTAGATGAATGACGAAGAATCTGATTGAAACATAAAAGATTTTTAGAGGTTTTTACACAGCAGGTGCTGAGAGGTTGTTTCCCTTTGTGGGTGTGTCGATGACATGAGGGTGTAAATCAGAGTAAGGGGTCACCCATTTCAGACAGGTGAGCAAGAATTTCTTCTTTCAGAGAATAGGGAATCTGTGGAAGTCTTTAATGCAGAAGGTTGTCGAGGCTGTATCATTATGTAAAGAACAACCTTGACTATCCGATCGAGTTGGGTGGGGAGTATTTTGTTCTGATAACTGGTTGTTCGAATAACTGATCTGATTGTAAACAAAGGAACTTACACTAAATATAATTATGTAAAAAAAAGCATGTTTACAGTTTTATTTCATTCAGTCGATAAAATGAGTCCAAACACTGGATACTGCTTAAAAATTCAAGATATTTTACAAATAAAATCACTTGTTGGCTAGAGTTTGACTGAAGTCTGTGAAATTTTTCGCTGACATTTTCCTTGGTTTTATTCCGGTCCTCGACAGCAGCCGATATCTTTCTACTTGGTGTCGTCCCTCCCTCCTCAGCAATTGCCGAGCCGTTAGAGAGAGAGAGGCGCAAACTACAGGGGAACATGAGAGAGGGAAGATTTTTTCGCTGACTTCAGTTTCCGACCTCTCATCAATTTTTTTTGGGAGGGGGTGGGAATATTTCCTCGTGTTTCCTCCCATCAAGTTTTCCTCCTGTTTATTTTCACACGTGCTGACTCACTATGATTTGCGAGTCAATATAGAGAGAGAATCTTGCTGTTCGAGTACACTGCTCGGGCTTGCACTTATGTTGTTCTTGTGTGTTCACAGTCGCAAATTTTTGTCCTCGAGGAGAATAAGTATCGGAGAGCCTTTTTATAAAAAGTGTACGACTTAACTCTAACGTCATATCTCAAGCATATATTTGAAGGTAATTATTTATTAAAGTATACTTGCACCTATATTCCTATTCAAATTTACAAAATGATGCATTAAATGCGTGAGAAATAGAATTTTCCTACTTCAATTGAAATGCATGTATAAGGGCCTTGAGATCTTGTTTGGATAATTGGTGTTTAGATAGCAGAGGTTGTTCTGTGTATATGAGACTGAGATTGACAGATTGTTCATCAGTAAGGGAATCAAGAGTTACGGGGACAGAGACATGGAATTAACGTGAAACAAAGTGTGATACCAATGTGCTTACCGGAAAGCTAATTAGTCCATTCAGAGTGGTTTGAAGCTAGTATAGCAATCGCAGCAAAAGGCAGAAAAGACTGTCAGGTAAGAATAACTAAGAAAGTGAAAGAGTATTTTAAATATTGAATTGTATTTTTATGATTATGGAGTTAACTTGTGGAGTTTTGTGCTGGAAGTCAATCCTGCTCCTCCTTATTTCATCACAAAAGTTAAGTATTTTTAAAAATATGTGGAATTTCCCAATTTACCCATCTTTTAGATGCAGGGTAACAGAAAGCACTGACAAGGATTCTATATATAACATGAATGAATATTCATAAAAACAACAAGATTTTTACGATGGACAAGCAATTATGAACTGTTGACATATAAGGAGAAAGTGAGGACTGCAGATGTTGGAGATCAGAGTTGAGAGTGTGATGTTGGAACTTTCGATCCTAATAACATATAACTCTACTTGTTAAAACTATAACCCCCTTGCAATCTCCCCGCTTAGACACACATACAGATGAACACAGACAGGAAAGAAAACATAGATGTGATGGGCAGAGGGAAAGACTGAGAAGGCAGTTCATTGTCCCTGTTCACAGGGTTCATGGAGATGGCCCATTGGCTAGTCAGGACATGCAGCAACTTGATTCTCTTTTGCCAGATAATTTTCAGAAGATACAGAATGGCTGGTTCACACATAACGTCTCTGGCTTACTAGTTAAGAATCATGGCTTACATCAACTGCTGAGACAAAAATAAATTGGCTTTCATCAGGTTTAAAGTGATTTTTACTGCAGAAAGAGAGACAGCTCCTGTCCTTGTTGAGGTCTGATTACTTCTCTTGAACATTCATACCCTTAAGCTGTTTAATTATTTGTGAACCAATCACGTAGTCTTTGGCAGACAAGAGGACTTTGTCATCACCAACTGGTCATTAGCCAACAGACCAATCAGCTACTTGCTGCTGACTAAATCTTCATTCGAATGCAGACCCCTGAGTTCAGCTTACCTATAACCAAACTTCCATTACTGCTTAAACAAGTTGTATAAATAACACTTACAATTACTTGCTTTTATAAAGTGCAGCAATCCTTCAAAT
This sequence comes from Hemiscyllium ocellatum, assembly GCF_020745735.1. Lineage (NCBI taxonomy): Eukaryota > Metazoa > Chordata > Chondrichthyes > Orectolobiformes > Hemiscylliidae > Hemiscyllium > Hemiscyllium ocellatum. Next base: position 54,619,067 of record NC_083402.1, read on the forward strand.
GTCCTTGATTTTTCTCCACAGATACAGTCAGACCTGATGAGCTTTTCCAACAATTTCTGTTTTTGTTGTTGAAAATGTGGAGATGTTCATTTTGGAAGTGAATACAAAAAAACAAAGTATTATTTAAATGGAGAAAAGCTGCAACACAAAGGACTTTGGGGTACTTGTGCACAGGAGCAGCAGATTTTCAGGTCTAGTGGAATGTTGACCTTTATTTCAAGAAAGGTAGAGTATAAGAGTAGGGAAGTCTTACTGCAAATGTACTTGTTCCTGTTGAGACCTTATCTGGAGTACTGTGAGCAATTTTCATCCCCTTATGTAAAGTTATTATTTCAATGGAGGTAATTCAAAGAAGGTTCATTAGCATGATACCTAGTTCGCAGGGATTGTTTTATGAGCAAAGGCTAAACAAGATTAGGGCACTATTCACTTGAGTTGAAGAATGAGAGGTGATCTCATTGGAACATATAAGATTTTAAGGGGCTTGATAGGGTAAATGCTGAGAGGATGTTTCCCCTTCAGGGGAGAGTCGAGGACCATGGGCATAGTTTCAGAATAAAGGAGTGCCAGTTTAAGACTGAGATAAGAATTTATTCTCTCAGAATTTTTGAGACATGGAATTCCTTGCCAGAGAGGGCTGTGGAGGCACAGTTCTTGTGTATATTTAAGATTAAGATAGACAGATGTTAGTTCAGTAGGGGAATCAAGGGTTACAAGGAAAACGCAGGAAAGTGAACATGAAGAATGTTGGCACAGCCATAATCCTACTGAATCGCAGAGCAGGTTCAAAGAGTCAAACGCCCTACTCTTACTCCTATTTCTTATGGTGTTATGGTCTAAGAGAAGATGGGTTTGAGTGCAAGTAGGAAAATAAATCAATTAAAAGTGACATTGGGTCAGGATCATGTTATCACTTTATGCTGCTGCAGATTTCATTCAGTTGTGTTTCAAGGTAAGCAGGAAAACCAATACAGGTGTTGGATAAAAAAAGTTACATATTCAAGTAGATCATTCTGTCTCGACCAATTTTGACATTAAAAAAACCAGGCCTATTTCCTATGTTTTTAAAAACTGCATATGACTCCTGAAACAAGCGCAGATTGGGGAGTGGTTATTCAATGAAAGTGACAGGCTGGGAATCCTTTGACTGGTGAAACTATAAGAGCACCCACTGTGGTCAGGTGTGAGACTGCTGCCAAAGGCACTCCTTCTCTGACAATACTTTCAGTGCTTGACATTAGTGATTACCAATTTCTATGAAGTTAGTTTACCTTCAGCCACACTTTCCTTTTACCTGCCGTCAGCACAGTTCTGGAGTACTTTGTGCATTGCCTTTACTTCTTGCTGCATGATACTGTTTGGATTTTTCTTAGCCTCTTGTTTAGCAAGATATGTACATATTTCCACTTCATTCATCTTATTTCAACAACAACCCTGCATATACATTATCAATGGTACTGAAAATTACATGGATTGTCTCTTCTTCCCATTTGCAGCACGCCACAATGTTCTACACTAAATTTTATCCTTCAATATTCTTTCCAGTTTTTTTTGTCCAATCCATTTTATAATTTTATTTAGGCTTCTATTAAATACACTGATTACTTTTAGTGCTGAGAAATATAACTTGACACATGATATTGAATCCAGTTAGTTTTTTTCTCATTTTGTGTTGTAAAGATTTAAAACAATCTTAAATATTTTAAAAGTATATGGGATGATATAATAAAAAAATGGCTTTAACGACTAATTATTCAAGGAATGTGTCTTAAAAGAAGCATGATTAATTTCAGTAGCATGGACAATTATTACATCAGAACCAGAAGGCAACAAATGTTAGATTCGACTGGTAGGCATAACAAGGTTACTGTCTGTGACACTTATCCCGATTAAAATCAACTTATTCGTTTTGCAATCATTTCCTTAAATATCTACAAATATGATAATGAGAGATTATCATTATTCCGTTTGCACGGTTTAAAGAAGCTATTTTAGGCTGATTTTGAATTAACTTTAGGTCAATTATGAAAGTAGAAAGTTCAATTTGGAATCCACATAAAAATATTTTAACACTTGATTTTTCTGATAAATAATTGGCAATTTTACTGCACAGTCAGGCACTATGATCAGTGGGTGATGGAGACCCAAACTGAAGAAGTAAATGAACTTTATGCCTTGATTATTCAGAGTAATCTTGTTAACTTTTCTTCCTACATACTAATTCAGTACCACTGCCCTTGCACTTCAGTAAAGAAGATACTGTAATGTAATTAGCCACTGGTAGGCAATGTTTACATTAGTTCTCAGAAGGTTAAGAAGTAGATTATATCTAAAATTAGATCTGCCTAGGGCTGTGCTGGTTGTATCCTAATCATATCAGACAAGGAGGCCAGTAAGCCACCTGACACAGACAAGTGGATCGTTTCTTTTAAGAAAAGCGTTTTTATTAACCCCTCAAGTCTATCCATGTACCTTCTATACCTTAATATTATTATTCATGCAAATCTGTATTTTATCAAAAAAATTGCTTTAGTTTCCTATGTGCAATGTGGAATTTCACTACCTATCATGAATGTGATATTTTCATGTTCAGTTAACTAAACAAGATGACCAAACATCTTGTCAAACAGCCACAGATAACATTTCAGCCCTTTACAGAGTGCCATAATCCTTAATTATCCGAATTTATGGTATTTAGCAGAATCACTTAATGGTTAGTTGATGCACTGTTCATTTTATCATCAATATATTGAGAAGGACTCTTGGGGCTTAAAAGCATAAAGTATTTTCTTCCAAGTAGTAGAATCATTTCCATATTGGTAAAACTAATGTAAATCTAAGAATTACAGGCAGTGATTTCTAAAACTCTGGTACTTGATCAGAACCACTGTCAAATATTTAAAAATCCCTTTGCAGCCAGCTCAGTTTGAATGGCACAATATTTACAGCTCATTTAGTCTGACCATGGTCTTTGCGAAGACTTTATATTTCAGAGAATTATCCTGTAAATATGAATAATGAGAGATGCCAAGCTTTACTGTTTGCACAATTTGTAAACCATGTTAATCCAACAATCTAAAACAAACATGTATGTGATATTCCCATGCAATTACAAAACTGTATACCACATTTCTACACCATAAAAGACATAAGCAGTTAAACAGTGGAACAACTGATAGTAAATCCTTATAGTATCTCAATGAACCCGAAATAACTGAATAGTTGATTTGAATTATGATCTGTAGTCTTTGCAATGTGTTGTTTCTGAAATTAAACAAATTCACAAAAAATTGTCTTCATTTTAAACTCAAGGTCATTGAACAATATAAATGTAAAAATATGTCTGTTTCCAAAAATATAAAGGAGCATAACCTACCATAGAATCTAATACAGAACAGAAGCGGTCCTTGGGGCAATCCAGTCTGTACCGCCAAAAATATAATACTACCTACATTTCCTATACAAGGTCCACTTCCTGCACCAGGCCTCTGAGAATGTTATGAGGCTTCAAGTGCTGCTGTCTGCTAGTCTCAGTTCCCTTTATTTCATCTTGGTGGCATAACAATAAAGATTGTTATTAAATTATTTCTTCATTGCATTATAAAGCACTTTATTAATGTACACAGTACAACACACACCTGCTCCTAAATCTAATGTACCTCAGAGGCTAGTACTTTTTCCAAGTTTGTGTGAATGCACGGTTGCACAACAGTTCAGAATTTAATGTAATAGGTATAGGTAGAAAGAGGGATGGGGATGTAAGGCAGGATTTCAGGGAGCTAGGGTGGAAGCTGAAAGCTAGAACAAACAACTGTTATCTCTGGTTTGTTACCCATGCTATGCGATAGCGAGACAAGGAATAGGAAGAGATATCAGCTGAACACGTGGCTGCAGCGATGGTGCAGGAGGGAGGGTTTCAGGGACATGGATAATTGGGACTCATTCTGGGGAATGTGGGACCTCTACAAACAGGATGGTCTTCAGTTGAACCAAAGGAGTACTAATATCCTGAGTGGGAAACTTGCTGCAGCTATTTGGCTTGGTTTAAACTAGCTCAGCAGGGAAATGAGAACCTGAGGTGTAGTTCAGCGCACAGGAGGGTGAGAGTAGGGAGGGCATAGACAAGATTTCAGGGTCACAGGAATGTGCTGGCAGACAGCAAACTGGTTTGAAGTGTGTCTACGTCAACGCCCGAAGTATCCAAAATAAGATAGGTGAGCTTGCAGCATGGATAGGTACCTGGGACTTCGATGTTGTGGCCATTTTGGAGACATGGCTAGACCATGGTCAAGAATGAATGTTGCAGGTTCCAGGGTTTAGATCTTCATTAATAATAGAAAAGATGGTAAAAGAGGGAGGTGTGGCCTTGTTAGTTACAGACAGCATAACTGTGACAAGGACTCGTCTACTGAGGTAGTATGGTCTGAGGTTAGAAACAGGAGAGGAGAGGTCACAGTACTGTGAGTTTTCTTTTAGGTGTCTGCAGAATTCCAGGGATGTGGAAGAGAGGATTAGCAAAACGATTCTGGGTAGGAGTGAAAGGAACAGGGTGCTCATTATGGAGGACTTTAACTTCCCCAACATTGACCGGAAATGCTATAACTCTAGTATATCAGATGGATCAGTTTTTGTCCAATGTGTGCAGGAGGTTTCCTCACACAGTATGTTGAAGAGCCGACAAGTGGGGAGCCACACTGGATCTGGTGCTTGGTAATGAACTAGGCCAGGTGTTTGATTTAGTGGTAGGTGTGCACTTTGGACAGAGTGACCATAATTTGGTTACATTTAATTTAGTGATGGAAAGGGATAGGCCCATGCCACAGGGCAAGAGTTATAGATGGGGGAAGGGCAATTATAATGTGATTAGGCAGCAAATGCGGGAGTAGCAAAATGCAGGGGATGGGGACAATTGAAATATGGAACTGGTTTAAGGAACAGATATTGTGTGTCCTTGTATGTCTCTGTACGTCCCTGTCAGGCAGAGAGGAAGTGATAAGGTAAAGGAACGATTGTTTACGAAAGGAAGTGCATCTCTTGTTAAGTGGAAGAAGGAGGCTTATGTGATGATGAGATGAGATGGTTCAGATGAGGCGATGGAGAGTTACAGATTAGCTAGGAAGTATTTAATGAGAGAGTTAAGAAGAGCAAAGAGAGGACATGAGCAGTCCTTAGCAGGTAGAATCAAGGCAAACTAAAACTTTCTATAGGTATGTGAGAAATAAAAGGATGACCAGAGTAGAAATAGGGCCAGTCAAAGACAGAAGTGGGAAGTTGGGTGTGGACCCTGTGGAGATTGGAGAGGTGCTAGATGAATATTTCTCATTGGTTTTCACTCAAGAAAAGGAGAATATTGTAGAGGAGAAGAATGAAATATAGGATATTAGACTAGAGAGGATCAAGGTTAGTAAGAAAAAAGTATTATCAATTCTAGAAGGAATGAAAGTAGACAAGTCATCTGGGTCGGATGGGATTTACCCAAGGATACTCTGGGAAGCTTGGGAGGAGGTGTTGGAGCCTTAGGCTTTGATCTTTGAGTCATCATTATCTACAGGTTTAGTATCACAGGACTGGAGGATTGCAAATGTTGTGCCCTTGTACAAGAAGGGCAGTAGAGATGATCCATTTGCAATTTGATTGCAAATAGTCAACATGGTTTTGTCAAAGGCAGGTCATGTCTCACAAACCTCATTGAGTCTTTTGAAGTGACCAAGCATGTGGATGAGGGTAGGGTAGTTGACGTGGTGAACAAGGACTTCAGCAAAGCCTTTGATAAGGTTCCACATGGGTAGGCTGTTGGAGAAAATGCAGAGGCATGGGATTGAGAGTGGTTTAGCAGTTTGGATTAGAAATTGGCTTTCTGTAATAAGGCAGCAAATGGGGGTTGATGGAAAATATTCAGCCTGGAGTCCGGTTACTATTAGTGTGCCACAAGGATCTGTTTTGGGACCACTGCTGTTTATCATTTTTATAAATGACCTTGGATGCAGGCATAGGTGGATGGGTTACTAAGTTTGCAGATGACTCAGTGGAGTAGTGGACAGTGTGGATGAATGTTGCAGAGGGACTTGGATAAACTGCAGAATTGGGCTGAGAGGTGGCAAATGGAGTTCAATACAGATAAATGTGAGGTGATTCACTTTGGGAAGAATAACATGAAGGCAGAATGCTGGGTGATTGGAAAGATTCTTGTTAGTGTGGATATGTAGTGGGATCTTGGAGTCCATGTACATATATCACTGAAAGTTGCCACCCAGGTTGATCCTGGTGTTAAGAATGCATACGGCAAGTTAGGTTTTATTGGTAGCGGATTTGAGTTCTGGAGCCGTAATGTCATACTGCAACCATACAAAACGCTATTGCGGCCTCACTTGAAATATTATGTACAGTTCTGCTCACCCCATTACAGGAAGGATGTGGAAACACTGGAAAAGGTGCAGAGGAGATTTACCAGGATGTTGCCTGGTCTGGAGGGAAGGTCTCATGAGGAAAGGCTGAGAGACTTGGGTCTGTTCTCATTGGAAAAAAGAAGGCTGAGAGGGGATTTGATAGAGACATACAAGATGGTCAAAGGATTAGATAGGGTAGACAGTGAAAGTCTTTTTCCTCAGCTTGTAAGAGGGAGAATAGCTACAAATTGAGGGCTGATAGATTTAAGACAGATGTCAGAGGCAAGTTCTTTACTCAGAGAGTGGTAAAGGTGTGGAATGCCCTACCTGCCAATATAGTTAACTCAGCCACATTAGAAAGATTGAAACAATTCCTGGATAAGCACATGCATGATGATGGGATAGTGTAGGGGGATGGGCTTAGATTAGCTAACAGGTCAGCACAACATTGAAGGCCGAAGGGCCTGTTCTGTGCTGTATTGTTCTATGTTCTATGTCATAGGACTAACAGTTGGTGTATGAGAAATGGTTCCTCTGAGATGTGAACATATGACCATCATAAAGAGACTGCAAAGTGCAACAAACAAGCCATGCACAGCAAAGAAAAACTTGAGGAAATGTTTATGTTTTAAAATATTTGTTAATAACTTGTAAAATTTATCAAATGGTCAAGGTAAAAATAGAGGATCACAGAATACTTCAAACTATCAGTGTCTGAGCCATAAAGATATTAAGACAAAATCATCGAGAAGCAAACTTTGTTTTTCTGTGTTGATTAATTGATCTTAGCAAAGGCAGTTAGTTACGTTAACCTTGTTCTCTCAGATCCAGTTGTAACATTGCAATTAAATCTGTTGACAAGTGTGATGCTGTTATTATCTGGTGAATTGACCTCGATATCTGAACAATATTGAACAATAACTGTCTACTCCTTTCTATTACCTCTTTTGGACCATGACACCATGAAGTACCTTCACCGAAGCTGGTATCACATCATAAAGTCACCTTTTATTTACATTTGGAAAGTTCTTGATTCTGGCAAAGCCTTGTCAGAGTCAGCAACCAGGCTGTCAGAATCTCTGACATTCCTGTTTATATGTGTCAGCCAGGGCCCCCTGATTTGACCAGATTAACAGCCCTAATCAGGAAACTCACACTGTATGAGGTCCAGCTAGTTTACCTTGTTACAATCACTAAACCCATCATCAAATACCAAGTAATGTTTTCCAATATTGTTACTGACATCATCTCCTCTGGGGATCTTCAAAAGAAACTTTCAGCATCATAGCCCCTAACCCCAAACATCCCACTTCCATTTTTCAAAAATCCTCAAACAGGTCTGCCTTGGTAAACCAATCATTTCTTGATTTATGCTGAGTGTGATGGTGGAAAAGCACAGCAGGTCGGGCAGCATCCAAGAAGCAGGAAAATCGACACTTCAGGCAAAGGCCCTTCATCAGGAATGAGGCTGTGAGTTGAGAGCATGATGAGATAAATGGGAGGGGGTGGGGCTGGGGGAAAGGTAGCTGAGAGTGTGATAGGTAGATGGAGATGGCAGGGGGTAATGGTGATAGGTCGGCGAGGAGGGGGGAGCGGATAGGTGGAAAGGAAGATGGACAGGTCATGAGGTTGGTGCTGATTTGGAAGGTTGGAACTGGGATAAGGTGGAGGGAGAGGAAATGAAGAAACTGGTGAAATCCACATTGATGCTGTGTGGTTGGAGGGTCTCAAGACAGAAGATGAGGCATTCTTCCTCCAGCCATCGGGTAGTTAGGGAGTGGCGATGGAGGAGGCTCAGGACCTGCATATCCTTGGCTGAGTGGGAGGGGGAGTTGAAGTGTTTGGCCATTGGTGCGGTTGGTTGGTGCTGGTGTGCCAGAGATTTTCTCTGAAGCGCTCTGCAGGTAGGTGTCCTGAATCCCCAATGTACAGGAGACCGCTTTGAGAGCAATGAATACAATAAATGAAATGTGTAGAAGTGCAGGTAAAACTCTGATAGATGTGGAAGGGTCCTTTGGGGTCTTGGACAGAGGTGGTGGGGAGGGGGATGTGTGGACATAGGTTTTCAATTTCTGCAGTGGCAAGGGAAGGGGCTGAGAGGGGGCGGTGGGTTGGTGGGTGGGGTGGGGGGGGCATGGACCTGACAAGGGAGTTGTGGAGGAAATGGTCTAGGGAAAGCGGATAGTGGTGGGGAGATTTATGTCTGTCTTCACTTCATTTTTTCTGGTAATGGTCACAGATCTGAAACTCCTCTCCTGATTTCATCATCTTCTGTTCATCATGGGTGTCGAGAGTTTGGTGCTGGAAAAGCACAGCAAGTCAGGCAGCATCTGAGCAGCAGAAGAATCGATGTTTCGGGCATAAGCCCTTCAATAGACAATAGGTGCAGGAGTAGGCCATTCTGCCCTTCGAGCCTGCACCACCATTCAATATGATCATGGCTGATCATCCTTAATCCTGCCTTATCTCCATAATCCTTGATTCCACTATCCTTGAGAGCTCTATCCAACTCTTTCTTAAATGAATCCAGAGACTGGGCCTCCAGTGCCCTCTGGGGCAGAGTATTCCACACAGCCACCACTCTCTGGGTGAAGACGTTTCTCCTCATCTCTGTCCTAAATGGTCTACCCCGTATTTTTAAGCTGTGTCCTCTGGTTCGGCACTCACCCATCAGCGGAAACATGTTTCCTGCCTCCAGAGTATCCAACCCTTCAATAATCTTGTATGTCTCAATCAGATCCCCTCTCAGTCTTCTAAACTCAAGGGTATACAAGCCCAGTCGCTCCAGTCTTTCAGCGTAAGGTAGTCCCGCGATTCCTGGAATTAACCTCGTGAATCTACGCTGCACTCCCTCAATAGCCAGAATGTCTTTCCTCAAAATTGGAGACCAGGACTGCACACAATACTCCAGGGCCGTGTACAGCTGCAGAAGAACCTCTTTGCTTCTATACTCAATCCCTCTTGTTATGAAGACCAGCATGTTATTAGCCTTCTTCACTACCTGCTGTACCTGCATGCTTATCTTCGTTGACTGGTGTACAAGAATACCCAGGTCTCTTTGTACTGCCCCTTTACCTAAATTGATCCCATTTAGGTAGTAATCTGCCTTCCTGTTCTTGCCACCAAAGTGGATAACCATACATTTGTCCGCATTAAACTGCACCTGCCATGTATCTGACCACTCACCTAACATCAGGAATGAAATGTCGATTTTCTTACACCTTGGATGCTGCCTGATCTGCTGTGATTTTCCAGCACCACATCATCAACTCTGATCGTCAACATCTGCAGTCCTCACTTTCTCCTTTTCATCACGCGTGTCCAACCTATTTTCCAATGAGATCACCTTAGGGTTCTCTGTTTTTTCCTTGAATGGAAGTCCAATAGTTTCAACCCACCATTACTATTAACTGCTTGGCTGAAAGTCATCACAAGGTAATAATGTTGGCTTTAATCTAAGTCACTTCCTCCAAATAAAAATTGTTGTTTTGGGTACCCACATAGTTCCCAGCTACAGTTACTTTTATGTGGGATTTGGGGAACAATCCTTGTTTATTCTCGCCTGTCTCTTTCTCATAATTCTTTTGCCAGTCACTGCCACTGCCATTTTGTATTATTGCTCCAACTGAAAAACTTCAAGTTTTGAAGTTCTACCCTTCTCTCATCTTCATGTGGTCCATCTGTGATTCTTCACTTTCCTTCCTCAACGTTTTTGTCTATTTCTGGGAATAGTCGATCAAAAAGTATTTATTATAAGCAACTGACTACAACAACCACCTGGACTATACTTCCTCACAAAGCTGGGAGAATTCCATTCTATTTTGGCAGCTTCTCTATTGCTGTTCTGATACTGCAACCGTTCACATTAGCATATTTGAATGTTTTTTGTAGAATGGTTTCAACACAGAAAGAGGCTTATTTGATCCATTGTGTGTGTACTGGCTCTTGAGGGAACAATCACTGACATGCCTTTTCTCTACAGCCCTGCAATTTTTTCCCTTTCAGATAATGATCCAATTTCGTTTTGAAAGCCTCAACTGACTCTACACGACAGTCTCAGGTGGTGTATTCTTAACTTAAATAAACCCACTTTATGAGAAAACATTTCCATGTTGGTCATTGCTTATTTTGACAGTTCCTTAAATCTTCACTCTCTGGTTTATGATCCTTCAATCAATGGGAGCAGTTTCTCTCCGATTAGTGTACACTAGTAACACGTAGTGTCAAAGAAACCTCAAACACAGCAGACTGTGATCTCTTGGGCCTGCAAAGATAATGATAAAGATGATGACCCCTACTCAATGGTAAAACATTCCTCTTGAGGATTATATTCCAAACTACTGACAGATTTTGAGTTTTCTCTTTGAAGAAAATACTGGACAGAGTTTAGAAAGCCAGTTTCAAATCTTCTGGAGGGGACCAGGGGAACTCAATGCTCTTGTGTTCCCTCTATGTTACGTGGGTGCGTATGGTGATTGGTGTCAATAAGCTAATTGTGACTCTGACTTCTGATTTTGGCGATTGCTTCCATGCACTGGCCTCAGAGGGTCATGCCGTGGTTAGAAAATTAGAGGGAACGCTGCTTGTGTGTATCATCCTGGGTTCAAGTTTTAAGAAGGGAAACCACTTCATCCCTTCTCAACTGGCAGCTTAACAATATGGATACCGCAACAGGAACCGTAGTGAACTGGGGAACCTCAACTGAGATCTGGTTGCAACAGTATCAGCAACTTGATGTAAAATATAAGAAGTGCTGGCAATGAATCTTCTGATGTTAGCAGTACAACACTATAAGATGCACTTTCATTCTTATAGTTCTAACAACATTAGCTGCAGATGTCACCTCTACCCTTTTATAATAAGTTTTTATTACCTTAGATATCTAACAATTAATATTGGCTTCAGAAGAAGTCTGATTTTAATTACAGCAGTACAATTACATTATATGTAAATAAATGACTGTTAATTGACAACAAACAAAAAAGTTTCAAGTATGTTGCAGCAAATACTTTTTACAGTTTGGCTTTTAATTCTATTTCTATGATTACTTTTTATGGAGCAAAACTAACATTAACCACATTAGAAGAGGTATGATTGGTTACTCAAAAGACACTGTATTTATCTCTCAAACAGAACAAAAAACATAATATCATTGACAATAAAGTATAATTTAATTTAAATTTCACAAATAATTACCTTGACAAGATCAGAAAATTTTAAGATTTTAATGTGATCTAAAATAATGCCATTGCCTTTTAAGTGAACATGTTTGCATTCTAATTCATGGAATCAAGATGTTATTAATATTACGTTAAATATGACAGCGTGATTCTATCCTTTAAACTTTTCTCCTTTAGTTTGCAATGATTTTATTTAGTGGCTGTAGAACAGACAGTAAAAGATGAATTTGTAACACTACTTTGTATTTATAGAAAGCCTTTCATGTAGTAAAACATCTCACTGTTGTCAAGCAAAATCTGACACACAGGCACATAAGGACAAAATAGGTTAGATGATCAAAGGTTTGACCAAACAGTTTTATGGTACATCTTAAAGAAGGCAAAAAAGAAGAAAGGCAGAGATTTAATGAAGGGGATTTAAGCATTTAAGAATTTCTGCCCTTTGGAGCTTCCAATGGTAAAAATTGGACAAGAAGGAAATATCTTAGAAAGTTATAGAACTGAAGAAGATTATAGAGATACAGAGGGTCACACCATGCAGGAACTTGAAAAACAAAGATAAGAAATTTAAAATCAAGGTGATGTTTAATCAGGATTCAAGTTGGTCTGCAAGCAATGGGTCGATGATGAAAGGTGCTTGGGCACAGTCAGTTCTGCTATAAATTATCTTTTGTTAAAGTGAATTGGCTGCAATGCCATTGGTGAATTGGGAACGCTGTTTCTAAAATGTTAACTTGGAAAATGTGTGTTGGCTATAATGCGATTAGATTGCCAACACTTTAATGTTATTTGTATTATGCGATTTTTGTACAATGCGGGGTCGCACAGGATTAGAACTTTGGCGTTACAGAAGAAATAACTGTACTTACAGGTGAACATAGCCTACTCAGCCTGCTCTACCATTTAGTAAGATCATGGCTGATCTGATTGTAGTCTCAACTTCACAGGCCTGCCTAATCCCAGTTATGACCTGGCAAGGAGGAGTGTTTCAGCTCACTTCTTTTCAACCTCGCTGGATATCCAAACAAAGGTTTAAGTTCTTTTAAGAACATGACCGTACCGTTTCCAATTAACATGTGGTTAACTGTTTTCAATACAAACTTTAAGGAGCCAATTACAAGATTTTCTAAAGTGAAAAAAAAATTGTTCTACCTGCTAACCCAAGGAAATACATAAAGACACAGTGCCAAGTCTCCATGAAGTCACAGGGTCCTCACAGCCACACACAGCTGCAGGTACAATCCTCTTGGTCAGGTCATACATATGGCTATTTTATAGCAGGGATTTTGCTTTGTTTTAAAAGTGATTTCAGACTATGTAAGTTCTAGATAGCAAATAAAGTGATGTAATTCAATAGTTAAATATTATATATCATTGTGAAACCTCCAATAACTTTTGGGCCTTGTTAGAATACAGGGAACTATCTCAAGTTGACAAAGCGTAGAATGTTACCAGGAATATTAGAACTGTCATGTCTAGAAGTACTGAAGTCATGGATGAGGGTATCAAATGTTTTATACAAAGATTTCCAAGGAATGTCTGCAGCTAGTGATGAATTTTATGAATTGACTGACCTCAAACATAACATTGATTGATTGAATAATTATAGAGTGAAGTTTGGAGTATCTTTATAATAGTGGTTGCCAATAGGCCAGACAAACACGACATAGTTTGAGCCAATAATGCCCAATGCCCAAATATGATCGTAGCTGTGTGATTTTATTTAAGTAACTAAAATTTCTGCATGATGATGCCAACTCGCCATTTTTCTTCATCTTTTTATGTTGCTGTTCATTCAAGATTAAAAATAGGTTATATGTTTAGAGTTGAACTTGATATAGATATTTTAGATTGTATTTTGGGGAACAATCATATATTGCTTTAAATTATTGTTTAGAACAAGATTTCTAAAAAACGAAAATTTCCTTTTGTTCAGGACAAAATTCATATGATGTCGCAAGATTTTCAGAAATTTGTATGAAAATTATCACAGCATGGTCAAGAAATGGCTTCACCTGTTTATAAAGTAAAACTAACTTGAAAAGAAGTAATATTATTTTGTTATTTTAATTAGTAAGTTTTTTTGAAAACTTTACTGATGATGGCAAGTTTGAATGGGATTGTGACAGTATCAAGATCAGTGTGAAGTATCTGACACTTTTATTCTGTCCCTCTCCACAGGTTCACTCAAACTAGTGAATATTTCCAGCATTTTATATTTATTTTCAGATTTTCAGTATTTCTAGATTAGGATCAGAAATGCTCCCCAGATTAATGTTCTGAAAGAAAAATAGCCACTTTTCTTGGACCAGTGCTCACGATGACTGAGGATGTATCTATTTCAATAACCAGCAATAACACAAAAGTGGAAAAATTGTGACTATTGCTTGGAGTTTGTGCTGAGAATAGTGGGATACACTCCCCTTCGATTTTACGGTTATAATTTGTGATTCAAAGTAACAGCAGATTGTGGGTATGTTGTGAATCAGATGACGAAATAGAAATTATTGTGCATGAGAACCTATGAACCTCAATATAAAAGAAAAAAAAAACTTTCATGTTGGTGGCCTTGGACTGCTGGTTTGGTCACAATGAGGACAAGAAACTCCGAATGGAGTTTATCAATTGCATGCTTTGTTTGGCACACAGCAATTTCTGAAGGGGATTTTAAAACAGATATAAAGATGTACAGTTTCCTCTTGTATCTTTTCATGCATTACATACTTAGTGCAGAACAACCTAATTATATGATGCATAGTCAGTTGTTCAAATATACAGATGGATAGTAGGCTCTGTACTGTTTGTGCTCCTTCTACAACTGTCCAGGTCACTCATGTTGGGGCTCGAGAGTAGCCTGGCAGCACTAACAGGGCCACAAAGCAGACATACTTCCCACAATCCTATTTCACTCTCACTATCATTGACAAAGACTGGCTAAACTCCTCACATCCTGGAGGATTTTACTGGTGAAAGAGGCACTGCTAAGTAAGTCAAAGTGAGGATGAACCTGCTGTCTGGATGGCCACAGGGATGCTATCAATTAATCTCTGTACAATGAGAAATGCAATGATGCAGTAAAATTGGATGGATGTGTCAGGCTTCTGTCAGTGGGAAAGGAGATTAAAATGCTGGTCATGTGACCAATACATCAATCAGCTCCTGGATACATTTTATGGCAACACATTGGTTGAGCCTAGAGATGGTCCCTATGATTTGACTACAGTCGCTTTGCAACTATCTCCTTGCAGTCTTTATCAGGTGGTTTGATTAGGTCCGATAATTTTGCTTGTGACATAATGGCAGGTACAAATATTTTTGTATTACCCTTTTAACCATAAAATAATGTTTGTGTTGCTTTAAAAGAAATTTATTTTTAAAATTATATTAATTTGTCAATGCATATAGGATTGTCTAGGAAATAGTTAGAAGTCTTGTTATATTTGGATACACAGTGACAGTTTGCCTTCCTAGCATTGCTATTCATTTCCCTATTTCTTAAGATCTTCCTGGTCTGCTAAATCTTGTACAACATTTCGCAGAATCACTGAAGTTTACAGCACAGAATGAGGCCATATGGCCCAACATGCCTGCACCAACTTGTTAAATGAGCATCATTACCCTGAGTCAATCTCCTGTTTTATCCCTGTACCCTTGCACATTATTTTTATCTAAATAATCACCCAATATATTCTTGAATACCTCAACTGAACCTGCCTCCAACACACTCTGGCAATATCTGTGTGGAGTCTGAAGAAGAGTCATACCAAATACAAAATGTTAACTCTATTCCTGTCTTCACAGATGCCATCAAACTTGCTGAGTCTTTCCAGCATTCTCTATGCTTGTCCACTTGTTCTTGGTCCATTTATGAGCAGGAACAGTTTCTCCTTACCTATTCTATCCAATCTGCTCATGGTTTTGAAAATCTTTAGCAGATCTCCTTTTAATATTCTTCTCTCTAAGGAGAAGAACAGTCCCAACTTCTTTAATCTACCCTCATTAGTAAAGTTCCCCATCATTGCAAACATTTTTTGTAAATTGCTTCATCATTCTCCAATGCATTTACATCCTTCTTATAATGTGGAACCAAGAACAACTGTTCACAATTCTCCAGCTGAGGTCTAACAAGTATCTTAATCAAGTTCAATATCACCTCCTTGCTTCTGTACTCTATGTTCCTACTAATAGAGGATACGGTATGCTTAATGATTTACTTCCTGCTTTTTCTACCTGTCCTGCCACTTTTAATGGTCTGCACACTTTTACAACCAGGACTCCCTGTTTCTTCACATGTTCCCCCAAATTTATATTTTCACTGTTCTTTCTACCAAAATGCATCACCTCACACTATTCTGCATTGGAACTCATTTGCCACCTACCTGCCTAATCCACTAACTTGTCGACTCTGGAGTTCAATATTCCCCTCTTCACAGTTTCCAATTCTTCAAGTTCTGTGATATCAGCAGACTGTGCTTGAACTACAACTAGCATTTTAAGTAGTGTTGTAAACAAATATTCAACAACTATTATTTTTGGATAAACCTTATATATTCCAGCAAACAAAAGATAGGAAAAAACCCACTGAAAGTCAAAGTATCTATTTGCATTTGGTGTTTATCTGGGTATTTAAATGCAACACAATCCCAGATGAAGAAGATGGCAGTTGTGTAAATAATCAGTTTCATTTATTATAATATTATCATGAAAGAGTTGAAGCTGAAAGGATTAAGTACAGATTCTATACTTATAGTAAATAAATGTCAGTGGGTGGTTGTTTTCATTAAGAATTCAGTATGTGACCTATGGGGTATAGAAGTTTTCGGTTTTTGCAGAGTTCAGTCTTAGAATGTTCAAGAATGACTCTCCTTGTCTGTACATTATTTCATGAATGTAACTTGCACCTGAATCTCCTGAAGGCTTGCCAAGTTGAATGACAACAACAGTGAAGAAGCTCGTTAGAAGATGACATGCATTTGTGAACTGAGCAGCGATTCCCACCATTGGTCAAAATTGCTCCACATTTGCATTTCAGTACAGTACTGCAGCAGGAACATATAAACAGGAGTGGATTATTCAGCCTTTCAAGCCTGTTCCACCATTTAATAAGATCATGGCTGACTGAGTACTTCAATGCCTCTTACTCAGTCCATGCTCGGAACCTTGTACACCACTGATAATCAGAAATCTAACAATCTCTATCTTAAGTGTATTCAAAGAATGAGTCTCCACAGCTCTCTATGGTAGAAAATTTCAAAAGTTCACAATTCTCTGAAAAAAATAATTTCTCCTTGCCTTGGACCAAAATGGCCTCCTGTTATTTTTAAACTGCTCCACCATTTTAGACTTCTCAATTGGGCAATCATCTTATCTGTATCTACCCTGCCTATCCCTTTATCTCTTTTGTAGGTTTCATTGAGATCACCTCTCATTTTTTGATTTTCTAGAGAATATAGGTCCAATTTGCCCAGTCTATCTTCAAAGCTCAGTCCTGCGATCCTGGGAACAAATCTGCGAATCTTCTTTGCAGTAATGCTATGGCAATATCTTTCCTGAGATAAAAAGACCAAAACTGCATGCAGTACTGCAGGTGCATTCTAACCAAGCACTTACATAGTTGAGGCAAGAGTTCACTACTCATGTACTCAACGACTCTTGCGATAAAAGCGAACATTCTATTTCCCTTCTCAATAGTCTGCTGTATTGCATATTAACCTTCAGCAACTTATCAACAAAGACACTTAGATCCTGTGTATATGTACAATTTCCAACCTCTATTGAAGAAATACTCTGCAAACATATATTTCTTCCACTAAAATGGATAGATCAATGGGGGATCCAAGATGGTAGTGATCTAAGGAGATTGCGTTGCAGAGCTCTGCACTGCAGTGCAAACAGGGTGAACTTTTAACCTGCCTTACCCGGACCACCATGATATCCTGGGACTCTGGAAAGGTCATGGAGTCCCAGGAAACCGTTAAAAATCAACTTCCTTTGGTTTTTGCCATCCAGGGATGCCGAAGAAGGGAGGAGGAGTATCCAAGGCCAGTCCTGCGGCCCAGCCTGCAGGATCCTTGGACTCAATTTCTTACCAGTCCCTGGTGAAGGAGCTTATGAAATCTCGCGAGATGTTGGGAAAGCAGCTGGAGGAGAAGCTGGCCCCGATGTCTATATGTTGCAGAAGCATGAACAGCAGCTGGGAGACCTTGAGAATAGGATGGATGAGGTAGAACACAGAGTCATTGTGGTGGAAGCTGATACCGGTTCCTCCAAGGATAGGATCCAATCCTTGGAGACGCAGGTCCTTAATTTACATGACCAAGGTGATGACCCCGAGAACAGAGGCAGGAGAAAAAATTCTGATTGTTGGTCTGCCGGAGGGTAAGGATAGTGAGTGGCTGGTGGAATTTATTGAGAGCTGGAATGAGAGCCTTGAAGATCAAGAGGGCTCACTGGATCACAGCCCGGATCAAAGTCCTCATCCTATCTTGGCGCAGTTTCATCATTATAGAAATAAGGAGAGAATGTTGGAAGCTTCCAGAATCCAGGAGAAGAATCCGAAGGCCCTAGTTTGCGAGAGCTCTAAGGCTATGTTCTTCTAGGACTTCTTGGCTGCGGTTATCCAGAAAAGAAAATCCTATGACGGTATCAAAAGAAGAGTGAGGAAGTTTAGGATTTAGTACTTTGAGGTATCCGTGGTCCTTCACAACACCTTAGATCCGTACATCACTTTGACACTTCGGATACAGCAAGAGACTTTGTGGACAAATTTACTTAATCTGAACAACTTAGTATGTACAAATCATAGTGTCGCTTGAGTATGTCTTTGTTTCTTCTTACAAAAATAAGAGGAAGGTCAGTCGGGCATTTCTTTTCCTATCTTCTTTATTGGTAATAATCTGATCTAAACTGTTTGGCGGCAGTCGAGATGTGTACTTTCAATTTCTAACTTAAGTTATACCAAAGGTACCTATCTTTCTTTTCTGAAATTTTTTATTCACATTGCTATTCTATGGTGTATTTTCTTTCTTTTCTGCTTGTGTTTGCGGTGCAGCTCTAGCTAAGAGGAGGGAAAATGATTTGGATGGCTAGATGCCTACTTACGGGCAGTTTATGCCCGGTTCAGAGATTTAAATGCCCTGGCTGAAGTATTGGCAGCAGGATGGGAAGTTGGGTTTTAGAATGTGTAGTTGCCACCTTTGGCACTTTATAAGTTGGTTTGCTTTTTGGTTTTTGTTGTACATAATCTTTGATAGCTTTGTAGGTTTGGTAACTGGAGTGGTTTTGGTTCATGTAGTTTTTACGCTCCATGGATCTTGCAACACTAAGGCTCGGCGATTTGTAGTTCAAGTTCCTCCTCTCTGGAATCTAAGTGTTACTGCAGAAGATTGTGTCTAACGACTTGATTAAATGGTGTACCTGGAACATCAAGGGTAGTCACTCACCAATTAAGAGGACAAAGGTACTTTTGAGTCTTAGAAAGGAAAATGTGAATATTGCTTTGTTACAGGAGACACACTTCAATAGGGAGCATTTCAAACAACAACAGAATGGCTTTGATCGGGTTTATATTTCATCTTTTAATACCTGAAGTAGGGGAGTGGCTATATTGGTTCGGAGGAATCTCCCATTTAAGTCACTAGAGTGTGTTAAAGACACACCCAGGATGGCTGTAATTCTCAAAGCCCTGATAAATGGGGAAGAATTAGTGTTTTAAATGTTTATTGCCCTCCGGCCCATCCCCTCCAATTTCTAGTAGATGTGTTCTCTAAATTGATCAGTCTCGAGTTCCGGCATATCATTATAGTGGGAGATTTTAATTCTCTCATGGATCCCGCAGTAGACAGGTTGCCCAAAGGCCCCATGATACCTTTTGTGCAAACAAACAATTAATAGATCTGTGTGTGGAGTTAGGGTTGGTGGACATCTGGTGGCATCTTGAACCTACAGGAAGAGATTTTACGGCTTTTTCCAATCCACATCAATGTCACACCAGGATTGATTTTTTTTACCCCTGTGGCAACCCCGACTTGGTGGCATCTTGTATGATTGGTAGTATTACCATGTCCAATTATGCCCCGGTGTACCTGTTGGTTAAGATTAACGATGTTACAGTGGGCCTAAAGCACTGGCAAATGGATCCCTTTATCCTTAAGGATAATAAGTTCGTGGAATTTATGGCGTTCCTAGGCATTATTTCAGGCTTGGCTCGTAGTCCAGCCGTCCTTTGGGAAACTGCCAAAGCCTATGCCGGAGGTTAGTTATTTCCCACTCTGCCAGTAGGAAGCAGCAGAAAGGCGAACAGCAATGTCTCCTTGAAGCACGGTTGAAGGCAGCCAAGAAGGCTTACTTTGACATGCTCTCGTTGGCCAAGCTACACAGGATTACAGTGCTGCGGTTTGCATTGAATTCTGTGCTCACACACAGACAGCAAAGAAGGAGCTTACTTTTGCAAAGCAAAGGTTATATGAGCATGGTGATAAGCCAGGTAAGTACCTAGCATATCTCATCAGGAAAAGGAGTGACTCTCAAACTATTACGTTGATTAGGGAAGAGTCTTAGAACCTAATATGTGATTCCAAAATGATTCATGTGGCTTTCCAGAGATTTTACTCTAAGTTATACAATCTGAGGATTGTGAGGAAGGGGTGGGCAAAGATGGAGTCCTTTTTCAAAGAACTGAAGCTCCCAGGCGTGAACCCCAAACAAGAGTCTTTTTTCAATGTCCGCTTATCAGAGCAAGAGGTGCAGGAGGCTGTGAAGCAGCTTCAGAGTGGAAAGCCACCTGGTCCTAATGGACAGCCCAGCAAATTCCATAAGGAATTTATAAACATATTGTCAGGTCCAATGCTCAACATGTTCAATGACTCATATAGCCATGATCATCTCCCGCCATCTCTGAGAGAGGCCAATATTCCCCTAATTCTTAAAAAAGGGGAGGCCCCAGAAGACTGAGCTTCATACAGGCCCATTTTGCTCTTAAATGTGGACTTCAAAATCCTCTCTAAGACTCTTGCGTTAAGGTTGGAGACTGCGTTAACCTCAATTGTAAAAGAGAACCAGATGGGCTTCATAAAGGGCTGCAGATCCTCCAATAATGTTAGGAGCCTGTTTAATGTAATTCACATATGTCAACAACAGTCAGTACAGGGATTGGTGATCTCTCTAAATGCAGAGAAGGCATTTGACAGTATTGAGTGGCTGTATATTTTTAATACTCTGCAGCGATTTTGGCTTGGGCGAAACCTATATAAGATGGGTAAAGGTTCTTTACAGTGACCGTCTTGCTGTGGTCATCACATTTTAACATTTTTAGGGGCAGCCAGCAGGGCTGTCCTCTTTCGCCACTGCTTTTCCATTCATGATTGAACCATTGTCTGGGGTCATTTGTAGGGATCCTAATATATCGGCTCCAGAAGTGGGGTCAAATTGCATAAGATTTCATTGTACGTGGACAATGTCCACATCTTTTTGTCAAATCCAGCAGTTTAGGTGCCTTGCCTGATACAATGCACCAGCACGTTTGGCACCTTTTCAGGGTACAGGATTAATTTTGTAACATCAGAGGTTATGCCTATGGGTGGTCTTTAGAAGGTGTTAGGTCTTGTGGTCACACCGTGGTTTTGTGAATTTGGGCATGTTCGTGACACCAGCTCTTGACCAGTTGTTCAAAGCTAATTTTTATTCAATTATTCGACAAAACCAAACAAGACCTTCAAAGAGGGGAAGCGCTTCCAGTCTCATAGTTAGGTTGGATAGTGCTTATTAAGATGAATATTCTCCCCCGTTTTGTTGTACCCTATATGGATGCTCCCACTGATTTTCGATAAGCAAACGGCTGGTTCAGCTCTCTTACTTGGCATCATAAGCGGCCCCTTATTAAATTAGCTGAACAGCAACTGTTTCACAGATTGGGGGGAATGGATCTCTCAGACATTAAAAACTATCAACAAAGCTTGCTTTTATCTTATGTGAGTGATTGGGCTTGTGGGGACCATCTAACAGTATGGCTAGATATTGAAACCTCTCAGGCAGGTGCCCCCTTACTAGCTTACTATTTTTGGACAAAATGAGGACAGTTAGGGAATATTGCCATAATCCAACAGTTAGCAATGCTGTTAAAGCATGGAGGGCAATTTGATAGAGGGAAGGCAATATTGACAAAATACCTTTTCTTACATCTATAGTGGGTATACTGGGTTTTCAATCAGAGATGATATTTAGGATTCAAACACTGGGCATCTAGGCGTGTGTCATGCATGGGCAATTTACTTGAGGTAGATACAATGATGTCCTTTGATCAGTAAGCACAGAAATATGAGCTATCTAACATGGACTTTCGTTTTTTTCAAGTTACGGATTTTATTCAGGAAAAAGACTAAGCTTTTGACTGATCCCTACAAATCTGACAAAGAGGAGGATGCCTAGTGCTAAGAGTACACTTTCTATCAGCACTTTATATCATCAACTGGGGGGGGAGGAATTGGCCCCTCAGATGAGTTTGATCAACTCTGCAGGGTGTGGGAGAGAGAGTTAGGTGTTGAGGTCTCCTCAGTGGCATGGGAAGATATTTAGGAAAATGCAAGAAAGATATCAATTTGCAATAGGATCCATGCTTTCCAATTGAAGATTCTCCCCAGGGTCCACTTGGCTCTGGATTGTTTGTTAAAATTTAAATCGGGAATATCTTCAACACGTCTCAAGTGCAAGGTTGGTATGGGCACTCTTACCCATTGTCTCTGGTCCTGTGGTAGGCTTCAGACACAGTGGAGCACTGTGGCAGGTGCAATGGAGGGGATTTTGGGTGTAAGGGTGGAGAATGACCTGATCGCTCCTCTTCTTGGCTTGCCCAGTGTGTTCCCCGTAGATGCATGTAAGAAGAAAACTTTTCAACATCCTCACTTTCAGCGCAAGAAAGAATATCTTGTTAGGTTGGGTATCTGAAAATTCCCCGAGCCTGTCAGGTTGGCGGAAGATTGTTATGGAGCATATCCCTTTGGATTTTCTCAAGTGTGGTTCACCACATGACTGAGACTTTCTATAAGACATGGCGGCCCTTTTTGGAATAACTGGACACAGATTTGTTCCCTATGCTAATATGGGCTTTTATACAGCAGTAATGATTGTGCTTTACGAGTCCAATATCCAGACAGGGGTAAGTGCGAACATATGAATATGTGAAAACTAATCCTCTCAATATTTGGGAGTGAGTGTTTTGGTTGGCTGAGCTGAGTTATTATTATTTATTAGTTTGTTGTCAGTTATTATTTATTTAGTTAAGTAGTTCATTGGGGTTTTTTTCTATACATATTTATACATTTGTACATGAGGGTGGATTGGGTTTTTTTACATTTTGGTGTTCTTTCTTTGTATTGTTTTGAATTGCATGTTTTGCATTTGTTGTAGTATTAAAAATCCATTTTTCAATAAAAATATATTTTAAAAAATGGCTAAGTCCACCTGAAACTGCTTTACATCTTCCACATATTCTCATTTCACTTTGCAACAAACACAACTTTGGAAATATTACACAGAAACACTGGAATAGGAACAGGACTAGTACAATAGGCCCTTTGCACCTGCCCTACCATCCAGTATGATCATGGCTGATCATCCAACTGTTCTTGCTTTTCCTGATATCTTTTGTGCCTTGTTCTTGCATTTTCCCTGTCTGCTTTGATCTCTTTTGCTCTCAGAACTATATTAAACCCCTTCTTGAAAACACTCAATTTTTGACCTCAACCACTTTCTCTGACAGAGAATTCCACAGGTTCACCATTGTCTGGGTGAAGAAACTTCTCCTCAGTCCTAATGGCCTACTCCATATCCTTAAAGTGTGACCACTGGTTCTGGACTCCCCAGTCATTAGGAACATCTTGCATTTACTCTTTCTGGTCCTGTTAAGTTTGTTCTCTATGAGATCTTCCCTGTCATTCTTCTGAATCCCAGTAAATGTTATCCTAACCAATCCAGTCTCTCCACTTAAATCAGTCTTGTTTTCTCAGGGTTCAGTCTGGTAACCCATTGTTTCACTCTCTCCATAGTCAGAACATCCTTCCTTGGATAAAAGACTGAAACTGCATATATTACTCCAGATGTGGTTTCATTAAGGTCCTGTAAAATGTAGCAAGAAGTCTCTGCTTCTGTACTCGAATCCTCTCGCAGGGTAGGCCAACATATCACTTGCTTTCTTCACTGCCTACTGCACCTATATGCTTATTTTCAGTGATTGGTGTACAAGGACACCCAGGTCTTGTTTGTAACCTTGCGTTTCCAAATCTATTCCCTTTAGATGATAATCTGCCTAAATGTTTTTGCTACCAAAGTGCAGAACTTCACATTTATCCATGTTATCTGCCATCCATTTGTCCACTCACTCAATTTATCCAAATAACATTGAAGCATGTCTGTATTCTCATCACAGCTTAGATTTGCACCCAGTTTTGTGTCGTCTACGAACTTGGAGATATTACATTTAGTTCCATCATCTAAAGGATTGATAAATATATTGTGAATAGATGGGGAACAAGCACTGACCCTTGCAGTACCCCAGTAGGCACTGCCTGCCACTAAACAAAAGAACTGTTTATTCCTACTCTTTGTTTCCTGTCAACTATTTCTTTATCCATGTCAGTACACTACCCCAAATCCAATGCCCTTGCATTATGAATGCTAATCTCTTATTGAAATCTTTCTACAAGTTCAAGTAAACAACATCCACTGGATGCCCCTTATCATCTCTATCAAATTTCCAGTTCATTTATCAAGCATAATTTCCTTTTCATAAATCCATTCTGACCCTGTCTGATCCTTCCACTGTTTTCCAAGTGCTCTGCTATTCAATCTTTTAATCGGACCCTTGCATTTTCCACATTATTCATCTAACTGGTCAAACAATAAATTTTGATCCCCACCTTCAAATCATTAATATATATTGTTAATATCTGTGGCCAAGTTCTGATCTATGCACTACTGCAGTAGTCACAGCCTGCCAATGCAGGAATGACTCATTTATTCTTTAACTCTGTTTTCTGACTGTTTAGTCAAACATTAATCCAAGACAGTACATTGGGAGCAGCACAATGACTCGGTGGTTAGCACTGTTGCCTCACAGCGCCAGGAGCCCAGGTTCACTTCCAGTCTCAGGAGACTGTGTCTGTCTGTGCAGAGTTTGCACGTTCTCCCCGTATCTGCATGTGTGGAGTTTGCATGTTCTTCCCCTATCTCGTGGGTTTCCTCCGGATGCTTCGGTTTCCTCCCACAATCCAAAGATGTGCAGGTTAGGTGAACTGGTAATGCTAAATTGCCCCACAGTGTTCAGGGATGTGAATGTTAGGTACATTAGTCAGAGGTAAATATAGGATAATAGGGTAGGGGAATGGTCTGGGTGGGTTACTCTTTGGAAAGTTGGTGTGGACTTACTGGGCCTAAGGACCTGTTTCCATACTGGAGGGATTCTGTTCTATTCATTACCCCCATTCCATGGTTCTTTATTCTTTCTATTCAGCATCGTAAAGCCTTCTGAAAATCTAAATACATCATGTCCATTGGCTCTCTATCAATTTTGTTCATAATGTCTTCCAAAAACTGCAAAAACATTTTGCAGGAGGCAGGGTGGGAGGAGGTGTAATCCGGGTAGCTGTGGGGGTCCGTGGGTTTGTAATAGGTGTCAGTGGTTAGTTAGTCGCCGGAGATGGAGATGGAGAGGTCCAGGAAAGAGAGGGAGGTGTATGAGATGGTCCAGCTGAATTTGAGATTGGGGTGAAAGTTTTGAGTGATGTTGATGAGCACCCACAACAACCAACCCCACCGCCCTGTGGCTGAACACTTCGACTCGCCTTCCCATTCCACCAAGGACATGCAGTTCCTGGGCCTCCTCCATCGCCAAACCCTAACCACTCAACACCTAGAGGAAGAACGCCTAATCTTGCACCTTGGGACCCTGCAACCGTACGGGATTAATGTGGATTTCACTAGTTTCTTCATTTCCCTTCCCCCACCTTATCCCAGTCCCAAGCCTCCAACTTGGCACTGCCCTCGTGACCTGTCCATCGCCTTTCCCATCTATCCACTCCACCCTCCTCTCTGACCTATTACCTTCCCACCCACTTTCACTTTCATTAATCTATCACATTCTCAGCTACTTTCCCCATAGCTCTAACCCCCTCCCATTTATCACTCAGCACCTGGCCCACAAGCAACATTCCTGATGAAGGGCTTATGCCTGAAATGTCGATTCTCCTGCTCTTCAGATGCTGCCTGACTTGCTGTGTTTTTCCAGCATCGCACTCTCAACTTCAGAATGAACTACCTCACTTTCAATGTAAATGTACATAATGTAAATTCTATCATATTGTGTTCACCCACCCTTAAGGTTCTTTTACGGCAAGATTGTTAGTTAGTACTTTCCCATTATATACTAGATTTAAAATAATGTGCCTTCTACTTGGCACCTCAACATTCTGTGCTGGAAGACCATAGTGGCACTGGAAAAAGCACTGCAGGTCAGGAAGCATTCAAGGAGCAAGAGAGTCGACGTTTCGAGCATAACCATTCTTCAGGAGGGTTAAGCCCAAAATGTCGACTCTCTTGCTCCTCAGATGCTGCTGACCCGTTGTGCTTTTTCCAGTGCCACATTTTATCAATGTTGACTTGCCAGCATCTGCAGTCCTCACTTTCTTCTTGAAAACCATCCTTACCACACTCCAGAAACTTGTCCTCCATATCTTTAGTCTCAATTGGTTTACCCTGTTCAATATAGATTGAAGCCATCTATGATAACTATGTTGCTTATAATACATGCTTCCCTTCATCACCTAATTAATACTGTGCCCCATGCTACCAGGCTTTGTACATGTTTGCTCTGTATGATAGATTCATTGCAACAACACTGCAGTGTGCCAAAGCAAAATCTTATGGTTAAGTTGTTTTAATTCATCTGACCCTTTTATTTATAGTTACTTATTTCTTCTGTTTCACAATCTTATTGGTAACAGTATGTTGTGCTTGAATTAAAAACTGAGAGAATTTAGTAAAACTAAATGAAAGAAAAAGCGTAAATGCCACTTTCATTGCAATAATCTGAAATAGCAAATTGCCATTTTTTACAAAATTTAATTCATTGGGATGAAAGCTGGATGGGCACCAGGAGAAAGTGAGGACTGCAGACGCTGTAGAAGTCACATTTGAAAATGGTGGCACTGGAAAAGCACAGCAGGTCCTGCTCCTCAGATGCTGCCTGACCTGCTGTGCTTTTCCAGCACCACCTTTTTTTTGACTCTAATAGCAACCTAGTCTGGCACATTACTGTCCAGGTGGTGAAAGTGAAAGTGAAAGTCTGTCCATTTCAATGTAACAAGAAATAACTGAACTAATTAAAATTTTAACTGATTATTGAAAAATATATCAGTGAAATGACAATCTGAAATAAATATGTTAAGATACCAGTCTAAAAATACAGATATCAATAATTTACCCTTTGATGAAACCGTCACTGAAGCTTTTGTAACTTAGAAATCTTTAGAGCTTTTTGAGATATTGCAAGAACACAAGTTGAGGTAATTCTTTCCAATGACTACATGCAGCCTACCATATCAAGGCTCAACACAATTTCTAAAAATCTCTGAAGAGAAAGTTCTCCAGAATTTGCTCTGATCCTCTAGCACCTGCCAATTTAGAGTGCAGAAGTTTCCCAGGTCACTTTCACTCAATTCTGCCAATCTTTTTTGGCATGAGTTTTAGAATATTCATGGAGTCATTTGTGAATTCCCTGTGCTCTTGAAGTGGCATTGTGGCTTCTTGTGAAATGGTGGAAATGGTGGGATTAATTTACTGACCAGTAGTTGAAATTCAAGCAGTACAACAATGTAAAACAGCACGAATACATGAGTAGGTGCCGAGTAATGTTTTAGATTTTAAAAGTCTACAGTATGTGAGAAGAGCAGCAGAAAATCGGAACAGCAACAGTTATAACTCATACAGTTCGGATTTTCTGAAACATTTCACCTTCATAAGGAATTCTACATTCTTACAAGGCACCTGAAGGGGAAGTGTTATCAGGTCTTTGGAGGCAGATTTATTGATGGGGGAGAGAGCAAAATTGAGAAAAATGCAGGGTGCCAGTTCTCTGGCATATTCCTGCTTCTTCCTAATTTCCTAAAGGCGGATTCTGTGCAGTGACGAAAGCCTGCCCTGCAGTGGGGGAAACCAATTAAGTGTGTTAAATGGGCAATTAGTAACAAATCTCTAGGGCAATTCAATTCTGACAGCATTGCATAGCCCCCACTCTGTTGATAGAACCTCATCTATTTGGTGCGGCTGCACAGTGAAATATTCGAGTAACATGAAAATCATTTAATGGAGGAAACTGCTACCCTGAGGGAGTCTATGGCAAAGGTTTGCTATTGGAAGAGCAGTTCGTGGAATCTGATCTCACAGACACACCTGGGGTACAAAGATGGCTTCTGATCCCCTCAGAGTTTCAGAGACATGGGGATGAATTTTACAGTATTTGAAGGTAAGATGACACGTAAATTAAAGTGGGTTGTCAATCTGCCAACTTCCTGCCTATCCCCAATGTGTACGGTGTTAAGATAGCCTGCCCATCCCAAAGCAAAATGAAACGCTAAAGTGAACAATTAATTGTCACTTATGGAGTTCCATCAGTCTCTGCTGCAGTTTCATTGCACAGGCTACTGATGGGCAGGAAGGAGGAATACCTTCTTTCAGAGGACGTCTAAATCCATTGAGGGCATATGTTCCCAGCTTTTTGAATTCTCCTCAAGGAGTCTCTTGAGCACACCTGTGCAAAGTTCCTGACTATTCTGAAGTCTGGGAGATATCTTCACTTTTACCTCAGGACTCTTAGTAATACCAGCAGTGTTCACTATTCTGTTGTGGTACTCTTGGAATTACAGTTCTTCATCAGCCCTCTGAGATGTGATTTGATGTCACTGAAGGGCAGAGATTCTACTCTGATTCAAATAAGGCTACCCCGCTGTGTATTTTGTGCAGAGGAGCCATCTATCACATCACCAAGGTGTAGAGTTGTTTTTGGCTTGGTGTTGGAGAGGGCATATGCAATATTTAAAGGGACCCTTGCCTTTGTTTGTGTTGCTATTTGTTTTTGCTTGGAAGGAGAAGGGAAAGGCGAAGAAAGAGTAGAACAACAACAGGAGACTAGAGAGGATTGCTCTCCCTTTTCCCTGGGGGAAGAAACAAGAAAAGGACTGGACTGGGAAATCAATTCATTGACTAATTCATATCTCACTGGAGTAAGAACAGCAATAACTGCAACAGCTGGTAGTTTCTCTTATCTCTAATACTCAGGTAGGGATAAAACAGAAAAGTGAGGAAAAACAGCTGAGGCGTGTGGTTCTTTCAAGACCTCTCTGCTGGCGCTCCTATTGCTGCATACTTGGACAGCAGAAGGGCAAAGGAGAAAGGTTAACAGCTTTGTGTTGGGGCAGTGCCTCTCTCCACCTGCTTGCTGCACAGTTGAAATAATGCATCCTACGCTAACCTCAATCACCAGTTAAACACACACACCTGTTATTGTTACTATCAGTACCATCACCTTTGAGAAACAGAAAAGGAGCACATACCTAGTTAACCAGCGAGTGATTTCCCTCCAACTAGTTTCCTTTTGCTGCCTAACCCTACCCTCACTTTCTCCCTCCTTTTTCCTACTGACTGAAGGCACCCTTTTTTGTCCAAATATTAGCTTTTCCTTTTGCTCATGTCTTTTTTGTTATTCAACCACAAAACAGTCTGTGCATGGCTCTACGAGCCATGTCACTTCTACTCCAGCCAGTATTAGTGGTGGGCCCAGCTGCATTTATGTGGAGGTCGCTGTTGCTTCCTTGGCTCCTCCAGTAGTTCCATCATTTCTGCTTTTTATGAAGAGCCACAGCATCAAGAGTTATGTTCACCATAATATGACCATTGAGGCCTGAGTGAAGCTCTTTTGGTCGAGCAGCCATCAATGCGGGATCAAAAATGTCTGGGAAGGCCATTTTCTTTTCAAGGATCAAGTGGATGGTACACCTGGCTTTTGAAAGGTGCTTACGGTGGGCAGGACCTACCTGTCAGTTGACCTCATGAGGTCACTGCAGTGATTGTAATGAGGTCAGACAGGTGGAGCTGTGCAACTAAAGGATAACTTGGTGATGGGAATACCATCCTTTCAGAATCATTTCAGTCACGTTACAGAGGGTGATCATATTGAATGTCTTGCCCTACACTGCTGGCGGATTCCTCACCTTCCATTTGCATCAGTTGGGGGGAGATGAAGTCAGGGGTCAGTGCTGACCTTGCTCAGTCTGAAGAGAAACAGCTTTTGTCACATGTACTCCTTCTAGCTTGGGTGAAGGTGACCAATAGGGCCTTCACTGTGGTCCACGAGGGGGCAGTTTACTGTGTCCTCTGGACTGCTGATGGCAAGCGGTGCCATCTATATAAGGGGAGAGAACTTGAACCCCTTTTTACTGGGCATTAGGCTGGGCCTCTGAATTACTGGTCCAATTACATTACCATTACTCTGCCATCTCACCCTTACAAGAACCTAATATTTCCTACCTCTTGAAACTGTATGAGTTCTGATCCAAGGTGGTTATATTTAAGATGTTAATGGTAACTGGCATTTACAACCATAGGATGGTTGGGGGAGATATGAATGGAAACCATTACTGGAATTAAGTGGAAAGCCAACAAAATCTCAACCCTTGAAATTACAAAAATCTTTGAAGTAGTATCCTGGTGTAACCAAGAGGTTCAATAAGCTAATGAGGTCAAGCAAGAAGAGAGATGCCACTGTCTCCTTTTTCACTTCACACTGATCACCTTCCAGGTCTCTAATTCTTCAACTTGAAAACCTGTGAGACCTTCTCTCATCACATATATCAGCTGCATGCTTATTTCTTAAAAATGCAGCAAATTAATTTGCATTTACATGTCAGGCTTCACCTAATGCAAGCTATCTTGTTTTAAAAATACTTGCTTATACTTTGGACGTAGGCTTGCTTGCTGAGCTGGAAGGTCGTTTTCAGACATTTCGTCATCATACTAACTAACATCAGTGAGCCTCTGGATGAGGCACTCATGGTATGGCCCACTTTTTATTTATGTGTGTTAGGTTTCCTTGGATTGATTATGTCATTTCCTGTGGTGATGCAATTTCCTGTTCTTTTTCTCAGTGGGTGGTAAATGGCATCTAAGCCAATATGTTTGTTGATAGAGTTCCGGTTGGAATGCCATGCTTCTAGGAATTCTTGCGCATGTCTCTGTTTGGCTTGTCCTAGGATGGATGTGTTGACCCAGTTGAAGTGGTGTCCTTCCTCATCTGTATATAAAGATACTAGTAAGAACGGGTCATGTCGTTTTGTGGCTAGTTGATGTTCATGTATCCTGGTGGCTAGTCTTCTGTCTGCTTGTCCAATGCAGTGTTCGTTACAGTTCTTGCAAGGTATTTTCCAAATGTCATTAGTTTTGCTTGTTGTTTGTATAGGGTCTTTCAAGTTCGTTAGCTGCTGGTTAAGTGTGTGTTTGGTGAGTTTGTAGGTTACCATGATGCCAAGAGGTCTGAGTAGTCTGCCAGTCATCTCTGAGATGTCTTTGATGTAGAGGAGAGTGGCCAATTCTGGACATGCTTCTTCTGTTTGTTTGGGTTTGCTGCTGAGAAATTGGCAGACTGTGTTCATTGGGTACCCGTTCTTTTTGAATATGCTGTATAGGTGATTTCCTCTGCTCATCGTAGTTCCTCTGTGCTGCAGTGTTTATCTTTCTTATACTTATACTGTTGAGAATGTCAGATGACTCAAAGCAGCACAGGTATGAAAAAGCTAATCATGTACTAGAAGAATGCAATCAAACTCCCAGGAAGACACTCGGCTCTCACTATGGGAGACAGCGAGCCCAATGAGTATAATAATTTATGCTGTTAAGATCTTGAAACTCTCCAGTCTTAGCAATTTAAACCATCAAACTAGCAGAAACAAACTGACTTTTCACTATTTCTTCAATCTTTCCAGAGGCCAAACACACATTCTTACCTTGTATGCTCTTCATTGTAGCTCTCATATTATTGAAGTTTTAAGTGGAAGATGGTAATGTTTAAGATGAAATAGAGGTGACTGCTCAACAGTGGTCTGGTATGTGAATGTGCTGAGATGTGTTATGATTGAATCCTATAGGATTTCTGGATGCCACTGTGATTCAGGGTAACATGTCGCATTAAGAATTTTCAGCTCGAGAAGTTTTGAGTCAGCAGCAGTCATGAGATAGCTTTGACGATCCTGAAGACGCCTGGAAACCAAACTCACCTCCGATGCTGCTGCCTCAAGTCTATGTTACTCGCCCCACTTGCCACCAAAGGCTTGAATGATCTCTTCACCAAGAGGTAAGTAAAGTAAAATAAAAGAGGAAAACAACAAGTGAAAAGAGAACAAAGAACAGAAATGAAAAGAAAAGCACATGGAGTGGATGAGCCCCAGGCTCAGAAGCCCAACTCCACCGCCATCTTACTGGATATATTTGACTTGACTAAATAGTGGAATAAGTTCAAGAGCTTAATGGGTTACTCATATTCTCGCATTCTATATGTTTCATAGTTATTTGCATTAAAGAGTAAATATCAGGTGGAGTTCTTCCCATGTTTGCTTTTCAATATACATTTCACCCAGGCAATTTGATGTGACTTGGTGTTGACTCAGGACAATTTCCCCATATGTTTCCTTTTCTCCGATTCGGATCTATTATAAGTTTAGAAAATACATCTTTATCATGGCTGGCATGCTTGTGGTTAGCTCTTAAATCAGAACACTGAGGCCTGTGCCCACAGCTTGATGTGAACCCAAAATAATAGGAACACTGTGAACCATGGATAGAATACTTAGACATTCATAATTTAAAGCATCTAAGTCATGATGAACCATGTTACATGAAGCATATATATGCGCTCTATTGATAATAGACATTTAAGGGTGATAATGTTGAAAAACAAACATAACAAACATACATGGGACCAAACATTCAAAATGGTATATGTTGTTTAATATTGCCAGCAACTAAAAGAATGGTAAAACATGAAGATAGCTGTATAGTACGTTCTGCAATTGGAACATAAATGTGCATTTATATAGCACTGTTAATTCAGAAAATGCCCCAAAGGCAATCAACAGAACAGCAATCTGACAAAATGGATGCAAAGGTAAAAAAAAATCATACACAAGTTGACCAGCACCTAAGTAGAAAGTGAATTTTAAGGAGCAACATAATGGAAAGTGAGAGGGACTTTAGAAGCAAACTTCCAGATGATGTGGCTGGACTGCTAAAGGCTTGACAACCAATGATACTGTAAAAGACAAAATGGACAAGATGCCGTTCAGAATAATAGAGAATTTCAGGTCAGATGTTGAATGAAGCAGCTGAAATTAAGGGGCAGGCAAGAACAGAAAATATTGTGAAGTTAATACATAAAATTAAAACAGTAGTTTGATTTATTCATTGTATTAAATAAGTAACAATCATTTCTACTAATCATCAAAGGCAAACATTTTCTAGTTAATTTGGAAGGGTTGCATAAATTGTACAGTAAATGGACTATACTGTTTCTGGGTCAATGTTCCAAGCTTCAACATAAAATGTGGCACCTTCAATTTCATTCTATAGTAGTTGACAGAATGGAATTTTTCACATAATTGAAATAGGAACTTCTGTGTATTCAGCACCAGCTCACTAAGCATTTTGGTAATCAGCTAGTTAGTTGCAGGGAAATTTAATAACAGGGTAAATATATCTTTATTACCAGCTGACCACACTGGGTTTAAAATACAAAGTAAAGAATGAATCTTTTGCCAAAGTAAACTTTGATATCTAAACATGGGAAATAATGCATACCTGCTTCCAACTGCAATAAGACTAACGATTAAAGTGTAAAGCATATAGAAAAGCTTTCAGACATGTAACCGTGTGAACGTTAAAATATGGGATGCAACAAACTCTGATTTCAGTACTTTAAATCACAATCTAAACCTATTCATGTATATAATTTGCATCTTACACAAATGAGGAGCTTGAATGTGACAGGGAACTTTAAGGGGCTTTCAGATCCAGCATGAGAAATACTTCATGAACGAACAAGATGTTCCTCTAAGCAACAGGTATGCAGAAACAGGACACACTAAACAATTGCACAGATCAACCAGAGGATATCAATCATTTAATTAATCACATTATTCATCTAACCTTGCAACCTTGACAACATTTGAATAATTATCAGTGAGAAAATAAGAACTGCGTTGAAAAAAACATTGTAAAAATTCTTTGAGGACAGGAAGAATAATTTTGGATTTTTAAATTTATAATCTAATGTATTTTATGACTAATCAATCAAAATAAACTTCAGCTTCATTTGGCCTGAGTTCATATTTGGATTGAGCCAGTCATAGGTCAGCTTGAGGCTGTTTTAATTCAGATTTAGTTTTTAATTTTGATTGGATGGTTAAGGACATAACATTATGTTGAAATAAATTAGCCTTCATATTATATCATTCATTTTTGAAGAAGAGAAAACAACTTTTTGTTTGCTTTACACAAAAATACGTGATCAAATCTGTACATGGGAACTTTACTTCTAAGAGTGACAATAAATGGACTGCTGCAAAATCTCATCGTGGGAGGGAGGGTGAGCATAATGGCCAGATCTTAAATCAACAGCCAACTGATTTATGAAAATTAATGAGGTGACTGATTTGGTTAGTAATGCTGTTCATAGCATAGCATTTTTTAGAATTAAGTCATTTTACATTGTTCTTGAACTCTCCATGCAGGTTTTATTTTTTTGTGTGGAATTTTTCACGCTTTGTCTAAACTACAAACATCTAGGTCCTGATTGCTGTTGCTGGATAGGAGACAGAGTTGAAAGAAATTCCTGATTTGCAAAGTTGTCTTTAAAGATGACCGTTTGTTTTCAAGTCTGGTGGCGGGCTAGAATGGGAATCAGACAACTCAGGAAGAGCATAAGATGCTGTCTGAGCCTGAGTTGGCTGGGCAAAAGTCTTTCTTCAACTGAGCGCTCCCTCATTCATGCCAACATATTTCCTGCACCCACCCTCATGTCTGTCCATACCCTATTCTATCCCAGTCAGCATTTCCCTAGCTGACAATTGAATTAAGAAAAAATGCACAAGCACGCATGCACCTAGGAGAAAATTATAGCATTCCATAGCTTAATTTTCTTTGCAGACCATACCCTACTGAGAAAAGCACTGACTTATATAAATATACATTTTGGGACACTTCTTGATGGGTTTTCTTGAATTTACAGTTCTATGGGGTCTCTGCATAATTTATACACGATTGTTTCCATAGTTAACAGTCCGAAACGACACCAGAGCAACCCAACTCAAAGGATCCTTGACTTCCACTCCTAAAGGGTATCAGATGAAAATCATGTTCGATCTTTCTCAGGACCATATCTGCCAGGTCACCTTAATTTACCAAAGGGACAGCCGAGCTATCCAAAAACAAAACATGGACTGAGAACAGACCTGCTCCAACTTGGTCAAATCTCCAAGCACCAAGGAATTCAA
The DNA here is from genome assembly GCF_020745735.1 of Hemiscyllium ocellatum. Taxonomy (NCBI): domain Eukaryota; kingdom Metazoa; phylum Chordata; class Chondrichthyes; order Orectolobiformes; family Hemiscylliidae; genus Hemiscyllium; species Hemiscyllium ocellatum. The sequence goes on from NC_083402.1 coordinate 54,654,218, forward strand.
AGTATCATTTCAGTGAAGGCTGTCGGTCACTTAAATTGCCAGCTGCCTTGGGAATTGCACATTTGTAAAATACAGCTGGCCCCGATCCTATCCTGCAGAAATGAGGTGTGCAGTTCAGATGCAGTACCTGCATGTCTCGACTTTATCAGCATTTTTGTCATAGTTGAGCATCATGTCTCTATTTGTAGTATTTGAATTTAATAAGATGGTAATTTTCTACTAAGGATCTAATGTTTGCCATTTAGGACGTATAGAAGCAAAATTGAGCAATACTTTGATCTAATAATTAAGTTAAATTTCAATTCTCATTAAAAAAAGGAATGGTGATAACTTTTTAGAAGAATAATTTGAGAGTTACATTTGTCCTTTTCCAGTTTTATATACTTTTATTTCATCTCTACATTATGCTGTTCTATTTGGATACAGATTTTTTTTTCCTACAGAACATACTGAAATGGACTTCCACAAATTTTGTCATTAAGCATCTTTAGTACGCCAGGATGAGAGTGGTCAAAATCGAAAAGGACTGAAAATTAATTTTCAAAGGCAAAAAGATATAGAAATTTTTGTGGCATGGAGTCACGCACTTACAGTTTTTAGGATTTGTAATGAATGGAAATGCTTCCTGGTTACTTCAATGAGTTAAATCATTCTATTTCAAATGGATAGAAACATATATTTTTCTGTTGTTTACCTTCTATTACTGCCAAGGCTGTATAGCAACATTAATATTTCAACACTTCTATACATTATAAAGTATATTATACTTTTATGGAGTGCTACATGGATCGATGCTGAGTCCACCACTTTTTGCCATTTATATAAATGATTTGGCTGCAAGCATAAGAGATATAGTTAGTAAGTTTGCAGATGACGCCAAAATTGGAGGTGTAGTGGACAGCAAAGAAGGTTAGAACAGAATCTTGATCAGATGGACCAATGGGCTGGGAACTGGCAGATGGAGTTTAATTCAGATAACTGCATTTTGGGAAAGCATATCTTAGCAGGACTTATACACTTACTGGTAAGGTCCTGGGGAGGGTTGCTGAAGAGGAGAATCTTGGAGTGCTGGTTCATAGCTCCTGGAAAGTGGAGTCACAGGTAGAAACAGTAGTGAAGAAGGCTTTCCTTTATTGGTCAGAGTATTGAGTACAGGAGTTCGGAGGTCACATTGCAGCTGTACAGGACACTGGCGAAGCAACTGTTGGAAGATTGCGTGCAATTCTGGTCTCCTTCCTATCGGAAAGATGTTGTGAAACTTGAAAGGGTTCAGAAAAGATTTACAAGGATGTTGCCAGGATTGGAGGATTTGAGCTATAGGGTGAGGTTGAACAGGCTGGGACTGTATTCTCTGGAGCGTCAGAGGCTGAGGGGTGACCTTAGAGGTTTATAAAATCATGAGGGGCATGGATAGGATAAATAGACAAAGTCTTTTCCCTGGGACAGGAGATTCCAGAACTAGAGGGCATAGGTTTAGGGTGAGAGGGGAAAGATATAAAACAGACCTAAGGGGCAACTTTTTCACACAGAGGATGGTACGTGTATGGAATGAGCTGCCAGAGGAAGTGGTTGGAAGCTAGTACAATTGCAATCTTTAATAGGCATTTGGATGGGTATATGAATAGGAAGGGTTTGGGGGGATATGGGCCGGGTGCTGGCAGGTTGGACTAGATTGGGTTAGGATATCTGGTCGGCATGGACGGGTTGGACCGAAGGGTCTGTTTCTGTGCTGTACATCTTCATGACTCTATGTCAAACAACTTCAGGTGAAAAGAAAAATAAGCAAGATTATGGAAAATATTTCTAGCTGACCACAATCCACAGAAGAGTAACTGCATGGTCACTTCAAATATTGAAAAGATTCATACAATGACTACAGCAGTTGTTAATGATTTAATACTGGATCTACTTACCTGTTAACTGCTGTAAACCGAATCTTTGCAAACTTTTGGACATTACTTGACATGCCACGAAGTGTAAAAATGTCAAGACAGGAAAGCAGGTGCGATCATTTTTTGTCTCTAAATCTAAGTGGGACTTGTTTTGGCTAAATATTGACTTTTTAATTACCTCAATAAGTAGGAATACAGAGCTGGTTAGCTCAGTTGGCTGGACAGCTGATTTGTAATGTTGACTGATATCAACAGTGTGGGTTCAATTCCTGCCATGGAGATCATCCCTTTTCCCCTCAATGAGGCCTGGTGACCCTCACGTTAAACCACCATCTATTCTCACTCTCTAATAAGACAGCAATCCTGTGGGACTATGGCAACTTTACCTTTAGTTCTTATATAGGAATAGAAAATGCACTCAATCAGAGTACCAAGTAACTGATGAAAGCAGCGGGCACCTCCTATATTCAACAGACAACATGGGCAGACATTCATGTCGGGTCAGCAAGGGCCATGATACGTTATCATTGCAGTTTTTTTTCATTTCAGTGGTTTTGTGAATACATTTGATTGTAACACTTTTATAGAAATCCACTCAATTTAGACAATGAGGGATGATCACCAATTTAATTGACTTCTTACACATCATAGAATCATAGAATTCCTACAGTGTGGAAACAGGCCCTTCTGCCCAATAAGTCAACACTGATCCTCCGAACAGAAATCCACCCAGACCCCTTCCCCTACCATCCTACATTTACCCCTGAACAATGCACCTAACCTAAACATCCCTGAACACCTTGGGCAATTTAGCATGGCCAATTCAGCTAACCTGCACATCTTTGGATCATTGGAGAAAACCCATGCAGACACAGGGGAGAATATACAGACTCCACACAGACAGTCACTTGAGGCTGGAATCGAACCAGAGTCCCTGATGCTGTGAGGCAGCAGTGTTAACCACTGAACCACTATGATCATGGAACATAGAACTAGGGGCAAGAGTAGGTCATCTGCCCTCAAGCTACTTAATAAGATCCTGACTGATAAAACTGTAACCTCAAGTTTGGATTCCTGCCAATCCCCTTCAGACATTTGCTTATCGAGACCATTCAGGATTTTAAATAACACCTCAACACAATTGTTCTGTTATAATCCTGTGCTGTTCACAGTTACAATTTTCTGACCAAGAAGCAGTCAGTAACTGTAGTCAGTAATTTAACACAGAGAAAATGATGGTTCACCTTCTTTATCTTGTACTCCAAATGGAAAGACAACACTTATCGTGTCCTGTGGCTTTATAATAAAACCTGATGGTAACAGTCTAAAAACAGAAATCCCCTCACATGATTTAAACAGGAAGAGGGCCTGATCTATGTGGCCATGAATTCTATTGCTCTTTCAATGTCCTAAACGTCTGGTCTGGCCCATAAATCATCCTGACTGAGCAGCAATCCGACTAAAGATTGCTGTTCTTCTGGAAATGTCCATAGCAGCTGATCAGTGGATGCAATAGCTGGTATCAGGCTCAGGCAGCAGAAAACCTGTTCTGCATGATATACATCAGAAATTGAAATAACTCCATAGAGGCTGGTATCCTATCACCAAGTCACCCTCTTTTTTCACATGAAAAGTTCTTGACACTGATCCAGTTTTCTCAGAGCCAGCTGTCAGAGTGAACAGAACCTCTGATAGTCCTGTTTTTATCTGTCAGTCAGGGTTGCTGTATGGGTCAAATTAACAGCCCCAGTCAGGGAACTCATATTCTATGAGATCCACATGGCTGACCTCGTTACAATCGCTAAATCCCTCTTCCTCTGAGGCGGAGGACACAGGCGAATTTTTTGTTTGCAGCTCCTCCTGGGGCATTTCAGCACTGGGTCAGGTTCTTCCAACTCTGCGTCTGATACAGGTGGCAGGTAAGGCACAGTGTGCCCAACATCTTGGAAGAAATTCATCCTCGTTTTCAGGTGGCAAAGGCATCAACATGTATTGTATCCATCTCAGATTCTGAGGTATCTTCAACGTCTGAGGCAAAGGAAGAACCTATGGGTTCCAAAACAGTCGAAAAGGCTATCGAGGAGCTGAGCAGGTTCCACGTGTTTGTTAGGCCCACTGAACCTATTTGAACTTTATAAGTCACTGGACCTGACCTCGTGTTCATCGTGCCTCTTACCCAAGTAGAGCCATTCCTGCAGTTGCTAAACCAAACTTCATCCCCTGAAGTAAACTGTCTCTTTTGCTTAGTGGAGTCCTGTGTCTGGCACCGGTGTTCCTGATGCCATTTCACTCTACCCCCAAGTCCGGGAAGATCAGATTTAATCTGGTGCAGAGCCTTCTCCCCATTAGTGACTCTGCTGGAGCTATCCCTTACGTTGCATAAGGGGTAGTCCTATATTCAAACAGGAATCAGGCCAGTGAAGCTGCAGGCTATTTATTTAAGCCTGTCTTCGAAGTTTGGAATGCTCCTTCCATCCGGCCATTGGACGATGGATGGTGTGGAGCTGTCCTTATTTGCTAAATGCTCAACTTTAGAAAATACTCAAATTCGCTTCTGGTAAATGATGGCCCTTTATCTGTGACCAACACCTCTGAGAGTCAGTGTATTGCAAAAAATCCTCGCCGTTTTTCTACTGTTGTGCCCATGTTTGACAAATGTACTCTATGCATGTCCAGTCAATTGAGTGGATGTCCACAATGACTAAGAACATTGACTATATAGATCCTTTCATGGGCTCAATGTGTAACTGAGCCCAGGGTTGACCTGGCCATTTCCATGAAAGTGGGGCGCTGGTGGTGGTAATTTTTGTCCTTGTTGGCACTCTGGGCACTGCCAACCAAGCAGCTAATCTACATCCAATCCTGGCCACCAGACATAACTTCTCACCAAGACCTTCATTTTGGAAATCCCTGGATGACTCTGGTGGAGTTAAGTCAGTATCTGGTGGCGAACTTTGCTCACAATCACTCTTGTTCCCTGGAATAATGTGCTAACCTCTGCTGTGATTTGGTCTCTCCAGATCCAAAAAGGGTGGCACAGTGGCTCAGTGGTTAGCACGGCTGCCTCACAGCGCCAGGGACCCAAGTCTGATTCTCACCTTGAGCGACTCTCTGTGTGGAGTTTCTATGTTCTCCTTGTGCTTGCATGGGTTTCTTCCCACAAGTCAATGGTGGATGTATGGACAGGAGCATATGATAATTTCTTTATTTTCAAGCTTGTGATTTCTGTCTCTAAGTTTGCCCGTATGACAAATGGCACTGGGCAAGCCTTGCAGAATTGTGGAATTGCTTCCTGGTCAACATGCAGGGTGGCCTTGGCTCCTTTGATAGTCAAGAGTGTGGTGCTCGAAAAGCACAGCAGGTCAGGCAGTATCGGAGGAGCAGGAGGATCGACGTTTCAGGAATTCCTGATGAAGGGCTTTTGCTCGAAACATCAATTCTCCTGCTCCTCCGAGGCTGCCTGACCTGCTGTGCTTTTCCAGCACAACACGCTCGATTCTGATCTCCAGCATCTGCTGTCCTCACTATCTCCTTTGATAGCCACAATATTTTCCTGAAAAACCTCCAGCTATTTAATTCCAAAACAGTCGAAAAGGCTATCGAGGAGCTGAGCAGGTTCCACGTGTTTGTTAGGCCCACTGCACCTATTTGAACTTTATAAGTCACTGGACCTGACCTCGTGTTCATCGTGCCTCTTACCCAAGTAGAGCCATTCCTGCAGTTGCTAAACCAAACTTCATCCCCTGAAGTAAACTGTCTCTTTTGCTTAGTGGAGTCCTGGAGTTGAACTGAATCTTTCTCTCCCAATTTTTCTCCATCAAGCTTTGGCCCGAGCCTTTTACTACAGTCGCTGCTAACTGAACCAGCTGCTTCTCATAAGAGACTGGAACCGAAGTTGTACCCTTAATCTGTATTGGTTCCCCGGTATAGACTCTCAGTCTAGCTGAAGTCTTCCACAAACTTATGAGTGGGAGCACACAGCGAATTTTGTTCCAGTCTGGTTCTGTAATCACTGAAACAGCCATGCCAGTATTGGCCTCCATTTGAACCAGGTGACCACTTAACTAGATATTTATTTTGGATGTTGCTCAGCAATTTAACTGTTCCAAACCAGATGTAGGTCGATTTTTCAGGGTGTGCACTCTCCTGAATATCGGCCGATGCATTCTCTTACTCAAATTAGTGGGACTCTTTTGCTGTCACAAGTACGAATACCAGCCGCAACTACAATGGCTTGCCAGTGTGGAGCTTGAAGAAAATTTTAATTGTTTGGCTGAAGATCGGCTTTGCTTTGGTGTTTTGCTGTGGGCTGACAAAGAGTCCCTCCGATTATGATATGTCCTGAGTGCAGCTATGCAATTGCTTTCCCTCAGTTGGTGTTCCCTAAGCTCAGTCAGACTGGCGAGGGTGTCCACTCCCATTGGAATGCCCTGCAACTCATATGCTCAACTTGCTACATTTTCCAATGATAAAGCCAGTTGTAGTGCCTGTTTGATGTCCAATTGGGCTTTGGCTAATGGGCATTTTTACATGGGTCACATCATTAATCCACATACCAAATGTTCTCTCAGCATCTGATTAAAGGTTAAACTGAAGTCACATACCTCTGCCAATCATCTCAAACTAGTCAAAAATCCTGATATGGATTCCACTGGTTCTCAAATTGCTGAGAAAAACCAATTGCATTGGAGAATTAGGGAAGGCCTTGTGTCATAATATTCCTTAACTAATTCTGTTAACTCTTGAAAGGTTTTAGTATCTGGTGCCTCAGGGAAAGCTAGACTCCTAACAACTTAAAAAGCTGTGGATCCACAAGCTATCAGAAGAATTAATCTTTGCTTTTCATCTGCCCCATTTGCCTGAAAAGAAGCAAATTTTTTTCCACTGGACCCAGTATTCAACGGCAGGATTGAACATCTCAAGTTTCCAAAATAATGACATGATGCCAGAAATGCTTACACCACTCAAAGACAACTGTTGCGAGTGAATTTTTCAAGAGCATGCTTTTCTCTTGTTGCCACTGAAATAACTCCACAGAGGATGGTATCCCATCACCAAGACACTCTTTATTTACACATGAAGAGTTTTTTTTTAGATTAGATTAGACTTACAGTGTGGAAACAGGCCCTTCGGCCCAACAAGTCCACACCGACCCGCCGAAGCGAAACCCACCCATACCCCTACATTACCCCTTACCTAACACTACGGGCAATTTAGCATGGCCAATTCACCTTACCCGCACATCTTTGGACTGTGGGAGGAAACCGGAGCACCCGGAGGAAACCCACGCAGACACGGGGAGAACGTGCAAACTCCACACAGTCAGTCGCCTGAGTCGGGAATTGAACCCGGGTCTTCAGGCGCTGTGAGGCAGCAGTGCTAACCACTGTGCCACCGTGCCGCCCACCGTGCCGCCCACGACACGGTGGGCGGCACGGAGTTCTTGACATTGATCCAGCTCCCGAAGATACAGCTCTCAGAGTGAATGGAACCTTTGATACTCCTGCTAATATATGTCAATAAGGGCTCGCTAATGGACCAGATTAACAGCCCCAGTCAGGAAACTCTTATTTTATGAGGTCCACTCACCTGTCGTTGTTACAATCACTAGAGAAGTGAAGCACTGGATTGTGGAGAGGGAATGGGAAAGATTGGAAAACTTTTTAAATGGTAGAAATGCATAATCTCAAAGTTAGAAACCTGTCATTTGATGGAAACTTCTCCACTTGAACAGCTGCATTTAAATCCAGCTTTTCTTTAGTACCAGCTTACAGTTTATGTAAAGTGTCAGCTTATATTATGTATTTACATTTGGAGTAAAGCTTGTTACTGGAAACCCACAGACTTTGATTCCATTGGTAACATTCAACGCAATCAATTATGAATTATTTAAAGTTTTAAATGTCAAGGTATTTTAAAACTGATGCAGTGGGATGAATATTATTTTCTTGGCACGTACCAATTTTTACATCTCTAACTAAAAGCTGTTATAACCAAATTTCAGTCCTGCATATTTAAGCAAATATCCTGGTCCAGTTAAAAAACTTGAGAGGAAGTCAACAAGTTCTGATTTTTCAGGATATTCCTATTTTCTACCAACTGACAAGTGCAATACTGATGTTGGGGGAAGGGTAATAATAAATTTGAGTGGCATTAAAATGTTTTGAGGAATGTTCCAATTGTCTGGATTAACTTTGACAGAGATGATTCACAGAACAGTCATGGAAATTAAACCAGTTACTTTTGTCCATTCTCTGACATGCTAACTAGGCATTTAAAGTGAAGTACATCCTACTGAATTGCCATTGTAAAAAAATACATTATTATATCATATACTTATTACTATCATATGCTTTGCAATATCCCAATGCTCCAATATAGTGATGTCACAAATTGAGTATCACAATCCACAAATGCTATTAATGAAGCACATTTCAGACGATAAAATAGAGGAATTCCACAGAAAATCCCGTCACCAAGCCAGACTTACTCAGCAGTCTAAAGTAAGAAAATGATTAAATAGAATTTAAATCACGAATATATCTGCTGAAACATCTCCTTTCCAACATTTAAAATTGCAGCTGAATATAACTTCACGCAAGAAAAAATGTTGTCCACACTGTCTGAAAAGAATAACTGAAGTACCTGCAGAGACTCGTGGGCAGTCTGGTAGCATGAATTCTACTGGTGTGTCCAGTGGTTCAGAGCTTGACACCCAATTGCGGCAGTGCTGGAACACAATAAAATTGTACATTTAGACCATGCAGATTTATTCCAACAAAAAATTTGAACATTTCTTTCCATCTAAAATTCAGCATAGGTTTCGGACTAATTTAGAAACTATATTAGCATAATAAATTTTAGGTAATAACAAACCATTTACAGCACACATGAATTCAAACTGAACAATTCTAGGGCCATAAATAGATTTATGACTGTGTCAACTCTCCTCGAGGAGTCAATTTGAAAATGCCTACAATATATCAACTATACCTAAGGTTTTAATATGCATGGTGTAAAAATTGAAAATCAATGGTAAACAGAATTTGATCTGGAATATAGTATCAACAGGACAGATGATTAAGCCAAACTAATTCAGATATCTCAAAGACTGAAATTATTAGCTCAGTTTAAATAAACTGCGGAGCATCTGTAGATTGTTGTGGAAATAACTGATCGATTGTGATGGCCCTTCTGTGGGCTCTGGATGTTGCCAATTTTCATTGGGCTGACTCCCGTTTTTGGCAGCAGCAATCTCCAACTTGGGCAAATTGTTTGAGGAGGTGAGAAGTGAACCATAACTGTCCACTTCAGTGGCTCAATTGAGTTACTGACATGTGGTCTACTTGTCAGTCTACCCACTGCTGACAAAATGAAATGGAAATAGGCAAACATCAAAGCATGCCTATGCCCTCCTATGCCATTTTGTTCACCTTCCCACTCCCCAACCAATTCCATGAGGGCTGATACATTTCCGATTAATATAATATGAAGACACTAATTATTTCACATGAAAATACTACCCACAGCAGGAAGGCACTTATTTGTCCTTAGTTGAAGAGTTTTATACACAGTTAAATAGGTGCATGTCCTATATTGTCCATGGTGAGGGTGAGGGTGAGGTTCTCTGACCAATTAGCCACAAGGTTCTGTCCATCCAATGAGAAGTAACAGGAAAGATAGGTGTGAACCAAGCAAAAAGTGCAGTGGTATTTCTCGGTAGTATTCAGTCACAGGTTGACTGGTTCTGCACCGATGCTTAGAGTTGCATTGCAACCACTGTTGTTCCTTTCCCTCTGACTACCCTGGATAACTGCTCAGATGCTGGTTCCAAATTGAACCAATCTGCACTGCAATGATATAGGGTATGCCAAATTTGGTCCTGCCACTTGTCATTACGTAGCTTTGCGATGACATAGCACTTTAACTTTGTGTATCCACAACGCATGCACAATTGTTGTCCCGCTTAGTGGTGATGTTGAAAATAAATACAGACAAAATATTAAAAACTGGGACAAGTGGTGACTGGAAGTTTGCAGAATAAATTACTTCCTCAAATTAGGAAGCAAAATTTAAAATAAATAAATAATAACTTTTTAAATTGTTTATATAATTTTGGCTGAGAATAGAGCCACATCAGGTTGCCATAGACATGCAATTTTAAAAATTCTTGCATAGGATAAGGGTGTCACTGAAAAGACATTTCTGTCCATCTCCAAAATTGGAGGTGTAGCGTAGAGGGTTACCTCAGATTACAACAGGATCTGGACCAGATGGACCAATGGGCTGAGAAGTGGCAGATAGAGTTTAATTCAGATAAATGCGAGGTGCTGCATTTTGGAAAATCTTAGCAGGACTTATACACTTAATGGTAAGATCCTAGGGACTGTTGCTGAACAAAGAGACCTTGGAGTGCAGGTTCATAACTCCTTGAAAGTGGATTCACAGGTAGATAGGATAGTGAAAAAGGCGTTTGGTATGCTTTCCTTTATTGGTCAGAGTATTGAGTTCAGGAGTTGGGAGGTCATGTTGCGGCTGTACAGGACATTGGTTAGGCCACTGTTGGAATATTGCATGCAATTCTGATCTCCTTCCTATTGGAAAGATGTTGTGAAACTTGAAAGGGTTCAGAAAAGATTTACAAAGATGTTGCCAGTGTTAGAGGATCAGAGCTGCAGGGAGAGACTGAACAGGTTGGGGCTGTTTTCCCTGGAGCGTTGGAGGCTGAGGGTTGACCTTATAGAGGTTACAAAATTATGAGGGGCATGGATAGGATAAATAGACAAAGTCTTTTCCACGGGGTAGGGGAGTCCAGAACTAGAGGGCATATGTTTAGGGTGAGAGGGGAAAGATATAAAAGAGACATAAGGGGCAACTTTTTCACGCAGAGGGTGGTACGTGTATGAAATGAGCTGCCAGAGGATGTGGTGAAGGCTGGTACAATTGCAACATTTGAGACGCATTTGGATGGGTATATGAATAGGAAGAGTTTGGAGGGATATGGGCCAGGTGCAGGCAGGTGGGCCTAGATTGGGTTGGGACATCTGGTCGGCATGGACGGGTTGGACCGAAGGTTCTGTTTCCATGCTGTACATCTCTTTGTCTCTACGACTCTAGTTGCCCTTGTACTGAGTGGCATGCTAGGCTATTTTAAAGACCTGACAGTTCTCAATTTGATCATTGTCAACTAATTGTCCATTTATTCCATCCTTTGTAATAAATTCTAACAATTTCCCTCTCACTAATGTAAAGTCAGTGGGTCTTTAGTTCCTTGTTTTCTCTCCAGCTTCCCTCTAAATACTGGGGCAACTTCTGCTCTCTTCCAATTCATGTGAATCATTCTAGCATCTGTAGAAATTTGGAAGATAATCACCAATGCATCAACAATCTCCTTCAACACTATGCAATGAAGAGCATCAGATTTTGTGGGATTTATCAACTTTCAGCCCATTAATTTCTATACTAAATCTAATACTAATTTCCTTTGACTCCTCATTTTCCATACCTACTTGGATCTCTATTTCTTGGAGAATGTATATTTATTCCTCAGTGAAAACAGACGCAAAGTAATCCTTAAGCTTTTTATAGACCCCCTCAAAATATTTTGAGAAGTTAGCCCAGAACCTTAATGAATTTTTAAAAGGCAGATGTAAAGTGGATATTCCAGGAGTCAAACCCCTCTGCTTCAAGCAGTACAAAATTTATTTACACATTATGGTTGAAACACGTACCAAAAAAAACATAATTTAGAAAAGCTTAACTTTTTGATAACCCAATTCACATGGTATCGCAACTTCATGAAGTTGTCCAATCTTTGCAACATCCCATAAACACACCTCTTGGTAAAATGAAATTTCAAACATAGGTTCTTATATGTAGGAGTTTTCAGAAAAGGTTCAGGCAAGACCTCTGTTGAAACCTCTGTTGGGACCTCTTCACTGTAGCTGCTTCTCTAGGTCCCCAGCAGTTTTCTTACCGACTGCTAAAACTAAGCCATACAATAAAAAAAACTGAACTGGGAGAACTGGCCACTTGCCTACCATTATTGTAAGTAGCCACTTCCAGATGTAGTACCTCCTTTGCCTTTATGATCCTCTTGAAAAAAAAAACAGGGACAACATAACTTTGTTAAAGGGGCAACATTGTCACAATCTTCTCTGACATTTCCCATTTACAAATTTTCCTGAGTTTGCTTTTATTGGAGCCGCATTTACTTTAGATAAACAGTTCCTTTTCAGGGACCTATAAAGCTTTCAGTCTGTTTTATTTTGCTAGATTGCATTCAAATTTAACTTCTCCCTTTCTTGTCAGGCCCTTAGTACTCCTTTGCGGTAAATCTATAAACTTCCCAATCCTCAGATCTAGTAGGGATGACATATTTCCTTTCCTTAAAAGACACTAGGGAACAGATGAGTTTTTATGACAATCAACAATAGTTACATAGCATTGGATTAGCTTTTTTAAAATTCCAATTTTTTAAAAGTTGAATTCACATATTACCAATATCATGGCAAGATTCAAACCTATGACCTCAGAAAATTAGCCTGGGTCTTTGAATTGCTGTACAGTGCCATTATCACTGTCACCGTCTCCCCAAATAGGTTTAAATTATTTAAGTGATGTTGTTAATTTTCCAAAAAATGTATGATGATTTCTAACAAACAATCACCCTATGAAGGCTCTTTTTCACATGGCAATTGCTAAAGCTGTGCAGAATATAATGAGAATGAATTGCTAGTCCCAAAGGAATAACTGTTTACAGCAGTAAATCTTAAGCATTCAGAATATGTTGTCTATTTGTCTAGGCACAAACAAACCCCAATTTGACTCATGCTATTGTTTTAAAAAAACCGCATGGTCAAGTGTCACACACACATGAAAGTTTTGTGTAATATACCAAATACCTCTGTGGGTTACCTGCAAATTTCATGGAATTTAAATACCCAAACCAGTTTCATAACTTGGTATTTATTCCAAACAATCAAATCTTAAAATGTATAAGCATTAGTAGCATCAATTCTAGTTATTTACCACTTGATATAACTGTGTGTGATTTGTATATATTAATATGATTTATTTTTGAGTTTGTATTTTTAAATTTCAACTAGTGGCATGTGTTTTTTTTCTATATGTCTAAAGGGGTTCAATTATTAACTTGTAAGTATTTCTGTAGCCATGGTATGTATTAGGTAAAGCAGTCTGACAGATAGCTTTGGAGGCTAACAGGAATTTGTTTACATTGGAAAGCTTATGAGTGAATGAAGAAAACAGTGTAGTGAATTATGCTTTCAGATAGAAGATTTTGGAATTTCTTTTGGCCTAAGTTGAAACAAGTTGGAAATAACTTTCACTTTTTTCAGTGTCAGTTTGGGGCAGTTCTGCAGTATTCTTACATGAAGCTGAATATGTAAAGCAGTTGCTCCATGAGAAGATAGCTTAGAATTGTTAAAAACATTGCCTCAGTGTAAGGGATTCAGTTTGAACATTCCAGACCAGAAATGTTTGATTAGTTCCCGTGGGGTTATTTGAAGCTGAGAATTTTAATCTTAGTTACAGGATAAATCAAGGAAGAGGCTATCACATTCTCATGACCAACAGTTAAACTAACAGTTAAATCAAACTGTATGTGAGATGGGGAAGGACATTCTGCCTGGTGTTTGAGTGTTGTAATGAGGTTAATAGGATTGCAGTTTTACTATGTGTTTCAAAATCTTTAAACATATGTTATATATAAAAAGTTTGCTTTATTTTCATTTATCTTTATTTCTTTTGCATAATAAACCTAGCTTTTTTAAAAAAATTGAATATGCAGCATTGCATGCTATGTTTCCGTGAAAGACCTCCATGTTTTAAAAAAAAAGGACTATCAAACCAGATTTCTGTCTGGGATCTGACTTATCCAGTAATAACGTCAGCTCGGATCATAACATTATTTTCATATAGTGGTGTCTAAGCTTATCCACGGCAGAGAAGACAGTGGTGTCCGTTATCACTGCAAATTAACAACCGAAAATACACATTCTTAAATTCTATAGTAGCAGCTATTATTTCCTGACTGATGCTTTCCTTCAAATGCAGCGCTGATTAAAACAAATGTCTGTATTTATTCTTTATCATTCCTTCAAATAAATGTAATTATTGTTCCTTAACTATTTGGGAATGACTACTTTCAACATTCTACTTTGAATATTTTGCAGGGACAGAATTCCCACTAGATGAGAGAGCTTGATATCTTCATCCAATTGACATTACAAAGGCTGACCCCACTATAGTTTCCAGGGTCAGCTTAACTTGAATGGGCGACCTCCAGGTGTTAGAACGTCCCTGATCAGGAAATGCTTGGTAAAGGGAAATGCGAGACAGCAGATTAACAAAACAACAAAAAATATAATTTTGAATAAAACAAGGAAACTTCTGTAATAATGCTGCATGGAACAAAGTTATTTACTTTGTGGATGCTAATGTTGAAAGGAAGTTTGAATGATGAGACAGTATGCAATGAAAAGCAACTTCAAGGAGTGATGTAGCAGTTAAGTGGAACTATAGACAGGGCAATCAGTTCAGATTCATACATCCAATATATACAATAACCTTAGCGGCTTTTCCGGGTCAGGCAAAGCAGGAAGAGCCAAACGTTGCTTTCAAGAGTGCACTGCACCAGACATGACTGCCCCTTACAATATCACTTACCCTTCATTGTGATTTTTTTTTGCTTGAATAGCTTACTATTAATGTAAATGAGGTGTCATTGCAGTCTCAGCCTTCATCTGTTAAGTTTATTTCACTTAAATTGTTATATACATTAATCAGCATACTTGTCTTAATTTGGAACTGAGGGGAGTGGCTCAACAATACTCTGATTGATGACTGACTTATGACTGACATTCTCCAAATTTTCTACATACCCCTATCCTCACCTAAAATTACCTGGGTTGATACATTTCAGGATTCAAGTTTGCTATTTGCTCTCCCAGCCAGCTGCTACTCCAACAGCTATTCTGGCACTAATTGCTAACCAATAAATACTTCAAATCCATTCAAACCTTTACTTCAGTCCTCTATAGTGGCAAAAATCATAACCTAGGTTGGATAGGAATAACAATGTCAGAAAAGGAGACAATGATATCAGTTGATAGCACAGTAGTGGATTCTAATCCATGTCCTTGCCTTTCTGTTTGAAAATATGATGATACAATGTGGAATCTCCAGACTGAATTTCCATTATATGGAGATGCCGGTGTTGGACTGGGGTGTACAAAGTTAAAAATTACACAACACCAGGTTATAGTCCAACAGTTTTAATTGGTGACGCTAGCTTTTGGAGCTCTGCTCCTTCATCAGGTGATTTTTAACTGAATTTCCATTAGAAAGTTTTCGCTGGTTGCTCGTCAGTTGCTAAATGAACAGCAATTTGGAATGGGCAATAAATGCTGAGCTTGCCAGCAATGCTTACATTGAATTGGTAGTGAGATTCAACAAAAATAGAACAATGATGCTTGTTTAGGAAGAGATGTTTAAAGGATAGACTAGAAGCATTCCAGCAAGGAGGAAATACAGGGAAACCTAAGCCAAGGCTTCTTGAATGTCAAGGAAATAGAGTTGAAACAAAAAAAATGGATGATGTATGTCAGGTGAATTCTTCAAGAGACCAAACATAGTAATTTGTCAGGGGAATAGGAAGACTGTAAGGCTTGCATAAGAGAAAAATATGAGAATAGAATGACAGCTCACATAAAAGGGAACCCAAAATCTTTTCCTGGCATATAAATAGGTGTCATATAAAGCTGGCAGAGAAGCAGGTAAAAAGAGTCAGAGTGAAGCCTATTTTTTTAAAAAAAGGTGATCTTTGCTTGGAGGATCAGGACAAGGCCTGAATACTTGAGCATCTTATGTAATTACTTACTAACGATTGGAATGCTGATAAAATGTCAGTTAAAATGAAGGTAAAGTTGACAAGTGTGTGAAATTTGATAGGATGGGCGTAGTAGAAAGGCTGCTCATGCTTAGAATGGATAAGTCAACTGGTTTAGATGGCTTGCATGCCAAGTTGCTGAAGAAAATTGGGGTGGGAATATCAGAACAATAATCTTCTAATCCTCCCTAATGATGGTGCTGGAGGACTACAATGTGGCATATATGACATCATAGTTCAAGCAAGAGAAAAAAATCCAGCCAATTAAAGGTCAATAAATTTAACATCTGGTGGGTAGAATTTTAGAAACAATAATCAGGGAAAATATAGTAACAGGCAATTGGCGAGGTATTAATTAAGGAGTATTAATCTAATTAATTTTTTAAAAAGTAACAGAGAATCGATGAAGGTAATGGAGAAGTTGATGTTGATTTGAAATTTATGGAAGCATATCCCGAAGTATCATTTAGAAGCTGGTGAATGCAACAGAGACTCACAGAGGATTGGTGTCACTTTAGATTTTAAAAATGGCTTAATTTGAAAGGTAGCTTTCAGACAGAATAGACAAGGGTCAGTGCTAAAATCCTCCCACATTCTTAATAAACATTCGAGATCTGGAGTTATGACACAGAGACAGGACAGCCAAATCAAATCAGCCCTCCTATCCCTAAATTTGCAACATAGTGAATTTAAAGCTCAAAATTGACTCCAATAGTTTCTGACTAGACCTTTTAAAGAACCAGAATAACCAATACCAGCACCAGTTATATGTAGTTTAAACAGAAGATTGAACAACTGAAATTGTTAGCATGTACTGGTAATTTAAGTGTTTTTTTTAAAAAAGTTAGCTTCAGTAATACAAGTTCATTTGTTAAAACAGGTGCCTGGCTATCTGTTGTCCACACCATTTTGTCTGTTTAACAGCAAATTTGTCAAGGGTATGGCTACTGTTCAAAAATTAGGTTCAGACTTTCAATAAAACCCTCACATTCCCAAAAACCTGGTTATACTTTGTTTTGGGGTGGGGAAATTAATTAAAGCTTTTACTTTTGCTGGGTGACACCAGTCCTTGTCCAAAAACATGTCACAAATATATCACTTGGTCTTTTACAAATTCACTTTTTGCTAGATTTAATATCAACTCTGATTCTTCAGCTTTTTAACAGTTTTATATGTTCTTTTCAAGTATTATTTGATTCTACAATGTTCCAAGTAAACTGGACAATTAGGTACTTCAGCTACAGCTCTATTCATTAATCATTGAAATGTGGCACATCCAGTGAGTGTGACAAATGCAGATATTTCCATAGCCATTGGGTTGTCAATGGTACTTGCCAATATCCTTTCAACAAATTAATTTTAGATTAGAGTAACACACTACCAATTCGATCATTGCAATTTTCTAGTCTGGGAACAGGGTATGAATTCGCCTTTGTGACTGCCCTTTCCTACAGTCTACACATAATCTAATTGAACTGTCTGGTTTAGGAACAAATACTACGGGAGAACTCCAACTAATTTGGCTTGGTTCGATCAAATAATTCTTCAACATTTATTGAAAATCCTTCATTAATTTGGTGTTATTTTCTGGGTTTAACTGATGTGGGTTTTGCTTCATTGGTTTTGAATTACCTACAGCAACGTCATGATTTATTAATATGGTACACCCAAGTGTACCTCTTTGTACTTTCTGAGCAATCTCATTATATCTTCTTGTTGATCTTTCTCCACATACAAAAATAGGCCTAAATTCTCTAATATCTCTCATTTTATTAGTCTAATTGTAAAAGAAGTACGGACACAGAGGTTAGGTTTGTGACAAGAACTACAGATGATCTGAGACAGAAGTTTAAATGCAGTGATAATGCAGTCATAGTCACCTGGAATTGGCTGCCATTGAAAGTGAAGAGAGAAGGAAAGATTTTGCTTTTAAAGGAAATTGAACATGCAGCTGAGGGAAATAAACATACAGGGTTATTGAGATAAAGCTAGGGAATTGGATTGTTTTACAGTGAACAATCATGGACTTGGTAGGCTTAACGGCCGCCTTCTTTGCTATAGGCCATTTACAAAGGCCAAGTTTTACTGGATCTCTGGGTGGCAGGCTGGGAGATGGAAGGTCCTTTAAAATATAGAGGTGGTGTTTTATGGACATTTTTCCAGTGGTGAGACCAGCTGAAGAATGGTTGCTCACTTTAAGTTCACTGTAAAATTCCACCCTCTGACTTTATGACACACAGCAGCTATTTGGACTTTCGGATTACTTCTACACAGCAACATTTCTGGTATAAAGAAGGCAACTTGGCTCATATTGCTATTACATTTCAACAAAGACTTTTCAACAAGATCTCATTAGATCCTTGTTTCAAACATGGACAAAATCACTGAATTCCAGAGAAGTGAGAGTGACAGCCTTTGACCTCAAAGCTGCATTCAAATGAGTGTGGCATCAAGATGCTACACCAAAACTGGCAACAATGGGTATCGGGGGAAAACTCTGAGCTTGTTGGAGTCATACGTGGCACATAGGAAGATGATTGTGGTTGCTGAAGGACAGTCATCTCAGTTCCAGGATATCGCTGCAGGAGTTCCTCAGGGTCCAACTATCTTCAGCTGCTTCATCAACCACCTGCCCTCCACTATAATGTCAGAAATGGGATGTTCACTGATGACTGCACAATGTTCAGTGTCATTTGCAACTCCACAGATATCTGAAGATACATGTTGAAATGAAACAAGATCTGGACAATATCCAGGTTTGGACTGACAAGTGGCAAGTAACATTTGCACCACACAAATACGAAGCAATGACCACCTCCAATAAGAGAGGATCTGACTACCTACCCTTGACATTCAATGCTGCTACAATCACTGAATCCCCGAACTCAATATCCTGTCAATTACCAGAAACTCAATTGGACTTGCCACATAAATCCAGTGGCTTCAACAGCAGGTCAGAGGTGAAGAATTCAGCGGTGAATTACTCACCTCCTGAGTCTTCAAAGTCTGTCCACCATTTACAAGGCTCAAGTGTGATGGAATAGCTCTTACTTGCCTGGACAGGTGCAGGTCCGACAACACTCAAGAAGCTCAACATCAAGAACAAAGCAGCCCACTTGAGTGGTACCATATCCACAAGCATCCACTCCCTCCACCACCACCGACGCTCAGAAGCAGTAGTATACACTGCCTACAGGATGCATTGCAGAAATGCATCAAAGCTTTTGAAGCAACTCCTTAAAACCCATGACCACTTCCATCTAGAAGGATAAGGGCAACAGGTGCATGGGAACAGCATCACCTGCAAATCTTCCTCCATGTCACACACCATCCTGATTTGGAAATAAATTGCCGTTTCTTCAATTTCACTGAGTCAAGATCCTGGAATTCCCTCCCTAAGGGCATCATAAGTCAATCTACAGTATGTGGACTTCAGAGGTTCAAGAAGGCAGCTCACCACCACCTTTTCAAGGGCCACTAGGGATGGCAATAAATGCTTGCCATCCAGCAACACTCACATCTCACAAGGGAATTTTTAAAAAACGTGGAATTACTGTTGTAGACCAAATATCGCAATTAAATAAGTTAGGGAAGACTAGGGCATACACATTCTGTAAAGGTAATATGAAGATTGGAAGCTAGATGCTTCTTTTCCCAAAGAACGGAGGATACACTCATGCCATGAATGTTGATTGGTTGGATTTCCCGAACAAAAGTTGGATCGGCCTACAGCTGGTGCAGAGATTATGTTGTACAAGGAGTAGTTATCGTCCATGTAAAATGGCCAGGAAGATCTCCTGGACTAGAGTCCGTCCTCCAAAAGACCCAGAGAAACTTTTCATTTTTGTTTTTTCTGTCGAGGTAGTGCTGCTGAAGGAATCAAATTTGTATGGAGCAGGTTATATAAAGCTAATACATCTATTCCTGCCTGTTATTTTTATCCTTGTGTTTCTCAATTTTAAGAATTCAGACACTCCATAACTATTGCTCCTTTCTTATTCAAAAACATATTTTTAACCTTCTATAGAAATAAAATTAACTGTTAACTAGAAACTAGTAACAACCCCAGAGATTCAAACACTTTTTGAAGTTCCGCTCTAGTGCACTATCAATTTATTTAAATGAACATTTAACCTGAATACATAAATTGCAAGATCTAGAACATTCTCCATAGTAATATATGAGTGCATAGTTGTAATTTCCAAAGAACTACAGTCACTAGGTTAATTTTATTGTCCCTGTGTTGCAAATGATTAAAGCACAAATGCAGAGTTTTAGGAATTGCTTACATTTCTGTGAATTGCTACAATTGACATGATTACCTTCTATCCTCAAGCAGAAAAAAGTTTACAAATATATTTAAAAATAAACAAGTCCAATTCAGAAAATGATTGTCTGAAACTATATAATTCAGTTGTAAAAATGAAAAAAAGAAATCACTACAAGTAGGGAAATGGTGTTGGGGAAATTGATTGGATTAAAGGGTGATAAATTTTCAGGTGGTGGTTGTCTTTCAAGATTCTGGAACAGTTTCTACGGATTGGAGGGTAGTTAATGTAACCCCAATATTTAAAAAGGAGGTAGAGAGAAAATAGGGAATCACAGACTGATTAGTTTGATGTCAGCAGTGGGGAGAATTCTAGGATCTATTACAAAAGATTTTATAGCAGAGCACTTGGTAAATAATGACAGAATTGGACAGAGTCAGCAACGATTTATGGAAAGAAAGTCATGCTTGATGAATCTACTGGTGTTTCCTGAGGGTGTAACTAGTAGGGTTGATAAGATGGAGCCAGTGAAAGCCATTTGCTTGGATTTTTAGAAGCTTTTGATAAGGTCTTGCTTAACAGGTTAGGGTGTAAAATGTAAGTATATGGGATTGGGGATACTCACTCTTGACCTGGGATGGACAACAATCTACAGTTACTGCTGCTGCTGCTGAAGATGAGTGTTTCAAAGTTGGTCTGAAAGGGGAATGAAGCTGTGTATAGGACTCAGAGATGGGTCTCAGTTACCAATATTTTGTGAGTTTATATGTGATTTGAAATTGTGATTGTACTTATTCTACTAAGTCTTCACTGGCTTCATTAGAGAATGTGTACCAGCAGAATGCTTCAGCTCCAGCCGCCTCTGCATTAATGCCTAGCAGTTTGAGGCGTGAGCCCTCTCTCCCTGTAGGGAGCGTTTCACTGATACTTAGCATCAGCGACCCTCCTCCACCTTGAAGAGGTGGCGGCAGTAGCTTCAAATAAAACCATAGATTGACCTGCTGCACCAGAACATTTTGGTTCCCCTCATTGAAAAGCAGAAAATACAGGTGTGCTTTGGAATGAAGCCAGTTCATCTGCATGGAAAACGATACTAACAAAGGCAAAATAACAATGTGAATGCTCACCTCCCTCGTTTCTTGTGTCAGAAATGCATTCACCCTCATTTCCGATGTTTCAGAGGCGATTACTCACACACACAGGGTCAGGTCACACAAAGTTGGCTCGAGGCAAATGTCCAGCAACATAAATCTCTGAATTCTGCCAGGCCAACCTCCCCAGCTCACTCCATGCCATTTTGACTTGATCCTTAGCCAGTTGCTGCAGGAGGTCAGGCCTGGGACACTGTCTCTGGGCTGAGTATCTCTCCAACATACATATGCTGCAGAGCACCACCTCCATGGGGTTCGTTCCCTAATCCACCGATTGGTTGGTGAAAGACGAATGTCTGTTAGCTCCCTTTCCTACAGTAAAGCCTGGTTTCCAGTCAGCTTGGATTTTCCCTGCCACTGGGTAAAGGCCTCGTTCCCCTGGGACCCTGGTAGTTGGCATGCAACAATCATGTCATGTTAAGGGAGTCCCTGCACAGCTACTTCAAACCACTCCCACACACCCAAATAAATTTCAGATCCTGGAAGGTCAGGACCCTTAAGGAGAGCCCTAACGATAACAGACTTTAATGTTGCACTGTTGTCATAGCCCGGGAATTTCAGCACTACAATAGTAATATTGTGACCCGGAGCAAGACAACTGCAAGGAAAAGGCCAACATAAAGAGAAAGGTGGGGTTACACCTTCATCTAAAATAGCAAATCACGAGTAACAAACCTGTTCTCTCGACACCGTTTCTTTCTGTAAGCAACGAATTGGTCAGATGGCTCAATGAAGCCCCTTGTTGGATGAATGAGTGCCATATAGTGCCTGCCCAGAAGCAATATGTCACAGTCATTAGTGCTTACACCTCGACTCTAAACACAATGGAGAGACAAAAAGGCATTCTTCACCAGCATTGACCAATCGCTGTTGCACATCCCCAAAGGAGACGAGTTGATTCTCTTCAGCGACTTCAATTTCAGAGTCAAGAGGGGCACAAACATTTGGAAAGGCATTTCAGGCAAGAAGGGTATAGGGAAATCAGAGTCCTCCTCCTGACAAAGTACCTAGAACATGATTTCATCATGACAAACATCCTGTTCCACCGGGGGACAAGCACAAGGCTACCTGGCAATATCCCTAAAAGATTACCTGGTTGTTCGAGCAAAGGACTGCAAAGATGTCTCCTTCTCCAGCGTCAAGGCCAGAGCTGGTGTTTGCTGGTACGACCATTGAGTAATCCACTCTACCATTTCCATCAAACTGGCCTCAAACTGCAGAGGCAGAAAGAATTCTGGCACAGAAGACTCAATGTTGCTGGACTCAAAGACCGTGAGAAGAAAGAACCACTTTGTATCACAACCAATCTGGTGACACCACTATACCAGACCCAGAGAGTGCTTATAGGGTCTGGTCCACCCTAAAGTCAGCACCCATGTGGAGATGCTCAGCCTCTTGACCAGAGAACGCAAAGACTCGATTTATAAGAACGATCAAAAGATCCAGGATCACCTAGACTGCAAACACAAGGTTTTCCTGAACTGGCAACTCCACCAGGGCCTGATTGAGAGGAAACAGGCTACAGGCATGACAAGACTGAGGTTCAAGAAAAAGACTGTGACCTAAAGAATTGATGGTGGATGGAAAGAGCACAGGAGACACAGCAACTTGCTGACAACCACAATGTGTGCAGATTCTTCAATGTGATCCAAGCCATTTACAAACTGAGTACCCAGGAATCTACTCCACGAAGACCCAAAAGGTCAATGCCTGCTGGAGAGAGGACTTTTTGAGAACTTTCTCAACCAAAAAGCAACCTTCAATGCAAATGCTGTCTACACCATCCCACAACAATCTATCACCATCTCAAAGCACAGCCAACATGCCATGAGATCAAAAAAGCCACCTAACAGCTGAAGATAACAAGATTTCCCGCATAGATGGAATCCCATCGAAGCACTAAAGCACAGGGTGAGGCACTATTGACACAAATCCACAACTTCATCACCCTTGTCTGAAAGGAAGAGAGCATACTGGGACATCTCAGAAGTTATAATTGTGATCATCTTCAGGAAAGGAGACAGGTCTGACATGTGGAAAATATAGAGGTATCTTCCTACTGTCCATCATAGAAAGGTAATTGCAAGAATCCTCCTCAACTGTCTCCTCCCAAGTCTCAATGTGGCTTCTGCCTGTTAGGCACTAAGGACTTAATTTTCATTGCACTACAAGTCCAAGAAATGTGCAGGAAAGCACACCAACCTCTTCACATGGCCTTCTTTGATCTCACAAAGACCCTCAGACTCTATTAAGCATGAATGATTATAGAACATCCTCCTCAAATTCAGCTTCCTGCAGAAATGCGTCATCATTTTCCACCTGCTTCACAATGATATCACACTTTGATGTAAACTCAATCCAGGAAATTCTGAGCCTTTCCACGTATTTTAATACTTATCACTATGAGGCTGTATAGTTCTTATATCATATACTACAACGTTGAGCTTCAACAGTCTAAATTTCAAGTTGTTATGTGCTTGTTTGGGTGCTCATAACTTGGCATTTTAAAGGATTACCTTGCAAATTAACATCATATTTTACATATTAATCATACTTCATATAATCTACATTTCTGTTATCCATGTTGCAGATCAGCTGATTCTGTGCATGCCTTTCTAAAAATGACATGTAATGTTTCTTTTCTTCAAATTGTGCCAAGACAATATTTGTGACACAATAAAATCATTTTTTTTGCCTTTACCTCTTTCAAAAACAACTTAATTCCCATTCATTTGATAAACAAGCTCATTCTCGAGATTTTTGAATTCTTACTACTCTCATTCTGCACCATGGAACCCATTGCCAATGTAGAAAGATTCTTTACTGGTTGATCAAGTGTCTCATTGTATTTCCTTAATTCATTCTGTCTAGAAGAAGATGTCAGCTGTGGTGCAGTAAGTAGACGAATTTCAAAGGCTCCAATCCTCACCAATAAAGGCTGGGGAATGGCTTTTGAATAGATTTGTCAAGGCAACCCTACTGTTCTGGGACTATGGAGAGCAGGAAAAACATAAAGGCAGGGTGGCTGCATGGGATTAGAAAGTGAAGTTCACAAAGCATGCAGATTTTAGTGAGAAACAGTAGATCAATGAAACTATTGAACTGTGTGCAATAATGTGAAAACAAACAGGGTATCCTGCAGTGTTCTGAATGTCAGTAATTTTTTGTAGAATAATTAGACAGTTAATACCTATTTTTGCATATTTTACAAATGTTCACATAATATAAAAAAACATTTACAAAGAATTGTCATCTACACTGCTGAGCTTTTATCCAAGTAATATACTCTAGAATTACCAATGCAAAGCCTTATTGACAGATGGATTTAGAAAAGTGAACTTCTTTAAATGAAAATAACAAAGCGGGAATGTGAGTTTAAACATAAAATAATATTAGATATGGCTTCTATTTGAAATAAAGGCAGCATTTATTTCAGAAATGATAAAGCATTTTCTCACAGAAAATAATACATTGTGTTAGATTACTCCATATTTAAGAAGGCTTTTCCCATCAAGTAGTTTAATTGTCTACAAGTTCTATGCATTCTTGAGCACAGTGTCAAGATATGGAAATGGCTGACTTAATATCTTATCATTCATCACAGCCACAGCTGGATGCAATAAAAGTATCCCTTCTTGGGCTTCTAAAAATAGGCTACCTGTGATAAATGAAAGATATTGTACACCCAAGATACAAGGATATATATGTGAATAGGTCCCAGGACAATGGGAGCAATTAGTGAGTACCAGGGGCAATTTATGATTGGAATCTGTATGTATGAAATAAATGCATTCTTTCATGCACAATACTGATACAGCTTAAATTAAACTGCATTTAATTCACATTTTACATTTACTGGCCATATCTTCTAGCCTCACAGTGATTTTCCATTAAAAAATCATATAAAATTGTTAAATTTATTATTTATTTGAATACAAAACAATGCACATGAAATTAAGTAGTTGGGCTTACAAGCTGATGTTTGTTGAACTGTAAGAATAAATATATATCCATGGACAATTTGATAACCTTTAAAAATCAAATATACATTTTAAAATGCTATCAGAAACTAATATCCCAAAATGACCAAAGCTATCAGCTGCTTTAAGTCAGTAACAAGAAATCTCACAGTAATATCAATAGGAAGAGATCTTTCTGATCCTACACTGAATATACTGGATTGCCAGGTACACTGAGCACAAACAAAAAGAAAAAATACTTGATTTTCCACTTGTAATGCGAATAGTCGGGGGAGGGGGTGGAGTGTTAACTGGCTTTCTTAACAGAGTATACATTTGCAGCCATTGATGGATGGATGGTTGGATGGATTTACTAACTTTTTAATCTTATATATAACAAAACTGTTCAAATTTTGGATAGTTTATATTGTAAAATAAGCTGTTTCAAGCTTATTGAAGATGAAATGCCTCAGTGATTCCCCAAGTTTATTCCAATTTGATCCCATTTTGAGGCTTGAAGCTTGTCATGACCCTTTGCTGCGAACTGAGAGACAGAGCTCATTAAAAGGGAGTATGGATGCACTAATCTGATTAGGGCCCCATTGTAGCCATTGCTGCCTTAGATTCCATCACTCCAAACTTCCATCTTACAACTCCACTTGGAGTCCTTAGCCACCTTTTGGAAGGCTAGATGTGGACTAAGTAGGTTTTAATTCTAATTCTGAAGCATATTGTCAGAATAATAGAATATGGTTATTTTTCCATCGTAGCTGCTATGATCAATTCATGACCTCACGTGGACGATATACTTTGATGCTGAACATTAATCATCTATGGAAGATGAGAAATACAAGCAATTCTGAAGGAGTGATACTGGACTTGAAATGTTAATGCTGTTTCTCTCACCACAGATGTTACCAGATCTGCTGAGTTTCTCCAGCATCCTCTGTTTCAGATTTTCAGCATTCAGTATTTTGCTTGTAATATAGCAGCTGTTCCCTTGGATTAGTGATTTTACAGTTTCACAGAAGATACATGCACCAACCTTCAGTAAGAGGAATAATTCAGTAAGTAAATTCACGGGCGGCACGGTGGCACAGTGGTTAGCGCTGCTGGATCACAGCGCCAGGGACCTGGGTTCAATTCCTGACTCAGGCGACTGACTGTGTGGAGTTTGCACGTTCTCCCCGTGTCTGCGTGGGTTTCCTCCAGGTGCTCCGGTTTCCTCCCACAGTCCAAAGATGTGTGGGTCAGGTGTATTGGCCATGCTAAATTGCCCGTAGTGTTAGGTAAGGGGTAAATGTAGGGGTATGGGTGGATTGCGCTTCGGCGGGTCGGTGTGGACTTGTTGGGCCGAAGGGCCTGTTTCCACACTGTAAGTAATCTAATCTAATCTAATCTAATCTAACTTAAGATATGCTGAAGTAGGTCAACCAAGGAAGACAATCCAGTGTAAGGCATATTAATAAGATTGCAAAATTAGTGCTTTTGAAAATATTGAATGTAATGTTCCTGCAGAAGCAGGTAGGAAGGACCCTGCCAGCTTTCTACCCTTACCCCAAATAACACCTGGCAAAATGGCTATTGGATTATGTTCTTGGCTGATTGAGGGTCTTAAGTGGGCAATCAGTATCTGTAGTAGGGGTCACTTAAGTCAGAGGCACTGAGTGTGAAATCATTGGGAGAACTAGCCCTCCAAGCCTCCTGCCAACCAATCTCCATCCCTTCACCAACAACTTCACTCCTTCCAACACTCACTGGTGGTCTGAGGTCCAGGCACCAAGCTGGCAGCAACCACTTGTTCCTTGGTAGTCCTGTCATTCAATACAGCTGTTTAATCGCCGATGAACAATGGCTCAAGAAGCTGGAATTTTGTTCTTGTTGTTCTTAACCCCAAGGAAGGCCCACTGCATCCATGATTGACCTTCCCAAGAAGAAAGGATTCACTGGTTAGATGAGATCCCTGTCACCCAAATTCAAGATGCTGTAGTATATCTTTAAGGGCATATCCAAAGCTGCTGGACATCATTATATAATGCATATGCTCATAATCATCAGGCGGATGATAGAAACAGTCCTACAGAGCATATATGTTAACTTACTTTCCAGATTTTGTTGTATATAGTATTATCTCTTCAAAAAGAATCTATCTAATTGAATTACAAATTCACTGTCTGTGGCTGATGTTTGCGTAAGGTAGAAAACATAATATGGTGACAATGGTGCATGTGAATTGAAGATATTACAGAACTTGCAATACTGAACATCTCTTCCAAAAGCAGTTAGTTCCACTGTGTAGATGTTAGAAGATCTAATGAGAATGTATAGCAGAATGCGCAGAAGATTTTACAACAGTATAAGTGCCCAGTACAGAGTGATTCTGCATGGTTAGACTTAAACTGGCATATGTACTACCAAGCGTAAGTCAGGGTCCAACTGATGCAAAAGCCTCGCAATAACAACTGCTAATGTAGCAACTCCATAAGGTGTAGCACTGCTCAGGGATTCATTAATGGCAGCAACAATTTCTCCTGCAGGGTAATTGATCAGAAGTACACAAAGAGAAAAAATGTTCACGGCAGGTACAGGCAAAAGAGTGCCCGGAACTAGAGGGCTTAGATTTACGGTGAGGGGGGAAAAGAGACCTCAGGGGCAACTTTTTTATGCAGAGGGTGGTGCATGTATGGAATGAGCTGTAAAGGAAATGGTGGAGGTTGGTACAATTACAAGATGTAAACTGCATCTGGATGGATATACGAATAGGAAAGGTTTAGAGAGATATGGACTAAGTGCTGGCAAATGGGACCAGATTAGGTTAGGATGTCTGGTCAGCTTGGACGAGTTGGACTGAAGGGTCTGTTTCCATGCTGTACATCTCTACCACTCTATGACTTGAACAAGATTTCCATACCTGAAATGGAATTTCAATATTTTGAGGAAGTAACAAAGAGGTTTGATGAAGGTAGTGCAATAGATATTGACTACATGGATGTTAGTAACATCTTTGACAAGGTTCCCCTTGGCAGACTGGGCAGAAAAATTCAAAGTCCATGAGACACAGGGGAATGTGGCAAATTGAATCCAAAATTGGTTCAGTGACAGGAAGTAAAGGGTAATGGTTGATGGATGTTTTTGCAAATGGAAAGTGACTTTCAATCATGTTCCACAAGGCTATGTTTTGGGTCCTTTGCTGGTTGTGTATACATATTAATGATTTAAATTGAAGTACAGGAGGCATGACTGGGAAATATGTAGATAATACAACAATTGTTTATGCCATTGAAGTAAAGAGAATGAATGGGTGGTGGTTGTTTGCAGGAAGATATGAATAGCTGAGTTTAATGGGTGGGAAAGTGTCAAATGGAATTCAACCCAGAGAAATGTGACATGATGGATTTGGAGCAGTCAAACAAAAAAATGAAATATACAAAAAAACGGGAGGACACTGAGAGGGGTAGAGAAAGTGAGAGACCATGGACTGCATACCCACAGGCCCCCCGAAAGTAGCAGGATAGGTTGGTAAATTAGAAAAGAAGGCATTTGGGATATTTACCTCATTGGGAGAGGTATTGAACAGAAGAGCAGTATGTAATATAGAAGCTATATCAGATATTGGTTAGGCCACAACTGGACATTTCTGTACAGTAAGGATATAACTACTTGAAAGAGAGTATACAAGAATGTTACTAGGGTTTGAAAATAACAAGTATGTGGAAAGGTTGGCTAGGTTTGTTTTCCTTAGAACTTGGAAGCTGAGGAATGACTTTATTGTGGTGTACAAAATAATGAGGAGCTTGGACAGAGTAGATAAAGTAGACCTGTTTCCCATGTAGAGATGACAATTAATAGGGGGCAGAGATTTGAGGTGATCAGTCAAAGAATTAGGTAGGACATGCAGTACAACATTTTCACCCAGAATGTGGTGGCCGTCTGGAATTAGAATAAATGGCTTTACTCAGCTGGTATAGACATAAGGAACTGCATGCCCCCCTCCTGTGCTGTAACCCTTTTGCCATTCTATGAAAGGTAGCAATTATCCTTACTGAATTCAACTTGAAACTGACAAAGAAACCATCAAAGTTAAAATAGCCACAGGAAACAAAGGTCTCCAGAGACTGACCACATCAGATCTGTTGTAGACAACCATAAAGATCCAAAGAAAATTTGGCCTAGACTGGAATCACAGTTGAGTTAAGCTTCATTTTCTCAAAGTTCATCTTAAATTTATATTTTACAGTTAGTGATCTGGGGAGTGATGGAATCATGTTGTAAGTAGCTGAAGTTAAGTGAAGTTCAGAAACAGAAATAATTGACAGAATGATTGAGTTGTGGCCACTTCAATCGCAATAGAAACACATTAAAAAGAATGTTATGGGTTGGAAGGATTGCTAAAAAGTAGACAAAACATTTGTGAGGTAAACAGCGGTTAAGGCGCTGTAATTGGGAGCTGATTCAAATAAAGTTATTAAATCATGCAGGTAGTGCAGTCTCATATGTAAAGGCAGAAATTATTCAGTTTTCCATAACATATACAAGGTATATAACATTAAAAGATACTTGAAACACGTATGCAGAGAGCCAGATGGCACAACATCCATGACAAGATACAGATGGATGCAAAACAGGTACAGCATATCAGCACACAAAGGAATCATGTCAAATATCACAAGCAGCAAATCCACAAAATGACCAGCCTGACGGAGAGGCTGGATGATTAGGATGACCAGAGAATTTACACATAATGTCCAGATATTCTATACAGGCAACAGCACAGAATGTACTGGTGCCTTAGTATCACCCAAAATCTTTTTGACATTATTCATATGGAATGCCAGTACAAGCAAGAGTACCACACACTGTGGATGTATGAGGATTAGCGTTTCAGTGGGAGTGAGACAAAAGAAGAGATAGGTGTGGTAGCAGTGGAAATGCTGCAGAAGTGGAAACACAAGATGATTGATTTGACACTCAGTTCAGTTAAACAAGATAATATTCAAGAGCAAGCATAACATATTTGTGTCAAGGTGATGGGAGCTGGGACTGGGGGAGCTTGAAAATCGTAGGATTGCAGATGTCCTACTGAATTTACCATTTAACACATCTTTATTCTTTATGTTTCTCACTTGCCAGGTGGCTAAATTGACAGTTATTAGATGTTAAACTACTTTAAAAAATGCTCTGTCACATAAATTAAGATCCTTACTCTCGAAAGTCTGTTCACCATCAACAAGGCACTATTCAGAAATGTGATGGAATACTCTCCATTTGCCTGGATGATTGCACCTACAATATTCAAGAAGCTTTACATCATTCAGAATAATGCAGTCTGCTTGATTATTACCTTATTCACTATGTTCACATTCAATCTCTTCATCACTGATGCACAATGACAGTATTACAAGATGCACTGCACTAACTTAACATGTTTAAAGTTAAAAATCACACAACACCAGGTTATAGTCCAACAGGTTTAATTGGAAGCACTAGCTTTCGGAGTGGCACTCCTTCATCAGGTGGCTGCACAACTACCTGATGAAGGAGCGGCACTCCGAAAGCTAGTGCTTCCAATTAAACCTGTTGGACTATAACCTGGTGTTGTGTGATTTTTTACTTTGTACACCCCAGTCCAACCCGGCATCTCTAAATCATCATGTTTAGTGATTTTTTTTAACTTATCACTTTGACAGCATCTTTCAAAGTGGCAATCTCTACTAGCTACAGGGACAAGGAACAGCAGATGCACGGGAGTTAGTTCTCCTCCAAGTTACTTACTGTGCAGATGGAATTGCATTACCATTCCTTCATTTGCGTTGGATCAAAATCCTGGAATTCCCTTCCTAATAGCACTGGGTGTACCTACCCATCATGGATTGCAAACATTTCAAAAAGAATGAGGCAGTAAGTTCCAGTTTTGTCAATGATTCCAAGTATAAGTAAAGATACCATAGAAGTAAGGAAAAGCACTCAAGAGTTGACTAGTAAAGCAAGAATAAAATGAGGAAACCATTAGATAAAACAACACTTGTCAAGTTATGGATGAAACATTAAAGTATTTGGAATGGTTTAACTAGCTAAATAAAGGCGGAAGCCCATTTTGTGTGGTTCTTTGTGAAAAAAATTAAGGGTGGAAACCACCAAGAAGTTGACATTATGCAGGCAATTAATGAGGTAGAAACCATCTTTTAGCCATGTTGGAAAATTTAAAAGAAGTATATTTTAAAATACATATTAAATGCTGGACATTTGAAAAATAACATTATCTTCAGATACCAAAATGGTGACAATGTTCCCATTCGGAAGTTCAAAATATATTCCACATTGCCATCCGGTGGCCAGATTGCACAATCAGCTATGTCAGGTTTATCTGGGCAGTTTTCAATGAGCTGGCTTTTGTACTAAAAATAACAGTGAGGTTGTAAAACACAGCAACTTTTGGTGACAGTACATTTTTTTAAAACATGTAAATAGTATAATCTGCATGGAGTTGATGTAGAAGCTGCACCATATTGGAAACATAGTGCCTTGGCATCAAAACAATGAAGCACATAAAATTGGGGTACACACATGAATAACATGAAACTGCGTCATTAAAATGACAGGCATCCACTAAAGATGCCAGATGAAGCTAAAGTTTGCTATTCACTTGTAAGTGAATATTTAAAAGCAAGAAAAAGTTTAATTACTGCCAAACAACCTCTTTGCCACAGAAAAATAACCTTTGTCGGTGTGGAATTACAGGTTTTGCAGTCCAAGGCTTTAATGATTCCTTTTTTCCCTCACCCTTTTAATCCTCTCTTTTCCTTTCCTTGTTTCTGCACAGTGTGATTTGGCATTGAATTAATTAATATTACATTTCTTAGATCAGACAACCCAACTCAATAAGATTTATCATTCTTTTAAAGAGATATATATGTCCTCTTCTCACACGTCCCAAATCTCTTGTCAAATGAAGATTTTGGATTTGAGTGATGTCAGTGCAAATGTCCATAGAAAATCTTTTTGTCAAGTGTAACGTGATAAACAGCTTGTGCCATTATTTCACTGTCAATTGCAAATCTGTATCATTATAAATGTAACCAGTGGACATGACAAATTACAATAAGTCCAACATATTGTTCTGTATTTTATAACAAGAGGGAAAAATCACATCATGTGAAAAAGGTGATGATTTGGAGATGCCGATGTTGGA
Organism: Hemiscyllium ocellatum; assembly: GCF_020745735.1. Lineage (NCBI taxonomy): Eukaryota > Metazoa > Chordata > Chondrichthyes > Orectolobiformes > Hemiscylliidae > Hemiscyllium > Hemiscyllium ocellatum. The sequence goes on from NC_083402.1 coordinate 54,686,589, forward strand.
CTGGGGTGTACAAAGTTAAAAATCACACAACACCCAGGTTATAGTCCAACAGGTTTAATTGTAAGCAGACTAGCTTTCGGAGCGACGCTCCTTCATCAGGTGATTGTGGAGGGCTCGATCGTTACTGATGAAGGAGCGTCTCTCCGAAAGCTAGTGTGCTTCCAATCAAACCTGTTGGATTATAACCTGGTGTTGTGTGATTTTTAACTGTGAAAAAGGTGAGTTGCCTCCTTCACTACTCCGATTCCATTTACATTCCAGCAGTTTCCACTATCTACCATTAAGTTCCCCAGCCTCCCTTTCACAGCACCAGTCCCCTGAAAATCCCCTCCCTCACTGACTTTCAGGAGATGGACCCCTTGGATTCTGTGGCCTATCCTCTTGAGAAACTTAGCCAGACATCCCTGACATATATCAGTACAGGTTCTGGACAGTGTTTGCACAACGTTCTGTACTGATTGCACAGGACCCTCAGGGCTCACTATGATTCAGGCCCTGGACTGCAGAGACATGAGTTTCCTGAATGGGAGCACCCTGACAGGATGCCAGATTGTGCCAAAGCTCTGGACTGATGTTGGAGCTGCCCTTGACTTATTGTGCAGGGACCCCCATATCTGAAGAATGTTTCCTTGGATATCAGTAGGACCACTTAGACTTTGACTCATGGCTGTCTGTTTGAAACATATGCAGTTTATTTGTCATGAATGTGGCTAGCACATGCTGCAGATGTGAGACTGATGTAGCAATGATGCATACAGCAAAATGGTCGATCACTTGATTGATAACTGCTAACAATCATAGCAAGCTGCTTGGTTTTGTTCAGCACCAAGTCATATAGCAGTACTATGAGTAGTTAAGCTCTGGTTGAATTGCTAACCTGCTGAAAGACTTAGCATGACAAGGCTGCTGTCAGCATGCAGGTAGATGCTGTGTAAGTAAGGACAAAGAGAGCAAATGAGCAGCCCTGAGATACGGCGTTGGCCCAGTTTGTGAGTTGGGAGCCTCTCCAAGTACACAAAGTGGTTTTGCAGCAACATATCAAAGACAATTGCTGGTAAGTTCAAAAGTAGATAAGTCACCGAGGTTTACAGCACAGAAAAAGGCCCTTTAGGCTATCAAGTCTGTACCGGTCAAAAACAAGCACCAAACTTTTCTAATTCAATTTTTTAGCACCTATATCATAGCTAGATGTGCCTCAGCACTGTTAGCTGCACACCTAAATACTTCTGAAATGTTATGCGGGTTTCTGCCTCTAGTACCTTTCAGGCAGTGCGATTCAGATTCCCAACCTCGGGATGAAAATTTATTTCCTTACATCCCCTTTCGACCTCCTGTCCTCCACTTTAAGTCTATGCCCTCGTCAATATTATCCATCACTAAGGGGAAATGTCTCTTCTTGCTTACCTACCTATGCACCTTCCCCCACTATAATATTATACCTTTGAATCATGTCCGCCCTCAGGCTCCTCTGCTTCAAGGAAAACAATGCCAGTCTTACTTCAGACCAAGCAACCTCTTGGTAAATCTCCTCTGCACTCTCCAGTGCATCCCTCCTATAATATAGATTCCAGAACTGCACAGACTACTCTGGCTTTGGCCTAACTAAATCTTATACAGTTCAAGCATAACTTTCCTGCTCTTAAACTCTATGCCTTGGCTAATAAATGCATATATTCTTTATGCCATGTTAAATACTTTATCGACCTGTCCCACAAATTTAAGGGATCATTTGAAGTGCACACCAAGGCCCCTCTGATCCTCAGTGCTTCCCAGGGTCCTACTGTTCATCATGTTTGTCTTGTTGTCCTGTCCAAGTGCATCATCTCACACTTATCTGGATTGATTTCCATTTGCCGCTGATTGATTTCTGACCAGTCTGTCTATATTCTCTTGTAATCTAAGGCTATCTTACTCACTATTACCAGTACACTAATTCTTGTATTACCCTCTAATTTATTGATCAAACATTCTATATTCTGAATCATTATATTTACAACAAACAGAAACAGTTTTACCAGCAGTGGAACAGAGATGTGCCATGATGTTGTGGAGACATTGGATGTCAGCAATCGTGGACATGTAGCGCCACAGTTCATAAAGCAGGCCTGAAACATGGCTCTGGAGGGCAGGCTGAAGAAATAAGCAGTGAGCTGTAGCTGCCAAGTACCTTCTCTGGCTTTTATGTTGAGAATTCTCAGCATCGAGTTTCGATCTGCTCCATGGTAACATTGGATGCTGCATGGTAAGAGATTTGGTGCTAATGAGGGTGATAACAAGCAAAAATCCCAAATCTTGCTGGTTACCAGCAGGAGCTCATCTCAATGTTTGGAACTCTATGGGAAAATATAACAGGATGTCAAGATTGGCCTCGATGGTCCTTGCATGATTCTTCCAGATTTCTCAACACAGCCAACATTGTTCAGGACCTTATGAGATTCTTCCTGTAGTGTTTTGTGTAATCTTGAAGTAGTAAATACTTAAAAATTTGTTCAGAGTTTGCACTTAGTGTGAGTTGTGTTAACAAACGTTTCAACAAACATCCACTCCTTCCACCATCAATGTTCAGTGGCAGCAGAGCGTAACTATTTACAAGACGCACTGAAGAAATTCACCAAGTCTTCTCAGATAGCACCAGCCAAATCCTCAATCATTGTAAGGGCCAATAATAAAGGACTAAGATGCTTAAACCAGATATTCCCTCAGCTGGAGGAAGTCAGCCGTGGCATTTTATCAGGAGAAGCAGTGTTATAGATTTAAACAGCATGCAAGAGATTATCAGGAATCATGCAGCAGGTATGGGATGATCAAAGGAAAACAGCTCAAAAAGTGGCAGTGTTGTTATCTGAGTGTGAAGCAGTACTGTAAAGTTACAGGTAAATAGGTTGTTGGATTGGGCTTCCAAAGCTTAATATTTTGCATTCTATTTGGGTGTTATCTAAGCAATTAGTCTTAAGGATAACAAGAATCTAGAAATAAATTTATACATAAAATATCTCGTTAAAAATCACACAACACCAGGTTATAGTCCAACAGGTTTATTTCGAAGTACAGCTTTTCGGAGCACTGCTCTTTAATCAGGTGGAGAGTGAAGCAGGATCATAAGACACAGAATTTATAGCAAAAGATCATAATTTCACACAACTGATACAATATGTTGAACTAACCTAGAGTTTTGCTAAATCTTTCATCTTTTAGAATGGGTTGCAGGCTTCTGCTGTTAACAGCAATCTAGGTTTGTTCAATATATTGCATCAGTTGTATGACACTATGATCTTTTGCTATAATTTCTGTATATTATGATCCTGCTCCACCAGTTACCTGATAAAAGAGCAGTGCTCTGAAAGCCTGTACTTCCAAACAAACTTGTTGGACTATAATCTGGTGTTGTGTGATTTTTAAATTTGTACACCCCAGTCCAGCACCGGCTCCTCCACATAATAAAATATCTAGACTAAGTTACAGCAGAGCAGTTTATGCATCTGGACTGCATTGTGTGGGAGTTTGTATCTTGTCCCATGCATTTGAGTTTGATATTCAAACATATTAGGTCACATGTAGAGTTTTATCTTGAGTTATAGGCAGAAAATCTGAGGAAGGATAAACAATACTTGGAGCAAGTGTCACATAGATTTACTAAACTGACTGTGGTTTCCAAGAGTTAAATTACAAGAAATGTTTGCAAAGTTCTGAGGAAGGTCACCAAAACATTAATTCTGATTTCTCTTTGTAGATGTTGTCAGACCTGCTGAGCTTTTCCAGCAACTTCTATTTTTGTAACCACTTCAGCCAGTTGGTCATTCTAGGACTAGGGGACAAAGCATCAAATTAATAGCTGGGCATTTGCAGGAACTAAGTTATGAAATACTTCCACATGTAAAGGATAGTAGAACTTTAAAACAGTCTTCCACAAATGGCAGTTCAAGCCAGGTTAACCATTATTTCTGAAACTAAAATTACTAATTTTAAACAAATGTGTTAAGGAATGCAGTTATGCATAATTCTGTCACAGGTAAGCTATAATCACATGAAAATTGAAGAGGCTAAGTCAGCTGCTCTAGGTATATGTTCCCATGAATGCTATTTGGCCATCATTCATCCACAATATGCCTAGCTCCTCTCTATTGTAGCATTTACTGGCTTCCAAAATGAATCCAAATGTCTCCCTCAATCTGAATGTCCTTTTAATTCATTCATAATTTGTTACATTAACAAGAGTGACATGATATCAGTTCCAAATTTACTTTTTGCTATTGTGAACTGATATCCACTTTTATCCCTTTAATAATTTGAAGTGTAGCCACAGTTATTTTTCCAGGCCCATAAGTGTCTCATAAGATTACCTCACTAACACTTTCTTTCCATGCAGTAAGTTCCACATTTCTCCAGTCTTTTCTTTGATTTAAGAGAAAGTCCATCATAAATTTTTCCAATCAGTTTTTATGGAAGGTAGTGCATAAGGTAAATTTCAAAATTTAAATGCATTAAGACATCCAATGCCAAATTTCAAATGCAAAGATGAAAACAATGTGATTCAACTGTTTAACATTATTTAGGATTGATACAGAATGCTTTAAACAAGCATAACCATACATTGTTCCTTTCTTGTAACAGAATATTTTGATCTTAGAAAAAAAAAGCTTTTGTTATCATCTTTAATGTTCATTTCTTTTGTTTCTTATGTAAAACAAACCACAACAGGTGCTTTAAATAATCGGGCTTGACCCAGAATAATAATGTCTCAGAAACTGTGTTTGTGAACTGGCTTAAAAATAGAAATGAATGAACATCTGGAGGTATAAACTCATTTGTAGGCAGATGGGTGCTCATCTGCGTGAACAGACATGGCACCACAGGCAGTGATGTTATTATTACCATAACACACATGCATACAATAGAAAAATCAAAGCAACAGTATATTAACAGTTAAAAGACTGTTGGTAAGTCTCAAGTCTGCTTCGGATATTTACAATGTAACAATGGTTTATAATTCAATGTCTCTTGAATTATAATACTAAATAGGATGGTTATGGTGGCTTTTGGGAGGGCATAGAATTGGACACCTCAGATGGAGCTGATAAACAAAGTTCTGCAAAAAAGGTTAATCACATTAACATGAATACGTTTGGTAGCAAGTGTCAGTTGCAAAGTTAATCCAGGCAAATCTTTCTAAAGATGCTTTATAAATGTAATTTGTTATTGTTGGACAACCAAAACAATGCTGAAATTATTTTGAGATGGTGAATTTCTTCAGAAGGAACATATCAATAACATCCTCCAAATTGGAATATATTTTTGTCATGACATCATTAAAATTTATGAATTCAAATAAAGAACAGCACCTAATGCATGAACATAATAGCAGTCAGTAATTTAATTTTATTATGCAAATATTAAATAATTTAAGATAATTTAATATTATTACATTTTAAAGTATTTGCCCACCTTTAACACATTTAAATAGTGAGAGCTGGATGATAAAAATAATTATATTGTCAACTGTAATTTCTGGATTTAATGGTGTTAGTAAAATCTCTTGTGGAGTTCATAAAATTTAGGGCTTTTCAAAACTTGAATGAAATGGAATATTCTGTGTATACATTTAGTGGCAGTTGTAAGTGACAAGGGCTGTTTTACACTGTAAATGGCTAAAGTGGTTAGTTAGTTTAGTTGGCTGTTTGGCTAGTTTGCAATGCAGAGAGATACCAATGCACTGGTTCAATTCCTGCACTGGCGGAGGTTACCATGAAAGAGTCTTCTTCTCAAACTCTCCCCTCACTAGAGGTTAAACCAAATTGTGTCTCTGGGACTACAGTGATTTTATAATTCACTGGGAACTGAAGTAAAATTGCTCACATATAATTTCCTTAAAAATCATTACAGAGAATAAAGTTTTATTCCATCTGTCTAGAAAGATCTGAGCTTAAGCCTCAGTGATATTAAAGTAAAAGCAAAATATTGCAAAAAAGAGCAAAAGGAGATGTTATAAATCTAAAATATAATAGAAAGTGCTGGCAAAACCTAACAGGTTTGTCAGCAACTGGGGAGATAGAAACAGAGTTAGCATGTCAAATCCAAGATGATTCTTCTTTGGAACTGAAGTGAGGGAGAAATATGACATTAATTATCATTTTGAAAAAAAAGAGAAGTTAGAATAAAGGGTAAGGTACAGGATAGTTAAAAGGTCAGAGAAATTAAATGTCAAAGATGCCATGGAATAAAAGGCAAAGGCAGTGATAATAGTTGAAGTAAAGAAACAAAACATTGGACCAAAGCAAGTGTTTACAGCAGTCTTGTGTGCAAGCAAATACATCAAACAAGACCCAGACTGCCAATTGGCGAAAAGACAAAGGAGGACAGAGTTCATGGACTTGTTTACCTATCCAATCTAACATGACTTCCAACCAACCTAACTACTTTCACAAACCCATAAAGGACCACCTTTTTTTATCTTTGCCCACATAGCCACTCACCAAACAGATTTGAGACCATTAAAACTTATCTGAATAAGATAGCTAATGTCAGGAAAAAGTGGCATGCTTTCTCATTGACCATTCCCTGGTATACTTTAGATATTCTATGGGGTTGGCTGAATTGATCCATTGCCATTGCAACCAGGATCAGAAATCTCAGCTAACATAATGAAATCTGTATGGGACACAGTAATCTTTGTCAGCAGCAACGCAATGCATGCAACTAACAATGAAAAAAAAAATCAATCAGTGGAAAAAAATCAGTAGTTCTGTCGGCATCGGTGGATAAAAAACAGAGTTAACATTCGGGTCCACGAACCCTTCCTCAGAACACTGGAGCCAAACTGATAACTCAGCTTTCTCTCTAAAGGTACAACCAGACCTGCTGAATTTCTCCAGCAATTTTGTTTTTGTTTCCGGTTTCCAGCATCTCAGTTCATTTTCTTTTAATACTGATAGGAAGATATGGGCCATTGTGTATGGAGTTCAAATTTTTCTTTATTCTTTTATGGGTTATATGGAATTGCTGGCAAGGCCAGCATTTATTGCTCATCCTTGATAGCTATTAAACTAAGAGCTTGCTGGGCGATTTCAGACAGAAGCTAAGGTTCAACTACATTGCTAGGGATCTAGTGTCACATGTACAGAAAACCTTTTCTGTTTAAAAGTCAAAACTTGTTTCATTTCTACTTCTTTCAGTTTAAGGGGAATTTGAATATAGTGTAAAATTTACTGCTCTGGTTTCTCTCTAAATTTCAATTCCTTTGCTTTTGGGCAACAGTAATCCAGTAAACTGTCGGGCGCATGGACTCTAGATTTCTTGTTACTTATGTTCAAGTACCACTTCATTTGGTCTTGCACCAAGAGACTTTTTGTTATTTAATCTCTTTTGCATTCAATACTATTACAGATTTTCCCTTTCGATCTTCTTTCATACACTATTCTCTTTCAGTTGTTCAAAACATTTGTATTTCCAACATTACTCAATTTTGATATAAGGTCACGGATGCAAAACGTTGGTTGGAATCTTATAAGGGACACAGTCACATGGACTATGGCACGATTCATTGCAAAACTGGTTGAGAAATCCAGCAAGGCCTATCTCGATTTTGGGAGCATGTCACTCCACCCTTTATGCTTTTCACAAGCAGCATAGTGAGTTCCTCACTACTGAGTTGCAAGTTGCCAACTAAAGGAGAATTTGTTAAATGTTTTGTTAATGACCTAACTCACTGTATTAGACAGGCATTCCCTGGGTTGCATCTGTGAGTCCATTCAAAAGTCGATTATATAACTATATAAAATAGCCATTTGTAAGAACAGGAAGTGTTCATATGCCTGCTTTTTAAAATTACACCCAGCATGAAATCATGTTCCTAAGTATGAGCATTCATAAGTCAGACATTTATAAATTAGGGACACTCTGTATTGCTTTCTATACTGCCAAACACGTCAAACATGCTAGGTGTCAACAAAACGCAACTTACAAATCAGAGTAGGTACATGACGAACCTAGCCTGCTGTTGGCTCTAAGAGACCTCCATGATGTGTACGACCAAACAGCATCCCAGGGCATGATCCATGGGCACCAATCATATGCACCCCTTGTCGACAAACGTTGTTGCTCTTCACATATGCTGCCAGACCTGCTGAGTTTCTCCAGCATTGTTTTCTTGGCTCAGAGTGCTTGTGTCTTGTGTGGCAGGATATGGATGTTACAGAATCCTCATAGGATATGGTTCCAGTTCTCTCTGAGGACAAGGATCTGTCTTTGATGGGGTGAGCAGCCAAATATCAGATATGCTTCCACTGTACAGGCTCTCTCTTCCCTGTTTAGGACGAGGATGCCAGAATCTGCAGGCTTGGTGAGGAACATTACCCCTGTCCTTCACATCATCCTGTCCATCTGGATCTCCAGCACCATGTCAGAGAATCGCAGTGCTGTACAGTCATCCTCTGACATCTTCAGCACATGTGCTGGATTGAGCAGAGCAGCTTTGGAATACCAATGCTCATCCATGCGCACAATGGCCTTTAGAAGATGGCATGGGTGCAAGGGATGCCAGTCTTTCAGCAGATATCCACTCAGTGGTAAGTTGCATTGGGAATGGCATGTGGTAAGATAGGGCTAGAATTGAATATGATAGGGCACCATAGGGTTGGGGTATGTAGTTAATGAGGGGAGTTTGGGGAGAAAACCCGCTAGGCCTCATGGTGGAAATCCCTCCAAAAACTCAACACAACTTGGATTTAGCCAAAGAAATGTTAACTCTACTTGCTTAGCATTTCCAGCATTTTCTATTTTTATTGCTACCATCAATGCTTGATTTGCAGTCCTGGAATTCTAGTATGCTATAAAGTAATATGGCAAAATTAGTGAATGAACACAATTGGTTTATCATTTATTTTGGATGCTTTCTCAGCACAGCCATGAATTAGTTTATAACAACTAGCTGAAAGTTAACCATTAGAAACAGAAGAATTCAATTTCTTTATCCTGTCCACCATTTATTTATAGTGAAACCTCTAATGTAGGGACATCTAAGGGATTTGGATCTGGTGTTCTTCACTCATAGGTGTTCATACCTTCAGAAGTGAGTTTGTATATACAGCAAATTATTAGGCACTAAAGTCTCTAGATGTTGAGTCCCTTGCAGGTATTGTGCCAGAAGTTTTAAGAATTGGGAGACCATCCATGTTGTGGGAAAGAGAGGAAATGGAGAAATTACAATACGTGCTGCAGTTCGACAAGAGGAGGGCTTCAGCCCCAAAATGTTATTTTCCCTCCTGAAATTATTAATTTTTTTTCAGAGTTTAACCTGTTCCTTAAATATTACGCCATATATGAATAGCTATGTGTGGTGAAGGATCCTATCGTCGATTAGTCCCCTCTTCTCCTTTTCTCCATTCTTATACTTTATTAGCTCTCTGGTTTCTTTCTTAGGTCTGAAATTTTGCAAAATATTCCACATCTTAGCCAAAATGTTACTGGAGGCCTGATTCGCAAAATGCTGCCTACCAACCTCATGATTTGATGACTCTATGATTCTAACCTGGCCCCTACTATTTGCCAGATTTGGAATGGAACCAAGGGGGGGGGGGCGGGGGGGGGGAGAGGGGAGGGGTATGCAATTTGTGGGAATGCGAAGTGGCATGAGTTGTCATGGATGGAACATGGACAGTGTGTGGGTAATGAGGGTGTGGGAGGGGTAAAGTTTAATGGGTTGTTGTTTACTTTGCTGATTTTATTATATGCCACGGCCGGCCTTTTAAACAGCCCATCTCAGCACCTGACAAATCCTGACTACTATGAGCATCCACAAGAGTCAAAATGAAAATTCAGACAGTTAGGACACTTTCTCCTAAGATGGGTTTATGGAGTTAGGAATTTTCTAGACTTTGCAGTCCTAACTTGGGAGTTTAATAAAGGTACTTAGTGCTTCTTTGTCTCTGTAGGTGAACTTTAATGTCACCTCCTGTGAAACGAGTACAGAGGCAGAGGTGAGTTATTGGATCCAGTGGGAGGCTGAGGAGTGAGAATCATATCACCTCACAGACTCTCGTCAATCATGTTCAGGGTGGCACGAGGATGGAGGGCAGCTAATCAGCCTGGAGGCAGTTGAGGTTCTTAAGCAACCAGTTAAATACCTCAAACTCATGCTGCTGGTATTTAACCAGGGGCAGGCATGGAATTTGCCAATGGACTATCGTGTGGCCCTTCAATAACAGGCACTCTGTGAGTCAGGAAGTTGTAGCCCAGTGAAGGCCAGCACCCTGCTCTGACAATCCTTTGCAATAACTCCCTTCCTGTGACCCCCATGACTTCCACACTCACCTCTATTTAGGGATCCATTGCCAATTTCTCTTACACATCTGAGTGTAGCACGAGCAATACATCTTTGGTTGGCTGTAAGGTCTCCAGGATTGTTGGCCATACTGTTAGGGGCTTAAATGAGTGTGAGTCTCAATGCTATCTAAGTAGGTGCCCAGGTCTTAACACAACAAGTGACACAAGGCTTCCATTGATTTTCCAACTAATGGACAAGACCCCTGCTGCAATTATTAAAATCAGACCAACATCATTGTGCTCCTTTGGCTCTGCAAATGATGCCTATTCTCACCTCCTTGCTCCCCCAGCAAACATCACCAGGACATGAGACCAAATCTCTCAAACACCAGACTCATTCTCTTCCATGTGCTCCCTTCTTCCTTTGTTCTCTGAGACTTCACTCCCCATTTTCCATATCTCCAAAGCTACATTCTCTCTAGTTTCTCCAGCTGCTGTATGGACCTCTGATATCTGTGTATAGCAGCAGCTGGAAAAACTGGAAGTAAATGCATCAATGTATCGACTGGCATGTGCAGGCCCTTACAGTAGCTGGATAATCACACAGCTTTTTTCTTTCCCTGATTTCGGTGATTCCCATTAAAAGCTGAGACCTACTCATTTCAGACCTCCACTTGAGACCCCCAAAATTCACAGAACCACCTCACTACCTCAAATGTTGATACCTCTCTTTACAGAGCCAGTCCTCCAATTTCAAAATCCTTCCCCAGTTTCACACCCTTGCCTGAATCTTGGCAATCTTGAATCCAGTTTCTGATGCTTCTGCCCTCTCTTCTGCAGACTATGTTTTTACATCTTCTGTATCAGCAGTTGGACAATGTGAGAAAGGAGTGAGGAGTGAGTAGTAAAGGTTGGACGGTGGTGGCTTCTCTGTTATGCGTAAAGAACTTCCTGGTCGACAAATTCCATTCTTCTCAGCTGTTGCTGGCTCCCACTACCTATGAGTCCTTTGTTTTACAAAAAGACTCGGTGTATCGAAGGCTGTCTGAAATTTTTTTAAGTGCGAATATCTGTAGTTTCAAGGCACAAATTGATTATTATTGGCTGTCCAATTATATAGTTTCACTAAAGATCATCCTTGATCTGCACTTCAGCTCCACTTACTCACCTTGATTGCTGACAGTAACTTGTAACATAACTAAATTGGGGATGGAGCCACATGTTCACTGCGAATGCAGACCATTTATCATGTGCTTGAAGCTGTCCAAAAATAATCATCACATAAAGTGGGAGTGAACAATACTACATTACAACTTCTGAGATATTTGATATTGAAACTTAACTACTGTAGTCGGGTATTTCTTGACCTTCAGTATGTTTATAATATCTCTTAAGTTCACATTTCCAATTATTCCTGGATCAACCAATTTTGCTTGTGAAATTGGTCCAGTCTTAACTGCATGGATCTTACCTCCTGCATCCAGTCCAGTACAGATTTTCCAGCTTCTTGGTGCCATACATTATGGACAGAATCTGTCAGTGCGACAGAAATCACTTTGTTCTTCACTTCTGCCTCCCGGTGAATCATCTGTATTATAGAAGACACATTAAGTGAGACCCAGTGCAATTGCAATAATTTCACACTTGCCATGAAGGTTACTCATGTGTACAGCAAAGAAAATCTCTTTCAATACAGAAGAATCACTACTAATAAATGAAAAGCAATTGAAGAAGGAACTGTACAATGAACAACAACACTTCATAATTATAGGAGATAATAATTAAAGAGTAAGATTAATTGTTAAATATAGTCCCAGTAATATACTCTCAGATGAGGTATTTTAATGTTTCTCATTGTTAGTGTAAGTTCTGTTTTGCATGTTTTGGAGCTGAATACTCAAATCTAACTATCCAACTTATACTACTGGTCTGCATTCGCAATTAACTACTCTTTAAAGATTGGCTTCACATGAATTAGGACACTAGTTATTAAGATTTATGCTTTCAACATAGAAAATAATATTTCAAAGAATTTTAACATTCCTGCATTATAATACACATACTATTATAATATGGCCTTGGGTGACATTCAAACACTATGGAAAGATGTTAACATCTTGTTTGTCCAGAAACTATTATGATTATGTTCAACACTCTGGAGTGATTTACTTTCCATTAAAACCGATTTGGGATAATATTAAGTCGCTCATTTGGTAGGTTGGTTTCAATTACTAACTTGATAGCTTGTAACATATTGAAACTGGGGATGAAACAGCAAGTCCACTGAAAATGCAGGCCACATATCATGTCCTTGAAGCTGTCCATAACTAATTAAAAGTTTGCATTTTGTATTTTGATTTTTTTTTACTATTTTTACTATTTAACGACAAGATGGAACTGTTTCTATGGTTTGTTTTATCAGTTATCATTCAATATTCAAAAGGAAATGAGGAAAATTCTTCTTCAGTTACCTCAAAATGCAGTCTCCATCCCATGTCATTTTCCCTGTGGTGGGTCATGTATACTATCTCTTCTCTCCTCACTTTCCAAGGACCCAAACACTCCTTCCAGGCAAAGCAATAATTTACATGTATTTATTTCAATAATTTGTTTCTCATAATATGGTCTTCTTTACACTGGTGGGGGGGAATCAAATGCAGATCTGGTAACCTCTACTCAGTCCATGATCATGGCTCTAAGTGTAAAATGACAGGCCTGTCATTTTAATTCTCCACCTTGCTCTCACACTGACATTGCTGTCTTCAACCTGACTGTACCAATGAAGCTTAATATAAACCTGATGAACAGTACCTCATCTTTTAATTAAATATCATGCAGCCTCCCTGACTCAACACCAAGTACAATTTCAGAACACAATGTCTGCTCCCATTTTGTTTCCTTTGCATGTTTTTCTCTTTATTTTGCTTTCAGAGAAGCACGCCTGTTCTAGGTATTTCTTTCATCTTTTATAGACCCATTACCACTCCCTTCAACCTCTGTAATCTTTCACTCTGTCACAGACATTCCTTCTGTCCTTGACCCACCCACCCTGTGCTCAAATCTTATCACATTTTTAACTTTCCCTCGTTCTTTCTGATGAATATCAACAAACCTAAAATTATTTCCGTCACCTTCTCCCACAACCCACTGAGTATTTCCAGAAATTTCTTTTTTAATTTTGCTCAGGAAAAAGTTGTAATGACCGGGGGGTGGGTGGGGGAAGGGGGGGGGGGGTATCAAAGGCCCCCCCCTTTGATATCTTACTCTGGGAATACACACAGCTTCTAATCTCCAGTTTGTGGGCACTGACCATATTCATACTTGCCTTTCATTCAGCTATTCAGTTTAAATTGAACAGTCTGCTCATATTCTTCATAGTTACCTTGTTCTCTTACTTGCTCTTGCCGTCTTTTCTGATTAACTTGCTCTTTTCTGAATCAGAACTATCATCATCTGTCTTTCTATTTTCACTGCTAATTAAGAACCACCCACCCCATTCTTTAAGTTTAAAAGCTCCCGAAATAGAATTAGCAAATCTCCTCACCAGGATATTGGTCCCTTTGTAGTTCAGGTGAAACCCATCCCTTTTGAACAGGTCTTTTCTACCCAAGAAGATGTCCCAATGATCCAAGAATCTGAATCCCTGCACATTGCACCACCTATTCAGCTATTCATTTATCTGTCCTATCATTTTATTCCTTCCCTCTTAGAACTTGGCACAGAGAGTAAAACCAGATATGACTACTTTTGAGGTTCTGTTTTTTAACCTTCTACCTAACCTCTTATATTCATTCTGCAAAGCATTAACCCTTTCCCTAATAATGCATTCCTATGAGTGTATACAACAACTTACAGCTTCTCACTTTTCCCTTTGAAACTATGCTTCAAACATTTTGAAACGTACTTAATCCTAGCACCAGGAAAGCAACATTTTATCCTAGATTCATGCTCACTGCCACAGAATCTCCTGTCTGTGCCCCTGACAACAGTCCCCTATGACGATTATTCTTTTAAATCTTGACAAGCACTAATTAACATAAAATTCATTAGTAATGTTTCTCCTCTAGTAGTACTTTGATAATCTCATTTGTTTAATGAAAACAATGTTAATGCTTACATAAAGACCTCTATTAGTAGCATTCCTGGACATAATCAGGGCATTCTCACTCATTAAAAACTGTTTTTCCGCCAAGTTAGCAAAGTTCTACATAACTATGTGAGCTCATAATGGAAAAGGAGAAGTTGAGACATATTGGAAATCTGCTGACTTGTCTTCCCAATTTTCACAAAAGTAGAATGGTCTACAAAATATTAGCATACATGTGACTGCAGTCATACCTGAGGAAAATTCGCTGAGATACCTATTGGACTTGCATTAGGGTAGTGCCCTATCCTATATTGAAAATATTCATCCTCATGGCTCACTGGATCCACAAGCATGGATTTCCCAAGGCATTACAAAAATAATGTCACTTTACATCTTACTAACATCTAAATGATTTTGCATGACATGTATAGGCCACACAGTATGCAGATTGCAGCAACTAGGTTTAACCAAGTTTTCCATATACACTGTGAAGGAATCCTTCAGTTTTGGGAAGGCTAAGGAAGACCTACATATTGAGAACAGTAGTATGCCCATGTGTTCTTTTGATATTGCTAGCCTATCCACCAATGTACTGCTCAAGGAAGCCAATGACAATTGTAATGGGTTACTAAGTGTAAACTAAATGTGTATGAATATGTTTATATGAAACTCACAAACTTAGCAAATCATACAGCTCAGTTCAGTTCCTTTATGTTCAGTTCTGATGACAGCAAGTACACCCAACTCCATGGTGTTGCCATAGGATCTCCCAGCTCTTGTTCACTTGTTTTTTGGTGGAATATGCACTAATCTCCTTGGCATAATTCCAATACACAACTGACATATTTGCATCATGTGAATCGATAGCTTTACATAGCTTAATAAACCCCATCCTGCACTCAAATTTACCACTGAAATGAGTTCCCTTTCCTCGATGTATTTGAGGAAAGATTAATCTTACCAGCGACCTCATGAATCGAACCCTAGCAATCTGCTTGTTTCGTACGTTTGATGCTGAGATCAGGCATATCAAAAATATCCTGCCTGATAATGCCTACCTTGATCAAATCATCACTCACTATGTATAACATAAACTCATAAGAATAACTTCAGCTGGCCACTTTCAGGCCTGAAAGGATTCCAGTCTATTACATATTATCCTGCAAAAGGAAGCTATTTCCAAGGTTTGATAAACAGATAAACAACTAGTTATCCCAAACTACTACTTTACATAAAACATGAGTGCTATTCTCCATTAATGAGCTTTTGATCTCAAGCCAAAGGGATATTGTGCCTGCTTTACAAATGGCTAATGTGATGCATACGTTTCAGTATTGGTGTGATATTAATTTTATAATCCCAATGACTAGCCAACTGAACGACACATCCCTTGACCTTCTGCAGCATGCCAGCCAGACTCAACCAGCAGATGTGATCCTGTTATTGAACAGCATTTACTAGATAATCCTGATTGTGCTCAGAATTACACCAGAAACTAATTTAGCAGTAGGTCTTGCAATGTGATTCATTCCTGTGTGCACACTACTCTTTGTAGACAAAAGAAATATGTCTATAGATTTCACCTTTTTTAAAATGGAAATGGTAACTGAGGCAACAATTTTTCCTGGTCTATATTTATTCAGCTAAACATGATCAACAGATTACAGTTCCTACTGTATCTCCATGCCAATCATGGTGCAAACATTGAGCACCCTTTTCCTTGGTGTATATATAACCTGTTGTTTTCTTTCAAAGTTTCATTTCAAGTTCCAATCCTGATGACTGCCACCTTGAAAAGCTTCCACTTTGTGTCTCCTTTTAGCAATGTTAAACTCCATGTTATCAATTACAGATAGTAAATCATAAATTGTCAGATCATCAATTAAAGATATGCATCAAAACAATTTTAGTGTGGCACTAAAGTAATAACATAATTGCGCTGGCATATTGCCTCCTTATATGCAACTGAAACATAAGTTCAAATTCTATCAGACAACAGATAACATTAGTTCTCAGTGTAGAGTAAAACAAAGCAAATAAATGATCAGCAAATAGAGATAAAGAGTAATATGTTTACGTAGCATTTTCTCTATGAATACAACTGGTATATTAAGTTACCTCCTAAAATATCTCAGTTTTAGTTTACAAATATATTTCATTTAGTTTAAACTTATGTTGCTAACCTTTGCTGCACTATCTTATGACATAAAAATTAACTGCTTTTTTGGAAGTTTGTTCCATCAGGAAGATGTAATAGTCCGAGCTTTGGCATTTTTCAAAATAGTCAGTATCTAGTAGTCAATATCTAAATACTGATTTTCAACAAAATAGTCTTTTAAATCTCACTTTAAAAGATGTCTTCTAAAAATGGCTGCCTCCATCTAAAAAAATACTGAATAAATGTATCAATAGATGTGGTAACTAAAGATTAGAAATTTTAAAAATGCAATAAATCATACAATATTAAGAAATGTACATTATTTAACAAGCAATTTTGTTTTCTAATATTCTTTTTCACTGAACCAGCAGTAATCATTCATAATTATTAATTGCCTTGAGTGAACATCAATAATCAGAAGCTGAGTGTGATTTTTGTGGTGTTGAAATAAAAACACTCATCAAACAGAGTAAGTTTGAAGTAGAAACAATATAAATCAAATATAAGTAGCAAATACACTGGAGTGATTTCATAATTGGATCTCCTGTTTCAGAAATAACTATAAAATGCAAGGTTCTCACCCTCTTCATAATTATTTGAGTCTTTGATTAGATCCCTACATTGTGATCATTTCCAATTCCCTGTTACCTTCAATATATATTTGATCAAAAAAGTGAAAACACAAAGTTTGGGCGGCACGGTGGCACAGTGGTTAGGACTGCTGCCTCACAGCGCCTGAGACCCGGGTTCAATTCCCGACTCAGGCGACTGACTGTGTGGAGTTTGCACGTTCTCCCCGTGTCTACGTGGGTTTCCTCCGGGTGCTCAGGTTTCCTCCCACAGTCCAAAGATGTGCGGGTCAGGTGAATTGGCCATGTAAAATTGCCCGTAGTGTTAGGTAAGGGGTAAATGTAGGGGTATGGGTGGGTTGCGCTTTGGCGGGTCGGTGTGGACTTGTTGAGCCGAAGGGCCTGTTTCCACACTGTAAGTAATCTAATCTAATTAAAAAGTGCCGCCCGTATTCAGATAAAAGCTCACTGACTTGAAATAATGGCCCAGATGTTCTGATGGGGTGAGATAGTACATCAATGTTGACTAGAATTATGTGTTGGGACTGTGAGGAAATCCTGACTCATCTCATTCCAAGTGAACTGTCTGGAAAACTTTAAATTATGATGGACAGTTCCTGAATCTGAAAGCCAGGGAGAAAGACCCTTAAGGTTCTAGAATTTGGTGAGTTCCTATTCACTTGAGCTTAATAGGTACCTAGGAAAAGTTAAAGATCAAACACTTAAAGATCTAAATCCTGGGTAACTATTAAACTGTATCCTGACTCAACACTGATCCCACCAATTGTTTGGAACCTAGGGGGAGCCTCAAGCGGGACCCTGGGTTCATATCACACTACAGGTGACCCCATTGCACAGACACTCCTACACACGCAGACACAAACTTCTAAACACACACACACACACACACACATACATATATGTTTGTGGGGTGAATCTGTACTTGCAGAGTTACATTGTACTTTGCTCAAAAACTGCATGAATCCATGCAAGATTCTGTTAATTCATTTTAGATTCGAATCAGTCTAAACATTATGGTACAGACAGAAATACACAGGGGGCTAACACCTTCAACACATTATCTGAGCTGACACCAATTGTTAAAGTTCACCTGAGAATGTAAATTTTTAAAAAGGTTTTGTGATTTACATGTGAAAGATGTGAAACTAACATGGTCATTCTAACAGATGAGAGACTTAACAAACAATCAAAGTATTTTTCAATGTATAATTTCAGTTACATCATATTGTAAACTTTTGCTATAAATTGTGGGAGGCACAGTGGCTCAGTGGTTAGCACTACTGCCTCACAGTGCCAGAGACCCGGGTTCAATTCCGACCTCAGGCAATTGTCTGTGTGGAGTTTGCACGTTCTCCCCGTGTCTGTGTGGGTTTCCTCGGGGTGCTCCGGTTTCGTCCCACAGTCCAAAAATGTGCAGGTCAGGTGATATGGCCATGTTAAATTGCCCGTAGTGTTAGGTGAAGGGGTAAATGTAGGGGACTGGGTCTGGGTGGGTAGCTCTTCACAGGATCAGTGTGGACTTGTTGGGCTGAAGGGCCTGTTTCCACACTGTAAGTAATCTAATCTAAAAAAAATTCTATGTTTTACAATTGTATACTCTATAACCAGGTGTTGTGTGATTTTTAACTTTGTACATCCCAGTCCAACATCGGCATCTCCAAATCATGCCCACCAATTGAAATATCCCGAGTTAACACCACATCAGACTTGGCATCCTGACATTCTTTAGACCCGATTAGACATGGCAACCTTTCCCCGTAGCCCACTGCACCTGATCACCTCGACAGATCAGATACCATCATCCTTTCCTGATCTGACACCTACACCTCACCTGACAGTGATGGACTCACTCTGACCAAACTCCTCCAACTTACCCTAAGCACTCACCTATTTACCTGGGTCCATAACCCTCACCATTCGGCACTCTACCATTTCACTCACATGCACTATACACCTCCACCCATACTGCACCAGATTCCATCATCCACTCCCACCCTAAATCCTCAACCACTCCCACCCCATCATTTCACTTATTTCACATTTTTACCTTTAGACATTAGCTTTTAATGTGTCTACTGGAATATAAATTTAGTGTTGTAAAAAGGGACACAGTTTCACTGATGATCTTCTCCACAACTGGATGAAAATGCCAGAGTCCATCATAAAAGATGTATTAGCAGTACACTTGAAAAAGAGTGTCAGGATCAGACAGAGTCAGCATGAATTTACGAAATAGAAATCATGCTTGACAAATCTACCAAACTTCTTTGAGGATGTAACTAGTAGAGTTGATAAAAGGGAGACAGCAGATTTGAGTAAAAAGTGAGGTCTGCAGATGCTGGAGATCAGAGCTGAAAATGTGTTGCTGGTCAAAGCACAGTAGGTTAGGCAGCATCCAAGGAACAGGAAATTCGACGTTTCGAGCATAAGCCCTTCATCAGGAACGAGGAGAGGGTGCCAGGCAGGCTAAGATAAAAGGTAGGGAGGAGGGACTTGGGGGAGGGGCGATGGAGATGTGATAGGTGGAAGGAGGTCGAGGTGAGGGTGATAGGCCGGAGTGGGGTGGGGGGGCGGAGAGGTCAGGAAGAAGATTGCAGGTTAGAAGGGCGGTGCTGAGTTCAAGGGAATCGACTGAGACAAGGTGGGGGGAGGGGAAATGAGGAAACTGGAGAAATCTGAGTTCATTCCTTGTGGTTGGAGGGTTCCCAGGCGGAAGATGAGGCGCTCCTCCTCCAGCCGTCATGTTGTTATGTTCTGCCGATGGAGGAGTCCAAGGACCTGCATGTCCTCGGTGGAGTGGGAGGGAGAGTTAAAGTGTTGAGCCACGGGGTAGTTGGGTTGGTTGGTCCAGGCGTCCCAGAGGTGTTCTCTGAAGCATTCCGCAAGTAGGCGGCCCGTCTCCCCAATGTAGAGGAGGCCACATCGGGTGCAGCGAATGCAATAGATGATGTGTGTGGAGGTGCAGGTGAACTTGTGGCGGATATGGAAGGATCCCTTGGGGCCTTGGAGGGAAGTGAGGGAGGAGGTGTGGGCGCAAGTTTTGCATTTCCTGCGGTTGCAGGGGAAGGTGCCGGGAGTGGAGGTTGGGTTGGTGGGGGTGTGGACCTGACGAGGGAGTCACGAAGGGAGTGGTCTTTGCGGAACGCTGATCGGGGAGGGGAGGGAAATATATCCCTGGTGGTGGGGTCTGTTTGGAGTTGGCGGAAATGACGGCGGATGATGCGCTGTATACGGAGGTAGGTGAGAACCAGTGGGGTTCTGTCTTGGTGGCGATTGGAGGGACGGGGCTCAAGGGCGGAGGAGCGGGAAGTGGAGGAGATGTGGTGGAGGGCATCGTCGATCACGTCTGGGGGGAATCTGCGGTCCTTGAAGAAGGAGGCCATCTGGGCTGTACGGTATTGGAACTGGTCCTCCTGGGAGCAGATGCGGTGGAGGCGAAGGAATTGGGAATATGGGATGGAGTTTTTACAGGGGGCAGGGTGGGAGGAGGTGTAGTCCAAGTGTAGATGTCTGTGTTGAGTCGGTCGCCCGAGGTAGAAATGGAAAGGTCTAGGAAGGGGAGGGAGGAGTCTGAGACAGTCCAGGTGAATTTGAGGTCGGGATGGAAGGTGTTGGTAAAGTTGATGAACTGTTCAACCTCCTTGTGGGAGCACGAGGCAGCGCCAATACAGTCATCGATGTAGCGGAGGAAAAGGTGGGGTGTGGTGCCAGTGTAGTTACGGAAGATGGACTGTTCCACAAATCCTACAAAGAGACAGGCATAGCTGGGGCCCATGCGGGTGCCCATGGCAACTCCTTCAGTTTGGAGGAAGTGGGAGGATTGGAAAGAGAAGTTATTCAGGGTGAGGACCAGTTCAGTCAGTCGAAGGAGGGTGTCAGTGGAAGGGTACTGGTTGTTGCGGCGGGAAAGGAAGAAGCGGAGGGCTTTGAGTCCTTCGTGATGGGGGATGGAGGTGTACAGGGACTGGATGTCCATCGTGAAGATAAGGCGTTGGGGACCGGGGAAGCGAAAATCATGGAGGAGATGGAGGGCGTGGGTGGTGTCCCGAACGTAGGTGGGGAGTTCTTGGACTAAAGGGGACAGGACCGTGTCGAGGTACGCGGAGATGAGTTCGGTGGGGCAGGAGCAGGCTGAGACAATGGGTCGGCCGGGGCAGTCAAGTTTGTGGATTTTGGGCAGGAAGTAGAAACGGGCGGTGCGGGGTTGTGGGACTATGAGGTTGGAGGCGGTGGATGGGAGATCCCCTGAGGTGATGAGGTTATGGATGGTCTGGGAGATGATGGTTTGGTGGTGGGAGGTGGGGTCATGGTCAAGGGGGCAATAGGAGGAGGCGTCCGCGAGCTGGCGTTTGGCCTCAGCAGTATAAAGGTCGGTGCGCCAAACTACTACCGCGCATCCCTTGTCTGCCGGTTTGATGGTGAGGTTGAGGTTGGAGCGGAGGGAGTGGAGGGCTGCACGTTCTGAGAGTGAGAGGTTGGAGTGGGTGAGAGGGGTGGACAGGTCGAGTCGGTTAATGTCGCGGCGGCAGTTGGCTATAGTCGGTGCGCCAAACTACTACCGCAGATTTGGTCTACTTGGATTTTCATTAAGATTTCGATAAGGTCTCACAAGAGAGGTTAGCATTTAAAATGAAAGCGCAAAGCATTGGGGTTCATATACGGACTTGGATAGAGAACAGATTGGCAGGCAGGAAACGAAGTGTAGAAACGAATGGTTCTTTTTCCAAGTGGCACGCAGTGACTAGTGGGCAACAGAGATCAGTGCTTGAAACCCAGCCATTCACAATATAGTAATGATTTAGATGAGTGACCAAAATGCAATATCTCCAACTTTGCAGAAAAGACAAGGCTGGAGTTGTGAGTGAGCTGTGAGAAGGATACAGAGATGTTTCAATGTAATTTCGATTTTGAATGAGTGGGTAAATGCTTGGCATAGTAAATATAACATGGATAAATATGAGGTTATCTACTTTGGTCGGAAAAACAAGAAGGCAGATTACTGTCGAAATGATGGTAGATTGTTGGTGGGAGGGACAGGAGTAAAATTTCAGAGAAATGTATAGGATTCTCATAGAACTAGTCAAGGTAAATGCAGAAAGGATGGTTCCAATGACTGGGGAGTCCAGAGCCAAGAGTCACACTTTGGATGTAGGGTTAATCATTTATGACTGAGATGAGGTGAAATTTCTTCATTCAGAGAGTGGAATTCTCTGTCACAGGAAGTGTTGAGGTCATAACAGTTTCAAGAAGGCATTCAATTTTAGGGCTAAAGAGATCAAAGAGTATGGGGAGAAAGTGGGAACAGATAGTGAGTTAGATGATCAGTTATGATCATACTGAATGGGTAACAGACTCAAAGGGCTGAATAGTCTATAGTGTAGAATACAATATCCATTATTGCCATGTGTATTCAAGTACAGAAATACAAGAGTACAGTGAAATATTTACAATGTCGGCCCCCTATTTTCTATGTTCCTATCTTTTTCAATATATGGTTTTGAGGATTTCTGACTCTGTTTGTAACACAAGGAGCCTCCAGTGCAGAAGTCACAAATAGATATTTTATAATCTGATCAGCGTCAAAAATGGGTAGTGGTGAGACAGACATAAGGCTTCTCACTATTTTTGAGGAAAAAGAAAATACTCAATTTGGCCACAGAAAATAACAACTGATCAATGTGGGGATGAAGAGACCTCAATGGCCAAGCAACCCAGTAAGCTTCATTATACCTGGCTTCATTGCACTTTGCTGAGCTGCTGTTCTTTAAATACATTGCTACCTCATTTTTAATCCATATTAAACTTTCATTCTTCTTATACAATTAATTCCTATGCTGGAGACAGTTATCAATACATCCAACTTCAACAGAAATACTTTACTTCCACCCTAGGTTTCAACTGAAGAGGGAGTTGGCACGGGGCAGGGTGACACTAGGCACACAGACACACAAGATGGCTGCTGAGCCACCAGGTGACCAACTTGACACACGAGATGGCCACCAGATCACAATATGGAGAGAAACAGCAGAGCAGATACAGACACTGCCTGGGGCCACCAGAATGTCAACACAATGCACTCGCAACCCAGTTGATGAGTTTAAGGCGAGTGGGGCAAGAGAATACACATGTGTAACGAACACTGCCCCCCCTCCCCCCCACCACCCAAAGTGTCTGGGTCCAGCCAACACCTCTTATAGAAATGCTGTCAGCTTGATACAGACTCAATATGCAATGTTAATAGCCAGGGCTGCAGTAGGCATCCTTCTCAGGAAGAGTGATTAATGCCCGTTACTACAGCAATGAAACTGACAATGTCTACACTGAAACTGACAATGACCATGCATAAATTAACAAAGGCTGCGCTGGAACTGACAAAGATTGTATCGAAACTATCAACAATTCTGCAATGATTGCCATAAACAAACCATGTTATAAAGACAATAATCTCATCACTGACCTATTGTATTACAAGATATAGCTGAAAATGTGTTGCTGGTTAAAGCGCAGCAGGTCAGGCAGCATCCAAGGAACAGGAGATTCGACGTTTCGGGCATAAGCCCTTCATCAGGAATGAGGAAAGTGTGTCCAGCAGGCTAAGATGAAAGGTAGGGAGGAGGGACTTGAGGGAGGGGCGATGGAGATGTGATAGGTGGAAGGAGGTCAAGGTGAGGGTGATAGGCCGGAGTGGGGTGGGGGCGGAGAGGTCAGGAAGAAGATTGCAGGTTAGGAGGGTGGTGCTGAGTTTGAGAGAATCGACTGAGACAAGGTGGGGGGGAGGGGAAATGAGGAAACTGGAGAAATCTGAGTTCATCCCTTGTGGTTGGAGGGTTCCCAGGCAGAAAATGAGGCGCTCTTCCTCCAACCGTCGTGTTGTTATGTTCTGGCGATGGAGGAGTCCAAGGACCTGCATGTCCTTGGTGGAGTGGGAGGTGGTTGGGTTGGTTGGTCCGGGCGTCCCAGAGATGTTCCCTGAAGCGTTCCGCAAGTAGGCGGCCCGTCTCCCCATGGAGGGAGTGGTCTTTTCAGAACGCTGATAGGGGAGGGGAGGGAAATATATCCCTGGTGGTGGGGTCCGTTTGGAGGTGGCGGAAATTATGGCGGATGATACGCTGTATACGGAGGTTGGTGGGGTGGTAGGTGAGAACCAGTGGGGTTCTGTCCTGGTGGCGGTTGGAGGGGCGGGGCTCAAGGGCGGAGGAGCGGGAAGTGGAGGAGATGCGGTGGAGATATTACAAGATATATAAAAGTTTCTTGACATGTGCTCCGAGTAGACAGAAGACTTGCAGCTGACCACTGTGCTGTTGGTGTCTTTCTCTCCCCAGAGGTATGGTATTTCCTTGTACAATAAACTCTGTCATTGAACCCTGACTCTGACTCTGAGACTGGTGTTTTTTCCCACAACACAACTTAAGAGCACAATCTAGTGAGCACATTGCAGAGACATCTTTATAGCTAGTTGAAGAAGGCCACATATCTCTGTCGCTCAGAGGATACTGAAGACTAGGAAGTTGCTCAATTCCAGACAGCAGATAATCCAATGGCCTCAGACATTAATGACTTCATCAAAATGCATACATATTTATATGTGCACAGGCAAATTTATCAGAAGCAGTTGGTAGACTGGGTCCAATTGTACCAACATTGTCAGTAACATGCCAGCTTGGCACATGTGCAACCGGCAGACTCCATAGACAAGTTGGTGACTCCCGTGCAGATCCAGGTCTAGACTACTCTGTCTGAGAGATATGTGCAAAGACTTGCACACTATTAATTTAGCTATGTGCATAAACTTGTACTTTATTGGTTTAGTTGTATGTCCAGCATCTATGGCAAGGCGAGAAGGGGTGGCAGCAGCAGACACCCAAAGGCAGACAAAGTCACACTGAAAACCCCATGAAGCGTCTTCTCAGAGGTGCCTGGCCCCGTCACCTTCCCAATTCTTGTGATGTTAAAGCATCATAGCCACTCACTCAAAAGGGGAAGCGATAAACAGGTAACTATCGACCAGTTATCTTAACACCTGTCATTGGGAATGTGTTACAATTTATTATAAAGGATGGAATAACAGAGCATTTACGAATACACCTTCTAAACAGGCAGAATCAGCATGGATACTTGAAGGGGACGTCATGCATTACAGATTTATTATAATTCTGAGGAGTTAACAAGCAGGATAGACAAGGGGGAATGAGTAGATATATCTGGAATACCATAATGTGTTTGATAAAGTGTCACAAATGAAGCTACTTATAAAGGTGTCAGGTGCTATATATCAGGTTGGCAACTTGTAACCCGCGGAGTACCACAGGGATCAGAATTGGGTCCACAATCATTCAAGTTACAGCATGCAAGGCATTCAAGTTGAGCAGGTAATATGGAAGGCAAATGGAATGTTAACCTTTGTTTCAAAGGGAATGGGGTAAAAAAAATAATAAAGGCAAAATAGAAATCTGAAACAAGCACAGAGAATACTGAAGAATACAGTAGGTTCGGCAGCATTTGTAGAGAGAAAAACAGAGTTAATATTTCAAGTCTGGTATGACTTTTCTTTAAAACAAATCTGAACAAGAATCATACCAGACTGAAAAGGTTAATTCTATTTTGCTAGAGACAGATGCTGTTAGATCTGCTGAGTTTCTCAAGTATTCTTTGTGATAAAAATTGATCGGCTTTGCTCAAACTATATGAGGCAAGAGTCAGACCAAATCTCAAATACTGTGAACTGTTTTGGTCACCTTATCTAAGCAATAATGTACTGCTTTGGAGGCAATCCAGAGTAAGTTAACTAGGTTGATCTCAGATATAGATGGATTTTCTTATGAGTAGAAGTTCAGTTGTTTGGATTTGAACTCATTGCATGTTAGATAAATGAGAGTTTATTGAAACAGATACAATTCTTAGGATGATTTTTAGGGTATGTGGAGAAGTTGTTTGTTGTGGGAGAGTCTAGGAATAGAGAAATAATCTAGAGTAAGGGGTTGCTCTTTTGAGGTGAAGATGTGGAGGAATTACTTTTCTTAGAGGGTAGTGAATTTGTGGAATCTTTTACATCTGAGGGTTATAAAGGCTGTTTTATTCAGTACCTTCAAGGAAAGGAATTAATGGCTATGGGGATAAGGCAGGAAAATGGAGTTCAGGATTATCAAATCAGCTACAATCTCATTAAATAATGGAGCAGGCTTGATGGGCTGATTGGCTTAACTTCTATGGGCCAGCCTATACACACCATTTTACACTTACATGGATATTGTAAGTGAAAGTCAGAGTACTGATCAGTGATGATTCCACACTTTTCTGCAGGAAAAAGGTTCATTCTACGCATCAGCTTTAGAAGGGAGCACTGCCATTCTGGGCTGGGAGTTGTATTTCACACGTCCATTCTCCTTCACTGCACACAGACCTAGCAACAAAAGCTACACAAAGTGCTGAATCTCGCAGGTTTAATGCTGTCTGACAAGATGCTCAAGAACTTCAGGGCAACTTCTCAGTCTACATACACTCTGAATATTAAAGGGTTACCACTGATGTGAGGGTCAAAAGGAAGTCTACAAGGTCACCCCTCATCATCTGTTGCTCTAGGGAGAACAGCCCCTGCCAATTCAGCCTCTCCCTATAGCTCAAACTCTCCAACCCTGGCAACATTCTTATGAATCTTTACTGAACCCTTCCAAGTTTCACAACATTTTTTCTATAGCAGAGTGACCAGAATTAAATACTGTATTCCAAAAGTGTCCTAACCAATGTCCTGTACAGCTGCAACATGACCTCCCAACTCATATATTGAATGCACTGACCAAAGATGGCAAGCGGACCAAACACCTTCTTCACTAACCCTGTCTACCTGATACTCCACTTACAAGGAACTAGGAAACACCAAGGCTTCTTACTTGGCAACACTACATAGGACCTTGCCATTAAGAGTATATGTTCTTCCATGATTTGCCATACTAAAATGCAGCACCTCACATTTATCTAAATTAAAATCCATCTGCCACTCCTCGGCTGATTTGCCCTTCTGATCAAAGTCCTGTTGTACACTGTGATAACCTTCTTCACTGTCAACTGCACCAACAATTTTTTGTATAATTTGCAAATGTACTGACCATATTGCTTATATTCACAACCAAATCACTTATATGAATGACAAAAAAAAGTAGACCCAGCACTGACTCTTGCACATACTGCTGGTCATAGGCCTCCAGTCTGAAAAGCTACCCAACACCACCATCCTCTGTCTCTTACTTTCCAGCCAATGTTGTATCCAAATGGTTAGTTCTCCCTGCGCTGTAACCTTGCCAATCAGTCTACCATGTGAAACCTTGTCAAATGCCTCACTGAAGTCCATATAAACAATATTTAGATTAGACTTACAGTGTGGAAACAGGCCCTTCGGCCCAACAAGTCCACACCGACCCGCCGAAGCGAAACCCACCCATACCCCTACATTTACCCCTTACCTAACACTACGGGCAATTTAGCATGGCCAATTCACCTGACCCGCACATCTTTGGACTGTGGGAGGAAACCGGAGCACCCGGAGGAAACCCACGCAGACACGGGGAGAACGTGCAAACTCCACACAGTCAGTCACCTGAGTCGGGAATTGAACCCGGGTCTCAGGTGCTGTGAGGCAGCAGTGCTAACCACTGTGCCACCGTGCCGCCCACTTCACCACTCATCCTCGGAAGATTGCTGGTGATCTGCCATTTCTTCTGAACGTTATTTTTGTTGACTCTAGTTGTGAAGGACACAACATGTGACGATTATATTGCACCTCTGTTCTGGGCTAGATCGCAAGGTCCTGGTGAAATGGTCCAGGCATTTAAGGATGTCTACAATCCTGTTGGAAATATATACAATAATGTACCATTGTTCCGTGTGTTTTGTAAATGTGTCATTAGTCATGTTTTGGACAGGAAGCCTTTGTCTCCCAGCAGCCATCCTTGTTGGACTGAGGACCTTGAAATGAGGCAGGAACCTGTAAGTTCTTCTGTGTACAACAATCATGGCAACTCCCAGGATATCTGGCACAGCACTCCTGTATTTGGCATTTATGGTCATTATAATTTGAACACTGATTCAGTTTAAGCTTTTCTTTAAGAATTCTGCAGGTTGATGATAGGCTACACTAAAAATTGTGGATGCAGTTGATGGCTTCCTTGACAAGGGGGCACCAGCAATGTATGAGAAACTATAGTCCAGGTTTCTGGACTCTTCAGTGTTAAGAAGTTTTATTTTCTCCTTCTTCTTACAGGACAGACGTGGAAGGCTCAGAGACAAGGGCAGTGGAATGGCTTTCAGAGATCAACATCTTGCCTACACCCCATACCTCCTGGACTGAAATAACTGGATACCGATCCCGCCCCCCGCCCCCCATTTTGACAGGCAGCTCGCCATGATTTCCCATTCAGGAAACTGCCACCGTTCTCACTCACCAAGGTAGCAGATGATCAGGGAAGTGACAGTTTGAGTTAAGAACCTACTAATTGACTGTTTAAAGGCCGTTGCTGCATCAAGAAAGTAATCTATACATCTCCTCGCCCAGGACTTAATTGCTGAGGTCACAAGAATAAAGTGAGCTTCTCTCAAAGGTCAGCTTGCCCCATTATTTCCATTTCTCACCAGTTTTCTTTGCCACATTTGGAGAGGCAAAACTCCCATCTATTTTTTTAAAAGAGATTTCTGATTATGTGAAATTCACTTCTCAGGTTAGTTGCTAATGGAGACCTATGACAATATTTACGCCTAGATTGGATTGGTGAATTTAAAAACAGGGGTTTAAGAGCTATGGAAACAGGGTCAGTAAATGTAATGACAACTAATTGCTCACAGTAGGATAAATGTTCATATGAGTTGGTTGGGCAGAATAACCTGTCAGTCTATGATGAGGAAACAAACTTTTTCAGACATGTATTGACTCTTCACCCAATCATATGTGTTACTTCAGTCCAGTGGTATATTGGAAGAAAATCTTCATAATTGAAGGCTTTACATGGAGTAATGATCTAATTTAAAACAATGGCTTTAGAGACTGGGAGCATTGTGTTGCTATGTTAACATTGAACAATTGTGCTTTTCAAATTGCATTATTTCTCAATCTGGTGAGAACAATCAAACTTTTTTGTATGCTGGCCTCTTCTGTAAATACTAGATCTTCCTGGAGATATCTCTTTGAAGATTCTGTCAGTCATAGTTGTAACCTGCTTCCTCTTGCTCAAGATAATTACCAAAAGCTGTTTCATTGTGCTGTGACTTCTGATATTCTTTACCATACCTATACCTATCAAATGGCTTGGAAATTAATGTACAGAGATACATATTGGAAATTAGCTTTTTAAAGCCAAAGGCAATATTCTGTGAGGAAGAAAAAAATCCATTACAACGTTTCTCGTACCTGATTACTCTTGGATGATTTGTACCAGCAAATAATATTAGCAATTATTACATCCTAAATACAACAAATTCCAGTTATAAAAATTAATCAATGCACCTATACTGATCAATAACAATATTAAGTCCATTCAGTACAAAATTAAATGCCAATAACTTTCAACATCCTTATGAAGTAAAGTATTATTATAAATGATTTAAATGTATTATCTCAGCATAATTATTACATCTTTTCAAATTAAACAGATAAAGGAATTACAATTTGTTTTACTTATATATTTTGTTTTTGACTTTTGCTTTGATAAATGTCCAATTGATAGTAAGTGTTCTGTTTAAACCTAACTACTTATTCCCTTATAAAGTGTCTGCTCATCATCCTCTGTTGCTGAGTTACAAACATAAAACAAGAAATGGCATGCTACTCACCAACCAGAACATTCTGTATCAATGTCATAATCAATTGATGAACAATATACGTTTGCAATTATTTCATATATAGAAAATGTGGAAAAGTTTAAAATGCAGATGACATCTCTTAGCCACCTCTCAGAGAAATATTAAGTTAACAGAAAATCTTCAAAATATTTGCTGGAATAAAATACCATTGATAGCTGAAATTATTAAAGAACATTTATTTTCCTAAATGTTGCCTTTCTTGTATGAAATGTTGATGGTCTAAATGGACAATGTTTAGGCTGCAGATTTACAAAAGTATTATTCCAAACCTTGTATTTAGTCTGTACAATGGATTCTTTTCCTATAGTGTAACAGTAACCACACTTTTAAAAGTACTTCATTGCTGTGTCCTGAAGTTTTCAAAGGTTTGATATAATTGTAAATCTTCCTTTTCATTAGAAATGCATGTAGTGTAATTTGAATAATGAGTATTTGAAGAAATTTTAAGATGTTTGACTAGTTTCCCAAATCACTGTTATACAGGAAGCCCATGGTATTCCTTGCACCTTTCATTTCAAATATTATAATAAAGACAACAAACACACAGTTCTACTGGTGTTCCTGGATTTTAGCATCTCATGCAGTATTCAGTGTTGTTACAGCCCATTCCTGGAATTATACTAGACTGGTTAGTCCTCTGATATCTGGGGAAAGCCCCAAATCAACCTGGCCACACTTCTTTTGCTCTTATCAACTAACTTAATACGATGAAGATCTCTGAAGGAATTCTTTCAAGGACAAGAGCTGGTCAGGCTGGCTTGCAGCCTTTTAATGTTCTCACTCAGGCAGAAGTCCCATTCAGACTTACTTGATGGTTTTACAGCCCCAGCAGCACCAGTGGCAGCACTACCTGGACTGTGAGTTATCCTCAAATTCTAAGTTTTGGAATCCGGGACCAGGTAACTGCATGATATAAAGAATAGCCATGCGCAGAGGGGACCTGAAGCCCAAGACAAATGCAGTAGGTAGTATTGTGGTGGGGGTTAG
This sequence comes from Hemiscyllium ocellatum, assembly GCF_020745735.1. Taxonomy (NCBI): domain Eukaryota; kingdom Metazoa; phylum Chordata; class Chondrichthyes; order Orectolobiformes; family Hemiscylliidae; genus Hemiscyllium; species Hemiscyllium ocellatum. The sequence continues at coordinate 54,717,514 of NC_083402.1, forward strand.
GGAGGAGCAGGAAGGGCAGCAGAACCTTGAAAGTTGGATAATGCCTTTTGTGGAAAGTACCTTTATGCCTGAGGCTAGAGTACAAAGAAAAAAAATATTCCCCAGTTCTGACATTATGAAGAAAGGAAGATCATTGATGTTACAGCTGAAAATAATGGAGCGAGGACACTAACCTGAGGAATACCTGCAGCATCTCGATTCAGAGGACTGAGCTCCAACAAACATAACTGTCTTCCTTTGTACTAGGTATGATACCGACTGTAATGTATGGGGCAGTTAACTGATTAAGATGCACTGGTACAGATAGCTTTGAAATGATATTTTAAATATTCAGCTTATCATAGTGTGATACTTATTTAATTAATGTTGTAGCATGAGGCATTATTCAACTTGCTTTTGTTTGCTTCACAGTCTTATCCTACATAATTTCCTCCAAACCTCCCATTCTCACCTCAGTTCATAAGAACCACACTGGCCGCATAGTGCTCTCTGTTAAATATCTCATCATGTTCTCTGGATAAAAGCACGGCTTACAAGGGAGCTTAACTTCGTAATAGGCCACACTGAACTAGTCATCTTTGCAAGAATGTCGAGAACAATAAAAATATCAACCAATACAATGAAGGGAGCATCATGTTTGCAGTGGTCCAAATGGTTCTTTCCATTAGATAAATGCCAAATGTTCACATTAGGCCAGAAACAAAATAACAACCAGGTTAAATCGCTCAAGATTTGGAGATGCTGGTGTTGGACTGGGGTGTACAAAGTTAAAAATCACACAACACCAGGTTTTAGTCTTTGTACTTGGTTTAATTGGAAGCACACTAGCTTTCGGAGCGACGCTCCTTCATCAGGTGATTGTGGAGGACTCGATCGTAACAGAATTTATAGCAAAAATTTGCGGGGTGATGTAACTGAAATTATACATTGAAAAATTGATTGTCTGTTAAGCCTTTCATCTGTTAGAATACAGTGATAGTTTCACTTCTTTCATGAGTAAATCACAAAACCAGAGTTTTACATAAATTCATGCAGTTTTTGAGCTCAGAGTTCTACATGAATGTATGCAGTTTTTGAGCAAAGTGCAATGTAACTCTGCGAGTACAAATTCACACCACAAAATATATGTGTGCATGTGGGTCTTTGTCTGTCTGTGTGTGTGTGTGTGTGTGTTTGTCTGGGGTGGGAGTTGTGTGAGAAAGTGTGTCACACTCACAACCCCCAGTCCAGACAGACACATACACACAAAGACCCATATGCACACATATATTTTGTGGGATGAATTTGTACTTGCAGGGTTCCATTGTACTTTGCTCAAAAACTGCATGCATTCATGTAGAACTCTGAGCTCAAAAACTGCATGAATTTATGTAATACTCTGTTATCTTACTTTTTAGAATAGAATCAATCTAAACATCAGGTCATAGACAGAGAACACAGGGTGCTAACACCTTCAACATATTGTCTAGCTATCACCATTGTTAACAGCTAACCCGAGAATGCAACTTTAAATAAAGGGCTTTGTGATTTACACATGAAAGAAGTGAAACTATCACTGTATTCTAACAGATGAAAGGCTTAACAGACAATCAATTTTTCAATGTATAATTTCAGTTACATCACACTGTAAATATTTGCTATAAATTCTGTGTTATGATCAAGCCCTCCACAATCATCTGATGAAGGAGCGTCGCTCCGAAAGCTAGTGTGTTTCCAATTAAACCTGTTGGACTATAACCTGGTGTTGTGTGATTTTTAACTAAATCGCTCAATATTTTCTTGATAGGAATTCTATTATTAACGAGATTGGAGGTAGAGAAATCAGCTGTGGGGTTTCCTTACATCCACCCAAAATAATTTCACAACAAGGATAAGCAGTGCCCCCTAGTGTTATCATATATTGATGATTAAGCATGAAATAAAAATAGAATGGTATCCCTCATAACAGGAAAATAGAAATAATAGCCTGACACATGCAAGATGTTTTTAATTTTTCAGACAGCTCAACAATCTCACGTCAGAGTAACAGGCCACGCATGAGAGTGGATGTCTGAAAGAGCAGGGAAAATCATTCACTGCAATACCATCTAAGAAGTGTAGCTGAATGCATAACCAAAAACTGGTGTGAATACATAAATTAGTGCAAAAGCCAAGCATCACATTTGATTCAACTGCATTAATAAAATAACAGTCAGACAGAAGTTCAACTCACAGCCAAACAACTTTTGGGTAAAAATCAGCAACTGGCCTCTTTGTTTGCAATCTATTGTAGCCAAATTGCATCAGAAGAGAGAATATTACATTTTCAGGAGACTTTTCAGCCACCTCAAACAAATGGATAAATAAATAAGAAAAGCAGTGTTTCTCTTGGGTCACAGTTCTGGCACCCATCAAAATGATCCCCTCCCCATCAACTACCAGACCATCAGCTATCTGTCATTAGCTCCCATCATAACTTGTGAGCAGCAGAATTTGTTGGGGATTCTGACATGCAGTTTTCTTGTGGCATGTAAATTCTACATGAGGCCAGAAGTTGAACTTGGCCCAAATCTCAGCAAAGCACATATCAATGTGTGGAGCAATTGCTGTAATGGTTCTTTGCCCATTTTGGGCATTAGTTGGATATCCACTCCAGTCACAGGTTCAGAATAAATTTGTAATAAGGATAGCAGTTGTCCATGATTTGATAATTCTAGTTGTTAACAAATAACTGATTCCAATGAAATGTGTTATAAATTTCAATTGGACACAAAGATCAAAAGAGCTTTGTAACCTTAATCAAGACGAAAATATTAAAAAAAACACACAAGTCATGGGTACTGGAAACATGCAGGAATATCACTTTATTTGAATAGAATGTCATTCAGGTTTTATATGGTCTAGACTTGTCATTTAAATTGCTAGCAAAGTGGATAATTATACATGATGAATGGCTGCCAAACTGCTGGAACTTGATTCAGAGGAGAAATTCTTAGATTAGAATACAAGGAGGGTAATCTTCATTTTTATAATTCTTTGGTTAAAATCTTTTGCAGACTTTATCTTCAATAACTTTTAATTGTGAATTCATAAAATCGAATCTATTCTACTCGAGGAGAGAAAGTGACAGCTACGTGATTTTCAGAAGTAGTATCAGATATGTTTGAACAATTTCATCAATTCTTTTGTAATTTCAATAAACAATTAAGTAGCAAGTTTGACTATACACTCTGCAAAATGTAGTTTTCTATTTAATAAAATTAAGTATTTATTTTCTGTTAATTTATGTTTCATGATGATATTAATATCGGCTGTCCAGAACTGACCAATCGGGATTTCATCGAAACAAATTGGGAATCGTATGGTGGGACTCTGTTAAACAGAATAGCCAGGCTTCTTTGGTAGGTCTATAAACATAATTTAAAGAAATTTAGATGGCTCACCTAACCCTAACCCCAGCAATTATCTCAATATTTCCGTATCAAAAAAAACCTGTACAAATATTTGCTGCTGTAGATCACACAGCAGTTATCCAAATAGGAAGTTATGAGAAATCTCAAAGTAACTTCACAGCAGTATAAACATCTTTTCTACACAGGGAAAGTATTTCCAACTATAAAGTTAACATAATCTGATTGAGATATCATATTGGTTACTGAATATGCATTTGCACATTATCATTTATTTCTGGTGTTACAGTCATACTGATTGAGATTTGAAATATGTAGTCAATATTTTGAAACATCAGGTCTTATTTTGTCATTCCATGCAAGATACCATTTGTCTTCATGTTCAAGATAAATAATTCGAAGGATTGCCATCATTTTACCATTTATGACATTTTAATCTATAAAGACAATTCAATAGTTTTGTCCTTTACCAAATGATATTCTCTAAAGACCAGAATTGTATGTTGAAGAGTCTATTCAACCAATCAGATCAAAAAGTCAGAAATCTCTCACACTTTAACGAATCAGCTAGTCAGGCCACATTGAACACACATGCCAATAAATCAATTGTTTTTGCCAATGGGGCCTTCCACAAGTGCTGTGCAACACCATTTCAAACATACCATGTTCTTACAATGGTCCAAACCCCCCACTGATATGTATATAAAAGGCTATGTTTATTTGCCTTACATGTAATTTCAATAGAGAAAAAAGCTTCACAACCTATCCATTGATATAATCAGTTGTGATTATGTCTTGTACATGCTGTGATGCTAATTACCTAGTATTGCATTCCAGAAGAATCGGGATTCCAATTGAACTAACTTGCAGTTTTTTGTTAAGTGTTATATGCACAAACAATGTCAGCATCAACACAAGAAACATGTATTTAGAAGAAAGTGTGCCTTATTAGTAAACAGTCCTGTCACTGCATTTTATCGATTTTGATTTGCTTATTTACGCGGGCGGCATGGTGGCACAGTGGTTAGCACTGCTGCCTCATAGCACCAGAGACCTGGGTTCAATTCCCGACTCAGGCGACTGACTGTGTGGAGTTTGCACGTTCTCCCCGTGTCTGCGTGGGTTTCCTCCGGGTGCTCCGGTTTCCTCCCACAGTCCACAGATGTGCGGGTCAGGTGAATTGGCCATGCTAAATTGCCCGTAGTGTTAGGTAAGGGGTAAATGTAGGGGTATGGGTGGGTTTCGCTTCGGCGGGTCGGTGTGGACTTGTTGGGCCGAAGGGCCTGTTTCCACACTGTAAGTAATCTAATCTGTCAAATAGAAGTTTGCTTAAAGTCAGTTCTTTGTTGCAACTTGGAGGGCAGCGTGCTGGAAATGGAGCCTCGCTTGTTCCTGGAGCAATCAAAAACGTTAAATATTTTATGAAGTACGCAGAATTTCCTAATGTACTGACATTCAAACCTTTATAAAAAACATGGTATCCAGATCTGTATTGAACACAAATCTGTATTTATTAGAGATAGTTAGATTCTAGCTACAGGTAAACAGTTATAAACCTTCAGCAGATAAGATGACTAATTAAAACTCCAATCCCCTTAAAACCTCCTCCTTAAACACACTGACATATGGACAGGGAAAATTGGTTTTGAACAGAATGGGAAAACTGGAAAGGCAGTTCAGCAGTCATTATTTCCAGGTGCTGTTGCTGAGAAGACCTTAATGACTTTTCGGCTGGCCAGCACTTTGCTTCAATCACCTTTCTCTGGATGCTGTATTGGGTGGTAAGAGTCACAGGATGGCTAGTTCCCTCATAATCACTTTTTGACTTTTCAATTAAAAGTCATAACATACAACAACTGTTGCAGGAAACATAAACTGGTTTTCTTTGGATTTACAGTGAGATTTGACTGTAAAATACAGAACGGCTGCTCCTGAGCTGGGGAGGAACTGAACACTTTCGTTGTAACTTGTTCACTGCTTCAAGCTTTTCAGTTACTTGACAGCCAACCACACAGATGCTGGATGTTATAAAAGGACCCTATCTGTAAAATTATAAAATAAAAGACATGGTCCTTACACCTTAGAAAACTTAATCTGCGTAGACGGCATGACAATTACCTGAATGATACAACGCAAAACAAGGCCTTTTGATCATTCTGCCTCTGCTAGAAATTGTGACAAGTTGTGATCTCCGCTCCACCAGTGCTCTAGACAGCTAAAGAAGTCAGTAAGGAACTGGCTACAATCCCAAAAGATACCTTGCAACAATGAAACTAAAAACCTGGAGCAATATTAATTACTTTCACATGAGATGAGCACTTTCTGTTCAAGAAGGAGGTTTCATCCTCAGAACTGCTGACCAGAATGGCTTGCAAATCTACATCCCAGCAGTGTCACTGGGAATAGTGGCAACTGCTCAGGCAACAAGTGGTACCTGCTGAGGAGTACACATAACTCTGAGATCAGGACTTTATAATTTATTCACTGATCCAGCATGTATTGCCAATCCCTAGCTTCCCTTGAAAAGATGATGGTGAATTACCTGCTTTGAAGTGCTGCAGTCCATTTAGTTTAGGTACACCCACAATGCCATTGTGTAGTGAGTTAAATTGAAGGAAAGATGATATATTTCCAAGTCAGCATGGTGAGTGGCTCAGAGGGGAACTTGCAGGTGATGGTGTTTCTATCTATATGCTGCCCATGTCTAGGCGAATGTTAGTGGTTGTGGATCAAGAAGGTTACTGCTCAATGAGACTGGGTGAGCTGCTGCAGTGCATCTTGTAAATGGTGGACACCACTGCAACTTTATGTTGATTGTGGAGGCAGTGAATGTTTGTGCATGTTGTGTAATGGATGATGTCAAGCTTCTTCAGTTTTTGAAATTTTGGAGGATATATGTAATGGGGGAAAAGTTAGAGCTCATTCTGAAAGATTTAATAGCACACCAATTGGAAAAGGGTGACAAGATCTGACAGAGTCAGCATGGATGTATGAAAGGGAAATCATGCTTCAAAAATCTACTGGAATTTTTCAATGATGTAACTAGTAAAGTTGGTAAGGGTGAGCCAATAGATGTGGTTTATTTGAACAAACAAGGCCCCATATAACAGATTAACATGTGAAGTGAAAGTGCACAGAATTGGGGTAATGTACTGATTTGGATAGAGAATTGCAAGGCAGACAGGAAACAAGAAACAGGAATAAATAGGTATTTTTCTGAGTGGCAGCCTGTAACTAGTGAGGTACCACAGGAATGTACCTGGCTAGTCAAAATAGATATTAATGATTGAGATGAGGGAACTAAATATAATATCTCTAAATTTGCAGATAACACAAAGCTAGATGGTATGGTGAACTATTAGGGGGATGCAGGGATGCTTTCGTATAAGTGAGTGGAGAATTCCATGGCACATGCAGTATAACGGGATAACTTTTTGCTAGGTTTTGGTAGCAAAAAGAGGGAGTTGGAGGCAGAGTATTATGAGAATGGCGGAAGATTGGGAAATGGGGAGTTTCAACAAGACCAGGGTGTCCTTGCACACTTGTCGCTGAGTTAGCATGCATGAAATAAAGACAACAAATGGTATTTTGACCTTCATGGTGAATGAATTTGAGTAGACGAGAGGGATGTCTTGCTGCAATTGTACAGGGTATTGGTGAGACCACACCAGCAATATTGTGTGCAACTCTGGACTCCAAATCTGAGGAATGATGTTCTGACCCGAGAGGAAGTGCAACAATGGTTTAACAGCCTGATTCCTGGGATGGTAGGACTGACATATGAAGAAAGATTTGATCAGTTAGGACTATTTTCACTGGAGTGTAAAAGAATGAGGGGGGGAGTTTCATAGAAACCTATAAAATTCTAAAAGATTTATCAGGGCAAACACAGGAAGGATGCTCCCAATAATTAAAGATTCCAGAATCAGAGGTCATAGTTCTAAGGATACATTTAGGACTGAGACAAGGAGAGACTGCTTCACCCAATGAATAGTGAGCCTCTAGCATTCTCTGCCACAGAAAACGGTGAGGCCAAAACACTGAATGTTTTCAAGGAGTTACATATAGTTCTTAGTGCTAAAGGAATCAAAGGATATGGGGAGAAAGTGGGAATAGGGTATTGAGCTGGATGATCTGCCACGATCACATGGAATATGGTGCAGGTTCTAAGGGCTGAATGGCCTAATTCTATTTTCTATGTTTCTATAATACATTTAATTGGCAAACTAAGGACCTTGACAAGACCTAATAACAGGCAACATACCTGACTCCTTCCTTAACATCCATAAAATTTCACATATGTTGAGGTCATTGTGAAAGCCAATGGGTAGACTTCATGCAGTCCCCATGCCTTAAAATCTGCTGGTTGGTGATGATAAAATTCAGCCCATACAGCCATTATGGCAGATAGAAAGCCTTTCAGCCGATTATGTCTGTGCTGGATGCCTGTGCTGCTACCACTCATTCACTCTATCCCCTTAGCCTTGAAAGTCAATTTCCACCAATTGCCTATCCAATTTTGTTTTGAAATTGTTAATTATCTCGGCTTATGCTACCCTCATTGGCTGCATTACCCATGTCATTACCAGGCCACTATGTAAAAATAGTTCTTCTTCACATCTCTAATTTCAAAATCTTACATTTATCTCCACTAATGGGAACAGCTTTCCTTTGTCTTCCTTATATAAAACACAGTTATCTCTCTAAAATCTCGGCTCAATCGCTTTTGTTCCAAGGAATAGTTCTGCCGAGGTTCTGCTATTAAGTTATTCTTACTCTTACTCCATTGTTCTGTAAATATTTTTTCTCTTCAAAGTTTTACCTATTCTTTTTTGAAAGTTACCACTGATTCTGCTTCCACTTTCCTTTTAGGCAGTTCATTACAGATCACAGTAACTCAACATGCAATAAAAATGTTTCCTTGTGTGATCTCAAGTCTTTTTGTCACTCACGTGAAATTTTGATGCTCTGGTCCCTAATACTCTTCTGTCACTGGACAGTTTCTCCTTATTTCCTCTTAGTATGATAACAAATCTCTCTACTGAATCTCATTACAACCTTACCAACATTCAGTAGAACAACACTAGCAGCAAATCTCCACATAACTAAAGACGTTTTCTACAGAGGCTACACACTTCTGATGAGGGCTTATGCTCGAATCATCGACTCTCCTGCTCCTCGGCTGATGCATGACCAGCAGTGCTTTTCCAGCACCATACGTTTTGACTCTGATCTCCAGCATCTGCAGTATTCACTTTCTCCAGCTTTTTCTATGGTATCAGCCTAAATACATCTTTTCTACAATTTCTTTAAAGATCTTGAAATCCTTCATTCAGAATGGTGTGCAGTATTGGACACGGGATTCCATTTGAGACATAGAATCACAGAGGTGTATAACACGAAAACAGATGCTTTGGTTCAACTTATCCATGCTCACTAGATATCCCAACCCAATCTAGTCCCACCTGCCAGCACCCGGCTCATATCGCTCCAAACTCTTCCTATTCATAAACCCATCCAGATGTCTTTTGAATGTTGCAATTGTACCAGTCACCACCACTTCCTCTATTGGGTTGGGATATCTGGTCGGCATGGATGGGTTGGACCAAAGGGTCTGTTTCCATGCTGTACATCTCTATGACTCTATGTAAGGGATGAACTAAGGAGGTCTTATAATGAATTAATCACACCATTTGTTTATCAGCAGTAAACATTTGTGTTCTGTAAATCAGCTTTTGGTATTTATTCATGGCACATGAGTGAGGTGTTGGTAGGTCCAACATGTATTGTCCATTTCTAATTGTCCTAAGAAGGTGGTGGAGAGCTGCCTTTCTGAATCACTGCAGTCCATGTGTTGAATACTGCTGTCAGGAAGTACCAGAATTTTGACCCAGCAATGGTGAAGGAATAGTAAAATATCTTCAAATTAGCATGTTATTTGTTTTGGAGGGGAAAGTGCAGCTGATAGTATTTCTAAGTGTCTGCTGCCCTTGTTCTTCTGGGTGACAGAAATGACAGATTTTACTGTTGAAGTAAAACATTGGTAAGTTGCTGCAATGCTTCTTGTAGATGGTATATACAGCCACCACAGTTATCCTGTGGTGAAGAGAGTAAATATTTAAGGTCATGCATGTGGTACTGATCAAGCTGACAATTTTCTCTGAGATTATGTTGAGTTATTTGCATGATTTTTGTATGTTTAATGGATGTGTACCCATTCAGGCATATGGAGAGTGTTCCTTCACTTCCTGACTTGTGGTTGGTGGAAAGGTTTCAGGAATTAGATGTTGAGATAATCAACGCAGAATTCCCAAACTCTGACCCCTGCTTGTTGTCACACTATTTGTGTTGCTGTTATATTTCTGGTTGATAGTGATCACCAGGAGATTGATGGAAGTGGATTCAGAGATGGTAATGCCACTGAAAGTCAAAGGCAGATGGTTAGATTCTCTCTTGTTGCAGATGGGCATTGCCTGTCATTGATGTGGTGAAAATGTTATTTGTAGTGTGTAGGATTTTCTTTGCAAAAGTGAAGCGTTATTTTTTATGCAAGTTTAAAGAACTGGTGAAAGCTAACATGAATGGTGATCATACACAATTTAATCAATTTTTTTGAAACTATTTTCAGAAAAAGTGATCATCAAACGAAACTCTCCCAATCATAGACTAGATACTGACACTAATATGATCATTATATCTGCACATTTAAAATTCCCAATTTGAAATTACTGATCCTTCCTTATTTTAATTTGCATTCTTAAATTTCATTCTTCAACAAAAATGTGCCTTAAGTGATTTAACTGCTATCTTCTCACAACGTTGTTGTGTAATCATTTTCCTAGACATACAAGAGACCTGCCAAGGTCATCTGTTCAATTTTCTTTCTGTACCAATTCCTCATATTAGCTCATTCCTGTCCTTTAATGCTCCCAGACAAAACTTTAAATTGTATGAAGAATTATAATTATGAACCACATGCTATGTATAGTTTTGACCCCATTGCAAATCAACTTAGACCAAAACCACACTTATTTTTCTTGGCATTTGATGGATCCTTACTTGCTCAAAAACTCTGTGAAAAATGTAACAGTTCACATCTAAAACTGTTTAAACTTATACTTGCTGTGCCAATGTTAATAACTTACTTTTATATAACAACGTTAACAAAACACACAAGTTACTTCACTGTTAGGATTCAGGATGGTATTTAGCAGCTAACAAATTGTCTACAGTATTTCAGTTTCAGTGGGGTCTTTTTTTGCTTTTACAGAAGCCCATAACATATGGGAACAAAATGTTCTTACAGTTTTGGTAGTTCATTGGTATACTATCACACATTTTCTAAAGCTCTGTGACCTGAAACTCAATTGTATTGTGTGCCATTTCCTTACTGATGGTTGAATCTGCCACATGATAGAAAGCTTGACCACAGTCACCTTATCATAGAAACCTTACAGTGTGGAAGCAAGCCATTCAGCCCATCAAGTCCACATGACTGTCCAAAGAGTAGACCACTCAAATCAATGCCTCCTTACCCATTCCTATAACTTGGCATTTCCCATGACCAATCCACCTAACCTGCACATCGTTTGATTATGGGAAGAAACCAGAGCACCCAGAGGAAACCCAGACAGACATTGGGAGAATGTGCCAACTCTACATAGACAGTCATCCAAAGCTGAATGGAATATGGGTCCCTGGTGCTGTGAGGCAGCAGTGCTAACCACTGTGCCATCCCAGTGTCACCACTGAAATTATATTTCTTAATTGTTCTTCTTAGTGGTAAGTTTGAGTTTTAGGTTCTGTAGACACTTTACCTTTGGTTTGTTAAAAGGATTGAAAAGCTGAAAAAGAACTGCTGATGTATATATGTTTGCATAATTGGACCTTAGTTTAAATGTTTTCAAAACACGAGCATGTGCACAATGTTAGGGCAGGGTGGGTGTTGTTTTATTTGTGGGAGGATTATGGGGAGCAGGAAGAGTTGATGCTGCGTCCGAATTTGAACATCATATATAATCACCTAGAATGACCCATATATTAACTCAATAATTAACTGTCTACTGCAAATTAATAACATATAAACCTACAATGGAAACACTTCAGTGAATTCTAAAAAATTAATATCAATCATATATTTAACAAAGCAGCATATGCTGCGATGAGGGACTTCAATGTCCCTCACCAAGAGTGGCTAAAAAGCACCACTGATAGCACCACTACTAACTGAGCTAGCTGATTACTGAAGGACATTGCTGCTACACTGGTTCTGTAGCAGGTGATGACGGAATCAGCAAAAGGGAAAAAAGTACTTGATCTCATTCTCACTAATCTATCTCTTGTGGATGCAAATGTCTATGAAGGTATTGATAGGAGTGCCAGCCACAAATCCATGTGAAGATAAAGTTTTGTCTTCACTTAGAGGATACACTCCCTTGACTTGAGTGGGTGTACCGTTGTGCTAAATGAGATAAATCGAGCAACTTGAAACTGAGTATCAATGAGGCGCTCTGGACCATTGGCAGCAATTAAATTGTATTCAACCATAGTTTATAACCTTATGTCCTGGCATATGCGCCACAGAAGTAAAGTGACAGTGCTATCAATCAATTCTTATGCAGTGGTAACCTGCACCCTGATGCTTAGTTTGAGTTTCTCCAGGGCTACTCAGCTTCTGGCATTCAGTTTTAGTCCTAACATGAATAAAATAATTCCGGAGGTAATATGTAGTGATTGGAACCAGCTGGATCTTACTATGAGATCCTTGATTGGGGTTGTTAACGTGGCTCAACCAGGAAAGTCCTGGATGGCCAATATAACTAGGACATTAGAGTCTCCTCAGTTTGGGGACTGACTCCAAGTAGACTGGCCACAGCCAGTGTACTGTGCATGAATAAATAAAGGGTGATGTGGTGACAAGATACCAGCCTCGGTGTGTTATTTCAGGTGCCACAGGAGAAACAGGATGTGCCTAAAGGACATTCACTTGCAACAGTCATCTTGGAGTTGTGGTAACCATTTCTGGCATCATTCTTTGTTTGGGAAGCTTGACTTGTTTGATCCTGCTTTTGAAGACTGAGCCTAGTGTGTGGAAAGAATGCCATACTTTTTCCAAGCAAATGACATTGGGGCAGATGAAAAGCAATGAGTAATCCTACTGACCGTTTGCTGACCTGCAGCATTTTCAATTATCAGGGGTTTAACTAGAGGCACCACTTTTCTGAGAGTTGATGGAGTTAGTTAAGCGAAAATATGACCCCAAACCTCCTCCAATTCTGACACTATCAGTTTTATTCAGCTGTTAGGGAACCAGGAGAATCTGTATTGGTATTTTTGACCAGGATGAAATGACTGGCATAGGCATACAATTTTGGGTTAACTTTGAATGAGATGCTGAGACCATTTGGTATGTGGGATTAGTGATGTAACCATGCAGAAGCACCTACTAGCTGAAGTCCAACCGGACTTCAAACAGGCACTAGAACTGGCTTTAGGATTGATGACTTGTGGAGCTGGAAAAAGCACAGCAGGTCAAGCTGCATCAGAGGAGCAGAGGAGTTGCCGTTTCAGATTGAAACTTTTCATCAGGACTGGTGAAAGGTTCTGACCTGAAACATTGACTCCCCTGCTCCTCTGATGTTACTTGACCAGCTGTGCATTCTCCAGCTCCACACTTTATTAACTCCGACTTTCTAGCATCTGCAGTCCTCACTATCACAACTGGCTTTGTCATTAGAAAACATCGCAAGTAGACCATAGGAAATTCAATGGAAGTGGACTCCCTCGCCTGTCTGACAGAACTTGGGGGAACACCACTTGAGTGTAGGCAATCGTACAGCCTCACCCAGAAGAGTGCACACTTCAGAAAGTTGTATCAATGATTGCAGAGTCTGACTTTGCAAGATTCGCTTAGGACTCCAGCCCTTACGTTTGTGCAAGAACTCAGCCAGACTGAGAACATACACTAGGGAACCATTGCAGATTAAGGGTATGACTTCAGTTACGGTCCCCTATGACCAGTTGGCGCAGTTAACACTGATGATAGTAAAAGGCTCAGGCCCAAGACTATTGGGGCAGTATTGGTTGAGAAAGGTTCACCTCGATTGACTTAACATTTTTGGATTGGAAAACGGCTGTCTCAGTGAAGTCCTAGTGAAATACCCAAGTCCTTTTTAAGAAGGATCAGGGACTATTAAAGTGGCCAAAGCCAATTACATGTTGAACAGAAAGCAAATTCCGAAATTATGCAAGGCCTGCCCTGTGCTATTAGCCTTGTGGGTGAAGGAGGTGGAAATCAGGAGGCTGGAATCATCAAACCAGTGCAGTTTGCAGAATGGGCAGCACCAATCATACCAACTGCAAAGCCTGATGACTCAGTTCACCTTTAAGGGGATTTTAACGAAATAGTAAACCAATTCTTGCAGCTGGATAAATACATCCTTCGCATAGAGGACTTATATGCAAATTGGTTGGGGGGGGGGGGGGGGTAGGGAGTGCTGTCCTTTATGAAACTGGACATGAGCCATGCCTACCTGCAATTGCGACTGGATGAGGAGCCCCAGAAGTATGCTACAATTAATACCCATAAGAGTTTATACCAATATACAAGACTACCATTTGGGGTATCATCAGCCTGCACCCTTTTCCAGTGGACCATGGAGAATATTGTACAAGGGCCATTTATATGGATGACATGCTAATAACAGGGAAGACCAATAAACCGCACTTGGAGAACTTGGACACAGTGCTTAAACATTTCTCCCAGGTGAGCATATGCCAAAAAAGGGAAAATGTGTGTTCCAGGCACCACATGCGACCTACTTGTGTTACACAGTTGACAAAACCAGGTTATACCTATTGGAAGATAAAGTGATGGTGATCAAAGGAGCCCCAGCTTCCATATCTGGATCAGAGCACAGGTCTTTTCTTGGGTTGGTAAATTATTACAGAAAATTCATACATAACCTGGCCTCCACCTTGGCACCCTTACACCTGCTATTGAAAAAAGGTCAGCGTTGGAAATGATCACATAGTCAAGAAGTAGCCTTTAGAACACAGAACATTACAGTGCAGTACAGGGCCCTCAATGTTGTGTCGACCTTTGGAACCAATCTGAAGCCTGTCTATCCTGCACTTTTCCATTTTTATCTATGTTTATCCGATGACCATTTAAATGTTCTTAAAGTTGGCGAGTCTACTACTATTGCAAGCAGTGCGTTCCATGCCCCTAAAAGTCTCTGAGTAAAGAAACTACCTTTGGCATCTGTCCTAAATCTATCACTTTAGGGAAGTGAAAAAAACAGCTATCGTCATCTAAGCTGTTGGCCCATTAAAATCCAAAGTGAGAGGTAGTGCTGATAAGTGATTCCTCTCCAATACGTTGACTCACCAATAGCATATGCTTCCTGGACCTGGGCTGATGCCGAATGCAAATTTGGCCAGATAGATAAGGAAGGTTTGGCAGTCATCTTTGGTGTGAGGAAGTTCCATCAATATCTTTACAGATGGCAGTTTGTCATAGTAACAAATCACAAACATCTGCTTGGACTACTGAAGGAAGACAAGGTGGTGCCACACATAATTTCCAGTCGAATTCAGTGGTGGGCTCTTATTCTCAGCATATGAGTACCAGTTAGAACACCATCCAGGAAGTCAGTGGCCGATGCAGATACTCAACCAGTGATGCTTCCATGTTTTTTTGTTTTAAACTTCCTACACACTCTTCCAGTCACCACTAACAATATCCGACTGTGGACACAAAGATCCTGTCTAAGCAAAATTAAACCAGCTGGAGGTAATGAGGGAAGCAGAAGGCTATCGCAACCAGGACGGAAGCCTTTCTGGACCCAGCGAGACCAGATCACTGCAAAGAATGGCAGATTACTACAGGGAGGAAGGGTGATTGGCCCAAGTAAAGGTCACCATTAGGTGCTGCCTGAACTCCACCAGAGTCACCTAGGTGTTTCCAAGATGACGATGCTAGCAAGAAGCTATGTCTGATGGCCAGGGTTGGATACTGAGATAGTTGCATTGGTGGGGCTGTGCTTAGTGCCAAGAGAGACAAACATTGCCACCACCAATGCCCTTACATTTGTGGGAATGGCTGGGTAAATCCTGGACTTGGTTGCATGCCAACTATTCCGGTCCTTTCATGGCCTCAATGTTCCTGGTCACTGTGGATACCCACTCAAAGTAGTTGGATGTACACAATGTTTGTTCGGCAAATTTCAGAATGACAATTGACAAGCTGTGAGCATCGTTCATGATACAAGGTCTCCCGGAAGTATTGGTCACAGCCAATAGGATGTCATTTACCAGTAGGAATTTGAATATTTTCTCAAGTCAACTGGCATTTGGCACATAAGGACAGCTCCATAACATATGTTGTCCAATGGTCTAACAGAAAGAGTGGTCCAAATGTTGAAGATAGGTTTAAAGAAATAGCCTACAGCGTCACTTGATATCAACTTGACCCAGTTCCAGTTGGATTACAGGTCCACCTTGCAACAACAGGGATAGTTCCAGCAAAGTTGCACTAGGGGAGAAGACTCTGCACCATGTTAATCTTGATATTTCCAGACATGAGAGGGGAGGATGAAACAGCAGCAGGAACAGCAATTGGACAACGTATGGTATGGAGTTGTTCTTACATGCCAAATATGAAGCAAAAGACACAGTTTAATTCAGGGATGAAGTTTGATGCCAGAACCCTGGAAATAGCCCTTTATGGGTACGAGACAAGGTTGATTCTCAGTCAGGTCCCGTGACTTACAAAGTTTACATAGGTGATATCCTGAACAAAAACAAGGATCACCTGTTATCTTGCAAACTGGACCGGAGTAAAACATACCTGACCCCTCAGGGCAGCCAGCCTGTCAGAAACCCTAGGCTCTCCCCCTCTGTCAAGTGTCAAGGGAGCCTGAGAGTCCAAAATGGATATAGCCTTGATAGCGTTACCACCGGAAGAAGAGGAGGAAATACTCCCAAGGCGCTCTGGACACAAGAAACAGGTGATAGTCTGGTATGCATCGTCCCTGTCAGAGGAACCGGACATGGGGTGAAAACGTCACAAGAAAAGCTACAAGAGAAACACCAGGCTTACATCCCTGGACTTGGGGATGCGGATTTAGTGACTGGAACAAACTGGATCTTGTTACAAGATCCTTCATTGGCCAGGTTAACAACCCCAATTAGAAAAATCCTGGATGTCCAATATAAACAGGAGATAAGGATCTCCTCAGTTCAGGGCACTGGCTCTGAGCTGGCTGGCCACAGGCAGTGTACTGTGCACAGGTAAATAAAGAGTGACTTGGTGACAGTTATTTCATTGTAGAAGTCACAAGACATCAGATCTTAGTCCAACAGGTTTATTTGAAATCACAAGCTTTCAGAGTGCTGTTCCTTCATCTGATGAAAACCTGTTGGACTTTAACTTGGTGTCGTGTGATTTCTGACTTTGTCCACCCCAGTCTGACACCAGCATCTTAGTTATTTCATAAGGTGAGAGTGACCATCTTGGCACCTTGTTTAGGCTCATGAGACTTGTTACCAAGATGATAGGGCCACTCCTACGAAAAGAATTGAGCAAACTGGGTCTCTATTCTCTAGTTTAGAATGAGAGGTGATCTCCTGAAACCTACATTATATGAAATTATATGAGATAGACAGGGTTGATGCAGTAAGGCCCAAGGTGCAAAACATTATTCTTTAACTCAGAGGGTGGTGAATCTTTGGAATTATTTACCCAAGAGGGCTATGGAAGCTCAGTCTTTGAGTATATTTAAAGTGGAGGTTGATAAAACTTTGATTATCAATGCTGTAAACATTTATGGGGATAATGTGGGTAAAAGGCATTGAAGCCATAATTGTGTTGAATGGTGGAACAGCTTGAATAGCAATATCTTGTTCCTATTGGCTTCATGGCAGCACTTAGCTGATTACAGCAATAACAAGTCACAGGAAGACTGAAGTAAATGGGAATCGTTTACCACTAGTGGAGTAATTCCTAACTCAAGACGGTTTGATTGTTAGAGGACAATCATCACAATCCAGGGTATTGCTGCAGGATTTCCTCAGGATAGTCCTCAAGGTACAAATATCTTCAGTTGCTTCAAAACGTTTCCTCTATCATAAGGTAAGAAGTGGGAATGTTCGGTCTACTTCTAAATATCACAAAGCCCGGACAATCTCCAGGCTTCAACTGATAAGTTGTAACTAACATTTACATCACAAGTTCCAGACAATGAATATCTTACACATGGCAGAATCTAACCATCATCTCTTGACGTTCAATGACATTATTATTTTTGAATCGCCCACTATTAACATCCTGGGGGTTACCATTGACCACAAACACAATTGGGCCAGCCATGGAAATCATAGAATCCTTACAGCATGGAAGCAGGCCATTCAGCCCACATTGATCCTACAAACAGTCCACTCAGGCCCACACCCCACCCCACATTGTAACCTGCATTTCCCATGCATAATCCACCTAACCTATACCTCCCTGGACGCTATGGGCAATTTAGCATGGCCAATCCACCTAATCTGCACACCTTTGGACTGTGGGAGGAAATTAGAGCACCTGGAGGAAATCCGTGCAGACACTGGAAGAATGTGCAAACTCCACATAGACAGTTGCCCAAGGATGGAATTGAACTGGGGTCCTGGCTCTGTGAGGCTGGAAGTTCTGCAGCGAATAACTCACCAACTAAATACCCAATGACTGTCGACCATCTAAAGGCATAGGTCAGGAATGTGAAGGAAGTGTAGCTCCAACAACAGATAAGGAGGACAACACTACCAGAACGAAACAGTCTGCTTGATTGGCACCCCATTCATTACCTTCATCATTAACTCCAGAGTGTCAGCAGTGTGCACTATGTATAAAAGTAATGAATAACACACAAAAGTTCCTCTGACAGCACTTTTCAAACCTGTAACCTCTAATTACCATTATCTAGAAGGACAAGGGCAGAAGATGCATGTGAGTATAATCACTTTCAACTTCCCCTCGAAGCCACGCATCATTCTGACTTAGATATATATCATCATTCATTCATCTCATTGTCACTGGGCCAAAATCATGTACAGCACTACTGGTGTCCCTATGCCCAAAGGAAAATCACTGTTCAAGAAGGCAAATCACCACTACCTTCTTTAGGGCAAGTAGGGATGGATGATAATTGATGACCCAGCTAGCAGCTCTCCCAGCTTATAAATGAATGGGAAAAAAGATAAACCATACTTCTTCATAAATTCTGTTTTAATGCATGCAGTTTCTATTCCCTCCTTACACCGTGTTGTAATTTACAAAATAAAACCTTGAAATCTTAACCATGAATACAATCGGTTCTGACATAATGTGATTGTTCTGTTTCATGCAACCTCGCGTTATAAGAAAATCGTGGAATAGCCAAGTCATTTAAATTAATGGGGCCAGAATCGCATTAATAGCCAATACAGGAAAGTTCATGTTCTATAAGTAATGTTTTAAATTCTTCAATGGCGTTAAAGTCAATTCACATTGAAGAAACATGCATTACAGCAGAACCAACTTTATGGACAACTGGAAATAAGATCAGCATTTTAAGGGTTAGCGGAAGATCACTGAAACAATTTAATATCGCTGAACTTTCTAAAGTGCATTCCTAAATATGTTTTTTTAATGCTTTGAGCATTGACTGAAACTCCAGGGCCTTATCAGAATAATTTTTTAAACTTAATAAAAACCAAAAGAACTATAGATGCTGTAAATCAGACACAAAAATAGATTTTGCTGGAAAAACGCAGCAGGTATGGCAGCATCTGTGAAGAGAAACCGGAGTTAACTTTCAGGTCTGGTGACCCTTCCTCAGAATTGTTATGACATAAAATGTTAACTTTGATTTCACAGATGCTGCCACACCTGCTGAGCTTTTCCAGTGACTTCTGTTTTTGGTACAAATTTTTAAACTTCCCTTAGAAGTAGAATTCAATATTGCACGTATATCAGAAATACTTTGTGAAAGCTAGAAATAAATAATTTAAAAATGTTACAATCATTACACAATGCAACAATACTGTTACTACATGAAGGCTGGTATTTTCAGTCCAGTGAAAATGAGCAGGTGGTTCTCTCAGACCTTACCCCATTCACTTGCAATGGGCAGGAATAGAAATTGTTACTGTTTAATCTTTCTACAGGCAGGTGGAACCAGCTTCTAAACCCAGGTTACATCTGTCATTCATGCTATCCAGAAACATTTAATGTTAACTTTTCATTCAAAATCTGACATGAGTATCAGCATGGGTGAGTGATCCAAGACACT
Source organism: Hemiscyllium ocellatum (assembly GCF_020745735.1). NCBI lineage: Eukaryota > Metazoa > Chordata > Chondrichthyes > Orectolobiformes > Hemiscylliidae > Hemiscyllium > Hemiscyllium ocellatum. The sequence continues at coordinate 54,737,216 of NC_083402.1, forward strand.
GGAGTTGGACACCACTCTGTGTGAGGATGTGTAATCCAGCACAGAAACTGCAGGTACAGGTAGAATGGTCTCCATCTGTGCCATAAATTTTCAGTTTCAATGCATTATTTCATCCAAGTAGAAGTCCCTAAAAAATTGACAGAAACCACTTATTTATAAGACCTAGAACTGTAATGTGCAATTTTTGACTCCAACACTCCAACACAGACTAGACTCTGCAGATCTATATTTCTAATATGGAGCTCTTTGAAAGATTTTGCTGACTCTTCAATTAAGCCAAGTCCTCTCAGCAACAGGCATATCATCTTCTTACATATGCACATCTTTATCATTAAGGAGGAACAACAGATGTATAAATACCATATCTTGTTACTTTTTTGTATTTTAGTTGTGAACTGAAATGAGAAAACTGAGAAGTGTTTGAAAACTTGTGCTGCATGCTTTAAAAGCAAGTAGCTTGTCAATCATCATAAACACTGTTTACACAGCCATTTATTTAAGCAGTAGTTAAAGTGTGGTTACAGACAAACTAGAGCTGAGGGCTTGTGTACATATGGATCTTTGGTTGGTACAAGGAGCTGACTGGTCTGTGGAATAGTGACCGCTGATCAATGATTAAGGCCTTCTGCTTGCCAACAATTATGTGATTAGTTCTCAGGAAGCTTAACAGTTTGGTTAACAGTCATCAGAGCTTCATCAACTCAGGAGCTCTCTCTGCAATAAAAGCCACTTTAAAGCCTGAAGAAAACTAGTTTATCCCCCCTTCAGCAGTAGCTGTAAACTGTAATTTTTAATTGACAGGTCAGAGGCTTTTTATAAGTGAACTGATCCTGTGAGCTTCCTGCAAACCAATGAATGCCTCCGGAGAAGAATGACTGAGAAGCAAAGTTCTGACTAGCACAAGAATCATAAGAATTATCTGAGGAACCACAAAAATGCCTTCCAAATTTTCTCTCTGTGCATAGCAATCATTTTCATTTTGTGTGTGCATGTATTATAAAGAGCATTTAGATTTAGTTAGTAGAATTATATGCCTATATTTCATAGTTGTTTTTCTGTAGCTAGATTCTATTTACTTGAAATAAATAGCAATTTCTGATGACTACAGAAACCTGATTACATGCTTTCTGACAACCTGGGTCAAAAAGACAGGCAAACTGGGGAATTCTGTGAACTTTTAAAAATATTTAACTTTTTCTGAAGATTCTGTGAAAAGAGGGGCTTGATTTCTAATCTGATAGCCTCATACACTGCTGTGCTGGTTTTGTGGTTCAGATGTCCAGGGCAGAATCCCACAGGAATGTCTTGCCTGTAAAGTAACACGGTCCCATAAAATAAAACACCAGCCAGGAATTAAATGTAGCCAGTCAGCAGTTTGATGACTATGCCACTACTCAAGTGCAGATCAACCTAAAGTCCAATCTATGATTACTAGGGAAAAACAAGGCTTTTCCTATTTTATGGAAGTACATAATTAATTGTCCTGCAGTAGTTTCAAAAGTAAAAGAACAAAGGATCCAGCATATAGGGAGTCTTAAGTAGGGAAACTTTTGAGAAGATCACAATGGGAGATGTGAAAACTTAGAGATAAGCTCAAATGAAGCTATGGTTGCAGTCACAATAATCACACTGTAATTGCACTTCAAGTAACATCATATAGTTGCACCACAAGAGTTGGTAGAAAGCAAATGGATTCACTGAAAGACAATGAGAATCCTGTTGAAAATTGCAGAAGTCTAACATCATCACTGGTGTTTGACTGGAGTCTCAGGTGCACAGTGGTCAGCACTAAAGGTCAGAAAGACAGGTAGACAGAATGGTTAAGAAGGTGTTTAGCACGCTTGTCTTCATTACTCATTCCTTTGAGTCTAGGGGTTGAGGTTGCACAGGACATTGGAGAGACGTCTTCTGGATTAATGTGTGCAGTTCTGGTTGCCCTGCTATAGGAAGGATATGAATCAATTGGAGAGGATTCAGAAAAGATTTACCTGGATGTTACAAGGATGGAAGGTTTGAGTTATAAAAATTGGCTGGATAGGCTGGGACATTTTTCATTGGAGTAAAGGAGGTTGAGGTAAAAACAATGACTGCAGATGCTGGAAACAAGATTCAGGATTAGTGGTGCTGGAAGAGCATAGCAGTTCAGGCAGCATCCAAGGAGCAGTGGAATCAACATTTCAGGCAAAAGCCCTTCATCAGGAATAAAGGGTGACCTTATTGAGGTTTATAAAATCATGAGGGGCATTTATAAGGTGCATAGCAAGGGTCTTTTCCCTGTGGTGGAGGAGTTCAAAACTAAGGGGCATAGTGAGAGGAGAAAGTTTTAAACAGGAAATGAGCACAACTTTTTTTTAACAAAGTGTGGTTTGTATGTGGAATGAACTGCCAGAGAAAGTGGTGGATGCAGATACAACTAGAACATTTGAAAGTTGTTTGGATAAATATGTGAACAAGAAATGTTTGGAGGGAAATGGGCCAAATGCAGTCAAGTGGGACTAGTTTAGTTTGGGAACATGGTCAGCATGGACTAGTTGGACTGAAGGGTCTGTTTCTATGCTGTATGCCCAATGATTTTGTTATTTACATATAAAGGCTGAGTGAGGTAAAATCATGAAAATGTGGGCATCAGATGGATTTAAATGATCCATGCAGACTCTTGAGAAAGTCAAATGTAGCAACACCTTGGAGCCCTCTGTTTCCTGATGTTAATTTTTTAGAGGCTGCTGGTTTACAACACATTAATGAATGCAAAATAATAGCTTCCAGCACACATCAAAAACAGGGATTTCATTGCCGCAGTCTAAATTTGCACTACAGCATTCAGACACTAGATGGCTTCTGCCTGTGCTGCAAGGAAGTCATCTATTACTCCTCAAATGCTGTATTACGGTTGGATCTATAAGTGCCATGGTGGAGTTGGTCATGTCTTCTGTGTTGCAAAGGATGGAATCCAGGCTCTGTTCAAATTTCTGCAAATCTCTGTCCAAAGTCCTCCATTCTCCATGACACTGGCACCAAGCCTGTCAATGCACAAGCATTTGTGTGCATCCCCACCATACTTTTAAGCTGATTGGAGTTTGTGTGCAACTTCATTCTGCAGTGAGCTGGCACACATTTATCCTTTCCCCCAGCATTCATGCAAGCCTTGTAATTTGCAACAAGCAGATCCCTCTATAAAGTATGAACAGTGCAAGAATCTGAGATGTTGACTGTTAGTGTTCGGTCAAGTGATGGTTCTGATTCCTCAAGAATGTGCTCTTTCTCATGCACTTCACTGTCAGGAATCACTGGCTCATCTTTGATCTTTAAAAACAAGATGTACAAACAGGATGAGGGTAGTTGTGGGTAGGTGGAAGGCAAACGATATACAAACAATCCATTTGCACAGAAACACCGAAAACAGGAGCAGGAGTTGGCCATTCAGCCCCTTGAGTTTTATTTGCAATTCAATATAATCACGGCTGATCATCCAACTCAGTACCCTGTTCTCACACTATCCCCATACCCTTTGGTCTCTTTTGCCCAAATAACTAACTATATCTAACACTTTCTCAAAAACAATGTTTTGGCCTCAAGTGGCAGAGAATTTCAGAAGGTCACCACTCTCTTGGTGAAGAATTTCTCAATCTCAGTCCTAAATGGCCAACATTGTATCCTTAAACTATGACCCCTTGCTCTGGACTTCCCAGTCATTTGAGAACATCTTTACTGTGTTTACGTTGTCTAGTCCTGTTAGAATTTTACCAGTTTATGTGATATCCCACACCACCCAAGGTCCCTTCTTCTAAATATAGTCCTAACCAATCTAGTTTTTCTTCATAATCCAGTCCTGCCATTAAAAAGAATCAGTTTCATAAGCTTTTATTGTACTCCGACCACAGCCAGAACATTCTTCTTCAGATAAGGAGATCAAAGCTGACAACCATGCTTCAGGTGTAGTCTCACCAAGTCTACAACTTTGGTGAGATATCCCTGCTCCTGTACTCAAATTCTTTCACTACGAAGGCCAACATACTAATTGCCATCTTCACCACATGCTGTTTCTGAATGCTTACTTTTAGCAACCGGTGCACAAGAATACTCAGGTCTTGTTACACCTCCCCTTTTGTCAACCTAATACCATGCAGATAATAACCTGCTGGTCTACGTTTCCTACAAATTTGGATGACCTCACATTTATCCACATTATATGTGCCACACATCTGCCCACTCACTCAACTTGAATACTGAAGCATCTCTGTGTCCTCCTCACAGGGTCATCCTCTCACCCAGCTTTGTGCCCTGTGCAAACTTAGAGATATTATATTTTATTCCCTCATCTAAAGTAATTATATTAAGCACTAATCCCTGTGGTACTCCACTACTCCTGCATGAGACTTGAAAAATGACCCGTTTATTTCTACTCTTTATTTCAGACTGCCAACCAGTTCTCTGACAGTCAATACATTGCCCCTAATTCCATGTGCTTTCGTTTTACTGACTAATCTTTTACTACAATGTCTTTTGAAAGTTCAAGTGGACCACAGCCACTGGCTTGTACAAAATGCAAGAATGAGGGTGATGTCCAAGGATGCAAAGATAGTGGAGGCTGTAGTCCAGAGTTTCAGAATTTACTGGATTCTGTGACGATTCCAATAGATTGGAATGTCATTAATGTGACACCCTAATCAAGAAGGGAAGGAGACAGAAAGCAGAAAACTATAGGCCAGATAGCCTAACAGATGTCATTGGGCAAATGCTAGAATCCATCATTAAGGAAGAAAAAGCAGGACATTTTAAAAAGTTTAACCTAATCAGAGTTACCATGGTTTTGTGAAAGGGAAATCATATTTGTCAAATTTGCTACAGTTTGAGGATATAACAAGCAGAATTAGTAAAGGATAACTTGTAGAAACTGTATATTTAGACTTCAAGAATATATTCAATAATGTATGACACAAAAGGTTATTGTGTGAGTTAGGAGCTCATGGTATTGGTGGAAATAAATTAAGGACTTATTAACACACAGAAGACAGAGGGTCAGGATTAATGGGTCTATTTTAGGTTCCAAAGATATAACTATAAGAATGCCACAAGGATTCTAGATATTCCACTATTTATTTTTTATGTTAATAACTTGGAAGAGGGGTAAAGTGTAACATACCCAAATCTGCTGACAACACAAAAACAGGCGGGAGGGCATTTTGTGATGAAAACACAGGAATCTGCAAGGGGATTATAGAGAAGTTGAGTAAATGGGTAATTACTCAGTGGATGGAGTTTATTGTCAGACAGTTCCAGCACCTTTCTCACTATGCATTGCAGCTGCAGCTTTCTTTTCAAGAAGATGGTGCAGTGCTGTGACCATTTACTTGGTAAAGTGTAGTGCCACAGGTACAGTTCGTGGCTGAAGTGAATGTAGAAGTACTCTCTGTAGACTTTGATAGGTATGTCCTCCTCATCTTCCAACTGTTGTGAATTTTTGCCAACAGTTTCTTTCTGTTGTCTCTGCTCTATCAATATAGATGCGGTAGTCCAGGACAGCTACCCTTACTTAAGAGAGGATGTTGATAAGACTGAAATCCAAAATTCATCAAAATGACATCACTGGCTTCATAATCTGCCCAAACTGTGTACTTCTCTCATATACAATGAATATCTGTGCAATCTTCTTCCCAACATGGAAATCGCTTGATCCATGGCAGACCCTCCCAACATTTTTGACTTATTCAGGTTTCCATAGCTACAGTGCTATGGAGAAAATTTCTAAGTTTAATCCCCTAGAAAAACTTTAGCAGCCTCCTAGGAAAACCATAATAGCATATTGATCTGGTATTCACATTTGAATTGGAACTAAGTTATAAGTAATGAAGTTGTAGTCATTAAAATATTTTGAGCTGTAAAATGTGCTTTTCTTGTCTCTATTGAATCACTTTTTAATTTTTTGTATGGGAGTATAATCTTATAACCCTACCCAACATATAAAGGTGCAAATAATGATATATGGTTAGATATTCCAACATTATAGTTTTCCTACAGGCTGTCTAGAGAGAAAATAAGGAAGTCTAGAGGGAAAATAGGGAAGATAACTGCTATCTGGAAAACGCACAAATCTTTTAAGGATGTCTCAACAAAAAGTCATGATATCAGACAAAAAGTCAACATGGTGTTATGTAAAAGAAATAGAGTTTGACAAACTTTATAATAAAAGTGTTTTAAGGATGTAATTAATGGGGTAGATAAAGGAGAACCAGTAGATGGAAAACTGTATGACCTGGATTTCCAAACAAGATGCGACAAGGTGACACACATAAGATTAATATACACGTTAAGGGCATATAGTTGGAGAGGAACCATTAATTATTCAGCCCATTTTCAAATTGATTGGCTCTGACTAATGGAGAGCTACAAAGTTTAGAGCTGAGGTTTCAGCAACTTGTAGTCTACATTATTGAGTCAGAAAAAGAGATTGAGAATAATTTCTATAAGTTTGTTAATGTTATAAAGTTTCTTTCCCAACCATGAAAATGGCCAGTGTTAACCAGACCATAGGTTTGATGACATGACCGGTGGTGGTTTAACCTGAGTGTCACTATATCTCAGGTGAGGAAGAGATTGAAAAGTAAAGTCCTTTATAGTATTGAACATATGTTATTGGCTAACTGAATTTGTAAATGTTAATATTCAGAGGAAGTTGGCAATACAAAGAACATAAGTTGGCAGACAGAGCAAGCAATCAGGAAGGCAAAGTTAGAGTACGACAATAAAGTCTTCTTACAATTGTACAGAATTTTGGGGAGACCACATCTGGAGTACTTTCTGTAATTTTGGTCTCCATAATTAAGGAACTCTATACATTCGTTGCAGGTGGTGGGAACGATTCACATGATTGGCTACTGGGGTGAAAGAGTTATCCCACGATGAGACTGAGTGAATTAGTCCTATTTTCTGCAGAATTTAAAAGAATCAGAAATGTTCATTTTGAAAAACCTGAGATACTGAAGGGGCTTGACAGACTAGAAACTGAGAGGTTGTTTACCTGCCTAGCCAATCCAGAACAAGGGAACACAGTCTCAGGATAAGAGGTTGATCGTTTTGGAGTAAGATAAGGTGTATCTTATTGACTCAAAGGACTGTGAACCTTTGTAATTTTCTACCCCAGTGGGTTGGGGATGCATCATTTCATTCTCCCAATTCCTCTTTCTCTGTCCCATTTGTTCTGATGATGCCAACTTTGACAAGGGGGCCTCTGAAATGTCCACCTTTCTCCTCAACCAAGGATTCCCAAGCAACGTAGTTGACAGAGCACTCAGCCAGATCCCATCCATTTCACACACATCAACCCTCACCCCCTCTCTTCCCTCCCACAACAGCGATAGGTTCCCTCTTGTCCTCACCTATCATCCCACCAGCATCGATATTCACAGGATCATTAGCCACTAGTTCCACTACCTCCAACGGGATGCCTATCCACTTTCCTGTTAGCCTTCCACCCTCTGGTGCACCCTGGTCCAATCCTCCTTCACTCCCAATATCCCTCCCAAAGTCTCAAGGCACCTTTCCTTGGAACTGTAGAAGGGGTAACCCTTGACCATTTACTTCCTCCCTCCTTAGTATCCAAGGGTGTAAGCAGTGTTTTACCTGTACTTCACTCAATCTGGTCCACTGCATTCGCTGCTCACAATGTGGTCTCTTCGCAGAACGATGTTCTATCCGCAAAAATGACTCTGAGCTTCAAGTTGCCTGCCAGTTCAACACATCAACTTGTTCCCTGACCAATATCTCTGCCTCAGACTTACTGCAATACTCCAGCGAAGCTCATCGCAAGCTGGAAGAACAGCACCTCATTTTCCATTTGGACTCGATATCGAGTTCAACAATTTTTGGACCTGAGGCATCTTCTCCCATGTCCTTACCCTAATCCCCACACACCAGGTCTTGTTATCACATGGTCTGCTATTATAACAATACATTGTTAGCCACTAATTATCCCCATTAGTAGCTATTCTCCTTGGCTGCCCATTATCTACTCTTTTGTCTGTCCAACTGCTGGTCTCTCTCTTTAGGCTCTATCTCCATTTATCATTTACAATTAACGCCTCCCTTCATCCAATATTCTGCATAAAAGAACATTCTCCTAGCTACCATCAGTTTCTGAAGGAGGTTCACTGGATCCAAAATATTAGCTCTGTTTTTTTCTCCACAGAGCTGCCAGACCTGCCAGAGGTTTTTCAGCAATTTCTATAATTTTTGCAGTCATTGTGTAAGATCAGGTTAGACTTGGGGTGGGATGAAATGTAGTCAGGTCACATTGATGGTATAGTCATGGGTCAGGGTGGTAACTGATGGGGAGGGATCAGTGTCAATTATTGGTGGTGGCAAGGAAAGAGTGGGGTGGTCAGATGTATACTTAATGCATGAGTTCGACCAAGTTTTGTTCTTTCTAACATTTCTTGTGTACTATTCAGGTAAGGAAACTGGGACTAATATTACCACAGGAATCAAGGTATCAAAGGAATTGTCCACTGGAAGTTCAAACAATCTGGGCAATTCCAACACTTATCTTGCATTGGGATTTCAGAGGGAACTCACTGCACATCATGCGAGTTACATCTGGTCACTGATTATCCAGACACATAAATTCGGTTCTACAGTCTTATGTTAGACTGTTTTCTCAGACAATACCACAGTAAAGGATTGAAGTCACCATAGAAAACACTCATTACTATTTTGTATACATATATTCACAACAAACACTGAAAAGCGATCACAAAAATTCTTTCATTATTACATTATTAAACTTGGGGAGAACTTATGGAAAAAACAATTGAGGTCATAAGAACCGATCAACTTGCTTTATTTGGACCAATCAACTGGAGCAAAAAAACCTTGCCAAAGGCTCACTGCATTTTGACCCATGTGTTCGTAACCAAAGGGATGAAATGCACAATTGATCAATTGAATCAGATAAGACTTCAGCAGTCATAGTAAGTGCTTAATGATGTATTTTTTTCTTTCAACTGTATATTTTCATCAGAAAGTAAATACACCTAAGGAATCATATTTTTAAAAAGTCAAAGAACAGAATACACTGCCGAGCACAAATGAATTAGTCCAATTTTCAAAGTGCCATTCTGATCTGAAATCCATATCGAACAATAATTCAAACACAAACTCATAGAGATAATGTCTGATTTTTTTTTCATTGAACCGGATGTAAAGCTTACATTCACATCGCTTTTGGGTATATTCCTCCATATATCTTCATTCTATGCCAATTCTGGTCCCACATAACACTCCACATTGTGAACAATCTCCTCCTAGTGATACTGTCCCTCTCCCTTCAGAACTGTAAGAATCAATTCACTAACTTAATCTAGTTCCAAGGAAGTGTGGCCCTGGACTCAAAATGTCAACTTTGTTTCACTCTTCACAGAAAGCTGTCAAACCTGCTGAGTTTCTCCAGCACTTTCTTTTTGTATTTCAGATCTCCACCATCCACTGTACTTCATTTTTACTTTAATTAAATCACCTTCTGTCTTACTATCTGTCAGCTCCATTTCTACTCTCAAACTCACAAATTTGTTTCTGTCTTTAATTCTGTGCCATCTTCTTTTACTAAAAGGCTCAAGTTATTTCTGCCCATCTCACAGCATCAGAACTGTTTAGTTAAATTCCCATTTTATATATTTTTTCAAAATTTCAATATATATTTATAAGTTTTAGATTTTATTTTATTGCAGCATTTGTTATCCCAATATTTTTCACACCAAATAATGCATGAATTACTAACTATACCTTAAAAAAAAACAAAGTACTGCAGATGGTAAAATAAAAACTGAAACTACTGGAGAACTTAACAGGTCTGGCACCATCTGTGGAGAGAAAAACAACATTATTAAAGTTATTAGTCTGCCATGACTCTTCAGAACTCAAGCTAGATTTGACTCTGTAGACAAGCCACATAAATACTTGAAGAATACACTCTTCTGAGAGTTTAATAAGGAAAACAGATAAATTTCAAACTTTTGTAACTTGCACTGTTATCGGGTTTTGGAATAAATCATTATTTGGAGCTGGACCATTTGGATCAACACTTCCTTACACAGATCTCCAGTTGATCTGAAACAACACAAGCATATACACCACAGTCTTGGTCAGCATAAAACTCTGATCAGGTGTGATGATGCTGCCCATTGTTTTTAGAGAGGGGTCTCAAAAGCAGAAGTGCCATTATGTCTGAACTGGCTACTTTAATAATGGCTGACAGATACTGCCAAGTTGACAATTAGAGGAGGCCTTTACGGGTTTTTTTATAAACAGCTGTACAATGAAAGTGGAGTGACCAGATCTCCCAGCTCAGGCTTTTATTTCTAGTTTGGTTTAATTTGCAGCTGCTGGTCAAGTTTTAGCTGGGAACTCAAGAGAAGCTGCTGGGGACCCAAAGACACAGTTCCAGCTGATCCTCTTTCTCGCTTTGATATCTCTCTCCTGTAAGAACCTGTGTTTGAATTAACCTTTTTGTCAAGGGTGTTTGTGGGACGTTGCAAGCATTTGGAACAGCATTATTAAGTTGCGATAGAGTGGATTAAATTTTCAGATAAGTTATGTTATTTTAAATTCAATTTTATTTTGTTTCTGTATAAATAAATTCTGTTTTGTTTAAAACCGAGTGATTGGGCCAGTTGCATCACTGCTGGAATATTCACATTTCACCTGCTTAAAACAAGTAGAAAAGTTAGGTTCCAGGCTACCTTAAAATGTTTGAGGGGGTCTGGCCTGGTCCAAAACACAGCTTATAAAGAGATTATTATATCAATTCTACTTTAAGAAAGATGTGAAAGTACTTAAGAAGGTATAGACACGATTTACCAGTGTTAACCGAAGAATAGGAATTTTGAGATGCAGGTAAGTTTGTAGCACAGACGAAAGGTCCAAAATGTTTACTCTATTTATCTGTCCACAGATGCTGCAGATCTGCTACGTATTTCCACCAATTTTTCTATTTATTTCAGATCTTCAGCAACTGTAGAATTTTTCTTCAATCGAAAAAGCCATGGCCTTCTTTTTGGAGCAAAGGAGATTGAGGGGAGATTTGAGAGGTGTATACAGTGTTGCCTAATTTAAACAAGTTAAACAAAGTAAAGCTTTACCCATTATCTGACAGTGTAAGGATAAGGTGTCACAGATTTAACTGGAAAAAATTGGGAAGAAAACGGAGCAAGCAAAATATGGATGAAGAAGAAAATTTTAATGCAGGAACTGTACAGCTTAAATGGAGTAAGCAGAAATCAGCAATTATTTCAAAAGGAAAATGGATAGGAAATTGTAGGTCTTCACGGTTGGAGGGGGAGAATGGGACTGTTTTGATTACTGTACAGAGAGCCGAGATGACCATATGCAGAGCATATTCTCCAACTGTTGATTAATTACTCTAATGACTATTCTGGTTCTGAGTAGAAGAATGTTCCTTTTAACTGTCACTGCTACATTACCTTCCCATAGTCTACCTTTTATTTCCTTTCCCTTCCTTGACTTTTCTATCTTTGACTCCTTTAGCTGCTGCAGTCCTATTTTACTCTCATAGATTCCTTAAATGCACTTCTTCCCATTCTGTTTCCTGCGCATATTCCATTCCCATCTTTCAGTTTATCTGTCTCTTTAGTGTCTGTTCAAACAATGTGTTCTTCTTTACTAAAACTTCCAAAACAAAATTCCACCATCAAACACATCTTCAATCTTGCACACTGAAGGTACTATTCACTCTGTGCCACACAAGAATCCCCAGGCAGGAATGGAATGGATGGCCATCAGCCAGAACAAGGTGATTAGGCAGGCAGTGCAAAAGTCTCCTGTGCCTATTCTTTGCAAAACAAATGCAGGTAGTTCCTCTATAACATGTGTTTAATAAATATGACTTGTCTGTAACACGATTTGTGAATTGCTGACATTTTTAATAAAGTAAATTCCCATTCGGTATTATGCGATTCTCATTCCCGGCAGTAGGTGTTGTGGTGCACGGAGGACTGGACTCATGCACTTTCTCATGAAGAGCTTCTTGAAAGGTATTGTGAAATGTTTTTGCTAGTGGACTTGGAAAAGGATCATCAAAATGTCTCTACAATCTGAAGATAAGAACTTGGGTACAATCTGTTAATTTAAAAACTTAAGAAGTTGAGATAAGAGTGAAATTGCACTGGAATTGACGAACCGAATTTCCTATTCCTTGGATGCTGCCTGACCTGCTGTGCTTTAACCAGCAACACATTTTCAACTGTGATCTCCAGCATCTGCAGACCTCATTTTTTACCCGAACAGAAAAGGGACACTATTGAGGAGCAGTTTGAAGCTTGGCTTTGTTGTTTGTATTAAGAGCTTTCTTTCTCTCTTTTTGTTCACAAAATATGTTTACATGATGAGGAATATATGCAGAATCATGTTAATTTGTTTCAGTGACTAATCACTATGGTAAACAACTGTGGTAAAGAATACCAGTACAGGGGCTTGAACATGGTCAGTCAGCTGCTCAGGGTGGTCAGAGTCAGAAAACTCTGTACATAGTGGGTGAGGAAGAGAAAGGTGGGTGACACACTTTTGGTGCATGTGTGGAGATGGCTTGAAGGGGTGAGTAGCTGTGCAGAAGAGATTCAGGGTTAGTCAGGGTCAGATGTTAATGAAGATGGGAGTGAGTGGAGAAGATGTTGCAGGAAATGGTGGATATTTTAGCAGAGATAGAGTGAGTGTGAGCTATCAATGAGAAGATGATAGCACTTTCACTGGCAGAGTGGAACAGGTCATTGATCTTCTTTTTACATTCTGTGCATTCCTTCAGATGGTTGCGATGCACTGGCTTGGATGGTAATCCTGGTCCAGGTTGGCGTGATTCCAGTAGAATGATGTCCTTTGTTGGCCTGGGAAAAAAGGATGCCCTGCCTCTGCATCACCCCATCCCCATTAGCAGCATCTCATGTCCCTGCCCGCAAAGACAGGCACAAATTTTCTATTGTCTGCCACATCCAGGGCCAGTCAGGGCCTGTGCAGGCAGCTTTGGACTGACAGCTCTTGTCTGGGTGCACAATATCTTTTTAAAGATGGTGTTACACCACAAATGTTGGTCAATTTTGGGATAATCAGGAAGTGGTGAGTTGTTTTGGAAATGGCATATGGTATGACAGCACTAGAATGTGTGAGAGGGGCACCAAAGGATGGAGTAGGTAATAAATCAGGCAAGTTTTGTAAAATAAGAAGATAGATGTCACCAAGCATCACAATGTGAAACCCTCTGTAAAACTTGACAAAACTGACACTTAGCGAAAGAAATTAAGGTTCAGCCCTAGGTTCAGCCCTACCAAAACAGGTTTCATTCTGGGATCTGACTTGTGCAGTGTTACCATTGGATGGCATCAGAAGACTGGCTAGAATGTAATGCAGCCAGCAGTATAGTTGCCAATTGAGAGTAATTAGTTGAAAATTCAGATGAATTGTACTATACAGCACCATACAAGTCACAATTTATTTAGACTATGCTTTCATTTTTGTTCAGCTAACTACTATTTTTGTTTCAATTTTTACTGTCTTTTTTGTGGTTCGCCCCAACCATGTTTTTCTCATTGGCCCCATTATTTCTATTATACGATTTTCTATGACGCAGCATTGCACAGAAGCGCAACTACAGCGTTACAGGAGAACTCTCTGTATACTGCTTTGGATAGTATTGATGGCACTAAACTTACAGGGAAAAGCAACAGTAAAATTCATTGCACAGTTGGCTATGCTGCACAGGGGAGGAGTACAAAGTATGGTAATACAACTGTTACAGGAGTTTCAACCGTAAGGGGAATAAACAGGCATTTCTGTGGTTGCAAATAAGACTTCAGGATGATATTGTCTCCCTGGTGTTTGGGTCAAAGATATCTCAGACCAGCTACAGAACATTCTGGATGAGAAGGGGCCATGGTAATATTGATGAAAAGCAACATGGGTTAAAAGAAGGGGATGAGGTCCTAAAAAACAGACTACAGGGAGTATGGAAGTAGTTTAAAAGAAGGGCCTCAAAGGTATGATCTCAGGATTACTACCAGTGCAATGTGCTAGTCAGAGTAGAGATGTTGCATGGAAGAGAGTTTCAGATCTCTGGGCCATTGAGATCAGTTTTGGGTGAGGTGGGCCAGGACAAGCTGGACAGATTATACACAGGCAAGACTGGGACTGATGTCCTTATTTGCTAGAGAAGTTAGAAAAGCTTTAAACTAAGAGTGGCATAGGGATGGGAACCTATGTAAGGAGTCAGAGGAAAGGGGAAAAAGAACAAATACAAAAGACAGAAAGTTGAAAGGCAGACAGATCAAGGGCCAGTACCCTGCAGGGCCATAGTAAAAAGCATTGGGAAAGGACAAGCAATGCTAAAAAGACAAACCTTAATGTTTTGCATTATAATCCATGAAGCATTTACAATAAAATGGAGGAATTAATTGTGCAAATAGATGAAAGCAGATATGATGGGGTTGGCATAACTGCCACCACCACACACATACTCCCCTTCCATACCATGTCAGAGTTCTGGAGGGACTATTCCCTCCAGGATACCATAGTCCACTCTACTTCCAACACCATCTTGGCACCTTCCCAAGAAATCACAGAAGGTGCAATGCTGTATCATGTTAACTCTGTTTTCTCTCTAAATATGCTGAGTTTCTTCTGCAATTTCTAGGTTTCTTTGTGTCTTATATGACACCTCACCATTCAATCCAAACATGATTAATCTTTTGCATCAATTTAACTTTGAATATATTCAACATAGAGCAGGCACAACTTTCTTGGGAGGAGAATTCTCCACCTTTACAGATTGAAGTATTTCTCCTTATCTCAGACCTAAATGATTGATATTGTGTTTCCATGTTCTAGATTCTCCAACTGTCAAGTCCCTTTAGAATCCTGGATGTTGTAATAAGATCACCTATCATTTTGCTAAACTCCAGAGAATGTAAGCCTCTTATCATTGGAAAATCTCTTAACCCAGGACCCAATTGACTGAACCTTTGCTAAACTTCAATACAGGTACTATTTTTGTTTAAATATGAGATTAATACAGCTCGCAGTATTTTCGGTGTGGTCTTATCAATGTTCTAAATAATCTAAACAACTTTGTAATTCATATGCACTAACCCCCTTGCAATAAATGTCAACATGTCACTTGTCTACCTAATTGCTTGCTGTACCTGCCTGCCAATCTTCCAAATTCTTTCTCTTTGTACAACCAAGCCTTTCTCAACTGCAACATTTAGAAGTTTGTCACCTTGTAAAATATAGTCTGCTTTTCTATTATTGCTATCAAAATTACCATATCAAAATTCCTCACAACCAATGAAGTACTTTTGATTGCGGTCATTGATGTCATGCAGGGAATATGGAATACTACTTTAGCAAAATGCTAAAGGGCTGCTGGCATCAATAGAACTGGTTTAAACATACTTGTTTTGATAAAGTAGATCTACAATAAATTTAAATCAACAGTCCCATTAACGGCACTTGGTCATTACAGAAAGATAAAAGAAAGAGCAATTGCGAAACTTGTTCGATTGGTTGCACATTCATATTCAAAGACATGCAGCTTCTGATGTTAGGAACCATAATGAAACACTCTGAAGTAAAGAATGCTTTAAAGCTAAATAAAATACTTATTGAAGTCAAATCTGTAAATATGTCATCCTTCAGTGCCCCAAAAAACATGAAGTTTGGCATTTTTAGTAATATTCCCATTCTCAACTTCCTGATGGGTACTGAAATGAGATGATCGAGAATGGTAAATGTGGTCTTGTATCTAAGGAATCAAGAAAGTAAAATGGGCTTTTAAAAGTAGACTGACTGAAACACTATATCTTATGGTGGTAGAGGATATGGGATGCTATTTGTAAAGTGAGTGAAGAAAAGTTATGGATTGACCATGATCCCTTGAAACAAATGCTGGAAAGAAATACCCCAAAATAAATTGGAGGGTGCAATGAATCAATTGTCAGATAGTTCTATAAAAAAGAAATGCATGTATGAAGGAATTGTTCTGTGTCCTAGTGGGAGAGTGTTCTGTATTGTAAGCCTTTTTAATGGAATATGGAGATCAGAATAATTTTTGAACAGAGGAACTCTCTGAATCCATGTCTGCCCTCTGTAGAGCAATCCAAATCGATTACATTTTTTGCTTTTATCTCCATAGCTTACCTTCCCTCAAGTGTTTCTTGATTCTTTGATTTGTTTATATGTATGTACATATAAACTCTAACCTATGCTTAAACAGCAAAAGGAATTTCTAATTGTATATTACAATATACAATATATACAATATACAATGGGCAGCACAATGGCTCAGTGGTTAACACTGCTGCCTCACAGCGCCAGGGACCTGGGTTCAATTCCAGCCTTGGGCAACTGTCTGTGTAGAGTTTGCATATTCTTCCCGTGTCTGCGTGGGTTTCCTCCGCGTGCTCCGGTTTCCTCCCACAATTCAAAGATGTGCAGGTTAGGTGAATTGGCCATGCTAAATTACCCATAGTAATCAGGGATGTGTACGTTAGATTCATTAGTCAGGGGGAAAATGTAGAGTAATAAGGTAGGGGAATGGGTCTGGGCAGGTTGGACTTCAGAGGGTCGATGTGGACTTGTTGTGCCAAAAGGGCTGTTTCCACATTGGGTTCCACATTGTATGGAGATTGTGGCATTTATTGGTGATTCAGTGATGCACCTATAATTAGAAGCAGTCGAATATTATAGTTGTTAGGCTAGGAGGGCATTTTGCCTTATGGATCTCTGAAAATATATACTCTGTTCTAGCTTCGACGATCTAGCCTTTTAAATATATCACTGGTAGGGGGAGAATATTACTCTAAAAACTAAAAGTGAAATTACTTCCTCTTTCAAGATCCAAGCCAACTTCAAAGCCTGTATCAATGTAGAGCAGGATTTTCTCATCCACGTAGACAGTTCTCTTCTTCCTTCATGATATGTTAGCTAATATTATCAAGTATCTTATTCTAACTGCTGGTCCTCAAAATTCCCATTACACTGCCTGTTACTGACCTTGCAATCTAAAATCACTCTGAAGTGACACTGGGACTGAGCTTATCAAGGTTTAACAGAATCTGCCTGCTTTGGAGTTAAAGTATGTATGCATCAGAATAACTAAAGAAGCTTGTCCCTTTATTATCTATTATAACTTGAGAAAAGATACAACTTAGAAGACACAGAGCTTATTGTTTCAGAAAAAATTAGGTATTTCCTTTCTTTTACAGTAACACCTGTCAGATACAAAGAATTTAAGATTGCTTAATCAACTTTTAAGTAAGTTACAGACTTGTAAAGGCTCAGGTACAATCTATAACTTCCAAATTATGTGCTATGTTTAGTTCAAGCACAGAACCTAAAATGCATTTGCAAAGTTTCTAAAAACATTTTGGTCCTGAAATTCTGAGAGTCTACCTCTTCAGATTTATGCCAGTTGATTGGAACCCTCATTCTTCTAGATGCAAGCTGCAGGATACAGACCTAATTTTAGCAATAGCCCTCTAACCCTACCACTTCTAGCCAAAGCATGTCAGTATCTTTTTTTCCAAGTCCTTAGCTCTCATTGGAGCTATTCTATTGAAAGTCCACTGCTTTCAATATCATTTAAAAGGACTTAACTTGTTTAACTGGCATGAAAGATGCAGAGGCTTTGAATGGTTTTATAAAGGGAAATTTTCTTGAGTAACTCAGGAACAGATTTTTGCAGGAGGTGGGGCACTGACAGGCAGAAGATACGCTTAAAGGGATGTTATTTAAATATCTTTGATAGCTATTCATTATATTCTGCAACATTTCTGGACACATAGGTTAATTTTCCTCCTGGTACACAACGGGCAATTTTCCCATTAGCAGGCAATACACTGCACCAAGTTATCACCCAGGATGAAGATGAAAACAACTTTTGTTTCTTAACAAGCACTTAACAATGGTACACAGTAAATTTTGTTCCTCAAAGACATGCTTTAATTACTAACAGTGTACAATTTTGCCAGATAAATAAAGAGGACATACAAAATTAATAATTCATTGGGTGTAGTGATAAATTAATCATAAAAATCTGACATAAAGGCAGTCAAATGTGGTAACTTTATGCCTCATGTTTGGCACTGCAAGTGTCTTTTTGCCTCAAAATGGTGTCTGGCCACCACATTATCACTTGTGTTTGGGAAATGGGCCTGGCATCATTTTATGTGAATTAGCATACAAGGAATCTGCATGTAAAGGCTGATTGTGACATCAGTTGGTATGTAGATTTCACTCTCATTGTACATTCTAGAGCTCAACTCTCCGAGCTATTACTGGTGTTAACCTTGCATGCATATTTGGTGGTTTGAACTGACATTTATAAAGTTGTGACTTCTACAGGGAGCAGTGTGGCATGTGTTGAAGATCTCATTCTGTTAAAATCACTTGCTTTCAGTAATGAGTTCCACAGTCTCAATCCCATTTGCCTTATAGAATGACACGAAGAATAAGCAAAAGTGGCGCAGAGAATGACAGGCTGCTGAAGGGAGAGAGGAAGGGCAATTCACCCACCTCAACCTAAGCCAGGAATAGAACAATAGATGCTTCAATTTCACTAAGGAGTTACTCACTGAAGTCTGCCACTACAGCAGACAGACGCTAAGTTTCAGAGCTTGTCCAGGACAGCATTACCCCATGTCCTGAAGGTGAACATGGCCATGAACACCTTTGTGTTGGAATCCCTACCATCCATATTACACTCTATGCCTTCTACAGTTGTAGATGGGAGGTGACCATTGCACCAAATTTGTAGAACAACACATTGCCTTCTCTCTTTCCAGACAGAAGCAAATGCAGTATGTATGTAACTTTGCCAGAATAGCCAACTTACATAAGGTGCAGATTGCTAGTTAATGCAGGTAACATTGCTTTGCAGGTACTGCATCAAAATTTGGAAATATAATGAATCCATAAAGGTTTCCAAATCCTTAAATGTGCAACTGGTATGTGATCACATTCAACATATTGTACAAATAAATATCTGGTACATGGCAGAGAACAGACCTTGGTTATTGGCTAACAAGAACTATCTGCTGACCACTTGGCTCATGGCTCTGGTGTTCAAGTGATGCTTCCAGTACTTGGACTACTCTAAGACAGCCCTGCAATATAATGTAGACTGTATCAAGTTTTGTCAGTCTGCTGCATCTAATGCAGCAGGAGAGGACTGGCAAATAGCACTGATGGAAGAATATAATACTGTTGTTCTGAGTGAAGACATAAATTTGTTCTCTGCAGAACCTTTGTGACTCCCCAGGGATCACCTCATCAAATTGTAATAATGTCACAGAGTCATAGAGATGTACAGCACAGAAAAAGACCCTTTCATCCACTTCATCAATGCCAAACAGATATCCTAAATTAATCTAGTCCCACTTGCTAGCATTTGGCCTGTATCCCTCTAAATCCTTCCTATTCACATACCCATCCTGATTCCTTTTAAGTGTTGTAATTGTACCAGCCTCCAACACTTCTTCCAGCAGCTCAGTCAATACATGCACCACTCTCTATGTGAAGTTACCCCTTAGAAGCCTTTAAATCTTTTCCCTCTCATCTTAAACCTATGCCGTCTAGTTCTGGACCCTCCCCCCATCCTGGGAAAAAGACCTTGACTATTCACTCTATCCATGCTCCATATGATTTTATAAAAGAAAATCGAATGGACTCTGTGGAATCCTGCAAGACCCTTTACAATATGTGTCAATTGAGCAAATTGAGCTTGCCTGACTTCAACTTAATCATCTACTGCATGACTTAGAATTTGGGGCACTTCTGCTTGTGCTACATTGGTCATCATCTTCGCGGTAGGTGCAAGGTTGGTGTCAAGCTCATTACATTCAAAAATAAACACTTCAAGAAAAAGAAATACAGATTGCTCATCAGGGTAGTGAAGGGCAGTATTAGACTAGAAATAGAAACTTATACTGTTGTATAGAATAGCATCAGGCCAAAGATTGGCTGTGTTTCAGAAACCAGCAAAGACGAACAAAGATTTCATGAAATGGGAAAAAAAATGAGTTAACTAGCCAAGAATACAAGAACTGACATTAAGAGCTTTTGTAAGTCTACAGAAAGAAGAGTAGATAAAGTAAACATTTGTCTTGCAGAGGCAGCGAGATTAGAAATTTCTGTGGAGAATAAAGAAATAGCAGAGATGTTGAACAAATACTTTGTGTTTGCTTTCCCAGTGAAGGACATAAGTTACACACCAGAAATAGAGAGTAATCAAGGGATTACAGAAGGATCAGTGCTAGGTCTTGGCTGTTTTATAAACTATATTAATGCCTAGATAAAAAGATCAAGTGTAACGTACCCAAGTCTATGTGAAATGTAATCTGTAATGAAGATACAGAGAGATCACAGATGCGAAGAGGTAGAGAAAGTTTCAATGATAAGGCAATAATATGGTCAATGGAGCATACTGAGAAAATGTGAGGGGATACAGTGATATAGTGGTAATGTCACTGAACTAATAATCTCAGGCAAATGCTCAGGAAACATGGGCTCAGGTCTTGTCATGGCAAATGATGGAAATCAAATTCAATTAAACAGTAAAACTGGGGTTGAATGTTTTCTCAGTAATGATGACCATACTTTCATCAATTGTGTTTGGTTCACTAGTGTCGTTCAGGGAAAGACATTTGCCAGCTTGACCTGGTCTGACTTAGATATGACTCCAGACCCAATGTTCTCGACTCTAAACTGCTCCCTGAAATGGCTCAGTAAGCCATTCAATTCAAGCGCATTTAGGGATGAGCAACAAATTCCACCTTGCGAGCAACACCTACATCCCATGAAAGAATAAAGCAAAATAACTCACTTTGGTATCACAATTTGGAAACAGAATATTCTTTAAAAAGGTATAAATCTTTTAAAAGTTGTTGCTCAGAAAGACTGGGTACACCCAAGGAACATATTGAAAATGTTACCATGCAGGTAAAACAAGCAGATAAGAAGGCAAATCACACTTTGGCCTTCTTTGGAAAAGGATTGAAATACAAGAATAAGGAAGCCCTGCCATCATCTTATAGGCCTTTGTTGAGATCACATCGGAATACTCTGCACAGTTTTTGTCTCTATACCTAAGGAAGAATGTACATGTGTTAGAGGTGATATAGTGAAGGCTCATTACATTGGCTCCTAGGATATGAAGATTGTACTATAATGAGAGGCTGAGTAAATTGGGCCTATACTTCTGGACCTTAGAAGAATGAGAAATAATCTCATTGAACCATGCAAGGTTTACAAATCATGAGGAGCATGGACAGGATAAATAGACAAAAATCTTTTCACTGGGTGGGGGAGTCCAGAAATAGAGGGCATAGGTTTAGGGTGAGAGGGGAAAGATATAAAAGAGACCTAAGAGGCAATCTTTTCTCTTAGAGGGTGATACATATTTGGAATGCGCTGCCTGACTAAGTGGTGGAGTGTAGTACAATTGCAACATTTAAAAGGCATCTGGATGGGTATATGAATAGGAACGATTTGGAGGCTTATGGGCCAGGCGCTGGCAGGTGGGACTAGATTGGGTTGGGATATCTGGTCGGCATGGACAAGTTGGACCGAAGGGTATGTTTCCGTGCTGTACATCTCTATGACTCTATAAGGTTCTGAACCATCTGGAAACTGAGGTTGCTTTTTCTGGTGGGGAAATCGAGACAACTGGACATAACTTCAGAATTATTTAGTTCTGAGGTGAAGAGGAATTCTTTCATTCAGAAGGCTGTCAATTGTTGGAATTGCCCAACCAAGGATTTGTTGATGCTCCATAGATGAGTATAATTTAGGCTGAGATTGATTTCTAGCCTCATGAAACCAATGGGTTTGGAAATCAAAGCATGTGACTTAAGCTCACTGCTTGCTGTGAAGGATCCCTATATTGCTTAGAACCAAACAGCATGTCAGGACACAATGTTCATGCACCAACTATATGCAACCCCTCATTCATAGACATCAGCATCTGGCATTTGTTAACCTCTCACCACCAACATGGCACCTCCACGCTTTGCTTACAGGTTGCTCAGGAAGCATGGACTTGCACTGCAGAGTGCACTGGCAACCAGTATTGAAAGGTGGCTGCAGGGACACTTTGCGCACAGGCAACTAACTCAGAGATTGAACCTTGCTGTATCTCAGAGCTGTTCACTTGCTCTCTTAATGCTTATTTAGTTAGCCACATGCTCACATCATCTATGCCTTCCCTTGTCCTAGCTCCTTCTCCAACTGCTTGCTTCCTTACCCAGCCTATATGTGAGGAGGGAGCACCTGAAGTCTACATTATGTTCTCTGTGCTCTAGTCGATCCTCAGGATGAATGCATGGGGCAATGAGTGTAGATGGGTTCACTTCATCTGTGTGCTGGGACTGGCTGTCCTGCCTACCTATCCATGGAGGCAGCCAAATTGTCACATGATTTGCTGCACTGCTGTAGCTTCTGGGCAAAAAGGGCCATTGCATTCCACATGTCTGTCTATTGCTCCTATTCCTTTCGGACTGCCGATGCAACAGGGTCCTCTCCTGTATCAGGCTGTTCAAATGTCTGCTCATCAGCAACCCTCTAAGTGTCAGTAGCCTGCAGCATTTCTTCCTCAGCCAACTGCAGAGCCGTTACAGTGAAGATGCTCACCAGATTGTGTTCCCATACTTTCTAAACCTTACATTCCACTGAGATGACAGTACCTGAGCTGGTAGTGAGTACAGTGTGTGACATTACCCTGATGCAGGAGAGAAGGACATTATGGCACTTCTTATGGCTCTGCTGGCTTTTCCTTCAATCTATCAAAGAGGGATTGATCCTAGTGATGACCTTGGAACAGACTGCCTGGGTCTGGTGGCAAGACCACCTCTGCCAATCCTCCAGGAACAGGACTCCTCCCCTCTGCACCACCACCTCCACCAGGATCTCCAGTACCCTATAAGAGAATGTGGTATGACTCCCTTTCCTTGACATCTTCAGAAAATGTCCTTGACTGAGCAGGGTATCTCCAGAAACCAAGTGCTCCTCTGGGTGCCTGTCAGCCTTGTAAAGATATATAGATGCTGAGATTACCATATTTTAGCAGATATCCAGTATGTTGTTCTGGGAATACTATATGATAGGATCAGCATAGAATTGGATGTGAGGGACTCCATAGGGACTGGGTAGGTAATTCATGAGACACAGTGATAAGACACAAGAAAGCTCACAAATCCTTGTGGCAAGAATCCCTCCAAAAATGTAACACAATGTGGCTGCATTTGGCCAAAAAAGGTAAGATTCGGGAATCCCAGTGTGAGATCCACAGCTGTCTGTTTCCACTGCTGTTTGAGCATGTCTGGTCAGTTCAACCTCCGACCTCTCAATTATTTCATTAGAGTCTTGGATACAACCTCTGAAAATCTTGGAGCCCACTCTTTCCCATATTGGGCCAGTCTTCTGAATTTTATCAGAATCAGTTGTAGAACAACTTGCAGAATTTGCTTCATCTGCAATGCTTGTTTTACAGGCATGGGTTGGCTGAAAGAGGTGAACATTAGCTTTAACTCCGGCTGAAGTGTATATTGGTTCAACAGTGCAGCTAGTGCTGGATGTATCCTTTGATGATGTTAGTCAGTAGGCAGTGTAAAGCTGGCAATATGTTTGTATCAAATTTGAAATGTATAAATCTTTATCACAATATTTGTACGCTTTTGGGATGTATTAACATTTAGCCGCTGAATGTTTAATGTCTCTTTTTTGACCAAAGTAGCTTTTGAAACAAAATAATCATTAGTAACTTAGGGTACTATATTTAAATATGGTCATAAAGTTCCACATACTTTCTGCACAGGAATTTGCCAAAACTTTTCAAAATAGACAGACTTCATGTCAAATGGATGTGAAGCCATTTTCCAAACAAACTAATTTATATGTCACAGAATGTTACATGTTTCTAATAGTCTTGAAAATTCAGTTAAACCTGTAATTACACTTTTAGGCATTATACCAAATGTTTTAATATTAGAAGCCTTTAAGAAAATTACAGATATACCTATTTAAAAATATAAAGTGCTTCATATTTGTATAAAATAAATATTTATTTATATTTTAAATATATATTCTGTGTAAATGCATTGTTATAATAATTATATTATTTTCAACATGTTGTTTTGCATCAATTAGTTGGTTTGTGACAAAGTAAACTGCAACATTTTATTTCAAACACCTGAAAATTTGTAATTAACTATCGTATACTGCAAAAAACATTGAGTGAGAGTGTGCACTGAAGGGAAAGAGACACACTGTCCTAAAATGATTAATTGTAGCACCCATTAATATGAAGACATAATGATACATCAATGTCATCGCTTTTTTAAGTTCTAGTTTCTTTGTGACAGATATTAGATGTGCCTGTGGATGCATTATGTCATGCCATTCATGCATTCAGCCCCTGCACCGCAAGAAGTCTTGAGAACTTATTCCTCTCACTACACTCCTTTCCTGAAAAAACATCTTTATAACTTCTCATTTACTTGTTACTTCCTGAACCAAGACCAGAATGCCTTATGGAAAACTTTAGCTCAGCCTGGGATAAATTCACAGGCTAAGGGGCATCTTCACCCTCTAGCCCCAAGGTCAGATGTCAAGCCTAGCTCTGAGACATCTGGATGCATTATAATGAAGAACAAAAGTGGAAAAAATATCCACCAGTGTGATGAGAGACATACACAGAAAGAATGTCACACTGGTCATCCACTGCTCTTCATTTCAGTCTTTAGGTGGCAAGACTTTGCAATTGTTAATCGAAGGACAAACATAATTTACCATATCCATAGGCAACACCAATACTTTACTGAATAAAGGTCAATCATTTCATGTACCATTTCAAAACTGCAATACAACTTTAATTCAGTTTCTAGGATTTAAAAAAAATCAGTAAATCCAAAAACCATAAATTTGACTTTCACTGAACATATATTAAAATAAATTGATAAAATATAATTAAACGTGAGGATTCATATTCATTTATAGTTAATTTTAAATCATTGTAAACTAACATTTAATTGCTCTGTTTTGAAAAAGGAATTAAATAAAAATCCCAGCAATTTTGCCTTTAATTCCTGTCTCGTATGAGTTTGTGGTGGACACGAAGTTTTTCCTTTGCCTATGCAAATTGCTTATTCATTGT
Organism: Hemiscyllium ocellatum; assembly: GCF_020745735.1. Classification (NCBI taxonomy): domain Eukaryota; kingdom Metazoa; phylum Chordata; class Chondrichthyes; order Orectolobiformes; family Hemiscylliidae; genus Hemiscyllium; species Hemiscyllium ocellatum. Next base: position 54,762,420 of record NC_083402.1, read on the forward strand.
TGTAATGATCCAAAAGTTAGTTTTAATACAAAACAAACTTTATTTTAATCTGAAATAAAAGCAGGAAACGGCATTGCTTATTTTCATCTACCTCGGACAAATGATATATTTATAACCAAAAGTTCACTTATAACATTGTGTTCCCCAAGTTTTCAGAGCTTCCCTTAGTATCACTAAAGAAAAGTCTCTGACCTATTGTACTTTGTTAGAAATTGATTTATGAAAGATGAAATACAAAGATAAAAAAAATCCCAGTTTATACCGAGTGAGTAAACTGAGCAATAGTTCAGGCAATAGTTGAGCATTCCTCATTCAGATAAGAAAAAGTTAAGCGAGTGTGATTATTAACTTGATTACTATTCCTTAACCATCTTGAAAGTATACATTATTGACACGGCCTTCTATTTCTTTCATTGTGGAATAGTTTGTAAAGCATCACTGTCAAGTTCACACATATGCAATGGTACCATTAAGCATATAATAACTTACATATCACAACAGATCATTCTGCCCAGATGGTCTTTGCTGATGTCTATGGTACACACAAGTCTCATTCCTGAAGAAAAGGTATACTTGAAACATTGACTTCTCCACCTCCTGATGCTGCCTGGCTTGCTGTATTCTTCCAGCCTCCTTCTTGTCTGCTTTGGATTCCAGCATCTGCAGTTTTTTTTGTCTCTAACACACAAGTCTGCTACCAACCTTCTTCATCCAATTCAATTAGATTATTCGTTGATGTGTGCTTCACCAGCAGCAAAATCTGCATTCTTTGAGTAAAGAAGCTTCTCCTGAATTACCTATTGCATTCATAAGTGACTATCTTATATTTAGGACCCTCTACTTTTGGACTGCTGTACAAGTGTTAACATTTTTTCCATCTATCTTGTTGATTCCTTTCATCATCTTAAACATCTATATCTTTACATTTTCAAGAGAAAAATTTTCCACCATATTCAACTTTTCTCAACCTCAGGTACTGGTATCATATTTGTGAAGTTTGTGGCACCTTCTCCAGTGTCTATTTATCAATTTAAAAAATTGAGACCAGAACTTGCACACTGTGACCTAATCAAGGTTCTATGCAACTGTTACAGAACTAATCTGAAATTATTTCTATATTAAAGCCCTTTAGGAAAGGATATCTGTCAATCTTACCTTGTCTGGCCTACATGTGACACAAGACTCATAGCAATGTGGTTGATCCTTAACTCCCTCTTGGCAATGAGGTATGGGCAGTAAATACTGATCTAGCCAGCGATGCCCTCATCCCATGCATGAATAAGATAAAATTTCTAGAAATAAATTTTGGTGCTTTTGTGACATCTTTATGGCAATATTAACCTGCTTTGCTAGTTTTAGGAATGTGTGTATCTATAACCCTTGATTTATTAGCGTTTCTACCCAGTTGGACTCATTATCAAAGAAGTATACATCTGCTTATTCTCCCTAACAAAACACAGAACTTCATTTACACTGAAATGCCCTGGCCACTTGTAGCCAGAATAAGAAAATCACTGCTCGCAGTCGGGTCAGAATTTTGGCAGACAACACAAACAAACAGGAAAAAGAAAAACCATACAACTCTGTCAAAACAGTAGCAAAATCTTTCTAAAGGATATGCCACCCAGAGATATGGCAATTACAGATTATCTCCAAATAAATTATTTTCAAAATATCCACTTGCTATTTGGGAAGAGACGGTATGACAACTTTGCTCTCAATAGTGCTGATTACTAAACAATCTCTCTTTTAATCAAGGAATTTTTTAATGCTAAACAGTCTGAAAACTAATAGTAAGGAACGTTAAATCCACGTTTACTTGCCAGACATGTTTTACATCATTCATAATATACTTCTTATACACTTATTTGGCATTATAGATTATACTGCAAAAAGAAGCCACATAAATACATTTGCCAATATCATGTGTTTTTTTTCATATTTATATTCATATTTACATCGTATCACTGAGTAAAAAATGCCTTAAGCTTAGGATGTATGAAATCCGAAGTAAAAAAAAAGAACAGGTATCAGATTTGGCTCATCTGGCAGTGAGACAAAGTACTTACTAACTCCACAAACACCAGGCCACCATAACTGTGGGCAACAAATACTACATTCTTGGCAGAGGATCTAGAAATGAAGTGATCCCAGACATAGAGTGTATGTTCTTCTGGAGTGCTGTTATCCTGTGAAAGGAATGAAAATAAAAATTAAAAATGCAAATCCAACTTGAAGATTTAAGCTACTCATTAAATAATGAGTAAATGTTTTAATAAAATGAATTTTCATTCCACCATAAGAGTGTCAGTCCTCTATTCACTTGTCCTCACATCATGTTTTAAAAAATCAGTTTATTTCAAAAAGATACTTGTGGATTTTGTTTCCAAAATTAACAAATCTATGTTTAAAAACTTATCAATTCTTTTGATGATAACCTCTAAATATTGGGTATTTAACTGACTAATAGGTGCTTTACTTCATGTATTTCATTATTGAAAATTACCTGGCACCCAGGTTCAGGTCCCACCAACTCCAGAGGTATTTCAAAACATCTCTGGATAGATTTATTTCAAATGGGGGAAAAAAATTTAAGGATTACCTTGGCCTATTGCAGTGAAAATTGGATGCATGAATCAGTAGATTAATATGTGGGATTCCTACTTGTCTGTTCTTCCTATTAGCATCCACCATTGAACTATCTACATCCAGGGAAATATGTCCTCTGAGCTGCAGTAGTCCTACCTAACTTCATGACACTTAGTGAACATAATATAATTAAGTACTTTTCTGAAAAAAATGCTCTTAAGATCTGCTACAATTTATTGAATGGAATATGTTGGTTCCCTTTTATAAGCACAGCTTTTGTTTCTTTTCTTCTCCCTATATCATCACCTTTTTCTTGCCCCAGTTTTTTTTATTATTTCATCTCTTCTATCACCCAACTACTGATACTCCCTTTATAATTTTTCACTCCTTTTAGTATCTCTGTACTTAATTAAAATCTGTTATATCTCTATCCTTCTTCCAAGTTGTCAGATGGTCATCAAATTGAAACAATTCTCCTCTCTTCGCAGGTACTAATTGACATACTGAGTAGTTCCAGCATTTTGTCTTTAGTTCAGTTTTTCATTATCCACAGAATTTTGCTTTTGTATTGAAAAATACTGTAAGATATTTTTCCTATGTCAGTGCTTCAAAATTGGTTTTTCCATATTTAAAGCAATAAGAGGCTATAAGCTCACTAAGGAGGTGCTGGGCAAGCTGCAAGGATTGAAGGTAGATAAATGACCAGGACCAGATGGATTACACGTCAGAGTTCTGAAGGAGATAACTGAAGAGATTATAGAAATATTGGTGGTGATCTTTCAGGAATCACTGGAGTCCGGAAGGGTTCCAGAAGACTGAAAAATTGATAATGTAACACCCTTGTTTAAGAAAGAAGGGAGGCAGGAGACAGGAAACTATAAACCGGTTAGCCTGATTAGAGCATTTTATAATCCATTACTATGGGTGAGATTACAGATTGATTGAAAGTGCATGGTAAAATAGGGCTGAGTCAGGACAGCTTCAGCAAGGGGAGGTCATGCCTGATAAATCTGTTAGAATTCTACAAGCAAGTTCGACAAAGGAGAGCCAATGGACATTATCTATTCGGATTTCCAGAAGTCCTCTGACACGATGCCACACAGAAGGCTGCTAAGAAAAGAGGCAAGTTTTAGGGCAGGTAGTGGCATGGATGGAGGACTGGCTGACTGGAAGAAAGAAGGGATAAAAAAGGATCTTTTTCAAGATGGTAGATAGTAACTAATGGAGTTCCACAGATGTCCATGTTGGGGCCATGACTATTCATGTTATACATCTGTTTAATGGAACTGAGGACATTGTTGCAAAGTTTGCGGATGACACAAAGTTAGGTGGAGGGAGAGATGGTGCTGACGAAGTGGGAAAGCTCAGAAGGACTTAGACAGGCTAGGAGAGTGGGCAAAGAAGTGACATTTGGAATATAATATGGGAAAGTGTGAGGTCATGCAGTTTGGCAGGAAGAATAGAGGCATAGACTATTTTCAAAATGGGGAAAGGCTTTGGAAACCTGATGCACATTTGGAATCCTACTCCAGGATTCTTTAGGGTTAAAAAGTAGCTTCAGTTGGCAATTAGAAAGGTGTCAGAGGCTGAGAGGTCACCTTCTTGATGCCCATAAATCATGAAGGGCATGGATAGGACAAATAGTCAAGGTCTTTTTCTCAGGATAGGGAAATCCAATACGAGAGGGCATAGATTTAAGGTGAGAGAGGAAAGATTTAAAAGGAGCAATTCTTTCATGTAAAGGGTGGTACATGTGTGGAATGAGCTGCCAGAGAAGTGATGGAGGCTGGTACAACTACAACATTTAAAAGGCATCTGTATGGGTATATAAATAGGAAGAATTTAAAGGGGCATAAGCCAAATGCTGGCAAATGAGGCTAAATTAATTTAGGATATCAGATTGGCATAGATGAGTTGAACCAAAGGGCCAAGTATATCTTTATGACTCTATGACTCTGTTTGCATTCATTTCAAGTGGGCTAGAATACAAGAGTAGAAAAGTACTGCTGAGGTTGCATAAGGCTCTAGTCAGACCACATTTGGAATATTATGAGCAACTTTGGATCCTATATGTAAGGATGGATGTGTTGGTATTGGAGGGGGACAAGAAGAGATTTACAAAAATAATCCCAAGATAGAAGGGACTGGATAGAGTGGACATGGAGAGGATATTTCCTCTAACAGGAGAAACTAGGTGGCAAGGACACCAGCTCAGAATACAGAGACAACCCTTGAGATGATTAGATTAGATTAGACTTACAGTGTGGAAACAGGCCCTTCGGCCCAACAAGCCCACACCGACCTGCCGAAGCGAAACCCACCCATACCAGTACATTTACCCCTTACCTAACACTACGGGCAATTTAGCTTGACCAATTCACCTGACCCGCACATCTTTGTGACTGTGGGAGGAAACCGGAGCACCCGGAGGAAACCCACGCAGACACGGGGAGAACGTGCAAACTCCACACAGTCAGTCGCCTGAGTCGGGAATCGAACCCGGGTCTACAGGCGCTGTGAGGCAGCAGTGCTAACCACTGTGCCACCGTGCCGCCCAACTGTACAGATGAGGAGGAATCTCTTCAGCCAAAAGATTGTTAATTTGTGGAACTCATTGCTGCACAAGGCTATGGAACCCAACTCACTACGTGTATTTAAGACAGAGGTAGGTTATTGAATGGTAAAGGGATCAAGGGTTACGACAAAGGCAGGAGAGTGGTGTTGATAAACAAATCCGCTATATTCTATTGTCAGAGCAGGCTCGATGTGCCAAATGGCCTAACTTTGCTCCTGTGTTATGGTTTTATAGTCTTGTTAAAGATAAGCACTTGTGAACTCAAGGACAAGATCACTAATGCAGGCATTAAAGGGACAAAAGGAGAGATAGCAGAAAAGGTGCAGGCTCAGTTATGACAAAACTATGTGAGAATGCATGAGTAAATTTGATTGATTTGTTCATTGTCATATCTTCCAAAGTCCAACGAGCAGTACAGGCAGATCATAGTCAGCAAGGATGTACAGAACAAAAGATTTAGACAAGGCACACAGGTTACATTGCACAAGGCATACGAGAGAGATCAATGTTAACAAGATCAGCATTATGTGAGGCTAGAAAGTCCATTCAATAGTCTAATGGGATTGAAGAATAGAAGTGATGAATGATTCATTTCAGGAAATTGTAAAAAGCTTTAAAGGTAATCATACATAAATGATTAAATTAAAAAAAGATATTCTCCAGCTTATCATAAGCAATGTCACATTAGTTTCTCGGAACTTTCTAATGTAAGTATTTTGTCATGAATACCAGGTGTGTCCACAACATGGTCAGTGAACTGTGAATCACTTGGTTTGTTTAGTCACCATTTTTTACAGCTCCAATTTCAGAATAACCAACAAAGCAAAACATTGATTTATTGTACAACTGTTCATGCAAGTTACTAAGTAAAAACACGATAAAAAATACAGATACAATGATTACAGATAGTAGACATGGATAGGGTACACATGGATCATAGATCCTTGTAAAGATGAAAATTGGATGAGTCCATTATCATTGCAGACCTGGCTTGTTTACAGAGGCGGGCCTTTTTGAAGACTTCTCTTTCCAAAGTTGAAGTGGTTGAAACCTGAAGTCAAAATTTAGCCAGTGTGATGACGTCTGCAGTTGAATAGTTAAAGATTGCTCATGCAGGTTAATTCAGTAAGTTCTGATGAAGTGTCATATCAAACTCAAAGCTTGGCTCTCTTTCTTCCTCCATGAATTTGCTGAGTTTCTTCAGCATTCTTTGTGTTTGTTTCAGATTTCCAGCATTTTAAGGACAAAAGGGTAACTAGGTAGAGAATAGAGCCCTCAAAGATCAGCAAGGCAGCCTATGTGTGGAGCTGCAGAAAATGGGGGAGATACTAAATGAGTATTTGCATCAGTATTTACAATGGAAAAGGAAATGGAAGATATACACTGTAGGGAAATAGATGGTGACACCTTGCAAAACGTCCAAATAACAGAGGAGGAAGTGCTGGATGTTTTGAAATGCATAAACGTGGATAAATCCCTAGGACCTATCAGTGTACCCTAGAACTCTGTGGGAAGCTAGAGAAGTGATTGCTGGGCCTCTTGGTGAGATATTTGTATCATCAATAGTCATGGGTGAAGTGCCGGAAGACTGGAGGTTAGCTAATGTGGTGCCACTGTTTAAGGACAAGCCAGGGAACTATAGACCAGTGAGCCTAACGTCAGTGTGGGCAAGTTGTTTGAGGGAATCCTGAGGGAAAGGATTTACATGTATTTGGAAAGACAAGGACTGATTAGGGATATTCAACATGGCTTTGTGAATGGGAAATCATGTCTCACAAACTTGATTGAGTTTTTTGAGGAAGTAATAAAGAAGATTGATGAGGACAGAGCGGTAAATGTGAACTATGTGGATTTCAGTAAGGCATTCGACAAAGTTCCCCATGGGAGACTGGTTAGCAACGTTAGATCTCACAGAATACAGGGAGAACTAGCCATTTGGATACAGAACTGGCTCAAAGGTAGAAGACAGAGGGTGGTGGTGGAAGGTGGTTTTTCAGGCTGGAGGCCTGTGACCAGTGGAGAGCCACAAGGATCGGTGTTGGGTCCACTACATTTTGTCATTTACATAAATGATTTGGATGCAAGCATAAGAGGTACAGTTAGTAAGTTTGCAGATGATACCAAAATTGGAGGTGTAGTGGATAGTGAAGAGGGTTACCTCAGATTACAACAGGATCTTGATCAGATGAGCCAATGAGCAGAGGAGTGGCAGATGAAGTTTAATTCAGATAAATGTGAGGTGCTGCATTCTGGGAAAGTAAATCTTAACAGGACGTAAACATTTAATGGTAAGGTCCGAGGGAGTGTTGCTGAACAAGAAGACCTTGAAGTGCAGATTCATAGCTCCTTGAAAGTGGAGTCGCAGGTAGATAGGATAGTGAAGAAGGCGTTTGGTATGCTTTCCTTTATTGGTCAGAGTATTGAGTACAGGAGTTGGGAGGTCATGTTGCGGCTGTATGGGATATTGGTTAGGCCATTGTTGGAATATTGTGTACAGTTTTGGTCTCCTTCCTATCGAAAAGATGTTGTGAAACTTGAAAGGGTTCAGAAACGATTTACAAGGATGTTGCCAGAGTTGGAGGATTTGAACTATAGGGAGATGCTGAACAGGCTGGGGCTGTTTTCCCTGGAGCATTGGAGGCTGAGGGGTGACCTTATAGAGGTTTACAAAATTATGAGAGGCATGGATAGGGTAAATAGGCAAAGTCTTTTCCCTGGGGTCGGCGAGTCCAGAACTAGACAGCATAGGTTTAGGGTGAAGGGGGAAAGATATAAAAGAGACCTTAGGGGCAACTTTTTCACACAGAAGGTGGTATGTGTATGGAATGAGCTGCCAGAGGATGTGGTGGAGGCTGGTACAATTGCAACATTTAAGAGGCATTTGGATGGGTTTTTGAACAGAAAGGGTTTGGAGGGATATGGGCCGAGTGCTGGCAGGTGGGACTAGATTGGGTTAGGATATCTGGTCGGCATGGATGAATTTGACCAAAGGGTCTGTTTCCATGCTGTACATCTCTATGACTCTATCTGCAATATTTTATTTTTGTTTAACTCAGTAAGATGAGCAAGCTTTGAGACAGTGAGAGAAAGACAGAAACAGACAGAGAGAGCGAGAGAGACATAAACAGTTTCTTATTCCTCAGTAGTTCTGCAGCTGTGACACTTGCAGATTGCCTTGACTCTTTCAGAGAACTGGTTTATTTTGGCAAAATATTTCTCTTTAGCTAATTATTCTCATCTTTGAAGATGCTGTCTCTCTGAGATCTTCCTGGGTAGTTCTGGTTTCTAATCTAAATTCACAACTTTGTACAGATCAAACATAGGGTGGTCACTATGTTAATTTTTGTTTATTATTGTCCCACAAAGCAAAGTCAATTAAGCCCCAAATCTCTGTTGGAGTTTCGTCTAGCTTCTTGCTCGTCGCTGAAGCTTTTAAATTCCAACTTCTGCAAAAGCCCATCATGTTATCCAAAGGGATATTTGAATTCCAATGCTTGCCTTTGTGTTTGCTACTAGACAACATACCAGCCTCCCTGCCTTTTGGATAGCTGAAGTAAATCAACAAGAATCACCTATGTAACTTCTGACAACCATTTTGTTTAATATGCTGTGTCCATTCTGCTATGTAAAATCAAATCAGCCTTCTATATTTAATATATAATATCATAGTTATACATTCCCAACAGTTTCTTGTGTGTGTTTCACATTTTTCTCATTTACATTATCATATCATATCTCTTCTATCATCTTATTTCAATTCTGCTTTTCTATGATGTTAAATAGACACATTTTCTGTACCTCATACTTGATCATCAAAATTCAGTTTCCTGTGTTTACATTTGGTACTGCTCAACAGTGTTGACCTGTACCTCAATGCTAACTGCTTCAATCTTCTGCTGTCCTTACACTACTGTTGATTCTTCCTGATATTCCATTTTCATTATTTACAATGTCGCATCTTGCAGACATCCACAAAATAGACTGTGTTAGCCTTGCACCATACAGTAAGCTCTTTCATTAGGTTGGAAAATGTCAGCTTATATGCAGAAGATAGGGTGAAGGGAGGGGGTAGGAGTAAATAATTGATGGGGATAGAGCCCAAAGAGAGAGAAGACAGTTGGACAGAGAAATAAGTGGCTAATGATTGGCTGGGAGAGTGGATAGATGTTAATTGCTAACAACAAGTCGTGTGCAATGACAGACTATGTGATAGCAAGGCCTGATGCATGGGGTTGCGGGCTAGGCATGGGAGAGATCCGGACCTAAAATGATTGAACTCAACGTTGAGTCTGGAGGGCTGAGGGGTACCAAATGAAAAATGAGGTGTGGTTCTTCCAGCTTGCGCTGAGCTTCTCTCTTTGGGCTCTACCCCACCTATTGTTTACTCCTTATACCTAGCCCCCACCTTACCTTCTGCAGATAAACTGGCATTTTCCTAGCTATCATCAGTTCTGAGGAAAGGTCACCACATCTGAAATGTGAACTCTGATTTCTCTTCAAAGATGCCACCAGATCTGTATCTTTTCCAGCAACTTCAGTTTTTGTTTCTGATTCACAGAATCTGCAGTTCTTTCGGCTCTCATTAGGTTGGTTCCATTTCCACCTATCTAGACTATCTATCATATCTAATGTCCACAACCACCTGATGAAGGCGCAGTACTCCAAAACCTAGTGCTTCCAAATAAACCTGTTGGACTATAATCTGGATTTCTCATTCCTGATGAAAGTCTTGTGCCTAAAATGTTGATTCTCCGACTCAGGATGCTGCCTGGCCTGCTGTGCTTTTCCAGCACCACACTCTTGATTCTGATCTCCAGCATCTGCAGTCCTCACTTTCTCCTATAATCTGGATTTGTGTGATTTTTAACTAAATGCTCCACTAGTTTCCCACTTAAATCCCAATCTTTTGTGCAAAGTTCATGCTTCCACTATACTGATTTAAACTGCTATTCTACTGCTTTCCTGCATGCTTCAGTCATTATTGCATTTCTGCCGTCATAGCGTCAACTCTTTTCAAGTAAGAGAGGAATACATCAGTGCTGAAGAGAATATATGAATAAAAAGGACAGGCTGTCAGTGCAAAGCCATGACGGGCTTAGAAAACTAATCAATCTTAAAATACTTAAGACGATGGCTCAGTGGTTAGCACTGCTGCCTAGAACACCAGAGACCCAGGTTCAATACCCCCTTGGGCCACTATCTGTGTGGAGTTTGCACATTCTCCCCCTGTCTGCATGGATTTCCTCTGGGTGCTCCGGTTTCCTCTCACAATCCAAAGATGTGTAGGTCAGGTGAATTGGCTGGGCTAAATTGCCCCTAGTGTTAGGTGCATTAGTCAGGGGTGAATATAGGGGAATCGGTCTGGGTGAGTTGCTTTTCGGAGGGTTGGTGTGGACTTGATGGGCCTGCTTCCACACTGTAGGGAATCTAATCTAAAAAAGAATGTCCCAATAAAAGTAAAAAAAATCCAACCATTCAAAATTGTTAACTGAAAAATGTTATCTTTTTATCTCAAATTTCTAATGCCCATGGTAATGCTTACACATAACAAAAAAAGTCAACACATAAAGTTTCACAGCATAGTTAAATTTATCAATTGAATTGGCACTTCTGTTTTGTATTACCTTTGTTGAAGTTTTTAACACCTTATTCTGTCACAAAAGCAAAGGCTTTGGCTGAACACTAAACAAAACTCTGCTGCTCTCAAGACATAACCAGCACATATTTGGATTCCCTGCCCTCACAGTGAGGTTTAATACAACCAGACACTTTCAAATTAGTGCTACTTTGATCCCACCATAAAGCATGAATGTCTGGCTCTTCTATTCCAGGAGAAAGTGAGGACTGCAGATGCTGGAGATCAGAGCTAAAAATGTGTTGCTGGAAAAGCGCAGCAGGTCAGGCTTATGTCCGAAACATCGATTCTCCTGTTCCTTGGATGCTGCCTGACCTGCTGCGCTTTTCCAGCAACACATTTTTAGCTCTTCTTTTAATTTCTCTTTTCAAACATTGCTTCATGCTTCTAATTGCCAACATTATATTGTTCTGGATGGTATCCTTTCTCCCTCATCACTGCATCCACCCTAGTTGTGTGGGCACATTTATGATATATTCCACTAAGTCAGATCAAGGAATGAAAACAAGTACTATTTGCTGCATAAAAGTGAAACATCAACATTACACTTGCAAGTTAATTCATCTTTCAATAATTAAAGAGTAAATTTGTTACTTATCTCAAAATAGCATTCCTAGAATAATCCCCCGGTTTGGCAAGACTCCCAATTTTGTTTTGAGAGAAGCCCAGCATATATATTGAGATGTCTTCCAATCTATTCCTGTTGCCAACTAGGCCTTATAAAAAATATGAAACATATTTTAACCCATTTATGAACTGTGCAGTTATAATCTCATATCGAATGTAAATAAGGATTGCCAACTTATCTCAGCTAGAAATTCAAAATGTGTTTTCTCTACATATGAAATCAATGTTTAGTTTCAAGGTATTCTTCAAACATCCACTGGTAATTAAATTCATTATATTGGATCTGCTATGAAATTGATCAATTTAAAAATGTGGTAAGACTATCTGATCCTGGATTTTGTTGCATCCTATACGGAGGACACTCTGCAAATAGTCAAAATTTACTGTTACCCAAATTATCTCATATTGTCATATTCTGTGAATGTCTCTAGTCACTGCCATGCATGAAATTTGGATGTAAAGTTTTAGGGAATGTTGCCCAAATATACAGAATATCGTAAAATATGCTTGGTAATTTAAATCTGAGGAAGCTCATAATAAGTGGTGAAGTAGACAAAGAAGTGTGCAGGTGGAAATCAATATCAGTAACTATAAGAAAGAATTTGGACTTGAAGTGTTTTCGCTGATCTCAAGACATATCCAATCTATTAAGTAGTTTTCAAGTGTTGTCACTGTTGTGGTACAGAAAATGTAGCAACTAATTTGTGCACAACAAGTTTTACAACAACAAAGACATAAACCATTTTTAAAGCTTACATCGAAGAAATAGCTGTTTTTCTTCAAATAGTACAAGGAGATTATTTACATTTATGTGCAAGGGCAGATTGAACCTCCATTTAAATTCTTCTAAAAGCCCTCCACCACCAAACCACTCAGTCCTGCCCTTAAGTATAGATTATACCATAAACTTTCTGGAATGCCGCTCAATGTCATGGGTGGGAATAGCATCCACTAACCAAAGACCTATCTTTCTGAAGTATATATGAATTTGTGTATTTCAGTTCAATAAATAGTGAAAATGCGAAAGTTGACTGATCTTGGCAACTCAGGGGGATTTGGTGTTAAGTATCATAACTTCATTAAAGCAGCACTTCAACAAAACAAGATCCTGAAGTACCTAATGGGATATTGTGTTTTGTTGCAAGAGGCACAGAACATAAAAGTTGAGTTTTAGTCATAAACCAAAATAAAATTTAGACTATTCTTCCAATATTGTTTGCCTTTTTTGCCACCAAACCAGAAGAATATTGAAACAACAGATAGGATACTGCATATTTAATATGATGTTGCCTAATATGAGGAAATATAAAACAAGGCTTGAAGAAAATATAATTTCACTTGTTGGAATGGAGGGCATAATGGAATAATTTGATAGACTTATTTAAAATTCTGTAGGGTCCTTACAGTAATCTGTTCTATTCTGAATGACAATGGCTCCTCCTTTATCTGCTGGTTTGATGACAATGTTGCGATTGGTTTTGAGAGCCTGGATGGCATTGTGCTGTGAACGGGTGGTGTTTTGTTCTACCTTGTGGGTACGGCTGATGAATCTGGCATTTATATATTTCCTGACGGTTTGTGCATACATGTCAAGATTCTTGGTAGTGTAGATGAAATGAGAAATCTTGGTGTCCGTGTACATCGATCCCTGAAAGTTGCCACCTATGTTGATAGGGTTGTTAAGAAGGCATACAGTGTGTTAACTTTTATTAGTAGAGGGATTGACTTTCAGAGTCATGAGGTCATGCTGCAGTTGTCCAAAACTCTGGTGCAGTCACAATTCTGGTCACCACATTATAGGAAGGATGTGGAAGCTTCGGAAAAGGTTCAGAAGTGATTTACTAGGATGTTACCTGGTATGGAGGGAAAGTCTTACAAAGAATGGCTGAGGGATTTGAGGCTGTTTTCATTAGAGAGAAGAAGATTGACAGGTGACTTAATTGAGATATATAAGATAATCAGAGGGTTAGTTAGGGTGGACAATGAGAGCCTTTTTCTTAAAATGGTGATGGTTAGCACGAGGGAACACAGCTTTAAATTGAGGAGTGATAGATACAGGATAAATGTCAGAGGTAGCTTCTTTACTCAGAGTAGTAGGGGCATGGAATGACCTGCCTGCAACAGCAGTAGATTTAAGAGCATTTAAATGGTCATTGGATAAACATATGGATGAAAATGGAATAGTGTAGATTAGATGGGCTTCAGATTGGTTTCACAGGTCGCCGCAACATCAAGGGCCAAAGGGCCTGTACTACACTGTAATGTTCTATGTTAGAAGAACAATCCTTCTCTCCTGAAAAAGGAAATTTACAGCAGGACAAACTGCATAGTTTTTCTTAAGTAAAGTATCTTCTGGAAGCCTGAGAAAGTTCCAGAAATCACTATCTTTAATTTCCTCATGAACTTTGAAAGCTGAACAATACGTTCATTCAAAGACCTCAGTTTAACTGACTCCCATATGAACTGATCTGATTTGAAGATCTCATTGATTCTACAACTGTTCACATTGTACACTTGATGACAGGAAATCAACTTGACCATTAAGGGACAATTGGTCCCTCAAATCAACTATTGAACTATTATTAGCAGGAAGTGCCTGAACTGGCATGACAAAGTTAAAGCTGGCTGTTGTTCTGCAATGACTGTAGAATTAATGATTAAGAAATTTGGTTTTACAAAATCTTTACAGCTCAGGCCTGAGAAACAGAACTGGACAAAGTTAGTGCTGATTTATGGCCACCTATTGAAGTTAGAATTAGATTAGATTAGATTAGATTACTTACAGTGTGGAAACAGGCCCTTCAGCCCAACAAGTCCACACCGATCCGCCGAAGCGCAACCCACCATACCCCTACATTTACCCCTTACCTAACACTACGGGCAATTTAGCATGGCCAATTCACCTGACCCACACATCTTTGTACTGTGGGAGGAAACCGGAGCACCCGGAGGAAACCCACGCAGACACAGGGAGAACGTGCAAACTCCACACAGTCGCCTGAGTCGGGCTATTGCTTCACTTCCCCAGAATCATTTGATATTTGTGCAAAGTATAGTTTAAAGCAGGCAACACCATTATGCCATGATAATTTCTAGTATGATTGACAAAATTATATTGGCAGAGTCTATATAAACAGACTTGATCTGCTCAACGTTGGGCTCCTGTACATATAGAAAAGTTCACATTATAGTAGATATCAACACTTCCTAACTTCTTATAATCTAAGAAATACTCTGCTTTTTGTTTTTTCACCAAAGTGAATAACCTCACATTTATTCACATATTTCATGTGCCATGTTTTTACCAATTCACTCAGCCTGTCCCAATCCCCCTGAAGCTGTTACGACTGAGGCTTGAGAAGTGCACTACTGCTCTAGTCCCAAAATGCCAAAGGTTATAACAGAAAATAAAAATATATTTCCTAATTACTGACATGTCCATTAAATACCTTATCTATATTAGGTTTTAAATAAAAAGAACTATCAATCAGGTTTCTTTAATAAATATAATTATTGGTTTATTATTAAAACAGAAATTACTCAATGATGATGCAATAACTGGTTAACATACACAGTCAGTAATAATGAAGTATAAATATCATTCCTCTAAATAATAACACACAAATATTTTAGGAACAAAAGAAATGGATTTCTCTCTACAGAGTTTCACTTTAAAACAAATCTTTCTGGCCATTAGGGTTATTTTTTAAGTCAAAAAAGGGTTGAACACAAACTGCTCCAAAGTCTGTCATTCTGATACTCTGACACATAGTCACGTCACCATTCACATTAGAACAGACAGAATGGTCAGGAAATATAGTGTTGAGATGTTCTTTCAGTCTCTCTTCCAGGGGAATTAACGTCTTTCATTCAGAACTCACCAAGATTTCTGAAAACAGAAAAGATAGCTACGCAGCCCTTCCTCACAAGCTCCTTTTACCCCTAGCTAATTTCCGATACCAAAACTCTCTTCATCCAGTCACTGTTCAAATAGCTATCGCAGGGATTTACACCAAAGCAGGCAGTTATCATTCGTCACATGATTTGTTAGAAAATACTTTCAATCTTTACAGTAACCTTTCAATAATTTTCTTTCAAGAGACTGATGCAAATATCCCCATAAAACCTGAAATAAATCAATTTCTCTACAGTCTTCCAAAACTTAAGTCCTCCAATAAAAATTTAATTAGAAGCATCTTTGTAACAAAACCTTTCTAGCCTCCTCAAAACTTAATCCCATGTCAGTTTTGTTATCAGCCAATGTGGCAATATTACACTGGTCTCCAAATGCAAAATATAGAATATTAACAGCTGTAGTCCAGGCACTAAGCTGAAGCCTTCAGAAAATCCAGATGCACCATACCACCTGGTTCTCCTTTATTTATGATATAAATAACATTCTCAAAATTTTCCAACAGGTTTGTCAAATATGATTTTCCTTTAATAAATTGATGTTGACTTTGCCCAATCATATTATCATTTTCTCAGTGTCTAGTTATCAAATCCTTTATAATTGATTCTAACATTTCCCTACTACAGTTCTATCAAATTAACAGGCTTGTAGTTCTTTATATTGTCTCTCCTTCACTTCTTAACCAGTGTGGTTACATTTGTTACTTTCCAATCTACCTTTCCAGAATATACAAAATTTCAAAATATAACCTATATATCCACTATCTCTACTGCCAGTTACTTTAATACTCTGAGACAGCATTTGTACTAATCAAATTTACCAACTCCTGATGTAAATGGAAGTCATTCCTCATTACTGCATTACCCATGCTGCAAACAAGTCTAATTTCCTGATTTATACCATGGCCGGTCAATTTGGAACCTAAAAACAACTCTCATCTAAGTTTTTGCCTGCTATTTCTTAGCTTCACCCAAACTAATTCATCTTCTTAATCCTTCAATTGAAGAAGATTTCTCATTAATTAGCTGAGCTTGTTGCTTATTAACAGCACCACCAAGGAGGAAAGAGCTTGATTGTCGTGCTTCTCTGCCTTGCTCTGAAGATGTTTCAGAGGAGTTATTAAAGTTTGGGAGAAGATTTGTAGCTCGGGTGCTTGTTGTTGTGGTTCTGTTCGCCGAGCTGGGAATTTGTGTTGCAAACGTTTCGTCCCCTGTCTAGGTGACATCCTCAGTGCTTGGGAGCCTCCTGTGAAGTGCTTCTGTGATGTTTCCTCCGGCATTTATAGTGGTTCAGGGACGGCATTGATCATTCAGGATCCGTCCATCAATCTGGGCTGTAAGTTCTGGGAGCCATGAATTGTGCAAAATATATGAATTGTTATAGCTCCCTGCAACAATCACCAATTTTAAAAATATTTATTCAGCAGAACATAGGCTTCACTGGATGGATTACTGTGTATAGTCTATCTTAAGTGCCCTTGAGAAGTTCGTGCTGAGCTGCATTCTTTAACTGCCACAGTCCATTTTGTGCAGGTACACCCTTGTGGAAATCTTCTCCTGTGGTCACACTCCATTGTACACTCAAGGAGTGAAAGCCCTTTGAATTCACAAATGCTGTTTCCAGGGAGCCCTAATGACATATGAAAGCAGCCATAGCCACTTACACTCAAAAAAACAGAGCAATAACACTGAATACATCAGATAGTGTTCCTTAGTGGGCAAGAACATAAATTCATTGACTCGATGAATACAACATCAGTGATCTCCTATACATATATGCCATAGCTAACACCTGTCCGATTTGGAAACAACAGCTGGCATAGAAACTGAGCACCAAAGTAACATTGAGTGCCACTGCCATAGATTTGACATAAGATCTACGTGGCTGCATGACTTGATAAGAAATTCAATAGAACTCATCTACCATTTTCTGGGACATGAGTATTTCCTCTTGAACATGAGTACAAAACAAGTTCTTCTTTTGTGGATGCCTTATGAGGCAGTTCCCAACTTCACTCATGTTGCTTGGATGCTGGATAATCTAACTCTTTCCTGTGATTGTTCTCTTCAACAACCAGCACCCTCAATTTGACACACACCATCCAAACACTGACAATGTCAAACTCACCCTTTTGGCTAATCATTCACTTTAGAATCTTACTCGACCTTCCCCTTCCCCACAGGACTAACCAGATGCTAAGCCCTTCTCTCCTCCACACCTCCCTTCGCCAGGAAACTGTCCACTATCCTACCCCTCTCTGTGCCACTCTGCACCCAAATTCGAATGCTCTGATCTTACGGGTTACCTAACCTTGTTTGTCTGCCCAACATGTTTTCCTTTCTAAATTTACATAAACGGCCTTCATAACTTATATTCTAAGACAATGGCATTACCATTATTCAATCCACCACTATTAAAACCTGAGGCTTATGATACAGCAGATATAGAACTGGACAAGCAATATAAATAATATGGCTATAAGAGCCGGTCAGAGGCTATGAATTCTGCATTAACGAACTTAACTCTGACTCCACAAAGCCTGTCAATCATCTTCAATGCACAAGTGTGACATGGGTGCACAAGCGTGGTACTGGATGCCTGGATGCAGCTCCAACTATGCTCAAGAACCTTGACACCACCTACTACAAAGCAGACTGTTGATTAGCACCATATCCATAAACATTCACACCCTCCACCACACACACACAAAAGCTGCAGTGTGTATAAGAGGCAAAGCAATCTTTTATCAAGACTTCTTTGGGAGCACCTTCCAAATCTACAATCACTACCAGCTAGAAGGACGTGTGGCAGATACACAGGAACATCTCTACGTGCCTGTTTCCGTGCAAACTAATAACCACCTGATTCACTTTTCACTCAATGTCATTGGGTCAAAATCCTGAAATGTCCTCTCCTGTCCAATAGAATTGTAGATCTACTACACAAAATAGGCTGCAGCAGGTCAAGATGGCAACCGACCATCACATAGGAATGGGCAATATGTACTGGTGCCCACATCCTATGTATGATTTTTTTTGATTAAAAAATCATGGTTTTTAGGTTTTCCTCATCAGATATACCATTTAACTGTTCTTTGAATTGTTTTACATACAGCACATTAGACCTGTTGCAACCACTGTTAACTTACGCTGAAGTAAATAAATTCTTTTAAAAGCAAGAGTGCAGTGTTTTTCTTTCCTTGTTGCTTTCTGCTGATGTTGTTTAATTATGACATGGTTTCTTTCATAAATCAAAATGTCAACAGGAACTGTTGATCTGTTCACTATGCATATTCACATCTTCTTTTCATTCATAGACAGCTTCATTTCTTCCAAAAATGTTGAAAGCTGCATTTGCTCAATCAAGGTCTGGAGACCATAAGGAACTACAGGTTGTCAATCCTTTTTAATCCTCAGATTCACAATATAATTGGCATCAGCTGTCTGAGATGTTTATTCAAAGTCTAGTGGGTCAAATGTAAAGAAGATATAAAGCTCCAATATGAATGCCAATGAAACCTATATTCGATCAAAACCATATGACAGTTGTTTTGGAACTTAGAATGGGACTTCTGGTCCACAAGATTCCTGCTGTCTCTCAAACACACTGTTTTGACAGACATAAGCCAAATACATGGAGGATGATTCAAGAAGACATTGCAGTGATTGTAACAAGGTCAGCTAGGTGGAGTTCCCGGACTGGACCAAATTAACAGCACCAATCGGGGAGCCTTTGCAGATAGATATAAACAAGTGTGCCAGACATCCTGTTCACTCCGAGAGACAACTTTAAGGGAGATCGATAAGTGTCAAGGACTCACCAGATGTGAATAAAGGAGGACTTGGTGATGGGATACTGTCCTCTATGGAATTATTTTACTGATGATGAGAGAAAAGCACGATCCTGAAGAAATTCATTCGCAACAGTAGTCTGAGTTGGGGTAAACATTTTTGGCATCATGCCACTATTTTGGAAGCTTGACTTGTTCAATCCTGCTGTCAAAGATTCAGCCCAGTATTTGGAAAGAATGTGTTATCTTTTCCAGGCAAATGTCATTGGGGCGGATGAAAAACAAGTAAATTGTCCTTGGAACTTGTAGAGCTGCAGCTTTTTTGGTTATTAGGGGCCAAACATTCCCTGAGGCACAGACACTAAAACCTTTCAAGTGTTGATGGATTTAGTTAGGGAATATTATGACACCAAGACATTTCTAATTCTGAGATGCCGATGGTTTTACTTGGCAATTTGAAAACCAGAGGAATGCATATCTGGATTTTGACTAGGTGAAGATGACTGGCAGAGACATTTAACTTTGGTTTAACCCTTAATGAGATACTGACAGATTATTTGGTATATGAGATTAATGATGCAAGATTGCAAAAGTGCCTACCATCTGAAGCCTGGACCTGTAGGGGTGCGGAGTGTGGTCAGGATGAAACAGCATCAGGAATACCAATGTCACTCGGCTAAGTGAGAAAGACAGTTTACTTCAGGTGACAAAGATTCCTATAGGAACCACAGGAGTAGCCCTGCATAGGTAAGAGGCACGGTCAATTTCCACTTTGGTTAGTTGCGATGGTCCTAATAAAGCACGTGGTCTGTATGAAATCTGCAAATTTGCAAATGACGCAAGATCAAAACATGCCTGTCTCAACAGCCTTTCCAACTGTCTCCAAACAGTTGGTTCCTCCTCTCCATCAAGAATTGTAGATAGCAAGGAATCTGAGATGAACATGGTGAATGTCACCACCTTCATAGCTTTGCTGCCTGAAGAAAAAAATTAATTCCTTCTGAAACGATCCAGACACAAGAGGTGAGTTACTGTGTGTTAGGTGCTGCCAGACAGACTTGGAGGAATCTGATTTGGTGCTAGAACACGCCAGGAGGAGGTGTAATAAAAAAGAACCGACCTGTGTCATCAGACTCAGAGGAGGGATGTAGTGATTGTAACGAGGTCAGATAAGTGTACCTCATAGAATATGAGTTCCCCAATTGGCTATGATAATTTGGTCCAATTAGGAAGCCCTGGTTGACAGACATAAACAGGAGTGTCAGATATCCTCTTTACTCTGTGAGCTGACTCTGAGGGAGTTGCATCAGTATCAAAGATTCCCCATGTGTAAATAAAGGGGGACACAGTGATAGGATACCTGCCTCCGTGGAGTTATTTCAGACCTCAAACTCAGTTAAGTTACAAAACAAAACAGAATATACAATACAAACAGAATAGGGTAAGTCATATGCTATGTATCCTGCAACTCCACTGCTAAAATAAAAGTTCACTCAAATAGTTCAAAATCCAATCTCTAAAGTAAATGATGTGTATATATCACAGTAAGAAGAATGTGGAAAGGCAGTAAAAGATAAAAGGCACAAACCTAAAAGAGAAAAGGAACAGGAAGATCTGGATTAGTTATATGTACAAGTCATTGAAGAAGGCAGGGCAGGTTGAGAATGCAGTCAGTAAAACATACATCATCTTTAGCTTTGTTAATAAGGACATGAAGTACAAAGTAAGGAGGTTATGTTGAATTTGTATGACACACTAGTTCAGCCTCAACTGGAGTATTGAATCCAGTTCTGGTCACCATAAGGATGTGAAGGCTTTGGAGAGAGTGCAGAAAATTTTTGCGACAATGCTTCCGGGAGTTAGAGCTATGAAGATAGATTGGCAAAATTAGGATGGTTTTCCTTGGAGTAATAAAGCTGACAGGATATTTGATCAATGTATTCAAATCACGAGGGGCCTGAATAGAGTGAATGGAGAGAAATTTGTGACTGGATCCAGATCGAGATGGCACAGATGTAAAATAATTGGTAAAGAAACCATCCAGGCAAATGGAAAGTATTCCATTGCACTCCTAATTTAAAACATAAAACATGAAACACAGAATAGTACACCACAGTGAAGCCTGTTGGGCCGTCAAAGTTGTGTCGACCTCTTATTCTACTCTAAGATCAAACTAACCTACATAACCCTCATTTTAGTATCATCCATGTGCCTGCCCAAGAGTCGCTTAAATGTCCCTAATGTATGTGATTCTACACCACTGTTGGCAATGCATTCCATACACTCACCACTCTCTGTGTAAAGAATCTACCTCTGACACCTCCTCCAATCACCTTAATATTATGTCCCCTCATGACATCCATTTCCGCCTTGGAAAAATGTCTCTTCATCATCTTGTACACCTCTCTCATTCTTCTTTACTTCAATGAAAAAAACCCTAGCTCACTCAGACTTTCTTCATAGGACATCCCCTCCAGTCCAGGCAGCATCCTGGTAAATCTCCTCTGCACCCTCTCTAAAGCTTCCACGTCTTTCCTATAATGAGATAACCAGAACTGAACACAATTCTCCAAATGTGATCTAACCAGGGCTTTATTGAGCTGCAGCCTCACGGCTGTTAAATCAATCCCCCTTCTTATGAAATTCAACACATCATATGCCTTCTTAACAACATTATCAATTAGGGTAGCAATTTTGTGAGTTCTATGGAGGTTAATCCCAAGATACTCTCCTCCTCCACACTGCCAAGAATCTTGTCTTGAAACCCTGTAATCTGCATTCAAATTCGATCTTCGAAAATGAATCAGTTCACATTCTTTCAGGTTGAACTCCATCTGCCACTTCTCAAATGCCTCGTTAAATTCCATATACACATCCACTGCTCTACCTTCATGTGTTTTGTCACATCCTCAAAGAATTCAATAGCCACACTGACTATCTCTAATCAACCTACACTTTCCAAATAATCATAAATCCTGTGTCTCAGAATCCTCTCCAATAATTTATCGACCACCAGTCTAAGACTTACTGGTCTATAATTCCCAGGGTTATTCTCTATCTTGAACAAGGGATTAACATTTGCCACCCTCCAGTCATCTGGTACTACTCCAGTGGACAGTGAGGATGCAAAGATCATCGGCAAAGGCATAGCAATCTCTTCCCTCATTTCCTGTAGTAACCTGGGGCAGTGTGGTGCGGTGGCTCAGTGATTAGCCCTACAGCCTCAGAGTGCCAGGGACCCAGGTTCGATCCCAGCCTGGGGTGACTGTGTGGAGTTTGCACATTTTCTCTGTGTGGGTTTCCTCCACAGTCCAAAAATGTGCAGGTCAGGTGGATTGACCATGCTAAATTACCCATCGTGTTAGATGCATTAGTCACAGGGAAATGGGTCTGGGTGGGTTACGCTTTGGAGGGTCGATGTGGACTTAGAACATAGAACATAGAAGGATACAGCGCAGTACAGGCCCTTCGGCCCTCGATGTTGCGCCGACCGAATCCTACCTAACCTATACTAGCCCAATAACTTCCAAATGCCTATCCAATGCCCGCTTAAATGACCATAAAGAAGGAGAGTTCACCACTGATACGGGCAGGGCATTCCATGAACTCACAACCCGCTGTGTGAAGAATCTACCCCTAACATCTGTCCTATACCTACCACCCCTTAATTTAAAGCTATGTCCCCTAGTAACACCTGACTCCATTAGCTGTAAAAGGTTCTTAGTATCTACCCTATCTAAACCCCTAATCATCTTATACACTTCTATCAGATCTCCCCTAAACCTTCTCTTCTCCAATGAGAACAGCCCCAAGTGCCTCAGCCTTTCCTCATAAGATTTTCCTACCATTCCAGGCAACATCCTGGTAAACCTCCTCTGCACTCGTTCTAAAGCTTCCACATCCTTCCTATAGTATGGCGACCAAAACTGCACACAATACTCCAGATGAGGCCGCACCAGAGTCTTATACAACTGCAACATGACCTCAGGACTCCGGAACTCAATTCCTCTGCCAATAAAGCCCAGTACTCCATATGCCTTCCTCACAGCACTATTTACCTGGGTGGCAACTTTCAGAGATCTGTGTACATGGACACCAAGATCCCTCTGCTCATCCACACTACCAAGTAGCCTACCATTAGCCCAGTAATCCATCATCTTGTTATTCCTACCAAAGTGAACGACTTCGCACTTAGCTACATTGAATTCCATTTGCCACATTTCCGCCCAGCTCTGCAACTTATCTATATCCCGCTGTAACCTACCACTTCCTTCCTCACTATCCACAACTCCACCGACTTTTGTGTCATCCGCAAACTTGCTTACCCAGCTTTCAAGTCCTTCCTCTAGATCATTTATAAAGATAACAAAAAGCAATGGTCCCAAAACAGATCCTTGTGGTACACCGCTAGTAACTGCGCTCCAAGATGAACATAATCCATCAACTACTACCCTCTGTCTCCTTCCAGCCAGCCAATTCCTAATCCAAACCTCTAATGTATCCTCAATGCCATACCTCCGAAGTTTTAGCATTAGCCTACCATGGGGAACCTTATCGAACGCCTTACTAAAATCCATATACACAACATCTACTGCTTTACCCTCATCCACTTCCTTGGTCACCTTCTCAAAGACTTGTTGGCCGAAGGGTCTGTTTTCACACTGTATGGAATCTAATCTTCAGTATAACATGTCTGGCCTAGGGGACTTATCTATCCTTACAGTTTTTAAAATTTCCAGCACATCTTCCTTCTTAACGTCAATCTGTTCAAGCACAACAGTCTGTTTCATGCTGTCCTTATAAATGACAATGTCCCTCTCACTCGTGGATACTGAAGCAAAGTATTCACTAAGGATCTCCCCATCTCCTCCAAATCCAGGCAAAAGTTCCCCCCACTATGCCTGATCAGCCCTACCCTCACTCTGGCTACCCTCTTGTTCCTCACATAATGCCTTGGGGTTTTCCTTAATCCTAACCCCCCCCCCCCCCCAGGCATTTTTATGGCCCCTTCTAGCTCTAAGTCCATTCTTCAGTTCTTTTCTGGCTACTTTGTAACCCTTTAGAGCCCTGTCTGATTTTTGCTTCCTCAAACTTTAAGCTTCATTCTTCCTCTTGAGTAGCTGTTTCACATCTCTTATCATCCAAAGTTCTTTCACTCTACCTTCCCTGCCTCAGTGGGACAAACTATCCAGCACTTGCAGCAAGTGCTCCCTAAATAACCCTCCACATTTTTGACTTGCATTTCCCTGAAGTTTACACTCCACAATTCCTGCATAATGGCATTGTAATTCCACTTCCCCCCCATTTAAATACACACCGTCTGCTCCTATCCCTTTCCATGATTATAATAAAGATCAAGGAGTTGTCATCACTATCACCAAAATGCTCTCCCACTGAGAGATCTGATACCTTACCTAGTTGGTTGTGAAGCACCAAATCCAATATGACCTCCCCTCTAGCTGGCCTATCTATAGTTTGAGTCAGGAATCCTACCTGGATACACCAGGACTTGTGCCTTGTAATGATGAAAAGGCTTTGAGGAGTGAGGAGGTGAGTTACTCACCACAGCATTCCTAGCCTCTGACCTACTCTTGTAACTACAGCATTTATATAGCAAATCCAGTGGAGTTTATGGTCAATGGTAAACCACAGCGATGAATAAAACTTTTGAAGGTCAAAGAGCAGAGATCAAATTGTCTCTTATTGGAGATGGTCACTGCCTGGCATTTCTGTGTCATGAATGTTCCTTTCTACTTATCAGCCCAAGGCTGTATATTGTTCAGGTCTTGTTGCATTTGAAAATGGACAGCTTCAGCATCTGACGAGTTGTAAATGATGCTGAACATTATGCAATCATTCGTGAACATTCTCACTATTGACCTTATGATGGAGGGAAGGTCATTAATGAAGCTGTTGAAAATGGTTGCACTCAGGATACTACCCTGACGAACTCCTGCAGAGCTGACCTGGAGCTGAGTTGACTGATAGCCAACAACCAGAACAATCTTCCTCTCTGATTGGTATGACTCCAAACAACAGACAGTTTGCCCTTAATTCTAGTTTTGTTAGGGCTTCTTGCTGCCACACCTTGGTCAAATGCTGCCTTGATTAAGGACAGTCACTTTCGCCTCATCAATAGAATTCAGGCCTTTTGTCCATATTTGAAGTAAACTTGTAATGTGGTCAGCACTGAGAGATCCTGGCAGAAGCCAAACTGAGGACAACTGAGCAAGTTAGTCCTGAGCAAATGCTGCTTGATAGCATTGTTGTTGATGTCTTCCATCATTTTCCTGATGATCAAGAGTAGACTGACAGGTTGGTAATTGGCTGGGTTGGCTTTTTCCTGCTTTTCATGTACAGAACCGACCTGGGTAATTTTTCATATTGTTAGCAGCAGGTGGTCCTCTTCTGTAGCCTCACTAGGTTGACACCTCATTTTTAGGTATGCCTGCAATTGCTTCTAACATGCCGTCCTGCATTCTCAGGGTTGATCCCCTGGCTTGATGGTAATGGTTGAGTGGGGCATATGCCAGGCCTTGAGATTTCAGATAGTGTTAGTCTAATTCTGCTGCTGTTGACGACCCACAGCACCTCATAGATGCCCAGTCTTGAGTTGTTAGGACTATTCAAAGTATATCCCTTTTAGCACTGTCATAAGTACGACACACCACTATGAAGGTATTCTCAATGTGAAGGCAGGACTTTGTCTCAAGGACTGGTATGTTTTCCTTTATTGGTCAGAGTATTGAGTACAGGAGTTGGGAGGTCATGTTGTGGCTGTACAGGACATTGGTTAGGCCATTGTTGGAATATTGCGTGCAATTCTGGTCTCCTTCCTAATAGAAAGATGTTGTGAAACTTGAAAGGGTTCAGAAAAGATTTACAAGGATGTTACCAATGTTGGAGAATTTGCGTTATAGAGAGAGTCTGAACAGGCTGGGGCTGTTTTCCCTGGAGCGTCAGGGGCTGACGGGTGACCTTATAGAGGTTTACAAAACTATGAGGGGCAGGGATAGGATAAATAGACAAAGCCTTTTTCCCTGAGGTGGGGGAGTCCAGAACTAGAGGGCATAGATTAAGGGTGAGAGGGGAAAGATATAAAAGAGACCTAAGGAACAACCTTACATGTATGGAATGAGCTGCCAGAGAAAGTGGTGGAGGCTGATACAACTACAACATTTAAAAGGCATTTGGATGGGTATATGAATAGGAAGGGTTTGGAGAGATATGGGCAGGGTGCTGGCAGGTGGGACTAGATTGGGTTGGGATATCTGGTCGGCGTGGACAGGTTGGACCAAGGAGTCTGTTTCCATGCTGTACATCTCTGTGACTGTGTGGTAGTCACTCTTACAATGCCATAGAAAGATGCTTCTACAGCCAGCAGGTTGGTGAGGATGAGGCCAAGTATGTCTTTCCCTCTTGTACGATTGCTCCTCACCTGCTGCAGACCTAGTCTCGCAGCAATTTATTTTTGGGCCCAACAGCTCAGTCAGTCGTGGCTGCCAAACCACTCTTGGTTAGATACCTCAACAACAGTACATTTTACTCCCTTCTATCCTTAGTGTTTTCTCCAAGTGTTGTTCAACTTGGAGGAGTACTGATTCATCAGCAAAGGGAGGACCGGATGTGGTAATCAGCAAGAGGTTTCCTTGCCCTAATGTTTAATCTAATGCTGTGAGATTTTATGTAGTCCAGAGTCAATGTTGAAGATTCCCAGAGATTCCCTCCTGACTGTATACCACTGCTCACCACCACTGCTCACCACCTCTGCTGCTGGAGCAGCCGCATCCAGGGATTGTAATGATCTTCTCTGAGACATTGTCTGTAAGGTATGATTCCATGAGGATGACTATGTCAGGTTGTTGCTTACCTAGTTTATGAGATTGCTCTCCAAATTTTGACAGGAGCCCCCTAGATGTACATAAGGAGAACTTTGCAGGATCAAAAAGATTGTTCGTGCTGTTTTTGTTTCTGGTGACTAAGTTGATGCCATATGGTCACCTGGATTCATTTCTTTGTTGAGATTTTGTAGTGATTAATATCACTGATAAGATGATTGACTTCAAATAACCACAGCTATCGTCCTTTGTACTAGAATGGCACTAGCCAGCAAAGAGTTTTCTCTATGAATCTCACTGACTCTATTTGTGCAAGGGCTCAACACTATACTCAACTGAATACTACCAAGATGTCAACAACAGTCACTCTCACCACATCTCTGGAGCTCTGTACTTTGGGGTATAAACAGTAAGAGAATGTTGAAAGGAGGAGTAGGGCCAATCAGAGGCCAAAAAGGCGACAGGTGTATTAACTGAGATTGTGAAAGAATACTTTGCATCTGTCTTTTCAGAAGAGGATGCTGCCCAAGCCATGGTGACAAAAGAGGAAATTCTGTCACTAGATAGGTTCAAATTAATAAGGAAGTAGTAAGTCTTAGATAGATTGCTCATACTTGAAGTTAACTAGGCACTGGGACCTGATAAAATGCATCCAAAGATTTTGAAGACATTGCAGAGGCATTGACCATAATCTTTCAGTCATTTTTTTTGACCTGTGGGATTACCAGAAACAGGAGAATTGCCAACATCACTCCTTTGCTTAAGGAAGGTTGTAAGGATAATCCCAGCAATTATAGATGAGTTAGTTTAACTGAGGACCATATACAAATAATTATTTGGATTAGAATTAGTAATCGCATGGAAATATGTGGGTTGATTAGGAAGGGTCAGCGTGGACTTCAAAAGGGGACTCGTTTAACTGACGTGCTGCAGTTTTTTTGGTAACAGAAATGGTTGATGAGGTTAACACTATTAATGTGGTTTACGTGGATTTCCAGAAAGTGTTTGATCTTGTACCATAGAAGAGACTTGTATTTGCAGGTCTAGATGCAAAAGGGACAGTGGCAAAATGGATACAATTTTGGTTGCATATTAGGACACAGAGAATGATGGGCAACAAATATTTTTTGGGCTGAAGGAAGGTTTGGAGTGAAGTTCCCCACAGGCTGGCAATAAGTACATTAATGATCTGGATTTTGGTGTACAGGGGACAATTTCAAAGTTTGCAGAAGATAATAAACCTGAAGATTTGTAAACTGTCATGAGGACAGTGTGACACTCCAAAAGGATGCTGACAAATTGATGGAGTGGGCAGATAGATGATTGATGAGGTTTAATGCAGAGATCTGTGAGGTAATGGACATTGATCAGATATTGAGAGAATAGAGAATACAATTCTAAATGGAGTGCAGCAGCAGAGGTATCTGGGAGTACATAATGTACATCTTATTGAATGTGGCAGGACAGGTAGCGAGAGCATTAGTAAAGCATATGGTGTTTGCAGCTTTATGAATAAGGACATAAAGTACAGGAAAATCATGTCTGAGTAATTTACAACGGTTTTTTGAATGAATCAAGAGGAACCAGTAGATGTGGTGTACTTAGACATCCAGAATGTGTTTGATAAGGTATCTCAGAAAAGGTTGGGTCACAAGATTAAGAGCTAATGCTGTAAGAGGTAGTATATTGGCATGAATAGAGAATTGACTAATGGACAGGAAACTGGAAGTGGAGATTTGGGTTCTTTTTCAGGTTGGTGGCTTATAACCAGTGGAGTTCCACAGTGATCAATGCTGGGACCACAACTATTTACGATATATATTAGTGACTTGAAGGAAGATGATGATACAAAATAAGTGGAAAGGCAAAATGCAAGGGGAAAACAGATTACGAAGAGATATTGAAGATTATGCCGAGTTATACAGCACAGAAACAAACTCTTTGGCTGAACTTGTCCATGTCAACCAAGTTACCTAAATTGAACTAATCACATTTGCTTATGTTTGGCCCATATCCTTCTAAATCTTTCTAATTCATGTACCTGTCCAAATGTCTTTTAAATGTTGCAAATGTAAGCATATGCCGTCTAATTTTGGACTTTCTTACCCTGGGGAAACGATCTTGGCCATTCAACTTATGATTTTATAAACCTCCAAGGTTATCCCTCCTATGTTCCAGGGAAAATAGTTCCAACCTACTTATTTCCTTATTACTTAAACCCTCCAGTTTTGATAACATGCTTGTAAATCTTTTTTGCACCTTTTCCTGTTAAATAACACCATTCCTATAGCAGAGCAACTGGAATTTTATGTAGCAGTCAAAATATAACCTTATCAATGTCTTGCGAAGCTGCAGCATGACATCCTAATTCCTGTACTCAATGCTCTGATCCATGAAGACAAAATGGGAAAAAGGTTGACAATTAGAAATGTGAAATTATTAATTTTAAAAGGGAGAACAAAGGAACAGAATATTATTTAAATGGAGAAAAACAGCAGAAAGCTGCAACACAAAGGGACTTGACAGTAATTATGCACGAAACAAAGAAGGCTAGCACATAGGTGCAGCAATTAATTGAGAAAGCTAATGGAATGTTAACTTTTATTGCAACGGTGTTGGAGTATAAAAGCAGAGAGTATTACTGCAACTCTACAAGGTGCTACTGAGATCACATCTGAGTACTGTTAGCAGTTTTCATAGAATTCCTACAGTGTGGAAGCAGGCCATTCAGCCCATTGAATCCACATTGCTCCTCCAAAGAACATCCCACCCAGACCCAACCTCCAACCCTCTCCCTGTAACACTGCACTTCCCATGGCTAATTCACCTAACCTACACATCCCTGGACACCATGGACATTTTAGCGTGGTCAATCCACCTAACTTGCACATCTTTGGACTGTGGGACAAAACCCACCTGGAGAAAACCCATGCAGACATGGGGCGATTGTGCAAATTCCACGCAGACAGTTGCCTGAGCGTGGAATTAAACCTTGGTCCCTGGCATTGTGAGGCAGCAGTGCTAACCATTGAACCACCATGCCAGTGTTCTCCTTAATTAAGAAAAAATATTTCATTGAAGAAAGTTCAAAGAAGGTTCATTTGGATGATCCCTGTATGGTAGGTTTGTCTTGGAAGTTAAGATTGAAAGGTTTCAGGCTCACTGTAATTTGGAAGAATGAGAGGTAATCTCACTGAAACATACAGGATTCTTAAGAGGATTGACAAGGTAAATGCTGGAAGGATGTGTTCCCTTTTGGAAGCGTCTAGGACTAGATACACAGTCTCTGTAGAAAGGGCACCAATTTAAGACTTAGATGAGGAGGAATTTATTTTCTCTGAGCATAGTGATTCTTTGGAATTCTTTGCTACAAAGTGCAGTGTGGGCAGAGTTCTTGTGTGTATTAAAGGTTGAGATAGATTCTTGATCAGTAGAGGAATCAAGGATTACAGGGAATGGATGTGAGGAATGTCAGATTAGTCATGATCCTTTTGAGTGACACAGCACACACGTACAGCTGTACAGCCTACTCCTGGTCCAATTTCTTATGGTCTTATAGTCTAGCAGGGAGTTAATATTAAATTTGCATAAGATGCTTTTTCAGCTTCAGCTTGAGTATTGTGTACTATTGCGGATGCCACATTATAGGATAGATGTGAATGCATTACAGAAAATACAGAAGTGATTTACAAGAATGGTTCTAGGAATGAGAATTTTTAGTTGTGAGGACAAATTGAGGAAGTTGAGAGTATTCTTGGAGAAGTCTGACAGGCTTGACAGAGGATTTCATGATCATGAGTAGGTAGGGAGAAGGTGTTCCACTTGTAAAAAAAGAATGAGAGGGCATAGATTTAAATTAATGTGCAATAAAATCCAGGTGATTTGAGAAAAATGTTTCCAAACAGGGAGCGGTTAGGAAATGGAATGCCCCATAACAATTTTGCAATTCAACCATGCTTGGACAAGTTATAATGGAGTCAAGAACTAAGTGGCCCTGGCAGAAAACAAACTAAACATCAATGGACAACTTATTATTTTGCAATTGCCACTTGATAGTAATGTCGATGGCTCCTTCCATCATTTGTTAATAATAAAAAAGAGTCTAATAGTGTGATATTTGGCCAGGATGGATTTGTCCTGATTCTGTGCACAAGATATATGTGGACAAGTTTCACATTGTTGGGTAGATGTCAGTGTTTTATCAGGATTTGAACAGCTTAACTAGGAGCTGAGCTAGTTCTGGAGTACACCTCCTCAATATCATTGTTGTAATGTTGTCACACCCACAGCATGTGCCTTTAGTCATTTTTAGATAACATGTGGAGTGAAGACTGGTCTCTGAGATGCTGGGAACGTCAGTAGGAGGCAGATGTGGATCACCTGAAGATCAATGCAAATACATCAGTATGGTCTTCTGCATTGATAGGCTGGACTTCCACATTGTTAGAGATTAATATTTCTGTAGCCTCCATCTCCTATTAGTTGTCCTGTTGACCACTAGCATTCACAACTGGATGAATCACAGCATTCATGAAGAAAATTACATTTTGGAAGAGTAACATAATGATGATGAACAGCAACTACACTCGTCAACTTTCTAAGTTTCTGTGCAGACTGATCATCTCAGTGCTTGGAGACATATTTCACATCACTTTTCCCAGATTTTAATGAAACAAAAATTGACTGTGACCAAAATCTCTTTCAATGTCAGCCCCATAACTTGAATTTGCCTGCAGCTAAAATTGAACAAATTATTGAAATTTTATGTGATCACCTTTTAGAAAAAAACTAATTCCTTAATTTCTCAGTCTCAATTCTGGTTCAATGTAAAACCACTCATCCTGACATTGTTGTATGCATATTTAAAGAGACAGCTTCTTTTGACAACAGGGTTTTTGTCTGAGGTTGGATTTAGTACACTTTTCTGCATCAAATCTCAATAGCAATGAATCCTGGACATTACATCAGAGATTAGATGTGTAGTATAAACCACATCGCCCACTATTCCTGTTAAAGAGTACAATCTTTACAAAGGATTGGCATTTTTATATGTATATAATGCATTATGTGTTTATCTTTAACATGCAAACTTTAATAATGAAATATTGAATAGTACAATGCCTTTTTGTTTTTGATGGCATCTGGAGTTACATTAATTTTTAAGCGTTAAAATTGAGTAATTTGGAAAATCATTTGGGAAGCATTTGATAAAGAGCTGACAAGACCCTGATGGCCTGCACCAGATCATCTTAATAGAGATACCGGCAGAGATGAGGGATTTGTTGTAATCTTCCAAAATTCTCTGGGTTTTAAAAAGTTTCCAGTGTATTGGAAAATTTAAATGCAACTCTTTTATTCAAGCAAGGAGGGATACAGAAAGTAGGAAACCAAACAACCTTTTTAGTTTTAAGCAGCAGAATTGTCAATCATTTTAACTATGACCTTATTTTATATGTAAAAGCATCGTATGCCCCAGCATTTACCAAAATCAGCACATTTTGTCTTATAAATTAGTTTGTATCTATTCAATCTTTGACATGCCATTACTTTTGTGGTCACAGCCTACCACTAGACATTAACAGACAAGAGCAACCCTCATTGCAGACCACCATGATATATGAGACTGCTGCTCACTGTGAGATAGGTTTGCTAACACCATCCTATTTTAGGATAGGAATTTCCAGGGCTTGTTTGGTCTAGTGTGGTCTGGGAAAATCACTTGCTTAACCAACAAGAAAAGGTTTTTATCTTAAACAAGATTTATTTTATTTCATATTTGTACTATGTACAAGTTGCATTGATATGACGGACATTATTCCAGAGAACGTGAAAAATATCTGGATGGTCGATCTTATTTCTTTAAGATCCTAAACTGTTCTCCCACCAGGTCTTTATGACGTAGCAGGTGGTGCTTTAGGCCTTCCTCAACATTAACCCTTACATGTTTATAAGATACAAATATATCAATAAAGAGAAGTAGGCTGTGTGACCCCTAATCCGCTATTTAAGAAGATCACTGATCTATCAGTATTTCAAATTTTGCATTGCCATCTACTCCAGCTAATTGTTGCTTTCCTTGTCTAACAAAAATCTAACTCTGCGTTTAAAATATTCAAAGATGTCGCCTCTTTGCCTTCTGAGTCAAAGAGCGATAAAGTTATTCATACCCAATAGGTAACCTTTAAGTTTAAAACAGGGTTCCCTGCTTCTGGATGCATCCACAAGAGGAAAAATAATTTCCACACCCACCTTGTCAAGAATGTTTAGAATATTCTTGCTGCCAACATGAATGAATTCACATTACACTTCATCAGCCAGGCTTTTGCTCATTCACTCAACCTTTCTGTATTGCTATACAAACGCATTATGTCCTCTTCACAACATGCTTTCCTAGCTATCTTGGTATTATTGGCAAATTAAGATACCACATCTTCACTCCCCTCATTTAAGTCATAGATATGAAAGTATAAAATGTTGAGGCCCAGCACAGACCCATATAAGATAGTTATCATTTCCTGCCAATCAGCAAGGGACTCATTTATGCTCAATCCTTATTTTCGGATAGCCAGCCGATTCCCTATCCATACTAGTTGGTCACATTTTATATTGCACTTTGTTAAATGACTTCAGGAAATCTACGTACAGTATGGCTACAGGCTGATCCTTATCCTCATGTTACTCCTTCAGAGTAACTTTTGTTAAGCATGATTTTTCTTTCATGAAACCAAATTGGTGGATGAAATGAACCAACATTTTATTTCTGTCTTCACTATAGACAGCACAAACATTATTTCCAGTTATAGCTAGAAATCAGGGGATGGAAGGAAATTTCTATTTATCTTGAGATTTTCTAAGTACCCAGCTATAACCTCCTTAATGATCAATTCTAACACCATTCCCATGAAAGATGATCAAGTTGGCTAGCCTATAATTTCCTGCTTTCTGCCTCACTTCTTTCTAAAATAGAGGTGTTCTGTTTGCTACTTGCCAGTCTGACAGAACCTTTTCAGAATCTAGTGCTTTTAGAAAATTTACACCAACATTTTGACGACCTCATTATCCTCCTCTTTTATGACCACAAAATAAAATGAAACCAGACCTGAGCATTTGTCAACCTATAGCTCTGTCAGTTTCTTTAGTACTGTTTCCCTGGTGGTTCTAATTTCACCAAGTTGATTAGATTAGATTCCCTACAGTGTAGAAACAGGGCCTTCGGCCCAACAAGTCAACACCGACCCTCCGAAGAGTAACCCACACGGACCCATTTCCCCCTGACTAATGCACCTAACACTATGGGCAATTTAGAATGGCCAATTCACTTGACCTTTGGACTGTGGGAGAAAACCAGAGCACCCAGAGGAAACCCACACAGACACGGGGAGAATGTGCAAACTCCACACAAACTGTGGCCCAAGCTGGAATCGAACCTGGGTTTCTGGCGCTGTGAGGCGGTAGTGCTGACCACTGAGCCACCATGCCATCCTGACTTTTCCATCCATTCCCTGATTTACAGCTATAACTGGAAAATATTCTTCTGTTCTCTATAGTGAAGACTGAAACAGAATGCTTGTTTATTTCATCCACCATTTCCTTATCATCTACTATTTGTTTTCCATTCTCACTTTCCAGAGGAGCTTCACTCACTTTATTCACTCTTTGGTTTTAGATAACTGTAGAACCTCAATATTTCCAAGTAAATGATTCTCTATTGTTTGATAAATTCTTGTCTGACTTGCTATTCACCTTTACGCAATAAGATGTGCTTTCCTCAACAAACACTGGAAAAGC
Organism: Hemiscyllium ocellatum; assembly: GCF_020745735.1. Classification (NCBI taxonomy): domain Eukaryota; kingdom Metazoa; phylum Chordata; class Chondrichthyes; order Orectolobiformes; family Hemiscylliidae; genus Hemiscyllium; species Hemiscyllium ocellatum. The sequence goes on from NC_083402.1 coordinate 54,797,175, forward strand.
TGGAGCAACTCAGCAGGCATGTCAGCATCTGTAGAGAGGGAAAAATAGAGCTAATGTTTCAAGTTCTCTACGACTCTTTTTCACAACATTTAGTTAGCTATGGATAGTGAGTCCACCCTTTGGAATTTTTATTTACAGTAGGAATATACCTACTCAAAGTATTTAGAAATTTCCCCTTACATGTCTGCTACTGCTACTGATCTATCGCCCATCCTGGTCATGAAGTCACAGAGATGTACAGCATGGAAACAGACCCTTCAGTCTAACCTGTCCATGCCAACCAGACCTTCCAACCCAATCTATTCCCACTTGCCAGCACCCACCACATATCCCTCCAAATCCTTCCTATTCACATACTCATCCAGATGCCTTTTAAATGTTGTAATCATACTAGCCTCCACCACTTCCCCCGGCAGCTCATTCCATACACATACCACCCTCTGCATGAAAAGGTTGCCCCTTAGGTCTCTTTTATATCTTTCCCCTCTCACCCTAAACCTATGCCCTCTAACTCTGGACTCTGTTCAGGTTAACTTCATAACTAGCTCTGAATGACTAAACAATAAGGCCTGATTGCCCAAGTTTTCTATGTACCAAAAGAGACCCTTCAGTCCATCATGTCCATGGCTATAATCAAGCAATAGTCTATTCTAACCCTGTTTGATGGTGTGGAAAATAGTAAAGAGGAAAGCCTTATTCAGATTATATAGATGGGCTGGTCACATGGGCTGAACAATGCTGAGCTTCTCCAGCACTCTTTGTTTTTGAGCAAAGAAATATAGTTGGTTCAGTGGCTGTGCCCATTTCCAGATGTATTATGATTTCCAACCTGCAATATAAGGAGGCAAAGCTGTTGTGCAGGACCAAACAAGCATTCTTGCTCTTTTTGGTCCTATAAGGAAAAGGTTTTTGGACTTCTTCGCCTCAATCTTCTTTTTCTCATTTGGCTTTCTGATAAACTGACAACATCTCCAGATGGATAAATAAACAGGGTGTTATCAATGCCCTGTTGAACAGTTTCCCACAAGCAGACCTGAGTTAAACATCTCCCTAAGAAGATGTGATCCATCTTTCACAGGGAACAGAGGCACCTGTGCTTGATAAATCCAGTCAGTATTTGATATTTATCTGAAGTCTTCTGTATTCTTGTACATAATTAACAAATTGGTCTGATATTTTCTATGGTCTGTTGACCTATATATATATATATATATATATAGGCATATACATGCACACATAATGGAGGCGGAATTGGGAAAGAAATAAATCCACAGAGCCATCTAGAGCCTAGAATTTGCAGTAACGGGGGCATAACTAAACAGAATGGAATATGTGGGCACAAAACTTTGGACAAAGACCATGACAAAATAAAGTTTTGTGTATATTCTTGTTAATACAAGAAGAAATTGCATGTTCTATGCAATTTTGAAAATTAATTTATTCGTCATTCTTACGGAACCTGCAAGTTTATAAAGCACCTCAATAGAATTCACCAGCCAGTTATACTTACTCAAGAGCTTATAGAGGGATTTCCTGAAACTTGTCAGTTCAGAATACCAAAATATGGAAAAGAATAAGAAAATACAAACTGGTCATGAAGTCTGTTCTATTCTGACATGGTATGCTAACATTCTGCTTCAGTCATTTGTAATAAAGAACCAAAAGTCATCGTACATAATGCACTCTCCGTCTATTACTGGAGTGACATTAGCAAAGATCTGTGAAGGAACAGCCACAGGAAACACAAGCCTAAAACAAGATTTTAAGATATTTTTATCAACACAGAAAGAACAAATTTAATAAATGACTGAATATAAACCTTACATCTGAGCGCTAACTAATGTGATATGCAACATTCAGCTTAGGGTCAGTTTCATTCCACAGAGGAGGTATGAAGATTTCAATCCACAAGCAAGATATATCTGACCACTCACAGCTCACTGGCTTTAAATGGATGAGCCTGATCCTTAAAATGGCTCAAGCCTGCCAGCAAGGATTTCAAAAGTATCTTCTACCACCAACGAAACTGAAAATTATCTGGTAATTTGATATCAACCTCAAGTCACCAAGTAGTTACAGAGGCCATTCATGTAACTGGGCATGAAAAGTACTTGATGGGAAAGCATGCAAGGCTGAGCAGAGCAGAAGAATAATGCTGCACATCATTACATTTGTATAAAATGATGTATTTCAAAATATTTCAAGCATGCTAAATATATTTTTCAAAATTTGAGTCTTGACCAACAAGGTTGCAGTTCAACAAATAGTACAAAGTGAGTGTGTAAGCAGTCTACAATTACCTACTATTTTATTTTTAGCAAGTTGAAGAATTTGCACCCATTTGCTGCATAAGTCTCTATAAGACACCAGATTTATTGTAAATACATTTAAGGGAATGCAAAATAAAATTTGGCACCATGGACTGTAATCTAATGCATCTCAATGTATAAACTAAATCATGTGACATGATAAGTTGTAAGAGAATTCGCTGAAGGTGAATCAGGTGAATGCTGTTGGAGCTGCTTACCATACAAATGCCTCAACTGGCAAGGTATTATCAAGTACTGTGCTGTTAACTTACACATCGAAAAGGTTCCGAAGAATTAATCAACATAGCCAGTATTTTCCATTACTTTCCCATTGAATATAATGAAGAATTATAGTTGCAGAGATCTATAGTGCAGAGAAAGGCTTTTCAGCCCATCGCATCCTCTCCAAACAAAAACTACCACCTAGGCAAAAGTGAGAACTGCAGATGCTAGAAACCAGAGTTTAGATCAGGGTGGTGCTGGAAAAGCACAGCAGGGTGGAGGCTTCCTGTCTTTATTCCTGATGAAGGACTCTTGCCCGAAATGTGGATTTTCCTGCTCCTCAGATGTTACCTGACCTGCTGTGCTTTTCCACCACCACTCTGATCTAAAAATACCACCTAACTATTCTCCTCCCATTCTTCAGCACTTGGTGCCTGGCCTTGTATCAAGATTAGAGTCGTACTGGAAAAGCACAGCAGGTCAGACAGCATCTTAGCAGCAGGAAAAATCAACGTTTCGGGCAAAAGCCCTTCATCAGGGATGGAGAGATAAATGGGGGGGGGGGTTGGGCTGTGGAAAAGGTAGCTGAGAGTGCAATAGGTGGATGGAGGTGGGGATAAAGGTGACAGATCGGAGAGGAGGGTGGAGCGGATAGGTGGGAAGGAAGATTGACAGGTGGGACACGTCAGGAGGATGGTGCTGAGCTGGAAGGTTGGAACTGGGGTAAGGTGGGGGAGGGGAAATGAGGAAACTGGTGAAGTCCACATTGATGCCATGGGGTTGAAGGGTCCTGAGGCAGAAGATAAGGCGCTCTTCTTTCAGGTGTTGGGTGGTAAGGGAGTAGCGGTGGAGCAGACCCAGGACCTGCTTGCCCTCGGCAGAGGGGGAGGGGGAGTTGAAATGTTCGGCCACAGGGCAGTGGGGCTGATTGGTGCAGGCGTCCTGGAGATATTCTTCGAAGCGGTCTGCAAGAAGGCATCCAGTTTCCCCAATGTAGAGGAGACTGCATCGAAAGCAACGGATACAATAAATGACATGTGTGGAAGTGCAGGTGAAATTTTGATGGATGTGGAAGGCTCCTTTAGGGCCTGGAACAGAGGTGAAGGGTGAGGTGTGGGCGCAGGTTTTACAATTCCTGCGGTGGCAGAGGAAGGTGCCGGGAGGGGAGGGTGGGTTGTTGGTTGGCAGAAACTTGACTAGATAGTCATGGAAAAAACGATCTTTGTGGAAAACGGAGAGGGGTCAGCCAGGAAATATATTTCTGATGGTGGGGCCCGTTTGTAGATGGTGGAAATGTTGCCGGATGATATGATCTATGCGGAGGTTGGTGGGGTGGAAGTTGAGGACCGGAGGGTTCTGTCTTTTGCGGTTGAAGGGGTGGGGTTTGTGGGCGGAGGTGCAGGTTGTGGATGATACGCATTGGAGGGCCTTGCCTTGACAAGTGCACTTCTTCCTCATCCTTTTTTCCCCTCACCATCCTTTGTATCACTTTTCAGACTCTCTCACTTTATGCTCTATATTCTTTCTCCTCACACTTCTCCATCACCTTCATTCTTTCCTACTCCTATTCATTCCTTCATTCATTCTCTCTTCATCTCACTGATTTCCCTTCCCTCCACTGCCAAGAGAGGATTGAAATCCCTTTATGTGCCTGTTGGTTTGTTGAGGATGTGATTGTCCAGCAGTATTCTAACAATAAATTCTGTTTGCCCATTGTCACCCCATGTACAGGAGAACTGGATTCACAACCTGGTACCAGAGTCGGCACTGGAGTCAATTTTACACAACACCTCAGAAACCTGTCTCCTAAAACTTCTTTTCCCTCATCAGCATAAGGGCATAGCACTGAATCCTGGCAATCTTTGCAGCCAGACTAACCAAGATTGGTGGGGAGTAAAAATCTGAAGCCAGAAACATAATCAAAGCTGTGGCACTGCAAAAAGCTAGATAGGTATGGGACAGATCACCTACTTCTCTCCAAGTTCTTCAGTTCACCACAGTTTGTCTCTTTACTTTCCCTTCTCATCCCCTTTTCCTACACTCACTCCTGAACAGCATTGAAATGTCAGCCTGGTTTAACTAAGACTGCAAGACATAGAAGCAGATGCAGGCCATTCAGCCCATCGAGTCTCTCCAATGTTCAATGAGATCATGGCTGATCTGATTATCCTCAACTCCACTTTCCTGCCTTTTTCCAACATCCAGTCGTAATGAAAAATGTAATATAATTCCAAGTCTTGCTTCTTATTCTATAACACCAACCATCTTCACTGCTAACACTTCACAAAGCTACCAAATTTCTTATCCATCCTTTACTATATCTTACAATTCCAATGCACTCCTGGCTGGTCTCCCACAGTGGTGTCTCCATGAATGCAATGTAACCCAAAGCTTATCCAACACTAAGATCAGTTCATATAAGAACTCCCTTGACAAACACCATTGATTCTCAGTTAATTAATATTTCTGTTTTGAAATTTTAAACCACATTTTCAAACTACTCTATGGCCTTGTCCCTCCCAATCTCTCCAACCCCAATGAAGTCAAAAATATCTGCACTTCATTAATTCTGGCCTTTTGAGCATCCTGACTTGAGTCACTCCATTAACAGTGGATTTATTTTCAACTACCTAAGATCCAAGCTCCAAAATAACTTTTCAACACCTCTCTAGAATTATAATTAGGTTTTAATGTCACATGTACTCAAGGACAGGGATACATGTCAAAAGTGAAAAGTGTGCAAAGTCACCAACTCCGGTGCCATCACAATCTAAGATACAAAATCTTAGATATAAATTAGAAAAATAAAGAGAATGTACAGAATAGAGAAGCTTTGGCTCAGGAGCCCTAGTCCGCCAACACCTTGGTCTAATAAGCTTCACTTTCGTCTGTCAGGATATTCCACAAAATCTACCAGGTGACCTTCAAGCTCAGGCCATTTTCCCTGGGATATAGACTTGTTCTTATACCATAGGAAGAAAGCTTCCTAATGTTTTTTTTCACATATTTACCACTAAGCGGACTAAGCAGTGGTTTTGGCCCATTTGTAATTGGTCTTTGGGTGTGTATACCAGGATTCAAAAGCATTGTTCTTACCTGAAATTTTACCTTGGGCACAATCAACATATGTCTGGCATAGATTTTATTTATGCATCCAGAGTGACTTCCAGATTTGGCCAGAATGAGCCAGAAGGGATCAGGTAGATCCCAGCAGCCTGCAGGAATTGAGGGCATCTCAGAGCTTAAATATATTCAAAGTTCAAAAAATGCTGACATAGCACTGCAAAATTTGAAATTCTTGACCTTGTCTTATGCTTGAAACAAGGGCAAAATGAGTCCAACTTTTCAGTCAATATCTTAAATTGCATTTATAAACTGGAAAGTTTTTACATGCTATTTATTTTAAAAAGTCCATATTCATTGTGCTCCTTGGATACCTGAACAAGATGTTTACAATAAATACCTCATTAAAGAGACATATATACTATAAAGATTATCAGGGACATGTTGTCAGTACACAACCTGCTGGCGTCAAACTAATCTCAGAATATTTGGTAATCCATTGTTTCTAATCAATAACTAATTAACTAAGTACAATAGAACTTGCAATGATTCCGAGGTACCTTGTTAAAAATGGCTTTTGGCTGCACATGACCAGAAAGGTCGCCTTCACAACATCTCTGCAAGTCTTTCAACATCCTGCTACTGTCAGATTAAATTACTTTTAGGAATTAATTGACCTAAGTCAAATCAGTACTAAGATAGTTACAGCAGGTTGTCATAACAACATTGTGGCAAGTTGTTTTGATATGAATTTCTTCTCCTGACCTTTCATCATATCTTAATTTTTTTTGGTTGACCTGACTAGAAGATTGAGAGAGTACTTCTAACTTGAACTTCAGAGGGCTTGTCTCAGAAAGCACTCTGAGCATTAGATATTGCATGCTGGGTAATTGAAAAGGATTAAGGTTGAACTAGTATTCCATATCCTGGCAATGTTCTGCTAAAAAAAATTTCATTCAATTAATCTTTATTTGCTATAAGACAGAACTGGATAAAAAGAAAACAAGCAGCTGCAGCTGCTAAACACTGGCAAAGTACAAATGGATTGCTATAATCTATTCAGCATTCTACCTGATACACATTAAGATATATCTAACAATATTGAAATAAGCTCTTTAACATACTTTTAGAACTTAATTATAATCCCCTGTCTTTTAAGCATTTCATTTCACTTCAACAAGGTTAAACCCGAGTAGAGTACTCACTTTTCTTGATATGTTCTACGACCAGCTGATGATAATACTGGACAAGTCAGATTTCAGAATTGATAATAAATTTTATGTAGTAATTTGGTTACTGTGGTGGCCAATCATGTATATATGCACAAGAGGCTGCCAATATACTTTTGGTACATGTGACAACAATAAATCAAATCAAATCAAATCAAATCCAATCAAAGGAAATAAAGACAATCTATTACACTGTACAAGAACTAGTTTAAATGTCTTAAAGTTCCACAAACCTCAGTGAAATGTCACACTTTCAACTTTCAAGTTCCTCTTTGAGTTGCCTGGATATACTTGGTTTTTTTCCATCAAACTTCTGCATTAACTTGATGTTATTTCTTCAGTCAATGTCTTTTCCTGAGACACTTAAACAAATTACTAATACAGCTCAATTATTTGCTCCATGGATTCCCAAAGGTCCTCTTCCCAACCCTCCGTTTGTGCAGCTACGTAGGAATTTTTTCTCCTGCCTTGGCTGTTCTGGAAACTGCAAAACTACACAGCTGCTAGAACAGATCATTTTCTGTCTGAAAGAAGCTTGCACAGGCACCCTCTGAAAGAAACTTTCACACTGATTGAACTTTGGATGATTTTCTTGTTCTGAAGAGAAGCTTCCGTCCCTGTCTTCCTATGCAATACAAAACCTTGTCACTAAGCAACAACCCATTTTTATTATTTCTTCTACTCTCGTTGCTGGGACACTGAACATCAAGGGTCTTTAAAGACTCATTTAAATGTATGTAAACAAAACTTCAGACATCCTGACACCACTAACTGAAAATAAAGGTAAAGTCGCCATAGTCCTGAAGATCATAGGGCTGCCCTTCCATTACAGAGAAATGATTGGTGGTAGTTTAACCTGAGGATTACCACACCTCAGATGAGGACAGATGTTGAAAAGGCAGGATCTTCATGGTGACCTTAATCAGTGTGGGAATTAAACCTGCACTATTGACGTTATTCTGGATTGCAAACCAACCAATTGAGCTAAACTGACCTCCACTACTGATAGAACTCAAAAAATGAAACTGAAATTAGATCCTTCCTTTCTTAACCCACACAACTGAATACAAATCAAACTTAAACGCCATACATGGTTCTATCCACTTTAGAACACGATTTTCCAAATAACGACAATATACCATAAAACTTGGTAACAGGTTCTAAAGCCATCGATGTCTTATTATCTGTGGTTTTCCTTCAACTAGATTTGGATTAGTGCTGAAATTTCAGGGCAAAATCAGCTCCTAAATTTCAATGTAACAAGTGACAGGCACAACCACACTTCTTTATTTATTTTTACTGATGGTATGAGCATTACTAACAAGACCAGCATAGTTGCCCACCACTAATTGTCTTTGAGATAGTGGTTATGAGCCTCCTTCAGTCCATGTGGTGCTGTTAGGAAGGTACATGTAAGTTTTTCTCTCAACAACAGTGAAGGTGATATAGTTATCAGGATATTCTGTGATTTTGAAAGGAATTTGTAGGTGGTGGTGTTCCCAGGGGTCTGCTCTTGTTCTTGTTCTGAGGTCATGCTTTTGGAAGCTGTTGTCAAAGTAGATTTGACAAGTTCTTGCAATGCATTTTTCAGATGTTTCCACTTTACAATAATGGTGGTGGTAATGATTGCTTAATGTGGTGGACGGCTGTCAAGGAAATGGCCTGCTTTGTCCCAAGTATTGTTGAACTACACATATTCAAGCAAGTAAGAGCAGATAATTAGATGGTGGACTGGCTCTAAAAGGCCATGGATGAACTACTCACTGCAGAATTTCCAACCTCTTAACTGCACTTAGAGCTATTTATATGGATAGTCCAGTTAGGTTTTTGGTTAAATGTAATCCCAGTTGTTGATGGTGGAAAATTTGGCAATAATAACGTAATTGGATGCCAAGGGGAAATAGTTAACATTATCTGTTGTTGGCAGTAGTCTGTCAGGAAATATTGGTTTACTGAGCTCATTTTAAATTGCTTTTCCCAACATTTAGAGAAAAAAAACTCTCGTTTCTTATCTTAATCCTTGTGAACAGTACTACAACGGAATGTTTTTTTTTCCCAATGCTCAAGATCAAAGACTTTCGAAGATTAAGCAATCAGTAAATGTGCCTCACAAATATCTTTATGAAGTAATGGGATAATTTCCTGTCATTATTGCTTCATCAACAGTCATGAAGGCAAAGCCTGGTTTCACAGGGGAGTGGACTTTATAGCTGAATAAAATGTTAGTTACCTCTTCAGAGTAATTTCTTTGATGTTCAAATCCTTCTTTTTGCCTTGTTTGTTCTTAAAGGCAAGGATGACTATGTTCATGATCTGGCATGGTTGACAGGTTTCCAATGGTGTGATATCAATACTCCTGAGAAAGAAACCAATGTGGTCGTGTAACACTTTCTTCGACTGTCATGAGAGTGCATCTCAGACACCTTGACTGAAAGAGTAGATATTCTGGATATTCTGGCTAAGTGGTCAGACAAACTCAAGTTGTGACTATATCAATATGGTATGGATGTTTGGCATGCCAGCTCTAGTGAGCTTCTCAGTGGCTGGTATTTGATCCTGTCACCTGATTTTCAGAAATTTTTGAAGGTAGTGCAAATGAAAGATCTCAAACATTTTGGCATGATGTTGGTACACAGTCCACATCTTGAATGCAGAGACAGAACAGTCTGATAGGTAAACTTACTCCCCTGTGTTCCACACTGATGTGCAAAATTTTCCAAAGGGTAGAATTATCCAATCTTAACTATATTATATTGATTTTCTGTGTGCATTGGAAAGCAAATCCATGTTACACATCCAGCTCAGCAGCTAGTGTACACTCATCAGCAAACAGAAAATTTTGATGTATGTACTTGGAGACCTTGTCATTTGCCTGGTCTTCTAAAATTGAGCAGCTTCCCGTCCATGCAATATCTAATTCTGTTGCCAGGATCACCATTTGAAAGGCCTCAGAAAACATGATGAGGAAGGCCCACACACGTACACTCTAAGTTATTAAGTGGGAATTGCTTTTATTACGCTCTTGGAACATGGGTGTTGCTGGCTGGCCAGCACTTAATGCCCATCCCTTGTTGTCTTTGAGAAGGTGGTTGTGAGCTGCCTTCTTGAACCACTGCAGTCCATGTACTGTAGGTTGATCTAGAATGCCCTTACTGAGGCAATTTCAGGATTTTGACGCGGTAACAGTGGAGGAAAGGCAGTATATTCCCAAGTCAGGAAGGTGAGTGTTTGGAGGCAAAATTGCAGGTGGTGGCATTTCTAGGTATCTGCTGCTCTTGTCCTTTTGGATAGAAGTGGTTATGGGTTTGGGAGGAGCTGTTCAAGGATCTTTTGTGAATTTCTGCAGAGCATGTTGTAGATAGTACACAATAATGCTACTGAGCATCATTCATGAAGCAGGTGGATGCTTCTAGATGTTGTGCCAAGATGGGCCAGAAGACTCACCATCATCCAGGCATGCTTTCATGAAACTGTTGAATAATTGAGATGAACTACGTAGGCTAATTTTTCCATTATCTTCTAAAGATCTTCATGGCTGACTGAGTCAATTGCACTGTGGTCACATCAATAATTATGGTGTAGACGCCTGTGTTTTGTTTTGCTTTTTCAAGGTCTGGGAACATTTGATAATCGGAACAGAAGTATGCCACCCAGGTAAATAGTGCTGTGAGGAAGGCATATGGTGTACTGGGCTTTATTGGCAGAGGAATTGAGTTCCGGAGTCCTGAGGTCATGTTGCAGTTGTATAAGACTCTGGTGAGGCCTCATCTGGAGTATTGTGTGCAGTTTTGGTCGCCATACTATAGGAAGGATGTGGAAGCTTTAGAACGAGTGCAGAGGAGGTTTACCAGGATGTTGCCTGGAATGGTAGGAAAATCTTATGAGGAAAGGCTGAGGCACTTGGGGCTGTTCTCATTGGAGAAGAGAAGGTTTAGGGGAGATCTGATAGAAGTGTATAAGATGATTAGGGGTTTAGATAGGGTAGATACTAAGAACCTTTTACCACTAATGGAGTCAGGTGTTACTAGGGGACATAGCTTTAAATTAAGGGGTGGTAGGTATAGGACAGATGTTAGGGGTAGATTCTTCACACAGCGGGTTGTGAGTTCATGGAATGCCCTGCCCGTATCAGTGGTGAACTCTCCTTCTTTATGGTCATTTAAGCGGGCATTGGATAGGCATTTGGAAGTTATTGGGCTAGTATAGGTTAGGTAGGATTCGGTCGGCGCAACATCGAGGGCCGAAGGGCCTGTACTGCGCTGTATCCTTCTATGTTCTATGCCATTTAGCCCCTCCAGCCTAATACAATCTAACGTGATTAGCAAAATATTTAATATGCACATATTATAAATATATTCTAAGTATTACAAGTAATGCAAAAACTAGAATTATTGAGGTATTTTTATATTCAGGCTAGTGTGGATGCTTATGACACCAATATACCTATGGCTTTAGTTGTTCAGCAAAAAAAAGCTTGGTAAATCTAACATTATTTTAGCTCACTTCCTTGTCACGAGCCTTGCACAGTACCTCTCTATCTATAACCTAGTTGTGCGCACAAATCAATGCACAAATAAAGTGAAATTTAATATTGCCCCTGTGGACCACCCTGCTAGGGAATAATAACAAGAAATCTAACAATATCCAAAGATACTGTATGCACATACTGTATAGGCTTGAAGAGACAAAACTTGGCACCAATAGTCAAATTACTTGTATTTTAAGGAGCATTCAAGGAGCAGGAGAAACGACTTTTCGGCCATGAGCCCTTCTTCAGGAATGAGGAAAGTGTGTCCAGTTGACTAAGATAAAAGGTAGGGAGGAGGGACTTGGGGGAGGGGTGTTGGAAATGCAATAGGTGGAAGGAGGTCAAGGTGAGGGTGATAGGCCAGAGTGGGGGTAGGGGCGGAGAGGTCAGAAGAAGATTGCAGGTTAGGAAGGTGGTGCTGAGTTCGAGGGATTTGACTGAGACAAGGTGGGGGGAGGGGAAATTAGGAAACTGGAAAAATCTAGGTTGGAGGGTACCTAGGTGGAAGATGAGGCGTTCTTCCTCCAGCTGTCGTGTTGCTATGGTCTGGCGATGGAGGAGTCCAAGGACCTGCATGCCCTTGGTGGAGTGGGAGGGGGAGATGAAGTGTTGAGCCACGGGATGGTTGGGTTGGTTGGTCCGGGTGTCCCAGAGGTGTTCCCTGAAACGTTCCACAAGTAGGCGGCCTGTCTCCCCAATATACAGGAGGCCACATCGAGTGCAGCGGATGCAGTAAATGATGAGTGTGGAGGTGCAGGTGAATTGTGGCGGATATGAAATTTGAGGTCGGAACTAAATTTCAGTAGTAGTTTGGCACACCGACCTTTATACCGCTGAGGCTAAACGCCAGCTTGCGGACACCTCCTCCCACTGCCCCCTTGACCATGAACCCACCTCCCACCACCAAACCATCATCTCCCAGACCATCCATAACCTCATCACCTCATAGGATCTCCCATCCACTGCCTCCAACCTCATAGTCCCACAACCCCGCACCGCCCGTTTCTACCTCCTGTCCAAATTCAACAAACCTGACTGCCCCGGCCGACCCATTGTCTCAGCCTGCTCCTGCCCCACAGAACTCATCTCTGTACACCTCGACACAGTCTGGTCCCCCTTAGTCCAAGAATTCCCCACCTACGTTCGGGCCACCACCCACGCCCTCCACCTCCTCCATGATTTTCGCTTCCCTGGTCCCCAACGTCTTATCTTCACCATGGACATCCAGTCCCTATACACATCCATCCCCCATCACGAAGGACGCAAAGCCCTCCGCTTCTTCCTTTCCCGCCGTAACAACCAGTACCCTTCCACTGACACCCTCCGTCGACTGACTGAACTGGTCCTCACCCTAAACAACTTCTCTTTCCAATCCTCCCACTTCCTCCAAACCAAAGGAATAACCATGGGCACCTGCATGGGTCCCAGCTATGCCTGCCTCTTCATAGGATATGTGAAACAGTCCATATTCCACAGCTACACTGGCACCACCCCCACCTTTTCCTCTGCTACATTGATGACTGTATTGGCGCTGCCTCATGTTCCCACGAGGAGGTTGAACAGTTCGTCCACTTTACCAACACCTTCCACCCCGACCTCAAATTTACCTGGACCATCTCAGACTCCTCCCACTCCTTCCTAGACCTTTCCATTTTTATCTCAGGCGACTGAATCAACACGGACATTTACTACAAACCGACCGACTCCCACAGCTACCTAGACTACACCTCCTCCCACCCTGCCCCCAGTAAAAACGCCATCCCATACTCCCAATTCCTTCGTCTCCGCCGCATCTGCTCCTAGGAGGACCAGTTCCAATACCGTACAACCCAAATGGCCTCCTTCTTCAAAGACCGCAATTTCCCCCCAGACGTGATCGACGATGCCCTCCACCGCATCTCCTCCACTTCCCGCTCCTCTGCCTTTGAGCCCCACCCCTCCAATCACCACCAGGACAGAACCCCACTGGTCCTCACCTACCACCCCACCAACCCCCATATACATCGTATCATCCGTCGTCATTTCCGCCACCTCCAAACAGACTCCACCACCAGAGATATATTTCCCTCCCCTCCCCTATCAGCGTTCTGAAAAGACCACTCCCTTCGTGACTCCCTCGTCAGGTCCACACCCCCCACCAACCCAACCTCCACTCCCGGCACCTTCCCCTGCAACCTCAAGAAATGCAAAACTTGCGCCCACACCTCCCCCCTTATTTCCCTCCAAGGCCCCAAGGGATCCTTCCATATCTGCCACAATTCAACTGCACCACCACACACATCATTTATTGCATCCGCTACACCCGATGTGGCCTCCTCTATATTGGGGAGACAGGCCGCCTACTTGTGGAACGTTTCAGGGAACACCTCTGGGACGCCCAACCAACCCAATCACCCCGTGGCTCAACACTTCAACTCCCCCTCCCACTCCATCAAGGACATGCAGGTCCTTGGACTCCTCCATCGCCAGACCATAGCAACACGACTGCTGGATGAAGAGCGCCTCATCTTCCGCCTGGGAACCCTCCAACCACAAGGGATGAACCTAGATTTCTCCAGTTTCCCAATTTCCCCTCCCCCCACCTTGTCTCAGTCAAATCCCTCGAACTCAGCACCGCCTTCCTAACCTGCAATCTTCTTCTGACCTCTCCCCCACTTGGCCTATCACCTTTAGCTTGACCTCCTTCCACCTATCGCATTACACCCCTCCCCCAAGTCCCTCCTCCCCACCTTTTATCTTAGCCTGCTGGACACACTTTCCTCATTCCTGAAGAAGGGCTCATCCCGAAACGTCGAGTCTCCTGCTCCTTGGATGCTGCCTGACCTGCTGCGCTTTTCCAGCAATACATTTTCTGCTTTTAAGATGATCTTCAAGGTAGACTCATTTTGGAAATTAACAAAATGCAATCTGTTTTAACTTGCACTGCTTGATTCTAATTCTATGACTCTAAACTACAACTTAGTGTATTTATTTTTGAATTCAACTAAATGTTCCCTTTTGAATGAGAGCTTGAAAAATGGGGATACAAAACTTAAATTGTGGAATAATTACGACATTTCATAAGCTGTTGTAAAATAAAATGAGTTATCCTACTCTGAGATGCTCACTTTTCCCTCAGAGCCAAATGATCTTTATTTCTGAGATCATCTTAATACATGAAATAACTGAATTCATATTGTGTTTTAATACAAACAAAATATATAGCAACCACAGACTCAGCATCAAGTATTCAATCAACTTTTAAGATTATGTAGAAAAATTCACAGGTGCAGAGTGAACTCTGGGTTCTAATAAGCACCTTTTGGTATTACATCAACCTGGAAGCAATGTATAATGCATCGTATAGACGCTAGACATCAACTAATGTCAAAAGTCTGAATAATATTGTCTCTGCCCCCTGCAGAAATGGAGTACTGTGGGCAGCACTGTTATAACGAACTCATGCTGTTAGCATTACAAAGTGTAAGGGTGCACTGAATAAGTGATGGGATAGAGCAAGGACTAGCACTTGCTCATTATATTGCAAAACTACAATTCTACCATAAATATTTATTGAGATTTTAATAATTTTCCCTTTGTTCTCCTGTAGTTTTACTACTGAACTTCTTTTAGAATTGCTGTACAACAGGTTTCTTGGCTTGTGCAAACCATGCCCATGCAAGTGATCTACACAATGCAATTTCTCCTTTAACAGATAATGTTCAGTTGCAAAAGAAATCTATTCTACAAATAACACTTACAAAAATAGATGTTCATAAAGACAAAATTGTTTAAATGTATTCAGGTTATTGCATGCTGAATTTCTGAACTCATGGACTTTCAATAGATAAATTTTAAATTTTAATTGGATATTAAACTGACAATATGTTTTCACAATTTTATGTTGAAACCTATACTATTTCACTGATTCAGCCTGTGATTTATCAAATTAGTTATTTTCAAATTATTTTGTACTTTGTAGATGCACACAAACACTCAGAAACTGGCAAACATAATCAGGTTGATTCAACAATTTACATTACTGGTAGATATCAAATACTAACCCTAATGGGAATGTGTTTTGTCTCCTTCTCTTTTTGAGGATTTCGATACTTCTCATAACAGTCTCGCCGTTTGTTCATCTCTTTCTGGCTGTCATCTTTCCTCTCTTTCTTTTCTGCCGGCTCGTCTGTGTCACTTGCTGGTGGTTGCACTTGTTTCTTTGACTTCTCCACTTCTACATAGTTTTCATTGGTGTTTAGAAGTACCACTCCATATCCCTCCTATTGTAAAAGTACACAAAGAAGCACATACTTACATTTTACAGAATTGAGCACGATCTTTCAAACAGGAAATAACAAAACAATCGGAAACTTTTTCAACTTAATATTACAGAGATTTTAACCACAGAGTTGTCATAAATATAACAGAAGTGCAATCATGAAAATAATAAACAATGCTAACATTTTAAGAAGTGTGATACAATTGCAGTAGATGTAGAAATGCAATGATTGGGACATGAGGGATTTTAGTCAACAGTGTATTTAAATTTAATCAGTGTATATCCCAAAATGATTACACTTGGTCAAGCCAAGGATGTTTTGGTTTTCAAAAGAAGCATTGCAAAAAACATTTTCAATGAAGTTGATACTGACATAAAGTTATACTCTATAGCCTTTTGACAAAGAACCATTACTGGAAGTCCATCTAAATAATCACTGCAAAGCGGTTGAAGTAACCTTTCAAATGCTCTGTCAACCTGACAGTTTATTAGGATTGCAGTTTAACACGTTACCACCAGAAAATTTTGTTAGTAATTGAACTATTTTGTAACACAAAAAATACGAATCTAGAAGTCCAACCATGATATTTCCAGTCTGGTAAAGTGACAGACCTTAATGTTTTCGAAGTATTAAATTACATTCCATGATGGAATTCATTTTTTCAGGTTTGATTCTTTAAAAATAAGTTTTCCAGATGTTAAACACAGTAGCAAATGTCAATTTCAAGACAGCTGCAAAAGGTTACCTAGCATTGAAAAATGTAAAAATTCTTGCAAACTCAATTTTTGAGGTGTAATTGCTTCGACATTTACCATATAATTTTTATCATATGGGTAATGAACAATTTTCAGTTTTTGAATGTATTACTAATTAAAACACCATAAGGTACAAACAATTATTTTAATTAGCTTGTATCCATTAATGCTAAGTAGAAATCCTTGCAGATAATTGAAAACTGTGTCATCTTTCAGTAAGTCACCAATAGTACAGTCCCACTTATGGAGAAAAGTGTTTAATTTGTTTGTTAGGCTTCATCTTTGAAAGAACTCCATTGTACAAATAGAGGAAAGATTATATGACACTACAGTTGAGAAATAAACAATTTGCAAATTTTTTTCGGTATCCAATTGAAGAACGAACTTTATGTGCAAGATGATCACGCACTCACCCAGGACCTATTGCAACTTTTCATAATGTTGCAAGATGTCTTTCAGAATCCTGTTATACTTGCCCCTCCTACCACAGCAGAGTGAAAAGACTAAGTCGCAGTCTACTGCACAGTCTGAAATGGCAGCTTTCAGTCCACTGCTCTTTGTATAAGAAATCGGTCAGAAAGGTCATGACAGGCCATGAAGAAAATTATCTTAATACAAAGTGTTCTGCCATGGGTAAGTACTCTTTTGTCAGTGTTTCTCACATCCACCCTCCCCGTGAGTAAATCTGAGTAGTTTTAATGTAATGTTTTGGAATGTAGCCAGCACATTCTAACATCCCTAACACAGGAAACATACATGGATAATTTAAGAGTGGATCTAATTCTCAATACCTATGATAATCTACATACAAATGGCAATTAAACTCAGTTACAAGTTAACTCGCAACATTACATAAGCCTAATGCTTAACATTTAAGAATCTGTCATAAACATGAATTAGACGCTTAATGTTTCAGCGTCTGTTAAACAATTTCATCATTCTAAGTCTCATTAGGACTGTGGCGTTCGAACAAAACCAACTTTTTCCTGGAAAGGATTTCCTTCCTAAGATTTTGATCGTATTGAGTCACTTCAAATTAGTGTTTCAGAGCCACAATTCTCCAGGGCAGACAGTATCACAAACTAATACCTAAATGGCCTGCATGGGTTTCTTTAATTTCTTCTCTAAAGGACCTTCACAGATATTGGCTCATGGTATTTTCTGCCCCAGGGAGTTGATGTAACTCATGTAACACTACAATGAAATGTAATTATGCAGGGAAATATTTAAACTTGAGTACAGGTACCTAAAGGGTTTAAACACAGAAAATGACATGACAAAATGATGTGGAAGTGAAAAATATTCTACGAGAAAAAGCTTATCAACACCTGATCACAATTAATACTGCACTGGCCATCTTCTTAAAATCCTAGCCATCCAACTGGTGATTTTGATTTTACTTGAACAATTCATAAAACCTGCAAAAAATTCTAACAAATTGATATATGCACATGAATTAATGTGTGGTAGGTTGAGATTTGATACCTCTCACAGTGAGATCCAAGACTTAGCAATCAAAATATATATATAAAATACTGCAGATGCTGGACATAGAAACAAGAAAATGCTGGAGGAATTCAGCAGTTCTAGCAGCATTTGTAGAGAGAAAAATAGAGCAAATATTTTAAGTTCAAAAAGAAAGGGGGCTGCAAATGAAAGTTTTTATTAATTTCACAAATGGGGAGAAAGAGCGAGTGGAATAAATGTTGAGAGTGCCCTGAGGAAAAGGCAAAGTCTGTGAAGAGGGTGGTAAAGAAGATATAGAAATGTAAAATAGGTGTAAATATGAGGTATGAAGGAAAGAAAATAGATTAGCTTCACTGACAGCAAAGCCAACAAGACACGAAGAACCCAGAGGGAAAAACCAGTGAAAGAAATACTTGGAAATGAACATACTGTAGTCCTGTTCTGGGTCTGCAAAACAAGTCAAACTAGTTTGAAACAATGAAAGCAGAAAACAGCACCGATGATGCCATCAATGTGCTAGAGAACGAGTTGTGTGAAGGGGCACCCACGTAGGACTGAGAAAAGGGATGTTCCATTTACCTCTGAAATACAGAATCATAACTGGGACTCGCACAGGTACCCATAGCCACATGTTTGACATAGAGAAAATGATATGAGCTAAAGGAGAAGTTTTTAAAGACAGAACATGTTAAGCCAGATGCAGTAGGTTGGTGATAGATGTGGACTGCTAATGACTCCTTCCAAAGAAGAAACAGAGAAGTCAGACAATCCTGAAGGAGGATGGATGTGTGGAGGGATTGCAAAGCCATGGTGAGGTGGAGGCAGCAGGGGCCAGGAAACTAGAAATTGTGGACCTGACATAAAGCATCACATCAATCACAAATGTAAGTAGGAAGGAACAGAGCAAGAGAAGAAATAAGTTCAGTGGGGCAAGAACAGGCTGAAATGATAGGTCTGTCATGCAATCCCATTTGTGCATTTTGGGACAAAGGTAGAAGAGGATTTTAGGTGGGAAGCTATGGAATGGAAATGGGATAATGTCAGCCCCAGAAACAACAGCTTTATGTTAATTGATGGAGTCACAATCCAGGGGATGTTAGGAAGAAGCATCCACAATTTGTTGCTCAGCTCCTGTAAGAGAATACAAGTACCACTCTAAACAGCAGACTTGATAATAAAATCAGGGTTAGACATGAGATATCAGTGCAGCCAGTTCAGAGGAGGACATATTAGAGTGGGTGAGAGGCATTGAGAAATCAAATGGTTGATAGCGTCTCAACAGTTCTAGATGATGATATCAAGTTCAGGCAAGACAACAGATGGAAGGATCCAGGTGGATGGCAAGACAGACAAAAAAGTCAAAATCAACGAGGCAAAAGTGAGGACTGCAGATGCTGGAAATCAGAGTTTAGATTAGAGTGGAGCTGGAAAAGCACAGCAGATCAGGCAGCATCCGAGCAGAAGGAAAATCGATGTTTCGGGCAGAAGCCCTTCATCGAGTTAGTTTATCATAAGAAGGATTGTTTGATTCCTGTCTGAAGAAGTGGGCAGTAAAAAGAAGGCACCAGAAGAAGAGTCTGATATCATGTTGTGCCCACTGTTGAATGATATTCTTTTTTCATATTAAGAAAGAGAGAAAGAGACAGGAAGGCTCTCATCTGTTATTAGACAGATATTGAGTATTAATGGCAGATACTTGAAATATAATACTTTTTCTTTAGATTGCAGGGCAATTGGTCTTCTCCCAATTCTTTAAGGGTATGCAGATTTCCTCAAGTTAGTGCCTGAGGAGCAAATATCTTCAACTGCTTCATCAATCCTTCCATCATAAGATTAGATTGGGAATATTTGCTGATGATTGTACAATGTTCAAAAGAAAGAAGAAATAGAGCTGAAGAAACAGAAGTTTCAAAACTTAGAAGATGCCTGCAATGATATAATGATACTTGTTGAAGATAGTGTCGATGCTTTACCATAGAGTCATAGAGATGTACAGCATGGAAACAGACCCTTCGTTCCAATTTGTCCATGCTGACCAGATATCTTAACCTAATCTAGTTCCTCTAAACCCTTCCTATTCATACACCTATCCAGAGGCCTTTTTAAATGCTGTGAGTGTACCAGCATCCACCATTTCCTTGGCCACTTAAAGGATACAATACCAGAAACTGCAAAGCAAGGTGAAATCCAGGCTTTGCAGACATGTATGTGAGTCCATTCAACATGTTATTTGATTTTTAGTATGGCATCATGAAAATTTCAGAAAAGTTAACCTTAAAGCTGATGACAACTGAGTGAAAGCAGCTAGAAGATACATATTTCACACAAAGCAAATCTCCTACAATCCATGAACTATGTAGGATGCTACCCAGACAAGATGTGAATGTCACAGAGTCAGAATGATAAAGCACCATCCTATTGGTTAAGCTCAGAAAAATAAACTCAGGTGGAAACAGTGATTTAATGCATGCTAGAAAGTCACCTGATTGAATCCAGCCAAAGGAGTCAGAGTTCACCACTAGTGTTAACTTCTAAATAACATGGATCAACTAGATTGTGCTTAGATTACAGAAAAGTAAAAGCAAAAATGAAAACAGATTCATACTCAATTTCTTGGTTCGAAGATTAAATTGCTAGAAAGGAATGATGCACTGTCAATCCTAAGACTGATTGACTGAAGAAGTACTAGCAAATACTATTAATACCAAAAGTTAGTGATATCAATTATTATTTCATCAAGTGGGTTATATCAATGTTGAGTCACACAATTCCATTTAAAAACATCCTAGTTATATCTCAAAGACTTATGCTTCAAGTCTTAGTTAAAGTGCCTAACTGTGCATTTTTATTTATACAGCAACATAATATACTAAAACAGCTGAGAAGAACATATAAAGTTCTTGTGTAAAAAAATAAATTAGCAAGCTTAGTAATGAATCTTGGCAAAAGTGAATTTGCAAACGCAATAGGACAAATGCTCATGTTGCCAAAAACAACAAAAGTGAAGGCCACTTCTAAAACTAAATAGGAAATTACAAGACTGCTGGGAATGTATGGGTTTTTCAAAACTCTGTGCCTACCTTTAGGTCAATAGTTAAACCTCCCACAGATGTAGGCCGGCAGAATGCCAAGCAATTTTTGAGAAGGCAATCAGAATAATCAATTGGTATTGGATCCCATGACTTAACAAAGCTTTTAAAAATGGCGACTGATGTCAGTGATTTAAGGATAGGTATAGTCTTATGGCAAATGATAAATCGAGGAACGAGTAAGGTCCTTTTCCAAGTCATTTTACCAATACCACAGGAAGTACTCTACAGCGGAAAAGAAGACTTTGGGTTTATTATTGGCTCTCTCAACATTTTGAAGACCCATACGTCAGATACAGTTGCGAAAACAAAAACATAAAGTATATAATACCTATAAACCCTTAGCAGTTGTAGAGAAATTTAAGACATTAAAGTAAGATTGTTTCCCTGAAGTTTATTAATTCAACCATTCAACATTAAAATAATTCACATGCTGAAAAGATAATGTAATATCTTATGAATCATCAGGAATATGATTGTGGTGGAATAGTTGAAAAATTTGAGAGGGAAAATAACAAGGGTTTGTTTACATTCTGTATAAGGAATTAATGAGGGTGAATGAATGTCATTTTCTTGTCTTTTTTGTGTCTGTATTATGTTTATGTGGCAATGAAACACATATAAAAATGGAGCTTCACCTCCTTAAAGGTAAACACATATAAGGGACAACATATATTTCCTTTGTGGACTATAAACTGCAATGTAAGTCAAGCACTGCTATGCAGCTAAATTATTAGAGAGTTTTGCAACTTAAAAAAACCAAATGGAATTGTGTAGTGTAATTTTTTAGTTGTACAATACAATGTTGCTTTTACAGCAGTGAGGCGGTTATACTATTGCGACACAATAGCACCAGGAATCCGAGGTAGGGAAAAACTGCCTGATGATAACTCTCAGATTGGCCCAGCTGTAGTTTGCTACAAATCTGTGATGACAGTGTAGGCAGAAACAAGCAGAGCCAACAAACAAAAAACAGCTCTGCTTCTCCTTTTTCTCTGTGAGTGAAAAGACAAAAAAAGCTAAAGACTCACAATAAATAAATTTAATACAAAAAAGTTTGGATCCATCCAATCAACAATTGAATCAAAGAATGATGATCGCTCTGCAGTATTTTGTCATTATTGCTAAAATCAAAGGGAGATGGACTTTGAACCTCGAAAGCTTATTTTATCTATCCATATTTTTCTAACAATCTGTCTTTTGCTTCACTTATTGTGAATGCATGGATATATGATTGGAATTTTAAAGAGTTATAGTTTAAAAATGAAGTTGTACAACAGTAAATTTCCTTTTTTTTCTCTACCAATTGATATTGAATAGGGTTGCTTACAATAAACAGAATTGTTTCCTGTGTTTGCTGAAGGCTAGTGTGAATTGCTTTTATTCGAAAAAGCAGTCAGTCAAACAAACTGTTGATGTTAATGGTTTCACTGGGTATTTGTGATAGCTTGTGAAATAGTTGGCTCGATTGTCGGCGCATTCTTCCCAAGTAAGTTGCAGCAAACAATTAAAATTGGCAAGGCACTAAATACTGATTAGAGGTATGCAGCTAATTTGGACAGTTAAGGGGTTGGAAGACAATACAGAAATAAGGAAAGAGGATGCAATGTAGGTATGAGAATTCTAAAACTCAATGTGCTTGATCAACTGTCAATGCAAGCAGAGAGATGATGAGGGCTCTCTGTGAGTTACGAAGTACCGGTTTTTCAGCCAATTCAACTCATTCCACGTATTATAAAGAAACAGACGGAGTCACTGGACACTGCAAAAACTATGGGCCCTGACATCAGTATTCAAGAAAATAGTGCTCCAGAACTTGCTGCTCCCCTAACCAAGCTCTGACGGTAAAGGTACAACACTGGCATCTACCAATTTGGAAAATTGGCCAGTATGTCCTGTACACAAAAAGCAGGACAAATCCAACCCAGCCAATTATCACACATCAGTGTATTCTCAATCAGTAAAACGATGGAAGTTGTCATCAACAATGATATCCAACAGCACCTGCTCAGCAATAACCTGCTCAGGGATGCTCAGTTTGGAATCCTCCAGGACCACCTCTTGACAGCCTTGGTTCAAACATGGACAGAAGCGCTGAATTCCAGAGGTAAGGTAATATGACAGCCCTTGATATCAAGACTTTTGACCAAGTATGGCATTAATGGATTCTAGCAAACTGGAATCAATGGGTCTCAGGAGGTAAACTCTACTATGGTTGGAGGCATACTTGGCACATAGGAAGATGGTTGTGGCTATATATAGTAATTTTGTGCCAAATAAATGACCATCTCCAATAAGAGATAATCCAACAACCGCACCTTGACATTCAATGGTGCCACCATCATTGAATAACTTTCATATCAACATCCCTGGCGGCAGGGGGGAGGGGAACCATTGACCAGAAACTCAATCAGATTTGCCACAATAACTCAATGGCTACAATAGAAGGTAGAAGGCTAGGAATACTTCAGCAACTAGCTCACCTTCTGACTCCCCAAAGCCTGTCCATCATCCAAAAGACACATGTCACGTATTTGATGGCAAACTCCCCACTTGTCTGGATGGGTGCAATTTCAATGACACTCAAGAAGCTTGACACTGTCCACACCAAAGCAGCCCACTTGTATGGCACCACATCACAAACTTTCATTCCCTCCATACCGACACTGAGTCACAGCAAACATGCACTGCAAAAATTCATCCAAGATCCTGAGACAGCACCTTCAAAACCCATGACCACATCCATCTGGAAGGATAAGGGCAGCAGATACCACCATCAGCAAATACCTGCCCAAACCAGTCACCGCCCTGACTTGGAAATATATTGCCAATCCTTCATTGTCGCTGGGACAAAACTGTGGAATTCCTTCCCTAAGTGCATTGTGGGTTAACCTACAGCTCACTGTAGCAGTTCAAGAAGGCAACTTACCACTGGCAAGAAGGCAGCTCTATGACACTGGTCACGTGGGACAGGAACAAATATTGGCCAGCCAGCAATGCCCACGTCCCTTAAGTGAATAAAAACAAAAATGACAGGCACCAGAGTTCTAGATAACCTCAAGCTTATAAATGGCAGAATGTGGGAGATGAGACAGGAATGTTTTGGAGTAGGCAAAATAGAAGTACAAAAATATTAGGATACCAGAAAACAAATGATCGACAGAGGCAAATTTGATAATATTTAAAAGGTATATTTAAATAGGCTGTTTTAATAATGGCACAAATATGAAGTTGGAAACTCACCTCAGAAAGGTGATACTAAGTT
The DNA here is from genome assembly GCF_020745735.1 of Hemiscyllium ocellatum. Lineage (NCBI taxonomy): Eukaryota > Metazoa > Chordata > Chondrichthyes > Orectolobiformes > Hemiscylliidae > Hemiscyllium > Hemiscyllium ocellatum. Next base: position 54,821,364 of record NC_083402.1, read on the forward strand.
TACAAACAGACTGGGTTATGTTCAAATTGTTGCCATGGAGGGGAATGGCATCAGTAGTTGGTAAACAGAGTTAAAACAGAGGTCTGCAAACAATGGCTTCAATTTACCCAACATTTAGCTGCAGGAATTTTCTGCTTATTCAGTACTGGATGTCAAATAATCAGCTTGATAACTTAGCAACAGTACAGGAGTTGACAGAGGTGGAGTTGAGTGTCATCACCATACATGTGAAAACTAGTGTTGTGCCTTTGGGTGATGAGACCAAGAAGCAGCATGCAGGATCAGCCAGGGATAAATTCAGAAGCAATGGTAAAAGAGTAAGAGAAAAAAAGTTACAGTAAGTGATTATCAACCTGTAACTAGACAGGGAAGATTGGAACCAAGTGGGAGCAGTCCACACAACTGACAAAGCAGAGAGGTGCTGGCATAGGATGCTGGGGTAGGTCGTGATAAAGCTGCAGGCAGGTCAAGAAAGTAAAGGCAGAAAGATTTATCTTCTGTCATATTCACCGTGGGTTAATTGTAAGAAAATGACAATTGTGTGTCACTTGGGAATAGGAACTGGGGGCAGGTGTGAGAGTAAATTTGAGTCTGTCAACATGTGCCCACTTCTGGAACATCTGCATGAAGGCTGCTCTGCGAATGACCAATTAAATTATTGAATTTCCCCACTTAGGCTAAAACCCATAGAATGGAGCAATGCCTTATTGAATTTCCTCCTCATCTCTGACCCTGCAGTCATGATTGCAGCAGTCTATTCTGGACAGCATCTACCCCTCCCACAGAGATCAAGTCACCAAAATCTGGAGTACCCTAGTTGCGACTCTTAGTTATACAATTGAGCCACTATTTTCTAAACTGAATTAGGTATCAGAGGTGGCCTTTTAATTGACAACATCTAAAAATATTCTCCCCCAGTGCTTCCCCACTGGCTTTCAGCTTCCTGACCGCATTTCATTCCAAGGGCTGGAGTTGGATCCAGAAATCCAAGCCAGCCTATATTGTACACGATACATTTACAATTTATTTCCTTTTCAAAAGAAATGGCAAGATTGAAGTTTTAATATTTAAGCCTTTTGACTTTTGATAAGAGGAGCAGAGCAAATGTCATCATGCTATCATTTCACAAGGTGGAATGGTATATCATAAAATATTTAAAGTCCCTTATTGTTGGGATGGATTCTGTAAATCAATAGCACCACCTTAAAGACAAATGATATGCAATTGAATGGCCAAATATATTTCTTAGAAATGAAAATACAGCTACAATAGGTAATAATCTGAAGTATCGACATTCTTGATCATTGTTAAATACTATTCAACAGATTCCCTTCATGAATACCCAGTTGACGAAAGAAGCAGTACAGCCATTCTCCAGAATGGGTTACTACAGAGCAAAAACAGGATTGACATAAAGACAAAGTATATCAAGTATTAATTAAATGAAACTAAGCTTGAATTTTTAGAGTTTGTGAGTATTGTGTAAGCAGGCATGGAGTTCACAACTCTAAGACTGTAAGAAGGAATAAGCTAGAATGGACGCTACTGAAATTCAAAAAATCATCGTGGATAGGGAAGAGTACACAGGACAGCATTAGGTATCTTTCTTAAGATTATACTCTAGATCATCCAGTGAAATGATGCCAGCGTTCAAAGTATCTTCTATCATGTATATGAAACAGAGTGTACAAACACCTGGCATTCCACTGCTTGGCTACGTTTGTAAAACACATACACTAACGCACTCTCTAAAACAAACACTTCCATTTACTTTGAAAATAGCTTCCAAGCCTCTAGCTACATTGAACAGCGGCTGGTAAAACCATATCTGTTGAAGCTAGTCCCCCCGACTATTAGACAACTAAAAATGCCACAATTAAAACGTATCAAGTCAGAAACTCCTGGTACATGTACCTTGACCAGCCAAATCTTTGAGCACCTACACCATTTTTAGAACAGATAAATAAACTCACCAGGAGAAAATAAAACAAATATATCCTGCTGTTCTGGTCCCACCAGCAGATTTCTTTTTACCACTTTTCCTTCTTATAGAGCCATAGAGATATACAGCATGGCAACAGACTCTTCAGTTCAAATCATGTGCCAATCAGACATCCCAAAATTAATCCAGTCCCATTTGCCAGCATTTGGCCCATATACCTCTAAACTGTTCCTATTCACATTCAGATGCATTTTAAATGTTGTAATTGTAACAGCCTCCACCACTTACTCTGGCAGTTCATTTCATATGTGCACCACCCTCTGCGTAAAAATGTTGCCTCTTAAGTCCCTTTCAAATCTTTCCCCTCTCACCTTAAACCTATGTCCTCTAGTTTTGGACTCCCCTACCCTGGAGAAAAGGCCTTGACCACTCATTCTATCCATTCTTCTCTAATACACTTTATTTGAAAGCAGCATGTTCAATAAAAAAAAATTTTGTCAACTATTCAGGAAGCTTTTGTCTTTAAATTGCAAGTTTTGGAAATCAGAACCTAGCCCTTGAGAAGAGAGGAATCATGATCCAAAACTAAGCATATGCATATTAGTACGAAGGACTTTCATCAAGAGAGTGAATCAAAATTGTGCAACTTCTATGAATCCAATACCTAACATTATAAAAGGGGCAGATCATGATCTGGAATAACTACAACAATGCAAACTCCTTGAGGTTCTGATGCTCTATTTGACTCTCCAACAAGATTTATTTACTGCAATCAGAAATGAGAAAAGAAACATAAGTTAAAAAATTGCATTGCCAATCAACACCAACTTTGATTTAGTACACTGATGTTACCAACATGAAAATGCATTTTTCCAATCTTTGCTGATATCAATAGTGATTTACTCTGGCTTCCTGGATTCAACAAGAATATATTTTGCATAGCACCTTTGGCACAAAACAAAATACTAAAAAATCCCAAGGTGCTTCACTGAAAGGCATCCAAGCCCTAACATTAGGTCATGTCCAGCACGAGGGTTATTTTGAGGTCAAGAAACTGAAAACCTTTCCCTCAGGCTCTGCTAATTTTAATGGCAGGACCTGATTTACACTTTTTGTCTCAGTTTCCAAACTAGGGTGAAATCTAGTTGCGGACTAGAGCAAGAGTCAACAAGCGTGTACATTTGGCCGGCAATAAGTAGCTAATTGGTTTCAAGAATAGTGACCAGTTTTGATCTTCTGCCTGCCAAGAAAATGTGACTGGCTCCCAGGTAGCTGTGTTATGCATGTTTAGGTCAAAAGCCATCAGGTGTCCGGAAAGGAAAGAGCTGTCCTCTCTGAAAAAGAAGCATCTCAAATCTGAAGGAAGCCAATTTATTCTTCCTAATCAGTTGATATCAGTTGTAGATCTTAACCATAAGTTAGATACTTTCAAAATGTAAAACAGTAGCTTTGCATATTCTGCAAGCAATTGAAAGTACCTGGCAAAGGAAGGTCAAGAAGGAGCAAGTTTTGACAAACAAAAAGGATCAACACAATGAAGCCTGCAGACAAAGACCACTGAACTGCCTTTCCTGACCTCCACCTCAACCACTCAGTTTATTTGTGTATGTGCGTGTGTGTGTGTGGGGAGATGGCCTATGGAGGTTATGAGAAAGTTACAGTTTAAACTGGTAGAGTTCTATATCCATGGTTCATAATGGTTTATCTGTAGCTTGATCTATTTATTTGCAATGAATAATATTGTAAAGTACAGAAAAATGGCTTGTGCTCTAAACCAATCTAGTCTAAAACAAAGGTAAAGTGGGGAATGTTGTATAATGTGGTTGAATCTTAAAATTTTGTGACAACTCTTGGATTAGCATGACTTAATTTCCAGTGTGCTACCTCAGTGAAGTTTATCATGGAATTTAAGAATATACGCAATTTGAGAAGTATATCATTATAGCCTTCTGCAATATTTAATATCATCATTGGCTGACCTCTGACTTCAATTCTGACTTCCCATATCATGTCCATTTCCCTTAATACCCTTAGCATCCAAAAATCTATCAATCTCTGTATTCATCTGTTCCATAAATAAGTAGGAGTCTTCGAGGAGAAAGTGAGGACTGCAGATGCTGGAGATCAGAGCTGAAAATATGTTGCTGGAAAAGCGCAGCAGGTCAGGCAGCATCCTGAAGAAGGGCTCATGCCCAAAACGTCGATTCTCCTGCTCCTTGGATGCTGCCTGACCTGCTGACATTTTCAGCTCCATAAATAAGTATACAAATAAGTACCCTTCTGGAGTACGGTAGTCCAAAGATCTGCAACACTTTGAGTCAAAATACTCCTTACTTCATTGATAAGTGCGGTTCTTAGTTATAGAGTCCCCAGACAGATGAAACATCATTCTACAATCTACCTGATTAAGTGCTTTAATAATTTATATGTTTCAATATAATCTCTCATTCTTATCAATTCCAGAGAATATAATCCCAGTTTGTTCAATCTCTTTGTATTACAAATCGCCTCAACCTTGTCAGTCTTGTGAAGCTAATTATAGCCTTCCCTCGGTGAGAAGTATGAAACTAAAAAGGGGTGAACTTTACCAAAAAATAGCTCGTGTCAATTTTTGGAAGTTTCATGGGGGGTGTCTCTTCATGAGCTCTAGCAAATTATCTCATGCAATTCTCTGCTGCTCACCTTATTATGCATACACAAAGCATCTACGGCATTGCTCTTATGATATCTTGCATTCAGGATCTTCCAGCGTTCATGCTACCTGCCCCCTGTCCCACCCCAAATTTAAAGACCAGCAGTGCACTAGGCCTGTCAGAAATAGCCATACACAATAAACAGAGAGGGAAATTAAAATAAAATCTTCTGAGGGGACACAGCGGTCATGGGCAACACTTTATCACAGAATTGCGGAAATGTTATGGTCCATTTTGCCCATTATGTCTGCACTAGATCTTCAAATCAGCATCTTTACCTAATGCCAATCTCCTCCTTACTCCCCATACCCTTGCACATGATCTCTACTCAAATATTCATTCAATGCCCTCCTAAATGCCTTAATTGAATTTGTCTTCACCACACTTCCAGGCAATGCTTTACATACCCTATCTACTCACATAAAGATTTTTCTTACATCACCCTTGCTTCATTGCTATTGCACATCAATTTAAACCTATGCCCTCATGTCCTTGTTCATTTTACAAGTGGGAACAACTTCTCACTATCTACTCCATCCAGCCTGCTCATTATTTTGAAAATCTGTATCAAATCGCCTCTCATCGTTCTTTGCTCCAAGAACAATCCCAACTACTTCAATATATCATTCATTGCAAACAGAACATTATATGTATAAATCCATTGCTACTTTATATAATCATCTGATGATTGACCATAAATGTACCTGCAGCTACAAGAACAAAATTACACTATCTACCCATCCTTAAAGCAATACCATGTTAGAAACCTGTAATGTTTTTCTTTCCCTAATGTCTATTGTAGCATAACATTTTGTCATTGTTCAATGTGGGAGCATCACATATTGAAAAATATTTAAATGGTTGAAAATGTTAACTTTTGTTCAGCAACAGGAAAACAAATAAAAATAACTGTATTTGCTTCTGATAATAACCTGGAGCTGTTTGTCTTTCAAACAGCAACAAATTTACAGACAATGAGTGAACACTTCACCTAACTCACACCTGTGGAACGAAGTATCAATAAAGTTTTATCTGACTTGTCACACTTGACACTGCAGTGCTCTATCATACAGAAGGTGATATTCCTCCTCAATGTTCTCATCTTCCTCCTTGGAAGACTGTTTACCGCCTCCCAGTTTGTCAGCATTCATTGCATCCCCACTTTGCCTGCTCCAGTTATGGACAGAATTCTACTTCAAGATCCTCTCAAGACTGATCCAAATACTGGAACATCATCTTCAGAAGGCATATCATCTATTCCATGATGGACTTGGCAGATGAATCTGTGATATGCTATAAAAGTGCTTGTCTCCAATCAAGGGGTTGCATATTGGACTTATCAGCTATCAATGCAGAGGATAGTCTCCCACGAGCCATCCTTGTAAGACATGTGGCCCCTGAAAAGAAGCAGGACATGAACATTCTCAAGCATATAGACATCATGGCAGCTTCCAGGGTACCTGGCAGGAACCTCAGTCAGCATTATCACCACACACTAACAATGGTTCAGTGCAGTGGGAATAGTGGAATTAGAAAGGAGAACCATGCAATAGCTCTACATGGACCTTTCATATAATGGATCATATTCTGATATATGGAGCACAAATCATGTGGCCTACATACTGTAGGAGCTTCCTTGTAAGTACAGTATGGATTATCGAAACGTTGACCACCACACATCCCACTCTCCCACATCACCCAAGAAAGGCATCAGTGCACATAACAGCATGTTGGCAAATACAGTTCAAAGTGAGAGGAAATCAGCTCTGGGCCACATGCAACATTTTATGATTGTACATATCTTAAACCTGTAAATGGAAGAGCCTAATTAATGTAACGACCTTTTGAAAGAGCCTCACATTGCTCACAAGTCGAGCTGCATTCTCAGATAAAAAAGAAAACACTTACTGTGTCTAATGTGGATGCAGCAGCAGCCATTTTTCAATTATTTTGCACACTTGTGATTTGGAGAGAATGGAAGGGCAACATAGGTCGCACTTCACAGACTGAATTACAGGCTCGATTTGTCAATCACGGTGACCCCACAAATGTTCCTTCTGCCTTTCTCTTCACCTCATTAGACCTCACTTCTTCTTTAATTCTTTACCTCCCAACATTACCTCCTGAGTCCTGGACCTACAGCTTATACAGTCATGGAGTCATAAAGCACAGAAACATACCCTTGAGTCCAAACCATGCGCACCGACCAGTCATCCTGATCTGGCCTAGTCCCATTTCCAAACATTTGGCCCACAACCCTTTAAAGCCTTCTTAATCATATACCCATTCAAATGTCTTTTAAATGTTGAAATTGTACTCACCACTACCCACCTCCTCTGGCAGCTTGTTGCATACATGCACCACACTCTCTTTGAAAAAGTTACCCCTCAGATTCTTTTTTAAATCTTTCCCCCTCACCATAGATTGATGCTCTCTAGTTTTGCACTCCCCCCATCCTAAGAAAAAGATCTTGGCTATTCACCCCAGCCATGCCCTTGTTGATTTATAAACCTCTATAAGGTCATCCCTCAGCTTCCGACTAGGAAAAAAGCCAGGGGAAAAAAGCTCCAGCCTATTCAGTCTCTCCCTGTAGCTCAAACCCTCCAGACGTGGCAAAGTCCTTGTCAACCTTTTCTGCACCCTCTCAAGTTTAACAACCTGTAAGTGACCAGTATTTTATGCAGCATTCCAAATGTGATCTTACCAATATCCTATACAACTGCAACATGGCATCCCAACTCCTACACTCAATGCACTGACCAATGAAGGCAAGTATGCCAAATGACATCTTCACTATCCTGTCTACCTGTAACTCAACTTTCAAGGATCTATGCAGCTATATTCCTATGTCTCTTGGTTTGGCAACACTCCAAAGGGCCCTACCATTAACTGTATAAGTCCTGCCTTGGGTGGCCTATATAAATGCAACACCCCACATTTATATAAATTAAACTCCATCTGCCACTCTTCAGCCCATTGGCCGATCTGATCAAGGTCCCATTGTACTTTGACGTAATCTTCTTCACTGAGCACTACACCACAAACATACTAACCATACCTCCTATATTCACATCCAAATCTATTAGATTAATGATGAAAAGCAGTGGACCCAGCACTGATCACAGTCTGAAAAACAACCCACCCACCAGCACTGCCTTATATTTCCTATCTTCAAGCCAATTTTGTACACAATTGACTCGGTCCCTCAGGATCCCATGTGATCTAATGTTACAAAGTCTACTATACAGAACCCTGTCGAACACTTTACTGAAGTCTATACAGACAACACCCACCGTTCTGCCTTCATCAATCTTCTTTGTGACTTCTTTAAAAAAACTCAGTCAAGCTGGTGAGATACGATATCCCATACAAATAGCCAAACCAACAATTCCTAATTAGTCCTTGCCTTTCCAAATACATGTAACTCCTGTGCCTCAGAACCCCCTCCAATACCGTACCCACCACTTATGTAAAACTTAGCAGTATACAGTTCCCTGGCTTTCCTTACAGCCTTTCGTAAATAATGGCAGCACATTAGCCAACTTCCAGTCTTCTGGTAACTCACCTGCGGCTGATGATGATATAAAGCTCTCAGGTAGGGGTCCTGCAATCTCTTCCCTAACTTTCTCCAATGTTCTGGGGAGGATCTGATCAGGTCCTGGGGATTTATCTATCTTCATGTGTTTAAAAACGCCAGCACCTCCTCTTTTGTAATGTGTACTTTTTTCAAGACAATTCTTAGTCATGCCAACTATCACAACGCACAGTTTTCCCATTAAAGCCGGGGTGGTGGTCACTATTAACAATTCCCCTTCCCCACAGTAATCCATGCCCTCCAATGCACTATTGTATCTCACACTCATACATTGAATTGCCCTATTCCTTCACAATTAATTGTCCCATTTGCATTGCAGCATGCTGTCTCCAATTCCCATGATTTGGTGATGCCAGTATTGGACTGGGGTGTACATAGTTAAAAATCACACAACACCAGGTTATGGTCCAACAGGTTTAATTGGAAGCACACGAGTTTTCGGAGCGCCGGTCCTTCAACCACCTGATCAAGGAGCGAGGCTCCAAAAGCTAGTGTGCTTCCAATTAAACCTGTTGGACTATAACCTGGTGTTGTGTGATTTTTAACTCCAATTCCCACAACTGACTACCCTAATATTCCATCACAACAGTGACCCCAGACCATGCCTACGCCCCTTTTCCAGCTTGGAATGAGAGAATTGACTAGTGACTGACCAGACCCCTGACTGATCTCTGTGCAGTCTCCCAAATGACATACTACAACTCCCCGGATTAGGTTGCATTGAACCTGCGGAACTGACCATGGACCACTCTTCAGACTGCAATGAGGCAAAACTTCTGACTCTGACTACCATTTCTAAGCCCCTGGACTGAAATCAAACACTGTCCTTGACTAACTGTTGAGAGACCCCTGACTGGTGACAGACTCCACTGATTTGATTAAGAACTTAGACTTTGAAACATGTCCAATTGATTGAAGGACATTTGAATCATAGAATCCTTAGAATGCAGAAAGAGGCCATTTGGCCCACTTCAGTCTGCAGTACCCTCCGAAGAGCATCCTACTCAGTCCCAGCCCTCTACCCAATCCCTGTAACCATTTGCCATCCAAATCCTTCAACACTCCAATTTAACATGGCCAATCCATCTAACCTGGAGAAAGTAAGGACTGCAGATGCTGGAGATCAGAGCTGAAAAATGTGTTGCTGGATAAGCGCAGCAGGCCAGGCAGCATCCAAGGAGCAGGAGAATCGATGTTTCGGGCATAAGCCCTTCTTCAATCCATCTAACCTGTACCTTTTTGGACTGTGGGAGGAAATCAGAGCACCCATTATTATGCATTAATTAGTGGGGTGGAAACCCACACATACATGGAGAGAACTGCACACAGAAAGTAACCCAAGTTTGGAATCGAACCTTGGTTCTTGCACTGTGAGGCGGTAGTGCTCGCCATGCTGCCTCATAAGCTGCTAGCTGCAATCACAAGGTGTCTTACAGCAACATGCCCACCCCCTTGCCTTATCACCGCAGGCAAATATGAGAAGCTGTCCAGCTTTGTATCTGTGATAAGAGGCAAGGAAAGACAGAAGCACTGTGAAGCTGCAAGTTCAAAGTGAGGCAACAATGTGCAAAATAACAAGGCAAAAATATTTTGAACACCCAAGTAGGACATGAAGTGACTGAGCTCTAAGAGAACAACATTCCTGACATGCACTCTGCTCCAATGCATGATAGGCGTCAGTCTCTTTTCATAAAATGGGCAATCCCATCCAAGGAAATAATGTGTATAAAATAATAGTGCATTAATTAGTGGGGAGGAATTTAGTACTGAGTTACTAATATTGTTAACAAAATTTTTCAATGTTATAGTCTCACAAACAAACTTTGCTTTCTGAAGGTCACCTCACTTAGAAGCAGCTTTCTCTGAATCAGAAGATTCTGAGTTCAAATTCCACTATTGAGTTTGGGCACGAAAATTAAGGCTGTCACTCCAGTCGTATCAATGGAACACTGCACTACTCTAAGTACTGTCTCTCAGAGATAAGATGTTAAGCTGAGGCCCCTGTACTTATTTAAATGTGTACAAAAGATCTCATGGCACCATTTCAAAGAAGAATAGGGAATTTCTACCAGGTCTCCAGAGAACATTTACCTCTCACTCTACAAAGCATAAATAGATTATCATGCTATTATTGCTATCACGTTGCTAATTGTGGGATATGCTGTATGCAAATTTTGGCAGGATGGCCGAAATTACAACAGTGATTACACTTCAAAAGTACTTCAGTTGGCTGTAAAGTGCTTTCTGGTGATCATGAAAAGTGCTCAACTAGTACAAGTCTTTTATTTTACCTTTAAAACTCTGGGTATTGTGGTGAGTTACAGATTAGGTATATGTTGTTTAAGATAATGGTTCTAAAAGGGGTATTGTTGGAAACTGCATTAAGGTGCAACCAATCTGATGGTGTACTAATGGAAAGCAAGAATACCTTAGGAACTTGTAAGGTGAAAACCTATATCTCCAGGTCTCAGAATCTGTTAGTAACAATGTCATAATGTAACTTGTAGCTAATTACTATCATGTCTTAATTGATTCACAGTTTATTGGAAGAGCTTTTCCTCATCCAGACTCACTAATGGCTTTTGGCTACCATTGTAGACCAAATAGGCCCTTAGAAACAGTGAAAAAAGGAGATGATGGAAGCAAACTATTGTAACTAGAAGCTGGTAGAGTTTGGCATTGCAGCACATACAAAAGTCTAAATCCCTGGGAGTCCATCCCTGACAGAATGGAATCCATTTATTTTCTTATGTTAAAATCACCAAGGACAGCAACTTAAAACCCTTTGGAAATCACCCAAATCTAGGAATCCATGGGTGAAAAGCGGAAGATCTGACCCCCAAGGTTCTTTGTGCAGTTTAGAATACCAAATCATACTGCTCAGCATACTACTTACTTGTGCACTTGAGATTTTATTTCAGCAACCAATTATTATCACAGATATTATTGCCATGGGGTGGCACAGTGATTCAGTGGTTAGCACTGCTGCCTCACAGCACTGAGGTCCCAGGTTTTATCTGGGGCGGCATGGTGGATCAGTGGTTAGCATTGCAGCCTCACAGCACCAGGGACCTGGGTTCAATTCCCACCTCCGGCCACTGTCTGTGTGGAGTTTGCATATTCTCCCCGTGTCTGTGTTGGTTTCCTCCCACAGTCCAAAGATATGCAGGTTAGGTGAATTGGCCATGCTAAATTGCCCGTAGTGTTAGGTGGATTAGTCAGGGGAATGGGTCTGGGTGGGTTACTCTTCGGAGGGTCGGTGTGGTTTTGTTGGGCCAAAGGACCTGTTTCCACGCTGCAGGAAATCTAATCTACTCATTCATTAGTTAGTAGAAGTCAGATATAATTAAACTAAATGTTGTACTTGTAACAGGTTCCAACGTTCAAAGTCTTTATAAATATCTTTTTATATGATTAAGGAAACACTTAAAATAGGAATGCACATTTGCTTCATCGCCTCGCAATAAAAATAGCATTACAGTACAGGCAGAATATTGAAATTGGCCTCCAATATAACTCAGTCTTTACAGACTTCCACTTCCAAGAAGTATCATAATATATGTGAAAATTAAATGCTTATTGACAGAAAAGGTCTTATTTATCAAATCTGAAAATGTGTTGCTGGTTAAAGCACAGCAGGTTAGGCAGCATCTCAGGAATAGGGAATTTGACGTTTCAAGCATAAGCCCTTCATCAGGATCAAATATAAAAGTAAAGAAATCTAACTTTAAATCCCACGATCAATTACATATTTTGGTAGTGTAAATTAGAATCAAGATCAATGTAGAAAAGGAGCGTACCTGATATGTACTGCAATATCCCATTCAAAGTAAGTTCAACAGATACATCTTGTATTCCTGTGCATCATTTACCATCTACAAAGATGCACTACAACTTATCAAAGCTCCTTAGACAGCATCTTCCAAATGCGTGAATTCCCTCACCTAGATGGACAAGGGCAGCAAATGCACAGAAATACTCCTACCCTCAAATTATCGTCAAACACCATCATGACCTGGCACCATATTGTCATTCTCTCTCAATCACTGAAGTAAAATAATAGAACTCTCTCCCTGACAGCAATGTGGATGTACACATGGACTACAGAAATTCAAGCAGGCAGCTTATCGTTACCTTCTCAAGAGCAATGAAAGATGTACATTTCCTTCAGGAATTCACAATCCTGGCTTAAACTTTTATACAGAGCTTGAAAGCCAAGATCAACACAGCATAGATTTTCCAACGTTGAAAAACTGAATGTTTTGTGAATTTGCAGAATTTGCAGAACTTGCAGAACATAGAAAGCACCACAAATTGAGTACACAGATGTCTGGAAAGAGGTAATATGTTCAGTGCAGCGCCATAAAAATGTTTCACTTTACACCCTATTTCAAATGATGACTATTTGGGTTATGCTGGCAAATAGATAGAAAGATGAAAATTACTGAAAGTAATTCCAATAAATGTCTGTTTGTTTCAGTACTTTAGTAGTTTTCTCCAAAACTTGAATTAGCTTGTCTCAAATTCTTGTCTCCACTATTCTGTTAGAATCATTGATCTACTTATTTAATTTATTGGTTGAAATAACAAATAGAAATTTATTGGAAACATGTTAAATATTCAGGAAGTACCAAACATTAAAACTGCAGTTCTTGACTGATGAGTTGGCAAACTAAATTTTATTTTGGAATGTGAGACCTCAATATATCTTTATGAAATTCTTCAAAGAAAGAGTGGTCAGCTTAAAAGACAAGCTTAACACAACAAAGTCCATATTCCACGATAGCACAATTCTGTGGAAACACAACTAATTACCGACCAAATTGGCTTAATATTTTGACTATCTCCAACCTTCTTTAAAATTACTTGATACCAATCAATATATTACCACAGTAAATGTAAAATAGCTGATCTGAATACTATTAAAGAAAAATTCAACATATCAATAATACAGATTGAGATGAAATCCAACTCAACAGTATTGTACCACAAGCAGGATAAATTGACAGGGAGTGGAACTTCTACATACTCTGGAGCAGTCAGTTTGATTTGACACCAGCTCCAGCAGTCCTAGCTACAGCTAGAGCTTGGTAGTGGATGCTGTCAGAACTTCATGCAGTCCTATGAAGAAAACACAATAGATCCTGCAAAAGGATATGCTTGGAGATTTGGCAGGGAAGATGTGGCCACCTCTGGTCTGCAGGGAGTCAGGGGATGTTAGTTTTGGAGATCAGGTGAGTTGGAAGAAAGGGTAGATGCTATCTTTGAGAGGGCAATCCAATGCATAAAGGGCATATTCTGCCCTTTTAAATATGCTTTTTAATAAAAGTTTTCAAAGGGAAAGGGATGGTTCTATCTTCACGGGGGCTGTACTATCTTCAGGGCAGTGGTGCTACCAATGTCTTCCTGTCGTTTTAAAAACTTTCATAAAAACCAGGCATTTCATTTCTGCTGCTTATGTCAACCCTATTGTAGTTTGGGCAGCATATTAGTCAGAGTGTGGTACTGGAAAAGCACAGAAGGTCAGGCAGCATCCGAGGAGCAGGAAAATCGACGTTTTGTGCAAAAGCTCTCATCAGGAATAAGGCCGGGAGCCTTGGATTGTAGGGATAAATGAGAGGGGGGGTGGACCTAGAGGGAAGGTAGCTGAGAGTGCAGTAGGTGGATGGAGGTGGCAGTAAAGGTGACAGGTTGGAGGGGAGGTGCAGCGGATAGGAGGGAAGGAAGATGGACAGATGGGACAGGTAATGAGGGCAGTGCTGACCTCGAAGGTTGGAACTGAGATAAGGTAAGGGGAGGGGAAATGAGGAAACCGGTTGGAGGGGTGTGAGATGAGACTTTCTTCCTTCAGGCGTCGGGTGGTAAAGGAGTGGCGATGGAGGAGGTCCAGAACCTGCATATCCGGTGAAATCCTCATTAATGCTAGGGGGTTGGAGGGTCCCAAGACGGAAGATGAGGCATTCTTCCTCCAGAAGTCGAGTGGTAAAGTTGTGGCGATGGAGGAGGCCCAGAACCTGAATGTCCTCAGCAGAGTGGAAGGGGGAGTTGAAGTGTTCGGCCACGGGGCAGTGGGGCTGGTTGGTGCAGGTGTCCCAGAGATGTTCTCTGTATTCATTGGAGTTTAGAAGATTAAGGGAGACTTAATAGAAACGTACAAGATAATACATGGCTTGGAAAGGGTGGATGCTAGGAAATTGTTTCCGTTAGGCGAGGAGACTAGGACCCGTGGACACAGCCTTAAAATTAGAGGGGGTCAATTCAGAACAGAAATGCGGAGACATTTCTTCAGCCAGAGAGTGGTGGGCCTGTGGAATTCATTGCCGCTGAGTGCAGTGAAGGCTAAATGTCTTCAAGGCAGAGATCGATAGATTCTCGATGTCTCGAGGAATTAAGGGCTATGGGGAGAATGCGGGTAAGTGGAGTTGAAATGCCCATCAGCCATGATTGAATCTCGGAGTGGACTCGATGGGCCGAATGGCCTTACTTCCACTCCTATGTCTTATGGTCTTATGAAGCTCTCTGCGAGTACTCGTCCTGTCTCCCCAATGTAGAGGAGACGGCATTGGGAGCAACGGATATAGTACAAGACATTTATGGAAGTGCAGGTGAAACTTTGATGGATGTGGAAGATTCCAGTTGGGCTTTGGACGGAGGTGAGAAGGGAGGTGTGGACGCAGGGTTTGCAATTCCTGCAATGGCAGGAAAAGGTGCCAGGAGGGGAGGGTGGGCGGTTCTGGGGCGTGGACCTGACGAGGTAATCACAGAGAGAACAGTCTTTAAGAAAAGCAGATAGGGGTGGGGAGGGAAATATATCTCTGGTGGTGGGGTGCGTTTTTAGGTGGCGGAAATGGCGGAGGATGATGTGATGTAGACGGAGGTTGGTGGGGTGGAAGGTAAGGACCAGGGGTTTCTGTCCTAGTTGCAGCTGGAGGGGTGGGGTTTGAAGGTGGAGGTGCAGGAAGTGGATGAGATGCGCTGGAGGGCATCATCAACGAGGTGGGAGGGGAAATTGCAGTCTTTAAAAAAGGAGGCCATCTGGGGTGATCTATGGTGGAACTGGTCCTCTTGGCAGCAGATGTGGCAGAGGTGGAAGAATTGGAAATAAGGGGCAGCATTTTTGCAGGAGGCATAATGGAAGGAGGTGTAATCCAGGTAGATGTGGGAGTAGGTGGGTTTCTGGAAAATGTCAGTGTTGAGTCGGTCACCTTTGATGGAGATGGAGAGGTTCAGGAAGGGGAGGGAGGTGCCAGAGATGGTCCAGGTGAATTTAAGGTCAGGGTGGAATGAAATGCTATCTGTTATTTCCAATTCTTTCGCCTTCGCTGCATCTGCTCCCAGGAGGACCAGTTCCACCACAGAACACACCAGATGGCCTTCTTCTTTAAAGACCACAATTTCCCTTCACATGTGGTTGGTGATGCTCCCCAATGCATCTCATCCACTTCCCACACCCCCAGCCCTCGAATCCCACCCCTCCATCCGCAACTAGGACAGAACCCCCCTGGTCCTCACCTTCCAACCCACCAACTTCCATCTTTAGCACATCATCCTCCGTCATTTCTGTCGCCTATAAACGCACTCCATCATCAGAGATATATTTCACTCCCCACCCCTATCCGCTTTCCGTGAAGACTATTCTCTCTGTGACTACCTCTTTAGGTCCACATTCCTGAACAGCCCACCCTCCATCTCCTGACACCTTTTCCTGCCATCGCAGGAATTAAAAAACCTGCACCCACACCTCCCCTCTCTCCTCCTTCCAAGGCCCAACTGGAACCTTCCACATCCACCAAAGTTTCACCTGCACTTCCATATGTCATATACTGTATCTATTGCTCCCGATGCCATTTCCTCTACACTGGGGAGATAGGACACCTACTCACAGAACGCTTCAGAGAACATCTCCGGGACACCCGCACCAACCAGCCCCACTGCCCCGTGGCCGAACACTTCAACTCCCCCTCCCACTCTGCTGAGGCCATTCAGGTCCTGGGCCTCCTCCATCTCCACAACTTTACCATTCGATGCCTGGAGGAAAAATGCCTCATCTTCCGTCTTGGGACCCTCCAACTCCCTGGCATTAATGTGGATTTCACCAGTTTCCTTATTTCCCTTCCCCCACCTTATCCCAGTTCCTACCTTCCAACTCACACCACCCTCCTGACCTGTCCCACCTGTCCATCCTCCTTCCCACCCTCTTCTCTGACCTATCACCATTACCCCACCTCCATCCACCTATTGCACTCTCAGCTACCTTCCCCCTCCCAACCTCACCCCTTTCCCATTTATCTCTCCACCCCCGAAGATACCTGCCTCATTCCTGATAAGGGCTTTTGCCCGAAACGTCGATTTTCCTGCTCCTCAGATACTGCCTGACCTGCTGTGCATTTCCAGCACCACACTCTCAACTCTAATCTAGAACATCTGCAGTCCTCACTTTCGTCTAACGTATTAGTCAGGTCAGTAGGCTCATTAATAAGTCTAATTGACCTTTAATTATTCATTTAAATATAGCAGACAAGCTGTCCATTTTGGCACAGAGTTTGTTATAGGTGTGAGTTTGTGGATGGGCATGTTAAGTGGTGGTCTATTTACTTGACCCATTTAACATGGTCTTCCCCTGAAAATGCACAGTGTATGTGTGATAGATACTTCGACAACTTAGAAAGATTGTATTCAGCCTTTTAAATCCTGAGATTCTAGTACTACAATTATGAATATCTAAATATTTGGGACAAAACATCAGGATTCCCTTTGTACTCATTCCATAGAATCATAGAATTTGTGTAATTAATTTATCATTGAAGCTAAAGATGCAACCAGTAAATTAAATCAGATAATTTTCTGATCACATTCAATTAATTCTTTTACCCAAATTGTTTTCATACCATAGGAGTAAAGGTGAAAATCATATAGCATAATGTTGAGATTCTCTCAGAACAGCAAAATCTTTAATTACAGTTATCAGCATTAGCTCACGGCAGGAGTCGTATCTAGGGGATCACTACCATTTTCTAAAGGGAAATTTCAAACGGACGAATAAATGTTGACCCTGTCAGCACTGTTAACATCCCATGAATGCATTTTAAAGATGAAAAAGAAGAAAGATGTGGTTGTTGGAGACCAACTATTCAAGCCTTAGAATAATCCTGCAGGAGTTCTTCAGGGCACTGTTCTAGTCACAGATTGCTTCATCAATTAATTTTTCTCTATCTTAAAGTCAAATGCGGGCATGTTTGAATTCTAATAATTCACTACTCGGAGTGAAGAAATTACTCCACATCTCAGACTCATATGGCCTATCCTTTATTGTGAGATTATGTCACCTGGTTCTAGACTCAGCAGCCAATAGAAACATCTTATTTACAACAACCCTGTAACAACTTTGTAAGCTTCAATGCAATTGCTTCTTGCTTTCGAAGCTCTAGGAATGTAGGCAATATTTACTCAATCTCTCCTTAGAAGACAATCACACGAGACCAAAGACCAGTCCATAAGATCATAAGACCATAACACAGAGGAGCAGAAACTAAGCAATTCAGCCCATCCAGTCTGCTCCACCATTCAATCATGGCTGACAGGTTTCTCAATGACATTTTCCCACTTTTCTCCCGTAACGTTTGATCCCCCTGGCAATCAAGAAGCACTTATCTGTGTTTTAAATATAGTCAATGTCTTGCCCCCAACAGCCTTCTGTGACAATGAATTCAACAGATTCATCATTCTCTGGCTGAAGAAGTTTCTCCTTATCTCCATTTCAAAGTGTCTTCCCTTTACTCGAGGGTTGTGTCCTCGGGTCCTTGTCTCTCCTGCCAATGGAAACAACTTCCCAACGTCCACTCTGTCCAGGCCGGTCAGTATTCTGCAGACTTCAATCACTTACAGAAGTTCATCTTTCTAAACTCCATCAAGCACAGACTCAGAGTCCTCAAATGTTCCTCTTATGTAAAGCCTTTAATTCCTGGGATCGTTGTCATGAACCTCCTCTGGACCTGCTCCAGGGCCAATACATCCCTCCTGAGATATGGGGCCCAAAATTGCTCACAATTCTCTAAATGTGATCGGTCTAGACTAGGAAGTAAATCCCTGCTTTTATATTCTCCTCCTCTTGAGATGAATGACAACATTGCATTTGCCTTCCTAACTACTGACTCAACCTGCACGTTTTCCTTAACAGAAACCTGGACTAGCACTCCCAAGTCACTTTGCATTTCAGATTTCTGAATTTTCTCCCCATTTAGAAAATAGCCCATTTCTCTATTCTCCCTAGCAAAGTGTATGACCTCATACTTTCCCACATTGTATTTCATCTGCCACTTGTTTGCCCACTCTCCTAACCTGTCTAAATCTTTCTGCAGCCTCTCCACTTCCTCAATACTACCTGCCCCTCCACCTATCTTTGTATCATCTGCAAACGTGTCCAGAATGCCTCAGTTCCTTCATCCAGTTCAATAAAGTACAAAGAGAAAAGTTGCAGTCCCAAAACTGATTCTTGTGGAACACCACTAGTCATTGGCTTCCATTCTGAGAACATCCCCATTCTCTGCCTTCTGCCAGATAGGCAATCTTCTATCATTGCTCACACCTTGCCTCTAATACCATGAGACCTCATCTTACTCAGCAGCTTCCTGTGCGGCACCTTGTCAAATGCCTCCTGGAAGTCCAATAAAATCCATTCGCTCTCTTCCATCTAACCTGCTCATTACCTCCTCAGAGAATTCCAACAGATTTGTCAGGCATGACCTCCCCTTGATGAAACTATGCTGACTTTGCCTTATTTTACTATGTCAAGTATTCAGAAATCTCATCCTTCACAATGGACTCCAAAATCTTACCAACAACTGAGGTCAGGCAAATTGGCTGATAATTTCCCATCTTTTGCCTTGCTCCCCTCTTAAACGGGGAGTAACTTTAACAATTTTCCAGTCCTCTGGGACTCTCTCTGATTCCAGTGATTCCTGAAAGATTACTAAAGCCTCCACTATCTCTTCAGCTATCTCCTTCAGAATTCTGGGGCGTGGCCCGTCTGGGCCAGGTGA
Source organism: Hemiscyllium ocellatum (assembly GCF_020745735.1). Classification (NCBI taxonomy): domain Eukaryota; kingdom Metazoa; phylum Chordata; class Chondrichthyes; order Orectolobiformes; family Hemiscylliidae; genus Hemiscyllium; species Hemiscyllium ocellatum. The sequence goes on from NC_083402.1 coordinate 54,840,633, forward strand.
TTTATTCAAATTCAGACCTTTCAGTTTTTCTAGATCCTTCTCCTTGGTGAAGGAGATTATACTCATCTATATACTATCCATACATCCCCGCCTCCCCCCCCCCCCCCCCCCCCTCCACCTCCACCTCCAATTCTCTTGAATTTTTGGGATATTACTTGTGTCTTCCACCGTGAAAACTGACAGAACGTACTTATTCAATTCCTCAGCCATTTCTTTGTTCCCCATCACTATTTCTCCAGTGTCACCTTCCAGCAGCTCAGTGTACACTTTTGCCTCTCTTTTGCCCTTTCTGTATCCAAAGAAACTCTTGCAATCTTTTCTAATATTAATGGCGAGCTTAGCATCATATTTACTCTTCTCCCTCCTTATTTCTTCCACAATGTAGTGATGTTCTATTACACTGTCTTGCTAGCAAGTCTTAGATAAGGAAACCAAAACTGTAAACACTAATCCAGATGCAGTCTGACCAAGTATTATTATTCCAGCTGATGTTATTCTTGGACACATCAAAGCCAACACTGATATCTGGCTTGATAAATTTTATGATAGATAGGGTACGGCTAGGGTGCCAGATCAGCATTCTGTCAGTTGGCTAAGACTTCAGGATTCAGTTTAGTGCAACGGACATGATGCCAGGTAAGTAGGGTGCAAAGTGCCAGATACATAGGATGCCAGTTGGATAGGAGGACGAGTATTGGGGTAGATTGCCAGGAGCAAGGTGTCAAAGTAACTGATGCCATGTTCAGATCGCTCAAGATGGATGGGAGAAAATAGATGCTGCAGGGCAGGAGAGTGTGGATGTCTGGTGGGAGTGGTTTGTCAATGGGCACAAATAGGAATGTGAGGCCCTGGATGTCAGGGAGGGGTATAGAGGCAGATCAGGCCTTGAGTGAGGAAAGTGAAGGCAGGGAGGTGTGGGTCCAGAGTGATGAAAGGGGAGAATGGTTGCAGGGCGATCATCTTTCTTTACCTGGGGGTTATAATCAGAGCAGGAATGGGTCTGAAGTAAGGGATGGGATTCGTTAAATCAGAGTGCGGAAAGGGGGAGGGACATTCCATTAAAGCAGGTGAAAGAGAGTCAGGTCTGGAGTGGGATAGAAAGATTAAGTCCAAACCGATGGAAGGGTGTACAGGATCAGGAAGGAAGGAAGCTGGGCTCTGGTCCACAGTTGGTGAAGAGGGATTGGGTCCCAGGAATATCAGGTCAGGATCTGAGACAGGTACAGTTGGTGGGGTGTGTGAGCATCAGCTAAATAATTACTTAGCAGTTAGACTCTGTCTTTAATAGTTTCATCTGTTCTGAACCCTCCAATTTCAATTTAAGTGGAGACTTTCATGGTTCCAGGTATCAAGAATTTGCCTAGCAGAATCTTCAATTTCCTCAGCAATACCTTCATTGTGTGCTGTGATGGATTTCACAGGTTCCCCATGCACAACTCCTATGTGAAATGGAACAATAACTGTCCAGCAAGAAGAAAATCCACGCCAATATTTCTAAATCTAAGGGCTTTACATATATTGTGAGATTTTGAAAACACATGCTGAGAATTACTTGTATCTGCAATGAAGTCTTAAGTATGGTCAGCCAATGTAAGGCCAATATCAATCTGAAATATTTGTTCTGATTGAGCTATTTTAAACCTTCCTTGACTCTGTGAATGAATAAGCAGCAGAAAGCATTTAACAATGGGTATTAATCTACCAGTGTACTATGTCCCATGTGTCCAAAAGGTCAGAGGTTAAACTGGAATCCCCATTTGTTCTCTGAGCAGGTATCAACAACATATTATCTTCTGGAGCTTTTTATGAATCCAGTTGCCCAAGTTCAGCATTCAAAATAAGGGTGAATCCCTGGAGAAAATGTTGAGATACCAAAAGGTGTACAGGTTGGATTCTTGACATTGTCCACGTAGTCTTTTATTGATATACTGTAAATATTCCAACTTCCTTTGCCAAGAGATATGTATAAATATTGTGACACCCTTAGTAGAGTGGTAAGCTAAGACTGTTGAAATCAATCATAAGTCAGTAATGAAGTATTAAATAGCTGTTGGAGATTCAGCTTAGCTTTAAAAAACTCTCTCCTTCATTTGAACAATTATCTCAAGACTTGACCTGAGACTTGAAAGGTCTGAAATGTTAGTTGTCCCCCTTTGAATTTTGCCTGAGTATGCATTTTGGCAAATGCACCCTGCCAACATTTTGTGAAATCTTCTCAGTTGCACCCAGTTTGTGGCCATCTGAATACCAGTGTTGTGTCCAAATGTGTAAAAATATTCCCTTCCTGCCAAACTCACATTGTTTCATAATGTTTGTAAGATTCCTACTTTGACTATTTCATCAAGCTGGGTAGAAAAAGTAAAACACGCCTGCAAAAGTTTCTGGTGGACCACCTGTTGTCCATTATTTTAACATACCGGTTACTCATAAATCATAACATAGGGTAATTAATCAAGCTGTCAAACAGAAGGTCAAAGGCTATGTAGTGGGGTCAATGGGTCAGGCCTGGGCTGATAGAGGTCAGGGTCACACTGCATTCCTCATTATCAAGTTGGGATGAGAGAAGGCTCAAACAAACAAAAGAGAAAGCAGATGGAGAGGAGGGTGGATAAAAAGAAAATTTAACAAACAAAGAAAAGTGAAAGAAACTGTCAGCTGCGTGCAAATGAAGATGGGGAACGAAGTGCAGAGAAAATTCGAGACCCCCTTGCTGCAAATGATGACTATGAAGGAAACAAAAGGAACCTGAACAAATCCGAATAAAACGTTGAACGTCTGTCCCTAGCAACGAAAATATGCTCACTGTTTTACTAAGTATATTATGAAATGATGTTGAAACCTTATTCCAAGAATATTTTATTCTTACTAAGGCGTAATAAAGTATGTCTTACACTCTACTCAGTTGAAATAGTCTTATTTTCAATATCCACCATGTTAACATAAACTAATACAATATATACTTCATAACACAGAAAAATATATTTTCAATAATGAATGTAAAAGTAACTAAAAGCATTTTAGAAATAATAAAAGCCATAATCTATATAAAAGCAACCACTTAATATGTAATGTTAATAATTCTAGATTACAATGCGAGGTTAAAATCTAGCTGAATATTTAATACAATTCAAAAATGTCTCATATGTAATAAAGCAACGTTTTATGTAATGTCAATAAGTTGAAAAGTTACCAGTTTTCAATACTAAAAAAAATGTATCTTCTCTACCAGACACAAGATATCTGAAACATGATCACTCTAAAATTCTATCATTACACTACACTGAATTAGAAGCAGACTACTGTGCAAAATTAGCTGTCACCCTTTCCTCAAAATCTTTGTTAATCTCATTTCCAGTGTTTGCAGCTTTATCAACACATGAATCAATGTCAGCTCCTTGGTAACTGAACTGCTGTACTTGAAAGAAGATATAATTAAAATGTTTTGGCACAGAAAAGGTGAATTTTTTGTCTCTCCATGTTCCCCTGAGATTTCTGTAAAACATGTACCATGTAATGACAAACAAAACCCTTGTCTACAGCCCTGACATCTTGGGTCAGATAACTGCTCTTTATTTAATAACTTTGTACTTACTTATAATGTCACCTGCTGTGTCTGAAACTTTAAATTTTTTTTTTAAACAAACGATCCTGAATTATTGAAAGAGACGAATATAAGAATGTACCGAACAGTCCTTTTTTTTTCAAAGATATTATATTCCATCCTTTTAACAGACCCAAAATTATATTTTATAATAATAGTATTCAAATTAACTATTTCTTGTTTACCAATTATATTTTTTTTCAAAGTCACTACTTTTATTCTTCAGCCTTTGCTAAGGCTATGGCACTGATTTTTATCTCAAAAACAACTTACAAATTTAAGATATATCCAAATTTTCATTTTCATTCTGAATGGTAATACACTACTTTTACATTGTTCTTTCCACATGACCTCAACCATATTTAATGAACAAGCGTATTCTGGTGCTTGTTACACATTTTATTGGAAGTAGAAAAATGAGCAATAAATTGGAACTAGATCACTTTGCCTGACAATCTTTTTCTTGTATAACCCAAATTAATAAAACTTTCAATAAAACTTTCTGAATGTGCTACATATTCTGACAGTAAATGTTCTAATCACAATGCAAGAAATGTTACATGCAAAACTTACTGATGTTAAAAGAATTAAGAAGTGGGTTACAAGTTTCAAATCTGAATCTCCAGCACAAAAACAGAAATACAGAAAATATGAACAGCAGTAGGCCATTCAGCCCTTCAAGTCTGCTCTCCCATTTAATATGATCATGCTGTTATCAACTCAGTACCTTTATTTTTCGCCCCATACCTTTTGATCTCTTTAGCCCCAAGAACTTTATCTATCTACTTCTTGAAAACATATAATTTTTAGGTCTCTATCACTTCCTATGTCAGAGAATTCCACAGGCTCACAAGCGCCTGGGTAAAGAAACTTCCCCTCATCATAGTACAAAATGGCCTAACCTGTATCCTCAAACTAGATCCAGACTCATTGGTCATTGGGAACATCCTTCTTGCACTTATCCTGTTCAGACCCTGATATAATTTTATAGTTTTCAATGAGATTTCCCCCACCATCATTCTTCTGAAGTCCAGTGAATATAGTTCTAACCAACCTAGTGTATCTCCTTACATCAGTTCTGCATTCCTGGAATTTGTGGGATAAACCTTTGTTGCATACAGCCAGAACACCTCTCCTAGGATAAAGATACCGGAACTATACACAATACTGCAGGTATGATTGCAACAAAATCCTGTACAACTGCAGCAAGACATTCCTGCTGTTGTATGCAAATCCTCTACTAAGAACATATAGTTTGCTTTCTTCACCACCTACAACACCTGTATACTCACTTTCAGCAACTGGTGCACGAGGATATCCAGATCTCAGGTTTCTAAGTCTATCACCAGACAGATAACAATGTGCGTGCTGGTTTTGTTATCGAAGTGGACAATCTTAGATTTAATCACATTTAATCAGTTCATCTGCCATGCATTTGCCATCTCACTCAACTCTTCTAAATCACACTGAAGCATCCCTGCATCTTCCTCAAGGTTATCCTACCAAGCTTTGTGTTGTCTGCACACCTGGAAATATCACATTTGGTTCTCTCATCAAAATTATTAATATATATTGTGAGTAGCTGGGGTTCAAGCAGAGTCCTGAGGTACCTGACTGGTCACTGACTCAGAAAATAACCTGTTTCCTGTCAGTTAGTCAGTTTTCCATCCATGATAATACACTAGCCCTGATGCCATGCACTTTAACTTTACATGCTAATCTCTTATGTGGGGCCTGATTGAATGCCTTCTGAAGGTTCAAGCAAACCAGATCCACCGGTTCCCCTCATCAACTCTACTAGTTACATTTTTCAAAAATTCCAATAGATTTGTCAACATGGTTTCCCTTTGCTAAAATCAATAAAACATATATCAACAAACACAAACTATAAATGGTTTTGAGAATCCTGCCAAAATGTGAATAAAAATATTAAAAACATTAAACGTGCTTTGGCAAAAACTAAATATTGCATCACCCAATTTTTCAACGCAATAATATCTACTCAATAAGCACATTTAGAGTTCATGTTTGGTGCACAGATACTATGAAGTCTCTATTTATTTAAAATCCTGGGATACACCAAAAAAGATGTATTTCTTTGAAATTTACAACGAACTTGCAGGTGCAGAGAGTTGTATTATTCCTACAGTCAAGTAATGTCTAACTCCGTGTCCAATGCCCCTTTTAGCTCTCTCACAATTGTTTTATCACTCTCCCTAGTGTTACCCTTGATTCTTCCTTTTCCTCTGACACACACATCATTTCATAGTAATTTCACCCCGGAGTCAGAGGTTTACAGATTCAAATCCCACTGCAGTGATTTATGAAAAAAATCTAGGCTGGCTATCCAATGTTGCACTGATGGAATACCGGACTGTCAGTGGTGCAATCTTTCAGGGGAGTCGGTTTCCCTACCAAGTGGATGTAAAGCAAAAAAGCTCTCTCCAATTCCTCAAAAAATTATTCTCAACCATCATCACTTAAATAGATTTTGTAATTATCACAATTCTATTTGTGCTACCTTAGTGTGCACAAAATGGTAGGCGCATTTCCTGCAACACTGATTGCTCTCAATATCTCAATAGTTGCAAACAGCTTTTGGATATCTTAAGATCTTTCTTGGCTGAATTCTTTTTCGGCTCTCCCTTCAGATCATTCACCCTATCCCCCACCTACCCAACATCCCATTCCTCCCTATCACTTTCTCCTGCTCTGCTGACTCACTATCCAACCATTCACTTACTCTGTTCCTCTCACATTCCATCCTTCTGCTTGCTCCAATCAACTAGGCAGCCAACCATTCCTCTGAACATACAATTCAATGGCTGGATGCTGTTGTCAACAATTTATTCTTGTCTGAAGCAGCCATGTCTGCTTGGTTCTCACCTAGGGGGGGTGAAGGATTCAGAATGTAGCAACAAAATAGCTGCCAAATTAAAACAAAAACTGAAAGCTGACCAGAAACCAGCAAAGCTGCCTAAAGTTTGTAAGCAGCATTTCCCTCTCTCACAATTTTGAATTACAATTGTCCTACTTGCTTTTATATTATGTTGGCCTTTTTCAAAAACTCTATGACCAATTAATCAGATATGTCTGTAATGTGTTTAGAATCAATCATAAACTTCCATAGGTGATCTCATGTTAATGCAGCTGTTGAGGTCTTATCGAAGATGTGAAGTCCGCAGCATCAAGGTATTACTGCAAGAGGCTGAAACTCAGGCAATGAAAGGGCATGGATGGGTAAGCTAATTGTATGTGTGCACATGTGCATGCATGTGTGCACAGGCTGAGAGTTCATTGAGGGAGACAAATACCCTGGTAATGGCCCAGTCCCAAACGACAGCAGTAGTTATAACATCTTTGGTCAATCATCACCATTAAGTTTCTCATCAATCAAGCAAGAATTTATGCATGCTTTCCTATGGGATGTCAACAAATATGCAACAATAATTTACTGAAAAATCTGCAAATGAGCAATTATTCACCATTGTATATTTCTTCAGGACCTTTTTCATAGTGCTCAGTCCAAAACCATTTTTGCGTAATGGCTAAAGATACTTGGATCTTCAATATTAAGTTCTTTGTTCTTAGTTCATGTGTGTGGAATGAACTGCCAGAGGAATTGGTGGATGCAGGTACAATTACAGCATGTAAAAGATATTCAGATAAGTACATGAATAGGAAAGGTTTGGAGGGATATGGGCCAACCCCAAGCAATTGGGACAAGTTTGGTTTTGGAACATGGTCGGTATGGACTAGTTGGACCAAAGGGTCTCGTCCCATGCTGCATGTCTCTAAGACTTTAATGAGCTTCTGATACCAGGGACTAGGCTTTAATCACTGATCATGAAGAAGTCTAAACTTATATATGCAAAAAATATATTTTTAAAACTATGCAAGTTTTAATTTACATTAAACAATGCATTTGCCTTCAATATAATGTGAATGTCGTAAATGTAAGAAATTTTTACTCTAATATCTTAGTAATTCAAACAAATGGTCAGCGGTAAGAGTTCCTTGATCCATTATCATTTGGAAGAAGCGCTCAAAAATAACCACTCCCCACAGAGCACAACAGCTAAGACACCTATTACTTGACAACCAACAATGAATGTTTCACCAAGCAAAGCAAAAGTTACTGCGGCGTATCTTGAACACATTGCTATCACTATGCAACAGTAGTGTGGAGAGTGAATGTTGAAGGTGATAGATTTGATGCCAGTATAATAGCTTACTTCATCCTGGATGTTGCTAAGTTTCTTGAAGTTATATGAGACGCACTCAGCCAGGTAAGTCGACATTATTACTTCACAAAACTGAGTTGTATATTGTAGACAGTAGACAAGCATTCAGGAGACAGGAGGTGAGTTACTCATCACAGAATTCTCAGTCCTGACTTGCTCTTGTAGCAAAAGCATTTACATGGCTGATATAGTTCAGTTTCTGTTCAATGTCAACTCCCAGAATGTAGACAGTGTGGGATTCAGCAATGGTAATGCCATCGAACATCAAGGGGTAATAGTTAGATTCTCTCTTGTTGAAGGTGGTCCTTGCCTGGCACTTGTGTGGTACAAATGTACCTTGTCACTTGAATGCTTTCCAGGTCTTACTATATATTGGCACAGAGTGCTTCAGTATCTGAGGCAATTTTCAGTAAGCATCCCTAATTCTGACCTCATGACAGAAAAGAATAATTGATGAAACAGCTAAAGATGGTTGGCCTAAGACACTACCCTAAAGAATTCGTGCGGTCATGCCCTGGGACTGTGTTGACTAACTCCAACAATCACAACTATCTTCCTTTTGTGTGTAGTTTGACCCCAACCAGCAGAGGGTTTTCTCCCTGATTCCCACTGACTCCAGTTTTTCTAGGATTTCATGATGCCACATACAGGTGAATACTGCACTAATATCAAGAGCAGTCACCTCACCACTGGAGAAGGATCTTTTGTCTACATTTAGTCCAAGGCTGTAACAAACTAAGGAGTGGTGCCAGCAGAACCTAAACTGGTTGTCAATGAGAAGATTATTTCTTGCAAGAACTACATAATAGCACTGCCACAACCACTTCTAACACTCTGAACAATTGCAGGTCGATTAATTAAGCAGCAATTGGTGAGGTTTGCTTCTTCTTATAGAAAGGACATAACTGTACAATTTTCCACAAATTGCATTGAACCTCATTGTAACAGCTTGACTAGTGGTATAACTAATCCTGGAACATGGTCTTATTGAATGATGAAGCTGGCTAAAGTGGACAAATAGACTATTTCTGCTCATATTTTGTAATTTTATATGTTCATACAACACAACTGAGTGCATTCTCAATGTGAAGACAGGACTTTGTTTCCATAATGACTAAAACTCCTACTGATACTGACAAGGATAGACACATCTGCAACAGGTAGACTGGTAGAGACAAGATCAAGTAGGGTTTTTTTTGCTTGTTTCCTCAGACCTGTCACAGGCCCAGTCTAGCAGCTCTGTCCTTTAGAACTCTGCCATGCTTGGTTAGTAGTGATGCTACTGAAACACTCTTGGTAACAGACATAATTCCCTCACCCAAAGTACATTCTCTGCTCTGGCCATCCTCAAGTGCTTCAAACAAGTGGTGTTTAACATGGAGAAATACTGATTCTTCAGGCAAGAGGTGGACAGTAGGTGGTCATCAGCAGAAGGTTTCTTTGTGCATGTTTGATTTGATGGTGTACAATTTCAAGTGATTTGGAATCAATGTTGCCAACACCCAGGGCAAATCCTTCCCAGCTGTATTGCACTGTGATACCATCTCTGCTAATTCTCTTGTGCAGCTCCAACTTTAATCATTCCATTATTATCGGTGAAGCCTTCAGTTGCTCAATCATTCATCTTGAATAATCTCCCTGCATCTATACGATTCTTTCTTCCATTAAGGAACTCCTTAAAGCCTATACTTTTGATCATAGTATGACACCTGTCTTAATTTGTTGATAAGTGATTTAAAGTGGCTCAGATGGCAGAATCAGGTGGGGATCCCAGCCTCTTACTGGGAAGCCCCAGCTTATTTTCCTGACTTGGCCAATTACCAGCTAGAGGGCTCCATCATCATCCAATTAAGCCTTTGTAATGTTCCACGTGAGCGGCAATCATTAACAAGTACAACATTTCCGGGTTTTTTTTTCTATTTTCTGTCCATTTATAACCAAATAACTATTGTACACATGGAAAACATTTAGGTAGCATATTAAAAAGATGCAATCACAACATGGTGAGCTCTCTATCATTGTGAAATATTAACATCTTACAATTGGAGTTTCATTTTTTATAGCATCCACATCTTAACATAGAGTTTAAATGATTAAACTTATTTACACAACACAATTTTCAGAGTTTAAAATCACTATTTTTTTTCTTCAAAACCTTGTGTCTATCTCAGAAGCTTGGTTTTTGAACCCTTTGGAGTTCCTTGATCTGTCATATGTAATGAACGAGAATCAACTGGATGGTATTCTTCAGTTTTCGCTCTCACTGCTCATGTCCATTGTTAACACCTTGATTTTCTTTTAAAGTTTAATATCAATATTGAGCATTCAGAGCACTGAAAGAATTGCAGTTTGTTGCCCCATTTCATACTTACTCCTTATTAACAGAAATTTATAGTGAACATAATTCCCAGAGCAATCATTTTTAGTAATGACTGTAGCTAGCATTTGTTCATTTGTATAAACTATCAAAGGCAAGTTAAAGCATAAATTCAACTTTGTATCCAAACACCTTTGAAAGAAATTACCATACATAATTGAGTAATAGTCAATCTCATGTCAAAGTCAACACCCTATTTTTGGTCAAAAAATCTGCAATGTCCAATATAGCTCATCTAAAAGTTGACCCTCGTTCTTCACAGATAACGGACCAACATTTATGTATCAGTGTGCCGGTCATCCCACTCTGCTCCAGGTCTTCAAGTCCATCAGCCATCGTGCTCCGCTCTGGGTTTTCAGAATTACTGTAATTCATTGTGTTTTTTTTTCTTAATTCATTTAGAGATCAATTGGGCTTTTGTTAATAATACGGTATGAATTTTGACAGGCGTGAATTTCAGCTCCTCAAAAACAGTATCCATGTAATGGTGGACCCCATAAAGCCAAGCTTAAAAGGTAGTCATATAAACTCAATTGTTACTTGAGTACATAGGCATATCCTTTACTTTTATTCTTTCATGGGATGTGGTAATCGCTGCAATATCAGCATTTGCTGCCTATTCATAATAGTTTTTGAATTTAAGTGACTTGCTAGGTCAATTAAGAATCAAGCAAATTACCAGGGACACATGGAGATCTGGAGACACATGTAGACCAGACCAGGTAAGGATGATAGATTTTCTTTGCAGAGAACAGTAATGAGCCATATTTCCTGAAAATTGACAATGGCTACATGGTTTACCATTATTGAGACTAGCTTTTTATTTTACATTTATTATTTCGATTCAAATTCCAACAATTACAATGGTGGGATTTGAACCCTTGTCCCCACATATTAGCCTACTTGATTACAAATTCAATGACAATTCCATTATGTCTTCATCTTCTCAAACTCATTGAACTGCCAAAGCTATAATCATCAAACAGGGTAAGAGTCAAATGCAAATATAACTGAGAGAAGAACAACAAGTAGGGAAAAGCCAAGTTGGAAAGATACCGATGGATATACTCAAATTTTGCAAACTACTCTAGTAGCCAAAGAGCAGCTCAACCAACATTTACCTATATTCATCTCAAACTCAAAACAACTAAGAAACATAATGAATAGAAAATTATTCAAGTTCAGTAAGAGATTCTGAATAAATATCTTAAATCTAAACACATAACAAACAGCAGGAATGTTTGGGAGGATTGTGTATTACTGAAAAGATAAGCTGCTAATAAAGTGGCAGATTAATTTAACATTGTCTTTCATTTTATACACTTTTTGACCTGCACTAGCAAAAATACAATCTGGATCAGTAGAGAAAAGGTATGGAGTTGTTGTCCTGCATTACATTATTTAATATTTATAAATGTAACTGTGGAAAGCAAGAGACATTTTTCTTTATTTCTGCACTAGCTTTTACATTCTTATCCAAGGAAAATCATTCATACAGGAACAGGACAATAAAAAACACTACTTATACATATCTTAGAAGGTGGAGAACCTTTCAGTAGGCATGTGTATCTCTTCCTATTTCATCACAACAAACCCATAGCACCATTCATCTTTTTAATTTTTAGTTCTGGAAGGACTCAGCAGAACTGAAGAAGAGTCACGGCAGACTCAAAATCTTAACTCTGTTGCTCCCTACAGATGCTGCCAGACCTGTTAAGCTTCTCAGCATATTCTGTGTTTCTTTCAGATATCCACCATCTGCAATATTTGCCTTTATGATTTTTTTGGCATTCGGTGTTTAAATACAGCAATATCGATAAATGCCACATTAATTCTCCATTCCTAACTGGTTTTGAGAAAAGTGTGGGAGGGTGGGAGTCTTCTTCTTAAACTGCTGTACACTATTTATTGTTGCAGTTTAGAGGAAAGATGTTGCTAAACCTGAGTGGGTGCAGAAAAGATTTACAAGGATATTGCTGTGACTGGAGGGTTGAGTTATAGGGGGAGGCTGAATAGGCTGGGGCTGTTTTCCCTGAAGCGTCAGAGGCTGAGGAGTGATCTTATAGAGGTTTATAATATCATTTTCCTTGGGTGAGGGAGTACAAAACTATAGGGCACAGGTTTATGGTGAGAGGGAAAAGATTTAAAAGGGACCCGAGGGTTAACTCTTTCATGCAGAGAGTAGTCCACGTATGGTACAAGCTGCCAGCGGAAGTGGTGGAGGCTGGTACAATTACAATATTTAAAAGGCATCTGGATGGGTATATGAATAGGAAGGGTTTAGAGGAGTATGGGCCAAAAGTTGGAAAATGTGGATGAGGTCAGTAAGGGATATTTGGTCGGCGGAGACAAGTTAGACCGAAGGGTCTCTTTCCATGCTGTATGATTGATGACTCTAAATTGCATCTAATCACAGCTAAGTTGTGAGGCAATCTCAAGAAACAAAAATTAAAACACTCCAAGGAAATATGAAAAACTTCCCATCAAAAATAAGTACTTATTAAGCTACAACCAACAAAGTTCATTCCTCACACAAATCACTCTCTGTGTAAAAAGTAATTGCCCCCTTTGTCTTTTTAAAATACTTCTCTCACTTTAAAAATATGCACCCTAGTCTGAGACTCCCCTGCACTAGGGAAAAGACACTTGCCATGCACCTTATCTATACCTCTCATGATTTTATTAACCTCTCTAAGGTCACCCCTCAACCTCCTAGGTGCCAGTGAAAAAACTCAAAACCTATCCAGCTTCTCCATACACCTGAAACCCTCCATTCCCAGCAAGATCCAGGTAAATCTCTTCTGAACTCTCTCCAGTTTAATAATATCCTTCTTAAAACAGGGTGACCTGAACTGGTCACAGTATTTCAGAAGAGGTCTCACCAACATCTTGTAGAACCTCAACATAACGTCCCAACTCTATACTCAAAGATCTGAGCAATGAAGGCAAGCATGCTAAACGCCTTCTTAACCACCTAGTCTATATGTGATGCAAACTTTGAAGAATTATGTACCTGAACTTTGGTCTTTCTGTTCTACAACACTCTATCCAAGGTCCTACTTTTAATTGTATAACGACTGGCCTTGTTGATTTCACCAAACTGCAATACCTCACATTTATCCAAATTAAATTCCATCTGCCACTCTTCTGTCCATTGACCCAGTTGATCAAGATCTCTTTGTAATCTGAGATAACCTTCTTATTTTGACCACTGTGCCACTAATTTTACTGTCATCTACAAACAAACTAATAATGCCTTCTGTATTCTCATCTGTATTTATATAAATGCCAAACAAAAATGGACCCAGCACCGATCCCTGTGGAATACCACTGGTCACAGGCCTTCAGTCTGAAAAACAACCCTCCACCATTACTCTCTGTATTTCCTATCACCGTGTCAAGAATGTTGGCTCCACCCACAGCTGTGATTCTATGTTTTCTGAAGACACAAATAGCAATCTTCACAGGATGATTTTAGACTGTTTGGTCTACTGCCAACCGTTACACAGGAACCAGGATCTCCATTGCTTGCAGCACTACCTTCCCATGGGGCAACAATGAGTTTGCAAAAGTGCCCTCCCAACATGTTTGAAGAAAAGAAATCTCTCATGTGCAGAGGTCGGAGAAGGAACGTCAGGAATGGAAATACAGCTTCCCACGTTTTCGAATTTTGGGGAAACAAATAGTCCATCTTGTTGATGAAGCTTATTGTTGGTATCCTGGTCTAGAGCATGCTGCTATTCCATTGTCAACTCCCAATTCAGGCTCTGATGCAGATGTGACTGAACTTTGTGCTCTTGATAAAAGAAGTTACCATCTTGGATCTTAACTTAGTGCAAAGATGGTGACTTTATGCAGAAGACTGTCACATTTCTTGGGGAAAAAGATGAAGAGGAATGGAATGTTGTGATTGTTGCTGAAGATTGTTGTTGAGGAATACCTTGCATGTGATTTCAGAGAGCTGGAAGATGACAACTGTGAGAAGAGTTGGGTCCTACGTTGCAATATGAAAGCAGACTGGGGCTACCTCCAGTGTCTCTGAGTCAATGCAGGAGAAATATAACTGTGACAGAACTCTTTTGATCAGCTGTGACTGGAAGTCCGGAACTGTATGGAGGAACTGATCCAGCAGCACTGGGAAGGCCACGTTTCAGACGTGGAGAAATGCACTGTCTCAGTTGAAAGTACAGGAATCAAGCCAAAAATTTGTTCTTGCCTCTTGAACCACAGTTATCGCAAGTTTGAATGCCTGATTTGAGCTCTAATTCAACAAAATCTCAGCGTGCATCTGATATCAGGCAACAAACAGAGGAGCAGCAGAGGATAACAAGAAGAGGAAAAGATGAATTCAACTGCAGTAAAATCTTGCCTGATACTTAATGTTTCAAGATGGTGCGTGGCATGGCAACACTTTGCACACAAGAAAACACTTTTTACTATATTTTTATAAACATATGACAACAGATCTAAATCTATCGTGTTTCTGCAATGTACTGCAGCAACTTGGTGAGGACCCTTTGTGAACATCTTCCAAACCCACAGCTTTAACCATCAGAAGTAAGGAAGCAGATGCATGGGACCCACACCACCAGCAAAGGTCCCTCCAATTAGACTGTTCTGACATATATCACCTTTCCTTCACTATTCCTGGTTGAAAATCCTGGAACTTTTTCCACAAAATACTGTGATTGTAATTACATTGTATGGATAGCAACAGTTCAAAAAGGCATTTCAATATCAATCATTCTCAAGGGCAGTTAGGAATGGGCAATAAATGCTGGTTTTGTCTATGATATTCACATTCCATAAACAAAGTAGCAGTTACCCAAAATCCATCAGCATTTTGCAATCAGTCAACTATGCACAATTAGCAAACAAAGCCTATAACATTGTGTATGAAAGCTTAAGTTGCTTTTTAAAAACAAAATTACGTTTATTCATATAACTAATTGGTAATGGGTAACTCCTGGTGTTTTCTTTCCCCTTTTTTTTAAAAGCTTAGCACTAAGATTGTGGTCCATGGTTTTGGTATACATGTCTATATGTGTTTCTTTTTAATCCCCTATACTTTCACTATTTGGGAGATTCATTTCTTTAAAGAAAATCTGTTTTTCACACCCTGAAGCCATCCACTTACCTGACTTTTATGGCAATGTATCTTGACTGACTCGATAGCTGCACCTATCTAAGCAAGTGGAGTATATTCCATCATAATTCTGACTTGTGCCTTCCAAATAATGGACAGAGATTGGACAGTCAGGAGGTGACTTATTCATCACAGAATTCCTAGCCTCTGACCTCTCATAGCCACATAATTTATATGACCAATCCAGTTCAGTTCCATGTAAATGGCGGACAGGGGTGTTATTGGTAGTGATGTCAGCTATGGTAATGCCATTGGATGTCAAGGGGGGATGGTCAGATTTTGTCTTGTTGCAGATGGTCACTGTCTGACGAATGTGGCATAAATGTTACACCTTACTTATCACCTTAAACCAGCATATTGTCCACATCTTGCTGCAAATGAACACTAGCTGCTTTAATATCTGAGGAGTTGCAAATGGCAACGCACATGAATCAGTGGGCAAACCCAGTTCTGACCTTATGATTGAATGATGGTTATTAATGAAGCAGTTGGAGATGGTTGGCTTAAGGATACCACCCTGATAAACTCCTGCAGTGATATCCAGGGGTTAAGACAGTTGACCTCCAATAACCACAACAATTTTCCTGGAGGTAGATAGACTCCAATTAGCAGAAAGTTTTCCCCTGAATTCCTATGAATCCAGTTTTGCTATGACCCCTTGATGCCACTTTCAGTCAAATGCTACCTTGATTTCTAAATTGGTCACTATCGCCTCATCTCTAGAGTTCAATTCTTTTTTCATGTTTGAATCAAGGCTGTAATGAGGTCAGGAGCCAAGTGACTTTGGCGGAACACAAAGTGATCAACAGTAGACAGGTTAGTACTTAACAAACTCAGCTGGATAGCACTGTTGAAGACCACTTCTGCCATCTTGCTGATGAATGAGAGTAGTCTGATAGGGTGGTAATTGACTGGGCTAGATTTGTCCTGCTTGTGTGGCAGTTTTCTGCATTGTTGGACAGATGCCAGTGTTATAACTGTACTGAATAGTGGTGTAATTAGTTCTGGAGCACAAATCTTCAATACTCTTAGCAGGAATATTGTCAGAGCCCATAGTCTTTGTAATATCCAGCACTTGCAGGTGTTTCTTGATATCACGTGGAGTGAAGACTGTAATGCTAGGGGCCTCAGATCGTGGCTGAAATGGATCATCCAACTGGCACTTCTGACTTTGCCTTTTGCATTTAGGTGCTAACCACACGCATTATTGAGGATGGGGATCATAGATCATGGCTAAATACAATTCTGCTGCAGATGATAACCCACACTACCACATAAATGCCCAGTTCGGCATTGCAAGACTTATTTGAAGTCTGGCCAACTTAGCATGGTGGTAGTGCCACAAAACATAATAGAAGGTATCCTCAATGTGAAGACAAGACTTCCTGTACGCAAGCACTATGTGATGACTATTCCTCACAATGCTGTTATGGATCGATGCATAGGAGGAGGAGGTGACATAGTAGTAATGTCATTCAACTGGTAATCCAAAGGACCAGCTAATGCTCTAGGGACATGGACTTGAATCCCACCATGACAGAAATTCACATTTCGTAATATCTGGAATTTTTAAAAAAAGATATACGAATGGTGACCAAATCAGTTGTCATATAACCCTATTTGGTCCTTTAGAGAAGGAAACCTGCAATGCTTATTAGGTTTGGCATATAAGTGAGTCCAAACCAGCACAAAAATGTGGTTAACTCTTAAATTCCCCCAGAAATTGCCTAGCAAGCCACTAAGTTACAGCAAAAACCACCACAAAGTACAAACACAGGAAAGAAGCAGCACAGGCCACCAGAGGTCAACCTAAGCATCAAGGAAACCCAGCTCTGTCAACCCTGCAAAGTCTTATTTTTGGAAGGGCCAAATGAACCAAATGTCAGTTGGGTAACATTTCGGGGATGATGATTATTATATCATCATGTTTTCATTGAAAAAGGCAAATAACAATCCAGAATAGGAATAATTAACTGGGCAGAAAGATAACTTCACAAGGGTGAGAATGGATCTGGCAAAGTTGACAGATAAAATAGAATCTGAGTAATGGCCAACCTTCAGATAGTTCCGGTACAGTAAAGATATATGGCAGGGCAAAGAAATTCATCATTTCCTGGATGGCAGAAGAGATGGAAATGTATGCTTCTGACAGATGTTGGGTGGGCAATACAACCTAGAACCAGGATGAACATAGAAAGTTTATTAACTTGTTAGAGCTTTTAATGAGATACCAGAGGAGGTTGCTAAAGAATACTGTTGATGTTGCGTACCTGAATTTTATAAATAGAACTTGTTTTTTAGTTGCCTTTATCTTTGGACTGTAAACTAAAAAAAGGGAAGATACTATTTTAAACCAAAGAGACTGTGCAAAGAGATGGCTGAAGTTTTAAAATTCATGTTCTCTGGAGCACATTTCTGAGCACGATGTTGCATTTTTCCTGGAATAGAATCATATTTTTCTTGGAACAATGAGTTGTGACAATTTCCAGAAGGCATTTGATAAAGTGTTGTACAATAGACTTGTGGGGAATAAACAAGATGGAAGCAACATGAATATGGAATCAGCATGAATGACAGAAACAGAAAAGATTGTTAATGGATGTTTTTCGGATCGGAGGAAGGTTTGCAATGAAGTTTCCCAGAGTTTGATGTTGGGTTTCTTGCTCTTCTGGATATGTATTATTGACCGAGAACTTGATGTGCAAACTCTGTGGATAATACAAAACTTGACAGTTTTATGAACTGTGAGGAAGATAGTGCGGAACTTCAAAAGGACATAGACAATTTTGTGTGAAGTGATTCTTGTTTATGTCTGAAGAACACAGTCGGTAAACAATAATTGGCAAAAGAAACAATAGCAACATGAGGGAAAATTATTTAATACAACAAATGATTAGGATCTGGAATGAATCTGAGTGCATGCTGGAGGTACATTCAATTGAGGCATTTAAAAGGAATTGGATTATTATCTGTAAAGGAAGAATATGCAGAAGTACGGTGAGAATGTGGGAGAATGGGGGAATGTCAAGTAAATTGCTCTTGCAAAGACTCAGCACAGACACGGCAGGCTGAATACTCTATGTTGTAATAAATCAGTGGTTATGCGGTAACATAAGTATTTGTGAGATTATTCACTTTGGTGTAAACATAGAAAACATGGAGTTTTTTGAAAGTTCTGGAACTTTTTAGGACAGTAAGTGGGATTTGGTCTTTATTGCAAATGATTTGGAAGTCAGGAACAGAGAAGGCTTGATACAATTGCATGGAGTGTTACTTAGATCACATTTGGAGTACTATGTGCAGGTTTACCCTTCATATTTAAGGAGGAATGCATTTAAATTAGAGGTGGTGTCAAAGGTTCATTACACAGACCTCTGGGATGAGAAAGTTATCCCATAGTGAAAGGCCGAGTATATTGGTCCATTATTGTTCAGAGGCTCACAAGAATGAGAGGCATTCTACTTGAAACATATGAGCTTTCAAAGTACTGCAGGTGCTGGAAACTGAAAGAAAAACAGAAAATGGTGGAAAAATCCAGTAGTCTGGCAGCATCTGCAGGGAGAGAAGCAGAGTTAATATTTTGAGTCCTGTAAGACTGCTTTAGAACCCCAGATTTTCAAGGGCTTGTTAAGTATATATGTCAAGATTGTTCCTCCATTCAGGGAATAAAAAAACACTAAAGAACAGTCTCAGATTAAGGAGCCAATAATGAAAACATCCCCCAGCCCAGAACAGGTTAAAAGCCTGTGCCGTAACATACCCAAACATATTGACAATTAATTTCGACACTGATACGATAAACATATGGCAGGTGGTAGGAGTGGGAATGTTTTCCACTCAATCGGAACTATGTGGTACCTGTGGGAAAGCCTCTCTGTATGATAAAAGATTCCATTCACGCATTCTTGCCTTAAATGAGTGCCATCCTCATTCTGGGAGATGACCACTTGCACATACAGAGGCCAATCATTTAGGTCTGTGGTGAGAAGAAATTCATAGAGTTATAAAACTTTCGGATTCTCTACCTGCGAAGATTGCTATTGCTGAAATATTTAAGGCTAGGATAGACAGCTTTTTGGTTTCTCAGGGAACTGAGGGAAATGCAGGAACTAGTAAGATAATGGAAGTGAAGCCCAAGATCAATCGTAATCATATTGAGAGCCATTATGGGCTGTACAGTCCAATGCTCCATCTGTTTTTAGTGTTCTGGTGATCAGCATTCGAGATGGGAAAAGACTTGGCATGTTTATCAGTTTTCGAATCAGTCGAAAACACCTCTCCAGAAACTTGATAAGGCAAGGCAGGCGACTTGACGTCATCTCGTCCACTACCTTCCAACTTCAATCCTTTCTCTACTGACTCACAGTGGCAGCAGTGAGCTCTTTAAAATACACTGCCACAACTCACCAAGGCTACCCCAACGGCATTTTCCAAACCCATGACCTCGTGTTCCTTGAAAGACAAGTGCAGGAATTGTATGGGTACACCACTGCCTGTGAGTCCCACTCCGAGCCAAACAACATCCTAGCTTAGACATGTAACAATATTTCTTCTCCACCACCTGGGTCAACATTCAGGGACTCCTTGCTAACAGCACTTTGAGTGTACATCCCATGGTCTACAGCAGTTCAGGAATGTAGCTCATCACCTCCATCAGAAGCGCAATTACGGTTGGCAATACATGTTTAGCCAGCAACGCCCACATTCCATGAATGACTACAGAAACATGTATTAGACTCTATTTGCCCTTAGGTTACTCACTCGCTTAACGTATCTATATTACTTTGCAGCTTCTGTGTCCTCCTCACAACTTATATTTCCAGTTAGCTTTCTATGACTTGCTGTCTCACCTAAATCAGTATTACAAGTTACAAATGAGAAAGATCCTAACATAGATTCACCATTAGTCAGAGCCTGTCAACTTGAAAATGCTCTGCTTATGCTGACAACTGCCCATTCCTGATGAAGAGCCTATGCTTGAAACGTAGACTCTCCTGCTCCTCAGATGCTGCCTGACTGGCTGTGCTTTTCCAGCATCAACCTTTTTGATTCTGATCTCCAGCATCTGCAGTCCTAACTTTCTCCTACTTACACCTACAACAACTTGCTTCCTGTCTATTAGCCAATTGTCAATTTGTCCTGATATACTACCCTTGTCACTTGAAGCACTGGAGGGTGTCCCTGGTGTGACTGCTATCGTAACTGTGCACTATTTTCATTTCTGAGAACTATGTAAGGTATGACATTTACAGGAGCATGTGTCAGATGCTCTGTTGATGATGAAACAAGAAATGAAACATGAGGAAAGGAATGGCCAGATGGGCTTCCTTATTTGACAGTAAGAATGTAAATGATACAGATTATGTTTTCAGCTGCTGTGATATTAGAAGCAGCTGAGTGCATTTCATGGTATATACCCTCCATCTTGAGTGAGAGGGGCTAGTCACATTGTTCCTCAAATAAATTATCTCTGATATAATAGCTTTCTGAAAAGGTTTTGCACCACACTTTGCATTCAACCATCTCCTTACGCAGCCAAAAAATCTCATTTTTCAGCATTGTCTCCTCTTGCATTCTCCTCTCCCATCTTCTTCTTCCAGCAAGCTGTCTTGTTCCAAGGCTTAAATCTATTCAAGGTTGATATTTTCTTTCGAGGTCCAAGATATGGACAGGACATTTGACTACCAAAATGAGTAAGGATTGAGTTAGAAGTTGACACCAAAGTTGCCATTAGACTAAAGCACCCAAATCTCATTTTCAGAAACCTCATGTCATGCATATTGTTTGTTCCAGTGAGCAGATAACACTGATTATAGCACCTGCATTTCTCTGCCTGGTGCTCTGGTGAAATTGTGTGTAGGTACATCTTAAGGGATAGGCAAAAGTGAGGACTGCAGATGATGAAACCAGAGTTTAGAGTGGTGTTGGAAAAGCACAGCAGGTCAGGCAACATCCAAGGAGCAGGAAAATCGATGTTTCTGGCAAAAGCCCTTCAGGATATCCTTATCCTGTAGGATCTTTATACAGTTTTTGAGTGGTGGAATGAGGAGCTGTGGCAGTCTGAACTGGATACAAGAATTGTAGTAGCTGTCAGGAAAGGAGGAAACTCTTGTGTTGTAGATCTATTGAATGTTGAGGGAGTGCATGTTGTTCTACTGATGAGTCTCAGTAGATGCCTTGATGGCCACATGGGTGCAATAAATGATGTTCACTCTTGGGGGAGTGTAATAATACTGAAAAAACTAACTGCCCTCCATATTGTGAGGCTGTATCTAATGTTAACTAAAGGTGCTATTCAGTCCTGCAAATCAAGCATTAGTAACTAGCAAAATGCAGTGAAGCTGCTGTTCTTGAAATGCCACCAAGGTCCCTAGATGATCATTGTAAAGAGCTAGAAGTGAAAAGGTTTAAGGACACTCTGACTGTTTTGATTATTATTCATGATAGATCGTCTTCAGCAATGGGGTCACAGATGTCTGAAACAAACCACTGAGGAGAGGTGCAGCTTTCTGCAGCACTGCTTCTCAGTAATCTCCTGATGAAGGAATCAGGAAGAGGGCAGGACCAATCTGAGAGTAAGGGCTGGCTGAATACATCTGAGATCAGTATAAATTCTTCCATTCAAAAGGTTGTGAAATTTAAGAATCTCTGTCCCGAGGGTTATGGATAATCAATTGTTGAATATATTCAAAGTTGAGAAAGACAGATCTTTGGTCTCTCAAGAAATCAAAGGATATGGAGAGTAAGTGGCAATGTGAAGTTGAAGCCAAAGGTCAGTCATGATCGTCCTGAATGGCACAGTGGGTTCAACTACATGGACCTATGCAATTCCATTTTGAAAAGTAGATTCAATGGTGAGGTATGACCCCTGTGTTCTTCCTGATCCTTGTTTCTTACCCTGACCCTCATGGTGCCTGAGATGCTACCCTTTCATTGCCATAATGATCCAAAACTGACGGATCTGATTCCATTGCCAACATATGCCATGAAATATTATAATTACATTTAAGTACCATTATAAACATGCAGGTGCAATCTATGCCCAGATGGCAGCAAAATTAGATTCAATCTAAAATGATACAGAACTTGAGTGATACAAACCATCAAGCTCTAGTCAAGAAGAGTGAACCTGGGAGGCCGAGATTCTGCCAAGCCTACCTGTCACTTATGCAATAGTGGAGGGAAGGAGGACTGAAATCCTGCATTCCAAGAGGGTGCAGAACGTTCTCCGGGGGAGAGGGGCCAGCAGGAGGTCATTGTACACACTGGAACCAACAACATAGGAAGGGAAAAGATTGAGATTCTGAAGGGAGATTACAGAGAGTTAGGCAGGAATTTAAAAAGGAGATCCTCCAGCGTAGGAGTGAGGGCAGGAATAGGAGGATAAAGCAGATGAATTCATGGCTGAGGAGCTGGTGTATGGGAGAAGGATTCACAATTTTAGATCTTTGGAAGCTCTTTTGGAGTAGAAGTGACTGTACAAAAAAGACAGGATTGCACCTAAATTGGAAGGGGACTGATATACTGGTAGGGAGATTTGCAAGAGCTGCTCGGGAGGATTTAAACAAGTAAGGTGGGGGAGTGGGGGTTCCAGGGAGATAGTGAGGAAAGAGATAAATCTGAGACTGCTAAAGTTGAGAAAAGAAGCGAGTCAAACAGTCAGTG
The DNA here is from genome assembly GCF_020745735.1 of Hemiscyllium ocellatum. Classification (NCBI taxonomy): domain Eukaryota; kingdom Metazoa; phylum Chordata; class Chondrichthyes; order Orectolobiformes; family Hemiscylliidae; genus Hemiscyllium; species Hemiscyllium ocellatum. Next base: position 54,863,666 of record NC_083402.1, read on the forward strand.
CAGGCATGGACAAAGCAGAAAACAAGATAGGATTGATAAAATAAACTACATTTATTTCAATGCAAGGGGCCTAACAGGGAAGGCAGCTTAACTCAGGACTTGGTTAGGAACATGGGACTGGGATTTCATAGCGATTACAGAAACATGGCTCAGGGATGGACAGGACTGGCAGTTTAATGTTCCAGGAGGGGAGTGGCATTTTTGATAAGGGATAGCATTACAGCTGTACTAAGGGTGGACATTCCCGGAAATGCATCCAAGGAAGTTATTTGGGTGGAACTGAGAAATAAGAAAGGGATGACCACCTTATTAGGGTTGTATTATAGACCCCTAATAGTCAGAGGGAAATTGAGAAACAAATTTGTAAGGAGATCTCACTTATCTGTAAGAATAATAAGGTGGTTATGGCAGGGGATTTTAACTTTCCAAATATAGACTGGGACTGCCATAGTGTGAAGGGTTTAGATGGACAGGACTTTGTTAAGTGTGCACAAGAAAATTTTCTGATTCAGTATGTACCGACGAGAGAAGGTGCAAAACTTGAACTACTCTTGGGAAATAAGGCAGGGCAGGTGACTGAGGTATCAGTAGGGGAGCACTTTGGGGCCAGCGACCATAATTCTATTAGTTTTAAAATAGTGATGTAAAAAGATAGACCACATCTAAAAGTTGAATTTCTAAATTGGAGAAAGGCCAATTTTGATGGTATTAGGCAAGAACTTTCAAAAGCTGTTTGGGAGCAGATGTTCGCAGGTAAAGTCACAGCTGGAAAGTGGAAGCCTTCAGAAATGAGATCATGACAGTCCATAGACAGTATAGTCCTGATAGGGTAAAAGGAAACGCTGGAAGGTATTGAGGGTTGGTTAAGAAAAAGAAGGATGGATGTGTCAGGTATAGACAGGATAGATCGAGTGAATCCTTTTAAGAGTAAAAAGGCAGTAGGAGTATACTTAAGAGGGAAATCAGGAGGGCAAAAAAGGAACATGAGATAGCTTTGGCAAATAGAGTTAAGGAGAATCCAAAGGGTTTTTACAAATACTTTAAGGACAAAAGGATAATTAGAGAGAGAATATGGTCCATCAAAGATCAGCAAGGCGGTTTTTGTGTGGAGCCGCAGGAGGTAAAGGAGATACTAAATTAGTATTTTGCATCAGTATTTACTGTGGAAAAGGACATGGAAGGTATAGAATGCAGGGAAATAGATGGTGACATCTTGAAAAATATCCATATTACACAGGAGGAAGTGCTGGATATCTTGAAACACATAATAGTGGATAAATCCCCAGGACCTGATCAGGTGTATCCTAGAATGCTGTGGGAAGCTAGGGAAGTGATTGTTGGGCCTTTTGCTGCAATATTTGAATCATCAATAGTCACAGGTGAGATGCCGGAAGACTGGAGGTTGGCTAATGCAGTGCCATTATTTAAAAAAGGTGGTAAGGAAAAGCCAGGGAACCACAGACCAATGAGCCTGACGTTGTTGGTGGGCAAGTTGTTGGAGGGAATCCTGGGGGACAGGATGTACATGTATTTGGAAAGGCAAGGACTGATTTAGGATAGTCAACATGGCTTTGGGAAATCATGTCTCACAAACCTGATTGAGTTTTTGGAAGAAGTAACAAAGAGGATTGATGAGGGCAGAATGGTAGATTTGATCCATATGGACTTCAGTAAGGCTTTCGACAAGGCTCCCCAAAAGGAAGACTGGTTAGCAAGGTTAGATCTCAGGGAATACAGGGAGAACTAGCCATTTGGATACAGAAACTGGCTCGAAGGTAGAAGACAGAGAGTGGTAGTGGAGGGTTGTTTTTCAGATTGGAGGTCTATGACCAGTGGAGTGCCACAAGGATTGGTACTGGGTCCTCTACTTTTCATCATTTATATAAATCATTTGGATGTGAGCTTAAGGAATATAGTTAGTAAGTTTGCAGATGACACCAAAATTGGTAGTGTAGTGGACAGCAAGGTTACCTCACGGGATCTTGATCAGATGAGCCAATGGGCTGAGGAGTGGCAGCTGGAGTTTAATTTAGATAAATTTAAGGTGCTGCATTTTGGGAAAGCAAACCTTAACAGTACTTATGCACTTAATGGTTCTAGGAAGTTTTGTTGAACAAAGAGACCTTGGAGTGCAGGTTCATAGCTCCTTGAAAGTAGGGTCACAGTTAGATAGGATAATGAAGGCGGCATTTGGTATGCTTTCCTTTATTGGTCAGAGTACTGAGTACAGGCGTTAGGAGGTAATGCTGCGGCTATACAGAACATTGGTTAGGCCACTGTTGGAATATTGCGTGCAATTCTGGTCTCCTTCCTATTGGAAGGATGTTGTGAAACTTGAAAGGATTCAGAAAAGATTTTTAAGATATTGCCAGGGTTGGAAGATTTGAGCTATAGAGAGAGGTTGAATAGGCTTGGGCTGTTTTCTCTGGAGTGTCGGAGGCTGAAACGTGACCTTATAGAGGTTTATAAAATCATGAGGGGAATGGATAAGGTAAATAGACAAGGTCTTTTCCCTGGTGTGCGGAGTCCAGAACTAGAGGGCAAAGGTTTAGGGTGAGAGGGGAAAGATTTAAAAGAGATGTAAGGGGCAACATTTTCATGCAGAGTGTGGTAAGTGCTTGGAATGAGCTGCCAGAGGAAGTGGTGGACGCTAGTACAATTGCAATATTTAAGAGGCATTTGGATGGGTATATGAATAGGAAGGGTTTGGAGGGATATGGGCAAAGTGCTGGCAGGTGGGACTAGATTGGGTTGGGATATCTGGTCAGTGTGGACGAGTTGAACCAAAGGGTCTGTTTCCATGCTGTACATCTCTATGACTCTAACTGAAAAACAGTTTTGCAAGACAAGTTTGGCATAGTAGCATTTCAACCACTTTCCCTATCTTTCTTGTCGACTGTACACATTCAACAGACCATCTAAAGTCACAATGTAAAGAACTAACTTATCATGCTGGACTCTAGTGAAGGATGCTTCCAACTCCTTAGCCCATGTAGTTTCCTTTTCATCAGACTAAAAAATCTTTTCCCCACCATATTACTATATCACCATCACTTTCTCCACGTCTTCCATGCCACTTGGCACAGTTCCTGAATACCAGTCTTATTTTTATTTATTTAGCTTTCTGTCAGATAGTTTGCAATACCACCACAAGCACACCAGCTGTTTCAGCAATTCCCTCTTGAAACCTTGCCTTCACTTGGATGACAGGGTCAGAGGAATTCACTGAGTTATTGTGGAGGCACAAGGCAAGATTGACAACATTTTGTCAATTCCCAGGTAATAACCAAGCATCCTCCTTGCAGATCTCTAAAGTACCACACAGCAACAATCTTGCATCCTCTTTCTATCTCACTTGAATCATGAGGGGTATGCTCACCCATTCTCACCTTCTGCAATTCTTTCCTGTAGATTAACTACAGTAAAAGAGTATTTAGAAATCATAAGCAGAAGGCAGACTATGGAAGCTCTTTTATCCTCACTACACATACAGTGATCATAGGGTCAATACATTTCACACCAGTACTGTTTCAAACTGGCTGAATATTCCTGTGTTAACCTGTTCTAATTTACAAGCTATTGCACTTCACTCTTCTCTCCTAGGTACCAACTCAAAGACTTTGTCTGAGAGAAGCAGGTGATCCACTAAGCATGTCAAACAGATATTTTGGAAGCCTCAATCTTCTTCCCAGAAGAAAAGCAGCATAAACTTGCTTCTGACTTCTGAGTTATACCAGGAGCCAGCAATCATGAGACTCAGTCCCATGTACAAAATGAGGATGCTCACCTACTCACAAGATCCTAACTCTTACAGTAATAGATTGAGGGATAGATAGGTACCACAAGGCACTACAAGGCACCAAAAGGAAGCATTGTACTGGGAAATATTTCAATAACTATCTCAACTGTACATTATAACAATGATTACAAGAACAATAATGATAATGAATATAGTATCTCATTGTTTTTATTCATTATTTATGTTTGAAGCTTGAAGGATGAATTGTAGTATGACTGATTTGTATTGAAAATTTGTATATAGCGTAAGACATTTAAAAATTTGCAACAATGTAAAAATCACATGATAATAAAAATAAATTCAGCAGCCACAAAGTGGTATAGATTATGGGTACAGTATCCTACATCACAGGTGTTATAAATTTAATAATTTAAATACTTCATTGAGGATTCAAACTATGTAAGAAATAGGGCTACCTCAGTACCTTTCCACCTTGTGTCTAATGCAGTTGAAACCAGTCAAACATTTGAGTTACCTTGACTTTTCATGGATGTTGGAAGTAACCAACTCAGGCAGGGGACAGACTGTTTGAGTGCTTTTCCAAATTTGGAATAAATATTAACACTGTTTGTCTGTACAGTTTCAAGCTTTGTGACATGACCAGCATTGTCATACATAACTGATACTGAGGGCCTCACATTAATCTCAATGCGCACATCTGCGCTCTTTTGATGTAGAAATTGACATAGCCAGTTTAGATCAACAACACTGGAATAAAGGGGAGGACAGTGGCATAGTGCTAATAATTTAAAGACAAGCTAATGCTCTGAAGGAACTGTGGATGCTAGAAATCAGAAACAAAAACAGAAATTGCTGGAAAAGCTCAGCAGGTCTTGTAGCATCTGTACAGAAGAATCAGAGTTAACATTACAGGACCATTCTTTAGAACGGATGGTAGCTTGGAAAATGTTGTAACCAAAAGAGAAAATGCTGGAAAATCTCACTGGGTCTGGCAGCATCTGTAAGGAGAGAAAAAAGCTGCCTTTTCGAGTCTAACTGACACTTTGTCAAAGCAGTTTGTTGTGTTTTATGCAGAAGACGTGGGGGGAGGGGATGGAGAGGAGGTGAGGAGTAAGCAATAGTGGAGATAGAGCCCAAAGAGACAAAAAGACATTTGGGCAAAGAATTGGTTAACGGTCGGGCTAGCAGGATTAATAGCAGCTATTAATGGGGACCGTTAGTGGCTAACAATGGGTTGTGTGTAATAGCACAGTATGTGATAACAAGGTCCAGAGTGTGGAGGTTGGGGTCAGGACATAAGAGAAGCTCAAGCCCTGTAGTTGTTGAACTTGATATTGAGTCCAGAAGGCTGCCGAGTTCCCAAGCTGAAAATGAGGTGCTGTTCCTCCAGCTTGGAGCACTGCAGCAAGCCTGAGACAGAGATATTGGCCGGGGATTAGGGTCGTGCTAACATATATCCCTATCCCACCACCATGGATATATTTCCCTCCCCTCCCCTATCAGCGTTCCGAAAAGACCATTCCCTCCATGACTCCCTTGTCCGGTCCACACCCCCCATCAACCCAACCTCCACTCCCGGAACCTTCCCCTGCAACCCAAGAAATGCAAAACTTGCGCCCACACCTCCCCCCTTACTTCCCTCCAAGGCCACAAGGGATCCTTCCATATCCGCCACAAATTCACCTGCACCACCACACACATCATTTACTGCATCCGCTGCACCCGATGTGGCCTCCTCTATATTGGGGAGACAGGCCGCCTACTTGTGGAACGTTTCAGAGAACACCTCTGGGACACCCGGACCAACCAATCCAACCACTCCGTGGCTCAACACTTCAACTCCCCCTCCAACTCCAACAAGGACATGCAGGTCCTTGGACTCCTCCATCGCCAGACCATAGCAACACGACGGCTGGAGGAAGAGCGCCTCATCTTTCACCTAGGAACCCTCCAACCAAAGGGGTGAACTCATATTTCTCCAGTTTCCTCATTTCCCCTCCCCCCACTTTGTCTCAGTCCCAACCCTCGAACTCAGCACCACCTTCCTAACCTGCAATCTTCTTCCTGACTTCTCCGCCCCCACCCGCACTCCGGCCTATCATTCTCACTTTAACCTCCTTCCACCTATCGCATTTCCAATACCCCTTCCCCAAGTCCCTCCTCCCTACCTTTTATCTTAGCCTGCTTGGCACACTCTCCTCATTCCTGAAGAAGGGCTCATGCCCGAAACGTCGATTCTCCTGCTCCTTGGATGCTGCCTGACCTGCTGCGCTTTTCCAGCAACACATTTTCACTTCTCAAGTACAGTCAACTTGATACCCAGCACAGTTAAAAGCAGCAGGACATAATGGACATCACCCAAAAGGAAAACATAACTGCAAGATACAAGTTTAAAAGCAACATTCTGATTTTGTGCATTCTCAAAGTTCTCCACGTAGTACTGGCCGCAGCTTCTTTTAAATTCATTTGTTAGACATAGGCATCTCAGGCTGGCCAGCATTTATTGCCCTACTTGCCCTTAAGAAGGTGGTGATGAGCTGCCTTCTTGAATCGCTGCAGTCCACATGCTGTCGGCAAATTCTCAATGCTGTTAGGGAAGGAATTCCAGGATTTTGACACAATGAAAGCGAAGGAACGGCAATATATTTCCAAGTCAGGATGGCATCTGGCTTAGACATTGGCTTCACTGACTGGCCAGCATTTATTGCCATCCCCAATTGCCCTTGAGAATGTGATGATGAGCTATCTTCTTGAACCGCTGCCGTTCATATGGAACTTACAGGTGATGGTGTACCCATGTATCTGCTGCCCTTGTCGTTCTAGATGGAAGTGGTTATGGGTTTGGAAGGTCTATGGATTTTTGGTAAATTTCTGCAATGTATCATGTGGATAGTACACACTGCTTGCACTGAGCATTGGTGGTGGTGGAGGGAGTGGACGTGGTGCCAATCAAGCAGGCTGCTATGTCCTGGATGGTGTTAAGCTTTTTGATTGTGGTTGGAACTGCACTCATCCAGGCAAGTATTCCATCACACTCTTGACTTGTGGCCTGTAGATAGTGGACAGAATTTTGGGCAATCAGTAGGTGAATTACTTGTTGCAGTATTCATAGCCTGTGACCTGCTTTTGTAGCCATGGCATGTATATGCCGAGTCCAGTTGAATTTCTGGTCAAAGGTAGACCCCAGCATGTTGGTAGAGGGGGATTCAGTGATGACAATGCCAATGAGTCTCTCTTATTGGAATGGACATTGTCTGGCATTTGTATAGCATGAATGTTACTTGCCACTTTTCAGCCCAAGCCTGGATATTGTCCAGGTCTTACTGCATTTGAACATAGACTTCATCAGTATCTGAGGTATTGTAAATGGTGCTGAACATCTTCTGATACTTTAATTCCTGGAATTTAGAATCTTCAAGAGCTGCTCCTTCTTCAGCCACTTCGAAAGTTCTCACTGATACAACAAATGAATTCTCCAGAATGTTATTCCTAATTATCTAGGCAGCTCTTTCAATGTTCTTTTGGTTTCCTTTGCTCAAATTGGCAGCTGATTCATGGCTGTTGGTATATTATGCTTTGGAATATTTTCTTAAACCTGTCTTTCCATTGCACCCCTGTCATGTACATTGGCATTCAAAACTACAAAGGCAATCTGTGGTGCTTTATGAAGCTTTCAACAACAGAATCATCAAATTATAAAGTGGTTGCAGCAGAGAATGCCATTCAGTCTGGCAAGTCCTCTAAAGAAGTAATTCATCTGATGCTTTTTTTTGCCTTTTCCCCAGAGCCCTGAAAATCTTTCCTTTACAGATAATTATTGAAATTCCCTTTGTAAGCCTCAAATACACTCTGCCTTCACCACAGGCTCAGACAATGCACTACAGATCCTAACAACTCGCTGAATGAAGGTATTTCCTCAATCCACCATTGCCTTCTTTTCCCAATTATCTTAAAACTATGGCCTTTCGTTCATGAATCTTCTGCAAGTTTTTCTCCATCTAAACTTTCCACAGAACCGACACAAGTGCTGTGGTGCAGAAAGAGGCTATTCAGTCTACCGTGTCTGCACTAATTCTATTGCCTAGTGCCAATCTCCTGCCTTTTCCCCATATCTCCAAACACTATTTCTATTCAAATAATCATCCAACACTCTCTTGAATGCCTCAATTAAACCTGCATCCATAACATTTTCAGGCAGCATATTCTATACTTTAACTACTCATGTGTAAAGAAGTTTTTTCGCACTTCATCGTTGCTTCAATTGCACATTATTTTAAATGTATGCCCACTCATTCTTTTCTCGTTTACAAGCAGGAACAGCTTCATTCTATCTACTCGATCTAGCCCACTCCTGATTTTGAAAATCTCTATCGAATCTCCTCTCAGCCTTCTCTTCTTCACGAAAAACAGTTCAAATTTCTTAAATATGTCCTTATACCTGAAGTATCTCATTCTTGGAACCATTCTTGTAAATCACTTCTGCACTCTTTTCAATATATTTTCACCTTTCTTACAATGTGGCTGGTGCCCACAACTCTACACAGGACTCCAGATGAGGATGAATGAGATCTTATACAAGTTCAACATCACTTCCTTACTCTTGTACTCTAAGCCTCTATTAATAAAGCCAAGAAGACTGCATGTTTTACTAAAAGAGTTCTCTACCTGTCCTGGCACCTTTAATGATTTGTGCACATATACACACAATCCTTCTGCTCCTTCACTCATTTAGCACTGTATCCACTGCTTTATCCTGTCTTCCAATATTCTTCTGAATAAAGTTCATCACCTCACACTTCTCTGTATTGAATTTCATCTGCCACTTATCCACCTACTCCACCAGCTTGTTAATGTCCTTTTGGAGTTCCACACTGATTTCCTCATAGTTTGAGTCCAAATTTAGTGTCATCTGCCAACTTTGAAAGTGTCCTATGCACAGCACCAACTAGCAAACTTTCTTTTAACCAGCACATTATGAACTGGCACTCTTGATGAAGTGACAACAATTATATAGCTCAAATACTGGAAGTTTACTATATTATTGGAATTTCCATGATGTTTGATTAGTCAGTTGAGGGTGCAAGTGAGAAGATTCTTGGCCGGTAAGTTTTATTAAGGCAAAGTTGCATTATTATTTAAGTGATCAATGCTGTAAATAAAATATAGTTGTGATGTGAATACACCAGCATTATGTTTCTATTACTTAATGTGGGCTTCTCCATTGATTATGTGAACCTATGTAAACCTCAACTGGAATATTTGCTCAACCACACATGGTTGCATATGTGCCGGTTTATAAAATGTTTGCTGTTTTAGAAAAAGCAAGGATCCCAAACTAACCCCTGGGGAACTCCAGTATAAACTTCGTCCAACCTGAAAATATTCATTGACCATCACTCTATGTTTCCTATCACTCAGCCAGTTTTGTAACCATGTCGCTTACTGTCCCTTTCATGCAATGACCTATAATTTCCCTCAAGTCTGTTGTGTGGAACAGACAGCTTATGATTTTGAATTTCATCTCAACCTTCTCTTCCAGAAGGAGAAAAGTCCCAACATCTCCAAATTATTTGCACAACCAAAATTTTCATGACTAGAACTGTTTGTGCTATTCATTTCTGCACACTATCAAAATGAATACAAATTCTATAGATTAGAAGAGACCAGTTGTGGGCCAACACAGCTGTTGAAGAAAAATTGCTGAGGTGAATTCTCAATTTGTGTCTCAATAGCAACCATAACAGGTCTGAAAATTTTAAAAAAGTACACCTGAGACAATCAAGCAATACAAGGGAACACAGGTTCACGTATGTTGACTTTTGCAGGTTTTTTTCTTGATACAAGAATCCACAAAGTACTGGCCCTCCAAGGATCCACCATGGTTTTTGCTGACCATATTGCTAGTTCTATCTTGATGGTGTGGTACAGATATGTATTCATAATTTAAATACTCTATAGTGCCATGAACAATACAGATAAAAGTTTATTGAAATTTTTAAAATCATTGCAATGAATACTGTATTACATCACTGGAAATGAAACTACCATTCAGTCACACATGCAATGAATATTAATTAAAATCTATAATATGACTATAAATACCAAAGAAGAATTCAACATGAAATTTCAACCTCAATTTTCCATGCAATAATAATTGTGCAAACATTTCAATAATTAAAGACAACAAAAAACCCTCATGTATGGAGAAAAAGTTCAAACATCTTCAAATACCAAACTAGTATGATGTTCAATTTGTCTAAAAAAGTGAAAGCTATGTTAGTATTAAAGTGAACATGTACTGAATGATCACACAGATGACAACATTTTACAAACTGACGTAGACATCAAAGACTGCATCAGCACTTGCACACTGGTAAAGAAAATGAAGTAAATGTTGCATAGTTCTAAGATGGGCTTGAAATTTCCAACTCTCATAACACATTAGAACATATATAAACTACACTAGAAATGTCAAGAATCTGAAGAGGCAGCTTTAGTAGAAAGGACGCAACTTTAAGTGCATAATGCCAGCTTACACTGGTTCATTTTTCCCTCTTCATTAGTGAGAAAATGGACTCTTGTAAATGCTTGTTAAAATCTCAACCTACACTTCTCTAGTTAATGTGAGTGATCCATTTGTGTTCATTTCTGCCTGACAACGCATATGGGAAGATTAATTGTCCCATGTCAAACTGTAGTCACCCTTGTTCCCTATTCGTTTCCTTTTTTCCTTTTAGTGCAGTAATAATAATTCTAGGCTCTTGTTTCAGCACTTGGATTGGAAGTATATATGCATTTCACCAACCACCAATGAATTTAGCTGCCCAACTACAAACACGAGACTTTTTAGATGAGGGCAACTGATTATTGTTTTTTGAATGAACAAATGATACCTTATTGAAATAGCTGGCTCATATAATGACTAGACTTATCTTCTGTTTTACTGCAGTTTCAATGTTTTTCAATTGTATCAGGTCAATTTGTTCTAATTTCTTTACAGCAATAAGCTTAGTAACAAATTTTTGTCTTATTTAGGAACGTCTTCTGGAGCTAAGGATTTTGTTCCAAAATGATATTGCAAATAATTTTTATTAAATACTGGGCTTAGTTTATGATTGTGTGATCTATAATTTATTTTAGATAGATAATCTCTTGCAATATTAATAACTCAAAGAAAAATAACAAAACTATTTACATTTTACCTCACATAACATGCACAAAACACTTTTTAACATGAATAATGAGCAAAAATTAATCTTTTAGTTGTCCATTTGTCTTTATTGGTCCTTCTACAGGCTTATGTTATACTCATTGCAATTAATCATACAAAGGATTTTTAACTGATGGGGCATTTTGGAACTGTGGCTGCAGTGGCTAAATTATATTACAGGAATGGCCAGATGTCACAAAGGGTGATATGCATGCGCTCATTTCATCTGCAGCTTTGTCCTGGACCTGTCTATTTACAGCACTACAGCTAAGCACTCTGAAGGCCTATTCACACATGAATCCTTTCAGAAAGTGCTGAAGCACCCCTTAAGCCCACTTAACTACCATTTTCACACACTCTCCCAGCTCTCCTTTTTGTCCTTGCTTCCATTACATCAAACACAGGAACAAAGAAAGAGAACAGAAACTCGGAGGCAGAGAATAGACCCATCACAAATATTAATTTGAAAAGGTGTTGAAGTGCAGAATCTGCTTTTATTCACAAGGACAACTTGCATTTTTTTGTGTGAAATTCTCTTAGCTGCAATAAGCTTGGTTTTCAGGGAAAGACGAGCATAGGCTCAAAGTGCAATTATACACAGCGAACTGCTTCAAATCAAACACTGCACCGAAATGCTTTAGATCTATAGTGATACAGATTTAATGGAATTTCTATATGAAATGTCTCATTCACAGTATTTATTAAAGGGTATACAACAAAACTAGGATATTGTGGGAGTGCCTTACTAATGAAAGGAATTGATTGGAAGACTGAACTCCAGAATTTCCTTAAATAAAATATTAACAAAGAATATGTCAGATTGTAAGCATAAGCTAGTGCTCTTATAGGCACAACTTTTAATGATTAATTGTATGATTATTATTTTGAAATTATACTAGGTTCATAATTCTGTGCAAATAGAACATATTGTAGGATGCATTGATTCTAATAAATCAAATAATAATTCTGGTTTAACTTTCATGATTATGGAAACAAATAAGAAAAATTACAAAGTATTACCTATAAATCATTTTTGAATTTGTCAAAAATCCTGATCAAGCTGTTTTTAAGCTAACAAGTGCAAATTCAAATATTATTCTCTTACACAAAGTGTTATGCAGAATGTATATTGTTTCTTCATTTTACTAGTATATTTAGCAGATCCTGAAAAGCAAACCTAATTTAATCCAGAACAAAGTTTAAAGAAATGCATAAAATTCCAGAATGATTGTAGAAAAACTAATAATGTGCAGAATTATTTTTTTCAGTCAATTACTAGCATTTATCATTTGTAACTATTTCTTCAGATATGAATCAGGCAGATTATGTTCCCAAAGTTGACAGCTGGCAACTGGAAAATGAAGGCCAATTAGTCAAATCTATTATCGTGCTCCCTCAAAAGCCCCACCCAACAAAACAAAAACCAGAGGTTTAATATATCAGTTACAGATAGTTTGACGACGGTCACAGAAGTAATGCATAAATTACATTGCCTTGGATGCTCAAATAAAATATTAGTTGCCGGCTGTTGTCAATCAAAACTGTATGTACTATTGAGCCTCAAGTACAATAAGCATGGACATCCTTTTTTATACGAGTACAATGTCACCTGCTAGCATATTGCCAAGCATCTGCAGTTTAATGTAATTTGTGCAGACTCCTTCTATGAATTTTACAGTTAAAATATGGTTTTGATCTGTGCATCATTTGACACAAATCAATCTGGTTCTTATTATTGGAAGAATGGTCTTGATTAAATTGAAATATGGTTCAACTTGCTCCACTCAAATACACATCTCTTTTTATCACCACCCCCTGTTTGATTAAAAAGTCCAGAGAAACCTAATTTTAATTTAAATTCAGGCTGATTTGCAGGTGTTCCTGAGGGTTACAAATTTATCAGGAACATAACCACCACTGCTGAGATCAAAACATTACACAGCATGCCAGCAACTTCATGGGCCACAGCCACTCAATGGGTAGTGGCCTCCTCATAGGCTTTATGATGAAATACAAAACAGCCAGCAGGAATCTATATCTTATTCAGACCTGAAGAAAATGTTGCCCTCTTCCCTCCCCCAAAATGCACACACATACAATTACTGATAATCTGCTTACACAGGCAGACTTTGGTTGGTTTGCTAACATTAACTGCAAACAGTCTTTAGACAGAAAATAGAGCCAACCACCAGGTGTCCTGTAATGTTTAAATTAATGCTGCATTATTATCCATTTGCTGGAAATTGAAAGAGAAACAAATTGCACTGACTAATATCTTCCTTGCTAGTCATAAAAAATTACAATATATTAGAAACGCATGTTTTGTGCTTCATTTACACCTTGGATATAGCATTGAGTAACTATTGTTCTAACTCCACATATAAATGCTGACCCGGTAAATGTTGTTTAAGGCAATGTTTAATAAATTCTGTTTGAACGAATATAATTATCAGTAACATTTACAATTTTAATTTTTAGAAGATAATGTAATCAATTGCAGAAATATTATGGATTTGTATTTATGACCCTAATTTAAACATAATTTCAACATATTAACCTGATAAGAACTGTATAAATTAACCACAGATACATAAAACTTATATATTACTTACATAAAAGCTATCACAGGTGATTATGAAATAGAAAATGGTATTCCCTTATCCACTCACGCAATGCCACTTGCAATGTCAAATTATTTCATTCTTGTGAGTCCTAACTGAACTGCATCATTTTCAAGGACTTCATTACAATATGCTTTCAGTTATTCTGTTAAGGTTGAATTGCTGATTGAATGCAAAGCAGGCAGAGACATATTTCTTTCTACTACCTCTGTACATTCTGTGATCTCTTCAAACCCTCAAAATCTTTCCTTGATCTTTGCAAACATGGCAGAGCACAGTGTTATTTATGCATTCATTTATCTTCTCATCAAGGTCGGCTTATGTGGTCTTTAGCGTCTTCGAATTCTCATAATCAACTCAGATCAGCATCTGCATTGTGTGTACTTGTAACATGGATAATGGATCTCACTTACAATACCTACAAACTCAGCTGAGAGCAATACAAAACAAACGGGCGTAAGATGCATCATCCTAGCTTGGGTCCTGATGAATAAAAATGAAGATCTTGTCAAATGATGAAGTGACAGGTTAATTTACAGAAAGGAGTAGTGTGAACATACAGCAGCTCAACTGCTCCAATCTGTACATAGGTTGCCATCTATCTGCAGGATGGATAATTGCAGTATGTTGACTAATTCATGTGATGTTGGAGTTATGTGAAATCAGAGAAAGTGAATTGATGATAAAGGCAACTGTATGATTAGACACAGGCTCACTCACCAAAAAACATGATTTTTAACAAAGGGCACCATATCAAACAGTGATACAAAGCCCGAAGCAGTTATCTGTGCTCTTGCCATTTTTCTTTCCTTTAATTTTGCTGCCCTGTGGTTTTCAGTTCCGACATTATGATCTGCACTACCACCAAGGATAATTATTCTACCCTTTAGGCCATCAGACAGTTATTTTTGATCATGTATGTATAAAAGATGTTTTTGCTTCTCAGAACGGCTTAGTCGATATCAGTGATGCTAACAATTTCAAAAAAGATCTGTCTGCAGAAAGGCTATAAATGCTTTGGGAAAAATATAGCAGAAAACCAATTCTATTAATTATGTTACACCTCTATCATGTGAATTTGAAAATTGTTCACTTCTGCAAACAGTAATTCCTTTCTCATATTTACTTTTAAGAGACGATATTTCCAGTAATAAAAAACAAGACTCTAAAATATTTTAGTTTCTCAACTATCAAGTTTCCAACTTCCATCAACATAATTGAATAGGCACCTCAAATATATTGTTCATGATAAACTTCCTAAATACCAGTTGGTAAAGTTGTCAGTTAGGGGCCAACTGTCATTGGCATTTCAACACAGCAAGCTAAGAAATTCTCAGGCAGTAGTTCTAAAGCAGTTTCTGCTAAATGTTCTGATGGATGGCATCAAAAGCAAAATAAAGATACAGTCTTCCTTGTCCACCAACATGAAAAATGACTTACTTAATAATAAATACAATGTCACAAAATTATCTTTGACTAAATTTCTTTTCCTTTAAATCAAAAATATACTGATAACTGAAAACATTATAAGATCCCATTCAATCTCCAACATATAGTCTAAGATCAGTTTAGCACTTCCCTAAGTACAGAAAAAGGCTAAGGAAGGATTAAGAGTTACGATCCGAGTGTTTTAAAATTGGTTATCTGAATACATACCTGTAAGCCTACATGTACTATGTTCTGAAGACGAAGCAGACCACCAGAAAAAAACAAACTGCAAAAGTGCCCAACTACAAATAATCAGCAGGAGAGTAATAGACAGAATTCCGTTATTCCTTAACTCACATGAATCCAATATAATAAGAACAAAAAAGACGCCGCATGAATTAAATCCTCATTGTTCTCAGTGTATACCATCTGAATCAAACCAAGAATCTCTAATATATCTATGCAATACTCGCTTATATATTCAAATGTATAGAGATTCCATAAATTACATATGTGAGTATAAATTCTCGAAGACACAAATAAAATGAGAAGGTGCTAATTACTTGATTAAAACTTGATTAATTTATAAGACAATCTTGATTGTCACAGGTGTATCTACCCATGACAGTATTAGTAGTCATGATCATCAAAAGAAGTCCTTTCTTCCCTTTGATGATATCCTCCATCCTGTTGTGTGGTTAAATGAGATAGATTCAAAACAGTTCAAACCTCAGCATCAATGAGGCACTGGAAACTATCAATATGAGCAGAGCTGCATTAAACTACAAACTATAGCCACATGGCCAGTACTCTATCAGTATCATAGAGCCAAGGGACAAATCCTGGTTCAGTGAGGACTGCAGATGAGAATGCCAGGAGCAGCACCAAGCATACCTAATATCAAATTTCAAACTGGTGAAGTTTCAACACAGGACAAGATTACGTGTAAAGAAAGAGAGTAGGATACAATAAACAGAGATAAATGATTCCACAGCCAATGAGTAAAGTCCAAGCTCTACACTCCTGCTACAACCAATCATGAACAGTTATTTGTTTAATTGCTCGCCAGCAGAGAAATAAAGCTCTACAACACCCAATGATGGAAGAGGCCACCACATCAGTGCTTAAGACAAGGATGGAGCAGTTGTAGCCATTTGCAGCCAGCTAAAAGTACAACATATATGATGAACGTTTCAGCCTCTTCTGAGGGTGCCCAGCTTTACAGGTGTCAGTCTTCAACCCTAATTCAATTCACTCCATGCAATATCAAGAAATGACTGGATTGCATTTAAAACAGCAAACATTTATATGGGTCTGGAGCAGTACTGAAGGCATGCTCCAGAGCTAGCTGTGTATCTAATCAAGGTGCATCAGATCAGCCCCAAAACTGGTGAATACCGAGCAATATGAAAACTTATCCAGGTATGTCAAATTCACAAAAAGTAAGAAAAGTCCAATCCAGCCAATGATCACCCTACACTCAATTAGCAGCAAAATGGTGGAAGCTGTTGTCAACAGTGCAAAAGCAGTACTCACTGAGTTCTGTCAGCTCCAAACCTCATTACACTTTTGGCAAATATAGATAAAAAGAGATGAACTCCCAAGACATGAGGGCAGTGTGGCAGCTTACTAGAGTCATCTCTACTGCAGTGCATGCTTCAGAAGTTTCTCATTGCAGGTATTTTCAAATCAACATGTTTAAAGATGCTATGGTACATCCCAGGAGAGGGTCCTAGCTGAGATGTTTCTCATAGTAAAAGAATTCTTTCCAATCAACTTGTTCAGAGATATTATCACACATCCCTGGAACATGTGGGACTTGAACTCAGGTTCCTGGTCCAGGAGTAGTGATACTACCACTGTGTCATATGAGGGTCCCTAATTTCTTATAGTTATTTTTTCCCTAATCAACCCGCTTAGAGATGTTACTACATACTTCAGAAGTTCTGGTAGGTTTCAACAAGGTGTAAATAGGCTGTTTCCTTGTGTAGGAGAATTTAGAACTATGGGTAACCATTTAAAAATAAGGGGTCACTATTTAAGATAGAGATAACAGTTTTTTTTTCACAGAAGCTCATGAGATATTGGAACTACCTTCCTCAAAAGTGATTGAATATTTTTAAGGCAGCGATAAATAGATTCCTGGTTAGCAAAGTGGTGAAAGGCTACCAGGGCTAGATCAGGAACTGAAAAAAGATCGGCTGTGATTTTACTAAATGGTGGTGCAGGCTCAAGGGGCCAAATGGCCTACATTTGTTTCTAAACAAAAATTAAATCAGGCCTGGTCTGTTAAATAGCAGGTAAAGTTCACACTACGTAAGTGTCAAGCAATTGATCTCTAACAAGACAGCTTCCAACCATCTAGGAGAAAGTGAGGACTGCAGATGCTGGAGACCAGAGTTGAAAGATGTCCTGAAGAATCCTGAAGAAGGGCTTATGCCCAAAATATCGATTCTCCTGCTCCTCGGATGCTGTCTGGCCTGCTATCTTTTTCCAGCACCACATTTTTCAGCTTCCAACCATCTACCCTTCATATTCAAATAGTGTTGACATCACTGAATCACACAGCATCAACAATGGGGAGGGTCACCATTGTCTACAAACTTAAATACTGTGGCTACAAAAACAGGCCAGAGGCTGAAGATTCTATAGTAAACGACTCCATGGAAATGAAAAAGGATGACAGGAATTCAGGAAGGTTGGAATGGTCAACCACATAATATAGCAGTACCATCCACCACAGAGCGAATATAATTTTTCACTCTGAGTAGGGACATTCTATAATTCTATTTCATTGTTTTTAAGAAACGGGTGACGATATATTTTAACACATTTAGGATTGTTAGAACAGTGAATTTAAAGAGGAATTGATGAATTAAGGAAATTGAATTACTGATAGTATCAGCTCACACAGGGGATCAAGTTAAGAAAATGGAAATTCAAATAGTGGGCTTAACAAGGAAGATGAGCTGGAGAGGGCTGCAGAGACGACTGGAGAACAACTGCAAAATGATGAGAATCCTGGCCACATAAGGCAGATGACAATAAGAAGGTTGGAGCATTTGACCCAAAGAAGGGAGCGTTAGAATCAGCTACATGCCTCAGCCTTGATGATGAAAATTTTCATTTATAATTCTGATTTCATACTTCAGATATGGCTGGAGAGAAACTAACATAGAATGGTGCAATGGTTAAAATATACTAAAAATGTTGTGGCCTAAATAGTAAATTAATCTTTTTATCTCAGTAACATAGGCAGAACTTTATTTCAGCTGAAATGAAAACCATTTTTTATAAAGAAATTATAACAGCTATTGATCAGCAAGAAAACTTCGGATTTTAGCCCCTTTATCCATCGAAACGAAGGACATGCTTTTACACACTAGCCAGCCAGCAAGCACTGTGACATCAACCACAATTATCCATCATGTTGTCAAGCAATATTACTGCAAAGATAATAAAAATAAATTAGAAGAGCAATGTGAAATCTTTGATTTTAACTATGATCTTATGCTTTCAGAATGGCCTTAATTTAATGAACAATATTGTTTTACACCTTGTTTTGTCTCAGTACTCAGTTCTTCTCAAACTATTCTGGGTGGTCGCCTATCAGAATTTGGTGATCCATCTCTTTCCATTGGTTGCCTTCCAGGGATTCACATCAGCTGGGTTCTCACATAAATCTGACAACTTTATTAGCCTAGTCAGTGGGTATTCCTATGCTTACCATGACACATATACCTTTCTTAAACAACTTTACTTTTTGGTTGACTCAGAACAAATAATTATATAAACACTTCAGCTGCTATTCTCTGTAATAAAGTCCAAATGAAGAGAAAATTCACATTACATGTAAGTCAGAGCTAGGTTTTCATGTTCACGCTCAAAAAATCAATTCTGGATTGATTTTTGTGTATATATCTTTATTGTCAGAGGATTAATTGATGAATTTTTCATTTGATGAGTCAGGTGGAATAGGTTCTAAGGCAAAGAGTGAGCAGAATTCTAATATTATCTCTCAAATCTTGGCAATGTTTTAGCCTTAAATTCTGACACCATCTTTCTCAATTTTCACTCAATTTTATCATATCTACTTGCAGCAAAATATATTTAAATCATCACAAAGCAGAAATAAAAGCCTATTACAGAAAATAATTCAGTTACAGGAAATTTAATTTTTAAATTACATAATGAAAATGAAGTACTCTTTAATCCTGTTAATTTACTCTTTATTATCAAAATGTAATTTACACCTTAAAAATATTTTAAAAATAATACTGCACAATTAGTTCTCTTTTCTATGATGTCACTATGATTATTCCATAATTCATGAAATCAAAAGTCAAAACAATACACAAAATAATCTAACTTCTAAAGACATACACTTTGCTGCACAACATAATGACAATATTTATTCTCAATCGACTGTAGGCAGAGGGAGCAATTATAAATTATTTTTTGTCACTGTTTACAATGTTATTCTCCTTGAGCAGCACACAGTGGAATAGCTTGACAAGTTTCAGTTCCAGTAACAGACATTACAAAGTCCCTAAATTTGTGTCATTTAATTCTCATTTAGCTAACTGGGTCAAATGCAAAATTTCCACCTCCTGACAAAATTAATTGTACATTGTATATTGTATAACTTATCCTGTGTTTAAATGACTGCCATTGGCTTTTAATTACATAGACTGACTGACATTTTGATCAGATAGTGCACAAGATGACCATTTATACTGCTGGCAAAAACTGCTGGCAACATAAGCACACTGGACATGCCTTCTCACCCTTTGCTTCATCATTTTCCTGCCCATCAGCCTCCAATCCCACCTCCTACGAGCTTCTGGAATCCCACCTATTGCAATAAAGACTCTGGTACAAATCCTATTTTATAGCAGATGTATTTAAGAAAATAGAAGTGGGGGAGGAAGGGAAGGGTAAAATTCCAAAAAGTACAATGACCAATGGGAAGCAAAGGGTTAACACTTGTGGAAGTGGTTTCAACTACATGGAAAAATATTTAAAAAATGAAAAGGAAGGAGAACTCAGGAGAGGTTATTAAAGTCTCCAGCACACAAACTAGGACAGTGTTTGGAAAGAGTTAGGAAACAAACTTCAAACACACTGGATAAATGAATAACAATGAGAAGAGGGACGGTCAATACAGTACTCAAAGTGTTGTAATGTGCACAGTATACGAAATAAGGTAAATGAGCTTTTGGCGCAGATCGAAATTGGCAGATATGATGTAATGAGCACCAAAGAGACGTGGCTGCAAGGGGATCTGGACTGGGAGCTAAATATCCAAGGACGTACATCCTATCAAAAAGACAGGCAGGTGGGCAGAGGGAGTGGGGTTACCTTGTAAGTAAAAAACAAAATTAAATCAATAGAAAAAAACAAAGTAGAGTCAGATGATGTGGAATCAGTGCAGATAGAGCTGAGGAACCACAAAGGTAAAAAAAAACATAATGGGAGTTATCTATAGTTTCCAAACAGTAGTCAGGATTTGGGGCATATAATACAGCAAGAATTAGAAAAGGCATATAACAAAGGCAAGATTACAGTGATCATGGGGGATTTCAATATGCAGGTGGACTGAGAAGTGAATCACAAGAAAAGGAATTTATGGAATGTCTACAAAATGGCTTTTTGGAGTAGCTTGTGGCAATTCTGGATTTAATGTTGTGCTCAAGGTGAAGGAAGCCCATAGGAAGCAGTAACCATAATATGATAGAATTCACTGCAGTTTGAGAGGAAGAAGGTGGAATCAGATGTAACGGTATTACAGTTCAATAAAGGCAAATCCAGTGGCATGAGGGAGGAGCTGACCAGAATTGACTGGAAGAGAAGCCGAGCAGGAAAGACAGTGTAACAGCAACTGTAGAGGTTTCTGGGAATAATTTGGGAGACACAGCAAAACTTCATCATAAGGAAGAAACAAGCAAACTAAAGGGAGAATGAAGCAATTATGGCTGACCAGAGAAGTCAGGAACAGCATTAAAGCAAAAGACAAACCATAAAATGTGGTGAAGTGCAGTGGGAAGGCAGAGGATTAGGAAACCTACAAAGACCAACAGAGGACAATGAAGAAAGAAATAAGGGGGGAAGAGAAGGTAAATGTGAGGGTAAGCTAGCCGGTGTTATTAAGAAAGATTGCAAGAGTGTCTTTAGATATATAAAGGGAAAAGAGATGCAGAAGTGGTCACTGGGCCACTGGAAAATTATGCTGAAGAAGTAGTAATGAAGAACAAAGCAATGGCTGAGGAACTAAATAAACATATTGTGTCAGTATTCACGGTGGAAGACACAAGTAATATCCCAAAGATTCAAGATAATTGGTGGGGGCAGAGATGAGCATGATGGCCATTACCAAGGAGAAGGTGCCAGAAAAACTGAAAGGTCTGAAAGTGGATAAACCACCTGAGCCAGATGGACTACACCCCAGAGTTCTGAAAGAGATAGCTGAAAAGATAGTGGAGGCTTCAGTAGTGATCTTTGAGGAATGACTGGGGTTCAAAGAGGGTCCCAGAGGACTGAAAAATTGCTAATGTAACCCCCCCCCCCCACCTTTTAAGAAGGGATCAAGGCAAAATATGGGAAATTATCGGCAAATTAGTCCAAACTCAGTCATTAGTCAGATTTTGGAATCCATAGTGAAGGATAAGATTTCTGAATACTTGGAAGTGCATGGTAAAATAGCATGGTTTCATCAAGAGGTGGTCATGCCTGACAAATCTGTTAGAATTCTTTCAGGAGGTAACAAGCAGGTTAGACCAAGGACAGCCAATAGATATTATCTGCCTGGACTTCCAGAAGGCCTAGTGGTATTATTGCTTGATTGTTAACACAGAAAGTCAAGTAACATTTTTTATGGAGTTTAATTCAGATAAATGCGAGGTGCTGCATTTTGAGAAAGCATATCTTAGCCGGACCTATACACTTCATGATAAGGTCCTAAAGAGTGTTGTTGAACAAAGAAACCTTGGTGTGCAGGTTCATAGCTCCTTGAAAGTGGAGTCGCAGGGAGGTAGGATAGTGAAGAAAGCGTTTGGTATGCTTTCCTTTATTGGTCAGAGTATTGAGTACAGGAGTTGGGAGGTCATGTTGCGGATGTACAGGACATCGGTTAGGCCACTGTTGGAATATTGCATGCAATTCTGGTCTCCTTCCTATTGGAAAGTTGTTGTGAAACTTGAAAGCGTTCAGAAAAAATCTACAAGGATGTTGCCAGGGTTGGAGGACTTAAGCAATAGGGAGAGGCTGAACAGGTTGGGCTGTTTTTCCTGGAGCATTGGAGGCTGAGGGGTGACCTTTTAGAGGTTTACAAAATTATGAGGGGCATGGATAGAGTAAATAGGCAAAGTCTTTTCCCTGGGGTCGGGGAATCCAGAACTAGAAGGCATAGGTTTAGGGTGAGAGGGGAAAGATATAAAAGAGACCTATGGGGCAACCTTTTCACACAGAGGGTGGTACGTGTCTGGAACGAGCTGCCAGAGGAAGTGGTGGAGGCTAGTACAACTGCAACATTTCAGAGGCATTTGGATGGGTTTTTGAACAGGAAGGGTTTGGAGGGATGGGCCGGGTGCTGGCAGGTGGGACTAGATTGGGTTGGGATATCTGGTTGGCGTGGACGGGTTAGATCAAAAGGTCCGATTCCATGCTGTACATCTCTATGACTCTAAGTCCTTTGATAAGATGCTGAGTAAGATAAGGGCCCCATGGTGTTAGAGGCAAGGTACTAACATAGATAGAAGACCCGCTGCCCTGCAGAAGGCAGAGACTGAGAATAAAAGGGTCCTTCTCAGCATGGAAGCCGGTGACAAGTGGTGTTCCACAAGGGTTGGTGTTGGGACATTTCATGTCATAAATTAATGATTTGGATGAAGGAATTGAGGGCATTCTGGCTAAGTTTGCAGATGATACAAAGATAGTGGAGGGGCAGGTAATATTGAGGAAGCTGAGAAGCTGCAGAAAGATTTAGACAGGTTAGCAGAGTGGGCATAGAAGTGGCAGATGAAACAATGTAGGAAAGTGTGAGGTCATGCACTTTGGTAGGAAAAAGAGGCATGGACTATTTTCTAAATGGGGTGAAAATTCAGAAATCTGAAATGCAAAGTGTCTTGGGAGTCCTAGTCCAGGTTTCGCTTAAGGTAAACTTGCAGGTTGAGTCAGTAGTTAGGAAGGCAAATACAATGTTGTCATGTATCTTGAGAGGACTAAAACATAAAAGCAGAGATGCACGGCTGAAGCTGTACAAGGCTCCAGAGGAGGTTCATGAGATCGATGCCAGGAATGAAAGACTTAACATAAGAGGACTCTGGATCTATACTCAATGGAGTTCAGAAGGATGAGGGGAGATTTGATTGAAACTTACAGAATAGTGATCGGCCTGGACACAGTGTAGGTTGGAAGATGTTTCCATTAGTAGAAGAGACGATGATGGGAGACCACAGCTTAAGAGTAAAAGAATGACCCTTTAGAACGGAAATAAGAAGAAACTTCTTTAGCCAGAGAGTGGTGAATCTGTGGAATTCATTGCCACAGAAGGCTGTAGAGGCCAGGTCACTGGGTATATTTAAAACGGAGTTAAATACGTCTTGATTGCCGGGTGGAATCAAAAGTTAAGGAGAGAAAGCAGGAAAATGGGGTTGAAAAACCCATCAGTCATGATTGAATGGTGGAGCAGACTGTATGGGCTGAATGGCCTAATTTCTGCTCCTATGTTTTATGGTCTTATGGAATCACAGCAAAGATATTTCCCAGTGAGGAAGAAGCTTTCTTGGAAAGGGACAAACTAACCATGATTAAGTAAGGAAATTAAGGAAAATATTAAAATTAAAGATAAAAACATATAATATAAGTCAAGATTAGTGGCAAACTAGAGACTGGGAGAATTTTAAAAGCCACAAAAGATAACCAAAACGAAGAAGTTAATTTGTGAAGGTAAAATAGCAAGTAATATAAAAATGAACAGTTTAAGCTTATTTAAATATAAAAGGAAGAGAGAGGCCAAAAAGAGAGAGGCCAAAAAGAACACCAGCAGTTTAGAAAATGAGACTGGGGCAACAATAAGGGGAATCAGGAAATTGGCAAGGAGTTGAAGAAATACTCCACTTTAGCCTTCACAGTAGAAGACAATACTAGAATTGCAAAGATATAAATACTCAAGGGAAAAGAAATACATACCACTGTGCATTGCTCAAGAAGAATGACATTGTAAACAGTGATAAAACTAATTTATAATTACTCCCACCTCTAACAGTTAATTGAAAATAAATATTGTCATTATATTCTTCAGCAAAGTATATGTCCTTGGAAATCAGATTATTTTCGCTATTATTTTGGCTTTTGATTGCATAAATTATGGAATAATCATAGTGACATAATAGAAAGAAAACTAATTGTGCAGTAATATTTTTAAAACATGTACATTATACTTTGATAACAAAGAATAGATTTACAGGATTAAAGACTACTTCATTTTCATAACATAATGTTTTGCTCAATTTCCTGTAACTGAACTATTTTCTATAATAGGCTTTTGTTTTTGTTTTGTGGTGTTTGTATATGTTTTGCTGCAGACATGATAAATCATAATGAGTGAAAATTGAAAAAGATTGTGCATTTATCACTCGAGATAAGGTCCTATGGAAACTTATAGGGCTAAAGGCCAATAAGTCCCCGGTCCTGATGGGTTGCATCCTAGGATATTAAAGGATGTAGCTATGAGATAATGGATGCACAGATAAGTAACGTTCCAAAAATACTTAAAATTGTGGAAGCATAGAGGTTTGAAAAAATGCCAATTAACCACCCTTATTTAACAAGGGAGACAAATAAACAGGCAATTATAGGCCAGTTAGATTAACATATGTTATTAAGAAAATGTTAGAGTCTGGTATAAAAGATGAAATAGCAGCCCATTTAGAAATACATTATATAATCAAAAAGAAGGAGCATGGCTTAATGAATGGGAAATCATGCCGGACTAAGCCATTGGATTACTTTGACAAGGTAACATGCTGGGCAGATAATGCGGAACTAGTGGATGTAATATAATTGGATTTCCAAACAAAAAGTGAAAGAACCACAGATGCTGGAAATCAGAAACAAAAACAGAAATTGCTGGAAAAGCTCACCAACTCTGGTATCATCTGTCGAGAGAAATCAGAGTTTACATTTCAGCTTGTGACCCTTTCTCAGAATTGGATTTCCAAAGGCATTTGATAGCATGCTATGTGTAAGGCTATGGAATAAATTAAGAACCCATGGTATTGGCAGTAATATTTTAGTATGGATACTGGATTAGCAATCTAATAGAAGACAGAAAGTTGGATGTAAGACGGTCATTTTCAGAATGACAACCTATAACTTGTAGAGTGCCAGAGGAATCAGGCATGGAGCCACAATTGTTCACAACAAATATTAACGAGTTGGAGAACAAAAATAAATCCACCATGTTTGCTGATGACAAGAGTAAGTGGGGAGGCAAGTAGTGAGAATGATACAGAAGGTCTACAGAACAATATTGACAGGTTAAGTGAATGGGCAAAAACTTGGCAGATGGAATATCATGTGGGGAAATTTGAGGTTGTGCACTTTGGCAGGAAGAAGAGGAGCTGAATATTACTTTGATGCAGACAGACTACAGAAAGTTGCAGGCACAGAGGGAGTTGGGGGCCCACATGCATAAATCACAGGACGTTTTCAAACAAGTCCAGTGGGACA
This sequence comes from Hemiscyllium ocellatum, assembly GCF_020745735.1. Classification (NCBI taxonomy): domain Eukaryota; kingdom Metazoa; phylum Chordata; class Chondrichthyes; order Orectolobiformes; family Hemiscylliidae; genus Hemiscyllium; species Hemiscyllium ocellatum. The sequence goes on from NC_083402.1 coordinate 54,889,416, forward strand.
GAGGGAAAGGCAAATATTAGCTTTAGGAGTATAAAAATAGGGAGATCTCGCTAAAGTCAGACAACAGCTAGAATACTGTAAACAACTTGGTTGTTTTACCTAAGCAAAGATATAATGGCATTGGAAGCAGTCCAGAGAGGGCTCACTAAGTTGATTCTAGTTATAGAGGGATTTGCTTATGAGGAATGGCTAAGCAGGTTGGGCTTGTACTCACTGGAGTTTAGAAGAATAAGAGGAAAACTACTGAAACATTACAAGTTTTTAGGAGGCTTTCAGGTAGACACAGAAAATTGTTTCCGCTTGTGGGAAAGCCTAGAAGCAGACAGCATATTGGGGTTAACAACTTAACACGGAGATGAGGAGGAATTTCTTCGCAAAGAATAGTGAAAATGTGGAATTCTTTACTGCAGAGTGTTGTTGAGGCTTGGTTGTTGATTATATTCAAAACTGAGACAGACAGATCTTTAATTAGCAAGGAAATCAGGAGATATGGCAGGCAAGTGGAGTTTAGGATTATCAGATCAGACATGGTCTCATTGAATGGCAGATCAGTCTTGAGGGCCAAATGGCCTACTTCTGTTCCTACTTCAATGTTGATTTTATGGTAATTATATGATGAGCTTGCAATTACTGGTAATATTTCCATTACTCATAATAAATCTAAATATGGTGTTTTATACCATGATGTCAAAATCCTGATTAGTCATTCATATTTTCATTTGAATTCAATGGGGAGAAACTGTAAAGGTAGAAATGTGGCATGGAGTGCAATTGTTTCATATAATGACCTAAGCAACAAGATCTCAAAATGAAAAAATAATTATCATCTGAACCATGAAACTGAATTGCTGTTTTCAAATTCCATTCCAGATTGTCTTTACTTATGTTCTAAGTTTCTTCTGGCATTATATATGGAATCCAAGGACCCAAATTACAAATTTGAATTTTACTACAGTCCTACTTGGGTTGAAACAGCAGTTCAGCCACTGTAGAAATATGGCAAGTTCACTGAAGCAACATTTACCATTGTGAATATCTTAGTGATACTGAAATCTGGGCATTATAGAATCAATATTTGTTTACTGTTTACATACAGCTTTGCAAAAGTTTCTTTTGATGAAATCACTCTCTTCAGTCTCCCTTGCCTAGAATATATTCTTCGTGATTAGATTCCACATGTTTTGCTCTGTGTCCCATGGTGAACTCACAATATTTGCTTTGGATACAATTATATTCCTTAGTCTTCCCTCTTTCCTGTTCTTCTGCTGTTGCCTCTGATGTGATTTGATGCAACAACTGGGAGAATGTTCTAAGTATTCCATAATCAGCTCTTTAAATAGTATATAATGAACATTGCAAGATTATTTATTCTTTACTGTTGACATGTCAATTGAATGTTGAAAAAAGCTTTCAAAAGAAAAAAAACATTGTACTGGTAGCATGTATAATGTTTTTCAATGGGCTATAAACCAGAACAACTCAGTCTGAGCTCAGCACCAAAATATGTCAGAAACTCTACAGTGTCAAAAAGGGTGTAAACTACAGCTCCCATGAAATATCTCCTCTTTCATATACTGTACAACATTTGGAATATTGTGTGCAATTCTGGTCTCCTTCCTAGCAAAAGGATGTTGTGAAACTTGAAACGGTTCAGAGAAGATCTAAAAGGATGTTGCTAGGGTTGGAGGATTTGAGCTATAGGGAAAAGCTGAATAAGCTGTTTTCCCTGTAGAGTCAGAGGCTGAGGGGTGACTTTATAGAGGCTTATAAAATCATGAGGGGCATGGATAGGATAAATAGACAAGGTCTTTTCCCTGGAGTGGGAGAATCCAGAACTAGAAGGCATAGATTGAGGGTGAGAGGGGAAAAATTTAAAAGGGAACTGAGGGGCAACTTTTCACACAGAAGGTGGTGCATGTATGGAATGAGCTGCCAGAGGACATGGTGGAGGCTAGTACAATTAGAACATTTAAAAGGCATTTGGATGGGTATATGAATAGGAAGGGTTTAGAAGGATATGGGCCAAGTACTAGCAAATGGAACTAGATTAGGTTAGGATATCTGGTCGGCCTGGATGAGTCTGTTTCAGTGCTGTACAACTCTATGACTCTAACTGAAAATCCTCAACACTGAAGAATGAGATTCAAAGTTCAACACAGGTAATGACACAGAAATCATGTCCCACAGATAAAGTCTGATTCTGCAGGGAAAGCTTCACAGCATTTGTGCACTGACTAAGTAGTAGTTATGGCAGATTTTCAGCTTTTGTTTTAATAGAATTCTGCAATTTTAATATACATTCTACATTAGAGATTTTACATATGATGTAATAAATGAGATGAGAGGAACACATTGTATTTCTCTCGTTTCTCCATTCCAAAGATCACAATACCAATTTAATTGTTTCACCAGGTTGCCACTACGACCAATCATGTGGTTTCTCAATATTAGACTAAAAATAAACAGATCCATCAACCAGGCTTCTTCAATGAACATGAAATTAATGATTTGCTATAAAATATGATTTATTCAATGAAAATACAAACTGGTTTACACATTAGTTTGTATTATGAAACTATATACATTTACCACTCTAAAATGCACACAGACAAATACATCAGGCAAAGAGGAAATAAATGGATCTCTCTCTGCAAAGATTCGTTGTTGGTGGTAGTAGGGGAATACTTTCGGCCAGTAAGTTTTGCTCTTAAGGATGAAAAGAATAAAGCTTCAGCAACACATATTGCTGTCAGTTTGACATTCTGGTACATATTGGAAGGTGTCACAAGCATAAGAAGTTGTTTCTGGGATTTTGGCTGACAGAGCTTGCTCAGGAAACACAGAACTGCAAGTCTTCAATTCACACTTCCAAAGGACAATCAAGATTAACAAGAAGAGGTGTTTTCATAACAATAAAGCTGAGCTGGGAAATCCTTCCTTTTAGCAGATCTGTTAGCAACTACACTAAATAATATTCAAAGCTAAACCACAAAGTCATAGTTTCAAAAGGTTTATATTATAGAAAGAGGCCATTTGGTCCATCGTACCTGCACCAGCATTCCACATAAGCATTATGACTTAAGTGTCATTCTCCAGTCCTTTCACCACCATCCTGCATATTATTTCTATTTAAAAAATAAATAAAAGTTGCTTGAATGCCACTACTGAAGCTGCCTCTACAGTGCTTTCCATACCCAAGCAATTTGCTGTGTGAAAAGTTTGTTCTCACATTGCATTAACTTCTTTTTGCAAATCATCTGTATCCTCTTGTTCTCAATCATTATAGAAGTGGGGACAGTTTCTCCATATCTATTCATCTCGACCTCATATGATTTTAAAAACTTCTATCAAGTCTTCTTTCTTCCTTCTCCTCTGCAAAGAAAATAGTCTTAATTTATTTCAGTCTATTTTTCATGCCTAGAACCAACCACTTAAACTTCTTCTTTCCAATGCATTCACATACTTCTTAAGATATGGCATCCAAAACTGTAAAACAATACTCAATCTGAGGCCTTATGCACATGTGAACGTCTCTCTTCTTGCATCTACGCCACTAATGCTTAAAAACGACTCTCTCCACGTGTCCTGCCACCCTGAATGATTAATGCACATATACATCCCAGATCTGCTTGCCTCTGCATACCAGTTGGAGTAGTGCCCTTTAATTGATATCTTTCCGCTAAAACTCCTTCCACTGAACTTATCTACCATTTATGCACACATTCCACCAACTTTGAAGTTCTACACTTCATACACACATGCTTAGGAATTAGAAGCAGAAGTTGGCCACTGATCCCTGATCACTGGCACTTCTCATACTTTCACCATTTTACTACTTATATGTCTACATAGGACTCTAGAATAGCACTTTATGTTAGATGAGGCTTTTTTTCATAATTGCTCTTTTCGGCTTTGATTTGCTTTTTCAAATCCCTCTGAACATATAGTATTTAACATGGTTCTTGATTGTATTTTCTATCTTACATGTCACAAGCAGTCTTTTTATGAATTATTATTTAATTTTTCATCTAGGGTTGTCTGCATCTGCATGCCCTATCTTTCACTTTTGAGGAAATATGCCTTGACCGTGTCTCTTCTTTGTAAGTAGCCCATTGTTCAGATTTTTTCAGCCAACCTTTGGTTATGACTCTGTTTTTGCACCACTGAAGATGGCTGTTTCCCCCAGATAATTATTCTTTCCCTGGATTGCCCATTGTCCTCTTCCATCATAATCTTAAACATTATGATAAAGTCCCCAAAACAAAAGATTCCCCACTGTCACTAGATCTATTTGGCCTAGTTCATTCCCAAGAAGTGGATCTAGCAGTATCTCTTTTCTTGATTAACTGGACACATTCTGCTGCAAAACAATGCTACTTAACACAGACTAAGAATGCTTCCTTTTCTCTACCCATAATACAACCACTATTCCAGTCTATATTCAACTGATTGGAGTTCCCCATTATAACCTCTCTATAATATGTGTCTCTTCGTAAGCTTTTTTGCAGATTCGTTCTTCTATATCCTTTCCACTAGTTGGTGGTCTGTAGAAGATATCAAGTAACATAACTGCACAATTCCCTAGTTCTAGACAAATCGATTATGTCCTTGAACTCACAGCGACATCCTCTTTCTAAAGTAACGCAGTGCTCTCCTTAATAAAATCCACCATCCAGAACTAGAATAAGCGGAGTGATCGCCATGCCATAGCACTTGATTGGGTCTTGCATGGTGTGGGACTATAGGATTAAATCCACAAACATTACAGCAGTGGGTGGTACACTTGCACTTCTAAGTGCCAAAATGTGGTCAGAAAAGTCACTCGCCAGAGGCCAATCTGGTAGGCAAAACATTCATGATTTGCAAGAAACTGTTCATACAATCCGAGGCTGCTTGTCTCCTGTGCTTGCTGCTGACAAGCTCAGAATGTACCCATCAGCAGCAAACACAGAAGACCCATGGAGGAATAGATGGTGATAGTGAGATAGTGAATGGCATCTATCAGTACATATGTCAGAGGCTAGATATGGAGCCAAAATAACAGCAGCAGAACCCAAGAAGGCAGGCCACATGTGAGAACAGGAATGGGAGGCCCAAACTGGAAGGGTCAATGTGATTTGCCCTGGGTCAAGGAACTGCCCTGCTCCCACATCTTCTTCATTTCCATCTTTCATTAATAACGAAAAACGTTTGGCACCAGTCTTGTTCTTCCTTGAGTCAATTTTCTGTTATAGTCATAACAGCAAAATTGCACATGGCAATTTGTACCTGTAACTCACCAATCTTATTTACTATACTCAATAGATTCACATGAATGCACTGTGATGCTGGTTTAGAAAAATTTACCTCCTCCTTTATTCCAAATCCATCTATTATCTATTCTATTGATAACTCTCTCTTGCAACATGTTACACAACCTGATATTCCTCCCTGATATTCTCTCCTCATTTCCAAACCCCTGTACTCATTAGCGCAAGGTACTGGGAATAAACTTGAGATTACTATTTCTGAGGCCCTGCTTGTTAATTTTCTACGTAGCTTCATAAATCAGACTACATGACTACATCCTGGTTTCCGCCTATATCACTGGTACCAACATGGGCCATGACTCCTGCAGATCACCTTCCCTCATAAGAATGTATTTCTGTCACTCTATGATGTTCTTGACCCTGGTGCCAGGGAGACAACATACCATTACACAGCCAAATCTATAGCCTCAGAAATGCCAAACGAGTCCAATATCACTACTGTTTTTCATTCTTCTTCCATCTTGTACAGCTGACACACTAAGCTTAGTGCTTCCTACACTTCTCTAAAGAAACCAGCACCTCACCATTATCTAGAATGAAAAAACTGATTCTTGATTGAGATGTCAAGGGACTCCAATACTACCTGCCTGATTCTCCAAGGCTGTCTGGCAATCAATGATTCACTATTTGGCTACATGCCCTAACCTACTGTGTGACCACTTCTCTGAACCTGCCTACACTCAGTGCCACAGATACACCAAAGTGATTCCAGCCATCCCTTGATTTTGGAAACACAGAGTTCAGGTTACAGACAGTGACACTTCCAGAACTAGCTCATCAAGGTTATGTGAAGTGCTCACAATTCCCTACAACCCACAAGACAGGCATTCTGCATTGGCAAGCTGCCCTGCCCATAACTTAAGCTTACATTTGTATTACTAATATAAACCGAAGACAAAAGATTCATGATTTTACAATTTTATTGTGATAGCATTTTTTGATTTTCTTTTCAAACTCCTCTTATGTAACTTTCCAACTCCTGGTCTCTTCAGGCTGACAAAGGTAGAAAGAGTAAAAGGAAACAAAGCATCTCCCTCATCATGAAACCTCCCAGGTGAAAATCCAGTGAGATGGTCATCAGTAAACAAGCAGTTATTCCAAGATATGTAACAATTAAGAAATCATTTGTGAAGAAAACAATTCACTCTTCTTTCATTGACCACTTTATCCACAACCTTCAAAACTAAGTGCACAAAAATTAGTAAATATGAAGCCATCATAACACTTCCTTCTTTGAAAACTGAAACTCATTTTCAAATACAGTTCATTAGAAAGTACAGACAAGAATAAGAATATATTTTAACAATTAAGACACATTTCACACTCATCATCAATCATTCTTTTTCCTATAATGCATATCCTAATCTCAGGTGCTATTTGCTACTTAGATCATTCAAACTAAATTATTCCTTCCTTCAATGAGAACAACTTTAAGTGACAAGTTTGTAATAGCAAACTCCACCGCAACTGCCTAACATTTTAGTTTTGGAATATTTTACATCCAAATGCTTCTGCAGTAATGTGAAGAATAAAGAGGTGTGGGAGAGTGAAGAGATCTCTCCTCATCTTAGATCTAAATGATTGCCCCCTTATCATTAGACCACAATCCCATGTCTAAATTCACCATCAGAGAAAATAACACCTCAATTTATACCCTGTCTAGGTTTACGGTCTATTATTTCTTGAACATAGAGATGCAATCTATCTACAATATTCCAGGATATGTGATCTCATCAAGTGTAATTAGTTTTCTTAAGCTTGCAATAAAAAGCAATATGCAGTTTGCCTTCCTCACTGCTCGCTATAACCAAAGATAAACTTTCCTCTGTTCCTTATATCGAAAACCTGAGTTACTTTGTACAACAAAATTTTCACATTTCAAGCTTTCTGATCTTACAGTCAAAATAGTAAGTGTCACATTTTCAAATCCTATATACAGACAGACAGAAAGCTAATGGCCACTTATCTTGACATCTGTCATCAAGAATATGTTAGGAGCCCATATTAAAGACATTAGCATTGGGTACTCAAGATACTCAAGCAGTCACAAAATCACAGAATTGTCATAGTGCAGAAGGGGGCAATTCGGCCAATCATGCCTGCACTGGGTCTTCGAATGAGCATTCATACTTAATGCCAAACTCCTGCCTTTTCCCCATACCCTTTACATACAAACAAACATCCAATGCCCTTTTGAATACCCCAATTGAACCTGTATCCACCCCATTTTCAGTCAGTGGATTCCATATCGTCACATCAATAGAAAGTGAGGACTCCAAATGCTGGAATTCAGAGGCAAAAAGTGTGGCGGTACAGCTGGTCAGGCTGCATCCGAGGAGCAGGAGAATTGACGTTTTGGGCATAAGCCCATCATCAGCAATGAGGCTTGTGGGATAAGGGGGGCTGACAGATAAATGGGAGGGGAGCGGGACTGGGGGGAAGGCAGCTGGGAATGTGATAGGTAGATGAAGGTGGGGGTGAAAGTGATAGGTCGGAGAGGAGGGTGAAGCAGATATGTGGAAAGGAAGATGGATAGGTAGGAATGTTCAAGAGGGTGGTGCCAAGTTGGAAGGCTGGGACTGAGATAAATTGGGGAGAGGGGAAATGAGGAAACTGGTGAAATCCACATTGATCCCATGTGGTTGGAGGGTCCAACTGGTGGTGATTGGCAGAAGATGAGGTGTTCTTCCTCCAGGTATTGGGTGGTCAAGGTTTGGCGATGGTTTCACATCACTCAAGCTTCTTTTGCTATCATTTAAAACCTAAACTCTCTTGTTCTACTTTACAATATGGAACAGCTTCTTTCTATCTACTATATCTAGCCTGCTCATGTATTTGAAAACCTCTATCAAATCTCTGCTCACCCTTCTTCTTTCCAAGGCAAACAACTTGTTCAATCTATCCTCATAACTGAAGTTTCTCATTCCTCTAACCATTGTAAACTGTTTCTGCGCGCTCTCCCTTGGTTCATTACTTTATTACAATGTAGTGTCCACAACTGTACACAATGTTCCACAATATCAAGTACCTTTCAAAACTTAACATCATTTCCTTGCTCTTATAATTTCTGCCCTTATTAATAAAGTTAAGTACACTGTATACTTTCTTATACTAATAGTTTTGTAAGGTTGAAATAGTCTTTGTAATGAAATTTTGACTGTATGTTTGTGCCAGCTATGCTACTGATTTGTGAGTTCTACACTTGCGCAGTTGCTCAGTACATTAGTGACATTGCTGTGTATCCCTAAGTATATGACATATGGATGAATTTCCTTCCCTATCTTCCTGTTCATTCCTTCCTGGTTTGATTTTTTTTTCTGAACATGAATTCAGCCCATTTAAAGAATACAAAATTACTGGAGATTAAAAAGGTGATAACATTCAGGTGGATAAAGACTCTTGCCGTCTGGCTAACTGGCCATTAAAAAGATTTCAGGCTGAAACTGCATGCTTTTTTTTCACCATGCCTCCTTGTGTGTAACCTCGCTACAACTGCTGCACTTTGGACTAGATTTATCTTGGGTGGGGATGATCTCTCATAGCGAATAGTGACCCCTGTTGACAGCTGCTCCCTTTATGCCTCATCAGGAGAATCTCCTCTCTTCTTCACCACCTCCCTTCCCCAAAAATTACCAGAACTTACATTCCTATTTCCTGAATTAATGTTTAAAACCCAGATCAAACTAGCAATTTTCCTTGTTAGTGGAGTGATGTTTAGCTATAATGTCAATTTTACATTTAATACCCTGAGTTAATTGTAAAATGTGAATAACTCATATAATAAATGTCAATTTTACCTAGATATACTGCTATCCTAATCCTCAATATGGGAAAAGAAAAGGGTATAGCTTCATAAATTACAGAGTGTATCAGAATGTTGCCTGGTATGGAGCAGTTTATCTATGAAGATAGGCTGGATAAGATTGAGTTATTTTCTTTAGAGCAGAGAAGGGTGAAGGGGACTTAATTAAGGTATAGAAGACTGAGGGGCATGGAAAGGGTGAATAGGTAGCAGCTGTTTCCCTTAACTGACTAAATCAATAAGAAGTGGGCATTTCAGAAGCTGAGGGATGACCCTGTAAAGGTTTATGAAATCATGAGGGGCATGGATAGGGTGAATAACCAAGGTCTTTTTCTTAGAGTGGGAGAGTCCAAAACTAGAGGGCATAGGTTTAAGGTGAGAGGCGAAAGAGGACCTGAGGGATAACCATTTCACATAGAGGAATGGAATGAGCTGTCAGAGGAACTGACGGAGGCTGGTACAATTATTTAAAAGACATCTGAATGGGTAAATGAATGGGAAGGCTTTAGAGGGATATGGGCCAAATGCTCACAAATGGGACTAGATCAGATTGGGATGTCTAGTCAGCATGGATGAGTTGGACAAAAAGGTCTGTTTCTGTGCTGTATGAATCTATGTCTATATAACTGCTCTCTCCAACTGTCCTATCTTTAATGATCTGTCCACATGTTCAACCAGGTTCATCTGCTCCTGCACCCCCTTTGGAATTATATTTCCTATATTATATTGTCTTCCAATGTTTTTCTGATCAAAGTGCATCACCACACACTTCTTTGCATTGATCTTCATCTGCCATCTATCCACCTACTCCACCAACTTATGAATGATCTTTTGGAGATCAACATTGTCCTCCTGACAGTTTGCAATTCCTACAAGTGTTGTGTCAAGTGCAAACTTTAAAATTTTCCTCTGCACACCATGATCCAGATCATTAATATATATCAGGAAAAATACTGACCTCTGGTGAACTCCACTAAAACTTTTCTCCAACCTGAAAAATATCCATTGACCATTACTCGCTGTTTCTTACTACTCCGCTACTTTTGTGTCTTATTGTTACTGTCTCTTTTATACCACGACCTATAACTTTCTGTTGCATGACACTGTATCAAAGTCTTTTGGAAATCTATATAAACATATCAACAGGACTACCCTTACCAAGCCTTTCTGTTGCTTCTTCAAAAAAACTCCAGCAAGTTCATTAAACATGATTTCCCCTTTAGAGATTTATGTTGACTCTTCCTTATCAAGCCAAGCATTTCCATTTGGCTACTAATTATATCTTAAATAATTGTTTTTAGACGTTTACCACCACTGAAGTTAAACTAACTAGTGTGAAATTGCACAATTATCCTTATAATCTTACTTGAACAAAGCCAAAATGTTCATAATTCTCCAGTCTCTGGCACATCCTTAAAGTCCAGGGAAGATTGAAAGATTGTGTGAGAGAGAGAGAAAAAGAGAAAGAGAGACAGACAGACAGAGAGAGCGAGAGTAGCTTTTATTTGTCATTTCTACCATATACAACTGATACAATAAAAACGAGACATCGTTCCTGCACTTGCCCCTGCAATTTTTCCCCTCAGATCCTTTAAAATCCTTGAATGCATCATTTCATCCGGTCCCAGTGCCTTGTCACCTTTAAGTTTCAATAGTCTATCCAAAACTTCTTCTTTATTAATGTTGAATCCATCTACTGACAATTTCCTGATCTGTGATCATGATCTGGGCAGCATCATCCTCTTTTGTAAAGATAGATGCAAAATTTTACCTTAACTTCTCAGCCAAAACATCTTTCTCTATGTGTAAATCTCGTTCTTGGTTTCTAATCAGTCCTACTCCTTGTTTAACCATTACTTATTTATATAGAAAATTTTGGGATAAGAACATGAGACTGTAAGAACTAAAAGCAGGAAGAGGCATTTTGGCTCCTCGAGCCTGCACTCCCATTTGATATAATCATGGCTGATCTCAGTTTGCCCCAATTCCACTTGCTTGCCCGCTTCCCATAACTTTATGTTAGTTGCTAGTTTTTTCTCATAATTTTTCTTTACTTCTCTTATTTGCTTTTCATGGATCATGAGCAAATATGGTTTTGTGAAAGAGAAATCAAGTTTACTCAATTTATTGGCCTTGTTTGAGGAAATAAAATGTGCTGTGGATAAAGGGACTCAGTAGATGCACTGCACTAAGATTTTCAGAAGGCATTTGATAAGTGCCACGTAGAAAGCTTATTCCAAAGAAAAGCATGTTTAGACTTTGATTTATTGTCACGCACATAAAAATACAATGAAAAGTGTTTTTCACATTTCAAGCACATAGTGTTGCCATGCTCCAGAGTAGGGGCAACATACTGGCATGGATAGAGAATTAGCTAGCTAATATAAAAATAAACAATGCTTATAAATGGGCCACTTTCTGGTTGTCAAGATGGAATGGATCTTGTGGAAGGGATTTAAACTCACTTGGCAAAGGTGTGGTAACCAAGATAGAACATAATGTTGTGGGGATAACAGAGACTTGGCTCAAGAAAGGGAAAGATTAAGTGTTAAATAATCCTGGATATATTGTTCAGGAAAGAGAGATAGGAAGGAAAGAAGAAGGCGTAGCAGTATTTGTTGAGTGAATTGCTCTGCTGGAGAAAGAAGATGTCTTATAGCATTCAAGGACTGAATCAATTTCAATAGAGCTAATGAACAAAAAAGTACAATTTGCTTGGTGTATTCCTTCTAATTCCAAATAATGCAGAGAACCAAATCTGCAGGCAATTTACACAGAATTTTCAACATTGTAGAATTAGCTAAAATGAGGGCTTCCATTATCGAAACATAGACTGGGATACGAGTGGTTTAAGAAGCAGCGGTGGGCAAGTGTTCCTAGATTGTGTTCAAGAGAATTTACTACTGGAATTTGTGTTCAGTCCAACAACAAAGGATGCATTGTTGAACTGATCCTTGAAAATGTGATGGGCCAAGTAGATCATGTATCAGTGGGAGAACATTGTTCATATTTTCCTTCTGCCATCTTGTTGCTCATTCACTAACTTAACAATTTATTTTTTCAGTCCCTTTGTATCTTCCCTGCATCTTTCATACCCACCTAACTTTATATACTCAGCAAGCTTGGACAAATTACTCTGGTTTCTTCATATCAGTCATTATTATTGATGATAAGTAGTTGAGGCCTCAGTAGAGATCCTTTCGACTCACTACAATCTACCAATTTAAAATTTTCCTCTTTATCTCTACTCTTTGCTTACTTTGTCTATTAACTGATACTCTATCCATGCTAACATAATAATACACCCATATCTTGCCTATTAGCCTAATAATGATTTCTTTTATTGCCTACTAACCTTTTATAAGACATCTTATCGCATACCTATATCAACTAGTTCCCCTTTAATAACCTAATAACCATATCCTCAAAAAACACAAAAAAATTTGTCAAACACTATTTCCCCTTCATAGATAGTTTGTTAGTGTAAAAAGGTCTGCAGATGCTGGAGATCAGAGCTGAAAATGTGTTGCTGGTTAAAGTGCAGCAGGTCAGGCAGCATCCAAGGAACAGGAAATTCGACGATTCGGGCACAAGCCCTGATGATTCCTGATGAAGGGCTTGTGCCCGAAACGTCGAATTTCCTGTTCCTTAGATAGTTTTTTAAGAAAGCCAATAGGTGAGGCGATGGCCTAGTGCTATGATCAGTAGACTATTAATCCAAAGACCTGGTTAATGTTTTGGGGACCCGGTTCAAATCCTGTCACAGCAGACAGTGAATTTAAATTCAATATAAAATACCAGGGTTAAAATCTATTGATGGCCTTGAAACCATTGCCAATAGTCAACAATAATTTGTCGAAAAACCCATCTGGCTCACTAATCTTCAGAGAAGGAAATCTACCATCCTCACTTGGTCTGGCCAACATGTGACTCCAGATCCACAGTAATGTGGCTAACTCTCGACTGCACTTTGAAATGGCCTAGCAAGCAACTCTGTTGCATGAATTGCTACAAAGTCTCACTAAGGAACTCAAAAGGGATTGACCACCTGGCATTGACCTAGGCACCAGAAAATACAACAGCCTAAACATCCTTGGCGACCCCACAAAGTCCTTCTTACTAATATCTGGGGTTTAGTGTCAAAATTGGGAGAGCTTTCTTGCAAACTAATGAAGCAATAGTCTGACATAGTCATACTTATCACATTGTTCGCCGAGCTGGGAATTTGTGTTGCAAATGTTTCGTCCCCTGTCTAGGTGACATCCTCAGTGCTTGAGAGCCTCCTGTGAAGCGCTTCTGTGAGGTTTCCTCTGGCATTTATAGTGGTTTGTCTCTGCTGCTTCCGGTTGTCAGTTCCAGCTGTCCACTGCAGTGGCCGGTATATTGGGTCCAGGTCAATGTGTTTGTTGATAGAATCTATGGATGAATGCCATGCCTCTAGGAATTCCCTGGCTATTCTCTATTTGGCTTGTCCTATGATAGTAGTGTTGTCCCAGTCGAATTCATGTTGCATGTCATCTGCGTGTGTGGCTACTAAGGATAGCTGGTCATGTCATTTCGTGGCTAGTTGGTGTTCATGGATGCGGATCGTTAGCTATCTTCCTGTTTGTCCTATGTATTGTTTGGTGCAGTCCTTGCATGAGATTTTGTGCACTAAATTGGTTTTGCTCATGCTGGGTATCGGGTCCTTCGTCCTGGTGAGTTGTTGTCTGAGAGTGGCTGTTGGTTTGTGTGCTGTTATGAGTCCTAATGGTCGCAGTAGTCTGGCTGTCAGTTCGGAAATGCTCCTGATGTATGGTAGTGTGGCTAGTCCTTTGGGTTGCGGCATGTCCTCGTTCCGTTGTCTTTCCCTTAGGCATCTGTTGATAAAATTGCGGGTATCCGTTTTTGGCGAATACATTGTATAGGTGTTCTTCTTCCTCTTTTTGCAGTTCTGGTGTGTTGCAGTGTGTTGTGGCCCTTTTGAATAGTGTCTTGATGCAACTTCTTTTGTGTGTGTTGGGGTGGTTGCTTTCATAGTTCAGGACTTGGTTTGTGTGTGTGCTTCCCTGTATACCTTTGTGTTGAATTCTCCCTTCCGTGTTCTCTGTACCATCACGTCTAGGAATGGGAGTTGGTTGTCCTTTTCTTCCTCTCTCGTGAATCGGATTCCTGTGAGTGTGACGTTAATGATCCGGTGTGTGTTCTCTATTTCTGTGTTTTTAACCACAACAACAAGCACCCGAGCTACAAATCTTCTCCCAAACTTTGAACTTATCATACCTGATAGGCAATGTCCCAGAAACCACAATGACAATCCTTGGGTATGTCCTATGTCACCAGCAGGACAGATCCAACAAAAGTGGCGGCACAGTGGTATACTGATGGTAGAGAGTTGCTCTGGAAGTCCTCAACAGACTCTGGACTCCATGAAGTATCATGGCATCAAGTTAAACATGTGCAAGGAAACCTCCGGCTGATTACCACATATCGTCCTCCCACAGCTGCTGAACTAGTGCTCCTCCATGTTGAAGAACACTTGGAGGAAGCACTGAGGGTGGTAAAGGTGCACAATGTGCTCTGAGTGGGGAATTTCAATGTCTCCCACCAAGACTACCTCAGCAGCAGTATTTCTGATTAATTTGGTTGGATCCTAAAGGACATAGCTACTAGACTGGATCAGCAGCAGATGGTGAGGGAGCCAACAAGAGGGAAAAATATAGTCAACCTCATCCTTATCGATCTGCCAGCTGTAGATGCATCTGTCAGAATTGGTAAAAGTGACCACTGGCTAGAACTTATGGAGATGAGGTCCTGCCTTCATGTTGAGAATATCCTCCATCTTGTTGTGTGAAACCATGCTAAATGGGATAGACTTTAAAGAGTCGAAGAGTGTGGTGCTGGGAAATCACAGCCAGTCAGGCAGCATCCTAGAAGCAGGAGAATCGACATTTCAGGCATAAGCCCTTCCTGATTCTCCTGCTTCTTACTTTGACTCTGACCTCCAACATCTGCAGTCGTCACTTTCTCCTAGACTTTAAACAGATCTAGTAACTCAAGACTGGGTATCCTTGAGGCACTGTGAGCTATCAACAGCAGCAGAATTGTGCTCCATTTCCGCCAAGCCAGGGAATCAACCTTGGTTCAATGGAGAGTTCAGGAGGGTGTGCCAGGAGCAACAGCGGGCATGCATAAAAAGGTGTCAACCTAGTGAAGCTAGCAAACAGGACAATTTGCATGCTGAACAACATAAGCAACAAGAGAGAGATAGAGCTAAGCGATTCTACAACCACTAGATCAGACCTAAGCTCTGCAAACTGCCATTACAAGTCATGAATAGTGGTAGACAATTAAACAACTCAGTGGAAGAGAGGGCTCCACAAATATCCCTGTCTTTAATGATGGGAGAGTCCAACATACCAGTGCAAAGGATAAGCCAGCAGTGCCCAGTTGATAATCCCATCTCAGCATCTGCTAATGGTTCTCAGCACTGCAGATAGCTACAACACTGGCATCTACAAGCCAATGTAGAAAATTGTTTAGATATGTCCAGTACACAAAAAGGACAAATCTGTTCTGAGCAATTATCACCCCATCAATAAAGTGATGGAAGGTGTTGTCAACAGTGGCTATCAAGCACAACCTGCTCATCAATACCCTGCTCAGTGACACCCAGTTTGTGTTCAACCAGGATCACTCAGCTTCTGATCTAATTAAGTAAAACCAAGGGCTGCAGATGCTGGAAACCAGATTCTAGATTAGAGTGGTGCTGGAAAAGCACAGCAGTTCAGGCAGCATCCGAGGAGCAGGAAAATCGATGTTTTGGGCTAAAGCCGTGCATATGGAATAGAGGCAGAGTGTCTGCAGGGTGGAGAGATAAATGATAAATGGGAGTGGAGAGAAAGAAGCATAGAGTACAATAGGTGAATGGGGGTGGGGATGGAGGTGATAGATCAGGGAGGAGGGTGGGGGAAGGTAACAAAGAGTACAATGGGTGAATGGGAGTGGGGATGAACGTGATAGGTCAGAGAAGAGGTTGAAGTGGATAGGTGGAAAGGAAGATAGGCAGGAAGGACAGGTCATGGGGACAGTGCTGAGCTGGAAGTTTGGAGCTGGGGTGAAGTGGGGGAAGGGGATTTGAGGAAACTGGTGAAGTCCACATTGATGCCCTGGGGTTGAAGTGTTCCGAGGCAGAAGATGAGGCGTTCTTCCTCCAGGCATCGGGTGGTGAGGGAGTGGCGGTGAAGAAGGCCCAGGACGACCACGTCCTCAGCTGATTGGGAGGGGGTATTGAAATGTTGGGACACAGGGCGGTGTGGTTGATTGGTGCGGTGTCCCAAAGATGTTTCCTAAAGCGCTCTGCTAGGAGGTGTCCAGTCTCCCCAATGTAGAGGAGACTGCATCGGAAGCAACGGATACAATAAATGGTATGAGGAGGTGTGAGTGCGGTTTGTAATTCCTGCGATGGCAGGGGAAGGTGCCAGAATGGGAGGGTGGGCTGTAGTGGAGAAGGGGGGTGTGGATGTCGCTGAGTGTGTGACATCAGTGATGATGTGAGGGGTGGAAGTGATGTCACGTGTGCTGTGTTATATCACTTCCGCCCCTCACATCATCGCTGATGTCACACGCTGAGTGACTTCCGCTTCCCCCCCCACTGTCGTGTTTGCCACCACCTCCGCCCCCACCAACGCCACTCACCTGCGTTCTGCTGACACATCCCTCACGGATCCCACAATCACCATCCCCGCCCCCCGGAACCCTGAGGGGAACACCACCCCTGCCCATGACTCCACTCTAATTCCCCAACCACCACACCCACTCCAGTTACAGGCTCTGTCCCCACTCCCAGCTCCACACCCACACCGGATCCCAGCTCTCAGCCTTGCCGAGTTTCCTGCCCCACTGAACTCATCTCCACCTACCTCGACACTGTCCTATCTCCCCTAGTCCAGGAACTCTCCATATACATTCGAGACACCACCCATGCCCTCCATCTCCTCCAAGACGTCTGTTTCCCCAGCTCCCAACGCCTCACCATGGATATCCAATCCCTCTACACCTCTACCCGCCATGACCAGGGCCTCCAAGCCCTCCGTTTCTTCCTCTCCCAATATCCCCAACAGTATTTCCACCGACACTCTCATTCGTTTGTCTGAACTGGTCCTCACGCTCAACAATTTCTCCTTTAAATCGTCCCACTTCTCCAGACCAAAGGGGTAGCCATGGGCACCCATATGGGCCCCAGCTATGCCTGTCTCTTTGTTGGCTTCATAGAACAGTCCGTAGTTATACCGGCACCACTCCCCACCTCCTCCTCCGCTACACTGATGACTGCATTGGCACCACCTCATGCTCCCGCGAGGAGGTTGAACGATTCATCAACTTCACCAACACGTTCGACCCTGACCTTAAATTTATCTGGACCATCGCTGACACCTCCCTCCCCTTCCTGGATCTCTCCATCTCCATTAATGACGACAGACTTGATACCGACATTTTTTACAAACCCACCGACTTCCACAGCTACCTGGATTACACCTCTTCCCACCCTACCTCCTGCAAAAATGCCATCCCATATTCCCAATTCCTCCGCCTCCACCGTATCGGCTCCCAGGAGGACCAGTTCCACCACAGAACACACCAGCTGGCCTCCTTCTTTAGAGACCGCAATTTCCCTTCCCACATGGTCAAAGATGCCCTCCAACGCATCTTGTCCACATCCCGCACCTCCGCCCTCAAACCCCTCTCCTCCAACCATAACAAGGACAGAACCCCCATGGTGCTCACCTTCCACCCTACCAACCTTCGCATAAACCAAATCATCCGCCGACATTTCCGCTACCTCCAAACAGACCCCAGATATATTTCCCTCCCCACCCCTTTCCCCCTTCCGCAAAGACCATTCCCTCCGTGACTACCTGGTCAGTTCCACGCGCCCCAACAACCCACCCTCCCATCCTGGCACCTTCCCCTGCCACCGCAGGAATTGCAAACCTGCGCCCACACCTCCTCCCTCACCTCCATCCAAGGCCCCAAAGTTCCATATCCATCAAAGTTTTACCTGCACATCCACCAATATCATTTACTGTATCTGTTACTCCCGATGTGGTCTCCTCTACATTGGGGAGACTGGATGCTTCCGCGCAGACACTTTAGGCAACATCTCTGGGACACCCGCACCAATCAACCACACTGCCCTGTGGCCCAACATTTCAATTCCCCCTCCCACTCAGCCAAGGACATGGAGGTCCTGGGCCTCCTTCACCGCCACTCCCTCACTACCCGACACCTGGTGGAAGAACGCCTCATCTTCTGCCTCAGAACACTTCAACCCCAGGGCATCAATGTGGACTTCACCAGTTTCCTCATTTCCCCTTCCCCACCTCACCCCAGTTCCAAACTTTCAGCTCAGCGCTGTCCCCATGACCTGTCCTACCTGCCTATCTTCCTTTCCACCTATTCAATCCACCCTCGTCTCTGACCTATCACCTTCATCCCCACCCCCATTCACCTATTGTACTCTATGCTTCTTTCTCCCCACCCTCCTCCCTCCTCTCATTTATCTCTCCACCCTGCAGGCACTCTGCCTCTATTCCTGATGAAGGGCTTTTGCCCAAAACCTTGATTTTCTTGCTCCTCGCATCCTGCCTCAACTACTATGCTTTTCCAGCACCACTCTAATCTAGATCCTGATCTAATTAAGCATTGCTTCTAACATGGACAAAAGAGCTGAATTCCAGAGGTGAGGTGACACTGACAGCCCTTGACATCAAGTCTGTATTTGACTGAGTGTGGCATCAAAAAGCCCACCAAAACTGGAATCAAAGGGTGGCAGAGGCATACTCTCTGTTGATTGGAATCATTCCTGACACATAGAAGATTGTTGTGGTTGTTGGAGGTCAGTAATCACAGGTCCAAGACATCTCTGCAGAAGCTCCTGACGGTAGTGTCCTAAATCCAACCACCTTAAGCTGCTTCATCAATGACCTTCCTTCCATCATATGGTCAGAAGTGGGGGTGTTCATAGATGATTACACAATGTTCAGCACCATTTGTGACTCCTCAGATACTGAAGCAGCCTGTGTTCAAATGCAACAAGATCTGTACAAGATCCAGGATTGGGTTGACTAGTGACGTGACATTCATGCCATTTGAATGCCAGGAAGTGGCTATCTCAAATAAGAGATAATCTAATCACTGCCCCTTAACACTTAATGATGTTACCATCACTGACTCCTCCATTATCAACATCTTGGGGTTACCATTGACCAGAAAGTCAGTGGCTACAAGAGGAGGTCAGAGGCTATGAATACTGCAGTGAGTAACTCATCTCCTGATCTCCCAAAGCCTGTCCACCATCTACCAGGCACAAGTCAGAAGTGTGACAGAATACTCCTCACTTGCCTGGATGGGTGTAGCTTCAATAACACTCGAAAAACTTGACACCATTCAGGACAAAGCAGCTTCCTTGATTGACACCAAATCCATAAGCTTCCACTGTGTCTATGCTCGATCTCAGGAACAGCATTATGTATTATCTACAAGATGCACTGCAGAAATCACCATAGGTCCTTCGAAAACTCTTTCAAAACCCACAAGCACTTCCATCTAGAAAGACAATGGAAGCAGGTCCATGGGACCACCAACACCTGCAAGTTTCCCTCCAGTCCACTCACCTTTCTGACCTGGAAATATATCGCCATTCCTTCACTGTCACTGGGTCAAAATCCTGGAATTCCCTTCCTAAGCGCATTTTAGGTTGGCCTACGAAATGTAGACTGCTCTGGTTCAAGAAGGCAGCTCACTACTACCTTCTCAAAAGCAACTACAGTCAAGCAATAAATGCTCATAAGCCAGCAAAGCCCATGCCCCCAAGCAAATAAATAAAAAACCTCTCTTTAAAATGAATAATTAGAATCACAAATTGGCTCCCAGAAGTCACATAATGACCCTTGTGTATTTCAAGGTACTATACTTACCTAAGGGAAAAAGTGCATAAAACCCCAATGAAACTGTCAAAATGACTAATTTGACCAACTGACTGCTACTCAGGACAAAAGGAATTTCTACCAGGTTTCTTCAGTGACATTGAAGAGTAATTTTATTTATTGAAACCCACTTAATTTTAACAAGATGGAAACAATTTAGAAAAAATACATAAACAGGGTCAACAAACTACTGAAGATCAATGTCTGAGACCACAAGGAGGAAGATTATTTTCCTCACAGTCTTTTTGATTTTTACAATTATGATACAATGTTGTGTGTGTTGTGTGTAGGGTGATGGTCATTCTTTGATTCAATAGTTGATCAAGTGAACATAGTCATAGAGATGTACAGCGTGGAAACAGACCCTTCGCTCCAACCCGTCCATGCCGACCAGATATCCCAACCCAATCTAGTCCCACCTGCTAGCACCCGGACCATATCCCTCCAAACCCTTCCTATACCCATCCAAGTGCCTCTTAAATGTTGCAATTGTACCAGCCTCCACCACATCCTCTGGCAGCTCATTCCATACACATACCACCCTCTGCGTGAAAAAAAATAGATCTATAACTTCTTTCTTTTAAGCTCTGATGAATTTTCTGTCTTCTTTCCATACAGTCAGATAGAGAGAGAAAGATGGAGAGAGATGGAGAGAGAGAGAGAGAGAGAGAGACAGACAGACAGACAGACAGACAAAAACTTTGCAGACTCTGGATAGACTTTTTCCATGTTGCTGCTCTTGGCATCTGTGGCTCAATCAATCAGATAGCTATTATCAGGCAGAATTTTCTTAACCAGAAAGATTTTCAGTGTCATTCAGTCTCCAGTTCTACCTCATACTGCTTCTAAAAAGCAATACAGTAGTGCACAGCTCAACAATGTGCAACATTTGATTGCAAACTCATCTAGTTTTTAGTTCTAGCAGTCCAATTTCTATTTCATTTTATTTTCCCAAAAGTGAAAAATATGCACTCTCTGACACTCATAAAGACAGCAGAACATTTATATGACTCGTCCAGTTAAGTTTCTGGTCAATACTCACACTCAGAATGTTATAGTGTGAGGTTCAGTGACATCCATGCTATTGAACATCATGGAGAGATGGAAAACTTCTCAATAGAGATGGTCATTGTCTCAAATGCATATGGTTGAATACTAATTGTCTCTACTCAAAGTCTGAAATTCGTCCCATTATTGCTGAAAGAGGACAGAAACTGCTCAGGGTACTGAACAATTCAATCATTAGCAAACATCTCCATCTCTTAACCTTATTTGCAGGGAAGATCACTGATGAAGTACCCGAATATGACTGGGCTTAGAATAAGCTACTACTTCATTAAACTACACTGAAAAATCCTGCAGTGATGCCCAGGGATTAAAATTATTGGCCTCCAGCAACCACAACCATTTTGTATTCTGCTAAATTGCACCCCAACAAGTGAACAGGTTGTCCCTAATCCCTGTTGACTTGAAATTTCTCTTTTTCCTTTTTAGGTTTTAGTAGTAGAAATTTAGAAGGGTTTTCCCAACAACAGGCAATAATTTCATGGTTATCAGTAGATTCTTAATTTCAGAATTAATTTTTGTTGAATTCAAATTCAACCATCTGGTGTGCAAGATTAAAAAATTAGCTGAGTTTATGGAGTAATAGTCAAGTGATAATACCATTACGCTATCACCTGTCCTCCCAAATCAAGACAGTGATTGGTGAGTGAGTAAGGTGAATGAGTGGGTAGATGATCAGGAGAACTTTCAGGTTGTGGTGTTCTGATGCACCTGCTACCCTTCATCCATCTAAATGACAGTAGCCATGGGTTTGGAAGGTATTGTCCAAAGGAGCCTTGTTCTGTGGTCTATCATGGAGATGATGCACACTACTGCAACTGAGGATCTGGTGAAGGGAGTGAATGTTTGGTGCTAATCAAAAAGGCTGCTGCCTTCGATGCTGTCAAGCTTGAGTGTTCTTAAGTGGCACAAATTACTTGCCACTTCTCAGACCAAACCTGAATATTGTCCAAGTCTTGATGCATTTGGACATGATCTGTTTCTGTACGTAAGGAGCCATGATTGGTGCTAAAAATTGCATGCCATCATCAATGAATGTTCCTACTTCATTTTCTGCATGAGAAATTAACAGCCTTCTGGACTCAAAATAGAATTCAAAGATTTGAAAGTTTGAGGCATCGTTTCTCATATCCTTACCCCAACTCCGAAAGGCCAGCCATAAACTCTCCAACTTTTATTAATAGAGGGATCGAGTTCCAGAACCATGAGGTTATGCTGCAGCTGTACAAAACTCTTGGAGTATTGTGAACAGTTCTGGTCACCACATTTTAAGAAGGATGTGGAAGCTTTGGAAAGGGTGCAGAGGAGATTTACTAGGATGTTGCCTGGTATGGAGGGAAGGCTGAGGGACTTGAGGCTGTTTTCGTTAGAGAGAAGAAGATTGAGAGGTGACTTAATAGAGACATATAAGATAATCAGAGGGTTAGATAGAGTGGACAGGGACAGCCTTTTTCCAAGTATGGTGACAGCAAGCACGAGAGGGCATAGCTTTAAATTGAGGGGTGGTAGATATAGGACAGATGTCAGAGGCAGTTTCTTTACTCAGAGAGTAGTAAGGGTATGGAATGCTTTGCCTGCAACGGTAGTAGATTCGGCAACTTTAAATACATTTAAGTCGTCATTGGACAAGCATATGGACGTACATAGAATAGTGTAGGTTAGATGGGCTTCAGATTGGTATGACAAGTTGGTGCAACATCAAGGGCCGAAGGGCCTGTACTGTGCTGTAATGTTCTATGTTCTATTAACTTAATTTAAAACCAGCAACATAGAAAAGATTTATCCCGTGCAGTAATCTGGAAAAATTTGAGTGGCCAAGAACTACATAAAATAAAATTAAGAACTTTATTTCTTAAAGTATAACAGAGAATAATTAACTAAGTACTATTTACAATTCCTTTCTCTAACCTATCTGTTACCTTCCCTTCTATAATACTAGTCCGATAAAACTCCCAAATAAGATTTACAAAACAACAGTTCTTATCACAAAACCAGGCATCTGTAGGTTCTTGTTTTCAGATCTTCCTGTGTCTTCTTTTCTCCTTGTTAGGAATTTCTGCGTCACAACTTACTGATTGAAAAGGTAATTTTAAGAGACTTTTTTTCAAGCAGTTTGTTACATGCTAGGACTTTGCAGTTCTCCTCTCAACAGACTTATACCCCAGAGTCTCGGATTGTGTCATTGGTTTTTAAGATTGTCAATATACTCAATTCAAACTTGGTTGGAAACTGGTATTTTTTTGGGGTATAACTTAAACTGACTGGCCGAATTCGAATTTGTTTTGTCTCGAGGCAACGAACTAATTGGTTTGTTCGACCCAGTGTTACACTGTTGCCTTATTGAGAATACTTGGCGCTGGGTCCAGTAGTTCTGCTGCTTTTAGCTCTCTAAAAGGTATACCCACATCTTCATAACACTACTCATCTTTTGAGATGGTAACTGCAAAAACTGACCTATTCAAGCAAGATATTGTCAGTTGCAATGAGGCACTGTAGCTCATCATTGACTGACATAGGACTACTATAATATGCATGCTCCTTCCTGTGATGATGCAATTCTGTGACAATGTGAAAACATGGCACTTCAAAATAATATGTTCCAAGGTGACTCTACTTTGGTGCCAAATATCTTGGTCACACACAAACTGTCTAAATGAAATCATTCTGACAAAAAATGATTTTCCACTTGCATGAATCAATGTACATTAGTTTTGGTATATCATGAGTAAAATAGTTCTTAATATAGTGCATTGTTTGATAGGTGACCATTGGCCATTGAAACAATGTGCCCTAGCCACTACATCCAGGAAAGTGTCATGTTTTCACGTTCAGTGCATTAGTTAATAACGGCTGGAGTGAATTGTGTCTGTTTGCCACCTCAGTAGAACACAGGGCTGAATCATCCACTTAACAAATCTGCTTTTACATGGTTGCAAAAGCTTTTTCCTCTATATTTCCAATAATCATGGATTGGAGCTGCTTTTGGGCTACCTTCCTCTAATCAGTTGTTTAACTGTCTACCATTGACAACTGAATGCAGATGGATTGAAGAGCTTTGATCTTATCCATTAAGTATGGAAGCACCTAGCTCTGACTACTTCATGCTGCTTCTGCTGTTTAGTACACATTTAGTTTTCTACTGTAACTTCAACACATAAACATAAAAATATAAATACAGGAGCAGGAGTACACATTTAGCTCCTTGAGGCAGCTCCACCATTCATTTAGATAAAGGAGATTTGATCATATCCACACTCAACTTTCCTACCTGTACCCCGTAACCCTCAACTCCCTTGTAGGTTAAAATTTTAAACTAACTCAACATTGAATCTTTTTCAATGACAACATTGTAGCCCTTAATTTCTTGCGAGATCAAGAGTTTATCGATCTCTGTCTTGAACGCATTTAAAGTTCCGGCCTCCACTGCGCTCCGTGGCAATGAACTCCACAGGCCCACCACTCTCTGGCTGAAGAAATGTCTCCTCATTTCCGTTCTAAATTGACCCCCTCTAATTCTAAGGCTATGCCCACAGGTCCTAGTATCCCCGACTAACGGAAACAACTTCCCAGCGTCCGCCCTTTCTAAGCCATACATTATCTTGTAAGTTTCTATTAGATCTCCCCGCAACCTTCTAAACTCTAATGAATATAATTCCAGGATCCTCAGCCGTTCATCGTATGTTAGGCCTACCATTCCAGGGATCATCCGTGTGAACCTCTGCTGGACACGCTCCAGTGCCAGTATGTCCTTCCTGAGGTGTGGGGCCCAGAATTGGACCCAGTATTCTAAATGGGGCCGAACTAGAGCTTTATAAAGTCTCAGCTTTAGTGCAGCATGACATCCCTGCTCAATCCTGATGAAAGGTTTTTGCCCAAAATGTCCTGTTTTCCGATTTTCCTGCTCCTCGGATGCTGCCTGACCTGCTCTGTTTTTCTAACACCACTGTAATCTATCCCTGTTCTTGAACACAAATCCTTTTGCTATGAGGATCAACATGCTATTTTTTATTTTCTTCACTGCCTGCTGCATCTACATGCTGACTTTCAGAGACTGGTGTATAGTGACAGCTGGGTCTCATTGCACCTGCTCCTTTCCCAATTTATGACCATCCAACTTGTAAACTGCCTTCCTCTTTTTGCCACCAAAGTGAATAACTTCACATTTATTGACATCATGCTTCATCTAGTCAGAGTCAGAGATGTACAGCATGGAAACAGACCCTTCGGTCCAACCCATCCATGCCAACCAGATATCCCAATCCAATCTAGACCCACCTGCCAGCACCCGGCCCATATCCCTTCAACCCTTCCTATTCACATACCCATCCAAATGCCTCTTAAATGTTGCAATTGTACTAGCCTCCAGAATCCAAAGGGTTTTTACAAATACATTAAGAACAAAAGGCTAACTAGGGAGAGAATAGGGCCCCTCAAAGATCAGCAAGGCGGCCTTTGTGTGGAACCACAGAAAATGGGGAAGATACTAAATGAATATGTTCCATCAGTATTTACTGTGGAAAAGGATATGGAAGATATAGACTGTAGGGAAATAGATGGTGACACCTTGCAATATGTCCAGATTACACAGGAGGAAGTGCTGGATGCCTTGAAACAGTTAAAGGTGGATAATTCCCCAGGACCTGATCAGGTGTACTCGAGAACTCTATGAGAAGCTAGAGAAGTGATTGCTGGGCCTCTTGCTGAGATATTTGTACCATCGATCGTCACAGGTGAGGTGCCGGAAGACTGGATGTTGGCAAACGTGGTGCCACTGTTTAAGAAGGGCTGTAAAGAAAAGCCAGGGAACTATAGACCAGTGGGCCTGACCTCGGTGGTGGGCAAGTTGTTGGAGGGAATCCTGAGGGACAGGATGTACATGTATTTGGAAAGGCAAGGACTGATTCTAGATAGTCAACATGGCTTTATGCAAGGGAAATCATGTCTCACAAACTTGATTTGAGTTTTTTGAAGAAGTAACAAAGAAGATTGATGAGGGCGGAGTAGTAGATGTGATCTATATGGACTTCATAAGACGTTCGACAAGGTTCCCCATGGGAGACTGATTAGCAAGGTTAGATCTCATGGAATACAGGGAGAACTAGTCACTTGGATACAGAACTGGCTCAAAGGTAGAAGACAGAGGGTGGTGGTGGAGGGTTGTTTTTCAGACTGGAGGCCTGTGACCAGTGGAGTGCCACAAGGATCGGTGCTGGGCCCTCTACTTTTTGTCATTTACATAAATTGTCATCTACATAAATTGTCATCTACATTGCATTTCCTCACTCACTCAACTTTTCCAAATCTCACTGAAGCATCTCTGCATCCTTGTGCATCCTCTTCACAGTTCACACTCCCATCCAGCTTTGTGTTATCTGCAAACCTAGTGACATTACATTTAATCCCTTCATCTAAATCATTAATACATACTGCGAAAAGCTGATATGCAAGACTGATCCTTGTGGTACCCCACTGTCATTGGCTGTCACTTGGAAGATTTGTGTGTTTCCTGTCTGCTAATCAATCCTCTGTCATCTCAGTACACTTTACACAACCCAAATTCATTTTAAATGATAACCTTTTATATGGGATCTTACTGAAGTCTAAGTAAACCACATCCACTGGCTCCCTTTGTCAACTCTATTGATTTCATTCTCAAAAAATTCCAGTAAATTTGTCAAGCCTGATTTCCCTTTCAAATATCCTTGCTGACTCTGTCCGATCCTGTCACGCAGGTGTGTCTTCTATATAAAAAAAGTTTTATAAGACTCCTATGTCTTATGTCTTATGGTCTAATTGTACAGAGCCTTGGTGAAACCACATTTGGAGTACTGTGTGCTGTTTTGCTCTCCTTATTTGAGGAAGGATGTTCTGGGTATGGACAAAGTGCAACAAAGGTTTTCCAGACTGATTCCTGGGATGACAGGGCTGATGCACAAGGAGAAACTGATCAGTTGGGACTATATTTACTGGAGTTTAGAAGAACTGGAGGAGGATGGTGATCTCATAGAGAACTATAATATTCTCACTAAACTAGACAGAGTAAACATTGCAAGAATGTTTCCAATGACCAGCGAAAGGGATTGGGGAGAAATTGGGAATGAGTTCAGAGTTGGATGATCATACTGAATGGCAGTGCAAACTTGAAGGGCCATTCTGCTTCTATTTTCTATGTTTTTCTACTTCTATTCTAAAACTGGACATTGTTATCCCTGGATTTCTCATCCCTGGAACCATTCTTGGAAACATTTTTTTACATTCTCACCAATGCATTCACATCCCGCCTACAGTGTGGCACCCAGAACTGTATACAATACTCCAGCTGAGATCTGACTTTTGTCCAATATAAAACAAATAGCAGGACCTCCTTGCTCTTGCATGCTATGTCCTTATTAATAAGGTCCAGGATACTGTATGCTTTATAAACCATCTCTCATGAGGAGAAATATCTTCTCAACATCAATCTTGCCAAGCCAACTCAAAATCTTATGTTTCATAGAACTCTTATGGCTCTCAAGGAAACTGTTTTGAGCCACTGGATCTGCATCAATTCTCCAATGAGCATTATGCCCCCTGAGTGCTGTTCTCCTTTTACCGCTGCACATTGGATCCAATGCCCTCTTAAATACTTCATTTAACCAGCTCCATCATAGTCCCAGGCCGTTTATTCCAGACCTTAACTACTCACTGTGTGAAAAGGCTTTCCTCACCTTACATATGCTTCCTTTGCAAAACATTTTAAATCCTTATCCTTTCATTCTTGAATCTGCTCAAAGTGTAGAAATACTTTTTTCCAACATACTCTGTCCAAACTTCTCATAATTTTGGAAACTTCTATCAAATCTCCTCCAAGCCTTCTCCACTCCAAGGAAAAAAAATGTCAACTTCCCCAATCTATCTTCATAACTGAAATTTCTCATCCCTGGAACCATTCTTGGAAACATTTTTTTACATTCTCACCAATGCATTCACATCCCGCCTACAGTGTGGCACCCAGAACCGTATGCGATACTCCAGCTGAGATCCGACCTTTGTCCTATATAAAACAAACAGCAGGACCTCCTTGCTCTTGTATGCTATGTCCTTACTAATAAGGTCCAGGATACTGTATGCTTTATAAACCATCTCTCCACCTATCCTATCACCTTTGATGACTCATGTACATATTGACTCAGATCTCTCTGCTTCTGCACATACTTTAGATTAGTGCTCTTTATTTTGTATGGTCTCTCCATATTGTTTCTCCAAAACTGCATCACCTCACACGTTCTCATTGAACAGCATTTGTCATGTATCTGCCCACTCCACCAATATGTAAACATCAGTTTTTAAGTTCTATCCTGCCCTCCTCACTGTTTACAATGCTTTTGAGTTTTGTATTATTCACAAACATTGAAATTGTGTTACGTACACTAAGATTTAGATCATTAACATATCAAGAGATCTTTTATCTAAATTCTAGTTTTCCTTTAATTTAGCAATTAACTGAGCTTTAAATTAAGTGAAGTTAAATTTTACTGAAGCCTTAATTCAAGGATGTTTCAGCTCTGAAAGAAGCTGTGCGAAGTTAATTAGTATTTGCTTTCATCTTTTTTTTAACCTGGAATCAATTCCTTTTAGGAAATATATGTCGAAGCCTCACTCAATGCCTTAACTACATTGACTGCGACATTGGGTGTACAGAGGATGGAAGTAGGGGTTTTGAAAGTCCCAATGTAACAAGTCAGAACACCCTGGTCCTTACCTTCCACCCCACAAACCTCCACATACATCACATCATCTTTTGCCACTTCCGCCACCTACAAACGGACCCCACCACCAGAGACATATTTCCCTCCCCACCCCTATCAGCGTTCTGGAGGGAGACTATTCTCTCTGTGACTCCCTCATCAGTTCCACGCCCCCAATCAGCCCACATCCCACTCCCAGTAGCTACTCCTGCCACTGCAGGGAGTGCAAAACCTGCGCCCACACCACTCCACTCACCTCTATCCAAGGCCCCAAAGAATCCTTCCACATCTGACAGAAATTTACCTGTACCTCCAACAATGTCATCTACCATATCCGTTGCGGTCTCCTCTACATCAGGACCTCTACTCGCAGATCGTTTCAGAGAACACCTCTGGGACACCCGTACCAACCAACTCCACTGCCCCATGGCTGAACACTTCAACTCCCCCTTCCACCTCACCAAGGATCATTGCGAAACCCTTACCACTCATCGCCTAGAGGAAGAATGCCTCATATTCCACCTTCGGACCCTGCAACCACACACGATCAATGTGGATTTCAACACTTTTCTCATTTTCCCTCCCCCACATTATCCCAGTCCCAAACTTCCAACTCAGCAATGCCCTCCTGACCCCTTCACCTTTCCCATCTATCCACTCCACCCTCCTCTCTGACCTATCACCTTCTCCCACACCTTCATCTACCTATCGCATTTGCAGCTACCTTCCCCCCAACTCCATCCCCTTCCAATTAACTCTCAGCTCCCCCGGCCCACAAGCCTCATTCCTGATGAAAGGCCTATGCCCGAAACTTTGATTTTCCTGCTCCTCGGATGCAGCCTGAGCTGCCGTATTTTTCTAGCACCACACTTTCGACTCTGATTTTCAGCATCTGCAATCCGCACTCTCCTCTATTTTGAGAGTTTTTGTGAGAAGTACATTAGTGGGGAGGAGGAGAAGTTTCTTTCTTAATCTGTTATTTTCAGTCTCTTCTGATTGTCTCTTATGTTGGTACAGGAAAGAAGCTGATTGGTGAGTACTGGTTGGAGTTTTATCATTGTTAATTGTAATAATTTTTTAACGTATTGGATGGCAGCTGAGTTTGGCTAAGTGAAATGTACGTGCTGCGTTATGTATGAAACAGCGGATGCACCACGAGTTGCAGATAACCACAACTGTAGTAAGTGTCCAGGCCTTAACCCAAGCTTTCTGAAGTTGAGTGCCTACAGCCATTGCTTTAGAGATCGAGGACCATGTGGATAGTATGTTTCAGAAGGTGTTATGAAAGAAGTATACAATCAGAGTGAGAAAGAATAGCCATCAGGTAGTCGAATAGAACCTAGAGACTCAAATGATCTTGCTTGTTGATCAGTATTTGATTTTGGATACTGGTGAGGGTGAAGGCTCCTCGAGCTAATACAGCCAGATCTAAGGAGATGCACCACAGGCTTCCCCTGCTGTATAGGATGAGGGGTAGAAGAATGGATGATCTGTAACGATAGAGGACTACAAAGTCAAGAGATCAAGTAGGCACTTTTATGTGGCCATCAATGTGACCCCATGACAGTGTGTTGGCCCCTAGTACCAAAAGCCAGAGCTGTAGCCCATGTCAGTACCAACGACTTGGGTAGAAAAAGCAGCTAGGTAGGAATTTGGAAGGCAGGACCACTAAAGCAGTGGTATATAAAAAAAAAATCCCAGTCCCCTATGCTAGTGAACAAAGAAATAGGGGAGTTGAAGGTATGGGTGGAAAGCTAGTGTGCTGGGGCAGATATCAGAGTTCAAGAGCATTAGGAGCGCTTCTTCTGGGAAGGGTGGAACTTGTACAAGTTGGCTGGTCCACACCTGCGCAAGACCAGGATAACTATTTTTGCATGAAATTTGCTATTGCTGTTGAGGGTTTGAACTGAATTGGCATAGGGATGGACACCTGATGGTATATTATGAGCAAATGGGGTACAGAGGCTTAGTTAGTGACTCTGAAAGACAGATATATCGGAGGTCAAAAGCTGTAAAGTACACAAAATTGGCACTCAAAGGAATATATGAAAAATTCTGATGAGCCATGGGCACATGGCAGGACAAGATTTTGGTTACAATGGAAAGTTGACTAAGAGAGAGCCAGGTTCAAGAAGGATGTGAAAAAAATGGGATGAAGTATTATTGGTTGAAGAATCAAAAGGTGTGAGAGGACTGTTAGATATGTACTTTAGACCTCCAGATAAGGGAAGAAAGTTAGAGAAACAAATATGTAGACAACTTTGAGTGCAAAAATAATATGGCAGTAACAGTTGGGGACTTCCCTACTTAAAGATCAAGTTGGAATACAAACCGTGTGATACAAACAGATGATTTTTATAGTCATTGTGCAACACTTTCAATGAGAGGGAATAGTTCTACGTTTTACTTGAAACCAGGCAGCACAATGGTGAGCACAGCTGTCTCACTGTGCCAGGCACCTGGGTTCGATTCCATCCTCGAGCAACTGTTTGTGTGGATTTTGCATGTTCTCCCCGTACCTGTGTGTGTTTCCTCCCAGAACCTAAAAGATGGGGGGAGTTGGCCATTGGAAATTCAGAGTTATATGATTAGGGCCTGGGTGGGATGTGACTCAACAGGCTAAATAGTTTCAATGTGCACTCTCTATAATAAGTCAGTGACAAATCAGCTGGAGGCATTCAAAAACATGATTCTACAGGCACAATGTAACCATGTCACCACAAAGGAAAAAAAGTTGGTACTGTTAAATCTAGTGCCCTGCTTATTGAGAAGAATACATGCATTATAAAGTATAAAACAGACCTTTATAACAATCTCAAAAAAGCAATACTTAAGAAACTTAAAGGCATATAGTAGAAGGATGAAGTGAAAAAGGAAATTATGAAAGCAGTGAAAGAATACAAAAACAATTAGTCAATAAAATTAAGGAAAATCCAAAAAAAATTATTATATTAAGAGCAAAGAGATGACTAAGGGAAGGGTAGGGCCTATCAGATTTCTACATGATAAATTGTTTTTACATGCAGAAAAGATGTGGACAGGTTTTTAATGAAAATTTTTCTGTCTTCACAGAAGAGAGAAATGAGACATTTTAATTTTAAAAAAGCCTTTTTAAAAAATTCATTCAGGGATAGAACTTTTCTGCCTGATCTAGTATTTATTACCTATCCCTAATTGCCCTGCAGAAGGTGGTGATGAGCTGCCTTCTGGAACCATTGCTAACATTGACAATGAAATAAAAGTAGTTAAAAGGTGTGGCGCTGAAAAAACACAGCCGGTCAGGCAGCATCCGAGAAGCTGGAGAGTTGACACATTTCGAGCGTGAGCACTTCAATCCTGATGAAGAGTTCATGTTCGAAAAGTTGACTCTCCTGTACCTTGGATGCTGCCTGACTGGCTGTGCTTTTCCAGTGCCACACGTTTTGACTCTGATCTCTAGCATCTCAGTCCTCACGTTCTCCCAAAGAAACAAAGGTAGGTCAGGACCTGGAAATAATTATCATGAAAGAGGTAATGTTGGGCAAGCTAATCGAGCTAAGGGTAGACAAATATCCTGGCCCTCATGGAATGCATCCCAGGTGTACTAGAAGAGTTGGTGGGAGAAATAGCAAATGCACTTGTGGCAATTTTCCAAAATTCACTTGACTCTGGAGCAGTTCCAGCAAATTGGAAAACAGCAAATGTGACATCACAGTTTAAAAAGGGAGGCAAACAAAAGATGAGGAATTATAGACCAGTTAGCTTAACTTCTGTAGTGGAGAAACTGCTTAAGTCGTTATCAAGTTAAGAAATAGCAAGGCATCTGGATAGAAATTGTTTGGTTATGCAGATACAGCATGGGTTCATGAAGGCCAGGTTATTTTTAACTAATCTTTTGAAATTCTATGAAGATATTACAAACACAGTGGATATAGTGTATCTAGGCTTCCAAAAGGCATTTGACAAGGTGCTACACAAAAGACTGCTGCATAACATAAAGACGATTGGCATTACGGCTAGTATATTAGATTGGACAGAGGACTGGTTAACCAACAGGTAGCAAAGAGTGGCAATAAATGGGTACTATTCTGGTTGGCAATCAGTGGCTGGTAGGGTGCCTCAGGGATCACTGTTGGGACTGCAATTATTCACAATTTACATAGATGATTTGGAGTTGGGGACCACATGTGTCAAAGTTTGTGGATAATACTAAGATGGGTGGTAGAGCAAAGTGTGCAGAAGTCTGTGCAACTTTGCAAAGGGACATAGATAGTTTGTGAGTGGGCAAAGGTCTGACAGATGGAGTAAAATGTTAATAAATGCGAAGTCATCCATTTCAGTAGGAATAATAGTAAAAAGGACTATCACTTGAATGGTAAGAAATTGTAGCATGTTGCTGTGCAGAGACACCTGGGTGTCCTTGTGCATGAATCACAGAAGATTGGTCTGCAGGTGCAACAAGTAATTATGACAGCAAATGGAATGTTGTCCTTCATTGTGAAAGGGGTTGAGTATAAAAGCAGAGAGGTTATGTTGTAGCTGTATAGGATGTTGGTGAGGCCACACCTGGAGTAGTGTGTGCAGTTTTGGTCTCCTTACTTGAGAAAGGATGTATTGGCACTGGAAGGGGCGCAGAGGAGGTACACTAGGTTGATTCCGGAGTTGAGGGGGTTGGCTTATGAGGAGAGACTGAGTAGACTGGGATTACATTCATTGGAATTTAGACAAATGAGAGGGGATCTTATGGAAACATATAAAATTATGAAGGGAATAGATAAGATAGAAGTAGAAAGGCTGTTTCCACTAGCAGGAGGGCATAGCCTCAAAATTAGGGGAAGCAGATTTTGGACCAAATTGAGAAGGAACTTCATCATCCAAAGGGTTGTGAATCCATGGAATTCCCTGTCCAGTGGGTGTGACTTTCTCAGTAAGTTTTTAAAGCGAAGATAGATAATTTTTTTGAACTGTAAAGGAATTAAGGGTTATGGTGAGAGCGCAGGTAAATGGAGCTGAAGCCACAAAAAGATCAGCCATGATCTTAATGAATAGCAGAGCAGGCTCCAAGGGCCAGATTGCCTACTCCTGCTCCTAGTTCTTATGTTCAATTGGTGCAGGTACACCCACAGGGCTGTTAGGCATGAACTCTGACAGTGATACTGAATTAATAGCAATATATTTCCAAATCACAATGGTAAGTGCTTTGGAGAGTAACTTACAGGTGGTTGTGTTTCCAGAAACCTGCTGCCCTTGGTTTTTTAGATGAGTGTTTCTAGCTATTAAAAGTGATGCCCAAGAAAGTTTGAATTTCTGCAAGGTATTTTTAAAAGTTTGTTCGTGGGACATGGGCATCACTAACTAGGCCAATATTTGCTGCCAATCCCTAATTGTCTAGAGGACAGGTAAGGGTCAACCACCTGTTGTGTGTCTGAATCAGACCAGGTAAGGATTGCAGATTTCCTTCTCCAAAGGTCTTCAGTGAACCAGATGAATCTTTAAGGTAATCAACAATATTTACATGAGACAAGCCTATTATTCCAGACTTCATTTAAACTCAAATGTCAGCATTTGCCATGGTGAGATTCAAACCCATAACCTCAGAACATTAGCCTGAGGTTCTGGATTACTAATTACATGACACCATCACTATTACACCCTCCTGATGTTACACATGTTTACTACTACTACTTTTACTATTACTACGTGCAGTGGTAAAGAGAATGAATGGCACCATATCTAAAACCAATCAAGTGGGTTGCTTTGCCTTGAATGGTGTCAAACCTCATCTGTGTTGTTGGATTTGCACTCAACCAGCCCAGTAGAAAGAAGTCTACTACAACCCTGCTATGAGGTACATGCTAGAAATCAAGTCTCAGCGTTCAGCGAACTGTCACAAATGTTAAACACAACCAATTTAATCATTAGGATGGTTAATATTTGACTGCAATCACTATCTACAAAAAAAACAGCACTTTTTATTAATAAACAAGAAACTAAAATATTTTTATTATTACAAACTTATCCTCTAAGATGTAGTAAAAATAAGTTATTAGTTACTAGAATGCAAACTTAAATCTATATGCCCTTTAAATCCAAACCCTTTCTCATTCATTCACAAATAGGGCAGCACGGTGGCACAGTGGTTAGCACTGCTGCCTCACAGCACCGGAGAACCGGGTTCAATTCCCGCCTCAGGCGACTGACTGTGTGGAGTTTGCACATTCTCCCCGTGTCTGCGTGGGTTTCCTCCGGGTGCTCCGGTTTCCTCCCACAGTCCAAAGATGTGCAGCTAGGTGAATTGGCCAGGATAAATTGCCCGTAGTGTTAGGTGTAGGGGTATGGGTGTGGACTTATTGGGCCGAAGGGCCTGTTTCCACACTGTAAGTAATCTAATCTAAAATATGCCAAGGCAGATGGAATAGATTTTCAGGAATATTATCGACAGAAAATAAAAGCGAAAAGAAACAGAGCATGTGGATCTATAATTCAAATCCAAAGTAGTGGAATGAAGTGACTTTCTCAGTTCTTTTGGATCTGGCAATGATAGCAACTTGTTGTCGACTGCAGCGATTCTTAGTTGAGAAGCTGGTCATTTGCACCTTGGACTTTTCTTTGTAGAGTTCTTGAGAGTTATTTCATTTCCACTCAGGAAGAGTTAGCAATTTGATTTGTTTGCAGGTGCTTGGAAATTTCAGTCTCTCTTCAATTTTGTGCCAAATTGTTACTTTGAAACAATCCAAAAGCTTCAGTCGAGCCGATTTTTTTGAATCCAAATGTATAAAATCCAAATTTGCATGCTCATGTAACCACTGAGTTAGCAGCACACTGTTCCACCTTTGCTTTCAGGTGGATAAATTAAAGTATCTCAGCTTTCATTTTCCAGCATATTTTTCCAAATAAAATGCATACCTGCAAACCATGTGATGAAATACTATTTTTAAAAACTCTTCTTCACAAGGTAAACATAACGTACACACTAAAACAACAATTACATTCATTCACCTTCATTCATTCTTTATCCAAGATATGTACAATTTTCTTTTAAATTTTCAAGCGTTCACAGCATCATTACATTTTTGATCATGTTTCTGCAATTATAGTATTCTTTCCAGCAATATGAACAATTCTTTTAATAATGAACTTTCAAGCTCCCTCAAAATAATCTCCCATTTTAATATTATTGTTTTTCTAGAAAAGTCAAAGCATTATGGTACAGCACCAAATGTTTCTTTGTCGTTGCAATGGACATGCATCAAAAAGTTCAACAGGCAATAATAAACCCAGGGTCTTGTTTTGTACTATGGAGCACACATTGTACCCTCCCATCCACTGCCTTCTCTAATCCCAATACACTATCATGCAATGAGTCGTCACCCACTTTGAATGACTAGTGTCAATTGCCATTTTAAAAAAGGGTCACTAGAATCAGGGAAGCCAACACTGCTTCATTCATTTGGATTGCCTTCAGCTTCTTAAAACTTGTTTGGCTCGTTTTTGACCATATTACTCTTGTCTGTTTTTGCAATAAATCTTAGTTGACCAGGTTTAATCAATTGATTTTCCAGCATGTTGTGAATTTCTGTTCCACCTGCATTTGTTTTTCTCATCTCAAATAATAAGAATGTTGTTTTATTGCTTCTGATCATCCTATATTCACAGCATACATAGCTAACAGTGAAACTCTGGTGTATGAATGCAGTTTTACAAATATCCTTAAACTTCTTGTGTAATATTACTAAGACTTCCCATGTCTTTCCCCTAAATACAAAATAGTGTCTAACTGCCCCAGTATTTCAGTATTGGGGAGTCTGACTGAGGGTTTGCTTTGTGAATGTCTACCACTCTTTCTACCTTACTCTGTTATCCTCTACTACACTTACCACCTGACAAACCTGCTCCATCTGATTTTCCTCTCCTCAACTGTGTTGCTTTAACATGTTTATGTGGGGTAACAAACTCTTCTTCCAGTGATCTGGAGTATCTACCAGATAAGTCAGTTGAATAATATTACCAACTATAATTGTCCAGATCACCAAATTTCAAAAGGTTCATCTTGTAAAGGTAACAACACTAACACTTTGTCGCTATTTGAAATGTTCTAGTTGCAGCACATTCATCTGGCCACGCTTTCACTTTTTCCCTGTAAGTTGTTAAATGCGCCTATGTCACATTGTGGCATCCTGTGTCTCTCTCTAGAAACATGGACACACAATCCAATCTTTAAGATCCTTCCTTTAACTTAATCATAAACTTTTCTTCGATTAATTTTAATGGACCTCTTATCTCATGATCCATAAGAATAGACTAAACTCCATAGGATGATTTAGGGCATCCCTGGAAGCAAACACCAAAACAAAAATCTAATCCTTTGTTCCAATTCTGTGAGTATTAGTGACAACATATCTTAATCATTCTCTTTAAAGTTTGATAGCATCTCTTCAAACCTCTCTGCATTTCCATGGTGGACTTCAACCATTTTATATGTATTACTTATAATGTCCTGAAAATGTTCAGACAAGTTTTAAACATGATTTGACTCTATTTCCAGTTATAATCCATAACAAATAAACAAGCTAATTTTTCCTCCACTACATAGGCTGCAATTCCTCAAGCAAATAGCTTCTGGAAATCTGGTGATCAGATCCATAAGTATAATGATATACTGGTGTCCTGCTTTTGTTTTTGGTAACACCTATGTATTTTACTAACATTCCACTGAATGGTTCTTCAAAAACTGGTTTGGGTATTAAAGATGCCTGTCTGATTAAATGTTGAGTTCCTCATTATCTGTCAAACATTTTCACAGAACTACATCAAGTCTTTATGAAGTCCTGGCTATACATTAATGCTCAAGCTTTCCTAGTTCATAAATTTCCAGCCATAGGAACTTCACGTGCGCTTAGAATAAATCCTGATGAAAACTGAGCGGTAACATTAGATGATGAATAGTCATCCATTTCTCATTTACAGATATGTGAGGATACCTCCACTTCATCATCAAGCTCTATTTTTAAACAGAACAACATTCTGGAAAGCCTTCAGTCTTGACTTCGGTGAGGGCTGACTATGATAATTGGCTTAGCCACACTTCTGTATTCTGAGCCTCCAATAAAAGCATTTTAAGCACCTCTTTTGAATTAACTCCATCCTTAAAGTTTTTGTTACTCTAATGTCCATGTTGCATTACTTTGACCACTAATGAGGAACGTGGTTTAGCCATTGATCTGGTCATTATTCACGATGGAAGAATATCCAAAACTTTCTCCATCTCCTTAATCTCACTCAGGATTTAAATGATTATGGGCAAACAAATAACTTTCATTCCAGTCAAATCATTACAAGGGAGTTAGTTAATTCAGTTTTTGGGTAACTTCTGAACAACCACTCCTTCAGGTGTCAAGCCACGCTCTAAGTGCATTTTTAATGGAAGAATGGTATATTCTTGCCACTTACTTATTAACACTCTGGGTTTCAATGCACTCTCTGGAGGATAAACAATGTTCTTCTCCAGCAAAAGAGCTTGAGCAGCTCTTGTATTCTTTAATATATAGTTATGGTTTAGCTGCATCATTTTAAGTTTAAAAAGGGTTACCTTTCCTTTTCAATAAAATCTTTGTATCTCTCATCTGAATTCTTTGACTCTTTGCTGTCTCAGCAGTATTTACCTTTTGGTTTCATAATTGTAATTCAAGGTACAATTTAATTTGTGAAATTTAAATTTTGAATTCCTTATCAGACTTATTATTATGAATCCCAGTAAGTTCCATGGGCTTTCCACACAACTTCTAGCATTCTGAACAAAAGTGATTCGGTTCATTATAATGGAAACATTTGGGGCTTACAACTGTCACCTTCATCTTCAGCAGCTTTCTTCCTGATCGGAGGAGGAGATCTCAAGCACTTGTAGCTGTCTCTTTTTTACCCTGGCTACTAGCCTTCATTTAACTCTCCCACCTACTATCTTTCTTGGGTTTATGGGTTTGATGGAAATAAGGTTTCCTTCTATGGATCAGCACACAAGTGTTCCAGCCAGTCCAGCTACCTATCTCTCACTGCAATCCTCTGGTCTTCATCATGTGTTCTAATTACTAAAGACAGTGAAAACAGTGAAAAGTGTATAACATCGCCAAACAAGGCACCAACTTAGGTGCATGTACCTAGGTACAGAATCTTAAGAACGAAAGAATAAAGTTCAAAATTAAACACTGCAGCAATTATAGTACAGTGACACTTCCTTAGTTTCAAGTAGAAAATAAAGAAAAGCTGAAAATTCAAACATTACAGTCTTTAAGTGCTTAGCCATGGTGCGACCATCAGGAATCACCTCGAGAACAGAAGTCGACGGTGAGGGTATGCTGGACCGAGCTATTACCCCAAGTTTCAATACTTTTGTCTATATACCCTCAAGAACTAACTCTGATGCAACCAAAATAACTTCATTTTAAAAACATTATAGTCCATAGAAAACTCCTCTGACAATAATGCACAAACAACATGTGCTCTGTTAACCTGTGCTACATGGGCACTGTCAGTTTTCCTCAGCCAATTATTTTGCTTTCTACCTTTTCAACTGTCAAAGAATGACTGACTCCAAAACCTTTTCGTCAAATTTATTGGGACCTGTTCAAATCTAAACATTTCTTTTCTTTTTGTTGATTTCAGGTCATGGCTAAGTTTTGTATCATTAGGGCATTTCTTTCTACATCTAAGGCTTTTTTCTAAACTGCAGCGTTCCAAGCCAGTCTTCTTTATCTTCCTCTTTACCTTTGCAGTGCAAATTTCAGCCTCTCATATTCTCTCTTTATCTTTCTATTTTACCTGAAGTTCAAGTCGTTTAATCTCTACCTCCATCCAATTTAATTCCAATGTTCTTTTCTTATCAAGTTGCCCCATTCATTTTTCACCTTCAAGCTGCTTTAGCTGTTGCTCTATCCTAAGTACCTCCAAGGAGTCACTGCTTGCAGTTCTTAGCCTTTCCATCAATCTCAAATGCTGCACTAATTTTTGAATAATTGCTGCTTTTTGCAGGAAGTTTCACCTTTACCTCCTGTAATAATTCTATGGCCTTTGTTTTCTTTAAATCTTGTAAAAGAGACAGGGATATCTCTTGCATAAGTAGGATGGTTTCAGCTGTTTCTAATGACATCTTAATTCATAGTATTGAGTAGCCAGAAAGTGAACACCACACAGTTCCACTTTTACTCTGAGTTATATCTAAAACAAATCTAATCAAAACTTCCTTCACCAGTTGCAAGAGACAAACCAGGAGTTTGATGGAATATTCCCCATTTCTCTGGATGAGCGCAGATCCAAAAACAAACTCATGAAGCTTGACACCATCCAGGACAAAGCAGTTTGCTGGATTTGTTTGTGGAAGTGGTGCCATTCGTGGCTACACTACTGATGCCCAGTAGCATAAGTGTTTACTACCTGCACCAAGGCTCCTTAGACAGCATGTACCAAAACAATGACCCCTATCAGCTACAGCACTGTTCTGTTCTGTTCACCACACTACAGAAAGGGTGTGATTGCACTGGACGGACTGCAGAGAATATTCACCAAGATTTGCCTGGGAAGGAGCACTTTAACCATGAAGAGAGGCTGGATAAACTGGGGTTGTTTTCTTCGGAGCAGAGAAGGTTGAGGGGAGACCTGATAGAGGTATAACCCTTAGTTGAAGGGTCAATAATAACTGCATAATTTTAAAAGTGAATAGCAGGTTTATAAGGGATTTGAGGGAAGTTGATGGGATTCTGGAATGCTCTGCCTGGGATGGTAGTTGAGGCAGGTAACCTCAACACTTAAAAAGTACTTATATGAGCACATGAAATGTCATAACACTCAAAGCTATGGGCCTAGTGCTGGAAAGTGGGACTAGTGTAGATTCAATGCAGCTTTGGCAGTAAATGGGCCTCTTTTGCACTGTATGATTCCAGAGTGACAAGAACAGCAAATACATGGAACACCACAACTTGCGAGTTCCCCTCAACATCCTAACTTAAAACTATATTGCCCTTCCTTAATAGTCATTGGGTAAATATCGTCAAACTCTCTCCCTAACAGCATTATTGGTATACCTAGATCAAAAAAGGGTAGAAATTCAAAGAGGGTAGAAATTCAAAGAGGTTAACTAGAGATGGACAATAAATATTGGCACCAGCTAGCAAAGCCTACACCTAATGGGCAGCACGGTGGCACAGT
The DNA here is from genome assembly GCF_020745735.1 of Hemiscyllium ocellatum. NCBI lineage: Eukaryota > Metazoa > Chordata > Chondrichthyes > Orectolobiformes > Hemiscylliidae > Hemiscyllium > Hemiscyllium ocellatum. The sequence goes on from NC_083402.1 coordinate 54,930,463, forward strand.
GGTTAGCACTGCTGCCTCACAGCGCCTGAAGACCCGGGTTCAATTCCCGACTCAGGCGACTGACTGTGTGGAGTTTGCACGTTCTCCCCGTGTCTGCGTGGGTTTGCTCCGGTTTCCTCCCACAGTCCAAAGATGTGCGGGTCAGGTGAATTGGCCATGCTAAATTGCCCGTAGTGTTAGGTAAGGGGTAATGTAGGGGTATGGGTGGGTTTCGCTTCGGCGGGTCGGTGTGGACTTGTTGGGCCGAAGGGCCTGTTTCCACACTGTAAGTCTAATCTAATCTAATCTAATCTAATGAAAGAATAATAGACATGGCACATGTCTAGAGACTAAGAAAAATTGAAAATAAAAACAGTAGGTCCTGGCAATTTCCATTTTCACCTCTGTCAATAACCTTGGATGCAACTCATCCAGAGATCATGCAGAGTCAATTGTAAGTCGACTCAGAATCCATACAGTGCAGAACGGGGCCATTCAGCTCACTAGGTTGCACCAGCCCTCTAAATGAACATCCCACCAGACCAGCCCCAGCCTCCTACCCTATCCCCGTTACGGCACATTGTACCATGCTAATCAACTGAGCCTGCACATCAGTAGTTGCTAGAGACAATTTAGCATGGCCAATTCATCTCTTCTGCACATCTTTGGAGTATGGGAGGAAACCAGAGCACCCAGTGGAAACCCATGCAGAAACTGGAACATACTAAACCCACATAGTTACCTGACCCTGGGATTGAGCTCGAGTCCCTGGTACTGAGAGGCAGCATGCTAAGCACCAAGCAACATGCCACCCCAGTACCAATATCAGATTCTGATTAATTTTGAACCTTTCTAGTGACTGATTTCTTTTTTCTTCTTGGATAGCCTGGATAGCAACTGCTGCCAAACATTCAATTCATATCTCAGCCATGTCCCCTGCTTCAAACGATATAACCCCCTTTTGGTCCTAATCCTCTCTTTTACCACTATTTTACTATTTGTGTTGATAGAAGACTTTAGGAGTCCCTTCTAAATCTGCTGCAATCATTTTTTCATATACCTCTTCTAATATTTGTTTTTCCACTTCTTTTCTGAACTTTGTATATTCAGTCTGGTTTTGCATTTACTCCCTGCCAGCAATCATGATCATATTTATTTCCTCTATTTTGATTTCTACCTCCTTTTTCATCTAGGAGCTCTGTAAATGTTATTTCTAGCTTTCCCTTTTGAGGGAAGATACCTTGACTGTGCCTGAACCACTTATTCCTGGATTGTTCAGCAACAGGTTTTCCAAGTCAAATTTAGCTCCATTTTATGCTCCAGATCTATCCTTTCCATGTTGACAGCAGCTCTCCCAAGTTTATTATTTTTACTTTGGAATGTTCATTGTTTTTTGTTCAGTGTCATCCAAAACCTTACAATACACAGTCCAATAATGCTTGCCCATTGTCACTTAATGGACTTGGCCCATCTCATTCTCAAGAACCATGCTGAGTAATACTTCTTTTCTCACTGGATCGGCCACATAATGGACGCAGAAAATTCTCCTTTCCACAATCTAGGAAATCTTGGCACCCTCTATTCTCTGCCTTTATCCCAGTCTCCCTTCAGATACTTAAACATCCACATTATTGCTACACTTTAATGTTTGCAAATCTCTGTAATGCCATTGCAGATTTGTTCTCTTATCACATCTTTACATTAAAGAATGAAACTACACAAATCAGCTTAAATTGACTCCAGCACCTGACAACAACAATTCCAGCCTTGTTCACCCTGCAAAGTCATTCTTACTAATAACTGGAGGTTTGTATCAAAACTGGAAAAAGCTTCCTTACAGGTCACACAACAGTCTAATAGCAGACTATGCCCAAGACAGTATCATCACCATGGTTATGTCTTGCTTCACTGGCAGGTGTTACGGGCCAGGTCAGATCCCCTCAAAACATTTCAAGTAGCCCAGATCCTAATTTTGCTGATTGTTTTAAGCAGGTATAATGCAGATATTCCAGGAGGGATGCAGTTGGTCAAACCATTAGTTTTAAACATAACAGAATTTATTTCTAAGATTACCAAATGAAACATAGACAAAAGAGAACAGAATACATAATGACCTATGCAAAATCCCCTTGGCACAAAAAGTAAAATCAAACACAGGATCTGACAGGAAAGATGTCAGAGAAAGACAGGATCACCATGGCCCTGCTTCTTTAGGTCCAGCAGCTTCAAAGATACCTGACTGCTTTCAGCGAATGGCCGGACAGCCAAAAGCCAAATTAAACCAGAGGGCAGCACGGTGGCACAGTGGTTAGCACTGCTGCCTCACAGCGCCTGAGACCCGGGTTCAATTCCCGACTCAGGCGACTGACAGTGTGGAGTTTGCACGTTCTCCCCGTGTCTGTGTGGGTTTCCTCCGGGTGCTCCGGTTTCCTCCCACAGTCCAAAGATGTGCGGGTCAGGTGAATTGGCCATGCTAAATTGCCCGTAGTGTTAGGTAAGGGGTAAATGTAGGGGTATGTGCGGGTCAGTGTGGACTTGTTGGGCCGAAGGGCCTGTTTCCATACTAAGTAATCTAATCTAAAAGCTGAGTTGGTGAAATGGCCACTCCACTTTAATTGTACAAGTGTCTTTTTTTTAAAATGCTTGAAAGTCTTTTGCCTGAGGTAATAAAAATTAGTTATAATCAGACTGGCCCTAAAACCCTTTAAACCCAGACTTTTCGGAGTCTGTATCTTTTACAAACTCTCTGGGAAAAAAAACAAGGGCAACATAACCTTGTTAAAGGAATTGCATTATTACACAGGGCAGATCCACCAAAAATGACATCATAATGGGTTGTGGACAGCAGGGAGTTGTTATCTGCAGTGTCTCAGTTTACAAGAACAGATCTGCAGTTCCAGTCCATAACTTAAATGTAGCTGAAAATGTGTTGCTGGAAAAGCGCAGCAGGTCAGGCAGCATCCAAGGAGCAGGAGATTTGACGTTTCGGGCATAAGCCCTTCTTCAGGAATAACTTAAATGTAACCTACACAGATGAAGTATAATGTGGATAAATGTGAAGTTATACACTTTGGTAGCAAAAACAGAAAGACAGATTATCTGAATGGTGAATGATTGGGAAAGGGGGAGGTACAACTAGACCTGGGTGTCATTCTGCATCAGTAAATTGGAAGTAAGCATACAAGTGCATCATGAATGGAGAAGACAAATGGAATGTTGACCTTTGTAGTACAGTGTCAGGGATGTCTTTCTGCATTTGTACAGAGCCTTATGAGACCACCCCTGGGTACAAATTGCAGCTTGGACCTCACTTACCACTCATCTCACTTGTCTGAGGATGGTGTATCAGACTGATTCCTGAGATGGCAGGTCTGAAGACAGACTGGATTGGTTACAGCTACATTCACTAGAATTTAGAAGAATGAAGAGGGATCTTATAGCAACCTGTAACATTCTAACAACACTGGATAGAGTAAATGTAAAAAGGATATCTGGGGAGTCCAGAGCCAGGGATTAGATTCAAAGGATAAAGAATAGGCCATTTAGAACTGAGATGTGAAGAAATCTCTTCACCCAGAGAATGATGGAGTTTACAGGCGCATGAAGAATTTGAGGCTAAAGCTTTTAATGTTTTCAACAAGAGGTTAGATACAGTTCTTAGGGTTAAAGGGTTTGGAGAATATAGGGAGAAAATGGTAGCAGGGTGCTGAGTCGGGATGATCAGCCATGGTCATATTGTATAGTGGAGCATTCTCTGAAGAACCAAATGGCCTATTCCTGCTCCTATGTGCTATACTTCCAAAAGTTACAATCACAAGTGATTTAAACTGAGGTGCCAGAGATAGGAATTCTGGTGTGAAAACTTCACAGGGTGCATTTTTGGGTAATGTGCCAGGGTGTGTTTTGGGTATCACACAAAAGCAGTTGCTTTTCCTTCCGATTTATAAAGGAGTATTTTGCATTATTGGCATTACACTTTTACAATGTGTTTAAAAATGTTTGAATGTGTGTTATAAATAGAGACCTTAGTTACTTCTATTTTATTACCTCTTCTTTTATTGTTAAGTTTCTGTTTATTGTTGAAGCAAAATCTGCAGCATGTGTGCTTATGTTTCAGTGAGAGACCACTTGGTTCAAACCAAAACAAATCAAAAAGATTTATCAAGTCAGGCTTTAGTCTCGGATCTGACTTGCCCAGCATTAACATCAACTGGGATTATAATACTTACCAATCAGCTACCTGTCCATCCACTTAATGCCCAAGAACTCAGCCTTCATTCATCTCTCGCTCCCTCTCTAGCACTGTTCCTTATCTTGCAAAGCATCAAACAGTGTCTTAAACAGCAAACATTTAAGCTAAGAGGGGGAAAGTTCAAAGGAGATGTGAGGGACAAGTGTATTTTTTTGAACACAGTGTGGTAGATGCCTGGAACATGTTGTCAGAAGTGGTACGAAAGTGGTATTTAAGGAGCATTTCGATAAGCACATGAATAGGCAAGGAATGGAGGGATATGGACCATGGGCAGGCAGAAGGGATTAATTTAACTTGGCGACATGTTAGGCACAACATCATGAGCCTAATGGCCTGTTCCTGTGCTGTACTGTTCTGTGTTCTTTCACTGTTCCAAATTTCTTCACTCACAAAATTTCTAAGTTCAGAACTCTTTTGAAACTGTACTCCATCCAACTGGCCTCCATGTTATTTAGATACAAGGTACAAACGTACAATAAAAAGAGCAGAGGTAGGCTATTAGGCTTCTCAAGACTGAATCATAATTCAATAAGATCATAGCTGATCTGCTTGTGTTTTAAATTCTATAGCCCTATCTATGTATGATAACCAATCTTCAAACTTGCCTTCGCTTACTGAGAGTGCATAAATGAGGAAATGCGTGATGGCATACCTATATAAGATGACCAGGTTGCACTTTAATGAGTCGCAATTAATATTCTCTCAGGAGGTTGGCAAGTATTGTTGGGGAACAGTTACATTAATATGGCAGGGAGGAGGAGGTAGAAAACAGCAGATAAGAGCAACTATGAGATCAGACTAGTGAGGTATAACCAGCAATGAAGTTAGTAATATACAAAAAAACTATAGCGATCAGATTGATAAAAATAGCACAAGTGACCAGAGGTATTAAATGTACAGTAATAAATATCTGGAGTTTAAATAATATGGTCAGTGACTTGCACACAAAACAAACAAAGGATTATGACAGAAATTAATTAAGGCAGGAATTTGGGCCTGTAATATTCCTGCCTACTAGTACTCAGGGACAAACAGGTTAGACATGTGGCAACATTAAGGGTAGTGTTATATTTCTAAATGGAAATAATATACAAGAAAGTTCTAGGGATTGAAGGAACTTAGGTTGAGTTAAGGAACAAAGGAGTTATTACACTGTTGGCAGCCATGTTGAAAAAATAACTCCAGCGTCACAGACAGATGAACAATTTTATTAACAAGTTTCAATGCTAGGCAATAAAACTAGAGTAACATCAGGAAACTTTAATTATTCTAACATAAAGTGGGAAAAAATACTTAGTATAAGGATAGAAACACTGAAAAATAAAAGCAGAAGTAGGCCATTCAGTCCATCAAGCCTGCTCTGTCATTCAACAGGACAATGTCTGATAACCCATCTTAACACTATACTCCCACTCTCCCCGCATATTCCTTGATACCTTTTATGTCTAGAAACTTATAGATATCTATTTGAAATCTATTCAGTGACTTGGCCTCCGCCACATTGTGGCTGATAATTCCATCAGCTGAGTGAACACATTTTTGCCTCACCTCAATCCGGAATGGTCTACATCTTTTCTTCAGACCGTGACCTCTAGTTTTTGCTAGAAGCAACATCTTCCCTGCATCTAAAATAGAACAAAGAACTGATGATGCTGGAGACCTAAAAGAAACAAAAACAGAATTGCTAGAGAAACCCATCAGCTTTGGCAGTATTTGTTGAGAGAAAGCAGATTTAACACTGATTCTGTTTTTCTCCAGGAGGTGCTGCCAGATCTGATGAGTTTCTCCACCAATTTCTGTTTTTATTTATCCCCGTAACTGGTCTGTTCAGACCTGTCAGAACTTTAAATGCTTCAATAATACACCCACCTCATTCTTTTAAATTCCAATAATTACAGGCCTAGGCAACCCAATCACTCTTTATACAGCAAACCTGTCATACCAAGAATCACTCTGGTAAAGCTACACTGTACTCACTCAATGACAAGTATACCTTTTCTTGGCTCAATATTCCAAGTGTGGTCTCACCAAACCCCTACAGCTCCAGCACAACACCCTCATCTCTGAATTCAAAATCCTCTTGCAATGAAGGCCAACATGTAATTTGCCTTCCAAAACTACTTGCTAAACCTGCAGACTTGCTTTCAGCGACTCCTGGATCCCTCTGCATATCAACATTTTTAAATCTATCACATTTAATGAATATTTCCATTAAAAATATACTTAGAGTTAAAAAGGAAAAAATCTTGGCTAGATTGATATTAGATTAGATTACTTACAGTGTGGAAACAGGCCCTTCAGCCCAACAAGTCCACACCGACCCGCCGAAGCGCAACCCACCCATACCCCTAACCTAACACTATGGGCAATTTAGCATGGCCAATTCACCTGATCCGCACATCTTTGGACTGTGGGAGGAAACCGGAGCACCCGGAGGAAACCCACGCAGACACGGGGAGAACGTGCAAACTCCACACAGTCAGTCGCCTGAGTTGGGAATTGAACCCAGGTCTCTGGTGCTGTGAGGCAGCAGTGCTAACCACTGCGCCACCATGCTGATGACACTTGGGCACTATGGGCAATTTAGCATAGCCAATTCAACTGATGATAGACTTACTGGTCTATAATTCCCTGCTTTCTCTTCCTCTCCCTTATTGTTCAAACAATGCAGTTACTTTTCCACCCTCCAATCTGATAGTCCTATTCCAGAATCTACAGAATTTTGGAAGTTGACAACTCGTGCATCCATTGCTTCCACCTGTCATACTCAGGGATACAGGTTAGAAGCCCATAGGATTTTATCAGCATTCAGTCCCATCAATTTCTCCATTTTTATAATATTAACTTCTTTCAATTCCTCCTTCTCAACAGACATTGCTTCATTATCAGGTCTAGAAAATTATTTTGAGTCTGTCTGCTCAGAAGACAGAATTAAAATCTTTAATTGCACTGTCATTTCCTATACTCAATTCTCATTTTTCAGACTATAAGGGACTTTCGTTTTGCTTTAAACATATAGAAGGATGTGATAGTGAGGAGAGAACTGTCAATACATGCCGAGGAGATCAGTAGATTTTTAAAACAAAGAAAGGAAGGACCGTTAGAACTTGTTCAAAAAATAAGTAGGGGAAAACAAAGCATGTTATATAAAAAGATTATTTTAGCTAAGAGTAACTACAAGAGAATTCAGTTTAAGAGTAATTATGGAAAAGCTCTGAAAAACATCAAGGGTAAACTCCAGTCAAATGGTTAAGCGTTCATTTCAATGATTTGTGAAGAAACCTAAAAAAGAGGCAGATTGAAAAGAGCATGGATAATTGGAAAGTTATCAACTGGGTGCCTGGTGAAAATGTCTTTTACCTGTTGATCTTAACAATAGCATGAACTGTTAATACTGCAGTAGTTGTAGAAAAGGAAACCCAGGAAAGGTGTCTCATTTCTACCTGAAGTACTTGCTGTGGGATTGGAGGGTCAAGAGCTAAAAGTCCAGTCACTCAATCCAAGCGAGCATGCATGGAAGAGGCCAAGGGAACTGTCACCATTAACAAATATTATGCTTCCATTTTATCCACAATGCCCGCCTTCAAGCACTCAATGATGGGTTTTCTCCTCTTTCGGAAGAATGGGCACACATTCAGACAAAAGTAAAAAACTAGGAAAGGAGGTCAGTTGGTTGGGGATTGTTGTAATAAAATGGGGCCTCCAATGACAGCGAATTCTACAGTATGTCATCTGATCCATTGGGAAGGAGACATTGCTCCAAGAGGCTGTGGTTGTCAACAGACACCTGCTTTGAAATTCCCTCAAGTCGAAGTGTATTTATCCTCTCTCTATGGTTCACATGTTGACAGTCTTAGCTCTTTACTGCTAGATTTTTGTATGCTTTTTTCTACCCCATGGAGTGGCACAAGTGAGAAGAAATCTGGTGTCTCTGGTATTATTCTTAGTCATGATCTTCAGATATACAAAATAGATCTGCATTTTGGTAAAAGCTGATAGCAATTGAAGCTGAGTGAAATGCAAAAAAAATCCAAGAAGTTGATAACCACATGTTACGTAGTGAAAGAACACATTCAGAAGTATTGAGAGCATAACCCTCACATACAGCTCTTCAGCTTCAACTGATAAAAGCCTTTTCTCGCCTTTAGTTTTACTGAAAGAGTATTTTCCACTGTACATTTGCCTGGTTGACCCTGGAACGTTATTGACAGCTCACAAAATAGGTGCGCTGCATATTAAAGCCAAAGTACTTAGTTAGAACAGAAATATCCAATCAATCAGTTTTTGACCCTGCAAAAGTCACCCTTACTAACTTCTGGGGGCTGGTGCTGAAACTGGGACAGCTGTCTCACAGACTAGTCAAGCAAAATTAGATTAGATTAGATTCCCTACAGTGTGGAAACAGGTCCTTCGGCCCAGCAAGTCCACACCGACCCTCCGAAGAGTAACCCACCCAGTCCCATGACCTAGAGTACCTAGCACTATGGGCAATTTAGCATAGCCAATTCACCTGACCTGCACATCTTTAGACTGTGGGAGGAAACCCACGCAGACATGGGGAGAATGTATAAACTCCACACAGACTGTACCTCGAGGCTGGAATTGGACTTGGGACCCTGGTGCTGTGAGGCAGCAGTGTTAAGCACTGAGCCACCATGCCGCCCCAGATTAAGCTTAACATAATTATACTAATGGAACTATACATTATAACCAATTTCTCAGACAGCACCATCACTATTCCAGGTTTGCCCTGTTCTGCCTACAGTACAGGCACAGCAGAGGTGGTGATCCACCATCATGGTGTTACACCATGAGGAAGGAGTTGGCCTCGGAGTCATCAAGATAGACTCCAGGTCCACCAAATGTCAAGGCACCAGGCCAATCATGGACAAGGAAACAACCAATTGCATCTTCTTTGGCTAAGGAATCAGTGCTGAGTCATGTTGAACATCTTTTGGAAGAAATGTGGATAGTGGCGACAGTGCAGAATATAATCTGGGTGGCAGATTTCAATGTCCATCACAAAGAATGCCTCAGCAACACTAATTTCAGAGATGACTGAGCTCTCAACATAGTTTAATGTTTTACCAGATAGCTTCTAACATTCCCTGCCCAGCTACAAGCATGTCCAAATGAAATCCAGAAGCATGTGGAAGTAAGGATCCAGACCCAACATCTGTTTTAGGAGGTTTAACACCCTGCAAGCCATTGGACAATTCCTTCCTTGCTGATTAAAATTATCACCACTGGCTTCCATCCTTGCAGTGTTTAAATGGGAGACAATTTCGGTTTATGCACTACTAGACATCAGGATTCTGACAATTTCTGCCTTTGTGGCTACCAGCGGTCCCGCTCCCATACCTGGCTGCAGCTGTGGCCAGAGGCATTTCTCCAGAGTGGTGGCCATTCTTTACTTTTAACCTTCTAAAGTTATTGAAAGAATAATTCAAGGTGGATACTACTTCTCTATTCCTTGTGTATAACAGCAAGCTGCAGCTCCTTCTACACTGTAAGCACTTTTAATGAAGCTTCCGCTGCAAGAACCCAACCACAGAACACCAAGAAACCCTCTTTTCACATTTCGACAATTCAAGCAAAATCACTGCCGTATGCCTGCTCGAGATCAGCCCATTTGACCCCAACAAAAGAGTTCCGATGCAAAGTAAAATCCTGCCCTGGATTTTTCAATGATGCTGCTAAAATATAGATGTGAAATTCAAAGGACAAACAGTTCAGATACAAACATGGCATTTTTCTTTGTTGGGAGACAGTAGAACCTCAAAGTTAGAGGCCCACCATGGCAAAATAAACAAAAATCACAATGAAATGGAAAATAAGACTTTTGACAACCATTAGATGGAAAAATCATTTAATAATCAGGATGATTATAGAAAATATAGGAGGCAAAGCAAATACTGAGTGAAGATTATCTTGCAACTTGACTGGACCTCAAAACATTTCATAAACAAATATATTAAATGTTCAAGATTAGGTAGGAAAGTGTTGAACACCATTAAGAAACCAAAGGGAAATGATCCTGCAGAACCACTCACCAGGAACCAAGAAATGTTGAAGGAGATGATGAGAAACAAGAGTATATCAAAAATAATTATTATTTCTAGCAAGTGGGTCAGTAATCAGACATTATATTTTTAAAGTTACGCGCAAAATATCTATGAGGTGATCTGCTTCCATTCAGGCTGCTGTCAAATTCTATTAAGCTCTATTTGGAATGGTTATAGAAATGACTGAATAATTTTAACAGCAAGTTGGATATGCACTAAAAGATAAATCTTATCGGGTAACTTATAAGTTAGTTAGCATGGAACAAAGCATGACTACCCTTTCAATGAATCAACACAGACATGTTGAGCTGGATAGCCTCTTTCTGTTCTGTAAGTTTCTATCATTTATGCCAGTAATAAACTAGTGAAATAGTCAGACGCATGGTAGATGAAACTTAAGACAAAGTAATGTATTGTGACAGATTTACATAAGAATAATCAGGAGAGACCATATATCACAATCCACATTGTTATTGATGACACTGATAGGATAGAAAGGAGGTACTGCTGAAAGATTTTGAACAGTTAGGAGCGATATTTATAAACCAGAACATCCAAGGTAATAATCAGTGGATTATTATGTGAGCCATACGTCTGCTGGCTCTTGTTCTTCCACATGGTAAATATTGTTTGGGAGGTGATGTTGAAGGAGCCATGGTGAGTTACTATACTATACCATACAGATAATACATACTGAGGCCATGATGAGATGGTGATGGTAGTGGAGGGAGCAAATGTTGAAGGTGCCAATCAAATGCAATTGTTCTGTCCTCTGTAGTGTCAAGCACAGGTATAAATGACTGGATGATTTTTTCTGTGCTATATTATTCTACAATTCTATGATGGAGGAAATTACGTGGATGCTAGAAATTATATTGTTGGTTTCAATTGAGTATTGATTTGTGCCAGAAGATATGCAGCCTATGTAGCAACCATTTCAAAAAATACAGAACTCACCTGCATTTTTTAAAACTGGCTAATCAACTTAACATCTGTGATGACAAATTTATTTTTAGTTTAAGTTTAGTTTAACTACAGAGGAAACTATCTCGATAAACAGTAAATAGAAAAAGAGCATAATATCAAGGGGTGCAACTATGCTTAGCAAATCTGAATTCTTTGAGGAAATTATAAGTACAGTATATGAGGAGAATACAGTGGATGGAGTATAATGGGCTTTAGGAAAACCTATAGTATTGCACAGAGACGACTAGAGATTATTTAAAGATACATAACGAAGTAGTGAAGTAAAAATACTGGAACAACAATAGGAGAGGAGGAGTTATAGGTAACAGTGTAGTTGGAAACTGATAGCAGTACTCCTTAGAATTCAGCACTGAGGTTACTTTGGTTCACCACACATATCAATGATTGGGTTATAGTTTTGTATAACCAGACAATTCCAGGTGGTATTATCACTGAATTAGTTCAGAAACACAGGTAATGAACTGAGAATCTGCAATCAAATCCCGCCATGGCAGATGATGGAATTTAAGTTCAGTGTCAATTGTTGAAAACCCCCATCTGGTTCTCTAACTCTCTTTAGGGAAGGAAAGTGCTATCCTTACCTAATGTGACTGCAGACCCATAGCAACGTGGTTCACTCTTAACAGTCTTCTAGGCAATTTGGATATGGGCAATAAAGATTGGCCTAGCCAGTCTCATCCACATCTCAAAAGAAAATTCACAACTGAAATCAAAGTTAGTTGGACAGTTAAATCATTGGTAGGTTGAAGAAAGCCAATATTGATGGCATTCAGAATTGAACTAAAGTACTGAAGATGAAATTCAATGCTAATAAGAATGAAGTGATTCATTTTGAAATTTTTAATTTTAAATATAAGCAGCTCAGAATAGAAACAGCTATGATGTAACACTAAGCCATATAAAATCTTATCAGGATGTCAGTGTGAGCATTTTGTGCCATGCTGAGCAATTTTGGGGACAATGTTTGGGATGATGAATATATGCTACTTCCTTCCAGACAACTTCAACCATGAAGTTTCCTGACCTCCATGCTCTTAAAGCACTCCTTTCATTCCATGATTTCTGTCAGCAGCACTTCCACAAATGCACATAAAAAAGTAGTTCCCTTGATGTGATATTGGAGATTTAAAAAGGGTATACCAGGACTCCCTCCCTCCCAATTACAGCAAGCAAATTGAGGACTTTTTTGGCAACTAAGTGAGCCTGAGAGATTAATAAGAAAATGTTAATAAGGGAACATGAACAGATTATTGGCAATTACACTGGCAGGGATTAAGATTAGGATCACTCTCAAAATTGGGAAATTGTTGGTTTTTGGTTTGTATGTTGGTTAATCTTTTGCATTCGGGATGCCCATCTCTCAGTACAGTACCATGTATCAATTTTACTTTATTTTCTACTGTGTTTATAACAAATATTTATTGACAGAATTCTTCAGGGTATTGAAGCAAGCACAGTTTTACACACCTTAGCCACACTACAGACACATACAAGATATACTGAAATTAGCATATAGTTAGATGACAAATAAAGAGGATTGTTTTTCCATAAACTGAAAGATGATATCTTAAGTTCAGTTACTTAAGCCTTAACTTCATGAAAGTAAAAGGAAAAGCAAACTTTGTGGAAAGATCAACAATAAATCAACTGTCATGTTATTCATGGCCAAATACAATTCTACACTTCAGTTAGATGATCACTAAGCAGGACTGACAAGCATGATGAATAATTATTTGTACACAGTGCTCAACCAATGTTCTCGAAGTAAAATCTGAAAATAAAAGAATTAATTGAATCATGGCAGACAGACAATAAACTCAGCAACAATTAAATCAAGAGCTAGAAAGGAGTTTTGATAATGCCAGAAAAATATTACATATTGCAATTTGGACTATATCAGAAAATTCTGCAAATAGGCAAGAACCAAATAAGTTGTAAAAAAAATACTATCTTACAAAATTTCAATATTCCAATTCAAAGTTTAAATATTTCAGTCCATGAATAAAAACCCATTGAAGACAAATGTAGTCAAAGTACTCAGTTTTATGATACATTTTTATACAGTACTTTACAAGCTCCCAAAAGGGAACCTCAAATAAACTGTAAAAGATAGGTGATAATGAAAAAGAACACCATTTATTAATTTTGCATAGGCTATATACAGCCTCAGACATTTCTCCAAAGAGAAGAACAAGCCTAGCTTTCACCATACAATGCCACAGGCAGAATACAAGAGAAACCAAATAAGTGCTTCCCGAAGGAGGGGAAACTGCCTGAAGCATCAAATGACCTACTAGAAACCCCTCAGTCATTATTTTTGACGTTGTAATTTGTTAAAGGTAGTAAAGTTTTTTTTGTTTCAATGGAATCTTTTAAGTAAGAGACTTCAAACATTTTTCTCAATTTATTTTAAAAGAGGATACATCATAGGATTTTTTTTGATATTCAACATTTAGGAGCTGCAGAAGATGAAAATGTATTTCTTTCCAATTAGAAATGTATTTTACTAATATTGGAAAGTTTAGGATATGTTAAATATTTACGAAACAAGTCTTAAAAATCAATTGTGAAAGCTTTTATTAATAAAAAGACTGGATAGGAATGTGAATGTCAAATTTTCAAAGTCAAGAATAAACTGAAAGAAACATAAATTGTTGGTTTACTAAGTGAAAAATTTAAAACTTTTAAGATTTTTAACGCAAGAATGACAAAATTTATATTCTATACTAATACCATAAACAGCAAAGACCAAAATGACAAAATCACCAAAAGACTAGGTACCAACTAAAAATAATCCATGAATTTTAAAAGCACGGCAACTCTGTAGCAAATATTTTGGTAAAATGTCAAATTCTCTTCTGACAAATAGGGAAGAAATAAATCAGAGAAATGTAGGAACGTTGTACTAGCTCTGCAAAATCTGCCAAAGCTCTTTTTTTTTGCCATACACACTACAGAATCCTCCACTAATTATTGCATTTTATTGACAGCAGCAATCCCTCGGGAAGTCATTTAAAAAGTTTAACCCCTAAGCAAGTCGTGGCTTCTCTTGCCTTTGAAAGTGTCAAGTGCATTGATTACGACTGCATGAAGTACTACCTTCTACCGAGAGTATCTCTCACTGCACATTCTAAAGCACTGTTTCACCCCCTTTGGCTTTGATTCGGTGATTCAGACCACTTCAGCCAATCTTAAAGACAAAAGCAACATATTGAGAGTGAGAAAGATAACACACAAACAGTATAGAAAAGATCACAACAAATAGCACAAAGAAATAGAGAAATGCAAGTTAAAAAAAATAACTGTCATATAGACTAAAAAAAATGACAATTAAAATGAGAAACGTGAGAATTTTAAACCAGCATTGGAATTCTGGTCAGCTGGAAACCCCAAGGCTTTTGATACACTTTCACAAACTCACACCCCCTCCTTTTTTTCTACCAAGTCTCCAGAGCTGTTGCTAACTACCCAGCATGGGCTGCATACAGTGTCTGAATAGTCTATTCTAACCATAATCTTTAATTCATTATTCCATGAACATTAAAAAAAGGTCATAAGCATTAAATGCTGACTTCAGTATTTTACCTAGGCTGAGGAAAAATCCTTACAGAAAATTGCAAAAGACTGGAGTCGTTGTACATCTTTCCGCTGTCAAACAAATACTCATATTTCCCTGACACCACTGGGAGAAAGAGATCTCAAACTGCCGCAATTCTCATCCTTTCTGCTCACGTACATAGCAGAAGCTCTGGTATATTTTGGTTGGGTCAATGTCAAAGTAGCAGCAAGCTAAAGCTTGATGTATCATGATAGCAATCAATTCAAGAAGAGAAAAGAATCTAAGTGAGTACTTAATCAGCTCATTATAAATTCTTCCCAATTCTGTCTTATAAAACTATACATTTTGGAAACACACAATCATCAGGCAAAGGTTTATAAACTTTAAAAAATAAAACGATGCCTAAAATCCCTTAAGGTAATTGGATTTCCAGTACAGCAACTTTGATTTTTTTTATATATATTCATTCCTGACAGGGCCAGGAGGTAATGATACAGCTGCCATGATGCAACAAGCAGACCTGTCTTCTGTCAAGAGTTGAAATCATGAAGGAATAAGCTGTCGTTAACAACCTCTCTCCAAACACTGGAGCTGTCATCTCATTGTTTCCCTTCGCTAGCACAGGAATTGGTGTGGGCTCAAAAAGCCTGTCAAGCAAGGCTGGCACAACATTTTAAATTTTCCTGAATTAATACTTCCATCAAACAGTCTGCCAATATCACCTCTGGGAGTGGACGACTGATCTAATAATACTAATGATAGAACTGGACAGATTTTTATAAACAGTATTTCAATGATTATGAGAAGATCCCTTTGAAATTTAGAGAATTCCTCCTGATTGTATGTTTGTACTAATATCTTCCACATATATTGCTTAACTCATATACCGTAGTACAAATTGTGACTGATTATAGTTAATACTACAGTTAATAGTTATAATGCACCTATAAACACAGTTATCTCAATACAGAACAAAATTTCAACTTCAAATACAGATCAATTCCTGAACTTTCATGGCTCAGCAAACACATCCATCAAGTAACTAAGCCAAAAACATCTTGTGGGTGTGAAGTTCAACAACTGAATCATTAAGATCTCAGTACTGAGTAATAATAAGACAGCTTGGAAATAGATTACTATTTGCTTCCATGTTGGGGTTAGATTAAGTATGAGACAGCCAGGTTCAAATACCAACACACCACAAGAAAAAAAAACAACTGGAGTGGTTCTGGAAGACTTTCAGCACTTCATATACCTGAGCAAGCAATCAAAACTTGCAGGATGGGACTGGTTTATTTCGGGAGAGACAATAATACAAGGTACTGTGCAATTTTTTTTGACAAATAGAACTTTTACACTGCCTCAAATACATAAATTCGATTAATAATGGCTTATTCATTTATGCATATTTTGGAACATCTAATAAGATCAAAGAAACTTTGGTCCCAAAATCTAATTAACAATTAGAATACAGTAAATTGATGATCCTATCTTAGAATAAAGAGCAAACCAATATTCCATTTGGCCTAACGAGTGCATGCTGGTGCTTATAATCTCCACAAGTCTCCTCCCTTCCTATCTAGCTTGTCTCAGCATTTTATGCTTATATTTCTCTTACTCCCATATAACTTGTCTAGTTTCCTCCTGAAAGCACTCAAACTATGTAACACAAATGGTTTCTGTGATAATTACACATTCTAGGCACATTGAACAGAAAAAAAATTCTCATCTCCCTATTGGATTTATTAGCAACTATCGAGCATGGCCCATAGTTTTGGTTACTTTCATTAGAGAAAAAAACCCGATCCACATTTAACTTGCCCAATCCATGAATAATTTTAAAGATCTCTGTCAATCTAAGTTTTTGTTTTTTTCTGAAAAAGCCTTAGTTAGTTCATTATTTCTTAATATCTATAATCGCTCCATTCTAGCACCTGTTTTGTAAATGATTTTCCTTTTCCTCCAGTGTCATTAACATATTTTAAAATAGCATGAAGATGAGAGCCGAATTCCCAGATCCCAAGCAACGGAGAAGGATGGGAACACAAATGTTTGCACTGGCCAGTTGACAAATGCCATTTCTACCACCAGTATGTCCACCAGGCTCGAGAGAGGACGACATTTATAGTGTGTTCAATCTATTAATAGCAGCAATTAAAATTGATAAAGCATTCTTCTCAGGGCACGTTCTGATTTTGACAGGCGTACACAGGGGTATTGTCTCGAGGTGGACACATCGTGGGGAGTCATTTATGGCAGACTCCAAGATTTAGGTAGTCACAGATTGGGAGAATAGTGGGCAGTGTGCATTTCAAAAGACTCCCTGAAGGTTTGCCATAAGCAATGGCACACAAACATCAAGTCTGGAAGATCCTCGCTCAGACAAAAAAAAACTCAGAGGTACATCCTGTTTTTGAGAACACCCATTAATACCAGAGGAGGTATGAGAAAAGGAGTCTATGAAAAGAATGCCAGCAAATCGAGTCCAAGGACCAATTCCACCTCCTGGAAACATCTGCCAAATATGCTGTTGCAGACACAGGACAGAAGGATCCACAGTGTCATGGAACTTCCTAGGTGAACAATCAAACTCATTAGTGTGATCACCATCGACTACAAGCACTATGGAATAAAGTTTCAAGCTGAAGCTCTGCCTGAATTTGTCCTGCTACCTGGCCAAAATTCCTCCCTTAAAACAAAGAACAAAGAAAATTACAGCACAGAAATAGGCCCTTTGACCCTCCAAGCCTGCACTGATCCAGATCCTCTATCTAAACCTGTCACCTATTTTCTAAGAATCTGTATCCCTCTGCTCCATGCACATTCATGTATCTGTCTAGATACATCTTAAATGACGCTATCGTGTCCACCTCTATCACCTCCAATGGCAACGCATTCCTGGCACCCACCACCTTCTGCGTATAGAATTTTCGACGCACATCTCCCTTAAATGTTTCCCCTATTACCGTGAACTTGTGACCTCTAGTAATTGAGACCCCACTCTGGAAAAAGCTTCTTGCTATCCACCCTTGCTATCATGAGTTTGTAGACAACAATCAGGTCCACCCTCAACCTCCGTCTTTCTAATGAAAATAATCCTAATTTACTCAACGTGTCTTCATAGCTAGCACCCTCCACGCCAAGCAACATCCTGGCGAGTCTCATCTGAACTCTCCAAAGCATCTACAGCCTTTTGGTAATATGACGACCAGAACTGCATGCAGTCAGCTCGTCACATTGACCAAAAAAGAATATATAGTAAATCCTCTGTAACCTCAAGATCATAACTCACAAATTCACCTATCCATGCCCAAAAAAAGTAACAAAATTCAACATAAGTGAGCAAAATTCATGTATCTTTGATTTTTAAGCTATTTTTAACTTGTTCTTTTAATGAACTCCACACTCACTAATTTCATTATTTGTGGGGGTTCTCAGGAACTCAACCCGCATGCATACGGAGCTATGATTATATGCAAAATATACATATAAATATAAACAATGACTCAAGGAAAATAATCAATAGAATTTTTAAAAATTTTTATTGAAACATTTTTCTTTCCAAAAATTACAAAAGTATGAAAGTATAGCATCATAACATCAAAATAACAATAAACAATAAACCAACCAATATACCACTCTTCAAAAGAAATCAAAACTACATTTATTTATTGATTTGTAATAAATAAGTAACACAGCTCAGCACAACAAGACCACAGCTCTTAACTTATGACAGCTACAATTATTCAACCCACATTTGTTCAAAATTCTTCCTTTCATGGAATTGGGTTTATCAGACCAAACCATCATGGCTACACAAAAGCCCTAATCAAAATGGTGGACAGATCTGCTTCCAAATAATTCAAAAAGAGTTGCCATGTCTCGTAAACATTGTCTATTTTCTGGTGCATCATATTTGTAAGAAAGTCGAAGGAATGTGTTCCACAATTAACTTACGCCACCCTGAGGGGGGTTCTCAGACACCCAGCACATCGGAATGTTCTTCCTCGCACAAAAAGTGAGAATGTTAAAAAGCTCTTTCTCATGTACATCTAAGAGAGGTAAATTCAGCAAGCCCAGGAGCAAAGAGACCAGGTCCACATTGACTTCAGTCCTCAAGACCCTCTCTATTATTCCTGCTGCAGTGCTCCAATATGCACGGAGCCTGTGGCAGGACCAGAGACAATGAGTGAGAGTACCAGTATCTATTTTACATTTGGGGCACAGTGAATGTTCCCTGCTTAAATTTCGCAAGACGATCTGGGGCCAGATGAGCCCTATGAAGAATCTTTAGCTGCATTGCATAGGTCCTATTACATACTGAAATCCTCTTCACATTCTCACAAATGTCCTCCCATGTTTCCGAAGTGATCTCAACTCCTAACTCTCCCTCCCGGACCTTGATGTTGACGCTCAATGTCACCCTAGGAACCTCTCCCCAACAAATGATAGAGCACTGAAAGAGTGCTCTTAGCCTGAAGCACCCTCTTTTCTGTATCAGATCTACAACACTCAGTCAAGAGCATGGTCTCCTTTCGGATAAAATCTCTAATTTGAAACAGAAGATGTCCCTATTTGACAATCCATATTTCCAAGTTATTTGATCAAATGACATCAACGTTTCATTCTCAAACAGATCACTCAAACAAGAGACTCCCCGCCCAAAGTTTAAACCTGGGATCCATTGACCCTGGCCAGAAACCTGGCATGCCAACAATGGGAGTAAGAAAAGATATTTTAGACATACTACCCTCCATCTGCCTCATTGCCCTCCATGCTTTGACTGTGTTAGTGACGAATGGATTACGGCAATGTTCCGCAACTGCCTTCATTTTATCTAATAACAGCAGGTTGATAAGCAGACACTTCATCTGGGAGGCCTCAATGTCCAACCATGTCGATGCTGAGGCCCCACAGGCCCAGTCACTTACAAAAGATAGGAGGGAGCTCAATTGATATCTTCTAATGTCCATCAAGTCCACTCCCCTCAATTCCTGGGGGGTTGCAGTTTTGCAAGCTTAATAAAGGGACTGCTTATAGCGCCAAATAAAAGAACTAAACCAGCCATTCAATTTCTGAAATGTTTGCCCAGGAAAGAGCAAAGACAGCATTTGCAAAGGGTACAATAAGCAACGAAGAACATTTGTTTTGATAAGTGACTCAACCCAACCATGATACTGGAAGGCCTCCCATCTTTAAAGCTCTTGTTTAATCTTGTCAAGCAAATGAACAAAATTAGTCTTGAATAACTGATCAAAACTAGAGGTAACAGAGAGGCCCAAGTTAAAAAACTTTGTGCCCACTTAAAGGGGAACCCACCTTCCACATCAGGTATTCCCCAAGACCCTCCCCCCATAGACAGAGCCTTCGACTTAGAAAAATTGATCTTGTAACCTGAGAAAGAATCAAATGAATTAATACACTGTATCAAACAGGACACAGAGACTGCCGGGTTCAAATGAAAAATAAGAACATCCGCATATAATCTAATCATATGCACCTTCGACCCCACCTTTGGGGCAGCTATATTAGGGTCCCCACAAATGGCCTCCGCCAATGGCTCAATCACCAATGTGAAAAGCAAAAGTGAAAGAGGACTGCTTTGCCAATTGCCCCTATCAATATTAAAATTATCAGACCATGTACCATTGGTGAGAACTGCCACCAGATCACTGTAAAGGGCCCTCATCCATCAAGTAAACACTGCACCAGGCCAAACCGCTGTAAAGGTATATAAAAAAAACGGCCATTCCACCCGATCAAATGCCTTCTCTGCATCTAAAGAGACCATTAACTCTTGAACCAATTGCTGCTGGTACACTTGAATCATGTTAAGCAATCTCCTAACATTATTAAACGTCCTGTGACTCTTGACAAAGCCCATCTAATCTTCTTTAATAATAGAAGCCAACACTCCTTCCAACCACAATGCCAAATTCTTAGACAAAATTTTATAATCAGAACTTAAGAGCAAGAAAAGTCTATAAGAAGCACAATCCTCTGGGGCCTTCCCTTTCTTGAGGATAAGGGAGATATTAGCCTATCTCAAGGATGGCAGGAGGCAATCATGACTATATAAATAGTTATACATATATAGCATTGGCCCTGACAGTATGTTTACAAATTCTTTATAAAACTCATTGGGAAGACTGTCAGGACCAGGCACTTTTTCAGTTTGAAGTTGCTTCACCGCCTCTTGTATCTCTTGTGCTGTTAATGGAGCACTAAGGAGAAATGGCTGCTCAGCAGACATCCCCGGAAGATCCAAGTTCCAAAAAGACTCAATTTTATCCCATCTATCCGCACAACATTCCGACTAATACAGTTCAGACTAGAACCTTCAAAATACCACATTAATCTTTTTAGGAAGAACAGGTCCCATTCTCATCCTTAATAGAAGCAATAGATTGGGAGGCATTCTTCTTCCTAACCAGATATTTACCCAGCAGCCTATCACCATGCTCAAATAATCTTTGCTTTGCAAAGCAAAGTTCCTTCCTGGCTGTATGCATAAGCATGGAGTCCAAGGCAGATCGAAGGGCTGTGATCCACTGCAGCTTAGTCACTGACTATCTGCTGGAATATGCCATCTTAGCTGCCTTCAAAATTGTGTCTTGAGCAGATGCTGATACTCTCCCTTCTGTCGCTTCTGACTGGCCGAGTAGGAGATAATTATCCCTCTCGCATAGGTCTTAGCAGCCTTCCAAAGGATGGATGGATTAATAGCTATACCCAAGTTGGTGGCCAAAAATGATTCAAATTCCCGCGAAAAGTACTCAACAAACTTGCTGTCCTTGTGGATGAAAGGATCCATTCGCTAGTACTGTGAGCTCATTGTATTACCCTTAATCTCAACCATTAAATATACTGCTGCATGATCAGGGATGGCAGTATTCCCAATTGAACAAGATACCACCGAATCTAGAAGAGCCATGGGAGTCAGGGAAATAAAAAAATCAATCCTTGTATGGCATTTATGAGAATTAGAAAATAACGTAAAGTCCCCGCCTATTGGGTGGAGACATCTCCAAATGTCTACCAACACTAGTTCCACACAGAGATCACTAAACTGTTTAGATTGTGGAGAAAGCTTTGGAGGGCCTGTTTCAATTCTATCCAGCACACAATCCATAATGCAATTAAAGTCCCTCGCCCTATGATAACGTGCCATGACACAAAGGCCATTAGCTTAGACAGAGCATCAGTCATACATTTAAGGGGTTGGACCGGAGGACAATAGACGTTCAAAATACCATATTCCTCACCAGTATTAGAGCCTCAAGGATAACAAACCAACCATAGTCATCTTTAAAACGATTAAATTAAATGGAAGATTCTTCCAGACGAGTATGGCCTTAGTGTGAAAAGGACAAGAAAAACACGATCGAACCCACCCTGCTGTGACTTCAAGTGTCCCTTGTCATTAAAGGTGAGTCTCCTGCAACAGGGCAACATCTACCCTCTCCTTTTCAAGGCTCAACAACACCTTTTTCCTTTCAACTGGCGATAGATTCTTCTAATATTCCACGTGCACCATTTAAGAACACTGCTAGCCACGATCTTTTACAACCATTTTGACCTACCCAGAGGAAGAATTTGACTTACAGCACGCTGGGCATATTCACAAGACTACTTGTGGAGTCTATTTATGAAAAATCAAAACACTTAGACGAACTACAAACCACAAAGGCACTTAATGGGGGACTCTATCCCCTGCCCATAGAGGGCATTTACACATCCTAATCACATCTCCATTCCCCTGACCAGCTCAAGCTGTACCCCAGACCCAAGCAACTGAAGGAAACAGACAAAATAATGAGCACTCTGCCGAACCCCAACTATATACCAAAACAAATCCTAATCAGAGAGAAAAAAAATAAAAGAAACAGCAGCTTCTTTAAGAAAAGGGGAACATTACAAGAAACATAGCAAGAGAAAACAAAAGAACATTCTTGTCCACGATATAATTCCATCCGAATTATTTTCAAGTATTCAAGAATTTTTTTACTTGTTCCAAGGAGTCAAATGACTGCACCATCACCTCGTGAATATAAAGCACCACTGGGTTCTCATCAAATATTGAATATCAAGGTCCCTTAATTTTCTCTTGACCTCTTCAGATGATTTCCTTTTACAGATCACTGCCACAGAGAAGTCCTGGAAAAATATTATCTTAGTTCCCTGATAAGTCAGGGCCGGTGGATGTCTCCCTATCCTTCTAGAAGATTCCAGAACACTCTGCTCGTCCCTGTAGCTTTGACATCATACCAGGACCAGGTGGGGATGCCAATCCAGACCGGATCTGTGCACCGCAACCCGATGAGCTCTATCAACCTTCACCATGTCCGCCTCAGCATTTCAGTCAAGAAACAGCAGCAGCCAGTCTTTAAAAAAGCTTGCTAGCTGCCCACCTTGTACTCCCTCCAGTAGCCCAACAAGCTGTATATTTTTTCCTCAATTTTCCAGATCATTGACCTGTTCAGTCAAGGCCCAGACTTGTCTTTCGAGGGCCTGGATCCGCCTCTTTAAAAGGACTCGACCTCAGTCTCCAATGCCGCGGTCCACCGCTCAACCTCTTCAACCCGCTTCCCGAGCCCCTCCAACTCCTTCTCATTCATTTGTAGCATGACTGAAATCAGCCTCTGCCGAGTAAGATTGTCGTCCATCAACTCCTTGAGCATCCCTCAGATTGCCACAAGTTCTTCAGCAACGTCCTGCTACGCAGGTCCTCTTTTTTGGCTGCCGAGGGAGTTGCAGCTGCAAACGCAGTTGCTGTCACGGGCACGCCTGACGCCTTTGGCAAGTGTTCCATGTGTTGGGGCATGGCTGTATGCTTTTGTTTCGTCACCCTCGTTTGCTCAAAAAGGATTTACAGTAGAACCTTGACTATCCGAACATCAACCACCCAAATCCTGGACTATTTGAACAAGATCCCTAGGCCCTGCAAAAAAACCATCAGGCAATCCAGCATTCAGTTATCAGTTAAACGCCATTATGGCATGCATTGCCAGATAATCGAGACAAGAATTGCCGGATAACATTGAGGTGAATTGTCGGATAATCAAAAGATGCTCGGACAGCTGGCACTCACGAATTACCGCTTATTTCTGGCCACCTGAACTCCCCACCCATCTCACCCAGACAATTGAGGCTCCACTGCAAATGGATATAAACAGTTTCACAACTGTTTAGTATCAATTTTCTCTGAAATAAGGAAAGGTGGTGGGGGGTGGAAAATCACTACTGCTAGGCTGGGGTGCAGGGCTCAGCAAGGCAGATCTACTCAGATCGCCACCATCTTGGATCCCAGGGATTATTTTTAAACGTTTCTTATATGCAAAATGGCTGTTATGGTTTACTTACTTAACAGGTACTGTATTTCTCATGCTTTTTGATGAGAGTTACCAACTTCTGTTTCTTTAAGCAAAAATGTTACAAATGCCAATGTATCCATTAAATTTGCTGAAGTTCCAGAAACACAATTGTTACAATGCAGAAGGAAGCCACTTGGCCAATCGTATTGACACCTGCTACATAATTGTAATCATGTTATTATCAAAGTATCTGGTTCACACCAGTAATGAAAACACGCAGTATCTGTGTCAAGTATACACTTTGTCAAATCACTTTTGTACGAACAAATATCCTACAGATAACGACCAACAGATGGGAGGCATTGTTCTAACTTCATATATCCTTTTGATTCGTCATAACGATTATATTCTTGCATGTGTAATTTTCAATATCGTTTATTTGATCACCATTAAACTAGAATACAATAGTTACCCAACACAACAATGTTTAATCCAAGAACTGTTGGGGAAAAGAAACCAATTGCAGCCACAAGGTATGGCTTATCTCTTCCCATCATGGGGTCCTTCAAAATCTTAACTAAAGAACATAACAGGAATACAAGTCTGCTGTCTGAGTTGGTTGATTTCAGGCTTCAAAAGAGACAAAACAAGATACTGACTAATCAATCAAAGAGATCTGGAATTCTGAAGTCCACTTAATCCTCCCTTTGCCTGGAAACGTTGGAAATAATAGCTGGGCTAACTTTTCTTCTTTCATGCAGAGGAACCCACACCTCATTTGCCCTCATGAACTTTCAAAATAGCCCCTTCAGGACAAACACTTTGGTTGATATCACCTCTTATTATCCAGTCTCAAAAATGCAATAAAAGATAAACCAATTGCAGAATGAACTTGTACTACCATCAGAATAGAAACAATGACTGACTCTAAAAAGGTACCTGTCAGCAATGGCCACTCAAGAAGAGAATCTGCAATCCGAAATAGAGGAAACCCTTGACAGGATAAAGAAAAGTGCAGTGAACATCAAGATCCTCAGATGAGGCAAGACATTTGTTCATTACTTCCAATAAGTGAACACAAACTCTACCCCTATTCATGCACGTGATACAGTTCTCATTCTATAATCTACAGCTAAAGCAAAAGTGCCATGATCCTGGCAACTGCTGTCCTTCCCTGGTGAGCCATCTCCCCCAACAGTATCCAAAACAGTATACCTGTTTTGGAGAGAGATGACCACAGGGGACACCAGCACTGCCTTCCTATTCTTGCTCTGGCTTTTGGTCACCCATTCACTGTCGGCCTCAGCAATTCTAATCTGCGGTGTGCCCAATTCACTAAACGTGCTATCCACAACCCCCTCAGCATCCAAATGCTTCACAGTGAGTCCCTCCACAACTCCAGAGCCATCATGCAGTCAAACAAGAGCTGCAGCTGGACACACTTCTTGCAAGTATTAGAATGAGGGACATCAGCCACGTCCCTGAGGTCCCACATCAAGCAAGAGGTACATGCCAAGGGTCTGAGGTCACCTGCCACTGTATGCTGCTGCTTAAATATATACTATGTCCTTACCTTCCCGGCAATGTCCTAGTCCCAATGTCACCACCACTCCGTCTCCTTCTGCTCCCGGACAGGAATAAGATTGCTGAGGGAGGCGAGGGGGGAAATAGCTGGGGCCCTGACAGATATCTTTGTAGCATCCTTAAACACAGGTGAAGTGCTGGAGGAATGGAGAGTTGTTAATGTTGTCCACTTGTTCAAGAAGGGTAGTAAGGATACTCCAAGTAACTAGAGACCAGTGAACCTGATATCAGTGGTGGGAAAGTTGCTAGAAAAGGTACCGAGGGATAGAATCTATTTATATTTGGAAGAGAATGGTCTTAACAGTGATAGGCAACATGGTTTTGTGCGGGGGAGATCATGCCTTACCAACTTAATAGAGTTCTTTGAGGAAGTGACCAAGTTGATAGGTGAAGGGCAGGCTGTTGATGTCATATACATGGACTTTAATAAGGTGTTTGATAAGGTTCCCCATGGTAAGCTAATGGAGAAAGTGAAATGATATGATGTGCAGGGTATTCTAGCTAGGTGGATAAATAACTGGTTGAGCAATAGGAGACAGACAGTAGTAGTTGAAGCGAGTTTCTCGAAATGGAGAAATGTGACCAGTGGTGTTCCACAGATTCAGTGTTGGGCCACTGTTGCTTGTGATAGACATAAATGATCTGGAAGAGGGCACTGGTGGTCTGATTAGTAAGCTGGCAGGCGACATGAAGATCGGTGGAGTAGGAGAAAGCATAGGAGACTGTCAAAGCATACAGGAGAACATAGACTGGAGAGTTGGATGGAGAAGTGGCAGATGGAGTTCAATCTGGGAAAATTTGAGGAGATGCATTTTGGAAGGTCTAATTCTAGAGCGAACTATACTGTAAACAAAACAGCCTTTGGGAAAGTTGATGAGCAGAGAGATCTGGGAGTTCAGGTCCATTGTACCTTGAAGGTGGCTGCACAGGTGGATAGAGTTGTTCAAGAAGGCATATGGTATGCTTACCTTCATCGGATGGGGCATTGAGTATACGAGCTAGCAGGTCATGTTAAAATTGTACAACACTTTGGTTTGGCTGCATTTAAAATACTGTGTACAGTTCTGGTCACCACATTATCAAAAGGATGTGGACACTTGAGAGAGTACAGAGAAGGCTTGCGAGAATGTTGCCTGGTATAGAATGTGTTATCGATGAAGAGAGGTTGAGGAAGGTTAGGATTGTTTTCAATAGAAAAAAGGAGATTGAAGGGGGGATCTGATTGATGGCTACAAAATCATGTAGGGTATAAACTGGGTGGATAACGATAAACTTTTTCACAGGATGAAGGATTCAATTAGGTCACATGTTCAAAGTGAGAGGAGAAAAGTTTAAGGGAGATACACGTGGAGAGTACTTTACACAGAAGGCAATAGGTACCTGGAACGTGTTGCTAATAGAGCGAGTAGAGGCAGGCAAGGTAGATTCATTTAAAGTGCATCTGCACAGATGCATGAGTAGATGGGGAGCAAAGGGATACAGATTCTTAGGAATTGGGTGATAGGTTTAAACAGTGGAATTGGATCAGTACAGGCTTGGAGAGCCGAAGGGCCTGTTCCTAGGTTGTAAGTTTTCTTTGTGTTTTGTAAGTAGCTGCTAATCTTTGTATAAAACATCACGTTTTACCATCATTTGTCAGCCTGGTATGCATGGACTCTTCTAAAGAGTCTTCCTAAAAAGAGGGGCAAAAAGGAACAAATGAGGTTTACACATTCTACAGGAAAGGCAGGAATGACAATAGCCATTTTATGTATGAAGCTGGTTTCACAATCCAGAATTGAATCTTGAATACACAGCCAAAATTCTCCCAGTCCAAAAGTAAAATCCTTGTAATACCACATCTACAACTCATCAGCATTTATGTCCCAAGTTTTGACTCTGAAGCTGGTATCACAGAAAACAAGGCAGAAATAAGTGACATCCTGGAACGAAATAAAGCAGTCTTTTATGCCTGGCAGAATAATCCAATGTTGCAAGAAAGAAGACAGCATTCCAACAGTTCAAAGCTGATGCCCAAAGACAAATCCAGAACATAAAAGGCAAATGGTGAGAAGAGAAAAGATGCGAAGTCCAAAAGTTTGTTGTGCATCATGGCATGCAAACTTTTTCTGAAGTCATCAAGCTATCCATAAACCAAACAAACAAAATCCCTTTGTCTGCTTGCAAGGTACTGACCATACCCACCCAGCATGTGACTGCAAAATACACAACCCAGTGACTCACACTAGATATGATTCTGCACTTGGACAACATCTGTAGGAAAATCCTGTGCGCTTGAAGAATTATGCTGATAACCTAGTTAGGATCGCCAGTGAGGTTCACAGGCAGGCAGACTTGCGTGCCCTGTAACCTACTACTAGTAATACATGGGACCCTGTTCTTTACTGGTAGAAATAAAATAGGTACAGACACTGCTTCAACTTGACAAAATAAGTGCCAGCCATTTGCTGGATCATTTCTCAGAACAATCAGACTCAACCTGCTGGTTTAAAATTTTGAACCAAGTTTAGCGGTTAACTATGAATTGGAACTAACAGGTACATTCTTCATGGCAATGCCTCTACCAATCAATAGTTTTCTCTCTGCTCTCACGCAATATAAAATGTTCTTTTCCCCTTGAATTGGTAACCTAAATGACTTGATGAATGTAAGATGAAAAGCTTTGAAAAATGAGCCTTTTTCCACAAACACTATCTTCAAGATAGGAGATAAATAATGCTTTAGAAACTAAATCAATAATTTTTGTTCTTGCCCATAGCAGGAAAAATCTGAACACACACTCTCCCAAATTGCCTACTCCCTGTGCTTGAAGAAATCCCACGACAGTCTGGGTTTACAACTCCCAGAGAGACATTGGACACTGTCGGTGTTCCCAATAAAATCTAAAACAAAAGTCGTGAATACCAACGAGAACTTTGACCTGACCAAAACATTTCACAGGATCATAAAATAAGCCAACTTTGATCTGAATAATAGACAATAGGTGCAGGAGTAGGCCATTCTGCCCTTTGAGTCTGCACCATCATTCAATATGATCATGGCTGATCATCCTTAATCAGTATCCTGTTCTTGCCTTATCTCCATAACTCTTGATTCCACTATCCTTGAGAGCTCTATCCAACTCTTTCTTAAATGAATCCAGAGACTGGGCCTCCACTGCCTTCTGGTACAGAGCATTCCACATAGCCACCACTCTCTGGGTGAAGAAGTTTCTCTTCGTCTCTGTCCTAAAATGTTCTACCCTGTATTTTTAAGCTGTGTCCTCTGGTTCGGCACTCACCCATCAGCAGAAACATGTTTCCTGCCTCCAGAGTGTCCAATCCTTTAATAATCTTATATGTCTCAATCATATCCCCTCTCAGTCTTCTAAACTCAAGGGTATACAAGCCCAGTCGCTCCAGTCTTTCAGCACAAGGTAGTCCTGCCATTCCAGGAATTGACCTTGTGAACCTACGCTGCATTCCCTCAATAGCCAGAATGTCTTTCCTCAAATTTGGAGACCAGAACTGCACACAATACTCCAGGTGTGGTCTCACCAGGGCCCTGTACAGCTGCAGAAGAACCTCTTTGCTTCTATACTCAATCCCTCTTGTTATGAAGGCCAGAATGTTATTAGCCTTCTTCACTACCTGCTGTACCTGCATGCTTTCCTTCATTGACTGGTGCTAAAGAACACCCAGATCTCTTTGTACTGCCCTTTACCTAAATTGATTCAATTTAGATAGTAATCTGCCTTCCTGTTCTTGCCACCAAAGTGGATAAACACATTTATCTACATTAAACTGCATCTGACCACTCATCTAACTTGTCCAGGTCACCCTGTAATCTCCTAACATCCTCCTCACATTTCACCCTGCTTAGTATCATCCGCAAATTTGCTGATGTTAATACTAATACCACCTTCTATATCATTAATATATATTGTAAAAAGCACTGATCCCTGCGGTTCCCCACTTTTCACCGCCTGCCATTCCGAAATGGAGCCGTTTATCACTACTCTTTGTTTCCCGTCAGTCAACCAACTTTCAATCCAAGTTAGTACTTTGCCCCTAATACCATGCGCCCTAATTTTGCTCACTAACCTCCTATGTGGAACTTTAGCAAAAGCTTTCTGAAAGTCCAGGTACACTACATCTACTGGATCTCCCTCGTCCATCTTCAGAGCGACATCCTCAAAAAAGTCCAGAAGATTAGTCAAGCATGATTTCCCCTTCATAAATCCATGCTAACTCTGACCTATCATGTTACTACTATCCAGATGTGTCGTAATTTCATCCTTTATAATAAACTCCAGCATCTTTCTCACTACTGAGGTCAGACTAACTGGTCTATAATTTCTTGCTTTCTCTCTCCCACGTTTCTTAAAAAGTGGTACAGCATTAGCCACCCTCCAATCTGCAGGAACTGATCCCGAATCTATCGAATTCTGGAAAATAATCGCCAACACATCTATGATTTCTCAAGCCACCTCCTTCAGTACCCTGGGATGTAGACCATCAGGCCCTGAGGACTTATCAACCTTCAGACCTAACAGTCTCTCCAACACCAATTCCTGGCAAATATGAATTCCCTCAAGTTCAGGTCCTTCAGCCACTGCAACCCCAGGGAAATTGCTTGTGTCTTCCTCAGTGAACACAGATCTAAAGTACCAATTCAATTCTTCTGCTATTTCTTTGTTCCCCGTAATATATTCCCCCGTTTCTGTCTTCAAGGGCCCAATTTTAGTCTTAACCATTTTTTTTGCCTTTCACATACCTAAAAAAGCTTTTACTATCCTCCTTTATATTTTGGCCAGTTTACCTTCATACCTCATTCTTTCTCTGCGTATTTCCTTCTTCGTAATCCTCTGTTGTTCTTTAAATGCTTCCCAGTCCTCTGTTTCCCCACCTATCTTTGCTATGTTATACTTTTTCTCTTTTAACTTTATATGTTTCTTAACTTCCCTCGTCAGCCACAGCCACCCATGCCTCCTCCTGGGATCTTTCTTCCTTTTTGGAATGAACTGATCCTGCATCTACTGCACTATAGACAGAAATATCTGCCATTGTTCCTTCACTGTCATCTCTGCTAAGGTATTGTACCATAGAACTTTGAACATAAGACATGACAGTTAACTATCCAATGCAAAAGATTTAACCCAAGTGGAAGTGCAATATGCAGATTCATGCCACATATTAAAAAGGACCTCATGGCAATGAAAAAGATGTACATTAGGGCTGCCTGCCATCAAACATCTAACTTATCAGGAACATACAAAAATTGAATTGATTTGCACCAGCAAAAATTATATTAAGATATTCAAGGTCCTGAAGGGTTTTCGTATGTTAAACTCTGAAAACCTGCTTATCATGACACTGAGAATATCAAGGTGGCATGGAATGCAGCTCTGAAAGGAAAGAATAATAGATCAAAAAGAATTGTTTAATTAAGAAGGCACTAAACATTTGGGAATAGAGTGTAGGTTCGCTCACTGAGCTGTAGGTTTGATATCTAGACATTTCATTACCTGGCTAAGTAACATTATCAGTGGCGACCTCCAAGTGAAGTGAAGCGGTCGTCTCCTGCTTTTTATTTATATCTTTCTCCTGGATGGGGTTCCTGGGGTTTGTGATGATGTCATTTGTGGAAATGATATCACCACAAATCCCAGGAACCCCACCAGGAGAAAGGTATAAATAGAAAGCAAGAGACAACAGCTTCACTTCACTTGGAGGTCGCCACTGATGTTACGTGCCCAGGTAATGAAACGTTTGGATATCAGACCTACAGCTCAATGAGCAAACCTTGACCCTAAACCTCAACCTGAGCTACAAACCTTCATAAACCTTGCAAAAATTTGAGAATAGAGGTGAGTGAGATTTGACAGTGGTTTAACTTTAAATGTTGGCAATGAATGTCGTGGGAAAGCTGGCAGAGGCCAGAGAAAGGAGTGGCCAAGAACCAATATGAAATGTTCTGAGACAACGTTGAGGGTCATCATCAAACCAGCAATCCACTTCCTGTCTTATGCAGATAATGTTAAATACATCTCTAGTTTGAATTACAAGGAGGTCTGCAGAGAGGTGAAGGCTTTCCTGGACAGCAATATGAATAAATCAATCACCCACAATGAACATGCCAAGTGCACAACAATTACTGCTGTGGATACCGAACTTTAAGAATGATAATACCTCAAATGCCTGGGTAAAGGATATGTTATACATGAAGACGTCCTGAGTTATAAATGTGATAATACAACGAACAAATTTATATCCCACAAGAACATTGTTGTCTTATGGTACACCCTTAATCAACAAGAAATGCAGATGTTGTGACATGCTTTGAAATGCCAGGAGCATCCTCCCAACATTTGGAAAGAAATCTTTACGAGCTAATAACTGCAATTTTATGGGGTAGCTGAACTAGTTTTTAAACAGAGAAATCAATTGCTGAATAAAATGTAATGAATTGTATTTCCTGCTGTTCTATACTGGAGCCAGCCAGGTGGACTACAATAATCTTTTTTTTCTCTTATACATTAATACCATTTGTGTTTTTCTAAGTATTGAAGCAAAGTCAAGTGGTTAAAAGACATTAAAATATGTTCAGAAAAATCAGAAATAAGTTTCAGAAAATTAGCCTTACATTCATAGCCCTTTTAATGAAAGGTATCTGCGTGCCACTGTCAAGATCTTCATTGATTATCAATCGTCTGGACCACTGTCCAACCCGAACAACCCCACTACCGTGAATCAGAACCATTAATTTGTCAGGGTTTGACATGGCATCTTCACTCATAAAGATGAAGCTCTTTGGTTCATCTTCTGTAGCGTCCACCTGAATTAAAATAAAAGCAGAGAAAGATTTTTAAAAATCATCGTGGACTGTATATTGTTATAAAAATAGGAAGAATCACAGAATGGTTATAGCATAAACAAAAAGGCCAAACAGTTGATTGCATCCATACCATTTCTAATCCTACAAATACCTACTCCGTTTACTCAAACTCTGCAAATTGTTCTCTTCAGATAATTATCCAATTATCTTTTCAGGGCCACGATTAACTCTGCCTCCAGGATTTCAGATCTGAACTATTTGTTACATTAAAATATTTGACTTCACGTTGCTGTTGCTTCTATCTATATTGACCTTAAATTGTATACTCTGATTCTCAATACTTGAACCAATGCGAATAGTTTCTCACCACTGTTAACCAATCTCTCAAACCTGGTGTATCACAACATGATTTTATAATTTGTGTGCATGTACAGCTACATCTTTTTTCTTCTACAGCCCCTTTATTTTATATTGCCCTTTCTCTTTCTTCCTATCAAAATGAGCCATGTTACACTCTGTTAAATTTGAAATGCCATCTGCTAGTCCACTCCACCAGCTTACCACTATCCTCCTCATTGTACATAATACTTTCAAGTTTTAAGTCATTCTCAAATATTTAAATTGTGCTCCATTAGCATTCATATGTACTATTAACATGTACGGAGAAAAGTGTGGCTCTGACAAACTTCCGTAAGTTGGAAAAACACTTACGATACTTAACAGTACTGTCGCAAAAAAAAAGAGTTTTCAACAGTCAAACAAATCTATTTGAAAGTTTTTGAGTTATTATGGAAGATCTTATGTTTGAAACCAAAGAAAGTCTTACTTCATAACATGAATTTCAAATTGAGTTTTGGACAACAGATCCCAGGAAAGATACATTGTATATGAAACTGGTCTAGCATAAATTCGCCAGAATGATTTTAGGGCTTAAAAGTTACATAGTTACAAAATGTTGACTTGTGCCTTTGAGTTTAGAATTTGAAGAGTGATCTAATCAGGCTTAGACTGGAGGTTGGCAAACGTGGTGCCACTGTTTAAGAAGGATGGTAAAGACAAGCCAGGGAACTATAGACCGGTGAGCCTGACATCAGTGGTGGGCAAGTTGTTGGAGGGACAACCTGAGGGACAGGATGTACATGTATTTGGAAAGGCAAGGACTGATTCGGGATAGTCAACATGGCTTTGTGCACGGGAAATCATGTCTCACAAACTTGATTGAGTTTTTTGAAGAAGTAACAAAGAAGATTGATGAGGGCAGAGCAGTAGCTGTGATCTATATGGACTTCAGTAAGGCATTCGACAAGGTTTCCCATGGGAGACTGATTAGCCAGGTTAGATCTCATGGAATTCAGGGAGAACTAGCCATTTGGATACAGAACTGGCTCAAAGGTATAAGACAGTGGTGTTGGAGGGTTGTTTTTCAGACTGGAGGCCTGTGACCAATGGAGTGCCACAAGGATCAGTGCTAGGCCCTCTACTTTTTGTCATTTACGTAAATAATTTGGATGCGAGCATAAGAGGTACAGTTAGTAAGTTTGCAGATGACACCAAAATTGGAGGTGTAGTGGACATTGAAGAAGGTTACCTCAGATTACAATAGGATCTGGACCAGATGGACTAATGGGCTGAGAAGTGGCAGATGGAGTTTAATTCAGATAAATGTGAGGTGCTGCATTTTAAGACAGCAAATCTTAGCAGGACTTATACACCTAATGGTAAGGTCCTAGAGAGTGTTGCTGAACAAAAAGACCTTGGAGTGCAGGTTCATAGCTCCTTGAAAGTCGAGTCGCAGGTGGATAGGATAGTGAAGGCGGCTTTTGGTATACTTTCCTTGATTGGCCAGAGTATTGAGTACAGGAGTTGGGAGGTAATGTTGCAGCTGTACAGGACATTGGTTAGGCCACTGTTGGAATATTGCATGCAATTCTGGTCTCCTATCGGAAAGATGTTGTGAAACTTGAAAGGGTTCAGAAAAGATTTACAAGGATGTTGCCAGGATTGGAGGATCTGAGCTCAGGGAGAGGCTGAACATGCTGCGGCTGCTTTCCCTGAAGCTGAGGGGTGACCTTATAGAAGCTTACAAAATTATGAGGGGCCTGGATAGGATAAATAGACAAAGTCTTTTCCCTGGGGTCTGTGAGTTCAGAACGAGAGGGTATAGGTTTAGGCTGAGAGGGGAAAAGTTATATAAGAGACCTAAGGGGTAACTTTTTCACGCAGAGGGTGGTACATGTATGGAATGAGCTGCCAGAGGATGTGGTGGAGGCTGGTACAATTGCAACATTTAAGAGGCATCTGGATGGATATATGAATAGGAAGGGTTTGGAGGGATATGGTCCAGGTGCTGGCAGGTGGGACTAGATTGGGTTGGGATATCTGGTCGGCATGGACGGGTTGGACCAAAGGGTCTGTTGCTGTATATCTCTATGACTCTATGATTAAAGGAGTTGGCAGATTATATATGTTCAGAGTGTTTGCAGAGAAATTATTTCCTGCAATGGACTCTAGAACAAGAGGGCACAGTCTTAAAATTAGAGCATAATCATTTGAGAGAGAGTTGGGAAGCACTTTTTTTCAAATAACGGTTAGTGTAAATACAGCATTTAGTCTCACAAAAGATAGAGATTCCGATTCAAATGAAATTTTCAATACTGAGAATGGAATATTTTGTTGGGTTCGGGCTGTAAAGAGGTAAAAGGGGATAAATAGAAATTAAGTTCAAATCAGCATTTAAATTACTCAAAGGGCTGAATAGCTCCTGTTTCTACATTGTTTTGGATCCTCAAGCCTCCATTTGACAAGAGCATAGTGATCTGATTGTGGCCTCAACAGTATGTGACAAGGGAGTCAATCTCACTCCGCTTTAAAAATTTTCATTGACCTTGCTTCCAAAGCTGGATCAAGTGTCCACAGACAAATAACCCATAAAGAAAAGGTTTCCCTTCTTATTAGATTCCACAACAAAATAATTTTATCAGAACCAAAAAGTGGTGTTTGAAATATATCCAGAAATTTGCATTTCTGGTATCATTTTGATATGCTTGAACATTACAGCACAAATGGAGGCCCATCAAGTTATTTTTCACAATTTCCAAATTTCCTGCTTTCATTTTTATTCATTCACGTGATGCAGAAGGTGCAAGTTTGGAAGATTTGTCGAGGAGCCTAGGGGAGTTGTTGCAAAGCATTTCGTACATGATACACTACTACTGAAAATTGATGGTGATGCGCGTGAACACTGAAGGTGGTAGATGAGTGTCAATCAAGTGAGCTGTTTTGTCTGGATGATAGAGATTCATGAGTATTACTGGAGCTGCACACACCCCGGCAAGTGGAGAATATTTCATCATTCTCCTCAATTGTATCTTGGAGATGTTGGACATGCAGAAGGAAGACCTGAGATGAGTTATATGCACAGAATTCCCAGCTGATGGCCTGTACTTGTCACCACAAAGTTCATATGGCTGGCCCAGTTCATTTGCTGGTGAATAATAACTTCCAGGATGTTTATATTTAGTGATAATGCCACTGAATGTCAACAGGTGGTGATTAGATTTTCACTTGTTGGAGATGGGCATTCTCTAACGTGTGTGGGATGCATGTTATTTGTCAGTGATTAGCCTGAATATTCTCCAGTTCTTGCGGCATATGGACATATTTCATCTGAGGAGTTGTGTATGATGCTGAATATTGAGTAAACAAACTTCCCCAGCCTTATGGTGGACTGAAGGTTGAAAATGCAACTCAAGATGGCTGGGCTTATGAGTCTATCCTGAGGAACTCCTGATGTTCTGGAGCACAAATAATGAACCTCATATCTTTCTTTGTGTTCAGCATGGTCAACCTGAATCAAGCTTTCCCCCAGATTCCAAATGACTCCCATTTCACTAGATTTTGATGCCACGCTCGGGCAAATGCTACTTGGTAGCAATGTTGACTGACACTTCTATCACTTTGCTAATGATTGCAAATAGACCAATACAGCAATAATTAACCAGGTTGAATATGTCCTGACTTTTGTGGCCTGGAGACACTTGAGCAAGTTGTCATATTAAATCAGGCAGTTCCAGTGTTTCAGCTGTCCTGGAGTACGAGTCTATCCAGCACCTTCAACCATTTCTTACTTTCCTGTGGAGTGACTTGAATTGGCTGAAGCTTGGCATCTATGATGCTGGGGGATCTCAGGAGGATGTTGACATGGATTATCTACTCAGCACCTCTGATTGAAGACCACTGCAAATGCTTCAGCCTTAAATTTTGCACTGATTTGTTGAGTTTACCCGTCATTGAAAATGTGGATATTTTGAGAACATCAACCTCATTAGTTCTTTAATTGCCCACCATCATTCACCACTAGGTGTGTCAGGACTGCAAAACCCACAATGGTGCATTGGCTATGGGCTCACTTACCCCTGTATACTCCCTGCTGCTTATACAGCTTGGCACACACATAGACCTGTGCTTCACAAGGTTAACATTTCACTTCTAGGCATGCATGTTGCTGCCCCAAGTATGCACTCTTCACTGTTAGGTGGTAATGATAGGTTGGGGAAATGCCAAGTTATGAGGTTAGACTGGAATTTTAATAAAATTCTCTTATGGCTCACTGCACCTCATAGATGCTCAGCTTTGAGATGCCAAATCTGTTTGAACTTTATTCTATCCACATGGTAGTAGTGTCACAGATGGTGGAGGGTGACTTCAATGGGACTTGGTGGTGGTCACTCCTCCAAATGCTGTCACGGAAAGGTATGGCAGGTTGGTTAGTGTGATTTTTTTCTCTCTTATTGGCTCCTTCATCACGTTCCAAAGACCCAGTCTACCAGCTATAACTTTTAGGACTCAACCAGCTCAGTCAGTCATGGTGTTACTGAGCTACTCTTGGTGACGGATATTGAGTTCCCCTCACCCAGATTACATCCTGTCACCTTCAATGTTTTTTTCCACTTATGAAAGAGCACTAATTTATCAGTGCTCTTGACAGAAAACTAGTAGGTAGTAATCAGCAAAAAGGTTCCCACATCTGATGCCATGAGACTGCATAAGTCTGGATATAATGTGGAGGCCTCCCAGGATATGCTTCATGAGTCTGTGGAGCTCACCATCACAGGAAGCAGTCGAGGCCAAAACATTGTATTAGCGAGTTTTGAAAAGATTTGTAGCTCAGGTTGAGGCTCTGGATGTAGGTTTGCTCACTGAGCTGGAAGGTTCATTCCTTCCAGCTTAGCGAGCAAACCTACATCTAAAACATTATATAATTTCAGGAAAGAATTGGATATAGAACTTGGGGGTAACAGGATCAAAGGATATGGGGTAAAACACAAACAAACAATCTATTGAGTTAGATGATCATAATGAATGGCAGAGCAGGCTGGATGGGCCAAACTCCTGCTCCTATTTTCTATATCTTTAAGTGTGGGACAACACATGGAATTATGCTTGACAGACAAAACTGAATTGAATTGAATTGAATTGAATGGAGTTAGCTTTAATGTCACATGTACTCAATGAACACAGTGAAAAGTTTATAAGTTGCTACTTACAGTGCCATCTTAGGTACAAGTGTACCTGGATACAAGTTCTTCAGTTACAGATTAGTTACAGTGTAACAAATATCAAGCTGTTGCTTGATTAGTCTGTGGGACAATCTTCCAATTTTGTTACAAACCCCAGGTATTAATAAAGAGGACTTTGCAGAGTAGTCAGGGCTGTTTATTATTGTCATCTTCAGTGCCTAGGTCATTGCTGGGTGATAAATTGAATGGCTGGCTTGGCTCTTTCAGAAAGCAGTTCAGTTAATTACAATGCTGTAGGTTGGAGTCACATGTAGGTCAAACCAAGTAACAATGGCAGATCTCCTTCCCAAAAAGGACATGAGGGAATCAGATGGATTTTCACAGTGATTAATGATTCCAGTGTCAGCAGACTGGCACTGGATTTCCAGAATTATTTAAATTTCACTATATGCCATGGTGGGATTCCCAGAGTATTAGCCTGGTCCTTGGGATTACTAACTTCGATTAATTCACAAAAAGTGGGCAGCACTGGCTAAGCCGACATTTACTACCCAATAATCAAGTGAAATTACCACAACATCAAACTCTTCAACAGTCCTTTTTTTTCAAGCAAAAAACGTCCTTTTAAGTGATATTTAAATGTGCAATATTTCATGAACATAATAATATTAAATTTCTCTGTACATGGCAATTGAGAAAAATGCGCATGAAGGTGCTTATAACATTTTAGAAGTTTAACTTACCGGGAGATAAACCTTTTTCAAATGACATTCTTTTTCTAGAAGTTCATAAACAAAGTGTGTGATAATCTGCAGAAACAAAATTTTATTGAAGCATTATACAGATTATCTGTGTTCAAAATATATTGTATAAGGAGAGATCTGATTATCTATTGTGTGCCTCATCCCTGTTTTTGGTCAGAACTAAAACACTGTTGGAAAGATCAGCTTATATGCTGGATCAATGTTCTCAATCTGTCCTGAATTCCAACGATTAGGAGTTCAAGATTTTTGACTAAGGATAGTCCCTCAAGGTGTCTCTTAGCTATAGAACGGAACACTAAAGGCAGCATGCACTTATCTTCTGCAATCCCATAGATGGTTACCAGCAAAATCAATACTAAGTGAAGGTTTTTAAAGCAAGCTTAATGATAGTGAACAGGGTATACATTATATTCAACACACTCTGCTCATTGGCACAGGTAAACACTTAAAAAGACAGGATCTATATCAACTTTAATTCTCTTGTCCGACAGCACTGATCTCAGCTGAGGATGCCAATGGAGATGAACACACGTCGTCCGTGGTCTTTATCTTGCTATGTAGGATGGGATTTCTGGCTTAAGAGGAACATTTTTAGCTGGCTTTCAGTTCTGAGGTGGAACTGAGTTTAGGTTCTGAGCATATACACAAGTACACTTGAGCAGGCAAATGGGTTGCACCAGCATGAGCTGATCCTACAGGCAGTAGCAGAAGAGAGTAGAATAGCTTACAAGAACTAAATGAGGAGACCCGAAATAGTCAAGAAAACACTTGAAATGAACAAAGCAGCAATCAGTTCTCAATTATCCACTAATTTCCATTATCGGCTAGGATTCCTTTCAATTACATTGGATTATTGAAATTACACTGTATGGCATTTATAAAAATGGGTGTAGAATCATGGTTTCTTGATAATTTTTTTTAAACCATTCATACAAATCATTATCAGTATTATTGAATGCAATAAAGAAATCTGGTCTACTTGCTAGAATCCTTTTGCTGGGCTACTTTAGTTCAAAAAAAAACATTTAAATTGATGAGAACTGCTTCATTGCTTAACTTATTGTTTAAACTGAAATTATCAACTTCTGATTACCAAATTAGAGAATGTTAGCAGAATACTGAGTGCATGTCAAGCTATCGTACTATTCTGGCAACAAGCTGGGAGTTCAGAGCTATTTTTGCCTTTGGAAAGGAACTATTGTACTCAAAGTCTAAGCTACTTCAGAGACAGAAATGGATGCTGAGCAGTATTGAAAGAAAAGGAACCAAAGATAGGCTAAAGTCGTCTTTTTTCATTTGTAAGGCTTTAGAAAGGTTCAAAGAGAATAGAATATCACTGCGATCTAAAGAAAGAAAAAAAAGTGACTTATGCTGCTCAAACAAAAATATTACAAAAAGCTAATAAAATAAAAGAACTGCAGATACTAGAGAACTGAAACATAAACAGAATTTGCTGGTGAAACTCAGCATTTCTGGCACCATTTGAAGGAAGAAAGCAGAGCTAACATTCCGAGTCCAGTAGCTCTTCATTGAGAACTGTTTGCTAGCAACTAAGAAAATGCTGAAGGTGAAGTTGTGGGGAAGGTGAAGGAAAGAGGAGAGTAGAAAGGAGGAGATGGATCCCAGAGAGAGATAGATATATGAAATGTGTATGTATACAAGGAAATTATGGATAAAGCAGGTCAGGACAGAAGAAAAACTGAATAAGCGATAGCAAGAGTTAAGATGAGGGGGGAATGGGTGAGTTGCACAGATATTAGGTCTGTAGTAAGTGAGAATGGATTGCGCTAAAAGCAACCCATGTCACAATAAAACTAGAGAAAAAAATAACATGGAAGGATGGAATCAGGCTCTAAACTTATTGATTTCAAGTTTTACTCCTACTGTCTGCAGGATCCCCAAATGGAAAAAGAGAAATTCTTCTTCGAGCCTGCACGGAGGCTCTCTGGAATACTGCAGGCCTGCAATAGAGATTTTGGGGTGGAAACATGGTGATATGTTGAAGTGGCAGGCAACTAGATGCTTGGGGTCATTTTTCCAGACAGAACATAGGTGTGCATCATCTTCCTGATGTAGAAGAGTCCACATTGTGAAAAGTGAATACAGCATACAAATTGAATGAAGTAAATCACTACTTCATCTGGAAGATGTGCCTGAGGCCGTCGATGGTGAGGAGAGAGGAGGAAAATAGGCAGGTGTTAAACCTTCTGCAATAGCATGGGAAGGTGCTGTGAGGGCATGAAGAGATGTTGGGAATAGAGGAAGAGAAGTAAAGGACCAGGGTGTCCCAGAGGGAATGTGTCTGGCAGAAAGTTGACAAGGGAGGAGAGGGGAGGGGAATGTGTGCCTGGTTGTGATATCCCATTGGAGATGACAAAAATGGCAGCTTGTTATCCTTTGAAAGCAGGGGTTGGTGGGGTGGTAAGTGAGGACTGGGAAAGGGAATTTGTGAGGGAAGAAATATGAGCTGGGTTCAACATGGCTAAGGGCCTTGTTGACCAAGATAGCAGAAAATCCTCGTTTAAGAAAAAAGTTGGTCACTTCTGAGAACCCCACCCCCCGGCATTGTCAGAACAGATGGAAAAGAGACAGGGAAACTGGGAAAATGAGATTGAGTCCTTATGGGAAGCAGTGCGTGAAGATGTATAATCCAGGTAACTGTGGGAATCTGAGAGTTTGTAACAGATATCAATGGACAGCCTGTCCCCAAAAATGGACATGGAGATGTTGAGGAAGAGAAGGGAGGAGTTGGAGATAGACCAGGTGAATGTGTGAGCAGGTTGAAAATTGGAAGCAAATTTGATAATAATTTTCTAATTCAGAATGAGAGTGTGAAGCAGGACTGATGATGTTAACGATATACAAGAGAATTAGCTGTGGGGAGGGACCCAAATAGGATTGGAACAAGGTATGTTCCACATCACCAACAAAGACTCAGAAAACCAGGGCCCATGCAGGTATCTGCGACCATACCGCTGACCTGAAGAAAGTGAGAGGAGTTATGGGAGAAGTTGTTACATGTGAGGGCAAGCTTGGCTAGGTAGAGGTGAATGGGGATGGTTCAGGCCTTCTTTCCAGGAGGGAGTAGAGAGCCCTGAGACCAGCCTGATGATCCGTGCAAACAGACTGCATGCCCATGATGAACAGGAGGCAAGAGGACCCGCGAACAAGAAATTCTGAAACGGATGTAAATTGTCAGTGAATTGAGGTTAGTAGGAGGGGACTACATGAGGGGGGAAAAGATAGAGTCCAAGTCAGACGAAATAAGTTCTGTGGGGCAGGATATGCAGAAACAATAAAATAGTCTGCCATGGCACCATTGTTTGTGGATTCTGAGGAGAAGGTAGAAGCAGGATGTATGGAGCTGCAGGTCTATTAGCAAGGTGGCTATCACAGGGAGATGTCCAGATAAGATGAAGTTGGTGACAGTTGTGGACACAATGGCCTGATGATCAATGGTGAGGTCATGGTCCGGTGGGAGACAGGAGGAAATGCCCGAGAGCTGGCTCTCAAATTCCACAATGTAGAAGTCAGTATGCTAGATATCAGCAACACCGCCCTTGTCAGCAAGCTTGATGAAGAAGTCAGTACTGGATCGGAGAGCATGGAGTGTAGTCAGTTAAGAGGGAGATTGGTTCAAATGGTTAAGGGGGACACAACACTAAGACAACCAACGTCACGTCAACAGTTCTCAATGTACAGGTCGTGTGCAGGTAAAAAGGTCAGATAGAGGGGTCCAAGTGGAGAGAGTGTGTCGAAGGCAGGTAAAGGCATTGGTGGTAAGGGGAGAGGACGCCTGTTCAAAGAAATAGGCATGGAAGTAGAGATGATGGAAGAAGAGTTCAATGTCACGTCGAGCCTAAAATTGAGGTGTAAGCACAGACATTTATTGAACAGCATTTAATAATATTCAGCATCAGAGACTGAAAGGTCAGAAGGAATAGTAAATAC
The DNA here is from genome assembly GCF_020745735.1 of Hemiscyllium ocellatum. Classification (NCBI taxonomy): domain Eukaryota; kingdom Metazoa; phylum Chordata; class Chondrichthyes; order Orectolobiformes; family Hemiscylliidae; genus Hemiscyllium; species Hemiscyllium ocellatum. The sequence continues at coordinate 54,973,253 of NC_083402.1, forward strand.
TAAGTGGTGGGGTCAGCAGAAAAGAGGGGAGGGGAGGGACAGAGGATTGTGGGTACCTTGGAGTTGTATCTTGCATTCATTAATGCCTGAAAGGAAGAGAAGTTTTCTGTTAGAACATTGAATGAGCTACACAATTAAGTGGAACACCTACATTCTGTCTAACTTCATGCAGCCAGTTGCCTGCCACTTCAATAAAACACCACGTGCCCACCTGAACATTTTTGTCACAGGCCTGCTACAGTGTCCCAGGGAGCCTTCGTGCAAGCTTGAACAATGATATCTCATCTTCCAAATGGGGACCTTGCCATTTATGGAACTCAACATCGACATCAATAACTTTAGAGTCTGATTCCATCTTTCCGTGATTTTATCCACCCCATGTCTGTTGTGACATGGGTCATATCTCTACTCCTAGGCCTATTATCACATTACATGGGTTGATTTCAGTACAGGTCACACATTTTTCTCATAGCTTTAGCTCTTATTAATCACTTATTCAGCTTGTCTTCTGTCTTGACTTGCTATCCATAGTCTGCTTGCTTACATATCCCCTTTAAATCTCTTTCTCTGGGCTCCATCTCCACTAATCCATCACTACTCCCCAACTTTGTCTTCAGCATAAATACCATTTTTCCTTGCTGCTAACAATCAATTCTGATGACGAGTCATCGGACTCAAAACATTAACTCTGCTTTCTTACCACAAATGCTGTCAAACCTACTGAGTTTCACCAGCAAATTCTGTTTTTATTACAAAAAGCAAGCTTATGTCACATAATTAAAATAGTAAGGCTTTGAGTTTATTAAATTTTACTAACATGGAGAATAAACTTTATTCAGAATTTCACTGCAGCTCCTTTTATATCAGCACCATAAAGCTAGCAAACATTTGAACTTTAGATTTAAGGTCAGGACCAGTTCAGTGTCTCAACTCTCCAAGTTAGAGCCTAACAACAACACAATTTTCACAGAAAACATCAGTTATTGGCCTGATCCAATTTAGGGTTACAGTCAATGTGGGATAAGGCAGACCCAATTTAAATGAGCAAGCACCCTTGCATTTCTTCCTTGCCAATACATAAGCTTTTCAGAAGCAGCTGCTAATAGCTTTTCAACCAGTTTCTTCAACCTGTGATTCAAAAGAAAGGAATATGACATATTGGACAGAATAAATAGTGAGAGACATAATATAAAAAGGTATTTAGCATCTTCAAAAATGGATAAATCACCAGGCTCAAATTAAAACGTATGTCAGGCTGCTAAGGAATGCAAAGGAAAAAAAATAACGAAAGCAAGGACCAACATTTCCCAATCTCTCTTGCTTCAGGCAGGGTGGCTGAAAACTAAGAGATTACTAATGCAATACTGTTGTTTTAAAAGGGAAAAGGTGATTCTATGAAGAAACATAGGCCAGCTACCCTAACCTCAAAGATGGGCAAATTATTGGAAAAATTCAAAATGATGGTATCAAACCACTAATTTAGATTAAAGATTAGTCAAGGACATACAGCATAGATTTGTTAAGGTTGTGTCTAACTGGCTTAATTGTTGTTTTTAAAACAAGGAACAAGGGTCATATAAACATGTGAAATAGGTGCAGAGGTACAGCACTCCACCTTTCAAGTCTGATCTATCTTTCATTAAAATCATGTCTGATCTGTTTGTGCTTCGAATTTCACTTTCTCCATCTAACCTTGATAACCCTTGATTCCCTTCCCCAATAAGAATCTATTCATTTGTCTTAAAAATAAAAATCACATTTCCAGCACCTCCTGAGGCAGAGTTCCAAAGTTACACCAAAGAAAAAGATTCCATTCTTTGTTCAGAAGTAGCAAATCCTACATTTTAAAAGCTTAAAGTTAAAATTTAATTCCAGACTGACTCAAAACAAGGAAACATCCTTTACATATTCAACTTTTCAAGACCATTCAGTATCTTATAACTTTAATCAAATCATTCTTCACTCTTCTAAACTTGAACTGAAACAAGCACACCCTGTCAAAGATATCCTCTGAACAGGATACACTAATTTCAGAGATCAATTTAGTAAATTTGCTCTGAACCATCTCCAGGGCACTTAGATGCTTCCTTAACTAAGGAGACCAAAGCTGCACACAGGAAAGCAAAAGATAATGGTCAATAGGTATTTTTGGTCAAAGGCTAGCCCTAGTGGGGTCATGAAAGTGTCAGTAATGGGTACTTGGCTTTTTTGATACATATATGTGTACAAATGATTAAAAGTAGGAGATAAAGAAAACTTTTTCAAATTACGTTAAATTTGGCTCTATGGTTCAGAGTGAGGCATAAAGTTATCAATAGACTGGTCAAGTGTGTATAACAGTGGGAAATGGGGAATTCAGTTCAGAAAAGCATGAGGCAATCCATTTGTGGGACTCAAACAAGGAAAGGTAATACACAATAAATGGTATAAAGTGCATTGCAAAGAGGAACAGAAAGGCCTTGGTGTAAATGTTGACAGATTCCCCGATGTTGCCAGTCAGGTATACAGATGTTGTTGCAATTACCTAATTCATGTGCTTTAGTGTGTTAGAGTTTAGGAACTAAAGTTTAACAGTAAAAAAAGGGGATAAATGTAATTAAGTCTGGAGTGTATTACAATTGAAAGATCAGAACCAAGCTGCCTTGGGTAGATAACACTGAGACAAGTTGGAATATCAAACAAATGGGCTTAGCTAAAGAGCTGGAGAGATGTCTGCAATGCTTGCAAAAAAAGAAATCCAGAAAGATTATGTTGGAAATTAGAGCTAAACTGTTAGTTTAAAAGCATTCAGCAATGAAACATTGATCTAATTAAGTTAATTATGGATATTATAAGAAACTGTAAATGAGGGGCAGTTAATCTAAAATGATGTCAGCCTACACAAGCTACATAATCATGGAGACAATAAGATAGCCAAATTAAATGAAGATATATAGACCTGTGTAAGGAGACCTACTAACTCCATCACTGACCATACAAATTTGATTGAGACTTAATCTCAGTTTAAATTTTGTGAGGGAAATATGTGGAAGATTGCTAGTTTCAAACAAGTGGAATGATCTGCAGCAGTCCTGCACCGGGCCTTGCCGCAGAAAGTATCCAGCAAATTAGCTTGGAAGAGCTGAAAATTAACCTTAACAAGGGACTGAGTCAAGGCATGATAAATGAAAGTTTGACCTCATAACAGGTGGAGTTCAGGAGTTTGGCATACATATGCTCAAATCTCCATAAAAGTAAATAATGTTTGCGATATTGTACCATTCAAGAAAGTTCTTGCTAACAGCAAGAAGGAAATTTAGGAGCTTAGGATATGAATATACAATAAATTTGTGGTTTGTTTTGTAAGACGTGAAATCTTCTGGCATCGTTCTAATGGTTAAAATGAGCAATTCAGACTACTCTTTAAATGTTAATGCATCCTAACATGGTCATGGTGGCATGCAAACATTTTCCTTCGGACAAGGTACAGAGTATCAGAGGAGGGACATGACAATAGAACTGTACAAAATACAAGTTAGACCACCAGTAGAAAAAGGCATACAATTCTGGTCACATTCCCAAATAACTGTTATTATACTAGAAAGGTTGCTGAAGATTTTCCAAGAATGAAGAACTTAACTATGCTAAAAAGATTTGATAGGCCGGCATCCATTTTTGGGATTAGAATAGGCTGAGGGAAGAATAATTAGGGTGTGTAAAATTATGAGAATGGATAGAATGGGCACTGTTCTGTTAGCGGGAAGGTCAATAAATCTGAAGGCAATAAAATAAAGAGATTGATGGAAGAATTCGAGGATAGTTAAGGATTTACTTTTTCATCTGAGGGGATGGAATTCATTTCCTCAAAAGATGGTAAAGGTAAAAAGCAAACACTCGCTATGTTTAGAAAACAATCTGGTATGCACTTCAAGTCTGAAAAAGAGAGAAAATACAAGTCACCATAGTCCCACAATCTGCACTATAATAAGAGATGACTGGTACCGAGTTCAACTGATTGTCATCATGACTCTGGACAGGGGAGAGATTGAGAAGGTGAGGCCTTCATGGTAACCTCAGCTAGCATGGGAATTGACCCCACACTGTTAGCATCAAACCAACTGAGCAAACCAATCATCAGCTTAAGATGACACGTAACCCAGAGGGCCACGGACCAAGACCAAGCGGAGATGATTAGACTGGATTGTTTCAACCAGCATGGATATGTTGAGCTGAATAGCCACATTCTGTAATTCCTTTCCACATTCCAATAATTCTTGATATTATATGAGAAAGTATCAAATACGTTTTCCTCGATTAGAGGTGTACACAAGTATTCTTTGTTAAAGTAAATAGATTTACTTATTAAAATCTACTTGGCAATGTTCAAATATTGTTAGTGATCATGGAAGTCTTGCCCCTTCGACCATATTGGATTATATATAATGATTTGGAGATGCCGGTGTTGGACTGCTGTGTACAAAAGGTAAAAATCACACAACACAGGTTATAGTCGAACACGTTTAATAGGAAGCACACTAGCTTTCAGAGCGACGCTCATCTCCTGATGAAGGAACGTTGCTCCAAAAGCTCGTGTGCTTCCAATTAAACCTGTTGGACTATAACCTGGTGTTGTGTGAGGATTATATATCAGCATTCAGAAGACATCTATGATACTTGTCCATTTTTATCATAAATATGTGTGATGGGCAACTTAAAATGCATACTTATTCATAAGAAAGGTGGACAGCATGTTCGGCACAACAACAAAGTTGTAGATTTAAGAGGATTTTCATGAATTTCAGCACTGATGTAGATTTGTAAGTGTAAAGTAACAGGATAAAGAATGAATATCGCTACAAAACATTAAGCTTTCCTCCACACTTGAAAAGAAAATATTAAACTAATCAGAACAAACAATTAGATTTGAATGCAATTAATTTGGAAAATAAGAGCTATAATAATAACGCTGGATAAGGCTAGATAATATGTTGAGGGTAGGCCCCCTAAATGCTAGTTTAAATGTCAGTGGCGAGCTCTTGTCCACTTAGGATGCCCACTTTAATTTTTAAGGGTAATGGTCCTTTAATTAGTATGAATCTCTAAAATGTAGACCCACCTCATACAGCTGCCAAACAATGCTAGCTGGAAAGGTGACAAAGTTGACAACTGCAGATAGGCCAAGGAGATGGCATTCAGAGATGGGGCCAGACTGATAGGTCCTGTGCATCAGGGGGCTTGATGGGCAAGGAGTGGGAGTGGAAAAGCAAAGCTGATTTCCAACTGGAACTATTGGTAAAAGGCACCTCATCTATCAACTGGTCATTAACCTGCAAGATTAACTCTGTCATGCTGCACATTGACCACTGGTCTCTCCCACCACTTTTTACAGCCAAGCACCAACAGATTTAACTGACCCCTTAAAGACCTCATGGGTCATGTTGGGTGACCTCCTCTGTTGCTCATCAAATCAATGCAGGGGCAGGAGCTGACAACAGATACACAGATGGCACAATGCTCTAACTTACTGGTCTACCCTGCACACACATGGACCACAGCCATTTATGGCTTGAAGGAGGGATGCTCAGCTTACTGATTCTATAACAGTTCTCTGTAAAGAAATTTAGTTCGGCCAATTTACCCAAATTATCCCCCTCGTCTTGCAAATTTACTTCCCTCAAAGACCCATTCAGTTTCCTTCTGAAATCACTGATAACCTTCACTTCAACCACCCTGACTGACAAAGTCCCACGTCATTACTACTACATGAAAAGTCTTTACTCTCACACTCCCATATTTCTTGCTCCAAACCTTAAATTTGCATCCCTTAATAAAGATAAGCTGATTATGACAGTTTTTTTCCAAGTCTACCTTGGAAAGTCTGTCACAATCTTGTCACAGTCATTACCCAATCTTTTGTTCCAAGGAGAACAAAGTCTGTCCAAATTAACCTTGTTGCTTAAAACCCTTTGTCTCTGGATGAAGTCTGGTTAATTCCCCCCTGTGCTATCACAAATAACAGAACATCCTCAAGCTGCAGTGGCCAGAACCAGATGTGATACGCTGTCCAAGCCTGCACCCAAACCTTCTCCTCCTTTAAAGATAAACAATTGTTATTGTATTTTTCTAATAGTCTTTAATTCCATTTTAAATTGTGTAGTTTCCTTCCCAACCCATTGATGTTTGCCCTCTTAAATTAATCCTTTCTCCTCTCCTTTACTAATTTTATCCTTAGGAGAAAGTGAGGACTGCAGATGCTGGAGATCAGAGCTGAAAATGTGTTGCTGGAAAAGCAGCATCCAAGGAGCAGGAGAATCGACGTTTTGGGCATGAGCCTGAAGAAGGGCTCATGCTCGAAACATTGATTCTCCTGCTCCTTGGATGCTGCCTGACCTGCTGCGCTTTTCCAGCAACACATTTTCAGCTCTAATTTTATCCTTATGATACCATGATTACTTATAATCAACATATTCCACTTGGCTCAGCTCAATCCCAACACCATACTCAACAGTGACATGAACATACATAGACCAACAAAACTTCATGAATATACTTTGTCAATTCCTCACCAATCAATCGTACTACTTTAATATTATTCCAACTGATTTGTGAGTAATTATGAAACCACATTATAGTTTATACACAGCTTCATGAAGATTTGCTGTCTTCACACACTCTCTCACCATTTGGAAGCCTATAGGGTACCTCGATAAAATGACCATATGCTTTTGGAAAATTCTCTTGAAAGCTCGAAAGTGTTCAATTACCAATAAATTAATCAATATGGTTAGCAGAGGCAAAAAAAAATTAGCTCTCACTTAACCACCATTATGTTCGCATTACTAATTTCAGGGGAATTGTTTACATTTATTAATACTGAATGCAAATCATAGCTGGAAGCAATAACTGTGGACAAGTATTTTTCCACAGAGTCCTGTTTGGACCATACAAACAAAATCTAAGTTTCCCTTTAGGCAAGATATTGTGGTTCTGAACTATTAATCGCTTCATAGTTTGTCCAGCTGTTTTGTTGTTAGTATATTGATTTTTACAGATGCTGATTAACAATTTGTTTTACAAGACTGATTTTAAACATGGTGTGAAATCCTTGTTTTAATAATAGGATGTTAGAAAATTGTGTTTTTAGTGGGCATAATTTCAAGACTCATCTCCTGCAGATCGAGTTCACGCCATTTTTCTTCTCCAGCATTAAGATTTCATAACCCAGTTCTGCCTGTTAAATCAAAAATTAAAAGCTCTGTCCCTTTAGGGTGCAATTACAAAGGGTCAAAATACCAGACAATCTGATTTTTTTTTGTCATAGGAGAAGAGGACAAATCTACTCAGCTTATGTTTTTAACAAGGGCACAAATATTTTTCACAAAATTCACCCATTTCTATTCACGCCCACTGTGAACATGAAACTCACTTTTCCTTCACCAAAGTAAATACAAAATTGAATCAATTATTTTCAAGGTATTGTTATGAAGATATGGGTGCATTGTACCTTTCAGAGAGTTAAAAGCTAGCAGAACTACCTGACAGCACCAAGTGGTCTGAATAAGATACAATGTAACATGTGGTCCAGCAGCTAGGGTAGCCGGTTGCCTGGAGACAAAAACAAATTTGAATTAGGCTAATTACATTCCCCCACCCTCCAAAAAAAATCAAAGTCAAATCAAGTTTGAATTTAGTATATTGATGATATTTAAAGCCAAATGACACAATCCAATGCATTGAGGGTATAAGACCAGGAAAAATTGAACAGTTGGGAGAGAAGTGCCAAAAGACTAACAGGTGTAGGCTGCTAGTAAGAATTCTCAGAGGTACCAATCTACAGAAGGAGTTTGCACAGAGGGACAACATCTGCAACAACCTGGAGAGCAAATCTATAGAGGAAAATACGACGGCTGGCTGATTTGAAATTTGAATTTTTTGTTAAATCTTATTTGGGAATTTTATCAGACTAGTATTGTAGAAGGGAAAGTAAAAGATAGGTTAGAGTAAGGAGTTGTAAATAATTGTTAATTATTCTCGGTTTCCTGAAGAAAGGCTTTTGCCGAAACGTCGATTCTCCTGCTCCTTGGATGCTGCCTGACCTGCTAAGCTTTTCCAGCAACCCATTTTTAAGCTTTAAATCCCATCTGGCCCAGGGGACTTATCTATTTTCACACTTTCCAGAATTGCTAACACCTCCTCGTTGTGAACATCAATCCCGAGTCTAGTAGCCTGTATCTCAGTATTCTCCTCAACAACATTATTTTGTTCCACTGTGAATACCGACAAAAAAATATTTATTTAGCCCTTCTCCCATCTCCTTGGACTCCATGCATAATCTTCCATTACTGTCCGTGATTGGCCCTAATATTTCTCTAGTCAGGTCTTTTATACCTGATATACCTATGGAAAGCTTTAGGGTTTTCCTTTATCCTATCCGCTAATGACTTCTCACATCCCGTCCTGGCTTTTCTTAATTCTCTCTTTAGGTCTTTCCTGGCTAGCTGTAAATCTCAAGCACCTAACTGAGCCTTCACATCTCTTCCTAACATAAGCCTTTTTCTTCCACTTGACAAGAGATACAACATCCTCAGTAAACTATAGCTCCCTAACCCGACCACTTCCTCCTTGCCTGACTGGTACATGCTTATCAAGGACATGCAGTAGCTGTTCCTTGAAAAACTCCATATTCCAATTGCGCCCATCCCCTGTAGATGCCTTCCTCATCCTATGCATCCTAAATGTTGCCTAATCGCATCATAATTGCCTTTTCCCCAGTTATAACTTTTACCCTGTGGTATATACCTATCCCTTTCCATCGCGAAAGTAACCACAACCGAATTGTGATCACTATCACCAAACTCACCCATCTCCAAATCTAATACCTGGCTGGGTTCATTACCCAGTACCAAATCAAATGTGGCCTCGCCCCTTGCTGGTTTGTCTACATACTGTGTCAGGAAAACCTCCTGCACACATTGGACAAAAGCTGACCCATCTAAAGTACTCGAACTATAGTATTTCCAGTCAATATATGGAAAGTTAAAATCCCCCATATCAACCACCTTGTTATTCTCGCTCCTATCCCTTTACGATCCCTACCTCTACATCTCTGGAACTATTTTGAGGCCTATAGAAAACTCGCAACAGGATGACCTTTCCTTTCCTGTTTCTAAGCTTAGGCCATACAACCTCAGTAGAGTCCTCAAACATCCTTTCAACCACTGTATATGGTTCTTGATGAGCAATGCCACACCTTCTCTCTTTTACCAGCTTCTCTGTTCTTACTGAAACATATAAATCCTGGAACCTGCAACAACCATTCCTGTCCCTACTGTATCCATGTCTCCAAAATGGCCACAACAGTGAAGTACCATGTACCAACCCATGCTGCAAATTCACCCATCATATTCCGAATACTCCTGGCAGTGAAGTAGACACACTTCAAACGACCTTCCTACTTGCTGGTACACTCTTGGGACCTTGAAACCATATTTCTGACCTCACGACTCTCAACTTCCTGGACATTGGATCTACAATTTAGGTTCCCATCCCCCTGCTGGATTAGTTTAACCCCTCCGTAAGAGCATTAGCAAACTCTTTCCACCCCACCCCCAGCATATTGGTTCCCCTCTGGTTCAGGTGTAGACCTTACTAAAGGGATCCACTGCCAGTATGTAACAACCAGAAGGAACAACCTTCCAATATTAGTGATGCCTCAAAAATGTTAAAACATTTCTTGGTTCACTGAAAGCAATGTTAATATTTTAAATTTAAGATAGGATCGTTGGTGAAAAAGACAGGACTCATACAGTAATGCCCAATGTATGGCTGATGGATAGAGTGTGAACGGAGAAATCAGAAGCTTTTAAACACTGAGTGCCATGAGTATAAGGCATGCCACAAGAAAACAAATGTACATTATCACTGTTAAAAGTAAAGTGAAAAACAAAATTTAAAACCATTAGAGAAAAAGTTTAGGATGAGGCCCTGTGGATAGCTAATTAGAAGATCAGACACAAGCTCACAGAACCTTTTCCTGTGAAATTGTATGAGTGAATTTTACCACAGGCAACAAGATATCAGGTTAGGACCAAATAGCTGTACCGAACTTAAATTTATGTTTCCTGCTCACTCACCCCCTTTCCATTTCCAGTGACCCTCATGAAACTATTCCTGTGGGACAATGGATTGCTCTGTCATCAGCAAATTCCTGGCAAGTCTGGAAAATCTCAAAACCAGGGTCCTAAATAGCTCAATTGGTTGTCAACTTCAGTGAATGGGGGCAGCCAGGTTGCCTATGGTCCTGCCCCTGCAAAATTTCCATCGTGGCGAATGTATTCCAGCACTCCCATTCCCCAGTCCTTTTCAGTGGACGTAATGTGACAAACCAAAATAGCAACATAAGCAAAACAAACTGCTCGATCCAAGCATGGTTCTCTCCCTCTGTCTCGCATTGGAGAAACCACTGTCACAATGTTGGTCTTTTTACAAGGTTACTATACCCTTGAGTTTTCTTTCTAGACGGGGGTAATTGGCTGGGCTCCAACTCGGCTAGGTTTGCAAGATTTATTGGGGTGCTCTTTGTTTACCCCTAACAGATAATGCCTCTGGCCTAAGGCTTTCATGCATTGAAAAAAAAGTGTAATCAAAGGGGAGTGGCCAGCTAGCTGTGTATCTAGCCTTCATTTCTGATTCAGTTCTGCTGCAGTGTGTGTGAAGAAATGCTGCTGAGGCAAGTCCAGCCGGGTACACACACTCTCTCTCTCACAATTCAAGCTTGTAAGCCCGATTGTTTCATTTTTGTTGTGTTTCAGGGTGTGTTTTTTGGGACTGTTGCAAGTATATTTGGAACAGCATCATTAGGTCGGGATAGCCTATCAAAAACCTGACAGACTAAGTTATCCATAGTCTTTTTTTTCTTTGTGTTTCATTCTGTAATTTTGTAAATAATTTTTTGTTTAAAATTTGGCAGTTGGATCAGCTAATTCACTCTGGGAATATCCACTATACACTTACCCAAAACAAATAGCAAAGTTACAGTCTGGGCTACCTGCTTAAAAAATGTTTTGAGGGGTGAGACCTGGTCCATAACAGACTGGGATTTATGCAGCAAGTGGTGCTTAGTGTTAGTGTCTTTTATTTCAGATGCAGATGTGGTTGGTTTAAACAGCAGTCAGATGGCAATGGCTCTTTCAGTCACCATGGCGATTCTGGAGGTGCAAGAAGTTGGGGGGCAAGGTGGCTCAGCACTGCTGCATCACAGCACTAAGGACCTGGGTTCAATTCCCGCATTGAGTGACTGTCTGCGTGGAGTTTGCACATTTTCTTTGTGTCTGCTCCGGTTTCCTCCCACAATCCAAAGATGTGCTGGTCAGGTGAACTGGCCATGCTAAATTGCTCACAGTGTTAGGTGTGTTACTCAGGGGTAAATATAGGATAAGGGAATGTGTCTGGATGGGTTACTCTTCAGACAGTCAGTGTGGACTTGTTGGGCCAAAGGGCCTGTTTCCATACTGTAACCTTGGGGTTTTACAGAAGGCAAATAAAACCAAGCTGTGGGAATTAGTAGACAACCTGGAGTTGAAGCTAAGTCCTAACGTGAGGACAGATGAGATGATTTCAGCAGTAGCTCAGCTTTTAAATTTGCTGGAAACCCCATCAGGATCTGTAGAGATAGCTAAACTTCAACTGCAAATGAAGAAGCTTCAGTTATAAGTAGAAATGAAACAGTTTGAATTACTATTAAAATTGGAAGAGAAGGAAAAGAATGAAGGGCTTCAGCAGAAGAGACAGAAAAAGAGACAGTTTGAACTTCAGAAAACGACACTTAGAAAGGAAAGTCAGCTTAAAAGGATGGAGATGAAGACTGAAGATAAGCTTAATGAGGAAGTAGGGTGAACTCATGTGGAAGAGCAGAGTGTTAAAACAGCAAGCTTAGCAGCTGAAGTGGCTGACGATTATGAGTTAGTCCATAAAACACCATTTGGCTTCCAGAATCAATTTCAGTCCACGAGGGACAGAAATTGGGGAAAAGAGAAATTCTCATGTGAAAAGGGAAAGGTAGATCTCGGTGAAGATCATAAGGAGAGCTTACCATTGGCTGAAACAGAAACCTTTGAAGGGGACAAAGAAGGTAAAAACCTCTGCTGTTTTCATTACAAGAAAGTAGGCCACATGAAATGAGTGTTGGTGGGCAGGAAAAAGCCAGATGTAGGAAAACAGGACAAGTCTGGAAGTTTTGTTGGAATGGTAACAGAAAGCACAGTGGAAGCTAGAAAACTGCATAAGACTGTACAATCTGATCGGAGGTAGGTTAAGGAGAAAGTGCTGGATCTGCTCAGAAAATATACCTGGAAAGCTAAAGTTTATTCACATAGGCCAGGAGTAGCAGGTAAAGAGGTTAAAATATTAAGGGATACAGAATCCTCTTAGTCTGTGATGCTGAAAGATGAGGAGATATGTACTCCTGAAAGACTATTGCCAGAGAAGGTACTGGTAATGGGAATTCATCGTGAGACAAAAAGTGCTCAATGTCCTGAAAAGAGTGGAGAATTTGTGATAGGAGTACTGGACCAACTCAGCTCCAGGAACACAATTTGTCCTTGCAAATGATACAGCTGATTCACCGGTAACCTGCCACCTAGTGGTTGAAAAGCCAGTGGAAACTTTGGTAACTGAAGCAATGCAGGAATCTTACCCTGGAATCTTCCCAGATTGTGTAGTGTAGAGGTCACAGAGTCACAATTGAAACAGGAGAAATCAAAGGGTTATATAAAGAAGCTGAAGTGGTATTAGTACAGAATGTGTTCGATCAGATAGTTGAGACAAAACAGGAGCAAATAGGTAATCATGTAAATATCTTTAACTCTGCAAAACTCTGAGTTACAGCAGAAAGATGAAAATTTAAAGCAATTGTATCAAAAGGCGCGTACATAGTAGGAATCTGATTGCATCCCTCAGTGATATTACCTGAAAAATGAGGTCTTAATAAGGAAATGGAGACCATCACATATTCAAGCAGATAAGAAATGGGCAACATTCATCAAACTGTCTTGTCAGTGGGGTACAGAGGGAGGTATTATGAGTGGCACATGAGCCACCACTTAGAGATCATTTAGGAGGGAGGAAAACAGGTTAAAATACAAACACATTTTTACTGGCCTGGACTGCACAAGGATGTAGTTGAATTTTGCTAGACATGTCATACATAAGACAGGAGTGGAAGTAAGGCCATTCGGCCCATCGAGTCCACTCCGCCATTCAATCATGGCTGATGGGCATTTTAACTCCACTTACCCGCATTCTCCCAGTAGCCCTTAATTCCTCGAGACATCAAGACATCATTACGTCAGGTAATTAGAAAACCACAGGTGATAAAACCTGCATCTTTAATACCTATTCCAGCATTTGAAGAACCTTTTACAAGAGTCTTAATTGATTCCGTAGGTCCCCTACCTCAAACAAAAAGTGGGAATCAGTATTTGTTAACGTTAACAGATGTATCGAGTAGATTTCCACAGGCCATCCCATTATGCAATATCACTGCTAAAAGTATTGTAGAGTAATTACTCTTTTTTTAAACTAGACACAGAGAATCAATAGAGATACAGTTGGATCAAGGGTCAAAACTTCACATCCAAATTATTCAAGGAAGTTTTGGACAGCTTAGGAATAAAACAATTCAAATCTGCTTCATACCATCCAGAATTGCAGGGAATGCTAGAAAGGTGGCATCAAACATGAAGGACCATGTTGAGGGCTTATAGTCGAGATTATCCAGATGATTGGGACAAAGGAATTCCATTTGTGCTTTTTACGATTGGAGATGCACCAAATGAATCGACCAAATTCAGTCCATTTGAATTAGTTTTGGAGTATGAAGTGAGAGGACCATTAAAATTGATAAAGGAGAACTTACTAAGTCAGAATTCACAGACCAGGCAGATCCAAGATGGCGGCAATCAAGAAAGAATACATCACAGAGCTCTGCGCCACATCGCAAGCAGGACAAAGTCCAAACCCACCCTACCCAGACCACCACGATATTGTGGGACTCTGGAAAGGTCGTGGAGTCCCAGGAAACTGTTAGAGAACAACTTACCTCGGGTTTCACCACCCAGGGATGCAGAAAAAGGGAGCAGGTACATCTGAGGCTGGGTCCGCAGCCCAGCCTACTACATCCGTGAACTCTATTTCCTACCAGGTTCTGGTAAAGGAGTTTGCCAAATTGTTGGGGAAGCAGATAGAGGAGAAGCTGGCCCCGATCTCTATCATGCTGCAAACGCATGAACAGCAGCTAGGAGATCTCGAGAAAAGGACAGATTAGGTAGAACGCAGAGTTACAGCTGTGGAAGCTAATACCGGTTCCTCCAAAGATAGGATCCAGGCCCTGGAGACAGGTCCGTAATTTGCTTTACCAGGTTGATGACCTCGAGAACAAGGGCAGGAGAAAGAAATATTCAGATCGTCGGTCTGCCCGAGGGTAAGGAAGGTGAGCGTCCAGTGGAATTTATTGAGGACTGATTGCAGAAATTCCTTAACTTGGAGGCTGGAATGGGAAGCTTGTAGATTGAGAGGGCTCACCGGATCACGGCGCAGAGATCAGTTCAGAACCAACGTCCTCGTCCTACACTGGTGCGATTTCATCACTGTAGAGATATGGAGAGAATCGTGGAAGCTTCTAGAATCCAGGCGAAGGATCTGAAGGCCCTAGTTTACAAGGGTTGTAAGATCATGTTCTTCCAGGACTTGTCAGCAGCGGTGATCCAGAAAAGAAGATCCTATGTTGGCTTCAAGAAAAGACTGAGGGAGCTCAGGCTTCAGTACTCTGAGATATCGGGCGGTGCTGCAGATCATCTTCAATGGATCTGTACATCTCCAACATGTCGGAGAAGGCAAGAGACTTTCTGGATAAATTAACATGATCTGAACAATTTAGTACGTACAATTAGTAGTGTTGCTTGGGAAAGTCTCCACTTTTCTTTTTAAAATAAAAAGGCCGGTCGGGGTTTTCTTTTCCTTTTTTTATTGGTAATAATCTGCTATAAATTATGCTTCGGGGTGGTTGGGATATTTACTTTCAATTTCTAAAGTTAAGTTATACCAAAGGATGAGTGGGGCAATTACTTCTTTTTCAAAATTTCTTTGTCACATTATTATTCCATGATGTATTTTCTTTCTGTCTTTGCTGCTTGTGTTTGTGGTGCTGTTCTACCTTGAAGTGAAAATGGTTTGGATGGCAATATGCCGACATATGGGCGGTTTATGCCCGGTTCAGGTACTTAAATAGGTAAAAACAACGACTGCAGATGCTGGAAACCAGAGTCTAGATTAGAGTGGTGCTGGAAAAAAAACCCAGCAGTTCAGGCAGCATCCGAGGAGCAGTAAAATCTTGTACAGAGAGGAGGCACCACTCTAATCTAGACTCAGGTAT
Organism: Hemiscyllium ocellatum; assembly: GCF_020745735.1. Taxonomy (NCBI): domain Eukaryota; kingdom Metazoa; phylum Chordata; class Chondrichthyes; order Orectolobiformes; family Hemiscylliidae; genus Hemiscyllium; species Hemiscyllium ocellatum. Next base: position 54,988,662 of record NC_083402.1, read on the forward strand.
TTAATGCCCTGGCTGCTGTATTCGCAGCGCAATGGGAAGTTGGGCTTTGGGAGGTGCAGATGTCCCTTTTTGGTAGGGGGGTGAGTTCCCCTATACAACACCATTGGGACTTCATATGTTGGTTTGTTTTGCCTTTTGTTGTATATAGTTTTTGATAGCTTTGTAGGTTTGTTAACTGTCGTGGTTTTAGTTTATGTAGTTTTATGCTCGATGAAGGCTTAGCGATTGGTAATTCGAGTTCGCATCTCTAGAATCTAAATGTTACTGCAGAAGTTTATGTCTAATGGCTCAATTAAATGGTGTACCTGGAACATCAAGGGGAGTCACTCACCAATTAAGAGGACAAAGGTACTTTTGAGTCTTAGGAAGGAGAAGTGTGCTTTATTACAGGAGACACACTTGGATGATAGGGAGCATTTGAATCTACAGCAGAATGTCTTTGATTGGGTTTACTTTTAATCTTTTAATACCAGTAGTAGGGGAGTGGCTATATTGGTTAGAAGGAATCTGCTATTTAAGTTACTAGACACACACAGGAGGCTTGTAATCCTCAAAGTCCTGATAAATGGGTAAGAGTATGATGTTTTCTGCTCTCCGGCCCATCCCAAGTTTCTGGTAGACGTGTTTTCTGAATTGATCAGTCTCGAGTCTCGACATATCATCATGGGGGATGTTTTAATTGTCTTATGGATCCAATGGTAGACAGGTTGCCCAAAAGCCCCCGCAATACTCTCTGTACAAACTAAACAATTAGTGGGTGTGTGGGGGATTAGGGTTGGTGGACACTTGGAGGTGCCTCCACCCTAAAGGCAGGGATTTTATGACTTTTTGCAATCCACATCGATGTCACACCAGGATTGATTTTTTTTCTGACCCTCATGGACTTGGTGGCATCTTGTACTATCTGCAATCACACTGCAGATTGAGGACATTATAGTGGGCTTGAAGCACTAGCATGGATCCCTTTATCCTTAAGGATAAGTTTGTGGAGCACTTCTCCAAGGAATTTATGGCATTCCGAGACATAAATTCAGGCTTAGCTCATAGCCTGTTCATCCTTTGGGAAATAGTCAAATCCTATGCCAGGGATTTAGTTATTTCCTACCTTGTCAGTAACAAACGGCAGAAGGGCGAGCAGCAATGTGGGCGGCACGGTGGCACAGTCGTGGGCGGCACGGTGGCACAGTGGTTAGCACTGCTGTCTCACAGCGCCTGAGACCCGGGTTCAATTCCCGACTCAGGCGACTGACTGTGTGGAGTTTGCACATTCTCCCCGTGTCTGCGTGGGGTTCCTCCGGGTGCTCCGGTTTCCTCCCACAGTCCAAAGATGTGCGGGTCAGGTGAATTGGCCATACTAAATTGCCCGTAGTGTTAGGTAAGGGGTAAATGTAGGGGTATGGGTGGGTTGAGCTTCGGCGGGTCGGTGTGGACTTGTTGGGCCGAAGGGCCTGTTTCCACACTGTAAGTCTAATCTAATCTAATCTAAAAAAATGTCTCCTCAAAGCATGGTTGAAGGCAGTCGAGAAGGTTTATTTTGACAGGCCCTTGTTGGCCAAGCTACAGAGAATTATGGTGCTGCGGTTTGCATTGAATTTCATGCTCGCTCAGACAGCAAAGGTGCTTACTTTCACAAAACAAAGGTTGTATAGGCATGGTGACAAACCAGGCAAGTATCTAGCTTACCTTGCCAGGAAAAAGAGTGCCCCTCAAGACATTACGTCGATTAGGGAAGGTGCGAAAAACCTAACGTGTGATTCTAAAAAGATTAATGGGGCATTTCAGAGATTTTACTCTGAATTATACCAACCTGAGGGGTGTGAGAAGGGGTGGGTCAAGCTCCTTTTCAAGGATCTGCAGCTTCCAGGTGTGACCCCCGAACAAGAGTCTTTTCTCAATGTCCCCTTATCAGAGCAAGACATGCAGGAGACTATGATGCAGCTTCAGAGTGGAAAGGCGTTTAGTCCTGATGGGCTTCCCAGCAAATTTTAAGGAATTTATAAGGATATTGTCAGGGCGAAAGCTCAACATGTTCAGTGACTACAAATGCTTCCCCCTTATTTTCGACAAGCAAATGTTCAGGAGACTGAACAGCTGGCTCAGTTCTTTTACTTGGCATCACAAGCAGCCCCTTATTAAATTAGCTAAACTGCGACTGCCTCACAGACTGGGGCAGGGGGCATGGAATTGATCTTGTGGACATTAAAAACTATCAACTGAGCTCGCTTTTATCTTACGTGAGTGATTAGGCTTGTGGGGACTATTTCCAAATGGTTAGATATCGAAACCGCTCAGGCAAACTGCCTTCTTACTAGTTTGCTGTTTTTAGACAAAATGAGGACAGTTAAGGAATATTGCCATAACCTAACAGTTATCAATACTGTTAAAGCACGGAAGGCAATTCAGCAAAGGGAAGGCAATATTAGCAAAACATCTTTCCTTACACCTATTGCGGGTATGCCGGGTTTTCAGACAGGGATGATGGATTCAGGATTCAAACATTGGGCAGCTAGGAGTGTGTGTCTTGCATGGGTGATTTGAGGGAGATATAATGAGGACTTGATCAGTTAGCACAGAAAGAGCTTTCTAACAGAGACCTCTTTTTTTTTCAAATTAGGGATTTTATTCAAAAAAAAGACTACAGTTTTGACTGATCCCTACAAAACAGACATAGATAAGAGGGTGCTCAGTGCTAAGTGTACACTTCTGTCAGCACTCAATACCATCAATTTGGGGGGGGTGGGTTGGCCCTTCAGATGACTTTGAACAGCTTTGCAGGGGGTGGGAGAGAGAGCTAAGCGTTGAGGTCTCCTCAGAGCCAATGGAGGATATTTGGGAAAACACAAGATTGATATCAATTTGCAATAGGACCCACCATGCTTTACACTTGAAGATTCTCTACAAAGGTCCACTAGGCTCCGGATCATTTGTCAACATTTAAACCAGGACCATTTTCAATATGTCCCACTTGTAAGGTTCGTACGGGAACTCTTACCCATCGTCTCTGGTCCTGTGGCAGGCTTCAAAAATACTGGGGCACTGTGGCCGGTGCAATGGAGGGGATTTTGAGCATTAGGGTGGAGAAGGACCCGATCTCTCTTGTTCTTGGCCTGCCCAGTGTGTTCCCTGTAGATGCGCACAAAAAAAAACTTTCAACAGCCTCACTTTCTGCGTAAGAAAGAGTATCTCGTTAGGTTGGGTATCCAAAAATTCCCCAGGCCTGTCGGATTGGTGGAAGATTGTTATGGAGCATGTCCCCTTGGATTTTCTTACAAGTATGGTACACCACACGACTGAGGATTTCTACAAGACGTGGCGGCCCTTTTTGGAATTCTTGGATACAGATTTGTCTGGTGCACTAATAAGGGCTTTTATATAGCTGTAACGATTGTGTTTTATGAGTCCAATATCCAGAGAGGAGGAGAAACTGTGAACGTATGTATATATGAAAATTAATGCTCTCGATATTAGAGTGTTAGTGTTTTGTTTTCCTGAGCAGTATTATTAGTATTTCAATAGTTTGTTGTTAGTTATTATTTATTTAGTTAAGTTGTTAGTTGTGTTTTTTTATATTTTTATATATATTTATACATTTGTACATGATTGGGTTTTTAAAAACTTTTTGGTTTTTCTTTGTATTGTTTTGAATTGTATTGTTTTGTATTTGTTGTAATATTTTAAAAATCTATTTGTCAATAAAAATATAATTTTTTTTCACAAAACTGAAGAGATGGCTGGACAGCACTAAAAAGTATCATTGCATGCAATGAAACAGGAAGCAGACAAGAAATCAAAATTTCGCAGTTTTGCTATCGGGGATAAGATATTACTTTTACTTCCAGTAATAGGTGAACCCTTAAGAGCAAGATTTAGTGAACCTTTATCAAAACAAAAAGGAAATTGAGTGAGATGAACGACTTGAGAGGGATTCTAGACAAGAAGAAATCTCACAGTGTGTCATGTGAATATGCTCAAAAGATATTTTGATAGGGAAGGAAAGCAGGAGGAAAAACTGTTAATGATTTTAACACAGGGATTCTGAATTGGACATTCCTCAAATTAAATTAGACAATGAAGCAGTTGTCAAAATTGGGATAAATTATTGAATTGCCTTCCTGAGAAAAATTGAAATGACCTGAGAAAGAGTTATTACAACCATATGGGGGGATATGCAGAAATAAACTGGGAAGTACTAACCTAATTGTGCATGATGCAGAAATAGGAGATGCTGTTCCAATTAAGCAACATCCTTATAGGCATAACCCTCTCAAGGTGGCGCAGGTTCAGAAAGAGGTTGAAAACATGCTTCAAGATGACATAATTGAAGTGAATTACAGTGAGTTGAGCTCACCTATAGTAACGGTGCCAAAATTAGGTAGTATCCAACGATTATGTGTGGACTATCGTAAAGTCAATGCTGTTACAAAGACGGATGCATATCCAATCCCACGACTGGAAGACAGTGTTGAAAAGGTGGGACAAGCAACTTACATTTTTTTTTAAGTTGGACTTGTTCAGAAGCTACTGGCAAGTACCTTTGTCAGAAAGGGCAAAGGCAATTTCAGCTTTCATAATGCCAAATAGGATCAGTTTAAAGTCATGCCAATTGAGATGAAAAATGCTCTGGCCACATTTCAGAGACTAACTAATAAAGTCATTGCCAGATTACTCAACTGTATTGTGTATATTGATGACCTGGTGACTTTTAGTCTCATATGAAAGGAGCATTTACAACATTTATCAGACTTGTTCGATTGACTTCGGAAAGGAGGTTGGTGACAAACCTAGCTAAAAGTGAATTTGCCAAAGTTCAAGTCACCTTCCTGGGCCATGTTATAGGACACTGATAACTGGCCGCACGGGATGTGAAAATGAACGTAACTGGGGAACTTTCCATACCATCGACAAAAAGAGCAGTACTACGGTCCCTGGGATTGAGTGATTTTATCAAATGTTTGTGCCAAATTTTAGCAGTGTGGCTGCTCTACTCACTGAATTGTTAAAAAGAAAAAAGCAAGAAGTTTCAGTGGACAGTGGACTGTCAGAAGGTGTTTGACAGTCTAAAGACTGATTTAACCACTGTCCTGGTTTAGCCACACCTGATTACGCAAAGTCTTTCAAGGTGGCTATCGACGCAAGTGATGAGAGTGTTGGTGCTGTGTTTCTGCAGGAAGATGATGAAAAGATAGAAAAGCTTATCTAGTATTTCTCAAGGAAGTTGGACATTCATCAGCGGAAATATTTAACAGTTGAGAAACAGACTTGGAGCTTAGTGTTGGCACTACAACATTTTTGTGTTTATATTTCGTGACAAGCAACATGAATTCGACTGGGACAACACTACTATTATAGGACAAGCCAAATAGAACAGCCAGGGAATTCCTAGAGGAATGGCACTCATCCACAGATTCTATAAACAAACACATTGACCTGGACCCAATATACCGGCCACTGCAGCAGACAGCTAGAACTGACAAGCGGAAGCAGCAGAGACAAACCACTATAAACACCAGACGAAACAACACAGAAGTGCTTCACAGGAGGCTCCCAAGCACTGAGGATGTCACCTAGGCAGGGGACGAAACATCTGCAACACAAATTCCCAGCTTGGCAAACAGAACCACAACAAACACCTGAGCTACAAATTTTCTCACAAACTTTAAATGTTTAAATTACCAGCAATGAATCTGAGACGATCGTATACAATGATCATAATCCTTTGAAATTTGTGGACAAATTTAAGGACAGAAATGCCAAACTGTTTACATGGAGCCTGTTGTCACAGCCATTCAATTTGAAAATTGTGCATGTGGCAAGTCGAGAAAACGTGATTGCCAATACATTAGTCACCCCTAATAGATAATGCCTTCAGCCTAAGATTTTCATGCCTTTAAAAAAAGATATAATCAAAGGGGATTGACCCGCTAGCTGTGTAGCTAGCCTACATTTAGATTAGAGTTTTCGGTTCAGTTCAGCAGCAGTGTGTGTGTAAAGAAAAGCTGCTGGGACAAGTCCAGTCAGGTTCGTTCATTCTGTCTGTCTCACTCACTCTGTCTAACTTCAAGCCTGTAAGCCCTGGCTGACAGATATAAACAGGACTGTCAGAGTTTCTGGTCGCTCAGAGCTGGCTTATGATTTCAAATTAACCTGGTGAACTATAACCTGGTGCCGTCTGACCTTGGACCTTGTCCACCTTAGTCCAACACGAGTCCTCCACATCAAGTTCATGCTAGGAAGGCAGATCAAGTGTTATACATTAAAAGACACACGGAAAACTTGGAAATTTTTAGACATGAATTGAATTTCTGAATTAGTAGTCATTGGAGAATTAATAATTACTGATACTCATAGCTTACTGTTATTTTTAAGGGAAGCTTAGAAAATGGCTTTAAAACCACAACTATTTTACAGAGACAATTTTTGAAAACCTACACCGACTGTAAATAAGCTACAAGCTTTAAAATATATCAACCTCTTAAGAACTTAAGTTGAGAGAAAAAAAAATCAATGATTTAGCCAAGAATATAATAATTAGCCATGACCATGTTGAAGCAAATTCTACTTTGTTACTTTCCTAGTTACAACTCATGAAAACACTAGTGTAATTTTACAGCTCAGCTACCAGTATTCATTCAGAGAGAGTTGATAAGAGCTTATGAAAACAGAATTGTTGTTGATGGGTGACACCAAAAAAATTAAACACTTTGATAGCTCTTGTTTCGTCCATACCCAATTTGGCCAGAGAACCCTCAACAACAGGCAAGGAAAGATGGAATTGCTGCAAACTTATTGTCCAAATTGCAAACACAGTTATGTCATTTCAACACATCAAGGAGTTTGTGGGACAAAACTGTAACAACCGCAAATTTTATCCGCAAACATGGATATTGGAAGAAAGTAAAATTTAGCATGGGCTGCCATGTAATCTTGTAACTATGGCTAGTATGGGAAGCTGTTTTGGAGCATTTTTTGAATTGTGTAGCAAGCTCCAAAAGTTCTTGGATCAAAAAGTAAAAAAAACTATGGAATAACAGGATAATGAAAGGCAGTCATGAATATATACTGTATCTGAACTACGCCTGGACACAACGAAATAATGACAGGTTACTATGACAATATTTGTGGATTAAATTTCAAAGATGTGGGAAATGTAAATTTCTCAAGATAAGCATTAGTGATGGCCCAAAAAGAGTGCATGGACAATAATAGTCAGAGAGAAAAAAAAAATCAAAAAAAATTTCTGCCTTCAGAAACCACAAATGAGTGTTTTAATTTTCACTATCCCATTTTTGCATTATATACATTATACACCAAGAATTCCAATACACAAGAAACAAACGAGACACAAAGGTTGAAATTGGACTGCTCCAAATTGATGCAGGAAAGCTCATCATGGGAGATAAGGAAATAGCTGAAGAACTTAATAAATACTTTGTGTCAATCTTCAAAATGGAAGACATGAGTAATATCCCAACAATCAAGGAGAGCCAAGGGGCAGAGTTGAGTATGGTAGCCATTATAAAAGAGAAAGTGCTCGAAAAGCTAAAAGGTCTAAAAATTGATAAATCTCCTGGCCCAGATGGGCTGCATCCTAGAGTTCTGAGGGAGGTGGCTGAAGAAATAGTGGAAGCGTTGGTTATAATCTTTCAAAATTCACTGTCGTCAGGGCACATCCCAGATGATTGGAAAATCACTGTTGTAGTCCCCTTGTTCAAGAAAGGATCAAGACAAAAGATGGAAAATTATAGGCTGATTAGCCTAGCCTTGCTTGTGGGTAAAATTCTAGAATCCATCGTTGAGAATGATATTTCTAAATTCTTGGAAGGGGAGGTCGTGCCCGACAAACTTGATAAAATTGTTTGAAGAGGTAACAAGTAGGTTAGACCAGGGAAACCCAGTGGATGTCATCTACCTAGATTTCCAAAAGGCCTTTGATAAGGTGCTTCATAGGAGGCTGCTGAGTAAGGTGAGGGCCCATGGTGTTCGAGGTGAGCTACTGGCACAGATTGAGGATTGGTTGTCTGACAGAAGGCAGAGAGTTGGGATAAAACAGACTTTTTTGAAATGGCAAGTGACAAGTAATGTCTCGCAGGGTTTGGTGTTGGAACTGCAGCTGTTTACTTTATATATTAATGATCTGGATGAGGGGACTGGGGGTATTCTGGCAAAGTTCGCCAACTATACGAAGTTAGGCAGGCAGGCAGGTAGTTCCAAGGAGGTGGGAAGGCTGCAGAAAGATTTAGATAGTTTAGGAGAGTGGTATGAGAAAAGGCTGATGAAATTCACCGTGAGCAATTGAGAGGTCTTGCATTTTGGAAAAAAAGAAAACAGGCTTGGGCTATTTTCTAAACGGTGAAAAAATTCAGAAAGCCAAAGTACAAAGGGAGTACGAGTCCAGGATTCTCTAAAGGTTGACTTGCAGGTGGAGTCTGTGGTGAGAAAGCAAATGTAATGTTGCCATTTATCTCAAAAGGTTTGGAATGTAAAAGCAGCACTGCGCTACTGAGAATTTATAAAGCTCTAGTTAGGCCCCATTTGGAATACTGCATCCAATTCTAGGCCCCACACCTCAGGAAGGACATACTGGCACTGAAGCGTGTCCAGCAGAGATTCACACAGATGATCCCTGTTATGGTAGGCCTAACATACGATGAACAGCTGAGGATCCTAGGATTGTATTCATTCAAGTTTAGAAGGGTGAAGGGAGATCTAATAGAAACTTACAAGGTAATGTATGGCTTAGAAAGGGTGGACGCTGGGAATTTGTTTCCATTAGGCAGGGATACTAGGACCCAAGGGCACAGCTTTACAATTAGAGGGGGTCAATTTCTTCAGCCAGACAGTGGTGGGCCTGTGGAATTCATTGCCACGGAGCACAGTGGAAGCCGGGACATTAAATGTCTTCAAGACAGAGAATGATAAATTCTTGATCTCACGAAATTAATCGCTATGGGAGAATGCGGATAAGTGGTGTTGAAATGCCCTTCAGTCATGATCGAATGGCAGAGTGGACCGAATGGGCTGAATGGCCTTACTTCCACTCCTATATCTTATGGTCTTTTCCTTACCACTTTTCTTAAATTGTGGTTCCACATAAGCCAACCTCCAATCTTCCAGCACCTCACCTGTGACTATTGATGATACAAATATCTCAGCAAGGGGCCCAGCAATCTGTACTCTAGCTTCCCACACAGAGTTTTAGGTTACACTTGATCAGGTCCAGGGGATTTATCCACTTTGAAAACATGCAGCACCTCCTCTCTGCCATATGGACATTTCTCAAGATGTCACTATCTATTTCCCCACATTCTATACCTTCCATGTTCTTCTCCACGATAAGCACTGATGCAAAATACTTGAGTATTTCCCCCATCTCCTGTGGTTCCACGCACAGGCTGCCTTGCTGATCTTTGAGGGGCCCTATTCTCTTCACCCTTTTGTCCTTAACGTACTTATAAAAACCCTTTGGATTCTTCTTAATCCTATTTGCCAAAGCGCTCTCATGTTCCTTTTTTGTCCTCCTTATTTCCCTCTTAAGTGTACTCCTACTGCCTTTATACTCTAGGGATTATCTCAATCTCTTCTGTTTGTACCTGACATATGCTTCCTTTGTTTTCTTAACCAAAACCTCAATTTCTTTTGTCATCAGCATTTCTTCTACCTCCCAGCCTTTCCTTTCACTCTAACAGAAATATATTGTCTCTGGACTTTCATTATCTCAGTTTAGATTAGGTTAGATTCCCTACGGTGTGGAAACAGACCCTTCAGCCCAACAAGTACACACCGACCCTCTGAAGAGTAACCCACCCAGACCCATTTCCCTCTGACTAATGCACCTAACACTAGGCAATTTAGAATGGCCAATTCAGCTGACTTGCACATCTTTGGATTGTGGGAGGAAATCGGAGCACCCGGAGGAAACACACACAGACATGGAGAGAATGCGCAAACTCACAGACAGTAACCCAAGGCTGGAATTGAACCTGGGTCCCTGGCGCTGTATGGCAGCAGTGCTAATCACTGAGCCACCGCACCGCCCGTTCTGAAAGCTTCCCATTTTCCAGCCGTTCCTTTACCTGAGAACATCTGCCGCCAATCAGCTTTTGAAAATTCTTGCCTCATATCACCAAAATTGGGCTTTCTCCAATTTAGAACTTCAACTTTTAGATCTGGTCTATCCTTTTTCATCACTATTTTAAAGCTAATAGAATTATGGTTGCTGGCCCCAAACTGGCCCCCATTGACACCTCAGTCACTTTCCCTGCTTTATTCCCAAGAGTAGCTCAATGTTTGCACCTTCTCTAGTCGTTACAGTCACATACAGAATCAGAAAGTTTTCTTGTACGCACTTAACAAATTTCACTGCATCTAAACCATTGACACTATAGCAGTGCCAGTCAATGTTTGGAAAGTTAAAATTCACTACCATAATCACCCTATATTCTTACAGACAATTGAAATCTCCTTCCAAATTTGGTTCTCAATTTCTCGCTGACTATTAGGTGGTCTGTAATATAATCCCAATAAGATGATCATCCCTTTCTTATTTCTCAGTTTCACCTAAATAATTTCCCTGGATGTATTTCCAGGAATATCCTCCCTAAGTACAATTGTAATGCTATCCCTTATCAAAAACACCACTTGCCCTCCTCTCTTGCCCCCCTTTCTATCCTTCTGATAGCATTTGTATCCTGGAACATTAGCTGCCAGTCCTGTCCACCGCTGAGCCACATTTCTGTAATTGCTATGATACCCCAATCTCATGTTCCTAATCATGCCTTCTCTGTGAGATCTCTTACACTGACCTGACTGACTCATTCTTTTTCCCAACTGTATCGGTCTCAGCTTGATCTCTTTCCTCATTATCTCCCACGGTCCCACCACTACCATCACCACCTTGTCTCTCCCCCACCACACTCCCAACCCCCCCACCCCCACCTTTCCAGTTTACAGTCTCCCAAGCAGCTCTAGCAAATCTCCCTGCCACTACATTAGTCCCCTTCCAATTCTGGTGCAATCCATCCTTCTTGTACAAGTCACTCCTATCCCAGAAAAGATTCCAATGATCCTAAAATGTAAATCCTTCTCCCGATGCACCAGCTCCTCAGCCATGCATTCATCTGCTTTATTCTCCTATTCCCACCCTCACCAGCTCATAGCACCAGGAGTAATCCAGACATTACTACCCTCGAGGACCTCCTTTTTAAAAAGTCCTGCTTTTTTATATTCTCCATTCAGAATCTCATCCTTTTCCCTTCCTATGCCTTTGTTTCAATGTATGCAATGACCTCCTGCTGGTCCCTCTCCCCTTTGAGAACATTCTGCACCCTCTCAAAGACATCTTTGATCCTGGCACCAGAGGGGCAACATACCATCCCGATTTTTCGCTGCTGGCCACAGAAATAGCTGTCTGTGCTTCTGACTAGAGAGTCCCCTATCACTATTGATCAGTTGTAGCCCTCATTACATTGGAGCCTGTCTCAATAGCAGAAACTTGGCTGTTTGTGCTACGTTCTGCTGAGCCCATCACCCCCTACATTTTCCATTTCACCCTTTCATACTTGTTTGAAATGGTGATAGCCACAGAAGATTCTCGCACTACCTGCCTATTCCTCCTACCTTTCCTGGAGTTAACCCATCTATCTGACTGTATCTGTAGCTTTTCTCCCTTCCTATAACTACCATCAATCACACTCCCAGCTCTTGTAAATTCCTCATTACCTCTAAATGTCACTCCAGCCAATCCATTTGATCTGATGGATTTCGCAACTAAAGACACTTCCTGCAGACATAATTGTCAGTAACATGGAAACTCTCCCTTAGCTCTCACATCCAACAAGAGCATATCACCCTACTAAAGGCCATTTTTGCTCCTTCACAATCTAAAGACCGAGCAAATAACACCATCTTTTTTGCTCTAAAAAAGTGTTCCAGGGTAACTTAGTATTTATGGCTTATATTTTTAAAATTTAATCAAGAGACAGATTTCAATAAAACATATGATCAAGAAAGAACCACTCTACTCACTATAGTAAACTTACAGCAAGGTTACATGTTAAAAACTATATATTTATCAGTTCCTGTGCTGCTGTGAGATCTCCCACACAGGTTCCTCGAAGATCAGTTGTGAATTTCACTGTTTGTTCATTTTTCCTAGACGTACTGATGTCCAGAGATATATAAATTCAAACAGCAAAGCAGTAACTGTGCAGATTCACTACAATGTCAGTTATAAGTTTATTTCTCTTCTTCCTTCACTAACCATGTGCTGCCTTTTGTCTGTCCTTCTCCCTTTAAATAGTGCCGTTATTTTGACTTTTTTCCTTCAAAATTTCAAAACAATGCAACAACATAAAACAGTATTTGCTGCTCCTGGAATTTGAGGAGCTCACCTCCAACATCTAAAATACTTCAAAAATAAAAAGAAGCAGCTCTTACAGCCATAAATTTTTGCCGTCCTCCATCCTGGATTACCTAGAAGCCTTGTGATCCATACATTTGTTCAGCTCTGCCTCATCTACCCGAACTCTAAGTCATGGGACCTGACTGTATGTAACCCTCATCTCATACCCATATAGGACCATTTCTGGGCTCCGGCAACAAACATCATTCCCCAAAGTAAATTGTCTCTATCACTTAGAGGAAACATGTGACCCGCATTGGCAATGCTGATGCCATTTCATCCTCCCTGGTCTGGGAATATTAGAATTAACCTGTTGCGTAGCCTTTTCCCCATCAGAAACTCTGCTGGAGGTATCCCCATTATTGCATGAGGGGTGGTCCTGTAACCAAACTGGAACAGTTTGGCATGGAGTGATACTGTAGGCTGCTTCTTCTGCCTTCAACATTTGGACCACTCTTTTCAGCAGACCATTAGACGATGGATGGTATGGAGCTGCCCTTACATGCCGAATGCCTTTCAACTTTCAGAAATACTCAATTCCTTGCTGGTAAATGACATCTCATTGTCTGTGACCAATATTTCCAGGAGTCCATGTATTGCTAATGATGCTTGCAGTGTTTCCAATCATTATCCCTGAACAAATTCTATGCGCGTCCAACCACTTCGAATGAGCATCCACAATGAACAGGAACATCGAGCCCATGAAAGGACCATCATAGTCAACATGTAGACAAGACCAGTTTACCCGGCCAATCCCATGAATGTGGGGACACCAGCAGTTACAATTTTTGTCTTTGTGATCACTCTGGACATTGTCAGAATCCAACCCTGGCTACGAGACATAGTTGTGTTGGTGGGGCAAAGTCTTGCTAGCATCTTCATCTTGGAAACCCCTGGATGACCCTGGAAGAGATCAGCCAGCATCGGGAAGCCACTCTTGATCCCCATAATAATATGCCATCCTCTGCAGTGATCTGGTCTCACCAGGTCCAGAAAGGTTTCAATTCTGGTTGTGATGGCCCTGCTGTTTCCCCCATTACAACCAGGTGTTTTAGTTTTGATAGAACAGAATCTTTTTGTGTCCACTTCTATTGGGATACCCTGTAAGCTCCTATTCTCCACTTGCTGCATTTTCTAATGACAGAGCCAGTTATTGTGCCTATCTAAAGTCCAACAGGGCTTCAGCTAGTAGTTGTTTTTACATGGTTATGTCATTAATCCCACATACCAAACAGTCTCAGCATGTCATTCAGGGTAACCCCACCAAAACTCCCAACATGGATTCCCCTGGTTCTTGAACAGCAGAGTAAAACTAATAGCATCTCAGAATTGGATGTGGTTTGGTGTCGCAATATTCCTTAATCAAATCCATCAACTCTCGGAAGGTTTTAGTGTCTGGTGCCTCTGGGAAAGTTAAGCCCCTTATAACTGAAGGATTACTCATTGCTTTTCATCCGTCCCAATGTCACTTGCCCAGAAAAATATCATATTCTTTCCACATACTGGGCCATCTTCATAGGCAGGATTGAACAAGTCAAGCTTCCCAAACAAAGGCATGATGCCAGAACTGATTACCCCAATTCAAAGATGACTGTTACAAGCAAATGTTCTTCAGGCATGTACTATTTTCTCTTGTCACCACTGAAATAACTGCAGAGAGGCTGGTATCTCATCAGAGCAGATTCTGAATCTACTGTTTATATTTTTTTCTTCTAATCTTGTTTTTTTTAATACCATCCCCACACTACTGACAATTTTTGTCTGTGTGGTCACTCTGGGCATAGCTGCATTGGCGAGGCAATGTCAGAATCCAACCCTGGCTACCAGACATAACTTCTTGCTAGCATCTTCATCTTGGAAATCCCTGGAAGAGATCAGCCAGTATCGGGAAGCTACGTGGGACACAATCACTCTCGATCCCCATAGTAATATGCCATCCTCTGCAGCGATCTGGTCTCAGTGCTTATTTCTCCCCAGCATCCATGGTGTGTGCTTGTAGGTGCAGGACACAGAAGAAACATTCAGTGCAAAAAACTTGCTTCATATTCCATCACCAGGAATACAAAACAGCCAAATGGCCAGTGCCAAGCAGTGCCCTTCTCTTCAAGGGCAATACGTACATGAATGAAAGAGTGAAGGGGAGAGTATCAAAATAGAACTGGAGGGGAAAATGAAACACTCCATTCCCCGCAGTGTCCATCTCTTCCTGAAGAATCTCCTGTTTACATTGGGCAGCCAGGGTCTCCTGTTTGACCCAGGTTAACAACCCCAATCAAGGATATCAATCAATCAATGACATCCACTTGGTCCAATGACTACCCACAGTAAGTTCAAGTTTGATAACAATTTAAACACATTAATTACAGAAATGTTCAGCAACTGTCAGGCTTTAAAATTACACTTCGGATAAGCAAAGAAAAAAAAAACTGCGGATGCTGAAAACCTGCTCCCTTCTTGGGTCTTTTACATGACTGCAGAAAAGTATGCCGAACACACAAGAAATTCATGACCTCTCTGGCAATGTATCATCTGCTTGTCCTAATCTATATCAAAGTTATGATTCTCATTGAAACCACTTGGCAACATGTTTATGTATAGTCTACTACATCATAGCAGCTACTGGGGCAACTGCCACTATAATGTCACATTACAAGTAGAAGTAAGAAATAGAAAATAAAGTTCCCACTGCATAGATCCTGTCATCCTGAATCCAAGGTTACACATCCCTAGCACTTTCCCTATCTCACCTATAAAACTAATAACCTGATATATTTACTTCTCTGTCCTGACCACCATGCAGCAATGTTTCAGTAATGATCCAACATTATATCCGTTACACTGAACTTCCATCTTCAAATCATTCAGTATGCTCATTATTCTCCATGCAGGTGCGTAAAGAATGCCTATTTGGATTATACACTTTAACTTGCCCTTAAAACCTAGAAACATATGAGTAATACTTTTCACTGATTATTTAATCACATCACATTTTAAGATCTCTTCATCTATTATGTCTAAAGGACAAGTTCAATTCTACTATGCAGTTTTTAAACGCCTGATTACAATTTTAGATGTGTATTCAGAGATTATTTTTCACATTTTAATTTGGAAACTTTTTATTTTGCTGAGGAGGGCAATATCATCAACTGGATTTGTTTATAATTAGCTTCATCTCCAAGAAGTTAATGGTGTCATCTGGGTTTTCAAACATTCTAATGTGTTACAGCTGCATTATTCCATAAGCGTGCAGTCAGCAACTACAACACTAAGTGCTTTTTGACATTAAATTTTACTGGGCCGGCACCTGTGAACCAGTTGCACAGATATCCTATAGCTCAGAACAGTCCATAGCAGGATAATTCAAATCATTCTGAGATATCATTTTCTTCAATGTTCCAAATTCTAGCCTCCCCTTTAATGGTGCCAAATTCTCCACATGGTGCCACCCTAGGATGAGGATGTTTCGATTTGCAAGAACACATGAAGCAATATACCAAGATGTAGACACTTCTATCCATGCTTTGGGCAGAAATCATAAACTCATTCTGGACATAGGTTTGCTTGCTGAGCTGGAAGCCACATTTTCAGACGTTTCGTAACCATACTAGGTAACATCTTCAGTGAGCCTCCGGATGAAGCACTGCTGGTATAGCCTGCTTTCTATTTACATGATGAATTTTTTTGGGTTGATATTGTCATTTCCTGTGGTGACGTCATATGTTTGTTGATCGAGTTCTGGTTGGAATGCCATGCTTCTAGGAATTCTCGTGTACATCTGCTTGGTTTGTCCTAGGATAGATGTGTTGTCCCAGTCGAAGTGGTGTCCTTCCTTATCTGTATGTAAAGATACTAGTGAGAGGGTCATGTCGTTTTGTGGCTGGTTGATGCTCAGGTATCATTGTGGCTAGTTTTCTGCCTGTTTGTCCAATGTAGTTGTATCGATGATTTTCCTATGTCATTTTAGACCATCAATAATACCCTTATTAGCAAAGCATTCACTAAAGAGGAGGAAAACCAACAACAAACTGCCATTCTTAGATGTCACAGTAGAGCGAACAATCAATGGGGAACTTCAAACCAGTGTCTACAGAAAAACACATATGGACCAAATATTGAATGGCAGAAGCAACCATCCCAACATCCACACACACAAAGCTGCATCTGAACATTATTTCAATGAGCCACCACACACTGCAGCTCAGTGGAACTACGCAGAACAGAGGAAATTCACCTATACAGTGAATTCAAAAAACAAATCGAAACCCAATGAACACAGACCACCGATTTCTCAGGAACACACCCAAATAAGCAGACAAAACACGTCCTGAAACTCTAGTTACTCTCCCCTAGATCAAAGACATCACGAAAATGACTGACAGACTACTCGGGCCCCTTGGCTTCATGGAAGCCCACAAACCCACCAACACACTCGCAGCTAATGAACTTGAAAGACCCTATACAGACAACAAGCAAAACCAATGTCATTTACAAAATACGTGCAAGAACTGTAACACACACTACATTGGACAAACAGGCAGAAAACTAGCCAAAACGATACATGAACACCAGCTATCCACAAAATGACATGACCCTCTTAAAGTATCTTTACATACAGATAAGGAAGGACACTACTTCAACTGGGACAACACATCCATCCTAGGACAAGCCAAACAGAGACATGCACAAGAATTCCAAGAAGCATGGCATTCCAACCAGAACTCTATCAACACACACATTGACTTGGATCTCATTTACCGCCCCCTGAGAAAAAGACCAGGAAATGACATTACCAACCCAAGGAAACCCAAACACGTAAATAGAAAGCAGGAAAAACCAGCAGTGCTTCGCCGAGTGGCTCACTGAAGATGTTACCTGGTATGTCAATGAAAAGGTCTGAAAATGAACCTTCCAGCTCAGCGAGCAAACCTACATCTAGAACCTCAACCTGAGCTACAAACCTCAAAACTCGCTATCATAAACTCATCTCTCACTTATTTTCCAGATCTATTCTCTGTCAGTACTCTAGACAGATGATCACTTTCGCATTGCTACCATACTCCTCTGTACTCAGTACTGACAGATGCCACTGTTCAGGACATGTGTTGCAGCTCCACATGAAGAATCCTAACATACACAAGCAGTACTAGATGACAGTTCCCATTGCTAACAGAGGCCTGCAGCATGTAAAGAAAATTGAAGTGCTGAAACAAAATTTGAAATGTCTTCCAGTAGTCAATCAAAAGGGGTTCTCATTACACATAAAATACATTTGTCATTTATTTAACTGCTGCTCCTCTCTCCTGTCAATAACCACAAGTGGACTGAAGGGGGGCTAACTAATCTGCTACAGATGACTGATTATAGTGATGCCAATAGCACAGAGCAACAATTTTGACTGTAAGATAAGTAATCATGGCAAGCATGTATACAAGATTAAACCATAATTTAATGCAATAAAGTGTATAACAAACTTGATCACATGCATACAAGTTCAATGTACTCTGACAGTTCCCACTACAACTAAACATTTAACATTTTACATAAACAGCTCCCCCACTCGCAACATTCTCAATTTCCACTTGTTTCAGTTGGATCTAATGTTATTCAAAGTCCTTGAGAATATCATGAAACATGAACATCAGTGTGCGCCATAAGTTTATTGTTAAAGATGTAATGTGTTCCATAAAGTTCCAGGGTGGGAAAGAGAGAAGTGGAGGGGGAAAAGAGGGAAGTAAGTGAAAACAAAAAAGGGAAAAAGAAAAAAAAAAGACATATTTGAAAGGATGGATCTTAAACATGCATTCTCCAAATCCATTTCATGGGGGAAAAAAAATTACCCTCTGAGGAAGTAGTAGTATAGAGGAAACAGGAAGTCAAGCATTAGAGAGAGGGAAAGTAATGAAGGAAACAAGTAGTAGGGGTAAGAATGAAAGTACAAAAAAGGACTTAGGAAATGAATATGCTTTACAGACTAAATAAGAACTCATTGGGGTAGTGGGCTGGAAATCAAACTTGGCTAATCCCAGTCATCATAAAAGTTACAGATTTTATCAATATACCTGAAATGGTTCCAGTGACATTACTCCTATGTCCCCTTGTTCTGAACTAATTCAGTTCAGTTTCTGGTCAATGACAATCTCCAGGATACATACCATGCGATATTCAACCGTAGTAATGTAGTTAAAAGTCAAAAGGATGATTGTTAGATTATCTCATGCTGGAGAGGTTACTGCCTGGCACTTAAGCAGTGTATATGGATATTGTCCAGGTCTTGTTGAATTTGGACATGACTTCTCAGATACTGAAGCAGTTCATGTTGAACATTGATATTGCACAATATACATCTGACCTCATGATGAGGCAAAGTTTATTGATGAAGTCACTGAAGGTGGTTGTGCACAGGGCACTATCCTGAAGAACTCCTGCAGAGATATCCTGGAGCTGAAATGATTAATTAGGGATAAGCTTACCACCTTACTTTGTGCTAAGTATGACTTTCTGATACTCGAATCTCTACAATCATAGGTATTGAAGGATATGTTATTTCATAATATAATAACATGGGCGGCACGGTGGCACAGTGGTTAACACTGCTGCCTCACAGCGCCAGAGACTCCGGGTTCAATTCCCACCTCAGGCGACTGACTGTGTGGAGTTTGCACGTTCTCCCTGAGTCTGTGTGGGTTTCCTCCAGGTGCTCCGGTTTCCTCCCACAGTCACAAAGATGTGCGGGTCAGGTGAATTGGCCACGCTAAATTGCCCGGTGTTAGGAAAGGGGTATATGTAGGGGTATGGGTGGGTTGCGCTTCGGCGTGGACCCCTTGGGCCAAAGGGCCTGTTTCCACACTAAGTAATCTAATCATAATGACAGGAAAATTTAAGTATAAGGGTAAAAGGGCACTGGATATGGACTATTTCACATGAAATAAATACAGATTAGCAGATTTTCCTAGTGATACCTTTGTTGCCTCTGGAATTCAAAAGTCTGTTTTAGTACTGACTCTTTAAACCTTTGCAATAACTCTCGTTTCTGAAAATTGCAAGTTCACTCCTCACTGGCTTTGCATGTATTGATGGACAGAATATCAGAAAGAATGCATGCACTTGCATTTTCCCAACACCCAATCCGCATTATGTGCTGCAGGTAGGGAAGCCCTCATATCAGAAGGACAAGTTCACAAATCAGCATGCATCTTCTTACAACTATCAGTCACCACATGTGTGTAAACCAAAGTTATAAAAAGGTAAAAAAGAACCTACCTCTCCAAGAGCTTCATAACGTTTCTGATTCCATCTGTGCAAGTCCTCATGGTAATTGAATACATATGGTTCCCCAGTTTTTATATGTCTTAACTGTCCCTCTAGACATAAAGAGTAAATTTCAATCATTTGCATGTAACCCGAACAATGTTTTCCTATCTTCGATAGGAAATAAAATACAGCATGTCTTAAATTTAATAATGTTAATTAATATACCCAGTTTTTCTTTGTTTTTATTAAATGAGCCCATCCATTACGTGAGGCAAAAGCATAACTAAAAATCAAAAAAATGCTGTTCCACAGGCAGCAAGTTGCTCAGCTCAATCAGCATCGAAGAATCAAGCATTGTTGCAACATCCAACCGACTATGAAGGGAAGTAAATTTGCTGATTTTTGCTTCCAACTGGATAATCACAGGGCAGCTTAGGTATGGGCAATAACGATCGTACAAAAGAGAAACCTACTGCATTTTAACCCCTAAAATACAAATAACAGTACTGCAATAAAATGAATTCCTGTATGCTGCACTGAACAATTTCATAGACAAGCATAAACATAACGTATTTTCACAGAACTTTCGACATTCCTTCATAAAATATTATCCAATTACTTATGAACACATCAGACGAAACAATTTCGAAACTCAATGTTGCAAGACAGTTTGTATCCAGCTAACTTCTCCTATCTGTACTGCAATAGCAAGGGTCAGAATAGTCAAAAAATGAAAGGAGGGGCTCAGAGCAGGGGGTTAGATGGAATGGGGGTTGGTCAAAGATGGGAAGGGATGCACAGAGGTGTTCAAAGCAGCGGTTAGGCAGACAGGTAGTCAGAGAAGGAGAATGGAGTGAGGGGATCACATAGGAGCAGGCGAGGGGTTGCAGGGAGGAGCAGAAAGCAAGCAGACATTCAGAGTTGGGGTACATGATGTTAGCAAGAGGAGAGTTGGCTGGACAAAGGGGTGCAAGCAAGAAGGATAAGGTTGTGAATACAATGATGATGGGGCATACAACAAGGACAGGGGCTGAGGCCTAATAGCAACTCTTTCTAATAGGTCTTACATGTCAGCAAGGTTTAACATGAGCATGCGGCTACACCACGGTTGTAGCAGATCAAACTGGGCAAATGGTGGACTGTACAATCAGGTAAACCTATTTTGGAGGATGACATCTTCACCTGTCAGCCAAGCTTTTACCAAAGCCATGTTGATCATTTACATCATCCAAGATAAGCTCACAAGTGAAATGCCACTAGATGTGCAGAGGGGCACAATGTTAAATGAACTGAAAGCTTAGTCCACTGGATCAATGTTGAGTGAGATCAAGTCAATTAAGTGCTGGGAAGGAGCACAAGTGGGCAAGAAAGTTGGAAAAATTGTCCCCTACCAGCAGTTGGCAAAATTCTCCAGTCAGACTTATAATGCAAATAATCAAAAAATGTCTGGCAGTAACCATGGAGACAGAAATAGAGTTAACATTTCAAGTTGCTACACTAACATCAGAACAGAATGTTCTGAATGTTAGAACTACAATAGGTTTTTGGTAGGTCAAATTGGAAAAGGCAGATAAACAGCTAAAGGGATGATCTAAAATACAGCAGAAAATAGAAGACATTAGGATGACAAGCACTGGTGGGCAGAGCCAAGAGGGAATAGTAATGTGAAAAGTAATGAAACTTAATAGCAGAATAATGAAAGCTGCCAGAGAGAAAAGAAAAAGGCAAAACGAGATTGACTGAAACTTGCAACGAAAAGCGAAATGAAAGGCACAAATTACATTCCAATTCTGGGTCCAGAAAGGTGTAAAATGTCTAATCTAAAATGAATGCGGTTCCTCAAGCTTGTGTTGGCCTTCACTGAAATGCCACATTTAAATGAGCTCAAAGATGTCACAATAGAAGCAACGTAAGGAATAAAGATGGGGCAGCAACAGAACCCCAGGGTCGTTCTTGCAAACATAATAGAGGAGTGCTATAAAGAGATCAATCAACCAGTATTCAGTCTTCCCATACTGTCATAAGTTACCGAATTCTCCACCATTTCCCAGCCACCACCAAAAACGTTAACCTACCTGTTCAGCATTCCAAAGGAATTGTTCTCACAGCCACCCTAATCCACACTTCAAAACACATCAACAACATGTAGCCTTCCCTCTAAACCCTCATCTAAGAGATTCGATGCCTGCTCAACACCATTTCTGTCCTCACCATCTAAAGCCCCAGCACTCCTGTGTACTTTTTCCAATCTTGTATATCCATAGTCATTATTCACAATGTGGTCTATTCTTCAATGGGGAGAACAAATATAGATTGGGTGACTCTTTCCTGAACACATCGGTCTCATCCACATGCATTACACAGAGCTTTTGATGGCCTGCTTTTTGGAATTCTCCACCTTGCTTTCATGTCAACTTTGGTCCTCCATGAACTGCAGTTTTCCCAACAATACACAAGCTTGAGCAATGATACCTCACCTTTCAAACATGCATTTTACAGCCTTTTGGACATCAAATTCAGCAACAGTCTGCAATTTCTGCATCAGATGATGTAGCATCTCTCCACTACTATTTTATTGCCTCTTTCTTTGCATGATTATGCGACATTGCCAAACAGACAAGGCGACAAAACTACATCACATGCATGCACACCAAGAACAAAAAAAACTGGAGAAACTTGGCATTCTCACCAGTAATAGCAAAACCCACCCTAGCACCACAGTAGATAATATTATCACTGCGGGGAAGTCTATTATCAACTTATCAGACCACACCTTTCGACCAGAAGAGATTGAAGTCCTGAGCAGGGGTCTCAACTTCTGTCTCACCACCAAAATGGATCCATTGGTTCTTGCAGCAGACACAAAAGGAGTTCATCAGACAAAGGAGACTCCAGGAATTCTTTCAAGGAGCCAGCTGTGATCTCAACGAGCCCACTGATGAACTGGAACAGTCATCACAGGGATCTGTAGAGGAGCGACCAAAGAAGGTGTCAACTTGGACCCCACCAGAGGGCCGCTGCCCTGGGCTTGACATGTATGCTCAAACCATCAGGAAATATATAAATGCCAGATTCATCAGCTGTACCCACAAGGTAGTGCAAAACATCACCCATTCACAACGCAACGACATCCAGGCTCTCAAAACCAATCACAACATTGTCATCAAACCAGCAGATAAAGGAGGAGCCACTGTTATTCAAAATAGAACAGATTACTGCAAGAAAGTGTACCGATAATTGAACAACCAGGAACACTACAGGCAACTACCAGCTGATCCGACCAAAGAATACACCCATGAATTAAACACATTGAAGGACTGGATCCAAAGTCCTGATCAGAGTTCCCTACACACCTTCATCCCACATACTTCTCGTGTAGGCGACTTCTACTGCCTTCCAAAAGGTACACAAAGCCAACACACCAAGACGTCCCATCTTATCAGGCAGTGGGACCCTGTGTGAGAATCTCTCCGGCTACGTGGAAGGCATCTTGAAACCTATTGTACAGGGGATCCCCAGCTTCTGTCACGACACTATGGCTTTCCTACAGAAACTCAGCACCCATGGACCAGTTAAACTGGGAACATTTCTCCTCACAATGGACGTTTCTGCACTCTACACCAGCATCCCCCATAATGATGGCATCACTGCAACAGCCTCAGTACTCAACACCAACAACTGCCAATCTCCAAAAACCGTCTGCAACTCATCCGCTTTATCCTCGATCACAACATCTTCATCTTTTGACAACCAGTTCTTCATCCAGACACTGAACAGCTATGGGGACCAAATTTGCACCCCAATATGCCAACATTTTCATGCACAGGTTCCAACAAGACTTCTTCTCAACGCAGGACCTCCAATCAACATTATCAGGTACACGGACGACATTTTCTTCTTCTAAACCCATGGCGGGGAGTCACTGATAAAACTACAGTTTATCAACAAATTTCATCCCACCAAATTCACTATGGCCAAATCTCGACTACCTGTCTTATTCTTGGATACATGCGTCAGCACCACACTCTACCACAAACCCACAGACAACCTCACAATGCTACACTTCTCCAGCTTCCACCCAAAACATATTAAAACAGCCATCTCCAATGGACAAGCCCTATGCATACACCGGATCTGTTCAGATGAGGAGGAACGTGATGGACACCTGGATGCCCTCATAAGAATGGGGTACGATGCTCAACTCATCGACCGCCAGTTCCGACGTGCCACAGCAAGGAACCAAAATGACCTGCTCAGGAGACAGACACATGTTGCAACCCAACAGGGTACCCTTCGTTGTCCAGTACTTCCCAGGAGCTGAAATACTATGCCACGTTCTTCGTGACCTGCAACACATTATCAATGAGGATGAGCAACTCGCCAAGACCTTCCCCACACCTCCACCGCTTGCCTTTAAACAACCGCGAAACCTCAAACAGATCATTGTTCGTAGCAAGCTGCCCAGCTCTCAGGACAACTCCATACAATCCTGTCACAGTAGATGCTGCAAGACATGTCAGAGTGTGGACATGGATACCACCATTACACGTGGGGACACCTTCCACCATGTACATGGCAAGTAGTCATGTGACTCAGCCAAAGTTGTCTATCTTATATAGTGCAGGCAAGGATGCCCTGAGGCATGATATATTGTGGAAACCGAGCAAAGGCTGCTGCAACGGATGAATGGGCACCGCACAAAAAGACAGGAGTGCTCCCTCCCAGTTGGGGAACACCTCAGCGGTTCAGGGCATTCGGCCTCCGACCTTCGGGTTACCATCCAAGGCGGACTTCGGGACAGGTAGTAGTGAAAAATGGCCGAGCAGAGGCTCACAGCTAAGTTCCATACCCATAGGGATGGCCTCGACCAGGACCTTGGGTTCATGTCACACTACAGGTGACCACCATTGCACTATAGGTACACAGAACACTCCTACACACACATGCACCCCTTCACAGACTTAGACACACTACACTCAACCGTCCACCCCAGACAAACAGACAGACAGACACACAAAGACCCACATATACATATATTTTGTGGGGTGAATTTGTACTTGCAGAGTTACATTGTACTTTGCTCAAAAACTGCATGAATTCATGCAAGACTCTTATCTCACTTTTTAGATTAGAATCAATCTAAACATTATGGCACAGACAGAACACAGGGGGCTAATACCTTCAACATATTGTCGAGCTAACACCAGATGTTACAGTTAACCTGAGAATGTAACTTTAAAAAAATGTTTTGTGATTTACACATGAAAGAAGTGAAACTATCATGGTATTCGAAGAGATGGAAGACTAAACAAACAATCAAGGTATTTTTCAATGTATAATTTCAGTTACATCACACTGTAAACTTTTGCTGTAAATTCTGTGTCTTACAATTGTGTCCTCCACAACCACCTGATGAAGGAGCGGCGCTCCAAAAGCTAATATGCTTCCAATTAAACCTGTTGGACTATAACCTGGTGTGATTTTTTCTTTGCATGGTTAAGTCTTGGTATTGGCATTCCTTTTTCAGCATTTGGGCAGCAGCTGGTCATTATTCAGCCTTTCAACCTTTTTGGGCACATCCTTTATTTATTGTATTATTATTGTTTGATTGTGTCCCAACAAGTTCTTGGTCACTAATGTCTCCCTTTTTCTGCCCTGTTAATTTTTGTTTGGTCTCCAAATACCATACCCACCATACAACCTAGTTAAAAACTAGTACATTTCTGTTTTCAGTTCTGATGAAAGGTCATTGACCTGAAACAATTACTTAGTTTCTCTTTCTCCATTCTGTCAGATTGGTTTATAAATTCCACCATTTTCTGCTTTTCTTTCAGATTTGCAAGACTTGCAACATTTTTCTTTTATATTCGATTTCTCTGTTATATTCTCTCCATTACTAAATATCTTTCCAATACGGCAGAATCCAAAATTGCATCAGAGATAGAAAGTCACTTAGTTAGTAATGAAAGGGACATGGGAGTAGTAACAGAAGGTACAACTGAGAATTATCCACTTTGGTCACACCAAATAGTAGAGCAGGTTTCAGAGGGCCACTCCTATATCATATGCAAACAATGCTTCAACTGTACTCAAAAATTTCATTTAGATTAATCATTACATCTAATCTTCTACTTTCTATACCTCTTGCCCATCTAGGTTTGTTGAATAAATTCCCCAAATTTGTATGACCCTTTGATCTTTTACCATAAATTCTGGTGTCCAATGTATTGTCTCACTTGCTACCTGAGGAAGCAGGTGCTCCAAAAGCTTGTAGTTTCAAATACACCAATTGGACTATAACCTGGTGTCATGTGATTTTTCACTCGTCATAAAGCAATTTTGTTAGCATATAGCATATTACGTGGCTGCTTTTAATGGTGAGAACTTGAAGCCTTTGCCATGTCACCCACCCCACCAACACCTCAAAAAGACAGTGATAACAAGCCACTTAGAAAATAACAAAGATTGGATCAGGTTAACACGGGTTTATAAAAGGGAAACCATGTCTAACAAAATGATTGAAGTTTTGAGGATGCAATCTGCAAGATCATGTTTTTTTTTCTGAATTTAATAGGGAACTGAAATGAGAAAACAATTAAGAAAAGAACCAAGGATTCTTGGAGGATTGCATCATGCTTTGAAAGCAAGTAACCTGTCGCTCATTGTAAACGCTTTTTAGAAAGCTGTTGGATTCAGCAGTAGTTGAAGTGTAGTTTAGCAAATGAACTGGATCCGATTTGCCAAACTGCCCTGGATCCCCTGGGTTCTTACATCCTTCACCAGTCTCCCAGGAGAGACCTTGTCAAAAGTCTCATCAATGTCCGTGTAAACTCGATCCACCATATCACGCTTATCTACAGATCTAGTCACCTCTGAAAAATCCAATCAAACTGGTCAGAAATGATCTACACCTGACAAACTATGCTGACTATCCTAGATTAATCCTTGCCTCTCCACATGCAGATTAACTATCCCTCAGAATTCTTTACAATAGTTTCCATATCCATGCTGATACCTTTCTGATTTATCCCAATCATCTTCCTTGATGAATTATACCCCATGTTCTCTGACACCTTTCCGGTATCCAGAAAGAATTTGAAAATTTGTCAGGGCTCCTGCAATTACCTCCCACACCACCTACAGCAGTCTGGTATACATCTCATCTGAGCCTGGAGTCTTACCTAATTTTAAGTCTGCTAAAACCAGGAATACCTTCACCATCTCAGAACATCATAAACATATAAAATGACAGGTGAAAGGGGAAACAGGGGAAAGAACAAAGTGGGGAAAAAAAAACAGGATCTATGATAGGTTAGGGTTAGGCAGGAGTGTGGATTAAGGGTAGGAGTTAGGAGTGACTAAATAACCAAAAGGGTGGTGAGGTAATGCAACAGATGGCAATGAGGAGACACAAAAAACAAAGAAGGGGCTGACGAAACTATAGATGGGAATCACAAAAGTAATTTTCAACAGGCGTGCCAAATTAACACTGGGGAGAGGCATTGATCAGAAATTGATCTGTTGGGTCTAAAAGAGAATGAAGTTCCCAAGAGAAAACAGGAAATGCTATTCATCAAGCATGCATTGAATAAAAGGTCAGAGTGTGAGTGGAATGGAACAATTTGTCAAGCACCCAGAAACTTCGGGTCATGCATGCAGACTGGACAAAGATGTTATATAGACATCCAATTTGTATTTGGTTTCCTCAATTTAGTATAGACTGCATCATGACAACAAAATACAATATATTCAAAGAAAATCCCTATTGCATTTAGAAGAGTGTTAGGGTTCAGGATCTCAGAAAGGGAGAACAACATGTATTACATCACCTGTTTGCAAGAGAAGTGATGACGACTTTGGGATGATATAGGAGCGGGCAAAGTATTATAAACAGTGGGAAAGGATAAATATTTTCTGGTGGCAGCTGTGGTGGAGGATGACCATTGAATGTGGTGGTTGGTGAGGTAGAAAATGAAGACAAACAGAATTTGCTGTTATGCTGGAAGAGGAAGTAGTATGAGCAAAGGGATGCAAATTCAAATGGTGACAGAACACATTGAGATCAATGATTTCAAATCATAACCTCTCCATGGATAGTGACGAAGGATGTAGTAGGTTGCAGAGAGACATAGATAGGATGCAGAGCTGGGCTGAGAGGTGGCAAATGAAGTTTAATGTGGACAAGTGTGAGGTGATACACTTTGGACGGAGTAATCGGAATGCAAAGTACTGGGCTAATGGTAAGACTCTTGGGAGTGCAGATGAGCAGAGAGATCTCGGTGTCCACGAACACAGATCCCGGAAAGTTGCCACCCAGATTGACAAGGTTGTTAAGGCGGCATAATGTTTTGGCCTTTATTAATAGAGGGATTGAGTTCCGGAACCAGGAGGTTATGCTGCAGCTGTACAAAGTCTGGTAAGGCCGCACTTGGAGTATTGTGTATAAGTTTGGTCACCGCATTATAAGAAGGATGTGGAAGCTTTGGAAAGGGTGCAGAGGAGATTTACTAGGATGTTGCCCAGTATGGAAGGAATGTCTTACGAGGAAAGACAAAGGGGCTTGAGGCTGTTCTCGTTAGAGAGAAGGTTGAGAGGTGACTTAATAGAGACATACAAGATAATCAGAGTTAGATAGGGTGGATAGGGAGAGCCTTTTTCCAAGTATGGGAATGGCAAACACGAGGGGACACAACTTTAAAATGAGGGGAGATAGGTATAAGACAGATGTCAGAGATAGTTTCTTTACTCAGAGTAGTAAGAGTACGGAATGCTTTGCCTGCAACGGTAGTAGATTCGCCAAGGTTAAGTGCATTTAAGTCATCATTGGACAGGCATATGGATGTACATGGAATAGTGTAGGTGGGATGGGCTTCAGATTAGTATGACAGGGTGGTGCAACATTGAGGGCCAAAGGGCCTGTACTGCACTGTAATGTTCTATGTTCTTTTTTGAATCACAATCATTGGTACTCAGTCTGTTCTGCATCACAGAATGCATTTCTTGTCACCATCATCTCTTTTGTAATTTCAATTTCTCTTGCCTTCCACCCTGAGACATTCTCCATTTCTAATCACCAACTACCTGCTGCCAATGAACTTGCTTAAAATGTAAAACTGCTAACTTTTCCAAAATTAGGTGAAATGTTACAGACCTGCAACATTCATGCTGTCTGTCTCCAAAGATTGTGCCTGAATAGAATTCTGTTAAAAATGTGTAAATGGAAAGAATGTGTTGCTGGCTACATCAGCATTTACTGCCCATCCCTTAGAGTCAACCACATTACCATGGGTCCAGAGTCACATCTAGGCCAGACCAGGAAAGAATGACAGATTTTTCTCCTGAAAAGAATGTGAGTGAATGGACAGTGGTTACCATTAGCTTCATATTCCAGATTTTTAATAAATACAAATTTCACTATCTACCATGATGAGAATCCAACCCAAACTCCCAGAACATCAGCTTGGAGTACTGGACTACTAGTCCAGTAACATCATAGCTACACCACTACCTCCCCCATCTAACCCCAGCATTTCAGCTCTCAGCAACTCAAAAGGTATTTTCTTCTGTTCAAAGTAACAAAAATATTTGCAGTTCAAAGTGTTATTCTAAAGTTCAAATTCGTATCATTACATTCTTGGCTAGCAAAGAACATAAAAAGTGGATTTAAGGAAGCTTTTAGAAGCAGGGACAAAAGTCATACTGATAGCATCTTCAGCATAAAATGCCTTAAGATAAAACTGTCCAATGTGGAATAGAGAAGAATTCAGGAGAAGTAATCCAAAGTTAAAAGATCGCACACATGCTAAACAGAATGACAAATAGGGAGGGTTCCTTAAATATTAACAGAACAAAAAAAAACTCACAGGTCAGATGCAATTTTAAAATAAATTCTTGACAGCTCAGTAAAGCCAGCATTTATTGCCCTTTTCTACTTGTTCTTGAGAAAGACATCTTTGTGAATTTATGTAACTAATCTGAATTAACAGTTTAGACCCAACAATAATTAATGGAGAGAGTGCGTGAGACAGTGAACCCAGTGCGCACGAAAGAAAAAGAAATAAAACCTTAATATGGCAAAAAGTCATTGTTTAGGATCTCATTCATGGGGAAGAAGGAATTAAACAACTATCCACGTTTGAGGTTACCAATCGGACCTGCTTAAACTTAGAATAACACATGACGACTGTTTTTGGATTAGGCTACAGATAATACCAAAATCATTGATGATAAATCACTGGAGTTTGAAAGGATGAGGGGAGGATTGCATCGAAATTTATTAAATTTTAACATGACTAGACAGGGTTCATGCAGGAAGGTTGTTCCTGATGGCTGGGGAGTCCAAGGATATGGGTTGGGATATTTACAACTGAGTTGAACAGAAGTTTCCTCCTCCACAAAAGGGGTCAGTCTATAGCAGACCTGGGCATTTTACAGCCCACGGGCCATATCCTGCCCTTTGATCATTCCTGTCCAGCCTGCATGAGGTCAATCTTAAATTAGAACATAAATGAAAAAGTATTTACACCATGCACGCAATACAACTGTGTTGCTTGTTTTGAAAAGGATGCTTTTTTTTTGTGTACGGACGCATATGCAGGGGTATGTGCATGCGTACATGAACAGTGAAAAGTGATGCTTGCTGGCTAGCCCTAAAATGCCAGCTCATGCCAAAAAGAAAGGAAGGTTGATATGGAAAGACGCGTTTTGAACAAGACATGGACTGCTAGATATTTATTTACAGAAATCAGAGGTAAAGCCGTGTGCTTGCTTTGTGGTGCACAGGTCGCTGTGTTCAAGGATTATAATTTGAATTGCCACTACTTGACCAAACACGCAGAGAAGTACAACAACTTATCAAAAACAGGCAAGGGAGTCGGATGCTTTGTTAGCTAAGCTGCCTAACCAGCAAAGACGTTTGACTAAACTTCACACATCCAGAGATGCAGCTGTCAAGACAAGTTATGTCACATCCCACAAAATCGCCAGAAACAGTAAACGGTTTTCTGATGGAGAGTTTATTAAGGAGTGCTTGTTGGACTCTGCAGAACTAATGTGCCCGGAGAAAAAGGAGGCATTTGAGAATGTGCTCCTCTCCTGACACACTGTAACGAGAAGGATTGGGGACATCGCGAGAAAGCTGGAGCTTCAGTGCAGCAGAGCGGTCAACTTTGACTTTTTTTCCTTGGCTTTGGATGAGAGCTGCGACGTATGTGACACAGCCCAGCTACTCATCTTCATACGTGGGACAACTACGGACTTTAAAATCATGGAGGAGCTGGCAGCCATGCAGTCAATCAAAGGAACAACAACTGGTAATTATTTGTTCATGGAGGTAAATGCACATTTGGACACATTGGGACTAAAATAGAACAAGCTGGCAGGTGTGACAACGGATGGTTGTCCAAATCTACCAGGAAAAATGTTAGACACTTAAAGAGAATGCAGGATAAAGTGACAAAAATTGACCGTGAACAGAAATGGGTATTTTTGCATTGTATTATACATCACGAAGTGTTGTGTAAGTCAGTGTTAAAAATTAACCATTTGGTTGATGTTGTAAGTAAAATAGTTAACTTCATCAGGGCAAGAGCTTTGAATCACAGGCAGTTTCTTGCACTTTTGGGGGAAAATGAGACTGACCATCGTGACATAGGCTACCACACAGCTGTCAGGTGGCTCAGCCTGGGCAAAATGTTGAAAAGTATATGGGACCTGAGAGAAGAGATTCAGGATTTGTGTAAAGAAAGGGAATGGCATTCCACAGCTTTCAGAAGCAGACTGGATTGCAGACCTTGGTTTTGCTGTTGATGAGACTGCATTTATAAATGCACTAAATGTGAAACTGCAGCGCAAGGGCCTTTTTGTACATGAAATGCACATCTTGGTGAAGGCTTTTAGAGAAAGTTGCAGCTTCTTTCAAGTCAAATGGAGGACAACGTTCTCACCCACTTGCCAACACTGAAGGAAGCCAAACCTTCAGCTGATCACCTCCACAGGTACTCACCTATGTTAGAAGCACTGTAAAGTGAATTTTCAAGGCAATTTCAAGACTTTAAAACGGTTGAGAATGAAATGCACATGATTTTTTCCCCATTTACATGCATTGTGGAGAATGCACCTAGTGATGTTCAGCGTGAACTCATTGACCTGCAGTCTGACACACTTCTGGCAGAGTATTTTAGGTCAGTCTCACTGCTTGATTTTTACTCTTCCCTCAAAAGGGGAGAACTTTCCACACGAGGAGGCATACTCAGAAGATTCTAGTCCTCTTTGGATCTACCAATATATGCAAACAGACATTCTCAGTGATGAAGTTCAACAAATGCAAATACAGATCCTCGTTCACCGATGATCATCTCTCAGCTGTCCTTCATATATCCACCTCAGACATTCAACCAGATGTCAGTGCACTTGTTCAAGCCTAAAACAGACTGGATATTTCTCACTAAACAAGTAAAATGAATTGAAAAACATCAAAAGCACTTATTACTATTTGTATAGCGTTGTTTGTAATACTGAACAATAATGAAACAACTTTTCATTATTGGTTTGAGATTTAACATGTTGAAAATAAAATGAAATACTGAAATTATTTTTACTGTTTATTTCTTCTATATTTGACCTACTCCACAATTTCATATCTTTACTGTAAGAGAATATCCTTATTCTTTTGATCATGTTTCAGTGCAAAAAACTGTAAAAAGTACTAAATTATATAATGGGAGAAAATTAATACCAAGCTGAATTATGTTCAACTTTTTGTTGGTTCGGCCCTCCAACACAACTCAGGTTTCTCATGTGGCCCCTTGGAAGAATTAATTACCCACCCCTAGTCTATAGAATTCTCCAACTTGGAAGCAAGATTGGAAGGTTTCAAAAGAGAACTTAAGACAGGTTAAAGGGAGGCCAATATCCATAGCACATTTGGAAAATCATAATCTAATCAAGCGGAGTCAGTGTGGCTTCACAAAGAGGGAAATCATGTCTGACTAATTTATTAGCCTTTCGAGGAAGTTTCAACCAGGGTGGATAGATGGCAACTGGAAGATGTGTCATATTTGGACTTCAAAAAGGAATTTAACAAGGTATTTTGCAAAAGGTTAAGTCATAAGATAAAAACCCACAATGTTAGAAGTAGTAAATTGGCATGGATAGAGAATTGGCTAATGGATAGGAAACAGCAAATAGGAATAAGGGTTTTTTTTTCAGATTGACAACCTGTAACCAGCAGGATTCTACAGAGCTCAGTGCTGGGACTGCAACTGTTTGCAAAATATACACTACTGATTTGGAGGAACAGGTGAATATACTGCAGTTAAATTTGCAGATGATAAAAATAGAGGGAACGGCAAGTTATGAAGAGGACACAAACAGTTTAGAGATATCAATACGTTAAGTGGGCAAAACAATGTGATAATGTGGGAAAAACAAAGTTTTCAATTTTAAAACGGTGATCAAAAGAACAGAATATTATTTAAATGGAGAAAAACTGCAGAAAGCTGTAACGCAAAAGGGATTTGGGATGCACAATTAGGTATAACTCTCTTAGGAATTACTTTGGGTGCTGCAGACAAGTCTGAGATAAACTACATAAAATAATCTTACATAATTCAGAATTTTACATCACCTGACCTTTCCACGAACGATGGCTAAGTGGAAATAAAAACAATTCTTCATAGTTCTTTCAAAGCAATGATTGATAACATTTCATCCAGTTAAAAGGGTGCATAGTGTCTTACCAACAAATATGACAATCTCCTAATTTTTAATTCAGCAATGTCTATTAACAGATCATAGCCCAGAAAAAGGCCATTCAGTTCATGAAGTCTGCATTCTAAAGAGCATCCTACCCATCCTCATAACACTGCAGGGCCAACAAAGTGGCTCAGTGGTTAGTACTGCTGCCTCAGAGCATCAGGGACCCAGGTTTGATTCCACCCAGTGGCAACCGTCTACATGGAGTCTGCACATTCTTCCTGTGTCTATGTGGGTTTCCTCCAGGTGCTCCGGTTTTTCTCTCATACTCTAAAGATGTGCAGGTTAGGTGGACTGGCCACGTTAAGTTGACAATAGAATCCAAGGATATACAGGCTGAGTGGATTAGCCATGGGAAACAGGGATGGAGTGTATTTGGGTGGGATGCTCTTCAGAGGGTCGGTTTGAACCGATGGGCTGGATGGCCTGCTTCCACACTGTAGGGATTCTATGATTCCATGTCTGTGGAAATAAATATTAGCTGTTTTGCCTTTCTGCTAAACATTGATTTATATTATAGTAATATGCAAAAATACAACACTCCAAACATATTTATTATCTGAAGACTCAATTTCTCACTTACTTTCATTAAACGAATATTCAAATTCGTCGAGTGTTTGAGGAAACTTAAGGGGTGGTTCATCTTTCTTCATAAGTTCCTCCAAGTCTATCCTGGACAGTAAATCTGGAAAAAAATGGACAATACAATTAACTAAAAATATTTCATAATATTATGCAATATGAAACTGATGCAATTCTTTGACCATACTCGACAATGTTTTAAATGGGAATTGGGACAGCCAGCTACCCCTCAAATACATAGCTTTAATACAAATGTCTAAAGAAAATGTATGTATGGAGCAGGTTCTGCTGCAGTAGAGCATCGCTCAATCCAGAGAAGGTTCACTAGACTGATATAAAATTATGAATGGACTGTCTTTGAGGACAGTTGAGTAGATTAGTCTTGTACTTATTAGAATTAAGAAT
This sequence comes from Hemiscyllium ocellatum, assembly GCF_020745735.1. NCBI lineage: Eukaryota > Metazoa > Chordata > Chondrichthyes > Orectolobiformes > Hemiscylliidae > Hemiscyllium > Hemiscyllium ocellatum. Next base: position 55,023,055 of record NC_083402.1, read on the forward strand.
AAGAGGCAACCTTATTGAAACATACAAGATTCTTAAGGAATGAGACACAGATTTGGAGAGGCTGTTTCCCCTCGTGAAAGAGTTGAGGACCAGAAGGCATTATGTCAGTATAAGGGATTGCGACATTTAAAACAGACAAGGACTTTCTTCTCTCAGAGGGTAGTGAATCGAAGTAATTCTTTACCATACAGGGCTTGAGAGACTGGGTTATTAAATATATTCGAGACAGAGATAGACTTCTAATCAGTCAAGGGTTAGAGGGTTATGGAGAAAAAGTAGGAAAGTACAGTTGAGGATACTCAGATCGTACGATCCTACTGACTATTGAAGCAGACTTGATGGGCTGAATAGTCAACTTCTTCTCCTTTGTTAAAAAAAAAATCAACTGATTATTCATGGTTTTGTAAACACAGGTCCACTTGGAGGAAAAAAGTTACCGGGATAATATTCTCATTACCTGCTTAAGTAAATTTGAGAGAGAAAGATCATTGCCAAAGCATCAAACTACATACAATTCAAAACAGTCTCTCAAAGTTTCTCCATGACAACATCTAGCATTACATTTTGATATTCAGTTTCATAACTGGAGAACCATAGAGATTTGAGTCAAACTGTACATGTCTATGTATTTAATATTGGAATTATTAACTGCTTACATAACAGTCCAATGAAAATCATTATTTCTGTATTTTTCTATGTAAGATTTTCCTCTCTGCGTTGACAAGGTATTTTTAAAAAATATTCATATCAAGTGAAGAAATTTTTCCACACAAATTCATTTTATTAACAGGTTGAGCCTCTTATTCATACCAACATAACTCACTTTGAAGAAATGATCTAGGATTTGTGCTTCTTATAGTTTAGTATTTAGAGAATTTCTTTCTGAATTTTCTTTTAAACTGAAGCATATATTGTTTAAAACAGTTTGAAAAAGGAAAGGATCATTTTGCAACATAACTGTACATATTTACTGAATGATGACAGCCCTGTCATCAATGCGTGATAAAAACCCCATCAGCATCATTTAGCTTTTTGTAGTTTACTGAATGAAAACCTAAACATTTGATTGAGTCTTTATTGTCCCAAATGAAGTGAGCTAAGAAAAGAATGCAGAACTGTGGTTATATTGGTGATTAGTGGTTTTCTTTAAGGAAAGCTGCAGACGTCTATCAAGTGCAAAATTAAACTTACCCTCTGAATAAAGTACATTGTTGCCAAAATTGTTTTGGCACCCAATATAAATGTCATACTAATAAGCAGCATTCACACTCATTTTAGGCTTAGCCACAAATCAAAGTCCTGGTGGGATCACATGACAAGGCTCACAGAATGGAAGCATGCAGACCCAAGTAGACAGCTTTTAGAAACATATCAAGTGGGTCAAAATGATAACAGACAAAGGACCCAAATTTAGACTGTACAATGAACACATAACTTGAAGAAAATTAGGTACATAAAAGCAAAACACTGTAGATGCTGAAAATCTTACAAATACAGAAAATGTTGGAGAAACTCAGCTGGTCTGGCAGCATCTGTGGAGAGAAAAAAAAAGTTAATGTTTTAAGTCTAATATGGCTTGCCTTTGGTCATAGACTACAAACGTTAACTTTGGGATGCAATGGCATAATAATATTATCACTAGATGATTAATCCAAAGCCACAGGTAATGTTCTGGTGACCTGGTTCAAATCCCATCATGGCAGATGGTGGATTCTGAACTAAATTTTAAAAACCTGGGATTATGAGTTTAACGATGACCACATAACAATTGCCTATTGTTAGAAAACCTTATTTGGTTTGCGAATGTTCCATCAGGAAGGAAATCTGCAATCCTTACCCAGTCTGATCTACATGCAACTCCAGACCTACAGCAATGTGGTTGACTTTCAGCTGCCTTCAGGACAATGTGACAATGCTGTCACTTTAAGAGGTTATTTTGCCCCATTTTTTTGAAGAAAAGTTGTAAGGCAGAGGTACCGAGCTGGCTACTGAAGACTGTCAGTAAACAGCTTGTGAGGCCTTGGGCTTTTGTTTTAAAATGCAGCTCAACGGGTATGGACAGCTCTCACAGATTAGAATTTTTGAGTTTTGGTTTTTCAGTAGCATCAGGAGCTATTGAGGTCTCAGAGTTGGAAGCTTCACTGAATGTCTCTTGAATGTTACCCTCTGAATTTTCTCATGACTTCTTTCCCTTCCTAGGTTGGAGAACTGCATGCAAACATCAGTGTCTGGATTTTTTTTTGGTCAAGGGACCTGTTTATGGGATGTTACTATATTGAAACAGTTAATTAGCAATAGTAATATCTATTATTCTACTAATTTTCCAGTAGTTAGGTTATTCTAAACTCTTCTTTCTTTGGTTGCATTTTAGTTATAGTATTTAAATAAATCATGTTTTGCTTAACACAATAGTTTGACCATCACACTGCATCCGGAACAGGCACTTCACATTTGCCTTAAAAAAATAGTTGGGGTCTCGGCTACATTCTTAGCATATCTTGAGGGGGGCTGGTGTGACCCAAAACAGCAATTAGAGATATGCAATAAATGGCCAGTGACATTCACATCCCATGAATGAAAAACAAAAAGAATGGTACCAGTCCTACAGAGTTTCTCCAACATATTGTGTGTTTGTTAAAGAAAATTAGGATCTGGGTGGCAGTTGCAGCATACCCAGAAGATGCAAACTTGGAGGAAGAAAATAAACATCAACGTAGACAGCCAATTGGTTTGTACAAGATTCCAGAATCTGAAAGAAACAGAAAGCTTTAACTGTACTACAGCATTCTTCCTACATTTTGAACTCCGTTCTGAATTTGGTGACTATATTCAAAGCTGGGATAGACAGATTTTTAGTCTCTCATGGAATCAAGAAATTTGGAGAAATCTCGAGTTGAAAAGTGAAATTGAAGCCTGGGTTCAGCCATGTCTAAGTTGAATGGCAGAACATGTTCGATGAGCTCAATGACCATCTCTTACTCCTAAGCTGTGTGTGACCCTTTATATGTGACCTCAAAAATTTTGTTTCTGCAGTTGATATAACAAGCTAGTTACGTTAAATTAATCCCTAAAGTAATTTGTTTTGCTGATCAAAACGAAGTAGTCTCCTCCATTTTTGTGAGATTGGTGCTTCTAACAAAGTTCTAAAATTCACTTCCATCCATCATTTAAATGCCCTCTGACTAGTTACCACTCAAACACTTTCTTAGTCAGTGGGTTTTCCAAAGTCACCACCAAAGCCACTCAACCAGTTAACTAGATACCTGAGCACAGCATAAAAAGTGCTTTCAAAAACATACCATTTATTTCTCATCAAAACCTCATCTATTTATCATCTAAACTGAATATCCTCTCTCCGTTTGAAGTTCATCAATATTCTTTTACTGACTTTTTTTTGATACTCTGGATTTAAATTTTATTGCAAAGGAAACAAAACTGCAATGAAATGCCAAGAAATACTCTGAGATTTTATCTCTGTGATTAATTGAATAGTCTAATTATGCAAATAAATTGGGAGGATGGACAGAGACAGGTCCATAAGCCAGAAATCCACAAAAAACCACAATCCTGATTTCCCTCACATAATTCACAAGAGAAAAAAAAAGTCCACTCTAATCTTCATACTGAAAGAAATGGATTGGCTATCCCTACAGTTCCGAACAGTACAGCAAAGTGGATGTGCTCAAAATATATCATTCTAAAAAGTGGTAAGAGCTGCAACCAGGTTCAATTTCACATTAACATCTAGAAATGTACTAAACTGATTGATAACCTTGTTATTTTCAAGTGTTATGATGTCTGTTTCATCCATAAACTGCTAATCCAGTTGTTAGAAACTTCTATTCTCAAATCAATACACAGGTAGGTTACTGACCTATTGCCATGTTTATAATAACACTGACTTGTCACAGTTAATAGCATTTCATCTGAAATGAGGGGGATATTCAACTTTACTACATCTAAAATGGCTGTGCTTCAACTTAGGCGGTTATTTATCTCTCCTCTCTTCCAAAAGCTAGTTTACAACCTATATAAAACTACTATTTAAATTATACTCCGACTAAATCGATTACGAAACTGGACTCAAATGTAACAAAAATCAGCGAGGTCACTCATGTGCATCAATACTGACTGAAGTCTGAAAACAGATCTCTGGGGGGGCAAAACTTATCTTGGGTGGTATTACAAAACTGACAGTAATAGAACAACAGTTAATTTCTTAGCCCACCATTTTACAGTGGGTATATGATGCACTCATTTTTAGTGGTGAATTAATGAAAATGGTATGAATAACTAAAATCAGACTGAATAAAAGCAAGTGATGCAACTCCAGAATTTAGTTTCACACAGCTTTTTGTGAGACCAGGCTGGCTGGCAGAGGTGGGACCTTCAACCTTCCAGACGTAAAGCTGGATACTTGACTGGGGAGAACATTATACAATAAATAGGAACTGAGAAAGCCATTTCTCTTTTCAGCCTGCTCAACTATTTAATAAGATTATAGCTGATCTGATGGTGGATTTAACACCACTTTCCTCCCTGCTCCCTATAATGCAGGACTCCATTGAAAATCCAAAATCTGTCTAACTCAGCCTTGAATATAGTCAACAAAACAAAAGTGCAATTTCACAGCTGATTGTGGAGAGACCTTATTATCTGAACTAATCACAACTGGGAATATCAAATGTTTACAGCCTGAAGCAGTCAATTGTTATTTAGACTTATAAAACTTACAAATCTTAATCCTTTTGTAAATCTATAATGTTTTAGTGAGATCTGTCTCTTGATTAATTTTTTTAGCACAAAAAATAAATTAAGTTATCTGAGAACAACGTTTTTAGAGCAGCAATACCGAGCGGTTTCTTGGGTCTGTAGCTTAAGGTGCAGATATGGCCTTTAGTAATGTGCTCTTCCTGTCGGATGTGGGAGATGAGAGAACTTCAATCTTCCTGACGAAGAATTTCAACCTTCCAGGAAACATGATTCGTTGCAAATCTTATCAGATTGCACGGATCAGGTTGGAATAGCAATTAGAGCCAATAAGAAATTTAGAGGAACCTTGGAGTGTGATGGATGCCAGTTTAAGATGGTAGAAAAATCACGGATACAGTCAGGTAGGTGGGTTACCTCTAAGAAAGGTAAGCAGGCAGTGCAGGAGTCTTCTATGGCTATCTCCATCTCAAACAAATATGCGGTTTTGGAAAACGTAGAGGATGATGAACTCTCAGGGAAATGTAGTACTGACAACTAGGCCACTGGTACCGAGACTGGCTCTACTGTAACGAGGGGTATGTCAGGTTCCAAACAATTGATTGTGATAGGGGATTCTCTAGTCAGGGGATCAATAAAACGTTTAAGTGGCTGACAGTGAAACCACCAGAATGGTGCCAGGGTTAAAAGTGTCTCAGAGGGTACAGAATATTCTCAAAAGGAGGAAGTGACCAGCAGGAAGTTATTGTACACATTGGTATCAATGACAGAGGAAGTGAAAGGGACAAGGTTCTGAAACAAGAATATAGGAAGTTAGGCAGGAGGTTATCAAGTAGGTCCTCAAGAGTAGTAATATCTAGATTACTCCTGATGCCACATGCTAGAGAGAGAGAGTAGGGATAGGATGATAGAGCAGACGAACGTGTGGCTGAGGAGCTGGTGCAACAGGCAGGAATTTGCATTTTTGGACCGTTGGAATCTCTTCTAAAGAGACCTGTGTAAGGAGGACAGGTTACACCTGAATTGGAAGTCAATCAATATCCTGGCAGGTACTCACTAGGCTTTAAACTAGTAAAGGTGGGTGAGTGCGTTGAGAAAGAGACAGTGAGAAAAGAGAAGTCTGAGGCTGGTACAATTGAGAAGAGGAGCACATTAAATAGTCCAGGCAGAGAGCAGAAAGGTAAGACTGAAATTAAACTGAATTAATTTCAATACTAGTGGCTTTACATGTAAGGCAGATGAATTCAGGTCATAGTTGGGAACATGGGACTGGGATATCATAGCAATTACTGAAATGGGGCTCAGAGTAGGGCAATTTGACAACTTAATGCTCCAGGGTATAGATGCTATTAGGAAGGATAGAAAGAGGGGCAAGAGAGGAGGTGGAGTGGCGTTTTTGCTTAGGGATAACATTGTACTTGGAGAGGATATTCCTGAGAGTACAACCAGGGAAGTTATTTGGGTGGAAGTGAGAAATAAGAAAGGGATGATCACATTACTAGATTTATATTACAGACACCATCCTACCCCCCCTCCTGCAGTGAGTAGAAAGCTGAAAAATAAATTTCTAAGGAGATCTCAGTTACCTATAAGAATGATAGGGTTGCAAGGGTGGGGATTTCAACTTCGGAGGAGAAAGGGAGGTCTGCAGATGCTGGAGATCAGAGCTGAGTATGGAGGTTGGTGGGGTGGTAGGTGAGAACCAGTGGGGTTCAGTCCTGGTGGTGGTTGGAGGGGCGGGGCTCAAGGGCAGAGGAGCGGGAAGTGGAGGAGATGCGGTGGAGGGCATCGTCAATCACGTCGGGGGGGGGGGGGGGGGGGGGGGGGGGGAAATCTGTATAAACCGACTGACTCCCACAGCTACCTGGACTACACCTCCTCCCACCCTGCCCCCTGTAAAAACGCCATCCCATATTCCCAATTCCTTCATCTCCGCCGCATCTGCTCCCAGGAGGACCGGTTCCACTACTGTACAGCCCAGATGGCCTCTTTCTTCAAGGACCCCAGATTCCCCCCAGACGTGATCGACAATGCCCTCCACCGCATCTCCTCCACTTCCCGCCACCCAACTTCCATTCCCAGCACCTTCCCCTGCAACCACAAGAAATGCAAAACTTGCGCCCACACCTCCTCCCTTACTTCTCTCCAAGGCCCCAAGGGATCCTTCCATATCCGCCACAAGTTCACCTGCACCTCCACACACATCAGCTATTGCATCCGCTGCACCCAATGTGGCCTCCTCTATATTGGGGAGACAGGCCGCCTACTTGCGGAACGTTTCAGAGAACACCTCTGGGACACCCGGACCAACCAACCCAACCACCCCGTGGCTCAACACTTTAACTCCCCCTCCCACTCCACTGAGGACATGCAGGTCCTTGGACTCTTCCACCGCCAGACGGTTGGAGGAAGAACGCCTCATCTTCCACTGGGAACACTCCAACCACAAGGGATGAACTCAGATTTCTCCAGTTTCCTTATTTCCCCTCCCCCCACCTTGTCTCAGTCAAATCCCTCGAACTCAATACCGCCTTCCTAACCTGCAATCTTCTTCCTGACCTCTGCCCCCACCCCACCCTGGCCTATCACCCTCACCTTGACCTCCTTCCACCTATCACATCTCCATTGCCCCTCCCCCAAGTCCCTCCTCCCTACCTTTTATCTTAGCCTGCTGGACACACTTTCCTCTTTCCTGATGAAGATCTTATGCCCGAAATGTCAAATTACCTGTTCCTTGGATGCTGCCTGACCTGCTGCGCTTTTCCAGCAACACATTTTCAGCTTGGGATTTTAACTTTCCAAACAGACCGGAACTGCCATAGTTTCAAGGGCATGGGTGGAGAGGAATTTGTTAGGTGCAAACAAGAACAATTTTCTTATTCAGTATTTGGATACACCTATTAGAGAAGGAGTAAAACTTGACCTTTTCTCAGGAATTAAGGCAGAGCAGGTGAACTGTGGGCAGTGAATTAATTTTATTAATTTTAAAACAATTATGGAAAAGGATAGACGTTATCTAAAAGTTAACGTTTAAATTGGAGCAAGGCCAATGTTTACAATCAGGAAAGAATTGATTGGAAGAGGCTATTCACAGGTAAAGGGACTGTTGGAAAGTGGGAGATTTTCAAAAGTGAGAAAACGAGAATCCAGAGGCAGTATGTTCTTGTTAGTATAAAGGGCAAGCCTGATAGGTGTAGAGAAAGCTGGACGTCTAGAGAAATTAACACTCTGGTCAAGAAAAACGAGGCATATGACAGATTTAGATGGCTGGGATCGTGTAAATCCCTTGAGTATATGGACAGTAGGAGTATACTCAAGAGGGAAATCAGGTGGCTTTAAGGTTAAGGAGAATCTAATGAGATTCTACAAATATATTAAGGGAAAAAGAGTAACTAAGGAGAGAATAGGGGCCTTAAAAGATCAACAGGGCTGTCTTTCTGTGGAATCGCAGGAGATGGGAGAGATACTAAACAAGCATTTTGGGTCAGTACCTACTATGGAGAAGGATATGGAAGCAAGAGAACTTGGAGAAATAAAGAGTGATATCAGAGTTGGTGATGCTGGACTTTTTAAAATGCATAAAAGGTGGATAGTCCCCAGGACTTGATCAGGTATATCCCAAAAGTTTATGGGAAGATAGGGAAGTGATTGCTGGGCCCCTTTCTAAGATCTGTATATCCACAGGTGAGGTGCTAGAAGACTGAAGGATGGCTAATGAGGCGCAATTATTTAAAATGGTGGCAAGGAAAACCAGTGAACTATAGACAGGTAAGCCTGATGTCAGTTGTTGAAGGGGAATCTGAGAGACAGGATTTACATACATTTGGAAAGGCAAGGACTGGTTAAGAATAGAAAGCATACCCACGCGCATGGGAAATCATGACGTATTAATTTGACTGAGGTTTTTGAAGTGAAAAGGAAATTAATGATGGTAAAGCATTGGAAGTTGTTTGCATGGACTTCAGTCAGGCGTTCAACAAGTTCCACGCGGTAGACTGGTAAGCAAGGTGAGATCACATGGAATCCAGAAAGAGCTAGCCATATGGATACAAAATTGGCTTGGACATAGGAGACAGAGGGCGGTGGTGGAGGGTTGCTTTTTGGCTGGAGACCTGTGACCAACAGTGTGCCGCAAGGATTGTTGCTGGATCCATTGCTTTGTGTCATTAATATATATGACTCAGATGTGACTATAGGAGGAATGGTTATTAAGTTGACATATGACATCAAAATTCGTGGTGTGCAGTGAACAGTGAAGAAGGTTATCCGAGAGTACAATGGTCACCTTGATCGGATGGGCCAGAGAGGCAGATGAAGTTGAATTTAGATAAATGTGAAGTATTGCATTTCGGTAAAGACAAATCATGGCAGGATGTATATAGTTAATGGGAGGGTTCTGGGAGTGTTGCCAAACAAAGAGACCTTGGGGTTCTAATTCATAGTCCTTTGAAGTTGGCGTCATAGGCAGATAGGGTAATGAAGGAGACATTGACACACTTACCTTTATTGGTCAATGCATTGCCCACTTTTGGAATACTGTATTCAATTCTGGTCTCCCTGCTACAGTCTCATTTGTCAGCATTTGGTGTACTTCCCAGTAAACCCTTCCCATCCATACACCCATTTTAAAAGGTTGCAATTGTACCAGTTTCCACCACTTCCTCTAGCAGCTCATTCCATACACGCACCATCCTCTGCATACAAACGTTGTCCCTAAGGTCCTTTTTAAATAATTTCCCCACTCATCTTAAAGCTATGTCCTCTATTGCTGGGGCTAACCTTAAAAACCTTTTTTGAACAAGGGCATGGTGTTTGCAGTTCTCCATTGGGACTTCCCAGAGTTCAGGGAAGACTAATGGTTGTGATTAGTGACCTGATAATTTCTAAAGGCACATTTTTCAAAATCCTTGGGTGCATCGCCAACTTTATGAAGAGAGTTTCTCCAACATTTCTTATTAATTGAGAAATCTTCTGGTGAAAGAATTCTCTCTTCTGCCACCATTTCCTGGAATAGCTTCTTTTCCTTGGTAAAGACAGGTGCAAAGTATAAATTTACTACCTTTAATGGCTTTTGAGTAACTGGTGCCTAATGCTGGATATATCAGCAGGGGAGGGGTTTTATTAGTCAAATGTTCTTGCCGAAGCATTGCTGATGATGCCTCTAGGTGCCTCTTGAAGGCAGAGTTGACACATTGGAGGATATGCAAGATTTGCCTTTGTTAGTTTCCATGATCTTGTCATTCATTCTAAATTGACAGTGGGGGGGCAAGGTGGGAATGGCCTATGAAAGTTGGGTTTGAAGACAACTTTTGTTTCAGCGTGCTTAGCAAAAGACCCTTCCCCCTCCCCTCACTCCCTTTATAAATAAGTATGCACATAAGCATTTTCTGCATATAGCAGCTTAACAAGACTGAAGTTGGGTAAATATTCATTCTGAATTGAAGGTGATGTAGGTTGAACAGCCAGGTTCTGTGCCGTTAGTGGCATAAAAGGATTGTCAACAACCTTGAATTGTTAGATTTCTTTGAAGTCTGCCCCATTTAGCACAATGACAGCACCACACAACACAATTCAGTGTGAAGGCAGGACTTCATTTCCATACGGACTGTGGAGTGGTCACTTTTACTGATACTGTCATGGACAGATGCACCTCTGGCAGTCAAATTGGCGAGGCTGAAGTCAAGTAGGGTTTTCTCTCATCACATGATACAAACCCAGTCTAACAGCAATTTCCTTTCGGACTTGATTGGGTCAATCAGTCGTGCTGCCGAGCCACTCTTGATGGTGGTCATTGAAATACCCTCTTCAAAGTACATTCTGCCAACTGCCACCTTCGGTGCTTCTTTCAAGTGATGTTCAATATTGAGGAGCATGGAATCATCTGTCATCAGCAGGAGGTTCCCTTGCTCACGTTTGTTATGGTACAATAAGACTTCATGGTGCCTGAAGTCAATGTCGAGGACTCCAGGCAACTTCCTCACAACTGCATACCACCAACTTACCACATCACAACCTCCTTCATAAGACCAAAACATAAGAGCAGAATTAGGCCATGTGGCACAATGAGTCTGCACCATCATTTGATCATATTTAATCAACCCTATTCATACCTTCTCCTTGTAACTTTAATTCCCTGAATACTGATTTGTCTTAAATATATTCTACGACTTGGCCTCCACAGTCTTCTGCAGCAATGAGTTCTTCAGATTTACCATATTTTTGAAAGAAGAAATCCCTCCTCACCTCCGTTCGAAAGGATAGTTCCTTCACTGTGGCTGTCCGAGCCTCTCGTACTAGTGTAAATATCTTCTTCATGTCCACTCTAACCAGGCCTCTCAGCATTCTGCAAATTTCTGATACCTGAGTTTTCCAGAAATTTCTGATTTTATTACTACTTTTCCAACCTCGTTTTCCAGGAGCCCAACTGCTACTCTTGCCTAAAAAAAATCTCTTGCAATTGTCTTTTATACTACTAACTAGACTGCCCTCCTATTTCACCTTCTTCCCCCTTATTGCTTTTTAGTTGTCCTCTTCGTGCTTTTAAAAACTTCCCAATCCACTGGCTTCACAGTAATCGTGACCACATTGTAAGCTTTTTCTTTTGCGCTGTCCCTGAATTCTCTCGTTAGCCATGGTTACCTTGTATGTTCCTTCTTCCTCGAGATGAATTTCTGCTGTTCCCTTAGAAAATCCTATCATTGGAAGAGGAGCCTAACAAGAAACAAGCAACTCTGGTCAGCTCCTCCCTCATGTTTATGGGGCTACCTTTATTCAATTGTAACATCATTACACCAGATTCTAATTTCTCTCTCTCAAACTGCAGGGTGAATTCTATCATTATGGTCACTTCCTCTCAGGGTTCCTTCACTTTAAGCTCCCAAATCAAATTTACCTCAATACAGATCGCCAAATCCAGAACAGCCTCTGCCTTAGTGGGCTGTACCACAAACGGATCCAAAAAACAAGCCATCTCAGACATTCCACAATTTCATTTCCTTGGGATCCACTACCGACCTGATTCTTCTAGTCCACCTACATATTAACATCGCCCGTGATTACTGTAATAGTACCAGTTTAAACACCTTTTCTGTCTCCCGATTTATTTTTTGTCCCACATCCTGACTACTGCTAAGAGGCCTGTACATAAATCAGGCCTTTTCATCTTTGCAATTCTTCAACTGTATCCACATAGGATTGGAAGTTGTGGAATCTATCTCGGTACTTGTTATTGATTTAATTTAATTGCTTACTCAAAGCAACCGTGCCTCAACTGCCAATCTGCTTGTCCTTTTGACAGGATCTGTATCCTTGGATATTTGGTTCCCAATCCTGACCCCTTTAAAGCCACATCCTTATGATACATACAACATTGTTCCCGCTAATTTGAATCTTCACAACGTGCTTATTTACCTGGTTTTGTGTACTGCGCATTTAAGTACAACACCCTCAGTCCTGTGTTGACCTCCACCTTTCTCATAGATATGTCCCTTTATCTATGTCTGAAGATAGATTGCTGACCCTTTCCAAACTCTGTCCTCCTCCTGCCTCAGGCTCCTCTTCTGCCTCCCTTCATGACATCACAGCATCCTGCTCCTGTAGGTGTTCCTCTTCTATCCACCACATCCCAGCCTCACCCTCCTCCTCCACTACCTCCATTCCTTCCCAGTTCACCACCTCGCAGCATCCTTTTCCACCTTATCCTCCGCCTCCCTCCTCACAGCAGCCTCTTCCTCCTCTCCCACCCAACAATACAGCCTTCTCCCTCACTAATACATCACAGTCACCTTTACCTCTCCCTCCATTACATCACAGTATCCTCTGCTCTCCTATCACATCACATCCTTCTGTTTGTGCTTAATAGGACTGCCTACTCTAACTTTTGGACAGCAGATGACACATGATGCCATGCTTGCCAGATGATGGTGTCGTAAGGAAGAAGTGCCCAATCTCCATGGTCACCGTCTGTTGGGGAAATGCAACAATTTATCTCAGACCTCGAGGGAGTCTACATCAGCAGCCAATGCCATCACAGTTCCCAGTTATGGAACAGCTCCCACACAGAAGAGGATAAAAAAAACTGGAAGCACCTTTTGGAATACACTCTGAAACCAGTATTTCACGACAGTTGTCTCTACCTCTTTCTCTCTGATTAATTTAAAAACAAATGCAAGCTCCAGTGCTGCCAATTGTACTCAAGGAATTAGAAAAACTACTAATGGTCAGAATTAAACTTTAGGTCTCAAACATAGTAAAGTACTCAAACTGCATATTTTTTAAAACCTTCATTTACAGTGAACACCATCACCTTATAACTTTGTACGTAGCCGTGTGCATCGAGCATCCTAATGACTGCACAAAGTCTATATGCTTGGCTACTTTTCCCAGGGTTAGCAGATAATAAAAATTACTCTCAAAAACGAAACAGAAATTGCAGGGAAAACTCAGCAGGTCTGGCAGCATCGGTGGAGAGAAAGAGTTCTGTACAAGGATCATTGGATCCAAAATGTTAATGGATGCTGCCAGATTTGCTTGGTTTTCTGGCAATTTATTTTTTGTTTCTGATTTTCGGCATCTGCATTCATGTTTATTGATTGATTGACTTTTTTCAATAAAAGAGCTCTTTCACTTGTGATTGGTTCCAATTATTTACAATGAAAGTAGGCAACTATACGGTGGTTCAGTGGCTAGAACTGCTGCTTCACAGCATCAGGGACCCAGGTTCAATTTCAGCTTCAAGTGACTATCTGTGTGCCGTTTGCACATTCTTCCTGTTTTCTGGGTGCTCCGGTTTTTTCTCACATTCCAAAGATGTGCAGGTTAGGTGGATTGGCAATGCTAAACTGCCTGTAGTGTACAGGGATAGGTGGATTAGTCATGGGAAATGTAAGATTACAGGAATATTGTCAGGAGTGTGGAATCTAGGTGGAATGCACTTTTTAAAGAGTCAGTGTTGACTTGTTGGACCAAATGGCCCGTTTCCACACTGTAGGGATTCTATGATTTTACTTGTAGAAAGATTATAACATTAAGAAGAACTGAAATGTCTGTTGAAGAGGCTGAAAAGAGATGCATGTTGACATCATCTCATCTGTACATAATTTAAGGAACATGACTGACTTGTCTGAGATCCTGAGCTATATACACACAATTAGCAATATCACCTCTCTTTAAAATTGAAATTTCATGTGATTTATGCAAAAGTGAATCAAAGAAAGGAATATAATTGCATCATAACAGATCTGAGAGCTCAAGATCCTTCACTAATTCCTGTAGATAGTTTACAATATTAGTTTCATTAGTTTTAATGCAATAGACAAAAATCTGCTCATATTGCAAACCTTTTAATGCTGTTGAAGCTTTGTCCTTTTCCTCTGGCCCTCCAAGTTGGTTTTGTGCCATAGCAATCCACACGGTTGACAGAATAGAAACCACCAGATAAATATGCATCCAATTAGTTTCACGTGATCAATTTAGGTGGAACTAAAATGATACAAAACAGAAATAACCATTGACTGACAGTTAATCAGTAAATATGAATGCCATGAAATTGAACATTTAGAAAAGTGTTGCTTTCTTTGACATTAAAGAGAGCTAGTAATAGCATGCAAAGTTATCCTGTATATTAGAAATAAAATTCACAACTGGTAAATTTGATTCCTTAAAAATTGAAGGAAGTAGTAGTTTAGTGAGATTGATGTGGTCAACACTAACCAAATAAAAAAATGTAAGACATTCATAAAATTTAAAAGTGAACATTTTGGAAAACACAAAAGTAACTTTTACTTGAAATTTTAATTTAAATTACAGATTTTGAATGATACAATATCAAAATCAAAAATCAAGTCAAAGGAATAAATTTAAGCATTTCTGTTTTTCTAAATTCTCAGCTTTTTTTAAAAAAAGGTTACATTAATTCCCTTAGCATTAGGGACATATAGCACTGTGAACCCTATTTCAGAATAATTTTGTACAAAGCTTTCGCTTCAAACTTCACAAAACCAATTTGCATCAATCCTTACTTGCACCGACCCAGTTATCTACTGACCAAAAACTTTTATTTACTTTCCTTCCCCCGAATATTTCATTTTAATCTGAAAAATGGAAATGCTTCACGTTTTATTTTTCCACAATTTAAAATTTAAAGGACTGTTAACTCTCACGGTCACATTCTTGGCTATGCCGTAGATATTAACAGAATCATTAAAGAATGCAAATTAATGGGATATGCTCACTAGCGTGCTCCGTATGGCAGGAAACAAGGCAAGGGTTTCTCCAAGCTTACACTTTAGTTCGAGGCCTGTTTATTTGCTTTGGAGAGCACGGGGGTGTACTATAAATTGGTGTCTGTGTTTGCAGTGACACACTGCTGGATCTCAGAGCTGAGGCCTATGGGTTGCCATGTATCAGTTGGCCCAATCATCCTGATGAACGGGGCGGGAGGTCAGTTTCTTCGCACCATATATCTTATGTCATTTTCTGTCTCTCTCTCTCTCTCTCACACACACACACTCACACTCACATAAATAAATACATACACACGCGCGTTCACTTAACCGCAGCCCCGTGTATTAGAAAATATCCAACGCTAAGAGAAATAGTTCTCCTCCGACTTACACAAGGAGCTGGTCCTGACCACCCAAAAACAAACAAATAATTAAGAACCCCACACACCCCAATTCCGAGCGTTCAACACCACAACGCGAACCTAACCAGAGCGGAAGCGGAACTGGGAGGTCGCCATAGCAACGACTTCGACAAGCGCGAGCTTAACGGTATCTGTGGACGGTTGGAGCTTGAAGTCTGTTTGAAAACCCGTCAGGAAGCAGGAGGAGCGCAGCCCTTTGCTGAATGCTGAGCCCCGTTTCTATTCTTTTAGAAACATAGTTAAGATCATTTTTCTTGCTGAGAAATTCCTATCCTCTTTTGAGGTCTGATGATGCGAGAGGAATCACCACGTGACCTCTGTCCACAGCCAGCACCCATCACCTGTAACATAAACACTTTACACTCAGTGTCCATATCTTTCCCACTTATTTCCCCAATATTCTCAGATCTTTATTCAATTCTGGCGTGTTCAGCTAAGAGCTTTCACCTGCGTTCTCATTGGCGTCTGCATACCGATGAGAATGATGGCTCACCTGGAGATTGCACAGCCAAGTGTTTCTGCTGTATAGAAGGAGGACTCTTGTGGGTGCACTGGTAGTGTCCTTTGAGTAAGGAGGCCCAGGTTTAATTCTCATCTGCACCAGAGGAGCTTCATAACAAGTCTAAACAGGTTGCTTTTAAAAATTTAAGAGGCTGCTGAAAGAAACTGAAAAAAAGCAACATGGGGGGCCAAGTCCCAGTTGGAATGCATTTCCTAAAATCGAGACTTAATGTAAATAGACTTTTGAGTGAAAGTTGAACTTTGCGAGGAACCAATGTCAAAGCCAGAGCTAGATTCCAGAGGATAATTTTGTACATACAAACCAGTGTAACAGTTTACACCTTTTGACATACATGCACAAATCAGTGCAATCCTCACTAAAATAGCTTGTGAAACAAAATAAATCACTGAATGTAACAAATACTATATAAACTCAAAATTAGACAACATTTAGCAGTCCCTCCAAGGCTGGATGACTACATCAATTCCAGCTGATGGATTTGAGATGAGTCCAATGCATAATTTACAGAGGCTGCCACATGCAGTTTGTGCCTCTGTATGCTGGTGCCTTCACAAATTAATTCTAGTTGGTAGCCATGAATTGCTGAAGATATTTTTCTATCTTCAGAAATGCTTCAGGACATCTCTAAAGCTTTATGGCAGAGAAGGCTTTCATTGATTTAGCTTAAAGGAAGGCCTTTCTGTTGGACCACCTTTCTTGTCACTACATTTTGAGGATGTTTACAAATACTGCTGATTTCAATTGAAAGTGAATGCAACAATGATGCAGAGTCATAGAATTCCTACAATGTGGAAAGAGACCATTTGGTCCATTAAGTCTGCAATGACTCTCAAACAAACATTTGCCATGGCTAATCCACCTAGCCTACGCATCCCAAGACACTGAATAATTTAGCATAGTCAGTCCAAATAACCTGCACACCTTTGGACCGTGGGAGAAAACCCATGTAGATGTGGGGAGAATGTGCAAGCTCCACACAGACAGTCTCCAAAGGTAGAATCAAACCCAGGTTCCTGTCAGGTAGCAGTGCTAACCATTGAGCCACCATGCTACTCTAAAGAGTTTTAGAACCCATTTGTCAGTCTTTTCCAGTGCTAGGTTAATGGCAGGTGGTCAGTTCACTTTTGTTTCTTTGTTAAGACTTCATAGCAGTTGATACAATTCAAGCTTGCTGGGTCATTTGAGAGTTAACCATATTGCTGTGAGTCTGTAGTTACACTTGTAGACCAGACCAAGTGAGGATGGCAAATTCCCTTCCTTGAAGGGCTTTAGTGAACTGAATGAGATTTTCCCAACAAACAATTCAGTTATCAGTAGATTCTTAAATCCAATTAAAAAAATGAAATTAAGTTCCACCATTGGCTGTGGTGGGATTCGAAACTGGGTCTTTAGAACATTAGCTGAGTTTCTGGATTAATAGTGTAGTGATTATACCACTAGTCTATCAAAATTAAGCACGAGCTGGTCAAGTAAATAGACTGAAGGACCAGGATCACCAACAGCCTTGAAAAATGTATCCAAGTGTAACATGAGATTTGAACACGGTCCAAGGTTGTTGAAAAAAGAACTCATGTAATTACAAAGAACAAAGAAAATTTACAGCCCAGGAACAGTCCTTCTGCCCTTCAAGCCTGAGCTGATCCAAATCTATTGTCTAAACCTGTCGCCCAATTCCTAAGTATCTATATCCCTCTGCTCCCCACCTACTCATGCATCTGTCTAGATGCATCTTAAATGAATCTCCCGTGCCTGCCTCTATCACCTCTCACCCTGAAACCGTGATCTCTCATTATTGAATCCTTCACTCTGCGAAAAAGCTTGGCTCTATCTACTCTGTCTAAACCCTTCATGATTTTGTAAACCTCAATCAGGTCCCCCCTCAATCTTCTTTTTTCTACTGAAAACAAACCTAACCTACTCAACCTCTCTTCATAGCTAGCACCTTCCATACTAGGCAACAGCCTCGTAAAACTTCTCTGTACCCTCTCCAAAGCGTCCACATTCTTTTGGTAATGTGGCGACTAGAACTGTACACAGTGTTCTAAATGCGGCCGAACCAATATCTTGTATAATTTTAACATGTCTTGCCAGTTCTTATACTCAGACCCCCGTCCAATGAAGGCAAGCATACTATATGCCTTCTTGACCATTCTATACACCTGTGCAGCAACCTTCAGGGTACAATGGACCTGCACTCCCAGATCTCTCTACCCATCATTTCCCAGGGCTTTTGTGTTTATTGTATAATTTGCTCTAGAATTAGTCTTGCTTAAATACATCACCTCACATTTGTCTGGATTGAAATCCATCTGCCACTTTTCCAGCCAACTCTCCAGTCTATCTATATCTTCCTGTAATCTTTGACAGTCTCTTGTGCTTTCTGCTACTCCACCAATCTTTGTGTCATCTGCAAACTTGCTGATCATACCAACAGTGGCCTCTTCCAGATCATTTATGTATATCACAAACAACAGTGCCCCCAACACTGACCCCTGTGGAACACCACTGGTCACCCTTCTCCATTTTGAGAAACTCCCTTGAACTACTACTCTCTGTCTCCTGTTGCTCAACCAGTTCTTTATCCACCTAACTAGAACACCCTGCACACAATATCACTTCACTTTCTCCATTAATCTACCATAGGGAACCTTATCAAATGCTTTACTAAAGTCCATGTATATGACATCAACAGCCCTTCTTTCATCTATCAACTTGATCACTTCCTCAAAGAACTCTATTAAGTTGATAAGGCACGATCTCCCCTGCACAAAACCATGTTATCTATCACTGTTAAGCCCATTCTTTTCTAAATGCAAATAGATCATATCCCTCAGTACCCTCTCCAGCAACTTTCTCACCATCAAGGTCAGGCTTACTGGTCTGTAGTTACATGGAATATCCCTACCACCTTTCTTGTACAGGGGGTCAACATGAGCAGCCTTCCAGTCCTCTGGCACCTCACCTGTATTTAAGGATGCCACAAAAATATCTGTCAGGGCCCCAGCTATTTCCTCTCTCGCCTCCCTCAGCAACCTGGGATAGATCCCAAGTGGTCCTGGGGATTTGTCCACCTTAATAACCTCTAGCCTACCCAATATATCTTCCCTACTTATGTCAATGTGATCCAGAGTATTCAAACTTCTATCTTTAATCTCAAGATTCATCATGTTCCTCTCCTCAGTGAACACTGATGCAAAGTAATCATTCAGTATCTCACCCATTCTCTCAAGTTTGACACACATTATCCTTTAGTGGACCAAACCTTTCTGAGTTACCTGCTTGATCCTTATATAAGAATAAAATGCTTTGGAATTCTCCTTCATTCTACTCTCTAAAGCTATTTCATGACCCCTTTTAGTCTGCTTGATTCCTCGTTAAAACTTGTACTACTCTTCCGAAATTCCTCAAGGGCCCGTTCTGTTCTTAGGTGCCTAGACCTTATGTACACTTCCCTTTTCCTCTTGGCTCGTCGTACAATTTCTCCTGTCATCCACAGTTCACGAATCTTGCCCTTCCTATCCTTTGCCTTCAACAGGACATGCCTATCCTGCACTATCTTTGAAAGTCTACCATATATCAAATGTGGACTTCCCTTCAAATAACTATGTTCAATCCACATTTTCGAGCTTCTGCCTAATTTTCATATAATTGGACTTGGTCCAGTTTAGTACACTTCCCTTAGGATCACTCTCATCTTTATCCATGAGTATTCTAAAACGTACAGAGTTATGGTCACTGTTCCCAAAGAAATCCCTCACTGCACCTTCTACCACCTGTCCTGGCTCGTTCCCCAGTACTAGGTCCAATATGGCCCCTTCCCTCATCGGACTATTGACATACTGCTCTTACAAATTCTACCCCATCCAGACCTCTTGCACTAAGTGTATCCCAGTCAATGTTGGGAAAATTAAAATCTCCCATCACCACTACCCTATTGCCTCTACATCTATCCATATTTATTCTTCTACCTCACGCTCACTGTTGGGAGGACTGTAATACAACCCCAACAATGTAACTACACCTTTCTTATTTCTCAGCTCCACCCATAATGCCTTACTACCCAAGACATCCATTGTGTTCTCCTTTAGCACAGTCATGATATCATCCCTGATCAGCAATACAACTCCAACCCCCCTCTTTTACTTCCCACTCTGTCCTGTCTGAAGCGTCTATATCCTGGAACATTTAGTTGCCAATCATCATGCCCTTCCTTCACCAAGTCTCTGTAATTGCAATAACGTCATACTCCCAGGCACCAATCCAAGCCCTAAGTTCATCTGCCTTACACACTATACTCCTTGCATTAAAGTAGATGCATTTCAGGCCACCAGTTCTTTTGCGCTCATCTGCTCTCTGCCTACCCTTGCCTTTATTGATACTATCTTCATGATTCTTACAGTCTCCAGTCTCCACCTTGCTGCCTACTTGTTTTCTCTTCTGGTTCCCAGTCCCCTGACACATTAGTTTAAAACCTCCCCAACAGCAGTAGCAAAAACTCCCCCAACAACATCTGGTCTGGTTCAGATGTAGACCGTCCATTTTGTAATAGTGCCCCCTTCCCCAGAACCGGTCCCAATGCCCAACAAATCTGAACCCCTCCTCCAACACCATCCCTCAAGCCATGCGTTCATCCTGCCTATTTTTTCATTTCTACGCTGGTTAGCACGTGGCACTGGTAGTAATCCTGAGATCACTACCTTTGAGGTCCTCCTCTTTAATTTCTCTCCTAGCTCCCTGAATTCTTCTTTCAGGACCTCATCTCTTTTTCTTCTTATATTGTTGGTGCCTATATGCACCAAGACAACTGGCTGTTCACCCTCCCCTTTGAGAATGCTCTGTAGCTGATCGGTGACATCCCTGACCCGAGCATCTGGGAGGCAACAAACCATCCGGGAGTCACATTTCGGCCACAGAATCGCCTATCTACTCCGCTTACAATAGAATCCCCTAAGACTATGACTCTACGAGTCTTTTTCCCATCCTTCTGAACAGCAGTGCCCGCCACGGTGCAATGATCTTGACAACTGCTGCCCTCTACTGGTGAGCCATCTGCTCCAACAGTATCCAAAACGGTATCCCTGTTTTGGAGGGAGATGACCGCAGGGAGCACCTGCACTTCCTTCAATAGACAATAGACAATAGGTGCAGGAATAGGCCATTCTGCTCTTTGAGCCTGCACCACCATTCAATATGATCATGGCTGATCATCCTTAATCAGTATCCTGTTCCAGCCTTATCTCTATATCCTTGAGAGCTTTATCCAACTCTTTCTTAAATGAATCCAGAGACTGGGCCTCCACTGCCCTCTGGGGCAGAACATTCCACACAGCCACCACTCTCTTGGTGAAGAAGTTTCTCCTCATCTCTGTCCTAAATGGTCTACCCCGTATTTTTAAGCTGTGTCGTCAGCGGAAACATGTTTCCTGCCTCCAGAGTGTCCAATCCTTTAATAATCTTATATGTGTCAATCAGATCCCCTCTCAGTCTTCTAAAGTCAAGAGTATACAAGCCTAGTTGCTCCAGTCTTTCAGCGTAAGGTAGTCCCGCCATTCCAGGAATTGACCTCGTGAACCTACGCTGCACTCCCTCATTAGCCAGAATGTCTTTCCTCAAATTTGGAGACCAGAACTGCACACAATACTCCAGGTGTGGTCTCACCAGGGCCCTGTACAGCTGCAGAAGAACCTTTTGTTTCTATATTCAATCTCTCTTGTTATGAAGGCCAGGATGCTATTAGCTTTCTTCATGACCTGCTGTACCTGCATGCTTTCCTTTATTGACTGCTGTTCAAGAACACCCAGATCTCTTTGTACTGCCCCTTTACCTAAATTGATCCCATTTAGGTAGTAGTCTGCCTTCCTGTTCTTGCCACCAAAGTGGATAACCATACATTTATCCACATTAAACTGCATCTGCCATGCATCTGACCACAGACCTAACCTGTCCAGGTCACCCTGTAATCTCCTAACATCCTCCTCACATTTCACCCTGCCACCCAGCTTAGTATCATCAGCAAATTTGCTAATGTTATTACAAATACCATCTTCTATATCATTGATATACATTGTAAAAAGCTCTGGTCCCAGCACTGATCCCTGCGGTACCCCACTGGTCACCGCTTGCCATTCCGAAATGGAGCCGTTTATCACTACTCTTTGTTTTCTGTCAGCCAACCAACTTTCAATCCAAGTTAGTACTTTGCTCCCAATACCATGCGCCCTAATTTTGCTCACTAACCTCCTATGTGGAACTTTAGCAAAAGCTTTCTGAAAGTCCAGGTACACTACATCTACTGGATCTCCCTCGTCCATTTTCAGAGTTACATCCTCAAAGAATTCCAGAAGATTAGTCAAGCACGATTTCCCCTTCAAAAATCCATGCTGACTCTGATCTAACCTGTTACTACTATCCAGATGTGTCGTAATTTCATCCTTTATAATAGACTCCAGCATCTTTCCCACCATTGAGGTCAGACTAACTGATCTATAATTTCCTGATTTCTCTCTCCCACCCTTCTTAAAATGTGGTACAACATTAGCCACCCTCCAATCCGCAGGAACTGATCCCGAATCTATCGAACTCCGGAAAATAATCACCAACACATCTACGATTTCTCGAGCCACCTCCTTCAGTACCCTGGGATGTAGACCATCAGGCCCCGGGAATTTATTAACCTTCAAACCTAGCAGTCTCTCCAACACCAATTCCTGGCAAATATAAATTCCCTTAAGTTCAGGTCCTTCATCCACTGTTACCCCAAGGAGATTGCTTGTGTCTTCCCCAGTGAACACAGATCTGAAGTACCAATTCAATTCTTCTGCCATTTCTTTGTTCCCCTTAATATATTCCCCTGTTTCTGTCTTCAAGGGCCCAATTTTAGTCTTAACCATTTTTTTGCCTTTTACATACCTAAAAAAACTTTTACTATCCTCCTTTATATTTTTGGCCAGTTTACCTTTGTACCTCATTTTTTTCTCTGTGTGTTTCCTTCTTAGTAATCCTCTGTTGTTCTTTAAAAGCTTCCCAGTCCTCCGTTTTCCCACTTATCTTTGCTATGTTATATTTTTTTCTCTTTTAACTTTATATGTTTCTTAACTTCCCTCGTCAGCCACGGCCACCCATGCCTCCTCCTAGGATCTTTCTTCCTTTTTGGAATGAACTGATCCTGCATCTTCTGCATTATAGACAGAAATATCCGCCATTGTTCCTCCACTGTCATCCCTGCTAAGGTATTGCACCATTGAACTTTGGCCAGCTCCTCCCTCATAGCTCCATAGTTTCCTTTATTCAACAGAAATATTGTCACTTCCGATTGTACCCTCTCCCTCTCAAATTGCAGATTGATGCTTATTGTATTATGGTCACTACTTCCCAATGGCTTCTTTACTTCGAGGTCCCTGATCAATTCTGGTTCATTGCACAATACCAGATCCAGAATTGCTTTCTTCCTGGTAGACTCCAGCACCAGCTGTTCTAAGAATCCATCTCTGAGGCACTCCACAAAGTCTCTTTCTTGAGGTCCAATACCATCCTGATTTGCCCAGTCTATCTGCATGTTGAAATCCCCCATAACAACTGTAGTAACATCTTTGCGACAGGCCAATTTCAGCTCCTGATTCAACTTATATCCGACATCCAGACTACTGTTTGGGAGCCTGTAGATAACACCCAACAGGGTCTTTTTTACCCTTAGAATTTCTCAGCTCTATCCATACTGACTCTATATCCCCTGATTCTAGGTCCCCCCGTGCAAGGGACTGAATATCATCCCTTACCAACATGGCCACCCCACTCCCTCTGCCCGTCAGTCTGTCCTTACGATAGCACGTATAGCCTTGAATATTCATTTCCCAGACCCTGTGCACTTGAAGCCACATCTCAGTTATCCCCACAATATCTGCCAATTTCCAAAAAAGCCTCAAGCTCATTCTTCTTATTTATA
Source organism: Hemiscyllium ocellatum (assembly GCF_020745735.1). Taxonomy (NCBI): domain Eukaryota; kingdom Metazoa; phylum Chordata; class Chondrichthyes; order Orectolobiformes; family Hemiscylliidae; genus Hemiscyllium; species Hemiscyllium ocellatum. Next base: position 55,046,875 of record NC_083402.1, read on the forward strand.
ATGCTTTGTGCATTCATATATAGTACTTTTAATTTGTTTCTGCCCTCACCCTTCCCATCAACTCCTATTTCACTCAACCTTAGTGCATGATCCTTTTTGAGTTTTCTGCTTCATTGATACAGTTGTCCCTCTTGACTTCCCTTGTTCTAACTTTCCCTTCAATTTCCTTCTTAAACATCCAGTTTGGCCCCTCACCCCGCTACTTAGTTTAAACGTAGCTGTGTTGCAGTAGCAAACCTGCCTGCCAGAATGCTGGTCCCCAACATATTAAGGTGCAAACCGTCTCTCTTGTATAATTTATATCACAAAACGTACCCCAGTGAACCAAGAATTTAAATTCTTGCTTCCTGCACCAATTCCCCAGCCACACAATCAAGTCCATTACCTCCCTGTTTCTGGCCTCACCAGCCCGAGGAACTGGAAGCAAACCGGAGATAACCACCCTGGACGTCCTGCTTTTTAGCCTTCTTCCTAGTTCTCCGAAGTCCCGTTGTAGTATGTTCCTCCTCTTCTTCCTGACATCATTTGTGCCGACATGTACCACCACCTCTGGCTCTTCACCTTCGTCCTTGAGGATTTCCTGCACTCTGTCTATGATGTCTTTAACCCTGGCACCGGGAAGGCAACACACCATCCTTAAGTCCCGCCTGCTGCCACAAAAACCCCGGTCAGTTCCTCTCACTACGAAGTCCCCTATTACCACAGCTCTGTGCGATGTCCGACTCTCCCGCTTTGCCTCCATGTCAACTTTTGATTGACAGACCTGGCCGCCTCGCGGACTGGCAGTGTCATCTGTCTCTACTGTTTCCAAAAGATTCAATTTGTTCCTGACAGGTACTTCCCCCGTGGTCTCTTGCACCTGTCAGCTCTCTGCCTTCCTCATCGTCTGCTCTATTCTGGTATGGTCAGTGTAATAACCTCGCTGAAGGTCTTGTCCAGAAAGATCTCATTCTCTCGGATGAGCCTAAGGTCCTAGAGTTCTTTCATCAGTGCTGCAATATGCTCTGTCAGTAGCTGAACGTGCACACACTTTCCACACTTATACGAGCCAGATACACCAGAGTTGTTGACCTCCCACATCAAGCACGTAGCACACTGAACCAGCTTGGCAGTCATGTCTTCACCCACTTCACTCAACCTCCTTGTCAAAGACTTCTGAGCTAAAGCCTCACTCTTCAATACATAGGAACTTCCTTGGACCGTCTTTCTGGGGCAAGTCTGTGGACTTTTAATTTAGGTTAGAGGGGGAGGGTGGGAGGGTGGCCCTACTCTGTAGGAGCTGGGGTCTAGAACACACCCAATCAAGTAACAATCACTTACCTTCCTGACCGGCTTTGCACTCCGACTTCACTTCCGCCCAGCACCCGCCGTTCTCTTCTGTAAAAAGGCCGTTGGCGTCGAGGTAAGTTCTTAAATAACAATCACTTACCTTCCTGACCGGCTTTGCGCTCCGGCTTCACTTGTGCCCAGCACCCGCTGTTCTCTGCTGCAAAAAAAACCCGCTGTTCTCTGCTGCAAAAAAAACTACTCTTTTTCTGTCTTTTGGTCACCTATTCACTATCTCCCTCAGCAATTCTAACCTGCGGTGTGACCAGTTCACTAAATATGCTATCCACAACCTCCTCAGCATCACAGATGCTCCACAGTGAGTCCATCTGCAGCTCCAGAGCCATTATGCAGTCAAACAAGAGCTGCAGCTGGACATATTTCTTGCAAGTGTAAGAGACAGGAACGTCAGACACGTTCCTAAGTTCCCACATCAAGCAAGAGGCAAACAGAATGGGAAATTATGAATAAACTAGGAACTGTTTACACTAAGTATAAGAAATGACACATGGGTTATATTGAGCTGAAGAATTCATTTGATTGTCTGCTCTCCCTCATCTTTGCCACCTGTTAGTGTAGATCCCAGAGAACTGCTAAGCTCCCTTGCTCAGTGTCCTCCATCACCATTTACTGTTTTTACACAAGGACTGTTGGATGCTTCTGCTTTGCTTTTCTTGGTATACTCCTTGTAACAGTACTGACATTATTGACCTTCTGTTCACTCTCGCACTACGCTTTCTGTTGGGGTGATTTTCTGTGAGGATGTAAATCACCTTGTCCCTGAGTAAAAATCTATTACCAGTTGTTTCTCTGTCAAAACATGAGTTCAATGTGGTATTTCAACTCAATCTTCCTTTTTAGCTTGTTAAATTTCAAGACTTGTAGGACAATTCATGTCTATGGGATTCAAACAATTCCACCAAGTTAGCTTCATCACAGCCAACCTCCCTTGCCAAGGTCATGATTTGATGCTGAATGTTAAAGGCAATGATATGAGATTCTTCTTGGCCACATTCTGGCCTTGATCTGTGCCACCCATCATTCAGGCATCTGGACATGACTTCATTTCATAAATCAGCAATATTGCCAGTTTGTTTGAGGATCTTGTAGCTGTGCTAAATTCCATGACTTATGGTGCATCCTTGCTTCATTGCTATTTTTTAAAAAATATATACTTTATTCATAAAAAACGTATTTGTACATTGACACAAAAGCAGTTAATATCAAGTAGACAAACAAAACATTGGAATTTGAATGTCCACAGAACCAAATACCTCTCTTAAATATACAATACTGTTATGAAGGTGTAGAGGTACTGAACCTTTAAGAGAGTTGAAAAGCTTGCAAGGACTGCCTGACACAGCACACAGTGTTCTGAACAAGGTAACAATGTAACATTTGGTTGAAACCAATAGTACAGCTATGTTGCTATGGTACACAAAATCAATCAGTTAAAATTATGCCCCAAGACACCAGAATCCAATCAAATTTGAATTTAGTATTTTGATTATATTAAAAAACAATGAAATGATCCAACGTTTTGGAGTATGAAACTGGACATTTTGGACAGTTAGAGGGAGAACTGCCAAGCCACCAACAAGTACAGACTGCCAGCAGAACAGCTCGCTAAAACGTACCTGGCTATAATAATTTTGTGGAGAAAGTAAGGTCTGCAGACGCTGGAGATCAGAGCTGAAAATGTGTTGCTGGAAAAGCGCAGCAGGTCAGGCAGCATCCGAGGAGCAGGAAATTCGACGTTTCGGGCATCAGCCCTTCATCAGGAATGAAGGGCTGATGCCCGAAACGTCGAATTTCCTGCTCCTCGGATGCTGCCTGACCTGCTGCGCTTTTCCAGCAACACATTTTCAGCTATAAGAAGTTTGAGCAGCAGAAGATCAAAAAGATGACAGAGGAAAATCTGCAAAGGAAGATACAAAAAGAAGACTCGACAGCTGACTGGTTTTGTAAATTGAATTATTTTTTATCAGAATTGTATTGTAGAGTGGGAGGTAAAAGATAGGTTTAAGAGAAAGGAGTTATAAATAGTTGTTGGTTTTATTATTCTCTGTTGGACTTAAAGAATAAAGTTGTTAATTTTTACTTTAAATAGTGACCTCTGGGATAAGTCTTTGCCTCTTGAATTTTAACAGATTACAGCACAAGGTGAATCTTTTCTGTGTAGCTGGTTTAAATTAGCAGAGGGGTTTACCCTGTGTCGTTATAATACTAACATTTTTATATGTTTGATATACTAGCAGGGTCCAATGACAGAATGCACCCCCATTTACCTTCAGCAGGAAGACCTCAAACTGTGGTCTCTGCTCAAACAATGCATTAAAGGTGAGAGGTTAGGAGTCTCTCTGTAGTCCAGCCTTGAGTCAGACTGATTCTGTTTCCAAAGTAGGAATTTATAAAATGTCACATGGACTGACTGCCTACAGATTGTGTGCTCTTTGAACAAAATAGAATGTGTCTGCAAATGCAAATTCACCTTTAGACTTACATGTGTGTGTGCATGCGTGTGGGGGGGGGGGGGTGGGGGGGAGAGAGAGAGAGAGAGGGAGAGATTGTATGTATGTGTTTGTGTGTATGACTGATGACTGACTGTCTCCTGAGGAAGTCATTACAGTTTCTTGTGGTGACACAGGATCTGTTCAGATGAATAGGAACGCAACAGACACCTGAAGGTATTGAAGGACGCCCTCATAAAATGCTGCACTTTTCCAGCTTCCATCCTAAACATATTAAAACAGCAATCCTGTATGGATAAGCCTTAAGCATACACAGGATCTAGACAGATAGGAGGAACGCAATGGACACCTGAAGGTGCTGAAGGTGCTGAAGGATGCCTTCATAAGAACAGGATATGATGCTCAATTCATCGATCGCCAGTTCTGACGTGCCACAGCGAGAAACCATAATGACCTCCTAAGGAAAAGGTCATAGGATATGACCGATAGAGTACCCTTTGGTTGTATCTATGCCATGTTCTTTGCAGCCATGTTATCAATGAGGATGAGCACCTCGCCAATATTTTCCCTATGCCGCCACTTCTCGCCTTTAAACAACCACCAAACCTTAAAGAGACCATTGTTTGCAGAAAGCTGCCCAGCCTTTAGGACAATATCAACCACAGCACCATACAACCCTGTCATGGCAAGGACTGCAAGTGTCAGAGTGTCGACATGGATACTACCATTACACTACCCATTACACATACAGGGACACCACCCAGCATGTACGCGGCAGGTACTCATGTGACTCGGTCAACGTTGTCAATCTCATATGCTGGAGGCAACATTGCCCCAAGACATGGTACATTGGTGAGACCAAGCAGTCGGTATGACAATGGATGAATGGACACACACAATTGCCAGACAGGGATGTTCCTCTCAGCTGGGAACACTTCAGCAGTCAAGGACATTTGGGTGATCTTCAGGTGACTGTCCTCCAAGGTGGACTTTGGGATATGTAACAACTCAGAGTCACTGAGCAGAGGCTGATAGCCAAGTTTAGGAACCATAAGGATTGCCTCAACCAGGATCTTGGGTTCATGTCACGCTACAGGTCACCCACCACACTATACACTTTCACACACACGTACACATACACACACACACTCTTACACATGATCACACTCATACAGAACCTCTCTCTGGCACTTACCCACATTCACGCACACACTGTCTCACAGGCATATACTCCGTCACACTTGTGCACACACTCTATCAAGCATACACACACATACACACACTCTCACATGCACAATCACACAGTGTCTCCCACACACACACATGTTGTCTCACTCTTTCTCTCCCTCACACACATGCACACACATGTATGAGTCTACGGGTGAATTTACACTTGCAGACACATTCTATATTGTTCAAAAAGCACGCAATCTGTAGGCAGTCAGTCCATGTGACATTATATAAATTCCCACTTTGGAAATAGAACCAGTCTGACTAAAGGTTGGAATAAAGACAGGCTCTAGCCTTGTACCTTTAAATGCATTCTCTGAGCTGAGATATCACCTTTAAAGTTTTTATATAAAACTTTACGTTATCTCAGGAATGTGACGAGAAAGAAGTTCTGTGATTTACATACTATTGAAGTGACTAAAGACTTAACAGCAACCTCGGTTTGTTCAACACATTGCATCAGTTGTACAACATTTTGATCTTTTATTACAAATTTTTGTCCTATGATCCTGCCCCATTAGCTACCTGATGAAGGAACATTGCTCTGAAAGTTTGTAATTCAAAATAAACCTGTTTATAGCCTGGTGTTGTGTGATTTTTAACTTTGTCCAGCCAGTTCAACAGTACCTCCACATCATGTTGCAATTAAGTTATATTGGATGTGAGAAAAAGTATCTTAAGAATCGGTGTCATCAGACATAAATTAGACTGTTGGACAATTATTTTCTCTGGCACAACATGTCAAGAGAAAACAATTCCTGTCATCCAGACTTTCTTATTTGTCCTTTAGAGTCATAGAGTCATAGAGATGTACAGCACGGAAACACACCCCTCGGTCCAACCCGTCCATGCCGACCAGATGTCCCCACCCAATCTAGTCCCACCTGCCAGCACCCGGCCCATATCCCTCCAAACCATTCCTGTTCAAAAACCCATCCAAATGCCTCTTAAATGTTGCAATTTACGAGTGTCCACTGGCAGCTCATTCCATACATGTACCACCCTCTGCGTGAAAATGTTGCCCCTTAGGTCTCTTTTGTACCGTTCCACTCTCACCCTAAACCTATGCTCTCTCGTTCTGGAACCCCCCACCCCAGGGAAAAAAACTTTGTCTATTTATCCTCTCCATGCCCCTCATAATTTTGTAAACCTCTATAAGGTCACCCCTCAGCCTCAGATGCTCCAGGGAAAACAGCCCCAGCCTGTTCAGCCTCTCCCTGTAGCTCAAATCCTCAAACCCTGGCAACATCCTGGTAAATCTTTTCTGAACCCTTTCAAGTTTCATAACATCTTTCCGATTGGAAGGAGACCAGAATTGCACGCGATATTCCAACAGTGGCCTAACCAATGTCCTGTACAGCAGCAACACGACCTCCCAATTCCTGTCCTCAATACTCTGACCAATAAAGGAAAGCATACCAAATGTCTTCTTCACAATCCACTTTCAAGGAGCTATGAACCTGCACTCCAAGGACTCTTTGTTCAGCATTAGTACCTTACCATTAGGTGTATAAGTCCGGCTAAGATATGCTTTTCCAAAATGCAGCACATCGCATTTATCTGAATTAAAGTCCATCTGCCTTTTCTCAGCCCACTGGCCCATCTGATCAAGATCCTGGTGTAATCTGAGGTAACCTTCTTCAACGTCCACTACACCTATAATTTTGGTGTTATCTGCAAACTTACTGACTGTACCTTTTATGCTCACATCCAAATCATTTATATAAATGATGAAAAGTAGAGGACCCAGCACAGATCCTTGTGGCACTCCACTGGTCACAGACGTCCAGTCTGAAAAACAACCCTCTACCACCACCCTTTGTCTTCTACTTTTGAGCCAATTCTGTATCCAAATGGCTAATTCTCTTTGTATTCCGTGAGATCTAACCTTGCGAACCAGTCTCCCATGGGGAACCTTCTTTAATGCCTTACTGAAGTCCATACAGATCACATCTACCACTCTGCCCTCATCAATCCTCTTTGTCACTTCTTAAAAAACTCAAATCAAGTTTGTGAGACATGATTTCTCATGCACAAAGCCATGTTGGCTATCCCTAATTAGTCCTTGCCTTTCCAAATACATGTACATCCTGTCCCTCAGGATTCCCTCTAACAATTTGCCCACCACCGACGTCAGGTTCACTGATCTATAGTTCCCCGGCCTGTCCTTCCCACCCTTCTTGAACAGTGGCACCACGTTAGCCAACGTCCAGTCTTCCGGCACCTCACCTGTGATTATCAAAGATACAAATATCCCAGCAAGAAGCCCAGCAATCTCTTACCTAGCTTCCCAAAGAGTTCTAGGTTGCACCTGATCAGGTCCTGGGGATTACTCCACCTTTATGCATTTCAAGACATCCAGCACTTCCTTTTCAAGATGTCATCATCTATTTCCTTGCATTTTATATCTTCCATGTCCTTTTCCACCGTAAATACTGATGCAAAATACTCATTTAGTATCTGCCCCATTTTCTGCGGCTCCACAAGGCCGTCTTGCTGATCTTTGAGGGGCCCTATTCTCTCCCTAGTTACCCTTTTGTCCTTAGTGCATTTGTAAAAACCTTTTGGATTCTCATTAATTCTATTTGGCAAAGCTTTTTAATGTTCCCTTTGCCCTCCTGATTTCCCTCTTAAGTATACTCCTACTATCTTTATACTCTTCTAAGGATTCACTCGATTTATCCTGTCTATACATGCTTCCTTCTTTTTCTTAACCAAACCCTATATTTCTTTAGTCATCCAGCATTCCCTATACCTACTAGCCTTCCCTTTCACCCTGACAGGAATATACTTTCTCTGGATTCTCGTTATCTCATTTCTGAAGGCTTCCCATTTTCCAGCCGTCCCTTTACCTGAGAACATCTGCCTCCAATCAGCTTTTGAAAGTTCTTGCCTAATACCATCAAAATTGACCTTTCTCCAATTTAGAATTTCAACTTTTAGATCTGGTCTATCCTTTTTCATCATGATTTTAAATCTAATAGAATTATGGTCGCTGGCCCCAAAGTGCTCCCCCACTGACACATCAGTCACCTGCCCTGCCTTATTTCCCAAGAGTAGGTCAAGTTTTGCACCTTCTCTAGAAGATACATCCACATACTGAATTAGAACATTTTCTTGTACACACTTAACAAATTCCTCTCCATCTAAATCTTTAACACTATGGCAGTCCCAGTCTATGTTTGGAAAGTAAAAATCCCCTACCATAACCACCTTATTATTCTTACAGATAGCTGAGATCTCCTTATAATTTTGTTTCTCAATTTCCCTCTGACTATTAGTGGGGTCTATAATACAATCCTAATAAGGTGATTATCCCTTTCTTATTTCTCAGTTCCAACCAAATATCTTCCCTGGATGTATTTCCGGGAATATCCTCCCTCAGCACAGCTGTAATGCTATCCCTTATCAAAAATGCAACTCCCCCTTCTCTCTTGCCTCCCTTTCTCTCCTTCCTGTAGCATTTGTATCCTGGAACATTAAGTTGCCAATCCCTGAGCCATGTTTCTGTAATTGTTATGATATCCCTGTCCCATGTTCCTAACCATGCCCTGAGTGACTCGTTTCTGTTCTCAACTCTACCAATCTCAGATTGATCTCTTTCCTCACTATATCCCTGGGTCCCAGCCCCCCAACGTACTAGTTTAAATCCTCCCAAGCAGCTCTAGCAAATCTTCCTGCCAGTTTATTTGTCCCCTTCCAATTTAGGTGCAATCCGTCCATGTACAGGTCACTTCTACCCCAAAAGAGATTCCAGTGATCCAAAAATGTGAATCCTTCTCCCATTCACCAACTCCTCAGCCATGCATTCATCTGTTCTATGCTCCTATTCCTGCCCTCACTAGTTCGTTGCACTGGAAGTAATCCAGATATCACTACTCTTAAGGACCTCCTTTTTGAATTCCTGCCTAACTCTCTGTAATCTCCCTTCAGAATCTCAACCTTTTCCCTTCCTATGTCGTTGGTTCCAATGTGTACAATGACTTCTGGCTGGCCCCTCTCCCCCTTGAGAACATTCTGCACCCTCTCTGAGACATCCTTGATCCTGGCACCAGGATGCAACACACCATTCTGATTTTTCGTTGTTGGCCACAGAAATGTCTGTCTGTACTCGTGAGTCCCCTAAAACAATTGATCTCTTGGAACCTGACGTAACCCTCATTGCATTCTCAATACCAGAAACTTGGCTGTTCATGCTATGTTCCCCATGAAGTGATCATCCCTTACATTTTACAAAACAGCATACTTGTTTGAAATGGGAGTAACCACACAAGACTCCTGCTCTAACTGCTTACTTCTCTTACCTTTCCTGGAGTTAACCCATCTATGTGACTCTATTTAAAGTCTGGTTGAAGATTTGTAGCTCGGGTGTCCGTTGTTGTGGTTCTGTTCGCCGAGCTGGAAGTTTTTGCTGCAAACGTTTCGTTCCCTGGCTAGGGAACATCATCAGTGCTATTGGAGCCTCCTGTGAAGTGCTGCTTTGATGTTTCTTCCGGTATTTATAGTGACTCTATCGAGGAGAAAATGAGGTCTGCAGATGCTGGAGATCAGAGCTGAAAATGTGTTGCTGGAAAAATGCAGCAGGTCAGGCAGCATCCAAGGAACAGGAAATTCGACGTTTCGGGCATAAACCCTTCTTCAGGAATGAGGAAAGTGTGTCCAGCAGGCTAAGATAAAAAGTAGGGAGGAGGGACTTTGGGGAGGGGTGATGGAGATGTGATAGGTGGAAGGAGGTCAAGGTGAAGGTGATAGGCCGGAGTGGGGTGGGGGCGGAGAGGTCAGGAAGAAGATTGCAGGTTAGGAAGGCAGTGCTGAGTTCGAGGGATTCGACTGAGACAAGGTGGGGGGAGGGGAAATGAGGAAACTGGAGAAATCTGAGTTCATCCCTTGTGGTTGGAGGGTTCCCAGGCGGAAGATGAGGCACTCTTCCTCCAATCGTCGTGTTGCTATGGTCTGGCGATGGAGGAGTCCAAGGACCTGCATGTCCTTGGTGGAGTGGGAGGGGGAGTTAAAGTGTTGAGCCACGGGGTGGTTGGGTTGGTTGGTCCAGGTGTCCCAGAGGTGTTCTCTGAAACGTTCCGCAAGTAGGCAGCCTGTCTCCCCAATATAGAGGAGGCCACATCGGGTGCAGCGGCTGCAATAGATGATGTGTGTGGAGGTGCAGGTGAATTTGTGGCGGATATGGAAAGATCCCTTGGGACCTTGGAGGGAAGTAAGGGTGGAGGTGAGGGCGCAAGTTTTGCATTTCTTGCAGTTGCAGGGGAAGGTGCCGGGAGTGGAGGTTGGGTTGGTGGGGGGTGTGGAACTGACGAGGGAGTCACGGAGGGAGTGGTCTTATCGGAACGCTGATAGGGGAGGGGAGGGAAATGTGACTCTATCTGCAACTTTTCCCCCTTCCTATAACTGCCATCCATCACATACCGTTGCTGTTGCAAATTCCTCATTGCCTGTAACTGTCTCTCCAACCGATCCATTTGATCTAATAGTATTTGCAACCAACAGCATTTATTGCAGATATAATCCACAGTAACCTGTAAAATTTCCTTAAACTCCTACATCTGACAAGAAGCGCATATCACTCTACTAAAGACCATTTTTGCTACAGACCCAGAAAATAACACTGTCTTATTCTTCTACAAAACACTGCTCCAGGTTAAATTAGTAGTTATGGCTTATATTGAAAGTTTAATCAAGAGACATATCTCAAAAACATATAACAAGGGAGGAACCCTACTCACTACTGCAGACTTTCTGTAGGCCACACTTATTCATTTCGCTGTTTCTGTGCTGTGACTTCACCCAAACAGTTCCTCCAAGATCAGTTGTGAATTTCACTGTTTAATTTTCCCAGACGCACTCCAATGTCCAGCGATACATGAATTCAAACAGCAAAGGCAGTAACTGTGCAGGTTCACTGTGGTGTCAGTTTCTTCCTCTTTCTCTCTTGCACTGACCTCATGTACTTCCTTTTTAAAACTGCTGTTGTTTGACTTTTTTTTCTTCAAAGTTCCAAAACAATGCAGCAGCATGTGAAACAGTAATTGCTGCTCCTGGAATTTGAGGAAATCACCTCCAACGCCTAAAATACCTCAAAGAAGGATCAGCTATTACAGCCCCAAAATTTTCCCATCCTTCATCTTGGATTACTTAGAATCCTCCCACATTCTCCAGATGAAAGGGGTAACCATGGGCACACACATGGGTCCCAACTATGCCTGTCACTTTATCAGTTACATGGAAATTCCATCTTCCGCAGTTACAGCGACACCATTCCCCACCTTTCCTCTGCTGCATTGATGACCGTACCAATGCCACCTCGTGCTTCCACCAGGAGGTTGAACAGTTCATCAATTTCTACACACATTCCACCCCAACCTTAAGTTCACCTGGACCATCTCAGACACATTCTTCCCCTTCCTGGACTTCTCTATCTCGATCAACAGCGACCGACTCAACACAGACATCTTCTACAAACCTACTAACTCCCATGGCTTCCTGCACTACACCTCCTCCCACCATGCCTCCTGTAAAAATGCTATCCCTTATTCCCAATCCTCCACTTTGGCCACATCTGCTACCATGAAGTCCAATTCCATCACAGAATACACCCCAACTTCCCCTCCCACATGGTCGATGATGCCCTTCAGTACATTTCATCCACTTTCCTGTGCCCTCAAACCCCACTCCTCCAACTGCAACAAGGACAGAACCCCCCAGGTCCTCACCTTCCACCCCACCGACCTCCGTATGCATCGCATCATCCTCCACCATTTCTGCCACCTACAAACAGACCCCTCCAACACAAATATAATTCCCTCCCCTCCCCGATCCGCTTTCTGTAAAGTCCTTTCCCTTTGTGACTCTCTTATTATGTCCACGCCCCCTTCCAACCCAACCTCCCCTCCCGACACCCTCCCCTACCACCACAGGAATTGCAAAACCTGCGCCCACATCTCCCACCTCACCTTCATCCAAGGCCCGAAAGGAGTCTTCCACATCCATCACAGTTTTACTTGCACTTCTACACATGTAATTTGCAGTATCAATTGCTCCCAATGCGGTCTCTTTTACATTGGGGAGTCAGGACGCCCATTTGCAGAGCACTTCAGAGAACTTCTGGACACCCATACTAACCAACCTCACTGCCCAGTGGCCGAACACTTTAACTCTCCCTTCCACTCCACCAAGGACACCATGGGCCTCCTCCATCAACACATCCTAACCACCCGATGTCTGGAGGGAGAATGCCTCATATTCCACCTTGGAATCCTCCAACCAAACGACATCAATGTGGATTTCACCTGTTTCCTCATTTCCCCTCCACCCACCTTTATCCTAGTTCCAACCTTCCAACTTGGCACCGCCCTCATGATCTGTCCTACCTGTCCATCTTCCTTCCCACCTATTCACTCCACCCTCCCCCCCAAACCTATCACCACTACCCACACCTCCATCTACCTATCGCACTCTCAGCCACCTCCCCCCAATCCCACCCCCTCCCCCCAATTATCTCTCCACTTCTTCGGCTCACAAGCCTCATTTCTGATGAAGGGCTCTTGCCTGAAATGTCAATTCCCCTGTTCCTCGGATGCTGCCTGATCTGCTGTGCTTTTCCAGCACCCCACTCTTGAGTTCCTTATTTGAGTGCCAAATAGCATGTGGAAGCTGATTGGAGCAACCACTCAATGTCCAAAGTGTCTCAAACTGGTACACCATTAAGGCTTAAACATAAAATCTCCTGCACTTAAAATAAGCAGAAGAGTCATGTTGGACTTAAAATGTTAATCTGATTCTCTTCTCCACAGATTCTGCCAGACCTGCTGAGGTTATCCTGAACTTTGATTTTATTTCAGATCTCTATCATTCAAAAGTTTTCAAAAAGTCAGGTGATCTTTGGCAACTTTGTATCCTGGCACTTTCTTCTCTTATGAAATGTAAGTTCACTGAGGTTAAGTTTTTTTAAAAAAGCACCATTTCATCAACATTAAAAGCTGTGTTGCTACATAGCTACCTCTTCAATTATTCTCTTCAACTGGGCACAGAAGTCATCAGCCACTCTTCCGTCTCCACTAGAAGCCCCCATATATTCCAATGTTGTGCCGTGAAACAATCAAACTGTTCATGACAAGCATTGAAACTCTCTAACTAAGAACTGTGACCCTGCTTATTCTATAAGATCTCAGAGAGGCTTCTGGCATTTTCTTGGATCATCACCAAACCGAGAGGCATTCTGGCTATAGCAACTGCTCACTTCCCCCACTTAAAGATGCTTTAATTCATGCAGTTTTACAGCAAACCAAATGTCTTTTACTGATCTCTTTGCAATCTCAAACTCAATGGCCCTACTTTCTTGGCAATTCTGCCTCTTGTTGAAAAGGGATTGCAACACAAAGCAAAGACTTGGGATAAATGGGGCTTTTTCTAAAGCCAAAAGTCAGGATAAATGAGTCTTTTTCTGATTGACAAGATGCACCGAGTGGGGTGTCACAGGGTCCAGTCGTTGTGCCCTAACTATTGACAGCCTGTATTAATGACTTGGAAACAGGAATCAAATTTACATAGCTAATTTGCTGATAATTCAGAAAGTAAGGAGACATGAGAAACAGAGAAATTTGGCCGTCTGGATAGAGAATTGGTTGACCCATGGAAGGCAGAGGATAGTACTAGATGGAAAGTATTTAACCTGGACCTCGGTGACCAGTGGTGTTACACAGGGATCTGTTCTGGGACCTCTGCTCTTTGTGATTTTTTAAAATGAAAATTAGCAAGTGGAAAGGTGGGTTAGTAAGTGTGGTGATGATACAAAGGTTGGTAGAATGGTGGATTGTGTGGAGGGGCTGTTGTAGGTTGCAACGGGACATTGACAGGATCCAAAACTGGGCTGATAAGTGGCAAATAGAGTTCAACCTGGAAAAATATAAAGTGATTCTGCCAGAGGAAGTGGTGGAGGCTGGTACAATTGTAACATTTAAAAGGCATTTGGATGGGTATATGAATAGAAATGGTTTGGAGGAATATGGGCCGGGTGCTGGCAGGTGGGACTAGATTGGGTCAGGATATCTGGTCAGCATGGATGGGTTGGACCGAAGGATCTGTTTCCATGCTGTACATCTCTATGACTCTATGATTCATTTTGGAAGGTTGAGTTTGAATGCAGAATACAGAGTTAAAGGTAGGATTCTTGGCAATGTGGAGGAACAGAGGGATCTTGGGGTCCATGTCCATGGATTCCTCAAAGTTGCCACCCAAGTTAATAGGACATTCCTGAAGAAGGGCTCATGACCGAAACGTCGATTCTCCTGCTCTTTGGATGCTGCCTGACCTGCCACGCTTTTCCAGCAACACATTTTCAACCCAAGTTGATAGGGTTGTTTAAAATTGTGTGGTGTTTTGGCTTTCATTTGTAGGAGAATTGAGGTTAAGAGCTGCGAAGTTATGTTTCACTCTATAGAGCTCTGGTTAGACCACACTTGGAATATTGTGTTCAGTTCTGGTCACTTCATTATAGGAAGAAAGTAGAAGCTTTGGAGAAACTAGAAGACTGGGGAAACTGTAAAGGTCAACAGAAAACCACAACAAGAGGTATAAAGAAAAGCAAGATAGAAGATGAGAAATAATACAAAGCATAACGCAGATAGCCAAAGATTCTATAAATATCTAAAACAAAAAAAGTAAACATTAATCCTTTAGAGGATGAGAAGGGGTGTTTAGTTATGGGATGTGATGAAACGGTCGAGGTGTTGAACAGGTATTTTATACTGGTCTTCACAGTGGAGGACACTAACAACATGCCACTGATTTACAAAGAGACAAAGGTAAGTGAGGACCTGAAAATGATCATTATTACAGAAGATCCAGTGTTCAGTAAGCTAATGGAGTGAATAATAGATAAGTCTCTTGGTCCTGATGGAATGCATTGCAGGCTATTAAAAGAGATAGCGGGAGAAATAGCAGGTACACTGGCAGTAATTTTCCAAATTTGACTTGACTCTGGGGCAGTCCCAGCAGATTGGAAAACAGCTAATGTAACACCACAGTGGAATTATAGACCAGTTAGCTTAACCTCTGTAGTGGGGAAGATGCTGGAGTCTATTAGAAATTGTTCCATTGGGCAGATGCAGCATAGGTTCATGAAGGGCAGGTCTTGCTTGACAAACCTTTTGGAATTCCATGAAGACATTTCTAGCAAGGTGGATAACAGGAACCCATTGGATGTGGTGTACCGTTAGCTTCATTTCTTACACGCATACTAGTCAATTTCCTTTTCACACTTGCAGAGGACTACTTTTTTTAAAGTTCTAACCTCGCATCTTCATTTTCCTCCGTTCCTGGTCTTTCACTGTCCATGTTCTTGTCCTATTTAAATGTAGGATTATGGTTCTCCTTCACAGTTTTAAGAATCTATTTGAGGTCATGTTGATAATCAATCAAAAAGTTCTGATTCTTTATTTTAGCCAATGCACAAATTATTTTACTTTTTTATGTTCTTTTTCTCAATCAGCGTCAATATCTTTTTATTCCCCTCTTGCAACAGCAACAGCAACAGCTTTAGCTTTCTGATGTGTTAATTTTATTTTCAAAAACTCAAAGTCATCCTTGTAGTCCTATAATATCAGCACTAGTTACAGGCTAGTCGTTTTGTTTGAAAGCTTTGACTCTCATTGTTTCCCCATCAGCCTGGAGTTCTCCTGTTTTATTCTGCTTTGATGCTCGTGGCTTAGATTGTAAAAACAAGTTTAATTTGGAGAGTCCAATTTCTTTAAAGCTTTTTAAACTCTTTGTTGTCAATCTCAGGCTTCAATGTGCTTGTAGTTGGTAGATTTTGGATTTCAATAACAAACCTGTATATAGAGCTGATCTTAGTCATGGTGATCATAAGAACTATCACTAACTGTCATAAAAACTCATCTGATTCACTAGTTCTGAGTTTAAGGAAGGAAATCTGCGATTTTTACTGTCTGATCTATGTGTGACTCTAGAGCCACAGCAATGATATTGACTCTTAACTGTCCCCTGAAATGGCCCAACAAGCCACTCATTTCAAGAACAATTAGGGATGAGTAACCGAAAATGTCCTTGCCAGCAATCCCCACACTCCAATAAAAAGAGAAAATCAATTTGAGTGTTTAACTCTTCGGAAATTTCTGGAGTCAAACCATTGTTCTTACTATAGATTCAGAGATAGACACGTGTTTTTCCAAGCTCATTGATCTTGCAGATGCAATTTTAACAACTTCAAATGGATTTTGTGGAAATGCCTGGAGGCAGCAAATGGCCTCTGGCTAGATTGTTTCTTAGGAGAAGGTCAAAATAATTAATAATCAATTTAGAAATTATTCCCACAATAATAGAACTAACGTCTATACCACAGTTTACAAGTAAACAATTTCTACAAATGTCCTGTATTAATATACACATATTTAGCAAACTGGGAGTTAGCAATGCTGACATTGCTTTGAAAAAAAACCTTCCTAGTTGTATCTTCACGTTAGTGCACACATTGGAATAAATGTATCATAGTCAACACTTTCTATCTGTTGAGAACGCTGTTCAAAGAATCATACTTGATTATGCGCAGATCCAGCTGATACTACCATTGTACATCTGAACTGATCAAACACAGGAAACCAGCACTCTTGCGGCATCTGTTTCTGTCTGGGCAGAAGGAGTCTTTGCATAATTCAAACATTATGACCCTGTTCCAGAACAAGGATGACCTCAGGAATTGCAACAAGAATCAAGGTATCTCACTGGTGAACACTGAGGGAAAGTGTTTGCTCATAACGCCCTTGTTAGACTGCAGATCTCAACAAAGCATTCAACCATGTGAGGCAGCGTCTATTTATTCAGACTGCTGTAAAAAAATGGCTGCCCACTGAAGCTGTTTAATATGATTGCCTCTTTTCATGGCTGAGTAACAAGGACACCTGCAAGTGAGATATGAATATTGTGGACATTGACACTGACAATTCGGAGACAATCACTGATGGACTTGCCTTCTCAAGGCTGACTGTTTTGAAGGGCATTGTTTGCTTTTGCTTGATTCTTTCAATCAGTGGGCTGATAAGATGGCCTAGCGAAATCAAGTGGCCAGTGAATCAGTCACCTTCTCAATCCTTCCTAACAAGAGGCAGCCATGTAAAACTGGGTTTTCTAAGCCACAAGAGACAACTCTTAAAATAGTGTTGATGATCAATACACAAACTATTATCTTACAAGACAAAAGACTGCTATCCAGGATCTTACTGATACAGCTTTATCTTTTAACAACTTTAACAGATTTTGTGGAAATATCCGAATGCAACCATCGTTTTCTGCTAGAATTTTTTAAAAAGTTATTGTGTGGGATTTGAATTTCATTGTCAATCAATTCATTTTTACTGTTCTTTAAGTGACCTTGTGAGCAATTTGTAGACAGAATGGGAGACTTCCTTCCCTAAGGAAAAAGTGAACCAGATGAGTTTTTACAACAATCAATGGAAATTTCATGGTCACAATCATTGAGATTAGCTGTCAATACCAAATTTTTAAAAAAAATTAAATGGAATCAGCTGCATTGAGGGGATTTCAACACCTATCCTAGACAATTAGCTTGGACTTCCCAGTTACTACTTTAATGACATAATTCATCATCTCGCCCTAAGTTATATTTTCTGACCTGGAATCAAGCCTAGGCCATGACAGTGAACAAGCTAAATCCAAAATCACTAGACCATCAGGGAACCATAGAGTACGTAAATATCATTACAGTCAGTTTTGATGTAACGTGATAGTTCCATTCTCATGCAATCTTATATCATAAGAAAATTGTGCAATAGCTGCACTATTTAAACTAATGGGGCTGGAATTGTGTTACAGCCAATACAGATAAGGAAAGTTTGTGTTCTGCAAATCACAGTTTAAATATTTCAATCACATTAAAGTCAATTCGCGTTATAGCAGAATCAATGATACGAGGCAATTTAAACACTATTCTCACAATATAGGACCTCAGACTAAAATTTTAATTCATTTCACACAGTGGAACCAGTAATCCATTTCTGGAGTTCTCTGTATTGATACACTTTTAATTAGCAAACTTGATAGCGATCAATTTAAATCTTTTATTATATTCAGAGATTGAGCCAACCTTTTGTTGGTAATCTTCATCAGACAAAAAAAAGTCTAACCTCCCCCTCACTTATAAAACTGCTCTAATCTTTTATATTCCATCTACATTCACTGTAAATACATCACACAGGATTGATTTGTCACATGTTCAAATCACTGATGTAGCAAATGTAGCACTGATGAAGAGCTTATGCCCGAAACGTCGAATTTCCTGTTCTTGGATGCTGCCTGACTTGCTGCGCTTTTCCAGCAACACATTTTCAGCAAAAAATATTATATACTTATATACACTTATAAACAACAACAGTTTAACTTTTATTTCAAAAAATCTGTTTTTGTATACCTTATCTTATGGCAAAAAGAAACATGTTCATCCCTTGAGTCACACTTATCATCCTGACCACCTTCTTTCCTATTCTGAGAAGTATCTGTCTTTTCATTTCTGACATTCCCTTCCTGATATTTAGAGTCATCTTCAATATCACTTTCTCATCTCTTTGGTCTCCGTGTGTGCTTGCAAACAAAGGTCTGCTGCCAACACTGTTTGTGGGATAACTTGTAACCACCATTCATATTAACAGCTTTTCAGTTTACAATCTTCTGGGTCGGACTTTATTCCGAAAGGAGCACATTTCCTAAATTCTTCCATTAACATGATGTCAAAGTTCTCAATTTTTTTCTCAAACTTCATGGCACAATGCCATCTGTCAAATACATATTACTTTTCTTGAGCAAATTCCACATAAGTTTGATTTTGTCTTTTCCTTACAATTGTAAGCATTTGTCTATAAGCTGCAACAAATAACTTGAATGGATTAAGTTAAAAATTAAACATCACCAGGTTATAACCCAACAGGTTTATTTGAATCATAACCTGGTGTTGTGTGATTTTTAACTTTGCCCATCTCAGTCCAACACTGGTTCCTCCACATCTTGAATGGATTAAGTAGCCTTAACTGTACCACAATGTGTAACTTGTTTATTGTTCATTTGAAAAAGTTTAATAAATCATAAACATTTTTTTTCATCAAAGCATTTTGTAATGACATTGTCTGTACTTCTTTTTTTTATTGGAACTTAACAGAAATTTCTTGAAATGAGAGAAAAACCCTTCTTCACTCACTTTACACACTCAATGAATATTCCTTGTCAAATCAAAACCAAGATTTAAAACTGACTCATCTCATTGAAGACTCTCATTAAAGAATAATTTTAAATGGAATTGGCTACATTGATGGGATTTGAACGCTTATTCTGACTATCAGCCTGGACTTCCTAGTTACTAAACTGATGACATAATTCATCATCTCCCCCAAAATTATATTTCTCTTACCCAGAGTCAAGCCACTGTCATGGTAGTGAACGTGCTGAATCCAAAATCACTAGATCATCAGGGAACCATTGAGGAGGTAAATATCACTTCTTGTTCTTGTCCAGAATTGGAAAACTGAATCAATTTTACTTTCAATTTCTACCTATCTCACACCTTCACCTGGATTGCCTCTGATACATTTTAGCCCTTCTTTGATTTCTTTGTCTCTATTTCTGGGGATAGGGTATCTACAAATATTCATTATAAACCCACCAATTCTCATAGCTATTGACTACACTTTCTCATACTTTGCTTCCTGTAAGGACGCCATTCCATTTTTTAGTTTCTCCATCTCGGTCCAATCTGTTCTGATCAGTTTAGCTTTCACAATGTTACTTCTGGCATGTCTTCCTTTGTTCACAACCAAGGAGCTTCCCCCCACCACCCCACCCCCATCACATTCACTATGTTTGACAGAATCTTCAATTCTATCTGTTCAATTCTCTGCACATCTGCCGTTTCTTCTTTTCCTCCCTTCCTGAATCACAGTAAGGTTTTGCTTATCCTCACTTTCTACCCTATATTACTAGTTTCCTGCATTTCCACCATGTCAAACACAATGCCAGAATCAAATACATCTTTCCTTCTCTCCACAGTCATCACTTCGAATAGACTGTTGCCTTGGAAACATGCTGGTCCACTCTTCTATCACCTCATTACCCTTATAATCCTCCCACATCAGCTTCTCACCTAGTTGCAGGTGTAACACTTGCAGTTTTACCTCCTTCCTGCCCAATGAACATGAGATGATGGCTTAGTGAAACACCTTCACACAGTAAACAAGCATAACCCCAACCTTTTTCAGAATCAACGTCATAAATCCAGGTCAAGGATCTGCATTCTGACTTTATCAGAGAATGTCATTGTCCCTGAAATTTATCTCATGAGCCTTGACTGCAGTCCTCAAGTGAAAATTTTGTTTCACTGGGTCATCAAAATAACTTTAGGTACAACTACTGCTGATGCTTTAAACAATAAAAGATGCTCCTCTGGAATATCAGCATTGCTTTCTGATATAGGAAGATGCTCCTCTCCTTTCACTTTAGCCAATGAAATCAGCACTTAATGGTTTAATGAGATGACGGCAAGCAGTATACCAGTGCACACAAATATAGCAGTTACAGAACTGCAGAGTACACTGGCAGAGAGTGGCATCAAGATAATGTCGCTGGACTAGTAATCCCTGATGAAGTGCTTATGCTCGAAACATCGACTGTCCTGATCCTCGGACGCTGCCTGACCTGCTGTGCTTATCCAGGGCCGCATTTTTTGATTCTGATCTCCAGCATCTGCAGTCCTCACTTTCTCTTAATAATCCCTGGGCTTGCTTTGATTTCTTTCATTTAACTCAGAAGAGCTACCGTGCAGAACTGGATGAGTTTCCCATCACTAAAATTCACCAAATTTGTTTTAAACTATGAGTCACTGCCAGTAATCACCTGTGTAGATAATTAAATACTTACAAACAAAGCCCATTATGGGCTAATCAAACCATCAAAAGTGAGGGGAATAGATCTGCTTTATCATTTTTACCCTGAAGTGTTAACACACACACAAATGAATGACTTTCACAGCACAAAAATCACTGTGACATTTTTATTTCATGTTTTTTCCTTTTAACTCCCAATAGTAAAGGGTCTACTTTTTAAAATATAGTCTGAAGTGCTATTATGCACATCTGAGCAACTTCCCCATCACTAAAATCACCATGACTGAATCTGTTTTTTTTTTAGCATTGCCAATCCATCTAGCCTGCACATTTTTGGACTGGGGAAGGAAACCGAAGTACCCAGACACAAGGAGAACGTGCACATTCAGCACAGACAGTTCACTTTATCTATTTTTCTCTAATCAGAAATGTTATTTTATACTACTGACTGACATTCCCACCATCAAAATCACCATGAATCAGTGGTGGGTCCTCTACTTTTTGTCATTTACATAAATGATTTGGATGCGAGCATAAGAGGGACAGTAAGTTTGCAGATGACACCAAAATTGGAGGTGTAGTGGACAGCGAAGAGGGTTACCTCAGATTACAACAGGATCTGGACCAGATGGGCCAATGGGCTGAAAAATGGCAGATGGAGTTTAATTCAGATAAATGCGAAGTGCTGCATTTTGGGAAAGCAAATCTCAGCAGGACTTATACACTTAATGGTAAGGTCCTAGGGGGTGTCGCTGAACAAAGAGACCTTGGGGTGCAGGTTCATTGCTCCTTGAAAGTGGAGTCACAGGTAGATAGGATAGTGAAGGTGTTTGGCATGCTTTCCTTGATTGGTCAGAGTGTTGAGTACAGGAGTTGGGAGGTCATGTTGCGGCTGTACGGGACATTGGCTTGGCCACTGTTGGAATATTGCGTGCAATTCTGGTCTCCTTCCTATCGGAAAGATGTTGTGAAACTTGAAAGGGTTCAGAAAAGATTTACCAGGATGTTGCCAGGGTTGAAGGATTTCAGCTATAGAGAGAGGCTGAACAGGCTGGGGCTGTTTTCCCTGGAGTGTCGGAGGCTGAGAGGTGACCTTATAGAGGTTTACAAAATTATGAGGGGCATGGATAGGATAAATAGGCAAAGTCTTTTCCCTGGGGTCGGGAAATCCAGAACTAGAGAGCATAGGTTTAGGGTCAGAGGGGAAAGATATAAAAGAGGGGCAACTTTTTCACACAGAGGGTGATATGGGTATGAAATGAGCTGCTAGAGGAAGTGGTGGAGGTTGGTACAATTGCAACATTTAAGAGGCATTTGGATGAGTATATGAATAGGAAGGGTTTGGAGGGGTATGGGCTGGGTACTGGCAGGTAGGACTAGATTGGGTTGGGATCTCTGGTCGGCATGGACAGGTTGGACCGAAGGGTCTGTTTCCATGCTGTACATCTCTGTGACCCTATGAAGTTCACAGATGATACAAAAGTTGGTGGCGTGATAAATAGTTAGGAGGATAGCTTTAAACTATAGGAGATTAGACAGAGTAGTCAGATGAGCTGATCACTGCGACGTTGGTATGTATCCCAGTGGTCCCTTAAGAAAGTAGGGCAAATACATATAGTAGCTGAGGCAGCATTTGGGCTACTTGCCTATGATAGCCAAGGCATAGGATTTTAGAGCAGAGAGATTATAATGAACCTGTGTAAAATGGTGGTTAGGCCACAGCTGGAGTGTTGTATGCAGTTCTGGAATCCACATTTTGGAGGAATGTGATTTCACTGGAGAAGGTACAGAGGAAATTTACTAAAATGATGCCTGGGCTGGTGAGTTTTAGTTATGAAGAGATAGTCTGTGGTTGTTTTCCTTTCAACAGAGGCAACACAGAATGGGGGGACAAACTTTGGATATATAAGCTTATTAGAGATATAGTTAGGGTAAACAGGAAGAGACTTTTCCCCTTGGTGGAGGGATCTTTACCTTGAGATTTAGGTAAAGCATCTGGAACTCACTACCTAAAAGGGTGATAGAAGCAGCAATTCTCATACAGTTAAGACGTATTTACATAAGCACTTGCATTCAAGGCTGTGCATCAAGTGCTACAAAATGGGATTAGAATAGTTAGGTGGTTTTTTTTATTGGTGTAGACTTGATGGGCCAAAGGGTCTTTTTCTGTGCTGTAGACCTTTATTGTTCTATGACTGTATTTCAACTCACTGTCAATGTGTTTTCTAGATACTGGGAAAAATTTTGGGAATTAAGAGACGAATTACTTACTGCAGAATTCCAAGCCTTTGACCTGCTCGTGACCAAAGTAATTATATGTCCAGTGAAGTTGCTTAGATTCTTTATTTTTAAGAAAGCTCAGTTGCAAAGTACTTGTCTAGTGTGATAATTACTTGCCGCTAATCAGCCCAAGCCCAAATGTTGTCCAGCTCTTTCTGCATATGGATACAAACTATTTTAGCATCTGAGGAGTTCTGAATGGTACTGAACATTGTGAAGTGCTTAGTGAACATTTCTGGCAACTGGCCACTTACGTTGGAAGGAAGGTCATTGATGAATCAGCTGATGAGGGATGGGCCTTTATGCTACCGGACGATTTTGCTGTCTTCCCACTAGAAAGAAATAATGAGTGGTGGTTAAAGTTGAGGGTCACCATGTCTCAGGTGAGGGGGAGGTTAAGTAGAGTCCTTCATTGTAGCCGATGCATGAATTGAACCCTTGATGTTGGCATCACTGTATATCACAAACCAACCACCCAAATTAACCATGATACAATGGTGAAACATACTTGGTGGCTGAGTGGTCTAATTCTGTTCTTATATCTTATGGTGGTAGCATCATTCAACTTTTTTTATGGTGCATGTAAGTGATGGATGTGGGTACAATTACAATTTATAAACGAAATTTGGATAGATACATGAACAGGAAAAGTTTGGAGAGATATGGGGCAGGATCAGGTAAATGGAACTAGTTTAGTTTGGGATTATGTTTGGCATGGGTTGGTTGGGATGAAGAGTCTGTTTCTGTGCTGTATGACTCTATATACTTGGATTCACATTCGACAAGGTAATCAAAGGTTATCAGGGATGAATGGGAATACGGAAAGCTAAACTCAAACAGATCAGCTATGTTGTTATCAAGTGGTGGCTCGTTGGACCAAATAGTTTATTCTTGGTTTTACTTTGTACATTCATATAAGACCCATCCATCCAATAGTCTCAGTAAAAGAAAGACTCACAAAGCCAGCTAAGGGCATCTTCTTAACCAATACTGGAGATTGGCAACTACCCCAAATGAAGAATTCAGTGGCTAGCTACATTTATAACACCATTTGGACACTATTGTTTTAACACATTACCCTTTCAGATTGTGTCCACTATAGAAATATTTTAGAGAACAATATCCAACAGATTATGAAGAATTGATGGTTTCATTTGCCTCCTAGATGACATATTGATATGTGATCCACAAAACAAAAGGAACGTGACTAAAGGGTATGAACAGTCCTGAGAGTCCCACAGAATGCATGCCTAACTCTAAATAAAAATTGTAAGTTTACCAACCCAAGATAAAATTCCTCAAAAACAATATTTAAATCACTGAAATCCAGTTAATCTATTAAAAGACAAACTGTGGCAGATTTTATGTCACCTAGGAATGTTATTGCACTGAAATGATTAATTCATGTGGGGAATCAAGTGGAGAAACTCCTACTAGATTTGGATGCATCAGGAATACAGGACTGGGAGCTGTAGTCTTTCAAGTGCACAAACATGGCAAGTACAGATCAGTTTTTTATGCCTCTTGATCATTCGGAGCTAGAGAAAGAAGCTTTAGCAGTAATTATAGGCATGTGATTTTGCTTAATTACGTATTTTTATGTGTTTGTACAGTTCAAAAGCAAAAAACAGACCATAAATCATTAGCCAGTCTTCTGAACATGAAAGGCATCATCAAGATGCTGCCCAGAATTTAATAGTTCAGGTTAGGTCCCATGAGGTATCAATCACTGAATATGAACAGGGAAAACCTAAATAAAATGGACATTCTGGCAGGGGACCTCAGTGTCTATGTCATTAAGTCACTGAAGGTAACATGCAGATGCAGCAAGCTATTAGGAAGCCTAATAGAATATTAACTTTTATTGTAATAGGATTTAAATAGAGCCGTAGTGAAGTCTGGCTTCAATTATACAGGTGCTTGGTTAGTCTGCATCTGGACTACTATGTGTTGTTTTGGTCTCCAGATCTCAGGAAAGCTGTGAGAGTTGGTTAGTTCAGTTGGCTGAATGGTTGATTTGAAATGCAGAATAACATCAACAGTGTGGGTTCAATCCTTTTCCTGACTGAAGTCTCCATGAAGGTCCTGCTTTCTCAACCTTGCCCCTTGCCTGGGATGGTAATGACCCTCAAGTTAAACCAGCACCAGTAATCTCTAATGAAAGCACAGTCCTTTGGAACTACGGTAATTTTACTTTAATATTGCTGTAGAGGGAGTGCAATGATCGTTTGCCAGACTAGTTCCTGGACTGTTGTATGAAGAGAGTTTTGACAGAATGGGCTTGTACTCTCTGGAGCTTTGAAGAATGATAGGTAATCTCATTGAAATCTACAAGTCACTTAAAGGTATAGACAGGGAAGCTGCAGGTAAGATGTTTCTCTGGTTGGGGAATCTATAACTAGGGAGAACAATTCAAAAACAATTGTGACCGAGATGAGAATTTTTTTTATTCAATGGATGGTGAATCTTTGGAATTTTCTGGGGGTTCAGCTTTTGTATATATTTAAAGTAGAGATTGATAAATGTCTGATTGTCAATGGTGATAAGAGTTATCTGGGTAATGTGAATAAAAGAAATTGAAGTGTTCAATCAATTTTTATCATATTAAATGGAGGAGCAGGCTGAATGGCCTATTCCTATTCTTCTGCTTCTATGCTCAAGGATACCCTCGATTGCAACAGAGCAAAGGACTTAGACTTCTTCAACAAAGATGAAACCTGTACATTCTAAATCACTCAGTTACTGAAAGGCGATAGGAAAGAATCTACATGCTACAAGAGATGAAGCAATGCCAAGAATAGTATGAAGAATCTATTGAAGTGATTAGATTAGATTACTTACAGTGTGGAAACAGGCCCTTCGGCCCAACAAGTCCACACCGACCCGCTGAAGCGCAACCCATCCATACCCCTACATTTACCCCTTGCCTAACACTACGGGCAATTTAGCATGGCCAATTCACCTGACCCACACAATTTTGGACTGTGGGAGGAAAACGGAGCACCCGGAGGAAACCCAAGCAGACGCAGGGAGAACGTGCAAACTCCACACAGTCAGTCGCCTGAGGTGGGAATTGAACCCGGGTCTCTGGCGCTGTGAGGCAGCAGTGCTAACCACTGTGCCACCATGCCACCGGGAAGGATGGTGAGTAAATGCACCCAGCATTCCAATCCAATATCAATATTTTGAAAAGCACAAGCATTTTACTATCATTGATAACTCACTAGCCCTCAATGCAACATTAATTGTACTAAGAACATTTCAGTTTGATATTCTACAAAAACCCATCAAGGATATTTGGAGATTACAGAATGTACTGTGAGGCTACAACAACCATTATGGTGGTGAGGTATCACTCAGTTTACAGAATAACATATTGTTAGCTGCCTTCTTGTCCTGTAAAGAGTCAAGAATGAAAATAACCATTACTACTTTAATCTTTTCCATCAAGATTTGGAACACCTGAGAATGACGTTGTTTGAATTTAAGGGAAAAATCTTCTTATAAATTATCTGTAATTGCCTATTATGCAAGATGTATTGTGATTGACCATTGGCATAGATAAGAACAGATATACAGGTATTCATCTTATATTCTACACATGAGATTCTGATGTCCAACAATGGTCCACAATTTGCAAATGAATAAGGTCAAATCTTTTTTAACAGAATATGACTTCATTTATGTTACAGTTAACTACATTATCCTCAAGAAAATGGAGATGCTGGGAAAGGGGTATGAATGATTAAATCTTCAGGCTTCCATTTGAGGTCCACAATATCAGAGATGTCAGTCATTGTGCCAATTTGATTCATTCCCCAAGATATCAAGAAATTGGTTCCTGAAAAAGGTTCTGGGCATTGAGAAAAGTTCAGCAGACTTGTGCTCCAGAACTAGCTACCATCCAAGCCAAGCTACGTCAGTGGAGCTACAATGCTGGCATTTGCCCAACAATGTAAAAAATTATCCTGATCCATACTTATCACAAGAAGCAGCACAAATCCAACCTAGCCCTTACTGCCTTATCAGTCGTCTCTTAGTTATCAGCCAAATGATGAAAAGGGTAATTAACAGCGTAACAAGTGGCACTTGTTTAGCAATAACACGCTCACTGACGTGCAAATTGGGTCATATCAGGACCACTTAGCTCCTGACCTTCTAACAGCCTTTGTTCAAAGAAAAGAGCACACCACCATAAGTGAGGTGACAGTAACTACCATGTATGGCATCATAGCACAGCTGGAGTCAGTAGGAATCATGGCAAAACTCTGTCAACTCCAGTTTGGAATCATATATAGTACAAAGGAAAATGGTTGTGGTTGATGGAGGTCAGTTCCAGGATATCACTACAGGATTCCTCACTGTAGTGTCCTCAGCAACTTCAGCTATAATGTCCTCACCATCATACTGTCACAACTGTGGATAACTGCCAACGACTGCACAATATTCAGCACCATTTGTGATTTCTTAGATATTGAAGCAGATTGTGTCAATCTGCAATGAGATCTGGACAACATCCAAGCTTGGGCTTATAAGTGGTAAGCAATATCCTCATCAGACAAATGCCAGGCAATGGCAATGTCCAACAAGAGAGAATCTAACCATCTCCACTTGATGTTCAATGCCATTTTCATTGCTGTATCCCCCACTATCAACATCCCAAGAGTTAACATTAACTAAAGGATGAACTGGACCAGTTATATAAATACTGTGCCTAGAAGAGTGGCTCAGAGACTGTGAGTTTTGCAGAACATTGCTCAACTCTTGTCTTCTCAAAATCCAGTTCACAATCTGCAAAAAATGAGAAAGTATTGTGTTGGTTTATGCTCCACTTATATGGATGGATGCAGCTCCAATAACAGTCAAGAAGCTTGACACCATCCAGGACAAAGCAACCCACTCA
Source organism: Hemiscyllium ocellatum (assembly GCF_020745735.1). Lineage (NCBI taxonomy): Eukaryota > Metazoa > Chordata > Chondrichthyes > Orectolobiformes > Hemiscylliidae > Hemiscyllium > Hemiscyllium ocellatum. The sequence goes on from NC_083402.1 coordinate 55,074,996, forward strand.
GTTTGGCACCCTATCTATCACCTTGAACATTGATTGTCTCCACCATTGGGGCACATTGGCGGCAGTGTGCATCATCCATAAGATGCATTACAGCAACTCACCAAGCATCCTTCAACAACACCTTGCCAACCCATCCTTCTTGTACAGGTCCCATCTTCCCCAGAAGGCACCCCAAATGATTCGCATATCTGAAGCACTCCCTCCTACATCGGTCCTGCAGCCACACATTCACCTGCACTCGCGCTCTGTTCCTAGCCTTACTAGCCCGTGACACCGGTAGCAATCCCGAGATTATTACTCTGCTCATCCTGCATTTTAGCTTCTGACCTAACTCCGTATATTCTCTTTTCAGGTCCTCACCCATATTCCTAGTTATGTCATTGCAACTGATGTGTACCACAACTTCTGTCTGCTCTCCTTCCCCCTTAAGAATCCTATAGACACCCGGACTCTGGCACCCAGGAGGTAACATACCATGTGGGAGTCTTGTTTGCGACCACAGAATCTCCTGTCTGTTCTTCTCACCACTGAGTCACCTATCACTATCGTTCTTCTATTTTTCCCCCTTCCCTTCTTGTCCAAGAGCCAGAGATCTGGTCACTGTGGCTTTCCCTTGGTACCCATTCCCCAACAGTATCCAAGTCGTATTGTTGAGGGAGATGGCCTCAGGGGGTCCTGCCCTGTGCCTATTCCCTTTCCCTCTCCTGATGATCTCCCAGCTACCTTTATCCTGTAATTTAGGTGTGATAGCCTCCCTGTAACTCCTCTCTATCAGCCCCTCAGCCTCCTGAATGATCTGAAGTTCATCCAGCTCCAGCTTCAGTCTGTGAGGAGCTGGATTTGGGTGCAGTTCTCGCAGGCAAAGTCAGCAGGGATATTCGTGGTGACCCTGACCTCACGCATCCTGCAAGAAGTGCATGCAACTGCCCTACCCACCATCCCCTCAGCTCTAAATTGCCAAGAGAAATTGAATAAATAAGTTTTAAATAGTTTGGATGGAGCAGTTTTGTCAGGTATCAGGACAGATTCCTGACTCAATATGTAGCTGGGTCAACTAGAGGGGAGGCCATATTGGATTCGGTGCTTGGCAACGAACCAGGCCAGGTTTTAGATCTCTCAGTCGGAGAGCATTTTGGTGATAGTGATCACAAATCACTGATCTTTACTATAGTCATGGAGAGGGATAGGAGCAGATGGTTCGGGAAAACATTTAATTGAGGGAGGGCGAATTACAATGCTAGTAGGCAGGAACTGGGATGCCTAAAATTGGGAACAGATGTTCTTAGGGAAATGCACAACAGAAATGTGGATATTATGTAGGGAACACTTGCTGATAGTGCTGTACAGATTTGTCCCACGTGGCAAGGAAGGGATGGTAGGGTGAAGGGACTATGGGTGACAAGGGATGTGGAACATCTAGTCAAGAGGAAGAAGGAAGCTTACATAAGGTTGAGAAGCAAGGATCAAAGAGGGTTCACAAGGGTTAAAGGTAGCCAGGAAGGAACTGAAGAATGGACTTAGAAGAGCTAGAAGGGGACATTGAAAAGCTTTAGTGGGTAGAATTAAAGAAAACTGTAAGGCATTCTACACTTATGTGAGGAACAAAAGGGTGGCCAGAGTGAGGGCAGAACCGATCAGGGATAGTGGAGGGAACTTGTGCCTGGAGTTGACGAAGTAGGGAAGGACCTTAATGATACTTTGCTTTAGTATTCACTACTGAGACAGACCTAGACATTTGTGAGGAGAGCGTGAAACAGGCTGATATGCTCAAACAGGTTGACATTAAGAAGGAGGATGTGCAGAAAATTTTGAAAACATAAGGAAAGATAAGTCCCCTGGGCCAGACAGGAAATACCCAAGGTTACCAGGGGAGCTGAGGAAAGAGATTTCTGTGCCTTTGGCAATGATCTTTGCATCCTCGCAGTCCACTGGGGGACTGCCAGATGATTAGAAGGTGGTAAATGTTATTCCCTTGACAAGAAAGGGAATAGGGATAATCAGGGGAGTTACAGACCAGTCAGTCTTATGTCTATGGTGGGCAAATTATTAGAGAGGATTCTGAGAGACAGGATTTATCATTACTTGGAAAACCATAGTTTGATTAGAGTGAGTCAGCATGGATTTGTGGGGGCAAGTCATGCTTCATAAACCTTATTGAACTATTTGAGAATGAGACAAATCACAGTGAAGGTTGAGCAGTGGATGTGGTGTACATGGATTTAAGCAAGAAGCTTGATAAGGTTCCCTCGATATGGTAAGCTCATTCAGAAAGGAAAGAGGCATGGGATACAGGGAAACTTGACTGTCTGGATGCAGAATTGGCTGGTCCATGGAAGACAGAAGGTGGTAGTATGGAAAGTATTCAATCTGGAGCTTGGTGACGAGTGGTATTCTGTAGCAATCTGTTCTGGAACATCAGCTCTTTCTGATTTTTATAAATGACTTGGATGAGGAAGTGGAAGGGTGGGTTAGTACGTTTGCCAATGACATGAAGGTTGTTGGAGTGGTACATAGTGTGGAAGACTGTTATAGGTTGTAACGGGCCATTGACAGGATGCAGAACTGGAATTCAACCTGGATAAGTGATTTATTTTGGAAGTGTGAATTTGAAGACAGAATATAGGGTTAAAAGCAGGATTCTTGGCAGTGTGGAGGAGCAAGGGATCTTGGGGTCCATGTCTATGGATCCCTCAAAATTGCCACCAAAGTTGATAATGTTGTTAAGAAGGCATATGGTGTGTTGGCTTTCATTAGCAGGAGGATTGAGGTTCAGAGTTGCAAAGTTATGCTGCAACTCTATAGAGCCCTGGTTAGACCAGATTGGGCTCAGTTCTGGTCGTCTTTTCATAGGAAGGATGAGGAAGCTTTAGAGAGGGTGCAGAGGAGATTTACCAGGATGCTACCCAGACTGGAGGGCATGTCTTATGAAGAAAGGTTGAGGGAGCTAGGGCTTTTCTCATTGGAGCAAAGAAGGATCAGAGGTAACTTGATGGAGCTGTACAAGATTATGAGAGGCATAGGTAGAGTGAATAGTCAGAGACGTTTTCCTTGGGCAGAAATGGCTATCACAAGGTGGCATAATTTTAAGCAACTTGGAGGAAGGTTTAAGGGAGATGTCAGAGTTCGGTTCTTTACACAAAGAGTGGTGGGTGCATGGAATGCACTGCCAGCAGTGGTTGTAGAGTCAGATACATTAGGATCATTCAAGCGACTGTTGGATAGGCACATGAATGATAGTAAATAAAGGGTACGTAGGTTAGTTTGATCTATAAGGTCAGCACAACATCGAGGACCGAAGGGCCTGTACTGTACTGTTCTATGTTCTAAGAGGACAAACAGGGTCGGCAAAACTGCTTCTGCTGGTTCAGGAATATAGGACTTGGAGACATACTTAGACATTAGTGCCAAATATTTCAGGAATTAATTTAGGAAAGACATCTTTTCAAAGTAAAAGTTGAAGTCTGGAACTCTTTGAATCACCGGGTGTTGACAGTATGAATGAGGCGTTTGGACTTTCCTATACCTTTGGATTCGAGTGGCTGTGTTCCTGAAAATATAGATATCAATTTTGAGGTGAATCAGTCCCTTATTGAAAAAGGTAAAAGAAGATGCAAAGTTGTCTATTTTGTTTCACAGAATCTACCAAGAAGATACAAAAGCAGAGATGACAGTCACAGTTGGATGGATAAATTCCTCCCAGAGGAATAGGTTGGATCAACAACAAAATCTTTAACTGGTTTAATGACAAATGAAAGCAAATGAAGGTTCAAAAATATCTACAGCCAATAAAGTGACAACAGAATCAAGAGCTCTAGGATTACAGAATTAGAAAAAAAACCTTTAATCACACAGGAATGAGGTTTTAATGGTTCAGTACAAATTTATAAACATTGAAGTTTCAGGCAGGGTGGATTCTGGTCAGCTATACTGGCAGAAGCCAATAATTTTTAGTACATCTTGGCAATGAGGTTGAGAGAACATCATTATGAGCTAGACATATTTCAAGAAAAACTGTAATCCTTGGAAACAGTCCATCAGGAGGTAACACAACAGCAGCAAGTAGCTAATTAAATGTGATCCAGAAAAAAGGAGATACAGTAGCACCTCGACATATGAACGACCCCGTTCACGTACAAATCGGTTTACAAGCAGGATTGTACGTAAAATTTTGCTTCAATGTACGTACGAAATTCAAGGTACGAACACAAAAAGCCCGTGTGCGACCACGTGGTTTCACTGTTCTGCTTTGCTATGCGCTTGTTGAATGCAAAAGCTTTCGGGCCCCATGTGATCTCATTCAGTTCGTCTTTGGCATGTGCGCTGTGAACAGCCATTCTTATGCTATCCGAACAATGGGAAAAATTGATTCAGTTCGAGAACTTTTTGGTTTGCGAACCGGGGGGTGCTGGAACGGATTGAGTTCGTAAGTCAAGGCGCTACTGTACTTAAATCCATATTGGATCTAATCAGTTTTCGACATTCAGAAACCATTGACCTACATGAATGGTCGCTGGAGGCAGCACAAGAAACACATCAGCAACTGTGAATATGCTGAAAAGCTTTTCCAGGCAAAACCTTGACCAAACTATTGAGCTTGTAGACATGCTGAGTGCCTTGATTAAGCTTAGATCATCAGAATGAGATTGAAAAAGAATTAGCATTCTAACGGAATCAGTCCAACACAGGCGCGTCCAGATCATAACGGAATCAGACTACTGAACTAAAAGTCTAGCTGTTAGCAGTCAAACTACACAAGTAAATCTGGACAGCTAAAAACAAAAAGCTTGTAGAACATTTACAAAAATCTTGTACACATACAACTTGTGTTCCCAGAGAATTGATTAAACTAGGATATTGTATAAGGAAAAATCCTCTCTGTTGCAGAAACATTCAGAATTCCAAGATCACAGTGAATGTTTAAATGAAAAAAAAACCTTCTGCTCTTGTTCATGAGAAAACTGGGAAAAAAACCAATATTTTTCTTCTCTCATTAATGACATAGGTCATCTGCACCAACGTCATTGAGCTTTCAAATCAGCTGAATATTACACAGAAATTTCCCATTGATCCTGCTCCAACGATTTATTACGTTGTCAATTATGTTGCAGTTCCACTTTCCCATGGAGTTTCTGAGATATCAATGACTGCACCCTTACAGTGTAGAAATTGTGGAAGTGATATCACAATCTTCGTAAACAGAAATTTGTACCCTGTAAGTAGTGCAGAAATATTCACAAGTGCTGTTGCTCAAGAATGAGCCATTGTGTAACTGCTTTTCCTTTCCACCAAGGTGCTACTGCTCCAAGGAAAGAGAATATATAGGTACTATATGTTCTAGAAGAGATAATTCTGTTGGAAATTAGTCCCTTAAGCAAAAGAGAACTATGGGGAGAGTTTGAATTCATGGTTAAATTAATGGTTTAAAAAAAAGGATGCTGTAAATGAACTTGGAAGGTAAGACGTAGAGTAAAAGTATAATTCAGTTTTAAAGCTTTACTCCAGTACAGTTAAAGAGCATGAGCTAAAGGAGCTATATTATAGTGACATCCAATCTGCTAGAATTGTGCTTGTTGAGTTCCAGATTAGATGTTCTCTCTCATTTATTATCTCTTGTAAATAGTTATGTTCAATGTAGCTTGTTAATATTCATTCGAATGAGTGTGGACCCCATCAGACTGAAACCTGCGCTGCTTATTTGAATTTTGTAAATGGAGTCGTTGGTCAGTTTGTCTAGTCAGTTGATTTTTTTTGGTAACCATTTCATCCTTATATCTATCTTCTAGGTGACAGTTTCAGTGCTTGTAGCCTCCAGATGAAGTGAACCAACCAACAAGCCTAACCACAACCTGAGCTACAGATCTTCACAAAAGCCTTTTTGTAGATCTTTGGCAAAAATTATGGTGGGAGATAGGGACAACCCTTGTGGAAATTCTATGGCATTGTGCAAGAAAATACAAAATACACAAAATTGAAATGAACTATGGTCACCCTCTGTCATGGTTTCAGTGGTTACCTGAGGTTATTTGTAACATAAAAGGTAAGTATTTACTATTCAAATTTACCTTCCTGGCTGTCCCCGGCTTGCGCTGGTTCAACTCCCACTGCTGAAATGGAAGCTGCTGATTCACGAGGCAAATATTTTATGTTCAAACTTACCTTCTTGGCTGACCCCTGGCTCACACTCTCACGACTCCCATTGCTGAAACAACTTCTAATTCAGTTGGGATTTATCCATATTTGGGAAGCTGATTCTGTAGGCAAAGAGTGTAATCTTGAATATTATTTCCTATGACTTGAGCTCCATATTTTCGGTGATCCTCTTCCAAAAATTGTCGGAGTTGTGGATAATGAGAAAGGTTGTCAAAGGATACAGTAGGATATAGATCAGTTTGAAATTTGTGCAGAGAAACTCAATGTAATTCAATCCGGATCAGTATGAGGTTATGCATTTTGGGAGGTCAAATGAAGAAGAATGTACATAGTAAAATGGGAGCACTGATATACAGAGAGACCTTTGGGTGCAAGTCCATATCTCCCTGAAAGCAGCAAAAGAGTTAAATAATGGAAAGTAGAAGGTCTATAAGCATGCTTGCCTTCATCGGTTGGGACAATAAGTATAAAAGTAGGCACATAATGTAGCAACTGTTTAAAAATTTAGTTAGAGCATATACGGACTATTGTGTATGCAATTTTGGTTGCCACAATTTAGCAAGGATGTGGAGGATTTGGAGAGGGTGCAAAAGAGGTTTACCAGGACGTTGCCTAGATTGGCGCATATTAGCTGTAAGTAAAGGTTGTTTTTGCTGGCGCACCATAGGCAGAGAGGCGACCTGATAGAAAGATATAAAATAATGAAAAGCATAGCTGGCGTGGATAGTCAAATCTTCATTCTCAGGGTGGAAATATCAAATCGCAGGGAGTAATAGGCTTAAAGCATGTGGTGGAAAGTTTAAAGGAGATGTGCGAGGCAAGGTTTTACACATAGGGTGGTAGATGCGCTGCCAAGTGAGGTAGTAAAAGCAGATATGATAGCAATGTTTAAGAGACATTTTGATAGACACATGAATAGGCAAGGAGTAGAGGGATATGGACCATGTACAAGCAGATGGGATTAGTTTAGAATTGAAACATGGTTGGCACTGACATGCGCTGAACAGCCTGTGTGTGTGCGCTATACTGTTTTATGTCTGTTCAATGTATATTCCACTTATATATTTTGTGACACTGATGTACCCTTCATAACGGCTATTCAGATAGAATATGTATTTTTCAGATAGTTCAGTCAATTCTGGTTTAAAAATCAGAATCCTCCATTTCATAGACTTATCAATATCAAGTTAACTTTTGATTCACATGCAATTTCAGAATGCTTCATAATTTTGTCAGTAATGGTCAATTGATTTCATAGAAATCGGATTTCTTCACACATTTTGCTTGACAGTGTTGAAATCCTTAGAACAATATTAAACACAAAGATACAGTAGCAAAATTCCACTAACCACAGTTCAATATTTTAAATTTATTTCCATCAGATTTGTGCTCCAATTGCTCTTCCAAAGCTCCCACTTTTACTACGAGCAGGTTTTTTTTTCAATTGCTGGTACAGTATTTGTTTCTATTTTTACATCCTCACCTTCTATTGCATATATTCCACAAGACATCGACAGAGACAATAATATCTCTCTGATCTGTTATTCTAGATCAAATCTACTAGACGAATTCTAATAATAACAGAATACATTCCATTGAAGACATTATATGATGCCTATAGGATTATTTAAAACAACCTTTAAGAAAACACACTTGTTTAAAAACATACAAGTCAATTCTAACATCAAGATGCAGATTGATTTATTATAAAGACATGGAAAGTACAGTATCTATCCTCATTCAATATTCACAAACATGCATTTCCAGCAGGGGCCACTAATGATCAGGAGCAGACATAGTGACTGTTGTTTCTCTTCCAGTGGGTATGATACTAAGTCTAAAACTGGCATTATCTTGTTGGTGAAGATCAGCGAACTAATGTAGACTTTAAATAAACTGGGGAAATTCCTGTTCTGTGTAGTTCAGTTGTGCATCTTTTAAGCGATCAGACAGGCATTTAATTCCAACCAAACATAAAGACATGTAAAACTTAAATGTATTAAAGTTCAACTACTTTCGTCAGAATTCAATGTGAATCTAAATTAACACATCAAACTGCATATTTTGACAATACAACTAATGGACAACTTCCTCAGAACATAAGACATGTTTAGTTACTGTTCATGTTCTTCCACTGCTGCATTTTTTTTGATAAAACATTTAACCATTCAGTTGGACAAAAAGCAAAGCAGCAAAACTGAACTACTTATATTGCTACCCTAAATTTGGCAGTCCTTGTGAAAATACAGCTTTCGCAGGTTATCTACCATATCCTGTTCTTTGGCATCAAGAGTTCTGTCAGCTTGCATTTCCCATCTGGAAGATATAATCAAACAATATAGCAGATTAACAATAGCTCTTGATGCACTTATATGTTATCTAAAACAAAGTAGTATCCATATATATATATGATAAAAGCTTTAAAAATATAAATACATTTCTCATCTGGCTAATATTAGCAAATCTAAGTTATTGTTTGTCAACATTGCCAAGAATAATTTGAAATTATTTGAGAAAATTAATTGCTTTTCACATCCATTCTTTTTTAGTGCACTGTGCCATGGGAACCACACAGGTACTAAATCTGCCTGACTGACCAAACCTCAACTTTGATCATCAATTGTGGCTCAGTTGTGCTCTGATCTCTGAATTACAAAGCTCTGAGATCGGATCTCTGAATTACAAAGCTCTGGGATCAAGTTCCACTCCAAGACTTGAACATGAAAATCTAGGCTGAAACTGTAATGCTAAGAGAATGCTCTGCTGGTGTTGGTACTGGTGCTGAATTTAGATATTCCCTCAAGGCTCTGTCTTTGTTATCAGGTGAATATAAATGATGCTATTGTTGTATTTTGAAGATGATCAGGACAACTAACACAGCGTTCTAGTTAATATTTAACATCACAAAAGTAGATTACCTTGTCATTATCTCAGCTATTTCTGGGAGCTTGCTATGTGTGAATTGACTGCTGTGTTTCTGACATTACAACAATGACCAAGCTTCAAAAATACTCAATTGGCTGTAAAGTGCTTTAAGACACTCAGTGCTCATTGAAAATGATGTATGAATCGAAGCTCTTTAATGTTCAGTCGTCATAAATGCCCTCAACTGATTAGCAGCTATATGCTGGGACAATAGTACGTTCGGATAATTGAATGCACAAAGTTATTTGGAGACTATTGCACAGTTTTGCCCTGGGATCAGACCAGTAGGAAGTTTTACCTTCTAATCTACCTGTTCACTTTTGGTGCAACCTTATGCAAATGGTAAAATTGTTTTTTGTCATTGGCATAGTATTCAGAATATGCAAATTGATAGAGCAGTAGCACAAAAATTGTCAGTGAAAAACGTCTTATTCCGCATATTAAAAATATAATTACTTTTCCAATGCAATACACAAGTAGTTGTATTCATAATTAGTTAGAAACTAAGAAACATTAATACACGAATAAAAACTGGGCATGTTTAAATGTTTAAAGAGCATCACGTTTTGAGCTCCCGGCCCCATAACACGCCTAGGCGGAGGTGGGTACTGCAGATGCTGAAGATTAGAGTCAAAATTAGAGTGGTGCTGGCTAAGCACAGCAGGTCAGGCAGCATCCGGGAACAGAAATATCGATGTTTCGGGTAAAAGCTTTTCATCAGGAATCTATAAGATGCCTGCCTGACATGAAATCTATCAGGACTTACCTGGAGAGCATCCCAAACACCTCTGCAAAACAAAACATGGCTGGACTTGTAGCAACAAACCGGTGGCAACTGAAACCAGGAACTAACTGGACAAATCGGAACACGTAGAAACTTACCTTCTCCACTGGGTCCTAAGCACACTCCCTCCGGTTAAAAAAAACACAGCTGAAAATGTGTTGCTGGAAAAGCGCAGCAGGTCAGGCAGCATCCAAGGAGCAGGAGATTCAAAGTTTCGGGCATAAGCCCTTTCCTGAAGAAGGGCTTATGCCCGAAACGTCGAATGTCCTGCTCCTTGGATGCTGCCTGACCTGCTGCGCTTTTCCAGCAACACATTTTCAGCTCTGATCTCCAGCATCTGCAGATCTCACTTTCTCCTAAAAAAACACAGTAAACTACCTGCTACACTGGGTCCTAAGCAGACCCTTTGCAAAATACACCAAACTGCAACCCACCTGCTCCACAGGGTCCTTGGAAGGATCAGTTTAACTGGAAGCAGTCAGAATCCACTCCACTAGACCACTCAAATGTAAGAAACCTGTGAGGAAGTGGGCCAAGAGTGGCGGCCTGCTAGTAAAACTGAGACTACGTGGTTTCAAGACACCCCCCCCCAGCTTACTCCGAGCAAACGTACAATCTCTGGAAAACAAGATGGATGAACTCAGATCACAGCTCAGCTTCCAGCGTGAACTGCGGGACTGTTGTGCACTCTGCCTCACGGAGACCTGGCTCAACTCATCCATTCCCGACTGCGCATTTTAGGCTGATGGTTTTTCTATCCATTGTATGGACCGCACAGCATCCTCGGGTAAGACAAAGGGTGGAGGTGTTTGCTTTTTAATCAACAACTTGTGTTGCATGGACAGTGCAACTCTGGGCAGCCATTGCTCCCCAAACCTTGAATTCCTCACCATCAAATGCCGCCCTTCTATCTACCACAGGAATTTACTGCTGCTGTACTAACTGCTGTGTACACACTGCCACAAGCAAAGGTGGAGGATGCTTTGGATGTGCTGTACTCTACCACTAACACCCTGGAGACTGAACACCCCGAGGCCCTGTTTGTTGTGACTGACAACTTCAATCAAGCCAATCTAAGGAAAGTGTTGCCCAAGAACCACCAGAACATTACCTGCCCCATCAGGGGCCTGAACATTTTAAACTACTATGAAGGATGCCTATTGCTCCATCCCCTGCCCTCATTGCGGGAACTCCGACTACAATGCCATGTTTTTTCTCCCGGCTTACAGGCAAAAGCTCAAGTAGGAGATCCCCTCATGGATACACGTCCAGTGCTGGTCAGAGGAGGCAGAGAATCAACTCCAGTGCTGTCTGGAATTGGTTGATTGGGCCGAGTTCAACCAGTTCACAGGTACCTTGAAAGAGTACACCACCACTGTCACAGACTTTAATCAGCAACTGTGTGGAGGACTGCATACCGAGGAAGTCAAGCCGGGTGTTCCCAAACAAGAAACCTTGGATGACTCAGGACATACAGAACTTGTTAAAAACCAGGTGTGAAGCCTTCACAGACACATTCAAATAAAAGGAATCCAAGTATGACTTTCGCAGAGCCATTAAGACAGCCAAGGACTAATAGCAATCCAAACTAGACACCCAGACAGACACCCCGGCGACTATGGCAAGGACTGGTTGACAGAGGTTCTAAAAGAAAGTGCAAGATAGCAGACAATGACATATCCCTCTCAGATCACCTCAACACCTTCTATGTTGGCTTTGAGCAGAATTTCCAACAAGTCCTGATGAACCTATCCCACCAGTCACTGCATCATAGCTCAGATCAGTTTTCCTTCATGTGAATCCAAAGAAAACGATGGGACCAGATGGAGTACCAGGCTGTGCACTCAGAGCATGAGCAGGTCAACTGGCAGAGGTCTTCTCAGACATCTTCAACCACTCCCTGCAGCAGGTCACTATCCCTGCCTGTTTCAAGAAGGCCAACATTATCCCTGTGCCTAAGAAGGCTCATGCAGCATGTCTCAATGACTGTCACCCAGTGGCCCTAACTTCGGTGGTCATGAAGTGCTTTGAAAGGCCAGTCATGGCATTAAGCAACTCTAGCCTCCCCACTACTCTTGACCCACTCCAATTTGCCTATCTGACCAACAGATCCAGATCACTTGTCCTTCACTCCTCCCTAGAATATCTTGACACCAAGAACAGCTATGTAAGAATCCTACTCATGGACTACAGTTCAGCCTTCAACACTATTATCCCCTCGAGACTGATTACTAAACTTAGTGATCTCAGACTAGGCCCAACTCTCTGCAACTGGATTCTCAGTTTCCTGACCCACTGGCCACAGTGAAAATTGAGAACTATATTTCATTGTCACTAACAGTCAACACTGGAGCCCCCCAGGGGTGCGTACTCACTGTTTACCCATGACTGTGTTGCCAAATACCAGACTAATGACATTTACAAGTTCACTGAAAATATCACCATAATTGGTCGAATCGCAGATGGCGACGACACAGACTACAGATGGGAGGTGGAAAAATGGTGCACTGAGAACAACCTAGCTCTCAATGCCAGCAAGACCAATGAACTCATTATTGATTTTCAGTGGGATGTTACTCATTCTCCCTACACATTAACAGCACAGAGGTGGAACAAGTGGAAAGTGTCAAGCTCCTGGGGAGTGGTCATCCACAACAAGCTTTCTTGGACTCTTCATGTGGATGCATTGGTTACAAAGGCCCAACAAAGGCCCAATGGCATGACGGCAAATATCCTTGTCAACTTTTATAGATGCGCCATCGAGAGCATTCTGTCTGGATGTGGCAGACATCTACCTGGTATGGCAACTGTGCCATTCAAGAATGCCAACTGTACCATTCAAGATCAGAGACAGTTACAGAGAGTGGTGAACTCAGCATGGACAATCACAAATGCCAATCTCCCATCTATAGAATCCCGCTGTTAAGGAAAGGCTGCCAGCATTCTTAAAGGTCCACCCCACCCTGCAATGTTTTTCTACAATTTCTACCATTGGGGAGAAGGTATAGAAGCCTGAATACATGCATCAGCAATTTCGCAACAGTTTCCACCCTACTGTTGTTAAAATACTGAATGAACTCACAAACTCTTAACATTCACCTGTACCTGTGTTTTTGTTTTTGCCACTGTTTACCTATTATTTACTTATCTATGCTACTTAACTCTGTGATCTGCCTGCATTGCTCGCAAGACAAAGCTTTTCACAGTGCTTCAGTACACATGACAATAAATTCAATTCAGCATGATACTTGTTAAGATATTTCTGATAAACAAAATAAAAAAGAACCAGTAATATTTTCTGGAACTGTACACGAACATAACCCTTTATGAAAGGATAAATTTTGAAATAAAATGCTGAAATGCACATAGATATATACTTTAATGTTATCATGATGTTGCACCACAGAAAGGGATGGATATGGTGATTACAACAGTTAGCAGGAATAACAGGACAGAGGAAAGAGGAAAAAACAGGAGAATTCCCAGGGATCTCACTCCTGTGGATATGAACACAAAATGGTCATTCATCAATTCTTTTGGGAAAACTTCAGCTGAGAAGCAAACGACAAGGAGACACATTAAATACACCACGAATTTTAACTGTCCTCAAGAAATTCAATCTCCAAACAGTGATAAGACTAAAAATTAATAACAAAAACAGAAATTGCTGGAACAACTCGGCAGGTCTGGCAGCATCTGTGGAGAGAAAGCAGAGTTAACATTTTGGGGCCAGTGAACTCTTTGTCAGAAATGACTTCAGCTCGGAAAGGACTGGTATATATGCTGATGTTTGGGTGGGAGTAGAGGGAAGAAGTAAATGATAAGTGGAGATGGAGCCCAGAGAGAGAGAACAGTTGGGCAGACAAAGGAATGGGTAAAGGTCAGCCTGGGAGAAAATGGGGAGTTTTTGTTTACAGCCCATGTAATGACAAGGACTGGTGTGCGAATGTTTGATATAGTGTATTAGTGGACTTCTTTGAACCAATGCAAGTTCCTTCTCTCAATATTTGGGGTACAGTCAATGTGATTGAAGAATTTAGACCACTACTTGTAGAACATGAACTTTCCTCACGTGTTTTGGCTATAATGCAATTCCTAGTCCATGGTGCTGCTATTACGTGATTTTCTTATAATGCAGGATTGCACTGAAACTGAATATCGCATTATATCAGAACAGACCAAGTGTTTGACTGGTGGAATCAAATCACCAAATGTTTGTGAATATAAAGCTGAGTGTCTGAAAATATGATTGAATCTTCAATGGAGTGTCAGCGAAGGATAATTGAGGGAGTGTGGTTGATGTATAAACCTTTCAGAAGATACTTTAAAAAATGTCTTCACTCATGGGATCTGGGTATTGCTGGCTGTGTCAGCATTTATTACCCATTTGTAGTTGTCTCTGACAAAGTGGTGTTGAGCTACTTTCTTGAACTGCTGCAGTCTATGTGCTGTAGATTGATCCACAATGCTGCTAAGGCAGGAATTCCAGGATTTTGCACAAAAATACTAAGAGAAGTGCAATATATTTCCAGTCAGGATAGTGAGTGGCTCGTAGGTTGGGGTGTTCCCATTCATCTTGTCCTTCTACGCGATAGTGATCATAGGTTTGCAAGGTGCAAAGAATCATTGATGAATTGCTGCAGTGCATCTTGTAGATAGTACACTCTGCTAATAAAAGGGACAGTAATGGAGGGAGCGGATATTTGTGGACGTGGTGCTCGGCAAGTGTGCTTCTTCGGTCTGAATACTAGTTTCACGAATATTGTTGGAACTGCACTCATACTGGCAGGTGGAGCAGGCAGAGAGAGAAAAGTAGTTGGGCAGACAAAGGAATGATCGTGCTCAGTCTGGGAGAATCAATAGCTGCTAATGGGGACCATTAGTGGGTGATAGTGGGTTGTCTGTGGTAACAAACCATCTGAAAACAAGGTCTGGTGTGCGGATGTTTGATATACTGTATTAATGGACACCTTTGAATCAGTGCAAGTTCCTTCTCTCAATATTTGGGCTATGCTTGACTGGTGAAATCTATCCAGATGGCTTGCAGTAGTGCAATATGAAAACCAAACTGTTCTAAACCTATCATCTTTCCCTTCTCTTAGATGATGGATATGTTTTGGGGAGTCAGGAGATGAATTACATGCTGCTGTATTCCTAGCCTCTGACCTGGTCTTGTACACACTGTTCGGTTGAAGTTGTCCATGCCAACCAGATATCCTAAACTAGTCTGTTTGCCAGCATTTGGCCCACATCCCTCTAAACACCTCCTATTCATATACCCATCCAGATACCTTTTAAGTGTTGTAATTGGACCAGCCTCCACCACTTCCTCTTGCAGCTTATTCCAAACACATGCACCACACTTTGCTTGAAAAGGTTGTCCATTAGGTCCGTATTAAAGCTTTCCCTTCTCACCCTCTAGTTCTGGAATCCCCCATCCCAGTGAAAAGACCTTGTCTATTTATGGCTGGTCCAATTCACTTTCTAATCAGAGATAACCTCCAGGATGTTAATAGTGGGGGATTTAGTGATGCTAATGTCAATGAATGTCAAGGGGTGGTGGTTAGATTGTGTCTTACTGGAGATGGGCATTGCACGTTTGTTATTTGTCAATTTTTATCCCAAACCTGAATATTTTCCGGGTCTTGCTGTATTTGCCTGTGGGCTGCTTCAGTATCTAGGTATCACAGATGGTGCTGAATGTGATGCAATCATTAGCAAATGTACCATTTCCGACCTTATGATGGAGCGATGGTCATTGCTAAAGCAGATGAAGATGGTTGGGTCTGACTCACTACCTTGAGAAATTCATGCAAAGATGCCATGGAGCTGAGATGATCAACCTCCAATAATCACAACCATCTTCCTATGTGTCAGGTTTGGCTGCAATCAGTATCGAGTTTTCCCCAAATTCCAGTTTTCTCGGGCTCTTTGATACTTGTAAGGTGCATTAGACCATAAGTTTTATTTATTCCAGCGATAAAAACTACTCATAACAATAAATATTTATTTTATTCATTTGTGAGTTCAGCAAAATGACTTCTAAGCTAAATAGATTGACATATGCCCTTATATTCCTGTGTTTATGTAATCTACGGATATGGTGGCTGGTGTCTTGAACTCCAAGAAATTAATTAAATACTTTCCTTTAAAGATTACACCAGCACATGTGACAAATCACAGTCAGCTGATTTTTATGTTTCCCTTAATTTTTTGTTAAATTCCGGTTAACCATGATTAAATAGAGCATTTTAGCTTTTTGCATTATCTAGACATCATGACTCATAACTGGAAAGTAATCTGCACAGTTTACTTACTTTTAATATTACATTTTGAAATGGAAAAAGTGGTTTGTAATAGGAATTAAACCTTTCAGCATGTTAACTATCACTACTACATTATTATTTTAAAAACTGATCATTTTTAATTTTAAAAAATTTTAAGCTACTAAATCAGTAAATTTGCCTGTTAAATGAAATTTTATTTTTCAAATTTATGTTCCCTTAGTTTTCTATGATTCTCATAAAGTATGAGTTCCCTGATTTACTGTTAACCTGCTCCAATCAAGGGGTCTTGGCTGACAGATATAACCAGCAGTGTCAGGGGATCTGCTCACTCTGGGAGCCAGCTCTGTGCAAACTGGTTCAGTGTATTGTATTATGCATGTGTAAATGAAGAGTGACATGGTAGTAGAATACTGGCTTTTGTGGTGTTATTTCAAATCTCTCTGTACCCCCTCCAATCTAATCAGTATTCCAGCTGTGGCCTAACAAAAGTTTCTTTACCAATCTTCCATTTGGAACCTTATTAAAGGATTTACGGAAATCCATATAAACTACATCAACTGGACTACCCTCACCAACTTACATGATCACCTCCTCAAAAAAAATCAATCAAATTTGTTAAACGTGACTCCTCTGACGAAGCCAGGCTATTCCTGATGAAACATTAGTCTCCACTTGGAAAGACAATTATCTCCGAGTTTCATGACTGCTAATGAGAGACTCAATGGTCAGTAATTCGCTAGTTTATCCCTTCTACCCTTTTTGATAAGTGGAACAACTTACGTGGTGAGAATTTTCTTGTAGAAAAGTTAGAAACTATAATTTTTCAAGAGCAAGATTATTGGTAGGCATGTTTTGTTAAGTATCTGGTTTCATGCTCATAAAAAAAGTCATCTCTTGTACCAGAAAACAATACAGTAAAAGGAATCAGGGATCAGGTGTAATAATTCTTCTGATAACAAAGCTGCATTTTTTCTTTGCCTTGGGGCAGAAGTCAAGTGGAGACTGAATGATTTCCTCATGGGAGATGGAGAAGACAGAAACATTTACCCCATCCCCAGTTCCTGCTACAGAGCAAACAACTAGTTCAAAAATATTATTGGTGGAAGATTCAGTACAGCCACAGGATATAACACTGACCTTTCACCTCTGAGATGCTTTCAATTCCCTCCAAACCGCTGGGCCACAAGTCTTAATTTTCTTTCTTTCTGTGGGAATTTTATGTGAAATGAATTGTGATAGTTTCAGCCTAGTAGTGACAACTTAAGCATAAAATGTTCTAATTTGGCAATTATTGTCTGGAAGGCTAAAGTTTGGAAAATAGAAATGCCACAATTGTGCAGCGGATTTTGATGAGTTCCAGTCAGGCTGTTTGAAATCTGAATTAATGTTAGAAATTTTAAGTCAACTTCACAATTTGTCATTCTGATGTATACTTTACATGACAGGAGCATATATAAGGATTACTGGCACCTCAATTTTCTATTCAAAATAGTGAAGTTCTCAGTCAAGGAGGTATAGTTGGCCAAATGAAATGCTCCCTTAGAGGTGTATTCAAAGTTGGGAGAACTGTGTGATCAAAAAGGAGGGAATGGGGGAGATCCTACTGCTGATGTGCCTTCCTCTGATCACCTCTGGTATGGAAAAGCTTACAGACAGCCATCCTGCCCCAGAGCCAAAAGAGTAGTTACCTAGTCCCTCAGCTACTGTTGCTGGTACACATTCAACAGTAGGCATGGGACTAGACATTCAGGGAGACACTCAGCAAACCTTCTCAAAGTTCCAATGGAATACTGGGGATGAGATAATTCAGTCAAAGGCACGCTAGAACTAAATAAAGAACAAGCGGGGAGCCCCATGAGAGGCTGTCCCCAGTCTCCTATTATAACTCTTCTTCCACCATTCACCTGACACCTTCTTACTTCCATCTGGTGGTCCACAGGCAGTTTTCAAGGTAGACCACCATAGTACCAGTAATGGTGCTGCCCGTATTGGAAAGCTTCCAAAAATCTAATTGGTTGGCAGCTCTAAGGGCTGGATATCTACTCAGGAGGACCTTGGCTGTCCAGGTAAGTACCTAGTTACTGCAAAATAGCATTGAGCTTCCTGGAGAAAAAAACATCTTGGGGTTACTGGTTGACCAGTTTGCAAGATCCTTATTATCTACATTGAATTTGTCCATTCTTTTGGTGTGTCAAAAATTTTAATGAAATTCAGTTTTACTAAAGTAATGGAATTAGTTATTAAACAACCAAACAAAATAAGCTGTTATGCAGTTATACAATGATATTAATAATTGAATGACTGTACAGATATTCGGCAGCACACTGGCTCAGTGGTTAGCACTGCTGCCTCACAGCACCAGGGTCCCAGGTTCAATTCCAGCCTCGGGCAGACTGCCTGTGTGGAACTTGCATGTTCTTCCCCTGGTCTGCATGGGTTTCCTCCGGGTGCTCCAGTTTCCTCCCAAAATCTAAAGATGTGCATGCCAGGTGAATTGGCCATGCTAAGTTGCCCATAGTGTTAGGTATATTATTCAGAGGGAAATGGGTATGAGTAGGTTACTTTTCGGAGGGTCGGTGTGGACTGGTTGGGCCGAAGGGCCTATTTCCACACTGTCGGAAGTCTGATCGTAACTAATTGGTGCAAGGTTTTATTTCATTATTTTCTCACTAAAACGTGAGCCAGAAACAAATGCAGTAAAAATAAGACTTCAATTCACAAAATTCACAGTTGTTTTAAAAAAGTAGAAATTTCCAGGATTGGTGAAAACAAAATGGTTGTAATGTGTTTTATAACTTTGTTATTACTAAAAAGTCATAGAAAATAATAGTTGTACTTGAAATCAGTATTTCTCAAGCTATATCAAGTGACTTTGAATTAACCTCATGGGAAAAAGAATCAATATATTCAGTTAAGACATCTTTTCGTACTTAAAGTATAAACTAAAAACAGATTCTTCTCTCACAGTTAAAAGATTACTGACAACCCAGGAATGTAACAGTCACTTGATAAACTTTTCTGCAGCAGCACCCTATTGCATTGTAGATGTTTTATTGCATGGTTTAATTCATGGTCTATGGTTTTATAACATTTTCAGATTTTTTTTCTAAATTTATTATGAATAATGTACTTGACTTTATTAATGATCTCATCTGCATTACAGGATGGGAAGAAACTCAGTAAGAATAAATCTGAAATAAATCATAAAAGATCCTGCTGCTTTGTTTGACTAAGTTTAGTTCTAATAATGGATCATTTTTAGTGACACTGATCATATATTACCAACTCTGATCACAGTTAACATAGAATTATCTTTAGTGGAATAAATCGACCAGTGAAACTTCAATGTCAAAACAAGGTCAAAAATATTGAATTCTTTTTCCAATGATAAAAACCTAAAAGAGAAATGGCATGACTGGGTACCTTTCATTAGTTCTTTAAAATATCTAACTTAGCCAATAGTATTACACTGAAGTGATGTGAGTGTATCTTATGATACCAAATATTGAACTGTTACTTAGAAGCAATTATCCAAGTACCAAGCACCATAAGTCTCACAGATGGTTCAGTACTTTACACCAGTTTTCGAGCAAACCTATTCATAACTTCACCTCACCATCACACCACTTCTCAAAGTTGGAACATACTGTCAACTATTCAACCATGCCAGAGACATCATCCAAAACCATTGCACCACATTTACTGCCACAAAGGAGACTTTATACCGTATTAATTATGACTGTTTGGTGTATTTACAATCCTCCCAGAAAGTCTGTGACAATATCAAAAGAGATGTCTGACACCAAATTAGCATGGCATTTTAAATAGAACTTGGAATCTATCTTACCAGCATGATAAAAATGGTCAATTCATTAACAAATTTGTGGACCCAAACACGATATGGTATTTGAGTCACAAAAACATCAGGGTGTGACAAATGTAGAAGGAGGTAATTTGGTCCTGTGTGCATCAGCTATCCAAATGAACATCATGGGCACAGGGGTCCAAAAGTTCAGTTTGCACTACAGTTCCAGCAGACGATATCAAAGATTTGAATACTGAGTGGAAGCTCAGACTTAAGGCACACATGCTCAGATTAGACTCATGTAACCCAAGCTTGCTGTCATAGAAGATCAGACTGCTGCATTATAGGCAGTGTGAAAAGCAGAAATCTGAGATTTGACACAAAGGTAGTTCTGGGATAATGTGTGTTTCAGCAGTACGACTTGGCTACAATGTGCCGAAGAATTAGGGAATGGTATTTTCGAAAATGCTTACCTCCGTTGGCAATGGTGCAATTCCAGCGGGAATCAGTTCATGCGGTTCATTATGAGCATGCACCGAAATCTCTATGCTGTTCTGTGCATGTGCATGCAGTTCTGCACATGCGTCGGTGTCTGCACTGTTCCGTGCATGTGCGACATCGGTGCTGGTCTTTGTGTCGATATCAGCTGCTGACAAAGCAGCTGTGAGAGGTATTGTACACAGAGCAGCTTTCTTACATTTTTAAAATGTACTGTGTTAAATTTACTTTTGTTTCATTAATAAATATGATTTCAATCTTCATTCAGGCTGTGCTAGACTTTGGGTGATTTTTGAGCGACCGTGAGTGTTTCTTTGTTGATCTAACCGGAGCTCCATTTTTTCCATAGGCCCCATTATTTATATTAAGCATTCTTCTATCAAGCAAGGTTTCCCTGGAACGCAACTATGGTATTATAGGAGAACTACCTGT
Source organism: Hemiscyllium ocellatum (assembly GCF_020745735.1). NCBI lineage: Eukaryota > Metazoa > Chordata > Chondrichthyes > Orectolobiformes > Hemiscylliidae > Hemiscyllium > Hemiscyllium ocellatum. Next base: position 55,095,877 of record NC_083402.1, read on the forward strand.
ATTAGTTCTTGCTCAAGATGATGTTGTTCATCTTCCTATAGTACCCCATACACTACACTAGTTCCTTTGCAGTTGCCATTCCATACAGACAACTCAAACCAAAACCAGAATCTTAGTAAGGTGGTACAATCTTGGTAAGGTGGGCTTTAAGAGGTCATCAAGGTTATCTGAAGTCTCTTCCAGTGAAACTCAACAGTCTTCTATAGTAGAGTGTGGCGCTGGAAAAGCACAGCAGGTCAGACAGCATCTGAGGAGTAGGAGAATTGACGTTTGGGCATAAGCCCTTCCTGTTGATGCTGCCTGACTTGCTGTGCTTTTCCAGCACCACACTCTTGACTCTGATTTCCAGCATCTGCAGTCCTCACTCTCTTAACTTTCTCTTGTAATCTTGTATCCACTGGAGTAATTCTGTATCGCATGAGGCAAAGACAAAAGACAAGGACTCAGAATTGCACAATGTCAGTTAGATGTTTGCACGCAGTGTGGCATGATATGATTTATAAATTTGATTGTAATACTTATTTTGTGGATGAAGTTTGATTCTTGCAATGTGGCTGAGTAGATCCTATGGTAGTTAAGGGTATGGTACTTACAAGATAATGCATGGCTTAGAAAGGATGGACGCTGGAAGTTGTTTCCGTTAGGGGGGAAGACTAGGACTCGTGGGCACAGCCTTAAAATTAGAGTGGGCTAATCTAGAATGGAAATGAGGAGATATTTCTTCAGCAAGAGAGTGGTGGGCCTGTGGAATTCATTGCCACGGAGCGCAGTAGAGGCCAGGATGTAAAATGTCTTCAAGGCAGAGATTGATAATTCCTTGCGAGATCAAGAATTTAAGAGCATGGGGGAAGCGTGTGGGTAAGTGGAATTGAAATGCCCATCAGCCATAATTAAATGGCAGAGTGGACCCAATGGGCCGAATGGCTTTGCTTCCACTCCTATGTCTTATGGTCTTATAGTTTATAGTGTAGAACAAGACATTATCAGAATGTATAAAGATGATGACATTGATGTAATGTGGAGATTGGTGTCTCATTTATAAGCAAAGAGAAATTGAAATATCAAATAACATCCTGAGATAATGTATATAGTAAGCTGTAAATCCCTCTAGAAAACTCTTGAAAAAACATAAAATTCAGCCCAAAGTTAACATTTCAAGTCCAGTGTGATCCTTCTTCAGAATTAAAGCTTCATTTTGGATTCAAACTTTACTCTGTTTATCTCTTCACAGATGCAACCAGATCTGCTGCATTTCTCCAGCACTTACTGTTTTTGTTTATGACTATAGGTGCTCTTCTTATTAATTTTCCTGAACATTTTTCTCCATTTCAACGAGAGGTAGCATCAAGCACTTTCAAATCAGGTACAGCATATTAGATCCAGAACATAGAACATTTCTTGTACATCTTCACTCATGCCTAAACCTCAGTCTCAGAACAGCACTTGCTTCAGTTCAGTGTGACATTTCCAATTCCCACACCAGTCATTCTAACGGCTCTCCAAGTGAGACAGCCCAATTAGTGCTGAATTATGAACAGTTTTGCACTGTAAAATATTGTCCACTGGGAGATTGACGTGGACTGCCCAAACTCATTTCACTTAGGAATAAGCATAAAAGAAAAACTTACATTCCATTTGACTGAGCTGAATTCAGATCCAGGCTCAAGAGGTGAAAGGACCATATTCTAACACAATGCATTACCTTTCCTACTCCCAATTATTTATGATTAGTGAACCTTTGATCTTCCTGTGATTAGCTAGTTAAATTTCCAAGGCAGTAACCAAGCTGAGTACATTCAATAATTCAGTCTAATCAAATTACACCCCTTCACTACACAAGTACATTGTTTTCATAAGTGTGCTCTTCCACAGAATAGTGCTGAAGGTTTAAGAAGAGTATGAGCAATACTACAGAAATGAATTGTTATTGATAGGTAATCAATTGTCTTTGCTTTTCAAATACAGTAATTTGTATTTTAAGGTGATAGCCACAGAACAAATTCCTTAAATGGTATGTATATGCAAGTGTATCAATTACATGTCACTAATCTGTGTAATGATTGGAGTCTGGTCTCAAATGCAGCTAATTTTGAATGAAGCACATTTTCTCCAAAGCATAAAGCTATTGCTATTTGGCAGAAAAGTCAATATTACATTCTCAAAAACTTCCCTATGGAATTTAGTTTTCAATGTACATTAAAACTAAAATGCATGTTAAGTATCAGTTAAGGGATGATAACTTGAGCATTAACATCACCACATTTTTCCTGTGTTCTTACATATTAAGTATTTCCAGCTTTTCAGGTCACTGAAAAATAAACATCTGGCAGGGGAGGAATTCAGAGGAAATGCATGAGCAAGGTGCAGGTTTTGCTCTAAGCAAATCATTACTTCCAATGACCAAACTTTCCACAAATGATTCAGAATGCACTCTCTGTCTGTCTCAATTCAAAAATGACCAGGTAAGTGCACAAGTACCTATGCTTCAATGATCTCCTCCGCTACCAAGGGGAAAGACCAGTTCAATGTTTTACTTAGAATCACTAAGACAGAAAATCTTTAACCTAATGGAGGATTTCAACATGAGTGGACAGGAACTATACGGCATGGCATTTCTACCTCAGCCATCATGGCCCGGGTACTGGACGGAGGCTACTTGAGATTTACTGCTACCATGAGCCTTGTGTAACTGATATCTTTCGGAACAAATAATGCCACATGTTGTCTTGGACACATCCAAGATCGGAACTGAATTATCACCAGACAGAATTCTCAACACACGTAGGGTTAGAATGCAATTTCCGACACACTGTTTATTCAAGGTTCAACATCAGCTGTACTGCCTACTTGCATAACAAAAAAAAGCAATTCCTCAATTCGATTGAAAAGCTGCACTCTGGTATTTACACATTGAAACCAAATGAAACATACTTCGGCACACTTCAAAGACATCATAAGCTTATAAACGGATGTAGACAAGATAGGTGAGTGGACAAAGATCTGGCAAATGAAGAAAAATGTGAGAAATTCTTAAATTATTCATTTGGCAGAAAGAATACAAAAGAAGCATACTACCTAAATCATGAGAGATTGCAGAGTTCTGTGATGCAGAGAGATCTGAGTGTCCTAGTGCATAAATCACATATTAGTATGCAGGTACAAGCAATTAGGAAAGTCAATAAAGTTTTATTGTGAGGGTATTTATTTGCATTAGTAGGGAGGTTACACTTGAATTCTAAAGGATACTGGTGAGACCACATCTGGAGTACTATGTACACTATACTTAAAGAAGGATGTTATTGTGGTGGAAGCAGTTCAGTGAAGGTTTACTTGACTCATATCTGGAATGAGCAGATCATCTTATGAGTAAGGCTGGATAGACTAGCCCTGTATCCTCTGGAAGTTAGAAGAATCAGAGCTAATTGAAACATATAAGATCCTGAGGTGACTTGACTGGATGGATCTGGAAAGTATGCTTCCTTTTGTGGGAAAATTTAGAACTAGGGCTTATAGTTTAAATGTAAAGAATCGCCTATCTAAAACAGATGAGAGAAAAAAAAATCTCTCAGAAGGTTGTGGTTGCAGAATCTTAAATATTTTTAAGGCAGAGGTAAATTTTAATTACCAAGGGAATGAAAAATTATCGAGGGTATTTAGGAATTGAGGTTTAAATCAGATCAATAATAATCTTATGAATGGCAGAAAAGGCTTGAAGGACAAAATGGCCTACTTTTGTTCCTTGTTCATAAATTTGTATGTACCATATACAGCAATGCACTTTCAACATATGGGAAGCAACAATGAAAAAAATAATAACTGCTTGAGGTTAACAGCAGTGTGATGAAGCCTGTAACTGAAGTGAAGCAACCCATTCTCATAATGTTTAAGAAAAATCTAAGTGAAAAAACTTTGACTCCACTATGAGCTATTTCATGTAAAATCTATCAGAAGGCTAGGCAGTGTGCCAATGACTGCCAGTTATAATTTTGGCAGAACTTTCAGACAACAATTAATGAAGGGAATGTGAGTGGCATTTGGAAAGAGCTTAGTTGAAAACAAAGGCAAAGAGGTAATCATTGGTTACAATAAACAGTTGGAGAGGTGTATGGAACACAACCTTGAATTGCCCAATAAAGGGAACACTGACACTGAAAAACATTTAAACAGCATAGAAATCCTGCCTGTTATGGGAGGGTTGGATATTGAATTCAGATTGGGGAGTTTTGCAAAGTTATTGACTTGCTTACCAAGGACAAATCTAGTACTGATGTAATTCCATTTGAATGTGTCAAGTACAGGGAAGGAGTACTTCTGTGGTACCTGCATAAACTTTTCTGACTCTGTTGAAGAAAAAAGGCCTGGACAGGGAAATGCATGATGAAACGTTGTACTAGAAGAAAAGATTACCACATTGTAACAACCCCCTTTTTTTTAGTTAATAGGATGGGGGAGTCAATGGCTAGGCCAGAATTTATTGCCCATCCCTAACTTCCCCGAGGAATGTGATTATGAGCTGCTATCTTGAACTGCCACACTCTATGGGAGTATAGGTAAACCCATGATTGTGCTGGAAAGAAAGTTTCAAGATTTTGACCCAGCGACAGTGAAGAAATTACAATATATTTTCAGTGAGGGCAACTTGTTAGTGGTTGTACTCCTGTGCATATGCTGTTCTTGGGCTTTCAGATGATAGAGGTTTTCAAAGAAGCTGCTATGCATCTTTATACGACACACAAATTCTGCAACTCTGTATGGGGGAGAAGGGAGTGACTGTTGAATGTAGTAGATGGGTTACCTCTACACTAAATAGTATGAGACATCATCAAGGACTGACAGTTCCTAATTCTACCAAACTTGTGTTCTCAGTGCACTCCTCCACAGCACTAAGACCAATCCTTGGCAGGAGATGTGGCAAAACATCTTCGATATATTCTTGACATTTCTTGGAAGAACTGGGACACAGAAGTTCCTGGAGCACACTAATACAATCAGCACACATTCATTGCTAAGCCAACAACATCTTGATCTCATGTCTTGGATGGAGGATAGCCATATAGTAGGAACTTCTCTAAAGTAATTATCTATCAGTTAGTACTTTAATTGTATTTAGTAAGACAAGACTAAAGTTTTGTAAGCATCTTCAACCAGATGTGCCAAGGGGACAATCCATCTTAGTCTCCTCCTGAAGTCACCAGCATTATAGATGCCAGCCTTCAGCAAATTCAACTCACTCCATATATTAAGAAATAGATGAAGATGCTAGACACTGCAAAGGCCAACATTCAGGCAATTGTATTGAAAACTTGTGCTCCATAGTACTGGTGCCACTAGACAAACTGTTCCAGTACAGTTGTAACACTTCATCTACCTGGTAATGTGAGAAATTCCAGGTATGTCCTGCATACAAAATGCAGGACAAATCAATCTGGCCAATCAGTCTTACTTACTCAACAAAGATCTGCTTGGTGATGCTCAGTTTGGGTTCAGCTTGGGTGATTCAATTCCTAATCTCAATATAGCACTGAATCATCCTTGAATCCCTACAGTATGGAAGTAGGTCACTCGGCCCAACAAGTACATACCGACTCTCCAAAGTGCATCCCACCCAGACCCCTTCCACTATTCCTGTAAGCATACATTTCCTATGGGTAACCAACCTAACCTACACATCCCTGGACACTAAGGGCAATTTAGCATGGCCAATCCACCTAACCTTGCACATCTTTGAACTGTAGGAGTAAATTGGAGTACCTGGAGGAAACCCACACAGACATGAGAAGAATGTGCAAACTCCTCTTGACGTGCAGGGTCACCTAAGGCTGGAATTGAACCTGGGTCCCTATCTCTGTGAGGCAGCAGTGCTAACCACTGATAGAGAACATAGATGAACTTCAGAGGCAAGGAGAAATAGTATTAGGACTACCCTTGGTATCAAAGCAGCACTTGCTCAAGGGTGGCATCAAGGAGGCTAAACAAAACTGGAGTCAATAGGAATCAAGAGGAAACAATCTCTATTGTTGGCATCGCACATATCACAAGGGAAGTTGTAGTTGTTGGAGATCAATTATCTCAGTCACAAGACATCACTGCAAAAGTTTCCCAGGGTGGTGCCCCAGGTTGCTTCATCAATGATCTTTCCTCCATCATAAGATTAGATATTGGTGATGTTCAATGATAATTGCATAATGTTCATAGCAAAAATGACTCCTCGGATACGAAAGCAGTCTGCGCCTAAATCTAGACAACCTGGACACCATTAGGGGTCAGATTGATTGGTGACAAGCAACAGTTACACGAGTACAAAGCAATGACTGTTTCCAATCCAAGAATTGCCATGGGATATTCAAAGGTGTTACTGTTTACTGAATTCTACGATCAACATTCTGGTCCAGCTGAACTGAATCAACTATATAAATTCTGTGTCTATAAGAGTAGGTCAGAGGCTAGGAATTTTACAGTGACTAATTAACCTCCTGACTCCTCATTCTGTGCACCATCTTCAAGGTGCAGGCTGGAAGTGTGATGCAATACTCTCCATTTGCTTGTATGAGTGCAACTTCAACAGCACTCAAGATGTTTGACATGATCCACTTAGTAGCTTAAGCCCACTTGTTTGACACCTTTAACATTCACACCTTTAGAATCTTGTATATTTCAGTGAGAAGTTCCAGTGAGTATAGGCCCAATTTACTCAGCCTTTTACCACAGGGCAATACTCTTGTCATGGACTTATCTGCTGAACCTTCACTGTTCATCCAACAAGCATATCTTAGAGAAGCATACCAAAATGGGTAACAGGTCTTAACGTAAATATTTGTGGGATGTCGTTCATATTCTTGCACTCCAATTCTTTTCCAACAAAGGTTAACATACTATTTGCCTTACTTAGTCATTGCTGAACTACCATGCTAATGTTATATATTCCTGTTAGAAGTTTACCCAGACTTCTCTCAACATCAGCATTTATTAACTTCTCACGTTTTAAGAAAATACATTTTTTCTTTTCTTTCTCCCAAAGTGAGCAAGGTATGCTTTTCCACATCATACTCCACATGTTCCCTGACTGCCCATTCACATTACCATTTACATCTCTATGTAGCATCAAGCAGTTTGCATTTCCACTTAGCTGCATGTCATCAGAAAATCTAAGGTACATTACTCTCAATTTCACTGTATAATTCATGATTATAGATTGTAAATATTGAGGCTCCAGCCCTCCTTATGGCACTCCTCTCATTGCAGCTTGGCAACTTGAAATTTATCACTAGTCTTTGCTTACTCTTCATTAACTGCTTCATCGTAATTTTTTTTAAAATGATTTATGTGGTGAGGGTGTCACTGCAAGATTAGCATTTATTGCCCAACTGAATTGCCCTTGAGAAGGCAGAGTTGATTAAGTGTGGCACTGGAAAAAGCACAGCAAGTCAGGCAGAATCTGAGGAGCAAGAAAGTCAATGTTAACCTTCACTAGGACTGGGGAGGGGGAAAGGGGCTGAGAAGTAAAAGGGGGGATGGAGCTGGTGGAAAGGCAATTGGGATGGTGACAGGTGGGCAAAAGGTAGAGGTGATGGTGATAGGTTGATGGGAAGGGTGGAGAAGATTTGTTGGGAGGAAGTGGACAGGTAAGTCAGGTCAAGAGGGCAGAGCTGAGTCAGAGGGTTAGATCTGGATGGGCTTGGGGGAGGAGAGATTTCAATCCTGGTAAATTCAATGTTGAGGCTGTGTGGTTGTAGGCTCCCGAGGCAAAAGATGAGGTGTTCCTCTTCTAGGTTAAAGGTGGCCTTGTTTTGGTGGTGGAGGCGGCCCAGAATGGACATGTCATACTGGGCATGGGAGGAGAAGTTGAAATAGTTGGTCACCAGAAGGTGGGGTTAGTTGGTGCGTATGGACCAGAGATATTCCCTGAACCGTTCTATGAGTTTGTGCTCGGTCTCTCTGATGTAGAGGTTCAACCACTACACTAAGACCTTCAACCCTGACTTCAAACTAATCTGGACCATCTCAGACACCTCCCTCCTCTTCCTCGACCTCTCTGTCTCTGGCAACTGACTTAACACTGATAGCTACTTCAAATCCACTGACTTCCACCTATCCGCTCCACACTTCCCACCGACCTATCACAATCATCTCCTACCTTCACTCACCTATCGCTATCCCAACTACCTTTCCCCGAGTCCCCTCCCATTTATTTCTCAGCTCCCTTCTCCCTCCCAAGTCCTGTTGAAGGGTTAAGCACAAAATGTTGACTCTCTTGCTCCTCAGATGCTGCTTGACCTGCTGTGCTTTTTCCAGTGCCACACTTTATCAACTCTGACTTCTCCAACATCTGCAGTCCTCACTTGAGAAGGCAGAAATGGCATGCCTCTCAACTGTTTTAAGCCCAGTGGGGATAGGTACATCCTGTAAGGAAGGAAGTTCCAGGATTTTGACCCAGTGACAATGAAGGAATGATGATGTAGCTTCATGTTAGGATGATGTATGCCATCTACCACACTCTGAGGTAGTGAATTCCATAGATTACTACCATTTAAGAAAAGTAATTTCTCGTTATTTCTGTTTTAACGCGATGCCCTTTCACTCTAGATTGTCCCACAAGAGGCAACATCTGCTCTACAACAGCTTCGTCAATCCCCGTTAGCATCTTATATACATATCTATTAGATCATCACCTTTTTTATTCTAAAATCTAGAGAGTATAAGCCTAACTACTCAATCTGTCTTCATAAGACAAGCCCTTCATCTTTAGTGAATCATGTCTGAACTGCCTCCAATGCAAATACATCCCTCTTTACCTAAAAGGGCCAAAACTGTGTGCTGTACTCTATAAGCATTAGTGATACCATACTTAAAGTTGCAACTTTTCACAAGTACCCTGTCAAGTCCTCTGACAATTGTTCATATTTCAAGATGGCTGCCTCTTATTCTTCTGTACTCCAACAGATCCAATCTATTCAACCTCTTCTCATAAAACATTCCCCCATACCTGGTATCAGCCGAGTGCATCTTATTTGAGCTACCTCTAAAGCCAGTATAGATAAGGGTTCCAGAACTGTTCACAATATTCCAGTTGTGGTCTGACTAGTGCCCTTGCACAGTTTAGTAAAATCTCCCTAATTTTATATTTCATCCCCTTTCAAATACTGGTGAACATTCTGTTTGCATTCCCGTCTAACCACTGAACTTGGATGCTAGCTTTTGATGACAAATGAATGAGCACTCCCAAATTTCTCTGTTCTATAGCTTTCTGCTGTCCTTCTCCAATTAATTTCAGCTCCTCTATTTCTCCTGCCAAAGTGCATAACATCACATTTCCCCACATTATATTCCATTTGCCAAATATTTCCCAATTCACTTAATCTGTCTGCATCTCTCTGCAGACCCTTAGTGCCATCATGATCATTTGTCCATCCACCTATTTTTGTGTCCTCTGCAAACTTGGCAATAGTACATTCACTTTCCTCATTCAAGTCATTCATATATATTGTAAATAAATACAGCTCTTGCACTGATCCCTGTGGCACACTATTAGTTACAGATTCTGGATTAGTGGTGCTGGAAGAGCACAGCAGTTCAGGCAGCATCAAAAGTGCAGCGAAATCTACGTTTCGGGCAAAAGCCCTTCATCAGAAATAAAGGCAGTGAGCCTGAAGCGTGGAGAGATAAGCTAGAGGAGGGTGGGGGTGGGGAGAAAGTAGCATAGAGTACAATGGGTGAGTGGGGGAGGAGATGAAGGTGATAGGTCAGGGAGGACAGGGTGGAGTGGATTGGTGGAAAAAGGAGATAGGCAGGTAGAACAAGTCATGGGGACAGTGCTGAGCTGGAAGTTTGGAACTAGGGTGAGGTGGGGGAAGGGGAAATGAGGAAACTATTGAAGTCCACATTGATACTCTGGGGTTGAAGTGTTCCGAGGCGGAAGATGAGGTATTCTTCCTTCAGGCATCTGGTGGTGAGGGAGCGGCGGTGAAGGAGGCCCAGGACCTCCATGTCCTCGGCAGAGTGGGAGGGGGAGTTGAAATGTTGGGCCACAGGGTGGTGTGGTTGCCAACCTGAAAATACCCCCCTTCTCTCAACTCTGTCTTCTTCTAGCTAATCCTCTAAGCATGGTGACATATTACCTTCAACACGATGGGCCCTTATTAGTGACATAATGAATAGTACCTTATCTGAAAATCTACATATATTATGTTTACTAATTGCCCTTTATCTATCCTGCTTGCTACCCCCTCAAATATATTTGTCAGGCATGATCTCCCCCTTCATGAAGCCATGCTGATTCTGATTCATCATAACGCATTTCTAAATGTGCTGCTATTAGATTGCTTGTAATTGACACGAATAGCTTCCAAATGACACAGAATTCCAGCTTCAATAGGAAGAATAAAGTCAGCTGAAATAGGAGGAGTTGTGGAAGAGTGCTTTGTTAAATGGAAGGGGTTGAAAAGATTACCAGTTAATTTAATGGGAGTTTAATTTAAGGTTCCAGTCTAAATGGGAAAGTTGTGACATTTCATGTTTTCTCAACTTAGGGAGGGAGAGGCTTAGCTGTACAGAAATGACTGCTGCAGTTTTTCTTTTAGTTATGATAGGTGTCTTGTTGAAATTCCTAACCTTACTTTTTTGGATGATACATCAATTTTGTTCCATAAAAGTGATTAAAATTGAGAGCATGTAACATACTTAATACAGAAGTTTTCAAGAGGAGTGTGGCTTTAGATGAATTTTAGAAATGCATCAATTAACTTGTATATTCAAGATTTGAATTTCTAGCTTCAGGCTTTTATGTTTTAACATTTTCTTCTCTGATACAATTAAAATGCCATTTACCACACCCCCTGCACTTTAAATTTAAAGTCTTGTAACTAATTGTCTTATAATCAGTCCTATTCTGAGATTATTATCTTTTTGAAGGCGATCTTTTGAAGTGATTTCACTAGCTTTTGCTTCATTTTTAGAGTGTCACATACAATACATTGCAAGTAAGTGGCTCTATTTGCCATTTCCTGAGTCGTCAATTGATACTATCTTCTTCAGCAAAGAGATAAACAATCTGTATGCTTCAGATGTAATTTTGCACAGAAAGGCAAAGCTGCAAAAAGTACACATTGCAAATTCCCATTGAATAAATTGCATAGCTCCTTGTTAACTGAAATATAAACAGAAAATGCTGGAAATACACAGTAGGTCAGGAAGCACTTGTGAAGAGAGAAATAGCTAAAATTTTAAAACTAATAACCTTTTCTTATAATTGAATAATATCAGAGATGAGCAGCTTTTAAGAAAATATAGAAACAAGGAGAAGGTGAGCATTGCAGACAGGAACAAAAGGCAAAAGTCTGCACCGGGTAGAAGTACAAGCAATTAAATGCCAAAAATGATAATGATGCAATCAGAAAAGAGATGATAATGGGTCCAGGATGGAAACAGAACATGGGTACAAGAATGTTGGAAATGCTTACTGTTGTGTTATGTCTCACAGCTTGTATGTAATATACCTTTAAGAGATGTTCTCACGACACCATCACATCAAAGTACTTGACATAATGGGAAAAGGGTCTCAATCTCCATGTTATTGCGACCACTTTCAGCATGACACATGGCAAATATGTTAATTTGTAACTTGCTCAGCATTAGCCCAGACACACAGTGCCTGCAACTATAATGAATGTGGATACCAAGATACCAAAAACATCAACTTACTGTTTAAAGTCTACATTCCTCATGTCTAATTTTTAGGTTACAGGAGTGAACATAAGTATCATCTCATCAAGTACGAATAACATGCAGAAGATGAAAAAGCCCGACACTGCAGCTCTGGCAGATTGTTGGGGCAGAACAGATCGGGTTAACAGCAATGGCCGTTTATAAGGAGACACGCTTAAAAGAAATATATTGCAAATCTGAATACTTCTTATAGGTTTAAAGCTAAAATTAGCAACCAAAATATACTGCCAGTTTAATTACAGAGCCATCCTTTCTGAGTAAAGCAACTTTTTAAGTATTCAAAAGTGATTTTCTGACCTGAAGAAATTGTCTCCATGCAAGAGGGTTATCAGCCCTGCCATTTTCTCTTTGATTTAGTGCTAAAACCTGTGTGGGATCATCACTTCTTGACACAATCTCCCTCTGGTGGTTTTCACCTGCTATTACAGGCTTTTATTTATTGAAGACTATCCCAAATCCATTAACATTTGTAAAGTAATCTATCTACAACAATGAAAACTAAAGTAAAATAGAAATAAAGGAACAAAAAAAAGGTCATTTTTACAAAAATAAAAGGAAACTGAGTAAAAGGAAGGAACAAGCTCTGTACTTTAATTTAAGAAAAAGATCTTCAACAAAAAGTTAAAGGCAAACATTTATTTTTAGATTGAGCAGTGAATGATACCTTCACTGAACAGTATCTATTTAAGCCCTATATACAGCATTATTTCATAGATCAAACAATAAATGATCCTGAGAGGAGATTTCTTCCTATCAGCAAAAAGGGTTTCCCAGCCGAACCAACCAACCCAATCACCCCGTGGCTCAACACTTTAACTCTCCCTCCCACTCCACCGAGGACATGCAGGTCCTTGGACTCCTCCACCGGCAGAACATAACAACACGACGGCTGGAGGAGGAGCGCCTCATCTTCCGCCTGGGAACCCTCCAACCACAAGGTATGAATTTAGATTTCTCCAGTTTCCTCATTTCCCCTCCCCCCACCTTGTCTCAGTCGGTTCCCTCAACTCAGCACCGCCCTCCTAACCTGCAATCCTCTTCCTGACCTCTCCGCCCCCACCCCACTCCGGCCTATCACCCTCACCTTGACCTCCTTCCACCTATCCCACCTCCATCGCCCCTCCCCCTAGTCCCTCCTCCCTACCTTTTATCTTAGCCTGCTTGGCTACTCTCTCTTATTCCTGATGAAGGGCTTATGCTCGAAACGTCGAATTCTCTATTCCTGAGATGCTGCCTGGCCTGCTGTGCTTTGACCAGCAACACATTTGCAGCTGTGATCTCCAGCATCTGCAGACCTCATTTTTTACTTCCCAGTATAAGTGCCAAGTCTTTCCAAGGACGATATAAAACTCCATAGAAGACCTGGAGAGTACTTGAAGACCAGCTCAAGGTCAGAAACAATCTTCAGAATTTAACTTATGTCATACAGACAAAAATCCTAAGAGTCTGTCGATGACTGTCATGAGATGCCACAACAAAAGTTTGAAAACAAAAGCATGGAGAGGCTAACTGAATTGGTCACCTCTACACCAATCGATGCCTTCAGAAAAGATCTTCTCAGCAAGAAAAACAAAGCCAATTTATTGCTAGAAGATTTTTTTTAAATTTCAAAAATATACTTCATTCAAAAATTATTATGCTATCTATACAATTGATCTTGCCATTCTTATGCACACATTACATTTCTTTACATACAGAGATTGGAATTAATCATTCGTATATACAAGTCTGTACATTGACTATCCAGCTATTCTGCTGAGGCGTCAGTAGAGCCCAATTACTGGGTGAGCCCCCTGTTCTACTTAGGCAGACAGACCTTACACGGTGGTATTTCCCCACCACTCCTTGGCGGCTGCTGACCCAAGCTTCAGCGCGTCCCTCAACATGTAGTCCTGGACCTTGGAATGTGCCAGTCAACAACACTCAGTTGGGGTCAATTCCTTCAGCTGGAAGATCAACAGGTTTCAGACAGAACAAAGAGCGTCTTTCACTGAGTTGATGATCCTCCAGGCACAGTTGATGTTCATCTTGGTGTGCGTCCCGGGGAACAGACCGTAAAGCATGGAGTCCCGCGTCACGAAACTGCTCAGAACGAACCTCGACAAACAATACTGCATTCCGCTCCAGACTTCCTTTGCATAGGCACATTCCAGAAGGAGGTGTGTGACAGTCTCGTCCCCTCCACAGCCACTTCGAGGACAGCATGCAGTGCGACAGAGATGCCAGGCGTGCATAAAGGATCTCACAGGCAGAGCCCTTTTCACCACCAGCCAAGCCATGTCTTGGTGCTTGTTGGAAAGTTCTGGCGTTGAGGCATTCTGCCAAATAGGATCCGCCCTCTCCTTTTTCCGAAGGGTCTCAAGGACACTACGTGCTAACCACTTCCTGATGGACTTGTGGTCAAAAGGTGTTTTTCTTCATAAATTTCTCCACGAAGGACAGGTGATACGGAACAGTCCAATTATTCGGAGCGTTCCACAGCAGCGAGGCCAGGCCCATCCTTCGCAACACCGGGGATAGGTAGAACCTCAGTATGTAGTGACACTTGGTGCTTGCGTACCGGGGATCCACGTACAGCTTGATGCAGCCACACACAAAGGTGGCCAACAGGGTGAGGGTTACATTGGGCGTATTTTTCCCCCATTGCCCAGATCTTTATACATGGTGTCCCTTCAGAACTGGTCTATCTTTGATCTCTACATGAAGTGGAAGATGGCCTGGGTGACTGCGGCGGCACAGGTTCTGGGAGTAGGCCAGACCTGTGCCACATATAACAATACTGAGAGTACCTCACACCTGATGACCAGGTTTTTTCCTGCGATGGAGAGCCCGTTGCTCCCATCTGCCTAGTTTCTGCCTCGCTTTCCTGATCCACTCCTCCCAAGTCTTAGCGCACACCCCAACCCCACCGAACAAAATACCCAGCACCTTCAGGTGGTCAGTCCTAACGGTGAAGGGGATCGAGGATTGGTTGGCCCAGTTCCCAAAGAGCACGACCTCGCTCTTGTCTCGGTTTACCTTGGCCCCCGAGGCCCGTTCGAACTGGTCACATATGCACATGAGTCTGTGCACGAACAGCGGATCCGAGCAGAAAACGGCACTGTCATCCATGTACAGGGAGGCCTTAACCTGTAGGCCTCCGCTGCCAGGAATAGTCACCCCTCTCAGGCTTGCATCCTTCCTGATGGACTCGGCAAATGGCTCTATGCAGCACACAAACAAGGCAGGAGAGAGAGGGCAGGCCTGCATGACTCCAGATCTGACTGGGAAGCTATCTGATTCCCACCCATTGATTGAGACTGAACTGACAATGTTGGTGTAGAGCAGTCTGATCCAATTACAGATTCCCTCCCCAAAAGCCCATTTTGGAGAGAATATCCCTCATTTACGTATGCGATATCCTGTCAAAGGCTTTCTCCTGGTCAGGCTGATCAGGCAGGTGTCCAACCCTCTGTTCTGCACGTAGGCAATCATATCCCTGAGGAGTGCAAGACTCTCAGCGATCTTTCTGCCCTGTGCAGCACAGGTTTGGTCAGGGTGAATCACTAGGCCCCGAGCAGACCTGACCCGGTTGGCAATGACCTTTGACAAGATTTTGTAATCCACATTTAATAGTGAGATTAGTCTCCAATTTCTAATTGCCTCCCTCTCCCCCTTCTGCTTGTAGATGAGGGTGATGATGCCTTTCCTCTAGAAGATGGACGACAGTATGAAATCATAGTTGTCAGCCAACATCAATAATACACTTTAGGTACATGTATAGCTATTGCTTTGGTTAGCAAAGTGCACTTAACCAGTAAGGTCTGTCATAGATTAGGTATGTCACACCTACTTAAAAATTGTTCAGCATTTCTTCACATCTGTAAAGCATGTGGCACCAATGGTCATTGAACAAACTTATGCAGAAAATGCAACTATTCATCAAATGCAAATCATGCTCTCTGTGATTGAACAGGACAGGATGTAACACAATTAAATTAACAATCTGAAAAGGCTGTATCCAGACAAATTTGATGTGATCTAATCTTAAAGATCAGGCAATATTTCATCTCCAGGATTACATAACCCCATTTATCGATCCTCCAAGGAAAGGCAGTGCACACTGTGAGGAGAAGGGACCACTATCCACTGAACAATTTATCTTTGGAAGGCAAGTGTGAATGACTTTGCCAATCAACCAATTGTTTAACCATTCTGAGACACAGGATATCCTCCTTCAATAACAGAGGAGAATGAAAGAGATACACAACCAGCAAACAGGTTGAGAACTACACAGATTCTCAGTGATTACAGACTGTGAGTCAGAAATCTATTCACAAATATCTGAATATATCAAAGATTTCTAAAATATGCAACAAGCCCAAATGGTAGAAAGTCATTACTGATCATGGTGCTGCATTGAGAAGGAACAGAAGTCACCTGAGATCAATGTATAACACAGCAATCATGCATACCTGAGAGTATGGAAAAAAAACTTTCATGATAATGATTCAGCGATGAGTGACAGCAACCAGCAGCAAGACAATGGAACTGCCAAAGGAGGGCAATTGAGGATAACATATACCTCTGCAGACAGTTATATGATCACCAGATCAGATTGAGTTGTCAAACATCCAAAGCATTATTCTGAAATTTGAACGACTAAACCTGCTACTCTGTTTGATTTGTTTATATAATGATTAAATTGATAACAGGAGCCCATGTACAACTCTGCAAAATTGTTTGGAATTTCTTTTTGAAAGAGAATTATGCTGCTTTCCCACATTATGGCCAGCATGACAAGGTACATGGAAAACATTTACAGCATAATAATAGAGGGTATTAGAAGCATGGGAAGTCTGGTTTTATGGTGTCACTTGGAAATGTGGTGGAGAAATGTTGGCAGAGAACTCACACCTCATTACTCCATTTTGGCAGCCATCCCCCATGACCAGCATCCAAATTGAAGCTTGCATCAGTTTAAAGTTAACAAACTCAAATTGAAGTGTAATGTAAAAACAAAAATTTCTGAAAAAAGTAAGCAGTTTCAGGCAGGAACTATGAAGAGAAACAAGCTTGAAGTTTCAAGTTGAAAACTTTTATCAGAACCCATGTTAATGCTAATAAAAGTAAAACGAAATGCTGGAGGTACTCAGCAGCTCTGGCAGTATCTGTGGAGAGAGAAACAGAGTTAATGTTTTGAGTTTGATATGGCTCTGCTTTAGCTGAAAGGACCTGGTGATTTTTATGCTCTTGACAGCAGAGGATGGCTGAGTGGAATAGATTCAAAAAGTGCTCAGAGTAAAATACAACGAGACACTAATGGTGTTAGAAGAGCAATATATGTATAAAAAGGTAAATGAAGGGATGAAAAGGAGAAAATGAGTCCACTTTGCTGACAGCAAAGCCAACAAGACACAAACAAGTTACAGCCAGAGTGGGAGGGAAGGGAGGGAAGATGTAAGAGAAACTGAGAATACTGACATTATGCACTAGTTCTGGGTTTCAATGTTGCATCCTAGACACTGTGAAGTGACTAAGCAGAAAATGGGGTGGTGTTCATCTAGCTGGTATTGGGCTTTGTTGGAACACTGCAACAGGCCCAGAATGGAAAGCACTGAAGCAAGGGAATTTATTGAAATCGTAAGTTACTGGAGGGTCAGGGTCATCTTATGTTTAGAATGGGAGAGGTGTGAAGGTGCTCTGCAAAGCAACCATCCCATCTGTATTTGGTCATGACAATGTGAAGAAGACTGCATTTTGAGCAGGGAATACAGTAAACTGGATTAAAAAAAATTAGTAAAATGCCAAGTTTGGGGCCCTGGTCATTACACAGGGAGGAGGTGAAAGGGCAACTGTTACACCTTCTGTGGTTTCATACAAAGGTGCCATGGGGGAGTGAGTAACGTTAGGAGTGGTGGTGGAGTGGACCAAAGTGTCAGGGAAGCAACAGTCCCTATGTAAAGTTGACAGTGGAGAGGGGGAGAAGATGTATTTGATGATGATATGCTGGTGGAAACACAGAAGACAAGAACACAAGAATATAAGAATTTGGAGCAGGAATAGGCCATCTAGCTCTACAAGCCTGCTCCACCATTCAAAAAGATCATGGATGATCTTTTTTGTGGCCTCAGCTCCACTTATCGGCTCTCTCACCATATCCCTTAATTCCTTTATTGTTCAAAAAATACCTTCCCTTTAAAAACATTCACTGAAGTAGCATCAAGTACTTCACTGGGAATGGAATTCAATAGATTAACAACCCTCTGTGTAAAGAAGTTCCTTCTGAATTTTGAGGCTATGCCCTCTTGTTCTAGTTTCACCGGCCAGTGGAAACATTCTCTCTACATCTATCTTATCTATTACGTTCATAATTTTATATGTTTCTATAAGATCCCTCATCATTCTTCTAAATTCTAATGAATATAATCCCAATCTACTCAGTCTGTACTTTGAAATTGGAGACTGTTGAGATGGAAAATTAAGGGAAAACAAGGACATGTCAGAGGCACTCCAGAGGAAGGAGACATCACTGGAACAGACATGACAGAGAGGGGGAATTTGAAGAATGAAATAGATACCTTGTAGGAAGCAGGATGTGAGAAAGTATAGTCAACATAACTGTGGGAGTTGGTGAGTCTGTAGTGAATATTGGTTGTCAGCCTATCCTCAAAATTGGAAACAGTGAAGTCATGGAAGAGAAGGGAAGATGAATCAAGTGAAGCTGAGAGAAGGATGAAATTTGAATTGTTCCTGTTCTGGTTGACAGCAGTAAGCAGCTTTGATGACACTATCAATGTACTGGAGAAAGAGTTGTGGTGGGGTCTGGTAGGGCTGGAACAAGAAATGTTTTACATATCCCACAAAGAGACAGGCACAACTGGGATCCAAGCATGTGCCCATAGCCACACCTTCAACTTGGAGAAAGTGAAACAAGTTAAAAGAAAGGTTGTCTAAAGTGAAAACGAGTTTAACCAGGTGAAGGAGGAGATGGTAGGTATGGGTTCTATCAACCTCTTTTCAAGGAAGAAGCAGAGGAACATGTGATGAGAGATGAACATGTAGAAGGACTGCACATCCATGGTGAAAAAGGGTTGACTACAACCAGAAAATTAAAATTTGTGGAATTGACATAAAACATCAGAAGAATCATAAAAGCAAGTGTGAAGAGACTGATCAAGAAAATATAGAGTCAAGATAAAAAGAAATAAGTTCAGTGGAGCTGGAACAAGCTGAAACTATGGATCTGTCAGGGGAGTTTGTTTGTGGATGTTGGGAAGAAAGTAGAAGCAAACTGGGAGGGGTTGGGGAACTCTGAGTCGGAACAAGTGGAGAGGAGATCTTCAGAGGAGATGGGGTCAGTGACAGTCCTAGACATAATAATGTTCAATGGTAGGATTATGAACTGGGGGGAAATAGAAGGATTTTTCTGAGAGTTGGCATTCAGCCTCTGCATGATAGAGGTCAGCATGCCAGGTGACAACAGCATTAACTTTATAATCAAGCTTGACACTAAACCTGAGTTGTGTTTTTATTCATGTTAAGGTTTGTTCACTGCCCAAATTTCCATATTTCTATTGCATTTATTCTGGTGTTGCAATCTTCCATAAAAGCATTTCTGATGTCTTCCTTTTGCTTCAACTGAGAACTCTCCCTGGACTGTAATTGATAGGGCCCTCAACCATGTCCATTCCATTTCCCGTAGTCCTTCTCATCTCTCTCCCAGAACCATAATAGTGTTCCCCTTGCCCACCACATCATCATCACTCCATCAGTGCCAACTCCACAGAGCATCTGCTCTGCTCCTTCTGCTTAAGATAAAAGGTGCTATTCCCTGAACTTGCATTGAGCTGCATTTGCAACAATGCAGGAAGAGGATGGGGCAGAGTGAGAGTGAGGTGAAACATTAAGATGTGAGCAGTGGAAGCTCAGGATCAGGCTTGCAAATTCAGTGGAGATGTTTAGCAGGGCTATCCCCTAATCTGCATTAAGGTCTGGATTTCAACCATAATGGCAGAAGGTCCCAACAATCAGAAGTTCTGTCTCTGAACATAGCATTTACCTCTCTAGATGGATTAAGAATAGGGTTGAGTGAAGTTTTGTGAAGGGAAAATAACATTTATACTGTATGAGAGGACAATACTGATTGGTTGGCGAATGGACTCTGCTAAAGTTGCCATGGAAACTGCATCAGTTAATAATGACTGACAGTTAACTGCAAAGCTTTGTTTATGTTTTAAGCAAGGATGATTCTGATTAGTCAATTCATTTCCCTGAGAAAGGAACCAGTGAATGACTGGCACTTATTTTGCTGCACTTAAACAGGCATAGTGTGTTTTTTTCTTTGAGGTCTGGGATGCAGAAAGATCTGGGTATCCTAGCATATGAACAATGCAAAATGCTAGTGTGCAGGTAAACCAAGCAATAAGGAAAGCTAATACAATGTTACCATTTATTGTGGGGGGAACTGAATACAAAAGTCGGGGATTATATTTCAGGTGTACTGTGCAGTGATGAGACCACATTTGGAATACTGTTTACAGTATTGGTCACCTTATTTAAGGAGGATGTAAATACATTGGAGGTTCAGAATTAGTTCAGGGAAGGTTTACCAGGCTAATACCTAGAATGGATAGGTTGCCTTATGTGGAAAGGTTTGACAGGCTAGGCTTGAACCAACTGGAATTTGAAAGAGTAAGATTGAAATTAATTGAAACAAATAAGTATCTGAGGAATCTTGTGAATGTGGAAGTTTCCTTTTAAGGGGACATCTGAAATTAGAACTCACTGTTTTTAATAAAAGGGATGGGTTGCCCATTTTAAAAATGGGCAGAGATTAGGCAAAACTTTTTTCTCACAGAGGGCTGTTAGTCTTTAGAACAACCTTCCTGAAATGCTGTCAGGTTATTTCAATGTTTTGAAGGAAGAAGTGAACAGATTCTTGGTAAGAAAGGGGTTAACGGTTATCAGCAGCAGGTGGCAATATGGACTTGAGGTTACAATTAGATCAGCTATTAAATGGTGAAGCAGGCTAGAGGGGCCAAATAGCTTACTCTTTCCCCTTGTTTGTATGTTCATAATATTGTTGACTTTGTTCACTTATGCAGGAGAGTAAAATCTACATTAACATTTTTACAAATGCTTTTGCTAACTTTTCCAGTTAATGATCTACATAACCAAAACGTAATGAAGGACAGCTTGCAGCTTCTCAGAATTGTATAATATTTACTATTCTAGTACATGTCCAAAGCTACCACACTCTAATTATACCCCTCAAAATACCCTTTGGGTGCACATTAAGGCCTTCTTTCAATTTCCCTCCAATTGTAAGATAGTAGACTCATCTGTGCATTATAGAGAAGGGCAAGTTGATCAAGGCAAATCCTTCAGCTATCTGATACATGCCAGAAGGCTATCCACCATTTCTTCCATAATTTTTAAGAAAATTACTATTATTTATTTCAGCAATTTTGTTTAGCACCATATGTGCATATTCTGAACACACTAAAACTTCATGGTGTTTGGACTTATACAATAGTTATATTAACAAATTTAGAAATGAGTGTTGGCCACTGGACAGGTTGTGCTGCTTGTCCCTATGATTACATTTGAAATGAAGTGTCTTCAGAGGGAAGTATTTCATCAGTAAAGTGCAAACTGGCTGATCTTTTATCTGTGGTATTTAAACAGTGAATGGACCACTTAACCAGAAATTCTGTCATACTATTCCTCCTGGACAATATTTTTAAAGTTGATTTTTGTTCCCAAACTATTTATGTAATCTGCTGCAGTAATCGCCAACTATGGTCGATGAGTTGATTTTTTTTTCAAAAGAATGCTCATTTGTTACCAGTCATGCTCTTTTGGGACTCATTAGTGATCAAGATATTCCCACTCAAAATATTCAACTTTATCAGTGACTGTTGCAGACAAAACTAATTTTAGAAACAGTCAGCGTTGAACACTGCACAACAGGTTTCACGTTTTTGAAAAATTATTGCCTCACCTGAATAAGGATACGCAGCAACCTGCTCTGATAACACTTATACAAATAAACATAGTTATACATAGTTTAAAATTTCTAACAAAACTGTGATTAGCTGTTATTATTTCATTGCTCTGTGCTATGCGTAAAGGTTGAAAAGGCTGTGGATATCTTCCTTGGAGTAGCAAAGGTTGAGACATGAGTTGATGGCAGTGTATAAGATTATGAGGTGCATAGACAGGGTAGGTAGGAAGGTACTTCTTTCATCAGTAAAGTGGCCAATAACCAGACAGCACAGATTTAAAATGACAGGTTGAAGGCTAAGAGGAGAATTGAAGGTAATTCTCTTCATTCAGAGGGTGGTGTAAGTTGAGACTTCACTGCTTGATAGGGTGGATGAATCAGAACTTTCATAACATTTATGAGTATTTAGATAGTCACAGTATTGAGATAGCCATCAGGGCTATGGAACAAAAGATGGAAAATCGGATTATAGTCATCAGATCTTTGTTGATCAGAGCCCGTATGCACTCCTTCTGTGAAGTAAATATCTGTAACTCTGTATGGTTATATCATAGGGTCAGAGGACAATTGAGATATTTAGCATAATCAAAATGAAAACAGCTGTTTCAAGAAACATAATAAAACCTAAAGTTCATAAATAACATTTTTCAGATGACTTGTGACCATTTGGTTCAGCAAGTTGTAGTTAACAACTTTTGTAAAAGGTAATTTAACACTATTTAATGGAAATGTAAATTCTGTGTATAAACCATTAAGTCGCTGTTATTACTTCAGAGCATGATCTCTAATGACGAGATCATATACTATAATTGTTTGAACTGATTAGAATTGATAGCTGCAAAATTCAATGACAAATGACAAAGAGATCATGATACATGATTAACACAAGCTTTGGCTCAGGCTTTAGGAGCTGCTGGTTGAAGTGCAGACACTGCGCTGCATCAGGGAAGTGAAAAAACACCTGGATTCTCTGGACCAGAAGTCAGTTACACATCCTAGAATAGGATCTTCTGGTTTGGTTGGTGTTCAGATACAGGAAACTGTAGCTGTGAGTGAGGCAGGGACAGAAATCATGGGCCCCAGAGCCGCTTCTAATCTGAGCTCCTGACTTGAACACAGTGGTCCCATCTTTGATCTGAGCACAGTGGGTCCTGAGACCCTCAGGCACCAGTTATTTACTTCTGTTTTTATCAGTGGGGCAAAAGAGGAAAACCAGGGAATGTCAGACCAGCTAGCCTATCATTTGTGGTGGGGATTTGTTGGAGTCTATAATCAAGCATGAAGTAACAGAACACCTTAAAATGTTTCCGTTAATCAGGGAGAATCAATATGGATTCATGACAGGTAGGTCATTTTTGTCAAACCTCATTGAACTTTTTGAAGAGGTCATTAAGATACTGGTCAGGGGAACGGCTATGCATATTGTTAATATTGGTTTCCTAAAGGAATTTGATAAAGTCCCAAATTTGAGATTGTTAACTCAGGTCGAAGCCCATGGAATTGAGGACAAATTGTTGACATGGCTGGGAAATTGTTTGAATTGCATGTGACAGAAAGTGGGGATAACAGGTAGGTATTCAAATTGGCAGGACGTGACTGAAATAATTTCACAAAGGCTGGTATTCTGATACCAAGTCAGCCTGGATTTACATGTGGATTGACATTGATGCAGCTCCCTTAGAGCTATCTCTCAGAGTGAACAGGATATCTGAAATCAGCCAGGGCTCCTTGATTGGACCAGATTAACAGCCCCAATCAGAGAACACATATTCCATATGGTCCACCTGGCTGACCTTGTTACAATCATTATAGTGAACGCTAGTGTCCAATAAGGATATGTGTTAAGGGCAAATTTATCCACATTATTTAATGACTTAGATAATGGCATAGGAAGTATGAAGACAAAGTTAGGTAGCATTGTAGACAGTGTAGACAATAGCATAAAATTACAAAGAAATATTGATAAACTAAGTAAATGGGCAAAATTACAGCAAATGGAGTTCAATGTAAGCAAGTCTGCGGTCCAGTCCATATTGGACTGAAAAAAGGATAGAGCAGGGTACTTTCCCGATGGTATGAAGTTATATACAGTGAATGTCTAAAGAGTCTCAGGGGTTCAGGTACATTGATCTTTAAAATGTTGTGAACAGGTGCAGAAAATAATCAAGAAAGTGAATGGAATGCTAGAGTCCACGAATGCACAAGTTATGCTGCAGTTAAACCAAACCAAACCCTGGTTCGAACCCGCATGGAGTACTCTGAGCAGATCTGGACCACACACCTGAGAAAGGATATATTCGCTTTGAAGGGTGTACAATATAGATTTAGAAGAATGGAAACTGTGCTTCAGGGCTGAGTGTTATGGAGAGATTAGACAAATTGATCTTGTTTTCTCTAGAATTTAGACGGTTAAGGGTGATCTGATTGAAGTCTTCAAGATAGAACAGGAAATTCTAGGGTAGGTAAAGATAAACTATTTACAATGGTTGGGGATTCGAGAACAAGGGAGCCTAGTCTCACAATTATGGTCAGACCATTCAGGAAATATGTTAGGAAGCAGTTTTGCACACAAAGAGCAATAGATGTTTGGAACTCACTTCCGCAAATGGCAGTGGATGCTACATTAGTTGTTAAATTTAAATCTGAGATCGACAAGTATGAAGGGATATGGGCCAAAGGTATGTATTTGGAGTAAGGCCACAGATCAGTCATTGTCTCACTGAATGTGGAACAGGCTTAAGGGCCTGAATGGTCTACACCTGTTCCTATGTTTCTGATGTATCTCCTTATCCTGGGCATGAGGCAGATGAAGGCAGAGGGCAGGAGCTCAGGAGCCTCAGCATTTGCAATTATCCAACAGATTTGAGGTTCTTTCACTTTTTTTGAATGAGCTCCTATGCATTACTGAGTTCTCCTGCTGGCAGCTCCTGAGGACAGGGCTTCCTTCACTGAGGGTTGCCAATCTCACCCTCAACCACTTTGTCCCATCCCTAACATGTTATGGCTTAAGGCAGGCTTCTGTACAGCATGTCAGCTTGTGGCTGATGTGACTAGTTAACCCACTGTTAACCCAATTGTACAAAATGGACAATTTTATATAAGTAACAAAAATCAAGACCAATTCTACCACATATATATAATTATATTTACAAATACAAATTGATATCATAATATTATTGAATGATTATAGCTTAGAAATTGACTATTTTCTCTTCAGGAATGATTTAGTTAGTTTCATTCCCCTGTCTTTTATCTGGAGAGTCATACAGATGTAGTCCTGCACTTTTTTTCTTAACGAAATTATCCAATACATTTATGAAAGTCACAGTTGAATCTGACTGCATCACACACTCAGGCACTGCACTTTTGATCCCAACCACATATAGCGTATAAATATTTTTTCTCATGGCACCATTCCTTCTTTTGCCAATCATTTTAATCAATGCCCTTGACATAAATATAGAAATACAGAAAATAGGAGCAGGAATAGGCCATTCAGTCTTTCTAGCCTATTCTACCATTCGCCACAATCATAGCTGAACATCTAACTCAAAAGCCTTTTCCTGCTTTTCCCCCCCCATATCCTTTAATCCTTTTAACCTCAAGTGCTATATCCAACTTCCTTTGAAATCATACAATGATTTGGCCTTGACTGCCTTCTGTGTTAGTGAATTCCACAAGCTCACCACTTTATGGGTGTAAGACATTCTCCTGATGACAGTCCAAAAATGATTTACCCCTTATCCTTAGACAGTGATCCCTGGTCTGAAATCCCCCACCATTGAGAACATCCTTCCTGCATCTACCGTGTCTAATCCTGTTAGAATTTTACAGGTTTCTATGAGATTTCCCCCCTTATTCTTTTGAATGCCAGCGAATTTAATCCTCACCAATTCAGCTTCTCATCATGCAAAGGTACCTGACACCCCAGGAAGCAGTCTGGTAAACATTTGCTGTATTCCCTCTATAGCAAGAACATCCCTCCTCAGATAAAGAGACTAAAGTTGCATATAATATTCCAGGTGGGGTCTCAACAAGTCCCGAAAATACCAGCAGCATGATATCCCTGCTCTTATCCTCAAATTCTCTTGCTATGAAGGCCAATATACCAGTTGCCTTCTTTACAGTCTGTGGCACCTACATGCTTACTTTCAGTGACTGGTTTACGAGGACACCCATGTCAAGTGGCACATCCCTCTCTCTCAATTTGAAGCCATTTACATAATAATCTGCCTTCCCGTTTTTGTTACCAAAGTGAATAAACTCACATTTATCTACATTATACTGCATTTTGCCATTCACTTAGCTTATCCAAATCACACTGAAGTATATCTCCACATTCACCACACAGCTCACCCTCTAACTAAGCTTTCAGTTATTGAAGTCTGACAATACTTCCTTCCTGTTCCCCAGAATTGGACAAGGAACCGGTTTCCATGATAATTAATGGGTTTCCCCCATGAAATCCCAATGAATGGCTACATCAAAGGTAGGTTCTAAATCTATAAATAGTCTGAACTGTACATCCTGCCCCAGGAGGGAAAGTCCAGCCCTGTGAGCACTTGTTGGCAAATTTAAAATTTAGGGGCATAGATTCAGAAAAAGGATGTGGCTATTTAAGGTGAAAATGAAGAAGGTTTTAAACATTGCTCAAATGAAACACTTTGACTTGCACTCATCAGGACTAAGATGCAAGTAACAGATTTGAGAAAAAAAGGACACCAATTTGGAGAGTATGAAAAGAGGGTGCTGTTTGATTGGGCCATCAGTGACATGGATAAATTACAAGAACAATTGATGGTCAATCCAAGTTCTCAGACCAGGCAGTTGGATTCTGATTGACCAGGGTGTTGCCATGGTAATGCAGCAAAGGATTACAGTCTCCACTATCCCTTTTCTGTTTTTCTCCACAGATGCTGCCTGACCGATTGAGAGTCTTCAGCATTTTCTGTAATAGTGTCAGATTTCCAGCATTCCCAGTATTCCACTTTTAGACTGGTGGGAAGAGGGCAGGCTTGGTTCAGGTGCCCATTTTACACCATAGCTAACTTTTTCTGCAATTGATTCCAACTGTTACACTCCCAAAAGAGTCCCCGAAACTATAAGACTTTATGTGCTTCCCAAAAGAATTCTTATTATTAGATTTGATCTATTATATGTCAGTGACAATGATAAGATAATTTAAGAACACAGATACATAATACTCATATTCCTGGATCAGAATATTATTTAATTAATTACATCTCATAGAAGGGATGTATGATGTAAAAAAAAAGTCACTATTAAATAAAAAAATTCTCCTGCCAATCCCATGAGTCTTCCTTTGTCCAAGTCTACAACCTTGTCATCTTTAATATTCCAACTACATGAATCCTTTTATAATTCACTAGTCTATATTTATTGCTGATTTTGTCCTAAAAAGATTTGCATTTAGCATCTCACAATTAAATGGCAAGTAGGATCTGAAGAACATCTTCTATTGTTAATGATTTCACTGAGGCTACAGCAAAGCAATACTTTCGCATTAGCTACTTCTCTAGTATTTTAACATTTTTCAAAAACCTTGTGTTTAATTTCCTCAGCTAACCTATAATTATACTGCCTAATTAGAATTATTCATGGTTAATTGTTCAAAAGTGGCACATCTTTAAAACCCACATAATCATTTTCTTTTTTAAAAATGTTAAGCGAAAAATACAAAGTTCAAATTGCAGTGACAAAGAAATGATTTTTTCTAAAGCTCTAATAATCCCTACTTTTGCTGCTTTAAAGTAACAACTGTTTGTCTGTTGAACAAGTCATTTCATTGGAAACAGCAATTCTAAGATAGGTGAATGAAAAATCAGAATTGTGAAAGAATGGTAATACGAAATAATCAGTGCAGGAGGGGTGATTAAAGTACAGGACCTCATTTTAACCCAGAATCCATTATAGTCCCAAACATATCAGTAAACTAAAAATACATATTATCACACCAAACGTTTAACAATAAAAAATAACACTAATGTTACTATATTATGTTTCAATAGGGCTAAATGATCCCACAACCAACAGATCAGATTTGAGTTCTGCAGCCCTGTTATATCCATACGTGAATGGTGGTGGACAATAAACAGCTATCAGGAGAAAAAGCATCCACAAGTATCCCAAATCTTAAAAATAGGGGAGTCCAGCATATCAGTACAAAATGCAAGACCGAACCATTCGTAATCATTTTCAGCTGGGTGTGCCGATTGGATCCTCAAGAGATCCAAAGCAATGAAAAATCTAGTTATCAGACCGTATAATTCACATTATATGATAACAAGGATTGGCTGAAGATACTGGAGGCTACAAAGGAAATGTGCTCTGCCAACAGTCACCGAGGTGGGAATCAAACCTGGGTCCCTGGTACTGTGAGGCAACAGTGCTAACCACTGAGCTACCATGCCACCCAGAATCCCATTTGGCCCATATCCTTCTAAATACGGAAGATATGTGCTCTAGAATGAGCTTCTGGCCCTCACCAGGCCTTCTAAGACTGATATCTCACTGGCAATGTGGAAATTGCCCAGCTGTGTCCTGTTCACAAAAAGCAAAACAAATCCAATCCAACCAATCGTTGGCCTCTCAATTTATTCTCCATCATCAACAAAGTGATGGATGTGGTCACAACAAAATCTCATGATTCAAACATGGACTGAAGAGATGAACTCCAGAGGCGAGGGAAGCGTGACCACTCTTGATCCCAAAGCAGCATTTGACTGAGTATGTCATCAAGGAGCTCCTGAAACCCTTGATTTCTGGGAAATCAGGGAAAAATTATCTGAGGTCAGAGTCACAATTACGACAAAGAAAAATAGTTGTAATTGCCTCTGTCTCAGGACATGAGAGCAGGAATTCGTTCAGGTAGATACTTTCTAATTAGCCTGTTCAAAGATGCTTTGACACACCTCTGGAACAATTAGGACTTAAGCCCAGATCTCCTAGCTCAGAGCAGAGGCACTACCACTGCACCATACGAGCCCTCCATTTATTAGGATTGATATTTTTAATCAAACTGTTCAAAGATGCTCCTACATAGAGTCATAGAGCTATATAGAATGGAAACTGATTCTTTAGTGCAAGTCGTCCATGCTGACCAGACATCCAAAATTGAACTTTTTTTAATTAGATTAGATTCCCGACACTATGGAAACAGGCCATTTGGCTCAATAAGTCCACACCGACTCGCCAAAAAGTAACCCACTCAGACCCATTCCCCTACCTTATATTTACTCCTGACTAATGCACCTAACAATATGGGCAATTTAGCATGGCCAATTCATCTGACCTGCACATCTTTGGATTGTGGGTGGAAACTGGAGCACCCAGAGGAAACCCACACAGACGTAGGGAGAACTTGCAAACTCCATACAGTCGCCCAAGGCGGGAATCAAACCCGGGTCCCTGGTATTGTGAGGAAACATTGCTAACCACTGATCCACCTTGCTGCCCATAATCCCAACTGGCCCATATCCCTCTGAATCCCTCCTGTTCACATACCCATCCAAATGCCTTTTAAATGTTGTAATTGTGCGAACTTCAACCACTTCTTCTAGCAGCTCATTCCATACACATAACACTCTCTGTGTGAAAAAGTTGCCCCAAAGGCCTTCAGCCCATCCATACCATTCATGATTTTATAAACATCTATAAGGTCACCCCTCAGCTTCCGACAGTCCAGGGAAAATATCCCGTCTATTCAGTACCTGCCTATATCTCAAACCCTGGCAACATCCTTGTAAGTCATTTCTGAACCCTTTCAAGTTTCACAAAATCCTTCCTACAGCAAGAAGAGCAGAACTGAATGCAGTATTTCTAAAGTGGTCTAACCCCTTATTAACAGGCAACACAGTAGCTCAGTGGTTAGCACTGCTGCCTCATAACACCATGGACTCAGGTTTGATTCCATTCTCAGGCTACTGTCTGTGTGGAGTTTGCATATTCTCCCCATGTCTGTGTGGGTTTCTGCCAGGTGCTTCCAATTCTTCCCATAGTCACAAAGATTAGGTGGATTGGCCATGCAAGGGCCCAAGCATCTATAGATTAGCTGTGCTGGCCATTGGAAATACAGGGTAGGAGGATAGATTTGGGTGGAATATCTTTGGAGGGTTGGTGTGGACCTGTTGGGCTGAATGGCCTATTCCCACACTATAAGGATTCTATGCTTCTATTCTATGATCAATGTCCTGTACAGTCGCAACATGACATCCCAATCCCTTTAATCAATGCACTGACCAATAAAGTCAAGTTTACCAAATGCCTTCTTCACTATCCTGCCAACTGGGACTCCACTTTCAAGGAAAGTCTCTGGAGCAGGTGGGACTTGAAACTGGGCCTCATGAGAAATTGGCTATTCAGATCCTCACGCTTACCTCACCCTTCAATAATATCATGGCTATTCTGATCGCAACCCTTCACTCGACATTTTCACCTTACTCTTCACACATCTGTTTATTAAATATCTCTCTCCCTCTGCCTTAAAAATATTCAAGGACTCTGCTTCTTCTGTCTTTTCAGGAAGAGAATTCCAAAGTCTCATTACTCTCTGTTAGAAACTAATTCTTCTTATTTCTGTCTTGACTGAGTGACAAATGAGCTTTGAATTGAGCCCTAATTCTTCCACAAAAGGAAACATACTTTCCACATCATCTCTGTCAAGACCCCTTAGATTCTTATCTTCAAAATTCAACTCA
The DNA here is from genome assembly GCF_020745735.1 of Hemiscyllium ocellatum. Lineage (NCBI taxonomy): Eukaryota > Metazoa > Chordata > Chondrichthyes > Orectolobiformes > Hemiscylliidae > Hemiscyllium > Hemiscyllium ocellatum. Next base: position 55,126,303 of record NC_083402.1, read on the forward strand.
TCCTTTGTTCTTCTAAACATCAGTAGATACATGCCTAGCTCTGTTGTGGCATTTCATTCATTCCATGTCTTAGTCTAGTGTACCTTCTTTAAAGTGCCTCCAATGCACTTGTATCCTTAAGTAATGAAACTATTACTGTACACAGCATTCCAGATGTGGTCTCACCAATGCCCTGTATAAAGGAATCAGAACTTCCCTAGTTTTGTATTCAGTTCCACTTTCAATAAATTATAACATTCCACTAGCTTGCTTAACTTCTTGCTGTATCTGCATATTAACATTTTGTGATTCATGTATCAGAAAACCCCGGTCTCTTGGCATCCAACAGCTCTGCAACCTCTCACCATTTAGATAATATGATTCATCTTTATCCATCTTGCCAAAATAAATACCACTGCTTCACTTAGATCTGCAGCACATATTACTTCCTCCAAGAACTTCAAACAATTAAATAAATATGATTTTCTTTTCACCCTGTTGACTTAGCCTGATTACCTTGAACTTTTCTGATACAACTTTTTAAATTATAAACTTCTAAAATTTGCATAGATGCTGTAAACAGGTGCTAAGCTAACTGGATTGTAGTTTCTGTCTCTCTTTTTCTAAATAGTTAGATTTGCTATATTGCAATCTAATTGAACCCTTTCTATTTATAAATAACCTATCCCATGTCTTATCTTGTTTCACAAGGCACTCAGTACTCTGGCTGGGCAAGGTTGTGACTAGTTTAAAATTTTCTTGCCACAATGCAGCAAGAAGTAATCATGGGATGAGACTGAGGCAGAGGCAGTGACCTGGCCCTAGGGAAGATCCCTATCGCCTCAAATAAAAGCCCATTTTGTTTGCAAAGTTCAGCATATATGGTGAACCTTGGATGCTGCCTGACCTGCTGTGCTTTTCCAGCAACACATTTTCAGCTCATATTTAGCTGCTGCAATATACTATCACTGGGTTTCTCATCAGGCACTCCCTTGCTGATTTTGTGAGTCTTGTCGAGACTTTCCAACGTGTAGTAAGATCATGTCTGAATTGTTGAAAGCAGGTAGTCCACACTCATGTTGGCAAACATCAACAACCTTTATGAACTAATAGCCATATACAAGAGATAGTAAGGGTGCACATCTCTGGATAGTTTTGCACTCAGTTCCAATTCCATGTAATTTAATGTCATCATGATATGGCTCCTTAAACACATGCTCTTTGGCTATTATTAGAGTACAGGTATTGTTAATGCCTTACTCCACAATCCATAAACTGGAGATGGCTGAAAATCAAATATTTTGAAAATATTCTATTGTTAAGTGAAAGTTGGACACATTATTCCAATGCTGGGTCAATTTAGAGAAGTGCTAGTGAGACTTCAGCGAGTAAACAGCTCACTGCATCGTTTACAGTGATGCACAGGTCAAACTTGTGCACTCTGAGTAGATCTGAATAAACCTCAAATCCATCAGAATGAGTTTCAAAATTGGTGAAAATCCAAAATCTGGCATATTCTCAGATGCAGGTTGATGCTAGATTTGGATCCCTAACCTACTACTGGATTGCTTTATCGTTTTATTATCAAAGAACAGACAATGCATTTTTTACTGCCTTTTCGTTTCATCTTCATTTGTCAAAATGTCATCATGGTCATACGGCTACAAATCAGTTACTTGCTGAATCTTAAGTTTCAGTGAATATGTGATTCATCTCTCCCATATGATTCAGTACAATACAAGAGGAGGATATAGTTAATTCATCCTGTATATCTAATATTTTGGGCTTGATTTTTACTCACTGGTCATTAAACTTGGAAGACTGTAAACTGTGAGAAGGAACTTCAACAGGACATAGACAAGTTGTTGGAGTGTGCAGATGAGGTGAAATACAGGAAAATGTGAGGTGATACACTTTGGGTGGAAGAACATTGAAAGACAATTCTAAAGGAGGTACAGAAGCAGAGGCACTTGGATGGACAGGGGAACATCAATTATCTGATCAATTATCCAGATTATCCACAGATGGCCTCAAGGTCCCGTAAAAACATAACATCAAAGAGGTGTAACCAACACTGGTGTCTTTTGTTTACAGTGATTAAAAGTGAATTTGGCTTATTGAAATGCTGCTGAGAACAGTCCTGGACATTGGTGGAGCACAGGCACTGTCTACAAATGATTGACCTCTCTCTCTCTCTCCCCCCAAACGAAGACTGACAGAATGACAATCTGGGCAAATTCAGAGAGATAAATATTCTCAAATAAAGACCCTAGATAATCTCTCCAACATTGTTCTGCACAGGATAGGGTGGGAACTTGTCAAAAAGTTGCAGTAAAAACTTAAGCGTGTGCGTGTACGCTATTTTGAGACTCACCCCCCACAAAGGCAGCAGCAGTTTTGCTGTTGGTGTCCAGTCTGACTGCCGCCTCCATTCCGTTATTTCATTTTGTTCTGGAGTCCCATTGGGGAGAAGAGATAAGAGGCATCTGGCCACTACACTCCATCAACTGGCTGGAAACGTGTGGGGGGGCGGGGGGAGACTAATCCACTGTGCTGCTGTCTAGTCTCCTGAACAGGGAGTGGACTTAGCAAGTGCTCACTCTGTCAATCCCATTGAAGTGAAGCAGCAGTGGGGAGAGGCTTCAGCAATGCTGCAGGTCCCTTACACACAAGTGTGTGTCTGCTCAGAAACAAACCCTGAGACAGAGACGGGGAGCAAGGCAGTCAGGGAGAGGAAAAAGGAAACTTCAGAAAACTCTCAGAGGAGAGGCATTGGATCAGTCATCCAAATAATCAATTATTCAAGTGAAATACTGCCCATCCTTATCGTTTGGATAATCAAGGTTCTTCTGTCTACATGCATAGATCATTGAATGTGGCAGGTCAGCTGAAGAGAGCAGTTAATAAACCATAGATTGTTCTTAGCTTTATTAATTGAGGCATAGAGTACAAGTGCAAGGAGATGATGTTAAAATTGTACAATACACTTCTTAGACCTCACCTGGAGTAATGTGAATGCCACATTATAGGAAAGGTGCGAATGCATTGGAAAGAATGCAGAAGTGATCTGCAAGAATGGTTCTAGGAATGAAAAATTCAGCTATGAGGATAGATTGAAAAACTTGGGACTGTTCTCCTTGGAGAGAAGAAGACTGAGAGATCTGATAGCCAAGACCAGATATGATGGGCCAAATGTCATCCTTCTGTGATTCTGTGAACATATCCAGCAAGATATTTGGTGATTTGGCAGACCTTTGAAGTAGCATTCAGTCTTTGGCTAGGAGTATGGAAGAGTCTGGTTCAAATATGGAATAGATCATCAACAAAACCACAGAGCCATCCCTTCCACTGTGGAAATGGAGGCACCTGCATTGCAGCACAAGGCATTCAGTGGAAGCTCAGATGTCATGAGATCCCCAGATCCTGGAGTAGACCCCAATATTTGATGAACCTTGAATGTTTCACAGCAGTGTAGCAATTTGTGTTCCGGCAGATTACAAGGATTGCTGAGGTGCCAACATGACAATGGCAATGACTCTGTACAGTATAAATCACCTGTCCTCTCTCAAGATGATGACTTTCATGCTTGCACCGCAGACATTCTGCCAAACTCTATGTTATTGTCTTTCAACCAGAAGATCCAGACTGTTGCCACCTCTGCTGCAGAAGCAACATATAGACATAGGGACAGGAGTAGGCCTCTCAGCCCATTGAGCCTGCCGTATCAACCAATACGATTACAGCTGATTGGGTGAGTAAAAGGCATTGAAGTGTTCAATCACATAACCCTTTAAGCCACTGGTAATCAGAAATTTATCAACTTCCACCTTAAACATATTCAAAGGCTGAGTACTGCCCTCTATGATGGTAAATTCCAAAGATTCACAGCTGACTAAATAACTTCTGCTCATCTCTGACCTAAGTGACATCTTTTTATTTTTTGAGTTCCCTCTGGTGCTTTACTCTCCAAACAGGGGAACACCTTACCTGCATCTACCCTGTCCCTTTAAGTATTTTGTCGGTTTAAATGAGATTTTGTTTCAATCTTCAAAATGCTAGAGAATATAGGCTTAGCTTGCTCAATTTTTCTTCATGGGGCAGTCCCGCCTTAGAGTCATAAAGATGTATAGCACGAAAACAGACCCTTTGGTTCAAATAGTCCATGCTGATCTGACATTCTAAACTAATCTAGTCTCATTTGCCAACACTTGGCCCATATCCGTCTCAACCCTTCCTATTTATATATCCAACCAGATGCCTTTTAAATCTTGTAATTGTATCAGCCTCCACTACTTCCTCTGGCAGCTCATTCCATTCACACACCACCCTCTACATGAAGAAGTTGTACCTTAGATGCCTTTTAAAATTTTCCCCTCTTATCCTAAATCTATGCCCTCTAGTTCTGGACTCCCCATCTCAGAGAAAAGCATTGTCTATTTACCCTATCCATGCCCCTCATGATTTTATAAACCTTGATAAACCCCATAGCCTCCGATACACCAGGGAAAACAGGCCCAGCCGATTCAGCCCCGTCCTATAGATCAAATCCTCCAAACCTGGCAGTATCCTTATAAACCTTTTCTGAACCCTTTCAAGTTTCACAACATCCTTCTGATAGGAGGGAGACCAGAATTACAGACAATAAGTGGCTAAACCAATGTCCTGTACAGCCACAACATGACCTCACAACTCTTATACTCAATGCTCTGACCAATAAAGGAAAGCATTCCAAATGCCTTCTCCACTATCCTATCTACCTGTAACTCCACTTTCAAGGATCTATGAACCTGCACTCAAAATCCAGCACCTCCTATTCACCTAAATCAAACTCCATCTGCCATTCCTTGGCCCATTGGCCTATGTGATCAAGATCCTATTATACTCTGAGGTAGCCCTCTTCGCTGTCTGCTACACCTCCAATTTTTGTGTCATCTGCACACATACTAACTATACCTCCAATGTTCACATCCAAATCATTTATATGAATAATGAAAGGCAGTGGGCCTAGCACCAATCCTTGCAGCACACCACTGGTCACAGGCCTCTATTTCCCAAGAGTAGGTCAAGTTTTGCAGCTTCTGTTGTAGGTACATCCACATACTGAATCAGACAATTTTCTCGTCCACACCTAACAAATTCTTCTCTGTCTATACCCTTAACACTATAGCAGTCCCAGTCTCTGTTTGGAAAGTTAAAATCCCCTACCATTACCACCTTATTATTCTTACAAATAAGTGAGATCGCTTTACAAATTTGTTTCTCAATTTCCTGCTATCTATTGGTGGTCTCTAATACAATTCCAACGAGGTGATCACCCTTTCTTATTTCTCAGTTCTACCAAAATAACTCCCCTGTACAAATTCCGAGACATATCCTCCAATGTTTCTGAAAGATATATCTAATTGCTGAATTTGAATTTTATATTTCCACATTACATAATTAGTTGACATTGCAAATCAAATAGAAGGCCATCATCTAATTTTCATTTCACTTGCAACATTAACCACAGACATACAAAGCTTAACATGTTTTGCAAACAGTTGTAATGTTTTCACTGATCAAAAATGTCACACCCCCTCCGCACTTGTGCCCCCATCCCAATCCTTCCTGCAGCATTTGTATTCTGGAACATTAAACTGCCAGTCCTATCCATCCCTGAGCCATGTCTCTGTAATTGCTATGATATCTGAGTGCCATGTTCCTAACCATGCTATGAGTTCATCTGTCTTCCCTGTTAGGCCTCTTGCATTGAAAGAAATGCAGTTTAATTTATCAGTTCTCCCTCACTCTCTGCTTTGTTCCTGCCTGCCCTGACTGTTTGACTTGCCACTTATCCGAACTGTACCAATCTCAGACTGATCTTTTTCCTAACTTTGGTCCCACTCGCACCCCCACCTTACTAATTTAAATGCTCTGGAGCAGTTTGAGCATATGTCTCTGCCAGTATCTTAGTCCCCTTCCAATTCAGGTGCAATCCATCCTTATTATACAGGTCACTTCTGCCCCAGAAGAGATTCCAATGATCCAAAAATGTGAATACTTCTCCCTTGCACCAGCTCCTCAGCCACGCATTCATCTGCTCTATCCTCCAATTCCTACCCTCATTGTCTTGTAGCACTGGGAGTAAGCCAGATATTACTCATGGACCTCTTTTAAAAATTCTGCCTAACTTTCTATATTCTTCCTTCAGAATCTCAGCCTTTTCCCTTTCTAAGTTGTTAGTTTCAATGTGTACAACAATTTCCTGCTGGACCTCTCCCCCTTGAGCATATTTTGCACTCTCTCTGAGATATCCTTGATCCTGGCACCAGGGAGGCACCACACCATTCTGATTTCTCACTGCCGGCTTCAGAAACATCTGTCTGTGCCCCCTAGAGAGTCCCCTATCACAAGTGATCACTTGGAACCTGAGCACCCCTCATTACATTAAAGCCAGTTGCAGTACCAGAAACCTGGCTGTTTGCGCTACATTCCCTCGAGAGTCCATCACCCCCTACATTTTCCAAAACAGCATACTTGTTTGAGATGGGAACATCTCAGAGTCCTGCGCTACCTGCCTCCACCTCCTTCCTTTCCTGGAAGTAACGCATCTACCTGACTGCATCTGTGTTTTTTCTCCCTTCCGAAAACTGCCTTCCATCAAACTCTCTAGCTTCGGTAAATACATCATTGCCTCTAACTGCTGCTCCAGCCGATCCATGCAATTTGATAGGATTTGCAACCAAAAACACTTCCTGCAGACATAATCATCAGTCATTGTGGAACAGGTTTTCTCAGAATTTTCACTAATTCAGAAACTGGAAATGAGCTAGACACCAACCAAAATTCTGTCCATCAGCTTTCACGGACATATTTCCTTGTGTCTAAAACCCAGTCCAAACCCGTTCAACCTATGGTTTCTCTTTTAAAATTTTATTAGCATTCTGTATCTGACTGGCCAGCATGGCCTCCATCTGTTTGCCCCTTTTAAAAGCCAAGCAGTTGCCAGTCCTTGAGCAAAACAGATCTCAAATAGTGAACTTGGCTGCATTATTCTTAGAACAGTATTCAACCTGCAATTAACTTTCCAGACCAGTTCCCATAAACAAATATCTGCTTGTTTGATATGGCCTTTTCTTTAAAACAAGCTGCTGCTGAAAGTCCAATGTTTAACTCTCAACATTGGCTTCCAAAGCAAAGAGGAGAAAAATAATGAAAAACTTCCAACAAAAATGCTTCCAACACGATCAACTTCATCTCAAGGGAAATTAGGAATGGATGATAAAAGCTGATCGTGATACTGAAGCCCACATCCCATAAACGAGTACTAAATAAAAGTCTCACCGATGGTTCTGGCTGACTTGGAATAAAATATATGACAAAGCAGGAAAACATAATTTAAAACATGGGCTAAATGATTAAATTAGAAACAGTATTTTTATGAAAATGTTAAAAAATATAGTATGTAAGGGATTACACAGACATTGGGTATTCTGTCGTTTAGTAAATTTATTTAAAGTCGTATGTTGCCTTGTCAGGAACAATGATTAGAAATTCTTTGAATGCATCCTCATGTATCTCCAATTGTCAATTATTTTGTTATTTGCAAAATACAACCAATTTGATTACCAGTCATAAATACGGTGTTGCTTTAAACACAATACAATTAACTACAAATTTCCATTCTTTTTAATATTGAATAGATGTGGTTAGTTCCAACATAATGGTACTATTGTACTTTAATACGATTTATTAAACTGGCTAGTGTTTGTAGCATAGAGTAGTTCATTCATTAGTTGCATTTAATTTATAAAATCAAACCAGTTAAAATTACAACTTTTGAAAAAAAGCACCATGAAGGCAAAGGGAATAATTATCCAGCACTGCAAAGTGTGCTTACTCATTTTAAATTATTCTAGATTGAGATTGTTTTATAAAAACTCCATATTAACAAAATTACAATCTTAGGCAAGTTTATCAATTCAAACAAGAATCACTTTGCCTCAATATTTGCATAATCATGTTTATTATTACATAATTCACACTATCAGATGATTGCTGACTTAGCAAAAAGTACTCATTTATGTTTCTGAAAGATACATAATAATTGCTGAATTTGTTTATCATATTTACTGATTACATAATTAGTTTACGTTGCAAATCAAATAAAAGTCATCATCTAATTTTCATCTAATTTGCAACATTAACTGTAGAAATACAAAGCATCCCACTTAACATGTTTTACGAACTTGTAAAGCTTATCAGTATTAATATTAAAAATAAATTAAGCTTACTGTGCATTTTTATACAATTAATGGATTATCTATATGCTGCATATTTTACTTGACAAAAGAAAATTAAACTGCCACCCATAATGAAAATGCACTTTGCAAATTAAAAGCTTTGGAACTGAATTTTTGCAGCCTCGTTAGGAAATAAACAATTCTTAACCAATCAAGATGTATTGTAATAATTTCATGATTTATGGCAAGTTGTTAAAGTTTCAAAACTTGGCCAACCTATATTAAGGTCACAATCAATCATGTCTGCTTATAAAACTACACGTATTAACTGCATACTAGCTGCTTTTGATGATATTATGAAAGAAGTATTAGCACTTGTCAACAAAACTGCTTACAACATTGCATTGGCATGCATAGGCTGGTGTACCTATTTATTATTCTGGCAGCTTCATGGACAGAGCTCCAAGCTTATAAAACATTTTGTCTACAGAAAGCAATTGTACATTGTATGGTTTGATGATAGAGTGGCAGCACAAATGTCTTACTGACTAAGTTAGGTTCTAGAGCAAACAGAAATGTGAATTCTTTATCTTGTACCCTTACTGATGCTGAGAAGCACTGAATAATTTAGGATCTTTTACTCCTAGTCATGCCAATCACTTTTATCAATTACCCACCAGTCTCCTTGTTAAAACAGGCAGATTAATTTAGTGAAAACAAGACAAACAAATGGCTACTATAATAGAGGTGCAGAGTTGCCAAACTGTCAAGGGTACATCCAGGCAATGATGTCAATTCCACAAATGAGTTGTCTGGCTTTGGTTTGGAAATGTTTCATCAGCATGAGTCAAGATTGCATTTAGATTGACATTAGTAAATTAATCTGCCTGTTTTAACTACTGATACATTGCTCTATTGTCATACTGTACAATATATAGTGTACAATGATCACTTTTTGTAAATTGAGTGAAAGTCAGATTTTTCAAAAATCTCCAGTGCCATGTACAAAATCTGCTAATTGCTAAATATATAAATATTTATTACTGCTTGGTGTATAGAACTCAAAAATTGCTAAGAAGAGACTCAATACTGAAGTTTTTTGTCTTCCATTCATTAGAAAGACAATACCAAGTTACACAGCATGAGAAGAGAATGCTATTGGACTTGTTTGCACTTGTCTGAGGACTTTATAAAAGATCTTAAAGTAAGAGAACCCTTAGGAAGCAGCGATCATAATATGGTAGAGTTCAGTCTGAAGTTTGAACGAGAGAAGGCAAAATCGGATGTAATGGTGGTACAGTTAAATAAAGGTAATTATGAGGACATGAGAGAGGAACTGACAAAAATAGAGTGGAAGCAGAGCCTATCGGGGAAGACAGTAGAGCAAAAATGGCAGGAGTTTGTGGGTATAATTGAGGACACTGTACAGAGGTTCATCCCCAAGAAAAGAAAGATTATCTGGGGAGGGATTAGACAGCCATGGCTGATAAAAGGAAGTCAGGAAATGTATTAAATAAAAAGAGAGATCCTATAAAGTGGCCAAGAGCCCTGGGAAATCAGAAGATTGAGAAGGCTACAAAAACAAACAGAGGATAACAAAGAGAGTTATAAGGAAGGAGAGGATCAAATATGAAGGTAGGCTAGCCAGTAATATTAGAAATTATAGTAAAAGTTTCTTTCAATACTTAAGAAACAAACGACAGGCAAAAGTAGACATTGGGCCACTTCAAACTGATGCTGGACGCCTAGTGATGGGAGATAAGGAAATAGCAGGAGAACTTAACAAGTACTTTGCATCAGTCTTCACAGTGGAAGACATGAGTAGTATCCCAACAATTAAAGGGAATCGGGGGCTGAGTTGAGTATGGTTGCCATTAAAAAAGAGAAAGTGCTAGAAAAGCTAAAAGGTCTTAAAATTGATAAATCTCCTGGCCCCGATGGGATACATCCTAGAGTTCTGAGAGAGGTGGCTGAGAAAATAACGTAGGCATTGGTTGAGATCTTTCAAAAGTCACTGGAGTCAGGGAAAGTCACGGATGATTGGAAGATCGCTGTTGTAACCGCCTTGTTCAAGAGAGGATCAAGTCAAAAGATGGAAAATTATAGGCCAATTAGCCTAACCTCGGTTGTTGGTAAAATTCTAGAATCCATCATTAAGGATGAGGTTTCTCAATTCTTGAAAGAGCAGAGTCTGATTAGAACAAGTCAATATGGATTTAGTAAGGGGAGGTCATGTCTGACAAACCTGTTGGAATTCTTTGAAGAGGTGACAAGTAGGTTAGACCAGGGAAACCCAGTGGATGTGGTCTACCTAGACTTCCAAAAGACCTTTGATAAGGTGCCACACGGGAGGCTGCTGAGCAAGGTGAGGGCCCATGGTGTTCAAGGTGAGCTACTGGTATGGATTGAGGATTGGCTGTCTGACAGAAGGCAGAGAGCTGGGATAAAAGGTTCTTTTTCGGAATGACAGGTGGTGCCAAACGGTGTCCCGCAGGGTTCAGTGTTGGGGCCACAGCTGTTCACATTATATATTAATGATCTGGATGAAGGGACTGGGGGCATTCTAACAAAGTTTGCCGATGATACGAAGTTAGGTGGACAGGCAGGTAGTACTGAGGAAGTGGGGAGGCTGCAGAAGGATCTAGGGCTTATGCCCGAAACGTCGAATTTCCTATTCCTTGGATGCTGCCTGACCTGCTGTGCTTTAACCAGCAACACATTTTCAACTGTGATCTCCAGCATCTGCAGACCTCATTTTTTACCCTGCAGAAGGATCTAGACAGTTTAGGAGAGTGGTCCAGGAAATGGCTGATAGAATTCAATGTGAGCAAATGTGAGGTCTTGCACTTTGGAAAAAAGAATAAAAGCATAGACTACTTTCTAAACGGTGAAAAAATTCGTAAAGCCAAAGTACAAAGGGATCTGGGAGTGCTAGTCGAGGATTCTCTAAAGGTAAACATGCAGGTTGAGTCCGTGATTAAGAAAGCGAATGCAATGTTGTCATTTATCTCAAGAGGGTTGGAATATAAAAGCACTGTTGTGCTACTGAGACTTTATAAAGCTCTGGTTAGGCCCTCTTTGGAGTACTGTGTCCAGTTTTGGTCTCCACACCTCAGGAAGGACATACTGGCACTGGAGCATGTCCAGCGGAAATTCACATGGATGATCCCTGGAATGGTTGGTCTAACATACGAGGAACGGCTGAGGATCCTGGGATTGTATTCATTGGAGTTTAGAAGATTAAGGGGAGATTTAATAGAAACTTACAATATAATACATGGCTTGGAAAGGGTGGACGCTAGGAAATTGTTTCCGTTAGGTGAGGAGACTAGGACCCATGGACACAGCCTTAGAATTAGAGGGGGTCAATTCAGAACAGAAATGCGGAGACATTTCTTCAGCCAGAGAGTGGTGGGCCTGTGGAATTCATTGCTGCAGAGTGCAGTGAAGGCCGGGACGCTAAATGTCTTCAAGGCAGAGATTGATAAATTCTTGATGTCATAAGAAATTAAGGGCTATGGGGAGAATGCTGGTAAGTGGAGTTGAAATGCCCATCAGCCATGATTGAATGGCGGAGTGGACTCGATGGGCCGAATGGCCTTACTTCCACTCCTATGTCTTATGGTCTTATGGACTTAATGACATTTAACCTAAAAAGCACTAGAATTGTTCACTGAAAAATAAATATTTTGTCAAATATTTTAATAACGAATAGATTTATTCAGCAGAGTTGTAATAATTATGAATGTCATGATTATGTATCAATCCTTTGGACAATTGGCGGACTTAACATAAAGCACATTTTAAAGTTTACTCATTAAAAAATCTAATGGCAGCTAAATCAAATCAAGAAAGAAATACTAATAAGTTTTAAAAACAGCTGAATTATTTTGTAGGAAGATGAGATGTCACAAATATATCAGAACTTTGAATCACATTTATCAAACAATAAATGAAAACATTTTTGATACCATTGAATAACAGTTCTTTCTGAATCATCAAAGTTGAGCATCAGAAGTTTCCTCTGGTCATGAACTTAACCTTGTCCGAACCCCAAGAGAAAACTCGCCATTCATGCCATTTCTGTGAATTCTGCTGAAGTTACCGCAAAGATCAGTAAATCCCTGAAAGAAATTTAGCTCCTAATACTATAACTTAGAAATTGATAATGATGATAATACTGATGAAGCAGAAAGATAAGAAAACATTTTATTTGTATTGCCAACGGATACAACCAGTAACCTGTGACTGAAAGTCTCTTTGAACATAAACTCCATTCTGGAGTTTACAAGTGACTATTATGTTACAAGTAATAGTATTAAAGAAGATTAAACTGGAATAGCAAAATAAAAATGAAAATTACCTTGACACTAATCATTCTTAATAAAAAGTAGTTAAGTTTAAATTTTATTGCTTTGTGTTCATTTAAATGAAATCACAATTTCAAAGTCAAAGAAGCAAATCATAAACTTGATAGAATTGAAAATAGTCACATTCAGTGGTTCTTGGATTACTGAAAGGTATTTGGTCATTGTAACCAAAATTGGTTGATGGGTGATATTTGGAGTAGGCCCACCTATCCCAAAAAGAGTTCAAGGTATTCTCAGAGGCTGCTGACTGAAGATGTGTGAGGAAGGCCTGACTTTGTCACAGCTGTTAAAAGAACCAATAGACAGAACCTTCCTAGCCCCTGAACAACATGTGCTATGTTGAGTAATTTAGACAAAGCAGATGAGATATCTTGCAAGACCCTTCTCGATGTTAAGACCAAATGTTGCATTTTTCCAACCAAGTCTTGGACATTGAGATGAGAGGCTTATTATCATGCATTATCACTCATTATCATTCTCATTAACACTTAATCTCATTAATATACAGCTTCTCATTTTGATTAGATTAGATTCCCTACAGTGTGTAAACAGGCACTTCGGCCCAACAAGTCCATACCGACCCTCCAAAGAGTAATCCATCCAGACCCATTTCCCTCTGACTAATGCACCTAACACTATTGGCAATTTAGCACGGCCAATTCACCTGACCTGCACATCTTTGGACTGTGGGAGGAAACCGGAGCACCCGGAGAAAACCCACGCAGACACGGGGAAAATGTGCAAACTCCACACAATCGCCCAAGGCTGGAATCGAACCTGGGACCCTGGTGCTGTGAGGCAGCAGTGCTAACTGCAGAGCCACCGTGCCGTCCCATTTTCCCACCTGCTGGATAGAAACTTCATGCAGAGAATTCCTGGCATGAAAGCCAGAGTGGGTATCTGATCACTCAAGCTCATTGGTTGTGCCTCTGGATCCCTATTTTAGACAGCAGGCACCAACATCTCTATGCACACTCCATGGGCAGCGACTGCATTCCCCACGTCCATGCATCTTGGCATTCAACACTTACCAGCCTCATGTGAAATAGCTCTAATCCACTTAAAATACACTGATACACTTCAGGGCAGCTCTTTGGAGTGCACCAGCACCTTTCATTGCAATGTCACAGGAATTTAATGGATTGGACCAGGTTGCATCTCAGTGCACTTTGCTTGGTTGTTTAGCACTAGTCTTGTTGTAGCTACTCAGATGTTCACAGTACCTCTGTACTACCTTTCCTTGTCTTTGGCATTTTAGCTCCTCGGGTTCACTGTAATTCTACTCTGACTTGCCTTTTAGTACAAATACTAAGCCAATCAGCATGTCATCAGTCAAGGGGCAGACATGTTAATGTTCAATGTGCTATGTCAATTTCACACATGCACCATATTCTGGTCACATATGCACCAAATGCTCTGCATGTGTTCCCAAGCAAATAGTCATGTCTCAAAGTCTATAGGGAGTAGTCTTCAGTCAAGTCAAGGAAGACATCCTTCAACCAGAGGGTCCTGGGACAGTAAGTCATTGGCACGTGTGATATGGGTTTGGGCAAGATCAGTTGGTAGCTTGGGACACGCACTGTCAGGGTTCTCTCCAATGTCAGATGGCCTACCACCCTACTGTAGGCTGTATTCTCCTGGAGTGAGACAAATATACAAATATACTATAGGAAGGATGTGGAAGCTTTAGAACGAGTGCAGAGGAGGTTTACCAGGATGTTGCCTGGAATGGTAGGAAAATCTTATGAGGAAAGGCTGAGGCACTTGGGGCTGTTCTCATTGGAGAAGAGAAGGTTTAGGGGAGATCTGATAGAAGTGTATAAGATGATTAGGGGTTTAGATAGGGTAGATACTAAGAACCTTTTACCGCTAATGGAGTCAGGTGTTACTAGGGGACATAGCTTTAAATTAAGGGGTGGTAGGTATAGGACAGATGTTAGGGGTAGATTCTTCACACAGCGGGTTGTGAGTTCATGGAATGCCCTGCCCGTATCAGTGGTGAACTCTCCTTCTTTATGGTCATTTAAGCGGGCATTGGATAGGCATTTGGAAGTTATTGGGCTAGTATAGGTTAGGTAGGATTCGGTCGGCGCAACATCGAGGGCCGAAGGGCCTGTACTGCGCTGTATCCTTCTATGTTCTATGTTCTATGTAAATCAAGGGACTGAGTGAAGTAAAAGTGGCTGGCATAGCTGTTATAGACTGTTGGTGAGGGAAAGGTAGTGAGGTGTCCTGATGGAGCAGGAGGAGCAGAGGCCATGTGGGATTAGTTGTATGGGGATAATTTGTTGGTAAGAATGATTGAGGGAAGATGCTATATGTGGCAGTAAAAATGGTTGATATCTGGTTGAAACTACACAGAACTGGGTGGCAATCTTGGACCAGGCTAGGAGATTTAAATTACTTAAACCCTTCACAATTTGACAATTCAAATAAATGTATCCACCTTTAATGCACACTTACGTTTACTTATAACAATCCTAAAGGTTGCCTTACCATTCCCAGAGGCATCCTTGGATCAATCCAAAAGGAATCCCAACTCTCCAAAGAACTTTACCAATTTTAGACCATTTCCTGAAAGGTCTGAAGCCACAAGTCATATTTTGAATGAGTGAACATTGGGTCAGACTGAAGGAAGTTGCACTCTGACATGTACAGTTGTTCCCATGAAGCACAGATATGCAAAGTAGAGCCCACTCTCTGGCACCACAAATGGCTGATTCTGGTTTAGGATGGGACTTCCAGATTTGTGGCTCTGGTTAAGAATTTCTCCAATTTAAAAAAAAATCAGGTCTAATGATTCAGAAAGTACTGTGATTTCACTAGAATAGTCCAATTTTGTTTTGAGATTTACCAAACAAAACTGACAAGCTGTATAATAGGAATAAGATTCACGGTATTCAGGTGTCAAGATTGCTTTGCCAGCAATTACTTTAAATACCCCAGTTATATTGGTACTGTAGCAGAGAAACATGCAGCCCTAATTGTTTTTGCTGGTATTTATACTTCACACAAGTCTTTACTCTTGCCACTTCATCTAACCCTCGCATTCTTTCTTCCCTCATTTGCTTACCAAGCTTCCCCTCAATAGTTTTGTTTTTGCATTTGTAGGATTCTTTTGGGTAAAGGTGACTCTTGTAAATTTCCTATTGGATCCTAATTTCCTACATTTACTCACATACTTTAATCCCAAACCTTGAACTTGAACTTGGACAGGCATAAATTCTGACCTGCAAGGTTTCAGCACAAGTGATACATACTGATGACTCTTTCAAAATTTACACTTTAAATTCATTCATCGAACATGGGCATCATCAATAAGGTCAGCATTTATTGCCCTTAAACTGAATGTCTTGCTGGGCCACTTCAGAGGGCATTAAGAATCAGCCACATTACTGTGGATGTGGGGTCACATGTAGACCAGACCAGGTAAGGATCAGATTTATTTCCCAAAGAACAGGATTAAACCAGACAGGCTTTTACAACCATCAGTAATAGTTACATAGTTATCATTAGGCCAGTTTTAATTCTAGATTTATTCTGAATTCAAATTTTTCTATCTATCATGGTGAATTTCAAATCTACACCTCCAGAACATTTGTCTGTCACTCTGAGTTACTAGTCCAGTGACATTACCACTACAACACCGTTTCTCCTAAAACAGCACATTTAATATAAATCCAGATTCAAAGAATGTAAATCTTGATTAGGTAGGGAAACTTGCTACATGATTTAAATAGCCAGGATGAATGACGTTTCTTTCAGTTTTTGACAGGATGTTGTATTTCACTGTGGCTCTTATCAGAAATAAAATACTAGCCTTTATGTACTTCATCATCTTTTACATCTCAAGTATCAGGATTAGATTGTATCTGATTACATCTCTGAAAAGCAAATTGGAAATTTTTCTATGCTAAACATAGTATACAAACGGAAATTATTGTTGCATGGCACAAATTATGCAAACCATTTGATGTGGTAGCCCATGCCTAGATATTATTTCAGTCCTGTTGTCTACTAGTATGTACTGCTTCCTAATTGGGGAAATTAAGAATGGATTGATCAATGATTGTGCTGAGGATTGCTGGGCTTCCCTGAAGAACTCTTGCTGAGATGATTGAACTATTATGACTACTTTCCTAATGGAAGGCCCAGAGGCTGGAGTTATTTCCTTTGAACCTGCTGCTTGGTGGAATATCATTTTGAACAATGCCCAAAGGTGATGACAATTACTTGCATCTCTCTTCCAAAGCTCAGAACTTGTCTGGATCAAGATTGTGAAGAGGTTTCGAGCCAAGTGGTTCTATGAGAAGTTGAAGTAAATCTTGATGGCACTAGTTGACTTATTGCATAGATCAACTAATGGCTGGAAGAATGCTGTTAGGATTATTATTAGATTAGATTAGATTAGATTAGTGTTGTCTTTTACGTACAAAATGTACCTGGATAATTTACCATTCAAGTAAATGGTAAGGCCACAATTAAATTGGGGATGTGTTGAGGTGATGGGTGGAGGCCTGAGGACTGAGTGCAACTAGCAGAACTACAGTTCTTTTGTTGCTTGAACTCAAAGTCTTTTCAGTGCTTCATCTACATCTCTTTCTAAGACTCAATACACAGCCACATGAAGCTTTTGTTCTGGATTTAACCTGCAGCACACTGATTGAACTAGGTGAGAAATAGTGCATAGTTTCAGGTCTTAAAAGGTTACTGCTCCTCTCTAGAGGAAAGCACTGTGCAAAGCAGGAAGACACCAAGGTTGTAAAATAATTTCTAACTTAGGGATTTTGACTTGAAATATTAACTCTCTCGCTCCACAGATAGACATAGAGCTTTGCTCAGAATTGGAATCCATCCTTTCTAGTGTGGAAATAGTGGCTAATTTCATGAGGACACTTGTGGACCTAACAATGATGCAGTTTCTGATAGCTGATGTTTCAGTTTACATTTCAATACAAACAGAAGTTGCCCAACAACCGGGTGTTACAATGAAGATTTAGACTGAAATCATGCAAGATTCAGTTTGCTGTTGATCAACTGTTGATTACTAAGGCTCTGCTCTGAAAGAGTGGGAATGTGACTCACAGACCATGGGCCTGCTGTGCTTTCTCAGGAAGATAACATTCATCCTCCACCAATACCACTTTCAATACTGTTGCCTCCTGTTAGTCAGCAAGCCCAAGGTGTTGTTGCTGTGACAGAATGGTGTAATCTGAAGCATGACTTCTAGGGCCAGAGCTACTTGACATATCTTCTTAGCCCAAAAGCACTGCTTTTCTACCAGCTATGCTACAGCCACTAGAATAGCACTGCTTAGGAAAAATGGCACAGGTAAAGGCATACAGCAGACAGTCATTAATGGAATACATGAGAGTGATTAAAGTCATAGATTCATAGAGATGTACAGCATGGAAACCGGCCCTTTGGTCCAATTTATCCATGCCAACCAAATATCCTAAGTTAATCTAGTCCCATTTGCCAGCATTTGGCCCATATCTCTCTAAATTGTTCCTATTCATAAACACATCCAGATGCCTCTTAAATTTTATAATTGTACCAACGTCTACCACTTCCTCTAGCAGGTCATTCCATGCACGCACCACTTTCTGTATGAAAAAGTTGCCACTTAGATCCCATTTATATCTTTCCCCTTAAACCTATGTCCTCCAGTTTTGGACTCCCCTATCCCAGTGAAAATACCTTGCCTATTTACCCTATCCATGCCCCTCATGATTTTATAAACCTTTACAAGGTCACCCCTCAGCTTCCGTCATTCCAGGCAAAATAGCCCCAGGCTATTCAGCTTCTTCCTCAAACCCTCTACCTTGGCAACATCCTTATAAATCTTTCCAGAACCCTTTCAACTTTTACAACATCCTTCCAGTAGCAGGAAGACCAGAATTGAACACATATTCCAAAAGTGGGCTAACCATGCCCTGTCCAGCAACAACATGACTTCCCAACTCCTGTACTCACTGCATTGACCAATAATTCGGTAACCTTTGTATGAAAAATGGCATGATTATATTTATACATTCATTCAGAATGTGGATTTTTGGTGGCTTTTATTTTGCTAACTAAGAGAATGTGGTGACATTCAGTAATGGAGGAAAGAAACAAAGTGTGAAATTGCTGTTCGATAGGTAATTGAATTCACTGATGCTGCACTGTGAAGAGTCAACCACAAACATTATTTTCAAAAAGGCAGTATGTTGTTTGCCTCCTCCTATCTTCCTTTTCTTCCTCAGTTAGTCCAAGAGATGTGCATCATCATGATGATGATGCTGTGCAACAAGCAGCAGACTATGAATCATGACCTATACTTTGCTGAAAATGCCGGACATCTCAAGAACAGTTTAGGCAGCATAGACTCCAGTGGTCTACTTAGTTGTGGTTGCATGGCTTTTGTTGTATGCATTCTGCTCATATGTGTGTGGGCTTTGCATTGGAGACAGGAACCATATGAATTAAAAACAGCAAGAGCTAGAGAAACTCAAAGTCTGGCAGAGTTGAGGTTTCAAATCCAACATGAACCTTCTTCAGAACTGAAAGGATTTGGAAGATTGTGCTATTTTATGCTATAGGCAGAGGGAGAAGATGTGCAAGTGGAACAGACTACAAGGATGTTCATACCAAAAGACAAAGGGGTTATTAATAATGGTGAAAGGAAGAGAGATGTAGAAAGGGTGAAAATGATTATGTGAAAGTGGAGAAAATGAATCTGCTCTACTGAGCAAGGTAAACCAGACACAAACAAGACAAGTTTCTGTATATGCATGTGTGTGCACATATAGGGTGGGGTGTCACTGGTGAGAGGAGTGGGGCTGAAGCTGCAGGACCTAAGAAAAGTAGAGGATACAGAGGTCATCCACTGCAATTGTGGAACTGAATATAGAGTCCTAGAGGCTGCAAAATGCCTAAGTGGAAAATTAGGTGCTGTTCCTCTGGCTTGCACTGCGTTTCATTGGAATACTATAGGAGGCCCAGGATGAAAATGTTTCCAGGTGAAGCAGCATTTTACTTGTACTTCTTTCAATCCAGTATGTTGTATTCATTGTGCACAACATGATCTCTTTATGTTGGTGAGTCCAAATGCAGACTAGGTGAGGCTTTGCACAACACCTCCTCTCCATCTGCAAGAATAACCCTGACCTTTCAATTGCTTGCTTTTTCAATAAACACCGAGCTCCCGAACTCAGAAGGTAAGTCTCTAGAATATTTGAGTTTATGATCCAAGCTTTTTGATGCAGACATGGTTGTAGCTTCTTGGGCATTATTGTGTGCTTGTTAAATTTCCAACGTACAAGCAAAACCCATGTGCTTTCAGAAAAAGATACAGGTTATGAAAATGGTATTGTATGAGGTATTAACTAAAATTCCTTAAAACTCTTTGAAGGGGATTCTCTAATTCAGGGGGTGAATTAAAGGCAGAAACAGTCAAATGAATTTTCCTATGTGGACATTAATTGTAGCAGTCAAAAATCATGTAACCAAAAACCTAAATTCAAAACTCTTAGTGTTCACAAATCCAACTCTCAAAATCACATTAAATTCCACTTTCAAAAAATATTCTTGAGCAACGTTTGGCAAGTCAATCTTCAAAATTCACTTGTGGAAAGGCCTCAATATGTTTGACCTTCATTGCTCAATTTATATGAGCAACCTGAACGTGCAGTGTATTCCTCATGAGAAAATCAGAGAATCACTCTCATACTCCTTATTAAGCCACTCATACACAGTTTAAGTGTACAAAGCATTTTAGGTGAGGCTTATGTGCTGCACTAATTGGGTTGGGACCTTGAGAAAAGAATTTCCCTTCAGACATCTGAGTTCCTGTGAGCACATTTAGAACCTATGGGACTGGCCCCACAAGCTGGAAACTATAGACTATTATTTGCAGTCAACAGCTTAGCTCCTTGAAAAAAAATTAGACAATTAAAGGTGGTCATGAGTTTGACTGCTTGACCAGAGAAACTGATTTTTCCTGCAGCCTGATGTGAATCATCCTCCTCAGGTTGTTGAACTTTTCTGCTCTTTCTCATTAACACCATAGTAAGATTTTTGCCCATGTCAATATTCTCTGCACACAAAATATTGTTCTACTTTTGTTAACCTCTGCAAGTTGATTATGAGGCCCACTTCAGTTTTCTGGGACTTTGTGCTAGTTGTTTTATTGGTTGTAAGGTCCCCTAGCCTTCACCCACAATTCATTTGCCACCTCCATAAACCTTTCATACTGAGACATACCCATTACCGAAGTTCTAGCCTCTTATAGCTCCCAGATAAATATATGCCAACCCACTTTTGGCTTTTATAGCCTTGATGCCAACTCATTTTGTATCACACTGGGTAGACTTCACGAGTCATGTTGATATTAAATTGTAATAAAGCCTTTACTGTATTAAAAATATCATTCATAAATTCCCATTCAAGGGTCTTAAACCTCCTCAACTGGTTAATCTCTTATAAAAAACAATCTCTATTGATAACACCATATCAAAGAACAGAAAAGCTAGATGTTTTAATAGGTATGAAACTTATAAATGATGTTTAAAGAGTACAAGCAAGGTGCTTGTACAGGGAGTACAGAAGTTAGCATGCAGGTACAGCAAACATTTAGGAAAGAAAATGACTGTTGATTTTTTTTTGGTAAGGAAATTTGAATATAAGATCAAACAATTGTTCCAAAAACTTAGTGTTTTGCTGAGACCACACCTGCAACACTGTGAGCAATTTTGATCTCCTGTTTTAAGGACAGATATACTTATATTGGACTAATATGGTCCCTGGGTGAGGGGGTTGTCATATAATGAGAGATTGAGCATATTTTCTTTATAATTTAGAAGAACGATAAGCAATCTCTCGAAACACATAAGAATCTGAAGGAACTTTACAGGGACTGAACAATTGTTTCTACTGGTTAGAGAGACTAAAACATAAGTCTCTGGACTGTGATAAAGAGAAATTACTTCATTAAAGGGTTGTGAATCTTTGGAATTATCTACCCCAAAGGGTTGTGAATAATCCATGGTTGAATACACTTAAGATTGAGCTAGACATACTTTGGTCTCTCTGGAAATCAAGGAGAGAGCAGGAATTTGGAGTTGAAGCTCAAGATCAGCTAAGGTTGCACTAAATAGAAGGACAAACTAAGTGAGCTATATGGTTAACTTCTACTCCTATTTCTTGTGAACTTCTGATTTAATTGAAAGCATGGAATGGAATTTTCACAGGCTATGAACAATGAGGGTTGTGGTGAGAAATTTGGGAGAATTGCATGAAAATCTGAACAAGGCCTTTCTCAACTCTGGGAGCAACAAGTCATATTTTCCAATATTCTGCGCATTGTGACAAGATTCCTGTCAGTGAGTGGCAACAGGACTATCAATGAGAATTATCATTCATTATTACTTAATCTCACCTCATTAATATGCACTCTCCTACTCTGCCACCTGCTGGATAGCAAAATAGATGCTGAGAATTCCTAACATGAAAGTCACAGAGGGCACCTGGCAACTCCAATTCGTGTCATGATGCATTAGAGTAGCATGTTGGAAATCAAGCACTGATATTCCCCAAAAGTTAATAATTTAAAATAACTGCAAAGATTTCCCAATTTAGCTGATCTTCAGACTCGAGTTGACATAAAGCACGTATTCGGTTTTTAACAAGAATGACTATTTATTGCAAGTAATTAGACTCTAGATACAGTTACGTAGTTGTAACATGTCAGCATAAAACATTACTAATTAAATCTCTAATTCCCTTATAAATGCCCTTTTACACACATAGAGAGACAAACATAGATAAAAATAATAAACAATACGTGGATGTAGGTAAAACTGTAGGTTTAGTGGTCTGTGTTCACAAGATGTGTTAAGTTGGTTCTTGCTGTTCAACAGATTTCTTCTTGGCCTTCCTTTTCTGAATGCTTTCACAGGTTTTTTTTTCAGGTTTAAAGAGGCTGATTGCAGAGAACAGAGAATGAGCTCATGTCTGGGTGAAGACTTGATGGTTTCTGTGCAAATCTTGCTCCCAGACCCAAGCTTTCCAGTTATCCAAGAACAAATCACACAGTTGCTTGTCATCACTAACTGATCACTAGTTCATAAACCAATGTTTTGTTGCCAACCAAACTGCATTCATACTCAACCCTTCATCTGCAATCTAAACTTTAATTATGGCTTGTTCAAGCAACTGTTTAAACAGTGGCTTCTATGAGTGAAAGATTACTTGCTTTTCAAAACATTCAGCAATCCTTGAAAACACTGATTTTAAAATAGATCTTTTCTCATTTCAGCGCACAATTTTAAAAGGCACAAAAACAAAACGATACAGTCAGCATCAATGTCGCAGAGCATGCTCCAGGACAGGGGACACCTGCACAGTCTGGGTCAGGGGATCTATCTCATTTATTCCAGAGAGTGAGCATCAGTTAGTCCCACAGTTCTGGTGCAACCAGCCAGGTAATCTGTTCCTGGGGATCAGCAGAATGAATGTCGTGGGTAGTATCTGCGGATACTGTCATGGCAGGGAGATAGGACGATCTCAGTGCTAGGTAGTGCAGCCAACAATCTGGGATGTGGAAGGTACAAGGAAGCAAAGGGGAGTAATTTGATAAATGGGAGAGCAGGTAGTACATGTGAGGACATGGAATGCTGCAGAAGAAGAAGTGTTAGATTATGGCTTCGATAGGGTGACTGTATAGTATGATGGTGGGAATGACAAAATAAAGTGATGGGGTTTCACTTTCAGCAATATGAGAATCTTTGAGGGGCAAATGTATTACTCATGCATTTGCACAGTGTAGGTTGAAATTATTTGCAATCTTGTCATCATGCATGTGAAATTCATAAATGTAACGTGTGGGGTTCAAAAACTGGTCACAAGCAATGTTGCCTGCGTAAATGAACCTAGCAAATTAAAGATACATATCTCTGTCAAGCAGAAGTTATCCCAGGTAACCTTGGCCACAAAGCATATAGCTAATGCAAGACCTCCTTGGATATATAAGGGTACGGATTTAATTCTCTTTCAACCTGAACTTTACAATGCAAAAACCTCTTGCATGCAATTATTCCTTCTGTGGGTAATATGGGGCTCAGGTGAGAGTGGTTCAATGCTCCTGCAGCCTTACACTTTCTCCTCTCCAGTCCTGGCAGTGGCTGCGCATGCATCAGAATAAGACCAATGTCAACACACCAAGATAAGTTCTTCCATGCTGTCCTTGTCTGAATGCTCTATGTCCCATTGCATGGAGAAATATATAAAGCCAACATTTGTAGATGTTGCGAATGCTGACTGTTCATGTTGATAAGGACCAATTTTGATTCTTCTGTTCATCACACAGGTTCATTGCAAACACAGTAGATAGGATCCAGCTACAGCAAGTTTTATCAAACTGTTACTGCGATGTAACAAAAATGCAGAAAAAATGGAAAGGTAATAGTTATAGAAGTAAGCCCAGGACTAGCAGCAAAGTCCAGTTACAGCGAAGCAGTTTCCACTTGAAGAGGTCACAAACGAAGGTCCCCTCCGGATACACAGAAGGTGTAGAGTCTTTTGTTGTCAATGCTATTTCCTCGAGATGACAGAGACACAGTGTTGGCACAGATGTCGATGCTTCGGACACTGCCACAATACTCTAGCAGGACCTGCAACCTGAAAGTGTGGCCATCCTATCCCAGAAGAGGTAAAGGCCACAGATGCACTTTTATGCAAGAGGGTCCTTCCAATGCGACCTGTGTGTGATCTCTCAATTGTCCATCTACAAATACATCAAAACCGTAATCGATGCATTTGTACCAGATTACAATGCTTTATCATGCTTCCCCATGATGAAGTTAGTGCTACAGCCCAAACAGTAAGATTTGGAAACATAGCTGACTTCTCCTAGGAGTGCACAAGAACTGTACACATGTCATACTGAAAGGTCCATATCAACACAACTAAGATCATCAATAAAAAAGAGCTCCATTCAAATAATGTGCAAGTTAGCTCTGATCTAACAATTCTGTTGAAGGGTGACTGGCGTTGAAGCATTAACTCTGCGACTCTCTCTGCAGATGCTGCAAGACCTGAATGGTCCTACCACAGAAAAGCTTCCATCCACAGATTTGGGGGTTTCTGATTATGGATATAGGTTTGCTCACTGAGCTGGAAAGTTCATTTTCAGAGCTACACCAAAGACCAGGAAACTCACCACACTCCACTCACTCCACCGAAGAATTTCTGAAGAGCATCAAAGACAACAAGATTGAAGAGGATGAAATAATGGTCTCCTTTGACGTAACAGCCCTATTCACATCCACCAACATCAACCTGACCAAGGAAACACTGACTACACTATTAGAAGAACCAAAGACACAAACACCAAACACCACCAACTTCATCAGCAAGAACAATATCGTCAAGCTAATGGACCTTTGCCTTACCACCCACTTCAACAACAAATCTGACAAGCAAACCAACGGGACACCCACGGGATCTCTGATATCAGGGTTCTTAGCAGAGACTCGAACAAACAACTCTGCCAACCATCCAACTCAAACTTTGGGTCCGCTATGTGGATGACACCTTTGTCATCACTAAATGAAACAAATTAGAGGAAACCTTCAAGACCATCGATAATACCCTTATTGGCATAAAATTCACTAAAGAGGAGGAAAACAACAACAGAGTACCATTCCTACATGTCACAGTAGACTGAACAGTCAATGGGGAACTTCAAACTAGCGTTTACAGGAAAACAACATATACGGACCAAATACTGAACTACAGAAACAATCATCCCAACATTCACAAATTAAACTGCATTAGAACATTATTTCAATGAGCCACCACACAATGCAGCATAGAGAAACTACGAAGAGCAGAGGAAAATCACCTATACAGTGTATTCAAAAAGAACGAGTACCCAATGAACACCAGTCTGCCGATTTCTCAGCAAAAAACCCAAACAAGCAGACAAAACACATCCAGAACCCTTGCCACTCTCCCCTACATCAAAGACATCTTGAAAATTACTGCCAGACTACTCAGACCTCTTGACATTATGGTAGCCCACAAACCCACCAAACACACTAAAACAGGAGCTAATGAACTTGAAAGACCCTATACAGACAAGCAAAACTAATGTCATTTACAAAATACCTTGCAAGAACTGCAACAAACACTACATTGGACAAACAGGCAGAAAACTAGCCACCAGGATCCATGAACATCAACTGGCCACAAAAAGACATGATCCACTCTCACTAGTATCCCTACATACAGATAAGGAAGGACACTACTTCGACTGGGAAACACATCCATCCTAGGACAAGCCAAACAAAGAATTCCTAGAAGCATGGCATTCCAACCAGAACTCTATCAACAAACATATTGACTTCAATCTCAATTGTCACCCCCTGAGAAAAAGAATAGGAAATGACATCACCATAGGAAATGGCATCACCAACCTAAGGAAACCTGAACACATAAGTAGAAAGTGGACCATACCACCAGCACTTCATCCAGAGGCTCACTGATGATGTTAGCTATGGTGACGAAACGTCTGAAAACAAACCTTCCAGCTCAGCGAGCAAACCTACATCCAGAACCTCAACCTGAGCTACAAATCTTCCCAAAACTCGTGGTTTCTGATTGCCCCATAATTGTCTCTCTAGCTTGCCTTGCATTTTTGCAAGGTTCTTATGCCTGCCTACAAGGCATTGAAGACCTATCAAAACTCCCAAAGATCTAAATACAGCATAAGGGCTTACTGACAATAAAATGACATATCACTAAAATTGTTGAGAATTTTTTTTTCTTTTTGTAGAAGTGTAACACTAATATCATGAGACAACATAGTTCTCAAACTGAGTAGGATTTTTAGTACATCTAAGAGCAAAGAAAAGGAAAATGTCAAAGTAATCAATAATGGACAACACACAGTACAAAAGAAAGCCTCCAGAATCAGAGATCAACAAATGTATTTTGAAATCAAGAACGTGTTTTCTTCACCCACCACCCTAAGTTGATGCTGCTTTCTTGGTTGATTTCACTTGAATGTCATTGGGCCTTTCAAATGCCAAGATACAGCATTACCAATTTTCTAAGTGCAATTCATGAAGCAATGATAGCACACAGTTATCATTACCAGCTGCATGGATCTTGCGACACTGCTGACCTGATGACCTGAGATGCAACATTGGTACTTGTCAGGTATGATTGCAAATAATGGCCTATATCTCACAAGAGCAAACACCCAACAAACTTTCATAGTGCAAGAGTCCTGGTTGGCTTAGTTACCTAAAAATAATCAATACTTGTGGAAAATAATGGAAATGGAAAATAGTGGCACAGTGGGTTAGCACTGGTGTCTCACATTGCCTGGGATCTGGGTTCAATTCAAACTTCGGATAATAGTCTGCATGCAGTTTGCACATTCTCCCTGTGTTTGTGCAGGTTTGCATCAGGCACTCTGGTTTCCTCCCACAGTCCAATGGTGTACAGCTAAGGTAGATTGGCTATCCTACATCGTGGAGTCCAGAGATGTGCAGGCTAAGTGTATTTCGCATGATTAAATGGAAGATTAAGGAAATGAGCACGAATGGTGGGATGCTCTCCTGAGGGTTGTCGCAGATTCGATGGGCTGAATGTCTTTATCTGCACTGTAGGGACTCTGAGATGAAGAATGCAGGAGAATCTGCAGGAACAGCATGAAGCATACCTAAAAATGTAGCATCAATTTGAGAAGCAACAACATAGTACTTGCATGCCAAGTTGCATAAAACATTATATAGGTCAAAGCAGTCTGCTTGACTCATACCCCAATTGAAACTTTCAGCATTCACTCTGTGATCATCTGCACACACAGGCAGTACAGAATGTACCATCTGGAAGATGCACTGCACCAACTCACTAAGGCTCCTTTGACAGCGCCTTCCAATCTGCAGGGGGACACTGTTATGCTACCAGCTAGTGATAGCATAGGACAAGGGAGATCTCAGAATGAAAGCAGGCTTGATAGACCATATATTTAATTTTTCAAGTTGCTTACCCTCATGGTTAGTCACTGAACATGTTCAAATAAGGTTGCAGATGTTTAATAACCGAACATAAGGTTATTACACAAAAACAGAAAAAAAAGGTATATATCTAAGACAATTAAAATGTCTTGATAAAAAGCAGCAAAACCAAAATTCAACTTGTTATCAAATACCATCCTTTTAGATACTCAATCCCTAATAAATTTGGTGGTTGGAGTATAAAAGTAGTGAAGTCTTACTGAAACTGTACAAGTGCTAATTAGACCACATCTGGAGTACTATGATAAGTTTTAGTCCCATTATTTAAGGAAAGATATCATTTCATTAAAGGTAGTACAGAAAAGGTTCACTGGGATAGTCACTGGTATGGAGGGATTGTCTTATGAGCAAAGTCTAAACAGGTTGGAACCCTACTCACTAAAGATTAGAAGAATGAGAGGTCATCTCATTGAAACAATTAGGATTCTTAAGGAGCTTGCAGAGTAAATGTTGAGAGGATGTTGCCCCTCATGAGAGAGTTTAGGATCAGAGGGCATAGTCTTAGAATAAAGAGGCACCAATTTAAGACTGAGATCAGGAGGAATTACTACTCTCAGAGGGTTGAGAGTTTTACCACCAAGAGCCATTGAGGCAGACTTCATGTGTATATTTAAGACTGAGATAGATAGACGCTTGATCAGTGGGGGAATGAAGGATTATGGGAAAAAGGCAGGAAAGTGGATGTGAAAAATGCTAAATCAGCCATGAGTGGCTGAAGGAGGCTTAAGGGGCCAATCAGTCTGCTCCTGTTCCTATTTCTTATGGTCTTATAAATTTCATTCTGATCTCAACTCACCAAATGTTTTGTTGCTTAACTGATCTGCCTAGTTTCTTTTCCTTGTACTGCAGAGACAGTTTTAGGATTCTTTTCTAGGATTACTGCAATGAACCTTTCACAATACTACTGGCCTAAACTCTTCCAGTTCTAACAACTTGAAGATTTATGCTCAAATTCTTCTGACTTAGAAGCTCAATAAATAAAACACTTTGGCGAGAGTGACTAGTTATCCTGGACTAAAAACTTGATTCTTTTGCGAGAAGACACTATTATTCCTTCAGAACTGAACTTCTGATTCTTCTGAACTGAAATTAAAAGCTAAAACTAATGCCTTTTTGGTCAGTTGTAAACTTTACAGGATAAACATTTACAGCACAGAGGTTCTGCCAGGCATTTGATTGCTGTCACATGCTTTGGAATTGACACAATAGATGGCTTTCTGGCTCATTTCAAATAAAATTCCTTCACAGAACTGACCCATATCTATCTGTCTCTATTTTGAAATGCTATTCCCAAAATTCAATATATGCAAAATGCCTTTCACTACAACAACATCACCTGCAAGTATAACAAGCCACACATGGAGTTGGAACTATAATGCTGCTCCTTAATTGTCTTTTGGTCAAAATCCTGCATAAAAGCACTGTGGATGTACCTAAACCAAATTGACAGGAAAGGTTCATGAAGACAGTCTACCAGTCCTGAATCAATGGTAATTATGATAGGCAATTAATGTTGGTCTAGCTAATGACACCCAAATACAATTTTAAAAAATTGCTCAGCATCACTGGCAGCAAATTATTCTTGGGTTTTCTGCCCAAAAGCAATTCTTATTCACAACACCATGAACCTCACAAAGGATAGGGCATGCAGATCCCGGTATACCAAGCCCACCCCGGCCCAATGCTGTTGGCACCAATCTGATCTATTCCATCATAATCCAACTGAACCAGATGACTCCCCAGTGAACATAAGCAGCTGTGTCTTGGGCTGATGGTGTCAACATTCTTGAATGTTGTTTGAACTGTACCCATTCAGACAAACGGGGAGTATGCCATCACACTCCAAGTCTATGACTTTTAGATATTAAACAGATAATGAGGCTACAGGAGGTGAGTCCTGTGCTGCAAAGTTCCTCATCTCTAACTTGACCTTGTAGCCACAGTAATAAAATGAACAGTCCAGATAGGTTTCTGGTCAAAGGTGAGCCCCAGGATATTCATACTGAGGGATTCAACTAATGAATATCAATGGGCAAAGTTAGATTCTCTCTTGTTGGAGGTGGATCTCATCTGGCACTTGTGTGGTACAAATGGTACTTGCTAATTATCAGCCTAAACCTGAATGTTGTCCAGGTTTCACTGCATATGGACACAAACTGCTCAAATATCTGAGGAATGTAATGAATTCATCAGCAAACATTCTCAATTCTAATGTTATCATGAATGTTAGATCATTGTTGCAGCACACAAAGATGGCGAGGCCTAGAATACAACCCAAAAAAAACACTATTGAAAGTCCTGGGGCTAAGACGATTGACCTGCAACAATCATTGTCTCCAATGGGTGTGACTCCAAACAGAAACATTTTTAATTCTTGGATTCCCAGTGTTGCAAAGATTCCTTGATTCGTTTTTACCCTGACAGACCAAAGACAAACTTCTGCCCTCAGTGAGGCCTCCTCTCCTTCATACGACAGTTTCGGCTGTGATCTGTGTCTCGAACAGTGGTGCTGATATGCTGCTGAGCAACTTTAATTCCTTGATGTCAAGGACAGTTCAGCTCTTTTCTCATTGTCAGGACTAAAA
The DNA here is from genome assembly GCF_020745735.1 of Hemiscyllium ocellatum. Taxonomy (NCBI): domain Eukaryota; kingdom Metazoa; phylum Chordata; class Chondrichthyes; order Orectolobiformes; family Hemiscylliidae; genus Hemiscyllium; species Hemiscyllium ocellatum. The sequence goes on from NC_083402.1 coordinate 55,156,530, forward strand.
TTTAAAAGAGGCCAGGAGTTGAGTATGCCTGGTGGACTCTAAAGTGAGCATCAGTGAGCAGAATATAGTGTCATAAGTGCTGCTTGATATCTTTGTGAATGACCACTTGCATCACTTCATTGATGAGTTTCCAGAATTCTCTATTTTTACTGAGAGGTTAAATCAAAGTCAAAGCAAAGTGGTGAAAGTTCCATCCATTGAGTTATCATTTTTATATCCAGTCAAACATGACTACAAAGCCTTGAATTTGTTTGCCTCGAATAGATGAAACAATCAAGAACCACTGTCTACGATTAATTACAAATTTAAAAAACTTATGTTATATCTGGGCAATAGGTCTAATTGTGTGGGTGGATTCTGCTCTGTCAGCATAGTCTGATGGAATTCTGAACCACTGTTTCCATGCCTGCAAATTACTGAGGTGGGATGGCTCTCAATCAGGTTACTCCATGGTCCACAAAAAAAAGGACCTCACAGCAATAACCATCCACTGGGCCATTGTGCCACTGATATAACAAGGACCCCGATCTGTGGTACCTGTCTTTTACCCTGATAGACTAAAGACAAACATATGTTCTCAACGAGGCTTGCTCTCCTTCATACCACAGTCTGAGCTATGATCTATGGCTTAAACAGTGATATTGATATGCTGCTGAGCAACCAACCCTCTCACTGTGCCAGCAGCTCTGGGAACTAAGCCACTCATCTTAACTAAAATGTGGTCTTGCGTTGGCCTCTTATTTCACTGCTGCCTTGAAGGTTACATAGTCATACAGCATGGAAACAAACCCTTCAGTTCAACTCGTTCATGCTGACCAAGTTTCTCAAATTAAACTAGTCCCATTTGCCAGCATTTTGCCCATATCTCTCTAAGCCTTTTCTGATCCTGTATCTGTCCAAACGTCTTTTAAATGCTGTATCTGTACCTGCATCTGCAATTTCCTCTGGATATTCATTGCACATGTATCTGTACGAAAACGTTGCCCCTCAGGTCCCTTTTAAATCTTTCTCCTCTCACCTTAAAAATATGCCCTATTTTTGAACTCCACCACCCTAGGGAAAAGACCTTTGCTATTCATCTCTTCTATGCCCTTCATGATTTTATAAACTCCTACAAGGTTTTAACCTCAAAATCCTATGTTCCAGTGGAAAAAAAAAGCATATTCAGCCTCTTCCAATAACTCAAATCCTCCAGTAATGGTAACATTCTTATAAGTCTTTTCTGCATCCTCTCCAATTTAATAATATTCTTTCTGTAGCAGAGTGACCAGAACTATACACAGTACTCCAAAAGTGGCCTTCCCAACTTCCTGTACAATCATAACATGACACCCCAACTCCTATACTCAATAATCTGAGCTATGAAGGTAGGTGTGCAAAACACCTTCTTTACCACCTTATCTACCTGTGATACAACTTTGAAGGAACTATGTACCTGAACCCCCAGGTCTCTCTATTCAACAACAAAATGCTGCCACAGAGTCCTGCTGTTTGCTGGAGCAGGGATGACTCCCATGTTCAGATGTGGCAGCAGGAACCCCTGCTTGATTCAAAATACTGTCAAGTATTACCAAAAATTCTGATACCAACAAAAATAGCATATTATCATTGAGTATCTTTGACTGTTTTAAAGTGTTACTAGAATAGTTTACTTTCCCTGAAAGATTGATACAACCTCTAATTTAAATGCTAGTTTACCCAGGCTAAAGAACATGATATAAAAGCAATCATGATTCATTCATTCAAAACATTTTAAAAGCCTTTTAATTTGGCATAAAATAAAAGCAGAAAGTTCTGGAATATTAGGCAGCATATTAGGCAGCATCTATGGACTCTTTGGGTTGGAATAAATGGTTGTGGCGTTGGATCTGTTCATTGGCTAGATAAAGGTAAAAACTAGGTACAAATTTTTACCATTGGCTAGATAACCAAGGGCAACACTATTTCCAGGTACCCTGATGTGGTTAACAGCCAACCAGGCATCTACCAGGTCAGTGTCTAGACTCTGCAGTGCAGATAATCTGCCAACAAGAGTTTCCAGCTAATCAAAAGTTGACATATTGCATTATTTATAATTAAAGGTAAAGGGGAAGTGGTAATTCAGCAGATTTAGTTGCCAAACCTATTACTTTGCAATAGAAACATACTTACTTTTATAAATCAAGCATTCCAAATTCCATCGTGCCATACAAATAAATGCAGGGCCTTTATTAAATTTAAAAGTTGGCATTGTCAATGAAAATGTAAAGAAGTAATTCTATTTTATTCAGTATGGCAGGTTAGGAATCCCTATGAAGCAGCATGGAAGCAGAGATTGTATAAATAATTTAATTTTGTTCAGAACCATGCAATAAAGGTATAACAAGCTTTTGTTCTGTAACTGGCTGTTGACCCTAATATAGATCAGCCAATTAGACATCTCTATTCAAATGTCGAACAACCTATCAAAAACATACAAGGCATTTTAACTACAAACAAAGCTTGATGGACTAAAAGAATCATAGCTATCCCCTTGGTAAAGCCTGTTGCCTTGACTGAGGCACACAAGGGAGTTAGGTAAAAGAAAGCAAAGTAAGATCGTTTTAGGCCACATTGAGTAAAAGAACATATTAATATAATGAGCCTTTTTCATGTTCCCTTGGCAGCACATCAGTCCTCTCATATAACCTCACACAAAGCAAACACCCAATGTCTGAAGTTACATTTGCTCCTTTTTATCACAACTTATGCCACTTAATTCATTATTCAGTGCATTTGCTTTCTTGTTTATTAAATGCATCATATCCATTTATCCCTGAAGGCCATGTAATCCTGTCACCTCACAGATTTCTAAGGTTTAAATATTTCCAGAATAAAAAAAGAACAAAGTAAATGATTTAGATTTGTTCGTGCTGCCAATGAAACAAAACTAAGATCTGAGAGAAGTACTGAAAGACAATCTTAAATATTCAATATTTCTTTCTTGTGTTCATGTGTTTAATCATTGAGAAAGGTCACCAACATTACTGTCATCTGAGATTTTATTCCTTAATCTTCGAGTGAAGAATAAGACATATTTAAAAACACATAGAAAGCTACTTCTTTGTTTAACAGAATATAAAGACACACATTTCAAACCTCAAAGCAGGCTATCCCTAACAAGTTGTATGAATTTTGTTAGATCGATGATAGTTTTCTAGACCTAGACATCAAATCTGAAGCCAAGATTTCTTGAATATTCCAGTTTCCTGCACATTGTTTTCAAGTTCAGTAACCTACATCACAATCTTATTGGATAGTATCTTATTGCTAATGATGAAAAACTGGCCTGGTTTTGAGCTGATCCTCTTTAGTGCTGGCTAAAAGGAATTTTGGATTCGGCTATGCTGCTTCTAGTGCGAAAGCTCCTGACCCACAGTTTCATTGAGATAAGTGGGTGAGCAATTTTAAGTCTGATCTGGAGTGGATATGGAGATTCTCTTGCAGATCTAAAGATTCAGTCCCTTGTGTTTTTGAATAACTAAACCTTATTAAAGAAAACATGCAATGAAACAGATTTCACGTATTAGAAATAGTGTCAATAGGTAAAGAGTAATAAACCAGATTTGATCACTGATATAATGTATGACAGAGGCAACATTTGATGCTGGGTTGTGTTACATATACCTCTGCATGTTTAAAAGATATAATGCTGGATGAAAGCTCTATAACTGACCAAGTCAATTATTTTAACTTTGGACTGATTCAATATGACTGTCTTTTTCAACCAGTAAGAAAAATGCAATAGCTATCTAAATTTGTTGAATACAGTTAAAAATTTTGAGACATAATATTTCCATAAAAATTTGAAGTAAGCTAGTGGTTAAACCAATCATATACAACTTTGCCTATTCGCCCAAATGCAAATGATGAAAAATATCACATACAGCTAAAGATTCTACTCCAAAGCATCATAGAAAGGCTTTCTTTTATTTCTAGCTCTTTTATTTATATACTTAGTTGTTTTACTCAAGCTTTCTAAAAGATTCTTGTAATTTCCATGATGAAACATTTCAAGGCATCAGGGATGTTTTTTATGACAACAAACTACTCAAAAATCAAATATAAACATATTATGATTTGAAAGTTATTTTGAAAGCAACATTTGTTGTTTTCAATTATTAAAGCTTTCAACTATAATTGTTCAATAGCAAAACACAAAAGAATATGACTGTTTCTAGTAAAATACTACAAGAAAATGAGACTGTAGGACATAGCCAACCTGACAATACATTTGTTTGATTTTGTACCTTTATTATATAGAACAATACAGCACAGAACAAGCCCATCGGCCCTCGACGTTGCACCGACCTGTGAACTAACCTAAGCCCATCACCCTACACTATCCCATCATCATCATCCATATGCTTATCCAAGGACTGTTTAAATGCTCCTAATGTGGCTGAGTTAACTACACTGGCAGGCAGGGCATCCATGCCCTTATTACTCTCTGAGTAAAGAACTTGCCTCTGATATCTGTCTTAAATCTATCACCCTCAATTTGCAGCTATGGCTCCTCGTACAAGCAGACGTCATCATCCTAGGAAAAAAACTCTCACTGTCCACCCTGTCTAATTCTCTGACCATCTTGTATCTCTCTATAAATCCTCTCTTAGACTTCTTCTTTCCAATGAGAACAGATCCAAGTCTCTCAGCTTTTCCTCATAAGAGCTTCCCTCCACACCAGCCAACATCCTGGGAAATCTCCTCTGCACCTTTTGCAATGCTCCCACATCCTTCCTGTAATGGGGCGACCAGAACTGTACACAATATTCCAAGTGCGGCCATACTAGCATTTTGTATAGTTGCAACAAGACATTACAGCACCGGAACTCAATCCCTCTACCAATAAAATCTAACATATCGTATTCCTTCTTAACAGCAGTATCAACCTGGTGGCAACTTTCAGGGATATATGTACATGGACTCCAAGATCCCTCTGCACATCTACACTAACAAGAATCTTTCCAATCACCCAGTATTCTGCCTTCCAGTTATTCTCCCCAAAGTGAATCAATGCACTGAACTCCATTTGCCACCTTTCAGCCCAATTCTGCAGTTTATCTAAGTTTCCCTGCAACCTGCAACATTCTTTCACACTGTCCACCACTCCACTGACTTTAGTATCATCTGCAAGCTTACTAACCCATTCACCTATGCCTGCTTCCAAGTCGTTTATAAAAATGACAAACAGCAGTGGTCCCAAATAGGATCCTTGTGGCACACCAATAGTAACCGGACTCCAGGCTGAATATTTTTCATCAGCCACCACTCGTTGCCTTTTCAGAGAAAAGCAGATTTAGCAAATTGGTAAATCATCTTCAATCCCATGCCTCCAGAATTTCTCCGATAGCCTACCATGTGGAACCTCATCAAAGGCTTTATTGAGGTCCATGTACACCATGTCAAATGCCCTACCCTCATCCACATGCTTGGTCACCTTCTCAAAAAACTCAATGAGGTTTATGAAACATGACCTGCCTTTGGAAATCCATGTTGACTAGCTTGAATCAAATTGTTGCTTGCTAGATGATTATAAATCCTATCTCTTATAATCCTTTCTAAAACTTTTCCTACAACAGATGTAAGGCTCACTGGTCTATAATTACCTGGGTTATTTGTAATGCCCTTCTTGAACAAGGGCACAATGTTTGCAATCCTCCAGCCCTCTGGTACGAAAGCTTTAGACAATGATGACACAAGATCAAGGCCAAAGGCTCCGCCATCTCCTCCCTAGCTTCCCAGAGAATTCTCGGAAAAATCCCATTCAGCCTAGGGGATTATCTATTTTCACATCTTCTAGAATTGATAACACCTCTTTACTACTTGATTCTACCTGCTAAAGACTGCTCTTTGCTCTTCTTAACTCTCTCTTTAAATCCTTCCTAGCTAATCTGTAACTCTCCATCGCCTCATCTGAACTATCTTGTCTCATCACATAAGCCTCCTTCTTCCGCTTAACAAGAGATGCAATTCCTTTAGTTACCTTACCTTATCACTTCCTCCCTGCCTGACAGGGACTTACCTATCAAAGACATGCAATATTTGTTTCTTAAACCAACTCCACATGTCGATTGTCCTCATCCCCTGCATTTTGCTGCCCCATTCTATGCCTAATGGCATTATAATCGCCCTTCCCCATCTATAACTTTTGAGCTGTGACATGTACCTATCCCTTTCCATCGCTAAACTAAACATCACCGAATTATGGTCACTCTCCAAAGTGCTCACCTATCATTAAATCAAACACCTGGCCTGGTTCATTACCAAGTACCAGATCCAGTGTGCCCTCCCTCTTGTCAGCGCTTCAACACATTGTGTCAGAAAACCCTCCTGCACACATTGGACAAAAATGGGATGGCAGTGCAGGGAGAGGAATGTTCCTCCTGCATGATGTTTGAGGTGAGGGATGCCATTAGTCTCCCATCCAAGTACATCTGCAGGAAGTGCATCCAACTCTTGCTCCTCCAAGACCGTGTTAGGGAACTGGAGCGGGAGCTGGATGAACGTCCGATCATTTGGGACACGGAGTCTGTGATAGATAAGAGTTACATGGAAGTAGGTACTCCTAGGCATGAAGAAAGCTGGGTAAGTGTTAGAAGGGGGAGAAACAGTCAGTGCAGGGATCCTCTCTGGTTGTTCCCCTGAAAAACAAGTATACCATTTTGGATACTGTTGTAGGGAGGACTTACCAGGGGCATGCACTGGGGAGCAGGTCTCTGGCACAGAGTTGGCCCCTGTTGCACAGATTGGAATGGGGGAAAGGAGGAAAGTGTTCATCACTGGGGTCTCAATAGTTAGAGGATCAGATAGAAGGTTTGTTGGGAACAAAAGAGACTCACAGTTGGTCTGTTGCCTCCCAGGTGCCGGGGCCGGGATCATGTCTTTGAGGTCCTGAAGGGAGAGGGTGACCAGCCCCAAATCGTGGTCCACATAGGTACAATGACATAGGGTATAAAGAGGGATAGCGATGCAAGGCAGGATTTCAGGGAGCTAGGGTGGAAGCTGAGAGCTAGAACAAACAGAGTTGTTATCTCTGGATTGTTACCTGTGCCACATGACAGCGAGGCGAAGAACAGAGAGAGACATCAGCTGAACACGTGGATGCAGGAATGGTATAGGAGGGATGGTTTCAGGTTTATGGATAATTTGGGCTCATTCTGGGATAGGTGGGACCTCTACAAACAGGACAGTCTTCACTTGAACCAGAGGGGTACTAATATCCTGGATGGTAATTTTGCTAGTGCTGTCCGGGTGGGCTTAAACTAGCTTAGCAGGGGTGTGGGAACCTGTAGTTCCAGTACACAGGAGGATGATAGTAGAGAAGGCATAGACAGGATTTCATGGTCACAAGACTTCTTCAGGCTTATGCCCGAAACGTCGAATCTCCTGTTCCTTGGATGCTGCCTGACCTGCTGCGCTTTTCCAGCAACACATTTTCAACTCTGATCTCCAGCATCTGCAGACCTCACTTTCTCCTCGATGGTTTGAAGTGTGTCTACTTCAATGCAAGGAGTACCCAGAATAAGATAGGTGAGCTTGCAGCATTGATAGGTACCTGGGACTTCGATGTTGTGGGCACTTCTGAGACATGGATAGAGCAAGATCAGGAATAGATGTTGCAAGTTCCAGGGTTTAGATCTTTCATTAAGATCAGGGAAGGTGGTGTAAGAGGGGAGGTGTGGCTTTGTTAGTCAAGGACGGCATAACGGTGGCTGGAAGACTTCTGACGAGGACTTGTTTACTGAAGTGGTATGGGCTGAGGTTAGAAACAGGAGAGGAGAGATCACATTGCTGGGAGTTTTTTTATAACCCTCTGCAAAGTTCCAGGCATGTGGATTGACAAACTGATTCTGAGCAGGAATGAAAGGAACAGGGTGGTCATTATGGGAGACTTTAACGTCCCCAGCATTGACTAAAAATGCTATCACTCTAGTTATTTCTGAAAATGCAGGAATATGAAATACTTAGTAGTTGAACTGGTGTTATAATTTTCCTGAAACATATCAATAATGCTAGAATTGTTCAGACATGATAGTCATGTGTTAAACAATTCAGTTCTGAATAAAAAGTGCACATAGGAAACATATTGGCCATTACATATTATTACATGAAGGGGGATGAAAGTGAATCCATGCTCATATTCCTAAAAATTGAAATATAGGCTTTAAGTTATGCTGTGCTGAATTTGGGGTTGTGTATAGAATCAGTTAAACATTAACTCTTTTCCCTATTTTGTGCAAAAGTTAGGTTCCAAAAAAAACTATGTATTTCATCGCAATAACTGAATTTTACGTACTGGTTGAAAAAGATAGTGATACTGAATGAATGCATCAGCTAAAATAATGGACTTAGTATTGGTCAATCAAGCTGTATATCTTGTAAACATGCACAAGAAATGTAACACAATCCAGCACCAAATGTTGCACCTATCATCTAATTATAACAGTGATCCAATCTGGTTCATTAACTCTATCTATTGATACTATTTTGAATGCACAAAATATGTTTCATCCCATATTTTCTTCAATAAAATTTATTTCTTCAAGAACACAATGGCCTGAATCATGAGATCTTTGTTAGAATCCCTATATCTGCTCCAGATCAGACTTAAGATTGTTCACTTATTTTTGGTGCAGTTTTGTCAGTAAACTTCCAGAAGCTTTCCCACCAGAAGCAGATGACATGAATCCAAGAATCCTCGCAATGAGCAGCAGAGAGTCAATATTTAAACCACACCCCTTTCTCAGCAGTCAATACTGCATTCTGTAGTTTAAATTTTCTTAAGTCATTTTGACAGCTATTGAGAGAAAGTAAGAATGCCATGCAAGTGAGGAGGAATAAGGTGACGGATGAGTGATGGAAGAGAATGCTTGGTGAGGGACAGATTTCATTGGGTGGGGCTGGGTGGAACAAGGATGTCAGATGGATAAGGTTGTAGTAAAAAGTGAGGTCTGCAGATGCTGGAGATCAGAGCTGAAAATGTGTTGCTGGTTAAAGCACAGCAGGTCAGGCAGCATCCAAGGAACAGGGAATTCGACGTTTCGGGCAAAAGCCCTTCATCAGGATAAGGTTGTAGGATGGTTGGTGACTGAGGGTGCACTAGTGACATCTGGGTGTACACCTGGGTGTCAGGTGGGGAAGATCATAGTGTGTCAGATAAGTTGGGGGAATAGAGTGCCAAGTGGGTAAGGACGCTGTGGCTACCATATCTTAGGGCGGCACGGTGGTTCAGTGGGGGGGGCAGCACAGTGGTTCAGTGGTTAGCACTGCTGCCTCACAGCGCCAGGGACCTGGGTTCAATTCCCACCTTGGGCAACTATCTGTGTGGAGTTTGCACATTCTCCCCGCATCTGCGTGGGTTTCCTCCGGGTGGTCCGGTTTCCTCCCACAGTCCAAAGATGTGCAGGTTAGGTGAATTGGCCATGCTAAATTGCCCGTAGTGATAGGTGCATTAATCAGGAGTAAATGTAGGGGAATGGGTCTGGGTGGGTTGCTCTTCGGTGGGTCGGTGTGGACTTGTTGGGCCGAAGGGCCTGTTTGCACACTGTAGGGAATCTAATCGAATCATTAAGAGGAATAGAGGAGTGCTGGGTCAGATCAGTTTGGAGGGGGGCTTGAGTCCGTGGAGGATCATGTAGAGGGTTGTCAAGTCTGGGAGGGTCAGGAGCAAGTTGGTTGTCAAGGCAGGGATCAGGTTTGGCAGTCAGATGTCCTAGGAAGGGAGGGGAGAGGCAAGACCGGGTTAAGGAACAAGGGAACAGGGGTGTAGTCAGGCATGACCAGTTTAATACCTAGGCAAGTTTTGGAGTAGGTTTTACTTCCTCTTACCTTTGCTGGCTAACTATAGGTCGTTTGAAACCTCCTAAATCTCTAAATCTAACTTCAAAGTACAACTTATTTGGAAGGTTCTGGACAATGTGTAATTGCCTATTCGAAGTTTCAACGCAACAAGATTATCTTCCTATCTGAACATCTGGTCAATATGTCAAAACAAACCAAGAATAATAGCAAGTCATAGATGTGTGTGGATCTGTGCATAACTCAGGAAGTTAAAGATAGTTATTAAATTCCAAGAAAAGACATATAATTCCTAAAGATGAGTGGCATGTCATTATGGACAAAATATAAAGAACAGCCACGTATAACTAAAAGATTAATAAGAAAAGAGAAAGTTCAGCATAACAGTAAGCTAGCTAGAAGTATAAAAAATGGATAGGAAGGCTTTCTTCAGGGTTTTTTTCAATCATTCATGGAATGAGGGCATCGCTGGTTAGGCCAGCAATTATTACCAATCCCTAGTTACCTTTGAGAAGGTGGTGGTAAGATGGCTCTTAAACCAAATTAGTCATTTGGGGGGTGGGGGTGGGGTGGTTAAGGATACCGTTATAGTTATTAGAAAAATAATTCTATTATTTTGACACAGTGTCACCAAAGATCAGCAACATGTTGAAATGGTATGTAGTTGAAGGGTAACTTGAAGGTGTTCATGTTCCCATGCATCAGCTGCCCTTGTCCTTCTGGGTGGTAGAAGTTGTGGGTTTGGAAAGTACTGTTAGAGAACCCTTGGTAAGTTTCTCCAATGTATCATGTACAGAATGCTGCCAATGTGTGTCATGAGAATGGAAGTGAATGTTGAATACAGTGGATGTCAGTCAAGAGAGTCGATTTGTCTTGGATGGTATCAACCTTTTTGAGTGCTGTTGGAGCCGCATTCATTCGGACAAGGGGAGAGTAATCCATCAGACTCCTTGTACCAGGTAGATAATGAACAGGCACTGGGGAGACATGAGGTGAGTTATTTGTCACAGAATTCTGAAATTATGACCTGGTTTTGTAACCACAGAACTTACATGGATACTTCATTTCAGCTCTGTTAATGATAACTCCAGATTGTTGATAGTGGGGATGGTAAAACCAATGAGTGGCAATATTCTCACTTGTAGGAGATAGTCATTGATTAGCACTTGTGTGATAAGACAATGGCTCCTTGTCACTTATCAGCACAAGCATTGATATTGATCATGTCTTGCACTGTAAGGACATGTACTGCTTCACTATCTGAGGTGTTGTGAATTGTGCTGAAAATTGTGCAGCCACCAGCAACATCCACACTTCTAATCTTATAGTGAAGCAGCTGAAGATGTTTAGATCTGGGGATTCTCCTGAGTAACTCCTACAATAATGTCTTGTGGCTTAAATGATTGACCTTTGACAATTATAATCATCTTATTTTGTGCTAGGTTGACTAAAACTAGTGTAAAGATCTCCCCCTGATTTCCACTTACTCCAGTTTTACTAGGGCTCCTTGATGTCACACTTGGTCACACTTAGTCTGCCCTGATGTCGATTATGACAACTTTACCTTTACCTGGTTTTAGGAGGAAACAACAAGTGGATAAAGAAAAATCTGTAGATGTGCTGTACTTTGATTGACAGAAGGCATTCGTCAAGCCTTAGACAAGGGCATAAATTAGGAGCTCATGCTTTAAGTAGTAATGTAACGGTGTGGACAGAGAGGGAACGATTAGCTAACAGGAAACAGATAGTGGACATAAATGGGTTATTTTCAGATTGGCAAGTTGAGAGCATGAGGGATAAAGGTTGCAAAATTTGTTGATGACATAAAAATAGGTAGGAACGTAAGTTGTGAAGAGGATGTAAGGAGTTTATGAAGGGACAGATAGGTTCAGTGAGTGGGCAAAAACTTGCCAGTGTAATAGGGGAGAACTTTGGCAGGAAGAGCTGAAATGGCAGCAAATTACTTCAAGAGAAAGATTGTAGAATTCTGAGGTACCAGAGGGATCTGATTGTTTTAGCACATGAATGACAAAGTTAGTTTGCAGGTACAGCAAGCAATTAGGGAGGCAAATGGCATGTTGCTAATTGCAAGAGGACTGGAATATCAAAGTGGGATGATCTGCCACAGTTGTACAGAGGTTTGATGAGATCACATGTGGAGCATTGCAGAGAGTTTGGTTTACTAATTAAAAAAAGGAATATGAATGAGTTACATGCAATTCAAAGTCACTGAATATTTTTAAGGCACAGGTGCTTGACTAGCTGGGAATCAAATGCTTTCAAGGATAGAAAGGATGTTGAGTTGAGGCCATAATCCGATCTGTTGTGATCTAATGGAATGGCAGAACAGGATTGAGGTCCAGTGACTGACACCTGTTCTTAATTTGTATGCTTCTATGTTGAGTATGAAAATAACCTAAGGCACTATACACGATTGTTATCAAATTTTACAAATACATATTTTCTGTGGTACAATCAGAGGAAAAGTAAAAAAAAATGTTCTTGAATGATTTTTGATAGCTCTCGTACTTGCTACAGTCATGGATGAGTTAAAATAAATCTAGTTTAATTCACAATAAAAACTGATTGTACTTTGTGATTTGTGTTTTCTGTTTTTGTTTGAAAGGTTATTTGGTGACAAAAACTCATTATAACAAACCAAGGATATGTACTAACAATGTGCAACTCAATGTTGAAAAGAAATATTTAAGTTGTCGGTATAAGCTGCCTCCTTTTTCATTTTGCATTTAATTCAATGCCAGATTCTCAGCATAAATTTTTCATCACCTGCAATGCTATGAATAAAAGATTAAAAAAGAGCTGGGAAAAATGTGACACATGCAGTGCATGGTGCAAGTTGACATGCAGCATGTATAACTAGATGTTTAATTTTCATCATTTCTTTAACGTCATGAGTGTTATTATCTGACTTAATAAACCATGAAACTAAATTATAGCACTCTGGTCCTAGAAACTGCATTTGTAAGAAAACCAGTGATTTTTAACCATCTCAGCCCAATGGTTGTTCTTAAACTGTACAACTTGTCAAAGCTTGTGCAAATTTAATGTAATATTATTCTGTTCCATTGTATCCATCTCAGTCTATCATAGCCAATATAAATGCAATCTATAAAATGATTAAACATTTTTAGATACATTAAATGCTGGAGTTACTTTTTGTTTCTTGTAATTGTGAAGTTTGGCAGATGAAAAGAAACGAAAGTCACTAAACATGACTGCTCTTTCATATTAGTCAGCTTGATTGACAATAGATTTTTGTTCAGTATGGTTGCACCTAAAAACTTTACTGATACATTTATATTTCTGACCATGCATTTAATCATATTTCTGCAGCAAAGAATTTATATTGCAGATTAACATCTGATGAAAGATTGTTACAAATAATAGATAATACTGTTCATATTTTTAATGCTTACACATAAATGTATCTCTGCAATTCTTCCAGCAATTTGGAGGTAATGGAAAATGTGCTAGCAAATGCTGATGCCAATTGGAAAGATGCACACAAAACACATGATTGCATATTGTTGATTTGAACTATAATCCATTTTCCTGTCCTTACCCCACCTCCTTTATTTTTATTCAAATGTTCTGCTAATCTTCTAAATGTTGTGATTGAGTTAATGTCAACAGGCACTTATGGTCTTTTAAATCTGTTGTGGAGATGTGGGCAACACTGGCAAGACAAAATTTATTATCCTTAGTGATCCTTAATATACGAAGAAACAAAATCTAAGAGCTGGATGTTAATGTGTGCTTGTATTGGGAGCAAGGAGGGCTTCCATAATTAAATGGAAAACCTGACTATTTGGCAAATCAATGGCTTTTAAATCAGCCACCTGTTTTGAAACCATGCCCAATGAAAATAACTTTATGAAGTTACTGATTTAAAATAAGAATTTCAATTTTAAAAAGATAAGATGGCTGTATATTTCCATCCTGTACCTTCTACAAACTAAGGACATTATGGGGAGCCTGTTTGGTTTGCAAAGCTTCATCATAAATGATTACCTTGAAGGAGCTTGTATGAAGGCTATCTACTACGCATTAGCACCCCATTCAGACAATTACTAGCTGCTCAAATGCAGAAAGACAAGTTACGCGACATTATGAATTTGACAACGGGATTCTGGAAATGAAAGGAATTTGATCAAATGTCATCTAATCATGTGAATTGTGCACCTGGAATTCTTAATGCCATAACCCTGTTTTGAGTAATTGGGTAAATGGTGAGAGAGGGGGAGGGTCATATGACTAGCCAGCTAATCCATTTTCTGTTTTCTTTGCAGACTAGCTCTCTCTTTTAAGAGAATCATTTGTAAGTTTAAAACCTTGCTTCTGTTTCTTTTTCACTTGCCACGCACTGCAGACAGAGATTTTGAAATAAAAAGAATTGAACCCAACTGCTCAGCGATAAACCATGGTCATCTTTAAATTCTCGTAATGCTGAAGCTCAGCCTGAAGCCCATCATTGAGTCACCATTCCTCCACAACCACATTCCCTTTTACGTTGCTGGACTTCAAAATCACTTAATCTTTCCTCCCACTATATTTGTATGTGTGAGCTTCAAGTATTTGTGAAAGTTAGAGTTATTTTGTTATTTTTCTTAGATCGACCCAAATCTAATAAAAATTATACTCACCTCTTTTTAAAAAAATTAAGTAAATTTGTTATTATGTCTTTAGCAGTCCTAGCACATAAAACGTTACACATTGAATTTATAAACTAATCCTGTTTTTTAAAAAAATGTTCTGATCAAATGAGGACTGGGGAAAATAGTGAGCTATCCTATGTCGCCCACCTGCTCATAATACACTTGATCATCATTTCTCTTCCAGGTTTCCTGTCCAATCCAATAAGTAACTGCAGCCATGATACTGATCTGCAAAATGTCACCAATTCTAATGTTTAAAGGGACAATCCAAAAATGCAGTGTAAGGAATTGCAGTTGGCTTTCAGAGAAGTGTTTCAGTAAAGTGAAATCTTCACTCATGCCTCTCTAGATGTGCTGCTGTAGGCTGTGAGGAACTAGAGGGAAACTAGTGCCATGCTCTTGGATTCAATACAAAAGTATTTTAATAGCATGAATAGGGCACCTACATCCTGCCATGTGCATTATTTCACCAACTCATTGCCTTCTCAAACTCTGCAAGGAAATGCATCTTTTTGTTTGTATCAGCTTCAAAACGTTCCCACCTAATCAGCCAACACACCCACTCACACTCATTCTTATGCAAAGTCATGCTTCCTTCTCATAATCACCTTCACCAAATGCACTTCATCCATCAGATGTGACAATACAGAAAATCAAAAATATTTTCATTTTTGTCCTGCAAGTGAAAATAAGGTAAAGTCCTTCCAAGATATGCAGCTGGTAATTGTTAAAGAAGGGGCACCAGAAATGACAAAGCTGTCAGATGGGGAGCTCCCAGCTAGCTGTTGATACAATTAAATAAAAGCCACCTGTATGTCATCTAATACTCAGTTACACTAACTTCACAGGATTATAAAATTGTTACACTTCAGATGTAACCTATTTGCCTCGTTCTGTTTGTGCTAGCTCTCCAAATGAGCATTTCATCAAGTGCCATTCTCCTGCCTTCTCTCTCTAACTTTGCAAACTCTTCCTTTTCAAATAGCCATCTATTGAATGTCTTGACTGAACATGACTCCAGCAATTGAGAACACTTTACGACACATCCACTACAACTGCAGAGAGATTGTAAAAAATCCACCACAACCTATTTCTAAAGGGAATAATATTGATTTGTATTCCTCCTTGATTTGATTAGCCAATGCCATAGTTCATCAAATACTCCAATCAAAATATTCCACATTCTTATTCCACATAACTTGTTACAAACAATTCCTTTCTTGGTTGCAAATTCTTCCACCCTGCTAGAATCTCGAGGTGTGGTTGGAAATATCATATCCATGCAAACAATAAATGATGCCACATTATCTGCTCTCCTCTGGTCAGTGATTATCGAACAGGCAATCTCCCATCCTGTTCTCAGGATGCTTCAGGCAGATAATGAGTCCTCAAGTTGCTTGACAGCTCATCCAAATACTGAATCTCTAGAAAGTGACACAGATAAGGATCAGCAGGAATAATGGAAAGTTGGTCCAGATTCAGCAAACTGTGGTTCACATTTTACTCCAGATCCAGAGCAAACTGAATTGCCTGCAGACTGGTACCTTACTCACCCTCTCTGGCTTCACATCCTGCAAACTCTGGATGCCAAGAGGACTACAATCACACACAGATTGACAGTATGTAAGGTTTGCCCTTACATGAATGTGCACCAAACTGTTTCAAAGCAAAGCAATCTGTAGCAGTGAAGTCTGGCTGGGCTAGGAGAGAGGTTATGGAAAAAAAAGGGACATGGAAATGTGGAGGCCACTCAAGGTACTTCCATTTCCTATCCACAGCTCACATCTCAGTAAGAAGTCGACATGATCCCTTATTTCTTGATGATGGAATTTTACCCTGGATTATACTTATTTCCTTGAGAATTCTTAAATCTTTCTTCATGATCATGGGCTCAGAAATACTTATATAACTTTTTCTATAATTTCTCTATTTCCCACCACAAATCCTCCCGACTCTGTCTGGAGAGGATCCACATTTATCTTTGTTAAGCTTTTCTTAGTTATATATTTATGGAAGCTTTTACAATCTCTTGTTGTGTCTGCTTTTATGTCTCTTGTTAGTTTACATCTATTTTCAATTTTCGCTTTTTTAAATCCATTTTTGGCTCTACTTTGCTGGATTTCAAATTTCTCCGATTCCTCAGGATTCCTTTTGGCCATATTATAAACTTCCTCCTTTTATTGAGTGCAATCTTTATTTGATTTATTATTGTCGCATGTACCTTGGTACAGTGAAAAGTTTTGTTCTGTGTGTTGTACAGGCAGATCATACCTTAGAAAGTGTGTAAGGGTAATAGAACTTCCCTTGCTAACTATGGCTCTCTTGCTTTATCTGTTGTGCATATTTGCCTTAAAGGAATGTATTTTTTGAAAACCAAGGCTTGATTATTCAAACACTAGCCATTGCCGCTCCATCATTAATCCTTTCTATCTAATTTTCCAATCCACTATAGTCCACTTATGAAACATTTTCATTCATGAAAATGTGGGCATCGTTAGCTTGGCAAACATTTATTGCCCTTGAGAAGGTGGGGAGACTTGTCTTCTTGGTCTGCTACAGCCCACTTAGTTTTGGTTGGGAGTTCCAGCATTTTGGCCAGTGAGAGAATGGTAACTTGGAGGAGAACCTGAAGTTGGTGCTCCCATGTATCTACTGCCCTTGTGTTTCTATATCACAGTGATTGTGAGTTTGTATGGAGCTGTGAAAAGGGGTTTGATAATTTTTGCATTGCACCTTTCTCCTCATAACTTCATAATTGCCCATATTTAGTTTCAGATTGAAGTAAATCTTTTTCAAACTTAATAGAAAAAATTCTATCATACACTGGTCACTTTACAACACAATTATTAATTAATTCTTTCTCATTGCATAATACTAGATTTAAAATAGTCATTAATAGCTACAAATTGCCATTAACTGCTATCTTGTGGACCCTCCCATACATTTAGAAATGATGAATATTATGAAATTCTTCTCCAGCACCAAAGTTCCAGGAGCTGATGCCATCACCAATGAGGCCTGTGAAGCTGGAGGTCAATGGCTGGCTAAGAACATGCTGAACTCTTTCAGTCTATGTTGAGCAAGGAACTATTCTGCAAGAATAGCAATTGCCTCCATTCTTCACCTGAACAAGTGGAAGGGAATGTGTCAGTCTTGTGGTAATCAAGGTAATCTTTCCAAACCCCTTACTGCAACATGTCAATTAAGATCTGCTGCCAGAAAGTCTGTGTGGTTTCATAAAAAGTTGAGGAAGCACTGATATGCTGTTTATAGTCAGGCAATTCTAGGAAAGATGCCAAGAACAGATCATCGAACGCTATATCACATTTGTTGACCTAACGAAGGTCTTTGACACAGTCTACCATAAAGTACTTTGGAAAATAATAAAGAAGTTCAGCTGTTCTGAGAAACTGATCACAATAGCTTAACAATTGCATGATGGTACTCTTGTGTGCATCCTGGATGATGGTGAGTCTTCTAATCCATTTGCAATGGAATTAAACAGGTACGTGTGTTAGCACCAACCCTCTTCAACACTTTTTCCCCTCTGCCTTGTTCTGTGACGTGTCCTATGATGATGATTGAGGCATGAAAATTAGATATTGCATGAATGTAAAGATGCTCAATTTGAGAGGACTCCTGGCAAAGAGCAAAGTTTATAATTCCTTTTTGGTCGATGACTGTACATGAACTATCGGTACAGAGCTGCTTGTTCTGCAAAGTATGTGGCAAATTTGACTATAAGATTAGCATGAAGAAAACTGATGTTATATATCAGATTGCTCTTGAAATGCCCTAGCTCACACTTGAGGTTCCAGTCCATAATGAGAATTAGTCAGCAGTAGTTAATTTTTTTTTTGGCAGTTTAATCTTGTGAGCTGTCTATATTGAGTATGAGTCATACTAATAATTGTGAAAGCAACTGTAGCCTTCAGCACACTTTGAAGATCAGCCTTGTTATGGATCAGACTAATACCCCTCAAAATATATTAAGATATTCTAGATGCTAACTTTTTCTTATTATAAAGGTGAGGCGTTATATTCAAGATGCAATTTGATTGCTTAAAGTTGAGTTATTTGACCAATGTGGACTTTATTTTTACACTACAGTTAAAATACAGACAAAATAGAAATAAAAGACTTGTAACTCTACAAAATAACTGTTCCAATATAGTAACATCCCATAAAAGCACCCCTGAAAAAGGCAAATTTAGTAAAATAGATTGTTTCATTTGCAATTCTAGCTTCCACATCCAGCTTCACAATCTTAGCAACTGTAGAAAGCTAAAATTAAAATTCCTGGTTCTGTGGCAGCTTGACCCCAGTGGCAGCACCTCTGTCTCAAGCTTTCATCAGAAAATAAAAGGACCTATTAAAGCCATAGTACTGTCACAGTCTGGAATGAACAGTAGAAAGTGTGCTTGCCAAACTAAAAGTATATATAGCAACTACGCTGACCACTCTGTTCTGTTCATGTGAAACTTGGACAGTCACTATTGTTATATCAAGAAGCTCAATCATTTTCACTTGAGATGTTTTTAGAAGCTTCTGAGGATCAGATGGCAGAATAAGATACCAGACACTGAAGTTCTCTTCCCAAGGATGCATGCCAAGCATCAATACATTGCCAAGCATTTAGACTGTCATAACTCGGTTGGACTACTCATGCCTGACACTCAACTCCCCAAAACAATTCTTCTTTGGAGTGATTCAGGGATGTGTTGTCATGATGGTCAAAGGAAATAGCTACAAGGACACTCTGAAGAGTTCAGTGAATAGTTTTGACATCAACTTTGAATCCCTGAAGTAGTTCACCCAGGATCCTCCAGCTGATGAAACCATATGAAATAATGGTGCAGTGTCTTTGAAAGTAAGTGCATACCAGAGGCAGACAGAAAACACGAGGAGCGGAAATCCTGAGCCAATAACTATTCTAAAACTTACTCCTGGTCTTATTTGCAGCAGCAATTACTGGTGCAGACTGGTCTGAAAAACTGACTACATAATCCTGGCAATGTACCAAACATCTCAGATGATGAACACAGCCACTTCTGTCTAGGATAAATGTTACCATTTAAGACATTTTCCCTACAGTGTACTGTATTACCTCACATTATTGTTATTAAATTGGAATAATTACATGTATAAGACAAAAACAATATTCTGCAAAACAGTGCTCCAGATACATGTGAAATCCCTAAATTCAATTGAAAGTAAACGTAAGAAGCATAACAGAATTGGTGAACAGCTTCTCCTACAATCTCAGGTTAGTGCTCTCTCACATTTTCTGCTGGTTGAAAGACAGAAAAAAGGAAATAAGTAAAAGAGTCAATGTGTGGCCTACTGCCGAGTGTGCTGGGATTGGGATTGCCAGGGCCGGGGTTGCTGAGACAGTGAATCTGTAGGCATGTATTACTCACTATCAGAGAATATACTTGGGGAGAGGGACTGGATGCTAGCCTTTTAAGGAGCATGCATGACATGTGATTGTGAGTATATGCAAATACTGTTAAGGAAGTTGAAGCCACCTTTAAACCTCTGAAACATTTATTTGAAATCTACATCTTGCCACTGAAATCTGATTTTCGGCATCTTGCCCAATTAAGTTCCTTTGCCTGCTTTGCTTCCCATG
This sequence comes from Hemiscyllium ocellatum, assembly GCF_020745735.1. Classification (NCBI taxonomy): domain Eukaryota; kingdom Metazoa; phylum Chordata; class Chondrichthyes; order Orectolobiformes; family Hemiscylliidae; genus Hemiscyllium; species Hemiscyllium ocellatum. Next base: position 55,176,657 of record NC_083402.1, read on the forward strand.
TTTGGAAGCAGCTCAAGAATCTGCCCAATGTCTCTATTATACATTAAACTGATTTTAGAAAATGTGCTTTTAGCAGAATTTATAAACTATTTAGAGCTTTTTAAAAACATCATTCTTTGTGGTTTTAGTTGACAATATGCATGAGTTTCCTCAACAATTACCTACAGAGTGGAATTGATTTTATGATTTTAAATGTTTCCTCTGTTATTTGCTGGCATACGAACATGCAATTTGGAAGGGGAAGCAGGCCATTCAACCCACTGAGCCATTCAATAAGCTCACAAGGCAGAGGTAAGGAGAATACTTTAACTTATATTAGCCTTTGAGGATTTTGAATTTTTCTTCAAAATGTAGTGGTAGTTGAATATTTTTAAGGTGAAGATATATACAGCCTTAGGGAGTGAAAGGTTATGGCAGTAGTTGGGAATATTGCATAATCAGGCCAGATATAATTTTATTGAAAGGTGCAGGAGGCTTGAGGGGCTAAGTAGCCTTTTGGTGCTCCTAACTCATATGTTCACATGCTTCTACAGCTGATTTGATTGTGACTTCAACTCCACATTCCCACCTACCCTGATTGCTTTTGACTCCCTTGTTAGTAAAAAATATATCCACATCTGCCATATAAATATTCAACGAACCTGTATCCACAGCTGTCTGGGGAAAAGAGTACTACCATTCATGAAAAAAAAATCCTAATTAAATTTTTAAGTTTTAAATGGAAGGTCTTTTATTTTTAAACTGTATCTCCTTGTTCTATTCTCTCCTGCCCATCCCAAGAAGAAATATCCTTTGAGCATCCACCATGTCAATTCCCTGGTTTTCTTATCATTTTCAACAAGATCACCTCTTACATCTAACCTTTCCCCAAATGATGGTAACTCAATCGTAGGTAATACTTGAGTGAACCTTGTCTGAACTACTTCAAGTGCAGTTATATCTTTCCTTAAATACACCTTTTAAAAATACTTCATACATAAGCTTACTTTTCATCCAATTTAATCATTTTTCTAAATATTATTTGAATAAACCTATAAGTTATTATATATTTTCACTTCAACTGTGCAAATAACATTCACTGCCTTTTAGATTAATGGTTTTGATCTTTCGTACAAAGGCCATCTTTTTGCTTTCAACTTATGCAGATATACAGCTACATGAGCATTGCTATTCATTTTGTTCAAACAATCATAATAGTTTCCCATATGGATTACAGTTTCTTGATGGCAATTTAAAATAATTATTTTGAGATTCGATGCTAGACATCAAATTTTACAGTGGAATTACAATGAGACATTGTACCACAGACACAATATGGGTGTGAGAAAACTTCTTAATGACCCAATTTGGCACCAAGGTTGAATTTTGCTATTACAGGATCATGTATTTATCGTGGTGAAAATCCATCAGGGCATCAGGGAATTTGAATCCATGATTAGGCCACTGTTTTGAGCTTGTATGTTAGGGGAATAAGGTGTACAATTTTAGCTCTGCTTATTATACAGTGAAAATTTCATGGTCGTACGCAAAATACTATCTCGGCACTGAGATGAATTGAAACAGCATAAGTGATTTAGATGGCTTTCTAGACAGTTCCGATGATCTTCAGAATTCCCTGAGGTCCATCAGGTGCAGTAGACATACCATTTAGAAATGATGTGTCAGAAAATGGATAGCGCAGTGAGATAATGCACAAGTAAAATTTAAAAATTTTAACACTGGTTTCTCATTAATATTGAGAATGTCAAATACAGTGTAATAATCAGTCAGCTTTCTAAAAAAGCTGTGTTTTAGTGTGGATTGTTTAGTCAAGCAGGTGCAAAAATCCCCACAGGGGGTTTCATCCTTAGTAGCTCATTGATAGTAGAATTCTTTTGGAAATGTAGTTTAATCTATTTTAACAAAACTGATTTGTCATTTACTTATCTTTCTTCAAGGAAAAAATATCTTTAAACATCAACATAAAATTAGGGGAAAAGAACATATCAACAAATCCTAATCATCAACACCAAAACCATTGTCATAAATATTAACGTGGCACAGATTCAGCCAAATGCCTCCTTCAGACTGGCATTGGTTAAAGCTTTTTCTATTAGAAATATAATCAATTTATGTGGATTAACTTTCTTACAACCATAGGAAAGAACTGGCTTGGCCTTCAGTGGCTGTGTGAAGCACATCAATAGTATCACTTACACAGGCTATATCACATGTAATGATGTGCAACCTGGCATCTGCCACTGTGTTCAGCTAAAACAAAACGCACCTTCCCCTGCGTGGTGTCCTGATTAAACAAATTAACTGTGATGTCGACTGCAAATGTACACTGTGGAGTGCAGGAAATGAACAGATACAATGGCCAAGGCTGCATTTAATTTTAATTAAATTTCCTTCTGTAGCTCAGTTTTGCCACATTTCCAAATGTCAGCAGGATTCAGGCAAATGGAGTGACATCTGCTACATCACACATTTCCCATAAAACCTATGGTGTGTACTCAGCTCCTGGATACTAGCCAGCAGCATGCATATCTCAGCACTGCATTTCTATCAACATGTATGTCATCAGATTTTATCAAATAAAGTCTCTTTTTGTTCTAGCAGAGGCCTTTAACCACCAAACCAGGGTGACAGATTGGCAAGAGATGGAAAAAGAGAAGTTCTGGACTATGGCTCTCTTTGGTAGCTGTTACTACTGACCCATTACAAACCAATAGGAGGTGCATTTGCATTTTAGGTAAGCTACAACATGTCAGTTTTCCCTTCTGAGGAGATGGCAGTGCCCCAATAATTGTAGCACAGCAGCAAACAGATACAATATGTTCCAACAGTGGGGCAGGTGAAGTCACTTGACAGGCAATTCCGGAAGTTAAATTTATGTGGAACACAGGATCTATACTGGATTATTAATACTTACTCTTAAACAAATACTTATACTTTCTGGACAGAGATTATTGAAATGACTTACATCCTTTATTTTTCTCTAGTTCTCCCTCTGGATACAAAACAAGTAGACCTTATTTCCCAACCAAGAGATAATTCTATCAACTTTCTGTGTTCTCCCTTTATTATTTCTATTAAAACTGCTGACTACTACAAATGCTTGCCACTACAACCACTGAAATTCATAATAGGAGACCTGTGAGACCTGTGCTGAAACTTTATTTTGTTCAGTAACGTGGCTCAATTTCTCATGAAGAAGACCGGTTTATTTGAATTTAAGGAAAAAGGGTTTAGGTCTACGCCCAAGATCGTACACGCAGCATGATGCAAAATCACATTCTCATGATCAGAAATAGAATTGCTTTTTTGTGGCTCCCTTTGCATTAGTTTTTAAATGTATCATGATGAGATAGCTGCACCTCACCACCACCTCTCTTGACTCGTCAACTTTTGCCAAATTATCAGACTGCTTATCTGACATCCAGTACTAGAAATTTCTTCAAAGTAAATATTGAAAAGACTTAAAGACATCAAATCGGCGTTTGTACTAGAATGCTGGCAGGCTCAGAAGAAGTTAGGAATCTGGTGCAGAAGGATGCAGTTGCCTGAACCTGGTCATGTAGCAGCAAATTCATGAATATGAGTGCTACAGGTTTACTATTAGATCTTGTGGTAGGGATGGTTCTGACATCAGAAAACATGCAATGTCTAGTCCATACACTGGGGTTGGTACCATATTTAAATGTCAGAGAGATCTATTTAAAAGTTGAAATTCTGCATACAGTCTTTCTAAGGGAGGATTTTAATTGAAATAGGCAATGTTGTGAGATGTGTGAATAGTACAAGCAAAAATTTGCCAAGGTCCAGGGAGAAGAAATCTCTTTCTTAGTAAAAGTTGAGTCGGTGCCATTACCAAATTTAGCTGTGTTCAGGAATGTCATAATTCACCCAGGACATTGTCCCACAATTCAGTAAACTTTTACCTCTTGCAGGCCAGATGGAATTGCAAAGAGATTCTATTTACAGGTGATAGCTGCAAAAGCTCATCAAAAATTATGCAAGTGGGCTGGCTTGAGATCTGCATAAAGGTGAGCCACTGTGAGCTCCTTTTAAATCCGGTCCCAGTGCTATGGAAGATGATAGCCTTCTTTGTGCTGCAAGCATGAGTTTGAATGTTATACTATTAAGAAATGGCTGAAAAGAGAGTGGGAAAAGGAGAGGTCATTAATGGTTGAGGCCTAATGTATCGTGTCCAATTATGTTTGCTTCCATTGTTATATCAGATATCTGCAATTTGCTCAGCACATTTCATAGATTTCGAGATAGTGTGATGATTGAAGAACAGCTAGACAATCTGACAACGTTTGGAGCCAGGAGGTAGTCAGGGAGTGAGGGATTATTCTCAGCATCCCCAGCTACACTTCAATTTTCTCCCCTGTTGCTTGGAGAAAGAAAAGAGGCCCTAACACCAGAGAAAGATCCACATTCAGGAGTGAAGTGCCAGAAATTAACCTCCGAAAGAGGCATAATCTGGAAGCACCAGAGATGTCAAAGGAGGAAGATGCTTGGTATATATCTGAAGCTGTGTTTGAATTGGCAGGCAAGAAGAAGAGGGAATTAGGTGTCTCTATCAAACCAAACATTCATGGCAGCTTGCTGCAACTATAACTGGTTGGAATCCCTACTATCATTTCAAAAATTGTTTTGGGCTAACTGCGAACAGCCCACAGGAGATCCACCTCACACCTCCTCAGAGGACATCACAGGTCAAATGTTTTTGAGAATTCGGAATCACGCCTGTTCCTTCAATTAACATTAGTGCAGTTAGACTTCCCTTGATTGTGGGGAATCAAATCCATGCGAGGCTGGAATCATGTTGACTTAGCACTAGAAGTCATGCAGATAAAATAACAAATGAAGTCACTGGCGGTTAGAAGGCAGCTCCTCCTGCACCACAGCTGTTGACAAGCCTTTAATACAGGTCATAGTCAATTTATTAAAGTTGCCTAAGTGGACAGAGGAAATTCCAGCAGAACTACCTGAGATGTTGAGCAGACATGTGCAGACAATGGAAGACAGATGGATTGTTGCTTTCATGGAGGCAGTGGTAACCACTATGGACAGGCAGGCCCAGGAGACCACATAGTGGTTCCATCTGGTGTGTGGCACAATCCTGACAATGATCACTAGCACCATGAGGACATTGCAGCAGTGGACGAGTGAGAAGTTGTTGCTGCTGCTGGACAGTCCTCCAGTTGTACATTGGTCTGTGGGAAATAGAGCAGTGCCATCTTGCAAACCAGAGAAGATGCAATATGACACACTTAAAGGCCAGACACTGAAAATTGTCAGAAGCTTGCTCACCTCTCAGCTGACTCAAACTCCTCCAGTGATGGTGACTACAGATGACACTCCTGAACTGGTATAGGAGTGCCCTGTTTGCTGTGGCTATCCAGGCAAGAGCAGCTAGAGAATGCCCATCATTGTCATCAAAGAGCATGGAGCAACAAGAGCAGCAACTACCAATAAATGTGCAGATGTTTGGGATGCACCTAGCCATATTATGCAGAACCATTTCATAAAACTTACTTATACACAGCAATTGGCACTTGTGTTTATATTATTATGCTAAGGAAAAAGTATTAGCTTCATATTAAGATGTTGAGCTTTATCCAACCTTTTTTTTTTAACTTCATGAGCATCTTATAATGCTTACCATCAAATATAGCTGTAAATCAGGAAATGAAAGAAAGGGAGAAAATAAAGGAAATGGTAATCACAAGAAATTGTTTGAGCTATGGCTTGACAAATCCCTAGATCCTGACTTTATCCTAGGATTTTAAAAGAAGCGGCTAGTGAAATATTTAAGGCATTGGTTTTAATTTTCCAAAATTCTTTAAATTTGGGGAAGGTTCCATTGGACTGTAAAATTGCGCATGTAAATCTACTTTGAAAAGGGAGAGAGACAGAAAGCAGGAAACTACAGGCCTTAATGTCTGCCATAGGGAACATGTTAGAAACTATTATTAAAAATGTTAAAGCAGGGCAGTTAGATACACGAGTAATCAGACAAAATCAACAATGGGAAGGGGAAATCACATTTAATAAAATTATTGGAGTTCCAAATGAACATACAAACAACAAGCAGGAGCAGGGGATAGGCAAGAATGTAAATGCTCTGATTAGCCATGATCTTATTGAATGGCAGAACAGGCTCAAGGAGCCAAGTGACCTACTCCTACTCCTAATTTGGATGACTGTGTATAAATGTGCGATGCATGGAATATCTATTTAGGACACTGACCTGCTGACTGTGAGGCTGGAAAAGCCCCCGGACTATAAACTTCTGTAAGAACAAGTACACTGGGTGATCTAGACAACCAAACTCATACATACCTTAAATTAATTCTGCAGAATTTATTGTGGTTAACCAGGATAAATTAACAACCTAAGTGCTGAAATATTTTGGCAGGCTGGCTGTAAAAATAATTTGTGGAGAGGGATGAGAAAAAATTGTAAACAAATGGATATGGTGCCATGTAGTCTATATATTGGGGGGGGGGGGGGGGAAGTATTGAAACATTGACGGAACTATTAATAAGGTAATGAAGACCATGCCCCACTGGCATAGCTCCTCAGCAGAAGCAATGAACATAGATCATTGACATTGTGCAGTTTCCTCAGAAGATCATAAGAACACTGAAAAGCATGTTCTGTAAACATACTAATGTATTCATTTGACAACATTAGGATGTAGTGATGCAAAATAAGGTCACATAAAGGATCCATAACTAAACATACAGAACAGTGAAGTCCACTTAAGGAGTTCTGTCTGGTTTTGCTTACTCTAGCATAACGTCAAAACTGCACACCTAGGTTTCCTGATGAGTCCAGTACATGTGAATAACTTTTAGCTTCAATGGACAATGTAAGTGATGGGGTGTATTAATAGTTTGATGAATAAAATCTGCTAATTTTAGTGTTTCCTGGTCCACAATGTTGTATTAAGGATAAGGGTAAATAACTATGTTTTAAACAAAAAGTCTGGCAGAGCCAAGATAATAGTTAAAATTCTTGTCCATCATGTAGCTGTCATCCAGCATTAAATTGATTTTTCATCATATATTTCCGCCATACGTATTTCTGTACAAATTTTCTATTACTATATTTTTAAAAGCCTTACAAATTATTAAGTTTAAAATAAATCTAATTTCCATGAAGACTTTTTAAAAATGAGAAATGACCTTAGAGCAGTGGACAATATTGGCATTGTACTGTGTCATATTTACAATTTATTATTGTGAAGAAAATGTAGCCACACAGTTCAAGAAAGAAGACATATACTTGGCTTATTGTATTCTTCTAAAGTACATAATGCTTGCAACAGTCACAAGAAGTAGAAAATTGTGCTACTGTTCAGCATCAGCAACATAATCTTCATAATTAGAAATGTCTTTCCTCACTAAAATAAAACTGTAAAACTAAATGCTAAAACTTTAAATCAAATACACTCTAAAATTTCAATGTGTTACAGCTCTTAATTATTTTATTCCATGCGACAAACCATGTGTGAAGATACCTTTTGCCTGGTGATGTTTTTGATACAACTATATTTTTTCCAACCTCCTGTCTTATTTGTTCTTTCACTCTGCGAGCTTTTGTGTTCCGAATATATCTAGATTGTAGTTTTACGAATCAAGACATGTAAAGTATTTTCTCTATGTGAATCTACAATTGTAATTGCTGATTACTTAGAGCACCACAGTAATAAAATAGAATTTAATGAAACGGCAGTATTGGTAAAACTCATTTGTATGGCTTTATCATACAATATCATTTAACAAAAATGTTGTTAAAGATACAGCGTCTTATAAGCAATGTGAGCTGTGGCAGTTTGTGGCAGAATCAGAAAAGTAGAATGAGGCCTATCTCGATGCAGAAAGTATCCTGCTCCATCTTTTATGCTTTGGGCAAGTTGTGTGGCTAGTTTCTTCCTCGGCTGCAATGAGTTGCCAATTAAGGAGGATTATTATTTGTTAAATGCCTTGTTAAGGGCCCAATGTGCCTCATTGGTATTTAGCTTCCTATCTTACCAAACTTGTCAAACAAATTAGATAATGAGAAAACTCAACAAGGATACTAGAGCAGGTTCCTGGCGAATTCAGCTTGCTACTTGCTCCGCAGAACTTCTAGGTTGGAAGTCATCAATTTCTCAGGGCACACTCCATCAGCACCAGCCACATGCACCCCTTGTCTACACTCATTGGCATCTGACATATACATCCTCTAAGAGCCCTTATGGTGCACCTTCGATCCAGTTAGAGGACACCACTTTACTGCTGTGTCTCCGGATGCACTAGCAACTATTGTAATGTTGCACAAGGATACTGCGTGCTCAGGGACACACACTTAGCACCTGGACTGCATCAGGCTGTAACTCCAGCCTATTTGCCTGTTGTCTCAGTGCTCACTTATTGTATCCCTACTTGATACTTATCACATATCTGTCTTGTATTACTCTGCCTTATACTTGTGCATTTTTCTCCCTCAACCTGAGTCATACAGCACAGAAACAGGTCTTTCAGCCCAACTTGTCTGACCAGGTGTTACTAAACTCATATTGCTTCTGACTTAGAGTCATAAGAGATGTACAGCATGGAAACAAACCCTTCGGTCCAACCTGTTCACGCCATCCAGATATCCTAACTCAACCTAGTCCCACATGCCAGCACCCAGCCCAGATCCCTCCAAACCCTTCCTATTCATATACCCATCCAAATGCCTCTTAAATGTTGCAATTGTACCAGCCTCCACCACATCCTCTGGCAGTTCATTCCGTACATGTACCATCCACTGCGTGAAAAGGTTGCCCCTTTTATATCTTTCCCCTCTCACCCTAAACCTATGCCCTCTAGTTCTGGACTCCCTGATCCCAGGGAAAAGACTTTGTCTATTTATCCTATCCATGCCCTTCATAATTTTGTAAACCTTTATAAGGTCACCCCTCAGCCTCTGACGCTCCAGGGAAAACAGCCTCAGCCTGTTCAGCCTCTCCCTATAGCTCACATCCTCCAACCCTGGCAACATCCTTGCAAATCTTTTCTGAACCCTTTCAAGTTTCACAACATCTTTCCGATAGGAAGGAGACCAGAAGTGCATGCAATATTCCAACAGTGGCCTAACCGATGTCCTGTACAGCCGCAACATGGCCTCCCAACCCCTGTACTCAATACTCTGACCAATAAAGGAAAGCATACCAAATGCCTTCTTCACTATCCTATCTACCTGCGACTCCACTTTCAAGAAGATATGAACCTGCACTCCAAGGTCTCTTTGTTCAGCAACACTCCCTAGGACCTTACCATTAAGTGTATAAGTCCTGCTAAGATTTGCTTCCCAAAATGCAGCACCTCGCATTTATCTGAACTAAACTCCATCTGCCAATTCTCAGCTTCCTTGTCATTTAGCATTGATACAAAGCTAGGAAGCTTGTCATGTTTGTCAGCTGCCCTCAGTCAAGGTAAGGAGGTAGCCTTTAGTTAGCCAGTTCTTGCACAGTAAGTCAATGTCAGCCTCTGATACATGTCCAAGAGCTTGGACATCATCAGTCGGCTACTCCGATGGTCAGAGTCAGGATGCTCTCACATAATCGTACGATTAAGGAGGTGGTGGTAATGTCACTGGACTAATAATCCAAACTATGCTTCTGAAAACTTGGGTTTAAATACCACCATAGTCAATAATTTGAATTCAATAAAATACTCGTCTAATAGCAACCATGTAACTCCTATCAATCGTTATAAATATCCATATGGTTCACTAATGTCCTTGAGGGAAGGAAATCTGTCTTCCTTAAGTGGGTTAACCTTTTGTGACTCCAGGGAATTAGGATGGCCTAGCCAGTGATGCCAATATCCATAGATGAATCAAAAAATTAACATAAGGTAGAGGTGTTGAATGTTGGGCAGCCTGACCAGGTGACTTATCTACCCTAAGCACATCCAACCTTTCCTGCATATTCTCTCTTTCAATTTTCACACCATACATTGCCTTCATTTTCTCTGTTTTTACTGAAAGTTTGTCAGATTCCTCTCCCTTAATAGACACTAATACAAACAATTGCATTCCAACCATACCTTGGAACCTTAAACACTTGCCATAATCTCCGAATCTCATATGATCCATTCGACCACTTACTGTTTATGAGCTGGCAGAAGATTTATGTTGACTGCCAATATCTGTCAGTCTTCTTTACATCTTCACTTCCTCTGACAATATTTGACCAGGCTGACTTGAAGAACTTATCTGGCATGTATCATACACTCTCCTTTTAGTTTCATTACAATCTGTCTCCTTTGTTATTGAAGGAGCCCTGTTTTTGACTGTCTTACTTTTGCCAAAGTAAAGCTGTATCTGAAATATCTCTCCCTTAAAGATTGCTCATTGTTCAATAACAGTTTGTCTTTTTGGTTCCTCGTTCTAGCTTACTCTGGTTTTTTCCCATCTCATCACATCAAAGCAGCTTTTCCTAATTTAGAAATTCAAATTAGATTTTCCCTTGCTCTTTTCCATTACTAATCCAAATTTTATGATATGGCAATGACTCTTCCTCAAATATTCCCCCGCAGACACAAGGTCCAACTCATTATCCAGCTCCAATAATGCCTTCTTCCAGTTGTGCCAAGAGCATACTGATCCAGAAAGTACTGCTGTTGTTCAGGAATTCATATCCCTCCTTATCCTTTATTCTAACATTATCCAATCAATATTTTATAGAATCATAGAATCCCTACAGTATGGAAACCTATTTATTCCATACTAACTTTCCAAAGAAGATTCCATCCAGACCCAACCCTTATCCATTCCATGTAACTCTGCATTTCCCATGTCTAATCCACCTAGCCTGCACATCTTTCGATTTTGGGAGGAAACCAATGAAGTCATGGGGAGAATGTGCAAACTCCACACAAACAGTCACCCAAGCTGGAATCATACCCAGGTCCATGGCACAGAACTAACTGCAGAGCCATTGCACACCACTGTGATTTCCCTGCAGACTTATCATTATTAAATTGCTATTTATGGGAGATTGCTGTGTGCAGGTTCACTGGTACATTTCCTCAATTACAACAACACTTCAGAAGTATTTCATTGCTGTAGAGCACTTTGAGATTCTCAGTGGTCGTGGAACATCCTGTATAAGTATAAATCTTTTAGATTAGCAAATCAAAATGTAAATGTATTACTTATACTTACATTGCACTTTTCAGCATTCTAGTAATTAGCCAGAAAAATATCAACACCTTGAATTTTTGTCCATGAAATCTCATATAGGTGCTGCACACTGCTGTTTAGTAACAATAGTACATCCCTGAGTATTCTTGTTTACTCTGAATAATCACACATTTATTCTGAACTTAAAGTCCAAGTCATGCAGATTGGAACTGACTCTCAATTATCCAGAGTCTTTTTCTGCAGATGACATTCCAAATAAAGCTGAGATAAAATACATCAAGGTTTAAAATGGGCCCGTTCAGCCCCACTGCCACTTCATCAAGGAACGATATAATTCACTGACATCTCGGCCTAGCCTAACATATGTTCTATTCACAGTCCATGTCACTCTTCATTTGTAATTATTTCTCTTTTACTCTTGCTCATAATGCTTTGCCTGGTTGAAGATAAATACCAATAGACTAGAGAGTTTGACAGTATGATGACCTGTTCCAGGGTGTTAAACCCCTGTCGAGGTTTCATTTTGACAGAGGATACTGATGACAGTATATCAATTCAAACATCACGTCTTGAATTAGAGTTTATTAATTATCACTTGGTTGCAGTCTGCTTGAAAAAATACTATTGCATTTAGTAAAGGAAACATACAATAATGTCAGAATAAAATCTTTTTCTATCTGGTTGTTTATGAGAATAGACATTTATTCTTACTGCCCTTAAAGTTTAGATGATGATTGAACACTTATTTCAGATAGTATTAACCAGTGAAAAACAAAACGATGCAAACTGATGTGTGTTCATTAAGTCCTATTGTTTTTAATGGAAATTTATCCTGCACTAAATAATAAGTAAGATTAACAACACAATGCAAGCAATATTTATCATCAATAGCCTTAACACAAAATATTTGTGTAAAATTAATGTTTGCCTAAAGAACAGATTTGACTGGAGCTTGAAATAATCTTTACTTCAAAACGAACTTTAACCCATTTGTATTATCAATGATTCATTTAACCATTCATTGTGAATGAATTAATAAATGCAGATGTTAAAGCAAAATTGAACTGAAAGGTCCAGCTAAAATATTGATATCTGTGACCAAATTGTGATCTTAAACCCTTGACATATTCTGAATTAATGTGACCACAAAATGATGAAACAATAGAATAGAGTGCTTTCTAAACTCTTTGGCAATATCTACAGGCTGTGCAAATAACTGAAGCAATTAGGAGAACAGTTAGGAGATAGCAACAACAATGTTACGATGTGGAAACAATACGTAGCACAAGTGAAATAAGTTCCCTAGACTGGGAAAAGAAAACGTCAGTAAGAAGGAATTTAAATTGGACAGAAATATTAGCAAAAAAAGTGGTTATAGATCAATAGAGGAAAATCTTCAAATAAAGAATGTATAGAGTAAAAAACAGATCTATTGCTAAATGTTACAAAGGATGATCCAAGGGTAGAATTCTGTGGATAAGTAAACTGACAAGTACCAAACTGAGGTTTAGAACAGAGGCCTGTGGTTAAACAAGATAAAACAGGTATAAAACTTATTAAATGAAATCTACAAAGTGTAATTAATGAGCTAACAAGTGGCAAGTAACATTCATGCCACTCAAATGCCAGGCAATGACCATCTCTAACAAGAGGGAATATAGCCATGGTCCTTTCATATTCAGTGCCATTACCTTTGATAAATCCCCACTATCTCAGGCTTACCAGTAGCTGCAGTGCATTCCATCTACAAGATGCACTGCAGTAACTCAACAAGGCTCTTCAGAGATATGGCTGTAGGGTGACCAGAAACTGAATATCCAGGCTACCCAGTTTTTAGGAAGGTCAATCAAACATGACAGAAAAATTGTGTTCAGGAAATTGATGGGATTAAAGGTTGGTAAATCCTCAACACACAAGAATCTAAATCCCAGAATATTTAAGGAAATAGTCCTACAAATAGTGGATACATTAATGGTCATCTTTTAAGATTCAAAAGTCACTGGTACATTTCCTATATATTAGAGGACAGCTAATGTCAGAGGAGAAAGTGAGGTCTGCAGATGCTGGAGATCAGAGCTGAAAATGTGTTGCTGGAAAAGCGCAGCAGGTCAGGCAGCATCCAAGGGACAGGAAATTCGACGTTTCGGGCATAAGAAAATTCTGATGAAGGGCTTATGCCCGAAACGTTGAATTTCCTGTCCCTTGGATGCTGCCTGACCTGCTGCGCTTTTCCAGCAACACATTTTCAGCAGACAGCTAATGTCAGCCTATTACTTAAAATAGGAGGTAGAGAGAAAACAGCGGATTACAGACCAGTTAGCCTGGAAAATGCTAGATTGTATTATAAAAGATTTAATAGCATAATACTTCAAACAGTGACAGGATTAGACAGATGCGGCCTGGATACATGAAAGGGAATTCAAGCTTCAAAATCCATTGGAATTTTTGTTTTGAGAATGCAATTAGTAGAGTAGATAAGGGGAAGCCGGTAGATCCGGGTCACTTAGACTTTTGGAAGGTTTTCAATGAGGGCCTGCACTACAGATTTGCATGTAAATTAAAATTTGTGGATAGAGAACTGATTCACAGACAGGTAACAAAAATTAGGAATAAATAGGTATTTTTCAAAGTGACAGGCACTGATTAGTGGTGAACCATAGGAATCAGTGCTTGGGATCTTGGCTACTCACAATATACATTAATTATTTAGATGAGGGAACTATAACTGTAACTTCTCCAGGTTTGCAAACATCACAAACAGGATGGGAAAGTGAACTGTGAGGGAAATGCAAAGATGCTTCGGTATGGCTTGCACAAGTAATGGTGAACAGCCAACTACATGAAGAATAATGTGGATAAATGTGAGGTTATCACTTTGGTAGCAAAAGCAGAAAAGAAGATTACTACGTGAATAGTGATAGATTGGGAATGGGGCTGGGTGCAATGAGATATGGGTGTCCTTGTACACCAGTTACTCAAAGTAAGCTTATAGGTGCAGCAGGCAGTAAAGAAGCAAACAGTAAGTTTGTAAAGGGCTTTGGTAAGACCATACCTGGAGTATTGTGTATAGTTTTGGTCTCCTTATCTGTTGTTTAGTTAGGGTGCTTCCTAAATGTTCAAATTAGCTCATAGTTATAATGCCAGTGAGTGTTCATTGACATGGAAAGATGTAACCTCCAAAGTGTACTACAGTGCTTTATTGCACTCTCCTTTACCCTTGCAGGAGAAATGGGTACATAATTTCTGCAAAATGGCTTACGCTGCCATATGCCATAGCATACTTAGAATAGAACAGAATTCCTACAGTGTGGAAGCAGGCCAATCAGTCCATTGTGCTTACAGCGACCCTTCAAAGAGCATCCTACACAGACCTACTCCTCTACCCTATCCCTGTAACCCTGTATTTCCCAGGCTGACTCATCCAGCCTGCACATCCCTGGACACTATGGGCAATTTAGCATGGTCAATCCAGCTAACCTGCACATTTTTGGACTGTGGGAGGAAAACTTGCTGCACTTCTGTTTGTGCAATTTCTAAAAGCCAAAACTTGTAATTAATTGTCATGTTTCAAACTATTAGAATGTACTTATGTAAATTTAATTCAACCAACAGCCCTTAAGCAACTGATAATTTCACAACTGATAAACTAATCGTACTCTCCTGATCTTCATGGTGGTCTCAGCATGTTATGTGACATACCATGAAAATTTTAAATTGACATTCCAGGATGCATGCGTATGAATATATGAGATGCTATGACTCTACTGTCAGAGCACAGAGATTCTAGTGTCAAGACTATAAACTCAAGGGAAGTCACAAAAATATGTGCAGTGTGTAAAAGAAACAGCACATAAGAATTGTGGTTCTGAGGCTTGTGCTGAACTACAATACTGATTCAGTACAGATGTAATGCTAATACCACTAATCCATGAAATACCTGACCTACAAGTACCTTGATCCAACAAATTAATACATAAAGAAACAAAAGGTTCAAATTTCCATCAATGTCATCTTTCACCATGAAGTGCCAAAGTTACACATATATGATCAAGAGGTGAGATTTGTGAGAAATGAAAAACTATATATTTGAATGAAAAGTTACTGTTAACAATCTTGGTTGATTCAGTTTTCCTAAAGCTGATTAACTTATTGAGAAAATATTCAGAGAAAAGGTACTTAATATACTTCAAGTTCCCAATTAAATGCAAGTTTAATTTTAAAAGCAAGGATTTTCTGATCATACATCATTATTTAATCATGTTGGTGCAGCAACAGAAGAGGAGATAATTGGAATGCAGGTTCATAGCTCCTTGAAAGTAGAATCGCATGTAGATAGGATAGTGAAGAAGTTGTTTGGTATGCTTTCCTTTATTGGTCAGAGTATTGAGTATACAAGTTGGGAAGTTATGTTGCGGTTGTACAGGACATTGCTTTGGCTACTGTTGGAATATTGCGTGGAATTCTGGTCTCCTTCCTATCAGAAGGATATTGAGAAACTTGAAAGGATTCAGAAAGGATTTACAAGGGTATTGCCAGGGTTGGAGGATTTGAGCTATCGGGAGAGGTTGAATAGGCTAGGGCTGTTTTCCTCATGTCGGAGGCTGAGGGGTGACCTTATAGAGGTGCCCATGGATAATGCTCTGAGATGTTGTTTCATTCTGAAGAAAATTGAAATGATTTGCACCCAGCAGTGAGCTGAAGTCAGCAGGTATCTGCTTTGTCTTCCAAGTTGCGAATTTTTAACAATTAATTTCTTTGGTGTGCTTGATAAAACAGGAAGCTGAATATTAATGAGTTGAGCTGATAATGTATTTAGAAAGCTATAAACCCCCTTAATTGCACACACTTCTGCCTAGCAAGAAACATACTTCACTGTCTAGCATATGCATAAAATAATTACATTGATGACTACTTTAAGACTGTCAGTTGGGTGGTGTGGGTGTGCTCACTCACCCTTCATCTTGCCTTCCTTACTAGTACGGCCCAAATCCACACCCAACCTGTTTTCATGATCGGTGGCCCATGAATCACACTGCAGCTTTCCTCCCAGAGTGCCGACTGCACCACTACTGGGTCTTCTCGCCAGATTGGGACGAGCGCTTCAGATAGTTATCTAAATTGAACTACCAAACTCAAGCGAAAACCTTGCAAGGTCACAGAAAACTCCTTGGTAGTAGTATGAAGGTGAGGAAGAAAATTAAAAATTTTTCAAAATATACAGGTGCAATTAAGGTCTTTAAGGAACAAATATTAAGTAAACTAGATGTAAATCTTAGAAGTCATCTTTAATCCTTTCCTTCCTTGCCTTATCTGGCAGCAAGCAATGAAATGAATCAATTCTAGTGGCCTACAGTCATGGTCCCAAAAAAAGTCTCATATCAGGAAAAGCAATGGTCCCAACACTGATCCTGTAGGACTCTACTACAAATATTTCCCCATCCTGAAAAATATCCACTAACCATTACTCTCCACTTCTTTTCACCAGCCAATTTGTTTTCACCGTGCTACTTCCCTTTTTATTTCAGAACTATAACTTTTCTTACAAGTCTGTTGTGTGGTACTATATTAAACACCTTCTGGAAGTCCATGTTCACCAAATACTAGCATTACCGTCATTGATTTTTTTTTTGTCAGCTTTAAAAAAATTCCAGTATGTTATTTCAACATAATTGCTCATTTAAAGATCCATGCTGGTTCTGGCTCATCAATCCATTTTTTTTTCGTTTGACTATAACTCAAGTAATTGTTTCCAGGATCTTTTCTGCCATTGAGGTTACACTAACTGACCTTAATTGCTGGGCTTATCTGTACAACCTTTCTATTGTAGAAGGGTGTGTTATTTGCAATTCTCCAGTCTTCTGGCACATTCATTTAATCTCGAGAAGATTGAAAGATTATGGCCAGAGCCTGTGTAATTTAAATTCTCACTATCAATATCATTGACTGCATCTCATTGGGTCATGGTGCCTTTTCAACTTTAATTACCAACAATCTATCCAACACTTATTCCTTCTGGCACCAGAGTTTTCTCAGCTGTCACCATGGCCTGGAAGCATCTACCTTTTTGGTAAAGACATATTGAATACTTTCTACCAGCCATGCCCCTAACTCCATATCTAATTCCCATGTTCGGTTTCCAATTAGCCATGTTCCTCTTTTTATCATTTTTTTACTATTTAGATACCAATAGGAAGCTATGGGATCCTCTTTTATGTTGGTTGTTTATCTTTTCTCATAATTTTTCTTTGCTTCCCTTTTTTGCTTTTCTGTCTCCTCTCAGAACCTTCTGTATTTCTTTTGGTTCTCAGTTATATTTTCTACCTGACACATGTCATAAACAAACTTCTTGTTACTTATTTTAATTTCTATTTCCTTTGTCATCCAGGGAGCTCTGAGCTTGTTTGCATTACCTTTTTCTTTTCCTGCCTGGTTCCAATCTTCTCCAGTTGAATTCAGCACTCCACCAATTGATTTTTCTTACTCAGGATTGACCATTGTCATTCCCTACCATCACCTTAAACCATATGATACAATAAACACTATCTTCTAATTGTTTGCCCATTGGTACTATTCTTGTTTAGATCATCTCATTTCCAAGGACCAGATGCAACAAGTGTATCTTTTTTGTTGGACTTGACACATAATGCTGTAGGAAATTCTCCTGAATACTACCTAAGAACACTTGCCCCTAACTACTCTTTAAACTACCAATATCCCAATCTGTATTTGGATCATTAAAGTCTCCTATTGTAAATACTCCATGTTGTTTTCATCTCACTGTAATTTCTCAGTAAACTCATTCTTCTACATCCTTCCTCTTCTTGTATATTCTTCATCTACATCTAAAGATCAAATTGATCAACTTAATTGCACACTTTATGTTCCTTTGTTCTAGCCAAATTAATTCTGATTTTGAACCTCTGGGACATCCTCTTTTACTAGCAATGTGATGTTTTCCTTAACTAATACTGGAACCTCTCCTCCTTTTCTATCTTTCCTGAACATATTTTACCCAAGAATTCAAAGTTTGGGAGAAGATTTGTAGCTTGGATGCTTGTTGTTGTGGTTCTGTTCGCTGAGTTGGGAATTTGTGTTGCAGACGTTTCGTCCCCTGTCTAGGTGACATCCTCAGTGCTTGGGAGCCTCCTGTGAAGCGCTTCTGTGATCTTTCCTCCGGCATCTGTAGTGGTTTGAATCTGTCGCTTCCGGTTGTCAGTTCCAGCTGTCCGCTGCAGTGGCCGGTATATTGGGTCCAGGTCGATGTGCTTATTGATTGAATCTGTGGATGAGTGCCATGCCTCTAAGAATTCCCTGGCTGTTCTCTGTTTGGCTTGTCCTATAATAGTAGTGTTGTCCCAGTCGAATTCATGTTGCTTGTCATCTGCGTGTGTGGCTACTAAGGATAGCTGGTCGTGTCGTTTCTTGGCTAGTTGGTGTTCATGGATCTGATCTGCCAGATCTTAATTTGCATCCATAATGTTACTTTTATTCTGCTTTGGATTACTTAATGTTACTTTTTTTTCTATTGACCCTGGCTTGCCCTTACTTCTGATGTTTCTCAATTAAATCTACCAATAACAATTCCTTTACACCTAATATACTACTCTAATTTACTGCAATTTAAAGACAGTAGCTTACCAACCAATAAACCTAATGAGAAAGTTGAGAAGGGAATAAAAGAACCTCCTCAACTCTCTTCATTGAAATCCCCATTCAGCACACTTCTTGCAGTAAATTTTACTGAAGAACCTCTTTTTCCTGCTGCACTGAATTCTCATTTCGAACCAAATTCCCAGATATACTCACTCGGCCCCTTTATCATTCAGCCAGGGTTTCCCTCATACTGATCTCATTGTCATACAGTATAAATGTTGGTTTTTCTCTTGATTTGTATTTTTGCAATTTGGCCAAACAAGATGAAAGATGACGCAAGATGAAAATTTTGATAAATTGTGTGGTGCAGAATAAACTCAGTAATGTATTAATCCCGATGTTGGCTGTGGTAGTTCATCGAAGCCTGATTTCTCACTTTATCATAAGCATATGGAGTGGTTACCCTCTATGTAATAAATTCTCTCTCTAACAGAGAGAGATGCCTTTGGCTTTTTGTGGTCTATAGCACTATAACTACTTATCTGAACATTGACATGCTCGCTGCGAAATGGCAGCCGAGAATAAAAGGCCTTGAGGAATGAGGATTGGATAGGTAAAGCAATACAATAATTAAAAAAAAATGGAGCAGTGGACAAAAGGAAAGGATATTTATTAATTAATTACATATATTCTATTCCAAAAATGAAAAATATTGAAACGTGAAAGAAAGATGATTTGAGAGAGTTAGTCTAGCCAGTGAATTGGACCAATTGTGGTTTGAAGATAGCAAGTTATTCATTATTAAAGATATGTCTGGTATGAAGGACATTTCTTGAAGGGGAAGCACCATACAAGGTTAAATGACAAATGGGAACCACAGAGGAAGAATAAGTGACTTGGGTGTAACTCATTAAGTTGTTTGTTGTCATTGATGTTTAGTTTTTGGTCAGACAATATCCAAAGAGATGTCTACCGTCATACATAAAGAGGCATCAGATTCGGAGGAGGACCTGGTATGTAACTTCTCTTTACATCAAGTTTAATAAAGACAAAGCAATAAAATTCTGGTGAGTCGACCAATTCATTTGCTCTTATTACACCAATGTAAGAAACAGTACACTCAAGCAGAAATTCTAGGCCAAATATTTTGAGACTTTTTCTTTTACTTTATGTTTTGTCATGATTTCCTTTGTGGTCATTAAAAGAAATAGATCACACTTCTTTGGCAGTTCATGGGAGAGAGTACTGGGCACACCTATTAGGATAAAGTTAGAGAAGAAATTTCAAATGTCCAGTCATGTTGGTGCAGCAACAGAAGAGGAGATAATGACTGCAGGTAGTCCCTTAAAACTGGGAATGTGCATAAGTCAATTAATAGGATATTATGGTACTGCATTTATGGTTTCTTGTACAAGCTGTCCTGGAATGTAGATGACAAAATCATATCTGTATAAATATAATGTTCTTTGCACAGCTGACAAACATAGACATACTATAAAAATAAAGCTTCAAGTGAGCTTTTTAACAACCATTACTACTTTAACAAGCATACATTCCAAAAACATTTGACAGTTTAAAGACAACTAATTTTTATGTAGTATAATTATCATTTGCTTATTATTTGCTATTTCCTATATATTATTTAAAGTAGAATCATATAGTCTTACTACACAGAAGGCCAGCCTGTCGTGCTTGTGAAAAAGATTGTGTAATTTAGTTCCACATTTCATCTATTGCTCTAAAACTCTAAAAGTTAATCTGAGAATTTACCTAAAAGCCTTTGAAAAACCCTCTGCAAAAATTCTGCTCCTACCACCTTGTTCCAGATCTTAATAACTCTCAATGTGAAAATGTATCTCCTTTTTTCCTTCCAGTTCTTTTATGAATTATTTTAAATCTAGGACCTCAGTTTATTGATCCATGACTTGGAGGGAAACGTTTCTCCTACCTCATGAAGTAGAATCTCTCATAATTTTGAATATCTCTAACAGATGTCCCTGTAATTTTCACTGCTGGAAGGAGAAACATAACAGCTTCTCTAATCCTTCCATTTAACTGATCCATTAACCCTGTTCCTATCTTGATAAATATTTTAATAAATACTTTCTCTGTGGTCTTACCATGCTGTATGATGCTCAAAATTGTACACAGTACTTTAGTTGAGGCAAAACCATGACTTCTTTGATTTTATATTTACAAAGGTTACATTACATTGTATGAATCCATGAACTTATTCTTTTTTGCAATGTTTTTCAACTACTTAGGAATCCCATTACTTTACATCAAATTCAGCTGTTTTTGGTTGGCTTCACTGTCAGATTAGTACTTGTAAACTTTAAGGTGCTTCATAATTTGCAAGACTTTCACCAATGCAACAAAGTCTTAAAATTAGCTGCTGGGAATGCCAACATTTTAATGTCTGAATCAAATGTGAATAAAAAAAATCAAATATCTATGAAATTATTTTGTCATGTCCAGGGATTTTAATTAGATTGGCCATTTGTTATATATTCCACCAAAAATTCTTTTTCTAGTAACTTAATGGAAAATTGACCAAGCTCAATTGTATAATGGGTAACAAATCTAATTTTGGCCATTTTACACTCCTGCCAAAAGTTAAAATTACTCTCCTGATGTAGATAACCTCATCGGAGAAACCAGAGACTCAGGGGACAGCTAAAATTAGTACACATTATTTTATGAGCATATGCTTCTGCCTCATAGATGTGATTACAACATTTACACGGTGCATTGCCGGTGTCCTGACATTCATCACAGAAACACTGATCATATTCCAAAACTTTGAGTTATGGTTTATTTACTCATAATGACATAGATTATCCCATTATTAAACTCTGAAATTAAAACCTTCTTCCTTGCAAATACAGTACTGCATACAGAACAAAGGAACACCGTACATAGGAACAGGAGAATGACATTCAGCCTGTCAAGCCTGGTCTGCTATTTAATACAACCAATGCCTTTTGCCCATACTATCCTCAAAATCATTTATGCCGATGAGAAAAAGTTGAACAGATAGAAGACTGAGAAGTGATCATATTGAAACATCAAAATATATAAACATATAAATGTCTGAGGGCCTCGACAAAACAGACATTGAGAGGCTGTTTCTTCTTACTGGGAAACTAAAACTAGAAGGCAGTTTCAAAATAAGGGATTTTCCATTTAAGATAGTGATGAGGAGGAATATCTTTTCAGTGTTTACATTATGGACTTGAAAAGTACACTGATCGGAACTGGTAAGAAGATGGAGAAACTTTTTCTCTTGTTTATCCTGGGAAGTTGAGATAGGAGCCTACCCAGGTTAATCAACCTGAATTTTAACACCACGTGTTGACGTGTTGGGAATCTAAAAAAATTAATAATGTTTAATCAAATAAAATATAATAATTTCTGAAACAATGACTGATATTATGAAAATCAAAGATCTGCTTGAAAGCCATTTAAGGGTGTCTATAATGTAAAAGGAAAAGCTTTTCCTTGAAGTTCTAGATATTGTGTAATTATCACAAGAAGCAGAAAGTAATATAATTCTGTCAAAGAACACTAACATTCATTGAAATAAAGTTTGTATTTGTGTATTTTGCATTTGTGAATATGACTCAAAAGGATATGACTAATCCATGTTGACATTAATGTATTCCATTGGCAAAGATGCTAAAGTGTAAGTAAAGAATTTTGTCTTACTTCTGTATCTTGGCCTTATTGGATAGTGATATAGCATCTACTGAACGCAATGTGTAGACTACACATTCAACACAGAAAGAATCGAATAGGTTTCGCAATTATGTTTGAAAAAGCTTTGATTCTTGAGCAGAAACCCTGCTCAAAAAGTAATTAATTGGCTTCTCTCTTTTGATCACTATTGTTGGCCACAACAAATATATATAATTATTTTTATATATAACTATAACACATTTCAATTAAAACATAATACTAGTCAAATTTAAGGAGATAATTATAAGGCTTACTTGAGCAAAAGGAAAAGGAATTTTATTATTCACTAATCCCAAGAACAGGATAGTGAAGAAGGCGTTTAGTATGCTTTCCTTTATCGGTCAGATATTGAGTACAGGAGTTGGGAGGTCGTGTTGCGGCTGTACAGGTTATTGGTTAGATTACTATTGGAATATTGCATGCAATTCTGGTCTCCTTCTTATCGGAAAGATGCGGTGAAATTTGAAAGCATTCAGAAAAGATTTACAAGGACGTTGCCAGGGTTGGAGGATTTGAGCTATGGGGAGAGGCTGAACAGGCTGGGGCTGTGTTCCCTGGAGTGTTGGAGGCTGAGGGGTGACCTTATAGAGGTTTACAAAATTATGAGGGGCACGGATAGGATAGATAGACAAAATCTTTTCCCTGGGGTGGGGGAGTCCAGAGTTAGAGGGCATAGGTTTAAGGTGAGAGGGGAAAGATATAAAAGGGACCTAAGGAGCAACTTTTTCACACAGAGGGTGGTGCATGTATGGAATGAGCTGCCAGAGAAAGTGTAGAGGCTAGTACAATTGCAACATTTAAGAGGCATTTTGATGGTTATATGGACAGGAAGGGTTTGGAGGGATATGGGCCGGGTGCTGGCAGGTGGGACTAGATTATGTTGGGATATCTGGCCAGCATGGACGAGTTGGACTTAAGGGTCTGTTTCCGTGCTGTACATCTCTATGACTCAATGACATTAAACATACATACACACAGATACAATGTTTTTTTAAAAAGGGGAGAGTATCCAATTCAAAAGGATGATTAAGAACATGCAGTTTTAAAAGTACTTAAGAGTCTTTGAGATGTCAATTTTTAACCCGAGACCATAGTTATCTCATTGACATCTTGTATTCTCAGCTCTAGTGAAATTTGTAGATGTCTCTGAACTCTAAGTGGATTAATGTTTGTCAGACTTCCCTCATCACATTATTTATTGAGAGGCTAAGAGAAACAGGGATAGAAAACAAGCCTTCCAATTCTGCTGTTCTGAATCCATCATCGCTTTTCTCTTGCTTTTCAAAAGTTGTTGCCTAAAATGCTGTTTACTTGTGCCCTCCCGTGTTTGGCTTCATAGCCTTTATAAGATAGATAATCTGCAGGCAACTTTAATTCCAATATGTGGAATTTGCAGACAGGTGTAAATCAAAAGGATGTACTGATCTGAGTTTCAATAGCTTTTTATAATATTGAATTTAGCTCAAATATCATTCTTGTTTATTAACAGTTACAGATTTAGTTGAATCTGGTCAGGAAATTACTATAGACATTTTAAGTCAGTAGTTTTCTTTTTCTAAAACAATCTTAATCCATTAACGATCTAGGTATTAAAATCAGATGATGGAAATCAAAAATTTATATTTACCACTGTCATAATAGGCATGCAAGTACTTTTCATACAACTTAACGAAGCCTATTCATTTTATTTTACTTTGTAAGACTTATGGTAATATTATTTTCTCATTTTCAGACTAAGCAGAAAGCTGCACAAATAATAATTTGTCGCCTACTTAGTCAGAAAGACACAGGATCTTATCTCAAGCAGACTGCTAATGCCTGTCAGTAGGCTTTCTCCCAGAATTACAAATCTAGAGCAGAAAGCTCTGCCAATCTGGAACTGCTATCGAATCAGAAATCAGCACATGAGCAACCTGGCAGCACCATGATAAAGGTTATGATTGTTACGGAACAGCAACCTCCACAAATGCAGATGGAGGAAGTGCTTATTAAAGTAGATGTTGACTGGGGAGAGAGAGAGAGACACACACAGCAGGATAAGTCTAAGTAGGAAGAGTGGTCCTCAGACACCATTCTCCTAACTTAAGTTCAATCTTTCAATCGTGCACAAAATAGTGCAAATAGATTGAGGTATACCCGTAACCCACCCCAAACTGACAACCTGCCCTGACAATCCGTTTCCAGTCAGATAGACTGGCTCTTTCTCATCCTGCTTGGAACTGAAGCCGTTGTGGTTCTGATAGAATGACTGGTTGGTAATTGGCTATGTAAGTGTCTTAATTTTGGTGGATCAGGAGAAGATCAGCTATAAGTCTTCCCACAGAACTTAACTACTGAGCTGATGGGAAACCAATCTAATCGGCCTTCTTTGTCATGTTTTCCACTGCTTCTTGGGAGTGGAAAAGTACACTTTTAATCTCTTGCTTTGTACAGCTTGCATTCCACTGTCCTTTACAGTTGTGTTTTCCTGTCTGCTTGTCTCCACACTGTTCAAAATATATGGTGAGTTTTAAAACAAATCTCTGTCCTATTCTCAACGACTGCTTAAACAAATTATTTAATTGCTACTCCTCCTTTAAAAAAAATTAAGGTGCATTTTCCCCTTCCCTCTGTTTATGAATTGTTTCTTCACAAGGACCTAGAACAAAGAACAGTACAACAGAGGAATGGACCTTTTGGCCCATATGTTGTGCCGAACATGATGCCAAATGAAAGTAATCCCTTCTGCCGCCCTTGGTCCATATCCTCCTTCCTTGCATATTCATGAACTTATCTAAAAGTCCCTTAAATGTCCTCACAGTATCTGCCTTTACCACCACCACCTCTGGCAGTATGTTCCCGACTCATGCCACTCTGTGTAAACACTTGCCCCTCACATCTCCTTTGAATTTTCTCCTGCTTATCTTAAGTGCATACCCTCTAGTATTAGACATTTCAACTATCTATGCATCTCATAATTTTACAAATTTCTATCAAGTCTCCCCTCACCTTCTGCTGCTCAAGAGAAAACAATCCAATTTTTTTCTAGCCTCTCTTTATAACTCCTACCCTCTAGTCCAGCATCCTGGTAAACATCTTCTGCATTTTCTCCAAGTCCTTCCTGTAATGTGGCAACCGGCCTTGAACATAATACTCTAAGTGTAGCCTAATTAAAATCTTATAAAGCTGCAACGTAACATTCTGACTCTTGTACTCAATTCCCTGACCATGGGCTTTCTTTACACCCTATTTACTTGCTGTGGCCACTTTCAGGGAGCTGTGGACTTGAACTCTTCTGTACGTCAATGCTGTTCAGAGTCCTGCAATTAACTGTAAACCTTTCCTTCACATTTGATCTACCAAGGTGCAGCACCTCACACTTGCCCAGGCTAAACTTCATCTGCCATTTCTCCATCCATATCTGCAAGTGATTTATATACTGCTGTATCCTTTGACAACCTTCTTCACTATTCACAACTCCAGTGATCTTTGAATGGTCCGCAAACTTACTAACCCACCCATTTATATTTTCATCCAAGTCAGTTATATATATCACAAACAGCAGAGGTCCCAGTATGTATCCCTGCGGAACACCACTAGTCATGGACCTCTTGCCTGAAAACACCTATCACTATCCTCTATCTTCTATGGGCAAGCTAATTCTGAATCCATGGGGCCAAGTCACCATGGATCCCATGCATTTTCTAGATGAGCCTACCAGGAGGGACCTTGTTGAAAACCTTACTAAACTCCATGTGAACAACATCCTTTGCTTTACCCTCACCAATCATATTCAGCGCCTCCTCGAAAAATTCAATCAAGTTAGTAAGATATGATCTGCCCTGCACAAAGTCATGCTGACTGTCCCTAATTAGGCCAAGCTTTTCCAAATGTGTGTAACTCCTATCCCGACATAGTTGTGAAATAAAACCAGAAGAACAGGAATCTTACAGAAGCCTCAGTGACATGGGCTATGATGATGATATTTGTGACAGAATCATGTGGGAAGTCTCAAGAGGCATAACTTGACACCAGGATCAACTTGCTACATCTTTTAACTAAGTTCTGGGTATCAAGGCAAGATTCTTGTGAGGCAATGGCAAGTAACGTGTTAAGGGTGTTTATTACTTGTTAACTCCCTTATTAACTGCACATATCACTTCATTAATATGCACCTTGCTACCTTACAAAATACAACCAACAGACTACATACTGAGAATTGATATGGAAATTTGAGCGGGTACACAATTTCATTTTGCTGTTGGATGAGAAGAGGCTTCATGTTGCTCAGCACAAAACAGCATCCCATGGCATAGTCCATGGGCACCAGCCATCCACATCTCTCATCCACAGGCATTAGCACCTGGTATGCCAACCTCTTCAATTCATTTGCAAGATGTGTAGAAAGCATAGAGCTGCGCTAGAAACTGTGCCAGCAATAAGCATTGAAAGGCTATTGCCAGGAAATTTTCCACACACAAATAAGCATCTGGGTCACGGATTGGTCAAGACTGCATCTCAGACTGTGTTTTTGCTCTCTTAGTACTTGCTTACCTGCATACTCACAACATCTATGCCTTGTCATGTTAAGCCTGTTAGTGCATTAGCTAAAGAGCCATGTTGGAACATGAGTGGGAATAATCCAGTCAAGCGGAGGTAGCTGTCCTGCTACTATCAGTTGTGGGCACAATATGTATCCAGGCTTGGCTACTCAGACCAGTTCTGGTCAGGGGATATAGCCACCTATAGTCTGCACAGTGGGCAATGCTCAGTGCTGGAAGGCCATCAAGAGAAGTTGGGGAATTGTATAATATCAGTTGGCCAGCTGCAGAATCAGCAGCCAAAGATCTGATTAATCCTGTCTTGGGGCTGTTTGGTTGGTCATGGTGTGGCATCCATGCTTTGAGTGTTGAAGAGGGTTCAAGATGTGGCCTGTAGGAATAATAGGTGTCACTGCCAAAATGGGTGAGATAGTCAAGACTGGTGAAGGAAGTCAGAGGCTGCATTAATAAGGGTCAAAAATAGTGATGTGGGGATACTCAAGATTTATGGAGGACATGCGCAACTGCATCAGAGAGCATGGTGGGCTGTGGGAGGGGATATTATTAAAATGTGACCACTACTCTGGGAACGTTCAATGTGATGACTGCCAATTTTGGGAGCAGCAGTGATAGGTGGAGATGGGCTGCTGGCTGTGAAGTAGGGCTGTATATTTGATATATTGTCACATGTATCTTGTTACAAAATACCATGAAAAGTGTTGTAAATTGTATGCATCACAGGAAAAATGAACCAAAGCATAGAATATAAAGGCAGAAAAATGATGAAATAAAGCAAGAGTGCAACTTTACAGTCCTTCTTGTTAAGTGCTCTCTTATGGGCTATGGACCATGGGCCTGGTGACCGAGGCATGAGCCGCCTTCGCTGTGCCACTGGAACAAACATCGCCATTCTTTGGCGCCATCTTGCTTCCACCAATGCCTTCCCACTATGAGTCCTCGATGGACCTGTGGAGATATTGTGAAGTAAAAGGCTGCATGGAGGCATTGGGTGGGCTGGGGACAAGGTACCTGGTAAACAGGCAGAGCCCAGCACTGATGATGTCCACAGCTAAGCCGAGTTCCACGCCCTCACTTGCTGTTCGCTAAATGCCACTGGAAAATGACTGGGACAATACTCATGATATGCAGAGTCAACGCTTGTTTGATCTGTGACAATGAAGATAAGAATGCATCAACTGTGCATTTTTCAACTTCCAACAACAGTAAATTACAATAATTTCTTTGCCCCATTTGTAATGCATGCAGAGTGAATGCGGTTAAGGTTCAAATGCAGGCAAAAGCCATCCATGATTTATGAAACTTCCAAAGGTGCTGTAGCAGGAAAAGGACTTTGCTTCATCGTGTAAGTAGTGCAATGGATGCCAGCAAAAAGCCGAATGACTGGAGTGGGAGGGGGTCAGAGTGCAGCAGCCATTCACTTTTCGATGTAATGTATTAGTAAATCAGCTGGCATGACACCTTCACTGAGTTGGCGCACATACTGTGATAAGGGCTGTGGTGAAATGGATAATGGGTTTGCTGAAATGTGATCCCTCTTCTTAGAGCAGTCTAGTGGGGCCCTCTCGCAGAGTCTGGAGAGAATGCGTTGCATTCTGCGATCTGCACAATAGAAATGAGAAACAAGGTTATTTTAAAAAGGCTAAGGGACTAGGAAAATGCGAGCAGTCATCTGAGGAAGAGGATGAGGACAATGGGGAAGAGGAAGTTTTCATCTTTGACGACAGAGTTCATCTGAGGACCTGACTGAAGCCCGGTTCTAGTAGATGAGAACTGGCTGCAGCAAACTATCGTGAAATGTTAAACATCATTGATTATGATGCCATTATGAGAGTGAACTGTGGCATCTACACTGGCAGAAGAGTAGCAGTGAGTTTGAGAGGTTATTCAGACAGAAAGTAGCTAAGAATAGGTAAACTGTGTGACAAACAAAAACACAAATTGCCAGAGATACACAGCCAGGTCTGCCACAATTTGTGAGGAGAAAACCGAATTAATGTTTTGACTCTAGAGACTCTTCTTCAAACTGTGTGGCTTGGTGGTTAAATAGTGATTAGGGTGAGACAATGGGGTTGTATGTATGTATACATGTCAAACATATTGGCTATGCGCGCTGTAAGTAATGCGGGTTTGTGGATGTTATGCTAGTATATTGCCAGTGATGAGCACTGCCAGATTGCCAAAGCTTGTCTTGGCACACAGCAGCCTTGCAAAGATGGCATAGGTGAGAGGGATCCCAGGCTTTTGATGGATCTCTGTTTAGCGATGATTTGGTCTGGAAACAGAACTTCATAAGAGTGGGCTAGAATCAGATGAGAAAAATGCCTTTAGAGATTTGGGTAGGTGGCAAGTGTTGTAAAATATAGTGAAAAATTTCATCAGGTGTCACAACAAAACTGACGAAACTGCCACTCTATGACTTAGCTAAAAAAAAATGTAATATTCAGCCTAAGGTTTATTCCAAACACTTCTCCGTCTGGGGGAAATCTTGCTTTACGGAAACTCTTACAAATAGGAGATATAGAATTGGAACAGACAAGAGATTATTAAATTCGTAATGACTGAAATACAAAATGGCACAGGGATACTAGTTTATCAATCTCCTCGCATTTTAAGGTGGAGTCAGAAAGTACCAAATTGGAGTTAACATTCTGGAATTCGTTTGTGGGGGTGGAGTGACTGGCTAGCTAGTATTTGAGGAGTTGCAGGTAATCTTTTTTTTAATTGCTTTGTTTTCAATAGCATTTAGGGGAGTGTTTTGCTGAAATAGGACTTCAATTTTGAAAAAAATAGCTTTCTACTTACAGAATGCATAAACACAGGCTGTTTACTGCTCATTACAGAGTAGAGGCTCTTCATTTTTAGCTCAGAATTAGGGATATTGATTGTGTCAGTAGATGTGGTACAGACCAGTGCTGACCTGCTATGTCCCTGCTTTTTCAAAATTGTCAAAAAGACAATTGGGTTCTATACTGTGGCCAAGCCTCCTGGTGGAGGTGGGAGGAAATGGTTACCATCAAGTCAAAAGTTCGCATTGAGGATATGGCCAATTTCATAAGCTAATTGGAAAGTGATTAAGACATCTTATAATTGTAATTTGCAATTCCGTTGCATTTCTTTCTAAGAGAAAATGATCTGTCTGACAACTTATTGCAACAGCTTAGTATTCCAGTTCTATCAGGATGTATGTGAGGGATTGATTGCTTGACATTGACTTTTCAGAAACTTCTAGAAGATTACAGCTCAGTCCAGTCACAGGATTATAAAAGACATCTTTGTGGGGCTGGTTAATATTATAATATAGTTATTAAATAAATTGACAGTTGGCATCTATTCCTTTAATAACAGTGCTAAGAAAATCTAGTTGCCTTGGAATTGTGTTGGTCTGAAGCAGTCCTTCATTAGGACCTAGAATGACTCTAAAATTAGGACATTTAAAAAAAAATTGTGTCTAAATGACCAGAAGACAAGTAACTATGGAGAACACCTCCTTAAGACAAAGTGCTTGGCTTGATGGGGTGATAGGTTATGATACTTCCATGTGTATTTGTCTTTTAAATAACTGTTTGTATCAATTCACCATCTCTTGGAATAGAAAATACAGGGCATGCTCTGAAAGAAAAGTTAAAACCACTATGTAAAGTAAAACATAAATAATGCATGCAACAAAATTCACTCATGAAATTATTGATTATTTTATGTCTGTCATAATCGTGGACACTGGACATATATTAATAAAGAGCACAGTTTTATCACTTCCCTGCGCTAACTGAGTGAATCATAAATAATTGCTGAATCCCAACACAAGTCTGTAGAACGATGCTGCACACAGTTGAATACTGCTCACTGAGACGAAACACTTGACAAGTTTTGTCTGCTATTTCGAATTAGAAAACCCCTCATCATAAAATAACTGAAATTCCTAGTTCTAGACATTTGGGAATGTAACTTAAGTTCTATGGAGATACAATGGGAAGTAACTGATCGTCCACAGATTGCTTCAAACTGGAAACAATAGGCTCAACTTTACCAGAAATCTGTTGTGTTAATTTTGGCAAGTTTCATGGTGGGGTTGTTTTCAAGAGACTTGGTGTGATTTCTCACATTACCTTCACAAACTTGCTTCTTTACCTACAGTGCCCTGTTCAATGTACTTTCCCATTTGCCACAGGGAGTACCAGGAATCTTTCAGGATTCCTGGTGCTGGCACAACTTTTAAAGCAAAGCCATGTACCTGGTCAAGTGCCTTCAGATTGGAGATGCCCTGTGCAAAGCACAGGAACAGGCCCTTCGACCCTCCAAGCCTGTGCTGATCCATATCCTCTATTTAAAATCTATTTTCTAAGGATCTGTATCCCTTTGCTCTCTGCCCATTCATGTATCTGTATAGAGGCATCTTAAATGACACGATCAGTCCTGCCCCTACCACCACCGCTGGCAGCACATTCCAGGCACCCACCACCCTTTGCATGAAGAACTTTCCACGTATATCCCCCCAAAACATTTCCCCTCTCACTTTGAACTCATGACCCCTAGAAATTGAGTCCTTCACTCTAGGAAAAAATTTCTTGTTATCCATCCTGTCTACACCTCTCATGATTTTGTAGGCCTCAATCAGGTCCCCCCTCAACCTCCTTCTTTCCAATGAAAATAATCCTAATCTACTCAATCTCTCCTCATTTGGCTAGCAGCCTCCATACCAGGCAACATCCTGGCGAACCTCCTCTGCAGTTCATGTCAATTGCCCCAGGCATAATGGACAGAGGGAAATTGGCACCCCACTTTGCAAACAGTAACTGGGAGGTCCTGTGGTTGGGATGGTGCAGAGAAGAACCCATTCTTTTCTCTCAGAACCAGCTGAAAAGACCACACCACCAGATGCTGTCAGCCTGATTTGAACCTGCTACCTGAGTCACTGCTATTTACACAGTCCAGAGGAATGCCCAGCAATATCACAAGAAGGTAAATTACTTTCTGTGCTTCTCAAGGTTAAGTGCCACCGTCTTCTCTCTGCTACATCACATTCATCTACTGTATACAATACCTACCAAGGCTCAAAGGTTGCTACTTTCATCATCACATACAACATCTTCCCTCACTTCTTCTCACCTGCCCATCCAATCCCCATACACCATTAACCTTGCATGCCCCCTGTGTTGTCCACTCAATTATACATTATACCTCATCATCTATCCCCCCTCCTTCATCAGCACTAATTGTGCCAACCACTTTTATTTCACTCAATTCCTCCTTTCATCTCATTCTGCGAGAAAATTGCCCAGAACAGGCTAGTAAAAGCCAAGACAGATAGTGGAATGGCCAACATTCAGCTCCTCACCTACTATGAGGAGAGATTCCTGACTCAAAAGGTTAACTGACCATGACTAAACCTCTGGACTGATATCAGAGGTTGCCCTTAACTTTCTGTGCCTGACTGCAGGGTGGTTTACTTGACTGAGGAGTACTCTTTTTAAACATGCAGATGTAGCCATTTGGTTGAAGGACATTCAGTGTCTTTGCAGCATAATCTGTGTGCATATGCTGCAAGCGTAAGACTGATGTGCAACAGTGCCACATGCATATATACATTGCACATGCCCAACCCCTTGAATGATGACTACTGACAACCATTAAAAAAAAGTTGCCTGGCTTTGTTTCAGTGCTAAAATGCAAGTCAAATCGCCAGTATTGTGAACATTTAAGCACTGATTAAAGGGCACAGTCCAAAATGACAAAAGAAGACATGGCAAGGGTGCAATGAACATGCAGGTAGGCAAAGTAAGTAAGCACTAAGAGAGCAAGCAAGGAGCTAGGAGATGCACGTTGGTCATGTCTATGAGTCTGCTGCCTGTCCCTGCACACAAAGTGTACTGGTAACAGCAGTTCAATGATAGATGCTGACAAATTCCGAAATGCAGCACAGAAATGAAGAACTGTATTTAAGAGTATCACAGATCTGCAGAATCACAGAATTGTTATAATGCAAAAGGAGGCCAATGGGCCCAATGTGTCTGCCCCATTTTATTATCAGGTGCTAATCTCCTGCTTTTTTCCCATATCTCTACATGCAATTTCTGTCCAAATAATCATCCAATGCCTTCTCGAATGCCTCAGTTGAACCTGTCTCCACCAAATGTACTGACATTTCATACCCTAACTAGTTGTCGTGTGAAAGTCTTTTTTTCTTTTATCACCCTTTCCACATTTGCACATCATTTTGAATCAATTTATAATTTTCTTATTTTACAAGCAGGAACAACTTCTTCCTATCTATCCAACCAGCTTATGGAAATTTCCATCAAATCTCCTCTCAGCCTTCCTCTTTCCAAGGAGGACAGCCCCAAATTCTTCCATCTTTCCCTATAAAGGATGTTTCTCATTCCTGGTACCATTTTATTAACTGTTCTCTCCACCTGCCCTGCCAGATTCAATGATCTGTGGATATATGCACCCACATCCTTCAGTTCCTCCACCCCCTTTAGAACCACACCCCTTAATTTGTATTGTAATGTCCTTCCAATCAAAGTGCATGACTTCATACGTTTCTGGACTGAACCCCCTCGGCCAACTATCCGTGCACTCCACCAACTCCAATGACCTTTTAGGGTTCTATACTATCCTCCTCACAGTTTACAATTCTTCCAAGTTTAATGTCATCTGCAATGAAGGTATTGTGAGGCAAGTCTGCATCGGATTCAAAACTCCATGACTCCTGGCTGCAGGCAAGGTAACTGCTCTGGCTTTCCTCTCAGGAATTGTTTCACCTTGTGTTTATCTGCTGGATGGCAGAATGGAAAATTACATTTAAGTAAGCCCAGAGAAACTAATAATGAGGTATTAATGTGTGCATATAGGCTTCTCACTGCTCACTAGCAAGATTCTTGGGTTGTTATTAAATTGGACATTTTGATCTCTACTTTGAGAAGCTCAAAGCTGCTGATCTCATGAAAATTCTTTCAACTGTCTCCACTACCCCTCTGCCCACACCATTCAGGCACTAGGAAGAGTCCACCTAATGGAAGAAAAATTAGACAATTACTCCTGATTGTTTCCCATTCCTGAAGGTGAATTTCTAATGCTTTTTTTTTAAGAAATTAAGATTTCTAATGTGATTTTTTTTTCCCCCACCAGGTTGATTCATAGGCAGAGGAGTTTTAAAAGAGATCTGGGCCTGAATCTTCTGAGTAGTGGAAATGATGAGCAGGGCACACTCGAAGATTCTCCCAACAAGATGCATTTCCTCAGATACCTTCCAATCTTCACTGTTAAAGAAATATGCAACAGAGCACCTGCTAGGGAAATTCATCAGTGCTAAAGGTGGAACACCATCTTGTTGTGTCACTTATCATATTAAAGGTCCAGTCTTTGAATATTAATACACAGGTCTGCATGTCAGAGCTCTGTGAAAGTCCTGACTTCATTTCTTCAATTGTACATCTGTTCTCCAATGGTCCAGAGATCAAAAGTTTTGCCCATGGTAAACTAATTACATTTAATATACACTCGAACCAGTGAGAAAGTTACAAATCATTTCAGAATGCATTAAAAACTCAGATGTCAGGTTTTACAAAATTTACAAAATCCATCAAGACTTCATTGACAGTTTCTTCCCAATCATTAATTATCCACCAACAAGAAGGAAAAGGAGAGTAAATCACACACCGTTCTTTCTTAGGAGAATGTTGCTTTGCTTTACTTTACTTTAGGTAGAGACATTGAAACCCTCTAAGGGCACTGTGGAACACATGAACTCTAGCAGAATTTTGGGAAGAAGGTCCGTCATCATCTTTTCAAGTGCAAACAGGGATGGAGAATAAATGTCAGTTTGCGTAGTGAAAATAATGTTTCGCTGACTGTGAAAATGTGAAGGATCAAATAGGTGGCTTCCTGGTCCTTATGGCTCAAAACCACAAAAGGTTATGCCGTTCAAATTGAATCAGTGGAAAAAAAATCTTAATTATACCTTTACCATGATTTGAAACACCTAAAGACATAAGAAAGAATTTTCATAAAGACAGCAACTGTTTAATGCTCTGAAGCAGCCTACTGTTAGAACATAGAACAATACAGCACAGAACAGGCCCTTCGGCCTACTATGTTGTGCCGAACATTTGTCCTAGCTTAAGCACCTATCCATGTACCTATCCAATTGCTGCTTAAAGGTCACCAATGATTCTGACTCTGCCACTCCCACAGGCAGCGCATTCCATGCCCCCACCACTCTCTGGGTAAAGAACCTACCCCTGACATCCCCCCGATACCTTCCATCCTTCACCTTAAATTTATGTCCCCTTGTAACACTCTGTTGAACCTTACCGTTAACCCTGTATTCCGCATTCTTATTTGTCCTTCCAAAATGGACAACCTCACACTTGACAGGGTTGAATTCCATCTGCCACTCCTCAGCCCAGCTCTGCATCATATCTAAGTCCCTTTGCAGCTGACAACAGCCCTCCTCACTATCTACAACTCCACCTATCTTCGTATCGTCTGCAAATTTACTGACCCACCCTTCGACTCCCTCTTCCAAGTCATTAATAAAAATTACAAACAGCAGAGGACCCACAACTGATCCCTGCGGAACTCCATTTGTAACTGGGCTCCAGGCTGAATATTTACCATCTACCACCACTCTCTGACTTCGACTGGTTAGCCAGTTCTCTATCCAACTGGCCAAATTTCCCACTATCCCATGCCTCCTGACTTTCCGCATAAGCCTACCATGGGGAACCTTATCAAATGCTCTGCAATCCATGTACACTACATTCACTGCTCTACCCTCATCCACATGCTTGGTCACCTCCTCAAAGAATTCAATAAGGCTTGTAAGGCAAGAACTACCCCTCACAAATCCGTGCTGGCTGTCCCTAATCAAGCAGTGTCTTTCCAGATACTTATAAATCCTATCCCTCAGTACCCTTTCCATTACTTTGCCTACCACCGAAGTAAGACTAACTGGCCTGTAATTCCCGGGGTTTCCCTATTCCCTTTTTTGAACAGGGGCACAACATTCACCACTCTCCAGTCCCCTGGCACCACCCCCGTTGACAGTGAAGACGAAAAGATCATTGCCAACGGCTCTGCAATTTCCTCTCTTGCTTCCCACATAATCCTGGGATATATCCCGTCAGGCCTGTGGGACTTGTCTATCCTCAAGTTTTTCAAAATGCCCAACACATCTTCCTTCCTAACAAGTATCTCCTCTAGTTTACCAATCCGTTTCATACTCTCCTCTTCAACAATACGGTCCCTCTCATTTTTAAACACTGAAGAAAAGTACTTATTCAAGACCTCTCCTATCTCTTCCGACTCAATACACAGTCTCCCACTATTATCCTTGATCGGACCTACCGTCGTTCTCATCATTCTCATGTTTCTCACATATGCATAAAAGGCCTTGGGGTTGTCCTTGATCCTACCTGCCAAAGATTTTTCATGCCCTCTCTTAGCTCTCCTAATCCCTTTCTTCAGTTCCCTCCTGGCTATCCCATATTCCTCCAACGCTCTGTCTGAACCTTGTTTCCTCAACCTTATGTACCCCTCCTTCTTCCTCTTTACTAGACATTTAACCTCCCTCGTCAACCAAGGTTCCCTCACACGACCGTCTCTTTCCTGCCTGACAGGTACATACATATCAAGGACACGTCGTACCTGATCCTTGAAAAAGTTCCACATTTCAATGACATCCTTCCCTGACGGCCTATGCTTCCAACTTATGCTCCTCGGATGTAGCATCGTATTTACCCTTCCCCCAGTTGTAAAACCTACCCTGTTGCACGCACCTATCTCTCTCCATAACCAAGGTGAAAGTCACAGAATTGTGGTCACCATCACCAAAATGCTCACCCACTAACAAGCCCATCACTTGTCCCGGTTCGTTACCGAGTATCAAATCCAATATGGCCTCCCCTCTGGTCGGACAATCTACATACTGAGTTAGAAAAGCTTCCTGGACACACTGCACAAACATCGCCCCGTCCAACCTACTTGATCTAAAGAGCTTCCAATCAATATTTGGGAAGTTAAAATCGCCCATGACTACTGTGGCTTCTGCACCTTTCCAAAATCTGTTTCCCAATCTGTTTCTCCACATCTCTGCTGCTATTGGGGGGGGCCTATAGTAAACACCCAACAAGGTGACTGTTGCTATGTCCAAAACAAATAATCCATGAAAAATGATTAAGATGTTATGAATTCTAATGTAAGGAAACTTAATCATATTTCATGTTAGTGTTAAGTTAAACATTCTGCTAAGATTTGAGTCATTTTTCCTTCAATTAAACATTTGATTGTCAACCATAAATTTCAAACATTCCTTCTTTTGTATGCAGACCATTGTACCTCATTTACATTTGACTGAAGTATTTCACAATTACAAAACATCGCTGAATTCAGATAATAAATACACTTTTCATTAGCTAAACGATCGATAACCCGAGGTCACAGATTTAACATGACTGCAGAAGAAACAGAGTCAAATGAGGAACACAGTTTTTAAGGACAAAGTGCTAGGACTTGGCATTTTGCTGGACATAGGTTTAGTACTAGGGTAGTGGACATAGGTTTAGTACTAACCTTCAAAAGAAATTTTGATAAATAGTTTTTAAATTGCAAATGTATCTGAGAGCGGGGAGAGGGTCTAATTGGATTGCACTTCAAAAGAGAAAGAAACTCCCACCATTTTTTCCGGGGCAATTAGTGATGGGCAGTAAGTGCTGGTCTAGCCAACAATGCCTACATCCCATGAACAAATAAAACAAAAGAGCTGGCACAAACATAGCAGGCTGAACTGCCTCCTTCTGTATTGCACTTATTTGCTGAGCTGTTAGAGGTGAGAACATTCATGCATTCAAATGATAACTGGATGCCTTTATGACATTCAAAGAAAGATTTTTTAAATAGAATCATTGAATTATACAGCACAGAAAGATGCTATTTGACCCATTGTGCCTGAGACACAATTTTTGAAAGAGCTACTGATTAGTTTCACTCACTGTTTTTTCCCAAAAGCCCTGCAAACTGTTGCCTTATTAAGCAGAGATCCAATTTCCTTTCAAAACAAAACTAGTAAGCTTGCTTCTATTCTTTCAGGCAATATAGCTCAGCAAAAAAAAAATCCAATTGTCTCAATACTTTCTTTGCCTCCCTGAGTTCTTGCACTTATATTTCACTTATGGTCAGATATGTGAACTAACAATATGCATGTGTCAAAAATATTAATATGCACATTATGATTTGTCAAATTAGTCATGGCAATGATGATAATTAAACATCATTTAAAAGACTATTGTTTTCTAAACTATTACCTGAATTTGAGGAAATTGAAATTGAGAGGTAACAAAATCAGCTGAGGTTTTTTTTACTTTAAAAGGCTGATTCAAAAAGTATATAGATTAAAAAAACAAAGAGCGGCTTTATCAAAGCAGTAAGTACCAATTAAACAGCCTGTTATATTGCCTAGTTTTCACAGATATTTAATTTTCTGAAAAATCTAGTTCTTTGATTTCTTATTGGCATATCTTATAACACAATTCTTCAGTGAAGGTGAAGTCTTCTTGAAATGAAGATCCCTGCCATCTACCTGGAGACCATTTTAATTCACTCACTAGCTAAATTCTCAGAGGGGCTGGTGTATATGGTAACATAGAAGCCAATATCCCAGCTATCAGTTTTCATACAACCCAGCCAGACCTTTACATTACTGCTGCCCTGCATTTACTGTTTTCTCATTGCATCTGTCAGCATTTCCTGACAGCGTATTATAGACCGTATGGCTGCAGAATCGGTATCAATCAGTGCAAGATCATGCAGATATAAGTAACAGAATGTTGATAATGGGTCCTAAATCAAATCATCATGACTTACGCATAAGTTTCTTAAAAGGTACTGACCCCTTGGGATCTCCCAGGTACTTTGCACTAGTTGTCAGCCATAGTCATTCAAACATACGGAAAGTAACTGAAGTATTCATTTTAAATCTCTTTTCACCTCAGTTAAATAAAACTAAGGCATCTAGCATCAACATACTGCTGATCTGGTTCTTGTCTAGCTTTTGTATCTACATAATTGCTCTATGTGTCCATCATCATTGGCAGATGTATAAAGTGCCTATCTCTGTAGCTTCCCAGCTTGTTTCTCTTCACTGCAGGCTTGCAGAGAGGGAGCACAGAAGTGTCATTTAATGAATAGTGCTATTCTTTGTCTGACAGCTTCATATCTGTTAGGTGTAAGAGGCCCTAGACTTTCCTCTGATAATGCCTTTGACAGCTTGCTAAATTCCCTCCCCACACACCCACTATGTATTGCACTGTAAGAGGTTTCGTCTACCCAAAATAACTGCCCTCTCTTAGCCCCCTTCAGCTGCTGTTCTTACATTAATTGACCAAATCAAATTGAATTCATCTTTGATGTATCTGGATGTTTTGCCGACACTGCTGGATGTGGCTTCAACTATGGACAGAATGCTCAGACAAATAGGCCTGTTGCCATGGAAACAGGTGATAACGGGATATTATGAAAAACATTTTTTTTAGTTTAGGATTTAGACTACAAAATTCTCAGTAGATATTCTTCAGTTCTAAATGTGTCAGATTCAATGAAGAATGCAATTAAGCATTTGCCAGTACTTTACATTATTAATCAGGCTATTTTTTTAAACTTCACAATTACTCAAAACTGTTCGCTAAGGCAACATATGCATGTATGCAGAATACCTAGGTTATAGCTTATCCATTGGGCTTTATTTAATACATATAATAAAAAATGCCTTTAATGTTTTATGAAAAAAGTACAAATTTCTACCAGTTTACATTTCTTTTCGGCAAAAATAATTTGTAAGAATTAATTGCAAAAGAACAATATTAAGTTACATCTGTGATAACCTTTCTTCCTTACGGCCACAGTTCATGCGGTTTTTAGCTTCTTGTTGGTTACAAGGTATTATACAAGTATAAAGTATTCATAAGCGCAATTCTGCCATTTATAAGAATGTTGTTTTCATTAACAGTGTTATAGTATACTTATGACCAAATATTTCAATGAATTCTAATCAAAATTTTACATTAAAAAACATAATTTACAACTCAGATTAATCTAAATTGGTTATTTCGAATTCACTTGAGTCCAATTGGATATTTCTGGCCTGTCATCTTGATGCACAGAGTGAACACTCATGGATGAAGAATATCATACTAACATTAATGCACATCCAGATGTTAGTCTTCTTACATGTACAGGGCAGTGATTTTGAGTGGAATTAATAAAGAACAATTTGTAATAAAGCTTTTTGTTTATCCAGTATCCTTTATGGAACACAAACCATATATTTTGAAGTACATGATTGCTTGAAAACACGGGAAAGGAGTTATACAAATGCGATACTAATTTCTTGCTGGAAACTGTTGATAGGTAACAAAATCAAAAACAGAAATTGCTGGAAAAACTCAGTGGTCTGGCAGCATCTATTGAGAGAAATCAGAGTTAATGTTGTGGGTCCAGTGACACTTCCTCAGAACTGACGGTAGCTAAGAAAATGTTGTTTTTTTGTCTTTTGGTTTGTTTCTACTACTACTTCTTGAGATTTCAGGATCACTGACCTATGTTATACCTCCCTCATTATCCTGAAGTGGAAGTCAGCCTGCTAATTCAACTAACATTTTCTACCATTTCCCAACAGGAAAAACAAAAGTGTTGAGATGTGAAACAAACAATATCCCTGACAGTATTAAGTCAACCATGTAGTGCAGCACTGAAATCATGTGCATGTCTGACTTCATTCTGATAAATTGTCATCATTATGCGAAACATTAACTAATTTTCTCTCCACAGCTGCTGCCTGACCTGCAGACTATTTCCAGCATTTTGCTTTTATTTCAGATTTAGTTAAGATGATCAGTGAATTGGTTGCACCTATGCAACAGTTTATTAGGTATCAGGAACCACAAATTAACAGTTTGAATTCAATTTTACCATTTTCCATGGTGGGATTTGAACTCAGCATTTGGGTTGCTACTCCAGTATAATAATTATTATCTTAAATGACTTGGCAGCCTAAAATGAGCAGGATGTTCAACCTTACAAAGGGGCAGGTCAGCAGGTGGCTGCAAAACTTCATGCTGCCAGCACTGTTTTGCCACAGGCCATTTCTTTGAATGCAAGATGGGCACAAGGAGATCTACCCATCTACACGCAATAAACAGCCAATTAAGGAGTTAAACGACCTCATAAGGCTGATTGTCAGACACCAGTGGAAATTATACAGTCATCCTTTGAGCAATACTGAGGCACCATCTCAAACAATGTGCACAGTTTTAGTCTCTATTTTTAAGGAATGATGCGTTGGAGGCAGTTTACTGATACATGCAATGATTGAATTCTCTTATGAGAATAGTTTGGACATGCTGAGTTTGTTTCCATTGGAGTTTAGATGAATGAGGGGTGACTTGATTGAAGCCTATAAGATCCTGAATGGTCTTGACAATGTGGACATAGGAAGGATATTTCCTCCTGTAGATGAGTCCAGAATGAGAGGATACTGCATTAAGATTAGAGATAAATTTTTTAAGGTAGATAATAAGGAGAATTTATTTTCTTTCAGCGTGTTGTGTGACTTTTTGGAGCCATTAAACATTTTTAAAACAGAGAGAGATAAATTCTTGTTAAGCAAGGACATAAAAGATTATTAGGGGTGGTTGTGAATGTGGAATTCAAAATATAAACAGATAAAACATGATCTTATTGAATGGTGGAGTAATTTCAAGGGGCTGAATGATCTACTTCTGCTCCTATTTTGTATATCCATGAGTTTGTTCATATTTTACTTTCAAAGGGCATGGTTTTAAGATCAACCATTTCCAACCAGTATAAGTGGCAAATTGTAACAAAGCAAGAGTACTTTGCCCTCTATTTATTGCTTACAATGGTAATTTCTTTTACCTTAATAACAGGTTTATTTAAATTGGCATTTACTTGACTTAGTAAAGGATAACTATTTTGATCATCCTATTAAGATACAGCTCTGGCCAAGTAATGGATAGATATTTGAATGAACATGTTTAGTGATGTTATGCCACACTTCTGGAATGTGGGGTATCTGAACCTGAGTCTTGCAACTCAGAGGTTGGGACACAATCACTGTGCCATAACAGCCAAACAGATGAAAAATATACTTATTATTGTCCTGTGAACAATTGTAATTACCCAATCAAGCCACTTGAGAATCCGATTAGTGTCTTCCTGCCCGTGCAGGCATTTTATTAGCAGGAAGAGCACATTCCACATGCAAATATACTGCCAGGAAAACATCAGTGACCTCAGAACTATTTTTTTTAGAGCATAAAACCATAAGAAATAGGAAGAAGAGTAGGCCATTCGATCCCTCAGGCTGGACCGCCATTCAACAGGTTGGTCTGACATTCCTCACCTTTCCCCATACACTTTGATTCTTATATTGATCAAGAATCAAGCTCTCTCAGCCTTAAATGTACACAAGGACTCAGCACCCAGAGCTCTCTCTGTTAAGGTCTTTGGTCCCTGTAGATGTTCCCTTCAGCCCAGGGTAGCAAGGACCTCGCACACTTTATCACCACTACCTGTCTTCAGTAAT
This sequence comes from Hemiscyllium ocellatum, assembly GCF_020745735.1. NCBI lineage: Eukaryota > Metazoa > Chordata > Chondrichthyes > Orectolobiformes > Hemiscylliidae > Hemiscyllium > Hemiscyllium ocellatum. Next base: position 55,219,305 of record NC_083402.1, read on the forward strand.
GCCCGTACTTCACTGGGGCATGTCTGACTGTATCTTGTACACTCACACCCTATTCAGCTTACTTTGAGTGGGCATCTCCATCAATGTGTCCTCTTCCTTTAGTTGCAAACCCAGAGGTAGTGCTGCTGAATTGCTATCTCTCTGATTTAGTTGGTTGCTCGTTGAGCCTATTTACCCAGACGGCAGCCCCTTATTTGGTTGCCATTAATAACATAGTCCCAGTTCTGCCATAACAGGGTTGTCCATGTTCAATGAGAGGAAGGGCACGTCATCACTGCACAAAATTGACATACTCACAGAGATGGTTTCTATCAATTTCTTGCAATTGTTGCAATATTCTGCTCAAAAGATCAGATCAAGATCAGGACACAGTAGACAACATGATCACAGTGGATAACTGAGAAGCCTCATTTTAACTCTATCTGTCCTGAAAGCAATAAAGGGGAGTCTTTACCAAGGAAATGTTTCAAGAAAGCACTCCGAATTATAGGCGTTTTATTTAAGAAAATAATTTAATTTTTAGGTACAGGCTTCATAATTTATTTCACTATCATGGGCAATAAGTAGCACAACCCATGATATCTTCAAATTAGACTTGTCACAGCTACATTCCCAATCTGAACAACCATATATCTATACATTTTTAATAATGAAGTCTGAAGGATTTGATGTTCAGGCAAGGTATGGAGATAATGTTCTTGTTTTACACAAATAATGAGAACTTGAGCTGTTGCTATTCTAAACTCAAAAGTTTGAAAACTGCTGGTCTTGGACACTCCTCAAATATTTAAAGAGAATAGATAGTAGAAATGTGTAAATTGGGGTTCAAGTTACTTTTTGAATACTTATATTGCAGATAAACATCAGGTCATGTCTGTACCACTGACCAGAGAATCAGATCAAACTGAAATGAAACTGTAAACGTGAGGTGCATATTCGAAGCAACCTTGCACTACGTGTAATGATATCTAGAAGATTTTGAAAGAGACTTTGAATGGAGAGTTGGGTCATATTATGCACTGATGTCACTTCATTCAAGAAAAGCAAAATTCTATACAAGCATATCTTAATGCATGCCTGGAGCAATAAATACCATTGTCTCGCAGCCAGTGAAACCTAAAAAGTTTTTAAATACCTGACAGAAAAGTTGCTTTTCCAATATTCAAACAGTTCAGCATATCACATAAGTGTTGTTATACATTAACTTTTAAGGTTAAAATGCTGTTTAGCTGTCACAATTAGGATGTTGCAAAAAAAAAATTCACCATTAATTTGTCACCAAATTTAAGGAAACTGGGGATGTTTTCAGAAAGTTCATTTTGCATCCATGTTAAATTATAATTGAATTGAAATTGTTTTGCATCTTCCATTTCAATGAAAGGAAAAAAGGATATTTCATCAATCTATCATATTTTGATGAATGCCTGAAGACTTCTGACCATTTGCTGTGCCATAACTCCCTATTATGCCGCGTGAATGTTAATGACACGAAACCACAGCTGCATGGCAACCACATTGATATGTGTACAAATAATGCATTTTTAAACTACACTGGCGAATTACAAGTTTTGTGTTAAAGTATTACTACCTCCTCAGCAAAGCCAGGGAACATCAATTTGTTCATTAATAGACATGAATATTTAGGTAGTGAAAAACTTCCTAAAGTAAATCAGTTTTTTCAGAAAATAGATCAGTTATATGTTGCTTAAATTAAGAACATAATTTGAAAATGCGCACATCATACAATTTTTTTGCAGATATCTTGGAATAATGAGGAGAGAGGTTCAGTTCTCTACTCCCCTGAATTTTCAGTGGAAAATTTCAGAGAGAAATTCAGAGGAAATATCATAACTTGAACCCCCCTTCACTTCTAAATATATTGATTCTGCCAGAGGGACTTACACACACACATTAAACAAAGCAGATGCATAGCAGAATTGTCACGTTTCAGACACTACATTCCAGATCACACCAACTCCCTGAGAAAGGAAAAAAAAAGTCCTCTCATCGCCTGTATTTTTTTTGCTAATTATCTTAATCTGGAGTTCTTTTATCATCACTCACTGGAACCAGTTTCTCCTTATTCGATTTACTGTGTTTCTCCTAAAATGCAAAACACTTGAATATCTCAATTAAATTTCCTGAAATGCACTCTGTTCAAGGGAGATCAAATTCAGCTTTGCTAATCTCTTCACATAACTGAAGTCACTTATAATTAATATTATTCTGGTAAATCTCCTCTGCAGTCTAATACTTGACATTGTTTCTACAGTGTGGTGTCCCAAATTGGATGCAATATTCTAAACTGAGGCCTCACTAGTGATTTATAAAGGTATACCATAACTTCTTTACTTTGTAGACTTTGGATAAAATCGTAGACACTTAGTGCCTTTTGTAAAAGCAGGACCTTTTTTGAGTTGAAAGTCCAATTTCTCAATGCAGGCTTTACCAAGGTTTCTTACCAGTTCATCTTTGGACACCTCAGCCAGGATTTATTCAACATTAATTTGGGAATTTGAGCTTCACTGGCTGGGCCAACGTTTATTGCCCATGTCTCGTTGTCTTTGAGAAGGTACGGTGAGTTGTCTTCTTGAACCACCGTAGACTATATGATGTAGGGCGAAAGTTGCAAGATTTTGTTCCAGCAAAACTAAAGGAATGGCAATACATTTTCAAGCTAGGATAGTGAATAGCTTGAAATAAAACTTTCAGGTGATGGTTGTATTCCCATGTATTTGCTATCCTAGTTCACCTGGAAGGTAGTGGTCATGTTTTTAAAAGAGGAGGCTAATTCTGTTGCGCATGTTGCAGACGCTTCACATTGCTATGACTGAACATCAGAAGTGGAAGGAGTAAATGTTTGCGGATGTGGTGCAAATCAAGTGGGCTTCTTTGTCCTGAGTGATGACAATTTTTTTGACTGTTATTGCAGCTGCATTCATCCAGGCAGGTGGGAACTATTCTATTACACTTCTGACATGTGCCTTGTCGATGGTGGACAGATACTGTATTGAGGAGTCAGGAAATAAGTCACACAACAGCCATCCTCAGACATGCTCTTGTACCCACAGTATTTATACACCTACTCCATCTTGAAAATTGTAACCCCTGGAATGACATGTCTATTATTTCAAAGGAAGGATTTCTATTAACAGGTATCATGTCATGAGATCAATAACTCACCCACAATTTGATTTTTAGACTATTAGACCACAGCAGCAGACTTAAGCCATTCAGCCTAATTCATTTTTGATTATGGGGCAATAAAGAAGAGACCTGGAAGGGCTGCTCCTCAAGGTTCTCACTCTTACCCATCCTGCTGTGGAATCTGATGGGTACCAAAAGAAAATTTCTCCATAAGGAACAAGAAAATCGTTTCAACCCGAACAAATCAATGGAAGTAGGAGAAAGTGAGGAAAGCAGATGCTTGAGATCAGAGTCGAAGAGTGTGGTGCTAGAAAAGCACAGCTTGTCAGTCAGCATCTGAGGAGCAGGAGAGTCAATGTTTCGGGAATAAGCCCTTCATCAGGAAAGCTATCAATGTCATAGCGGCAGTTGGAAATGAAGAGATTGAGGGCGGGTAACAGACCAGCACAGAGTGTTCAGGTGGATGGGGTATGTTGGAGGTGGGAGAAGGGGTTCTCGGACAGTGGGCGGGAGTCATAGTGGAAAAATTAAACTTGGAGGTGGAGGTGATGAAAGAAGTGTTTGATGTCACAACCGCGTCGAATTCCTTGATCCCAGTGCATAGGGTGATGAAGGTGAGGCCTTTGCTGGGAGCTAGGACCTGGTGTAGGAGTTGAGCTGGGAGTGGGGATGGAGACTATCACTGCAGTGGGCGTGGTTGTGTGAGCGACGGTGACAACACCAACACAAGTGACGCTCACCTGACAGTGAGGGGTGGGGGGCTAAATTGTGCCTGTGGGATCTGCGGAGCAGAAGTGACATCGGCGGTGTCCAGGTGAGTGACGTTGGTGGGGTTGGAAATGGTTGCTGCGGTGACAACTACGGGGGTGGAAGTGACGGAACGCGTGACGGAGGCAATGTCATCAGCTGTGAGAGACGTTGGTGGGGGCAGAGCGGATGCAGCAGTGGCAATGGCAACAATGGAGGCAGAAGTTGGTTTCGGCAGTGGGGTAGATCTTGCAACGTTTGTGGCGGCAGTAGATTTTGCATTGCTTGCGGAGTCAGCTCTCTGGCCGGCGATCGTGGAGGCAGCAAAGTCGGCAGTGGCTACGGTCAGTAGGGCGGATGTCATTGTTCACTGCGGTAGTGGTGGTTGGAGCAGCCGTGTGGCTAACAGCATCCAAATGATCTGGAGGCTGGGAGAAGCTTCTGGAATGGTTGAGAAATCCCAAGTTGAGAGGTAAGTACATGAAAGTTTAGTGTACTTATGTTCCTTGATTTCTGACATGGTGGAGAAAAGGTGTTTTTTGAGGGTGTGAGTTCTTCTGAGGATGAAGAACAGCAGAGGTCCTTTGCACATCTGAGAGTATGACCCTGAGCTGTGGCATGGCTGACTGCAGGGAGTGTAGGTTGCGAGTGTAGAGGGGAATCCTGATGAAGGGCTTATGCCTGAAACGTTGACTCTCCTGCTCCTTGGATGCTGCCTAACCAGCTGTGCTTTTCCAATATCACACACATTGAAATCATTGGAAGTGGCCCACAAAGTCACAGCAGAAATGTGCTCTTTCCACTACAGAGACAGTGTGCAGAGAGAATCCAGGACCTCAGGAAAGTGTAATGGATGAGTGGCATAACAGTTTCAGGTGCCAAGCCTCACATGTCAATTTGTCTGCATTCCCTTGCACAGCACACATCAGAAGACAGCTTGCAGTTGCACTTACTCTCAACTGATCAATTATAGATTCAATCAACCAACACACACATTCACCATCAGCCACTCTCTTCCCCATGACTCACAACTGTCCACCACAAATAGTGTCCTTCCCTCCTCTCCAAAGAAGACATTACAAAGATTTTCATCTCTTTGCTTTTCCTTCTCGCAGAAGACAGCATATATCTTGGGTACAGGCAGAGATGATCAATGAAAGGCACTTTGTCAACCACTGACAATGCATTTTTTTTGGATTAGTGGTGCTGGAAGAGCACAGCAGTTCAGGCAGCATCCGAGGAGCAGCAAATTCGACGTTTCGGGCAAAAGCCCAGCCCTTCATTGACAATGCATGCCCACCTTCTTCATTAAAAAAAGAGATTTTGTTCCAGGAGGCTCCAAATGATAAAAGTGACTTCAGAGCCTGAGCCTCCTGAGGCTTTAGTATTCTGTGTTGATTATACTGCATCATTCTAGTTAAATTTCAGTGCCTCCCCTATGACCACTGTGGAGGAGCAAGTGGTTGGTCTTGTTGCTGATGTTATCCCTTCTGCTGCTTTTGAATTTTTGCCAGTGATATAGGTTCTCTTCCGACCTCTTAGTAGAGTTAGAAGGTAGAAGTACTTAAGCTGCAACCATAGCATGCTAACAATTGACAGTGGAGGAATCGATGATAGGTGAAATGCTTTCCAAGTACTTGACAATCACTGTCGGTTAATGCATTTTCTGAAAGAAGAAATCCTTTGAACAGCAGTCTCTCAATGGCCGTGGTTGTGACAATCCAGTGTAACTGAAGTCTCCCCAGCTTTACATTTTCATAGTTCTTCCTTCTAAGCATTTAGATTAGATTTCCTACAGTATGAAAACAGGCCCTTCAGCCCAACAAGTCCACACCGACTCTCAAAGAGTAATCCACCCAGACCCATTCCCCAACCCTATATTTACCCCTGACCAAAACACCTAACACTATGGGCAATGTAGCATCGCCAATTCACCTGACCTGCACATCTTTGGATTGTGGGAGGAAACCCACGCAGACAGGGGAAGAACGTGCAAACTCCACACAGACAGGTGCCCGAGATGGGACTTGAACCTGGATCCCTAGCGCTGTGAGACAGCAGTGCTAACCACTGAGCTGCCATGCCTTGCTGACCCTGCAAAGATGCAGAATGGAAGAAGGACCAGGAGGCTACAGTGTTTAAAATATCAAAAATGCTATTCAGATGTTCCCTCTACAAGGCAGCAAGCCAGGCTGGAGTTTTTCCCACAAAAATGACCAGTGACATCATGTAAAGCAGACCCTTAAAACAGACAGTCCATCATCCTTACACAAATAGGCAACATCCCTTTCCCTTAACATCAGGGATTTACAACATTTACAATATTTAAGATAAAATATATAAAGCAGTCAGTAGGTAAGACCATTGATTCCTACATGTCAGTTAGCACACCTCAGGCATCTGTTTATTTTTCTTGTTGCTTTACTGGCCATTTCCTTTTCTCCAGACAATCATTCATTTGGCTGTTCCATTAGATATTTAAAACAGCAGTTCCTTTCTCTTCAGTTTTCTTAATGTTTCGTAATTCTTTGGTAAATTGGTTGACCATTTCATTTGCGATGACAGTAGCTTTGATTTTAGAAGTCTCTGTTTTAATGCGTACCATCCTGAGTCCTTGGTCGTGACTTGATGAGTTGTCAATTAGTTTACAGTTCCTTGCTGCAATATTTCGTACGTATGACTCTTTCTAATTTTTTTGTCATCCATAACGTTAAGAAAGTATTTTCAGCTAATATTAAATACTTTAAATTGTTAATTACTTCCAGTAATGGCTTATCTATAGTACAGTAATATCAATGTTTTCATGAGAAAACATGTCTACAGAAGATCTATTTTCACCTTTTTTATCTCTGTGCTCCAGACATTTTGTGCTTTGAAGTTCAGATCTTGGATGGCAACTTTAGCAATTGCTCTGTCGACAACTATTTTGCAAGCATAATCTCACCTACTAAAGGGGTGTGTCAAAACATGTCCAAAAATATCTACACAATCCAGCACATTTTCATTCTTGTCATGTACTATGAGGCAAAGTGCTTTCCAGCATGCAGGAGTACATATTTGTCAGCTGAACCAAGTACTACATTGTTCTTGTTCCAGATAAAATTGACTTTTGGCTTTGACACTTCATACTCCAGGATTATCATTCCTCTCTCTTCACCAACAATGTCATCCAAGGATTTCATGAAGACCACTAGCATTTCTTTCACTTTAACTGAAGATATGGTCTGCAAATGTTCCGAATCACAGGTATATTGCAGTGTCATAGCATTATACAGCACAGAAAGAGACCCTTAGGTCCGACTGTCCATACTGACCAGATATCCTAAACTGATCTAGTCCCATTTAGATTTAGGTTTAGATTTAGGCTTTATTGTCATATGTACTCAGATATAGGATACAAGAATACAGTGAAAAATGTATAATGTCACCATACATGGCTCAATTTTAGGTACAAAACCTTAGTTACAGAAATAGAAAAATAAAGATTAAGTTAAAATATTCAGCAATTTAGTCTTCTGAAGAAATACAGTTAAAAAGTCAAACACTACAGTCTTTTCTTAAGCCATGGTCCTTCGGATGCTCCAAGCTGGGCTTTCCCCGACAGGACTTGGTCTCCCCTGTGCTAAGCATGTTTTCTTGCAATGGGCTAAGATCTACCTGTGTTGGCTAGCTGTCTCTGCTGCCGACCACCACTGCTGATCTCCATCAAGCATGTCAGGCTTCGACTCCGCTTACAAGATTTTGGCCCTGACTGCTGCCATCTGGGTTCATGCTCTGTTGCTGCATTAGCCACCTTGTTGCAAGGTCCTGCTCTGGTACCACTCCAGATATCAATGAAACTGCTATGCTATCGATTGTGACCAGTAAGCTTGTGGCTAGCCGCTGCTGTCTCTGTCTCCACGAATGAACTCTATAGACTATTAAAAGAAAGAAAGAGAAAAAGCGATCAAAGAAGAAAAAGAAAGAAAAGCGGTCAGAGTGGGCAAGCTCTGGTGAGGAGCCCTACTCCACTGCTACCTTGATATTTGCCAGCATTTGGCCCATAAGCCTCGAAACCCTTCCTATTCATGTACCCATCTAGATGCCTTTTAAATGTTGTGACTGTAATTGTACCAGTCTTCACCCATTTCCTCTGGCAGCTCATTACATATATGCACAATTCTCTGCAAGGAAAGGTTGTCCCTCAAGTCCCTTTTAATTCTTTCCCCACTCACCTTAACTTATGCCCTCTAGTTTTGGATTGCCCTAACCTAGAAAGATTCACCATATCCATAACCCTGATTTATAAACCTCTATAAAGTCATTCCTCAGTCTCTGACGTTCCAGGGAAAAAAGTCCCAGCATATTCAGCCTCACCCTACGGCTCAAATCCTCAATTCTTGCAAATCTTTTTTGAACCCTTTCAAATTTCACAACATCTTTTCTATAACAGGGAGACCAGAACTGAATGCAGCATTATAAAAGTGGCTTCACCAATGTCACGTGAAGTTACCACATGACAGCCTAACTCCTCTAGTCAATGCACTGACCAATAAACACAAGCTTGCCAAACTTCTTGTTCGCAACTCTGTTCACCTAGAACTCCACTTTCAAGGAACTATGCACCTGCATCCCTAGGTCTCTTTATTTGGCTATTCTCTCAAATCTTCTCATTTCAGACTGTAGATTGACAGTTCATCAATAGAACCAATTTGCTTTACTTCATACTTGCCATTGGATGAAATATCACTGTTTCCTTTCTCCACTCTATGGGAACGTTAAGGTTAGTAAGCTCAGAGCATAGTACAGTGATGCTACCTTCATCAGCTTCCTTGTTCTGAAGCACTTGTTCGAAAGGTGCTGGAAAGGCAATAACTTTCAAATAAACACTGCTTTTTTGGTACTCAATGTTACAAGTGTATTTTCCATTGTCCTCTGATTTGTTTTGTGGATAACCAGCTGAATGTTGGATTCTTTTTGCTTCATTTCATATTTGGTACTTGGCTGAATTAATGTGGATCTTTTTGTCTGTTGTACTGCTGTATCTGATCTGCTAATTTCACAATGCAGTATTATCCTCTTGAGCTTTTTCAACGTTAGCCTGCTCCTTGAAGGTTGTTGGCTCAGTTGCAAGTGTCATGTGAGCTCTTGATTATGCATTACCAATGTCACAGGTGTAGTGGTCACTGTTGAGCATATTGAGCACATTGTTGTATGTACCATCCTTGTTCAATTTTTACTTTTTGTTTCGTTTGATTTCTGCCTTGGCTTTTGGTCTGATTGCATAAGGTACTGGTCCAGCCTTGCAACATTTTGCCTGATTCTCATTCTTGATTTTCAATTTCACAGAGATCTATTTTACGATTTCCAGACCCCCAATGAAAGCAGCAGTATCTGTCTTTAGAATTTGTGATGGATCAGTCTCAGAATCTGACAGGCAATTTACTTTGCCCTAGTTGAATTTGATTTTCTCCAAGCACATTCTTTCCAACATAGCTGGGAAATTTCCTTTGGTAACGTTTAAGGACAAATCTTCAGAGTGACAGTATAACTAACAATTACAATGACAAAACCCCTTAAAGGCTACTATTTTGCCTGTGTGTGTTCTTAGTACAATTTTTGAGGCATGTAGAACTATGTGACTCAGCTGCTTCTGATACTCTGATACACACTTTCAGTTATCAACAGAACTGCTGATCCAGTGCCCACCTCCATTCTCACTGGTTTGTCATTCAATAAGGGAGTGACCCAGTATCAGTTGAAGTCGCCAGCAATGGCCAATATGTTTAATAGCAGCTCGTAATTTGCTGCTGCTTGACCTGTTTTTACTTTCCAATGGCAGTTTTGAGTTGGTGCTTGTTGTTCAGATGTCATTTTGCAAACTTGCCCAGCCACCATTTTCTGAACTCTTACTTGAATTTAGCTGTTGAGCTTCCTTGGCTGCCAGTTCCACTGAGACTGCTATTTCCAGTGCTTTCTTTATGTCTTGGTTTCTTTCCATCAATAATCTCTTCTGGATTGCTTCACATCCCAAACCCCACTTTAGTCCATAATTTAAGTTGTCTCCAAATTCACAAAATTCTGCTAACTTCTTTAAAATTGCTATAAACTGAGAGATTGATTCACCAAGTCACTGGCTGTGTTTGTGGAACCTGAATCTTTCATCAATCAGGAGTGTTTTAAAGAATTCTTATTATTTCTTCATCAGTTTTGGAGTCTGGCTTCTCCAGCTCTGCCAGATTCCTTTGGAGGTTAAAAGTGTTTTCCTCAGGAATGTAGGAATGATGACTATATCTACTTAAATTTTGTTAGTTCAGACAAAATAATGGAATCATGGAATCTGTCTGTGTAGGAGTTTCAGCTCTTGTCTTTTTCATCATTTGATCCTACACTGTCAAACATTCCTACCATTTTGAATATTTTAAAATTTTACAATGGGAAGGCTGAGCAAAGCACGATTTGCCATGAAACTTTTAGCACTACTTCACAATTCTGTTTGAAACAAGGTACTCCTGACGCTTTTTTTATGTTTTGAGTCTACACTTTTAGCTCAAAATATTTTCCTCCATGTAAGGGACTGAATACCACCAAGAATGAGTCACTTCATGTTTTTCCATGTGTATGCAAATTTCATCAGCCAATCTACGCAATAGAAGTTTGTTACCATTCTTCTCACTCTTTAATATATTTATCTGTTGCAGGTTTCTTAATGTTTAAAAATGCATTTCTAGTATGAGAAAACAGTTTGTCAGCTCACAATTCAGATAACTAGTTTCCAACTGCTAAATTGAAACGTCAAATACAGTCCACAAAAATATTACTGAACCTGAACAGGTTTAAGGATGAATTCAACGCTGTCATACTCAAAATGGAAGCTTAATTTGAAGGGAATAATAATTGGAGATTTGGTTAAAGCAATTACTCGAATGGCACACTCAAACAGCATGGCTCTGAACTGGGAGGTCAGCATCACAGAACTTGCTCTGCTATTAATATAACAGTTCTGTAATCAGTGTGAATTCACAAGCAAAAATTTATCTTGAGTTATAGATTGTTCTACATAAGTTGTTCAAAAATAAATTTCATAGATCTGTTTGTGCTGAAACTGTGTGTAATAAGAATATATTGAACTTTAATTATAGAAGTAAACATTTAATCAGTTATTGCCATAATTGTAGTTTTAAAATTTCCTCTTACAATGTTTCTGATATTTGGTTTTATTTAATTTTCAAAACAAATAGGTATTTTACTTTGATAAGATTGAAACTACATACAATTATATCCTTATTTAATCAGATTCGAGAGTGTGGTGCTGGAAAAGCACAGCAGGTCAGGCAACATTCGAGGAGTAGGAGAATTGACGTTTCAGGCAGGAGCCCTTTATCAAGTTCCAGCACTGCACGCTTGACTCTGATCTCCAGCATCTGCAGTCCTCACGTTCTCTTTATTTAAACAATTAAGTAATACAATGATTTTCACCTGGCTCAAGAAAAAGGGTTTGTGAGATTATTTTTTCCATTGGGGATGGGTGCATTATGAGAGAGCAAGTGGAGATTGAGGTGAAGCCAATGCATTACACATACACTTCAGAAATGCAACTGGGGCTGTTAAGTCCTGAGGTTCATTCTCCAGGAATTTGTCCCAGTTACTTTGTTCAATATTCGTTTTTCTAACTACCAAACCTCATGATCTGCACCTAGGCAATCAGTTACAATTCCACTGATGGGTCATGAATTTGAGATAAGAAGGGATGAGGCTTTAGATGAGAACTTTAAAACCAAACTTTAAAAAAAATTATGAGCTATGGTAAGTCAATGGGTGAACAGGATTTGGAATGAGTTCAAACTAGGATAATAGGGATTTGAATGACCTCAAGTTTACAGAGGATAGAATGTCACTAGAAACGAATTGGAATTATCAAATTAGAAGTAACAAAGCATGAATGAGGGTTTAAGCATAGGTCAAATCCAATTAAATTATATTCTAGGGATATCTATATTTTATATGTAACTATCTCCAAAGATGTAAATAAAGTTTATAAGGTGGCTCTGCTTCCCTCATTCCGTACATAATTCCTCCAACTTCATTTCAGTTTAACATCTATGATTTACGGATGTAAGAATATGGTTACCTGGATCTGACCAGCCCTCATTTCAAATATAGCCATGAATCTTTACATGCTTTCAGTTCTGTGGAATCTCTTCAGTATTCTATGACTCATTCATTGCCATTTCTAATACCCAAAGCATGCTTTTTCTTCTTTATAACTCTAGGATAACTTATCTGGTCTGATGAATGTGTTTTTGTAACTCATCATTACTTCTTTCTTATTTCAAAAATTGCCTGATATTTATACCACAGTAATAGACTATTTGCTTCTATAGTAAATAGTTTTAGAAAATAACCATTAGAAACTTTAATATGCTGATTACTATGTACTGGAATCTTTAGGAAAGCAAATGATGAAACATAATCAGAACAGAAAGTGGAAGAGTTGTACATGTATCATATAAATAAAACTTAATTTAAATAAATTGTCTAATATTATTAAATAATAAATGGAAACTGCCCAAACAGCAATGACAGAGAAAAAAAGGCAATTAAAAGAGGTTGTCTCTCTAGAACAATGTAGAAGAAACTTTTGTACAGAGTACCATGAAAGAAAGAAGCTGTCCTGACCTCAGTATAGTAAAATTATGCCGTCCAAAAGTATTCTAGGAAATAAAATTCCCTACAGAGCAATTTGTAACTACAATAACCCATAAGGTACGATTTTTTTGATTGACATAATCTCTATTTTTATGATTTATGTTTGCTTAGCATTAGATGAAAGATTTATAAGTGCAATGGTCAGAAGGACAACATGATGACTTGAATTCTAAAATGTCTAATATCTATTTTACACATTTTTGGACCGAGTACCAAATTAGTTTCTTCATCAAACTAATGCCAATATTTTAGCATAAAGACCATAATAAATTTTCTTTGGTGCAGAAGTGGATGCAGCAAAAGTTGCATACATTGTGGCAAACGTTTAGAGTTCTAAATTCATTTAAGATACATTTAGAAATGCATTGGATGCTCAAGCATAGTCAACATGGATTGTTAGAAAAAGTAATACATCCTCTTGACAAAGTGAATGATAGAATGAAATAAATGTGCTCTGCATGGATTTTCAAAGATTTTAAATAAGAGCCAGAATTATCAATGGAGATGTGGGAAACAAAGGTTGGGACATTTTCTGGTCCCAATGCACCCCTGCAGGAAGTATAGTTTCTCATAATCAATTCCTTTAATTGTCCTACAGAAAGGTTCACCATTGGATAATTGCCAGCTACTGAAGCTGAAGAGTTAATAATAGGCCTTCCAGTACAAATGAAGCAATAAAGTGCAATAGAAGACAAGTAAAGCACGACAGACTTCAAGATGGAGACACCCTCTCTCCTAATATTTTAACACTCCTAAATATGAAAATGGAATATGCTGGCAATTCAATAGTATTGGAAAGAAGTGGACTTGGGGCCGCCTTATACAGGCAAACGTGAGGACTGCAGATGCTGGAGATTAGAGTCAAGATTAGAGTGGTGCTGGAAAAGCACAGCAGGACAGGCAGCATCCGAGGAGCAGGAAAATCAACATTTCGGGCAGGAGCCCTTCATCAGGAGGGAAGGTCATTGATGAACTATCTAAAGAGATTTGGGCCTTGGATACAACCCTGACCAACTCTTGCAGAGATGTCCTTGGACGAAGGCTGTTGACCTTGAACAAACACAAATATCTTCCCTTGTAGGTATGAGTCAAATCAACTAAGTATTTTACCCTGATATCCATTTACTTCAGGTTTTCCAGGGCTCCTTCACTGCATACTCACCGAAATGCTACTTTGATGTCAAGATAATGTCTCTCACCTCAACTTTGGAATTCGGTTCTTTTGTTCATGTTTGGACCAAGGGTATAATGAGATCTGGAACCAAGTGACTCTGGTAGATCCTAATCTAAATGTCATTAACTCTATTATTCCTTTGCAAATGCTGCTTGATAGCAATCTTGTTGCTGGTAATTGAAAAATAGACTGATAGTGATGTGATTGATTGCGTTGGTTTTGTCCTTTTTTTGTTGACATGACATACATTTCCACATTGCCAGATAGACACTAGTGTTGTAACCGTACCAAAATGGCTTGGCTAGGGATATGGTTGATACTGGAACAAATGTCATCAGTACAATTGCCAGAATGATGCAACGTCCATAACTTTTGTGGTATCCAGTACCTTCAACCATTCCTTGATACCAAATAGTATGGATAGAATTAGTTGACCTGAGCAGGACAATGAAATGGATCCTCCGGTCTAAACAAAGGAATAAAACTAGATGGGCCACTTCGTGCTGAGGCACTGGAAACAAAAATATCAAAGCCTGCGAAGGTCTTCTCACAAATGTCTCAGAGGCTTGTGCTGAAATTGGGAGTATCTGAAGACAACTGGTCAAACATAGACAAGGAAACCTACTGGTGAACATCAACTATGCCCCACTTCATGTGCCTCTCCATATTTACCACTTAGAGGAAGCACTGAAGGTGGAAGAGCAGAGAATGTACTTTGGGTAGTGTGCTGAAATCAGTGTTCGGTCAACTTCTTTCCTGTGATGTTTTGGAACTTGCTGAAATACAAGAATAAGGATTGGCAAATTGTAAGACTATAGAAGATGAAGACAATCTTTTGGAACTGCAAAAATGGAAAACACGGTGAGTAGATTGATTCAATCTTACAGGACACGAAATTTTGATTTCCCAATGTTCGACTTAGATGCAGCAATAAAGCCAGCAGCATGTTTGTAGCCAATAATATAATATCCTAGCCAGTAGCATATTTAAACTTTTAATAACTTCACATGCCATAAATGCTCATTAATGTGAAACAGCATTCAATAAAGTGCTACCTTTGAGCGGAAGTCAGTGACGCATGAGAACCTTAGGTTCACAATCTTTTTAAAGTGATTTTCTCCTGTCCATATGAATATTTGAATTAGGAGTAGGCTTTTATCGCATGATTACACTGGCCTACCCATGATAACCTTTCGCAGCCTTGGTTAGCCATAATCTATCAACTTTCGGAATAATCAAAGACTCTGCTTCCACCATTTTTTGACGAATACAGTTCCAAATACACTAAACTCCCATGAGAAAACAAAAATTCCCTTCGCTGTTGTAAGTGGATCATCCTTTATTTTTAAACAGTAACCCTTAGTTTTACAATCCTCCACAACAGGAAACATTCTTTTCACATGTGCCTCGTCAAAACTCCTCTGGATCTAATATGCTTAAAACAAGCCACTTCTAAATATCAGCAGATACAAACCTAGCCAGGCCAAACTTTTCTCATATGATATCCCACAGAGGCCAGAGATTAGGCTAGTAAACCTTCTTTCAACTGTTTCAAATGCATTCCTTCCTTAAATAAAATGACCAATTCTCTATACCACACTTTAGATGTGGTCTCACTAATGCATTTGGTAACAAAAGCAGAGCCTTCTCACTTTTGTATTCAATTCAATTTGCAACAAGTAACAAGCTATTAGCTTTCCTAATTATTTGCTGTACTTGCATTCCAATCTTTGTGGTTCATGCATTAGGACATCCAGATCCGTGAGTACTTTGGAGATCTATAAAATCTCAAAGTTTAGATAATATGCTTAATTTTTCTTCATCTTGTCAACATTTTTCCACATTATACTCCTCTTGGCAGAACTTTGCCCACCCACATAACATATCTATATACTTTATTGGCTTCCTTATACTCTCTTCATAATTTACACAATATCTTCATGTTATCATAAAATTTAGCAATCAAGCCTTTGGACCTATTCTGCAAGTCAAAGATATAAATTGTGAGAAGTTCAGGCTGAGTAGTGATCTCTTTGGTATATTACTTACTTAGGACATCCTCACCTATTTCCTGTTTACTAGGCAATCTTCTCTCAATGCCAAAATGTAACCCACTACACCATGAACTCTTCTTTTCCACAAAATCCTCTGATATGACACATGATCAAATTCCTTCTGTAAATCTAATGCAGTACATCCTGTTCTCCTTCATCCACAGCATATGTTACTTCTTCAAAGAACTTCAATAAGCTGGTTAAACAATGTAATGTGAAATGAACATTATGTGAAATTGTTTAGAATCATAGAGATGTACAGCATGGAAACAGACCCTTTGGTCCAACTCATCCATGCCAACCAGATATCCCAACCCAATCTAGTCCCATTTGCCACCACTTGAATTTTGATAAAAAGCGATTGGAATGAGGTTGACCAGATGGATCTCTTTGAATATGTTAACCTGGGCCAATTAGGGAGCCCTCGCTGACAAATATAAACAGGAGATTCAGAAAATGTCCTCACTGTAAGGACTGGCTCTTGGCTAGCTGGTCAGAGTCCACATACTGTACATGCGTAAATAAACAGCACTTATGTTTCTTCCAGGCAGGCACACAGCTTAGAAGGGAAATTGTGTTCCAAAGCACCCCATGTACCTTCTTGGGCTACAGAATCGATAAGACTGGGTTACATCCATTAGAAGATAAAGTGAAGGCGATCAAAGATGCCGCGGCTCCCACATCTGCACTGAAGCTTAACTCTTTGCTTAGGTTAGAGAATTATTATGGAAAATTCATACGTGATCTAGTCTCCATCTTGGCACCATCATACCTACTACTGAAAAAGGGTCAACCTAGGAAATGGTCATGTAGCCAACAAGTACCGTTTAGGGAAGTGAAAAAGCAGCTATCATTATCTAAAGCTTTGGTCCACTATAATCCCAAGTCAGAAGTGGTGCTGACATGCAATGTCTCCCCTTAAGGTGTCAGGGTACTGTTGGCTCACGGGTAGCCCAATGGAGCATGATGATTGAAAAGCCCGATAGCATATGCTAATTACATCCAAATAGAGAAGGAAGGTTTGACAATCATCTTTGTTGTGAGGAATTTCCATGAATACCTTTACAGACATAAATTTGTGATAGTAATGGGCCATATACCCCTGATAGGGCTACTTAAAGAAGTCAAGGTGGTGTGTCCAGAGCTCCTAGTGGTGGGCCCTTTAGTCTCAGTGTGTACAATTACAAATTGGAACACCATCCAGGAGGCTACGTAGCAAATATGGATGCAATGAGCAGCTTCCCTCTGGCAGATACACCACTGGTGGTGCATATCCTGGAAAAGTCCATTCTGGTTTTAAACTTTCTGGATGCTGCCGACAATATCTGACTGGAGATCAATCACAAAAGATCCCGTCCTGGCAATGTGATGGGGGAAACAAAAGGGGCATTACAACCAGGATTGAAACCTTTCTGGACCTGGCAAGACCAGATCACCATAAAGGATTGCATATTATTATGGGGAGCAAGAGTAATTGTTCCAAGAAAGATTCGGCCCCAGATACTAGCTGAACACCACCATGGTCATCCAGGCATTTCCAAAATAAAGATGTTGGCGAGAAGTTATGTCTGGTGGCCAGGATTGGATGCAGACATTGCCACCTTGGTGGGGCAGTACCCAGAGTGCCAACAAGGACAAGAATTACCACCAGCAGCTCCCCCCACATTTGTGAGATCGGCTGGGTAAACCCTGGACTCAGTTACACATGGGCCATGCGCTGGTACTTTCATGGGCTCAATGTTCTTGGGTGAAACAGCAGCAGGAATGTTAATGCTGGTCACATACCTCCTTTAAGCGAGAGTGACAGTTTACTTCAGGGGATGGAGTTCAGAAATGGTTCTGCATGGGTATAAGGCAAGGTTGACACAAGGTCAGGTCCCGTGACATACAGGTAGTTCTTCTATAAAGCGCAATTCGCAAATGTGATGTGGCTGTAACGCAATTTGTGAATTTCAGACTTTTTTCTTAATAAAGCGACTCCTATTTGCGGTTACGCAACTCCATCCCCGTATTACCAGCCAGTTGTGACTTATTCTGCTGGCGCATCTATTGCAACAGGTTGTTGTCCGCTGTGTGTACTTTTTTGCTTCTATCTGCAACTAAGGTAGGGGAAGTGAATGTTGGAGTATTTTACTGGAATGCTTACTGGGGTCATGCCAGGAGTTAGGGGCGGGTGGTGGGGGCCAAGGAGCGGGAACAGAGGGAGAAATCGAGATAGGGAGAGCAAAAGAGGTACAAATACAGTGATGTCAGCGAATGTTGGAGAATAAGCAAGATCTTTTGTTCAGCAGAGGCTCAATTGTTGGCTACCTGAAGCTTCAAAGCTGAAAATGTGTTGCTGGAAAAGCGCATCCAAGGAGCAGGAGAATCGACATTTCGGGCATGAGCCCTTCTTCAGGAGTGAGGAAAGTGTGTCCAACAGGCTAAGATAAAAGGTAAGGAGGAGGATCTTGGGGAAGGGGTGTTGGAAATGCGATAGGTGGAAGGAGGTTAAGGTGAGGGTGATAGGCCGGAGTGGGGTTGGAGGCAGAGAGGCCAGGAAGAAGATTGCAGGTTAGGAAGGCGGTGCTGAGTTCGAGGGATTTGACTGAGACAAGGTGGGGGGAGGGGAAATGAGGAAACTGGAGAAATCTGAGTTCATCCCTTGTGGTTGGAGGGTTCCTAGGCAGAAGGTGAGGCGCTATGGTCTGGCAATGGAGGAGTCCAAGGACGTGCATGTCCTTGGTGGAGTGGAAGGGGAAGTTGAAGTGTTGAGCCACGGGGTGGTTGGGTTGGTTGGTCCGGGTGTCCCAGAGGTGTTCTCTGAAATGTTCCGCAACTAGGCGGCCTGTCTCCCCAATATAGAGAAGGCCACATGGGGTGCAGCGGATGCAGTAATGATGAGTGTGGAGGTGCAGGTGAATTTGTGGTGGATATAGAAGGCTCCCTCGGGGCCTTGGAGGGAAGTAAGGGGGGAGGTGTGGGCGCAAGTTTTGCATTTCTTGCGGTTGCAGCCGGGAGTGGAGGCTGGGTTAGTGGGAGGTGTGGACCTGACGAGGGAGTCACGGAGGGAGTGGTCTTTACGGAACGCTGATAGGGGAGGGAGGGAAATATATCTCTGGTGGTGGGGTCCATTTGGAAGTGGCGGAAATGATGACGGATGATACGATGTATAAGGAGGTTGGTGTGGTGGGTGAGGATCGTCCTGGTGACGATTGGAGGGGTGGGCCTCAAGGGCGGAGGAGCGGGAAGTGGAGGAGAAGCGGTGGAGGGCATCGTCGATCACGTTTGGGGGGAAATTGTGGTCTTTGAAGAAGGAGACCATCTGGGTTGTACGGTATTGGAACTGGTCCTCCTGGTGCAGATGCGGTGGAGATGAAGGAATTGGGAATATCGGAAGGCATTTTTACAGGAAGCAGGGTGGGAGGAGGTGTCATGGAGGAGATGGAGGGCATGGGTGGTGTCCCAAACAAAGCTTCCTACCTGAAGCTTCAACACATGGTGACTTGACAAGAGAGTGTATATGTGTGGAAGGAGGCAAGTGTGAAACTGAGGATGGACCACCCAAGTTATGCCTGATCCAAGTTCTCCCAGTCTCCATTTGAGGGGAGGATCTGAAAGTGTCAGCCCCTCATTCTCTCTGAAATCTGAGACCTATCAAAACATGCAGCTGTGCAGAGCATCCCAGCTCTTTAGCCACTTCCTCTAAAAAAGGAGATTTTACCAGCACCAAAAAAAAACTTTTGAAAATTTCACAAAGTTTAATGGCAGACAGCTGTGTTCTGGATAACTCCACTCACAAGAAGCTAGGAATATAATATATTTGAAATTCCGCTTGTAACAACTTGGCATTTCTGTACCAGAAGTGGACAACTTCGTTAAACTGAACTCCCTAACTATGTTTTTCCCATAGGCACCATTACTTCTATTATGCAATTTTCTATAACACAACGTTGCACAGGAATGCAAGTACCATATTATAGGAGAACTACCTGTACAAAGTGTGGCGAGGTGAGGCAAACATGTGGATGACCTGAAAGCTGATAGCTTGCAAATGGGGCAGAAACAAAACATATCTGACCCTTTACAACAACGGAAAGACTGTCAGAAATCATGGGTTCTCCCCCTCATCCAGCATTGAAGAAACCTCAGAGCTGAGATGGATGCAGACGATGTTGCAGACTTGATAGAACAGGAGAAAATGAAATGTCACTGGAAAAGCCTTAAGAAAAAGAACTGGCCTACATCCCCGGATGTGGTTGAGCGGGTATGTTGTGGTTGTGATGCAGAGCTATCCTGTTTGACTAGGAGACTCTTCATTGGAACACTTTCAGATGTATACTGTCAGTTGATGCTGAGTTTCACTAACATAAAGGTTCTGAGCCCCAAACTAACATGTGTTTTGCATGCACCTCACTGGTACTTTAAATTTTAAATTGGCCAGAAAAAAGCAAAATATGAGAATGCAAAAGGGAATGACTTGCCAATGGCAAAATCCTAGCCTAAATCAGCAAGATATAGATGGATTAGGACAATGAGCAAACAGGTGTATGATATAATGTAATGCAGACTTAAGAAAGGGTTTACGTCCACCTCCAATTACCCTGTACTTGGAAGGTGTCTCAATATTTTGAACAACAGCTGAAGCTCGATATTTTTGCTGCTACTGTTCAGTAAATCCACAAGTGATTTTGTCCACTAACAGGATGCTACACAAATCAGTAATGTGATACATAAGTTTCAGTGCCAGTATGATTCCAGGCACATAGGCTGTACATCTCAACAACTGGTGGACTGTATCAAATAACACATCTCGTTAACCATTCACAGCATATTATGTTGATTGCTCAATTAGCCCATGCTTTCAAGCTTCAGAAAAGTAAATCCACCATTAGAAGTGATTCTGCTACTGGAACTCATTTATAAAATAATGTAGATCAAGCTATTGTTTTACTGCAAATCAATTTAAGATTACCAAACAGATTTGCAGTTTAATGCAGTTGGCAGTGCTAGAAGCTGCACATATAAATACACTGCATCTTGTTTTATGTAGTATACAAATATGGCACCTTTTTAAAAAAAATGAGTCAAGGAATCAGATCTGATGCATCCCAATGTTAACAGCCTGACCAGTCAGAATCTCCACAACTGGTCTGAGAATTAAGATTGACAGGTAACTATTCTTGTTGCATCTTCATACAGATGAGGCCCCAACTGATCAAGCTTCAACTTCTTGCCTCCTTTTAGCAATGTATAGGTAATTTGGATTCTAAGAACAATGTGATAAGAGAGGGAGAACCTACTAAACAGAATGATTCATAACAGTATGTTAAACAGAGACTGAGGTGCATAAAAAGATAACTTAGAATTTTAATTCCAGGGCTTATATTACTTCAGATGATGATTTTTTGTGGTTAACTCAACAAAAACATATGTTCACATTAGAATAGGCTCTGAAGTATGACAAGGTATCTTCAAACCAATTTTTATCCTAATGACCAAGTTCTCGTCTTTGCCCTTTATACAGTAAATATTTTCCAAAAGAAGAAAATAGGGGACATTTGTCGGCTTGATACCAGCACAAAATCACATGATACATTAGTCAACTGCTCAATGATTTGAAGATTCGCTTAATGAGGTGCTCAGAAGTACTTGTTTTAAATGTTCTATGTCAAACAGCACTCATTGCAGTGGTGGTATATTTATTAAAAATATTCGAACAATTATGCACATTTATTCCTCATACCTAAAATTCTCTTGTGCATTAATATTAGCCCTCAGATCTGTATTAATTAGATGAAACAATACCTCTGGCATTGACTGCCAAGAAATCACATTCAGCCTTAGGAGTTACCCTACTCTACAAAATATACAATTTGAAATAAATCTCATTACAAGTAGACAAAGAACTTTATTAACACATTTTAATTAAAATAAAATGAGACAACTGAATAGTAATGGCAATTCATTTCATATCCAATCAGATATTTGGAAGTTTAGCTTGAATCAGAGTCTCATCTGCTGTACAAAGTTGCTGAACTTAATTGCATAAGATTCTGTAGCTCTGAGCTGAGTTATTAGATGGAACTGTTTCCTGTGAACAATAAATAACTAACAGGACTAGTCTCACTCAACAGATTCTCACTAACTGCTAGATTGTAATTTCTGTTACCTGACAGACTTTTAGAACTCATCTGCTGTGGTAAGAGCACAAGGATGGAAGATTTCAACAGGAGGATAGGAAGCATGAAAATAAATAAAGCATACAAATGGATGCAAGCAAATAATTAAAAAACAGAATACATTTTAAGAAATTCACTATACTGAATTCCTTCATTAAGCATAATTTTTGTAAGTAATCTAAGAGCTCTGTTAATTTCTGAAACCTACAGATGATATTAGTTCACCAGAGAAAGTGTAGTTCATGAGTGCTAGACATAGCCTTTTGCTGAAATTTTGTTTTGGATAATTTACCCATGTGCCTTTATTCTTCATACCAGAACTACTCAGGTTAAACAATGGGCTTACTAGGCCTCCAATTTTCCATCTAATGATGCCTAAAACATTTTAAAATGGTACAAATGATTTTATAATGAATGACACTGAAAAATATTAAATAACAGCTCCTCTTAAAGATAAGCTTTATAATTAAATAGTAGAAACGAGCAGAGTATTCAAAGGATGGGTTTCAAGGCATTGATTAGATTGCCACTAACTTTATGTTTTGACACCTTCGTTGTTCTTGGTATTATAGTGTCTCTTGTGCAACTCACAAAAGAGGCATTTTACCAGGTCTGCGCACAAACAGCATTTATGAAAGGGACTGTCAAGGCTGCAAGCCAAAAAAAAAGTCTCATTTGGATTTCAAGTAAAGAAACTTGGTGCATTTCATTTCAATGTATATGAACCTCTGAGAAAATAAGATGGGTTGAGATTCTCATCCCAGTTAATTTATTGAAATAGATTCAGTTTGCTTTTGTAACCTATAAAGCGCATTTTTCCATACAAGGCAACATTACCATAGTTCCAATAAGTAAATAAGTTGTGATGCTAAGTGCATATATGCTAGATGAATGGTACACGGGTTTCTCAGTAATTTTCTTTTAAATGGTAAAAAGATACATTTCAATAAAGACCACCCTGATGAATATTTTAAAAGCACCAGAATTTGAGTATTTTCCAAACTGACTACTTTTCTGGAAGCTGCAGATGCTCTGAGAACCAAGTGATTAAAGAACAAATAGCCTAAAAAAATTGGGAAAATGGCAAAACTAAAATAGAAAAGCTTTAACTGGAACTATAGATTTTATCTGCAATGATTTAACCATAGAATAAATTTTCAATCTAATAAATTTCTGTATTATGTTAACACACCAAAATCCATTCATTCTACATAAGGATCAGATTAGCAAAGCAATCAGTAACAAGTGAGCTTGCGACATTGTGAATAACTTGTTGTACTGTGGAGTTCAGTGAAGCATGCCCAGTTTATAAGGACACAACGTCATGATATCATTTCTGGTCTAATCTCTTTTCCTTGGTTCCTCAAAGTAATTCAATCACACAACAATATTTCTGCTAGGATATCACTAAGAACACCAGAGTACACCATTACTGTATTCCAAAAATTTAATGCAAACACTTTCAATACAATTCCAACAAAGAAAATAGGCCCTTTGTCTGTAAATGTAGTTCAAATAGTGCAATGTACACTCAATGCCACTGAATACTGTAATAGGCTTCATACTATCAGGTCTTCAAAATCACTTGCAAATAATACTTCAGTAAATCTTATTTTTCATTTTAAAATATTCAAGTACTTGCAGAACCCTGAAAAAATTTCCCATATTTCAAAGGTCATATCAAAGTTTCATAATTATTCCTGTTTTCCAGTCAAATGAAAACAAAGGACGTCAAGGGAGATTTCTGAACTTTTATTTTCCTTCATCATAGCAACTAAACTCTTTTTTTTACATTACTTGTGGAAATAAAAAAACCCTGTGAGATATCGTTTATTTGAATCAAGTGTGAAATTACGCTTTAATAAACTGAATATATCAAAACTATTATAGCAGCTCAAGAAAGATTATGCAATACTTTTTAACGAATATGTGACAAATTTGATGTATAATAAATTTTTAAAAAATCTATCCCTGGCATTGAAATAATACTTTATTATGTTGGAAGTTCCTGTTTGGTTACAACTTTCAAGGCATGGTCTTTACATTCACTTTTGCAGGGTTGAATGCAACAGTTTGTTACTGTAACAATTGCTCTTTAACAGCTGTCTGAAAAGAAATATTAATAGGATTATTAAGGATTGACCCCAGATTATTTAACAAAAACAAAGAATTTTATAATTAAATTAAAATTAGCTTGGTTTTGTTTGGATTTCTGTTAACTAGTCTTGAAGCTTTTGAAAATTATGTGAAAAATATATCGTACTTTCATAGGTTTCAGTTCATTTTTGTGTCTTCTAGTTTCTTGTTAAACTCATACACTTTAATACAACTTTCTAGAGGAATCTGAAGCTTTATTTTGAAAGTGCAAATGCCATTAAATTTAATCATCTAACTATGCAACTGTGCAAGCAACTGCTTCTGAATCTCACCAACTTGTTACCATCAATTTAGTGAGAACTACAAAATGTGGATGAATGAAAAATGGGAGAAGGATGCAATTAAGATACTTGCTTTACATCTCTGAACCCTGCATTTAAATCCAACTAAGACTTAGGGGACAAAAGCTTCATCCATCTACTAGCTGCAAAGAGCCTTTGTAAAATTGGCAATCTCAAACTAGATCCTAGCAGGCGTAAAACTGTTCTGAATTCAGCACTGTTGAACAACCCTACTAAAAGATCAAAGGATGGTTAGTGCGCGAAATGGGAGAAAGCATTTGGGGAAAAACACTGGCCTGGAATTTTGCTGTTGCAAGCTGACTTTGGAACCCTTTAAAAAAGGCAAGCTAGACCCGATTCCAGGATTCTCAATCCCACTCTTAGTTCTCGCAATTTCACCAGCATGGGATAGTACATGGACAATCAAACTGCACATTGCATGCCTGACCTGGTTGGTTTTATTGCAGGAACAATCACCTCATATTTTCATGGAGTCCAGCCAGTTTGAGGACACATAGTTTATGGCCTTGCAGAGAAGTTATGAACTATGGTCTGGATTTGGGAACTGTTTGAAAGGTAAGTTTAAGAGCTCTTTCCCATATCCATACACTTCTTCCAGAAGCATTTATGTTGAGACAATTGGAGAAAGGATTGTCTGACTGTACGTTTCTTTAGATAAAAGTTTTCTAGTAGCTTTTATAATAATTGGACGGACGTAGCAGGAAACAAAGACCTTTTAACCTGCTCACCCTAGTACTCAGAAACCTTTGTGTCTAACTCTGAACAGCTTCTGGGGTCAGTGTGGCCCCACCTCATCCTGGCTCTGCCTTCCTGCAACAGAATTAGCGCAGGAACCATTTATATGAAACAGGTCTGTTGAATTGGGAAATTTCCAAACTTGAGGTTCCCACTCATGAGCAAATATCCAGCTCATCTGATCTTTGGTTTTGCTTTTGTTCCAACTTATTTGATCTTTGATATCTTAGTGTCTAACTTTCCTCTTGATATACTCAGTGATGTGCATTGAGTGAAACTGAATAATAGAAAGAGAGAGGAGATGTACATTAGAGAACTTGCAATGAATGTAAATTCATATGTGGAGATCTTTGAAAATCACATGCATAATGATTGGAGTGAATGTAACAGTACTGTTGATTGTGTGTACAAACATTCATTACAAATGCTCAAGAAACCAAGCATTTGTGTATTGCAAGTGGATGCATTCCTGTAGTCAGTGTCCAAGAAGCAGATAATAAAACAAAAATATAAGAGGTTCATTCAGGTTGGGCAGGGAATTTGAATTTGCATTTAATATTGATATCCAAGAGCAGCACTGTCGTAGTTCAGTAATATTGAGGAAATCTTGAACTTCTTTATGTAGAAGCCTTATTTGCTTGCAGGATAACTAAAATATTTTAGCAGAGTGCAGATTAATTATTTTCAAAGAAATAACAAAAATATGACCATGCAATTCCAATACAGCATCCATCCATTAACCTCACAATGATTGAAATTACCTTTTATTCATACATGTACTCATCAAACTGGGGCTTGACAGTACAAAAGAATAGGATAT
Organism: Hemiscyllium ocellatum; assembly: GCF_020745735.1. NCBI lineage: Eukaryota > Metazoa > Chordata > Chondrichthyes > Orectolobiformes > Hemiscylliidae > Hemiscyllium > Hemiscyllium ocellatum. Next base: position 55,245,290 of record NC_083402.1, read on the forward strand.
TTTGTCCATTGTATACTTAGTGACAGCATCTGCTGGAAAAGCAAGGTCTAATTTCAATTCAAAGCTCCACCCACTTTGGCTCAATAACACACTTCAATTCCAACCCCAAAAATATCATTCTCTTCGGATTTTAGCATGGATGTCTGTTAAGTAAGGATTCTATAAAAAATGAATTCTGCTGCTGAAATATTACATTTAACAGTTGTTTTACCTTGTGACCAGATATCCACAAGGAATTGAAGATGACATTACCAAACTAATTTTTCTTGAAACGCACAAGAGTTGTAAGAAATAGAGGAAATATTATCAACTTACTTGGGTTAGATTGCAAGCTAAGAACTAAAAGTTTAAGTATAATTCCCCCAACCTAAACATAAATGATAAAAGTCATGAAAAACAAACTGACAGCTCAGTTACTCTTTCTTAAAAAGAATAATCATAAAAAAGTGGCATAAATTGTTCATTCTCCAGTTCCATTTCTTTCCCTCCCCATGAGTGAGCATCAGTCTTTTGCTACATACTTCTCTCCACTAAGCAATAGGTCAGTGTTAGAAGACTTAAAAAAGGAAAAGACCCAATATCAGTAAATAATGGACTAATAAAACAGAGCAGTATGTCTGCAAAGATTTACATTTCATCCTGATTTGTTAGCCTGTAAAGTTTTCTAGCGCAGATATTCTCATCTTTGGATAATCAAAGACGAGATGTACCATGAAAGATGGTACAGTATTGGCTCCCTTGGAAGTTCCAACACAAGGACTCCAAAGGAACTGCTCAGGAAGTTTTAACTTCTAATAAACAATTCTCCTGCTTTGCAGGATCCTTTGAAAATGTCTCTGAGGTAGAACTGGAATCTTTGGACAGTTCCAATCTACTTACCAGGATCTACCTAGTAAATGTTAGCTTGCAAAATAACCTCGTCAACAACTGGGTAATTAGACAATTAACAGTCTCAGTCAATGAAACCAATGAACTCAATGGGAAACAACTTCATGCATCTTCTGTCCATGGATCCTAACAACTGACAAGTACCAGGCTTACTGGATCCTCATGGCACACTTTGATCCATGTACAAGATAGTTCTGCATTTAAATGTAGCACTTTGGAGCATATTGGCATTTCATTTCAATGCAACTGTGTGGACACAGGGGTACCCAGTCATGGGTATGAGCCAGGTGCATCTCAAGGTTCCTTGCTTCAAGTGGGGACGAGGGGGTGGGGGGTAAGACGATTGACCATGGAAGAAAAGCAGGTAATGTGAACAGGGGAAGTCATCAACTGTCAACAACACCCTGCCTTTGATGAGGATATGATGCACTACAGTATCTAGCATATTGATTTGATACGGCTGAGGTCGAGGATCTTTAGGACATGCAAGAAAGAATTGTCGCAGACAAGGAGTAGAAGTTTGGGCATTGTAAAGAACATTTTCACAGTAGTGGTAATGGAGGACCAGTACAGCAATGTGTAATACTTCTTACTTGGTTCCTAGGAGATGGATAGTTCAGCATCACCAAATTATGAGCAGTCTTGGTTCTTATTGGCTCGGGTTAAAAGTGAGGTCTGCAGATGCTGGAGATCAGAGCTGAAAATGTGTTGCTGGTTAAAGCACAGCAGGTTAGGCAGCATCCAAGGAACAGGAAATTCGATGTTTCGGGCCAGAGCCCTTCATCAGGGCTCTGGCCCGAAACGTCGAATTTCCTGTTCCTTGGATGCTGCCTAACCTGCTGTGCTTTAACCAGCAACACATTTTCAGCTCTTATTAGCTCGGGTCAGGATCCTCTTGTCATAGGACTGAGGAGCCAAACATCAGGAACCCCACCACCTGTCCTAGCTCTTTCAGTCCTATTGTGGGCTGTATTTCATGGAAAGAGACACAAGAGGGATTAAATGAGGTGCAAGTGATTGGCACAACTGTTACTACTGGCGCTGTTGGGGTAAAAATGTTGAGGTGTCCTGAGTGCATGAATAAATGATACAAATGCAATGCAGGGTTAGTACTGTGAGAGGACTGAGTGGGTGAGAACACCTGAGGGAATATTTGCACATAATGGGAGTGGAACATAATAAGCCTTGAAAGCAGACATAAGGTGGTAGCACTAACCTTGGGGGAGTGGAGAAGGTCATTGACCTTCAACCTGCATTGCTGAACATTTCTCCAGACTGCGGACACCACACTGACACATGTAGTAACCTCAGACCAGGGTTGCAGACTCTGATGTCGTGGTCTCCTTTTGCTGATCCTATGAAAAAAGGGCTGTTCTCCTCTGCACCCACCCCATCCACTATGACCTCCAGGACCTTGTCTGTAAAGTGGAATGCTAATTTTCCCTTTTCTCTAATGTCTAGAGCAAATAACCCAAACTGTCCAGTGCAGCTCTGGAGCGTCAGCACTTCGGTTAGCACACAATGGACTTTTAATTATGGCACTGGGACCAGGGATCCTGGGAGATATTGGCAGGGATGAGTACATGGCAAATGGGAGAATGTGGCAAGCAGGGCATCACAAGGGCACAGTGCATAGGTAATGAGGAAGATAATATGAGAAAACCTGCTAGGCCATGTGGAGAGAAACGACCATGAAACTTGCTTAAATTGCCACAGAGCTTATTTCTGCTAAGCTTCAGCCCAAGGCTTCCTACCTTGATCAGGGATGTCAGATCTTTATGTTAATTAGTGACTTACTTATGAAAATAGCTAATATGATCTGTCCAAAAGGACTTTTATGTGTTATAATATACAAAGGGAACACACACACAAAATTGAACCTCCATGTTCTTGCCGAAATGAGAATAAGGCTAAATTCATATGCTTCTTTGAGGACTGATATTAAGTTAATACACTGAATATTTTATTTTGCTTATTCAGATAACTGCTTGCATTATAGAGTTGGTAGCCCTATACACATTGCCAATTTTATGTCATTATATTTAACACTTAAATTAATACTGAAACATTCAAATGAAAATATTAAATGTTCTGAAAACTGCAAAGAGCAAATGTTAGTTAAGCCACATATTTTATGCAAAACTATAATATGACGTAGTTATTCTAAAGATTTTCAAAGACTGAAATATGAGGAATCATTGAGAATTTTCATCAAACTCTGTTACGTATAACATTTTGCATTGCAGGACATTTCAATGACCTGCTAAATCCTTTGCATTTTTTTTAAAAAGAGAGTGTATTTTGCATATGTATACAATCTTCGTAACATTCTACAAATAATACCTTTGCGACATCTGGCGGAGTGAAGTGTGTACGAAAATTTGTTTTCAAAAATCTAGTTATTCTTCAAATTCTGCTGCAAAAGGTTTTGATACCCCCTAGTGGGGGGATAAAGGCAATCTGGCTATTTTAAAGCAAGACGGTGGACAGCGATAAATAATCAAAATGCAAAGGTCAAACGGAGTGACACCATAACAATAGAACACATTCTAGACCTAAGACATAAAAGCTGACCCAGTTTTGAGTAATAAAAAGGATCACAGTCATGACTTACAACAATTGTAATTACCATTAAATCTAGCAATGCTAATAACGAATTTGTTTTCAACATAACATATATGATTATTGGGCGTTTGGTAATGGTTGTCTTCAAATGGGAAGTATTTAAATTTTCAGTTGGATAATTTAATGTTGTGAGCACTGTAAACAGTAACGTTATACTGCCTTAGATATACATGAATGAAAATACAAAGTCATTTGATTCTCAGAGCTGCTATTACTGGAAGTTGTTTCTTGCATAAAATTCAGAGAAAAGTCGATTTACTTATAACACTTGAACAATATTTAGAGAATCCACTCAGAAATGCTAATCTAATCTTTATAGGAACATGGACAGTTTCACTATTCACAAACAATATATTTTACATGAATTATATTATATTTTGCTGATCATGAATTATTCTTCAGAGGCACACAGTCATGTCAGAATGTATTTGTGTACTATACAGAACAAATAATTCCAAAAACTTCAGTCTGATCATTTTCATTACAGCTTTGATATTTCATAATAATTCTGTAATGGATTTTTAATTTTGACTAAGTTCATTCATCTTGTTCAACATATGAAGGGCAAATTTGAAAACCTATGTCACACCATTTCTACAAGGTTTCTGTGTCATTGGCATTCTCTAAAAAAAACCTAGTGGTTTAATCTTACGAAAAAGAGAGAAAACATAATTTCTTTTTGTAGCCTGAAGCTTAATACAATGTTTTTAATAAGTATAAAAATTCCACCTTAGAAAATTAACGAGATATCAGAGAAGGATTGAAAAGAAGAAAATGCACAGTGTGAGAATGATCAGAAGTTTATTTGACAGATTTATGTCAAACAGGTCAGCATACAGAAATGCAATCTGTTACAGTTTTCTTTTATGTCACTAAGAGTGTGTTTCTGTACAGTTTAACTGGTACTGTAGATAAGTAAGCCTGAGTCAATTCAGTTCCCATTCACATTATAAATTTTCAGATGCCCCAGGTGTATAATCCTTTGAACAATATACTTTTATTCAAAAAAAAATCACTGCCTATAACATTCAAACTACATCATTCTAAAAGAATAAAATATAAATTTAGCAGCTCCAGTTGGTGTTCCCTTGCAGAAATACTATGATGACGGTATGAATATCTAAGAAACATCATTAAACATTTCACAAAACATTAAATGCTCAAATAATCACTATCTAAACAGCTAAAGTCCCATAATATTTTGTGCAACTATCATGCTTTGAACATTCTAAAGAAAATAACACTTCAACAATTTCCCTTGATCCATTATTTTTCATTTAAACAGTGCAGTAAGTTACCTCCGGTAGGAACAATATGTATTTCTTTTTCTCAAAGGAGGTAAAAAAAAACACTTCATTAGGTCACCTTCAGATATTAGTCAGATGGTATGACAGTTCAATTTTAATGGAATGTTCAGTGCTAAGGTTTCTTACAGATATCCTGCAGCCTTAAACTAACAGCTACATGACGTTTTAGAAAATGACTCGTGCCTACTTGAACTTGGTAGGTCATGTTACAGATAGATACAAGGGCAGAGGTCCTGACGTTACTAAAGAAATAGGTACCAATACTTCCATTTCCTCCACTGACCTTGCTGTCCAACATGAAAGCAAATGCCACCTTTTTACTGCCATTTGGGTCAATTATCTGTGGGGACCCTCTCACACATCAGCATGTATTCAATTGAGTCAGTACAGATAGACTGCAATAACAATAAATTTGTCATTGAAGGAATACTCCATGCAGCCAGCCTGTTTTAATAATATTTACTAGACATTGTACCTTTTACCCTTTTGAACTCTTTCAGTTTGCAAAGAAGTTTTTATTCTGCAGTAAATAAATATCTCCCTATTGAATGATAAAGTTACTTAAATTTATCTTTTTGTGTGTGATGAAGTAAAAGATGAGATATTACTTACTTTGGCAATGTAAGATAATCTATATGTGAGACCAAACACAAGGGAGGTCTTGAGCTTCTAGTACAGTGATCGATTTAAACTTTCAAACATTCCTTTTCCCATTTATTCATCCTTCCTATGCTTGGAGAAGTCATTCATCCAAGCACAAATTATTAGCACTCAGGTTTCAAATTTTAGGTCTCATCACCCTAACATTTCAACTGTGCTTATTTCTATTCTACATGCTCAACAGAAGCCAGAAAACTAACTGAAAAAGCAGACATCATTTTTAGTTGAAAGGATTCTATCGAAAAAAAAAGTAAAATTTATAGCATAAAGCATTTATAGCACAATAAAATGATTTATCCAGTAATTAACAAACCAAAGTAGGAATCTGGTGATAAGCAATGAATTATTACCTAATTTACAGTAAAGATCTTTGAATTACAAGGACTAGACTGCTTTTACACAGAATCACAGAACTGTTATGATGCACAAAGTCATTCGGCCAATCATGCTTGCACCGGCTCTTCAAACTAGTACCAATCTCCTGCTTATTCCCGATCATTTGCACACTATTTATATTAAACATAAACATCTAATGCCCTCCTGAATCCTCAATCTAACCTGCCTCCATCAAATTTCCAGGCAGTGCATCTATACCCTATATATGTGTAATCATAAGTTATATAGCACAGAAACAGACCTTTTGGTCTAACTCATCCATGTCGACAAGATATCCTAAATTACCATTGTCCCATTTGCCAACATTTAGCCCATCTCCCTCTAAACCATTCCTATTTATGTAACCATTCGGATGCCTTGTAAATGATATCTGCTTCCATTACTTCTTTTGGTAGCTTGTTCCAGACATGCACCATCTCTATCTGAAAATGTTGCCCCTCAGACCCCTTTTGAATCTTTCCCCTCTCACCTTAAACCCATGTCCTCTAGTTTTGGATTCCCCTAACGTGGGAAAAAGACTTGGCTATTACCCAATCCTCATGATTTTATAAGGTTACCCATCAGCCTCTGGCACTCCAAGGGAAAAGGCCCCAGCCCATTCAGTTTCTCACAACAGCTCAAATCCTTCAATCCCAGCAACATCCTTGTAAAGCTTTCAAATTTAATAACATCCTTCCATTGGCAGGGAGACCAGAATTGAGCACAGTATTCTAAAAGCTGCCTAACCAATGTCCTGTACAACTGCACCATGACATCCCAACCCCTGTACTCAAATCACTAACCATTGAAGGTGAGCGTGCCAAACTCTTCCTTCACCACCCTGTCTACCTGCAACTCCACTTGCAAGGAACTATGTACCTGCACCCAAGGTCTCTTTGTTCAGCAACACTCGGCAAGGCCTGAGCATTGACTGTACAAATCCTGCCTTTATTTGCCTCGCCAAAATGCAACACCTCACATTTATCTAAATTAAACTCCATATACCAGCCATTGGCCCATCTGATCAAGGTCTTGCTGTACTCTGAAATAACCTTCTTTACTGTCCACTACAATTTTGGTGTCATCTGCAAAATCATACCCCCTATATTCACATTTAAATCATTTACAGAAATGACAAAAAGCAATAGACCCAACACTGATTCTTGTGGCACATTGCTGGTCACAGGCCTCCAATGCAAAAAAAAACACAACCCTCGACCACCACCCTCTGTCTCCAACTGTCAAGCTAATTTATGTATTCAATTAGTTAGCTCCTCCTGGATTCCAAGGTTGAATGAAACAGCTTTTTCCTCACATCTCTCTTGCTTTTTAACACAGCATTTTATACTTATTAGATATCTATTTCAATTTATTAACCTAAATTTTGCAAAACTTTTAAGATCATCTAAACATTGTAGCTATTATTAATGTGCAAAATCTGCCATCAGTCTTTAATGAGGAACCATCAATTGAAAATCACTGTCAGCTGCTGACCAATTTGTGCTACTCCATTGTTAGCATCTTGACTTTAACCCCCCTTTCATGAAGATAGATATTTTCTAATCAACATGTTCAGAGATATTATTACACAACTCTGAAGCAGGTAGAACTTGAATCCTGCGCTCACAGTCCAGAGGAAGGGAAACTTTCCGTGCACAACAAAAACACTATTTTCAATAAGATATTATATTTTCATACCAATTGCTCATTAATTTGGGCACAGAAATATCTAGCAATTATTAGATGGAGCAAGCTTTTAATAATTTGATAATTATTAGTGACTGCTATCAAAAATTGTCAGTAAGTAAACAATAATAAGTATTAAATTTCATTCCATCAGATATGCATTGCTGTTGCAGCTCTTAAACATGTCAGATTTTAAATTTGTTTTGTACTTTTTCTTTCTGTATTTACCTTTGCAATGATTCGCTTTTGCTGTATTACTGTAACCTTTCTTTTATTCCATTTTTTTTTGTTCTCTACCTGATTTGACAAGTAATTTCTCAGGGCAGTATCCTAGGCCCAACCATTTTCAGCTGTTTCATCAATGACCTTCCTATCACCATAAGGTCAGCATTGGGAAATTTTACCAATGATGGCACAATGTTCAGCGCCATTGGCAACATCTCCAATGCTGAAGCATTCCATGTCAAAATGTGGCTTGACCCAGACAATACCCAGACTTGACATGAAAAGTTACAAAAAATATTCAAGTCACACAAATACCAGGCAATTTCCAATAAGAGACAATCCAATCAACACGCTTTGACATTAAATGGCATTACCATCACGATATCTCCCACTATCAAAATCCTGGGGGTTACCATTGACCAGAAACTGAACTGGACTAGCTATATAAATTACAGTAGCTACAAGATTAGGTCAGAGACTTGAAATCCTATAGCAAGTAAATCACCCCTAAAATGCCCAAAGCTGTCAAGGCAAGGTCAAGAGTGTGACTGAATACGCCCCACTTGCAATCCAGCAACCCTCAAGAAGCTTGACAACATTCAGGGCAAAGCAGCCCGCTTGATTAGCACCACATCCACGAACATCCATTCCCTTTAATACTCAGTCACAGTAGTGTGCATCATTTACAACATGCACTGCAGAAATTTACCAGTAGTCCTATTTAGCATCTTCCATCCAGAAGGACAAGGGATGCAGATATATGGAAACACAAGCACTTGCAAGTTCTCCTCCAAGCCATTCACAATCCTGACTTGGAAATATATTGGCGCTCCTTCAGTGTTATTTGCTCAAAATCCTGGCTTTCCTCCCTAATGCTATTGTAAGTCTATCTTCTGCAAATGTACTGTACCAATTCAAGAAGACTGCTCATTGGGGATGGGTAATAAAGGCTCACCATCCAGCATTATCTATATACCATGATTGATTTTTTTGAAAAATCACTTACTTTGATGAACTTTTGCGATTCGGCACCTGACTCCTTGTCTTGCCTGTAGTGCAGATTGTGGCACTTGGTTGGATTTGCCATCCAGTGCAGAACAGAAGACAATGACAAATTCACCCTTCCCTGTTTATTTCCCAATCCTTTAATTTGCCTGGTTAAGGACATACATTGATCTGCTGTGCACTGTGATGAAGCTGTTCCTTTCACAAAGTTGTATTGTCCTTGGTTTTTTTCAAAAGTTTTGTATGAGACAGAGTTGCCGTAATGTCTAGTTTGGATGGGTTTTAGGAATAATTTGATTATAGCTAACAACTATTGCCTCAGGCAAAGGTCTTTAAACTAAAATAAAACGAAAGAGGAGTGGCCAGTTCTCCCAGCGCAGCTTTTCTCTGGTTTGGTTTGGTTTAAGCAGTCTGGCTGTTCAGAGCAAGCAGTCAGTTTGTTTGAGGCTGCTAGTCAAAAAAGCAACTACATGGAAGAAGGTGTTCCATGCTGAATCTCTCTCCCATCTCTCTTTCTCCTTTAAGATCTTGTGTTTAATTTTACCTTTTGTACTAAGCAGTGTTTATGGGGATTGTTGCAGGAACTTGGAACAGCATCATTATGTTGGGATAGTCTGTTCAGTTTACAGATAGGTTAAGTTATTCTGTATTCTGTTCTCTTTTATTTGTATTTAATTCTCTAATCTTGTAAATAAATTCAGTTTTATTTAAAACTAAATTGTTTTACCAGCCTCATCACTCCTGGAATGTCCACTATATACCTGCTTAAAACAATGAGCAAAGTTAGGATCTGGGCTACTTTCTGAAATGTTTTGAGGGGGTCTAGCCTATTCCATAACAGATTGGGGGATCGTCTGTGATTTGTTCTATAGTTCCAAATTAGGATAAGATTTGCTGGACTCAAAAGCAGTGACTGGTCGGTGTTAGTATCTTTTGTTCCAGATGTTGGATTTGGTTAGTTTAAATAGTGCATGGGATAGCAATAGCTCTTTTAGTCACTAAGAATTTTCTGGGGGGTGGAAGAAGTGACTTTGGGTGTTTTCAAAAAGGTGAATAAGGCCAAGCTGCTGAAATTAGCAGACAATCTGGAGTTGGAGCTGCCTCCTTCTGTAAGGAAAGGAGAGACAATTACAGCAATAGCTCAGCATTTAAATTTGCTGAAAATATCACCAGAATCTTTGGAGATCACTAAAAGTCAATTGAAAATGAAGCAGCTTGAGTTAGAAGGAAAAGACAAGGAAAGGAAGAACGAAATTAAACTTTGAATTATGATTAAGTTGCCTCACAATGCTAGAGACCCGGGTTCAATTCCCACCTCAGGTGACTGACTGTGTGGAGTTTGCACATTCTCCCCGTGTTTGCGTGGGTTTCCTCAGGGTGCTCCAGTTTCCTCCCACAGTCCAAAAATGTGCAGGTTAGGTGAATTGGCCATGCTAAATTGCCCGCAGTGTTAGGTGAAGGGGTGAAATGTAAGGGAATGGGGTTTGGGTTGGTTGTGCTTCGGCAGGTCGGTATGGACTTGTTGGGCCAAAGGGCCTGTTTCCACAGTGTGAGTAATCCAATCTAATCTAAAGAAAAGGAAAGAATAGAAAGGGAGAAAGAGAGAGAGTTTGCACTTCAGAAATTGACATTTAGACAGGAAATTCAGCTTAAAAGGATGGAGATGAAGGCTGAAGGTAAGCTTAGTGAGAAAGACAATGAGGATGAGCAGAAGCGTGGTAGCCAAAGGCCTGGTGAAAATATGTTTAAATACATTTAAGCATTGCCTAAATTTGATGAAAAAGATGTAGAAACCTTTTTCACCTCATTTGAAAAGGTGGCTAAACAAATTCAGTGTTGATGACCACGTGGGTTTTGTTGATCCAAATGAAATTTGAAGGTCCAGCTAGTGAGGTAGTTGCATCACTATCAGAGGAGGTATCTGGGGCATATGAGGAGGTGAAGAAAGCCAACTTAAGTGCATATGAGCTTGCGCCAGAAGCCTACAGACAACATTTCAGGAATCGGAGGGGGGACCTCGATCAAACCTATACTGAGTTTGAATGAATCAAACAAAGTAATTTTGATAGGTGGACAAGGATATTAAAAATAGAGCAAACTTAAGACGCTCTTAGAGAGACAATTATTTTGGAGGAATTCAAAATTTACTTCCTGAAGTAATGAGAACTCATGTGCAAGAACAGAGAGTTAAAGTGGCAAGATTAGCAGCTTAAATGGCTGATGATTATGAATTGGTCCATAAATCAATGTTTGATTTCCAAAATCAATTTCAATCCATGAGGGATAGAACTTGGGGAAAACAGAAATCTTTGCATGGAAAGGGAAAGGTAGATCTCGGTGAAAATCATAAGGATAACTTACCACAGGGTAAAAGGGAAACTTTTGAAGGGGAAAGAGGAGTCAAAAAGCTCCAGTGTTTTCACTGTTATAAAATAGGCTACATGAAATCACAATGTTAGTGGGTTAAGAAAAGCACTGGGAAGCCACATGTAGCAAAACAGGATAGATCATTGAATTTTGTTGGAGTGGTAATGGAACGCAGGCTAGAAAGCTACACCAGAATATACAATCTGGTTCGAGGTTGGTTAAGGAGGAGATTTTCTTAAACCATATACCTGCAAAGATACAGTGTACTCGCATAGGCCAGGAGCAGCAGGTAAAGAGATTACAATCTTTGGTGTTGAAAGATGAGGAAGTATGTACCTCTGAAGGACTATTGCCAGAAAAGGTGCTAGTACTGGGGATTCACAGTGCGACAAGAAGCGCTCAGTTATGTAGAGTGAGGTTACTGTCCAGTAAAGAGTGGAGACGTTGTGGTAGGAGTACTGGATAAACTCTCAGCTCCAGGAGTACAACTTATCCATGCTAATGATACAGCTGGTTCACAGACAGGAGTGCTGCCTACTATGGTTGAAAAGCTAATGGTTACTCATGCAACTGAACTATTGCAGGACACATATCCTGAGACTTTTCCCGACTGTGTGGTAACAAGGTCACAAAGTCACCAGTTGAAACAGGAGTGATCAAAGAGTATAGATAAGAAAGTTGAAGTGGGATTAGCAGAGACGCTGTATGACCAAATGGTTGAGACAAACCAGGAACAGATAGATGACAAAGCAGACATCTTTAGTTCAGAGAAATTAACTGAATTATAGCAGAAAGATGAGAAACTAAACCAATTGTATCAAAAAACATACACAGAAGAAGAATCTAGATGTATCCCGGTGTACTACTATCTTAAGAATGATAACTGAATGAGGAAATGGAGACCATCACATATTCAGGCAGATTAGAAGTGGGCAGTAGTTCATCACGTCATATTGCCAGTGGATTACAGAAAGAAGGTGTTGCGGTGGCGTAAGAACTACCAGTAGGAGGTCATTTAGAGATCAGAAAAACTCAAGCTAAAATACAAAAACATTTTTACTGGCATGGACTGCACAAGGATGTAGTAGAATTTTGCCAAACATGTCATACATGTCTGGTACCTTTAAAACCTGTTCCTGCATTTGAGGAACCTTTTACAAGAATCTTAACTGATTGCGTAGGACCCCTACCAAAAACAAAAAGTGAAAATCAGTATTTGTTAACAATAATGGATGTGTCCACTAGATTTCCATTTCACAATATCACCACTAAAAGGACTAGCAGAGAAGTTACTCAAATTTTTCACTAGATACGGACTACCCACAGAGATACAATTAGATCAAGCGTCAAACTTTACATAAAAATTATTCCAGAAAGTTCTGGACAGCTTAGGAATAAAACAATCATCCAGAATTGCAGGGAGCGCTAGAGAGGTGGCATCAGACATAAAAGACCATGTCAAGGGGTTATAATCAAGACTATCCAGATGATTGGGATAAGGGAATTCCTTTTGTACTTTTTACCATCAGTGATACGCCAAATGTATCAACTGAATTCAATTGAATTAGTTTTTGGGCATGAAGTGAGAGGACCAAATTGGTAAGTCGGAATTCAGAGATTACATATTTGGTGTATGTGTCAGATTTTAGGGAACAATTAAATAGAGTGGGGGAGTTGGCTAGACAGCATTTAAAAGTATCACAGCATACAATGAAACAGGAAACAGGCAAGAAATCAAAAAATCACAATTTTGCTATTGGAGATAAGGTGTTAGTTATCATTTCTAGTGATAGGTGAACCTTTAAAAGTAAGTCAAAAAGAGATTGAGTGAGAATTGATAAGAACTCCAGACAGAAAGAAATCTCACAGAGGGTGATATGTAATTATGCTCAAAAGGTATTTTGATAGGGAAGGAAAGCAAAAGGAGAATCTGTTATTGGTTACAAAACAGAATGAAGAGGATTCTGAATTGAATATTCCTCAAATTAAATTGGACAAGGAAAAAGTTGTCAAAAATTGAGATAAATTATTGAGGTACCTGCCACCGAACACTTCCCTTTCTCACCAAGTCAGCAATCACGTTTTCTCGTTCTGCCACATGCACATTTTTCAAATTGAATGATTGTAACAACAAATAGAAATTGAAGCCCAAACGTGCATGTAATGTGGGTGTCGGTGCTGTGCTTTCGCAGAAAAATGATGAGAAAATAGAAAGACCTATGAGGTATTTCTCCAGGATATTGGACATTTATCAGCAGGAATATTTTACAGTTGAGAAGAACACTTGGAGCTTGTTGTTGGTGTTACAACATTTCAACATTTATGTTATAAGTAATGCATCTGAGACAATATACACTGATCATAACCCATTGAAGTTTGTGAAGAAGTTTAAGGACAAAAACTGCAGACTGTTTAGGTGGAACTTGTTGTTACAGCCATTCAATTTGAACATTGTGCATGTGGCAGGACGAGAAAATGTGATTGCTGACGCACTGTTGAGACTTGGATGAGAAAGGGAGGTGGTCAGTGGCAGGAGTAAACGGACTGAAACGGAATTTAGTAGGGCATGTTTGCATGTTTATAGTCAATGTGATATTTATAAATAGTGTCGTGTACTAACAGTGTAACGTTAAGTGGTTTAAAATGAAGCCATTTTTGGATATTGATGTTTTTTTTGAGGGGATGGTGTGATGATGCTGCTCCTTTAACAAGGTTGGGTTGTACTTGGATTTTTTCAGAAGTGTTGTACGAGGCCTAGTTTGGACCGGTTTTAGGGCCAATTTGATTATAGCTAACAGATACAGCCTCAGGCAAAAGGCTTTTAAATTTAAAAAAACTTGTATGACGAAAAGGGAGTGGCCAGTTCCCCTGGCTCAGCTTTTCTCTAGTTTGGTTTTAGCAGTCTGGCTGTTCAGAGCAGGCAGTCAGTTTGTTTGAGGCTGCCAGTCAAATAAACTGTAACATGGAAGAAGGTGTTCTATGCTGAATCTGTCTCCCATCTCTTCCTCTCCTGTAAGACCCTGTGTTTGATTTTTACCTTTTGTGTCAAGGGGAGCGTTTATGGGGATTGTTGCAATAATTTGGAACAGCATCACTAAGTTGGGATAGTTTGTTCAGTTTTTGGATAGGGTCTTATTCTGTATTCTGTTCTCTTTTGTTTGTGTTTCATTCTGTAATCTTGTAATTTTGTTTTATTTAAAACTAAATGGTCTGTCCAGCTGCATCACTTCTGGAATATCCACTTTACGCTGCTTAAATCAACTAGCAAAGTTAGCGTCTGGGCTACTTTCTTGAAATGTTTTGAGGGGGTCTAGCCTAGTCCATAAGATGCACCACCATTCCATCTGCCCACTGCCCTTGCTCTGATGTTATCAGCTTGAACTTCCAGCAACTTTGCAGGCAAGAAAGAAATTGAAGCCTAAACATGCATGCAATGTCCAACATTTTGCGATTGGAACACGGGAAATAGGAGCAAAAAAATGTGGGCAGTTAGCTTCTACAATATTATGACGCACAAACAATATACCATTTAGAGGTATAACTGTATACAAGAACACATTTTCATTTCACAAAATAGATGGATAAAAAGATATCTATAGTGGCACTGAACCTTCTTGGCATAACAGAATCAAGAGGTTCAACAGATTTTTTTCCTTCAAGTTTCATTTGCATACTCAAGCTGAGCAGCTTGCTTAAATGTTAAAATTGAAGGTTAGTCACCTTGTCAGAAATGGTGCTGAAGCATTTCTCGGAAGATTAGAAAAGCACTAGAATGAAGCTGTTGTGACATCTGTACTCATGGGAGCACAGAATATGTATTATTTTCTCAAAGAAAATTTTTGCATTCACCTGCTGGAAAACCCTGACTGGGGCAGGTACAATTTCTACTCGCTCATTTCTAAATTATTTTCAAAAACTCCCTTTAACTTCAGTTTGATTCCTCGGATTTGTAAATGATCGTCCTAAAGGGGGTATTGTATTTGGGCATTCTTCACAGTAATTCTAAGAGTAATGCATAACAATGTCTACTCGAAAACCTCTCACGCAGAAATGTATTATCCAAAAACTGAATGCCATAAAAGAGTAATAAAATGGCCAGAAATATAGAAGTTAACCAAGTTTCTACTCTAGAGTCTGTGAAATGAGTTAAGTGTGTGTGCACGTGTGTTTATGTGTCTATGTCGGAGAACAGCAAATTTCACTGGTTTCAACAACAGGCACAGGGTGATTACCTCCTATTTAGTAATTCTGAAGTAGGCCCCGTGTAAGATTTGCACTGTCACAAGAGGAAGTATGTGATCCCTCACTGCCCAAAATCAGTATGTTTTGTTTGGACAGAAATGTATTCATTTTTATTGGAATGTGGATGTCAATTCAATAATTTAGCAGCAGGCTTTTAAGCATCTAAATAAATTAACAAACACAGAGAAAGCTGAAATAATTCAGCAAGTCCGGCAGCACCGGAGGAGAAAGGAACAGAGTTAATGTTTTGACTTTCGTTAGTTAAGACATCAATGGTCTTCAAACAACCCATCTGTTGTATGTTAGAATGACTTACATATCTCACTTTGACTAGAGTACTATTGATAATGACATCTTTCTTGGACATCTGGATCAATTCACTCAAGAATTTCACAGAAAAAAGAATGTTTGATAAATTAAAAATATTAAAAGCCACTTATCCATTCAAAAGGTAAAAAAATGACCTTGTCTGAATTTTAAAGGCAAACTCCCATCTTTCAAGAAAGTGGGCCACAAAATTACAGTAACATTTAGGAATAGACTTGGTTGTTACTATGGCAATGGTAAAAACTGCATTCAAACTCTCTATTAATTTAAATATACTGTTTGCTCACTGACTGGACATTATGGCTTATTCTAAGATTCTTACCACCACAAATGCTTGAAATTAACTCTTTTTCAGGAACGATCTAAAAAGCATACAGATCCTAGAAATCCGACTGAGGGAAAAGGCACACTGTTGAGATTGGAAAATACTTTGTCAAAGTACTGGAGGGGGGACATCTCTACGACTGAATTCTCTATAAGTGGTTTGTATAAACAATGCTTAATAATTTTACAGCCTATAACAGATCTTTTGCTCAACCTTAACTGTCAACAATTCAAAATAAACATTGGCTTTGTATTCTAAACAATTAGAATTATTCAATAGAACTTAAGTTTTCATTTAAAATCAAGATGAATAGACTATAGCTTTTATCCTTTCCACTTTACAATAGAGCCAGAATGTGTCCAAAAGTAAAAAAAAAGTGTTAATACTGGCCTTTCCCAGGAACTCTTTAACACAAAAGGAACTTGAATTCTATTTAGAAAGTACTACTGCTGAAAGAATAAAACCTGAGTCTAATGCTGTACCAAGATTTTTCATTTGAAATTTCTTCCTAGTCCCTTGATAAGATCAGGCTGCCCATGAATCCCTTCTATAGACGTGAGGAGCAACAAAATTACCTCAGTCCCATGGCTCTTATGTATGTTGATGAGGAGTGAACAACTTATCGCATATTATGCATCATGTGACATCAAGAAGGATAGTAAAAGATAAAAAAAAGCCACGGTGTGCTTCTTTAATTGGCTAAACAGGTCAATTATTCTGTAAGGTGGAACAATGTAATCCTCATAATTCAACACTGAAACTAAGAATGAGTCCACAAGTGGAAGTTTCTATTCCCTGACTCCTCCATCCTAGGGCTAGCAGGGTAGGACAGGAAGAGAAAGGGTGTAAGATTGGGATCTATTCAGGGCACAAGAGTGTCTTAGTTTACCCACCTCCACTGGCATTTTGTCAGCTTAGAAGAAGGCATCGAGCAACCCACCTGCCCGTTGGCCAACTGAGGTCCTTTTATAGCAATTAATACCCAGGCTACCTCGTGAAACCACCAGGTAAAGCTACAGGCTTTTAGTAGGCTTTGGGGTGCGGTGGGGTGGGGGTGAGGGGGAAGAAAAGCAGGTGATTTCCCTCCTGTTTAGACACCCTGAACCTCACTAAAACTCCATATCTCTCAAACACAGTTCCTCGAGCCTATTACTTTTTGCACTCATCCTAGCAAAACCTGCCCCACACTTTTTAATCTGGTTTCCTGGCTCCTCAGAGTGAGTGGCAGACTGCAAGTGGTTCCAGCAAGGCACCACTCCCCATGTCTCCACTGCCGAGAACCGTCAGCCCTATGGTTGTCTGCCAACACTTGGAGGTGGTAGCTTCTTCAGATGGGAGCATAATTTCCAACTACTAGTCCAATGAGCTCGTCAACTATCATGCTATGATATTTTGTGGGAGGCAGCAAGAAAATAGATGGCACAAGGAGTGAAGGCAGATGGGATGGGGGGGATGACAATTATCTGCTACCAGAAGCAGGTAATCAATTCAGTCCATGATATTATTCATGTAATAGGGCACATCAGAAAATTTTGGACAGTATGGGTAGGGAGAGGGGCTCCCATTAAGGCCCAAGACAGCCAGTGAACACAGGCCAACTTCTGGTATCAGCTTACTTTTTAAACTTTGAAAATTCTTCAGAAGACACCTCATTTTGAGGCGCTCCTTGTTAGCCAGCCTACATTGGCAGTGCCCCTCTTACACTGGGGCTTTCAATCATTCAGTGCAGAACGACATCCTAATGCTGAGCCAATCTCAAAGACCTGCCATCTGCCCTTAATTGAATGCGGCTCCTGGAGATAGTCACCCAATTGGATGCCACCTCCTCCAACATTGCTTTCGAGATCTTGCTGTGGGTTATATGTAGGTTCTCAACTCATATTTCATGGCAACAGCATCATCGAGACCTGGGAATGAAAAGTACTGTCCACCATTTTTTCATGCGAGCCACAAACTATAAGCACAAGTCTTGTTGCCACTCCTTTCCGAGCAAAACATTCCCGATACAACCTTGAAAATAAAAAATGGTAAACTGCCGAAGTGACAAATGAGGCGAATGAATGAACACATTACAACTTTTCTAGGCAGTATTAAATAAATAGCTAGGCTTTTACCATTTAGTGAGATATCACAGATATGTTACTGTAGTTGGCTGTTAAACCAACCATTTAATCAATTGAGATAAAACTTCAGGCTTAAAATTATTTGTTCCCTTTGAATCAGTTCAAACAATGACAAATAAGTTCAAATAACACGTTTTTCTTAACGTGTAACAACTTAATACCCAACATAATTTTTTACAAAGCACATAATTCTTAAGGAAATATTTTTATTTGTAACAATATGGTATCTCAGTTATAATTTGTTTATGGTCTGACTCATTGACAATTCAGTTTGTTAGTTGTGACTTTCACAGTCTGTTGGCAGTTTCTGGAAAAGCCATCACACCTGTGACTTTTTCTTTGATGAATGAGTCTTTCAACTCATCACCACAACCTGAAGGAGACCCATGCCCTTTCTGGGCTTCAGTGATTTATTTGCCTTCAGAGCAATGCAAGAAAGGTATCTTCTGCAAAGAAAGTCACACCTGTTTAAAGCTAATGAAAACCTCAATATGTCATTGTCTAGACAAGCCAAAATGCATGTTAAGGTAGACAAAGGATTTATTCAAGTTATATGAATGCAGTTTTGTCATAACCTGTTAATTTAAAGAGGTATTAGATCTTTCTCAATGACATTCCATATAGTGTCAAGTTTTGAAGTTACTATTTCAGATTTTGAATGTAGTTAGATGGAGGACTTTCCATAGAACAATGCAGGATAATTTAAAGAAGTGAAATCAAAGTCTTTAACATTTTGATTTGTTTTAGATATTTAGGGCAATTTTCAACGTGATTGATTTATGAGCTGCTAAAAAGACACATCTGCAAAAGTAAATGTACATGCAAAAAATAAAAATCCAGAAATGAAGAGTTATTTCAATACTCTGAAAACTGTAAATCTTAAAAAAGAATCAGTGCATGTGCTGATGCTCAATGGAAGTCGAAGCAATTGATATATTTTTCCTATGTTACCTTAAATTTGCAATATATACATTCATACCTTAAAAAATGAACATTTGACAAAACTTATCAAATGATTGATTTTAAATAGTAGTTTTTGTATTTATATTCAATACTTCAGCATCCAAAAGTCATAGAATTGTTTTAATCTTACCATATAAATTAACTCATTTGAAAAAAAAGCATTATTTGCAAATTTAAAATGTATTGAAAGGCATTTTGTTTTAAATGGCAACTAAAGAAAATAAACTCAAATCATACACTAAAGCGAATTGAATTGCTTCTAAATTGTCCAAATGTAACTAAGTTTGATATACACCACACTTTTCCATTCAATCACCCAAAGTCACTTTCTGTAGCACTGCATCACTTTAGATTACAGTTCAATTTTCAAGTCTAAAACCTCTGCTATATTAGACTTGCACCCAAGATAGTTATTGTGTATAGCAATGATTAGGCAATAGTCCAGAGTAATACTGGCAATTTGCAATTTGCTGTGGAGCCTTTAAGCATGCTGTGGGAGCAATAATGGTTACATGAGATTATACATTTGAAAAAGACTGCTTGTAAAAGAGACTGTAATTAGTCATCACTTTCATTATCGGTACAAAGTTTTTTAATAATACATTTGGAAAACCATGCAAAGCTACAAATTAGATGGAAAGTTTGGGTCCTGAAAAAAATTAGAAGTGCATACTTTTCATTTTGAATCCAAACAGGACAAATAGGATTAAAGTTTTCAATTGTTATAAATTGCAATGGAACTACACAAGTACACTGTCCAATCAGGTTGCCCCTCAAATGTTTTAATTAAAAAAACTGTTTGACATCTCTGACTAATTTTACTGGATGATCTGTGCCTCAATGACTAAAACTACAAGTCATATAAGCTTTTAGGATAGCCTTATCAAGTTATTCTGGGTAAAAACAATGACTGCAGATGCTGGAAACCAGATTCTGGATTAGTGGTGCTGGAAGAGCACAGCAGTTCAGGCAGCACCCGAGGAGCAGTAAAATCGATGTTTCGGGCAAAAGCCCTTCATCAGGAATACAGGCAGAGAGTCTGAAGTGTGGAGAGATAAGCCAGAGGAGGGTGCGGGTGGGGAGAAAGTAGCATTGAGTACAATGGGTGAGTGGGGGAGGGGATGAAGGTGATAGGTCAGGGAGGAGAGGGTGGAGTGGATTGGTGGAAAAGGAGATAGGCAGGTAGGACAAGTCCGGACAAGTCATGGGGACAGTGCTGAGCTGGAAGTTTGGAACTAGGGTGAGATGGGGGAAGGGGAAATGAGGAAACTGTTGAAGTCCACACTGATGCCCTGGGTTGAAGTATTTCGAGGCAGAAGATGAGGCGTTCTTCCTCCAGGCATCTGGTGATGAGGGAGCGGCGGTGAAGGAGGCCCAGGACTCCATGTCCTTGGCAGATTGGGAGGGGGAGTTGAAATGTTGGGCCATGATGGGGGCGGCAGCTGCACCAGCCGCATGGCTAATGGCGTCTAAGTAGTTCCAGAGGCTGGGGGAATCTTCTGGAATGTTTGAGGAGCGCTGGTTATGGAGGTGGGTAGATAAAAGTTTGTTGTACTTTCAGTTTTTGATGTTTGAGATGGAATTGAAATACTGTTTGTTGAGAGTATGAATTCTCCTGAGGATGTAGTACAGAGTGGATCCTTTGCAATTCTGAGAGAGTGTAGCCCTCAGCTGAGGCAGGGCTGACTGTAGAGAGGTAAGGTGCCAGTGCAATGCTGCAAGCGTGGAGGGGAGGATCTTGAAGGAGAACTGTTGCTGGTGTTTTTGAATCTGTAGTCTACGCTGTTTGTCCTGTTCGGGTCCCAACTTTGCTGGCCACTCCCACAACCACTTCCGCCCCTCACAATTCCTCATGCATTATACGTGACATCACTTCCGCCCCTCACATCATCGCTGATGTCACATGCTCAGTGACGTACGCCACCTTACTGCCGTGTTTGCCACCACTTCTGCCCCCACCAACGCCACTCACCTGCATTCTGCTGACACGCCCCCCCCCACAGATCCCACTGTCACCATTCCTGGCGTCTAGAACCCTGAGGGGAACACCACCCCTGCTCATGACTCCACCCCCATTCCCCCATCATCACACCCACTCCAGTTACAGGCTCCACCCCCACTCCCAGCTCCACACCCACACCAGATCCCAGCTCCCAGCCCTGCCGTGTTTTCACCATCCCTCCAGACCTTCCCCTCACTGAGGACGAATGATCAGTCCTTAGCAAAGGACTCACTTTCATCCCACTCCATCCACGCATCAATGAATTTAATACACGCCGTGACGTCGAACACTTCTTATGCCGCCTCCACCTCCGAGCCTACTTTCACATTCAGGACTCCTGTCCACCTTCCAAGGACCCCTTTGCCCACCTCCAACAAACTGCATACACCTGGACACCCCACGCTGGTCTATTACCTGCCCTTGACCTCTTCATTTCTAACTGCCGCCGGGACATTAACTGCCTCAACCTGTCTAACCCCCTCCCCCACTCCAACCTCTCACCCTCACAACGCGCAGCCCTCCAATCCCTCTGCTCCAATCCCAACCTCACCATCAAGCCAGCAGATAAAGGGGGCCCAGTCCTCGTCTGGCGCACTGACCTCCACACCATTGAAGCCAAACGCTAACTCGAGGACACCTCTTTCTACCGCCCCCTCGACCATGACCCCACTTCCCATCACCAAACCATCATCTCCCAGACCAAAAAGAACCTCATCATCTCAGGAGATCTCCCACCCACAGCTTCCAACCTCATATAGTCCGGGAACCCTGCACTGCCCGGTTCTACCTCCTTCCCAAAACCCACAAGCCTGACCACCCTGGCCGACCCATTGTCTCAGCATGCTCCTGCCCCACTGAACTCATCTCTACCTCCCTCAACACTGTCCTATCCCCCCTAATCCAGGAACTCCTCACATACATTCGAGACACCACCCACGCCCTCCACCTCCTCCAAGACTTCCGTTTCCCCGGCCCCCAACGCCTCATCTTCACCATGGATATCCAATCCCTCTACACCTCCATCTGCCGTGACCAGGGCCTTCAAGCCCTCTGTTTGTTCCTCTCCAGACGTCCCCAACAGTATCCTTCCACCGACACTCTCATTCGTTTGCCTGAACTTGTCCTCACCCTTAACAATTTCTCCTTCGAAACCTCCCACTTCCTCCAGACCAAGGGGGTAGCCACGGACACATGTATGGGCCCCAGCTATGCCTGTCTCTTTGTTGGCTACGTAGAACAGTTGATCTTCCATAATTACACCGGTATCACCCCCCCACCTCTTCCTCTGCTACATTGATGACTGCATTGGCGCCACCTCGTGCTCCTGCGAGGAGGTTGAGCAATTCATCAACTTCACCAACACATTCCACCCTGACCTTAAATTTACCTGGACCATCTCTAACACCTCCCTCCCCTTCCTGGACCTCTCCATCTCCATTAATGACGACCGACTTGACAATGACATTTTTTACAAACCCACCGACTTCCACAGCTACCTGGATTATATCTCTTCCAAAAATGTCATCCTGTATTCATAATTCCTCCGCCTTCGCCGTATCAGTTCCATCACAGAACACACAAGATGGCCTCCTTCTTTAGAGTCGCAATTTCCCTTCCCACGTGGTTAAAGATGCCCTCCAACGTATCTCGTCCACATCCTGCACCTCCACCCTCAGACCCCACCACTCCAAACGTAACAAGGACAGAACGCCCCTGGTGGTCACCTTCCACCCTACCAACCTTTGCATAAACCAAATCATCCGCCGACATTTCCGCCACCTACAGAAAGACCCCACCACCAGTGATATATTTCTCTCCCCACCCCTTTCTGCCTTCCGCAAAGACCGTTCCCTCCGTGACTACCTGGTCAGGTCTACGCCCCCCTACGACCCACCCTCCCATCCTGGCACCTTCCCCTGCCACCATAGGAATTGCAAAACCTGTGCCACACCTCCTCCCTCACCTCCATCCAAGGCCCTAAAGGAGCCTTCCACATCCATCAAAGTTTTACTTGCACATCCACTAATATCATTTATTGTATCCATTGCTCCAGATGCGGTCTCCTGTACATTGGGGAGACTGGACGCCTCCTAGCAGAGCGCTTTAGGGAACATCTCCGGGACACCCGCACCAATCAACCACACCACCCTGTGGCCCAACATTTCAACTCCCCCTCCCAGTCTGCCAAGGACATGGAGGTCCTGGAACTCCTTCACCGCCGCTCCCGCACCACCAGACACCTGCAGGAAGAAAGCCTCATCTTCCGCCTCGGAACACTTCAACCCCAGGGCATCAATGTGGACTTCAACAGTTTCCTCATTTCCCCTTCCCCCACCTCACCCTATTTCCAAACTTCCAGCTCAGCACTGTCTCCATGACTTGCCCTACCTGCCTATCTTCTTTTCCACCTATCCACTCCACCCTCCTTCCTGACCTATCACCTTCATCCCCTCCCCCACTCACCTATTGTAGTCTATGCTACTTTCTCCCCACCCCCACCCTCCTCTAGCCTACCTCTCCACGCTTCAGGTTCTCTGCCTTTATTCCTGATGAAGGGCTTTTGCCCGAAACATCGATTTTACTGCTCCTCGGATGCTGCCTGAACTGCTGTGCTCTTTCAGCACCACTTATCAAGTTATCCTGTTACCTTCAAGTAAATGTGGATAAGTACTGCCATTCTGTATGTACCTGTTCCACAATGTATGAGGAACAGAGCACATGCAATCTGCCAATTGAACGTCAAACAGTCTTTGATTTCAAGGTGCTCAAGCAACAACATTGATCTACTGAGATGTGTGGAATCATCACTGATTCCCACTCAATGATAAGTGTAAGTGTCAAAGGATGTGGGCAGGTCAGAACCTGGCACAATTTCTGGTCAGTGTGTTTAGTCTCAGTGCCCTTCATGTTAACATGTAAAGACTTGACTGCAGTCCTCAAAGTTAAGAAACAATGATCCCTAATGTATGACGCTATCTGGCCTGGTTGCAAATGTTTAGATTAGTTAGATTAGATTATTTACAGTGTGGAAACAGGCCCTTTGGCCCAACAAGTCCACAGTGACCTGCCAAAGCGCAACCCACCCATACCCCTACATTTACCCCTTACCTAACACTACGGGCAATTTAGCATGGCCAATTCACTTGGCCCGCACATCTTTGGATTGTGGGAGGAAACCGGAGCACCCGGAGGAAACCCACTCAGACACGGGGAAAATGTGCAAACTCCACACAGTCAGTCGCCTGAGGCGGGAAATGAACCCAGGTCGCTGGCGCTGTGAGGCAGCAGTGCTAATCACTGTGCCACCGTGCCGCACGTAAAAGATTCATCTTTGCTTATGAAAGATGAACAATCTTAACAATTGCAATGTCGTACATCACTCGGATGTGACTTAACCAAGTTCTACAATGAAAGTAATACTAAAGAAGACATTATAACATAGCAAATGAAAATACGTTCTCAGAAGTGATGGTTTATTTGCAATAATGTGGTACATATATCATCTATGTTTCATCAGTACATTTTTCTATTCATTCAAGGGAGGTGGGCATCATGGTTTGGCAACATTTATTGCCCATTCTTAGTTGTTCATCCCTAGCTTCCCTTGGTGAACTGCCTTCTGGAACTGCTGCAATCCTTCTACTGTAGGTAGACACACAATGCTGTTAGAGAGGGACTTCCAGGATTTTGACCCAGTGACACTTAGCAAATGGTGTTATATTTCCAAAGTTGAAAATCACACGACATGTGGTTATACTCCAAAGGTTTCATTGAAAATACAAGCTTTCACAGTGCTGTTCCTTCACAAGATTAATATTTACATATTCAGATTAATATTTCCATATTAATCAATCAAAACCTGTAGCCCCTTTCTCAGTGATTAAAGACTTAACAGCCATCAAGGTTTATCTAATACGTCACATCAGTTGTATGACACTTTGATTTTTTACTATAAATTCTGTGTCCGATGTATCCTGCCCCACTAGCTACCTGATGAAGGAGCAGCACTCTGAAAGCTTGTAATTTCAAATACAATTGTTGGACTATAGCCTGGTGTGATTTGATTTTCAACTTTGCCCACCCTAGTCCAATACCAGCACCTCCACATCATGGTTATATTTCCAAGTCAGAATGGTGAATGGCTTTGAAAGAACTTGAGGGTGGTGGTTTTTCCATGTGTGTGCTGCCCTCGTCCTTCTAGATGGTAGTGGTTATGAGGTTGAAAAGTGCTATCTAAGGAGCTTTGGTAAATTTTTGTAGTGTATCTTGTAAATAGTACTCATTGCAGCTACTGAGCATCAGTGGTGGAGGGACTGAAAGATTATGAATGTGATGCCCATCAAGTGGACTGCTTTGTCCTGGTTGGTGTCAAACATCTTCAGTGTTGTTGGAGTGGCATTCATCTGGGTAATGGAGAGGATTCCATTATCCGACTCACTTGTTGTTGACAGCCTTTGAGGAGCCAGGACGTGAGGTATTTGTCTCTGACCTGCTCTTCTAATTACCATTTTTTCCTACATCTCTGAGCTGCCCCACATTTCAAAAGCGGTGTAGAGATAGCTTGTTGTGATTGACATTGTTGACTTGTAAGACTTAGGTGGTTATCTCCTGGTGCTTGTGGGCCTATAAGGCACAGTATGCTAAGACCCTCCTGTCCAGAAACAGGCTTAACTTCTCTAAACTATTCCAGCTCTTAAATCACACACAGGCAATAAGTGAAGTAAACCTATCTCCACATCCTTGTCTATCAGCGCCTGAAAATCTTTCTTCATGAAGGGGAGAATGAGTTTTTTTTTGATGCCATCTGGCTTAGAGGTGAGCAACATTTTAAAAAATCATTCATGGGATGTCGTCATCGTTGGCTGACAGCATTCACTGCGCAATCCTATTAGCCTTGAGAAGATGGTGGTAAGTTGCCTTCTTGAACTGCTGAAGTCCATTTAGTACAGTTAAAGCCATAATACCATTTTGAAGGAAGTTCCCTCCCTCCAGACAAAAGTAGCAATGATACATTTCCTACTCAGGATGGTGGGTAGCCTGGAGGGAAACTTGCAAGTCATGACGTTCCAATGTATCTGCTGCCCTTGTCTTTCTAGACAGTTAATATTGTCGGTTTGAAAGGTGCTGCCTAAGAAGCCTTGGTGAATTTCTGCAGTGCATCCTGTAGATGGTTCATTCTGCTGCTACCAAATGGTGGCAGTGGAAACATTGAATACGTATGAGTGTGGTATCATTAAAGTGGGCTGCTTTCTCCTGGATGGTGTCCTATTTTTTTCAACAGTATTGGAGCTGCACTCATGCAGGCAAATGGTGAGTATTCCATCACACTCCTGATTAATGCCCTGTCGGTGCTTGATAGGTTTTGAAAAATTGGGAGGTGAGTTGCTTGCTGTAGGACTCTGAGCCTCTGATCAACTCTTGTAGCTACAGTACTTTATATAGCTAGTTCAGTTCAGTTTCTGGTCAATGATGACCCCGGGATGTTGATAGTGGGGGAGTTCAGCAATGGTAATAGGATTGATTTTTAAAGGTTGGTGGTTAAATGGTCTCCTCAAGATGTTCACTGCTTGGCAGTTGTATGGCATGAATTTTACTTGCCACTGTCACCCAAACCCAGATATTGTCCAGGTCTTGCTGCAATTGGACATGGACTGCTTCTGAAGACTCGCAATGTTAGTGAACATTGTCCAATCTGAGAGTAGAACAGAATCGTAGTTTATTGTCATGTGTATTTTTTCCAAAAAATACAGTGAAAAGTGTTCAATCATCAGCAAACATTCCACCTTCTGACCTTATAAAGTGGGAAAGCCATTGATGAAGCAGTAGAAGTTGGTTAGGTTTTGACACTATCCTGAGGAACCTGTTCAGTGCTGTCATGAAGTGGAGATGACTTACATCCAATAACAACTATCTTCCCTTGTGGTCGGTATAAACTCAACCAGAACTTTATCCATTGTTTCCACTGTCTCTAACTTTGCCAGAACTTCTTGATGCCACACTTAATTACATTTGACTTTTATGTCAAAAGTGTTGACTCTCATGTCACCTCTGGAATTCAGTCCTTTAGTCCATGTTTCAACCCAGACTGTAATGAAGTCAGGAGCTGAGTTGTCCTGGCTGAACCCAAACTAAGCACCTATGAAAAAGTTATTCTAAGCAAATGCTGCTTGATTGCACTGTCAATAACATCTTCCCTTACCTTACTGATATTGAGAGTAAACTGATGGGACAATAATTGGCTGGATTGGATTTCCTACATTTTGTGTACGGGATATACTAGGGAAATTTTATTTTTATTGAATAGATGTCAGGATGGTAGTTGAACTGGAACATCTGGCTTGGGGCATACTAAGTTCTAGAATGCAAATCTTCTGTACTATTGCTGAATTGTTGTCAGCGCCCATAGGCTTTGTAGTATCCAGTATGTTGAACTGTTTCTTGGAATCAAATGAAGTGAATTGAATTGACGAAGACTGGCATCTGATGTTGGCGACCTCTGGTGGAAGCCGAGGTAGATCATCCAGTCAGCACATGTGGCTGAAAACAATTGGAAATCTATTAGCTTTATCTTTTGCACTGATGTACTTCCATCATTAAAAATTAGGAACCTCTCCTCCAGCAAGTTGTTTAATTATCCACCACTATTCATGACAGAATTTGGCAGGATTGCAGAACTTGCAACTCCTGGGAGTGGTCATCCACAACAAGCTTTCTTGGACTCTTCATATGGACGCACTGGTTACAAAGGCCCAACAATGTCTCTTCTTCCACAGGCAGGTGAGGAAATTGGGCATGATGGTGAATATGCTTGCCAATTTTTATAGTTGCGCCACTGAGAACATCCTGTCTGGATGTATCACTACCAGGTATGGCAACTGTACCATTCAAAATTGGAGACGGTCACTGAGGGTGGTGAACTCGGCCCAGTAAATCAAAAAGGCCAAACTCCCACCTATAGAATCCATCTACCAGGTCCGCGGTCAAGGAAAGATTCATCCCACCCTGGCAATGTTCTACAACCTCTACCGTCGGGGAGAACATACAGAAGCGTGAACACATGCACCAGCTGGTTTTGCAACAGTTTCTACCCTACTGTTGTTAGAATACTGAATGGACTCAAACTCTTAACATTCACCTGTACCTGTGTTTTTGTTTTTGCTGCTGTTTACCTATTATTTATTATCTATGCTACTTAACTCTGTGATCTGCCTGTATTGCTGGCAAGACAAAGCTTTTCACTGTGCCTTGGTATACATAACAATAAATTCAATTCAATTCAATTCACTTAGATCTGATCAGTTGGTTGTAGAATCACTTAGCTCTGTCTACCACCTACTGTTTGTGCTGTTTGGCATGCAAGTCGTCCTGTTTTGTAGCTCAGCACATATGCCTTGTGCAGCTCCTGGGAGGTGCTCCGGTGCTCCTCAATGAACCAGAGTTGACTCTTCAGCTTGACAGTAATGTAAAGTGGGAGATATAGAAACATAAAAAATAAGAACAGGAGTAGGCCATTTGGATCTTTTAACTTGCTGACATTCATTGTGATCATGGCTGATCAACCAACTCAATGTACTGTTCCTGCTTTTTCCTCATACCTTTTGATCCCTTTAGCCCTCAGGACTATATCTAACACCTTCTTAAAGACATTCAATGTTTTGGTTTCAACTGCTTTCTATGGCAGAGAATTTCATAGGCTCACCACACTCTGGATGAAGAAATTTCACCTCATCTCATTTCTGAAAGCCTACTCTGTATCTTTCGATGTGACCCATAAGTCTGGACTCCCTGGTTATTGGGACATTGTTCCTGTACTTACACTGTCCAGTCCTGTTAGAATTTTATAGGTTTCCAGGAGATACCCCCTCATTCTTTGAAACTCCAATGAATGTAGTCCTAAATAATTCAGTTTTTCTTTGAATGTCAGTAGTGCCATCTTGCCAGCACACGAGGTTGCAGATTGTGTTTGAATACAAGGTTGTTGTTGCTGCACATAGCATCTCATCGCTATCTACTCTTGAGCTTGCACACCTGTCTGGCCCACTTAGCATAGTTATAATTACTTCAGTGTGTACGAGGGGACATAACTACAAATTGAGGGGTAATAGATTTAAGACAGATATTAGAGGCAGGTTCTTTACGCAGAGAGTGGTAAGGGTGTGGAATGCACTACTTGCTAATGTAGTTAACTCTGCCACATTAGGGAGATTTAAACAATCCTTAGATAAGCACATGGATGATTTTGGGATCGTGTAGGGGGACGCGCTGAGAATAGTTCACAGGTCGGCGCAACATCGAGGGCCGAAGGGCCTGTTCTGCACTGTATTGTTCTATGTTCTATGATAGTGCCACACGAAATTATAGGAAGCACCTTCAATATGAAGACAATACCTGAGTGATAGTTACTGGTGTGAAGTATTTGAAGTGCAGTCCAGATGGTCATAATTATAGCGACAGAGTCTTGGAAGCAGTCCAATCCCAGCACCAGAAGGACTTTCATCTCTCTTACCAAACTGCAGGTTGGCTAATATGGTGCCATTTTTTAAGAAAGTGTTACGGAAAAGCAAGGGAACTATAGACCAGTAAGCCTGACTTCAGTGGTGGGCAAGTTGTTGGAGGGCATTCTGAGGGACAAGATTTACATGAATTTGGAAAGGCAAGGACTGATTAGGGATAGTCAACATGGCTTTGTGAGTGGGAAATCACAAGTCACTAACTTGACTGAGTTTTTTGACAAAGTGACAAAGAAAATTGATGAAGGCAGAGTGTTAAGACATTGCCTATGTGGATTTCAGCAAGCCGTTTGACAAGGTTCAGCATAGTAGACATGTTAGCAAGGTTAGATCACATAGAATCCAGGCACAGCTAGCCAATTCGATACAAAATTGGTTGGAAGGTCAGAGACAGAGGTTGGTGGTGGAGAGCTGTTTTTTGGACTGGAAGCCTGTGACCAGTAGTGTGCTGCAAGGATCAGTGCTGGGTCCACTGCTTTTTGTCATTTATATAAATAATTTGGATATGGGGGTATGGTTAGTAAGTTTACAGATGACATCAAAATTAGAGATGGTAGTGGACAGTAAACAATTATCCTAGAGTACAAAGGCATCTTGATCAGATAAGCCAATGGGGCTAAGAAGTGGGAGATAGGGTTTAATTTAGATAAATGTGAGGTGTGCAATTTAGTAAGGCAAATCAGTATAGGACTTACACAGTTAATGCTAGGGGACTGCAGTCTGTTTCTGAACAAACAGACCTAAGGGTGCAAGAGCACAGTTCCTTGAAAGTGGAGTCGCAGGTAGAGAGGGTAGTGAAGGCAACATTTGGCATGCTTGCCTTCATTGGTCAATTCATTAATTATAGGAGTTGGATATCAGTTGCGGCTGCACATGTTGTTTAGGCAACTTTGAGAATACTGCGTTCAATTTTGGTCTCCCTGCTGTCAGAAAGATGTTGTTAAATTTAAAAGGGTTCAGAAAAGATTTAAAAGAATGTTGCTGATATGGAAGTTACTCTGACAATTACGTAGTTAATTTAGTGTTGTAATGCATGCCTGGGATCATGTTACAGAGCTCCAGTAACAGATAATGGTAGTGCACTGTGATAGGTTAAGTGTAATGTAGGGAACCGGTGTGGCAGACGATGATGAGTTTAGAAAGACAAAGCAAGCCAGTATGATTGGTGAGGCTAATGTTATCCGATAAGCGCGGAAACAACAACTGTATAAATTGCAGTGAGACAAAGGATTGGGAGCAATCAGAAAGCCATTGGCTGACTGTCTCAGCTTTTCTTTGCAAATTAAAGTTTAACTTCGTGAGGGATTTTCTGCGTCTCCTGGTAATTTTTACAGAACATTGAGTGATTCCTCCACAACACTGGCTTTGGAGAGTTTGGCCTATTGGGAAAGGTTGAATTGACTGGAGCTTATCTCCCTGGAGCATAGAGGTTTCTAAAATCATGAACAGCATAGGTAGGGTGAATAGCCAAGGTCTTTTTTCCCAGGGTAGGGGAGTCCAAAACGAGACAGCATAAGTTTAAGGTGAGACAGGAAAAATTTCACATGAGGGGCAACATTTTCATGCAGATGATGGTGCATGTCTGGAACGTCCTCCCAGAGGAAGTGTTGGAGGCAGATATATTTCTGACATTTAAAAGGCATCTGCATGGGTACATGAATAGGAAAGGTTAAGAAGGATGTGGACAAAGTTCTGGCAAATGAGACTAGATCAGTTTAGGGTATCTAGGACGAGTTGGACCAAGGGGGTCATTTCCATACTGGACAACTCTATGATTCTATGACCACGTGATCTGCTAGGTATTGTGCCCAACCTCTTATTTGCGTAAATGATGAGATGACAATTGCATGATTGCACAAGATAACTCAACCCAAGCCATTGCAGAAATTATGCCATGAAACTTATTTCCCATTCTTTAACATTAAATTCGAAAATCCTGGCCATTAATCTTATAAAACCTGGTTAAATTTAAGTAAACAGCTGTTCCCACTAGTTTCCTGAAGTATAGATTCTCTGGTTAGAAGATTTCCAAGTGAATATTTGCATTCCTAAAGTAATTCAACAAATTAGAGGCATTCCATGACATGGCAAATTAAAACGGATAGCTACAACTTGCTAACAAGCACTTCACCAAGCACATCTTCTACTTACAATAACCCTTGCCTCACTGTGTTAAAAGTGTCTGAAATTCTTACCTAGGAGACTGAACAGCGCCCTTTACAGATCCAATCAATGCCAAATGAATTGTGAAATAAATGTGATTTCAGATGAAAATTAAAGTTCTACAGCAAAAAGTAGATTAGATGGTTTCTGCTTCTGTAATTTAGTGCCATTTCCTTTTGCAAGAATAAAAAAAATCTAGCATGCATAAATTCTGAGCCATCATAGTAAATCCAGAAGGAACACAAAATAAACATACAAGCCTTTGGATGATTTTGTATCACAAGGTGACATATTGCAGTGATATAGGAGGTGGTCACACTCAAGTGCAATTCCAATCCACTATACTGGCAGAATAAAACAAAAAATGAAATCATGGCCTGAATTTTCCAATCACTAGATATCAGCTTTGCAACGTGGATGGAAATGTGCACATGCACACCTTGCAGAATCTCTAACATAGCAGACTGCAAGGGAACTGCATGGGAAATTCCACTGTGCAATTCCTCTACTTCTGGAACCCTTCAAAGCATTAGTTTAAATTGGAGAAGTTGGGAAATTCTACTGGAGTTAAATAAACACTCATGAAAAGGTAGACTATTAAATACACAGTCAAACTCCTGAGTAAATATTCAACTGAAGCCCCAAATTATTTCACACTCACAACTACGACCTCTTTTAACTCCTTCTACTGGACCCAATTCTGTGTCCAACACTAGTCCCTGACCAATCTCCTGCCCCAGTCAGAGTTGACTATCCCCTAACCCCATGATCTGCTAAAGTAAGAATGAAAATCCATTACTGCTGCTTATAGACGGTTTCATTCAGCATCAGCTTCCTTTCCTCACCCTGTGTTATACAGAGACAAACACAATCTCTGATTGTTGTCACTTTACGAATAAACAGGCACATTTTTGTTCAACCTCAGCATTCTCACTTCCTTGAGAAGAAATATCAGCCAGTTATCCTGGCAGACTGATTCAATGAATTCCAGCAGAGGGGAACGAAATAGTCTGTTACATCTTCCGACTGAGCCCATTCATTAAGAACAGTTACTTGAAAAAGTATCGTGGGGTTACTGAAGTCAGTGGAATCACACCCCAATATAAGGTACTCTCATAAAGTGGAAGGATGAAGGGATATAATAGTAGAAAGATATTCAACATTCTCAAGGGACTAATAAAATTCACTTTCAATTAAAAGTAAGATGAAGTTCATCTGACTTCTTCCCTGAAAACACATATGTTATGTATTTTATTAACTTGTAGACTAACCTAGCTCCAGAGTTCATAGATGAGGGGGAGTGGTGCCTTTATAAGGGATAACATTACAGCTGTCCTTGGGGAGGATATTCCTTGGAATAGGTCCAGGGAAGTTATTTGGATGAAACTGAGAAATAAGAAAGGGATGATTCCCTTATTGGGATAGTACTAAAGACCCCCCAGTAGTTAGCGGGAAATTGAGAAACAAATTTGTTAGAGGATCTAATTTATCTCTAAGAATAATAAGGTGGTTTTAAAGGTTGGGGATTTTGACTTTCCAAACATAGATTGGGACTACCATAGCGTTAAGGGTTTAGATGGAGAGGAATTGCGGGATAGCCAAATCTGACTGGGGCAGGAGGTTGGTTAGGGACTGGTGTACAAGAAATTTTTTTGATTCAGTATGTCAATGTACCTACTAGAGAAGGAACAAAACTTGACCTGGTCTTGGGAGATAAGGCAGGGCAAGAGACTGAGGTGTAAGTGGGGGAGCACTTTGGGGCCAATGACCATAATTCTATTAGCAGTAAAATAGTGATGAAAAAGGATAGACAGGATCTAAAAGTTAAAGTTCTAAACTGAAGAAAGGCCAATTTTGAAAGTATTAGGCAAGAACTATTAAAGTTGAATGGGTGTGGATGTTTGCAGGTAAATGGACTGCTGGAAAATGGGAAGCCTTCAGAAATGAGATAATGAGAGTCTGGAGACAGTATGATCCTGTTAGGATGAAAGGCAAGGCTGGTAGGTGCAAGGAATGCTGGATGACTAGAAAATTGAGGTTTTAGTCAAAAAAAGGAAGGAAGCAGATGTCAGGGATAGACAGCAGAGATTAGATTTTTTTTAGATTAGATTACTTACAGTGTGGAAACAGGCCCTTCGGCCCAACAAGTCCACACCGACCTGCCGAAGCGCAACCCACCCATACCCCTACCCCTACATATACCCCTTACCTAACACTATGGGCAATTTAGCATGGCCAATTCACCTGACCCGCACATCTTTGGACTGTGGGAGGAAACCGGAGCACCCGGAGGAAACCCACGCAGACACGGGGAGAACGTGCAAACTCCACACAGTCAGTCGCCTGAGGTGGGAATTGAACCCAGGTCCCTGGCGCTGTGAGGCAGCAGTGCTAACCACTGTGCCACCGTGCCGCCCTAAATGCGACTCTGATGGGACTCGAAACCACAACCGTTGAATTGCAACCTGAGCAATGACATAGAAGTCCAATGCGCTATCCATTGCGCCACAGAGGCACGCCACAGAGGTTGAGTGAATCCTTAGAAGAGTATAAAGGAAGTAGGAATATTCTTGATGGAAATCAGGAGGGCAAAAAGGGGGCATAAAATAGCTTTGGCAAATGGGGTTAAGAAGAATCTAAAGAGATTTTAAAAATTT
Source organism: Hemiscyllium ocellatum (assembly GCF_020745735.1). Lineage (NCBI taxonomy): Eukaryota > Metazoa > Chordata > Chondrichthyes > Orectolobiformes > Hemiscylliidae > Hemiscyllium > Hemiscyllium ocellatum. Next base: position 55,279,740 of record NC_083402.1, read on the forward strand.
ATTAAGAACAAAAGGGAAACTAGGGAGAGAATAGGACCCCTCAAAGATCAGCTAGACGGCCGATGTGTGGAACCGCAGAAGATGGGAGAGATACTAGATGAGTACTTTGCATCAGTGTTTATTGTGGAGAGGACATGTAAGATATAGAATGTGAGGAAATAGATAGTGACATCTTGAAAAATATCCATATTACAGAGGAGGAGGTTTTGGATGTCTTGAAAGGTGATCAGGTGTAACCCTACAAATCTGTGGAAAGCTAGGGAAGTGATCGCTGATCCCCTTGTTGAGATATTTGTATCATCAATAGTCACAGGTGAGGTGCCAGAAGACTGGAGATTGGTTAATATGATGCCACTATTTAAAAAAGCGGGTAAGGAAAAGCCAAGGAACTATAGACCAGTGAGATTGACAATGGTGGTGGGCAAATTATTGGTAGGAATCCTAAGGAACAGGATTGACATATTTTTGGATAGGCAAGGATTGATTTGGGATAGTCAGCATGTATCACTACCTTGATTGAGTTTTTTGAAGAAGTAACAAAGAGGATTGATGAGGAAGAGTGGTGGACATGATCAATATGGACTTCAGTAAGGCATTCGACAAAGTCCCTCATGATAGACTGGTTAGCAAGATGAGATCACATGAATAGAGAGAGAATTAGTCTTTTGGATACAGAACTGGCTCTAAGATAGAAGACAGAGGGTGATGGTGGAGGCTTCCTTTTCAGACTGGAGGCCTGCGGTCAGTCGTATGCCGTATGGATCGATGCTGGATCCACTGCTTTTCATCATTTATATAGATGACTTGGATATGAACATTGGAGTTATAGTTCGTAAGTTTGCAGATGACACCAAAATTGAAGGTGCAGTGGACAGTAAAGAAGGTTACCTCAGATTACAACAGGATCTTGATCAGATGTGACAATGGACTGAGAAGTGGCAGATGGAGTTTAATTTAAATAAGTGTGAGGTGCTGCATTTTGGAAAGGCAAATCAGGGCAGGACTTATACACTTAATGATAAAGTTCTGGGAAGTGTTGCTGAACAAAGAGATCTTGGACTGCAGGTTCATACTTCCTTGTCTGTAGAGCATCAGGTAGATAGGATAATGAAGAAGGCATTTAGTATGCTTTCCTTTATTGGTCAGAGCATTGAGTATAGGAGTTGGGAGGTCATGTTGCAGCTGTACAGGAATTTGGTTAAGCCACATTTGGAATATTGTGTGCAGTTCTGGTCTCCCTCCTAAAGGAAGGATGTTGTGAAACTTGAAAGGGTTCAGAAAGGATTTACAAGGATGTTTGGAGGGTTGGAGGGTTTGAGCTATAGGGAGAGGCTGAGTAGGCTGGGGTTGTTTTCCCTGGAGTGTCAGAGGCTGAGGGGTGACCTTATAGAGGTTTATAAAATCATGAGGGACATAGACAGAGTAAATAAACAAGGCTTTTTCCTGGATTGGGGGAGTACAGAATTAGAGGATATCGGTTTAGGTGAGAGGGGAAAGATTTAAAATGGACCTAAGGGTCAACTTTTCATGCAAAGGATGGTGCGTATATGGAATGAGCTGCCAGAGGAAGTGGTGGATGCTGGTACAATTACAACATTTCAAAGGCATTTGGATGGCTATATGAATAGGAAGGGTTTAGAAGGATAAGGGCCAAGTTGTGGCAAATGGGAGCAGATTAATTTAGGATATCTCGTTGGCATGGACAAGTTGGACCAAAGGGTCTGTTTCTCTGTGTACATCTCTATGACTCTAAAACGTGAAGTTAAAGCCCCTCATGAACACTTAAAAAGGCCTCTCTCTCAATCTTGTGGCCGAGAGACATAGAAAATTCACATAGTTATCCACAAATGAGAGCGGTTCTTTTTAACTATTATTCTTTAAGCTCAAACATTCTAGTAAGCCTACATTTTTGTATGGTGATATAAAACACTGCTCACTCGCAGGACAGCCTCAGCAGAGGTGGTAGCATAGTGGTATACAGTTTAGGAGTGTGCTCCCGGGGTGTCTTCAACATTAACTGAGGATGTTATGAAGTCTCATGGCATCAGGTCAAATGTGAGCAAAGAAAATCTCTTCTGATTACTACACACCACACACTCTATTCCCTCCCACTCCCCAAGCAGATGAAATCAGTTCCCCTCCCCTGACATTGAACACGATTTAGAGGAAGCACAGGAGTGGAAAGGGTGTAGAATTTCCTCTGGACGTCAATGCCCACTACTGAGGGTGCTCAGCAGCTCAACTACTGGTTAAACTGGTCAGTCCTAAATGACATAATTGCAAGGGTGTGACTGTAGTGGGTGGTGAGGGTATTAAAAGGAAGTAAAAAATTGAACTTATCTCACCAATCTCCTTGCCACAGAAGCATCTGTTCACGACAATATTGGTAAGAGCGAATATTCTGTCAGGACATTGTGGGTCTACCTATAGCACATGGACTTCAGTGGTTCAACAAGGCAGCTCACCACCTCCTTCTCAAAGCAAAAGTGAGGAAACCAGAGTTTAAATTAGAGTGGTGCTGGAAAAGCACAGCAGGTCAGGCAACATCCAAGGAGCAGGAAAATTGACGTTTCGGGCAAAAGCCCTTCATCAGGAATGGAGGCAGGGAGCATCCAGGGTGGAGAGAAATAGAAATGTTCATTAGAATTCAGGTACCCAGGTAACACTCCTAAACTATATACCACTATGCTAACACCTCTGCTGAGGCTGTCCTGCCAGAGAGCAGTGTTTTATACTACCATACAAAAATGTAGGCTTACTACAATGCAAGAGCGTAAAGAATAATAGTTATAAACATCCCTCCACCCTGGAGACTCCTTGTCTCCTTTCCTGATGAAGGGCTTTTGCCCGAAACGTCGATTTTCCTGCTCCGCGGATACTGCCTGACCTGCTGTGCTTTTCCAGCACCACTCTAATCCAAAAACCTCTTTCTCACAGACAACTGCAAAGGCAAACATTGCTGACCAGCCAGCAATGCCCATATCCCACAAGTGTATACAAAAAATAGCACCAAAATTGCTTTAATGAAACAATGCTGAAATGAAGGAAATGCCATAGGAGAAAAATGCAGTATTTGCAGCATAGGTGAGAAAAAAAAATTGTTATTTGCAATTTAGGAGTCTTATTATTTAATTCCGTTAAGATAATACAAACGATTCTCCTTAACAGACTGATAAGCCACATAGCCGAACATGCCAGAAGGTCAAAGTGGTTTCAGAAAAAGCAAAGGTAGATACAACTTGATCTTCACCCTTTGCCCAATAACGGAGAAATGCCACGAATGACAGATTGGACTCGACTGTCTTTGTTGACATGACAAAGGGTTTTGACACAGTAAACAGAGATGTCTGTGGAATCAACCAGGAGAAAGTGAGGTCTGCAGATGCTGGAGCTCAGTTGAGAGTGTGTTGCTGGAAAAGCACAGCAGGTGTCGATTCTCCTGCTTCTCGGAAGCTGCCTGACCTGCTGTGCTTTTCCAGCAACACACTGTCATGTCTGTGCAATGTCTTAACCAAACTCAAATGTCTAACAGAGCTATAAATCTGACTCAGCAGGTTCATGATGTAATGAACACTTTTGATATAATAAAATCAGAAATTAGAGAAAAGAACTCAGCAGGTCTGGCAACATCCGTAGAGATAAAGCAGAGTTAATGTTTTGGGTCCAGTGGCACTTCTTCAGAACTGGCTGTAGCTAGGAAAAGATGATTCTGATGAAGGGCTTTTGTCCGAAATGTCAATTCTCTTGCTCCTCAGATTCTACCTGACCTGTTGTGCCTTTCTAGCACCATACTCTCGACTCTGATCTCCAGCATCTGCACTCCTCACTTTCTCCCTGTAGCTATAAAAAGATTGGAGGAACTTCGATTATCCAAATGTTGATTATCTGAATTTCGGATTATCTGAACAAGATCGCAAGGTCCCGATGCTTGACTAAACTGTGTTATCCAGCAATAGATTAACCGAACAAAATACTCCTTGCACATGTCGTTCGGATATTCGATGTTCCTCTGTATATGCTAGACAATGAGTGGGTGGAGGGGGACAGAATAAACAATAGGTGGAGATCCAGCTGAGAGAAAGGGAGAGGGAAAAAACAGTTGGGCAGACAAATGCATGAGTAAAGGCCAGCCTGAGAAAATAAGTAGCTGCTAGTGTGAACCATTAGTGGCTAACAATGAGTTGTTGGCGGTGGCAGTCCACATGATGACAAGATCTGGTGTGTGGGGGTTGAGGGTAAGAAGCATGGGAGAAGGTGCTCTGGTCCTTAAATTATTGAACTCAATATAGAGTCCTGAATGTTACAGGGTCCCCAAGCAGAAAATGAGATGCTGTTCATCCAGCTTGTGCTGAGCTTTGCTGGAACACTGTAGCAAGACTGAGACAGAGGTGTTGGCCCAGGAACATGGTGGAGTTAGCACATTCTCCCCGTGTCTGCGTGGGTTTCCTCCCACAAACCAAAGATGTGTAAGTCAGGTGAATTAGCCATGCTAAATTGCCCATAGTTTCAGGTGTATTAGTCAGGGGTAAATGTAGGGTAGGGGAATAGGTCTGGGTGGGTTATTCTTTAGAGGGTCGGTGTGTAGTTGTTGGACCAAATGGCCTATTTCCATATTGCAGGGAATTTAATCTGATCTTAGTGAAGATATGTCTCCTCAGCTCAGTCTTAACTGACTAAACTCTTATTCTGGGATTCCCTAGCTTTAGACTTACCAGCCATGGGAAACCATTTAACGACATCTACCCTGTCACACATTGTAAGAATCTTCGAAGTTTCAATGAGGTCACCCTTCTTTCTTCAAACTCTATAGCATATAGATCAAGTCTGCTCAATATACAATCATATGACAATTGTAACATCGGTGGGATTAATCTGATGAATCTCCGTTATACTCCTTATATGGCAAATATATTCTTCCTTAGAGCAGGCAACAAAACTGCACACAATATTCCAACAGGGCCGACTCTACATTGGAGAAAATAAATGCAGACTGGGTGACTGCTTTGCAGAACACCTCAGGTCTCTTCTCAAGCAGGACCCTGACCTTCCTTCAGCGGTCATTTTAACACAGTGTTCTGCTCGCCTGCCCACATGTTTGCCCTCAGCATTCTGCAGTGTTCCAGTGAATCACAGTGCAAACTGGAGGAACAACATCTCATCTTTAGATGAGGCACTTTACAGCCTTCTGGACTTAATATTGAGCTCAACACCTTTCAATTGTGAACATTCCTCCCCTTTCTTTTAGCTTGTTATCAAGTCCTCCCCTTATCCCATCCCACTTTCTGTCCTTTCTAGTCTGGCAGGAGACACACCATTGCTCTGTCATTCTCACATTCTGATTATTTATGTGAACTATCAACATAAGGGTGTTCACCAGCACCCTTCACCCAAAACACCCCTTCACCCATCTCAAACTGTAACATAAATGCTGTCCCTTCAATACTTTACGTCAGCTCTGAGAAAGTGTTATCTAGGCTAAAATCGTTAGCTTGCTGTCTCTCCATGGATGTTGCCTGACCTGCTGTAATCGTCAGCATTTGTTGTTTCCAGCACAATATTCCAGGTGAGTTTAAAAGCTGTACACAACTGCAGGAAACATCTTTACTACTGTATCGAGATCTCCTTGCAATGAAAGCAAACATATGATTTTCCTTCCTAACTGCTTGATGCCACTGCATTCCAATATGCAACCCCTAGTCTCTGATTATTTAAGACATTTTAAAAAAAAATATTTTTTTCTATCAAAGCGAATAATTTCATACTTATTCATGTTAATATTCTACTTGCCATGCTCTAACCCATTAACTTAGCCTGGCCATGTCATCTTGAAGCCTCCCCTAATTCTCTTCACAATATATGTTCATTCCCAGTTTGCTGTCATCAGCAAACCTGGAAATGTTACAATTGATATCCAATTATATGCTACCAGTGCCACATGCTAGAGGGGCTAGGAATAGAGAGAGACTGCAGATGAACACATGGCTGCATGCTGGTATAGAAAGGAGGACTTCAGATATGCGCATCATTGGGATATCTTCTGGACAAGAAGAACAGGCTGCACCTGCACCTGAACTGGAGGGGTACCAATATCCTGGCAGGAAGTTTGCTACAGCTCTTTGGGAGGGTTTAAACTAGATTGGCAGTGGGTGGGAACTGGAACTACAGATCAGATGATGGAGCAAGTAGTGAACAGCCAGATACAGCGTGCATAGAGTCTGTGAGGAGGGACAGGCACTTGATAAAGCTAAGGTGCAGTCAGTGTGATGGGTTAAAGTGTGTCTGTTTTAATGCAAAAAGTATCAGGAATAATGGTGACGATCTCAGAGCATGGATCAGTACTTGGAAATATGATGTTGTGACCATTACAGAGACTTAGATATCACAGGGGCAGGAATGACTTTGGATGTCAGAATGGGTGTAAGTCAGAAACAGGAAAGGTGCAGTCACTTTATTGGGAGTTTTCTACAGGCCTACCAACAGCAATAGAAACACAGAGGAGCAGATTAGGAGACAGATTTCGGAAATGTGCAGAAGTAACAGGGTTGTTGTCATAGGTGACTTTAACTTCCCTAATATTGATTGGAATCTACTTAGTCCAAATAGCTTGGATGGAGCAATTTTTGTCAGGTGTGTCCAGGAAGCATTCCTGACGCAATATGTAGACAGGCCGACTAGGGGGAAGGCCATATTGAATTTGGTGTTTGCAATGAACCATGCCAGGTGTCAGATCTCTTGGTGGGAGACATTTCAGTGATAGTGATTACAACTCCCAGACCTTTACTATACTCAAAGAGAGGGACGGGTGCAGACAGTATGGGAAAGTATTTAATTGGGGGAGGGAGAATTACAATGCTATGAGGCACGAGTTCAGCACCTAAATTGGGAACAGATGTTCTCAGGGAAATGCACAACAGAAATGTGGAGGTTGTTTAGGGAGCACTTACTGATAGTGCTGGACAGGTTTGTTGAATATCTAGTCAAGAGGAAGAAGAAAGCTTACTTAAGGTTGAGGAGGCAAGGGTCACACAGGGCTTTAGAGGGTTTCAAGGTAGGAGAAAGTGAGGACTGCAGGTCAGAGCTGAAAACGTGTTGCTGGAAAAGCGCAGCAGGTCAGGCAGCATCCAAGGAGCAGGAGAGTCGACATTTCGGGCATGTGCCCTTCTTCAGGAATGAGGAAAATGTGTCCAGCAGGCTAAGATAAAAGGTAGGGAGGAGGGACTTGGGGGAGGGGCGTTGGAAATGCGATAGGTGGAAGGAGGTCAAGGTGAGGGTGATAGGCTGGAGTGGGGATGGGGGCGGAGAGATCAGGAAGAAGATTGCAGGTTAGGAAGGCGGTGCTGAGTTCGAGGGATTTGACTGAGACAAGGTGGGGGGAGGGGAAATGAGGAAACTGGAGAAACCTAAGTTCATCCCTTGTGGTTGGAGGGTTCCCAGGCGGAAGATGAGGCGCTCTTCCTCCAGCCGTCGTGTTGCTATGGTCTGGCGATGGAGGAGTCCAAGGACCTGCATGTCTTTGGTGGAGTGGGAGGGGGAGTTAAAAGTGTTGAGCCATGGGGTGGTTGGGTTGGTTGGTCCGGGCGTCCCAGAGGTGTTCTCTGAAACGTTCTGCAAGTAGGCGGCCTGTCTCCCCAATATACAGGAGGCCACATCGGGTGCAGCGGATGCAGTAAATGATGTGTGTGGAGGTGCAGGTGAATTTGTGGCGGATATGGAAGGATCCCTTGGGGCCTTGGAGGGAAGTAAGGGTGGAGGTGTGGGCGCAAGTTTTGCATTTCTTGCGGTTGCAGGGGAAGGTGCCGGGAGTGGAGGTTGGGTTGGTGGGAGGTGTGACTGACTGAACTGGTCCTCACCCTGAAGACTGAACGAACTGGTCCTCACCCTGAAGTTCGAGACACCACCCACACCCTCCACCTCCTTCATGATTTTCACTTCCCCGGTCCCCAGTGCCTTACCTTCACCATGGACATCCAGTCCCTGTACACCTCCATCCTCCATCACGAAAGACTCGAAGCCCTCTGCTTCTTCCTTTCCCGCCGTAACAACCAGTACCCTTCCACTGACACCCTCCTTCGACTGACTGAACTGGTCCTCACCCTGAACAACTTCTCTTTCCAATCCTCCCACTTCCTCCAAACCAAAGGAGTAGCCATGGGCACCCGCATTGGCCCCAGCTATGTCTGCCTCTTCGTAGGATATGTGGAACAGTCCATCTTCCGCAGCTACACTGGCACCACTTCCCACCTTTTCCTCTGCTACATCGATGACTGTATCGGTGCTGCCTCGTGCTCCCATGAGGAGGTTGAATAGTTCATCCACTTTACCAACACCTTCCACCCTGACCTCAAATTTGCCTGGACCGTCTCAGACTCCTCCCTCCCCTTCCTAGACCTTTCCATTTCTATCTCAGGTGACCAAATCAACCACGAGAAATGCAAAACTTGCACCCACACCTCCACCCTTACTTCCCTCCAAGGCCCCAAGGGATCCTTCCATATCCGCCACAAATTCACCTGCACCTCCACACACATCATTTACTACATCCGCTGCACCCAATGTGGCCTCCTCTATATCGGGGAGACAGGCCGCCTACTTGCGGAACGTTTCAAGGAATACCTCTGGGACACCCGGACCAACCAATCCAACCACCCCGTGGCTCAACACTTCAACTCCCCCTCCTACTCCACCAAAGACATGCAGGTCCTTGGACTCCTCCATCGCCAGACCACAGCAACATGTTGGCTGGAGGAAGAGCGCCTCATCTTCTGCCTAGGAACCCTCCAACCACAAGGGATGAACTTAGATTTCTCCAGTTTCCTCATTTCCCCTCCCCCCACCTTGTCTCAGTCAAATCCCTCGAACTCAGCACCGCCTTCCTAACCCTCCTCCCTACCTTTTATCTTAGCCTGCTGGACACACTTTCCTCACTCCTGAAGAAGGGCACATGCCCGAAACGTCGACTCTCCTGCTCCTTGGATGCTAACTGACCTGCTGTGCTTTTCCAGGGTTACAAGGTAGCCAGCAAGGAATTGAAAAATGGACATAGGAGAGTTAGAAGGGGCATGAAAAAGCTTTAGTGGGAAGGATTAAGGAAAACCCTAAGGCATTCTCTATGTGAGGAACAACAGGACAGCCAGAGTGAGCATATGGTCAATCAGGGATAGTGGAGGGAACTTGCGCCTGGAGTCAGAGGAAGTAGGGGAGGTCCTTAATAAATACTTTGCTTCAGTATTCACTCCCGAGAGGAACCTTGATGTTTCTGAGGACAGCGTGAAACAGACTGAAATGCTAGAACAGGTTACGAAGGAGGATGTGCTGAAAAATTTGAAAAACATAAGGATAGATAAATCTCCAGGGCCAGACAAGATATACCCTTGGTTACTACAGGAAGAAAGGGAAGAGGTCGCTGCACCTTTGGCAATGATCTTTGTGTCCTCACTGTCCACTGGAGTAATGCCAGATGATTGGAGGGTGGCAAATGTTATTCCCTTGTTCAAGAAAGGGAATAGGGATAACCCTGTGAATTTCAGATGAGTCATTCTTACGTCAGGGGTGGGCAAACTACTGAAGAGGGTTCTGACAGACAGGATTTATGATTACTTGGAAAACCATAGTTTGATTACAGAGAGTCAGCATGGATTTGTGAGAGGCAAGTCATGCCTCACAAACCTTAATGAATACTTTGAGGATGTGACAAAACACATTGATGAAGGTAGAGCAGTGGATGTGGTGTACATGGTTTTTAGCAAGGCATATAGTAAGGTTCCCCATGGTAGGTTCATTCAGAAAGTAAGGAGGCATGGGTTACAGGGAAATCTGGCTGTCTGGATACAGAATTGGCTGGCCCCAGAAGACAGAGGATGGTAGTGGATGGAAAGTATGCAGCTTGGAGGTCAGTTACCAGCGGTGTTCCGCAGGCATCGGTTCTGGGACCTCTGCTCTTTGTGAGTTTTATAAATGACTTGGATGAGGAAGTGGAAGGGTGGGTGAGTAAGTTTGCCAATGACATGAAGGTTGGCAAAGTTGTGGATAGTATAGAGAGTTGTTGCAGGTTGTAGTGGGACATTGACAGAACTGGGCTGATAAGTGGCAGATGGAGCTCAACCTGGAAAAGTGTGAAGTTATTCACTTTGGAAGGTCAAGTTTGAATGCAGAATACAGCATTAAAGGCAGGATTCTTGGCAGTGTGGAGTAACAGAGAGATCTTTGGATCCATGTCCAGAGATCCCTCAAAGTTGTGTTCAGCTCTGGTTGCCTCATTATAGGAAAAATGTGGAAGCTTTAGAGAGGGTGCAGAGATTTACCAGGATGCTGCCTGGCCTGGAGGGCATGTCTTATGAAGGAAGTTTGAGGGAGTTTGGGTTTTCTACTTGAAGCAAAGAAGGATGAGAGGGGACTTGATAGAGGTGTACAAGATTTTGAGAGGCATAGTTAGAATGGAGAGCCAGAGATGTTTTCCTATGGCGGAAATGTCTATCATGAGGGTCATAATTTTAAGGTAATTGGAGAAAGGCTTAGGGGAGATATCAGAGTTTGGTTCTTTCTCAGAGAGTGGTGGGTGCGTGGAATGCACTGCTGGTAGTGGTTGTGGAACCAGATACATTAGGGACATTTAGGCAACTCTTGGATAGGCACATGAAAGATAGTACAATGAAGGATATGTAAATTAGTCTGATGTTAGAGTAGGATAAAAGGCTGGCACAATATCAAGGGCTGAAGGGCCTGTATTGTGCTGTACTGTTCTATGTTCTATATGGATTGTGAACAGCGATGAACTTTGCACTGATTCTTACTGTATTGCACAGGTCACAGTTCCCATCCTGAGAATGATCCATTTATTCCTACTTTCTGCCTTATGTCTGTTAACTAATTCTCAATACATTTTCCCCATTCTCGTAACTTCTAATATCATTTACTAATCTCCTGTGTAGGAACCTATCAAAAGCGTTCTGAAAATCCAGGTTCGCCTTTACTAATGCTTCAAGGGATATCTCCAAAATCTTCTTATACGTCAAACAAACACAAATTCTCCTCCATAAAAATATGTTGACTGCGTAATTCCTTTCTAAATGGCTAGTTTAGATTTGATTAGATTAGTTACAGTGTGCAAACAGGCCCTTTGGCCCAACAAATCCACACCGACCTGCCAAAGCACAACCCACCCAGACCCATTCCCCGACATTTACCCCTTCACCTAACACTACAGGCAATTTTAGCATGGCCAATTCATCTAACCTGTACATTTTTGGACTGTAAGAGGAAACCGGAGGAAACCCACGCGACACAGGGAGAATGTGCAAACTCCATACAGTCAGTCACCTGAGACGGGAATTGAACCTGGGTCTCTGGCACTGTGAGGCAGCAGTGCTAACCACTGTGCCGCTCATAAATCACAACCTTTGTAACATTTCCCCTACTAGTGATGTTAAGCAAACAGATCTGTAGGTTTTCATTCTCCTTTATCCCTTCTTAAATAATGGGGCTGCATCTGTTCCCTTCTAGTCTGCAGGAACCTTTCCAGAATACATAGTATTTTGAAAGATAACCACTCATGCATCCATTATACTTCCAGCCACCTCCTTCAAAGCTCTGCAATGAAGCTCATCTGATCCAGGTAGCAGTGAAAAAAAAACCTGGAAAACTGAGATTATGCATTCATCTGAAGGGTCTCAATAAAGCTGTGAAGAGATCTCACTAAATCATACCTATCACTGAAGAAACTTTGCCACAGCTTGCCAAAGCAAAGTTCTTTACTACCCTTGAATGAAGGATGGTTCTGCAAGTGAAGCTGAAGGAAAATAATACCGTTCTCTCTATATTTGGATTCTGTTTAGGTGACACAACTTGGGTGATAGAAGACAGTCAGTTATACTCCAAGAGGTGGAGCCAATATGGATGATTCACTAATCTATCGATGTGAGATACAATGGAATAAACCAGTTTAGATGACAATCATAACATAATACAACTGCTAACTTTAAGACTATATAAGGCACTAGTCAGACTACAGCTGGAATACAATTAACAGGTTTAGGCTGATACCTAAGGAAACATTTACTGGCATTGTAGGTAGTCCAAAGACTGGACTGATACTGGATATGGAGAGACTGTCTTATGAGGAGAGAGGAGATTGAACTTCTACTCATTGAATTTAAAAGAATGAAAGTCAATGTTATTGAAAGATACAAGATTTTTAGGGGACCCGACAGGGCAGTGCAGAGAGATTGTTTCCTCTTGTGGGAGAGTTTAGGATCAGAGGGGTAAATAGCAGAATAAGGTGTTGCACATTTAAGACAGGGATCAGGATGAATTTCTTCTTTCAGAAGGAATTCCTGTGGAATTCTTTACCAGAGGGCTATCAAGGGTGGGTTGTTAACTATATTCAAGGCTGAGACAGACAGATGTTTAAACAGTAACGGAATCAAGGGTTATGGGGATAAGGCAGGGGAGTGGAATACCAGAGCAGCCACGATTTCACTGAATGCAGAGCAGGCTCTGATCCTGTATCTAATGGCCTATCCTGCCCCTATGGTGCCCCAGTCATTCAACGCTAGCCATTCACTGTTTCCAGATGTACTCACCACTGCTGGGATATACGAGGATGGTGCCCCACCTTGCAAACTAGGAGATCTTGGTGGACAGGGTAGTGCAGAAGAGAGTTGTGTCTTCTCTAATACCTACCAGAGCAGTCCACCACACCAGACTCTGTCAGCCAGACTCTGTCAGTCAGAATGGAGGTAATCATCCATGATCAGTACTGAATTAGCAGTTCAGAGGAATGTCTAACAGTGCCACAGGAAGGTCAATGACCTTCTCCACTCCACCAAGGTAAGTGCCACACTCTTTAATCTACTACATCACACTCACTCTATTTGTGCACCTGCAAGAAACTCCCAGCAAGGATCATGCTTCACCAGTCTCACTATTGTATGCAACATCTCCCCTCAATTACTTTCATCTAAATCAACCTCCCACCTTACTAACCCTGCATGACCATACACTTTTTACTCACAAGGGATTCCACACCACTCTTCCCCCATCTGCACCAGTGTGAATAACTGTCTAATCCACGTTCATCCCTCTCCATCCTTCCCTTTACTTACTTCAGGAAGAAAAAAAAGCCCATAAAAGGACCAAAAGGGCTAGGATTGGTGGTGGGGCACCCAATATTTGGCTTGTCATGAACGACAAGGTCAGAATCTTGGCCCTTGCTGGAGAAGAATGTTTTAAACTGATTTGGCAGGAGGATTAGGCAAGAAGCAGGTATAAAGTCAAGTGCAAGGCTCAAACAGATGCAGAAGGAAAGTCAGGGCTGTCCATAGGTAGCGAAGACCGAGGCAGCTTAATGTATATAAGAGGTCTGGAAAGGTAAAGTGTATTTATTTTAGGGCAAGAAGCTTGACTGGCAAGGCCAATAAATTTAGAGCACTGATTCATATATGAAATATGATATTGTTGCAATTGCTGAGACATAGTTGAAGGAAGAATGGACCAGACTGCCAGCTTAACATTCCAGTGTGCAGAAGTTTGAGGCAGATTTTTTTGGTGGTGGTTGGGGAATGCTGGGAGGTAGTGTGTGCAGGTTGGGAGAGGCATGGAGGTTGGTGGGAGGTTACAGATAAAGGAAACCATCACTGCTGTAATAAGGGAAGACTCATAAAAGGGTCTTCAAATAAGACCATGAATAGAACTTAGAGATCAAAAAATGAGAAATTACCTTGCCTGGATGATCCCACAGGCCTTCCAACAGTCAAAGGGAGTTAGAGGAGCAGATATAAGGTGGAGGGGAATCCTGTTTGACTAATTTAATTGATTTTTTTTTAAAGGAGACTAAATATATTGATGAGGACAGTGCAGTTGATGTGTTTTACATGGATTTCAGAGGCCTTTGACAAGGTCCCACATGGAAGGCTGGTTCAAAAGATCAGAGCCCATGAGAACCAAGGCAAGTTAGCAAACTGGATCCAAAATTGGCTTACAAATACAGGTCCTTCTGTGATAAAGAACATTTATTAACACCAACTTGCTCTAAAGCAATTGACAAATTGGAGACACTGTTTCTAAAGCACGAACCTTTAAAATGTGTATTGGCTGTAACTTGATTACATCACCAACACTTTAAGCGCTATTATAATGCGGGGTTGCACAAGAACCTGCAGGAGGCAAAGGGCGATGGTTGACAGTTGTTTCTGTAATTGGAAGCCTGTGACCAGTGGTGTACCACGGAGTTCAGTGCTGGACTATTGCTGATTGTTATTTACATTAACGGCATGGGTGGGAATACAACTTTGTAAGTATGCAGATGAGACAAATTGGTGGTGTTACTGCTACTGAGGAGAGTGGTCTCAGGCTACAGTCTAATATCAATCAGCTGGTAAGTTGGGCAGAACAATGACAAAAAAGAATTTAATCCTGATAAATGCAAAGTGATGAATTTTGGGAGCACAGATAAGGTAAGGACATATACAATGAATGGTGTACCCCTGGGGAGTAGCGAGGAACAAAGGGACTTTCGTGTACAAAAGATCTCTGAAGGTGTCAGCCCAACAGAGTGGTGAAGAAGGTATACAGGATGCTTACCTCCGTTAGCATGGGCGTAAGAGTAAACAAGTCTTATTACTACTCCATAAAACATTGATTGGGCCACATATAGAATACTGTGTGCTATTCTGATTGCCATACTGTTGGAAGGATGTAATTACACTGAAAAGGGTACTGAGGCGATTCACCAGTTGGCTGCCTGGGTTGAAAAGTTTCAGTTAGGAAGAGAGACCAAATAGGCTGGGTTTGTTTTCCTTGAAGCAGAGAATGCTGATAGGGATGTAATTGAGGTGTACAAAGTTATGAGAGGCGTTGACAGAGTAGATTGTGAGAATCTCCTCTCCAGATGAGTATTTAAAATGCCTGGGAATAGTAGGCTATGACACAAGTGTGGGTAAATGGGATTAATGTAGTTTGGTGTTTGTTGGTCAGCATAGACATGGGGATGCCAAAGGGCCTGTAGCTATTTTGTACGACTCTATAACACTATGAGAAGACTGGGACAGGTACATTGCCGAAACATCCATGTTTTGGCTATCAAGTAAGAAGCAATCTCCATTACTATACTTGTTCATGAGCCTCAACGTGCATTTCATCTTAACATGCCATAGCTTTGATGCCTTGGTTACGATGTTTACTTTCTTGTGTAACACAGTTACAAGTGGAATGTCCAAAGTGACCACAGTCAAGAGGTTCGCTTGAGAAACTTCCTCCTTACCCCGAGGATGAATACATGGCTGCCTCAGATAAAGCTCTAGTTCTATACCCCACCATCACTACTAGTTCTCCTATTGACACCTTGATAAGTATTTTGGCTACATTAGAGTTGGGAGCACCTGCTGGTGAGCACATCAGCATCACATATTCACAACTGGCTGAAGAAGAAACAACCCACGTTGCAAGAGCTTGGCGGATTTGGAGACAAGGCACCTCTGCTTCATGTTGTTTATCAATCTTCCTTCTCCAGGCACTTTCACTTGTTTGCATGAAGCACAGATTGACTGCTTCAAACTTAACTGATTAACTAAAAGTCACAGTTTATAGTATTTGATGAAGGGAAATAATTGGCTGCCTTTGGGCTGGAGATGCTTCTTACTGCAGAGCAGAAACACAGCCCCTTCTGGAGATCCAATTACTTTGTCTCTCTCTGTCTCCATCCTCCATCAAACCCCAGCCTGTTCAGACACCTAGGGGCAAATCTCCTATTGTTTGGCAAGCAGTGCCAGTCGGCACCCAATTGAAGGAACTATAAATTTATATATGGCCCCACCAGGAGTCTACACCCACTACATTCCAGAGGTGGCTGGGACTTCTACTTCAAACCTGCCACCATCCTCAGCTCTGAGGAATTCAAGGCAAAGGCCAACACTTACCTCTGGCAAGGACATAATCAGCATGTTTGTGCCCTCTACATGAATGTGCCAGAGACGACTGGGTTTCACTGTAAGTGAGGCTCCTTTCATGCCAGCTGTAAACACCCGGATTGTACCTAGATGTTGTAGGAGTGTGAAAATATCTGTCAGAGGGCACCCTAGTGGCATGGGTGAAGCATTAGGCCACATTTTCTAGGCAGAGGCAAGCTCTCACAGATTGTCACTCTGGATTTTATATTTTTACGAACAAAGGGAACTCTGCAAGTTCTGAGAGGAGATTTCACTCAGGTTTCTCTCAGGAATAGAGGTATACTTGCATTCTGTCCATTCTTTCAATAGTATGGAACTGTCAGAGGAAGGCAAACCACACCCACCACGGGTGGTGGGAAAGATGCCAGGTCCTCTGCAAAGTTGTCTGGTCACAGACCGGGATGTCAGGCCTCAGGGCAAGGGAGTTTTGACTCCTAGGGTGATACAGCATCAAGTCTAGGGGAGGGGGTTGGTGAGTTGATGGATAGGGTGTCGGATTCTGCGGGTGTAAGTGATGTGCAGTGGTGTAGTTGTGGATGTGAAGTAGGTATGGCATGTGTTTTACTTGGGAATTAATTATGTATTTAATAGTTAATATTTAATGACATTTCCTGAGTAGCTATTTTAATTAGTTTAAGCAGTTCCTTCAAATCTTCAATTTTTATGGAGACTTTTCGACTATTCCAAGGATAGAGGATTGCCCTGAGGAAGTTTCAATCTCCCTGGCAGTTCCTTGCTACAATGGGGATTCTGCAAGGTCCCAAGCTCAACTCCAATCTACACTGGATTTATAGGGGCACAGAAAGGATAGATAGGAAGAAACTCTTCCATTTGGTTTATCCCAATGACCATGAAGCATAGACTTAAGGTAAGGGGCAGGAGATTTACAGGGGATGTGAGGAAAAATATTTTCATCATTTAGGTAGTGGGAATCTGGAACTCACTGTCTGCGGTGGTAGAGACAGGAATCCTCATAAAATTTAAGAAGTAGTTAAGATTGCAATGCCAAAGCAGTACAAGATTACGGGATAAGTGCGAGAAAATGGAGTTAGGATAGTTAGATGCTTGTTTTTGACACTGTGTTGTAGACTTCTATTACTCTATTCCATGCCCAGTTAATGTGGAATACGGAGGTCTGAGCATTGCTGTTTTTGTTACTCTCCAGCAGTAGAGGCCACAAGGAGGGAGGTGCTGTGAAGTAATCTTTGAGTGGCTGTAGTGCTTCATATAAATATTACAACCAAAGTATGATCATGGAGTTGGATACAGAGCCCTGTGTTACTCTAGGTAAATAATGATAATCTTATACTTGCATCAAAGATTTATGCAATGGCATTGAGGTGGATATAGATTGGTTCATTGGAGTTCTAGGTTTGCTCCGATGACTATGGGTTGTCAGAATCAAAGTAAGAAGTCACACAACACCTGGTTATAGACCAACTGGTTTGTTTGAATCACAAGCTTTCGGAGTGCTGCTTCTTCAGGTGAAGTCTGACTTTGCTCCACAAGCTTGTGATTTCAAATTAACTTGTTGGTGCATAACTTGATGTCATGTGACTTCTGACTTTGTCCACTCCAGTCCAACACCAGCGCCTCCACATCATAGCACCATCCATTGCAGTGGCTCATAAGAACAACTTGACATGTTTTTAAAGTCACTGTGACTGTGGTCAGAACAGAGCAAATATCATGTGAATTATTGTTGTTGAGTGGGAAAAAGTGAGGACTGCAGGTGCTGGAGAGTCAGAGTCGATAAGTATGGCGCTGGAAAAGCACAGCAGATCCGGCAGCATCCAAGGAGCAGCAGAGTCGACATTTTGGACATCAGATTCAGGAAAAGGAGGGAAGAGGTGGGCATCCTTGGAAGAGGCTTCACAGTAAGGTATTCAGCAACTGGGAGAAAATGAGCAGGCCAGGCAGCATCCAAGGAGCAGGAGAGTCAACGATTTGGGCATAGGCCCTATTATTGCTGAGTGTCTGCCAATAATAATGACAAATCTTTTTATTAGTCAGCAGTTTGGGCCAATTGCAACCTCAGGGAAATGAGCAATAGAGGTAGAAAAAGTTTACTTTATGTTGACCCGACTCTCCCATGCTCATGGCTTCAACTCAACTTTCTTACCCATTCACCTTATCCCTTGGTTTTCTGAAACCAAAAATCTATCTATTCCAGTTTTCAATGTAGTCAAAGTTGGAGCATCCACAACCCTTTTGGTAGTGTAGACAATTACGAAAATTCATGACTCTTTGAGTGAAGAAATTTATCCTCATCTGTCCTAAATGAACTCCCACTTATCCTTACACAGTATCCCTTTGTTCTAGCTTCCCCAACCAGCAGAAACCACCTCTCAGTACCTACTATGTCAGGTCCCATTAGAATCTGAAACATTTCGATCAGATCCCGCTCCTTTAAACTCCAGGGAATATAGATTCCATTTATGCAGCCTCTCATCACAGGGAGACCCTTTCAGCTCAGGAACCAACTTAGTGAACCTTCACCACGCTGCCTTAAATACAAGTCTGTCCTTTCTCATATTTGTACACAGTGCTACAAGTGTGGTCTCACGGTAACCCAATTCAATTGTGCCAAGAATTAATTCTTGAGCAGCAATTCTTTCAAAATAGAGGCTACATTGTTTATTTTTGCATTCCTGGGATGTGGGCATTGCTGGCACAAACAGCATTTATTGCCCATCCCTAGGTACCCTTGAGAAAGTATTGATGAGCTACTTCCTGAAGCACTAAAGTAGCTCATTTGGTGTAGGGATATCAACAATGCTCCTGGGAAGGAGTTCCAGGATTTTGACTAATAAATAGTGAAGAAACAGTAATATATTTCCAAGTCAGGATGATGCACATCTTGGAGGGAAACTTGCAGGTGGTGGTGTTCCTAGGTATCTGCTGCCCTTGTAGATGGTAGTATTTGTGGGTTTGAAATGTGATATTTCAGGAGCCTTGGTATATTTCTGCAATGTATCTTATAAATAGTATACACTGCCACTACTGAGCGTTAATGGTGGAAGACAGAGTGAATGTGGTGCCAGTCTAGCAGTTACTTTATCCTGGATACCAAGCTTTTTATGTGTTGTTGGAGCTGCATTCATCCAGGCAAGTGAGGAGTTTTTAATAAAGATTTATAAAATCATGACAGGCATAGATAAGGTGAACAGCTAAGGTCTTTTTCCAAGCATAGGGGAATCCAAAACTAGAGGACACAGGTTTAAAGTGAGACAGTAAAGATTTAAAAGAGATGCAAGGCTGGTGAATGTATGGAATGAGTGATAGAGGTGGGTGCAATTACAACACATAAAAGACATTTGGACAGGTACAAGAATAAGAAAGGTTGAGAAGGATATGGATCAAATGCAGGCAAATGGAACCAGTTAAGTTGGGGATACCTGGTCAGCATGGACGAGTCAGAACAAAGGGTCTGCTTTTGTG
The DNA here is from genome assembly GCF_020745735.1 of Hemiscyllium ocellatum. Lineage (NCBI taxonomy): Eukaryota > Metazoa > Chordata > Chondrichthyes > Orectolobiformes > Hemiscylliidae > Hemiscyllium > Hemiscyllium ocellatum. The sequence goes on from NC_083402.1 coordinate 55,299,122, forward strand.
CTGTATGACTCTATGACTTTATATGAATACTGCATCTACAAGATAGCAATGCTGCAGAGACTACCGAAAAACCCGCCCACCATCTACGTGGCATAAATGTGCAGCGTGATGTAATTTGCCTGAATGAGTGCAGACCCATCAATATTCAAATAGCTTGATACCATTTGGGACAAAGCAAGCTACTTCATTGACACCACAATTCATAAATATTCGCTCCCTGCATGACTAACGCTTAGTTGTAGCACAGCAGTGAATACTATCTTCAAGATGTACTGCAGAAATCACCAAGATTCCTTTGATAGCACTTTACAAAACCAGAACCACTACTATCTAGAAGGAAAAGGACAGTAGATATATGGGAATACCACAGCTTGCAAATTCTAAGCTACCCACCATCCTGATTTGGAAATTTATCACCATGCATTCAGCATCCTGGGTCAAAATACTGGAACTCTTTCTGTAACAGCGTTGCGGGTGAAGCTACCAAATGGGCTGCAGCAATCCAAGAAGGGAGCTCACTGTCAGCTTCTCAAGGGCAATTAGGATGGGCAATAAATGTTCTGCACAACCAGTGAAATCTATATAAATTTAATGAATGAATAAAACAGTGGATTCTACCAAAGTCTGGGAGGTGCAACTGAATTGCAGGCTACTATCATGCAAGCCCAGACTGCTAGTATCTGGGTTAGTTTTCAAAGTGTGCAACAAACCCCATCTGAACTCTAACAGATTACTAGGACTTCTGAGCCATCAACCCAGAATCATGGCAATGGAGTATAAATTTCCTCTCACCGTTCAAGCTCCAACCTGAATCAGTGCTGTTGCTATTGACTGCTATTGACTGCTAGACTGCCCATGTTGCAGCATGGGTGTGGGGTAGAAATGTGATAGTTAGGAGAAGATGGAGCATCTCAACCCAGAGATGCTTGAGGTCACCTTTCAAAGTCATCTGCAGTCTCCTCAATTGAAAGTCAGCCATTAATGCAACAAATAGTGGGAAAGAACCGTGTTGAACAATAATAGAGACAAAGGTTCAGCAAAAGGCACAAAGGAAATGCACAATAAGAATTCATTTTGCTTAAGTCATAATTTGATTACAATTGGTTTAAAATGTCATTTGTTGATGGCTTTTAATTTTGTGCTATTAGAAAGAGGACAATGTCACTGTCACTGATGGAAGAAAGGTAAGGAGTTTAGGAATGGAGAATCGTGGTTGGGTCAACCGGTAACTTGTGAATTATTTCATCTTGGATTGCCCAGGTGCATAGCTGCTGTCTATGCTCCCTTCCTCTCCTTGTAACATTTACTCCTACTCAACTTTCTCTATCAGGTGACGGCAAAAGCTATTCCCTCAGTGGCCATCTTGCATAGCATGCAACACGTCACCACAAATCTTGATGTCTGCTCAATGTGTATTACAGTGCTCCTCAAAACCATTCCAGACAGAAAAAATACTATTTGAGGATGCTAATGGGATACTCTGTTAATGTTCCATGTGGTCTGTCAATAATCAAATTATACTATTAAGCTGGTGGCCTGCTTAGAAGACCCAATATTTAGTTTTGTGGAGGTCCACTGGCAGTTAAAAAAAAGCTGTTTCAGACCAATTTCTCATCATGACTGGTAACATAACCCCATTCAAACAAAAACATAAATAAAATTGAACTGTGAAAAATAAGCAATTCCTATTTTGCAAAAAATATTACGTTATAACTAATTTTGACTGTTTTCAATTTTTTTAAAGCATTTTAATCAATACAGGAATTTTTTAAAAACTTCTTCTTTTTGCTTGACACAGGTTAAGAGGTAATCAATGAACACAACTCTTTGACATTGAAAAATAAAATTATCATTTTTTTCCAACACATTTACACCTAGGCAATTTTGATCCCTTTCTGACTAAGTTTTCCAGTTATGTTTATATTGCTAAAATGAATGAGGTGTACTCTTCTAAGCTGAACAATACCCCTCACTAATTTTTCAGGAACACGCAATTTGAGGATTTATACATAACAGTTTCTATGTACTCACACATTATCAATTATTTTAATTCTGCAGTTTAATTTTTATATTTGAGGTAAATTGTGGTACATAGTGTCAATTATAATCAGTACCTAACTGGTTTAAAGTAACTTCTTCAACAACAATTACTTTTTTTCACTGCAAAGTAATAACAGTTCAATTCCCTTTGACTATATAAATGCCCATGCTATTTTATATTCTCTGGATACAATTTCTTTTTGTCATAGCTCCCAATCCTTTCATGACTGGACTGGGGATGTGCGCTGTTGCTCTTGTTGTTACACTTCATGGGTCACAACACAGAACTTTTAAAAAATTCCCAATTCCCAAGACAACCAATTAAATACCTTTTTTATATCAAGTTTTTAAACAAACATCTATTAACCCAATTTCTTAATAAACAAAATTATGGATTTGTTATTAAAATAAAACATATTGCAACATCGATATAATATGTTGTAAAATGAAGGCACAAATGCTTAATCCCTTTAAATATCCTTAAAATACACATACAAGCACATGCATGCACACACATCTTTCTTTATGAAAAGAGAACGGTGGCACAGTGGCACGGTGGCACAGTGGTTAGCACTGCTGCCTCACAGCGCCAGGGACCTGGGTTCAATTCCCGCCTCAGGCGACTGACTGTGTGGAGTTTGCACGTTCTCCCCGTGTCTGCGTGGGTTTCCTCCGGGTGCTCCGGTTTCCTCCCACAGTCCAAAGATGTGCGGGTCAGGTGAATTGGCCATGCTAAATTGCCCGTAGTGTTAGGTAAGGGGTATGGGTGGGTTGCGCTTCGGCGGGTCGGTGTGGACTTGTTGGGCCGAAGGGCCTGTTTCCACACTGTAAGTAATCTAAAAAAAAACAACAGATTCCTCTGCAGAGATTAGTTTTCTGCAAAAAAAGTTTGGCTACGGGTTATTCTAGAAGGCAAAAGGATAATGTTGGGGATGCTATGAGTAGTAGATAATACTATTTAATCTTGCCAATATATACTATGATAGCTAATATTCTTTAATTGCAATCTTGGTACTGGCACTATACAAAGTAATAAATGTACAAGTTTAAATACGGCTAAGCCACAGATTCCTTCAATTAAAAATTTAGTTTGCTTTAAGAGAGAAAGCAGAGACTATACTTGTGAAACTACCTCTGGTAGCCCTACTGAAAAGATAACGTCAGCATCCTACTATGAAACACCCTTTATTTAAACCTTTGACAATAGAATTGCTTCTCACTAAATGAGGCATTCAGGGTATCAATATTTGTGACATTCAAAGTTTGTGTCAGCCAGCCTCTCTGATTAGGCTGTTAATCTGGTCCAATCAATTAAGTCATACTCTTATAAGATCCAGTTGGTGGACCTCGTTACAATCACTACCTGCCACTTCCTCTGAGTCCATGAACACAGAGCAGTCCTTAAAAGCCTCCTGGGATGCTTTAACACTGGGTCACGTTCCTCCAACTCAGAATCTGACACAGGAGATATGTAATGAATGGGTACTCACCTCTTGTGCCTGAAGTACCTTGGTAGACTTTCACTCCCTTCTTGCAGAGGCAGAAGCATTGAGGCAGCTACCCCTGTCACGTCCATCTCTGATACAGAGGACTTGATAAATGTTTGACGGAGAGGATGAATCAATGGATGTCTGAAGTATTTCTGAAGGCTCCAAGGGTAGGGCAAGGTTTGCTCCCACACAGTTTGTGAATTTGCAGCTTTCAAGTGGTCCAACCCTTATTCAGGACCGTTTCATTTACCCAAACTTTATAAGTCATTGGTTCTGATCTCGCGTTGATTGGGTCTCACTGATGCAGGTCTGCTTCTCTGATTCTTGCACCAAATGTCCCCGTACTAAACGAGTGGAGTCTTGGGTTCTGCATTGGTGCCTGATGCCATTTCCTGGTTCTAAGAGGATCAGACTTGGCCTGGTGCAGTATTCCATCCATCAGCAACTCTGCTGGTGTTATCCCTGTTGTTGCATATAGGGTGGTCCCATAATCAAACAAAAATCATGACAGTTTGGTATCTAGTGAGGCTGTAGGTCATTTCTTCAATCCAGCCTGAAAAATAACCCTCAACCATCACCCTCTGTCTTCTATCCATGAGCCAGTTCTGAATCCAAATAGCTCATTCTCCCTATATTCCATGTGATCTAATCTAGCTAATCAGTCTACCATAAGGAACCTTGTTGAATGCCTTACTGAAGTCCATATAGATCACATCCACCGCTCTGCCCTCATCAATCTTCTTTGTTACTTCTTCACAATACTCAATCAAGTTCGTGAGACATGATTTCCCAAACACAAAGTCATGTTGACAAGCCCTAACCAGTCCTAGCATATCAAAACGCATGTAAATCTTTTACCTCAGGATTCCCTCCAAGACATCACTATTTATTTCCCCACATTCTCTATCTTCCATATCCTTCTCCGCATTGGACACTGATGCAAAACACTAATATAATATGTCCTTCCTCTCCTGCAGTTCCACACACAGGTAACCGTGCTGATCGTTAATAGGCCCTATTCTTTCCCTAGTCACCCTTTTGTCCTTAATGTATTTGTGGAATCCCTTTGGATTCTCCTTAACATTCTTTGCTAAATCTTGGCTGTTGTTTGCTCCTGGATTGGAGAAGTGCACATAAGAATCTGGGTCTGAATTTACCTTTTTGCCAAGGGGTGTGTCTATGGGATCTTACTATATCGGATGAGTTAATTCGTAATAGGCACTGTATCTATTACTTGGTTAAGTTTCCCAATAGGTAAGTTATTCTAAATTCCTCTTTCTTTTGTTTGTATTTTAACTATGGCGTTTAAATAAATTGTGTTTTGCTTAATGTCGAGTAGTTTGACCAATCACATCATATCTAGAACGTGCATTTCACATCTGCCTTTAAAAAAGGACAAAGTTAGGATTAGGCTACCTTCTTAAAATATTTTGAGGGAATTTGGTCTGGTCTATAAAAATATCTGCTAAGTGAAGAAAGCTCAATACATCTGCATTCTGTACTGACCTCTTGGTTGAAGTTCTAATTTGAAATCATAAGCATTTAATATTAGAGCCCATTGTTGAATGCAGCCTGAAGCTATGGGTGGCACTGCCTTATCATCTTTAAGACAACCAAGTAGGGATCTGTGGTCCGTGAATACCACAAATTTTCATAAATAAAAGGTATTGGTGGAACTGTGACTCCAAATATGACTGCCAATCCTTCTTTTTGTATTTGCCATATGTATGCTCTGCATTAGCCAAAGTCCTGAATGGATGAACAGTTGGATGTTCTTCGTCAGTGGGCCACCAATGAGGCAATATCACCACGATGCCATACAGGGAGGTATCACATGTCAATACCAGGGCTTTCTTGGGATCATAGTGTGACAATGTATTAAAGGATGATAGTTGTTCCTTTACTTCAGAGAAAGCTGGGCTTGTCTATGAGACCACTTCAAAGACTGATCCTTTAGGAGTTGATGCAATGGTGCCAGGATGAATGCCAAGTTATGTATGGACTTTCTGTAATAGCTTCCCAAAAATAATGATCTAAGTCTTGTACAGGCATAGGGGCATAGTGCCTTCAATTGCCCTCATTTTATCTTCCAATTGATGTAACCCAGTCATGTCGACCCTGTAGCCCAAGTAGGTCACTTGAGGTGCCTGGAACTCAATCTTTTCCCTTCTTAGGCGTATGCCTGTCTCAAAAAACAAAACACCTCAGGACTGTATCCAAATTTTCCAAGTGTTCCTTATTAGGCTTCCATTATCAGGACGTCATCTAGGTAAATGCCAGTCTGAGGTAGAACTTAATAAATGTTCTCTATCCTCTGCAGAAAAATTGAACACTGACAATATGCTGACTGGCAATCTCATTTCTTGGTACAAGCCCATTTAGGTAGTAATTGTAGCATGCTTCTCAGAATCCTGATCTAAATGCAATTCGAAGTAAGAGTGACTCATGTCATACTTCATGAAGAACAAACCTTCTGCCAGCTTTGTGTATAAATCCTCGATCTGAGGGATTTATCCACCTAAGGAAAACAGTTTACTGTTTGTTTTACATCCCCACAAAGGCAAATTGACCCACTGGGCTTCAACATTAGTATGATCGATGGTGACCATTCCGCGAATTGGACTGGTGCGATGATTCCTTCACTGCTTCTACTTTTGCCTGTGAGGCAAATGACACTGGGTGGACCTTGCAAAATCACAGAATTGCTTCCTGGTCAACATGCAAGGTGGTCTCATTCTCTCATGGTCCCTAGAACTTCTGGGTGTTTAATCAGGACTTCATCAGCTGCTATTTTCTACAGACAATGCTATGCGAATCTCTTGCAACCAGTTTTTCTCCATCAAACTGGGCCCAAGCCTTTTAGTACAATCACTGGTAACTGAATCAGCTGCCTTTCATAACAAACCCAAACAGAGGTTGTACCCTTCATTTGCAAAGGTTCCCCACCATAGATTCACAGCCTAGCTGAAGTCTTGTACAAATTTAAGGGCTGGAGCCCAGAGCAAGTTTTATTCAAAACTGGTTCTACAATCACTGATATGGCCATACGGCGATCAATCTACATTGGAAGATAGCCAGTTAACCAGACAATTATGTTGACTGACTCTGATTTGGATGTTGCTAAGTAATTTTATTGTTTCAAACCAGATACAGATGGAGTTTCAAGGGTATGAAGTCTCTTGGACATACTCCAGAATACTGCCCTAAGAGTTAACTTACTCCATTTAAGGCTACTGAGGCTCTGCTGCTGCCCCAATTCCGCACATTGGCAATTATAATGTCATACCGGCAGGATCCTGAGGAACATTATTACTGTTTGGCAAGACTTGGCCTTTGGGGGTTTTGAGGTTTTGCTGTGGCCTGACCTTGATATGCTGTTATCAAGATATTTCCTGAGCCAGGCTTTGCTGTTGCTTGCAATGAAGTGGTGTTCCCTAAGCTCAAGTGGACTGGTGAAGGTGTCCTCTTCCATCAGAATATCTTCCAACTCATGTGCTCCACTTGCCACATTTTTCTATGATAAAATCAATTGTCTTAAACTAGTAAAAAACCCGTTATACCAAAGGCCCTAGTTCTCGAATTGCATCTCAGAATTAAAGGAGGCTTGGGGTCATAATATTCCTTAACTATGTCAACCAATTAGTCATAGAGTCATAGAGATGAACAACATGGACACAGACTCTTCGGTCCAATCCGTCCATGCCGACCAGATATCCCAACCCAATCTTGTCCCACCTGCCAGCACCCGGCCCATATCCCTCCAAACCCTTCCTATTCATATACCCATCCAAATGCCTCTTAAATGTTGCAGTTTTACCAGCCTCCACCACATCCTCTGGCAGTTCATTCCATACACTTTCTGCGTGAAAAAGTTGCCCCTTAGGTCTCTTTTATATCTTTCCCCTCACACCCTCTAACTCTGGACTCCCCCACCCCAGGGAAAAGACTTTGTCTATTTATCCTAACCATGCCCCTCATAATTTTGTAAACCTCTATAAGGTCACCCTTCAGCCTCCGACACTCCAGGGAAAACAGCCCCAGTCTGTTCAGCCTCGCCCTGCAGCTCAGATCCTCCAACATCCTTGTAAATCTTTTCTGAACCCTTTCAAGTTTCACAACATCTTTCCGATAGGAAGGAGACCAGAATTGCATGCAATATTCCAACAGTGACCTAACTAATGTCCTGTACTGCCGCAACATGACCTCCCAATTCCTGTACTCAATACCCTGATCAATAAAGGAAAGCATACCAAAAGCGTCATTGACTATCCTATCTACCTGCGACTCCACTTTCAAGGAGCTATGAACCTGCACTCCAAGGTCTCTTTGTTCAGCAACACTCCCTAGGACCTTATCATTAAATGTTTAAATCCTACTAAGATTTGCTTTCCCAAAATGCAGCACCTCGCATTTATCTGAATTAAACTCCATCTGTCACTTCTCAGCCCATTGGCCCATCTAGTCCAGATCCTGTTGTAGTCTGAGGTAACCCTCTCCACTATACCTCCAAATTTGGTGTCATCTGCAAACTTACTAACTGTACCTCTTATGCTCGCATCCAAATTATTTATCTAAAAAGTAGAGGGCCCAACACCGATCCTTGTGGCACTCCACTGATCACAGGTCTCCAGTCTGAAAAACAACTCTCCACTACCACCTTCTGCCTTCTACCTTTGAGCCAGTTCTGTATGCAAATGGCTAGGTCTCCCTGTATTCCAGGAGATCTAACCTCGCTAATCAATCTCCCATGGGGAACCTTATCGAACGCCTTACTGAAGTCCATATAGATCACATCTACTGCTCTGCCCTCATCAATCTTCTTTGTTACTTCTTCAAAAAACTCAATCAAGTTTGTAAGACATGATTTCCCACGCACAAAGCCATGTTGACTATCCAAAATCAGTCCTTGCCTTTCCAAATACATGTACTTCCTATCCCTCAGGATTCCCTCCAACAATTTACCCACCACCGAGGTTAGGCTCACCGGTCTATAGTTCCCTGGCTTACCTTTACCATCCTTCTTAAACATTGGCACCACATTTGCCAACCTCCAGTCTTCCAGCACCTCACCTGTGACTATTGATGATACAAATATCTCAGCAAGAGGCCCAGCAATCACTTCTCTAGTTTCCCACAAAGTTCTCGGGTACACCTGATCAGGTCCTGGGGATTTATCCACTTTAACTGTTTCAAGACATCCAACATTTCCTCCTCTGTTATCTGGACATTTTTCAAGATGTCACCATCTATTTCCCTACAGTCTATATCTTCCATATCCTTTTCCATAGTAAATACTGGTGCAAAATATTCATTCAGTATCTCCCCCATTTTCTGTGGCTCCACACAAAGGCCGCCTTGCTGATCTTTGAGGGGCTCTATTCTGTCCCTAGTTACCATTTTGTCCTTAATATATTTGTAAAAACCCTTTGGATTCTCTTAATTCTATTTGCTAAAGCTATTTCATGTCCCTGTTTTGCCTGACATATGCTTCTTCCTTTCTCTTAACCAAACCCTCAATTTCTTTAGTCATCCAGCATTTCCTATACGTACCAGCCTTCCCTTTCACCCTGACAGAAATATACTTTCTCTGGATTCTTGTTATCTCATTTCTGAAGGCTTCTCATTTTCCAGCCATCCTTTTACCTGCGAAAATCTGCCTCCAATCAGCTTTTGAAAGTTCTTGCCTAATACCGTCAAAATTGGCCTTTCTCCAATTTAGAACTTCAACTTTTAGATCTGGTCTATCCTTTTCCATCACTATTTTAAAACGAATAGAATTATGGTCACTGGCCCCAAAAGTGCTCACCCACTGACACCTCAGTCACCTGCCCTGCCTTATTTCCCAAGAGTAGGTCAAGTTTTGCACCTTCTCTAGTCAGTACATTCCACATACTGAATCAGAAAATTGTCTTATACACACTTAAGAAATTCCTCTCCATCTAAACCTTTAACACTATGGCAGTCCCAGTCGATGTTTGGAAAGTTAAAATCCCCTACCACAATTACCCTATTTTTCTTACAGGTAGCTGAGATCTCCTTACAAGTTTGATTCTCAATTTCCCTCTGACTATTGGGGGGGGGGGGGGTCTATAATACAAGCCCAATAAGGTGATTATCAATTTCTTATTTCTCAGTTCCACCCAAATAACTTCCCTGGATGTATTTCCACCCAGGAATATCCTCCCTCAGCACAGCTGTAATGCTATCCCTTATCAAAAGTGCCACTCCCCCTCCTCTCTTGCCTCCCTTTCTATCCTTCCTGTAGCATTTGTATCCTGGAACATTAAGCTGCCAGTCCTGCCCATCCCTGAGCCATGATTCCGTAATTGCTATGATATCCAGTTCCATGTTCCTAACCATGCCCTGAGTTCATCTGCTTCCCTGTTAGGCCCCTTGCATTGAAATAAATGCAGTTTAATTTATTAATCCTACCTTGTCCCTGCCTGCCCTGACTGTTTGACTCACTTCTATTCTCAGCTGTACCCGTCCTTGAAAGGTTTTAGCATCTGGTGCCGCAGGAAAAGTTAGGCTCCTCATGACAGAAAAAAGCTGCAGTACCATAGGCTGTCATGAGAATTACTTGTTTTGTTTTCCTTCTGCCACTACAATGTTGTTACCCAGAAAAAAAGTGACATTATTTCCACATTCTGGGTCTTGTGCTGAATGTCAGGGATGAATGAGTCAAGCTTCCCAGCAGATGCATAATGTAGGAAAATACTGACTGCCCAACTTCAAAATAACTGCTGCAGGCAAGTTAGTTCAGGGTTGTGCTCTACTCTTGTGACCACTGAAATAACTCTTCAGAGGTTGGCATCCCATCACTAATCACACTTTATTTACAAATGCATAGCATTTGACGGTAGCACTACCTCTCACTGAGTCAAGCACTCAGTATTTCAATATCCCTGACATTTACCGTTTTTAATCTGTCAGCCAGCTCTCCCTAATTGGATCAGATGAACTCATATTCTATGATGTCCAGCTAGCTGACCTCATTTCAAATCACCCCAGTAAGTGAAGTAAAAGGGTAAAGTCACGAGAGGGCTGCTCTCTCATTAAACAGAGAGAGAGAGAGAGGACTAGTGGTTGTTTAACCTGAGGGACATTGTGCCTTGGGCGAGGGGAAAGGTTTGTAAGGAGAGTCTGTTGTGATAACCTAGCCAGTGGAGGAACTGATGCCATGCTATAGACAACACTCTGCAAACCAGCTGTCCTTCCAGCTGAACTATCCAACCCCCATCCCTCAATGATAACACTAGTATACAAATAAAGAATACAGTCACAGCAACATCCTGTGCCCATTATTTTAACATTGGTTTTCACCCACTTCTTGCAAAAGTGTTAATCCCCTGCTAACAGAGGAGAAAAGGCATTGTATATAACCAAATTAAGCACCTGTTAGATTATGTTAAGTTATTTTTAAGCTTCTATGTTTTTTGTACATAATTTAGATCACAACAGTTAGTATTTTTACTTCTTAGTCAAAGATGCCCGACACTGATTCTTACACTGGCATCAATTAAAAATAATTTAATTAACAAGAATGTTTACTTTTACACTGTTAGATTAGGTGCGAAACCTGTTAAAATGTTAAACGTTGTGTAATGAGGAAACAGAGTTTTTAATGGCTTATTAACTTCATTAACATCACCGACTATCTCTGGCTCTGAAAGTAACTAATGTCATATTCGTGGAAGCACATATTTCTCAGAGCTAAGATTAAAAAGAAACCAATACTTCCATTTTAAAGCTTGCTTATGTATTTCATCTTCTCCATTAACCATATATGTATGTCACAATCTTCATTGCATTTTCTGTAAAATGACCTCGAAAAGTGAAGGAAGATCAGTGACTTTAACTTCCTAGCTTGCCCATGAGAATTCTCCTGCTTGATGATATCACTGTTGTTGGATGCCCAATATCTCCTTGGCATCAGATTCAAATTTAATATTGAGAAATGTTAAATCCGTGTCATAGAGATCAGCAGATCTTTATGGCCAGTTCACTTTGAAGTTAATAGCTAGTGGTACTGTTCTGCTGCTAACTGCAGAATTCAAGATATTGGCTTACACTAAGAAAAATGTTGAAAATGTGTTGCTGGTTAAAGCACAGCAGGTTAGGCAGCATCCAAGGAATAGGAAATTCGACGTTTCGGGCATGCTTATGCCCGAAACGTCGAATTTCCTATTCCTTGGATGCTGCCTAACCTGCTGTGCTTTAACCAGCAACACATTTTCAACTGTGATCTCCAGCATCTGCAGACCTCACTTTTTACTAAGAAAAAAGTGTCAGGGTACTAACCTCTCAAATGTGGAGAATCGTAATTAGAAATGAAAAGTGTGGCACTGGAAAAGCACAGCCAGTCAGGCATCATCCGACGAGCAGGAGAGTCGACATTTCGACTATAAGCTATTCATCAGGAATGGTGATGATTGTGGGTGGGTGAGTTGAGCGATTAATGGGAGGGAGTGGCTCTGGCGGGAAGGTAGCTGGGAATGCGATAGGTAGATGACGGTGGGTGGTGATGGTGATAGGTTGGAGAGGAGGTGGAGCTGATAGGTGGGAAGGGAGATGGACAGGTAGGACAGTTCAAAAGGTCACTGCCAAGTTAGAGGATTGCATCTGGGAAATGGGGGCAGGGGAAAATGAGCATATTGGTGAATTCAGCATTGATCTCTTGTGGGTGGAGGATCCCAAGGCAGAAAATGAGGCGTTCTTCCTTCAGTCGTCAGGTGTTTAGGATTTGGCGATGGAGGAGGCCAAAGACTTACATGTTCTTGACAGAGTGGGAGGGGTAGTTGAAGTGTTTGGCCATGAAGCAATGGGGTTGATTGGGATGTGTGTCCCAGAGATGTTCTCTGAGTGCAAGTTGATGTCCTGTCTCCCCACTGTAGAGGAGACCATATCGGGAGCAACGGACACAGTAGATGATGTGTGTGGAAGTGCAGGTAAATCTCTGTTAGATATGCAAGGATCCTTTGGACAGAGGTGAGGTGGGCGGTGTGGGCGAAGGTTTTGTATTTCTTGCAGAGGCAAGTGAAGGTGCAAGGAGTGGAGGTTAGGTTTGTGGGGCATGGGGAGGGCGTGGACCTAACAAGGGAGTCATGGAGGGAGTGGTCTCTGCAGACTGCAGATAGGGATGGGGAGGGAAATATATCCCTGGTGGTGGCAGGAGGATGATGTGTTGCATCTGGAAGTTGGTGGGGTGGAAGGTGAGGACTAGGGAGTGGCAGTGGTGGGGGGTGGGAGGTCTGTCCTTGTTGCGATTGGAGAGGTGCGGAAAGTGGAGAAGATGTGCTGGAGGGCATCATTGACCACGAGGAGGGGAAATTGTGGTCCCTGAAGAAGGAGGCCACCTGGGATGTTCTATGGTGGAATTAGAATCCCTTCAGAATCCCCACAATGTGGAAACAGGCCATTTGACCCAATAAGTCCACAATGACCCTCCGAAGAGTAACCCACCTAGACCATTCCCCTACATTTACTAATACGTCTCACACTATGGGCAATTTAGCAAAGCCAATTCACCTCACCTGCATATCTTTGGATTGTGGAAGGAAACCAAGGCACCTCCAGGAAAACCCATGCAGACATGGGGAGACAGTTGCCTGAGGCAGGAATCAAAACTGGGTCCCTGGCGTTGTGAGGCTGTAGTGCTAACCACTGAGCCACTGTGCTGCCCCCTCAGGTGCTCCTGGGGGCAGATGCGGCGCAGGCAGAGAAATTGGGATTAAGAGATAGCATTTTTGCAGGAAGCAGGGTGGGAGGAGGTGTAGCTGTGAGTTGTAGTTTATGTCCATGTTGAGTCGGTTGCCTACCTATCTATCTCTCTTCTCACCTATCTGCTCCATTCTCTTCTCCGACCGATCACCATCACCGCAACCCCCCCCCCATTATTCATCTACCAATCGCATTCCCAGATACCTTCCCCCCAGCAACTTTCCACCCCCTCTCCATTTATCTCTCAGCCTGCTTGGATCTCCGTCCATTTCAGATGAAGAGCTTATGCTTGAAACGTCAACTCTCCTGGTCTTCAGATGCTGCCTGCCTGGTTGTGCTTTTCCAGCATTACACTTTTTGACTCTGATCTCCAGCATCTGCAGTCCTCACTTTTTCCCTCAGAATTGCAATTAGTAAAAGTACTGTCTTGTCTTTAGTACTGAATTTCATATTTTATGAAATCCTAACTGGAATTCGATGCTAGTAGCTATGCTGCTGTACATAAATGTATGAGTTAATTAGCTAATGTAAGTCAGCTAGCTACTCTCTTACATTCTTTTAACTTAGGAGCTCCAACAGTATAGAGATATAATAAAACTTTCATACCATTGCTGGTTTTCTCAGGAGCTTTGGTACAACTGATTAAACAGTTGTAGCTGAATCTGCAATAGTTGCTTTCTCAAAATTCACAAGAATTTAATTCTGTGAATAACTGCTATGTGATGTCAAACTTGATTAGTATAGATCTCATTAGAAATCCTCTGTTTAATTCCAGTCCTTATTGGATACATTCCACAGTAGACATGATTGGTGAAAGAATATGTTTATGGTCTGATACTATAACTCATAGCTCTGATTAAAAATTCTCATAAGCCCCTGAAGAAATACATTAGGTACTTTGGTGTACTACAGGTGTAATTAAGAGAACCCTGATATACTTCTGAGATGTCTCAACCAATCTTTGACTAAACTATAATAAAATTCCCTGATAATATCTCTCTGGCTTGTTATATACTCCATGTAATATTCATGGTACAGGGCCATACCTGAATTTATAGAAACAAATCAATTTTTTAAAACTTAGGATCCTGAATACTTACACTTTTTATGAAAACAGAAGTTCAAAGGGAAAGACAAATGTGGAACTAAATAATGTAGTTTTAATATCACTGGACTAGGAATTGGAGAGACGCATGCTATGCAGACGAATAGTCTGAGGCCATAGGTTTGAATCCCACATGGCATTTGACGAAATTTGAATTCAATAAAATCATAGAATTAAAAGCTGGCTAAATGATGTTCATGCAACCATTGTTGATGGCCATTAAAATCTCATTTGGTTCATTCATGTCATTCAATTTTCTTACCTGGCCTACACATGACTCCAGATCTACAGCAATGTAGTTGACTCCTAAGTACTGTCTGAAAGTATGGAAGGGAAAAAAAAAGTACTGCCCTGAGCTGTAACACCCACATCCCATAAATTTTCATTAATTCAGCGCTTTTGCACTCAGATGAAGAAATATACTTGATGGTTGGTAAATTGGACCTACAATGTTACTTTTGATTATTCTATAATCAAAGTGTACTCCTTAGAAAGATAACCTATCACAGTATAATTAAGAACGAGACAGCCAGAAACTATGTGAAGAAATAAAATCGCAGGAGTGGGATAGAAAGATATGATAATGCAACTGAAGACAAGAAAGGTTGTTCCTGCAAATCAAGATGAGCTACTCTGAACAGGAAATGAGCAACGCGATGAGAAGCATCATCAGCAGTAGATACTTGCCAATGAGGATGTTAATGAGAAGGAGCAAGGGACTGAGAGACTATGTAAATGATATCCTCACAAGAAGGTGGATCAATTAAGTTTCCTAGAAATGCCAGAGTATTAGTGCTGCATGAGGCTGCTCATAGCTAAGCGAATTGCTTTCTGACGTATGAACATGTGGGCATTTCCTACCATTAGCTGCAAAAGTCACAACTGCCGCAAACCTCTTCATATCTGGGTTGTTCTAAGGATCAAATTATGTCGTGGCAACATTTCTCCCACGGCTGCTCATTGTTGCATGATCCTGTTCACAGTTACATCTTACATGGAGTTCCAAAAGGACACCACAATGAGGCAAAGAGGGTTTTCATATACCTCCATTTGAGGATTCCATCAAGTGTAGACCATCAAAGCAACAACTACTGGGGCAGCCTATGTCATAAGGCCTTGCAGTATAGAGAAGTACTACAGTCAGAAGGTCCAAGGAACTAATGCTGATGACAGTACCGTATGAGAGGTAGCTTCCTCAATATTATTTCTGACTTTGCTGATCTATGATCACCATTTGAGCATCTTAGTGAACGACCAATTGGAATACAAGAGGTATTTTTGCATCTTTACCATTGCAGCTGCTAGAATAGTAGAATGTTTCACATACTCTGCATGCCACTTCTTCATACACAGTAATGCCTCAGTAGCTTTTCACAAAGGTGAGACTCTCGCAATGAAATAGTTGTGTCATCAAAGTCCTAATTTAAGACAGGGGGCAGGTGACGGAGTCTTCCAATCTGTCCCTATTACTTTGAACAATCTCAAGGAACTTTGGCATGGGCACAAATCTCTAACTCTTGGCTCGGGATAAGCACCTTGTGTATGAATCACGAGCCTATGCATTACACCTCAACTGGCCATGGCTGTGCCTGTTCTTCATTCTTCAGCGAGGATTGCCCATACTACATTTGATTTCAAGATCTCTCTCTGTTCACTTGTGGATTGTAATTGACTCTGTCTCACCAATTCTAAGATCAAAGAGTGTCTATTGAGCTAAGTCTGTCTGCACTGGTGAAAGCATGATTTGAGTGATGTTACAGTGCAGCCTAATTACTCAAGTCAATGAAGATATCTCTTGGTCTGCACCTACTCCCCATTTCGAAATATGTCTCTATGGAAAACATAGGAAGTAGCTATTCTAAATCAACTCTGTCAGCAGCTGCTTCTGCAGGGCACAACCAATTCATTAAGCTCATTCTAAGACATGAAGAAAATCAAGGAGGAATGAGTTCTATCCCTATCATCTGGAGATAATCAGATCTTTTCACAAAGTTTTATACAGACTTTCATCTTGTCACCACCTGATATACTGCTACCCTGGGCTACCCCCCTGTCAGAACAACCATATATGGCCAGCCACATTTGACAAAGTCCTCTCTCTTGAATTGTTCAATGTTTCCATTCCAGCAAATTAGCTGAGAGTTGAGACAATGTTGCCCTTCTTCACTGCTTCAAGATACACTAACATATTTGATGCTACGATTTTCAGTGTTATGACTCTCACTTTTGCTCTAGATCTGAGCTTTGCTCCTGCGAATCTAAGTCTTGAATGTTCTAGAGGACAGTGCTCTCTCAGGCTGCTCAGCCCCATGTGTGCTTATGCCTGCAGACCTGTGTTACAATTATGAAGTTCATAATATTATGTTTTTGCACCATTTCATTTATAAATTATTATATTTTATGATTGTAACTTTAAGCGTCGGGTAGATGCAGGAGGTCATTTGACCTTGCTGGAGTTTGCAACACAGTAATTCTAGGTAGTTCAGTTGTGAGAGATGAAAAAGACTCAAAATTGTTTTATTGAAAGAAAGGTTAAAATTATTTACACTTGAAGGCTATGACAGCAATTTCTATGTCTACCATGAGTAAACCTTGAATCTCCCAGTTTTAAAATATGAAACCTTGATGTGTTATTCTTTCAATTATTTACCAGATGTTTGAAGCTCTCAAAAGTTCTTGGTGAATTGAGAGACCAGCTTCAAAATACTTGCCTATCCTTTTGCTCTATCACTGCCCTCATCCTTCTTCTATTTCCCAATAAACTGGCAACCACAACAATGGCTGTCACTTTGCTTTCACATCTCACCAGTCTTTCAACTCCATGTCTCTGCCATTTCTAATTGGATGGAGACCATGCACCATGGCCACTAATTGGCCTGCTTGTTAAAAATTTAGTCTGTTCCATCACTCTCAGTTGAGGAGATTGCTTTGCCTCCAGGATTTGATCTACAATGCTAATGAATATGATCTATGATCGCAAAGGATTTTGTGCCTGAGAAATTTGATATATTAGCTATCTTATGAATCAAAAGTGTTTGTAGCACATCATACTTCCCATGGTCATTTCTGTACATAATCTTGAGTATGTTTCCTCGAACTCAGTTTGGTTTTTCACCTTGAGATTATTCATACTCTTATACAAAATAGGGTGTGCAAAATTAGTCAAAGGGGAGTATACTGTTACCAATTTTGCACCAGGATTAGTGCTAATGTGAGGGAAAGGAAAAATTTAAAGTTTTATAAATGTTGTGGAAATTAATGAGTGTGGCAGAAAGAAGCAGGCATTTTATTGTGGTTGCACACAACATTTTTGACTCTCCCTTAGATACTCTTCAGAATGTATGATAATTGTACGAAAAAAACAATATCATTTCAATGGTAAAATATCAGCCACTGCAAACTGACCAAATCAGAGACCGAAATACACAAAGCAACCATTTCCAGGGAAGTGGAAAGACAGAAATTAATCACACAAGCACATTTTTATGACATATTTAGACTAATGTAAAATAAAGAGAAAAAAAACAAAATTAAAGGATTGCATACAATTAATTAATAACTAAAATTCAGAGAACAAAGTGCATAAATGCATTTGCTTGCCAACATTTTGCTGAATCATGTCTTTATGATCAGATATATGAAATAGTTTTGCTACACAAATCACACAAGCAGCTATTTCTTGGAGAAATGCCACATGAGGATGTATAATAAAACAATGTACAAAGTGAACATGACAGTCAGTTCTGAAAATAAGCTATTACCTGTTTGCTAGCAGTGCCCTGAAGGTCAATTGACTCAGTCCTAGATTACAATGCAGCACTTTTGACCAATCCCAGTTCCACTCAGTTATAGCTGACTGTTGATAAATGAAAATAGGGTACTGTTAGTTATTAATCAGAGCTAATATGATAAGTATATTGCAGCGCCAGCTGTGATGGACTAAGTAAAGAGAAGGAGGTCTTGAACAAGGGCTGAGACAGAAGATATCAATCATGTACACACAAAAGCTTTTTATTCTAATAAGGTGACAATTAATTTGGGTTTGTTCTCATTGGTTATTAAAAAGCTAAATCAATTTTGTTGTTGTGTTCTTTTAGATCACAAGGCTATTTTCACCCCACTTTTGTAAGCAGTCCTTGCATTTGTGTTTTTTCCCAAATCACTTATTTTGCAAGCAATTTTGTAGGTAAAATAAAAGTAACAAACAAAATGCGTTACAGTAAAGTTGGATTCAACAGTAATGATTACGAGCAAACTAACTGAACTACGAGCCCAGAAGGGAACTCTACTCAAAAAGAAATGTGTACTGAACAGTTTTGTGCTGCAGCATTGTAGCATGTTGAACAGACCACTCTGTGGGCTTATATGATTAATTAATTAACCCTATTGCACTTCTAATAGAAATTTGCATTCTCAAAAACAAAATTTTTAAAAAATATTGCCCCTGCTTTGTTGATGTACATGCAGAGGAATAGATCCTAATGACTAGTTCTCACCACATAATTACGGGCACATTTTGGTATCTGCTACATGAGCAGTGGACAGTGGTGAATAAGGGAACAAGAACTATAATGTTGGTTGTGGTGAGCTGGAGAGATTGGCAGAAGCAGCAATGCCCTAACTGATGTATGTTTGTATCCAACTTGTATGTAATAACGAGAAATTTAATGATAAAGGAAGTCCTTCTCTTTGGCTGCACATTTTCACAATTCACAAGTCTTGTTCAAGGCAGGCAGAGAGTCAAGCTGTGCTCAACTCAATGTGAAATTAAAAGTACAAAGAAAAACTATTAATTCTAGAGATCAACAGATCTAGAGATGCTGTTGAAGCAGAAACAAGGAGTGTTGAAGAAATTCAGTAGGATTGGCAGCATCTGTGGAGAGAAAAACAAACTCAAGTCAGTGACCCTTTGTAAGAACTGAAAACATCAGGGAATATGTGGTATTTATAGTGAGCACAGCATGGGAGGGATGGTGTTGGTAAGGGAGGAGGGAGACACATAAACAAAGATGCTGCCCAAATAGTCTGTGTGTGTGTGTGTGTGTGTGTGTGTGTGAGAGAGAGAGAGAGAGAGAGACAGTCAGACAAACACAATGAGCATACACTTCAGGACCCAACTTGAAGTTTAACAATTTCAGAGCATGAACCATCTCATTCTATGGTCACTACCCACCTACCCACCCACATGTGTTCAGTTTGGGTTGGTCCCAGCACTGTCAATCCATTTTCAACTATTGACAGATCCTGTTAGCACTATTCAGCATTAGCATCTTCTCCAACTTCCAATCAGGTATCCCTTTACTTGCTTCCATTTGTTCTCTCTCTCTCTCTCTCTCTCTGGGCAGCATCTCCATTAAACCATTTTGCTCCATCCTCTACTCAAGCTCAACACCATTATCAGCACTAATACCACCTTTTCCAAGCTGTTTTCAGTTCTGCTGAAGAGTTACAGCCTCTGTTGCGACTCACAATATCCTCATCTAATTTTAACCAAGTATGCCACTCATCAACATAATATTAAAGACATGTGCCTCTGTATTTTCACAACAGTTTTTAAGTATTAATATATACTGTTCGAAATTTGGTTCAATATCACAGATATAAATAAGTAGTTATTCATTTAATATCCCAGACTGCTATTTATTAATCCTGCCAAACTGATATTAAAAGTTAAAATGGTTAATTCTTGGCATGATTACTAAATGACACAACGTGGCAAAATTTTGTCTATCGATGTCGCACCAAAATTAAACATGTCAGTCCTCTCATTTCAATGAGGGAATGACAATAGTGACTGTCATAGGAGAGTTCTAAGCTCAGGGTAATCATCCTTTCTGGCTGAAAAGACAATTATATTTTGGCAAGCATCTTCTGTGAATAATGAAGTAGAGTAAAAATACAGTAAATGTCAATTTTAAAAATGTAATTTTTCAGTATTAAAAGTTGAACAGTTTAATATTAATAAGTTGTAAATTAAACTAAACAGTAACATATAAGAAAAGGAAATATTTAGTGCAAATTTAAATTGGTCTTAGTGCTGTGATTTCAACGAACTGACTGCAGAATTTGAATCCATGGAGTAGGAAGAATACAAATTTGAATCCTGCTCCATTCACTTCATGTGTGAAAAAACGCTGGGAACAGCAAATGTCATCTTCTTACAGAGTGGAAAGAAATTGGGTGTATGTTCTATTTAGGTAGCACTTTATGTCTCATTGAAGACTATTATGCCTTACTGAGGTAGTGAACTGGAATACAATTCCCAGAATCATCTTAATTGGATTTTAAAAAGCAGAATTCCTCAATTTATCCATCTGTTTGACCCAGGTTAACAGAAAGCATGGATCAGGTTTCCGTACTTACAAGAATTGCTATTTATGACATATAGTTAAATCCTAACCACAGATAAGCAATTATGAACTGACGACTTACAATTGCAGCTAATTAAATTCTAACTTCCTTATCAACTTCAATTCCCATGTATACATATATGGTTAGACACAGAAGAAAAAAAAATGGGTGTGATGGGCGGAAGAAAAGACTGACAAGACAGTTCATTGGCTCCTGCTCACGGGGTTTGCTGAGATACTCCTTTTGACTAGTCAGGAAATGCTGATCCTTGCTTTTCCCACTCCAGATATTTTCACTTGTTTGCAGAAGGTACAGGATGGTGGAATGACATTTAAAGTTTTTGGCTTACTGGTTAACGGTCACAGTTTAAAAAGACCTTGTGAACATCTGATTGTTTCAACTCAAACATTCATGCCCCCAAAGCTGTTCACCATCCGAGGAGTCATTCACATTTTTTTTGACAAGTAAAAGGCTTGAGCCATTGATAACTGGTCACAAGTCCACAGCTATTCATTGCCAGGCAAATCTCCATTCATGGAGATAGTGAGGACTGTAGATGCTGGAAAGTCAGAGCAGATAAAATGTGGAGTTGGAAAAAGTAGCATCAGAGGTCCCAATAAAGGGTCTTGCCCAAAACGTTGACTCTCCTGCTTTTCTGATGCTGCTTGATCTGCTGTGCTTTTTCTAGCTCCACATTTGATCAAATTTCTATTTATTCTCATCCCTTGGCTCCAGCTCGTTTGCAAACAAGTCTTCCACCACTGCTTGAACAAGCAGCTGTGTAAACACTGCTTATAATGGTGACAGCTGACTTGCTTTTAAAAAGTGCAGCAATTCTTAAACAATCGGGTTTTTAAAATGTTCTTTTCCCATTTCAGTCCATAATCAAAAATAAATAAAAAGAAAAAGAAATTGACTTTATAAGGCCTGTAAGCACATCCAGCACCAGACTTTGGGCAGACTTAATGCAAAAAGTTATGGCAAGTAAAGCACAAATATAGTTATTAAATAACTAATAACAAACCAATAAAAATATTGCACCTTTTCGTTCTACAATATTTTTTATTGTGAAAGTTACCTGGTTGAAGCTCTTGGTGCCAATATGGTTAAAAGCATGCAGAGGGTTAAATATCAAAGGTTGCTGAAAATCATGCATCCTAAGTTGCCAAGGTATCTGCGGGGATTCTTTCTCATCAGAAAACCGCTGAGCATAAATTTGTTCCTTTATCTGATCCTAAAGGCAAAACAAAAATATAAGTGTCAGACTAAATAATTGGTGAAACAAACAAACCAATTTGTACTAGTGATTACTTTCAAAGAAATCAGTTTGAAGTTTAATACTTTTCAAAGCTTTTTTAACATTCCAGTGAATTAAGTATTTTATACAGTATTAAAAACATTTGAGTATCACTGCCACCAGTCTGTAAAACGAATGGTACATTTACTCGAAGAATAGCTACTCAGCATGTGCAAAAGGGAGTTATTTTATAACCATGTCAGATCATGAAGAAACTAGACACTATCTGTATAGTTCCATGTTCGAAGTCTTCTCAAATCATCTTCTGTATATAGTTATGTTCAATAATATTTCTTGTTGTCAATTGCAAGAATATCTATCTCACATGACTACACACGTGAACTGGGACTGCTTCATGGCAGACAGCCAATCTGATTCGGAGTAGTCTCTGTGAAATGGCTCGGCATCATGGCAGAGTGAAATTATGAACCATTCACTTCTGATTTCAACCCCAACCCATTTAACAATCCTGGGCAATATTTCAGTTTTTTTTAATTGTCCTGCTGAAAGTTCACAGACCAAAATGTTAAGATTGTTTTCCTCTCCATCGATTTTACCTGACCTGTTGAAAGTTTCCAGTTTTCTTTAAATGTTTTAAATTGCTTATAAAATTAATCCTGCGGCTGTATGTTCGTTGTTTTTTCTAGAGGTAAGAGCACCCAAAAATACTTTTGAAAAGCAGAATAAAATTTGCTAGAACTGCTCAGGAGGATTTAAACTAGCAAGGTTGGGGGGGGGGTGGGATCAAGGTAGGACTAATAAATTAAACTGCATTTATTTCAATGCAGGGGGTCTAACAGGGAAGGCAGATAAACTCAGGGCATGGTTAGGAACATGGGACTGGGATATCATAGCAATTACAAAAACATGGCTCAGGGATGAGCAGGATTGGCAGCTTAATGTTCCAGGATACAAATGCTACAGGAAGGATAGAAAGGGAGACAAGAGAGGAGCCGGAGTGGCACTTTTGATAAGGGATAGCATCACAGCTGTGCGGAGGGAGAATATTCCCGGAAATACATCCAGGGAAGTTATTTGGATGGAGCTGAGAAATAAGAAATTGATGATCACTTTATTGGGATTGTATTGTAGACCCCCTAATAGTCAGAGGGAAATTGAGAAGCAAACTTGTAAGGAGATCTCAGCTATCTGTAAGAATAATAGGGTAGTTATGGTCAGGGATTTTAACTTTCCAAACATCGACTGGGACTGCCGTAGTGTTAAAGGTTTAGATGGAGAGGAATTTCTTAACAGCGTACAAGACAATTTTGATTCAGTATGTGGATGCACCTACTAGAGAAGGTGCAAAACTTGACCTACTCTTGGGAAATAAGGCAGGGCCAGTGACTGAGGTGTCAGTGGGGGAGCAGTTTGGGGCCAGCGACCATAATTCCATTCATTTTAAATTCGTGATGGAAAAGGATAGACCAGATCTAAAAGTTGAAGTTCTAAATTGGAGAAAGGCCAATTTTGACCGTAATAGGCAAGAACATTCGAAACCTGATTGGAGGGAGATGTTTGCAGGTAAAAGGACGGCTGGAAAATGGGAAGCCTTCAGAAATGAGATAACAAGAATCCAGAGAAAGTATATTCTTGTCAGGGTGAAAAGGAAGGCTGGTACGTATAGGAATGCTGGATAACTAAGTAAATTGAGAGTTTGGTTAAGAAAATGAAGCAAGCATATGTCAGGTATAGACAGGCTAGATCGAGTGAATCCTTAGAAGAGTAGAAAGGAAGTAGGAGTATACTTAAGAGGGAAATCAGGAGGGCAAAAAGGGGACATGAGATAGCATTAGCAAATAGGATTAAGGAGAATCCAAGGGAGTTTTACAAATATATTAAGGACAAAGGGTAACTAGGGACAGAATAGCGACCCTCAAAGATCAGCAAGGCAGCCTTTATGTGGAGCCACAGAAAATGGGGGAGATACTAAATGAATATTTTGCATCAATATTTAGTGTGGAAAAGGATATGGAAGATATAGACTGTAGGGAAATAGATGGTGACATCTTCAAAGTGTCCATATTACAGAGGAGGAAGTGTTGACTTTCTTGAAACGGTTAAAAGTGGATAAATCCCCACTTTTTCCCACCTGATCAGGTGTACCCGAGAACTCTGTGGAAAGCTACAGAAGCGATTGCTGAGCCTCTTGCTGAGATATTTGTATCATTGATAGTCACAGGTGAGGTGTCAGAAGACTGGAGGTTGGTAAACATGGTGCCACTGTTTAGTGAGACCAGTGAGCATGACCTCGGTGATGGGCAAGTTGTTGGAGGGAATCCTGAGGGACAGGATGTACATGTATTTGGAAAGGCAAGGACTGATTCGGGATAGTCAACATGGCTTTGTGTGTGGGAAATCAAACTTGATTTGAGTTTTTTGAAGAAGTAACAAAGAAGACTGATGAGGTCAGAGCAGTAGATGTGATCTATATGGACTTCAGTATGGCGTTCGACAAGCTTCCCCATGGGAGTCTGATTAGTGAGGTTAGATCTCCTGGAATACAGGGAGACCTAGCCATTTGGATACAGAACTGGCTCAAAGGTAGAAGACAGAGGGTGGTAGTGGAAGGTTGTTTTTCAGACTGGAGGCCTGTGACTAGTGGAGTGCCACAAAGATCGGTGCTGGGTCCTCTACTTTTTGTCATTTACATAAATGATTTGGATAAGAGGTACAGTTAGTAAGTTTGCAGATGACACCAAATTTGGAGGTGTAGTGGACCTCAGATTACAACAGGATCTGCACTAGATGGGCCAATGGGCTGAGAAGTGACAGATGGAGTTTGATTCAGATAAATGTGAGGTTCTGCATTTTGGGAAAGGAAATCTTAGTAGGACTTATACACTTAATGTTAAGGTCCTAGGGAGTGTTGCTGAACAAAGAGATCTTGGAGTACAGGTTCATAGCTCCTTGAAAGTGGAGTTGCAGGAAGATAGGATAGTGAAGAAGGCTTTTGGTATGCTTTCCTTTATTGGTCAGAGTATTGAGTACAGAAGTTGGGAGGTCATGTTGCGGCTGTACAGGATATTGGTTAGGCCACTGTTGGAATATTGCGTGCAGTTCTGATCTCCTTCCTATCGGAAAGATGTTGTGAAACTTGAAAGGGTTCAGAAAAGATTTACAAGGATGTTGCCAGGGTTGGAGGATTTGAGCTACAGGTAGAGGATAAATAGGCTGGGGCTGTTTTCCCTGGAGTGTCGGAGGCTGAGCTTATAGAGGTTTATAAAATTATGAGGGGCATGGATAGCATAAATAGACAAAGTATTTTCCCTGGTATCGGGGAGTCCAGAACTAGTGGGCAGAGATTTAGGGTGAGAGGGGAAAGATATAAAAGAGACCTAAGGGGCAATTTTTTCACGCAGAGGCTGGTACGTGTATGGAATGAGCTGCCAGAGGATGTGGTGTAGGCTGGTAAAATTGCAACATTTAAGAGGCATTTGGATGGGTGTATGAATAGGAAGAGTTTGAAGGGATATGGACCAGGTGTTGGCAGGTGGAACTAGATTGGGTTGGGATATCTGGTCAGCGTGGGCAGGTTGGACCGAAGGGTCTGTTTCCATGCTGTACATCTCTATGACTCTATGACTCTAATTAAATGCAATTTGTTGTCTTTGGTGAGCTAAGTCACAGTTGTCAATTATTGTTGATGTTTAAAGTTCAGCAAAAGTGAAGAGCAATGTTCATTGCCTACCTGATTAAGGAAACAGGTCCTATAATTCAATGCAGATTTTTAGATAAAGATTACAGAAGAAATTGAAATGTAGACATAAAAGAAACCATAACCTAAAGGCTATAGGTGTCCTCAAATGTTTAGTGCCTATGAAGGCAGAGGTAAAAAAAAGTCCATTGTATGAAGTATTTAATGACCACAGAACATCCCAAACATTTTACAATCAATACAACATAATTGAAGTGTAATTTTGATTTTAATGTCAGAAAAGCATCACTGTGTGAATATACACACAATAAAGCTCCACAAACAATAATTTCTAAATGAATCAGGTAATCTATTTTAATGATGGTAGTTGAGTAATAAATACTAGTTAGAATACAGGAGAGGAATCTCCTAACTCTTCTTCAAAATACCATAATGAAATCTTTTATCTATAAAGGTGGATGTCTTAACCTAAAGGTAGCATTTCCACAAGTTGTATTGGATTTATAAGAGTAGAACTTTCGTACTGGACTGCAGTATTAGCCTAGATTTTGTGGTCAAATCACGAGAGTAGCATTTGAGCCCACAATCTGGTCAACTGGTTTGGATAGCATGCATCACAAGTTGCTAAAGGAAGTGTGTGGGGACACTGAAAGGGTTTGCTTCAATTTTTCAAGCTTCAGGAGATATGGGGTGATACCAGAGAATTCGAGAGTGGCAAATGTGACCTTCTTTGAGGAATGGTTTGAGGGCAGTCCTAGCAACTACAGAGCAGTTTGTCTTTCATTACTGGTGAGGTAAGGTTTTGGAATCCTTAATCAGGGAAAAAAAATCAAGAAGCACTTGGAGAGTTTTAAGTTAATTAAGGACACCCAATATGGGTTTGTAAAAGAAAATAAGTGTGGTGTTGGAAAAGCACAGCAAGTCAGGCATCATCCGAAAAGCAGGTGACTCAACATTTCGAGCTTACGTTCTTCATCATCACATTCCTGTTGAAGCACTTATGCTCAAAATGTCAACTCTCCTACTCCTCAGATGCTGCCTGATTGGCTGTGCTTTTCCAGCACCACACTTTTTGACTCTGATCACCAGCATCTGCAATCCTCACATTCTTCCAATGGATTTATAAAAGGCATGTTGTGTTTATCTAATTTAATTGATTTCTTTTGATGAAATAACAGAGAACATTGATGAAGGTCATGTAATGGATGTTATCTATTTGGCTTTTTAGGAAAGTTTGATCAAGTACCATATAAAGGCTGGTTAACAATGTCTAGGCTCATGGAATGGGACTGCCAGCAAATCAGCTGGATAAAAAAAGCAAAGGACAAAAAGCAGGAAGTTATGGTAATAGTTATTATGCAGAATAGAGGATGACAGACAGAAGTGTACCCCAAGGATCAGTGCTTTGATTATTTCTTTTTTCTATACATAAATTGTTGGATTTGAAATATAGAGTAACATTTTAAAAATGCATATTAAAATTAAGTATGATGCCAACTTGAAGATGTGGCAAACACAAAGGATAATATAAATGCAAGCGACTACCATACAGATTATCTTAGATAAACTGTACTAAGGAGTGGGTTGGTGATGAATAGTAGGCAAAGGCAAAAAAAAACAAGTTAGGTAGCATGGATCTAAGAAAATCTCAATGTGCTGACCAAATCACATGTGAAACTTTGCAAAAACCTGAAAGGAGAAGTCGAAATGTTGGATCTTCAAGTGTCTTGCTGTGAGCACTGGATGAAAGTGTTACAAATAATATAGTTGTTTGGAATCAGAGGGGACATGTGGACTGAGGTAATGTTTAAGTTGTCTGGTTTCCTTCCTGAAAGACAGATGATAAACACGATCAATTTTAGGTATTGAATGTGGTTGAAACAGAAAAATAAAACCCTTAAAAACAAGGAGGCGTCGACGATGTAAGGCCACCCGATCCTGGGGGACATGATACACATGTGACACCCATCAATGGTTGAATGATTAATTACTGAGAAACAAACAATGGGATCAAGCGAGGGCTCATCAGGCAGGATGTATGCACATTGCTTGCACAAACTGATGGATAAGTAAAGGTGCTCCATGGTGACAGCTAATGCACTTGGGAAAGAAGTAGACTGATAACCTACCTGGACACCAGATTACAGGAGGACTGATCATCTACTCCAAACTGACTCTAAAGAGTAAGATAGATGAGCTGAGGACACAGATTGACATGTGAGAGTATGATGTCATATTTATGACAGAAATTTAACTTCAAGATGGGCAGGAGTAGCAGCTCAGCATTCCTGAGTATAGAGTATTCAGGCAAGATAGAGAGGGGCGTAGAAGTGGGAGATGGGCTGTAATATCATTCAAGGAACCAAGTATAGCAGCA
Organism: Hemiscyllium ocellatum; assembly: GCF_020745735.1. Classification (NCBI taxonomy): domain Eukaryota; kingdom Metazoa; phylum Chordata; class Chondrichthyes; order Orectolobiformes; family Hemiscylliidae; genus Hemiscyllium; species Hemiscyllium ocellatum. The sequence continues at coordinate 55,327,160 of NC_083402.1, forward strand.
AGAAGGAGTATGGTATCTTGGAAGGATGATCAAATAAAGCCATGAGGGTAGAAGTTAAAAAAAAGGTGTAAATACATTGATGATGCAGGCCCCTAAGCAGTCAGGAAGAGATACAGGATCAAATACGCAATTGCATTTCAAAGAAGTCGGAAATATCAAGGTAATACAGTCAGGGAATTTTAATTGCTCAAATGTTAACTAGGATAGTTTTAGTGTGCAAGTTAAGGAGGGAACAAAATTTTTCAATGATATCCAGAAAAACGTTTTTAGTCAGTGTGTAGAAGGCCCAGTAAGAAAGGGGACAGTTTTGAACCTAATATTTTGAAATAGATGCAGCAGGGGAAGGCTTATTATTGGGGAGCATTTTGGAGATGGTGACCATAACACAGTTAGATTTAAGGTAGTTATGCAAAAGAATAAGAATTGACATGAATAAAAGTTCTAAACTGGGGAAAGAATAATTTTTCTAAGCTAAGAAACTATTTGACCCAAGGAGATTTAGAGGAGATAGTTATGGATAAATGGTGTCAGAGCAGTGGAGACATTCAAGGAGGAAATAACAAGAGTACAGGGCAATATATTCCCAAAAGGACAAAGAGTGGGTTCAAGGCAGAGAACCCTGGATGTCAAGAGTATGAAGATTAGGATTCAGAAAAAAATTAAAAGCTTATGACAAATCCTAAGGGCCCAATACGGCCGAGTCCCTAGCGGAGTTTAAAAAGTATCAGGAGGAACTTTTAAAGAAAACTGGGGAAGCAAAGAATATGCTTGAGAAAAATGTGGAGGAAAGAGTAAAGGAAACCCCATATGACTTTTTCCAATTATATAAAGAGCTAGAAAATAGCAGGGTCCAGTATGGACAATAGAGGTAATCTGAATATAGACCTGAAAGACATGGGCATAGTCCTCAATGAATGATTTGCATCAATCTTGACAATGAATAGGACAATGTAGGCATAGACATTAGGGTAGAAGACTGTGAAATATCAGAAGAAATTAACATAGATTGACAGGAGACTTAGCAGACTTTAGGGTTTAGCAGACTTAAGAAGTAGATAAATCTGCAGGTCCAGGTGAGATGTCTCCCAGTCTGTTGAAGGAGACTACAGAAAAGATGTCAGTCACTGGCCACCGGTGAGGGTTCAGAGGACTGGAGGATTGTTAATATTTCCCCGTATTAAAAAAAATAAGTTCGGGATAGAACCATGAAATTACAGGCCAATCAGTTTAATCTTGCTGAGTGGGAAAGTTATCAGTAAGAGTTCTAAGGGACAGAATATCTCTGCACTTGGAGAGACATAGACTAATCTAGAATAGTCAGCATGGATTTATCAAAGAAAGGTTGTGTTTTACAAACTTGGACAAATTTTTTAAAGAAGCAACCAGAAATGTTGATGAGATTATGCATTTGATCTTGTCTATCTAATGAACAAGACTTTTGATATGAAACCTCATGGCAGATTGGACAAGGAACTAACAGCTATAGGATCCAAGGCAAAGTAGCATATTAAAACTGGCTGAAATACAAAAGGCAGTGGCTGATGGTATAGAGGAAGAAACAACAATGTTTCTGGCCAATGAAAACTGAATTTTCCCAAACAGATTATTTGCCTCAATATTACAAAATATGACTTTAAAACAATTGCACGCATGTGGACAACAGAAGTAAATGTTGTAGAAACGCCTTGCAGTTTAAACAGGAGAGTTTATATTTAACCAGTTCTGAAAACGAGTATTGCAGAACTTCATCCAGAAACAGTTCAGTAACATAAATGTGCCATACTGTCAGTATGGTGATTAAAAAAAAGCATGATCTCTGCATTAAGTTGCTCTTTTCAACTGCACACCATATGGGCAGAGAATTCCCTGAAGTAAATGGTGAACGTATGTTGTTTCAAACTGACTTTTATTAGTCTTGTAAATGCGATCTTGTTTCAACTGCAGTACATTTATATCAAACTATTTCAATGATAAGAATCTTTGAAAAAAAACCTGCAATTGTCGAAACAATTGTTGAACAAAGGTGCAAAATCTAAAACAAAATAGGTTAAAAAAACTGCTTTTAAAACAATGTGACAAAATGTTACTGTTAATTCAAATATAAATATACAAAGAACATTGTACTGGCTAGCAAAATTACAAAACAGAGATAATAAAATTAAATTAATCAAATGCTGTATGTGGGCAATTAGGTATAATTAAAAAGATACAGTACATTTCAAAATATGCAAAATCAGTTTGTGGAAACAATTCTGTTTACATTTCATTTATTTTCATTTTTATTCAGATTTTCTATTGACTGAAAGGCATTTTAGTTTCTTGACTAATCCTTAGCTGACAGTAGGTACTGCCTTAGAGCAATAAACACCTAAAAAAAGTCTGTTTTCCTACCTCATTGAGTTGGATGATGTGATAAATTTGCCTCAGGTATTCACTGCCACCCGGCTGGTGGCAGACATCCAGAAGCATCATGCTTATTTTCCGCTCAGTTAATTCAGAAAACCTGCTTTTCTCGTTTGCAGAGGAACTTTCGGCTGTGGGATATGTACTACAACAGCAGGGTCAAAAATACATTATTTCATGCAAATTCAAGATGCATGAGAAGAATTACAACTTTAAATTTATTCTCTTAAAATAGTTAATTGCTATAATAAAGTTATTGCTGCCATAAAAAATAAATTAAAATTTGTTATAAAGTACATAGAGAAGGAGCACAACAAATAGCAGTCTGTTCATATGTCTCAGTAAAATTCCTGCAATTTCTATGCCTTGTATTGACATGAATAAAGAATGGTTACATTTGGCACTAGCTCTTTTGAGGTAGTTTACAATCAGGTGTTTTTTCGCTGATGGTGAAAATGTACCTAATCACAATTAAGTTTCTGATTCAAAATTCCAGTCTTCTGGACCAGAATCATTTTAATGGTGGTTCATGTTGACATTGAGGATCGCAATCAAACAACACACATTAATTTGATGCTTCAGTCACATATACTAAACTGCAATAAATTAGTCTGCTTAATTGTAACCATTGTCAGAAAAATAGAAATATATATATATTGTACCAAATGGTAGCAAAAACAATTTTAAGTATTTCACTGTCAGTTATCTTGTAGGCACCAAACCGTTCTCTTAGTGAGCCTGTGGATTTGGGGGGAATACACAGTCATGGATTAAGAAGTGTCTCTAAGCAGAAAACAGTGGAATAAATGGGTCACTTTCAGATTGGCAAGCTGTGACCTGTGGGGCACTAATAAGATCAGTGCTCGAGCCCCAGCTGTTCACAATCTACATTGATGATATGAATGTGAAGATTAAATGTTATGTTTCCAAGATTACAGAAAACACAAAAATAGATGACACAGCGAGTTCGGAAGATTGTGCAAAGTCATTTCTAGCGGATTTAGAGAGGCTAAATGGGTAGGAAAACATTGGCACAGGGAATGCAATCAAGAGGAATATGAGCTTATCTGCTTTGGTAGGGAAAAGAGAAATACTCTATCTATGTGGTGAATCTTCAGAATTTTCTGCTCCAGAGGGTTGTCTATAGGCTCAGTCATTGAGTATGTTGAAGACAGAGATTGATACATTTCTACCTATTAAGAACATCAAGGGATACAGGGAAAGTGCAGAAAAATATTACTAGCAGATCAGCCATGACCTCAGAAAATGGTGGAATAAGCTTGAAGGGTTGAAGGACATTCATCTCCTGCTATTTCTAAGTTCTTACATGTGCTGCCAAATTATCACTATCATATTACAGCATTATTTTATCTGCTGTAATGAAAACAGCTCCAATTTTTCAAGACATCCTGGTGGATAGCAAAAAAGGAGGACATGGTAATAGTATAGAATTGCATTAGATATCTGCTGTAGTGCTGAGGCTTTGACTTGGGAAGGTTGCTATTGTCATCTTTTCCTGCTTCCCCAATGCCTAACCCTACAACACCTACCTATAATCAAATGAAAAATATTCTGGATGCTGGAAATGTGAAATAAAAACAGAAAGTGTTTGAGAAACTCAGCAGGTGTGAAAGCATCTATGAAGAGTGAAACAAAGTGTTGATATTTTGAGTCCAATATGACTCTTCTTCAGAACAGCTTATTTCTCTTCTTCTGTGGTTTGACAAAAATAGTACAGAACCAAAGAAGTATTGACACATATTATTGGTATTCGGTTCACCAGCTGATACTCTAAGACCCAGTGAGATATTGGAGTATGTTTAGGTACAGTTGCACTAGGTGAGAAGAAAGTCACTATTGCATAGGAGCAAATGTCAGAGGTCAAGTCAGGTGTGGGAAGTATCACTTGGAGGAAGGAGAACAATTAATGCCCTGCTCACTAGGTACAGATGCTACAGTCACATGAAAGAAGGCTCTGTAATGATGAGTGCAGAAGTTGTGCTTCCACATATCTGAATTTCAAAAGACAGTGCTGGGATACTGATAGAGAATGGAGAAGTCCATCTGTCTCATAGCCTTTTGCACACTCCTGCACAAGTTCCTCTACTGAGATAATGGCAAATTTTGTGCAGCCACATTTGGCAGCAAATGAAGTTTGTATAGGAAATGCACAGTGATGTCTGCAGGATGCATTGCACTGCAAATCCTGAACTGAAGTGTTATGCTGGTGGTACAGAGATGTTTGGAATGGACTAGTTGACCCCAGCTGATGCTTCCCTCTCCAGGAACCTGGTGTGCTGCTAAGGTGTCACAATGCCAAACTTGACAGGGGCTCATCATCAGGGCACCACATGGTGAAATAACAGATCCTGTTGTTGCAATTGCAATTGCATGCACACCTGTACAAAAATAATGAATGCCACATCCAACCTAAACACAATAGAGCTGTAGGATGGCTTCCTCTACTTTTCTGTGGTCACAAGAGGAGCTCTGAGGAGTGACTGCGTGTGGAATTCACAACATTGTACAGACCACTGAATGGGTCACTGGATATCCAAAGTATGTCTTTTTCCAGAAGTCAGAAAAATTTAGTTGAGATGTCTTTGAAACAATAATTCCCAATATTGAGAAATTCCTGATGAGACCTTGAAGAGATTGTGAGGTCCTTTGCAGAGATATTTGTATCGTTAACAGCCATGATTGATTTGCTGGAAGACTGGAGGGTGACTAGTGTTGTGCCATTGTTTATGAAAAGCTTTAAGGAAAAGCCAGGGAACTAAAAACCGGTGAGTGGTGGATGAGTTGTTGGAGGGGATTCTGAGAAATAGGATTTATGTGAATTTGGAAAGACAAAAACGGATTAGGAATAGTCAACATAGCTTTGTGCATGGGAAATAGTATCTCACAAATTTGGTTGAGGTGTTTTTGAATACTTTACCAAGAAATAGATGAAGGCAGATGTACCTTAACGAGGCCTTTGAAAAGGTCCAGCGTAGTAGATTAGTTGGTGATGTTAGCTCTCATGGGATCCAGAGAGATAGCCAATTCGATACAAAATTGACTTTATAGAAGACGACAGAGGGTGGGGTAGAGGTTGTTATTCAAACTGGAGGCCTGTGACCAGTGGTGTTTGCAAGGATTGGTTCTGGTCCACGATTGTTCATCATTTATTTCAACTATTTGGATGAGAATATAGGAGGTATGCTTAGTGAGTTGACTGATGACACCAAAATTGGGGGTATAGTGGACTGTGAAGAAGGTTATCTAAGAGTACGAGATCTTGATCTGATAGGCCAATGGGCCTAGAAGTAGCAGATAGAGTCTCACTTAGATATATGCAAAGTGTTGCATTCTGGTAAGGCAAACCAGAGCAGGACTTTCACATTCTATTGTTGGGCTCTGGGGAGTGTTGCTGAATAGAGGGATCAAGAGGTGCTAGTTCATAGTTCCTTGAAAATAGCATTGCATGTAGACAGGGTGGTGAAGGCAGAGTTTGGCTTACTTGCCTTTATTGGTCAGTGCATTGAGTATAGGTTTTGGGATACCATGGTGTGACTGTATAAGACATTGATGAGGCCAATTGTAGGACACCACATACAATTCTGGTCCCCTTGCTATAGAAATATGTTGCTAAACTAGAAACAGTACAGAAAAAAATTTACAAGGATGTTGACGGGACTGGAGGGTTTGACTAATAAGGAGATGCCAAATAGGCTGGGACATTTTTCCCTGGAGCATCAGAGGCTGAGTGGTGAGTTTATAGAGGTTTGCAAAATCATGAGGTGCTTAGATCAGGTGAATAGCCAAGGGTAGGGGGAGTTTAAAACTAGAAGGCATAAGTGCAAGGTGAGAGGGGCAAGATTTCATAAGGGACCCGAGGGGCAACATTTTCACAGAGGGTGGTGCGTGCATGGAATTAGTTGCCAAAGGAAGTGGTAGGGGTGGGTGCAATTACAACATTCAAAATACATTTTAACAAGTACATGAATGGGAAAGATTTAGAAGAATATTTGCCAATGCAGGCAAGTGGGACTAGTTTAGTTTGGAATACTTGGTCGGCATGGACGGGTTGGACCGAAGAGTCTGTTTCCACATTGTACATCTCTATGACTCTACTTGTCCTACCAGTGCACCACTGTATTCTGCATCCACCTCCTTCAGAGTCTTCTCAAATCTTCTTTCTCTGCACTCACTGTCCTCAACAACCACATTTCTCAGGAGGGTTATCTAATGTTCACCACAATGTTCAAATTGCAGGAGTGTAGTGTTTGTGATGCTTGACTAGTGCAGATGCATTTTAAGAAGCCCAATGGTTTGCACACTCACTGATCTTATAAGCAGGTGGCACTGGTTGCATTGTCTCTGCACCTCTGTCTGGATCTCCTGTAAAGGAATGAAAATTAATCTCTTCAAGGATTATCTATGTCCTTGTATCCATCATGGGCTTTGGATAACAGAGTAAAGATCTATCTGGATTGATTGGCAGAGGATGGAGGAGTCATGGCAGATACCAGGAAAACAAGTGCATGTAAAGTAAGAATTTCTTGTTGTGCTTGCAGACCAGTTGAATGTTGAATGAGGGGAAGCCTTTCTGGTTGACTAATCTCACTGTCCTGTCTCTGAGTATCTTGATGGCTACATGAATACAATCAACGATGTCCTGCATCTAAGGAATTTCAGTGATGGATGTAAAAAGCTACATCTGTCTGGAACTGAATGTACTGTGCAGCTCTCTCAACGAGGCTAACAATGACTTCCAAATTACAGTAGTTTTTTTGTTGCATGTGAGATGACACCGAGATGTAAAAGAACAAGAAGCAAAGACTACAGTGATTTGATTGCTTCTAGCAGGGCAAGCAAGCAGCACTGCAAGGTCTTCAGCGATGGATGTCCTGATGTCTATACCCATGTACTGGGGATAGGTTCCTATGACAGTTGATTTTGTCACCTTCGGTTACCTCTTTGTTTGGTACTAGAACTTGTAACTCCTTATCCTTCCTATCCATTGTTTATAATCCCGCAGACGTTGTGCTCCTTATTGTCATTGGGCCCAAGAATTGAGTTATAATCCAATTGCCAGCAGCTGCCTGCCTTTCTGTTCTCAGCTGGTTGCCTAATTGTCCTCAACAGTCTTACCTTCTGCTGTGCTATCCCAATGATACCAGGAGGATACGCACTCCTGAGCTGCTCACTCTCCCAGTCACCTACACAATGTTAAGGGCACATATTTATTGATGGCTGCCATACTTTTTGCTGTGAAACTTTTATTAGTTGAGGAAGTTTCTTGGAGGAGGTACAACTAGCTGTAATTTGTATCCAAGTTGGCATTGGGATTTTTAATTGTTTCTGTTATTGTCCATGGTAGGTCTCAAAAATCTAGCCTAATAATTTTACTTCTCTCTACCAGACCTTTTGAGAATATTCAGCAAGTTTAGTTATTATTTTAGTTTTTGAGCACCAGTAGTTTTCTTTATTTAAACAATTACTTTTGATTAAACCATTTATTAATAAATCAGTTATCTCAGTCTTGAATGAAATTAATTTTGCTTAATTAAACAGCATTTTATTCTTTCTCTCAGTGAGCTGCAGTGAGGCAGGGGTGGAAAAATTATAGATGACATCATGGGCACCTTTCCAAGCACACACTTATATGCTTCAACCTCACCAGAACTTTACACATAGCGTGAGCCATTGAGGAACACACCCTTATTAGATAATGAGGCTTCAGGTGGACAAGTTTTAGGAAACAATGAAGTAATGAAGATGTCACTGGATTAGTTTTCCAGAGGCCCAGGCTAATGCTCTGGGGCCAATGCAGCTGGTGGAATTTAAAATCAATAAGAATAACTAGAATTAAAAAAAAGTCCAATAGTCATAGAGTTATAGTCAAAGAGATGTACAGCATGGAAACAGACCTTTCGGTCCAACTCGTCCATGCCGACCAGATATCCCAACCCAATCTCGTCCCATCTGCCAGCACCTGGCCCATATCCCTCCAAACCCTTCCTATTCATATTCCCATCCAGATGCCTTTTAAATGTTGCAGTTGTACTAGTCTCCACCACTTCCTTTGGCAGCACATTCCACACACGCACACCGTCTGTGTGAAAGGTTGCCTCTTAGGTCTCTTTTATATCTTTCCCTCTCACCTAAACCTATGTCCTCTAGTTCTGGACTCCCCCACCCCAGGGAAAAGACTTTGTCTATTTATCCTATCAATGCCCCTCATAATTTTGTAAACCTCTATAAGGTCACCCCTCAGTCTCCGATGTTCCAGCCTATTCTACCTCTCCCTATAGCTCAAATCCTCCAACTCTGGCAACATCCTTGTCAATCTTTTCTGAACCCTTTCAAGTTTCACAACATCCTTCAAATAGGAAGGAGACCAGAAATGCACACAATATTCCAAAAGTGACCTAACAACTGTTCTGTAGTAGTCACAAAACCATTTTGGATTGTCATAAAAAATATTTTCCAGTTCACTAATATTCTCTTAGCAAGGAAATCTGTCATATTTACCTAGTCTAGCAAATTGTGACTCCAGATTTGCAGTAATATGGTTGACTCTTGTGAAATGATCTCTCAGATGGCCTAGCAAGCCATTCAGACGTACTAAACTGCTTCAAAGTCATAATTGAAACCAGATAAACCACTGGGCATTATCCTGTGCACTGGAAATGGGAATAGTAAACCCAGCCCTGCATATTCCCCAGTTCCTCCTTACTAAAACAGTTTGACATAACCATTCTCACTGAATACATTTCAATGCCACAGGCAGCACCATCATCATTTCCCAAGTATGGTCAGAACACCAGAACAAACCAATCAGATTACAGCCACAGTGTCATGCAATCAGGGTGGAGTTATTCTGGGTGTCTACAACCTGACTCCAGACTCCATAATGCCTCATGGCATCACACTGCTTCAGAGTCATAACTGAAATCAGATAAACCACTGGGCATTAACCTGTGCACTGGAAATGGAAACAGCAAACGCAATCCTGCATATTCCCATGTTCCTCATTAAAACCTGGGCTTGTGTCAAAATTGAGAGGGCAACAGTTTGACGTAATTAGTCTCACTGAATATACTTTTCAATGCCACAGGCACCACCGTCAACATTTCCCAAGTATGGTCAGAATACCAGAACAGACCAACCAGATGGCAACCACAGTGTCATGCAATCAGGATGGAGTTAACCTGGGTGTCTACAAACTGACTCCAGAATTCATAATGCCTCATGGTATCAAACACAGACAAGCAAACCTCTAGCATTTACTTAACTCCTTCACAGATACATCAATTCAGATAGTGAGAGAGCCAACAGAAGGGAAAGCCATACTTGACCTCACTCTCACGAAACTGTCACAAATGCCTCTGTCCATGATGAAACTGTTTGGAATGATCTTGTGGTGAGAAGCACTCTCATTTCCACATTGGGGATTTCCATCATTGTCTTCCCTGTATTCACCACCATGTTAAATGGGATAGATTGGCAACTCAAAACTGCACAAACCCTTGAGATGCTGTTGGCCATCAATAGCAACAGAATTGCATTAAACAAATCTGTAACCTCATGGCTTGACATATCCTCACTCTACCTTCACAATCAAGCAGGAAGACCAACTCTTCTTCAATGATGAGTACAGGATGAAATGCTAAGAACAGCACGAGGCACACATAAAAATATCAATTCTGTTGCAGCTACAGCACAAGTATTTGCACGCAAAATATAAGCAGCATGCAAAAGCCAGGGATAAGTGTTCCCATAACCAATGGACCAGATCTGAAGATTGCTCAGTATAAAGCTCTACAGTCTGCAACCTAAGCCTGCATTAGATTGCAGACTGCATTAGATTAGATGGTTTGCAGCCATCTTTGGCCAGATGTGTAACTGGGTGATTGATTTTGGATTCCTCTTAAGGCCCCCGGCACCACAGACAATAGTCTTCCACAAACTTGATTCAGTCCATTTGAGATCAACAAACAGCTGAAAGCTCTGAAAAAAGTTATGGGCCCTGATGACATTCTAGCAATTGCTTTGAAGATGCAAACTCTGGAATTAGCCACATCCTAGCCAAACTATGCTTGTACAGCTACAATTCTGGCATCTACCCAACAATGTGGAAAATTGCCCCAATATGTACTGTTCACAAAATGCAAGACAAATCGAACCTGGCTCATTAATACCTGATCAGTCTACTCTCAATCACCAGAAAAGTTATGCAAAGGGTCATTGATAGTATTATCAATTGATACTTGCTTAGCAATGGCATGTTCACTAATGCTCAGTTTGGGTTTCACCAGGGCCACAGAAACAATATTCACTATTTTTAACTCCAACTCTCAAGCAATAAAATTCTAAATGCCTTTTAATTTCTGCATCTAAATGCTAACTTTTGTGTTTCATGCACTAGTATATTCAGATTTCTCTGCACTGCATGTTTTTTGGAGTCTCTCTTCATTTAAGTGATAGTCTGCCTCTTGATTCTTCCTACCAAAGTGCATAACCACATACTTTCCTACATTAAACTCTATCTGCTATGTTTTTGCTCATTCAATCCATTGGAATCCTTATGTCCTAATCACAATCTACCCTCTCACATATTTTTCTATCATCAGCAAATTTGGAAACTCTGTCCCTTCCTCTAAATCATTGATATAGATAATGAATAAATGAGACTCGTAGGACTGATCTTTGTAAAACAGTAAATTGAAAAAGATCCATTAAACTCTGTATTTTGTGTGTTCACCAATCTTCAATCCATGCAAATAAATTACCCCATTTTCCTAACCACGGATGTACAGCTAACTGGCCTATAGTTTATTGCTGTCTGTCTCCCTCTCTTCTTGAAGAGGGACATCACCTTCATGATTTTCCAATCTGCCAGAACCCTTCTGGAATACAATGAGTTCTGGAATATTTTAACCTCTGCCTCTGCAGCCACTTTCTTAAACCGCTTAGATATAGGCAGTCCTGGTGATCTGTCCGCATTCAGTCCCAATTGTTTGTCAAATACTTTCTCCCTTGTGACAAAGACGATTACATAGTCTTTCCTCCTATTAGCACTTTGTTTATCTGATATCATTGGGATGTTTACAGTGCCTTCCACCATTGGGATTGATGTAAAATAATGGTTTAAATTGTCTGCCAGTTTCCCGTTCCTCATTTACAATTCTAAGTTCTACCCTCCAATGGTCACCCATTCACTTTAGCTATTCACTTTATTTTCATACAGCCGTAGAAGCAATTGCTCTTAGTTTTAGTATTTCTTGTCAGTTTACTTTCATAATCAATTTTCTATATTTTCACTACCTTTTAAGTAATCCACTAGTTCCAAAAAAAAAATCCTAAACCTCTGGCTTACTTTTTCAGCATTCTGCTTATATTTTCTGCTGCACTCTTCTGTTCTTTTTCTACCCCTATCTCTCACAGTTTGATTATTGCTTGCCTCTTCCCTACCTTTTGGTTGAGCCCTCTTTCCATTAGTTAGTTTGAAACCATACCTAAAACAATAATTATACAATTCATCAGGGCACCAGTTCCAGCATGGTGCAAATGAAGTGCATCCCAAACGAACAGCACTTCCTTTCTCCAGTAGTGTGCCAGTGGCCCCTGAAATGAAATCCATCTCTCCAACACCAATTTCTGAACCACAGGTTTACCTCTCTAATCTTATTTATCCTCTGCCAATTTGCACGTGGTTCAGGTAGTAATCCAGAGATTATTACCTTTGCAGTTCTGCTTTTCACTTTTGACACCGGAAGGTAAGCTTTGGCACCAGGAGGGCAACTCAGCTTTTGGGACTCTCTGTTGTTGCGACAGAGAACATTACCTGTGCCCCTAAGCTAAGCTAAGCTATCTCCTATTATAATTGCATTTCTCTCTTTCCCCTTCAACTAAATTGTTCACTCAGCAACCTTGTAGTCTCAGCTCTCCACACTGGGAACAAGAACCTTGAGCCTATTAGACAAGAGCATTGGCTGATGCTCCTCCAAAGATAACTTCTGGATCCCAATACCTGAGTAACTCACAGAAATCTTCCTGATCCTAACCATATACCAAATTTGATCGAATTAATCTGAAGGATATGACTGCTTCATGAAATAGAGTCCAGCTACCTCTGATCCACCCTGATGTGTCACATTGTCCATGGCTGGGATTCCAGCTCATCAACTCTGAGCCAAAGTTCAGCAACCAACATTGGCTGCAGATATAGTCACCATATATCATGCCACTATCCAGTAGCTCCCACATATTACATCTGCAGTACACTGGCTGCCTGGCTATAAGGGATGAGGATGTTAGGCAGGCTTTCAGGGAGCTAGGTTAGAAGCTCAGAGTTAGAACAAACAGAGTTGTTGTCTCTGGTTTGTTACCTGTGCCACGTGATAGAGAGTCGAGGAATAGGGAGAGAGAACAGTTAAATGTGTGGCTGCAGGGATGGTGCAGGAGGGAGGGATTCCAGTATCTGGATAACTGGGGTTCTTTCTGGGGAAGGTGGGAAGGATGGTCTACACCTGAACCTGAGGGGTACCATAATCCTTCGGGGGAGGTTTGCTGGTGCTCTTTGGGGGGGTTTAAACTAACTCTGCAGGGGCATGGGAACCTAGATTGCAGCTTTAGGGAGCAGGACCTTGAGTGTAGGGAGGTTAGGAACATGGCATCAATCTCAAAGGAGGGTGCTTGTAAACAGGAAGGTGGCTTGAAGTGTGTATACTTCAATGTGAGAAGTATACGAAATAAGGTAGGTGAACTTGCAGCGTGGGTTGGAACCTGGGATTTCGATGTTTGACTATACGGAGACATGGGTAGAACAGGGACAGGATTGGCTGTTGCAGGTTCCAGGGTTTAAATGTTTTAGTAGGGTCAGAGGTGGGGGTAAAAGAGGGGGAGGCGTGGCATTGCTTGTCAAGGATAGTATTACAGCGGTGGAAAGGACAATGGATGAAGACTCGCCATCTGAGGTAGTTTGGGCTGAGGTTAGAAATAGGAAAGGTGAGGTCACCCTGTTAGGAGTTTTCTACAGGCCTCCTAATAGTCCTAGAGACGTAGAAGAAAGGATTATGAGGATGATTCAGGAGAAGAGTGAAAGTAATAAGGTGGTTGTTATGGGGGACTTTAACTTTCCAGATATTGATTGGGAAAGCTATAGCTCGAGTACGTTAGATGGGTCGGTGTTTGTCCAATGTGTGCAGGAGGGTTTCCTGACACAATATGTAGACAGCGCTGAAAATGTGTTGCTGGTTAAAGCACAGCAGGTTAGGCAGCATCCAAGGAACAGGAAATTCGACGTTTCGGGCCAGAGCCCTTCATCAGGAATCATCTGGCCCGAAATGACGAATTTCCTGTTTCTTGGATGCTGCCTAACCTGCTGTGCTTTAACCAGCAACACATTTTCAGCTCTGATCTCCAGCATCTGCAGACCTCGCTTTTTACTACAATATGTAGACAGGCCAACAAGAGGTGAGGCCATACTGGATTTGGTTCTGGGTAACGAACCAGGCCAGGTGTTAGAATTGGAGGTAGGTGAGCACTTTGGGGACAGTGACCACAATTCGGTGGCCTTTACTATAATGATGGAAGGGATAAGTGTGCACTGCAAGGCAAGAGTTATAGCTGAGGGCAGGGAAATTATGATGCAGTGAGGCATGACTTAGGCTGCGTGGCTTGGAAAAGTAGGCTTCAAGGGAAGGGCACAATCGATATGTGGAGCTTGTTCAAAGAGCAACTATTGAGTGTCCTTGATAAGGATGTACCTGTCAGGCAGGGAGGAAAGGGTCGTATGAGGGAGCCGTGGTTTAATAAGGAATTGGAATCCCTTGTTAAAGGGAAGAGGGCGGCCTATGTAAAGATGAGGCGTGAAGGTTTAATTGGGGTGATTGAGAGTTATAAGGTAGCCAGGAAGGATCTAAAGAGAGAGCTAAGAGCAGCAAAGAGGGGACATAAGAAGTCCTTGGTTGGTAGGATTAGGGAAAAGTAAAAAATGAGGTCTGCAGATGCTGGAGATCACAGCTGCAAATGTGTTGCTGGTCAAAGCACAGCAGGTTAGGCAGCATCTCAGGAATAGAGAAGGCTTTCTATAGGTATGTCAGGAATAAAAGAATGACTAGGGTAGGAATAGGTCCAGTCAGGGATGGTAGTGGGAAGTTGTGCGTGGAGGCTGAAGAGATTGGGGAGACACTGAATGAATACTTTTCATCAGTATTCACTCAGGAACAGGACATTGTTGCCGATGTGAATATTGAGTCACAATTAATTAGAATGGATGGCTTTGAGGTATGTAGGGAAGAGGTGTTGGAAATTCTGGAAAGGATGAAAATAGATAAGTCCCCTGGGCCTGATGGCATTTATCCTAGGATTCTCTGGGAAGCAAAGGAGGAGATTGCAGAGCCATTGGCCTTGATTTTTATGTCCTCGTTGTCTACAGGAATAGTGCCAGAAGACTGGAGGATAGCAAATGTGGTTCCCCTGTTCAAGGGGAGTAGGGATAACCCTAGTAACTATAGGCCAGTGAGTCTCACTTCTGTTGTGGGCAAAGTCTTAGAGAGAATTGTAAGGGATAGAATTTATGAACATCTGGATAGGAATAACATGATCAAGGATAGTCAGCATGATTTTGTGAAGGGCAGCTCGTGCTTCACAAACCTTATTGAATTCTTTGAGAAGGTGACTAAGGGGGTGGACGAGGATAAAGTGGTAGATGTGGTGTAAAAGGATTTTAGTAAGGCGTTTGATAAGGTTCCCCATAGTAGGCTTCTGCAAAAAATACGGAGGTATGGCAATGAGGGTGCGTTAGAGGTTTGGATTAGGAATTGGCTGGCTGGAAGAAGACAGAGGGTAGTAGTTGATGGTAAAGGTTCATCGTGGAGTGCAATTACTAGCGGTGTTCTGCAAGGATCTGTTTTGGGACTATTGTTGTTTGTCATTTTTATAAATGACCTGGAGGAGGGGCTAGAAGGTTGGGTGAGCAAGTTTGCGGATGATACAAAAGTTGGTGGAGTTGTTGACAGTGAGGAAGGATGTGGCAGGTTACAGCGGGATATAGATAAGCTGCAGAGCTGGGCAGAAAGGTGGCAAATGGAGTTCAATGTAGGTAAGTGTGAAGTGATTCACTTTGGTAAGAGTAACAAGAAGATGGAGTACTGGGCTAATGGTCGGATACTTGGTAGTGTGGATGAGCAGAGGGATCTTGGTGTCCATGTACACAGATCTCTGAAAGTTGCCACCCAGGTAAATAGTGCTGTGAAGAAGGCATATGGCATACTGGCTTTTATTGGTAGAGGAATTGAGTTCCGGAGTCCTGACGTCATGTTGCAGTTGTATAAGACTCTGGTGCAGCCGCATCTGGAGTACTGTGTGCAGTTTTGGTCGCCATACAATAGGAAGGATGTGGAGGCACTGGAACAGGTGCAGAGGAGGTTTACCAGGATGTTGCCTGGTATGGTAGGAAGATCGTATGAGGAAATGCTGAGGCATTTGGGGCTGTTTTCATTGGAGAAAAGAAGGTTTAGGGTGACTTGATAGAGGTGTACAAGATGATTAGGGGTTTAGATAGAGTTGACAATGAAAACCTTTTTCCATGTATGGAGTCAGCTATTACGAGAGGACATAGCTTTAAATTAAGGGGAGGTAGGTATAGGACAGATATTAGGGGTAGATTCTTTACTCAGCGAGTCGTGAGTTCATGGAATGCCCTGCCAGTAGCAGTGGTGGACTCTTCCTCTTTATGGGCATTTAAATGGGCATTGGATAGGCATATGGAGGACAGTGAGCTCGTGTAGGTTAGGTGGGCTTGGGTTGGCGCAACATCGAGGGCCAAAGGGCCTGTACTACACTGTATTTTTTCTATGTTCTATGTTCTTTGTCTGTTCTATTTAATTAACTGGAATATTAAATATTTGTAAAATGAATTTCTTAACTGTACGCTTCAGCTGTAATAATACTTCTGATCTAAACTACTTGGTCCAATCAAAAGTGACGAAGAGAAAATATCCACTAATTACTTCCATGGTTTCCTGTGGTGTCATATTTAATTTCTGACAGACAGAAACAGGTGAAGATGCTTTCTTTTTAAAATCTCCTGCTACCACTGCACTTCTTTTGCAGATGCACTTTGCAGTGCACCACCTACCACAGACATGTGTCATATGGCATCTGAACAACTCATTATTTAAAAAAGAATTTCGCTGATTCCCAGATTCACATTAAATCCCATTCATACATTCACCATTTGCTTACTAATGTGCACTGATTCTTGATCCAGGACATTTCAATATCAAATTCCCATCCTCATTTTCAAAACCTTTATGGTCTGGTCCCAAGTTTATACACATTTATTAAACTATAATAAAATTTATATTTGTGGCATACTCAGAATATAAATGAACACAAACTTAAAATTGTTCCAAACTATTTAAAATTAATTTGCATCATTTACAATCATTTAATTTGAATGATGAACTGCACTTTTATTTTTGGACATATAATCGGTTCTTCCACAACACAATGGTTGCGTTCTTGTGCAAAGCCATATTATTGAAAAATCACGCTTTAGAAACAGCGTTTAAAGTATTGGTGCTGTTATCACTTTACAACAAACACGCTTTTTAAAAGTTAGCGCTGTAGAAACAGCATTCCACAATTAGTCCATCGTGTTAAGAGCGAATTCGTGTGGAGGAAATGCGCATTAAAACAACCTGTAGCCTAATGCTGGGTACTCAAAGTTAGCGTAAAAAATGAGGTCTGCAGATGCTGGAGATCACAGCTGAAAATGTGTTGCTGGTCAAAGCACAGCAGGCCAGGCAGCATCTCAGGAATAGAGAATTCGACGTTTCGAGCATAAGCCCTTCCTGAAGAAGGGCTTATGCTCGAAACGTCGAATTCTCTATTCCTGAGATGCTGCCTGGCCTGCTGTGCTTTGACCAGCAACACATTTTCAGCTACTCAAAGTTAGCACCAAAGTAGTGTAGTGTAAAGACAATAAACAGAGTAATGAGCTCACCTATCTACATAAATGATGGCAGATTCTATTATTATTCTCACCACCTTTAAAGATGTCTTTCAAGGTGAATGACCACAAAAATAAAGAATAAAGGGAAGGGGAACAAAGCAGATTACTAAAAAAAGGAATACACTGTTAGTGCCTTTCATTATTAGCTGATGGAATTTTCCAAATACATTGCACGAAAGAAAAAGTAATATCAAAGTAGGCCTTTAAACATCCAAATTTCTCTTTGTTAAATATTAGTTCTGAAAGGACACCATGCCGTGTTTTCAGAACATAAGGGAAGAACAAACTATGTCATTTATCAGGAATCTTGACATTGAAAAAGTTGAGGCCTCTGACCAATCAGTGCACCATGTCAGCACCTGAATCATATCCTTTTCTGTCTATCACTTTGCAGGTGAAGCAGATGATTGTATTCAGTCACACCAATGATTAATGAGTTCCTCTATAGATTTGGGACAGCCTATCAATCATGTTATTAGAGAGAATGTGGCCTGAAAGAGGCAGTCCTCAGCCAAGGAATAACTGCATTCATCTTAATCTCTGTACGCACCCAGCCAGGCAAGTCAGGGTCACTATGATGGAAAACAATAATCTTTTCTTGGACAAATTACTTTGCAAAGTCAGGCATTTCTTCAGATTCTGAATTGCATATTTATTTTAGAATACTGAGTGATGGGGCTACCACTGTGAGAACACTTCAGACTGAAAGTTATTTTAATGAACAATAATGTTAGCACAAACTACATATAAGCAGGTGATGCATTCTGCTACCATTTTCACTAGTGCTGGATGTACTGTACTTTTGAATAAACAAGTGAAGCTATTCTAGCTATTCTGTGTTACAGAACACCTACAATACTGCATTTCATATATGGAAGACTCATTAATCTACTAAGGAATTTGCTACATAATAAACAATTCCTGTACATTTAAGCAATTTATATATGGCTTAATATGTTGAATAATGCAATTTTGTATGTTCTAAAAAGCAGGTTTCTATCATATGGCACCAAGTAACATTTCAAAATTATGATCAAATAAACAAAAATAATATCTTTGTAGTTTCTACACTTAACCTCTGTACTCATAAAGTAACAATATTCCTATATTAAACCGGGAAAAACAAAAAATGTGAAGTGTTATTGGACGTCCTGTGGTCATAAAAGATGCTATACAAGTGTATGTTTAAAAAGAAATATTAAATTAAATAAATATGTAACACAGAACAGTATGGATGGAGGTTTTTGGTCTGGAGAGTCCATTCACTGACCTCCACAACATCAATGTGGCTAATTTCTCATGACAAATATAGATAGATAAAACTCTACTAAAGGGACATGAAAACATGTAGGGAAACATGTCTGTCCAATTATATTACTGTGATGCATTTTGGGATGATTACTTCCAGTAAAGTCACCATATAAAATCAATTTGTTGATTATTTTGTATGATTGAAATGCCTATCAATCTATTTAATTAATTAATTATGTCCAATAACATAGTGGCAACACAAAAAACGATTATTTAAATAACCAAACATGAAACGTCCGAAAAAAACTGCAACCACTATTCAAACTAGGAGAAAACATACTGAATTTAAATATTTCTCAACTATATATTTCAGAAAGATACACACTAAAAATGTAAACAAAAGATAAATGAGAGGTTTGTACTTTATGGCTGTTATTACATTTTAAAAAATACACCCTAGACCAACAATTAAGATGGGATTCTACGTAAAGGTAACACAATTTGCAAATATCAAAATGGAAGTCCATCCAGGTCCTCTCCCCACATACTAGCTCTTTGTAAATGTGATACAACATTAACAACACAATAAACACATTGCAAATAGTAAATACTTTGTTGCATGTTGTTATCACACAGTAAGTACCTGCCACTTTATGTGCAAATTGTCATAACCTACTGCAATAAAAGTACATAGTGATCATTCCAATCATGAAGTTGCAAACAGGAACAACCACTACAAATCAAAAAAGTACAAACTGATAATGTACAGTCAGTAGCAGCTCCAAAAGAGATAAAACTAATCAAATCCTTTTATGCAGGATCTGAACTGAACATATTACTCGAAATGGCATTTGTAACTACTATAAAAAGATTAAAATGATAAAAAATTGAGTAAATGATTAAACTGACCTTCTCACTTTACATTTTTTGAGCTAAGTTGCCTCCAGTAGTGTATCCATTTGAGGATATGAGTTTTTTTTTACATCCTTCCATGAGATGTGGGAATCACTGGCAAGGTGATGCTGTTGCCATTCCCAAAATGTCCTTAAACTGAGTAGCTTACTAGGCCTTGTCAAACAGTTCAGAGTAGTTTAGCGTCAACTACATTGCTGAGGGTCAAGAATCATACACAGGCCAGAGAAATCAAGGATGACAGGTTCCCTTCCTTGAGGAACATTAGTAAACCAGTTAGGCTTTTACAACAATCGATAATAGTTGTGATGATCATCATTACTGAGATACATTGTACCTAGTTTCATGGAATCATGAATTTAAATTCCACCAGTTGTCATGGTGAGACTCATTCCTGGGCATTGGTCTGGGCCTTTGGATTAATAGTCTTTGTCATAACTGCTAATCACTATTTTCCCAAATGAATCAGGTATTCATTAAATTTCCCAAACTCATTACTGTTAAGGGAAGATACTTATAGAGTCACAGAAATGTACAACAGGGAAACAGACCCCTTAATCCAATTCTTCCATGCCGACCAGATATCTTAACTTAACCTTGACACATTTACCAGCAGTTAGCCCAATCAATCTAAACACTTCTTAATCATATACCCATCTTGATGCCACCACTACTTCTTCTGGCAGTCCACACACATACCACCCTCTGTGTGAAATGTTATCCCTCAGGTCCCCTTTATACCTTTACCCTCTCACCTTAAACTATGCCCTCTAGTTTTGGTCTCCGCTGCCGTGGGAAAAAGATCTCGGCTATTCACTCTATCCATAACCCTCATGATTTTATAAACCTCTATAAGGTCTCCCCTCAGCCTCCGACACTCCAGAGAAAATAGCCCCAGGCTATTCAGCCTCTCCCTATAGCCCAAACCCTCCAACATCCTTGTAAATCTTTTCTGACACTTCCAAATTTAATGTTGAACATCAGATTTTGTTACATGGATGCAATGTCCTAACTTGATAAATTGCACATAAACAGATACTCCAAAAATAATCACCTTATGTTACATTTTAAACTTTATACACGCCTTTCTCATGGAAGGTTTATTCAACAGTACATATCACTAGAGACTACATCAGTGCTTATAAACTGGCTTACTCAAGATATTACACCTGGAATTACAATTCTGCTTTGCAATGTCAAGGTATTTCTTCAGCTCACCTAAAGCACATACTATTTTTAAATTGCTTAATTGCAGTAAATCTCACTTCTAACATTTTAAGCAAGCTGTCCCAGTTATGTAGTAAAAACACAATTAGCAGAGTCTATGGCTAACACATTCACTGTAGGATCAGAGTCCTCATGAACTGTATAATTTGTTCAGATTCATCAATATTTTCATCATCATCATCATTTGTCATTTTGAGGTCTCTGCCACTTTACTCAAAGCAGTTCAGCACAAAACAATGTTTTGTATCTCACCAAAACAAAGCATATTAAACATTGCTTGGGGCTGGCCCATTTGCCCATTACTGTCATTTGAGTTTGTTTTTTGGTCTAAGAGCCAGGTCTGATAAAGGCTTCATTCACCCTCATCCTGTCTGTCTTAAATCCTGAAATTGTATTTATGCCTGCATTTGGTGTCTGGACTATTTTCAAATTTGATAATCATTTGTGTCACCTGAGAATGTCTTATGTGTTCCATGAAGCTGAAGGAAAATTAGTTTTTCCACCTTTTTAAAAGCAGAAGACATCTAATCTGGAGATTTTTTTTTCTTAAGAACCGGACACCAGTAATAACCAGTTGCCTGCCATTTTGCGGTACCATTGCACTGATCCAGGGATGCCCAAACTTAATTGTCATCTTTCAGTTATATCAGTTAAGTCCAGGAAATATTTTTAGATTTCAGAAAACAGAATAATTCCATTGGTCAATACAGATAATGCTTCATAGGCATTTAATACATCGTCCTTCTTGCAATTTCAACCAGGAACTCTAAAGAGACAATTTCAAACATCATTACTATCCAAAAGATGGACATCCATCTCACAAAATAAACATGATTTAAATGCCCACCAGACGTAGATTTCTCTTTAACAGAGTAATGTCCAATTCATTCTTCTATTGGTTTTGTTGTTCAAACTCTTGAGAACATAAAGCAATCAAATTAATTTTGCTCTTTGTCATTTTCCCCAACTGACACTGAAATTTTAGCTATATTTTCTTCTCAGTTTCCAACTTTCACCTTTACACTACCATCCTCAACTACCGTGTCCTATTCCAGAATACCAAGTGAAAGACAGAATTGGAGCCTCGTCTTTTTTTTAAGATTAGATTCCCTACAGTGTGGAAGCAGGCCCTTTGGCCCAAAAAGTCCACACCGACCCTACAAAGAGCAACCCACCCAGACCCATTTCCTTCTGACTAATGCACCTAATATTATGGGCAATTCAACATGGCCAATTCACCTGACAAAGTCTTGTCGCACTTTGTGTTATATACAGAAACACGTTACAAATAAACATCACTCCAACAACCACAGTTTCAGTCTAGTCCTGTATACAGCACAAGTAAACTCATGTTAATAGATTCTAATATGCATCAGCAATAAAACTTCTGATTTACTTGCATGTACATTGAAATAACTGCACAGAGATCAGGACGCTGTCACCAAATCACCCTTTAATTACATGTGCACAGTACACTGGTTGTAGCCAGCCAGCTCGGAGTCAGCCTCTAAACTAAGGAGATTTAAATCCCTGTTCAAATTTTTAAAATTCTTTTTTCTTTTAGAACCCCTTCCCTCTCCGACACTAATGTCTAACTGCAGTACTGCTTATTTTTCCCTAATACCCATGTCTTATGTGTGCAGTTGTAGGACACAATGAAGAACGAGTACAGAAATAATTATTCACATTCCACCACCAGGAAGAAAGGAAACACCCGAGTGGCCAGTGACAAGCAGTGCCCTTCTCAGCACAGGGCAACATCTGAGTGATCAAAAAGGTGAAGGGGAGGACAGGAACTAAATCAAAATAGAATTTGAGGGAGAAACAAAACACTCACCGCCCCGTGGTGCCCACCTCTCCCTGAAATCCTCCAGGGTGTTGGGAGGCAGCGTGTGCCCTTCTCCAGGGACACCTGGGCCCAAATGTAACCGTGGAAGAGGGACAATCAGCCATAAGGGCCCACTCCACGGTCCGAAGCCTGGAGCTGTTTATGGCCAGCCTGGCCAGGCCCTGGAGCCGACCCACAAGGAGATTTTCTGACCTGCCCTCTCCCCTCTGAACCGGGTGCCCAAAGATCAGGAGCGTGGGGCTGAACTGCAATCAAAAACATAAAAGAAGGTTCTTGAGGAAAACAAAATGGAAGTGCAGATGCCCACATGGTCCACGGACTCCACATAACCACAGAACAAGCAGTTTGGCTGGGAGTCCATGAAACACTGCAATCTGCTGCATGTTGCACCCTCTATCCCAGATCCCCGAGCAAAAGGGAGAGGACTCCCGTGTCAAGAGCCCTCCACGGAGGATCCACACTGCCAGGTGGTAAATAGGCATGATAAGGTGTGTCCGGGGACGTGGATAAGGGAGAAGAGGTTGCAGCAGCAGTCAATAAATGGCTCGCCATTTTACATCCCTGAGGGGGACCAAACTAAAACTCAGAGGCGGCTCAGATTGTGGGGCACAGGCTCCTGTGGGAGGTACAGAACCTTGGGGCCAATGTGAAATTCCGTCCAGGGGTTCATGCAGATGGGATTCCATCACATACCTGAGTGTCCTCCAACTTGGGCACAATGTCGGAGACCCTCTGTTCTTTTTTTTAATGAAGAGACATCAATGACATTTGTACATTAGACAATACTGTTACATACAAAAGTGCAGACAATACAGACCCAGCAAGCCCCCACCCCTCCCGCCTTCCGACCAGTCTAAGGCAGCCCACCCCTACCCACCTTCCGGTTCTCGGTCCACCCCATGCCCCTTCCAGTTCTTGGTCCGCCCTGACACACCTTTCGATCACCTCTAGGACAGCCCGCCCCGGTACCCGCCCAGGGTGTCCCTCTGTTCATTTTTTTTCCTGTTTATATTTTTTTATTTTATTAAACAGATTACAAAACAGTTTACAATAAACATTTACAGCTGTACAAGAAACAGCAATTTTACAAGGGAGAGGAGCAGCAAAGCTAGGCCCCAAACCCTATCGTTTGACCATTTTACAAGGAGATGAGGACAACCCTCAAATCCCAGTTCCACATTTAACAAGACAGTGACAATGACATTGTACATTGTACATTAAACAACACGGTTACATACAGAAGTGCAGACAATACAGACCCAGCAAGCCCCCACCCCTCCCACCTTTCGACCACTCTAAGGCAGCCCGCCCCTACCCACCTTCCGGTTCTCGGTCCACCCCATGCCCCTTCCAGTTCTTGGTCCGCCCTGACACACCTTTCGATCACCTCTAGGACAGCCCGCCCCGGTACCCGCCCAGGGTGTCCCTCTGTTCATATTGGTCAGATCGGGCTTCCTGATTGGGCCAGTTTAACAATCTCAATCAAGGTCTCATAGTGAGATCTACCTGGTTCCAATCATTTTATCCTCATTCCAGAAATAGTTAGGTTTATCAACAAATCTGGCTATAAATATGCCTGTACATGCTGATCATAAATCCAAACCCCTCTAAAAGAAAAATGCTGAGACGGGAAATAAAAGGAATGAAAAACCAGAATACGTCGTTTTTTTAGCAAAGTACATATATATCTTCAAATTATTTAAGGTAACTTGAAAGGAAAATCTAACAGTCAGAATGTTAGCTGAAGTCTTGCAAGTACTGGAAAAGAGACAAAATAAACACAGGTAAGTAAAAAAATTATAACTGCAGATAGACAACAGCAGATCTTTAAAGTGGTGACACATATAAAAGCATATTAATTTGCCAATTTTATGTTAATGTGAATGTTTGCTGTATGCTTTTCTGAGATTGGGTGTATCAGCCAGAAGACTGTACTAGTATTTCAGTTTGGATGGAAGCTTAAATAAACGTCCGATTTAAATCTTCAGTTTATTTTGATATCACTAAATACTATTTGAGAGCTGTTTGGGAGAAGTGATAAGATCAAAAATTAGCTTCCTTAAGTTTTTGTTTGGATTTTACTATAACATTGCACACCAAACCAAGTTAAACTTAGAACATTACAGCGCAGTACTGGTCCTTCGGTGTTGTGGTTCTGCTCGCCGAGCTGAAAGTTTTTGCTGCAAACGTTTCGTTCCCTGGCTAGGGAACATCATCAGTGCGGTGGGAGCCTCGTGTGAAGCGCTGCTTTGATGTTTCTTCCGGTATTTATATTGGTTTGTTCTTGCCGCTTCCGGGTGTCAGTTTCAGCTGCAGTGATTTGTATCTGGGGTCCAGGTCGATGTGTCTGTTGATGGATGTTCTTGCCGTTTCCGGGTGTCAGTTTCAGCTGTAGTGGTTTGTATATGGTGTCCAGGTCAATGTGTCTATTGATGGAGTTTGGGGATGAATGCCATGCTTCTAGGAATTCTCTGGCTGTTCTCTGTCTGGCTTGTCCTATGATAGTGGTGTTTTCCCAGTCAAATTCATGTTGCTGGTTGTCTGAGTGTATGGCTACTAGAGATAGCTGGTCGTGTCGTTTTGTGGCTAGCTGATGTTCGTGGATGCGGATTGTTAGCTGTCTTCCTGTTTGTCCTATATAGTGTTTTGTGCAGTCCTTGCATGGTATTTTGTAAACTACGTTAGTTTGGCTCATGCTGGGTATTGGGTCCTTTGTTCTAGTGAGTTGTTGTCTGAGCGTGGATGTTGGCTTGTGTGCTGTTATGAGTCCTAAGGGTCGCAGTAGTCTGGCTGTCAGTTCTGAGACACTCCTGACGTATGGTAGAGTGGCTAGTCCTTTTGGTTGTGGCATGTCCTCGTTCCGTGGTCTATCTCTTCGGCATCTGGTGATAAAGTTGCGTGGGTATCCGTTTTTGGCGAATACCTTGTATAGATGTTCCTCTTCCTCTTTTCGCAGTTCTGGTGTACTGCAGTGTGTTGTGAAACACCTAGTCAGCGGATCCAAACACTCCATACAATCAACACAGGAATTCTTGGACGTCATCAGGAAGACACACATAGACAAAGAAGAAACCATGGTATCATTCGACGTGACGGCACTGTTCACTTCAATTGACAAAACCCTAGCCAGAGAAACAATAGCCAACCTACTGGACATACATAACAGAACACAGGAGGCCGAACCTATCAACAAGGACGGCATACTTAAACTACTGGACCTGTGCCTCACCACACACTTTACATTCAACAATCAGATATACGAACAAATCAACGGCACACCCATGGGATCACCAATCTCGGGACTCATAGCAGAGGCAGTTATGCAAAGATTAGAACATACAGCCATACCACAAATCCAACCCAAACTCTGGATCAGATATGTTGATGACACCTTTGTAATCATCAAAAACACAGATATAGAAAAAACACACAGAATCATCAACGCCACACTCACAGGAATCCGATTCACACAAGAAGAAGAAAAGGATAGCCAACTCCCATTCCTAGACGTGTTAGTAGAGAGAACACCCAACGGAGAATTCACCACAAGGATACACAGGAAACCAACACACACAGACCAAGTCTTAAACTATGAAAGTAACCACCCCAACACACACAAACGAAGCTGCATCAGGACACTATTCAAAAGGGCCACAACACACTGCAGTACACCAGAACTGCGAAAAGAGGAAGAGGAACATCTATACAAGGTATTCGCCAAAAACGGATACCCACGCAACTTTATCACCAGATGCCTAAGAGATAGACCACGGAACGAGGACATGCCACAACCAAAAGGATTAGCCACTCTACCATACGTCAGGAGTGTCTCAGAACTGACAGCCAGACTACTGCGACCCTTAGGACTCATAACAGCACACAAGCCAACATCCACGCTCAGACAACAACTCACTAGAACAAAGGACCCAATACCCAGCATGAGCCAAACTAACGTAGTTTACAAAATACCATGCAAGGACTGCACAAAACACTATATAGGACAAACAGGAAGACAGCTAACAATCCGCATCCACGAACATCAGCTAGCCACAAAACGACACGACCAGCTATCTCTAGTAGCCATACACTCAGACAACCAGCAACATGAATTTGACTGGGAAAACACCACTATCATAGGACAAGCCAGACAGAGAACAGCCAGAGAATTCCTAGAAGCATGGCATTCATCCCCAAACTCCATCAATAGACACATTGACCTGGACACCATATACAAACCACTACAGCTGAAACTGACACCCGGAAACGGCAAGAACATCCATCAACAGACACATCGACCTGGACCCCAGATACAAATCACTGCAGCTGAAACTGACACCCGGAAGCGGCAAGAACAAACCAATATAAATACCGGAAGAAACATCAAAGCAGCGCTTCACACGAGGCTCCCACCGCACTGATGATGTTCCCTAGCCAGGGAACGAAACGTTTGCAGCAAAAACTTCAGCTCGGCGAGCAGAACCACAACAACGGATACCCGAGCTACAAATCTTCAATCAGATTTTGGTCCTTCGGTCCTTGATGTTGTGCCGACCTGTGAAAATAATCTGACGTCCATCTAACCTACACTGTTCCATTATTATCCATATGTATGTCCAATGCCTATTTAAATGCCTTTAAGGTTGGCGAGTCTACTATTATTGCACGCAGGCCATTCCACACCCCTAATACTCTGTGAGTGAAGAAACTACCCCTAATACTGTCCTAAGTCTATCAGCCTTCAATTTAAAGCTATGTAACCTCATGTTAGCCTTCACCATCTGAGAAAAAAGGTCGTCATTGTCTACCCTATCTAACCCTCTGGTTATCTTATATGTCTCAGTTAAATCACCTCTCAACCTTTATCTCTCGAACAAAAATAGCCTCAGTTGCATCAGCCTTTCCTCGTAAGATCTTCCTTCCATAACAGTCAACATCCTTGTAAGTCTCCTCTGAACACTTTCCAAAGCTTCCACATCCTTCCTATACTGCGGTGACCAGAACTGCATGCAATATTCCAGGTGCGGCCTTACCAGTGTGTTGTACAGCTGCAACATGACCTCGTGGCTCCAAAACTCAATCCCCGACCAATAAAAGTTGACAGTATAAAGCTGCTCTCTAATTTTATATTTATTTATAAGAACAGCAGTAGGGCATTTCAGCCCCTTGAGCTTGGTTCATATTTAATATGATTATGGATGATTGAACACTTCAATGTCTTTTATACATCCTATTCCTTTTATGCCAATGGTAATCATAATTCTACTGAGATCTGCAGAAAGATTGAGTCTCTGGGGTAGAGAATTCCACTGATTCATCACTCTCTGAGTAAAAACATTTGCCCTTATCACAGTTCTAAATAGCATCTCCATTAGCTTTAAACTGTACCATGATTATAGACTTCCCAACCAGGGAAATGTTTGACATGCATTTACCCTCTATATCCCTTGGATAGATTTTGAAGGTTTCAATTGGATCACTTCTCATTTTTCAAAACCCCAGAAAGTACAGGCCCATTTTGTACAATCTCAATTTATAGGACAGTCTCTCCATTCTGGGAGCAAGTCTGATGAACCTTTCTTGCACTCCCTCAATAGTAATAATTCTTTCCTGTAGTAAAAAGACTAAAAATGCACAGTTTTGGCCTAATCAAGCTTCGCTATTTCTTTACTGTCATCCTTTTGCAATAAAAGCTAACTTTCTATCTGCCTTCTTAATAGTTGCTGTATTTACATGAAGGTAAAATACTGAACAGTCTGAAACAATTACAAAGAATGCTGGAGAAATTCAGCAGGTCTGGCAGCATCAATGGAGAGAGAAAACTAGAGTTAACGTTTTGAGTCTGTTATGTCCAAGTCCTCCTGAAACCTCTTTACACATTCCTCACAACATATATCCCCTGCTTAGCTTTATATCATTTGCAAATTTGGAAATACCATATTTAGTCCCCACATCCAAGTCAATGATACACTGTGAGAAAATGAGGGACAAGTATTGATCCTTGTAACCCACTAGGCACAGTCTGCCAATTCTAGAATGACCCATCATTCTGACTCTCTGTTTCCGGCCTGTTATAAATCCATGCCAGTACATAACTTTGTACCCCATGTGCTTTAATTTTGTTAGTTAACTCCTTTAGGGGATCTTATCAAGAGGTCCCTGAACATCCAAGTATACTGAATCCATTGCTTCTCCTTCATCAACTTTGTTTGTAACATTTCCAAAAAGACTTCAACAAGTTTGTCAAACATGACTTTTCATTCATAAATCCATTCTAACTATGTTCAGTCAGATCACTTTTATTTAAGTTTCCATTTATTACATCCTGTGTCGTAGTTTCTGGCACTTTCCCCATTACTGATGCAAGGTTGACAGGTCTGTAGTTCTCGGTTTTCTCTCTTGCCTCTATTTTGATGCTACAAAGTCCTTCTTTCTAACATCTGGTGTCAAAATTAAGGGAACCAAGAGGAAAAGCATACTTAACCGCATACTCACCAATCCGCCTGCCACAACTGCATCTGTCCGTAACAGTGTTGGTAAGAGTGACTACCGCACGATCCTTGTGAAGACAAAGTCCCACCTTCATAATGAGAATACCGTATATTGTGTTGCCTGGCACGATTACCGTGCTAAATGGATCAGATTTTGAACAGATCTAGCAACTCAAGACTGGGCATCTATGAGGTAATAAGCTCCATCATCAGCAGCAGAATTAAGTTCCAACACAATCAGCAACCTCATGGTCTGGCATATTATCCACTCAATTATTATCATAAAGCCAGGGGTTCAGTCCTGGTTCAATGGAGGGTGGTGGAGGGCATGCTGGAATCAGCTTCAAGTATTGTTAAAAGTGATGTGTTAACCTAGTGAAACTACAAAACAGGATTCCTGCTCTGCTATAAATCCATAAGATTTATGGGCGAATAAGGCCATTCAGCCCATCAAAACTGCTCCATCATTTGATCATGGCTATTAAGATTCTCAATCCCATTCTCCTGTCTTCTCCCTGTAATGCTTGATCCCCTCATTCATGAAGAACCTATCCACCTCTTCCTCTGATAGCTCATTCCACAGATGCACCACCCTCTGTGTGAAAAAGGTGCCCCTCAGATCCCTTGTCAATCATTTCTGAACCCTTTCAAGTTTCACAACATCCTTCCGATCGGAACGAGACCAGAATTGTACACAATTAGTTTAATTATAATTTAATGACAAACTATTTAGAAATGCATGTTCCTGAACAATATTTTAATGCAGTATATTATAACTGTTACTCACTGTTCTGTGCACAATTCTCCTGCTTTTTGTAGCTGGGATTCAATCCATTTAGGTTTCTGTTTTTCCAGAGAATTGATAACCTTGTGTATTATAGGTTTGGAATTTTCCTTTTGCTGCCCCATAATGCTCTGAAGGCAATCACTCAACAAACTCAGTTTATCTTTTATCCATTTATCTATTGTAACACTTGTCAAAAGCTCTATGGCATTTCCGTCTTCAAGAGTTTGGCAAATAATTGTAACATAGCAAAGAAGGCATGATCTTCTGAGCTCAGGATTATTGTTATGAAGTTTCTTTCCTGCTAAGTTGAAGAGGTATTTAATTGTGCAAGGCAATGAAGCAATTGCTGCAGGTAGGTTACCAATTACAACAGAAACAGCCTGAGCCATCAGTTTCGTCAAATCTGAAAAGATAATATTAAGGATCATAATTAGTATTATTATGCTGAAAATATCTTATGGGACTATATGCTAACAGTAAACTTATATGTTTTGTTTATTCATAAACTATTATCAGTGTAATTTTCTGTCATGAACTTAGATTTTGGGATCTAAGGATGGAACTGGGATGGAACTGCTCTGTGCAAGATGCCGAGGTAAACATAAATTGATAGGTCAAGGCACAGAGAGATTTTAAGTCCAGTTTTCTATATCCAGGCCTTTACTCCTGCTGAAAACAGGAAGAATGCACTATTTTGAGAGGAAGGAGGGAGGGGACAGGACAAAAGACCCTGGTGGCAGAACGCCACTGCCAAAGACAGAGTGTGCAAACTCTATTTGTGTTAAGTGGTGAAAGCTGGTACAATTACAACATTTAAAAGGCATTGAGGTGGGTAAGTGAAAGGAAAAGTTGAGAGGGATATGGGCCTAGTGCTGGCAAATGCAGCTAGATTAATTTAGGATATCTGGTTGGCATGAACATTTTGGACTGAAAAATTTGTGCTGTATATCTCTTTGACAATGACTACTAGCCCGCGTCTGTTTGAGCTACCAGAACAACAGTCATCATTCTCTTGCTTAGGCCACCAATTTAATTGGCACACCAGACCTCAATTATGCCATTTCAATCTGATCTACATATTTACTGAGGAACCCACCAGCATCAGTAGTTGTTCTTGCCACCTGAAATTTAAAATGTGGTCTGATCCAGTGGGAAAGGAATTAGGAAGAATTTGTGGTCAAACGTTCATTCTCAAGAATAGGTAGTAGGTGTTAGAAAATTCCTGACTTTGCATGCCAGGTTGGGGATATACCATTTCTAAAGGAGGGATGCTCATTGCCAATGGGGTGGGTGCCAGTTGCAGTCGGGCCAGTCAACAATGGGAAGAGCTTGGATATAGCCAAGGGCTACTGGTTGCAGAGAAAGGATGTCCTAATGGCTCACCCACCTGCAATAAAGAACAGAAAAGGGACCTGAAGACCTCAACCCTCACAAACCCCCTCAATGTGCACACAATGCCCCATCCATGTCACCTCATGGTGCTCAAATGCCCCATAGCACTTCATGCTCGTCATCTCATGCCTCTTGCTCCATTATGCCAATGTGTGACACATCCCCCCCAAGGTTCAAACAGAGGTTCAACAGCTGGTTGGATCAGCAGCAGTGTCCCAGCTTGATTAATAATTCTGATCTCTAGAATTTCAGAATGTATGCTGACTCAAGCTTAAGTTGTTGCAGTGCCTCAGAACTTCAGATATTAAAACCTTAAAGGGTCTGGATGATTGACACTTCTCATACCTGTTCGTAACTTTTTTTAAGATTTGCACTTTTAGCATAGTTCTCTTCTTGTCAAACATATACAAGTATCATTAAGTTCATAAGATATAGAAGCATTTAGCCCATCGCGTCTGCTCCACCATTCGATCATGGATGTTATGCTTCTCACCTTATTTTCCTGCCTTCTCCTCAGAACCCTTCAACCCATTACCAATTAAGAATCTGTCTATCTCCTCTTTAAATTTAATTATTGTCCCAATATCCACCACATGTTGGTGTAGCGAATCCCACAGATTCACAACCCTTTGCGAGAAGTAATTTCTCAACTCTGTTTTACATTTGCTATTCTTTTCCCTAATACTATGATGAGGCAGAGGAAGCATTGGGTCCACATTTATTTTATCCATACCTTTTATCATCTTGAATACCTTAATTTGATCTCCCCTCATTCACTACAGGATCTATTGCTTCAAAGGATGATTGGGTACGAAAGTACCATACTTTAGCATTGGGGGTGGGATGGGCCCGATTTCATGGAAATTGCTGAAGGAGTAGGACATACCATTCCTTGCAGTGCAGCTGCCCCGGTCAGGAAGATCAGGTGCATTCCCATGCCACAAACCAGTTTGCACACATAAAGGGATTTTGGGGAAAATTGGGAAGGAATAAGATTGGGAATCACTGAATTGGATCCCAGTTGCTATTTTTTGTCAACTCAACTCCACAAAAACCTGACCTATATTGCCATTCTTTCATTATTATGATGTCAAAAACCTGGTAATTGCCTCCTAAATAGATAGGTGAAATATTGGACCTGCCAGTTATGTTAGCATCCCATTAATGAATAAAGGATTATAATGAAATTAACTTAATTCAGGAAAGTAGACATTGACTGTATAGCAAATATTTTAACAATATTTAATTGTCATCTTTCAACATATTAGTTCCTAGCTAAGTATTGTTTGACAACACAACTCAAATAAAATTAATTCTTTGTCCTATTCAAATAATTATTTTTACAAAATAATTTGTTGCTAGGTTCTGCATGGTTCATTTTCAGAACTAAAACTTGATTGAATTTATCAACTTCAACAAAAAGGCACCTACTTTTTCCAGATTCTCTTCTTTTCAATTCCGTTGGTACATAATCCCATTCTTTAGGAATTTTATTGAGCAAACTTTCAGGAAGCATTTGTTTATAATGACATGTTCCATGACTCTCTACTGCTTGCCACATTAGTAGCAAGGAGATCAGCTGCTTTAGAGTTGGCTTGTTTGCTTTGGATATGTGGAGTTTTAGACAGCTTAGCACCTTTGACTGATCTGCAACTGCAAAAGGTGTGAATATTAGTCATCTCTGGTTAGTTAAAATACATTACAGTTAATATTCAAGACAACTGAATTCCTGCGAAGTAGGTCAGTTTTTGCTAACACAAAAATAATTCAGTTGCAATGGGTCCCAGTTGCCTTACTATTATTCATTTCCACTTTACAAAGATAAGCAAGAATATCAGGTTTGATTACAGTAAGTAATCACCTTGTTTGAAATTCTAATTAATTTAACGCCAACCAATTTGTACAGTGTTACTGGCAGAATCTTCCAGTAGTAGTAGGGTTGGCGATTGCAGGGCTGGGAAAAGAACGACACTTCCATTGGTAAAGGTGGGCAGTCCAGTTCCCAAGGCAGGGCAGCAGTAGGCCCTCCCATCTGGCCAAAGTGGCTTAACTAGAGATCACAAACTATGTTCATAGCTTTGGGGTCTATTTAAGAACCAGTGTCCAGTGCCAAATGTACATAAAAAATCTGCTATACTCCTAAAGGCTAAGTGGTATCATGTACACATTGCAAACGGCCATTCATAAGGGCATCAAGTAGTGCAAACATGTGTGTTGAGGATATGTCAGACATGAGTTTGGACTGAAAGCCTTAGCATCAGATAGATCATGTGGATTTAATATGTGGAAGCCACAAAAGTTGGATCACTCGCAGGACAGTATGGAAGTGGAATACTTGTAAAGTACAGAAGCTGTTGTAGATTTGTATGCTCATAAATACTCTAATAAACTCTAACTGTTTTCTTCATTAGCTATAGTATTGCTGTATTATATCAAGCGATTATTTAGAAATATGTTTGTTGTCAGGTACCAAAGTCTAAATTGATTTCGATGGTTCCAATCATCAAGCCTTCAGGCTATCTTTAAAATGCTTCCTTTGACCTCCTCTCATTCAAGTGCCTTCCTTGAGCTGGGTGAAGAATGATTTGCTAAGGCATCCTCAGCACCTGATTGACTCAGTATAGTCGGTTTCAAATTATCATGGCCTTGATGCTGGCACTACTGGCTTTTTCAAGGATGCTGATGTCAGTACACCTATCCTCCCAGCTGATATGAAGAATCCATCTCAAACATTGCTGACAGAACTTCTCAAAGGCCTATAGTAAGGTCTTCCATAGTACTTCCTGGTTGACTGAGTGAAAACTGAAAAATGTGTTGCTGGAAAAGCACAGCAGGTCAGGCAGCATCCAAGGAGCAGGAGAATCGATGTTTCGGGCAGAAGCCCTTCTTCAGCAACACATTTTTCAGCTCTGATCTCCATCTTCTGCAGTCGTCACTTCCTCCTGACTGAGTCAAAAGCCTGGTCAGATCGATGAAGACCATGTAGAGTGGTTGGTGTTGTTCCTGGAACAACTGGCAGTGAGAATCATGTCCATAGTTTCATGATTTGGTCAGAAGCTGGCTTTCAGGAAGGATTTCTTCATAGAAGATGTCTAGCAAGGATTCGTGCGATGATCTTCCAGACAGTGAAGGGTAGGGAGATTCCTCGATAGTTTTCATCGTCCACTTTGTTTCCTTTCCTGAAGATGGTGACAAAGGCAGCATCCCTGAGATCAACTGAAATTGCTTCTTTGTCCCAGATTTTAAGGCACAGCTGGTGGAGAAGACGGTTACGCTCTGCTCCTCAAGTTTTAATCCCATCCACTCCAGCATCTATCTAATGGTGACTTCAACTTCTGTCACACTAGATGGGAGTTCTAGAACATTTTAGAGCATAGAACATAGAACATTATAGCCCTCAATGTTGTGCCGACCTGTGAAACCAATCTGAAGCCCATCAAACCTACGCTATTCCATTCTCGTCCATGTGCGTATCCAATGACACTTAAAAGCCTGTAAAGTTGTGAATCTACTTTTTGAAAGGGAATTGGGGGCATTTCCTCAAGCACATCTTCAACTCTGACTGTACTGCAGACTAGGAGTTCTCTCCATCAGAAATTAATGTTTTATAGGTCTCAAAGGAGCTTCATCCTTACATTGCACCAGTTTAAGGCCAACGGTGTTAGGTCTGTACATTGCCTTGGTGACACTGTTTGTTTGCAAGATTTGGTGGCAAGGAGTTGCGACTCCTTAGCTTTCTCAGTCCACCATTGGTTCTCTATTTCCCTTGTTCCTCTTTGTAACACTATATTTGCTGTTTGTTGAGTTCTCCTTTTTGCCTTGTTGGTGATATTGTTTTGTTAGGCATAAGGAGCATTCCTCTTCTTGTTGATAAGGTCTTGAATGATATGGTCATTCTCATGGGGTTCCATAACAATTAAAATAACAATTATTATTTAAATAGTCTGAGAAGGCTTGCAAGGCTCGGGGCTGGCAAGTGGCCAAGGAAAGAGGAAGCATACCACATTAGGATAGCTCCCTAATGAAACCCAGTTGTAAGGAAACTTTTCCACAATCAGGCTGGGAAGCTTGCTTCATGTTGTTGAATAGCCAATTAACATTGTTAGCCTAACAACCAGGGGCAATTTTGTGGTTGTAGTCAGGAAAGTTTCCACTTGTGGCCCGATCGACCTATTGGGTTTCTCTCTTCTCTGAGGAGTTGACTGATTTTGCTTCCAGATAATTTAATTTAAATGTGCACCTCAGAGTATGTCTCAAAATTGAAATGTCTGCTGATGGGACTGCCGAGGTTCTAATTGGCAGCATTAGAGCTCGACCCCTTCCCGCCCCCTCCACTCCTTTCTAAGTTGGCAAGTATGGAGGTGTTCAATTTGTGGGTGCTTCCCTGAAGACTGCCGAGCCAGTCTCATTGCTAATAAGTGTGAGTTCGGAATGCATGTTTGGTCTGAACACCCATGGGAACATCGTTCTGTAACAGATTTGTAATTGGTTATTTAATTTTAATTCTCTTTGCATAATCCTCACAGGTGTCCGATAACTGGTCTAGACATGTTTGCATTTGAGGTTTACATTCAGCAAGTAAATTGTGTCAGCAACTACACTTGGGTGTTGAGACTGCGAAGAAGCCGGTGACGATAAAAGATTTTTGTTCATTACTTCAGCAGTGAAGAGAAGAAGAATGAAACTAAGTAAAGAGAAACTGCAAACAAGCACAATATTATTTTACTTCTTAAAAAAACATTATGCTTAATTTCTTTGTCTGGCATGATGTTAAGGAGCTGAAAATCAGTAAGCCAACTGTATACAGAGGAACCTCAATTATCCAAATACCAATTATCCAAATATTGGATTATCCAAAGGAGATCTCAAGATTCCATGAAAGAGCTGTTTCAACCCTGATCACGTCTTTTGTTTACACTGATTAAAAACGATCTCTGCCGAGAACATTCTCGACATAGATGAGAGCCCAGGCACCGTCTCCAAATGACTGACCTCCTGCCCTCTCTCCCTCCCCCCACACTCCCTGGAGTTCTATATAGGAGTCAACCCTAAACCCCTTTCCCCAGATGTTCTCTCTAATATTGTTCCATACAGGGCAGAGGTGGAACTTGTCAAAAAGTTGCAGTCAAAAAGTTGTGTGTGCAGCTGTCTGTGTGCGTGGGTGCGCTATTTGGAGACTTACCACAGAAAAGTAGCAGCAGTCTCACTGTTGGTGTCCAGTCGGACTGCCCTGGACGGGGTTGGGGGACAGGTGAGGGGCTGTGTTAGGGGGTGAGTGGGCGATGTTGGACAGGGTTTGGGGGGCGGATGGGTTTGGGGATGGGCAGGGGCAGTGTTGGATGGGGTTTGGGGGTGGGCGTGGTGTTGGACGGGGTTTTGGGGGCGGGCAAGGCAGTGTTGGATGGGGTTTGGGGGCAGGCGGAGGGCAGTGTTGTATGGGATTTTGGCACAGACGGGTGGGGGGGGGGGTGTTGGACAGGGTTGTGGGGGCAGGCGGGTTAGGTGTTGGACGGTTTGGGGGGAGAGTTTGGGGGAGGCAATGTTGGATGGGATTGGGGGTGGATGGGGTTTGGGGGCAGGGCCTTGTGTGACCAGTGCTGCTGCTCGTCTCCTGAACAGGGAGCAGACCTAATAAAAAACTCCCAAGTCCCAGAGAAAAGGCATTGAATTGATTAACCGAACAATCAATTATCCGAACGAAATAATGCCCGTCCATGCAGTTCGGATAATCGAGGTTCCCCTGTATATTAGAATCAAAGAGCTAACAGAGCTGATGTGAGAAGCTTCGGGAAGCAAAACCAAAAGTAAAGTATCTTAAAGTTACATATAAAATGACTACCATTTGTTTATTTTACTCTGATATTTCCATAAAGACTTTTACATAATGCTAATGTGATATAAACAAAAATGAGGAAACTCTCTTCCTAAAACATTGAAGTAATTTATAATATTGTCATGTTCCCAGTTGTAAATATTCATACACCAGAAAAATAAGAAATAATTTTTAACACTTGCTTCAAGTCATCTTAAAATTCCAACATTTAAAAGCATTCACTCATGATTGGAATTTGTCTAAAAAATACATATCCCGGGTTTACAGTTTTTAAAAAATATAATTCTGGAATAATGTTTAGATTTAGGGAACAGAAAATGCTATTCATCCACTGCTTCCTAAAAATTGTAGCAGCAACAAATTCAGCCCCATTCAATAATTTGTTTTAGCTTACAACTAAAATGAAAACAAAAATCAAAAGAGTATCAGTGTATAGACATGGAAATGTTCTGTTCCTTTAAAAATTGGTATTTCACTTTGCAGATCCATTTTAAAGCATTGAAATACTTTAAGATGTCTGAAATAAAGGAGAATGTTTTAACATCATACCTGATAGGTAATACAGCTGATTCCACATCTGGTGTTTGTCCATATAATCTTCAAGAACAATACTGAGACATCTGGGCAGTGATTTGGAGTATATCATCACCATAACGATTGCTTCTATCAATTTGGATTGCTTATTAGTTTTTCCCTTTGTCTGAACATCATTAAAGTTTTCTTCATCAATAGCTAGAACACAAAACAAGCAATATATTTTCAGAATAAATCTTCATTGTTTAGCAGTACAGAATGTGGGCATCGCTAAAAAAAAAACTTTTGAAGCTTTCTGTCTTGCAGTTATGAGGAGATATATGAATATCATTGTAAAGAGGGACACATAGATGACGTGAGGAGAATGGAGAATACACCAGTGAGATCATGACTGACAGTTAACTGCCAAGCTTTGTTTACGTTTAAACCAGGCAGATTGACTCTAAGTGGTCAGGACATTGCCCTGAGGATTGTACTAGGGAATGCAGTTACCTATTTCATGTCGTTGAAACAGATATAACGTGCCTGACTGTTCTGTTTGCAAAGAACATGTGTAGCTTCACTTATACACAAGTGCACCACACCATGAGCTCGACTGTCTTAAAGTGATTGTCTGTATAATTCTTAGCTGGATCTGGATTTTTTAACAAAATTTCCCAGACATAATGTTAGACAATATATTTTGAGTTTTGCGAGTATAGGTTAACTGAATATAGTCAGTAACTTGCCTGTTATGAACAGCTGTTTGATATGATATGCCGGTCTTTTGGATATGGTCTATAGCTGAGAATCACATGTACTGAAATGTATATATCATATTACTCATCTGTAAAAATTGACTATAATCAACTAAATGCATGTAATTCTTAAAATGTGGTCCAAATTCATAACTGTTAGACCTGCTCCTCAGCCTGATTGAATAGCATTGCTTGAAAGCAAGTTAAAAAGAACACCTTTTTGACATGTGTAAAAGTAACAAACTGCTGGGTTACATTGATGCTGGGGTTAGTCCTCAAGGCTCATGTCTTCCATAATGTGTGAGCTACCTAAGACAAATACAGACCATACACCCCAAAGACGAGTGGATTGTATCAATAGCATGACTTCGCAGGCATTAACAACAGACAAGCTAGTGACCATATTGAATCAATCTGTGTTTGCTCCGGCAACATTTGTTAAATAATCCCAAATGTGTTAAGAATTATGCTGACAACCAATTTAAGATCATCAGTCAGGCTTGCAGTGTGGTGCATTTGCATGGTCTGGCCAGTACAAGACCCAACTCTTTGTGGATAGGCATAATATGTGCACATTAGTAGGTAACAAACATTCTCTGGTACATTCTTCAGGGCAATGCCTTGACTGAAGTTAACCTACCTGGTTTAAATCTAAACAAAGCTTAGCAGGTAACTGTTAGTCACCATTACCAATCACAGTTCACTTGTCAATCAATCAATTCTCTTTTTTATTGAATGTTGCTTCCCATTACTTTTGCATCCAAGATTATAATGATTGATGCAGGCATTTTTGTGAGACTCAAAATATCGGCAATCCCCCAGGTTGCAAACAGATTCCGTTCCTGAGTCCATTTGCAAGTTATTTTGTTCACAAGTTGGAACACATTGCAGGACCACATAAAGCAGCTGTTTGTAAGTGTGGGGAATGTTCACATGTTGATATTTAAAATTATACCTCTATATGTGATAACGTTCGTATATCAGACATTCGTACATCAGAGAGAGATCGCCTGTAAGTTTTCTCTAGTCCTACAGGCCATGTTTCTGCAAAGTGTCCTTTTGAGTAGGCAATGAACTAACCTCATTTTCTAGTTTCTCTCCTCTGTCTTGGCATGCCATCATCAAGCTCATTTTGCATGAGGCATCTCAGGCTCCTTCAATTCTATTTCTACGAAAATGTTGACAATTCACTCCTTCCCTGGTCACTATTTTAATGAGGACAGAGTGAGGACTGCAGCTGAAAATCAGTCAAAAAGTGTGGTGCTGGAAGAGCACAGCAGGTCAGGCAGCATCCAAGGAGCAGGAGAATCAATGTTTCGGGCATAAGCCCTTCATCTGGAATGCCTGATCTGCTGAGCTCTTCCAGCACCATACTTTTTGACTACTATTTTAATGGTGTTGTTAATAGTTCTTTCTTCTCAGGTATTGTCTCCTCTTCAAAATCATTCTTTCCTCAAAATCAGACTTTTAAAAAAGAAATTAATCCGATCAACCTTGCATAGTGGCAAATCTTGAACATTTATTTCTTTTCCAAGGTTGTTGAATATTTTGTCAATTCCCAATGGGTGTTCATCTTTCTGAGAACCCCATGCTGGAATTACTCCAATAATGAATCCACACCTGCAATAGTATCAAGCAAGGCAACTTTTGACGCCACAACTGATGCTTTGTTGACCTCTGTGTGATTAAGGTAAATTATGAAACCTCATATTTCTTGTCATGCATGCAGCTTTTATTTTACCATACCATTCTCCTCAACCCTTCTGCACTGTCACCCTGCTAGTGGAACTGCACTGACCTAGTTATATTCTTACCTATTGTGTTACATTTTTGACAGCCATCTGCAATGGCTTCTCTGCATAGTCCATACTGCGTTATCATTGATGTCTTCCAAAATACTTCTCCTTGGTTCCCTCCCACATCTCATACCCTTTCTGAATCTTGGTAGCATTATCTGAAAACAGTGTTGATGTCCACATGTGCATTCATAACATCCAGCTCTACTTCACTTCATTCTCGATAACCACACAATTTCCTGAGTGACATCAAAAATTGGAAATTGTCTACATCAACTACAGATAGTTGGCAGTGAAAATAATGTAGATGGTGAATGCGTAATAGAGTTTTGAGTTGTGAGTTGAGGGCTGAGGCTGAGACAGAAAGTATTTCTTCAGTCTTCCTCGTAGTTAGTTGGTGGCAACTCCTGCTCATCCAGTCCTAACATATTTGACTTTGAAAAATGCTTTTCCAAATGCATCCAAACCATCACTATGACTATCACTTCTTGCCAATCTATAAAATCACACGTCTCTACTCATCTGTTGCTGAAGTTCTCAGCCATGCCTTGTTAAAAGTAAACTTGTCTACTCAAATGCACTCTTGTCTAGTGTCCTACCATCCATAAACTGGAGGTCATCCAAAACTCTGTTTCCCAATGTCAAAACTTCTTAGATCCTATTCACTGATTGATTAACTTTAGCTCCAGTTAATCAACCTCAGCTTTAAAATTCTCATGCTTGTTTTCAAGTCTCCCCACTGCATCGGCACGCTTTATCTTTCTGATCTCCTCAAACACCTGAACCCTCCAAAATATCTGCATTCCTCTAATTTTGGCCTCTTTAGCATTTTATTGTCACATTTCTTTAGTTGATGGGCCAACTATTCGAAATTCCTTTCCTAAACCTTTCCATCTATTCCTTTTCCCTCTTTTCCGATTCTCCTCAAAAACTACTACTTTAACCAAATATTCCCAATGGTTTTGTGGTTCGGCATCTAATTTTGTTTGATGGTATTCCTGTGAATCACCTTGGGACATTTTACTACTCAAGATGGCTTATAAACAGAAACTGGTGGTTTTTTCAAATTGAAGAGACCCTAGTTGCAACAGTGCATCAAAAAAAAGACAGTAGAAAGAAATGCATGTAACTAAGTGATGTATGTTTCATGTAGTTAGATTTAAAATACTGTCAAATTGTTTCTTGTTAAAGCTCCATGTTTAAGAAGCTCAATGGAGTAGCTCCTTTAAGTGTGCAAAACTGTAATTCAATGTAGCAGAGTATAGGTAAAACAGAAGCTCCAAGAGAGATAAACCTATCACAAATTGAGAGGATTCATAAATTAGCAATGAATTCAACTTGAAAATTAGTCATTCCATGGTGAATCCTATTCATAATGAAATGTAATTTTGTACATTACAATTTGCAGACATCAGGAACTTCCATCAAGCAGGACAATCATAAAATGGAACAGCATCATAATTTTCAAGGAAAAGCAATGACAACTTAGTTTTCAGTTAAATTATACTTGTTGAGTTCACAGAATAGGGACATCAGTGTGAATCCAATGTTTGAAATTTGGAAGGCAACATTCCAAATTTGTTTGCTAAATGTCAGTAGCACAACATACTTTTCCTGAAGTTTGGGTTGAGCTTAGTTATTTCAGTCTATGATACCAAAGGCCCCTAAAAATTGGAGAAGTAGCTGGAATGGTGACTATAGAGAGATTGTGAATATATATGCAAATAGAACACAAATTCAGCTGAATGATTCAATAACTCAATATTCACTTCAGACCCCATTTTCCCCAGGGCAGGTGTGTCAAAAACTAGAGGACACAAGTTTAAGGTGAGAGGGGAAAGGTTTAAAAGAAATCGAATGGGGCAATTTTTTCATGCAGAGGGTGGTTCATGTATGGAACGAGTTGCCAAAGGAAGTGGTGGAGGCTGGTACAGTTAGAACATTTAAAAGTCATCTAGCTGGGTACACAAATAGAATGGATTTAGAGGGAGATGGGACAAATACAGGTAAATGGGATGAGATTAATTTAGGATATCTGGTCAGCAAGGACAGTTTGGACCAAAGAGTCTGTTTCTGTATAGTAAGACTCTTTGACTCTATCGGCACGTGATTTTCTACAATCTCGGTGAGCTTTTTGAAATCACGCAAAGTCACTTCGGGAGATTGTATTTCTTGCAAACTATATGATATCCTCTATTTACACAAATGCATCATATTTTCTTTCAAAAATATCCTTACCACAACATTCAAGTGATTTTATTTAAATGGACATATACATGGTTTTGAAATTGGGAAAGGCAAAATGGTTCAATTCTAGGATTTTGACAAAAAAATTATAAACTGTCAGACTAGATCTAGCAAACGAATATGCAAAAAGAAAGTCATAATTGCTTTTTTCCAACATTTTTCATACCACCTAATATGCCAACTGCTTTCCAAATTTAGTATTATTCTTACTTTGAGATAATCTGTCACCTCTGCGGTCTCTCAAAGATATCAAAAGTATTTGTAGAACATTATTATAAGTCAATACTTTGTAGTTAAATTACTGCCTAGAAGTGACAGTAGAAAGTGGAAAGCTTAATCTCAATACCAAACATTTAGCAAAGCTGAAATGTTTAAATATAGGCTTTTACAACAATTACAGCTGTAATATTATTACTCCTTCATGTCATTAGAGCATAATTTTCATGCATTTAATACAACACATTCAATAAAAAAACTGTTCCTACACAATTTTTAAGTATAGCTTGAAAGCATAGAACACTGGAACAAAGAGGATTGAGACACAATTGGGCATAAAGCTAGAGATCTTTTCTGTCAATTATAATAATTCAGCAGCTGAAATAAATATAGATCTCCTCTGAACAATTATACTAAAACCTGAACTATTTCAGGTCTTATCATTTATCTATTTAGTCAGAAAACCATTGCTGAAATTCAAAGATAGCAGGTGGTGCTATCAAGAGATAATTTATCGCTGAAGTTAATTTTTTTAAAATGCTCACCTGCATTGTCCAACCTGTATCAGACACCCTCGCAATGACAGTTACCTATCTGCGATTTTTCAGGCCTGTCTTCCAATGGAGGATGTGCAGAACTCACCGAACACAGGAATCCTTGCAGACAGCAACACAAGGAATCTTTGTAGGA
This sequence comes from Hemiscyllium ocellatum, assembly GCF_020745735.1. Classification (NCBI taxonomy): domain Eukaryota; kingdom Metazoa; phylum Chordata; class Chondrichthyes; order Orectolobiformes; family Hemiscylliidae; genus Hemiscyllium; species Hemiscyllium ocellatum. The sequence continues at coordinate 55,370,535 of NC_083402.1, forward strand.
GCCAGAACCCTTTTAATGGCAATAGCTGTGGGTTACCAGCAACCGAATATAGTTTAAACGTTCAAACACCTTTTGGATATTTCGGGAGGAAGGTAAGTGGATGATGAGTTACGGTGAATGAGGTTACGATGAATGAGTGCTGGAATGCCATGTGGGTGGACAAGGAGGTGGGGTGGCAGTTGGATGAGTGATCAAGGAATGAGGAAGACTTGGATAGGTGAGAGGGTAGATCTGGTTGGGAAATAATCAGTTAGTAAGTGATTTTCAGACTGGAACACTAGATGGGGGTTGGCAAGAAGGAAAACAGATGGATGAGGGTGGGAGACAGTCTGATGGTGAGGTGGTAGATAGTAGGATTAGGTTGGAGGGTGTCATCCAATCCAGCTGTGAGGGGGCGTTGGATTTGGTCATCAGATAGTCAAGTGGTGATGGTGCATTTGTGTAGGCAAGGACTAATTGGGTTGCACTGTATGATTATCAGAGGAGTGTTATGTATTGAAGAAGTAGTGGAATCATGTTGGCGAGAATAGTTAGGTCAGTGGGAGGATGGGAAATTTGGAAAGGGAGTGAGAATTAGTTGTATAACTATCTAGGAGTCAAATAGGTTTGTTATGAACTTAACTTTTCCTGAGAAGCTATCTATGTTCCTGACACATGGCAAGTGTCCATCAGAAATTAAATTTCCTGAGCAATTTCCAAATAATCAGGACATTGGGATTTCTGAGAGGTTCTGACATACATTTTTAGGAAGATCTGAAACCACCTTTACACGAAGAGTTGACACTTTTCTGTGATACTTTTGACGCACCAATTTGATTGAATTCTTAAATGTACTATTTAAACAAAATTATTAATTGTTTTCAAAAGAATGACTTAATAGCTTTATTAAAACTAAAGACTTTGAGATAAATGTAGAAATCAAGTGCAGTATAAATAGTATATTAAGGGTGTTCAACACTAAATTGTTATTGGGTCAAAACCTTTAGATGCCAATTTTTGTTTCTGCAATGGTGAAACATAAAATAGATAAAAACATCAATTGGTATACTTCTGTACACTCTGTATGTACTTAAAATTCAATAAAAACAGGAACAAAAAATAAAAATTGGAAAAACTCAGTGGTCTTGCAACAAGAGTGGGAAGAGAAACAGAGTTAATGTTTTAAGTCCAAGATTACTCTTTTTCAGAACTGCATGAGATTCAAACTATAGTGAACAAAACAATTTTGAAACGTAGGCATACTGAACTTGAAATGTTAACTCTGTCAATAATGACAAAATACTGTGGATGTTATAAATCTAAAACAAATACAGAATGTTGAGAAATGTGGCAGGTTTGGCAGCATCTGTGGAGAAAGAAATAGAGTCTGGTATGACTCCTTTTCAGAATTTCAGAACATCAACGCTGTTTCTCTCTTCACAGATGCTACGAACCTGATGGGCATTTTCTGTACTTGTTATCCAGTCCAGTTTGGGAATGGTCAATGATAACTCCTGGGCTTTCATGGTGAGAAATTCAACAATGAAAATGCTGACAAATGGCAAGTGCAATGGTTAGATTGTCTTATTGGAGATGATCATTGCCTGCCGGTTGTGCAGTGCAAATGGGACTCACAAATGGTACTGATCAATGTGTAATCATCAGCAAACATCTTCGTTGGCATTTTGCTGGAGGGAATGTCTTTGAAGCCTAGGACACTACTTGAGAAACACCTGCAGAAATGTCCTGGAACTGAGATGACTGACCTTCAACAACCACAATCATCTTCCTTTGCTGTGTTAAGAATGCAACCATGGGAAAGTTTTCACCAATTCTCATTAACTGTAATACTGCTAATGCTCTTGATGCCACACTTGGTTAAATATGGCCTTGATGTTCTGGGCAGTCATTCTTGCCTCATCTGGATTTCAGTTCTTTTGCCAGGCTATAAGGAGGTCAAAAGTCCAGTGGTCTTGGAGGAACTCAAACTAACCGTCAGTTAGCATGTTAGTAATAATTGTGTTAAATATTTAGATGAACACCAGAGAGCAAGTGCTGAAAAATGGGGTTAGATTAGTCAGATGCTTGATGATCAGAGTGGACACCATAGGGGTGAAGTGCATCTTTCCATATAAACATTTGAGGATTCAATGTTGCTTGACAGCACTGAATTGACAGATTCCCTTCGTCACTTTATTGATAATCAAGAGTAGACCTATGGGGCCGGGATGAATTTGTCCTGCTCTTAGTGTATAGGACATACCGAGGCAATATTCAACATTATTGCATAGATGTCCACTATATGCTGTGGAAAATGTATAGGGAGGAACAAATAAAATAGATGATGAAGGAACCCAACAGGCAAAGAAAGTACGAAAGGTAGCAATGAAGAGATGTAGATGAAGCATATGTATTAATGGTGGGTAAAATACCAAACAATGGGTCAGCTTTCCTGACAGCAAACCCATAAAACAGTGCATTGGGATGAGGGTAATCATAGTAGAGTTCATATCTGAAGTTTATGAAGTCCAAGCCTCGTTTTGAAATGTACAATGTTCCCAAGCTCCTCCAGCTTGTATTGGGCCTCACTGGAATACTATTCTCAAATTAATATTTGCGTCCTAGGCCTGCTGCAAAGTTCCAGCAAAGCCCGATGCAATTACATGCACTGTTTAAAAAATTAGGACTCATCCTTTTAGAGTAATAGAATTATACAGTATGGAAACAGATCCCTTTAGATATCCTAAATTACTCCAGTCTCATTTGCTAGCATTTGGTCCATATTCTTTAAACACTTCCTATTCAAGTACTCATCCAGATGCCTTTTAAATGTTGTAACTGTACCAGCCTTCACCACTTCCTCTGGCAGCTCATTCCACACATAACACCCTCGGTCCAAAAACATTGCCCCTTAGGTCCCTTTTAAATCTTTCTCCTCTCACCTTAAACTTACACTTTCTAGTTTTGGACTGTGCTACCCTGGCTATTCACCCTATCCATGTCCTTCACGATTTTATAAACGTCTACAAAGCACCTCTCAGGCTCTAACGCTCAGGGAAAATAGCTGCAGCCTATTCAGCCTGTCCCTGTAGCTCAAAAACTCTCAACCCAGCAACAGTCTTGTAAACCTTTCCTGCACCCTTTCAAGTTTAACAACATCCTTCCAATTGTAGGGAGACCAAAACTGAACGCAGTGCTGCAAAACTGATCTAAAATAATGACCTGTACAGCTGTAACATGACATTTCAATTCCTATACTCAATGCACTGACCAATAAAGGCAAGTGTACCAAATACCTGCTGCGCCTGACTCCATCTTCAAAGAACAATGAACCTGCACTCCAAGGTCTCTTTGTTTGGCAACACATCCCTGGACCCTACCATTAAGTGTATATAATTCCTGTCCTGACTGCGATAGAGATAAAGATAACTTTTTTTTTCTTAGAGTCGTGAGACTTTGGATCACTTGCCTCAGAAGATAGCAGAGGCAGGGTCATGGTGGAAGTAGATAGGTTCTTCTTCTAAAGGGATTGAAGGTTATTGGAGAGTAGGTCTAAATGTGGAATTAGAAAATAAGCCAATCAGCTATGGTCAAATTGAATGTGCAGCAGACTCAAAAGACAACTGAAAACAAGATTTGGGTTTTCCCGAGATATTCCTCCACATGCTGGTTACTTCTGGAGTCTGAATGTTAAACAGGAGGAATTATTCAAATTTTAGTTATATAATTGCAAAAGTGGGAACCTAACAACCATGACCCCTTGTAATTTGCACTGAATATTGTAACTTTCACATAAGTCCTCAAAATTCCCCTATCTAAGAGTGAATTTAAATGGTTTAATGTGAAAAGGACGGCCATGAATCAAGAAGCTATTTTACGATACAAATTGCAAACAAGCATAGAGATTAAAAGTTATAATCAAATTTCAACTCATTCCAGTTAATCAGAAAATTCACCTGAAGGATCAGAAAAATAATTCATGAACCGCTATATTGTCCTGTTCTTGGTTTTGTTGAACTTTCTCTCGTTAGGATACTAATTCTGTCAGTCAAATTGCCAATCTTAGCTTCTGCCTTTAGGTACTAGTTCAAAGAAATATTTTAAGTTATTCTCAGAATGCAGAGCAATCTTCCTAATTTAATAGGCCTAGGCTTCAACAATTGCCCCCAAATGTCTATTTGCAGCAAATTCTGAGTCACAAATGTTCACAAAGAGGTTTGCCTAGCTTCAAAATATAACAACAAATATAACAGCAAATTGTACTTTTAAAATTCACTTTAATTTGAAACACATTACTTAAACATAATTCCCAAATAATTTCTTTAAAGGAAAGAATGATTAAACATCATAAGAAATTATTGTAACTTCCATTATAATGGGCTAAATTTTCCCATTTTCAGTTGGCTAAGATTCAGGGTGCCTGTTCTGCCATCTTTCAGAATTACTTTTCTCATCTGATTTTCTGCTCTTTACCTCATTTATTATGCAATAGGCTACTTGGTGACTTTCTCAGGAATTTATGCAGTAGTAATGCAGAACTGCTTGCCAATGCCAGAATTCTCCAGCTTTCATGTCTCAGTTACCATATTTAAAGGCCAGTTCCATATCATTCAGGTGTTGCAAGCCAGGAACAAGCCCTCACACTAAAGATATGGTCTAGAAGAAAGAAAACCTTGCTTTTCACTTTGCAGACATGGACCTTTATGTCTTGATGTACGGGGTAGAGGAGAGGAGGGTAGTATTTCTTTGAGCTGACCACTTCAGAAGGCCACCCACCTGCACATAAAGCGCAGCAATGGTTAGCACTATGCTTCAAGTGAAATGGGATGTCCAGCAGTCATACTCACAGAGCCATGAGTCTAACTCTGCCAAAGCTCATGGACTACAATTCAGTCTTGCATGTATCATTCCCCCTTCACTAATTCTCACTTATCTTATCCTCACAAACTACTAAACCTTCCTGCACTTTGTATTTCTTACTCAGTCACCGGGGCATCTCATCATTTCTCCTGCTCATGCCTCAACACTAACTGATCCTGCCTGCACTCCCATCATGGTCAATCCCACCCTTTGTCTCATGCAGGGAAAGATGGTCCACCCCCTGGACTGATGTCTCCCCAGAATGTCCACTGACCTATCTGAAATCCTAGACTGTGTGGACTTTATTTGCAGGACTGATTATGGCCTAATCCCTGGCCTGCAAGAACACGGTTCCCCCAACTCGAATGAACTGGCACCTGATTGACCATGATCAACCCTCTATTGGAAAATGACAACTTGTTTAACTGACTGTGGGGTACTCTCTAATGGTCATTCTCTTTCAGTCCCACTAAGGACCCCTTTTGATTCATACATGTGGTCATTTGTTTGAAGCACATGACGTGTTTTTGCCACTTAAATGACTTGCACATGCTGCAGGTGTGACCTTGATGTAACATGGTGCCACATTGTGACATGTGTAAAGCATACTTAATCATGAACTGACTGTTCAATGCTTCCTGTGCAAACCTAAACATTTCCTTGGATGGGTATATGAATAGGAAGGGTTTGGAGGTATATGGGCCAGATGTTGGTAGGTGGGACTAGATTGGGTTTAGATATCTGGTCGGCATAGACAAGTTGGACCAAAAGGTCTGTTTCTGTGCTGTACATCTCTATGACTCCATGATTTAAAACACAGATTCTCTCTGTCAAATCCTGCATGTATGTGACATTTCTAGTTGAAACTGGGCCATTATCAGCTTATATTCATATGTTTGTTTGTCCTTTGCACGAATAATTCTAATTTTGTCATTTCTATTTCCGGTCCCATCATTTCCATTTTTCTATGATCTTAATTCCATTTCCCTTTCTTCATCTTTCTTCTTGCCTTTTCCTTATCTTTTTTTGCCATCTCGAGTTTATTTATTCTCTCCTCATGCTGCAGCCACTGAATATCACTTGATACCGAAATTTCACTACCTGAAATACTTAACTCTTTTTGTATTTCCTCCACATCCAAGAGCTACACCAACACCTCAACTCGCTCTGTCAGAAAATTCTATCTCCAGATTACCTGCCAAATCAATGAAACTTGGTTTTCAAATTTCCTTCAAGCTGCCTGACACAAAGTTGCCACATGCAAAAAAAATTTGTTGTTTCCAATGTCATTCCTTAAGTGCAGTACAAAACCTAGTGTTTTCTTTCACTTGAAACCACACAAGAAATCTATATTTCCTAATTTTCTGAACCAATTCAAATCAAATCCAATTTAAATCCGGTCTAACAAACTACCAAACGTTGGTATGACCACAGTGCACATGCTACTGCTACTCGCTACCAGCTACTCCCCGAATTGTACCAAATATTAAAGTTGTTTTTTCAAAGGTACATACAAGTATGCTAATTTACTTGACTTTCAAGGTTGATAGAAAACATGGACCAGGTCTCTGTACTCAACAAGATTTATTATTAATTGTAAGTAGTCAGAATGTAGTTTCAAGTAGACAGATAATCTATTGGCATATAGAACCAATAACTATAACTTCAATCCTTATAAATGTGCCATCTTTTACATGCACATAAACAACTGGAGAAAATAAATTGGTGAAGGTTGAAACAAAGCGGAAAGATGGTTTAATGATCTTTACTTCCCGATTCCAATGTTGATATTACCTTACTTTGGCTTGCCTAGGTGTTCAGTTGTCTGTCTTTGGAAGCTGCCATTGACTTGTAAGAATTCAGAACAACTGACTGACTTGGAAAATATCTCTGACTTATCAGTTCAAAAGACACAGCTCAGAAGAACTGTTACAGGAAAGGTAACTAGTTTTCTTCATGTTTAAACTGAGTTTTTTATTCACTGCAGACAACAAGCAGCTTCACTGGAGAGAATAACAGCACACCCTTCTGAGTCTTTCCCTCTCTATGTGCCTATGTTTCTGTATATTATTTTTAGTTTTAGCCTTCTCAGTTGAGAATCAATCAGCTTTACCTGTGCACAACTCCTCAGTTCCTGAGCATTTACCTATTACAAAAGCTCAGATTTACAAAAACAAAGTTCACAATAGGAATTTAATTCCTTGCTGTGAAATTATGCAGCCATCATGGTAAATCCCTATTTTTAAAAACAGTTCATTCTCCTTACAATTTTTGAAACTTCAAAATTAAAAAGACATAGTTCCTAGAAAATATAAAATTTCATCCCACATTTTGGGCAGGTGCAACTACAACTGCATTAAATCAGCCTGATCTATCTGTTCTTCCTGTATCTGGCAAATGTTTATTGTACATGCATTAACACTAAACAACCTGAGGTCATTTTGCAGCACCAAGGCTATTCATAGTGTTTGAAAAGCAGGCACTAATGAGCCCAATTTATTTCCCTCCAGGTATACATAAGTTATAGCAACCTAATTTTGTGTTGTCATGTTAAAATTATTAGCCATTTATCAACAAGTGGATCAGGCTAGTTTTCATCATATGGATGATATTGCATTTATTTACCCATTCAAATATCTGCCATTTCTCACAAAGACTGATATACATATATAGATAGCCTCACCTTTTTGTTCATGGGATAAGGGCATCGGTACATAGATGAGCATTTATTTAAGATCCCTAACTGCCGAGGGAGCAGTTAAGAATTAACCACACTACTTTGGGACTGGAGTTAAATATAGACCAGATCAGATAAGGATTGCAGATTTCCTTCCCTCAATGGTGTGAGTGAACCAGATTGATTTTGGGGACCATCAATGGTCATTGGATTTTTAATTCCACATTTTTACTGAACTCAAATTTCACTACCTGCCCTGATGGGATTAAAATCCTCGTCCACAGTACATGATCCTGGGTCTGAACTGAACTACTAGTTCAGGGACACTGCCACTATGACACTGCCTCCCCAATTGCTGTACTGTATTACCTCCGGCTACCTGCTACCATTAGTTCAAGGACCTGCTGACAAGAGTAATTAGTGTATCAAGTAACCAATCTTTCCTCCATTGGAGAGTCCATTTCTCAAATAAACATCAGTATAATCTTGTAAAATAAAAAGAAAACCGTGAAAGTGACTCAATGTTATTGGATGACATCATTTTGAGAAGCCACAAAGAAACAGAATCTCAGCAACTAATAGGATTGTGTTGAGTATAATTTTTCTTTTTTTGAAGCTGCTGCAATGAAAGTATTCCTGCTTTCAAAGTTTAACTATTCAGGCAGCTTGAAAATAGTATGTTCATATGCCTTTTTTCTGGTGATAAGACAGTATAAAACATCCAAGATTTCATGGGCACAAGCTTGAAAATATATGATGTATTTCTTGCATTCTGATCCTTGTGGGATTAACCCATTTTAAAATAGATATCAATAAATTTAGTTGAATGGCTGAAACATAATTTTTCTATTGTTTTAAAGTTGTAATAATATAATGCTTACATTCAGGTAAATGCAATTTTCAATGACATCATACCTTATCAAAAGAAGCATGACTATGTTATAAAAATTCCTGATTTTGAATTTTACCAGATTTTGGATCTGTGACTAAAACCAAATGCAGTTCACGAACCTGTGTTGTGAGGCAAGACTGTAGAGAGGATTTTACCACTGGTGCACAATTAATAGGCACCCTTTGAGACCAGAGAACTTAATCAAGAGCATTCATAATTTGATTGTCCAATATTATTTCACAGCAACAATTTCTTTTGAGAGAAAAGTAGAATAAAAATTAAATGGTAAGAGACTGCAGAACGCAGTAATAGCGTGTGGATAAAAGCAAACTATGAGGGGTGCTGGAGCTCCGAAATAAAACAGCAAAAGCTGGAGAAATGCAGCCAGTATGGTATCCTTCTCTGGAGACAGAAAGAGAGTTAACAGTTCAGGTCCAATGCCTCTTCTTTGGAACTGAGGATCTGTATGTTTTTGCACGTGAATTACAAAAAAAAAATCATCATGCAGTACAACAGATAATTAGGAAGGCAAACGGAGTGCTGGATTTCATTGCAAGGAGTTGGAATTGAAAGGTAGTCTAGTTACAACGAAATAGGACAATGGTAAAACTGTGGTATATTACATAGGGCTTTAGTCATCCTTTTTGAGGAGGCATATATTTATATTGGAGGCAGATCAGTGAAAGCTCACTAGGTTTATTCCTGGTTGAGGAAAGGTTCTCTCTCACTGGAGTTTAGAAGAATCAGAAATAACTTTAGTGAGCTGAATTCCATATTTGAAAATTGGGGGCAAGCCCACCTGAGTTTGGCAGGCTCAACCTGCAGTCATTTTAAAATCTTCAGGTTTTTAAATGGCTTCATTGGAGAAGAAACCATACCTCCCAGATTAAGTCGCAGGCGATGACCACTACCAGGATTACAGGCAGATCTCTGAAGAATAGGTACTGTGAAGCCCAAACTCTAAGCAGTCAGAAGTCTCACCAGAGCCAGACTGACACACAGATAGAGGATCAGTTCTCATGACTCAAGTTAGCACCAGTGCCTCAAGAGGTTGAGGCTTTCACGTCAGGTTATTGCTGACAGTATTCAGTCTCCTGGACCAAGATTTGTTTTTCCAAATAGGACTGATGGGTGCACATATACATTATTAGTTGCAACCAAGTGACTGACATGAGTGGGCCAACCTTAATCAACTCCTTTGTCTCTGCCTCTTGCCCATATTATATGTTTACTTTTCACACAAGAAAAGAAAAAAGATGAGGGTTAGTAATGACTTGTATGTACAGCGAGACAAAAAAAACTTTGTAAGTGACTGTTTCGTGGTAATTTTAAGCCATTGTAAAGGGGTGGGAGAAGGGGTGTGTTGGTGTGATTGGCCATAGGACAAGGATTAATGAGAGTTGTGGGACATTCAGATAGGAAAAGCAAAATATGTTGTTCTGTGCAGGAGATTACTGGGAAGTTAGAGTACAGGCCTCAGGACTGAAGCTGCCATTCAACATACCCTCTCATGTTCTGGATCCTTTTCATGCAGTGTTTCAATACCACAACTGGATCTCCTGTTAACAGTGAGAAACCTGGAGCCTTCCTAGGTGTTCCCTCCATTCCTCCAATTGTTGCTGCCTCAAAACTCCATGTCCAGTTGATCCACTTCAACCAACGTCAAGAGTCCTTTTCATTGCAAATTCTTTCTATATAAATCCAGCTAGTCATCCTTGTATTTCCTCTGATTGTCTGGTGTTTTGGAAATGAGATGCTAATGATATTTCACAGTTAACTAACTTGGCTAAGCCCACGACAGAGTTCAGTAGGTTGCTGGCCTAGTAATCCTGCCCTTACAGCAAGGACTGAATTGAAATAAAATGCAGTCAAGTTTCTCTCACACCTACCTATGGACCTCCAACTTTCCATTCCCAGCTTTTGGATACGTGCCTGCGTTGGTTTTATTAAACATTACTTATCATACATATCCTTTGCCAATTGTTTTTGTTTAAAAACATACATTTAATAGCATCTTTGAATGTTAATTTATAAAATGTCACACTTACATGCATTATTCAGAAGAATTCGAGGTATAAGGCAGTCCTCAAGCATAAGAATTTGTAGAAGTAAGTTCCAGTTCCAGTTGGGTTGTGACAACAACAATATAAGGTACTGTTCGACTGCAATTTTATCCCATAGCGAAGAACTGAAACACAGACTGATATTATAGTTCAATTTTTTTTATAGAAATGAGGAATGTAAAATACAACAAATGAAATTAAATAACAATTCGTTCAACTATTTTTCAAATAGTATTCTTTTGGAATATCACAGCTAATTGCTTTTGAAGGTAATGTGAAATGATTTATGACTTAAGTTCCAAATTTGTGTAACATTAGGTATATAAGAAAGACAGAAAAACAACATATTGAGTGAGATGAAAAGAATAAGTGTAGGAGTATTCCTTTTGAAATTTTCAATAGCTACTGACAAGTCGGTTAAATGATTGAAGTTTATTATGCAATACCGTAAGAATTTACACTTGTATAGAGCTGATTTTGAATCAAAAGCAACACTGTTCGAGAGTATGAACAGATATGCATTAAACAAAAGATTATAAATAATTGTGTGAGAAACTGAATAGGATTAAGAGTAGCGAACAGTATTAAAAAGAGACTGCAGACGAAGCATTGAAATTGACCTTGCTTGAAGACCACATTTATTTTTGCACTGTGGAAAATGGGAAAAAAAATGCTATTTTAAATCAAGCAAATTGTAGGAAATGTTGTAATTTTTGAAATGAGTTATTGGAACTCATTGAGAGTTCTATCTACAATGTTGCCTTCCTCAAGCAGTGGGGAGGATGCGAGACATATTCGCCCTGTTCGTATGTATGCATATGTTCAGGTCAGTTTTCTCAGAGACTGTCCTTTAGTTTTATAATCAACCAGTTGTGCAGGTTCAAGAAAGCTCCAACATAGTAACAACTTCTTGACCTATGGACAATAGAAGAGAAACATCTAGACTGTGAAGTAGAAAGCATCATAATTTTCCTCTCTCTCCCGTGTGAAGAAACAACAAAAAATCTCCTGGTAGCTGATCTCACTCACCATTGCCCTGCAATGTGCCCTTTGCGAATTTTTCTTGTTGAAAGCAAGATAAGATAAGCCATTTTTAAAAGCCAAATCATCAACTAGTGAATAAAAGTCTATGAATTGACATAACCTGCAACATGTGTCCTCAAAGACTTGAAAAGAATCAGAAGAAACTGAATGAAAATATCTAATTGATGTCAGTGACCTGAATTGGCGTTGAAATTGAGCTTCCAATTTTTGTCTCCTTCCCTACTCATTAGACCTGTGTCTTGACTTGGCTCTTTATGTACCTATGTGTGTGCGGGAATTATACAAAGGGGTAGAGTTTAAGTTATAGACAAAAGTGGCAGATGGATTTCAATGTAAGTAAGTGTGAGCTTATCCATTTTGGACAGAAAAAGGATACAGCTAGGTACTTTCAGGATGATATAGAGTTAAATACAGTGGATGTCCAAAGAGATTTGGAGATTCAGGTACAAGAGACAGAGAAAGATTAATGTAAAATGCCACAAATAGGTAAGAAAATTATCATAGCGGCTGTTGGAACGCTGGCCTTTATACCTAGAGGAATGGAATATAAGGATGCAGGAGATATACTGGTGTTATACAAAACCCTGGTTAGACCCCACTTAGCACACTGTGAGCAGATTTGGGCACCACACCTGAGGAAGGATATATTGGTCTTGAGGGAGTACAACGTAGGTTTACAAGAATAATACTTGGACTTCAGGCATTAAGTTATGAGGAAAGACTATATAAGTTAGGTCTGTTTTCTCTTAAATTTACAAGGTTAATGGATGATCTGACTAAAATCTTCCAAGGCGATAAATGGAAAAGACATGATAATTAAAGGTAAGCTATTCTATTGAGTGGAAATTCAAAAACTAGGAAGCATACTCTAAAAATAAGTACCAGACTGTTCAGGAGAGATGTTAGGAAGCACTTTTACAAAATGGTGGTTGATACTGTTAATCAGTTGTTAATTTTAAATCTGAGACAAAAGTTAAAGCTGGCATAGTCTTACCAGACCATACAACTTTTTTCCCATTAGAGTGAAAGATGATTAAGTGGCAGTTTAAGGGGTACCAGGCCTGAGTCAAGCGGAGAGGTGGAGAAAGAGAGTCCTTCATTTAAATTCAGCTGATGCAGAAATTGAACCCACGCTGTTGTCATCACTCTGCATTGCAAACCAGCCTTCTAGCCAACTGAGCTAAACAACCCCAAAAACTGAGGTTGGTAATTTTTTGTTAACCAAAGCTATTAAGAGATATGGTGTTCAGTTACAAATCAACCATGATCTCACTGTAATCAGACAGGAACCAGGACAGTTTGGTATTGAGTGAAGCTGCTGTTTCTTTAAGCCTGGCTTCAATTGTTGGACTGTTCTTTCTGCGAGACCATTGGATGATAGATGGCGTGGAGCTATCCGATTTTAGGAAATACTCGAAATCTCTGCTGGTAAATGACTAATAGTTTCGGGACACTATGCATTCTGACTGATGCTTGCAGCTTTTCAATTTCCATCCCTTAGCTCTATGCATGTCCAATCACTCTGAGTGAGCATCCACAATGACCAAGAGATCATAAAGGACCAGATGTGTAACTGAGTCCAGGGTTTACCCAGCTATTCCCATGCATGTGGAGGAGCTGCTGGCAGTAATTTTTGTCCTTGTTGGTATTCTGGGCACTGCCCCACCAATGCGCTATGTCAGCATCCAATCCTAGCCACCAGACTTACTTCTCATTTCGCACATACTTCTTCATTTTGGAAACCTCTGGATGACCCTGTTGGAGTTCAGCCAGTATCTGGAACAATCACTCTTGCTCCTGAACCTTGCTTGGGACAATCACTCTTGCTCCCCATAGTAATATGTAATCCACTACAGTGATCGGATCTCGCTGGGTCCAAAAAGGTTTCAATTCTGGTTGTGGTGACTCCTTTGTTTCCCCCATCACCACCAGCTGTTTTAGATTTGCCAGGATTGGATCTTTTTGTGTCCATATTCGGATATTGTCAGTAGTGATTGAAAGGATGTCCAAAGGTTTAAAACCAGAATGGACTCTTCCAGGGAAGGCACTACCAGTGGTGTATCTGCCAGTGGGAAGCAGCTCAAGGCATCTGCATTTACGACTTGGCCTCCCGAACGGCATTCCAATTTGTAATTGTATATACTGAGAATAAGCCTTATCTTCTTTAAGTAACACCAACTGGGGTTTGTGGTCTGTTATTATTATAAATTTACATCCCTAACAGTATTGGTAGAATTTTCTCACACCAAGGATGACTACCAAAGCTTCCTTCTTTTTCTGAGCTGATGTGCGTTTGGCATCAGCCAAATCCAGGAAGCATACACTATTGAGCATTCCTCTCAGTTGGACCATCAGTGAGCCAACACAATCAGAATACAGTATGGGGAGGCATTGCATGTCAGACCCACATCTTGCTTGGGATCACAGTGTGCCAACACCTTAGGTGACAATAGCTGCTTTGTCACTTCAGTAAAGTCTACTTCTTGGCTATATAACTATTTCTAAGCCTGACCCTTTTTCAATAGCAGGTGTAAGAGTTCCAAGATGGAGGTCAGGTTATCTATGAGATTTCCAAAATAGTTCACCAAGCCAAGGAAAGACCAAAATCCAGTATAAACATGGGAGCCAGGGTACCTTTAAACGTCTTCACTCTATCTTCAAATGGGTGTAACTCAGTCGTTAACTCTGTCACTCAGTAGGCCGCATCGGGTGCATGGAACAAAAACTTCTCCCTTCTAAGACTCATGCCTGCTCAGGAAAAACCTTGAAACACTAGATCTCTTTATTACTCTTCCTGGTTATTAGCATGTCATCCAGAAAATGGCAACCTGGGGTAGCCCTTGTAAAATATTCTCCATCATCCGCTGGAAAAGGGCATAGGTTGATGATACCCCAAATGGCAGTCTTGTATATTGGTACAAACACTTATGTGTATTAATTGTGGAATACGTCTGGAACTCAGGTAGTCAGAAGTTCAGGTATGTATGGGTCATGTCCAGCTTCATGAAGGACAGCACCCTGCCAGTTTTGCATATAAGTCCTCTATGCAAGGGATTGGGTATTTATCCAACTGGGAGAAGTGGTTTACCATTTCCTTTAAATCCCCAAAAATGCAAACCAACCCATCAGACTTCACAATCGGTACAATGGGTGATGCCCTTTCTGGAAACTGTAATGGTTTTATGATGCCTTCGCCTTTCAGCCTCCTGATTTCTGCCTCTATTTTTGCATGTGAGGCAAATGGCAGCCTTGTAGAGTTAGGGAATCGTTTCCTGGTCAACAGGTAAGGTGGCCTTAACCCCTGTGTTAATCCCTAGACCCAGTACGGAGAGTGGGAAGAGGCTAAATCAAACCTCAGTGGTTTAAATGACTTAAATGCACGTAATAAATCTCCAACTCAGCCTCTTGACCACTCCCACAACAAAACTAAAATATAACCTCAAACTGTGTCTTTGTCTTCATAATTCATGGCACGTAGGATTTCAACTTAAGACTATATATTGTTCTTTCACTTTGAAACCAGACTCCCAAACAATGATGTTATGAACCTTCATTATATTTTAGAATCCCTAGCCTCTGATCTGCTCTTGCAGGCAGAGGTGGCTGATCCAGTTCAGTTTCTGGCCAGTGGCAAGCCCCATGATACTGGTGGCAGGCAAGTTAATGATGGTAATGCCACTGAACATACCGGGGAAATGATTAGGTTCTGGAGATCGTCATTGTCTGGCACTGTTCTTAACTGTCTATATAAGCATACTGGTTAGTTCAGAATCTGAAAAATCACAAATGATATTGAACACTGTGTCATCATCAGCAGTCATCTTTTTTTCTGTCTTGCTATGAAAGGGAGGTCATTGTTGAAGCAGCTAAACTGGGTGGGCCAAGGATACGATACTAATCAACTCCTGCAGCACTATCCTGGAACTGACATGTGTAACGAGAATGCTTCATATTTAATATTTCTTGGAGGGCTTAAATTTTGAATAATTGTGAAAAAATGTAGTTAATTCCAGTCTGTGGAAATGTCTGGAGTGGTTTCTTTAAAATAGGTTATTGCAAGGTCAATACAGATATCAGAGATTTTCTTTTAACGTATGAACATAAAAATAAGTAGTCGGAGTAGGCAATTCTGCCCCACTATTCGATGTAATCATGATTGATCTCATCTGAGCCTCAACTCTACTTTCCTGCCTGTTACCCATAAACCTTCAATTTGTTACTAATTAAAATTTGTCAATCTCCTTGTTAAATTTACTCAATGTCTCAGCATCCACTACACTTTGGGATACTAAATGGCACAGATTCATGACCCCTCGAGACACGTAATTTCTTTTCAACTGTTTTAGATCTGCTACTCTTTATCCTAAAACTATAACTTTTTGTACTAGATTGCCCTGCAGAGGAAACATCCTCTCTAAGTCCACTTTGTCAATCCTCTGTAGCATCTTATATACCTCAATAAATCTCCTCGCATTCTTCTAAACTCTAGAGTATAAGACAAAACTGTTCAACTCTCTTCATAAGACAAACTCCCTCCTCTCTGGAATCAATTCTGTGAACCTCCTCTAAGTCAACTACAACCCTTCCCAGGTAAGGGGACCAAAACTGTACGCAATACTCAAGACACTGTCTTACAAATGCCTTGTAGAGTTGCAACAACACTTACCTACTTTTATACTGTATTCCTTTAGCAATAATTGCAAAAATTCCACTTGCGTCCCTTATTACCTGCTGAACATACATACTAATTTTCAGCACAAGGACACCCAGATTCCTTTACTCAAAAGCACTCTGAAATCTCTCTCCATTTACGTAGTAAGTTGCCATTCCAGGATCAACTCACACTTGACCACGCCAAAATCCAGCTGCCATATTTTGCCCCTTCCAACCCACCTAACATATTCATTTGTGAATTCTTATTTCTCTATTGCAACTTATTTTCCCACCTATTTGTGTCATCTGCAAATTTGATTATACTAACTTCTATCCCTGATTGCAAGTAGTTTTGGGCCCAAGGACTGAATCCTGTGGTATCATGGCAATCAAAAGAAGACCCATTCATCCCAACTCTCTGCTTTCTGTTGGTTAACCAAGCCTCTAAGTTAAAAACTTACCCCAACTCCATGTGATCTTACCTTGTGTATTATCCTTTTGTGTGGCACCTAATCAAATGCATTCTGAAAGTTCAGATATATTAATTCATAAGATCCCCATTATCCACTTGGCTTCTTGTGTCATACAATCATAGAGATGTACAGTATGGAAACAGACCCTTCGGTCCAACACGTCCATGCCAACCAGATATCCCAACCCAATCTAGTCCCACCTGCCAGCACTTGGCCCATATCCCTCCAAATCCTTCCTATTCATATATCCATCCAAATGCCTCTTAAATATTGCAATTGTACTAGCGTCCACCACTTCCTCTGGCAGCTCATTCCAAGCACTGTTCAGCCTCTCCCTGTAGCTTCAATCCTCCAACCCTGGCAACATCCTTGTAAATCTTTTCTAAACCCTTTCAATATTCACATCTTTCCAATAGAAAGAATATCAGAATTGCACACAATATTTCAACAGTGGCCTAACCAATGTCCTGTACAGCTGCAACTTGACCTCCCAATTCCTATACTCAATACCCTGACCAATAAAGGAAAGCATACCAAATGCCTTCTTCACCATCATATTCTACTTGCAACTACACTTTCAATGAGTTATGAACCTGAACTCCAAGATCTCTTTGTTCAGCAACATCCCTAGGACCTTACCATGTAAAAGTGTATTAGTGTACAAGTGTATAAGTCTTGCTAAGATTTGCTTTCCCAAAATGCAGCACCTCGCATTTATCGGAATTAAATTCCATCTGCCACTTCTCAGCCCATTGGCCCACCTGATTAAGATCCCAAAGTAATCTGAGGAAACCTTCTTCGCTGTCCAATCATATATATAAATGACAAAAAGTAGTTGAGCCAGCACCAATCCTTGTGGCACTCCACTGGTCACAGGCCTCCAGTCTGAAAAACAACCCTCCACAACCACCCTCTGTCTTCTACCTTCAAGTTGGTTATGTATCCAAATACTACTTCTCCCTGTATTCCGTGAGATCTAACCTTGTTAACCAGCCTTTCACGGGGAACCTTGTTGAACGCCTTACTGAAGTCCATATAGATCACATCTACTACTCTGCCCTCTTCAATCCTCTTTGTTACTTCTTCAAAAACTCAATCAAGTTTGTGAAACATGATTTCCCACGCACAAAGCCATATTGACTATCCCTAATCAGTCCTTGCCTTTCCAAATACATGTACATCCTGTCCCTCAGGATTCCCTCACAAACTTGCCCACCACCGACGTCAGGCTCACTGATCTATAGTTCCCTGGCTTGTCCTTACCACCTTTCTTAAGCAGTGATACTACGTTTGCCAACCTCCAGTCTTCCGGCACCTCACCTGTGACTATCGATGATACAAAACTTCAGTAAGAAACCGAGCAATCACTTCCCTTGCTTCCCTTAGAATTCTCGGGTACACCTAAACAAGTCCTGGTGATTTATCCACTGGTATGCATTTCAAGACATCCAGCACTTCCTCCTCTGTAATATGGACATTTTTCAAGATGTCACCATCTATTTCCCTACATTTGATATCTTCCATGTCCTTTTTCACAGTAAATACTGATGCAAAATACTAATTTCGTATCTCCCCCATTTTCTGTGGTTCCACACAAAAGCCACCTTTGTTGATCTGTGAGGGGCCCTATGTTCTCCCTAGTTACCCTTTTGTCATTAATGTATTTGTAAAAACCCTTTAGATTCTCCTTAACTGTATTTGCCAAAGCTATCTCATGTTCCCTTTTTGCCCTCCTGATTTCCCCCTGAATTATATTCCTGCTGCCCTTATGCTCTTCTAAGGATTCACTCAATCTATCCTGTCTATTCCTGACAGATGCTTCCTTGTTTTTCTTAACCAAATCCTCAATTTCTTTCATCATCCAGCATTCCCTATACCTACCAGCCTTTCCTTTCACCCCAACAGGCATACACTTTCTCTGGATTCTCATTGTCTCATTTCTGAAAGCTTTCCAATTTCCAGCCATCCCTTTACCTATGAACATTTGCCCCAATCAGCTTTCGAAAGTTCTTGCCTAATACCGTCAAAATTGGCCTTTCTCCAATTTAGAATTTCAACTTTTAAATCGGGTCTATCCTTTTCCATCCTTTTAAAACTAATAGAATTATGGTCACTGGCCCCAAAGTGCTCCCCCACTGACACCTCAGTCACCTGCCCTGCCTTATTTCCTAAGAGTAGGTCAAGTTTTGCACCTTCTCTATTAGGTACATCCACATGCTGAATCAGAAAATGTTCTTGTACACACTTAACAAATTCCTCTCCATCTAAATCATTAACACTACAGCAGTCCCAGTCTACTATAACCATCCTATTATTCTTACAGATAACTGAGATCTCCTTACAAACTTGTTCCATGTCTTTGAAGAAATCCAGCAAATTAATCCAATAATTTATGTTTCATAAAACATACTGACTCTGATGCATTGTGTTTTGACTTCCCAAATGTCCTGTTATTACTTTCTTAATAAAAGATTCTAACAATTTCCCAATGACAAACGTTAAAGTGTCTGCAGTTTTCAACTTACTGCCTCCCTCTCATTTTGAATATGGACATCAAATTAGCAATTTTCAAATCCACAGGAACTTTGGAATATTTAACCAATAGATCCACTATCTATGCTGCCACTTCCCATGGGCGTAAGCCATCAGGCCCTGGGACCTGACTGCTTTCAATCCTAATAGTTTTCTCAGAAATCTTTCCTTAATAATGGCAATTTCTTTAAGTTCCTCCCCTTCTATAACCTCTGCATTATCTTTTCCTACTGGGATGTGTGACAATGCTGCTTCTTTAACAAGGCTTTGTCCTTGTTTTTCTCAGGAGGTTGTAAAAACACAAGTTCCAAAATGTCTGGCTTGGATGGGTTTTAGGGCCATTTTAATTATGGCTTACAAATACTGCCTCAGGCAAAAGGCTTTCAGGTTTTAAAAATCATGTATAATGAAAGGGGAGTGGCCAGTTCTCCCAGCTCAGCTTTCTCTGGTTTGATTTGGTTTTGGCAGGCAGTCAGTGTTATGAAGCTGCTGGACCCAAGAAAAGCTGGAACATGCTGACCCTGCCTCTCTCTGACTTCTCTCCTGTAAGACTATGTGTTTGATTTTATCTTTTTGTGCAAAGAGGCGTTTATGGGGATTGTTGCAAGTATTTGGAACAGCATCATTAAGTTGGGATAATCTGTTGGGTTTTTGGATAAATTATTCAGTATTCTGTTTTGTTTGTGTTTCATTCAGTAATCTTGTAAATAAAGTAATATCCACATTATACCTGGTTAAAACAACTAGCAAAGTTAGGATCTGGAAATGTTTTGAGGGGGTCTGGCCTGGTCTGTGATAGATGACACAGACGTTAATCCATCATTTTTGCTCCCCATTATTAACTCCCCAGTCTCAACCTCTAAATTCACTTAGCTATTCTCTTCCATTTTATTTACCTATAGAAGCTTTTGCTATCGATTTTTATATTTTGTGCTAATTTTCTTTCATAATTTACCTTTGCTCTTTTTATTACATTTATAGCAACCCTTAAAAGTTTCCCAATCTTTCAGCATGCCACTGGCCTTTGCAATATGGTAGGCTTTAGGTTTTATCTTTATGTTAACTTTAACATCTTTGCTTAGCCTTGGAATATTTTCCCCTTTACACATTTTCTTCAAGTCTTCTTTGAAATCACATTACTGACGATAAATGGTTGCTCTGCTGTCGACTGCTGCTCTGACTGTTTGAAACATGATTGGCTTAAAGACTTTCTGGCTTTTATCTGGTTTTCAGATTGCAAGGGTTGCCCATCTGATCTATAACATCACAAGTTGTAGGTTAAGAAATGGGCCGTTCAGCCACAGCATCAGTTCCACCATTTAATAAAATCATGGCTGCTATGGTAATCCTCAGCTTTCCTGCCTTTTTTCTCTAATCCTGAATCCCTTACTGATTAAAAATCTGTCTAGTTCAGCCTTAAAAAATTTAATGATCTAGCCTCCGTGGTAAAGTACTCCACAGCTTCTGAAAAAATAAATTCCTGATCTCCGGCTTAAATGTGCAACCTCCCACTTTCTGAAAAGAAAGTCCTCTTATGTTCGAGATAAAATCTACTCTTTTGAAAGAACAGTTGGAGGAATTTATCAATATTGTGATACCTGAATAAGGTGTGATTGAAAGACTCCTGAGTCAACCATTTAAATTAAAGATTTCATTATAAATTCAGAATATTAGAGTGGCAGATATTGGAATATTCCATCCTTTACCTTTTTATCTCCAAGAATAACCCATTAGCAAAAGTGTTTTTTTTTCCAGAAAGCCAATCTCTTCAGAGAATTTAGTCTCTTTTCTTTTTCCCTGAAGATTGCATGTGTGTCAATTTGTGTTTCTGATTTGAGCGTAAATAGAGGGACAATCATTTATATTTCTAGATCATAAACTGTGCTTATGAAATAAATATTACAATTTTATTGGATACATTTTATTATGACAATGAATAAATAGTTGTGTGAAGAATTGTTGTTGGTAGACCATATATTTTTAAAGCCCGATATAAACAAATAATTTAACTGGCTACCTTGTGAACTGGAAACAATATTTTTATTTTATGTTTTGACCTATGGAGTAGTGGGACTTGAGCAACAATACAAACCTCCAGCCTCAACTGTAACAGATGACTGATCTCCAAAAAAACACATTTGTCTTCCTTTGTGTATAATATGATTTGAACCAGTGGAGAGATTTCCCAGGATTCACATCAACTTCAATTTTGCTTGGATGGTAACTGTAGGCCATGGCTGGAATGACATCAGGAGCTGAGTGACTCTGACAGAACCCAAATGAGCATCAGTGAGCAGGTTGTTGCTAAGTGCTACTTGACAGCACTGTTAATGACCCCTTCCATCATTTAGCTAATGATCAAGTGTAGATTGATGGGGTAAATAGCCATGTTGGTTTTATCCTGTTATTTGTGGACAGAACATACCTGAGTGGTTCTGCACATTGCCGCATAGGATGTCATTATTTTAGATTTACTGGAACACCTTGGCAAGTGCACAGTTAATTCAAGAGCACAATCTTCAGTACCATCTTCAGAAGGTTATCAGAGTCCATAGCCATTGCAATTTATCATGTCTTCACATATTTCTTGATATATCATGGAGTGAATTGGATGTGTCGAACATTGGTACAAATGATGCTGGGGATGTCAGGAGAAGGTCAAGATAGATCATCCACTTGGGACGCCTGGCTGAGGTTGGTTACAAATGCTTCATTCTGGTCTCTTATACTAACATGGTGGGCTCCCACATCACTGTGGACTGAATTGAATTGAATTAGCTTTGTGGTCACATGTACTCACATGAGTCCAGTGAAAAGTTTACAAGTTGCCACTTACAGCGCCGTCTTCAGTAGCAAGGTATTTATGTACAGATTCTTGAGTACAAAATCTTTGGAAAAAACTTTTAAAAATAAAGAAATAAAAAGTCCACATTAAAATAATGGTAATAAATTAGAAAAGTAAAGAAATTAAAAATTCAGAATAACAGTTCATAATGTAGTCAAGGGAAAAACAAAAGAAAAATCAGAAAAAAGAAGAATTTGAGACGAAGTCCACTTTGTCTATTTCACAATTCTGAGCTCAAGGACCCTGTGGATTTTGTGGAACTTTCTCTTCTATTAGTTGTTTATTTGCTCACAACCGTTCATTGCTGGATGTGGTAGGTCTGAAGAGCTTAAATCTGATTTGTTGGCTGTGAGATGACTTAGTTTTGTGTATGCTGCTTCCACTCTTCGGCCGTAGCTTCAATAGGCGAACATCACAGTTTAAAATATGCCATTCTACACCCTTCACTGAATCAGGATTGTTTTCTTGATCGTAATAGTAAAGCGGAAAACATGTCAGGCCACAAGGTTGAAGACTGTGGCTGAATACAATTCTGCTGTTGCTAATGCTTGATAAAAGCCCAGTTTTGAGTTGCTGAATCTTTTCAATCCTCATATTTAGCCTGGTTGGAGTGCAATAAATGAGGGTATCCTTAATGTGAAGATGAGACTTTGTTGTCAACAGAAACATATGGTGCTTACTTTCATTAAGACTACCATGGGCAGATGCATCTACGAAAGGACGTCAAAACCTTTTTAGTCTTGTTGGTTTGCTCTCCACCTGCTCAGATCCAATCTGGCCTTTAGGACTTGACCAACTTGTCAGTAATGGCACCAGCAAATCATCTTAGTGATGGATATTGAAGTCCCATAGCCAGTTTATATTCTATGTCTTCACTGCCCTCAATGATTCTTCTAATTAATATTCAATGGAGAGAAGTACTGATTCCTCAGCCAAGTTGCACAAAGAGGGTGTAAATGGTTTCTAGTGTGAGGTTTCCTGGCTAGTGTTTGTCTTGATGACATGAGACTTCATGAGATCTAGAGAAAATTTTGAGGACTTACAGGGCAACTCCATCCTATTATAAACCACTTTGCCATTACCTCCAATCGGTGCGTGCTATGGTACTACTGACCATAAGATGTAGGACCAGAATAGGTCATTCAACCCATTAAATGTGTTCCACCATTAATGAGATCAAGGCTGATAAGATAATCTTCAACCCCACTTTCTGACCTTTTACCCATAATCATTGATCCACTTACTAACTAAAAACATCTATCTCAACCTTGAATGTTCTTAATGAGATTGCCTCATCAGTTCTCTGTGAAAAATAATTCCACGGATTCGCCATCCTTGGAGAAATGAAACTGCTCCTCATCTCTGCCTTTTATAGATTATTGCTTTTGCTATTTGTACTGTGATGACTCTGGCATGTGAGAATCTGACCATCTCCATGGTCTGGTTGGCAAATACCATGAAGAATCAGGTCCAGCATACCGACATATGCACAAACCTGCCCTCCATTGTTCGAGCCACTGATGCATAGCACCAACTGCAAGGCAAAAGGGGTTGAACTATCATTACCTCACTTTTGTACCTCTTTTTCTCAATGAGTCAAACTGGTGTCATTAAGCAGCCAGCCAAGGATGAAGCATATACAGGTCCCCAGAAGTCACTTCTCAAGACATTCGAGAGTTAGCCAGGCCATCCAACTCCACCCTGCCTGCCAACGGCAATCCTCTGGGAGTTCAAGCTAAGGAGAGAACACACTTTTCATGGTTGGTTCTCTAGCCACAAATATCCCCAGAGTTGCCTGACTGAAAGTCCAAGGTCAACAAACTCCGATGTAGGGCAGGTGCCCCTTTAACTGGGTGTGAACTGAGACATTGTGGGATGGAAAGGAAGAAGACTTGCTGGGGTGGGGTGAGCAGGTGGCACAGGTGAAACTTCATTGTAGATATCTCATCACATTTGGAAATGGATGTCCACTTTTCATCATTAGCTATTTAAGCAAATGTCATTTTAACTGCAACTACAAGAACTAAGGCAGAGGGGCTAGTCACCAGTAGAGTCACACACCGTTTTACAATCCGAAGTGAAATCAGCACCATCTGCATCTTGAGCAAGTTTTCGGACCTTGGAAGATGATTAATAATTTTGTAACCAGGGTGAGTCTTTCCAGGCCATAAAACATTGCTTGTGCATTACAGTTATGAGTGGAATTGCCAATTATTTTCTAAGTACATCCCCCGTTTTGAGATTCTGTTACTAATGTAAAACCCTTTCCAGAATTCGCCCAGTCAGAATTTCAAGGAGATCACTCCTCATCCTTCTAACCTCCAGTGAATAAAGGACTAACCTCTTTAGCTGTTCTTGGTAAGTTAACACCCTCATCCTAGGAATCAGCCTTGTGAATCGCTTTTCAACTGCCTCCAATGCCAGTGTATCCTTTCTTAAATACAGAACCAAAATTGTACACAGTACTTCAGATGCAATCTCATCAAAACCCTACACAGTTATAACAAGACATCATTATTTTTAAATCTCAATCTCAATGCTCAAAGTTGAATTTGTATTTTTAATCACTTGCCTCGTGTGCATGCTAACATTTTGTGTTTCACACACAAGAATATCCAGTTCCATTTGTGTTGTACTTTCTTCGAATCTCTCTCCATTTAAATAATATTTTGCTCTTTGATTCTTCTCACCAAACTACATGACCTAACACTTTCTTACATTAAACTGCATCCACCAAATTTTTGCCAACTCATTCATCCCTTTGCAGTTTCCATATGACTTCATCACAATATCCTCTTCCACATATTTTCACAGCATTAGCAGATCTGGATAATTGTCCTCTTCTCCAATCATATGGATTGTAAATAATTGAGGCCATGACCCATTCAATAGTCAGTTATGATACAGACCACCTGACCCTGGCTGCCCAAAAAAACCAACCAAACCTATTCAAGCCTTTGGATTGATAGCAGATGCTGCCCTTCATTTACTGTGCTGGGACACTCTGACTCAATCCTGTCTCCTTTGATTAAAATCTACTCTCCTTAGACCTGGAGACAAGGTAATTTGTTTGATACATATGCAGTGTGTTTTCTGTGTACCCTGCAGGTACATTGTGCATGCATTAGTTTGACATTCCATACAGAAACATATCCATCCCCTTAACTGATGACTGTTGGCAACCATGAACAGCTGTCTGGCTTTGTCTCTGCTCGACAGAAGTACTCTGTGCTTTGAAGTTCTGATTGAGGTGGCAAAATGTAAAAATGCATCATGTTGCAAACACCAGAGTAGAGACAATATAAATGAGCACTAAAAGGGCAAACGTAAGGAGCCATGAGATGCATTCTGATTCAATCCATGATCTGGGTGCCTGTCCCTGCATGTGAAGTGTCCCGGCAGCATAGGAAGAGTAATGCAGTATTAAAATGAAGAACTGTATTCTAAGTGGATTGGAGATGGGATATAAGGGGGCTATAAAATTGATATTAACTAATGTGTCAAGATTAGAGTGGTGCTGGAAAAGCACAGCAGGTCATGCAGCATCCAAGGAGCAGAAAAATCAATGTTTCAGGCAAAAGTCCTTCATCAGAAATGGCTTTTGCCCAAAACGTCGATTTTCCTGCTCCTCCGATGCTACCTGACCTGTTGTGCTTTTCCAGCACCACTCTAATCTTGACTCTGATCTCCAGCATCTGCAGTACTCACTTTTGACTAATCGACTGATGTGTGACTGACGTGCATGAGACTCAGTGATTGCGGGAAGGGAAGAGGTATCTGGCAGATGGAAGAATGATAAACTGCTTGCCAATAAGGTAAAACTTTGCAATAATTGGATGCTAATACATCCAAATAGGCCTCTCACCACTCACTAGCAAGATTCTTCTCTCACCGTCTAACACTTGGTAGGAGAATCAAGCATTTTTCTCTCAACTTGAGAATCTAATTTCTGCTGATCTCATTCTATTTTCCCAACTTATTCACAAATACCCACATTGTTCAGGAGCTGGGAAGATTCCACCATGTTTACCATTATTGAACCCAACTTTCAATTTCAGAATATTTTATGAATAATTGAACTTAATTTCCAGAAGTTGCCATATTGGGATGTGAATCTATGCTCCCAGGACGTTAGCACGGCCTCTAGATTACTAGTGACTTAACCACAACCCACCATCCATTACAACAACATCAGGGCATGTTGAACTTTTTATTCAATAATATTCTTTGTAAAGCTGTGAAATAAAACGTGGATAGAAAATTTATAGCTTTAGAATCATATTAAAATAGTAAATCACATAACGCTATCAAAATATATGTGGAAATTTCATATTTACCCACGCAATGCATTTGAAAAACAGGAAGGTTGAATCCAATGTAACCATTCCAGTAATGTATTGTCCACTGGTTCCAAGTGCAGTACAGAGATATATTCAGAGAAACCATTGCAGAATATTCTGACAAAATCAAAGTTGAAAATGCTAGTTAAGACATTGATTCAGTAAAAACAACAACTCCATTAACATGATTATATAAAACGAAAGAACTGGAGAGGATAAGTTGGCTAAAAGATCAGAAAACTGATTTGTTTGTAACATTATGAGGGCTAAATAAAAACCCTCATTTTAGCTAACATTAAGCATTTAACTGTCAGGTTTATTGGTCTTGACTGGGTTACATGGTACAGAAATACATGATAGGAAAGCCCAGTTTGGCACATTAGAATCTACAAATAGAAGTTTCCCAACTTAGTACCTGACAAAAGGTGGTACCAGTTGCAGATTAGCAACAAGTTGACAGCTGGAGCAGGTTGACTGAGGCTTTTTAGTGCATGCACCCCTCTAGATTCCTCAGCTAATCAGGCATGTCAACAAAATCATGGGTCTTTCATGGAAGGGATTTTTAATTAGAAGGACCACGATATAAGGCACAAGGACCACTCTAATGGCTCACCAGCTAATTGGCACTTGAGGCTGTAGCAACAACACAAATGGATACAAGATCTAAGAATACTGGTCCCTGGGGTTTCAATCTTAACTGGAGATCCTGCAATGAGTTCTGACAGGGTGCAGTGAGATGAACTCTTCCAACAATAGGAGGAAAGGAAAGAGACAACTGTTTCAATCAATCTGATGAAATGGCCAAAGGAGAACATGATCCCTTGACTCTGAAAGACTCTGCACCAATAAAATCTGCAGCACAAGGGATGCTGAAAACAAAAACAACATCATTGCAATGAACCTGCATAAAGTATTGGTTCAGTTTCAACAGTAACCTTGTGCCCACAGTTGAGCGTCAGATTAGGAAGGCTGTGAAGGTTTCAGAAAAGGGACAAAACATACTTATGTGAAATGTTCCAGAGATAAGGGACAGACTAGAATGAATGGACAGATTGGAGAAGCTTGGATTGATCGCCTTAGAGAAGCTTTGTTAATATTATTCAAAATATGAGGGATCGAGATAGAGTATGTGAAGAGGAATTATTCTCATTGACAAAGGGGTCAAGGATCACACGTTTAAAGTGATCATCAAAAGAACCACTAATGGGAAAAGATCATGAAACAAATGGCTAGCATCTGAAATACATTATATGAGACTGTGGTGGATTCAGTTGTGGTTTTCAAAAAAGAACTGGAAAAGAATCCAAAGAGAAACAATTTGCAGGGCTATGGGAAAAGGACAGAATATGGAACTAGATGAATTTCTCTTGCAAAGAGTCATTGCAGACATGTTGGGTTGAATGGCCTCATTAAATGCTATGAATATTCTGTAATTCCAAAGGACTTCAGGAGGCTGAGTGGCATAATGCATTTCTGGTACTGAACTTTGTATTCTTATTTTCACATCATCTCCACAATATTTTTCAGGAAAACACACTTTGCTGCTGCATAGTTCCTTGAAAGTAGAGCCCCACATAGATAGGATAGTGAAGAGACATTTGGTATACTTTCGTTTATTAGTCAGAGCACTGAGTATAGGAGCTCGGAGGCCATGTTGCGGCTGTACAGGACATTGGTTAGGTAAATGGAATATTTTGGAATATAGCGTGCAATTCTAGTCTCCTTCCTATCGGAAGGATGTTGTGAAATTTGAAATGGTTCAAAAAAGATTTACAAGGATGTTGCCAGTGTTGGAGAATTTGAGCTATAGGGAAAGGCTGAGTCGGCTGGGGCTATTTTCCCAGGAGCATTGGAGGCTGATGGGTGACCTTATTAAGGTTTATAAAATCATGAGGGGCATGGATAGGATAAATAGACAAGGTCTTTTTCCTGGGATGGGGGAAACCAGAACTAAAAAATGTGCTGCTGGAAAAGCGCAGCAGGTCAGGCAGCATCAAAGGAGCAGGAGAGTCGCGTTTTGGGCATAAGCCCTTCTTCAGGCTTATGCCCGAAACGTCAATTTTCCTGCTCCTTTGATGCTATCTGACCTGCTGTGCTTTTCCAGCAACACATTTTTCAGCTCTGATCTCCAGCATCTGCAGTCCTCACTTTCTCCTAGGAATCCAGAACTAGACAGCATAAGTTTAGGGTGAGAGGGGAAAGATATAAAAAGGACCTATGGAGCAACTTCTTCACACAGACATGTAAATGTATGGAGTGAGCTGCCAGACGAAGTGGTGGAGGCTGGTACAATACAGCATTTAAAAGGCATCTGGATGGGGATATGAATAGGACAGGTTTCGAGGGATATGGGCCAAGTGCTGGCAAATGGGACTTAGATTAGGTTTGGATATCTGGTCGGCATGGATGAGTTGGACCAAAGGATTTGTTTCCATGCTGTACATCTCTGTGACTGTATGCTGCACTCATTCCTTTCTCTGCAGGCACCTCACATCCCTACTTGAGCAATAACATTCACACTCACTCAAATCTTGTTATCTTCTCACACCCATGCATTACATTCTCATTTCACTAATTCTGTTCACAATTCCTCTCCACATGAGCCATTAGAAACACATACTTTTCTACTTTTGCTCCTTGCCGGAGAATAGGGCACACAATTGTGTGTTTGTGCCTTACAGACACAGAATGCAGAAGGTTAAGGGGTGAGGCAGAAATCCACCAGTGACAGCATTTTACAAGTCACTAGCTCCAGGAGATGCTTTTGTAAGAATTCTATTTCTATTGTAGCAGCAGCCATTATGTAATCAACCTGTGACAAAATGTAGTTTATTTTTCAAAACTGTTCTCAGTCAAACTTAGGTAGTATCTGAGGAACAGGAGAATCAATGTTTCGGTGAAAAGCCCTTCATCAGGATTGAGGCTTATGAGACAAGGAAGTGGAGAAATAAATGGGAGGAGTGGGGTTGGGGCTGGGGGAAAGTAGCTGAGAGTGCGATAGGTAAATGGAGGGGGATATAATAGTGATAGGTTGGAGTGGACAGTGAAGCAGTGGGAAGGAAGATGGACAGTTCAAGAGGGCAGTGCCGAGTTAGGAGATTGGATCTGGGATAACGAGAGAGATGGGGAAATGAGGAAACTGGCGAAATCCACATTGATGTCGTGGGGTTGGAGGGTCCCAAAGCGGAAGATGAGGCGTTCTTCCTCCAGGCATCGGGTGGTTAGGGCATGGTGGTGAAGGAGGCCCAGAACTTGCATGTCCTTGGAGGAGTGGGAGGGGGAGTGAACGGACCCAGCCACCAGAGATATATTTCCCTCAACACCCCTATCTGCTTTCCATAAAGACCATTTCCTCTGTGACTCACTTGTGAAGTACATGCCTCCACCGCCCGCGCCCTCCCCCCATCCCACCAACCCACCCTCCCCTCCTGGCACCTTCCCCTGCCACCGCAGGAATTGCAAAACCTGCACCCACATCTCCCCCTCATCTCCGTCCAAGGCCCCAAAGGAGCCTTCCACATCTGCCAGAGTTTTACCTGCACTTCCACACATCAATTACTGTATCCGTTGCTTCCGATGCGGTCTCCTCTACATTGGGAGACAGGACACCGACTTGCAGAATGCTTCACAGAACATCTCTGGGACACCTGCACCAACCAACCTCATCGCCCCGTGGTCGAACACTTCAACTCTCCCTCCCACTCTGCCAAGGACATGCAGGTCCTGGGCCTCCTCCATAGCCACACCCTAACTACCCGACGTCTGGAGGAAGAACACTTCATGTTCTGCCTTGGAACCCTCCAACCACATGGCATCAATGTGGATTTCACCAGTTTCTTCATTTCCTCTCCCCCACATTATCCCAGATCCAACCTCCTAACTCGGCGCCACTCTCTTGAATTGTCCTACCTGTCCATTTTCCTTCCTACCTATCCGCTCCACCCTCCACTCTGACTTATCACCATTACCCCAACCTTCATCTACCCATTGCACTCTCAGCAACCTTCTCCCCAGCCCCACCCCCATCCCATTTATTTCTCCACTCCCTTGGGTCACAAGTCTCAACCCTGATGAAGGACTTTTGCCTGAAATGTTGATTCTCCTGCTCTTCAGACGCTGCCTGACCGTCTGTGCTTTTCCAGCACCACATTCTCAATTCTGATTTCCAGCATCTGCAGTCCTCACTCTCAGTCAAATCTAGTCAAATTCTGGTCAAGCAGATTGTATACTCTATGAATAATACTTGAAAATAATTATTTCTGAACATAAACCACTAAAACCGCTGAAAGAGTCAGCCCATTGTATGGTCAAATTGGCTTTAATAAGTTTAGTCTGCAAAGGACTTCTATTCCAATTAAATGCAAGGTCTCAATTTTTGATGAATTCTGTAGTTTCCATTGTTTTTCTAAATTGAAAGGCTTGTTAGGCAAAATTTAAATCTTTAGACTCTAAGCCTTAAATGATACTTCTCTACCAGAATTTCAACGTTTTATGGAGTTAAACTATTGCAGTTTGGTTTAAGCAGGAGACAATATTATCGAAAAAATGCTAAGATTGGCTTAGAAGGAGACAGTACCGGACAAACGTTGTTAAAGGAAGAGACAACATCATCAAGGGCAAAATTGGTTGTTAATACCCTTGCTGGGTGAAGGAAACTTTAACATTTTAACCTAGAATACAGAGGGACATCTGCTTTGTGCGTTGGATATGAAACAGAATCCAAATGTGGATAAGAGGTTGCTGCAGTATAAAGATAATTATTCCCTGTGAGGTTTAGAGTCCTGCTTAAGTTAATAACTGAAGTGAATCTCTCCTTGTGTCACTCGAATAAAAAGATTTACAAATCTATACTTAGTCTGCAGCAGTTGATTATTTAAAATCTACAGCAGTTGATTATTTAAAAACAAAGTCAAAATGCTCAACCAAGAATTTACCAACATTCTCTTTGCATATTTTATATTGGCAAATTATATCTTCAAAATGTACATGTCATTAATGTCTGGCAGTCAAACCAGTCAGGAACAGCTGTTTTTCCCTCAGTCTAAT
This sequence comes from Hemiscyllium ocellatum, assembly GCF_020745735.1. Taxonomy (NCBI): domain Eukaryota; kingdom Metazoa; phylum Chordata; class Chondrichthyes; order Orectolobiformes; family Hemiscylliidae; genus Hemiscyllium; species Hemiscyllium ocellatum. The sequence goes on from NC_083402.1 coordinate 55,401,939, forward strand.
GCATTACTAGACAGGATGGGGTTCAAAAATAGAAAATCATGGTGCAATCAGACCAGACAATAATAGTTTTACTCAATCATTGAAAGATCTGCGGCTTCAACAAACATCTCAATCAGTTTAAATAGGCATTATTTTCCTTCCACAAATAAGATTTGAATTGGAGATCAGATCTGAGGGGAAAAGTTCTCTCAGCACAACTGCTGCCACAGTGCCACCAGCTGTTGCATCTTGGAAGATTCTAAACAAGATTACTGCTATCATTCTTGAATTTCAGTGACTGAAACTTCATCTAAACTGCTCTCTAACTCAGACGATGACATACCAAACATTATGATTGCACTCTCAGAATCTAAATGCATATGAGTCATCAACTCATAATCTGTTTCAGATGGAATTATCAGTTTTTCATTAACCAATAATTTTTCCATCTAATAATAAATGTATTTTAATACACTTACTCATATAGTTTCTCCAGGGGCGATGTTACAATAGCAAGAACAGCAAGTAGTGCATTGCAATGGTTATGAATGGTAAGAATCCAGCGAGACTTATCCTCTGAAGGCTGAAGTAGTTCTTCAGCTGAATGACAAACTGACCAAAGGAGATTCTCAGTGCACAGAAGTATGGCAATTATGTCAATTCTGTTGATAAAGGCAAATATAGTAATTCATAGTGTGTGAAAATACTTCAAAATCTGAACACATTACCACATCTTAAAGATACTATCTTCCAAAGAACCTATTAAAATACTGTTTCTTAAAATGAATCATTAGCATTTTATGCACCCATATGTATATCAGTTATTCTATTTATAAGCATAAAGGAACAATTGCTTTAGTTGCAATTCAGTATTGTGACTCAAGATAAAATCAAATAAAAAGTTGTACAAATGTTTTAATTTTCATCATCCATATTAAGTTTTGGGTGGGCTGTGAAATGGAGGTGAAAATGTGTTGCTGGAAATGCGCAGCAGGCCAGGCAGCATCCAAGGAACAGGAGAATCAACGTTTCGGGCATAAGCCCTTCTTCAGGAATCTTTCCTGAAGAAGGGCTTATGCCCGAAACGTCGATTCTCCTGTTCCTTGGATGCTGCCTGACCTGCTGCGCATTTCCAGCAACACATTTTCAGCTCTGATCTCCAGCATCTGCAGTCCTCACTTTCTCCTGTGAAATGGAGGTCCCAACTGTGCGGTTGAGTGGATGCACAAGACCCTGTGGTCCTCTCCAGAAGAGTGGGGAAATTAAGTCTGGTGTCGTGGCTACTATTTATCGCTCAATATCACGGAAAAAAAAAATGTTGTCATCATTATCACATTGTTATTTGTGAGAGTCGGCTGTGTACAATTTGGTTCCACATTTCTTATACTAAAAGTACTTAACTGGTTGTGAAATGGTTTCAGATATCATAAAAAAATTTATAAATGTAAAACTTTATTAGTGTATTTCTGTCTACTTCCAAAACCTTCTCCTTTCTTCTGTATCCTTCCTTACAATTTACCATGTCCTTTCATGTGGAATAACCAATTAACTTAAATATCATGTAACAATATATTTAAATCATTCACATTTAAAGAGAAGGCTCAAAATTTGATTTGATTTGATCTGATGTGATTTGAGGCAACCCTGTCATTACATCTTGCAATGTTAAAGAGATGAAAGAAAAAAATCAAACATGTCACAGAAATGTAGAAAGGAGGCTTTATATTGAGGTCTTTGGGAAGAATCCTGAAGTAGAAAAGAAGATCCAAGCACCATTTCCACTGCATCAAAATATCCTTGCTTAAAATGTAAACAAGACAGTGGATAGGGTTGCAAATAGTAAAAGGTGAGGCAAGCAGAACAGATAAAAAACAAAAGAAAACAATAAATTTAGAATAGAAACAGAGATGAACGCTATAGAACGGATGACGTGATACCTGAAAAATAGATGAAATACAGAGATACAAATAAGGATTATAAATGAAGGACACAATTTCAGCAAAGGAAGCTCTTATTGATATTTGTGTTTAGATACAATCTGAGTTTAATAAAAAGATTCATAAGCATGATTTAATGAAAAATAACCTTCATATTAAACTCACTGATACCTGATTTGAGAACAAACATATTCAGCTGGAGACTATTGCATAACATTGATCCAAACATGGAAACAAAACTAAAATTGCAGAGGTGAAGTGTCATTACTATTTTTGATATCAAGACAAAATCAATCAAATGTGGAAATACAGAGGCTGTGTAAACCAGAATTGTTGGATATAGTAGAAAAATTACCAGTGGATGAAATCAAACTTGGCACTCTTTGTTGGAGGCCCATCATTGCAATACCAAGATATTAATATGGGAATTCCTAAGGAAAACATTCCTAGCCTGCTATCTTCAATGACATTATATCCTACATTAAATTAGAAATGGGGTTGGTGATTGTCCAATGGCTTCATAAGCAATTCCTCAGATAATTAAGCAGTCATATTTGCTTGCAGCAAGACAAAATGCAGACTCCAGTTTACAACTGACAAGTATCATTTATGCACACAAAAGCTGTGTCATGGTCATCTTCACAAACGGAAGACTTAAACATGTTTTCATGGTATGATTATCTTCAAGATCCTTGTAATCAAGATGCTGACATTGTCAGCATTGATCAAAAACTCAAAAAGGACCAGCCGTATAAATACCATGGCTGTTAGAGCATATCACAGATGGAATTCTTTCGAGTAGTTCAGCTCCTGATCCCTCGAGATAATCTATGGAGCATAGCAAGCATTTAAAAAATCTTGACCATTCACTTTGATGTACCAAAACTAGAATCTTAACACCACCTGGCCAACATCTAAAGCACTAACCTATACATCCATATCCCTCTGCAAGTAGTATAACAAGGTAAATGTATACATATTATCTACAGAATGATTTGCTGCAACTTGCCAAAGCTTTTTCAAAAGGACTAGCAAAACACCTTCGTCACTCACAAAAGCAACATTTTTAGATGCATGATAACACTATCATTTCCAAATTTCCTTCCAGGTTGACACACATTACCATTTCTTCACTTTTGCTGGATCAAAATCCGAGAAATACCTACTAACAGTATTATGGAGGCGCAATGAAAAAATAGAATAGTGAAGAGGAAGACCTATTACCATCTTTTTAAGGATTTAAGGAATTACCAACCATTGTATGCATACTTTGCCTTTTATAGGCTTCAACTTCAAGGTCTCTATGTGCTGTGTGCATACAGTTTTGTCTAGGTTGGGTTTGCAAGCTGTAGACATGGAAATCTGTTGGTTTGCTGTAATGGCTAGTTCATAACTTGTAATGTGTTTTACTGTTTTAGGTAACTAAACCACTGGAAATACGCAGTGTTTGATTATTAGACTATTATGCTTAATATTACATAATGAACAATGCTGATGAGGCTTGTTGTGCTTCAACAGTCAGGAAATAAGTTAATCTACAGGTGAAACATGTGGTTGGCAATCTTAAATCATGTTAAAGTGCATTAAAAAACTGTCGAGCCACAAGGAGGCCATAAAAAAGATGCAGATAGTTTAAGTGAGTGGCACAGATCTGGTAAAAGAAGCATAATTTTGATTTAATTTGATTTATTGTCACTTGTACTTTGATACAGTGAAAAGTTTTTTTTGCATGCAGTACAGGCAGAACATGCTTTACAAAGTGCATTAGGGTAATAGAACAGAATGAAAAATACAATGTTATGGCTACAGAGAAATTGCACAAAGAGTGAGATCAACATTAAATTTAAAATTTGAACGGTCTATTCAGAAGTGTTATAACATTGAGGAGAAAGCTGTTTTGAATCTATTGTTACGTGTGTTTAAACGTTTGTACCTTTTGACCAACAGAAGACGTTAGAAGAAATTTTGACCGAGGTGGGAGGGGTCTTTGATTATGTTGGCTGCCTTCCCATGGCAGCAAAAAGTACAGAAGGAGTCAATAGATAGAAGGTTGGTTTGCTTGATGGACTGCGCTATGTTCATAATTTTCTGTAGTTTCTTATGCTCTTGGTCACAGAAGTTGCCATAACAAGTTTCCTGTATGCAGGAAAATGTGAAATTGTCCATATTGGCAGGAAGAAATTTAAAGAAGCATACTCTCAAAGTGGCGAAATCATGAGGCAGACGATAGACAGGGGAAGAATGAATTAATCACAGAATCCCTACAGTGTGGATGCAGGCCATTCATTCCATCAAGTTCACACTGACCCTTGGTTAATTCACCTAGCCTACATCCCTGAAACTACGGGCAATTTAGCATGGCCAATCCTCCTAAACTGCACATCTTTGGACTGTGGGAGGAAACCTGAGCACCTGGACACAGAGAGAATGTGCAAACTCTGTGCAGTCACCGGAGAGTGGAACCAAACTCTGGCATTGTGAGGCAGCAGTGCTAACGGCTGAGCTACCATGCCACCCCAAATGGTACTGAAAGATGCAGGAGTGACACGAAATATAAGAACTGTTCCAAAAAGGAATCACAGTATATTTGAAACATTAATTCTGTTTAACTCGCTACAGATGCTGCTAGACTTGCTGAGTTTCTTCAGAACATTTTATTTTTATTTATTGGGACAATTATTGTTTTTTTCTTTATTTTTCTCATTTTTGGTTTGGAACTGTGAACTGAAGTTGAGAATTGAATTGAAGCACAACAATGGTATGTTTGCATATTCTCCACATGAATCAACTATTTCTATCTTCCAGCATATATTCTAACACTGACCAAAGCTACAGTAAAGTTATGGGTCCTAAGGAATACCCAAAATGAGACGAGAGCATGAGGAAAGTGAAGAGAAAGAGGAATTAAGAATGGAACAAATTAAAAATAAGCCATATAGCCCTCAAGTTGAGAGCTGTAGTTGGTAAAAAAAGACATCAGAGGGCATTCTGAAAGAGAAAGTATGATAATATGAAAGAGAGGAGTGGGTTAAGATTAGGAGCAAACAATCCAAAACCAGAGATACCTAGATAAAATAAGTTGGGCAATTATAGCTCAATTCAGTGATGAAACTAGAGGAATTGTATTTTAAAAAATGGGATAGTTGTGGCAGAATATGGAATACAACCTTGGTGAAAAATCAGGATGTGGAAGGATTGGCCAATGATAACATCAATAACAGCAGTGAAGAAGACATAGAAAAATGTACAACCTTGAAGACAGAACACAATAATAAAACTGTACATGTGTAGCCTCACATACAACTTTATTAATCACAATGATGACAACCTAACTTCAGAACGGGTAGTAAGAAGGAACTTGTAGTACATGTAGTTATGGGAGAAATAAGGTGAGACAAGATAATACCATGAAATTTAGTGTAGTGCTACATACAGTTTTGGTGGAAAAAGCAGTTAAGAGATATAAGAAATAGAGGTGAGTGCTTTGTTAAGTTTGAGATAGGCCAGATGAACTGATATAATCTTTACTAACTTGGCACATTCTAATGTGCTGCATAAAGATGGATAATGTATTTCAAATTTAATTCATACAAATTTATTTTTCATAATACTTACTTAAGACTTACCTTATCTGTGAAGTTCTGTTATATGTTGGATGAGACTGAGAGTATCTGCCAACAAAAATGGCTAAGGATTCACTCAATACCTCAGCTAGAAGCTCCTGGGCTAATCTAGAGGGCAGCACACTCCAGAAATCATAACGGAGAGCAGAACAGTAGTAGTGCCACATTTGAATGGAGAAAGAACATCGCTCTCCCTGCGAAATTAATCAGTAAATAATAGAGCTCTAAGTTATCAGTTTAAAAAGTATCTTTCCAATCTTCATAAACCTATCAGTAATCTAATATTAAAAGGAAATAGTTCAAAGCATGGATAGTTTCTGGACCACAGAGAAAATGGAACACATGTGGACAAATTAATTTGCAAGCCTGTGAGAAACCCATCCAACATCAGTCAATAACATTCCTCTGAGGTTCCTGATCCCAACACAATGGGAGACTCTGGCATTTTGATGATGTCAATGGCTAGTATTCCAGAGATCCAGTCTAACGCTCTGGGAAAATATGTTCAAAATTCTATTACGGAAGTTGAGGGAATATGAATTAAATTAATAAACTACATAATAAATCTGCTACTCAATGGTGATTATTAAGCCATTGTCGATTGACATAAACCTCCTATCTGGTTCAATAATGTACTTTGTCTGGTCTTCTGACTTCAGACTCTCAGTAATATGATTTACAGTTAAATGTCCTATGAAATGGTCTAGAAAGTAACTGTATGTGAGGCTGCAGATGGTCTTAAGAATACATTACGGCAATAATTGGAACAAGAGTATGCCATCCAACACTTTGAGCCTGCTCCACTATTTGATAATATCATGGCTGACCTGATTGTGACTTCAAGTCCACTTTCCTGTCAGTACTGAACCCTGATACTCTTTATTGATAAAAGGTTTATCTGATATAGCCTTGAACATATTCAATGACTCAATTTTCAACATGGGAAGAAAATTAAGCACACTAACAAATCTTTGAGCGAATAAAATTATCCTCATCTCAATCTTAAATGACTGACTCCTAACTTTAAAACTGTGACCCTAAGTTAGTATCCCTCAAGGGCAAGCTTGTCAATTCACCTTGCCGATTCCCCTCAGGATCTTGTTTCCATAAGATCATCCTTTCTTCTAAACTCCAGTGAGTACAGATCTAACTGCTCATACATTCTTTATAAGTTAACCCCTTCATCTCAAAAATCAGTCAAATGCACCTTTTCTAGAGACTGAAACTGTACACACTACTTAAGGTGCAGTCCAAGGCCCTCTGCAGTTATAGCAACACTTCCCTACTTTAATACTCCATTCCCATTTCAATATATGCCAACTTATCCCTTGTCACTTCCAGAACCTGTACACAGTAATAACTGTTCTTGATTCATGTACCATGACTATGATTCCTCTTTTTCGCAGAGTCCTACAATCTTTCTTCATTCAAATAATATTTTTTTTTACCTCATGCCAAATGCAACAAGCTCAGATGTTCCTAGATTTTACTCCATCAACCAAAGTTTTGCCCACTCATTTAACCTGTCTAAGCACCTTTGTGGACTCTTTTATATCTCTTGACCACTTATTTTCCTATTTGTTTTTTGTCATCAGCAACTTTAGCTGAGTGGTTCCTTCAGCCAACTCATTGATATGGATGGGAGAGTTTAGAACCAAGCACTAATCCACTTGGAATAGCCTGGTAATTTGAAAGTGATCCATTGATTTGTACTTTTTTGCTTCCTGTTAGTTAATCAATCCTCAGCTTATACAAATATGTCACCCCCTACACCACCAGTTCTTACTTTGTATGGCAATCTTCAATATGACACCTATTGCGATTAAGGTAGCTTATACTTAATATTGCACAAGAGATTTAAGTTTTGAAGTGTTGTGTGGAAAAGGAATTTATTTAAACTTTTCTGGACAAACCTGCAATAATAGTTTTTTTGAAGGAGATAATGGAAAATTCATTGCAGACATGACAGGTATTTTTTTAAACTGGACTTCTTAGGAATCACATGACTGGTGATATCTGCTCGCTTTGCTATAGGCCCCGCTGGGCTGGTTTTGACAGTGACCGACTTAAAGCGATCCTTGTCTTGTCTGGCTCCATTCGAAGAACAAGCTAATTTGGAGAGAAGCCTATCAAAAACACGTTGCCCAGCTGATCCTTTTCACTCCTGAAAAGAAAACCGTTTTATTGAGAACAGGGAAACTCTATTTATTGTTTTGAAAGAGTGGTTAAAGGAATGTCAACACTTTCTAAGCCACCTGGCCTCCAGAACTTTAGAAACAACTGGGCAGTCGAAAAGTGTGGTGCTGGAAAAGCACAGCTGGCCAAGCAGCATCCAAGGAGCAGGAGAATCAAGCTTTAGGGAGAGGCTGAACAGGCTGAGACTGTTTTCCCTGGAGCATCGGAGGCTAAAGGGTTACCTTATAGAGGTTTACAAAATTATGAGGGGCATGGATAGGGTAAATAGGCAAAGTCTTTTCCCTGGGGTCTGGGAGTCCAGAACTAGATGACATAGGTTTAGGGTCAGAGGGGAAAGATATAAAAGAGACCTAAGGGGCAACTTTTTCATGCAGAGGGTGGTACGTGTATGGAATGAGCTGCCAGAGGAAGTGATGAAGGCTAGTACAATTGCAACATTTAAGAGGCACTTGGATGGGAATATGAATAGGAAGGGTTTGGAGGGATATGGGCCGGTTGCTGGCAGGTGGGACTAGATTGGACTGGGATATCTGGTTGGTATGGACAGGTTGGACCGAAGGGTCTGTTTCCATACTGTACATCTCTATGATTCTATAAGACCAAAACAGTGATTCCTCTGCTCCTCGCATGCTGCCTGACTGGCTGTGCTATTCTAGCATCGCACTCTTCGACTCAGATTGCCAGCATCTGCCATCCTCACTTTCTCCTGGGTATGGTTAGCAACTTGACTACACACCCCAGCATATCAGAGCAGCAGACACTGAAACATGCTACATTTTATTCTTTTCCCTTCAAGAATAGTCCTTTGACCAAAGTTCTTTATTTCCAGAAAGCCATTCTCTGCAGAAAAATCTTTTTTTAAAATCTCTTTCCTGTTGAATAAGTGGTTATGGGTATATTTTGGGAACATTCGGAGAGTTAAATCATGAATTTTTTATATTACTGATTGTGTATGTCAACAAATTATTGCATCTTTTGAATAAGTTAAACCTACAATTGTTTCTTAAGAAACCTGGTTGGAAGATTTTGTTTGCGCTTAAAACCTGATATATGGAGGGCATTTAATGGTCTTTTGAAAGATAGGCAAAGTATTTTTATTTTATGTTGTGACTCAAGGAACAGTAGGACTACAGCAACAGTGCATTCCTCCAGTTTCTGTCATAATATTATTAAATGCCTTTTGCAAATCCAAGTAGACATCTATAGGTTCCCATTTTCTCATTTTGTTTGCTATTTCCTCAAAGGACTCTAATAAATCAGTCAAAAAAGATTTCTCTTTTGAAAATACTGGCCCTGTTTTATTTTATTTTTTAAATGTTCTACATCTACCTCGTCAATAATGCATTCCAGCCTGTCCCCAATCACAGGTGTTTGTATAGCTTCCCACTTTTTGTCTCCTTCTTTTCTTGAATAGAAATGTTATATTTGGAATTTTCTAATCCAATGGGACCTTTCCAGAATCTACAAAATGTTGTAAGTTTAGAACCAATGCATTTACTGACTCTGCAGCCAGTATCTCATGAATTGAAACCACAATTATGATTTTAAGTCATCTGCACATACAGCCCTGTTACAAGTCTTATGTTCACACTTTACAACTTGCACATACTGTCAGCTTTTCAACTTGTCCATCCAACAAGAAAAGCTGATGCCTATTTTGAGGAACGAGTCCAGTACTAACCCATGGAGCGATAGACACATCTGCAGATTAACGGCAAGAAAGGTAAAAAGCATGGGTGCACAGTGTCAATTAGCTCAGTTGGGTGGACAGCTTAATTGTGACACGGAGTGATGCCAACAGCAAGGGTTGAATTCCCACAGCGGCTGTGGTTACTATGGAAGTTCTATCTTCTTAACCTCTTACTCTAATGAGAGAGCAGCCCAATGGTCCAATAGTAATACGGTGTCTGTCCCTTTACTAGAAAAGTAACATTATAAAATAGCTGGTAGAGGAAGTTAAACAATAAATGATCTATCTGTGGGCCTTTTGATTGAGACGTGATCTCTGAAATCCATTGTATTTTGGTTTTAGGAATTAGAATAGTTCAATAAGTTTAAAAGAGCTTTATTTTCTTCATTCATAGGACATGGTTAGCCAGCATTTATTGCTCATCCCTAGTTGCCCTTGATAGCAAGCTGTCTTCTTTATCCACTGCGGTCCATGTGCTGTAGGGTCATCCACAATGCAATGAGGGAGATTATTACAGGATTTTGACTCAACAACAGTGAAGGAACACTGATATATGTCCATGTCAAGATGGTGAGTGGCTTGGTGGGAAATTTGCAGGTGTTGGTGTTCCCGTGTATCAGATGCCCTTGTCCTCCTAAATGGAAGTGATGGAAGATTTGGAAGGTACTACCTAAGGATCTTTGGTGAATTTCTGTAGTGCATCTTGTAAACGGTACACACTGCTGTCACTGAGCATCAGTAGTGAAGGGAGTGAATGTTTGTGGATGTGGTGCAAACCAAGTGGGCTAATTTGTCAAGCTTTTTGAGTTTTGTTGGAGCTGCACCCATTCAAGCAAGTGGGAGAATTCCATCACACTCCTGGCTTGTGCCTTGGAGACGGTGGACTGGCTTTAGTGAGTCAGGGGATGAGTTACTCTCTACAGTATTCCTAGCTTCTGGCCCGCTCTTGAAGTCACTGCATTTATGTGGCAAGTCCAGCTGAGTTTCCGGTCAATGGTAACTCCAAGGTTGTTGATACTGGATGATTCAGTGATGAAAACACCATCGAACGTCAAGGAGTGGTGGTTGAGTTGTCTCTCATTGGACATGATCATTGCATGGCATTTGTGTGACGAAAATGTTACTTGCCACTTGTAAACCTATTTGGTAAGTCCAGAAGGGTTGAAAATCTATTTTCTTCAGATCAAAGAGGAACTTAAAATAAGGGGTAACTAACTTGAATTTATGTAAGAACATCACAGTCACGTCATTCAAGGAATTTGAATTGAATAAAAATCTTTAATTAATAGTCTAATGATGACCATAAATCATTGTCAATTTTGGAAAAACCCATCTGGTCCACTTACGTCTTTAAGGAAGAAAACTGCCATTTTTACCTGATCTAGCTAACATGTGATTCTAGATCCACAGCCATGTTGGCTCTTAACTGTCCTCTGGGCAATTAGGGATGGGTAATAAATACTAGCCTAGCCAATGAAGCTATCATCCTATGAATGAATAAAAAACAGTTTTTTGCAGTGAGACCATAGAACCATAAGAAATAAGAATAGGAATCGACTATTCAGCCCTTCTAGCCTGGTCTGCTATTGAATAAGATCCTCGCTGATCCAACATTCCTCACATTCACTTTTCTGCCATTTCCCTGTAATCTTTGATTTCCCTTACTGATCAAGAATCTATCTCAGCCTCAAATGAACAAAAAGTATTCTGGCTCCATTGGTCTCTGTGGCAAGGAGTTCAAAAGACTCTTAATCCTCTGAAAGAAGAAATTTCGCCTCATTTCAGACTTAAATTAGTGCCCCTTTATTGTGAGAGTATGCCCTCTTGTCCTAAGAGGAATCATCCTTTTCGCGTTTACACTGCCAAACCCATTAAGAATCCAATCTATTTCAAAGAGATCACTTCTCATTCTTCTGAATTCTAGTGAAGTCCCGACCTGTTTAACCCTTGCTCATAACACAATTCCTCCATACCAGAGATCATCCTAATGAACATACTTGGAATTGACTCCAATGAAGGGAGAATATCGTTCCTTAAACAAATGGACCAAAACTGCTCTTAGTGCTCTTACTAGCACTTTGTGCAGTTGCAGTAAGACTTTGCTACTGTTATATTTCAACTCCCTTGAATTAAGAGCCAACATTTAATTAGCCTTCCTGATTACCTGCTGCACCTATGTGTTAGCTTTCTGTGTTTCTGGAACAAGTTCCCCAAAGTGGGGAGTGGTTAGCTCAGTTGGTTGGATAGCTGATTTACAATGCAGAGTGATCCAATAGCATGACTTCAATTGTTACACCAGCTGAGATCACCATGTAGGATTCTCTTCTCAACCTCTCTCCCTCGCCTGAGGTAAGGTGACCCTCATATTAACCCACCAGCAGTTTTCTGTTTCTCTCTGTAATGAGTTAGCAGCCCTACGATCTGATAAACTTAGGGCGATTTTATCTATAACTGACCCCCAAGTCACTGTGTGGCAGCTTTCTGCAGCTTTTCACTATTTAAATAACACTTCTCCTTTATTTTCCTTTCAAAATGAACATTTTCCTGCATTATACTCCATTTTCCAAATTTGTGCTCACTTACTTAACCTATCAATAGCTGTGAATACTTCGTATCTCTTTCGCAACTTGCCTTTCCACTTATTTTTGTGTCTTCCTCAAAGCTGGCTTCAGTATATTTGCTTCCATCATCCAAGTCATTAATATATATTGTAAAGAGTTGTGTTCCCAACACTGACCCCTGAGGAAATCCCCTGGTTACAGTTGCCAACCTGAAAAAGAATCTCTTATACCCACTTGCTGTTTCATGCCTATTAGCAAATTCTCTATCCATGACAATATAGTAACTGCAAGGCCATGGACTCTTACCTTATGATGTTCAACATATCTATTGGTTCTCTTCCATTCACTTTACTTGAGACTTCCAAGAAATACTCTAATAAATTAGTCAGACAATTCCCATTTCATGAAGCCATGCTGACTCTGCTTTATTAGTTATGTTTTTCCAAAAATGCTGCTATTACTTCCCTAATAATTGATTCCAACTTGATGCTAGTCTAATTGGTCTAATTGCTTTTTGCCTCCTCCTTTTTCAGACAGGGATATCGTAATGGCAGTCTACCAGAAAATTACAACAAATGGGCTGCCAGAGGGAGTGGTGGAGGCTCGAACAATTGTGACATTTAAAAGGCATCTGGCTGGGTATATGAACAGGAGGGGTTGGAGGGCTATGGGCTGGGTGCTGGTAGGTTGGACTAGATTGGGTTGGGATATCTGGTTGGCATGGACGAATTGAACTGAAGGGTCTATTTCCGTGCTGTAATTCTCTATGATTCTAATGCATTCTCTATTTCTGTAACTACTTCTTTTAAGATCCTCTGGTGCAAACCATCAGGGCCAGGGACTTATCTGCCTTTAGCCACATTAGCTTTTCTCTAGTGGTGCTGATTTTTCCTTCATATTCTAAAGGGATGCTCGAAGTATCTTTCAGTATAAAGATGGATGCAAAATATTTGTTTACTTTCTCTGCTATTTCCTTGTTCTCTAAAAGCATCTACTCAGATCCATTTTCTAAGTGGCCTATGTTCACTTTGACTTCTCTCCTCCTTTTTAAGCTGACCTGCCGTAGAGGAAGCGATGCCCGTTTCAGTGGCCACTGCCAAAGTTATAATTAATCTTCAAAGTAAACAGAACATATGACTGCTTCAATTTCACTATAGGTTCATTCCTTTCAATTTTACTTCTGTTCAGTTGTCAATTCACACCTGATCATTCAAATCTGCATCTTTAGTAATGACTTGGCCATCCAAAATTGGATGAAAACAACACCTTTCCACCTAATTATTATAAAATCCACCAATCACTATTCTAATCTAAATTGTGCCAAAACTGGAGAATAATGTGCACAGAAAAGGTTATAAATCTGTTAAAGCACTCTCCCCCAAAAAATCCATTATTATTTACAGAGACATTAACGCCACATTAATCTACATTATGCCATACTGCATTACAGTACTGAAGGTAATACCCTCTTTTCAATTAGATTTGATTTTTGTTTTCCCATTCAACAGATACAGTTAAAATACAATTAGAACAAAACTACTGTAATAAATGAGAAACAAAAAGCTACTGAATTAATTTACCTCATAGAAAGATTTGGAATCATCCCAGTGGTGGCTCTGTGCATCTTGGATAATGCTTGTAGCACAGACTGTTATGCAGTAATTGGTAACTCGAAACTGAATCACTCTGATGAATTCTTGATACTGCTGAATTGGCAAGAATAACAGCCTACTTTAAAAAAATGATCAAAGAAACAGAATTAAGGTTTTAGCATAAGAAGACATAAGATCTCAGTGCTACAAATGATTCTGATTATTAGGTACTCATCACTCATTTCCTCACTATACTCCTACTAGGGCAAAGAATAATGTTCAAATGACTTATGAACAGTTCCTTGTTTGAAACACATTGAACTATAATCATATTACTGACAAATTTAAGTTCTCTTCTCACCAAAATAGTGATATCAAAGTAATATATAACATTTGCAATAGTTTGCTTTAATATTTTGGCCATGGTATAAATGATGACACACAAAAACTTCAATCTTATTTCTGTCTTTTTTTATTTATAGATGAAATTAGTACTGATAGTAAATAAGCAGCACTGATTACGCTTTTCTTATGAAGCAGACATCACTGTAAATGGACGTTTTGTGATGCAGCGGGTAGCATCCCTGCCTCTGCAGCAGAAGCCTTCCGTTTAAGTCCTACCCAGGACGTGATGGTTGAGTAAGGCTCTTTCTTTGTATTCATTCACAGGATGTGGGAGTCAATGGCTAGGCCAGCATTTATTACCCATCTCTAATTACACAAAGGGCAGTTAAGAATCAACCACATTGCTTTAGATTTGGAGTCACATGTAGCCAGACCAGATAAGGATGGCAGTTTTCCTTTCTTAATGGACATTACTAAACCAGATAGGCTTTTCCTGAAAAAAGATTCATAGTCACCATTAAACTCTTAATTCCAGATATTCATTGAATTCAGATTCCACAATCTGCTGTGGCAGGATTTGAACCTGCGTTCCCAGAACACTGCCAGGATCTTTGGATTAACAGCCCACCATTAGCCATTGCCTCCTCATTTGTAACATAAGAAACAGGAGCAAAAGGAAGCCATTATTCAAAAAACGGAGTTCGACAGAAAATAGGGAATTCAGACCAATGTTGGCTTTGTGAAGGGAAATCATGTTTGACAGAACTAATGGAGTTCTTAGAGGAGGTCACAGCTGCTAAGGAATCGGTAGACATTTGGGTTTCCAAAAGCCATTTGATAAAGTACCATATTAAAGGTTATTACAGAAAATAAAAATTCATTGTGTAGGCAATAGGTATGGACAGAACAAGGCTGGCTATCAGGAAGGAAACAGTAAGCATATATGGATCTTTTCACATTGATAAAATGTAACAAAATGATGTGTAATCAGAATTGGTACGGGGACCTCAACTGTTTACAATTTATATGTGAGTTAGATTAAGGGATAGTAGATATATTTGCCAAATTTACTGATGTCACAAAGATAAGGAGGAAAGTAAGTTGTAAAGAGGACACAGAGAAGGGTACAAAAATATATTATTAGGGTAAGTGTGTAACAAACATCTGGTAAATGGAATATAATGTGGGAAAATGTAATATTGTCTACTTCGGTAGGAAGAATAAAGAAGTGTATTGTCTAGACCTTGAAAGATTGTGTCACTCTGAGATGAAGACAAATCTGGGTGCCCTCATGCCTGATTTAGATAACCTAATGGAATGTTGTCATTTATCGTGAGGGGAATTACATAAATAAGCAGGGAGATTATGCTTCAATTTAGTTACAAAAGGCACAAGTGACGTTATATCTGAAGAACTGTGCACAATGCTAAAGTTATGTTATTAAAGGAAGAATACAAATATTTTGTGGCAGTTCTGAGAAAGTTTACTAGACTAATAACTAGAAAGGAATTGGGGTGGTGCTGTTATCTTATGCAAAAACATTGAAAATACTAGACTTGTACTAGAGGAGTAAGGTGTCTTGATTGAAAAATAAAAGATCCTGAGCAGTTCTTGACAGGGTAAGCATGGAAAGGATACTTCTCTAATGGGAGAAATCAAGAGTTAGGGGTTTACTGTTTTAAAATAAACTGTCACCCATTTAAAACAGATTAAGTGATTTTTCTTCCCTGAGGGTCTTTAGAATTCTCTTTCTTAAAAAGTGGGAGCAGCAGAGTCCTTGAATATTTTAAAGCATAAGCAGATAGATTCTTAAGCATGGTGATGAAAAGTTATCAGAAGTTGACAGGAATGTGGATTTGAGGTTACAATCAGATCAGCCATGATTGTATTGAATGGCAAAGCATGCTCAAGGGCTGAATGGCCTACTCCTGATCCTAATTTGTGTCTTGTACTTTAGAACTAAAGTAATCGCTCACTATACTCCTAATGCTCTCATTATTTAAAAAGCTATCTCAATATGTTTCCAACATCCTATCCTTCTTAAAAGTTATGTGCCTTTGTATTTTGAGATCCTAGCTTTGACTTCCTTGCATTCACATTTTTGTAATGACATAAATCAGGTCTATAAACAGGTTGAATATGAACCTGCAGGTCTTTCTAATACACACCAATGGTGAAAAATGACAATGGTTCTGTCAGCTATGTAACAGAAAGAAAGTTAGAGCCTCTATTGTTAACAGCCATATCTCCAAACTACAACATGCATGTCCAAGAGACATGGAGCCACACAAACTCAAGACTCCTTGAATGAATATACTAGCATCAGATAATATTAGATGCTTTTTTGTAACTATGAAACACTAATTTATTTTCACTGTTTGTACTTGCATTTGCAATTTAATTGCTGAAGTGCAGAGGACTTACTTTGTGTTGAACTCTTTCAGTAAATGCTCATACTTGGTTAAGGAATTATGGATGAATATTGCGGTGGAGAGGATTATATAGAGATTTTGTACTGTAACCTTGGAAGGGACCTCTTTACTTCTCTCTTCAAGTCGAGACAGCAGATCTGTTGCCACTTTAGAACAGCCATCCAAAAATGCTTCTCTAATTTCCTGTAGAAAGCTCTCACTGCTTGCCAGGGCCAATGGAAGCAAACTGTCAAGTTCTTCCATGATGTCAAAACAAAACTATAGAAGAATAAATGCAGTATTATGTTACTTGATGCCTGACATAACAACATCATTGATATACTCCCATAACACATTCGTGTATCAAGAAAATTATGCAATCCAATAATGTACAAGTACTGTGACATAATATACATGGCTGTCGATATCATATACATGGACTACAGTAAGGCGTTTGATAAAGTACCCCATAGTAGATTGATGGAGAAAGTGAAGTTGCATGAGGTCCAGGGTATACTAGCTAGATGGATAGAGAACTGGCTGGGCAGCAGGAGACAGAGAGTAGTAGTGGAGGGGAGTTTCTCAAAATGGAGAACTGTGACTAGTGGTGTTTCACAGAAATTTGTGCTGGGACCACTGTTGTTTGTGATACACATAAAAGGTCTGGAGGAATGTATAGATGGTCTGATTAGCAAGTTTGCAGGTGAAACTAAGATTGGTGGAGTAGCAGGTAGTAAAGGGGACTATCAGAGAACGCAGCAGAATAAAGATAGGTTGAAGAGTTGGGCAGAGAAATGGCAGATGGAGTTCAATCCAGGCAAATGCGAGGTGATGCATTTTGGAAGATCCAAATCAAGAATGAATTATAATGGAAATATATATGAGGAAAATTGATGAACAGAGAGATCTGGGTGTTCAGGTCCATTATACCCTGAAGGTAGCAATACAGGTTGTTAGAGTCGTCAAGAAAACATACGGCACGCTTTCCTTCATTGGTAGGACATGTTACAGCTGTATAGGACTTTGATTCAGCTACATTTGGAATACTGCCTACAGTTCTTGTCACCACATTACCAAAAGGTTGTGAATACTTTGAAGAAGTTGCAGAGGAGGTTCACATGATGTTTCCGGGTATAGAGGGCGTTAGTTACGAAGAGTGGTCCAATAGATTAGAATTATTTTCATTAGAAAATTGGAGGTTGAGGGGGATTTGGTCTACAGAATCATGAGAGATATAGACAGGATGGATAGCAAGAAATTTTTACCAGAGTGGGGAACTTAATTACTGAGTGGTCACGAGTTCAAGGTGAGAGGGGAAAAGTTTAAGGGAGATATGCGTGGAAAGTTCTTTTCGCAGAGTGTGGTGGGTGCCTGGAACGCATTGCAAGTGGAGGTGGTAGAGGTGGGCATGATAGCATCATTTAAGATGTGTCTAGACAGGTACACAAATGAACAAGCAGCAGAGGGATGCAGATCCTTAGAAAATAGACAATAGGTTGATATAGAGAATCTGGATTGCTGCAGGCTTGGAGGGCTGGAGGGCCTGTTCCTGTGCTGTCATTTTCTTTGTTTGTTCGAACAGATTGACTTACTTTTGTACATTTTCTTAAAATAGAAAAACTTAATATTCTATTTCCATGCACGCACTTTTATAATACAAATAGTTCTGAAATTGCTCAACAGTCACTTTGAAGAACACATCAATTTCAAGTAAGTGTCGAGAGTTTTTTTTACAAGTTATTGTGAAAATCATTATTTTAAGTATGTTAGATTACAGAATACCATTTTTGTATTTTAAAGTTTGATTTGTAACTAACATGCATGTAATAAATAATGTCTGATACAATTACAACTGAATTTTTAACTTGCATTAATGTTTTGAATACTGGTTATCGATTTAATATCTGATCATAAATCAGACAACACCAAGATATGAAACCAGACAACACAGATACTGAGGCTCAGAAGTATCATGATAAGGAGCAACAAAGGAAAGGTGTGTACTACTATCTGTAACTGTAGACACAGTTCACATCTTTGCATGTTTGGATCAATCAGGTCTGAAATCATCATGGCAGAACTCAAACAGTAGAGAGAAAACCTTTTTCAAGCAGCTAGTAGATAAGCTTTGAAATGGATTGCAGAATTGTGTGGTGGAGGGAAATTCAACTAAAATATTCAAAATAGAATTAGACTGCTGATGAAAAGAAAGAATGTATAGGGCGCTTGCAGTGAGAGGAGTAGGATGCAGACATCAAGGTCCAATTTGATACCAACGGCATAGGTAGAGCTAAGAAAAAAGGTTCTTTTGAGAGAGTATGAGAAATTAGGTGCTTATATGCAGAACCTCAAAGGAGCATATTCTGAGTCATAAGATAGTAGAATTAGAGCAGTGAAAGCTTGTGCAGTCAAAAACTGGTGTTGGAGAAGTGGGTTCTGGTTGTGAGCATTGGGAAAATTGGGATTTACACTATTGGGGTGGTCTATATCTGTACCATGCTGGGACTGGTGTTCTCAGGAGCCACATATTTGAGAAGTAGAGTTCCAAAGTAAACAAGTGAGGCAAGGGATCAAGCTTGGTCAAATGTAACAAATCAAGGAATGGAATCAAGGCAGGATAGCAAAATACAAACATAGAAAAATTAAGATCAGAAAATAGCTGGAAGGGACAGGCAGTAAAGCTGAAGAATATATCAGCAGTAAAGACTAAATGCTGCAAAGATCTAGAATAAACAAGATTAAAGGCTCTACATCTGAATTTGCATAGCATGAAAAACAAAGTTAATGAAGGGATTGCACACATTAAACTGAATAAATATGATAGCTAGTGCACAGTCAAGGACTGGGTTCTGAATTTTAATTAATATATGACATTCAAAATGAATAGGACACTAGATAAAGACAAAGAGGTAGCACTCCTAATAAAAGATCGTATTAGTGCAATAGTTAACAATAACTGGGAATTTGTGTTGCAGACGTTACGCCCCCTGTCTAGGTGACATCCTCAGTGCTTGGGAGCCTCCTGTGAAGCGCTTCTGTGATGTTTCCTCCAGCATTTATAGTGGTTTGTCTCTGCCACTTCCAGTTGTCAGTTCCAGCTGTCCATTGCAGTGGTCGGTATATTGGGTCCAGGTCGATGTGCTTATTGATTGAATCTGTGGATGAGTGCCATGCCTCTAAGACTTTGCTGGCTGTTCTCTGTTAGGCTTGTCCTATAATAGTAGTGTTGTCCTATAATAATAGTATAATAGGCACTCATCCACAGATTCAATCAATAAGTACATCAACCTGGACTCAATTCACCGACCACTGCAATGGACAGCTGGAACTGACAACCGGAAGTGGCAGAGACAAACCACTATAAATGCCGGAGGAAACATCACAGAAGCGCTTCACAGGAGGCTCCCAAGCACTGAGGATGTCATCTAGACAAGGGACGAAACGTCTGCAACACAAACTCCCAGCTCGGCGAACAGAACCACAACAATGAGCACCCGAGCTACAAATCTTGTCACAAACTTTGAAGTTAGCAATAACCTTGGTTCAGGAGATTAGATTGTAGAATCTGTTTGGGTAGTGATGAGGGATATTAGGAGAAAGAGGTCAATTGTGGGGGTGACCTCTAGGGCCCCAAACACTAAACACAATGTACAATAAGTCATGCAAAAAGAAATATTGAAATATCACAAGAAAGTTTGTGATAAAAGGTTGGCAATAACAATAGGTGATCACAATCTATATATAAACTAGAAATATCGGATTTATGATGTTAAAAATCACACAACACCAGGTTATAGTCCAACAGGTTTAATTGGAAGCACACTAGCTTTTGGAGCGAGGCTCCTTCATCAGGTGACAGTTGCTCCGAAAGCTAGTGTGCTTCCAATTAAACCTGTTGGACTATAACCTAGTGTTGTGTGATTTTTAACTTTGTACACCTCAGTCCAACACCAGCATCTCCAAATCAGATTAATAATAACAGGCTTTGATGAGGAGTTCACAGAATGTTGTTAAAAAACATATTCTGGAACCGACCAGAGAGTATGCTATACTAGACTTGGTATTGTTTAATCTGGCAGGATTAAATAATGAATAATAATAAAGAAATCCCTAAGTAGCAGTAAGCACAATATAATTGAATTGTACACCAATTTGAAAAGAAGAAGAGTGGGTCTAAAACTAGTATTTTAACCAGAAAAAAAGAAAACTTAAGTGCACATGTAAGTTGAACTAGCTGATGTGACCAACACCTCAATAGTAGTTATTTCAGAATTACTCACCATGCCATGTGCTGTTGAAATCAGGAATAAGATAATACACTGAATAAATGCACAGAAGTGTAGTGTCAATGGAAAGGATTTATATTCTTGATGCTGCAAATAACCGACCTTGTTGACCTGTATGGGTTCACACCAATCAAATAAACTAGTGCAGTGGGAAAGGTCTGAACTAGAATTATAGGCAGACGTAAACTGAATGGGGAGACATTAGTGAAGGAAAAAAGATGGAAATAAGTGACAGAAAAATTGAGAACAAAAATGGAAGGCAGAGGAAATGAAGGCTGGCAGCAAATATTGATGGAGTTTAAAGAAAATGTAAAAAAAACAAAAAGACAATGTTATGTCAGTTATATATTTATTTTGATATCAATTATTTTGGATTTTTGAAGTTGAACTAGTGCTGCTTCACATTTTCTCTGTCTTAAAAAAGGATTTAATAACTAATTTGTAAGTATTTCTGTAGTTATGATGATCCCTTTTAAAGCATAATATTGGGGGGGGGGGCTTCCTGGTAAATAATGGAGTTTTACTTGCATTAGGAGAATTTAAGAGAAAAAAAAAGTGTATTGTCTAGATTTTCAGTTTAGGTCTAGGCAGCTCTGCAGCATTCTTGGCAGAAGCTGGATGTGTAAAACAATTGCGACTGAGAAAGGGAGGTAGTTTGGGACTAGAATTAACGAGGTTAACATAGTGCAAGGAGTTTAATTTAGAAGTTCCAGACCAGAAGTGTTTGGTCAAAACCCTGACAGGTTATGTGAAGCTGAGAAAATTTGAGCTTAGATACATGAGAAATCAAGAAAAAAGCTATCAGATTCTAAAGTTCAGGAATTAAAACTACAGCTAAGTCAAACTCTACGTGGGATAGGTAAGGAATTCTCTCTGGTGTTGAGTAATGTAATGGGATACTGTTGGGATTAATGGAATTGTATTTTAACTATGTTTTGAAATCCTTAAACATGTATTGTATATAAATAATTTGGTTTGTCCAATTTTTATATTATTTTATTTTTCATAATAAACTTCTCTTTTATTGTTAAAAACCAAACTTGCTGCACTGCATCTTTGTATTTCAATGAAAGACTGCCTCGACAATACCAAAACAAAATCTATCAAGCTACATTTCAGTCTGGGATCTGACGTGTCCTGTAACAATATTAACTGGTCTCATAATAATAGGTTTTAAGGTAATATATCTGAATGCATGGAGCATCGTAATACGATAAGTGAACGAATTGCACAAATGGTTACACACAGGTACAACATAACTGCTATTAGGAGGCATACTTGTAGAACGAACAAGGCTAGAAACTGAACAACCAAAGGCATTTAATCTTTCAGAAGACCAGACAGGATTGAAAACTTTAGACCAGTATGACAGCAAGAAAGGACACTGTCGGAGGAAATCTAAATGTGGAATTAATCTAGATGGAATTAAGAAACGACAAAAGTGAAAAACCTTACTGGGAGTTGGCTATAGGCCTCTAATTAATAATGGTAGGTAGGGGATGTCAATCAACAGAAAATTAGAAAAGCACACAATGGTGCTGCAACAATCACGGATGATTTTAATCTACGTATACACCGGGCACACCTGTGAGTGCTGAATTCCTGCAAACTGTACAAAATGGCTTTTTAGATCAATTAAGTTTAGGAATGAAGTCTGAGTGAGGGTGGGGGTGGGGGAGGGTGGTGGGGGCAGGCTGTCCTAGGTCTAGATTTGTGTAATGATAAGGAGTTAATTAATAATTTTGTTGTAATAGGTCCTTTCAAAAAAAGTGATCATACATGATCAAATTCTTCATTCAGAAAGACAATGAAATAGTCCAATCCAAAATTAGCGTCCTAAATCTATAAAAAGGTAAGTACAAAAGGTATGAGTGAGTGAGGTAGCTGCAATAGACTAGGTAGCATTGTTAAAAGTTAAAACATTAGATAGGTCATGGTTAATATTTAAGGAACAAATAATTCATTGCAGCAACTATACATTCTTTTCAGTCAAAAAAACACAAGAGGAAAAATGGCTCAACTATGGTTACCAAAACAAATGGATAGTACGAGATCCAAAAAGGATTCATATAAAGTTACTCAAAAAAGTAGCAAGCCTGAGGACTCCAAGTGGTTTAGAATTCAACAAAGGAAGATAAAGAGGTTGATTAAGAAAGGAAAAATAGAGAATCAGTGTAAACTTGCAAGGGCCACTAAAGTGGACTGCAAGAACTTCTCTAAGTATGTAAAAGAGATTAGTGATGACAAATGCAGGTCACGAACAATCTGAAATAAGAGAATGCATAATGGAGAACAAATTAGTATAAAATTGTGCTGGAGTAATTAATGGGACTGAACACTGATTAATCCCCAGATACAGAAGCTTGAACACGTATGCTAACAGGTTTAAGAACAGTTTCCTCTTTGCTGTTATTAGACTGCTAAATGGACTCTCTAATTTCAAATTAAATATCGATCAAATGCACCTCCTGTGCAAGCATAACCTTTCATGCCTCACTTTTTCTAAAAATTCTATGATCGATATGTCCTGAATATTTGTATCTGCATGTACTGCTTGTAAAATAAAACTTTTCACTGTACTCAGGTACATGTGACAACAATAAATCAAATTAAATCAAATACCGCCCCTTGATGAGAAGGATTTTAGAGAAAGGAAGGGCAGCAGTTATTGCCTCTGTGACAAGTTCTGCCTGGCTGTGTTCAAAACTTATCTTTCTCCAAACTCCATAAATTGGATCATGTGACCTCTTTCTGAAACTGGTGTGGACTCAGTGTCTCAATTCAAGCAGTTTGCTTTCTACAAATACAACAAAAGCCAAAGTGTCTTTTACTTTTCAAACTGATCCTTTCAAAAAGATATATATATCCAACCAATTATAAAATTAGTATTGTGGATGACGCATCTTTGTAACAGAATTGGTAGATTCTTTTAAAAATAATAGATATTCAAGAACTCAAAATAGCTGCTTTGTAAGTCTTTTTGTGACATGCCTCTACTACACTTTACAACTTTTCCTGGTATGTCTACATGATGTTGTGTTGGTGTTACCTTTGCAACTTTTTTGGGTTGCTCTTCCTCCATGCACTGATCCCACGTAGCTTGCATTGGGCAAGTGGTTGTTGAAAAGCCTTTACTTGATATATATTGCTTTTTTTCTTGTTGAAGGCATCTTGAACATGTATCTTCAATGGCCACCTTCATACAAAGGGCTGCAGAATATCCGAGGCTCTTGAAAGCATTTCGCCAACCACATTCAAGGGGAATAGACTACAATATTAACAGGCAATAAAGTCACAGTTAAAACATAAAGTCTTATTTTAATAGAGCCAAAATCTAGAAGAAACTAAAATTACAAGAAAATGCAAATAAACTGTTTTAATAAGTCTGAAACCAATGCTGGTGAATTCTATAAATGTGTTAACAAGCAATTATGTCATCTTATTCAAAAATATATTTTTAGGGATCATCTGTTTAAGCCATTGTCTACCAAAAATGACAGTGGCTTTCTGGCTGAAAACCTCAAGATCTTAGGAATAAATAAAGTATTATACTTCTGGATGTAGGTTTACTCGCTGAGCTGGAAAGTTTGTTATCAGACATTTTGTCACCACACAAGGTAACATCTTCAGGGGGTGGTAAATGGGATGCAAGTCAATGTGTTTGTTGATAGAATTCCAGTTGGTTGGTCAGTCAGTTCCAACCGGACCCCTCTCAACAAATACATTGACTTGGATCCTAATTAACACCTCTGAGAAAAATAACAGGAAATGACATCACCACAGGAAATGACATCACCAATCCCAGGAAACTCAAGCATAGAAACAGAAAGCGGGCTACACCACCAGTGCTTCGTTTGGAGGCTCACTGAAAATGTTACCTAGTATAGTGATGAAACGTCTGAAAATGAACCTTCCAGCTCAGTGAACAAACCTATATCCAGAAATTCAACTTGAGCTACAAGTTTTCTCAAAACTTGCTGAAGTATTATAGTGATTATTTTACTAAATTTATAAAAATTAATACAAGACTTGCATTACCTCAGTCAAAAGTAGTAATTGATCGGCTTGGATGTTAGCTTTGTTCATCTCTGAAGGCCCATCAATGTTTGCTAAGGTCTTCTTTAGCACTCCTAAGAGATCAAATACCACACTGGTAAATATGGCCATACTACAATCTTACAAATGACACTTGTATACACAAATATTGCTTGTTTCAATCAGGTAAGGAAAGTATTTTGCATCTAATTTTAAAAATCACCTAACAGTTTAAAAAATTTTCTATTCTAAATAGTTGTATAGAGTTTGTGCCTTGGACAAGAGCAGCCAATCCAGGGCAAACACTACAGACAAAATTGACATAGGTTTCTGAATGGACACTTTCATTCAAGTTTAATATCAAATCTATTTGCATATTCGTGGAAAATCCATTATGAACCATCATAATCAGTGAAGTTAGAACGTAGTTTTCTTTTCATTAAAATATTCATTTACATGTTTAAGTGGTTATTTTATATAATATTTTATCATAGATGAAAATGAGCAAAGCAGAAAAAATAAACATTCAAAATCAGAGTGCCTAATCTACAATCAAAGTATAATCTGATTTCAATCAATTGAAAGGAACATACTAAAGTGTGCAGAATCATTTTCTCGTTTCACTGATATACAATAGTGAGTTGCTGAGTATTCAGTATTTCTCAATAGTACAGAGTTTTGATAAGACTTCATCTGGGATTGTGAATGCGATTTTAAGGAAGAATGTAGGGCATTAGAAATGGTCAAGTGAATATTCACTAGATTGTATCCTGATGACAGGCTGTCCTCTGATGAGAGGTAGAACAAATTGGTCTGCAGTCTCTGATGCTTAGAAGAATGATAGACCATCTCACTGAATCATCCTAATTTCTGAAGGGACTTGATAGCATAAATAGTACTGTACCCTCAGCTTGGGAACCTAGAACAAGTAGGCACAGTTTCAACATAAAGGGCTGGTCACTTAGGACTTGCAAGATACTTTTTCACTCTGGGGATGGGGCTAGCTTCAAGCATTTTTTTTTGAAAAACTTGCACAGAAACTGATTTGCTATGTATATAACTTGTGCCTGAAATTATCTAATCTTTTATAAATTAATAGACAGATTTGGGTAAATTATATTGCAAAAACATGCAGCCTCCGATAAACATTATTTCAGTATGTTTTTTAAGCATGCTACACAAGTGTAGTGCATTACTTTTATTAATAATGAAGCTGTATACAAAAGCTACAGATGTTTGTTGATCAGTAATGTGGACAACAGTGATGTATTTGACAGCAAAGACGAAAATTCTATTTCCATTATTAAGTAATAGTGTATAAGTTTATTGCATATCATATCAAATAATATGAAACAATAAATGATATTTCACAGATTCCAACAGATAGGAAATAAGAGTTAATCTCTTTTGATGTTGTACATAGTGGAGAGGGAAAGTCATTTCAACTTTTGGTGATGATGTTAAACATTATAGATTGACTACTTGTTTGCATCCTGCTCAATTTTCTATGCCTTTGAAGCTCAGACAAGATCCAGGTCTCATTCTTTCAAGACTGCTAAGGTTTGTCAAGGTGATTTTCAGAAAACTGTGAGAGTGCCTTTGCAACAATTACATTAAATTGTAAGCATTATTTTGTTTTAGTCATTATTGTATTCATGTAAAAAATACATTTTGCTGAACTGATGAAGTGTTTTTAGGAAGGATAAAAAAAGTGATGCATAGTATGTAACTTGAAGTAAGGCATTATATTCACTCGTACTCCTATAATATTGTTATTGTTAATACATTACACTGTTAGTATATTCTGAAGCTATTATAACAATAGATCTTTTAACAAATGTTGCAGCTGATCATGGCTTCATCTAACTGATATTTAAAGCAAATGTTAACAGTTTTAAATGCGATTTTTAATTCACAAAATTGACATAAGAAATTTCAATGTCATTTTTGATAGTGTTAGACTCAATCACTATTTTTAATATGCTGATGGTAAAAATATGCAAAGCCATTTTTAAATCTGTTATCTAAATGCAAATTTGAATACTTATAACTTTGTTGGTCTTTTTTGGCAGTCCTTGGGACTAAGGATGACCCTTCCAAAGTTGTTGACCCCGATGTGACTAAATATTCAAAGCAGGATCAACACAAATTTAGCAGAATCTGCATCTAAGATCCTCTGAAATGTTATTCTCCTTCCAAATGAGGAAAATAAGGTCGAGTTTTTGCCAAGAGTGATTCTCTGCCATACTTCAGTATTTCAGTAGGGTTTCCAGCTGCACCAGTTATTTTGTTGGTTCTCAGCTGTCTGGTGGCTTTTCAACATCATTTTGGGCTGGGGTTTTGCAAAGATGGAGATGACTGTCGAGCTGTGGGATGAAACCAAGGGCACTCATATTGAAGATGGAATCCCAATTGAGGAGATCCTCAAAGTGTTCATTCCCACAAGCAATGACTGCATCTCTGTACTTGATAAGCTACCCAGTTCTTAGCTCTCAGTGGGAAATATCCTTGGATGCTTGGGCCACAGACGGTGGCAACTATGTTAGAAATCCAAGCCTTTTATGGCTGTTAGTAAGTTGACAGACTTTGTGCATTCTTTCCACCTACAGCAAATCTTTAGTGCG
This sequence comes from Hemiscyllium ocellatum, assembly GCF_020745735.1. NCBI lineage: Eukaryota > Metazoa > Chordata > Chondrichthyes > Orectolobiformes > Hemiscylliidae > Hemiscyllium > Hemiscyllium ocellatum. The sequence goes on from NC_083402.1 coordinate 55,429,218, forward strand.
CAGTTGTTTTCTTGCACCTTGGTCTTTATTAATCTGAAGATCTGATTTCTTTCCCTTGGGTTTTGTTGGTGCTCCCAGTTCAGGAATTTCTTGTGCTTATGCTTTAGTACCTCCTGGATCTCCTCGTCATTGTCATCATTATGGGTGGCACGGTGGCACAGTGGTTAGCACTGCTGCCTCACAGCGCCAGAGACCCGGGTTCAATTCCCGCCTCAGGCGACTGAATGTGTGGAGTTTGCACGTTCTCCCCGTGTCTGCGTGGGTTTGCTCCGGTTTCCTCCCACAGTCCAAAGGTGTGCGGGTCAGGTGAATTGGCCATGCTAAACTGCCCGTAGTGTTAGGTAAGAGGTAAATGTAGGGGTATGGGTGGGTTGCGCTTCGGCGGGTCGGTGTGGGCTTGTTGGGCCGAAGGCCTGTTTCCACATTGTAAGTAATCTAATCTAATCTAATCTAATCAAACTAGTCAAGAAACCGAGAATCTCATCACAGTTGCTGTTTATGATGAATTCAAGAGGTGCAGGCTGAGTTTGCCTTTCTTCCTGGATTTGTATCCTTAAATCCACTGGAATTGCATTTCCTTAAAACTATGAGAAATAGGAGCAGAAATAAGCCATTTGGCCCATCGTGTCCACTTCCACTGTTCGATAAGATCATGGTGAATATGATAATCGTTAACTCCACTTTCCTGTGTTATCCCCATCATCCCTCTTCCCTGGGTGACTAGAAATCTTACCTCAGTCTTGAGTATGATTTACTACCCAAACTTGATAGCCCACCTGTGGTAAAGAATTCCACAGATTCACCACCATTGAGAGAAAAAGAAATCCTCCCCCTCTGTCTCAGATGGGTGACTCCATAGTCTGAGAATAGACAAGAAGACGGGGAACCTATCAACAAAGACTACATAGTCAAACTAATGGACCTGTGCCTCACAACACATTTCACGTTCAACAACCAAATATATGAACAAATCAATGGCATACCCATCGGCTCACCCATAGCCGAAGCTGTAATGCAAAGATAAGAACAAACAGTCTTACTGCAAATTCAACCCAAACTCTGGGTCAGATATGTAGATTGACACCTTTGTAATCATTAAAAATACAGACTGGATCATCAACGCCACACTCACAGGAATCAGATTCACTAATGAGGAAGCAAAGGACAACCAACTCTCATTCCTAGACGTGATGGTACAGAGAACACCGAACGGAGATTCACCACAAAGGTATACAGGAAAACCACACACACAGACCAAGTCCTGAACTAGGAAAGCAACCACCCCAACACACACTAAAGAAGTTGCATCAAGACACTGTTCAAAATGGCCACAACACACTGCAGCACACCAGAACTGCAAAAAGAGGAAGAAGAACACCTCTACAATGTATTCGCCAAAAACGGATACCCCCGCAATTTCATCAACAGATGCCGAAGGGAAAGATATTGGAATGAGGACATGCCACAACCCAAAGGACTAGCCACATTACCATACATCAAGAACATTTCTGAACTGACAGCCAGACTACTACGACCACTAGGACTCATAACAGCACACAAACCAACAGCACTCTCAGACAACATCTCACCAGGACAAAGGACCCGATACCCAGCATGAACAAAACCAACGTAGTGTACAAAATCCCATGCAAGGACTGCATAAAACACTACATAGGACAAACAGGAAGACGGCTAATGATCTGTATCCATGAACACCAACTAGCCACAAAAAGACACAACCAGCTATCCTTAGTAGCCACACACGCAGATGACAAGCAACATGAGTTCGACTGGGACAACACTACTATTATAGGACAAGCCAAACAGAGAACAGCCAGGGAATTCCTAGAGGCATGGCACTCATCCACAGATTCTATCAACAAACACATCAACCTGGACCAACAAACAGACCACTGCAACGGACAGCTGGAACTGACAACCGGAAGTGGCAGAGACAAGCCACTATAAATGCCGGAGGAAACATCACAGAAGTGCTTCACAGGAGGCTCTCAAGCACTGAGGATGTCACCTAGACAGGGGACGAAACGTCTGCAACACAAATTCCCAGCTTGGTGAACAGAACCACAACAACGAGCACCTGAGCTACAAATCTTGTAACAAACTTTGAGTCTGAGATTATGTCTTCTTGTCCTCGACTCTGTTTGGAATGGGAACAACCTCTCCGCATCAACTCTGTCAATCCCCCTAAGGATGTTGACTGTTTCAATAATATCACCTCTCATCTGTCTAACCTCCAGTGAGTACAAGCTCAACCTACTCACTCTTTCTGATTAAGAAAATCCTTCCATACAGATGATCAATCTAGTGAACCTCCTCTGAACTATCTCCAATGCCAGTACATCTTTCCTTAAATAAGGGGACCAAAACTGATCAGTGTATATGGTCTGATAGTGGCTTGTTTAGTCTCTGCAAGACTTCTCTTGTTTAAAAAAATCTCTTCCCTTTGAAATAAAGACCAACATTCAATTTGTCTTCTCTACAACCCACTGAACCCGGATACTAACCTATTGTGATTCACGTGTTTTCTGCAGTTTTCCCCTACTTAAATAGCATTCAGCTCTTCTACTCTTTCTGCAAACGTATATAAGCTTACCTACCTACATGAGTGTTTCTGCCACTGTTGTCATTTTTGGGCCAGGCTGATGGAGATAGTCCATTGGATTAGGTGATGATCAGTCCAGCAGTCGGCTTCTGTTGAGGCACCAGTGATGCAGATATTCCCATGGTCTCTTGCTTATACGATTAGATTAGATTAATTAAGAAGGTAGCAATGGTTTAGAGCGAGGATGCTACCATTAAGTCTTGGAATTGTCTCTTTGATGCAATAGAATGCTTGTTATGATCAGGCCTACTCCAGGTATCGTCAGGAGAAGGACTCCATTGGCATTTACTTTTTCTCTGCCTACCTTGCCAATTATGCCTTTCCAGAGCTTTGTGTCCCTCCTCAACTCTGGTGTTAAGATCATCAAGAAGAATCAGCTTGTCTCCCTTTGGCAGAGGGGACATTGACAATCAAAGAATTTCTCTCTGAGTCTCATCTGTTAATTCTACAGTTGGGATCATGCACTGACAACAGTGGTGAACTTGATCTTGTTTCGGGTGAGCCTTAAGGTCATGAGGCTTTCATTTGTCCCACAAGACTATCAGAAATGGTCAGTTAGTTTGTTTAATTTTCAGCTAACCATGGTGAAATCAGTGTTCTTTTCCTCGTGTAACTTTCGAGAAAAAGGTGCACCTGTCAACCTTTGTCTTTGAGCTGAATCTGTCGTGACCACCTTGTCTCTCTCAGGATAATAGTATTGATGTCATTGTGCTAGAAATTCTGGCCTATGAAAGCAGTGCAATGTTCAGGTTTGTCGCTGTCGGGATGATCGGTGACAACCCTGATCTTCCAGGTCTCAACTTCATTTTGAGGGAATGAAAGGTGCCTCAGCATAGTTCTTTTAAGGTGGAGTGACTTTTGTACACAGATTATGACAGTCCTCATCAACAGATGCCTTTGTCCAAAGGCAAGAGTTGGTGAAACAATTTGAGACCAGGCAACACTGCAAAGACAGGAACAAAGGTGTACACCACACAGGTACAAATGTGCACATACGCTGTTTTCTAGGAAACCCCATTCCTGTTTTCTTGTGTATTAGTTGCTGAGAAAATAATGTGTTCCACACCAATCAGACCCCGTATGATTTGTACAGCTCACTGCTGCCACAGCAAATCGTGTACATCTGATTACTTTAGCTCTCAACAACATGCAAGAAGTCAATTGAAAATATGTTCAAACATACCTATCACATCACTGTGATTTTAAAGTTACTTTCTGCAAACGGTTATCAGTATATTTAAACATGTTTATTATATTGCTAGAGTTTCATGGCACAACGTTTCCTAATGCTACTTTCATTTATCTTCCAAAGATAGAACAAAATTAGTTTGTCCACCCATACAATAGTTCACAAGTCAGGTAAAATAGGGAGGGAGGAGCAAAAAGAAAAAGCCATACTTGCAAAAATATAAATAAGACTGTTATAATCCTGTAATGAAAAATAAGGAAATCATATCATTCTAAATTTATTAGATATTGATAAACTTTACCTCGAACGTTTCTACCATGCTGTGTGGAAGGGTTTCCCAAAAAGACCTCAAAAGCTAGTTCCTTCATTCGCTTTTCCATATGAAGGAGAATTTTCATCAAATGGGAAAGGCATCTAAGCTGATGTGCATTAAGACACAAGTTCCTTCCCCTCTTAGTCTCTTCCTGTGGAACTGGTCAAAGAAAGTAAATGAAGAAAATGCAAATTGGTAAATTACACTTAAAAATAATAAATACAGTCATAACATTACTGTTAGTAATGCAATTGTGTGGCATTTGACACACCTTCAACCACATTTTAACAAAGGGATTAGCAAGAGCTTCAAGTGTAATTTTTTTTCCATCCCACTCACCCCAATGATAATGCATACCAACCAATACCCTTCAGTTATCCCTAGTGGCCATATAGAGGAGGTGATGTACGGTGATATTATCACTGGAATGTTAATCTATAGACCCAGGTAATATTCTGGGAACCTTGGTTTGAATCCCACCATGGCAGATGGTGGAATTTTTATCCAAAAAGTCTAGATTTACAAGTCTAACGATGACCACAAAACCATTGTCGATTGTTGGAATAAACCATCTGGTTCACTAATGTCCTTCTAGATAGGAAACTTCCAACCTTACCTAGTCTGGTCTACACGTGACTCCAGACCCACAGTTCTGTGGTTGATTCTTAACTGCCTTCTGGGAATTCAGGATGGGCAATTAATGTTGATTTAGCCAGCAATGCCCTCATCCCATGAATGAATTTAAAAGTGCCAACCCATGTCCCTCCATCACCTGTACCAGCTGTTCTGGCCTCTATGATAAATTCATGACCCTCTACCCATCTTCAATGGCCCCTCATATCCTCCATTTGAATAATTTCCCCTACAGACCTTCAGCATGACCTCCATACAATACAACCAATGACTCATTAATAATACTTCCATGCCTATTCACACAGTACAGAAACAAACACAGAGAATACTGCAAAAACGTAGCAGTGTCTACTGAGAGAGGAACAGAGTTGACGTTTCAAGGTCAATATGATGTAGTTAGAACATTATACACACTCTATACAGAACTAAGGAACCCTAAGATAACAAAGCAAATGCTTAAAAGCCAAACATAGCATACACCTGTTTCACCAAATTAATTCAAGTCTAGGTTCAAGGTTCTGACCAAAGCCTCAGTGCGCATATTTAGTTATGATTGAAAATGAACTGGATTCATGCCATTTTCTGTGGACAGAGTGGTTAGGAAATTTTCCATTTTTCTAGGTCGATGCCAGTGTTTCAACTGGACATTTTTCATGACTGAAAGATGTGGCATTTAGCCCATTTATGAGTTTTTGTGATGTGTAGTGAGTAATGATATGATTAGGATAGCCGTTGTCTTGCAGGATAGTTTTAATCTGCTCTACCTCTGTGTCAAGCTGCTAGATGAGTAAATGGCTAAGACCTTACTTGAGGTGGTTCGAAACTTTCAATCATTTGCAAATCTTCACCCTCTCATTCATTCCACTTGCTCCAATGACAATGCATATCAACAAAAACCCTCAGTTACCTCCAATGGCTCATAATTCATACTCTCCATGCCAACCCATGTCTTCTACCCACCCATACTGGGAGGTCAAAAATGAATGCAGAGAAGTATGAGGTATTTCATTTTGGTAGAAAGAACTTGGAGAAATAGACTAAAGGGCACTACAGTAAAAGGGTATGCAGGAACAGAGAGATCCAGGTGTATACATCCATAGTTAATAAAAGTGGAAGGAGAGATAGAGAGATCAGTTAAAAAACATATAATAGCCTCAGCTTTAATATTAAGGGCACAGAGTATGTGATGAATTGTATAAGATACAAAGTAGACTTGTTATACCACAAAGGAATATAGAAAGTTGTTATAATGTAAACTGAAATTACATAGGACAAATCAGATCCTAGGATAAAACCTGGCTTGATAAACCCTAACTTTGTTTTGTTTTAAAATCTTGGCAATCAGTTACCAAACACATTCTGTAACCACACAGACAAAAGTCTACATGTGTATGTTCGAAACAAAGAATAAAACATGTATTAAAGAAGAAAAACAAATTATATTACACTAGTCAAAAATGTTATAACATTTCAATTATAAACTTTAATTACAAAGACCAGAAAAATATTCAGACTTGTACTATTCCTTGTATTCGAGCATTTGTCAGGGGTGGGGAGGAGGCGGTAGCACGATAGAGCACATAGACAAGGTCTTTTCCCTGGGGTGGGGGAGGCCAGAACTAGAGGTCATAGGCTTAGGGTGAGAGGGGGAAGATATAAAAGGGACCTAAGGGGCAACTTTTTCACGCAGAGGGTAGTGCACGTATGGAATGAGCTGCCAGAGGAAGTGGTGGAGGCTAGTATGATTGCAACATTTAAAAGACATCTGGATGGGTATATGAATAGGAAGGTTTAAAAGGATATGGGCCAAGTGCAGGCAAATGAGACTAGTATTAGGTTGGGATATCTGGTTGGCATGGACGAGTTGGACCGAAGGGTCTGTTTCCATGCTGTACATCTGTATGAATCTACAACTCATCTGAAAATACATCACTCCCCTATTGTCATGCATTTGTTCTGAGTCTACACAAAAAGAGCATTGAAGAAGGAGAAGGATTTGTTTAATTTGAATGCAATTATGTTGATGGAATGACTAAATACAATAACATATTATAAATTTTATGGATAGTGATAAGGATCAAAATGAATTCACAAATATGTTAACCCCAGCAGATTACTCATGTTAAATGCACAGATGAAGAAGGACATGCTTTTTAAAGTAAAGGCTGCAGTGTTATTTATCTTATAACATCATGTTTCACTGCTTAAGTGATATTATATTCAATAAAACTTGCTCCTCTAAGGACACAGTTTCCAACTGCTGGTAATTAACAAATTCTGAACTGAATAATAGATAATTACACCATCAAACTTTTCATTGAGTTGTTACATTTCACTGTTGAGTTCTATGGGCTTGATTTTATACTTGACATGTTTCAAATGAGCAAAAAACATAACCAAATGCAAACATGCTTGCAGATTAAATTTGATGCCGTCAGTGTTTTAAATCCCATGTATAACCTGCATGCCACTGACTAGCTCACTGCCTGAAAGTGGCAGAAAGTAGCACTGCCTGTTTGATGGGAGTGGAATTTGGTGCAGCAGGAAGGAACATGCAGGCCAATAGTAATTGGAATTGCATTTTCAAGTCAGAAGGACAAGGTTTCTCCTTTTTTTTTCTAAAATGGAATATTTGCACTTAGAAGGCCTCTTCACTTACCGATAGCTGTCATTTGCCTTCACCTAAAAAGAAAGACATGATGGCTTTCCTGTTTATGCTGGATTAAAATGTGCTCAGCCTACTGGACCCAAATTTGCATAAATTTATGTGGACAATGTCCATTTCCAGCAGTCACATTAGCCACTCAACCAGAATAAGCAATTATTATTGTGACCAATGGGATTAGGAAAGTAAGTCTGACTCCTCTATTTTAATGTCAATTTCTCCCTTACAGATTGGTTTACAATACATACCCCATGAATTCAGTTTGATTTGTCATCTTAAAAAGATGATATTCAAGTCAGGCCTTGCATAAAATATCTCAGCTTCAAAATTTTTATAAATGCTCCTTTAGAAATTCTTATAATTATATTTAATATTATAATTATTCTTCCTCTTCCTGTCTGCAGAACATTCCAATCAAATTTGTGGCCTTCCCAGTACACCCCTGCCAGTGAGAAATGTTTTCTGCCACTTTGTCCCTTTCTATTACATTTCCTAATCCACTTTGATACCTATGGCACATCTGATAATATCAACTAACTCCATCATTTGTCCCTACGCAATTTCACTGTTACTTATCAGAATGCAACCATTGCAACTCCACCAATGATTTCTTCCAACTGTTTGCATACTTGAATTTTGGACATCCAAATGATCCAAAAATCAATCCTTGGCCCACATTTTGTCCTTATCTACAAGCTGCCCTTTAACAGTATAATTTACAGATGACCACAACATCATTACTCACCAATGAGCAAATTTGCAAGCCATTTTAATCTTTACACTCCTGTAATTATGAGTGTCAACCTGTCCTAGAAGGTCACCAAAAAACCTAGACCCTGATCAGTCAAATATTGTAACTCTCATAAATGTTGAAGGAGAGATTCTAGAATATTTAGATTAGATTAGATTACTTACAGTGTGGAAACAGGCCCTTCGGCCCAACAAGTCCACACCGACCCGCTGAAGCACACCCACTCAGACCCATTCCCCTACACCTAACACTACGGGCAATTTAGCACGGCCAATTCACCTAACCTGCACATTTTTGGACTGTTGTGCACTTCCTCAGAAAACACTCTCCTAAAAGGGCCACCATTGACAAGGAGGTCCAACATTGGATTGGCTACATCAGCTCAGCATTCTACAAACTGTGGCAGCAAATATTTAACAACAGAGTCCACTGCAAGACAACAGAAGGTCCCGTATACAGAACAATTGTCATCATGACACTTCTGTACTGCAATGAGACCTGCAAATCACAAGAATTTCTCAGAAATTACTCCAACAGTGACTCTGCCGCATTCTCTTGATCCTCTGTGAACACTGTGAAAAAACACTAGTGGCTATTTTGAAGCCAGCTCTACAAGAAATCAGATTAAGCACCTGCAAAACTAACAGTGATGAAATGAACATTATGATGAGCTGGCTGAAAAGCAACTTCCCCACCAGGTCTTGCTTTGAAAGCTTTCGAATGGCAAGCATTCAAGGGGAAGATAAATAAATACAAAAAAATTCAAAGGAACTCTCCTTGAAGCGTGACATTGATGATTGGGAGAAGCTTCCTTCTAATCATTCAAAATGGAAATAATTTGACTTTCAAGTTTCATCATGCTTTGAATTCAAAGGTCTCAAAGTGGAGGGACAGTGGTGGCAGATAAGGAAAAAGGAAGCAAATCCTGTACTCCGATTTCACTATCTCATGGAACATCCTGGCTGAGATGTCCAAAGATCTGTAGGTGAGAAATGGTCTGTTCAGTTACATGAAGACCCAAGGCAACAATTTATCTTGTCAATGGACAGCCGAGTTCATCCAGGTGGGTAAAAACAATGACTGCAGGTGCTGGAAACTAGATTCTGGATTCGTGGTGCTGGAAGAGCACAGCAGCTCAGGCAGCATCCGGAGACAGCCGAGTTCATCCACCAAGATAGGGATCACATCCACTTATATACTGATAACACCTAGGTATACCACTTCATCAAATGTCTATACACCATTCACTGTGACATTGTTGGTATTACATCAAATCTTGGATTATCTAAAATTTTTGCTAAACATTTTGCGTTATATGCGGTTGGAAAGCTGAGACTTCAAAATCCAAAGTATTTGAGGTAGATTAATGAAAACACAAAACATGGGAGAAAAGGAACTGAAGTAGACCATTCAGTCCCTCAAGCCTGCTCCATTATTCAAAAAGATTATGACTGAACTGTGGCCTCACTCCATATGCCTATCTCTGTATATCTTAGATTTAAATTTAGCAATTGAATTTAACACTGATCACTATTTGAGGAAGACAGTTCCAAACCTCCACTACTCTTAGCATGTAGAAGCGTTTTTTTGTAACATTTCTTTTAAATGGTCTGGCCAAAATTCTTAAGACTATGCCCCGAGTTCTAGATTCTTAACCAGTGAAATAGTTTAACTTTATCTGCCCTGTCTTTCCCAGTTAATATCCTGAAGACCTTGACTGGATGTGACTCCAGACCCAGCAATGTGGTTGATTATTAACTGCCCTTAGGGATGGGCAATAAATGCTGGTTTAGCTAGTCATACCAGTATACAATAAGTGAATGAAAGAAAAGAAAAAAGAATGAAAATTCTGAAATCCAGGTATCATGGCAATTTGTGTTGAACTCCCTTCAGAGCCAAAACAGGGCAATATAATCCTTCCTAAGGTGTGGTGCCCAGATCTGCTCATAGTACTCTAACTGGGATCCAAGTAGGGTCTAACTGTAATTACTGCATACGAAATGCATCTCTAAATTCCATCTCCTTAGATATGAAGGCCAGCATTCCATTTGCCTTCTTGACAATTTTCTGCACCTGTTCATGGTATTCTAAAGAGCTATGCACCTACAACCCAAAATCTCATTAGACATCCATTGTATTTAACTTTGTCCCTTCTAAAATATATCCTGGTCTATTCTTTTTCAGACTGAAATAGCTAACCTCACACTTAATTATATTAAAATTCAACCATGTTAATCTTTTACATGGGACCTTACTGAAAGTCTTCAAAAAGTCCAAATGAACTACATCCCTTTAAAGGATTCCCTTTATCAACTCTCCCAGTTAAAGCTTTGAAACATGCCAGATTTGTCAAATATGATTTGTCTTTCATAAATCCATGCTGGCCCTGTCATATTCTGTCACTGTTTTCCAAGTGCTTTCCACTTAAATACTTTATAATGGATTCCAGCATTATCCCCACTACTGATGTCAGGATATACAGTCGATAGTTTCCTCTATTCTCTCCACCTCCTTTTTCAGATAGTGAGCTTGCTTAAGCTCTCTTCCAATCCAAAGGAATTCTTTGACACTCTACAGAATATGTAAAGATGGCCATCAATACATCCTTATTTCTTAAATGAAAGAATCCATACAGTATAGAAGAAGGAGAAAGTGATGACTGCAGATGCTAGAGATCAGAGCTGAAACATGTATTGCTGGAAAAACGCAGCAGGTCAGGCAGCATCCAAGGAGCAGGAGAATCGACATTTCGGGCAGATTCCTGAAGAAGGGCTTATGCCCGAAACGTCGATTCTTCTGCTCCTTGGATGCTGCCTGACCTGCTGCGCTTTTCCAGCAAGACATTTTTCAGTTCTGATCTCCAGTATCTGCAGTCCTCACTTTCTCCTAGTTGATTTTAACCTACTGCGAATCTTCTTGCAAGGATGCCTTCCTTGAAGAAGCTCTCTTCCTCCCTCTACAAGGATTTCAGTGAGTCCCTCTCTCACTGCACCCCCCAGGTCATCTCTGTCCTGAAGCTCTTCAGCCACGTCCTCAAACAGACTCGCTACCACAGCCATATCTCCTTCCTCAGCACCTGTCTACTGAACTGACTGACCCCGCATGGGCTCGATTCCTGAAGAAGGGCTAATGCCCAAAACGTCGATTCTCCTACTCCTTGGATGCTGCCTGACCTGCTGCACTTTTCCAGCAACACATTTTTCAGTATAGAAGAAGATCATTCAGCTCAAAAAGTCCACATGGACCCTCCGAAGAGCATCAAATCTAAACTCCCTCCTATCTCTGTAACTATGGCTAATCCACCTAACTACACAGCCCTGGACACAACGGGGTAATTTAACATGACCAATCCACCTAGCATGCACATCTTTGGCCTGTGGAAGGAAACCCAAACACCCAGAGCAAACCCACAAAGACACGAGGAGAATGTGCAAATGACAGTCATCCAATGTTGGAATCCCTGGCGCTGAGGCAGCAGTGCTAGTCACTGAGCCACCACACTGCCAAGGCCTCGGGTCACTTCTTTTCGGTACACTCTGATGTAGATTATCAAGTCCTGGGATTTATCAGCTTTTAGTCTCATCAAATTCCTCAATAGCATTTTATTACTAATACTTACTTCCTTCAGTTCCTCCTTCTTATTAGACCTTGTTCTCCCCAACATTTTTGTTCACAAAGCTTCAGAAAATAATGTCACGCTTCTCACAATCATCGAGTCATGCAGTAAGGAAGTAAACCCTTCGGTCCAACTTGTCCATGCTGACCATGTTTCCAAAACTTAACGAGTCCCATTTACCTGTTTTTGGTCCATATCCCTCTCAATCTTTTCTCTTCATGTACCTCTCCAAATGTCTTTCAAATATTACAACTACCTCTGCCACTTTTTCTGTCAGCTCATTCCATACATGTACCACCCTCTTGCATGAAAAAGTTGCCCCTCAGGTCCCTTTTAAAATTTTCCCTTTCACCTCAAGTCTATACTCTCTTGTTTTGAACTTCCCTCACCTTGGGAAAAGACCTTGGCTATTCATCTTATCTGTGCCCCCTCATGATTTTATAAATACCTATAAGGTCACCACTCAGCCTCTGACCCTCCAGGGAGAAAAGTCTCAGCATCTCCTTAAAGCTCAATTCCTCCAGTCCCTGTGACATCCTTTTAAATATTTTTTCTGTACCCTTTCTAGTTTAACAACATTTCATTTATAGTAGTGAAACCAAAATTATATGCAATAATCTGAAAGTGGCCTCACAAATGTCTTGTAAAGCCACAAAATGGCATCCCAACTCCTACACTCAATGCACAGACCAATGAAATCAAGCATGCCAAACGCTTTCTTCACCACCTTACCTGCACGTGACACCACTTAGATTCAGTTCAAGATCCAAGTGTTCTGTTCCAGCTAAGTTTTCTCCTTGATTATGCTTGCATTTCATTGTTTCATTGAGCTGTCTTTTTGATGTCTGGCCTTGACATATTTACCCATAGTGTTCAGGTCTGGTTTGTTTTTGTCCCAGATATACTGTAAATATCTTCATTAGGTTGCATTTGGAGATGATAGAAACATTTTTTTTTAAATTTTGAAATGATTAATTGAACTTAATTTAAAAATACTATTGAAGGAACACGTATCTGTACTTCTTTACTTCTTCTCCATGTGGTGCTTTGACCTAATAAAAGGTTCTATTCAGCATATGATTTTATCTTTTTGTTTACAACTGACTTCCTGCAAGTTTCTAATTCTTAATTTTAGATTTCTAATATTTGATTTTGCTTACATGGCTTGACTAATATTGAATAAATTAAACGTGAAAATCCCTTAATGGTATTAATAATTTCATTATTTTGCCTGCACAAAACTGAATACCATAATGCCGTCTTCAAGACAGAACAGATGCAGATGTTGAAATAAGTAAACAATCATCATATGGCATACTGCCAGATTTTAAGTTGATACATTAAACCCCAACTGAAGCACATTTCCCTTTGGATTATATTTATTGCCACTTCATTTCCTACGTACTTTATCCACACTGTCAATCCAAGCACAGGGCTATTTTCAGGTTTTTTTTTTCTCACCCTTGAGGCCGAGCACTACCATAACAGCCATTAGTAGAGGGAATTGTGTGTCTGACATGGTCTGAAACCAATTATCATATATTTTCTTCAAACTGATACCATAGTCTATTGGGAATCAGCAATCATGAAATAATTTATCTCTTGATTTAATTTTTCTTGCACAAATTAGTTGTAGGCTGTACCGGCTGTACACAGCTGCATGTGACACATTTCAAGAAAAAATAGATGGGTCAAGGGAATCCTACTGTCTTCTGTATTTTAAAAATCCATGAACAATTGATCTGATAGATTTTTCCCTTGAATTCTTGGCAGCTGAAAAGTAAATAATAAAAGAGCACTGGTCACAAATATCTTGTGTTCACCTGTAAACATCTGTTTACCTTTAGATATTATAATGTTGACATATTTGAATTTATAAATACCTATTGGGATTCAAACAATCAAACCTGATTTTTCTACTTCCAACACCTCACCTGTCACTAATCCAGCTTTAAAAGCCAAATCAGCTGCTCCAACTTCTCCCATTTTCAATTTCAGTTTAACATTCTGGAATGTATTGCTATCGCACTCCACACCCAGCTCTCCTTTTTGAGATGTGTTCATTTGTCCTTGAGCCACAATGTCACAAATAAAATTCTGCAGTGCTCTATCCTCCTCTAATACATTATGGCCTTCCAACAGGCCATTCATCCACATATTATCAATAAACCTCCTGCCCTCTGTAGTTTATCACTTAGCCTTCATATAGGAGAAAGTGAGGACTGAAGGTGCTGGAGATAATAATTGAAAAGTGTGGCACTGGAAAAGCACAGCAGGAGAGGTAGCATCCGAGAAGGAGAATTGACGTTTCAGGTATGTGATGAAGGACCTATGCCTGAAATGCTGATTCTCCTGCTCCTCAGATACTGCCTGACCAGCACCACACTTTTAGCCTTCATATCGTTTATTTCAGCAATCCCAATATATTCGTCACATATATTGAAGGAGTTCCAAAGAAGTCATACCAGACTCAAAAAATTAATTCTGTTTCTCTTTCTGCAAGTGGTGACAGATACGTTGAGTTTATGTAGCATGCTGTGTTTGCATCAATTATTCTAAATTCTTCACTTAAATGCTGCATCGTAATCCATAAATGTGAGATAAACTTCCTTGATAGGTAGTTTGTATGTCTAACTAACATCACTCTGACTTTGACAAACAGTTGTGCTACTTTTCAGATACCAAATTATCCAAAGTGTTCTGAAACTTAAAAATGGAAAGTTCAAAGTAACATCATTATTGTTAACTAAACCAAAAGAGACATTCACCAGATTTCTTCAGGAATATTTTAAAAACTTGCTTGCTAAAAACAAATCTATTATTCAGACAAGAAACGATTGACAAAGTTGGTCAGCTAAGCTATATTGCAGAATTAAACTATATACACCCCTTTATCTTAACACCACATACATATTTATACATAGATCCTCTGAAGAAGACTCAAAATATTAACTCAGCTTTCTCTCCACAGATGCTGCCATAATTGTGTTTCTCCAGTCACTTCTGCTTTTGTCCTAGAAAATCTGTCATTTATCTATCTCTTTAGTTAGTTTTCTTTTAAGTGTTATCTTTTACTCAGAGAGAAAATGGGAGATATTTTCCCCTTACCACCAGAAAGTGAGGCTTGCAGGTGCTGGAGATACAGAGTCAAAAGTGTGATGCTTGAAAAGCACAGCAGGTTAGGTAGCATCAAAGGAGGAGGAGAGTCAACATTTCAGGCATAAGCCCTTCATCAGGAATGTGGAGGGGGAATGGGGCTGAGAGATAAATAGGGAGTTGGAGGTGGGGCTGGGGGGAGAAGGTAGGTGGGATGGTGATGGATGGATGCAGGTGGGAGGCAATTATGATAGGTAGGTGAGGAGGGTAGAGCGGATAGTGAGAAGGAAGATTGACAGGTAGGACAGGTCAAGCGGGCAGTGCCGAGTTGGAGGGTTGGATCTAAGATCAGGTAGGGGGAGGGGAGATTTGGAAAGTGGTGAAGTCAATGTTGATGCTGTGTGGTTTTAGGGCCCTGACTGGGTGAGTGGCTTTGATTTGATGGTGGAGGCAGCCTAGGATTTGCTTGTCTTTGGGGGAGTTAAAGTGGTTGGTCACAGGGCAGTGGAATTTGGTGCATGCGGACCAGAGGTTGTCCCTGAACTGCTCCACGAGTTGGTGTTCTGTCTCCCTGATGTGCAAGTGACCACATCAAGAGAAAGCTAACAGCTTGCAAATTTGTGACACAACACAAATTAGAAGTGCAGATGCTGTAAGTAAGTGGTGATATCTTGAAAAATGTCAATATTATACAGGAGGAAGTGCTGGCTGTCTTGAAATGCATAAAAGTGGAAAAATCCCTAGGACCTGACAGTTACACCATAGAACTCTGTGGAAAGCTAGAGAAGTGATTGCTGGACCTCTTGCTGGGATATCTGTATCACAGGTGAGGTGCCGGAAGACTGGGGGTTGGCTAACATAGTGCCACTGTTTAAGAAGGGTGGTAAGGACAAACCAGGGAATTATATACCAGTGAGCCTGATGTCAGTGGTGGACAAGTTGTTGGAGGATGTACATGTATTTGGAAAGGCAAAGACTGATATGGGATAGTCAACATGGCTTTGTGCGTGGGAAATCATGTCTAACAAATGATTGAGTTTTTTTGAAGAAGTAGCAAAGAGGATTGATGAGGGTAGAGCTGTGGACGTGATCTACATGGACTTCAGTAAGGCATCCGATAAGGTTCCCCATGGGAGACTGGTTAGCAAGGTCAGATCACATGGAATACAGGGAGAACTCACCAATTGGATACAAATCTGGCTCAAAAGGCAGAAGACAGGGTGGCAGGGGAGGGTTGTTTTTCAGACTGGAGGACGGTGACCAGTGGAGTGCTACAAGGATCCGTGATGGGTCCACTACTTTTTGTCATTTACATAAACAATTTGGATGCGAGCATAAGAGGTATAGCTAGTAAGTTTGCAGATGACACCAAAATTGGAGGTGTAGCAGTCAGTGAAGATAGTTACCTCAGATTACAACGGGATCTTGATCAGATGGGCCAATGGGCTGAGAAGTGGAGTTTAATTTAGATAAATGCAAGGCGCTGCATTTTGGAAAAGCAAATCTTAGCAGAACTTATACACTAAGTGGTAAGGTCCGAGGGAGTGTTGCTGAACAAAGAGACCTTGGAGTGCAGGTTCATAGTTCCTTGAAAGTGGAGTTGCGCGTAAATTGGATCGTGAAGAAAGCATTTGGTGCTCTTGCCTTTATTGATCAGAGCACTGAGTACAGAGGTTGGGAGGGCATATTGCGGCTGTGGCTGTACAGGATATTGGTTAGGTCACTGTTGGAATATTGTATAAAATGCTGGTTTCCTTCCTATCAGAAGGATGTTGTGAAACGTGAAAGGGTTCAGGAAAGATTTACAAAGATGTTGCCAGGGTGGAGGATTTGAGCTCTGGGAGAGGTTGAATAGGCTGGGGCTGTTTGCCCTGGAGCATTGTCGGCTGAGAGGTGACCTTATAGAGGTTTATAAAATCATGAGGGGCATGGATAGAACAAATAGAACAAAGTCTTTTCCCTGGGGTAGGGAAGTTCAGAACTAGAGAGTATAGGCTTAAGGTGAGAGGGGAAAGATATAAAAGAGACCTAAGGGGCAACTTTTTCACGCAAAGATGGTACATGTATGGAACGAGCTACCAGAGGAGGTGGTGGAAGCTAGTACAACTGGAACAGCTAGAAGGCAGCTGGATGAATCTATGAATGGGAGGGGTTTGGAGGGATAGGGACCGCGTCCTGGCAGGTGGGACTAGATTGGGTTGGGATATCTGGTTGGCATGGAATTTTTGGAGCAAAGGGTCTGTTTCCGTGGTGGACATCTCTATGATTCTATGACTCTATGCTGCTGGATGACAGCAGCATAAATCCTAGGATTTCTCTTCAAGTTGGTTTGTCAAACCAATGACGCCATAAAAACAATCCCTTCTCTCTTTTCCTTTTTCAAAAATTATTTGCTTTTCTAGAGAGCAACAAATATTCAGTTCTCAATTCTTGATTCTTTTCAAAGAAATCACACCATAAATTCATCTTCAAATCAGTACATCAAAACAGTTCCATTTTCCAATTTACATAATCTATAAATATATATGTATTTCCAACACCTGTCTTGGACTCCAGACTCTTACATATCTCAATAAGATCATCTGTCATTCTTCTGAACAACAGCTGGTCCAACCTTTCCTCTTCAGATAATGTCCAGATCCCAGCTATTAGTTTAGTGAACTTTCTTCTAACTGACTGATATACTTTCATACTTTCTTAAATAAGGAGACCAAAATTGTACATAACATTCCAGATATGGCCTCACAAAAACTCCATACAATTGATGCCAAACACCATTTCCTTTATATTCCATTTCCTTTATAACAGAAAAGAACATTTCCAAATGTTCATTCCAAATCAGTTGCTGTATCTGCATACGAATGTTTGGTAATTCAGGTCTGAATCTATCAGTATTATATAACAATATTTTAAAAAACTGCTTATGTCTTTATTTTTATTGTAAAGCTTACTGTAAATAATTAAACAATGGAATGGTTTCTTATAATTAAGAATTATTATTGATTAAAGCATATTCAAAATGGCAGGGCAGGTGATATACTGCAACTGCAGAATTTAGGAGCTTCTAATGTGATCCAGAACAAATACATTTGCAGCAAATATTTGCATGTCAAAAACCCCAGCTCAGGTTTATTGAACTGAAGTCAAGATAAAGACACCATGGCACATTAACAAGGAGGACATTTTATTCTGTAATAATAAAAACAAAATGCTGGAACCTAAAACACTTGAGAATGCTGGATAAACTGTTTCTCTCTCCACAGATGATGTTAGATCTGAGTTGCTCTAGCATTCTCTGACTTTATTCTAGGAGGCAACCACATCCCTTGAGATGGTCTTCTGATTTGAACAGTGGTCAGGCAGATAACGAGACCCAGAGTGAGAACTGCAGAAGTCTTGGGTTTTCTAATTGTCGAGAGAGAAAGTGAGGACTGCAGATGCTGGAGATCAGAGTCGAAAGTGTGGTGCTGGTAAAGCACAGCAGGTCAGGCAGCATCCGCTCAGCAGGAGAATCGACGTTTTGGGCATAAGCCCTTCATCAGGAATGAGGCTTGTGGTCCGGGGCGGAGAGATTAATGGGAGGGGCGTGGGGTTGGTGGGAAGGTAGCTGAGAAAGTGATAAGTAGATGAAGGTGAGGGAGAAGATGGTAGGTCGGGGCGCGCGGGGGTGGAGCGGATAGATGGGAAAGGTGAAGGACGGTCAGGAGGGCCATGCCGAGTTGGAGGCTTAGGACTGGGATAATGTGGGGAGAGGGGAGGTAAGGAAACTGTTGAAATACACATTGATCCAGGACCTAAATGTCCTTGACTGAGTGGGAGAGTGTTAAAGTACAGATTTGAGACAGCCCAGGGAATTCCTTATGAACTCAATCTGTAAGCCTCTCTCGGTTTTTCCTGGAGATCCTACTCTTTAGAAGTCTGGAATGAAAAAAAACTCTTACAGGCAGTTTAGTTTAATTTTAATTATCCCCTTCATTAATAGCATCACTGTGACAACATGGCACCAATACCTGTAAATCAAACTAACTGGATTGTATTAACCCAGGTGAGTAGGAATCACTCCTCTTTCAAGAGCCAGCCACTCTGCCATACTATCTCAAACAGACTACCTTTACATACGAGTTTACAAAGGTTGTACTGTCACAAACCTCAGAAGTTAACAAAAACATTGCATGTTCTGAACTAGACAGTTAATAGTGAAGGACAATAATTCGGGACAAAAGTTAATTGATAGAGTTTCATTTTGAGTTCAGAATCAAACATTGATTAATTTCACAAAGGAACAACCATGAATGTTATCACTCGGTGTGCTGTATATACAGATTCACTGATGTTAAGGCAAATGTTCTTAATTGTCTGATCCTCCCTGCTTGTCTATTTATTAGTGTGCAGCAAATGTGTTCTATAATTCAAAATTACATTTTAGTCGAAACTTTTTCAAGAGGGAGTTGAAGTGTTCAGCCACAGGGCAGTGGAGTTGGTGGATGCGGGTGTCCCAGAGATGTTCTCTGAAATGATCTGCAAGAAGGTGTCCTGTCTCCCCGATGTAGAGCAGAGAAAGGAGCCTTTGAGGCTTTGGATGGAGGTGAGGGTAGTGGTTTGGGCGCAGGTTTTGCAATTCCTGCCATGGCAAGGCAAGGGTGCCAGGAGTGGGGTGTGGACTGTGGGGAGGTGTGGACCTGATGAGGGAGTTGTAGTGGGAATGGTCTCTCCAGAAGGCTGATGGGGTGTGGAAGGAAATATATCTCTGGTGGTGGGGTCTGTTTGGAGGTGGTGGAAGTGGCTGATGATGATGCGATGTATGCAGAGGTTGAATGGCGTGGGGGGTTTGGTCCTTGTTGTGTTGGGAGGGGTGGCGTTCAAGGGTGGTGGTGCGGGAAGTGGAGGAGATGCACTGGAGGGCATCATCAATCATGTGGGAAGGGAAATGGAGATCTTGAAAGAAGGAGGCCATCTGGGATTTTCTGACGTGGAATTGGTCATCCTGGGAACAGATGCGGCGGAGATGGAGGAATTGGGAATAAGGGATGGCATTTTTACAGGATGTAGAGTGGGAAGAGGTACAGTCTAGGTAGCTGTGGGAGTCGGTGGGTTGTAGTAGATGTCTGGGGTTCGTCGGTTGCCGGAGATGGTGATGAAGAGGTGCAGGAAGGGGAGGGAGGTGTCTGAGATGGTCCAGGTGAATTTGAGGTCAGGGTGGAAGGTGTTGGTAAAGTTGATGAACTGTTTGACCTCCCCGTGGTAGCACAAGGTGGTACCAATACGATCATCAATATAGCAGGGGGGGGGGGGATGGTGGTGTCAGTGTAACAGCGGAAGATGAACTGTTCCACGTACCCTACAAAAAGGCAGGTATAGCTGGGTTCCATGTGGGTGCCTATGGCTACCCCTTTGATTTAGAGGAAAGGGGAAGATTGGAAGGAGAAGTTGTTGAAGGTGAGGACTAGTTCAGCCAGGCGGATGAGGGTATCGGTGGAAGAGTACCGGCATAAGAGAAATAAACTGAGGGTTTGGAGGGTTTCATCGTGGCGGATGGATGTGTACATGGATCAGATGTCCATGGTGAAGATGAGAACAACATGCAGTGGGAACAGGGAGGATCCAGTGGGTGGTGTATATATCAGTACCAATGACATAGTTAGGACAATGAGGCAGTTTCTACTTAGTATGAGGAGCTACACACAAAATTAAAAAGCAGAACCTCAAAGACAATAACTAATAGATTACTATCAGAATCCTGTACAAATTGGCATGGAAGAATTAAGATTAGAGAAATGAACATGTGGCTCAAACACCTGTGTGAGAAATAAGTTCCTTTTTGTGGAACACTGGCACCACCACTGGGGTGGTCTACACCTGTACCATGCTGGCACTGGTGTTCCATTTATCATATAATAAAGGAAGGAGAAAGGGATTCGAACTAAACAGGCAGGGGGTGGGAGGATATAAAAAGCTTGGGTGGATTTAACAAATCAGGACAGTCAAAGCAGGATAGCAAAATGCTGATATGCGGAGTGATGTTCAGAGAATGGAGGTAGGGTTAGGGCTACAGTTCAGCAAAGGACAAAACTAAAGGCATGCATTTAGCTTTCATAACAAAGTAAACAAATCAGTAGTACACATTGAAGTCAACAAATATGACCGCATACACATTAAGGAGACATGATTGGAAGACAAAACAGATCGGGTTCTGTTTACTGTACTGATCTTGGCATTCAACAGGATTTGAAAGCTAGATAAGCAAGGGTTGCATTGTTAAGCAAGCATGGTTTTGGTGCAATAATTAGAGATGATTTCAGCTAAGGAGATCAGTATGTAGAATCGCTTTGGGTGACAAGGAGGAATAGTAAGGGAAAGAAGTCACTGGTGATTAACAGGCCCCTTAAGAGTGACCACAATGTAGCATGGAGCACAGAATGTGAAGTATTTTTTGCTTGCGATAAAGGGATGGCAACAATCATTCTTGATTTAAAGTACACATGAACTGAAAAACAGATTGACAATGGTAGCCTTGGATGAGGAGTACATAAAATGCTTTCAAGGTAGTTTCTTAGAACAGCATATTCTGGAATCAACCAACACATTATGAACATTTTTGTCATTCATTGTTGTTTTTCATATTTTTCCAATGATCTGACTTGCCATTTATCCTTGCAGAATTATATGGTCTTTCTTTCAGTTTGAAAATATCTTTAAGTCATCAGTTAGCTATGCATCCCTTCCTTCGAACTTTTCTTTCTTACTGGGAAGTACTGTTTCTGGTGTTCTGAAATACCTCTTTAAATACCTGTTACTGTCCCCACTGTCTTATCCACTCTTCTAGTTTCTTAGTTCACTTTAACCATGCCTTCAAAACTGACTTAAAACAAGAGTTCAAACAATCTTCTTTTCCTCAAACTAAATGCAATAGTCACTCATATTATGATCACAAAACTCTCTTAAAATATGTCCTATTAGTACTCAGCTTGAAACATGGGAAACATTGTGCAGACTTAAGTAAATTGTGGTCATTGCAGTTCACAATTGCAAATGGAATTTTAAATCATATTAGAAATCAACTTGATTATAAGTATTAGTGGGTGAAAAAGACCAATTAACTTCATGTTTAGCTTTATATATTGCAAATTTATTGCCAGAAATCTCATATAGATCATTATAGCCAATGCATCAAAAAGCTGATGTAACAATGTTACTGTGAAACATTCTCTCATGGTTCACTTTTCTTTTACATAGTATATGCTTATATTTTTAAGATGGCATAAATGTCATTATCTAGATCTGCAGCCTACCAGTTCACACAAATTGATGCCTTCCTAATTTTTCCCTCTCATTTCTCAAAGATGCTAACTTGGGCTATGGTACAATAGAAGATTACTGTACAATTCCTGAAATCCTCAGTTAAATAGACATTCTGGCTGATGGATAGCTATTCCACACTCTGTATAACGAAAGGCTATTTGGAGCAACTCTCAGGTTTCTCCTGAAAATTCTGCACAATCTACTGGTGTAAGACATTATTAGCTGCCAGTTGATAATGAGTGGCATTCGCTATCTTTAAAAAGGAGTTAAGAAGCAAAATTAACTTTAAATGTTTTCCTCTGTATAATTCTGTTTTTTTTTGTATGTTACCTTGGCCAAGCAGATTCAAAACACACAAAAGAAGGTACAATTTTCTGTGTTTCTTCCAAGCTAATATTTTCCTTGAGGTTAACACCAAAAATCATCCTTGTTTTCCTCATTGTCAACATTACCAGATGTTACGTGTAATGAAAAAAAAAGTGCTCTCTGGTTTGCCACAAAAACAAAGACCCCTGTTCATGCATGATCCTTCTTGCATTCACCAAGACTTTGGAAAGCATTTATATCTATATTACTGACTATTTACCAATTATTGCACCTTTATTGAATAAGATTTGGTACAATAATGAACCCACAATTACAAAACCTAGTTGATCAATAATGTAGATTAAGTCTGATATGGATAAAGACATTTAATTGGTCACCTTAATAACTTGAACAAATATTTTCATTTTTCTGCTGTGTGTAGTAGCAGCATTACATTATTCTTCTAGGTGCATTCCTCCAAGCGCAGTCAGAATAATATTTACAACTTTTTAAATGAGTTTCCTCAGTTACAAGAAAACCAAATATGTGATTCTTTGTTAACCTCTAGATACAACTACAGTATCATCTTTACTTTGGGTTAAGGTGCACCTTTAAGTCTCTAACCGATCAAAACATTTGAACAGAAACAAAGGAAAACAAAATGCATCTTTCAAAGTCAAAGAAAGCTGCTGAATAAAATACTAAAGAGTGGTGTAGTGGGAGAGATTCAAGATGGCAGCGACCCAGCAAGTCTGAATCTGTTGTACTTGGGCAAAGTGGGGCACCCACCTTCACCACACCTTTTAATTCATTTAAAATAGCTTTTGCCCAGCATACTTAGTCATTTTGCATCAAACTTGAACAGTCATTGTAAGTACAACACCAAACTAAGGGCAAAAATTCCTGAAGTTCGCAACAGGCAGGGACCCCTCCCCACCCCCTTCAGCAGCAGCAGAGATGTCCATGGCTGCCTCGGGGGACTTAGCTGCAGAGGCGAGCCTGATCTCCATGATCAACAAGGTGCAGGAAAGGATCAACGCCTTCATCGAAGAATCCAGGACCAGATGGGAATCGTTCTCGGTTGTGCGGCAGAAGCACGAACGAGAAATTGAAAAACTCGAACAATGCGTTGGAGGGGCGGAGCAAAAAGCCTCGACTACAGAAGTTGCTGCCAAATCGGCCAAGGGTTGGGTCCGGGGTCTCAAGCATCGAGTCCAGACCTTGGAAGGATCCCCAGGACATGATGCACATGGTTTCCAGGATTATGTTATTCCGGGATTTTTCTCCAGCAATGGTCTGCAGGGGTAGGGCATTCGATGAGGTGAAAAGCGCCTAAGAGACCTAAATATCCAATATTACCCAGCAACGCTGCGCTTCAGCCAAGAAGGAGCCATATACAACTTTGGATCACCGAAGGCTAAAGAATTTTTGGACTCTCTTAAATAGACTGTAAAATTCAAATCATATGGATAACGATTTTGCTTTGCGCTCCCCCCCCCCCACCGGTCCACCCCTTCTTTCCTTCTCATCCCTTCATTGTTCATTACCTTCTCCGGGTGGCAGGGAGGAGGCCTTATTTGTTATTCACTCTTTTTTACAGGCCGTACGGCTTATTTGATTTATGTGGGGGGGGGTGGGTTTGTTTTGTCCTACCTTTTTATTTAGAACAGGGTTCTCTTCTTCTGTTATCTTATTTGGTTTTCTAATAATTGCTAAGATTGTAACTTTGTAGTTTTATAAATTTATATTTTGTATTATGCTTGCTAAATGCACCTAGGTGTTGGTGTGGGGTGGGTCACTCACTTTTAACTTTGGTTTTAGAGAATACTTGACTTTGTCTACTCCAGTTTATAATGCCTGGGTCGAGGGTGGGGCACTAGTTAAGAGAGGATATGGTAGGGTTATTGAGAGGTAGTTACGTCCCTTGGGAGCAAGAGGGAAAGTCTCCTTTCAAATGTGTTTTGTATTTCTTTTACTTAGGAATAGTTTTTAATTGAATTGGTGTAAATGTCTTAAAGAATTTTTGGTTTTGTGAATTTTTCATGTCTTTACTCAGAGTGTTTTGGGTGGGGTTCTTCCTCCTGGGGGGTCTTGGACTTGCCTGGATGATCATTCGCTTAGGTGTTGCACGTGGAATGTCAAGGGGAGTAACTCACCAATCAAAAGGAAGAAGATATTATCAAGCTTTAAAAAAGGGTTGATATAGCTCTTTTACAGGAGACATAGCACTTAAAATTACATCAGGGTGGATATGACCAGGTCTTTTTCTCATTTTTTGCTCAAAAAGTAGGGGGGGTAGTCATACTCATTCGGAAGAATCTTCCTTTTAAAATCTTAAGCCAAATAAAAGATGAATCTGGACGGTATATACTGATCAAAGCCCTTATAAATGGAGAGGAGTATGGGATTTTGAATCTTTACTGTCCCCCCAGCACACCCCTTCAAATTTGTAACAGAAGCGTCCTCCAAGTTGATGGCTTTTGGGGCCCACCATACAATTATAGAAGGAGATTTTAATTGTATTATGGACTCAAGGACAGATAGGATACCCAAGAGTACTATGGGTATATCTCTTAGATCCAGATAATTGGCGGATCTGAATAAGGAGCTAGGGCTAATCGATGTGTGGAGGTGTCATCACCCCCAGTGCAGAGACTTTACTTTCTACTCTAACCCACACAAGTGTCATACTAAAATTGATATGTTTTTGCTCCCTCAACCCTTTTGAATTCCATATTGTCCTGCAAAATAGGTAACATAGCAATCTCTGATCATGCCACAGTATATATGGAAGTTAAGACTAGGGACGATGGGACAGGCCCCCGACATTGGCGTATGGATTCCTTTTTAATGAAGGATAGCAAATTTACAAAATATTTTTCTCAAGAATTCAAAACCTTTTTGGAAATTAATTCAGGTACGGCCAGTAACCAGTCAACGATGCGGGAGACCATTAAGGCTTACGCGCAAGGTTTGATCATCTCATTCTGCGACCCAGAAAAGATAAAAGGGAGAACAACAGCGCCTACTTGAGACTCGCTTGAAGGCAGCTGAGATAGCATATGTTGATAGGCCCTCTATTACTAAGCTACAAAGGATCACAGCCCTTAGGACAGCCTTGAATACCGCACTTACCCAAACAGCAAAGAGGGAAATATTATTTGGAATGCAAAGACTATATGAATATGGCGACAAGCCTGACAGATATCTAGCGTATCTTGCTAGGAAAAAAAAGGCTCCTCAAGCTATCATGTCCATTAGGGGGAGTGCTGGTACTCTGACTTGTGATCGTAAAAGGATCAATACAGCCTTTAGAAAGTTATATTTTGACCTGTACAAATTGCAGGACTGTGAAGATAGAACTAAGAAGATGGAGTCCTTGTTTAAAAACTTTGCCTTTCCAGATTTAACCTCGGAGCAGGTGTCGATCCTGAATGCTCCCCTGGTAATCCAGGAAGTACTCAATGCAATTAGCTCCAGAGTGGGCAAAGCACCTGGACCAGACGGATTTCAGGCTGAATTTTATAAAGAATTCATAGGGAAACTGGCTGGTCCACTTATACACATGTATAATTACTCACATAGTCAGGGCTGTCTCCCGCCTTCGTTGAGAGATGCAAATATTTCTCTCATTCTTATAAAAAAAAGACAAGGCCCCAGAAGATTGCTCATCATATAGACCAATACCCTTGCTTAATGTAGATTTTAAAATCCTTTCTAAAATGTAAGTATTAAGATTGGAGAGGGTCTTATCATTTATCATAACAGAGGACCAGACGGGGTTCATCAAGGGCCATAGATCATCAAACAACATTAGAAGGGTCTTTAATATGATACAAGCCTGTCAACAGGAAAGAATACCGGGGATAGTTGTCTCCTAGGATGCAGAGAAGGCGTTTGACCAGGTTGAATGGTCATATCATTTTTACACACTGGAAAGGTTTGGGGTTGGAGAGGTATTTTCTAAATGGGTCTCAAGATTATAAAATGAACCCAAAGCAGCCGTGATTACCAATGGTTTAGGTTCGGATAGCTGCAACGTGGGTAGGGGCTGTCGTCAGGGATGTCCTCTCTCGCCGTTATTATTCACACTAACAATTGAATCACTAGCGGAAGCGATACGAACGGATTCTAACATAGTGGCTCCAAGGGTTGGTTCAGGTAAGCATAAAATCACTCTCTATGCAGGTGACATCTTCCTGTTCTTAAGTAATCCTTTGATATTTTTATCCCGCTTAATTCAAGTAATTAATCAATTTAGTATGTTCGCAGACACCAAAATCAATTTTACGAAATCGGAAGCCATGCCGTTGGGTGGTCTTGCTCGTATATCCAATTTATTGGACGGATCTTGTTTTCCCTTTCAATGGTCACTGAGGGTTTTCCATACTTAGGTATTTTTATCACCCCAGAATTTGGTCAGCTGTATAAAGCCAATTTTATACATCTACTAGAGAAAATAAGGCAGGACCTTCAACGCTGGGGAGATCTCCCAATAACCTGGTTCGGCAGAGTAGCTCTAGTTAAAATGAATATTCTGCCTGGTCTCTTATACCCTATGAGAATGCTCTCTTTGATGTTGCCGAGACTGACATTACGTAAACTATACAGCTGGCTTGGTTCCTTTATTTGGAATCACAGACGGCCCGTTAACAAATTAGAGAAGCTGCATCTTCCACAAGCAAGGGGAGGATTGGATTTTCCAGACTTTAGGGGGTATGTGTTCAGCTCTCCATAAGGCTGTGTAGCTGATTGGGTCTCTTGTGACCGACAATCAATTTGGTTGGACATCGAGACCTCCCAAGCAAAGTGTCCCCTCATCAATCTTTTATTTTTAGATAAAATGAGAGCTATTATGGACTATTATAAAAACTCTATTGTATTAAATACAACTAAAGCCTGGAGGATAATGCAGCAAGATGAGGGTAACTTACAAAAAACCTTTCCTTATACTCCTATAGTGGGAGCATAGGGTTTTCAGCCAGGGCAGACAGATGCTGCATTTAAAACCTGGAGGTTGAGAGGTGTCTCTTGCTTAGGGTACCTGTTCGATGGGGAGGTTATGATGTCTTTTGAGCAGCTGCACCAGAAGTTTGAACTGCCTAATGGAGTCATTTTTTGTTATTTCCAAATACGAAATTATATACAGAAGAAGACCACATTATTAGACAGTCCCTAGAAATTGGATAGGGAGAGAGGAATGCTATGGCCAATGGGTCCATCCTCGGTCAGTACTCTTTATCACTCATTACATAACGAGGTATCGAAAGAGATGGAATGACTGTTTAAAATACAGAACCAGGAATTGGGATTAGAAATCCCTTCAGAAATGTGGGAGGACATCTGGGAAAATGCCAGAAAGATCTCTATTTGTAATAGTTCTCAAGCTTTTCAATTAAAGATACTCGATAGGGCTCATATAGCACTGGAACAACTGGCAAAATTTAGGGTAGGAACATCCCCAATGTGTCCTAAATGTAAAATAGAAGTGGGCACTCTCACGCACTGTTTATGGACATGTCACAAGATCTAGGTAAAAAACAATGACTGCAGACACTGGAAACCAGATTCTGGATTAGTGGTGCTGGAAAAGCACAGCAGTTCCGGCAGCATCTGAGGAGCAGTAAAATCGACATTTCGAGCAAAAGCCCTTCATCAGGAATCCTCTGCAAATACTGGGACAGAGTAGCGAATGTTCTGACAAAAATCTTGGGAGATTGGATTGAATCCAGTGTCTCTTCTCCTGGGCTTTCAAATCTGCCCTCTCTGGATGTGCACGGAAGGAAACTATTCTCTATTCTCTCTTTCTGTGCAAGGAAAAATATCTTAGTTAATTGGGTAGCTGAGGGCCCTCCAGGACTTTCGAATTGGCACAGGTTATCCCCCTTGGCTTCCCCACAAATATGGTGCACCAAAAAACTGAATTGTTCGATAACATATGGCAGCCCTTTCTGAACTATATAGACACATATATTTCGGCCATTTTGTCAAGGGCTTTTGTCTAGCTATGGTAGTGGCTAGGGGCCCCCCGGGGGAGGAATCCCATATAAATACAGGTTTTATTATGACTTAGAGTCATAGAGTCATAGAGATGTACAGCATGGAAATAGACCCTTCGGTTCAACCCGTCCATGCCGACCAGATATCCCAACCCAATCTAGTCCCACCAGCCAGCACCTGGTCCATATCCCTCCAAACCCTTCCTATTCACATACCCACCCAAATGCCTCTTAAATGTTGCAATTTACCAGCTTCCACCACATCATCTGGCAGCTCATTCCACACACGTACCACCCTCTGTGTGAAAAAGTTGCCCCTTAGGTTTCTTTTATATCTCCCCCCTCTCACCCTAAACCTATGCCCTCTAGTTCTGGACTCCCCGATCCCAGGGAAAAGACTTTGTCTATTTATCCTAACCATTAGCTTAGATTAGATTACTTACAGTGTGGAAACAGGCCCTTCGGCCCTCCAAGTCCACACCGATTCGTCGAAGCGCAACCCACCCATACCCCTACATTTACCCCTTACCTAACACTACGGGCAATTTAGCATGGCCAATTCACCTGACCCGCACATCTTTGAACTGTGGGAGGAAACCAGAGCACCCAGAGGAAACTCACGCAGACACAGGGAGAACCTGCACACTCCACACAGTCAGTCGCCTGAGGCGGGAATTGAACCCGGGTCTCTGGCGCTGTGAGGCAGCAGTGCTAACCACTGTGCCACCATGCCGCCCACCATGCCCCTCATAATTTTGTAAATCTCTATAAGGTCACCCCTCAGCCTCCGACGCTCCAGGGAAAGCAGCCCCAGCCCCTGTAGCTCAGATCCTCCAACCCTGGCAACATCCTTGTAAATCTTTTCTGAACGCTTTCAAGTTCCACAACATCTTTCCAATAGGAAGGAGACCAGAATTGCACGCAATATTCCAACAATGGCCTAACCAATGTCCTGTTCAGCCACAACATGACCTCCCAACTCCTATACTCAGTACTCTGACCAATAAAAGATTTGCATACCAAACACCTTCTTCACTATCCTATCTACCGGCGACTCCACTTTCAAGGAGCTAGGAACCTGCACTCCAAGGTTTCTTTATTCAGCGACACTCCCTCGCACCTTACCATTAAGTGTATAAGTTTAAGTGTATAAGTCCTGCTAAGATTTGCTTTCCCAAAATGCAGCACCTCACATTTATCTGAATTAAACTCCATCTGCCACTTCTCAGTCGATTGGCCCATCTGGTCCAGATCCTGTTATAATCTGAGGTAACCCTCTTCGCTGTCCACTACACTTCCAATTTTGGTGTCATCTGTTTGCAGCAAAAACTTCCAGCTCGGCGAGCAGAACCACAACAACGGATACCCGAGCTACAAATCTTCAATCAGATTGCAAACTTACTAACTGTACCTCTTATGCTCGTATCAAAATCATTTATCTAAATGACAAAAAGTAGAGGGCCCAGCATCGATCCTTGTGGCACTCTACTGGTCATAGACCTCCAGTCTGAAAAACAACCCTCCACCACCACTCTCTGTCTTCCACCTTTGAGCCAGTTCTGTATCCAAATGGCTAGTTCTCCCTGTATTCCATGAGATCTAACTTTGCTAATCAGTCTCCCATGGGGAATCTTGTCAAACGCCTTACTGAAGTCCATATAGATCACATCTAGCGCTCTGCCCTCATCAATCTTCTTTGTTACTTCTTCAAAAAACTCAATCAAGTTTGTGAGACATGATTTCCCATGCACAGAGCCATGTTGACTATCCTGAAATCAGTCCTTGCCTTTCCAAATACATGTTCATCCTGTCCCTCAGGATTCCCTCTAATAACTTGCCCACCACCGAGGTCAGGCTCACCGGTCTATAGTTCCCTGGCTTGTCTTTACTGCCCTTCTTAAACAGTGGCACTACGTTTGCCAACCTCCAGTCTTCCGGCATCTCACCTGTGACTATCGATGATACAAATATCTCAGCAAGAGGCCCAGCAATCACTTCTCTAGCTTCCCACAGAGTTCTCGGGTATACCTCATTAGGTCCTGGGGATTTATCCACTTTTAACCGTTTCAAGACATATGAGTACATACTTATTTAATTATTACGTTATTTCTTAATAGTAATGCAAGATAGCTTATTTTATGCTTTGGTTGTTTGTAGGATAGATTAGTAGTTAGCTGAAATTTTTTTCTTTTTTTTTCTTTTGTTGTGTTTTGGTTATTATTTATTTATTTTTTATATATATATTTAATTACATATAAGTGTTATATTTGTTTGTATTACTTTGTAATTTTGTAAAAAATGTTTAAAAATCTCTTTTTTTCCTTTCAATAAAAAGACCCATAACAAAAAGAGTGGTGTAGTGGTACTTTCCATATCTCTGGGCCGGGGGACCCAAGTTCAATTCTTACCTGATCCAGAGATGTGTAATAACATCTCTGAACAGTTTGATTAGAAAAATAGGTTAAATTTTTAAAAAGTTATTTATTTTTAAAGAAAAATGTTTGCAGAATATATCAATGAAGTCCATTCGACATAGAGTCATACATCAAGGAAAGAGACCCTCCGTTCCAACCAGTTTATGTTGAACATAATCCCTAACTAAACAAATCCCACCTGCCTGCTCCTGACTCATATCCCTTCAAACCTTTCCTATTTATGCACTTACCCAAATGTCTTTTAAACCTTTTAACTGTACGCACATCCACTACTTCCTCAGGAAACTCATCCCACACATAAAGTACCATCTGTGTAAAAATTTGCCCTTCATGTCTTTTTAAAACTTCTCTCCTCACTCCTTAAAAATGTGCCTCCTAGTCTTGAAATGCACCACCCCACATCAATGCTAGGGAAAAGCCATCTACCATTAATCCTATCTATACCTTTCATGTTTTGTATAAACTTCTAAGGTTACCCCTCAACCTCTTACAATTTAGTGAAAAAAAAGTCCCAGCCTATCTAGCCTTTCTTTTCAACTCAAACCTTTTGTACCTGACATCATCCTGTTTTCAGAACCTTCTCGAGCGTAATAATACCCTTCGTATAACTGGGTAACCGAACTGGACACAGTATTCTAGCAGATGCCTCACCAATGTCCTGTATGAACTTGACATGACTGCCCATCTCCTATATGCAAAGGACTGAACAATGAAGACAAGCGTGCTCAAAAGCCTTTTTAACCACCCTGTCTTTATGTGCAAACTTCAAAGAATTATTTACCTGAACCCCTAAGTCAATTTTTTCTACAATACTACCCAAGGTCCTACCATTAATTGTATAAGTCCTACACCGGTTTGTTGTAACGAAATGCAAAAGCTTGCATTTATCCAGATAAAATTTGATCTGCCACTTTTCAGCCCATTGATTCATTTGATCAAGATCCATTTGTAATCTTAGAAAATCTTCTTCACTGTCTACTTTGCCACCAATTTTGGTGTCATCCACAAACTGACTAACCATGCCTTCTATATTCTCATCCAAATCATTTATATAAATGGCAAACAGTCGAGGACCCAATACCAATCCCTGCTGGCCACAGGCCTCCAATCCAAAAAAAAAATCCTCCCCCACCACACTCTGTTTCCTGCCATTAAGCCAACTATATATTCAATTAGCAAGCTCAGCCTGAATCCCATTTGACCGAACTTTACTCATTAGTCTACCATGCGGAACCCTGTCGAAGGTTTTACTGAAGTCCAAGAAAACAACTCTGCCCTCCTCAACCTTTTTGGTAACTTCCTTAAAAAAACTCAATCAAGTTTGTGGGACATGAATTACCTCACACAAAACCATGCTGATTATCAATTTTTGCCTCTCTCAATGTCCATAAACCCTATCTTTTAAAATCATCTCCAATAATTTACCCACAATCAAAGTCACACTCACGGTCTATAGTTCCCCAGTTTCTCCTGATAGCCCTTCTTCGACAAAGATACAACATTAGCCACCCTCGAGTCATCAGACATGTCACCTGTAGTTATAGATGACGCATATTACTTTAAATTCCATAATTACCAAAAACAAACTAGCCATCATGCCAAATTCTTAAACAAGTTCTCAATAGTTTGTTACAATAGTGCAGTAGTTGTGTTGCTGAACTCGTGGCTTGGAATAACGATGGAGACATGGACCAGAAATTTATGACACCCTCTCCAACCCTCCATCAAGGGGTTGGATGCCAAGTTGCTGGGGGAAGCTAGGGAGCATTGCATGAAACTGGATAAAATGCCATCTAAAATGCCATGTCTTCTGCTCATCTCTACTATTATTTTACTCATGATTGAGAAGCATCAGGAGGCTAATTCATTGTGGGCAAATTAAGACTCTGAAGTGGTCAACTAATGGTCACAACGAGATCTCACAAACAGAATTGTGCTGGGTACAAACAAGTGGTCGAACAAGGGTGCAGCTGAGTTATTTTGTCTGTGGCCATCAAAGGCAATTCCTCCAACCCAATGTAATTCTTGGATTTTTCTTCCCTGCCTTGCATCCAGTGATCCAACCCTCAAACCTCTCACTGAGGTGTGCAAGCCTGGACCCAGCAAGACCCCAGATTAATTTTCAAGGTTAATTTCATTGTTGTGTTTTCGTCCCTGACTGTATATAACCCCAATACTAGCAAATGTAGAACATGAGAGCTGGCAGTTATTTAATTGGTTGGCTGCTTTCAAGTGCAGGACTTAGTCCTTGATGGGTCAGAACTCCCATCTCAAGTTCATTACTGATCAGACATTTACACCAAAAAGGAGGGGGGGGGCCTGTCCCCCATGAAAGATTCAGCTGTGAGACAGAATATTATTGAATAGCTGTGGAACTTAAGATTGGTTAATTAAAAAATCTGGAGTGATTGAAAGCGCCCATTCATCTACAAGACACGTGAAAAAATCCATCTGGTTCCCTAACATCAGATCAATGGTTGGAAGGAATTTTGATTGCCTTACCCAGTCTCTTTATATGTAACTGCAAATATACAGCAGTAGGTTTGGTTTGCAACTGGTCTCTGTAATGGCCTAGCAACTTAGTGGACATATCAAACCATTACAGAAAACTAGAGAGAAAAACTAGACAAATAGTTCAGCATGAAACCAGGCACCAAAATCACACATCTGCAAAAAAAATCCTCCTCACTGAAGTCTGTGAACTTGTGTCAAAATTGAGAGACTAATTCTTCTCCTGAATCTAACACTTATCCTGACAGAATCATACATTTCAGCGAACATCATAGAATCCTCTACTATTTCTGAATCTGTCCTATCTCATTTTCAGGACAGACTGACCAAAGAAGAC
Source organism: Hemiscyllium ocellatum (assembly GCF_020745735.1). NCBI lineage: Eukaryota > Metazoa > Chordata > Chondrichthyes > Orectolobiformes > Hemiscylliidae > Hemiscyllium > Hemiscyllium ocellatum. The sequence goes on from NC_083402.1 coordinate 55,462,991, forward strand.
ATGAACAGAGAATGGCCCCCACAAGTCTTGAACACAAATTTGACACCTATGAAGTGTCTTCGCATCAAATAAAACATGGATGAGTAAACTGCCAGTCAAACTTTATAAAATCGACAGCCCTCCTTCATCAGATGATTTAGTACTCTATATTGAGCGCAACATGAAGAAACCCTGAGGCACAGAAAATATTCTGGGTAGGAAACTTCAATGAAGAGTAACCTAATTCCCAAAGGTGTAATTGTCACACTGACTTTGAAGAAAAAAAGTGGGCAAACTAGCACAAAGTGATATTCTACTTGACCTCGTCTTCACAATCTAGCTGTTGCAGATACATCTGTCCATCAGAATATTGGCACAAGTGACCATGGAGAAGTCTCAGCTTCTCAGTCAGGATAGTCTCTATCATGCTGTGTGCTATTATTGTGTTAATTGGAATAGATTCTTAACAGATATAGTACCTCGTGGGGCTTGATCATAGATATGAGCTTTCTACCAACTGAGTTACAACTAATATTTTCTCTTTATTTCTATGTACCATGGGTTAAATAAAGACTAATAAGTGCATAACAGAAACAGCATAAGCCCAACTAAAAATAAGCAATATATTAAGGCAAATGCATGAAAACAACTGAAGTACCTAGTTAAACAATTCTATAATCAACAGGTCAGAACAATGCACCACAATCCCCATGTCATGAATGGTGACAGGAGGAAGAATTCAAATTACACTGTTATGACTGTCACTGAAACAGTTATTAAATTTTTCAAGAGATGTTTGAATTCCATGTGATCAACTAAGGAGAAAATAAAACAAGATCATAGATATAGGAGCAGAATTAAGCCATTCAGTCTATCAAGTCTGCTCCACCACTCAATATGCGGACATGTTTCTCAACCCTTTTGCCTTCTCCCCGTAACCCTTGATCTCCTACCGAATCAAGAACCTATCTCCCTCTGTCTTAAATACACTCAATAACTTGGCCTCCAACAGCCTTCTGTGGTAATGAGTTTCGGTTACCAACCTTTGGATGAAGAAATTATTCCTCTTGTCAGTTCTAAAGGGTCATCCCTTCACACTGAGGCTGTGCCCTTGAATGTTCGTCTCTCCTAAGGGTGAAAACATCTTCTCCACGTTCACTCTATGCAGGCATGTCAGTATCCTGTTAGTTTCAGTCAGGTCCCTATCATTTTTTATTGAGCTGCATCGAGCACAGACCCAAAGTCCTCAACTGCTCCTCATATCACAAGATTCCTTCATACCCAGAATTATTCTTGTAAACCTCCTGTTGACTTAAGCTAACAAAACTGCTCACAATAGTTCATATGCGGTCTGACCAGAGCGTTATACAGTCTCAACAGTACCTCTCTGCTCTTGTTTGCGAGCCCTCTTGAAATGAATGCCAACACTGCAATTGCCTTTCCAACTGCCAACTGAACCTGCATGTTAAACTTAAGAGAATCTTGAATTAGGACTCCCAAGTCCCTTTGCACTTCAGATTTCAGAAGCCTTTCCCAATTTAGAAAATAAACAAGATATCAAGTTGTCAGAATGTGTTGTAACAAACAAACCAAAAGCAACATTACCGACAAATATACATTTAATCAACTTACACTTTAAACCACAGAAAAGTTTCCCATTTAAAATGATCACAAATTCCTTGGGATGTGCATACTTCAGACTGTTCCTTAAGTTGACACTTTGAACCAGTCTAAAGTTAGTCACCATTCAAAATGACCTGGAACCCTTCCCTTGCCCAGCCAGGTATTGTCTAAGTCCAGTGTTAACTTTCGTTGGAAAAAGTTATACAATAAAAAAGGTTTTTAAACCTGTTCAAAGAAAGGGTTAAAAATTTATGTTAATTAAATTCACATATAATGCTTGGATTCAAACAATATTAATATTTACCAAAGGTAAAGTTTGGATCCAGACATTCGGATCCATATTACAAAGGAGGAAGTGCTGGATGTTTTGAAACACATAAGAGTGTATAAATCCCCAGGACCTGATCAGGTGTACTCTTCTGTGGGAAGCTAGGGAAGTGATTACTGAGCCCCTTGCTCAGATTTTTGGATCATTGATAGTCATGGGTAAGGTGCCAGAAGACTGGAGACTGGCTAACATAGTGCCACTATTTAAGAAAGGTGGTCAGGACAAGCTAGGGAACTATAGACCAGTGAACCTGATGTCAATGATGGGCAAGTTGTTGGAGGAAATGCTGAGGAACAGGATATACATGTATTTGGTGAAAATGTGTTGCTGGTTAAAGCACAGCAGGTTAGGCAGCATCTCAGGAATAGGGAATTCGACGTTTCGAGCATAAGCCCTTCATCAGGAATGAGAGAGAGGAGCCAAGCAGGCTAAGATAAAAGGTAGGGAGGAGGGACTTGGGGGAGGGGCGATGGAGGTGGGATAGGTGGAAGGAGGTCAAGGTGAGGGTGATAGGCCGGAGTGGGGTGGGGGCGGAGAGGTGAGTAAGGAGATTGCAGGTTAGGAGGGCGGTGCTGAGTTGAGGGAACTGACTGAGACAAGGTGGGGGGAGGGGAAATGAGGAAACTGGAGAAATCTGAATTCATACCTTGTGGTTGGAGGGTTCCCAGGCGGAAGATGAGGTGCTCCTCCTCCAGCCGTCGTGTTGTTATGTTCTGCCGGTGGAGGAGTCCAAGGACCTGCATGTCCTCGGTGGAGTGGGAGGGAGAGTTAAAGTGTTGAGCCACAGGGTGGTTGGGTTGGTTGGTCCGGGCGGCCCAGAGGTGTTCTCTGAAGCGTTCCGCAAGTAAGCGGCCTGTCTCCCCAATATAGAGGAGGCCACATCGGGTGCAGCGGATGCAATAGATGATGTGTGTGGAGGTACAGGTGAACTTGTGGCGGATATGGAAGGATCCCTTGGGGCCTTGGAGGGAAGTGAGTGTGGAGATGTGGGCGCAAGTTTTACATTTCCTGCGGTTGCAGGGGAAGATGCCGGGGGTGGAGGTTGGGTTGGTGGGGGGTGTGGATCTGACGAGGGAGTCACGAAGGGAGTGGTCCTTGCGGAACGCTGATAGGGGAGGGGAGGGAAATATATCCTTGGTGGTGGGGTCCGTTTGGAAGTGGCGGAAATGACAGCGGATGATACGTTGTATGCGGAGGTTGGTGGGGTGGTAGGTGAGAACCAGTGGGGTTCTGTCTTGGTGGCGGTTGGAGGAGCGGGGCTCAAGGGCAGAGGAGCGGGAAGTGGAGGAGATGTGGTGGAGGGCATCGTCGATCACGTCTGGGGGGAATCTGCGGTCCTTGAAGAAGGAGGCCATCTGGGCTGTGCGGTGTTGGAACTGGTCCTGCTGGGAGCAGGTGCGGCAGAGACGAAGGAATTGGGAATATGGGATGGAGTTTTTGCAGGGGGCAGGGTGGGAGGAGGTGTAGTCCAGGTAGCTGTGGGAGTCAGTCGGTTTATAGTAGATGTCTGTGTTGAGTCGGTTGCCCGAGATAGAGATGGAAAGGTCTAGGAAGGGGAGGGAGGAGTCTGAGACAGTCCAGGTGAATTTCAGGTCGGGATGGAAGGTGTTAGTAAAGTTGATGAACTGTTCAACCTCCTCGTGGGAGCACGAGGCAGCGCCGATACAGTCATCGATGTAGCGGAGGAAAAGGTGGGGGGTGGTGCCAGTGTAGTTGCGGAAGATGGACTGTTCCACATATCCTACGAAGAGGCAGGCATAGCTAGGGCCCATGCGGGTGCCCATGGCAACTCCTTTAGTTCGAGGAAGTGGGAGGATTGAAAAGAGAAGTTATTCAGGGTGAGGACCAGTTCAGTCAGTCGAAGGAGGGTGTCAGTGGAAGGGTACTGGTTGGTGCGGCGGGAAAGGAAGAAGCGGAGGGCTTTGAGTCCTTCGTGATGGGGGATGGAGGTGTACAGGGACTGGATGTCCATAGTGAAAATAAGGCGTTGGGGACCGGGGAAGCGAAAATCCTGGAGGAGGTGGAGGGCGTGGGTGGTGTCCCGAACGTAGGTGGGGAGTTCTTGGACTAAAGGGGACAGGACCGTGTCGAGGTATTGGGAGATGAGTTTGGTGGGGCAGGAGCAGGCTGAGACAATGGGTCGGCCGGAGCAGGCAGGTTTGTGGATTTTGGGCAGGAGGTAGAAACGGGCGGTGCGGTGTTGTGGGACTATGAGGTTGGAGGCGGTGGATGGGAGATCCCCTGAGGTGATGAGGTCATGGATGGTCTGGGAGATGATGGTTTGGTGGTGGGAGGTGGGGTCATGGTCAAGGAGGCGATAAGAGGACGCGTCCGCGAGCTGGCATTTGGCCTCAGCGGTATAAAGGTCAGTGCGCCAAACTACCACCGCGCCTCCCTTGTCTGCGGGTTTGATGGTGATGGCGCTGCCTCGTGCTCCCACGAGGAGGTTGAACAGTTCATCAACTTTACTAACACCTTCCATCCCGACCTGAAATTCATCTGGACTGTCTCAGACTCCTCCCTCCCCTTCCTAGACCTTTCCATCTCTATCTCGGGCGACCGACTCAACACAGACATCTACTATAAACCGACTGACTCCCACAGCTACCTGGACTACACCTCCTCCCACCCTGCCCCCTGCAAAAACTCCATCCCATATTCCCAATTCCTTCGTCTCCGCCGCATCTGCTCCCAGGAGGACCAGTTCCAACACCGCACAGCCCAGATGGCCTCCTTCTTCAAGGACCGCAGATTCCCCCCAGACGTGATCGACGATGCCCTCCACCGCATCTCCTCCACTTCCCGCTCCTCTGCCCTTGAGCCCCGCCCCTCCAACCGCCACCAAGACAGAACCCCACTGGTTCTCACCTACCACCCCACCAACCTCCGCATACAACGTATCATCCGCCGTCATGTCCGCCACCTCCAAACGGACCCCACCACCAAGGATATATTTCCCTCCCCTCCCCTATCAGCGTTCCGCAAGGACCACTCCCTTCGTGACTCCCTCGTCAGATCCACATCCCCCACCAACCCAACCTCCACCCCCGGCACCTTCCCCTGCAACCGCAGGAAATGTAAAACTTGCGCCCACACCTCCACACTCACTTCCCTCCAAGGCCCCAAGGGATCCTTCCATATCCGCCACAAGTTCACCTGTACCTCCACACACATCATCTATTGCATCCGCTGCACCCAATGTGGCCTCCTCTATATTGGGGAGACAGGCCGCTTACTTGTGGAACGCTTCAGAGAACACCTCTGGGCCGCCCGGACCAACCAACCCAACCACCCCGTGGCTCAACACTTTAACTCTCCCTCCCACTCCACCGAGGACATGCAGGTCCTTGGACTCCTCCACCGGCAGAACATAACAACACGACGGCTGGAGGAGGAGCGCCTCATCTTCCGCCTGGGAACCCTCCAACCACAAGGTATGAATTCAGATTTCTCCAGTTTCCTCATTTCCCCTCCCCCCACCTTGTCTCAGTCAGTTCCCTCAACTCAGCACCGCCCTCCTAACCTGCAATCTCCTTACTCACCTCTCCGCCCCCACCCCACTCCGGCCTATCACCCTCACCTTGACCTCCTTCCACCTCCATCGCCCCTCCCACAAGTCCCTCCTCCCTACCTTTTATCTTAGCCTGCTTGGCTACTCTCTCTCATTCCTGATGAGGGGCTTATGCTTGAAACGTCGAATTCCCTATTCCTGAGATGCTGCCTAACCTGCTGTGCTTTAACCAGCAACACATTTTCAGCTGTGATCTCCAGCATCTGCAGACCTCATTTTTTACTCTTATACATGTATTTGGAAAGGCAAAGACTGATTAGGGATAATCAACATGGTTTTGTGTGTGGGAAATCACGATTTACAAATAAACTTGATTGAGTTTTTTGAAGTAACAAATAGAATTGATGAGGGCAGAGTAGTAGACGTGATCTATATGGACTTCAGTAAGGCAGTTGACAAGGCTCCTCATGGGAGACTGGTTAGCAAGGTTAGATCTCACGGAATACAGGGAGAATTCGCCATTTGGATACATATCTGGCTCAAAGGTAGAAGACAGAGGGTGGTGGGGGAGGGTTGTTTTTCAGACTGGAGACTTGTGACCAGTAGAGTGCCACAAGGATCCACTACTTTTCGTCATTTATATACATGATGTGGATGTGAGCATAAGAGGTATAGTTAGTAAGTTTGCAGTTGACACCAAAATTGGAGGTGTAGTGGACAGTGAAGAAGGTTACCACAGATTACAACAGGATATTGATCAAATGGGCCAATGGGCTGAGGAGTGGCAGATACAATTTAATTGAAATAAATGCTGCATCTTGGAAAGGCAAATCAGAGCAGGATTTATACAGTAATAAGGTCCTGAGGAGTGTTGCTGAATAAAGAAACCATGGAGTGCAGGTTCATAGCTCCTTGAAAGTAGAGTCGCAGGTTGATATGATAGTGAAGGTGGCATTTGGTATGCTTTCCTTTATTGGACAGATTATTGAGTACAGGAGTTGGGAGGTCATGTTGCGGCTATATAAGGTATTGGTTAGGCTACTTTTGAAATATTGCATGCAATTCTGCTCTCCTTCCTATCAGAAGGATGTTGCGAAACTTGAAAGGGTTCAGAAAATATTTACATGGATGTTGCTAGGGTTGAAGGATTTGAGCTAAAGGGAGAGGCTGAATAGACTCAGACTGTTTCCCTGGAGGGTCAGAGGCTGAGGGATGACCTTATAGATATTTATAAAATCAGGAGGGGCATGGATAGGGTAAATAGACAAGATTTTTCCCTGGGGTGGAGGAGTCCAGAACTAGAGGGTATAGCTTTACGGTGAGAGGGGAAAGATATAAAAGAGACCTAAGGAGCAACTTTTTCATGTAGATGGTGGTGCGTGAATGGACTACCAGAGGAAGTGGCAGAAGCGAGTACAGTTGCAACACTTATAGAGTCATAGAAATATATAGCATGGAAACAGACCCTTCTGACCCACTCGACCGTGCTGACCAGATATCCCAACCCAATCTAGTCACACCTGCCAGCACCCGGCCCATATCCCTCCAAACCCTTCCTATTCATATATCTATCCAGATGCCATTTAAATGCTAAAATTGAACTAGCCTCCACCACTTCCTCTGGCAGTTCATTTCATACACCTACCACCCTCTGAGTGAAAACGTTGCCCCTTAGGTCTCTTTTATATCTTTCCCCTCTCATCCTAAACCTATGCCCTCTAGTTCTGGACTCCCCCACCCCAGGGAAAAGACTTTGTCTATTTATCCTATCCATGCCCCTCATGATTTTATAAACCTCTATAAAGTCACTCCTCAGCCTCCGATGCTCCAGGGAAATCAGCCCTAGCCTATTCAACCTCTCCCTATAACTCAAATCCTTACATAGACAGGATAGATCGAGTGAATCCTTAGAAGAGTATAAAGAAAGTAGGAGTATACTTAAGAGGGAAATCAGGAGGGCAAAAAGGGGACACGAGATAACGTTGGCAAATAGATTTAAGGAGAATCCAAAGGGTCTTTACAAATAATTAAGGACAAAAGGGTAACTAGGGAGAGAATAGGATCCCTCAAAGATCAGCAAGGCAGCCTTTGTGTGGAGCCGCAGAAAATGGGGGAATAATAATACTTTGCATCAGTACTTACAGTGGAAAAGGATATGGAAGATATAGAATGTAGGGAAATAGATGGTGACATCTTGCAAAATGTCCCTTTTACAGAGGAGGAAGTGCTGAATGCCTTGAAACGCATAAAAGTGGATAAATCCCCAGGACCTGATCAGATATACCAGAGAACTCTGTGGGAAGCGAGAGAAGTGATTGCTGGGCCTCTTGCTGAGATATTTGTATCATCGATAGTCACAGGTGAGGTGCCAGAAGACTGGAGGTTGGCTAACATGGTATCACTGTTTAAGAAGGGAGGTAAGGACAAGCCAGGGAAGTACAGACCAGTGAGCCTGACATCGATAGTGGGCAAGTTGTTGGAGGGAATCCTGAGGGACAGGATATAAATGTATTTGGAAAGGCAAGGACTTATCAGGGATAGTCAACATGGCTTTGTGCATGGGAAGACATGTCTCACAAACTTGATTGAGTTTTTTGAAGAAGAAACAAAGAGGATTGATGGGGGCAGAGTGGTAGATGTGATCTATATGGACTTCAGTAAAGTGTTCGATAAGGTTCCCCATGGGAGACTGGTTATTAAAGTTAGATCTCACGGAATACAGGGAGAACTAGCCATTTGGATACAGAACTGGCTCAAAGTTAGAAGACAGAGGGTGGTGGTGGAGGGTTGTTTTTCAGACTGGAGGCCTGTGACCAGTGGAGTGCCACAAGCATCTTTGCTGGGTCCTCTACGTTTTGTCATTTACCTCAATGATTCGGATGCGAGCATAAAAAGGTACAGTTACTAAGTTTGCAGAATGCACCAAAATTGAAGGTGTAGTGGACAGCGAAGAGGGTTACCTCAGATTACAACAGGATCTGGATCAGGTGGACCAATGGGCTGAGAAGTGGCAGATGGAGTTTAATTCAGATAAATGCGAGGTGCTGCATTTTGGGAAAGCAAATCTTAGCAGGACTTATACACTGAATGGTAAGGTCCTAGGGAGTGTCACTGAACAAAGAGACCTTGAAGTGCAGGTTCCTAGCTCCTTGAAAGTGTAGTTGCATGTAGATAGGATAGTGAAGAAGGTGTTTGGTATGCTTTCCTTTATTGGTCAGAGTATTGAGTACAGGAGTTGGGAGGTCATGTTGCGGCTGTACAGGACATTGGTTAGGCCACTGTTGGAGGATTTGAGCAATAGGGAGAGGTTGAATAGGCTGGGGCTGTTTTTCCTGGAGTGTCGGAGCCTGATGAGTGACCTTGCAAACGTTCATAAAATCATGAGGTGCATGACAGGATAAATATACAAGGTCTTTTCCCTGGGATCGAAGAGTGCAGAACTAGAGAATGAGATTTAGGGTACAAGGCAAAAAAATTAAAAGAGACCCAAGGTGTAACATTTTCACCATTAACTGTATAAGTCCTGCCCTGATTTGCCTTTCCAAAATGTAGCACCTCACAGTCATCTAAATTAAATTCCTTCTTCCATTCCTCAACCCATTGGCCCAAATGATCAAGATCCCATTGCACTCTGAAGTAGCCTTCTTTGCTGTCCATGCCACCTCCAATTCTGTTGTCATCTGCACAATTACTAACTATACCTTCTATGTTCACATCCAAATCATTTATATAAATGACAAAAAGTCATGGACCCAGCAAAGATGCTTGTGGCACTCCACTGGTCACAGACCTCCAGTCTGAAAAACAACCCTCCACCACCAGCCTCTGTCTTCTACCTTCAAGCCAGTTCTGTATCCAAATGGCTAGTTCTTCCTGTATTCCTTGCGATCTAACCTTGCTAACCATTCCACCATGAGGAATCTGATCGAATGCCTTACTGAAGTCCATATAGATTATGTCCACCGCTCTGCCCTCATCAATCCTCTTCGTTACTTCTTTAAAAAACTCAATCAAATTTTTGAGACATGATTTCCTGTGCACAAAGCCATGCTGACTATCCCTAATCAGTCCTTGCCTTTCCAAATGCAAAGATAAAAGTTTTCAAACATAAGAGAAAAAGGGCACAAATCCTTTGATCAACAAGAGAACACTGACCATGGTTTAAAATCTCATTCAAAAATGACACTTCAATATGGTAGCACCCCCTGACTAGTAGTCCACTGTCAATTTGCAACACATGTTCAAGTCCAGGAGCATAGCTCGAACACAGATCCTTCTGATTCATAAGTGACAGTACTACCACTGAGCCAAGGCTGGCAATATGGCAAACACTAATTTGGATTAACAAGTATGTATATGACCAAACATATTAAAATTATTCTGAATAAAGTAAATAGTAAAGGAAGCCACTGACCCACAGACTGTACTGCTCCTTTTTGTTTGTTTAAGCTTTTGCTTGTCTTCACCAAATTTTGGATATTTTTCCTCAGCTGTTGCTCACAAAGTTTTTCAATAATGAGATTGAGTTCATCTGTAATATTCTGTAAGTATGCATTACTGATAAATTTCAGTACTTTAGAATCCTCCACAAGTGTATGTAAAGCATACATATCTTGCCTCAGCATTGTACACATCGCAGGAATCATGTTTTCAAACCCATGAGCCACTTTGTCGAAACTGATCTCTTCAATGTTGGTCAAAATATTATTCTTCAGCATATTTTGTATAGATTTGCACTGGATACTTTGATATTTGGTTAGAACTTCAGATTCAGGGTACAAAAATAGGAGTTGCTGAAGACACTGTGCTTTGAATTGAATATTTGGAAGGACATCATTTATTTCTTGACAATTTTGAAGTTTATCCACTAAGAACCTACGCAGATGTAACTTCACATCATCCCACACAGACAATGCATCAAGAGAGTCATTGAAGTCAACAGCATGAACTGAAGTACTGGAAGGAACATGAAATGAAGCTCCACATGAATTCAATGGAAACACAACACCACACTCAGTAGAGAGATCCAGGAGTAGCTGCAACACCATTTCTTCTGAGTCTTCTTCTGTCTTCAGAAAGTGAAGCTTTCAGTAAAGAAAATAAGAGACGAGAAAAAATAATCATGGATAACTGTAGAACTGACATCAGTAGCAACCAGTTATTGTTTACACTCAAAACACATAATAATGATATCATAAGTAATCCAAAACAGATGCTGCACCCCCAACAAATTGAAGAATATTATTGAGTTAAACAAGAATATATGTTGTACAATGGTTTTAAAATTCTTCTTCAGCTATAAATCCACAATTGATTTACAGCAAAAAGTAATCAGTAAATTTTGTATTAGTTAGTCTCATGGTATTTTGACATAAAATTTGCACTCTTGATATTAAAGATGCCATGGACTTTGGAGAAAGCAATTGACACAAGGGTCTTGATTTTTTTTTGCGCACTTTTAAAAATATTATTTCATGGAATGTGGACATTGCTTCATCAACTAGCATTTACTGTCCATACCTCATTGCTCCTAAGAAGGTGGTGACAAGTCAGACATTTCTTCATATTTCTGATTGCATTAAGACAGTACAATCAATCAGTCACCCAATTACATTTTATAGTTTCTCATCGCTTTTTTCCCTCTGATTACTCTGTACACAAGATTCGGAATGAGTAAACAAGTAAACATGGGCTCACTGTGTTCCTCTCACATATACACAGATTTAGCTGAGCTTTCCTCAGATATTTCTATTCTACAGCAGAATGCTGGATTTCACTCAGCGTCAGCACAATATTGCAGTGGTGAATCATAAGCATACCATGTCTCTTATTTCTTTATCTAATATGCAAAGTATATGTTGATATATTTGCTGGCCACAAAAGCATTAAGGCCTGGATTCTCAAAATGATGGAAAATGGGTGACAAGCTCAGAAACTGGAAGTCCCAACTCGAAACAAGGCACTTCCTAGTTTTGAATGCCAGATGGTTCACCTTTCGCATATGAGTGTTTCATGGAAGCATCTGCCCAACTGAACTAGCAGCTGCCACTCTCGGGTCAGATTTTGGTAGTTAAGAGCATGAAATGCAGAGGGTACAGAAAAGACCTGGTAAGAGCAGTTCCAAATTATCAAACTTCTTTGGATACTCAAGATATCCCTTTGGATATGGTCCCGAGGCATCTCTGGGGGAGGTCAGGTTCTCTTTCAAGGTACAGGGACAAATAAGCATAAAACTGAATTTTCACCCTCACAGAGGCATAGATGGACCCTGCTGATACATACATTTTCACCACTGGCCACTTCCGGGTCATTTTTCTCGAGGTGAGATTGAGGAAGGAACATCTCCAAACAACAGTCAATTAAGAGGAAATCATTGGAGTGGATAAAGAGTGGAGCTGGAAAAAGCACAGCAGGTCAAGCAGCATCAGAGGAAGCGGGGGGGGTTGACGTTTCAGGACAGAACCTTTCATCAAGACTGGGAGAGGGGAAGGAGGCTGTGAAATAAATACAGGGACAGAGGGTGGGGCTGGGCAAATGGTCGGTGGGATAGCGATAAGTGGACGCAGATGAGAGGCAGTTGTGATTGTCAGTGGAAAGAGTAGAGCAGATAGGTGGGAAGGAAGTTGGACAGGTAGGGTCAAGTTAAGAGGGCAGGATGGAGGAGGCTGTACTTCGTATGAGCTGGGGAGATTTGGAAGCTGGTGAATTCTAAGTTAAGGCCATATGGTTGAAAGCGCCGGAGGCAGAAAATGTGGCGTTCTTCCTCCAGTTTGCATGTGGCCTTGAGTTGATGGTGGAGGTGACTCAGGACAGACATGGCAACAGGGAAGTGAGAGGGGGAGTTGAAATAGATGGCGACTGGAAAGTGGTGTTGATTGGAGTGTACAAACCATAAATGTTCCCTGAACCAGTCTCGGAGTTTGCGCTCGGTGTCTCCGATGTAGAAGAGACTACGTTGGGAGCAATGAACGCAATAAGTCAGGCTGGAAAAAATCTCTGCTGATCTTGGAATGATTATTTGCGGCCTTGGATACATGTGGGGTAGGAAAGGAAGAGGAGGAGCATGTTTTGCACCTCCTGCAGCCGCAGAAGAGTCCAGGTGTCGTTGGTGGGGAGAGGAGTCATGGTGGGAATGGTCCCTGCAAAAAGCGGATCAGGATGGAGAGGTAAATATAATTTTGGTTTTGGGGTGGGGTGGGGGGGTCAGACTGCAAGTGGTGCAAATGTCAAAGAATGATGTGTTGGACTTAGAAATTAATGGGGTGCCATGTGATGTCCAGGAAGTCTCTATCCTTGTTGTGATTGAGGGAAGTTTTCTTTGAGGGCAGAGGTGTGGAAAACAAAGGAAATGCGATTGAAGGCATTGTTTGATCATGGGGGAGGAGAAAGTTTGGTGGTTTAAGCAGGAGGACATCTGGGGTGTCTTGGAGTCAAATTGCTCATCCTGGAAGCAGATACGGCGGAGGCAAATGATTTGGGAGTATGCGATCACATATTTGTCTGGGGGTGTGGGGAGTACGAGGTATAATCGAGGTAGCTGTGGAAATCGGTGATTTTGTAATAGATGTTGGTTTTGGATGTAGGTTTGCTTGCTGAGCTGGAAGGTTTATTTCCAGATGTTGTGTCACCCTACGAACTAACATCTTCAGTGGACCTGAGGCAAAGCACTGCTGATAATTCCTGCTTTCTATGTAGATGGTTTTTTTTGGGTTGATGATGTCATTTTCTGTGATGAAGTCACTTCCGGTTTCTTTTCTCAGGGGGTAGTAGATGGGGTCTAACTCTATGTGTTTGTTGATAGAGTTCCGGTTGAAATGCCACGCTTCTAGGAATTCTTGTGCGTGTCTTTGTTTGGCTTGACCTAGGATGAATGTGTTGTCCCAGTCAAAGTGGTGTCCTTCCTCATCTCACTAGTATCCTTACATATAGATGAGGAAGGACACCACTTTGACTCGGACAACACATCCATCTTAGGATAAGCCAAACAAAGACACGCACAAGAATTCCTAGAAGCTTGGCATTCCAACCGGAACTCTATCAACAAACACAGAGTTCGACCCCATCTACCACCCCCTGAGAAAAGGAAAAGGAAAAGGAAGTGAGACTTCACCACAGTAAATAGCGTCACCACAGGAAATGATATCACCAACCCAAAGAAACTCAAACATATATACAGAAAGCAGAAATTATCAGCAGTGCTTTGTCTGAGTCCCACTGAAGATGTTACCTAGTAGGGTGACGAAATGTCTGGAAATGAACCTTTCAACTCAGCAAGCAAACCTACATCCAAAACCTCAACCTGAGCTACAAATCTTCTCAAAACTCACTCAGGTAGTTGCTGGAAATGGAGAGGGAGAAATGCAGGAAGGGGAGAAAGGTGTCAGAAATAGTCCAGGTGAATTTGAAGTTGGGTGGAAGGTCTGGGTGAAGTGGAAGCACTAGGTAGCACCAATACAGTCATCGATAAAGCAGAGGAAAGGTGGGGCATGGTTCCCGTGTAACTGCGGAAGAGGGAATTGTCCATGTACCCATAAAGAGGAGGCACAGTTCAGATGTGGGTACCTATGGCAAACTCTCCGGTTTGTTGGAATTGGGAGGATTGAAAGAAAAAGCTGTTATGGGTGTTGATCAGTTACGCCAGGTAGATGACAGTGTCAGTGGAGTGGGGCTGGTTGGTCTGCTGGAGAGGGAGAGACGAACGGCCTTGAGGTAGGGAGTTCCTGGCCTAAAGGGGATTGTTCTGGACAACAGTGTTGAGGTAAGAGGAGTTGAGTTCAGTGGGGAAGGAGCAGACAGAGACAGTCAGTCAGTCAACCGGGGCAATCAGGTTTATAAATTTTGGGGAGAAGATAGAAACTTCTATAGGGGGAGTTAAGATGAGGACAGTCCCACTACTACAGCTATTATGGGACAGGGGCAGAGCAGGTAACAGAGCGCTGGGCTGCCACATAATATTAATTTTCAAGAAAACCCTTCCACTTCATTTGAACATTTTAACAAACAATAAATCTTATTTACCAGTGCTTTAAGAAAGTTTGTCAGCTGATCACATGGAGTGGTGAATGGTTTAACACATGAAATATTGTAATTGCTTAACCACTGTAAGCTGTCAGCAGTGTTCTGTAGTTTTCCTCCCATACATAGCTTTGTAAGATCTGATTGCAGCTCCTTCATAATCTGCTCAATACTGAAAGACAAGAGTAGAGAACTATAAGGAACAAATCAAATGAAACATTTTTATGTACCAAGGCTATGCAAAAGGAACAACAATGTTAACACCTTGGGCAAGCAATAAAATTGTGTTTTGATCCTTTCATAAAGAAAATATAGATGATGGAGGTCATTTGCCTCAAGTTTATCCTTTCATCTATGATTATCCCAATGACAGTATTAAAAAAAACTGTTGATTAGATCTATCATTTCAAATTACACTGTACTGGCTGGAAATAATTCCAGCTACCTGCTAAGTTTTGTATTTGCACTTCTTTTCACACAAGACTTTTTACAAATGTGTAATTATCAATTTCTTGCCATCCTTGCTGCAACTTGAAAAAGGTGCTACAAATTAAACTTTGCTATTCAATTTAGTATTTTGAAACTGGAAGATACATAGATGATAATGAGCCCATTTCAATGAATGCCAAAACAGACTGCTAAAATTCAGTACGAACTTCTGATAAAACCCACTCCATCCCAGGAATCGCAGTACTGTCCTCTTTGTTAATGGTATGGGAAATGGCCCGATAGGCTTTGTTTTCACATCCCATGGTGGCCATCTGTCTATGTCCAATGACATGGCCCAGGATTGTGACTTGGGCTCTTGTGAACTCACTCCTCGCCAGGTTTATCACCAAACCCACTTCCCGAAGTCGATTTCACAATTCTGATAGATGCTGCAAATGTTCCTACCACATGTCTAGCCAACTCATTGCTCTAATTAATCTTACCCTAAACTTTGACACGTAGTCCAAATATGTGGTATCTGAGCTCTGACTCACCAACTTCTCCTTAATTAATTTCAGTGGTCCGCTCACCTGAGGCCCAAAAACTAATGCAAATAGACTGAACTTGGAAGATTCCTTTGGAACATCCCTAATTGCAAAAAGTACAAATGCCATTCCTTTATCCCAACCCTCTGGATAGTATGGACAATAAGCCCTCAACATAGTCTTTAAAGTTTGTCGCTACGATTCTAATGTTTCCTGCTATCCTGGAAGGTGTACAGTGGATTTGAATTGTTTATTCATAAGCTATCCATAACTTTTTTGAATAACTTTAATGTAAAACTTGACCCTTGATCCAATTGTATCTATGGGTTGTCTATATCGAATTTAAAAAAAAGTACATCTTCTACAATACTTTTAGCTGTGATACTGCTTTATGGAATGGCGTCTAGAAATCTCATAGACACATTCATTATGATCAACAAATACTGATTCCCACTTTTTTTTGTTTTAGGTGCAGGTCTAATGCAATAATTTACGACTTTTACAAAAGGTTCCTCAAATGCGGGAATGAGTATGAAAGGTGTTAGTTTTATCACTGCCTGAGGTTTTCGATTTACCTGACACATATGAAATGTCTGGCAAAATTCAACATCCTTATGCAGTCCAGGCCAATGAAAGGAATTTGGCTTGAGTTTTATTTACTCCCAAATGACCTCTTACTGGTAATTCATGTGCCAACTGCAACACCTTTTTATAACCCACCGGTAATACAACTTGATGAACTTCTGCCGATTTCTCATCCACTTGAATATGTGATGTTCCTCATTTCTTCATCAAGATGTCATTTTTCAGATAGCAACATTCTGGG
This sequence comes from Hemiscyllium ocellatum, assembly GCF_020745735.1. Classification (NCBI taxonomy): domain Eukaryota; kingdom Metazoa; phylum Chordata; class Chondrichthyes; order Orectolobiformes; family Hemiscylliidae; genus Hemiscyllium; species Hemiscyllium ocellatum. The sequence goes on from NC_083402.1 coordinate 55,479,247, forward strand.
ATAAACTCAAATTCTTCCGTGTTTGCTTTTTGATATAACTGTTTTAATTTTTCATCTTTCTATTGTAATTTGGTTAATTTCTCTGAATTACAAACATCCACTTTGTACTCCACCTGTTCTGGTCTTCTTCTTAGCCATTTGATCAAACATAGCTCTGACAAATGCACTCCAACTTCCTCAACTTTATTCTTCGATTTTTCCTCTTCCTCAACCTGTGGCTTTTGCAACCTTGTTACCACACAGTCAGGAAAAATACCAGGACGTGCTTTCTGTAATACATCAGTTGCCTGATTTTCAACTGACTTTTCAACTACACGAGACATCACTCCCACCTGTGATTTAGTTATACCATTACCAAGGTAAAACTGGATTCCTAAAACTGAGAATTTCTCTGTTAGCCATACCACCACTTCATCACTTTTCACCGAAGTCTCCAATCTCACTTTATAGTATAGAGATTTCTCGTCTCACCATGAATACCACATATTACCACATTTTCTGGCAATATTCTTTCTAAATGACATATCTCCCGATCTCTCATCATCAAAGACTGACTTGCTCCCATATCTCTTAAGATTTTAATTTCATTACCTATTCCTCCTGGCATATATGAGTGAACTTTACCCTCATAACTATGTTCTTGAAAGAGATCTGGCACTTTCTTCTCAATGAACCCTTGATCAGTCGTATATTCTTTTGCAGCGTTATAACTTACATTGTGCTTTCCTTTACCACTTCAACAAATCTCACTGGCTTATCCTATTTTCTCACATCTGCCTTCCCAGTGTTTTTTCTAAACCATCTTTACTTTGACTTCATGTGGCCCACGCTACTGCAATGAAAATACCTGAGCTTTTTTTAACTTCTCTTCCCCCTCATGGGTTTCTTTTTTTGCCCTGCAGTAAATTATCTTAAATGAAATCTCCTTTTCCCTTACCATCTGAGGAATTCTCTTTTCCCCAACTTTTAAAACTCACAAACTAAAATTGATTTTTGAACCAAATCATGATCATCTGCTATTTCTGTTGCTAATTTTGCAGGTTAAACTCTCTGATCTTCCACAGGAGTTCTCACTACTTCAGGAAGTGAATTTTTGAACTCCTCCAAAATAACAGTCTCTCAAAGAGCGTCATATGTTTAAATTATTTTCAATATCCTTATCTACCTATTAAAATTACTTTGTTAATTCTTTCAAACTCAACATACATTTGACTAGGGTCCCTCCTTAGATTCTCAAAGTGTTGTCTATAGGTGTTTGTTACTAGCTCACATGCACTTAAAATAGCTTTCTTCACCTGATTATATTTCCCAGATACCTCTTCAGATACTCATTCAAATACCTTATTGGCTCTACCTACTGAGTGTGAATCAACAATACCTTTATGATCGTTGGCCATTTCATGTGTTTCGCCATTTTCGCAAATGAAAAAGGCTTCTCCAACCTTCTCATCGCACCAAGGCAACGTTGTTTAAACAGATCCCCACCAAGCCTCTGGTTATGATGTGTTTGCTTGTCATCATTATTCTCCTCACTAAGCCGACCTTCTACCTTTGCTTCCGCCCTTTTCAGTCAACTTTCCTGTCCAATTGCCAACTTCTGAAGTTCAAACTCTCTTTCTGCTTTTCTTCTCTCTCTTTCTCCTTTCTTCTGGTAGGGCTACTCTTTTCATTTTTGTTTTCCTTTCCTCGAGCTATTCTCTCTTTCTGTTGTTCCTCTGCCCTAAATCGTAATTCAAATTGTTTAAATGTACTTTTCATGCGTAAGCTCCTCCATTTTCAATTGAATTTTAATCACTTCCAAAGATTACGATGGCATTTCTGGCAATTGTAAATGCTGAATGATTGCCACAACTATTTCCTCTTTTCTCACAGACTCAGGCAACTCCAACTTCAGCCTGTCTGCCAATTTAGAAAGCTTTGCCTTGCTCACTTTCTCTAAAACTCCTGAAGTTATTTCTTTCATCCCATGAAACCCTTACTGCCTGAAAGAGCCATTATTACACAAGGCCCATCCTGGTTAAACCAACTGAATTCAACAGCTGAAATAAAAGACCCGAACACTTACCAGTCCTTGTCTTTGAGTCCAATAATCCTAAAATCCGAACTGTATTAGAGATTTTGATCCTGTCAAGAGCTCCAGTTTGTTAAGGACCAGATCAGAATATATTAAGAAGGTTGCCGAGACTCTAATTTCGCACTTCAAAGGTAAATCTAAAGTGCTGTGTTCCAGATGCAATTCAATTGGTCAAACTATTCCACGTTAAGCACATTGATTTAAACACTCTAATTAAAATACAACAAAAGAAAGAAGAACTGAAAAAAATGCTATAAATTACGGTTGGTCAGGCAGTATCCATGGAGAGCAAGCTAACATTTAAATTGTAGATAACTCTTCATCAGGGCTCCTAAAAGAAAGAGGAACTAGGAATAACTTAACTCTCTTGGAGAACTTAGAATAATAGATTATATCACCACTGAACAATAACTATTTCAATATAGTAACATCCCATAAACACGTTCTTGGCAAAAGGCAAATTCAGAAAAACAGAACTGTCTCACATTAAAATCCAGCAGCCCAGAGAAAAACCGCCAAGAAAACTTGGGGAGCGCAGCAGCCAGGAAAAATTACTACCTTCTGACCCAGCTGAGACCCTAGCAACTGTTGCTGAAGAAACTAAAATTTCTGGTTCTATGAGAGTTTGACCCCACCCATTCAGGCTGTTTCTATTGCTCTAACTCTTAAAACAAAAACCAAGACCTCACAAGCTGCTTACTCTATGATTTTGGTAGACTGCTCTGTACCTTTGTCTTAAAACCTCACTTAGAGTCATAGAGATGTACAGCACGGAGACAGACCCTTCAAGTCCAACCTTTCCATGCTGACCAGATATCCCAACCCAATCTAGTCCCACATGCCAGCACCCAGCCCATAATCCCTCCAAACCCTTTCTACTAATATTCATCCAAATGTCTTTTAAATGTTGCAAATGTTACTAGCCTCCACCATATCCTCTGGCAGCTCATTCCATATACGTACCACCGTCTGTGTGAAAACATTGCCCCTTAGGTCCCTTTTATATCTTTCCCCTCTCACCCTAAACCTATGCCCTCTCGTTCTGGACTCCCCACCCACCCCAAGGAAAAGACTGGCTATTTGTCTTCACCATGCCCCTCATAATTCTGTAAACCTCTATAAGGTCACCCTTCAGCCTCTGACGCTCCAGGGAAAACAGTCCGAGCCTGTTCAGCCTCTCCCTATGTCTCAAAACCTCCATCCCTGGCAACATCCTTGTAAACCTTTTCTGAACTCTTTCAAGTTTCACAACATCCTTCCAATAGGAGGGAGACCAGTATTGCATGCAATATTCCAAAAGTGGTCTCACCAATGTCCTGTACAGCTGCAACATGACCTCCCAACTCCTGTACTCAATACTCTGACCAATAAAGAAAAGCATATCAAATACCTTCTTCACTATCCTATCTACCTGCAATACCTACTTCACTTTAAAAGAACCAGGACCAAATAACCTCTTAAAGCCACAGCATCAGCACATCATCACAATGTAGAGTTGCATTTGGGGCAAAGGGGATCTAACATCATCTAAGGTCAAGTTGGAAATACAGATCACAGTTCAGCTTATCATTAAATTTTTTTTAAGCTAATTACAAGGTCATTTTAATTCCATATTTCACATCCAATGCCTGGCAACAAATATGATAAGGATAGGAACATTGGACATAGAACCAAATTACCTACTCTTACACCTAAAAGCGGTTCCACCATTCAACAAGTTCAAGGTTGATATGGGTGCAACTTAATTCCACGTTTTTGCCTCATAATCCCTCATCTGTCAGAAACGTAACTCGGCACTGAATAAATTGAATAAATGTACCAGCCTCTACTGTTGCTGCAAAATACCACATTCCTCATAAGAACAACCCTCAGAGAAAATAAATTTTCTTCATCTGTCTGAAAGGTTCTCACTAAATTCAGAGCATTACAGAGTTATGCAGCATGGAAACTGACCCTTCAGTCCAACTCATCCATGCCAAACAGATATCCTAACTGATCTAGTCCCATTTGCTAGCTTTTGGCCCAGATCTCTCAAATTCTTTCTATCCATATGCCCATCAGATGCCTTTCAATATTGTAATTGTACTAGCCTACACCACTTCCTCTGGCAGCTTATTTCATCCACAAAACTAACGTCTTCCTGGGGTTTGACCTATCAAGAGCAATAGACAATAGACAATAGGTGCAGGAGTAGGCCATTCAGCCCTTCGAGCCTGCACTGCCATTCAATATGATCATGGCTGATCATTCCTAATCAGTATCCGCTCCCTGCCTTATCTCCATAACCCTTGATTCCACTATCTTTGAGAGCTTTATCCAACTCTTTCTTAAATGAATCCAGAGACTGGGCCTCCACTGTCCTCTGGGGCAGAGCATTCCACACAGCTACCACTCTCTGGGTGAAGAAGTTGCTCCTCATCTCTGTCCTAAATGGTCTACCCCGTATTTTTAAGCTGTGTCCTCTGGTTCGGTACTCACCCATCAGCGGAAACATGTTTCCTGCCTCCAGAGTGTCCAATCCTTTCATAATCTCACAAGTCTCAATCAGATCCCCTCTCAGTCTTCTAAACTCAAGGGTATACAAGCCCAGTCGCTTCAGTCTTTCAGTGTAAGGTAATCCTTCCATTCCAGGAATTGACCTTGTGAACCTACACTGCACTCCCTCAATAGCCAGAATGTCTTTCCTCAAATTTGGAGACCAGAACTGCACACAACACTCCAGGTGTGGTCTCACCAGGGCCCTGTACAGCCGCAGAAGAACCTCTTTGCTTCTATACTCAATCCCTCTTGTTATGAAGGCCAGCATGCTATTAGCCTTCTTCACTACCTGCTGTACCTGCATGCTTGCCTTCATTGACTGGTGTACAAGAACACCCAGATCTCTCTGTACTGCCCCTTTACCTAAATTAATTCCATTGAGGTAGTAATCTGCCTTCCTGTTCTTGCCACCAAAGTGGATAACCATACATTTATCCACATTAAAATGCATCTGCCATGCATCTGCCCACTCACCTAACTTGTCCAGGTCACCCTGTAATCTCCTAACATCCTCATCACATTTCACCCTGCCACCCAGCTTTGTATCATCAGCAAATTTGCTAATGTTATTGCTGATACCATCTTCTATATCATTAACATATATTGTAAAAAGCTGCGGTCCCAGCCCGGATCCCTGTGGTACCCCACTGGTCACTGCGTGCCATTCCGAAATGGAGCCATTTATCACTACCCTTTGTTTCCTATCAGCCAACCAATTTTCAATCCAATCTAGCACTTTGCCCCCAATACCGTGCGCCCTAAGTTTACTCACTAACCTCCTATGTGGAACTTCATCAAAAGCTTTCTGAAAGTCCAAGTACACTACATCTACTGGATCTCCCTCGTCCACCTTCAGAGTTACATCCTCAAAAAACTCCAGAGGATTAGTCAAGACGATTTCCCCTTCATAAATCCATGCTGACTCTGTCCTATCCTGTTACTACTATCCAGATGTGCCGTAATCTCATCATTTATAATAGACTCCAGCATCTTTCCCACCACTGAGGTCAGACTAACTGGCCTATAATTTCCTGCTTTCTCTCTCCCACCTTTCTTAAAAAGTGGTATAACATTAGCCACTCTCCAAACCTCAGGTACCAATCCCGAATCTATCGAATTCTGGAAAACCATTACCAACGCATCCACGATTTCCCGAGCCACCTCCTTCAGTACCCTGGGATGTAGACCATCAGGCCCCGGGGACTTATCAACCTTCAGACCTTAGTCTCTCCAACACCAAATCCTGGCAAATACAGATTCCCTTAAGTTCAGGTCCTTCAGTCACTGTTACCTCAGGGAGATTGCTTGTGTCTTCCCCAGTGAACACAGATCTGAAGTACCCCCATTTAATTCTTCTGCCATTTCTTTGTTCCCTGTATTATATTCCCCTGTTTCTGTCTTCATCTTATATGTGTTTCAGTAAGATTATCTTCAGTTCTTCTGAACTCCAACTGGGATAGGCTCAAGCTAATCACCCCTTCTTCCTGACATCATCCCAGGAATGAGAATCTTTTCTAACCTGTTTCCAGGAGGAGACCAAAACTATATTTAACACTCCAATTTGGTCTCACCAAGGCCTGGATAGCTGCAACAAAATTTCCTTATTTTTATATTTATTCCAGTGACAACAAATTACAGGTCATTCAGGTATTAGGCACATTTCATTAACTCGAATTTGCTGTAATGCGATTGATGAACTGTGGACACTGTTTCTAAAGTGCAAGCTTTAAAATGTGTGTTGGCTTTAATATGATTACATTGCCAACACTTTACGGACTGTTTTTAAAGTGCGATTTTTCTATAATGTGGGGTTGTGCAAGAACACAACCATTGCGTTAAAAAAAACTATATGTACAGCATTTAATTTGCCTTCCTATTCACTTCCTTTACCCGTACACATACACATTACAATTCATATACCAGGACTCTAACATCATTTTGACCCTCATTTCGCTGTTAGAACATAGAACATTAAAGCGCAGTACAAGCCCTTCGGCCCTCGATATTGCGCCGACCTGTCATACTAACCTGAAGCCCATCTAACCGACACTATTCCATGTATGTCCATATCTTCTACATTTCCTGCCAAAGCATATAAGTTCACACTTTCCCACAGCATTATCAAACTACCAGATTTTTGCTAATTCACTTATCCTGTATCTATCCCTTTTTGGAATCTCTATCTCTGCCTGACAGGTTGTTTTCATGTCTAACTTGCTGTCAGCAGCAAATTTGGTCCCTTCATCCGTGCCATTTATAAGGACTACAAATAGGTGAGTAAAAAGTGAGGTCTGCAGATGCTGGAGATCAGAGCTGAAAATGTGTTGCTGGTTAAAGCACAGCAGGTCAGGCAGCATCCAAGGAACAGGAAATTCGACGTTTCGGGCCAGAGCCCTTCATCAGGAATGAGGAGTGGGTGCCAGGCAGACTAAGATAAAAGGTAGGGAGGAGGGACTTGGGGGAGGGGCGATGGAGATGTGATAGGTGGAAGGAGGTCAAGGTGAGGGTGATAGGCCGGAGTGGGGTGGGGGCGGAGAGGTCAGGAAGAGGATTGCAGGTGAGGAGGGCGGTACTGAGTTCAAGGGAATCGACTGAGACAAGGTGGGGGGAGGGGAAATGAGGAAACTGGAGAAATCCGAGTTCATCCCTTGTGGCTGGAGGGTTCCCAGGCGGAAGATGAGGCGCTCTTCCTCCAACCGTCGTGTTGTTATGTTCTGCCGATGGAGGAGTCCAAGGACCTGCATGTCTTCGGTGGAGTGGGAGGGAGAGTTAAAGTGTTGAGCCACGGGGTGGTTGGGTTGGTTGGTTCGGGCGTCCCAGAGATGTTCCCTGAAGCGTTCTGCAAGTAGGCGGCCTGTCTCCCCAATATAGAGGAGGCCACATCAGGCGCAGCGGATGCAATAGATGATGTGAGTGGAGATGCAGGTGAATTTGTGGCGGATATGGCAGGATCCCTTGGGGCCTTGGAGAGAAGTCAGGGAGGAGGTGTGGGCGCAAGTTTTGCATTTCCTGCGGTTGCAGGGGAAGGTGCCGGGAGTGGAGGTTGGGTTGGTAGGGGGTGTGGACCTGGCGAGGGAGTCACGAAGGGAGTGGTCTTTGCGGAACGCTGATAGGGGAGGGGAGGGAAATATATCCTTGGTGGTGGGGTCCGTTTGGAGGTGGCGGAAATGACGGCGGATGATACGCTGTATACGAAGGTTAGTGGGGTGGTAGGTGAGAACCAGTGGGGTTCTGTTTTGGTGTGGTTGGAGGGGCGGGGCTCAAGGGCGGAGGAGCGGGAAGTGGAGGAGATGCGGTGGAGGGCATCGTCGATCACGTCTGGGGGGAATCTGCGGTCCTTGAAGAAGGAGGCCATCTGGACTGTAGGGTATTGCAACTGGTCCTCCTGGGAGCAGATGCGGCGGAGGCGAAGGAATTGGGAATATGGGATGGAGTTTTTACAGGGGGCAGGGTGGGAGGAGGTGTAGTCCAGGTAGCTGTGGGAGTCAGTCGGTTTATAGTAGATTTCTGTGTTGAGTCGGTCGCCCGAGATATAAATGGAAAGGCCTAGGAAGGGGAGGGAGGAGTCTGAGACAGTCCAGGTGAATTTGAGGTCGGGATGGAAGGTGTTGGTAAAGTTGATGAACCTCCTCGTGGGAGCACGAGGCAGCGCCGATACAGTCATCGATGTAGCGGAGGAAAAGGTGGGGGGTGGTGCCAGTGTAGTTACGGAAGATGAACTGTTCTACATATCCTACAAAGAGACAGGCATAGCTGGGGCCCATGCGGGTGCCCATGGCAACTCCTTTAGTTTGGAGGAAGTGGGACGATTGGAAAGAGAAGTTATTCAGGGTGAGGACCAGTTCAGTCAGTTGAAGGAGGGTGTCAGTGGAAGGGTACTGTTTGGTGCTGACTTCTCTCCAAGGCCCCAAGGGATCCTTCCATATCCGCCACAAATTCACCTGCACCTCCACTCACATCATCTATTGCATCCGCTGCACCCGATGTGGCCTCCTCTATATTGGGGAGACAGGCCGCCTACTTGCAGAACGCTTCAGGGAACACCTCTGGGACGCCTGAACCAACCAACCCAACCACCCCGTGGCTCAACACTTTAACTCTCCCTCCCACTCCACCGAAGACATGCAGGTACTTGGACTCCTCCATCGGCAGAACATAACAACACGACGGTTGGAGGAAGAGCGCCTCATCTTCCGCCTGGGAACCCTCCAGCCACAAGGGATGAACTCGGATTTCTCCAGTTTCCTCATTTTCCCTCCCCCCACCTTGTCTCAGTCGATTCCCTTGAACTCAGTACCGCCCTCCTAACCTGCAATCCTCTTCCTGACCTCTCCGCCCCCACCCCACTCCAGCCTATCACCCTCACCTTGACTTCCTTCCACCTATCACATCTCCATTGCCCCTCCCCCAAGTCCCTCCTCCCTACCTTTTATCTTAGTCTGCCTGGCACCCTCTCCTCATTCCTGATGAAGGGCTCTGGCCCGAAACGTCGAATTTCCTGTTCCTTGGATGCTGCCTGACCTGCTGTGCTTTAACCAGCAACACATTTTCAGTACAAATAGGTGAGGCCTAACACTGATCTCCTTGACACGGTGTCTCAGTATTGACTCTGATGTGCTGCTTGGAAACAATAATAATCTGGTTTAACGTTTAAAGTTATTTTTGAAAATATTGATCATGTTTTACGAACGTTTCTTTTCACTATTTTAACCCATCCATTAAACTAGCAGGTAACAATGTATCACAATTGCTAAACAAGTTGCCTACTACAATACCAATATATAAATCAAACCCCAAAGTCGCTCATGATTTATGTTGCTTTTACTTCTTAAGTCAGTTATTGAATTCATTGATAACGTTTGATTTAAAAAGATCATTTTCTCATAATGCCAATTTCCATTCACCCTTATAATAGTAAAAACATAGAAAAATAAACATGAAATACCAAATCATAAAGTTTAATTAAAAACGGCAGGATCAAAATAGTAACTAAGATGTGAAGTAAAATCAATTGAACAAGTACTGAAAAGTACTTCGACAAATGGGCTGGATAAAATACCAACTAAAATTGGGAAGAAGGATTTTAAAAGGAGCTTAATAAGGTAAAAATGTAAATACACTGAAATTGATACTTTAGCAGAATCAAAGACCCTTTTCTGAAATCTGAATAGATTAAATGAAAACAAAACCACACCTCTTGTGGCCCAATTAGTCACACAGAGATACAGCCATTGAGCGACTTTTGTCAATCACTATGTGAGTGAGGCACATGATTTCACAAATCCCCCAGCTTTTCAAATTCTTTGTCAAAAGGTTTTCATTGTATGCAGCCTCAAATCTCTAATTCGAAAATATATAAGGAATTTCAAATAGGAAACATTAAAGTGCTGTCAGACTAGTTAATCTGTTTCAATTAGGAAGTCAGATTCAAGTAAATCTTAAACTATAGAATCTACATACTAGCTACAGACCTAAGTCAACTTTACAAAATCAGCAGTTTCAGTAATTTGTTTCCAATACTGAGAAGAAAATTTGACAGCTAAACTTCAAAGGACCATCCTACCTGTTAAATGTAGCAGCAGAAACTTTACTTTGAGCTTAGGTCTTTTGCTTCACAAACATAGTTGGAATTTGCATGAATTTATTTTATTTTATTGACATCTCAGCGGATATTGTCTTAATCATGAGAAAAGATGATACACAAACTTTCCAAAGTTTTGTTTTTAACAACTATTTTATTCAGAATACGTCATAATGCACAAGAAAAATGTTTGAGCAGTTCTTCCAACCGAAGTCGACTGAGTTACAAAACTAACTCTAGTAATAAAAATTTAAGAGCGACTATAGTTGCTTTGAAAGTGTTACTTGTCAACCTGCAGAGTTTTTCAACTGAAAAGACTTCCACTCCATTCAATTATACAATCATCCACATCAAATTCTGGATGTCTGAGCCACAAATCTGGGAGCAACCATGATTCTTGAATGTCAGAAAACTTGCCTCTTTTCAAGGTTCTTGAGCCATATAGGAGTCTTTTCTAAACTGCTTCTAATAGGAGACCAAAACTATATATATAACACTCCAGATGTGTTTTCTCCAAGGCCTGGACATATAGGAATGGCCACTGCGGCACGTGTTAACTCTTCCAAACACGGCTTGTTGATACCTTTACAATACCGTCAGAATGACAGACTATTAAAATAAGCTGTTCATACTTTTACAAGGGCCACAATGAAACATACTACAGGCTTTCTTAAGATGAAGTTTTGAAGCCTGAATTGCTCCAGTGGAAATATGATATAGCCCAGAAAGTATGTCCCACATCATTGTGCCCTTCACAATTGGACCCAATTGACAGTCAGGATATTGAGCAGGAAGACTATCTATGACACAGCATTGTTGTATCCAAGAGGCCAGAGATAACCTCTTAAGAACAGACCTACAAGTCAAATAAGTCTTATTTAGAATTAACTTAATTGTTTAGCATTACACTGGTAATCTTGCAACTAGGCACTATGACATGCAAAGGATATGTGGATTTTGGTAGATTTGCAATCCTTGACTTTTTGCACTGCTGAATATCTTCCTTTCCATGTGAATGTATGCTTAATATCTTCTGGTGATTCCATTTAAAGTTTTATGAGAATGGTCTCAGGAATAAGAAATTTCAGTGAGGAGAAGAGACTGAAGAAATTGAGACTGTTTTTCTTGGCCAGAAAAAGGCTGACGGAAAATTTGGTACAGATTTTCAAAATCACAAGTGGTTTTGATAGAGTAGATATAGAAATACTGGTCATGTTCATAAAAGAAACAAAACAGCATAGGTTTAAAGTTAGGAGCAAATGAAGCAATAATGATCTGAGAAAAAAACATTTTCACAGAGCAAGTAGTTAAGGCAAGGAATGTCTGGAAATGTGGTAGAAGTTCAATTGAGACATGCAAGGCATTGGATGATTATTTGGATAGAAATAGTGTGCAGCAGTGTGAGGAAAAGACATCAGATTGGCACGAGGTTTTAGAACCATTACAAGCACAAAGGGCTGAATGTTAAACAGCGGAAGAAAGCCAATGTTATGATTCTGTAAATTACCTACACATAACATGCCCTATTTACTGTTTTTTTTTCACTGTCAAGAGACAGTGCATTAACATTGCATGGAGTTACAGCCAGATCGCTCTTAAAACACAAGTCAAGATATCCTGATGGCTAATTTATGAAGCCTCTCATGACAAGTCAGCAAGTTGAGAAATATCCTGAAGAATTTCCATTTGAATCTTCCGTCATCAGCAATCCTTCTATGTTTCATTACTAAATTACCCTGAAATACTTAAGCACCTCTTGGACAGCACTGAACCTGCATGAGACAGTATTTTATGCAGCTTTTCTAGTACAACCAAAGCAATATGTGGCACAGCAGATGTATGAGCAGTCAATCAGACATCTCCCACCCTTGAATGGTGTTTCCATCTAAAGACAATACATAGTAGGAAAAAGTCCATTCTGATTTGCATGGTATCATTACTGATTCTGGATTCACATTCTCAAGGTGGATGTAAATGTTGAATGACGTATACCATCCAGGCCCTAGTAACATTCCTTGCACATCTGGGTGGCACAGTGGCTCAGTGGTTAGCACTGCCACCTCACAGCACCAGAAGCCCAGGTTCAATTCCAGCCTTGGGCAACTGTGCGTGGAGTTTGCACATTCTCCCTGTGCCCATGTGGGTTTCCTCTGAATGCTCCGGTTTCCTCCCACAGTTCAAAACTGTGCAGGCCAGGTGGATTGGCCATTCTAAATTGCCCATAGTGTTAGGTGCGTCGTTCAGAGGGAAATGGGTCTGGGTGGGTTACTCTTCGGAGGGTTGGTGTTGACTTGTTGGGCTGAAGGGCTGGTTTCCACACTGCAGGTAATCTAATCTAATTCCATTCAGCCTCAGTTTTGCCCATATTAAAGTATACCATCTTTGCTGCAATCCCCAATGTTTTGGTTCCAGGATCCCTTGCATCCGATGCTATCTCCAGTAAAGGAGGCAGCTGCTTGTGAAAAATGAGCAACTCTTGGCTATCTCATCTTCTTTCATCCTTGTACACAATTATGTGTGACTTTTTGGTAAAGGTTATTTACAATGATGTTACACTGGTACCAACTATGTTCCCACTACAAGATTGCTTCTTCCTTGGTTTCCCACGATATCTAAATACAGTCCTGACTTCAGCAGCTGGAGTGGAGGAAATGGCCTGTTAACTTGGAAGAGCTGCGCAGTTGTCTCTTGGTCCCTTGGGCCTAGACGGCATAGGCCAGCTGATAGTCTCATGTCCAGATGCAGGTTTACTCTCCTTGGCTTGGCAAGCTTTGAGATCACAGCCAGGCAGAAGGTGAAGGGGCAAGCAATTCTGGAGTGTCCTGAGAAGCTTCAGAAAGGGAGTGGGTGGGGCTATGACCACTCTGACCCCTCAAAAGGAAGGTGGCACCTAGAATGAGGTCAAGGTCTTTCTTATCTTCTCACACTGCCTTGATACTGACTACCTATGGATAAATGAATGAAGTACAGAATTTGTGCATATCCAGCGGACAGTATTTTGACGGTGCAATGGAGGCAGCCAACCAAATGCATGCTGGTGTCAGGACATGACTGATTATGGCGGTGGAATTCTTCACTGTTCAATTCAGCACAAGTGCCTCTCACAGATCTGAAGTGTGTCTGTGCAAATTTTTGTTTTAAAATTTGCATGAGTCACACTGGCTGGTCAACACTTATTGCCTATCCCTAGTTGCCCTTGAGAAGGTAGTGATGTACTGCCTTCTTGAACTATTGCAGTCCATCTGCTGTAGTTTGGCCCACAATGCTGTTAAAGAAGAAATTCCAAGAATTTGACCCAGCAACAGTGAAGGAATAGCGATATATTTTCATGGCTTGGAGGGGAACTTGAAGGTGGTGGTGTTCCCAAGTATCTACTGCCCTTGTCCTTTGATTGGATTTGATTTGATTTATTGTTGTCATATGTAGCTAGGTACAGTGAAAAGCTTCGTTTTGAGAGCAGTGCTGGCAGATCATAGCAAACAAGGACATCCAGATCGTAGGGTGCTTGAACAGAGTGAGGCATACAAGATTACAACTGCACGGGGGTGCACAAAGCAAGATCAACATTAGCAAGTGCAACATTATTTGAAGTTCCATTCAGGAGTCTAATAACAACAGGGAACAAGCCGTTCTTAAACCCAGTGGCATGTATTCAAGCTTCTATATCTTCTGCCTGACAGAAGAGGTTGGAAGAGGGCATTAGCAGAGTGGGAGGGGTCCTAGATGATATTGGCAGCCTTTCCACAATAATGAAAATGGAGTGTAAATGGAGTCTATGGGTGGGAGTTTGACTTCCGTTATGATCTGGATTATGCACATGACTTTCTGTAGTTTCTTATGATCTTGGGCAGAGTAGTTGCTCAACCAAGCTGTTTTGCACTCAGATGGAATGCTTCCTATGGTGCATCTGTAAAAGCTGATGTTGGAGAAATTTGCCCATGAGGTTGAGATCACAAAACACAGCTCTCGAAGTGAAACTGACAAATAGTTTATTGCAAGCGACATCGCTGGAAGAGAATCAGACTCAGCTGACAGAGAACTGACAGTCTGAACAGGTAGATCAGACTTCTCTTCCCAGAGCTGAGGATGAGACCAGTTTCATAATAATGCTGCACAATGACACTGATTAAGAAATGGGCAACTACAATCTATGTGGAATTGAAGTAATCTAGTTGCAAGGATGCTAATTGGAAATCAAATATCAGATGAATGTATTATTCCTTCACACAATGCAACATCCTGACAGTATCAATGGTTCCATTCCTCTTCACAGGTAGGTGTTAATGTCTCCTCTGAAATGGTGAGGTGCTTCCATTGTCCTGTTCCTGGAGCATGTCTTTGCTGGTACCTTTCTGACCTGCTCTTTGTGTGGCTTTGGCATTGCTGGGTAGTGAAACTGCCCTTGGGGCTTTCAGATATTTGTGGTGCTCTGTCATTGTTCGTGGGAGCTTGTATTGCTTTGTCTGCATGAGCTGTCTGATTTGGCTTGTGAGCTGCTTGGGGATTCTGGGTGTTTTTGATACAGTTTGGCCAATTTTGCTTTTGGTGGACCTATCGTGGGTTAGCAAATCTTTTCCCACAGTTGGTGAGTGACCTATGGACACACCTGAGAAGTAGAGCTGTTGTTGTGCCTATGTGGAAACTCCAGGACAGATTATCACTCCGAGGAACTTGACACTTGCTTCACTCTTCACTTCAGATCTTTTGATTTAGACGGGGGCATACCCTCCTCCTTTCTTCTTGAAGTCAGTGATGAATTGTTTCATTTTGCCGACATTGAGAGAGAGGTTGTTATCATTGCACCACGACACCAAATGCTCTATCTACTTCCTGTACTCTGACTCATTGTTGTTTGATATATGTCCTACCACAGTGGCATCATCAACAAACTTGTAGATGGTGTTCTCAAAATTTTGTATCTTCTGCCCAATGGAAGAGAGAAAAACCAGGTCAGGATGGGTATTTGATTAGGTTGGCTACTTTCTGTGTGCACTTCCTGCTGCCTCAGGAGTCAATAGACAAAAGGCTGGTTTGCACGATGGACTGGGCAACTCTCTGCAATTTCTTGCTGTCTTGGGCAGAACAGTTGCCAAATCAAGGTGTCATGCTTCCTCAAATACTGCTTTTTATGGTGCATCTGTAAAGTTTGGTAGGAGTCATCATGGGCATACCGAATTTCTTTTGCCTTCTGAGGAAGTAGACGCATTGGTGTGCTTTGACTGTAGTTGTAATGTGGGTGGAACAGGATAGATCACTGGTGATATTTACTCCTAGGAGCTTGAAGCTCTCAACCACCTCCACCTCAGCAATGCTGATGCAGATAGGGGTGTGTCCTCTACTCTGCTTCTTGAAGTCAATGACTAGTTCCTTCGTTTTGCTAACATTTAGGGAGAGTGTGTTGTTGTTACACCGTTTCACTAAGCTATCTCCTTCCTGCATTCTGTTTCATCATTGTTTGAGGTCCAACACACTATGATGGCATCATCAGCAAATTTGTAAATGGACTTACAGCGGAATTTGGTCACACAGTCGTGAGTTTACAAGGACTACAGTAGGGAGGTGAGTACGCAGCCTTGTAGGGCACCAGTATTGTGGATTACTTGGAGGTGTTGTCATCTATCCTTACCAATTGTGGACTGCAGGTCAGGAAGTCGAGCATCCAGTTGCTAAGGGGGGAGCAAAGGCTAGGTCTCGGAAGTGAGCTTTATTGAAATGATGGTGTTGAAGGCAGAACTAAAGTCAATAAACAAGAGTCTGATGTGGGTTTCCTTGCTATCCAGATGTTACAGAGATAAGTGTAGGGCCAGGGAAATGGCGTCTGCCTTGGACCTATTAGAATCACAGAACACCTGCAGTGTGGAAGTAGGCAGTTCGGCCCATCAAGTCCACAATGAACAGCATTCCACCCAGACAAATTCCCATCCTATCCCTGTAATCCTGCATTTTCCATGGCTAATCCACCTACCTACATATTCCTAGATACCAAAGGCAAATTAGCATGGCCAATCATGCACATCTTTGGACTATGGGAAAAAGCGAGAGCACCAGGAAAAAAACCCAGGCAAACACAGAAAAATGTGCAAAGTTCAAACAGACAGACGCCAAAGGGTGGAATCGAACTCAGCTCCTTGGCCTGTGTGGCAACAGTGCCAACCACTGAGCCACCATTCCACTCATTGTACTGGTAGGCAAATTGTACCAAATCAAGGCAATATGGGAGGCTGGAGAGTTGATGTGTGCCATTACGAACTTCTCAAAGCACCTCATAGTTATGGATATCAGAGCCACCGGACGGTCATCATTGAGGTAGGTTGCCGAATTTTTCTTTAGCCCTGGAATGGTTGTCGACGTAAGAGACGTCATTTCACTGACCGTCTGTTCAAAATGAGCATCAAATGTGTTGGGGAGGAATGCATTATCATCAGCGATTTTATGCAACACTGTGGTGTAGACCATTACATCGTGTAGGCCTTGCCACAGTTGATGTATGTTTGTGTGGTCAGCCTGGGACTCTACCTTAGTTCTGATATTGTCTCTTGCTGTCTTTGATAGCTTTGCAAAGATGGAAGTGTCATAGAGTCATAGAGATGTACAGCATGGAAACAAACCTTTCGGTCCAACCTGTTCACACCATCCAGATATCCCAACCCAATCTAGTCCCACATGCCAGTAGCTAGCCCAGATCCCTCCAAATCCTTCCTATTCATATACCCATCCAAATGCCTCTTAACTGTCGCAATTGTACCAGCCTCCACCACATCCTCTGGCAGTTTATTCCATACACGTACCATCCTCTGTGTGAAAAAGTTGCTCCTTAGGTCTCTTTTATATCTTTCCCCTCTCAACCCAAACCTATGGCCTCTAGTTCTGGACTCCCTGACCCCGGGGAAAAGACTTTGTCTATTTATCCTATCCACGCCCTTCATAATTTTGTAAACCTCTATAAGGTCACACCTCAGCCTCCGACGCTCCAGGGAAAACAGCCCCAGCCTGTTCTATAGCTCAAATCCTCCAACGCTGCCAACATCCTTGTAAATCGTTTCTGAACCCTTTCAGGTTTCACAACACCTTTCCAATAGGAAGGAGACCAGAATTGCACGCAATATTCCAACAGTGGCCTAACCAATGTCCTGTACAGCTGCAACATGACCTCCCAACTCCTGTACTCAATACTCTGACCAATAAAGGAAAGTATACCAAACATCTTCTTCACTATCCCATCTACCTGCGACTCCACTTTCAAGGAGCTAGGAACCTGCACTCCAAGGTCTCTTTGTTCAGTGACACTCCCTAGTTCCTTACCATTAAGTGCATAAGTCCTGCTAAGATTTGCTTTCCCAAAATGCAGCACCTCGCATTTATCTGAATTAAACTCCATCTGCCACTTCTCAGCCCATTGGCCCATCTGATCAAGATACTGTTGTAATCTGAGGTAATCTTCGCTGTCCACTACACCTCCAATTTTGGTGTCACCTGCAAACTTACTAACTGTTCCTCTTATGCTCGCATCCAAATCATTTATGTAAATGACAAAAAGTAGAGGACCCAACACCGATCCCTGTGGCACTCCACTGGTCACAGGCCTCCAGTCTGAAAAACAACCCTCCACCACCACCCTCTGTCTTCTACCTTTGAGCTAGTTCTGTATCCAAATGGCTAGGTCTCCCTGTATTCCAGGAGATCTAACCTTGCTAATCAGTCTCCTAGGGGGAACCTTGTCGAATGCCTTACTGAAGTCCATGTAGATCACATCTACTGTTCTGCCCTCATCAATCTTTTTTGTTACTTCTTCAAAAAACTCAATCAAGTTTGTGAGACATGATTTCCCACGCACAAAGCCATGTTGGCTATCCCTAACCAGTCCTTGCCTTTCCAAATACATGTACATCCTGTACCTCAGGATTCCCTCCAACAACTTGCCCACCACCAAGGTCAGACTCACCAGTTTATAGTTCCCTGGCTTGCCTTTACCACCTTCCTTAAACAGTGGCACCCCATTTGCCAACCTCCAGTCCTCCAGCACCTCACCTGTGACTATCGATGATACAAATATCTCAGCAAGAGGCCCAGCAATCACTTCTCTAGCTTCCCACAGAGTTCTCGGGTACACCTGATCAGTTCCTGGGGATTTATCCACCTTTAACCATTTCAAGGCATCCAGCACTTCCTCCTCTGCAATATGGACATTTTTCACGATGTCACCATCTATTTCCCTACAGTCTATATCTTCCCTATCCTTTTCCACAGTAAATACTGATGCAAAATATTCATTTAGTACCTCCCTCATTTTCTGTGGCTCCACACAAAGGCCGCCTTGCTGATCTTTGAAGGGCCCTATTCTGTCCCTAGTTACCCTTTTGTCCTTAATATATTTGCAAAAACCATTTGGATTCTCCTTAATTCTATTTGCCAACGCTATTTCATATTCCCTTTTTGCCTTCTTGATTTCCCTCTTAAGTATACTCCTACTTCCTTTATACTCCTCTAAGGATTCACTCGATCTATCCTATCTGTACCTGACATATGCTTCCTTCTTTTTCGGAACCAAATCCTCAATTTCTTTAGTCATTCAGCATTCCCTATATCTACCAGCCTTCCCTTTCACCCTGACAGGAATATACTTTCTCTGGATTCTTGTTATCTCATTTCTGAAGGCTTCCCATTTTCCAGTTGCCCCTTTACCTGCGAAATCTGCCCCCAATCAGCTTTCGAAAGTTCTTTCCTAATACCGTCAAAATCTGCCTTTCTCCAATTTAGAGCTTCAACTTTTAGATTTGGTCTATCCTTTTCCATCACGATTCAAAAACAAATAGAATTATGGTCACTGGCCCCAAAGTGCTCCCCCACTGACACCTCAGTCACCTGCCCTGCCTTATTTCCTAAGAGTAGGTCAAGTTTTGCACCTTCTCTGGTAGGTACATCCACATACCGAATCAGAAAATTGTCTTGTATGCACCTAAGAAATTCTTCTCCATCTAAACCCTTAACACTATGGCAGTCCCAGTTGATGTTTGGAAAATTAAAATCCCCTACCATAACTACCCTATTGTTCTTACAAATAGCTGAGATCGCCTTTCAAGTTTGTTTCTCAATTTCCCTCTGACTATTAGGGAGTCTATAATACAACCCAATAAGGTGATCATCCCTTTCTTATTTCTCAGTTCCACCCAAATAACCTCCCTGGATGTATTTGGAAAGCACTGGCTGAAGATCTTGGGTGAATTTCTGTTGTTCATCTTGTAGATAGCACTGCTACTACTGAGTGTCAGAGGTAGAGGAAGTGGATATTGGCGGATGTGATGATAATCAAATGGACTGTTTTTTTTTTCTGGATGGTATCAAGCTTCTTGCTTGTTGTTGGAATTGCATCCATACAGGCAAGTGGGGAGTATTCCATCAAACTAGTGAATTGTGCCTTGAATATAATGAACAGGCCTTGGGAAGTCAGGAGGTGAGTTACTTCCCGCAGTATTCCGAGCCTCTGAGCTGCTCTTTTAATCACAGCATTTACATGGTGAGTTCAGTTGAGTTTCTGGTTAATGGCAACCCAATGGACAGGGAGGGATTCGGCGATGGTAACACCATTGAATGTCAAGGGGCAGTAGTTAGATGATCTCTTATTGCGATGGTCATAGCCTAGCATTTCAGTGGTACAAATGTTACTTGCCACTTGCCAGCCAAAGCCAGGATATTGTCCAAATCTTGTTGCATTTGAACACAGACTGTTTCAGTATCTGAGGAAAGGTGCTGAACACTGTGCAATTATCGACGAATATCCTCACTTCTAACCTTATGATTGCGGGAAGACCATTGATGAAGCAGTTGAAAACAGCTGGGCCCAGGTCACAACCCTGAGGAACTCCTGCGGAGATGTCCCAAGGCTAAGATAGCTGACCTCTCACAACCACAACCATTTGTCCATATGCTGGGTATGACTCCAACTATTGAAGGATCTGTCCCTTGATACCCATTAATTCCAATTTTGCCAAGGCCCCTCGATGCTTCACTCAGTCGAATGTAGCCTTGATGTCAAAGGCTGTCACTCTGATCTCACCTCTGGAATTCAAGATCTTTTGTCCATGTTTACACCAAGTCCTTAATGAGATCAGGAGCTGAGTGGTCCTGACGAAACCCAAACTGGGCATCACTGAGCAAACTATTGCGAGCAATACTGCTTGTCACTTTACTGAAGTTGATAGTAGACTGATAGAGTGGTAATTGGCTGGGGTGGATTTATAGAGTCAGAGAGCATGGAAACAGACTCTTCCATCGAACCGCAGTGACCATATTCCCAAACTAAACCAGTCCTACTTGCCCGTGTTTGGCCCATATGCCTCTAAACATTTCTTGTTCATGTACTTATCCAAATGTCTTTTAAATGTAGTAACTGTACCTGCAACCACCACTTCCTCTGACAGCTCTTTCCATACATGAATCACTGTCTAAAAATGTTGCCCCTCGTGTCCTTTTTAAAGCTTTCCCCTCTCACCTGAAAAATATGCTCACTAGTTTTGAACGCCTCCAGTTTAGGGAAAAGACCGTTGCTACTCACCTTATCTATGCCCCTCACAATTTTAAAAACCTAAACAAAGACACCCCTCAATCTTCTATGCTCAATTAGAAGAGGTGCCAGCCTGTCCAGCCTATTTTTATAACTCACACCTTCCATTCCCAGCAATACCCTGCTAAATTATTTCTGAACCCTCTCCAATTTAATATCTTTCCTAAAGCAGAGTGACCAGAATTGGACGCAGTACTCCAGAGGCCTCACCATCATCCTGCACAAGCTCAACATGACATCCCAACTCCTAAACTCAAAAGGTCTGAGCAATGTATGCAAGCGCACTAAACACCTTCTCAACCACAGTCTACCCAAAATGCAAACTTGAAAGAATTGCATACCTGAACCCATAGATCCCTCTGTTCTACACGACCCATGAATTGTATAAGTCTTGACCTTGTTTGTTTTACCAAAATGCTACACCTCACATTTATCCAAACTAAACCCCATCTGTTACTTCTCAGCACATTTGCACAATTATTAATGAAGTACTTAGATTAGATTAGATTACTTAGTGTGGAAACAGGCCCTTCAGCCCAACAAGTCCACACCGACCCGCCGAAGCGCAACCCACCCAGACCCATTCCCCTACATTTACTCCTTCACCTACCACTATGGGCAACTTAGCATGGCCAATCCAGCTAACCTGCACATTCTTGGATTGTGGGAGGAAACCGGAGCACCCGGAGGAAACCCACGCAGACACTGGGAGAATGTGCAAACTTCACACAGAGAATCGCCTGAGGCGGGAATTGAACCTGGGTCTCTGGCGCTGTGAGGCAGCAGTGCTAACCACTGTGCCACCCACATTTTGTAATCTTAGGTGATCTTCTTCACTGTCTACTTTACCACCAATTTTGGTGTCATCTGCAAATTTATTAACCATGCCTCCTATATTCTCATAGTAAATCATTTCCGTACATGACAAACTGAAATGGGCTCAGTACCAATCCCTGTGGAACAGGCCTCTTGTGTAAAAAGCAACTCTCTACCACCATCATCTGTCTCCCACCATCAAGCCAATTTTGTATCCAATTCTCAAGCTCATCTTGAATCCCATGTGGTTTAACTTTACTAATTAATGTACCATGTGGAACCTTATTAAAGGCTTCACTGAAATTCATAACAACATCTGCCAGTTGTCCCACTTTTTATGTACAGGATATTCCTGGGCAATTTCCCACATTGTTGGGTAGATGCCAGTGTTCTAACTGTTCTCAAAGTCTTGGCTAGGGGATAGACATGTTCTGGAACACAAGTCTTCAGTAATACTCATAAAATTTTATCAGGGCCCATCGAATTTGCACTGTCCAATGTCACCAATTGTTTGTTGAAATCATGTGAAATTAATCAATTAAGCTGAAGACTGGCATCTGTAATGTTGTAATGAAAATTGTTGCACTGAAGGCCTGGGCTCTTCCATCACTGAAGATGGGATTTCCAGTGATTGTAACCAGTTCAGCCAGGTGGACCTCATAGAGTTCCCTGATTGAGGCTATTAATCTGGCCCAGTAAGGGAGTCCTGCTGACAGATATATACAGGAATGTCAGAGATTCTGTTCAGTCTGAGAAAGCCAATCTAGTGTCAAGTACTATGCATGTGTAAATAAAGTGTAACTTAGTGATAGCGTATCAGTCTGTGCAGAATTATTTCAGGGATATTTGTGGAGCCACCCCTTCCTCCAATGAGTTGTCCAATTGTCCACCATCATCATGACTGAAGGTGGCATCTTAGATCTGATCTGTTTGTTATGGGATCCTTAACTCTATCAGTTGTTGCTTATACTGTTTGACTTGCAAGTCATCCTGTTTGGCAGCTTCACCAGGTTGACAACTCATTTTTAGGTACAGCTGGTGCTGCTCCTGGCATGCTGCCCTGCACTCTCCACTGAACTAGAGTTGGTCCCCTGGCATGGTAATGGCTCAATGGGGAGTATGCCTGCCTGTGAGGGTGCAGATTGTGCTGGAGCACAATTCTGATTCTGTTGTTGGCCCACTGTGCCTCTTGAATGCCCAGTCTTGAGTTGCTAGATCTGTTCGCAGTCTGTCACAATTAGCACAGTGATAGTGCCACACAACACAATGGAATGCATTCTTAATATGAAGGCAGTACTTCATCTCCACCAGGACTATGCAGCAATCACATTTATCAATTCTGTCATGGACAAAATATTTGGCAAATATTTATTAGCTGAGAACACAGGCCTGTATTCTGGCTGGAGCTGAGCAGGTGTCTGGTCTCCAGCTGTTCTCTCAGCAAAGAGTCCTGGAGCATTTCTACCTTGACCAATTGTGAAATGTGTCAATGATGAGCTCACGAGATTGTGCTCCCACATTTAACCTAGAAATAGACTTTCACTCCACTGGGCACTAAGTTAGTGCAGGATGCGGTTGAAAGCCTTATTTATGCATTCTCTGAGCGCTCAGCACCCTCCACCTTCCGCTGAAGTAGAGATGCAGTAGGGTGCCTTCAGTACCAGTTTCTTTGTGAAACTTCATTGGTGCTGCATTTACCTGTGTAAAATAAAGAGAGAAAATTAGTTGTGCACAAGCTTTTATCCATCTTTAACATTAAGAATGAGTGAGCACTGATGCTAATGAAATAGCATCACAGAACAACAGCAAAGCTTACTGGATTGGTTACCTACTGAGATCTCTCCATTCTCATGAGTGGTCATGCTTTTCTCAGGCCAAATCCAAAATATTCTTCTCACTGTGAGTGAGAAACCTAGAATCTGTTACCCCAACTTGCAAAGTCTTGAGACGTTCAGTCTAGTTATGAGCTTACGTTTTCAGCAATGAGATAAACAAAGGGACTAAGTATAATAGAACTGGATAAAACTGCAGTTAGTGCTGATGCATGACTATGAGTAGTACTGAAATGCCGCAGTGAGTGAGTAGGAATGGGTCAGTAATTTTGGAAGATGAGGTGGGTGCAACTTACATAATGTAGTTGATTCACCTTGGTAAGATAGAACATAGAACATAGAAAAATACAGCGCAGTACAGGCCCTTTGGCCCTCGATGTTGCGCCGATCCAAGCCCACCTAACCTAAACTAGCCCACTATCCTCCATATGTCTATCCAATGCCCGTTTAAATGTTCATAAAGAGGGAGAGTCCACCACTGCTACTGGCAGGGCATTCCATGAACTCACGACTCGATGAGTAAAGAATCTACCCCTAACATCTGTCCTATACCTACCACCCCTTAATTTAAAGCTATGTCCCCTCGTAATAGCTGACTCCATACGTGGAAAAAGGTTCTCATGGTCAACCCTAACTAAACCCCTAATCATCTTGTACACCTCTATCAAGTCACCCCTAAACCTTCTTTTCTCCAATGATAATAGCCCCAAGTGCCTCAGCCTTTCCTCATACGATCTTCCTACCAAACCAGGCAACATCCTGGTAAACCACCTCTGCACCCGTTCCAGTGCCTCCACATCCTTCCTATAGTATGGCGACCAAAACTGCACACAATACTCCAGATGCTGCTGCACCAGAGAGTTATACAACTGCAACATGACCTCAGGACTCCGGAACTCAATTCCTCTACCAATAAAAGCCAGTACGCCATATGCCTTCTTCACAGCTCTGCAGCTTATCTATCTCCCGCTGTAACCTGCCACATCCTTCCTCACTGTCAACAACTCCACCGACTTTCGTATCATCCGCAAACTTGCTCACCCAACCTTCTAGCCCCTCCTCCAGGTCATTTATAAAAATGACAAACAGCAATGGTCCCAAAACAGATCCTTGCAGAACACTGCTAGTAACTGCACTCCAAGATGAACCTTTACCATTAACTACTACCCTCTGTCTTCTTCCAGCCAGCCAATTCCTAATCCAAACCTCCAACTCACCCTCAATGCCATACCTCCGTATTTTTTGCAGTAGATGTGTGTACATGGACTGGGACAACACTACTATTATAGTACAAGCCAAACAGAGAACAGCCAGGGAATTCCTCGAGGCATGGCACTCATCCACAGATTCAATCAATAAGCACATCGACCTGGACCCAATATACTGACCACTGCAATGGACAGCTTGAACTGACAACTGGAAGCGGCAGATTCAAACACTACAAATGGCAGAGGAAAGATCACAGAAGCGCTTCACAGGAGGCTCCCAAGCACTGAGGATGTCACCTAGACAGGGGACAAAACGTCTGCAACACAAATTCTCAGCTCGGCGAACAGAACCACAACAATGTGTGTACAGTGGCAGAATTACAGTGAATGGGTAGTCCCGTGAGTGTGAATAAAATGATGGTTGCACATACCTTTGTAGAAAGCTGAAGTTCATGACCTTTCTGCACTGATGGCCATCCTCTTCATTCAGAACAAAGTATTGACCTGGACTGCGATTTGTATCCAGCCTGGCTCGGTCTGGTGGCATGGCCTCCTATGGATGTCAGATGGGAAAAGGACTACACTCTTCTCCACCAGTACATTTACTTCCTATCCTCTGGGTCATGACTTCAGTGCTGAGATTCAAGCACCAATGTAATGGACTCGTCTTAGCTGCAGCACTTGAAGGGTTATGCATCTGGACTTTAAATAGAAGAATGATGGGAGAGAATGGGAGGCATGAATTGGCATTGTTGCTTGTGCCTGTCTCCAGCAAGCAGTCATTGTTCCCTCTCCCAAGTAACAAAAATCTCAGGCTCTGAAGCACTTTACCGCCACCTCCAGCTGCATGTTTCCAAGATGAAAATATAGCCTCTTTCAGCAACTTCATGGCAGAGACATGGCTGAGATACTAAATGAATATTTAGCATCTTGAATTATCGATGAAGGATTATGGTAACCAAGCTAATTTACATACTTAACGAGTTAAAAATTGATAAGATTTGATAGAGTGGCTATACTTAAATTGATAAACTACCAGGACCAAATCAGAAGTATCAAAGATACTAAGAAAACAAACAGTGGAAATTGCTCAACCACAAAGCAACAGTTCTTAGATATAGCTTTGGTGACAAAGAACTGGACAATTACAAATGATGCAACCTGTTTGAAAAGGGTGCAAAGTTAAGTTCAGCAACTGTAAGTCAGTCAGTTTAATCTGGTGGTTCAGACCAAATTAAGCTTAAGCAACTTGCCTGAGCTTTTGGCTAGGTTCAACTTCCAATAGAAAATTTATATAAAGTGACACATAAAAGGCTTGTGAGCAAAGTTTAAACTTATGGAATAAAAGAAAAAAAAATTGCAGCACAGATATGAAATTGCTGAGTAACAGCAACCAGAATAATTGAAAACGTTATTTCTCAAACTGGAGGAAACGTTATATTGTGATATTCCCCAAAGGTCAGGTAGCGTTAGGACCCAACTTCATCATGTGCTCATGATCCAGACCTGGGTGTACAAGGCACAATTTATAAGTTTCAGAGGACACAGAACTTGGAAGTAATATTAGACATAAGGAGGATAATGGAATCAAGGGTGACAGGGAAAAGGCGAGAAAGTGGAGTTGAGGATCATCAGATCAGCCAACAGCAGACTTGGCCTGATGGATATATCTTATGTCTAATGGTTGCATGCCTAAGAGGGTGTAGGCCCTCCAAATGTTTGGGGAATTGGTAGGCAAAAGATAGATTGAATTTAATTCAGTGAAATTTTGATGCAGCATTTCCCAAGTCCAACACTACTAGGCTGAGGGCCTTTCTCACTGCATGCAATTGCAATTTTTCAGAGAAGTGTGTAATAACAATTTTTTTAGATTAGATTACTTAGATTAGATTACTTACAGGGTGGAAACAGGCCCTTCGGCCCAACAAGTCCACACCGACCCGCCAAAGCGCAATCTACCTAACACTATGGGCAATTTGGCATGGCCAATTCACCTGACCCACACATCTTTGAACTGTGGGAGGAAACCGAAGCACCCAGAGGAAACCCACACAGACATGGGGAGAACGTGCAAACTCCACAGAGTCAGTTGCCTGAGGCGGGAATTGAACCCGGGTCTCTGGCGCTGTGAGGCAGCAGTGCTAACCACTGTGCCACCGTGCCGCCCATAATTCCATATCAAATTATTACCGAATAAAACATGTACACACTGCAAATCAAATGTCAATCTTAAAAATACAAGCACATGATTCTGAAAGCTTGCCAATATAGTGAACAACCTACCACACAGCATTCTGTTTCAAATTCTCCTCAATGTCACCAAAAGCTTGATGTAATTCCAATTCGCCTGGTATTGTGTCCAAGAAATATCCTGAGTAGGAATAATCGAAGAGGTGATCTCCTTCCCACGCCATCATTTATATCTGAAAATAATAGTTTGAATTAATGATTTACAGAATTGTTCAAATAAAAGAAATCACTAATCTAAAGTTTAATTAGAAAATCATTCAACACATTTCATGTACTAATATGCCAGCAAAAACAAACACTTGAAAATAGCTCCTGTGGACTGAAAAGGCTAGCCAGAAGAAACTTTACAAGAAATATGAAATCATGATAAGGAGGAAATAAATAGAATTTATTTATATAAATAGAAAGCAGAAAACATCAGTGCTTCATCCGGGGGCTCACTGATGATGTTACCTAGTCTGGTGACGAAACATCTAAAAATGAACCTTTCAGCTCAGCGAGCAAACCTACATCCAGAACCTTAACCTGAGCTCCAAATCTTCGCAAAACTCGCTAGGAATCAATATTGTCCATATTACACTGGATAAACTCAATTACTTCAAAATATTGCCATGGGATTTTTTTTTATTTTTCATTCATTGAATGGATAAGAGTGCTGCTGCCAAGCCCAGCATTTGTTAGCAATCCCTAAATACCATCAAGAAGATATTGGTGAGCTGTCTTTTTGAACTGCTGCAATCAACTTGGTATGGGCACATTCACAGTATTGTTAGGAAGGGAGTTCCAAGTTGTTGACTTAGCAACAGTAAAGAAATGGCATCTAGTTTCAATCAGGATGGTGTGAGACTTGCAGAAAAATTTTTTGGTCATGATCTTCCTTTATGTTTGTTTGTGGCCCATTTCCTTCTCAGTAGTAGACGTTGTGGGATTAGAAGATGCTGTTTTTGGAGGCGTAGTGAGTTCCTACACTCCAAAGGAATATGATACATGGTATTTTGTATCTTTGATGAAAAGAGTGAATATTCAAAGTGGTGGATGGAGAGCCTATCAAGCAGATTGTATTTGTCCTGGGTGGTGTTGAGACTCTGGAGTGGAAAAACAGACAGTGCCGGAGAAATTCAGCAGGCCTACAAGCAGGACCGCTCTGAAGAAGTCATACCAGACTGGAAACTTAATTGTTCTCTCTCTACAGATGTTGCCTGACCTGCTGTCTTTGCTGTCTACCAACGTCTTTGGTATTTCATTTGCCTCTATAAGTGCAACTCCATTTGAGAGTAAAGAGAAGAATTCTATCATATTCCTCACATGCATTTTGGGGAGCATATGGTCCAGTTCAGTTTCTGGTCAATAGCAAATAACCCAGGATAGTGATGGAGGGAATGTGTTCATAACATCATTGAACGCCAAAGGGAGATGACCAGGTTTTTTTCTTGTTGGAAATGGTCATTTCGGTGTATGAATGTTACTGGCTACTTCTCAATGGTTACAATGTCCAGGTATTGCTCCTTGCGAACAGGCCCCACGGTACCTGATGACTTGCAACTGGTACTACACACTACACACACATATTTGGTTCTTTCCACTTCTGCCATTACGATGGAGGGCAGATCATTGATGAAGCAAATGAAGTTCGATGGGCTCAGAACACTACCCTGAGGAGCTCCTGGCACTGAGATGACTGTCCCTCAAGAATCACAACCCATCTTACTCCATGTGAAGTCCGGTTCCAAACACTGGAGAGTATTGCCCCAACTTCCATTAACTTTAGTTTTGTTAAGGCCCCTTGATGTGAAACACAATTAAATGCTATACTGACATTAATGGCAGACACTCTCACTTACTTCTGAAACCAGTTCCTTCATTTATATCTGAGCCAAAGCTAACATGAGGTCTGGAGCTCAGTGATGCTGCCATGACCCAAAGTGGGCACTGGAGAATAATTTGCAAGAATGAAAAAGCATAAGATACCGGAGTTAAAGTAGACCATATCGCCTGTCAGGCCAGAACACTTCTAACATTCATAATTGATCTTTGGCTTCAGTTTCCCATCTTATCATTCTCTTGTGAAGTGTAGTGGGACATTTATACATTTCTTTTGTGCCTTTAGTAAAATTATTGTAGTCTTTGATGGACCCCTTCAGACCAGAAGCATTGAGAAGGAAGTCAAGGAAGTCATGGGAAGAGTTTGGAAAGGAGGTATGGGCAGACAGGAATGGAATTTTGAAGCAGAGTTGAAAACATTTTCTAGTTCAGAGTGAGAGAGTGGCAAACCCAAACTGAGTTAAGATGGGGAGACTAGAAGCATAAATTCAGCCAATCAGTATATTAAGCCAGACATATATGAGCTTCTGTTTTTCATAGTAACCACTGGTGCAGCACTTTATCAAATGCCTTCTAGAATTCTAAGTAGAGTTCAATCACTAGGGTTCCCCAGATCGAGAGTGTGTTAATTTCTTATTAAATCATATTAAGTCATGTTGGACCATGATTTCCCTTTCAAAAATAGCATATTGACTCTGCCCGATTACACTGAACTTATGTCAATGCCCTTCAATAATGTTTTTAATAAATTTCTAACATCTTACCTAAAACAGTTGTCAAAGTATTTTCATTAAAGACAAACTAACACAGTGGCACAGTGGTTTGCACTGCTGCCTCACAGCGCCTGAGACCCGGGTTCAATTCCCGACTCAGGCGACTGACTGTGTGGAGTTTGCACGTTCTCCCCGTGTCTGCGTGGGTTTCCTCCGGGTGCTCCGGTTTCCTCCCACAGTCCAAAGATGTGCGGGTCAGGTGAATTGGCCATGCTAAATTGCCCGTAGTGTTAGGTAAAGGGGTAAATGTAGGGGTATGGGTGGGTTGCGCTTCGGCGGGTCGGTGTGGACTTGTTGGGCCGAAGGGCCTGTTTCCACACTGTAAGTCTAATCTAATAGTCTAATCTAATAAAATAGATTGAAGTACATTATCTGCATCCACCTTCACTGACAAAAGGAATAACCTCCACGTCATAATTGGAAACTCTGACCAACATTCTCCTCCTTTTGCCTGGACAATAAAACCAACTGTGACCCAACATCTGACAACGTGAAAAGTTGCTAATCATGTTCAAACAACAAAAAAGCAAGACCAACCCAACCAGCTTATTTACTGTCCCAGTGCACTCTCAAACCATTAGCAAAGTAATGGAAGGGGTCATCAATATGACTTTCAAGCAGGTCCTATGCAGCAATTACCTGCTCACAAACACTTAGTTTAGGTCACTCAGTGCCTCTTCCATGGCCACGTAGCTCTTGACATAACCTGACCATACCTTTTTTTCTATCACATAAACTCAAGACGTGAGCATTCTTGACATTAAATCAACATTTGATCAAGTGTCACATCAAGGAGCTCCATCAAACTGAAGTCAATGTAATTCACAGAAAATCTTTCCACTTACATCATACAAGAGAAACTATTTGTTGTGTTACAAAGATGCTTCATTTTTAATATTGTTTGTAAGACTTTGATTTTGAATGGTTGCAGTCCCTGAAAGAGGTCACCGCGGATAGTAACTTTTTAACAAATCAAACCGTCCTATAAAACACATGACTCGTCCACTTGCTTCACTGTAGAGCCATGCTGGGCCTGTTTTGCACAGCATTAACCAAGAAACTTTTGTTTTAGTTTAATTGGTTCCAAAGCTGCATGAGAAGAACTGGAGTTGGCGGGTGCCTCAGCTAACAATAAGGTGCCCAGTTAATCATTTTGATTTCTGAAAAGAAA
This sequence comes from Hemiscyllium ocellatum, assembly GCF_020745735.1. Classification (NCBI taxonomy): domain Eukaryota; kingdom Metazoa; phylum Chordata; class Chondrichthyes; order Orectolobiformes; family Hemiscylliidae; genus Hemiscyllium; species Hemiscyllium ocellatum. The sequence goes on from NC_083402.1 coordinate 55,509,872, forward strand.
GCCATCTTATTGAGCTGAGGGTGAAATCTATTTGTTCTTTGGTAAGAGTGACTAAAGAAGTATTTCAGGATCCTTGAACCTGAAGTGCAGGTTCATAGCCCTTGAAAGTAGAATTGTAAGTAGACAAGATAGTGAAGGTGGTATTTGGTATGCTTGCCTTTATTGGTCAGTGCATTGGGTACAAGAGTTGAGAGGTCATATTGCGGCTGTGTGGGACATTGGTTAGGCCATTATTATTCAATTCTGGTCTCCCTGCAATGGGAAGGAGGTCGTGAAACTTGAAGTGGTTCAGGAAAGATTTACAAGGATGTTGCCAGGGTTGGAGGGTTTGACCTATAGGCCGGGGCTATTTTCCCTAGAGGCTGGAGATGACCTTACAGAGGTTTATAAAAGAATAAATGGCATAGATAGGGTGAATAGACAAGATATTTTCCGCAGGGTAGTGGAGTCCAAACCTAGATGGTGTAAGTTTAAGGTAAGAGGGGAAAGATTTAAAAAAGGGCCTAAAGAGGCAACTTTTTTATGCAGAGGGTAGTGCATGTATGAAATGAGCTGACAGAGGACATAGTGGTGGCTGGTACAATTACAGCATTTAAAAAGCATCTTCATGGGTATATGGGCCAGATGCAATAGCCTTCAGCCAGAAGTGCCAAGATGATTATCCATCTCAACCTCCTCCGGATGTACCAGGACCATAGATGCCAGTCTGCAGCTGCTGTAAACCTTATTTGGAACGTGCACAAATAGGCCATAAATTGTGAATCCCGTGGCCAAAATTCAAGGCTGTTCAATTTTTAGTGTTTCAATTCTCAGACATTTTAGCCTCCATACAGCTACTGATGTTAGTATTAAAGCCTCAGCCAAAGCAGTGCCTTTTGCCAATTTCAAAATTCATTTCCACTGGTTGCTAATCTTCAAGTTAATATCCTTCTTCTAAACCTTTTGTTACCATAATTCTCCAACTTCTGACATTTTGCCATCAATTATGCCAAAATCACCAGATTAAACAATGGTGTTTTGATATCTCTTTAAAATGCCAAATATAAATCAATAAGCGTCAACTTTAAATCTTTCCTTAGCAATGTTCATACAGATAAAATATCAAATCCAAAACAAGACCACTAATCAACCACCACGATATTCCATTTTCTCGCCTGAAAGAACATGTAGCAATCTCATAATTAAAGCTTCCCTGTTTTGGTTTCAGTATTCAGTGTAACCAAAATATGTCACTGCATGTATTCAGTTAATCTTTGTATGACTTAAATAGCAGATCTGTACTAAATCAATGGAAAAGATTTGTGTCAGTTGATCATGATACTTGCAAAAGGAAATATCCAGCAGTTAACAAGTTTCCTAAGATGTACAGAGCACATTTTAATAAATAATGGATTAATATTGCAGAATGAAATATGTGTTACCTCAGAAAGCTATGTATATCCTCAAAAGGCTTTATCTCCCTAAATGTTCAAATGAGTTTTTAAGAATTTTGTATGAAGCAATTTCTAGTATTACTCAAAAGGAAATTATGTGCTATGGCAACACTCTGTCGTTAAATATATTAATAAATTACCAATATAATGGAACTGAGAATAATTCCTCTTTGTTTTATCTTTGAAATTTTCAGAAAGAACAAACAACTGTAGCTATAAAATATTACATACTGTGCATTTTCAGTCATATTTCCACAAGTAAAATAAAATTGCAAAAACTTAACCAGTTCTGATGAGCATTTTTAGATCTACAGTACAAACACTTATCAAAACTCAAGTGATAGATCATGGAGGGCATCAGTGTCAATTCATTTTCACACACTGTTTCCTCCATCTATCCTGATTTTAATAATCCTTGTCAAATCACCAAGTCTAAATTACCTTCCTGACATTAGAGCCTTCAACAGAGAGAAAGAAACTCAACATTAATTAACTTAACATTGCTACAAGAAATTGCTGTCGTGCTGGACAAATATTATTTCCACACTTGACAAGTCTTACAGTTAACCAAGTTTTTTGTTTCAACTGAAGCTGCCAACATTTTGATCCAAGCACTGCAGTTGATTCTGATCCCTTCAATGGATTAGTTACACGACAACTGCAACTGAGTTTTGAAAAGATTTTTTAAAAAGCAGTAGCATACAAAGAAATATGTCATGCTCAGGGATATCAGTAATTAGGCTTAAATAAAAAATATGTAAAACACATCTGCAGACAATGAAATGTGAAATCTGCTTGACTTCATCCTCACTACTGTACTGTCATAGATGTGTACAGGTGTGTCCATGTACAGTACTGTCCATGACAGTATCAGAAGGAGCAAGCTGCAACAGTCTTCATGGATCTGAAGTTCAGTCTTCACACCAAGGATAGCCTCCATCAGATTACATGACGCTACCATTGTGTTTAATGGGACAGATTTCAAATAGATCCAGAAACTTATCATTGGATATCCATGGGCACAGTGGATCATCAGTAGCAGAGTTATATTCAATCACAATTAGTAACCTCACTGCCTGCCATAAAGCCTACTTGAGTTGATAAAGTATGGTGCTGGAAAAAGCACAGCAGTTAGGCAGCATCCGAGGAGCAAGACTGTCTACTTTTCAGGCTTAACCCTTCATCAGGATTGTAGTTGATTCTGACCCCTTCAATGGATGTTACACTACAATTTGAGCTTTGAAAAGATCCAAAAAGGTGGTAGCACACAAAGAAATATGTCATGTTCAGGAGTACAAAGTTAAAAATCGCACATTAGGTTATGGTCCAAAAGGTTTTTTTTGTAAATATATTTATTAGCAATTTTTTAAATTTTACAAACATATAAAATTATTGAGAAAACAATCACAAATTCCAGTATAAGAAAAAAACACAAATTACAATATAACTACTAACCTACTCTATAATACAAAGCAAACCCTAATACTGTGCAAAGCAACACCAAAAAAAAAGAAAAACAAAAATAAAACAAAATACAGAACATCTATGCTCGGCGCAAGGCTCCCAAACAAAGGAATGGGAGCAATGTATACATACCTGTATTAACTTGGGAGACCCCCTCCACGGCCCAGGGCTTGACAAATCTAATCATCCCCGTTAAACAAATGCCCTAGTTAAGATAACTGCTAAATCTATATCCAAATAACTCAAGTAGGGCTGCCATGTCTTATAAAAATGGTCTGTTGTGTGGTGCACCATGCTTGTGAAAAAGTCCAAGGGAATGTGCTCCATAATTAATTTCTGCCACTCCAGCAAGCCCAGCGGGTTCTCAGACACCCAATTCATCAGAATACTCTTCCGTGCATAGTGTGCAAGAATATTAAATAGTTTCTTCCCATGCCCATCTAAAGATGGTAAATTCGGTAGACCTAAGAGGAGAGATATCGTGTCTACTTTGACTTCAGTCCTCAATACCCTCCCTATCTCTCCCGCCACAGCACTCCAATAAACACGGAGCCTGTGGCATGTCCAGAAGCTATGGGTAAGAGTACCTACACTTATTTTACATTTGGGGCACACTGAAGATGCCCTTTTTTTAAACTTCACCAGACGGTCTGGTGCCAGATGAGCTTGTGCAGAACTTTTAACTGCGTAGCGCATGTCCTGTTACAGATTGAGATCTTTCGAGTATTGTCCCATATGTTCGCCCATGTTTCAGAAGAGATCTCCACTCCCAGACCTCTCATAACTGTTTAATATCCTGCCAGGCCCTACCACCCAGCAGGTGATAGAGGGCACTAACCAAAAGGGTGCTTGTGGAGCATAGCAACATCCTCTCTGTATTGGGCTTATAGGACTTTGTGAGAAGCGTAGTCTTCTTCTGGGTGAAATCCCTAACCTGAAAAAAAATGGCAAAGGTCTCTGCTGGACAACCCGTATTTGCGGCTCAGTTGCTCAAAAGGCATCACAACCTCCCCCTCAAACAAGTCTCCCAAACTAGAAACTCCTCTCGCTGCCCATAGTTTGAACCCTGAGTCCATTATCCCTGGTCGGAACCCTGGCGCCAATTATAGGTGTAAGTTGCAAAGTCTTGGATAAACAACCCTCACTCTGACATATCGCTCTCCATGCCTTGACTGTACTAATGACAATGGGGTTCCAGCAGTGGTCCATAACTGTCCTCATCTTATCCATGAACAATAGATTAATAAGAGGGCACTTTGCTTGGGAGGCCTCAATATCCAGCCATATTGAGTTTGGATCGTTACCAACCCAATCGCAGACAAAGGACAGCAGGGAACTCAACTGATTTCCCTTCTGATGTCTGGAAAATCAACTCCTCCCCCTCCTTGAGGCAACTGCAATTTAGTAAGTTTGATGAGGGGGTGCCCACGTTGCCAAAGGAATCAAACCACCCATAAGCTTCCGTAGCGTTGACCTGGGAAACAGTATAGGGAGCATACGCATGGGATAAAGCAAACAAGGAAGAACATTCACCTTAATGAGAGATATTCAGCCCAGCCATGAAATTGGAAGAGCCTTCCATCTCTGGAGATCTCGCCTAATATTGTCCAGCAAATGAGCAAAGTTAGTCCAAAATAACAGATCAAACTTGGGGGTAGTAAAAATGCATAGGTGCCGGAACCCTGCCCGTGACCACTTCAAAGGGAACTTAGAGCCACCTTCAACTTCTGGCACATCCTTAATTTTGCAAAGTTAATCTTATATCCTGAAACAGCCCCAAATGAATTGATACATTGTATCAAATGGGGTACAGAGGTGATCGGGTTCGATAAAAACAGAAGGACATCATCCGCATACAATGTAATCTTGTGTGCCCTCGATTCCACTTCTGGAACGGTTATGGGGACGGTCTGACGAATAACCTCTGCCAGCGGCTCTATCACCAACATAAACAACAATGGTGAGAGGGGGCAGCCTTGTCGACTATCCTTACCAATTGTAAAATTCCCAGACTTCACCCCATTGGTGATGACAGCGGACAGAGGGTGGTGATATAAAACCTCCACCCAACCCGAACTGTTCTAAGACATAAAGATATGGCCATTCCACCTGGTCAAATCACCAACCCCTGAATCGATTGTTGCTGACAAACTTGGACCACATTCCAAGGAGTGATTGTACATCTCCAACATCGGCCCTGACAGAATCCCAATAAACTCCTTATAAAACTCACCCGGGAGACCATCAGGGCCAGGCGCTTTCCCATTCTGAAGTTGCCTAGCTGCCTCCTGTATTTCCTGAACTGTCAAGGGGGCATTAAGGAGAGAGGCCTGTTCCAAGCTTACCCCTGGGAGGTCCAGGTTCTTAAAAGGTCTCCATTTTAGCACTCCTGTCTTTGCAACCTTCAGACCGATACAATTCAGAGTAAAAGCTCTGAAAAACCTCATTAATCTTTTTAGCATCATATGTAAGAACCCCGGCGCTGTCTCTAATTGCAGTAATGGATTGGGGAGCATGCTTTTTCCTAGTCAGGTATGCTAAATACTTCCCTGGCCTATCCCCATATTCAAACAGCCTCTGTCTAGCAGAAGCAAGTTCTTTCTTTGCGTTTTGTGTCAGTATTGAATTCAAGGCAGCCCGAAGGGCCGTGATTCGCTGTAGCTTAGTCACCAAAGGCCACGCAAAAAGCGCTGCCTCCACAGCTTTCGACCGCGTCTCAAGTAGACGCTACTGTTCCTCCTTCTGTCGCTTCGAGCTAGCCGAATAGGAAATAGCTAATCCCCTAGCAAAGGCCTTAGCAGTCTCCCATAGCATGGACGGACTCCTAGCCGTGCCCGAGTTGATAATCAAGAATTCCTGAAACTCCTTCAAAAAGTGGGCGGCACGGTGGCACAGTGGTTAGCACTGCTGCCTCACAGCGCCTGAGACCCGGGTTCAATTCCCGACTCAGGCGACTGACTGTGTGGAGTTTGCACGTTCTCCCCGTGTCTGCGTGGGTTTCCTCCGGGTGCTCCGGTTTCCTCCCACAGTCCAAAGATGTGCGGGTCAGGTGAATTGGCCATGTTAAATTGCCTGTAGTGTTAGGTAAGGGGTAAATGTAGGGGTATGGGTGGGTTGCGCTTCGGCGGGTCGGTGTGGGCTTGTTGGGCCGAAGGGCCTATTTCCACAATGTAAGTAATCTAATCTAAAGTATTCCACAAATTTGCAATCCTTAAGGAGAAAAGGGTCCAAATGCCAGTGCCACAAAACTAGCCCTTCACTCTTGGCCTTAACCTCCAAATATACTGCCGCATGATCAGAGATAGCTATATTCCCGATTTTACAACCCATAATCGAATCCAAAAAGGCCGAGGGAGCCAGAAAGAGGTCAATCCTCGTATGACATTTATGTGGGTTTGAAAAAAAGTAAAGTCCCTGCCGGTAGGGTGAAGACATCTCCAAATATCTACCAGCCCCAACTCCTCGCATAAGTCAACCACCTGCTTGCCCTGCAAAGAAATAGTTGGGGGCCCACAAGGCATCCGGTCCGCTGTCGGATCCAAAAGACAATTAAAATTCCCCCCCCCATAATAATGTGCCGTGTTCCAAAAGCACTCAACTTAGAGGAAGCAATAATCAAAAATTTGCAGGGATGCGCCGGAGGACAGTAGACGTCTAAAATGCCATATTCCTCCCCATGTATCAGGGCTTTAAGTATCACAAACTGTCCCTGCTCATCTTTCACCTGCTCTAATAATGTGAATGGAACATTTTTCTGGATAAGTACTGCTACTGCCCTACTTTTAATAGGAAAAGATGAAAAGAATACCTGGTCATAACCACCCCCCGTTGTAATTTCAGGTGTTCCCCATCATCAAGATGGGTTTCCTGCAACAAAGCGATCTCAACTCTTTCCGTCTTAAGGCTAGAAAGCACTTTTTTCCTTTTAATAGGCGAATGACTTCCCTTGATGTTCCAGGTGCACCATTTAATAAGACACTTAGCCATATCCCCTTTCAGACATGAACCCCTTGGAGGGAGAACCCTGTTTACAAAGCACCGAGCATAAGTAAATAAAAACTCAAAGAATCGAGCAACTATATATACAAAAACTACTCTATCATAACTATCACTACCACCAAACTACAAAGAAACCCAACTACAGAACCTTGAATGGAAGACTCTTCCCCCTCCCCATTGGGGCACTAACACTACCCATCCCCTCCATCACAACTCTTTCAAACCTGGACTGTGCCCCAGCCTTAGGCCAGAAAAAAAACAAGGAGATGATCCTTAAATCAAAAGACAAAGTCAGGATGAGCACTCCACCCATCCCTGGCGTCATGACACCCCTACTTGTGACTAATACATAAGCAGAACCAACAACAAAAAAGAGAGAGACAACAAAGAACATCAACAAAATTTCCCATCAGAAAATACAGTTATTAAAAGAAAGGAACAACTTATTCCAAAGTCCTTTCCTCCCCCTTTCCAAATAGGAAATTATTAGGGAGAAAGAAAGGAATAAAAAAAAGGAAGGGAAAACATGGGTAAAAATAGAAAAGAGAACAAACATTAACCATATTCTTCAGGTCAATCCATCTATTTTAAAGTGTCCACAAAGGTTTTAGCCATATCTGCCAAGTCAAATGTATAAACTGAGTCCTCATGGCTGAAACAAAGTACTGCGGGGTATCTCATGGAGCACTGGATGCCCAGGTTCCTCAGCTTCTTTTTAACTTCATCGAAGGAGTTCCTCTTATGGATTACAGCTGCTGAAAAATCCTGGAAAAACATGATTTTTGACCCCTTGTACAGCAGTGCCTGCGGATCTTTTCCCAGGGATCTGGAAGCTTCTATGACTTTTTGCTTGTCCTTAAAGGAGTAGATGTGCACAAGGACCGGGCGGGCTGCACCAGCCCTGACCTGTGCACTGCAACCCGATAAACCCTTTCAATCTGAAGCCTGCTGGACTCGATGTGAAGGCCCAAAAACTTCGGCAACCAGTTTTCAAAGAAACTGACTGACTGCTCACCTTCCTCACCTTCAGGGAGCCCAACAATTCAGAGGTTTATCCTCCGACCTCGATTTTTGAGGTCGTCAATATGGTTTTGCAAGGCCCGCACCTCTCGCTTCAGTACCTGGATCCGACTGGATGAGGACTCCATTGCAGCTTCCGAGGCCTTAGTTCAATCATAAACCTCCACCAGCCTCTCCCCAAGGCCCTGCTCGTGCTTCTGCAGCACGGATGCAATAGGTTGCACCTGGGCACGAATCTCCCCACGGATTTCCTCAATCGCAGCCACAACTTTCAAGGTAAGTCTCTCCATCGCCGCAGCCAATTCCTGCGAGACTGTCAGGTTCCCGGGGGATTCAAGAGAAGCTGCTGCTGCAGTCTCTGGCGTAGTAGGTGCTGCAGGGGAGTGTCCTCCCTGCTGCTGTTTGCTTGCTCCTTTCCCCTTTGGCATCCTTCCCACTCCCAAATATTAACAAATATGTGTTCTGTAAGGTTTTAAACTAATATTTCCACCACATAAGTTGGCCAGGGATGGCAAAAAACACTGGTATGTCTTGGTTGTTAGGCAGAGCTGTCCACAGCAGTCCTACAGAATCGCCGTCATCTTGCCGAGTCCCCAAAAGGTTTATTTTAAGCACCAGCTTTCGGAGCCCTGCTCCTCCATCAGTGGTTATGGAGAATCTGATGAAGGAACAGCGCTCCGAAAGCTAGTGTTTCCAACTAAACCCGTTGGACTATAACATGATGTTGTGTGATTTTTAACTTTGTACACCCCAGTCCAACACTAGCATCCCCAAATTATATTCAGGAGTAAGAGTAATTAGGCTTAAATAAAGAAAAATACATCCACAGGCAAGGAAGTATAAAATCTACGTGACTTCATCCTCACTAATATACTGTCGCAGATGTACAGATATGTCCATGTACAGTACTGTCCAAGACAGGATCAGCAGGAGCAGGTCCTGAAACGTTGACTCTCTTGCTCCTCAGATGCTGCGTGACCTGCTGCGCTTTTTCCAGTGCCACATTTTATCAACTCTGACTTCTTCAGCATCTGCAGTCCGCACTATCTCCTATAATCCCTGCTTGGCCATTACCATCAAGCAGAGGATCAACCCAAGTTTAATAAAGAGTGCAAGAGGCCATGTCAGGCGCAGCACCAGCCATCACTAAAAATAGGTTCCCGATGCGGTAAACACTATCTTTTTATTTTTCTGGCTTTTTAATGGTGCACTGAAATGCAAGAAGAACCATCAGTAAAGTGTTTTTCATTATACATTATACAAGAAAAGAATATTTTTGTAACCTCTTTCATGTCTCCAAGATATAACAGAGTGTCATGATCTGTGACTTAGTTCGAAAATGTTGTTAGGTAAGTAAACAAAAGAAGTGGTACAGTTCAAGTCTGAATAAATGACATCCTACTGAAGCGGGAAAACAGCATACAGTAGCAGAAACAAAATGCTGCATAGACTCAATGGGATGGCAGCATCTGGAGACAGAAAGAAAGTTTTAACATTTCGACATCAATAGACTTCACTTTGGAACAGAAAAGTGGATGAGGAATGTGCACTCTTCCATCTCACTTCCATGCTAATGAGTCACATTGACTTTGAAACATGAGTTCTGTTCCTCTTCCTACAGATGTTGTTACATCTGCTGAGTTTCTTCTGCAACATATTTCTGTTTCAGATTTTCAGCATCCACAATATTTTGCTTTTGTTGAAGTAGTATAGACCAAAAGATATTGGAACAGAAGTAGACCTTTGGCTAATCAAGTACTGTAATGAGTTTACACTCCCAGGTAGAATCTGGTTATTGGATGTCTTCTTTAAGCAAATGCAATTCAATCCAGATAAATATGAAGTGATGCACAGGGCAAACAGGCAAGGGAATGCTTGATGAACAGAAGAGCCCTGGGAAGCACCCAGAATCAAAGCGACTTTAGTGTACAAGTCTACTGGTCCTTTAAGGTAGCAAGACACATAGATAAAATGATTAAGAAAGCATATGTGGTACTTGCCTTTGTTAGTCAAGGTAGAGAGTTCAAGAGCAGGCAGGTGATGCTAGGTAGTCGGCCATCACTTGTTAACAAGTATGATTGCCTACACAACCTTGGTTTGGCCACAGCAAGAGTACTGTGTACAGTTCTGAAATCCAAATTATAGGAGGGATTTGGTTACACTGTAAAAGGATGCAAAGGAGATTTACAGGATTTTGCCTGTGCTGGAGAGTTTTATTAAGAAGAACTATTGGATAGACTGGGGTTGTTTTCCTTGGGGCAGAGGAGATCGAGGGAGGACATGATTGAGATGTATAAAGTTATGAGGGGGACTGACGGAGTGGACAGGGAGAAGTCTTTCCCACTGTCAGCAGATCAATGACCAGCACAGACTCAATATAGTAAAGGGCCTTTCTCTGGGCTGAAGACCTACATGACTCTAATTGTAAGAATGATATTTATCTAGAGTAGAGTCTCTGCTATTGAAATTGTTAGAAAATACATTGAAACTTTGTTTTGATGTTTGTTTTAGCAACTATCATCAAGTTGTGTTTGCCCTATTCTGTCGGGCAGCTGTATCCTCAGTGAATGATTCAGTAACTAACCATCACCTTGACCAATTGCAAGAAATTAAACATTTGATAAATCAAGCCTTAATTTGTTCTGGGGTCCAAGTTGTCCAGTATTAATATCAGCTCGAACTCTAACTCTTTGGACAGTTTGTTCAAAACCATGGAATCTTGTGGCGTTATTCTGAGTCCATATCTGGGATCTCACAATTTCTGTCATCTTTCATAACCAATGTTACGGGTCCAAAGCCAGACTTAACATAAATTTGGCTGTCTGGAATTATAACAAGGTCATGTCTGCTGATAACACAGATTTTCTGCATTATCCTCCCACAAACAAACATGGTGTGGAGGTGCGTGTGTTGAACTGGGTGAACAAAGTTAAAAATCTCACAACACCAGGTCATAGTCCAACAGGTTTGTTTCGAAGTACAAGCTTTGGCATTGCTGCTCCTTCATCAGAAAGCTAGTGGAGCAGGATCATATGACACAGAATTTATAACAAAAGATCATAGTGTCATACAACTGATGCGGTATATTGAAGAAACCGAGATTGCAGTTAACTCTTCCATCTTTTAGAATGGGTTTCAAGTTGTGATTCATTAATATGCAAATCCCAGAACTTCTTTCAGGACACATTCCCAATTGCAACTTCACCCCATAGACTTGCATGTGTGCGTGCATGCAACTCTCCCAAGATGTCAGCAATGATCCAAATAAGACAACCGACAAACCAGAACACAGTTGTTAGAGAGTTTGGATGCCTCTGGAGAGCTGCTGCCCTGGGCTTGACATGTATGCTCAAACCATCAAGAAATGTGTAAATGCCAGATTCATCAGCTGCACTGAAGGTTGAGTAAACTATCATTCGATCAAAAAGCAACGTCATCCATGCTCTCAAAACCAATTGCAACATGGTCATCAAACCAGCAGATAAAGGAGGAGCCACTGTCATTCAGAATAGAACGGACTACTGCAAGGAAGTACACCGACAACTGAACAACCAGGAACACTACAGGCAACTACCAACTGATCCGATCAAAGAACACACCTGTGAACTAAACATATTGATCAAGGCTTTTGATCCAGGAGACAGTGAGGTCTGCAGGTGCTGGAGGTCAGAGTTGAGAGTGTGTTGCTGGAAAAGCACAACAGGTCAAGAAGCATCCGAGGAGCAGGAAAATCGACGTTTTGGGCTGAGCCTTTCGTCAGGAAAAGGCTTTTGATCAGTCCTTCAGAGTTCCCTGCACACTCTCATCCTACATACTTTTCACATTGGGGACATCTACTGCTTTCCAAAGATACACAAAGCCAACATATGTGAATGTCCTATCATGTCAGGCAATAGAACCCTGTGTGAGAACTTCCCTGGCTAAGTCGAGGGCATCTTGAAACCCATTGTACAGGGGATCCCCAGCTTTTGTCATGACACTACAGATTTCTTACAGAAACTCAGCGGCCACACACCAGTCAAAACAGGAACATTCCTCGTCTCAATGGATGTTTCAGCACTCTACATCAATATCCCCCACAACGAAGGCATTCCTGCAACGGCCTCAGTACTCAACGGCAACAACTGACAATCTCCAGGCGCCATACTACAAGTCATCTGATTCACCCACGACCATAACGTCTTCACCTTTCACAACCAGTTCTTCATCTAGACACACAGAACAGTCATGGGGACCAAATTTGCAACTCAATATGCCAACATTTTCATTCACAAATTCAAACAAGACTTCTATGCTGCACAGGATTCCAACCAGTACTTTTCACCAGATATACTGACTACATTTTCTTCCTTTGGACCAATGGTGAGGAATCACTGAAATAGCTACACGGTGCTATCAACAGGTTTCATCCCACCATCAGAATTACCATGAACCAAGCTTTAGTATCTGTATCATTCGTGGATACATGCATCTCCATCAAAGACAGGCACCTCAGTATCTCACTCTACCAAAAACCCAAGGATAAACTTACAAAGCAGCACTTCTCTAGCTTCCACCCTAAATATAACTTGAAAAAATGGTGCCTGACAACAAACTTGCTCTCAATGCAGGCAAAACCAAGGAACTCATTATTGACTTTTACTCATGCCCCCTTACACATTAACAGCACAAGAGGTGGACCGCGTGGAGAGTGTCAAGCTCCTGGGAATGGTCATCCACAACAAGCTTTCTTGGACTCATGTGGACACACCGGTTACAAAGGCCCAACAACACCCCTTCTTCCTCAGGCAACTGAGAAAATTAGGCATGATGGCAAATACCCTTGCCAACATTTATAGGTGCACCATGGAGAGAATTCTGTCTGAATGCACCACTACCTGGCATGGCAACTGTACCATTCAAAATTGGAGACAGTTACTGAGAGAGGTGAACTCAGCCAGGCCAATCATAAAGGCCAACCTCCCATCTATAGAATCCATCTACCAGACCCGCTGTCAATGAAAGGCCGCCAGCATTCTCAAAGATCCATCCCATCCTGGCAATGTTTTTCTACAACCTCTACCATTGGGAAGAAGGTACAGAAGCCTGAACACATGCACCAGCCAGTTTCAAAATAGTTTCTTACAAATGCTACACGAAGGATAGAAAGGGAGGCAAGAGAGGAGGGGGAGTGGCATTTTTGATAAGGGATAGCATTACAGCTGTGCTGAGGGAGGACATTCCTGGAAATACAACCAAGGAAGTTAGTTGGGTGGAACTGAGAAGTAAGAAAGGGATGATCACCTTATTGGAATTGTATTATAGACCCCCTAATAGTCAGACGAAAATTGAGAAACAAACTTGTAAGGTGATCTCAGCTATCTGTAAAAATAATAGGGTAGTTATGGTAGGGGAATTTAACTTTCCAAACATAGACTGGGACTGCCATAGTGTTAAGAATTTAGATGGAGAGGAATTTCTTAAGTGTGTACAAGAACATTTTCTGATTCAGTATGTGGATGTACCTACTAGAGAATGTGTAAACCTTGACCTACTCTTGGGAAATAAGGCAGGGCAGGTGACTGAGGTGTCAGTGGGGGAGCACTTTGGGACCAGCGACTGTAATTCTATTAGATTTAAAATAGTGATGGAACAGGATGGACCAGATCTAAAAGTTGAAATTCAAAATTGGAGAAAGGCCAATTTTGACGGTATTAGGCAAGAACTTTCAAAAGCTGATTGGGGACAGATGTTCTCAGGTAAAGGGATGGCTAGAAGATGGGAAGCCTTCAGAAATGAGATAACGAGAAGCCAGAGAAAGTATATTCCTGTTAAGGTGAAAGGAAAGGCTGGTAGGTATATGGAATGCTGGATGACTAAAGAAATTGAAGGTTTGGTTAAAAAAAAAGAAGGAAGCATATGTAAGTTATAGACAGGATAGATCAAGTGAATCCTTAGAAGTGTATAAAGGAAGAAGGAGTATACTTACGAGGGAAATGAAGAGGGCAAAAAGGGGACATGAGATAGCTTTGGCAAATAGAATTAAGGAGAATCCAAAGAGTTTTTACAAATACATTAAGAACAAAAGAGTAACTAGAGAGAGAATAGGGCCCCTCAAAGATCAGCAAGGCAACCTTTGTATGGAGCCGCAGAAAATGGAGGAAATACTAAACGAGTATTTTGCATCTATATTTACTGTGAAAAAGCTTATGGAAGATATAGATTGTAGGGAAATCGATGGTGACATCTTGCAAACTGTCCAGATTACAGAGGAGGGTGTGATGGATGTCTTGAAACGGGTAAAGGTGGATAAATCCCTAGGACCTGATCAGGTGTACCGTAGAACTCTGTGGGAAGCTAGAGAAGTGATTGTTGGGCCTCTTGCTGAGATATTTGTATCAGCGATAGTCACGGGTGAGGTGCTGGAGGACTGGAGGTTGGCTAACATGGTGCCACTGTTTAAGAAGGGTGGTAAGGACAAGCCAGGGAACTATAGACCAGTGAGCCTGACCTCTGTTGTGTGTAAGTTGTTGGAGAGAATCCTGAGGGACAGGATGCACATGTATTCGGAAAGGCAAGGACTGATTAGGGATCATCAACATGGCTTTATACATGGGAAATCATGTCTCACAAACTTGATTAAGTTTTTTGAAGAAGTAACAAAGAAGATTGATGAGAGCAGAGAGGTAGATGTGATCTATATGGACTTCAGTAAGGCGTTCGACAAGTTTCCTCATAGGAGACTGATTAGCAAGATTAGATCTCATGGAATAAAGGGAGAATTAGCCATTTGGTTACACAACTGGCTCAAAGGTAGAAGACAGAGGTTGGTGGTGGAGAGTTGTTTTTCAGACTGGAGGCCTGTGACCAGTGAAGTGCCACAAGGATCAGTGTTAGGTCCTCTACTTTTTGTCATTTAGATAAATGATTTGGATGCGAGCATAAGAGATACAGTTAGTAAGTTTGCAGAATGCACCAAAGTTGGGGTGTAGTGGACAGCGAAGAGGGTTACCTCAGATCACAGCAGGATCTTGACTGATGGACCAATGGGCTGAGAAGTGGCAGATGGAGGTTAATTCAGATAAATGCAAGATGCTGCATTTTGGGAAAGCAAATCTTAGCAGGGCTTATCCTCTTCATGGTAAGGTCCGAGGGAGTGTTGCTGAACAAAGAGACCTTGAAGTGCAGGTTTGTAGCTCATTGAAAGTGGAGTTGCAGGTAGATAGGATAGTGAAGAAGGCGTTTGGTATGCTTTCTTTTATTAGTCAGAGTATTGAGTACACGAGTTGGGAGGTCATGTTGCAGCTGTACAGGATATTGGATGGGCCACTGTTGGAAGATTGCGTGCAATTCTGGTCTCCTTCTTTTCGGAAAGATGTTGTGAAACTTGAAAGGGTTCAGAAAAGATTTACAAGGATGTTGCCAGGGTTGGATGATTTGAGCTATAGCGAGAGGTTAAATAGGCTGCGGCTGTTTGCCCAGGAGTGTCGGAGGCTGAGGGGTGGCCTTATAGAGGTTTATAAAATCATGAGGGGCATGGATAGGATAAAAAGACAGTCTTTCCTTCCGGTGGGGGAGTCCAGAACTAGAGGGCATAGTTTTAGGGTGAGAGGGGAAAGATATAAAAGAGACCTAAGAGCCAGCTTTTTCACTCAGAGGGTGGTACATGTATGGAATGAGCTGCGAGAGGAAGTGGTGGAGGCTAGTACAATTGCAACATTTAAAAGGCATTTGGATGGGTATATAAATTGGAAGGGTTTGGAGGGATACGGGCTAGGAGCTGGCAGGCGGGACTAGATTGGATTGGAATATCTGGGTGGCATGGACAAGTTGGACCGAAGGGTCTGTTTCCGTGCTGTACATCTCTATGACTCTAAGTCTCAACTATTCTGTGATATGACTGATCGTCTGTTTGCTATTATTTTGTCAAATAATTTTCCACTAAGCAGTACTTTACACAACGTGGCTTTTAATTCTTTTAATCAGAATTTATGTTCACAGGCACAAACAAATCTGCCTGCATTGAAGTTTCATAAGCTGCTGAGCATGACCATTAGTCAGTAGATAGCTTTTCGTTTAGCAGGAAATTGTACCAGGGATTTATGCCAATAACTACATCTATTTCATGTAATTTAATTGTTTTGAAGACTTTTTCCAAGTCAGTCAATCAAAACCCAGTTGTTTTTTTCAAAACAAGTGACAGTCAAAAAGGAATATTGAGCCAAGTCAATGACTTTCAATGTAGCATAGAGAAATAAGATGATATAAAAACAAATACAATTGAATAGCCATTGAAGTAAAAACAAATATGCTGATTCAATTTAATTTCAAAATAACATTTTGTGGAAATTGCAAATTTTGGAATTTCGTATTCAAATCAAATCATTCCTGCCCTTAACAAGTGTGATCATTCCACAGCATGAGATGCAGCTAAAAAGTCAATAACTTAATTATTTTGACAAATCATTCACACACAACTTTGTTGCCCATTCTTGAATCAGTACCCTGAAGTTTACAGTAAACGCCCCACTTCTATTTCTGAATGAAAAATAAGCATTGACTCAACCGATAAATAGAATGTTAAATGACAAAACTAATAAATTTATCACTCCGATTTTGTAACATCACAGTTACCTCCATTCTGACGCAAATTCTTTTCAAAAACAACTCAACTTAGCCTGTTTCCTCATCCTTTCCTATTACCCTGCTATTTTCCCTTTTAAGGTGTTGTTGTATTATGTCTCACAGCATAGTGTACTTTTAAGAGATAAAATGATACATTATGACAGCATCACTGAATCACTGCATGTAATTTTTCCATCTTGTGCCACTTGAAGGATGACATACTAATAGAAGGGTGCAAATGATTTGAACCAATGAGGACAATATTTGTACATACCAGCAACTGTAATAAACATCCATCAAATCATTCAATATTACATATCACATCTAGTTCTTATATTGCAGGAGATCCAACAAACCCATCAGGTGTATATACCCCACTAGATGCAAAAGCCCACAAGACAATGGCAAATCAAGATGCTGATCCAATTCCTTTTTGAAAGCACAATTGAATTTGCTGCCATCACACTTTTAAGAAGTGAAAGGTACCATTCACGCACTATATACAGAAGTCTTCCAAAATTACTATTGATTCTATTGTCAATATTAAGAAGAAAGTGTTGAAAATACATCAAGGTAGATAAGTCCCCAGGGCCTTATGGGATTTACCTCAGGAGCTTGATGGGCCTTTGACAGAAATCTTTGTGTCCGGAGTTTTGCAGCAAAAGATTATTGCCCGCAACAGTGGAATGAAGGAAATAAGATGAACCTATAGCCAGAAATGGACGTGAGTGGAAAATTTAGAAGTTTTAAATTCAACTGCAGTTGAAGGAAGGAAGGGAGGGTGAGATCTGAACACAAGCAAAGAGAATTTTAGAAACCAGGTACAAACACAGAAAATGCAAGAGTAGGTCCAGAAGCATCTGTGGAGAGAAATAATTCTGAAAAAGTCATGTTAAACTTGAAACATTAACTATTTCTCTCCACAGATGCTGAGTTTCTCCCACATTGTGTTTGTTTCATATTTTCAGCATCTTAAATATTTTGTTTTTAATTTTAAAAGAAAAGGTGTTGCTGAAAGTAAATCGAATGCAGAACCAACTACATGGGATTTGCTGCTGAGTTAGGATTTGGGAAATAGAGTTTTGGATGAGCTCATGTTTACATCAGCTAGAAAGGGGAATGTTGGAATGAACAAACTTGCATCCAATGTCATGATAATGATTTCAGCAGAAGCTTAATTTTGAACAGCAAAATTCAACTGTCAATCGAGAGTATTGTTTCAGTTTGTTCTATCGTGTTCAAAGCTTAGGGAAACCTAGATAATCCTAAAAACAAACATAACGCAAATTGCGAACAGGGAGCAACGACCTTGCGTTGGGTATTAGGTAATAAAACAGACCAAATGCCAAAATAAATGGTCACCTCCGCCGTTGAAAAATAATCCAGCTTTGTTTGTAAATAACAAAAGACCACATGCACTATTTGTCCATTCGTAGGTCTGATTTGTTTCGTAAAGATTATCACAGCAACAGCCAAAACATCGCCACGCAGCTTGTCAAATAAAAGCAAAATACTGCGGATGCTGAAAATCGGACACAAACACAGAGAATCAAGAACAGTCATGTTGGACTCGAAACGTTAACTCCATTTCTCTCTCCACAAATGCTACTCAACCTGCTGAGTTTCTCCATCATTCTCCGTTTGTGCTGCAACTGACGCTCAGTAAAGCGAAACAGCACCAACCCTTGGAGGGTCTCGTTAATGCTACGCAATAAACTATCATAAAGAGAAGTGAAAATAAAATGGTAGACATTCTTTGAATTTACAATATGGATTTTCTTGCTTACATGTGATGGTGTAGCGTTCCCCCAGATTCCTACCTCTCCAGTTAGCCGGCCTGTTTACAAACCTATCGCCCGGAGACGTACAAGATAGCGTCACTGCCAGACGCTGGACAACACGTGACCGGGCTGTACTACCCACAGAGCCGAGGCGGGGGGAACGAGTGCGTTGGAGGTAAGTATTAAAAACAAGACCAATGGAAAGTATAAATGCCTCAAATCATTCGTACTTACTGGGGTTAGTTGCAATTTAAGAGTGTATTCTGTTTTATTCTCAAAATCTTGTATGAGTGAATTTGTTATCGATATGTAAAGTAGTCGAGACGACAGGAATTGTTGGCGGTTTCGCTCGGAACAGCCAGTTTAAATCTGCGCGCGAGGTCATGTTCCTGAGCGCGTTCCTGCAGCGTCAGTCGTTCATTCACTCCCTCATTTCCAATGATCAGTGCAGCTTGTTCTCTACGTGGGTTCGAGAAGTTCAGGTAACCGGTTTTCGATGTGAACGTGTGAGGGGCTTATACCTGTTGCTTGTAAACATAGAGATAACGTTGCCCAGAGTTTTGTAGATTTCTTCCGCAAATATTCAGTTAGCTTAGAATTTATTTTCTTTTAAATTTTCTGCAGTTTAAGGCAAGGGGAGTATGCTTCCTTTCTTGCTTCGCCAAATTCCTCGGTGACGGGCTCCATCCATCTCCTTAACAAATATGAGAAGTTTAAGGAGATTGTAAGCTTGGTGCCTCATTTGTCCCTGTGATGAGTTTCTGAACGCATCAGTGCTATCATGAACGGTCTTTTCCTACTTTGAACGTATTTACTTGACTGCCGCTGGCACAGTTCGTCTGAAACTGCCACCTGTGATTTTTCTGATCGCTTGACTCGACTGAAAGAACAGAACAGAAAAGATCAGAAAAACAACGATCCCTCAAACTATTTCGCCTCTGTATGATCATTCATGATCATCTGCTTTACCTCATTATTCCTGCCCGCTGTCGTTGATTCCCGAGTAGAGCAAAAAAAACGAGCCTTAAGTAAACTGATTTTTTTTAAAAATGTATCCGTAAACCCTGGAAAAACATGGTGTCAAAAGTTTCCACTCATCAGCGAAGATACATATGGACTAATGTGAAGTGTTGCATTTTAGTAAGACAACCTTGCACAATTAGTGGTATTATCAAGGGGAATGTTGTCGAACAGAGAAACCTGGGGGTGCTTGTACACAGTTCCTTGAAAGTGGCGTCACAGCAGCTTCTATAAGGGTGCTGAGTACAGGAGTTGGGACATTTGTTGTGACTTTACAAGACATTAGTAAGCGTACATTTGGAATACTACTTACAATTTAGTCACCCTGCTGTAGGACGGGTGTTACTAAACTGGAAAGGGTACATGAAACTCCGAGAGGAAGGATGTTGTGAAACTTGAAAGTGCTCAAAGATTTACAAGGATGTTGCCAGGATTGGGAAGAAGTGAGGACTGCAGATGCTGGAGATCAGAGTTGAAAACTGTGGTGCTTGAAAAGCGCAGCCACAACACAGCATCTGAGGAGAAAGACAAGTTGGTGTTTCAAGCAAAAAGTAACAAAGAGGATTGATGAGGGCAAAGCGGTGGACATGAACTATATGGACTTCAGTAAGGTGTTCGACAATGTTCCTCATAGGAGACTGGTCAGCAAAGTTAGATCTCATGGAATAAAAGGAGAACTAGCCATTTGGGTACAAAACTGGCTCAAAGGTAGTAAACAAAGGGTGGTGGTGGAGGGTTGTTTTTCACACCGGAGGCCTGTGACCAGTGGAGTGCCACAAGGATTAGTGCTGAGTCCTCAACTTTTCTTCACTTTATGTAAATGGTTTGGATGTGAATATAGGAAGTATATTTAGTAAGTTTGCAGCTGACACCAAAATTAGAGGCGGGGTGGACAGCAATTAACTCAATACAATGGGATCTTGATCAGATGGGCTAATGGGCCAAGGACTAGCAGATGGAATTTAATTTAGATAAATGTGAGGTGCTGAATTTTGGGAAAGCAAACATTAGCAGGACTTGTACACTTTAATAGTAAGGTCCTAGGAAGTGTTGCTGAACAAAGACCTTGGAGTGCAACTTCATAGCTCCTTGAAAGTGGAGTCGCAAGTAGGTATGCTAGTGAAGGTGTTTAGTATGCTTTCCTTGAATGGTCAGAGTATTGAATTTAGGAGTTGTGATGTCATGTTGCGGTTTACAGGATATTGCTTAGACCACTTTTGGAATATTGTGTGCAGTTCCGATCTCCCTCCTATCGGAAGGATATTATGAAACTTGAAAGGGTTCAGGAAAGATTTATAAGGATGTTTCCAGGGTTGGAGAATTTGAGCTATAAGAAGAGGTTGAATAGGTTGGGACTGTTTTCCCTCGAGTGTCAGAAGCTGAGGCGTGACCTTTTTGTAGAGGTTTATAATATCATGAGGGGCATGAATAGGGTAAACAGATGACAAGGTCATCTTCCTGGGTTGGGGAGTCCAGAAATAGCAGGCATAGGGTGAGGGGAAAAATATAAAAGGAACCTAAGGAGCAACCATTTTATGCAGAGGGTGGTGTATGGATGGAATGAGCTGCTAGAGGAAGTGGTAGAGGCTGATACAATTGCAACATTTAAAAGGAATCTGGATAAATAAGGGTTTAGAGGGATATGGGTCAAGTGCTGGCAAAGTTAGAATATTTAGTTGGCACAGATGAGTTGGACTGAAGGGTCTGTTTCCATGCTGCACGTTTCTGACTCTATAACTCAAATATTTACGTGGATGTTACCAAGGCTGGAAGGTTGGAGTTGTAAGGAGAGGCTGAAACATTCCTCCTTGGAGTGTAAGAGGCTGAGGAGGTAACCTTTAGAGGATTATAAAATCATAAGGAGCATACCTTAGGTGAAGTCTTTTTTTTCCCAAGGTTGAGGAGTGCAAGACTAGAATGCACAAGTCTGCGGTGAGATGGGAAGTATTTAAAAGGAACCTGAAAGGCAGCAAGCTATCAGGAAGTGGAAGAAGAGAGTATAATTGCAACATTTTAAAAGACACTTGAAAAATTACACGAATAGCAAAACCTTTGAGAGAGATGGGCCAACTGCTGGCAAATGGGACAAGTTTAGTTTGGGAAACCTGGTCGACATAGACAAGTTGGGCCAAAGGATCTGTTTCCATGCTGTATTACTCTAAGACATCACTGAAATCTTCACCTCCGTCCTAAATAGTTGAGCTCCCTTATCCTGATATTATGCCTCTGCCAGGTGCAATAATTATTGATGTGTATCCTATTCACCCTGTTTTTTGGGGATCTTGAATCTTTCAATAAAATTACTTTAATATTTTGTAAATGCTCGAAGTATGGTCCCAATTTACTCGACTTCTCACTATTGGATGACTCATTTTGTTCCATGCAGTAAACAAAGATGAAAGTAAAAGCATGGAGCTGCTCTCTCATTGATTTTTTTTTTAGCCTGAAAATCCTGAGCCTATAGTGAGGGCAGAGATTGAGAAGGAGAGCCCTTCATGATGATCTCATCCACACTGTTGGCAACTGCTTTGCAAACTGGCTATCCAACCAACTGAGGTAACTGACTCTTGACTGAACAAGTTAACTTTAATGTCAGAGTTGAGACTGTGGTACTGGAAAAGCACAGCAGGTCAGGTGGAGGGGGGAATGAGACAGCCACCACTGATGAAGGAAGTCAAGAAATGTACCAAAGGAAAAGAGAGCCTATAAAGTGGCAAAGAGCACTAGGGAATCAGAAGATTAGGAAGAATACAAAAACAAACGGAATAACAAGAGATATGGAAGGACAGGATCAAATATGAAGGTAGGCTAGCCAGTTCTACTAGAAATGATAGTAAAAATTTCTTTCAATACATAAGAAACAAACGAGAGGCAAAGATAGACATTGGGCCACTCTAAATTGATGCAGATAGGCTAGTACTAGGAGACAAGGAAATAGCTGAAGAACTTTGCATCAGTCTTCACAGTGGATGACAAGTAATATTGCAACAATTAAGGAAAGTCTGGTGAGAGTTGAGTATGGTAGCCATTACAAAAGACAAAGTGCCAGAAAAGTTGCAAGGTCTAAAATTTGATGAATCCCCTGGCCCTGATGGCCTCCATCCTAGAGTTCTGAAAGAGGTGGCTGAGGAAATAGTGGAGGCATTCGTTGTGATCTTTCAAAAGTCACAGGAGTCAGGGAAAATCCCGGAAGATTGGAAAACTACTGTTGTAACTCTTTGTTCAAGAAAGGATCAGGACAGAAGATGGAAAATTATAGGCCGATTAGCCGAACCTCGGTTGTTGGTAAAATTGGTAGAATCCATCACTTAAGGATGAGATTTCTAAATTCTTGGAAGTGCAAGTTCGGATTAGAACAAGTCACCATGGATTTAGTAGTGGGAGGTCATGTCTGATGAACCTGATTAGAATTGTTTGATGAGGGAACAAGTAGGTTAGACCATGGAAACCCAGTAGATGTTATCCACCTAGATTTCCAAAAGGCCTTTGATAAGGTGCCTCATGGGAGGCTGCTGAGTAAGGTGAGGGCCTGTGGTGATGGAGGTAAGCTACTGGCACGGATTGAGGATTGGCTGTCTGACAGAAGGCAGAGTTGGGATTTTAAAAAACGTCACCA
Source organism: Hemiscyllium ocellatum (assembly GCF_020745735.1). Classification (NCBI taxonomy): domain Eukaryota; kingdom Metazoa; phylum Chordata; class Chondrichthyes; order Orectolobiformes; family Hemiscylliidae; genus Hemiscyllium; species Hemiscyllium ocellatum. Next base: position 55,532,809 of record NC_083402.1, read on the forward strand.
GCTGCCATTTTGAAAGAACAAGTGGTGTCTCACAGGGTTCAGTGTTGGGGCCGTAGTTGTTCACTTCATATATTTAACGATCTGGATGAAGGGACTGGTGACATTCTGGCAAAGTTTGATGATAAGAAGTTAGGTGGACAGGCAAGTAGTACTGAAGTGGGGAGGCTGCAGAAGATGCAGACAGTTTAGGAGAGTGGTTCTGGAAATGGCTGAAATTCAACGTGAGCAAATGCAAGGTCTTGCACTTTAGAAAATAGTCCATGCCTGTGTTATTTTTTTCCAAAGTGCAAAGGGATCTGGGAGTGCTAGTCCAAGATTCTCAAAAGGTTAACTTGCTGGTTGTGATTAAGAAAGCGAATGTAATGTTGTCACTTATCTTGAGGGTTGGAATAAAAAAAAACAGCAATGTGCTTCTGAGACTTTGTAGAGTTCTAGTTTGGACCCATTTAAAATACTGTGTCCAATATTGGGCCCACTCCTCAAAGGACACACTGGAGTTGTCCAGTGGAGATTAACACAGATGATCCTTGGAATCGTAGGCCTAACATACGATGAATGGCTGAGGATCCTGGGATTGTATTCATTCGAGTTTAGATGGTTGAGGGGAGATCTAATAGAAACTTACTAGGTAATGTATGGCTTAGAAAGGGTGGACGCTGGGAATTTGTTTACGTTAGGCGAGAAGAGTAGGACCCATGGACACTCTCTTGGAGTTAGAGAGGGTCATTTTTGAACAGAAAAGAGACATTTCTTCAGCCAGAGAATAGTGGACCTATGGAATTCATTGCCATTGAGTGCAGTGGAGACTGAACACTAAACATCTTCAAGGCAGAGATTGATAAATGTTTGATCTCACAAGGAATTAAGGGCTACTAGGAGAGTGCGAGTAAGTGGAGTTGAAAAACCTGTCAGCCATGATTAAATGGTGGAGTGGACACAATGGGCCGAATGGCCTTACTTTCCACTATTATGATTGAAGGATCAGTGCTGGGTCCACTACTTTTCGTCACTTATATAAATGATTTGGATCTGAGCTTAAGAGGTATAGTAAGTTTGCAGATGACACCAAAATTGGAGGTGTAGTGGACAGCGAAGAAGGTTACCTCCCGATTACAACAGGATCCTGATCAGATGGGCCCATGGGCTGAGGAGTGGTAGATGGAGTTTAATTAGATAAATGTGAGGTGCTGTATTTTGGAAAAGCAAATCAGAGCAGGACTTGTGCACTTTAATGGTGCAACTCATCCACACTGACTAGATATCCCAACCTAATTTAGTCCCATTGCCAGCACTTGCCCATATCCCTCCAAACTCCTCATTCGTATATCTATCTAAATGCCTTTTAAACATTGCAATTGTACCAACCTCCATCACTTTTATTTGACAGCTCATTTCATGCACTCACCATCTTCTGCTTGCAAATGTTGCCCCTCCGGTCCATTTTTGTATCCTTTACACACGCGCGCACACACCTCTAGTTCTGGACTCGCCAGAGAAAGATTTGGTCTGTCTGTTGCCCCTATCCATGCCCCTCATGACTTTATAAACCTCTAAGGTCACCCCTCTGCCTCCATTCCAGGAAAACCGCCCCAGTCTATTCAGCTTCACCCTTTTGCTCAAATCCTCCAACCCTGGCAACATCCTTGTAAATCTTTTCTGAGCCTCCAAGTTTCACAATATCCTTCCGATAGGGAGACTGGAATTGCACACAATATTCCAAATGTGGGCGAACCAACATCCTGTGCAGTTGCAACATGACCCCCCCCCCCCCCCCAACTCCTGTACTCCATACTCTGACCAATAAAGGAAAGCATACCAAACACCTTCACTATCCTATCTACCTGCACTCTACTTTCAAGGAACTATGAACCTGCACTCCAAGGTCTCTTTATTCAGCAACACTCCCTAGGACTTATATATTTAAGTCCTGCTCTGATTTGCTTTTTCAAAATGCAGCACCTTGCACTTATCTAAATTAAACTTCATCTCGGTTTTGGCCCATTAGCCCATCTGATCAAGATCCCGTTGTATTGAGGTAATTTTCTTCACTGTCCACCCCACCTCCAATTTTGGTGTCATCTGCAAACTTACTATGTTCACATCCAAATCACTTATATAAATGATGAAAAGTAGTGGATCCAGCATAGATCCTTGTGGCACTCCACTGGTCATAGGTTTCTAGTCTTGAGAAGTAATCCTCCTCCACCACCACCCTCTGTCTTCTACCTTTGTGCAAGTTCTGTATTCAAATGGCTAGTTCTCCCTATATTCCATGAGATCTAATCTTGCTAGCCAATCTCTCTTGGGGAACCTTGTCGAACGCCTTATTGAAGTCCATTTAGATCACATCTACTGCTGTGCTCTCAACAATCCTGTTATTTCTTCTTCAAAAAACTTAATCAAGTTCATGAGGCATGATTTCCCACATTCAAAGCCATGTTCGCTATCCCTAATCAGTCAGTGCCTTCCCAAATACTTGTAAATCCTGTCTCTCAGGATTTCCTCCAAGAACTTGCCCATCACTGAGCTCATGCTCACCCGTCTATAATTTCCTACTTTGTCCTTACTACCTCTCTTAAATACTGGCACCACATTAGTGAACCTCGAGTCTTCTGGCACCCCTCGCGTGACTGTCGATGGTACCAATATCTCAGCAAGGGACCCAGCAATCACTTCCCTGGCTTCCCACAAAGTTCTCGCGTACACCTTATCAGATCTTGGGGATTTATCCATCTCTATGCATTTCAAGACATCCAGCACCACCACCTCTGAACAAGTAAATTTTAGGAATTATCTACCATGAGAACTTCAGCAATGATGTTTTGGAGTTGAGATGATTGACCTCCAACAACCCCAACGGCCTTCCCTTGTGTTAACAAAACACTTTTCCCCAAAATTCCCATTGACTTCAGTTTTCCTAAGGTTCTTTGATACGATACTCTGTTGTCTGCTGCGTTGAAATCAGGAGCAGTCACTCTTAGACAAAAAAGAGCTGAAATGCAGATGCAAGCTATGTTTGAAGCTGTAATGAGACTGGGAGGCAAAACCCAAATTGATCATCAGTCAGCAGGTTATTGTTAAGTAGGTGCTTCTCAGTGGCACTGTCAATGACCCCTTCTATCACTTGCTGATTATTTACCTTCAATAATTAACTGGGTACGATTTGACCCCTTCCTTGTGCATTGGACATAAGTGGGCAGTTTCCCATATTGTTCAATAGATGGCTGAGTTGTACCTGTATCGGAAGAATCTTGACTAGGAGTGAGCTAGTTCTGGAGCATTGACAATAGTTTAAGGCTATGCCCACAGCCTTTGCGGTATCAAATGCCTTCAGCATTTCTCAATCATGTGGAATTGGTTGAAGGTTAGAATCTGTGTTGCAGGGGACTTCTGAAAGACCATCCACTTGGTACTTCTGGCCGAAAACTAATTAAAAATGTTTTATCCTGTTTCTCCCCAACCTCCCAATATTTTTAAGGATCAGGATATCTGTGGAACCTCTACCTGCTTATTATTTCATTGTCTACCACAATTTACAACTGAATGCGGTGAGCTTAAATCTGGTCCCTAGTTCTGAAATTGCTCCTAAAAATTTCCGATTTGTGCAAAACCAGAGCAGTCGGATTTTCAGTACGTTTAAATTATTTTAATATGTTCCTCTCCAACCTGACACATTTGCATTAAAAATAAATGTGAGCTTGTCATTACTAATTATACTTTTCTTGCACAGATGGCTGGGCTACCACAGAATCCTATTATACAGTTAACTGGTTTCAAACATTTTGAGAAAAGGGCCCTTGTTGAATTGCTTAGTCAACTTGACTGCATTTACTTTTGTGAGCAGGTAAGTCTGAAGTGATGAGAGAAAATGGCATTGGAAGCGTGTTTTTAGCTGATTTTAGTTTTTTCTTCGTCACGTGGTTTTGTTCTTTCTTTTCTACACCTTAGCTATTTTGAGCCAACTGAAACTATCTACACACCATCCATGTTTAATATTCAGCTTATGAAAGTCGTTTATTCAAATCACTTGGTCCTTGTGTTTCAAAAGTCTTCAAATCTGATTAATTTCTTTGATTGCAACATTTGAAGTTTAAGCAATTTGTGCACACTGGAGTTCCACATGTACAAATTAAGTGGACAATTAATTAATTTATTCTTAATACTTACTGAGGAAAGTTGAGAGCAATTGGAAAATCTCTTTGAATAGACCAGCGAACCATTCTTACATTGAGCTAGTGCCCCTCTACTGATTGTCAATGCCTCATAACTGGATATCTCCAATGCAGTTTTTCCTTAGCTTTGCATGATGTGTTAACCTCGATCGTGTGCTACTACCCTACAATAGGGAATAACCTCTCAAATGTCGAGCTAATGAGTTAGTGTTAATTAAGCAGAGCAAACATTTGGAGAAGTTAGAGTAGATTATAGACACAGCTATAATGGTATGTGTTTTTGAAAGAGTTGTGAATAGTGGCGCTAAATGATTTTTTTTTCTTCTTGAAACTGTTTCATAACATTTTGAGCAAGTTAACTAGATAGGTTATTACACGCCTCTGGAACAGATGGAACTTGAACCCGGGCCTCTTTATTCAAAAGTACAGATACTATCACTGCACTACAAGAGTCTTATTTCCTTTTCTGAGGATGTGGGCACCACTAGGTATTTAGACCATGAGCTATAGGAGCAGAAGTGAGCCATTCTGGCAATCAAGTCCATCCTGCCATTTGATTAGATCATGGCTAAGCTGAGACACCTCAACTCCACTTTCCTACCTTATCCCCTTATAACTTGTGATTCACTCACTGACTTAAAAATCTGTCTATCTTAGCCTTGAGTATATTTAACGATTCAGCCTCAACAATCCTCTATGCTTATTTGCTACTCCTTGTCTATGTGCCCTTGAACTGGCTTGCGAGGGCCATTTCAGAAAGCATTTGGGAGTCAACTGCATTGCTGAGAGTTTGCAATCACTTGTAGGCCAAACCGGGTAAGGACAGCAATTTTATTCCCTAAAGGACACTGGTTAACTGGACTTGTGCGTCAGTTGATTGTAGTTGTCATAGTCCCTGTTACTCAATCTAATTTTATATTCTTTTAAATTCCACCAGTTGCCCAAGTTTTAATCTGGCCATTTGGTTAGGAGTTCGCTATTCTATACTACTGTTCTACTGTGTCTATTAATGCTGCAATAGTGAAAGTGTAAAACTATGGAGAATGGATTTTAATTCAGGAAAGCGTAATATCATCTTTTAACACAGATTGGATAGATCAGGGTTTTTTCTAAATATTGAAGTTGTGGAGGTCCAAAGAGACTTGAAGACCATGAACAAAGATTATTGACATTAAGAGTAGATACAGAAAATATGCACAAAAGGTAATGGTACTTTTGACCTTTTTGTATCAAGGGAATGGTCATGATGCATCAATAATGCAAAATCCTCACTGCACCACATTTTAGTAAGTATACTGGTTTGGTGACAGTGCAGTGTGTATTTACCAATATGATGCCTGGGCTAAGGACTAAATTATGTGGGAAGATTACAAAAAACTAAGGTTATATTCACAAGAATTTATGTTTAAGTTTAAGGGATGATTTTAATTGAACTTTTCAAGTCTTAAGGGTGAAAGATATGGGAAGCTTAGGACCAAAGGACGTCGTCAAATGTGAGCCAGGCCTTTCGGGATCGAAGTTCTGTAACCCCACAAAGGATAACAGAAGCTCAAAGCGCTGTCTGTCTCGCGCGCTCGCGCTGTCTGTCTCGCGCGCTCGCGCTGTCTGTCTCGCGCGCTCGCGCTGTCTGTCTCGCGCGCTCGCGCTGTCTGTCTCGCGCGCTCGCGCTGTCTGTCTCGCGCGCTCGCGCTGTCTGTCTCGCGCGCTCGCGCTGTCTGTCTCGCGCGCTCGCGCTGTCTGTCTCGCGCGCTCGCGCTGTCTGTCTCGCGCGCTCGCGCTGTCTGTCTCGCGCGCTCGCGCTGTCTGTCTCGCGCGCTCGCGCTGTCTGTCTCGCGCGCTCGCGCTGTCTGTCTCGCGCGCTCGCGCTGTCTGTCTCGCGCGCTCGCGCTGTCTGTCTCTTTAAGTGGCAATCGATATTGGGTTATTAACTTAGATTTGAAGATTGGTTCACAAAAATCGACAAAAGATATTTAGAGCAAGATTTTACAGGAATGATGTTGAGAAACACTTTTAGATGCAAAGGATTGAAGAAGTTTGGAACTCAATGCACGAGGTATTCCATTTCAAATTGGAGATTGGTAAATTTCTATTAACAAAAAGGTATTAAAAGAAGTGTGGGTCAAAGGCAGGTATTTGACAGCCTTATGGGGGAGGATGGTGGCATAGTGATAATGTCCTTGCACTATTATATTTCAATTTAAAATAATTTTGTGTGGTTTCTTGCATCAGAAGGGCATATTTCTATAGAATTCAAATAGAATTCTCACCGATGCTAACTTTTTAATATGATTTTATGATGTTTGTTTATTTAGTCTATATTCATTAAGTCCATTCAATGTATAAATTTGGATAATTCTCAGAATATTTCATTTTTTTTGCCTTTTGGTTTCCTTGTTGAATGCTGGTATTCAAGAAGAATTTTTTTTTTGAAATGAGAATGGACTTTGTTGTAGCTGCTTACTGATTTTATAGCTTCATAGCAAAATGTTTGACTTTTAGTACTGTTTCATAATTAATGTGATAGAACATTTGGTCAATTCAATCTTGTGTGAGCAGAAACCAAAGTGGTAACATTTGTTACTTAAAATAGTTAACAATTGAAGTAACTAATAAAGAGACTTAAATTGAGTACATGTCTGATTTAGTGATAACTGTTCATATGCATCAATATTGGAACAGATTTACCACTGGCTAGACAGTCATAATTCCAGCATAGATTGCTGTTGTGCTTGGAGACCCTGCAGAGTGCCCACCATAGCAGACTCTGAAGGAATTGCCTGGGAAACTGAATTTTCATTTGGACAATTTCATTATGACTGGAATGCTACAAAAACTTTCATAAATTTTGGAGAATTTGGACAGTTGCAATGAAATTAGGTAAAATGATTATTCAGAAAGTGTCCAGCTTCCCACCTTCCCACCCATGCCCAAGCTCACCTCCAATGCAGAGAAAATACTGGGTGCCAAAATTAGCAGTGTGCACAAATATGTAAATAATTGAGTCAGTTGAACTTATTAAAAAGCTCAATTGATGTCAGTAATGCCTTGCCAGGTCATAAAATGGATTGCAATGGCAGGCAGGGAGGAGTGTGTTGCCTGTGCTTTTTAATTTCCTGCATTTTAAGTGTAGGAAGGAGGAAGCTCCATCACCCCTGAAGATAGCCTCACTTCCTTCCTTTTTTTTTGATCAAAAAAATCCTCCACTCCCTACTTGCCACTGTCCCTCCCCAACTGATATCCCTCACTGATTGGAGTCCAGAGATGCATTGGGGCCTTTAACCTGAAACTGTTTGCAAACTGCCAGTGTCCACAAAGATGTTTGGAGTTGACAATAAATTAGATTAGCCACAAGCTCCAGAAGATGGAACTTGCACCCAGTGAAGGGCAGAAGCCCTGTTTTTCTACTAACTTATCCTGGATACGGAAGACTTGGTCAGAGTCTGTCATTTGGAGGACTGAGAAACTACCTTTATTGGAATACAAAAATTCTTATGGGACTTGACAAGGTCTTGTGGGAGAGTCTTGGACCAGAGGGTGGGATCTCAGACTAATAATGAGACCAGAAGGAATTTTTTCCTCTGAAGGTAGTGAATCTTTTTCCTGCAGAATGCTGTCCAAGCTGGACAATTAAGTATATTCAAGGCTGAGGTAGTCAGATCTTCAGTCAGTAAAGGAATAGAGTTGTAGGGTAAAGGCAGAAAAGTGGAGTTAAGGATTATCAATCAGATCAGCCTTGGCCTCATTTGAGTCTGCTCTGCCATTCAGTCGGCTGACTGGCTTACATCTGTTTCTACATCTTTATGCTATGTCAACTGGCTGTTATCTTTCCTTCCAAGTCAAAAATCACGTGACACTGGTTATAATCCAACACATTTATTTGAAACTGGAAGCTTTTGGAGCACCTTCTCTTTCCTCAGGGAGCTAGTGAGAGCGAATACGTCAGACACAGAATTTATATTCAAGATCAAGGGCCATACAGCTTATGCGAATGTATTGAACAAATCTAGATGGCTCTTAAGTCTCTAATCAGTTAGAATGAATGTGCAGGTTTTGAAAGATGAATATGTAAACCCCTTCTTGAAGACAACTTCAGACTTTATCAGAATAAATGTGACACCTTAGGTCAGCCAATGTACTTTTGAAACAGGGCCCCGCATCCAGTCTTTGGAAATAAAGCCAGTCTGGATCCAGGATGAGATACAAAGTAGGAATTTGTAACATGTGGCATTGACTCCCTCATAACTTGTGATTTTTGAACAAAATAGAATGTTTCCGCAAATGCAATTTCACCCCATAGACTTGTGTGCGTGAGTATGAAGGCAAGAGAGAGTGTGTGTGAGAGAGAGTATATCTGTGCCCATGAGTATGTATATAGTGTGGTGGGTCACCTAGTGTTGACATGAACTCAAGATCCTGGTTGAGGCCATCCTCATGGGTTTGAAATTTGGCTATCAGCCTCTATTTGGCTACTCTGCATTGTTACATGTCCCAAAGTCCATCTTGAAGGGCATTCAGAGGCTGAACGTCCTTGACCGCTGAAGTGTTCCCCAACTGGGAGGGAACATTACTGTCTGGTGATTGTTGTGAGGTGTCCATTCCTCTGCTGGCATAGCATCTGCTTGGTTTCGCCAATATACCATGCCCCGGGCATCCTTCCCTGCAGCGTATGAGAAAATGTTAGCCAAGTCACATGCGTACCTGGTATGCACGTGGTGGATGGTGTCCCCATGTGTAATGGTAGTGTCCTTGTCTACTTTTTGACATGTCTTGCAGTGGTTGCCATGACAGTGTTGGGTGGTGTTGTGATCAATGTTGTCTTGAAGGCTGGGTAGTTCGTTGCAAGCAATTGCCTGCTAACGTTTGGTTGCTTGAAGGCAAGCAGTGGCAGCGTAGGAAAGACTGGAGAGGTGCTCATCATCACTGATAATGTGTTGAAGGCTGCAAAGAACATGGCATATTCTCTCCGCTCTGGGGAAGTACTGCATAATGAAGAGTACCTACTGGTTGTATGCCGTATCTGTCTCCTTGGGAGGTCATGATGGTTTTTCTCAGTGACACGTCAAAACTGGCAATCGATAAGTTGAGCATCATAACTTATTGTTATGAGGATGACCCTCAATATCTTCAGATTTAATCATATTCCCCTTCATCCAAGCAGATCCTATGTATGTATGCATAGTGCTTGTCTGTAGGGGCTAGCTGTTTTAACATGTTTAGGGTAGAAGCTTGAGGTGCAGCATTGTGAGGCTATCTATGAGCTTACGATAGAGTAAGGTTCTAAAGTGTCCATTGATGGAGATGGATGTGTCCAAGAATGAGATTGATTCTAAAGAGCAGTCCATGTTAAGTCTGGTGGCATGGAACTTGTTTATATCACTGCGTAGTTGTTTCAGTGATTTCTCACCAAGGGTCCAGAGCAAGAAAATGTCATTAATGTATATGGAGTAAAGCATTGGTCAGAAACCCTGTGCAGCAAAGAAGCCTTGTTCGAAGTTGAAATATGCATGAAGATGTTGGCACATTAGGCTTCAAGTTTGGTCCCATGGTTGTTCCATGTATCTGGGTAAAGAACTGGTTGTCGAAGGTGAAGATGTAGTGATCAAGGATGATGCACATGAATTGTAGGACGGTGCCTGGAGTTCGGCAGTTGATATTGAGTACGGAGGCTGTTGCAGCAATACCGTCATAATGGAGGATGCTAGTGTAGAATGTCGAAACATTCATTTGTGATGAGGAATGTTCCTGGTTTGACTGGTCCGTGGGTGCTCAGTTTCTGTAGGAAATGTGTAGTGTCACAACAGAAACTGGAGGTTCCCTGTACAATGGGTTTCAAGATGTCCTCGACATAGCTGGAGACGTTCTCTCCTAGAGTCCCATTGCCTGATATGTGATGTCCAGGTATGTTGGCTTTGTGTATCTTCAGCAGGCAATAGAAGTCCCCTATGCAAATATGTAGGATGAGAGCGTGTATGGTGCTCTCGATCAAAGTTCGCGATCAGTCTGCTGAGTTCACAGGTATCTTAGAACATTGAACATAGAAAAATACAGCACAGCACAGGCCCTTCGGCCCTCGATGTTGTGCCGACCGAAGCCTACCTAACCTACACTAGCCCAATAACCTCCATATGCTTATCCAATGCCCGCTTAAATGACCATAAAGAGGGAGAGTCCACCACTGCTCCTGGCAGGGCATTCCATGAACACTCAACCCGCTGAGTAAAGAATCTACCCCTAACATCTGTCCTATACCTACCACCCCTTAATTTAAAGCTGTGTCCCCTGGTAACAGCTGACTCCATTGGCGGAAAAAGGTTCTCACTGTCAACCCTATCTAAACCCCTAATCATCTTGTACACCTCTAAATCTCCCCTAAACCTTCTTTTCTCCAATAAGAACAGCCCCAAGCGCCTCACCCTTTCCTCATACGATCTTCCTACCATGCCAGGCAACATCCTGGTAAACCTCCTTTGCACTCGTTCCAATGCCTCCCCATCCTTCCTATAGTATGGCGACCAAAACTGCACACAATACTCCAGATGAGGCCGCACCAGAGTCTTATACAACTGCAACATGACCTCAGGACTCTGGAACTCAATTCCTCTACCAATAAAGCCCAGTACACCATATGCCTTCTTCACAGCACTATTTACCTGGGTGGCAACTTAGAGATCTGTGAACATGGACACCAAGATCCCTCTGCTCATCCACACTACCAAGTAGCCTACCATTAGCCCAGTAATCCATCTTCTTGTTACTACTACCAAAGTGAATGACTTCACACTTACCTACATTGAACTCCATTTGCCACCTTTCTGCCCAGCTCTGCAACTTATCTATATCCCGCTGTAACCTGCCACACCCTTCTTCGCTGTCCACAACTCCACCGACTTTCGTGTCATCCGCAAACTTGCTCACCCAGCCTTCAAGCCCCTCCTCTAGGTCATTTATAAAAATGACAAACAGCAATCTTCCCAAAACAGATCCTTGTGGAACACCGCTAGTAACTGCACTCCAAAATGAACCTATACTATCAACTACTACCCTCTGTCTCCTTCCAGCCAGCCAATTCCTAATCCAAACCTCTAATGCACCCTCAATGCCATACCTCCGTAGTTTTTGCATTAGCCTGCCATGGGGTACCTTATCGAACGCCTTGCTAAAATCCATATACACCACATCTACTGCTTTACCCTCGTCCGCTTCCTTGGTCACCTTCTCAAAGAACTCAATAAGGTTTGTGAGGCACAACCTGCCCTTCACAAAACTATGCTGACTATCCTTGATCACATTATTCCTATCCAGATGTTCATAAATCCTATCCCTTACAATTCTCTCTAAGACTTTGCCCACAACAGAAGTGAGACTCACTGGCCTATAGTTACTAGGGCTATCCCTACTCCCGTTCTTGAACAAGGGGACCACATTCGCTATCCTCCAGTCTTCTGGCACTATTCCTGTAGACAACGACGACATAAAAATCAAGGCCAATGGCTCCGCTATCTCCTCCCTAGCTTCCCAGAGGATCCTAGGATAAATGCCATCAGGCCCAGAGGACTTATCTATTTTCATCCTTTCCAGTATTCCCCAGACCTCTTCCCTACATACCTCAAGGCCATCCATTCTAATCACTTGTGATTCAATATTCACATCGGCAACAATGTCCTGTTCCTGAGTGAATACTGCCGAAAAGTATTGATTTTAGTGTCTCTCCAATCTCCTCCGCCTCCACGCACAACTTCCCACTACTATCCTTGACTGGACCGATACCTATCCTAGTCATTCTTTTATTCCTGACATACCTATAGAAAGCCTTTGGGTTTTCCCTAATCCTACCAACTAAGGACTTTTCATGTCCCCTTCTCACTGCTCTTAGCTCTCTTTAGATCCTTCCTGGCTACCTTATAACTCTCAATCGCCCCAACTGAACCTTCACGCCCCATCTTTACATAGGCTGCCCTCTTCCCTTTCACAAGGGATTCCAATTCCTTATTAAACCACAGCTCCCTCACAAGATCCTTTCCTCCCTGCCTGACTGGTACATACTTATCAAGGAGACCCATTAGCTGTTCCTTGAACAATCTCCACATATCATTTGTGTTCTTCCCTTGAAGCCTATTTTTCCAATCCACACCTCCTAAGTCATGCCTCACCGCATCATAATTTCCCTGCCCCAGCTATAACTCTTGCCCTGCAGTGCACACTTATCCCTCTCCATCACTAGAGTAAAAGTCACCAAGTTGTGGTCACTGTCCCCGTGGTGCTCACCTACGTCCAAGTCTAACACCTGGCCTGGTTCATTACCTAGAACCAAATCCAGTATAGCCTCGCCTCTTGTTGGCCTGTCTACATATTGTGTCAGGAAACCCTCCTGCACACATTGGACAAACACCGACCCATCTAATGAACTCTAGCTATAGCTTTCCCAGTCAATATCTGGGAAGTTAAAGTCCCCCATAACAACCACCCTGCTACTTTCACTCTTCTCCTGAATCATCCTCGCAATACTTTCCTCTACTTCTCTCTGACTATTAGGAGGCCTGTAGAAAACCCCTAACAGGGTGACCTCACCTTTCCTATTTCTAACCTCAGCCCAAACTACCTCAGATGGCAAGTCTTCCTCCATCGTCCTTTCCACTGCTGTAATACTATCTTTGACAAGCAATGTCACACCTCCCCCTCTTTTACCCCCATCTCTGACTTCCTAAAACATTTAAACCCTGGAACCTGCAACAGCCATTCCTGTCCCTGTTCTACCCACGTCTCTGTAATGGCCACAACATCGAAGTCCCAGGTACCAACCCACGCTGCAAGTTCGCCTACCTTATTTCTTAGACTTCTGGCATTGAAGTATGCACACTTCAAGCCACCTTCCTGTTTACAGGCACCCTCTTTCGAGATCGATGCCATGTTCCTAACCTCCCTACACTCCAGGTCCTGTACTCTAAAGCTACAGTCCAGGTTCCCATGCCCCTGCAGAGTTAGTTTAAACCCTCCCAAAGAGCACTAGCAAACCTCCCCCCCCCCCCCCCCCCCCCCCCCCCCCCCCCCCCCAAAAGGATACTGGTGCCCCTCAGGTTCAGGTGTAGACCATCCTGTTTATAGAGGTCCCACCTTCCCCAGAAAGAACCCCAGTTATCCAGAAACCGGAATCCATCCCTCCTGCACCATCCCTGTAGCCACACATTTAACTGTTCTCTCTCCCTATTCCTCGACTCTCTATCACGTGGCACGGGTAACAAACCAGAGACGGCAACTCTGTTCGTTTTAGCTCTGAGCTTCCAACCTAGCTCCCTGAAAGCCTGCCTAACATCCTCACCCCTCTTCCTACCTATGTCGTTGGTGCCAACGTGGACTACGATCTGGGGCTGCTCCCCCTCCCCCTTTAAGGACCCGGAAAACACGATCAGAGACATCACGTACCCTTGCACCTGGGAGGCAACATACCAATTGTGAGTCTCTTGCCCCCGCAAAACCGCCTATCTGTGCCCCTCACTATTGAGTCCCCAATAACTATCGCTCTACCTTTCTCCACCCTTCCCTTCTGAGCAACAGGGACAGGCTCCGTGCCAGAGGCCTGAACCTTGTTGCTTACCCCTGGTAAGTCATCTCCACCCCCCCCATCCCCCATCCCCCGTCCCCACAAGTATCCAAAACGGTATACTTGCTCTTGAGGGGAATGACCGCAGGGGGTCCCTGCACTGGCTGCTTCCTCCCACTCCCCCTCACTGTCACCCATCTCTCTCTAACTTTCGGAGTAACTACTTCCCTAAAGCTCTGATCTATGACCGCCTCTGCCTCCCGAATGATCCGCAGTTCATCCAACTCCAGCTCTAGTTCCCTAACACAATTCTTGGAGGAGCTGGAGATGGGTGCACTTCTTGCAAGTGTAATCAGCAGGGACGCTAATGGCTTCCCTCACCTCATACATGTTGCAAGAGGAACATTGCCCTGCCTTCGCTGCCATCCCTCTAAAAGGTAAACTTTAAAACTAGATCTAAAGAAACAAACCAGCAAAATGCAGCACTTACCTGCTTACCACAACAGGTCTTATTATTAGGTTAGAGGAGGAGGGCGGGTGGGAGGCTCTACCCCTGTAGTGCCTCGGGTTCCTCGCCTGCGCACTTTTATAAGAAAAAAAAAACCTTCCCAGGTAAGCTAGCGCGACACCAGCTTCGGAGTCTGCTAGGCGCTTAAAAAAACTTTAAATTTTAGCAGTTTTAAAAAAAACAACTGGACTATACCGCAACTTTAAAAAATCTGACTTTCTTTGGTCAGATCAGCAGGTAGTTGCCTGTAGGGTTCCAGGTTGTTCAGTTGTCAGAATACATTTTCACAGTAGTCCATTGTACGTCATAGGACGTTGGCTACTTGTTGGACACCGATTTTATCAGAAGATCAATGTATTCTCTAAAGCTCCTTGAGCAAGCAGTGGAACCCCTGAAAACTTGTGGTTTCAAATAAATCTGTTAGACTATAACTTGGTGTTGTGATTTTTGACTGTCCCCTAGTCCAGCGCCAGCATTTCCACATCATGGCTTTCCTTCTAAGAGCATGGAGGAGGCCAAATACTGTCTGCTCCATAAATTCTGCCTTGCAGTGAGCTGATTTGAACTAATGCTAATATTTAAACAAACTGAAAATGCTGGAAATAGTTATTTTCCTTTCTTCCTGTTGTTGGATCATATTCAATAATGACCAAGACTGGTGACTGGTGGTGATAGTTTTTTTTTAATTGAACATCTGCAGTAGCGCAGTTTGAGATTGCATTCTGGGAAAGAAAATCTTAGCAGGACTTATACACTTAATGGTAAGGTCCTAGGGAGTGTTGCTGAACAAAGAGACCTTGGAGTGCTGGTTCATAGCTCCTTGAAAGTGGAGTTGTAGGTAGATAGGATAGTGAAGAAGGTGTTTGGTATGCTTTCCTTTATTGGTCAGAGTATTGAGTACAGGAGTTGGGAGGTCATGTTGTGGCTGTACAGGACATTGGTTAGGCCACTGTTGGAATGTTGCATGCAGTTCTTGTCTCCTTCCTATCTGAAAGATGTTGTGAAACTTGAAAGGGTTCTGAAAAGATATACAAGGATGTTGCCAGGGTTGGAGGCTGGGGCTGTTTTCCCTGGAGTGTCCGAGGCTGAGGGGTGACCTTTTATAGAGGTTTACAAAATTGCAGAGCATGGATAGGATAAGTAGACAAAGTCTTTTCCCTGGGGTCGGGGAGTCCAGAACTAGAGGGTGTGAGGGGAAAGATATAAAAGAGACCTAAGGGGCAACTTTTTTCACAGAGGGTGTATGGAATGTGGTGGAGGCTGGTACAATTGCAACATTTAAGAGGCATTTGGATGGGTATATGAATAGGAAGGGTTTGGAGAGATATGGGCAGGATGCTGGCAGGTGGGACAAGATTGAGTTGGGATATCTGGGCAGCATGGATGGGTTGGACCGAAGGGTCTGTTTCCATGTAATTCATCTCTGACTCTATGGTGATGGAATCCAAAGTACAGTTTTACAGTAGGCTCTTTTATACATGAATATTTTCGCACTATGGTGGCACATACTTTTGTACAATAGATACAACTTTGCACAACTTCTGTCCTGGTGAAGGTGATAGTTTTAAATACTTGCTAAATGTTAGCTGTTACTCTTATTCAGATTAGGATGTCAGTCCAGTCTGAGCTTGCATAATTGAGATGTTAGTCCTTTTGTCTTTTGAAGTTAGGTTGGTATTTTTACTAACATTACTATGTGATCTGAATAAGTGAAAAATTATATGTACACGAAATAAAAGTATAGAGGATATTAAACTGATCTGCAGCTAGGACATAAGGTTTCATTTACTATTGCCAGTTTTGATTGTTCTTGCACATTATTCATGCAGGTTTCCAGAAGCACTGTTTTGATAGTAAGTTTCATAAAATGGGTAGGGCCCTAATTAATATGTTAATAAGAAATATAAAGTATAACCTCGATTATCTGAACAAGAACTCAAGGACCCAATGTTTGTTTGGGTAAACTGTTATCCGAACATTCAATTATCCAAGCAAAGTGCTCCCTGCCCAAGTCTTTCAGATAATCAAGGTTGCCCTTTTATATTAGTGAAGGAAACTGTTCTGTAATGTTTTCGGGTCTCTCGAGACAGTTAATCTTCCCATAGTTTTGAGTAAGTTATGGAGACATGCTGGGTAGATGGCAATATTTTAAGTAGGTTACAGTATGAATGCTTATTCAGGGGTATCCTTTGGTACAGAAACCGGTCTACATGCTGCTTGCAGCATGAGGCTGATAAGAATTGAAAGATGTTAAGAAACAGTGTTGGTTGGAAGAGTAAAATAAACTATTTTTAATAGTGCATATGAATGAGTGGAAATACTGTATAGTAAACAGTGATTCTCTTCAGCAACTCACTCACAAGCATAATACAATACCTCCTCAATATTGATCAGTCACGTGCCTAACATGAGAATTGAGATCCTGGCAAAACAACCAGTTGGATTAGGTTAGTCTCTTCATCTTAGAAGAACAAGTGATCATTTTTAGTCTGTTTCTAATATCGCTAGCAGTGCATTTTTAAAAGGAAAATAATACCATCAATGATGGGATCTGCAGAATGTCTGTTTCTAACTAAACATGTTACTTAATTTCCTCTAAATCTAGGAATATAAGCAGCAGTGCACTCATATGATAGCAAGTAAGCCAAGTCGCAGTGAAAAATTTTTAGCAGCTTGTGCTGCAGGTGAGTCAAAACATTCCAATTTACCTTGCTTGAATCAAAATTAGTTTGTTTTCATTGTTTTTACCCAATCTCTTACTGCAAATAGTGTAGTCAACCACCAGTACTGTAAATGAGCATACTCATTTATTTTATCCCGCAGGATAGAAAATTTAGTTATTGAAGCATGAGCTCTTGCATCAGCAACTGATTTCACTTTTCCAAGAGATCTGATAGGATTTTGTCATTGCTCATGTCATTTTGGAGCTGCCCCTTGTACTTGCATAATTACTTCACTCAGTGTGAGTGTGCTATAAGTAACAATCTCTGGTATTGGGAGAGATCAAGGATTCCAGCCACCAGTGCATTCTTTCCTACATTTCTAAAGCAAATTTTGTAGAGATATATGTTGCAAGCAGTATGCATGAAGTGAACATGATGGATGGATAATGCCTTCAACTGAAGTGGTTAGAAGGGCAGAATGACAGTACTGTGTGCAAGAGAAAGTGTGCCTTAATATCCTGAGATTAGCAGAAGCATGTCTGGAAGCTTTAAAAAGTCACCAAGTTATTAGTGTCTGAATTGTAGGGGGAGAGAATATTCCTGAACTGGGTCAATTGCTTAGCCCAGAACTAATATTTTAAGTAATTTGCTAAACCTTATTGACTTCCATTTTAATTACACTTTTAAAGTTGCAACACTTCACACTTGTTACTATGTTAGTACCACGATCGAGAAATGTTTGTTTTTATTCTTATTTTTTTTTAGGAAAGTGGGTTTTGACTCAAGATTACGTCATTGATAGTGCTAAAGATGGCAGGTGGCTTAATGAAATCCAGTATGAGTGGGGATATAAAATTCAAAGTATTTCACAGTATCCCGTGCCAATGGAATCTGCGCCAAAAATGTGGCGCGAGGAGCTGGCCCGTTCGAGTAAACCAGGAGTGTTTCACAACTGGAAAGTAGTCCTTCTGATCAACGATGAAACGAGGAGAAATATTTTCAAAAGGTACCATTCAGAAGGGACATTATTAATCAGAAATTGCTGGTAAAACTCTGGTGTTGCAGCAGCTGTGGAGAGAAAGCAGAGTTAACGTTTCATGTCCAGTGACCCTTCATCAAAATGCCTTTATTCTGGGTCACTGGATCTGAAATGTTAACTCTGATTCCTTTCTACAGTTGCTGCTGGACCTGTTGAGTATTTTTTTTCTAGCAACTTCTTCTGTCTGATTAGTATCATCCGCAGTTTTTGTTTGGGACCCCTCGTGTTTAATTATTTTGGGCTCAATGATATTTTTATTCCAAGGCTTGCTGACTTTATAAATTTGTTGTTGATGTTGATGTTGATGTTGATTTTTTGATCAATGAAGTTTACAAAGGATATTGAATTATGGGGACAGCACGATGGCTCAGTGGTTAGCACTGCTGCCTCACCGCACCAGGGACCAGGTTTGATTCCAGCCTTTGGCAACTGTGCAAATTCCACCCATGCATTCTCCCAGTGTCTGCATGGGTTTCCTCCCACAATCGAAAGATATGCAGGATAGGTGAATTGGCAATGTAAAATTGCCCATAGTGCTGAGGGATGTGTAAGTTTAGGTGAATTATTTCTCCACCCTGGAGGCTCCCTGATTAAAGGGATTTTGCCCGAAACATTGATTTTCCTGCTTGTCAGATGCTGCCTGACCTGTGTGTTTCCAGCACCACTCTGATCTGGTTTTCAGCATCTGCAGTCCTCACTTTTGCCTCTGGACATATAGAACCTACTAAAAACCAGGCGTGAGGCCTTCAGATCAGGAGACCCACTCAAATACAAGGAATCCAAGTATGACCTTCGCAGAGCCATTAAAACAGCCAAGGCCCAATACCAATCCAAACTAGAGACCCAACCAGACACCTGGCAAGGACTGAATGACATCACCGGTTCTAAAAAGAATGCAAGATAGCAGACGATGACATATCCCTCCCAAACTGTTTCGACGCCTTCTGGGCTCTATTTGAGTAGAATTTCGGCGGAGCGGTAACGCCCTATTCCGACAAATCCTACCTCAACAGTCACCGCATCAGAGGTCAGATCAGTTTTCCTTTGTGTGAATCCAAGGAAAACAATGGGACCAGGCCTTGCATTCAGAGCATGCGCAGATCAACTGGTAGAGGTCTTCTCAGACATCTTCAACCTCTCCCTGCAGCAGGCCACTGTCCCTGCCTGTTTCAAGAGGACTAACATCATCCCTGTGCCTAAGAAGGCACATGCAGTATGTCTCAATGACTACCACCCAGTGGCCCTAACTTTGATCACGAAGTGCTTTTGAAAGGCCGGTCATGGCATTAATCAACTCCAGCCTCCCAACTACTCTTGACTAACTCCATTTGCCTATCTGACCAACAGATCCACATCTGATGCCATATAACTTGCCCTTCGCTGCACCCTGGAACATCTTGACACCAAGAACAGCTTTGTAAGAATCCTACTCGCTGACTACAGTTCAGCCTTTGACACTAATATCCCCTCGAGACTGATTACTAAACTTGGTGATCTCAGACTAAGCCCCATTCTCTGCAACTGGATCCTCAGTTTCCTGACCCACAGGCCACAATCAGTGAAGACTGGGGACAATATTTCATCATCACTAACAATCTCCAGTGGAGCCCTCCAGGAGTGTGTACTTATTCCCCTACTGTACTCACTGTATACCCATGACTGCTTTGTCAAATACCAGATTAATGCCATTTACAAGTTTGCTGATGACAATACCGTAGTCAGTTGAATCTCGGATGGCGACAGACAGGAGGTGGAAAAATGGTGCACTGAGAACAACCTAGCTCTCAATGCCGGCAAAACCAAGGAATTCATTATTGAGAACAGGTGGGAAGTGTCAAACTCCTGGGAGTGGTCATCTACAACAAGCTTTCTTGGACTTTTCATGTGACTGCACTAGTTACAAAGACCCAACAATGTTTCCTCTTCCTCAGGCAGCTGAGGAAATTTGGCATGACGGCGAATACGCTTGCCAACTTTTATAGGTGTGCTATTGAGAGCATTCTGTCTGAATGTATGGCAACTAACAGTCAAGATCTGAGACGGTTACAGAGAGTGGTGAACTCTGCCCGGACAATCACAAAGGCCAACCTCCCATCCATAGAATTCATTTACTAGGACCACTGTCAAGGAAAGGCTGCCAGTATTCTTAAAGATCCATCCCACCCTGGCAATGTTTTTCTGCATCCTCTACCATCGGAGAAGGTACAGAAGCCTGAATACATGCTCCAGCTGGTTTTGCAACAGTTTCTACACAACTGTTGTTAGAATACTGAATGGACTCTTAATGTTTGCCTGTACCTGTTTTGTTTTTGCTGTTTACTATTTATGCAACTTCATTCTGTGATCTGCCTGTACTGCTCTCAAGACAAAGCTTTTCACTGTGCCTCAGTACATGTGACAATAAATTCAATTCAATTTGGAGAGGGTAAGTTACAGCATGGTAGCTACATGCATGGAAAGTTGCACAAGAGACCAGCATTTTAAAAAAAAATGAAAGCCTTTGGTGCACTATTTGGAAATGAGGCAGTTAACAAAATGGTGAAGTGACAATATCAGCAGATGCATGGGAATGCTACCACCGGAAACTTCTCTGAAGCCACTTGCTGTCCTGACTTGGAATTGCTGTTCCTTGTTGATCTTGAGTCAAATCTGAGAACTCACTTAACTTTGTGGATGTGCCATCACCATCACCACCTGGACTGTAGCAATTCAAGAAGGAGGCCCACCATCGCATTCAGAAAGGAATATTTGTTACCAAATTGCAGTAAATGCAGTCAATCAATGTGTCAGGTGGAAATAAGGACTTGACCAGAAATTTGAGTTCTGGGTTAAGTAGTTGTGAATCCTATGGTTTACCAAGTAATAGTAGTTGAACTTGTTGGCGACAGTAGTGGAAGCACCTGAAATGTGTGGAGTTTGTGGGAAGTCTTTAATATAATGAATTTATTGACCAAGGTTGGGATTTATCCAAGACCAGGTGTTAAGCACAAACTTTTTTTTATCCTTTTTTTTAAATAGGTGCGGATGACTGACCAAAACCAGCTATTGCCCATTTCTAATTGACTTTTGAAAGATAATAAGTTGCTGTCTTAATGCTGCTACTATGTAGTAAGGAGATTCCTGCAGAATAGTGGAAAAAATATAGAATTTTCACCCTGTGCCTATGAAGGAATGGAAACATATTTGGCAAATGTTATATGACCAAGCCATGATTCCATGCTGAGGGAAGACACTAGTGCTAGTTGAAGGAAAGAAAGAATTGCTGAAATATTCTTGCTACAATAATAGGTAAGACTAGAATCTCCCAATTAGTGCCAGTGAGCTGGACAACAATCTATTGAAGAGGGTGTTATGATTAAATATGTAGAAGACTGCAGAGAGGTTGACCAGGATAGAGTGGGCATGCACTAAGGTCATAAGGTGTCATTTGTTATGTTTAGGGCTGGTTTCAGTACATTGATAGGGAGGAAACCTTTTGATGTTCAAATGGAATTGGGGGTAAGATGAGAACAAGCAACACACCTTTGGAGAGAAAAGTGTTGAATATCTGTATATCCACTACCTGAGGAAAGAGGACCACTTATAGTGCCAGTTAACATTGTGGCATAGAAAGAAAACTAGTGGTCAGACTTTTAATAAATTTTGGAGCAATTTGAGTCTCCTAAACCAGGTGCTCGCAGCAAAGGTATGGTCAGAGATACTTAGACCAAGGCAGGATGCACAGTTTCAGAACTAAGGAAAGGAAAGAGGTAGAGGTGCAAACTGATGGGTATTAAGAAAGCAAAAGAAGAGCAGAGGCACCTCACATTACAGAAATGGTTGTGCTACTGGTGATCAAGAAAAAGATTTGTGTAGATGGTGTTATGACATGGGGTAGAACCTCCTGTTTAATTTAAACCAGCAACACCCAAAAGATTTATCTCGTGCAGTAATCTGTGAAAATTTTTGAGGAGAAAGTGAGGTCTGCAGCTGCTGGAGATCAGAGCTGAAAAAGTGTTGCTTTCCAGCAACACATATTCAATCTGTGAAAATTTACCAAAACTATTTAAAGTAAAAGTCAACAACTTTATTTCTTAAGATTTAACAGAATGATTACCTTCCCCTTCTACAATACTAGTCCGAGGAAAACCCCCAATTAAGATTTAACAAAAGAGGGAGTCTGACCCCACCCCACAGGTCACCAATAGGATAAACAACACACTCAGAAATCTACAAAAAAACGGACAGATAACCAGGTCTGGCCTACAAAGAATGAAACCTGAAAGCAATAACACCCCCAGATTCTATGGACTACCAATAGTACACCAACCAGACATCCCACTCAGACCCGTAGTATCACTACCATGGACACCATCACACAAACTGGCTGAAGAGTTACAACAAAAACTGAAACACCTGATCAGCAGATCCAGACACTCTCTATACAGTCAACACAAGAATTCTTGGACATCAGAAATATACACATAGACAAGGAAGAAACCATGGTCTCATTTGATGTAACGGCACTGTTCACCTCTATCGACAAAACCCTAGCCAGAGAAACAATATCCAACCTGCTGGACATACACAACAGCCAACAGGACGTTAAGCCTATTAACAAAGACGGCATACTTAAACTACTGGACCTGTGCCTCGCAATACACTTCACATTCAACAACCAGATATACGAACAAATCAACGGAACACCTATGGGCTCACCGATCTCTGGACTCATTGCAGAAGCAGTAATGCAAAGATTAGAACAAACGGTCTTAACGCAAATACAACCCAAACTCTGGGTCAGATATGTGGATGACACCTTTTGTAATCATTAAAAGCACAGAAATAGAGAACACACCACCCAATCATCAACGCTATACTCGCAGGAATCTGATTCACGAGAGGAAGAAAAGGACAACCAGGTCCCATTCCTAGACGTGATGGTACAGAGAACACCGAACGGAGAATTCAGCATGTAGGTATACAGAAAAGCCACACACACACCAAGTCCTGAACTATGAAAGGAACCATCCCAACACACACAAAAGAAGTTGCATCAGGACACTATTCAAAAGGGCCACAACACACTGCAGTACACCAGAACTGCAAAAAGAGGAAGAACACCTATACAAGGTATTCACCAAAAACGGATACCCACGCAATTTCATCAACAGATGCCGAAGGGAAAGACAACAAAATGAGGAC
Organism: Hemiscyllium ocellatum; assembly: GCF_020745735.1. Lineage (NCBI taxonomy): Eukaryota > Metazoa > Chordata > Chondrichthyes > Orectolobiformes > Hemiscylliidae > Hemiscyllium > Hemiscyllium ocellatum. The sequence continues at coordinate 55,555,913 of NC_083402.1, forward strand.
ATGCCGCAACCCAAAGGACTAGCCACACTACCATATATCAGGAGCATTTCTGAACTGACAGCCAGACTACTGTGACCACTAGGACTCATAACAGCACACAAACCAACAGCCACTCTCGGACAACAACTCGCCACAATTAAAGGACCCGATACCCAGCATGAGCAAAACCAATGTAGTGTAGAAAATCCCATGCAAGGACTGCACAAAACACTACATAGGACAAACAGGAATACAGCTAACAACCCGCATCCACGAACACCAACTAGCCACGAAACGACACGACCAGTTATCCTTAGCCACACACACAGATGACAAACAACATGAATTCGACTGGGACAACACCTACTATTTTATAGCGCAAGCCAAACCGAGAATAGCCAGGGAATTCCTAGAGGCATGGCACTCCTCCACTGATTCTATCAACAAACACATCGACCTGGACCCAATAGACCGGCCACTGCAGCGGACAGCAACTGACAACCGGAAGTGGCAGAGATGAGCCACTATAAATGCCGAAGGAAACATGACAGAAACGCTTCACTGGAGGCTCCCAAGCACTGAGGATGTCGCCTAGAAAGGGGACGCAACGTTTGCAACAAAACTCCCAGCTCGGCGAACAGAACCACAACAACGAGCACCCGAGCTATAAATCTTCTCCCAAACTTGGAGATTTCACAAAAGTTCAAAACCAGCCAGATGTTGAATCTTCTATTTCTCCGGTCGTCTTTTATTCTTAGGGATTTTTCTTTCACACCAGTTATTGATCGATTAAAGGTACCTTTTTCACAAAGCTATTCTCCAGGCAGTCTATAGATGCTGGTGCCATGGCTGTTCTCCTCCCAACTGTTCAATTTTCCAAGGTCTTATACCGCCAAATCATCGGATTGTGTCATTGTCTTTTAAGGTTGTCAATATACTAAATTCAAATTTGATTGGAGTTTGGTATTTTTTTGGGGGGTATAATTTAAACTGGCCTAATTCATGTCGGTTTTTCATTTCTAGGCCACCAGCTACCCTTGCTACTGAATCGCATTTAGATTATACCTTGTTCAGAAAACTTGGTGCTGTCAGTTCTGCTAGCTCTAAACTTTCTTGAAGATGCAGCGCACCCACATCTTCATAGCACCTCTTCTCTTTCCCCCCGCCCCGGGGGAAAAAACCCTCATGATGAGATATACAGATAACTTTAACTTCACCTTATCATCTCCTATACCTGTGTATATATTTAATGTTTTTAGATGAGATTTGTATTTACTTTAAATGTTATCGGTTAAATCTACAATAATACATCTGTTATTACATTCATCAACAATACTCCAATCAATTGAACTGACAATAATCGAGCTTTATTGTAAGTACTGCAGCAATTTGGCTGTGACTTGGAAAGGGGAAGGATCCAGTTTGTTCCCTGTTTCCTTCCAAGTTTTGTGCCTTTTAGAAGAAAAGGAATACCTTTTGTATACATTAAAATATGCTGACCAATTACAGATGATCAAAAAATGTGCATCATCTGTAACACCGAGCCTTAGCCTAAAAAGAGAATTAATCATTTGCGTCATTCCATAACTGATTCTATTATACGGACCTTTTGTTTAATCTGAGATCTGCAGTTCGAAATATACAAGGAGCCTTGAAAAAGATTACTGAAGTTTTATAAACGTATGGAATTTGTTTACATTCAACCTGATCTTGAAAGCTGTTTCTGACCTTTTTTTTGTCTTTTAACTCGAGAATTGACCAATTTTATTTTCCATCATGCTATGTTAATGTTGCCTACAATGCAACATTACAACCCACAACATGTATGAATTTTAAATTAAAAGTTGGTAACATAAGACTCCAAAGAAATAGTCTCATATTCTTGTCCTTAAAGCATTCTAAGAATATAAGCGGATTGTGATCCATGTACACAACTGTCTCTGACATATTGTTCGTCACATAAACACTAAAATGTTGTAAGGCTAGTAACCAAACTCAATAATTCTTTCTTGATTGTGGAGTATTTTCTCTGGTGGATGTTGATCTTCTGCAAAAAGTAACCAACTCCCAGTTCAATCCCATCCTCAGATTTCTGTAGTACAGCTCCAACTCTTGAGTCACTAGGATCAATGGTGACTTTAAAAGGTTTTGAAAAGTTTGATGTAGCTAAAACTGGTTTGGTGGTTAATATGGCTTTCAAACGATCGAATGTCTCCAGCCATGGTTGTGTCCACTGAAACTTTGCTGAAGACTAACACAAATTGGTTAACAGTGCCACGACACTGCTGACGTTTGGAACAAACTTCCTACAGAATCCTCTGAGTCTTCAGAATCGAAGTGCCTTTTTCTTTTGAGGTTGGTTGTGGACATTTCTCTATGGCCTTCAACTTTTGTATTCTGTGGGGTCAACCTTCCATGACCGATGTTATGTCCCACGAATGTCACCTCTGCTTTTGTGAATCCAGTTTTAAGTTGATCACCAGTTTTGCTTCTCGCAGTCATTCAAAGAGCTCTGCCAACTGTACCATATTATCTTTCCAGGACTTAGATCATTACATCGTCCAAATAGATGGCACAGTTTGTTAATCCAGACACCACTCTGTTCATGCGTCTTTGGAATGATGCGGGTACGTTCTTCTTTCCAAAGGGTATCACTTTAAACTTTTAGCCCATTTGCAGTTAGAAATACAGAAATTTCTTTTGCCAAACTGATAATGTGTGGTTACTGGCAGGTACCTTTTTTAAGTCCAACTTGGTGATGTAACTGGTTTGTCCGACTTTTTCGATACAGTCCTCCAATCTAGGAATTGGAGAGGAGTCCTTTTTATTTATGGCATTTACTTTCTGATAATCCATGCAGAATCGCTGAGTTCTGTCCAGTTTAGGAACTAAGACAATCGACAAACTCTATATGCTCTGGCTTGGTTCAACAATGTCCTCGTTGAGCATAGCCTCTACCTCCATCTGGACCTGTCTGGCTTTGAAAGGATTAAGCCGATCGGTGTGTTGTTTTATCAGAGCAGTATTCCCTATATCTATTTCATGTACAATAGCATTAGTCCTCCCCATCTGTTTTTTGCGCATATCCTTATACTGCAGTAACAAATCTCTCAACTGTGTGTTCTCTGCTCGTGAGGCAGTTAGTTTACTCACTTATTCCACTCCTCAAGGACTTCATTTTCTAATCTATTTTTGAGGCATATCAAAATCTACGTCAACTGGATTTGATTCCTCACTGTGCAAGGCAGTAACTATACTATTTCTCCAGTTCTTTCTCTCTCGTATAATACATGTTCACATGACATACCCAATACCTTTTTCTTTTCTATCTGGCATCTTTATAGTTCACCTGACTCAACATTTTCTCAATTCGATAAAGACCACTAAACCCGGCTTTGAAGGGATCTCCTATCACTGGTAGCAGTACTAACACATCAAAAAGTCCAAGTCTCACAACTTTTATCTGCCACCTGTTTCATTCTATACTGTGCCCTCTTTTAGGTGCTGTTTAGCTTACTTGCCGACTCAATTAAGTCTCTCCCTCACTTCCGATACATGATCCAAGTGTGAGATCTCTGATTTTGGTCCTGTCAATTTCTTTTTTTAATTTCAAAGAGCCTCTTGCTTCATGACTGAATATTAACTCGAAGGGAATGGGCATCGCTGGCAAACAATATGAATGGGATACCTTTATCCAAATCATTGGAGTAAATCTGACCGTGTGCTTTCAACATGGATTTCCAGGTCTGATGCCACCTCTCTCAAGCTCCCTGGAATGATACACACTAGATTTCAAGTGCTGTATACCTAAGCTATTCATAACCACCTCAAACAGCCAAGCAGCAAAATTTGATCCCTGGTCTGACTAATCTCTCTGGGTAAAAAAATGAGGTCTGCAGATGCTGGAGATCACAGTTGAAAATGTGTTACCGATTAAAGCACAGCAGGTCAGGCAGCATCCAAGAAATAGGAAATTCGACGTTTCGGGCATAAGCCCTTCGCCCGAAACGTCGAATTTCCTATTCCTTGGATGCTGCCTGACCTGCTGTGCTTTAACCAGCAACACATTTTCAACTGTAATCTCTCTGGGTAGCCCATACAGTGTGAAGACCGCTACTGCCTCCATTTATCACCTGTTTTGTCTTAATAATCCATAATGGAATTGTCTCTGGAAATCTGCTCAACACGTCCATTATGGTTAATCAGTAGTGGTTCCCACTTTTAGTTCTTGGGAGGGGACCTACACAATCAATTATAACCTGCATGCAAGGTTCTTCAAATGCAGAAATTGGCAATAAAAGTGTTGATTTTGTTACCACCTGTGGCTTGCCTAACATTTGGAATGTATGACATGTACAGCAAAAGTTAACCACATCCTTGTGCATTCCAGGCCAATAAAAATGTTTTTTTATCTTTTAACCTTTCATACCCCTAGGTAACCTCCTACAGGTAGGTCATGTGCTACTCGTAACACCTTCTGTCTGTATGCTACCGACAACACAATCTGGTTCACTTTGGCCCATTTCTCCTCTGCACTAACCTGTTGTGGTCTCCATTTCCATCTTTGGATGCTGTCTTTGAGATAATATTCTCTGCCTCCTTTTCGGAGTACGCATCCACATATATATCTCTTATCATCTTGTCTTGCTGTTGTAAGCCCCTTATCCTTTCAGGACTAAACACTTCTGTCTGACCCTCTGCCTGTTCAGGTTTTTCCTACACCATTATGTCAAACAGGCGATCTGCTCATTGAACCTCAACTCCTTCATCTTTCTCTTTTTGTTTCGTGCTGTGATTTATGATAGTGAGATCTGGTTATTACACAATCTGGGAACACACCAGGATATTTCTGTTAACTCTGCAATGTCTTGGTCTTCCTTGGGCTTCTGCACACCAACGGGTGTCACTCCCACCTTGGATCCTGCCAAATCATTCCCAAGAACAAACTGAATTCCTGGAACTGACACAGTGGAAGTGACTGACACTTGCCCAACCTTGAGTTGGCACTCCAACCTAATCGTATATCGAGGAATGCTAAATTTCTGTCCATCTATCCCACAAGTTACCATGCTCTGAGGTAACAGATCAAAAAGAGTGCATATCTGCTCATCCCTAACTATCAGCGACTGGTTAGATCCCATATCTCTCAAAATTATAACTTGTCCTTCTCCCCCAGTTCTTTCTGACTAAACTTTATCCACAAAGGCAAATTCTTTGTAGAGATCAGATACTGACTCCATGCCCAGCCCCTGCTGATGCTGTGCACACTCCTGTGTTTTGACTCTTTGTGGAGTCTCCTTTATTACCTTCACTAATGCCACTGTCTTGGCTTATTTTACCACATCTTTTCCCACCACACCTTTCTTTAATGACCAGCACTGTGACTTTGTGTCCCAATTTACCACAGTGGAAACGCCTAAGGCCTTTTCCCCCTTCTTTCCATCCTCTTAGGTTTCCTTTTCATCCTGTGGTAAATTCTTACCAGTGCTCTCTCTACTCTTGGTTTAGTTGTACAGGATCTCTCCTTCTGCCTTCATAGGATGAAATTCTGGCCGGAAGCTTGTCTTATGCACCAATATGTATTCATCTGCTAATTCTGCTGCTCTTCTCACTTCCTGAACTTGCTGTTCCTCTGCGTGAATTCTAATCATCACTGGAAATGAGTTTTTAAACTCCACCAGCAGAATAATCTCTCCAAGAGCCTCAAAGGTCCTATCTATTTTCGAAGCATGCACCCATCGATCAAAATAATGTGTTTAATTCTTTCGATCTCAACATAAGTCTGACCTGGTTCCTTCATTGCGTTTCTGAACCGCTGTCTTTATGCTTCTAGTACTAATTCATAAACACTTAAAATAGCCTGTTTAACCTCTTCATGATCTTCTGACAGAGCGACAAATACCTCACTAGCTGTACTGACCAGTTTAGTCTGAACTAGCATTACCCATAAATCCTCAGGCCACTCAATCTGCCTAGCCAATTTTTCAAATGAAATAAAGAATGCTTCAATATCTTTCTCATCCAAATGTGGCAATCGACATATATTGTATATACCACTACCTTCTCTTTTAATCTCCATCCTGTTAACTTGACTTCGCTGATTAAGTTGCAACTTCTCAAGTTCAAATGCTCTCTCTTTGCTCAGCTAAAACCTTCACACACACACTCACTATCCTAACTTAATTTTCCTCAATTGTCATTTAGGTTTTTCTACCTCTACTGCACTTGTCTGTTTCTCTGATACAGTTTGAGTTTCTTTCTTACAATTTCAGCTTTACTTTTGTCCTTTTGTGAAGCCCGATCTAACTTATGCTTAAAAATTTTGGCCTTTAGAAGGAAAACAAAGTTTCTTGGCAAATTTTCAGAAACTTCTTCAAATCCCAGAACCTCATTATCAATGACAAGCCATTTCTCTCACTTTTATAATCAACCACACGTCACCAAAATTGGCAATTCTCCTCCCAACTGTTCAATTTTCCCTGGTGTTATACACCCAAAGCATTGGCTTGTCATTTTGGCTTTTAAGATTGTTAAATACTAAATTTTAAACTTGATTGGAGTTTCATTTTTCTGGGGTTTAATTTAAACTGATGGGCTTAATTCAAAACTGTTTTGTCATTTCCAGGCAACTAGCCACTGAATGACATGTTCGATTTATGTATTGTTCAGAACACTTGGTGCTGTCATATCGTTCTGCTAGCTTTTAACTCTCTAAAAGATACAGTACACCCACATCTTCATAACAATGGCTCGTAATGGGAAAAAAAAGTGTTTTATTCTAATTCCAGGATTACCCTAGAGAATATAAGAGTTTGTGGTTTTGTCAGAGAAGGTAAAGGTTTGATGTGACCACACTCTCTGCTCTAGAGATGAATGATTGATCCACTTGTATGTCTATACACTTTTAAACCTATACCCGTTTTAAATTGGAATGGGACTGTCATATGTAGTGATACAACACCACTTTTTTTTTTGGATCCAGAATATTAAACCTGGACATGGTCAAACAGATTGGCAGCTGCAGACTTCTTATGACAATTGAAGATCAAAGTTGCAAGTGACTTGTCAACAATTTTCTTGTGGTTGACTCAGTGGTGGGATTGGAAGTCTGGAGAGTTGTCTGGTGAGGGGATACAAGAAAGTGGTTGGAAATGCTCATGTCATGATATGAGATCAGAGATATTAGGAGACTGCCTTTTTAAAGTGTACATGTACATCTCTTCATGTAATGTATCTTATTGCCAGTCAAGGCCAAAGACTTTGGAACTCTGGGGATGCTGGGTTATAGCAGTGAAGAACAAATCCGGTTGGAGTGAGCTCAAGAGATGTACATTATCTTGAATTTACTATTTAGACTTTGAGCATAACTTACCTTCTCAATATTAAAAACCATTGCATTACAATAATTGTCAGGATTCTTTTTAACTGAATACAAATAGCTAAACGTGATGAGAGATTGGTGTCTTCCCAAACAATTTTTTTCACACATCTTTTCAAATAACAGCTGTGGATTTTCATGTGCTGCTTCTGTTGTACTGGCAGGCAGGAAGCAAGAAGGAATTGGCAGTGAGTTGATGTTTGTAATATAAATACAAAATAATATCTTCAATAAATTTTCAATTTGAATGAGTAATTTACTTACCTTGCAATCTTCAGATCTCTTTTTGGAAAAGGAAATTTTGAGAAAATATCATTCTTTTTTTCTAAAACATGAATACCAGCCATGAACCATGCCAGACAGTATCGCTTTAATTAGAAGCAGTTGTTGATTTTTGTTTTGGTAGGGTTGGGCAGAGAAGTGGCTTGGGGTTGTGGAATTCTCTATATGGAATATTCCTTTGGGAAATGGGCAGATGAGAAAAATAACTGCAGAGATGTGAATTTAGTTTTATATAAGGAGATAGACTTTATTAAGCTGAATGGATTTAAAAACTGGAGTTCTTTTTGTCAGAGTCCTACATGCTGGAAAAGCCACAGTGTATCATCGACCAAGACGGTGTTGCAAAATTACACATGTCTTAACAGAAAATCAAAATTATACAATGGAGCGATTGAAAAATACATACAAGGCACCTTACTTTCCTGTTGAGTACATTGGGCAATTCATATTAGAGGTAATTTACCAGTTTTTAAACTAAGTTCTTTGTTATTACAACATAGTTAACATTTTGTATGTCAGATAATAGAAACTAGTCTTCAGATACTAGAACATCATGTATCCGAAAACATTCAACTTCTATGCAAATTCAATTTTGTGGATTCTTTCAATGTGGCATAGTTCTTGTAGATCAAATAATTTTTTTCTTTGGCATTGGGGCCAGTGCCATGTGGTTAGGATTATGTGATCCAGTTCTTTAGTGGTGTAGTGCAACTCTGTAGAAAATGGTAAACCATGTCTCCTTTTACCAAGCAGTTAACTGCAATATTTTGAAACTTAACAGTCCTATTTTTTGACTTCTGTGATTGGGTAAGTGTCCAATATAAATGAAAGGCTGTTCTGGTGCAGTGGTGGTATCCCTACCTCTGAGCCACAAGGTCTAGATTCAGTGCAACCTGCCCCAGAGGTGTGCCATGACCCATTCAAAAAGGTTGATTTTAAAAATTTCTTCTGTGAGGCAAATGTGGTGTTAGGTTGCTGAGATTGTAGGGTGCCATGTAAGTAGAGTGGTACTTGCAGAGATTAGGATTTTAGGTGAGATGCCCTGGTGCAATGGGGCAGGTTAAAAAATGCAGGATTTAAGATGGGTCACAGCAGGCAGGAGAAATCCATCTGAAGTTTGGAGAGGCTGGGTGTTAGCAGTATGCATGAGTGTGGCAGTAGTGGTCAGGTCTGAGGGAGGTGTAGCTGGGTGTTCATACTTGAGTGAGTTAAGCTATTAAATACATAATCTAACTATTTTACTTCACTGGAATCATCTGATGTCTCCAGTTTAAATAGAGACTTATGGTTTTATTTGATCATTTTAGTTCATAGGATCCCTACGATGTGGAAGCAGGCCATTTGACTCATCACATCCCCTACCCCTGACATTCCAAAGACCATCCCACACAGTCCCAAATCCCTACCCTTGTAACCATGCATTTTACAATGGCTAATCTTTTTAGCATGGCAAATCCACCTAACTTGCACAACTTTGTACAGTGTGAGGAATCAGAGTACCCAGAGAAAACCCCATAAGACACTGGGAGAATGTGCAATTTTCACAGTCACCTGAGGGTGGAATCAAAGCCAGATTCCCGGTGCTGTGAAGCAGCAGTTATGACCACTGAGCCACCATTCCACCCTGTGTAGTTTCCTGCATTTATAGTAGAGTTGTAGAGATATACAGCATACACCCTTTGATTCAACCTGTCCATACTGACCAGTTATCCTAAATTAATTTCTTAGAATTTTTTTTAGAATCCCTACAGTGTGGAAACAGGCTCTTTGGCCCAACAAGTCCATACCGGCCCTCTAATGAGCAACTACCCAGACTCATTCCCTACCCTATTATCCTATATTTACCCCTGACTAATGCACCTAGCCTACACATCCATGAATGCTATGGGCAATTATAGCATAGCCAACTCACTTAACCTGCACATCTTTTCGATTGTAGGAGAAAACCCACGCAGACGCTAGGAGGAAGTCACACAAGGCTGGAATCAAACCTGGGTCCCTGGTGCTGTAAGGCAGCAATGCTAACCACTGAGCCACCGTGCTGCTTCTAATCCCATTTGCCAGCATTTGGCTGTATTTCTTCTAAACTCTTCCTATTTATGTACACATCTAAATGCCTTTTAAATGCTGTAATTGTCCCACTTCCTCTGGCAGCTCATTCCATATGCGCCCTAACCTCTGCACGGAAAAAGCTGACCCTTAAGTTCCTTTTTAAATCTTTCCACTCGCAGCTTTAACCTGTGCCCTCTAGTTTTGAACTCCTCTACCCTGGGGGAGAAAAGGTAAAAGAGAAAACCAGCCTTGAACAATACATTTTGATTTGTTGCATTATAGAAGTTTGTGTGTGATTTCTAATTATGAAAAGAATATTTTTCAAGTTCCATTCATGAAAGGGATAATCTATGACTTTGTTTCTAGCCTACCTAGCAGTATAGGCCCTATGTTCTAAGAGATGCTACTACAGTTTGGTTTTTTAGACACCATCTCTGAAGCCAAAACTGGTTGTAAGCTTTAATTCTTAAGGTCTGGGTCTCCTCAAGTGTGCACTGGACAAACATTGAAATCTTTTAAAACTAAAACTAGAATTAAAAATTGATGGGCTTAAGTTCTTCATTTGTTTACTACCACAGTATCTATGACAACTTCTAGCTTTTGTCATCACTGAAATTTTGATTTGCAGCCTTTTTGTTCTCCGATGTCTACTAAAGATGTTAGGATCTCCAGTGTAGATTTTCTGGATGTTGATCATATACCCTCCAGTCCTTTCCTGGATTCAACATTAAATGTTGCACAAATCTCGTGTCCAAATTCTTCTGTTTATTTCAAAGAAGTCAAACCTGAGGAGTCCTCTGTATCTCCAGAGTTTAAACGCAAACTTCAGATGTGCCTAAGTTCACCTGAGGTAAGATAACACAAAGAACTTATTCAGTACTATCTTTTTTTAATTCTTCACTTAGACTTTCAAAATTTAAGGTGGTACATTGGTTGTACATTAAATGTTTTTCTTGCATTTTTTTTAACTTATTAGACAATCCGAAGCAAATATGCACCATCTGGTACAGGATGCTGTTTGTATAACTCAACTACTAAACATCATCAGGTATGCTGATATTTTAAGTTTGCACTTTGAATGTGCTAAACCTCTACTGTTCTGTAGTATATTGTAATGTACTTTTTAATAGATTTTAAAACCAACATTGTTCATATCAGATTATATTTTTAACATTCATTTTACTTTTTAGTGCTTACAAGAAAGGATAGCTGATTATGGCATTATAGGCTGAATCTTCCCAATTTTTGACTAAGTGTCACCTTTTTTAGGGAGCTTTTATGGATAGTATATCTCCATGGGCTGTCATGTATTTTCTTAATGAGGGTACTTCTGCAAGACTGATTAAGTATACAGCATACTTCTGTGGCATCACTCTTGCACTGCCTTGTGCTTAGTAGCAGCTGAGGTACTCATTAGTCAGAACCCTCCAGCCTTTCACCACCACTACCATGCCACCATCAAGGCAGAATATGCCCTTTACAGATCCAGTGTGTGAAGAATTAAAGCTGAAAATGTGTTGCTGGAAAAGCGCAGCAGGTCAGGCAGCATCCAAGGAGAAGGAGAATCGACGTTTCAGGCATGAGCCCTTCAGGAATTCTGTGAAGAATTAAATGAAAGGTGGTCATTAGGGGAAAGTTAGAGCCCTGTTCTGATGACCATAATCTGGTGAACAGGGTGGTGTGCAAGAGTGCCATCCTCTATCCTCACCTCTTCTAAAGGAGACCACAACAACAGACCTTGTCAGTCTGGTTTGAAGTTGCCACTTGGGGTCATTGTCGTTTCCATGAACCAGAAGCATGCTCAGTGCAGGAAGGAGGTTAATTTTGTATCTTCTGCAAAAGTCAGTTTCCCCATTGAAGCCAGGGTTGTAATGACAGTTATTGACCCCCATACCTGACTTCCCATGTGCGCAAAACCCTTTGCTTCCTATTCTATATCAGCTTCTCCCACTCTTCTTTTATGCCTTGAGTTGATCATTCAGTTATCCCTTCTATATTCCAGCGTAATATCTCCAATTCCCACAATTTTTGGCTTCTGCATCATAGCCACGGGCTTGATTTTTAAAATTCTCTCATCGTTTTTTTTTCCAAATGCAAGACCCTTCCTCCTGCCACCAGACCTTCCTCCCACCCAAAAAATACTTGATATTCAACATTTAAGTAAACAGGACTGACTGCAGTCCATCCCACTAACTGCATTCTGTGCAGCTCCATGGCTGACTTGCTGCTAATCCATGGACTGATCACAGTCAACATGCAGGACCATCTATGGGCCCAGTCTCTGGATTGCAATGATAAGAATCCCCTGATCTGAAGCGGCTGACGGACCATGCCCAAGTCTCTGGATTGGTATCAGTGTGTCATCATACAGTGAAGAACCTGTGGTCTTGCCTGTGCCAACTTTCTTTGGAGTGTGCAGTTGGTCACTGACTGTAGAGCACATCCGAAGATGTTAGGCAATGTTTTCAATGGTGAATTCCTAGAGAAGATCTTTGTTACTGCAGCTGCTGATAAGAATTGAAGCCATCCAGCTGCTTTCTACTACCTGGGAAAGTAGGTATCCATATAGAAATTAGATACTAATGAGGTATCAAATAAATGCAAATAAACCCTTTACCACTCAAAAATGAGATATTTGTCTCCTTGTTGAAACTTACTTTATATGTGTCATGCATAATATGGTTTATTACTTTTGCACACCCAATGGCAGGATAGTCTCTCTATATTAGTCTTTCTTTTGGCTTTCTCAAATGTCATTGGTGTATTTTTGAGATTTTAATAGATTTCTTTGTTAGTGTGAACATTTAAAGCAATAGTACAGTGTAGTGATTGAATGGAGGAGTTGACTGGACAAAAAGGTTAGTTACGGTGTGAATCTCTGAGTTGAAGAAAGGCTTTAATCTAACCTGCCATTCTAAAATGAAGACCAAATACTGAACATTCTACTAGGAGTGAACCTTTAATCTCCTTCACCTATTCAGAAGGTGACAACTCTGAAAGATCAATGATACAGTGGAAGTAATATGATTCTGATATTGTCCATCATTTAACTCTTGGGTAACACCTATCTTTGTTAGCCAAGGTGCAATTCAGCAAACTTCTGTGCTCTTACTACTAACAACCGGTAAACAGGAGAGAGCTAATTGTTTCTGCAGAGTAAGATGTGGAGGTGCTGGTGTTGGACTGGGGTGGACAGAAGTCACATGACACCAGGTTATGGTCCAACAGGTTTATTTGAAATCACAAGCTTTGAGTGCTGCTGCTTTGTCAAGTGGAGTGAAGACAAGTACGCAGACACACAATTTATAGGCAGAGAGATCAAAGATCATAAAAATGGTTCATGTAACCACACTATACTGTTCAGTAACTGTAAAATCTTCCTTACAGTCCTGATTTTGAAACCATCGCCTTGATAACTTGTTAGTTATCTTAATTCATTTGTACAGTTTTGGATTATACCTATCATCTTATTCCAGCCATTTGGTTTGTTTCCAGCATCACCTTATTTTTATTTTTTTATAATTTTCTCTGCCTCAAATGGATTATAGATCATCCATTCACTAGCTATTCTGCTGTTCACACTTACTCACAGAATCTAATACTTTTTGATCACCTACAAAGATTTATTATTCAGCCTGTCAACACTCCCCGCACACCAATTTGTATGATCTTTTGATCTCTCGGCTGACAAATTATGCGCCTGTGTGCTTCTCTTCACTCCACCTGATGAAGGAGCGGCACTCTGAAAGCTTTAATTTCAAATACAGAAGGAGATCTCAAGGTCCCGATAGAAACACTACATCAAAGAACTGTTTCAACCCTCATCGTGTCTTTTGTACAATGATTAAAAACACACTCAGCTCACCGACATGATGCCGAGAACAGTCCTGGACAGTCCAAGTGACTGACCTCCCTTGTTTTTTTTTCGCGCGCGCTCAGGTTGGATGGCTTTGGTGGACCCTTGGAGGCTGGGTTGGGTGGGAGCAGACAAGGTTGGCGGGATGGGGCAGGGGCTCACAAGCAGTGTGCTGCTACCTCATCTCCTGCACGGGGAGCAGAAGTTCACTGAAAACTCTGAGCCCCGGAGAAAATCAATTAACTGAATAATCAATTATCCGAACAAAATAGTGCCTGCCCATCTTACTCGGATAATCGAGTTTCCTCTGTATACTTATTGAACAATATCTTGGTGTCGTGTGTCTTCTGATCTTCAGCAGAGTAGAAAAGACTTGTTTTGTGCATCTTTGGATCCAGTTGCTGAATCTTCTCCATCTATCTTTTTTCGATGCAAAAGCTGCTTCCTCAAGGCAGGCCACTTAAAGTGGGATTTTCCCCTACCTGAGTGTGCTGAGGTGAATGGTGAGCAGTTTGAGATAATATAGTGAGGATGAAAAAAAGGTTTTCAATACCAGATTTTTTTCCCTTTCCTGACTACTTCAGAATATCACCTTTCTGACAGCAGCCTAAATTCAAATTTTACATCCTCGAATATCATAAAGGCATGGATCAGATTAATCCAATTCAATGGCAGCGAAACACTGCAATACTTTCTCTTCCTCCGAAGAGGAACCAGGGACAGGTGGTGATGTTATCTCATCATCATCTAAGCAAAGAAGTAGTATTTTCTGGATGGAACCAATGTTGTCACTAGAAACTAATATTTTAGCAATAATAATAGCAATACCAACAAAAAGACCAGCTAAAACAATAGCAGCATACATAGCCATATTGGTTAGCCAGCTGTACCATGAACCATAACCCTCAATCTCCCCATACTGCACCCTCATTCATTTGGTTGACAAAAGTGCGGATGTTATCTATACGTCTAGTAATGTTTCTGATCAGATTAATAACTCCCGTGACGGACTTTCCTTTGACTATGGTGCAAACTCCACCTTCCTTCACAAATATGTAATCAAGAGCACAGCAGTTTTGTTGTGTAAATAGGCGCAATTCTGAAAGCATGTCCCTAATTTCTATTAAGGCAGCAGTTGTCTCATTTCACAAAACCGTGAATTCACAAATGAGATAATTATGGTTTTGATGACTAATAAATCCTAAAGACCCTACTACGGAAAGAACAGTAAGAGCTGCATATGCCAATGAGTGAGTTTTACTTTTTGATAGAACCTTTAGATTCTTCCATTCTGCACAAAAGTCGGGAGAATCTGAACTTTTAACAGGGGAATTCAAGTCTCATTGTCAGGTAATTGGACAGACAACAGTAGTTGGAAATTGTGTTCCTACAGCTACAGCAGGAGGAGTACTTCCTCTATTCAGGGCAAGGTAGTTAGATGCCTTATTATAACTGATAAAAATAATATCCAGGTTTAGCACAGATAATGGAGGGACCTTCCCAATAAGAAGCAGGCCTATCTTTGTGACTTCCTGGAGTACTTGGGTAATCCATGATTACATAGTTTGGTCCTGAACCTAAAGGCTGAAAATCATTTAGTCGAATGAGGTGGGTCTTGATCAGAGACGTGGTTGACATCCCAGAATGGATCTACCCATCCAATAATTGAGAAAATATTAGTGTCATTAGGGGTATCATAATGAAGGTGGGTGTTGTTATCCACCCCACAAAGGGTTTGAAAACCAGTGGTAATAGAGACACATTCCTCCTTTAAGGCATATGCGTGAGATGCAAGGTCCTTCAGGGAAGCAGCGACGACTAATACATTTTATCATAGCACAGGAATTAATTCTAGGCACTTTTACATAAATGCATCCCCATCCCTTACTATTGTAGCAATTTGGATAGGATATCGTGGATTTATTGGAGGAAGTCCATAATCCTATAAAAATTTAGAACTATTCTAAAACCTCAGGTTAGGACTTGGAAGGATAAAAGTGGTCAGGGAGTCTCTTGCTGAAATAAGAGTGTAACAAACTACTTCGTCCTCTCTAAATATTTTAATATGGGTTTCCAGAAACAAATTAGTGAAGGATAACATTCCCCCTTTTGTCTCTTTTACTACGTGATCTAATTGAAAGGGGACAAGGCGTACCAGGGATGCCCACAGTACAAATGTAGCCAAACACAACACCTTAACAGGGTAAAGGCCATTTAGGCTTGTTCTGTAAATGAACTGTTCAATCTTTTTGATGCAGTTGATCACTACAATCATCATTCTTGGTAACAATCACAATTTCGGCTCAAAGGCATCATCCTAGCATAATTGGTACACGGTCTCTGGTGCTCAGGATCGCACAGGTAAACTGTCCCTCCTTGTGTACCAATTTTGGCAATAACAATTCCTGCAGCAGGTCAAGTTTGATCTTTATCATCTCCCCCTTGCAATGTTGGAGGCCACGGAGTGTCTGTTGTAATAAAGTATAAATCATTTCCTCCTTGTATATACAATATACACATAATCAATTAAAATAGGCAGCAGCAAAGAAGTAACACAAACTAATTTAGTAAGGGTCACCCATATTCTGTTTTGAGTGTCTCATTTGAGGCCATAATTTGTGCTGTTCAGCAGGCTAGAAACTCTAAGAGCAATTTTGAAAAAAAATTCTCAAATTAATCAAACTCAACTAGCCCACTTGAGTAAATATATTGCCCACACTGGCAAAAGGCTCGTTCATTTTAAAGTCTGCACTGGAGATTCCCTTCCTACCCATTATTTTCTTACTTTATATGGAGGAGCCCAGGCATGGGCGAATTAAGCAAACCTATTTTTATAAATCCAGTTTTGTTACTAAAAATATCACTATTACCTAAAATTTAGATTAGTTCTACAATATATTGTATTCTTCTTAAAAACATACATTAACCTTGTGCCCAATCAAATGGCCTGATCTACAGCTGTAGTTAAGTGTTTAATATTCAAAATGTATACAGTTCCCAACTTTGAAATTCACTATAATTACCCGGTTCTAGTCCCTTTAATTTAAATCCAAGATTAGGTTTCTTTAAGTAGTCCTGACCACTCATTGCTCATTTACAATTATATAGGTCGTGAAATAACTGGAGCTACCTTAATAGGTCTTGTCTAGTCTAATACATGAATAATAGCCGAATCCAAAGACACAGATATTAACCATAGATGTTAATTTTGTTACATGATTTATTACAATCTAATGTTCAATAGTCATTGAGGGAGGGGACTCCCGCATTAAGACTACAACTGGCATTGCCAATAATCAAAGTAGAAAAGGCTTGTTTTGTGCATCTTAGGATCTAGTTGCTGAATCTTCTCTATCTATCTTTTTTTGGATGCAAAAGCTGCTTCCTCAAGACAAGACACTTAAAGTGGAATTTTCCCCCACCTGAGTGTGTTGAGGTTAATGGTGAACTGTTTGCAATAATACAGTGAGGATGATAAAAAGATTTTCAATACCAGACTTTTTTCCCTTGACTGATGACTTCAGAATATCACCTTTTTGAGTGGTAACTACTTTTTTTTATTTCCATATATTTGTATCTCATTAAAACATTAAACTTGCCTGCAGATATGCAATTCCTCACTTCCATCTTCTCACCCTAAGGATGGTTACAAGCGTGGAATGATGTGTGCCTCAGTTGTGTCCATATTAGAATATAACACCTTGACTGTTTTCCTCAATGTCATGGTTCAAGGATCCTTGATGTCTGAAGCTAGCTGCAGAGAAGATTTTAAGGCAAGAAGCAAGCCCACTGAGTATGTTTCACCATTTCATGAGAGCATGCCTGATCTGATTAATCCTCAATCACCTTTCCTATCTTTCCCCATAATCCTTGATTCCCTTATTGATTTAAAAATCTGTCCATCTCCACTTTGAATATATTTGACAGTGTCTACAGCACTCTAACAAGAAATTCCATAGATTCACTACCACCTGAGAGAAGAAATTTCTCCTCCGTCTTTAATAGGTGACCCCTTTTCATTCCAAGGTACTTTTTGATCTTAGATTCTCCCACAAAGGAAATATCCTTTTCCCCTCAAAGCTTGTTTGCTTCAATAAGGTCACTTCTCATTCTCAAACTCCAAAAGAGTAGAAGTCCGTGGAATCAGTTGCTTGTTAGAGGTGAAGAAACCTTTGTGCTTGCAATTCTTTCATTCTTGGGATGCCTTAAAAGGCTGTTAATCTTTTATATGGGTGTGCCATAATCAGATATGAAATTGCAAGATTATGCTTCAAAAATGTTAACGTATTTACAAAAATCAGAAATGATTTCCAATGATTTTACAGCCATGCCATCTGTGATGTCAGTATAGTTTCTTATTCCTCTGCCTCCTAACATATAAAATTGTTGTGGTGGGAATTGTGCTGTGGTGGATCCTGTTGATTTGGAAGATTTGGGCAATAGTTCCCTGATATCTTTTGAGCTTCCAGGTGCCGACTGACACCATCCTGTATCCCTTGGAGAAAGGAATACCTGACATGAGGTCAAGATCCCATGTCTCCCCATCACCTTGCCATTAATGCTGAGCACCTATGGCTAGAGTGATGGGAGTGTAGGTCTGTGCATGTTCTCCCATCACTAAGTCTGCTTCATCGGGGTCTCCAAGGTGGTCACCAAACTGTCCATGGAGACAGCTGGGCACATGCATATAGGAGCCAGCATTGTATTGATAATATTGGAACATTCCTCGATCCTTCATTCCACTTTGCCAAATGCCCCATAGTGAAGATCTGGACCCCCTTGGACGGCCTCTCGGTCTTGGGATCAGTCAAAAGCATCACGAGGAATATGTCTGTTTAAAGCAAAGTTACCAGTTTAATAAATTAAGGCAGCCTGGCACAGATTTGTCCAGCAACACAGAGGTGAAAAGCTTCTGTGTTCTGTGGAGAAATGGCACAGTTACATTCTAAAATTACACATTATTTATGTTTTCTAGAGATATAGTACAGCCTTAATTACAAGAAAAGACCAATCACATATAATAAGGTGACATGATTTACAGCAGGTTAATCCAATGATATTCCCTGGGAAAAAGTTCTTAATTTATGTAGATCACCATCTCATGCGAGCAGTTCAAGGTTAGTTGGAATACCAAACCACTGTCTTATTATTCATATTAGGAAAAATCCATTGTTCTCTCTTAGCTTTGTATTTTAGCTTAATTGTGGAAAGCAGCAGTACAAGTTCAGAGTCAAATCATTACTTTCAGCCATTTTGTTGTGTTATTTTAAATTGAAAAGCCATTTTGTGGTTAATAAAAATCTACGTATACTTGTTGCTTCTGACAACAGCCTAAATTCAAATTTTAGATCCTCAATGGCACTACAGTGTAGTGACTGAGTTGACCATCTAAGAGGAGTTGACTTTTTTTTTTAAAAAGTCAGTCAGATAAGTTGTGAAACTCTCCTAATTGAAGAGAAGCATAAGTACCAGGTTTAGGAAATGGCTTTAATCCAATATTCCACTCCTAAACATCAAAACTAGTTACCCCAAAATATACTGCTGTGAGCCTTTTCTATTTGAAACTGAATGTGAATGCCTGGAATTCTCTACCCCAAAGAATTGTGGAGGCTAGATCACTGAAAGATTTGAAGAGGCAGGTAGATTTTTAAATATTAGAGTTGGCAACTAGGCTGAGTTGACTTAAAAAGTGCAGGCCTGGGGCAGATTAGCCATAATCATGTTGAATGGTGAATCAGACTTGAGGTGCTGTGTGGCCTACTCACTTTACTGTATTTTTCACATGCTGCATTATATTCTAATTTATTGTGTCCTACAATATAAACTACTATTAGGGGGCCAATAGACTATTCCCCAATAGTGTTGTGTTCCCCTCATTATTCCATCTTATGCATTCCACACCTTCCAATCCAAGATAATTTCTTACTGTTGTATTTATTCCATCTCAGCTGAAAATGTGTTGCTGGAAAAGCGCAGCAGGTCAGGCAGCATCCAAAGAGCAGGAGAATCAATGTTTCGGGCATGAGCCCTTCAGGAATGAGGAAAGTGTGTCCAGCACGCTAAGATAAAAGGTAGGGAGGAGAGACTTGGGGGAGGGGTGTTGGAAATGCATAGGTGGAAGGAGGTCAAGATGAGGGTGAGAGACCGGAGTGGGTGTGGGGGCGGAGAAGTCAGGAAGAAGATTGCAAGTTAGGAAGGCGGTGCTGATTTCGAGGGTTGGGACTGAGACATGGTGGGGGAAGGGGAAATGAGGAAAATGGAGAAATCTAGTTCATCCTAAATATAGAGGAGCCAACATCCGCTGCAGCGGATGCAGTAAATGATGTGTGTGAAGGTGCAGGTGCCCTACCCCAGCTCAGGACAACACTCTCGCAGACACCGCCACAAATTCACCTGCACCTTCACTATATTGGGGAGGCAGGCCGCCTACTTGCGAAACTTTTCAGGAAACACCTCTGGGACACCCGGACCAACCAACCCAACCACCCCGTGGCTCAACACTTTTTAACTGTCCCTCCCACTCCACCAAGGACATGCAGGTCCTTGGACTCCATCGCCAGACCACAGCAACACGACGGCTGGAGGAAGAGCACCTCATCTTCCGCCTAGGAACCCTCCAACCATAAGGGATGAACCTAGATTTCTCCAGTTTCCTAATTTCACCCCCCCCCCCCCCGCCTTGTCTCAGTCAAATCCCTCGAACCTAGCACCACCTTCCTAACCTGCAATCTTCTTCATGACCTCTCCGCCCCAGACCCCATCCCCACTCTGGCCTATCACCCTCACCTTGACCTCCTTTCACCTATCGCATTTCCAACGCCCTCCCCCAAGTCCTTCCTCCCTACCTTTTATCTTAGCCTGCTGGACACATTTTCCTCATTTCCGAAGAAGGGCTCATGCCCGAAACATCGATTCCCCTGCTTTTTGGATGCTGCCTGACGTGCTGCGCTTTTCCAGCAACACATTTTCAGCTCTGATCTCCAGCATCTGCAGTCCTCACTTTCTCCTCGAAGATTTATTCCATCTCATCCTAACAAAGTTACCCTTCAGCTTTCCGTGCATCTGTCAGTTGAAATTATTGTCTCATGTTGGTATCTTAGTTGTTGAAGGTCTTTCCAGAGTGCAGTTATAACACGTCATTCTTTTCATGACTGTTTAGTTTCTGTTTGAATCCTTGAACATGTCATTCACCAAAAGAAAATGTCTGCTTGCAGATTCAAGCGATGATATTCCCTGGAGTTACTACTAATAGAATAGAAGGTATTTTGGAGGGGCAATTCTATATGGAAGCATTGAAGGAAATACGCTTTCACTTGTCATCAAATTTTTTTCCACCTGCATATCTTCTGCAGTCTCTTTTGCAACAGATTCTTGAGGTGAGTTCAGATGTTTCACTGCTAAGCTTTTCATTTGAAACTTTTTTTTTGTGTATCAGTAAGAGTTACCAGTTTTCTACTTGCTTAGATTGGCATCTACAGCTCAAAGTTTTGTAGTGCCAAATATTAACACCTGATCTAGTTCTTCAGATTTACCTAAAAGTTGTCAATTGCAGTTTTGAAAGAAGAGATAGGAGCACTATTCCTCCTTCAAACAACATCATGAATGGAGGTGGGGGTCCATGAAATTGAGATGAGGCCTAATCAAATCAGTTCAATCATCTTGTTTTGATCTAATTTATGTGACAGCTCCCTCACAGATAGTCTTGCAGAGCTTAGTGCTGAAGAGGCAGGAATGCTCTGACTGCTGCAAACATAGGACACTGCTGCTTGCGTTCTCACCTGTCAAGTAGAAGGACGCCAGGATAGAGGCATGTTGAAGCCACATGTATTCATTTGTTTCATTGCTCCTTGACCATCACAAACAATAAGTCAAGTAAAGATCTGCACTCTAAGCAAAATAATATCAATCATCTCTGCTGTAAGCAGAAACCCTTCCAGTCAGGCTGTTTTGATGCTTTTGCAGTACACAAAACGATGAATGTATATGTCACGGTCATATTCTGTCTTCTGGCTTCATGAGCCTGATATGCTGTGGAGATCCTCATATGTCATTACCTCCAGTGCTGGTGTCACTGCAAGATCCACAGTGAAAGCTACTATCTTTCAAGAAGCTCTTCGAAGCATAAAGTAACTGCTTCCCCTGTAAGGTCTGCATGTATATTACTGCTGACATGGAAATTAGTCTGGTGGTGACTGTAGATATCCTAAATGTGGTTAAAGGTAATTCTCACCCTTCCACACAAAAACCCACAGAGTTTTTGTTTCAGGCAACTGCTACTTCAGAGTCTGCTCCAACTGCTCGGTGGGGGAGCCACTTAGTGCAACTTTGAGCTGACAATGGTTGACAAAGAGTAGGAGGCAGAGCAGGATCGCCTTTGCGAACCAGTTCTGGTTCCTGTTCCATTTATCCATTGGGACCCGAAAACTTCCAGTCCTCCGCTTCATGTTCAAATTCCTCTTGGACTATCTCTGTATTCTCTGTGATAGAGTTCAAGAACTGTTCTTCCAGCTTTGTCTTTTTTTTTAATCCCCCATCTCTTTTACCACATTTTGTCATCAGCTATTGTCTCAAAACCAGATTCTTATTCAAAAACCTTCACTTTCACCAAGTTTTTAGTCACCAATTCTCATTTTTTGGCTCCGTTCATTTTTTTTTGTCTAATGGCACAGAGTGCAAGTTTTTTTGCAACTAGTCCAGTTAGGTTTTTGATTATTGGTCCCCCACTCCCTAGGTTTTTTTTTTTCAAAACTTCACTCCTGGGATGTAGGCTGCACTGGTCAGGCCTGGAAATATATTGTAATTTGTCAGCAAAAGTAAGGAGAAGTGATGTGATTTGCATCAGTGATCTGTTGGGTTTTCTCATTTACAAATGTTGACAGGCTACAGTATATTTCTGTAATTGAAGGATTTGTCACTCGGGACCCGCAAGATCAAAAGGTAAGCTACTTCTCACTCAAATGATGCACTGCTAATGGGTATCCACTGAATCAAAGTTTTTTTTGTTTTCATGGTAGGGTAATGTAGACATGAATTTCTTGTGTGAGTTCATCAGCATCATGGAAACTTTAATTATTCATCATCCACCATGGCAGCAGTCTTCAATAGTGAGTTACTATTTGGGAATTCTTCAGTGCTCCAGTTGTAAGAAAGGAACTTTCTTTCTTTTGGAGTCACTTGCAAGGTAAGAAAATCCTACATGTCTAAACGTCAACATTGACAACAGTAATCGAATGGGCTTGTACACCTGGTAGTGTACAAATCTAATTGGAAATCTGACATGTTAAATCATATTTTTTTTTGTTGTTTTCGTTATAAAAGGAATCCAATTCTTAAAAATTCTGAACAATCTCCCTTTCTTAGGAGCAGCAGTTTCACACATCCAGCTTTGGCTAAAAGTTTGGTGAACCCCAAATGAGACAGAAGTTATTTTCTTCCCCAAACCATGGGTGTTTCCACTAATATAAGAAAAAATCAGTATGAGTGATTGTATGGATCAGATCTATAGTTACCCAGGAGCTGGACTGTGTTTAGTCCTGTCTAGCTTATCCAGGGTAACTAACCAGGCAAATACTGAGGAACTATTCAGGTTTCTGACTCAGAAACTTATTTGTCTTCAAAAGGTGCCATGGAATGGGCCTAGTCAATTTTTAAAAGTCCTGACTTCTTGATCCCTATCCACTGTGATGGACCAGACCAAACCTCTTCAAAACCTATTAAGAAGATGTCCTAGACCCAACTTTTTCTTTCTTACTTTAAGGGTGTGTAAAGTGTTGCATTCCAAGTGCAATTCGATTGGTCAAGCTATTTGACATTGTGCAAAACACTTCATTTTTACACTACAGTTAAAATGCAGACAAAATTTTATAAATTGGCTTAACTGTATCTATCAAAATGCTTAACAAAATAATAAGTACTATAGTTAACTGTTCCAATATAATATCCTATCAACACACCCTTAGCAAATTCAATGAAATCAATGTCTCACGTGCAATTCTCACAACAGGAAGAGTAACCCCAGCTTTTAGCTGTAACAGAGGGGGGAAAAAAGAACTTCCACATCCAACTTCAAGACCTGAGCAACTGCAGAGAACTAAAATCTAGAATCCTGCTTTTGTGGGAGCATTTGGGCTGCTTCTATTGTTCCAATTTCAAAGAAAACCAACATCTCAAGCTATCTACTTTAGACTGTTCGATACCTCTATCTTAACCTTTCTTCACTTTTTTTTTAAAAAAAAGGCAAAATACACCTCCCTTGAAGTCATAGTATCATCACACTACTAAACTTAGTGGTGAGCTTCTGCAACTCTAGATTCTCAATCTTGGATTGTGTATCTCTTCTATGGTGATCTGGGCTTATGACTACAACCGTGTCAGTTCAAGGAGAAATCTATACCCTTAGTTGTTTTTTAAGTAAACAAATGATATCTGCTGGGACATGGTTGCAGGATGTATGGGTGTCTGGGCCAGAAATTCAAGACATTTGGTTTTTGGAACAGATGGGCAGAATAGAAAGATTAATGATAGGCTGGGACTTCCTTCACTGGGACATAGGCAGTTGGGGGGCGACCTTTATAAACATTTATAAAATCATGAGATAAATAGCAAACATCTTTTCTCTAGAGTAGGAGAGTTCAAACTTCGAGGGCATATTTTTAAGGTATATGGAATGAACTGTCAGGCAAAGTGATATATGCAAGTATAGTTAGAATATTAAAAAGACCTTTTGGACAGGTGCCCGAATAGGACAGTTTTAAAGGGATATGGGCTAAATGTAGGCAAATAGGGCTAGTTTAGCTTAGAAGAGCAGGTCAGCATGGATGACTTGGACCAAAGGGTCTGTTTCCATGCTGTGTTAATCAATAATCGATCTGTGTGATATAAATTGTAATTTAAGTTGGAACAATAGATTTTCAATAATCTTAAGTATCTTATTTGTAAGTAGATGTGTTGTGTTTTAATCATGTTTATTCTGCCATCCACTAAATTCTAAATGAACTTCATTTGGAATTTATAGGTCCTGTGTTGACGAAAAAGAACCCTGTCATTGGTCATCGAATCAACAGCTATCGATTTCAAAACTGAAGCCACTTTATATATTGCTATTAAAGTACTATTTTGATCTGTTTGAAGCAGAACTGGAGGCTTTAAATAAAAGGTAATTTGTTTTGGAGGGTTTAATGCCTTTGCCATGCCTTGGAATCTTGCTGGGTGAGGCCATTCTTGCAAACGTTAATGGAGGTGTGAAGTGTTTCTTTTTAATTAATTCTCAGAATATGGACTTCAGCCAGCATTTTTTGCCTATTCTTAGTTGCCCTTGAGATGTTGGTGAGCTGCTGCTTTGATCCACTGCATGCATTTCCTATAGATTCCCTCCATAAAGCATTGAATGTATAACAGGATTTTGACTTATCAACACTGAGGGAATGGCAACATATTTCCAAGTCAGGATCATGAATAGGGTGGAGCTGAACTTGTATGTGGTTCTGTTCCCATGTCGTTATTGCCATTGTCCTTCTAGATGGAAGTGTTGTGGTTTGGATGGTGCTGTTGAGGGAGCCTTGGTGAAACTCTGCAATATAAATTATGGATGTTGTACACTGCTACTTAGTATCAGTGATAAAAGAAAGGAATGACACAACTTCCACAAAGAAACAAAAAATGAATGGCTGTTTTGATCTGAATGGTGTCGAGTTTCTTGAGTAGTGTTGTACTCGTGCAGAAAAGTGGGGAGTATTCCATTACACTCCTGACTTGTGGCTAGTAGATGTCAGACAGCTTTTGGGGAATTGGGAGTTGAGTTACTTGCTGCAAGATTCCTAGCCTTTGACCTACTCTTGTTGCCGTGATTTTGCATGGCTAAAATCCCCAAAAAGTTGATTAGTGGCAGGTTTCAGTGATAGTTGGCTGTGGTTAAATTCTCTTTGATTGCAGATGGTCATTGCCTGGCACTTGTATGGTGTGAATGTTACTTGCCACTTGGTCAGAAAATCTCTATATTAGCCAGATCTTACTGTATTTGGACATGGGACTGCTTCAGTGTCTGAGGAATTGAGAATGAAGTACATTGTACAGGTAGTTCTATAATGCCATAATTGTGTTCCAGTGAAACCTCACTGAATAGAAAATTCTTAATAGAAATAATGCAGCCTATGGGAAAAGTGGGATTGGGGCAGAGCAATGAAAAAAATCAATCCACGATTGCTCAAAAATCAGCCAAAGTCAAACGCAAAATATGGCATAGCCTGAATGAAGGTTGAAATCGTATTTAGTAACGAAACTAAAAGTAAACTTAACACAGTACAGTCCCCCCAACTCCGTACCCACAGGGGATACGTTCCAAGACCTACCATGGAAGCCTGAAACCACGGATAGGCGCAAACCCACTAATTTAAATGGGAAACGTCCTTCCCGGCAGCCTCCTGTCCCTAGTTCTGGAATGTTCCCTATAATATGTTCAGGCCATGGTAAACCGCAGGTAACTGAAACCACGGAAACCGGACCCACTGATAAGGGGGTGGTTCTGTACATTGAAAAAATGTAAGAAAGCTGTTCTCTGTACAATATGTGTCTCACAGCACATTGGCATCCAGCATGAAGACCAGCACTGACATCGCACGTGCACAGAATGAAGCGCATGAACCAATCCCAACTGGAATCGTGCTATTGTTAGCATTCTCAAATATCATTTCCTAATTCTGCAGTGACGTTTATAGCCAAATCACGCTACTGAAACACATGTTAGCCCAGTACAAACATCCCAGCACATCTTTTGTTCTCAGTGTATGATGGTTTGCACTCTCTGGTTGGGGTTATAGTATTAAGGGTCTGAGACCCAATAAAAGACTGAGCATGTAATCTAGACTGACATTCAATATAATGTCGAGGAAATGTTTTACTGTTGTAAGTGCCATCCTGTGAATAATTCATTGAATAAATGAAACATACCATGGGGTCACCATCGACCAAAAACTGAACTAGCTATATCAATTCTGTGCTGACAAGAGTAGGTAAAATGCAAAGACCTCATGGCTCCTGAAAACCTGACCACCATCTGTCATGTTCAAGTTCAGAGTGAGATGAATGCTCCCCACTTGCCTGGAGTGCGAGCAACTCCATCAACACTCCAGAAGCTTGTCACTATCCAGGACAAAGGAATCCATTTGATTGGAACCACATCCACAGAACATTCACTCCTCCTGCCACTGATGCATCGTCGCAGCATGTACAAGCTACACTACCAGCATTGTAAGTCATAGGAGGCGCCTAGCCTCCCGTCCATGCTCGGCTTTGACTCCAGACTGTGCCAGGCTTAACCCTGAGGATCTCTAAACTGCTATAGAATCACCTGGAGGCCAGAAGTCCAGTCAAGACCACAACAGGCTAAAGGACCACCATGCCAGGCTGAGAGATTGCGATGTACTGCTAAAAGACCCGCAGGTGTTTTCCTGTTTGCTCAAACACTAGAACGGGAGTTTCAAGTTTGTTTTCTGGTGTGCTCTATCTATGCTAGCTATATTTTCTTTCTGCTTTCTGCTGTTTCCCTCTTTCTTCACCATATTCTGCAGATTCCATACATGTCTAGGGTCCAGTCAGTAATTCGGTGATCACTGCCCCAGTGCCCATGACGTGATCACTCCCTTGTTCGTCCCCAACAGTAATCTCCCCACCCCCCCCCCCCCCCCCCCCCCCCCCCCCAATCCTCAACAGCAATCTTCTCCCTTGTTCACCACAAAAAAATGCTTGATGCCCGGTCCCACCACTTGCTGATGTTGACCTTGTTCTTGCATGATTCCACCCACCCCCTACTCTTCTTTCAGTCGTTTCACAGTTAAGTCTGCAAAATCGCCAGTTTCTTTGGTATTAAATATTGCTTCCTTTTTCATATACCATCGATAGGAGTATGTAATGGCATTTCTGATGTGTTTATTGGAAAAATAAGACTTTTGGTTTGAATAACACTCAAAATCCTAAGGTAAGACAAGCATGTGTACTTGTCAGCAGTGAAGCGATACAGCTGGATTCGATGAACTTCAGATAACAGCTATTCAAGGCACTTTGTGGAAATGTCATCAGTGAAAACAAGTGACTACGATGCAGACCCTGATGGGATTTCTGGGGTTACTAATGTAATTATTTGTAGAGTCCCAATGGGGTTTGAGTAAATTTTCTTAAGGGAATGAACTGAGGCTCTGCTTGAAGGAGAATTGCTAGTGAAAACAGGTCAGAGCTGGTTGATTCGGTTCAGGTATGTTGGGGTCATTGATTCCCAATGTGTGTTCAAAAACAGAAAAAACTTTGGTTTTTAGGTTGTTTCAATTTTCACATATGGTTAAAGGATACCCATCCTGAATTTTAAAACTGGACCTCCACCACTGAGATTGGCAGGATATAAGTAATTGTTTTCTTTTTTCTTTTATGAAAGCTGCTATGAAAACACCAACTTTGGAGCTTCTCGTACCATACCTCCTTCTGTTCTTGCAGTAGTTTTCTTGGAATACTCTGATGTGATGACAAATCCTGTAGCTATTTTGTTGGATTGTGTTCTTCAAGCAACTAGAGCAGTGGTTAAGAAACCAAATGATGTGAGTAAATTAAATAAATTACAGCAAATTACAATTTGGTTTAAGATTTTTATATCAATGGCATTGATCTAATACATAAATATTTCCAAGGGCATGCAAGTTTTCTGGCTATTTTCTGTACATAAGAGAAATGTGGAAACAAAAAGTTTTGAGAACCGTTTTGCATTTGCCGGGTTACGTCAATTTTGTTTGGCTTATACGTTTAGCTTTTTTTTTTGCAGTTGTAATTCTGGAGAGAAAAGCAAGCAATATCCTAGTATTTCTGGGTTGGGGTATGCAGAACTGAGGTCGCATAGGTTTAGGATAAGAGGGAAAGATTTTCAAAGGGACCTAATGGGCAACTTTTTCATGCAAAGAGTGGTGCGTCTACGGAATAAGCTGCCAGAGAAAGTGGTGAAGGCTGGTACAGTTACAACATTTTTAAAACCATGTAGATGGGTATATGAATAGGAAAGGTTTAGAGGGATATGGGCCAAGTGCTGGTAAATGGGACAAAATTAATTTCGGATACCTGGTTGGCATGGACGAATTGGTTAAAAAGAGTCTGTTTCTATGCTGTACATCTCTGACTCTGACACCCAGCGTCTTCAATTTATGCTTGACGTGCATTTATGACTTTAAAAGTGATTTTATTTGAGTTTGAGCTAGTCATCAGTGACTATGCATTTGTCAATTTTAATTGTTGTTTATTTTCCTGTTCAGCGACATTTATGTGAAACAGCTTACATCTTGCATGGAATATTGGGAGTAGTTGTCGAATATCGGCTTTTGATAAATAGACTACGTGGGAGATCCTTATCTGGCCGAGCTTGGGACGATTTACAGTTTTACATTCCCGTACATTGTCAAGGTGAAGATAAATTAAAATCTAATATTTGACTGACCTGATTAACCGTTCAGAATTTACTTTGTCAACTTCTATACTAATTTTGCTAACTCTCCCGAAGTTTAACAAAAATATTGCAACTGAGAGCCTCAATTGTGAGCTGACCATCTTAAAGACGACAAGATGTTGAAAAATGAAAGATTCGGATTTTAAAAATCATCTGATTTCTTTTTAGTGACTTGTTTTGAAATGGTCTGTTGTTGTGTTCCAAAATATATTTATGGAACCATAAACTTGTGATTCCTTACAGATTACAATCAAGAGGAAATAGAAATGTTATTTAAATTAATGCCATCACCTTGGCTGCAAATGTTCACTGCACATGCTATGTATAAGCAAATATGCTATGACAATGGCATCGAAATTTCAGAAAAGTCTTTTTCACTGCACCAAATAGTGAGTATGGGTTTTGTCCAAATTCTGTTGTACAGTGTACAGTCTATTCTGATACAATGCATATGTTCCACTCCTGTGCATTCCTGTTTTATAAGAAAATCATGTAATAGCAGCACCGTTTAAATGAAATAGCCTGGAATCTCATTATAGCCAATGTAGGTAAGGAAAGTTCACATTCTACAAATAATGGTTCTAACTTCTTCAGTCATGTTATAGCTAATTCATGTTGAAGAAATAGGTGTTGCAGCAGGACAGACTAAATTCATTTGACTTTTCTGCCAAGCTGTAATATAGATCTAGCCATTACATCTCTATTCACTGTAAATGACAAAAACTTTTTGATGCTGCAATCATAGTATAAATGGGCTATCAGTAATTCATCATCTAATACCTGAAACATTCCAAGGAGAAGAAAATTGTTTTAAGGATACATACTGACATGAGCCAAGCTCTTGAAACTATCAGTAAACAAGGATCAGTCTGAGCTAAAGTTGTCATCATTATAGCTGTCTGTCTTATACTCCTCCTCCTCCTCCTCCTCCTCCTCAGCAGGTTTTCACAAGAAGACAATTCAAGGGCAAGTTAATGTTTAGACTCTGGTAGAGGCTTTGCAATGGACAATGCACCTACTAATGCTGATTGACAGTACGTCAACATCTCTGTGTTATTTGCTTATCAAGCTGTTTCCTATTAATGTGTATTTTTCAGGCTAGATAAAAGTTTGCAGTGGAGGTCACCAGGGGTCAATATTATTGTACACCAAAAATTTAAATCTTTTTGAACAGCATTCCAAGTCCATGCTTTCAGTGAGTGTTTTATTTCTGTTTACCCACTCCATAAATTTCTCACCTCACGGATCACTAGTTCCCCACAGTGATGAAACTAGTTCACACCCTGTTAATCCTTAATATATCCATCACCATTCCCTCCTTTCATTGAGTCTCTGACATTTATTCAGACCATTTATTAGATGATAAAAGATCTTTATTTGACTTTTTGTAAAATGTGTGTGTATATGTACAAAATGACAACATGCTATCCTTTATCATTTGCACACCAAGTTTCAAGCATAGTTTTGCAGTGTGTCTAATAGTTTCTTTGAGCTAGTTCCTTCCTTTTGTTATGCAATCAGATTGTTAAACTACTACAATCCACATATTTCAAGTTGGAAGATTTTTTTTTCCCCTCCAGCTTGTTTAACACTGCAAAATCTATCCTCCATCTCTTCTCATTCACGCATTTGTTAAGTGTACATTATCCCACATTATCCCTCATTGGGCATTGCTGCTGAATTTATTTTTGGAATTTCTTCCAATGTTCTCCCTAAGAAAAGCATCTTTATTTACAGCCTCACCAAGAATGAGTGTTTATGCTGCTGAGGCACTTGTTACTATTCTTCTGATCTTTTCATTTTGGTACCTAACGGACAATATTAACCTCCCTTGCATGAAGATAAAATATAAACTTTCCTTTTAAATTGAGACCTGTCACAGAGATTTGCATAAGAACGGTCATTTAAAAATCTCTCTCAATGTAAATATAATGTTCAATTTTTATTTTTTGTAAAGCTTTGTCTGAAAATTATCTTCCATCATGGGGCATTTCCTGGCTGTAGTCATCTTCAATACATCAAAACTGACATCTGGCCTTATTTGGATACCCAGCCAATTTAGTTGTCCAAATACACCTCAATTACTCTTTCAGTTTTAGAAGCTGCTGCACCTATTTACAAAGCCCTACTTTGACTAATCATGATGAGATTTCCAAATAAGATTGCTGTTGCAAAGTAACACTTGGTCCGTACTATCTGATTTTTTTTAATCCAGTGTACTTAAGGCCCAGGAGCCTGATTTCCAATTTTGAATTCTGCTTTGAGCTCACTATTTTAGTTTTAAAGTATGCTATATCCATTCCACAAAAAACTGGCAGTGTGCATCACTGATGCTGGAAAGCTGTCCTCATGGTGCCAGTAAAACATGGCAGGTTCTGCTTTTAACTGAAGACCGACCTTACTGAGAACTACAAAACTCTTGAGGCATCAGTTAGTCCATGTACACATTTATTTCACTTCCAAAAATCCCTTCTGCATTTTGCTGCCTTTTTTTTTTGGAGGTCAGAAATGTCTCCTTCTGGAGCCCAAATTCCTGCAGAAATCTTGTTTTAATATCAATTGATGCACACTCCTTGACTTTGCTAGCAAATGTTTAGAAAATTTTCCAAATTGATTTTCCTGTCACCAATGAATCTACTGTCCTGCCTTTGTCCCTCTGCTTTTTGTTCAAAACCCCAATCCATTAGTGGAAATTGCAATTTTACTTTTACATATAATTAGACTGTAAAAGAATATCAATGCAAAACATGTTAAATAGTAAATAAAATTGCAGAACATGTAGCGCAACCGTTTAATAAAATTTAATTATACCAACTACTAATTAGTTTGTTCAACCAAGTGTAACTAAACAGTGACTTAACTATTTTGTATTTTCTTACTCGGTATTTATTAAATTTTAAACTTTGTAGTTAATGTTTCTAAGGAAAAGTAAAGGATGAACATATTGTTCGATTATGCTATTGAAATGTTCACAATGTCACATGCAGACAAATGGCAAACTAAGAAAAGTACCTCTAGGTATGACCTTCCATTAGATCAGTAGTGGCTGACTTGCAGGACCATTTGAGTCCCATTGTGGTGAGTGGACTGTAAATCTTACTAAATGAATTTTTTTGTTCTCATAGATCTCTTCATATTTAATACCCCTTGGGAGGTTTGGAAGTTGTAGGAAAGCGATGGTGAAGGACCCCGAGGGAAAGAAGATGGGTCACTGGCCTTGTCCTCAACTTTTGAGGCCTTCACTTACATTGACTAGTGACAGGCAGAAACATGTGGAAACACTGACCATTCCAAAGTGAGTAATTCGTACAACATCACTGTTTTAAAGTCACTTCTGAAAATACTGTTGGACTGAAATCGTTCATGGCCTTCTGGCGACTCATATTCTGTTTCCAGCTAATCATCTATGCCAATCATTTTTTTTCTCTCTTTATTCAATGACTGGGCATCAAATGTGAATAAAAACTCGACATGTAATTTTCCCTCTTTGTTTTTCAGCAGTGTTTGGCTGTTATTCTGTATTAAATTTTAGTGTTGTGTAAAAATTGTTTCACACCTAATTGAGCTTGAAAAGTAATTATAACTTCTGTAAGCCATTTGGTGAAAGTCTATGCCATGAAATCAGAGCCCTACTCAATACAATGAAAACTGCATATTTCCTATTGTGCCACACATTTAAAGTCATAGAACTGTACAGCACGGAAACAGATCTTTCAATTCAACTCTTCAGTGCCAACCAGATATCCTAAACTAATCTAATCCCATTTGACATCATTTGGTCTATATCCCTTTAAACCCTTCCTACTCATACTCATACAAATGCCTTTTAAATGGTGTAATTGTAACAGCCTCCACCACTTCCTCTGGCAGCTCATTCCATACGTGCACTACTCTTTGCATGAAATGTTGTCTCTTAGGTCCCTTTTTATATCTTTCTCCTCTCACCTTAAACTTTTATGCCCTCTAATGTAGCTCTTCAACAACGTGCTAATTTCTGTGTTCAATCTGGATCTGAAGGCTGAAAGTTGATGTATATAAAATGGCAATAAGTCATGCTCAACCAAGTCTCCTTCTGTGCGTGTCCCTCTTATTTAAAGTAAAATTCACTGTAATTTGTTGGCAGTTGCTTTACAGCCTGTCTACCTGAATCCTCCCTGACCCTGCCTGATCTTGTTTCCAGCCCAGCCTTGCTGATCCATTGTGGATGGTTTTCAATGCTATTTTTGCTTTATACTGATTCGTCGGAAATCAAAATTTTAACTCTGCTCAGAAAATATTGTGTACTTTGTTAGTTGTCAGGAAAATTCCTGATTTAGTTTAAGGACAGGACTTCGCAGCGATGAAGTATACTAGCCTCACCCTGGCGCTATGAAATTTCAAGAATATATTACTGAGCTCAGATCATTAGTATCATTTCCACAACTTGCCTATGACTGCCTTGGTATGCTGCTGGCAAACATGAAGATAGTTGGGCAGCCTTCAGAAGACCTAAGTGAATTACATTAAATCCCTCAGCAACAACTAAATTCCAGTGATCCAGGGAATAATTGACCCTAAGTGACTTATTCATCAACCCAAATGATATGCCATCAGCAGCTATGAATCCTGTGTCAGACCCTTCCTACCCGTCACTAAATTGGGAATAGTTTTTCCAATTTCAAGAGTCCAACACCAGCACTTCTGCCCAATTCTCCCAATCCCCTTGCCATCATACCCACTCACTCAGGCTCCATTAACTCTGAGACATGTGTGTAACACATTCTATAAATCTTCCTTAAATGTAATTATTTTCTCAGTATTATTTTACAAGATGGTAACCAAAAATTTCCCTGGTATCTCTTTATGGCATCAAACCTCCTGTTTTATGCTATTTTTGATATATATTAATCCTATGTGAGAGTAGCATGAATTTATTTGATTTACAAAGTATTGCTTGTCTTGGAAGTTGGCAAGTACTACTCCATAAATGGCTGAGATTCTTTACTCAGGATGTCAGTCTTCCTTTTCCCCCTCATCCCATCCAGTCACAAATACCCCAACTGTAAACAGATGATGGAAATACAACTTGCTGATAGCATTGTTTTTAAAATTGCTGTCTTATGTCCTGCATCAGTTGTCATGGATAGTCTTTTGATGTAGGGTACAGCATCTTTCCAATATAATTTAGTCTGCCACTTTATATTTAAATCTGATGTTATTTCCAAACTATGTTCTGTTCAAAGTGATTGTTATGGTTCATTCAAATTGTAGGTTCCATTGTAGAGGATTGTCCATAGTTCAATTCTATGTAAACTCATTTTAATCACAATGTACAGCTTATAATTTGTCAATACTATGCTTTGTGACATTTGATCTATAAAAGAAATATAATAATTGATCTTCTTGCTTTTTCTAGCAAACAAATTCTTCCAAGGAGGAATTCTCTGAAATCTAAGGAAACTAAAATTGAATCCAGTAATGTAAATCAAAATGGTAAAGTTGATTTGCTTAATTTTAAGTTATTCAACTGTAAATTGAGTGTTAACACATTTCAGTTCTAGGGAACTGCAGGTAAATTTCTCCGTTTATGCTCATATGCACTTTCAAGAGGAATCATTTGGATAATAACCTAGCTTACTTTGTCTTCTTAGTGACAGACACCTGATGCAGATCCCTGTTTTGTTTAATTAACAATGCTTGCTGCACTGAAGGATCAAATATATAAGTACTTAATTTAGTTATTAAATTTCTTTGTCTTGGTCATTTTTTAAAATTTTCTTCCCTTGCCAATCACCCATGTCTAATATTCTATAAACTACATAATTTATGTACTTCAAAAAGTTAGTTGTCAAAGAGATACTTTTGATAATGTTAATTTACTGTCAGCACATAAGTTTACTGATGGAACAACTTCTTTTTTGTGGCTTCTTCCATTTCACCTGATCTTTATTTGACTTGGCACTAGTCCGAGTCATCCATTTGGTTTTACATAAGTGGCAGATGAAGTCTCGTTCCATTAAAAGTAAACAGAATTTCTGAAAATTTACATTGGAGCAGGTAATGCCACATTTGAAACTTCACAGCTAAATACAAGCATAAAAAATTGAATCAGGAGTAGCCCATCAACCCTTTCAGGTCTGCTGTCATTATGATCATGGCTAATTATCTAACTCAATAGCCTCTTTCTGTTTAACCCCCATGTTCTTTGATCCCTTAAGCTCCAAGTACTATATCCAACCTCTTCTTGAAATTCTATAATGTTTTCAGTCGGGGTGAAGAAATTTCTCCTCCCCTTGAACCTGACAATTCAGATTTATTCTGAACTGTTGCCCCTCATTTTGGACTCCCCTGCCATCAGGCACATCCTTCCTGATTCTACCCTGTCTAACCAATTTTGGATCCAATTTGCTAAGTTACTCTGGATCCCACGCGCTTTTATCACCTTTATCTGTCTCCGATGTGGAGCCAAACTAAAGTAGTTTCTGAAATCCATATAAATTACATCAACTGCATTACCTTCATCTACATGCTTAGCCACCTCCTTAAATGCAATCAAATTTGTTCGACATGACCTCCCCCCCGAAAAAGCCATGTTGACTATCCCAGACAGAACGTTGCCTCTCCAAGTGGAGATTAATTCTCCTCTTTAGAATTTTCTCCAACAGTTGCCCTACCAATGATGAGACTTGCTGATCTGTAATTTCCTGATTTATCTTTATCACACTATTGAAAAGTGGAGCCACATTAGCTGTCCGATTAGTCCTCTGGAACCTCTCCTGGGTCTGGAGAGGAATTAAAAATTTGGGCCAAAGGCCTTGTAATTTTCTTCTTTGTCTCCATGGCAGCCTGGGATATAACTCATGTAAACCTAGGGCTTGTCCACTTTCAGCTGGCCAAAACCTCCAGTTTTTCCTCACTCTGTCAACGTGTTCAAGAACCTCAGTCTGTCTTCCTGAATTCTGAATTTATTACATCCTCTATGTACAATTTATCCTTTTGGTCCTTAATGGGCCATACTGTTTCTCTGGCTATCCTCTTCTTGATATAGACAATCTTGGGATTGTCCCTAATGTTATCTGCCAGTGTTTTATTTCATGCCCCCCGCCCGCTTCATTGTACTCCTAATTCCTTCCTTAAGTTTCTCCCCTTAACCTGCACTTTCTGTATTCCTTCACTACAGCTTTAGACTTGTTCAATGCCAGACCTTTTCTCCTTTATTTACTGCTGAATATTCTAGGCATTCAGTGTCCCTTGGACTTGTTGTTCCTACACTTAACCCTAAAGGGGACATGATTCCTTTTTTGAACAGCCCTGCTGTTCTGCTGTAGCTTTATCCACAGGTAGCTGTTCCTGGTGAATTTTTGGCAAAGATCCTGCCTTATATTAATAAAAT
The DNA here is from genome assembly GCF_020745735.1 of Hemiscyllium ocellatum. Taxonomy (NCBI): domain Eukaryota; kingdom Metazoa; phylum Chordata; class Chondrichthyes; order Orectolobiformes; family Hemiscylliidae; genus Hemiscyllium; species Hemiscyllium ocellatum. Next base: position 55,592,307 of record NC_083402.1, read on the forward strand.
CCAAGCTCCTACTCCCACCCAATCCAATTTTTTTTTTCTGTTTGCAGATCATCTTTTTGTCTTTTTTACAAAAACATAAACTTTTTTTTCTGTCCACTGCTCTGATAATCATTCCAGAGATCAGACATATCTTTCTATATAACCAATCATTTCCTTAAACACCTTCTGCCATGTACCTTCAACAATTCTCTCAAACAATTTCAACCATCCCCAACTTCTATATCATCAAAATTCTTCTTAGTCATCAAACCAAACCTTGACTCAGGCTAATAAAAGTAAAATTCTGTGGATTCTGGAAATCTGAAAAAATAGTGCGAGAGGAACTCAACAGGTTAGGCACCATGCATGCATTTATGCCTCCACTTCAAAACTCTGGAGTTGACAGAATCTCAGTTGTTACAGTACAGAAGGAGGCCATTTGGCCTGTTGTGCCTGCACACTATTTCTATCTGAATAATCATCCAGTGGTCTCTGCCTCTGTTGAACCTGCCTCTACCACATTCCATAATTTCTTCAGAAAGTGCGTCAGGCTCCCTTTTCTAACCCTAAGCCTGTATCCTTGAATTTCTTGACTTTACTAAACCCCTCTGAGCGCAACTGGCATCTAACATCTATCTTTTAATTCTTTGAACCTATTTCACAATTTGCTAACCACTCCCCTTCCCTTTTCAGCCTTCCAAACCATCAGATTTTGAGTGTTTCTGTCTCTGTCCTTATCTCTCAAAATATCACCTCGTTCTTCAAATACCCGAATGTTCTTTTGAAATTTTTCCATCTTTCTTTTTCTCTGTTATAGCGACATAATATTTACATAAAGCTTCGGAAAGAAAAATGTTCTAAAGTAAATCTCTAATGGAATTAAGAATAGTGCATATTGGAATTGGTAAACAAAACAAAGCTGCATATCTGTTAAGACCATCATGTAGCAGTCTCCATGCAACTTGCCATTCAACTTTTTGACCGTTCTGTTGAATACTGTGCAAATCTTTCAGATTTTGAAGTCTTTAGGTTTTTAAAATGTTGTTCTTATAGCATTTCTACAGTTGGCACTTCAGCTTCCAAGCTCTCGGGAACAACACCAGTACTGAAGATCTCGAATGTTCAGACTGCATCATTTATTCAGCATTGAAAATAAATATAGGCTTGATTGGCCACACCAGTGCTTATTGCCCACTCTTAGTTGCACATGGATGTGGTGTTGAGCTATCTTTTGAACAAAGCAGTCAATTTTGTATTGGAGTACCCCCAGCACTGTTAGAGAGACAGTTTGAGATTTACTCACTACACTTTGAAGAAATGATATATTTCCAGGATGATGCATGGCTTGGAGAGGAATGTACAGGTGGTAGTGTTCCTATGTACCTACTGCCTTTGTCTTTCTTGGTGACAGTGGTTGCGGGTTTGAAAGATGCTATCGTTGGATCCTTGGTGAATTTCTGCAGTGCATCTTGTCGGTGGTGCCAATCCAGTGAGCTGTTTGTCCTGAATGGTATCACACACTCGTGACTTGTGCCTTTTAGATTAAGTTTTGGGGAGTCGAGGTGTGTTACTGTAAGATTCCTAGCCTCTGGCTTGCTCTTGTAGCCATGGAACGTGTCTGTGTAGTGATTGGAACCATGTGAATCTTGTTGACAGAGATCCTTGTTTGGGGTTCTTAACCTCTAGCCAATCAGAAAGCCCTGGCCAACCAGTGTAAACAGGATTCAATTTTTAGGGAAGGGTGGGCACTGCAGAGAGTGGAGTGTATTATTTCCCCCTCCAACTCTATTTTGATTTGAACCCTGTCCTCCCCTTCACTATTTGATCACGAAGCACTGCCCTCTGAGAAGGGCACTGCTGGTCGCTGGCCACTTGGGTGTTTCCTTTCTTCCTGGTGGTGGAAATCGAATAAAGACTTGTATGCTGTGCCTCACACCTACACACACAACATGGGTGCTGGGGAAAATATAAGCACTACAGCAGTTAGGTGAAAAAGGAAAAAAAAGTATATAACCAGGAGAAAAATAAGCACTTAAAGAAAGGAAAACAAAATGTAAATAGGATTCAGAATCTCCTCACTTACGGGACTGATTCTGAGCTGGCTGGCCACAGCCAGTGTACTGTGCACTGTGAATAAAGGCCAACTTGGTGACTTGCAGTTATTTTGCATCCTACTCAGATGCTGGCTGACCTGCTGTACTTTTCCAGCACCACTCTAATCTAGGCTCTGATTTTCAGCATCTGCTGTCCTCACTTTTGCCTACTCCAATTTCTGGTCAATGAACACTACCTAAGATGGTGGTACTGAGGTGTTCAGTGATGGTAGGGCTGTATTTGCAATAACTGTCTGCATTAACAGGAACTTCAGTTCAGAGTGCTGAACTGGAAGAGCAGAGCATTAGGAAGGGCGAGTGTTATTGGACTCTGATTCAGGTAGCAACCACACTCTCTGTGGGTTTAGAAGTGATCAAGGACGGAAGGGTATGACTGCAAGTAAGGAATCTAATGTGCAATACTGGTAGTGCCTCTGATTTTTACCCATATCCAACAAATATGAAATTCTTACCTTTTGTAGCTAAGGTCAAAGTTTCTGGGATGAGTGAACAAGCTAACTCTGGTGCCATGGAAGCAATTCAAGTGGAAGTGTTGAAAGAAATGTGCTAGTTCTAGGAGACCACTTCATCATGAGGGTAAATGCTGTTCTTTATAACAGTGACCATGAATTGCAAAGGTGAAATTCATGGAATTGGTGGAATTTGGTGCAATCAGGCATAAGGGTATTTACTCATGACAGCATTAAATTAAGAATGTTTATAGAAAATGGAAGATTCTGCCAAGGAAGTTTGAAGAACAAAAGCTGAAATTAATTGGATAAATCTCAAAGATAATCAGAGTTATTGACTGTGCCATGCAAAAATTGTTGTGAAGTCAGATTGATCAGTGATTTTAAAATGTGGTGTCAACCACTATGGGTGATGAGTTGCAATTCTTGAGGTACTCAAGTCAAGCATGAAACATTAACCTCAAAAGGTTGCAGCGGGTGAATTGAAGAGAAAAGAGAAGACCATGGAACAGTAGAGCAATTTGAGTAAAGATGAATAGTGAATGAAAGGAAGAGACAAACAATTCCACCACTAACAGGACTATGAATAAGATTAAATGAGGGAAAAATAATTTTTAAAATAGCGATATTTTCTCTGTGCAAAGAATTTTAATAAGACAAACACATTGATGACTTAAATGTAGATAAATGAGCTTCATCCATGGTAAGAAATGGTCACCTGATGGTTAAAGATCTTTTGAAGGCAGACAAAATGGAGAAGGATGATGTCAGGTCAGAAAGAAGGATCGATATTGAATTGCGAGTCGAGGAAGTAAAATTAATAGGAGCTAAGAGTTAACAAGGAGCAGAATGCACTAGATCCTGAAAACAATAACTACACTATTGGACAGCGCATTATAATTGCTTTAAGGAAGGTCACTGAACCTGAAATGTTCACAGATGCTGCCAAACCTGCTAAGCTTTTCCAGCAACGGTGGCTCAGTGATTAGCACTGCTGCCTCACAGTGCCAGGTTACCTGAATTTGATTCCAATCTCTGACTGTGCGCAAACTCCACACAGACATTCTCCAGTATCTGCATGGGTTTCCTCCGCGGTGCTCTGGTTTCCTCCCATGTTCCAAAGATGTGCATGTTAGGTGAATTGGCTAAGTCAAATTACTGTGTTCGGGGTGTGTAGGTTAGGTACATTAGTCATGGGTAAATATAGGATAATAGTGTAGGAGAATGGGCCTGGGTGAATTACTCTTTGGAGGGTCGGTGTGGTCTTCTTGAGCCGAGGGGCCTGTTTAGACACTGTTGGGATTCTCTGATTCTGTTTTTGACTATAAATGAGACCAGCTTATATTAAAGGCAAAGCAGTTATCATGGCAGACTTTAATATTAAACACTGGTCAAATCAAACAACAAAAGTAATATTTGTAAAGTTTATTTGAGATAGTTTCTGACGAAATTTGACCTCATGTGATCAGTCCCTTTATCATGAGATCATGCCCCCTAATTCTGGATTCTGCAGACAGGCGAAACAACCAAATGATAATGACCTTGTCAAGTCCTTTTAGACTTTTCTATGTTTCACTGAGATCACTGTCATTTGGACCCTCATGGGACAACCCATCCATCCCAGAAACCAATCCAGGGAACTTTGATTACATCTTGAAGGGATGTTTTTAGTAAACAGGTTTGTCCCGATACTTATATTTCAGGTGTGGCTTAATCAAAGCCATGTACAATTGCAACTTTTTGCCCTTAATTTCAAATTGCAACATACTTGAATTAAGACCAATGTATTATTTGTAGTCCCTGCATGTTAACATTGTTTTTGTTTTGTGGGCAAGCCCCTTGAGAAAACTCAGCTTTCCCTGCTACCTCACCCCAAATCACAGGCTTCTCTCCCCTTCGCAAATGCTACCTGTTTTCAAGGTTGTCTGGCTGCAGTATCCTCATGCTGGTGTTCCCTGATGCCTGTCAGCCCAGGCCTCCTGTCTAATGTGTGCAGAGCTTACAGGATGTTAACCAGATAGCAGGACCTCTGTATCTAGTTAAGCTAGATTTAACATTGCCAACAATCTCTATCTTTGTGAATAAATTCCAGAGGCATAGCTATGTCTTTTAAAATTGAGATAATGAAGAAATGAATCACTTCCTTTTTTTGTGACTCTCCATCTGCAAAATTGATACAATTAAATAGCAAACTGTATCATCAGAGAGTGGCTAAATGGTCAGATGTCTATTGATAGTTTCACTATAAATGCTTGGTTGTACTCCAAATCTGATGATTGTATTCACCCCTGTGGAGAAGTGTTGCTGATTGAGGGCATTGTTGTGAAGGAACTGTTAACTTTATCTCCTGTGTAATAACTTGATCTTGCTTTGAAGTGGTTTCACTAGGCGTTTTTTTTTATTGGATAGAATTCAGGGTTCCTTCAGTAGAATTTTGGCTCTTTTTTTTGAGGCTGCACGAATAAACTTTTCAAAGGGATTATTGAATGTGTAGTTTTATTTTTATTGTTATTTTAACAGCATCTCAAAAATCTCCTATGTTGTTATATGGTTCCTAAGTTCTGTACCTAGTGAATACTGGGAGTGGACATGGGAGATTTGAGAAATCCATGGCAGACACATGGGATACATAAAGCACAATGAGGGATAGATAGGAGACTTAAGTGCTGAACAACTGTGAATAGACTCAACCAGTGCCCAGTAAGTAAGGCATGCCTTTTTATTCGAGCCTTTCCATGTTGCATGTTCAGGAGTGGCCACCACGTCAGCAGGCACATTTCCTAGTCACACTTGCATCCCCAACACAGATGAACAAGTGCACTCCTTCAGAATGGACGCAGGATTGAGGTCAGAAAAATTCTGAATACTCATCATAACCACAAAAATACAGCACTTCATGTTTAATTTTCCCAAAATAACCTTCAAAGCAGCAAATTATTTGCAGGAGTTAGGTCTCTGGAGACTAATACAAACAACATGAAATCTATTCGCAAAGTGTGCTAATTAACAGCAATTTTTACACAAATGTTTAATCATATTTTCTATGTAGTAAAAAGTGTAGTTGAAATTTGATCATTCAGAAACCAAAAGCACTATACAGATCTTAGTTTCTATCATTTGAATCAAGTCTAGTATGAAATGAAGTGCACCATGAAAAATTTGGAAGTGAGGTACCTGTAGAGATGAAAAGATCACAGTAGATTAAATCATTCTTCTACATGGTTTACCAGCACTAAGGCTGTTAAAACTAAACAATGATGAGCAATGAACACAGGCCAAAAAGGAATCTTTAAGAAGCTACCTTCTCAATATTCATTTTACTACCATCTTGTTTGTATGGTTTTTTTTTAATCCTGTAATGTATGATGAAGCACAACTATCCTATATAATTGGTAATATGTCTGGTCATGCAACTACGTTTCTTATCAGTATTTTGCTGCTTTTTAATGATCCCTGATCTCTAACTAAACAAATTTTCAGTTATCCTTTGCAAAGTCAAAAGTTAAAATTGGGTTCTTAGATAATTCTATGCATTTTGCTGGTCTCTTGCAAAATTAAGATTTCTTCTGATCATCTGATTTTCATTCAATAACAATTTCGTTTGTTTACATTTTCAAGTCTTAGAGGTACATTTGCAGCAAAAACAAAAACAACTTGTGCCTTGAGTGTGACATGTAAAAGAGTTTTAAGCCATTATTAAGGAAATTTTAGTTTCTCAAAGTTTCTTGCGTTTAGAAACTTGTGCCATTGGTGTAAAATTTCTATTACTTCTAGTAACCTCTTGTCTTTTTTTCTAAAAGAGGTGTTTATTTTATTCCAATATTTTCAACTATCCAGTCAGGTACAGTGAACTTGAGGGTAAATCACTGCTAGCTGAATGAATGGCTCTGAGGAAAGAAGAGGAGGCAAACATATTTGTGGGAAATTTTGACTCTGATATCCTAGTGAATGATTTCCTAAAAGTAGATGCTGGACTTTCACATTGCCCTAACAATTTTTGATTAGATGCATTTTAAAAAATTATATGGTTGGAAATACAGAGAAGGTTTAAATCGCTGAACAAATATGAAGATGGTAGCATGAGTGAAGTGAGTTTTTAAGAGGTTGACATGATAGGAAAAAAGTTTCAGCACAAAGGAAGATTTAAATAAGTTGGACCAAGATTCCTATAATTTGCATTAAATACAGAAGCGTAGTTTAACATCCGTTACAAAATGTAATTTGAAGACTTCTCAAAAATCCTCATTTTGTTTAAGGATTTTCTGCTATTGTCTTAAACAAGTTATTCTGCATAGAGATTTAACCCCTACATCAATTGAGTGTCATAGCAGACCTTTATTATATTCACAGCAACAGCTCACTGATCTTGGAGCTAAAAGAACTCTGCCTGTCCACAACTTCTTATTAGATGACACAACAATGCAGAATGGTGTTGAAGGCAGTAATGTCATTCAACTTCTACGAAAACCCCTTAACTTCTTTTATGTAGTTCCCTTGATGTCTCCTTACGTAGCAACACTTTCCTTCATTAAAACCTTCAACAATAGCAAAAATGCTCATTATAAGCAGTTTTTGAATCTAAGGTCGTCTTCTGCCCCCTGTTGGCTATTTTGAACTTTGAATGTGACTTTGAAGCTGATAATCATGTATTCATTCTAAATCACAGGAAGCTCTATAATCCCATGGATTTTAAAAAAAATTATCTGTAAAGTTAGTCTACTTATGCATAGAGACAATACCTAGCCTTATTTCAAATGTTCTCCATCATGAAGCCATGGAAATGGGTACAATTGCGCCATTTAAAAGACATCTGAATGAGTACATGAATAAGAAGAGTGTCCCAAATCCCTCGAAAATGATAATTTAGTATATCTGGTCGGCATGGATGAGTTGGACCAAAGGGTCAGTTTTTGTGATTCAGAGCCAATATATTGTCAAGTCCTGCTTTTGCCTAATCAATCTGTTCCGAGGTTGCATATCTCTGGAAAAGGTGGGACCTGAACCCAGGCTTCCTGATCCACTTGGAGGGACTCTACCTTTGCACCACAAGAGGACCCAAGCCTGACTTTAAATGGAAAATGGCCAAATACTGACAGATGTGTACTTTCCGGGCCATTAATAAGAATATCCATTGTTTTGCTCTTGTCCTATGGGAAGAAGTCAACTGGTATTTATATTCATAAAATTCTGCTGGCACCTGTACAAAGTACATCTGCATCTCTTACATTCTGGGCTTTGACAGTACCATGACAGCAATTAGAGCAGTTTGTGTTTGTAGTTCAGGCTGTTTGTTAATGTATTACAGGAGTAACAATAAAGTTTTCCTAAATTCTCCTCTCATCCGAGCATTTTTTTCAATATTTTCTATCTCTCAATCCTGACTTCTTTCTCTTTAGTCCCCTGTGCACCCTCTCATTCTCTCTCGCAATTTTTCCCCGATTGTTTGCACTTTGAGATGTCCATTGGTCATCAAAGGCAGTGCTTACATTTAAATGGAATAAAGAATAGAACTATAATGTAAAATGTTTTGTAATCCAAATATGAAGGCACATTTTTGTGGTTATTTTGCCTAGATATTTACAATAGATTGAATTGGTTTTAAAGCGGCATGCTTCCTTATGCATTAGTCTAAGTTATAAGTATCAGCATTAGTTATTGTCTGAAGTGGTTATAGATGTGCCCCATGGTGAAAAGAAAATAGCTGTTTCAATTGCTCATGTGTAAATGGCATTAATATCAATATATGTCATTGTTCCTACAGGAGCTATTTTGCTACAGCAGCAAGACTGCCTCGGAAAAACATTCCTTGATTGTCCGAATGCAAAGGAAGGTCTTTGTACCATCCCAAAAGTCCGAATCGAAGATATTGCTGAAGGGCAATTTGGAAACTTTAACAGATACATCAATTCTTCTCAAACTGAGCTGAGTGTTTATCTCTGGTCTATACTTCTAAAAAACTATATTGAAAATCACAACTTGCCCTTAATCTATCGTATTGTGAATGATTTGCCTTTGAGTACTGTTCAGTTTGTAGATAAGAATAGGTTTGAGAACCTGAAAAATTATTTTCCTGAGCAGCTGATGGTGCAGTATGTTGAAGATGTTAAAGCATTTAAGGAGCTTCCAAAGTATATCCAGCAACTATTTGTCAATCTGAGGAATGGATCTCTGGCACTTGGCGTGAACGCACAGCTGCTACTGCTGCACATAGAATCCATATTTACTAATTCTTAATCACCACTGCAAACTATAAAGCTACATTACTCAACTTGGTTGAAAATGGAAATGTATTTGTGTTAAATGAAGAACAAATGCTACTCAGAATGGCTGACTACAAACTGAAGCTCTCGTAGCAGTGCTTAAGCTTAGCAGAAAATGGAAGTTGGAATTACAGATGCATTTTATACAGTGCAGTGCGAATTGCTTTTAGAAAAGATCTGAGATTGGCAGTAATACAAACAGTTGTCTATGGCTCAAAAGAATAAAATATATTCTTTTGTGACATCTATATTTTGTAAATGATTTAAAATAATACCACTGCTTTGTGTAACTCTTTAATTATGTGAACATTTTTATACCATAAATATGTTGGTGGTTTTACATTTTTGTGTAAGAATTAAAGTTTAACAGTTATTTTGCTCAATCTTTTGCACAATTGTAACTTGCTGTACACCTTGAATAAATTGATATGCATTTTTTTTGAGACAGATTTTGCAGGGGCAATGGGCATTGTCATTTAGCAGTGAGAAAGAGCAATAAAGTTCTAATGCTAGGTGGTGTTAGAGGAGAAAAATGTTCCATATTAGGAATGGGAGAAAAAACAGTTAGGGCTTCGGAGTATGATACAGAAAATAATTAAGTTCATTAGGTTGACAATGCATAGATATGGATACATTGTGTATAAATGGAATGGGTGAGACGCAGGGACATAAAGCCATATCATCATACTAGTCACAGCAAAAACAAATACTTGCCTTTCTTTAAGCCATGTAAGAGGAAAAAATCCTAGAAATAGTGTTGCTGTGCTGAAGTGAGAATGTTCCAGATGGTCAAGGATAACTAACACGATGGAGTAGAAATTCATTCCATTGTCTGTATTATAGGCCACTAACAAAAGGGAAATGGGCAGAGAAACTTACTTGCCAGAACATTAGAGAGGTGAAGAGTATTGCTGAAGAAGGACCTGCATATTGAAAAGTGCTTTTCTTCTCAACCTACATGAGTGTCCCCTTTCAAAGGTAGCCATGATGTGGAGGTGCTGATGTCCACCCCAGTTCAACAAAGTTTAAAAATCTCACAACATCAGGTTATTTGGAAGTACAGCTTTGAGTGCTGCTCTTTCTTGTAATTAGTGAGGCAAGATCATACAACACAAAATTTATCACCAAAGATCATAGTGTCATGCAACTGTTATGAGAGATTGAACACACCTAGATTGCTGTTAGGTTTTTCATCTTTTAGAATGGATTGCAGGTATCGATTTATTAATATATAAATCCCAGAACTTACTTCAATTCACATTCACGAGATAACTTAAGGTTTTATATTTTAAAAAGTGACATCTCCTATCAGTGCATTAAAGGTATGAGGTTAGAATCTGGAGTCAGACTGGTTTAATTTCCAAAGTAGGAATGTAGAAAATGTCACGTGGGTTGATTGCGTACAGATTGTGCTTTTTGAACAAAATGGAGTATATCTGACCATCCTCCAAGGTGGACTTCGGGATATACAGCAATGCAGACTGGCTGAGCAGAGGCTGATAGCCAAGTTTGGTACCCATGTGGGTGACCTTAGACAGGACCTTAGGATCATGTCACACTGCAGGTGACCCCACTCCACTATACATTATCACCCACACATAATCTCAACCATGCGCACAGCCTCTCACAGGCTTACACACTGACACACACTACCAAGCACACATGCATTCTCATCTCTCTCTCTATCCCCTCCCTTTTCTCTCTCACTGGCACTCTCGCTCGCTCGCTTTCCTCTCTCTCTCCCTTACACACACACGCACTCTCTCTCTCCCTCGCACGCTCTCTTCTCTCCCTCAACCGCGCCCGCGCGCGCTCTCACTCGCACACGCTCTCTCGCTTTCACTCTCGCATGCGCTTGCTCTCACGCTCGCTCACTCTCTGTTCTCTCTCTTCTCCCTCTGCCTTCTCTCTCACTCATGCTCTCACCTGCTTGCTCGCGCTCTCCTCTCCTCCCTCTGTCTTCTCGCACGCTCTCTTCTCCCTCTGTCTGCTCGCGCTCTCGCACGCTCGCTCTCTTCTATCTCTCTCTCTTCTCCTCTCCCACTGTCTGCTCGCTCTCTCACAGGCTCTTGCTCGCCCGCTTGCTCTCTCTTTTTTTTTTTCTCTTCTCTCTCTCCTCTTCTCCCTCTGTCTTCTCTCTCGCGCTCTCTTCTCTTCTCCCTCTGTCGTCTTGCTCGCTTGCTCTCACGCTCGTTCTCGCTCTCTCTCTTCTCCCTCTGCTCTCTCATGCTCGCTCACACTCTCCTCTCTCTCACGCTCGCTCTCATATGCTTGCTCTCTCTCGCCTTCTCCCTCTGTCCTCGCGCTTGCTCGCTCGTTCTCTCACACACTCGCTCGCTCTTTTATCTCTCCTCTTCTCCCTCTGTCTGCTCGCTCGCGCTCGCTCACTCTCTGTTCTCTATCTCTCTCCTCTTCTCCCTCAGTCTTTGCTCGCTCTCCTCTTCTCCCTCTGTCTTCTCTTGCTTGCTCTCACATGCTCGCTCTCGCTCTCTTCTCTCTGTCGTCTCGCTCACTCTCTCTCATGCTTACTCTCTCTTCTATCTCCTCCCTCTGTCTGCTCGCTCGCTTGCTCGCCTGCTCTCGCTCACTTGATCTCTCTTCTCCCTCAGTCGTTGCTCGCTCTCCTCTTCTCCCTCTGTCTTGTCTCGCTCGCTCGCTCGCGCTCTCTTCTCTGTCGTCTCGCTCGCTCTCACGCTCGCTCTCTCACACTCTTGCCTGTCTCACTCTCTCACGCTCGCTCGCTCTCTTCTATCTCTCTCTCTCTTCTCCCTCTGTTTGCTCTCACACGCTCGCTCACGCTCTCTCTCTCTCCTCCCTCTGTCTTCTCGCTCTCGCTCTCGCATGCTCTCTCTCGCTCTCGCTCTCTTCTCTCTCCGTCTTCTCTCACGCTCGCGCTGTCTTCTCTTCTCCCTCTCTCTTGCGCTCGTGCTCTCGCTCACTCTCGAACTCTCGCTCGCTCTCTTGCTCTAGCTCGCTCGCTCTCTCTTCTCCCTGTCTTCTTGCACACTCCTGCTCGTTCCGTTCTCTCCTCCCTCTGGCACGCTCTCTCGCGTGCTCACTGTCGCTCACTCGTTCTCTCTCTCGCTCGCTCGCGTGCTCGCTCTCGCTTGTTCTCTCCTCCCTCTGTCCTCGCTTACTCACTCTCTCTCTCGCTCGCATGCTCTCTCGTTCTCTCCTCCCTCTGGCACCCTCTCTCGCATGCTCGCTCTCACTCGCTCGTTCTCTCCTCGCTCGCTCGTTCTCTCTTCTCCCTCTGTCCTCACGCTCGCTCACGCTCTCTTCTCCCTCTGTTCTCTCGCGCTCTCTCTCTCTCACGCTCTCACATACACTAAAATGGGTTAATTAAAGGACCCAGCATGGATTTTTCAAGAGAAAATTCTGTTTCGCTAACCTGTTGAGTTTATTTTTGAAAATGTACGAGTTTTGATGAGGATAATGATGTTGCGATTATGTACATGCCTTACCAAAAGGATTACGGTGCTGCATAAGGCATGTGAGCAAAGTTAGAGCTCATGGAATGATCAAGTAGCAACATTGCTATATTTGCTGAGGGATTATGTAATGGTTATTTTTCAGGCTTGGTGAAGGTTTGCAGTGGAGTTCCCTAGAAGTTGTTATTAGGACTTTGTTTTCCTTGACAAATATTAACAATTTAGAGCTTGCTGCACAGGGCACAGTTTGAAAATTTGCAGTAAGAATAGAACTCTGGAACACTATTCTCTGAGGACAATGTAGAGTTTCAAAAGGTCATTGACAAGTTGGTAGGGTGGGCACGTGATATTGATTGTGGAGAAATGTAAGGTAACACACTTTACAAGAAAGAACATGAAGAGACGGCATTAAACAAAATGGTTTTCATTTAAGGGCTTACAAGAATGGAGATACCTGTGTGTATATGTGCATACGTCATTAAATGTGACAGGACAGCTGATGAAAGCAATTGTTAAAGCATATACTATCCTAGGTTTTATTAATGGGATGAGCAAGGGGGTTGACCAATTTTGGTCGGTCCCTGATGACAAATTTAAATCCCTTATACTTCAAAGAAAGGGAGTTAGTAATGGAGAATAAGGAAATGGCAGAGCAATTAAACAACTGTTTTTGTTCTGTCCTTACAGAAGAAGACACAAGTAACTTTGCAGAAATGGTAGGAAACCAGGGTTTAGTGAGAAAGATTAACAACATTAAAGGAGGAAAGGCTACTGCATGTTGTAATTGCTGAAGGACTGTGAAATCAAAGATTTTTTACAAAACCAAGGAAAGTATGTGGATATGCTTGCAGTGTAATATAATTCCTAATATATAATGAGAATCAAATAGGTCAACGCTAGTGTCATAACTACAATACATTGCATTCTTTTATTTTTCTCACCATGTTTCTCATGGCACCTGAACATGTATTTTCCACCAGCTGCATTGCCCATGTATAACTAGGCCATACTTATCATTGATACTCCATATATAAATCCTCATGGGGACCAGGCGACTCTATTTATATATTGTGCACTGTCCACTTTTACTACATTTGGGATGGTAGAAAACAAGCACAATGACCTGACCCCATTTGAAGAGTGTGTCCTAAAGACTCGGGAATGGAACTTGGATGAGACAATATAGGTATTGCCCCTTTACTTCAACCCATTTACTCCATCAAGCATTGATTTATAAGCAGAGCATCTTACTATCTGTTTGGCGAAGTCTTTTCTCCAAAGAGTTTTCTAAGTTGATCTATTTCCACCATTGGTTTGCAGAATAAGGTTCCTGTCCACAGGAACTGTTATGTATTTCCCTGTTGATGCAGCATTCTTCCTTCCCCATTTACAGTTCACTTCCTCCACTGTTCTCTTTTATTACCAGTCATCCAACTATTTCTCCCAGCTACCTCCTTTGTTCCCCACACAATCATCTGTCCCTAGCTACCTTGGTCTTTTAGTTGCTTGGACAGACTGGCGCCTATGCTTTTAACCTCATCCTCAAACTGCTAACAATGTATGTTTCTTTCAATGTTGATGTGGCAAATGCATTGATGTAATGTAGGATAAGCTTCAGAATGGAACCTGCCTGGTAAAAATACATGGAAGCAACAATTGAACATGCCAAGTGTCTTTTCCCAGTAAATATATATGTTTTGTCAACGAATCATGAACTTGTAATATCCTTGGACTCAAAACAGCAAGCCCTAAATTCATTAAGCATCTGTAAATTACGAAGACATGTTGAACTGCTTTAAGATTAAGGCTAGACAAGTAGGAGGCTGGACAAACACAGTAAGCCAGGCAGCATCAGGAGGTGGAGAAGTCGCTGTTTTGGTGTAACCCTTTTTCAGGACTTCAAGATAAAAGCAGCAAGGCCCAGCAAGCTACTTTGTAATAATTCTTGACAGTCTCACAAAGAAATGAAACCAAACGGACAACCTAGCATTCATCCAGGTGCCAGAAATTGCAATGGTAAAAACAGCTGTGTTGATCTGCCAAGTCCTCCTTACTGATATCTGGAGACGAGTGCCAAAATTGGGACAGCTGAGTCACAAACTAGTAAAGCAACTGTAACATATGAAATCAGACCTTACAAAAAGGTCCCAGACACCATCATTACCATCCCTGGATTATGTCTTGACCCACCAGGAGGACAGGCCCAGCAGATTTGGAAACAGTGATACGGTCCGGAGGGAATTGCAATGGGATTCATCTACATTGACTCCAGTTATGATGAAATCATGTGGCACTAGGTCAAACGTCAGCGAGAAAACATCCTGCTGATTATCACATTGTTTTCATACTCTATAACTCTATGATTCTATGACTCCATGACTTGATAGCTTGTCACTGTCTGCCACTCCATGTTGAACACCACTTGGTGGAAGCACTGAAAGTGGCAAGGGTGTGGATTGTACTCCGGGTAGGGCTTTCAATTTTCACCACCAAGAGTGACTCAGCAGCAGCTCCACAGAATGAGCTGGTTGAGTCCTAAATTCATAGTAGCTGGACTGGGTCTGCGGCAGGGAACCATTGAGAGGGAAAACCATGCTTGATTCATCTTTACCAACCCAACCACAAATGAATCTGCCCATGACAGTATTGATAAGAGCAAACACTACACTATCTTTATAGAGATGAAGTCTCGCCTTCACATTGAGAGTACCTTACATCGTGTCATGTGACACTATCAACATGCTGAATGGGTCATATTTCAAACAGATCTAGCAACTCAAAACTGGGCATCCATGAGGTACTGTGAGCTATCAGCATCAGTAGAATCATGTTCCAGCACAACATGCAACCTCATGGCCTAGCATAACCCCAGTCAACCATTGCTATCAAGTCAGGGAATCAACTCTGGTTCAATGGGCAGTGCAGGAAGGTATGCCTGGAACAGCACCAGGCATACTTGAAGATGAGGTATCAACCTGGTGAAGCCACTAAACAGGACTACTTCTATGCCAAACAGCATAAAAAACAAGTGACAGACAGAGCTAAGCAATCCCACAACAAACAGATCAGATGAAGTCTGAATGTTGTGAACAGTTAAACAACTCAGTGGAGGAGGAGGCTCCACACACATCCACATTCTTAATGATGGGAGAATCTAGTACATTAGTGCAAAAGATAAGGCTGAAGCATTTGCAACAATTTTCTGCCAGTGGTCCCCAGCATCACAGATACCAGCCTTCAACCAATTTTATTCACTCCATGTGACATCAAGAAATGGTTGGTGTGACTGGATACTAAGGCACTATTTGCAACTCCTCAGTTACTGAAGTCCATCTCCAAGTGGAGCAAGTCATGGATAACATCCAAGCTTGAGCTGAAAAGTCACAAATTACATTTGATCCTCACAGATGCCAATGACCACTTTCAATCAGAGACAATCTAACCATCACCCCTTGACAATTCCAACACTGAGTCCTCCACTATCAACATCTTATGGATTACTATTTACTAAAAACAGCACACTAAATACAATGGCTACAAGAGCAAATCAGTGGCTAGGAATATTGCTCTCAGTAACTCACCTTCTGAGTCCCAAAGGCTGTCTACCATCCAAAAGTCATAATTCAGGAGTGTGATGGAATACCTCCCACTGAATATAATGCAGTCATTGGCGAACAACCCCAATTACAATGGAGGGAAGGTCATTAATAAAGCAACTGAAGATGGTTGGGCTGAGGACACTATCCTGAGGAACCCCTACAGAGATATTCTAGAACTGAGATGTCTGGAGGAGGGTAGCTCCAACATCATTCTAGAAGTTGACATCAACCATCAAAAATCAACCCACTTGATTGGCATCACGAATACAAGCATCCATTCCCTCCATCACCAATGCTTAGTAGCAAGTGTACAGATCATCCACAAAATGCAGTGCAGAAACTCATCAAGACTCTTTTGATAGCACATTCCAAACCCATGGCCACTACCACCTAGAAAGAGAAGGGCCGTGGATGTACAGGAAAACTATTATATGCAATTTCCCCTTAAAGCTACTCACCATCCTGACTTAGAAATATATTGCTGGTACTTCAGTGTTAATAAGTCAAAATACTTGAATTCTCCCCCTAACAACATTGTGAGTCTACCTGTGGCACAGCAGCTCAAGAAGGCAGTCACCACGACCTTTGCAAGAGCAACTAGCATTGGACAATAAATGCTGGTCTTGCCAGTGATGCCCACATCCCATGAGTGAATTGAAAAGATGTCATCCTAGAAATGTAATGTTTTGGTAAGTTTCTTCATAACAGAAGCTGCACATTTTTAGGTTTGAACTTGCACAATTCATCTATGGAGTTCTGAACGGTGAAACATGAAGATTTGTTGTGGTCTGTTCGCCGAGCTGGAAGTATTTGTTGCAAACGTTTCATCCCCTGGCTAGGCGACATCATCAGTGCTCTGGAGCCTCCTGCAAAGCGCTTCTTTGATATTTCTTCCAGTATTTATAGTGGTCTGTCCTTGCCGCTTCCGGGTGTCAGTTTCAGCTGTCCGCTGTAGTGGTTGGTATATTGGGTCCAGGTCGATGTGTTTGTTGATGGAGTTTGTGGATGAATGCCATGCCTCTAGGAATTCCCTGGCTGTTCTCTGTCTGGCTTGCCCTATGATAGTAGTGTTTTCCCAGTCGAATTCATGTTGCTTGTTGTCTGCGTGTGTGGCTACTAGGGATAGCTGGTCGTGTCGTTTCGTGGCTAGTTGATGTTCATGTATGCGGATTGTTAGCTGTCTTCCTGTTTGTCCTATATAGTGTTTTGTGCAGTCCTTGCATGGTATTTTGTAAACTACATTAGTTTTGCTCATGTTGGGTATCGGGTCCTTTGTTCTAGTGAGTTGTCTGAGCGTGGCTGTTGGTTTGTGTGCCGTTATGAGTCCTAAGGGTCGCAGTAGTCTGGCTGTCAGATCTGAAACGGTCCTGATGTATGGTAGTGTGGCTAGTCCTTTTGGTTGTGGCATGTCCTCGTTCCGTGGTCTGTCCCTTAGGCATCTGTTGATAAAGTTGCACGGGTATCCGTTTTTGGCGAATACCTTGTATAGGTGTTCCTCTTCCTCTTTTTGCAGTTCTGGTGTACTGCAGTGTGTTGTGGCTCTTTTGAATAGTGTCCTGATGCAGCTTCGTTTGTGTGTGTTGGGGTGGTTACTTTCATAGTTTAGGACTTGGTCTGTGTGTGTTGTTTTCCTGTGTACCCTTGTGGCGAATTCTCCGTTCGGTGTTCTCTGTACTATCACTTCTAGGAATGGGAGTTGGCTATGCTTTTCTTCTTCTCTCGTGAATCAGATTCCTGTGAGTGTGGCGTTGATGATCCGGTGTGTTTTTTCTATTTCCGTGTTTTTGATGATTACGAACGTGTCATCGACATATCTGACCCAGAGTTTGGGTTGAATTTGTGGTAGGGCTGTTTGTTCTAACCTTTGCATAACTGCCTCTGCTATGAGTCCCGAGATTGGTGATCCCATGGGTGTTCCGTTGATTTGTTCGTATATCTGATTGTTGAATGTAGTGTGTAGTGAGGCACAAGTCCAGTAGTTTAAGTATGCCGTCTTTGTTGATAGGTTCCGCCTCCTGTTTTCTGTTCTGTATGTCCAGTAGGTTGGTTATTGTTTCTCTGGCTAGGGTTTTGTCAATCGAAGTGAACAGTGCCGTCACGTCGAATGAGATCATGGTTTCTTCTTTGTCTATGTGTGTATTCCTGATGACATCCAAGAATACCTGTGTTGATTGTATGGAGTGTTTGGATCCGCTGACCAGGTGTTTCAGTTTCTGTTGTAGTTCTTTGGCCAGTTTGTATGCTGGTGTCCCTGGTAGTGATACTATGGGTCTGAGTGGGATGTCTGGTTTGTGTACTTTGGGTAGTCCATAGAATCTGGGGGTGTTGTTGCTTTCCGGTTTCATTCTTTGTAGGTCAGCTTTGGTTATCTGTCTGTTTTTTTGTAGATTCCTTAGTGTGTTATTTATTCTATTGGTGAGTTGTGGTGTGGGGTCAGAATCCTTCATTTGGTAGGTGTTGGTATCTGTGAGTAGTTGTTGTGCTTTCTTGATGTAATCTGATTTGTCTAGGATGACCGTCATTCTGCCTTTACCTGCTGGTAGTATGATTATGTTCTTATCATTTCTTAGTGCTTTCAGTGCTTCCCTCTCCTTGGTGTTGAGGTTATGTGTTTGTCTTTTTCTTATCATCATAGGTACGACTGTTTGTCTCACTGTTTGTTGTGTCTGTTCTGTCAGTCCATTGTTCCTGAGTGTGCATTCTAGTGCTGCTAGGAAGTCTGCTGTCTTGGCATCCCTGTGGTTGTAGTTGAGTCCTTTGGCCAGTATAGTTCTTTCCATGTCTGTGAGCTGTCTGTGGGAGAGGTTTTTAACCCAGGTGTGTGTTGCAGTGTCCTCTTTTTTGTGTGTTAGTTTGGCCATTTTTTCTTTTAGTGCCGTTTTTTTGCGGTGTGTTGTCCTGTTCTGTCCTATAGTGACAGCCTGTTCTATGGTCTGGGTCCATTCATGATTAGTGGTTTTTGAAATTAACGACTTTTGGCGTGCAATTTCTTGTTTGTATTTGTGCAGTCGGTTGTGAGCGTCTGTGATCATTACCTGGATCATCCTGAATCCGTTCTGCTTGGCTGTTTCCCTGGCTTGTGGATTATTGACTGGTGGTCTGTACCTGACACTACTATCATAGGGCAAGCCAGACAGAGAACAGCCAGGGAATTCCTAGAGGCATGGCATTCATCCACAAACTCCATCAACAAACACATCGACCTGGACCCAATATACCAACCACTACAGCAGACAGCTGAAACTGACACCCGGAAGCGGCAAGGACAGACCACTATAAATACCGGAAGAAACATCAAAGAAGCGCTTCGCAGGAGGCTCCAGAGCACTGATGATGTCGCCTAGCCAGGGGACGAAACGTTTGCAACAAAAACTTCCAGCTCGGCGAACAGAACCACAACAACGAGCACCTGAGCTACAAATCTTCGCACAAGCCTTGAACATGAAGATTTGTTTGATGTCAATTGTAATCCAAAGACTCAGACCTGAAGTTCCAGGGTGTGCTTGGGAAGTGGATGTCATTGTTAACTCTTCAAAGCAAAGTAACAGTCAATTGTTGAAAATAAAATGTATTATTGACTATTTCCTGCAATCATCCTGTTGTAAAGAGTTTATAGCTATGACTCTTGCCATCTACTTTTTTCATCTAGTTCATTAGACTTGGGTTTCCTGTTGAAAATGTATCACTCTTTAGTTCTGAAAATTCTGTCTACTGGTAATATATCTAATAGAAAAATGACAGGAAGATATTGTATTATAATTATCATGACTCCTCTAGAATCTAAAAGCTGTTTGTCTTCCTTTCCCTTCAATTTGTATGAATATTCCAATTTTGCTAAAGAGAGTGGCAGTCTTTAGCATTCCCCAGCTTTTAAAAACAACTGACTAATTCAATGGAAACCTTCACAAAGTTTTTTGGCACTGTTTCCAGAAAGAAAAGAAAATGATGTATTTGTCCTCAATTTATGATATGTCTGTTTCAACTCATGTCACTTAGAGAAGGAATTTTCCCATCCTTATCAGGTCTGGCTTACATGTGACTGCAGACTTGTAGTCATGTGGTTGACTCTTAACTGCTGTCTGTGCAACCAGTGACTCCCACGTACTGTCAATTAATGAAAATAAATCAGCCCCACAAATAATGTACTTGTCACCTCAAGCTCAATTGTTCTGAAGGAAGCCTGCATCTGACCTGTGATCACTGAAAATGCAGTAAACCTTGCATTGTTATTTGTCCCCATTTAAATTGTAATAAAGTTTTAAGTACTTCTCTGGCCCCTATGGTGCAATAAAATAAAAACACATAATCAGGGTGTCATTGGCATATCATCAGGTTTTTGCCTATTTTTATTTGCTTGACACAATGAAAATTGGTGCACTTAGAAAACAAGGCGAAGAAAAAAGGTCTCTGATGCATTAACATTCCAAGAGGAGTGTTTTTCTGTGGTAAATGACTTTCTGGTCCTCTGGGATTTGGCATGAGCTTAAGTATGCATTTATAAAATGATATAAATCCTTCTCAATGCTTATGGGTAAATCATTGGACTTTGAACAAAGCCAAATTCAAATCCATTCTGTGCACTCATTTTATATTCAAGCTTTCAATATTCAACATCTGATCAATTGGAAGCTACACTAGGAGGGGGTATCCCCAGGCTGAGCCACCATGGCATTACAGTATAATGGAGAACAGATGGGGCAAGGGAAAGCCACAAACCTTTTTGCATATATTATTCACAATATATAACCTGGGAAATAAAATGTGTTTCAAAGGAGCTTCAATAAAAGTAAATAGTTCTTCTTTTGAGTCATCAAAAACCTCCAATTAATGATAAGTATAGAATTAAAATCCTTCATTCATTGCCCCTCAATTTGAAGGTATCATAAATTTCTACCATTCATGTTCATTTAATTGAACATATCAATTCTTGACCCACATATCTTTGTGATACTGGGGTAGAATGTCCCACGATATCATGGAATATGGAGTGCAGGAAGCAAATTGTTTTCTTTCTTACTCTGCTAAAGGTTATTAGATTATATGTAGATTCTCTGGGTTGTGTGGATTAAGTATAAATGGTATTGTTTTTGTTTTAAATCTGGCAATATTAGTTTTGAAATGTAGCAGCAAATTTCTCTGCAGTAAGAAGCTAATACCAATAGCTAATAGAAAGTACAAAGGAAAGAATATATTCTAATTAGATTTGGCAAGAGTTTCAGCTTTTCTAAAGGTATCCTAAGAGAATATTTTAAAATAAGCAAATTGGTAACACAATGAGAAGCCGGATAAGAATGGTCTGTACTCATTTTTAAAAAGATAGGCAGAATATTTCTCAAATGGTGAGAGGTTAGGAAGTGCAGGTGTCTAAATGGAACTAGATGTCTTAGATTATAAATTGTTAGATGCTACAATGCAGATAGATTAAGCAATTAGGAAGAGACAATATATTTATCTTCATCACAAGGGGATCTGAGTATAGAGTTAATGGTGTCTTTCTGCAATTGTGCAGAGTTTTTTGTGAAATATTATGTACAGTTTGGGCTTTTTATTTACTTGCATGGAAAGATTGCAAGAAAAGTTCACCAGACTAATCCCTTGGATGGCGGGGCTATTTTGTGAGAAGTAATTGAGGAATTCGGGTCTGTATTCCCTCGAGTTTCAAAGAGTGAGCAGTGATGTTATTGAAACATACAAAATTATGACAGGGTGTGACAGGGTGAATATAGATAAAATGTTTCTCCAGAATGTCAGTCTAGGCCCAAGGAAGATTAGACGTAGACAATTAAGACCAAGGTGAAGAGGAATTTCTTCACTCAGAGTGGTGTAGGACTGTGAAAGTTCAATCATTGAAGATAAACATTAATGGCAACAGGGATATTGAGATGGTGCAGTACAGTGGCAAATCAACCATCATAACATTGAATGACAGAGCAGACTTGTTCATCTGGCCTATCTTTGATCCTAAATACGTTGTCTCAATATTTACAACAGAGAAAGATGAGAAATGTTAGGTATGGAAACTAACAATGAATCAGAGCTAGGAATTCACTAATGTTAACATAAATAATATAAGTAATAAATGAAAAAAATTACACTTGTTAACAATTGCAAAAATTCAGAAAACAGATTATCTAAAGTCTGGTTGAAGATTTGTAGCTCGGGTGTCCATTGTTGTGGTTCTGTTCGCCGAGCTGGAAGTTTTTGCTGCAAACGTTTCGTTCCCTGGCTAGGGAACATCATCAGTGCTATTGGAGCCTCCTGTGAAGCGCTGCTTTGATGTTTCTTCCGGTATTTATAGTGGTTTGTTCTTGCCGCTTCCGGGTGTCAGTTTCAGCTGTAGTAGTTTGTATGTGGGGTCCAGGTCGATGTGTCTGTTGATGGATGTTCTTGCCGTTTCCGGGTGTCAGTTTCAGCTGTAGTGGTTTGTATATGGGGTCCAGGTCTACGTGTCTGTTAATGGAGTTTGTGGATGAATGCCATGCCTCTAGGAATTCCCTGGCTGTTCTCTGTCTGGCTTGTGCACAAAACACTATATAGGACAAACAGGAAGACAGCTAACAATCCGCATCCATGAACATCAGCTAGCCACAAAACGACACGACCAGCTATCTCTAGTAGCCATACACTCAGACAACCAGGAACATGAATTTGACTGGGAAAACACTACCATCATAGGACAAGCCAGACAGAGAACAGCCAGGGAATTCCTAGAGGCATGGCATTCATCCACAAACTCCATTAACAGACACGTAGACCTGGACCCCATATACAAACCACTACAGCTGAAACTGACACCCGGAAACGGCAAGAACATCCATCAACAGACACATCGACCTGGACCCCACATACAAACTACTACAGCTGAAACTGACACCCGGAAGCGGCAAGAACAAACCACTATAAATACCGGAAGAAACATCAAAGCAGCGCTTCACAGGAGGCTCCAATAGCATTGATGATGTTCCCTAGCCAGGGAACGAAACGTTTGCAGCAAAAACTTCCAGCTCGCTGAACAGAACCACAACAACAGATTATCTTTTCAACTGTCTCTTAGAATCATAGAGATGTACAGCACAGAAACAGACCCTTTGGTCCAACTCATCCAAGCTGACCATATTCCAACCCAATCTAGTCCCACTTGCCAGCACCTGCCCATATCCCTGCAAACCCTTCCTATTCAGAAACCCATCCAGATGCCTTTTAAATGTTGCAATTGTACTAGCCTCCACCACTTCCTTTGGCAGATCATTCCATACATGTACCACCCTCTGCATGAAAAAGTTGCCCCATAGGTCTCTTTTGTACCTATCTATCTCACCCTAAACCTATGCCTTCTAGTTCTGGACCCTCCCACCCCAGGGAAAAGACTTTGTCTATTTATCATATCCATGCCCCTCATGATTTTAAAAACCTCTATAAGGTCACTCCTCGGCCTCTGACATCCAGGGAAAACAGCCCCAGCATATTCAATCTCTCCCTTTAGCTCAAATCCTCCAGCTCTGGCAACATCCTTGTAAATCTTTTCTGAACCCTTTCAAGTTTCACAACATCTTTCCAATAAAAAGGAGACCAGAATTGCACGCAATATTCCAACAGTGGCCTAACCAATGTCCTGTACAACCTCAGCATGACCTCCCAACTCCTATACTCAATGCTCTGACCGATTAATTTAAAGTAAAATGGAATATCCTGATTTGGGGATAACGTGATCAATTCTTCCTAGAGGCAGGCCTATTTGATCTGAGATTAGAACCTACGGAGAAGCAAATGATACGATTTCAAACTTTGACAGGAGTAAATGAGTTGCTGTTCCTGGATAAAGATACACAAACTGAGAGACACAATCAAGGAGACAGAAACTGCTGCATCTGCAAAAGGCACAGGAAAATACTTTTTTGTGCTAAGGGGAAGCTGGTGAAAATTGGTTCTTTGTGTTCAGGAGATGGGCAGGATATACAATGATCTATGGAACAGTGAGTCACCAATATGAGCCTTACTGATACAAATTAATCCTAAGAAACTTATGATCAAAGCTGATGATACCTCTGGGCAGGTAAAATTCAAGAATGGAACCTCGATTGATGAATCATGTGGTTGTTTTGTTTAGTTAGTTAATCACTGGTGGCTAGTCAGTGGGACATTTTTTCATGAGACTGCAGGTTTTCTTCAGAATATAGATTTATTGCACAAAAGAAGAAAGAAAGAAACCAAGAAATCTAATATACTACAGTTAAAATGATTTCAAAGACACAGTGAATCAAAATTTCAACCACTTTCCTGACACTATTCATTATGGAAACTCTAGAGAGTCCAAACTCCATAGAAAATACTTTCTACCTCAACTGACTCTTGATAGACTTATTGCCAAATCTATGGATATAAACATCTCACAAACCTATGAGCTTAAACATCCCCAGTTCTAACGACCTGCAGATTTCTAAAAAAAATGCTCCTAGCATGTAAATTTCACAAAATAATTGCTTCTGTTGAGATAACGCATTGCCTCAATTGCTTCTAAAAAAGAAAACTAATTTGGCTTCTGATCTCAATAGTCATGTCTTATGAAAAACTTAACTCAGAATTGAATTTAAAAATAGTTCACCCTAAATTCTTCTGAACTGAAAACAAAACTAATGGCCTTACATGTTTACTCTACCTGTCATAAAGCCAGCAATATAAATATTTTTTATTTGTAGTTATCCTTGACAGGTACTGGTTTAGATTACTGTGACCTCATTTTTAGAGTAAAATACTTTTTAAAAACAACCACCACCTATCTGCCACAATTATGAAATCCAAACTCTAAAAATGTCATATATCGTGTATAGGATGCTCTTCACCACTTTGCTCAGCAAATTAAGTTGAATGATATCCAGAAGTCACTGGAAAACACATACTGGTGTGGCAGGGAGAAAGGAAGATGCTGAAAAGTCAGGAAGAGCTATGTAGCTATACATTTGCTGCCAGCATGATGTATCTGAGAATAACATCTTTCTACAAAAAATAGAACCTAATTATAGTCAGAGGTGGCAGTATAGGCAATGTGTTATTCTTACATGATGTAGAAGCTGGGAGATCAGTTCCTGCAGCCTGCAGAACTTTGGCTCATAATTAATGAGCCGGAATCTGAGCTTCAGCCACTACAGCACATCTGCGAGGAGCAGTTGTACATTACATCCATCTACCAGATTGCTTTGCATACAAGGATACACAACATCTCATGCATTTACATAACATGCATCTTATGGCTGTTAATTTACTCCCCTACTGCTCACTCACCTTATGCTGATGTGCTACCAAACCCCCTGGTTTATCTTTACTTTTAGCACAGAACCTCTACAGTTATAACTTACAGGCTGTCAGCCTCTATTTTTACAACTATTTTGTGAAAAAAACCACATTCATTTATCAAGTACTAGTAATAAAAACAATTCAGTGGATTGATATTTTTAATGAAAATTTCCTTACAGTTCCATGACTTTCTAATGATTCAGTCACATTCATCCTATCAAAACAGAATCAAAGTTGAAGTAATCTAATCATTTCAGCAGATGACTTTGTTCAGTGAAATATGACAAATTAATTGTGATGCTATGAAATTTTATGTGTTGCATAATTCTAATGTTACATCATGGCCCACATTTTCCCTCTATCAAATGTCTGCTATAAAACTGTCACATCTAAAAGCATCTGAAAGCATTGATATTTCATGTTTGGCTTAGTTTCAAAATTCGACCATGTGCTGGACCAAGATGGAATATGCATCGATTTCGGAGAAAGGAAATGGCTACAGGTCGTCAAGACCCCCTACTTTGTGAATGCAAGCAAGGGACCTGGCAACAAAGGCTGTGAAGTAAACAAAAACAGAAATTGCCGGAGAAACGTAGCAGACAATGGGGCATCTGAGGAACACGAAACAGAATTAACATTTCAAGGCAAGTGACCCTTCTTCGGAACAGGACTGGGAAGTAGCTACCTTTGGGATGAAGACTAGAAGGAAACCTCAAGCTCAAAAATACAACAATAGCATTTATTAATATTGCATCTTTAATGCTGAAAAACATCCAAAGGCATTTCATGGAAACGTAATGTAAAATATCTGTCAAGGCAAATAATAATGATTGTGACCAGGTGATTAAACATCTGGTTAAAAAAAGCATTCTGCCCATCATGTCTGCACTTGCCCTCTAAATCAGAATTATGAATCAGTGCCATCTTCTGTTTTTCCCTCTAATCCTGCACGATATTTCATTTCAAATAATGCTCCAATACCCTCGTGAATGTCTCGAATGAATCTGCTTCCACCTTGTGTTCAGGAAGAGCACCTTAACTATTCATCATGTGAAAAAAAGTTCTCATTTCCATTTACTTATTTTGAAAATCACATTATTTCTGTGCCCTCTCATTTTTGATCTTTTATGATTGAGAACAGTTACTTCACATTTACACTGTCCAGGCCAAAAGTTTGAAAACTTCTATCAAGTTTCCTCTTATCATATACTCTACAAGGAAAACAGTCTCAACTTCTCCAATATATCCTCATAACTGAAGTATGTTACATCTAAAATAATTCTTGTATATCACTTCTTCACTGTCTACAATATGTTCTTGAAATAGTGCCCACAACTCGCGGTGGGAGAGCACTTTGGTGAAAGCGATCACAACTGCCTCACATTTAGCATAGCTTTGGAGAATGAAAGGAGCAATTACCAAGGGAAGATATTTAATTGAGGAAAAGGAAATTATGGCGCTATCAGACAGGAGTTGGGAAGTACAGACTGGGAGCAATTGATCCACAGGAAGGGCAAGCAGACATGTGGAGACTATTTAAGGAGCAGTTGTTACAAGTGATGCACAAATTTGTTACTCTGAGACAGGTAAGCAGGGGTAAGATTAAGGAACCTTGGATGACAAGAACAGAGGAACTTCTCGTCAAAAAGAAGAAGGCAGTTTACGTAAGGTGGAGGAAGCAAGGATCTAGCACAGCTTTAGACAATTATAGTCTGGCTAGAAAGGAGCTCAGAATTGGACTGAGGAGAGCCAGGAAGGGGCACAAAAAAGGCTTGGCAATAAGGATTAGGGAGAATCCAAAGGCATTTTACTCATATGTGAGGAATAAGGGAATGATCGGGGAGAAGGTAGGGCTGATCAGGGATAGCATAGGGAACTTGACCGTGGAGTCTGAGCAGATAGGGGAAGCTGTAAATGAGTTTTTTGTTTCCATTTTTATAAAGGAAAGGGAACTTGTTGTAAATGAAAACTTAGAGGAGCTGGGATACAGTCTTGATCAGATCAAGATTGATGAAGTTGATGTGCTAAAAATTTTGGAAAACATTAAGATTGATAAGTCTCTAGGGCCAGACCAGATTTATCCTAGGCTGCTCCAGGAAGTGAGAAAGGAGGTTACTAAACCATTGGTGAGATTATTTGCCACCTCACTCTCCACAGGAGTCGTACCGGAGAATTGGAAGGAGGCGAATGCTGTTCCTCTTTTCAAGAAGGGTAATAGGGAAATCCCTGGCAATTACAAACCAGTCAGTCTTACGTCTGTGGTCAGCAAAGTTTTGAAAAGAATTCTGAGGGATAAGATTTATGACTATTTGGCAAAGCATTGTGTGATTAAAGGCAGTCAGCAAGGCTTTGTGAGGGGCAGGTCATGCCTCACAAATCTTATTGAGTTCTTTGAGGAGGTGTCATGACAGGTCAATGATGGTCAAGCAGTGGATGTGGTGTATATGGACTTCGTCAAGGTATTTGATAGGGTTCCCCATGATAGGTTCACTCATAAAGTCAGGAAGTATGGGATACAGGGAGATTTGGCTCTCTGGATTCAGAATTGGCTGGATGACAGAAGGCAGAGAGTGGTTGTAGGTGGGAAGTATTCTGCCTGGAGGTCAGTGTTGAGTGGGGTCCTGCAGGCTCTGTTCTTGGACCTCTGCTCTTTGTAATTTTTATAAATGACTTGGATGAGGAGGTTGAGGGGTGGGTTAGTAAATTTGCAGATGACACAAAGATTGGAGGTGTCATCGATAGTATAGAGGGCTACTGCAGTCTGCAACGCGGCATAGACAGGACGCAGAGCTGGGCTGAGAATTGGCAGATGGAGTTCAACCTGGATAAATGCGAAGTGATGCATCTTGGAAGGTCGAACCCGAATGCTGAATATAGGATTAAAGACAGGATTCTAGGCAGTGTGGAGGAACAGAGGGATCCAGGTGTGCAAGTACATAGATCCCTCAAAGTTGCCACTCAAGTAGATAGGATTGTTAAAAAAGCTTATGGTGTTTTGGCTTTCATTAACAGGGGGATCGAGTCAAGAGCCGTGAGGTTTTGCTGCAGCACTACAAGTCCCTGGTGAGACCATACTTGGAATATTGTGTCCAGTTCTGGTCGCCCTACTACAGGAAAGATACAGAGGCTTTGGAGAAAGTGCAAAGAAGGTTTACCAGGATGCTACCTGGACTGGCAGGCTTGCCTTATGAAGAAAGGTTGAATAAACTCAGACTTTTCTCTCTGGAGAGAAGGAGGAAGAGAGGAGACCTGATCGAGGTGTACAAACTAATGAGAGGAATAGATTGAATCAATAGCCAGAGACTTTTCCCCAGGACAGGATTGACTGGTACGAGAAGCCATAGTTTGAAGATATTAGGAGGAATGTATAAAGGAGACATCAGAGGTAGGTTCTTTACGCAGAGAGTTGTGAATGCATGGAATGTGTTGCCAGCTGTGAAGATGGAAGCAGAGTCATTGGGGACATTTAAGTGACTGCTGGACACGCACATGGATAGCAGTGAGTTGAGGGGTGCGAAGGTTAAGTTACTATATTTGACATTAGGATTAAATCTTGGCACAACATCGTGGGCCAAAGGGCCTGTTCTGTGTTGTATTTTTCTATGTTCTATGTTCTAACTGTAAGCAATACTCTAGCTGAGGTCTAACTAGTATCCATAAAACCATAAGACCATAAGATAAAAGCTTTCACCCAACAAAATTTAATCCACTTACTATTCAAGAACCTTTCTATCTTTCTGTACACACTCAATGACTTGGCCTCCAGTGCCTTCTGTGGCAATGTATACCAAAGATTCACCACCCTCTGACCAAAGAAATTCCTCCTCATTACAGTTCTAAAGAGTTGTTGCTTCACCCCAAGGCTGTGCCCTTGGGTCCTTTTTTACTGGTGGAGACAGCTTCTCCATATCCTCTCTAACCAGGCCTGTCAGTAATCTGTAAATTTCAATAACATCCCCCCCTTATCCTTCTAAATTTTGTTGAGTACAGATCCAGAGTGCTCTATTGCTCTTCGTATAACAGGACCATAATTCCCAGAATAATTTTTGTTAACCTCCTCTGGACCACCTTCAACACATCCTTTCTTGTATACAGAGCCCAGAATTGCTCTCAAGGTTCCAAATTCGGTTTGAATAAAGCATTATACAGCCTCAGCAGTACATCCCTAATCTTGTGTCCTAGCCCCTTTGAAATGAATGCTAACATTGCATTTGCCTGCCTCACTGCCAACTGAACCTACACATTAGGAAAATCCCTTTGCACTTCAGATTTTCATGACCTTTCCTCATTTAGAAAATAATCTACTCCTCTATTCTTACTATCAAAGTGCAAAACCTCACACTTACCCTCACCGTGTTTCATCTGCCACTTCTTTGCCCACTCTTCTAGCCTGTCCAAGTGCTTCTACAATTTTCCCACATCCTCAAAACTACTGGTCCCTCCACCTACCTTTGTGTCTTCTGCAATGTTTCCTTGCGTCACTCGCAATACTACCCTCAGTTCCTTCATCCAAATTATTAATCTATGACATGCATAGTTGTTGTCCCAACTAACACCTATGGAACTCCACTAATCACTAGCTGCCATCCTGAAAAAGACCCTTTATTGCCACTCTCTGCCTTCTGCAAGTCAACCAAACCTCTATCCATGCCCCTCACACCATGTGCTCTTACCTAATTTTGCAGCCACCAGTGAAGCACCTTGTCAAAGCCCTTCTGGAAATCCAAAGTGACACTTTTGCTGCTTTTCTTTTGTCTAACTTGGTTATTACTTCCCCAAAGAATTCTAACAGATTTATCAGGCATGATCTTCCCTTGATGAAGCCATGCTGACTCAACTCTATTTTACCTTGCAATTTCAAGCATTCCATAATCTCATCCCTATACAAATTCAGCACAACCATCTTTCTCTTGTACTCTGTGCCCCTGCTCAGGACTAAAAAGCCCTTGGAGGATGTAGGAATAGGAGACAAAGAAAAAGAGGGGTGATACCAAACACTACGGATGTTGAAACAAAAGACTGTTGAAAGCACTGGCAGGTCTGGAAGCAGGTGTAGAAAGAAAAAGAGAATATTTCTGTTCTTCTGTTTTCCTTTCCACAGTTGTTGCCATTTCTGTTGAGTACATACAACATTTTCTAATTTTATTATGCAAGAGAACAAATTTGGTTGGTTTCCAATCTCCAGTTGCATTGACCATTCAGAACCTCAGCATCCTCTAAACTGCTGTCTGAATTTCAGCCCCCATCTTGTTTCCATCAGAAAACAATGACTGATGCTTCAATAATGTTTACCATTAACTGGGCTCAGCACATCTGCTGCTGAAATTACCATCAATGTTGTTAACTTATTCAGGCTTGAATATTCCAATACTCTGCATTTTCATACTTAAATATCATCTAAAATATTCTGTCTGTATCTTACTTCATTTCCTCATCATCCCAATGCTCTGACCTGCAATGATTTAAATCCTTCCATAATATCACATTTCCACATCATTGTTTCCTCCTACAATCTTCCATGAACTTTCTGATCATTCAGACCTGGTATAAAATCCTCACTTCCAGCAATGGTGAAAGTAGCTATTGCTCTCTAATCCGTACACTTCTCTCTAAATGCTACCACACTAAGCTACTTATTGTTATGTAAAGCTGTTACCTTGTCGTGTGTAGCTACAGCAAATGATATGAACAGCAGTTTCAAGATTGAATGAAGATAATTGCAGTTGGATGACATTTGTGCTGCTAGAAGTTGAAGGACCAGGTGTATGAAAGTTAAAGAGACGGATCTATATTTTCCCCGTAACCATTCACAATTTTGAAATCTGAATCAGCATTTGGAAAAGACCGTTTGCAACTAGTTGCTTTTATCCTTGGCAATAATATTTACTGGTAATTTATCTTTTCAATTACTCCATAATTTGAATGTGTATTTGGATTCTAAATTGAAATCATCAAATGAACGTATGTGTTTAAGACTGGAGCTCAAGGTTTAAAAGAGCCTAATGATAGATATTTAGTCATATTAACATTTGTAGAATCCAGTAAATTTGGGCACCTGAAAATTGATCTAATTAAAGATGAAATTATCTTAGACCTAAGAGATTCTACTATGACAGTAAGGGAAGAGCATTTGTCTTTCAAAGAAGTGATAAGCATTTACAGAAGTTCTGAGCATGTAAATCAATAGTTAAAAGCATATAAAAACATATTAAAGTATATATAGTTAAAGCATGGTAAAAAAAGGTGAGTTTCTTCACAATGTGGAGAAACAGTTCAGACCTGTCCATTATGTTGAAAAGCAGCCTCGATCTTTCAAGCACAACAATGTGGAGGAAAGTTATAAGTATATCAAAGAAGGGCCAACAGGAAAATGAAAGCTGAAGGATTAGTTCCAAATATTGAAAAGGATCCTTTCTAAACAAGTAATTTCTGCATATTAAATAAATTATGGAATTTTTTTAACATCGCACTGATCTTCTTTCTTTGCAATATACTAGACAATGCTAAAGGTTGTCCCTGGAAGCATCTGAGTCACTTGGGTCAGGCTTCCAGATTGAAATTTATTGTTAGAAGGATGGAACTTGGCATAGCTTGCTATCTATGCCTGTGTTTATAACGAGATGTTCCTTGTGTAATATAAACTGATCTCAAGCTGAAAGTTGTTAAAGAGTGAGGTGACCATCATGTTATTTGTGTACCTGTGCTTATGTTCATTTGATAAAATGATTCAAACAGGTGATTGACATAGATCAAACTACCAGCCCTAGAAATATCAACCAGTGCTCAGAGTCAGGGGAAAGTCCCTGTCAGATGGTAGGACTTACCAGGCAGCTGTCTCCTTCAGATGCAAGACATACTAGAAGAAGAGGTTGAAGACCTACTGGAATGTTCTCCAATACTTTGGCTAGAAAGCAGGATGCTGCCTTCACACCATTGAAATTAACACATTCTGTGTGAATTATCTGTTTGCACTGAACCATTCTCAATTGTCATGGGTCTTTTCTTTGATTAATTAACTAATAGAACATATTTAAACCGCAAGTTCTGAACGAATTTCATAAACTATCTATACAGTTGCCTGTCTATGGTTCCCAAATCCCAAAATCTATCAGGTGATCAGATACAAATAAACTTGCCCAGCAGAGGGAAAATCTGCATGCAAGTCTTTGTAGAGGAATCAGATAAACAAGCTTATGAAGACTACAGAGCAACCCCAATAATCTGAACATCAACCATCCAAATTTTGGATGATCCAAACAAGATCTCAAGGTCCTGTAAAAATGTTATTAAATTTAAATAGAAGTACAGCGAGAGCAGGAAGCCAGGGCTGGTGGCGCGAGCAGGAACAGGGCCACCACGGAACCCTGGTCCTGCTATTGCCGCCACCACGGGACCCTGTTCCTGTCATTGCCACTGCCACGGGACTCCGTTCCTGCTATTGCTGCTGCAACGGAACCCTGTTCCTGCTATTGCCACTTCCACGGAACCCTGTTCCTGCTATTGCTACGATGGGAACCCTGAACCTGCTATTGCTGCCACGGGAACCCTGATCCTGCTATTGCTGCTATTGCTACCATGGGACCCTGTTTCTGCTATTGCCACCGCCACGGGACCCTGTTCCAGCTATTGCCGCTGCCACCTGACCCTGTTCCTGCTATTGCTGCCACTACGGGACCCTGTTCCTGCTATTGCCGCTGCCATGTGACCCTGTTCATGCTATTGCCACTGCCACAGGACCCAGTTCCTGAAATTGCCACTGCCATGGGACCCTGTTCCTGCTATTGCCGCTGCCATGTGACCCTGTTCCTGCTATTGCCACTGCCACGGGACCCTGTTCCTGCTATTGCCACTGCCACGGGACCCTGTTCCTGCTATTGCCACTGCCACGCCATTCCTGATCAGTTATCCGGACAATTAATTAACCAAACAAAATACTCTCTGCCCGTCCCATTCGGATAATCGAGGTTGTTCTGTATCGAGATAGTTACTATGGAATTGTCGAACAACAATTCTAATAAATCAAACATGGGTACTAGAACAGCATTGGATGAAGGCTCAGATAATTTAATCCACACATTACAGCAGATTGTCAATTTCTAAAGGCTAATTTTGAAAACCTTCTCAGCTGATTTTCATAGGA
This sequence comes from Hemiscyllium ocellatum, assembly GCF_020745735.1. Taxonomy (NCBI): domain Eukaryota; kingdom Metazoa; phylum Chordata; class Chondrichthyes; order Orectolobiformes; family Hemiscylliidae; genus Hemiscyllium; species Hemiscyllium ocellatum. Next base: position 55,625,570 of record NC_083402.1, read on the forward strand.
AACTACTGCAATGAAGACAGCAGAACAAAAGCATCAAACAAATAGGAAGTGCCAGGTAGATATTGGTGCCTCCTGCAACATGATGAGCTTCACAAACTTGTGTAAATTTATACTAGATGACAATCCAGAACTGAGACTCTTGAAAATAAGGTTATGGCTCTGTGACAGAATGGTTCTCACTCTAAGAGCACAAAATATTCTGAAAGCCTAATGTTTTGACAAGACGGATGATCTGGATCTCTAGATAATCGACACAGTGCTAAAGCCACACATCTCAGCAGAAGCAAGTTGAAAGCTCATACTAATAAACACACACATTTCAGAAGAGATTTAGTGTTTCCCAGGTCTCACTAACTGACAGATGGAATCAGACAGAAAAGTCTGACTACAGGAACACAAAAGAAACATTGCTATGGCAGACACAGCAAATAGACCTCAAAGAAAGTGGTGTATAAGGCAACTGTGTAAATCAACAGAATCAGATGAGAAGAGTTTTGAAACAGAATCAGAGATACATTATTTCACCCAGCAGACATTGGAGGAAATGCTGAGTGCCTAAATATATACTAGCACAAGGTCCAAATGTTCGAAATGTCACACATGTTGTATATGTAAATAAGTGGACAAAAGTAGAATTATAGAATAACAAAAGTTGTTAATGCAAGAGAACTTTTCTCTATATATTGTGTAACTTGGGTAACTCACAGTTAAAATTTATAGTGCATGCAAATTTGCAGTTTTAATTTTGTTATGAAAAGTTGAGTGATAGGATTGAACAGTGATCATGTACAGATGTGCTTTCTCTGTGTTCCGTTGACCCTTCCGTTGACCCTGTGTTCCGTTGATGGAGAGATGCCGTCAGGAGTTCTCAACCCCTAGCAGGGCCACCCATGACAGTAAGGTCAGAAGAGTGGAACCAGACAACCCAAAACAAATCCTCAGCTGTGATCAGGCAGAAGATACTGATGCAAAATCAATAGCTGCGATAGTGGATGAAGGCTATAACAGTAGGGAGATCCCCAGAATTTGAGATTTCTTTGCCACTGGAACTGGATCTACCTTCTATCAAAGACCATGCGTCTGCTGGTGTGAAATGGCATTCCCATGTTAAAAGATATTCCAAGCAAGGTGTCTACTTGGAGGAATTAAACTCACCACCTCCCCAACAGAAAGACAACGTAAGCCTTCTGATTGCCATCATGACCATTGGCCATAGGTAGGGCTGAGAAAACAAACGTGGGCTATGAGAGAAAGCCTGCATATTCCAGACCTGGAGAGATGGGGAAATTGCTAACCAAACCATTCAAGGCCCCAGCACATTTGTCAATTTAAACAATACATGATTCTGGTCCAACACAGACATTTTTTGGAAGACAAGGAGTAGAGATAAGGAGACAGGCTGAGGTTCTGTAGTGTAGAAAAACAGTCATTACTAAGTGTAAAGTGCAAGAAATCCTTCATCATAGCTCTGCTGTGACTCTAAAGTGTGGGAAAACCCTCCTGTACAACAGTGAAGCACAGAGCACCATCATTATTGCAGAATAAAACTCTTTAATGAAGATTATATACCTAATTGCTTTAGGAAGCTATGGCATTAGAAAAACTACTGCTCGAAATTTTTAATTTCAGAGATTGACCAAATGGAACACATTAGAGAATCAAGAACAAATTATTCTTGACATATAGAATGATTTCTAAACTGAATACTACAACAGAAAGTGAAAAAAAAATAAACAAACTTCTTTATACAACCGGAAGAATTGCAAATGATGATGTGGCTTACCAAGAGATGTTAGTCATCAGGGAAATTCAAAAAAGTATTGAATTCCATTAAGAATGACTTCAACCCCATTAGAGGAGGCTGTAGTATAATACTATGGCTACTAAAGCAGATCAGAGCCTACAAATTCTCTGGCAAGAAACTCACCCTCTATCTTCAAATGCCTGACATATAAGGCACAAGTGAAGAGTATGATGGAATACTCACCAATTACCCAGACAGGTGCAGCTCCAGTAACACTCACGGAGCTCAATACTATCCAAAACAAAACCACCCACTTGATTGGCACCTCATCCATCATCTTCAAAGTTTACTCCTTTCACCACCAATGGATGTGGCAGCAGAGTGTACAATCTTCAAGATGCACTGCTTGAACTCACTGCATAAACTCACATAGGTTCCTTCACCAGCACCTTCCAAACCAGCATTTTCAATGACCTGGTAAAGCACATGTATCAGTTGGATGGAAACATTCCACCACCTCCAAGCTACATATCATCCTGATTTGGAGATATATCACAGTTCCTTCACTGTCATTGGGTCAACATTCTGCAACTCCCTTCTTAATGGTGTATTTAAAAGTCCCTACTTTCTATGGACCACTGTAGTTAAGAAAGGAAGATCACCGCAACCATCTCCCTATGTCTTTATATATAAAGGAAGATGCTACTTTCTTGAATGAAATAAATTGAGAACTAATCCTTATAAATGACATGAATGTAATTCATTTCCTTAATCACAAGACAAAATGGTATTTACATAACTACCATACCCACATCTAAGGTACAATTCATATTTATATTGTTCTTACAAAATGTAACAAGATGGTAACAAGAGAAATTTAACTAAAGTCCACAGTTGAGGAGAGTCTAGCTGAACTATCAAAGAGCAGATTTTTTCATGAAACCTGATGCACATGGCAGATTCCAGCAGGAGCCATTGCATTAGTTATCAAGATTACTTACTACATTTATAACTTTATTTAGAAGATTTTATTTTAGTATAATTTCAAAATTTTCCCCCGAGGTTTTTCCAAAAAATTGATGTCAAATATTTTATCATGTTTTTGCAAAGTCATATGTCACTTGAATGACATGTAGACGCATGGTGAAACAGTCAGTAGGTACGATCAGAGAGTGTATACACTATTGAAATGTTTATAAGAAGAAGGCCTCATCTTAATTCTCCAAGAATCCATTTGTTTCTTGGGGCACTTTGTCAATATTGAAAGCATAATGTTGGATGCTCAGAAAATCGTTACATAATTCTCAACTTCAAGTCAGTTTCTGGATCTTTAAAGATAATTGGGTATGAATCATTGGCAAAAGTTGCCTCACTTACATGGATTTTCAGATACATTTTTAATCTGAAAGTGGTCATTGAATCGGAATATATTTCTCTACTAGTTGAGAAGGAACTTGCAAGAGTGCTTCCATGAATACTAATATTTTGCCTTTGCCTCATGAAAAATGCTTATGAAGTAGCCTATGGGCAGGTAAAACTGCAGATAATGACAGATGCACTCCTCAGGGCAATGGTCGGCAGCCTTACCAGCCACAATGTTGATTTCATCCAAGAAATAGACCTATATGTGTGGTCAATGTGGGTGCAATGATCAGAAGCCACAATTAGCTTAGCCAGATATGACAAGAATAAATGAGAGACCGGAAATGTCTTACCACTTGCTGAGAATGTGCTGAAGGTTGGTTGTATCAAATGTCCATGAAAGATCTCTTCAGAACACAGGAATCGCTTCACCATTGCTGATGATATTGTTCTGATGTGGAGACCAACTGTCGAGCCAAATCAGCCTATCTTTGTACTCACAATAGAATAAAATTAAAACCTTCAAAGTCCCTCAAAATGTATCCTAATGGTTCCTAATCAGTCTTCAGAATAACCAGTCACAGACTCTACAAATAATCAATTCCAGAATTCAGTTTGTATATTAAATGAAAGACTTAACAATTGACAATGCAGCAACTTTTGTAGAGTAAAATTAAACAATAAAGTGATCTAATTGGACTATGCTATAAACCCAAACATTTTAGTTTTTAACCTCATTCACATAAAAACAGGCAAACAGCTAGGGAATAAATAAAAGAAAAATAACAAAATTGGCAAGATTACTTAAATGGTTTTCATAATGCATTGTTCCACACACATAGATGGCTCTTTGTTGATTTTCTGAAAATGTTGGTCAGGGTCATCTTTACAGTTCACTCAGATAAAGACAGTAACTTATATTACTTTATTTTCTATTCTCTGAACTTCCAAGAACTGATAAGAGGTCAAGCAGCGAGCTTTCAAATCTTCAAGCTGTAGCATCAATAACCAAATTTCTGTTTTCACAAAAACACTATTAAAACTCCACCGTTGCCGACTGATCACTTTTTCCACAATGTCCCATTTACTATTCAACCCATTTGCCATCTGCTTGAGTATAAGGCTTTTTCAGACTTGGTGGAACCAATTCACAGGTACTGACCTCATTTCATAGCCAATTTCTGCCATCTGTTTAAACATTATGCTCTTCCCCACTGATAAAGCAGCTGAGGAACCTTGCTCAGGAACCAGCCTACAAGTAACTTCCTGCCTGGCCTCATGAATAATAAATGCTTGTTTAGTTTGTTTTCCTTTTAACAGAAGTTGTTACACATAGTCCATAAGTATCTTGAACTCACAGTTCCCAATGCACCAAGGATATTTAAGAATCACCAAATGCTGGGCCAGAACTCAATCATAGTGATTAGATTAGATTCCCTACAGTGTGGAAACAGGCCCTTTGGCCCAACACACCGACTGTCCGAGGAGTAATCCACCCAGTCCCATTTCCCTCTGCCTAATACACTACAGGCAAATTAGCATGGCCAATTCACCTGGCCTGCACATCTTTGGACTGTGGGAGGAAACCAGAGCACTGGAGGAAACCCATGCAGACACAGGGAGAATGTGCAAACTCCACACAAATAGTCACCCGAGGCCGGAATCAAACCTGGGACCCTTGTGCTGTGAGACAACAGTGCTAACCACTGTGCCTCGAAATGCCCCAGAGAAATTGAGTACGTTATTGTGGCTGCTTGACATATACCACCAAAAACAATACAATAGGCAAAAACAAAAAGAATACGCACTTGGGAATATATGGAGATGGAGATTTTTTGAAAGAAAGTCTTATTGATGTGTGGGAAGATGAGGACCCTAGGATAGGCAGTCACGGCCACCTAGAGGAATATTTGAGGCAAATATGTCGTAACAGGCAGTGAGCACTACCGAGATGAGCAGGTGAGGAAAGAACCCTGAGAATGGTAATCATAGAGTCATAGAGGTGTAAAGCACGGAAACAGACCCTTCAGTCCAATCCATCCATGCTGACCAGATATCCCAACCCAATCTAGTCCCACCTGCCAGCACCTTGCCCATATCTCTCCAAACTCTTCCTATTCATATACCCATCCAAATGCCTCTTAAATGTTGCAATTGTACCAGCCTCCACCACATCCTCTGGCAGCTCATTCCATACACGTACCACCCTCTGCGTGAAAATGTTGCACCTTAGGTCTCTTTTATATCTTTTTCCTCTCACCCTAAACCTATGCCCTCTAGTTCTGGACTCCCAACCCCAGGGAAAAGACTTTCTCTATTTATCCAATCCATGCCCTTCATAATTTTGTAAACCTCTATAAGGTCACCCCTCAGCCTCTGATACTCCAGGGAAAACATCCCCAGCCTGTTCAGCTTCTCCTTGTAGCTCAGATCCTCCAACCCTGGCAAAATCCTGGTAAATCTTTTCTGAAGCCTTTCAAGTTTCACAACATCTTTTCGATAGGAAGGAGACCAGAACTGCACACTATATTCCAACAGTGGCCTAACCAATGTCCTGTACAGCCGCAACATGACCTCCCAATTCCTGTACTCAATACTCTGACCAATAAAGGAAAGCATACCAAACGCCTTCTTCACTATCCTATCTACCTGCGACTCCACTTTCAAGGAGCTATGAACCTGCACTCCAAGGTCTCTTTGTTCAGCAACACTCCCTAGGACCTTACCATTAAGTGTATAAGTCCTGCTAAAATTTGCTTTCCCAAAATGCAGCACCCCGCATTTATCTGAATTGAACTCCATCTGCCACTTCTCAGCCCATTGGCCCATCTGGTCCAGATCCTGTTGTAATCTGAGTTAACCCTCTTCGCTGTCCACTACACCACCAATTTTGGTGTCATCTGCAAACTTACTAACTGTACCTCTTATGCTCGCATCCAAATCATTTATGTAAATGATAAAAAGTAGAGGGCGCAGCACCAATCCTTGTGACACTCCACTGGTCACAGGCCTCCAGTCTGAAAAACAACCCTCCACCATCACTCTCTGAATCTACACTTGAGCCAGTTCTGTATCCAAATGGCTAGTTCTCCCTGTATTCCGTGAGATCTAACCTTGCTAATCAGTCTCCCATGGGGAACCTTGTCGAATGCCTTACTGAAGTCCATATAGATCACACCTACCACTCTACCCTCATCAATCTTCTTTGATATTTCTTCAAAAAACTCAATCAAGTTTGTGAGACATGATTTCCCACGCACAAAGCCATGTTGACTATCCTGAATCAGTTCTTGCCTTTCCAAATACATTTATATCCTGTCCCTTAGGACTTCCTCCAACAACTTGCCCACCACCAAGGTCAGGCTCACTGGTCTATAGTTCCCTGGTTTGTCTTTACCGCCCTTCTTAAACAGTGGCACCACGTTTGCCAACCTCCAGTCTTCCAGCACCTCACCTGTGACTATCAATGATACAAATATCTCAGCAAGAGGCCCAGCAATCACATCTCTAGCTTCCCACAGAGTTCTCGGGTACACCTGATCAGGTCCTGGGGATTTATCCAACTTTAACCGTTTCAAGATATCCAGCACTTCCTCCTCTGTAATCTGGACATTTTGCAAGATGTCACCATCTATTTGGAGGAGAAAGTGAGGTCTGCAGATGCTGGAGATCAGAGCTGAAAATGTGTTGCTGGCAAAGCGCAGCAGGTCAGGCAGCATCCAAGGAACAGGAAATTCGACATTTTGGGCATAAGCCCTTCATCAGGAATCTATTTCCTGATCACCATCTATTTCCCTACAGCCTATATCTTCGATATCCTTTTCCACAGTAAATACTGATGCAAAATATTCATTTAGTATCTCCCCCATTTTCTGTGGCTCCACACAAAGGCCGCCTTTCTGATCGTTGAGGGGCCCTATTCTCTCCCTAGTTACCCTTTTGTCCTTAATATATTTGTAAAAACCCTTTGGATTCTCCTTAATTCTATTTGCCAAAGCTATCTCATGCCCCCGTTTTGCCCTCCTGATTTCCCTCTTTTTTCCCTCTTAAGTATACAGATGCTGATACAAAGCTCGACTCATTGGAGCTGGTTTTTACTGTATTACATAGAAACATTGCTAGGCACAAGTATAAGATAAGTGATTACGTTCTTCTGTATTTTTAAACGTTATCAAGATTTATAAATTAGTGGTAAAGCCAATAAACAATGTAAAAGCAAAAAAGTAAATAATATGATTAAATAATTACTTAGACTTTTTACTTATGGTTGGATATCAAGGCTTCAGCATATGGGACTGTCTGGACACCATTGCAATCCAGAACATTCCTGATGAAGGCCTTTTGCCCGAAATGTCGATTTTCCTGCTCCTCGGATGCTACCTGACCTGCTGTGCTTTTCCAGCACCACACTCTTGACTCTAATCTCCAGCATCTGCAGTCCTCACTTTCGCCATCCAGAATAAACATTGCTGTTGTAAGTGTTTGCAGTTTGAGCAGCTACAGCTTAGGGTTTTTGTGCTCAAGACTAAACCACAATGGGGAATATGTTATGTACCAGGAAGTAGTCACACCACTTAGGGTAGGTTCTTCTGATTTGGTTAGTGGTCAGGGACAGGAGGTTATACCTGTGTGTGAGGACGAGAAGAGAGTAAGAGTGTAGATGTGTCAGCCTCTCCAGCTGTCTAATAGATTTGCGGTTCTCTCAGCCTATTTGGATGAGAGTGGGATCGATAAATGGGTGAGCAAACTAACCATGTCACCATGATATAGGTAGCTATTCAAACATTTTTTTTAAACAAACCTTCTTCTTAATGTGCTTGAATATATTAGCTCCATTTAAGGTCACTTCAATCTAGTTTCGATTCATTCTACAGTACTATTTCTGACCACAACAAAGTCACAAAAAACTTGCCAAACAAAACTAGCAATGTCAGAAGTCAGATGACACCTGGTGTCATCTGTTTTCTGGCTTTGTCCACCCCAGTCTAACACCAGCATCTCCACATCATAACCAACAATATTCATCATTTTAGATTTCATGATTACTCCATTCACTTTCAAGATATTTGCAGTGTGTTTCATATCGGAATGCATCATTAGGTTCTGTTTCTACATGTGGCAAAACAGCCAAAGCATCTCTAGTAAGTGGTTTTCTTCCACCTGTGTAGAATTGGATTGGGTACACAAAAAGCACCTCCCTCCATTTTCTTCTTTACCTATTTACTGGTCTTTACTGACATCATTCATTGACATGGCTGAGCTTTCACTGGAATACTATAAGCCTGCCAGAAGTATTACTTCTTTGTTGCCATTCTTGACTGCTCAACAACCATTTTACTGTCTAATTGCTTCACTTATGTCATGTATTAGATGACCAAGAATTCCCTTCCCTTCAGAACTGGCAAAAACAAAACTGTCCTGTTCATCTCAGCTGTCATTAGTGCTGATGCTTTCACTAGTTCTGCTCGTAATTTAGTCTGAGAATGCCCAATCTCGGAACTCTGCCATGCTGGGGATAGAACTGGTAGTTGTCACTCCTTTTCTTATTCCTGCTCCTCTTCTTCCTTTCCTCTTATTTTGCTCTGCACTTGAGCTGCCCAGATATTGGTAAAGGCCTGTTCCTTTTAATGGCAATTATGGAACAAGGACCTCATCTCCTTAAAACTCATGATTCACTCAGGGCTATTATTACTGTATTAGTGCTTCATGGCTGATTTTAGAACCTGTCATTATCACAGTGCCTGCTGTTTCAGTTTGTTTGCCAACTCCAAGTCATTTTAGACTTTTTGACGTAGGGGCTCTTTGAACTTCAACGTTAATTTCATAAGGAAATAAAGGAAATTAAATGGAGTTAATGACATTTTATCATTGAAAGTGTTTTCTTTTAAAAAGTGAATTATTCAAAAGATACTTAAGCCCTTTGTTTGACCTCCCCTCAGCATGGGTTTTGTGGTCCTCCATATTGGATACTGGGTGATTAGGCACAATAAGGGTAAGCATACAGGATGGTGGATGAAGACTACCATGGAGGCTCCATGCAGAAGTGGCTTCATCAGAACTTTTGCAATGGAGCTGGAGTCCTTACTGGAAGTAGGGTGTGACAATGCATAGTCCAGGTAACAGTGGGAGTTGGTGAGTTGGTTATCATCCTGAAATATCAGTTCTGATTGCCTTGAAAAACAACCTCCAAATCTGTATAAACAAACATCCTTAGATTGCCACCCTGACCACCGACGTTTCTGGATCCTTAACCCACTGGCATTTTTACCCCAAAACCTTCTCTCAAACTTGAATTCTGACCCCCCCCCCCCCCCCTTCCTGACACACCTTCTCAGCATTCAACATGACCATTCTAACCCTTAATTACTTCCTCTTAACCACATGATCCACCATCCAAGGCTCTTGACTATTCATTGTAGACCATATTTCTGATGAAGGGCTTTTGCCTAAAATGTAGATTCTCCTGCTCCTTGGATGTTGCCTAACCTGCTGTGCTTTTCCAGCATTGCACTCTCAACTCATAACCCACCAATCACTCATGAGTATTACCTAAGAATCTAAATTTGGAGGACTTGTCGTGCTGACTTCACAATGCTGAGGTCCAAGACTCGGGTCTGTGGCTTCTTATTAGTAGACAATGGAATAAGATATTGCAGGCAATTTTAATTACAATCATCCAGCCATGATCTCAATGTTATGATGGGACTTTGATGTGGATAAATTTACTTCCATGTTTCATATTTCAACAGTCAGTTTACTTCAAGAAGCATTTCAGTGGCAGTAAAGTGCTTTAGGAATTGTCCTGTGTCCTGAAAGGCACTATATAAATGCAAGTTCTTTAACTGTCCCTTTTATAACTTGCACCTTTATCAACAACTTCCCTGATAAGATGCCTTCTGACAGTTTGTGCCTCAGCAAAGGACGTTATACTATAAAACTGAAGATCAAAATGTAATTAGCATTTAAGAGAAATCAAACTAGAAACACCATGGTATGTAAATATATTTGGCAACACAATATCTTTGACAGAAAAGGTAAACCACAAATGTTTTAGATTGCAAAACTATCATGCTTTTTTTGACGGCAGTCACATATCATAAACATTATAGCGCTTAGGTCAGCTTTGCTTGTCAATTTCCAAAATATTGGAATGATCAGGTCAAGGCATAGGAATATTTGTGCAACATTAAAATTTATCCAATGCATATTTTATTATTTGCTGAAAATATTCACAAACTGACCATGTGGACTTGCTGTTAAACAATAATGAATGTGTAAATATAATTCAAAATATCTTAATAACAATAGATCCTGTTGCCAATTCGACTGGCTATATTTTCAATGGACTATTTATAGCAGCTGTAAAAATTGAATTTGCAGGTGCTTTTTACCTTTTTACACTTTGGAAGGCAAATTACCAACTGGCCTTAATTCTTTACATCTATAGTTAATAGTTTCTGTGGTGAAACTGGGAAGTTACGGATTGCCAACTGGTAATATTCTTGACATTATTATGCACCAATCTCACACATAGTGTGTGTATAATATCTACTTTAATATCTTTCTACAAAGTGAAGTAGAGGCCTGTTCTTGGCATCATCTGTAGCTTTTTAAAAAAGTGCTTGCCTCCTAGACTTCCAAGGGAAGGTGGTGGAGAACCACTCTGGGTAGGAAAATGTTAGTTTTCATTCTTTCATCTTTATCATTTGCCAACACATTACATGGAGGTTGACAACTGCCAAGGGGAAGGTACAAAGAAGATCTACCAGAGACATTTTCATTCTACAACTCTTTGGTAATTCAGTATGCAAGAACTAAAGTGAATGGAATACCAAAGTGAGAGATATTCTACAGACAGAGCTAAGTTGATCTCCCAACTTATGGATCAGATCATCACTATCATTCAGCTGTGAGTAGAGACGCAAAACTAAACAATTAGCTGGTGGAAGAAGCTGCACAAATATTCACATCTCAACTATGTGTAGCCCTACATAAGGCAAGGCTGAAACATTTGAAATCAATTTCAAAAGGAAGTGCCAATGAGGTGGTCATTTTGGACTTCTCTTGTGGTCATCACAGAAGCCAATCTTCACTCAATTTGATTCACCTGCACAATATCAAGGAATGATTAAATGTATTAGATATGATAGAGCTCAAAGTTATTTCAGTATTCCTTCAACATTTGAAACTCAAAAGAAAAATGGAAAATTTAGTGGATAGGCCAGGTCCATAATACCATGCCAAATCTAATTCATGTCTACGTCAGTCATGATCCTAAGGAATACTGGAACAATACCATTGTATTGTAGTATTGTAAAAGTCTTAGATGGCTGAATTGCCTACTCACACTGAATGGATACATTGAATTTGGTGCAGAATAAGATATACATGACAGAATTTAAAATGGACTAAAGATCATTGACAGTAGAAAGGAGACAGACCAAGAGAAAGTTAAACCTACCAAGTATACTTTAATGCTCTCTCACTCTGGGAATTGGCTAGGAAGCAGAGTGACTGTTCAATTGGGTATATGTGTATGGGATTGAGAGCCCAGTCTTCCCAATCCCCTCTGGTTATACCATGTGAGTGGAAAGTCGAGCTTGACTTTCCAATCAGTGGTTCCATTCCAGCACTGCTGACATTGCATCAGTGGTCGGGATCTATGCAATATGGTAATAAACCTTTTAAATCCTGGTAACTTTGGCGCGACTGGGAAGTCAGCTTCTATTTGGGCAAATAGGTTTTGCTGGACCCAAGGGCTGTCTGTATTGTCTCCACTGCCCTCTACAGTGGTCACCATCGCTGGGGCTGTTGGGCCCACTTACCCAGGTTCTGGGCCCTCAATGATTTCTCCTCATCCCTGCTGCAGTCCTAGCAGTGGCACCTGTGTACACCTACAGCACTGCTGTGTCTTTAGAATTTCTAGACATTTGACCAGCTGGCAAATCTTGGAGGTGGGATCCTTATCCTGAAGGCCCTGAAATCCCAATGGCCATCAAATCAGAGGCTATTTGGGATTTAATTCCGCATGGTATCCAGGAATAATCCAGCAAGTTTAGAGTTGACAAAGATACACACAAACATTGCAGTGGCAGGGAGGCAATATTACAGAGGTAGAAGTTGAAGATCTTTGCGAGAATATGATTTGGAAGCTCAGCTCAGGATTGAATAATGTGTTGAGGTTAGGAAACAGTCTATTTCAAGCCAAGACACAGGTAGGAGGTGCCAGCAGCAAGGGTATGGACTTAGCAGGGGAGTTGAAAAAGATGATTCTGGTCTTCCTAATGTTTAGCTGCAGGAAGTTATAATTCTGCCAAAACTTATGTTGGACAAAGAATCAATCCAGAGCCAGTGGAATTGTTGAGACAATGGAAAGAGTAAGTATTGTAACAGTCGAAGCAGATTCCATGCCTGAGGACTATTTCTTCTATTTAATAGTACATAAGTACATTATTAAGAAAAATGACCTGTAATGTAATTTGTGTGAAATGCATCTTTTCTGTAAACTTTCTTTTAGTTGGGGCTTTTTTTTATTGAATGTGTCATCCACTTGGATTACTGCACAGCTAACTGGGTAAGTGTTTAGCCCTGACTATTGGTCTATTAACCCACCTCAACAGCTGTGCCACCTACTGATTCAGAGTTCAGAATTTCTCAAGACAACTGAGATAATATTTTACTTCCATGTAATAATGAGATTTGGCAAACACTTTTCAGGACATTGGAAGCATGCAGTTTGCACATTCACAAATGAGGTTTTGGGGTTACCTATGCTACTGCAGTACCCGAATGAGCAGCAAAAATTTAGGAAACATCTTTTTGGCAGAACATTCCCATAGTTTCCAATATGTGTGATGGCTGATCAGAAGAATTTGATTTGTCAGGTAATCCCAGATCCAAAACATTCCTTGTATCTGCAATAACCTTCACTTATTTAGTGCTTTTAATATAACAGAATAACAAAAAAAGGCACAATGCAATCAAAGGTGAGAAGAATAGATGTTCATGGAGAATTGGTCAGAAAAAAAATCTTGCAATTTCTAATATATCATTTTGTTGGGAAAAGATGAAAAGGAGAAAATATGTACATTGATAGTAATATATCATTTTATTGCAGGGGTCTGTCATTAGATTATGAACTGTAGTGATTGTTTCTAATGTATGTTTTCTTGTAAACAATCAAAATATAAAATGCTGTAATATCTTTTGAATGATTGAATGATTGCCACTGGACAGTTTGTAAATATTTACCATCTTGGTCTTATACTAGTTATAAAGATCCAGGCATTAGGCACATTTTGCAAAGCTTTAATATCATGAGAACATAATTTTGAAAGTTTTAACATAAGTGTTTTATACAATAATAAGCAGTATGTGCATTTTCAAATACAGAGTTCAATATTGTACAACATTTACAGATGCTACAGTTCATTGTAAAAATCAAGATAAATGAGTGAAGAAAGGCAATAGTAGTCTGGCAACTGAGCCTTCCTCATCTTCAGAAAGCCAATGGTTGAGGGGTTTGATTATCCTGAGTTGGTTTTCTTCTTAAAAGTCATCAGTCCCTGACTAGATTCTTGGTTCAATTCATGGAAGTGCACCTGTTTAAACAAAAGTTTTGAGAAACTAGGTGATCAGATTGTTTTACATTAGCAGTGGGAAAAGTGCAAATAAAGACTGAGACAGCACACAAGAAAAAGTCAGTGGTTCCTTTATTGGACAACCGGTATTGAAGCGAGTGGAACACCATAAATCATGCAAAAAGCAGCCCTGTGGGAAATAACTGCCAGGAAAATCAGCTGTTTTTGTTCTTGAGAAAATTATTTAAAATAAAAAACTCATCGTTGTTTTCAAATCTGTGTGGTATCCTCTCTGTATTTTTGTAATCAGATGCAGCAGCAGACCATACCAAAATACCTGGATAATATCCAGGCCTGGGATGAAAAATAGCAAGTAACATTTGCACCACACAAATATCAGGCAATGAGAGACAATCTAACCATCAGTCTTGACATTCAAAAATTGATAGTCATCAAGGAATTTTCCCCACTATCAACATTCTGGATGTTGCCATTAACCAGGAACTGAACTTTACTAACAATATAAACACAAGTTCCTAGGTTTTGACCTGGCTACAAGAGCAGGTCAAAACCTAAGAATCCTCCAGTGTGTAAGTCAACGATTGACTCCCCGAAGCCCGACCATATATACAAAGCCTAAGTCAGGAGTGTGTTGGAATACTTTCCACTTGCCTGGATGAGTACAACTCCATCAACCACAAGAAACTTGACACCATCCAAGACAAAGAGCCCATTTGATTGGCGCCACAACCACAAACACCCACTCACCACTGACACTGAGTGTGTACAATCTACAAGATGCACTGCAGAAATTCATCAAAGGTCCTTAGACAGCACCTTCCAGACTCATGGCATTACCATATATAAAGAAAAGGGTAGCAGATACATGGGAACACCATCACCGTCAAGATCCCCCTTCAAGACACTCACCATCCTGACTTGGTGATACATGGCAGTTTTCTTTCAGTGACAAGTTATTTTCCCCTGCGCTCCTTCGAGTCTATCTACAGCACACAGAATACAGCAATTCAAGAAGGCAGTTCACCACCACCTTCTCATGGACAGTTAATGCTGGTCCAGTCAGCAATACCCTTGTTTCATGAGTATTAAGACAAAATCTCCTTTAGCCCCACCCTCCTCTAACTCTGGCCTCTTGACCGTCCACAATTTTAATTCCTCTACCTTCACCATTCACAATCAAGGCCTTAGGCTCTGAAAATACCTCTCCAAACCAAACCTCCTTTTCTTCTTCTTTAAGACAGCCTTTAAAATCTATCTCTTTGCGCAAGCTTTCAGTCATCCAATATTTTTAGTATTACAATATTAGATCTAATAGTTCCATAGGTGGCTTGGTGTCAAACTTTGCTTTAAAACTTTCCTGTGAAATGCCTTGTGATGTTTTATTAAATTAAAAACATTACTAAATTACAGGTTGCTGTTGCTTTATGGAGTCTCCAAAATTTTGAACTTTGGGCAAGAGCAACACATGTTGAGGAATAACTTAGTTTTATAATGAAAGCATTTAAGTTTGAATGCTAGGGCTGCTGATTATTCAGGTTAGTTAACTTGGCTTTGCTAGTTCTCAGCTGGCCCACATAGCTGTGTTCAGTCAGCATGTGGGAAAGAAGCTAGAAGGAACAGACTAGCCTGTAGATGTTCAGGACATTGGTTAGACCACTTTTAGAATATTGTGTTCAATTCCGGTCTCCCTGTTAAAAGAAAGATGATGTTAAACTTGAAAGAGTTCAGAGAAGATTTACAAGAATGTTGCCAGGGTTGGAGAGTTTGACTATCAGGAGACGCTGAATAGGCTGGGGCTATTTACCCGGGTTCAATTCCCGACTCAGGCGACTGACTGTGTGGAGTTTGCACGTTCTCCCCGTGTCTGCGTGGGTTTCCTCCGGGTGCTCCGGTTTCCTCCCACAGTCCAAAGATGTGCGGGTCAGGTGAATTGGCCAAGCTAAATTGCCCGTAGTGTTAGGTAAGGGGTAAATGTAGGGGTATGGGTGGGTTGCGCTTCGGCGGGTCGGTGTGGACTTGTTGGGCCGAAGGGCCTGTTTCCACACTGTAAGTCTAATCTAATCTAATCTAAAATTAGAGGCTGAGGGGTGACCTTACAGAAATTTATAAAATCATGAGGGACATGTATAAGGTGAATAAGGGAAGGGGAGTCCAAAACTAGAGGGCATAGATTTAAGGTGAGAGAGGAAAGATTTAAAGAAGACCTGAAGGGTCAAATTTTTCATGCAGAGGGTGGCGCATGTGTGGGCTGCCAAAGGAAAAGGAAGTGGTGGAGACTGGGATAATTACAACATTTAAAAGACATCTGGATGGGTACATGAATAGGAAATGTTTAGAGAGATATGGGCTAAATGTTGGAAAATGGGACTAGATCATTTAAGATATCTGATTGTCATTGATGAGTTGGACATCAAAAAGCAAATTGTGATGTGTGTTTGACAATGAATATAGAAGAACCTGTGGTTTATGTAACAAATATTAAGTAACAAAATGTGCAAATTAAGGTTTCTTAGCTGCTTAATTGGTAAATACACTCCTTAGTGCAAAATTGAGTTTGACAAGTTTGAATCTGTGGGTTCTGAAGTTTGTTGACTTCACTTGAGAGGTAAGTGGGTTGATCTTGGTAATAAGGAAGGACATTTAGTTACAGTAATATTAGGCTTGACTCACTTATTGTTTAGGTTCAATAGAATACTCACTTAGAAAAGGTATGAAGATGCTCCTTCTCCCACACTTTTATATAGAACATAGAACAGTACAGAACAGTACAGGCCCTTCAGCCCTTGAAGTTGTGCTGACCTTCTATTCTATTCTAAGATCAAACTAACATACATAACCTTCAATTACTATCTTCCATGTGCCTGTCCAAAAGTCACTTAAATGTCCCAATGTATCTGACTCTACTACCACACCCACCACTCTCTGTGGAAAGAAACTATCTCTAACATCTCCCCCTAAGATTCCTCCAATCACCTTAAAATTATGCCCCCTCATGATAGCCATTTCCACACTGGGAAAAAAGTCTCTGGCTATCCACTCTATCTGTGCCCCTCATCATCTTGTACACCTCTATCAAATCACCTCTCTTCTTTCTTCGCTCCAATGAGAAAAGCCATAGCTCCCTGAACTTTTTCATAATTCACACCCTCCCGTCCAGGCAGCATCCTGGTAATTCTCCTCTGTACCCCCTCTAAAGCTTCCACATCCTTCTTATAATGAAGTGACTAGAACTGAATATAATACTCCAAGAGCTCTTAACCAGGGCTCTTTAGAACTGCAGCATAACCTCATAGCTCTTAAATTCAATCCTCCTAATGAAAACCAACACACCATATGCCTTTTTAACAACCTTATCAACTTAGGTGTCAACTTTTAGGGGTCTATGAACATGGACCCTAAGAATTCCTCCACACTGCCAAGAATTCTGCTTTAACCCTGTATTCTGCATTCAAATTCAACCTTCCAAAGTGAATCACTTGTATGAGTTGTCAAAATTAGCTGAGGAGGGATTAATGAGGGGTTTCTTTGAAATGAGAATACAGTGATATGAATTTTCCCAGTCCCTGAACAATCTAGGCAATAGCTGGTCAGTCAGGAAAATATGGCAAGATGAGAGACCAGAAAAATGGTCAACTGGATCACTCAATGTTTAGAAAATAATGTCTGATTTCCATTCAAGATTTGAACAATGAGTCTGGAATCTTGTTTGTGAGCAGCATGCATTTACATCTCATTTCCTATTCTCACCTTATTGAGATGCAGTTTGTTATTCTCCCATGTGGTACAGAGAAACTAGGCAGCAACTATTCCTGAGATGAAAGTCACAGCAGCTACCTGGTGGCTCTAGTTTGCCACTTACTCCTCCATGCTTCCATCTTGCCTCAGGGCATGCTCCATGGAGACTGACTGCCTTCACCCTCCCCCCACCATTTCTCAGAGTTTAGCATTAGTCTCACCATACCACCGTGACTCTTCTCTCAATCATTTAGAATACAGTTATCAACTTTAATGCTGCATTTTGGAGTCCACTGACACCTTCTATTGTAAAACTACTGCTGGGTGCCTTACATACAAAAAGTGCACCCATCCCAGTATCAGAGCAGGGTGCATCTATGAGTCCTTTGCTTGCTTATTTAGCTATTACTCTCTTTGTGTCTGTTTGGATGCTCTGCCTTGTTTAACTTTGCATTGACATTTTGCATTTTCCTGTCTCATTCAGAATTTACAGGCTATGGTCCTGCCTTTGTCTTGCCTTGTCTTTTAGCGGAGACACAAAAGGTTATGCTTTTCAGCAGTGACCTCTCAAAGGGGTGGACATGTTACTGTATGCCATCATGCCATATCAATATCACACTTTCTCCATGTGCAAGTAGCATATGTGATAAACACACTTCAAACAGAAATGTCTCAGATTCTAATGAGAGTAGCCCTCGCTCAAGTCTGGAGGCTGCTGTCAATTAGGGGATACTGGCACAGTAAATCTAAGGCAGTGTCCAATTGCACTTCAGCTGCTTGGGGTGATCAAGGTTGAAGTTCCATACCATTGCAGTTAGGGAGTGGGCAGCTCCAGTCCTGAAGGACCAGTGCAATGAGACAGCGGATTTGCAGTGTCAGTTGAACAGCTGCACAGAGATTAGTCAGGAATCTGGGTCACTCATCTGTCAGGTATGTCCTTCCAAGATGGCCAGGGGCATGTGCAATTCTTTGTCCTGGGAGTCTGTTCATCAAAGTCAAGGTGAGTTAGCAGGAGAGAAACCCTCCATGATGCTCCATGAATATGACACCTAGCTGACGTTTGGTAAAATTCAATCCAATGTTATGTCTGCGAAACATGGAATTTCACTGTATGCTAAAACAATTTAATCTTAGTCATCTTGGTCAGTCATAATTTTACAAATACTATGGAGCAGGCAAAAGTGACAATGTAATCAATAAAGCATATGCTTTAATGTATTCATATTTTGATATCGGATTATATGTAGCTTATCAGAATTTCTAGAATAAGAACTATTTAATTGTTAACGTACATTTTAATGTTATAATTGGTGTGCTAAGTTAACAAGGGAAAATATATGGTAATATAATGCTTAAATCTGTTATTCCCTGTTACAAGCAAAACACTAAGTAATTTTTGAGAATAACACAATGATGTGCAAATGTCAAGAACATTCAAAAGGAATAATATTCCTAAGTCCCTTCCCAAGCTCAAAGAAACAGTAATGCCTTAAAATCTCTTAAAAATGGTTATTTCTGTTCATTTAACTACAAACTACTTTTATTATTGCCAATTCCTTTTAGTGTATGTGATGTGTCATTAGCATCTTCTTAAGGCTTTTAAAATGAGCCAGGCTGTTATTGTTGAATATTCCTTTTTTTTTGTGATAATGACATTTTTTTCTTCTGGTCTTATTAAGTGAATACATGAATACAAAAGTAAATGCCGTTACATTTATTTCCCATGTCGTGTGCCATAGGAGTTCCATTTTGAGTGTATGAACATTTCCTGTATTTAAAGTTGAGTCAGAATAAAATGCTTGTGGGAGGTTTTTGCCTAAAACATTCCCCTTGTGAATATGAGGAGTACCAGTTACTTATAAAATACTGTTCTAAATGCAACAGAAGTGCATACGGATTGAGAATGAATGTGGAATAGATTTTAAATTGTATCATTCTTATCAAGAGTCTTAAGATATAAGATGTTAGAATTCTTCTGATTTTCCTTGTATTTTTTCAAAAGGTTTTTTTGCGGTTTAGTCCATCAATATGAAAAAGTGACTAATCGGATTCTGCAGGGCATACGGAGGCTGGTTTAGATCGAACAGCTTAAACCAGAATAAGGTGTTCACTCAGAGCCATGCGCCTACTCTGAGTATGAGACCAAGGAATGGTTGAAAACTTTGTAGGATATCATATAAATCAAGTGTGAGCACTTTAGAACAAATCCATATCATGACTGAAATAAGTTTTGTTTTTGCCTCACAGGAAGACTTGAAAAATATCATTCACCATTCTGCTATGCATCCATAGCTGTAAAAAATATTTGACTAAAGGATCACCCAATTCGCTTAAATTAATCAAAGGAAAGCCAAGCATTTTGGCTGATCTCAGGCAAAATTTAGCTGAAGTGTCTATTTTGGTGACTTTCATGATGGGTTTCTCTCCATGAGACCTAGCTAGATTTCTTATGCTAGCTTCCAAAATGGGTAACCTATGTGCCACACCTCTATGATGCCCGGCTTGTTGTACTGTCCCTCTTGCCCCAGGTGGAAATACTTGCCACTTCTGAGATTTTCCATGATTTCTGGTGTTGGCACCACATTTAGAACTCAATTGGCTAGCAGAGAGAATGCTGTCAGTCCGAAACTACCCTGCACAGTTTGCATGAAATGCCCAGGACGTGGAGGACAGAGGAAAATTGTCATTGTATTTTGCCAGTTAAGATAAGGAGTTTATAGTGGACAGGATGGTACAGAGGAGTGCTGGCCTCTTTCCATGGGACTGGCAATGGACACCAGGCCACCAGACATTGCCAACCTGGTCAGAAGTTGCCATGCAGCTCAGTGTTTCCATGTTTACTGGAATGCCCAACAATACAGGAAGATGGTCAATAACCTTCATCATTCCGAGAGGGTAAGTGCCACCATCTTCTCTCTGCTCACTCTATTTCAACCTTCCACCAAGGCTCATGCTTGATCATTCTCAGTATTGAATTAAAAACGTTTCTCTCATCAACCCAATCTCCCTACATTACTAATCTTGAATGACTTCTGCATCACCCAATGACATCTCACTCAATCCCCCAAATGCATCTCTGTGAGATTCAGTAGTAATGGCATGCTATTGCATTCAAATAGACCTCTTCCTGCTGACTAGCCATTTGCTATCTCACCCTTCAACACTTTTCGCTTTCAATGTTGAAAATCTCACTACTGCTGATCATATTCTATCTTCTCAACTTTTCTGCAAATGGCCACACTGTTTAGGGTCTGGGAGGATATGCTCCCTACGGACCCACAATTTCCCAGTCAGTTTTCCCTGAGACTAACACTGCATGCTGAGAATGCTCAATCCCCAAATCAATCCTATTAACTCATTCTACATTGCTTCAATTCTGAAATTTGGTAAACTGATATCCAACTGATAGCAGTTGAACTGATCTATAGTACAGACAACTGGGAATTAAAACTTGATTTTAGTGCAGCTGTATGTTGAACTTACTGAATGACAGCTGAGTTGTTACTTGACACAAATAAAAAAGGTACTTACCACTTCCACATCTGAGTGTACTCTGGAGAGGAAGTCTAGCAGTTCATTATTATCAATGAGAAATGGGTTACGAAGTTTCTTGGTGAATTTATGGATACCTGTTAAAATTGTAATGGAAGAATCTCAAACATTTTCTTTTTCATTTTCTGCAAATCAAATGACTTTTAATGTGATGAACTGTAATCAGGAGATGGAGCAATCCCCCTTCACACTTGTGTAAATGAGCCTGGACTTCTACATAATTAAGTCACCTTACATGGGTTTTCTATTACTAGTCTGTATTATTGAATTGTGCCAAGCCTTCTCATATTATAGTGTAATAACATTTAATTTATATTTAACACTTCTCTTAATTGAAACAATGCCATCTGGCAAAATAATAGTGTGTTATGCTAACTGATCCTATATTTTATTCCTTTTGCTATTTAAAATCTGCTAATTCTTCCAAACCGAAATAGCACATGAGTCTTGTAATCCAATTCTAAGCAATCAACAAAGTGGAATTTAGTTGAATTTTAATTATTAGCCTTCTTTTCTAAAACAGCATCACAACATGAAAGTAGTGTTGTTTGTGTCTTTGATGAATGTAACTGCTTTAGAAAGCAGTTAATACAATTTCCTGCCTTTCTACTTTCCAGGTATCTTTGTAAGTTTCATTATGGTAAACATACAATCCCTACACAGCCTGTATATGGGTCTGAGGGCCGCAATGTCTCTGGGTGTTTAATATTATGTCCCAATGCAGGCAGTCAGCAGAGGGAGCACTGAGATCTTGCACACAATCTGACCGCATGGTTCATTTACATTTGAGAGGCCTCCCTATCAAGTCAGCTGAGTCGCATACCAGCCAACCTGTACCTATTTGGCATGGAGCTTAGTGGAAGGCTCTAAAAAAAACTGTCCTTGTTTCTATTTCTTCATTATCTCAAACAAATGAGGGGATATCATGGTAATGTGACTGAGCTCTAGTAATCTATAGTCTCAGGACAATGCCCGGGGACAGCACAGGAAAAGATTGTAATTAATAAACATCTGGGATTGAAAACTAATCTCTGTAGCAAGGACCATGAAACATCCTTGATTGGCATAAAAGACCTGGGTCTCTGCAATAGATACTTCCTCAAAAGGACTGCTTGCAGCACTGATACAAAGTGGAAAGCCAATAGCATCCATATCCAAAGCTCGAATATTTGCTTAGACCAGATATTTCAACATAGAAACAGAATATTAGACAATCATACGTGGAGGTGAGAAATTCCATATGTGTATATATAATATATCTGTGGGATAAGTTTATAACAGTGTTATCATTGTCCACTGCAGCAGTTCCACAAGAAAATTCTGTGCCAACCACCAGCCTGACTGCAGAGATTGTGCTTGAGGCTTCAGAATTATAGGGTGAAATCTTCTATTTGGAGTCTAAGTCCGGAATACTGAGGGCAGCATGATGGCTCAGCGGCTACCTCACAGTGGCAAGGACCTGGGTTAGATTCCACCCTCGGGTGACTGTCTGTGTGGAGTTTGCACATTTTCCCCATGTCTGCGTGGGTTTCCTCTGGATGTTTCAGTTTCTTCCCACAGTCCAATGATGTGCAGACTAGGTGAATTGGTCATGCTAAATTGCCCATAGTTCTGGATTAGTGGTACTGGAAGAGCACAGCAGTTCAGGCAGCATCCGAGGAGCAGCGAAATCGAAGTTTTGGGCAAAAGCCCTTCATCAGGAATAAGGGCAGTGAGCCTGAAGCATGGAGAGACAAGCTGGAGGAGGGTGGGGGTGGGGAGAAAGTAGCATAGAGTACAATAGGTGAATGGAGAGGGGATGAAGGTGATAGCTCAGGGAGGAGAGGGTGGAGTGGATAGATGGAAAAGGAGATAGGCAGGTAGGACAAGTCTGGACAAGTCATGGGGACAGTGCTGAGCTGGAAGTTTGGAACTAGGGTGAGGTGGGGGAAGTGGAAATGAGGAAACTGTTGAAGTCCACATTGGTGCCCTGGGATTGAAGTGTTCTGAGGCGGAAGATGAGGCGTTCTTCCTCCAGGCGTCTGGTGGTGAGGGAGCGGTGGTGAAAGAGACCCAGGACCTCCATGTCCTCGGCAGAGTGGGAGAGGGAGTTGAAATGTTGGACCACGGGGCAGTGTGGTTGATTGGTGCGGGTGTCTCGGAGATGTTCCCTAAAGCGCTCTGTTCGGAAGCGCCCAGTCTCCCCAATGTAGAGGAGACCGCATCGGGAACAACGGATACAATAAATGATATTGGTGTATGTGCAGGTAAACCTTTAATGGATGTGGAAGCCTCCTTTAGGGCCTTGGATGGAGGTGAGGGAGGAGGTGTGGGCGCAGGTTTTACAGTTCCTGCGGTGGCAGGGGAAGGTGCCAGGATGGGAGGGTGGGTTGTAGGGGGGCGTGGACCTGACCAGGTAGTCACGGAGGGAACGATCTTTGGGGAAGGCGGAAAGGGGTGGGGACGGAAATATATCCCTGGTGGTGGGGTCTTTTGGAGGTGACGGAAATGTCGGCAGATGATTTGGTTTATGCGAAGGTTGGTAGGGTAGAAGGTGAGCACCAGGGGCGTTCTGTACTTGTTACAGTTGGAGGGGTGGGGTCTGAGGGCGGAGGTGCAGGATGTGGACGAGATGCGTTGGAGGGCATCTTTAACCATGTGGGAAGGGAAATTGCTGTCTGTAAAGAAGGAGGCCATCTGGTGTGTTCTGTGGTGGAACTGGTGGTCCTGGGAGCAGGTACGGTGGAGGCGGAGGAATTTGGAATAAGGGATGGCATTTTTGCAAGAGGTAGGGTGGGAAGAGGTGTAATCCAGGTAGCTGCAGGTGTCGGTGGTTTGTAAAAAATGTCAGTGTCAAGTCGGTCATCATTAATGGAGATGGAGAGGTCCAGGAAGGGGAGGGAGATGTCAGAGATGGTCCAAGTAAATTGCCCATAATGTGCAGGGGTTTGTAGGTTAGGTGCATTAGGCAGGGGAAATGTAGAGTAATAGGGTAGGGGAATGGATCGGAGTGGGTTACTCTTCGGAGGGTTGGCGTGGTCTTGTTGCACCGGATGGCCTGTTTCCACACTGTAGGGATTCTATGATATCAGAATTAATCTTCACTTGGAGGGACAAGGTTTGATCAGGGATAGTCAGCATGACTTTTTCAGATGGAGGTCATGCCTAATAAATTTGACAGAATTTTTCGAGGAGGTGATTAGGTGTGAAGATGAAGATAATGCAATTGTTGTAGTTTATATGAATTTCAGCAAAGCCATTGACAAGGTTCCACATGACAGACTGCTCAAGAAGGTAAAAGCACATGAGATTCAGGGTAACGTGGCAAGTAGGATTCAAAATTGGCTTAGTGGTAGGAGGCAGGAGGCTGGTAGTAGAAGGACTGTGTGATGGTTCACTGCTAGGTCCCTCATTGTTCTTGGCATATCGACAATATGAATGTGGGGGTGGCAGTGGGTGAGGGGCAGTGTTGATAAATGAGTTTGTGGATGACACAAAAATTGGCTGAGTGATTGACAGCAATAAAGAAACTCTTAGGTTATAGGAGAATACAGATGGGTTGGTCAGATGGGCAGATCATTGACAGATGGAATTTAATCCTGAAAAGTTTGACATGATGCACTTTGGAAGAAGTAGCAAGATAATAGAGTACACAATGAATGGCAGGACACTAGAAAGCTCAGAGGAATGGAAGGACCTTGGGGTGCTTGCCCACAGATCCCTGAAGGCGGCAGGTCAGTTTAATAGAATGATTAAGAAGGCAAATGGGACACTTGCCTCATGGCAATGAGATTATTTGGAGTTGTACAAAACTTGCTTTTGTCACAGCTGGGGTGCTGTGTGGATTTCTGGTTGCCACACTGCAGGTTGACTGTGATTGTACTGGAAGGGCTGCAGAGGAGTTTTACCAGAATGTTGCCTTCAATCAAGATTTTTAGCCATGAAGAGAACAGGATAAGCGTAGTTGTTTTCTTTAAGAACGAGGTGTATAAGACTATGAGAGGCATGGACACAGTGAAGAAAAAGTTGCTTTTTCCCTCCTTAATTGAAGGGTCAATAATGAGAGGGCATAATTTTATGCATACAAGTATGCCAAATCCCTGCCTGAGTTGATGAAAGTATTGAACATGTACCAGACTCTGTCCTGGAAATCTGGAACTCAACAAATATTGTTGGTGAAGCTAGGACTTGAAGATTCTTCATTAATCGAAGTTGAAACTGGTGATTAGATGAGAAGGATAGGAGTCCTGTGTACATCTATACCAGATATATATATATATATATATATTCTAATCAACCTGTTTCGAGATGTTATTAAACACCTCTGGAGTGAGTGGGACTTGAATCCAGGCCACCTGGCTCAAAGGTAGGAACACTACCACTGCACCACAAGCAGAGCGTATAAAGCTGAAAAGGTAATTAGAAACACTAAAAATATCAATAACAAACAAGGAAATATTCACAGCATCAACATGCAATGGAAGATCAGCAACATAATTAAAGGGAGATGGGAGACATAGAATGTAGGGAAATAGATGGTGACATCTTGAAAATGTCCATGTTACAGAGCAATAAGTGTTGGATTTCTTGAAATGCATAAAAGTGGATAAATCCCCAGAACCTGATCAGGCGTACCCCAGAAAATGTGGGAAGCGAGGGAAGTGATACCTTGCTGAGATATTTGTATCATCAACAGTCACAGGTGAGGTGCCACAAGACTGAGGTTGACTAACGTGGTGTCACTGTTTGAGAAATGTGGTAAGGACAAGCCAGGGAACTACAGACCAGTGAGTCTGACATCAATGGTGGGTAAGTTGTTGGAGGGAATCCTGAGGGACAGGAAATACATATATTTGGAAAGACAAGGACTGATTAGGTATAGTCAACATAGCTTTGTGTGTGGGAAACCATGTCTCACAAACTTGATTGAGTTTTTTAAAGAAGTAACAAAGAGGATTGAAGACGGCAGAGTGGTAGATGTGATCTATATGGACTTCAGTAAGGCGTTTGTGGGTACTGCCGATGCTGGAGATTAGAGTCAAAATTAGAGTGGTGCTGGAAACACACAGCAGGTCAGGCAGCATCTGAGGAGCAAGAAAATCAATGTTTCAGGCAAAAGATTCCTTATGATGGGCTTTTGCCCGAAACATCCATTTTCTTGCTCCTCGGATGCTGCCTAACCTGCTGTGCTTTACCAGCACCAATCTAATCTTGACTTTAGTAAGGCATTTGACAAGGTTCCCCATGGGAGACTTGTTAGCAAGGTTAGATCTCAAGGAATACAGAGAGAACTAGCTATTTGGATACAGAACTGGCTCAAAGGTATAAGATAGAGGGTGGTGGTGTAAGGTTGTTTTTCAGATTGGAGGCCTGTGACCAGTGGAGTGCCACAAGGATCAGGGCTGGGTCCACTACCTTTCGTCATTTATATAAATGATTTGAATGTGAGCATAAGGGGTATAGTTAGTAAGTTTGCAGATGAGACCAAAATTGCAGATGTAGTGGACAGCAAAGAAGGTTACCTCAGATTATAACGGGATCTTGATCAGATGGGCCAATGGGCTGAGATTTGGCAGATGGAGTTTAATTCAGATAAATGTGAGGTGCTGCATTTTGGGAAAGCAAATCTTAGCAGGACTTATATACACTTAATGGTAAGGTCCTAGAGAGTGTTGCTGAACAAAGAGACTTTGGACTGCAGGTTCACAGCTCCTTGAAAGTGGAGTCACAGGTAGATAGGATAGTGAAGAAGGCATTTGGTATACTTTCCTTTATTGGTCAGAGTACTGAGTACAGGAGTTGGGAGGTCATGTTGCAGCTGTACAGGACATTGGTTAGGCCACTGTTGGAATGTTGTGTGCAATTCTGGTCTCGTTCCTATCAGAAAGATGTTGTGAAACCTGAAAGGATTCAGAAAAGATTTACAAGGATGTTGCCAGGTTTGGAGGATTTGAGCTATCGGGAGAGGTTGAATAGACTGGGAATGTTTTTCCTGGAGTTGTCAGAAGCTGAGGGGTGACCTTATAGAGGTTTATAAAATCTTGAGGAGCATGGACAGGATAAATAGACAAAGTCTTTTCCCTGGGGTGGGGGAGTCCAGAGCTGGAGGGCAGAGGTTGAGGGTGAGAGGGGAAAAATATAAAAGAAGCCTAAGGGGCAACATTTTCACGCGGAGGATGGTGCAAGTATGGAACGAGCTGCAGTGGAAGCTAGTACAATTTCAACATTACATCTGGGTGGGTAGATGAATAGGAAGGACTTGGAGGGATGTGGGCTGGATGTTGGCAGGTGGGACAAGATTGGGTTGGGATATCTGGTCGGCATGGATGGGTTGGACCGAAGAGTCTGTTTCCATGCTGTCTATCTCTATGATCTCTGACTCTAGGTGATACAACATTAGCAACATCAAACACAGCTCCACAACAACAGAAGCAACACCAACATCATCTGTACAGTGTGCTAACTTAACAATGAAAATAACCAGAGCAAATCCAAGAGATGAAGGCACAACATGGTAATATCTTAGCACTAGTGTATTTTTTTAAGAAAAAGAAACAAGATAGAAAATTGTTCAATGTTTGTAGTTACGTGTTCAATTATAAATGTTGTTTGTAAGATTCCTTAAAACACTCATGGTAAAGGGTTGTAATTACATAAATAAGTATTAATTTTCTTTTAAAGAAAAAGTCATGCTATAAAATATTCCAAAATGTTTTAAGAACTATATTATCATCCATTGATATAAATGTATATCCAGAGTGCTACCACATCATTCTCACTGCACTACAGTCTGTGTATCAAAGCAACAATAGTTCAATACGATGAGATGTGATAAATAAGTTCCAGTATTCATTTCTAAATGTGTGATTATTGTGAACTCTGGAAACCACAAGATGTGACAGTGAAGCACATTATGCTGAACTCACCTCGGACCTAATCAGCCTATCTTCTTCCTCAAGCATGAAGAAAGATAATCTAACCAAGACACTGGAGTGCATTCAGTGCAGAACTGTCAGCACCATTCCAAGCAAAAGCATATTAAGGCCTATTTTTGTTTTGACTAAACAATATTTCAATTGCCATTTTCGCCATATTGCAACAAACAATGAACATATGTTTAATTCATTCGTAAAACGAGTTGCATCAGCTTTGGGAAAAACAACCCTTTTTCTAGATTAACCTTTTAAAATTAATTATCTTTTTTTGTACAGAATTACAACAGCAGTTGTCTCAAGAGCAGTTTTGGGCTTTAATAGGTCACCTGAAGATCAAACTCGCCAAAAAAGATCATGGTCTACAGAGGCTTGTTCTATATAGACAGCCCAATGTGGCTTATAATTGAAAACTATCAACTATGAAAGAAAATATGCAATGAATCTACTTTAACTGTAGGGCATAAAAATACACTCTCAGACAGATGTCTCAACTCCCTTTGAATGTTTTAGAGTAACCCAGATAATAGCTGTAATATCTCACCTACATTTGGCAATGTTTTAGAGTATTAGAACAGCAAAGCTTTGTTAAATTGCACATAAATCTAAATTCAGGATACTGCAAAATGAAGCAGCTTTTACGATTTCTGAAGAAGAGTCATACTGTTTCGTTTGAAACGTTAACTAGGTGTTTCTCTCTCTATAGATGCTGCCAAAACAGCAGAGTTTCTCCATCATTCTGTGTTTGTTTCAGATTTTAAGCATCTACAGTATTTTGCTTTTTTTCAGGATCTGAAGAGTCATAAATAGTGCTGAATATTGTGCATTCATCGATAAATGTCCCCTGTACTGACTTAATGATGGCTGAAAGGTCTTTGATGAAGTTGCTGAAGATGGTTGAGTCTAGGACACTACTCTGAGGTACTCCTGTCGTGATGTCCACACTTTGAGATGACTGACCAGCAAGAGTCTCAACCATGTTCCTTTCTGCTTGATATGACTCCAACCAGTAAAGAATTTTCTCCTTGATTTTCACTTCCCAGTCACCATCCATCTAGCTGTCTCACACAATTCATGCCCATCTTATCATATTATCATGAGACTTAGTCATGGAGAGGAAGCTCAGTCGCTGGTGGCAACAATTGTGCTCCTTGTGCTCGGCTTGGGTGAGGTGGTGAGCTGAACTCCTTTCACCCGGATTCAGCTCCAACAAAAAAAAAGCTCTGTGTTTTGCAGCTTCGGCAATTACCATATTCTGCCCCGGGGCAGCCGTGATGACTCGCAGTAGCAGTGGTGAGCGATCTGACTGGTTCAGCCAGCAAAAGAGCACAGGTCAAAGATGACAGATTCACTGGCTCCATGCACTGAGTGACAGAAGAACTGTGCACCAATCAGATGCTAGGAATTGTCCCACACATCCGCCCTCGTGCAATGACCTTTACTGACAGTGTTGTACTCCAATCAGATGCTGGAGTTGCTCCCCTGCCATCCCCATGAGAGAGATGCCTGATGTCAGCAGATAAATGGGCAACACTTCCTGAAATTTTTGTGGCACACTTCTCAACTTGTTGAACAATGGTGAAAACCACTGCTAAACAGTTTTGGCTCTTTGTTTGAAAAAGAGTATAATAGCATTAGAAGAAGCGCATTCAACTTATCCCTGGTATGAAGATTTGTCTTAAAAAGAAAGAATAAACAGGTTGGGCTTTAACCATTAGAATTTTCAAAAATTAGAGGAAACATATAGCAATGTACAAGATCCGAAGGGGACTTGATAGAGTCGATACATGAAAGATGTTTCCTCTTGCTGGAGAGATTAGACATTGTGCACAGCTTTTTAGAATATGAATTCATCCTTTTAAGGCAGAAATTATGGGAAAATTTTACTCTTGGGGTAATTTGTCTGTAGAATTCTCTTCCTCGGGAAACTGTGGAGGCTGTGACATTGAATATACAATACTCTAGGTCAAGCTAGATTTTTGATGGATGAGGAAATCAAGGGTTATTTGCAGGGGGTGGTGTGGGGAAAGTGGAGCAGATCTCAATCAGACCAGCCATGATCTTGTTAAATGCTGGCTAAAGCTCCCTGTCCTTATGCTTGGAACAGTTTAAAGAGTATCTCCTTTCATGGACCATTATTTTGGGAACAAAAACTGTATCATTTTTATTCTGTTGTGATCTTGCATTCCTAATGTGACAAACTTACATAAAATTCAATTCACTGGGTGTTTTATAAATACCTTTACACCTTTTCTTGAAGTTGTCACTCTTTAAAATAATTTATCTTAGTTTGGAAAATTTAAAATAAAGTTTTCTTGTACAATTCAATCAATGTGAGCAACAGCTGTTATTGACTTGTGGGAGCAATGGTTCTGCTTGGGGCAAAAAATCTTTCTATAAGATTAAGGTAATCAAAGCTGAAAGCAACAAATAACAAAGCTGAGATAATGGCAGGTTACACTTGGAAATAATTGCTAACAGACATTGGCAGGCTACTGGGCACATTCAGGAAATGGACATGAATACAAATATTCATCACAAAGATGATAACTGAAAGATTGAGCCATGAGTTGGGAAAGAAATGAAGATCATTACAATTTTCCAGGAGTCAGTCAGAACAATGAAATCACAGAATAGATGAAAAAGGACAAAATCAGCAAATCATTGGAACCTTTAAAATTACAAACAAACGCAGAGACAATTATCTCTAAAGGGCTTTACCCCACTCCCACTAATATTTGCTCAAAATGAGAGTGGGGAAGGAACTCACAGAGGAAATGGCAATTCTCTAACATGGGATTCCCTGTCATGGGCAGAAGTCTTGCCTTAAAACATATTGGACTATTCCTGATGCACACTATAATCCAGCTTTGTGAATACAGAACTCTTTACTATGCAAAAATGCAGGCCTTCTGGTGAATCCTGGTTTTTGTTCTGAGTCTTTAAAATAAATTTCATACATTGAAAGTAACAATTTTTAAAATCTGGACCTTTCTATTCAACAGGAGGTTCATATCTTGCCCTCTTTCTTCACCATTCAAAGCCATAAACATTCCTTCTAGGTGAAGCAGTGATTTGCTTATTTCTTTCAACTTAGTATACCATATTCGCTATCAAGTTGCTTGCCATTTTAATTCGCCTCATTGCTCTCATTCTTGTGTTTCTGTGCTTGGCCAGCTGCACTGTTTCATCAAAGCTTAATGCATGGATCAGGAACAGAAAGTCATCCTCCAATGTGACACTTATGGCCTTCTTGACTCAACAATGAGTTCAACAATTTCAGACCATGAACACTGTTCCCGATTTTGATTATTTTTCAGTTATGTGCCAGTTTGAACTTTTTTTACATTTTACTTTCACCTAGTGCTGCTAATTAATCTACCATCAATATTCATTCTGGACAAATGCTTTGTCAGCTCAGATAACGACTACCACTCCTTTTACCTTTTGTTTCATCATATCATTTTAATTTAATCTCACTTGCCCAGGCCTTCTCCCTAGCTCTCCCTCTATCCTTCCCTGCACTCATTCAATGGTTTATATGATATCCCACTTTTAATCTCCTGAGGTTCTGAGGAAGTCACATGTGATTCAAATTTTTAACTTTCTCTCTTCACAGATGCTGCTAGGCCCACTGAGGTTTTCAGCATTTAAGTTTTTATCTTAGACTTCCAAATTTGCAATATTTTACTATTGTTTTATAATCAGTGAGCAAACTTATTTATTTCTGTTATGAATCTTAACCTTTTCAGGATGTGATTCCTGATGTTCCGTTGGTTGTGAGTTTATCACATTTTTGATTTATCCCAGCTTCACCTGTTATAGTTAAAGGGGCTCTGGTTCCAGAAGGAGTATTGAGTAAATTTTACTTTTGTATTTTCAGACAATATCAAAAGTCAAATGGAAAGAATCTCCATGTCACCTACTTGTGTCTATCATGATGCAAATGATGCATAACTATACTGGCTATTTTTAAGGCATAACCTTCTATGATCTTTCATAGCTTTATTTGTCACTAGGTTTAAGCATGGTTTTCTGGAGAAACAAAGGCACTAATAGAAAAAAAATTCTGCTTCATTTGTAATTTCACGTGTAATTTTGACAGAAAATCTACTAATCCATGTTAATCAATTCAGTAATAGTTCAGTTACTGAAATTGTTACAATGTAGAAGATACATTAACTGGTGCAATTAGCTTGTCTGTTAATCTATATTAACTTACAATTACTAGATACTGAACAACAGATTGTTAAAATAGTAATGCGTCAAATGGGCAGCACTGTGGCTCAGCGGTTAGCACTGCTGTCTCACAGTTCCAGGGACCCATGTTCAATTCCATGCTCAGAAGACTGTCTGCATGAAGCTTACATGTTCTCCCCATGTCTGCATGAGTTTCCCCTGTTTCCTCCCACAGTCCAACATGTTCAGGCTGGGTGGCTTGGCCATGGGAAATGCAGGGTTACAGGAATGTGGATCTGGGTGAGATGGTCTTCAGAGGGATCAGTGTGGACTTGATCGGCTAAATAACCTGCTTCTATACCGTAGGGATTCTATGAATTACTGTTGTTTCCCTGTGATAGTTCCCAAGAAAAAAATTACATTTATTATGTCTGCATAATTTAGTTCACTGGCTGATAAAAGCTTGTTTAGTCCTGTTTCTTTTGCACATAACCAGCTTCATCTAACCCCTTATGTGCAACTTTAATTTCCTAATATAATTGTAACCAACATGATAAGACAAGCCACACTTCAAATTAATCTATGAAAATATAGAGCAATTTAAATTTTCGCATTAATGCAGGGACCAGAACAGCTTGGTGCGTTGAAGATGCTAAATATAACTACAGGCAAAATCTATAAAACAAGCGATTAAAAGTTACATTAACAGTCATAAAATTTGATGAACTCAGAGAAAGAAGAAAATCACGCCCTAATAATTTTTCAATGTGCCAGTGTGGGCGCAGAATAATTTTTGAATAATTAATCAGCCTGCAGGGTTAAATTTTACATTTTCTATTGTTCAAATAATTTAATCTTTGCAATGTATCATAAAACAAAAATGCAGAGAGTTATGTGTGATTATTCAAAGTTCTCTTCTCGGAAGTGTAGTTCAGTATTGTGAAGGCTATTGGTTGAAGACAGGATCAACTGTGATTAGAAGCAAATTGCTTGCTGACCTTAATTGTCCAAATTTATACTTGGGTAAATTATCAGACAACACATTACATTTCTCAAAATTGGGCTTTATCATTTTTAACAATTTCATAGATTGGAAGCAAACTTTCTCAGTGATTTGGCACTGTTATTATACCAGTGGCTAAAAACATGCAACAACTTGCAGTAATTACATGAAGGGGGAACTTCATCAGTTCATGTTGTTTGCAGTAGTATTTAATGTGAATACCATGTGAAAATAGATAATTTATTAGAGTGCATCAGTTAGACTTCAGGCTTAAATGAATCATTATAGTTGAATTTGCAGCAGTGGAATGGCGAACAAGTAAAGAAGGTACAATGCCTGGCTGACTTGCTTAACATTCAAATAGTATACCTCACCATTTATTCTTCACGTTTTCGAGAAGTATTAGCAGGAAATCACTGGGCAATATAAAATGGCAAAAACAGGATGGGGTCCAGGCATAGAATGAAAGAATTCAATGTTAACGATTTGGTGTTTCTAACACTCCTAGCAGAAATAAAACTATAAGAATACGGACCATGACTGTGAGCACCACCAGATCTACACGGTATCTCACTGGTTCCACCTGTTGGGAGATGGCATTGGCACAGAGTCCCAGTTATCCTCTGTGAGACTATAGACCAATACCTTGAGAAGATAACTAACCACACCAGGACAGGTGAGGTTGCACAGTGAACATTATCCCTATTCTTCCTTGCCTATTCTGGGTGTCAGCACAATCATGAGCTTCTTGTACTACTCTTTTACTTCTAGTTATTCTACTTCTGGTCTTAATTATTTCAATATTTTCTTGACTGGCCTCCCTCATTCTGCCTTTTATAAACCTAAAATCATCCATACCTTTGCCGCCACTGAGATATGTTTGTCCAACAGCCTTCTCTCTGCTAATCTACATTTGCTCCCAGTTAAGCAACACCTCAACTTTAAAACTCATCCTTGTTTTCAAATTCTTCATTGGTCTCACAACCGTATATCTATATTCTCCTACCATTCCCCAACCTTCTAAGCTATCTGTACTACTCTAAATCTGGATCCTTGAGCATACTCCATTTTAGTTATTCCACCATTGCTGGGTGTGGCCTTATCTATCAAGGCCCTAAGCTTTGAAATTCCTTTCCTAATCCTATCTACCTCTTGATCTCACAGACTCAAAGGGCTGAATGTTCTACCTCTGCTCCTATTTTTTATATTTCTTGTATAAGATGCTTCGTAAAAATTATCTCTTTGATGAAGCTCATGACTATCTGTCCTAGTGTCTCGTCATGTGGCTTGGCATGAAATTTCTTTATGATAGTTCTCCTGTTAAGTACATTGAGATGTTTTATAACATTTAGGTACATTATTCTATTACTTGTAAAGAACTTAGAACCAAGATGTGACCTATTTAATTGCTGCACTGTAATTATGTGCCACATTGGTCTATCAGTCTATCAGCCACATTGAGTAATACAAGAAATACACCCAGCATTTTCAGTATAAAAAGTAATTATTTCTAACTTTATGTGAGCTAAGAGACAAAGCATGGTGCAGTTACCTGTCAGAGACATGGATTGCCTTTTGTTGATGATACCACTTACTTTAAATACTAACCTCCTGATACTTCCTTATCAGGCCTCAGCGAACTCACCCCATCAACCTTATGCCTGTTGATCCATTGTGACTGATTGCCTATGCCTCCTCTGGTAGTCCTAATGGGGAGCTTCCTGCTCTGACTGGCTGGCAACTAGCAGGGATGGAGTAGATATTGCATCTCAGGGCTTCCAGAAATCATGTTGGCAGGGGTATCAACACTTTTTGCTTCAGAACTTGGGATCCTAATGCCTGTGAAAAATTCTGCCCATTACTCAGCAGATCAAGCACTGAGTTCATTCCAGCATGTTGTGTTTTTAATTCGTATTTTCAGCATCTGCAGTACTTTAGTTTACAAAATATTAAATGTTCTTCGTGTTAAGTTGGGACTGTGGAATGTAGGATTCAGGAGTATGATTAGATTATTCAAGTCTACTCTGCTGATAAATAAGATCATGGTTGATCTGGTTTGTGGTCTCAAACTCACTCTCCTAACTGTCCTTCTCCATTGCTGCTGATTCTCTCGTTATCAAAAATCTATCCAATTCTGCCCTGAATACATTTAATGACATGATCTCCACTATCTTCTGGGTGGAGAGAATTTTACAGACCAACAGGCATCTGAGAGAAAAAGAAATTCTTCAAATTTCCATCTTCAACGAATCCCTTAATTCACTGTGTTTCTAGTTCTCGTCTCCCTCCAAGAAAACAGAAGAACTTAATGAGTTATTGAAACTCTAGGAGACTGACTTTGACTCAGTGTTTCCTAATCAGATTTAGCCAATGATATTGTGCTTGCCTGTGGGTTCAAATTTCCCTCCAAACTTGAACATTTATAATCTATGAGACTAAAAATCTGATGCATTGCCTGAAGTTGCTAATGTTTAGATAAGGATTTTTTTTAAGGATGATTTAAATAATCTTTTGTCACTTTTCATGGTAGAGCAGAAAGTTCTCCATGTGACATAGGTAACAATTGTTTCACATTAAAAACAGAGAAATGAATAACTGATTATTTATCTCAGTTTTTTGGGGATCTCTCTATATGGAAAACTGCTTTGAGTGATAAGAATTCTGAAGCACTTGATGGCTTGTAAGAGATTCGGGTGCCTTAAAATGTGAAGGGGGCTACATAAGTGCAGATCTAGTTCTTGCATGTTTAAAGCATACAGTACATTGTCAAATGCCCCCCTTCACTGTTGAATTCCTAAGCATGGATCAAGTACAATTACACAGTGAACTAATAATCCAACCCCTTTGATTCAAGCAAAATGTTAAGATATTTGGCATCAGAAACTGATGCTATAATAATTCTAGAAAATTAACTAGACAGTACATACACCAAACTATGTATTCTTAAAAAAAATGAGCAAACTTTTAGCAAATTATGTTAAACAAAAGCAATTTCCTAGATGGTTTGGCAGTATGGAAGTAAATCTCTTTATCATTTATTATTCTTTGCTTATTGGGGTAAGAACATATTAGTACTTTTTTCAACACCACTAAAAGGGCAAACATCCATATAATTATGTCTGCTATTTCTAGACACAGAGATTTTCACACTAAAAGACAAAGCCACAGTTAATAAGCACCTCCTTAACAATGTTGTATCAAACAGTAGAATTAATACTTTGAAGAATTGTGTGTGGCATGTTGCAGAAAGCTCAACTTACCCCAGACAAGAAGAATGTATCTTAGAGGAATAAAATAAAGGATAATGGTGCCAGCAAACAGGACAAAAACAGCCAACCAACTCAGGAAAGGAACTGTCCAGTTGAAGGTACTTTAATAGAAATAAGAAATAATTGTTACATAAGAAACAATTGGTTACATACAATGAGTAACTGCAATTAAACATGACATTATTAAAACAACATTGTAAGGTGAGAAAAGACTTAAACATTTTAATCCCTCTGGGGCCTGTGCCAGAACTGTTTGGGCAGATAGTGGTGGGCCAATTTACTGTCCTAATATATCCATCAGAAGTAGTTCTTCAGTGCATTGGCACATGGAAGTTTAACAGATATTTATGATACTTTATTATTTCTTACTTATTATATAGTTTGTTGAGTTAAATTTGGGCATACTTAAAAATAAAATGCCTCCAAAGTTTCTAGCAGCATGAAACAATAACAGTCCTGGCAACCGGACATTTGAGAACTTGTACAACGATGTTACAAACATTGTGGCACCGTAAGCAATGAAACTGAAGAACTGAGAAATAAACAGGAAATACTAAGAAAGGGGATGAATTAAAGAGGATGAATCAATATAATTTTAAACTAAGTGCAGAAAGAGAGATCAAAACTTGGAAAGAAAGACTGGATTACAAGAAAGAGACAGTAAAGATAATCTTAAAATTTTCAACTTGGATGTTTGTAAAACTCTTAAGACAATTCATAATATAATGAAATTCTGAAAATTGTTTACTTTCGGGACAAGGGAGTCTGAGAGTCCCTAATAACTATTTTGGCTTGAAGGGTAGTTATATTGTTAACTACACACTTAACTTTCCATGGTGAAAGTAAATAACAATTAATGTGCAAATGTAGTAACTTCATGAAAATCAATAGAAGGTTCAAGGTGAGATATTATTTTTGTGATACTAACAGTGGAACAGTACACTTGCCAGCAACCAGGGTGATAATTCATATTGAGTGTAAAGGTTGGTATGTGCATTAGCAGCTGCCCATTATTCAGACAGCATTAAGTTTCAGCAAATTCTGTCAACGAATTTTTGAAATTTACACTATTATCCACTGCAAGTATTACTGCATAGAAACTTTTTCATCATCCACAGCAGCTTTAATTGCAACATTTTCTCAGATGACCAAATTAATTAAATGGAATGTTGTACCTGCAAAATCTTAAAAATAAGCTCTAGAGAAAAAGATAAAAACTTTTTTAAAGACATTAAATATTTTAAGGCTCTGGATAAAGTGGTAGATGAATTTCAAATTGTATGAACATTTTTTGGAGCAAGTCTATTAAGCTTTAAGCATTTTTAATAAAAATAGACAGCAGTCTAGTTTAGTTAATGTCCTGTTAACAATTATTGAATTATATTGTATTTATTTTTATATTCTTACCCACATTTCTTTTAAAAACATCTTTACATCAAAGATAAAGGATAAATTTCTCCTGTTATTTCGAAAGCCAGAAGTCATTTATAGGAAAGATGAATCACAAGAGAACAAGAACTGCAACTCCACAATATAGGGGCTGGAATGGCAACTAATGACAGAACCTGACCATTCATCATCCTCAATTGGTGTTTCCTACCAAACATACAGCCAGCATTCTGCACTTTGCTTGGAAAGAAATATGAGATCCGTCAAAGAAACCTATAAGTAGTGGGGCAAGACTCACTTCTTTATTCTTTCATAAAGATTGGCAACTTCATCCAGACCATTCTGAACAGCTACACCCACTTCCTGGATGGCTGATAATTTATCCATCAGACCTTTCCTTTCACTTTCCTGAGGGAAGAACAGAAAATAAATTATGTACTTAATTGTATTTGAATGCAACACATTTTATGAAAAGACTTTTGTGATCATTCAGATTTTTTAATGAAGAAATATATCTTGAAAACTAACATTTTTTGATTGGATATTTGTTTGTGAATTGTGACAGAATATTAGCTACCTTAAAATCAATTGTCAGAGGATAAAACAACATTAATTTCACACAGTCTCAAGCAATAAATAAGTGGCTTGATTCAGAACCTTATGGCTTTAGTTTATATTGAAGTAATAATGGATTCTCACTTTTTTGTGTGCCTTATTAAGGTAGCATCATCAAGCATCACCTTAACGGACTGAGGTGCAGGTTAATACCTGAGGTTTGGACAGCAAATTTGAAATTGTGCAATTCCTCCCATATTGTGATATGCATTTGTTGGGAATCTGGGG
This sequence comes from Hemiscyllium ocellatum, assembly GCF_020745735.1. Classification (NCBI taxonomy): domain Eukaryota; kingdom Metazoa; phylum Chordata; class Chondrichthyes; order Orectolobiformes; family Hemiscylliidae; genus Hemiscyllium; species Hemiscyllium ocellatum. The sequence goes on from NC_083402.1 coordinate 55,664,158, forward strand.
AATACTATCCTTAAACTATTTGCATTGAAATGGCATATTCTGGCTATTTTAAAATATGTTTCTTTAATCAGCTCAAAGAAAATGTGATAGTTCGTCTTATCCATACAACAAAATTACTTAAAATTCACAGCATTCCTCTCTTATTCCCCCTCACCCCCTCATTCACAGAGAATTATTTCCATTTCACAGGGACACAATATTCTTTTTACTTCAGCAATTGTGATAGACTCTGGGTTTGATGAAGACAGCTAAGTTCCCATTATGTGATGACTTAAATGTTCCTTTGCCCCCCCCCCCCCACCAATAGTGAGTTCACATTTTGATAATGTGCACGCAACTGCAATAACATAATCAAATATACTCTTCCGATACTGTTGCCCCTTTTTCACCTATTCCTTCAGGTGTGAATCTAAGATTAACTCACATTGCTTCATTAGATTCGCAAGCAACGTTTCCCCATGATCTTCAGCATTTTCATGATGTTGAATTCCAACAGGATTTTTACAGTCATTAAACCCATCATTAGCTGATGCTGTTGATGGTGTTGAGAAGAGTTTGCAGACAAATTAGAAAGCACAAACAGTGTTGCAGAGTATGTCAGCTAAAACTGATTGCATTTTTTAATTATTAACTTTTCAATGAATGAAATAAAATCTTTGAACAATATCTAATTTGGCCTTTCCAATGTTCACCTTCTGAGGAACCTTTCTGATTAAAAATATCATCCTTCGTCAAGATCACTGGACTTTATATATCAATAGTCTTCAGGTGAGATTTTCAGGCTATGTAACATTTGCAATCACATCTGTATAGTCTGTCCCAATGGCTGTTCATGGTGGCTATTGGTTTGCTTGATTGTTTGAAGTAGAAGACACCTCCTTTATTACAGGAAAATAAGACTTCTAATTTTTGGTAATTGTCATAGCTGCCCTTCAATGTCCTGCTTCATTTTTTTTCGAGATTCATCTTCAAAAATTCTCTTCACTTTTTAACACTTAGCCAGCGGTAAGGACGTTCGTCATTTAATAAATGTTCTCTTTCTGGGTCCATGTACAAAAACAAACTGATTTTTTTTGCAAATAGTGCTATATATTTACAATGGACTTTATGGGGATATGAACAATGGCAATAGAAAATCAAACCACACAGAGTCCATCAGAAATAGAAACTACATGATTCTCTGTAGTCATTAGCTCTCCCATGAGATGTTCCACAATGTTTCATTGAAGTAGGCGACATAATGTTGAAGAGCAGAGGACCTGTTTGGGATATGCTTCAGGCTGTGGCCTCTGGAATTTTGCAGGGGCATCAATCATCAATACGACACATAGAGCAGCTTAGGGCTCTAATAACAAGCAGCTTAGTTAGAATAATATGAGGGCTGAGATGCTCATAAAACCATCCCCCTCATCACTAACTTCCGTAGACCTGGAGCTGGCTGTTGGGCTGCAGCAGCCGTTCACTCCAGCAACCACCTGCACCACCAGTTCTAAGGTCCTGTTAAGTGAAGGCAGCTAAGAGAGTTCGCAGCTGTGAGAGTCAAGGTCAAGGCTCAACTGCATGGCTATACCCAAATAGATTGTGGCAGAAGGTAAGTGGAAAGGCATAGGTACCTGGCAAAATGTGGTGTTTATCAGTCTTCCCATAGTTTTATTGTAGGCTGATTGTGCCAAAATGCTGTCATTTCCATGACAGAATTTATTATGACAAGTTCCATGACAAGTTTATTAGTCTTTACTTTGTAGATTGTGCACCTTCATTACAGTTTGAATAGGCAGCATCAATAATTAGAGTGTCCCATGGACAGCCCCAATAGAGGCCATCTCTTCCAATGTCAGCAACATTTATTTGTTTTTTTTAATTTATTGATTCGTGGGAAGTGCATATTGCTGGTCAGCATATATTGCCATCCCTAATTGCCCAGAGGACATCTAAGGGACAGCCCCAATGCTGAGAGACGGAAGTCACATGTAGGCCAAACCAGGTAAGAATTGTAGTTACCTTTCCTAAAAGACATCAGTGAACGAAGTAGGTTTTTCCAACAATTGAGAATGATTTCATGGTCATCATCCGCCATCTGCTGTGGTCGGATTCAAACTCAGATCCCCAGATCATTACCTGGGATTTATGGATTAATAGTCTAGTGATAATACCTGTAGGCTATCACCTCCCTGATATTTAGTGGGACAATATTACAGTAATTGCTCACCTTACTTCTGATTGATATCTTTGAACAACAGCAGCATGTGCACTCACCTTGTGCCTCAGGAACTTCTTACATGTTCTTGTTTCTTACCCTGGCTGACCCCGGCCTGAGATGCATTATACATGCACAGTCCACCTTTGCAGTTATTCTACTTCTGGGATCGCTAAATCCAAATGCATTCTTAAATTGCACCTCCATACAGAAAATCCAACCATTTGGGACAAGTTCTTGTGTACCAGGTTCAGGAAGTCAGGAAATGTTTTGACTGCGCAACCAGCTCAGAAGTAAAAGTCCTGGCATTTGTATCTGTGAATAGTTGGTGTGTTATGGCCTCACTCCTACAAAGGTGAAACTGCCCAAACATGTGACTTGTCCCTACAGGACATGTAGTTCTTTGAAGAGAGTTACAATACCAATAATCATCACTATGTACATTGATAGGTCACACCTTCATGCTTGACTCTTTGGAATTAGCTAATCTTTCATTGGAAATCTCTAACAGACATCTGGAACTTTCCCAAGAGAGGAATGCTATCAGCTTCAACTAGTCTGAAAAAATAAGTCAGCCGCAGAAATTAGGAAGTTGTTGAAAATGCCGATACTGCAGAAGTATAAAAAGAAGTTAAAACTCGTTAATATAATGTTAGTTTATTTGATGGGGTCTGTTTGGAAGAAATCTGGAATTGTTCCTTAAACAGAAGATGAAATTTGTCCCATGAATGACTTCTAGTTAACTTCAAGAGTATGATGACATCAGCAACACCAGGCCAATGGTGACCATTAATTCCCTTACACAACATATTAAGACCGTCTAACATAAGAACAGATTCATATTACTAAAATAGGAAGAAGTGCCTATGTTTTACCAATGTATTGAATATTACTTATTAACATTTTCTTTTCGTTATTTGTCTACAAAAGTGAATGAGGCAGAGTATAACAATTAGAAGAGCTTGACAATTGGTTATTAAATTCATTTTGGGCTACTGGTGTTACAATCTCCTGTAAAGCTGTGTAATTTGATTCCACAGCCAAAACATATGAAAATTACAAAAAGATTATGAATCCATTTGAATTATTATCTCCCCTTTTCTACAAAGCAAATCTTGGCACAGTTCTTGAATCTTTAGCTTTTACTATCCAAACCCACAAAAACAAATTTCAGAGTTCTTCGCTTTGTGCTCTTACGAATCCCCTTTTTTCATGAAAGACAAACTGCATTATGAAAATGTAATGAAAAGGGCATTAAATAGTTTAAATTAGAACATAGAAAAAGCCAAGGATCAGAAAAGATTTCATTAAACGGTTCATATAATCAAAATCCATCCCTTGTCTATTCTTCTATTATAGCCGTTGAACTGCTGTATGGTACCTCTCAATGTTTCTGCTTCTATTTTTCAGCTTCTTCAAAACATTTATTATTCAAGCAATGAACTTCTACCTGTCTAGGTTTTAAATTTATTTTTCATGGTTTTCTGCCATCTGCTACTGCTTCTCTGGTTTAATATTAAGTTAATATCTTTGAAATTCTTTCAGGCTAATTTTCAGCTCTGAAATAGTTGACACAGTAGAAGCACAGACAGAGGTTGAAGGCCTGAGGCTTGCTTAATTTCATACTTCAAATATCATCGCCATGGTTTCAGTCAGTTGCAAGTACCAGTTTTGCCTTTACAGGTTACCCCAATTTGACCTGGATGCTTCACTGGTATTAGCCTTCAGGTAACCTCTGGGGTCTAGGAGAGTTCTCCAGCCCTCTCAACTCCAGTTGAATGTCAGTATACATGTTTTTAAAATACATATTTGGGGTTTTGGAGCTACTGTAAAGGCCATTTGCTGCCCGTTTTGATTTACCCTCACTGTCGACATTTCAGAAAGCAACTACGTTGTTTATTGTGAGTCTAGAGTCACAGAGTCATAGAGATGTTCTGCACAGAAATAGACCCTTCAGTCCAATTTATCTATGCTGACCAGATATCCTAACCTAATCTAATCCCATTTGCCAGCTGTAGGTCAGACCAGGTAAGAACATCAGGAGAAGATTATAAAATGTGACATTAGTGAACCATAAAGTTTTAAAATGACCCTCAGCAATAGTTAAACTGTCACCATTAGGCTCACCTTTTAATTTAATATTTACTGAATTCAAATTTCACCAGTGTCATGTGAGTTTTGAACCCATGACCTCAGAACTCCACATTACTCATGACATTACCACAACATTTGTGAATTTTTTCTCCGAGGGCTGTGTGACTTTGGAACTCACTGCCTCAGAAGTTGGTGGAGAAGTCATTGAACACTTTTAAAGTGGAGGTAGATAAATTCTGGTTGGGCAAGGGAATCAAATATTATTGAGGGTGGATAAGAATGTGAAATTTGGAACACAAACAGTTTAGTCATGGCCTTACTGAGAGGCAAATTGCATCTACAAATTTATTAGTTATGACTAACCATGTACAATAACATACTTCAGCTTGGCTCACATTCAATTCCTTCACTCTAGTGACAAAGTGCTTAAGTCAAGAAAAAATAGTAGGCTTAAAGGATCAAATGACTTATTTCTGTTTCAAATTTGTTGTTCATGTGCATGTTTGTAACAAGAGTAGTAGTAACCCCTATTAGTTGAAGTGTCAAGGATATCACATAATTAGAATATGAAGGTATGTTTAAGATTAGAAGGCAATTGAATAATTCCTCCAAACTGATGAAATCAGCAGTTTAGCTAATGTCTCAGACATGAAGAGTTGTTGGACAGCAACATAATGATTCTTGAATACCATATTTTTTCACTTAGGTTGAGTGAATATTTTTCGACACCTATGAAGTTTTCCTCTTGCTACTTTGATCGTATTAGTTACTTTGATTATTAGTAATACAAGCTGGTTGAGGTTCTTCAAAATACTGAAGAGTTTTATAAATAAAGCTCAGAGTTGAGAAGATTTGGTTTTAAATGTTAACATTAAAATAATGTCCCACATAATACTGGTCTCTTGTTTTTAAGACTACTCAGTATTTTGTTCTTCCTGTCCCATCTAGTTGTCTATTAGAAGGTTGATTAAGAGCTCAATGCAATTTACGGACTATCCTCTACAGTCAGTTCTTCTTTAACGTGATGGTTGCATTCTTGCGCAACCTTTTGTGAGAAAAATCACACTTAGAAACAGCACTTAAAGTGTTGGCACTCTGGTCACATTATACCCAACACACTTATTAAAAGTTGGCACTTTAGAAACAGCGTCCCTATTCATCAATCGCATTACAGCGACTTCTTTTTGACAAAACATGCGTTATAATAAAATGACGTGTATTATTTGAACATATGTACCATCAGTCAATCAGCGTAGAATGTCAGGGTTGGATTTTCCAAGCAGTATTATTTTAATGCTAGCAGTAACCTATGTATTTTTAAGCAAAATCACGACCATCTGAACCTACTGGCTTGAAAATAAAATTTTCCATTAATTCTAGCTTCTTTCTAGGCCTCTGTCTTCTTTCGGTCTTCAGTAAAATGACAAGCTAAGAGTTACTTTTACTATTCAGGTTTCTTACATAAATTAGGAGCACCAATTTAAATTTGACTTTCTTTCTTAAATGGATTAGGTTTGAGTTTTAAAAGTTTTTTTGGAAAACGCAGAATGTGTAACTTGTAATTTTAATGCCTAGAGTTACATGTCATTAGATTGAAACGAAAGTTAGAAAAATAATAAGATGCAGTTGTGAAGAAACAATGTCAGAGTGAAATTTAGTTTCCTGTGAAAAAGGAGAGTAATGCTAATTCATTACACATTAATGGAATTATTAGATTAGATTAGATTACTTAGATTAGATTACTTACAGTGTGGAAACAGGCCCTTCGGCCCAACAAGTCCACACCGACCTGCCGAAGCGCAACCCACCCATACCCCTACATATAGAAAACAATTGGTCGCAAAGATCTGATTTCATAAAATTTGACATTGTTTGCAAGTGATTAATTCCGCAGAAAAAAGTCACTTTCCTGTTTTCATTTAAGAGGAATTTTACTCGAAGTTGTGGTTTATAAAGTTTAGGTCATTAATTATTGATGAGATAATTTGTTTTGCTGCAGTTATATTTATTGACAGTTACTGAAATTACAAAAGTAATGTTGAAAATATGAATAAATAATAGAACTCTTGTTAATGCTTTAAGAAATAACGTTCTTTGTGAGGAAGAAAATTCATTTGTAATATGCATAAATGCTGTTGTATGATGGTGGAAAATAAGTAGGACAGGCCTTTCATTAATTCAAGTATTATCAATAATTCTGCACATTACTCTTGTAACCTTGTTCTTTTCTAGCACTTAACGTGGAATGTTGTGGAATAGGTCACTTCATCAGCTTGAATAAATATCCATGGGCAAATATTTAGAAGGTCTATTGCTAATTTTCACCTTCTATAATCTTTGTATTGAATCTTTGACAAAACACTCCAACTGACAATTTTCAAAGATAAATAGGAAATCTTTTTATGGGAACCTGAAGCAGTTTCTATTTACAAATGTATTGGAAGTACAAGACAAGCTGGCATTCTTCTTACAAGTGCATCTGTCTTGAATTAGGCTAGCATAACATTATTCAAAAATCCAGCAGAACTCTGAAGAAATTTGTTGACATATTCAGCACAAAACCATAGACAAAATGGCACAGGAAAGAGGAGGCAGTTAGTGGGATCAGAGTTCGGCTTTACTTAAACCAGTTCCACATGCCCCACAAACCATTAGCTGCTCTCCATTTCCTGTGCTGAAGGTTTTTGGAAAAGCAATCTAGACAGTGAAAGGCTCTCCTTGTTGTTTTGCAAATGGAATTCACAAGACAACTTTCGGTATCAGTAGACCTCACAAACACAGTCTGAAGGACACTGGTGTTTTCAAGATGGCAGGTAAATAGAATCAGGTTCAACAGTTTCTGGCTACTGTAGGAGGTTTAAGGAAACAATCATTAGCCTTATACAGAAGAGGATATATTCAATAACTACTTCAATTCCATTTAATTTCCACAATTGTGGGGTTTCTTTTGCGATTAAGATTTAGCAATTATTGTACTGAATATTTGTCATTCCAATTGCTTAAAATTATTAATTTTCAAAATGCCATTATGAAAAGGCTTATGTAGAGACCAGTAACGTGAGCAACTGGGTTAATTATTTAAAGAATGCTGGAGATAAATCAAATACCCAGATAAACAGGAGCAGTAACTGGCAAAGTATGATTAACACACACTGTTTACGTCGATGTAGGCGATACATAAGTTTCAAGTTGCCAACTGCAATGTGAAGTCAGTGTAAAATGTGCTGTTGAGAAATTGAGCAGGAGGGTGAAGTTATGAAAGGTTTGCACAAAGTCAATCTAGGCTAGATTGCTTAAAGCTAGTCCATACCTCTTAAATAGGAGGTGCATTTTAAATAGATCAGGTGCTACTAAAAGTGAGTTTAAACTGGGAAAGATGCAAAAATGGCACAGCAAGGCAATGAGAGAGTTCAAAGACTTTTTGATGCATCACTGGCAGCCTAGGCTATTGGTATAAAGGAAGAGGTCCTCCAGGAGATCCAGCACGGCAAAGAGCTATCATGGACAAGGTCAGCATTGTGACCCGATCAGATACAGTGTTGTAAAAAGTTTAATGACCTCACAGAAGTGATCAAGGTCAGGAAATGCATTTTTAAATGCCATATCATTATAACTGACTCATGAGCCTCACTATCCCTCTGATTCATCCTTCACATTCAAAGTATAAGGCATCCTGGACAGAGGAAGAGATTGATGAAGAAGAAACACTGTCACACTCACACCTGCTAATTCAAATACTGATCCTGCTTGTACTTTACAGGATTGCTTAGAGACAGGAGTCACTGGCATGAATGGCCTGCAGCCTAGGCAGAGGAAAAGAATTGTGGGCATTAGCTCACAAGAGGGCAAAATTACAACAGTTCTGCTGCAGAGGACTCAGATAAGGAATCTGATGGGCAGCATACAGAAAATGGCTGATAATCATGCACAGAGGCGCTTGGTGCATTGTTAGACTTACCAGAGACCTTGTGGTCACTGTCAGTGAACATGGAGGAATCTGGCACCAATACTGCAGATGGCTTTGTGCAGTTCAAATGGTGACCAAATACACGAGAACAATTCTCGATCCAATCTTGATCAAGCTCTTAATAGTTATCGTTTCCAGTTTAGCATAAGCAGAATTCAGTTACCAAACATTTGGCTGCAGCAAACTGATGTCAAGCAAGCTGAACTTGCTGCCATGGACAACCAAGAAACTGCCAGTGGAAACCGACCTATGAGAGGCTTGCAAAGCCTTATGGATAATCTGCAATCTGTCCTCCAACAAATGACAAACTTTATTGAGGTACCACCCTGGGGGGAAATAACAATGGCTCCCTGGAATATGAACCTGCTGAGGGTGCTTTTGCAAAATGATCATATTTGATCTCTCACTAATCCCATTGACCTAGTACCCTTGCTGTTGCCTGTTAACCACATTATCCAGATGGAAACTGTGCTGCCTGCTGCCAGATTTTACAGGTGAAGAGATGTGTAAGATCATTCTGCAAGTTCATCTGCAATGCCTCAACTTAAAATCAGCAAAACGGTTGGCCATGTTGCAGTGGGTGACACTGCATAGGAGCACCAGGATAGTCACAAGAAGACAGATCTGAATAAATGCACGTGGGCGAACAGTGGAATTTTTTTACAAAGGTTTGGATGATCTGTTTGATAAAATTAGTTTGGCATTTTTTGATATGTGGTGGCTTTTTAGTTCATCTCTAGTTGTGTGGATGCTGTGGTTAACATTGTAGAATGGGAGGGTGAGGTTGGGTTCTTTGGTACTGGATTTGGATTAACCAATTGTAGACAGCTCAACGAGAAATGGGATGGCTTTTCTTATTCCTCCTTTCCTTCATTGCTTATTGCATTCCAACTGACAAGAGCTGTCCCCTCATGAAGGCAAGGGTTTGTTAGAATGGTCACAGCAGTTTAAGTGCAGTTTAGCTAACTCAACAGTTCACAATGATATTTTGTATGATGACATGAATATCATTACCGACAGAGCCGGTTTAGTGTATCGGGCAATTCCGTAGGGTGAAATACAGCCAAATAGCCAAGCAACTTCTGTATGGTGACATGATCAGAGCCAGATAAGCAGGGCTTACCCAAGGCTCCATTTCAAGAATGCAAATATGAAGGCCCGAAATGTTGACTTCTGCACCTGGGAGAAACTGTCTGGTGTATAAGGAAAGTGGTGACACTTCCGATGGGCTGACAGTGTTAGTCCTAGTACTAGTGAGTACAGTCATTTATTAACAGGCACAATGTTGTGAAGAATAATATGTGGCAGTTTCACGTGGCTACATTTCTTTTACAATGTTTTTGGAAATTGTTGCACTTTTAATTGTTTACTTTGAAACAAATATCACTTTAAGGGAAAATAACTGTGTGGGCACTTTGGCTGTGAAACTTTAGTTTTGTTTTAAATGATTGACTAATTTCTTTTCCAACAAATTAATTGTTTTATCTATATCAAAATGGGAAAATTCCAACATTTATGCTATTTGGTGTCATTATATCATAATTCACTCTTACTCACACTTGGGTGTAGATTAGTTTTAAATTGTACAAGCTAGTTTCTAAAATTGCTCTCCTTGCATAAACTTGGGACACCTGATCATGCAGCTACGCAATAACATGCTGAGCATTGACTGGATGCAGCAACTTTACAAATTAACAGACAGTACAAAGTTGCCATCAGCATTAGAAGCAGGTTAGTCACACATTGTAACTTTTATTTCCATTTTCAGGATTTATAGCCAATGAGCATGCACTGAGGATGAGAAACAGGACATAGCACTTTGAGGATTCCAGTATTTTCAGCCATGGTGCATGGCAGCATTTCTTGGATATTGTCTCTGCCATCTTTAACTGAAAGTAAAAACACTTAGTTGAACTGTTATTTCCTGATCATTGCCATATAACATATCTTAAAACAATATATTAATGTCTGGTCTGCATCTCGATGTTTAATTAGAATCTTCTGATTGGAATGTATTTCATTCTATAAGATCTTAATTGCAGGAAAACTTGGTTAACTTGGCAGGAAAACTCAAATTCAACTTTGAGGTTCAGGAGGTAATACTCATTAATGAAACATTCATTTCAGACTTAACATCAATTGTCGTAAAGTGATATAAATTCTCTACACATCTAAATTATCATTAATACATATTGTAAAATATTTTCATTTTCTGTTAATCCACTGCTCCTAGAAATCAAAAAAAGATTGTAATAGTATCACATCACAAACATGACATATCTGCTTTCATATATGTGCCACCTTCATGAACTTACAGTTTATAATATTACTAGAAATACCTGACTAAATTACTGCCTTGTAATTCATTGCTGTCATTTTCTATTCTACTGTCATTTTTTACAGAACACGAACAGAAACATAAGCTGCATTAGCCACTCATTATTCGAAAGGAACTTTTTGTTGCACAAAGGCGCACATAAAAGAGATAAAATATTACTGAGAACTGCTTAAGCACCCCTCATGTTTGCCAATAACATTAGTATTAATGTGCCAGAAACCTCAGAGAAAGCTGCATATTAAAATAACTCACAGGCTTAGTTGGATAAGAATCGGTGTTTTTAAGGTCATTATAATGTGTCCCAAAACATTCATCAGTTTGAAACACACAGACCCTTGACAACTTTTAGGACAAGCTAACCTTTCTCATTTATTCTTCACCACATCATTAAAAGGACAGATGTTCTACATTTATTAAAAATAACACTAATAATATACGTTCTTAACAAATGCCATTCTTTTCAGTTATTCTGTAGAGATGGTGCAATGGCACCTTTCAACCAGTTAATTGTATTTTCTGTCAATCCTTTCAGAAGGCAGCTGTGCAGCAACACCTCATGACAAAATTAGCTATTAATGCTAATTTTATTGATAGAGATGAGGAGACTTAGTTAAGTAAGCAGCAAGGAAGATTAATACAAAATAATTCACCTTTTGTGACACATTTTAAAACCCACAATCCTCTATTCATCAATCCTTTTGACTGTATGAGAAAGCATGCAACATACAATCACATACTTTATCTCATTTAGGAAACTTGCAGTTTATCACAAGTCAGTTAAGAGTAAATTCACAAAATGGTGAAAGCAATCACTACTTGTTTAATCACTGTGTGAAGCGAATCTACAGTTACCCAATTATCTTGCTTCCAAGTGTTGGGCGAGTTCATGCTTGTAATACCAAGCCTTCCTCCAGCTCTTGAAAGAAGGATGCTATTTGCACTTAACACACAATGTGGAAATCCAACTTAAATCAAATGAAGATAGATTCACACCTTAATCAGTACCACCATTAACTATCTCACCTCAGTAATTGTTCAGTATTTTAAATCACAGTAATCTATGTGGTTCATATATTACAAAGACAAGTGAAATAGGAAAAATTATGATGGTAATTCAGAAAACGTGTGACTTCGACAATTTTTTGAGATTTGCAGAAGCACTTTGACTGGAAATTTAAAGAACTATCATGCGTATGCCATTTAAGGTAAGTGAATAAAAATAAGTGAAATCACAAAATATATTTCAAACCACCAAAAAATATTCAGTCAATGCAAACAGTGTTGTCATCATGGATTAGAGTGGCATAGTGGCTCAGTGGTTAGCACTGCTGCCTCACAGCCCCAGGGACCCAAGTTTGATTCCAGCCTTGGGTGACTGTGTGGAGCTTGCACATTCTCCCTTTGTCTGTGTGGGTTTCCTCTGGGTGCTCCGGTTCTATCCCACAGTCCAAAGATGTGCAGGTCAGGTGAACTGGCCATGCTAAATTGCCCATGTGATGGGTGGGTTACTCTTCGGAGGGTCCGAGTGGACTTGTTGGGCCGAAGGGCCTGTTTCTGCACTGTAGGGAGTCTAAATCTAATAAATGATAAAATTAACACAAAGTTCTAGATTGGGATGTTGTGTGAATCCTAAATTTTAACAAATGTGTTGTATAAATATTTTTTGTTTCATTATGTACCAAAATGCTGAAAAATCTTTAAATGTGATGCTTTCTTCTCCAGACAGTGGTGGAGGTGTGGTCATTAAGTATTTCTGAGGCAGAGTTAGATAGATTTTTGACTAACAATGAAATTGAACCTTATTGGGTGTGAGCAGGAATGTGGAGTTGAGCCAACAGTCAAATCAGTGACAACCCAATTGAATGGTGCAGTAAGGGCTGAATGGTAACTCTTATTCATAACCTGTATGTTTATATGTCTACGTAAGAAACAATTAAAATGCAAGTCCTTCTTTCATGAAATAATGATGCTCTTTCATTTGGAATTAGATTCCAGTGCTCCTGTAGATTTGGTTCACTAGAAAACGTTAAGAGCTGAAAATGTGTTGCTGGAAAAGCACAGCAGGTCAGGCAGCATCCAAGGAACAGGAAATTCAACGTTTCGGGCAAAAGTTAAGGCCTTTATGGCAGAACCAAAGGTCATGCCACATCTTTGTTTTGTGACTGAGTGGATAAAATGCGTCCAAGAATACTGAATGAAGCAAGAAAGGAAATTGCATCTTGATGGCAATAGTAGAGAGACGAATATCATCATAATGCTGGAGTGCATCCTCAGTAAGAAAACTGGCCTTTGTCTCTACCTCGTGTAGTGATCATTCCTACCAATACTCATGGATGGCCATGTATATGACCAGTAGACTCGTAAGGGCAAGATTAAGTACATTTTCTTTTTGTGTTGTTGGCTCCTGGAGCGCCAGTCTGGTAGTTATCGGCCAGCTTAATCAGTGATAGTGCTACTGAGCCACTCATTTTGATGGACATTGAAGTCATTCACCCAGAATACATTCTGTTCCCTTGCTACCCTCTGCTTCCTCCAAGTGGTGTTCAATACAGAAGAGCACTCATTCATCAGCCAGAGTTGGGTGGTGGTCAGCAGGTGTACTTGCATGTTTGATCTGATGTCAGGAAATTTCATGGGGTCTGAAGTTAATGTTGAGGACTTCCAGGGAAATCTCTTCTCTACTATATAACATGAGGTAGAAACTTCTGGTGAGTCTGAGCTGCCAGTAGACAGGACTTATGCCGAGATGGCAATGATGGTCATAGAGTCATAGAGATGCATAGCACGGAAACAGATCTTTCGGTCCAACTCGTCCATACTGACCAGATATCCTAACCTAATCCCAGTATAGTCCCATTTGCCAGCACTTGGCCTATATATACCTCTAAACCCTTCCTATTCATATGCCCATCCAGATTCATTTGAAATGTTGTAATTGTACCACCCTCCACCACTTCCTCTAGCAGTTCATTCCACTTAGGTCCTCTTTATATCTTTCACATATCATTCTAAACCGATGCCCTCTAGTTCTGGATTTCCCCACCCCAGGGAAAAGATCTTGTTTATTTACCCTAACCATGCTCCTCATGATTTTATAAATCTCTATAACATCGCTTCTGTGTCTGGGACATTGTTTGTAAGCTGTTGCTTGACTATTTTATGAAGTGGCTCTCCCAATTTTGCATGAGACCCCCCGATGATGGTAAAGACAACTTTGTAGGGATGACAGGACTGCATTTGCATTGTTTCTGGTGCTTGAATCAATGCCAGGTGATCCATTTGATTTCATTCCTTTCACACTGGTTAAATTAGTTTTAATAGTAATTAATATAGTCTGTACTGAAGTTAGTGTAGCAGTCAATGCTGGTGCTGCCTGACTATTCTCCATTTACACCTGTCCCATGTTGAAATTTGTGATATTATTTTCAATAGTTTTCTGGTTTTCTTCCCCTTAACATCTACCAATGCTACTGGTTTACAGTAGCTCATCTGTAACCACTTTTTATACAAGAGCCTGAACAGAAAATGTTATTTGAACAGAAAGGCTATTTGACTGTGGGAGCATCATACCTAAAGTCCAATCCTGTCTTCCCCAGGTAATGGTTGCTGAAGCACAATTAGGAACAATTAGGCCTTGTGGTAATTAGCCTTTATAATTACACCTTAAATGATGTGTCAAATTTGAGATCTTGCAAGTTTCTATGGCTTAGCATTGCACCTTGCTGTGAATGTATCAATTGATCCATTGGGAATGTTTAGGTGTTCTAATTTTGCAATATGATTACATTTACTCATTGCTAAAATCAAAATTTCAATTTCAAACATGACATAAAATCCATGCCATACAAATGTCAGCCAGTGACCATCTCTTGATATTCTCCCTCATTGCCATAACTCAATTGCTATATCTAACATTCTGGGAGTTTTATATTAATACCACAGGACAAAGGAGCAAAAGTAAGGCATTTAGCCCAGTGAGTCTATTTGGTCATTCAATGAGTGCATGATTAATCTGGTACATGGGGAAACCAAGCAAAGGCTATGACAATGGATGAATGGGCACACCGCATAACAATCAACAGACAGGAGTGTTCCCTCCCAGTTGGGGAACACTTCAGTGGTCCAGGATATTCAGCCTCGGACCTTCGGGTGACCATCCTCCAAGGTGGACTTCGGGACAGGCAGCAGAGAAAAGTGGCCAAGCAGAGGCTGATAGCTAAGTTCGATACCCATAGGGAGGGTCTCAACCGGGACCTTGGGTCCATGTCACATTACAGGTGACCACCATTGCACTATGCACTATACACACACACACACACACACACACACACTCCTACACACACACACTCTCACATACACACGGACACATATACACACAGATGCGCACACAGACACCCACACACACCCTTACAGACACACACACTCCCACACTCACACATGCACTCCCTCACAGACTTAAGACACTCTACACTCACTACACACACACACATACACTTTCTCACACTCACAACCCCCAACCCAGACAGACACACATACATAGACAGACAAAGACCCACGTGCACACATATATTTTGTGGGGTGAATTTGTACTTGCAGGATTACATTGTACTTTGCTCAAAACCTGCATGCATTAATGTAGAACTCTGAGCTCAAAAGCTACATGAATTTATGTAAAACTCCGTTATCTCACTTTTTAGACTAGAATCGATCTAAACGCCATGGCATAGACAGAGAACACAGGGGTCCAACACCTTCAACATATTGTCTAGCTATCACCATTGTTAACAGCTAACCCGAGAATGTAACTTTTTAAAAAAAAAGGTTTTGTGATTTACACATGAAAGAAGTGAAACTATCACTGTATTCTAACAGATGAAAGGCTTAACAGACAATCAATTTTTCAATATATAATTTCAGTTACATTACACTGTAAATTTTTGCTATAAATTCTGTGTTAGGATTGAGCCCACCACTATCACTTGATGAAGGAGCGTCGCTCCGAAAGCTAGTGCTTCCAATTAAACCTGTTGGACTATAACCTGCTGTTGTGTGATTTTTAACTTTGTACACCCCAGTCCAATACCGGCATCTCCAAATCATGATTAATCTGATAATCCTCACTCCACGTTCTTGACTTTTCCCTATAGTAATTGATACCCTTACTAAAAATCTGTCTAGCTCAGGCTTTGAATAGTATTTAAAATCCAGGTTTGACAACTGTCTGCACACTTCCATTCTGTCAGGACATTCAGCAGTAAAAAGGGATATGGGAAAATGTTGTTTTAGACAATGAAATCAAAGCTAACAAACAAATTTTATTACTGAATGATTCCCAACCAATCCCTCCAACTTGACATGTTGCATAGAAAACATTTGATTATTTGGAGTCTAAGCTTGAAGCCAGATTGTATTTGTAATGTAATATTTGGCAAGCAACAAATATTAGCAGTAAGTATAAAGCAGAGCAATATCTAGAGGATCTTGCTGTTTCAAATGCGGTTTCAAGTGACAGCAACAGAAGTGACACAGCATTACGATCAAGTAAAAGAATCAATGGTGAACAGTTTTGTGTTACAGTGTGTCTGTTTTCTGTAATAGAGCTGATCATTTCAATTAGTGAGTCAATGTAAATTAGGGAGAGGTGAGAGCAGTTACATGAAAGGCAGGGTCATCAAGTTTTAAAATGAGAAAATAGCAGAATGCTACAAATCTGACTCTCTGCAACCAAGATACACAAAGAAAATTAAAGGATTCAAATGCATGAATCATATAAAAAAATTTCTAAGTTATGCACACTATAATGTGGTGAAACTGTCATAACCAGCTATGTGAAATGACATGATCATGAATTGACAGCTGCTTTCTCACTAGCCCCATTTTTATTTTCCATTGTCTTCAAAAATATTGTCAAGATTTCTAATTTCCAACTAAGTAAATGTGACAGTGAGAATAGGAAAGAAGTTTACAAAAATAACCTGACCTATTGCTCTATGAACTTCAGTGGAAAAATGATTGCACCTGGTGAAAATCTGCCAACAATGCACTCCTTGAAACCCAACATTGGCATCTTGTTTCCATTACATTCATGGCATACCAATCGATCACTGTACTCTGAAGATCCAGGCATCATCCTTAAAGTGTGTTACAAAACATGCATAGTCCACATGCTGAAATTACGAGAGAAGTGGGAAACAGAGCCAGGTTCATTTTTGGCTCAGAAATCTGCCTCTAGTAGGAAACTGATTAAGGTTCAGGGCTGAGTCCTTATTTGATATAGATTGCGGTTACAGATTCTCCTGTTAGAGAAATCTACTGCACCTGAGGGAAGCAAGATGTCACAGGGAACCTGGAAGCCTGGCATCCCTGGCAGGACAGACCTTTGTTTCAGGGATACAATCTGGAACTAATGTTGGAAGCCACAGGGGAAAATAGGCAAGTTCTCTTCATGGAAGGTGCAGTATACATTGTTGTACAACAAGGGCAGTTTCTGCTCAGCCTCTTCTCCCTGCACTTCCAAGTACTCATTCTCTTTTATCTTGGTCACCTCCCTGGTGAGCTCTCTCCTTCCAGAGCCTTGGTATCTACAAGGACCACACCTCTCTAGAGAGGCATGAGACAGAGATAGAGTGCAGCAGAACACCAAAATGACCGAGACCATTGCAGGAGAGCATTTGAGGGTATATCATAATCACAACTTCAGAAGCTCAGTGATCTGCAGAATTTCTGCCCTGCTGAGCTGGTGGCATTGATTGTATTGCCTCTGTGTTTCTGTCTGCGCCTGAAGAGATATCCACATTCTCTTTAACTGATCTACAACTTTGGAAGTTGGAATGGTAGAGGTCAGTGCAGTCATTGCAACTGTCAGGAAACACGAGGAAACCTTTTGTGGTCGCAGACCAGTTTTACACAAAAGGACTATATGTTGGAGGATGATTAAAGTGGTGCTGGTGAAGGGCTTATGCCAGAAATATCAATTTTCCTGCACCTCAGATGCTGACTGAACTGCTGTGCTTTTTCAGCACCACTCTATTCTTGACTCTGATCTCCAGCATCTGCAGTAATCACTTTTGCCATGTTGGAGGATGATTTGGGTTGGAATTCTGATTTTATACACTTACTATTACCCAAAACAAACTCACTCATTTTTTGTAGTTCATATCCATACTCCTCTCCACCTCAAACTAAGTTTTCAATAATCTAAAAGTTACAGTCTATTGCTACCAAAAGATAACACTCATGAAGATAAGATATAATGTGGATGTGAGGTTATCCACTTTAGTAGCTAAAATAGAAAGACAGATTATTATATGAATGACAATAGGTTGGGAAAGGGGGAAATGCATTGCGACCTTGGGGACTCTGTACACCAGTCACTGAAAGTAAACATACAGATGAAGCATGCAGTGAAGAAGCCAAATGGTATGTTGGCCTTCATCACGAGAGAATCTGAGTACTGCAGCAGGGATGTCTTGCTTCAATTGTACAGGGACTCGTGGAGACCATACCTGAGAATTGTGTTCTGTTTTGGTCTCCTTATTTGATGAAGCATGTTCTGGCTATGAAGGGTGTGCAACAAAGATCTACCTGAGTGATTCCTGGAATGGTAGGACTGATGTATAATGACAGACTGAATAGCTTAGGATTAAACTCATTGGAGATTAGAACAATGAAGGTGAAACTCTTAGAATTCAAACAGGATTAGACAGGGTAGATAGAGGAGGGATATTCTCAATGACTAGGAAGTCCAGAACAATGGGTCATAGCTTAAGGATATAGGGTAGGCCATTTAGGATCAGATGAAGAGAATTTTTTTTCACCCAAAGACTATTGAGCCGGTGGAATTCTCTACCACAGGAAATGGTTGAGGCCAAAGCATTGAATATTTTCAAGAAGAGGTTTGAGTAGGCTAACTCTTTAGGCTATAGGGATCAAAAGGTATGAGGACAAAGCAGGAATAGGATACTGAGTTTGATGATCAGTCACGATTATAATGAATGACAGAGCAGGCATGAGGGGGTGAGTGGCCTGCTCATGGTCATATTTTCTATGTTTCTATGAAGTCTTGTCAACACCAAATTGATTCACCTATGTCATTGGGTCATAGAGATGTACAGCACGGAAACAGACCCTTCAGTCTAACTTGTCCATGCTGACTAGATATCCTAACCTAATCTAATTCCATTTGCCAGCACTTGGCCCACGGGGGCCTATTCATATACCCATCCAGTTGCCTTTTCTAGAGAAGAATGTCTTTTAATCTTACTCTGATTTAGCCCATGTTTGACACAATTCCCAAACCAATTATCCTTGAAGATGGCCTTGGAAACCACTCAACAGTAGCAAAATTACCTGATGGTCAAATAATAGTTTATAAGATTATGTATTTAAAGAATATCTGGAAAATACTGAAAGGTTACACACTATTTGGACATTCTCTGGATTGGGAGGGGTTAAACCATGTGGTTCCTTGGAAATGAAGCCAACAATTTAATGTGTACTGTCAGCCTGCTGTTTTATTAGAAATTGAATGACTTTGGAGAAGCAGTTTAGCAAATTTAAAGGAGGTAGGAATTTGGGTTTATGGCTTTAGTTGCGAGGACAATCTAACTTTGAGAGGACTACGGGGATTCCTTGCTCATGCTTGCCAAGCAACCCTCTCGTCTTGGAATTCTGTATTAGACCTAGCTATCAATAAATAAAGGTGACAACTGAGAAACTGCAATCTCTCTTCTAAATCCCGTTTCTTAATAGAAGTCGTTGACAAATGGATAGAGCATCCAAGTAATAAAACCTGAAGGAATGAACTCTGACCAATTAGCAAGAACTCAAATCTTAATTGGTTAGAATCAGAAATGGACATATATCATCAATTAGCTTCATTGACAATAAATTCAATAGATGTGGAAAAATCCATTCCTGATGAAAATCTTATGCCCGAAATGTCGATTCTCCTGCTCCTTGAATGCTGCCTGACCTGCTGTGCTTTTCACTCTCAACATGGAAAGACGTCAGATTTTATTCTGTGTTTCTAGATTGTTGGCCCTCAGGAGTTATTTTGTTCTCTTTTGCCTTTCTTAAAATCCTATGATTTCTGCAGAGACGATTTTTTGTGTTTTTGTTGTGTGAGTGTGTCTGTTTGTGAGTTTAAAAGGATGTAAGAAGATATGATGCCTTAGATATTGACCTGGATTTGTCATGTGCTTTAAGAATACATCTTGTATAAGATAAAAGTTTTCTACTGAGTTCATTATTGCAGATTGATTAATGTTTCTTTTATTTTTGTTGATAGTTCTAAAGAGGAGCAATTGGCTGCATTGGTAACGGAATCACCATTTACACAAATGGAGCAAATAGTAAAATTAGTAGGCCTTGGTTATCAGTGTATTCCTCACATTTCCTTAAAACGAAACTATCAAAGTGTTATCTTGTTAAGGATGAACAAATACATCATAAATGGTTGGCCACTACAGACACTATTTGGAAATCAGGCCTTTTTTATCCATTAAGATTGAGCTGTCAGTTGACAAAGGAGGTGTTTTGAGAGGAGCCAGTGTTGCAATTGTAGAACAGTACAGATCACAGTTGCTGTGTGATTTTCATGACCAACACTTCAGATGGCTTTAATAATAAAATCTAATGGGAAGCTATCTTTGGCCAGGGTTAGATTAGATTACTTACAGTGTGGAATCAGGCCTTTCAGCCCAACAAATCCACACCCACTCTCCAAAGAGCAACCCACCCAGAGACATTCCCCTTCACCTAACATTACAGGCAATTTAGCATGGCCAATTCACCTAACTTGCACATCTTTGGACTGTGTGAGGAAACCAGAGCATCTGGAGGACACCCACGCAGACAAGGGTAGAATGTGCAAACTCCACACAGACAGTTGCCTGAGGTGGGAACTGAACCCAGGTCTCTGGTGCTGTGAGGCAGTATTGCTAACCACTGTACCACTGTGCCTAGAAATCACAATGAAACATTGTAGGGTTTGTCAAGCTTGAAAAGAAAGAGGCTGCAATTATTATCTTTGCCACCATAGAAATGTAGGTGGACAGAGGCAGCACATTATTTAAGCAGTTTTTTTTTATTTATTGCAACACACTTCACACTACTAGCAGTAGAATGCTACTGAATTGTTTCTTAGATGACAGTCCAGAATAAAGTTTTCATGGTGCAAAATTCAGCTTCAGCAGTCAGTAGAAGAAATATGAATGTATGAACTTGGAGTAGAAATAGGCCACTAGGCCTCTCGAGTCTGTCGTACTCTTCAATAAGAGTACACCTCAATTTTGCCTATCCTTGGTAATCTTTCACCCTGTTGCTTACCAAGAATTTTATCTACTTCTGCTTTAAAAATATTTAAAGATTCTGCTTCTACCACCGTTTGAGGAAGAGATCCAAAATTCTTTGTGAGGAACAAATTCTCCTCATCTCGGTCTTGTATGAGCAACCATAATAACCCCTAGGTCTAGAATCTCCCAGCAGAAGAAACATCCTTTCCATAGCCATACCATCAAGACCTACCAGATTCTAATATGTTTCCATTCAGCCATCTTTTACTCTTTTAAACTCGAGTGGATAACGTCTGGCTTGTTCAATCTTTCCTCATAAGACAACCGCTCATTCCAGCTATTAATCTGGTAAATCCTTTCTGAACTGTTTCCATTGAATTAGCATCCTTCAGGGCTAATAATGTGCACAGGACACAAACATGCAGTCATAGCAAAGTACTGTATAACCCTGATTACCTTGAATGTTTCTAAAGCCCTGCTATAACATTTTAAAAACAGCTTCTAACACCTTTCCTATGACAGATGTAAAGCTAATTAGCCTATGGTTTCCTGCTTCCTCCTCCCTCCCTTTTGAATAAAATAGTTACATTTGTCATTTCCATTCTAATAATTTATTACCTGTAAAAAAGTAGATTGAGACAGAGTCATGATTATGTGAGAGAAAGATGTCTGAAGTTGAACTGGAGGTTGATGTGAAAGAACAACTTAAGAACATCGCCAGCAAGAGGAGTCATACATTTTCATGATGCACACTTCAGATGGCTTTAATGATCCTTGCGCATATCCTCAAAATAAGTTGGGCTTGTGCTTACTGAAGAATAGAAGAATGACAGGTAACCTTTTTGAAACATACAAGATTCTTAAGACACTTGACAAGATTGATGCAGAAAAATAATTTCCCCTTGTGTGAAAGTCTGAGATTTGAATGTACAATCTTATATTAAAGGATCGCCCATTCAATACAAGAGAAATTTCTTCTCTCAGAGGGGAGTGAATATGTGGAATTCTTTACCAAAGATGGCTATGGAGGCTGTGCTGTTAAGTATAATCAAGACAGAGGTAGGCAGATTTTTAAATCAGGAAGGGCATTAAGGGTTATGAAAAAAAACAGGCAAGTGGTGTTGAGGATGATCAGATCAGCCACAATCTCATTGAATGGCACAACAGACTTGATGGCTGAATAGCCGACTTCTCCCCCTATGTTTTATGATCGAATAGTTATGGAAGATGTTTGGTAGAGGAAAGATTAGATTTACATAATCATATCTTCAAATATTGATGAAGAAGAAGGGAGTTAGGAAGAAAGAAATGAGTCAGATGAATTGGATAATTGGAATATTTGCAAGACCTGACTGAAACCTATTCAATTGACTCCTTCTCCCATACACATCCATGAGTCTTGGCTTATCTGTATTTCACCTGGCAGCCAATTATGAACAGTGTTTTCAGCCTCTCATGAGAGGGAAGCTGACCAGCACGTTGTGAATGAGTGCTAGCAGACACCTGCAAAGAAGTGACCCACTGTTTTCCTGTGTATGAGCTCTTTTTTCTCATTTCAGCTCTCTGAGTTGTTAATTATTTATGCTGAGATTCCAACAGAGTCCACCTCTCAATATGGCCTGGAGGAAAACTCACAGGAGATCCAAAAGCTTCAGAAAATAAAGAATGTGATCAAGATACAAAAATGTCTTATTTAAATTATTTCCTCAATTGAGTAACTTTTTTTCCCTTTTTAAGATTTTTTTTCCTTAATAAATCCCCTTAATAAAAGGGGTGGGGGAAAACATGTAAAGTACTTTAATATCAACAACTTAATTTCATATGCTCACATTCCATTGCTCCTGCAGTAGGGAACCCAGATCAGAACAACATGCCATGTTCCCAATCAAAGGCATGCATAAAGAATTGAGGTTGCATGCTTATATATGAAGATCACTGGAAAGCCTGAGGAGGAGGTTAGGACATTGGAAACAAGTAATAACAGCAACCCAGGACTTATTCCAATAAATCAGCATTAGTAATAATACATGTGGATCCACTTTTATTTAGTATCATTAAACATTATATGGAAAATTATGAAAAATATAGTCAGAGAAGTTCATTATTAAAAAATGTTACTCAAATGATTTGTGTTTGGTTCCAAACTAGATCTCAATAAAATTTAAGACTCCTTCATCAAGTTGCCGGATAAATCTGCATGACAAGCGGAGCTCTTTCCTGATCAGGGTGATGGAAAAGCAAGTAATGACAGCTCCTGTCCATAAATTGTAAAATGTCACCTCTTGTCAACTGATCAATGAAGACAATATGTGGAATCAACTTTTTGGGAAATGGAGATATGGGAAACCAAAATGATCAAAATGAATAAAGTCATTGGTTATGAAAATACTATGCAGGAAATCTGTTTTGTGGTATCCAATTGATTTTACTTAACAGATTACTGAAATGTGTCAAGATTCAATTTCATGCAGGAACCTTTGACTACTTGGAAATGAAAATTATTATACAAGTAATGGATGGCAATTTTTCAGTACCTTTAAAGGTCAGGCCAACTAGAATCTTTAAACTGAACAAAACAGGATGACTTTAAGGACTCAGGTAGTGGGGGAGGGAGGAGAAAGATGAGGAGGTAGAATGTTAATTCCAATGAAAAGCAACACAGCAATTTATCAGTTTGAAAACCATAGGGACAAGAATGTCATTGTCAACTGGTGTCGCGTCCCTACTGCTTCCTGTTGCTGCAAGTTGCATATATATTACAGGATCTTCCAAATACTTCCACTCCAGCAAGAGCTGACATTGAAAAAGTTTTCAATTAGCAACACATGTTGCACTAATGAATATTTAACTGTGTAAGTTTAATTTTGTGATACCAACATCAGTTACTTTTTTCCATAATGTGATATGAATGCAAGAGTATAGAAACAACAAAATAAGAGTAGCATGAGTAGAGTGTTTCTTTTGCAAAACTGAATTGGCAGCTCAATTTTGTTTCACATATAAACATAAAGCAATAATTTTTATAGATATAGGATAATGGAATTTATAAAAACATAAACTAAAAAGGTCTCTTTTGCATTCATTAATTTGTGCCCATCTCTCAATCAGAGTAATAGCAGCAGTAATACACAAAGCATTGGCTTTCATCCAGCATTCATCAAAATATTGTGTTATTTCTAGATTATCATGTTGTCAAAAATATCCCTTGATTGCCATACTTCAATTGCTCATTTTGCACACTGAATGTAATTTACATCTTTAATTATCCTGGGATCCATCTTACAATATTTGTTGAACAGCCTTGTCTTCATACTGGCTTTTTCTGCCACTTGATCATTTCCAAGGCAATAATTCTTGATTGGTTTTGCCTAAGTCTGGCTATAATTATGTTTAATTAAGTCATTTTATAAGTGGAGTGTAACCTGGAAATACTTATACCTTTTATTTTTTAAAATTTCTCCTTTGGATTCAACATTACATTTTTAAATTATTAAAAACTGAAGTTATATTATTATATACTGTTACTACTAATTTGATAAATTGTCTTGCTCGATAATTTTCCAGGCAACAATAGTCCTCTAAATGTGATAATATCACAAGCATTAGTGTGAAAAGAAATTGCCTGAATTTTAGAATAAGCTTGACTTTAAATTTCAATGGCACAATTCATTGCTTACACATTAGCCACATTTTTTAGCCGCATTGTCAGAAATGTAAGTTTCGACTGAGATATATTTGTGAAGCTTGCTAAATGTTTGAACATACAAAGACACATTCTTCTAGATGTCAGCCTATAAAATTAGTTATAAGTCAGTTTCAAAAGTTAAAGCAAAACAAAAAGATTTTGGCAAAACAATTTTATTGTAATAGCTGCTACAGGGGTCATTACCCAAATCAGATTTCTTGTTAAATTGTGTGAAAGTTCCAGTGTAAGAGTGGGTGGGATGAACGCAGTAATCAATTACAGCTGAGTAAGAGAATGCGTTGTTAAGAATTATTTAATTTATTCAGATGTAGTGAAAGAAGAAATCAGATATTTTTGAATTTGAAATTCGTTCATCAACAATTATATTTATTATGCCGACAATATCTAAAAATGTTTCCATGAAATATTTCAAGTTTAAGCTTTTGATTTTAGTATTTAGGTTTTTAAAGTACAATATCCAAATATGAATTTTATATGTAATTGCTACCAAATCATAATATGTTTCAAAATTTAGTTTTTAATTCAATTTTCAAATCATTGTTGTCTTGGTCCATGTATTAGACAATAATAAATCTTGCATTCTTTCCCACATTTCAAATGTACTTATCCCAGGTAAAGAAAATCAGATATCCCAATGCCTTAAATCAACTTTGCTCTTGTTTCAAAAAGCATTAGCGTAATCCTATTACACTCCGTTTACTGACAACTATCACATTAAAATATATCTGAGGAGTCAGGGGACTATGTCAGCTTTGTAAGTTTATTTTTCCATGTGTTATCTGGAGATAAGTAAGGCTGTAATTCCATATTTCAGTTTTCTTTTTATAATTGCCCATGGATATTGATCTGATTTGATGTTATATGTTTCTGCTCAAAGCCAACACATTTCTCTAATGTAATCCATTAAAAAGCAATATAATTGCCAGGTTTGAAATCTGAAGACTTAGATTAGGAAATTCTGAGTACAAAGGTCATTTGAGTGAAAGGTTACCTCAGAGACCCATCCCACAGGCAGAGAGAGCTTGATATATAAAACAAGCACATGCCAGCTGTACCAATAGACAGCTGATCAATACAAACATTGCATTATCAGACTTCTACAGCTGTTTATTAGTTCATGATTTTCATGTAACTGCTCAAACACTAAATATGACAGGGTTAAGAAAATTTCCTCTTTTGCCGAGAGCATCTTCATATCGCTTATATTTATCGTTTGTTCTGCATGTATTATTATTAAAGTATAATGCCAGGGGCGATTTTCTTCTTGGATAGAAGTGCATTTTAAAAATGGAAATATTCTGGGTTTTTCACACCCAAGAGTACTTTAAAATACTAGCAAAATAACTCACTAATGCTTTTCTTTCCAGACCACCATGTGTGCAAATCAAATACATCTGATGCTTGTCCAACTTTGAACAACTACTGGTTTCAACAACAAAGTAAGGAGCACCACTGAACTTCCGATTTCCTTCAGATGTCTGCATGAAATCAGACATGCTCTTCAGCTCATTTATTTTACAGGAGTACAAATCAATAATAGGGCAATGAAGTAAAAGGCATTGGTTAGACTCTTCCCAGGCACCGAATGATGCAGACTTTGATGAAAAAGTTAGAAACATTGTATGAGATGGGCAGTGAGGGAGTTCCACAATATCGAGAGCAAAAGCCCCATTTTCCACACAAGTGTTGAATGGCGAGCTGAGGTCTTACTTGTGAGCAGTGAGTGAGTGGCCTATTCACAATTTTTGCATGAATTAAATCTGATTATTGGTTAATTTCAGATTTTTAACATGCAGTTTCATTAATACTTAAGTTCAGTATATTACCATTCAGTTTTTCATTCTATCCAAATGGAGACACAGAGACATGGAGAGGAACAGATGTTCCAGCAAGGCCAAGACCAGCAGCAATGTCCAGCAGATACTGAACAGCTTTCATGTTAAGAGATCACAGCTGAAGTTCCCTTCAGGATGTGTGGGAGGTACAGGACACTTAAAATCTTGATTTCATTTCCTGTAGCTAAGTGAAGTACACTTAGGATGTCCCAGGACACTGCCATGGAGCTATGTAGCTCCTATGATATGAAGCACAGGTGACCATCCTATCCCTGTGGCCATCAAGATGACAACTGCGCTAAACTTTTATGCAACTCCCTGCTTCTGAGGAGCCACTTAGACAGTGAATGAGTGTGTCAGTTCTCAACCCACAAATGTATTAAGGAGACACTTATGCAATTTGTGCCAGATAACACCACTTCATCTTATTTTCCCATGATGAGGTCAGTGCTGCAGCCTAGGCAGTAGGCTTTGCTGACATTGCAACTCTTGACCGAGGCAGAATATAGATTCACTGCTGCCCATTATTTGATCCGGGCCATGGAGGAGCAGGTGAAAGCTCATAAAAAGGCAACAGTTCCTACCCATTCACAGGGGCAAATGAAACTTCTGTCCATTTGTTTTTTGTTTACTTTGGCCATAACTGAATAAAGTGAATGTTTTGAACAGTATGTGATGATCCCACGATGAACAACGAAAGAATGTTGGGCTATTCTGGGCAGTAGGGAGAGAGTAGCAATCCCATGGATAGGGTTGTAAAATGTGTAAGGCTAGAGATGGGTTAGCTGTCTAGCTTGCTTCTTAAATAGCAATAGGTGTAGGAGTGTGCACTTGTATGTGTAATGAAGTGTTACACATGCCAGCTATGAGGGTGAAACTCAGCTAGCCTGGCAGCATCTATGGGAAAAAATGCAGAGTGAATGTTTCAAGTCCAGTGATGCTTCAGCAGAACTCTGTGACTTGAGAAGCATTGCTTTGAGGTTGCTCTCCCACTTTGTGCATTGTTAAGGGTAGTTTTAGATGCCAGCTCTTGACTGAGGATACGGCTGGGCTTTTAAACTGCATCAATGCCAGCAATAGAAGTATTTCCATTTACGACGAATGGGAAAACAGAAGCAGCAGTGTACCATGGTTTTGTGGTACATAGGTAATGACACTAATTTGGGACGACAGTATGCAAAAACCCATTCGGCTTCACAGAGAGAAACCCTTCACGGAAATCACTTAAATTGATGCTTCACAGATTTTTGGTAAATTTCCAACAATAGCATACTTGATGTAAAGAGTGCATAACACAGCCGTGACTTAACTAAGGGCATCATACGCCCTTCCTGATGAAGGGCTTATGCCTGAAATGTCGATTCTCATGCTCCTCTGTTGCTGTGCTTTTCCAGCACTGCACTCTCAACTAAAGGCATCATAACTCAAAGCCAATGTTCACATGGTGTAGTTACAATTTTTGGGGGGTCAGAAACTAAGATTCTCTGGATAATTTGATCATTGAGGTGAGTTGCATTAGCATTTTGTTCTTGCAATAAAAAGCCTGAAGGAGACAAATATAAATATCATTCAGCCTAAGGGTCTCAGTGATCTGACTGTAAAATTCAATAGAATCACTTAGTATAAGTCACATAAAATCTCATTTTAACATTGAATGCAATTCTACAAAAGCAAAGTTTATGAACAGGAAATTATTAACATATTTCCTCAGAATGACTAATATGATGGCTCTCTAAGTGTTATTTTTCATTCTTAGTGATTTTAAGCATTATTATTCTCAAGCCTGTGGATTAACTGCATTCACTTATATCAACTTGACATTTTACAAATATGTAACATACTGCTTCTTTACTGTTTCTCAGCAGTGTAGCAGCAATGTTGTCAAAGAAATTTACACAAATGATAGTCTACTTCTGGCTAAGGTTATTTAAGTTCACTTAAACTGGTGTACATAAAAGTGTAGTAAATGTAGTTCCACTGACCAGCATGACACAATGTAATTTTTAAAGAAAATGTTTTTCTGTTATATGCTTAATCTTGGCCTCCATTAATAATTTCATGAAAACAACCAGCACGGGTTTGCCTGCAATGAAAACAGGTTTGTGAGAGTTTGAATAGCTCTGCATGGTTTGGGTTACAGCAGTGTCCCTTTCCCAGTAGGGAATCCTGAATCTCAAAAATATTGACAAATGCCACATTGACCACAAATTTATTTTGGTTTACTGGACACATTTGTGAGTTTGACCTCATTTTGCCCTATCTTTGTAATCTCCTCCAGCTCCATAACCACCTGAGAAATTTGAAGTACTCTAATTCTGGCCTTTTACGTAGTTTTATGTAGTTCACCTTTGATGATTATTTTTTGGTTACAAGGTCCCTATGCTCTAGATTTTCTTATTCTTTAGAGAAGAAAAAAGAATGGAGAGGGGCTAAGTTATTTTGAAGAAGATTTTAATCATGTGTCCTAAAATCTCTTTACTTGTACTACTCCAACCTTTGCTTAATATTCTTGAAAGCAGCTTGGGCACAGTATAAGTACAAATTGCAGTCCTATTTTACAACAACAAATACATTTCCATTGCTTGTAAAATGATTTGAGAAAGTACTATATAAAAGCATTATTTCCTTTCTTCTTTCTTGGGGGCCTCACAATAGGAAGGGTAGGGAAGGCCTGGAGAGTTAGGGAGACATATTGAAGCCTGAGTGATAGGTCAGAAGGGGACGGAGAGCCACCTTGGGCTCAGCAACCCTTCTCACCCGAATCCAAACATGGCCACCTGTCAGCCTTCGTCCAGGTCTCTGAACTTCCCTCTTCAGCCTTTGGATGGAGTCTAGGAAAGAGGTGGCCACAGAGTTGGCCAGTTATTTTCCTCAATTAGATTCCTCAACTGCTCTTGGTTTCAGCAGCCTACTGTAATATTACAGACAAGTCACATACAACCATGAGGGCAGCAAGAAGGCCATCCAGAGAACTTTATGGGTAAAATTCTGCCCTGTGTCATGTGTACAAAAGTAGGTATGTTTAAGTGTATCTTCCTGATCTATCAGGGTAACATTTCCAAGCACATTTATGAACAAATGACTATGAAGCAGGAATAAAAGAAGGCAACTTGGACCTTTGAGGCTGCTCCACCATTCAATAAGATCATGTCTGATCTGATTTTAATCACAACTCTACATTTCTGTATATGCCTGAGCACCTGTCATCCCCTTGGTAATCAAAAATTGATCGACCTCTGCTTTAAAACTATTTAAAGATTCTGAGGAAGTGAATTCCAAATGCATGCAACTTTCAGAGAAAAAAAATGTTTTAATGGACAGTCCCTTCTTTTTAAACTATGATCCCCAGTTTCAGATTCTTCCACAAGACAAAGCATCCTTTCAACATTCACCTGGTCAAGTCCCTTCAGGTTCTGATTCTAAACTCCAGGGGATACAGGTCTAACCTATCTGGCCTTTCCATGTAAGGAAATCTACTTATTCCAGCTATTACTTTAGTACATTTTCTCTGAACTGTTTCCAATGCATTAATATCCTCCCATAAGTACAATGACAAGTTACTTCACATCATCTCACCAATGCCTTCGATAACTGAAACAAAACCTCTCTACTCCTGCATTCAATTCCCTTCTCAGTAAAACATAACATTCTATTAGCTTTCCTGATTACTTGCTATACCAAATTTAATTACCATACATTCAATACCTTTCTCCAAATACGTCGTGTAAATTGTAAAGCACTGAGGCTTCATCACTGACCCCTGTGACACACCACTCATGAAATCCTTCCAGTCTGAAAATGACCTCTTAGTCCTACACTCTGCTCCTTATTAAATCAGTTTTCTATCCATGCCAACACGTTAACCCCTACCCCATGAGGTTTTATTTTCAACAATAATCTTTGATGTGGCACTTTATCAAATGATTTCTGGAAATCTAAATACAATATAACACCCGCCTCCCATTTTTTTTCTACAACAAAAGATACTTCTTCAATTTACTTCCAGTAAATTAATTAAACATGATTTCCCTATGACAGTAACATGTTGACTCTGCCTGATTACCCTAACTTATCCAAATGGCCTGTTATAATGTCTTTTGTAATAGCTTCTAAATTTTTTCCTTTCCTACTTTCCCACCATTTTCCCACCATATACAGATGCTTACGACATTCCCATTACATCTGCCTTCAACATTTGTGACTTTAAGATTGATGTCAAATGAATTATTTTAGTGGGTTATTTCTTTACAAGGAGAACAACGCAATATTGTATGAGTATTTAAAGCTTTTGTGTAGCCTTCACCAACCAAACTTTCTGCCCTAATAATCACAAGCACTTTCCTTTGCAAGGGCCTTCCAAATTCACATCTGGACCACTCAGAAAGATAAGAGCAGCAGATGCAATGGAACAGCACTCCCCACAAATTCCTTGCCAAATCACAAACCATCTTGAAATGGAATAATGTTGTCATTCCTTAACCATCGCTAGGTTAAAATCTTGCTATTACTTTAATAAATTTCTAATAGCTCTGCATTGAAATCACACGGACTACTCCAGTTCAGGACACCAGCTCACAATCACCTTCTCAAGGATGACTAAGGTTGGGCAACTTATGCTGAACTTGCCAGTTCTACCTATATTCATGAAAAAAATATTTTAAACATTCAAACCACACTTGGGTTATTGATATTTTAAAATTTATTGCACAGTGTGCCAATGTAATAAAATAACTATCAAGATCAGAATCACCTCACTGGAGAAATGTCTATATTATCATTGTCTATGCTCGTATATAATAGGATGACACCAGGAGATGTCACTCACTAATTTCACATTAAAATGAGCCCACTCAGACACCACAGTAAAGCAGGTATCAGAGAACAAGGAAAACAAAAGATCTTCTGTAAAGTCTTTTTTTTTCTATTCCCAACTTCAGCATGAGATTTATCTGTGGTATAAGCCTAAAAAAAACTCCATCTGCTATTCCATTCACATATTTTCTAAACTGACATGCCATAAATTTTTGACGATGCATGCTGCACAAGGCAATAAGAATGCACAAAACAACAAAAAAAGATTTTTATATTAAAGCATTTTCTTCAGATGAAAAGTAGGACAGAACACGATAAACCACTGCATATGCCTGGTTCCTCCCTTAAACATCAAGGGGAACCTAGATGCTGGAGAGAAGGCGCATTGCCAAACATCTCCTGGATTTGATCAATACTTTTGGGAACACCTGCTGTGGCCAATTAAAAAGATAAACTGGCTCCCTAATGAACCCAAGTTACTACATTGCCTCCCCTGGCACTAAAAGAGATTCCTTGAGAGTCATGCTAAAAATATTTTGAGTTTCTTCCTGCTTGAAGCCTAAGTGCATTCTGCTGAAATGGTAAAAGTCCGGTCTTTTCTGTTTTGTAATATGGGTCTAAGGATGTGGGGCCTGGTCCAATCTAACAACTTAATTATTCCTTGAAGGTAAAACCATATATATTTTTAAATAACAGGTTAGTGACAAAAGCAAGCAACACCTAGTCAAAAAACCAGGGTGTACACAAAGTAAAATTACAAGAATGTAATATGAAGTGAAAACAAATAAAAATCATCTATGAAAAAAGCAGGCGGTCAGTGAGTCTGCACCGGAGTTGGGGTAACAAATCAAACAGAAGGCAACCAACAATCATTGCAACAGCCTGTTTCAACAAGTAATCATGAGCATTTCTATACATCAAACTACTTATTATGTTATAGTTGAATGTATTGTTATCCACTTTTGTATAAGATATAATGAACCAGACTTTAATTTTAAGACAATCACCGTTACTGAAGTTTAATTCCAGAATTATTAACTGAATTTAAATTTCACCACTCCCATTATGTGATTTGAATCCCTGCTATGAAGTGTTAGTCTGACCCTCTGGATTATTAGTCCAATGATATTTAAAAATATGTAATCAGAGAACAATTGTGAAGCAAACTAAATAATTAAACCCATTAATTGTGCTACATATTATCTGTCACCAATATTCTAAACAGGGTTTTTCACTCTAACAGCTACATGTTCAAAGGCTGTGAATAACTTTGGAAACACAGAGACTCTTTATCAGTTACCTGTTCCAATTTGCAGAGTCAGCTCTCATCAATTAGCAAGTGACTTAATCTTTCATTGTGACTAACTCTTTCATTGTGACTAAGTGACTAATATCTCCATTGGCTCCAAGAAAGACACTTTTCACAATCAGTCAATAATCTGCTAACTAAAACCACATGCAGGAGCTTATGTGATGCCCGTGAGGGGTCCTTATTGAATGCAAAACAGGTGTGTGAGTTTTGTGCCATGTAATACCCCATTTACCCCTGAGTACAAAGGTTACATGACTAATGGGTGCCTTGTGCTGCACAGGGAGAGCAGAGGCACAGGCTGAGGTTAAACATCTGGGACATATTTCACATACTTGCAGAGTATGCTTCAGCTTCAATTAGAATGAGGCTTTGGCACATTTATTAATCTTTTACTTTCATCTTTTAAAAAGCCTCTGACCTGACCTTAATATTTTTCAGCACGAACAAACAGAGGAGTAATGAAAATGAGTTTCTACCTGCTAGCAGTAGAACAGACAAATTTGTTGCACAGTGAACTCCAATTTATTCTGAAAATACAAGAAGAAAAAAAAAGCCTGTAAAAAAGGGAAAGAATCCCTTGGAGATGTGCATCAAATTTGAAATCTTTTAACCTGGCCACTGCATTCCATGATTAATAAATATTAACTTTATGAATCCACTCCCAACTTCCTTACTGCGTTTTCCACAAATCCTGCAGGTCCCTGATTCATGTGTTAACACTTATACTAATATTAAAACCACAAATAAGAAGATTACAGTATGTTTGTGAATGGGATTGCTGTTAGGAAGCATGATAAAGATACTGGTCCATATTTGTTTCCATTTATGTTGTAGTATTAAGAGCAATGCTGAAAAATGTGTTGCTGGAAAAGTGCAGCTGGTCAGGCAGCATCCAAGGAGCAGGAGAATCGATGTTTCGGGCATAAGCCCTTCTTCAGGATTCTTTCATAGCTTGTGATCATCACTGGCAAGGCCAACATTTGTTGCCCAATCCATATAACCTTTGAACTGAATGGTTTGCTATACCTCTTGTGAGGTAGTTGAGAGTCTATTACATTAGATTAGATTAGATTACTTACAGTGTGGAAACAGGCCCTTTGGCCCAACAAGTCCATACCGACCCGCTGAAGCGCAACCCACCCATACCTTTACATTTACCCCTTACCTAACACTACGGGCAATTTAGCATGGCCAATTCACCTGACCCGCACATCTTTGGACTGTGGGAGGAAACCGGAGCACCCGGCGGAAACCCACGCAGACACGGGGAGAACGTGCAAACTCCACACAGTCAGTCGCCTGAGTCGGGAATTGAACCCGGGTCTCAGGCGCTGTGAGGCAGCAGTGCTAACCACTATGCCACCGTGCCGCCCACATTGTTGTGGGTCTGGGATCATGTGGAAAACAGACCAGGAAAGATGCCCCTGAAGGCCACTAATGAACCAGACTTTTATTTTAAGACAATCACCGTTACTGAAATTTAATTCCAGAATTATTAACTGAATTTAAATTTCACCAGTCCCATTACGTGATTTAAATCTCTGCTGCTAAGCATCAGCCTGACCCTCTGGTTTACTATCCAAGGACATTACCACTTAACTACCATCTTCCCCTAGTGTATCTAATGAATGATAGCTTAAAATAATGTGTATTTAATATGATTTACTGGTAGCCTTTCTTTTCAGTTTCATTTTTGTAGCACAGCACACAAAATAGCCATTCAGCATATCAAACTTTTGCCATCGCCTTTGAAGAATAATTCAGTTAGCCCCACACTCCCAATTTTTATTTTGGAAAAAAAACTCTGAAATCCCTGCAATTTGCTCTCAGTTAAATATTCAATCAATTTCCTTTTGAAGGCTGCTGTTGGAACTGTATCCACTTTCTATCCAACAGTATATTCCAAATTCTAACCGTTCTTTGCACTAAAAGGGTTTTCTCTTTTTTTCTGCCCATCACATTTACTTCTGAACTCTTCAGCTACTGAAATAGATCCTGTTTATTTAAACGATCTAACCTCATTACAAGTTTTAGCAGCTCAATCAAATCAGCCTTTAGTCTTCACTGCTCGAAGGAGAACAGCCTTAACTTCTTCTGATCACCCATGTAACACTGATTCTATGTCATTGAAATCATTCTAGTAAATACTTTATATACCATCTACAAAGCTTTCATGTCTACTCAAAACACCAGCTAAGGCCACAACAGTTTTTTAAAATATGTAGCTTCACATAACTTCTTGGTTTCTTTGTGTTCTTTGCCCCTAAGTGTGAAAGCCAGGATTCCAAATGTTTCATGAACTCCTTTTTAAACTGTCCTATCACCTTCAAACATTTGTCCGCATGCATGTCAGATCTCACTCTTCTTTCACCCCTTGTGAAATTGTAACATTTCTTAAAAAAGACATTTCTATCAAAAGATTTTTGTATTGCACTCAACAGGATAATTTGTACAAAATAATAAAGTCAAGGGAAAACAATGTTTACTTTGTATGAGAGGAGAGTGCTGATTCATCATCACTCCCCCAATGCACTGGGCTGTAGAGGTGTTGCCATAGAGAATGAACCAATTGATGATGACTGACAGTTAACGACCAACTTTAATTTCAAACCAGACTGGTTGACTCTGATTGGTCAAAGCACTGCCCTGAGAACTGAAACAGAGAATGGCGTTCATCTATTTTGTTGATTTGAAACAGATGCTGTACGTATGCATGTTCTTGCTAAGTGAACATATCAGGGCTCTGTGTATTAATATACATAGCTTCAAGTGCATGTGAATGCAGCACGCTTTCTCTTGTACAGAATAAATGTTGATCACCCATTATTGATGAGTTCAAGATGAAGAATTTCAACATATTGTCTTTTTTCATCAATACCCAAAGTTTTGTGTAACTAAACAAAAAATGTAACAATTAGCAAGTATTTGCTGACTTCAAAGCTCTCACCAAAAAAGTACCGGCTCATTTATCTGCCTCTTTCACCAGCTTATACTTTGTTCTGATCTTCCTCATTGTTTGTTATATTGGCAGGGTTTGTCATTTTTTTTAACATTTGCTGTTCCACAAGCCTAAAATACCAACACATCAAGCCACACTCAGCTGCTTTGGTTGCTCCGTCAATGATCCTTCCTCCATCAGAAAGTCATAAGATGTGAGATGTGTGCTGATGATTGCATGGTCCTCAGATCTATTGACTTCACTCATTCACTAAAAAGCACTTTAAAGGCATGTGGTCCTTAGGTATAAATAGTGCAGTAGTTATTCATTTTAATCATCCTGTCTACACAGATTATAGCAGTCATGCAGGGCATGTGAAAGTTGCACTCAGGCCTCCTGGGTCTGAGGAAGAGACAAGACCACTCTAAGAGCCCTCCACAGCTCCAGTAACCTGATTTCTTGCCTACCGGTTGTAGTTTACAGACCATTTTAATTGCTCCAGTTCCAATGAAGAGGGAACCACCGTGAACATTTGGGTAAAGTACACACAGCTTTTACAAATCAGATGGTAAATCAATTAGATCCACCTAGAATCTGATTTTCAATTTTGTTCATGATACATTGTTGATGGAATTGTGCAGCATAATTGGCTTCTGCTTCTCATGAGATATTGTGGAACAGTTTTATAAAAAGCCAGTAATACATTCAGATTTCCTGCACTTTGGGAAAACATGTGGATCAACAGCTCACCTGAGCTGGAGAAATCTGTATAGCTGATCCAACTGTGTCAATGATGAGCAGTGGCCCACAAGCGAGAAAATTCCATATTATTGCTGAGTGAAACATGGGAAGTCATCTGAGATTGGAAAGATCCCAATACCTCTGTTCCTCTTCACAGTGTCTATGCTCCCCATGGGATGATTCAAACTTTTCTTAATGCATGACTTGATATTTGATATGAATTACTAAATATCATCCATAGTAGTTACCATAGTGCAGCTAGCTGCCAATGGATATTTGAATGCTCACATATTTAGCAGACAAACATTGTAGATAAAAAGCTGTGTTATGTAGTATGGAGTTTTCATCTATAGCAACAGCAACAGATCTGTTAGTGTTTGTGTTTTGGATGCTTGTCACATGATATTCAAGCACACGGACTATATGATGGCTAAAAAACAGGGAGCTTGTCTTCCATTGGCATCAAAACTTTATAAATATTAATGAAAAAGCTTAACTCAGAGGAACAACATATTTACAATAGATAGTCTTGGCTGATGCTCCACATCCACCAGGATGCTGTGAGGGATGAACTCCTGATCTTTTATCAGTCAAATACCTGAGTTCAGTTAATGGCTCTCATTGTCAATTTCCAATGATCCAAATGATCTTCTCTCACTGACACAAATGGGATCTTCCTCTCCTCATTGCCGCTTGAACTCAGGAATGTGGAACAGGTTCCAATAGAGTTGTCAGTTTGTCCTAGTTTGGTCTTGGTTCCCAATCATTGTGATTCACAAGTCCTGGACTTCTGCTCCTTCTCTCAGCTACTGACCTGTTCTGTCTGTCTGTCTGTCTGTCTCTCTCCATGGTGTTCTGGCTTTGTCTCAACTTCAGTCCAGCTCCGTGTTCCACCTTGCCTTCTTCGATCCACATTCTGGATTGAGACTCAGATCCAAATCTGCCAAGGACTTCACCTCTTGTCCTAAAGAGGGTGATCACAGGCCAAATGGTCAGGCTCTGAAGTCAGAGGTCAGGATGCTGAGGTCCAGACCACTACCTGCTACATTTATATCTAAACTATTCCAAAGTAACATAATTTTTTTTTATTTTACTTCCCAGCAATCAACTGCAAATTGTGCAACAGTATTGTGGGGCATTACTACCTGATAGTTTAAGCATTGAATGTTCCTGTCACTAAGTAAAGGACCTAAAGTTAACTCATTAACGTCAGAGCACATTTTATAAATAATGATGCATTCTGCAGTAATTCCAAAGTGATAATTTAATCCTTCAGAATGTATTGCAAACTTCGAGCTTTGCAATTTATTATATCTGAGTCTTTCAAATGGAGGTCTGAATGGCACAGTGACTCAATGGTTAGTACTACTGCCTCACATTGCCAGGGACCCAGATTTGATTCAGCCCTCAGGCCACTATCTGTGTGGAGTTTGCACATTCTCCACCGTCTGTGTACATTTCTTCTCGGTGTTCCATTTCTATGAAGAGAGGTTGAATAGGTTAGGATTGTTTTCATTAGAAAAAAGGAAATTGAGGAGGTCCTGATTGAGTCTACAAAACCATGAAGGGTTTTGTAGACAGGGTGGATAGAGATAAGCTTTTTCCCAGGTGAGGGATTCAATAACGAGAGGTCATGCGTTCAAGGTGAGAGATGAAACGTTTAAGGGGGGTACATGTGGAAAGTACTTTACACAGAGGATTAGGTGCCTGGAACGCATTGCAAGCAGAGGTAGTCGAGGCAGGCACGGTAGATTCATTTAAGGTGCAACTGCACCGATTCATGAGTAGGTGGGGAGCAGATGGATACAGATCCTTAGGAATTGGACGATAGATTTAGACAGTGGATTTGGATCGGCACAGGCTTGGAGGGCTGAGGGGCCTGTTCCTGGGCTGTAAATTTTCTTTGTTCCCACAATCCAAAGATATGTAGGTTAGGTGGATTGGCTGTGCTAAATTGCCTGTAGTATTCAGGAAACCAATAGGAAATGCAGGGTTCTATGGGGTTGGGGGGGGGGAGGGTGGATGGGTCTGGGTGGCATGCTCTTCAGAAGATCAGTGTAGACTTGATGGGCCACATGGCCTGCTTCCACACTGTAGGGATTCTATGGATGACACTATTTTTTCAACTCTACAATTCAGAAAAAATGCATAGTCTCAGACTCTGAAACAGAATCGTTGCTTAAGGGATTAGAGAATTGGCATTTTGTACTGTAACTGATTTTCTACTTCTCTGCTTCCAAACGGTGCGCTAAAATGAAATGCCATGCAGGGAAAACATGGGTGGCAATTCCTATTTGTCTTGTGAATGGTACCGCACACTAACCCAATGTTAAAAACTGAAGAAATTACTACAAATGTTTAGCAGGTCAAATAGGATCCATGAATAAAGGAACACAATTTACAATTCAGGTTGATAATCTCTTAGAACTGGAAATGTTAGGTAATCATCATTACTCTCCCTTTTCTGCTTGGTTGCTGATTGGCAATTGATATCTGGGGAATCTGAAAGGAAAAAATGCATAAGGTAAGACTCTGGTGAGGAGTAGATGAGAAAATAAGTTGAAACATGCTTAACACAATCAGTAACTTGTGTGGGCAAGAAGAGAGTGTGGGCAAGATGAAAGTGGGATGTGTGGAAGGAAATAGATATGAGGGTATGTCACCCTGTCACTAGCCTCAGCAATGGTCCTTATAAAATTGGTCAGCATCACCTTTCCCATGGGATAAAACATTCTGACGAATCTATCCCTCCGGTTAGTTGTTGTTACTTCAAGTTGTGAGCCATCTCAACCTGCAAGGGAAAGGGAAGCATGTGACTGAATATGGTGCAATATAATTGAGCATTGTGACTCTCATGCTTTGACAGCAGAAATGCAAGCTGTGGCTAGATATAAAGTGTGAGACTTGCTACTTCTGTTGTATGTTGTGTATGAGGCCAAGGTGAAGCAGATTTATGTCACAGTGAGCTATGAATCGTAATTGATAGTTTTTGCTGGTAGATGAATGAAAAGGGATAATCTGAGCAGTGGCTGATTCATTGCGCAGTTAGTAAATATTTGAAGTTGCATTCACTTGTCTCAGTGTACATGATGGCAGCAGAGTATCAACACAGCATTCAGTGTTGATACTCTGCTGCCAACATCATCCACAAAATTCCATGCAAGGACTGCCACAAACACTACGTATGACAAACAGGAAGAAAGTTAGCCACCAGGATACACGAACACCAGCTAGCCACAAAAAGACACAACCCTCTCTCCCTCGTAGCCCTACACACGGATGAAAAGAACCACCATTTCAACTGGGACAACACATCTATCCTGGGACAGGCTAAGCAAAGACATGCCAGAGAATTCCTAGTAGCACTCCAACCACAACGCCATAAACAAACACAGAGATCAACCCCTCAGAAAATGAACAGGAAATTACATCACCACAAACCCCAGGAACCCCATCCAGGACAAAAATATAAATAGAAAGCAGGAGACAACAGCTTCGCTTCACTTGGAAGTTGCCACTGATGATGTTACCTAGCCAGGTAATAAAACATCTGGATATCAAACCTACAGCTCAGCGAGCAAACTTACACCCTAAATAGGTACCTTTATTCCTAAAATGGTGCCTTTTTTTTGATGACATGTAAACTTTTCACTGTGCTCACATGAGTACATGTGACAATAAACCCAATTCAATTAACCTCACCTGTCTTGTGGCACTGCACTATAGTCCTGAGTGCTAGACCTCTTGGAGTGAACATCGTTTGGACTGTGGGAGGAAACCGGAGCACCCAAAGAGAACCCACACAGACATGGGGAGAATGTACAAAATTCCACCCAGTTGCCTCAGGTTGGAATCAAACCTGAGCTCCTGCTGTTGTGAGGCAGCATGCTAACCACTGAGCCTTGGTGTAAGTTTTAGAACAATACTGTCTTGGTGAAAAATAATGCAGATAATCCTTGTACCTCATCTATATTAATTAGACATCTCGATGTAACGTGCTAGCTGTGGACCTAGAACATAAGGGCATAAGAATTAGTATCGGGGTTAGGTCATTAGGCCCCTCAGCTCTGCTACTCAATAATGCTGTGGTTGATCTATGACATAACTCCTCTTTCCATCTCCCATAACCCTTGACTGGCTTGTTGTTCAAAAATCTCTCTAACTATGCCTAGTTCAGATAACAACTATAGCTGATAGCTATAATCAGAGCTAATAACAATAGCTATAAGTAAATCCTGTTGAGGGTGTGGAAGCGGTGGAGTGCTGATGGGTGTAGGGATAGGCAAATCTTTAATATTGTTGAGCAACTAGCACTCCTGATCCCTCTGGTTCCACATTGAGGTAAGTTAGAAAAAAACTTCAGATTAAGGATCGCTAAGTAGATTGCTATAAACTCAGAGCAATGGAACGGAAAATAAGGATTTTTGCCAATTTTGGCGTCAGTGTCATAAAACAGATGTTAGGCCCCTGGTCTATTAAATGGCCTCATGGCTTTTTAAGATAAGATCGTAACACATAGATCCATAAGGTGGAGGAGCAGAAGAAGCACATTCAGACCATCAAATCTGCTCCACCATTCAATAAGATCGCTGCAGTCCCATTCTCTTTTACACAGTTAATATTTACACTTAAAACTACAAGTTGTCAATATGGTGCAAGGCACACATCATGGAGATTGATCAGATATAACAAATAATACCTAGAAATACCTAGCTTATTTTTCATCCAGAAATTGATGCAATGGGAAACAATTTCTCCCCATTATTCATTCTATTGTGAAAACATGTAAAATGTGCTCTTGCAAACAGTTATCAGCACTTTTGTACATTCCTACACAGAGAATTACTTTATTATCAGACACACCATATCACTCAAATTGTAGCTATACTGTGCCATTGTCCTACTGGAAACAGGGCAGCATCTACACCATACACTCCAAATACATTCTTCCCAATACTCCGCAGAAATGCTAACTAGTAAAGCACAATTTTCTAGTATCACACCACATTGCATAGATAAGGACATTGGAAATATGTATGAAAATAGAAAGACAAGTGGCAAAAGTATGTCCTAGGAAAGAAAGCATCTCAGCTGATTGAATGACATACAAAATTATTGAAGCTTCATGTTGGATAATTACAAAGCGACCCAGACTTTCTGATCATGTTTGCAATCCCAACTGCACTTATTCATAATTCTACATGTAGTTTTGTTACATTCATAATTAGTTACTGTGAATTAGAAATACAATTTTAAGGAGAAGTGCACTATATATGTTTCATGGATACAGATTTATAACAGTCCAGCTTATTTTATCACAGCGCATTGTTCAATTATATTTCTCCTATTATATAATATTATTATGACTAAAAAAGTTTGACTTCCATGAATGATAAAATCTATACCAATACATGCAGAAGAATTCATTTCAGAAACAAATTTAAATATCAAGAATCATGTGTGAAATGGAAAACAGTGCAGGAACTGGAACAGAAATGTAAATGACTCCTGATTTGTGTAGGCTTGCATTCAACATTTCATTCATCTAGCTGCTGAATGCTTCATGTTTCAAAAAATTTGG
The DNA here is from genome assembly GCF_020745735.1 of Hemiscyllium ocellatum. Classification (NCBI taxonomy): domain Eukaryota; kingdom Metazoa; phylum Chordata; class Chondrichthyes; order Orectolobiformes; family Hemiscylliidae; genus Hemiscyllium; species Hemiscyllium ocellatum. The sequence continues at coordinate 55,705,974 of NC_083402.1, forward strand.
AATTTACCAGAATTTCTCAGACACACGCAAGAATTTACTTTACACACACGTTGCTGCTGATTTCCAAAACTCAGTTTTGTCCTTCAGAAGTTAATCACTGCTTTCATCTTTACAAAAGAATGCTGAGGACTGGATCTTCACTCCCAATCCCACAGAACTAGGACATTTCTAACTCATGATAACAGATCTGGGCAAAGTAGCCCAGAAGGTTAGATTTTTCTTTCTAGAGTATTACAGTTCCTCACGAGGCAGGCTGGGTGATACAAGAACAGGAACAGAGGCAGCCAGTCAGAAAGCTGAGTTGGGTGGTAGGCCTGTCAGTGCACCAGCATTGTGTTGACCTTAAATTTAAAAATTAACAAATATGAAACAATCCTCCAGCCTTCATTATGTATCCGCTTACTTTCTCAAACCCCCAACCAAATTCCATGGTCCCTCACACTCTCATACCAAGCTACACCCCTCTGCCCAACTCCCAATTCTCACTTTAGCTCAGAATGTAAGATCCTTTGAAGTTTTGGATTCCCAATCCTTTTTCTGGGTGTGCTTAATCTGATGTGGTGGAGAAAAAAAAACCTGTCTTACATAAGATGTAGTTTGTTGCATGATATTGATTAGATCCAAGTTACATTGGTATTCTCAATATTTGCTTCTAGATTATGAGGGAGACCTTGAACTTAGAGCTCATCCTTCAACATCTTAAGCTGTTCCTCCTTCGAAATCTATGTTGCATTATCATATTGGCTATGCTTAATGTACTTCTCAGTATTAACCCTTTCAGACCCTTACACCCTTATACAACATCTCCCTCCAGGCTTTTTTATTGTTATTAACATGGTATATTTGTGCATGTAATGACATTTACCCCTTTCCCATCTGCAAAAGCTATAAAACTTTTTGATTTCACAATTCAGGCAATTGGAAGGTTTCACCATTCTCCTAAAATGTATCTTCTTTAGACGTGAGAGAGTGGTCTCAGTATGTTGACTTTGACTGTTGACTTTAATTCTGTTCTTGATAGAGAATTCATCATAGTCCCAGAGGACCATAGGGCTTCTCTCTCACTAGAGACAGACAACTGGTGGGGAGTTTAACCTGAGGGTCACTACACCTCAGGTGAAGGTGTTCTTGACAATGTAAGATCAGTTAGTTCCAAACTGTGAGTCTGTTTATCTATTGGGTTTCCTTTGCTGAAGACATCTTACCTTGTTGAAACTGGAAACTGCTCCATTGCAATAGTTGATAACCCCAAGGATTTCCTTCATGGATGATGTCTATAAAGTTGAAAATATAAAGATTCTGTTTTGCAGTATCATGGATCTGGCCCTCTCCAAACAGCAAGATTCTTCCTGAGAGTACTCTGTATTTTTAAGCTAAGCAATTTACTCTTGACTGTGTCCTAAATCTGTGGAAATAAATTGTCCTATCTCAGGGAGGCACCACATGTATGCACCTCATCTTCAATTTTTGTGAGCAGATTTTTATTCACAATCTAATGGAAAATTTGTACTGAAGTATATATACCTTTTGGTTAAATTTATGCATTAAGTTGAATTCTTACTGATTGCACAACTGGTAACATCAACATGTTCAAGTCATTAGTCATACTACTTTAGGATTGCTTCTTGCTTGACATTATCTCTGCCACTGGTACTGATGATTCTTCCTGGGAAAATATAGGAATAAAACTTTCTTCTTGAAAATGCTCTGCTCAGCATCAGATATTATGCTGTTCTCTGTCATCACTATTCACCAAGCTGTATTGTGGTCTGAATTGCACAATTTGAGGATTCATCAATCAGTTCAAGTCAGGATGAACATTTCCCATCAACCACCACCCTCGGTCTTCTTTCAGCAAGCCAATTACTGATCCAAACTGCTATATCTCCCACAATCCCATTCCTCCGCATTTTGTACAATAGCCTACTGTGGGGAACCTGATCAAACGCCTTGCTGAAATCCATATACACCACATCAACCAGTTTACTCTCATCTACCTGTTTGGTCACCTTCTCAAAGAACTCAATAAGGTTTGTGAGGCACGACCTACCCTTCACAAACCGTGCTGACTATCCCTAATCAAATTATTCTTTTCTAGATGATTATAAATCCTATCTCTTATAACCTTTTCCAACACTTTATCAACAATTGAAGTAAGACTCATTGGTCTATAATTACCAGGATTGTTTCTACTCCCCTTCTTGAACAGGGGAACCACATTTGCTATCCTCCAGTCTTCTGGCACTATTCCTGTAGACAATGATGATTTAAAGATCAATGCCAAAGGCTCAGCAATCTCCTCCCTGGCTTCCCAGAGAATCCTAGGATAAATCCCATCCGGCGCAGGGGACTTATCTATTTTCACATTCTGCAGGATTTCTAATACCTCTTCCTTGTGAACCTCAATCACACCTAGTCTAGTAGCCTGTATCTCAGTAATCTCCTTGAAAATATTGTCGTTTTCTAGAGTGAATACTGTTGAAAAATATTCATTTAGTGCTTCCCCTATCTCCTCTGACTCCACACACAACTTCCCACTACTATCTTTGATTGACCCTAATCTTACTCTTGTCATTCTTTTATTCCTTAAATACCTAGAGAAAGCCTTAGGGTTTACCCTGATCCTATCCACCCAACAACTTCTCATCTCTCCTCCTGGCTCTTCTGAGCTCTGGAGTCCAGTTACCAGTGGTGTACCGCAAGGGTCGGTGTTGCGTCCACTGCTGTTTGTCATTTTTATAAATGACCTGAATGAGGGCGTAGAAAAATGGCTTAGTAAATTTGCAGATGACACTAAGGTCAGTGGAGTGTGGATAGTGACGAAGGATGTTGTAGGTTACAGAGAAACATAGATAAGCTGCAGAGCTGGGCTGGGAGGTGGCAAATGGAGTTTCATGCGGACAAGTATGAGGTGATTCACTTTGGTCTGAGTAACCGGAATGCAAAGTATTGGGCTTTTGGTAGGATTCTAGGTAGTGTAGATGAGCAGAGAGATCTCAGTGTTCAGGTACACAGATCCTTGAAAGTTGCCACCCAGGTTGACAGGGTTGTTAAGAAGGCAAACTGTGTTTTAGCTTTTATTAATAGAGAGATCGAGTTCCGGAACCATGAGGTTATGCTACAGCTGTACAAAACTCTAGTGCGGCCGCACTTGGAGTATTGTGTACAGTTCTGGTCACCACATTATAAGAAGGATGTGGAAGCTTTGGAAAAGGTGCAGAGGAGATTTACTAGGATGTTGCCTGGTATGGAGGGAAGATCTTACAAGGAAAGGCTGAGGGACAAAGCTGTTTTCGTAAGAGAGAAGGTTGAGAGGTGACGTAATAGAGACATATAAGATAATCAGAGGGTTAGATAGGGTGGACGAGGAGAGCCTTTTTCCAAGAATGGTGATGGCGAGCATGCGGGGGCATAGCTTTAAATTGAGGGACGATAGATATAGGACAGATCTCAGAGGTAGTTTCTTTACTCAGAGAGTAGTAAGGGTATGGAATGCTTTGCCTACAATGGTAGTAGATTCACCAACTTTAAGTACATTTAAGTTGTCATTGGACAAGCATATGGACCTACACATGGAATAGTGTAGGTTAGATGGGCTTCAGATTAGTATGACTGGTCGGCGTAACATCGAGGGCCGAAGGGCCTGTACTGCACTGTAATATTCTATGTAATGTTCTATATGTTCTATGGAGTTATTTCACAGTGGGAATGAGAAAAATAATGTTTCTGAAGAAATTCACTCACAACATTAGGGGCAAGCATTTCCTGCATCATGCCATTATTTGGGAAGCTTGACTCAATCAATCTGGTGTCAAAGATTTGGCCCAGTGTGTGGAAAGAATGCATCATTTTTTCTGGGAAAAGCAATGAGTAATTGTCTTGACAGCCTGCGGACCCATAGCTTTTTCGGCTATTAGAAATCTGAGGCACCGGATACTAAAAACCTTTCAAGAGATGATGCATTTAGTTAAGGAATATTACAACCCAAGTCTCTGTACATTCTGAGAGACTATCAATTTTACTCAGCAATTTGAGAAGTAGGGGACTCTGTGTCGAGATTTTTGACTAGGAAAAGATGACTAGCAGAGACATTTGACTTTGGTTTAACCCTTAATGAGATGCTGAGAGACTGTTTGGCATGCGGAATTAGTGATGTAATCATGCAAAAGCTGAAGCCCAATTGGACTTTAAACAGGCTCCACAACTGGCTTTATCAATGGAAAATGCAGCAAATAGAGCATATGAGTTGCAGGGCATTCCAACAGAAGTAGATACTCTCACCAGTATGACTGGGCTTAGGGAAGACCAATTGAGGGAAGGCAACTGTATAGCTTCACTCATGACATATCCTGAACAGAGGGATTCGAGGTCAGCCCACAGCAAAACCCCAAAACAAAGCCAAGTCTTGAATAAATGGTAAAAGTTTTCTTCAGCAACCAAACCGGCAAGCTGTTGAAATTGTTGCTGGTATGCAGATTTGAGACAGCAAAAGAGTCCCACAAGACCAAAGTTGAGCAAAAGAACTTTTAGGACAGTATCCAGAAGAGTCAAACCCTGGAAGGTTCTCCTATATCTGGTTTGGAAAGGTTAAGTTGTTCAGCAACATCCAAATCAGAACCAATCAAAGTAAATGTCTGATTAAATGGTCACCCAGTTCTAATGGAGGTCGGTACCATGAGGCCGCTTCAGTGATTGCAGAATCAGTCTTTAATAAAATTTGGTGTGGACTCCAACGTTTACATTTGTACAAGAGCTCAGTGAGACTGAGAATCTATACCGGGGAACCTTTACAGATTAAGGGTACAAATTTGGTTCCGGTCTCTTACGAGAAGCTTCTGATTCATTTACTACTGATTGTAGTAAAGGCTCAGGTCCAAGCTCAATGTGGTGAAATTGGTTGTGAAAGATTCACCCTGATTGGCTCAACATTTTTTGATTAGAAAATTTGATTAGGACTTCACTTAGTCATTTAGTGAAGGCCTAATTAAATACCCGGAAATCTGGAGCCAAGGCCACCTTGCACATTGACCAGGAAGCAATTCTACGATTTTGCAAGGCCTGCTCAGTGCCATTTGCCTTATGGGCACAACTAGAGGCAGAAAATAGAAGACTGGAAAGCAAAGGAATCATCAAACCAGTCCAGTTTTCAAAATGGGTAGCACTGATCATATCAGTTGTGAAGCCTGATGAGTCAGTTCACCTTTGTGGGGATTTTAAACAAATGGTAAACCATTTTTGCAGCTGGGTAAATTCCCATTCCCTCACATAGAGGATTTATTTGCAAAGCTGGTAGGGGGCTGTCCTTCATGAAGTTGGATGTGAGCCATGCGCACTTATAATTGCATTTAGATGAGGATTCTCAGAATATGTCACCATTAATACCCATAAAAGTTTGTACCAATATGCAAGACTGTCATTTGGAGTACTGTCAGCCTATTCAATTTTGCAGCAGACAATGAAGAACATTTTACAAGGTCTACCCCAAATCACCATTTATCTAGATGATGTAATGATCACAGGGAAGACCTACAAGGGGCACTTAGAAAATATGGACATAATCCTTAGACGTTTCTCCCAGGCAAGAATATGCCTTAGAAGGGACAAATGTGTGTTCCAGGCACCACAACTGACCTGGTTGGGCTATATAGTTAACAAGACTGTGTTACACCAATTGAAAGATAAAGTGAGGGTGATCAAATGTGACCCAGTTCCCATGTCTGTATAGTGCTTAGGTCTTCCCTTGAGCTGACAAATTATTACGGAGAGTGCATACATAACCTGGCCTCCATCCTGGTACCTTTGTATCAGCTCCTAAAACAAAGGTCAGCATTGGAAATGTTCATGTAGCCAACTCATGACTTTCAGGCAAGTGAAGAAACAGCTATCATCCTCCAAGGTGCTGGTACACTGTGATCCCAAACAAGACCTGATATTGACGTGCAATTCTTTACCATCCGGCATCAGAGTGGTATGAACTCATAGGTGTCCCAATGGAGAGGAACGCCCAATAGCGTATGCATCCAGATTAATGCAGAACGTAAGTATATCCAAATACTGAAGAGAGTTTTGATAGCCATACTGGAATCAGGAAGTTCCACCAATGTCATTACGGATGTAAATTTGTAATAATAACGGACGACAAACCCCTGCTGAGTCTACTTAAAGAGGACAAGATAGTGCCTCCCATAGTTGGAGGTTGATTTCAGTGATGCGCTCTAATATTAAGTGCATATAATTACCAGTTGGAGCACCATCAGGGTCAGCAAGCAGCGAATGCAATGCATTGAGCTTTCTCCTGCTGGGAGTTACATCATGACAGTACCGTCACTGGAACAATTCATAATGGTTTTAAATTGTCTAGGCACACTTCCAGTCACAGCTGACAATATCAGACTTTGGACGAAGAAACATCCAATCCTAGCAAAATTGCTGGTGATGGTGGTGGGGAATCAAAGGGCTGTTACAATGAACTTTTAGAACCTGAAGAGACCGGATCATCATAGAAGATGGCATATTATTATGGGGAGCAAGAATGATTGCCCCAAGCAAAAGTTGCTGTCAGATACGGGCTAAACTCCACAAGGGTCACTCAGGGATTTCCAAAATGAAGGTGCTGGTCAGATTTATGTCTGGTGGCCGGGGTTGGATGTAGACATAACTGTGTTGGAGATCCAGTGCCCAGAGTGCCAACAAGGACAAAGATTATGGCCAGCAGCTCCCCCACATTTTTGGGAATGGCTGGGTAAATCCTGGATTTGGATACACATAAACAATGCAGGTCCTTCCATGGCCTCAATATTCTTAGTCATTGTGGATGTCTACTCAAAGTGGCTGGACATACATAGAGTTCATTTGTCAAACACAGGGATGATGAAAGAATAACTGTGTGCATCTTTTGCAATACATGGATTCTCAAAAGTGTTAGTTACAAATAACAGGCTATTTGAGCAGGGAATTTGAGTATTTCCTGAAGTAAATGCCATTTGACATTTAAGGACAGCTTCATACCAACCATCATCCAATGGTCTGGCAGAAAGAGTCCAAACTTTGTAGGCAGGCTTAAAAAAGCAGCCTACAGATTCACTCAATCCCAAACTGTCCCAATTCCTATTTGATTATAGGAGCTCCCCTCATGCAATTACAGAGATAGCTCCAGCAGAATTGCTAATGGGGAGAAGACTCTACATTAGGGTTAAATCTGATCTTCCCGGATCTGGGGATGAGTGTGAAACAGCATCTGGAGTGCCAATGCAGGACACAAGCCTCCGCTAAGCAAGAGTGCCAATTTACTTCAGGGGACAAAGTTTGGTATAGAACCATGAGAATGTCAACACCAGGTCAGGTACCATGACATATAAAGTTCAGGCAGCTGCAACAGTCCTGAACAAGCATGTGGACCATATGAAAGCTGCAAACTCATAAACGGTGCGGGAACAAAACATACCTGCCTCTTCAAAAGTCCTTCCAAATGTACTGGAACCCATAGATTTTCCCTCTCTGTTAAATGTCAAAGATACCTCAGAATCTGAGATGGACATGGTAGATTTTGTAACATTGATGTCTTTTGCTGTCTGCAGAAGAGGATGGATTTCTTCCAAGAAGCTCCAGGCGCATGAGGTGAGTCACTGTGCATTGCACACCACCTGAATCAGAAGTGGAATTGGAGGGACGTGACCTGATACTAAACTGCCGCAGGAGGAGATACAACAAGAAAACAGGCCTATGTCCTCAGCCTCAGAGGGAGAGGGATGTAGTGATTGTAACGAGGTCTGCCAGGTAGACCTCATAGATTGCGAGTTCCTTGATTGGGACTATCAATCTGGTCCAATTAGAAAGCTTGTTTATTCTGAGAGCTGCCTGTAAGGGAGATGGATCAAAGGGCTTTCCAAGTAAACAAAGGGTGACTTGGTGACAGAAGACTGGCCTCTGTGGAGGTATTTCATCAAGAAGATAACATTAAGAACTTCTTCAATTCTGTTGATCTCCTGTGCTAAGATTGATCCTCTCCCCTTAGGTTTGACCTGTCATATTTACAGGCTTCTGCTTCACTATCATTGGAATGAATTTCTCTATAGAGATAAATTGACTTTTGACTTTAATAAATCAGACAAGATTCATCGGTGATTTTAACAACAACTGTCTCATGATTTTAAAGCTCCAATTAAAGTCACATTTTTAACTATTGTCGAGATTATTAATGAAATGTCACATCACCATATTGGATGATACATAATGCACTTTTCAGATAATATTTTCAGATCTGTCCATTCTTATACAACACAAATGTTATTTTATAGCCTGTAAGCGAACTTAATGTTAAATCCTGTTCTCTACCCATTCACCACCATTTGCCCTGACACTTACCATGTCAACTCACCTGGTATCCATCATGGACCAGACCCATGCAGAGGTAACAGAGTGTAATATTCCATGACACAAAGCTATAATTTTCTATTGTAGACATCATTAGATAGAAAATAACACTCGCATCATTAAAAAGTACTACAATTGAAAGCTTTAGAACAATAAACATTACATTAAATACCTTATTAAAATGATAACTTCTAGTCCAACATCAAATAGTTCACAATTTCCAGTCAAACAGTGAAATGGAAGGCACTCTGCTGCGATAATATATGCTGTGAAATCACTCACACAGATCTACTATAAAGACAGAAACTCTCAGACATCTGACAGCAGACTTTATTAGATTTCAAAATTTGCAAGACTGAAATAGCAAGCAATAGTTTTGTTTAACACTCCAGACATTGCTCTCAAAGATTTAAAGGGTAGGATTTGTAAGTGACTTGACAATTTGATAATTCTCTTTAATATGTGCTTCAACAGGTCCTCTTAACAACTGTCAAGAGTGCGGTGCTGGAAAGGCACAACAAGTCAGGCAGCATCCGAGGAGCAGGAGAATCGATGTTTCGGGCAAAAGCCCTTTGACAGGTGGTCTAGATGGATTATATTGACAGTTTGACAGCTGGTTTTGTCATAGCTATTGACAGTTCCAATAGCTTGATACTAATTTGTTTGTGCACTTTTAACACACGTATGTATAGTGTTAACAACTCTGAAATGTGCCTTTCATCATCCAATATGCACCCTAAATGTGCCCCAGAACCAAAGAGGTAACTTATCTCTCCAAAGGGTACCCTGCTTATTCAAATGATTCAATGAAATTCAGTTGAATTTCATTCTTACTTGCTCTAATCTGCACAGTTTCACTCTCTAAGACAAAACACCCAGTGTGTTAAATGGCCAGGCACATCCATAAAGCATACATGGAATAACATGTCCCATTGCCATCTTCACTCCTGTGAAGATGGGAAGTGCTGTAGTCGGAGTCAGTGAGGGTTGGCATTTATGATTTTCAAGGTGGTAAAAACAATGTCTGCAGATGCTGGAAACCAGATTATGGATTAGTGGTGCTGGAAGAGCACAGCAGTTTAGGCAGCATCCAAGGAGCAGCGAAATCGATGTTACGGGCAAAAGTCCTTCATCAGGAATAAAGGCAGAGAGCCTGAAGCGTGGAGAGATAAGCTAGAGGAGGGTGGGGGTGGGGAGAAAGTAGCATAGAGTAAAATAGGTGGGTGGGGGAGGGGATGAAGGTGATAGGTCAGGGAGGAGAGAGTGGAGTGGATAGGTAGAAAAGGAGATAGGCAGGTAGGACAAGTCCGGACAAGATAGTTCGACTATTTTCTGCTGTGATAGAGGGGTTCCTATTTCCAAATATGTGTATGCATGCAAGTAAACACTGACATAAATACGAAAAATGTGTTTGTCCCAGTCACAGCCAAGAGGTAAGGATTTATTGCTCACTTTTCCCCTTCAAAATGTACACAATAACCACGGCTGAAATGATAAACAGCTCTGTATTACCTTTATTCAAACTCTTCAACTCCTTTCCAGTCTTCAGCACTACATCAGGACTAAAAACAATTCTCAATACCTGAGGGAAAACAGAAGTGCTCCAAAGATAATTACCTTGTCAGTTCTGTCCTCTTCATCCTCCTCATATGCTATCAAACTCTCCTCCAACTCTTGCTGTTAAGAGGAAAGAAAATTCAACACATCATCAATGAAAGACAAACCCAAAGTTGTTACATTACTGGAATTATATTCAGATTAATCTTTAATAATTACACTGGAAATAGGTAGATAGTTAAACTCCTCTTCAGGATTCTTACATAGAGCAAAGCAATATTCTCAAAACAGCATGAAGATAAATCACCAGACAATCTGTTTTAGTGAAGGTGGTTAATGGTGTAATTAGATAAATAGTGACCAGGTCACTAGACAGCCCTGATCACTTTTGACTAGTACATAGAAATCTTTTACATTCTCTTAAGAGTGGTGACAGGTCCTTGGTTTAATTCAGGACCTAAAAGACAGTCAGCAAAAATTTCCCATTTTCAATTGAAATGTTTGTGGCGTGAGATTCACTGCATCCAGGCTGCCAAGGCTCAGAGTAACTTTTCCCATACAATCTTCTGCCTTTCACCCCATTAGTTATGCAACTGGCCTCTTGGACACCAGTCTTGGGGAATCATGGGGACGGAGAGGCAGAAGTGTTCTTTGCTGTTCTTCCTGGCTTTCATCCCACATTTGAAGCCCAGCTACACACTAATTCAGATGATGCAGGTGCTTTGCAGCGCTTGAACATCAACATTCAGGACATGGGCTGGAAGAAAGGAAAGTTTACTTCCTCTTTCATGGACAGGGGCTTTGAGGTATTGATGGGGTGGTGGAGAGTAGGGCACTCCTTTTATCAGATGACTGCCAATGGGCAATACCACCAGACCATGCCAGCCTACCCATAAATTGAAGCCTAGATTAGCACTGTGTCCCAAGTGAAGTGAGAAAGAAGGACAATGATATTCTGCACTCCACAAGGGTAAGAACTTCATCATCTTTTCTCTGCTTTCTCACATTCACACAGCAAACACATTAGTTTTACCACAGCTGACGGATCTCACCAAGGTTCATAGAGCTAAACTCTCACTATTTCTTGCAGCGTATCCTCTTCATGGCTGTTGCCTATTTCATCGTTTCAAGCTGTGAAGTCATCTGCCCTCTCTGTTCCCTACTCACTCATTTGGGACACCTGCATTACTAACTGTTTTCCACCAACTTCCATCTCGCTTAAGCATCCCATTGCACCAAACATTGGCACAGCCAGGTTGAGAGATTTCAGCTCAATTTCTCCGCATTTCTTATAAGGACATAGGAACAGGAGTAAACCATTCAGCCCTCAAGCTTATTCTACATTCAATGAGATCATGGCTGATCTGTGGCCTCACTCCATATACCTGCCTTTAACCAATTTATCTTTCTCAGATATAAAATTAACAATGTTCCATTTGTAGAACAGATTCCAAATCTCTGCAACCCTGAGTGTAGAAGTATTTCCTCGTATCTCTTCTAAATAGTCTTGCCCTAATTCGCAAACTATGTCCCCATTTATAGAATCCACAACAAATTGAAATAGTTTATCTATATTTCTCTGTCTTTTCCTATTAATACCTTGAAGACTTTGATCAGATAACCCCTTAACTTCATAAACTCTAGAGAAAACAGACCAAATTTGCATAATCTCTTCTCGTAACTTAACCCTGAGATCCAGGTATCATTCTTGATAAGGACACATTACAGTTGTCCAGAAAAGGTAATGAACTATTCATGTGGAAATAGATAGATGTCAATGAGCAACCAACCCAGTAAGTTTAATTATGTTGTGCTACACCACAATCCCATTAATACGATTTTTAATTCATTCTTAATCTGCACATTTTTGTCCATGTTCGGTAATTGATTCCTCTTTTCTCTTATGCAGGCACTAGCAACACCCATAGAACCTCCGCAAAGAGCTGAGCACCAGAGATCCTCAACTCCACCTTCACCTCTGAGGTAGAAGCCATTGAGGTTTCACAGGATGCATCGATAAGGCCTTCTTCATGTATGCTCCACGGCCTTCTTTTCCACTTCACTTCTGACACAATCTAATCTCTTGGTCAGAGATTTTCACCTCTGTGGGTTCCGTTTCTCAGTTAGATTCAGGAGCACATCACAGACATGCAATTGCAGCTGATTAAAGACAAAATGTCAGGTGTCCCTGTCACTCAGAGACTAGGCACCTACTGAAGTGCAGGCAGAAGATGATCCCAAAGTGTCAGCCATTTACGATTTGGTTAAACTGCTGAGGCAGGCACAGGAATATTATGCAGGTTTATGAGATGCCCTTGGTCAGCTGGATCAGACAATAGAGAAGTCCAACAACATTATCACCGCCATGCTGATGCTGGCATCCAACTACTATGGAGTAACACAGGTTACTCCAGAGGTGCCTGTTCCATTCATCTCCACCCTCTTCATTATTCCTTCAGCAGTACAGGCTGACGGTGGTGATTCTGTATCTGATCAGAAGCAGACCTGGGACCTGTGGGCCCATAGATACTATGGGACAACCACCCAAATCCTTCCATCTGAGCTGCAGAGGTCTGGATAGTGCTTTGACATAATGAAAAGCAGCAGAAGAAGGTATTGTAGGTGACAGGGATGAAAGCTCACTGGAAATAACCTTTAACTTTGAAAAATAAATGCTCATTTGGAGAGTAAAATATCTGCAGTAGTAAAATGTTCAAACCTGGTTACATCACACCCATATGAGAGATACGTAATCCCTTTAGACATGACAATGATCAAAGAAATTGTAATGGCCAAGTATTGCTTATCTCCTGCAAGGAACTGACTCCATGATGACAAATAGGCTCATAAACATCAAGGAATCCCTGTACCATGATGTTAATGACTACAGCTAAGGCACTGTACTTAGAGTACAACATTGAAGCTAAACACAATGTGCAGAGAATGTGCTAGGTCTGACCTGCATACATCATTCCATAATTACTTCCAACTGTTCACACTGAAAATATAGAATCAATGATAATTCTACATATCTCTGAGAGGGAAAGTTTATTCGATGTAACAGCTTTTGTCAGGAACACACAAGGGTGAGAGATGTATAAAGGGCATACATCCACTGTGACTCATGGGACCTTGACTTTCTGAGAAAAATGCAAACCACTGCCTCTCACAGTTTCAACATTGTCCTTGAGGATGCTCAAGCAATTCAAGGCAATTTAACAATCTATTAAAGGGTTACCGATGATGGAAGGGTCAAAATAGGATTCCTCAGGATTCCTCTCACCCTGCTGCTTTTCATGCGAGACTTCACAACACAACATTTGGATGCAATATCCTGACAGATGCCTTAAGAACTATTTAACCTTTGCACCATGTGATGTTGGTTCACTGACCCACTGACTGCTGTTTTCTCCTCAATGATCAGTAGGGCATGTTATTTGTGGACACTTGAAATTAGGATTGCCCAAAGATATTATATGTACAATCACATCAATAATGAAGTATTTATTCAGCAACACAAAAGGTGAAGGACTTCCAAAATAATAAATTCCACATATTCTTTGCACCAAATAGGGTCGTTTGCCAGATTATCAATTGAATATGAAACAACTAAATCAAGTCCAAGCTCATTTACTATGGAGGTGGGTTTTAATGAGGGTATCTCTGGCTTCTCTAGCTTGATGATGCAGTGCTCTGTCACTTTGCCTTGGGCGGCATTCCCGATCTTCTGCCTCATCTTCAGCTTTGGAAAATTGTTGTTCCCCCATTTTGTCTGCATCCAGGACATATCCCCTACCTCACTTTGTTAGTTTCAAATTGTGAAGGTCACAACATGCTACAATGACCTTTTCTAGGCTGGACTGGAAGCTCCTGCCTGAATACTCCATGCATCATAACCACATCTTAAGCAAGCCTACTGTCTATTTCACACTGCCCTGGTGGAAGCAGGAGCAGGATTGTAACATCATTCTCTGACAGTCGGAGAGTTTCAAAAAGCTGATAACAGCCATGTTTGGAGGGGCTGTACTTGTTGTCCAGCTGGCATCTCATATGGCCCCTGTGTGTCCTGTAACAGTTATGGCCACTCCCAGAACATCTGACACAATCTTCCAGAATTTGGGATCAATAGTCATCTATAATTAGAATATTGATGGAGTAGAAGTCGTTTCTGTTGATGAACTCTGTAGTTTGGTGATAGGGCACTCTCAAATTAAAGCATATATCTGCAGGTTGCCAGTGATGGTGGATAACTCCAGGTCTCTAACTGCTTGAGATTCTCATCATGGGGGAAGAATATGAAGAGCTGTACTCTGAGGAAATTAGCATCAGTGATATCCTAGATGCACCCAGAATAACATGTCTTGAGCATGATCTGGAAAAACCACCATCTTAAACCATCTTTCCAAAATGTGTCTACATGTTCTTTTGTCTATCTCTGCTGGCTGTTGGGAGGCCTGTAGTATACCTACAGTATTATGATTTCACCTTTCCTATTGCCTGAGTTCTACCCATATTGCTTCACTGCATTAGTCCTCTGATGTATGCTCCCTCAGTACAGCTATGAGATACTCTTTTACCAGTAATGCAACCTGCCCCCACCACCCCATTTACATTCCCTTCTATCACACCTGAAACATCTAAATCCTGGGACATTCAGCTGCCAGTCTTGTCCCTCTTTTAGCCAAGTACAATAATGTCAGAGTTCCAAGTACTAACCAAAGCTCTAAGTTCACCTATCTTGCCTATTACGCTTCGCGTATTGAAACGCATGAATTTCAGACCATCTTTCCTGCTCTTTTCAGTAGCATTTCCTTGTCTGTTCTTGTTCTTGGTCATGTTTGCCTTGGTTTCCATCTCTCTTTCAATTTCTGCATCTACTGTCCTAGTCCTTTTGTTCCCATCCCTCTGCCACACTAGTTTAAACCTTTCCAACCACTGTACTAAATATCCCCAAGTACATCAGTCCCGTCCTGCCCAAGTGTAACTTGTCCAGTTTGCACATGTCCCATCTCCCCCAGAACCAGCCCCAATGCCCCATGAATCTGAAACTCTCCTCCTCACATCATCCTTTCAGC
This sequence comes from Hemiscyllium ocellatum, assembly GCF_020745735.1. Taxonomy (NCBI): domain Eukaryota; kingdom Metazoa; phylum Chordata; class Chondrichthyes; order Orectolobiformes; family Hemiscylliidae; genus Hemiscyllium; species Hemiscyllium ocellatum. Next base: position 55,720,979 of record NC_083402.1, read on the forward strand.
CACTTGTTCATCCTATATATCCTGCTGTTTCTATTCTTACTAGCTCGTGGTATTCATAGTAATCCTGAAATAACTATCTTTGAGGTCCTACATTTCAACTTTCTCCCTTGTTCTCTATTCTGCTTTTAGGACCTCGTCCCTTTTTCTAATCTATGTCGTTCTTACCAACATGTACCACGACCACTGGTTGTTCACCATCCTCCTCTAGAATGCCTTGCAACCGCTCTGAGACATCCAGGACCCCAGCATCAGAGAGGCAATGCAACATCTTGGACTCCCACTTGCGGCCACAGAAACACCTATGTATTCCCTTTATGATTGAATCCCCTACATTATCGCATTTCTATGCCTATTTCTCCCTCCTCTGCAGCAGAGTCAACCATGACAGCATGAATTTGGCTGCTGCTGTTATCCCTTGACAGGCCATTCCGCTCAACAGTATCCAAAACAGTAACAGTATATGTGTTTTGCAGGAGAATAACCATGGGAGATTCCTGCATTGCCTGCATAGCCCTCCTGCTCTGCCTGGTTGTTGTTCATTCCCTTCCTGCTTGTTGAGTCTGGCTCTGCGATGTGTTCACCTCTCTATCCATGCTATCAACAATACTCTCTGCCTCATGAATGCTCCACAGTGTCCCCAGACACTGCTCCAATTCTGAAACTCTGGCTTCCAGGAGCTGGACACATGCAGGTCCCGAGCATTGGAAATGTGCCCGGCTTCCCACATCGAGCAAGAGGAGCAGATAACGATTTGGAGCTCTCCTGCCATGTCTTACCCTTTAACTTAATTAAACCTTACAATGTCAAATACTTTTAATACTAAATTGAAGCTGCTAGTGCTCTCTGCTGTATTTCTCAAAACTTACTCACCAACAACAGTTTCTGTAAGCTATTTAGGCTCACGTTCCTTTACCAAATGGAACTCTCCACAGCAGCCTTCCTCTCACAATGTCCATCTCCTCTCCTCTGAATTTTGCTTCTCTTTTTTGTCTTGGATAGAACAGGAAGCAGGGCTGGAGACACGATAGTAATGTAATATTTGGGGCTGACTTTCCTTAACATCAGGTTCTTCAACGATACCCGCACTGATGGTGAAGTCCACTCCAAGGATACAAACAAGTGATGTCTTAGCACCCTCTGGTTGGATGCCTTACAAGCATTGTTGTTGAGGAGGCCAGGCTACCCTCTGTGATCATAGCTGATATCTCTTCATCACAACCCCTGACTGAGGCAGGATATAGTTAAAATGCAAGCGAAAGCGAGGATTGCAGATGCTGGAGATTAGAGTCAAGATTACAGTGGTGCTAGAAAACCACACAGGTCAGGCAGCATCCGAGGAACAGGCAAATTGACGTTTCAGGCAAACACCATGCAGTCCATTCTTCCAGCAGGGCTGAAAATGTGTTGCTGGTTAAAGCGCAGCAGGTCAGGCAGCATCCAAGGAACAGGAAATTTGACGTTTCGGACATAAGCCCTTCATCAGATTCCTGATGAAGGGCTTATGTCCAAAACGTCGAATTTCCTGTTCCTTGGATGCTGCCTGACCTGCTGCGCTTTAACCAGCAACACATTTTCAGCTCTGATCTCCAGCATCTGCAGACCTCACTTTTTACTCGAAGATTTTTCCAGCAGGGCCAACAATAGGCTTCTGCCAAATGAGATTGCACTGCTTGGATCAGTCTGGAGTGACCTTATTGTACTCTCCAGACAGTGATCCTAACATGCTGTGCTCTACATAACCAAAGCTGGCAAATACAGGATGTGAAGGATGATGAGGGAGAAAAGGGTTCCAACAGATGTGATATGGGTGGAGACATCATTCATTAACTGTAAATTCTTTTACGTCACCAAAGGCAAGAAACTCCGTTTCATCTCTAAAGTAAATGCAGTTTTTTTTGTTTGTTTTTTTTCTTTACTTTTCCTGTTTGACTAACAAATTTAACCTAAGAACTGTTTGAAGGCTTCACAGCATCTGAAGAATGATGAGATGTTATGGTCCAAAGGGTGTTTGAGGAAGAGTAGCACTCCTTCAGACGGGATTCTAATCATATGGTGCTAAAGAAGAGTAAAATCTGTCAGTTGATTCTAGGTTGCACAGCTAAAATGATCACATTAACATATGTGAGATTCCAATTCCAAAGAAGTGTCACCAATATGCCTTCACAAGATTTTCGTTTTTCCTTGCTCTTCAACTGTGTCTTGGTGCAGTCCTAGGGTCTGCAGTTGAGGTGGTGGGAGCCTGCCCTATAGTGGAATCTATTGATCTTGAAGAATTTGGGCAGCTAGCCCCAGGGGTGTTTATGATTGCATGGGCCAGGCATGTTAATTCAGGCTTATCCTGCTTGTCTTCAATTTCACAGGGTTGGGAGGATCGCAGGCTTGGTGGTGATTGTGGAAATGCCAGGCACCACTGGAGTGTTATAAAGAAGACATCCGGGGGTCGGTATGTAATCTGTCCTCCATCTGGTGCCTACTAGCATCACCCTGTCCGGTTAGAAGGAAGGGGCATCTGGAGTAAGGTTCATAAGACCGCAGGGTTTAGGAGGAGAAGGACGCCATTCAGTTCACCAGGTTTTCACTCCCATTCAAAGATATCATCATTAATGTGATATTCCTCAACTCTACAATCCTGTTTTATCCCCATAGCTCTAGATTCTCCTTCTGATTAAAAAACTGGATCTTAACTTTGAATATACTTAACGATTCATACTTCACAAACTTCTGGATAAAGAATTCCACAGACTGACAACCCTCTGAGAGGGAAAAAAAATCCTCCTCATCTTGGCCTTAAATTGGTGACACCTTATTCTGAGATTATGCCCTGTAGTCTTAGAGTGTCCCACAAGGGGGAACAACCTTTCCACATCCATTCTGTCAAATCCCCTAAGAATCATCTATGTTTCAATAAGATGTCCTCTCAATTTTCTAAACTCCAACGAATATAAGCGTAATCTACACAATCTCCATTTATACAGAAATCCCTTTATACAGGGGATTTTAACCTAGTGAGCTTCCTCTGGACAGTTTTCACCGCTAATATATCAGGGGAGGTGATGGTTTAGGTATTATCAGGAGATTATTAATCCAGAAATCCAGGTAATGTTCTGGGGATCCAGGCTCCAATTTGAATTCAATAATTAAAAAAAGGAATTAAGATTTGAACAATGACCATGAAACCATTATTTATTATCAGAAAAAATCCATCTGGTTCATGAACATCCTTTAGGGAACAAACATGCTGTCCTTGCCTGGTTTAGCCTACAAGTACTCCAGTCCCACAACAATGTGATTGACTCATTTCTCCCTCCCTCTGCAGCAGAGCCAACCATGACAGCATGAATTTGGCTGCTGCTGTTATCCCTTGACAGGCCATTCCGGTCAACAGTATCCAAAACAGTAACAGTATATGTGTTTTGCAGTATATGTCTTCTGAACCAATGCTGACATCTATGCCGACTTTGTGGGGATGCAACCAGACACAACTGGAGAACACTCGAGATTCTAGAACAAAAATGTCTAAGCATGTGGTTGGTAACAGAACAGAGAGAGTTGATCAAAGTAATGATCATTCAGCATTATGATTAGTTGATCCAAAGTTGCAGAATCAAAATAATTACAAGTAACAGATAGCCTCTTCAAATAAATAAATGAATAGAGGTCACAAGTAAGAGTAAAACTTAGTCATCTTTAGCAAGACCAGGACTTGTTACAACTCCCAACTTCTTTTTGATAGGCCACCTTCTTAAACTGCTGCAAGCAGTTTGTGTTGTTTGTTTTTATTCGACTATGAGATGTGGGCATTGCTGGTAAGGCCACCGGTTTTCTGCCAGGGTCATTTCAGAAGCCATTTTAGAATCAATCATATATAGGACAGACCGTAAGAGGAGCAGACTTCTTTTCCTAAAAGGCATTAACGAATCAGTACCTTTTTATGACAACTGATAATGGCTCCATGGTTTGCATTCCTTACTGCTAATTCCAAATAGACTAATAAAATTTACTTCTTATCAGCTGTCACAGCAGGATTTGAACCAATAACCTCAAATCATTTGGGTGTTTAGATTACTAGTTCAGTGGAATTATCATTATCTCCCTTTATTATTCCCATCAAGAAAGCTGAATGAAGTGTCAAGAAAGTTGCATCTCTTGTTTTATTCACACTTGCAAGATAATTCCCCATATTGGAGATGAATGGTGACCTGCAGAGTGTTGAGTTTTAAAAATACAAGAGGAAAACTTGAAATATGTAAACAATATTTCAGTATGAAGTTAAAAATCACACAACATCAGCTATAGTCCAACAGGTTTATTTGGAAATACAAGCTTTCAGAGCGCTCCTCCTTTGTCAGGTACCACTAGCTACCTGACGAAGGAGCAGTACTCCACAAGTTTGTACTTCCAAATAAATCTGTTGGACTATAATCTGGTGTTGCGTGATTTTTAACTTTGTCCATTCCAGTTCAACACCAGCACCTCCCCATCAGTAGCTTACTTAGAGCAACAAAAAAAGAGAAAGCAACGTTCACCAAGAAGACAGATAACCATTATCTCCCTCCTCCCTTCTATCCTCTCAATATTATGAGAAAATCAGCTCCAATTAACAAATAAACTTATAAAAATCTCTGTTGTCTAAGAAATTAAGAGTATCTGTAAGCTTTGACACTTCTGAGGAAGCAGGACAGCAGCTAAGTAGTTATAACATATCAACTGAAATACATGGGATAAACATTATTGTGACTATTCAAGAGGGGAGCTGTGACCCCTCCTTATTTGATTGTAGCACATGGATTTCTTGGGCTGAATGGCCTGTTTATAGTCTCTACATGCTATCTAAAGAGAGATTAGAGAGAGAGAAAGAAATAAATTTATGAAACTGGCTGCTTGATGATAAGAGAAACAAATTAATGACTCTTACTCTTGACATTTTCTCTTCTTAGGTCATGACAAATCATAACGTATTTGACATAACATTAAAGAAGGATTATCTCTGTAAGCATTTTATTGACATGCTGAGTCAGTGGGACAGATTGGTTAGAACATTATAATGCAGTGTTAATTGACACACAAAACAAAACTACAGTACAATAAATGCTACATTGATTGTAGCACAAATCATAACAACTATATGATTGGAGGGTTTATGAATCCAATACCTATCCAGATTCCACAACCAAATGTTTAACAAAGGAAACAAAAATCTTAGAGAAAGAGTGAAACTGAAATCAAGTTTAAAACAGAAGGTCAAATGCCTAGAAAACTGAGTAGGTGAAAAGAAAATTGTTTGTGATGAAGCACTTCCCTGATGACTATTATTTCCAGTGGAGATTTCCATGACGTTGATACAGCTCCTCAGTTGAGTTGGGAATGTTTTTAACTTTGCCAATTACTGGTAAATGGTTTTTGAGGATCTTGTGGATGCACTCTGGCTGTCACAATCCTCAAGTCACTTACAATGCATGTTCCTGGAAGGCATCAATACAATGGTGGCAGAGGTGATTAGCTGGTGATCTGCCTTGCTACAGTAATGTGGACCCATGGAAAGAGGGAATTACAGATATAGAACTACACAATCATGCTGTTTTGCTTTCTGGAGGCTAACTTTCTGAAAGTTCTTCTTTGTAATTTGTCAATACCTTAGCAATGCTGAACACCAGGAATGCCTAGGCATCGACTGTGTTCATGATTGTTAGGAAACAAGTGATGAGGTATATGTTGAATGATGCTTTTTCCTGATATTCTTTGCATCCTAAAACATCTGAACAAAAGCAAATCACTGCTGATATCAGAGAGTTGAAATAAAACAGAAACTGCTGAAGAAACTCAGCAGGTCTGGCAGCACCTATGGAGATATAAACGAAGTTAACATTTCAAGTTCGATACAACACTTCTTCGGCACTTTGAAAGAACAGTTATATTGGACTGAAAAAGTTAATTATTTCTCTCTCCGCAAATGCCGCCAGGCCTCTTTAGTTTACCTAGCACTTTCTGCTATTATTTCTAAAACACCTGCCTTTTTAGGCCTGATGTATTTCTGTCTTTATATTTACAACTGATGGTAAAGGATTGTTTATCAATTTATAGAACACAACATTGAAAGCTGTCAATGCTCCTTATTTTTTTACAGTAGTATTAAAATTGTACAAAATGCCATCATTCAACAAACATAAACACATTTGTATACTCTTTGAGCTTTTATTAAACACTGTCCGCTGTTTAATTGATCTAAAGCTATATCACTAACATCTATGTAATTGGAAGTAAAAGGAATAGTTCGCAGCAGGTGGTGAACCTTATATTATTAAATGGAATGAAAGGTACATTATCTGGGTTTATTTTACCATTTGTAAACCTTTCTCACAATGCACAGAAAGACTAATCCTTTGCTCATGAAGCAGAACATTCACTTTGCAACATTGAGGAATTCAATATTTGCAATCTGCACATATTTGCATAATATATAAAACCTGCACTGGGAATCTCTTCAAAAATTCCACACCACTGTTTGCACCTTACACCAGTCAATGTAATGAGGTAATGATGGGAATGATGTTTGTGCTTTCATTCTGATATGCTGACAGGTTATAGACGGGGGAATAACAAGAAATATCAGTTTCACGACTATTTTAAATTAATTAAATTATAATGTGTGTAACAAATCAATTGTGATTAATCTTTAAATACTATTCACTACTTAGTGTTATTTATTCAAAGAGTCAGATGCTTCTTGTTTTCTCCAATCATTGAAAGTACAAATAACATGGAAGAGCTTTTTTTGATATTCCTGACTGATTCCCAATTGTAAGTATAACTACATTTGAACTGTTTGTGATTCTTCATGAAAAATCTCCACAGGTCAACCTGACATAATCACAAAATCATTTGACACATTGAAAAACTGTCTTCTCTTATAATTTGGATATCTTACATAATTAATTATGTAATTTTCCTAAGTCATTAAACTAACCTTGTGTACATTTAAATTGTCAACTGACTCTTAATGTTTACATAATTTTGCCATCAAAGTCAAAACTAAATATCACATTCAAATCTCTGCACATACAAAAAGTTTTTATTGTGATATCAAAAGACAAAATTTTTAATTCATTTGTTGCCATTTCTCACTTATCATCATCAAGACAACAACAGCTTCCATCCATGATTCATAGAACATTGAAAATAGAAAGGTATAGTGCAGAAACAGACCCATTGGCCCACCATGACTGTGCTAACCATGATGCCATCCTTCCTACTGTATAGCAACCAGAATGGCACACAATACTCCAAATATGGCCTCACCAAAGTTTTATGCAGCTGTAACATGACTTGCCATTTTTTATACTCAGTGCCTCGAGTGATGAAGACAAGAACGCATATGCTGCTTTACCATCATTTTCACTTATGTTGTCATTTTCAGGGAGCCCAAGATCTTTCCGTATATCAATGTTTCTAAGGGTCCTGCTGTTTAATGTATACTTTCCTCTTACTTTTGATCTCCTAAAATGCATCACCTCACACTTGTCTGGATTAAACTGCACCTGCCATTTCTCTGCCTAACTTTCCAACTGATTGATATCCTGCTATATCCTTTGACAACCTTCCTCATTATCCACAACTCCATTGATTTTTATGTCATTTGCAAACTTACTAATCAGATCACCTTCATTTTCATTCAAGTGATTTCTGTACATTATAAACACCAGAGGTCCCAACACAGACCCTTACAGAAGATCACTGATCACAGAACTCCATGATGGGCCAAAGTGTTTGCTCATGTGCTGTATTGTTCTACCTTCTACGAATCATGGATAGAAGCTGTTGTTACCATCATCCTGAAAACTGAGAAGTGGCTACAAACATATTTATGATTTTGTCTTTTACCATCACAGTATCAGAAAAAGACCTGCCCCACACACCATGCCAAAATCAACTTACCAACTCACTGTGGATCCCTTATGATTTAATCTTCTGAACAAGCCAACAATGAGGGACCTTGTCAAATGTCTTAATACGGTCCTCATCAATTATCTTCATCACTTCTTCAAAAAGTGTAATTAAAGTTGTGGGACAAGACCTCCTCCACATAAAGCCGCACTGACTCTGTAATAAACCCCATTCTTTTCCAAATGTAAGTAAATCCTGTCCCTAAGAATCTTTTCCAATAATTTCCCTACCACTGATATAAGGCTCATTGGCCTGTAATTTCCTGGACCATCCATGTTGTCCTTCTTAAATAAAGGAACAACATTGGCTATTCTCCAGTCTTCTGGGGCCTCACCTATTGATAAACAGGATACTAGTCAGAGGGATATTGCTTCCCTCTGTAGTCCAGGTTTCAAAACTAAGCATTTTACAACCTTTAGTCTAGAGCACCCAACTTGTTGTTTGTCACATGGCAAAACAAAAGAATGTCAAATATTTTAGCTGTTTTCTTAATTTCCAACAGAATGATTGGGAGAGAGGGGCAAAACAGACTTTAACACCTGGTAGGAAATTGACTAAAAAACTGCTTAACTCATTTCATTCATGATATTATAACTGCACATCTGCTGCAGTAAATTTCTGCCCCTGAAAGGAAAAGGATCTTTGCTAAATTATAATGCTAGCCTGGAAAAATAAGAACAGGTTAAGATGATAAGCAAGGCATTGATAGTGAAGGATTTAAATAATTGACGTAACTTTAAAATCACGTTGAAGAACAGGAACTAATTTTTTATGCTGTGCAATAATTGATTAGGAAGGTTATCAATGACTTCTTGAAAATAATCAGCTTCATTTATGAATGCATGAATTCGTTCAGATTATTTATATCCATTCAAAAAGCTGGTCTCAGCCAATAGAAACAATCAAGACTGAGTGCTTTTCAATTTTTCTAAAAATATACTCTAGCTTCTAGAAATGAAGTAACTGTGTTATAAACCTAAAATCTAAATTTAAAGTAAGCAAATGAACTTGTTCATAGTAAATAAAGGTTTACTTCCCTGATCTATATTCTTTTCAGGGAGAGCGTAGAAATAGTTTTACTTAACTGAATAACTTAGATATTTAGAAGCCAATGGTTAGTTTTTTTGTGATAAATTCATTTGCAGAGATATTATGTACTGAAGTTAAATGGTTTACTTCCACAATTTCATTAAGTAATTACAGAGAAGTAAGCTAATACTTTTCCTACTGCCTCAGACAAAAACAAAAAAAAAGTAATGTAAGGACAAACTTTAAGCTTTTTCTGAGTGGGCTAATATGCTTTTATTCAATTCATTTATTTTTGACAAACTGAACATAATTTTGTTAAATGAGTGCATTTAAAACACTAAGAAGCTGTGTTAATAGAAGGGGGTGATCTGCTATTTTAATTTTTATCCTGTCTTTATAATCTATCACAAGATGAAACATATTGTTTGATGAAATGTTTTCAAAAATAAAAATCTGAGTAAGTTTTGAGAATTTTATTGGAAGTTAAAATGGATTGAGGAAAATGACTAACCTCATGGTATCAAAGATTTGGTTGGGAGATCAATTAATCCAGCTGGCCTGGACTTGATTTCTCCAAGACTATGGCACGTAAATAGATCACAATGTATGTTTGTGTGGGAATTGATTTACATCTTATGTGTGCAAATGTAATAATAGGTTATTGACAGTATATGGATTGAGGTCTGTCTAGAAACATTGGGGTCAGTCCATAGCACCTATGGTTCAGCTGACTTCACACAGAGTCAATAACCTAGTTATTAGTCATTTTGATCAGTCTCTTTTACAATGCATGGTCAGTTTGTCAAAAGCCGTTGAGATTTACTATCCTGTGCCCACTTCTCATTAACCTTTTGGCTGCTGACTTTGTAGGAATTTTGCTATTGATGCTACTTTTTTTTATTTTAAACTTTTATTGAATCAGTTGGAGTGAAATTGGCTTTCAGAGGTTGCACAAAATGACACCAACAAATCGACAGGCAATTTTACACCACTTCTAATTTGCTATTTCTAGAAGATCCAATGTCATTCCCAGAAATTCAATGATGAATAATTAAAAACAAAATACTGCGAATGCTAGAAATCTGAAATAAACACAGAAAGTGCTGAGAAAGCTCAGCAGGCCTGTCAGCGTCTCTGGAGAGAGAAACAGAGTTAGCATTTCAAGACTGAAGAAGAGTCATGCCAGACTCAACAAACTAACTCTGTTTCTCTCTCCAAAAATTTTGTTTGAAATGATGAATTATAATTCAGGATACTATTGATCAAATAAAACTCACATTAATACAGAGAATTTATGAAATATGTTTGTTATAGATTATACTTTGTTTCTGTCAAAGTTTTCTATCACTTTTGTACAAAACAAGTGTTGAGTGGTTCAGAGATGGAGGTCAATTCCTGTAAAGCATGTAGGATTAGCTGTGCCTTTTATTATTTAAATATTGAAATTTTCATTATTTCCAAATCTCATATAAATGGTTTTTAGTATGATTACAAAGATCTGAAAATAATAATATTGTACAAAAACATTGCATGCACCAATCAGAATGAACAGTTGTACAAATTAAATTCACTAACAGACCACCAAAAGTGGCAAAGTACAACTCTTGCTAGTTTTGAAAGTAAGTTAAAATGTAGGTGAAAGGGCCATCTTGTGACCTAGTAATGATATCCCTACCCCTGGACCAAGAGGCCCAGGTTCAAATACTACCTGCTCTAAATGTGTGTAATAACATCTCCAAACAGGTGTATTACAATAATAGATCAATAAAGAAAAGAAAAGGTTTCATTGATTGAGGTAGAGAAAAGTGATTTAAGAAAAACAAGCATGGGGAAAGGGCACAGTGGTAGTGTCCCTACCCCTGAACTGAGAGGCCCGGATTCAAGTCCCACCTGTTCCAAAGTTGTGTAATAACATCTCTGAACAGGTTGATTAGAAAATCGGATAAATGAAAAAGAAATCTTTGGGGAATTAACAGATGAAAAATGGCGTGGGTGATAAGGTGATGGGGAAAAAAAACTGTTCGGTCATCTGTGGTAACATATAAAAATAAGTTAGGGGGCAGAGTGCTCTTGTGCACCATGGTAGTGTCCCTCCCTCTGAGCCAGTAGGCCTGGATTAAAGTCCCAACTAACCTAGACACATCACTATTCCTAATGAAGGGTTTTTGCCCGAAACGTCGATTTTCCTGCTCCTGGGGTGATGCCTGACCTGCTGTGCTTTTCCAGCACCATTGTAATCTAGACTCTGGATTCCAGCATCTGCAGTCCTTGTTTTTACATCACTGAACAGGTAGATTAGAAAATAGCAAAGCTCAGGGAAAGTGATTTTGCAGAGAGTTCAAAACCTCTTCCACTGAAATTAGATCAGAGAACAAGTGAACTCTACAGAATACCCTCTCTCTCTAGTAGGAGGACTAGCAGTAAATGCTGGTGAATGTAGCAATAAAAATGGGCAGAGAGAGAATTTTCAATGAATATAAGAATTCAGTTGATTGCAAGATGAAATCCTTTGATCAAGATATTTTTGTATCCTCCATTGTAAACCTTTGCTACCTATGATTGTGAATTTAGCACAATCATTTACATGCCAAATTTGGCAACTTATTTTAACTGTTCAGTTTGAAGAAGTTAACATTTATTTTTATTGAATGACAGCTGAGAAAATATCCTGCCCAAAGCACTATTTAGTGATGCCGCAGATACCACTGGAGGATCTTCACTCAGATGACAATATGCTCAACTGTCAGCTGTTGAACAACTTCAGATTGATGTCATGCTAATTCTATCAATCAGCTACATTTTGGTTTTGGGATTTATCATTTGTGCTTTTTTATCATTCACATGTTTTTTTTTCTGCTCTGCTTGAGATGAATTTTGAATATGAACAGCACATCTGTTACAAATTTCACAATGTACATTACACAGAACAGCAGGATAAAAGGTTTGTTAAACTTGGCAGCTGTTCAGTATGAAGAAAAACAGTTATTCTGTGAACTATGTCTCCCTCTGCAGGACCACATTTACATAAGCTATTCTCCATTAATAAATTCAGTACTGTCATTTACTGGAAATGTAAAGTTTACTGGCCTCAAACTTTAATGAAGTAAATCGATTAGTGTAAAATTTGGCCAACAATTTGTGGGGAAGAAGACATATCCCGTGGATTGTAAATTGTCACAAGTTTGTGTTGTACTACCACTAGCATTGCAAAAATGCATCTTATCCTTCAATTTCTATCGTTTTTAAAGCTTCCGCATTTTCCCGTTAAACTCATCACAGAATATTATGTAATAATATTGCTATTAATATTCTTTTAACAATCAACTTAAAATCAATATCATATGGATATGTAGAAATTATGATGTGAAATAGTACACAATAAATAGTTTAAATTTGGTTAAGAAGCAATTACTTTGATACAAATTGGGTAGGGATCAGTATAATTGATATCACACAGCATGATTTCCACCCAGTAGAATTCAACAAGTGATGATAATCAAAAATAATATCAGATGAAATAACACTTCTTATTTGTGCCTCCCACCACCATAACGTTTTGCAGCATAATTCATTTGAAAATAATAAATTATCACCCAAAAATGGGAAATTAGATATGTTACTGCTGGCTCTATAGATTGACTTCTATATCTTTATTTCAATTATGCACTTGACAGAGAGTAAAGCAGATTTAGATATAGACGATAATGGTCTGACGTTTGTGGTAGTAATGGTGGCAAAACTGTGAAATTGACAGAAACTTCTCTATGTGGAATTCACACATATACAGTTAAATGTAGAAAACCATAAAGTGCTGTCAGTGATTTTAATTTTCTCCTGGGATGTGCAGTTGAACTACCCTCAAATTGTACTCATTTGGAAATCTCTGATGAGAACTTGCCCTTTTGCAATATTAATCTCACTGTAAGATCCTTTGAAAAAGTTACTGCTTGTTGAATGAAGTACAACTGGGTTTTTAATAGTGTACTAAGTTCACTCAGGCTGGCCCTAAAAACATTACTTTATGTTTCTAAAAAATCAATTTCTTCCACGATGATAATAAATTCAATATTTTAAAAATAATTTTGAAGATTTTTTTATGATGTTTCATCTTTAGGGCATATCAAAACCATTTATCTTGCTCTCTGTCAAATATATTTCAATTCCCAACTTACATCCTGTGAGAATATTTTTATGTGATTAGTTGTTTCCCATATTTGATAATATCATCTTTGCTGGACATCTGGAGATCTCATTGACACTGGTACCAGCTTAAAAAGAAAGGTAATATCCAAGTTGCAGAGATCACTAGATCTTTGTGAATTGCTTTCTTTGAGATTGGAGTGAGCACTTTTACTTCATTGTCATTAAATATTGATGGATGACAGATAGTTAGGCAGATAGACATGTTTCTTTATAAATGTTTTTTATTAGACAGTCACGAAAACCTGTCCAGAAAGAGATTATGGTGGTTGCCTCCACTTCCTCTTCAGCTGGTTTTATATAGCTGGTGGCAAGGGCTACGCTCTCATGAGGTGAGGCTGTGCATGCGATAAACCACCAGAAATCTTGATGAGCACTGTGTCTAGTATTGGAGAGTTCCTCCAGAAGGACACATAAGCACATTAGTGATCCACTTTGATACATTTCATGTGTAGCTGCTGATCTGCCAATAATAAAGGGCCTGCTATTGGTCCTTCAGCCTCAGGAGGAATGCACAACATTTTTAGATGAATTTGGAACAAGTATTCTGGGCTGTAATAGGGCAGCTGGTCAAAGATCACTTTGAGTGCCAATGCAATGCAAAGTTTAGACCTGGAAATGTACCAAGTGTTGAGGTCCCAACACCAGAACAAAAAGTGACATCATGTTCCACCTATTGTGTATATGACTGGATATATCTCCTGTGCATGTTTTAATGCTGTCACCAAAAGGGCAGTCAGAAATGTAGGTGGGCATGGCATAATCAGTTAGAGGTGACGCTACAAAAAATGGTGCTGAAGAGTCAAATTTGATGTGGTGCATATGGACTTCCAAAGGTAATTGATTAAGAGCTACATAAACACAGAAGCAAAATTAGGCCATTCAGTCCATCAAGTCTGTTCTGTCATTCGATCATGGCTGATATGTTTCTCAACCCAATTCTCCTGCCTTCTCCCCATAACCGTTTAACCGCTTATCCATCAAGAAACTATCTATATAACAGACTTGACAGAAAGGTTGGACCTCAAGAAATCAGAAGTGTCAACTGCAATAATATGGTCTGGAAAACTCCCCAGTCTGAATAGATATCAAGCATTCAGGGTGAAGAGCAAATTGGGAATAGATTTGGCCGAATGAGAGGGAAAAAAAAGAATACAGGTCGTTCTGCTATGTGTTTTGTTGATGTGAATTTGCTGTAACGTGATTGATGAATTGAGGACACGACTTCTAAAGTGCGAACTTTTAAAAGCTGCATCACTAACACTTTAAACATCGCTTCTATGAAGCAGGATTGCACAAGAATGCAACTATTGTGTTACAGAAGAACTGCCTATAGTTGTTTTATTCATTTTCATGATGTGGGCATTACTAGTAAAGCCAGCATTTGTTGCCCATTCCTAACTAGACTGAGGGTGATTAAGAGTCAACTGCATTGTTGTGGCTCTGAAGTCATATTAGGTAAGGGGAGCAGATTTTTATCCCAAAAAGACATCTTTGAACGAAATAGGTTTTTCTAATATTTGACAACAGTTCCACAGCTATCATAAAATGTTTAATTCCAGATTTCTATTGAATTCAAATTCCAGCATCTACCATGCGGTATTCAAACCCAGGTCCTCAGATTAATAGACTTGGAATAATATCACTAGGCATTGTCTCCCCTGAACAATTTTTCTTGGACTTGAAGATAATATACAGTGGGGTCCCGAGGGATCGGCTCTAGGACCAGAGATTTTCTTCCATGTACACTAATGGCCTAGACTTGGGTGTACGGGAATAATTTCAATGTCTTCATGAAGAAAAGCGGACAGTATTGCTAACTGTCAGGAGAATAGTAGGAGACTTCAAGAGGACATGGATTGAATAGATGGACCCATCTATTCATGGTTGATGAAATCCAATGTAGAGAAGTGTGTAGTGATATATTTTAGTAAGAATAATGAAGAGAAGCAACATAAAATAAAGTATAGGTCATTCTTGTCAATGCAAATTCACTGTCATGTGATTGACAAATTGGGGGACAGTGTTTCTAAAGCGCAAACTTTTAAAATGCGCGTTGATTGTAACATGATTACATCACCAACACTTTTGGCGCTGTTTTGAAAGAGCAATTTTTCTATGAAGTGGGGTTGCACAAGATCGCAACCATTGTGTTATAGAAGAACTACCTGTATACAGTTGTAAAAGGCATGCAGGAATAGTGAGATTGAGGGTTTATACGTGCATAAATTGATGACAGTAGCAGGGCAAGTTGAGAAATGCTTAAAAGGACAATTTGAGATCATGGGCTTTGTACACAGCAATATAGTATTCTTTAAAGATTTAAAAAGCATTGTCTCGCCTCAACTGGAATGGCGCGTCCAATTTTTTAGGATGAATGTAAAAGGCTAACACAGGATGCAGAAAGCATTTATGGGAATGGTTCTAGGGATGAGGGACTTCAATTAAATAGATAAATTGGAGAAGTTCGGCTCTTATCCTTGGGGAAGAAAAGTTTCAGAAGAAATTTGATAGAGGTGTTCAAAGTAAAACAAAAAGGATTGGACAAGCACCTGAAGAGAAAAAAATGTTGCACTGCTGTGCAAAAAATGGGACTGGGACTAGCTGATTTGCTGTTGTAGGGAGTTGACTGAATAGCCTCCTCCTGTCTCATCACAATTCTATATTCTTATTCTAAGCAATGGAACCTGGCAACAGAGAGTTAGCAACAAGACCAAGTGAAGTGAATAGAGAAGTGGAGCTGTATGTCATGCACGTATCGAAGCTCACCCAGGTGTGTTATCTTACTTCAGTAGAATGGAAGTAACATAGCTAGAATTGTCTTCAAAAGAAGAGAATTTATAAATTATTCTTTTTTATCACCTATTCTTAAATCCTGTCATCTAGAATCCATAGTATGTAATGTTTGCTTAACATGTGTGAAAGCACTTGTTTACTTTAACAGATGCTACCAACAATCTCTGTCACTTATGTTATATGTTACATTCATAGCACAATACTGGCAGGAGATCGTGGCACAATTGTATTGACTGGTAGTATAATGGCCCGTGCTGATGTTCTGGTTCCGATTCCCCCCAGGGTAGCTGGTAGAAGTTGAAATTGAATTAATATATCTGCCATTAGTAATGGTAACTGTGAAGCAGTTGTCATAAAACAATCACCTGGTTTACTAACACCCTCAGGGAAGGAGTATCTGCTGTCTTCACTGAGGCTGAACTGTATGTGATTCCAGACCCACAGCACTAATACCAAGAGCACTGTATGCTTTATAACTGCTCTCTTCACCTATTTTATGTTGTTTTTCAATTTTCTTCCTTCCAAAGTGTGTCAATTCACACTTCTCTGTATTGCACCTCATCTGTCACCTATCCGCTCACTCCACCTTGTGGAGTTCCTCAGAGTTTACAATCCTTCCAAGTTCTGTGTCACCTCCAAACTTTTAAATTGTCCCCTGCACAACAAGATCCAGATTCTTAATGTGTTTATATCAGGAAGTTAGGTATGTGGCTTGCATTGTTTTGGCATGTCACTTGGATTGCCATGTGCTAAGACTAGCTACATGCCATCTAGAAGAAATTACACTCTGCTTAAGTGAGATTGGCCTCTGAATTGTTAAGAGACTAATGTTGGTATTTTGCTTTCCACTGCATCCATTGGAGTTTACTAAGAAAAACAAGATATTTCAAAGACTCGCTACATCCTGCTCAGCTTGTGGAACAAGCTGTAAGAAGCAGGCAGCAAGCCAAGGCATTCTCCTATTTGACCACAAACCATATATTAAGAAATGTCTTTCAAAAACTATGTTTGACATTTATTGAATTATAGTAGTCATCCCAAAATTCATACTGGCTTGTTTCCAGCTAGAATTGCACTCCTTGCTGCAGGCTCTACTGATAGCAACTCTGTATTGTGTCTGTGAGTTACCAAAAAGATGGACAGTACCTTGAGGTAAAGGGGAGAGCTCACATAAGTAAGCAGTCCTTGAGGACCCAAGGCAATCTTGTACTTTACAATCAGTGGACCTCCAGGAGCTGATAGAGAATTCCAACAAATTCAATCACACAAATTATGATTCAACTAAAGAAATATGAGCGAAACGATTTACCACTAGGCCTTCAGGCAGCTCCTATGCGAAACATTAAAAGTAACTGAACCAAAGCTTCACAGGGATTTAGATGTGTAACAGCAGCTATTCACTTGATATTTAGTGATTATATTTGTCTAAGAGCAAAACATCACATAAGCACCTTCAGAAAAAAAAGGCAAAGCTCTTTAAAAATCTCAGGGGAACAGTGAATGAAAAGATTGGATTGTTCAGTTTTTTCAAGAAATTCAGTGGTGTCATGTGAAATTTCACAGAGTGAGCTCTTTTGTTAGTCAGAGTTTGCTTGTTTAAGGTTTTTAAAACTTATTATCCTCCCATGTGCATAGCACATTGCCAATGAAGAAGATATGAGCTCAAAGCCAGTGGGACTGGAAAAGCTGTTACAAACTTATTGCTTGGAATAGTAAATTATTGCTTGGAAACCAGAAGAAAGTGTGAAAGTGTATCCGTTACATCAGAAAACACCTATCAATTTATAAATTCAATTAGGATTTTTGACATTTTTGATGTCATAGACAGGGCTGGATTCACTAATTGAGAATATTAAGGATAAATTGGGCACAAACTGGGCAGGGGCCAATGGGTAAATGAAGGGATCACTCCTGCATCCTCAATTTAAAGTCTCAAAAGGAAGGTACAAGGTACAAGAAGGGACATTGGAATCACCAGATTCACCAAGGTCATAACGATTCATTTAACTAATGTCAAGAAGGATTCAAGTGGGTGATTGACATAATGTAAATTATCATCTCCGAGAAATGGGGCATATCAATAAGTGCTTTGGGCCTTGTCAGGAAGTCCCCATTAGGTGGCCTGGTAGGGGGCAGTTCTCATCAGGGGCTGTCTTGTTCAGTTAGAAAATGGACTACAAAGAGATTGGGAGAAGCTACCTTCCTAATATTTCAGCTGAAGAGTAGGATACTGCCTTCACAACTTTAATGAGATTACTGCACCTCCATGCCAACCACGTTCTTTCTGTTGCATGAGTGAATTGTCATAAAATTCTCATGAGTTCTTTACCCTTTTTTGTCTAATTAGCTAATGTTTTGTATCTAAACTGCTGCTCCTTAACAAATGTAATAAACTATCTGGAAATTTCTTTCAAAGGATTGACTCTTTATATTAGGTGACAATAGCTACACCCCAAAATCTAACAATTCTGCTCTGGCTTGCATCAACTCTTAATCTTTAGCATCATCTGCTTGAAGAATAAAATGAATTAGGATCATAAGGAACCTGTAAGCATCAGATAGCATTCTCAAGCCAAATCTCTTGTACTGTCTTTGTTAAACAGATAGTAAGAGAAATACCAGACACCTTTGGAGAGAAGACAGCCAATTATATCAAATTTTCTTTCCACTATGAAGTCAAACAGAATCCATCATGGAACACATCATTGCAGAATGCAATTAACAATGCTCTTAAAAGCACACCACCAAATCAGTACCAATATTGCCCCAAATGTACCATGGCCAGTTTACAGTATGGACAATGCTCGGCCCAGTGCAAATAGCTCTTTTCTGATAAGGAGAAATTGTGCTACCTTTAAGACATTAGGACATTGTACTTGAGAGTGAAACAGATATGATTTTCAAGTAAGAAAGATTAGGTGTTTCATCAAAACATGATTAAAGACACAGCAGGTGGAGGCTTCATCACTCATTACTCATGCATATGGAAGGGAGGCTCACTCTTCCTGTGGGAAAAATGATTGCTACAAAACATTGATTTTTATACTGCCTATACATGGGTGCTGCATTATTTGAATTTACCAGTCACCAATAATACATGTGATTCCATTCATCGATCATGGGAGTCATATCATTTCACTGTCTGGTGTGATCATTATAAGTCTGGGACATGAACGCTGGAAACAACATTTTCTCCTTTGCTCGTTCTTGTCTGTTCTACAAACATAACTGACCACATACCACCTTAATATAGATAATGCAACAGATTTTCCTAAGCTGCACTACTTGTTCTAAAAGTATCCAACATAAGAGTATTTAAACTTTTATTTTCACTGATGTTTCCCATTTAATACAGCAATCCAGACATTCCAGGTTTTAGTCTCATAAAATTCTCTGAACTACTTCCAATGCATCAACATCTTTCTGTAAGTACAGTGACCAGGTCTATACACAGTACTCTTGATTTGGTCTCACGAATGCCCTCTATAGCTGAAGCATAATCTCCCTATTATTGCATTCAATTCCTGTTGCAACGAAACATAACATTCTCTTAGTTTTCCTGATTACTTGCTATACCTACATAGTAACCTTTTATGATTCAAGCTCCTCGATCTCTGCATCTCAAAGATCTGCAATCTCTCACTACTTAGACAATATGCTTCATTTATATTCTTTCTGACAAAATTACCATTTTCTCACAATATATTCCATTTGCCAGATCACTGTCCACTTGCTTAATCTACTGATATCCTTTTGTAGGCTTGTTATGCCCTTATGACCTCTTTAGAACTCACTTCCTAGCTTTGCGTCATCAGCAAATGTAGCTATCATACTCTCAGAATCTTCATCCAAATCATTTGTAAAAATGGTAAAGACTTGAGGCCCCAGCACTGACCACTCATCACACCAGCCTGAAAAAGACCAATTTGTTTTTATTTTCTGCTACCTGTTAGCAAGCTAATCTTCTACTTATGCCAATGTGTGAAAATACCATGAATTCCTATACTCTGCAATAATCTCTGCCGTGGCATTTTATCCAATGACTTTGTACAGTATATCCACTGGTTTCCTTTTATCCATAGCACAATAAATGATTTGGACGCGAGCATAAGTGGTACAGTTAGTAAGTTTGCACATGACACCAAAATTGGAGGTGTAGTGGACAGCGAACAGGGTTACCTCAGATTACAATAGGATCTGGACCAGATGGGCCAATGGGCTGAGAGGTGGCAGATGGAGTTTAATTCAGATAAATGCGAGGTGCTGCATTTTGGGAAAGCAAATCTCAGCAGGACTTATGCACTAAATAGTTAAGTCCTAGGGAGTGTTGCTGAACAAAGAGACCTGGGAGTGCAGGCTCATAGCTCCTTGAAGTGGAGTCACATGTAGGTAGGATAGTGAAGAAGGCATTTGGTATGCTTTCCTTTATTGGCCAGAGTATTGAGTACAGGAATTGGGAGGTCATGTTGCGGCTGTACAGGACATCTGTTTGGCCACTGTTGGAATATTGTGTGCAATTCTGATCTCCTCCCTATCAGAAAGATGTTGTGAAACTTGAAAGGGTTCAAAAAGGATTTACAAGGATGTTGCCAGGGTTGGAGGATCTGAGCTACAGGGAGAAGCTGAACAGGCTGGGGCTGTTTTCCCTGGAGCATTGGAGGCTGACGGGTGACCTTGTAGAGGTTTACAAAATTATGAGAGACATGGATAGGATAAATAGGCAAAATCTTTTCCCTGGGGTCGGGAGTCCAGAACTAGAGGGCATAGTTTTAGGGTGAGAGAGGAAAGATATAAAAGAGACCTAAGGGGCAACTTTTTCACGCAGAGGGTAGTATGTGTATGGAATGAGCTGCCAGAGGATGTGGTGGAGGCTGGTACAATTGCAACATTTAAGAGGCATTTGGATGGGTATATGAATAGTAAGGGTTTGGAGGGATATGGGCCGGGTGCTGGCAGGTGGGACTAGATTGAGTTGGGATATCTGGTCTGCATGGATGGGTTGAACTGAAGGGTCTGTTTCCATGCTGTACATCTCTATGACTTTATGACTCTAAGTTCCTTCTTCAAACAATTCCAATAAATTAGTTAAACATGATTTCCTTTTGACAAAATTATGTTGGCACTGCCTGATTACTTTGAACTTATCCAAGTGCCCTGTTACAATGTCTTTAATATTGGTTTCTAACATTTTCTCAATTGTCAATGTTATGCTAATTGGCCTCTATTTTCCTGCTTCCTGCCTCCCTCCACTGTTGAATGAAAGAGTTACATTGCTATCTTTAAACTTCCCTAAATCAAATGAGTTTTGAAAAGTTAAAACCACCAAATCAATTATTTCACTTGCTACATATTTTAAGAGCCTAGGATGAAAACTATCAAGAGTTAGGGACCTGTTCCCTGTCTCTCTCCCACATTCACAAACTAAAAGAGGCCTGTGCCAGACAAAGACGATCCATGGATGCACCTTTCACTTCGAAAACACAATTGCTCTGGTGTATTTTTGGGGGCAAGCTAAGTTATTCATTTCAGAAGATAATGTCAGGTATTGTACCTTAAGGGTTGAATACTTAAAATAATAGTTACAATTACAATAACACTTCTTCATTTTCATAGCAAGTATAAATCAGTGTAGTTCAATATTATTTGTTTACCTGTTTTGGTCTGAATTTTATGTCTTCCCTTTTTATAAAGAGAAGATTATTCAGTTTGCAGATAAGTAACAATCATGTGTAAGTGTGGGAATGACTACAAATAAATTAGCTAGGTAGTAGCTAGGTAGACAAAGCAATAGGGGCAGTGTTATGGAGTGAAAATAAATTTCCGGGCATTTGGTGTATTGCAATGGTTTGCTGGGAATGTGGAAGTGCTGGTAAAGGTTAGCACAATACTGCAATGGTGACAAGTTGATCTTATGAAATTCAAGGGTAGTGCTGATGATATCTGCAAATATTGCGAGTGAGATATGTGAAAACAGAATATTGACTGAGAATTAGATTGTTGGCAGCCCTGGAGTTCCAGTAATGCCTCAGGGAGAAGACCAACCACACTGAGGAGGTCAAGTTAGTCTAGGGTCTGAGGTCTCTCTGGTCCAGCTTGAAAGAGATGTTTTGGGTCTGGCATTAAGATGTTGAGGAATGGGTTAAGGTGGTGGAAATGACTACGGATTAGAAGATGCATCCAATGAGCTCAATTTGTTCCTGGGTAACTAACATCTTGTAGGTGTAAATAATACAGTGAGAAGCCTGGGAGGAGAGGTGGTATTCCTCGCTTTCAGCAGGGAAAATAGCTGAAACATGAAGAAAGACAGTTATTTTCTCCCACCAGTTGCTGTAAACTATGGCCTTAAACCAGGAACTAAGAGACTTTGCAGTTAGAGTACCAATGCCCTGTGCCTCCTATGTACAAATGGAACAAAAACCTGAAGAAGACACTGTAGAAGGGAATGTCCTGATAAGAAAAAGGATCCTCTTAGTGAATACTATTGAACTGTGGTTCCTAGTTTTATTTCCCTCCAATCATAACATCAATGTTCTTTTGCCTGAGCCAGTCCATATATGTATGTAGGGAGAGTTTAGAAGGGTATTAATGTTTCAACTGTTCATAGTTGCTAACCTGTGATTTGAATCTATTTATTTGAAATAAAAAGTAATTCTTGTTAAGTACAGAAACATGTTCCATGTTTTCTGTTTACTTGAGTCTGTCAGTCAGGTAATTTGGGAACTTTACATATTTTGATAAGTTTTTTTTAAATCTCTTCTGAACATTCCAGGAATAATGATGCTTGATTTCCAGTATGCTACCCCAGAAGGAGTAATATCCCTCTCTGGTGCAATCATATTCTTCCAAAACTTGGTGATCAGAAATGTGTGCAATAATGCAGATGTGGCCTAACCATCATTATATACAGTACCAGCACAATTTCCTGCTGTTGTATTAGAAGACTCAGATAATCAAGGCAAATGGCCCATATGCCTTCTTAACCAAATGCCTTGTCCCTTCAGGGGTCTGTGGATACGTACACCAAATTCCCTCTGATTTTCTGTAGTTTGCAGGGCATTCATAGTGTGATTCCTTGACTTGTTAGTCTTCGCCAAGTGCTTTACCTTGTACTTTTCCAGGTCAAATTTCATTAGACAATGTTTTGACCAGTTGATCAATCCACTGATATCCTCCTGCTATTTGTCAATGTCCTCCTCATGATCTAAATAACTCATATATCACCCACATACGTTTTGATCATACCCCTAGATTTGTGTCCAAATCATGAACTTACACCACAAGCAGCAAGAGCCCTAGCCCCAAATCCTGAAAAGCCCCACTGGAAATAAACTACTCACTGGAAGTACTGATATTCCTTTGCAAAGTTTTGCTCCCACCTACATTACTAATTGTGATACTTAGAAAGTTTGGCAAAAGAAAACAATCAATGTAGCAGCCTAACTGTAAAATATTGGCAGTACCGAGTTTGTTACTGCAAGTTCACATCTTGTGTGATGCTTGATTCAAAATGCAGTCATACATCTGATGAATTTGACAGTCCGCTGCTTAAGAGCCAGCCCTGCAGGAGTTAAACTGACAGGTTTGGCACAGTGTTTTGAAGAAGGAGATTTTCTTACTCAAGCTCACATAGCAATCAAACTTATAGTCCCTGCTGAAGCAGTCCTGATGAGAATATTTGATACCTGAAACTGCCTGCAACAAATATCAACTTAGCAGGTACAAACTGTGCAGTATGGGGCATTCAAATGCTGCACAGAGCTGAAAACTGATAGGAAATCAATAAATAATGTAAAACCTCAATCAAAAATATTGAGAAGCAATTTCACCTCACAAAATACAACTTGTTTCACAATTAAAGACAACGTATTTTTAAAAAATTACAATAAAAAGTGTCTAACAGACTCAGTTACAAGTTTTCAGCTTAGACTGTGGGAAACTACAGACATGGACAGGCACAAAATTTCATACTGATGAATAGCCAGCTTCATCCAGTCCCTAGGCTACTTTCTGGGCAACACACAGTGGATGGAGGTGGAAGAGGGGGAGGACTCCAGGCTGGCTTTGAAGGCTTCCCTATCTACTGGTATTAGGTTAACCCTGCACTGGTTCAGCTCCTGAGAGGATTTCTGTTAACATACAAGTTTAAACAAATGTTGAGGAGTGGATGCCTCCATTTCGTGAAGCTAGAGGAAAATCACTTATGTATCATTTTCTTTATTCTAATATGTAATGTGGACTTTGTTGGCAAGGCCAGTATTAAATGCCTATCCCTAATTGCCTTTGAACTCACTGGTTTGAAAGGCCATTTCAAAGATGGTTATTATATTGTAAAGTGGAATACACTAGTTTGTATTATTTCTGCAATTTTATAAAAAACCTTAAAAACCTTTTTAAATTAAAAATATCTATTATAAAAAGGAGCTAAGTGTCCACCACATTACTGTGAGTGTGGAGTCACACATGGGCCAGACTGGTAAGAGTGGCAGATATCCTTCTTTAAAGGACATTAGTGATTGAAATAGGGTTTTACAGCATTTGATAATAGTTACACATTATCATTCTTGAGATTAGCTTTCCATTCTGGGTTTTTAAATTAAAATTTAAATTCTACAAGTTGATGTGGTAGGATTTGAACTCATGTCGCCAGAGAATTAGCCTGGGACTTTGGATTTTTAGAGACTTTACCATGAGCATATGCTCAAATATAACTGATCTATTTTCTGCTATCAGCACCCATCATTAAAATTTATTGTTTGTCTATTCCTGTTCTCTGCTACTATTAGCTACCACGAGTGCTCTCTTTGCATTTTCCAGTCAATTCCACTTTCCTCCTCTCCTCTTTCTCCACAGCACAAAAGAATCATTTTTCCAGCTCCCTTCAGTTCTGAAGAAGTCATAGAGTCATAGAGATGTATAGTACGGAAATAGACCCTTCAGTCCATCTCATCCATGCCGACCAAATATCCTAAATTAATCTAGTCCCATTTGCCAGCACTTGGCCCATATCCCTCTAAACCATTCCTATTCATTTACCCATCCAGATGCCTTTTAAATGTTGTAATTGTACCAGCCTCCACTACTTCCTCTGGCAGCTGAATCCATACATGCACGTCCTTTTGCATGAAAAGTTGCCCCTTAGGTCCCTTTTAAATCTTTCCCCTCTCATCCTAAATGATGCCCTGTAGTTCTGGACTCCCCAATTCCAGGGAATAAGCCTTGTCTATTTACCCTATCAATGCCCCTTATGATTTTATAAACCTCTATAAGGTCATCCCTCAGCCTCCATCACTCCAGGGAAAACAGCCCAAACCTATTCAGCCTCTCCCCATAACTCAAACCTTCCAACCCTAGCAACATCCTTGCAAATATTTTCTGAACCCTTTCAAGTTTCACAACATCCTTCCTAAAGGAGGGAGACTAGGATTGCACACAATATTCTAAAGGTAGCCTAACTAATGTCCAGAACAGCTGCAACATGACCTCCCATCTCCTATACTCAATGCTCTGACCAATAAAGGAAAGCATACCAAGTTTCACTATCCTAACTAACTACCTGAGTCTCCACTTTCAAGGAACTAAAGTCCTATTGGATTGAAATTGGATCAGTTTCTCTCTCTCCATAAATATTTGCAGACTTGCTGAGATTTTTCCAGCACTTCGTGTCTTTATAAAAGAAAATGGTGTGCCGTAATATCATTTGCATAGGGCAACTGTCAGCAGGATCACCAATCAGGACCAGGATGGTTGGAGGCAGAAATCTTATGATCAAACATATATCTAATCAATGTTAAAAATCACACAACACCAGGTTATAGCCCAACAGGTTTAATTGGAAGCATACCAGCTTTCGGAGTGATGCTCCTTCATCAGATGATTGTGGAGGGCTGATCGTAACACAGAATTTATAGCAAAAATTTGCAGTATAATGTAACTGAAATTATATAATTGCAAAATTGATTGTCTGTTAAGCCTTTCATCTGTTAGAATATAGTGATAGTTTCACTTCAATCTAATCAATCTAAACATCAGATCATCGACAGAGAACACAGGGGGCCACACCTTCAACATATTGTCTAGCTATCACCATTGTTAACAGCTAACCTGAGAATGCAACTTTTAAATAAAGGGTTTTGTGATTTACACATGAAAGAAGTGAAACTATCACTGTATTCTAACAGATGAAAGGCTTAACAGACAATCAATTTTTCAATGTATAATTTCAGTTACATCACACTGCAAATTTTTGCTATAAATTCTGTGTTACGATCGAGCCCTCCATAATCG
Organism: Hemiscyllium ocellatum; assembly: GCF_020745735.1. NCBI lineage: Eukaryota > Metazoa > Chordata > Chondrichthyes > Orectolobiformes > Hemiscylliidae > Hemiscyllium > Hemiscyllium ocellatum. The sequence continues at coordinate 55,747,229 of NC_083402.1, forward strand.
CGTGATGAAGGAGCGTCACTCCAAAAGCTAGTGTGCTTCCTATTAAACCTGTTGGACTATAACCTGGTGTTGTGTAATTTTTAACGTTGTACACCCCAGTCCAACACCGGCATCTCTGAATCATATCTAATCAAAGTTGGCAAGCCCACTTTAGGGAACCCAGAGAGTCCTTTGTGATGGGGGATGGAGGTGTACAGAGACTGGATGTCCATGGTGAAGATAAGGCATTGGGAACTGGGAAGTGAAAATCATGGAGGAGGTGGAGGGCGTGGGTAGTGTCCCGAATGTAGGTGGGGAGTTCTTGGACTAAGGGGGACAGGACCATGTTGAGGTATGCAGAGATGAGTTCAGTGGGGCAGGAGCAAGCCCACATTAGGCTCAAATATACATAGTCTTTTATCTAAGTTTTAAGAAATGAACACTTGTCAGTGATATCTCATCCTTCCCCTGCCAAAGTTCACTGGGATACTTTGCAGACATGGCTGTCCTATTTTGGAGAGAGCTAGGGTTGAGGTTGTCAAAACATGTTTGCAGTGTGGGGGCTGGTTTTCTCTTTTAAGAGAGCTGTTAACACCTGTATATGTCAAAACCTTTAAAGGTCCATGGCATATTTCAAAAGATAATATGGGCCAACTTCCACATCTGCCATAAGGGTTACAGATATATTGCTTCAAGCTAATTTCGTGGGAACTCCCAGCCTTAGAGTCCTTGCAATCATCATTCTCTGTCTGCTTGGGGAAGCTAGGATCACTGGGTCCAGACTGAAGCTTAAATCTGACTTCTGTCAGCTCCAAAAGAAGGATGTCTGGAAGGCCATTAATTTTCATCCCCACGGTTCCTACAATAGGAGGAGATAAGAACGGAAACAGACACATGCCTGTGCTGAAGTATATCTAAATTTATTTCATTACCTCTTGGTGATCAGGGAAGGTTTATACAAAATATTTCTTCATAATATCAAATTGGTGACAAACTGCAATTCATTGTCAGATGCTACAGTTTGTATGGACTAATTGATCACCCTTTTCTACTGCCATAACATTGCTTGACATTGTTCCTTCTTAGCTCATCTGCTGCTGAAGTTCTTATCCACACATTCTACCCTCCATACATTGATAGAACTATTTGACATCTTACCTTGCTTTTTTGCCTTTAAGACACTCCTTACAGCCTATCCACTATCTCCCTGTGTGACAGGAGTCACTTTTTGTTTTATGACACTTCTTTGAGTCACTTTGGTAAGTTTTATTACCAAAGCCGCCTGGAAGAGTGATGAAAGCAGGTTCAATTGAAGCACTGAAGAAGGCAATGGGCATAGGAACCTTAGTGTAATGTTCTGGGGAGACATGGGTTTGAATCCCACCATGTCAGATGGTGAAATTTAAATTCAATAATTAAAAAAATCTGGAATAGATATATCACTTAATTGTGACTACAGTCAATTGCTGAAAATTTTATCTGATTCACTAATGTCATTTAGGAAGGAAGTCAGCCATCCTTACCTGGTAGAGCCTAAAAGTGATTCTAAAAACAAAGCAATCTCATTGACTCTTATTTGCTGTTTGGGGAATTGGCAATAAATGCTGCCAAGCCAGCAATATCCACGACCCAAAAATGAGTTTAAAAATTGTGCAGGGATACGCTGGAAAGGCAGGAGATTGGCATTAAGTTAAAATGCTCAGAGAGACAATGCAGACATAATGTTCTTTTGGATTGTAACAACTTTGTGATTCTCTGATATAAGTATATTGCTGATACTGCTGAAATTAGAATTGGGCATCTATATTTCACAAATCATTTTAAAAATATATTTGGCCTCATGCTATACTTACATAAGAGACAAAAAAGAAAATTTGCAAAATTTGATAATCTGTATAAAATAATGGGTTAACTAAATTGACTAAACTGCTGACCGATTCAATTCAGAGTTTTCACCAATTATTTTAATTCCATGTTTAATAACTAAAATCTTTGGATATATTTTTTTCTAATTTAACTTCGTAAAATCATTAAATATTGAAATTATATTTCTGTCACAAGCCAGTTAAATTTTCTCAGAGCCTTGCTAACTATTTACATTGGTAGAATTGGGGATAGTAATAAAGTTAGAATTCCCAGTTGAGTACTGAATTAGCCTAAGTTCCTATCTGAAGTTCCCCTTAATGAAAAATTAATCCATATTACAATTAGCTGTATGTCTGCTTCAGAAGCCAGACAATATTGTGTTCCAAAGGGTCAAATGCAAGATGGCATAATAAGCTTCATCTTGTATCTGTACTATCTCTTGACATATCACTGTATCTTGCAATAGCACAACCCGTAAACAGGGGGTCACATCAGGCTGCTGCTTTACATTACTCAGTCCCAGTCTCATGAGTTGTATCAGTCAAGACTATAGCCAGGCCAAAACTTAAATGACCAAAGATTGAGAAAAGAAAATATTTTAAAATGCCAGTTTATTCTGAATTCAGGCAATTATTTGAGGTCATTTTTGTGAAACAAGATAGGCCTCTTCATATTCCATGATTCTTCCTGACCACTTAAGACAGATGTGAGGTAATGATAGTTGTTCTGTTCCATATCCAAGCCTCTGTCAGCAACAGTCTAAAACTATTGATAGGGTTATTGACATACCTTTAACTTATAAGCTCGTACAAGAAAAGCTAAACCACATACTAAAAAATGGTATTTTAGGAAACATTAGTTAAACTGTCTGAAAGAAAATTAACTAGTTTCCATTCCTGATCATTTCTTGTGGTTCCAAGTATACAATAAATAGTTTTGGCATTATTTCTTCCCAGATTAGTCTGGCAACAGTTTCCATCCAGCTCACAAAGTACTAACAAATATTTGGATAAGAGAATGAACGCTTATGACTTAAATAGAATTACACCTTTGGCTAGTTTGCAGTCTTCAAATGAAAATGGCTATGGGAGAAAATTAAAGGAAACATCAAAGGGAAAATATTGAGACAAAGGAATAAAGCTTAAGTTTAAATTAGAATCAAACATAAATACAAATAGTCATATAACAAAAGTTGAGTACTGCTGAGAAAAAAATATTTTTTGAAGTATTTCATCTTGAACTCATCAGAACAATTCACAAAAATAACCAAGTGAAGGGAACACCAATATTTACCCTGTATGATGTGAGAGTGCTGAATGACTATTAAATGGACTCTGACTGGTAGAGGTGTTGTCATGGAGAATAAAAAATCTAATGGTAACTGACACTTAACTGCTTGGCATAGTTTAAATTCAAAACCAGGTGTATAGGCTCTGATTGGTCAAGGCATCTCAGGACATTGGTCTCTGCCAATCAAAACTGAAAATATGTTGCTGGAAAAGCGCAGCAGATCAGGCAGCATCCAAGGAGCAGGAGATTCGACGTTTCGGGCATGAGCCCTTCTTCAGGAAACGTCTGAAGTCCTCACTTTCTCCTCTGCCAATCAGAGTCCATTTACCAACCTTCCAATACTTTCCTCTCAAACAAAATGTGTTTTTTTCAATAATAGTCAAATACCGAAAAACTAAATACTATTATTGCTCCAATTAATTTCTAAGCACAAGGAATGGGTAAAAATTAAATACCTTTCAAATTGCAATTGCAATTCCCTGGTGAGTTTAATAAGAAGGGCAGTACAGCAGTATTACTGTTTACAAACCGATGCCTAATCAGTACCAAATCTAATATTGCTTGTTTTGACAATCACTGAGAATAAAAACACATCAGCCTATGCAGCATTTGAGTCTAAATAACATTCTTTACTCTTTATTAAGGAGTGACAGATTTCAACAGGGCTTCACAACTTTGTATTTCAAGCTACTGTTAATCCAATTGTGAAGTTCAAAAATACATAATAAATACACTGAGACAGAACTTATTTAAGAAAACTGCCTATCAGCATGATGGATGAAAAATGCAACATAGAATCATAGAGATGTACAGCATGGAAACAGACCCTTCAGTCCAACTAGTCAATGCTGACAAGATAACCCAACTCAATCAAGTCCCACATGCCAACACCTGGCCCATTTCCCTCCAAACCCTTCCCATTCATGTACCGATCCAAATGCTTTTTAAAAGTTGCAATTGTACCAGCCTCCAGCACTTCCTCTGGCAGCTCATTCCATACACGTACCAACATCTGAGTGAAAAAGTTGAGCCTTAGGTCTCTTTTATATCTTTCCCCTCTCAGACTAAGCCTACACCTTCTAGTTCTGGACTCCTGCATTCCAGAGAAGAGACTTTGTACAACTGTCCTATTCATGTCCCTCATGATTTTAAAAACCTCGATAAGCTTGCCCCTTAGCCTCCGACATTCCAGGGAAAACAGCTCTAGCCTATTCAACCTCTCTCTTTAGCTCAAATCCTCCAATCTGGGCAACATCCTTGTAAATCTTTTCTGAAGCCTTTCAAGTTTCACAACATTTTACCGATAGGAAGGAGACTAGAATTGCACGCAATATTCCAAAAGTGGCCTAACCAATGTCCTGTACAGCCGCAACATGACCTCCCAACTCCTGTACTCAATACTCTGACCAATAAAGAAAAGCAAACCAAATGTCTTTTACATTATGCTATCTACCTGCGACTCAACTTTCAGGGAGCTATGAACCTGCACTCCAAGGTCTTCTTGATCAATGACACGCCCTAGGACCTTACTATTAACTGTGTAAGTCATACTAAGATTTGCTTTCCCAAACTGCAGCACCTCATATTTATCTAAATTAAACTCCATCTGCCACTTCTCAGTCCATTGGCCCATCTGATCAACATCCTATTGTAATCTGACGTAACCCTCTTCGCTGTCCACTACATCTCCAAGTTTTGGTGTCATCTGCAAATTTACTAATTATACCTCTTAGGCTCACATCCAAATCATTTATATAAATGACGAAAGTCGTGGATCCAGCACCGATTCTTGTGACACTCCACAGGTCAGAGGTCTGCAGTCTGAAAAACAACCCTCCACCCACCACCCTCTGTCTTCTACCTCAGAGCCAGTTCTGTATCCAAATGGCTAGTTCTCCCTATATTCTGTGAGATCTAACCTTGCTAACCAGTCTCCCATGGGGAACCCTATCGAACGCCTTACTGAAGTCCATATAGATCATGTCTACCACTCTGCCCTCATCAATCCTCTTTGTTACTTCTTTAACAAACTCAATCAAGTTTGTGAGACATGATTTCCTACACACAAAGCCATGTTGACTAGCCCTAATCAGTCCTTGCCTTTTCAAATGCATGTACATCCTGTCCCTCAGGATTCCCTCCAACAACTTGCCCAACACCGACATTGGGCTCATTGGTCTATAGATCCCCAGCTTGTCCTTACCTTCCTTCTTAAATGGTGACACCATGTTAGCCAACCTCTAGTCTTCCAGCACCTCACCTGTGACTATCGATGATATAAATTTCTCAGCAAGGGGCCAGCAATCACTTCCCTAGCTTCCCACAGAGTTCTAGGTACACCGGATTAGGTCCTGGGGCTTTATCCACTTTTATGTGTTTCAAGACATCCAGTATTTCCTTCTCTGTAATAAGGACATTTTTCAAAATGCCATGTTTTATTAGCATTAATATCTGTTGAGATGTCAAACTTACTTAATTGTGGAGAGGTTGAGCAATATGTTATTTGTAAGAATAAGTCAATCTTCCAAAAATCTAGTGGCCAAACAAGTTTTAGCCCGAGGCTGATTCAGGGAAAATGACAGAATGTGATTCTTACCATAGAGCTTATTCTGTTGTCCTTCCCTGATCTAATTAAACAGTAGTTGTAGATCAGCAAAACGAACAGCATCAGTGGGATAACATAGAGTTCAAAATTCCAAACTGTAACCAGATAGATCTAGACAAAATAAAGATACAAAGATAATTGATTAAACAAATCATGCAGAGTAAGATCAAACAGAATATTTCTTAAATTATCTACTTTAAGCTCTTTGATTATTGGTTGGCTGTAACGAAGTACATTTTCGGAGACAAATGTCAATTCTTGGCATTTTTTGTTACCCTGATATAGTCGAGAGAGAATGAAAATGCCAGCTGAAATTAATCCCTAAACTTGGACTCTGATAGGCCACATTAATAAATTGAAGTTCTGAACAGTTCAATATAAGGGCATTGAGGCTCAATGGTTAAGATCTTCAATTTCAATTGCTATCTTCCTTCAATTTGTTTTGGATGAGTTCAGGGATAAATACGTTTGTCCCCCTTGTAAAAGTATTTTTCTCACCAGAAACCTTCTGGTCTTGCCACATGTCTCACCAGTGAAAAAAAAATGCTTTATTTTCTACTTGAGATCTAGGAAAATTGGTGACCAACTTGGAATAATAAATTGTAATTCTAACAATTATTGCCATGTTTATTTTCATGTCAATGGGAAGTTTGGAGAATTACATAAGTAAACTTAGAATTGTAAAATGTAAAATTGTCCCTAATGCGGTAATCAAGAACATATGAGTATATTTTTGGAAGGTGTTAAAGAGAATAAACTTCCTTTAAGAACTCAATTACTTGTGATGACCTCTAGATATACTTATCTCCATAAAAACACTATAACCTAGGAATCCCTTCTTGTAAAGAAACATTTGACGCATTAATATTTATTGTCCTTGATTTTCTCTTTAGTTTTCTCCCAAAGCTCAGACTTAATTGAAAGTGACTAATTAGTCAAAAGTGTAATGGTTTAGTGGTCAATGATTTAGTGATGCTTGTGCTCTTGTCTCCTCCTGTATCAGATTAAAGGAAAGAGCATAAAAGATGTCATCCTGTTTATGTAAAATGAAATAATAGTGAAAGAAATTTCATATGAATTCTTGAAAGCATATACTTGTTGTGATGTAAACTTCATCAATATTTTCTTTTTAGTTGCATTCAATTTGGGATTTAGAAATAAATCTATCAATAGCACAAACATGACTATTGACCATGATATTATCAATCTAGGATTGTGAAATTTTCTTCATACGTCATTCATGGTTTTTGTTGTCTGTGGCTCAGTGGTTAGCACTGCTGCCACACAGCACCAGGGTCCCAGGTTCAATTCCAGCCTCGGGCGACTGTCTGTGTGGAGTTTGCACATTCTCCCTGAGTCTCCTTCAGGTGCTCCGGTTTCGTCCCACAGTCCAAAGATGTGCAGGGCAGGTAAATTGGTCATGCTAAATTGCCCATAGTGTGAGGTGCATTAGTCAGAGGGAAATGGGTCTGGGTAGATTACTCTTTGGAGAGTCTGTGTGGACTTGTTTGGCCGAAGGGCCCATTTCCACACCGTAAGAAATCTAAATCTAAATCTAAACAGTGCAATGCAGTCACATATATGTAGATATATACCATGAAAATGTCACTCACAAAATAGAACATGTTCTCCATCCATAACAAAGTATCACCATCTTTTTGTATATATAAACAATTTTGCCTTGAATGTAGGAGGGTTGATCAGTAAGTTTGTGGATGATAAGAAAGTTAGGGGGAGAGTAAACAACGAGGATTGTAGGCTTGTGGGTCAGCGCATTATAGAGGGCTGGTGAGATCAGCTGATCTGGCAAATGGAATTCAATCCAGATAGGTGTGAAGTGATGCATTTGGGCACGATAAATGAGGTAAGGAAATATACAATGAATAATAGGACACAGGAAAGCATGTAGGATCAGTCCTTGATATGTATAACCACTGGGTCCTTAAGATAGCAGGATAAGTAGATAAAATGGTTAAGAAGGCATATGGGATTTTTGCATTTGTTAGCTGAGTCAAACAGATTACCAATTAGGAGGTTATGCTAAAACTGTATAAAACATTGGTTAGGCTACAGCTTGAGTATTGTGTGCAGTTCTGGTATTCACATTAGGAGAGATGAGACTGCATTGGAGAGGGTGCAGAGGGGATTTACCAAATGTTTTTAGATTAGACTTACAGTGTGGAAACAGGCCCTTCGGCCCAACAAGTCCACACCAACCCGCCGAAGCGCAACCCACCCATACCCCTACATTTACCCCTTACCTAACACTACGGGCAATTTAGCTTGGCCAATTCACCTGACCCGCACATCTTTGGACTGTGGGAGGAAACTGGAGCACCCGGAGGAAACCCACGCAGACACGGGGAGAACGTGCAAACTCCACACAGTCAGTCGCCTGAGTCGGGAATTGAACCCGGGTCTACAGGCGCTGTGAGGCAGCAATGCTAACCACTGTGCCACCGTGCCGCCCAAATGTTGCCTGGGCTGGAGAGTTTTAGTTATGAAGAAAGATTGACTAGACTAGGGTTGTTTTCCTGGGAGCAGAGGAGACTGAGAGGGGATATGATCAAGACACATAAAATTATGAGGGGCACAGAATGGACAGATGGAAAGAAACCTTTCTCCTTGGTGGAGGAATCAATTAAGTGAGGCATGGTTTTAAGATGAGGGGCAGAAGGTTTAAAAGAATGTGCAGAAACGATTTTTCACCCAGAGGGTGACGGGAGTCTGGAACTCACTGCCTGTACGGGCAGGAACCCTTATAACATTTAAGCAGTATTTAGAGTAACACATGTGATGCCAAGGTCTATGGGCCACGTGCTGAAAAAGGGGATTACAATTGTTAGGTTATTGTTTTTAACTAGTGCAGGCCTAATGGGCTGAAGTGTGTTTTTCTGTGCTGTAAACTTCCAAGGCTCTAAGACTCTATGAGACTTATTTAGGGATACCCATGAAATTCCCAACATTGTCCTGCAACTTGACAGATGAGGAGAGGCACAGTGGCCTACAACACAGAAAAAGGTTCTTTAGCCCATTGAGACTGCACAAGTCAAAACAACTGCATTACTATTCTGATGATTAGATTAGATTACATACAGTGTGGAAACAGGCCCTTCGGCCCAACAAGTCCACACCGACCCGCCGAAGCGCAACCCACCCATACCCCTACATTTACCCCTTTGCCTAACACTACAGGCAATTTAGCATGGCCAATTCACCCGACCTGCACATCTTTGGACTGTGGGAGGAAACCGGAGCACCCGGAGGAAACCCACGCAGACACGGGGAGAATGTGCAAACTCCACACAGTTAGTCGCCTGAGTCGGGAATTGAACCCGGGTCTCTGGCGCTGTGAGGCAGCAGTGCTAACCACTGTGCCACTGTGCCGCCCACAATCCCATCTCGCATCACTCTTGCAATGTGGTTGTACCTTCACTCTCAGCCATGAATGATTATGTAATTGATCAGATGGCTATATTAGGAACAAGGGTGCTACCAGTTGATCATGTATTATTTGTTTTTATCTTTCTTCCTTAACTCCAACGACATTGTGCCGTTTATGCCCAGTGAGCACCAGCTCCATGATATCACAAGTTTGCTCCAACTCCTAAAGACCTGACACAATAATCCCCCCCAAGCTTATCCCCCCAGTGGAGTGAGCTAGATTATTTCTCTTTACAGAATTTACTTTACATCTTTTTTCTTTATTTCTCCGCGACCCCTCTCCTATGTCTTTGAATTGATCCATTGGTGTTCGTAGGTATGTCAAGAAAGTCTATGACAAGTTCTCGGAGCTGTGTTTTTCTCTGCTGGCTTTTTTTTAGAAAAGTTATTCACGGTAGTCTGACATAAGGCATCGGTCAAAGGCAGTGGCACTTTGTGGCACACTACTAGCGGTGTCTGATTTTGTTCCAGTGAATGGGTAGTTCCTGCCATAGGGATGGTAGATGGATAGTGTGAAATAATGAGATGAGGTGATGCTAGTTGCAATGGATAGAATCCATTCACTAATAGGTGCAATCAGTACTGCCCAGTGCCTCTCTGAAAGGACCCTTCCTATAAAGATCCCTTACCCAGACAGTCTGGCAACATTCTAAGATAGGTAACGTTTTGGTGCAGTAATGTTTATTTTATTTCTGCTCCTGCCTACTTTTGAATTCACATTCCTTCTGAGTAGCAATCTGAATTATTTTAGTTGTTGCTGCCTATAATCAAGTTCTCTGCAGTGTAGGGAGTTGACTTTTTAACCTGTGGCTCATCAGCAGTTCTGATGGAAAAAGCCCTGAGGAGAGTGGAGTTGAGTGGTAAAAGAACAAAATCTGGATTCTCTTTCAGCAGATATTTTGCAGTTTGAACTGTTCATTCTACGTCTCCACTGAGGCCAAGGGTATCTAGGTTGATCCGTGATACGCTGAAAGCCCAGTGTCTTTGCAAATTGTTTGAATTACTCATAAGGAAACTGTAGACTGCTGGTGGAAACAACACATCTGGATTACTGTAGGTAGCAAAAGGTTCCTTTACATCTACTTCACTGATCACTGTTGTCAGTTTTTTAACATCAAGCCATTGTAAAAAATAGTCATCGACCATGATGAGTTAAGCATGGCCTTCATACATATTCATGCACAAACAGGCCCTGAATCTATTTAGAAATGTTGTAGGAATGAGAGCTTCCTATCATTAATCATTACATCTGGCACAAGTATTATAATTAATGACAAGTTCCTTTAACTGTTTCAAAATCCCTAGTCATGAAATGGCCCCAAGGGCTTGTGGACTATATTTGGTTAAGTATGCTTGGTGAATCTTCTGAAGAATGACAATGCAGTGAATGGGGAATTACCAGTTGACCAACAAAGTCAAGTAGTGTTCCCTTTGTTTGGGGTATGTCTTTTGAGCATGGACTGTAAACTTTATTCCAGGATGTGCTTGGATACAATACCTGCACACACTGATACACTTAGAAAGTCCTTCTCTGATGAGGTTAAGTTAGTTTCATGAAGTTGACCAAAATTTGTTGTACACAAAGAGGTGTGTTCGCTAACTGTTTTTTTAATCCAGTAAGGAGCTGCTTCAGGACATTATGTAATTTCCTATCATGGAGCTGGAAAGTATCAGCATGTCCCAGAATATTGTCCATTGGGTATATGGTACCACCTAGTCCCTGAAAAATGTTGCTCATTGGAAAACCTTAGATGCAGAGCAATATCAAAGGGGTATTATAAAGTTAGTACTAAAAGGGGTGGTGAAGGTTGTGAGGAGTCAAGTGACTTGCTAAAATCACTTTTGGCATCCAGTTTCGTAAATATTTTACCAGTACAAAACTTTTAAAAATGTCCATCAAACTGGTCACTGGAGAGATAACACACATATTGACCATAATGATAAGTTTCTTTAACTGTTTCAAAATCCCTAGTCATGAAAGGGAACACTGCTTGACTTTGTTGGTCAACTGGTAATTCCCCCTTTACTGCATTGTCATTCTTCAGAAGATTCACCAAGCATACTTAACCAAATATAGTCCATCAAATTGATTTTAATGTTTTTCTGCATGAGTAGCAATCCTAGGTAGAAAGAGACATATTGACTTTCAAAGTAATTTTGTAAACTTCAAGTCTTCCCAGTCCTGTAAACAATTTTGGATATTAGTGTTCAAAAGTGCTTTTCACAGTGTTTGTGAGTTCCTGCCTGTAGGAGCAAAAACAGAATTTGCTGGAGAAACTCAGCAAGCCTGCCAGTACAAACAGTTTCTATTTTGTTTCACATTTCCAGCATCTATAGTTATTTGTTTTTTTGATTTGTATGTCGGAGGTCAAAGACAAAGCATGCCCCTTACTAGATGGGGAAAATGGCTGGTTACTGATGACATATGTTTTTTCCAAATATGTGTGATCTTTGAGTGTCAGAATCATGTAAACTGTAGGTACGGTACTCCAGGTAAATGGCACTGAAGAATTTACCCTCTTCAGTTGTCTGGGACACCAATTATAGTAAGTGCTGAATTTTACCAACTGACTTGGTGGTCTTGCCACTGGATTTAAAGTGTTACGACATGGGTAAACCCTTCTGCTAATTAAATCAAACACACAGAAAAGCTCAGCTCACCTCATAATCTGTTAAAGTATGAGTGACAGAGAAGTACCCAAATGCTACTATTTAAAGTAAAAATAACAAGTTTGTTCTTTAACTCCAAATGAGAACATTAACAGACAACTATCTATAATTGTCAGGCTTAAACAAATTGTTATCTACCGCCGACACTGTAACACTATACTGATCCAATAAAGCCCCTATTAAATTTACAGCAAATGAATTTTCAAAACCAGTTGACATCTTTGGGTGTCAAACCTCCTCTATTTGTAGATTCCCTTGGGTCATCTTTGGTCTTCTGCTGCAAAGATGTTTCATATGAAAAAGGTACCTTTTAGAGAGAAGGGTTGTGGACAGTCTGTATGACAATGGCAGGTGCTCTTTCTCTGGCTAACTGTCCAAAATGCCTGTTTTCTTTAATATATACCCCAAATTTTGGATTGTCTCAATGGTTTGATGTTGTGAAAACAGTAAAATTTAAATTTGATTGGGTTTTAGTAACTCGGGGCATAATTTAAACTGATTGGTTGAATTCCAATTGCTGTGAAAACAACTCAGTATCTGGGTTACAGCTCAAATGTTACATCTTCAAATTGTCTGCAGTCAGTCACCTGGTAGAGCTTGTATTCACCCTGTCTTAAAGGTACAGTACACACCTTCGACTTCATAACAAAAGTGAAAAGAAATCATACTTCAATAGGTGGCAGGAACCAGGGTTGCATATTACCAGCAATTACGAGGCTGCTACAGTGATTGTCAACCAAAGGAAAATGGCAGCTCCATCAATAGTAGTGACCTGTCCAATCAGAGTACTGTAGCTTACGAGTGCTACCACAAACAACAGCTATTCCTGAAGCTGCAACACTAGATAGAGGCTATCTAAACACTGGGACACCCTCAAAGACAGGTCATTGTGATATTGAGGCCACTATTATTAAGGAACCTCATCTTAGCCAGGGAACACCTATTAAAGATGGTTCAGCCTAGAAGCTACTGGTGGGTCTCCAGTATTTAACTGAATATATCCTCTCATCAAATGTTGGCCCTTAAGCACTTTCTGAACTGACTCAATTGACAAGCCAGTGGACAACCAAAGCATTACCTTCTCCACCACTATGCTATATTGCTAGCGATGGGATGATTTTTGGCTTCCTGCTTCAACGTAAGTTTTAATCATAGTGCAGTATATCATGTACCAACACTTCTAGTTTATTTTAATTCCTGCATGCGATGTGAGGATTGCTGACAAGGCCAACATTTGTTCCCTTTCAATTTGATTAATAGAAGTCTTGTTTTGCTTGAAAAAACTAAGGAGTAGCATGAAAATTCCCTTTACTCTTATTGTGTGGTAAGACTGCTTAGAATTAGAGCAGAACTGACTGTCAACTGGTTGTGTGAATTTCCTTTATCTGCTCTTTTAATTAAAGTGTTAACCCTTTATTTATATTGCACCAGATGAGCTCAGCTCAATTTCACATAGACACATATAACTTTATGCCCTTGATAGAATCACCCTGATATTAATTCCATCGATTTAATTAATCAACAATGTTTAATTATCATCCAGGCATTGAAGATGAAAACTTGCACTAATATGTCATCAGGCATAAACCTGTCATTCTTCACCTTTGTTTACAAACCTGGGAAAATTGCCTTACTAATATTCCATGCTCATAAATATATATGTTAATCAGATACCTAAAGGATTACATTGGAAAGCATTGATGGTATTTCATTAACCCAAGATTCCATTTATATTCATGTCATCACAGTAAGTACATTAGTTACTATACTGTGTTGTCAGCTGTTCTCTAAAACTACTTAAAAGAAAAGTCACTTTAAAATCACTGTTACTTAACTTATTCTTGGAATGGTTAGAATGAAAGATATGTATAAAGAATCAAGGTAACTACACCTGTGCAACATCACCTTTAATAAGAACCTAAATGTTTAGATAGACTAGTTTGCGTTCTTTAAGCAAGTATACACTATTCATATCTTTCTGATAGAAAGGTTTTAGCAGACTCAAGGGACTATTTGATGTTTCAGACTGTGTCTCCACAATATGTAGGTGAGATGAGAGTGAACTGCCTTGAAATAAAGGCAGCACTTGACTGAACGTGGCATCAAGGTGCCTGAGTCAAACTAAAGTCAGAGGGAGTCAGGGGAAAAGCACTCCACTGACTGATATCATACCCAGCACAAAGGAAGATAGGTCTGGTTGTTAGAGGTCAATTATTTGGAGTTCCACAGGCTAGTTTCCTGGGCCTAACCATCTTCAGCTGTTTCCTCAATGACTTTCCCTCTATCATAAAGTGGGGATGATCACTGATGATTGCACAATGTTTAGCACCATTCACATTACTATAGATACCGAAACAGTTCATGCCCAGTTCATTGTGAGCTGGACAAGATCCAGGCTTGAGCTGACAATTACAAAGTAATAATTATAGCACACAAGTTCCAGGCAATGACCATTTATAATAAAAGATTATTTGAATCATTTGCCTTTTGACATGACTATCAGTGAATCCTTCACTATTATATCTTGGGGGGACCACAAAGGGCAGAACCTGAACTGGATTAGTCATATAAATAGACTAGACTAGATTCCCTACAGTGTGGAAACAGGCCCTTCGGCCCAACCAGTCCACACCGAAGAGTAACCCATCCAGACCCATTTCCCTCTAAATGATGCACCTAGCACTATAGGCAATTTAGCATGGCCAATTCACCTGGCCTGTGGGAGGAAACTGGAGCACCCAGAGGAAACCCACACAGACATGGGGAGAATGTGCAGACAGTCGCCCGAGGCTGGAATAGAACCTGGGACCCTGGTGCTGTGAGGCAGCAGTGCTAACCACTGAGCCACCATGCCACCCTGAATGCTGTAGCTACAAGAACAGATTAGAGGCTAGGAAACCTGTAGTAAGTAACTCACTTGCTGACTCCCTATGCTTATGCACCATCTCCAAGGAGGGTGGAATACCTCCATTTGCCTGCATGGGCACAGTTCTAACAAACTCAAAGAAATTGACACCATTCAGAAAAAAAGCAGCCCACTTGATTGGCATACCATAATTTCCTTCAATGTTGGTTCCTCCAGCCCAATGTATAGTGGCATCAATATATACCAATTACAAGATGCAGTGCAGCAACTCAAAAGTTCCTTCAACAGCACCTTTCAAACCCACAATCCCTACTGTTTAAAAGGGCATGAGCAGCAGCATCACCACCTGCAATTTACCCTCTGAGTCACTCACCATCTTGATTTGTCATTAAGTTGCTATTTCGTCAGTGTCACTCAGTTAAAATCCTAGAACACACACCAATGTGTGTGCATCTTTATCATATAGACTGTGGCAGTTCAAGCAGGCAGTTCACCACCACCCTACCAAGGGCAATAGGGATGGATGGGCAATAAATGTTGGCCTTGCAGTGATACCCAGAGCCTATTAGTTAATACTTAAAAAGCTAACTCTAAATAATGTAAATACTTATGTACGTATTTTCAAAAATCATGATGCTTGTATTTCAGTGAGCAGTCTTCCTCCTTAAAGGTTTTTGACAATTCTGGAGTCATAATTGGAAATTCAGTAACAAATATCTTTGTGCATTTCCCATTGTGTTTACTAACCTCAAACATACGTGCTACTAGTGAGGCAATTCCTATGTGTTGGACTGTCCCGGCCAACCCATTGTCTCAGCCTGCTCCTGCCCCACCGAACTCATTTCTGCATACCTCGACATGGTCCTGTCCCCCTTAGTCCAAGAACTCCCCACCTACGTTCGGGACACCACCCACACACTCCAATTCCTCCATGATTTTCGCTTCCCCGGCCCCTAACGCCTTATCTTCATCATGGGCATCCAATCCCTGTACACCTCCATCCCCCATCACGAAGGCCTCAAAGCCCTCCGCTTCTTCCTTTCCCGCCGAACCAACCAGTACCCTTCCACTGACACCCTCCTTCGACTGACTGAACTGGTCCTCACTCTGTACAACTTCTCTTTCCAATCCTCCCACTTCCTCCAAACCAAAGGAGTAGCAATGGGCACTTGCATGGGCCCTAGCTATGCCTGCATCTTCGTCAGATATGTGGAATAGTCCATCTTCCGCAGCTACACTGGCACCACCCCCACCTTTTCCTCCGCTACATCGATGACTGTATCGGCGATACCTCGTGCTCCCACGAGGAGGTTGAACAGTTCATCCACTTTACTAACACCTTCCATCCCGACCTCAAATTTACCTGGACCGTCTCAGACTCCTCCCTCCCCTTCCTAGACCTCTCCATTTCTATCTCAGGCGACTGACTCAACACGGACATTTACTATAAACCGACCGACTCCCACAGCCACCTAGATTACACCTCCTCCCACCCTGCCCCCTGTAAAAACGCCATCCAATATTCCCAATTCCTTCGTCTCTGCCGCATCTGCTCCCAGGAGGACCAATTCCAATACCGAACAACCCAGATGGCCTCCTTCTTCAAAGACTGCAATTTCCCCTCAGACGTGGTTGACGATGCTCTCCATCGCATCTCCTCCATGTCCCACTCCTCCGCCCTTGAACCCTGCCCCTCCAATCGCCACCAGGACAGAACCCCACTGGTCCTCACCTATCACTCCACCAACCTCCAGATACATCGTATCATCCTTCGTCATTTCCGCCACCTCCAAACGGACCCCACCACCAGGGATATATTTCCCTCCTCTCCCCTATCAGCGTTCCAGAAAGACTACTCCCTCCGTGACTCATTTGTCAGGTCCACACCCCCCACCAACCCAACCTCCACTCCTGGCACCTTCCCCTGCAACCGCAAGAAATGCAAAATTTGCGCCCAAACCTCTCCCCTCACTTCCTGCCAAGGGCCCAAGGGATCCTTCCATATCCGTCACAAATCCACCTGCACCTCCACACACACCATTTACTGCATCCGCTGCACCCGATGTGGCCTCCTCTACATTGGGGAGACAGGCCGCTTACTTGCGAAACGTTTCAGAGAACACCTCTGGGACACCTGCACCGACCAGCCCAACCGCCCCGTGGCTGAACACTTTAATTCCCCCTCCCACTCCACCAAGGACATGCAGGTCCTTGGCCTCCTCCATCGCCAGACCATGGCAACATGATGCCTGGAGGAAGAGCGCCTCATCTTCCGCCTGGGAACCCTCCAACCACATGGGATGAACTCAGACTTCTCCAGCTTCCTCATTTCCCCTCCCCCCACCTTATCTCAGTCCCAACCCACAGACTCAGCACCGCCTTCTTGACCTGCAATCTTCTTCCCGACCTCTCCGCCCCATCCCCACTCCGGCCTATCACCCTCAACTTAACCTCCTACCACCTATCGCATTCCCAACGCCACCCCCCCCCACCCCAAGTCCCTCCTCCCTACCTTTTATCTTAGCCTGCCTGGCACACTTTCCTCATTCCTGAAGAAGGGCTTATGCCTGAAACGTCGATTCTCCTGCTCCTTGGATGCTGCCTGACCTGCTGCGCTTTTCCAGCAACACATCTTTCAGCTCAATTTCTATGTGTTGCCCATTTTGTGTATCTGTTGGTCAAAGCAATCATTGGAACTATATGCAACTTAGAAATATCATCAAAAGGTTCTTGCCAATGATGATAATTTCCCTTGAAAGCTTCATGGTCATGATGACTGAGATTAGCTTTTTAATTCCATATTTATTACTTATATTTAAACTCAGCTTCAAATGGCACAAATGGTTGAATGGTAAGCACACTCTGCACATCTGTACATCTTCAAACAGGATATAAAATTAGCTGATATACAAGCTCTTATTTATTTCACCTGGCAAAACTCAGAACACCCAAATAATAAATATTCACTATAAAGATAAATGTATAGTGTTTTTCTTCAAAGATGTCAAGAAGTCAGATCAAATAAAATCTTGCCCTTATGATTGTTTGAATGCTGTTTGGTATGGATGATTTCAGTTCCATTATTTTACATGAGACTAAAGTAACAAGGAATAACAGTGAATGTAAAATCCATGACCCTGAACACTCTTGGGTTCTCCTGATTGCCTGCTGTGGAAACTTTACACACATAACCCTGTCGGCTACAGAAGTTTTGAGCACATCCTGTTTAAATTTACCAATCCCTATGGAAGTATAGTTGGGACACTCTTCCCAGAAAGCATCTATAAACTGCCTCTTGTTTGCAATTAACGAAGAATCTACTAAACACTCCATCTTAATACTCAACTGCTGTATAATTTCAGAGTCTAACTGTTGTAAATGTCATATTTCAGACTTTTCCCTGAGCTCTCAGCCCTAGACATATTTATTGCAAATGGAAGATTTAAGCAGCTAACTTATGAGCTTAATATTTTTTACTGATTCCCTCCTGATCAATTAATAAAATATAAGTTAAATGCTCATCAATAACGATATCGAGTGAAATTAGGAATCCCCCAAATTTTGTAATGAATGAATATTCCAAACCCATTTCATTCACCTACCAACAATCTATATCAACTGTGATTCAAACATCAGCTTCATAAGCTTCACATCACTCTCCCTCCCTTAATACTGTTGAACTCTTCACACTCACATCTCATAGATTTCAAATACTGCCATCAAGTACAACAGGAGCACTAAATAAATGCACTGGGGAGAACACAGTGACTGTAATACACTACAGCAACAACAAATCAGTGCAAGGCAGGCACAGTTCCTATAGTGCTGTTCCTGTTGAGGAGACAGTGCTGGGAATAATGGGAGAAGCTTTTTTTAAAGCCTTGGTCAGTTGCATCACTGTAGCCAACGGGGAGTGTGGTACATTGCTGCCTTATGCACATCAAATCCCACTTAACCTTCATTCTGCAACTTACTGCAGATGCTGGAGATTAGAGTTAAGATTAGAATAGTGCTGGAAAAGCACAGCAGGTTAGGCAGCTCCCAGCCTCATTCCTGATGAAGGACTTTTGTCTGAAATGTTGATTTTCCTGCTCCTCAGATGCTGCCTGACCTGCTGTGTTTTTCCAGCACTACTCTAAACTTGGTAATAGGGCATTGGCACTGTTAATAGGAAAAAAGGAGGAGCTGTATCGTTGGGACAGTCTTCAGCTGAACCTTGGTGGGACCAGTGCTATGATGAATTTCATAACTAGGGTGGCTGAAAATAATTTAAATTAAATATTGGAGGTAAAGAAATTATGTGAAAGGCGATGTGGTACAGAGCTTGAAACTTAAGAGTGATCAGGCGATAAAGGTGAGATTGCAAAAAGGTAAAAAGACAAAATTTATGCCATTTGTGGCAGAGAGGTTATGTTGAAGCTGTACAAAACTTGCAACGGAGGGAGTGCAGAGGAACTTCAACAGGATGTTGCCTGGGATTGAGCAGCATTTCATGAAGAGAAACTGGATAGAGTCAGACAATTTTCTTTTGAGCAGAGAAGGCTGAGAAGGGACCTGACTGAAGTGTATGACACTATGAGGTGTATGGACAAAATTCATAGGAAGTAGCTGTTCCCCTTACTGGAAGGGTCACGAACATGGGGTATAATTGTAAGGTGAAAAGCAGTGTTTTCGAGGGGAAATTATCTTTTCACCCTGATGGTTGTGGGATCTGGAATGGAAGGGTAATAGAGGTGAGAAACCTGCAGAGATAATAGATGCATTGGTTATAATATTCCAAAATTTCTTAAATTCTGAAAGGGTCCTGGGGATATATCACATTTATTCAAAGAAAAGAGAGAGACAAAAAGATATATGCCTGTTAGCATAGTAGAGACATGGTTAGAATGCTTTATTAGGCAGGTTACAGCAGGATACTTAGAAAATTTAAGATGTGATCAGGCAGAGTAATTCATTTATTAAGAGATTTTTTTGAGGACCAGTAGATGTGGTATACCTGGATTTCTTAAAAGCGTCAAAGGTTACCACATAAGACAAGAACATATACTGTACGGAGAAACATATAAGCAAGGGTAAAGGATTGGCTAGCAAACAGGAAGTGTAAAGAAGGAATAAATTGCTCATTTTTGGGGTTTACCAGGTGTAACTAGTGATGTATCACCGGGATCAAAGTTGGGGCCTTAACTATTTACAATCTATATCTGTGACATAGATGTTGGAGCCGAACATAAGGCAACTAAATTTGCTTATGACACGTTGTAAACTATGTTACCAACAAGAAGTAAGAGGTCTGCAAAGAGATATAGATAGGTCAATTGAATGGGAAAGGTTTGGTAGATGAAGCATAATGTGAATTTGTCCACTTTAGCAGCAGGATTAGAAAAGCAGCATACTATTAAACAGAGATTGCAGAACCCTGAGGTAGAAGAGGATCTAGTAGGCAGGTGCTATAATGTTATTGTAAAAAATGAGGTCTGCAGATGCTGGAGATCACAGCTGCAAATGTGTTGCTGGTCAAAGCACAGCAGGTTAGGCAGCATCTCAGGAATAGAGAATTCGACGTTTCGAGCATAAGCCCTTCATCAGGAATTCCTGATGAAGGGCTTATGCTCGAAACGTCGAATTCTCTATTCCTGAGATGCTGCCTAACCTGCTGTGCTTTGACCAGCAACACATTTGCAGCTATAATGTTATTAGAAAGGGAAATTTAATATTGGAGTTTATTCCAAATGGAATGGAACATAAGCTATACAGGTCCTCGGTGAGACCACATCTGGTGCATTTTATATACTTTTAGCCTCTTTATTCCTTTTTAATTACTTGTAGAAGTTCTATACTCCACTTTTTTCTGGTAGATTGAATTTGTATTCTATTCTTCCTTTCCTTATTAGTTTCTTGTTCTTCCTTTGCTCTATATTAAATACTTCTCAATCTTTAGCTCTTGTACCAAACTCCCCTGTGGATCATCAATATGTGGCAATCATGAGGCATTTTTAGCATTTAGCACTCTAGCTAAGCTTATCTCAATATATAATGCTGATGTATGCATGCCTAAAGTGAAACTAATGTAATATGAAATATTATCAAGCGATATTTAATTTTGAAAAACACTTCTGCCAACATTTGTTTTCAACTCTTATGACATTGGCAATATGGTTGAGCAAGAGTGTCATAGCCATGTTGCAGACCATCCTTATTTGACCAAGGGGCACTTTAATACAATGTCTGTAGATGCAGCATTGTCAGTTGATGCTGGATTTCACCAGTGAATAACTTTCCCAACCACTAAAACCCATGTGTCTTGCAAGCATGCTGCTGACACTTAGAGCTTGTATTATAAACACCCAGGCAAAGACAAACATCATTCCAATTACAAACAGTAACTGATTTGGAACATGCAATCCATTGAGTCACATGGCTTGTGGACAGCAACAATGCAGTAAGGAAGTATACTGTGCAGGTCAATGCATTGAATAGCAAGGTTGCAGTTAAGTTCTCTTGTCATTGTCTCTGATGAGGACTTTGATGGTTCAGTACTGAAATGTGCTGCTGGTTAAAGCACAGCAGGTTAGGCAGCATCCAAGGAACAGGAAATTTGACGTTTCGGGCCAGAGCCCTTCATCAGGAATGAGGAGAGTGTAAGGATGGTGTGTGGTTTGGAGGGGAAATTACATATGGCAATTCTCCCACGCATCTGCTCTCCTTGACCTTCTAGCTGGTAGAGATCATGGATTAGAAAAGTATTGTTGAATGATACTTGGTGAGTTGGTGCAGTGTAAATTATAGATGGCACATACTGCTGCCATTGTGCATCAATCGTGGAGGGAGTTAATGTTGAAGGTGGTAGGAAGGATATCTATGGGGCTACCTTACCCCATCCGCGCCCCCCTCTCATTTATCTCTCATTCCCCTTCTTTCACCCCCCAATTTCTTGATGAAGAGCTTATGCCTGAAACATCAACTCTCCTGCTCCTCGGATGCTGCCTGACTGACTGCGCTTTACCAGCACCACACGTTTCAACTCTGATCTCCAGCATCTGCAGTCCTCACTTTCATCTATGGCAGTGTGCCTAATTTCATTGTCCCATCTTCCACTTGCTAATCCACCCCTTGGAGGCCATAAAATTCAGCCCTGCTAAGACAGAGTCCTCCCCTCTAAACATTAGAAATGTAGGATCAAAAAATTGCATAAAAATACAGTAATTTTCCAAACATCCTTCATATACATTCTCATTCAATGTTTTCCTTTGTTTTCTTGAAGGGACCCATTGTTGCTGAGGTAATCTTCCAAGCTATGCTTCTGATGAAATGTCACTGGACTCAAAACGTGAAACTCTATTTTTCTCTCTACAGATGTTGCCATACCTACTGAGCTTCTCTAGCACTTCCTGTTTTTGTTTTAGATTTCCAAATCTTTGCTTTTATTCTCTGCTTCCAGTCTTGGCTTCCTTGGCAAATCTTAGTTTTTTTTAAAATCCATTAGCTATTCTCAAGGATGATCTTAAAATTGTCTGAACAGACTAATTGGTGATAGAAATCAATGAAGCCAAACCTGAACCTGTCTTTATCTGTCACTCACAGAGGTGGCCTTTCTGAAATATGGTCACTGGATAGTAATACATGCACCTCATTCCCAAGGGTACTGAGGCTCAGGTGATACCTAAATGATATCCCATATGAAACTAGATAATTCAGTACATATCAGGGATTTATCCTGATGCTTTCTAGGTTACCAAGCTTATTACAACACTCCTCAATTTATCAAACCACAAAGTTATAGGGAGCAGATTTTATCACCTTGGTTAGAGGATTTTAGCTACAATTAATTTAGAGTGTTGAGGTTGTTCTCCAAGTAGCATAGGATATTGTGTGAAGGAAGATATGAGAAAAGTACACATACATCTATATAAGTTAGACAAAGACCAGTGAATTTGTCTGGAGAAAGTACAGTACCAGTATCTCAGTTGGCTTTCAGCTGTATGATAAACTGGAAATTGAGAAAGTATGACCTACTACCATTGGAAACAGTGCAATGAGAGTCCAATAATAGTAATGATAAAAGGTTATAAAACAGAAAGTCCAGGTCATGTCTGAGGAGACCTGGATGGGTGGACAACATCAGAAATTGATTAAAATTGAATAAAGCAGCACAGAATTGCAGTGAACAGAGTAGATGCCTACAACTCCTCATGGAATCATTGTGTATTACGAAGTCATAATTATAAATAAAAGCAAAAAAATGCTTTTACATTTGCTGATAGTATAACAGTAGGGCATGCAGACTTTAGGTTTTTTTGCAGGAAGGGGAAAGCGAAGATGACTTTTTACATAAGTGGATGGTATTGACTTACAATCTTTGTGAAAGCTGAGGTGATAAATAATTCCAAAGAGAAATTGGATGCACTTTTGAGATAAATAAACATACAATGCTCGGGGGAAACAATGGGGAAGAGGACTGATCAGATTGCTTAAAAAAAAGCCTAAATAAATCTGATGAGCAACATGGCTTTCATCTATAACACATTCAAAAGCAAATATAATTCTTCATGTTAAAGGAAATATCAAAATCAGCTTCTAATTCTGTCATTTGTATATAAATCATGTGATGACCAAATTAGCATTACAGATTTAGGGTGATACATTTTACATAAATGACTATTACTATTTGTGAAATTAATAAGTATGGTGGGGCAGAATGCTCCTAGCCACTGCAGTTTTGAATCTTGCCCAATGTATGAAAATAAAAACCAAAAATGCAGGAAATATTCAACAAGTCAGGAATCTTCTGTGGAGAGAAAAACAGTCAATATTTCAGATGTTACCTCATTTGGGTGATTTTTCTCTCCACAGTTCCTGCCTGATCTGCTGAGTATTTCCAGAATTTTCTATTTTTATTTCAGATTTCCAGAGTCTGCAGTGTTCTGCTTTTGCAATGGAAGAAAATGACTGTCAAAGGTCACAAATGAGCTAATTGCCAACACTCAGATTAACAGTGCCATGCACTACTGATGTTATCAGTTATACATATGACTACAGTATTGAGGAATTAAGTGCAATCTCAGGTACACAATAGGCAGCAACATGTTAAACCCACTTTTAATTGTGCTGTCCATCATTTGCCTGAAGCTGCACTCAACTTTTCATTAATTGATTTTGTTGCAGAACCTGCTATTAATCCTCATTTATCTGTAGTGATATTAGCACAGTTAGCCTTTGTCCTGCTACCACTCTCCTATAAACTCCAATCCTGTATATTACACATAATTACTGAATTGGTATCTGTTGAAATAAGTACATACTTACTTTAAAACAGGGTGCGTGTTTTAACACAATAAAGATCTGCGCTATTGGTATCAATTTACATCCCTGCTATGATACATTGTTCAGTCTAGCTTTCCTTTTGCCTGGATCTGATATACTATGTCATGATGACCCTCTAACCCTCTTTGTGCCCTTTTTAAGGTGCTTACAGTTATGAATCATCACATAGACAGTTCAAGATATTGTACTAACCTTGTGAGCAACATTAGTATGGATGGAAACTAACCAATTTCTCAGAAATGGGGAAAAGAAAATGAGAGAAAGAGTGATCTCTAAGCACAGGCAAAAGCATTTTTTAATAGTAATCCACAAGTAATCCGTCTGCCTACGCTTTCAGCTGTAAAATACTGGTGGCTACAACAGAATTCAAAAACAGGAATTAATGTATGTTGGAAAATACTACTTGTGTAATGAACAACAATAATAATTATGAGTGAAAAATAATAAATACTATTTTATGAATCAAAGCATAATATATTGGCCAAGGACATTTACACAAAAATTGCCAATAAAAAGCACAAAAGAAATCCAAAGAAAAAAGTCATTAAAAATCGTTTGAACTACATATTGTTTTGTTTCCTATAGCTTTTTTTTTAATACTTTTAAGAGGTAAGGGCAATTAAAATGGTTGTGTTCATTTAATTGTTTCCACCGGACAAGTTGCTTCCACACATACCTAGCCCAGTAAGGCTGCCTCTGTTGTTTTTTAAGGATGACTGACAGAATAAAGAGAGAGTAAAAAGTGAGGTCTGCAGATGCTGGAGATCAGAGCTGAAAATGTGTTGCTGGTTAAAGCACAGCAGGTCAGGCAGCATCCAGGGAACAGGAAATTCGACGTTTCGGGCCAGAGCCCTTCATCAGGAATGAGGAGAGTGTGCCAGGCAGGCTAAGATAAAAGGTAGGGAGGAGGGACTTGGGGGAGGGGGGATGGAGATGTGATAGGTGGAAGGAGGTCAAGGTGAGGGTGATAGGCTGGAGTGGGGTGGGGGCGGAGAGGTCAGGAAGAAGATTGCAGGTTAGGAGGGCGGTGCTGAGTTCGAGGGAATCGACTGAGACAAGGTGGGGGGAGGAGAAATGAGGAAACTGGAGAAATCTGAGTTCATCCCTTGTGGTTGGAGGGTTCCTAGGCGGAAGATGAGGCGCTCTTCCTCCAACCGTCGTGTTGTTATGTTCTGCCGATGGAGGAGTCCAGGGACCTACATGTCCTCGGTGGAGTGGGAGGGAGAGTTAAAGTGTTGAGTCACGGGGTGGTTGGGTTGGTTGGTCCGGGCGTCCCAGAGGTGTTCCCTGAAACGTTCCGCAAGTAGGCGGCCCGTATCCCCAATATAGAGGAGGCCACATCGGGTGCAGCGGACGCAATAGATGATGTGTGTGGAGGTGCAGTTGAATTTGTGGCGGATATGGAAGGATCCCTTGGGGCCTTGGAGAGAAGTAAGGGAGGAGGTGTGGGCGCAAGTTTTACATTTCCTGCGGTTGCAGGGGAAGGTGCCGGGAATGGAGGTTGGGTTGGTGGGGGGTGTGGACCTGACGAGGGAGTCACGAATGGAGTGGTCTTTGCGGAACTCTGATAGGGGAGGGGAGGGAAATATATCCCTGGTGGTGGGGCCCGTTTGGAGGTGGCGGAAATGACGGCGGATGATACGCTGTATACGGAGGTTGGTGGGGTGGTAGGTGAGAACCAGTGGGATTCTGTCTTGGTGGCAGTTGGAGGGGCGGGGCTCAAGGGTGGAAGAGCGGGAAGTGGAGGAGATGCGGTGGAGGGCATCGTCGACCACGTCTGGGGGGAATCTGCGGTCCTTGAAGTGGGCGGCACGGTGGCACAGTGGTTAGCACTGCTGCCTCACAGCGCCTGTAGACCCGGGTTCAATTCCCGACTCAGGCGACTGACTGTGTGGAGTTTGCACGTTCTCCCCGTGTCTGCGTGGGTTTCCTCCGGGTGCTCCGGTTTCCTCCCACAGTCCAAAGATGTGCGGGTCAGGTGAATTGGCCAAGCTAAATTGCCCGTAGTGTTAGGTAAGGGGTAAATGTAGGGGTATGGGTGGGTTGCGCTTCGGCGGGTCGGTGTGGACTTGTTGGGCCGAAGGGCCTGTTTCCACACTGTAAGTCTAATCTAAAAAAAAAGGAGGCCATCTGGGCTGTACGATATTGGAACTGGTCCTCCTGGGACCAGATGCGGCGGAGACGAAGGAATTGGGAATATGGGATGGTGTTTTTACAGGGGGCAGGGTGGGAGGAGGTGTAGTCCAGGTAGCTGTGGGAGTCCACCGCATCTCCTCCACTTCCCGCTCATCTGCCCTTGAGCCCTGCCCCTCCAACCGCCACCAAGACAGAACCCCACTGGTTCTCACCTACCACCCCACCAACCTCCGTATACAGCGTATCATCCGCCATCATTTCCGACACCTCCAAACGGACCCCACCACCAGGGATATATTTCCCTCCCCTCCCCTATCAGCATTCCGCAAAGACCACTCCCTTCGTGACTCTCTCGTCAGGTGCACACCCCCCACCAACCCAACCTCCACTCCCGGCACCTTCCCCTGCAACCGCAGGAAATGTAAAACTTGCGCCCACACCTCCTCCCTTACTTCTCTCCAAGGCCCCAAGGGATCCTTCCATATCCGCCACAAATTCACCTGCACCTCCACACACATCATCTATTGCGTCCGCTGCACCCGATGTGGCCTCCTCTATACTGGGGATACGGGCCGCCTACTTGCGGAATGCTTCAGGGAACACCTCTGGGACGCCCGGACCAACCAACCCAACCACCCCGTGGCTCAACACTTTAACTCTCCCTCCCACTCCACTGAGGACATGCAGGTCCCTGGACTCCTCCATCGGCAGAACATAACAGCACGAAGGTTGGAGGAAGAGCTCCTCATCTTCCGCCTGGGAACCCTCCAACCACAAGGGATGAACTCAGATTTCTCCAGTTTCCTCATTTCCCCTCCCCCCACCTTGTCTCAGTCGATTCCCTCGAACTCAGCACCGCCCTCCTAACCTGCAATCTTCTTCCTGACCTCTCCGCCCCCACCCCACTCCAGCCTATCACCCTCACCTTGACCTCCTTCCACCTATCACATCTCCATCCCCCCTCCCCCAAGTCCCTCCTCCCTACCTTTTATCTTAGCCTGCCTGGCACACTCTCCTCATTCCTGATGAAGGGCTCTGGTCCGAAACGTCGAATTTCCTGTTCCCTGGATGCTGCCTGACCTGCTGTGCTTTAACCAGCAACACATTTTCAGCTCTGATCTCCAGCATCTGCAGACCTCACTTTTCACTCTCTCTTTATTCTGTCAGTCATCCTTAAAAAACAACAGAGGCAGCCTTACTGGGCTAGGTATGTGTGGAAGCAACTTGTTCGTTGGAAACAATTAAATGAACACAACCTGACAACTTCCTATAGGGTAATGCAACTTATTCATTTTCAGAATACTCTGAAAATTTGTGCAATTTGACTAGTTGGAAAGAAAAATCAGCAACTAACCCATAAGCAGTTCATGATCCCTTTTAATAGCACTTGTAGGTGACTATTGTGCCACTTAACATTCTGGTCATCAGTGCAAAGTCAAGACAAAGGCTAGCTGGACTGTGGAGTGGGAAAATGGCTGCATGGCATCAAATTGTCATTACAGTCTGATTTGTCTGCTCTGCATGTTACCATTGTCATTAGATGCTTGCATGCAGCCCCTTTAACAAGGTGACAACTTGTACACATTCCTTCAGAAGTGTGCACAACATTGTGGATCCCATTTTTGGTTATTAAATGGTTGCAGAATGCCTAAGAAACAAGTATTATCATGGCTCTACATATCTTCTCCAGTCTAGAATTGTTTCAATCTTTCTTCCAAGAATGGCAGTCTTCAGGACTTCATGATTTGCAATATTGAAAAAAAATACAAAGCAAAATAAAAGAAAAATCAATAGTAGCAGTTTAGCTTAATTGTTAATTAGCCTAATGTAGGTACTAGAGATTCATTATCAGCAGTCATTTGTTGAAAATAATTTTAAAAAGATGGTAAGAGTGCCATATCTAAGTGTGAATACCTCTATTAAGTGAGCTTATATATTCTGATCTGAGAAAAAAAGTTCCAATTTTTCAACTTTTCCTTTCCAGTTGTGTATCTACAGTGGGCAGAATTCTGGTCCAAATGCACTGAACTGTCTTTATTGTATGAAGCCAAGAATGCAGACAATGCTCCTCCATCACCTTCCCAAGGAACCTGAGGTACACAATCATTGCTCTGTCAGTGCTACCAATGAAATAACTCCACAGAGGCCAGTAGCCCATCCACAAGTCATCTTTTATTTACGCTGGCAGAGCATTCAGAATCAGGATAGTCTTCATTTAAAGGGGAAGGAGCAGGCAGCTCATTACCTGTCCTCACTCTTCCTGCCCTGTTGAGGGCTACTTTCCTCCTAGAATGAGAGAGTGCCAGGTATTTTCGGAGTTGATACTCTTTAGATAGTGCAGAGGGCAGGCAGGGTTAGTGGTGTCAGGTGTTCGGCTGGTTGAGAATAGTGAGAGCTTAGATTAGATTCCTTATAGTGTGAAAACAGGCCCTTCAGCCCAACAAGTCCACACCGACCCTCCAGCTCACCTACCCCCACCTCCACCCCCAATCCTGAAGAAGGGCTACCCCGAAACGTTGACTTCCCCCCTCCTGATGCTGCCTGGCTTGCTGTGTTCTTCCAGCCTCAGGCTTGCCTACTTTGGTTTCCAGCATCTGCAGTTTTTTTTGTCTCCCTCGGAGGGTCAGTGCAAACTCGATGGGTCAAATACTTTCCACACTATAGGGATTACATGACTCTATAAATCAAGTGCAGTCCCTCTTATTCTCTCAGGGCATTCTGCAGATTGCCAGCACCTCATGACTGACTGCCCATGTCCATACCCCTGGACTGGTATTGGAAGCTGCCATTGTGCCAAAACCCACTGACCAAAGGCTATCTCCCTTGACTTTGACTGAGGCCTGCTAACAACCATGATGTGCTTCCTGCCTTTATGTCTGCACCCAATGACAAGGCAAAACAAAAGTAATATGAGTCTGGAATCTCTTGAAACTTTTTATAATTATATTTCTGGAATCTCTTGAAACTTTTCCCTGGGATCGGGGAGTCCAGAACTAAAGGGCATAGGTTTAGGGTGAGAGGGGAAAGATATAAAAGAGACCTGAGGGCAACTTTTTCACACAGAGGGTGGTACATGTATGGAATGAGCTGCCAGAGGATGTGGTGGAGGCTGGTACAATTGCAACATTTAAGAGGCATCTGGATGGGTATATGAATAGGAAGGGTTTGGAGGGACATGGGCCAGGTGCTGGCAGGTGGGACAAGATTGGATTGGAATATCTGGTCGGTGTGGACGGGTTGGACCGAAGGGTCTGTTTCCATGCTGTACATCTCTACGACTCTATGACTCTATGAACAGTCATTGAATATAGTACTGCTTCGGTCAGGTTCAGGTACTAGAGTGTCAGATTCTCTTGACACTCACCCTTTATATATGTTTTTATACCAGATTAACAGCCCTAAGCAAGGAACTCATATTCTATGATGTTCAGATGGATAACCTCCTTACAATCATTACAACCAACATCCTGACCACATTAACTTTCAAAAATAGACATGAGTAAGACGTGTTTGTTTAGAATATTTGGAGGGGGCAAAGGTGAAGAGTGGTGGATGAAGTTTAGTGGAACAAATAGAAACAGAAGTAGGTACCTAATGAATGTCTCAAGTGGCTTTGGAAAACACAATGACTCAAATCTTTTGTATAAAACATTGAAAAAAACATATCAGAAGAAGAACGGGGACCACTTACTTTTAGAAAGATAAAGGATTTTGGGGAGACAATTCATCCAAACTAATGGAAATTGTGAATGTTCAAAGGGATGAGAATGGAAGTAAGTGAATACCTGAGCAGCTACATGACATTCTATAATGATAAGGATTCATGAACTGCCTTATGTTGCTGACTTGTATTTGTAGCTGGTGAAATTGCACAAATTTTCACAGTATTCGGAAACCAGATGAAAGTTTCATTGGCCTACAGGGGGTGATCAGATTGATCTTTTTCTGTTCATTTAAAAGCTTCTACTGAACATTTCGCATCCAGAGATGCCCAGCCTAGTAAAATTTGCTCTGATTTTTAAGGATAGTTGAAAGAGTAATGAAAGCTTGGATATTGCAGGACATGCTGCTAGGAGTGTAGCACACTGAACTGGTGGCAACCTGATGTCACATAATCCAACAAGGTAGTATAATATTAGTATTTCACATTTGAACAACCTGGAATCTTGGCAAGATCTGCATGGGCCACTTATGAAAAAAGCATAAAATTACAAAATGGATCCTGTGAGATTTTTTTCACGACTGTTAATATCCTGGATATTCTTGATAATCTAGCTGTTAATCAGGCATGTGAGGAAAGGAAAATATGATATCTGACTGAAACAGGCCCAGAAGCACATGATACACTCAAGAATTTGCTCATCTCTGCTAAACCAAAAGGCACATTGCTGTCAGAGACTCAAGTAAGTGTGAGAAGCACCACAGTCCCAAGTCGTTGGAGTTAACTGAAGCTACCAGTTTGGAACAAGTGATCAGTTATCCCAGAGAGGATATTAGAACATTTATTGAGACCTAGACAAAGCGATCCATGTAATTGCATAACATTTCAAAAGAGAAATATAATTATAAAAAGTTTCAAGAGACCGCATAACAGGGCAGAGTTGCATGCAGTTTCAAAAGTGAAGGCATTCACAGTACATTTTCAACATAGGTTGCCAAGCAACATTATCCATTGAAATGATGGTACATGAATCAAGAGAAGTTAGTGTTAAGAACTACTAGTCTTTTGTTCTTATGCTGTCCCTGATTTCCCTTGCCTCGCCCTCCCCTTAGTATGTTTCTTCTTCTTTGAGATGAATTTCTGCTGTGCCTCCTGAATTACCCCTAGAAACAACTGTCATTGCTGCTCCACCAGTTCCCCTGCTAGGCTTCCCTTCTAATCAGCTCTGCTCAACATCTCCCTCAAGTGTTTGTAGTTACCTTTACTCAATTATAATGGTATTACATCTAGCTCCAGCTTCTTCGCCTCAAACTGCAGGATGAATTCTATCATATTATGATTAGATTAGGTTAGATTACTTACAGTGTGGAAACAGGCACTTCAGCCCCAACAAGTCCACACCGACCCTCCGAAGAGCAACCCACCCAGACCCATCCCCCTACATTTACCCCTTCGCCTAACACTACGGGCAATATAGCATGGCCAATTCACCCAACCTGCACATTTATTTTGGATTGTGGGAGGAAACCGGAGCACCCGGAGGAAAACCACACAGACACAGGGAGCATGTGCAAATTCCACACAGACAGTTACCTGAGGCGGGAATTGAACCCGGGTCTCTGGCACTGTGAGGCAGCAGTGCTAACCACTGTGAAATTATGGTTTTTCACATCTGAGTACAGTGTCTATTCTCTTTTCTATACTATCCCCAATTGCAATTATATTCGCTTTCCACCCCATCTTCAAAATGGCTCCCTCTACCATGATGCTATGGTCAATTTGCTCATCCTGTCCACAGTCCCCATTCTCATCCAAACAGGGAGCAAGAATCTCAAATCTGTTAAACGGGCTCAAGGGTTGAGGCTCCTTCAGCACTACTTTCTGGATCTCCCCACCTGCCTCACTCGTAGTGAAATCCTTCTGTCTCTGGCCACTGACTGAATTCGAGACTGTTAATCTAAGGAGTTTGATTGCCTCCTGAAACATAGTGATAAGTCAATCTCCCACTCTCTGATTTGTCGCAGTATTAGAAGCTCAGACTCCAGTTTATCAACTCTGAACCAACAGAGTTGGTTCTTCAAGCAGAACCAACATCTCAGGTCCAGTGACCCTTCTTCATCAGACCTAGTAGTAGCTCAGAAAACCTGGAGTATGTGGTGAAAACAGGAAGGAGTGTGGTAAAGGAGACAGATCACAGAGGCATAGAAAGACAGTTTAGCAAACAAAGGGATGGACAATGGTATGCCAGGGAAGAGGAAAAACTGATGATGGGGATAATTAGGCAGTGAACATGGGTTGGCTGTGATGAAAGCAGCCTATCTCATGAGGGTGCCTGGAGCACAGGAATGGACAAAGGAAATGCAAGGTGATATTCAGGTTCTAAAACTATTGCTCTCGATATCGAGTCCTGAAGTCATCAGGGTCTTCAAGTGGATGCTTGAGCAGAGCTTCAATGGAGTACTGCAGCAGGCAAAAGACAGCTGCTTTCTCTCCCATTGATGCTGTCAGATCAACAGAATTTCTCCAGAAATTTCTGTTTCTGTTTCCTATTAGAATTATATTTTGACTAACAGAATTGACTTTATTTAATGTCTTGGGATAACAAGTCCTTTCTTAGCACAATCAGCTAAAATTATACTATAACCAATAAAAGTTCTTGAAACTCAATAGTATGAAGCTCCAGTAAAATGATCTGCATAATTTAATCAGTTTGTTAACTGTGGATTTTTATCTGTGGAGGTTCGACTCAAATTACCACAGCATTTGAACAAAGACCTGTTGCATTTTTGATTCAGTCTTTGTGCAAATAAACAAAATGTTAGTTCTAAATCAATGAATATAACAAATACCTAGCAAAGTAAATTTACTGAGGACTGACAAAATATCATTCAATTACTTCCAAGTGATAATAATATTGTTCTCATGCTACACAAATTCAACCATTAAAAATAAATTTACCTAAATAATGTAATAGTAATATGTGTGCTGGCATTTCTATATGTAATATTAAACATACTGTGCCACATTCCTCTGTTAAATCTAACAATAAGTAAAATTAATCAAGCCCAGTCCTAGTAGGTAATTGATTCATCTTCAGGCTTCTTCAAGAGAAGAAAACCTCTCTCACTAACTCAAATATCTTATGATAAAGAACTCAGAATATCCTCACTCTATGACCTAAAACTTGTGTGACATAGTATTACACTACACTTCTAATAATTCACTTTAATATTCTCCAATGTATAATATAGTGTTGCTGTGTTATCAACTGTAGTAACAGAAAAACATAAGAGTTAATATCTAGCTTGGGCTTGGGACAATGGAATAAAAGTTTCTCCTCTCTATTCGGTCTTTATTTCCATTATCACCGCAGGCCAGCAACCAGTTGCACATCTCTCCCTTTTAAAATATATTTTTGTTGAAAATAGATTTTTGATATTACAACAAACATAAAACAATATAATTCAAAACAGTACAAAGAAAGAACAAAAGAAAACCAAACTGCACACACGTACAAATGCATAAATCTATATACAAAAAGAGCAACTAAATACTTAAATAAATAACTAATAACTAACAGTTAACTAATAAATAATAATAATAATAATAATAAGAAGAAGAAGAAGAATACGGCTCAGTGAGACAAAATACTAACTCTCGACTATCAAGAGTATTAATTTACACATATTCATATGTTTGCAGTTCCCATTCTCTGGGTATTAGACCTGTAAAACACAATCATTACGGCTATGTAAAAACCCTTCTTAATGTGGCAGGTAGTTCAAAAAGGGCAGCAACACACGCTGGACACTGACCTCCAGCACGTCTTATAAAAATTCTCAGTTTTATGATTCACCATACTTGTAAGAAAATCCAAAGCGAAAAGCTCCATAACAATCTTATGCCAACCCGACAAACTTGGAGGATTTTCAAACACCCAACCTAACAGAATATTCTTTCTTGTGCAAAAAGTAAGGATGTTGAAAAGTATTTCTTAAGTGCCATCTACAGGGAATACACTAGGCAAGCCAAGAAGGAGAGAAATTGGGTCCACCCTTGTCCTCAAGATCCTCTCTATCGCACCTGTCACATCGCTCCAGTACATTCGGAGCCTGCAGCAAGACCAGAGGCAATGAGAGGCAATTTGCACTTGGGACATGTTAAAGATACTTCTGGTTTAAATTTTGATAAACAATCTGGAGCCAAGTCGACTCTGTGGAGAATTGGAGAATCTTCAACTGTAAAGCATGGGTCCTATTGAAAATTGAGATCTTTCTCACATTTTCCCAAATATCTTCCCATGCCTCTGAGGAGATCTCAATGCCCAACTCTTTATCGCAAACCCTGCAAAGCCATTCGATCTTGTCTGAGGGGCCGCCCCCTTCAACAGATAATAAAGGGTGCTGACAGAAAGTGTGGTCTTAGCACTGAGCACCCTCTTCTCTATGTTGGATCTGTAGGGATTGGTTACAAGTATAGTCCCTTTTTTAATAGCTAATTTGAAAAAAATGAAAGAGGTCCCTGCTAGATAGCTTGTATTTCTGAGCTAACCGATCAAAATACATCATTGTGTTCCCCTCAAATAAATCACCCATGCAAGACACACTCCTCGCTGCCCGAAGTTTAACTGCTGAGCCGATCAACCCAGGTTGAAACCCTGGCATAGCAATTATAGGTGTAAAAAGTGACGTTTTGGCAATACTGCCTTCACTTTGCTGCATTGCCTTCCATGCTTTAACAGTATTGATCATATTGGGTTGTGGCAATATTCTGTAACTATCCTCATTTTGGCCAGAAAGAGCAAGCTAGTAAGGGGGTACCTCGCCTGAGAAGTTTCAGTCTCGAGAGTGTGGTGCTGGAACAGCAGGTCAGGCAGCATCCAAGAAGCAGGAGAATTGATGTTTTGGGCAAGAGCCCCTCATTCCTGATGAAGGGCTTATACCCAAAACGTCAATTCTCCTGCTCCTTGGATGCCGCCTAACCTGCTGTGCTTTTCCAGCAACACAATCTGGACTCTGACCTCCAGCATCTGCTGTCCTCACTTTCTCCTGAGAAGTTTCAACGTGGAACCATATTGAAAGAGGATCCCCACAAGTCCAGTCACTCACATAAGATATAAGCGAGCTTAGTTGATCGTTTTTAATGTCAGAGAGATCCACACCTCCCACACTGCTTCCCCCCCTTCCCCGCCCCAGTCTGTGAGGCAATTGCAATTCAGCAAACTTAATAAGGGGCCGCTTACAATGTCAGAGAAAAGAGCTGATTCAGCTGTTCAGTCTCCTGAGCGTTTGCCTAATGAAATTCAGGGGGTGCATTTGTATAGGTACAAAAGACGGGGGAGAATATTCATTTTAATGAGGGCTATCCGACCTAACCAAGAAACCAGATGTGTCTCCTATCTTTGAAGGTCTTGTTTGATTTTGTTGAATAAATGAACAAAATTAACTATAATCAGCCAATTGAAAACTGGAGTAATGAATACACCCGAAAACAGAAAATCTCCCTGTGACCACTTAAAAGGGAATCGAGATTTGTTCTCAAAACCTAATATATTCATAAAACCACCCATAGGCATAACCTCTGATTTTGCAAAATTGACCTTGTAACCCGAAAATGTGCCAAATTGTATCAGGCGAAGCACCAAAACTGCTGGTTTTGACAAAAAGATGTGGACATCGTCTGCATACAACGAAATCTTATGTGATTTTGATCTCTGGAGTCGATATATTAGGATCCCTATGAATGGCCTTTGCCAGCAGCTTGATAACCAATGTAAAAAGCAATGGTGAGAGGGAGCAGCCCTGTTGACTGCCAGTAAAGTTGCTCGATCACACCCCATTGTTGATGATCACAGTGAGAGGGTCACTGTAGAGACCCTTGATCCATCTTATAAAGGTTTCACCCAAGCCAAACCACTTCACAGTATAAAAAAGGTACAGCAACTCAACTCAGTCAAATGCCTTCACTGCATCTAGAGAGATCACCAATCCCTGTATTGACTGTTGTTGACATCCTTGAATCACATTAAGTAACCTCTTAACGTTATTGGAAGATCTGTGGCCCTTCATAAAGTCTGTCTGGGGCTCTTTAATAATAGAAGGTAACACGGTTTCCAGCCTTAACGCAACAGTCTTAGAAAGAATTTTAAAATCAACTTTTAAGAGTGAAATGGGTCTGTAAGAAGCGCACCCAATCAAAGAAGTGAAAAGTGAATAATAAGTAAGTAAGAACACCACCATCCCCTGGTATAGCTTAACTTAGAAGTTAAAAGGAAATTCCTCATCCATCCTCGAGCATAATTTAACCCAAATTATTGCCACAAAGAAAGAAGAAAAGAAAACACCAACACAACTTCCTTTTCTAAAAAAAAGACATATCCAAACAACACTATTACCTGTACATATTAAATCGTTCAAACTAAGTTAGCCAGTCCACAAAGTCTCTTGCCTTCTCCATTAACGATAATTCCGAAGCACTGCTGGGTACCTTAGGGAATACTGGATCCCAAGCTCCCTCAGTCTTTTCTTCATGCCATCATAGGATTTCCTTTTCCAGATCACCAGCGCTGAGAAGTCCTGGAAATATATGATCCCAAAGTAAACTAAGGCTTTCAGATCCTTTCCCTGGATTCTGGAAACTTCCACGATTCTCTGATTGTCTATAATTATGGAACACCACCAAGATAGGGTGAGGACATTGATTCAGACCTGGCCTCCGTGACGTGACCCAGTGAGTTGTCTCAATCTTCAGACTTCTCATTTCAGCCTCAAAGTTAAGGAATTTTGGCAGCTAATCCTCAATAAATTCCATTAGTCACTCACCTTCCTTCACCTCAGGCAGACTGACGATCCGAATATTTTTCCTCCTGCCCCTGTTCTCGAGATCATCGACCTTGTCAAGCAAATTACAAATCTGCGTCTCCAGGGCCTGGATCCTATCCTGGAAGGAATTGGTCTCAGCTTTCGCCACTGTGACCCTGCATTTGACCTCATCCGACCTTCTCCCGAGGTCTCCAAGCTGCTGTTCGTGCTTATGCCAGCTTCTCTTCAATCTGCTTACCCAGCATCTCGTGAGATTTTGTAAGCTCCGATTCCAAGGCCTGGTAAGAAATCAAGTCCAAGGATTCTGTAGGTTGGGCCAAGCCCTGGAATTGTAATTGGCGACTTCAATCAAGCCAATCTAAGGAAGGTGTTCCCCAAGTACCACCAGAACATTACCTGTCCCACCAGGGGCCTGAACACTTTAGACCACTGCTACATCACTGTGAAGGACACCTACTGCTCCATCCTCCACCCTCATTATGGGAACTCTGACCACAATGCCGTGTTTCTTCTCCTGGCTTACAGGCAAAAGCTCAAGCAGGAGACCCCCCTCACGGATACACGTCCAGTGCTGGTCGGAGGAGGCAGAGGATCAACTCCGGTGCTGTCTGGAATTGGCTGATTGGGCCGAGTTCAAACAGTTCACAGGTACCTTGAAAGAGTACACCACCACCGTCACAGACTTTAATCAGCAACTGTGTGGAGGACTGCATACCGAGGAAGTCAAGCCGGGTGTTCCCAAACAAAAACCCTGGATGAATCAGGACATACAGAACCTGCTAAAAACCAGGTGTGAGGCCTTCAGATCAGGAGACCCACTCAAATATAAGGAATCCAAGTATGACCTTTGCAGAAGACCAATACTGATCCAAACTAGAGACCCAGACAGGCACCCGGCAACTATGGCAAGCACTGAATGAGATCACAGGTTCTAAAAAGAGACAGTGCAAGATAATAGACAATGACATATCCCTCCCAGATCGTCTCATCACCCTCCATAATCACTGTGAGCAGAAGTTTTCCTTCGTGAGACTTCAAGCAAAGTGATGGGACCAGATGGAGTACCAGGCTGTGCACTCAGAGCATGCACAGATCAACTGGCAGAGGTCTTCTCAGACATCTTCAACCACTCCCTGCAGCAAGTCACTATCCCTGCCTGTTTCAAGAGGGCCAACATCATCCCTGTGCCTAAGAAGGCTCATGCAGCATGTCTCAATGACTATTGCCCAGTGGCCCTAACGTCAGTGGTCATGAAGTGCTTTGAAAGGCTGGTCATGGCATTAATCAACTCCAGCCTCCCTGCTGCTCTTGACCGACTCCAATTTGCCTATCTGAGCAACAGATGCTATATCACTTGCCCTTCACTCCTCCCTAGAACATTTTGACACCAAGAACAGGTACATAAGAATTCTACTCATTGACTACAGTTCAGCCTACAACACTTCTTGGGTGGCACGGTGGCACAGTGGTTAGCACTGCCGCCTCACAGCGCCAGAGACCCGGGTTCAATTCCTGCCTCAGGCAACTGTCTGTGTGGAGTTTACACATTCTCCCTGTGTCTGCGTGGGTTTCCTCCGGGTGCACTGGTTTCCTCCCACAGTCCGACCCTGTGTAGGTTACGTGAATTGGCCATGCTAAATTGCCCGTGGTGTTAGGTGAAGGGGTCAATGTAGGGGAATGGGTCTGGGTGGGTTGCTCTTCGGAGGGTCGGTGTGGACTTGTTGGGCCGAAGGGCCTGTTTCTACACTGTAAGTAATCTAATCTAATCTATTATTCCCCTTGAGACAGATTACTAAACTTAGTTATCTTGGACTAAGCCCAACTCTCGGCAACTGGATCCTCAGTTTCCTGACCCACAGGCCACAATCAGTGAAGATTGGGGACAATATTTCATCCTCACTAATACTCAACATTGGATCCCCCGTGAGGTGTGTACTCAGTTCCCTACTGTACTCACTGTATACCCATAACTGTGTTGCCAAATACTAGATTAATGCCATTTACAAGTTCGCTGATGACACCTCCATAGTCGGTTGAATCTCAGATGGCGACGAACCAGACTACAGACGGAAGATAGAAGACCTGGAAAAAAGGTGCACTGAGAACAACCTAGCTCTCAATGCCAGCAAAACCAAGGAACTCATTATTGACTTTTGCTGGGATGCTATGCATGCCCCTGCACATTAACAGCACAGAGGTGGGCTGAGTGGAGAGTGTCAAGCTCCTGGAAGTGGTCATCCACAACAAGCGTTCTTGGACTCCTCATGTGGACGCACTGGTTACAAAGGCTCAACATTGTTTCTTCTTCTTCAGGCAGCTGACGAAATTTGGCATGACAGAAAATATCCTTGCCAAGATGTATCAGCCAAGATGTATCACTACTTGTTAAGGCAACTGTACCATTCAAGATCAGAGACGGTTACAGAGAGTGATTAACTCAGCCTGGACAATCACAAAGGTCAACCTCCCATGTATAGAATCCATCTATCCGGCCCACTGTCAAAGAAAGGCCACCAGCATTCTCAAACATCCATCCTACCCTGGCAACGCTTTTCTACAACCTCTACCATCGGGGAGAAGATACAGAAGCCTGAACACACACACCAGCCAGTTTCAAAACAGTTTCTACCCTACTGTTGTTAGAATACTGAATGGACTCACAAACTCTCAACATTCACCTGTACCTGTGTTTTGTTTTTGCCACTGTTTACCTATTATTTACTTATCTATGCTACTTAATTCTGTGATCTGCCTGTATTTCTCGCAAGACAAACCTTTTCACTGTGCCTCGGTACACATGACAATAAATTCAATTCAATTCAATTCAATTCATTCAATTCTTAGGCATGCCTGGATGGCGAAAATGTAGGTAAGTGCCTTCTTACAACTTTCTCAGATTCTGCAACTTTTTCAGAGTCTGAGAGTACTGCGATGCCCTGGATAGGGTGGGTTATGGCTTTGTCCTGCCTGCGATGCTGTGTGGAGTTCTGCAAAACAAACTTCCTAGATTGCCACCATTTTGGATGCCCCAGTTTCACATCTCTTAACAAGCAGTTAGTCTGTATTTGCTACGTGGATGCTGGCCAATCACATTCAGGCATTTTGAGGGGGGGCAGCCACAGGGTTTGCTAAATGCATTACACTTGCTCAGTGTAGGTGGTGATGGTGTTGGGGGTGGGGTGGGGTGCCATGCAACCAGTCTCCTGTGTTTAACCACTAACAGTGGTCACATTAAACATCAGAAACCTCCACCCT
Organism: Hemiscyllium ocellatum; assembly: GCF_020745735.1. Lineage (NCBI taxonomy): Eukaryota > Metazoa > Chordata > Chondrichthyes > Orectolobiformes > Hemiscylliidae > Hemiscyllium > Hemiscyllium ocellatum. Next base: position 55,787,143 of record NC_083402.1, read on the forward strand.
TAACTCAGATATTCCTTAAGTAATGTTGCAAGAGATCTACTCCTAGCTCTTAATTGGAAAACAATACCTAAAATGAACTTAATAATATTCATCAGAAATACATTTCACTTGAAGCAACAAACCAGACAAGAATAAGAAGCCATGGATTATTATAGATATGGGAAGTACAATGTTTTTAGATAATCAATGGCAGATGATAAAAGAGAGTATGCTGATCATAGGAAACAGAATAAAACAAAAAGTAGGAATTAAAATATTAAAGAAATAAAAACTTTGTGATGTATTCTACAGACACATAACTAACAGGGCAAGGCTGTTCTGCCGACAAGTCTGTATGTCATTATCTTAGGAGCTGATGTTTGTGGCATTCCTCAGTTAAACCTACTCACACCCATATATATCATCAAAGACAAAGGTCAAGACAATGGTTACAAACTGAAACCAGTGGCAAAGAGTAAGAGAAGTTTTTCATATGGCCAGAATGTTGGGCTTGGCGTCCTTCAGGGATATGTGCTGTGCAGTATTTTCCTCCTTACCTAACCTTGCTTGATTCTCTTATTTGCTTTTTAACTGTCCTCTGAACCTTCTTTATTCAGCTTGATCTCAGCTGCATTGTCTGGCTGATATCGAACACATTTTCTTCTTCATCTTAAACTCTTTGTCTTTTATTATCCAAGGAGCTGTAGGTTAGTTTGTCCTGGCTTTTTGCTTCACAGGAATATGTGCCCAAAACTACATTTTCTCTAAGAGCAGGATAGCATCTTCCCCACTAGCCTTGCTTCTGATCCATTCGGCCCCATTGAAGCTGGCTCTCCCTCAATTTATTATAATCACTTGAAATGGTTTCTTGTCCTTTTCCATATCCAAAGCATGTTGTTAAAATAATAATCACTGTCCCCTAAACGTTTCTCTACTGACACGTGATCCACTTGGTCAGACTCATTCCCAAGAACTATATCCATCGTTTATGACATTAATATAAAAGTAACAATATGTGTTCATAAAGCCATAATAACTGCAAATGCATTCTGTGGCTTAAATTCTAGGGGAAGAAGAAAATACAAACGCAAAATGCAAAAGTGTTTAACATATACAGAATCCTGGACAGTTGTTTGCAGCTCTGTTCCATATCATAAAAGACATATTAAAACATTCAAGGAAGTTCAGAAAATATTTCAAACAGTGTTCCCAGAGTTGAGGGGAAAGAACTACTAAGTGTTACGATTGTAATGAAAATTGATTTTCAATATTCAACTTTCATCATTTGACTTTAATACTTGAGATTTCATTGGATTTAATATGCTTTTAAAAAGGACAAAAGTGGATCTGAAATTGTTGACATGATCACCTGACTAGGGTAAGCCAAGCTCATGAATCTATCAATAAACAAGGATCAGCCTGCACAAAAATCAACACAGTTTCACAGAGGTACTGAAACTCAAATCTGTACATCCTTTCTGGAATTTGCACATTGAGATGGCAAGTTGTCTATGGAGTATTCAGCTTGAGAAAAGAATGAGCAGATTTGGGAACATACAGATGGACTTTATTTTTATCCATTCACAGGATGAGACCATTGCTCGCTCTCTCTCCCTCTCTCTCTCACATACTCCTGCAGCTTTGATATTATACAGGAACAAACATAATCAGACTCAGGTTTTGTTCCTCCAAATCAAAGATTCTAAAAAAATGTAAACTGTAACTACTTTTACGTTACTGTTTGTACCGGATACTAAACTTTGACCTTACCTGTGTTTTGTGTGTGTTATGTTTAATTTTTCTTTGGATAGTAAAACTTCACTCTCCTTCATTCAACTTGGAATCGATTCTCCATCTTTGATATGTTTAGTTTAATTAAAGTGTGATGGCTGTGTGCTAAAACAGAAGATAAATTACTGCAACTGACCAAGTAGGTGTTATAAAAGAGGGGAATCTGCGGCCCCTCCTCAACTGGCCATAACACAGTAAAGTTTCAGCATGTTGGGACACTTTACTCCAGCAGCAATGTAATTGGTTGTATGTGGGGAAACTGTTTTCATCTGCGTTTGTGTGTCCACAACAAGAGGTACAAATAAAGGAAGCAATTAAATAAATAATTTATGAAGTTTCAATACATTGAAGTGGTGAGAATGGAGGACTATTGGTCACGAAGAGTGGTTACTGCAAATAGCACTGATGCATTCAAGTGGATTTTGAATACGTTTAAGTGATAAAGACTCATATGAAACATAACACTAGCACAGACCATGTAATAAGCCAAATAACCTTTCAAGATCTTTCAAAAATCACTGGAGTCAGGGAAAGTCCTGGATGATTGGAAGATCGCTGTTGTAACCCCCTTGTTCAAGAAAGGATCAAGACAAAAGATGGAAAATTATAGGCCAATTAGCCTAACCTCGGTTGTTGGTAAAATTCTAGAATCCAACATTAAGGATGAGGTTTTTAAATTCTTGAAAGAGCAGAGTCTGATTAGAACAAGTCAACATGGATTTAGTAAGGGGAGGTTGTGTCTGAAAAACCTGTTGGAATTCTTTGAAGGAGTGACAAGTAGGTTAGACCAGGGAAATCCAGTGGATGTGGTCTATCTAGACTTCCAAAAGGCCTTTGATAAGGTGCCACACAGGAGGCTGCTGAGCAAGGTGAGAGCCCATGGTGTTCGAGGTGAGCTACTGGTATGGTATAGAGGTGGACAGGCAGGTAGTACTGAGGAAGTGGGCAGAAGGATCTAGACAGTTTGGGAGAGTGGTCCATGAAATGGCTAATGGAATTCAACGTGAGCAAATGTGAGGTCTTGCACTTTAGAAAAAAGAATAAAAGCGTAGACTACTTTCTAAATGGTGAGAAAATTTGTAAAGCCAGAGTACAAAGGGATCCGGGAGTACTAGTCGAGGATTCTTTAAATGTTGAGTCTGTGATTAAGAAAGTAAATGCAATGTTGTCATTTATCTCAAGAAGGTTGGAATATAAAAGCACTGTTGTGCTACTGAGACTTTATGAAGCTCTGGTTAGGCCCCATTTGGAGTACTGCGTCCAGTTTTGGTCTCCACACCTCAGGAAGGATATACTGGCACTGGAGCGTGTCCAGCGGAGATTCACACGGATGATCCCTGGAATGGTAGGTCTAACATATGAGGAACGGCTTGAGTATCCTGGGATTGTATTCATTGGAGTTTAGAAGATTAAGGGGAGATTTAATAGAAACTTACAAGATAATACATGGCTTGGAAAGGGTGGACACTAGGAAATTGTTTCCGTTAGGTGAGGAGACTAGGACCCGTGGACACAGCCTTAGAATTAGAAGGGGTCAATTCAGAACGGAAATGCGGAGACATTTCTTCAGCCAGAGAGTGGTGGGCCTGTAGAATTCATTGCCGCAGAGTGCAGTGGAGGCCGGGATGCTAAATGTCTTCAAGGCAGAGATTGATAAATTCTTGATGTCACAAGGAATTAAGGGCTACGGGGAGAATGCTGGTAAGTGGAGTTGAAATGCCCATCAGCCATGATTGAATGGCAGAGTGGACTCGATGGGCCGAATGGCCTTACTTCCACTCCTATGTCTTAAGGTCTTATGGTCTTACAACCTGTTTCCATGCCATGGATTCTATGTATGACTGAAAGACTGATGTAATTAAGGTAAGGAAATGCATCATACTTACACAGGCTATCTTCTACCCTAGTCTCATACCAGCATTGTTGCTTGCAACTAATATACTGTCAGCTGGTTACACAGCAGAGAGTGCCAACATAATAAACAATTTGGCTTCATCTTCACCACACCTACTTACCACAAATCTGTTTCTGCAAGATAAAATGACAGGTGTGACCATCAGGTCATCATCATTCTGATATAGTTTCACCTTTAGCAGGGGTTCCATCATATTATCTGGCACTATTCCTATGCTAAATGGAACAGCTAAAGAATAGACCAAGAAATTCGAAACTGGGCATCCATGGTGCGTGCTAGGCTCTTTTTAGTAGCAGAGTTGTCTTTGATTGTAATATCAAACCTCATAAAGAACAGGCAACAGGCTGAGTGTCTGCTGAGAGTGACTGACTCATCTTTTGTCTTTTGAAAATCTCTCCAGCACTTATAATGCACGGGTCAGAAATCTGATGGATGAATCTCCATTGCCTTGAGGGGCTTAGCTGAAATAATACTCAAGAGTTTGACATCATCCAAGAATAAGCAGTTGGCATGTTTGGCATTTCATCCTCTAGTCTGAATATCTACTTGATCCAGCAACTATTCATTGTTACTGCAATATGAACCATTCACACAATGCATAGCAACAACCTGGCAAGGCTGAACCTGACTCAACCTGTAGCTAGAATGATACAGGCTGCAGGTGAGAGAGTCAGTGTTTTTTCAGCATGGAACGTGGCCCTTTGGACATCATGTGCATGCTATCATCAAGCACTGTTCAAGTCCCATCTTCCAGCGTTGTTCGCATAGCCCTGTATGCCATAGGGCTTCGAGTGATCATCTAAATATTTCTTCAGTATTATGATGCTTCCTGTCTGTATCAGCAATTCAGACAATGTGTTCCAGATACCCACAATTCTCTGCGTGAAACCATCTTCTTTAAATCCCCTCTAAACCTCCTGCCCTTTACCTTAAATCCATGTTCCCTGGTTACTGATGCCTCCATTAAGAGGAATAATTTCTTCCGACCTACACCCCTTATAATCGTGTACATGTCAGTCAGGTATCCCTCTGCGTGTCTGCTCTAAGGAAACCCTAAGCCTATCTAATCTCCTGCTTCATAGCTGCAACACATCAGCCTAGGCAACATCCTGATGAATTTTGCCTGTGCTCTCCTCTGCAATTACTTCCTTCCTATACCATGGTGACCTGAACTGCACACAGTAGTCCAGCTGTTTTATACAGCTCCATCATAAAACCCCTGTTTCTGTATTCAATGCCTCAACTGATAAAGGCAAGTGTTCCATATATCTTCTTAAACTACTTATCCAACCTGTTGTCTACTTGGATCTATGTACATACACATCAAGGTCCATTTGATTCTCTACGCTGCCTTAGGTCAATTTGTCCTGTACGCCCTTGCATTACTCACACTTATCACAATTCAATTGGTTAGCACTGCTGCTTCCCAGCACCAGGGCCCCAGGTTCGATTCCAGCCTCAGGTGACTGTCTGTGTGGAGTTTGCACATTCTCCCTGTGTATGCGTGGGTTTCCTCTGGGTGCTCCAGTTTCCTCCCACAGCACAAAGATGTGCGGGTTAGGTGAATTGGCCATGCTAAATTACCCATAGTGTGCTGTGCATTAGTCAGAGGGAAGTGGGTCTGTGTGGGTTACTCTTCAGAGGATTGGTGTGGACTTGTTGGGCCGAAGACCTTGTTTCCACACTGTAGGGAATCTAATCTAATTCCATTTGTCACTGTTCAGCCTACCTTACCAAACCCGCCATATTGTCCAAGGCTTTCTTTGTCACTATTTACCATGCCACTAATGTTTCTATCATCTGCAAATTTACTGATCAAACCTCCTACATCATTAATGTACACTATAAATGTTCTATGTACAGTGTTATGAGCTATGAGATTCAGTGCAATTTAGCTAATTGTATCCAAACACCAAATCCTGTTGTATGCTATTGTACACAGGCTTCCAGTCACAAATGCAACCTTTAACCATCATCCTCTCCCTTCTGCCACAAAACCAATTTTGGATACAATTAGCTAAATTGCACTGAATCTCATAGCTCATAACACTGAACATAGAACATTACAGCACAGGACAGGCCCATCGGCCCTCGGTGTTGCGCCAACCTGTGAAACCAATCTGAAGTCCTTCTAACCTACATTATTCCATTCTCATATACTGTCCAATGACTATTTAAATGCACTTAAAGTTGTCAAGTTTACTACTGTTGCGAGCAGGCCATTCCACGCCCCTACTATTCTCTGAGTGAAGAAACTACCTCTGACAGCTGTCCTTATCTATCACCCCTCAATTTAAAGCTATGTCCTCTCATGCTAACCATCACCATCCGAGGAAAAAGGCTCTGACTGTCCACCCTATCTAACCCTCTGAGTATCTTATATGTCTCAATTAAATAACCTCTCAACCTTCTCCTCTCTAATGAAAACAGTTTCAAGTCCCTCAGCCTTTCCTCGAAAGACATTTCCTTCATAGAACATAGAAAAATACAGCGCAGTACAGGCCCTTTGGCCCTTGATGTTGCTCCGATCCAACCCCACCTAACCTACACTAGCCCATTATCCTCCATATGCCTATCCAATGCCCGTTTAAATGCCCATAAAGAGGGAGAGTCCACCACTGCTACTGGCAGGGCATTTCATGAACTCACGACTCCCTGAGTAAAGAATCTACCCCTAACATCTGTCCTATACCTACCTCCCCTTAATTTAAAGCTATGCCCCTCGTAACAGCTGACTCCATATGTGGAAAAACTCATACCGGGCAACATCCTAGTAAATCTCCTGTGAACCCTTTCCAAAGCTTCTATATCCTTCCTATAATATAGTGACCAGAACCGTACGCAATACTCTAGGTGCGACTGCACCAGAGTTTTGTACAGCTGTAGCATGACCTCATAGCTCTGAAACTCAATCCCTCCACTAATAAAAGCTAACACACTGTATGCCTTCTTAAAAACCCTATCAACCTGGGTGGCAACTTTCAGGGATCTATGCACATGGACACTGAGATCTCTCTGCTCATCTACACTACCAAGAATCTTAGAATTAGCCAGTACTCTTTTTTCCTGTTGCTCCTTCCAAAGTGAATCACCTCACATTTTTCCACATTAAACTCCATTTGCCACCTCTCAGCCCAGCTCTGCAGCTTATCTATGTTCCTCTGTAACCTGCAGCATCCTTTGGCACTATCCATAACTCTACCGACCTTAGTGTCATCCGCAAATTTACAAACCCACCTTCCATGCCCTCATCCAGGTTGTTTATGGAAATGACAAACAGTAGTGCCCCAAAAATAAATCCTTGTGGAACACCACTAGTAACTGAACTCCAGGATGAATATTTCCCATCAACCACCACCCTCTGTCTTCTTTCAGCTAGCCAATTTCTGATCCAATCATTCTTAATCCCATGCCTCTGTATTTTGTGCGATAGCCCACCATGGGGAACCTTATCAAAATGCCTTACTGAAATCCATATACGCCACATCAACAGCTTTACCCTCATCTACCTGTTTGGTCACCTTCTCAAAGAACTCAATAAGATTTGTGACGCTCGACCTACCCTTCACTAAACCGTGTTGACTATCCCTAATCAACTTATTCCTTTCTAGATGATTATAAATCCTATCTTATATAACTTTTTCCAACACTTTACCCACAACCACAGTATGGCTCACTGGTCTATAATTACCAGGATTGTCTCTACTCCCCTTCTTGAACAAGGGAACATTTGCTATCCTCCAGTCTTCTGGCACTGTTCCTGAAGACAATGATGACATAAAGATCAAAGCCAAAGGCTCTGCAATTTCCTTCCTGGCTCCCCAGAAAATCCTAGGATAAATCCCATCTGGCCCAGGAGACTTATCCATTTTCACACTTTGCAGAGTTGCTCACACCTTCTCCTTGTGCACCTCAATCCCATATATACTAGCAGCCGGTATCACAGTATTCTCCTCAACAACATTGTCTTTTTCCAGTGTGAATACTGATGAAAAATATTCATTTACCATTTCCCCTATCTCCTCGGACTCCATGCACAACTTCCCACGACAATCCTTGATTGGCCCTAATCTAGCAGTAGTCATTCTTTTATTCCTGATATACCTATAGAAAGCCTTAGGGTTTTCCTTGATCCTATCTACCAACATCTTCTCATGTCCTCTCCTGGCTCTTCTTAGCTCTCTCTTTTGGTCTTTTCTGGCTAACTTGTATCTCTCAAGTGCACTAACTGAACCTTCACATCTCAACCTAACGTAAGCCTTCATTTTCCTCTTGACAAGGGCTTCAACTTCTGTAGCAAACCACGGCTCTCTCATTCGACAGTTTCCTCCCTGCCTGACAGATACATACTTATTAAGGGCATGCAGTAGCTGTTCCTTGAATAAACTCCGCATTTCAATTGTGTCCATCCCATTCAGTTTCCTTCCCCATCCTATGCACCCTAATCACATCATAATTGCCTTTCCCCCAGCTATAACTCTTGCCCCGTGGTGTATATCTATCCCTTTCCATCGCTAAATTGAACATAACCAAACTGTGGTCACTGTCACCAAAGTGCTCACCTACCTCCAAATCTAACACCTGGCCAGGTTCATTACTCAGTACTAAATCCAATGTGGCCGCGCTCCTTGTTGGCCTGTATACATACTTTGTCAGGAAACCCTCCTGCACGCGTTGAACAAAAACTGACCCATCTAAAGTACTCAAATTACAATATTCCCAGTATTTGGAAAGTTAAAGTCCCCCATAACAACTACCCTGTCACTCTCACTTCTATCGAGAATCATCTTTGCTATCCTTTCCTCTACATTTCTGGAACTATTTGGAGGTCAATAAGAAATTCCCAACAGGGTGACCTCTCCTTTCCTATTTCTAATCTCAGCCTACACTAGATGAGTCCTCAAATGTCCTTTCTGCCACTGTAATACTGTCCTTGATTAACAATGTCACATCTCCCCTTCTTTTACCATCTTCTCTGTTCTTACTGAAGTATCTAAATCTTAGAACCTGCAACAACCATTCCTGTCCTTGCTCTATCCATGTCTCTGAAATGGCAACAACATCGAAATCCCCCGCACCAACCCGTGCTGCAAGTTCTTAACTTCTTAACCAATCTCCCACAAGAAACTGTCAAAAGTCTCTCATTCAGGCTACATCCACTGTATTCCCTATGGCATGCATCTAAACACCTCCTTGAAAAACTCAATCAAACCTATCAAATAAGATCTCTCGCTGATTTGTGGAAAATATAAAGGAAAATTCCAAAATCCACTCCAAGTCACACATAGTCCATTTGTTCAGTGTTGTTGGATCATGGATTTAAGACTCTAATCTCATGTTATTGTTGAAACATCTTCATCAAACAGTTTGTGGGAATCAAAGAAGAATTCTCCCATATATTTAAGGGTAATAAAGCGAGAGCAATAAATACCACCCTACGCATTACATCGCATGAGAAGAATTAGTCTTTGTAAAGTGATCTGAGATCACTTATACAATTTACTAAGGAAATGTTTGCCTTATCTTTATTACCTGATGTTGCACTGTTCCCTTATCCTTTACTTTGCTGATATTTATTATGTTCAAAGATTAATTTGTTCTTCCTTTTTATTGTAAACTGATGCTCTAGCTAGTTCTTTACATCGCTAGTTTGTTGTACTCATGAACATCCTCGTCAAAACTTGAATAAAAGTTCTTGAAACAACACATAATCTAATTACATCTTTTAATGAGAACCTGTCCCTAGTCTCTCTGTAAATCTTACAATTGATTGCCATGACTCCCAACTCAGATTATATAGTCTTTCTGAGCCTTACATTGTCATTTAGTAAGTATTCAAACCCACTAATGTGCATCATATCAAACTCTAGAGGTTAAAAGAGAAGGTCAACTGCAGTTTAACTTTACTTTTGTCCCCCTGGATCATGCACAACTCAGCAATCGTGACTTGTCGAGAGGTGTCATAACAGTATGAAGTCAGATGTAACACTGAAAACCAAAGAAAGATGAGGACCTAATTATGGAAGTTATTTTGAAGACGTACAGGATGGGACTGGTGTTGCAGCATTTATCATCAAGGGGTTCCTCAGTGTTCGAGTATTTCTGGTGAAGAGCTTTTACCCAAAACATTGAATCTTCTGCTCCTCAGATGCTGTCTGACCTGCTGTGCTTTTCCAGCACCACACTCTTGACTCGAGTATTTCTTACTTAATGCAACACAGATCACTTACTAAACACATTGCTGCCCTCTGTTTTGTTTAACTTTGTACTGCGTTTTTGTTATTTTGCTGGTGAATATAATTGTTTAGTATCACTGTTGTGAAAATGCAACATGGAAATCAGAGCAGGTACCTGTGTAACATTATGTGACTATGTTACCTGCGTAACACCTTACCAAATCCCATCTGAAAATCATTGATGAGATGTACAGCCATCACTGCACACTTCTCATTTGGGACAGTCCAATATGGTCACTCAAACAGATGGGTGACAGTTATTATCAGATTCATCCACAGAAACTACAGGCAAAGGGGGTGGAAGGATCAAGGTGGTCATTGCCATGTAAGAGACTTGGCAAGTTATTCTTCAGGATTGGGGACTGTAGGCTGGAGGAAAAAGAGCATAATAATTGTGAAAGGGAGGTGTGGATGCAGTATTTGCAAGGGGCGGGGTGGGGGATGGATACAGTAAAGACAAAGCATGGATGGAACTGGTCATGCATGCTAATGGTGGATGGGGTGCCAGTCAAGTAGGTTGCTTTGAACTGGTTGATGTTGAGTTTCTTGAGTGTTTTGAAGTACCAGCCATCCAGGAGAAAAAGAGTATTCTTCGCACCCTTAACTTGTACTTTGTAGAAAGTGGGCAGACCCTGGGGAGGTACGAGGTTTAGCCTTTGTTCTGCTTTTTTCTCACACCTTTTATGTGGTTGGTCCAGTTCAGTCCATTCAGCTCCCGAGAATGCTGATAATGGGGAATTTGTCTATAATCATATTATTAAATGCTAATTTGAAATGGTTAGATTCTGTCTTGTTGGGAGATTGGCATTACCTGGCACTGCTGTTGTGTGAATATTACTTATTTGTAAACCCAAGCCTGAATGTTGTTCAGGTCTTGCTGCACATAGAAATGGATCACTTCAACATCGGATAATTGCACACACTAAAACAGGAACTCGCTCAGCTTTCTTGGCATTAGGCAAAAGTGAGGGTTGCAGATCCTAGAACTTAGAGTCTAGATTAGAGTGGTGCTGGAAAAGTACAGGAAGTCAGGCAGTATCCAAGAAGCAGGAAAATCGACTTTCAGGCAAAAAAAAACTCCTTCATCAGGAAATACGGATAAAGGGCTTTTGCCCGAAATGTCGATTTTCCTGTTTTTTGGCATGAGGTCAATCATTACTATTTTGTGACTTTGCTATGTACAAATCGGTTGCTTACTTCCCTAAACTACACCAATGACTGTACTTCAAATGTACTTTTTGAATGGAAAATGCTCGGAGTTATCCTGAGCTTGAAAAAACGCAAAACAAAAAGATTGTTCAAGTTCTTTCCAATGGAGACTTACTTAATATTTGTGATGCAGTACTACCATCTAGTGGTGAAGAACAGTATGTCAGCCTTAACACTGGGCAATCTGCACTGAATTTAAAGCTTTATCCAACAAACTGTCTGGATCACTAATCATTATTTCTGAAGTAACTAGAGAGGTTCACTTAAGTTCTAATAAAGCACTTCACTGTAGAACTAATGGGTATGGAACCTGAGAAGGAGGCTACCTCAGTCTGGGTTTGTTTGCACCACAAGTCCTTTAAGAGAACTCTTAAAACAGTCTCTAAGTGTCTGTGTAACACAGGCTAAAATGTAAAGGCTTATATTATTACAATTACAGCATTGGTTGTGAGGTGAATTTCTAGTGTATAACATGTTTTTGACAGCCTACAAAGTGTGCTTGTTCATGATTTATTGTAACTGTGGCAAAACATTGCTCAGGTATGACTTTTCCTCATTAGATCTATATATAATTCTACTAAAAAAAAATGCAGATTCTGCATAGAGCTGTTTCACCACATACTACTATGGTTGTATATGAGAACTCAGGCATTTCAACAATGTTGTCTTTGATATTAATTGTGCTGCCAGAGAATGACAGTGAGTGCTGACTGCTTGGAAAATCTGACGGAAAGACAAAGATGGAATACTTCAGAAAACAACTTCCAAAATATAAACCTTGCAACATTCATGCTTTATATAAGCCTTCTCCCAGGGGATTTACTACATCTCGGCCAATCAGTATGTTTTTCTTCCCTTTCCATCTCTTGTAATTATCCAGCTAGCTTGTAAACACATCTATACTATTTGCATCAACCACAGATGGTGATGCTAAGGGCTCCATTTTGAGATTGCTTCAAAGCTTTGGAGAAGTTGGGGAATTGGGAGACAGTGGAGACCAGCATTGACTGGAATGATGGACAAGTGGGCATGCTCACACCTCCTGGAAGAATGAAGAAAATGAGGAAAATAAATTTAAGAGAAATCAGTTGAGTTCATAACATGGCTCAATTATGTTTGTTAGTGATGACATACATTTTTATGCAAGAACTTGTTCTGTGCAAACAAAAGGAACAAGTTTGAACCTTGCACCATTTATGAATTAGACAGAAACACATGGAGCCTATAGCTCCCTGCTGCTTGCTCCACGGCAATGCTTTGCCAATCATGAATGATTTTCTAACCACTTGTCACCCTTTACTCCTGGAGTATAATCGGTGTGATCATTTGAAATTTGGCATTTTTGAATTTCTGCTAATGAAAAGTTTTGGCAACGTGTCTGTCTTTTCAGCAAAATTCCAGTTTGACCAAGTGAAAGATGTTACTATGTTTTTACAGTGCTTCTACTGCAAGCAGATTATCATAACTTTGATTTTATATTAATTTCCTTAAAGGATGAAATTCAACTTCTGTATTTGTTAACATGCCATTTAATCTTCCATTTAAGTGACCAATTCACAGAGAAGTGGAAACCCATTGCTTTTACAAATAAAATCATAGCTGTGAATATGTCTTTCTAAATGTGTTAATTACAAAGAGTGAATTTCACAATGGCGAATAATTCATACTAATTTTTATTTGGATTTTCAAACTTTTTTTTCAAAATATTCAGGATATTTTCCAAACCTCTTATGAATATTGGAATTGTATCAAATATACTGATTAACTGATGCCTCCATTATCACATTACCATACTGAACACACTGACTTCAGAAGCTGACAGATCAGTCACCAATTCCACCCTCCATTCAATTGCTTGCTCAGGCTGAGTTGGAAGATACTTGACATTGGTGCAACGTCTAGTGCTATTCTGGGGGAGTGCTGCACTGTCAGAGATGCCATCTTTCAGATGAAAGTTTAAACTGCAACTCTGCCCTCTGAGGTGGGTTCAGAAAATCACATGACACTTTTTCAAGGAAGACCCCGGGCCTAATCCCCAGTAGTTTGGCTAGTACTTATTTCTCAATATACTTTATAAAATATAAAAAACATATTACCATTACTCACCAATTGCAACATTATAGTTTGTGTGCTACATTTCCTGTTGTGTAAGACAAATGGCTGTGACTGAGTTTATCATGGGAACGACATTAAGTTCTGTTCATTCTGATAATACCATATAGTCTTGGCTGGAGAAATCAGGAGAATACATCTGAATATTAAAGGAGACAGTTGCCATCTGTGATTCCAATTGTCTTAGTCACAGCGCCTGATGAGCTAGTGCAACCTGTACCAAATTGCTAAAATGCAGCTGAGCACTAGGAACTATCTATATGATGTTAATAGTTAACTATATGATGCCTCTTCTCATTAAGACCTAACACTGGTTGTTTCTCAACAACTGTAAATTAAGTAGCTGTTTCCACTCAGTAAAGGGAAAAGGAGAGCATCCTTCTACCCACTAATACACCCTTACCTACATGACAACACATACATCATGTCTGTAAAGGATTTCAAGATGCATAGTGCTTATGAAAAGAACTTCATAAACCAAGATTTTCTCTTATCATACATAGTATTTCATGTATACAGTATCCTAAGTAGAATTTTAATGGTTGAAATATAGTGAGCTAACAACTTAGTGGCTAGCTGCAGTGGGGTGGTTCTCCAAAACATTCCCTCTGCTAGATAGGTACACAAAGGAGAATAGACAGTTTAGTGATGAAGAGCCTATGCTTGAAATGTCAATCTCCTGCCCCTCAGATGCTGCCTGACCAGCTGTGCTTTGCCAGCACCACACTCTTCGACTCTGATCACCAGCATCTGTAGTGCTCACTTTCTCCCAGTTTAAATAATCAAGCCACTACTTACAGAAAGTCTTCAGTGCTGTTTCCCTGCTGTGAACAGAGGCCACCAGCCCATTGATTAACAAAGCCAAAGGCCCAATGCTCCAGAGACAGGGTCACATGGAGGTAAGGCACCCACTGCAGCTTTGACGCTGTATCCAATGGGGTTTTGCTTCCTTCCCCATGGGCCATCCTGAACATTAAATTAAAACTCCTCCTAATGTTCTTCGGGGTGCATCAGTAGCTGTATCCAAGCATGGCAAACCCAGAAATGGCCAATTTGGTGGTTGCCCTGTGTAGGATTGAGCAAAAATCCCACATTCTGAAATACTGGACCAAAATCCTGGACATTTCAAGCAACTTTAAAAAGTAAAAGAACAAGGCAGCTGGGCTATGCTCTGGGAAAATACACACAGAGATAGCTGCCCTTCTGAAACTATTGTTCAACCTGAAAATCCAATTTACACCTCGATTCTAATAGAACAATTAACCAGACTTAACACTCTAGACTGAAACCTAATGTTTAGCCTTCAGGCTACCCCCAATCCAGACATGACGGGGCCTATACAGATACCAAGACATTCAACTTCAATTAATATTCATGCACAGAAATACTGGATATTCCACTGAATCAAAGTACATTCACACTACTCTTAATTATCAAGAAGCCAAGTGACCTCAAGGGGGAACACCAGCTACACAGTGGCAAGCTCAGGTTTGGTGCGAAGATAACAGGCTGCAATTAGTATACTTGCAGGCTCTGATCAGACCTGAGAAAGCTATCCCACAGCAACCACAAGGAGAGATATTAACTCAGTGAAGTTATAAAACAGGTCTACTTGGGTGGTAAGCAGCATAATGAGCAAAAGATAGCCAGATCTGAGTAATTCTATAACCAATCGATTAGATCTAAGCTCTACAGTCCTGCCACGTCTAGTCATGAATGGTGGTGGACAATTCAACAATTTACTGAAGGAGTGAGATCCACAAATATTCCCATTCTCGATTATGGGGCAGCCCAGCACATCAGTGCAAAGATTAAGGTTGAAGTTTTCACAGCAATCTTCAGTCAGAAGTGCCAAGTGGATGATCCATCTCGGCCTCCTCCAGTGGTGCTAAGCATCACTGATGCCAATCTTCAGCCTACTCAAATCTTGCCACATAATAGCAAGAAATCATTGTAAGCACGGGATGCAGCAAAGACTATTGGCCCTGACAACATTCCTGCAATCATACTGAAAACTGCATAGCCAAACTCATCCAAGACAGTTACAACACTGGCACCTACTTGACAATGTGGAAAACTAGGTAAAAACAATGACTGCAGATGCTGGAAACCAGATTCTGGATCAGTGGTGCTGGAAGAGCACAGCAGTTCAGGCAGCATCCAAAGTGCAGCGAAATCGATGTTTCAGGCAAAAGCCCTTCCTGATGAAGGGCTTTTGCCCAAAACATTGATTTCGCTGCAGTTTGGATGCTGCCTGAACTGCTGTGCTCTTCCAGCACCACTAATCCAGAATGTGGAAAACTGCCCAGGTATGTTCACAAAAAACAAGCAACTTGAATAATTGCCACCTCATCAGTCTACTCCTGATTGTCAGTAAAGTCATGGAAGATGTCAATAACAGTGCTACCAAGTAGCACTCGCTTCACAATAACTTGCTCATTTCCACTCAGTTTGATTTCCAGTGGAATCACTTAGCTCCTGAGCTACAATCATAATTCAAACATGGACAAATGAGCTGAATTCCAGAGGTGAGGGCAGGGTGACTGGCCTTGATGGTTAAAACAATCTATCTTCAAATGCAGCAAGACCTGGACAATATCAAAGTTTAGGCTGACAAGTAGCAAGTGACACATGCTGCCAGGCAATGGCCATCTCCAAGGAGAAGGAATCTACCCATCATTCCTTGGTATTCATGGGCATTACCATCAGTGAATCCTCCAATATCAACATGCTGGGGTTACCATTGACCAGACACTGAATTACAAGTCAGAGGCTAGGAATACTACTGTGAGTAACTCATCTTCTGACTCCAGTCTGTCCACCATCTACTAGGCACAAGTCAGGAGTGTGATGGAATATTTCCCACTTGCCTGGATGAGTGCAGCTCTAACAACATTCAAGAAGCCAGATACTACCCAGGACGAAGCAGTCCACTTGATTGGCAACACATTCACAAATATTCACTCCCTCTATCACTAACACTCAGTTGCAGCAGTTTGTATTATCTACAAGGTGCACTGCAGAAATTCACCAAGACTCCATGGACAGCACCTTCCAAGCTAACACTAGTATGTAAACGGACAAAGGCAGCAGAAATATGGAAATATCACCATCTGCGAGTTCCCCTTGAAGCCACTCGCCACCTTCATTTGGACCCATTTTGCTTTTATTTCAAAATGTCAGAACTTCTTCGCTAAAGGCATTGTGGATCTGCCTACAGCACATTGACAGCATGGTTCAAAGAGGGCAGCTCACTACCATCTCAAAGGCAAGGATGGGCAATAAATGTGGACCCAAATAATATCCTCATCCCTGAAATAAATTCTTAAAAAGTGACAGAGAGAGCAGCAAGAGATGAAGCTTGAGCAGAGAGCTGTAGAAAACAAATTTACAGGGATAAAGAGAGAAAGGTGAGGGCGAGTATACAGATTCATTACTGTTTAACAGCAGTTGAAATATCTTGATTAGTTAAGGTAGAAAAACTACAAGTAGTCATTGTTTCCTAGAAAATGCATGGACACAAAAGACTAAAAAAGACAGTCCAGATGTTATGCTTCATTTGTAAACATCTCATGAATCAGGAAGCATGTTTGCTAATTGCTTTTGACGAAATCAAACTTGACAGTTTGATAACACAACAAACAGATTTTGTGACCTGCCCAGTTAGTACAAAGCACAAAGAGACTGACATGGTAGAAATCATCTGATCTGTCTCGGCATTAAAAGACTTAAAGACATTTTTACTTCTGCTATTGTGGTAAATGCAATCATAACTACGGATCTGCTTTGCGGTTCTGGTCATAAGGGTGAACATCACAGATCATAGAATCATTTCAATGTGGAAACAGGCCCTTCAGCCCAATAAGTCCACACTGACCCTCTGAAGAGTAACCCACTCAGACCCCTTCCCCTACCCCTACCCCTGAATAATGCACCTCACCTACACATCCCTGAATGCAATGGACAATTTATCATGGCCAATTCACTTAACCTACACATATTTGGATCGTGTGAGGAAACTGGAGCACCCGAAGGGGACTCATGCAGACACACACACGGAGAATGTGCAAACTCTACACAGATAGTCGCCCAAGGCTGGAATCAAATCCGGGTCCCTGGTGCTATTTTGTCTAAAGCTGTGGCACAATGATGACATTGATTTGCAAATAAAATTACAAATGCCGCTACTAACTTGATAAACTCTGTTGGCAAGGAAGCTGAGAAAAGAGTTGTGTCTTTGCTGCTGCTGCTGCCTTATTTGGTCAGCTTCCCACGTGGCCAAATAATGTGATTTCCATTGGGAATCCCATTTTGCTGCCTTTTTTGATTAAATGTCATCCTAACCTTCCTTTCAATTCTGTCCAGGAGGAACTTGATTTGAAGCTGACGGTTTCAAATGAAAAGAGCAATAAAGTTTTTATGTGATTGCAAGCAAAAACTCTTTCCTACATAAATCTTCTGCAGGGTTCCTTTAAATTTCCTGTCACCTGACCTTGGCAAATATGTCTGCTTTGTTCAGCTAAACTCAGAAATGAAGGATTTTAGGAGACAAAATATGATGACCAATAAAATTAAAGTACTTAGATCTGAAATAGAATCAAAAAATGCTCGAGAAACTTAACATTTATGTCAGCATCTTTGCAGACAGAAACAGAGTTAATGTTTCAGGTTCATTATGACTCTTCTTCGAAAGATGAGTCATATTGTTATCAGAACATTAAGTCTATTTCTTTCCCCACAGACACTTCCCGACTTGCTGAGTTTCTTCAGCACTTTCTGTTTATATTTAATAAAATCTCATCTGAGTTTATATGCTTGCGCTTGTTAATAGTGTGAGTGTTTTTCATCCAGCTCTCACATCCAGGACAATTCCAAAAATGCTTTATGTGGCACACTAATCTAGCTCATCCACGCCCTGTGTCATTGATATAAAAACTCCACAGAATACCATAGAACTTATTGTGTCATTGAGATCTATTTTATCCATACCCTTTGGATTAATGAGTATGTTACGTTTACAATGTTTCCTCTTCACTTTTATAAACTTCAGCAGCATCTTTGTGCTGAGGTGAAGCTATCAATTCAGTTTTCATTCTCTGACCCTACTCCACTGCCAATTTAAAAAAAATACTTAAGTCATTTTCCACAGTCGTCCAATAATCTAGCAGAATGTTGAATGATAAAGCCAAAATAGCAACACTCTTGAGGCACAGTAGTAATGTCCCTACCTCTGAGCTAGGTAGCCTGGAGTTAAATCCCATTGGGTTTACAGGTCTGTAGCAACATCTCTGACAAAGGATGATTAAGAAAATATCTATAGCCAAAATCATGGAATACAAGTCTAAGAAAATTACACAATAATCAATTCGTGCCAAGTTGTGAACAACATCTCTTCCATACTTGGAATGATTGTGGATCAGTCCATTCACATTCAGACAGTGGCAGAAACCTGGCTCAGAGGTCATGACACCATTGCCTCACACAGAAATTTCCATTTTTAGCTTGACATTTGTCTACTGCCCAGTGTCCTAGTTTTTGATGCACTTCCCCATGTCCTGTGATACCTCACATTGTCCCATCTCTTTTGTTTCACACTTAAAATGATCCCCCAAGATCCATGGTAGTTTTATCAACAAGATCTCCTCCTGGGAGAAAGTGAGGACTGCAGATGCTGGAGATCAGAGCTGAAAAATGTGTTGC
This sequence comes from Hemiscyllium ocellatum, assembly GCF_020745735.1. Lineage (NCBI taxonomy): Eukaryota > Metazoa > Chordata > Chondrichthyes > Orectolobiformes > Hemiscylliidae > Hemiscyllium > Hemiscyllium ocellatum. The sequence continues at coordinate 55,806,085 of NC_083402.1, forward strand.
TGGGAAAGCGCAGCAGGTCAGGCAGCATCCAAGGAGCAGGAGAATTGATGTTTTGGGCATAAGCCCTTCATCAGGAATGAGGAAGGTGTGCCAAGCAGGCTGATAAAAGGTAGGGAGGAGGAACTTGGGGGAGGGGCGTTGGGAATGCGATAGGTGGAAGGAGGTTAAGGTGAGGGTGATCGGCCGGAGAGGGGGTGAGGGCGGAGAGGTCAGGAAGAAGATTGCAGGTCATGAAGGCGGTGCTGAGTCCAAGGGTTGGGACTGAGACAAGGTGGGGGAGGGGAAATGAGGAAGCTGGAGAAATCTGCATTCATCCCTTGTGGTTGGAGGGTTCCTAGGCGGAAGATGAGGCGCTCTTCCTCCAGGCGTCGTGATACCCTGGTCTGGCGATGGAGGAGGCCAAGGACCTGCATGTCCTTGGTGGAGTGGGAGGGGGAGTTAAAGTGTTAAAGTGACCACTCCCTCCACGACTCCCTCATCAGATCCACACCCCCCACCAACCCAACCTCCACTCCCGGCACCTTCCCCTGCAACCGCAAGAAATGCAAAACTTGCGCCCACACCTCGCCCTTCACTTCCCTCCAAGGCCCCAAGGCATCCTTCCATATCCATCACAAATTCACCTGCACCTCCACACACATCATTTACTGCTTCCGCTGCATCCAATGTGGCCTCCTCTACATTGGGGAGACAGGCCGCCTACTTTTGCGGAACGTTTCAGAGAACACCTCTGGAACACCTCACTAACCAACCCAACCGCCTGGTGGCTGAACACTTTAACTCCCCCTCCCACTCTGCCAAGGACATGCAGGTCCTTGGCTGCCTCCATCGCCAGACCATGGCAACACGACACCTGGAGGAAGAGCGCCTCATCTTCCGCCTAGGAACCCTCCAACCACAAGGGATGAATGCAGATTTCTCCAGCTTCCTCATTTCCTCTCCCTCCATCTTATCTCAGTCCCAACCCTCGGACTCAGCACCGCCTTCTTGACCTGCAATCTTCTTCCAGACCTCTCCGCCTTCACCCCCTCTCCGGCCTATCACCCTCACCTTAACCTCCTTCCACCTATTGCATTCTCAACCCCCCTCCCCAAGTCCCTCTTCCCTACCTTTTATCTTAGCCTGCTTGGAACACCTTCCTCATTCCTGAAGATCTCCTCCTGGTCTATCACTGTGATTTTGAGGATTAAGGAAAATGGGAATGTTGCAGGAAGATGTAGCTGACTTTGAAGTTTGGCCATGATCATTTTAAATGGTGATGAGAGCTTTGGAAAGCCAAATGGTCTACTCCAGCTTCTATTACTTACACTTGCAGGAGTTGGAAAACCACTGAATGATAATGAAAATGGCTATTTTCTGCTATTTCTGTCTGGGATTCCTCCATCTCTTTCCAAAGTGTGGAAATTGAGAGAATTTTGGGGGAATGTCAGTTTTACCTAATGTCCTGCATACTGCTTTCCATCTTATTCCATTTGTTAGCTTTAACACATCCAGAACTCAATTGAATATATCATGTTAGCTTACAATTTTGGACTACACTAGCTTGCAGTCCCTAAACAGTTGGATTGTGAAATTGAGAGGAAATGTATAACAGGCAACAATGTATTTGCAAATTATAAATTTTCACAAAAATGTACTAATGCATTTGTACTATATATTGAATAGTATTGTTTTGTTTTAGAAAACACATTTCTCTATTCATTGGTTTATGGTTATCGATATAAATTTGATAATTATTTGTTAGTTGTTCAGGTAAAGTTGCCAGCTTCCATGAGCAACATAAGGCTGTTCTCATTGGTGAGTTTAACCTGAGGGTTTCCACACCTCAGTCAGGGGGCAAGGTTGAGAAGGTGGGACATTTATAGGGATCTCCTTTGTGGGTCAGTTAGCTCAGCTGGCTGGTGGTTGGTTTGTGAGAGAGAGTGATGCAAACAGCGCAGGTTCGGTTTCTATACTGACTGAGGTTAGCAAACAGGTCTCAACCTCTCCCCTCAACTGAGGTGTGACGATCCTCGGCTTAAACCACTAAGTTGTCTGTCTCTTTAATGAGACAGCATACCTATAGTCATTTGACGGTGGTGAGTTTGCTTGCTGGTTTTACATCTTGCCAAATTTCCTTTCTAGGAGAAAGTGAGGAATGCAGATGCTGGAGATCAGAGTCGAAGAGTGTGCTGCTGGAAAAGCAGAGCTGGTCAGGCAGCATCTGAGGGGCAGGATAGTCGACATTTCGAGCATAAGCCCTTCATCGATTCTCCTGATCCTCGGATACTGCCTGACCGGCTATGCTTTTACAGCATCACACTTTTCGACTCCAATTTCCTTTCTACTCAAGTTAATGTTTTCCTTCATTAGATTTAAACAATGCAGCCTCATCTTCAATTCCATTCACATTTTTCCTAGGCCACCAGTTTTCTATGTTGCCTGCTTCCTCTTGCTTTATGAGTCTGGTCTCCTGTGCAATTCTGTCCCTTTGCTCCTTATTGGTAACAAAATGCCTTGGTTTTTCTTTCAGAGCACCATCACTAAACCCTTCACTTTTCCTCTTTGCATCTTTAAAGGATTTTGTTAAACTCACTTTTATTCAGGTTTTCTACACATCTCCCAACAGCAATGATGGCCCAGGGTCCATTTACTTTTATTTATCATTTTCTTCTGTGAAAGGCCAAAAGGAAGCTATATAAATGTACTTTGTTAATGACATTGCTGAAGGAGGAACAAAATACTGAGCTGAAAGACACATTGCGTTAAATTTCCCATTGGTAATATTACACACTCAACAAGAACACTGAATTTAATGATATTCATTGATGTCCATTCAATCCCTTCATACTGGCAGATTTGCTAACTTTCACTACGTTTTATCCTACTATGCTTTGAAATGTATGAAAGGAATGAAAAATGCATAACCTTTCAGAATGAATACATAGTAAAAGCAAAATCAATTAATTATCTACCATGATTTGCTTTAAATATTACAGTGTATTTATTGAATCCAGTTGGTAACTTTGTACATCTTCAAAAAAATCCACCGTCTGTATAAAAATTATCAAAAAATTACTGAACAGAGGAGTTAATGTAGTTGCAGTTCAAAGATAAAAGAAACGTGCTACAGTTGCAAGAGATTCCAGTTGCTGGAAATACAAATAATGTAAGTTTCAAAGAAGAGTCATATTGGAATCGAAATGCTAGCTTTGTTTCTCTTTCTAACACTTTCAATTTTTATTAAGGTTCAAACTTAATTTGTTAAGATATATGGAGAAAACATATTTTTAAAATTTCCATGTAATATTTATTTGTTTTAATTTACTTTAATGGAACATTACGCCTGTTTTCTTTTTTAAAAAACTTCCAAATTGGCCTTGGAAAATAACTAAGCCCTTGCCACTGTCCATTTAGTTAGAAGATACATTTTTTGAATCTGTTTGTAATAGGGCTTCCATTGTTGCTGTGGGGAAATAGTGCCTCTTATCCATTCCAATCTCCAGCTTACTACCAGATGGCTACTAACTAGTGCTTTTCAGCAGCTGACACTGAATATGAAGTCAGGAATTTTAATTGTTCATTTTTACAAGGAGTGCTGGACTAAGACAGCCTCTGAATTTATACTCATTACTGTTTCAAGTTAACTAAGGTCAAGTCAAACAAAGTTTGGCTTCAAGAACAAAAGTGGTAATAGGGAGTTCATTATTCCAGGACGTGACCCTGCCTTAAAAAAAATGACATGACTCATTGGCACTGTGTATTGGCCTGAGGAAAACTGCAATTTCAATGTATCAAAGAACCACAATGTGGCCACAAACATTTTTCAGCATTTCTCACAATGCCTTATTTATTGAAATTTAAAACAGGTGTTTGGTGCTGAGGTTGCAACCAAAATATTTTCAACTCCATACTAAACCCTGTATTGATAAAGGAAGTTCTAAGAATAAGAGCTTGTATTCTTTCTTCATGCTGAACAAGTGCTCTTTCTTTTGCCTTGTAGAATACACCACGGAGACTATCTGTGACCATTCAATACTAACTGCTAGATAAAATTACTGCAAATTTGTTTTCTTACAAAAGCAACGATGCTTGGGATCTCATGAGCAATCATAGCCTCGTCTTCTTTTCAGATCCAAAACTAGTCTCTTTTTCTCCCAGAAACAAACTACCTCCAGCCACAATGAGACTGTTCTCTTGTGGTGAAATGAGAGAGAACTCAATTTGCAGGTGTTTCATTAGAAAGGTAAAAGGGAATTTGACCCCTGAGAGAACGTGGTAGGTAACTCTGAGTCTGCTCTCACACAGTTCCAATAGCCAGTCTTTTCAAAATCATATCGGATTACAAATAGCTGTGAATTAATTATTTATACAGATTTGACCTTATTGATTAAAATGACACCACTTCCCTTACTGTAATAATGTGCTACGATGCTAGCATAAAAACAAAACCATGCAGCTACTAAAAATATGAAATAAAAATAGAAATTGCTGCAGAAACTCAGAAGCTCTGGCAGCATCAGTGGACAGCAAAACAGAATTAATGTTTTGAGTCTTATGTATGTATGTTTCAGAGCTTAGAATGAATGGAATGATAAGGAATGAAATCCTTGGTTGTGCAATTTGGCATTTGTGTAAATATCCATCTGCATTTGAACGGAAGAGGATCTTTAAACACTCAGCAGTGAGGTGGTTACACTTTGGTTCAGTAGTAATCAGTATTGGGAGTAAAAGAATCCACGGGAAAAAGCATCATGCCTCTGCTATCTAGTGATAATAATATTGAATGATATTTAATGAGGGAAGAGTGCAGTCAATTCTGATATCAAATGGTCAAGTCATCAGCAACATCCCCAGAAAGGGAGAAGCTTGATAAGAAGGTGGCAGGAAGAACTTGTTTTCGTTCATGGCTCACTTTCCTACAATAAACAAAAAGGTCCAATGAGTCAACTTGATCTTGACCCAATTTAGTTTGCTCATGTCCTGAAACTGATAAATGAAGTGAGACTGCAAGCAGGCAGTAAATGCATGTAATGTTTCCCACATTGAAAGTGCTGGTACAGGCAATGCGGCATTAAATCAGTCTGTCTGGAAAACTCCTTGTCACGAGACAAAGGCCAAATTTTCTGTGGATGGCCATGCAAACCATTGAAATGCACCTCTGGCAAGGCAGCATTTGAGACCACTGGGTCTGGAAGAATTTCAGAGTCTATGTTTCAATGAAAGCAATCTTTGGGGGTGATATAGGGTGTATGCTTAACCTATTTAGCATCATAACATACAACTGAGCCTTTTAAACTCTGTGTTTTATTTCTACCTGCTTGTCAGCTACCTACAAGAAGTGCCCAGAACCTTACCTTTCACAACATTTTTGGTAGCATTCCCCTCCTTGCCAAAGACAGATGCAAAGTGCTTATTTAATCAGCTATTCCCTCTATCTCTATTTGTAATTTATCTTTCTACATCCTGCAGCGATTGTAATGAGGTCAGCGAGGTGCACCTCATAGAATATGAGTTCCCTGACTGGGGCTTAACTGTTAACATGGTCCAATCAGGGGGCCCTGGCTCATAATATAACTAGGAGTGTGAGAGATTTGCTCACTCTGAGAGCTGTCTCTGAGGAAGCCAGACCAGTGTCAAGTATTACACGCGTATAAGTAAAGGATGAATTGGTGATGCGACACCAGCCTCTGTGGAGTTATTTCACCAGTCCTCCATCACTCTTCTTTTCTATTATATGGGCATAGAAACCTTTAACATTAACTAGCAGCAAAATAAGTTCTTGCAATTGAATCAAATGATCTGAGCTGGAATGCTATTCAGTTTTATTTTATTGTAGCCCACTGGGAAATATTACACTTTTTAAACATATATATTAAGGGACACTAATAACCTGATGTGTTGCATAGTTTACACATACAGTATCAAAGTTCATTTATTTTATATATTTTCATTGAAACCATAGTGAAATGAAACTTTCAAGAAGTACATCAGTGAATAACAGTGGTCTGCAAAATATACTATTAAGCTAGTCTGTAAAAATAAGATTCATTAGCATTGTATTGAAATAACTGAAAACATTCATGGTTACTGTAGTGATTGTAACAAGGTCAGTCAGCTGGACCTCATAGAGTATGAGTTCCCAGACTAGGGCTGTTAATCTGGTCCAATCAGGGTGCCCTGCCTGACAAGATAACAATAGGAGTGTCAGAGATTCTGTTCACTTTGGGAGCTGGCTCTCAGGGAACTGGATCAGTATTAAGGACTCTCAACATGTAAATGAAGTGTGACTTGCTGATTCAAGACTGCCCCTGAGCATGACGTAGGCCATTCAACCCCTCGAAAATCTTGTGCCATTCAATCAGAAAATGACTGACTTGTGCCTGAATTTTATTTGCACACTTTGGAGTACCTTATATTGTGGTCATTGGAAAAATTTCTTCCTGCCTTTTCAATTTACTTCAGCTATCCATCCTGTTTGTTATTACTAGCTCATGGCATTCAATGGGCTCTGCAGCATTCACTCATTCTTGACATTAATTATAGGGTTGCATCTTTGGATTTCTTCACCTTGTAGCATAGCCTCATTCACCGGGATCATACAGTAGAAAAGTGCTGATTCTGTATCCACAATTTTTCATCAATTAAAATTAATAGGCAGAAAACATTTCAACATAGGAAACTGATAGTCAGAAAAAGAACAGCCAGTCCAAGATCAAACCTGTTCAGCATTCAGGATAGATGGACATTTCTCTCGTCCAACCAGCAAATATCTAATCTTCTGGGAGCAGGCTGTTGTCTCCCATTGTGCTCTTGGCAAGTGAGGATTTGTATCATCATTAAAGATACATAAGATTGATATTTAGATGCATAAACGTATAGGGGGAAATTGGCTGGGTTTGCAAGTTGCTGTTGATGTTGTAATTGTACCAGCCTCCACCACTTCCTCTGGCAGTTCATTCCATACATGCACCACTCTCTGCGTAAAAAGTTCTTAAACCTTTTTCCTCTCACCCTAAACCTATGCCTTCTAGTTTTGCACTCCCCACCCCAGGGAAAAGACCTTGTCTATTTACCCTATCCATGCCCCTCATGATTGTATAAACCTCTATGAGGTCACCCCTCAGCCTCCAACGTTCCAGAGAAAACAGCCCCAGCCTATACAGCCTCTCCCTATAGCTCCAACCCTGACAAATTCCATGTAAATCTTTTCTGAACACTTTCAAGTTTTACAACATCCTTTCAATAGAAGGGAGACCAGAATTGCACGTAATATTCCTAAAGTATTAACATCTTTTCATTATATGACTTTCTGCATGTATCCTTCAGTTTATTGGACCACAGCAGACTGCCTATTTGCTTTTGTTATGAGACAATATGGAAGATCACATAGTTTGATGCAGTGCATTTGGGGTGTAAAAATCTCTGCTGGGGTCCTGAGACCTCTAGTCCATCGGTGCATGACAAGACACTGGCATTATGCTGAACATAGCTTCGACAATTTATACTTTTTTCACCCATAATGAACTGAAGGGAAGAGATTATTATACTGAAATACCTTCCTCAGTCAGAAATGATCTTATCAGAATTCCCTCAAGAGCTGCCAGAAAGAACACAACTCTGTCTTTCAAGCAATCAGAAAAGTTTATGTACTGTGATCTACAAACCCCATGACATCATGTGTTTTTCTTCTCTATTGTGAGACCTTGTCATAATTGAAACATGTGATATATCAATTGAGGATGCAGTATTACCTTCAGGAAACATTTTATCCTTGGGCAAACAAACCTGCATTTCTAATCAAAATGTAGGATTATTGTTATTCTGTAATACAGTGATTATCAATTATTTTGCCACAATCTAAAAATTACATTATGACATCCTTAGATTGAAGCACAAATTTGGTATTGACCTGAAATCCCTTAGTATTAATATTTTAATAATATTACAGCATGCAGTATAATCAGAGATGTTCTACTTGCCCTTTATGTCAGCATTTTTCTGCTACTTGTTTTCTTAATAAAGGAAAAATGTATTTTCTCCAACCATATGGGAGGCATTTTAAAACCCATAAGTAGAAGGATTAGGAGCAGGTGGGAAGATAAAAATTTAAAACAAACTCAAAACTGACCCCACTCTGCTACCTATATTTTGAATAGAGAAACATCAATAGTTGAGGGGCATGGGCAGCCAACCTGCTCCCAGGAGGCTTGGCAATTTCTGATATCATTTCAGAAAATTGTGTGCTTCTATTTTTAAAATATTTTTCACTAATAATGGCTTCTACTGCCTGGTCTTGGAAAACTGACATATGGAAGGAGATGAAAAACGCGAGAAATATGAAATGATTACCTTTTAGTATTTTGCTTGTGTGCCATGTAGAGTATTTCCTCCAGATCCATCAAGCTTAACTGCATGTCATAGAGTCATAGAGATGTACAGCATAGAAACAGACCATTCGGTCCAACTAGTCCATACCGACCAGATATCATAACCTACTCTAGTCCCATTTGCCAGCACTTGGACCATATCCCTTTAAACATTTGCTAGTTCTATACCCATCCACATGCCTTTTAAATGTCGTAATTGTACTAGCCTTCACCACTTCCACTGGCAGCTCATTCCATACACGCACCACCTTTTGCATGAAATGGTTGCCCATTAGGTCCTTTTAAATTTTTCCCCTCTGACCCTAAATTTATGCTCTCTAGTTCTGGACTCCCCCACCCCAGGGAAAAGACCTTGACTATTTACCCTATCCATGTCCCTCATGATTTTATAAACCTCTATAAAGTCACCCCTCAGCCTCTGACACTCCAGGGAAAACAGCCCCAGCCTGTTCAGACTCTCCCTATAGCTCAAACCCTCCAACCCTGGCAACATCCTTGTAAATCTTTTTGATCCCTTTCAAGTTTTACAACATTCTTTTGATGGGACGGAGACCACAACTGCACACGATATTCCAAAAGTGGTCTAACCAATGTCCTGTACAGCTGCAACATATGACCTCCCAACTTCAATACTCTGACTAATAATGGAAAACATACCAAACACCTTCTTCACTATCCTATCTACCTGCGACTCCACTTTCAAGGAGCTATAAACCTGCACTCCAAGGCCTCTTTGTTCAGCAACACTTCCCAGGGCCTTAACATTGACAGTATAAATCCTGCCTTGGTTTGCCTTTCCAAAATGCAGCACCACACATTTATCTAAATTAAACTCCAACTGCCACTTCTCAGCCCATTGGCCCATCCAATCCAGATTCCCTTGTACTCTGAGGTAACCTTTTTTGCTTTCCACTACACCTTCAATTTTGGTGTCATCTGCAAACTCACCTCCTGTGTTCACATCAAAATCATTTATATAAATGATGAAAAGCAGTGAACCCAATACCAATCTTGAGACAAACCATTGGTCACAGGCCTCCAGTCTGAAAGGCAACCCTCCACCATGATCCTTTGTTTTCTACCTTCGAGTCAGTTCTGCACCCAAATGGCTAGTTCTCCCTGTATTCCATGTGATCTAACCTTTCTAACTAGTCTACCATGAGGAATCTTTTTAAAAGTCTTATTGAGGTCCATATAGATCATGTCAAGTGCTCTGCCCTCATCAATCCTCTTTGTTACTTCTTCAAAAAACTCAATTAAGTTAGGGGGATATCATTTCCCACACACAAAGCCATGTTAACTGTCCCTAATAAGTCCTTGTCTTTCCAAATACACGTAAATTCTGTCCCTCAGGATTCCCTCCAACAATTTGCCCAGCACCAATGTCAGACTCACCAATCTACACTTCCCTGGCTTTTCCCTACCACCTTTCTTAAGTAGGGGCACTACGGTAGCCAACCTCCAGGCTTCTGCCACATCACTCGTGACTGTGACTGCAGTTCTGCCATGTTCAATTCACTCCCTCTGTCATGGTATGTAACTACATGTCTTATGATCCCTACCTTGATGATGTCTGACCCCTGTGACATCCAACTCTCAGGTTTCTGATCTTCACCCTTGGAGTATTTAACCTTTCTATTGTCCAGCCCCCGATACCCAATTCTGAGTCCAATGATCTTTCATTGTCCTGTGGTATCTGATTCCCAGCTATAATGATTAGCCATTGCATTATTTTTGACATTCTGACATGGGATCTTCACACATTGGAGTGTAGATACTCAACTACACCATACTGCCTCATGATCTGTTTCTGTTTGGTAAGATCATGGCTGATCTACAACTTAATACTATATAACAACTTAAAAACTGGAGGGACTGTGGATGCTGTATTTCAGAAACAAAAACAGAAATTGCTGGAAAAATTCAGCAGGTCTGGCAGGGAATATTGGACCAAAGTAGTTATATAGTGCCAAAAGCAGAAATTGCTGGAAAAGCTCAGCAAGTTTGGCAGTATCTGTGAATTGAGTTCTGAAGAAGCATCACCAGACCTGAAACTATAACTCTAATTTCTCTTCACAGATGCTGCCAAACTTGCTGAGCTTTTCCAGCAATTTCTGCTTTTGGCACTATATAACTACTTTGGTCCAATATTCCCTCATTGCTGTGGTTATCACAAAACCATAATTTTCACTTTTAAAATTAACAATGAATCCTCAAAAGCCATTTGTAGAAGATAGTTCTAAAATTTCTGCCATCACGTGGAAGTGTTTCTGAATACCACTGATGGAAGATCTGGGATGATTATTTAGACTTTGCCCTGTATTTATGGACTCCCCGGCCAGGAAAAACAGTTTCTACACACTTACTTTTATTCCTGCTTTTAATTGCTTGAAATCTTAAATTAGGTCCGCCTCCATATGAATTCCATATTTTGGGTATTCTCACCTTGTAACTACACCATTAATGTCAGGAATCATTCTAAAAGATCTAAACTGCAAACGGTCCATGGTCAGTACACTCCTCCTAAGATATAGTGTTCAGAACTATTCACGGTCCGATCAAACCAAGGTTTTACATGTTGGTAGGTTAAACTCCGTCCCCATACATTCTATTTATAAGTCTTGCATTGCATTAGTTGTTTTGATTACTTTTTGTATCTGTTCCTGCCATCTTAAATGGCTTAGGTAATTAGGCCCACAAGTCTGTATGGACTGGTAAGCTTTCTATAAATTATTCTGTCCTTTTCTATTTACCTCCAAAATGGATGGTCTCACACTTGCCTACATTGAAATTAATTTGCTAAATGATCTATAATTTCCTGATTTGCTTGTTTTGGCTCGCTTAAATATGGAATAGCATGCACAATTTTCCTAAAATATAATTCCCAATTGAAAGAGTTTTGGTTGATTATCATAAAGGCATCTGCAATGTTCTCACCTATTTCCTTCCAAATCCTGAGATAGGAATCATCTGGCCCCTGGGGAATTGTCCTAGTTTACTAACATCATTATCTTCCTTACTTTATTTACATTATAAACTTTCCCCCCAATTCAATATTAGTGTCCTTGAGAGATCTGACATACTATGGTCTTCCTTTACCCTAAGTCCTGATGCAAAATAATTATTCAATCTGCCTACTATTTCCTACTATTGACTATACCACTGTTATCAGTTTTCAAAAGGCTCACATTAGATGGTCATCACTGTCCTAATATAGTTTTTTTATTTTGTAAGTTTCCGTTTTGTCAGATTCAGTCATACGTTGTATCTCTCCCAGCTGCCAGGGCCTATGAAAGTTCTTACACTTTTATTTCAGTTTTATGTATTTCCTTACCCTTTCAAAGTCCTTGTAATGATAATACCCTTGTAATGTTTTAACACTGCTCCCCACCAGACCCCATAGCTCCTATGTCCAGCCTCTATCAGGTAAGAAACATTTTGAAAAGATGCAAACATATACTGCAATTAATTTCTGCAGGATGTACAAAGCACCCATATTTATGTTTTTTTCTGTTTGAAATGCCCTCATCCATGATCTTCACTGTAAATACAGGCCACTTCATTCCTTAAAAAGTTAAACCTAACATTGCATAGCACTGATACAAGGGAGTATTTTTGTTTGATTCATCAATCCCTTTAGAAATATTCAATTTTGTTCATAATCAACATTTTTTTAATCTGCAGTTTGTTAATATTCAGACCTCAAAACATTTCTACAAAATGACAATCAATAATTACTTGCAAAACTTTAGTGTATTCATTAATACACAAATATTTTAGTTGTTTTATCTAGCCAATAAAAAAGCTTCCAATGATGTTTCAAAATGGGCCAGAAACAAATAATGCAGACTTCTCTGTCCAATTAGAAAATTGCAGCTACTAAGATTACTAAACAAGGCATTTTGCTCGAATAACGTCACATCATATTTACTCATTTTCCAAACTGTAACCTGCAAACAATATAAACATCAGCTATTTACAAAAAATACACATTAATTTCACCATGCCGAAATGGTTAGTTTTAAGCAGTATGCCTCAAAGCATATGCAAATTATTTTGAAATTTGGAATTAACTCAGGGCCTGTGATAAAGGTTGAACACGGGTTTCTAAGCAGAAGGGCGCTGTCGTCCCAGGGAAGGGGACGGGCTGTCCTAGAGGTGGCCAGAAGGTGTGCCAGGATAGCCCACTGGCCGGATGGTGCATCGGGGTGGGTGAGAGCCCAATGGTACGTAGGGGCAGACCGAGAGCCAGAAGGCGGGTAGCCGTCCTCAGCGTTGTCACCCCGGGCTGCCCCAGAGGTGGTTGAAAGATGCTGAGGGTGGTTAGTGAAGCCAGAAGGTGGGTAGGCCGTCCTGACCGCTGTCACCCCGGGCAGGTACCGGGGCGGGCTGTCCTAGAGATGGTCGAAAGGTGTGTCAGGGCGGACCGAGAACTGGAAGGGGCATGGGGTGGACCGAAGATGAGTAGGGGCGGACTGCCTTAGAGTGGTCGGGAGGGGCGGGGGCTTGCTGGATCTGTATTGTCTGCACTTTTGTATGTAACAGTATTGTCTAATGTACAAATGTCATTGTCACTGTCTTATCATATGTGGAACTGGGATTTGAGGTTTGTCCTCATCTCCCTGTAAAATGGTTAACGGTAGGGTTTGGGGTCTAGCTTTGCTGCTCCTCTCCCTTGTAAAATTGCTGTCTCTTGTGTACAGCTGTAAATGCTTTTTCGTACACTGTTTTGTAATTTGCTTAATAAAATAAAAAATCTAAGCGTGCAATTTTGCTATAAAAGATATTGAGACATACCATGTATGTATATTATAAACAATAGGGTAAAGGTTAACATCAGAACAAGAGAAATGTCTTCTTAGTTTCCACAAGATTTCATCATTAATATTTTAGAAAAATGGAAAAGCAAAACCTGAAATAAATTTTGCCTTTGGTATTTCTTCCCTAACGAAGCTCTAGAGTAGAGTTAACTGCTTTCTGCCTGAGGCATTGTGTGGTTTAACAGCTCGTGGTCTCCCAAAGGAAACTATGAGAAGTTTAAAAGTAAAACAATCTATATGTTAGGAACTGAGGTTATGCTGTGTCTCAGCCACAGATTGTCTCCTCCTCAAGTTTCACAGTCACAATCTTTGAATAAGATATATCACACCATCAATATGTAAGAAAGCTTTAATTGCAAATGTGAAAAAACATATTCAGTATGATCAAGGGTTGGATTTAATGGGTTGCCATAGTCCTTGCGCGCACCAGGCCAAAATATTGCTGGGGGATCCTACCCAAAATCCGATCAGCTGCTTGCAGGCCACATAATGCAGACAACAGTGTTTTAATGTTTTTAGAGCGAGTCTTGGAGAGCTGCAGTCCATTTAATGCCTGTCAACTCTGTAATCCCAGCTGTACTAGCCAGAAGAAGCCATTGTTCTAACCCCATTGTCAAAGAGCATAGCTAAATCTGGGCTCGAGTGTCTATGTGAGGAAGGTGAATGAGGATGGCAAGCTGGGTTCAAGAGGGCGGGGGGAGGATTAAGACAATTGCTTCTGATGGACCCAGAAAGTTAGCAAAGGAGCTTGCCAATTACCAAGCGGTGCAGCTGAAGCAGTAATAGTTCTCATATGGTATCAGTTTTCTCCTGCTGTGGATAAAATACCAGTGGCAGAGAAATGAGACCCTATCAGTCACAGGGTGGGCTGGGCAGGCAACAGGAAGGCCACCCACTAGACTTTACATGTCTTCCTAAACACCTCACTACAGTGAGGAAGAGGCCATAGAATTGACAATAGAGGACCACATCTCTAAAGTGAGTCTTATGAGGGTGCCTCCACATTTGTAGTAGCCAATGCATATGCAGAATTATATTGAAAGAAACATGTGGGAAAAGGGTTTGTGGCTGAGTTAATTCTTTTTGGTCTCCAGTTCAGAAACTAGAAGCAAGACCAAGAGGCAGCCGAATATTGACCACCAGTTCCGAGGTTGGTAACTCAGAGCCCTTAAATGATGTACCGCTACAGCATTCCCTTCCACCCTTCATTCACACGATAACAACCGGTGAGTTCATATTCTAGATTAGTCTCGGAGTCACAGTATGGGAAGCACATTATGGACATGGGCTCCACAGTTGATGGAGGATCAGACATTTGAGCTCCCTGACAATTGGAGAATAAAACAGAGCTGGGTCCCATGCAGTTGAATCAACCCACTATAAGAAATCTGATGGTGGTTTACAGATAGGTTAGACAACATCAGGAAAAGATGCCAGATGCTATGGACAGACATAAGTGAAGGCTAGGTGAGTCTATCCATGTTGCTCGTACAATCCTGGTTAAAACATCTGTGCATTCGGCTTCCTCCTAAGATTGGCTGGTAACTGCCATGGAAGGCTTGATATGGCAGAGTTGTCAGTTGCTTATGGATAGAAACTCAGACCTACACTCCACTAAAGTAAGCATGGTGTAATGGTATACTGAAGCAATCATCAGGTGAGAGGGGAATTGGGCACTTCAACATCCTTCTAATGGCTTCTTTGCCTCAAGTAATCAGGGTGCTGTATTGCACTCAGTCAGCAAGGAGCAGGGCCACCATAGTACGTTGGGGATTTATCCAAGTGCATTCCAAAGTACTTATGCTACTCAATCTCCCTTTGGTGGCAGCAGGTTAAGTTGAAGAGGAGCTCTCTCCCTGTCTGCTTCCTGCATGGTCTCCCTGCCTTCCTCCCTGTCCCAAACAGTCTGCCTTCTTTCCTGCTCCACACTCCCTCAGTCAGCCTTCCTGCCCCATGCCCGTTAAACTGCCTCCATCTGATTTCAATCACCACATCACTGAATGACGCTCTTCCAGGACAGTAAAACCCAGTGGCTGTTCTGTTCAAAACCACCGTGACTAATGCACCTGCTACACAGGTCTAAAATGCAGTCAAAAATCTAAAGGCGTGCATTGCTCACTCTTGAATAACAATTGAAAAGTGGTGCTTAATTCTGGTGAGACTGCTTTTTAATTAGCATGTATGACATGCATTGATGAACACATTTAGTGAACTTAATAGATTGGTTTCATTCTTCCATTGCAAAGCTGATTTTTGGCCTCCCATTTCATTACATTCCTGCTGACAACTTGCTTCCTGCCCCAATAGCAGCACAAGATTTCGTAAAAACAAAGAACTGTGGATGTGGGGTATCACAAACACAATAAGAAATTGCTGGAAAAACCATCAGATATGGCAGCAACTGAAGAAAGAAAGCAGAGTTACTGTTTCAGGTCCAGTGACCCTTCTTCAAAACAAGATTTCATCCTTTTTATAAGCCTTAAGTTACTTCAGGCTCCAAAGTATTTTTGCCAGTGTCTGACAAAACATATACTTTGCTTAATTCATTGTAATTAATCTTTGTGTAACAGGGGAACAAATCAGAAGATCATCCTCACTCGATATAGGCACCTGACCTTAGAATAGCATTGCTGAGTACATATGGGACCCAACAATCAGAGCAACCAGTTCAAGGTGAAAACCCAATGGAAATTCAAGAATACAGCAAAATGTTATGCATAAATTAAGACTAGAAGTCATTAAAGAGTGTAGCTAAATACAAACAATCATAGGGATAAGTTAAGAACAACTTTGTGTTTGAAACTTGAGATAAAAATGCAAAATAAGAGCTGCAAACCCACAGCAGTTCCCTCAGTGAATGTAAAAGGCAGTTACATGAAAAATTTTGTGGAACAATTCAATAGAATGCACCTCAAGCACTAAGTTAAAGATTACTAGCTAGAAATCAAGCCTCCAGATTGCTTTATCAATCTGTCCCCCACCTCCCAAACTATGCCAACAGACTGAAACCAAACATCTATCAGTCTATCTTTGGACAGCTGATCCCAATTGATTTGATCAGTGTTTCTATTCACACTGCCAAACATAAAGCATACTTCTGCCTATCACCCTGTTGTAGCTGTCATAGGGTCAACTTAAAATTAACTGATGCCAAACAAAATACACATCTTTCCAAAGAAGACATTACAAAGTAGTCACCAACTGTTGGATAACTTGTAAGTTAGTTAGCAATTGAAAATAAAATACTTCCAAAAGTATCAGCACACCATTCTTTTACACTTCATGACATTGTGGGTTTACTTGCGCCAAATGGACTGCTGTGGTTCAAGCGATACCTCACCATCATCTTCTCAAGGGCAATTAGGGGGTGCTCCACAATTGCTGGCCCACCTAGCAATGCCAACATCTCATGAATCTAAATAAATCTTTCCTCTCAAATGATTGCAAAGCTACGTTATTGCTTTTATGATATATTTTTCTTTAAGGAGGGAGATAATCTCAAAAATACCATTATGTGTTCTTAAAGATATAATAATCAAAGCAAACAAAGCATACTGTGAATTTAATGATTATCCCAAACATTGCATAAGTATACTGCCCCATGTGGCAGAGAGTGCTCAGTAAGCAGAAGCTAGGCTTTTTTAATAATCCGCAATTTATTAATTTGAACAGACCGGAGATTGTAAATGTAAAACTAATCATCATTGCTTATTGGAGTACTTTGACATTTTTGGCTTGAAGTCTCATTAATTTTATGGCATACAAAAAATGTAAGGGAAATGTTAGCTGATCAATACTCTGCCTCTCTCAAGTAGCGCTACAGTTCAAATCCCAGGGGGCTTTCAGACCAGAAATTAACTGTGTAAAATATCAAATGCAAATGCTGAATAGTGTCACACAGATGAGAATACAACCTGAAAAGTCTCATTTAATGCAGACAAAAAAATGCTGGCCCAGCAAATTACCTGCAATCCCATAAAAAAAGGTTAGAAGTTGATCCTTTAAAATGATGTATCGACTTTTGCATGTGAGCTTCTGCTTAAAAAGTTTACAGCGCTTCTATTTACCAGATATTTAAGGTGATGGATAGTTGAAGAGGCAGCATATCTGCTGATTAGCCTCTTTTGCAGTTTCACTATTTTTATTAAATGTCACTACAGCCTCAAGATAGGCAGATGTTACTGTGCCTCAGCATTTCTCTTACATTCTTAACATCTGGAGTTAAGTTTTGGCATTGTGGGTTTCTCTGAATGTAGCAACTATCACCTTGCCTACCATTCTGCACCAGTTGCCTTTCAGTGAAACAGATAAGGTGAGAGGAAAGGGTGACTTTTGATCGTTCAGTCACACAAAGCAATCTGGGTAAGAATTCTCATTTCTTCCTGCCTCTCTGTTGTCTATCTATCCAGATGGCAGTGCAATTGCCTGCAGCATCCAAACATAAATCTTTTCTCAGGGATTGGTGAAAAGAACATTGCAGGTTGTTACTGATTGTCAATTTGTCTTGTACATTATTTCATATCTTTGGTATGAATTCAGCATTGCATATTATCTTTGATCAGTTTATCAGTCCCAGTTACATGAGGAATGGAAATGCATTGGTTATGCCATCCAGTTCAGTAAACTGACTTCAGCCTCCATTGTAACCTAAAATCATTCTGAGATGGTAATTTTAAACACAACATGACCATGATTTGCATTAATTCCGAGTCTCTTGCTAGCTTGTAACATGCATTTCAACCCCTAATGTGAGTGAGTAGTTATAAACTGTGGCAATTGGCTTTAAATAAGGAAGGGTAAGTCAGAAAAGCTTTTCCACTTTCAAGATCCTCTTCTCAACTCCTGTCAGTTGAATTAGGTTAAAATTAAACACCCTCACATCAATTGCTTACCTTCCTGCATTTCTACATTACTACATTGCTGAATCTTGCAATATTGCTTTATTTAATGTGTTTGATTAATACTTGACAGCCTTTTATAAGAATAATGAAAATTAAAAGATTGTAACCAGCTGAAAATTAAGATCAATCTGTCAAAACATTTAGCATCACATTTGCGCTTGTTTAGATTTCACAATCCATCCTTTCAACATAACTTCAGCAGAAAAACAGAATATTTTTGGGAGACCATTCAGTTTGACCTACAAATATAATGGCAAGTAAAGGAAGGTGCATTTTAAACTTGATATTGGACCCAAAGTTACACAATAAACAAAACAGTACACGGAGGGCAAGAGGAATTTGAGGCTGGGTGAGAAGAAGTAATGAGAATGCGAGCATGCTTGTATGGAGAAGTAACTTTAATACAGACCATGTGGGCAAATATGCTGAGGATTCTATCTAACAGAGTTTTATCAAGGTGAGTGAATCTGAATGTGTAATTCTGGAAGGAGGGAGCCAGGTTATCATAAGTGGAAAATGACCACTAAATGTTGAATGATTCATTACAAATTTTCAAGTTATTAACTGTGCATTTGTACCAATATGTCTGCAAAATAACCTATATCATTGCTAAGTAGCAGTATGGCCAGTTTACTAACTGGTTCTAGTTAATATGAGAACAGGTTAGGATAGTTTATGCTGTCCATATTTGTAAACTAAATTGAGTTTCCACCATAAACCTGCAGAGTTAAATTATTCACGTGGACAACCTTCAGCACAATGGACCCTACTGCTATATTTATTCAACATTTGCAAATGAGCACAGCTCAATCCTCTCCTATTTGCAAGACTGTGAAGCTCTTGTAGCTGGTACCTGAAACACAATATAGTAGAATAGCTCCAGATACACATTACATAGGAGGATTTGTAAACTTAGTTACATTAATCATACTTTTGATGTGTGACCAATAATGAATAAGCAATGCTTCCAACTGCAATAATTTCTATAAATAGAACTCCTCAGCAAACTTTAAACTCATGACATTAAGGAACAAAGAAAATCCATATGGAAATAATATTGGAAACAACTTCTTTGTGTGAAGATCATTGAGCAATTCAACGTGATCAAGGGATAGTCAAGTATTTAGTTCTTTACATTTCTTGAGAAATCAAATTATTGTTGTATGTAAAGACAGAAGATCACAACAAGTTTCAGAAAATGTTATTAAATCACTTATATTGCAACTGCATCAATTTAATACCTGGTTGCATTGCCCTTCAAGTTACATATCAACCTGGATTTACAAGTAGTAATCTTTAACTATAGGACATTAACATTTAGCTGGGCTCGTTGTAGTCTCCAATGTGATATTAATAACATCAAGTAAACTAATCATTTTTAATACATTTGACAACCTCTTGGTTCCTTTCTGAAAACTCTCTTTTGTCTTGGCATCTCAATACACTCCAGTGAGATTTTCTACATTAAGGGTGCTATATTAATTTCAGTTGGTATTGCTGTTCTCGCTCTGGAAATGGCATTTGTAGTGTATGAAGAGGTTTAAGCAGTCGCAACTATCCTCAGCCAGAGTTGCTGAGAGGAATGTGTCCTGTTGTCAGAGTCATAGATGCAAATCTTCAGTAAATTCGATTCACTTTATGTAATAATTACACAATAGTCCCCTCCATTTGTCAATCCTCAGATACTTAATCAGCCTATGCCCATAAGCTGCAAGTAATGTTCTTGCCATATAAATACCAGCCAATGACTACCTCCAAGAAGAATGAAGCAATCCCTTCATACCATTCAATGTCATTACCATCACTAAATCCGCCACTATCAACATTCTAGGAGGGGATTTCATTGACTAGAAACTAAACTAGACCAGCAATATAAAAACTATGACTGCAAGAACTATGAATTCTGTGGTAGGTATTTGATCTCCTGTCTCCATAATGTTTGTCCCAAACACTAAATAATCTTGACACTATCCAATACAAAGCTGCCTGCTTGTCTGGCACCTCATCCAATACCTCCAATATCTATCCCCTTCACCACCGATGCATAGAGGCAGAAGTCTGTATCATCTACAAGATGTATTTCAGCACGTCACCTGGACTCCTTCAACAGCTCCTTCTAAACACGCATTCTCGGCCTCCTAGAAGGATAAGGGCAGCAGATGGATGAAATACCACTATGTATAAGTTCCCCTCCAAGTCACACACCACTTTGATTTGGAACTTGATCCCTGTTCCTTCATTATCATTGATTGAAAATCCTACACATGCTTCTTTGTGGGTTTATATACATGCCAAAGGGCTGCAGCAGTTCAAACAGGCAGCTCACACCATCCACTCAAGAGCACATAGGAATAAGTCTGGCCTGACCTGCGAAACTCAAATCCCCATGAATGATTTCAAAGAAATGATTCTACTATTGGATTGATGAGAGCTAAGTAGTATAAAAGGTTTACTCTATTTATCTCTTCACAGACACTAATAGACCTGCACAGTATTTTGTTTTATTCTTAGTCTAAATTGTCAGCATCTAGAGCACCTTAATTTTCAAAATGTTTTAAAGCTTGATATCTAGCCTGTGCTGCATTAGTTGTTCTCAATCAGGGCTGAGACAAGGAATTGGAATTAGCCTTAGTGCCCTTTGGTTCAGGAGAAATAATTCAGACAGAGCTCTGGCCTGATCAGTATTGTGCTGGAAAGTGTGCATGCATAGACAGTGATGACAGAATTGAGCCTGGTAATGATTCAACTGTCAGTCAAATTAGCCTATCAATGTATTTTTGACTCGCAGAAAGAAAAACCAGTAAGTTATTCTTTTAATTATTCATTTGGCAGTTTTAGGAAATACTTATAGTGTGATGTTAGAATTAACAATCCAACAGCTTCAGTGTGAATAGTTGTGTTGCTACCAGCAATGGCTATCTCAAGGAACGTGGGCAATGCACTAAATTGGTTGGCCACAGTTAGATGAGCACAAATTGAGCTGTTCCTCACTTGGGGCGAAAGAGGTCACATCTTTCACAGCCAGTCATGAAATGGTTGGTAGATTTTTTTGCAAGGTTAAAACCTGGAATGTCACTATTCAGATAAGTTACTAGGTTGGAAATATTGATACTTGCAGTTTATTTGCAGTCAAGCAGGAGTGTGGCTTTGAGAGATGGGGCTATCATTAGTCTGTCAAGTGCAGAGTGTGTTCGGGTAGGCATTACTGGATTTGATACAAGCACATGTTTTTTTTGAGGTTCTACATCAATGGGAATGCTTTATTTGCTGTCAATTTCTCTTAGGAGGATGTTTTTCCTGGACATCCAAAGGTTCAGTACGTGTTAATAGAGAAAATCAACAGGTCAATAATTTCAAAAGTATACCGCATCAGTGTGATGGCTCCTGAACCCAAATTGAACAGCAGTATTCTTTGGGTAGACCAGGGAAAGTGAAATAGTTATTTTCCATTGATTCTGCTGCATCAGATGGTACCTATCAATTTTACAAGTTGCAAGCTGAAATAGTAACCACCACACCTCACCAGCTGAAAGAGGGAGTTAAAATGAAGAAAATAAATAGCCATTCTCTGATCCTGGAATCTTCCTACTTCATTCTGATCTCAACCTGTTCTTACGAATGCCATTTTCTGCAGTATGTGACAGGGGTCTATCTCTAAACACACATGTTGTGTTCAGATTACCCAACCTGTATTTTAGACAGATCCACCCCCAGCAGCTATTGTGTTTCCACATCAAGTCATATCTTCCATGAGTTGAACTGTGGATCAGTCATAGAGTCATAAGGATGTACAGAACGCAAACAGACATTTCGGTCCAACTCATCCATGTTGACCAGACATCCTAAATTGATCTAGTCATATTTGCCATATCCCTTTAAACCCTTCCTGTTCACATATCCATTCAGATGCTTTTTAAATGCGGTACTTGTACCAGCCTCCACCACTTCCTCTGGCAGCTTATTCCATCATGCGAGTTACAGAGGTAAAGCATGGCTCTTCCAAAGAAGCCTTGGAATATTTTTACTCTGACCACTCCCTATTGCCACATTATTGCCCAGGGCTCCCTCCTCCATCATCAGATATCCGACTGTTTCAGACTATTCCATAGATCCTCACCATGGCTTCCTGTTTTAAAATCCCTTCTTGCACCACTAGGCAGATAGTCAATCTGGCTGGGTTTCAGTGAGAGATAGAAAACATTTACGGAACTGAAGAATCTCAACCTCTTAGTTTCATCCTTCCACTTCAGGCTCACAAACATCATGCAACCTCCCATTAAAATCAAAACAAACTGGGTTTTATGGGAGGAAGCATTACTTATTGAATTCACGATAGCTCCAGTTAGACAAGAGATTGACCCATGGATTGCAAAGCATTTTGCATTAAACAAATTCCCACGGCCTTTCTTTCTCTTTCAATCAACATTCATGATCGTCACTCTTATGTAAACTAATTTATTATTCCACTCAGTGGAAATTATTTCTTAATATACTTACTACAGTGCCAAAGTGTTCCTAGGTAAGCCTAACATAAATACATTATTTCACTGAATTTAATTGGAAGTGTTGATAAACCCTTTTCTGGACAAGTCAGACTGTGTTTCAGTCAGTGAGCATGACTATGCATTTCATTAATACATCCAAGATATAAAAACATTTCTGTGGTGATTTAGCCTGTGAATTCCACATACCAGGAAAGCAGTGAGACTCCTCTGTGGTGATTCCCATTCAAAGCAGCTGTTAATGTAACGACCAGTATTGACCAGTACCATGATGCAGCGCCTCACACGGTAGTAGTTTTTCTGGAGTAGCTGGGAAAGGCAAGATGAATGTTAATATTTCTTACCCACTATTTGATAACAACTAAAGGAATGTCAAACCTCAGGGTGGTTATGAGAATATTGCTTTTTGTATGTTTAAAAACTATTGAAGGTAAAATACTTACCCAAACATCTTGACTAAACAAAATCCTCTTTGCAATGAATGAGGTAAAGCAGTCAAAGAAACCCAATAGTTTATGTCACAACCTACTTGCTCTTTACAGACGGAGGTGGAAATTCTAAAAAAGCTGTGAAGCAAAGTAGAGAGGGAGCTGCATATTCTGGCAGTGGGGATGTCTTAAAGGTCAGGGAAAATGGTGGGAAAAGCAGTGGAATCCAGTTCACGCAACAACATAAAGACTAAGAGCAGAAATACATTATATAGCTCCTCTTGTCTGTTCTACCTTTCAAAATAATCATGGCTGGCCTTCTACCTTAGGTTAAATTTCCTCTCCATTCTGCAATTTCTTCAATGCCTCAGCAAAATCTGTAATTTCTTTTATCCATTCATGGAATATAGACATTGCTGGCTGGACCAGCATTTATTGTCCATCCCTAGTTATTCCTGACAGGTGGTGGTAAGATACCTTACTGTCCATTTAATACAGGAAGACACACAACGTCACTAAGGGAGGGAATTCAAGAAATTAATACAAAAGATAAAATCTAAAAATGAGGAGAATCCCACTTCAGTCCAAAATGAGCATAAATGTTTTACCTAGAGGGTTTCAAACCCATACTTACATCATGTGTCCCATTTAGTAAACCACTGACATACCATATGGATACTAATATTATTGTTATGATCCAAGCTGATTTCTACTGGACAAATCAGATCCCATCTGGCTTGATAGATCTTTTATTTTGAATTAATGAGGTACTCTTTCACATAAACACAAACACACAATGCTGCAAATTTATTATGCAAAAGAGATGAAGATAAATTAACAAAACCATTCACATATAATATGAATTTAAAGATCTTGAAACTCACAATAAAATACAATCAATTTAATCGCAAAACCCACCTTTACAGTACTCACAGAACAAAGGATTCCCTTCTAGTTCAAGTTGATAAGACTTAATTTAACAACGGCTTCAATGCCCTATCTTGAGAACCTGTTACTTTCTGAAGCCTTTTTACAAAAAAGCTTAAATTTTCTCAGCTTCAAATAAATCCTTCACAACTTTTACAAAACACTTCTGATCTACAACTTTAAAACTCAACTCTGACTAAGGTTACCTCTTCCTTAACAGTTTTAAACTACCTCCCTTTCACAGGAGCAACCATTTTACACATTCAGTTTCAGCCAAGATGTCTCAAAACTGAAACCTTAAATCTTTATCTGCCGATAAAGTTCAAAAATAACTGTAGGAAGGAGATGAAGATGGTGGCAATACTCCTTATGAGTAACAACACACTTCTGTAAATCAAAAGTATCTCAGATGGGTAAAGGACAAAATCGATTTGACTAAAGTGGAGGTGCAATGACATTGCTCAGTGTAGCCCACATGCTGCCAGTAAGTGGGAAAGATCCTGAGAAACAAACTTTGAAGGAAGTTACATGAAAGAATTGTGAAGTAGTTATAGCGAGGACATAACATAAAGGGAAGAGAGGGTAAGGAAGATTTACTGCAGTATCTTTTTAGTCTAACAAGGAAGAAGGCATTGCTAGATGTTTTTCTCAGGAATGAGAGGAGTCAAGTGGATCATGTTGAGGACAGCAATCTTTGTATCCAGAGAAAGAACAATTTACTGGAGGGAAGCTAATTTCAGGGCATAAGAATAGATCTAGACCAGTTAATTGAAAACACGGATTAGTATCAGACCCAAATTACGGAAGCAATAGCTAAAGAACAGTCAAGATAAATTCCTACAATGAGGGCTGTTTTAGTAGAGTGGTAATATCCCTTCCTCTGGGTTACAAATTGCACCTGCTCCAGAGATTATGTCATAACATGTTGTTTCAATCCATCTACATTCCTTGCAATGGGGACAAGGGAAGTAAACAAATTGAAATCTCTCTGGATGATAACAGAGGTAGGAATTTAAGATGAAGCAGAAAAATGTGGCTAGCGCAAACATCAATGGATAATACAATTGAGAACCAGGAATATATATGGTATAAAGATGAGGAGAGATTTGGGACTGAATTGAAACTAAAAAGGGAATTTTGACCAGGAGGTAATGGGCACAGCTGAGGTATTAAGTTAATACTTTACATCTGTCTTTATTAAGGAAGAAGATATTATCTGTATCATGGTAAAGAAAGGTAGTTCAGACACTGGAAAGATTTACAATTGATAAGGAGAAGAGTTTTAATTAGTAGAGCTATATGTCAATTGTTCTTCATTGCTTCTTAATTGTAGCTAGAGTCCGATCAGGTCACAGAAAAGGCTAAAGGTAGTAGTACTGCATGGACTTCCAAAAGACCTGTGATAAAGCGCCAGTGATAGGCCTAGGATCAAACTTAGAGCTTATGTAAGTTTCAGCTCAAGTGATACAAAATTGGCTAAAAAAAAAGGAAACAGAGCAATGGTAGCTGGTTGATTTTCAGACTGGAGGAGATTTTGTCGTGCAGTGCCTCATGGACCAGTGCTCTTCCTGATAAATTTTGTGATCTCGACTTTGGAGTTGAATTTTAAAAATACAGGTAATGCAAAATATCAAAGTATTCTGAACCATCATTTGGCTGGTGTAGAGCTTCAGAAGGACATAAGCAGCTTGATGTAATGAAGTGGCAGATGAAATTTAACATCATGTGTGAAGCAATTCATTTTGATAGGAAGAATTTGGAGAGATGATTGAACACTATTCTAAAAGTGGGGCAGGAGCAAAGGACACAATTGTAATGTGTATAAATCATTGAAAGTTTGAGAGAACAGTTAATGAAGCATATGGAATTGTGTGCTTTATCAAAAGAGGCATGGAGTACAACAGTGAAAAATTTCCATTTAACTTGTATAACACTCTAATTTGGCTTCAAATAGAATACTGGGCCTGGTTCTGGGAAAAGCACTTTATGAAGCATGTAAAGACTTTATAGAGGGTGCAGAAAAGTTTACAAAAGTAGAAAGACTGAAGATGTTGAGGGGTGATTTGATCAAGGTATTAAAAATTATTGGCAATCTGGGCAGAGTGGAGAGAGAGAAAGAGTTTCCAATGGTCGTAGGATCAAGACTAAGGTGGCACAGATTTAGGAAACTGAGCAAAGAAATGATGACACGAAAAAAAGTTATGCAGTGATTGTTAGGATCTGCAATGTGGTAGAAGTAGGACTAATTGAGTGTTTCAAATGAGATTCTGATTATTGTTCAAAAGGAGGAAGTTTAAAAGTTATAAGGAAAAGGCAGAGTAGTATGATTAGGTGAAAAGCTCCTTCATAGAACAGGCACAGACACAACCAGTAAAATAGACTCTTTTTGTATTGTCACCACTCATTGGTTCTACATGATCATGGTGTTATTAGATAAGAAATATCTATAAGATAATGTGACACTGCTAACTAATATTATTCAAAATTTAAAATTAGCTTCATCCCTGGAAGCTAAATTTTATAAGGTGTAAGGGGGAACTATATAATGGAAAAATTGATTAAAACACATTGGTACATTTTTTTCCTGAAGCCATGTTGGACAATCTCATTTCAAATTTATTTGTGTCTTAATATTTAACATAAATACAACTAATTTAAGTACTATGTTTGAATGTATTTTTAATGCCCTGATGTTCTTTTCTGTGTTGAAAGTCCTATAGGTACAAAGGCATGGTGCCACAGCTGTTGACAGCCCTCTAATACTAAGAAACAATTTTTACATACTCACAGAGGATTTAGTTGCTTAATGGACTCAACATAGAGGATGTGGGGAGTAAGATATTGAACATTTTGCTGTGTTGATCATCATCAACATTTCCAAAAGGTTCTGTGGAGCAGGACCAGTGGCTTAGACTTCTTTTAACATTGGGAATCACTGAGGTGAACCCTGTTTACTTTAATTTTTAAAAATGAATTAAAGGATTCGATGAGTAAATGTGTTTGGATTTTCGTTCTAGACCTAACTGTTTCAAACTATTAAGTGCCTATTGAGTAACTTCATTTTACATGAGTGCTGCAAAGTTTGTTAATGCAACTATGATTGCATAACTGCGCCACAGAATAATGCAACCAGATTTAAGGGTCTAGATGCCACAAGTCTAGTGGATTTTACCCTTGACACCTGAGGGTTTGTATCTTGTGGAAAAGATACCTCAGAACAGATGTGTGGATGAAGTGTGGAAGTATATCAAGGTAGTTAATGCAGTGTCACTGATGAGAAAGACCTGGAATGAAGTAAAGAAGAAAGAACAGCGCAAAAGTACTGCAAGAATATTACTGTCTAGTAGTAGCATGGGACATAGATGAACATTGTGAAAAGAAGTAAATGTTAAAGATACATAATATCTAAATCTGAATTGACATGGAGAAATGTTAACTAAAATATAGAAAGTAGTTGATGAAATGGCTGCAAGGTTATGCAAATTACATTATTCATGCTATGATATGAGAGAAATGTGCTTCAGAAAGTAATTTTCACAGACCAAATCCCTGAGGCAGATCTGACATACAATTGAAGAGGAGAGCCTCAAATAAGTGCTATGCCCCTCACCACAATCTATTGATTGGCTTTCTTGTCTCTCCCGGCTTTTTCCATTTTACATGCTATCTCACAAAGCTTGTTGATCACTCATTCATATCAACCTTAAGATAATGATTGTAGATAAAGAAAACAGGAATTTTGTATTGTGTAAAACAGCTTAGCTTTGTGTATATCCTTTGGATGAAAGTTATGTGCCTAAAATATTAGACAAATAAATGGTACACACCTTCGACATTAACCCAAAACCCCAATTGTTGAATAACCAAAAAACTAACCCAATGAAGAGCATATATGCATTAATCTGAGGAAAGTTACACCCCTAAGCTAAACTCTTCTCTTTACAGAGGTTGGCTGATCGTGTGACATTTCCTAGCATTTCCAGTTTCTATATTAGGTTTTCATCAATTGCACTTTTTGTCATTTTTATTTGTGTGAAATTTATTAACATTGATTATTTTGTGAAAGCACTCATTTTCTTGTCACAAAAAGATGATAGTTATTCAAAAGTAAATATCATGGCAGACTCTCTCACTGTCCACTATGGATCTCTATTGCTTTAAATTTTAGACCAATACTCCTTCATTGTCACTGAAAGTACACCTCATTAGATTAACTGTCCATGGAGCTCTTTCTGCTCATACTTGAGTTATAGTTTTCTTACATCACCCAAACTTAATCTAAGCGTTATTCTAATAAATATCTCTATTTCCAACTCTGCTATTGTAAAGCTACAATCTGGAATAGTGCTTACGTTAAGTATCCTCTTGCTGTTACACATTTTGGTCCATTTCTCCTCCTCTCTACTGTGATGCATCTCTCCATGGCAGTTAATCTATGTTTTCTTTCAAAACATTGTGCATGCTATTCACTCTGTCAATGTCATGACAATATTTTGAAAAATTCTCATTTTAAACTTGCTCCTAGCAGGTCTATGCTAAGCAAAATACTCAAACCCTTGTATGTTAATCACAAAAACAAAAATCTACAAGCCTCTTTTCATTCTTGCAAGGGGTATGGACAATCTGGCAATACTCTCATTTGTCACCCATTCCTAATTAAGAAGGAAGAAGTAAGTCAGCTTCCTGAACAGCTATAAGTCCATTTGGTACAGGTAAAGCCACAGTGCTGAAGAGAAGTGAGCTCTAGAAGTTTGGTCCTATAACAGTAAGGCAACAGTTCCAGGTTGGAATGGTGTGTGGCTTGGAGGAGATTAGATTAGATTCCCTACAGTGTGGAAACAGGCCCTTCGGCTCAACAAGTCCACACTGACCCTCCGAAGAGTAACCCACCCAGACCCATTTCCCTCTGACTAATACACCTAACACTACAGGCAATTTAGGGAGAATGTGCAAACTCCACCAAGACAGTCGCCCAAGGCTGGAATCAAACCTGAGTCCCTGGTGCTGTGAGGCTGCAGTGCTAACCACTGAGCCACCGTGCTGCTCTGTAAGTGATGGTGTTCCCATGCATCTGCTGCTGTCACAGTGAGAGCAAGTTCGGAATATTCTCTTGATGAATTGCTGTAGTCCATCTTGCATATAGTGCAGACTCTTGTCCCTGTGCATCAATAGTACAAAAAGTGAATATTTAACTTAGTGAAGAGGGTGCCTATCAACTGGATTACTTTGACTTCAATGGAGTTCAATTTCTTGCGTTGGAGTTGTCCCCATCCAGACAAGTAAAAAACATTCCATCTTATTCTTGATTTGTGCCTTGTAGATGATGGATTTGGGGGAATCAGGTGAGTTACTTGCTTTAGATTACTGGATTCTGACCTGCACTTGTAGTTAAAGAGTTTGTATGGCGAGTCCACTTCAGTCTCTAGTCATTGGTAATCCCAGAATGTTGATGGTGAAACATTCAGCGGTGTTAACAGACAATGGTTAGATTTCTCTCTCATATGATATGGTCAATGTCTGGCACTTGTGAGGTGTGAATTTCATTTGCTACTGACAAGCTCAAACGTGGATGTTGTCGAGTACTACTGCATTTGGACATGGTCTACTTCAGTATCTGAGTTGTCATGAATGGTTTGAAAATTGCACAATCATCAAAGAACATCTTCATGCCTGACCTTATGATGGAAGGAAAATCACTGCAAAGATGGTTTAGTATAGAACACTATCCTGAAGAAATGGAGTCCTCTTGTGATGCAGTGGTAGTGTCCTTACCCCTGGACTGGGAGGCCTGGGTTAAAGTCCCACCTCCTCTGGAAGAGTGTAATAACATCCCTGAACAGGTGGATTAGAAAAATAGATTAATAAAAAAAATTACTCTGAGGAGCTTCTGCGACTGAATTGGTTCAGTATAAAGGGTGGTGGTATCCAAACCAGGACGGCATAGGTTTAAGGTGAGAGGGGAAAGATTTAAAAGGAATCTGATGTGAAACATTTCCATGCAGAGGGTGGTGTGTGTATGGAACAAGCTGCCAGAAGAAGAGGTGGACGCTGGTAGAATTACAACATTTAAAAGGCAACTGGATGGCCATATGAATAGTTGAAAATGTGTTGCTGGTTAAAGCACAGCAGGTCAGGCAGCATCCAAGGAATAGGAAATTCGATGTTTCGGGCATAAGCCCTTCATCAGGAATGAGAAGAGTGTGCCAAGCAGGCTAAGATAAAAGGTAGGGAGGAGGGACTTGGGGGAGGGGCGATGGAGATGTGATAGGTGGAAGGAGGTCAAGGTGAGGGTGATAGGCCGGAGTGGGGTGGGGGCGGAGAGGTTAGGAAGAAGATTGCAGGTTTGGAGGGCGGTGCTGAGTTGAGGGAACCGACTGAGACAAGGTGGGGGGAGGGGAAATGAGGAAACTGGAGAAATCTGAGTTCATCCCTTGTGGTTGGAGGGTTCCCAGGCGGAAGATGAGGCGCTCCTCCTCCAGCCGTCGTGTTGTTATGTTCTGCCGATGGAGGAGTCCAAGGACCTGCATGTCCTCGGTGGAGTGGGAGGGAGAGTTAAAGTGTTGAGCCACGGGGTGGTTGGGTTGGTTGGTCCGGGCGTCCCCGAGGTGTTCTCTGAAGTGTTCCGCAAGTAAGCGGCCCGTCTCCCCAATGTAGAGGAGGCCACATCGGGTGCAGCGGATGCAATAGATGATGTAATAGATGAATAGGAAGAGTTTGAGGACTATGGCCAAATGCTGGCAAATGATTTAGGATTTCTGGTTAGCACAGATGAGTTGTACCAAATGGCTTGCTTCCATGCTCTACATCTCTATGATCATTGATTCTACAAAAACATAATCATTTTACTTTGTTCTACCTATGATTCCAATCAATGAAGAACTTTCCCTATTGCTTAGTGACTATAATTTTGCTCAGGCTCATTGATGCCATAATCAGTAAAACACTGCTTTAGTGTCAAGAGCAGTTATTCTCACCTGACCTCCAGATTTCAGCCTTATTTTGCATTGCTAAGGCTATTGAGGCATCAGCATTGACTGGCACTGGCAGAACCCAAACAGAATGGTAGTGAACAAGTTATTCCTGTGTCAATGCCACTTGATAACCTTGTCGATGTCAGCTTGCATCATTTCGCTGACCACTGACAGTAGTCTGAGTAGGCAATAATTAGCTGGATTAGATTTGTCCTGCTTTTTTTATGGACATGATGCAGCTGGTCAATTTTCCTTATTGCTGGGTGGATGACAATATTCTAACAACACTTGAATAGCTTGTTTTGGCACATGGCTAATTCCAAAGTACAATCTTCAGTATTTACAGTGGGTTGGTGTAACAGCCTATAGTCTTTGCAGTATCCATTGAATTCGGCCGTTTCTTGACATGGGGTGAATCAAACTGGCAGAAGACAGCTACCTGTGTTGGTGGGGACCTCAGCAGTAGGACAAGATTGATCAACCAATCAGCACTTTAGGATAAGGATGGCGAATATGGTCTTTTGCGCTAATATGCTGCGCTCCCTTTTCACTGAAGATTGGTGAAGCTTCCACCTCCTATTAGCTGTTTAATTGTCCATTACCATTCGTGACATAATGCGGAAGGATTGTAAAGTTTTGAGTTGATTTGAAGGTTGTAAGATCTTTTCGTTCTGCCTACTTCATGCACTTTTCACTCGTTAGCACAAAAGTAGTCCGATGTAGCTTCACTAGATTGACACTTCATCTTAGGTCTCTGGTGCTGCTTCTGCCATGCTCTTATACATTCCTTTTTGAATCAAGATTCATCCCCTAACTTGATAGTAATAACAAACCAAGGAGTATGCCAAGATTGAAGTTTTAACACTTTTAATATTTTTGAGGATCCACCACGCTTCAATATTGAGCTGCTAGATTCATTCTCATTAATCCTTTGAGCATGATTATATTTTCAAACACTGTGAGTATGGTCATTTGCACTAGCAGCACAGCTGAGTGCAATAAGAACATAAGCAGTGTCTGCATGTTAGTTTCACATCAGCCAAATATTTCCTGCTGGGACTGTGCAAGAGTATGGTGAGGATAAAACTTTATTTTTTTATGGCTCTGGGGCTGAGAGCTTTGTAGGTAGACATAGAAATTGGACGTCTCTTGCTTCACTGTAGCAAGCTCTTACAGTTTAAAAGATCCCGGGGCAGAGGATGTCTTACCAGAGCACAGCCAGAAGGAATATCTCCCCATGCCATTTATGTTTTTTTAAAAAAAAAATTAGCTGTGATGGAACCTTTGGGCATTTTGTTTTTGAGTTTGACTTACTGCTCTGTTTTTGCTTGCTTGCTGTTACAGCCTGCTACCCATGGATGCATTCTGTATCCTCAATAGCAGACACCTGCAAGGCATTATTTCATGTTGAAATAGATTGTCTGCAATCTCATCATTCCGTTAGGTACTGACCAGAGCTTCAGGACCCCAGAGACTCTCAAACACATGGTGTTTTATAGCATCACTCATGCTCTCCTAATGCCTTAAGTTACTTGCAAACTACCTTTACATTCAAGGTCTGGTTTTTCACCTCCAACCTTCCAATTAGTTCTGCCAAAACTGTGCTGTCGGTGACCTATTTTGTAATCAACCCTTCTTACCCATTGCATTCAGGTTCTTTTGTGGCTTTGCCTCACTCTAGCTCTAACTATTTCCAGGTCTACCTTCCTACAAAACTTTTGTGTACCTCCCTCTTTGATGTTTGTGCATTCCCAATCCCTTTCACTGCCTTCGGTCCTGTCCTGGAATTCAAGACCTTCCTTAAAATCTGGCTCTTTGACAAAACCTTAAATCACCCCTCTAAATATCTTCACTGGTTCCATTATGTTTCATGGTATTTCTGGGAAGTGCCTTTGAATTTTTTTTTTACGTTAAGCTGTTATGCCAAGAAGGAAAGAAAATTATCTGAATTTATTTAATAACTTCTTTGAATTTAGGGAAATCCAAACAACTTCTCAATCGCAATGTTACTCGTAGAGTAGCATTCTAGAAAACATAAAAGCTAATTTACTCAAGTTCTCATTAAAAATTGCATAAATGACAAGACAAGTTATTTTAGTGATGTTAGTTGAGAATAATGGGAAGAACAGGATAACTTCTTTTCAGAGCTTGCCTTCATATCGCCAGGCACTGTATTTTAATATCTTATCTAAACATTGGCACCAATGACAGTGCAATACTCCTGCAATAATGTAATGAAATGTCAGTCTAGATTATGTGCTTAAATCTCTGAAGTAGAACTTAAATCTAACTGCTGCACAGTGCATCACAATTCTTAGTGAACAATGGAACAAGCAGCATGGACTAAATGATCTAATCCTTTTCCTACGGGCCACCACGTTTCAAGAAGGTATCCGTCATCACTATTTCAGGAGCTATTAAGATAGGGAATAATTGCTGACCTTGTCCACAATGGCCACATTTCATGACAGAATAAATTAAACCAATCACAACTCTGGGTCGAGAGTGTTATTATTGAGACAAGACTGACATCTTGTAATAGTCATAATTCAAAATTTCTGCCATTGTTATAAACGTAACCATTTTAAGCTATATGAATGTAAGCTGGTTTTAAAGAAAAAAAACATTTTGAAACTCTGATACCAGTATGTAGGACTGGGAATCCCTTGTGCAACAGTCAGAGTCACTCACTGACAAGCTACTGGCAATAACTGCACATGCATCTCTTCTGGCTAGAAGACCCCAAATGGCACATCTTTAATGATCTTGGTTGTAATATCACTAAATTGCTGTCAGTATAAAGCATTAACTAGAGGTAATTCAGGGCAATGTGGGAGTAATTATGGCATATCACACATTTTCTGATCAGTCCCCACAGCATTCTACATCATTGGCCCTCTATAGCAGAAACTAGTCAGGGGAAATATATCATAGTCTTTCTATACATTGGAAAAATGAACTTGATACTCGTTTATTGTACCTCACTATTTTACCACATATCATTGCACAAAACTATAAGGAACTAGAATCTAATTAGTGACAAATACAGATTGAATCAGAACAGAAACATCTGGCGACTGCTGAATTTCAAGGAAATAAATTTCTGGCTTTATTTTTAGTGAGGCCTAAAAGGCAGCTCATATGCCCTTGGCCATTTTATCATTGATCTAATTGTTTCAAATAATTTGCATTTTAAGATTTTAAAAGTTGGATGAATTTCATAATTATTATATCATAAATCATTAATATTGATTTTGAAGGATCAAATACTGAATGACTGCAAAACTAATGAGGAATTTAATATGTACAGTACATCAAGTTTAAACCACCAGAAAGCCTAGATAAATAAACAGCCACAAGGTTGACAAGAAATTTTAACCCTGCTGGCTGAAGGTAGAGGGAAACAAAACTATTGGATTTTTGCTTTATTCATTCGCGATGAAGTCAGTATTTACTGCTTTAAAAGTGATGGTCAGCTGTATTCTTGAACCAGTGTAGTCTGTGCGTTGAAGATAATTCCACAATGTTATAAGGGGAAAATTCATGACCCGGTGTGATTACGAAATGGTGATATATCATAAATTATGAAAATGTGGCTTGGATTATTTTGCATATTGTGGTGTTCCCGAATGCATTCTTCCCAGGGGCAGTGCTCATGGGATTGCTGTTGAAGAAAGAAACCTTGGTGAGTTAGTAGAGTGCATTTTGTTGTTGGCTTACATAATAATCACGGTGCATGTCAGCAGTAAAGCAAGTTGATTATTTAAGGTGCCAGATGGGGTGCCAATCAAGCAGACGGCTTTCTCTTCGATTATACTGTTTCTTCAATGCTGTTGGAGCTGTACTCATCCAGGTGACTGTACAGCATTTCATCTCATTTTTGGCATGTGCATTTTAGATAGTGGATAGATTTTGAGGAATGTTGTAACAATGACAGTTTGCAGGCTATGCAGAGTTAAGATCAGAACCACAGTCAAGATCTGAATCAAGGTCAACATGTTAATGAAAAATTGTTAAATATCCAGACTGTCTAAATTTGTGAGGAAATGGGATAGTGGTACATGTAATTCTATAATGAATGCACTAATATTAGCTATAGAATACAGAGTTTGGGGAATATCTTACATAAGGTAATGTGTTATAATCTCAGCTGATGTTACTTCTGACAGGGCAGATCCCAGATAGAATCCCAGCCTAATAGCTCATAATTTTATTTGTTTTGATTTTAATGAATTGGTCTCCCACTGAAACATAAGCAGTGATTCTAATGATACTGTTTTTTTAACAATAAGATAGGTGTTTATTACAAAAGAAATAAAGATAAAATGGAATTATCTATTTATTATACAAACACACAGTAAAACTCCATTAATCCCAAAATAGTCCTTTATAATTGATAAGAAACAAAGTGGTTATTGTATAATAACTAAAACACCATTTTTCATATAGTTCCCAAAAGCATAACATAAGACACCAATATCCTTGAATCTAACAGTGTGGTAGGTTTAAGTCACTTGCAACTTCATCTTTTAGACTGGAACTGTGATATCTTCTTCCTGCAGCTATAACATATCTGAGCTTCAATGTACTCAACCTAAATAAACACTTCCAGGTTTTTACCCCAACACTTCTGGTCTGAGATTAATACTTACTTTTCACTGTAAAATAATCTAATTCAGTAAATCTATCATCCCTTCTCAGGGATTCTGCCATATGCAGCTATTCTGTTCCAAGGTCTTCTCAGGGGCCCAGACACAAAACTCTCTTAACTCTATTTGAGGCCCCATTATTTACCATGCTAAGTCACAAACAATCTAAAATAAACAAAAATCTATTAGTGTATTAACCTGATCACTCTTTGGCCAGGCTTCAAAAGCTGTTTTCAAAAACAACCACCGTGATTACAGTAATACTTTAAAAAACTATTAACTTCAGACACACAGAAAACCCATTGGTTGTGAACTCAAAAGCCAGAACCAATCTCACCCTAAATACCATTAAAAATTATGCACATAAATCCCATAGTTCAAATCACAAAGGTCCTGAAATAATTAATGTTGAACACAGCATTAAGCTCCACCCAATCATATGATGCCATGTATGCCAAGATGGGGATAAGGTAGAACTCTCAGATCTAGTGGAATGCAAAACTCTAACCACAAGTCTCCCCATTTATAATAATGTCTAAAAAATACCACTATAACTTTTAAGTAATTGCAAACACAAACTAAACTGCATCTTATTTAAGAAAAGAACCTTTTCTTTCTAAGGCTCACCAGTGATTGTTCCTGTACCATTGCAAACTAAGTAGAATCAGTCAAGCAAAGTGAAGGGTGGCAATATTCTTTCACTGACAAATACCATACCAGGTAGCATCCTCAATGATTTGAAGGTTTCCAAATCACAGCTTAATCCGTATGTTTATGATGGGATGAAGCAAGGAGGTAGGTACCAACTCTGCTTCATCAGGAACAGAGAAATTGAAATTGCAATGATGGCATTTTCTATTTAAGGATTTTTTCAGTAGTCCTACTATTGCCTTATTGAGCTCGATCCCAATTTTGTTTGATAATAGTCCAATAAGTTGCCTTGAGACGTTTTAATACATTAAAGGTCTTATATAGATGAAATTTGTTTTTGAGAACCACAGTGATATTTTAACACTCCAATGACAAAAGTAACATAAAAATAATACAGTCGGTTCTGATGTAACACGATAGTAACATTCTCGTGCGATCTTATGTTAGAAGAAAATCATGCAATAGCTGTGCCATTTAAACCAATAGGGCCAAAATCGTGTTATAACTAATATAGGTAAGGAAAGTTCACATTCTACAGATAATGGTCCAAATTCTTCAATC
This sequence comes from Hemiscyllium ocellatum, assembly GCF_020745735.1. Lineage (NCBI taxonomy): Eukaryota > Metazoa > Chordata > Chondrichthyes > Orectolobiformes > Hemiscylliidae > Hemiscyllium > Hemiscyllium ocellatum. Next base: position 55,842,864 of record NC_083402.1, read on the forward strand.
GCAGTAAAGTCAATTCATGTTGAAGAAACACGCGTTATAGCAGAACTGACTGTACAGGTCGCGAATTCACTGTAACGTAACTGATGAATTGGAACACTGTTTCTAAAGCATGAACTTTTAAAATGGGTTTTGGCTGTAACGCACATTGCCAACACTTTAAGCGCTGTTTCTAAAACGCGATTTTTCTATAATGCAAGGTGGCATTAGAACACAACCATTGTGTTATAGAATAACTACTTGTACATATAAAAAGTATGGTGTTCATTAAAATTTTTCTGTTATGATATCGTCAATAAATTGGATTATATATCTTCAAACCGGCCATTCAGTGACAGCTAGTGTGTTAATTAAGTAAATATTCAGATGATGTGTTGCATAGATTTGCAAAGTACCGTTTACTTAGGAAAAATGGGGTCCAACCTAGAGTCCAGATTGGGGAAGATTCAAACACTGCAGTTTAATTTATTTCTTGTTTACAAAGGAGTTTGACAAGATACTTCCCTCAGTCTACAAGGGAAGACTCCAAACAGTCTCAAATCAAGATCAGTTATTGCATAGTTTAGTAAGGAAGCCCTAAATAGTAGTTGAAAATGCGTTGCTGGTTAAAGCACAGCAGGTCAAGCAGCATCCAAGGAATAGGAAATTTGACGTTTCGGGCATAAGCCCTTCATCAGGAATCAGGACTTATGCCCGAAACGTCGAATTTCCTATTCCTTGGATGCTGCCTGACCTGCTGTGCTTTAACCAGCAACGCATTTTCAACTGTGATCTCCAGCATCTGCAGACCTCATTTTTTAGCCCTAAATAGTATGCTGTCAATCGGACATAAAGTAGGGAACCTTTCCATGGACATGGGATATTAGCAAGATCGGTTAGTTCAGCACATGCTTTGTAAGAAGTTTTGTATCAAACAGTTCAGCATATTCATAAACAATTGCCGGATATTCCACCACACATCATTCATGAAGCAACCAGCACTGAACTATATCCATATCGATAGTTTGGAAACTTATACAATGCATATGAAGATTCAAATATGAATGAAATTGCAAGTTGAGTTGCTGCATTTTTGTGTCATAAGTGATGTCATTGTCAAAATCTGGTTCTGCTTCACTGCACATGTTGTATGGTGATAAAGTCAGAACACAGCAGCAAATTTCTATTAGCTAATAAACTGGAAATGCTCATCTGGATTATGAAATGCACTCAATTTTATATATTCTGATTGTACTATTCTAAAATATCCATAAAATGTGGTGCAAGCAGTGTTTAGCTATTTCGGCTTATTGACCTCCACATCATGTTGTTTGTCAGTGTTCAGTATGTTTACATTCCATTGGAGTGAACTTACTTTTAATTAACTAAATAAAGTCAGTCTCATGCTATTATTTTTACCTTTCAAATTCCATGAAAAAAGAGCCAAAAATATCAAAATTAATTTGGCATTAATTAAACACAGAAATAGTAAATGCATTCCCAATACAATGTACCAGTTTGGGTTAATGTGTCATAATTTGCTGTCAAAATAGTAGTGAGGCTAATGGAGTTCACCATTATTCATGAACAAACGGTATAGCAATCTCAGGTGTACTGCATTATGTGCAGTTAAAATTAAATATCCATACATTCTTGTTCATATTGCATTGCTGTGACACATTAACTTGGTAATAAACAGCATCTTGTTATACTGACCCACCACTGAAATGTACTAAACAGATTGAAACTGCTGCACATGTGGAATAGATTTGAGTGAAACATGCCACTGAGAGTTAAACCTTGTCCATTTCAATCTAAGCAGTCTTTTAATATTATGCTAATTATTAATTAGCTCAAAGACAGTTTCCCTAACAGTGAAAAATAACTTTTACAAATGTGGCATTTCACTTAATCAGATGGTAATTGTTGGAAACTTTAAAAACATGATTTGAAAAAAAAATTCTCTTCTCTCTCTCTCTTTGGTCTTTTTGCACTTCATTTGGCATAATTCATCCAATCTAACTTATACTTCCTTCTCAGTTATTGTATTGTTAATTTCACAATACTATATGCAAATCCTATAAAAATGGATAGCAATCATGGTCAAATGTGTTCACATCTCTGTGGTCACCTTCCTAAAATAATATCATTGCTACATGACCCATGGGCTTCTGACCTAAGGTCAGAAGTAGGAAGAAAGAATTTGTTGAAGGAGAGCTAATGCTGAATGATGGAGGTAGGAAGGATGGTGTCAGTCTGACTTGTGCTGGAAAGAGGGATTATCCAGAGAAGATCAATGTCAGGAGCGTATAAGTGAAGCATAATTAAGTCCCAAGGCACAAGAATAACTGTGGGAAGTGCAAGGGTGATACAATGAGTGCTGAACAAGATGGATGACCATTTGAGGGTTTCAGTGTGGGAGTCGGGGTAGATATTTGCTCCATGCAAATGTCAGAGAGGCAATGTTAGAGATGGCTGTCATCATTCACATATTCCAGCTCCTTCAGTAAACTCTTCTGTCCATATGGACTGTGAAGCAATCAAATTCCAATAGCATTGGAATTCATCATGACATTGCTTTGCCATGCTTTGCCACTTAGTTCCACTGGGTTATTTGCTGAATATTAGTTGGCCACTTACAAATGTATAAGCAAAGTCACCAATTGCTTGGATAGAAGAACAAGTGAATTTCTAAGGTTCATAATAAACCCAGAGAGCAATGCTGCCAGAGTTGTAGGATTTTCTCCCATCAGTGAAATGGCATAAGGGGACATGTGGTGCTGCGAGTTCCCTGGAATCAGCCAACTGCATTCATAATGTTTCCACTTCACTGAATATATGCCTTGTCTGCGATTACCAGAAACAAATTTTTCAGGTGTGTGCATGTTACCCTAAATTCAAATAGGATATCAAGAAGCTGCACATGTTTAAACAGCTTTAAATGTTTCATTTCCCACTTCAAGGCAGGATATGTGCCAGAACTTCTCCTGTAACCTCTTCTGCTCTGCTCCTTCATTAGAAATTCATTTGTGTGATGTAGGTATCACAGGGTGGGACAGTATTTATTGCTCATTCCTTGTTTATGTTGATGGTTAATACTGGAGTAAGGGAGGGGAACTGAAAGTGGGTGGTGGGTTCCCTCTCTCACACTGCCTCCCTGTCAGCATAATGAATCAAATGTTGGCATGTCAATTTGCCATTACCCGGATAGCAGTCAATTCGTGGCCTGAGGTGTTCTGTGTGCCTCATCAGATGTCTGGCTTGCCAGGTCTGGAGTGAGAAGGTTTAGTGTGTGAACTAGATGTGTGGTACAGTCGACAGTGAAGAAGATTATCGAAGATTACAAAAGGATCTTGATCAATGGGCTGAGGAATGGCAGATAGCATTTAATTTGGATAAATGCGAGGTATTGGATTTGTAAGGTATTGGTAAGGGCAGGACTTATACAGGTAACGGTGGACTGGGTAGTATTGTCGAACAGAGAGACCAGAGGTTCAGGTACATAGCTCTTTGAAAGTTGCGTCAGGGATAGATAGGGTGGTTAAGAAGGTGTTTAGCACGCTTGCCTTCATTGTTCAGACCATTGAGTATAGCAGTTGGGATGTCACGTTGAGGAAGTTGGTGAGGCAACTTTTGGAGTACTGTGTATAGATTTATTTGAAGAAATTATTACTTTGGAGAAGGCTCAGAAAAGATTCAACAGGGTTATACCAGGACTGGAGGTCTGAGTTATAAAGAAAGGCTAGATAGGCTGGGACATTTTTCACTGGAGCATACGAGGCTGAGGGGTGATGTTATAGAGGTTTATAAAATCATGAGGGGCATAGATAGGGTGAATAGCAAAGGTCTTTTTCCTAGGGTAGGTTAGTTCAAAACCAGAGGGCATATTTTTAAGGTGAGAGGAGAAAGTTTTAAAAGGGATCTGAGGGGCAACTTTTCTATACAGGGTGGTTCATGTATGGACTGAACTGCCAGAGGAAATAGTAGATGAAGGTACAGTTAGAAAATTTAAAAGAGATTAAGACACATACATGAATAGGAAAGGTTTAGAAGAATAGGCAAGTGGGACTAGTTTAGTTTGGGAATGGATCGAAGGATCTGTTTCCATGCTGTATGACTCTATGACTAGCAATCTAAGCCTCTGTGGCCTCATTCTACTCATTTCTTGTAGCAGTCTAAAAATAGTGGGATAATAAAGAGTACAAACATACCAATATTGCCACCTTTACCTGCCGACTCTACTGCTACATGCAACCATGGTCCCATTTGCAGGTGTTTTCATCTGCTCCCTTCTCACACAATGTAAATCACTCCCTAACTTTTGCATTCAATTCAATTATTAACAGGCTCAACAGTTTGTTATTTCAAATTGTTGGTGGGGTTTCAATTCCCAGACTTGATTAATTACATTATATTGGTATAATCTTCGAGTAAAAAATGAGGTCTGCAGATGCTGGAGATCACAGCTGCAAATGTGTTGCTGGTCAAAGCACAGCAGGCCAGGCAGCATCACAGGAATAGAGAATTCGACGTTTCGAGCATAAGCCCTTCATCAGGTGCCCTGATATCTTGAATGAATCTGATGGAAGGGCCTGCCTGACTTGTAGCCATAAAATCCAGCCCATCAAGCTGCTAATTTGTATGGCACAGAGGTGGCGTGTTAAACTATCAATGCCACACTGACTCATTTGTAGATCAACCCCGTTTCTTCCACCACCACTACACTCTCTTGCCCTTTCCTGATTATACTTTTGCATTGTATTCTTAAATATCAATCAGAATTTGAAAATCTTTTTTAAAAAGTTAGCATTGTTGGGCTCAAACACAATGTTGAGTGAACCCTTTAAAACCTTTGAGATGAATTGTTCAGTGACTTAGAAATAAAGATAGTAGAGAGAAGAAATCCAATGGGCTGTTGCCTAGCAATAAGCTGTCCAATGGCACAGTGAGTCAGAGACTGAAACAAGTTATTTTAGAAAGAGAGAACCATTCAGATTGTCAGTGAGTGTGCATGTTCTTTCAGAAAAAGATACAATTTGAGAAGGGAGAAAAAGCCGATAATATCAGCAGTAAAGTTAAGCAGTTTCTATAACAGAGCAGAAGGAAAGACAATCTGAATGGCCAGTCAGTGAATAAGTCCAAACACATAAAGCTGTGAAAGGGAAGTTTATGGAGCCCACGTTAAGAAATAAGTGAGCTCTGTTAATTGTTTGTTTACGGGCCTCAGGAAGAGACAATAAAATTAAAGCGGAAATACTGAAAGGAAACCAAGAGGCCATGCTCACTAAATAAGAAATGTTAAAGTGAAAAGAGGAGACTTCACTTCATTGTATCTGTACAATTACATTTTAGGGTAAAAGGGGTGAAATGTATGTCTGCTATTTGTCTCAAGACTATTTCAATTAATTGTTATGAAGTGTAATATAGTTAACATTTTTTGGTTTTTAGTGTGTCATAAATTGCTATGTTCTTGTTTTAAAAATACACTGACAGACAAATAAGTTCAGTGACTAAACACCATGATATACAAATTGTAAAAAAAAACTTTTGATCAAGCAACCCAAGTTTCATATGGGATCTGACTTGTCCAATATTACCATTAACTAAGTTCACAACATAAGCAATAAAAGTTTAGCCAGTGACATGGACATCTCATGAATGAATAAAATAAAATGGAATCACAAAAATTAATACTATACTTTCAGCTCTTTCACTTTTAGTGGGTTTGCAATGAATGTTGCCAAAATGTAAGTTAAAAATATAATATAATGACTGAAGATATCAACTGTCACCACAACAGACTGAAATCCATGTGATAACATAACTATAAATGTAATTTTCTGCCATATAATGCCCAAGCTAAATAGTTAGGAATTTTTTTGGTATATTAATAGACTTGTGGTAAATTGTGTCAATATCAATGTCAAATCTTTAATTAAAGGCATTTAATACTGCACATATTTGTATTGATTTGCTTAACTGAATGAGTACAAGCAATGGACAAATAGTTATATAATCCATTTTACCTCTCCACTCGTCAGGTACTACTAACATGTATGCTAAAAGCTCACGGGAACAGTTCAATTTGCAGATTAATAACTGAGATTGCTCTTGGTACATGTCTTTTAAGGTTGCTGTGAAAAATCAGAGAATAATTTTATTGTGGTCAAAAAATGTACCTCTTTTGAGATTTTCTGTTCCTCTTCAATGTATTTCTCTTCTTTGGGAGTGATTGTTCTGATGCTTGCTCTTATCTGCACAGTATCACATACAACAAAAAAAATGCTTCATTCACAGTGTAAAATATTTCCCATGGTATCTCATGACTGAGATAACAATTGCAGAACTCTACACAAAAATTAAGTGTAACATAAAAACTCTCATACAGAATTACTAAAGAGATTCATTCGACCAAAAAGAACATCTTAGGCAGTAGGAAAAGCCGAAGTTAAGACTTACAACGTTAAAAATCACATCCATTTCAAGATAGATGACCCCCTTTGTTGCCCCTGTCAGATTCTTGTTTTTCAAGACGTAGGCTTTCTGTTCACCATTTTGAATCTGTGGGAAAAGGACATGACAGCCGTCTGTCTCTCAGTCTCTGCTGAATACACTCCCCCAGCAACCTTTGACCCCCAGCTGCTGAAACTGACAGAGAACCCAAAACAACTGTGGCAACTCTGACAAGTACCTGTTCATTACCAGCACCAAGTCTGTCAAAAAAATTAACTATCTTGGGATTCAATGTGGTTGTGGATTGGGCATGCTAGAATTTTAGTGTTATTACTACAAATCTTGCTTGAGAAATGACAGACATATAGTGTGGAATTTTATTAAGTACGAAAAACGAACAATGTGTCAGACAGATAAGACTTACATTTAGCAAAGGTATGGCAACTTTGCCCAGGAAATCTGCACTCCGATCCCGGTCCTCATCATAAACTGTCACTTCCAGAACTGAATGAATATCCTTAATATTGCTAAATCGGGGGAAGAGGAACAGAAGAAATAGTTAAATGCAAATATATAAGAAATAATTTTTAAACTTCATAAAAGGATTTATAAGCAGACAGAAAAGGAACAAAAACCAACGCGTGAAAGGGCATATGTAGAAAGATTAGAAAGAACAAATTTTACACAATATTTAATAGCGTGTTAGCAATAACTAGAAAAAAAATCACAAATGATAAGTGAAAGATATTCACATCACAATTGAGAGACATGATATAGCAGATTGCAATTAAATGGTGCCCATAATGTAGTACTGTTCTCAGGTGCTGGGTGCCAAAGGGCAGCGGCATTGTGAAAAAAAGATAAAAGGAATAAACACTGAACCATTGGACGATAATTAAGATGGGTGCCAGAAAACATTGTTTGAAAGCTTGGGTTTGTTCAAAGGTTCAACTAGTCTCCAAACTGAGCAAATGAAACAGTGAGAGGCAAGTTATTTATAATGAATTGGGAAAATACGCTAAAAGATTTGATAGTAGACAGGAAATTGCTTGTACTTAAAAGAACTATCTATACAAGATCAACAAGAAGTTCATCAAAGGTAAAAATATCCAAAGGGAAAGATAAATTTACCATTGCTGACAAAATAAGCTAAAGATTTCTTTAGATTAATGGAAGTGGCTATAAGAATGCTAGAAATAAAGGCAGGCCTGGAGTTTGGGAGCAATTAACAACTCAGAAAAGGAGACATAGAGACATAGAAAATAGAAGCAGAGTAGGCTGTTTGGTCCTTCAAGCCGACCCCTAACATTCATAATGATTATGGCTGCTATCCAACTCAATAGTCTGTTCCTGTTTTCCCCTGGTATTCTTTAATCCCTTTTGCCTTGAGTGCTATATCCAACTCCTTTGTGAAATCATACCATGTGTTGTCCTTGACTGTTTTCCTTGATAGCGAATTCCCCAGACAAGAGCAGGAATTCCACAGGCAAGGAATAGCAAGAAATTGACAAGAAAATGGAAAAGATAATATGAATGCAAAATAGTGAGAAGCATGAAGGAGGACTATAAAGGCTTCTATCGATAAGCGAAAGGAAAAAAATTTGCAAAGATACATAGAGGCCCATTACAGATGGGACAGGAGAAAAGAGAAATGTCAGATGACCTAAAGAGTTACTTCTTAAATGTCTTCAGAAGATACAGAAAATCTCCCAGAAGTACTCAGTGACCAAGAGACTTGTGACTGAAGTGTTGACAAAATGTGGTACTTGAAAAATAAGCTGGATTGATAGAATCCCTAGACCAGGTGAGCTTCGTGACAGAGTGTTGAAAAGAATATTGGATGCATTGGTGGTTATCTTTATAATTCAATAAACTCTAGAAAGATTTCTGTTCACTGCGAAGTGGCAAATGTAACCTTACTATTTAAGAAAAAAGGATGAGGCTGAGTGGGAAAATGGAGAACTACAGACTGTTAGCTTTATGTCCATAGCTAGAAAATGCTAGAATCTATTATAAAGTTGGTGTTAACTCAATATTTTTTTAAAAAATGTCAAATTTGGTCAACGTCAATATGGACATATGAAAATAAAATGATGTTTAAAAACCTGTTGGAGTTTTTTGAGCATGTCACTTCTGGCATTGTCAAAGGAGACACAACGGATTTTCAGAAAGATTTTGATAAGGTCTGACAAAGGAGGTTAGTAAATAAAACTAGAGCAAATGAGATTGAGGAAAATACATGAGTATAGATTGAGAATTGGTGAATAGACAGAAAGCAGAGCGTAAAAACAAACAGATCATTCTAAGGCTAGCGGGCTGTTACTAATGGGGTACCACAAATATCAGCACTACATCCAGAGTGTTAATAGTGCATATAAATGATTTGGATATGCAGTTGATTTGTAATATATCTAAATTTGTTGTTGCCATCGATGATCATACAGATACCGTGACCTTCCCTAGCACAATCTGTTCGTACATTCAAGTATGGTGCCAAGGTATACAGGTAGCTTGAGTAGTCAAATTGCCACCTCTAATAAAGGCAAAATTCTGTGGATGATGGAAATCTGAAACAAACAGAGAACACTGAGAAACTCATAAAGTCTGGCAGCAACGAGAAAGAAACAGAATTCATGATTCAGATCTGGTATGACTCTTAGCTGACAAGGACAGTCAGCCAATGAGAGGCTGGCAGCGCTTCAGACTACCAGGGGTTATGGTCACAGCTGGGACTCCAGGAGGCCGAGCACAAAGATTAGTAATAGAGGCCCAAAGGGGAAGGTAAAATGGGGAAGGGCAAGGAAGGTCAGCTGCACAGTCTCTGGTGAGGTGCAGGTGGGTTCAATGTAAATCTTTGGAAGTCTCTATCCAAGAGGTTGTGGGAGCCCAGTCTGTCAATATGTTTACTCAATCTGCAGGCTCTTACTGCAGGAACAATAACTGTGGTAGAAAGAGGTCCTTACATATTCATTAGTATGCCATTAGCGTCTGAGCTGGCACTCTGTCCTCAAATGTCCCCACCCTGATGTAACCAGGTAATGTTGAGAAAGCTTTGGGCTCTCCATTCCATGCTTTCTCATCTGATTAAATGCTGCACTACCTCCGAACCGGAATACAGACATATAGAACATAGAACATTACAGCATAGAGCTGACATTTCAGATTGACAGTCTTATTGGTTTTTTTTCTGGCCATTTTAAAGCTTTGAATTTTATTTTCCATAACTTTTTAGCAGAAACTCTGACTGGTGGTTACAAAATACAACTACTTTGTTTTGAACCTATCCTCCTTCCATTACTGTTAGACACCATCTTCCACAACATGCCCTTCCAATCTTAAAAAATAGGAGCAAGAGGCAATCATTCACCATTCAAAGCAATCAAATCTGATCATCAACTTCAATATCTTTCTCTCCACACTACTTCAGTACCCCTTTACATTGCTTGTATTTAGAAATCTGTTAAATCTCTACTATAAACATACTCAACAACTGAGTTTCCACAGCCCTCTGGGATATTCAAATCTGAAGATTCATAACCCTTTGAGTGAACAAATGTTCCTTATCTTGGCCTGAACTGCCTTCCCCTTATCTTGAAAATTCGTCCTGCAGCTATTGTTTCAGGGGAAGTATCTTACTTGCATCTATCCTGTCTATCCCTTCATGTATTTTGAACATTTCGTGAGAACACTTCTCATTCTTCAAAATTCTATAAAATGCTGGTACGGTTTCATGATTCCAATTGTTCTTCATAGGAAATTGTATCCTTGTAACAGGTCGCGGTAAACCTTTATGCACTCCCCTCTGTGGCAATAAGATTCTTCTGAAGCTAAGAGGTGCAATACTGTACACAGTACTCCAGGCTTGATCTAACTAAGGTTCTATAGGATTAGAACAAAACTTTGCCACTCCTACATTCAAATCCTCTTCCCCATTCCTCCAGCAAAGCCTACCATTTCTTCGGTACAAACTTCGGTATGGCAGTCAGAGACAAGGCTTTGAAATAAGGGCTCCATGACCTTGCCATTCAGCAACTTATGAAAATATTGTGCACTCAGTTGCTAGATTAATCAATTTTTGGTTACCCAAACTTTTAGTTGGCTTGTTGTCTTAATGAAAAGTTTCAAAGGATCATTCTTACAGTTGAGTGATGATTGATTCCTTTTGGTTAATTTTGCTAATTAAAGTTGCACTCACATCTTTTGTAAACAAAACTATAAAAAGATATCTTTAAGCTTTCCTTCAAACACAGTCAAAGGTATTGCCCTAAAGATGCTTTAAAGTTGAAATCATTTAGGATCCAACTATAATGAATGAGAAAGCAAATGGGGATGCAGATGAGTTGTGTCAATATCTAAAGCCACAGCTGTTCCAGCACCACAGGTACTGAAAGCTGTCACAGTAAACACACTTGGCAGACTTAGTACAGCTGGCATGGCTAGAACAGTGAGCACATCTGTCACAATCAGTAAACTTGACACAGACAAAATAGTTGGTCTATCTGGTACAATGGGAAATATATAGGATCATTAGCAAATATGACTCCTAAGTAGATTGAAAAGCTGGCACACAAAGTGAAGGGTAATGCTCTGAGAGCCATTTCATCTGGATGGACTGGCACAATCTGAACAGGTGGTTCGGCAAGTTTATTTATTAAAATAGGTAAAAAAAACTGTTAATCTTGCTTTGCTGGCATGTGAGATTATCTGATTCAGTGAATATAAGTAATCTTGCCTCACAGTAACATTTAAAGCAACTTCAAACTCTGGTTTAAAATCAGACAGAATGCTGCAATACATGCCTTTACCTAGCTTGAAGAGTTACATTTAACTGTCTGTCACATATTTTTGAACTGGTGCTTTATCACCCACTTGTTTTAAAATTATTGATATGTTTTTTTCTACAGAGAGAATGCAGAAAAGATTTTTGGGAATAGCTTGAAGAATGTGACACTTCAGTTATGTAGACAGCATAAAGAAGCTGGCGCTGTTCTGCTTGGAGGAGAGATATCTGATGAGAGTTTTTTTTTAATTAAGAGAATTTTAGACAGAGTGCATAAAGAGAAACTATTCCTGTTTGTGGAAAGGTTTCAATGTGTAAGCCACCAGTTCAAGTTGAATAGCAAAAGAAACAAAGGCGACATGAAGAAGACGTTTTCCTGCAGTGTGCGGTTCCCATCTAGAGTACATTGTCTTAAAGTTCAGTGGAGACAGGTTTAATTGTGGCTTTGAAAAGAGAATTGGATAATTCTCTGAAAGGACAAAAAAGGTATAGAAGTGGGACTTAGTTGCTGTTATGGAGAAATGGCAATGAGCACAATGGTCCGAATTACTGCATTCTATCCTATAATCATTTTATGACTCTATGATCAAAATAAATAAGGTTGAACATTTCTATTAGAAGTCTCTTATATTTCTTCAAAAATCTTCCTATCAGTTGCTGCTGCTAGTGTTATTTAAATTCCAAAATTGCTTTCATTTTCCTCTTTCATCTGAAAGTATTGATTTAGAATGGGTTAACGTTCCACATACATTGTCCATCTTTTTGTTTGCTGACAAGTAAGCAACCTCCACGTGAGGCTAGATAGTGAGTCTGTTGGCAGACTATCCAATGGTGGAAACCATGGACAGAATCTATTGGGACCCGAACAACATGGATTATGCTGCAGAATCTGGAAGAGTAGCATGATATGCAAACGAGGTCTTTCTCAACATAAGGAGCAACTCACTGTATTTTCAAACAGCATGCTGGGCATGGTGACATACATTTTTGTGCTGCCCTAGTGCGAATCTCACTAACAGAATTATTCTACGTTGTCAGCCTTATTAACTGCAGATCTCATTTAATTCACATGCAACTTCCTCTCCTACCACTGGCCATGAGATAACTAGACATCAAAGATTCCTGACATGAAAGAATACCTGGTGACTTAATATCACTGCTTGCCTATCTGGGCACTCTTGTTGATAGCCAACAACAATCTCTAAGGGCACTCTTCAGGGCACCAGTTACAAGCAATCCACATCCATGAACCCCGGCATCTGCCAGCCTCCCAGGACCCTCATGACACTTTTCAATCTGCTTCCAGGATGCTTCTACATTTTAAAGCTGGACTTACAGCAGTGATTTGCTGCTGCAAGGACACTTTGCCTGCAGGATCAAGCATCCAGATCATAAATTGAATCAGGCTGAATCAGGCTCTCTTAGTGCTCATTCACCTTGTGTCTACCTGGATTTTAACAAGATCCATTCCTTGCCATGTCTTGCTTTTGAGCATTTTTCCCCCTTAGCTAGAGATACCAGGCTGACATTACTTCTGTTGTGCCTTGCTGTTCAGTACAGACACAAATCAAGGCAGCTTGTCATGTTTGTCGGCAGTCTTCAGCCAAGTCAACAGAGACAGTTTCAGTCAGGGGTCCTGTAACAAGAGTAGTCTCTGATATCAGTCCAGAGGCCTGGGCAGGGTCAGTCAGCCACTTGGGAAGGTCAGGCTCAGGCTCCTCTTCCCGTAAGGGGCAGGACACGCATCACCCTTCTGAGCTCATTCACTTACGGAATGCAGGCATCATCGACGGGGCCAGCATTTAATGCAATCTGTAGCTGCCCTTGAAAATATGGCTATGAGGTGGCTTCTTGAATTACTGCAGTCCTTTTGTTCTAGCTATTTCCTATGGATCAGCAACAAAGTTCCAGGATTTTGACTCTGCAACACTGAATGATTGGTGATATATTTCCAAGTAAGGATGGTGCGCAATTTGGAAGGGAACTTGGAGGGTGACATTCCCATGTATCTGTTGCCCTTTTCCTTCTGCCCTATTGTGGATAGTTTCTCTGGGAATTGAAGAAAGGGAGGAATTAAGTGATTTGAAAGTGGATATCAGAACTATTTGTGCTGGTGAAGGTAAGTTGTCTGTGCTAAGTGAGTAGGCAGCACAGAAGGCATGCAGGATTGGTGATATTGGATGGGTGAGAGCAAGTGAGGGAAAATGTTAGATGCAATAGTGAGAGTGGCAGAGCATGAGCATTGGCCAGAGATGTGTGGAGTAGGAGTGATAGAGTGAGTTTGAGTTAGCAGAGAGATGATGTTGGCTTTTACCTGGTGGAGTGGAGAAAGTCATTTATGACGTTTACACATTGCAGGGCATCCCTCCACGCTGAGGCTGTACTGACATGTGTGGCAACCTCTGGCAAGGTCGGATGTCATGCCATGTCATGTTGGAAGGTTGTGGCCTTCTCTGCATCACCCTGCCACAAAGTGAGGGTCAATTTCTTACCCTGCCATATTCAGAGCAAATATCAGCCAACATGCAGGGGTGCTCTGGACTAACAATGCTTGTCTGGGTGGCCAATGGCTTTTTAATAAATGGTGCTGATGCCAGAGATGATGGTTAATACCAGGATATCCTGTACAGTGAGTCCTGCTGGCTACACTGAATGGTTCAATCAGGCTAACATCAGATGACAAGTAGCTAGCTAACGGTAGGTAGCTAAAGAAATGAGTTTTGGATGAGAGTAAGAAATTTCTTTGGGCCTCATGATCCTTCATGATCCAACAAAGTTGACATTGAGTCAAAATATGACAAGAATCAGTTATGTATGTTGGACATTATTTCATTACAATATTATTCTGTAATTTCTTCGATGCTCAATCTCGATTGGTAATGCATTCCCATTAACAGTTAATAGAGTATATGAATTTTCCTCTTTTTGACATTGGATGTTTTGCTGAAAAATCTATAACTGTTCAGAATTTTGAAATTTGAGCATTCCTACACTCCAAAAGTAGAAAAAAATTGCTGAAGTTAAACAACTAATAACTCTTGGGACCCAACAGAAAAACAAGTCTATAGTCTGAAATAAAAACAGAAAGGGCTGTAGAAATTCAGATGGTTATCAGTCTTGTTGCAGGATGGTGAACATAGAACATAAAACATAGAAAAATACAGTGCAGTACAGGCCCGTTGGCCCTCGATGTTGCGCTGATCCAAGCCCACCTAACCTACACTAGCCCACTATCCTCCATATGCCTATCCAATGCCTGTTTAAATGCCCATAAAGAGGGAGAGTCCACCACTGCTACTGGCAGGGCATTCCATGAATTCACGACTCGCTGAGTAAAGAATCTACCCCTAACATCTGTCCTATACCTACCACCCCTTAATTTAAAGCTATGCCCCCTCGTATTAGCTGATTCCATACGTGGAAAAAGGTTCTCATGGTCAACCCTATCTAAACCCTAATCATCTTGTACACCTCTATCAAGTCACCCCTAAACCTTCTTTTCTCCAATGAAAACAGCCCCAAGTGCTTCAGCCTTTCCTCATATGATCTTCCTACCATACCAGGCAACATCCTGGTAAACCTCCTCTGCACCCGTTCCAGTGCCTCCACATCCTTCTTATAGTATGGCGACCAAAACTGCACACAATACTCCGGATGCGGCCACACCAGAGTCTTATACAACTGCAACATGACCTCAGGACTCCGGAACTCAATTTCTCTACCAATAAAAGCCAGTACGCCATATGCCTTCTTCACAGCACTATTTACTTGGGTGGCAACTTTCAGAGATCTGTGTACATGGACACCAAGATCCCTCTGCTCATCCACACTACCAAGTATCCGACCATTAGCCAAGTACTCCATCTTCTTGTTACTCTTACCATCTAAAAAAACAATGCAGCTGCATCTAATGGCTTTGCCTCTGGATTGTTTAACACAGTACTTAATGAAGTACTTCAATCTTTGCTTTCAACATTATTTGCATTTTTCACTGTTTGTCTATCTTTATACCATAGATTTCATGGTATAGAGCTTGAATCGGTTTTAAACAACCCAAACATAATGGGCATCCCTTTAGGAAATCCTCTTACTCTCTGTATTCAGAGGATGAGATAGAATTGCAATGATTAAAGATAGAAGAGTCAACAATTAATTCAAAAGTCCAGATATGGAAAATATTTTGGTTTAATAAATACCACGACATATCTATTCATAAACAGCTCCTAACTTCAATAAGCTAATGTTACACAAGATTGCAGAAGGGGAAATAAATGAAATAGTTAGATTTTAGATGTTAGTGAATAGCTCTTGGAATTTAGGTGGCCCATATATATTATGGTATATAGATTATACATATACATTGAATACACTGAAGCATGAGGCAATATTTCATTTGGTTCTGAATCCGATTCATGGCTCTTATGCTCAGCTCTGTGGCCCTCATAACACAGTTGGGGAGGCTGAAGTTGAGTAGTTTTCTCCGATTTGAACTGTGCCATGAAGCAGTAAAAACATTAATAGAAAATCTGCTCCTTGAAATCTGCTGTTGCATGAGATATCCTGTCCCCATGTCTCCTATGCTGGGTCCAGTCCCCAAATTTCTGCAAAGGCCAAGACTGCACTGCAATTTAATCTCATGACCTGACAGCTCTAGTACTACTGCAAAAAAATGTAACTTCTTTGTGCTTTTTCATATGTATAAAGAAACTTACACAAATTCCCCTGTCTGTAGCAGGAATTACCTACAAGCTTATTCACTTTTGGAAGAAACATCAGGGATGCTAAGTTACTTGGGGTTAGTTTGTATCTTCCCTGATTGAGCAATTCCATGGTAGAATAAGTCTCTTGTTTGATGTAGAAACAAACCCAACTTTTATTTCATGAAGTTGCTCCAGGTAATCTAGGTCAAAATTTATCCCACAGCCTTTTGGTCAATGAATTATAGATGGGTAGATTTATGAATACACGTATAACAGCAGAGATATACTTATAAAATGACACAAAATAACAGAATGTAAATCCACTACATTACGGACAATTTTCTGTCGGTTGTTACATTTTCAATCAATAATGATAGAGGAAATCAGATTATATTCTAATAAATAAATGGAACACCTTGCTCTGGAGGTATGCCCTCATATTTATCCAGTCAGTATACAAGAGCCTCTTGCTCAATTTGTAACTATTTTAGAGATTAATTTCTTCCATTTCAGGAGCACAAATTACATTTGGCTATATTTTAAATAAATTATGTCAGCTCATACATAAAGGACAAGAAGATCATTACATTGCCTACATTTGCTTCAACAACACCCAAAAAAGTGTTGACATGAAGTTTACTTGGACAGATTGTTTTGCATGGTGAGCATCAACGATAGTGATGTAAGCAGGTGTGTCCATGCTATGAGCCGAAAATCACTGCATGTGTATAATCACGACACCAATGGACTGAAGCCAGACCAACACAACAAAGTTGTTCATTGAACATGCTGGCAATGTCTTCCTCACCCACTCCTCATAACAATAACCATTATGAAGTGAGATGACATCTGTTATGGGATATTTAAAGGCAATTCAACAAGTTGCAGCTGAAGTGCTTTTGATTCACTTGCATTCAACCAAGCATTTGGGGTTCCTATGGCACCATGATAAAATCCCTACCCCTGAGTAGGAGGTCCAGGTTTAAGTCCCACCAGCTCAGAGCTGCACAGTAACATCTCTGAACAGGCTGATTAGAAAGTACCTCAGGCAAGATTTGGTGGAAACACTGGTGAGTTATGGAGGAATGCAGAAATCTTTGCTGACCACACCAGGAAGACAGGAAGGGGGGTGGTATTTGCAGTACCACTTTCCCTGTAATAGGAGCAGATCAGACACAGGGAGGGGAAAACTCTGTGAGGAGTTAAGAGAAGGAGGCCTTAGAAATTCCTGCCTAGGTACCATTCTGTGTATCCTCCCACTATTACATAAATGCTTTCCCTTTCACATGTTATATAAGCTCTGACGAAGAGTCATCTAGACTTGAAACGTTAGCTTGCTCTCTCTCCATACATGCTGCCTGACCTGCTGTGATTTCCAGCATTTTTTGTCTTCAGGTCAAACTAAAGGTAAGCTTCTTTATGACGTCCATGGAAGGCAAGACCAATTCTGCTTCAGAAGATTCAGATGATCACAGTTAAATGATGCGTGCACTGAACAGACTGTCAGATTGCCTTCGGTCACTGGCTAGGAGTGTAAAGTGGCTGTACCCGACCAGAGGACATCAGGCAGAGATGTGTGAGTGCTGGTTACTTTAAGAGCCAATCTGCTGGTCCCACTCTCCTGCCCTTCCCTGTAGCCCAGCGTTTATTTTCCTTCAGGAGCACATCTAATTCCCCCTTGAAAGCCATGATTGAATCTGCCTTCACCAGACTCTCAGGCAATGTATTCCAGATGCTAAACACTCACTGCATAAAAGGTTCTTCTTGTCACCACTGCCTCTTCTGTGAGTCATCTTAAATCATTATCCTCTAGTTCACAATCCTTCCACACCATCTCCTTCTCAACTCATAATATTTATCACCTCAATGCTGAAATACGTTAGGAAAGTGATGGGCTAGTCAGACTGGCCAGACTATCGCCACTGATACCAAGGTGACACAATTCAAAACCAGACTGCTTGGGCTCTGAGCTGCTGAAGAACATTCCCTCAGTGAAAATTACAGGAATCAGTAATAGATGTGATGTGACTGAATGGATGGTCCATTAAGGGGGAGGGTACTTAATAAGGGGGTCCAGCTCATTCAGTTCAAAATGGTGCATGTAGTCTCCTCTCTATGTCCTCACTGTTTCTGACTGAGAAAACTTCTGGATCCCAGGAGGTGTTTACAGGCCCTCCTAATTGCATGGTTATGGATGAAATAGCACGTCATCAAAAGCACTGAGACCCTCTCAGACATGTACTGCAGAGATCCTGCTATTGATAATCATTTAAGAACAGAGGACCATCAATGAGAACCATGAAACAACACATTTTACAATGGAGCAAACCATTGGTCTGCCAGCAGATTTCACTAAGGAGATTAGATTGACCAGAAATACCTGTGAAGTTATAATACAACCATAAAATTTGTTTAAAAAAATAATTTTAATACAATGCTATTGACAAGATAACACATTGTATTTATGCTCAATTGACTTGAGCAGTGCACAGACAATAAAAGCTAGATCCAGCAACTAACTAGAAAGATGTGTTCTGAATTTGATCTACAGAATCAGCATGCCAGCATGCCACACATACAGGGCTGAATTGTAGGCTGAACCAGTATCTCAATCCCAGCATAAATTTGAGTGTTGTGACGTACAGCCATTTAACACTCAGTGCACTATTAAACTGCTTGAGGTGAGATTTGCGTCCCATCTGAGAAGCAGCTTCCATCTCTGAGAGTTACCTGCCATTCAAATGGCCAGGAGATCCATGTTCCAAATAGAATTATCTGAATAACTGGTGGTATTGCAGTTCTCCCCCAAAGCACGACCAGCAGTTCAAGTAGTAAAAACTGGGAGGCATCTGCCTGGGTGGCTAGACTCTACTTGACATGGCGAAAGATGTAATGGGACCAGAAAGAGGATCCTTTGGCCATTAATTGGCCATGACTGTCCTAATTGATCCACAGGTGAGCAGTCTGTCCAATACTTCCTTGAACAGGGATACCAGTAGATGTAGCCTGGGGCAGGCTGGGAATGGGCCCATGGCACAGATAAGTAACATGTGGCAGAGAGAAGCAGGGTTTGTGGGGTGGGTGTCATAGGCAGAGGGTCACAGCAAGGTCATGAATCGCAAGAAGCCTCCCCTTCCAAATGGCCTGGCCTTCAATTAGCAACTAAATGCTTTTATACTGGGACACCTCACTTACTAAAGGTGGCAAGCGGGTCATATGATTTAAATTATCACACACACGAGTTAATATTATTGGCAGTGAGATGAAGCCCTGAAGTGATCATTAATTGGCAACCTAAAAGCTAGAATTTAATGCAAGGTAAGAAGGTTGAGATTGGCCTTTCTAATCAGAATTTAATTCTCTTAGGAGCCAGGGAGACAGTAGGTTGCATGTAAGACCCACCATTCCACCTAATCTATGGCTATATATTTCCAAGATCAGCACCAGCAAGAGAAGAATTTTCTATCCTTTGTTTCTAAAGCTTTGGCAGCACTGGGGTCAAGCTGAATGGTCTTAGTGTTGGACTTTGCTTTTTTTGAACAATTGTGTAATATTTGCAATCCCCCAAACATCTGGTACTGTCCTTGAGTCTAAGGAAGATTAAAAAATTATGACAAGCTTTTTAGCAATTTCCACAGTCACTTTCTTCTGTATTGGAAGCACCTTATCTGTTACTCCTGTCTTATCAACTTTAATGACAGGCAGCCTATCTAATATTCCCTTTTCAGTCATTTTAAATCCTTCAAGAGCTGTCCTAAGCAGCATTTTCTGGTTTGGTAAAAACACTTTGTAGCTCACTTATTGAATGTCTCTGCCATGTGTTCTGCTTACCTGCACAAATAATCCACACCTCCTCCTATCACCATTTTACTATACATACTCCAAAGAATTTATTTTTAGTAAGGAGGCGGCTACTTGATTATGGCAATTAGTATTTGAGCACCTGAAACAAACTGGTGATTTACAGGTTAATTGTCCATGTCTTATTTGATTGGGGGTTTAAATCAAGAGGCATTATTGCAGGTAAAGAGTACAATTATGGGAGATATTGAGAATCTATCCCAGAAATTTGTGGAGGCTACGTTACTGAAGATACTTAAGGAGGAGGTAGATAGATTTTTGAAATGTTGAGGAGTTGAGCCCTGAGAGGAGCTGGTATGAAAGAAGAACTGATCAACCATGGTTTAATCGAATAGCAGAGTGATTTTGAGGGGCTGATTGGCCTAATTCTGTTTCTATTTCTTCTATCCTTCCTTTCCCATTAGACTGAAAACATGCTGCTGTAGAAAATTCCTCTTGACCCCACACTCAATAACTCCGCCCGTCTTTGCACTGTTGTACTACATTCCCAATTTATATTCAAATGATTAACATCATCCATTGCAATGACTCTACCATCTTTGCACATCTTCATAATATTATTGCAAATTTGGTTCTCTATGTATTTCCCATTAATGGCCAATAAACCACTCAGAGCAAAGTACTTGCAACTTTTTTGTTCCTTATCTCTAACCAAATAGATTCTGTCCGTGATCCCTCTGGGACTGCTTCTCTATATGTTGGCAAAGTTCTCCTTAAATACTGCCACACCATTTTAAATATATATTTCCACTAACATGTGGTTGAAATATAGGTTTAATATTTGTAAAACAAGTCTTAAGCTCTAATGGTTACTAGATTCTGTACTAGCGATGGCACATTTTTTATTAGTGCTGCTAAAGCAGATTTTACCAGTTGTCACTGAGACAAGGATCTTTATTACCTATGAATTTTCACAAAGCAAAGCTGAAATCACTGTGCTCATACTCACAAAGTGAAGACTTTGTTCCATTCAGGGTTGAGACTTCTATGGACAGTGTGTGTTTGCAGTCTGTCGTTGTTCAATTCAATCACACAAAATGGGTCACTGCTCCCTAAAGAAAAGCCATTTTTAAATATATCATTTGTTATAACCTGGGAATTACAAACTAAGAATCAAAAATTAGTTGAACTGATAGGATTTCAAAAACTGCATCAGAGCTTTAGCTGTGTAGCTGAAACAATAAGTAATACTTCATCTAAGTGACAAATTTTCTCCTATTCCTGACTTGTCCTGTTTCAATGTGCTTTTAGCATCATATACCTCTTGCATCAGGAGGGTAGGACCATTAGAACTATGGAGCTCACTCTGTTCATCCTTTTCCAAAATCTACTAGTGGCTGTTAAATGTGCAAGATTATGACATGCACGTGATAAAACTTACATTGCTTTTGGCACAGACAATTAAGAGATGAAATAATTGAGACATTTAAGATTATTAAATTATATGATAAAAGTAAATCAAGACAAACCATTATCTCTGATGGTGAAGACCATAACAAGGAGGCAAAAACATTCAAATTATAGTGATGACAACAAGAATTAAATCTGTAACACAGGATTGCAAAAAATTGGAATTCCTCACTCCAAAACAATGTTGAAGCTTTTTCAACCAAACATTTTAAAAATTGAGATAGATTTATTTTCTCCTGTAAGGATACTAAAAGGTACCAAATGAAAGTAAGCAAATAGAATTCAGAAAAAGACTGGCTATGACCTAAATGAGTAGCAACAGAGGCAATTCATTACAGTATGTAATGGAACCGAAGACGGAGCAAGCCATCCAAGATCTGGTCCTGTGTAAGGAGACAGGATTAATTAATGACCTCATAGTTAGGGATCGTCTTGGAAGGAATGATCACAGTATGGTTAAATTTTGAATATAAATGGAGAGTGTGAAGATAAAATCCAATACCAGGGTCCTGTGCTTAAACAAGAAAGACTACAATAGAATGAGGCAGGACTTGGCTAAAGTAGACTCGAATCAAAGGTTTTATGGTGGGACAGTTGATGAGTAGTGGAAGACTTTCAAAGTGTTCAGCAAAAGTATATTCCAGGAAAAAGGAAGGACTGTAAGAAAAGGGATCTGCCATGGGTATCTAAGGAAATAAGGGAGACTATCAAACTGAAAGAGAGGGCATACAAAGTGGCCAAAACCAACATGAAACTAGAAGATTGGGAAAACTTTAAAGGTCAACAGAAAGCCCAAAAAGAGCTTTAAAGAAAAGTAAGATAGAACATGAGAAAAAAAAATTGGCATAGAATGTAAATACAGATAACAAAGGTTTCTATACATATAAAAAGTGAAAAAGAGTGGCTAAAGTAACATGGGTCATTTAGAGGATGAGAAGGAGGATTTGGTTATTGGATATGATGAAATGGCCGAGGCATTGAACGGGTATTTTGTATTGATCTTCACAGTGGAGAGTACTAATAACATGCCACTGATTGACAAAGAAATGAAGGTAAGGTGAGGACCTGGAATCAACCATTATTACGGAAGAGCTAGTATTGGGCAAGCTAATGGAGCTAAGGATAAATAAGTTTCCTGGCCTTGATGGAATGCATCCAGGGTACTAAAAGAGATGGTGGGAGAAATAGCAAGTGCACTAGTGGTAATTTTCCAAAATAGACTCCGGGCAGTCCCAGCAGATTTGTAAACAGCAAATGTGATGGCATTGTTTAAAAAGGGAGGTAGAAAAAGATGGAGAATTATAGACTGGTTAGCTTAACCTCTGTAGTGGGGAAGATGCATGTGTCAATTATCAAGGAAGAAATAGCAAGGCATCTTGATAGAAATTGTCCCATTGGGCAGACACAGCATGGGCTCATGAAGGGCAGGTCATGCTTAACAAATCTTTTGGAATTCTATGAAGACATTACAAGCAAGGTGGACAACAAGGACAAAGTGGATGTGGTTCAGCTAGATTTCAAAAAGGCTTCAACAAGGTACCACACAAGAGGCTGCTGTACAAGATAAGGATGCATGGTGTTACGATTAAAGTGTTAACATGGATAGAGGATTGGTTGACTAATAGGAAGCAAAGACTGGGGATAAATGAGTGCTATTCTGGCTAACAACCAGTGACTAGTGGTGTGCCTCAGGGATCGGTTTTGGGACTTCAATTATTTCCAATTTATATAGATGATTTGGAGTTGGGGACCACATGTAGGGTGTTAAAGTTTGCAGATGACATAAGATGAGTGGCAGAGTGAAGTGTGCAGAGGACTGTGAAACTTTGCAGAGGAAATAGATACATTGAGCGAGTGGGAAAAGGTCTGGCAAATGGAAAACAATGTTAATAAATGTGAAATGGAAAACAATGTTAATAAATGTGAAGTCATTCATTTTTGGTCGTATTAACAGCAGAAAGGATTATTACCTGAATAGAAAAATGTTACAGCATGCTGCTATGCAGAGGGACCCAGGTATCCTTATGCATGAATCACAAAAAGTTGGTCTGCAGGTACAAGTAATTAGAAAGACAAATGGAATTTTGTCCTTCATTGCTAAAGGGATTGAGTTTAAAAGCAGAGAGGTAATGTTGCAGCTGTACAAGGTGCTGGTGAGGCCACATCTGGAGTTGTGTGTGCAGCTTTGGTCTCCTTACTTGAGAAAGGATGTACTGGTACTGGGGCCGGGGGGGGGGCGGGGGGGGGGGGGGGGGGGGGGGGGGGGTGGAGAGGAGGTTCACTAGGTTGATTCCAGAGTTGAGGGGGTTGGCTTATGAGGAGAGTCTGAGTAGATTGGGATTATATTTATTGGAATTCATAAGAATGAGGAGCGAGCTTATGGAAACATATAACATTATGAAGGGAATATATAAGATAACAGTAAAGAGGATGTTTCCATTGGCAGGTGAAACTAGGACAAAAGGGCATAGCCTCAAGATTAGAGAGAGCAGATTTAGGACTGAATTGAGAAGGAACTTCTTCACCCAGAGGGTTGTTAATCTATGGAATTCCTTGCCCAGCAAAGTAGTTGACACTACTTTAGTAAAGGTTTTTAAAGCTAAGGTCGATTTTTTTTTAAAAAGGGAATTAAGGGATACAGTGAGAGCATGGGTAGGTGGATCTGAGTCCACAATAAGATCAGCCATGATGTTCTTATGTTCTGATCTCACATCAGCCTATCCCCACGTCTATTAAAAAATAGACAATCTTTTGACTCAACTACATAAACTCTGATTTTGATGGACTATGGTATTAACTTAAAGTATTCAAAAGAAAACTCTACAGCTGAATAAAGTAGTGTTATACCACACTTTTCTTTTCAATATTAAAAGGTTTCAGTGACAAACTTTATAATCTTGGTGTGAAATGATGTTCCATTCCATATTTGTAAATGCAGTTCACTTCCTTCCTGTTGATATGATCCATTAATAAATTAGCTGTCACTAATTCTGGGAGTTCAGTATAATGGCAACGACCTGCATATCTGTGCTGTTTTGGCCTGTTCAACATTGCTGTTCATGTAACCTGGCTGCAAGATGGTTCGGGCATTGCTCACTGATGTTACTACTTACAGCTCCCCTATGAATTACAAAACCATTCCCTGCTGTCGAGAAATACCTGTGCCTATATAGGATTGGCAACAAATTTAATAGATAGTCCCAGTGACAAAAACACTCATCTCAATGGGGTCCTGCCACATTACCAGATGCTGAGATGACTGCAACCCCTTTGATGGCACAGATCAAAGAGGTCTTTCATAAGGCTGTAGCATATAGCACAATTCAGGCCATTAAACTGACACCTGCCAAAATAAGTTAATTAATTTAAATAATATAGAAACAAAGATGTACTTAAAATCATGCTTCTGAAAAAAAACACACCAAGATTCTCAAAGAAAAAGAAATGAGAAGCAACTGTGTAGGTTCATGAGAACTGAATGTTTACTATGGGTATTGAAATATCAAATGGACTATAAGCTTGCTTAAAGCATTTACTCTTAGGTATTAATAAACTGACAATTGTCTTTGAAAATCATTATCAATGTGTTCCTCAAGCACTTTCCTGATGAGTTGTTTATCTTATAAACACAAAAGGAGTTTTCAGTTAAAGCTTTTAAACATGCACAAAAATGTTTTAGTTACATTTGTGGCTTTCTCATGTAGTCTTTCCAAAGTAGTGATGCCACATACACAGTCTTTTGAAGTTGTTTTTGTTTATTATTCTTTAATTTACTTCTATATTTAAATGTAAGTGGATCTAATAAGTTCAAATAATTACCCTGGAATCAGCATGGTCTTTCACTAATTGCGAGGGCAGGTTCGACAATAATGCTTAAAATATAAATGTTTTTTACATTTCAGACAAGCTTTCTTTCTGGCATCTTTACAACTCTCAATCTGAACATATATAAGGCATCCCTCTCCTAATCTCTGCATAATGCTTTGTACAGATTGTGAATCGGAACATTGGCCTGATTGGCTGATGTGTCAAGTTTTTTTCCTTTCTCAGTTTTTATCAAAAACAATGCTGCCCTCTTTAGGTCAGTATTTCACAGAAGGATTTAAAAAAATCAACATCAGATAAAGCAGTTCAAAATTCATTTGGAGTATTGAAAAATAGAATGAGTAAAACATAGAACCAAGGGAGGCACAGTGGCTCAGTGGTTAGCACTGCTACCTCAAAGCACCAAGGACCCAGGTTTGGTTCCACCCTTAGGTGACTGTCTGTGTGGAGTTTGCACATTTTCCCTGTGTCTGTGTGGGTTTCCTCTGGGTGCTCTGGTTTCCTCTCACAGGCTAGGTGGATTAGCCTTGGGAAATGGATAGCTGCATGCATAGGGTAGGGGGGTGGGTCTAGATGAGATGCTTTTCATGTGGACGTGTTGGGCCAAATGGCCTGCTTCCACAATGAAGGGATTCTAAGAGCCCTGACATATTGCTCCACAGACATTTCTAAAAAGGACTTTTATTTGACAGCAAGCTTCATATATTGGTCACATATTCATGTCAAACCCACATAGCACTTACCTTTAAAGCTAGTTTACAGAACATTATTAAACTGTGGAATAGGCTTAAAGGGCCATATGGCCTCCACCTGCTCCTTTCCTCTGCTCTGATGCTCTTAACATCAAGTTTAAGGCAGTGAATTTATTACTTAGGATGCTTATTTCACATGCACATAATGATGAAATATGTTGATAGCTTGTATAAATTGTAGTTTTAAGTGACTTTCTTAGGTTTGTCAAATTAAAAAGAAATTGATTTTTATGATAATTTGAAACGCAGGGACGTTTTTATGAAGTTGAACTTTGTGTTAAATAAAATTAAGCTTGAAGTTACTTATGGTAGTGTTCTCAGCCACTAGGGCCAAGGTGTATTTCTTAGACTGTCACAATCACTCTAATTGAATCTTGTAAACTTTGAGTTACATGCATGTGCTTTGGGGATAATAGTGACCAGTAGTGAGGCTGCAATACTGGAAATCTGCAGTTCGAATGGAATCATTTACATAGCCAGTGATAATCCAAATGTTTTATACTGAGTAGCGCTTTAATTTCCAAATTAATTTAATTTCCAAATTAAATGTGGCACCAGAGTAATAAATAAATGTTAAAAGTACATATGCATTTAGTCAATAAAAATTTGCTTCCATTCTCCCACAGAAGATTAATCGGCTCATTAGAACTTTTGTTACAGTAAAAATTGCAGCAGAAGTGATTGCTGCTGTTGTTAGCACATGCATGATATTCCTTTTGTCCAGTGTTTCAAGCAGCTTTTAATCAAATTATTGTACATGGGTTAATGCTTTTGTTAAGATAGAGGGCAAATATATGCACTAGTTAATATAGTGAATTGTGAGCTGAAAATAATTTGTTTTAGATAGTATTAAAGATATATCTCAAGGCTTATTTAAGAAAATATTGTAAAATCTTGATTGAGCAAGTAACTGAACACTAAGAAAACAAGCTTAGAGCCATAAGATGCATCTTGTGTGAGGTGTGTTTGTATCCCTGAGGGCAAAGTAACCTGGCAGAAGTGTGCAAATATTCAGTACGTCTAAGCACCAAAGTGTTCAAGGGCTGAAGTGGTGTCTGAATTAGTCTGAGAGTAGGAACAACAATGTGGTGGGTTTAGTGCTTTGCTGATGCTGATTTGCATGAACAAAGGATCATAGATGTGAACAAATGAACAAGGACCAAGGTTGGGCCACTCAGCCCTTTGAATGGCTCTGTCATTCAATACGATTATGCCTGATCTGTAAACTGTCCATTCCTGCATTTCCCCAATCTTTCAACCTCTTGGTAGTCACAAATCCATCAACTTCTGCCTTAAAAATATTGGAAGATTTCATATCCTATGCCTTTAAAGGAAGGGAATTCCAAGGACTCACACAAGTGAGCCATGGAACATGCAGGGATATTCTTCTGAAGAAACAGTTGCATAATGGCTGAGACAAACATCTGGCGATCTGAGTGGCCAGGAACTTGCTGTAATGCACATAATGAAGATTTGCACCTTCTAGTTTCTCAGTGGAGGAGAGTAAAATTGGAAGTGGCCAGTTGAGGCTTTAATGAGATGCAAATACAAGAAATAAGGTAGTTATTGCTCCATGGCGAGAGTCTGAGGGTCACTATTTAATAGTTGAGGGAAAATTGGGAAAACCTTTCTTGAGATGTGGTGGAAATATAGAAACAAAAACAGAAATTACTGGAAAAGCTCAGCAAGTCTGGCAGCATCAATGGAGAGAAATCAGAATTAACATTTTGGGTCAAGTGAACACACCGTTTGGAAGGATTGTGGAGACATGTATTCTTGCAACTTTTAAGCAGCATCTGGAGGAGCACTTAAAATTCCAGGTCAGAGTAGGCTTTGCACTAAGTGCAGATGAATGGGATTAATATAGTTGGGTGATTAACATTGTTGGTCAGTATCACATGATAGACCAAAGGGCCCACTTCTCTGCTGTATGACTCTCTCTATGATTCTCTCTAATGACCTCAAGAATCTGATATTTTTCATTCTTTATGTATTTACCCACATTTCTCCCCATCAGTCATGCCAAAGCAGGGAGGAGAATATTCCACCCTGTTATTGGCTTTCATGTGCAAGTGATGCCATACTTTTGAACTGAAAAAGAAAGAAATGACAGAATACAGATATTCAGAAGTGAATGTCCAGAAATATATTAATGACACAATTTCCTGTTAATCAATCTCTAACTGCTTCTCAATTAACTTGCATGGTCAGCAATTTTCAATGTGCATAATATCAGTCAACAATGTTTAGCAAACACTTGATCAATGTTGGCAGTTGCCGTACATAAAAGTTGAAAGTATTATTTTCATATGGAAGACGAGAAAGAATAATTTTTACTTTTGATAGTAGTAGGAAATATTCAGTTCAGTCTTCCTTGAATCCGAAGTGGATGACCTCCTATTGAACTCCAGCTGCAACTGTTTTGGCCATTTACTTAATCAAGATAACAGCCCTACAACACAGTGCCTTCTGCTCGGCAGATGAGAATTCTACCGGTGAGATGTTTAAAAATTAAGATTGTGACTTTTTGAACGACAAGAAAGATAAAAGGTGGTGAATGCAGAACTGTCTGAACATAATCCAGCAAAATAAAAATATGTGAAGCTTTAATATACTGCAGAACTGCTGTACAAACATGACAAAATATTTTTTGGGTTAAAATCTTAGATCCCTCTTATTTCTCATCTAAATGTGATCCTTCAGCAATATAATCTAAAAATACATTCAAGTTCACATACACATTGATGGCACCCATTTAATGGTACAATGGCATCAATTAACCCCCTCCACTAACTAAGTTGTCAATTACTTACCCAATTCCACCAGTATTTGTTCACTGAGAAGTTTTCCCCAATATTGGGAATAAAATAAAATCCCCACAGTGTGGAAGCAGACCATTCAGCCCATCGAGTGTCTCCAAACAGCATCCCACCAAGACCCAAACCCCCTATCTTGTAACCCTGTAGTGTCCATAGCTAATCCACCTAGCCTGCACATTCCTGGACACCATGGGCAATTTTACATGACCAATCCACCTAACTTACACATCTTTGGGCAGTGCGTGAAGACTGGAGCAACCAGAGGAAATCCGCACAGACATGGGGAGCATGTGCAAACTCCACACGTACAGCCACCCAAGGGTGAAATCGATTGGGTCCCTGGTACTGTGAGGCAGCATTACTAAGCACTGAGCCACTGTGCCAAATAGAAACATATAAAATAGAAACATATAAAATAGAAACATTAAAAATAGGAGCAGAAGTAGCCCAGAAGTAGGCAACTCCACCATTCATTATGATCACGACTGATAAACTTGATAGTCTATATCTGCTTCCCCCCATAGCAGATGACACCAAAATTGGAAGTGTAGTGGACAATGAAGAAGGTTGCCTCAGATTATAACGGGATCTTGATCAGATGGGCCAATGGGCTGAGGAGTGGCAGATGGGGTTTAGTTTAGATAAATGTGAGGTGCCGTATTTTAGAAAAGCAAATCAGAGCAGAACTTATACATTTAATGGAGTGTTGCTGAACAAAGGAACCTTGGAGTGCAGGTTCATAGCTCCTTGAAAGTAGAGTCGCAGGTAGATAGGATAGTGCTTTCCTTTATTAGTCAGAATATGGAGTATAGCAGTCGGGAGGTCATGTTGCAGCTGTATAGGACATTGGTTAGGCTGCTTTTGGAATATTGCATGCAATTCTGGTTTCCTTCTTATCAGAAGGATGTTGTGAAACTTGAAAGGGTTCAGAAAAGATTTACAAGAATGTTGCCAGGGTTGGAGGATTTGAGCTATAGGGAGAGGTTGAATAGGCTGGGATTGTTTTCCCTGGAGTGTTGGAGGCTGAGGGGAGACCTTAAAGAGCTTTATAAAATCATGAGGGTCATGGATAGGTTAAATAGACAATGTCTTTTCCCTGTGGTGGGGTCCAGAACTAGAGGGCATAGGTTTAGGGTGAGAGGGGTAAGATTTAAAATGGACCTAAGGGGCAACTTTTCACACATTAGGGTGGTGTGTGTATGGAATGAGCTGCCAGAGGACGTGTTGGAGGCTGATACAATTACACCATTTAAAAGGCATCTGGATGGGTATATGAATAGGAAGAGTTTAGAGAGATATGATCCAAGTGCTGCCAAAAGGGACTAGAATAGGTTAGGATATCTGGTCAGCATGGGCGAGTTGGACTAGTGTTTGTTTCCATGCTGTACCTCTCTATGAGTTTATGTCACTTTGATCCTTATCCTTTGATTCTTGTTACATGCAACTCCTTCTTGAAATCAGATAATGTTTTGGCTTGCACTGCTTTCTGTCATAATGAATTCCACATGCTCACCACTCTCTGGAAGAAGAAATTTCTCCTCACTGCAGTTTTAAATGATTTACCCCATATCCTGAGTCTGTGATGAAAGAGTCCAGACCACAGGTTCTGGACTCTCTCATCATCACGAATATCCTTCCTCCGCCTGCCTTGTTCAGTCCATTTAGAATTGTATTGGTTTCCAATGAGAAACGTCCTCATTCTTCTGAATTCCAGTGAATATAATATTAACCAATTCAACCTCTCCTTATACATCTGTCCTTCCATCCCAGGAATCAGTGTGGTAAATGTTATTGCATTCCCTCTAAAGCAAGAATATCCTTCCCCAGATAAGGAGACCAAAACTGCACATGATATTCCAGGTGTGGTCTCCTCAAGGCCCTGTATAATTGCTGCAAGATATCTCTCCTCCATACTTGAATTCTTTTGCTGTGAAGGCCAATATATAATTTGCTTTCTTTACAGCCCTCTTGCTTACCTCATGATTACCTTCAGCACCAAGGACACCCAGGTCTCTTTGTATATTCCCCTCTCTCAATTCAAACCTATTCAGATAATAATCCACTTTATTAATTTTGCTGCCAAAACCTCACATCTATCCACATTATTACTTCAGTAATGCATCTGCCCACACACCCAGCATGCTGAAATCACACTGAAGCATCTCTGCATCCTCATACTTGAGCTATAAAGTTGGGGGGCTCACATGCTGGTCAGAGAGCTGGTGAGAGTCCATTCTAACCCCTTAGGAAGGCCTGGTGATCCAGAGGCCAAACAAACAGTGACAAGGTCACTGGTGACTCTCTTCCAGAGATAGAGGAGTTGCCCATTAAAGCTGCTGGTCAATCTCTAGAGGATGTGGCTGCTGCGAGGACAATCACCACTAGTTCCTGAGGTTGCGGGAAAGAAATGAGGAGAGGGAGTTGTGGGATGCTATCCAGGTTATGGGTCACAGGGAGAGGGTAGCCCTCAGCAAGCCATTCCCTTGCTGTTGTCCAACATGCTGCTCAGGCACTGAGATGGGAAGGTTGGCCATTTTTTGCTGAAAACTAAATTCAGGAAAAGGTGGAATGCTGCATTACTACTCCACCTAATTAGATGCTTTTCCTGTCTCCGTGCTCATCACGAGCAACAGCAGAAGATGCTGCCCATTGTTTCTGGTCTCTGCCACAACCTCTGTTCCCTAGTGTGCACTCCATTCCCCTACGTTGTGACTGTCTAAGGCTGAACCACACAGTTCATAACCTTGTTGTCATATCTGACCTCAAGTTGAGCCTCCAGACATACATACATGCCATCAATAAGAGCCACTACTTCTTACTTTTTCACCTAGGGACTAGGTCAGTTTGGGATGTCTGGTCAGCGTGGACAGGTTGTACTGAAGGGCCTGTTTCTGTGCTGTGTGACTCTATGACTCTGAGACATATTGTATGACCCTGCCTGGCATCTGCTCATCTGCTACCAAAACTTTGGTTAGGTAGATTGGCCATTTTAAGTTACCCTGTTGTGTCCAGGAATGTGCTGACTAGGTGGGTTATCCATGGTAAAAACTCCATGGAGTTATTGGGATGGGGTTGGAGGGCCTGGTTGACTTGTGGGATGCTCTGTAGAAGGTTGTTGCAAGCTTGGCGGGTAAAATGGCCTCTTTCTGCACTGTAGGGATTCTATAATTCGATGAAAATCTTTATCACTGTTTTTGCTTTCTCCAGACTTGACTATTGTACTGTACTCCTGATTCTCCTGCACCACTCAATTCCACCATAAACCTGAACTTATCCGAACCTCTACTGCCAATGTATTAACGTGCATCAAGTAACGTTCATCCATCATTTCTGACCTATAATGGCTCCCAGTTAATCAATACCTTAATTTTGCAATTAATTCCTTTGTTTACATATTCCTCATTACCTCACATACCATGCTGGGTCTCAGGTCACATGCTAGGATATTAGAGGAAGTAGCTATAATGATGATGGATGCACTGGTCGTAACTTTTGAAGAAAGTCTAAAGGGTCTGGAAAATTGCTAACCGCGTTCATTCAAATTGGGAGAGAGACCATAGGCCAGATGGCTTAAAATCTGTTTTTGGGAAGAAGTTGAGTCTACTCTGAAGGATGTAACAGCATTACTCCGAGTAAAAACAAATTTCTTCTCATAGAGTCATAGAGATGAACAGCATGGAACTAGACCATTCGATCCAACCCATGCCATGCTGACCAGATATCCTAAAGTAATCTAGTCGCATTTGCCAGTATTTGGCCCATATCCCCCTAAATCCTTCCTAATCATGTACAAACCTTTATAAGATCACCCCTCAGCCTCCGAGGTTCCAGGGAAAATAGCCTTATCCTATTCAGCCACTATAGCTCAAATCCTCCATCCCTGGTATCATCTTTCTAATCTTTTCTGAACATTTTCAAGTTTCACAACATCCTTGTGATCTCAGATTAAGAGGCAATTCCCCCTTATTTATAAATTGTGCCCCTTCCTTCTAGACTCTCGAATCCTACCCTTTCATTCCCTTTCAGCATTTTATACGTTCCAATGAAATCACCGCGCATTCTTTAAAACTCTGAAGAATATAGGCCCAGTTAGCCCAGTCTCTCTTCATAGGCCAGCCCCACCATCTCAAGAACAAATCTGGTGATGTTGGTGAAGTCTGGGAAAAGTCAGATAAAATGATTGGGCTTGAGAATGATCAGATCAACTATTACATTGAATCGTGAAGCAGGCTTGATTAGCTGACTGACTCATTTCTGCTGACTATGGATGTACATCTTATGGCCTTGTGAACTAGGGCAAAATAATTTCAATCAACTGGCAAAGCTTAGAATCTCAAAACAGACTGCTTGATTACCAATGTCAACACTGGTAGCTGGTATCATCTCAAGTAAAAACTTCAACATTGAACTATTTTCCCTTCACAATGTCACGGAGACTGAGCTATATACCATTTTTATAAACCTTCTTGTAGTCTCAACTCTTACTTCTAATTTGTGTGTGTGTGTGTGCGTGCTACATTACGATATATTTTCATGTTCATTAATCCATAAAATCACTCTTTTGTTAACTGAGGGAAACCTGGTTGAATTGGCTCCTTTTAGAGTATAAATGAATTTGTTTTGGAGAAAGGTATCCACAAGTGAAGGAATGATTTTAAATTAACCTTGCTCTGACCAGCCAAGGGAATAGTTAAATAAAGAAGGGGAGCTCATACAACCTTCCTCAACCAGGATTTTAATAATTTGGGGCATCATATATGGAACTGTATCAAATTCAGAAACCTCGCCGGGGGCTACTTATGAAATTAATTCAAAATTCATATTGAAATGAAGGTGGTAATTCAGGTTAGCATTTACTGACCACCCATTCTTGCCCAGACTTCACTCAGCTGAGGGCCCTTCCAAACTGTCTGTGAGAGGAGCTTGCAGTTAACTATGTTGTCTGGCTTTGCAGTCACATGTCAGCTAGACAAAGTAAGGAGGTCAGGTTTCCTTCCTAAAAAAAAATTAATGAACCAGTTTTGTCTTTATAACAATCTAATTCTAGCTTTCCTATCCCCATTTTCTTTTTAAACTGAATTCAAAGTCCCAAAACTCCACTATATTATTAATACTTGTGGATTACTAGACCATGTATCTGGACTCCTTGTCCTGTAGTAAAACCAAAGTGCTCCCCTACCTGTTGTTACTATTCATCAGTGTTTTAAAAGTCTTGTTGTTTGAAAGCATTGATCAACTTTCAAATATCTATGGTTAGTTACATGTTCTCTTTTTAAATGTACAAACGTCTCATTCAAGAAAATGGACAATTTAAATACGATGGGAATGGACAGGCTTAGGGAAGATAAGATCCCAGACTCTTAATTGTGTTGGTAAACCCAGCCTCTTGAGCTGACTCAAAGCTCTGAGCTCTTTATTAAAAAATGCTATTCTGTAGCCCATAACCCTGTTCCTTGACACCTCTCTAGTTTCCAATTTAAACAAGTCCCCATGCTCCCTACTCTAAAGGGCTTTGTTTCTCTGTCATTGTGAAGAGAGGCGAAGCAGCCTAGAAGTGTGAAATCAGACCTCATGAGCTGAACGGTTCCCCAGGGAACCTTGGACTGCTCAGAAGGTCAAAGTCATGGACTGGACCAGCTGAAAATGTCTGAGCACTGGTCTGTGACACAGCAGGGGAGTTAGAATTGAACACATCTTAATTAAGGCCCACCGACAGCCAAACAGGCTGTTTTCCAGACCAACTGCCAAGCTTAACCCGGTCAAATTTAGCAGCACAGCTAATGGCTCTAATGGTAAGTTTTGCATCACTGTTCATCACACTGCTGTTGGTGCACATCTCAGAGTATCTGATTAATGGTGATAAGCCTTTTACATGGAGAGGCCCCTACCTCAAAGCATGCTGGTCTAGTCAGAGGATGAATAGCCCTTGACTAATTTAGATAAAATTTCAACCCACTCATTGCCTTTTTTGTTGAATGATGCTGCAGTTATAGTTAATCAATATGTGGGAGTTGTTAAATGAGGTATTAACGACAACACTTAATCCCTTTTACTCGTTAATAACCTCTAGCAATTGAAATGCAAGGCCCAACACTGAGCCATTCATAAAAGACAAAAATATAGTCCCCACTCAACGTTTTATGAGGAGCTTAATTGAGGTGAAACACTGTGGTGGTATTCAGCTGAACAAGGCAATGAGTCATTGTGTGAAAGAAAAGAATTCACAGTTTCGCCAAAAGTGATTTGTTCTCTGAAACTCAAAGAGTTCTTAATTACTTTTTAATTTGAAAGGGTTAATGTACAATTCAAATGTTTCTAAATGACTCTTTACATGTCTAGAAACAGACCTTGAAAAGAGAGGGAAAAAAACCTTTTGTAATCATTGAAAGATTTATGGTATTGAAGCATGCAGGCAATGTTCTCTGAGGTATGATAGGTTTATATCAACAAACCCTAATACATACCCATTTTATTGACACCGATTAGCATTGTGATTAATTTTAAACAGCAAAAATGTATGCAGAGTAACTAAAGAAGACAGCATAAATGTAGCCTAAAATCGTATTAAAATCATGGGCAGAAATTGGTTTGTCCTCTTTTCAAAGTGATATGTGGACTGCTGACTTGATTCCAAAAGAATTGGGAATTGAAAACAAAAATACTTTACATGGAGTGTTGTATGAATGTGACATTCCCTGCCATAGATTGAAGCAAACTGTATAAATACAGTTAAGGGAAGCTAGATAAGCATATGAAGGAGGTGGAACTACTGATCAAATTGGAAGATATAAAGAAAGTCATGAGTTTATAATGTATCTTTCATGACCACCACGGAATTCCCATTTTACAGCTCAATGAAGTGTAATTGCTAAATGTAACTTCGGAAATGAGACAGCTATTTTTGACACACTGGGCATCTACAAGCAGTAATGAACAGAAAATTTGTTTTTGTGATGTTGATTAGGGATAAATATTAGTCAGGACACCAAAATTATTTTCTTTCTCTTTAAAATAGCACCCATGGACCCCTTGTGTCCAGTTATGATAGTAGAAAAGATCTTGATTTAACATCTCATTCAAAAGACAGGTGAAACAGGTTACATGAGGAATGTGGAAGTAGATATTGAAACATAAACTGCAGCACAGTCTGTAGGTTGAATATTTTGTTTTTGTCATGTACAACCTATGTAGAAGTTTGGTTCTTCTACTTCATTAACATGATCTAGCATGGCATCAAATGGCTCCTGAGCAGCTCCTCTTTGTAGCACTTCAGATGGTTTCTACATTCAGCAGCAAGCTAAGTGACATAAGACTCATAACAGATAGTGCAGCCAGCCTTCCACAGCTCACGCCCTATCATAGGCACCAGTTCTGATCTGAAGGCCAATGTGGGTCAGCCAGCTCAGTTGGCTTGATGGCTGAATTACAATGCAGAGGAATGCCATCAGCTTGGGTTCAATTCCCACACTGGCTGAGGTCACCATGACAGACTCTTCTTTTCAACCTCTCCCCATCACCTGAAGTGTACAGCTCCTCAGGTTAAATTACCAACAGTCATCGCTGTTTAATTAGTGAGCAGCCCTATGGTCTGGTAAGACTATGGAGATTTTATCTTGATGAAGGCTGCTAGTAAATTACTTCAAAAGATGCAAGCTGCAGGAAAGAGATACAGATGGCAAGGGAGGGACTCGGAGGTGCTACTCACCCAGATAGAGGTGAGGAGAGTGACCTAGTTTCCTCTGAGGAATGGTTGCAGGAGACTGTCAAGAAACACCCAATGCCTTGGGTGAAAGCATGTGGCAATGCAAGGGAATCCAGAAGTGTGGCCATGAGGAGAGTGCCCAAAAATGTTTACATGGATGGGCAAGTTCTGTGAATTAGTACGTCGTTTCTCATAAACACTTTTACATCAGCACCTCATGCAGTGCAAGTGCCACACATCCACCATTCATCTAACATCACTCCGGATTATTCAGGACTTGCATGTAACATTCACAGATTCTAATTTATTAATAAACATCTTCTAATCATACACTAGGAAAACTGAAGAAGAACTTAA
Organism: Hemiscyllium ocellatum; assembly: GCF_020745735.1. Taxonomy (NCBI): domain Eukaryota; kingdom Metazoa; phylum Chordata; class Chondrichthyes; order Orectolobiformes; family Hemiscylliidae; genus Hemiscyllium; species Hemiscyllium ocellatum. Next base: position 55,879,499 of record NC_083402.1, read on the forward strand.
AATTTATATTACCTTTAATTGTACATTGCTAATACACAATTCTCCTCTAGACTGCATCATCTCCACCTCCCACCCTCCCAAATATTATTTTAATTCAAATTGAAAGTTTCTTTTAAAGTGATTTTCATTCCAGTGCTTCTTTAAGAGCTAGATCCTCAGCTAATTAGCTAGTTTATTTTAAGGCATGTGAAAATAGTGCAAACAATTCCCCATTACAGTGAGACTATCCATCAGACAATAGGATTCCACAACATTAGAGTCTTAAAGTTACTTTATTGTCCATTTGAAAAAAGTATGCATAACTATAATGTTAAACATCTCACATTTGCATGCATTTCCAATCAACTTTGCCATTCTAAATTCCAATTTTGTGATACCCCATGTTTGTTATTACAAAATAGCACATCCTCTAACTGATTGCAGGAAACCTCATGGGAGGTCTGCTAGTAAATATTAATGGCAATTTCAACTAGGCAGCAATCTAATTGAGCAAACAACAGAACCTCTCATTTCAACCTACAGGTTAGGTTAATGCAATGAAATCTCCCAGTTATCTTAATAGTAATATATGACTTCAATTTCCACTGTGGAGAAAGAAATCGGATGAGGTTTAAAACAGACTGCTGGTTTGCTATCACTGATTTTATGTCCAGCAATAAAAGTTAGATTTATTTCTGTGCACTCTTAATGGTCATTTGTGTGAGACACTAGCTGGTATCCCAATGCCTGTGCCTTGCAAGGAATCAACTTCACCAGAGGAAGACAGAGGAGATTAAATGGTGAGGGGGTAAAAGACAGATCTTTGACGTGGAATAATTACTTGTATATTTCCACAGATAAAGATATCTATCTGAATTGCAAAAAGTTTAATTAATAAATTACCCAGTGTCTGATTTTGGAAAGTTTATGAATCATAAAGGGAAAAAAATGAAATAAATTCCTGATTATTTGCAAAATTATAAATGACTCTCTATCCTTCCTTGCCAAAAATTCGGATAAGTAATAGAGCTTTGATATAGATTATAAATATTGAAAGCTTTCAGATTCCTGAAGAGATATCTGAAATTTTATAGTCAACTTGATTTGTCCTGCTCAATGGACTAGAATGTGGTTTATGTCACAAAATGAATCTTCGTCATTTTCCTCACATGATCAATTCAACCATGAGACTGCAGTGATTGCAATGTGTCCAAGCTTGGGAAACACATATTCCAGAGTCGAGAGTGTGGCGCTGGAAAAGCACAGCACGTAAGGCAGCCTGACCTTCTGTGCTTTTCCAGCACCACAATCTTGACTCTGATCTCCAGCATTTGCAGTCCTCACTTTCTCCTAAATAAGTATTCCAGGATCCTTAACTTTTAAAAGAGGAAGGCAAAATGGAAAATGATGATGTTGGTGTGTGATTAGGGGGAAAGAAAGAATGGTGTAGACATGATAGACAAAGAATTTTAGCTCAGAAAGTAAAGATGTGGAATCAATTTGTAACGAATCAGAAAATAAAAAGGACACAAAAGAAATGCTGAAAGTAGTAACTTACAGTCATCCTCCAAATTGTAGGTACAGGGTATAAATCAAAAAATTCCAAGTACCATGTAAGAGCATAATGCAATAATCATGGGTACTATAATTTTTATACATACTGAAAAACAAAACTAATTTAAACTAATAGCATGGTGAACAAATTCATGATTAGTATACCAAAGATCCAAATAGAAAAGCAGTTGTTTTAGACAGTAGTAGTACTAATATTTTGCAATAAATCAGAGTTAATTAATAACATTGCAGTTACTAAATACCTGAAGAATGCTTATAATATGGGAAAAGTTTAAATTGAATTTGAAAATTATTTTATAAGTCTAAAAACTTGGTTCTTATGTTTTTAAAATTTATTCAAGCAATGTGGGCATTGTTGGCTAGGTCATCATTTATTTCCCTCCCCACCCCTTTCCACCTTCCGCAAAGACCGTTCCCTCCGTGACTACCTGGTCAGGTCCACACCCCTCTACAACCCACCCTCCCATCCTGGCACCTTCCCCAGCCACCGCAGGAACTGCAAAACCTGCACCCACACCTCCTCCCTCACCTCCATCCAAGGCCCTAAAGGAGCCTTCCACATCCATCAAAGTTTTACTTGCACATCCACCAATATCATTTATTGTATCCGTTGCTCCTGATGCGGTCTCCTCTACATTGGGGAGACTGGACACCTCCTAGCAGAGCACTTTAGGGAACATCTCTGGGACACCTGCACCAATCAACCACTCCGCCCTGTGGCCCAACATTTCAACTCCCCCTCCCACTCTGCTGAGGACATGGAGGTCCTGGGCCTCCTTCACCGCTGCACCCTCACCACCAGCCGCCTGGAGGAAGAACGCCTCATCTTCCTCCTCGGAACAGTTCAACCCCAGGGCATCAATGTGGACTTCAACGGTTTCATCATTCTCCCTTCCCCCACCTCATCCTAGTTCTAAACTTCCAGCTCAGCACTGTCCCCATGACTTGTCCTACCTGCCTATCTTCTTTTCCACCTATCTACTCCACCCTTCCTCCACCCCCCGACCTATCACCTTCATCCCCTCCCCCACTCACCTATTGTACTCTATGCCACTTTCTCCCCACCCCACCCTCCTCTAGCTTATCTCTCCACGCTTCAGGCTCTCTGCCTTTATTCCTGAAGGGCTTTTGCCCAAAACATCGATTTTACTGCTCCTCGGATGCTGCCTGAACTGCTGTGCTCTTCCAGCACCACTAATCCAGAATCACCATTTATTGCCCATCCCTAGTTGCACTTGAGAAGGTATTCATGGCCTTTAGAGCATTACTGTAGGTGGACATACAATACCACTGGGGAAAGGGCTCCAGTGACATTGGAAAAACAGCAATATATTTCCAAGTCAGAACGATGAGTGGCTTTAAGGAGAACATTTCTGCTGTCCTTGTCCTTCCAGATGGTAGAGGTCATCTATGTTTTATGAAATAAAAATCCAATGTCAAGAGTGACTCAACTATAGCTTAGGATTTTAAAAGAGATGGCTACAGTTGGCTGTAGATGCATTGGTTTTGATTTTCAGTATTTCATAATTTCGACTGAATTAAGAAGTGGCAACTGTGATCCTGCTATTAATGAGAAGAAAGCATGGAAACAACAGGCCAGTTAGTAAGAACATGTTACTGAGTTGTAACACTCATATGTATAGTACTCTATCTCCATTGTTGTGTTCCCCAAAACCTCGTTTAATATAAATAACAGGGCCTATAGAAAAAGTGGAGTTAGGGGCAGACTAGCAAACAAAATCACTCACGATCGCTCAAAAATCACTCAAAAGTCTATCACAAAGTATAGCACAGCCTGAATGAAGGTATAAATCATTTTTATCAATGAAACAAAAGTAAATTTACCACAGTACATTAAAAAAAAATTGTCAATACAGGGACAGGGAGTGATCATGAACGCGTAAGGTAGACTCCCCCATTCCCGTTAAACGAGCTATATCACATATTCTCTCCTTATGCTCAAAACGCTTTATAATACCCAGCTTCTCTTCCGGTATTATAGCCTTTCTTTTGTGTTCACCACCTGCAATTTTATCACCTGGATAGTTCTTGTTAACATTGACAGTATGTTCCTCCATTTTTTCAAAAAAAAGAATAATCTAGGATCAGTGTACCTTTCACAGGAACCTGCTCAATGTATCTCTCTCAGAAAGTTGCTCTCTGTACAGTACCTCTTACAGAAAGCTGCTCTGTCAGAAGCTGACAACGGCACATGCACAGAACAAAGTACTGGAATTGCTCTATTGTAGGCAGAGGTAAGCATTCTTGAAGTTACTGTTCCCTAGTTCCTCAGTGATGTCATAAGCAAACTGCGCTGCCATAACGGGCATTATCCAAGAACTACCTGTAAGTAAAAATCTTAGAACTTGGGTTGCCATTCTGAGTTTTGAAAAATGGCCAAATAAACCTGGTGTTGTGTAATTTTAACAGTATGAATGGCGTTCTCCATCAATAAGATGCCACCATTAAGTCAAAGTACATACCACACAAATTAATAATGTGGTATATGAATTTCACTACTGGTGTGATGCCAGATATGAAAGCTTTACATTGCAACAAACTATTGCATCAACAGCACATCTCTTTGGCTTCTTGAAACAGGTAGAGTCTTATTTTGGCATGCTGACTTTAAATTTTTTTTTAATAAACCACCATTCTTCAATATTGCTTTTCATCCAAAACAAACATGGAATGTAAAATTTCAGGCGATGCATTATAACTTTATTGAAAAATTAGTAATGAAAATGCAGCATGTGTCACAAGATGCTGCTGTATGTTATCTTTCTGGCACATATAATATTGAAATAAAAATTTATAAAGAGATTTGCTGCTGATGTGCTTGTCGCTCGGTTCCTGGTTACACTGACAAGGGGCACATAAAGATATATCAGAAAAAGCCTGCTCTGTTTCATCTACAGAAGTTTGTTAACTTTTAAGGTTGATTTTGACATTTGTTTGGAAGTTGGTGTAGCAAAAAAAAACTGTTGGCGACGTGAGGATCCACCTGCTGCTGCTGTGCTTTTGTGGCACTGCTGGAAGCAGTATGTATCTATAAGACAAAACTTTTTCTGAATGTAAAACATTGTGCTGGTATGAGATCTCTAAGCATGGCTCACTAGTGCCTGTTCACAGCATTGTGAAACTGGTTACTGCCACACGGTCAATCTCAGTACTTCAACCTCACATGTGCTTCAATCACTCAAGCTCTCTGCGTACCTGAGGCTTTTCATGCTAATACTGCTAACTGTTTTACAGCAGCCTGCAGGCCATTAACTCTTGCTTCATGAAAATGATCATAAGAGATGTGGCAGTTTAATTGAGAGTGTGTTCTGCAAGCAGGCAAGTGGACTGTGCATGGCCTTTTTGAGAGTCTTTTGGTTTATGAGTGGCCCTGCAAGAATCACAAAATGACTTATCATGGTCTATGACAGAACATGCTTTTCTTCAACAACTCCTACCTGAGACTCCACTTCAATCATATCCTATGCATGTGACGTGATCACCTGATAGTTAATACTGGGAAATTTGTTCAGACAACTTGAGTTTTCATATAGACTGTCCCTCATCCAGTATCCAACTTGAACTGGATTCTTCATTATACAGTGTTGTTAAAAGACATATAGTCCCAGCTTTTAGGAAAGAAGTAAACATTATGCTCAGGGCACTGTATCATCCCCACAGAGATCTTTGGATCTATGCAATGAAATAATAGTAGGGATCGGGAGGGAAAATTAGAATAGATATTTGGCAGTATTCAGAAGGGAATTCTGGCTTCCTGCTGGGGACGGCAGGAATTAGCCATCTGTGTACACTTCCTTTACAATACTATCATGCTATGTTGTAGAGACACATTGATGCTTACAGCACACTGCTCTTGAAATTGCCAACAAGGTCTGATGAGCGAGTCTGAGAAATACAAAATCAACCTAGTAAAAATTGATTTAAAGTGTTACTCAATTTGTTTTAAACTGTATTAGTTTCTCCAAGAATTTCCATAAACTGGAAATGTACAGGTTCCCCAAGTGCTTAATTACACTGATTTCATGATGAATAGAATTTGGTTTAAATAAATATTTACATCCAAGTGGTCGTCCAGCATCCAGTAGCTATCCAGCCATTCAGCATCCAGCTTCATCAGTAGTCATCCAACTAGTCAAATTTGCAAAACTGGCCAGAGAGCCAGTCTCTATGTTGCTCCTCCTGGGGAGCAGATGACAATGCAGAAAGTGCTGTAGTAAGGTTTATAGGCAAGGAATGCCTGATTTACTAGCTGGCTATGGCAGGTTTGTAACAGGAAGAAATCAGTTCTTATTGAATCAGCACATATTCGGAAATATAATGTGGTTATTGATTTAAATTTGCTGAAACATATTTGCACAAAATGATACTGAATTATAAAATAAGTACTTGCAAAACTGGATATATTCTTGTTTCTTATTTTGCTCACTAAGACTGGTATACAACTATTTCCCTGATGATTCTCTTCCTCAAAATCATACTTTAGTCAAAATGTTATAAAAGTAAAAATAAATATATAAGTTACTGTTCAAAATTTACATCACATGCATTTCAAAGCAAATCAACTACATTGAGTCATTACATTATTTACTATGTTTATTTGAAATCAATGTTTACAGAGAAATAAGACACTGTCCGAACTTATCCTCTTGCTGTCAACAGGATCTTTCACAAGAAAACAAATTCAAGGGGAAAACCAATATTTTTACTGCATATGAGGTGAGTGCTGATTGGTTTACAAGTGGACTCTGGTCAAGGTTTGCTATGAAGAATATACCCATTAATGCTGACAGTTAACAACAAATTATTGTTTAAATTTTATAACAGGCAGGTTGACTCTGATGGGTCAGAGCATTGGCCTGGGAAATGAAATGAATCCAAGTGTCAATGTAATGACAACTGTGTAAGACTGGCAGATCATATCAAACAGATTGTACCTTTGGCTGTTCATAACAATCAAGGTAGTGAATGTATTGAACCAACCCACACTCACTAAACTTGCAACATAGTATCAAACATTAGATGTGATTTTGCAATTGGGTACAATTGCTGGATAATGCTGAACACGTGAGGAATTATGGTGACAACCAATTTCAAATATCCAGTTGGGCTCACAGTATGGTGCATAGGAAGCTACATATTTTAATGCACAGAGTGGTATTTTTTGCAAATAGAAAAAATCTTGTACATATACAGTCACCAAAGATCCTTGGCAGCACCTTCCAAACCTATGACCACTCGCATCAAGAAGGACAAAGGAAGCTGATATATAGGAACACCTCCACCTGCAAGTTCCCCTCAAAACCACTCACCATCCTGGCTTGGAAATAATATGTCATTCCTTCACTGTCACTAGGTCAAAATTCTCTGACTAAGGGCATTGTGGGTCTAACTGCAGCAGTCCACGAAGGCAGCTCACCACCACCTGCTGAAGGGTGACCAGGAATAGGCAATAAAAAGTGTTGGCCAGCCAGCAATGCCCATGTTCCATGAGGGATTATACAAAAACGTACTGTACTAGTTTCAACTCAACAAAATAGGTGACAGCCATTCACTGGTTCATTTCCGAGGGCGATACCTTGATGTATCAGAATCAACATGCCTGGTTTAAACTGAAACAAGATTTGGCTGTTAACTATCAATCTGAATTAATGGGTGAATTCTACATGTTAATACCTCTGCAATCAATGAGCACTCTTCTCTTGTGCTGTAGCAATGTCAATTTTTCTCCTGAATTTGTATTCTTCCAAAATGTCCTGATGAGAGTAAGCTGTAAAGCTTCAACAAAATGGGTATTTTTTTTCAGCAAAACCCATCGCCAGTATGATCAAATAACATTCATTAAATGCCAGACATACAGTCGAGGATTTTCCAGTTTCTGAAGGTGCTGAGACAATGGCCTTCCTCAGTACACCTTTGTGACAGCTGCCCCAAATGTTGTTGTATTGTTAAGAAAGTAGACCTGGACATTGGTATGTACTAATCTCTAACACTCAATGTGGACAACTACTTGCACTGAAAAACAACAAGGTTTGGGCAGACTAAAAAATCCCTTTCACTGGGCTAGTGAGTCTGCAGCTGCAGTTTTAGTTTATCCAAGTGTGCACTCCTAAAAACAGCCCCGAGTCCTGAATTATGGAACAATGCAAAATTAACCTTGACAAAAACCTCTTTTACCAGATCTGATTTGAAAAGGTATATTCCAGAACTTTCCAATAATTTCTTTTTGACTGCAATCAGCTGGAGGGCAACATGCAGAGAAGGTGAGACTTGGGCTAGACAGCAAGGAGCTGAGGGGAAAGGCCCTTGTCATCAGAAGCCAAGATACATCTTGGCGCTTATTTGCAAGTTCAAGTGATGAGATAATGCGTTGACGAGTTTTGAAAATCTGCTCAGGAACTGTCCAACAGGAACCACCATCATCTTTTCGTGGAGGGCGTTGAGGACGTTATGTGCTGACCACTGCCTGATGGACTTGGAATAGGTGGGACGACATGATCCAACTGAATGAAGCATTTCAAGACAACATGGCCAGACTCATCTTTCTCTACACTGGGAACTAGTCAGATGTCAACACTCAGCTGTCTAACATTTAATGTTTCTGTTCTCAGAGTTGTTACTTCTGCACAACTAAGGTCACACTCAGGATGAAGGCAATATTGGATATGTATTTTCCACGCTCCACTTCCCCCATTCTCAAGGTTGTATATTGCTTCCCTCTGGATATGATTCATTCAGATAAAACAGAAGAAGGTTTAGTTGACCACGATGGCACAGGAATACAGTATGGGCCAGACATGTGTCCTGTACAGCAACATTGACAGCTTCTTGTAATTGACGACCAGGTTTTTACTGACAGCGGGGAGAGAGTGTCACTTCCATATTCACGTATGCTTACTTGCTCCTTCCAGTTTTAATGCACTCACCTAGTCCCTTCAAAACATATTCTCAGGCATCTGACCTGACATTGAAATGGAGAAAAGGATCAGTCAACTCAGTTCCCAAACTATAGTGTAAGGGTTTTAAGGAGAAATTTTGCAAATATATCTTACAGCTGCACATCACTGACTATAAATGGCACAGAGTCAGCAGAGTTGAATATTCGATGATAAGAAAATCTCGAGAGTATATGGACATGAAAACTTGAAGATACATTTGGCCTTATATATTGTAATATAACTCACAGGAGAACATGGTACCAGTTCAGTCAGTCGAAGGAGGGTGTCAGTGGAAGGGTACTGGTTGATATCGAAGGAGGGTCTCACTCTGAACAACTTCTCTTTCCAATTCTCCCACTTCCTCCAAACCAAAGAAGTAGCCAAGGGCACCCACATGGGCCTCAGCTATGTCTGCCTCTTCGTAGGATATGTGGAACAGTCCATCTTCAGCAGTTACACTGGCACCACCCCCCACCTTTTCCTCCGCTACATTGATGACTGTATCGGCGCTGCCTCGTGCTCCCATGAGGAGGTTGAACAGTTCATCCACTTTACCAACACCTTCTATCCCGACCTCAAATTTACCTGGACCGTCTCAGACTCGTCCCTCCCCTTCCTAGACCTCCCAATTTCTATCTCGGGCAACCGAATCAACACGGACATTTACTATACACCGACCGACTCCCACAGCTACCTAGACTACACCTCCTCCCACCCTGCCCCCTGTAAAAATGCCATCCCATATTCCCAATTCCTTCGTCTCTGCCACATCTGCATCCAGGAGGACCAGTTCCAATACCGTACAACCCAGATGGCCTCCTTCTTCAAAGATCGCAATTTTCCCTCAGACATGATCGGCAATGCTCTCCACCGCATCTCCTCCACTTCCCGCTCCTCTGTCCTGGAGCCCCGCCGCTCCAATCGCCACCAGGAAAGAACCCCACTGGTCCTCACCTACCACCCCACCAACCTCCAGGTACATCGTATCATCCATCGTCATTTCCGCCACCTCCAAACGGACCCCACCACCAGGGATATATTTCCCTCCCCTCCCCTATCAGCGTTCCGAAAAGACCACTCCCTCCGTGACTCCCTCGTCAGTTCCACACCCCCCACCAATCCAACCTCCACTCCCGGCACCTTCCCCTGCAACCGCAAGAAATGCAAAACTTGCGCCCACACCACCCCCTTACCTCCCTCCAAAGTCCCAAGGGATCCTTCCATATCCGAAATAAATTCACCTGCACCTCCACACAGTTCATTTACTGCATCCGCTGCACTCGGTGTGGCCTCCTCTATATTAGGGAGACAGGCCGCCTACTTGTGGAACGTTTCAGAGAACACCTCTAGGACACCCGGACCAACCAACCCAACCACCCCGTGGCTCAACACTTCAACTCCCCCTCCCACTCCACCAAGGACATGCAGGTCCTTGGAGCCCTCCATTGCCAGACCATAGCAACACGGCGGCTAGAGGAAGAGTGCTTCATCTTCTGCCTAGGAACCCTCCAACCACAAGGGATGTACTCAGACTTCTCCAGTTTCCTCATTTCCCCTCCCCCCACCTTGTCTCAGTCCCAACCCTCGAACTCAGCACCACCTTCCCAACCTGCAATCTTCTTCCTGACCTCTCCGCCCCCACCCCCACCGCCACTCCGGCCTATCACCCTCACCTTAACCTCTTTCCACCAATCGCATTTCCAACACCCCTCCCCAAGTCCCTCCTCCCTACCTTTTGTCTTAGCCCGCTTGGCACACTTTCCTCATTCCTGAAGAAGGGCTCATGCCTGAAACATCGATTCTCTTGCTCCTTGGATGCTGCCTGACCTGCTGCGCTTTTCCAGCAACACATTTTCAGCTCTAATATAACTCACAGCCTGGTATATCCATGATTACCATCTATAGAATATTGTGTGTAGTTTTAGTCTCCTTTTCTGAGGAAGGATGCTCTTGCTCTTGAGGAAGTGCAGTTTACCAGGCTGATTCCTGGGATGGCAGGATTGACATACGAGGAGAACTTGACTAGCTTAGGGTTGTTTTCGCTGGAGTTCACACTAAGTGAGGGGAAGATCTCATAGAGACTTATGAAATTCTAACAAGCTAGACAGGGTAGATGCAGGGAGGCTGTTCCCGATGGTGGGTGCATCCAGAACCAGGGGTCACAGTCTGAGGATTCAGGGTGGACCATATGGGATGGAGATAAGGAAACATTTCTTTATCCAAGGAGTGGTCAGCCTGTGGAATTCATTACTGCAGGAAATAGTTGATGCTGAAACATTGAATGTATTCAAGAGGCGGCTTGATAGAGCACTTGGGGGAATGGAATCAAATGTTATAGGGAAAAGCAGGATTAGGCTATTGAGTTGGATGGCTATGATCGTGATGAATGGTGGAGCAGGCTCCAAGGGCCAAAGGGCCTCCTCCTGCTCCCATCGTCTATGTTTCTATGACAGTATTCAGTATCAGTGTATAATAAATACTGTTACTCTGAAGTCTAAGCCTGAAAGCAATTCTTTACATTGCGTTCTCTTCAATCAATTTGTCTGACATCCTAACTCAGCATGGCATCAAATCACTCAATAAAGGACAAGGAACACAACCTCAATGTTGTGGTGATTTAATTTGGCTTCTGAGGTCAGTTTGAACCGGTCATAGATGGTCATTGGTCTGCATACTGACAGCACGTTCCAGTGATAGGTGTGATGATATCCATGTACAAGAAAGCTTTTAGTGACTTCGCTATCTGGAATTGTCACCCTCTTATTCACAAGAACAAAACATAAAGGAGAAGGCATTTGAATTCGAAGGATTGCTTTCGAATATTCACCCACTGATTGAAGCTGCACGACTAATGTTTGTGTAAAGCAGTTGTACCCAATTGCAGAATGTCTCCCCAAATCCTATTTTGGAGTGCACATCCATCATGTAAATATAACAATATCTGTAAAAGACCTTCTCTGATCTAAACTAATGGGGCAGATATCCATGTCCCCATTTGCACATAAGAGATGGAATCGATGATTAGCGCAAAACTATCAAAGCTGCAAATGTGTTGCTGGTCAAAGCACAGCAGGCCAGGCAGCATCTCAGGAATAGAGAATTCGACGTTTCGAGCATAAGCCCTTCATCAGGAATAAGAGAGGGAGAGCCGAGCAGGCTAAGATAAAAGGTAGGTAGGAGGGACTAGGGGGAGGGGCGATGGAGGTGGGATAGGTGGAAGGAGGTCAAGGTGAGGGTGATAGGCCAGAGTGGGGTGGGGGCGGAGAGGTCAGGAAGAGGATTGCAGGTTAGGAGGGCGGTGCTGAGTTGAGGGAACCGACTGAGACAAGGTGGGGGGAGGGGAAATGAGGAAGCTGGAGAAATCTGAATTCATACCTTGTGGTTGGAGGGTTCCCAGGCGGAAGATGAGGCGCTCCTCCTCCAGCCGTCGTGTAGTTGTGTTCTGCCGGTGGAGGAGTCCAAGGACCTGCATGTCCTCGGTGGAGTGGGAGGGGGAGTTAAAGTGTTGAGCCACGGGGTGATTGGGTTGGTTGTTTCAGGCGGCCCGGAGGTGTTCTCTGAAGCGTTCCGCAAGTAAGCGGCCTGTCTCACCAATATAGAGGAGGCCACATCGGGTGCAGCGGATGCAATAGATGATCAAAACTATCAAACATCATCTTGCCTACTACAACATGTCTTTGTTCAAGGTAGATCACCAACTTGGTGAGGGTTACCAGTCGTCTTTGCATTTGCCATGTTTTCTGTCTACATCTTTATTATATTTATGTGCGCCCCTTAATTCTTGCCATATATCTAATGCAGCTTTTTGTTCAGATCTGCTAGAACTGGTCTGTCCCACCACAAAGTTTGCAGCATTTAGTCCTCTCGTCGTCCCTTGTCTGGTGGCTTTTTTGCCTGCAGTTCTTTCAGATGACTGTGCTACTGGTGGCCAAAATATGGCTGATGCAACAAACTCTGATTACACAGGCAAGGTATCCCTGGCTTCCATGATAGCAAAGCTGAAGGGAGGGTGGAGGATTTCTATCTTGCCATCCAACTTGTAATTCTGGTCTAAATCTGAAGGGTCCTTGACCCCAGTGGTGTTCCCTACTGCTCTCACATTCCATGTGGCAAAGTGAATACATGCACAACAGGAATATTGTGGGTTTCAAATGGACAGGACTCCATTGCAACTGTACTGCAAATAGATGCTCTGATGATGGACTGACTGGGTCACTAGCTTTTGTTCCTCCCTGAACACTTTTAGGAATTTCACACACATAGCAATACTATTTAATGTCACATTGAGGTATCCAGTCCTGCAGAGTCTGGCAGGCAGCAGATATTCACAGATATGAATCTGCAAGGTTCCCTCAATAGAGAATGTGCAGTTGATTTGTGTACATCTATTGTTTCTCACACCAGCCTAAAAGCATAGACCATCCTCAGGTTTGGGACTCAGTTGCTGTTTGCAAACATCAATTAAAGTTTTCCCTGGATTGGGACTAAAGCCCCATGAGAAAGGAAACAAGAAATATGGTCAAGCTTTCACCAAAGTGTGAAAGATTGAAGACCCTGCCAAAAGCTGTCCCAGAAATAAAGTCACAAAAGCACACTCATCCTGGATGATCAACATGTTTATTAAGTTACACTATCTTTACATAGCGAGTCTGTATTTAATGTTTCTCTGTTCAGTGTCATTTCTCTTCAAAGTTCTTATTAGGACTGAAAATCACATTGAGTGCCATGAAATTTGAATTAATGTTTATTTAGTGCCTTACCTCATGCATTTGGCATAACCTCTCCCTTTCTCAAATTTGTGGCCTCTCCTAGTGTCACACCATAACTCAAAGCCTATGTCAGGGAGACTCCACATACTAGACCCCACACTCCCTGGAATCCCTACTGACCCCCTGCCACACCATCCTACAGCAAGCTCTTGAGACGCCAGTGTAGTTGTGGAAGATGGACAGTCCATCTTCCGCAACTACACTGGCACCACCCCCCACCTTTTCCTCCGCTACATCGATGACTGTATCGGCGCTGCCTCGTGCTCCCACGAGGAGGTTGAACAGTTCATCCACTTTACCAACACCTTCCACCCCGACCTCAAATTCACCTGGACCGTCTCAGACTCCTCCCTCCCCTTCCTAGACCTTTCCATTTCTATCTCGGGCGACCGAATCAACACGACCATTTACTATAAACCGACTGTCTCCCACAGCTACCTAGACTACACCTCTTCCCACCCTGCCCCCTGTAAAAACGCCATCCCATATTCCCAATTCCTTCATCTCCGCCGCATCTGCTCCCTGGAGGACCAGTTCCAATACTGTACAGCCCAGATGGCCTCCTTCTTCAAGGACCGCAGTCTCCCCCCCAGACATGATCGACGATGCCCTCCACCGCATCTCCTCCACTTCCCGCTCCTCTGCCCTTGAGCCCCGCCCCTCCAACCACCACCAGGACAGAACCCCACTGGTTCTCACCTACCACCCCACCAACCTCCATATACAGCATATCATCTGCCGTCATTTCCCCCACTAACCCAACCTCCACTCCCGGTACCTTCCCCTGCAACCGCAAGAAATGCAAAACTTGCGCCCACACCTCCTCCCTTACTTCTCTCCAAGGCCCCAAGGGATCCTTCCAGATCCGCCACAAATTCACCTGCACTTCCACACACATCATCTATTGCATCCGCTGCACCCGATGTGGCCTCCTCTATATTGGGGAGACAGGCCACCTACTTGCAGAACGTTTCAGAGAACACCTCTTGGACACCCGGACCAACCAACCCAACCACCCCGTGGCTCAACACTTTAACTCCCCCTCCCACTCCACCAAGGACATGCAGGTCCTTGGACTCCTCCATCGCCAGACCATAACAATACGACAGTTGGAGGAAGAGCACCTCATCTTCCGCCTAGGAACCCTCCAACCACAAGGGATGAACTCAGATTTCTCCAGTTTCCTCATTTCCTCTCCCCCCACCTTGTCTCAGTCGAATCCCTCGAACTCAGCACCGCCTTCCTAACCTGCAATCTTCTTCCTGACCTCTCCGCCCCCACCCCACTCCGGCCTATCACCCTCACCTTGACTTCCTTCCACCTATCGCATCTCCAACGCCCCTCCCCCAAGTCCCTCCTCCCTACCTTTTATCTTAGCCTGCTTGGCAAACTCTCCTCATTCCTGAAGAAGGGCTTATGCCCGAAACGTCGCGTCTACAAGGAACATGTCAGACGTATGATGGAATACTTCCCATTTGGCTGAATGAGTGCCGCTAGTAAAACACTCAAGAAGCTTGACACTATCCAGAACAAAGCAGCCCACTTGATTGACACTACATCCACAAAATCCACTCCCTTCACCACTGAAGCTCAGTAGCAGCAGTGTGTACTATCCACAAGTTGCAGTGCAGCAATTCATCAAAGATCCTCGGTCAGCACCTTTCAAACCCACGAACACTTCCATCTAGAAGGACAAGGGCAACAGATACACGGGAACATCATCACCTACAATCATCATCATCCCTCCAAACCACTCATCCTGACTTGGAAATATATCACCGTTCCTTCACTGTCACTGGGTCCAAATCCTGGAATTCTCTCTTTAAAGGCATTGTGGGTTAACCCACAGCAGAAGGTCTGCAGCGGTTCAAGAAGGCAGATCACCACCAACTTCTCAAGGGCAACTAGGGCCAGGCAATAAATGCTGGCCTAGATTAGAGTGGTTGCTGGAAAGGCACAGCAGGTCAGGCAGCATCTGAGGAGCAGGAAAATTGACGTTTCGGGCAAAAGCCCTTCAGGAATGAGCAAACTAAGAAATCTATTCCCGATGAAGGGCTTTTGCCCGAAACATCAATTTTCCTGCTCCCCGGATGCTGCCTGACCTGCTGTGCTTTTCCAGCACCATTCTAATCTAGAATCTGATTTCCACCATCTGCAGTCCTTTTTTTTAACCCAATAAATGCTGGCCTGCCAAAAATGCCCATATCCCAAAAATAAATAAATAAATAAACGGTTTAGTTCACAGCCCATCTGAATTTTAGCTCCATTTAAATAAGCAGAAGATCTCAGAACCAGAGCTGCAGCTGCCCAAGGCATGACATTGCTGGACTGACACTGGAAGCATGAAGATCAAATACAACATTCACTATTCAAAGACTGAAAGTAACAGGTACACAGATATTCACTTTACTTCCAAAGGGAATATGGAAGCAGTTTTAACAGGAAATAATCTTAATTTCCTTTCTTATTTATATCAATGTAAAAAGCACACCAGTTCATTTAAGTAAAATATCATAAAAATTTTCAGCTTTTTAAAAGTTATAACAGCATAAATTTCTCAAATTAATTTGCTAAAAAATTTATGAAACCATATTGATTTCACACCTATGTTAAAATTATAGAATAAGTGCCTTGCAACTTCAGATATAATTCAGGTTTTGTGTGAATATTTAAGCGATCCATACGCATAAGTTGGAAAAGTAAATGCCGTTGTGACACATTAAATCTCAACAAACCTCTCACATATAAAACAATTAACTGGTGTCCTCTTACCTGTGACATCAGCCACCATTAACCCTTCTGCCTTGATTATCTTTACCTGGACGAATCCAATGTCTCTCAGGTTTTGGAAGGATCTTAGCAAGGACTAAAACAAAACAGATTTTGAAGTGAGTCTTTTTCTCTAGAATGAAAGATTTCATTCTCCTTTATTCTGTACATAATATAAATTCAATGCCAAAAAATTAACCATGTGCAAGTCAGTTTTACAGTTCATTTCCAAATTATTTCAAATATCTATTATGCTCCCCTACCAAAATTGCTGTAAGAATTTGTATGGCTATTGTCATTTATTTAACTATATTTTACATTGCACGATACAAATAAAATGTCCTGAACAGCCCAAGATGTTATTATATATTTTCTCCCTCGATGCTGTCAGACGTGCTAAGTGTTTCTAGTATTTAATGTTTTATTTAAATTTCCAGCATCAACAGTATTTTGTCCTTACACAAGTAAAATCTCATTAGACTTTTGCCCATGCAGAACAATTAGAATCTGCTTTTAAGTAATATTAGCAGGTTTTATACTAATAGTTTATTATTTGTGTTATTTGATGCATCTTCTTTTCAGTCAAATATTTATATGCAGGTAAATGTACCTTTAAGAACCACCTTTTTGAAGTAGATTTCTGTAACATTTACCAATATAAGGTATCCCAGTGGAATACAAAGGCACAGTGATTGATTTTTCACAATATTTTCCATACGGTTGCAATATACATGACAGTTACAATTCACATCAAAACATGGTGGAATGGTTTTCTCTTCCTCCTCTCAGTGTGATGCATAACAAAATCTATGATTAGAGTTTTACTTAGGGGATATTTCTTCATTTTATCAGTATTGTGGTAAAACATGGACTATTAATTTTCAACTTCCATCATCTGATTTTAATCCTGTAACCTTTTGTGAACTAAAATGGTTTTAAGCAAAGGAGGAAATACTGACTTAAGATAGCTGCAGTGATCACCTGAGCAGGTGGAGCCAAGTTCCTGACACTCAGACTAAAGAATTGAGAATATAGATTTTGTCAGTGCTGAGGAAATAAGAGACACCAACTGCTGATGCCAGGTTAAAATCCGCCCCTTTGTAAACTGTACATTCTAGACCTTTCTTTTGTACTTAACACTTTCATTTTTAATCTTTATAACTGTATTTGTGTATGTGCTTCATGCCACATTTGACTATTTTTATTGGGATTACCAAATAATAAAAATCCATTCAAGGAAACCCTATAATTGGCTCCTTAATTTTGATTGATACTGTTTTAATTAATGTGCTAAAAAGAACATATTTGTTCCAATTGACTGAAGGTGCTAAAAGCAAAGGAGCTGATTCACCACTCCTCATGTGGTTCTAACATATTGCACAATGGAGTAATGGTTCCAGTGAGTAGTTTTCCTACTTTTTTTTAGCATAGATGATAAAGAGAAGTCTAAACCAGAGTTTATTGCTCTAGTGACTCATGTTTCAAATCTAATATGGAAAGTCAGAGCTCTAAAGATGGTCTTGAATTCAAAATGACACAGGAAGAATTCTTTAAATGCATAATGCTTCTGAATGAAATATGCCCACAGGCCTTAACATGGGCACAAAGATGGTTAAATCTAGAAAAGCAATGTAAGTAATTCATAACTGGCAACTGAATATGGCACTTTAGTACTCTTGGCGAAGTTAATCATATTGGCATAACTTAGGAAGCACAGGGTGATGGTGGAAATGTCAACGGCCATTATTTTTGTGGCAGCTTGCAACGTTGTCTCCACTTAAACATTACTTTATTCATTAAGTACTGCAGGAATTCGCATTTATATTCTTCTGGGGTCCATTAAGCCAAACGAGCCAGACTGAGCCCACAGCCATTCCCCATTACAGTGTCATGGTGCCATTATTAATGAGGTCATTAAACACAATTCAGTACACAGTGCAACAATTGAAACAGAGTTTTAAAACTATTGATGTTGATGCCTTGCGACTGTGTAAATTGTTCATATAAATAAACAGAAAATGTGATCTTAATTCTACAAAAGACGCACATCTTACGGATTCCATTGAATGTTTTGGAGGTTCATCAACCTATTCAGACAATTAGGCAAAATGTTTGATAAATGGAATGATTATCCACATCCAAAGAAAAAACAGGCCCTGCATAAATTCCACGAACAGCATTTCGTTTTACAGAGGAAGAACTCACTTGGTCTCTGCTCCATTGAGCAGAATTTATAAATGAAATCAAAGTTAAAAAAAATTAATCGACATATCTGCACATTCTTATCACTTAACGATTTCAGATTTAGGGCTTTCAGCTTTGCCATTACATCATGTTCTATACAATAATTATTTAGTATAACTGAAAATCATTTTAATTTAAACCTCATCAATTAATTTCCCAGCAAAACATAATTCAAGGTTCAGTTTTTGTCCAGTCAACATCTAACCCACAGAGATCAGAAAGATGCCAAGCTCAATTCAGTCAGTGAAAGATCAACTGGCCTCCTGGGGACTGTGTTTGGTTTGCCACAGTAAGTTTTAGAGTTGCAGTGAAGAGGGAGAAAAGTAAAAATGATCAAGATTCTGCTTCTGTTTGCCTGTTTTTTTTCCCATTTTCTTCACAATATGTTTAGAATGGAAACCATAACTGTTCTCAGGAAGTATGATCAGACTGGCAAATTCAGGACAAACTGAATAGCTCGAGCATATTTAGGTACAGCATAAAATGCAAGTTTTAACCTTTTTCTAAACTGGGCAGAAATCCAGTTGTAGTGGATTCTAGTACAAATTACAGGCCATTGTCAAAAATAGCCTAAATTCCACCTAATTGCAGAATATTTTGCCATGCACACTTCTATCTATTTTAGCTAGCTCTATGTATGTTCCAGTTATGATTAAATTGCTAGGTTGCATGTATCTGACAGAGAGTTATGGATCCAAGCTACATTCTACAGCTTTGATCACATGATTCCAAGCTGACACTCCTGTCCAGTACTGAGGGAGTGTTGTCCTGTTGGATATGTCAGTCAGGGGTCCTATTGGCTTGGGAGCACAGAGGATCTCCCTCTACAGTGATGGCTTGGGAGCTCTTTTATCACTAAGGACCATGATGTACCACTCTCACTATTGCTTGCTGCAGCTTCTTCACTTGATCTTACTCATCCATTCCCCCATCACTACCAACCCTGTAAGCTCTATCCACTTACTTGGAATACCTTACCATTGTTCCCACACCTGCACCAGCATTTTCATCTTACTCTTTGTATCATTCCAGGAGAAGTCAGTCCACAATAAGTTAGAACAATAAGATGAGTGGTGGGGTGCCTGGCATTCATCTCCTTGCTGTCTAAGAGAGAACTGTGATTGGTCATGTGGTGATATCACAAATTCAATGTCCCGTGAAGCAAGTAGCAATCATTGTCCATCACTGTGCTACTCTCCCATTTCCGTCTCTTTTCTCTTAACATGCCTGAAATTTTACCTAATTTCACAACTCATTTGCTGTTTGGTCTCCAGCAGGCACTGGTGAAAATGTAAAGTCTCTTCCAGCAAGAGGCCAGACCTGAAAGAGATTTCCTCCTCCACCTCAGAACAACGGCCAGTAAGACTCCCTTCTACAGCTTTCACCAACTCAGATGCTGACATCTTGGGGGGTATCCTTGCTAGATTAGAATTGGGAGCACACCATTATCATGTCTCTGCAACTCGCTGAGAAAGAAAAATCTCAGGTCACTACCACTCGTCGGACTGCCAGAGAGCAGACATCATCTCTGTCACTAGTAATTTAGAACTTTGTGGAAAGGCACAAGCAGACAGTGGAGCAGCAGGGTGGTTTGTCAAAGGAACTGGATATAGTGATTCAAAGATTGGAGGAATCCACCAATGGTGGCTCTGACATATGAGCATCTGGCTGCCTCTTTGGAGAGGCTGGCAGCTGCCTTAGAGATTTTCCTGCTCCTCGGATGGTGCCTGACCTGCTGTGCGTTTCCAGCAACACACTCTCAACTCTGAATTCCTAGCTGCCTCAGACAGCCAAGTTCAGCCCACTCAATGGATATACACACAGACCTGCAATCCATTGTTCTAGACTTTAGTGTTCAGGACCAAGAGTAAGGGCAACAGGGCAGTGTAGGATCCTGAATTCAATCCAGGTGTCCCTTCCTCACCAGGAAACAGGGCAGTGCCAGTAGGCACCCAACTGGAGGAGGAACTGCCAGCCCAGCATCCATAAACCTTCACAAAGAACACTCCAAAGGTGACAGAGCCTTCCACCTCCATCTCCTGCTTGTCACCCACGACTCTGTGAGGGTGCAAACTGTGGGGGATGGTCCTGCCTTTAGGCAGGTCACATTTAGCATGTCTGGCTGCTCCAGCCACAAACATCCTTGGGGTTCATAAGACCAAACTCCAAGACTAACAGGCTCCAATGTAGAGCAAGGCCCTTGTTCCCAGCGGTAGAGCCTGGGACTGCACTGAGACATAGAAGACAATGAAGCCTGAGATGAGCCACTTGGGGAAGCGCATTGATATTTGAGTCCCACTACTCCCAAGGTCATCACAGAAGTTAAAGATATAGTTAAAACACACAAAGTCCCAACTCTACCTATCTAATGGGCACATGCTACCGGTAAACAAGGTTTCTAACCTTTAATAATTATTAGTATTAATTATGAAAAATCTGTTCTAACCACAAATTAACATATAATCCAAATAGATCAAACTCTAATTCCCTTCTTAAATCCCTGTGCACAACCACATTCATGCTCAGGTAAATAAACAAACTTGGGTGTTATGGGTGAAGTAAAAAGGATTGGAGAAACACGGTTCAATAGCACAGTCTACAGGATCTGATGAGTTCTCCCTTTCATTTCCCGGACCATCCCTTCTTTCATCTCCTTTTTCCAAATTCTTTCAGTTCTTTGAAAAGGATACAGTATGGTTGCCACACTATTTATAAAGTCTTACTAAAATATTTATAAAGTAATTGGTTAGAGGCAACAGCTAAAACTAAACAAAGAACAATGGACGCTGGAGATCTGAAACAAAACAGCAATTCTCCAGAAATTTCAGTTTTTGTTTAAGACGCAACAGTTAACAGCAATAGGTGGGGGAAAAAAAAACTGAATGCCTTCCAGGCATTGGTTACTTCTCTTCTGAGTGTGTGTGCTGCAGTCTTAAGACTTCTTCCCTTGTACTATGTGCTGTGTAAATACACAAGCAAAATTATTACAGCTCACTAATATATATCAATATTACATTCACAGGCACATCAATATTTATGTTCATATTAGGCTATTAAGTGACATAGAGCCTCATACTTCTGTTAGTGTTGTCATGCTTCAAATGATCCCTGGGGGAGACGGATTCTGAGATCTTTATACCATCACATCACATGCTATGATTCAATCATGACATCAATACATGTTGTTTAAAAGTATACGAACATACTGAACTAAAACATAATACATCACACATTACTGACATATCTCCATTGTCAATATAGGCAAAAACCGTCACAGGTCTCTGGAAATCAAAGAATGGCCAGAGAGCTGCCCTTGCTCAGCCCCAGGCCAGAGATGTGCCCCTGTTCTTGATTATAAATTACTTGATCAACCTTCAGAGACAGTCACAAGAACATCAGGCAGCTGTACCAGAGATAGCTGGTATGATGGAACAAAGAATGGTGTAGGCTCCCAAAGTTCTCCATACTGTGCTGGCTCTGTATGTTTACCTGTCTATCCTCATGGGAAAGGAAGCAGTGCCCTGAAGATCTAGGTGCAGCAGAAAACTTCATGGCCTTTGGATATGCACTCAGATATCCAAATGTCTGCATTACATTGCTTTAGTCATGGGTGTTCAGCAGCAATAAGTGAAAACAGGGATACAAGGTACCTCAACCTCACTCCACGCTCCTTCCTCTCAGGGAGACAGGGTGGTGCCAGCAGTCACCACCAACACTGAGGTACAATATATAGGTACACCAGAACTCCCTGGCCATGCCTCCCCAACTCCCCACAGCTTGTAATTCCAAGGCCTGCAGTAGTACAAGTAACGTCGGGTTAGCCTGCATCTGAGCAAACGATTCTTAATAGTCCTTTTGCCCAAAGGCATCAGAATGCAAACACCCATATCTTCCAGTCAGTAGACTCACCATAGAGCAGCTTCCCTCCATCCCAATTGCAAATATCAGGGAGGCATCTAGATGTAGTAAGAGGGAGAGGAAGAAGAAAACATACTAAGAGGTAGACATGCTACATTATCATAAATAACCCTGCACTTTTGTTAATATACTTCCATTTATACTGTTACAATGTCTGATCTGGTATATCTTTGTTGTCAGATCTGGTTAAGTCACACCCAAGGAAGATATAAGCAGCCTCTTCAAACATTCCAAAGATGAAGTTGCAGTTGCTAAGAGTTACTCATCTCAACACTTATTGTTTCGAGTGAACTTAGCAATCTATATATGCTTTTACCAGTGATGGAAAGGTCAAAAGGAGCTTCCTCAAGATTCACATCCAGCTGGTGGCTATCATGATGGATTGCACTATATATTACTCAGATGTCATATCTTTATGAGTATAACTAATATGAGCACCATTCAATGTACACTGTTTCACTGCTGCTTTTTTTCTCAGTTATGCAAGGGTTGTGTGCACATTGGGAAACCCCAAAGTTATCATTTATACAAAAACATAGATAATGAGAACTTTATTCAACAACACAACACATGGAAGATTGCAAAAATAATGAAGTCCACAAAGCAGGGCATGCTTGCCAGATGAACAACTGAGTAGCAAACAATGAAACAAAGTCTGAACCCAGCTTATTCATCCTGACATGGATGGCTACCAAGTTGCCTCTGGCCTAAAACTCTCTGAAATATTGCCTTGCTCTCACGAATGGCCCTCCTGGTTAATGACCACATCTTCTGCCTCAGCTTCCTCATCAGAAGATTGCTGTTGATTCCTCATGTTTCCCTGCATCTATGACATCCCTTCTTTGGCTCCAGTTATGAACGACATTGCATACTACAGTGATGTCAGGCATCACTGAAAGGTGTAGGTTGGTCACTCAAAGTGGCCAAAGCATCAAAATCTCATCTGCAAGAGGTCCTTTGATCAGTTACACTGTGTTCCCGATACAATTTTAAGTGGCATCGTACCTTCATTCTGTGCCGATCTTAAAGGTGTCATGAGCCATGTGTAGAGGAGTAGCCCTGATCTCCCAACATTCTGGATTAGTGGTGCTGGAAGAGTACAGCAGTTCAGGCAGCATCCGGGGAGCAGTAAAATTGACGTTTCAGGCAAAAGCCCTTCATCAGGAATAAAGGCAATGAGCCTGAAGCATGGAGAGATAAGCTAGAGGAGGGTGGGGGTGGGGAGAAAGTAGCATAGAGTACAATAGGTGAGTGGGGGAGGGGATGAAGGTGATAGGTCAGGGAGGAGGGTGGAGTGGATGGGTGGAAAAGAAGATAGGCAGGTAGGACAAGTCATGGGGACAGTGCTGAGCTGGATGTTTGGATCTAGGGTGAGGTGGGGGAAGGGGAAATGAGGAAACTGTTGAAGTCCACGTTGATGCCCTGGGATTGAAATGTTCCAAGGCGGAAGATGAGGCGTTCTTCCTCCAGGTGTCGGGTGGTAAGGGTGCGGTGGTGAAGGAGGCCCAGGACCTCCATGTCCTCGGCAGAGTGGGAGGGGGAGTTGAAATGTTGGGCCACAGGGCAGTGTGGTTAATCGGTGCGGGTGTCCCAGAGATGTTCCCTAAAGTGCTCTGCTAGGAGGTGTCCAGTCCCCCCAATGTAGAGGAGACCGCATCAGGAGCAACGGATACAATAAATAATATTGGTGGATGTGCAGGTAAAACTTTGATGGATGTGGAAGGCTCCTTTAAGGCCATGGATGGAGGTGAGGGAGGAGGTGTGGGCACAGGTTTTACAGTTCCTACGGTGGCAGGGGAAGGTGTCAGGATGGGAGGGTCGGTTGTAGGGGAGGCGTGGACCTGACCAGGTAGTCACGGAGGGAACAGTCTTTGCGGAAGGCGGAAAGGGGTGGGGAGGGAAATATATCCCTGGTGGTGGGGTCTTTTTGGAGGTGGCAGAAATGTCGGCGGATGATTTGGTTTATGTGAAGTAGGTAGGGGTAAGGTGAGCACCAGGGGTGTTCTGTCCGTGTTACATTTGGAGGGGTGGGGTCTGAGGGCGGAGGTGCGGGGTGTGGACGAGATGCATTGGAGGGCATCTTTAATCACATGGGAAGGGAAATTGTGATCTCTAAAGAAGGAGGCCATCCGGTGTGTTCTATATTGAAGATATGGCGGAGGCGGAGGAATTGGGAATACGGGATGGCATTTTTGCAAGAGGTAGGGTGGGAAGAGGTGTAATCCAGGTAGTTGTGGGAGTCGGTGGGTTTGTAAAAAATGTCAGTGCCAAGTCGGTCGTCATTAATGGAGATGGAGATGTCCAGGAAGGGGAGGGAGGTGTCAGAGATGGTCCAGGTAAATTTAAGGTCAGGGTGGAATGTGTTGGTGAAGTTGATGAATTGCTCAACCTCCTCGCGGGAGCACGAGGTGGCGCCAATGCAGTCATCAATGTAGTGGAGGAAGAGGTGGGGAGTGGTGCCGGTGTAATTACGGAAGATGGACTTTTCTACGTAGCCAACAAAGAGACAGGCATAGCTAGGGCCCATACAGGAGCCCATGGCTACCCCTTTGGTCTGGAGGAAGTGGGAGGATTCGAAGGAGAAATTGTTAAGGGTGAGGACCACTTCGGTCATACAAATGAGAGTGTTGGTGGAAGGGTACTGTTGGGATGTCAGGAGAGGAAAAAATGGAGGGCTTGGAGGCCCTGGTCATGGCGGATTGAGGTGTAGGTGGATTGGATATCCATGGTGAAGATCAGGCATTGGGAGCTGGGGAAACAGAAGTCTTGGAGGAGGTGGAGGGTGTGGGTGGTGTCTCAAACGTATGTGGGGAGTTCCTGGATTAGGGGGATAGGACAGTGTCGAGGTCGGTAGAAATGAGTTCAGTGGGGCAGGAGCATGCTGAGACAATGGGTCGGCCAGAGTGGTCAGGTTTGTGGATCTTGGGAAGGAGGTAGAACTGGGCAGCGCGGGGTTCCCGGATATGAGGTTGGAAGCTGTGGGTGGGAGATCTCCTGAGGTGATGAGGTTCTGTATGGTCTGGGACATGATGGTTTGGTGATGGGGGGTGGGGTCATGGTCGAGGGGCTGGTAGGAAGAGGTGTCCTCGAGTTGGCGTTTGGCTTCAGCGGTGTAGAGGTCAGTGCACCAGACTACCACTGCACCCCCTTTATCTGCTGATTTGATGGTGAGGTTAGGATTGGAGCAGAGGGATTGGAGGGCTGCGCGTTGTGAGGGTGAGAGGTTGGAGTGGGGGAGGGGGGTAGACAGGTTGAGGCGGTTAATGTCCCGGCGGCAGTTGGAAATGAAGAGGTCATGGGCAGGTAATAGGCCAGCGCAGGGTCTCCAGGTGGATGCAGTGTGTTGGAGGTGGGTGAAGGGTTCCTCGGAAGGTGCGCGGGAGTCCTGATTGTGAAAGTAAGCTCAGAGGCAGAGGCGGTGGAAGAAATGTTCGACGTCACAGCGTGTATTAAATTCATTGATGTGTGGACGGAGGGGGATGAAGGTGAGTCCTTTGCTGAGGACTGATCGTTCGTCCTCAGTGAGGGGAAGGTCTGGAAGGATGGTGAAAACTCGGCAGAGCTGGGAGCTGGGATCTGGTGTGGGGGTAGAGCTGGGAGTGGGGGCGGAGCCGGTAACTGAGTGGGTGTGATCGTGGGGGGAAGGGGGGGTGGGGTCATGAGCAGGGGTAGTCTTCCCCTCAGGGTTCTGGGAATGGTGACAGTGGGATCTGTGGGGGGGCGAGTCAGCAGAATGCAGGTGAGTGGTGTTGGTAGGGGCAGAAGTGGTGGCAGACACGGCAGTAGGGGTGGCGGAAGTCACTGAGTGTGTGACATCAGCGATGATGTGAGGAGCGGAAGTGATGTCACATGTGCTGCATGAGGAATTGTGAGGGGAGGAAGTGGGTGGGAGTGGCCATCCCAGTACAGCCTGAGGACTGTAGTGTGTAGAAGTCATAGCAACTCCCAGGATATCCCAAAATTTGGCAACAATGCTCACAAATAGTTTGAACACAAAGAGAATTGAAGTGTTTTCTGTTCACAAACATTATGGGGTAGTTAGGAAGCAGTCTCAAACAATATTGATGCAATCATCAGCACTCTGCACTTGTGGAGTCAGTGGTGGTGGAAAATCCAAGCTTGAGATGCTTATTTCTTTTCAAGGTTGGGGTCTGAAAAAAATGGTATCAGTAATATTCCAATGCATTTATGAGTGAGGGATTGGGAGCTGTCACCGAGGCATCCCCACTCCATTGCTTCCTGAAATGCATAAAGATTAAGGGCAATGCAGATTTATATGGACCAAGGGTTGAAGAGGATAGAGTCCGTTGACTATGCAAGGATATCATTCTCACCCTATTTAATCACCTCACTTGAGAATAATTTCATCACACCAGAGGGGAATTTTCTGCTTATAATAGTCTTGTATTTGTCACTCCTTGTGTACAGTAATTGAATTAAAAGAACTATTGAACACGAGTTAAAGTCAAAAAGAAATACTTTTCCTATAACTCTTACAGTGTCATGGTCATCCACTTGAACCATCTGAGACATCTTGTGTAGGCTCACTGCTACTAATCGTTCTTGCTGGTGTTAGTCTCAGCTTGTGATACCATATGAAGAAGGATGCCGCACAAGATCTTTAGCAGAAGATAAGCTCAACCTTGATGAATAGCCGGGACATTAACCACCTCAACCTGTCTACCCCCCTCCCCCACTCCAACCTCTTACCCTCACAACGCGCAGCCCTCCAATCCCTCTATAGTTCAATCATCTATAACATAATGGTTAATTACATTATATCTGAAATGTATGCTTGTCTCTTGTGCCAGATTGTCCAAAAAACAATATTCCCTGTACAGCTGATGCTAGAAAGCTCTGTTCATGCCAACTGACTTACCTATGAATGGCTTCTCCTTCAGAAGCCAATGCCATGCATGAACCTTGGAGATCCACGCAGGGTCAAAAAAAAAATTACAGGCAATTTTGCTTACAAGCAGAACTGGTTAGTTCCTTTACTATGATTACTGCAATTCAACCTGACATGTTATGACATATCTTCAGCATAAATGAGACTTGACTGGTCTGTCTCAGAGGTAAGGATACTACGCACTGCACTACAATTGACAACACTCCTATCCATAATGATTGGGAGATTCTCTCTCAAGATATCAGTCAGCCTTTTCAGGTACTTTTATATTCCAATGGTTTTGTATTCCAATCTTCTTCAAATATTAACATTATGGACATCATATACTCCTGTGATTTAAAGTCAGACTCCAGCATCCATTCACTGCTCAACTGCCTCTAAGAAACAGTTTCCCTGCTGCATCAAACAGTTCTAAACCCTTGATTTTCTATGTAAGATTTGATTAACACTTCCATATTAGGAGAGATTCTTCTAACATCTTTGTCATACTCTGGATTGAATACAAGGAAACGGTTATGGTGTGATAAGTAATCCCTCTCTCATGTATAGCTTTCAGTCCCTCTCACCATTATTACAGTTTTGCAATTCCCAGCATTAGCATGTTAATGCTCCCCAGAACTTCTTTCTCTTATTTCTTTTAATGCCATTTCTTCCCTTCGTTGCCTCTGAAGTGTTGCTGAATTTTCAACTCTTTCCCAAAATATTCAAACTGTGCATCTCTTTCTAACTACCCTCAGTCTTTAATTCCACCTATAATCTTCAGGTTTTCTTTTTAAACATCAAAAGTCTAATTCTTTTCAATTTTAGGGTTTGTCCATACATCCTCATTCCATGTTTTTAACTGCTACATTCCAAACTAATAATTACCTTTCTGCATTGATGTATTTAATTTTGATGTACTTGGAAAATTGTGGTGCAAAATTCAAAAAAACATTTTTATAGGAAGGAATAACTTTCTTCTATTAATTGTCAGCCCTATGTCAGATAACAAGATGAGAAAGTTTGAATTTATCAGGGACTCCAGCACCCTGCAATTTGCTTTTGAACTCAGCTTCATACAGTGAGTCATAAATATAGCAAACAATACATGTTCTTATTTGCTCTGTCACAAGTCACTGGTGAGAACTACAATGGTACTGAACATTTACAACCTAGATAAATGTGAGTTGTCAGATTAATTATTCCCTTCAGGTTAGAGTATGGAGATTTTCATTTCATAAATTAGTTAATTTAATTTTCTATTTCTTGGATCCTCGCAGCTTCACAGTTCTGATGTGAGCAATAATCGAAATATGAGTGAAACAAAAGAGGTGTCAAGTGGTTCTTAGCCAATTGAAATTGTTTTCTATCAAGACCTATTTTTTTGATAACAATACACCAATTGAATATTAGAATTCTGTCGAAATTCTTGGTTCCTAAATTGCCATTTTTCCCCTATTATCAACATCCTGAGAGTAACCGTTGACCAGAAACTGAACTGAATTAGCCATATAAATACTGTGGATATAAGAGCAGTCAGAGCTACGAATTCTGCGGCGATTAATTCACCTCCTATTTTCCACTCATTGCCTTTCTATCTACAAGCTAGGAGTATGAAATACACTCCACCTGTCCAGATGAGTGCAGCTCCAACCACACTCAAGACAGTTGACACTATCCAGGACAAGGCAGCCTGCTTTGGTGGGTTACTATCCACCACCTTTAAGCTTTACAACAACACACAGTAGCAGCAGTGTGTACCATCAACATGATGCACTGCAGTAATTTGTCAAGGTTCCTCCAATGCACCTTTGAAATCCACAACTCCTCCTACCTCCCAGAAGGACAAAAACAATAAAAGTAATACCTGGTCATACTGGACATCCATTTTATAATAAAAAGGTCAGACCAATATGTCATATTTGCCCAATTAGGGGATCCTCCTTTTGATATCGAAGTACAAGGAAAACAGATGCCTGGAAAAACCACCAACTGCAAGTTCCTCTACAAGCCACACAACATCCTGACTTGGAACGATATCAACATCCCTCCGTTGTTGCTTGGTCAAAATCCTGGAACTCCCTTCCTGACAACACTGTGGGTGTCGCTGTACCAAAACGACTGCAACAGTTCATAAAGACAACTCACTGTCATCTCCACCATGGCAAACAGACGGGTAACAAATGCTGACTTAGAGAGGGATGAGAGAGCCTGTTAAAAATAAAACCAATTAATACTTGAGATACCACTACAAGTTTTAGTCATTATTGATATAACTAAGTACAAATATACCCTTCCATAAATAGGTAGACAAAAGTTGTGCAAAATATTTTAGATGTGGATTCACCAAGGCTCCACATAATTGGGACAAAACCTTTCATTCTTGTACTCCAATCCCTTTTAATTAAAGGCCAACTTACAATTTGCTGTCCTAATTGTTTGTTGCACATGCACGGTAATTTTTTATGTTCCTTGTAATGAGTACACTCTCTGCACATCAACATTTACAAGTTGCACACCTTTTAAAATTATTTTTGTTCTCTTATAAGCAAAATGAAGAACTTCTATTTGCCATCTTGTTTGCCACTCATTCAACTGTCTACGTCTTCACAGGTCCACTTTAAAGCTTGCATTTTTTTATCATCATCAAATTTAGATACATTACAAGACCAATGTAATCCCAGATCTAGAGACTACCCAAGGAGTAGCATCAGTTTAAAGCAGGTCACAAGGTTTAGTCTTGCACCGTGGGGTGGCACGGTGGCTCAGTGGTTAGCACTGCTGCATCACAGCACTAGGAACCTGGGTTTGATTCCCACTTCGGGCGATTGTCTGTGTGGCGTTTGCATATTCTCCCCATATCTGCGTAGGTTTCCTCTGAGTGCTCCGGTTTCCGCCCACAATCCAAAGATGTGCAGGTTAGGTGAATTGGTCATGCTAAATTGCCCATAGTGCTAGCATTAGCCAGGGGTAAATACAGGGTAGAGGAATGGGTCTGCTGGGTTCTTCTTTGGACGGTCGGTGTGGACTTGTTGGGCCGAAGGGCCTGTTTCCATACTGTAATCTAATCTAATCTCACTCATCGGGACAAACTGCAAGAAATACCAAAGTAAAATGTAAACAATATTTTTACACTTGATGAGTGTAAGGAAAAATCTTCATAATGTGTCTTTTCATCAGCAATACTCAAGTTCTGTATGACAAACAACTATAAATAAAACTTTACATAATGTAAAATTTTAAGTTGTATTATTAACAAAATTTTTGTCAAAATTCTCTCTGCTTCCTCTGTTAAAATATTTTGAAATTCTGTAATATTGAATCAATGGTTAACATCAAGAGTTGTAGACATAAAATTGCTTTCTGCTAGGAGCATTATGTGGTGATAGAAGATCGGCAGGCCATTCTATGGGCTGATCTTATGTTCCATTGACTTTAATGGAAGAGAAAATCATGTAGGCATTAAAAGAAAGACTAATGACATACTAACGCCTGTTTTTTAGCTAGAGTTGAAGAAAAGGTTCTCCTCTATATACTTGATTAAAAAGCCTTGTGAAACATGATTGGCAGGCCTCACTTACTTTTCTCTCCCTTCAATGAGATTCAAACTTTCTATAGCACTACATAATGTGTTATGGCACAACAACACCCTTCCTAACTCTGCATTTATTCATCAATATGCATTTTTTTGTGTGTGTTCCTGTCCACCTGCACAGTTGGAAATCTAAAAATGTACACTTTTTTTCAAATATTCAGGAACAAAAATATTGCTGGTAGCTAAATTCTGTCTTTGGGGATCCACAATTATTACAGAAACAGTGACATATGAGGCCAGGATTACTAGAATACCTTTTTTTTTTCCCTTTTCCCTTTGCTTCATCATATTAAAATGTGACCAGTTTCAATGAATAACCACAGAATCCACTTATTACCAGACCCAATTTACCAGCCAAATATAGGACATTAAATAGCCTATAGGATTAATCTGGGAGAAAAAGGACTAAAAATGAAATGAAGCAATCAAAGAAAATTAAAAAGAGCCAGATGTATTCCAGTCTATTCTACTTAACAGGCATATACACTTGTGAATTATGTTTTTTTTTACAAAGATGAAATGTTCCCCATTCATTTCTATGGAAGTCTGATTTGTTAAGTGTATAATAATATGAGTAATTGTCTTTGAGTGTATGATTTTATAGCCCAGCTCTCCATTCTCATCAGTGCTAATGGAAATCTTTTAATTGCTCATTGATTTATTAGTCCATCCACTGTAAATATTATAGGCAGAGCTCAAGAAGCAATCCTTATCTGTACTGTACTAAATACACAGTAACATTTTTTTTTGTAAGTAAGTTTTATACTGCAACACATATTAAGCACTCCTGTTTAAAATCTGGAGTTACCATTTACATTAAATTGGAAAATCAGTTCTGCATTGACCGTGTTTCCTGCATAATGAGATAAAATAAAGAATCAAGAGTTGTCTAAATGTTGTAAAATAGGTGGGAAGGGATTAAAGGATTAATTTAAAAGGTAAGGATTATAAACATGCTAATACATTTCACTTAATGAAAGATTTGTATGTCTTTGCGTGTAAGTTAGTTAGCCTGAAAAGGTATGGGAGATTATATTAACTTCAATAAGAAACAATAAGCAGTTTGCATCAATATTTATAACATTGTGATTTATTTTTAAGCTTATATGAAGCAACCAATTTACTGTATTTATTAAATTGTGTATTTCTCACTGTATGTTTCAAAAATGAACGACTGAAGTTTGTAATTGTGTGGATATTATAAATTGTATATGAGCAATTTTGCATTTTTCACAATTTCAAGTTCACTTCCTAATACTAAAGCAGCATATGATTCCCTACTTTTACTTTTCATGGTGACAAGTCTTTTGTACAAGCATATTACACAGCAACTATCTCAAAGTATTAAAAAGGTGTGAAAAATTTCTGATTTTTTAAATGCAATTCAATAGACCAATACAATAACGTCCAAATGTATCCAGTTAAACAATGTATACTTTTGAATATTGGCAGAAGGCTATTATTTAACCAAATATTTATTCTATGAAGACTTTGTTTAGAAGAAACAAGCCGCAAAACTTGATCCTGGGATTCTCATTAGAAAAATACAGCATCTTGCTAATTACTGCAGATGTGCACCTCAATTTCTATTTAATGACATAGCTAAAGCATGTGATTATTTTCCACATGCTAATTTGGACATCTTTTAAAATACCTTTGGAATTGTAGAACTGCCAGAATAAACAAAACAAATTTCAACTTCACAATTTTGGATTAGTGTTAAATGCAAGTGAAATAAATCAATATTTTCCTTGTCTACTTTTGAAATTGATAAGTGGTGCAAATCAATGAATAAATTGCACATACATCAATTTTAGGGAGCAGGAGCAGGATTGTCATTTCTAGATCCAAATACCTGACATGCTGCAAATCTGAGTAGAAGGTAGAAGGTTTATCTGGAATAAGCATCAAATTTCATTTTATCCATCCACCTGTCCCATCTGCAGACAAGATGTAGGTCTTGTCATCATTGGACAGACCAAATTCACAGTAGGTCAATTCAGGTCATACTCAATCTGTTAGCGTTATCCACAGCTTTTGGTTGGCTGTAAGTTTAATTCTCTAGGCTTTTACTGTGACCTTTCTGCTCAGCTTTCTGCATTGTTCCAGTCATGTTCAGTTTAGGCTTAAAGAACAATAATTTATCTTTAGATTGGAGGTTGTGAGATTAATACTGCGGTCAACCACTTAAAATCCAAACTTACATCCTCATTTTTTTTGAATCATAGCTTTTGGTAATTCTATTACTTCATTCAAATGTCCTCTAAGTCCATTGTTTATAGACCTTGTTGCCATCTCTGTCTACCTTGCAGCAGTATAGCTTCTAACATTTAATCTTTTGTTTCTTTGACCCTTCTTACTCTTTTGGTGTTTCAGTTACCATTCCCATTCCTTGCCTCTGACCTTGCATTAAACCTTCTCTCCAATCTTTTTTATTTGTAATGAGAAAAGTCATGGAATTGAAAGATTCCTGCCAGGCTGAGTTTTTCTGAGAAATCTGAAGTCTTCCTGTGTAGGCCAAAAGTAGGTCCCAATTCCCCTCTGGTGAGACAATGGTCAGCAATTTGTTGGCCTTGGTTAATTATTCATTTTTTGTTGGAGCTGGTGTACAGTTGAGGTCTATCACTCAGTTCAGTAAGTTTGGCAGTGTCACTGCTAATAGTGGCCTTCGCTAAGGGTACAGAATAAAGGACAGAATGTCTCAATACCAATGCATCTTGAAAACAGCTACATTGCTTGTGCAATGTGTGGACAGGCAGGCAGACTCCATCACTTTAGGGTGGTATTGGTAGTTTGCAGGCAGGAAATGGGTTGAATGATTTTGCAATGATGGTGAGTTTGGAATGTGGGCATCATTTGTTGGCACAGGGCCCCTTCATGAGGACTACCTATTAAGGACAAAAACACTTCCCCTCCTGCTGAAAGGCCATCAGGGTCAACTCAGTGGTCTGTATCTGTGGCAACAGTCTGATGCTGATATAATGCCTGTGGGGTAAGGACTTGATCCTTGTTTGCTCCTACTGGGCAGTTAAGCTGCTAAAATTCCTGTCACTGGCAATATGCCCTGACAGCAGGAAGATACCAGCCTTCCCTCACCAAATTGCCGGCCTTCTCACCTCCCAGTCCCTTGCCAGAAGGCTGAGAAAGACTTGGTCCTCTGTTTCCTCTTCACAGCAGCTGAGCATTTCCAGTAATTTCTGTTTCCACTGTTGAATTTGGGTTTGCTACAAATTTGGATTTGCTTACAGGCAAAATCACAGAAATGATATGGAGCAGAACACAGATGGACAGGCAAGTCTGAGCGCTGGCATGCTTGCAGTATTGCGTACAGTTCTGGTCTCCGCATTATAGGGAGATTTTGGAAGCTTTGGAAAGTATTCAGAGGAGATTTACTGGGCTGTTGCCTGGTGTGGAGGGAAGGTCTTACGAGGAAAGGCTGAGGGACTTGAGACCGTTTTTATTAGAGAGAAGAAGGTTGAGAAATGACTTAATTGAGACATATAAAGATAATCAGAGGGTTACATAGGTTGGACAGTGAGTGCCTTTTCCCTTGGATGGCTAGCACGAGGGTACATAGCTTTAAATTGAGGAGTGATAGATACAGGACAGATGTCAGAGGTAGTTTCTTTACTCAGAGAGTAGTAGGGGCGTGGAATGCACTGCCTACGACAATAGTAAACTTGCCAACTTTAAGGGCATTTAAGTAGTCATTCGACAGTATATGAGAATGGAATAATGTAGGTTAGAAGGGCTTCAGATTGACTTCACAGATAAGCACAACATTGAGGGCCAAAGGGCCTGTACTGCGCTCTAATGTTCTATGTTCTATACACATCTTGTGGAATCAGAAAGAGTCCTAGCTCCAAGGAAGGAAAAGTATCAAAAAGCTTCCCTCCCATTTCGTGTTTGGCTTCCAATATCTTTTAAAAGACTGTAAGTTGTCTGCTGCACATTGGAAGTCTACTCAGAGCCTGCATAGCATCTATTACAACTACTTCTCCATGATTTTTGGACAAGGGTTCAGCAACAGGTGGCAGATACTTGTTTGCCATTTTAAATTAGCGTATGCTTTCATACCTTAAAATTATTCTCAAGGTTTTTAAAAGAAGTCATTGCAGAAATTGCAGGATGCAAACTTATTGTAGAAAATTTCAGATGTTCCAAACTATAAACTCTGTCATGAACTAAGATTTCTAAATTGCTGCACAGCTGGTGGATACTTCTGATTCAATTGATCACCTTACTTCCTCTAAGAAGATGAAATATTGAAGAAATTATCCCACCTGAGTTAACTTGTTTTTATCACCAATATGTACTTTTTCTACATGTTTACACAATATGCAACAGTGAAAACATATTAACAGTTACTGAAATAATTACTTATTGAATCTTAATGTCCAACAAATGGAATAAATGCCCACACATACGAAATAAATAGATGGGCAACTGAGGTTATTAACTATAATGTAAAAAAAATTGCAAGTAACTTTTGCTGAAGAGTGAAAAAGGTCACAGCAAGAAATATCAAGTTTTCAGGGGAGTTAATCGTAACACTATGGTTGAAACTTTCAAGTCAACTAGTCCAAGCTAATTCAAAAACTTAATCTGAAAAAGCTCTAACTTATTGAAATGCAGATTACGCAACCAACTACATTCTATGAAAAGTGAATAAGTCAATATTCCAATGGAACCAACTGGAAAAGTATCAGACCATTTATCTACTTTTAATGGAGCTATAGTGTCATCTATTGCACAATGTGACTTTTCCATAACCAGCATATTTAAATAATTCATGCATATATTTATTTTGTCAGTCATTTTAAAATAATGGAAGAACAAAGCATTATTACATTCACAGTAGAAACTCACTATGCCTTACTAACAAGGAAGTTGTTTTTGACTAGCGAATGGAAAGTGGAAAGATAAACTAATCCACCTGGAAGGGGTTATGACAATGACGAAGCATTACAATTATTCCAAAAGACTTTTTTAAAATAAGCAAGGCACATCAACATATTATTTAAAAAGTCCAACTAAAATAGAACATTTAAGAGGCTTTCCTACACATTTGGAATAACAACTGTGCAATCATGATGTATGGACTATGACCTACAACCTAGTAACACTCAATCGGCCTCCCAACTTGAACGAAACAGCACTGTGTAAATTATCATCATGAACAAGGTTGAAAGAAAAGGGAATAAGAAACTCTGCTCCCTGACAATGAAATAAAATTTGCAAGCCTTGTCACATTTAATGGTTTTCTGCAGAAATGCTCTCAGTACCCTGAGGGTTAATTACCATTTGGATTTTCAGTTTATGTTTGACTGGTGACTTAATTCATTACAAACTGTGACAGTCTGGGTTTGCTCCATACTGCACCAATGTTGGAATATAACAAATCTTTTTTAATGTGTGAAATAACTTCAGCCAGCACTACTCACCATATTTCTATAGATTGATTATTTACCATGTGCTCCCCGTGTAATTTCTTTTAATATTGGAATTTCTATTGTAGATTATTTTTTCTCTCCCATGATTCCTTTCAAATCTCAATAGACAGAAAAGATTGAAATGCTCAAGAGATGATTCCTCTTTATTTTTTTTTAATGAAAGGCTGTATAATAAATTTTCTGTATGGCAGCAGCTGTCAGCAAGAGCTTTCCAGTTCAGGTCTATTATGGGAGAAGCAATACCCTATCCTATGGCACAGAGATACACACAGGGGCCAGCACTGATTGACAGCTTGTCATCATGACGTCTTATTCCATCTCTGTTATGAAGAAAATTAATGTCACACCACCAGGCTTATGACTTGCTGTCATCTTATAACCGCTCACCTTTTATCAATGCTCCAAATAACATTTCAAGCCCATCGTCTCACGATGGACAATTCGGTCAAGGGACATTAAATCGGACGATTGTGAAATGTCATAATAAAAATGGAAAGCTAACAACTTCTTTTCAAACTAGCTCTACTGAATTTAAGCGATGACAAAGTGGAAAACAGTGGCTTCATGCTCCCATTTCAAGGAGGTCACCACATTGCCTTCTGGCTGCCATCTCACTAAAGTCCATTAAAGAAAATGAAAGGATATTCTAAAAGATTTCTTTCATTTTAATGACGAGAATCAATATGTCTATTTAATTTGATGTACTTGTATACTTGGTTACAAATAGTTAAATTGTTGTAATCTTATTTTCTAGGCTTACTCATTCCGATAGCAGGGTCAAGACTGCAATTCTCAGCTTTGCCAAATGATTTGAATCATTTCAGCAAAAAAAAAACCACAGCCATCTCCAAGTATGTTGTTTTGCCTATTTTAAGATTTTGAAATCATTATCCCAGAGAAATCAGTCAATTGCTTTTATTTACATCCAAGCTAGATGCAACTATTAAAATCATATTCAGTGTAAAGACATTTTAGGAATCAGATCCCTCACAGAGTAATATAATGAAAGGTCAATGTGAGTTGCTTGTACCAACTTTTTCAGTAGAAATTATTAACAAATGATATTTCATCACTAACCCACCCTGCCACAAGATGAGTAACAATATTTAAACAATACCTGTCATTATTCTTCTGATAGTGTCATGCATTTATGATCTATACAAGCCTTGGCAAACAGCTGATTCTAAGTCGACAGCAGGAAGAAATCCACCACTGAGCTACAGCAAGTGCCCTGTTAATCTGTTTGAAGAGCATTGTAAAGCATTTGTACAACTGCTTCATGCTATCTGCTCACTGCATAGGCTGATAAGATATGTCTTTATTAAATTCAGTTATCCAGTGCAGGCTAGTCAGGCGAAAGACGTATTTTAATATAAAATTTCAAATTTTTAAAGCTCTGTTGAACTCTTCCTACTGCCATGTTTGATAGCACCTAGTGTATATATATTTAAATAATAGCCTGCACATCAAGTGAGAGGATTTTTAATTGTAGTATGTTATCACTTTTTAAAGAAAAATCATGAAGAGGCTGGAATACATTGTTTTAAGCGAAAGCCAGTGTAATAGCTCCTCTCTCTGCTCATTTTGTAAAACTGCAGTGAGTGAGCTGCATTTCAGTATTTCTACAAGATCATTTCAGGGGAATATGTAGAGTTTCATATGCCAGCACAATGATGTGGCATACTTGAACCTAAATACATAACATTATTCATAGGCAGGATTCAATATCGTGCCAATATATTTGGAGTTCTGGGCCTTTACCATGGTAAGACCTGGAAATTTCCCAAAGGGTTGAGACATAAATAGAGGTAGTCAATCTGAGCATGAGCATTTTCAGGCAATTCCAAAAGACCTGCTTTGGAAGAAACCTGAGGGCAGATTTCCCATCTGTCCTCTTGGCTATTGATAGTGTATGGTGTGTGGATAAGTGGGAACGTAGAAAAATATGCAAAGAAGAAAGAATCTTATCCACAACAAACACAAAATTCACTGGGTATTCTTTTTAAATTTTATAACTTCTTATCCTTTTTCAATTTCATTTAATTGTATTTCAATCTTTGAAGTATTTCCTGGCCAGACGCTATTCAGTGGCTAAGGGATGTGCCAACTTGCCCAAGGCCTCTACTAATCATGTTTTTGAATTGGAATGCTCTAAAATATACAAAAGTAGCAGTCTTGCATATAATCATCTCATTTTATTGAACACCTATGCTTGTGCTTAAAGCTGAGATCAATCATATGTTGTATGGAGATTTCTGGAACAGAAATGTGCAGAGGGAGCAGATGGTTCATTCCACCCTCACGGAAGGAAAGTCAGCAGCCAGCTGTCAAATCTAGAAGTAGATTGTCCCACAGCTATAACACACTGTGAATGGGCTAAGGTTAGTGTGAAGTAGGAATTCTGTGCTTCGGTCAGAGAAAGTCCAGCTCTCTGGAATTTGCAGCAAACATGAGTAGCCAGCATCTCAAACAGTCCCAGTAATGCAAGAGTTCAGTCAGAGATGCTGCCGGGTCTCTGATTAGTCCAAAGATGAGGGTCCAGTTGATCTGTGGACTGAAGCAAGTCAGCAGCTTTGGGTGTGGAGTGTTTGGTCACCTTGCACAAGGGAGCAAAGTTGGGAGGGGTGGTTGTGTTTTAAAGTCTATTCAGAAAGAAGTGAGTTTTCTTAACTCTTATTTCTGGCACACCACAGGTCTTGTCATCAATATAAAAAAAGCAGGCACTGAGGCTGCATGGGCAAATGACATGGACTGGTGGAGTTAGACAGACTTATTGATGCCACTGACAGAAGTTGCTGCTGCTTAGGTTGCAGGAAAGAAGAGAGGAAGACTCAAAATTGAGATGCTCTTGAGAAGCTGAAAAGACAGTTTTTAATATGCTGCAATGAGGCATGAAGACCCTTTCAATCAGAGAAGGTGAACTGGCTTAGTGGTTTAGGTGATGAAAGTTGGCTCAATGTGGGGCACAGCAGCTCTGTGGTAAGCACTGCTGCCTCACAGGGCCAGAAACCTGGGTTCGATTCCAACCTCAGACGACTGTCTGTGTAGAGTATTCACATTCACCCCAGTGTCTGCGTGGGTTTCCTTCGGATGCTCTGGTTTCCTCCCACAATCCAAAGATGTGCAGGTGAGGTGAATTGGCCGTGCTAAATTGCCTATAGCGTTCAGGGATGTGTAGGTTAGGGTCATTAGTCAGGAGTAAATATAGGATAATAGGGTAGGGGAATGTTTCTGGGTGGGTTACCCTTTGGAGGGTTGATGTGGACTTGTTGGGCTGAAGGACCTGTTACCACACTGTAGGGATTTGATTGTATTCTATTCATATCCTCCAGCAGAGACTTCAGAGCCACAGGGGTCACCACTGAGCCCAGAAAGGCCTTCTGGAAGTGAAGCTCTTATGAAGAAAATTCCCTATCTCACTTGCATCCCTTGCAGGTTTTCTCCTCAAAATGCATTTCTCACACTCACAACTCTTTACTTCTGTCTCCTTTCAGGAGAAAAATGGAAAACTTGAGGGGTGGAATGAAAGACCAGGGTTGGCCCTCCAGTGGTAGCCATCATGATGGCCATTGACAATGTATTCCCACCACATATGCTGGGACAGTGGGCTTGCTGCTGATGTTAGCAGTGACCTGCAGTGAAAGCCTGATATTCCTAAAGTATTGGCACCACAGCATGTTGAGAAAATTGCTTCTCTACCTGTAGATGGAAGAAAGTGAGGAGAGGGGTATCTCTCACTTGCTTAGTACTGAATGTCTGTGCCCATCTCCTTTGCCCTGTGGAGGATCAAATTCCTAAGGGATACACAGTTAGTACTACTCTTAGCACTGGTCCTGTTGTTCCTCATCAGAGCTTCAAGGTAGAATAAGGGGTTTCTATCTACAATGAAGCCTGGCAGTAGGGAAATGCAGTTCAAATAGATCAAAATCCAAGGTAGGTAAAAGTTAGAAATCAAGTGGTAAAGAGTGAAATTTCTTTCACTGAAAAAATACCAGAGCACAAACCTTTCCCAGAGCAGAATATCAGACAGAAACATCTCACATTATCATTGCACATCATTTTGGTTGTGGTTAAGTAGTTAGAGGAATAGCAATAAAGACTGAAGCAAAGAGAACCTGTTGGGGATTGCACTAGTCTACTCTTATAAATGGCTTAAATAGTTATTTCTGCAACCATCCCTCAGGATTTAGAGTGGAAGGTGGATTTCATCTACAGGTTCTTTAATTTTACTTTTAATTTTAATAAAATATGTCATGAGTTCAGTAAAAGTTTGGTGGCAAGCTATGATTTTCTCCATTCGAACTTGGGTTGTTGGTCATCAACCCCCCATCCCTCCCACCCCTTACCCCATCCCCAACTGATATTCTCTTTTTATATTAATTATATCTGTAAAAATCCAGATTTTTAAAATGCAGAGTAAAATTGACTTTAATGACTATGACAAATATTAGAGCAATAATACATACATATTTTGCCATTGTTTTGTTACGTTCTTCTTCATTGTCCAATGTGGTGAAAGAAAGATCAGAGATACTGACTGGAGCAGATGCTGTTAGAGTGACCAGAAGCACTAAACTGCCTTTTCCTCCTGACAGTGCCAACTCTAGCCTGTGCGTATGTTCCTTACTTAGACCTGCCAAATCAACTTGACACCTGCAACAGAAAAAGGGCAAAGAATTAATCAATGACCTGTCTGTAGAAATTGATCCATGAGACATAAGGATACTTCATATAAATTCTTACATTAATTTTTTTGTATCCATCTTTTTATATGACAAGCAGATGACCAACAGTTAAAAATCTGGTGTGAGTTTTGTGTCCATTTTTTCCATTTGAATCAGCTTGATTATAGTGGGTACCCAGAATTCTGACTAAAACAAACACAGAGCTCTGTCATTTGTAGATCCATACTGCAACGTTCAAAGGAAAAATCGGTGACCCATGTGTGGTGCATCTCAGTTTTATTTCTCCAGGTATTGAACTGATCACTGGAGGACTTCTATATGTTCAGGAAGTCTGGGAATGCTTCCTCAGGTTACATTAATCCATTTGCCCTATTTCTGGTTCTTTCCTAACCTACATATATGGCATCTATCGCTACCCACAGATTTCTCAGCAGCTGGCCCGCTTTTGTAGACACAGTGTTTAGATGGCTGAATCATTTAAATTTCTGGTCATTGATAATTTTGATTCAACAATAACATGTTGTTGACTGTCACGGGGAGACAGTTAGATTTTTCTCTCATTGGAAATGGCTATTGGCTGGCACCAAAAAGACCAAGCCTGAATATTGTCAAAACCTTGCTACATCAAAGTATGACCTGCATTCATTTCTGAGGAGATGTAATTAATACTGAACACTATACAATTATCAAAACAAAACCCCACATCTGGCATTATGTTGGAGGGAAGGAACAGCCAAAGATGGTTGGGCCTAGGAAACTTGAAGAATTCCTGAAACAATGTCCTGACTCTGAATTGGTTTATCTCCAGCAATCACCCTTCATTGTGCTATGTATGAATCCAAGCATTATAGAGTATTCTCCCTGAACTATTTGATAGAATTCATTTTTGCTTGGGTTTCTTGATCCCTCACTTGATATTAAGGGCAATCAGCCTCACCTAATCCCTGGAATTCAACTCTTCTCTCCAACTTTGGGCCAAACTGAAATGAAGATTGGAGCTGAGTGACATTGGCATAACCCAACATGAACTTTGCAGAGGGGGTTATTGCTGAAGAAAGTGGCACTTGGTAACTACTGTTGATGATGACTTTCATCACCTTACTCATATTTATTGGAATGGTGATTGGCTTGATTGGACTTGTTTTGCTTTCTGTGGACAGGATATGGAAATTTTCTGCATGGTGGAATGTAATTATTGTAGCTGTAGTGAGAAGAGCTTGTTTACAGACATTGCTATTTCTGCAGCATAACTCCTCCGCATTACAGCTGGGATGTTGTCAGAATTGATCATATTTGTTATATAATGTGCCTTCAGTGGTTCTCTAGCTTCCTTAGCTTGGTACTCATTACAAACACTGCAAAAGGTGATGTCGTCCTTGATTTCACTCCTCATGTTTGGTCATTAAACCTTATTTCTTCCTCAGACTCAGCTTAATTTCCTGGGTGCTTGCATGGAAGCATTTTAACATCTTGCCTCTCAACCCCTCAGAGATAATGACTCACCTTCCTTTGTGCAGCATGCTATTTTGGGCTATCATGTCCTGTCTGTATCCCAATATGATGCTGCAATCATTGGAATGTCTTTGGTGCTTTCAGACCATCTTTGTGTTATGATTTCTTATAATACTTGCAGAATTGCATCTTGTTGGGTACTTTGCTTGATTTGATCTGTTCCCCTTGCTTGCATGTCACATTGGGATAGTATCTCTGTAATCAGAGTACCACTCTTTTCAGATACTTCGGAACAAGTAATAGCTGCCTGAGGAGAATGTTCTGAGTGGCTTGTGGACAGACTCGACTGTTATTTTATTTCTTCCAAATATCTTTTCTTAAAATTAACTCCTGGGATATGGGCACTGCTGGCTCGGCTATCATTCATTGCCGATCCATAGTTGCTCTTAAAAAGGCGATTGTGAGCTGACTTCTTGAATCACTGCAATCTGTGTTGTAGGTAGACTTCTTGCATGATCTATCATAAATCACACAATAGCTCATGCTGTTCAGGCTCCTATCAGGTTTAATTTGCATTAATTGAGGACTTCATAATTTCTGCCTTTAGATGTTGCCTATTTGCAAACTAGCACCTCCAAATGCTTTTAACTGGTGAGAAGGATATTTCAGGTAGCAGTATCATTTTGTGACATATGTGAAGCATACAAGAAGACATGATCTTTTTTGGAGCAAACTATGGAGGCCTGCACAAATGAACTGATCATTCAAAAACACTGATCATTCAAAAACACTGATCGATGTACCAGCAAAGCTTTTTTAAAGAAACCATTTACTGTAACAACAATTAAAGACAATAAACTGCTGTGCAAAAGGATTGTCATAGCATTTTGCATTCATGGCATTTTTAGAGAAAGAAATAAATTGATCAAATTGTATTAATAAGCAATTGCATTTATAATTTTTCAAATGTTTTGTACTTAACCTATTTTTCAAATCAACCTGTTCAGAG
This sequence comes from Hemiscyllium ocellatum, assembly GCF_020745735.1. Lineage (NCBI taxonomy): Eukaryota > Metazoa > Chordata > Chondrichthyes > Orectolobiformes > Hemiscylliidae > Hemiscyllium > Hemiscyllium ocellatum. Next base: position 55,922,791 of record NC_083402.1, read on the forward strand.
ATGTTATTACATATCTTTAGAGGAGGTGGGACTTGAACCCAGGCCTCCTGGTCCCGAGGTGGGGGCAGTACCACCGTGCCCCAAGAGGGTTCATCAATCACATCTATATGCAATGAATTTTAGGATGTTCCAAAGCAATTGATGTGTTTTTGAATTGTTGTCACTTTTCTAATGTAGGAAACTTGGCAAATGAATCTTGCTTTGCATATTTTCTGACAGATCTGTTTCTGTGGTGTTACTTCAAGGGAACTAAGGACAGTTCATCAATACTTTTGCAAAGAGTTTCATGAGGAAGTTTTTACATCCATCCATGAGGAAAGACAGAGCCTTAGTTTCACAACTCATGTAAAAGATCATGGAGCATTTCCTCAGCACATCAGAATGCCAGCTTAGATTCTGTGCTCAAGTAATCTTTGTGGCACTTGAATCCACAATCTACTGACTCAGAGACAAGCATTCTAACACTAAGCCAAAGTTAAAACTTAAACTTATGATCCTTCTCTTAGGATGGAGAAAATTCTTGATTAATTGCCTCATCATTGGATAAACGACTAAAACATTTATGGCCCATTTCACATTTAGATAAAATGATGGAGTTTGAAAATGTCATTACCCATGCACCATTTCCCTATAGTTACAAAACAATATTGTAGCTGCACATATAAAACCAAAGAAAACTGCACATGTTGGAAATTTGATATAAAAACAGAATGTATTGGAGAAACTGCATCTGTAGAGAGAAGAGTTGTGAGGGATAGTCATAGTGACTCAAAATGTTAACTCTATTTCTCTCCCCACAGATGCTGCCAGACTTGCTGAGTTTCTTCAGCACTGTTTTTAATTATAGCTGCTCATGTAGCTCAGAGGAAACAAAGCACTAAAATTGCAACACGATTAAAAACATTGGAGGATTATTTCAGTAAATGTGACAAATCAAGCCCTACTTAGAATGAATTTCAGATGTGCCAAAATTAAATCCTCACATTGATTATTTGTTGTGATCTTCTGATTAGACTTTTGGAAATTGAGATGAGCATTTGGATCAGTTTGTGCTCCAGATTCTAGCAATTGAAACTGAGATGAACTAAATCCCTGCCAGGGAAGTTGGATGCCTCATTACATTTCTAGGGAATTACTTGCACGTTATCTTTAAAGTCATTGTGGTTTTGGAGGCACAGATGGCAAAGAAATCAAACCCATACCTCCAGACAAATTCTCGTGAGTCTCCATGGCTTAACAAGGAGAACATTTCAACTATTCAGTGTTATCAGTGAAATTGTAAATACATTCTTTTTACAACACATGTATATTTTTGCTGTAGCAGATGACAGAAACCTTTCTCCGAACTATGAGATCAAAGTGAAAAAAAGATAAATATTGCCAGTGGCAGTCAAAACTGTGCTAAAATCCTTCATTTTTGTTTCAGTCGTATCATGCTAATGGCTTATTTTACGTGAAAATTGTCCAGTGTATTTTGAGAACTAAGACAGAGAAACAGATGTGAGATATGATGAGGCTCATTTGGAGAATCAAGCCATTGAATGAAAAGAATACATCTTATGGGTTTTATATTCAGACGAATGTTTATATGGCAGCTCTTTGGGACTTACAAGCCTCATAATTAGATTTCCTTTGCCTTTTTGTGTTTCTGAAGCCAGAAAGAGACTGCAAGGACAGCCAGTGGCAAACCACAACAAGGAGATTAATAGTCAAGGACCAACTGTCTAATGCAGTGATGATGCTTGGAGTCACTCATTCAATTTGTAATTTAGTCAACCTGTTTGGAAATACAAAGCCTAAGATAGAGCAGGGAAATATTTATTCTATTGACTTTAATGTAAAGGGAGATTGTGCCAGAGCATCCAAACAGTAGTCAAAAAAAAAAGTGATGACGTATCCATTTACAACAGAGCAATACCTTGAATGAAATGTAGGTCACTGCGCATAAATATGATTCGGAAATATACTTTGTTCTAAGTTGGCCCAAGCAACAGAGTTTGGTACGATCTCAATATTAAGCAGCATAGAATGTCAGAGACTAGACAGAAGTGTTGGAATAATTAAGTCGAGAGTGTTATTATGGGATGATGAGGGGTGAATGAGCTCTTGTCTTTTTCACCCTCTTGGTTGGCTGCAACAAAGAAGTTTATATCATTTATCATTTAAAATATAATTCACAAGTTGCAGGCAGTGGCCTAGTCATAATTTCATGAGATTAGTACTTTAGAATCCTTAATGTTTTGGGAACACAAGTTTGAATTCCATCCAGCATGGCAGATGGTGAAATTTGAATTCAATAAAAATCTGGAATTAAAAGCGAACTAGGTGACCAAGTAACCATTACTAAGTGTCATAAAAACCCATCTGGTTCATTAGTGTAATTTAGGGAACAAAATCTGTCATCCTTACCAGTGTGGCCTATATGTTGGTCTATACCACACAGCCCTCTGAAATGGCCTAGCAAGGTAGTCAGTTCAACGACAATAAAGAATGGGCAATGAATGCTGACTCAGCCAGTGATGCCAACAGCCATGAATGAATAAAAAAGTTAAAATTGAAGAACTGGTTCAGTTAAGAAAAATAAATTTTACTTCTTAATAAACCCAAGAAAAATAATGACATGCAATGTCAACTACACAGGAATAAAGTATCAAAAGGGTTAGTGTTAAACCCAGTTTGGACAGGAAAATGCAGTTGAAAATTCCTCAGCATACTTGGTTAAAAATCACACAACACAGGGGGCTAACACCTTCAACATATTGTCTAGCTATCACCATTGTTAACAGCTAACCTGAGAATGTGATTTATACATGAAAGAAGTGAAACTATCATGGTATTCTAACAGATGAAAGGCTTAACAGACAATCAATTTTTCAATGTTTAATTTCAGTTACATCACATTGTAAATTTTTCTATAAATTCTGTGTGTTAGGAGGGCGGCATGGTGGCACAGTGGTTAGCACTGCTGCCTCACAGTGCCAGGGACCTGGGTTCAATTCCCACCTCAGGCGACTGACTGTGTGGAGTTTGCATGTTCTCCCCGTGTCTGCGTGGGTTTCCTCCGGGTGCTCCGGTTTCCTCCCACAGTCCAAAGATGTGCGGGTCAGGTGAATTGGCCATGCTAAATTGCCCATAGTGTTAGGTAAGGGGTATATGTAGGGGTATGGGTGGGTTGCGCTTCGGCGGGTCGGTGTGGACTTGTTGGGCTGAAGGGCCTGTTTCCACACTGTAAGTAATCTAAGTAAAGGACTGAGCCCTCCACTACCACCTGATGAAGGAGCAATGCTCCAAAGGCTAGTGTGCTTCCAATTAAACCTGTTGGACTATAACCTGGTGTTGTGTGATTTTTAACTTTGTACACACCCCAGTCCAACACTGGCATCTTCAAATCAGCATACTTGAGTTGTTTGGTTTTAAGTTAAGACATCAGTTACTTCATTGATAATGTAAAGAGATTTGTAGAATGTCTATGAGATGTTTTTTGGAGCTGTTTGTGGCAGAGCCCATGAGGGAACTGCTAGTTCTAGATTTGGTGATGTGTAATAAGGCAGACTGGATTAGGGAGCTTAAGGTGAAGGAAACCCTAGAGCCCAGTGACATAATATGATAGAATTTACCCTGCAGTTTAAGAGGAAGAAGCTGGAATCAGATATAATGGTACTCCAACTAAGAAAGATAACTACAAAGGCATGAAGGAGGAGCTTTATTGGAAGGACAGCCCAGCAAGGAAGATGTGGAGCAGCTATGGTGGGAGTTTCTGGGGATAATTCAGGACACACAACAAAATTCATTCCAAGAAAGAAGAAACATACTCAGTAGAGGTTGGTGCAGTTGCTGGTTAAAGCACAGCAGGTCAGGCAGCATCCAAGGAATAGGAAATTCGACGTTTTGGGCATAAGCCCTTCATCAGGAATGGTTGACAAGGGGAGTCAGGAACACCATGAAAGCACAGGGAAAAACATACAACATGGTGAAGATGAGTGGGTAGGCAGAGTGTTGGGAAGGCTTTAAAAACCAGCAGATGACAACTGAAAAGCAATTGGGGAGCAAGAAAATTATATAAATGGTTAAGCTAGCTAGTAATATAAAAGAAGATTGCAAGTGTTTTGTTTTAGATATATAAGCTAAGAGAGATGCAAAGATGGACATTAAACAACCAGAAAATGAGGCTACAGGAATAGTAATAGGAAACAAAGAAATGGTGGAAAAACTGAATAAATACTTCGCATCAGTCTTCATAGTGAAAGACACCAGTGGCACACCAGAACTTCAAGAGACCCAGGAGCCAGACGCAAGTTTAGTGGTCATCACTAAGGAGAAGGTACTAAAGAAGCTGAAAGGTCTGAAGGTTTGAATCACCTGGCCTGCACTGACAACATCCCAGGGATGTGAAGAAAATTGCTGAGGAGATTATGGTCGCATTGGTGGTGATCTTTTAGGAATCACTGGAAGTCAGGGAGGGTACCAGATGACTGGAAAATGGGTAAGGTAACATGACTGCTTAAGAAGGGAGGGAGGCGGCAGAAAGCAAATTAAAGGTCAGTTAGCTTGACCTTAATAGTTGGGAAGATTTTAGAGTCCACAATTAAGGGTGAAATTGTGGAGTATTTGGAAATGCTTGGTAACATACAGCTGACTCAGCATGGCTTTGTCAAGGGGAGGTCATGCCTGACAAATCTGTACGAATTCTTTGAGGAGGTAACAAGCAAGTTAAACAAAGGAGAGCAAGTGGATGTGATTCATTTGGATTTCCAAAAAGCCTTCGACATGGTTAGTATAGGAGACAGGTAAATAAGAGAAGAACCCATGCTATTAAGAGAAAGGTAGTGCCATGAATAAAGGATTAGCTGACAGATAGTGTAGGGATAAAAGGGTTTTTTTATGAATGGCAGATGGTGGCTAATGGATTTCTGCAAGGGTCAGTGTTGAAACCACAACTATTTTCATCATATATTAATGATCTGGACAAAGGAACTAAGGATGTTGTTGCTAAACTTGCAGACAACACAAAGATAGGTGGAAGGACAGGTAATATGGAGGAAGTGGGGAGGCTGCAGAGGCACTTAGGAAGGCAAGAAAATGGACAAATGACTAGTAGATGGAATACAACATGGGAAGACATGTAGTTATGCATTTTGATAGGAAGAATAAAGGCATTGACAATTTTCTTAAAGGGGAAAAGGATTCAGAAACCTGAACAATACAGGATTATGGAAGTCCTAGCTCAGGATTCTCTTAAGGTAACCATGCAGGTTCAGTTGGCAGTTGGGATAGCAAATGCAATTCTGCATTCATTTCACTGCTGAAGCTCTGATTAGACTGCATTTGGAATATTCAGAGAAGTTTTGGGTCCTGTACCTAAGGAAGGATGTGCTGGCCTTGGAGGTGTGTGGGGGGGGGGGGAGGTGGGGGTCCAAAAGAGGTTCACAAAAATGATCAGGGGATGAAGGGCTTGTCATAAGACATGACTGGGTCTGTACTCAATGGAGTTCAGAAGGATGGGGGGGGGGGGGGGGCTGTGGGGAGGAAAGCACATTGAAACTACTGACAGGCCTGGAGAAAGCAGAGATGTTTGCACATAGGAGAGATGAGGAGCTGAGGGCACAGCCTCAGAATGAAGGATCGAGTGAGGAGGAGCTTCTTGCCAGACAGTGCTGAGTTTGTAGAACTCATTGCCACAGAAAGCTGTAGAGGCCAAGTCATTGAATGTCTTTAAGATAGAGATAGATAAGTTCTTGATTGGGAAGGGGACCAAGGGTTACAGGGAGAAAGCAGGAGAATGGGGGTGAGAAAGATGTCAGCCATGATTGAATGACAGATCAGATCGGATGAATGGCCTAGTTCTTATGGTCTTATGGTATTAAATCTAATGGTTTTATGGTCTTCTCAGTTTCAGTGAAATTTGTACTTACTTGTATTCTTGGCCCTGATTAGGCTTTTACCTGGCATGACTTCAGGGATGCTGGAAGGAAATGGATAAATAGACATTTCTGGTTCTGCTCCCTGTTCTGCCCTAACACTGTTGTCTGAAATACAATTATTTTGTGTATTTTTGTGTCTGACTTCATTGTTTTTGTATCAAGCTAGGTAGTCTCTGGATAAGTCTTTCATCTCAATATGAGAAACTTGCTGCAAGGTGTAAATCAAACAGGCGATATAGATCTGAATGAATGGGTTCAATTATTTTGATTATGTATTACTTATAAACCAGACTAGGACTAGTCGATCAAACTTTCAAGAAGCTTGGCTCATACTGATCAGCTGATCACTTCAGCCATCTTAGACTAATGCTTTTGCTTTTATAAGAATATTTTAGTCCACAGAAGTTCCACATATTGAAATTAAATGACAGATGTCAAAAATTGATTGGCCATATTTCACCATGACACCTCCTTACCATGAGAAAAGAACACAAACAATATTTTTCTTATTTTTAAGTTTATAGTGAGCATTGCATTACACCACACAAACATTTCATTTTCTATTTAGCCACTATCATAACAAGAGGTTACAAAGACACAAGTAAAGATTTCAATAACATGTATCCTGAGACAAGGATAACGTCAAGTGATGTTACAGAGATGGAAACAGTCTGAACCTCATCATGATATTGAATGAGATGCCAAGGGTGTGAAAAATTTGCTTCATCTCAATGTTGCCAGTGAGAAGAATGGCTTTAGTAACTGCAGCATTTGGAAAAGGGACTGAAAACAAAAATGTTATCATACCCAAAGCTTAATTTATAGATTCCACTCAACCAGATGTGCGGTAAGTACTTTGGTGATTTAGCATCAGTGGAGGATTTAAGAGAGATGGTTCTGAGATAGAACTGGGTCTTAAGCAAGCATGTGAAAAACTAAAGTTTTACCTTGGACAATGTCACTGAGGGGTAACTTGTTGATGAGAAGTAGGAGGAGCCTAGAAGTAATGGGGCAGGAATAACATAAGAATGAGGAACAGGAGTAGACAATTCAATCCCAGGGCCTGCTTCACTATTTAATAAGATCATGGTTGACCTCATCTCAGCCTCAGCTCCACTGTCATGCCTCCAAACCATTACTAATTAAAGGTCTGTCTATTTGCTCTTTAAATTTATTGTTTCTTGCATTCTGAACCAGTGAATTCCACAGAATCACATCACTTTGAAAGAAGTAATTCTTCCCAATTTGTTTTAAGACTGCTACCCTTTATTCTAAAACTATGACCTCTCATTTAGGTTGCCCCACAAGGGAAAACATCCTCTACTTTGTCAATACTCTTTAATATCTAATATGTCTCAATTAGATCTCCAGTAATTCTTTTAAACTCAAGAGATTATATGCCTCAAACACTCAATCTCGCTTCATAAGAAAAAACCCTCAGCTCTGGAATCAATCCAGTGAACCTCCACTGAATTGCCTCCCATACAACTACAACCCCCCTCAAGTGAGGGGACAAAAATTGCGTACAATATTCCAGGTGCAGTTTCAATAGTCGTTTGTACTAAGACACAGTGAAAAGTATTGTTTGGCGTGCTATCAGACAAATCATGCCCTAAATGGTCCATCAGGGTAATAATATAAACTGCAGAATATAAACAGCTACAGAGAAGGTGCAGAGAAAGATCAACTCTAATATATGAGTGATCCATACATAAGCCTGATAGCAGTGGGGAAGAAGCTGTTCTTGAATCTGTTAGTACATTTTCAAAATTTTATACCTTCTGCCCGATGAAAGGGGGGAAGACAGTATAACTGGGGAGGGGTCTTTGATTATGTTGACTGTTATCTCAAGGCAGTGGGAAGTATTGACAGAGTTAATGGAAAGAATAGTTTGCATGGTGGACTGAGTTGCATTCACAACTCTCTGTAATTTCTTCCAGTGTTGGATAGAGCAATTGCGAAACCAAGTTGTGATGCACACAGATAAGATGCTTTTTACGGTGCAGCTATAAAAATTTGTATGAATGATTGTTGACATGATGAATTTCCTTAGCCATCTGAGGATGTAGAGGCACTGGCGTGCTTTCTTGACTGTAGCATCAACATGGGTGGACCAGGATAGATTGTTGTTGATTGTTACTCCCAGGAACTTGAAGTTTGCTACCATTTCCACTTTAGCACCTTTGATGCAGTCAGGGACATGTCCTCCACTTCACTTCCTGAGGTCAATGACTAGCTCCTTCATTTTTCTGACATTGAGGGAGAGATTGTTGTCTTTACACCATGACACTATATATTCCACCTCTTTCCTAAACTCTGTCCTGTCATTGCTTCAGATCCAACCCATGACAGTAGTGTAATCAGCAAACTTGTAAATGGAATTAGAGCTGAATTTGCCACACAGTTGTGAGCGTATAAGGACTCTTATAAGGACTTGCAGGGCATTGGTATTGAGGATTATTCTGGAGGAGGTGTTGTCACCTATCCAAATTGATTGCGGTCTTGGGTCAGGAAATTGAGGATCCAGTTGCAGAGAGGGGAGCAGAATCTTAGGTTTCAGAGTTTGGACATGAGTTTTATTAGAATTATGGTGTTGAAGGCACAGCTAAAGCCCATAATTAGGAGTCTGACATAGTTGTCCTTGTTATCCAGATGCTCCAGGGGCGAGCAGAGGGCCAGGGAGATGGCAAAGGTAGCAAATTGTAATGGACTAAGGCAATCAGGGAGGATAGAGCTGATATGTGTCATTACGAACTTCTCGAAGCACTTCAGAATGATAGATGTCAGAGCCACCAGGAGGTAGTCATTGAGGCACATTGCCTGATTTTCTTTGACACTGAGATGACAGTGGTCTTCTTGAAGTAGGTGGCAACATTACATCAGAATAATGAGAGTTTGAAGATGTCTATGTATTACCTTGTGCTCTAGCTTACTGAATCCAGTCCAGATATTGAAGGGCTTTTACCTGAAACGTTGATTGTCCTGCTCCTTGGATGTTGCCTGACCTGCTATGCTTTTCCAGCACCACACTCTCGACTCCAGATATTCTACGTCCACAGAATCCCCATTATCCATTTTACCCATTACACCTTCAAAGAACTCTAGCAAATTAATCAACCATGACTTATCTTAAATAAAATCAAAATGACTCTGATGGATTGTGTTCTGACTTTCCAAATGTCCTGTTATTTTTATCTTAATAATGGATCCCAACAATTCCTCAATGACAGATATTAAACTAACTGGTTTCTCGTTTCCTCTTGCCTGCCCCCTCTTTTCCTTTAATACACTTCCTAAAACTTATTTCTTTGAACAGCTGTCTGGTCATCTAATATCTCCTTATGTTGGTTAGTGTGAACATTTGATAATTTAATTGTGAAAACTTAGAAGTTTCGTATGTTGTAAGTGCTATATAACTAGAATCTTGTGGGTGGTGTATTTGATGACTCAATGCTAGACATTGTACGAACATAATGGCTTCCTGGACAAGGTATCGAATTTATGGCACTGATATTCAAAGAAAGTAAGAAAATGATGGCATATTAAATGTACGTCACCAGGATCTGGTGGTCTTCCTGCAACCATGACATCCTTATATTGAGGAGGCACTGAACCCAATGCTAATGACCTCATTGCACAGTATCTCTATTTCTAGCAATTACTGATTGGTTATTTAATTGACACGCTGTAACTGGATGTGCCCATGGGAATTGTGGTTAGAAGAATCAAAAACACACTGATAGAATAAAATTAGCTGCAACATTTATCTCTCCGACCACTTCACATTCCATTTGTTGCACGCCTGCATCGTAATGCAAGCCGATTGTTTAAATAGGGAGAGGATAATTGACGTATTTGCTGCTCTTAAGCATACCCAGTCATATAGAAAAGGCAAGAGAATCAACCAACCTCTTTTACTGACTGAAATCAAAGTTGAACTTGATACCTCTGGAGCCATTAGCACATGGTTTCCAAGAGTCACTGAATTTTGTTGTCCTTTTCACAAATGACCCAAAAGACGGGCTTGTGTTTCTTAGATGAATACTTAGCGATTTCCTTTAATTTTATGCTAGAATCCATCTGTTCTACTAAAAACAGATTGTGAAAGGCATGGGCTGGAACATTGTGATTTGAAAATGTAGGTATTTCCAACCTGACATAACAGGAATATTTTTTTCACTGTTTCATTCAATTTCAACAAAGTTCTAATGGATTGAGGAAATTAACAAGAAAGCAGAAGGGGTTTTGGCACACGTTTAACTTTATCTTGTATATTTAACAAGGAAGCTAACACAATATTGAAATAAAATCCTTAAGGAGCTTGGTCAATGTGTGTCCAGGTTCCACAGAATTATAACTTGCTTTAGTAATCATTTATCAAATATTTCCAAAACAGATACATGCACTCAGTGACTTAGAAACCTTAAGGAACAGATAATCGTCAGAAATCTGGATTAGTAAACCTGGAAAAATGTGACCACTTTAAATGAACAGACTTTCAGAGACAGGAAACAGTCAGTTCCCAAAATAAATGGGTCTCTTTAAAACTGGCATACTATAGTGTAAATATTTCACATTGATGCTCCTGCTAATTACTCATTGTTTTATAATTTAATAAAGCAATGTTAAAACTGAAGTGCAGAATGTTTTCAGTCACCTGTGCCAATATACCAGGTGTAACATGAGGTTTTCCCAGTTCTGCATTTGTCAGTCCTTTAACAGGCAAAAAAAAATGGGTTTTGTCAATGACTGGATTGGGAAATTTAGAGCTAAAATCCATAACTTGGCCACAGTTTTAATTTTTGATTAATGATAAATGAATCTCTTCATATTAGAAAGTCTTTATATTATGAAATACTGCTCAAGAATTTCTGTATATTGTCTCCCTCTAAGTAAATCACTACTGGGATGATGCAGGTGAGACTACTACAAGAAGGAATAGGAAGGCAAGAGATCATAGGAGTTTATAGCAAATCTATAAAATTAGCACATTAACTGCAGTAATTCACTCTTATGGACATCAGAACATGTAAAGAATTGGATATTATTTAAGGTCTGACCTACACACATTAATTTGTTTCTTCATCAGTCATCACTCTAAGAACAATTATTTGTTAGCAATTGCAATTTTATTTGTTTGGTTCTTGAAGGTTTTGTTAAAACTAGATGAACTTCAGATGAATATACCCTCCACAACATTGAGATGGACTTTCTGAGCAGTTGCTATTCCAGCCCTCCATTTCCTTGAAAGAAGGGAGCTCCATATTTCTGAAAGGAGATTCTAATAAGGGCTCAATTGATGCTCAATTCAACCAGATAGTTCTTATGTAGCACAGAATTATCAGTGGAAAGCAAACCATGCCCCTTTTCACAGTAGTCAGCTGTCAGGTTCTGAAATGTAAAAGGTCCTGACAGCCACTTTGACAACTACTGTCAGACCATACGTATATAGGATGCTTGAATGCTGGGAGAGTAGGGTATCAGATCTGTAGGATGCCAGCTGGGTTGGGGTAGTGTACCGGGGTGGAATGCTAGATCTGTACAGGGCAGGTTGCCAAGTAAATAGGGAGCCAGGTGGGTAGGTTTTCAGGTAAGAATGATGCTAGCTTGGTAGGGTGCCAGCTGGGGATGTGACTGGGTAATGGGGTAAGTGCTAGCTGGGTAGAGTATTAGCTGGGTAAGGGGTAGGACACCTGTTGGATAGGGTGCCAAGTGGGTAGGGGGTAGAGTTCAAGAGGCAAAGGAGCCAGGTAAATGATGCAATGTTTAGATTAGATTGAAACGGATGAGAGAAACCAGGTCTGACAAGGGGTTGAAGAGGGTGGGTGAAGGTTTCATTCCAATGGTGGGGCAGTTAGGATTGAGCTCAGCAGCAGGAGGGTCAAGTTGGGTTGGGTCTAGTTGGGGAGGGAAATGGTATGGTCGGGTTTGGTCCTCCAGCATGACGGATTGGATCAGGTCCGAGCTGGCGGGGAGAGGGAGAGGGTTTGGCGCGGGTGTAGGGATGGAAGGTCAGGTGTGAAGTGGGAAAAGGGGATAACTGTGTCAGGTGATTGTTCAAAAGATGGCATGTCATATTGGCAGCAGGGAAAGAGGAGTTGGGATCATGCAGAATCAAGTTAAGAGCCAGGGCCGGGAGGGAGGGACGTAGTGCCTGACTCCGGGTGTATCGATTTGGGGCTGCATTATGTTAATTGAATAGTTACTCAGGAGTTAGACCGTGCATTTAATAATTGAATAACTACTTTATTTAATCAAAACTGTCCAAATTCTCTGTTTTGAAACCTTAAGAGGGATCCAGGCATTGAATGGCAAGTTGGACTAGGATGTTAGAGTCCCGGCCCCATTTCTGATAAATCCAAATTTTGGCGGAAGGGGCAGAGTGTGATTGACAAATGAATGAAATCCAAACAGCAGGGTCTGCGGACAATGTCCAGTTTGGCTATTGCAATTAGTTTAACGCACAGTTTGTGAGTCCCAAATTTATGGAGCAGGCATAAATAATTTTATGAGGTCTATTTTACTCTTATTATTATACTTAACTCATCAAATCCTTTAAAAATTGGAAGAAAAAAATTTGAACAGGCTTTCCAATATGGAGAGTTAAAAAAAACTGCTGCATTGCTTTGGCCATGCAACTGTTAATCTAATAATTAAAATGGTTATTTATCGACAGTTCCATAAGGGCGTTTTTGAACATTTCCCCAATTTATAAAACTACAATTATCTTAGCCAGAGGTTCTCAGTTCACAGTTTGATATGGCAATTAAATGTTTAGCTGTCTTTGATGTGGGGTATGAGAAGAAGTTTGTTTTAAGAAGTGACTAAACACAAGATTTAATAAAAACCTTTGAATGGCTCTCTTAAACAGGGGTTGTTTTACTATCAAATCTGTGCATTGAGATCTGTATCATAGAGTCATAGAGATGTACAGCATGGAAACAGATCCTGCGGTCCAACCCATCCATGCCGACCAGATATCCCAACCCAATCTAGTCCCACCTGGCCCATATCTCTCCAAACCCTTCCTATTCATATACCCATCCAAATGCCTTTTAAATGTTGCAATTGTACCAGCCTCCACCACTTCCTCTGGCAGCTCATTCCATACACGTACCACCCTCTGTGTGAAAAAGTTGCCCCTTAGGTCTCTTTTATATCTTTCCCCTCTCACCCTAAATCTAAGCTCTCTAGTTCTGGACTCCCCAACACCAGGGAAGACTTTGTTTATTTATCCTATTCATGCCCCTCATAATTTTGTAAACCTTTATAAGGTCACCCCTCAGCCTCCTATGCTCCAGGGAAAACAGCCCCAGCCTGTTCAGCCTCTCCCTATCCTGGAAACATCCTTGTAAATCCTTTCTGAACCATTTCAAGTTTCAAAACATCTTTCTGAAAGGAAGGAGACCAGAATTGCACGCAATATTCCAACAGAGGCCTAACCAATGTCCTGTACAGCTGCAACATGACCTCCAAACTCCTGTACTCAATACTCTGACCAATAAAATAAAGCATACCAAACACCTTCTTCACTATCCTATCTACTTACGACTCCACTTTCAAGGAGCTATGAACCTGCACTCCAAGGTCTCTATTCAGCAACACTCCCTAAGACGTTACCACTAAGTGTATAAGTCCTGCTAAGATTTGCTTTCCCAAAATGCAGCACCTCACATTTACCTGAATTAAACTCCATTTGTCACTTCTCAGCCCATTGGCCCATCTGGTCATCCTGTTGTAACCTGAGGTAACCTTCTTCACTGTCCACTACACCTCCAATTTTGGTGTCATCTGCAAACTTACTAACTGTACCTCTCATGCTTGCATCCAAATCATTTATGTAAATGACAATTTTAAATGTAACAACTTTTTTGTTTAATCATTACAAAGTTTCTGAGATCTGTCCAAGGTGGATATGGGAATTGGTATGGGTGGTATAAAGAGCCATTGGGGGGTGTGGTTACAGAATGTGAGGGGAAGGGCTAGAGGGCTGAAAATTTTATAACACAACTAGGATGAATTTTCAAGGAATTAATATGTGCCTTCGAACCAATCTGGGCACTGGGCTGCCCCTGACTGACGCTGCTTACATTAAAATTTCAGGAGATGGGGGCTTGGCTACAGGTGTCCAAATTAAAGATTTCATTCAGCGAGTTGGAAAATTTCTCAACTTAAGCTGTCTGCCTTGGTGGTGAAATTCCTGTCATTTGTGTCTAACATACATCGGGGAGATCGAGCACCAATTCACAGAGCAGTTCAGGGAACATCTCTGGTCTGCATGCATCAAATAACTCAACTGCCCTGCGACCAACCACTTCAACTTCCCTAAGGACATACAAATTCCGGCCCTCCTCCACTGCCAAATCAAAACCACCCATCAGCTGGAGGAAGAACACCTCATCTTCCACCTTGGGACCCTACAACCACATGGCATCAACATCCACTTCACTAGTTTCTAAATCTCCCCAGCCCCCACCTCATTCAAGATCCAACCCTCCAACTTGGTACCAAACTCTTGGCCTGACCTATCTGTATAATCTTCTTTCCCATCTATCCACTCCATTCACCCTACCAACCTATCACAATCACCTCCCACCTGTAAGCACCTATCGCTATCCCAACTATCTTTCCCCCAGCCCCTATTTATCACTTAGTCCCTTCCCCTTCCTCATTCCTGATGAAGGGCTTATGCCCGAAATGTCGACTCTCCTGCTCCTCAGATGCTGCCTGACCTGCTGTGATTTTTCTGGTCCCACACGTTTTGACTCTAACATATATCCATTCCAAGTCAAAGTTTACAGATACCAAGCACATACTATGAGCATTTATTATAGATGCAAAACAATCTTAAATAAAACACAGTCACTTGTCTGTGCTCAGGATTCAAGAGCAATCAGAACTGATATCAACAGTTGATAAATAGCACTATTCCCTGGAGTTCTCTATTTAGCATTGTGGCATGACAAGATTAATAATTAAATAGTATAATTGTGCTCCAGACCTCAGAAAACCCATAAGAAGTACCATTGGAGATCTGTTAGCTTGATTGAAACCATAACATTTACAATTATTTGCAGTGGTTTTTTTTCTGGTTCTTCATAATTATAATGATAGCTCTTGAAATGCCTCCACTGATCAGTATAGTGCATCTCTTTAAGTTGCATCACACAGGAAATGCAGTCAGTTTACTGATGAGATTGCTTCAATTGTAGAAAATGAACCAAAAGAGGTTTTACTACCTGTTACACTGCAACGGGAGCCTCTTTAAACTTAAAAATGGCAATGCCTTCTCCTTTCAGGACAAGTTAGATAATGGAAAGCAGAGATTACCATACAAACAAGACTCTGAATTAAATTTTTCATAGGCTCATAGTATCACAGTATCAAGTCAATCGCAGAGAGGTGATAGCATGACACGTGAGGGTAAGTGAACATGTCATCTACTTAATTTGTAAAAAATTATTTACCCGTGGAATATGGCCATCAATGACTAGGTCAGCATTTATTGTCCATCATTACTTAACTACGAGAAAGTGCTGGTGTGCTATCTTCCTGAACTACTGTTCTCCATTTGGTGTGAGAAGACAGAGATTGCTGTGAGGAAGGGTGTTCCAGAATTTTGCCATAGCAACAGTGAAGGATTGATGATTATGGTCCCAAGTTAGGATAGCTGGGGTGAATGAAGGGGAACTTACAGATGGTGTTGCTCCATTGCCTCCATAGTCCTTTCCCTTTTAAGTAGTAGAGGTCACAAGTTTGAAGACCTTATTGAAGGAACCTTGAGGAGTGCAATGAATATTCTAGATGGTATACATTTCAGCCACTGGATATCATTGGTAGAGAGTTTGAATGTTGAAGTTGGTGGCTGGTGCACCAGTAAAGTGGAATACTTAATCCTGGATGATGTCAAGCTTCCTGAGTGTTGTAGAAACTGCACCTATCCAGGTAAATGGGGAGTGTTTACATAAATTGTGCCTTGCAGATGGTGGACAGGCATCGAGGATGCAGGAGATGAGTTACTTACTGCAGAATTCCTAGCTTCTGATCTACTCTTGTAGGCAAGAGTTTTTGTAGCTAATCCAGTTCAGTTTCTAGTTAATTGTAACCTCCAGGATGTTGACAGTGGGGGAATTCTGTGATGATAACACTATTGAAAGTTAGGGAGCAATGGATAGGTTTTGTCTCTCTTCTCAGAGATGGTCATTGTCTGACACTTGTACGGCATGAATGTTGCTTATCAGTTATCAGCCTAAGCCTGGATACTATCGAGGACTTGCTGTATTTTGAAATGGACAGTTTCTGTACCTGGGACTCCTGAGTGATTCTGAACTTTGTGCATTCATTGGCAAACATTCCCATCTCTGACTTTATGATGGTGGGAGGTCATTGATGATGCAACTGAAGATGGTTGGGTCTATGACACTCCCTGAAGACCTCTACTAGAGATGTCCTAGAGCTGAGATGACTAACTTCTAGCAACGACAACCATCTTTCTTTGTATCAGGTATGACTCCAACCAGTGGAGAGATTCCCATCTGATTCCCATTGACTCTAATTTTATGAGGGTACTTGATGCCATCTTGATATCAAGAGCAATGACTCTCATTTCATTTGGCTGGTGCAGTTTTGGTTTGTTTCTGGCATGGAAATTCAACCCAATTCAGCAGCAGAGAAGAATAAAGTGACAGGCTCTGCAATATCTGCAGCAATGGTCAGGTAGCTTATTAAGGGGGATCTGGAAGGAGGGGAAGACCTGATCAGAAGGGTGGCAGATATGATCAGAGATGGTATATTGGGAGTGTAGCACACTCATGAGGTAGGTAGTGGGTAGCCTGCAGAAGCTGGAATCTGTTTGATTGCTGCAGAAGGAACTGGGACACAGGACCTTAGAGACTATGGGCAGTCCTGCCCCTTTGGCTCTGCATTCTGAGGAATATAATTTAAAATCTTAATTTTAAATTAAGGTCTCTGCAAGAATTATCAGTTAAGATCCACATGGATCTGGTTATTGTGAACTCAGTTGACCTACCACCAGTCACATTCAGTGCAATTTAATATTTTAAAGGGTGTTTGAACAGGGTGTTTTAATTATGTTAGACCCATAATTGCAACTTGCAAAAGGCCTAGCACCTTTTTAAGTATTGACTAATCTGAATATGTTGGGAGGTGCATTTGTAATGTATATATATTTCCTGCCCACCCTTTTGGAGTCTTGAGACGTCATGGTCTGCCTGTAAAACAATCATTGCTTCCAGATTTTTAAACCATTCCATCTGGTAGTTTATTCATCCACATTCTACAAAGATTTTGTTTTATGTGAAGCGATCTCAAGTTGTTAGTCACTTCAGTCAGACTGCAAAATAAGTTTCATGATTTAAATAAGAATCTTGTGACAACTGACCAATTAAGTTTAAATGGTAGATTGAAGTTTAGCTGTAAACGTTCAGGCTAGACACGCCAATGTTTGTAGAAATGGTGGAGTTTGCCACCTACTGGACAAAGTTGCAAAATCAACTTTTTAATGTTCCAGAACTTTGCACATATTTTCCAAGAATCCACTTCACACATAGAATTTTGTTTGACATATTACATATAGAAGTCAGTACATCTAATGTGTGGTGCTCCTTACAATCCTATGTTCTCCAGATGAATAAAGGCTCCTTGCAATGAATTAAAATTCACAAATTTAGATACAGAGTGGCCTGACTTGAAATGCATCAGATAATATATCTGGAGTACAGATGATAAACAAAGATAAGTTTAAAAGACAGCAGATGATAACGGTATTGATAAAATGCAAAAGTATTTTATTTTAAAAATCCCAGTAAGATTGAGAGAGAAGCTAAAAGTGATAGAGGAATTGCTCTTCAGACAAAGGATTTGAATGTTCTTATAACGTTCCACAATAAATGAACATTTATTTGCATACTGCCTTTAACATAAATTTCTCAAAGTACTTCACAGCTCAGAAATAAATGGATAATGAGCCAAAGCAAAAGAATCCAGGAGTGGTGTCAAAAAGCTTGGTTAAAAATATGGGTTGTAAAGATGGAGAAATTAGTGAACAGCCAAAACAGGAGCAATGACCACAGCTTGCATAAGGTGATGAAATCAGATAGCTGAAAGCACAGCTATCAAAGATGAATCAAAGGGAGAAGCAGATGGTCCAGTGGGAAGGAAGATTTCGGGATGTACTTTGGTGGATGATGTCGGAAAACCTCAGAGAAAATGCATTAAATGCTCTGCAATATGCATAATCCTTGTTTTCAAATTTCTCCATGGCCTCTCCTTTCACTATCTCTGTGACTCATAAGCTCTGAGAACTCTCTATAAACTTGAGAAATCTGCAAGCGTCCAATTCGAGCCCCTTGAGCATCCTAGGTTTCCATTGCTCCAACAGTGGAAGCCAGGCTGCTATGAAACATCTTGAGTCATTTTGTTTTGTCCAAGTTACTATATAAATAGAGGCTTTTGTTGTTGACTTGCAAGATCTGCCATCCTTTGGCAAGCTTTAACTCAGCAGTAAATACTATAGACCTCAAAAGCTTTAAGGTTTAACCTGTCATCCGTTAAATGCTGGGATATACAGAGGCATATATTCAGAGATTTTACAGCAGGAAAGATGCTTTTTGCCCACTGTGTCCCTGCCAGTTATCAAACACCCATCTATTCCAATCCTATTTTCCAGCACTTGGCCCTTACTCTTGTTTGCTGTGATGATTTCTGAAGTTAATGAAAGGCAAATTTAGTCACTGGCGTTGATCCTGATTATTCCCCAGTGATGCTTGTGGAAGGTACATGTGTGATGCATCACAAAGTCACAATTTCTCCTACAAACAAATCATTTACTGGTACTTACTATCCAAGCTCAAACAAGAATGATGATTACTTTGGAAAACTATTGGATGCTAGCCTATCCTTGCATATAACAGTGCTCGAGTAGGAGTCAGAGTTTTCAAGAGACAAAGGCAAACTGTGACACGCTAAACGTTGTACCCTGTTAAAGGCTTTGGAATTGTTGAAAGCAATGACTGTAGATTCTCTGGGTTGTTCAAATGTAGAATTACAGAATATGTAACACAGAAAACAAAGCACCAACAGGATGACCACGCTGAAAGCCGCAAAGTTAGTTATAAAGTAAGCCATATCTTTCAAGCGGAAAAATCACACAACATCAGGTTATTGTCCAACAGGTTTAATTGTAAGCACTAGTTTTGGGAGCATCATGAAGGAGCATCATGATTGCCTGATGAAGGAGCACCTGATGAAGGAGCAGCACTCCGAAAGCTAGTGCTTCCAAATAAACCTGTTGACTATAATCTGGTGTTGTGTGATTTTTAACTTTGTTCACCCTAGTCCAACATTGGCATCTCCAAATCACATCTTTCAAGATTATGGATAATTTAAATGTTAACAGCAGTTTTGGTAGTTTCATAAAGTACACTTTTGATCAATAATGTGGAAGTTAAAAGAGAAAAAAATGATCATCTTTCAGTAGGCCTGGGTGAAAAGCAGGATATTTTCAAGAACAAAGAGAGATAAACTTGAAATAAGGGAAACTTAAGAAATTACATGGGATCCTGTGTACAGTTCTGGACGCCACATTACCAAAAGGATTTGGATGGTTTGGAGAGAGTGCAGAGGAGCTTCACCAGGATGTTGCCTGGTTATGGAGGGCGCTAGGTCTGACGAGAGTTGCATAGATTAGAATCATTTTCATTAGAAAGACGAAGGTTGAGGGGGGGACCTGATTGAAGTCTACAAAATCATGAGAGGAATAGACAGAGTGGCTAACAAGAAGCTTTTTCCCAGAGTAGGATTCTCAATTAGTAGAGGTCACAAGTACAAGGTGAGAGGTGAAAAATTTAAGGGAAAAATGCATGTGAAGTTCTCTGTGCAGAGGGTGCTGGGTGCCTGCAACGCATTGCCAGCAGAGGTGGTAGAGGCAGGCAGGATAGAGCAGGGAGCAGAGGGATACAGATCCTTAGAAAATAGGTGACAGGTTTAGATAGAGGATGGTGATAGGTGCGGGCTTGGAGGGCTGTAATTTTCTTTGTTCTGCTGTTCTTCTAAACTTTGAGATATTTGTTGGCTTCATGGCTCTACACTTCTAGCTCTAAGTCAAGAAGTCCAAAGTTCAAACTACATTCAAAAGGCTTCACATCACTTAAATTTAAACATTAGTGGAGTATCAAGGGTCTGACAGACAATAACATAAGATATTGGAACAGGACTAGTCGTGACCAGACATCTGAGTTTGACTGGGATTGTCAGGGTTTTTCTCCAAGTGTCCTGTATCCTGATAGTTTTTGACAAATGGTTGAAACGACTGGGCTTCAACTCTACTAAGCTTCGTCTCTTTAACCAAGGCCCTTCCATTTTCCCCAACCCGCAAGCTCATTTTCACATTCTGCAGCATAATTGGAAGGTTGAACAAGAGTCTTTTAAAGGGTGAACTTGTTTTAAATTGCAAAGCTGGACATCAGGCAATTAGTGGAACTGTAGCAAATGTGTTTAAGTGGCAGGCCAGGCATAGGGAGCTTTGATCCGTCAATGATTTCAAAGCTGGAGCTGCTTGGATTCATTGATGAACACACACACACACACACAAAAATCCATTCACTTTGGTAAAGGGCATATTTATTTAAAATTTACCTAGTCTATGAGGGAAATGCATTTAATAGAAATTTTAGACATTCAGTGAAAATCCAACTAAGTTGATAAATAATATCTATTTTACTGAACTTTAAGCCAAAGCAATGTTCTAGTAATGCTTATTGACTATATGCTTCAGGATCAGGTGCAGACCGTTCGGCCCCTCAGGCCTGCTTCACCATTCAATGCATGGTCCAACATTGGTGTGATCTTTTTATTTTTTTTTCAAATTTGCGACTTCAACAATGAATAATATGTGAAAATGAATTATACAAGATTTTTCAGAAGGCAAAATATTATGATGGTGCAAAGATCCGTTTTTTTTTGGCATGATAAATTGGTGTCAATGACCCCATCAAATAAAAAATAAACAGTCAGCATAAATATTCTCTTTTTCAGTTATGCATGGAATTCCTTTCTAGCAACCAGTAAATACAAACCAGATTCCCAGTGAAAATTATTCAGCCTAAAATCATATAAGGCGGTCTACTATACATGGTTAACTAGTTGCTTAGCTGATATTTGAAAAATACATGGAAACATAAATAAGAATGTCTATGTTTCTTAATTATATTATTTTTATCCATCCAATGTTCCAGTTGTTGAAATAGGAAGTCAGTAAACAATTTCCCACAGTCAATTATAGATAGTATATGAAGGGATAGCTATCTACTTGCATTTCAACAGAAAATGTTGTTCATTAATGGATAGAGAACTGTGCTTAATTATTTTTGTTTTGACTGAATAGATATTCCCTACGGGTCAGTTTTGAGGCTGTGGTTCTCTTCGATAGGCAGAAATGACCTGAAGTTAAATTTGGAGACACAAAATTAAAACTTACAGCTGGCACATGATAAGCAGAGTAATTAATTGTGAAGAGGAGTGTAATTAGTTTCATGAGGACGTAGTTGGTATATAACTGTCAAACAAAGGTAAAGAAAGACCAAATAATGAGCGGAAATTGTGATAACATCCATGTTTTTTCTCTATAGCCAGTAGGTTGTGACAGCCAGCTGGCCAGTCAACATTGAAACATAAAATGTGCAGAATGTTCCAGAGCTGAAACATTTGTTCCTGCCTTGAAACAAGGACATTCTTGGAGAGTTTTTATAGGCCATTCAGATAAGTTCAGGGGTCAGTGAAGAGTAATAACGGGTCAGTCGGTTTTAGTCAATGGGAGAGACTCTGAGAATGTCACTTCCTTTTGATGAAGTGTTGCGGTTAAGTGGCTCCATGCAGTTGGGACAAAGGATAGCCAGTTATAGAGTCATGGAGTTATACAGTACAGAAACAGACCCTTCAGTCCAACTTGTCCATGCTAAACTGAACTGGTCCCATTTGCCTGGTCAGACCAGATAGAAAACTAGAATCGCGCTATTTAATGGATTCTGGGGAGTGGTCTTATGAAGACCTGTGAGACGCAGTCTTGAGAGAAGCAATCAAATAGCTGGAAGGTGAGCGGTAGTTGGTCATGGCTGAGGACATGAGGACCATGCCTGTGTTTAGATGCTGGAATGAGCCTGCCCAAAATAATGCATACAGCCTCAGAATAGGGATTTGGGAGTCTTTATCCATGCATCAAACACCTAGCATCCAGGTTCAGTGGGTAATAGGGAAAGCAAATAGAATGTTGGCTTTATTTCAATGCAAATAGATTATAAAAGTAGAGAGGTTTTGCTAAAATTATACAAGATATTAGGCAAACCATAACTGGAATACTCTGAACAGTTTTGGCCTCTTATCTACAGAAAGATAGGCTGGTATTGGAGGCGGTCTGGAGAAGGTTCACTAGGCTAATGCCAGATATGAAGGGATGGTACTCATTGAAATTAAGAAGAATGGGAGGTGACCTTACTGAAATATATAAGATTCTTAGGGACTTGACTGGGTGGTTGCTGAAAAGTTGTTTCCCCCTGTGGCCAGAAAGCATAATCTCAGAATAAGGGGTGCTCATTTAAGACTGAGATTAGGAGGAATTTCCTCTCTCAGGGAGTAGTGGATTTATGGAATTCTTCTGTACAAAGGGCTGTCGAGGCTGAATTGTTTAGTACATTCACAGCTGAGATAGATTTTTAAACAGTCAGGGAATCAGGGGTTATAGGGAAAAGGCAGGAAGGTGGAGTTGAGGATTATTAGCATTTTTCTTGATCTCACTGAATGGCGGAGCAGACTTGATGGGTTAAATTGACTACTTCTGCTCTGATGTCCTATGGTCTTTTGGGAGCTTTGGTTTGATAAATGTCCAGATCCTCATGGACTTCATCCTAGGACCTTCAATGAAATGCCCTGTGAGGCAGATGACAAATTGCTTTTAATATTCCTAAATTAACTACACTCTGGTATGATTCCTTTCAATTGGAAAATAGCAAATGCAACTTCTCTATCCAAAAAGCAGGGAACTATAGGCCGGATAGCTGGTAATGGCAAGATATTACAAGCTATTATATAAGATGTTGCAGCAGGACACTTAGAAATGTTTAGGTAGATCAAGCAATCAGCATGGTTAAGTGAAAGTGGATCACATTTAACTAATTTATTGCAGTTCTGTCAGAAGCTAACGAGTGTCATGGATCATCCGGTGGATGGATTGTTCTTAAATTGCCAGAAGAGCTTTGATAATGTGCTAAATCAGTTTACTATAGAAAGTATAAATTCATGGTGAAGGCTTTAACATATTATCAGTGATAGAAGATCGGCTGGCTCGCAAGAAACAAAGATTAGGTATATATGGGTCATTTCCTTGTAAATAAAGTGGTGTGCCACAGGGATCAATACAGAAGCCTCAACTTTTTAGAATTTACATAAATGTCTTTGATGAAGTAACCAAAGAAATGATTGCTAAATTTGCTAATGATACAAAAAAGGGAAGGGAATTAAGTTTTGACTAGAATATAAGGGGGCTAAAAACCACTATAGATCAGTAAGTAAGTGGACAAACATCTTGCAAGTGAAATATAATATGCAAAAATGTGAAACAGTTCATTTTGGCAGGAGTGGTAAGAAAAGCTAGTTATCTAAATGATGAAAATTGCAAAGCTTTAAGATACAGAGGAATTTTGGTGTCCTCATGCATGAATTACAATGGGTTTGTAAGCAGATACGGCAGCTCGTTAAGAAATCACATAGAATGCTATTGTTTATTGTGAAAGAAAATGAATTCAAACTCTAGTAAGGGTATGCTTTAGTCATATAGTGCATCAGTGAGATCACATCTGGAGTAGTGTGCGTAGTATTAGTCTCCTTATTAAAGGGATGTTTGTAAATATGTTGGAAACAGTTCAGAGGAAGTTTACTAGACTAATACTTAGAAGTAGGCTGTCTTTTGAGGAGAGATTGGGCAGGCTGGGCTTATATCCACGAGAATTTGGAAGGGAAAGATGTAACTTAACTGATATATATAAGATCCTGATGAGATGGATGTTTCCTATTATGAGAGGATCTAGAAGTAAGCTTCCTTGTTAAAATTAAGGGGTTACCCATTTAAGGCAGGAATTAGCAGCATTTCTTTACCCCATGAAAAACTATGAGTCCTTTGGAACTCTCTTCCTCAAAAAGATGGTGGAAGAAAAGTCTTTGAATGTTTTTAAGGCAGGGACATAGATAGATTCTTGATGTTGACAGGGGTGAGACAGTGGTTCAATAGTTAGTATTGCTGCCTTACAGCACCAGGGATCCAGGTTCAATTCCATCCTTCAGGTGACTGTCTGTGAGGAATTTGTATATTCTCCTCATGTTTGCATGTGTTTCCTCTGGGTGCTCTAGTTTCCTTCCCACAGTCTAAAGACATGCAGGTTAGGTGGATTGCGATGCTAATTTATCCATAGCATCTAGGGATGTACAAGTTAGGTGGATTAGCCATGGGTAATGCAGTATTACAAAGGTGGGTCTGGGTAGGATGTTCTTCAGAGAATCAATGTGGACTTAATGGGCTGAAGGGCCTGCTTCCCCACTGTAAGGATTCTGTGATAAGCAAGAGGGTGAAATGTTATCGGGGAAGGTAGAAAAATGGAGTAATCAGATCAGCCATGATCTTACTGAACACCAGAGCAGGTTTAAAGGGCTATTGGCCTAATCCTGTCCCTGATTCATATGTTTGCATAAGATTCTGAAAGATACAATTTAAATGCAATATTTTAATTGGTGCTAGCTTAGGACCTTTGAGCTAAATGAGACACATAACTTGGCTGCAGTCCCGGGTTCTTTACTTGCACATTTTATCATATCATTACATGAGTTGGTGGCTCAGAAAGGTTTATTTCTCATGTTTATCAAAGACCAATGCAGAAATATTAATTTAAAGGTCTGTTAGATAATTCAAACAGTTATCTGACATTTTAAAGTTTGAATAATACCTTTGGAAAGTCTATTATTGGACACAGAGAAGGGGCTTTAGCAGACAACTGAGAAAAAGTGCCAGTCTGACATGTAGAAAGAAAATAGATTCCACTTTCCAAAAGTAAGTCTTTAGCACAAACTAGGTTTGGACAGGATACCTCAAGTTATTCAAGATGGCAGAATCAACAAACTGAAATATTGGGCTGAATCGTAAAGGATAGTGTAAGGTGAACTATGATGAGATTTGTGGCAGAAACAGACAAGAAGTCCAGTAAGGCCGACCTCAACATTGGGAGTATCTTGCTACATCTTGTATGCTTTTGCCAAGCAGCGAGGAGTTTCTCAGTCAGCAGTAGCAAGTTGCCAATTAAGGAGGATTATTGATTGTTAAATACTTTGTTAATACCATAACTCAGCTCATTAGTATTCTGCTTTCTATTTTACCAAATGCACCAAACAAGCTAGATGTTGAGAAATTTTGACATGGAAATCAGAGCAGGTATCTGGTAGATTCAGCTTGCCATTTGCTCTGAAGGACCTCCATACTGCTAAGGACCAAAAGCGTGCTAAGGGAACATACCACTGGCAGCATCTACGGGCATCCATTGTCCAAAGGGAGTGGCACCACTCACAACCATCATGACATCACTCCAATACACTTGCAGGATGCTCACGAAGCACAGACTTGTGTTGCAGGCCACACCAGCAACTGGCATTGAATGGCTGCAGAAGGGACACTTGACAAGCAGGCACAGGCAGCCAGTCACACATTAGAGCAGGCTGCATGTCAAGGCTGCCCGCTTTCTGTCTTTGTGTTCACTCACTTAGTGCTAACCTGCATGTTTGCAACATTCCTGCCTTGCCATGCCACAACATGTCATGCTACAACATACCACATCAAAAACTGGTGAGGCTAGTCCTCTGTCTGGATGGGAGGGAGGGTGCTGAAAATGTGTTGCTGGGAAAGCGCAGCAGGTCAGGCAGCATCCAAAGAGCAGGAGAGTCGACGTTTCGGGCATGAGCCCTTCTTCAGGAAGGGACAGAGGGTGGGTGTTCACAGTCAATCAGGAAGACCCAGTATTACCAGTTACTGATATAGACCGCACACAATCTATGGGCTTGGCTGCAGTCACCTGTTTGGTCTACTCAAGTTCACGGGACCTTGGAGTAGGCAATGGGCGGTCTTGTAGTGCCATTAAAAGTACTGGAATTGCATATTGTCACCTGGGAACTGCAAACACACAAGTCAGCTCTGATTCAGTCATGTCTCGGGGTTGCTCTTCAAAGTCAATCAGAGTACTGGGATGAATACTCCCTCGGGGGAGTGTGCAAGGTGGGGCCTGCATGTGGAGGTGGTGCGTGCTGTGCTGTTGCAAAAAGTCAAGCTTTGCTCAACATAAGACCACAATATGTAGGAGAATAACAAATGTCAGGATTGGGAAAATGGCTCCAAAGGTCGATGTGCTGCACATGCTTAGGATGCCCAAGTTTCGACAACCAAAGCAAATCATCTTAACCCAACTCAAGGAAGGCACTCAAATGAGAGGAGGACTAAGGAGGCATTTCAAAGACTTCCCTCAAGAAATGCAACATCTACGTCGCTATGTGGGAGAGCCTTGTTCAGAAGAACGCAACATGGAGGAAACACCTGAATGAAGAGACACACTTCTTTGAGAAAACCTGATGGCAGGAGCAAGTATGGAAAAGGAACCACGGATAGGAATTACAATGATCTTAAGGTCAAGGACCACTACCAGCTCCTGGAAAAACCTGTTAAATGTGTGGTCTGACATGCTGCTCTAGGGTCAGGCCCATCCATCACACATGTCCCACAAAACCTATGACCACTAACATGGAATTTCTTAGGTGGACAATCACACATGCTAGTGAATGTTTGCCAATGATGTTGAGACCTTATTAATATTAGTTCCAGGAATTTATTAATGTCTACCCTACAAAAGATAGGAGTAGTTTACAGATATCATCTATTGTAGGGTATTCCAGAGGAGGAAGACATGAGGCAATACCTGTACTCAAAAGTTTCCAGCAGTGTTATGTGTAGGATTCAAGGTGAAGAACAGGTGCAAGAAATTATTTGAATAACCAATTCATCAAAGGTATGGGTCAATCAAAACACAAAGTTCTTATTAATTAGCATTCCCATGAATTGATCAATAAGAGAGGTGCAACTATTTGAACATTGAAGCCATTAAGAATGTTTGTCCTTACAAACATACAGTTATATCAATTATGTAGTCAAAAATGAAATCAATTAAAAGATTTAAATGTGCTCGACAAAATGTTCTACAGAGTTATCAAGGTTAGGAAATAAATTGTAGATGAATTTAATGAGTTGAAAGAAATATATATATTAACTTCAGAAAACTAAGATCAGGTGTTATAAGAGAACCAAAATATTATTACAGACCTGCCAATGAAGTCATCCTTTTTCAAAGAGTCCTTGTCCCACACAGTGATGTCTATGGTGCCACCTTTTTCTTCAGCAAGAAGAAAGTCAAATTGCTCCCTCCACTTGGGATTCAGCGTTTTTAAAATAGCCTGAAAGAATCAACACAAATCACACTCTGGGATACAATTCAAAATGAGCATCAGTGACTTAATTGTACACTTTCAACAAGAAATGATACTTAACATATTAGCCAAGAATTTGCTATTCTGGCCTGAACTGGTGGCCTGTGCACAAGTTGCACTCAAAATTGCACTACTTTTAGGGATTGGATAACAGCACATTGGATAACACTCATAACAGCACACAAACCAACAGCCACTCTCAGACAACAACTCACCAGGACAAAGAACCCGATACCCAGCATGAGCAAAACCAAAGTAGTGTACAAAATCCCATGCAAGGACTGCACAAAACACTACATAGGACAAACAGGAAGACAGCTAACAACCCGCATCCATGAACACCAACTAGCCACGAAACGACACGACCAGCTATCCCTAGTAGCCATACACTCAGATGACAAACAACACAAATTCGATTGGGACAACACCACTATTATAGGGCAGGCCAAACAGAGAACAGCCAGGGAATTCTTAGAGGCATGGCACTCATCCACAAATTCTATCAACAGACACATTGACCTAGACCCTATATACCGGCCACTGCAGCGGACAGCAACTGACAACCGGAAGCGGCAGATTCAAACCAGTATAAATGCCGGAGGAATCAGCACAGAAGCGCTTCACAGGAGGTTCCCAAGCACTGAAGATGTCACCTAGAAAGGGAATGAAACGTTTGCAACAAAAACTCCCAGCTCGGCAAACAGAACCACGACAACGAGCACCCGAGCTACAAATCTTCTCACAAACTTTGGATTGTTTTGTTGCACTGAAGTTTCCGCTCGCAATCATTTGTACTTTGCAGAACATAGTCTCTGCTGTGAACCAGCATCATTGACAGCATTTTAGAACATAATTACAGGGATATAAAATATATCCTGATAATATTCTTTGATATAGTTAAGAGGCATAACCTGGTCAGTCTTTTTAATAAAATGTAAATCAATCTTTTTACAATTAAGCATTTTTAATCAGTCTGTCAAGAACTGTGCATAACCTAATCTTAAAAAATGAACTGCATATAATATCAATTGTTAGTTGCACTGATATACAGCAGTCAATCTGTTAGTAAACTATAAAAAGAATATTCAAAGGTTTTTGAAGCATACTTATCAATTTCTTTTCAATCTAAGAGGATATTTGAAGATTACCAAATACAACCAATTAGTGGAAACTCACAATGTCATTAATTTGATCACAGAATCCCTACAGTGTGGAAACAGGCCAATCGGCCCAACAAGTCCACGTCGATCTTCCAAAGAGCAACCCACCCCTCTACATTTACCCCTGACTAATGCAACCTACGCATCCTAGAACACCGTGGGCAATTTCAGCATAGCCAATTTACCTAACCTGCACATAGAATCATAGAGATGCACAGCATGGAAACAGACCCTTCGGTCTAACCTGTCCATGCCAACCAATTATCCCAACCCAATCTAGTCCCACTGCCAGCACCTGGCCCATATCCCTCCAAACCCTTCCTATTCATATACCCATCCAAATGCCTCTTAAATGTTGCAATTGTACCAGCCTCCACCACATCCTCTGGCAGCTCATTCCATACACGTACCACCCTCTGCGTGAAAAAGTTCCCCTTAGGTCTCTTTTATATCTTTCCCCTCTCACCCTAACACTATGCCCTCTAGTTCTGGACTCCCCAAGCCCAGGGAAAAGACTTTGTCTATTTATCCAATCCACGCCCCTCATAATTTTGTAAACCTCTATAAAGTCAACCCTCAGCCTCCGACGATTCAGGGAAAACAGTCCCAGCCTATTCATCCTCTCCCTATCCTGGCAACATCCTTGTAAATCTTTTCTGAACCCTTTCAAGTTTCACAACATCTTTCCGATAGGAAGGAGACCAGAATTGCATGCACTATTTCCAACAGTGGCCTAACCAATGTCCTGTACAGCTGCAACATGACCTCCCAATGCTTGTACTCAATACTCTGACCAATAATGGAAATCTTTGGATTGTGAGAGGAAACCAAAACACCAGAGGAAACCACATGGAGAATGTGCAAACTCCATACAAATAGTCACCTGAGGCTGGAATCAAACCCAGATCCTTGGCACTGTGAGGCACTAGTGCTAACCACTGAGCCACTGTGCCACCTAGAATGTAGCTTGCTACCTGAATCTGACTGGCTCTTAGTACAATGATTTTATGTTAATGCAAAAGAATGCACTAACTCAATATATGCTGGATATAATTAAACTTAAAATTCCTCATATATATGTGCTATTTTAGCCAACTTTGTTTGCAACAATCACGGCCAATGATGGTGAACAAATACATATAGTTTTTAAATGTATTCACGGGTTGTGGGCATCTCTGGCTGGCCACTAATTATTGTCCATCCCTAGTTACCCTTGAGAGGGTGGTGATGAGCTGCTTTCTAGAACCACAGAAGTTCATATTCTGGAGGGTGACTCACAAATGTCATTGGGAAGGGATTCCAGGATTTAGACCCAGTGACAATGAAAGAACTGCAAAATATTTCCAAGTCAGGATGGTGAGTTGTTTGGAGGGGAACGTGCAGGTGGTGGTACTGCCATATACTTGCTGCCCTTGTCTTTCTAAATCATGTACTTGAAAGGTATCTGAGGATCTTTGCTGAATTTCTGCAGTATATCCTGCAGAAAGTACACGCTGCTGTTACTGAGCATTGGTGGTAGAAGGAGTGGACGTTTGTTGATGTGATGCCAATCAGATGGGCTGCTTTGTCCTGGATTGTGTCAGGTTTCTAGATGGCTGTTGGAGCTGGACCCATCCAGGAAAGTCATATTCGTGACTTGCGACTTATTGATGTTAGACAACTTTGGAGAGTCAGGAAGTGAGTTATTCTTCATTGTATTCCTCACCTCTTAGCACTTTGGTAGCCACTGTGCTTATCTGGTGAGTCCAATTGAGGTACTGTTCAATGACAATCCCAGACATGTTGATAGTGGGGAATACGGTGATGGTAACACCACTGAATGTCAAGGGATGGTAGTTAGATTGTCTTTTACTAATGATGGTCATTGCCTGGCTTTTGCTTGGCATGAATGTTACTTGTCACTTGTCATGTCCAAGCCTGGATATTGTCCAGATCTTGCCGCATTGTAACATGGACTGCTTCAGCATCTGAGGAGTCACAAACAGTGCTGGACAGATGCAATAATTGGCAAACGTCCATACTTTTGACCTTATGATGGAAGAAGTTCATTGATGAAGCAGCTAAAGATGGTTGGGAAGAGGTTACTACCCTGAGGAATTTGAGCATTTTATTGGCATAAAAATGAAAGCTGCATTCACCTAACAAAACACCTGTATTATCTGCATTTATATAGATTTTTCTGATAGCCACAGAAGGTCCTGAAGTGATTAACGGTGAGCAACTTTTATTGCGTAGTCACATTTCAGGAAATATCAATTCACAGACAGCAAGTAACAAACAACAATGTGTTAAATTACCAGAATACTGGCTTATTTTTCAAATTTACTTTGGGTCATAAACTAGTGGCAGGTAGCGCCAATTTACACTACTAAGAGATACCTCCTTTTGTTTTCAAATATTACCATGCATTTACTTGAGAGAACAGATGATATATTGGCTTAATGTTGCATCCGGAAGACAGCACTTCCAAAAAAACAGAAATTTCAGAAGTACAGCATTGAATCTATCACTCTACATTAAGTGTTGAATTCTCTGGGGTAGGGCTTGAATCCAAATCATTCTGCTTGTGTGGTGAGCATTTGATTAATGAGCAAAAGCCATTAATAATGTATTGCTTTCACATTAACTATCAATAATACTGGAAATAATAGGAGGTCGCTTATGTTTCATTGCTTGAACTTAAAATCTGTGAAACTCTTCTCTGACTGAACAAGTACATGGCTTGACAGCCTGTGGCTATTTGTCATGTCCTCAAATGGCTCCTTTTCTGATAGACATTAGGAAATATTTATAATTGGTGGAGCCAGATGTTTGCAGTTGAAATAATTTTACTAATTGGGAATATGTTTAAGAAGATGAACCAGGAAGCTTGTGTTGAGGTCCCACCTGTCCTAGAGGTGTGGAATAACTTTCCTGAATCTGATTGATTAGAAAAATAGGTTAAATAAAACAAAATCTCTGAACAGGTTGATTAAGAAGATACAATATTTTGCAGAGTTGCACAGTTCAGAATTCATCTTTATTAAATATTTTTTCTGGCAGGTTAGGGATAAAGAGAAAGGTGTCTGTCATATTTTTGGGAAAGGTAAACATTCACTACCATTCAAAACATAATTTTTATGTTGGCTTCATATTTGCTAATTGTTCCAGACACAGATATATCCATTAGATATTTTGATTAGATGAGCTACAGTGTGGAAACAGGCCCTTCAGCCCAACAAGTCCACAACAACCCTCTGAAGAGCAACCCGCCCAGAAACATTCGTGTACATTTGCCCCTGCACCTAACACTACGGGCAATTTAGCATGGCCAATTCACCTCATCTGCATATCTTTGGACTATGGGAGGAAACTGGAGTACCCGGAGGAAACCCATGCAGACATGGGGAAAATGTGCAAACTCTACAGACAGTTGCCTGAGGTGAGAATTGAACCCAGGTCCCTGGCGCTGTGAGGCAGCAGTGCTAACCACTGAGCCACCGTACCACCTCTTAGTTTTGAGTTAGTATATTTTACAGTATCTATTTATTATACCATGCCCTATTCATCTATCCCTTCTGTGTTTGCTGATCTACACTGCCATCCAATCAAACAATGTCTTGCTTTTCAATTTCTCATCTTTATGTTCAAATCTTTCACTCCTGTCTAATTCCTTAATGTATGTGGAGGTGGTACTGACCCCAGGACTGTAATCCAGAATCCTGATTTAAAGTTGTGGAAGCAAGGGTTTATGAACAGGAGGGGTTTGGAGGGATATGGGCCGGGTGCTGGCAGGCGGGACTAGATTGGGTTGGGATATCTGGTCGGCATGGATAAGTTGGATCGAAGGGTCTGTTTCCATGCTGTACATCTCTATGACTATGACTATGTCAGACAGTGGAATTAAAACTCTGGTATTTTAAAAAAACAGCTTAATGGTAACTATAAAACCACTTTTGATAATTGTAGATATCAATCTGGTTTACTAATGCCTTTTCGGAAAATAAATCTGCTGTTAGTGCCTGGTCTTACTTACATATGACTACAGATCCAAAGCAATGTGGTTGACTCTTAACTGTTCCCCAGGCAATTAGGGATGGGCATTAAATATTGGCCCAGCCAGCAATGCCCTCATTTCATGAAGGCAAGGAAAATCTCCTCCAGCCCTGCAATTGTCAAAGGTATCTGTGCTTCTTCAACTCCAGCCTTTAGAGCATCTCAGTTTTTAATTGTGACTGTGACTTCATTGATGGGATCCTCCTTGCAGCTCGATTTCTTTCTGAAACCTACTTTTGTGATCAAGCTAAAAAAATTAGGTTGTGCAGTTTGGCAAGAGGAATTAATCTTTAAGCATGAGAGCTAATCATTAATGGTTAATTGCATATGATGATGAGCAATTGAAAAAGATGGAGAATAATATGGAAAGCAGGTCTAGCAGCCTGTTTTGAGTGGAAGGTAACTGCAGTGACCTTAGCTGGAGCCTTGGAAACAGAATATTGTGCAGGTATCACAGAGATACCTGGAATTATTTCTTGCCTTGATGCAACTGAATAGCTGGAAAAGTACTGAAAGTAACATGACGTGGTGATACAGCACATAACATTAAATTCATAATAGCATTAAAATCAAAGACTTTGTCCCACTCGTTGGCTTGTCACCATTGGCTATGGTTCATGAGATCAGGACATAGAATCTGAGATACAGCTCCAGGTGCCACCATTGTCAGTCCCTGACAAGCCGAAAAGCTGTGAGACTCATTTGTTTACATATATATAAAGTTATTTAAACTAATAGATTCACTCATTAATTTGTATATAGAATAAGCAGATTAAGCCATTTCATTTGTTATGTATTGAAATACACGTGTCTTCTTGTATCAATTTTGATCAAACCTTTAAGAACCCATTAGATACTTTCAGGCGAATAATACATCAATGCTAAGTTAGAGAGATTTTTAATTGACAAGGGAGCCTATGGCTATGAAGGGCAGACCAGAAAGTGGAGTTAAAGCCACAATTAGATCAGCCATGGTCTTATTCAATGACCGAGTGGGCTTGATGGATCAAATGTATACTCTTGATCCTATTTGTTAAGATCAGAAACGTTTGGTAACTGGTAACTTAGCCTTATGTCTATTTATCTGCTTTTGTCATATTTTGTCTTATAATGATCCATGAAATATCTTTGAAATTGTTATGATGTGAAAAGTTCTATATAAATATCAGTTGTGGTGCAGGAGTACCACAAAAATTGAAGAACACATTTTCTTACATATACGACTGAAATATACAGTTAATTCACAAGACAGAGCGGAGAAGATAATATTCATAAAGCTTTTTATATTACAATTATGCATTTTAGGTAAGTGCTTCTTTTAAAATATTTTATATAATTGTTCAATTACCTTACTCTTGTACTTCTGACAGCCCATTTTGAATTTTACATATGGATCACTCAACCCATTTGGATCCATAGGTTTTAAGTCTCGGCCCTCAACTAAAGTGACACTGACAACCCCTCTCCAGAGCTCGTCCCTTTTGTGTGCTTCCAGAAGACGGATGTTCTGTACCTGAGGGAACATGCAGCATAGAGAAGTCATGAAACCAAATGCATATAGGCACTGAATACTGACATTACATTATTGTTTGCCAATGCTTTGGTGGATAGTAGTAAGTGCACATATAAAATATACAAGCATCAGGGTTCACTATATCTTCTGTATTGTCACTTATAACTTATTTGACCTTTAAAACTGATCAGTTCATATAATGCCCCATCAATGTAATGCAGTAAATAGATCAACAAACAGGATTCTTAAAATCAATGCTATACTCTCATTTCTGGACAGCAATGTTCTGAAATTCAATTATCTCTGTTAAAAAGAAATTAGTCTTGCATCAAAATTCTTTTCAATTTAAATTTATTTTGAGTATATGGCATATAATTTCTTACTATAATAAAAGTTAGCAAGTCACAGAAACATGAAGCATATCTTAATTCTCAACAGACTCTGTTAAGTGTGATTCTTGCTATGCTGCCTGTGAGAACAATGAACATTTTGGTTGTTGTGGTTTGAAGAGAATAAATGGAACAAATAAGTAGGATGAACAACTGCTTAATTGTTTAGGCAAATAAGCAATTTGTCAAAATTCATTTTAACTGCAGAGGAAAAAAATGTGATTTAGGACAATAGCTTTTAGTACTTATAGAATGGAATATGTTCCAATGACTTTTATAAATCTTTCCACAAGGCTAAAAGGATGGGTTACAAAGGGTGACAATCATTGAGGTCCAGCAGCGTGTTTTGCTAATAAAGATCTTGAGCACATTCGCAAACTATTATCGTAATTTAGTAAATCTGATGACCTTATTAACACTGATGTACTTTATATGTGCAAATGGAACTTAGTATTCTTACAAAAGAAAATGGGGAAGAAATTCCCTTTCTATCAGCAGTATGGAAACTATGCAATTCCTTCGGAGATGACAACATTGCAGAATTGAATTTTCTCCACTGATCATAATAAAGAATGCCAAATACATTACACAGGTGGCCGTAGTCAAGGAGTGGCTGTGCAGCAGCACAACATAAATAAATTGTCTTCCTATAATGTTATAATTATAGTCTATTCCATAAGAGGAAGGTGATCCTAAATGTATACACAAACAGTGTAAATTTGACTGACACTAATTCTAATACAAAGCCACGGAGATAAAGGACAAGTGATCCTTGTGAGAATATAATAGTAATAGACAGGAGTGGACATTGGCATTGTTGTCTGCTGCAGAGAGCATGAGTCCAGAAGGCTGTGTTGCCCGCCAGGTGCCAGGGTTTGAGATATTTGCTCAGAGCGGAAAAGGAATTTGTCATGGGAGAAGGAAGATCTAGTGTTGTCATGCATATAGGTACCATCTAACACAATTAAGACAAAGAAAGATGTTCTCCATGGTCAGTATTAGAAT
The DNA here is from genome assembly GCF_020745735.1 of Hemiscyllium ocellatum. Taxonomy (NCBI): domain Eukaryota; kingdom Metazoa; phylum Chordata; class Chondrichthyes; order Orectolobiformes; family Hemiscylliidae; genus Hemiscyllium; species Hemiscyllium ocellatum. The sequence continues at coordinate 55,958,396 of NC_083402.1, forward strand.
CTAGACACAGAATTAAGAAGCAGACCTCATTCACGACACTAGAATCTATTCGACAATGTTGAAAATTTGATCATCAGCAAGTGAGGAAGTAGGTGTCAACAGGGTTATAAACCAGCACTTGCAAGGGAGTAACATGCTCACTGATGCTTAGTTTGGGTACTGCCAGAACCACTCAGCTCTTCACCTCCTTACAATCTTAGAGCTAAACTCCAAAGGTGAGGTCAGTGTGCCTTCTTTGACATCAAGGCAGCACTTAACCAAGTATGGTTTTAAGGAGCCCGAAGAAATCATAAGTGAATGGAAATCAGGGAGCAAGCTCCCCAGGGGTTGGAATCATACAAAGAATGATGGCTGTAGTTATTGGGGGTTAGTCATCACAACTCCAGGACATAATTGCAGGAATTCCTCAGGGTAGTGTCTTGGGCCCATCTTCAGATGCGTCTTCATTTACTTTCCCTCCATCGTAAAGAATTATGAGGTAAGGAATTCTATGCCTAACAATTAACCTGCCATCTCCCCAATTCATCTCCAACATCTACAAGGTAAAAGTCAGCAGTGTGATATTCTCCACTGTGTGCAGTTTCACCAAAATTCGAGAAGCTCAACATCATCCATGACAAAGCAGCCCATTTGACCAATGCCCCATCCACTACCTTCAACATTATTTTTTTTCACCACAGCAGTGAGGCCCAGCATTCATTACCATCTGCAAGATGCGTTGCAGCAACTCACCAAGGCTCCTCTGACAACACTTTCTAAACTGACAATCTCTTCCACCCATAATGTCAAGAGCAACTGATGCATGAACACTTTCAAGTTCCCCTGCAATTCAATGCCATTTTGAATTAGGAACATAAGAAGAGGAGTAGGCGATTCAGCCACTCAAGCCTAGCCTGCTATTCAATTTGATTGTGGCTGATTGAACACTTCAATGCCTTTCATCCACGGCCTCCCACAAGCCCGGATCATAGGTATCAGAAATCTATCAAACCCTGCATTAAACACACTCAAAGACTGAGATCCCACAGCCCTCTGTCATGGAGAATTCCAAACATTCACTGGTCTCTAAATAAAATAGTTTCTCTGCATCAGGCCAAAGTGGCACCCCTTGATACCTATTGTTTTTAGATTCCCCAGCCAGGTGAAATGTCTACCCTGTCTGTTCCCTTTATGTCGGTTTCAATTAGATTATCTCTCGTTCTTTGATACTCCAGAAAATACAGAGCCAGTTTCTCAAGCTCTGTTCATAGGAAAGTCCTGTCATCCTTGGAACAAGTCTGGTGGAACATTCTATGGCAGTCTGTGGAACTTTCTGTGGAACTCCTTCTATGGCAGTAATCTCATTTATTGGATATGGAGACTAATACTGCACACAGTACTCTAGATGTGGTTTAGTTAAGCTCCTATACAATGGAAGCAAGACTCCACCACTCCTGTACTAAAATCCACTTGAGACAAGGTTAACGTGCCACTAGCCTTTCTAAAAGCTTGCTGTGCCTGAATGTAAAGTACCTACCTAACAGAAAATCAACAGATAAGACTAAAAGTTACAAAAATAATAAAGGTGCAAACTTAAGTTTCTGTATCTGAATGCGCATTGCATTCAATACAAAACAGAAGATGTAATAGTGCAAATTAAGATAAAGTGATCCAATAACCATATCAAAGACCTGGCTACTGGATGATGTAGACTGGGACCAGAATATTGTCAGGTATGTGACATTAAGAAAAGACAGAAAGCTAGGAAAAAGTGGGAGTGTAGTTCCATTGGTGAAAGAAAACAATTCAAAATAATTCTCTAGTTCAGGAAACCAAGAAATAGAAACAATTTGAATAGAGATGATGAAAATAAAAGCAAGAAGTCACTTGTGGGAGTGGTGTACAGACCACCTAACAATAACCACACAGTAGGATGTAGTATCAAAAATAATGGGAGCTTGTCAGAAACAAGCAGTGGTTATCATGGGAGATTTTAATCTGCAGATTAATTTAAAAATCAGATGGGCAAAGGACCCTGCATGAGAAATTCATAAACTTTACCAGGATAGTTTCTTTGAACAGCATGTTCTGACACCAACCATTGAGCAAACTATGTTTGGTGTTATGGCCTCATAGTGAAGCCAACCGTAGATTAAAAATTACACAACATCAGGTTATAGTCCAACAGGTTTATTTGGAAACACTAGCTTTTGGAGCGCTGCTTCTTCATCACAGGATAGGTAACACTGATCATAATATGACTGAATTTTAATCCAGCTTGAGACAGAGAAGAGTCTAAATTTAAATAAGGACAATTTTTGAGGACCTGAAAGCAGAGTTAGAAAAATTAACTGCCAAAATCAATTAAAGACCAGCTCAATAGAGACGCAGAGGTGGACATTTAAACGGATATTTCAAAATGCAGAATAGATACATTTGAATAAGAAAGAAACATTTTAGAGGAAAGATCCATATATAGCTTAAACATGAAAGATAGTATTAAACTTATAAGATAAAAGTAAATAAGTTTGCAATAAGGGTGGTTGGTCAGAAGTTCAAAAACAACATAAAAAAAACTAAGAATGATGAAGATATTAATAAGGAAGGAAAACTTAGAATACAAGAGAAAAATAACTAAAGAAGTAAAGGCAGCTTAGTAAGAATTTCAACAACTATTTAAAATAACAGTTTATTTTAGGATTGTTAGGATCCTATAGAAAATGGATCTAGGGAATACATTATGAAAATAAAGAGGTGGCAGATGAATGAATCGCTACTTTGTTTTGAGTTATCACTGTGGTGGATATAAGTAACATCCCGGAAATAGCTGTCAATCGAGATTTGGACAGGAGGGAGGAACTCAAGAAAATTACATTCACTGGAGAAGAGGTTCTTAGCAAATTGCTGGAATTGCAGGTTGACAAGTCCCTGGGTCCTATTAGTTTTCATTCACATTCATAAAAGAAATGGATAGTGAGATATTTGATGCATTGGTTTAAAAAAAATTAGCATTCACTTGATTTGGTTAAAGTTCTATTAGGTTACAAAGTAGCCAATGAAACTTCATTAAAAGATGGATGGAGATAGGAAGCAGGAAAACATATTCTAGTTAAATTAACATCTGTCATAGAAAAATATTAGAAACTATTATTAAAGACATCATAACAGAGCACTTAGATAAATTCAAGATTATCTGGTAGAGGAAACATAGTTTGTGAAAAGAAAATAACCTATAACTAATTTATTGATAATCTCTGAAGGAGTGACATGCCATGCACATAAAGGGGAACTTTGAATACATTGCACTTCGATTTTCAAAAAAAAACATTTGATAGGATGTCATATCAAAGGTTATTGGTTTTCTCAGAAAATTAAAGATTATGATGGAGGGATGACAAATTAACTGGCTAACAAGAAATAGATTGTAGGCATAAATCAGTCATTTTCTAGGTACAGAGAAAGTGAGGACTGCAGATGCTGGGGATAAGAGTCAAAAACTGTGGTGCTGGAAAAGCACAGCTGTTCAGGCAATATCCAGGGAGCAGGTGCAAAAGTCAACTCTCCTGCCCCTCTGATGCTGCCTGACCAGCTGTGCTTTTCCAGCACCACAGTTTTTTGACTCATTTGACTTGAGATTCAACAATCACTGTGCCACAGGAATCAATGCAAAGGCTTCAACATTTTCCAATTTATATAAATGATTTGGCTGAAAGGACTGAAGGTAGCATTGCTAAATTATCTGACAATATAAAGACAGGGAGGAAATAATTTGTGAATGCGACAAAAGAAGGCAACAAAAGAATATAGAATGATTAGGTCAGTGGGCAAAGATCTGCCAAATGGAACAAATTGTGAGAAAATGTGAACTTGTCCATTTTGGTGGAAATTTTTTGTTTCAAAACAGCATGTTATCTAATGGTGAGGGAATTGGAGAGCTCTAAAAGGCTCTGGGATGTCTGGGTGGTCTGACGCATGGATCACAAAATGTTAATGCATTGGTATAACATTAGAAAAGCAGATAGAAGAGGAATTAAACATAAAAGGAGGGAGGTTATACTCAGTTATACAAGTCATTAGTGAATCCATATCTGTAGTATTGTGCACAGTATTAGTGTCCTGAATTAAACAGGGTGTAAAAGCATTGGAGAAAGTTCTTAGAAACTTTACTAGATTACTAGGAGAAAGTGAAGACTGCAGATGCTGGAGATCAGAGTAGAAAGTGTAGTGCTGGGAAAGCACAGCAGGTCAGACGGCATCTAAGGAGCATCCTGATGAAGGGCTTATGCCTGAAACATCGATTCTTGTGCTCCTTGGATGCTGCCTGACTTGCTGTGCTTGTCCAGCACTTCATTCTCTTACTAGATTACTACCAGAATGAGTGGGTTATTTTCTGGAGTAATGGCAGGATAGGCTAGGTGTGTATCTATTGGAATTTGGTAGAGTATGTGGTGATTTGATTGAAACGTACAAGATCCCCTGAGGGGTTTTGACAGATTTGATGTGGAAATATTCAACCTGCCATCCTGGACCTTGCTAATCTAGATAAAGCTCTTTTTAAACATGCATTCTACTACATGAGAGATTCCATAATCTTAACCAGCTTTATTCAAATGTACCTCTATTCATCTTACAGTTTAGTTGATTTTTCACTTTTACATACTTTTACAGAGTTACTGGGTTATGATAGAAATAGGTAAAAAGTATGGTAATCAGGGTCTGGTCTTGGAAATTGTGAAAACGTTTAGATCACTTCTCTCCTTCTTATGATCACTTGTACCAAGACTTCTATCATGATGGAGAACATAAGAAACTTCACTCTAGCCTGCTGTGCTATTACTTAGGTTTCCTGTTGTTTCCAGTGGGTTTCCTGTTTAGTTGAATGAGCTACTGCAGCCAGAATGCACCAGAAATGCAGGCCAGCATTAATGCTGCTAACCTTGCATGAACTCTGCTGGGCTATATGTCACTACCATAGAAATGAGTGGTCAACATGAAGTGATGCTGTTTGTATCACATACATGATGGTTTGGCCTAATTGTGTATCACAATCCCTGAGCTTGTTATCAGGCTCTGTTGAACCTTTGGCCCAAAATCTTTATTCTTGAAAGAAATGTCAATATTCAAATAGGCATGTTTAAATATAATGTACAAAATCCAATACTCAGAATTGAACATAATTCAACTTAGAGAGTAGACATTTAACTCTGATCAATGTTACTACTACTGAATGCAATCTTCATGGATCTATATTTATGATTTGACTTAACAAATGAACTTGTAAAGCATACTTGTAAAGTATGGGTCATTTCAACATGGTTGTTAGTTGAAGGATTTAATAGATGGGGTACTCCAAGTTTGAGTTATGGTGGATCAAAGGGTGTCAGTTAGGGGAGGGTCAACAGAAGATATACACCAGCTATACTTTTATTTACTTGTTACAGTCTATCGTGGATGAATAGCCAAAGAAATATCATATCCTGGTATGGGGAAATAGTGGCCATTGGTTTAGGTGGGATGCATGAACTGGTATGGACATTAGAGGTCATGGCAGCTGTTTGTGGGAATAGTCTGCTGTGCAAGGCTTTTGAAGTTACATTTTAAAACATTCCCTTATACAGACTATGATTCACTGCACCTCTGAGGAGCTGGGACCCTTGACTCTTTCAAAAACAGACGTGACTTCATGAAAATTCAAGAGGACTATGAAATATAATCCCTACAATGGAGCCAGTTAGGTCAAGAGTACATGATGAGGACTTATGCACTGAACCAGCCTGAACCCTGGAACAGCACTCCTGAAAATTGGAAAGCAAAAATGGGGTCAAGATTCATACCAGCTTAGTGAAAATTCCTGAGTGAAGTTAGCAGACAGTAATAATGTTATGGACACTTTGTGTAAAGATGATTTTCATTCATGATCTTAAAAGCAATGGATAGTGAGATGGTTGATACATTGGTTGAAAATAAAACAGCATTCACTTGATTTGGGAAAGGTTCCATTAGGTTTCATACAACATTTTACGCATTGTGTACAGATGCCTATTGTCAGAAATGAAATTTGGTGGTAGAAATGGTAGTAAATTTTCTGACCATATCTTACCAATTTTGTCTAATAACCCTGAGAATAACTTGTCATCAATAAGTTATGGATAAACCAGAATTTGTGGTGTTCTTGGCACTGGCACTATCTTCAAAAAGCTACTGTACACCTGACAAGGACTGTTAATCCAGAGCTGTCCTGCAAGTTCCTGACATTTGCAGTGGTCAAAGGAGAGAAGGCAAAGTTAGCACCTCACTTTGTAGACAAGCTGCTGGAGGTTCTGCTGGATGATTTGGGTAGATGTGGGCACATCCTCTTCCCCCAGGATGTGGAGAAGAGGTCGCAATATCTGACCATTCTACCCTTGTCTGTGATTCCACCTCAGCTCAGTTACATCATCTGGAAAAATACTGAGCAATGTAGAAAGAAGGTGCTTCTCCAATTTTGAATCATTCTAGTAAATAAATTTAGCAAAGCTGACACCCTACATTTTATTGAGAATCAGTTGTTGATGTTAATTTACTCTTCCTAGTGAAAATAGGTTAGCGTCTATTCTTTCTGTCCTAAACTGGTCAATTGAAATTTTTAATTGCAAGAGGCAAGGGAACCAGCCTAAGAGCATGGGATCCTCTTTAAATATGTAAGTCAGGGTATATTTAAGTCACTGGAAACTAATTTACCATTTTAATTTGATATTTGAGCAGACAAACAATGATGGCTTCAATGATATGAATAAAGAAGGTTGACTAATGTTTGTTTTTGACTGGAAGATTTGTTAGAAACCCCAGTGGGTCATTGTCTGAAGTCTTGCTGTCTTTTTAAAATCATCTGTTCATCAATGTTATTACATACCTCTGGAGCAGATGGTACTTGAACCTGATTATCCTAGTCCACGGGTAGAGACATTACCACAGCACCACTGAAGTCATGCTTTATTGATTATATATTAATGAAATACATCTTGGTGTCAGGGGCCTAATATGGCGATCTATGAAAATGAAGGAGTGGAACTTTGGAAGAAAATAGACAAATTGGTGGATAAATGACAGATGAAATTTTATGCAGAAAAGTGTTATTTGATTCATTGTTGTAGAAGAATGTAGAAAGGCAAGTTAAAACAAAAGGGAACAGTTCTAAGTGCGGCAGAAACAACCAAACATTGGTGTTACGTGTATAAAGCATAGAAAGTGGCAGGACAGGTTGAGAAAGCACTTGATAAAGTATAGAACATCCTACACTTTCTTAATAGGAGCACAAAGTACAAAGGCAAGGTAGGCTAAACACAGACTTTGTCTAGAGTGGTATATTTTTTCTCGTTCTGGTCTTGGTAGTTTAGTTATTTTTCTTACTTAGAAATGCAAAATAATTAGTGGGGGTGCAAAAAGGAATCATGAAGTCCCAGCAATGAGGAACTTCAGATACATAAAAAGATTGGAAAAAAATTGGTGGACGCTTCACCATGCCATCGGCACCATCAGTCATGAGCAGAGTGAGCATTCAGTACCAAAATTTGGTCATTGTGTGCTTGCACCAGTCACACTCAAGGGATCTGTCTGACCATATGTGCAGAATAGCCAGTAGTCAGTCTTGTAGGGGCATCACAAGCAGTGAAGAGAATTGCTTTTCGTCAGTCAGGGTGCTGCAAAGACACCTGTCCGGATCTGGTCCATCATGTCTAGGTCAGGGTTGTTCAAAATTGGTCAGAGGTCGGGGTGTCTGAAGGTTCACACATTGAAGAGAGTGTGAGGGAGAGGGAGGACCTTTAGGGAGAAGGGGAAAGTGATCATTCCCAAAACAAATGGGCTGTCAAAGCTGGGGTGGGGTGTCGGAGGAAACACAGGCATTTCTAGAGAGGGGGTCAAGTATAATGACTGACAGGGGCACAGTGGAAGCTCAGGAGAGTAAGGGGATAGGTGGAACATCATCAGAGCACTTGGTAGGTTACTAGAATAGTCGTTATTGGCAGTGACTGCTATGGTGGGGCGCACATGGGCTGGCATGGGACATCAGGGCAACACAGAGCACCAAGGTGGGCATCATTAAGGTCTAATGTTGGAGGTCAAGAGATAGGAAGGACAGTCCAAAGCACTGCTCAAGTTGGTAGGACTCCAGATGGAGTGCATAGTCTATAACAGCTGACAGTGTAGCGTGAGGTAATAGGAATCAAGGAGACTCTGGAGAGGTATATGGCAACCAACTGAAGGCTGGCGCTGAGAGTGTGCACCACAAGCTGCGTTCCCCTCCATCACTTGCCCTTCTCTCGATGCTGACTAAAACTGGAAGTGACAGCGAGTTCATCCAGGATGGATGGAGTTAACGTCAGTCTGATGGATGAAGGAACAATCTCCAAGTTTGCTGGATGCTAGGATATTGAAGGGGTAAATACATGAAGTTTGGATTTTCAAACCCTAGCCACATTTAATTTCCAATCCTTTCTCCATCCATATGCAATGGATGAGAGTGCCAGCCAATTGACTTGCACTAGCCACTGGTGCTTGCAAATGTCACATTGGCATTTCAATGATGCAGATATAACTGGAAATGTCCTAAAAAGAGGCAAGTGTTGGTCAAAAGTGTCTCATCATTTGTGAAACTTTCATGGATGTTATGGGAGGAGGAGAATGTCACTTCATTATAATGTCATGTGAGTATGATGCTAGCCTCCAATGAATTCAATGAAAAATTGAAGGAATGCTGGGGTCCAGGATGGGAAGCAGGCCACAACATATTCGACCCTCTCTTTTCAACAGAATGCGTTGGTTACTCACCGCATTCAGCACCTTCATCAAGTTGGCGCACATTCTGCAGTTAGGGACCTGGGTAAGCAGGCAATACTTTCATTCACTGGTGGGACATGGGTGTCACTCCAGCATTAACTAACTATCTCTAATTGTTCTTGAGAATGGGACTACTGAAGATGTGGTTCCACTGCTTGAACCAGTTTTGGGGGGGGGGGGGGGGGGGTGACCACTCCAGTATAGTCCAGATAGTGTGCTGCACCATCTCAGCATGCTGTGCACTGCACAGTTGGAGCAGGCAATGAGGCAATATGATAGGTGCTGAGGAGCCAGTGGAATGAGTAGACTTCCAAGAAGGTGGAGAAGGATGTGGACACTGAATGGAGGTATATCTCCCTGCAAATCAAACAGTGGTATTGGGTGCTAGAGGCCAGAAATGACTTAATTGACATCTGGTTCCAACAGATGAGAGCTGCTTGCAGCACACCATTATGGATCATTGGTCATCATAACAGCAATTGGCTTACATCGAGAGCACAAACTGTGAAATTGTTTTGTGCACGTTCATTTTTGCTGGCTACTAATACAAGATTGTGCTTGGAATTATTCGATCGCTTGCTAGCATGTGATGTTCCCCTCCTGGACAATAACAAGCTGCAGGTTTCCAGTGGTCACTGGGGACAGTGTACTGGTGACTAGAGAAGGTGTTTAGATGTGATGTAGTTAAGCACACATAAACTGTGCAGGCTGGTAGTAAACCAGCAACAAGGGGGAGAGAATGGGGTTGTATACGCGAGGGAGTGTCAGCCATACCAGCTGTGGGGTGTCACAAACAATGTAGCTTCCTGGCCGCTGTGCCTTAATGTTGCAAGTGAGGGGCACCTTCCTGGTGCACATAGCCTTTTAAAATGGACATGGGCATCAGGGATGCCAGATTTTCTGTGATTATCCAGTGAGTGACAAGTTCTTTTAGCATGTGGTAAGATGGGGCTAGAATTGAATGACAGGAGCCCTTCTGGAGTGATGTAGATAGTAAATGAGTGAGAGTGGTAGGATATGGCAAAAGACCAGGCATCAAAAAACCTTTAAAGCACGTGGTGCAAATGACACTTACCCAAAAAAAGGTTCATTCCATTCGGACTGTTTTGCTTGAACAAGTTTTCAAAATGCTGCATGCTCTGTACAGAGTAGATAAGGAGAACTTGTTTCCAAGAATAGGGAACCAGTGAGCACAAGTCTAAGGTAATTGGCAGATGAAGCAATTTGCCAATTTAGAAAAAAACCTCTTCATTCAGTGAGGGGTTAGGATTTGGAATGGACTACCTGAGAGTGAGGCAGAGGCAAGTTCAACTGAAGTATTGGAGAAGGGACTGGATTACTTCCTGGAAAGGAAGAATTCAAAGGGCCATTGGATGAAGGCAAACTCTACAATCCATACTGACTGAAATCAAAGGCAAACATATAGCATGTCATGACCAGAGAACTCTTCTATGCTGATGATACCATGCTAGTTGCTTACACAGAAATTCAGCTCAAAGTCTTATCTCTCTCATACCTATAACTTACTCTCCCTGATTAAGATTTGGAGGTGCTGTTGTTGGACTGAGGTGGACAAAGTTAAAAAATCACACAACACCAGGTTAGAGTCCAACAGGTTTATTTGGAAGCACTAGCTTTGAAGTGCTGCTTCTTCATCAGGTGGTTGTGAAGCAGGACCATAAAACACAGAATGTATAGCTAAAGATTACAGTGTCATGCAGCTGAAATTACATATTGAACAAACGTAGATGAACTCTTTCCTCTTTTAGAACGGTTTGCTCGTTTTAGTTCTTTAAAATGTAAATTCCAGAATATCTTCCTAGAACACGGATACAACCAATACATGTGGGCACACCACCCACCACGTACACGGCAGGTACTCATGTGACTTAGTCAATGATGTCTAAACTGCACGTTGCAGGCAAGGATGCTATGAGGCATGGTACATTGGCGAGACCAAGAAGATGTTACAACAATGGATGAGTGGGAACCACACAACAATCACCAGGCAGGGGTGTTCCCTCCCAGTCGGGGAACACTTCAGCAGTTCAGGACATTTGGCCTCGGACATTCAGGTGACCATCCTCCAAAGTGGACTTTGGGACAGGCAACAGCACAAAGTGGCCAGAGGCTGATAGCCAAGTTCGGTACCCATAGAGATGGCCTCAACCGGGACCTTGGGTTCATGTCACACTACAGGTGACCCCACTGCACGATACACTTTCTTTCTCCCTCCCTCTCTCTCTCTTTATCTGTCTCTCTCTCACACACACACACACTCACTCTGTCTCTCCTGCACGCGCACACATATAAGTTTATAGGTGAATTTGTATCTAAAGTATTATATTTGCAGACACATTCTATTTTGGTCTAAAAATGCATAACCTATAGTCAATCCATGTAATCGTCTATAAATCTCACTTTAGAAATAAATCCGACTCAAGATTGGGCAGAGACAGACTTTAACCTCACACCGTTAATGCATTGTCTGAGCTGAGATGGCACCTTTTGTTAGAAAACCTGGAGTTATCTTGAGAATGCACCTGAAAAGATATTCTTGGATTTACATATTAAAGAGCCAAAATGAGCAAACCCATTCTAAAAGATGAAAGACTTAATCTAAGTTTGTTTAATATATAACTTTAGCTGGATGACACTGTAATCTTTTGCTATAAATTCTGAGTCGTATGGTCCTGCTTCACGATCACCTGATGAAGAAGCAGCACTTTAAAGCTAGTGCTTCCAAATAAACCTGTTGGGCTCTAACCTGGTGTTGTGTGATTCTTAATTTCCTCCCTGATCAAGGTAACCATAGTCTTTGAACAAGGTGTCAAATTTCCAACCTGACCACTTTAAATAACACCTCATTGGAAGTGATTAGCAAATATTACCACCTTAGGTTCATGTGTTTTATAATTAATTCATGTGATAATGACTTTGGCTGTTCCAGCATTTATTGTATATTCACAAATTTATCAATATGTTATTTGATACAGAACTCAGTACACTCTTACGGAAAGTGGCCTTTGATGAACTCTTTAACAATATCAAGCTGACTGTTAGGGTCAGGATATAGGCTTATAAGGACTGTGCTCTGAGCACCTTGAAGAATGGATGATTTACAGCTATCAAGAAACGGAGGTCAACAACTTTCACCTTTTGTTGTTTGCACAGCATTCTGGGCATCTCATAGAAGGAAAATGTTGAGAATACAGTTGACTCAAAGGCAAATCTCCGAAGTAAGTTAACATTCATCAAGCAAAGGTAATTTCGCTGACTTGGGCATGTTTGCGGGACAGAAAATAGTTGCATGTCTAAAGATTTTCTTTATTTGTAAGGTAACCAGAGTCAAAAGACCAGTTGAACCATAGAGCTCTATTTCAAGGATGCTGACATTGAATGTAATCAAGGGCGGCTAGACATAGTACTTGGGGTGAATGGGATCAAAGGTTATGGGGAGAAATTAGGATTAGGCTATTGAGTTGGACAATCAGCCATGATTGTGATGAATGGTGGAGCAGGCTCAAAGGGTCAAATGGTCTCCTTCTGTACCTATCTTTTATGTTTCTATGTTTCTATGAAGGCCCAAAATATTGATTATTACATTTAAGAGAAGAGGTAGGAGAGTTGACAATAGTGGAAAATGCCGACACCACTCTGGGTCTGCATTTACCATCATGATCAGTGACTATACCAAAATCAAAAATAACCATTTACAGTGACACCTGATAACTACTTCATAAGTGGTTCTTGTGACAAAATCTCTCTCAGATTGTAACTGCCCAATCTCCAATGCATTTGATTTGCTGCATGTCCATTAATTTACACAGATGGAAGAGTGCTGACAATGACAGTGACCAGAGACAATAAACTGCACATTTTTTGAAGTAACCTAAATTTACAAAGCTGAATTAGATACACGTTTGTTTGTTATAAATATTTGTTCAACAATTCTGCTTTAATCCAGTCATACAGTCAGGACCAAGGAGTAAATATATATATGTATATCCTTACTGCAAAAGCACCACTAAATTTCCAAGTTCAAATGGATAAAAACTGGCACAAAGTGGCCAGTTTAGATTTCAAGCAATAATTTGAATAGGTACTTTAATACGTAACTGTCGTCACTCTCGATGGATAAAAACTAATCTGAGAAAGACAGATTGTTTGTGAAAGATAGCACATTCTGTATCATAACCAGCATCTTCTGCACTTTTAAACTTATGTAGAATAAAACTGATTTTTAAAGGTAGAGAATATTCTGACAATATACAATGAAGAATAGTGCAGTTCTCCAAGGCTAGAACATCTTTCTTGGCTTCAGGACACTGTTTCGATGAGTGTTAGACTAGGTGGGAAATAGTCACTGACCTGTGCTTTACCCCAAATGGCTAATTAAAGGCAGAGTGAGCTCGCTATCCAAGGGTGGTTTAGGAGGCGATGGTGTAAAAGTGATGTTACTGGGCTAGTGATCCAAGCCCCCAATTCAAAGTACCAGGAGCCTGGATTCAAATCCCACCATGATAATGTGAATTCAATTTTGGAGGACAGCGCGGTGGCTCAGTGGTTAGCACTGCTGCCTCACAGTGCCAGGGACCCACAGTTCAATTCGCACCTCGGGCGTCTGTCTGTGTGTAGTTTGTACATTCTCCCCGTGTCTGCGTGGGTTTCCCCCAGGTGCTCCGGTTTCCTCCCACAATCCAAAGATGTCAAGTTAGGTGAATTGACCAGGCTAAATTGCCCATTGTGTTAGGTACATTAGTCAGGGGTAAATGTAGGGGAAAAGGTCTGGGTGGGTTGCTCTTCGGAGGGTCGGTGTGGAATTGTTGGGCCAAGAGGCCTGTTTCCATACTAATGGTCAACTAATCTAATCTAGAGAGTCAAATCCAGATGGCTAATTGGAGGTCTTTCACCAATGAAGAAGCAGAAGCTGATCACAGAGGGAAGTAAGGGAGAGAGCAGGACCATTTTGCAGAGCCCTCATTCCAATATTTAAATTTTAAATTAAAAGAGCCTTTTATAGCCGAGGGTAAGGGTGGCGGTGATGATGGTTGTGTGGGAGCCTCTCCACGGGATAAATGGAGAGGGAGATCCCACCTGGAATTCTGGCCCTCAGCTTTGGAACTGGATAAGCATCTCCTGGCTGTTGGTTTACTGCTGCCAAACCCAGCCACATGCAGGAACCTAGATACCTATTGGAAAATTACAGCTGGCTTGCAAAAACGGACATTAAATGCGAACATTAACAGCCTCTTCCTGCAGCCTTCCTCCTGAAAGGATAGCCTAAGGGTATAGTGGAGCTAAGCAATTGGTATACCAGTTACACATGTTAAATTCTTGCTCATTTGAATCATTTGTAACCTTGGGAACTCATAAATAAACCTTAAGATTAAATCTCATACACCGTCTAAATTGTAGTAGACTTGTATATTTCCCTTAAATCCGTAACAATAATTCCCATGGCTAGAATTTGAAATATATATATATATATATATATATCGCTGTTATAAAAAAAACGCACTGTTGGCAATGTAGAACTATTAGATGTTAACAATCAGAACAATATCTGTTGTCTAGTTTCTTTCTAAGATTAGTTTGTGACGACAATAACTTACATCATGTTTCCACATGATCTAGGAATTACTATTATTATCCTGTGACAAAATAAGTTTCAGAGACTTTCCTTATATGCAGAATATCCTAAAAATCCAAATTCTATAAAAGCAATTTGATGATGGTTGTCCACTTAGTGAGAATGGAAAAATAGTCATTGTGAATATATCGCAATTTTAAAACAGAAACTTGCAAGTTACAAGGCAGTTATGATTTAAGCAATTTGATGATGGTTGTCCACTTAGTGAGAATGGAAAAATAGTCATTGTGAATATATCACAATTTTAAAACAGAAACTTGCAAGTTACAAGGCAGTTATGATTTCTCCCTATCATCCCATGCTAAGAGCAAACAATTATCAGACTATCTATTACCTTGCATGATGGTGTCCAATTCCTTCTCAAAATCATATTCTGTGGAAAGGATAAAATATTTAAATACCACTGATGAGCAATGTTAATCATTATTTATATATAATTAATGATATGGGAAGTAATGCTGCCAATAGAGAAAATTAGGGCAAGGTAGGGTGAGGGATTTAACATAACATATTGTGCTTTATGTAGATGGAATGTTTAATAACCGAGTAAAAATGAATGAAGGTCATGGTGACTAAGCAAGAGGCCTAACCTGAATTCATACTTATTTTTCATGGAACTTACAGCATATATTTTATTTCATGCTTTTGTAAAGTTCTATTATTGTCATATTAACATTCTATTCCTAATAATCAGTTTGCAGAGGCAAAATTGCTTACTGAATTGATGATTAAAAGACCTTTGAAAAATAGTACTAGTGCAATTGCAAGAAAACTTGGAAATTAATAATGCCTTTACATTGCATATTTAGTGTTGATGCTCTTGTCATGAAGCCCACATCTGCACATGATTTACTCTGGATTGAAACTATTGAACTGAGTGGCACTTCCTTCATTTGATAGTCTCACTAATTATATTTGTTTAACGTTGCATGGTCATAGAGTCATCGAGTCTTAGAATGTTATCAAAATTGTTTAACAAATTGCTTAGAGATCTACAAAGCAAGATTTTTCACAACTCTTTAACCTCAAATTCCTAAACATTAGTACGTTACACTGCGTGTGCCCAAGAATATGCAAAAGCCCCTCTTGAACAGAGTGGTTTCAGCAATAAGATGTAAGCAATATTATATGGCTGTGCTTTGCTGGAGCTTAATGTGCACCATTACTCACTATTGCTCAAGCATCGAAAGACATTCTGTGTTGTAAAACTCATCGCTTCAAACTCAATGGTGTCCTGAATTGTATGGAATCTTTAAACAGGTACTTTGCATATTGAGTATAGAATAGATTGAAATGTTTCACAAGAAATGCATTAATATATTGATCATTAATCGTTCTGATTGTCATTCCAATGACAGAAATCAAGAGTTAGCTCCTTCCAACCTGAGCCTTAATGAAAGGAGGTTTTGTTGCCACAGGGAGATTGAGTGGGTCTGCCCACTGTGTTTCCCATTACATACAATTAAGTCTAGCCCAAACATTTGTCAACCAGTTAATGAGACCTCTTCCCCATGAGAATGCATTTCCTTTCACCTCATCACCTGAGTATACAATTGGAATCAAATTGGATCTTATAGACACACCTGGAGCCTCATCTCTTGCCCATAGAGCAGGCAAGGTACCATATTCACCCTCTGGCAATGCCAGTCATTATTAATGATCACTCAGGCACATAACAGGCAGCAACAGGATCAAGGATGCTTCGGTGGTTATCCTGCTGACTGACAGCTCTTGGTCAATCTAAACCTGCCAACTCCTTTGAATGGCAGAGCCACTGAGGAAATCATGTATGCTGCCTGAATATCACCTACCAGAGGCCCAAGATTAAGGGGTGAGACTGGTTACTGATAATTAACGGCCAGAGGGGTTTTCTGCAGTTGTAGGCAGCTGTCAGCAGTAAGGTCAGACTTGACCCCTAGTGGACTACCTCTTTCTCAAAGGTGCATTCCTGGGTCAGGCAGTTGATCCACTTCCATTATACAGCAGGATCTAGTCTGTGACCTAACTGCCCAATTCTCATAGTATACTTTTATATGTATTTAATAATAGAAGTTACTAGATTAGATTGTGCATTATGCCATACTTTAATAACAAAACAAAGCTGCAGAATAAATCAATTTATGAGTATGTAATATCTCGCCAGGACCACTACATATTTCCACGCCGTAATATAAAAGGACTTACATAATGGCTTGGTTTGTTCAAAAGGAAGTTTGCTGCATACTCTTTGAGTACTTGTTAAATAATGTTGTTAAGTAGACTTGTTTACAAATAAAGCAATGGAGACTGTATTCTACTAATGTGCAAATTATTGTTAGTACTCATTTTTCAGAATGCAGGAATCTATTCTTAGATATACAATAAATGTATTTTTCACAATTGAACAGAATCTTTGGAAATCAGGAAATGTAAGATAAATTTTCAGTTCAACACATCATGGTAATTTGGTGAAGTAGATACCCTGCCAATTATAGCAGCCACCGAGCTTTAATTGTATTGACGATAGGCGGGTGATCCATTCTGCCTGAATGTAGAAATGGGGGAAGGATAAAAATTTACAATCTTGGTATGTTACAGAGTTTGATTATGCGACTCATTCATGCAATATTTCCTCTTTTGGTGTTGCAATTATATGTACAAATAATAAAATAGAATGGGAAAGGTGACCCTGAAATGACCAACAAGGGAAATTAGACAGAATTAAATCTATGCAAGGGGCAAAAAATTTGCTAAAACGCGCAGCTGACCAGAGGACATGGAGCAGTTTACATTTTGGCAAAGGGTGCCAAAGGAATTGATTGAGAGGGGAAAAAAGAGTATGAGAGTAAGCTTACAAGGACATTATAAACTGATTTTAAAAGCTCCCTAGTTGTGTAAAAAGAAAAACAAAGTTTAGTGACTAAAAAGGTCAGTCCCTTACAATCAGAAACATGAGAAATGATAATGGGGAACAAAAAGAAGGCAAACCAGTTTAAATACATAATTTGGTCTGTCTTAATAAAATAGGACACAAGTAAAGTCCCAAAAATGTTGGGGAATACATGGTCTAATGAGGGAGAGGAACTGAAGAAATTCAGCAATAGTAGGAAAATGGTGTTGGGAAATTGATGAGATTAAACAGCAACAGATTTCCAGGACCTGATAACCTACGTCTCAGAATACTTAATTAAGTGGTCCTAGAAATAGTGGATGCATTGATAGTCATGTTTCAAGAGTCGATATAGATCCTAGAACAGGTGAACAGAAAACGTGATGACAGACCTGTTAGCCTGACATTGGGAGAACTCTAGAGTCTATATTAAAAGATTTAATGGCAGACCACTTGGAAAACAGTTACAGGATTAGATAGAGTTAGCTTGAATTTACAAAAGGGAAATAATGCGCAAGAAACCTACTTATTAATTCCTAGGGGTAGTTGATAGGGGGAGCAAGTCGATGCTGTTCGCTTGGAGTTTCAGAAAGCACTTGATAAAGTCCCACATAGGAGAATAGCATGTAAAATTAAAGGACATGGGATTGGAAGATGTGCACTGACATGGACAGAAAACTGGCAAGCTGATCAGAAATGAACAGAAGATAAATGGATCATTTTCTGAGTGGTAGCCAGAAACCAGTGAAGTTGCACAGGGATCAGTGCTTGGCTCCTATCCACAATACATAATAATGATTTAGATGAGGGCACTAAATGTGATATCTCCAAGTTTATATAAAACACAAAGCTAGCTTGAAATGTGAACTGTGAGGCGAATGTAGAGAGGGGAGACTATAGACTAGTGGTATTACTGCGAGACTACTCATCCAGAAACCCAACTAATGTTCTGGGGACTTGGGTTCAAATCCCACCTTGACAGATGGTGAAATTTGAATTTAGAATCATAGAGATGTACAGCACGGAAACAGACTCTTTAGTCCAACCCGTCCATGCCGATCAGATATCCTAACTCAATCTGGTCCCACTGCCGGCAGCTGGCCCATATCTCTTAAAACCCTTCGTATTCATATTCCCATCCAAATGCCTCTTAAATGTTGCAATTGTACCAGCCTCCACCACTTCCTCTGGCAGCTCATTCTATACACGTATCATCCTCTGTGTGAAAAAGTTGCCCCTTAGGTCTCTTTTATATCTTTCCCCTCTCATCCTAAACCTATGCCCTCTAGTTCTGGACTCCCCGACCCCAGGGAAAAGACTTTGCCTATTTACCCTATTCATGCCCCTTGTAATTTGTAGACCTCCATAAGGTCACCCCTCAGCCTCCGATGCTCCAGGGAAAACAGCCCAGCCTGTTCAGCCTCTCCCTATAGCTCAAATCCTCCAACCCTGGCAACACCCTTGTAAATCTTTTCTGAACACTTTCAAGTTTCGCAACATCTTTCCGATAGGAAGGAGACCAGAATTGCATGCAATATTCCAATAGTAGCCTAACCAATGTACTGTACAGCTGCAACATGACCTCCCAACTCCTGTACTCAATACTCTGACCAATAAAGGAAAGCATACCAAACGCCTTCTTCACTATCCTATCTACCTGCGACTCCACTTTCAAGGAGCTATGAACCTGCACTCCAATGTCTCTTTGTTCAGCAACACTCCCTAGGACCTTACCATTAAGTATATAAGTCCTGCTAAGATTTGCTTTCCCAAAATGCAGCACCTCACATCTGCCACATCTCAGCCCACTGGCCCATCGGTCAAGTTCCTGTTGTAATCTCAGGTAACCCTCTTCACTGTGCACTTCACCTCCACTGTACCTCTTATGCTCACATTCAAATCATGTATGTTAATGACAAAAAGTAGAGGACTGATCCTTGTGGCACTCCACTCGTCACAGGCCTCCAGTCTGAAAAATAACCCTCCACCACCACTCTCTGTCATCTACCTTTGGGCTAGTTCTGTATCCATATGGCTAGTTCTCCCTGTATTCTGTGAGATCTAACCTTGCTAATCAGTCTTCTATGGGGAACCTTGTCGAACACCTTACTGAAGTCCATATAGATCACATCTACCACTCTGCCCTAATCAATCCTCTTTGTTACTTACTAAAAAAACTCAATCAGGTTTGTGAGACATGATTTCCCACACATAAAGCTATGTTGACTATCCCTAATCAGTTATTGCCTTTCCAAATACATGTATATCCTGTCCCTCAGGATTCCCTCCAACCACTTGCCAACCAACGATGTCAGGCTCATTGGTCTATAGTTTCCTGACTTGTCATTACCACCTTCTTAAACAATGGCACCACGTTTGCCAACCTCCAGACTTCGAGCACCTCACCTGTGACTATCGATGATACAAATATCTCAGCAAGTGGCCCAGTAATCACTTCTCTAGCTTCCCACAGAGTTCTAGGGGACACCTGATCGGGTCCTGGGGATTTATCCACCTTTACCCGTTTCAAGGCATCCAGCACTTGCTCCTTTGTAAAATGGACATTTTGCAAGATGTCACCATCTATTTCCTGACAGTCTATATCTTCCATATCCTTTTTCACAATAAGTACTGATGCAAAATTCTCATTTAGTATCTCGCCCATTTTCTGCGGCTCCACACAAAGGCCGCCTTGCTGATCTTTGAGGGGCCCCATTCTCTCCCTCGTTACCCTTTTATCCTTAATGTATTTGTAAAACCTCTTGGGATTTTCCTTAATTCTACTTCCCAAAGCTATCTCATAACCTCTTTATTTCCTTCATACTCTTCTAAGGATTCACTCGTTCTATCCTGTCTACACCTTATATATTCTTCCTTCTTTTTCTTAACCAAACCCTCAATTTCTTTAGTCATCCAACATTCCCTATACTTTCTCTGGATTCTTGTTATCTCATTTCTGAAGGCTTCTCATTTTCCAGCCGTCACATTACCTGCAAATATCTGTCCCCGATCAGCTTTCGAAAGTTCTTGCCTAATACCATCAAAATTGGCCTTTCTCCAATTTAGAACTTCAATATTTAGATCTGGTCTGTCCTATTCCATCATTATTTTAAATCTAAAAGAATTATGGTTGCTTGCCCCAAAGTGTTCCCCCACTGACACCTCAGTCACCTGCCCTGCCTTATTTCCCCAGAGTAAGTCAAGTTTGCACCTTCTCTAATAGATACATCCACATACTGAATCAGAAAATTGTCTTGTACACACTTAACAAATTCCTCTCCACCTAAACCCTTAACATTATGGCAATCCCAGTTGATGTTTGGAAAGTTAAAATCCCCTCCCAAAACCACCCTATTATTCTTACAGATAGCTGAGATCTTCTTACAAGTTTGTTTCTCAATTTCCCTCTGATTATTAGGGGGTCTATAATACAATCCCAATAAGGTGATCATCCCTTTCTTATTTCTCAGTTCCACCCAAATAACTTCCCTGGATGTATTTCCGGGAATATCCTCCTGTAATGCTATCCCTTATCAAAACTTGCACTCCCCCTCCTCTCTTGCCTCTCTTTCTATCCTTCCTGTAGCATTTGTATCCTGGAACATTAAGCTACCAGTCCTGCCCATCCCTGAGGCATGTTTCTGTTATTGCTATGATATCCCAGTCCCATGTTCCTAGCCATGAATTCTGAATGACAAGTCCGCTTAAGACCACAGAACTGTTATGTTTGTCAGAAAAATCCATGTGGATCACTAACTCCTTTTAGGAAAGAAACTGCAGTCCTTACCTAGTCTGGCCTACATGTGACTCATGACCCACAGCAATATGATTGACTCTTAATTTCTCTCTTGGCAACTATGGATATGCAATAACTACTGGCCTAGCCAGTGGCACCCACATCCTCTGAGTGAATTAAAAAAGATGCTTAAGTGTGATTTGGAGTGAATGGGCAAATACATGGAAGATGCAGTATAATGGGAGTAAAATATGAGGTTAACCATTTTGGTTACAAATATAGGAAGGCAGATAATTACTTGAACCGCAATAGATTTGGAAAGGGACAGGTGCAACGAGACCTGAGAGTTCTTGCACACCTGTCACTGTAAGCAAGCATGCAGGTGCTGTCCATGGTGAGGAAGATAAATTAAATGTTGGCCTCCAGAGTGAGAGAATCTAAGTGCAGGGGCAGGAATGTCTTACTGCAATTGTATGGGGACTTGGTGAGACCACATCTCTGGAGTACTGTGTGCAATTTTGGTCTCCTTATCTGAGGATGTACTGGCTATAGAGAGAGTGCATAAAAGGTTTACTAGACTCATGCATGGGATGGCAGTACTGATGTACAAAGGGAGACTTATCGGTTAGGACAGTACTCACTGGAGTTAAAAGAATGAGAGGAGTTGTCATAGAAATATATAAATTTCCAACAGGACTAGGTAAGGTGAACGTGAGGAAGGATGTCCTTGATGACTACAGACAGTGAAAAACCAGGGGTCACATTGTAAGGATACTGTGTAGGCCATTAAGGACTGAGGTGAGGAGAAATGTCTTCACCCAGACACTGGAGGACTCCAAATCCCTCTGAGCTACTTTTTTGCATTGAAATAATATACCATTTTTCTATCCTTCTTGATAAAGAACAAAACCTCACACTTCATCGTATTGTATTTCACCTTCTAAGAGTTTGCCCACTCACTTAATTTGTCTAAGATCACTTTGTGGACTCTGTATCAGCCTCACTCCTTGCAATCCCACCTCTTCTTGTGTAATCAGCAAACGTGGCTATAGTACATTCACTTTCCTCTTCCAAGTCATTAACACGTATTGTAAATAATCTTGGCCCCAGCACTGATCCTTGTAGTATTAGTTACAAGTTGCAATCCAGATAATGTGCCCTTTATCCTAGCTCACTGTCTCTGATTAATTCAGCAATTGTCTGTCCATGCTAGTGTACTATCCCCAGCACCATGGACTCTTATACTAAGTGGCCTCGATTTGGTAAAGGAAATTGCAACAAAAAAGTTATATACTTTTTAATGACCACTGTATGAAGACTGCCATATGAATTTTGCCCTCAATACACTGTATAAATATGAAATTATATCACTGCTTCTTCCAATTTATGTGAATAATTTATTTGTCACAGGATTTTATTAATGCTTGCAGCATTCTGATAGAACTATCAATGAATTATCTCTGTGTAAATTTTTCATGAGAATGTATGTCATACTTAAAAATCAAGAGCAACAGCAAAGGCTTTAGTGCAAAGTTACTTATTATCAATTGATATAATAGAACTTGAGTATTGCTGAAGAAACAGATTTATCAAAACTTTTCATCTTGCACTCATCAGGCCAATTCACAGTATGTACTAATATAAAGGAAGACATATCTAATGGATGACAGGAGAGTGCTGCCTGGTGAGAAAGTGGACTCTGATTTCAAGTGATGGAGATGATTAAGCCCGAATATCTGCCTCTTGAAATAGTAAAAATAGTATCCCATCAAAATCCCTTTAAGTCTTTCACTGAACCATTTTTAATGATTAACTCCATATGAAGATTTGAAAATTGTTACGAACTCTCAGTGAGACTTGGAAGAAGAATGTACAAGGACCTTGAGAGTAGGGGTCTGTTACAGCAGAGCTATAAACCCCCAAAATTCCAGCTTGTGACCCAACTTGGGGTCCTGCAACTCCCCAGCAAACTTCTGGAAGCCCTGGTTTAATCAATAATGTTTAACCTTTAACATTTCACCATCAACATTTTCCTCTTAACTCCCACTTAACTCCCTCAAAGTCTCTTCGGCCAAAGTATCAATCATCAACATGTTTAGCCCTTTTCCAGGATGAGTAGGACAGATGAACTCCACATGGTTCTCCTTAGATGGAAAATACGATGGCAGATTTATGGTCCAGCCTTTATCGACTATCAAAATATAAAGGTCAGTACTTCCTCACTGTCATGAACTTACAACTAGTCTTGAGTGGATGATCACATCTCTGGAGGCACAGCATGAATTGCCTGTTCCTTAGAGAGTGAGACTGCCATGCAAATATATATTTCTCTAGAGACAGCCTTTCTGAAAATTCACATTGGCAGAAAAATAAAGTGTAGAATGTTCTAAGGTCTGTGGATTTGATGTTCTGGCATGTACAGTCAAGTCATCAAATGTGCACAACTGTCACTGGTATCTTGGCAGACACATCTTGCTCAGGAGATAAAATATTTAGAAGTTCCCGCAATTACAGTTTCAAGCAAAGAAATAGGCTAAACTCTGAACTCAACAAAATCACCTTCTTTTCAGAAATAGGAGAAATCAGCTGGGCAGTCCATCCAGCAGGCTTCTTATCTCCAGTTCAAGACCGAATAAAATAAGCAAAACAGTATCCACACCAGATACTGTTCAAGCAGCCCCGCAGTGTGTTTGCAGAAAAAACATGCAGTTATTATGAGTCATATGAATTCTATGAAGGATTGATAGACAGAATTCCAATGTCTACAGTGACTTTTCAACCCAGTCTTTTAAAGAAATCATGACAGGTATTTCTACAAAATGAAAAGTAATCAATTTGTACATAATCCTTCAAAACTTAAGTCATCCAAGAAATATTTAATATGATGTTGCTTTCTAACACTTCTACCCTTTAAAAAATGAAAAGCTATTTTTAAGTGCACTTCATTATAATATGTGGACAAATTAAAATTTTAGAGAATTCTGACACATTCACAAAAGCATTCTCATTTGCTTGTTCCATGTAACCTATGCAAATATCGCTGATACCTTCACTGTACGCCTCCTTAACAAAGCATCTGCACTTATATTATCTTTTCCTGCAATGTGAACAATCTTTATGTGCTAAGGCTATAATAGCAAACTCCATTGGAATAATCTGGCTTTGTAAACATTTTTTCCACAGCTGGGAGGTTATGTTTGGTACATTCTAATGTCTCTCTGCTGCTGTGATGGATATACAGGTATATTTCAAAATGTCTAAGAGCCAGTGAAATCCCAAGGTTTTTAATCTACCATTGAATATCTTATTTGGTGGCATTTTAGCATTATTGGTAAAAATATTCTACAGACTTTGCCATACCTATCCATCTTCTTGTTACAAAACAGCACCCACTCCCAGATCATTAGCACTAACTGCTACTTTGAAGGGCTTAGTGAAATCTGATGCAGTCAAACTGGTTCATTGATCAAAATGGTTTTCAACTTCTCAAAAGATGCCAGGCACTCTCCTGATCACTCAACCTTGAATGTCACAAAGTAGATCACTTTTGTGCAGCTTGCTGGAAGCTGCAGGATTGGATACAAAGTGAAAGGAGCCCTGACTGCAAGTACAACAAACCAAGATATAACTCTGACACAGATGTGAGACCAAGTGGGAGCACTGTTATGTGTGTGAGGAAAGTAAACAAGGTGCCTGCTTAAGAGTTACAATACCTTGTCAAAAGGAAAAGTACTGCCTCTTTCTAAAATTGAATCAAATAAACTTTAAAATCTGATTGAAGATTTGTAGCTCGGGTATCCGTTGTTGTGGTTCTGCTCGCCGAGCTGGAAGTTTTTGCTGCAAACGTTTCGTTTCCTGGCTTGGGAACATCATCAGTGCGGTGGGAGCTTCGTGTGAAGCGCTGCTTTGATGTTTCTTCCGGTATTTATAGTGGTTTGTTCTTGCCGCTTCCGGGTGTCAGTTTCAGCTGCAGTGATTTGTATCTGGGGTCCAGGTCGATGTGTCTGTTGATGGATGTTCTTGCCGTTTCCGGGTGTCAGTTTCAGCTGTAGTGGTTTGTATATGGTGTCCAGGTCAATGTGTCTATTGATGGAGTTTGGGGATGAATGCCATGCTTCTAGGAATTCTCTGGCTGTTCTCTGTCTGGCCTGTCCTATGATAGTGGTGTTTTCCCAGTCAAATTCATGTTGCTGGTTGTCTGAGTGTATGGCTACTAGAGATAGCTGGTCGTGTCGTTTTGTGGCTAGCTGATGTTCGTGGATGCGGATTGTTAGCTGTCTTCCTGTTTGTCCTATATAGTGTTTTGTGCAGTCCTTGCATGGTATTTTGTAAACTACATTAGTTTGGCTCATGCTGGGTATTGGGTCCTTTGTTCTAGTGAGTTGTTGTCTGAGCGTGGATGTTGGCTTGTGTGCTGTTACGAGTCCTAAGGGTCGCAGTAGTCTGGCTGTCAGTTCTGAGACACTCCTGACGTATGGTAGAGTGGCTAGTCCTTTTGGTTGTGGCATGTCCTCGTTCTGTGGTCTATCTCTTAGGCATCTGGTGCTAAAGTTGCGTGGGTATCTGTTTTTGGCGAATACCTTGTATAGATGTTCCTCTTCCTCTTTTCGCAGTTCTGGTGTACTGCAGTGTGTTGTGGCCCTTTTGAATAGTGTCCTGATGCAGCTTCGTTTGTGTGTGTTGGGGTGAAGCTGCATCAGGACACTATTCAAAAGGGCCACAACACACTGCAGTACACCAGAACTGCGAAAAGAGGAAGAGGAACATCTATACAAGATATTCGCCAAAAACGGATACCCATGCAACTTTATCACCAGATGCCTAAGAGATAGACCACGGAACGAGGACATGCCACAACCAAAAGGACTAGCCACTCTACCATACGTCAGGAGTGTCTCAGAACTGACAGCCAGACTACTGCGACCCTTAGGACTCGTAACAGCACACAAGCCAACATCCACGCTCAGACAACAACTCACTAGAACAAAGGACCCAATACCCAGCATGAGCCAAACTAACGTAGTTTACAAAATACCATGCAAGGACTGCACAAAACACTATATAGGACAAACAGGAAGACAGCTAACAATCCGCATCCACGAACATCAGCTAGCCACAAAACGACACGACCAGCTATCTCTAGTAGCCATACACTCAGACAACCAGCAACATGAATTTGACTGGGAAAACACCACTATCATAGGACAGGCCAGACAGAGAACAGCCAGAGAATTCCTAGAAGCATGGCATTCATCCCCAAACTCCATCAATAGACACATTGACCTGGACACCATATACAAACCACTACAGCTGAAACTGACACCCGGAAACGGCAAGAACATCCATCAACAGACACATCGACCTGGACCCCACATACAAATCACTGCAGCTGAAACTGACACCCGGAAGCGGCAAGAACAAACCACTATAAATACCGGAAGAAACATCAAAGCAGCGCTTCACACGAGGCTCCCACCGCACTGATGATGTTCCCTAGCCAGGGAACGAAACGTTTGCAGCAAAAACTTCCAGCTCGGCGAGCAGAACCACAACAATCAAATAAACTTACAGTCATACTTGAAGATATAGTTACTCAAACTCTTTTGTTGGGGAAAGACATGACTTTTCCATGAGAGACAGACATGAGTTCCAAAGATCTAGTAAATGGTATTAGTGGGGAATAAATTCCTGCACTATTGCATTGGGTTCACTTAGAAAGCTGAAAAGAATGGGATCTCTACTTTGTACAAACTCCTTTGCCAGGTTGAGACCACATTCATCTGTTCCAGATTGTGACAGAAGGCTATCTGGCAGATCTGTGAAGGTATGAAGCACCTCAGAGTATATTATCACCTATATGCTGTCCCATTTAAGTCTTCAACTGATTCCTCTGCTGTAAAATATACCTGTGCTATTGCTGTCTGATGAGTCGTGACACAGCTATGGATTGAAAAATGGAGAAGTAGAGGGAAACTATATTGTTAAGATGGCATCTTAGGGCAAGCAGAGTCTCAGAGTCCAAACAGTGGTCTAAAATATTTCGTACTCCAGTATGTTCCTTGCTGCTGCCTGACCCTGATGTGCTTTTCCAGCACCACTCTAATCTTGACTCTGATCTCCAGTATCTGCAGTCCTTTCATTCACCCTGTTCCTTGTTGCTGCTTTGTTTGCATTGTATGTGCTGTATCCTCGTGATGTAATCTCTTGCAGTAAGATAGCAGAGATGAGTCATCAGCCAGATGCATTCGCAAGAATGTGTTGAGATCCAGATCCAGTCTCTGTGTGTTCTCATGTTCGTGCAAAACTAGCAGAACAGCTGAAAAATCACACAACTGTGACCATGAAAACAACCACTGACCAAGATGATCCTGGAATCATGGTGATATACTAACAGGATGCTGATGTAGTGGTAACTCTTAGAATTATGGAACATCAGCGTGTTCACATTTGAAGCCCCCAGAGCCACAGCATGTGCACACTGGAAATGCTAGTAGGGAAAATTCAATAGCTCTCTCCTCCTGCTTCTCTTCAGTCGGTGAGAAAAACAATGGGAATTCTCTCCTCTGCATTCCGAAGCGATGATGGATGGTAACCTGAGATGGTGTTGATGTCATCTACCTCTGCCTGGAAGGATCCACTTGAGGGTAACAACGAACCTTAATGGCCCTTGGCAGTACCATCCTAGCCCTGCTATGCAGCTGTAAGTTGACAGGAGGTGGCACCACCCTACCTTGACCATCCCTTAGTGAAACTCAGGTGCCTCACAATTGCTCCTGAGCTGATGTAGTGATTGAAGGGTAACAACTCTAGGTTAGTGGTCTACTGAAAGTCTTCTCCCCCTTTCCCAGTGTTTTTCCTGTTGTTGTCTGAGTTCCAATTTCACATGATGCTGTAACCCAATACAGCCTGAAACTATAGACTCATTAGCTACAACAGATTTTCTCCTAGCAGAGCAGAAAACCTTTCCAATGTTCTTGTCAGCATCTACTATGACTCCTCTGAAGATTCAAAAAACTAGTCCTCCAAGGTCTTCCTTCCTTGGAAAGGTCCTCCAAGAATGCAGCCCAGTTTTACGATGTCTGCATGAGCAAAAGTAAATCATAAACTCCTTAATGCATGTTCAGTTAGGAGTGACTATGAGAGGGCCTGAACTAGGCGTGCGTTATCAATGAACAGTTTGCGTACAATCATCCTTCAAAGCAGTTGGGCCATTGCTTCTGCAGTATGCACTGTTTGCTTTTGCTAGCAGCCTGTCAGTCAAAGCATGCTTTACAGCTAAAGTTGACTGAAATATTTCAGTTAGGTAAAAACAATGACTGCAGATGCTGGAAACCAGATTCTGGATTAGTGGTGCTGGAAGAGCACAGCAGTTCAGGCAGCATCCAAGGAGCAGCTGCTGTGCTCTTCCAGCGCCACTAATCCAGAATGAAGTATTTCAGTTGTCATTATTTCTCTATATAGAGGCCAATTCCGCAGCCAGTGTGAGTTGTGTATTTGGCTTTTTTGAATTGCTGCTCTTTTTGATGTTTCTCCTGTCATTCAAATTGTTCTGTCATCATTTAGTTAACAAGAAAATACTAAGTGCTTTATTTTAAGCTTCCCCGGAAGATTGTAAGTATGTACTTCTCGTCTTCAATCACCATCCTGCCCCTCTTTACGACTTTACAACAGTTGCTTTCTTTTCAACTGTTGCAGCCGTGAAAACCTCAGGACAGACAAAGAAATGAATGAGAACAGCCAAAGCCAATAAGAAAATATTCTGGACAATTACTCAACCAATCTGTACCAGTTTGACATTGTTCAGCAGCTTTTAAATCTCTAAGATCTGTCTTTTTTTCTCCTTCATCAGTGTTTGTATTTTCAACTGTTATACTCTGGTCAACTATTGTGCTCTTGTCTTTAGAATTCCATTTTCAGAGCCCTTCTCATTGACAAAATTACAGTATTATGAATGAATGGCAATGTCCATAAAATTATTATTTCCACCCTCCAAAACCATTCTTATTTTCATCCTGAACAGCATGCTTTCTTTTCCTGAGATATGTGACAACGGTAAAAGTAAGTTGCAGAGCCAGAGTGAGGGAGACTTTGCCAGGGTGAGACTGAGACAGAGTGAGTAACTGGAAATTTGTGTCCAAGTGGAAATTCAAGTCAGAGAGGAAAAGGTGTGCTTTAATTAAGGATAATGCAAGAAATAGAGTCTCCAGTGAGAGGTGAGTAGGAGAAGAAATAAGGTGTAGATCATGAAGCCTACCTGCACTGAGACCAATGGCAATGTGACATCACAAAGTAGGGAAAGTATCTGATTGGTGATTAGAATTGGTCAGTATTTCCAATATGTAAAGTGAAGACAGGAGACTTAGTATGTGTTTAAGTGTCTAGTCTTTATTTCTCTCTGCTTTCTGAGAACAAGTTTACGTTTTCATGATAAGTCCATAATTATTTTAAAGATAACAAACAGTTTTTGAGTTATGTGATGGCAAGGTAGAAGGGCCGAGCATATTGCAGATATACATATCTGCATGCAATGTCACCGACTACACAAACTTGAGCTCCCACTTTTGGAAACTGAGAAGCGGCTGGAGCACTATTGTGCAACTTCAGGATAGAGGACTACATGTATAGCACATTTAGATAGGTGACCACACTGCAGGTTAGAAGTGTGCATGCAGAGAGAGAATGGGTAACTGACGCGTAGTCTAAGAAAATCAGGCAAATAGTGCAGGAGTCCCGAGTCTAATGTGCTTGCCAATTGGTATTCCATTTTGGAAACTGGAGAAGGTTCCTCAGGAGTGTGCAACCAGAACCAAGCTCAAGCCACCACCGGTGAATCAGCTGAACAGTGGTGGAGAAAGAAGAGTGGAAAAATTATAGTCATGAGGAATTCTGCACTCAGGAGATCAGACAGGCCTTTTTGTAGGAGTAAACGTGACTTGAGGATGGTGTGCTGCCTCCCTAGTGCCAAGGTTGAAGATGTTATGGAGCAGCTGCAGGATATTCCACTGGTTGACAGGAATCAGGCATAAGTTATGTCTCACGTGCGTACCAACAACATACGTAGGAAGCGAAATGAGTTGCTGAAGGCAGACTTAAGGGAGTCAGAAGCAATTAAAAAGAAGGATCTCAAGAAGATGAATCTCAAGATTACTTCCCAGTGCCATGTGCTAGTAAGCATAAAAACAGGAGGCTTGATCATTTGAATATGGGCTGGGGACTGGTGTTGGAGGGAGGGTTTCAAATTTCTAAGGAATTGGGACCAGGTCTGTGGTAGATGGAACCTGCACAAGGTGGATAGATTGCACATTAACAGGACAGGGACTGATATCCTCGCAGGAAGATTTGCTAGGTATAAATCAGGAGATGAGAAAAACATATAACATGGAAACACAGTTATCATGGGTGACTTCAATCTAAGTATGGACTGAGCAAACCAATTGAGCATCAAAGCTGTGAAGGACGAGTTTCTAGAATACATTAGGGGCACTTTCTAGAGCAGCATGTTGAGGAATCAACTAGAGGTCATGCTATTTTAGATTTAGTATTGCATGATAAAAAAGGGTTCATTGACAATCTTATTGTAAAAGAATCTTTAGGGATGAGTGACAATAATATGATGGAATTTTACATTATGTTTGAAAGTGAGGTAGTTCATTCTGAAGTAATGGTGCTAATTTTACATAAGGGTAATTATGAAAACATATGATGCAAATTGGTTAAGCTGGATTGGGAAAATACACTATACATGATTATATATATGAATTATCTGTAAAAGCTATTCCATGACTTACAGCAACTATACATTCCTTCAAGGTACAAAAATTAAAAAGGTCAGTCAACTGTGGCTAATGAAAGAAGTTCAGGATTATTTAAAATCATATTGACAAACTTGTTGGATGTTTTTGAAGATGTTTCTAACAAAGTAAATTAAGGAAATCCAATGGATGTAGCATCCTTAGACTTTTGGAAAGATTTTATTGGAAGTCTCGCACAGCACATCGGATAGGCAGTAATGTACTAGCATGGACTAATTATTGACTAACAGAGAGAAGAAATAAATCTCACATTGACAGGCCATGAGTATGACAAGGATTTGGGCCCCAGCTGTTCCCAACACATATCAATGATTTGTAGAAGGGTACTAAATGTAGCATCTTCGGATTTGAAGCTAATGCAAATCTAAGTGGGAATGAATTATGCGCAAGATGTAAAGTGGCTTCATGGGGATTTGGACAAGCTTCATGTATGGTTTAGAACATAGTCGATGGAACATAATATGGAACAATGTGAGGGTATCCACCTTGGCAAAAAAAAACGGATATGCAGAATATTTCTTAAATGATAAGAGGTTGCAAAGTGTAGAGGTACAAAGGGATATCTTTGTCAATAACTAACTGAAGGCCAATGTGCAGGTGCACTAAGTTATTAGGAAGCATAATGGAATGTTAGCCTTTAGGACAACAGAGTTTGAGTACAGGAGCAATGAAGTCTTCCTTCAGTTGCTTAGGAGCTTGGTAAGACTACATCTATGTGTATGCTTGATCTTTTTATCACAGGAAAAAAATATTACTGCCTTAGTGAGAGTGCAACAAAGGTTCATCAGACTTGTTTCCAGATTGGAAGGAATGTCTGATCAAGAAACATTGGACAAACTGGGCCTGCATTCTCCGGAGTTCCAAAGGTGTGAGGTGATCTCATTAAAATCTACAAAATACCTGAATGTATAGATGGCCTAGATGCAGGTAAGATGTTTCCCTAGATTGGGGAGTCTAAAGCCACGGGTACAATTTAAAAATAAGGCAGGCACCACTTAGGTCTGAGATGGGAAGAAATTATTTTACTCAGAAATTAGTGACTCTCTGGAATTCTCTCCAAAAGAGAGCTGTGGAGGCTCATTCTTTCAGTATATTTAAGGCAGAGATTGATAGATTTCTAATTACCAGGAATCTACATGGTTGTAGGATGGAGTGAGTAAAAGGCATTGAAATGTTTGCCCAGCCATGGTTGTACTGAATACTTCGAAGAGTATGGTAAAATAGGCCAAAGTCAGTATGGTTTCAACAAGGGGTGATCACGCCTGACAAATCTGCTAGACTTCTTTGAGGAAGTAATGAGCAGGTTAGACCAAGGAAAGCCAATGGATGTTATCTTCCTCGACTTCAAGAAGGCCTTTGACAAGGTGCTATACAGGATGCTGCTGAGTAAGATAAGGGGCCATGGAGTTAGAGGAAGGTGCAAGCATAGATAGAAGATTGGTTATCTGGCAGAAAGCAGAGAGTGGGGATAAAAGGGCCTTTCTCAGAATGGCAGCCGGTGACGACTGGTGTTCCGCAAGGTTCAGTGTTGCAACTACAACTTTTCACTTTATGCATTAAAGATCTAGCTGAAGGAACTTCGGGAATTCTGGCTACATTTGCAGACAATACAAAGATAAGTGGAGAGGCAGGTAGTATTTAGGAGACAGAGAGACTGCAGAATGATTTGGCCAGGTTAGGAGACGGGGTAAAGAAGTGGCACATGGAGTGCGACATGAGAAAGTGTGAGATCATGCACTTTGGTAAGAAGAATAGAAGCATGGACTACTTTCTAAATGGGGAGAAAATTCAGAAGTCTGAAGTGCAAAGTGATTTGAGAGTTCTAGTCCAGGATTCTCTCAAGGTAAACTTGCAGGTTGAGTCAGTAGTTAGGAAGGCAAATGCAACATTGGCATTTATTTTAAGGACTTGAAGATAAAAGCAGGGATGTATTTCTGAGGCTCTATAATGCTCTAGTCAGACCACATTTGGAGGACTGTGTGCAATTTGGGCCCCATAGCTCAGGAAGGATGGACTGGCCTGAAGTGGGTTCAGAGGATGTTCACAAGAATGCTCCCAGGAATGAAAAGCTTAACACTTGAGGAATGTTTTGAGGACTCTGGGTCATGACACGATGAAGTTTAGAAGGATGAGAGGAGATGTAATTGAAATTTACAGAACACTTAATGGCCTGGACACTGTGAATGTTTGGAAGATGCTTGCATTGGTAGGAGAGACTAGGACCCGAGGGCACAGCATTAGAATAACAGGAAGATCTTTTAGAACAGAGATAAGGAGAAACTTCTTCAGCCAGAGTGTGGTGAATCTATGGAATTCATTGCCACAGAAGGCTGTGGAGGCCAGGTCATTGAGTATAGTTAAGATGGAGATAGATAGGTTCTTGATTGTCAAGGGGATCAAGAGTTATGGGAAGAAAGCAGGTGAATGGGGTTGAGAAACTTATCAGCCATGATTGAATGGCGGAGTAGATTCCTTGGGCTGAATGGCCTAATTTCTGCTCCTATATCTTATGGTCTTCTGGTATTGGATGGCAGGGCAGGTTTGACAGGCTGAATGGCCTACTCCAGTTCCTATTTTCCCATGATAGAACCATTTTGTAATTTCAGATTCTATTTGTGAATTTTCAATTTCAACCTAATGTGAACATACAATGTACTATTTTGATAATTAAGATCTGAAGGGATCTTGATTTTGGATATCTGTTTAAGTTATTCCAGGGAAAAGTCATTCCGTTTCTATTTGACTTTCTTTGTACTTATGCATTCCTTTACTGCATGCCATTTATTTTCACAAACTAAACGATGGACAACAGAATGGCTTCATAACTATTCACACAATAACATTCAAACATCTTTCCCTGTAAAGATGTTGTCACATTGCCCTAGGATCAGAGCCATTGAAAAAATTGAACTCCAGAAGGTTCTCATATATGTTTAATACACATCAATGGAATTTACACAAATTTGTGGCGCAGTCACTTCCCAAGTTTTTCTTCAGTTCAACTGGTCTTAAAAATAGTAACACAACAGAGCAAAGCAAATTTCACAAAAAACAAAGACTAACAGAGCAAACATGAAATTTATCTTCAGCTAGGATGGCCTGAATAACTAGCTTAGATACTGATATTAATTTGACTTGGGTGTCACTCTGTATTCATGGAATTCAAGAATACAATTGTCTACTCTTAAACACTGTCTAAAAATATGTCCCTTTGTGCAAGAAGAAACAAACAGCAGAAATCTTCCAGTGTCCGAATTATTGGAAATATAACCCAGCACTTGTGTTGGTACTGTACAGAATCTCCAATGCATTGACTCTTTGAGAATTATCCAGGAAGTTTGAACTTCTGACAGGTGAGTCCCTAGCTCCCTGAGATGCTCCATAAATCTCTTCAACTCTTTAGCGTTCAAAGACAGTTGTAATTTTTTTACCTGGATAGTTATCTAAGAAATACTAGAAATAAAATTCCTAGTATAACTCCAGGATAACCACAAACTGAACCCCTAACTACCTATCATACTGATATCCACTTCACCACCCAATTCCCTAGCCACCTGACTCCCTCACCCTGATCACTCAACTCCAATTCTGAGTCCAACTCTCCTAACAATCTGGAACTGAAAAACTTTCCTAACCCAAACCACGAAGCCAGTTCACCTGCCCTGTCATTGTATGTAGATATCACCCTACTCACCTGCCCCTTTCTAACCCAGCAAAATACCACTCTGCCTTTTCTATCTGCCATCCTATTCAGCTGCCACCCTGCCACTCAACCCATTTCATCACCCAACTACTCACTTACCTTATCCTCCCTAGGAGAAAGTGAGGACCGCAGATGCTGAAGATCAGAACTGAAACTGGGTTGCTGGAAACCTCCCTACTCAGTTACACACAAATGCATTGAGCCAATGATATTTACACCTTATGTTCCATAGTTGTTTCCTTCGCTGTAATTAAATAACTGGGTCCCTCCATTTTAATGAAAACTTACAGAAAAGCTTATACCTTTACAGCTGGAAGAATGTTATTTGTTAAATGTTTCCACATTTTGAAGAATAAAATTTTAAACTTACAGTCTCTCTTGGATCAGTTTCTCTGTAAACCAATGTAACAGTCATCAACAGGTACCCTAGTATTTGAACAGGGCAGCTTGGGTCCTTCAGATTTAAAGTGACGTCAGTTGGCCTAGAAAAAAACAAAAGTTGGACACATTGTAATTAAGAAGGTCAGACAAAATTCACACAATCCTACAAAAAGATTGGTATTTGGTTAAACTTTAAATAAAAAATACTTGTTATTGATGATTTATTGACGTCTCTGTATACTTCTGTTTATATTCTCCTAAAGTGGCACAAAAATTGTTTCAGCACAATTTAAGGAGAAATGTCTATGGTCATTTGGTAATAAAAAATGTGAGTAATGTTGAGAAAAGTACCTTTTGTCCAAGTTTTTCAACTTGTACATATTGGGGCATTTTGCAAGAAATACAAATTCGAGGGCAAAACCAATATTTTACTGCATGAGAAGAAATGCTGACAGATTGGTTAATGGACTCTGATTAGCAGAGCTGTTGCCATGGAGAATGCTGATTAATTAATGTTGATTGACAGTTAAGAAACAGTCTTTTTAAAATTTTGAACCAGATAGTCATATATGTAGCTTCAAGTGTGTAAGTACAATACACTGAGAGCCCAAGCGATAGCACTAAATTGGGTGTCAGCATAATTCCTTATACATTCAGGGTTATCCAGCAAATGTGAATCATAGCATCACATCTAATATCAAGGACAATATTGCAAATTTCAGAAATGCTGACTAATTGGGTATGTTCATATCTTGTTTGGTACAAACAGCTGAAGGGACATACTGTTGATATGACCTGCCAATCTTTCAGAAACATGCTTACCTATAAGGCATCCCCTGGCTGCGGTGTGTATGATGTACACCTCACTGATGTACTAAGGATAAATTGAAATCATATCTCCTTTTTGCTGAAAAAAGCTACTAAGTAGGACAGAGGAACAATATTGTGGGAATACCATCATCATCAGGGTTTCCCTTCAAATAACATGCCATTCTGACATCCTGGCCTATGTCATTGCTCTTTCATTGTTAAGGACATTGTGAGATTTCTAAATGAACACCATTGTGAGATAAGCAGCATCATAAAGACTTCAGTAATTTAAGAAGGAAGCCTACTCCCATCATTTTCATTGAGCAACTAAGGATGGGTAATGAACATGGCCTTGTTAGTGATGCCAGAGAACACCCAGTGTTTTAAAATTATTAACTTTCTCACTTTTTGCATCCGATACTAATAGGTAGTAAGAATGTTCGATATATTGGACCGAATACTCTGAAGGATGGTAATCACAGTCGGATTGTCGCTCAATCATATTTCTTTCCATTAGCAACGAGCTCCACGTTTCTAGCCAGGAATCCTAATCCTATTCCTTCATAAATGTGGATCAGACATAAAATGAACATGGTTTTCAGGTAGTGCAGGTAGTTGGGGAAGTTAAACCACTCCCTCTCTAGCAGCATTCAGTCTGCTGTGTTCTGAGATTTAAGCGTCAGTGGCATGACCAGACAGCTACTGTGTTAAGGTAGGTAAGTCTGGGTCTTAGGGTGCCAAGTGGAGAGGGTATCAGGTTGCCAGGTGAGTAGAGGTGTAGATAAGTAGGTAGGGTGTCAGGTAAGAAGGATGGAAGGGTGGCAGGTAAATGCTTGGAGTGTACCATGGGGTTAGTATTAGTGGAGGTGACGTTGGGACTAGCAATGACCAAGGTGTCTGGTATCAAGGCCAGCAGTGGGTGAGAGTTGTTCAGTTGGATGGCAGTGGTATAGGATAATGTCAGGGATAGAAGATGAGGGAATGTGTGTCAGATTTCACGGGTTCATGTTGGTGGGGAAGGAAGTTATTCGTGACAACAGGTGTTCAGGTCAGTGGTAGGAGAATGGAGGAACTGGCGGACAGGAGGGGTGAGGAGGGGCTGAAAGTGTGGTGTCAGGCGTCTAGTCAGGAAATGGTTTTCAGGGGTTGGAGGGTTATAAGAGGTGGCGGGAGGCATAGTTCGATCTGTGTGTGTTATGTTGGAAGTTTAATAGTTATAGGAGTTCAGCTGGGTTTTATTGTCGTTTGTTTCCTGGGTAAGTATTACCTTAATGGAAGCAAAAGTTACTAAATTCTCTGATGATAAGGAGCTATTTTGTAGGGTTTTAGATGTAGGGAGAATTACCAATCAGAACCTTCAATTTCCTCAGACTTTTCCTGTTCCCACTCCAGGAGTAGTGTGGTGGAGGCAGATTCAATCATGGCTTTCAAAAGCAAATTGGATCATTATCCACAGATGAAAATGTGCTCAGTTACGGGGTGAGGCAGGGAAGTGGCACGAGGTGATTTGCTCCTTCGACAGTCTTGAGACATTTGAGAGAAGTTCAAAATGCTATATGCTGTAACCATTCTGTGATTCTGAGATTATTCTGATGGAAAGATTGACTGACATCCAGAGGAAAATATAATACTCCAGAAGAGACTGCATGTTATCTAACCTCTTAAATAAGTTGGCACACCAACATGAATTAATCCTAGCAGAAAATGATCTACATGAATGAACAAATCCATTTTGACTTTCTTCTCCATACAGAGTGCTGATTATACAAATGAACGGGATACAACAAAATAAAATTATGATGATTGTTTTTAAAATTTGTCACCTGTTTAATTCCAAGTTAGTCAGATCCAGGTAAGCTGAACCCATGAAGTCATCTTGTAATGCAAAGTCATAATCAAACACCTAAAAGGAAGAACCCATGGTTAAAATTTGATGCTAACAAGTTATAAGAAAAATAAAACATGATGACTTTGTGTTTCCACTCAGTTGTGTTGTTTTTTCAATGCAATTTGCCCAATGCCAGTGTAATTAGCACAAGGGATTGCAGATCGTTTGCATTCATTTTAAAAGCCACCAATAAAACTCAAAATGGTCTTAAGGTAAATTTAATTGTAAGCATTTGCAGCACTTTGGGGAGCCTCCACACATTAAGGTGGATCTATGGGCCATAATCATACTGTTTGTTTTGAATGACTTCATTTTTAAACAGTTTATTAAGACACAAAGTACTATACACCAATACAACTAGAAAATAGCCTTGTACATTATCTAAAATTCACTTGTACTAACTTTAAATTGGGTTACTAACAGGTTTTGAACTAAAAGCATCCCCTTTTCCGGAAAAGCAGTTCGCAGCTGCATGAATAAACAAGTTACAATCCATCATCTTAAATAGCACAGTGTTGGTTGAGGTCAGATTTTTCATTCAGTGTTATGCAAATAAAGTTGGAACAGAAATTTGGAATAATAAACGACACACTTCTGTCCCTATCACAGCTCTGAAACAGCCCCGAGTGCAAACCACAAAATTATCATATGCTATGACACTCAAATAAAAGCAAAATACAGTGGATGCTGGAAATCTGAAACAAACACAGAGAATTCTGATGAAACTCTGCAGATCTGGCAGCACGGATGGAGAGAGAAACAGTTAATGTTTAGACTCCGGTATTCTTAAGACTGGAGTTTATGACAATACTGGCAAGGTCAGAACTCAGATTGCAACCTGGCTTGATAGTTCATAAGTTTTATTTTTACAGATTTTGGTTACAAATGCTGGAAATCAGAGTCGTGAGTGTGGTGCTGGAAAAGCACAGCATGTCAGGCAGCATCCGAGGAGCAGGAGAATCAATGTTTCGGGCATTAGCTGATGAAGGGCTTATGCCTGAAATGTCGATTCGCCTGCTCCTCAATGGTGCCTGACTTGCTGTGCTTTTCCAGCATCACACTCTTGATATAGTTTGGTTACTATCATGATCAGCCACTGAGCATACTTGCAAGAGGCTGTTAATGTTCTTTTAATAAAAGAATGCAGGCTTTTTTTCACACAACAGAGAAAAACAAAGTTAAAGATGTCAATTTATAAAGATCTTAATATAAATAGCCAAAAAAACCCAGCTCTTTCCTCAACAATACCATTCTAGTTGTCACACTGAATTATCGATCCAAACTTAAACAGTTTAATTTCTTATTTAACTGACAAGGTTGCAAGATTTCCTTTTGGAAACTTTATATGCATTCACCAGATGTGATTCTCTCCATTTCTTTCTCTTCACAATCCACACGGATATCATTTGACTTTTCCAAATTGAATTTCAAGAAAATCTTTGAATGCTTAAATTGTGAAAATGGATTCAAGATTTCTTTCAGCCCATCAGATCTGCTCCACCAGTCAATCATGGCTGATAAGTTTCTCTAGGGAGGGAAAGTGAGGACAGCAGGTGCTGGAGTATCAAAGTTGAGAGTGTGGAACTGGAAAAGCACAGCAGGTCAGGCAGCATCTGAGGAGCAGGATAATTGACGTTTCAGGCATAAGCCCTTCTCAGAAATGAGGTTAATCAGCGGCATTCAATTCTCCTGCTCCTCAGATGCTGCCTGACCTGCTGTGTTTTTCCAGCACTACACTCTTGACTCGGATAAGTTTCTCAACCCCATTCTCCTGTTTTTTTCCCCTTGTTTGATCCCTTGATACTCAAGGTGCTATCTAGCTCAGTCTTAAATATTATCAATAACCTGGCCTCCACAGCCTTCTGTGGCAGTGAATTCCGTATATTCACTGTTGTCTGGCTGAAGAAGTTTCTCCTTATCTCTGTTCTAAAAGATCTTCTCTTTATTCTAAGACTGTGCCGTCTGGTCTCAGTCTCTCCTATCAATGGAAACATCATCCCAATATCTAATCTGTCCAGGCCATCCAATGATCTGGATGGTTCAAATAGATTCCACCCCCCTTCATCCTTCTAACTTCATCGTTGTTTGCTGCTATAACCCTCATTGCTGGTTGTGTCATCTTGAGAATCAACAATTCCAGCATTTTCCTGGTTACTCTTCGATCATCCACAAATGTCAGATTATTCAAAACTACCATACATGTTACAAGTATAATAGCAAGTCCCATTCACCCATCATTCCACTGGTCTCTTGACTTTTACTGGTTTCCAGTCCAGTCCATCTACACCTTGATTTATATTATTTCACCATGTGTCTAATCCCTTCATCAGCTTGTCCTTTCCTATCTCTCCAGCCCTATAACTCTTTGGGAACGCTGCATTTCTCTGCTCAGTGGCCTCTTGATCATCCCCCAACCTCACTGCTTCATCACTGACAATCAAGACTTTGAGCTCTGAAATTCCCTCCCTGGTTTCCTCCACTGAGTTGTTGTTTACCTGCACTATTCTGTTTTCAATGTGAGTCCTGACTTAGTCTGTCCACAGTTTCCTGTTGGTGCCCCCTCCCCCCAATTGCATCCAGTCTATTTGACCTAAGGAATGACAATGACATGTCTCACAAGTTCCTTCTGCCGTGAAGGGGCAGGGAAGAAGTGGGTTAAGGCAGTGATGGCAGTTACTGATAGGCAGTTACTGAACCCTTTACACACAATGTATAATTCCTATCTGCAATTAAAACTGAAATTCAAGTCAGCCAAACAGAGTTGGTCCAGAGGTTCTCAATAACATAGAAACCCACCAGAGAAAGCTGACAGATTACTCACCGGGCACAGTTGAGGGCATAACTGAATCGGAATTCTCAATGAGTTCCTGTTGCCTAACAGTCAAAGATTTAAATCAAAATCAATTCTATGCTTTATGACATCTTAAGCAAAGCTTGAACTACTGTGTGACTGGCCAATGCTCTGTCCATCATTGTCTGCAGCCAACGTGACCAACCAAGTGTTGCTTGCCAAATGATTGTGTCTGTGTCTTGACATGACTGTGTACTTATAATATAAATGATAATACTGTAAACAACGTGAATTTATCTTTAAAATATATAGATACAAAACCTTACAGGCATCCACCAGATGTCAAATGAATGCTTTTGTTGAATCACTAAAAGCAGACTAAATTCAAAATAGCAGACTGCCCGATGTGTAACCTCATCTAGAAATACAAAATGAGATACTTAGAATTTAAAAGTATATCACAGGGAAATCCTGCGTAAATAACTCCATTTTGAATAAACA
Organism: Hemiscyllium ocellatum; assembly: GCF_020745735.1. Lineage (NCBI taxonomy): Eukaryota > Metazoa > Chordata > Chondrichthyes > Orectolobiformes > Hemiscylliidae > Hemiscyllium > Hemiscyllium ocellatum. The sequence goes on from NC_083402.1 coordinate 55,999,336, forward strand.
ATGGTTCAAAGTTAATATAGTAGCCATTTGCTTCGACTGTGATAAGACAAGCTACGAGACACCATTTTGGCAGAATTCCATGAATGACACCATTCAAGAGGGGAAGTTCTCAACAGGGAGTTAGAAAAAGGCAAACTAGTTCAGACTGCTGTAATGAACCAGGCAAAAGTGAGGACTGCAGATACTGGACACCAGAGTTTAGATCAGAGTGGTGCTGGAAAAGCATAGCAAGTCAGGCAGCATCCCAGGGCTGAAAATGTATTGCTGGAAAAGCGCAGCAGGTCAGGCAGCATCCAAGGAGCAGGAGAATCGACGGTTCGGGCATGAGCCCTTCTTCAGGAACATCCCAGGAGCAGGAATATCAATGTTTTGGGCAAAAGCCCTTCACCAGTAATGAATCAGGCTACCAATGGTCACAAACTACAGTGCCTTAAAAGAGAAAGCAAAAGGAACCTTCACGTCATCCCCGCGCATATTCTGTTCAGTCTGTCCGTGAAAGAAAAGCCGCTACTATTCAACTGCAATCACTGTCACTTCTGCTGAATGTTGAGTTCAAGAATTCATTACCTTCAACTCAGAATGAGAAACCTTCAAGCCAGCCAAGAGTGTAATGATAACACAACACCTGACTTGCATCTTTATAACAGTGCTTTTCTATAATTATTTTGAAATTTTGGCTATACTTTAACGAATAACGTTACCAGTTTGCCTTAGCAGCTTTCAGCAATAATTATGTGATAATCTAACCATTGATCTTGTATAAGACTAACGTCTTACTTTCGGTTATTTTTGAAATGGAAGACTCAAAAGAACTAACAAGTGACTAATGAATGATACAAATTTGCAGTTCCAAGACCACTCTCCGACATGCTTACACATTATTGTGCATTATTTGAAAATTTGGTTAACAACTCATAAAGCAGACTTAGAGTCATAAAGTCATAGAGATGTACAGCATGGAAACAGACCCTTCGGTCCAACCTATCTGTGCTGACCAGATATCCCAACCCAATCTAGTACCACTTGCCAGCACCTGGCCCATATCCATCCAAACCCTTCCTATTCATATACCCATCCAAATGTCTCTTAAATGTTGCAATTGTACCAACCTCCACCACTTCCTCTGGCAGCTCATTCCATACATGTACCACCCCCTATGTGGAAAGGTTGCCCTGCAGATCTCATTTATATCTTTCCCCTCCCATCCTAAACCTATGCCCTCGAGTTCTGGACTCCCCAACCCCAAGAAATAGACTTTGCCTATTTACCCTATCCATACCCCTCATAATTTTGTAAACCTCTATAAGGTCACCCCTCAGCCTCCGACGCTCCAGGGAAAACAGCCCCAGCCTATTCAGCGCTCCCTATAGTTCAAATCCTCCAACCCTGGCAACATCCTTGTAAATGTTTTCTGAACCCTTTCAAGTTTCATAACATCTTTCTGATGGAAGGAGACAAGAACTGCATGCAATATTCCAACAGTGGCCTTACCAATGTCCTGTACAGCTGCAACATGACCTCCCAACTCCTGTACTCAACACTCTGACCAATAAAGGAAAGCATACCAAATGCCTTCTTCACTATCCTATCTACCTGCGACTCCATTTTCAAGGAGCTATGAACCTGCACTCCAAGGTCTCTTTGTTTGGCAACACTCCCTAGGACATTACCATTAAGTGTATAAGTCCTGCTAAGGCTTACTTTTCAAAAATGTAGCACCTTGCATTTATCTGAATTAAACTCCATCTGCCACTTCTCAGCCCATTGGCCCATCTGGTCAAGATCCTGTTCTAATCTGAGGTAACCCTCTTTGTTGTCCACTGCTCCTCCAATTTTTGTGTCATCTGCAAACTTACTAACAGTACCTCTTATACTTGCATCCAAATCATTTATGTAAATGACAAAACGTCGAGGACCCAGCACCGATCCTTGTGGCACTCCACTGTACAGAGTCCTCCAGTCTGAAAAATAACCCTCCACTACCATTCACTGTTTCCTACCTTTGAGCCAGTTCTGTATCGAAATGGCTAGTTCTCCCTGTAGTCCATGAGATCTAACCTTGCTAACCAGTTTCCCATGGGGAACCTTGTCGAACGCCTTACTGAAGTCCATATCGAACACATCTATTGCTCTGCCCTCATCAATCCTCTTTGTTACTTACTAAAAAAACTCAATCAGGTTTGTGAGACATGATTTCCCACACACAAAGCCATGTTGACTATCCCTAATCAGTCATTGCCTTTCCAAGTACATGTACATCCTGTCCCTCAGGATTCCCTCCAACAACTTGCCCACCACCGACATCAGGCTCACTGGTCTATAGTTCCCTGGCTTGTCCTTACCATCCTTCTTAAACAGTGGCATCACATTAGCCAACCTCCAGTCTTCCGGCACCTCGCCTGTGACTATCCATGATACAACTATCTCAGCAAGAGGCCCAGCAATCACTTTTTCAGCTTCCCACAGAGTTCTACAGGACACCTCATCAGGTTCTGGGGATTTATCCACCTTTACCCATTTCAAGACATCCAGCACTTGCTCCTTTGTAATATGGACATTTTTCAAGAGGTCACCATCTATTTCCCTACAGTGTATATCTTCCATATCCTTTTCTACAGTAAATACTGATGCAAAATACTCATTTAGTATCTCTCCCATTTTCTGCAGCTTCACACAAAGGCTGCCTTGCTGATCTTTGAGGGGCCTATTCTCTCCCTAGTTACCCTTTTGTCCTTAATGTATTTGTAAAAACTCTTTGGATTCTCCTTAATTCTATTTGCCAAAACTATCTCATGTCCCCTTTTTGCCCTCCTGATTTCACTCTTAAGTATACTCCTACTTCCTTTTCTAAGGATTCACACAATCTATCCTGTCTATACCTTACATATGCTTCCTTCATTTTTTTAACCAACCCCTCAATTTCTTTAGTCATCCAACATTCCCTATACCTACCAGCCTTCCCTTTCACCCTAACAGGAATATACTTTCTCTGGATTCTCATTATCTCATTTCTGAAGGCTTCCAATTTTCCAGCCATCCCTTTACCTGTGAACATCTGCCCCCAATCAGCTTTCAAAAGTTCTTGCCTAGTACCATCAGAATTGGCCTTTCTCCAATTTAGAACTTCAACTTTTAGATATGGTCCATCCTGTTCCATCATTATTTTAAATCTAATAGAATTATAGTCACTGGCCCCAAAGTGCTCCCCCACTGACACCTCAGTCACCTGCCCTGCCTTATTTCCCAAGAGTAGATCAAGTTTTGCACCTTCTCTAGTAGGTACATCCACTATACTGAATCAGAAAATTGTCTTGTACGCACTTAACAAATTCCTCTCCATCTGAACCCTTAACACTATGGCAGTCCCAGTCTATGTTTGGAAAGTTAAAATCCCCTCCCATAACCACCCTATTATTCTTACAGATAGCTGAGATCTCCTTAGGGGGTCTATAATACAATCCCAATAAGGTGATCATCCCTTTCTTATTTCTCAGTCCCACCCAAATAACTTCCCTGGATGTATTTCCGGGAATATCCTCCCTCAGCACAACTGTAATGCTATCCCTTATCAAAAATGCCACTCCCCCTCCTCTCTTGCCTCCCTTTCTATCCTTCCTGTAGCATTTGTATCCTGGAACATTCAGCTGCCAGTCCTGTCCATCCCTGAGCCATGTTTCTGTAATTGCTATGATATCCCAGTACCATATTCCAAATCATGCCCTGAGTTCATCTGCCTTCCCTGTTAAGCCCCTTGCATTGAAATAAATGCAGTTTAATTTATTAGTCCTACCTTGTCCCTGTCTGCCCTGACTGTTTGACTCGTTTCTGTTCTCAGCTATACCCGTCTCAGATCGATCTCTTTCCTCACTATCTCCCTGGATCCCACCCTGCCCCACCTTACTAGTTTAAATCCTCCCGAGCAGCTCTAGCAAATTTCTCTGCCAGTATATTAGTCCCCTTCCAATTTAGGTGCAATCCGTCCTTCTTGTACAGGTCACTTCTACCCCAAAAGAGATTCCAATGATCCAAAAATGTGAATCCTTCTCCCATACACCAGCTCCTCAGCCATGTATTCATCTGCTCTATCCTCCTATTCCTGCCCTCACTAGCCCGTAGCACTGGGAGTAATCCAGATGTTACTACAATCGAGGACCTATCTCTCTGTAATCTCCGTTCAGAATCTCAACCTTTTCCCTTCCTATGTCCTTGGTTTCAATGTGGACAATGACCTCTTGCTGGCCTTTCTCCCCCGTGAGAACATTCTGCACCGTCTTTGAAACATCCTTGATCCTGGCACCAGGGAAACAACACACCATTCTGCTTTTTCACTGCTGGCCACAGAAATGTCTGTCCGTACCTCGGACTAGAGAATGCCCTAACACAATTGATCTCTTGGAAGCTAATGTACCCCTCGTTGCATTCAAGTCAGTCTCAATACCAGAAACTTGGCTGTTTGTACTATGTTCCTTTAAGAATTCATCACCCCCTACATTTTCCAAAACAGCACACCTGTTTGAAATGGCTATATCCACAAAAAGCTCCTGCACTAGGTGCCTACCTCTCTTACCTTTCCTGGAGTTAACTCATCCATGTGACTGTATCTGAGACTTTCCCCCCTTCCTATAACTGACTTGAGGTATTTTTGAGATATCGGATATAGCAACCGAGGGAGAATATTCATCTTAATCCAGGCTATATGGCCAAGCCATGATATGGGCAGTCCCTCCTGTTGCTGCAAGCCCTGCTTTATCCTCTCAAACATCTGTACAAAGTTAGCTCCATACAGCTGCCAGAAACGAGGAGTAATAAATAGAGAAAATTCCTAAATAGAGAAAAGTTTTCTGTGACCATCAAAAAGGAAATTCCATCCTGCCCTCCATCTTCGGTACCTCCACCAACTGTCCCATGGGGATTACTTCCGATTTTGTGAAATTTATCCTATATCCCGAAAAGCTACCGAGTAATTTAATTTTTTGTATTAACCGCGTTATGGACTTTTCTGGGTTAGCTAGAAACAGAAAGACATGATCTGCATTGAACGTGATTTTGTGTTCCCCAATTCCCACCTTTGGTGCCCTTATTTCAGTGTCTTTTCGAATAGCCTTTGCCAGTGGTTCAAGTACCAAGGTGAATAGTAGCAGCAATATGGGATATCCCTGTCGGCTACCCCTCTCCACATCGAAATTAGACAACTTAACCCCATTTGTAATAGCAGCCATCTTAGGGGCTTTATATAACACTGCCACCTATCTAGCAAAGGCCTCTCCTCAACCAAAACAATGTAGAACTGCAAAGAGATACGACCATTCCACCCGATCAAAAGCCTTTTTCTGCATCTAGGGAGACCACCAGACCTGGAATAGCTCTCTGATGACATAGTTGCACCATATTCAATACCCGGCTGATATCATTAGAGGAGCTGTGGCCCTTGATAAAACCCATCTGGTCCTCTTTTATACTAACAGGCAACACCTTCTCCAGTCTCAAAGCCAACACCTTTGATAAAATTTTATCTCATCAAAGGTCTTCCTTTCCTTTATTACAGCCCCAGAGAAGTCATGAAAAAAAATTAATTTTGAGCCTTTATAAGCCAAAGCCTGTGGATCCTCTCCCAGTCTTCTGACTGTTTCAATCACTAAATGCTTTTCCTTGTACTGCTGGAGTCACACTAGGACCGAGCAGGGGCGCTGAGCTGGCCTGGACCTGCGCAATGCGATCCAGTGGGCCTGCTCCACACCTACACAGCCTGACTCAATCCCCAGGCCTAGCAGCACCAGAATCCATCCCTTGAGGAATTCAGCAAGACTTTCTCCTTCCTTCCTGTTCAGATAAGCTCAAAATTCGTAAGGATTTTCTCCGACCTCGAAAATCGAGGTTGTCTACCTGTTCCTGCAGCACCCAAACCTGGCCTCCTAGAGTTCGAACCTGCCCCTCGGAGCTCTCCGTTGCGGCCTCAGAGCCTGCGGTCTTTTGTTCCACGACTTCAAAGCGCTGATCCAAGGTCAAGATTTCCTGCTCATGCTTTGCCAGCATGGCAGTAATTGGTTCTAGCCCTCCCTCTATCTTTACACAGAGTATTGTAAACTCTGTGAGTGGATGCTGCTGCTCCATTGGACTCAAGGGCATCACCACAGAAGTTGAGGTAATGGCTCCACATGTGCCCTACATAGTAGGCGAGTGCCCTGCTTACTGCACTCCCCTCAATCCTTTTCCCTTGGATGCCTTCATATCAGCACCAGACCTTCTAATGTTTAATTTAAAGGGGCTCTAGGTACTCTACCAGCTTCAAGCTACCGACTTTCTCCAGGAGTGACTAGTGGCCCAGGTGGGGGATAGGGGGTGGTGGTGATAGGAGTTCACCTTGTCCAGGGTATGGCACAGAGTCTAACACAGCAGACTGTTCAGACTGCTGCCATCTTGAATCTCACAACCTTCCTATGTGTCAGGTATAACTCCAACCAGTGGAGAGCTTGCTCCCAATGCCTATTGATTCTGGTTTTGCTCGAGCTCTTTGATGTCACACTCAGTGGAATGTAGCCTTGATACTGTCTGCAGCAAGTGGTAAAGGGATCAATAAGGGAAAATAATCATCTACTTTTCCTTGTCTACACCAATCCACCTGTCGCAGTTTTGTTAGTCTATGATTTGTCACCTCATGGTCCCACCTTCATATTGAGAATATATTCCATTGTTCAGAGGAAAGATCACTTGACCTGAGACGTTAACTTTGATTTTTCTCTTCAGGTGCTACCAGGTCTGCTCAGGTTTTCCAGCAATTTCTGTCTTTGTTTCTGATTTATAGCATCTTTTCAGGGAGTTCATTCCACTGTGCTGTGTGGAACTATTACCGTGCTAAATGGTCCAGACTTCAAACAGATCTAGCAACTTGAAACTGGACATCTAAGTAGTGTTCTGGGCCATCAACAGCAGCAGTATTAAATTCAACCGGAATCTGTAACTTCATGGCCCATCATATCCCCTACTCAATCATTATCCTCAAGCCAGTAGATCAACTTGAGTTCAATGAAGAATGCAGCAAGGCATGCTGGCAGTAGTACCAGCGTACCTAAGAATTACGTGTCAGCTTGTTGAAGGTGCCATACAGCCTACATTCCAGCAAAAAACATAGAAGCAGCATGCAACAGACAGGCTACGCAATTGCCCAAACACAAACCCACAAACAACAGGTCAGATCTAAGCTCTGCAGTCCTGCCACATCCAGTTGGGAATGGTGGTGAACAATGAAACAATTAATAGGAGTAAGAGGCTCCACAAATATTCCCATCCTCAATGATGCAGGAGCCCTCCCCCTCAGTGCAAAAAATAAGACTCGATGATTTGCATCCACCTTTAGCTAGGAGTACCAAGTGGTTCTCAGCTTTATCATGGGGGTTCTGAGAAACACATTTGCCAGTTTTTAACCAAATCAATTCACTCCACACATCAAAAAAATGGCTGAAAGCACTGGAACTGCAAACTGTGTCTCGACAACATATTGGCAATAGTTCGGAGCCCCGAGCCAAGCGGTTCCAGTACATTTATAATACTGACATCTATGCAACAGTGTGGAAATTTTCCAAGGCCTGTCCTGTACGCAAAAACCAGAACAAATCCGATCAGGCCAGTAATTACTCTTGATCACGAGTAAATTAACAGAAGGTGTCATCAACAATATTAATAAGCAGAACTTACTTCACAATAGCCTGGTCACTGATGTTCAGTTTGAGTTCGGCCCAGGCCATTCATTTTCTGAACACATTACAGCCTTAGTCCAAATTTGGCCAAATGAGTTGAACTCCAAAGGTGATGTAAATATGATCACCTTGATATCAACTGAGTGTGGCATCAAGGAGCCCCAGCAAATGTAGAGTCAATGGAAATAAGTGGAAAGACTCACCACTTATTGGCTTCAGACCTGGCACAAAGGAAGATGATTGTGTTTTTTGAAAATCAATCATCCCAGTCTACAGCAATCCTCAGGGTATTTTCCTAGGGTCAATCATCTTCAGCTATCTCATCAATGACTTCTTTCCATCAAAAGATCAGAAGTGGGAATGTTTGTTGATGATCATATAATCAGCAACATTTGTGACTCTCCTGATGTTGAAGCAGTTAGTGTCCATATACAGCAAGACCCAAACAACTACATGGGATTGGTGTTGTTTCATGTTTGTTGGTCAGCATAGACATGGTGAGCTGAAGAGCCTATTTCTATGCTGTATATCAATATAACATCCTGGCTTGACCTGAAATGTGGCAAGTAACATCTGAACCACACAAGTGCCAGGCAACAACCACCTCGAACAATGAAGTATCTAACTATTGCTCCTTAAGAGTTAATTACAACAGCTCAAACCTCGCTATCAATATCCTGGGTGTTACCATTAACTAGAAACTTGGCTGAACTGAACCAGCCACACGGTTCTGACCTTAACTGATGCTATTACTGCTGTTATCCCAAACTGAAACCTGACTTGATAAAAACATGATCTATTTGTTTTGGTTTTAACAAAGGGGTTTCCCACTGCAAAAAGCTGAATGCAATGCTGCAGATTTTGCTTTAGCAATATACTGAAGTCTATCAAGAAAAGAAATTAAGATAAAATAGAATAAACTGAACCATCTAACTATGACACAAATTCAAAGATTTTTAAACACACAGCAGAAGTGTAAACCCATTAACAAATACAGACAATGTTGGAGAAACTCAGCAGGTCTGGCAGAATCTGAGAAGAGAGAAACACGTTAAAAGTTTGAACCCTGTATGATTCTTCTTCAGACCCAGTAAGAAACGCTACAGTATATTAAAAAAATAACATTTTTAAAAATAATTGTTTGTTTATAGCTATTTACGCTTTGAACTCAGTTCTATTTTTTACTCGGGGAGAAAGTGAGGACTGCAGATGCTGGAGGTCAGAACTGAAAATGTGTTACTGGAAAAGCGCAGCAGGTCAGGCAGCATCCAAGGAACAGGAGAATCGATGTTTCGGGCATAAGCCCTTCTTCAGGAATGGGGAAGGGCTTATTTTTTTACTCACCCTCTATCTCCTCAGCATTTCCTTATCCTATGAAGTCTTGAAGGTTCACTCACTTCACCCTGGACCTCCGGTCACCACTTCAGTTCTCCAAAAGATTTATCAGGAACCAAATGAAATTATTCACCTTCAACACAACTCTTTGATTCTATAATTCATATGAACAATTGACATAACTAATAGTTTTACAACAGTTCCTCCAGGCTCCCTGGCTCAATTATAATTTAGGGGATGGATCACTCCTTTTCAATTCTAACCTCATAGAATAACTGTAAATAAACTTTCACTGGTAATCAACTTAATTCATTTACTTTGGTATTGATTAGTAGTTTCGCAATCATGTGTTCCCATCCTACTTAACTATAAACAGAACTTTAATTCCAAAAAGTAGAAGTTTTGTTCTGAATTATAATCCATAAATAAATGTTTTGCAAAACTAGTTTAATTATATCTTATTTTTCCCTCTTAATTAATCTTTGGTGACTTGGTAAAGGCTGGGGAAACTGCCAACATAAATGACTTTCATGAACTTCCTCAAAATTTTCCTTAAAAATAATAAAAATAATCCCAGCCTGTAATTACTGACTGTTCCTCCACTTCACCATTTTACATAAATAGTTAAAACCATAAGAGTAAATATATGAACATGTAGAAAAAAACCTCGGAAAAATTTGGTTATGTTACTACAGTCACTTGGTGAAAACGTGTGTTTTTTCAATGCAGATTTGCTTTAACAAGATTGAAGAATTTAGACTGTTATTTGTAGAACGCAAACTTCCTTATCTGTATTGGCTGTAACACAATTCCAGTCCCATTAGTTTGACTGATCAGATTAGATTAGATTTGATTCCCCTACAGTGCGTTAATTTGGCCCAACAAGTCCACACCGATCCTTTGAAGAGTAACCCATCCAGACCCATTTCCCTCTGACTAATGTACCTAACTGGTGTTGCTATTGCATGATTTTCCTATAATGCTTGATCGTACCAGAATGGAACTATCGCATTACAGTAAAACCTTGATTATCCAAACATCAATTATCTGGATTTTGGATAATCCGAATAAGATCTTAAGGTCCTGTAAAAACGGCATTACGCAACTCAGCATTAAGTTATCAGTTAAACGTTATTATGGCGTGCATTGCCGGATAATCGAGAAATTTGGATAACCGACACTCCTAAATTACCGCTTGTTTCCAGTTATCCCACCTCGTTCGGATAATGGAGGTTCTACTGTATCTCAGAACTGACTTTAAGAAATTCTCCTGATGTAATAATCACACTGGCCAGCAGGTGGAGTGCATAATCTCAATGATATAACACAATACTGTTAATGCAGTTCTTATGCTCACTTCTAATGCTTTTCATCCCCTGACAGAAGTGAAATTTTTATGTTCATCAGCATTTTCACTTGTTTTCAGATTTGAAGAATTTGTTAACATTTTTTTAAAAACCCAATAGCTGTCATTTTGTTCAAAAAAGGTAAAAATTCTGGATACTTAAAGAGAATTTTGTTTACTTGGTACATTATTACAGTATCAAGATGCTCCAAAACATTATACAAGTCATTTGGAGGGCAACCTTTGTTGGTACATTCCTGATGAAGGGCTTATGCCCGATATGGCAATTCTCTTGCTTCTCGCGTGCTGTCTGACCTGCTGTGCTTTTCCATTGCCACACTTTTCAATTTTGCCTGTAAGTAGGCAAGTAAGGAAGAAAATTTGCACAATAAAAGGGATTTTGGGGTTCACATTCACAGATGCCTCATAGTTGCCACCCAAGTTGATAGAGATGTTAAGAAGGTGTATGGTGTGTTGGCTTTCATTAGCAGGGGGATTGAATTTAAGAGCCACGAGGTTACGCTGCAACTCTTAGAATATTGTGTTCAGTTCTGGTCGTCTCATTATAGGAAGGACGTGTAAACTTTAGAGAGAGTGTACAGAGGAGATTTACCAGGATGCTGTGTGAACTGGAGGGTACGTCTTATGAAGAAAGGTTGAGTGAGCTGGGGCTTGTCTCATTGGAGTGAAGAAAGATGAGAGGTGACTTGATAGAAGTGCACAAGATGATGAGCAGCACAGATAGAGTGGACAGCCAGAGACTTTTTCTTAGGGCAGAAATGGCTATCACGAGGGGACATAATTTTAAGGTGATTGGAGGAAGTTTAGAGGGAGATGTCAGAGTTCGGTTCTTTACACAGAGAGTGGTGGGTGCATGGAATGCACTGCTGGAGGTGGTAGCAGAATCAGATACGTTAGGGATATTTAAACGACTCTTGGATAGGCACATGGATGATAGTAAAATGAAGAGTATGTGGATTAGTTTGATCTTAGAGTAGGTCAGCACAACATTGAGGGCTGAAGGGCTTGTACTGTGCTGTACTGTTCTCTGATCAAACTAGATCAAGGTTTTTCACCAATTTGGTCAAAACAATTTTTGGATTGATGTAGCAGTTAAAAATATAAGGTTTGAAGATGTCAAAGAGATCCATCCTTGAATTTAGTTGGCTATGTGTTTTTGAGACAAATTATAGAATTACACAATCTACATGAAATCCCTTATAATTTCTCTGGGTTCACTTATGCACTTAACATCAGAAACGTAATCAGATTCTGTGAGGGTGAACTTAACAGGTGACAATGTGAAACCTCAACAATTTGGTAGGTAAACTGTGGGACAAACTGATTACCATCCACAAAATGTTGACCACTTTGGATTATACAAAGTTAAATTCCATCTGCATGTCACTTTAACTTTCATTCATTGACTTATGACATAAATGGAAACAAAAATTGGGTGGGGGATTTGCAGTTGCCTGTTTTGCATCATCACCCAAAACCTATTTCATCTTTTTGATGTTTTCTCACTTATAATTGCCAAGCAGGGATGTTTAGAGATTTACCTACCTTTATATACACAGTTTCTGCAATGTTTTGTATCAGAAGAGAAATTTTTTCATTCCAAACTGGATTGAGGTTCTTATGAATTATTTTACTTCTGTAAACTTCCTTCCTTGCTATTTTGAATTTCACATATGGATCACTTGTTCCTGAAATAGTATTGAGAAAATTCAGTGTGAAAGTATTACTTTGCTATTTGAAGATAACAGTTGCAATAATTTAACTGGAAATATATCAACATTGTTTAATATTATCAAAACACTTTGTTAAAAGCTTGACATTTAGCAGAATATTTAACTTTTCTTCATCACATAAGCAATCTATCATTTTTATGATTTGGCAGAGATAATCAGAATACCACATGACAAGCACATCAGGGAATAACAATGTGTGAGATTTTCAGGATCCTTCAGGGTATTTGTATAAATCAATCAGGATTTGGAGACGTCGATGTTGGACTAGGGTGTACAAAGTTAAAAATCAAACAACATCAGGTTATAGTGCAACAGGTTTGATTGGAAGCACTAGCTTTCGGAGTGCTGCTCCTTCATCAGGTTGTTGTCCACAAAGCTAGTGCTTCCAATTAAACCTAATGGACTATAACCTGGTGTTGTGTGATTTTTAATTTTATACATCAATCAGGTGTTCCAATTGTAGCAAACATTTTTTCAAATATTTTGAGATTCATTACTTTAATTACTTCTACTTAAGCAGTACACTAGGGTAGCAATGATGGAACGTGTGTGGCAAAGGCTCCCATCGATACCTAAAAATTATATTGGGGTCCTAGCTGCCCAATTTGGTTTCTGTATTATGGGCAAGCAGGCTGTATTTCTCAGAATCTAACACAAGATGGCAGCAGATAGATCGAAAGAGTAAATTCACTCTAAGTAGATTGTCCAATTTTGAGACTACTTTGTTTGTACTAGGTGGCACAGGTTAAATTTGCTTCACTGCAGGATGAACTGTTGGAAAGTGCTCAATAGACTGTGTACCTACACTCTCTATCACAATGAGCTGCCGATGAGTGCAGGAGGCAGACTGTAGAAAATTATGGAATTCTTAATGAATCACAGCTGCAACAGCCAGTGGAAATTTAAACATCACTTCCTCCAGAAACTTCATCTTTAAGTTTAAGTATGAAAGGATAATGTGAATGAACAGCATGAATCATATGTGCCTGATATGGAAAATGTGTCTTTAAGGAGGCAAACACCCCCACCATTCCTGCCTGTTGCCCAAGGGTAACTTATCAAACATTCGCCTGGCCCTTTATACTTCTCATCTACCTTAAATTGGCTACTTAAAGGCAACAATTAGTGTGACAGACAGCAATATGTTCTCAGCCCTGGCCTAGTCAGCTTGACATAAAACTATGGACAAGTCAGTGGGAGGGTGATGGGAAGGCCTCCCAGAAAATTTGATGAGCTCCATGACCTGTGAAGCCACCTATAGGGAATCACAAAAATCTGCCTTTAATGTAATCATTCATGTTGCTCCAAGGCACAGTTATTCCTTAAGTAACCATTGCGATGGAACAGAGGCTCAGTGGATCGCATTGCTGCCATAGAGCACCAAGGACCTAGGTTCGATTCCAGCCTTGGGCAACTGTCTGTATGGACTTTGCACATTCTCCTTGTGTCTTCATGGGTTTCTGACTTGTGCTCCAGTTCCCTCCCACAATCCAAAGATGTGCAGCTTAGGTGAATTGGCCATGATAAATTACCCATAGAGTTCAGGGATGTGTAGGTTAGGGGCATTCGTCAGGGTTCCTCCATTTTCCTCCCACAATACAAAATGCACAGCTTAGGTGAATTGGCTATGCTGAATTGCCCATAGTGTTCAGGGATGTGTAGGTTAGGGGCATTAGTCAGGGGTAAATGTAGGGTTGGGAAATGGGTTTGGGTGGGATACTCTTCGAAGGGTTGGTGTGGACTTATTGGACCAAAGGGCCTGTTTCCACACTGTAGGGTTTCTACAATGCTATGAATTTAAATCATTTCTGGTCAGTGCATCACATGATATTAAGTTACACCTTAAACCATTCATTGGACTCATCAACCAAGTAGTGTCAATGTTGCAAAAAATATGCATAATCAGAAAAAATATATATTTGTCAGTTATATTTTTAGAAAGAACAGATAATAAAATTATTTGATTATCTGTCAAAAATAACCCTCCTTGATTGTAACTTTATGGCCAGAGAATGCTATTAATGCAGTTGACTCTTTACTAATAAAATGCTTTCATCTGATATTACAGGCTTCATTAATTCACCTTAACAGTCTTTGCTTGTTCAGCATTATCAATGTACTAATACGTGGTTATCTCATTACCTAATAACTATTGTTATACATGCATTTTATGCATCAACTCAGTTTGGTTTCACCACAAGATGGCGTAACACTCCTTTCACTTCACAATGAACAGACATAGGCAAATATAAAGAATTGAGAGGTAGGTTTGTAGCTTGCTGGTTAGGATAAAGAAATGCAAACACAATCATGGAAGGGTCAAAGGGTGTTCAAAATGTCAGACTGAACCTTACTTTTTTTTGGCTAAGTTTGAATTGCACTGAGTTTCTTGAAGAGTTTGTTATCACAAGGCCTGGTGATTTCCATCACTGTTTCTTACCAAGCTGGGCGTATTAATTACCATCCTCTCCCCATGGTATCTGTCTCGTCCAGTTTACAGCCCAACTTACCATGTGCCCTTCCATGAACAACAAGCCGCTCACCGTATTGCAGTTGAAATGATGGCATCCCTTGTACCTGTGCCATCTTCAAAATGCATCTGTATGAGCACTGGCATTCTAGTCATGAACACGAAAACCACTGGCAAAGGGACAAATGGCATCATGATTCCCTGACAGAACTCTGCAGGTCTTGGTGGATGGGGTGGTGCAGACATGGCTTCCCTCTTCTAGGTCAGTGATAGGGGAAGCTGCACCACCAGCAAGACTGCCTCCTGTGCTCACCACCAGCTTATTGTGATAGAGAACACTAATACATGTCTAGTGAGGACTTCACTAAAATAACTCTGCAGCTGGACAGCTGATACTCTTAGAACTGTCAGAGACCAAACACTTGCTCAGGACCAGGCAGGAGAGGACTCTGTGGTTGGCAATCAGTGACTTCAGACTAATGCATAGAGAGTAGCAGTAGTCAGCAATGGCCCTCATTGCCCAGAAGTTACAGCAGTGCAGCAAATCATGTGACCTTCTTTCTGCCTCCAAGGACAGGTTGTTGCCACACAGAGCCAGATTCAGCATACTCAGGGTACCCTGGATGGACACACACCCCTGCAATCCATTGTGCCAGCCACTGGTCCCCAAGGCCAAAGGCATGGCAAAATAGGCTATGGGGAGTTTTGACCCCAGTCCAAGTGTCCACGTGGCTCCAGGAGACATAGTGGTGCCAGCAGGCACTTAGTCAGAGGCTGGGCCACATACAGGTCCTTCAGCAGTTTCCACTCAGGGCACTGGAGAGATGACTGGGTCCTCCACCTCCAGCATGACTGCCCTCTCTGCCCTTTGGATGTTCAAGCCAAAGAGAGTCAAATTGCCTCTGGAAGACCCTCAGTTAGTCTGACCCATTTAGACACAAGTGCCATTCAGCAAGAAACCCTTCCCCAAGACTGAGGATTGCTGAGCAGCAAGAGAGGCTGCTGATTACTGCGGCTGTACTACAGCAAAGCAAGGCAATGGCTGCCAATATACTACCTTCAACACTGTAGGCTCTTCGACTTCACCTTTTGAGAGGTACCTGTTGAACACCTTCTGGAACTCCATGTACTACATATCTATTGGTTCATCTCTATCTTGAAAGGCTCAAATAAATTAGTCAGATGCAATTTCCCTTACATGGACTCTGTTTGAGTAGATTATGATTTTCCTTCTTGCCTTGCCTCACTTCACTTTACTTCCCTTCCCTTCTGCATTTACCCAGGGAATATGATGGGCACTGTTGCTGCAGTCCTACATAGAACATAGAACATAGAAAAATACAGCGCAGTACAGGCCCTTCGGCCCTCGATGTTGCGTCGACCAAAGTCTACCTAACCTACACTAGCCCAATAACCTCCATATGCTTATCCAATGCCCGCTTAAATGACCATAAAGAGGGAGAGTTCACCACTGCTCCTGGCAGGGCATTCCATGAACTCACAACCCGCTGAGTAAAGATAACTGTTACCAGTGGAGATTACAGAGCTAATAGCCAATTCAATCAGCCGGCAGTTGTCTGAAGCAGGATTGCCATACAAGTAAGGGACACAAGTTCCAAATGGCTATGGAATTGCTCTGATTGGTGAGCAAGTATTTCCCAGCTGCCTCTTCAGATACTGGGCTGCAAAATCCCCCATCCATGTGAAAAATTGTTCCCATGAGTTCAAATCCCATCATAGCTGCCAGGGAACTTAAATTCAATTAATCAAATAAATCTTGAATTAAAAGGCTAGTCTCAGTGAAAACAACAGGTTTTGATTTTAAACAAAAAGTTTGGTTTACTAATATTCTTAGAGGGTGGATATTTGCTGGGCTTCGATACTGCTACCTATATGTGGTTGACTTTACAATACCCTCTGAATTGGCCGAGCAAGCCATTCAGTTGTATCAAAGTTGTACAAAAAACATTTAAGAATAAAACTGAAAGGATCATCGTGTATTGACCTAGGCACTAGACATAAAAAATGCACAACCTGCCCAGTTGACTCTACAAAGTCGTCCTTACAAAACTTGTTTCAAAACAGTACAATTACTTTCTCAAACCCCTATACTGTCATCCCTGCTCTCTCACTGGCAATTCACACCCATCAGAGGTAGGATCACAATAATGTATAGGAGTGAGTGCCCTGGGAGTCTTCAACCTAGAATCCAGATTTCATGAGATTTCTTACAAAATCAAACAGGAGCAAGGACCCTCCGTCAACTCATAAATCAATATTGCTCCACGTTGAAACAGGGAGAGGAGCAAGAGAACTGAATGTACACAGGGTCAGATAACCTCTAGGTTCAATAACATAAACAGCCCAGCTACACCAATGTTGACCTAACTGGCCATGTCCTAGGGATGTATCTGCCAGATACATTTGCACAGGGAGCAATATGAGCAAAAGTAACATCTTTTTTACTTCATCTTTACTAACCCATTTGTTGCAGATGAATCTGTCCATAATGGTATCGGTAGAAGTGACCACTAGACAGTCCCTTTGGAGACAAAGTCTCACTTTCATATTGAGGATACCCTCCATCATGTTGTGTGGCACTACCCCTTAGCTAAGCAGGAGAGATTTCATTCAGATGGATCAGGTCAAAACTGAGCATCAATAAGATGCCTCAAGGTAGAGATATGGTGGTGTAGTTAGGAAAGTGACTTGATTAGTAACCTAGAGAAAGGCAAAAGTGAGGACTGCAGACGCTGGAGATTAGTGTCAAGATCACAGATTAGAGTGGTGCTGGAAATGCACAGCAGGTCAGGGTAGCATCCGAGGAGCGGAAAACCAAAGTTTCGGGCAGGAGCCCTTCATCAGGATGCTGCCCGACCTGCTGTCCATTTCCAGCACCACTCTAATCTTGACTAGTAACCTACAGAGAGTGGTTAAAGCTCTGGGAACGGGAATTCAATTTCTGTTCTGGTAGTTGGAGGAATATAATTAGAATTACTGCCAATTACCACCCTATCAGTCTACTCTCAATAATCCGTAACGTGATGGGAGGTGTCATCAACAGTACTATCAAGCAGCACCTGCTCAGCACTAACTTGCTCATACCTGGCACATAGAAAGATGGTTGCAGTTGTTGGAGGTCAGTCATTAGCAACTTCAGGACATCTCTGCAGAAGCTCCTGAGGACAGTGTCCTAAGCCCGACCATCCACAGCTACTTAATCAACAGAAATGTGAATGTTTGCTGATAATTACATAATGTTCCGCACTATTTGCAACTCCTCAGATACTGAAGCAATCCATGTCCAAATGCACTAAGATCTGGAAAATATCTGGGCTGAAAGTGATATGCAACATTCAAGCCTCAGAATTGCCAGGTAATGATCATCATATTAAGAAAAAATCTAACCACTGCCCCCTAACATTCAATGGTGTTACCACTGATTCCCCAGCTATCAAATGCCTGAGGCTTAACATTAACCAGAAACTCATTGGACTCATCATATAAGACTATAAGAGCAGGTCAGAGGCTGCAAATACAGCAGTGGGTTTCTCAACTACTCACTGCCCAAAGCCTGTCCACCATCACACGGCACAAGTAAAGAGTCGAATGGAATACTCCCAACTTGCCCAGATGGGTACAGCTCCAATAACATTCAAGAAGCTTGACACCATCCAGAACAAAGCAACTGCTTGCTTGGCAACACATCCACAAACATTCACTCCCTCCACTACCAAATCTCAGGAGCACCAATGTGCACTATCTACAAGATGTGCTGCAGAAATTCACCAAAGATCTTTAGACAGCACCTTCTAGACCCATGACCACTTCCATCTAAAGGACAAGGGAAGCAGATACACAGGAAGACCAACACCTGAAAGTTCCCCTCCAAGCCATTCACCACCCTGACTTGGAAATATATCACTGTCCCTACACTGTCATTGTGTTAAAATCCTGGAATTCCATCCCTAAGGGCATTTTGGGTCAAGTCACCATCTTCAAGGGCAACTATGGTTGGACTATAAATCTCTGGCCAGCCAGAGATATCCATGTCTCATGAGTGAATAAAAAACTGAACGCTAATCTGAGTATTGATGACCATGATGATAACCATGAAACTATTGTGGATTGTTGTAAAAATATTTGGTTCTTGAATATTTTTGGGGAAGGAAATCAGCCATTTTTACATGATCTGTGCTGACTGTGACCTACTGCAATTTGTTTGATTCTTAACTGTCTCTGAAGTATCCTTCCAAGCGATTCAGTTCAGACCAATTAGGAATGTGCAACAAATGTTGTCCTTGCCAATGACACCCACATCCAATGAAAAACGAGAAAAAATTCAACCATAACCCATCATCATTTGATGGGTGGATCCTCCCCTCCATCAGTATCACCAAGCTATGTGATTAACTCTTAATCAATTAAGAGTACAGGATGCCAGCGCCACGTGTATGTAAAAAATTAGATGCCAGCCTTATGAATCTATTGCTGAAAATGTGTTGCTGGAAAAGCGCAGCAGGTCAGGCAGCATCCGAGGAGCAGGAGAATCGACGTTTCGGGCATGAGCCCTTCTTCAGGAATGAGGAAAATGTGCCAAGCAGGCTAAGATAAAAGGTAGGGAGGAGGGACTTGGGGGAGGGGCATTGGAAATGCGATAGGTGGAAGGAGGTTAAGGTGAGGGTGATAAGGTGAGGGTGATAGGCCGGAGTGGGGGTGGAGGTGGAGAGGTCAGGAAGAAGATTGCAGGTTAGGGAGGTGGTGCTGAGTTCGAGGGTTGGGACTGAGACAAGGTGGGGGGAGGGGAAATGAGGAAACTGGAGAAATCTGAGTTCATCCCTTGTGGTTGGAGGGTTCCTAGGTGGAAGATGAGGCGCTCTTCCTCCAGCCGTCTTGTTGCTATGGTCTGGCGATGAAGGAGTCCACGGACCTGTATGTTCTTGGTGGAGTGGGAGGGGGAATTGAAGTGTTGAGCCACGGGGTGGTTGGGTTGGTTGGTCCGGATGTTCCAGAGGTGTTCTCTGAAACGTTCCGCAAATAGGCGGCCTGTCTCCCCAATATAGAGGAGGCCACATCGGGTGCAGCGGATGCAGTAAATGATGTGTGTGGAGGTGCAGGTGAGTGGACCTGATGAGGGAGTCACGGAGGGAGTGGTCTTTTCGGAACACTGATAGGGGACCCGATGTGGCCTCCTCTATATTGGGGAGACAGGCCGCCTACTTGCGGAATGTTTCAGAGAACACCTCTGGGACACTTGGACTAACCAACTCAACCACTCTGTGGGTCAACACTTCAACTCCCCCTCCAACTCCACCAAGGACATGCAGGTTCTTGGACTCCTCCATCGCCAGACCATAGCAACACGACGGCTGGAGGAAGAGCGCCTCATCTTCCGCCTAGGAACCCTCCAACCACAAGGGATGAACTCAGATTTCTCCAGTTTCCTCATTTCCCCTCCACCCACCTTGTCTCAGTCCCAACCCTCGAACTCAGCACCACCTTCCTAACCTGCAATCTTCTTCCTGACCTCTCCGCCTCCACCCCCACTACGGCCTATCACCCTCACCTTAACCTCCTTCCACCTATCGCATTTCCAACGCCTGTCCCCCAAGTCCCTCTTCCCTACCTTTTACCTTAGCCTGCTTGGCACACTTTCCTCATTCCTGAAGAAGGGCTCATGCCCAAAACGTCGATTTTCCTGCTCCTTTGATGCTGCCTGACCTGCTGCGCTTTTCCAGCAACACATTTTCAGCTCTGATCTCCAGCATCTGCAGTCCTCACTTTCTCCTTATGAATCTATTGTGCATACATGCCAAATGGAGAAAGCAAAACTAGACAGTGCTAGACATTCCAACTAATGGATTAGATCTCAGGTCTGCAGCCTTGCCACATCCAGTCATGAGTGATTGTGAACAACTACAAAAACCCAAATTTGGTTAACTCCACGGGTGCCCAATTCACTAGCATTATATTCATGGAATGGAAACATCAAAACAATTGATGTTGCTTTCCAGCCAAAATCTATCCGTGGCATCGAAGATATTTTTTGCCTGTATCTCACTGCAACTAATTTCTTTGCATGTATTCATTCAGTAGATATCTTCTTTAATGTATTTTACTGCTGTTCTTATCTTCTTCTAAGGAAGGAGACTTTAATATAGTGAGGAGAAAACAAATCCAGCTGCCCAGATGTAAAAATAAAGAACTGCAGATGCTGGAATCTGAAACTAAAGTAGTAAGTGCTAAGTTTCTTCAGCAATTTCTGATTTTGTTCCAATTACTATTGGGAAGGTAAGGCTGAATGTAAATATCAGAGAAAGGTGAGAGTCTCCAGCTGAGATTTTAACATTTTAGTTTTTTAATCAGTGTTTTACTTTCAAAAGTGACTAGTCAATATTAAAAAGTATTAATTCCAGCTATTGCGTGTGAAAAATGTAAACTCTTTGAAATGGATCCTACTGGAACTGCCTTACTTGACTCATAGCAATACAATGGAAAAGGTCAGGATTCCTTGACCTTATGAAAGCTGCTCATCTGGCATTTTTTGCCCAAATATACAAAAGAATAAAAGAGTTATCATTCATATAGCACTTTTTGAGACTAGCTTTCAAATAGGAGTTACATACATATATATGTTATAAAGAAAAAGTATGTATTCTTTCCCCAGCTCCAAGGGGAAAGAACAGGGGACTCAAACTAACTGAATAGTTCTTTCACAGCACTGGCAAAAGCATAATAGGTCAAAGGACCACCATCCACACTGTATGATTCGAGAATGAAGAAATGATTATTTAATCTTATGATGTTAATGAAGAAAGTTACGAAGCCAAGAAATCAGGAAAATACAATTCTTTAAATCCGTCAATGGGATTTTTACAATCAATCCAAATCGTCAGAATTTCTTTCAAATTGTGCTCCTGGAGAATGAGGATCAGTTACAAGGCTTGTTGTCCATCCCTAACTGGAGTTAAGAATTTGGTGACAAGCTGCTTTCTTGAACTACTCCAGTCCATCCGGTGTGGGTACACAGACTACACTGTTAGGAAGGGTGTTCAACAAATTCAACCCAGCAGCTGTGAAAGAATGGAAACTGTGTAGTTCGGAAGGAAACTTCCACGTGTTAGAGTTTGGGCGTTTGGTGTCGGAACAAGTAGATGAAACCTCAGTGTAACTTCTCATTTGAAGGGATGGCATTTGTAACACTGAAGCAGTGGACTGAGGTGTTACTGTATGTTTGGAGAATTGCATTTATATTTAGTGCATGGCTTGACTTACCATATCCATGTGACCGCTACCTGCTGTAAATGCTTTTGTAGCCGACATTAAAACAAATCATTTACAATGTGTTGTCGGGAATGTTGTAGCTGAAAGTGTGAAGATTTTCAGAGCTGTAAAATGGTCAGCTACTGAAAGAAACAGCTAGGGGGAAGGTAAGAAAAAGAGCAGTCTGTAATTTTGAATTACAGAATTAAAGGGGGAATCTTTGTCACTGGACTAGTCATCAGATGATTATGGATTTTGAATGGCCGAACAAGGCATTCAGCTATGTGAAAGTGAGTACTGCAGATGCTGGAGATCAGAGTCACAATTAGAGTGGTACTGGAAAAGCACAGCAGGTCAGGCAGCATCCAAGGAGCAGGAAAATCAATGTTTGGGGCAAAAGCCCTCATCAGGACTCCTGCTTGGTTTTCCTGCTTCTTGGATGCTGCCTGACCTGCTGGCTTTTCCAGCACCACTCCAAGCAACTCAGTTCTATCGAACCATATTGAGAAGCAATTAAATTAGATGGACAAGCTGGCATTGTTTTAAGCACTGGAGACAATGACCAAAAACTTCAACCCTGTTCTCCCTGCAAAATTCTTCCTACTAACATCTGGGGGCTAGTGCTAACATTGAAACCGCACAGATTGGAACCACAGATGAGTCAAGCAACCTTGTGACATAATCATTCCCATAGAAATAACATACGGTCCCACCATCACTATTCCTGGATATGACCTATCCCAAAGGCAGAACAAACCCAGCAGAGATGGTGGCATAGCAGTATAGATGGGAGAGAGTTACCCTGGGTGTCCTCAACATTATTCCAGACCTCATGAAGTGTCATGATATCAGGTCAAACATGGACAAGGAGCCTTCCTGCTAATTATTGTGCCTCCCACACCTGCTCTTGCTGGAATCAGTATTTCTCCATGTTGACCAACTGTTGGAGGAAGTACTGAGGGTGGCAAGGATGCAGAATGGACTCTGGGTGGAGAATTGCAACATCCATCACCAAGAGAGACTCAGCAACACCCTTAATGCCTAAATGGGTCAAGTTCGAAAGGACATTGCTGTTTGATTTAGTTTATGGCAAGTGGTGAAAGAACCAACAAGTGGGAGAAACATTCTTAACCTCATCCTCACCAATCTGTCTACCACAAATGCATCTGTCCATAAGAGTGACAATTGAAATGTCATTACGGTGCCAGTTTCCATTTTTACGTTGATGATAACCTTCCTCGTGTTGTGTGGCGACATAGCTAGAGTACCGTATACAATTCTGGATTTATAGAAGTGATGTTAGTTCTCTGGAGAAGATGCAAAGGAGATTTACTAGCTGAAGCATTTTAGTTATGACAAGAGATTGGATAGACTGGTGTTGTTTTCTTTGAAGCAGAAGAGACTGATCGTGGACGTATAAAATTGTGGGGAGACATAGATAGGATAATTAGGAAGGAATATTTCCACTTGACAGACGGATAAATAACCAGAGAGCATAGATTTACGGTAAAGAGGGGATGTGAAGAAAAATCTTTTCACCCAGGGGTGGATATCCAGGCAAGGTATCAAGGAATTCAGTCTTCTCTGAGGAAGTCAAGCATAAATAATGAGATTAAAGAACATGTCATTGTCATTGGAGTGCAGTGCTCATGCTAAATACTAACTACCAAGATAAGAAAGCTGAAGAACTACTTAAGAAGCATGACATCCCAGAAAGTCCACAGATGAAGCTTAAGGTAGACGTCTTCAGGCTCATAAAGACTGATTACCCCATTACTAGTGACTAGTGGAGTCAGATATTACGAGGGGGCATAGCTTTAAATTAAGGGGTGGTAGGTATAGGACAGATGTTAGGGGTAGATTCTTTACTCAGTGAGTTGTGAGTTCATGGAATGGCCTGCCAGTAACAGTGGTGGACTCTCCCTCTTTATGGGCATTTACCGGGCATTGGATAGGCATATGGAGGAAAGTGGGCTAGTGTAGGTTAGGTGGGCTTGGATCTGCGCAACATCGAGGGCCGAAGGGCCTGAACTGCGCTGTATTTTTCTATGTTCTATGTACTATTCTTACTACTGGGAATTGATCCAGCTGATATCAGTACCAGTGAGATTGTAGAGTACTTGCCAGCACAGTACAGCCGTCATTATATTCCAGACATTGTGATGAGTGATAATGATCCAAATTCACAAGTGAAGAACTCAGGCACTTCACAAAGTATTGGGAAATTCAAGATTTGATATCATTTCCACACAACTTTCAGTCAAATGGAAAGGCTGAGAGTGGCAATGAAAATCAAAAAAGGAATCAGAAAGAAATCAAACCATCCAGCACAGACATGTACAGTGCAATCCTTGAGTGGAGAAACACAGCTACTGCAGGCACAGAAACTAGTCCAGTCCAAAGAAATGTCGGATGCATCCAAAATACTCTTCCAATAGTCAAAAACATACTGAAGTTAGAAATAGTAACAGCTGTGAGTAACAAAATCAAGGTGAAATGACAGAAAACCAAATTTCACTTTGATAAAATTCCACGTCTTTGCAAGATGTGAGAACTGGAGAACTGAGCAGAATCCAGAAGTTCAACACTCTCAACAAAGGTCAGCTCATGTGGTAACATTGGACCTGGGATGAGCAGTTTTTAACCAGCTTGTAGCGAGTGTGAACAACCAAGTATCTCACATCACAAGCAGAGAAGCTGCTCCTTCACTGCAGAAGCAAATCGGGAAGAAGTGATCTCACACCTGCACAGAATGACCAACAGTCCCAGAGGTTCACTGCTCCCCAACAACAGAAATGGATCAGGCAAATCAGTAACCGTGGAAACTGCGCTCATAATGGGAACAATGCTCCCTGGATAAAGAATGAGCAGCATCCAAAGAGCAGGAGAATTGACATTTCGGGTATAAGCCCTTCATCATCCCCATTTTCCCTCCCCCCAGCTTATCCCAGGCCCAACCTTCCAACATGGCACCAGCCTCTTGAATGGTTCTACCTGTCCATCTTCCTTCCCACCTATCTGCTCCACCCTCCACTCTGAACTATCACCTTCAGCCCCCCCCCTTCATTTACCTATCGTGTTCCCAGTTACATCCTCCTCCCCCCACCCCCCCAACCCCCACTCCCAACCCCCTCCCATTTATCTCTCAGTCCCCTTGGCCCCCAGTCTCATTTCCGATGAAGGGCTTTTGCCCAAAACATCGATTCTTCTGCTCCTCGGATGCTGCCTGACCAGCTGTGCATTTCTTGCACCACACTCTCCACACTCCTCAGCATCTGCAGTCCTCACTTTCTCCTAAAAGAATGAGCAGGTACCACAGGAACAGCCAAAAACAATATAAATGCATACCATTTGAAGACCTACATGATTTAAAGATGATGAGTGTAATATAAATGCACAGACTGATGAAAAAGTGACTGAATATAAACACTGGTTGTTTTGTTAAGTAATGATAATTTTCTTTGAGATCACGCTTGTTGGGTAATTGTCTACCTTATGAACTGCCAATGGTAGTGTCTGCAATTGTTTTTTTTGAAAAGTGGAATGTTTAAGCAAATGTGTACTGGCGGGCTGTTGAGTCACATGACTTGTGTCTCTGTTGGAAATAACTTTGTGTTTTTGTCTCTCAGTTTGAGTACAGAAGAGAATTAGACCCAAAAGAAGTCATGACACATGTAGAAATGTGGCATCTGCAAGGGAACTTTAAACTTTTGATAAACAGCGATTTGCTGCCCAGAGCTTTCTATGGATACCTCCTATGGATATGAATAAAGCCTAACAACTGAGACTTGAGATCCATGTCCTAAACTTGCCCAGAAATTTACACCAGTATGCCTACA
Organism: Hemiscyllium ocellatum; assembly: GCF_020745735.1. Classification (NCBI taxonomy): domain Eukaryota; kingdom Metazoa; phylum Chordata; class Chondrichthyes; order Orectolobiformes; family Hemiscylliidae; genus Hemiscyllium; species Hemiscyllium ocellatum. The sequence goes on from NC_083402.1 coordinate 56,025,036, forward strand.
ACATGCACAGAATAAGGCTGGAAAGCGATTGATAGTGCAAGCTGCATTAGAAAGGCTTTCCTTAATACTAAATACATTTAGAATCAAACTTGCAGAACACTCCCACTTATTCCCAAGTACAAAGTTCCACCCTACACACTCCATCTTTAATCCCAAGATTTAATTGCCCTATGCAGAAATATTTTTAACTCACAAGAGCTAAGTTGTCCAGACTCAAAACCTAGAAAAGCAATCGTGCTTAAAAACAGAAAAAAGGTTTTCCTTATTTTCCTTGGCTGCATGTACACTATTATACAATGTACTTTATTAGGTATTTATGGTAGTTTTAAAATTCACTTCAACACTTGTCTATGTATATACTTGACATTAAAGGTTATACAAAGCAACTATTGTTCCCTTAAAGATTAAAGTTAGATGAATAAATGCTTAGGTTTTTTTAAAAAAAAAGACACTTACCTCGACAGTGCCAAGCTGCTAGACCCGAATAAGAATTCATTCTACACTAACTCTGAAGGAGACATGGCTTCAGCACTTCTGTGCCTCACCAGTACCTCTCATGATTCTTATTACATTTAATTGTCACCAAGGCAAGAAACTCCTAAGGCTGCAGTGCAAGAGATCAGGTCACAGGTGAAATACTGGTTAATGGCATATGCCTTGGCATTGCTACTGACTGGAATATTTTCAAGGTAACTGTTCAAGATTTGCAGTGAAATTTGAGCCTTCAACTTCCTCTTTCAGAGGCAAGAGTACTACCAATTGAATAAAGCTGATTCTTGCAAATAAAGTCAGTCTAAAAACTTAAAATCGATATCAAAGCAGCTGTACCTATAAATTAACAACTGATGGAAGGGAAGTTGTTCACAAAGCAATATATAACCAAGTAATGATTTTTTAAAAATTGAATTTGCCAAAGTTTTCTGCAGGCCATTCCATTTCCTGCAAGATTATATTCTTATTAATTCATACAGGAATGATTACTTTTGTGACTTAAAAAAATGTAAAATATTCTATTGAGGAGTTTTCTAGAGCTCTTAGTGCTTCAGTCACAAATCTAATCTCGCTTCCATGGTCAGGTGGATCATTATTTGTTATAACGTATGTAGATTATAACGTAGTCAGCCTAATAGTTATCCAGTTGAGGGATCACCACTGAAATATAAATTGCATTTTGCACAGCAAGGCCCGTTTGAGGCCCATTTCTTAGTGATTCATAAGAATACTTATGAAATAACTGCAGAGAAGCCTGTATTCCATCACCAAGTCGTCCTTTCTTTACACATGCACAATACACACATTCTGACCAGCCAGCTAGAGCCAGTCCCTAGACTGAGGGGGCTCTCTGAGATTCCTGTCTATATCTGTCAGCCAGGGCTCCCTATTGGCCCAGTTTAACAGCCCCAATCAGGGATCTCATAGTCAATGAGATCCAACAGGCCAACCTCATTCCAATTACTACAATTTATGAAAAGTTATTTTCATCAGTATGGATATCAAGATGTTATTGGTGAAGAAAACTATGTCTAATGTTCAAGAAAACCAAACATTCAACCTATTTCTCCATCATTTAATGCCATTGCAGTATGTATTCTTAAAATACATATAATTTAGTTTGTCAATAATGTATTCTCATTTTTAAAGCGTTGGTATTTAATTAAATGTTCTATTGTGTCTCTAGAGCTGCAAACCCACGCTGGCCCACAAATGTTGACTGTTCTCTCACATAAAGTGATTTAAAAAAGAGTTTCATATAAATGAAATATTGGTGAAAGGGGTAGCTTGACTGCCAGTGAATCTGAACAAATGAAAAAGAACAATTACCATTGTTTTACCAATGAGAGAACATATGGTGCCTGGGCAGAAGCTTAATATACTGCCAGAAAAAAACCTTGAGAAATGTAGGGCATGAAAAATATAAATAAGTATTAGAGAAATGTTCTTTGAGGTATCAGAATGTAACTTGTTGCTTATTCCAGAACCATTTCTATCGCTCATTTCAACTGTCTTTTTCTCTGATGTTTTCTAGTACATTACAGTCTCCTATTACAGGTGCTTGGAATGCTTCACCTAATATTCATCAAGTTTTTTTCTGCATCAGAAGGTTCAAAAAGGCTCAAATCTCTCTGAAAACCTAAGCATCTGGTATGGGATGATACTTCAGGACAGTACTGAGGAGTGTTGAAAAGTTAGAGATCCTGTTTTTCAGATGGCATGTTAAAATGATATCCTGTCTGTCTTTGAAAATATTCTAATGCATTATTTGAAGAAGAGTAAGTGATTTTCATTACTCCCTTAATTAATATTTATACCACATAGAACAGATCCTTTATTTCACAGCTTGTGAAATTGGCTGCTCTGTTTCCCAATGTTTCAACATTGGGATTACAATTTATTAGTACTTTGTTGAATGTAGCAAAATGGACAATAAAAGGGAGGTTGCCCATAATATATCCTGATCTCGTTCCCTTCAGCTGCAGCGAGTTTCCCATTTGGAGGTGAAAAGAAGCATGAATCATTTTAAAAGGGAAGTAAAATTGTGTGCTTCCTTTCCAACAACAGTACAGAAAGACTGTGCACTTTTCTGCACTCTGAAGCTTCTCTGATTCTGTGGATTGAGATTAGGTTGTTGGAAATGTACATAAATATATCAAATAAATACTGAAAGAAAATCTTGGGGTAGTGGGGACATGTGTATATGGATCTGAAAGGGTTAATCTGAGGTGTGCTATAAGGACCAGCCTCAATGATGATGTGTTATGGTAGAACTGTATAAAATCTTGAAGGAATAGAACCTAATATCTGGTCAGCTTTAATGTCCCTGGAACAATGTGTATCATATCATTATACCCTATAACTGCAGGCCATCATGCAATAACTATATCTTATTCACTACAAAAGATTTCTTGGTTCATCCAGAAAGTGGTTTCCACCACCAGGACACGAGATTTGTGGTGTCCTGTACTTAAAGAAGATGGTGTCAGCAGCTACCACCATGAGCATCAGCTCATACAGTGCAGTGATTTTGTATCATCATTCAACAATCTTCCATCCCCGTTTTACCTTCATATGGTCCATCTCTGACACTCCCATTTCCTTTCCTAACTTCTCTTTCTTCATTTCTTGGCTAGGCTCTCTAGTTGTATGCATCATAAACCCACCAATCTCACCTACAAGAGGAAGCAGCAGTGAACTGGTAATGTCACTGGGTTAGGAAGGCAAATTATCACCCTAATGATCTTGGGACATGGGTTCTAAGCCCACTATGGCAGATGGGGTAATGTGAATTCAACAGAAGTCTGGAATAAAAAGCAAGCGCAATGATGACCATATAATCACTGTTAATTATGTTTCAAAGAAAATATTTGGCTCACTAACAAAAACTGAAATTGCTGGAAAAACTCAGCAGTTCTGGCAGCATCTGTGGAGAAAAATCAGAGTTAACATTTCAGGTCCAGTGACCCTTCCTCAGAACTAGTTCCCTAATGTCCTTTAAGGAAGGATATCTGCCATCTTGACCTGGTCTGGTCAAGATGTGAGTCTAGACATAGAGTAATGTGGTTGACTCTTAACTGTCCTATGGTCAGTTAGAGATAATCTATCCAGAGATGCCCACATCCTACCTGTAAAAATGTTTTTATTCGTTCATGAGGTATGGGTATCGCTGGCTCAGTCAGCATCTATTGCTGAGTCATAACTTCCTGGAGAAGGTGATGGTAGCTGCAAATCTTAGCATGTCACCCATGCTGCTGTTGGGAAGAGAGTTTCATGATACTGACCCAGCAACAGTGAAAGAATGGTGATCTAATGCCAAAGCAGGATTCTACATAGCTTGATGGGGAATTTGTAGGTGATGTTGTTCCCATGCAATGAAGGAATCTCTTGTAGTTGATAATAGAAGACAAGAGGGGCGAAAACAATCAACAATCTAACATGAAACTCAGCAGTGTTTCATATTATATTAGATTAGATTCCCAACAGTGTGGAAACAGGTCCTTCAGCCCACCAAGTCTACAATGAATCTCAAAAGAGAAACCCACCCCCCTATATTTACTCCTGACTAATACACCTAACACTATGGGCAATTTAGCAAGGCCAACTTGCCTAACCTGCACATCGTTGGACTGTGGGAGGAAATCGGAGCAAATCCACGCAAACATGGGGAGAATGTGCAAACTCCACATAGACAGTTGCCTGAGGCAGGAATTGAACCTGGGTCCCTGGCGCTGTGAGGCAGCAGTGCTAACCACTGAGCCACTGTGCTGCCCTTGAGCCACCATGCCGCCCTACTTTGTGTCTGGAAAATACTTAATTCTCCAGCATTTAATGAACACATGTATGCATCAACTAATACAGAGAAAGAAAATAATTCAGATCTGCCATATTCAGTCATGAATGGTATTACACAATTAAGTGATTAATTAAAGGAGGAGACTCCAAAACTGTCCAGTACTAAAGGATGGAGATGCCCAGTAAGTTGCCCAGTAAGACAAGGTTGAAGCTTTTACAAATGCCTTCAGCCAGAATGACCAGGTGAATGATTCACCTTGACCACCATCTGGGATCCTCAGTATCAAAGAAGTCGATTTCAGCCATTCCAATTCACTCCACGGGATAACAAGAAACAAGTTCTTTTTACATAGCACTTTTTACACTATAAAATCCCAAATCTTTGTACAGGAGCATTGTAAATCAAAGTGGTGAAACAAAGTCATGTAAGCAAATATTTCTCAAAACTTCTGGTTTCAGCATCATGGGAGACCGGGTTTACAATTGATGTTGTGTGTTGAGTCTCGATGGAAGTTTGGACTTGTGGCTTTGCACAGGAGTTGCCCAGGAAGGTCAAACTTCTGATGAGCATGCACTCTGCTCCCTGGGAACTCAAAAGAATGTTTCCATTTCTGAGCTAGAGTACTAAATTTCAAACATGCCCTCAGTAGCTACTTAAATAATTACTCGGAACTCTAGGCAGATTAAAATTTAGGCTAATATCTGGACAACCCAACAATTGACTTAACATATGACTACCTTGTGATCCACCTACAACTCCCATTGACACAAGCACCCATGGAGTCCTCCCCAACTTAACATGATTAAACCCTGAATTGGATCAGACTACACTATCAACCTGACCACTCACTCAATCACCTATTCACCCACCGATTCACTCACTCAATCTATAAAGCAAAAATCAAAGAAGAAACTTTTACAGTTACTTTACAGAATACTACAGAATATAGCTAATACTGTAAAACACTCATGTCCTGTCTTCCCTCTGCTCTACGCTGACAGAGTTCGCTATGGGATGCTGTGCTGCATGTTTCTGTGACAGCCACGTCAGAAGAAATACACAAGTAATATCATGTTGGAAGATCCTTCGTGCAGAATGGAAAAGAATACAACTTTGCCATTGTTTAGGAGATTCAGGCCATTAGACCAGATGACCAAAAACTCGGTCAAACAGGAAGATTTTAAGAAGTATCTCAAAAGGATGCACAGATTTTGGAGAAGATTTTTAGCTCAGGTTGTGGATCAGGTTGTAAGTTTGCTCACTGAGCTGGTAGAGTTGTTCTCCGATGGTTCATCACCATGCTGGGTAACATCATCAGGGAGCCTCCGATGAAGCGCTGGTGTTCTGTCCTGCTTGTTATTAATCTGTCTTGGTCTGTTGTGGTGGGTGATATCATTTCTGTTTCATTTTCTGAGAAGTTGGTAGATGGGGTCCAAATTGATATGTTTGCTGACGGAGTTCTGGCTTGAATGCCAGGCCTCTAGGAATTCCCGTGCATGTCTTTGTTTAGCCTGTCCCAGGATGATGCATTGTCTGGGTTAAACTGGTGTCTCTCTTCATCTATGTGTATGGATACTAGTGATAAACTGGTCACGTCTTTTGGTGGCTAACTGGTGGCCCTGTATCCTGGTGGCTAGTTTCCTGCCCGTCTGTCCAATGTAATGTTTGCTGCAGTCCTTGCAGAGCATTTTGTATATGATGTTCATTCTGCTGGTTGTTGGTACGGGGTCCTTTAAATTAATTAGGAGCTGTTTCATTGCGGTGGTAGGTTTGTGAGCTCCCATGATGCCTAGGGGCCGAAGTAGTCTGGCCATCATCTCCAAGATGTCTTTAATGTATGGTAGGGTGACTAGGGCCTCTGGGTCTGTTGTGACGTCTTGTTTAGGTCTTTGAGTAGGAATCAGCCAACTGCGCTTATAAATATGAGGTGCTGCATTTTAGGGAAGCAAATCTTAGCAGGTCTTCCACACTTAATGGTAAAGTCCTAGGGAGTGTTGATGAACAAAGAGACCTGGAATGCAGGTTCATAGCTCCTTGAAAGTGGTGTCGCAGAGACAGGATAGTGAAGAAAGCGTTTGGTATGCTTTCTATTATTGGTCAGAGTATTGAGTACAGGAGTTGGGAGGTCATGTTGCGACTGTACAGGATATTGGTTAGGCCACTGTTGGAATATTGCATGCAATTGTGGTCTCCTTCCTATCGGAAAGATGTTGTGAAACTTGAAAGGGTTCAGAAAAGATCTACAAGGATGTTGCCAGGGTTGGAGGATTTGAGCTATAGGGAGAGGCTGAACAGGCTGGGGCTGTTTTCCCTGGAGTGTCAGAGGCTGACGGGTGACCTGAGGGGCATGCTTAAAGTATCTCCCTGGGGTGGGGGAGTCCAGAACTAGAGGGCATAGGTTTAGTGTGAGAGGGGAATGATATAAAGAGAGACCTAAGGGGCAACTTTTTCATGCAGAGGGTGGCACCTGTATGGAATGAGCTGCCAGAGGAAGTGTTGGAGGTTAATACAATTGCAACATTTAAAAGGCATCTAGATGGGTATATGAATAGGAAGGGTTTGGAAGGATGTGGGCTGGGTGCTAGCAGATGGGACTAGATTGGGTTGGGATATCTGGTAGGTATGGACGGGTTGGACTGAAGAGTCTATTTCCATGCTGTACATCTCTATGATTCTATGACTGTCAGCAGAAGAACTGGAAGTGATATCACCCACAGACCGCAACAGACCAAAACAGATAAATAGCAAGCAGGACAGACTCCAGCGCTTCATTGGAGGCTCCCTGATGATGTTACCTAGCTTGGTGATGAACCATCAGAGAACAAATTTACCAGCTCAGCGAGTAAACACACAACCCCAACAGGATGCACAGAGACACAGAGCTATAAGGAGTATAATTCCAGAACTTGGGGCTGAGGCAACTGGAGGCAAGGCCACTATGGTGAAATAAATTTATTTCAGAAAGTATAAGAGGTCAACATTAAAGAAGCACAGCAATTTCAGAGGAGTGTGGGGTCCAAAACCCAGGGTTACAGTCTAAGGATAAGGGGTCACTCTTTCAAGATGCACAGGCTTTGAACAGTCCAGATAGCTTTACACACCACTGGCCATTCATTGTATTGACCAGCTGCTGACATGTTCAGCTAATCAACAGCATGGTTAGCACCAGGTGAACACTAAAATTGTTAAAATGAGCAGGCAGCAAGGACAATAGGCACAGGTTAATTGTATGACATGACCCCAAATACCACCTACATTTTATTTGTCAAATTTAGCCCCTTGGAGGTCTCCTGGTATGGATAGAATCATACCATAGCAACAGTCACTGCCTCTGGGAATAAAGAAACATACTGTGGAAAATTTGTGTTAGATTTTGAAAGTTGATTACTAGTGATTGAGTAATCTCTCTTTTACATTTAACTACATCTTATTAGCATTTTACCCACTGAAGTGTGAAAAGTACTGTTATTAATGCTATTAATAAATACATCTCAGTGTAACAGATCTGATGAAGCCTCTTCTAATGCAATTGTAAATCACTTCTGTCAGATACAGGCCAGTGATCTAACATTTTCTTATGAAATAATTAATTTTAGAAACCTTATTTTTGCTGTTAGATGATATTTCTGTTCAGATTCAACATTAGAAGCAGCAGTTGAGGAACAGGAGCTCTCTATTGTATTAGAATTGCAATTAAACATGTGGTTAATTAAAATAATAAACAGGTCACACAAAAACAGTTTGTCTGCCAGCTGCATTGTTAATGATAATTTGCCTCTATTACCTGTCACTTGAAGAAACATTGACAGAGTAAAAAGGCAGATGGCAAAGCTTTTCTTAACTTGTGAAGAAAACAGTGATTTTTTTTGTACAAGTTAATGATATCTTCAATATTATTTGTGTGATTGCTCTGTTGTCATCACCACCCTTCCATCTATACAAGATGATGGCTATGCAGCAAGTCAAATACACTGGATATGACATAGCTTGAAAAAGTGCACATTTTTGGAGGACTGAAAAGACCAATCTGTGAGAACAGCTTCAGCTACAAGGGTTACATATGAAGTGATAATCAGTTGTTAATGTGGATTGTTGTTTTCAGCATTCATGCCTGTCCTCAAGCCACCGTAGCTACCAATTGTCATGATAGTGAATGCTTAGCCAAAGATGAGGTCCAACTTCCATCCTACAAATATGCCTGAGCCAGTGAAATTAACTCTGCTTAATGAATGCCATCATGGTTGGGGCATTTGACTTTGAGAAATTTGCCACATTCGTGTTTTTGTTCTTGCATGAGATTCCCAGAATGTGGTACATATAAAAATTGCTGATCTTCCTTTCCTGATTGCTGTCGATTGTCTGTCAATAACAAGATGCTAAGAACAAAGCCCTCAGAAACTAACAGACTGGTCCTAAGAATCGTTTTAATGGCTTTCCATGAACGTTTCATTTGTCAGCCAAAGGTGATTGTGTCATCCATATGCAAGCATTAAGTTCTGCATCAAGACACAGGCTATCTGTCACTGTGGACTCAAGGCAGTAGAATTTGCTCACCATTTCCAGTGTGGTGCTACTTGGCATGATCAAGGGCAAGAAAGTGCCACTTCTCCCATAAGCAGTTTTTTTTTAACCCTTACAGTAACAGAAAACAAGTTGCACTCTAGAAAGATCTGTGGTTAAATAAAGCTAACAAGAAACTTCAACTATATTTTCCTTGAAGTTGTTTCAATTCAACAACTTGCCAAAATGCTTGCAGCATATAAGGTGTTATGAAATATGTATGGTTTATATCCCATTAATATAATTTATTTTCGAGTTGAGATTTTGAACTAGTGACATGTGACTTAGTTTTAGATTTATTTAAGATTGTCACTTGTACATTGATACAGTGAAATGTGGATAACATTGCCATGTTCTGACATCATCTTGGACTAGAGAATAAAGTATTGCTTAAATTGCATAAATGGTAAAGTACTGATTAAATTAATATTAAATTGATATGACAAAAACTGAAACAACTTCAAAAGTTCATCTTTCCCTTTCTGTTAACTTCTCCCTATCTGCTCCTCTAGTCGCTGCCCTCTCTGAGTTAGAGTTGCCTGGGTCTCACAGCTCTTCTGATGCTGGACATTGACTGATGGGCCCTGGCACCCAGTCAACCAATGGGGTCCTGGCTCATCTTCTGATGCCACCACCTGAGATGGAGCAGGTATGGAGGTAAGTGTGACCCCAGCGTCTCACAGGAGTATATGAGGAGGAGGCCCAAGAGCAGCCAAGACATAAAATAACAAGTTACCGAACTGGAAAGACAATGATGAAGCCATGTGAATGAGGCAGAACTTGTCGCATGAGCCATGAGCTGCTGCATACCACGCTCAGGAACCAATCACTGCCAACCTCACTGCCATCTTGAAATATTTCAACAGGATGTTGAGAACAAAGGCCTCAGAAACTGACAGCCTGGTCCTAAAAGTCATTTTAATGGTTTTGCACGAATGTTTCATTTGTCAGCCAAAAGTTATTTTTACCATCCCAATGCAAGCATTGTTTTCTGCATCATGATAAAGATCATCTGCCACTATGGACTGAAGGCAGCAGAATTTGCTAACCACTTCCAGTGTGGTGTTATTTGGTGTTGAAGGACAAGGAAGTGACACTTGTCTTATAACCAGATTTTTTTAAACATTTATAGAAACAGAAAATAAGTTGCATGCAAAGAATGCTCCAAGAAGCTTCGAGTACATTTTCCTTGAAGTTGTTCTATGTGTCTGTGGGGTTTTTTTAGAATTAACTTGCCAATCTTTCTGGAGTCATGATTTTAAACTTCTATATGTCAAAGAGCGGGTGACTGGCACCATCCTAAAGTGATAATGTGATTTTGTTTTGAGAGAGTTTTACAATTGCAAACAGTAAACATTGAAGGACATTAGCTTCCTTTTTGCTCTGAAGAATCAACAATTGATTTTTGGTAAGAAAAACCCATGGAATAAGAAGCTTTTGGGATCATTTTACAGAAGATGCAGCTGGGGCTGGACGCATAAATAGCTCTGCTAGAGAAAGGAGTTAGTTCCCAACAGTTAGGAAATAGATTATCTCAGTGTTTAGTTTGAAATACTAGCCAAAGGTGTTTGCTGAAAATTGGAAGGAGGTTATTTAAAGCTAGAAAGTTTAAGCACTGTTATGAAAATAATTAAGGAAAAGAAATGTATTAAATTCTCAAGATTGAATTGGAAAAAATAGTTATATATAATATAATTACAGATGTGATCGAGAAAGGAACACACTCTTTCTCTGGTAGTTGAGCACAGTAAAGTGATGGTGTTGGAAAAGATAGAATCTTGTCCTGTTGCGTGTTTCAAAATCTTTCAGATTCTTTTATATGTAAATAACTTGGTCTGTTCTATTTTATCTTCATTTCTTTTACCATCTGACCATAAGATGTAGGAGCAGAAGTTGGCAATTTAGCCCATTGAGTCTGCTATATCAATCATAATAACCCAGGCTCGACAGCCTTATGCAGATTCACCACCTTCTGACAGAAAAATGTTCTTCTTTTGGCTGTCCTTAATTGGGTGACTCCTTATTTCCTCCAGACTTAGGCTCTCTCACAACATGAAACAATCTCTACACTCCTACCCTGAGAATCTTACATATTTCAAAATGGTCCCCTCTCATTCTTCTGACCTCCAATGGGTACCACCCCAACCTAGTCAACTTTTCCTCATAAGAAAATCCCTACACACCCAGGATCAACTTCATGAGCCTTCTCTACTCTGCCTCCAAAGTCAGTAAATCTTAGATAAAGCTGTCCACAGTATTCCAGCTGTGATCTGACCAGCACCTTGTATAGTTTTATTAAGACATTCATATTTTTATATTCAATTCCATTTACTTTCCCTCTAACCTTCCTCACTTAAAAAAATATTCAGCTTTACTACTTTTCCTGCCAAAATGCATGCCCTCACATTTTCTCATATTATATTCTATCTTTTTCTTTTATTGGTTGACAAATTTCTATTTTGTTTTTCAAACCAGATCTGCGTGCTTACGTTTTAGTGATACTTTAAAAAATAGATCTGTCAAGTCAGATTTCAGTCTAACATCAGCTGAGATCATAACAGAGGTTTATCTGAAGATTTTCTGAAAAATGAACTAGTCATTAAATGTTAGAAGAGGCAAAATAGAGTATGAATTTACAGGGAAAAAAACATTCAAGTCATAGATGCATGAGGACATCAGTGATTTGGCAAAAAGTAATTAGCACAGTATAATTATTTTAGTAAGGCACATGATCTTCCAAACTTAACCTTATCCTAAATAGCCCAATGCAAATTATTTGGTTTAGTGCTTATTGCTAATCTATAAAGTTGAGAATATGATATCATTTCTCAGTAACAATCAGTATGATTTGGCTGCAAGAAATTATGCATTCAGCATTTTATTATGATCAACTTCATATTTCCGTAGTAAACATGTATGTGCTTATAAACTACAAAATTAGTTATTAATTTACTGTACTGGATTTAAAATAGCTGAAGTTTATAGTATTTCCTGTTAATTATGCCATCTATCTGAGAAAATAGTTTAAACCTATACATGTCCTCTGTCAATTATACTTCTCTCTCATGACAGAATCTTAGACTTTACCAAGTCTCATGGAGTAGATATGCCAATCATTAGCTATGGAACAGAGTTTTAACAGTCAGTTACACAAAGTATTCTTTTATCCGAAACATTGAAGTTGTCATCATGACAGTATAAATTATTAACGGTAACAATAGTAGATTAGTGTTTATCCTAGTTTGACATTTTGCTCATTACCATGTTGGGATGGAATTAATACATACATTTTCACTTCCATTGTATATTTGACTTGAAATTCAACAACCCAGGTCTTACAGTACTTCAAACTATTGAGAGAACTAACTTGGGTTTGAAAGAAAGAATGAAGGGAAGTTCCAAAATAAGAACATCTGTAATTGGCATGGAGGAAGACTAGATGATGGTTTGGCAAGCCTGCCCCAAACTGACTATGGCAGCTGCATCCATGATTAAACACTTCCTCTCACGCGTTTCACCCCACTATCCCCATCCACTCCACAATCCATGTCAACTCCTAAAAGAGGCAGATAGAATATTTTCAAAACACAAACAATGGATAGATATTAACCTTTACTGCAAAGGTGAAAACCGCTTGGGAGGAATGACATAGCACAGTTTTATGATCCTCAAGGAAGAGAGATTGGACCATGTAAAGAAAGTGCTCCAGGGCAATAACAGTATTATTAAACATTGCTACGTTCATTATTTTAAGAATTTAGCAAGAAGTATGTTAATTCATTCATGGCAAAAATAAACAATGATATTTTTCTCCTGTTTCTTCCTCTGATATTTTCAACATCATCATCTTGGTCTAATGGAATAATTCTCCTTATCATCAATGTGAATTACCCCTATGTAATAAGTATTTATGGTATTGTAAAACCTAACTAGAATGATTAAATTCAGCAAATAAAGAAATATGATATGATTTGGTGGAGATATGTGAAAAAGAGTTCAAACAATTTTTTACTTTGATAACATTGGCATCATGATTGATGAATGTAAAAGTGGGCAGTGTAACAAACTGTTCCTATTTTTAAGAGTTGATCAATATGCAAATTATGTTATAAAGCAGATTTCACTGTCTACAAACAGAGTAATTGATAACACTATTACTTAGAGACCTGACAACAAAATTAATATCTATTGAAATAACATTACCCTAAAAAAACTCAAAATAAGTTAACTGAGATAATTAATGAGCCAAATATATCAAGGATGATTAATTAACTCATTTTTCACTTCAAATTAACTGAGGTACTCAATATTGAAATTGGTTTATATTAATGACAATTTCAATATTGGAATTTTTACCCAATGCCAAACAGTTCAAATTTGAAGCCTGGTTTTCATCCTTGTCTTCACTTTAACTAGGCAAAGACATTAAACAGATGTATCATTTGTTTTTTTAAAACATACACCCCTGACTTAACTAGGTGCTTAAAATGTAATAAAAGACTTATATACAATATATCACATATGAGGATGACAATTAGACACGACAACTGAAAAACAAATTATCTGCCTCATTGGCCCAGAATTCAGTTCTTTTTGTTAGAATCTTTTTCCTCACCCTTCAGCTCTAATCATCTTTGTGCCACAAATTAGGGAAGGTGATGGAGTCGTGGTAATGTCACTAGATCAGTATTCTGGAGACCTAACCTAAGACTCAGACTGTATGAGTACAAATCCTGCCATGTTGGAATTTAAATTTCGTTATTACAATTGATCTGAGTAATGATAACTATCATTGGTTGCCAGAATAAAACGCATTTGGCTCACTTATGCCCTTAAAGGAAGGATATCTGCTGTTTTTACCTAGTTATACCGACATGTGACTCCAGTATTATAATGTGCTTGACTCTTAACTGCCCTCTGAATAGCACACAAAGCCACTCATTTCATTCCAAGCAGATCCCATGAAAGAAGAAAAACATTGCTGTGTACAAGCAACTAATGGGCAAGAGGGCACCAAATATAATATCAGCAGTGTGTACCTCCTTACCTCTGAGATATAAGGGGAGGCAAAGATGAAAAAGGGAACAGTGAAATCCAATTACATTAGGTGCAGAAAGAAAATTAAATGGAGGGGAAGAAAAATGATATGAAGAGAGAGAAGACAAAGTCACAGGAAGGCAAGTTGAAAAAATATCAAAATTTTAAAATCCTCTAAGAACAATATACTACTATTTTCAGGAATAAGACTCCACAGTTTTAATAGTTCCTTTTTGGACTTCAGTGGTTGTGTGGCAATATAGGTGAATAACTAAAGTATCATTATTAAAAGGGTCCAAACATTGCCAGTCATAAGCAAACCCTCTATAATATGTTTAGTTTGCTTTAAATGTATAATGCAGCAATTTATTTGAAATTCATGGGAAGGCTGATGGTGAGCTTCTATTTATATAAGGTTAATGGAATATTGGTGTTAAACATTCAGTACTTTGTTGCATTTCACAACTTAAATTAAGTCTCTGCTGTACATTGTTGAGTTATGTGTATTGAATTTATTTAATATTGTCTCCCTCTCTGAGCTTTTCTTACTGAAATGAATCACTTCACAAATCTCTGCATTAAGCTCCATCTGCTATTTGCCCTCCCATGCCATCAGCCTATCTCTGTCCTTTTGAATTTCTATACTGTCCTATTCATTGTTAACATGCTTGCTTTTTATTTTACCATTTGCACAGTTTGAAATTATGCCCTATATACAAAAGTCATTATCATATATTCAGTTAACGTCACATGATACCAGGTTATAATTAACTGGTTAATTTGAAACCTGTTGGACTATAGCTCGATACCATGTGATTTTTGACTTTGTCCACACCTGTCAAAAACCGGCACCTCCATATCATTAATATATTTAAGGAAGAGAAGGGGTCTAACACTAACTTCCAATGAAGTCAACTGTGAACATTTCTTCAATCTGAAAAGAATTCATTCAATATTACTATTTGCTTCCTCAGCCAATTTTATAGTTGTGCTACTACTGTTCCTTTTCGAGATCGGTTTTGCTTGGTTGCCTTTCAGAGCAGAGTGATGACAACAGCGTGGGTTCAATTCCCATCACCGGTTTGAGGTTATCACGAAGGACTTCTCAGCCTCTTCCCTTGCCTGAGGTTTGGTGGCCCTCAAGTTAACTCACCAGCAATCACTTCTCTCTCTAATGAGTGAGTAATCCCTATGGTCTGGTAAGACTATGGCGACACAACTGTTCCTTTTATTCTGTAACTCCCAATGTTACTCACAAGTCAATTATGACACTTTAACAAGTGAATATTGGAAATATATGGAGACCATATGGACAATATTGCCTTTATCAATCCTCTCTGTTATTTCATGAAAAAACACATACAAGTAACAGGAACACAATTTTCCCTTAGAAATTCTGCTTACTTTCCTTAATTACCCACATTTGCCAAGTAATGATTAATTTTATCCCAACATAATTTATTTATTAACGCTAAACTGAATGGCCTGTGATTGCTAGGCTTCCCTTCACAACATTTAGTGAGAAAGGGCATAACATTGCAATTCACCAGTCCTCTGGCAACAACTTCAAATTCAAGAAAGATTGGGAAATCATGCTCAGTGTCTCTGCAATTTCCATGCTCACTTCTCTTAGTATCCTTGGTTATGTCTCATATGGTCCTCGTGATTTAACAACTTTTGGGTCCACACAGCCAGTCTAATGCTTCTACATTACCTAGGCTAGCTGCCTCAGGAAAGGGGGATGGGAGGCTGAGATTGAAAGATTTGGGGATAAAGTCCACCGGAGTGTGGCAACACCATATGAAGGGCACCTTTGGGTGCAGTGTGCCTGAAAAGGAAGGACCACACTCTCATCTGGCAACGAGACTGCTGTTTGTAAAATACCAGTGGTGGTGGGAAGAGATTGGTGACTTAAAAGCCTCAACTGAATTAAAAGTGGATGAGGCAGCCAATGTCTTCCCTCACTGCTGATAGAATAACAACTCTAGATCGTAAGTGATGTGCACCATCTTGGCACATGTTTGCCATCCTACTCCCAGGGAACAATAAAATTCCACTCATTATGAAAAAAAGACACTTTGTTTTGACATCAGTAACTGGATGAAATCAGTTGGTGTTCTAGATTGATGGCAGGGTTGAATAACTGTGCTACAAGGAACCAGATGGTGCAGTTTGAAACATATTTAGGACTAAATGTAAAATTCTAACATTAAATAAAGATGTGGCTATTGTTATTCCATAAGGTTAACCTACCTTCCATAAACAAAGTTAAAAATCACACAGCATCAGGTTATAGTCCATCAGGTTCATTTGGAAGCACTAGCTTTCAGAGTACTGCTCCTTTATCATTCAGAATTTATGGTCCTGCTCCACAACCACCTGATGAAGAAGCAGTGCTCCAAAAGCTAGTGCTTCCAAATAAACCTATTGGACTACAACCTGGGGTTGTGTGATTTTTAACTTTGTCCACTCCAGTCGAAAACAGGTCCTCTACATCATGGCTTTCATAAACAGAAATGAGATCATAGAAGAGTAAAGTCAAAGTTATTTAAATAATCCTCAAATAGGAAAAAGTTCTAAATATTATCTTTATTGACACTGTCATGATAATCTTCTGAGTCATATTTTAATGGTCACTGCAAGTAGTGAGTGCAATCAGGTTGAAACCTTTGGCAGATATTTTTAAAGAAGTGGAATTAGATAATATGGCATCAACTCAATAGCACAATACTAGGTTTGAGGTAATGTGATTAGACTTTTATAAGTTTTAGATGGAGGGGATTAGTAACTTATTGAAATCCAAGAGGAATTCTGATATTCAGAATACACAGCCTTTTTATTCTTCCGTCATCAAACCGATAACTGCTTTGCTTGATGTCTAGGGTTACTCAAGAGAGTCACGTTAATAAGCAGAGAATTGCACGACATTCAAAAGTCTGAGCATAATTTCCAAAAAGATAACTTAAAACCTACATGGGATATTGATCCTGCAACAGTGAAATAAATACAGGATAGTTAGGTTTTAAGCAATGCCTTGGCAGAATGAGATGTATTAACACCCTGATACCCTCCTTCACAGATTCCTCATTCTGTACTGCACTTGAGTAATATTTAATGTACAGATAGTGAAGCAAGCAATCTAACCTTCTTTGTTTAGTTGTTGTATTCAAGAATATTGATACATTCAATTGTAGCTGCAATTCAATTTTTTTCTCAAAGATAAATCTGGAAGAATTTACTTCCTTTTGAGCATTCTTTGAAACTATTTTTTTAAACATTCCAGCAAAAATCTTTTATAAATCAAAAATGATTCCCCCAAGTTCTTTTTGAATAAACAAACTTGTATTTTATTAAAAAAATCTTATCATGAATAAACGCTGCAGTTCTAAATGTAATGTTGACAATTAATATTGCAAACAATAGGATTTACACAAAGACTTCAACATACAGAAATATGAGACTTTACACCAACAGTATCAGTCACGAACCTAAAAATAATATTATGTCAATTTTGAACTCTCTCAGAAACATCACTTATGTTGAATTGTGGCTATTGCACATCATTAAATGTTTGCTGGTAGTCACAGCAGAATTTTAATCAAATGTTGTATTAGCTTTACATTCTGCAGTAGATTAATATTTTAGTGCAACTAGTAGCTTATATTAATATTTCTTACCTCCACGATCACGTATTGCTAGATTGTGACCGCTCTTCAGCAGAATATTCAGCTGGTACATTCCTGTGTCTGCTGAAGGGAGATCTATATTACTTGATCTAAGTAGTTGATTCCCCTGTGCAAAGAAAATGTGAAAGGAGTCAATTAAAAGCCTACTATTGAGACCTTGACAGAAAACACTTTACTTTGAAGTCAGAGATATTTTTGTGCATTCATCCTTTCACATTTTTTTTATCAGTGACCCCACCGTATGCACCTTTCCACTGTAGTGCAGAACTAAAGCTGAGTATGCAGAGGTGAGCGTGAGTAATTCAGTAGTGCTTTCTGTCCAGACTGCCCTCCCACACAGAAAACCAATAGTCTCTGCTTGGTGCTCTGATGCAATGGTGCATCTGAAATGATGATTCAACATATGAAGAGAATCTTAAGCACTGTAAATGGATCTTGTAAGACATTTAAAACAAATATGCTGGCTTTTTTAATACGGAAGTAGAAGACAATCCTCAGTGTAAGGCTTTGCATCCACCTGTCATTACTATTACTACATTGCACTCAAAATTAAAGAACAAACATATAAACTGAATTAGCAGAAGGAATAGGCTGTTTGTCCCTCTTTGTTATTCAGTATCTCATTGCAACGTATCAGACTGTGACCTTAGTTACACATTCCCACCTCGCCCCAATAACTTGTGACTCCCTTGTCAATGAAGAACCAATCTACCTGTGCCTTTAAAATATTCAATGACCCAGATCCACTCTGGGGAGTAGAGTTCCCAAGACTCAAGGCCACTTGAGGGAAAAATTCTTCATCTCACTTTTCAATGGGAGATCCCTTATTATTAAATTGTATCTGCTAGTTCCAGTCTGTCTAATGTTCTAAGACTAAAATCAGGAGTGGAATGGAATACTCCGCACTTGCCTGAATGACTGCAGATCCAACAACACTAAGACGCTTGATATCATCCCAGGATAAAGCAGCCCACATCCAAATTCAGTCCTTGCATCACCCATGCACAATAGCAGCAGTGTGTATCATTTGCAATATACACTTTTGATATGCCTTGAGGCTCTGACGACAGCACCTTCCAAACTACTACCATCTAGAAGGACAAGGGCAACAGATACATGTGAACACCACCACCTACAATTTCCCTTTTAAGCTTCTCACCATCCTGACTTGGAATTATCTTGCTCTTCTTTCACTGTGTCAGGGTCAAAATCCTGGAACTTCCTCCCTCACAGCAGTGTGGGTCTACCTACAATAAATGGATTGCAGCAGTTTGTGAAGACAGCTTATCAACACCATTCAATAGGGCAACAAGAGATGGTCAATAAATGTTGCCCCAGCTACTGACAGCCACATTCCATGAGTGAATAAAAACAATTTAAAAAGAAGCATCCTTTCAGTATCCAGGAAAATAATATTTGTTGCTGTCTGTTCATCAGCGTTATGTACATATTTGGAAAGTCGATTTTCAGGGTTTGACTCTTTTGGACAACAAGTACTCTTGTCAGTTTCATCTCACAGTTGCTCTATGCTCTTTTTTAATGATAACCTGATACTATGTGGGGAAAATCATGAAGCTCACTTATGCAAAGAGAAAATGTACACTGAACATTTTATTTACTTTAGAGTTTGGTAAGGGAAAAAAAATGTCACAGCAAAAATTGCATTTAAGAGTGCTAGTTAAATAGTACTACACATGAGGTAAGTGTTGAATAACATTTATTGTAAATTGAAAATGTGCACCTTGTTCCAAGAACATCCCTCATTATGTAAAGTGGTTGCTGAAATTTGGCTGCTAAAGTAACAATGTGGATTAGCAACAATGAATAAAAAATGAGGTCTGCAGATGCTGGAGACCAGCAACACATTTGTAGCAACAATGAATGACAAACAGCAAGCCCTAAATTTTCACACAAAGGGTCTCAGCCTACACAAATACAATAGCAGAAGCTTTCTCCAAATTCCAAAGGCTTACCAGTGAACCCAGCTTCTGCCATTCCTGCATGGGTTAGAAATGGGAGCAGGATCTAAATTGCACGTTCTTGGCTCTTCGAAGTTACTAATAAGAGCTGCCTCACTTACCTGTACTTTCAGTGAAGTAGGAGTCTAACATCCAATATGAAGTGTAGGATGAAAGGATGTGAGAGGTGAATGTTGAGGGCTTCTTTTTAAAACAAAACTTTTGTAATTACTTCAACACAGTGCCAGCACACCAAGGTACTTCCGTGCAGTCTGCCTCTATTCCTGGTAAGTTCCACATTCATTCCAGGAACACCTTGCCTAACACACCAGGGAACCCTACCACCCCAGAATGACCGTCTCAATTTCTAGAGCAGTTTTATAGAACTCTACATATCTGATGCAAGTATTAAAATTTAGACTGTAAAAGGTATTAAAATTTTGCATGCATTGTTTTATACAATAAATTAAAATAAATAGGTTTACATTTATGTAAAAATAAATAACAGAAATACAGTATAAAGGTGGCAAATATTTGTGTATTTAATTTGCTTTTGGTAACTCATGCTCTATTAAATTCGATTTAATCACTGTTGTCATGCACAAAATTAGAGTGAATTTTCCTCAAATGTCCTAAAGTCAACAGAGTAATAATGCAGCTCTTCTGAGATTTTTTGGGGTGTTTTAATGGGAAAAAGCAACAAAATGTAGCTACTGATACGTATGCTGGAATTTTATTTCCCCAGGCCAGTCCTCAGGAGTGTTAATCCATGAACATCTGCCTTTCTTACCTCCTGTTGCTAAGCTTTTGTTTTTAGGGAGTAGAGTAAAATATTACGAACATTGTGCTCTCTCTTTAGATAAGTCATCCAGCTAATAAAGTTTAGAATTTTAAGCACAGGGTTTAGTCAAACTTAGGTGAATATGTCAAATGGAGTGACTTATTAAAGAATATGTCAATGGGAATTTGGTGAGAGTGGAAACTTGTGGCAAAGGGGAAAGGAGGTGGTTAAAAAAGATAAATCAAGAGGAAATAGTGAGAAAGAAATGCGTAAATGAGAGTAATGAAACAGTTAATTTTAATTTTACCTGCTAAATTCTAAGTGGAAGATGCCAATGTTTAAAGGATCCAAGCAGTGTTAAACAAATGTCTGATATACATTGATAATAAATACATCTTAAGTAGGAATTAAGAGATACTAAACTTAAAAACCCTTTGTGTATGAATGATAAGGGGTTCTTTGTCATTGCCAGTTAATTCTAATTGGAAATATGCATTTGACAAATCTATTCTACTGAACACCTTTCCATTTGTTAAATTAGAAAGCATCTTCACTGGCAGACTGCAGTTAAGTATCATTTTCCATCACCTTGATAACTGTTTGTTTCTAATCACAAATCTGAATGCAGCCATATTCTTAATCAACCCCATTCTCACCTGTTCATCTCTTCATTTACTGTTCCTAAATGTGCACAAGGCACTGGTGTGGCCCTGAAACAATGTAAACTGTCCATTCTTCTTTATCTTGACTGTGGCACTGACTATAGACTATAGACCATTTTGTGTTCTCCCAACACCTTCCCAAAATCAGACTCATTGAACCCAACCCTCATAATCAATTGAAAGTAGTATATTGTATCATCATATTTGGCTCTAACACTAACGTCCTCTACCAGAGGAATACGGCTAATGGAAAACCTAGTCAGTTTCACATGAGATTTGCATTGGAGAATGTGACTTAGGGTTATTTTTTATTTTTTAATCTTTTATTTTTTTCCCCCATGGGAAAACAGACTCTGCTGCAGCTGGATTAATGATAAGAGAGAGTTGTGAAACTCTGCATTTCATTTTGTCTATGGGTGCTGGAGTCTTATTTTCAACCCAACTGCTTTTATCTTCCATGTGCTAGTTTTCTTGCTTTGTGGCTGAATACAAATCTTGATCTTCCTGCTTATTCAACCAACTTCAGGTATCACACGCACACTCAATTTTCAGACTCCTCAACGAGCTTTAGATCTAATATGACTTCAACTTGGTGTAAGACTGGATCTGGAATTTTATCATGACCAGCATTCCTATTTCCACTACTTTTACATGCCATTTGTATGCAGACTCATACAGCATAGAATCAGACCCTTCAGTCCAAACAGTCCATACCATACATAGTCCTAAACTAAACTAGTCCCACCTGCCTGCACTGGGCCCATATGCCTTCAAACCTTTCCTATTCAAGCACTTATCTAAATGTTGTTTAAATGTTGTAGTTGTGCCGCATCAACCACTTCCTCAGGAAGTTTATTATACATGCGAACTACCCTCTTTGTAAAACACGTGCCCCTCATGTCTTTTTTAAATCTCTCCTCTCACCTTAAAAATATGCCCCCAGTATTGAAATCCCCATCCGAGGGAATAGATCCCTACTATTAGCCCTACCTATACCCCTTCTAATTTTATAAACCTCTATAAAGTTACTTCTCAATCTCCAATGCTCTAGTACAAAAGTTCCAACCTATCCATCCTTTATAACACAAACCTTTCTGGCAACACCCTGGTAAATCTCTTCTAACCCTTTCTTGATTTATTTATTTGTTTATTTATTGTCACGTGTACCGAAGCACAGTGAAAAACTTTCTTTAAGAGCAGTACGGGCAGATCATAGCAAGCAAAAATGTACAAATCAAAAAGACTTAGAGGCATGTAAGTTACATTGCACAGGGCATGCGCGAGGCAATATCAACATTAACAAGATCAGCATCTGTCCTTTCATCAGTTTAATGGCGATGAAGAAGGAGCTGTTGTTGAATCTGGTGCATGTATTCAGGCTTCTGTATCTTCTGCCTGATGGGCAGAATAGGGGGATGATGGTGAAAGAAGAAAATTGCTGTGGAAAATATTGCTTAGTTATGGTAATTAACCTAAGATAGTAGTTAAGATATGGACTCACTAGCCAGTAATTTTCATACACAAGCAGTATCTCATTTAGAAAGGAGTCAGCTACAATTCAGATAATAAAGGCCTTTTACTAAAAAAAATTCAAATCACAGCTTTTCTTCTAACAGTGTGGAATTCACATCTTGAGCCCCTCACAGTTCAAAATACATTATGGACATAATTCCATTATTTCTCCAAGGGCTGATTGATTAATGTGAAACCTTACCTAATTTTGCCAAGTAAATATTAATGACATGTTAGAACTGAGTTATTTATGTGTTATTCCATCAGTGTGCTGCAGCTTTTGACAGGATAGAAATGGCTTTCACAATACACAGAAAATATTACAGCAATCTTTCTCCCTGATGAAGAAACAATGACACTAACATTTAAAGGGCATTAGTGTCAGCAGTCAGGTGCTACTAAATTAAACTAAGCTAATTCATTTCATTTGCCCCAATTGTTGTGACACAAATATGAAGTCAAAGCAAGAAACAATGCAAATACTCAACAAGTCAAGGGGCTCAGTCACAACACAACACAACACAAATGAAGCTAATGTGGATGCTTCATTAAACAGAATATACTGTGTGTATATCATTTGCAGACAATTCCTCAGTGGAATGTTCCCTTTTACAATCATGGTGACAAATTCAAAACCACAAGCGTGTCAGAAGTTTTATGACCTTTAAAAAAAGACTCCCTCACATTGTCGATCCAGTTGGATAAATTTCCAAAGAAATAAAAATTGACTGGGCTTTCACAACTCAGTGACCCATTCTGCCAAGTAAATACAGTGAATGATAAACTTACTCGGTGTGTCAAAAGTAAAACAAATGACAATAATGTAACACCAATTTAATATATAATGAAATATTCCAAAGTGCATCAAAGGAGTGTTATCAGATAAAGTCTGACACAAGTCAAATAAAGAGCTGTTTGAATATGTATTGAGGTAGGCTTTAATAAATGACTTAAGGAGGAAGAAGAGAGACATGGAGAGTTGGCAACAGTTAACAAGGGAATTCTATGGCTTAGGCTCCGGCCTGTCAAAGGAGGACTATCAATGGAAGGGCAACGGGAATTGGAGACAACAAGAGCCTGAAATTAGTAGACCGCAGGCACTTCAGAGGGTTGCATATCTGAAAGGGGTTACAAAAATAGAGTAGTGTGAGTTTATAAAGGAAGTTGAACAGAAGGTTGAGAATTTTTAAATCAAGACAAAGCCAGATTTGAAGGCTGCATCAACACAGGAGTGATAGGTGAATAGGGCTTGATACATATTAACATACAGAGGGTGGAAGGTGAGAGGGCAACTAGGAAAGCATTGGAACAGTTGAGTTTATAATAAACAAAATCATGAAAGAGGGTCCAGCAGCTGATAGACTGAGGATAGGAAAGAGGCACACAAATAATGCGGACATAGTATTGTAAATTCTTTGTGGTTGTGCTGTACAGCTGGAGGATTCAACATTGAGTTCGCCAATTTCAAATAGTCTCCCTTCACACCTCCAACTCCATTCCCAACCCCTCCTCATCCCTTCCACTGCTCCCTGCCACAAACCAGATTCATATCTCCCATTGACCAACCAGATCGTACCCACTACCTGTCTTCACCTATGCCCACTTCACCACCCTGCCCCCAGCTCCCCCTTTATCTGCAGCTCCTCCCACACCCACCCCCAGCCCTGAAGAGGGTTATACCCGAAACGTCGACTTCTTCATTTCCGGATGCTGCCTGGCTTGCTGTGTTCTTCCAGCCTCCTGCTGCTCCAGGGAACTCAGCATCCATGAAGACAGGGTCGGACATCATCAACAGCTGAATTAGATTTCATCACAATCTGTAATCTCAGGGCCCAAATATACTTCCCTCTACCATTACCATTAAACCACATCCTGGTTCAATGATGAGTGTAGAGCATGTCATAGACAACATCTTGGTGAAGTTAAGACACAGGACATAAATGTATGCTCGACACCAAAGTAGCCTGTAATGGCTGGAACTAATTACACTGCCAACGGGTAAGAACATCACTCTGCAATCCTGCCACACCCAGACTTGCAACAGGAATATCAAACTAAAAAATAACAGGAGAAGGAAGCTCATGGACATTCCCTTCACAAAGGTGGAACTCAGTATAAGCATGAAAGACAAGACTTTGCCACCATCTTCAGTCTGAACTACTCAATAATTGCTTTATCTTGGCCACTTCCTGACTCCCAAATAGTTTTACTGTCAGACATGTGGCCACGCGCAATTGGTCCCTTCAAGTCAATTACTGTTTTATATGCTGCTGCATTGTTTTGGAACTTTGGAAAAAAAAGTCAAAACAACAGCAGTTTTAAAAGGGAGAAGAACAGACAAAGGAAGCACATGGTGAGGACAGTGCAGGAGAGAGAGAGAGAGAGAGAGAGAGAGAAAACCTGCACAGTAACTGCCTTTGCTGTTTTTGAATTCATATGTCGCTGGACATCGGAGTGCATCTGGGAAAATTAACAAACAGTGAATTTCACAACTAATTGTGGGCGGCACGGTGGCACAGTGGTTAGCACTGCTGCCTCACAGCGCCTGAAGACCCGGGTTCAATTCCCGACTCAGGCGACTGACTGTGTGGAGTTTGCACGTTCTCCCCGTGTCTGCGTGGGTTTCCTCCGGGTGCTCCGGTTTCCTCCCACAGTCCAAAGATGTGCGGGTCAGGTGAATTGGCCATGCTAAATTGCCCGTAGTGTTAGGTAAGGGGTAATGTAGGGGTATGGGTGGGTTTCGCTTCGGCGGGTCGGTGTGGACTTGTTGGGCCGAAGGGCCTGTTTCCACACTGTAAGTCTAATCTAAGTCTAATCTAATCTAATCTTGGAGGAATCGGTTTGGGCGAATTCACAACACAGAATCAGATAAGTTAATTGTTCTTTTAAGTCTGTCCAAGAGAAATGCTGTATCAGTGACTACAGTGGGTGCTTTCTTGATTATATGTTTTTGGAGATAAGTCTCTTGATTAAACTTAAAATATAAGACACAGTAATTAATTTAATCTGGTGCAGTATTTTGTAGAGGAATAGGACGGTGTTATTTTCTGGGTCTGTAGACTGTGAAGGAGCAAAAATGGCCTTTGCAGTGATATGTACTTCTTGTCAGATGTGGGAGTTTAAAGAGAGTTTAAGGGTTATCGCGGATTATATCTGCCATAAGTGCTGTTGGATGCGAATTGTATCAGATCGAGTGGATGGGTTGGAGACACAGATAGAAGCGATGAGGAATTTGCAACAGCAACAGTGTATGATGGATGACAGTTATAGGAAGGGGGGAAAGTCTCAGATACAGTCACATAGATGGGTTAACTCCAAGAAAGGTAAGAGAGGTAGGCACCGAGGGCAGGAGTCTTTTGTGGATATACCCATTTCAAACAGGTATGTTGTTTTGGAAAATGGAGAGGGTGATGGATTCTCAGGGGAACATAGAACAAACAGCCAAGTTTCTGGTATTGAGACTAGCTCTAATGCAACGAGAGGTACATCAGCTTCCAAGAGATCAATTGTGTCAGGGGATTCTGCAGTCCAAGGTACAGACAGACGTTTCTGTGGCCAGCAGAGAAAAAGCAGAATGGTGTGTTGTTTCCTGGTGCCAGGATCAAGGATGTCTCAAAGAGGATGCAGAATGTTCTCATGGGGGAGAGGGACCACCAAAAGGTCATTGTCCACATTGGAACCAGCGATATAGGAAGGGAAAAGGTCGAGATTTTGAAGAGAGATTACAGAGAGTTAGGCAGAAATTTAAAAAGGAGGTCCTCAAGGGTAGTAATATCTGGATTACTCCCATTGCTACGAGCTAGTGAGGGCAGAAATAGGAGGATAGAGTAGATGAATACATGGCTGAGGAGCTGGTGTATGAGAGAAGGATTCACATTTTTGGATCATTGGAATCTCTTTTGGGGTAGAAGTGACCTGTACAAGAAGGACAGATTGCACCTAAATTGGAAGAGGACTAATATACTGGCAGAGAAATTTGCTAGAACTGCTTGGGAGGATTTAAACTAGTAAGGTGGGAGGGGTGGGACCCAGGGAGATAGTGAGGAAAGAGATCAATATGAGACTAGTACCGTTGAGAACAAAAGCAAGTCAAACAGTCAGGGCAGGCAGGGACAAAGTAGGACTAATAAATTAAACTGCATTTATTTCGATGGAAGGCAGATGAACTCAGGAGGAGGGGGACTGGCATTTTTGATAAGGGAGAGCATGATAGCTGTGCTGAGGGAGGATATTCCCGGAAATACATCCAGGGAAGTTATTTGGGTGGAACTGAGAAATAAGAAAGGGATGATCACCTTTTTGGGATTGTATTATAGACCCTCCCCAATGGTCAGAGGGAAATTGAGAAACAAACTTGCAAGATCTCCATTATCTGTAAGAATAAAAGGGTACTTATGGGAGGGGATTTTAACTTTCCAAACATCGACTGGGACTGCCATAGTGTTAAAGGTTTAGAGGAGAGGAATTTCTTAAGTGCATACAAGACAATTTTCAAATTCAGTATGTGGATGTATCTACTAGAGAAGGTACAAAACTTGACCTACTCTTGGGAATAAGGCAGGGCAGGTGACTGAGATGCCAGTGTGGAAGCACTTTGGGGTCAGCGACCATAATTCTATTCGTTTTAAAGTAATGATGGAAAAGGATAGACCAGATCTAAAGTTGAAGTTCTAAATTGGAGAAAGGCCAATTTTAACGGTATTTGGCAAGAACCTTCGAAAGCCGATTGGAGGCAGATGTTCGCAGGTAAAGGGGCGGCTGGAAAATGGGAAGCCTTCAGAAATGGGGGATATATTACATGAATATTTTGCATCAGTATTTACTGTGGAAAAGGTTATGGAAGATATAGACTGTAGGGAAATAGGTGGTGACATCTTGCAAAATGTCCAGATTACAGAGGAAGAAGTGCTGGATGTCTTGAAATGGTTAAAGGTGGATAAATCTCCAGGAGCTGATCAGGTTTACCCGAGAATTCTGTGGGAATCTAGAAAAGTGATTGCTGGGCCTCTTGCTGAGATATTTGTATCATCGATAGTCACAGGTGAGGTGCCGGAAGACTGGAGGTTGGCTAACATGGTGACACTGTTTAAGAAGCGTGATAAAGACAAGCCAGGGAACTATAGACCGGTGAGCCTGACCTCAGTGTTGGAAGGAATCCTGACGGTCAGGATGTACATGTATTTGGAAAGGCAAGAACTGATTAGGGATAGTCAACATGGCTTTCTGCATGGGAAATCATGTCTCACAAACTTGATTGAGTTTTTTGAAGAAGTAACAAAGAAGATTGATGAGGGCAGAGCAGTAGATGACTACATGGACATCAGCAAGACGTTTGACAAGGTTCCCCATGGGAGACTGGTTAACAAGTTAGATCTCACGGAATACAGGGAGAACCAGCCATTTGGATACAGAACTGGCTCAAAGGTAGAAGACAGAGGGTGGTGGTGAAGAGTTGTGGAGGCCTGTGACCAGTGGAGTGCCACAAGGATCGGTGCTGGGTCCTCTACTTTTTGTCATTTACATAGATGACTTGGATGCGAGCATAAGAGGTACAGTTAGTAAGTTTGCAGATGACACCAAAATTGGTGGTGTAGTGGACAGTGAAGAGGGTTACCTCAGATTACAACAGGATCTGAACCAGATGGGCCAATGGGCTGAGAAGTGGCAAATGGAGTTTAATTCAGATAAATGCAAGGTGCTGCATTTTGGGAAAGCAAATCTCAGCAGGACTTATATACTTAATGTTAAGGTCCCAGGGAGTGATGCTGAACAAAGAGACCTTGGAGTGTAGGTTCATTGCTCCTTGAAAGTGGAATCACACGTAGATAGGATGGTGAAGAAGGTGTTTGGTATGCTTTCCTTTATTGGTCAGAGTATTGACGAACAGGAGTTGGGAGGTCATCCTGCAGCTGTACAGAACATTGGTTTGGCCACTGTTGGAATATTGCGTGCAATTCTGGTCTTTTTCCTATCGGAAAGATGTTGTGAAACTTGAAAGGGTTCAGAAAAGCTTTACAAGGATGTTGCCAGGGTTGGAGGATCTGAACTATAGGGAGAGGTTGAACAGGCTGGGGCTGTTTTCCCTGTAGTGTTGGAGGCTGAGGGGGGACCTTATAGAGGTTTACAAAATTATGAGGGACATGGAGGATAGGATAAATAGACAAAGTCTTTTCCCTGGGGTCGGAAAGTCCAGAACTAGACGGCATAGGTTTAGGGCGAGAGGGGAAAGATATAAAAGAGACCTAATGGGCAACTCTTTCATGCAGAGGGTGGTACGTGTATGGAATGAGCTGCCAGAGGATGTATTGGAGGCTAGTACAATTGCAACATTTAAGAGGCATTTGGATGGGTATATGAATAGGAAGGGTTTGGAGGGATATGGGCTGAGTGCTGGCAGGTGGGACTAGATTGGGTTGAGATATCTGGTCGGCATGGACAAGTTGGACTGAAGGGTCTGTTTCCATGCTGTACATCTCTATGACTCTATGACTCTAAGTCATTATGCATGCATTGCTTGGCGAAGGAATTTAAGGAACTGCACATTTAAATAGATCTTTCATGTACTCCACAAAAGATTATAATGGACACTCGTCCTGACCATCAAAAATCTCAGTCTTCACTCGATTCAATTCACTCAAAAAAGGGTCAAAAAATCACTGAATGATTGGAACCCCTTCAGCTTCTTAGCAGTCCAACTGAACCCTGTGTCAACAACTACAGCCAAATTGTCCAAGTACTGGTACGTACCCATCAAACTGGAATATCCCCTGTATTGTCTACACAATGCAGGTCTGATTTAACCAGATGAACTTCTGCTCCATCAGTGTATTATCAATCAATAACAAAGTGATAGAACACACCATCTACTCTAGTGGTTGAGGTTGAGCGCTGACACCAATCCTTCCTTCTATTGTTTTAAAATGTAAATACATTAGCCAAATTCAGCACAGATGGAAATGTCAGCCAATAAGGGACTTTGTAAAAAGTAATTCCAAAGGAACTTACAAATTATAAGTGAAGTATCATTTTGGAATTGGGGGTGGGGAGGCATGGAGGTGAGGTGAGTGATGACATACCCCCCTCCTTCATGATGTCCACTGTTTGCAGAGGCCTAAGCATACTGGTGGATATCACATGCATCCTGTCTCAGTGCATGGTCACTGACACGATGGTTATCACAGAAAAGAGACAGACTGTCAATTGCAATGGCTTCCTCCACGGCTCACTGCCTGGACCTGTTGGTGGAATTCTTGACCAGACCCACATGGAGGTTCTCTGAACTTCCTGACCTTCTCAGCACCACGTACCCAAACATTAGAAGTATGGGACTTAATTGTAACCAAACAATTTAATGAAAGCTCATTTAAGCATCAAAATGGGAACCTCCATCACCATCAGATAATACAATGAAATGCCAGAGTATGTCTGGATTGTAGACAAGGGAAAGCAGCAGCAGTTCATCCAGGAAACATCTCTATGCCAACGATCTTCTTTTGCATAATTTAAAAATAATCATGTGGCAAAAAAGAAACAAAATTAGCAGTGAAATGCCAATGTAGCATCATAACAAACTTTAAAATCTAAAAGGAAACTTAAAGTTAAATGGAATTTTCAGGGATGGTGATGCAACCCAGTCTCTGCAATGTCCCTCAGTCACAGAAGGCAGGAAGTCACCAGCAAGTCAGACTGCATGCTCCCTCTCAGAGGACACACGGGCCTGAATGTGACCATGAAAGACAGGATGCAGTCAGGTGCCACAATCCCGTCAAGCGCCCACTGCCTGGACATTTGCCAGACCCATAAAGATCCGATTTACTGCCCCTCCCAGAACTGGATGACCAAAGATCAGGAAAATAAGGCTGAAATACATCTTAAAAATTACAACAGGAGGAAGTAGACCTGAAATTAATATTTTGGTGCCTGGCCCCATTGAAGGAGACATTTTGTTGCAAAGGCAGGGCAGCACCTGCCATTGGCCAAAAGATGTTTGTTCAGGAGACTTTTGGCCACTCACCACAAACACGAGGCACCAGCTTTTACTAGGTTGCCAATCCATAGTACCTGTGGCACATGATGTGGCCCTTAATGGCCTCAATTGTGGGGAGGTTGTCCTCATTCTTCCTAGCCCCTAACTAATTGTGTAGGTGACAAGCAACCTATTCAGCCACCTCACCGCCGACCTTCCCTCTTCCTCCTCAAAGCCCACTTCACAGAATAGCATAAAGTCTGCCCACAGCATATGATGATTAAAGAGAAGTGGGAGTGGGGTCAATTGTGGTTCTCCTACCAAAACACTTGTACAGAGGGTGGAAAAGTCATTATATGATTATGTGATTCAATAACTTTTATGTGTCAAACAAGATGGATAAACTTGAATAATTCATTTTTATTCCTTTGTACAATCTCACCTTTAATTGATACTGTGTTATAATACACCAGTTTGAGAGTTGACAGATGCAAACCTGTGCCAATGACATTCTGCAACAGGCCTGTGGGTGGGAGTTAAATAACCATTATTTGAATGGCTCTCCTGATTTTCTATTCTTTTCTGTACCTTTCACAAAGCCAAATTGAAACAAAGGTTTACTATATGCCAATCAAATTCCCATCAAATCATAATACAGTGCATGAAGCTAGTTAAGCACTGTACCATCTTGCAAAGCAAGTGCCTAATTATTTTATAATGTCCACTTTTCAGCATTCAACGTTAGATTAGATTAGATTACTTACAGTGTGGAAACAGGCCCTTCGGCCCAACAAGTCCACACTGACCCGCCGAAGCGCAACCCACCCATACCCCTACATTTACCCCTTACCTAACACTACGGGCAATTTAGCATGGCCAATTCACCTGACCCGCACCTCTTTGGACTGTGGGAGGAAACCAGAGTACCCGGAGAAAACCCACGCAGACACGGGGAGAACATGCAAACTCCACACAGTCAGTCGCCTGAGTCAGGAATTGAACCCGGGTCTCAGGCGCTGTGAGGCAGCAGTGCTAACCACTGTGCCACCGTGCCGCCCACGTTATCTTAAACCACCAAGTGTGTGGACTGTTGAAATGGCTGTTGAGGAAATTTTACCACAGCTGCCACTCAGGCCAACTAATATCAAAGTTCGTCATGCATCACAAGAAAGTGCTTGTTTGTAACTTACAAAGACACAACATTAAAGTGATGGCTTAATTCAATGCTTAAGTAGATTTAAACCTAGATTTTGTTAAAGAGAAACCTTGTTTCTGCAAAGACATGAGAATGTTTTCAATTACTTTGCAAATACTCATGCTTTGAGCACACTTCCATTCTACCCAAACAGTGCTTAAGACATGGACATTTTCAGAAACAGACCCCAAATAATAATGATAGAAATTAACCAAAAAATGTAATTAACAGCTGTTTCATAAGAACACAAATAGCAACTGAACTCAAAGCTGCTATCATGAATGTCCATGAACTCTAACAATACCATGAACTCTAATAATATGGAAATAAGTTCTTAAGATATAGGAGCAGAATTAAGCCATTCAGCCTATCGAGTCTGCTCTGCCATTTGACCATGGCTATCTGCTCCTCACCCCCATTTTCCTGCCTTCTCTCCATAACCCTTCAACCTGTTATCAATTAAAAATCTGTCTATCTCCTCCCTAAATTTACTCACTGTTCCAGCATCCACCGCACTTTGGAGTAGCTAATTCCACACATTCACAACCCTTTGGGAGAAGTAGCTTCTCCTCAACTCTGTTTTAAACTTGATATCCCTTATCCTAAGACTATGATCTCTTGTCCTAGCATGCCCACAAGAGGAAGCAACCACTCCACACCTTTTATCATCTTGAATCTCTCAATTTGATCTCCATTCATTCTTCTAAGTTCCTGAGATTATAGGCCTAAACTGTTCAAACTCTCTTTATATGACAAACCCTTCATCTCTGGGATCAACCTAATGAACCTCTTCTGAATTGCCTCCAATGCCACTACATCTTTCCTTAAAAAGGGAACCAAAACTGCGCACAATAATCCAAGTGTGGTCTCTCCAATATCTTGTATAGTTGCAATGATACTTCCATACCTTTATATTCTATTCCCTTAGCTTTAAAAGCTAACATTCCATTCACTTTGTTTATTATCTGTTGTACCTGCATGCTAATTTTCTGTGACTCATGCATAAAGACACCCAAGTCCCTCTGTACTGGAGCACCCCGAAGTCTCTTCCCATTTAGATTATAGATTGCCTTCCCTTTTTTTGACCCAAAATGCTTGACCTCCCACGCATTCCCTCCATCTGCCACATTTTGACCCACTCTCCCAACCTATCTATATCCATTTGTAAGGTTCTTATTTCCTCATTGCAATGTGCCCTCCCGCCTATCTTTGTATTGTCCACAAATTTGGCTATAGAGCCTTCTATCCCTGTATTCAAGATATTAATATAGATTGTAAATAGTTGGGGTCCAAGGACCAAACCCTGTGGCACCCCACTAGTTACAACATGCCATCCAAAAAAAAAACATTTATCCCAGCTCTCTGTCTTCTGTCCACCAGCCGGTCATCTATCCAGGCTAATAAATTCATCTTAATCCCAAATGATCCAACTTTGTGATTTAACATTTTGTGTGGCACCTTATCAAATGCCTTTCAGACATCCAGAGAAATTACATCTGCAGTATCCCCATTATCCACTTTGCTAGTTACGTCTTTGAAGAATTCTAGCAAATTAGTCAAACCTGATTTGCCCTTTTTAAAGCCATGCTGACTCAGATGGATAACGTTTTGACTTTCTAGGTGTCCTGATACTGCTTCTTTGATCATTGATTCTAACACTTTCCCAACAACATCTGTTAAATTAACTGGGCTGTAATTTCCTACATTTTACCTCCCTTCTTTTTAAATAAGAGCATTACATTAGCCATTTTCCAATCCACTGGAACCTTTCCTGTGTCCAGGTAATATTGGAATATTGTAACCAGGGATTTACTATCTCTGCTGCCATTTCCTTTAATATGCTAGGATGTAGGCCATCAGGCCTGAGGGACTTGGGTATCCTCAAACCTAACAGTTTGCTTAGTACCTTTTCCCTATCGATATTGACTGTACTAAATTGTGCCATATCTATCGCCTCTGAAAACTGGTTCAACGTCTTTGCCATCTCAGTGTTCCCCACTATTAACTATCCGGTTTCATCTTCCAAGAAACCAACATTCACATTAGCAACTCTCTTTCCCTTTTGCTATCCTTTATAATAATAATATTACCCAATAATAAGGGTTATTTCCTAATTCTCCAGAGCACTGAGAAAGGATTTTGCTCATGTCATTTAGGCACCCAACACATGAAGATAAGCTCAGGATTAGTTTTGAGCAGATTTGATTTCCCTCTCAGAGAATTCCCTAATGATGAAGTGACTAATGCCTACTTGATCTTATCTCAAGAAAACTAAATTAATATTTAGAATATATTATATCAGGAGTGCATCATGATAACTAAGTGGAGTTAATTCACAGAATTAAACAAAAGAAACTTTTATTTATGTAATGACTTTAATGTATTTCCGGGATGCTTCATAGTAATATTCTTAAGTAAGGGTGCAAGGACAATTTTAGTAATTTAAAGTGATCTATTTCACATCACTGGTATTAGAAACAGGTTTCATAAATAATATAACCAGGTTTTATAAATAATACTTTTGGGGGAAAATTAACAAGCACTTAGTGAAGTTTGAGATAACTAAAAGAAGACAGCAAGGATTTGTAAAAAGCTATTCGTGGTTGACTCATTAATTTTTTTTTCATGAATTACCAGAGAAGGTGGATGAAAGGAATACAGTGAATGTCATCCAAAAGAAATGTTTGATTAAGTATCACGTAAAAAGACTGGTTGACAAAACCAATGCTCATGGAACAGGAGGAGGGGGTCGTGGGGGGTTGGTGGGTGGGAGTCAGTTTCAGCTTGAAAAGAATATTGCTACTAGAACAGAAAATTGTAAATATTAAAATGACTGGATACAGAATAAAATTTCAAAATGTAAAAGTTATAGATGTGGCAGTATGGATGCGTACAATATTATGGCAGCTTTAAATCATGTAGACAAAGCAGGGGCATTGGTTTAGGAGAATGGATAAGAGATCCAGTGGGAGATTTGAGGAAGAGCAGTTTTATGCAGTGAGTGGTAATTAGCTGGAACTGACTGTGCATGAGGGTGGTGGAAGGGCAGATAATCAAGGAAATTGTACAGAAAAATAACTTTATAGAGCTACTGAGAAGGGGTGGGGAAAGGGTTTGCTCTTCAAATTCCAACAAGCACTTTATGATCTGAATAACTATCTTCTGTGCTGAAATAACACTCTGGATTGGATTTAATGGGACATCGTAGTCAACATCCTCTCAGCTAAAATGAGGCTAACCCACTCATGAGCCTAATGGCTGCCCTGCAGGATATAAACAGCTGATTAGCCCATTATTGAGTTAAGGCAGGATTCCGGCCCTTAATAATCAGCAGTCCTGCCTCAGAGCTGCCAGCCAAACAGAAGCCGATAGCAGCAGAGTTACTAGAGTGGTGGCCACCATTGATAGTGAGACCAAGAGAAAGGTGTGTGGTGATGGATCTTCAATGTCAGCTGAACCTGCTGTCTGGCTGGGACCAAACTTGTTTGGTTGGGTGTTGGGGTGAGGGTGGAGATGGTGAGACTGGACTAGAAAAGTAGAGGGGAAAGCTTGGAGGGACTTAGACCTTGAGGGGCTGTTTTAAACACCATCTCATATCCCTCACCAACTACCAACTCGCACTGGCAAATTTTCTGGGCTTGCATTGTCCTTTCCTGCTGCCTGTTAATAGCCTAGTTAAGGGCATTTATTAGCTGGAGGACACAAGGATAACACAAGACCCTGCCACTGGTAAGATTACAGTGTGAGAAGGGGCGAGTGGGTGAACAGAAAGTCTGCTGAATCCAGTAGAGGAGCATTAAATCTTGGACCATCACCTCATGACTGTAAATAAAATCTGATACTAAATAGCAATAGGAGGTTTTCATCACATGATCAACACTTTTGTCAACAAGTGAGGGTATATAAGAACCATTTTGAAGAAAAATAAAATAAGGGTCAAGGCAGAGATGTTCGGGGAAAGAAAAATGTTTAGGACTTATCAACCAAAGGCACAGCCACTGAAGAAGTTCAAGAAAAGTTTAAGGACCTGAATTTGAGGAGACATATACTTGTGAGGGTTACAGGACTGGATAAAATTACAGAGATTAGGGAGGAGCCAATGCCAAGGAGCAATTTGAAAACAAAGATAGGATTTTAAATTGGAGGTTTTCTTGACTCAGATCCAAAGCAGGTAAATAAAGATAGGATAAAGAGTGAACAGGACTTGGTACAAGATAGGTTCCATCTAGCAAACTCCTGAATTTGTTCAAGTTTGGAGGAGATGGAAGATGAAAGGCAGGTCTAAAGTATAATAGTAAAGTTTCTACCTAAAAAAAATTGAGTAGTGGAAGATAAATTGAGGCAGAGGTAGCGTGTAAAGGTAGGAACAGGCAGTCTTAGTGAGATCACTGATATGCTGTCAGAAATTCACTTTCAGGTGAAGTTTTACAGTGAGAATGCGAACAAGCTGGTTGATCCAGGGAGTGGAATGGAGTTAGTAGATAAGCACAGAGTTTTTGAGTAGGACTGAGGAGAATGTCATACATATTCCAAATATTTACTTGGAGGAAATTTCTGCTTATCCAGTAATGGATATCAGATAAACAGGATGGTTAGACAGAGAGACAGTGGTGGTGATGTGTCACTGAATGTTGTCAGTGTAAATCCAGAAACTGATGCCAGGTTTTTGAACGATTTTGCCAAGGGGTAGTTTGTGGATAAGAGATAGGACTGAGGACCTCTTTGGGGGACACCAGGGAGAAAGAATGTAATGAAGCAGGGAGAGAAACATTGCACATGATTCTCTTACTAGATTGACACAGATAAGAATGGAACCAGGCAACAGCAGTCTGGACAATGATGGAAGGTGTAAAAGGCAATGGGCAGGTTTGAAGCTTGAGAATGGGCAGTTTATCTTTGTCATAGTCACACCGAATATTCTTTGTGAGTTTTAAATATGCAGTTTCTATACTTGGTAAGGGTGAAAACGTAATGAAAGTCATTTAAATCCAGAACTCTGGGAAACGTGTCCATGTATTTGGAAAACACAGTCAAGGAAAAGAAAGGGAATTTGGAGATGGACAGTTTGCAAGGATGGACAGGTGAAGAGTAATGTGTGGAGGGAGGGATGATGAGAAGTGATTTGAAGGATGAATGTACAATATCTGAGGAGAGAGAACCATGAACAATATCAGCTGACATAGAAAGCTGGGTGGTCAGCAATGCATGGGAGTGGGGTTGAGGGAACAAGAAATCAAATTCAGTTTCCTTCAAGTATCCATTTGGTCACTTTGAACAGCACCATTCAAACATCACACTTTGGATGGTGCTGTTCAAACTCACCAATAAGACTGTCTAAAGACAAATACCGTCACAGTGTGACTTTTACAACACACAGTCTGCTTTCTTCTGAGCTAATAAAGTTTGAAACAAAGAAATGGTACATCAATTTGCAGCTCTACAAGTCTGTTCATTAAACGGTTACTAGATAGAGCTAAAATTCTTTGACTCATCGATCCTGTCATTCACTTTACCATAAACTACTTTCACTGTTAGGACATCTAAAATTGTAACCTAAGTGTGAATAAGCATAAGTTGCAAGAGAATAAAGGTCGGTGTAGTTCCTTCTTAACCCCAAAGGTAAACAGGGTGAAACTCCAGATTTTGCAATGCAACAATTTAATTTTGTCAGATAATCCACAAACTGTGAAGATATGTTATGTCGAGTACTTATTTGCTGTTCTGTAGGTTTATCCAATTAATGCTTTGCATTCTGTTCTCAACTAGATATTTACCAGCTTGTTGTTACAGATGTTGATCAATGCACCATTTACACTTTTGATGAGAGTCAACTATATATTTCCACTGCTCCTAGACCATAAGATGCAGGAGCAGAAGAAAGCTACTTTGACTATCAAGTTCACTCCACTACTCAATGAGATCATGGATAATTTGATAATCTCCTAATAATTCTTTAAGTCCCCTAATAATAGAGGACTACTGTTTGAACCTTCAGTCCCTTATGAAACTTACCAAGAGTATGATCTTGTCCTCTCATTCTCCAATTAAAATTGCTGGTAATTAAACCATTCACATCAACATTGGTCATGTTATAAATGTCTGAATTATGTCCCTCACTGATCTTACTTCCTCTCACTAAAAACAAGAAAAGTTTGAAAGAAGCTCTTTTTGCAGCTGGGTGTGTGAATTCAATTAAAGGTATGACCTCTTTAGCAATGTTAAAAGGCAATTGCAGCTGAAGGAGGATGAGACTTTACTCAGCCAACTGATACTAAAAATGACAGAAAATAGGAGCATACGTAGGTCATTCGGCCCCTCAAGCCTGTTCCACCATTCAATAGGATCATGGCTGATCTGACATTCCTCATGTCCACTTTCCTGCCTTTTTCCCATAACCATTGATTTCTCTACTAATCAAGAATTGATTTATCTCAGCTTTAAATAAACACAGGGACTCTGCCCTCACAGCTCTCTGTGGCAAAGAGTTCCAAATGTTTTTACACAGAGGGTGGTTTGCTTGTGGAGTGAGCTTCCTGAGAAAGTGATGGATGCGGCTGCAGTTACAACATTTAAAAGACACTTGGATAGATACATGCATAGGAAATTTTTGGAGAGATATTGGCCAGGAGCAGGCAGGTGGGACTATGGCAAAGAGTTCTAAATCACACAACCCTTTGAGAGAAGAAATTCCTCCAAATCCCAGTCTTAAATTGATGCCCTTTATTCTGAGACTATCCCCTCTGGTCCTAGATTTGCCATGAGGGGAAACATCCTCTTACCATTGTCCCTGTCAAGCCCCTTAAGAATCTGTTGTTTTAATGAGACCACTTCTCATTCTTCTAAACTCCAGTGAGTAGAGTCCCAACTTGTTTAGCCTTTGTTCATAAGACAATCCTCCTTCCCAGGGACTATCCTAATGAATAGCATCATACAGCAAGGAAACAGACCCTTCAGTCCAACCAATCCACGCCAAAGATAATCCCAAGCTAAACTAGTCCCACCTGCCTGCATTCACAACTTTCTCAGGAAGTTCATCCCACACGCGAACCACCCTCTGTGTAAAAAAACCTGACTCTTATGTATCTTTAAAATATCTCTCCTCCCATCTTAAAAAATGTCCACCATAGTCTTGAAATCCCCCATCCTAGGGAAACAACAACTAGTATTAACTCTATCTACTGTATACCTCTCATTATTCTATGAACTTTTATCACATAACCTCTCAACCTCCTACATTTCAATGAAAAAAGGTCCCAGCCTAGCCAGCCTTTCTTTCTAACTCAAGTTTTCCATATCTGGCAACATACTGGTAAATCTCTTCCGAACTCTCTCCAGCTTGATAATATCCTTCCTATAACTGGGTGTCCAGAACTAAATATAGTATTCCAGAATGATACCTTTCCTTAAATACTTCCTTACAGTACTCCTGGTATGGTTTCATCAGCACCTTGTAGAGTGGCAGTAAAACCTCTACTTCATACTCCAACTCCCAATTTTTGTCTCTCTTGATAATGATGGATGAGGTCCTGCGAATTTGGGGGAGAATATGTTGTTTGATTTTAAAATAAGATTGAGTTTTGGATTGTTAAAGGAATGTTGTTTGCAGAGAAGCGGAGGCTCTGAGGTGGGAAAACACAACATCCAACGCTGATTGGAGATGTTTCTTTGTTTGAGTAAAACTGCAAGAAACAATGTAGGATAACAGAAGCTTTGACCATGCTGACCTACAGCAAGCAGTTCAATTTGTATTGTTATTTTCACAGAAAATAACAGACGCAAGGGATTTGCTCTTGGCAGGCATAGGTAGAAGTGAAGTGCATTACTAGAATTTGGTAAAGAGTGTTGTGCAACTTTTTAAAATCATGAAACATCTTTATAACTTTGTTCTGTAAGGTTGTGTTGAATTGAATTGAATTTATTGTCACATGTACTGGGGCACAGTGAAAAGCTTTGTCTTATGAGCAACACAGGCAGATCACGTAGTCAAGTAGCATGGATAGTAAATAATAAGCAAACAGCGGCAAAACCAAAACACAGGCACAGGCAAATGCTAAGAGTTTCTGTGTCCATTCAGTATTCTAACAAAGGTAGGGTAGAAACTGTTTTGAAATCGGTTGGTACGTGTGTTCTGTACCTTCTCCCCAATGGTAGAGGTTGTAGAATAGCATTGCCAGGGTGAGATGGATCTTTGAGAAGGCTGGCGGGCTTTCCTTGACAGCGAACCTGGTAGATAGATTCTGTAGATGGGAGATTGGCCTTTGTGATTGCCTGCACCAAGTTCACCACTCTCTGTAACCGTCTCCGATCTTGAATGTACAGTTGCCATACCAGGTAGAGATACATCCGGACATAATGCTCTCAATAGCATACCTATAAAGGTTGGCAAGGGTGTTCGCCGTCATGCCAACTTTCCTCAGCTGCCTGAGGATGAAGAGGCGTTGTTGGGCCTTTGTAACCAGTGCGTACATATGAAGAGTCCAAGAAAGCTTGTTGTTGATGACCACTCCCAGGAGCTTGATTCTCTCCACTCATTTCACCTCTGTGCTGTTAATGTGTGTGTTGGGGGGGGGCATAAGTAACATGCTGCCATAATTCAACAATGAGTTCCTTGGTTTTGCCAGCATTGAGAGCTAGGTTGTTCTCAGTGCACCATTTTTCCAGGTCTTCCACCTCCCGTTGGTAGTCTGTTTCATTGCCATCTAAGATTCAGCCGACTATGGTGGTGTCATCAGTGAATTTGTAAATGGTATTAGTCTGGTATTTGGTGATGCCGTCATGGGTGTACAGTGATTATAATAGGAGGCTGAGTATGCACCCCTGGGGGGCTCCAGTGTTGAGTGTTAGTGTTGGTGAAATATTGTCCCCAATCTTCACTGATTGTGGCCTGTGGATCAGGAAACCGAGGATCCAGTTGCAGAGAGTGGGGCTGAGTCTGAGATCACTAAGTTTAGTAATCAGTCTCGAGGAGATAATAGTGTTGAAGGCTGAACTGTAGTCAATGAGAAGATTCTTACATAGCTCTTCTTGGTGTCAAGATGTTCTAGGGAGGAGTAAAGGGCAAGTGATATGGTATCTACGTGGATCTGTTGTTCTGATAGGCAAATTGGAGTTAGTCAAGAGTAGTGGGGAGGCTGGAGTTGCTTGAGATTGGAAAACTTTTGAGTTGAATTACTTCCCCATGAAGTGGTGTTCTCTTCCATTTTAATATTTCCTTTATTCTATCAAATAACATCCTTTTTAAAATTTGCACTACTAACTACATCCTACTGTCTAATCTTAAAGATACTGAGTGGTAGATTTTTTTCTCCCTGCACATAAATGGTAATTTCTGATGCACGTAAGATATACACAAAACTAAATAAACAATGAGTATCAATAATCAAGAATTATAATGGTCTTTCTCCCATTTTCTTGTCACAGTTAACTATACTCACAAAAATTAAATGACAATTGCACATTACCCTCCCACTCTAAAACACTAATTAAGGACTTATAAAAGGTCAATGTAGAGAAAATGAAACATTTCTGAAAAGGAAATCAAAATTATAATTCAAATCTCATTTATTGAAGACCAAGATGTCATGATTGGCAATTGTGTACAACTTTCATGGGTGATCAGCATTTGGACTTCTGTGCATGCTGCTTGTTTAGACATCTAAATATTTGTTTGTTCTAAATATGCACAATTATTCTCAGCATAATTCAATACATGTGGAGAAAAGGTCATTGGTAATGGCTTCTGAAGTAATTTAATTGATCCACTATACTCCTGAGCAAACTCTGTGGCGAATAGGGTTTATTCCATTGCTTTATGTGTGATGGTGTCTCACTGCACTGATGAAGTCTTTCCTCCTCATAAACACTCAGGAATTTTCCATTAAACGGTCTAACACAGATTCCTTCTAACAATTAACATCTTACAATTCTGCACTCCATTGGAGTTGCACTGCAAGACATCATTTTACTATTTGGTTTTTAATAAAAGTGTAATGTAAGACTGAACTGCGAATCACCTTGACAGGATAAATTTATTTCATCTGAAGAATGATTTGAACAGATAATATGTTTTCTATAATATGTATGATTCTCAAATAGGAACATAAAAACGTGAATAGGCCACTCATCATCAGTGAGATCAAGGCTGCCTTTGGCCCATGTCCCCGAATACCTTTGTTTAACAAAAAAATAGTTTACTCAGATTTAAAATGAACCTCTGATATCTGGTTGGCCAATATCTGAAGGGTCTGTTTCCATGCTGTACATCTCTATGATGCTACCCTATCTTTTAAATTATAGAGAAAACAGACCTTATTTATATAATCTCTCCTCATAACCTAACTTCTAAAGTTCAGTTATCATTCTTGTCAACCTACATTGTATTCCCTCCAAGGCCAATTTACCTTTCCTAAGGTTATGTGTTTGAAGATAACAGCTTAAAAGTGCTTGTGTTATTGGTGTCATCAAGATTTAACATAAGGCTATTTCCATTTGTGCAATTTGTGAATGAACATTGTCATCGTGGCAATTTAGCACATGATCAATTTATTAAATCGCACTCTGCAATTCAAAGGAGTCCTATAGTAAATGCACAAGACCAAACTATCGACTTATGTTTATTCTTTGACC
Source organism: Hemiscyllium ocellatum (assembly GCF_020745735.1). Lineage (NCBI taxonomy): Eukaryota > Metazoa > Chordata > Chondrichthyes > Orectolobiformes > Hemiscylliidae > Hemiscyllium > Hemiscyllium ocellatum. The sequence goes on from NC_083402.1 coordinate 56,067,307, forward strand.
ACAGATATTCTCTTTGCTTTTCCTACAAATCATATAGTTATGGAGTACGACTTCTCCATCTTTGGTAAGTTTGTTCATGTGAAAGTTATTGTGAAGTTTGGGTAATCCGTAGAAGCATGGTGTGTTGGATCCGTCTGGTTTCATTTTTTGGAAGTCATCTTACATATTTCTCTGACATAAAACTTTCTAAAGTTTTTTGAGTAGAGCTGTGATTCAGTTCTCTAGTTGTGGGGTCGGGTCTATCGCCACTTGTTGGTAAGTGTTGGTATCTGCAAGCAGTGTGTTCGCTTTCTCAACGTAGTCTCTGATTTAAACTGACTGTCAAGCGTCCTTTGAATGTAGGTAGGATAACAATTTTTTTTAGTCCTTCTAGTGTTTTCCTTTAATGGGTATTGAGTGTGTATCTGCTTCTACAGATTACCCAAAATTCACAAACCAGGAAACACTGACTACACTATTTGAAGAACCAAAGACACATACACCAAACACCACCAGCTTCATCAGCAAGCACAATATCATCAAGCTAGTGGACCTATGCCTAATCATCCACTTCAACAACAAAACCGACAGACAAACCAATGGAACATCCATGGAATCTCCCATATCACGGTTCTTAGCAGAGGCAGCAATGCAGAGACTCGAACAAACATCTCTGCAAACCATTCAATCCAAACCTTGGGTCCGCTACATGGATGACACCTTTGTCAGCACTAAACGAAACAAATTAGAGGAACCCTTCAAGACCATCAATTTTACAGGCATAAAATTCACTAAAGGGGAGGAAAACAACAACAAACTGCCATTCCTAGATGTTGCAGTAGAGCAAACAGCCAATGGGGAACTTCAAACCAGCATCTACAGGAAAACAAGACATACGGCCAAATACTGAACTACAGAAGCAATCATCCCAACACCCGCAAATGGAGCTGCATTAGAACATTATTTCAATGAGCCACCACTCATGCAGCACAGAGAAACTATGAAGAGTAGAGGAAAATCACCTATATAGTGTATTCAAAAAGAATGGGTACCCAATGAACACAGTCCACCAATTTCTCAGCAACAAACTCAAACAAATAGACAAAACATGTCCAGAAACTCTAGCCATGCTCCCCTACATCAAAGACATCTCAGAAATGACTGCCAGACTACTCAAACCTCTTGGCATCATGGTAGCCCCACAAACCCATCAAACACACTAAACCAGCAACTAATGAACTTGAAAGACCCTATACAAACAACAAGCAAAAGTAATGCCATTTACAAAATACCTTGCAAGAACTGCAACAAAGACTACATTGGACAAACAGGCAGAAACTAGCCATCAGGATCCATGAACATCAACTAGCCACAAAATGACATGATCCACTCTCACTACTATCTTTTCATATAGATAAGAAAGGACACCACTTTGACTGGGACAACACATCCATCCCAGGACAAGCCAAACAGAGACACATGCGAGAATTCCTAGAAGCATACCACTCCAACCAGAACTCTATCAAAAACACATTGACTTGGCTGTTATTTACCATCCCCTGAGAAAAAGAATGGGAAATGACATCACCACTGGAAATGACATCACTGTAGGAAATGACATCACCAATCCAAGGAGACCTAAATACATAAATAAAAAGCAGGCCATACGACCACTGCTTCACTGGAGGCTCACTGATGATCTTACCTAGGATGGTGACAAAACATCTGAAAATGAACCTTCCAGTTCAATGTAAAAAATGAGGTCTGCAGATGCTGGAGATCACAGCTGCAAATGTGTTGCTGGTCAAAGCACAGCAGGTTAGGCAGCATCTCAGGAATAGAGAATTCGACGTTTCGAGCATAAGCCCTTCATCAGGAATAAGAGAGAGAGAGCCAAGCCGGCTGAGATAAAAGGTAGGGAGGAGGGACTAGGGGGAGGGGCGATGGAGGTGGGATAGGTGGAAGGAGGTCAAGGTGAGGGTGATAGGCCGGAGTGGGGTGGGGGCGGAGAGGTCAGGAAGAGGATTGCAGGTTAGGAGGGCGGTGCTGAGTTGAGGGAACCGACTGAGACAAGGTGGGGGGAGGGGAAATGAGGAAGCTGGAGAAATCTGAATTCATACCTTGTGGTTGGAGGGTTCCCAGGCGGAAGATGAGGCGCTCCTCCTCCAGCCGTCGTGTAGTTGTGTTCTGCCGGTGGAGGAGTCCAAGGACCTGCATGTCCTCGGTGGAGTGGGAGGGGGAGTTAAAGTGTTGAGCCACGGGGTGATTGGGTTGGTTGGTTCGGGCGGCCCAGAGGTGTTCTCTGAAGCGTTCCGCAAGTAAGCGGCCTGTCTCACCAATATAGAGGAGGCCACATCGGGTGCAGCGGATGCAATAGATGATGTGTGTGGAGGTACAGGTGAACTTGTGGCGGATATGGAAGGATCCCTTGGGGCCTTGGAGGGAAGTGAGTGTGGAGGTGTGGGCGCAAGTTTTACATTTCCTGCGGTTGCAGGGGAAGGTGCCGGGGGTGGAGGTTGGGTTGGTGGGGGGTGTGGATCTGACAAGGGAGTCACGAAGGGAGTGGTCCTTGCGGAACGCTGATAGGGGAGGGGAGGGAAATATATCCTTGGTGGTGGGGTCCGTTTGGAGGTGGCGGAAATGGCGGCGGATAATACGTTGTATGCGCAGGTTGGTGGGGTGGTAGGTGAGAACCAGTGGGGTTCTGTCTTGGTGGTGGTTGGAGGAGCGGGGCTCAAGGGCGGAGGAGCGGGAAGAGCAAACTTACATCCAGGTCATATTGTGGCTATACAGAACATTGGTTAGGCTATTTTTGGAATAATCTCCCGGCTATAGGAAGGATGTTGTGAAACTTGGAAGGGTTCAGAAAAGATTTACAAGGATGTTGCCAAGATTGGAGGGTTTGTGCTACAGGGAGAGGCTTAGTAGACTAGGGCTGTATTCCCTGGAGGCTGAGGTTGAGCCTTATGGAGGTTTATAAAATCATGAGGGGCCTGGATAGGATAAATAGACAAAGTTTTTTCCCTGAGGTGAGGGAGTCCAAAATTAGATGGCATAGCTTTTGGATTAGAGGGGAAAAATTTAAAAGGGACCTAAGGGGAAACTTTTTCATACAAAGGGTGGTTCGTGTATGGAATGAGCTGCCAGAGGAAGTGGTGAAGGCTGGTACAATTACAACATTTAAAAGGCATCTGGATGGGGATATGAATAGGAATAATTTAGAGAGATATGGGTCATGTGCTGGCGAATGAAACTAGATTAATTTAGGATTATCTGGTTGGCATGGACAAGTTGAACTGAAGGGTCTGTTTCCGTGCTGTACATCTCTATGACTCTATAATTGAGAAAATACCGCTCTTCGGTACCTAGGCTACTGTGCAGTGCTACTTTCTACATCCACCTGTACAAATGGTGAGGCCAATGTGCACTGAGTAGACATTGGAACCCATGAACCAGGTGTTGTTATGAGAAGAAACATCAAGTATGTTCTTTAATTTTGCTTTATTGGTGTTTAGATTGGGATCAAAGGTCTCAGGATTTCAAATCTGATGTTGTGAAGTGCTGTAACAGTCTTGTTTCAGAGAAATGTAGGAAAAAGGAACAGGAGTAGGCCATTCTCATCCTCAAGTTTGCTTTGCCATTCAGTATGATTAAGGCTGATAATCTAACTCAGCATTCAATTCCGTTTTCTTTCCATACACTTTGATCCATTTAGGTCTAAGAACTATATCTAATTTATTGAAAACATCCAATGTTTTGTTCTCAACCACAATCTGAGGCCAAAAATTCCAAAGGCTCACTATCCTCTGTGTGAAGAAATTTCTCCTCGTTTCAAAATGACAAATCCATTTCATTAGGCTGTGACTCCTGGTTCTGGTCCCCAGTCATGGGGAACATTATTTCTGTGTTTATCTTGTCCACTCCTGCTAGAATTCTATTGGTTTCTATTAGATCCTCAAATGAATATAGTCCTCATCAATCCAGTCTCTCTTCATGTATCAAACCTGCCATCCCAGCAATCAGCTCGGTAAAAGTTTGTTGCATTCCCTCAATAGCCAAATTACCTTCCCTGCAGCAAGTCATCCCTTTTCCTGTACTTGAATATTCTCAATGCGAAGGCCAATAGACCATCTGCCTTCTTCACTGCCTGCTGCACTTGCATTCATGTGTCAAATCAAAGTGGGATAGAGGACCAGCAAGCTTAGAAATTGGAATTTGGGATCAGTAGGGAGATAGGACAAGCCTACATTGGGAATATTATGTTGATTGTGGAAAGTACTTAATTTTTAGAAGTTATGTAATATTCAAAGTTTGGGAGAAGATTTGTAGCTCGGGTGCTTGTTGTTGTGGTTCTGTTCGCCAAGCTGGGAATTTGTGTTGCAGACGTTTCGTCCCCTGTCTAGGTGACATCCTCAGAGCCTCCTGTGATGTTTCCTCCAGCATTTATAGTGATTTGTATCTGCCGCTTCCAGTTGTCAATTCCAGCTGTCTGCGGCACTGGCCGGTATATTGGGTCCAGGTCGATGTGCTTATTGATTGAATCTGTGGATGAGTGCCATGCCTCTAGGAACTCCCTGGCTGTGCTCTGTTTGGCTTGTCCTATAATAGTAGTGTTGTTCCGTCGAACTCATGTTATCCGAATGTGTGGCTACTAAGGATAGCTGGTCATGTCATTTCGTGGCTAGTTGGTGTTCATGGATGCGGATTGTTAGCTGTCTTCCTGTTTGTCCTACGTAGTGTTTTGTGCAGTCCTTGCATGGAATTTTGTACACCATCTAACCACGAAATGACACGACCAGCTATCCTTAGTAGCCACACACTCAGATGCTCTGGTTTCCTCCCACAGTCCAAAGATGTGCAGATTAGGTGAATTGGCCATGCTAAATTGCCCATAGTGTTAGGTGGATTAGTCAGGGTAAATATAGGGGGGGGGGGGGGGGGGGGTTTCTCTTCGGAGGGTCGGTGTGGACTTGTTGCGCCAAAGGACCTGTTTCCACACTGTAAGGAATCTAATCTAACACTGCAGCAAGAATGGAACTGAGCATTGTGCCCATGATTTACACTTGTATATACAAATAAACCAATGCTTGGTTCAGGAATGTGTAAAGTATAAGATTAAGTTTATATATAGTTATAATATTGTTAGAACTTAATTGTCATATCCTTTAAATGCATCAGTTAAACTGAATTGTATAGAATAACCACAAAACATAATGGATAAGCTCAGCTGATTTCCAGAAGCAAGAAACAATAGAAATTGCAAATACAACCCACTTTTTTAGTTTTAAAGTTGTTATATTTCAGATCACCAAAGGTAAGTTCTTAGCCTTTTTTAACTAGTAAAGATTATAAACATGCTGCTATCTAGTCAAGCAACTGTGAAACAAGATAAGTACACATTAATCTAAATAAGTCGTCACTGTGGATGAATAAGCAGCAATGTTCATTCTGTTTATGCTTATAACCTACTGTCTTAACCTTCATAAAAGTACTAATTGAGTCAAAAAAGCACTAAACTGGACCCCTCCCCCTCCCCGAATGACAGAGGAATGTGCCATCATTGAAGGGCAGTTAGTTATTATGGAACAATCAGTTGGACGAAAGAGGGGTTTTACTTATTTTAACACTGTGGCAAGCTGAGAAAAGTGAATGAAATAAGAATCTGTAAAACACTAAGTATGCATCAACAGCAAGCCAAAAACAAAACAGCAAACATGCTTCAATCAAAAGGACTAAAAGTTGAAGATTGGTGTTCCAATGTAAACATGACTGCTGACCTCTGCCTTTTGCTCAGTATCATTATTTTGGCTTCAAACATATTGTGGATGTTGAAAATATGAAGTAAAAGCAGAAAATGATAGAGAAATTTTGTAGATCTGGCTGCATCCGATTAGAAAGAGAAAGAGAAAACATTTCGAGTCCAATACGATGTTTCTTCAGGGACACTACTTCAGAAATTCTGGAAGAAGAGTCGTACTGGACTCAAAATATTAACATTTTTCTCTTTCCACAGAGGCTGCCAGACCTGTTGAGATTTTTCTAGTACTTCCTGCTTCTTTTTCATTATTATTGTTTTTATTGTGGTAAACCTAACAAAGTCTAAGAGACTTGTGAAAACAACTTCATGCTAAGCATGTATTGGTGCTAGTCTAAGTTGAAAGTCCCTTTTGATTAGCTATCCCAATGTAGGAATTTAATTGTAATTGACCTGAGTCTTACAGTTACGTTAAAGCAAAGCCCAGATTTTATTAAAAAATGTGGTGCCTCATGTTTGTCCTTTTCCAAAAATGCTGGTGGCTCAGTTACAGTCAGAGCTATGTATACACTTCTAACATGGTGTTTATGAGCCGAATGATTACGAGCAGAGGTTAAAACTGATGTTGTGTGGCCCATTTAAACTCCTCGTGTCTTGTAGGGCCACTGAAATAGAAAAAAAAAGTTGCATTTAAAAGAATTGTAATTCATATTCCACGTTCTGCAACAGACATTTGAGTCAGAAGATTAGCTTTTTATCGTTTTTGCTTAATAAAAATAGCACTTCTCTATGCAACAGTCGCTTATTGTGGTTTTTAAAGTTTGGAAATATTTTATATATTCATGGGATGTGGGCATTGCTGGCGAGATCAGCATTTATTGTCCATCCTTAATGACCGTTGAGAAGGGGGTGATGAGTTGTCTTCTCGAACTAATAAAGTCCATTTGGTTTAGATCACTCCCACAGTGCTGTGCTGAAGGGAGTTCTAGGATGCTGACTCAGTAGCGACAGTAAAAGTTTGGCAATATAATTCTAAATTAGGATGTTAAGCAGCTTGAAGGTAGTGCAAATCCAGTGTTTCTGCCACGTTTGACTACGTAGGTTATAGAAGTTACAGATTGGAAGGAGCTGTCAAAGATGACCGAGAGAGTCATTGCTGTACTTCTCGTACATGGTACATACTGCTAACACAATGACGATATTTTGCAAATTGGAACCATGCCTGTATTCACTTTGTTATCTCTTACTTCAAATTATGTTTTTGCTATGTTTAATGCTTCCCAAAAAAAAGTCATGATAAAAGTATTACTGTGCCACAAAAGAAAAATATATCATAAGTGCCCCTTAAAAAAGTATCTCCACTTTGAATCATTTGCAATTATGGTTAGCTTTTTAAAAATAACATATTACTGTATATTATTGCCTTTGACCACAAGCAATTCCCTAGACTTATGCATGTCTCAATTCACCATACATAGCAAAACTACACTGGCATTAGTACATTCTGTACTTCTAATTGAGGGAAGATGTCCATAAAAAATTGCTCGGTTTTGAATTCTCAGACATTCACATAACTTCAATTTTATGCATTATATAGATAACTAACAACAGTCTCAAAAACATAATGTTAGAATTTTTGTCCAAATACTGTTTAGTGATGTGCATTGCTCAATCACTTGTTACAGGGCATTTGTTACACTTCATCATGTCGGTCATACATCAAAATTCAGGTTGTTTAATTGGTATCTTCCCTCAATCACGCTCAATTAAACTGTAGCACGGAATCTAATTCACCAGAGTACTTCTACAATGTGCTGAATTTAGAGAAATTGCTGAATGTGTACATGTTAATGGTTTATCTCTTTCTAAAATTTAATTAGGTTTTGTATTTAGCATTTAGGTTGAACCAAATCTGAACTTGTTTCTTTCACAATTTGTTGGTGATCAAGTTGTTTGCTTTCCAGAAACAGTTAGTTAGGCACAGTTACTTAATTAGGAGAGTCATGAGACTAACAAGTACCACCAACAGGACCTTACTCATGTTTTTGAAATTTTTGTACGTATAAATGTAATAGGATTTCAAGAAGTCCAGTGCTACAGAGTTCTGCTTATCCAGAATATTAAACTCGAGAAATCTGGTGAGCGAAGAAAAGTATTCTAATCTGTATTTTTTCAAAGGTTGTAGTTTTAAATGGAGAGGAATTGATGGGACACGATGAATCTAAGAGCTGAGGGGTTGAGACATTAAAATAATTTTAAGAGCTTAAGCAAAATACTAATTAGAATTGAAAATATTGAATAGATTTTTTTCAATCATGGTTGAGAACCTGAGTTCCTTATAATTCCCACGTCGTGTGTGAACTTCAGGACACTCTACGTGGCTTATGGGGCCATGTGTCTCGGAACTGTCCCCAACAATTTGAGCTTCAGCTGAGAATTTCTGCACTTCAGGGGTAGTTGCAGAGCAACAGACTAATTGTGAGTTTCCAGGATCGTACTTTCAGAAGTCATCCCACAGATAGTAAGAATTCAAGACTGCAGATGGATGGCCATCTGGAAGAGGGAGGAAGTACAGCAGTCTTCAGGGTATATGCCAATGAAAAAAAACTGAACTCTGTATTGCAGATTCCTAGGATTGACAATGCCTTGAAACAGTGCACTCCAAAGCCTGAATAAAGAGCTCTACAGGAGGTAACAACATGACAGCAATGCATCCATTATAGTGATTCCATTGTTAGGGGCACTGACCTTCATTGTGAGTCCATTCTGATGTGTTGCTTCCCTTGTAACAGAGAAAAGGGCAATTCAGAGACATTGCAAATGTTGCATTGGGGAAATAACTGAGCCAGGGTGATGCTAACTGTTAGTGTTAGTAAGTGGAGAAGACAGGTATTGAGGTTTTATGTGTTGTCTGGGCATACCAGCTCACTGCACCATATGAAGTGCTAGTCACAATGAAGGTTGCTGCCACCATGATTTTTAAATGGAGGGAAGTACTAGGTGTACTTGGTCTAATGTGGTAGGGAAAAACTACTTCAAGGATTATCTAGAAAATCTCTTGTAGTCAACAAAATACAGGTTATTACATTTGAGCAATTTGTTACAGCTTACTTTGATATAGTCAACATTGTTACAGATTCTTTGCAGAGGACCAGATTTAGGTCTCACCCATTTGAGATCCTAACCTGTTCTATCCAAAAATCCAAATGGTGTAATCACAGTGGATGATGCTTATATTACACTTAAGTATTAAACCTTTCACCCATTTACAACTTTATGGTAAGACTTTCAGGAGTTGGTGATTTAGTTAAGATAGAACATTTCTAAGATAGTTTTTGTTTAGAATTAGAACCCTTACAGCGTGGAAACAGGCTCTTCAGACCATACCGCCCTTCAAAAGAGTAACCCACCCAGACACATTCCCCGCCCTATATTTACCCCTGACTGATGCACCTAACCTACACATCCCTGAACACCATGGGCAATTCAGCATGGCCAATTCACCTAATCTGCACATCTCTGGATTGTGGGAGGAAACCAGAGCAAATCCAAGCAGATACGGGGAGAATGTGCAAACTCCACACAGACAGTCACCCAAGGTTGGAATCAAACCCAGGTCTCTGACACTGTTAGGCAGTAGTGCTAACTATTGAGCCACTGTGCTGCCCTAAAATAGTAATCTCTAGATTACTATTTTTCTCATGCATAAATATGAGTAGGAAAAAGAAGATCGGATGAATCAATGCATAATTTAAACAAAAATGCAGGGGGAAGTGCAGCAGAGTTTAGGCATTGGGACCAGTTTTAGGACAAGAGACACCTATTCAAAAATGATGAGAGGCATCTCAACAGGACTGGGCGTACGAGCTTGTAGAAGGTTTAAACTAAATTGGCAAGTGGATGGAGACTTGTATATAGAAATAGAAAGGAAGAAAAGGTGGTAAAGCGGGGAGAGTGCTGGGCGCAAATAGAAAAAGAAGTAGCACCATATATGTTCAGACTAAATGCACTTTGAAGCAGAGAGAGGTTTAGAATACATGACTCTAAATGCACAAAATGTTAACTTTATGCAGGTGTTACAGAAAAAAAACTGATGTCACTTTCATTAAAGAAAGAAACCGTTGTGTAAAGTGATGGAACTATCATCACTGAATCCACCACTAACAACATTCTGGGCATTACCAATAATTAGAAACTGAACTTGACTATCCACATAAATGCTGAGCAAGTCAATTCCTGATGTTCCAAAGCCTGTCCACCATCTAAAGCCACAAATAAGGAGGGTGAGTAGGGCACAGTAGGACACTTCAACCAGAGCTCATCTATTTCTTTCTCGCTTTTTTCTCTTTTCTTTTACTTTTTTTTCTCTCTTGGTGTTTTTTTTTGTCTTCTTTCCTTCACTTCCAGCTTCAGCGCAGAACCAGGGAGGCATCTTATTGACTCAGCTCGGCCTGTGATAGTCTTTCAGCGGCCTGTGGCAGTGTATCGGACCAGTCGCTCGGCCAATGTGGCAGTGTCTTGACATGCGAGTGGGTCCTGTTCAGGCATTTTGCAGAGACAGCAGGAGGAGAGTGGGGAGGTGGCAGCTGCTTCAGCAGCAGCAGTAAAGGCATCACAGCCCAATGTGGAAAGAATGCGTGGTGAGGGAGAGTCCCCCCCACCCCAAGTATCTACAGCGGGCTTCGAGACCAGGCAACTGAGGTCTCCTAGAGAGCAAACTAAGCAGAGGACTCAAAGACTGTTGAACATTTAACTTTATTCCTTTATTTTTCTAGTTTATATTAAGAAGGACTTTAATGTCAATTATTACTTTATTTGTTTATTTTTCTACCTATTGTACGAAGGTAATGCTTAACTATTTTAACTTTGTTTCATTTACTGCTTTGTACCTAAGTACTTGATACCTAAGATAGTGCCATGTCCAGTGACATATAGGTACTCCTATATTTCTGTACTTGAGTATACGTAACAATAAAATTCAAGCCTCAATCTAAATCTAAAGGGTAACTAACGATGGATTATTAAAAAGTCCATCACCCCATTAATTAATTTTTAAAAACTCACTGAGATGAATTATTTCCTGTTTTGTAACAGATTTCCCACATTTGCAATATTTTGCAATTCCAGTATACTGGAATTTAATGACTATGCAAAGTTTTCTTTCAAAATTAATTGCACCACAAAGCAATTTCAACATTTTTCATTTGCTTCAGTTTTTTAATAACCTTTCCTCCATCGAAGCTCAGAATTAGGATGTTTGCCCCTGACTATATGAATATTCAATACTATCCAGGTATTAAAGCAATGCATGCCCACATGTAGCAAGACCTGGACAACGTTTAGGATTAGGATGATAAGTACATTAGCATCACATAAGTGCCAAGCACTGGCCAATAAGAATGAATCTAATCATCTCAACTTGAGATTCAATGGCAATATTATTGCTAGAACTTTCTCTGTCAACATCCTAAGGTTGTGATTGACCAGAGATTGAACTGACCGGACACCTGACTACAAAAGCTGTGAATTCTGCAGTAGGTACCTCACCTCCTAATTCTGCCCACTGTCCACTATCTACTAAACACAAGTCAGCTGTGGGATGGAATATTCTTCATTCGTCTGAATGAGTGCGGCTCGAACAACATACAGGAAGACAGCATCCAAAACAAAGCAGTCCCTTTGATCACGACCTCATACATTATGTTCAATATTTCCTCTCCACCACCAACATACAATAGTAGCAATGTGTACCATCTAAAAGATAGAATGCAGCAACTCACCAAGGCTCCTTTGAAAAAACTTTTCAAAATCATAGCTTCTCCTACATGCAAAGACAAAGGCAGTGGGCCTTTGGAAAAATACCACCTTCAAGTTCCCCTCCAGGTCACACGTTATACTGAATGAAACAACATTGCTGTTGTTTTACAGTTGCTGATCAAAATCTTTGGGTGTAGTTACACCACATGGACTGCTGAGATTCAAAGGCAATTCAGAATGACAAACAACTCTGACCTTATCGTTGATTTCACAATCTAAGAATGAATATAAAAAATAGTCAAGCAAAAAGTGCCGACTTAAAAAATATACTTTATGAAACGCACCTCAAAACCATCAAAGTGTGAAATTTGTTGTTCAAGCTCTGAACAGTCCTCATTTTCTAAGACGTTTTGCATCTTCAAATACATCTTCATCGCAGTCACTCATTAAAACTGTGGAGACTGAACAGTGTTCACACACAACACGGGAAGATGACACAGGAAGGGTGATCAATGCTTAACAGAATACTTGGAACCCACAAGACTTCTTTTCTTCAGTACACAATGTTGTTATACTTTAAACTTCACTTCCTGAAAGCTACATGACCTGCTTGGTTTTTTCATGCGCTGTTTTTGTTTTATCTCTTGACAAATTATGAGCAGCATGGTGGTTCGGTGGTTAGCAACGCTGCATTGCAGCACAAAGGGCTGGAGGTTCATTTCCACCCTTTGGCAACTGTCCGTGTGGAGTCTGCATGTTCTCCTCATGTCTGTGTGGGTTTCCTCTAGATGCTCCAGTTTCCTCCCACAGTCCAAAAATACGCATCTAAATTGTCCATAGTCCGTAGGGATTTGTAGATTAGGTGAATCAGCCACATGAAACGCAGGGTTGGTGGGGAGGGTGGGGGAGGGGGAACGAGTCTGGCTCTTTGGAGGGTCAACTTGGACTCCATGGGCCAAATAGCTTCTGCACTGTAGGGTTTCTATGAAATTGAATCATAAAGCTCAAAGAAAATTAACCCCAAGAATGCCTTAATATGTAGACTATATATCAAGCACTGAGGTAGGTTCCAGTTAAAATTTTTAAAATCACCAATGTGAAAGCTCATGGGCAAGACCTTTGATCCTTAGAGTGAGTTTGGATAATTTCAGCACATAGTTTTCACATGCAAATATGAGTCACAGAAATCTTCTACATCTGCCACGTACCTGAACACAAACTCTCATCGAATGAGGAACGTTGGGATTCATTACCTTTTCTCAAGATACTCACAAACTTATCACTGCCCTCTATGTTTATCAGAAGGTTGTTTCTGGAATCCTGCATTGCTTAGGTCCAGGAATAGAATAATAATTTAAATCTGAAACAGCTGTGAATGCTGTATATCAGAAACAAACAGAAATTGCTGGTAAAGCTCAGCAGGTCTGGCAGCATTTGTGGATGGAAATCAGAGTTAACGTTTCAGGTCAGGTTCTGAGATAGGATCACTTGACCCAAAAATGTTAACTCTGATTTCTCTGCACAGATGCTGCTAGACCTGCTGAGCTTTTCCAGCAATTTCTATTTTTGCTTATGGAATAATAATTGTTTTGCATGTGAGCATTTTCTCTGCTAAGTTATTAAATTATCTCAAAACTAAACTGTATTGATAACCTGTCTCATTATTGACCTCCATTGGTGACACCTGCAAGCTCCTCTCCTAGCAGCAGCTTAGACATTAATTGATGGTGTGATGGTGGAGCAGGGACATCCACCTATAACATTCCCATGGCAATAATGTCACTTTGTCCCAGGCTGACCAAGTGGGAGGAGATGTAGTCTAGTGCCTGCATGGAATTTGTGTGAGTACCATGAAGAGATTTTCTTAGGATGGAGAAATACAAATCTGGAGGGCATAGGTTTTAGGTGAGAGGGGAAAGATTTAAAAAGGACCGGAGGGGTAAATGTTTCATGCAGTGGGTGGCACGTGTATGGAACAAGCTGCCAGAGGAAGTGGTGCAATAATTACAATATTTAAAAGGCATCTGAAAATGTACATGAACAGGAAGGGTTTAAAGAGTTATGGGGCAAATGCTGGCAAATAAGATTGGGTCAGGATATATGGTCAGCGTGGATGGGTTGGACCAGAGAGTCTGTTTCTGTACTGTCTGACTCTACAGCTCTATGATTTGGATGAAGAGAATGATAAATTTGCTGCTGATGGTAGAATATTAATGGAATATGTGGAAGATACAATGAGTCTGCAAAGTGATATAGATCATTTACTGTGCAATATTGTGCGATTATCAAATTTGTCAGATAGAATATAAAGCAGCATATTATTTAAATGGTAGAAAGATATTTAGGTGCCCTTATACATGAATCACAATAGGTTAACATTAAGGTACAGCAAGTAATTTGGAAGACAGAAATGGATTGCAGTATAAAAGTAGGGAAGTCTTACTAAAACCATATAGGAGACTGTCGAGACTGAACCAAGACCATTGTGTATTTTGTTCTACTTATTTAAGGAGGAAAATACTTTCATTGGAAGTGGAGCTCTTTAAGTCACATTGAAAAGTTTAGTGAATGTGAATTAAAGATCTTGCACATTTTAAGGATGAAATTGAGAGACACAACATTCTCTGCAGGGTTCACAACCATGTCTATTACTGTGAGGAAATTCTGACAGAACTGGAATATGGGATGGGGAAAGAGAGGAAAAAGCAAACAGTAGCAGAAGAACGGCAATGTCAATCACTACTCAGTTACCATACAGGATGAGTACAGGAGAGAGTTCAGTCCAGGGTAAGGGGGAGAGATGTCCAATTATTATTCAGCCTCCACCTTCATGCAACACCATCCCTCTGTCAATCAGAAGGAGAACTGGTATGCAAAACTTTACAGATGACTGCCTTGCAAATCTTGCCATAGATCCCTCAAAGTTGCCACCCAAGTCAATAGGGTTGTTAAGAAGGAATATGGGGTGTTGATTTACATTAGCAGAGGAATTGAATTTAAGAGCTGCAGCTCTATAAAGTCCGGGTTAGACTGCACTTAGAATATTCTGTTCAGTTCTGGTTGCCTCATTATAGGATGGATGTGGAAGCTCTTGCAGGATTGCTGCCATTTCCTGATTGCAATAGGACTAGTAAATGACTTGAAAATGACATCACAGATAGTCAGGGTGGTGAAGAAGGCATTTGGCATGCTTGACTTTATTAGTCAGAGCACTCAGTTCAGAAGTTGGGACATCATGTGACAACTGTACAAGGCATTGATAAGGCCTCATTTGGAGTACTGTGTACAGTTCTAGTCACTCTGCAATAGGATGGTAGCTATTAAACTGGAAAGGGCACAAAAAAGACATACTAACATTTTGCAGAGACTGGAACATTTGAGTTAGAAGGGGAGACTGGATAAGCTGAGACATTTTTCCCTACAGCATAGGAGGCTAAGGGATGAACTTATGGAGGTTTATAAAATCATAAAGGGAGTAGATGAAGTGAATAGGCAAGGTCTTTTCCCTAGAGTAGAGGAGTCCAAAACTAGAGGTGAGAGGGGAAAGATTTAAAAGGGACTGGAGAGGCATCTTTTTCACAGAGGATGGTGTATATATGGAACAAGCTACCACAAAAAGTGGGAGAGATGGGTACAATTACAACATTTAAAAGACATTTGGACAGATACATGGATAGGAAAAGTTTAGAGGGATATTGGTCAAAAGCAGGCAAATAGGACTAGTTCAGTTTCAAAAACCTGGTTGGTATAGACAAGTTAGGCCAAATAGCCTATTTCCGTGCTGTAAAACTTGATGACACTATGTTACAAGATCAGAAAAAGATTCAGGCCTGGGCTGAAACACTATTGTATGATACTCACCAATACAAGTGCCAAGGTAATGGCCATCTCCAAGAATAGAGTCTGATGATAGTTTCCTAATATTGAATAGGACTGCCATCACTAAATCCCCATCAACCAATATCCTGAGGGTTGCCATTAATAATAACCATAAATGTATCAGCCATACAAATACTGTGCTACTAGAACAGGTCAGACCTAAGAAATGTAGCAGTGAATAAGATGCCTCTTGACTCTTCAAAACCTTTCAGCAAAGTATAAGTCAGGAAAGTGATGAAATAGTCTCCACTTGCCTTGATGAGTGCAGTTCCAATGAAACACAAGAAGCTTAACACTATTCAGAATAAAGCGACCTGCTTGATTGGCAGCTCATCCACCACTTTCAATATCCACAACCTTCACTAATGCACATAAGCAGCAATGTGTATTATCTATAAGATCTACTACATCAATGTTCCTTTTACACAATCACAGCAGTTGGTCAGATCATTAAAGTTCTCGCAGGATTGCTGCCATTTCCTGATTGCAATAGGACTAGTATTTCCCTTCCGGCATGGTGGCTCAATGGTTAGCACTGTTGCTTCACAACACCAGGGATCTGGGTTTGATTCCACCTTCGGGCAACCGTCTGTGTAGAGTTTACGCATTCTCCCCGCGTCAGCATATATTTCCTCCAGATGCTCTAGTTTCCTCCTATCGTCCAAACATGTACAGGTTAGGTGGATTATCCAAGTTAATTTGCCCATAGTATCCAGGGATGTGCAGGCTAGGTGGATTAGCCATGGGAAATGTAAGGTTACAAGGATAGGGTAGGTGGATAAGTATAGGTGGGATGCTCTTCGGATGGTCAGTGTGGACTTGATGGGCTGTACTGGCTGTTTTCACACTTCCACTATGATTCTATGATTCCTTCTCTATACTGCTCCCAGCATGCATGAAAAGGGGCTTCCTTCTTGCTAGAAACATGTGTCAGTATCCCCTGGCACCACTCCATACCTGGGTTCTCTGATGTTGAGCCATGAAAATGTACATTTACACCAAAAATATTGCAGGCAAATTGTAAGGACCATGTCAGGTATCTCATTTTCCAAAGTTGCTAACAGTAGTGCAAATTATGCAGTTCACTTTGGATAAAGAGGCTTGACTAATATGGGGTGTCACCATGCACTGTCATGGGGCACCACATACAGCCTAGTCAGCTGCTGAGCAGAGACAAATAAACAGTAGTTGGAAGCTGGAACTGGGAATCGTTGGGGTGGTCCCTAATAATCAGGGTTGTGGCAGAAGTGGTAGAATGTGTATCTGAGATGGCAGCAGGGATTAGAGATGCTGTAATTGAAAGAAAAGAGACCGTAAGTTCCTTGAGGGACCCAGGGATTACACCAGCACCGCCTGGCCCACAACTTTGCTCCTCAAGTTGGCAGCTCCCAACTCCATTTTGCTGCTTTCCTGAATTCTGGGAAAGATGGCTGGCAATGGTTACATTAAAATCCTGATTGTTGTGGAAGGCTAATGTATATGTGTCAATGAAGTCTTTCAGCTGTCCAAGGTGGAACAAGTACATAGCACACTGCTTTAGGAAAAAGCTGTGGTATCTCGTTCTCTGAAGAGTGCAGTAATAGATGAATCCATAGGTTGATTAATATTCTGGGAACTTGTTCCATGTAAGGTGAGAGTGACAGCCCTTGATAACAAGGCCATATTTGACTAAATGTGGTATCAAGGAGCCTTAGCTGGAGTCAATACAAATCGGGGGTATCTCTCCACCAGCCACAGTCAAACCTGGCACATTAGAAGATGGGTTTGGTGACTGAAAGTCAGTCATTTCTGCCTCCAGAACATCTCGAAAAGAGTTCCTCAGGGTAATGTCCTAGAGCCAACCATCTTCAGCTACTTTATCAATTACCAAAGAAATGAGTGAAATAGTTGATGCATTGGTTTTAATTCTCTAAAACTCTCTTGAATCATGGATGTTTCCATTAGATTGGAACACAGCAAATGTAACTTCATCATTTCAAAAAGGAGGGAGAGAGAAAGCAGGAAATTACAGGCCAGTTATCTTAACATCTGTTTTAGAGAAAATTTAGAAGCTGTTATTCAAGAAGTTATAGCAGAGCATGGAGATAAGTTCAAGGCAATGTGGCAAAGTCAAAATGGATTTAAGAAAGGTAAATCATGCTTGAACAATCTATTGAACTTCTTTGAGATGTATCGTGCAATGAGTAAAGGGAAACTGCAGAGATACCGTACTTAGATTTGCAGAATGCAGCTGATAAGATTCCACAACAAAGGTTATGGTGGAAAATAAAAACTCAGGGCATAAGGAGTTGCATTTTGGAATGAATAGAAGAAGAAACAGAGAATAGGCCTAAGGCCATAAAAACAAATGCAACAAGAATAGGAATTGGAGTAGCCTCCTCTACCATTCAATAGGATCATGGCTGATCTGATATTCCTTAAGTCCACTTCCCCACCCTTTCCCCATAACCCTGGATTCCCGACTGACCAAAAATCAATCTAGTGTGTTGCTGGAAAAGCACAGCAGGTCAGTCATCATCCGAGATGCAGGAGAATTGACGTTTTGAGCCGGAACCCTTCATCAGGAATTCTGATTTCCAGCATCTGCAGACCTCACTTTCTCCAAAAATCGATCTACCTCAGTCTTAAATATACACAAGGACTCTGTCCTCACAGCTCTCTGCGGCAAGGAGTTCCAAAGACTCATATCCTTCTAAGAGAAAAAAACTCCTATCTCAATCTTAAATTGGCATCTGTTTATGTTCTGAGACCACGCCCTCTGGCCCTAGATGCTCCCAAAGGGAAAACATCCTCTCAGCATTTACCTTGTCAAGCCCCTTGTGTTTCAATGAGATTTCATTCTACTAAACTCTAGTGAGTAAGAGGCCTAAATTGTTTTGCCTTTGCTTATAAGACAATGCTTCCATACCAACAATCATCCTTGTGAACCTTCTTTGAACTCTCTCCAATGAAACAATACCTTTCCTTAACTAAGGGGACCAAAATAACTCACAGTACTCCTGATGTGGTCTCACCAGTACCTTGTACAGTCGCAGTAAGACATACTGCAAACCCAACATAATAAGGGCCAACATTCTGTTAGCTTTCCTGAATATCTACTGCACCTGTGTGCTAACTTCTATGTTTCCTGCACAAGTACCCCATTCCTTTTCTGCAGCTTCTCTCCAAAAGGATTGTTACAACCACCTCCACTGTTTACAACTTATATATAAATGACTTGCATGAAGGTGTGGAAGGTCTGGTTGTCAAATTAGCTGACAATGCAAACAAAGATAGGAAAGTAAGTTGTGAAGATAACATAAGGAAGTTACAAAACAATATCGATAGAAATAGAGCACAGTGTGCAGTTTTGCAGGAAGAATAAAAAACAAACCTACTTTATCATCTAAAAGGTGAGAGATTACAGAGCTCTGAAATGCAAAGAGATCTGTGTATCCTTGTGCATGAATCACAAAAGGTTAGTATGCATCTACAGCAATGAGAAGATCTAAAAGAATGTGATCACTTATTGCAAAGGAAATTAATTTTAAAAGTAGGGAGGTCATGCTGTATTTGAAGTACTGTGCACAATATTGGTCACCTTATTTAATGAAAGATACAGATATGTTGAAGGTAGTTCAGAGAAGGAAAACCAGATTAATTTTTTTTCTGTTCACTGGGAGAAGTGAATATCGCTGGTTCGCTGGCATTTATTGCCCATCCGCAGCTGCCCTTGAGAAGATGATGAAGAACTGCATTCTTGAACAGCTCAGTCCACATGCTGTAGGTAGACCCATAATGCCATTAACAAAGAAGTTTTAAGGTTTTGATCTAAGTGACAATGAAGGAACAGCGACATATTTCCAAGTCAGGATGGTAATCCTGTCAATGAAAGAGTGGTCTTATAAGGAAAGAGTTGACAAGGTAGACTTGAGATTAGGAAATGAAGATGTGACTTGATTGAAACATATAAAGTCGTGAGGCATCTTCACATGATAGATATTGAGAAGATGTTTCCTCTTACAGGAGAATTTAGACTGGGAAGATGGAGGATACATTTTATATTAGGGGTTGCCCATTTAAAATGCAAATTAAAATCATAGAGCTTTTGAAGCGTTCTTCCTGAAAAATTGGTGAATATTTTTAAGGCAGAGGTAGGTAGAGTCTTGTTAAGTGAGGGGGTGAAATAATTGGCAGGAATGCAGATTTAAAGTTACAGTCAGATCAGACATGATCTTGTTAAATGGTACAGTAGGTTATTTCTGCTCTTAATTCATACATTCATATGCCCTTCTCTAATATAAGGTGGTGATATTTACTAATGATTGTTCAATGTTCAAGACCATTTGGGACACCTCAGATAATGAAGCAGTTTGTGTCCATTTTCAGCAAGGTCTGTACAACATCCAGGCAATGACCACCTTCCTCAAGAGAGAAACTAACCATTGGTCTTTAATGTTCAGTAACATCCCCAGTGCTGAATCTCCACGATCAACATCCTGTGTGGGGATTACCATTGACTGGAAACTGAATGGTATAAACTATATAAATTCTGTAGCTACAAGAACAAGTTGAATTCTAGGAACTCTGCACTGGGTAAATCACATCTTGTCTTCCATTGCCTGTTCACAATGAGCCACAAGTCCTCAAGGACTGCGGCAATTTAAGAAATCAGCTCACACTGCAGGACAATCAGGGATGGAGAATAAATGTTGGCCTACCAAGCAATTGATTGATTTGAGTGAATGATTTGATTTAATTTCACGTGTACTAAGTACAGTGAAAAGCTTTGTTTGCGAGCAGTACAGGCAGATCATAGTAATTAAAGACATACAGATCATAGAGTGAAGAATTCTTGGGCAGAGTGAGATATAGAGGTTACACTGCACAGGACATGCACAAAGCAAGATGGATGTTAACAAGATCAACATTATTTGAAGTTACAGAGTCAATTTATCAGTCTCATAACAGCAAGAAAGAAGCTGGTCTTGAACCTGTCAGTGCACATGTTCAAGCTTCTGTATCTTCTGCCTGATGGAAGAGGTAGTAGTAGAGCATTACCAGAGTGGGATGGGTCTATGATGATGTTGGCAGCCTTTCCGTGGCACTGAGAGGTGTAAATGGAGTGTATGAATGGAAGTTTGGCTTCCGTGATGTCTGGGCTGTGCAGACAACTTTCTGTAATTTCTTGCAGTCCTGGGCAGAGCAGTTGTCATACCAGGCTGTTATGCCTCTGGATAGTACGCTTTCTATGGTGCAACTGTAAAAGTTGGAGAGGTCACTTGAAGATTTCCTGAATTTCCTGAGCTCACCTGAGGAAAAAGAGGCATTGTTGTGCAATCCTGACCATCACAACTACGTGGGAAGTCCAGGTCAGGTTGTTGGTTGTCATCACTCCTAGAAACACGACACTCTCCAACTCTACTTCTGTTCTGTTGATGTAGATGGGGGTGTGTCCTCCTCCTTTCTTACTGAAGTCAATGATCAGTTCTTTTGTTTTGCTGACATTGAGAGAGGGGTTGTTATCATTGCATCACATCAACATGCCTTCTATCTCCTTTGTGTATTCTGACTTATCATTGTTTGATATCCGTCTTACCATGGTGGTAATATCAGTAAACTTGTAGAAGTGTTCATTCAGAATTTGGCTACAGAGTTTTGAGTGTACAGGGAGTACAGTAAGGGGCTGAGAATGTGTCCTTGGGGGGCTCTAGTGCTGAGGGTTAACATGGAGGAGGTGCAGTTGTCTATCTTCACTGTTCGCAGTCTATGGGTCAGGAAATTGAGGATTCTGTTGCAGAAGGCGAAGCCGAGACCAAGGTCTTGGAGCTTTAAGATTAGACTGGACGGGATAATGGGGTTGAAGGCGGAGCAGTAGTCAATGAGCAAGAATCTGACGTAGGTGTCCTTGTTATCCAGATGTTCCAGGGATGAGTGTAGGGCTAGGGAAATGGTTTCCACCGTGGACCTGTTATATGCAAAGGCAAATTGTAGGGGATTTAAGCAGCCTAGGACGGCAGTTGATGTGGGCCATGACCAGCCTCTTGCAGTACTTCATGATTATGGAGATCAGAGCCACTGGGCGGGAGTCATTAAGGCACAGTGCATGTGCTTTCTTTAGTACTGGGGTGATGATGGTCTTATTTAAGTATGTGAGGATTTTGGTTTGTAAGAAGGAGAGGTTGAAGATTTCAGTGAATACTAGCTGCTGCTCTGGAAAGGATCTACATGCACGGCCGGAACCTCTGCCCTGGCCTGTCGTTTCCTCGGGTTGACTCCCAGGAAGACCAACCCACTTTCTGCAGTAGTGACAGAGGGACTAAGTGTGTACGGGGCTAGTGACACCGTATCACTGGCATTCTGCTCAAACTGAGCGTGGAAAGCATTGAGTGCAACAGGGAGGGATGTATCTTTGTCCCCTATCCTGCTCTGCTTCATATTGTATCCCATTATGTTGTTTAGGCATTGCTACAGGCAGTGGGTGCCCATATGGTTGGTTTGGGCCTCTAACTTGGTCCACTACTGCCTAGTGTCTCTGATGGCTTTGCAGAGGTTATATCTGGATTTTCTGTATAGGTCTGACTTGTCTGACTTGAATGCTGCTCACTTGTTCTTCAGGAGGGAATGGATTTTTTGGTCCTTCCAAGGTTTCCGGTTGGGGGACACACTGATTGACTTATTTCACCCGCAGTCTTCCAAGCACTTGCTAAAGAATTCTGTGATGCTGGTGCCATACTCATCTAGGTTTCCCGCTGAGTACTTGAATGCAGTCCAGTCCACCAACTCTAAGCAGTCGCAGAGTCGCTCTACTGCTACCTCAGACCGGCAAAATATTTCTTCCTGTGAAGGATTCTCCTGTCTCAGCATCTGTTTGTAGGCTGGGAAGAGGAACACAGCGTTGTGATCTGTATGGATGGAGACTGATTGTGCAGCAGCGGTCCAGGATATTATGTCCTCTAGCGGGGCAGGAGATATGTTGATGGTGTTTTGGCAGCACCCTCTTGAGGTTAGCCTGGTTGAAGTCACCAGCCACAATGAATAAGGCCTTGGGGAATTTCAGCTCCAGATACTCACAATCCATGAACAAATTTTAAAAATCCAATATGATGGCTGTTACTATCTAGTAGAAGGGTTTTACAGGCTCAATAAAATCAATGATGACATATTCCATGAATATTACATTAGTGATTCGAATGAGGTCAACTGACCTTATAGAGGTTTACAAAATTATGAGGGGCATGGATAGGATAAATAGACAAAGTCTTTTCCCTGGGATCGGGGAGTCCAGAACTAGAGGGCATAGGTTTAGGGTGAGAGGGGAAAGATATAAAAGAGACCTAAGGGGCAACTTTTTCATGTAGAGGGTGGTACATGTATGGAATGAGCTGCCAGAGGATGTGGTGGAGGCTGGTACAACTGCAACTTTTAAGAGGCATTTGGATGGGTATATGAATAGGAAGGGTTTGGAGGGATATGGGCTGGGTGCTGGCAGGTGGGATTTGATTGGGTTGGAATATCTGGTCGGCGTGGACAAGTTGGACCGAAGGGTCTGTTTCCATGCTGTACATCTCTATGACTCTATATAAAAACGGGAGTGGCCCTTGAGCTGTTCAGCAAGAGGTGGGTGCTGCAGGGAGTGGAGTGTATTACTTCTCCGTCCAATTCTATTTTGATTTAGTCCCTGCCCTCCCCTTCACTGTTTGACCACACAGCATTGTCCTTTGATGTGAAGGGCACTGCTTATCACTGGCCACTTGGGTGTTTCTTCTTTTCCTGGTGGTGGAAATTGAATAAAAGATTTGTACACCTTATGTTTTTCACTGTGTCTCACACCTGCACACACACAACATGGGTGCTGGGGAAAAAATACACACTTCTGCAATTAGGCAGGAGTGTGGGGGTAAATGAGCTGTTCAGCAAGAGGTGGGCACCGCAGGGAGTGGAGTATATTATTTCTCTGTCCAATTCTATTTTGATTTAATCCCTGCCCTCCCCTTCACTGGTTGACCACACAGCATTGTCCTTTGATGTGAAGGGCACTGCTTGTCACTGGCCTCTTGGATGTTTCTTTTCTTCCTGGTAGCGGAAATTGAATAAAAAATTGGTACACTTTGTGTCTTTCACTGTGTCTCACACCTGCACACACAAAATATGTGCTGGGGAAAAATAAGGACAATGACAGTTAGGTGGTAGTGTGGGGGAAGAAACAAAAAAAAAACAGAAGTGTCAGAGCTTCTGTTCACTCTGAGAGCTGCCTCTGAGGGAGCTGGATCAGTGTAGAGTGAAGGACTTTGCTCTTTAAAGAGAAGAGGTGAAAAAAAGAAGAGGAGTGTCAAAGATTCTGTTCACTCTAGAAGCCATCTTGGAGGTAACTGGGTCAGCGTTGTGTGTTATGCATGGGTAAATAAAGGGTGACTTGGTGATAGGATATCAACCTTTGTGGAGTTATTTCAGTATCTACTCAGAATAAAATCTGCAACTCTGGCTTCTACTGGTTTGGACTAACTGAAGCCGGATACATCTTCTGACTCATATCTTGAAATGCGAACACTGTCAAAGACCACGAGCCAGGAACAGGAAGTATAGCTTTAGGAAGGGTTTCTTCACACATAGTTCATTAATATTTTAGTGCTAGTAATTTGTTAAGGGAATTCAATACCTATCCTGCTACTGTTTGGTTATGTCCTGACAGTAAATGCTAAAAGAAATTATATCCCACACAGAAGGAGGAAGTTGATTATAAACTCGCTGTGGTTTCTCTAATGCAGTCAGTAACAGGTTTCTTGGCAGTGTGACAAATGAATAACCCTCTGTCAGTTAAATTGCTATCTCTTCTTCAGCCATTAACACGCCAAAAACAACAAACTAAAAAATTCTATGCTCTGTTGCCACAGCACACTGCTTTTGTTGCTGCTGCTCAGCACAAGACCTTCTAGTAGGCCTGTGAGTGTTAACGGGTAATTACTGATTGAGGAAGGATCAACTATGAATACTTTAACACAGGAAAAATTTATATCATAACAGCTGCTGGATCATTTTCAGGTTTTATGCTACGATTGCACTACACCATCATGACATCATGTACAATGGAAATCCAAGCTTTCTCGCTGTTCAGCTGCAACTGACTGTCTGTTTAAGATGCCCAGTAAGATTCATTCAGCAACTTTAACTTCTGTCCTGAATTCCTGTTTTTGTTAATTTTTTTAACATTTCATTTTTATTAACTTCTGTGATAACTGGTATCCTCCAGCTCCAATTATATCACTGGGATTAAAAGTAGGAATCTGTAAAGCCATTCATTATGTTGGTGGAATAAAAATCAACAACTGCTTGCAGCACCATTCAATGGAATAAAACATCCTGAAGTGCTTCACATTAAGCAACATCAGACATTGGGCTAAACATTGAAGCAGATGACTATTAACTTGGTCAGAGAGGGATGTCGTAAGATCATCTTAAAGAAGCACAGAGGAACAGAAATCGAGGGAGGAAATTCCACAGCTGAAGGCACAGCCACAAATGTTGGAGTAATAAAAATGGGAGCACATTCAAGAGACCAGAATTAGAAGAGTACAGATATTTTGGACGGTTCTAGCACCATAGGAGTTACCACAGATTGAAATGGATAAAGGCAAGGAAAAATCAAAGTTTAAAATTGACCATTTGTTAAACTGGAAACAAATTTATGTTATAAATAATAGATGAATGGGACTTGATGCAAGTTGGGTTTGGACAACCCAGTTTTGAATGATTTTAAATTGTAGAGGATAACATATAGGAGGCAAGCTAAGATTATGATAAATTAATCAACTCCAGCTCTAACGAGGACACGGATGAGGGCACATGAATTGAGAAAGGGCAGAGTTGAGCAACGTTAGGCAGTCCTGGCAATTTCAGAGATGTGCTTTCTCATTTACTGGTGCTGATTGCCATATCTACATCCCAGAGTGAATAAATCTAGCTTTAGTAGAGTACTACTGAGTGGAGAAGCTCTGACTACCAAAGAATATTGATGTAGCACTCATGTAGATAACATTGCTTAAAAAAGAACAAAGAATTGCAGATGCTGAAAATCAGAAACAGAAACAGACATTGCTGGAAAAACTCAGCAGGTCTGGCAGCATCTGTGAAAAGAAAACAGAGTTAATGTTTCTGGTCCAGTGACCTTTCTTCAGAAATCTGAAGTTCAGAAGAAGGATTACTCAACTTGAAATATTAACTCTACTTTCTCTCCACAGATGCTGCCAGAGATTTCCAGCATTCTGTGTTACTACACAACATTGTTTGACTGATTATTGTGCTGGTGTTTCCCTGAAAGCACTCCAATCAAAGGATGCCTTGCTTTTGCACATTACAAGAAAGTAAAGCCTGCTATGGAGATCAGCAGCAAGTCACCTTGGCCAAGGCTGAAAGGCACACTGTGACTCTGGGAGGAGTTCCTCAGCCACAGCGAGGAGACAGTTAAAGAGGACTTAGGCGATGATTTTTCAGGGACTGTGGTTACCATAATCGGTCTTGTTCTCCTCCTTCCATATAAGACAGATAAGGGCATGGAGCTGCAGCAGGGACTCTTTGCCTCCACACTTAACAGGGATACCTTCTGCTGCAGCAGCTTTGTTGTTCTTGAGCTATCGGACAGCCATCTCTACTTTGTGCAGGGCAGGGGCATTGCTAAACTCACGGGGTATAATGTGCTGTGGGCTGGGTTCAAGAATGCTCGGATCAATGACAGAGCCCTGACTGAGGAAACATAGAGACATAGATTCCTACAGCACAGAGACAGGCCCTTTGGCACAACTGGTCCATGCCGAGCAAAATGTTAGTCCATGCTAACGCCATTTCCTGAACTTGACCCATATCCTTCTAATGCTTTCCTGTCTATATATTTGTCCAAATGCCTTTCAAATGTTAATGTACCTGACTTAACCACTTCCACTTGCAGCTTATTCCATATGCGGACCACCCTCTACGTAAAAAGGTTTCCCCTCAAGTTCCATTTTATTCTAACCTTAAACTGATGCCCTTCATCCTCAATTGCCCAACCCTGGGAAAAAGACTGAGTGAATTAACTCTATCCATGCCTCTCATGGTCCTATGCACCTCTATAAGTCTCCTAAGCACTAAAGAAAACAGTCCTAGCCTGTTCAACCTCTCCCTATAACTCAGACCATTGAATTCAGGCAACATCCTTGTAAATTTTTTCCTCACTGTTTCCATTTTAATAACATCCTTACTATAACAAGGTGATCAAAACTGAACACAATACTCCCAGTGCAGCCTCACTAATGTTCTGTATAACTGCAACATAACATCTCAACTTCTATGCTTAATGTTCTGACTGATGAAGGGCAGTGTGCCAAAAGCCTTCTTTACTCCCCTGGCTACCTGTGACTCCACTTTCAGAGGACTGTAAAGAACGCTGTTCTCCAAGATCACTCTGTTCCACAACACTCCTTAAGGTTCTGCCATTCACCAGAAACTCCTACCTTGATTTGACTTTCCAAAATGAAAGACCTCACACCTATTTATATTAAACTCCATTTGCCATTTCTCAGCCCATTTCCCTAGCTGATCAAGGTCCTGCTGCAATTTCTGACAACTTTCCTCACTGTCCGTAATACTGCCTATTTTTGTGTCATCAACAAACTTACTAATCATGCCTTGTACATTCTCATCCAAATCACTGATATATAACAGACAGTTATAGGCCCAGCATCAACCCTTGAGGCACTCCACTAGTCACAGGCCTCCAGTCTGACAAGCATCCTTCCACTATTACCCTCTGCTTCCTACCATCAAGCCAATAGTTTATCCAATTTGCCAGCTCGCCTTGGATTCCATGGGACCTAACTTTCCAGAGCAGCCTACCATGTGGAACCTTATCAAAGGCCTTACTGAAATCCATATAGGCTATGCCTATCAACCTGCCCTCGTGAACTTTTCTGGTCATTTTATCAAAGAACTCTAACAAATTTGTGAGGCATGACCTCACATTCATAAAATTATGCTGACTACTCCAAACCAAACCCTGTCTTTCTTCCTCAGAATCTTCTCAAGTAACTTACCCACCACAGATGTTCAGCTTACTGGTCTATAGTTCCCAGGTTTTTCTTTGTAACCCTTCTTGAATAATGGCACAACATTCGCTCCACTCCAGTCTTTTGGGCCCTCACCCGTGGGTAACAGTGATGCAAAATTATCAGGCAGGAACTCCGCAATTTCTTCTCTAACCTCTTGCAATGCTCTTGGACCAGGAGATGTATCCATCTTTACACATTCTTATATATCCAATGCCTTTTTTACTGTGATATAGACTGTCTTCGTAGGATATGTGGAACAGTCCATCTTCCGCAACTACACTGGCACCATCCCCCACCTTTTCCTCCGCTACATCGATGACTGTATCGGCGCTGCCTCGTGCTCCCACGAGGAGGTTGAACAGTTCATCAACTTTACTAACACCTTCCATCCCGACCTCAAATTCACCTGGACTGTCTCAGACTCCTCCCTCCCCTTCCTAGACCTTTCCATTTCTATCTCAGGCGACCGACTCAACACAGACTATAAACCGACTGACTCCCACAGCTATCTGGACTACACCTCCTCCCACCCTGCCCACTGTAAAAAATCCATCCCATATCCCCAATTCCTTCGTCTCCGCCGCATCTGCTCCCAGGAGGACCAGTTCCAACACCACACAGCCCAGATGGCCTCCTTTTTCAAGGACCGCAGATTCCCCCCAAACATGGTCGACGATGCCCTCCACCGCATCTCCTCCATTTCCCGCTCCTCCGCCCTTGAGCCCTGCCCCTCCAACCGCCACCAAGACAGAACCCCACTGGTTCTCACCTACCACCCCACCAACCTCCGTATACAGCGTATCATCCGCTGTCATTTCCGCCACCTCCAAACGGACCCCACCACCAGGGATATATTTCCCTCCCCTCCCCTATCAGCGTTCCGCAAAGACCACTCCCTTCGTGACTCCCTCGTCAGGTCCACACCCCCCACCAACCCAACCTCCACTCCTGGCACCTTCCCCTGCAAGCGCAGGAAATGTAAAACTTGTGCCCATACCTCCTCACTCACATCCCTCCAAGGCCCCAAGGGATCCTTCCATATCCGCCACAAGTTCACCTGTACCTCCACACACATCATCTATTGCATCCGCTGCACCCGATGTGGCCTCCTCTACATTGGGGAGACGGGCCGCTTACTTGTGGAACGCTTCAGAGAACACCTCAGGGACGCCCGGACCAACCAACCCAACCACCCCGTGGCTCAACACTTTAACTCTCCCTCCCACTCCACCGAGGACATGCAGGTCCTTGGACTCCTCCACCGGCAGAACATAACAACATGACGGTTGGAGGAAGAACGCCTCATCTTCCGCCTGGGAACCCTCCAACCACAAGGGATGAACTCGGATTTCTCCAGTTTCCTCATTTCCCCTCCCCCCACCTTGTCTCTGTCGGTTCCCTCAACTCAGCACCGCCCTCCTAACCTGCAATCTTCTTCCTAACCTCTCCGCCCCCACCCCACTCCGGCCTATCACCCTCACCTTGACCTCCTTCCACCTATCACATTTCCATCGCCCCTCCCCCAAGTCCCTCCTCCCTACCTTTTATCTTAACCTGCCTGCCACCCTCTCCTCATTCCTGATGAAGGGCTTATGCCCGAAACGTCGAATTTCCTATTCCTTGGATGCTGCCTGACCTGCTGTGCTTTAACCAGCAACGCATTTTCAACTGTCTCCAAGATATCACCACTAACTTCCCAAAGTTCCTATGTCTTCATGTCTTTCTCCACACAGAGGAGAAATATTCATTTAGAATCTCGCACATCTCCTGCAGTTCTACACATACATGTCCACTTTGTTCCTTGAGGGGCCCTATTCTCTCTCTAGTTATTATTTTTCCTTTAATATACTTAAAGTACCTCTGAGAAGATTCACCCTAATCTTCTCAGCTAAGGCTATCTCGTGCTCCTTTTCGCCCTGCTGGTTTCCTTCTCCAGTAAACTCCTATATTCCGTGTATACCTCCAGGGATTCCCTTACTGCCAGCTGCCTGTACTTGAGCCACGCTTCCTTTTTTTTGGTCAAAGCCTCAATATCTCTTATCATCCAGGGCTGCCTATTTCTGCCAGCCTTGCCCTTCACCCTCATAAGAGCATATAGACCTTGAACTCTAGCTATCTCACTTTTAAATGTGTCTCACTTGCCAGAGATTCTTTTGCCTGTAAACAAACTACTTCAATCAACCACTGCAAGCTTTGGTTCAGTTCACATCAAAATTTGCCTTGCCCCAATTTAGAACTTGAACCCGTGCACCAGTTTTGTCACTCTCCATAGCTATTTTAAAATTAATAGAACAATAGTCACAATGTTCTGCAGTTGATCTGAGGCATTCTGGACCCTGGCACCTGGGAGGTAACAGACCAACCTGGATTCCTGTTTGTGGCCATAGAATCTCCTGTTTGTCCCCCTAACTATCAAGTCTCCTATCACTAAGGTCCTGTTTAGCTTTATCCTTTCCCGCTGTGCCTCAGAGCCACTAGCCTCGCTACTGCTGTTACATATGGTGGTGTACCGCAAGGGTCGGTGTTGGGTCCACTGTGGTTCACCATTTTTATAAACGACCTGGTTGAGGGTGTGGAAGGGTGGGTTAGTAAATTTGCAGGTGACACTGAGGTCGTTGGAGTTGTGGATAGTGACGAAGGATGTAGTAGGCTACAGAGAGACATAGATAAGCTGCAGAGCTGGGCTGAAAGGTAGCAAATGGAGTTTAATGCGGACAAGTGTGAGATGATTCACTTTGGTCGGAGTAACCGGAATGCAAAGTACTGGGCTAATGGTAAGATTCTTGGTAGTGTAGATGAGCAGAGAGATCTCGGTGTCCAGGTACACAGATCCTTGAAAGTTGCCACCCAGGCTGACAGGGTTGTTAAGAAGGCATACAGTGTTTTAGCTTTTATTAATAGAGGGATCGAGTTCCGGAACCATGAGGTTATGCTACAGTTGTACACAACTCTAGTGCGGCCACTCTTGGAGTATTGTGTACAGTTCTAGTCACCGCATTATAAGAAGGATGTGGAAGCTTTGGAAGGAGTGCAGAGGAGATTTACCAGGATGTTGCCTGGTATGGAGAGAAGGTCTTACGAGGAAAGGTTGAGGGACTTGAAGCTGTTTTCGTTAGAGAGAAGAAGGTTGAGAGGTGACTTAATAGAAACATATAAGATAATCAGAGGGTTAGATAGGGTGGACAGGGAGAGCCTTTTTCCATGCATTGTGACAGCGAGCACGAGGGGCATAGCCTTAAATAGAGGGGTGATAGATATAGGACAGATGTCAGAGGTGGTTTCTTTACTCAGAGAGTAGTAAGGGTATGGAATGCTTTGCCTGCAATGGTAGTAGATTCGCCAACTTTAAGTACATTTAAGTTGTCATTGGACAAGCATATGGACGTATATGGAATAGTGTAGGTTACATGGGCTTCAGATTGGTATGACAGGTCGGTGCAACATCGAGGGCCGAAGGGCCTGTGCTGCGCTGTAATATTCTATGTTCTATGTTCTATGTGATGTTTCTTGCCCTGAACATCCATAAGGCGAAGATCCTCCACCAACCTGACCCAACATTGTGGAGCAAAATCTTGATTATCAAGGTCCACAGGGAGGCCATGGAGAATGTTTACCACTTCCAATATCTAAGGAGTATCCTGTCAGCTGAAGCTGTTAGTGATGAAGAGAACCAGCATCGTCTCCAGTGTGCTAGTGCAGCCTTCAGCTGCCTGAGGAAAAAGGTATTCGAAAACAGCAACATCAGATCCAACACCAAGATCATAGTTTACAGAGCTGTGATAGTTCCTGCCCTCATATATGGCTCTGGGGTGTAGACTGGCTCCACCAGACACCTCGAGGCATTGGAGTAATACCATCATTGCTGCCTGTGCAAGATAGTGCAAATCCGCTGGG
Organism: Hemiscyllium ocellatum; assembly: GCF_020745735.1. Lineage (NCBI taxonomy): Eukaryota > Metazoa > Chordata > Chondrichthyes > Orectolobiformes > Hemiscylliidae > Hemiscyllium > Hemiscyllium ocellatum. The sequence continues at coordinate 56,098,630 of NC_083402.1, forward strand.
AAAAAGGACACAGCAATGACATCCTCTGTCAGGCCAACATCCCCAACACTGAGGCACTGATCACCCGTGATTGGCTGCGATGGACTGGGCATGTCATCCGTATGACTGATGAAAGAATCCTCAAGCAGGTGCTCTACTACCAGCTCCGAAACAGCAAGCAAGCCCCACGCGGACAGAGGAAGCGCTTCAGTGATACCCACAAGGCCTCACTGGTAGAATGCAGTGTTTCCATAGACACCTGGGAATCACTGGCCCAAACCTTCCGAAGTGGAGGAGGAGCATTGGGAAGGCATTGGGCACCTTGATACTGGCCGTCCAAAAACAGCGAAAGGGGCATACTGTCACACCAATGCCCCACCCACCCCTACCTGCAACCACCTTCCGACCCAAGTGTAACAGAGCCTGCAGTAACTGCATCAGTCTGTACAGCCACCTACGGGCTCACCCTGAGAGTGGAAGACAGTCATCCCTATCTGCAAGGGTCCACCAATGATGATGATGATGCCTACTAAAGTTTCTTTAATTTTATCCATAGGCTATATGAAAAGGTATGTCAGGATGGCATGGATATATGTAGTGTAACCTTGGATTCATGAGTAATGCAGCGTTGTCAGTGTACTTGCTGAGCAACAATGATGAATAATAACTTATGAAATATTTCATACTGCAGATTCTAAAAGTAGTCTGACATAAAGCACAAAAAATGTTTCTCTTTGAAAAATGATCCTTCAAAAATCTGTAAAAATTCTAAACCTCATTACATTTTTGATCAATCAAGATTTGCAGTGCAGTGCATGTGGCACATAGTTAGAGAAAAGCAATCTATCCTTCCAAAAAATGTTGCAAAAATAATTGAAGAGTGGTTTACATAGAACATAGAACATAGAAGGATACAGCGCAGTACAGGCCCTTCGGCCCTCGATGTTGCGCCGACCGAATCCTACCTAACCTATACTAGCCCAATAACTTCCAAATGCCTATCCAATGCCCGCTTAAATGACCATAAAGAAGGAGAGTTCACCACTGATACGGGCAGGGCATTCCATGAACTCACAACCCGCTGTGTGAAGAATCTACCCCTAACATCTGTCCTATACCTACCACCCCTTAATTTAAAGCTATGTCCCCTAGTAACACCTGACTCCATTAGCGGTAAAAGGTTCTTAGTATCTACCCTATCTAAACCCCTAATCATCTTATACACTTCTATCAGATCTCCCCTAAACCTTCTCTTCTCCAATGAGAACAGCCCCAAGTGCCTCAGCCTTTCCTCATAAGATTTTCCTACCATTCCAGGCAACATCCTGGTAAACCTCCTCTGCACTCGTTCTAAAGCTTCCACATCCTTCCTATAGTATGGCGACCAAAACTGCACACAATACTCCAGATGAGGCCTCACCAGAGTCTTATACAACTGCAACATGACCTCAGGACTCCGGAACTCAATTCCTCTGCCAATAAAGCCCAGTACACCATATGCCTTCCTCACAGCACTATTTACCTGGGTGGCAACTTTCAGAGATCTGTGTACATGGACACCAAGATCCCTCTGCTCATCCACACTACCAAGTAGCCTACCATTAGCCCAGTAATCCATCATCTTGTTATTCCTACCAAAGTGAACGACTTCGCACTTAGCTACATTGAATTCCATTTGCCACATTTCCGCCCAGCTCTGCAACTTATCTATATCCCGCTGTAACCTACCACTTCCTTCCTCACTATCCACAACTCCACCGACTTTTGTGTCATCCGCAAACTTGCTTACCCAGCTTTCAAGCCCTTCCTCTAGATCATTTATAAAGATAACAAAAAGCAATGGTCCCAAAACAGATCCTTGTGGTACACCACTAGTAACTGCGCTCCAAGATGAACATAATCCATCAACTACTACCCTCTGTCTCCTTCCAGCCAGCCAATTCCTAATCCAAACCTCTAATGTATCCTCAATGCCATACCTCCGTAGTTTTAGCATTTGCCTACCATGGGGAACCTTATCGAACGCCTTACTAAAATCCATATACACAACATCTACTGCTTTACCCTCGTCCACTTCCTTAGTCACCTTCTCAAAGAACTCAATAAGGTTTGTGAGGCACGACCTGCCCTTCACAAAACCATTCTGGCTATCCCTGATCACGTTATTCCTACCCAGATGTTCATAAATCTTATCCCTTACCATTCTCTCTAAGACTTTGCCCACCACTGAAGTCAGACTCACTGGCCTATAGTTACTAGGGCTATCCCTACTCCCTTTCTTGAACAATGGGACCACATTCGCTATCCTCCAGTCCTCTGGTACTATTCCCGTTGACAATGACGACATAAAAATCCAGGCCAATGGCTCTGCTATCTCCTCCCTAGCTTCCCATAGGATCCTGGGGTAAATGCCATCAGGCCCAGGAGACTTATCTATATTCATCCTTTCCAATATTCCCAAAACCTCTTCCCTGCATATTTCCAGGGCATCCATTCTAATTATTTGTGATTCCATATTCACATCAGCAACAGTGTCCTGTTCCTGAGTGAATACTGATGAAAAGTACTGATTTAATGTCTCTCCAATCTCCTCCGCCTCCACACACAACTTCCCACTACTATCCTTGACTGGACCGATACCTACCCTAGTCATCCTTTTATTCTTGACATACCTATAGAAAGCCTTTGGGTTTTCCCTAATCCTACCAGCTAAAGACTTTTCATGTCCCCTTCTCGCTTCTCTTAGCTCCCTCTTTAGCTCCTTCCTGGCTACCTTATAACTCTCAATCGCCCCTACTGAACCTTCACGCCTCATCTTTACATATGCCGCCTTCTTCCCTTTCACAAGGGACTCCAATTCTTAGGTCCCCAAACTAAGTAGATTGTCCTAGTGTTTTCAGGAATCAAAGATTAAGCTCTTAGATTCTGTAATGAGTACCATTTTCTACCAAGCCACACAAGAGTGAACAAATCAGGTTTATGAATTCATCCAGTTTGGTTGAGATATGCAATAACAGGCATTCGCAACTCTGAAAGGCATCGAACAGGAGCATATTGAATAAATGATTATGTGTGTTTGTTGGTTGAAATGTTAGTGGCTTTTACTAAACGGCCAATTCATCCTGTCCAAGATGCTGAACTGAGATTGGAGGCTACCTCCAATTTACTGTGGCAATACTCTCTGATTGAAGGGTGTCTCCCTTGATGTGACAGAGGAAACGTCCCTTTGACTTTGAGACAATATCATTTGGTTGAAGTCATGTAGTATATTTCACGTAGTTGGTATAAGGAGCAGGTGTGAGATTGGCATCACATTTTGCCATACAGAAACACGGTCAAGCCATTGACTGATAACTTGGGCTACCAGGACAAGCACTAACAGGCAGTTAAGACATAGGATTTTGGAGCAGAAGTAGGCCATTGGACCAACTGGCACTGCCCTGCCTTTCAATGAGATCATGGCTGGTCCGATGATCCCCTGCCTTTTCCCAATAACTCTTGATTATCTTTTTGACCAAAATCTGTTTATCCCTAATGATTTGCTATCAAATCCTTTATAACTTCTTTTGTCTCCTCCATTTTTTGATGAGAAGTTCTGCATTGGTAGTTTTCTAAGTATGTGTGGCTTTTCCAGAATGTATGGATTCTTGGGAGATTACTCACGGTTCATTCACTACCTCTGTTATCTACTTCCCTTAACATCCCTGGATGCACCCATCATATCCAGGAGTCCTATTGGCCTTCGAGCCGTTAGGGTTAAGCCCAAAACATCGACTTTCTTGCTCCTCAGAAGCTGCCTGACCTGCTGTGCTTTTTCCATCGCCACACTTTATCGACCTATTAATTTTACAATTACTTTTGTTTTGAGTAGCTATCATATTGTTTTTGCCTCTCCCAGTTTTGCTCCTGACTATAGTTTTAGAATGCCATCAATATCTTCTGTCATTGAGCCAGATAATTTCATAGTCACTGTTACTTTGAATACCTTTCAATTCCAGAATGATCAGCTGATAGCAGCAATTGAAGAAAGCAGATCACTACCTCCTTACTGAGTGCAGCCAGGTATCTACAACAAATCCTGGCTTAGCACTGGCTTTCACATCCCATTATAGAATACTTTTTTAAAAAATTGACTTGAAATCTGAGTCAAGGAAGTTCCTGGTCTCTAATATTATGAAGTTTGAACAAATCATTAAGAAAACAGGAAAATTTGCAAATGTATTAAAGTTGTGGGCATTGATTTTGTTTGCAATCCTGTTTGTTGGCAAACACATATCAACAAAATTTGGCACAAAGATAGGAAAAGACCAAAGATGAACTGATCAGTTTTTGGTGAAGATGCAGATCTAGACCCTGGAATTATTTACATGACCCATTAACATTGAGTAATGAGGTGAATTCACTTTAAAAAAAAGTCTTTTAGGTTATTTGCCTGGATTGGCCTGAAGACTCAAAAGGTGTGATGCTGGAAAAATACAGTCGGTCAGGCAGCATCCATGGAGCAGGAGAGTCGATGTTTCAGGCATAAGCTCTTCATCAGGAATCCCTAGTGAGAATCCCAAGTAAAAAGGGCACTCTTAATAAAACTATTTTTTTAAGCTTCATAAATAGAAGCCATCAACCTAGCTGGAAAATCCTAAAGGAACAGCTGCATAATTGCAATATAGAAAGAGAAGTGACTGAAAACATGCAAACCTTGGTTGCAATTGAGAAAAGACATTCATTTTTTACATCAGCAAAAGTGACAGTTTATAACTATTTTACTCCTTTTTCTTTGATTTTTTTTTGTTATTACAATCTCTAAAAATCAAACAAATTGATATATTTGGATGAACTTTGGTGCACAGATGGCCATGGCACAAGAAACATTGATTAGTTTTTAGTTGAGATCAAACTCCGTATAGTTTATAATCCTTGACTATTTAAGAATTCTTTGCTATTGTGAGACAGGGTAAACCTTTGCTTTCTTATATTTATTCATATACAATTAGTCCATAGAGATCTGAATCATTACCATTGTACAAAACAGTATACATCAGGAATAGTAGCAATAACTTGATTGTAAATTCTATTGATATGTTTTCTGGGACAAATGACCAATCTACTTCATTTATATAGAAAATATCAGGTCTTGGAGATTTGTCACTCTTTAGTTCAATTAATTTCCTCCTTATTAATGTTTTCTTACATTAATTTTAGTCATCCTCTGTCCTCAATCCATTATTATTCTCCTTAGGATCTCCGGCAAGCCATCCTCCTTTTCCACTGTAAATACTGAGGCAAAGTAATTATTCAACAAACCTGCCATTCCTCCATTGTAATTAACAATATCATCACTTTCAGTCTTTGTGAGGAAAGCATTGCTCCTGGCCACCTGTTTTCCCTTTATATAACTATAACATTTGTTCTTATTAATTTTTATGTCCTTGTAAGTTTCCTTTCCTCGTCCCTTTCAATAGCTCTTTTAAGTTGCTTTGTGGCCCTTTGCTGGTTTTTGTATCTTTCCCATTCTGCAGGACATGTGCTGTTTTTTGCATTTTTGCATGCTCTTTCTTTGAGTTTTATGCTATCCCTTATCTCCTTAGTTGTCCATAACTGTTTTGTTTTTCTGTGATGTTGCACTTTTGCCTCTCAGGGATCAATGAACAGGCAATAGGATTTTTGGGTTGAAATGCAATGCTGTCAAATATGCTTGCTAGTTGCTACAAGTGGTGAAATGTCTGTAAATATGTAGCAAATTGATACCCTTCATCAGTTTGGCATTTTAAACAGATGGACATTAGGACCCCATTGCAGCCCATTTTACTGAGGGTGTAGTCTGACACAGTGTGGCTTCATTAAAAGAATGTAGAATATCTTGCAGGAAAAGTAATCCTTAAAATAAAAAAAACTGTAGCCTAGCTCTATCAAGGAAGCTGATAAAGAGGCTCTCACAGATGGTATTGAAAATGTTGAAATATTTTAATTGCTACATTACAACTGGATGCTGGCTTAGGTTATACAACTAAAAATATTCATTAACAGAGTTGTTGATATAATGCAGTGCAATATGCTTCCTCCCTTAATCTTGAGTTCAAGTCTGGGAGATTGTCACAAGGTTCACTCCACCCTTGCATATATTTTGTTAAGTGGTGAATGTTGTGACAAGATTATCATGAGCACCAAAATCCTATAAGTGGTGTGTCGCAAAGATCCCTGCTGAGGCCTCAACTATTAACTATGTATTTTATTGATTTGGGTGAAGGGACAAAGTGTAATGTATCAAAACGTGTTGATTATACACTGCTCAACAGGAAATTAAACTATAAGTAGGATACACAGAGCTGAATTTCTTCTAATTTGAAGATAGTCTGATGGCAGGGATGATTCTGCGTCTGATTTTGCTCACCTCTACATTTGGCCAATATTAGGCATTTGCCTTGTAAATAGAGGCAGTGGGCAGGTTCAGAGGCAGGAGGTAAATAGTGTGATTGACTGCAAGGGAGAGCAGCACTCCTCACTGCAGCACCAGTGACATTGTGGCTGAGGGCCAAACAGCAAGCGAAGCCCGGAGGTAATATAAATGGAGTGGCTGCCACAGCATAAGTTCCATAATGATCACAGCCATCACCAATGAATTGTTAATCAGTAACAGAGCATGGCAGAACAGTAGCATTGCTATTTTCAGCTCATAAACAATGAAACACATCCATATTAATTCAGAAGAGATGGTGACGTGTGCATGCCTCTGAACAAGTAATCCAGAGTCAGGCAGCATCCAAGGAGCAGGAGAATCGATGTTTCAGGCATAAGCCCTTTTTCAGGGCTTATGCCCGAAACGTCGATTCTCCTGCTCCTTGGATGCTGCCTGACCTGCTGCGCTTTTCCAGCAACACATTTTTCAGCTCTGATCTCCAGCATCTGCAGTCCTCACTTTCTCCAAGTAACCCAGAGTGCCTGGCTAATGCTCTGGAACCATATGTTCAAATCCTACTATGACAGCTGAATTCAATTCATGAAATCTGGAATTGAAAACTAATCTCAATTGCCGCAAAAACCCATCTGGTTCACTCATGTCATTAAAGGAAGGAAATCTGCCATCCTTATCTGATCTTTCATATATGTGACTCTAGACTATGCACTGCAGTTGATTCCTAATTGACCTCTGAAATGGTCTAAAAAGCCATTCAGTACAAGAGCAATTAGGGATGATATTGTGAAACAATAAATTAAAAAATGTTCTCACTCAGTTCCACTCCCAATGTGAATCTGTCTCCATTATATTACCAAGACCTGCACAGACAGGGAAGCTTTGCATGCTCATTAAAATTACTGTGGTATGAAAGTTGTCAATTATTAAGCACTCACCAATCTAAGCTGGCATCCCAGCATGACACGCAATCCACCACAGAAAAGTGGCTGGAGATGGGAATTCATTAGCAAGCCAACATAGTTGATTTTTTATTGTGTCAGGATAAGTGATCAGCCTTTTTGGATAGACGTCAAGAGATTTTTCTTTAATTTAAAGCATTGTGAATCTTTGGAATTCTCTACCTCAGACGGCTATGGCTGTTTTATTGTTGAGCATGTTTAAGGCAGAGGTTGATAGATTTTTGGACTCAAAAGGGATCAAATCAATGGTGATTTGTCACGAAAATTGAATTGATGTTGAAAATCAGCCACAATCTTACTAAATTGTGCAGCAGGTTCAAAGAGTCCAGTTCAGTAAGAGGCCATTTGGCCAATCAAATCTGCAACCACCCTCCAAACAGCATCCCACCCAAACCCAGCCCCTCTATCCTATTCCCATCACCCCCACATTTACCCTACATAATTCACCAAACCTATGCATCCCTGGACACTTGGGCATGGTTGATCCACTTAACATGCACATCTTTTGACAGTAGGAAGAAACCGGAACACTTGGTGGAAACCCATGAAGACTTGGGGAGAATGTGCAAATACCACGCCCAAGGCTGGAATTTAATCCAGGTTCTTGGCACTGTAAGGCAGCAGTGGGAGTTCCTGTCTCACAGCAGCAGGAACCCAGGTTCGATTCCACCCTTATGCAACCGTATGTGTGGAATTTGCACATTCTTTTTGTGTCTGCATGGGTTTCTTCTGGGTGCTCCTGTTTCCTCCCACTGTCCAAAGATGCGCAGGTTAGTTGCATTGGCCATACTAAATTGTCCATGTTGTCCAGGGAAGTTTAGGTTAGTTAACCATGGGAAATGCAGGGTTACAAGGGACAGGATAGGAGGTGGGTCTAGGTGGAATGCTCTTTGGACGATCAGTGTGTGGATTCAATGGACCTAATGGCCTGCTTCCACACTGTTAGGATTCAATAATCAGTGCTAACAACTGAGCCACCATGCTGCCCTTATGACTTCATAGAGTCATTGAGATGTACAGCATAAAACAGCTTCAGTCCAACTCATCCATGCTGACCAGATATCCTAAATTAATCTAGTCCCATTTGCCAGCATTTGGCCCAAATCCCTCTCAATCCTTCATATTCATACTACCATCAAAATGCCTTTTAAATGTTGTAATTGTACCAGCCTCCACAACGTCCTCTGGCAGTTCATTCCATACACATACTATCCTCTGCGTGAAAAAAATTGCCCCTTAGGTCCCTTTTAAATATTTCTATAAAATTATAAAACATTATTCCAGGTCACTGAGAAAAGTCAGTTTTCATATCTTACAATTAATTTCTGTATTGAGTATAGCAACAACAGAATAACAGTTAACAATTATCTGGGTTAGAACCAACCTGGTTTTCAAAAGAAAATGTTTCTTTCAAGAGAGCAACAGTATTCTTGAAAAACAAAGCATCCTAGAGAAGCAGAAAATTGAGAAGCGGTATGTATACTTTTTGATAGAAATATACAACTCAATATGTGTTTCAGCTTCATGCAACTTATGTTCATGTTAGGTGCCCTTTTTTAATGGTTCCTTCTATTTTTAACTCATTTGATACTAATAATAAATGTATTTATGATCATAACCATCCTTGTGGTCTCGGCTGTCTTCCCATAAGCACTGGAGAAAATTCATGAACAAGTTCATAACTTGAAATGATATTTAATACATGGAACCGATTAGACCACTCACTGATACAACCTGTCCTCTACCTGAAAAATGAAACTCCTGTTTCCAGCATGATAAAACACAATTCAGGGCCACATCACTACCTCTGATGAACTCTTGCTCAGATGAACATATTCATTTTGGACAAAGTAAAATTTTAAAAATATTATCATTTTGGGGATGAATTTGAACTGTTAGGTTGCATTGCACTTTGGTCTGGATTTGCTCTTGTCCTTAACTAACACGATGCAAGTGCTTCTTTTTTTCAAAGCTGCCTAGATTCGATGTGAAAGTAATTTGGAGATTTATTTTCTGAAGTACTCAGTTAATCAGTAGTGATAGTATGTGATTCTGGACCAAGGGTAGCAATGTTGGGCAAGGGATCAGATGCAATCACAACTGTCTATCCAACACAGCCTGGGGATAGACTGACACAAATAAATAACAATTGGCTCAGGCAAACTAAAAACAAATGTGCAATGCTAAATGAAGATTTGGCTTTCAGTCTCAATAACACAATAATATCCTGTGATGGGTCATCAATTGCATGACTTTGAGCGAACTACTTGGGCACTATTTGATTGCACTACAACATCATTTAGTGTAGCACTCAGGATAGCAAAAAGTATTTGGAAAAACTTCCCATGACAATCTTACACATTCTTGACAAGATTTCTCTAGGCCAATGTGCAAAACTACAGTTAGCCCTCCAATCAAGATTTGGCTTTGCACAGCACAGAAACAAGTAGTTTTATGGTTACTGTTACTGAGGCTAGCTTTCAATTCCAGAATTATCAGCAAATAGCAACAATTGAAGAAAGCTGATCCCCACATCCTTATTGAGTGCAGTCAGAAATGAGCAAATAAATGCTGCCCTCACCATGGCCTCACATTTAAAATTCTAACTTGAGATCAGTATAAAGGAAAATGCTGGAATCCATTATTAAGAATAGGACATTTAGAAAATCATGAAATTATTGGAAAGATTGTGAATGAGACTTGTGGATAGAGGTAATATGTACAACGCTGTTTGATCCTCTGGATATAATGTAAAATTCTTCTGAAAGAAGATGCTGTGATATTTCAATTATTATGTTTTGCAGATTTTTTTTAATCTGCAAAAACAAAGGAAGCAAATGGAACTAAAGCAATACATTTGGAGGGTAAACTAAACGAGAAACATTTGTGTTATGACTAAGATTAAGAAAACCGTTAATGCACAGAATGGGATTGCCAGCTAACTATAGCCACTGGCCATAGGTAAGAAAATCTCCTTTTCAATAATACTGTTAAACTTTGCAAAACAGATTGAACTCCAAACTGAGATCATTTATTATAATGAAAGCTCATTGCCCTACACCATGGAAATTTTAATTATCAATCATTATTTTCTTTTTGTTTTAATGAAAACAACTGAAGCCTGTTAGAAAAGCACTTCAATTAGCATTTTCTTCATGTGGATGTGGCATTAACATTAACACATGAAGATACTAGCACTAAGCTAGTAATAATATTTAAATCGGAGGGGAATTGCACACATAACTTGGCTTCAGTTTGTTACTTGGACAAATTAGGCAGCAGTGCTATGCTGCTACTTCAGAATCATAGTGCTCTTAAAACAAACAACAGTGTCAGTTTTATGGCTGCCTTTGTAATGTTAGAATCATTAGTTTGAAAATAATGCTATTCAAAAGGACATATCTCATCAGCCTGGTAATACTACTCAATTGAAGTGCTCAATAAAAAAAAGGTTTTTGTGAATTGACAAAGCCTTCTTCTTTCCTTAATTAAGCTGCCTTATGCTCTGGAAATCAATAACCCGACATGGTATTTCTTTTGCTTAAGTAAATTGCTTAATGATGTATCATTTATTACCCAGGGAACTTCAAATATTTCAAGAAGATATGTCTAATTGGACAAAAATTACAAAAGTTACATTTTTATGAAAAAAAGCTTGTTATAAATATGTATTTATTGTGAGAACACTACTTAATAGGGATTGAACTATCCAGTTTGTGCTGATCTGATAACAATCACCCCCACTCCTATCTAGTATACTAAAGGAATTAAATTCCACTCCTTCATTACCTATTAACAACCTGTGACTGTTAACCAGAACAGAGTTTGAAATATTCCACTTCCACTGACACAGCTGTCATCTTCAGTTCAATACAGCAAAGTTGAAATGCAGCTGTAGAACAGGCCCATGAACTTTCTGGGGTTAATATCAGCCCCTTTAGATAGTAGCTCCACACGATCACATTATTTACAGGCTCCTGAATTAAACCCAAGGCAAGCCTACAATAGTAACTTATGTAGTTAACTAAGTTTGACAGAGAGCTCTGCCTAAGCAATGGTCCTTTTGGCTCGTTTGTCAACTCAAGTCAGACAAATAAAAGACAGGGTACTTACCTTAGTGTGGATGAGTGCAACAATCAAACGCACAAAGCAGTGAAGACCAGACAGAACCACTACAAGGTGCATATAAATATTAAAAGCAGTGACTCCACAGTCATTACAGCAGGAAATCCAGTTATCTGTGGACAGCCACAACTAATGTACTGCATGATACCAATCCAATCCTCTCCACACCCAACTACTGGAGAGGAGGTGGAGGAGGCAGCTTCGCAGCACAGAAAGAATCTTCCCCTATCAAGTTAAAATCTCACAGTTTGATTATAAATAAATACAGACACAGGAGCACTTCTAAAGTAAGAAACAATATCAGGATATATATATAAAACAGCTTTACTTTCTGCTGCTCTGAACAGTTTAATTTAACTTGTAGCTAAAATTCTAACGAAATGGCAAGAGGCTGGAGTATATTTTTGTCTAGATTAGATTGGTGCTGGATAAACACAGCAGGTCAGGCAGCATCCGAGGAGCAGGAAAATCGCAAAAGCCCTTCATCAGGAATGAAGTAGGGCAGAGGAGATGACCTGGGGATTGCAATGAGAAAGAGACTCACTGAGATTCTTGTAGAGAGAGGAGGAGAACCTCTTCAAGGTAGGCATCCTTGCAAGAGGATTCACAGTAGGGTTAAAATCAACTAGGCAAAATTGAGGACTGCAGATGCTGGAAATCAGAGTCTAGATTAGAGTGGTGCTGGAAAAGCACAGCAGGTCAGGCAACATCCGAGGAACAGGAAAATCGATGTTTCGGGCAAAAGCCCTTCATCATGAAAGAGTATATTTTTGCTCAAATCATGAGCTTCCAATTATCTTCTGTTGATTCACATATGTGAGTATCACTGGAGAAGCCAGCTGTTATCACCCATCCACAATTGTCACTGGGGGTGAACAGCACAATCTTTAATGAGATGAAGTCCTGTCTTCACAGTGAGGGTACTCTGCGTGTCATTATCACTGTGCTGAATAGGAGACTATGGCATAGCAGTATAATCACTAGATTAATAATCCAGAAGCCAGGTTATATTCTGGGTTCAAATCCCACCACAGCCAAAGGGAGAATTTGATAAACATATTTAATGAAAAGTCGACCAATAACTCTGTAAGCATTGTTGTTAAAAACCCATCTGGTTCATTAATGTCTTTTAGGAAAGTAAAACAGCTTTCCTTATTTGTGCAGATGAGCTTTCCGTAAGATAAATGAAATATGGTAAGGAGACACAGTCCAGAGATCCAATAATATGCTGGCCATCATGACATGCGAAGCTTTTCTGAAGCCATCAGGTCCCTTTACAAACTGCAGACTAAGGACAAATGGGCAAAATCCCCTTCATTCACAGGATTATGTATCCTTTCTTAAAGGTGACAATGCCATTCATTAATGTTGCAAAGAACATTTCTAACGACTCCTCAATTGTGAATCCACAGAGGCAGCTTGTACTCTACCACCTATTCTGTAGTTGAGTGTGGCACAATCCATTTATGACTCTTATCCATGAAAGAGCAGAAGAATTTAGCCGCAACAGATGAAAAATAACAATGTCTCTGGCCTGATGGGGTTACAGCCCCAGCCTAAGCAGCCTTTCCCTCTAGTTCAACCCTCCAACCCTGGTAACATCCTTGTAAATATTGTTTTAACCCTTTCAGGTTGAACACCACCCTTCCTATCACAAGGAGACCAGAACTGAATGCAGCATTCCAAAAGTGGCCCAGCCAATGTCCTGTACAGCTGCAACATGACCTCCCAACTCCTATACTCAATGTACTGACCACTAAAGGCAAGTATTCCAAATGCCTTCTTCACGATCCTGTCTACTTGTACCTCCATTTTCAAGGAACTATGAATTTGCACTCCAAGGTCTCTTTGTTGGCAGCACTCCCCAGGATCATACTGTATAACGTTATAAATCCTGCCCTGAATTTCCCTACCATCTTTCCCCATTCATTTGTGATATTTTTTCTTAATTTTTATTTTTCTGGAGCTGGTTTAAATCTGTGTCATCCAATACTGTTTGTAACCTGCAGTTTCTTGAATTTGTATTCTTTAATTCATCATTGATTTAAATTCAATTACTGTAGATTTTGTACAACATTGTACAGTATTTTCATTATTTGCGAGTTATTTTTAAACTTGGTATTGCTGTAATATTGTATTAAATTCTTCAATAAATCTTCAAAGTCTATTAACTAACTGCTCTGTAGTGATTCACTGCTTTCTATTTTTAAAATTCTATATCTTTGGAATATTGTATTGCCACACTATTTACCGGGCTATCCCACCTTTTCTAGGTATTCCCACTTACTGCAACCAAACAACAGAGTTTTACCATTTCTTCACATGAAAGATGGATGTTTTTCCATCTCTAAACCACCAGGTACTTCCTTCTACATAATTTTCAAAATTAACTTCTCTAATAGGTGCCTTTTTAAGTCTTCCTGCTCAAATCACAGTTTAAATAATGAGTCTGACCCTTTCAAATCTCTTGTTTCTTCTTCTGATAGATACCTCCCCTTGGTGTTGATACATTTATTCTTCTTCAGTGTCCTTTTTTCAAGATGGCGACAGGGTGGCAGCACAACGCGCTGGCTCCTCAACCCAGCAGCCCAGAGCCCAACTACTCTGTCTGCTTTACAATATTTTCTTTCTGTTTATATTTGTTATGATTCCATGCCTTCTTTTAACAACTTTGGGGAAGACAGCTTCTCCCAGGCCAGGCCTATTGACAAGGTGGCTTCCAATGGCTTGGAATGGTGGTATAGGTTTGGTACCTGGTGGGGTGATCTTGTCCAGGAGGGGTGTTCTGAGCCTAAGGTGGCATTCTTGTCCTAGCATGGAGGTCTCATCCTGTCGTGGAGGTTTTGGACTGGATTTCCAGAGTACCTCAAACCAAGGAGTCATTAATCAAACTGTGATGAATTTTTACTTTTTCCTTCTTCTTGTTTAAAACTTCTGTCATTAATTTAGGTGCTATTGTATGGTAACCTATAAAATGTACCATTTTTATGTTTTGTAAATATACATGTGCTGCTGAATTGCTATTCTATTCAACTCAAAATAAATTCTGAGGCATTCCTGACTTTACAGCCCTAGTTAAAAATTATTTTCTTGCCCTTTGACTGTCTCTTGCAGTTTTGGCACATGGAGCATTTTCTTATTGGTGGCAATGAAATGTTGTGAGAGATAAGAACTCTCTTAGGTCACTCCCTTACTTTCCCTTTCGGTGTATGTACATATTCATCAATTTTTCTTCTTTTCTCTTCAGGATATCTAACTTTATTTCTGGAGTTTTCTCTTGTTCTCTGCACAAACTGCTTCCCTCATACCTCTGGGTAAAAAATGAGGTCTGCAGATGCTGGAGATCACAGTTGAAAATGTGTTGCTGGTTAAAGCACAGCAGGTCAGGCAGCATCCAAGGAATAGGAAATTCGACGTTTCGGGCATAAGCCCTTCATCAGGAATGAGGAGAGGGTGGCAGGCAGGTTAAGATAAAAGGTAGGGAGGAGGGACTTGGGGGAGGGGCGATGGAGATGTGATAGGTGGAAGGACGTCAAGGTGAGGGTGATAGGCCGGAGTGGGGTGGGGGCGGAGAGGTTAGGAAGAAGATTGCAGGTTAGGAGGGCGGTGCTGAGTTGAGGGAACCGACTGAGACAAGGTGGGGGGAGGGGAAATGAGGAAACTGGAGAAATCTGAGTTCATCCCTTGTGGTTGGAGGGTTCCCAGGCGGAAGATGAGGCGCTCTTCCTCCAACCGTCGTGTTGTTATGTTTTGCCGGTGGAGGAGTCCAAGGACCTGCATGTCCTCGGTGGAGTGGGAGGGAGAGTTAAAGTGTTGAGCCACGGGGTGGTTGGGTTGGTTGGTCCAGGCGTCCCTGAGGTGTTCTCTGAAGCGTTCCGCAAGTAAGCGGCCCGTCTCCCCAATGTAGAGGAGGCCACATCGGGTGCAGCGGATGCAATAGATGATGTGTGTGGAGGTACAGGTGAACTTGTGGTGCATATGGAAGGATCCCTTGGGGCCTTGGAGGGAAGTGAGGGAGGAGGTGTGGGCGCAAGTTTTACATTTCCTGCGGTTGCAGGGGAAGGTGCCAGGAGTGGAGGTTGGGTTGGTGGGGGGTGTGGACCTGACGAGGGAGTCACGAAGTGAGTGGTCTTTGCAGAACGCTGATAGGGGAGGGGAGGGAAATATATCCCTGGTGGTGGGGTCCGTTTGGAGGTGGCGGAAATGACAGCGGATGTTACGTTGTATACGGAGGTTGGTGGGGTGGTAGGTGAGAACCAGTGGGGTTCCGTCTTGGTGGTGGTTGGAGGAGCGGGGCTCAAGGGCGGAGGAGCGGGAAGTGGAGGAGATGCGGTGGAGGGCATCGTCGATCACGTTTGGGGGGAATCTGCGGTCCTTGAAGAAGGAGGCCATCTGGGCTGTGCGGTGTTGGAACAGGTCCTCCTGGGAGCAGATGCGGCGGAGACGAAGGAATTGGGAATATGGGATGGAGTTTTTACAGGGGGCAGGGTGGGAGGAGGTGTATCCCATGTCCTCGGTGGAGTGGGAGGGAGCCCCAGGAACACCCCTCACTATATGTACTTCTGGACTCATCAAGCTTTCACTTATTCTTCTTCCTCAAATATGCCACCCTGCGTGATCTCCAATTAACATTCCCAATGTATTGTATGTGTGGCATGTGGGAAGTCAATTTCTTCACTGTGCGTTTCACAGCCTTGCCCAGTGTTTCTAGCTTTTTCTGCCTTTCTTTGCAGATTTATTGCATGCAGTGCATTTTTGTTTCTCCATTAAAATCCCTAGTTATGTAAAGTCTAGTGAACCAGGCATTGGATATTCTCAGGGTTTCTGCACACTATCAAAATCCCCCACAAATTGATGGTACTTTGAAATCAGGCATCAGGTGTGAGTAGTCTTGGATGGCACTACAACTAACAACACGACGGTTGGAGGAAGAACGCCTCATCTTCCGCCTGGGAACCCTCCAACCACAAGGGATGAACTCGGATTTCTCCAGTTTCCTCATTTCCCCTCCCCCCACCTTGTCTCAGTCGGTTCCCTCAACTCAGCACCGCCCTCCCAACTGCAATCTTCTTCCTAACCTCTCCGCCCCCACCCCACTCCGGCCTATCACCCTCACCTTGACCTCCTTCCACCTATCACATCTCCATCGTCCCTCCCCCAAGTCCCTCCTCCCTACCTTTTATCTTAGCCTGCCTGGCACCCTCTCCTCATTCCTGATGAAGGGCTTATGCCCTATTCCTTGGATGCTGCCTGACCTGCTGTGCTTTAACCAGCAACACATTTTCAACTCCCTCATACCTCTGCCATTTTTTAATTGTAGCTAGCAATTCTCTCCTTTCCGAGCTCATGCTCTTGCATTTGAACTGCCTATCAGCTTGTGTATGAATGTTTATCTTTTACACGCTGAACATTAAGCCCTGCACACCCTCAGCACTACTAACCCATTTGCTCAGGCCACCTCCTCGTCTACTCCAAAAGTAACAACTGTCTGACCCACTTCCATCTCTGAACCACCAGGTACTTCCTTCTACATAATTTTCAAAATTAACTTCTCTAATAGGTGCCTTTTTAAGTCTTACCACTCAGGTCACAGTTTAAATAATGAGTCTGGCCCTTTCAAATCTTTAGTTTCTTCTTCTGATAGATACCTACCCTTGGTGTTGATACATTTCTTTCTCTCTCTTTTCAATGTATATGTTGAGCATAATTGCCAATGGTGAGCCCAAAATTAAGGTGGCAGAATTCCAGCTCATAGAGGAAAGACTTATGAACTCGAGAAAGCAAATCTCCCTACACTCAGGAAGTGTACCTATGAGAGTCCCTGGCCACCTACAGCTACAAATGATGACCCTAATCTTTTCTGGGGCACTGAAAACACAAGCACGAATTAACAAGTTAACAGAATCTTATATAATGAAACAAAAACTTACTAAATTAAAATAACATCATTGGGCTGATGATACACCCAACCCCTGCGGTACCCACTGCTCACTAAAAGCCTCTATCATGCCTGTAAACATCACATGCTCCCTCTCTAGGGCCATCTGAATGTAGACGTAACTGTGAAAGAGAAACAGACACACTGAGAAACACTGAGACTCTCCACGGCCCACTGCCTGGACTGTTAATGGCTACTTTGGCCAGGCCCAGCAGCAGACCCATGAGAAGGTCCCCTTCCCCACATGGGTGCCCATAGATCACGAGCGTGGGGCTGAAGTGTAGCCAAACATTGAGGAGCAGCCGCTTTGAAAAACTAAGAGGCTGCAAATGAAAACACTCAGTGTAAACATGATAAAACCATTTTCCCTAGGCTGCAAAATTTTCATGACCTGGCAACCAGTGAACTTACCTAACCCACAACTGCATAGGACTGCTTCACGCAGCACTCTCCACCCCAGATCAAAGTTGCAGGGTTAGAATCTAAGTTTGATGGGGCCGAACCTGACTGCTGAACGTGGTCCAAAATGTTAGAGAAGCTTAGGTACTGCAGAGGAGTCTGAGCAAGAATAAGAGCTGTGGAAATATTCCATTTTTATTTAAAGAACCCATATGATGAGAAAGACATCCTTCTCATTGCCATATGGCTTTGATTCAAAAATAGAAGATCGTGACAACTAAAACAAAACTAATCTTTTAGTTCTTCAAATAATGGTTGCATGACAAAGGCAAGCAATTACTATAGCAACATAAAATGGCAACCATTTAATATTAATAAAAGAAAACAACACAGAAAATCTGATTTTTAATTAATTCCTCATCTGTCAGCATCATGAGTAAAGCTAGCAGTTTTAATCATTTCTAACTATCCTTGAGAAAGAATTGGTGTTCACTGCTTTGAACTGCATGGCTTAGTAGGCTACATCAGAGGGGAAGTGAGTATGAAGCACATTGCTCTGGGTCTGAAGGCCAGAATAATGAAGGTAGCAAATCTTCATCTTAAAGATCATTAGATCATAGTGTATTCAATTTGTGACAATCAGTAATTGCATGGTCATCATTATGAATGTTAACTTGTTATTCCAGATTTTATTGATTTTAAATAAAATTAATCAATAAAACAAGAGATGATGAAAGCAAGTAGTAAATCTCAATGCACATGAAAAGAAAAAGAGAAAAATGTAGGTTTCAGATATGCGACAGAGAGGAATCAATTTGCTCCTACATCAGCACCACAAATGCAGTTCGACATTTGTACATGCCCCAACTCTGGTGAAATTTGAAAATCAAGCCCATTTTAATATTTCAAGTTGCTGGGATGCTGTGGGAGAGAGAAAAATCACAACATGCCCTTCATGCAAACTGACTTCCCGAACAAATCGCTGGCTTTCCAGAAAAACTGAATAATTTGCCAATTTTCACATACAGATAAAAGCAACTGACTGGAAAAGAAAATAAATTTTACAGAAATAAAAAGATATATTAGCTCAGATAAACTAAATAAAAGAACAGCAAGCAATAATTTTGGTATAAACTGGTCATATAAAGGAAATACAAGAGGTGTGGCAAAATCGAGTGTTCCTTGGATGAAGAGAAAATTAAAAATAAAAATGCAACTCCTGTGATGACATTTGAAAGTAATCTCATTTACCCATTGATCTCATTGTGCAGTAAAGAACTTTTAGGTATTCTGGATCATGAAAGACACTTTTAAGTACCAAGTAAAAATAATGACTGCAGATGCTGGAAACCAGATTCTGGATGAGTGGTGCTGGAAGAGCACAGCAGTTCAGGCAGCATCCAAGGAGCAGTAAAATTGACATTTCGGGCAAAAGCCCTTCATCAGTAATACAGGCAGAGAGCCTGAAGGGTGGAGAGATAAGTGAGAGGAGGGTGGGGTGGGGAGAAAGTAGCATAGAGTACAATAGGTGAGTGGGGGAGGGGTTGAAGGTGATAGGTCGGGGGGGGGAGGGGGGAGTGGATAGGTGGAAAAGAAGATAGGCAGGTAGGACAAGTCATGGGGACAGTGCTGAACTGGAAGTTTGGAACTGGGGTGAGGTGGGGGAAGGGGAAATGAGGAAACTGTTGAAGTCCACATTGATGCCCTGGGGTTGAAGTGTTCCGAGGTGGAAGATGTGGCGTTCTTCCTCCAGGCGTCTGGTGGTGAGGGAGCGGCGGTGAAGGAGGCCTCCATGTCCTCGGCAGAGTGGGAGGGGGAGTTGAAATGTTGGGCCACGGGGTGGTGTGGTTGATTGGTGTAGGTGTCCCAGAGACGTTCCCTAAAGCACTCTGCTAGGAGGCATCCAGTCTCCCCAATGTAGAGGAGACCGCATCGGGAGCAACGGATACAATAAATGATATTGGTGGATGTGCAGGTAAAACTTTGATGGATCTGGAAGGGTCCTTTAGGGCCTTGGATGGAGGTGAGGGAGGAAGTGTGGGTGCAGGTTTTGCAATTCCTGCGGTGGCAGGGGAAGGTGCCAGAATGGGAGAGTGGGTTGTAGGGGGGCGTGGACCTGACCAGGTAGTCACGGAGGGAACGGTCTTTGCGGAAGGTGGAAAGGGATGGGATGGGAAATATATCCCTGGTGGTTGGGTCTGTTTGGAGGTGGCGGAAATGTCGACAGATGATTTGGTTTATGCAAAGGTTGGTAGGGTTGAAGGTACAATTTGCATCCTTAGGTGTATTACAAATTTCAGCTTAAAGTACAAGGGGAAATATTGAAGAATGCAGAAAATAGGTGATGGCAAAAAAATTAGGAAAGCTAAGAAGGGAATATGATGAAAGATGGCAGGTAACATAAAGTGAAATAATAAAATAATTTTAAAAACTTGCGAAATTAAAACAATAGTTCAAGCAAATGACTAATTAGAGGCTAAATAATGAAATCCGATGATGGTAAAAGCAGTACTGATGATACTAAAATTGCTATTTTGTCACAGCTTTCTGAACCAGGAAAACATTTTCATCTGTCCTAGAGGTATCTAAAAATGCTTCACAAATGAGATATTGCACCTGTGCAGTAGTGAATGTGAAAGAATGTGATGATGAAAACAAAAGGAAGGAATGAAACCATTATTTCAGATAACAATAAATAAAAACACTGTCTAGGAAATCTTGATGGGATTCAAAGTGGAAAAAGTACAGGGACCTGTTGGCAGACAACTTGCAGCTTGGAAATTATCAAGGGAATAACACAACTTTAGCCATAAACTTTCAAACATCCTTAGATACGGCAGTTGTGCAGAAGATAACAGAGTTGTCAAAGTAACATATGTTCAGGAGGACTGGAAAAGTGTTTTCGAAAAAACATTTTCTGATTGCATCAGACGATTGCTTTGAATGCCTTATTTTTGGAATAATACACATTAGGTCAATTGTAGTTTTCCTGTTTTCTGGAAGGGACTGAAAATACATATTGTATCAGATGAATTTCAATTATTGTTCATGAAAGCAATGGCCTCTGTAAGGTATAAGCATTTCCTCATCTAATAACAGACTCTGTTCAACAGCATTCATTGTTTCAATGATGGGTTGCAAGAAAAATAATTCCAATTACCACAGATAAATCAAATTCAGTGAACAGGGAGTAGAAAAATCCTTGCCACAAGTATTTGATTGGTATTTAGTTAATTCCGCTAAGAGAAATGAAGCCATTTGACAATATAGTATACTTATAGGAGATACAGTAATCTAATGGAACTTTGTTTCAGTTTATCTTCAAAGATTTAAGTATAATGGGCACAATATCAAAACTTGCAGCTCGAAATGATATAAGAATTATGATTATGGTCAAAAAAGATCAGAAGGAACTCAGATGGTTAGTTCATTAGACTGACAGATGTCAGATCAAATGTAATATAATGAAATGTGAATTATATCATTTTGGCAGAAGAATAACGAGGTAAAATAAGTTGCAATCTGTAAAACTCCAAAAGAAGTAATAGAGTAGAGGACCTTTGAATGTAAGGTACCAAAATCTATAAACTTCGGAGAATGTGTGATTAAAACTGTTGAAAAGAGCCAATGGATCCCCATTGATTTTATAGTGACATGTAAGTAAAACTAAAATGCAAATTGCGTAGGTCTCTGCTCAAATATTGGGAAGAAGAACAATGGAAACTCTGAGAAGCTCATGGAAGCATACTTATACTGGGTTTCTGGCATTTTAACAATTCTTCTGCCAAAACTGTACTGAAACTGGAGAAGAGTCACGAGCACTCAGCCCTACTGCATATCCAATCAGTGCTCTGTGTTACGATAATTTCTAAGATAAGGATTAGTGCATGCATATGTTGTCAGCATTTAATTGCCTTTTGAGAAAGTGATAGTGAGCAACCATCATGTTCTGGTGAAATCCATCCAATGAGTGCAGAATAGAGATTAATTAGATCATTACTCTAAAAATAGCTACTGAGCATGTGCATAAGAAGCTATTTCAGTGATACATTAGATTACATAGAACTGGCACCTGAGCTTGTAAGGTTCAGAAGGTGACCTCTCTTACCATCTCATGTACTAATTTTATAAATCTGTTAATCTTCACTGATCTGAGTTGAGACCTGATCTTAGTACATGGTGCAAGGGCCCAGAGGCAAGTGGCAAGGTGCACCTGAAGTGAAACCCAGTGGTAATACAGTACAACAGATGAAGGACCAGGTCAGTCCATCCAACCAAATGCAAAAATGGAGGAAAGAGCCCAAAGAGATGCCCACAGAGCAAAAAGGAACCACAGGTGATGTACTTCAAGGTTCACCGAGGTACAAGGCCACACAGAGGGAAAACCCATACAAAACCTGAAAAATCACATATAAAACCCACAAGAAGGAAGGCGGGAAGCTTTCAGCTAAAGCAGTCGACTACAGAGAGTAAACTAATACTGTAGAACAGAGGACTTATGTGAGTGTACAAGAAACATAGACTTGGAAAATTTATCAGATAGATGTGCATAAAGAATCAGGCAGTTAATACCATTAAGGAATCACAAATTAAGAAATTTAGCCCAGCCATTTTTACAGATGGTCACAAGGCACCAGAGAGATCATGTCAGAGATGTAGCAATATCCCAGAAAACTAAACACAGACCACAGCAATCGGCAGGTAAAGGAGACAGAAAAACATAAAAATTCTTCCAGGGGATGAGATAGGCCGACAGCAAAGGTTTAGTTTCACTGATTATGAAAAACCAAGACAAGATCTAGTATGCAGATCTTATATTTAATAGCAAGAAAACAAAGCTTGAGTTCAATCCCGAGGTACTTGCATCCATTTTTTTTAGATGCAATACTATGGCTGAGGCCAAGAATTCTTCAACAGTCTTCTATTCAACTTTAGAGTGAAGGGGTTATTAAAATGAGAGTTAGAAGGAGACGCAGGATTCACTTTGCTAATATGACACACACAAAATTTGTGTGCCATTTCTGATAACTATGCCTTCTTATTATTACCTTCATCTCCAGGACCAGTGAAGGATGGTGTTGATCTCTCATTTCCCTCAAAACACAGGCTACAGAATGTGGGAAGAAAAGGCACCCTAGCAATCATTACTAGCCGTAAGACAACACCCTGAAATGTAATTTGTTCTTTCACAAACAGATGACCCAGGATAAAGATACCAGTTATGTTGTTAATTTAATGGGGGCAGAAGTCTAAGAATTTTACATACACCTGGATTTCGACATCATTGACTGTGAAGATTCTACTGTGTCCTTGAGGAGAAACATCCTTTTACAAAGAGGATAACTATGAGGTAAACCTGTCTTCTTATACCACTGTCACAGCAAGAATCTACAGCAAAAGCAAGTGTCAGCAACCACAATTAGATGAAGTGTTCCCCTTGTGATAAAGGCTGGAGTACTACATGGAAAATGAAAGACATATTCTGATGTCGTCATTGCTGTCAGTTGCGTCTCAATACCTGTTGGATGGAAATAAGCAGAACCTTGGAAAAACTCCAGGAAACACTCCCAAAGGTAAAAGATGGAGGCTAAGTACATTGCACAGCCAGAAAACGTAGATACTATAACACGTGAAGGGTCAGCAAAGCAACTCAAGGAGATCTTCAATCATAAAGGACCACAGACAAAGCTTTAATATTTTACACAGCCAGGAAATGCAACATGACATCTGAACATTCTGGGATAATGGAGTTAGAAAAAGATTTTGGGTCATATCATTATGGAGGATATATCACTGGAGGTAGCGTACATACTTGAGTAATAGTTGAGCTCATGTAAAAGTCGACCCCCTATGTTTGGCCTAATAACCTGGAATTTTCCATATACCTCATGTAAACGTTGACCCAAGTTCTTCACAGATAATAGATCAATGTTTATGAGTCAGTGTGCTAGCCATCATATCACACTCAAGCCTTCCAGTCTGCCAGTTGTTCTGCTTTGCTCCCGGTCTTCCAGTCCACTGGCTGTTGTATTCCACTCTGGGTTTTCAGAATTACCATAATTCATTTTCATTTCTTTATACATTTAGAGATTAGTTGGACTTCTGCTAATGATACGGTATGAATTTTTTCAGGCATGAATTTCAGCCACTCAAAAGTAGTATCCATGTCATAGTCGACGCCAAAAATTTATACTTAAAAAAGTTGTCAAAAACTTTGACTATTGCTCGAGTATACCCGGTATTTGGAGAAGCAAGATAAATTTTTCAAATCTGAGGATGAAAGTGAAATTGAGATCTGTGGCAGATCAGCCATTATGTTAGCGAAGGGGCTTGAATCCCAAATGGCCTTCTTTTGCTTCTATTTCTTATGAAAAGAGGTCTCAGAACTCCGAAACAGATTCATGAGCATTGAAGCTTCAGTCAGAGTAAATGACACTTCACCTTTATTAGCACACGTTCATTGTATGAGACAAATGTTTACAGTCATGCAGAAGGAATATCAGGATAAACTTGAAACAATTAGAGCAAAACTTCAAACCTTGAAAACAGCCCTCAAAAGTTCAACTACTTCAAGGAGCTCATAAAAGCCATTGAAAATTATATGCACATTGTGCACAATGTGCAAATTGTGTCAGCGTTAAAAAATTATTCATCCACATAAATTGTGTCAGCGTTCAGAAATTATTCATCTGCATAAACATCAATTGGGGTCTGTAATGAAATCTCTTCATCAAATCATGGAAACCTAAGGGGTATTTCAGTCACCAACTATAGGATCGAACTATAGAGTTCCTTGGAGAAGTTTAAAGGTGAGCATCATAAGGAGCTCAAACAGATCAAAGGTTAATAGGAATTAGAGCAGTGTAACTATTCAAAAAGACTGTCCATCTAAACATCCAGCTAGTGGCAGTCACAAAGGAAAATCAAGACTGGGAGGCTGAGAAAACAAGGATTCCAGAAAATTCCCATAAGTTTTGTGCATGGACTGTCTTTTCTAAGGCAAATAACACAACACGTAGATGCCTTTATAGTGGAGGAAGTTTCTGTTCTACTGAAATATTCTAAGCTCAGAGATCACCAGGAAATATTATCAAAGGAAAATATTCTCCTACAAATGATGATCCTTTGTTGAAAATGAAACTCTTCAAAGAAAGAATGGAGATTTTTTCTTTACAGTTGCAAGAGCAAATAATTAGAGTTCAGCCACATAATGATTATGTTTATTTAAAGTAAACTCCATCTGCCACTTCTCAGCCCATTAGCCCATCTGATCAAGATCCCATTGTAATCTGAGGTAACTTTCTTCGCTGTCCACTACACCTCCAATTTTGGTGTCATCTGCAAACTTACTAACTTTCCCTCCTGTGTACACATCCAAATCATTTACGATCCTTGTGGCACTCCACTGGTCACAGGCCTCCAGTCTGAAAAACAACCCTCCACCACCACCTTTTGTCTTCTATCTTTAAGTCAGTTCTGTATCCAAATGGCTAGTTCTCCCTATATTCCGTGAGATCTAACCTTGCTAAACGGTCTCCCATGGAGAATCTTGTCGAACGCCTTACTGAAGTCCATATAGATCACATCTACCACTCTGCCCTCATCAATCCTCTTTGTTACTTCTTAAGAAAATTCAATCAAGTTTGTGAGACATGATTTCCCATGCACAAAGCCATGTTGACTATACCTAATCTGTCCTTTCCAAATGCATGTATTTACTCAACAGCACTGACGACTTATCCAGAGAAGTTATTTAGGTGGAACTGAGAAATAAGAAAGGGATAATCATCTTATTGGGATTGTACTATAGACCTTCGAGGAGAAAGTGAGGTCTGCAGATGCTGGAGATCAGAGCTGAAAATGTGTTGCTGGAAAGCCATTCCACATGGCTTTGTGCGTGGGAAATCAAGTCTCACAAACTTGATTGAGCTTTTGAAGAAGTAGCAAAGAGGATTGATGAGGACAGAGCGGTAGATGTGATCTGTGTGGACTTCAGTAAGGCGTTCGACAAGGTTCCCCATGGGAGACTGATTAGCAAGGGTAGATCTCATGGAATAGAGGGAGAACTAATCATTTGAATACAGAACTGGCTCAAAGGTAGAAGACAGAGAGGTGGTGGTGGAGGGTTGTTTTTCAGACTGGAGGCCTGTGACCAGTGGAGCGCCACAAGGATCGGTGCTGGATCCTCTACGTTTTGTCATTTACATAACTGATTTGGATGCGAGCATAAGAGGTACAGGTAGTAAGTTTGCAGATGACACAAAAATTGGAGGTGTAGTGCTCAGCAGAGAGGGTTACCTCAGATGACAATAGGATCTTGACCAGATGGGTCAATGGGCTGAGAAGTGGCAGATGGAGTTTAATTCAGATAAATGCGAGGTGCTGCATTTTGGGAAAGCAAATCTTAGCAGGCCTTATACACTTAATGGTAAGGTCCTAGGGAGTGTTGCTGAACAAAGAGACCTTGGAGTGCAGGTTCATAGCTCCGTGAAAGTGGAGTCACAGGTAGATAGGATAGTAAAGGTGTTAGTATGCTTTCTTTTATTGGTCAGAGTACTGAGTACAGGAGTTGGGAGGTCAGATTGCAGCTGTACAGGACATTGATTAGGCCACTATTGGAATATTGCTTGCAATTCTGGTCTCCTTCCTATCAGAAAGATGTTGTGAAATTTGAAAGGGTTCAGAAAAGATTTACATGGATGTTGCCAGGGTTGGAGGATTTGAGATATAGGGAGAGGCTGAACAGGGTGGGGCTGTTTTCCCTGGACCGTCGGAGGCTGAGGGGTGACCTTATAGAGGTTTACAAAATTATGAGGGGCATGGATAGGATAAATAGGCAAAGTCTTTTCCCTGGGATCGGGTGAGTCCAGAAATAGAGGCTATAGGTTTAGACTAAGAGGAGAAAGATATAAAAGAGACTTAAGGGGCAACTTCTTCATCCAGAGAGTGATACAGGTATGGAATGAGCTGCCAGACGAAGTGGTGGAGGCTGGTACAATTGCAACATTTAAGAGGCATTTGGATGGATATATGAATAGGAAGGGTTTGGAGGGATATGGCTAGGTGCTGGCAGGTGGGAGTAGATTGTGTTGGGATATCTGGTTGGCATGGATGGGTTGGACCAAAGGGTCTGTTTCCATGCTATACATCTCTATGACTCTATGACAATGTCTCTGACTGTTTCTTGATATCACATAGTGCCCATCAAATTGGCTGAAGATCAGCATCTATAATACTGTGGGTTTCAGGAGAAGACCAAAATAAATCATACACTTCTGGCTGAGGATGGCGACATATGCTTCAGCCTTGTCTTTTGCACTGATATGCTGGATTCCACATCGTTGAAGACCTTCCTGGACCTTTCACCTATGACTATATGTTTAATTGTTTTATTCACCACTGGATGTGGGAGGACTGATGAGCTTAGATCTGATCTGTTGGTTGCGAGATTGATTAGCTCTGTCTCTTGCGAGTGGCCATGCTCACTTTGGGTTCTGCCAGGCTCACTTCTGCCTTTTTTTATAGTTTAGCCCATGAAGAGAAAAATTAGCTAACTAAGGTGAGAATGACTGCCTTTGATGTCAGTGCAGCACTGACTGTGTGTGGCATTGAAGATCCAGAAAACCTGGAGTCAGTGAGAATTAAAGGGATAGTGCTTCAGTGATTGGTGATTCAGTGTTCTGCTCTCACAAGGTTGGCATCTCATTTTTTTTATGCTACTCTGGTATGCCCTCATACACTTCTCTTTGAACTAAGGTTGATCCCACACTTAATGGCAATGGTAGAGTGGGCAATATGTCAGGTGATGAGATTACAGATTGTGGCAAAACACAATTCTACTGTTGGTCATTGTTCATAACGCTTCGTGATTACTTCCATTTGAGTTTATAGATATTTTCAAAATCTATCCCATTTAGCATGGTGGTTATGCCACTCAACATAATTAGTTGAGGGATTGACTGATCCTCAATGTGAAAATTCACCAATAAGTTTCATGGACAAATCTATTTATAGCAGGTAGATTGATAAGGTATGTCAAGCATGTTTTTCCATCTTGGTGGTTCCCTCAGCATCTATACCTATGTTCTCCATTAGTGAAACATGGTGATGGGCATTGACATTCCCCAAATAGAGTACATTCTGTGCCCTTGCTACCTTCAATGCTTGTTCTGTGTGATGATCCACATTGCGGAGCAATGAGCTATCAGCTGAGGAACAGCAATAGGTGGTAATCAGAGAGAAGCTTTCATGAGATGCCACAACACTTTATAGGATCTGGAATCACTGTTGAGGACACCCAGGGTAGCTCTCTTCCACTACGCAACTTGATAGTGTGACTGAACTCGTGGTGATGGAGGATCTGGAGTTATCAACTGTAAGATATGATTCCCTGAATATGACTGTATCATGCTTTTTCTCAATTAGTCAGTTATATGGTGCTCACAATATTGACAGTAGACTCCAGATGTTATTTAAAATTATTTTGAAGGGTCAACAGTGCTTCAGTCAATGCCAGGTGTACTTGGCATTGTTCTACACTTTTATTCATCTTTTATATTATTGCAGCAGCCTGGCAGCTTGCTTGGCCATTTATGTGGGCATTTAAGATTCAGCTGCATTGTGTGTGTCTGATTTCACACATGGACCACACTAGGTATTGTGATATCTGCCAGGGCAGGTATAGAATCAGGCTTGCATATTCAAGGGCAGTGATGGCTCATTTACTTCCCGAAAGGCTATTTTTGAATCAAATTTTTGTTTACTGCAATCCAATAGGTCCTTCGTTATCATTACTAAGACTAGTCATTTTTAATTCTAGATGTATTCATTCCTTTACCTTGCGATGCTCACTCATGGGAGTCAAGCCATGGGACTGTGCCCACGTCATATAGACAAGAATTGACAATGGCGGAAGAAAATTTAAATACAGAATTATGCCTACTTACATCATCCCTGCTGATCACATGGCGCAATGTCAATTGGCCAGAATTATATCAGGTTTTAAATGATAATAAACCAGCTGTATTCCTCTTGAATTTAGAAAGTTGGTGGATGATCTTATCAAAGTGTTTAAAGTTAAAAGAAGATTTAATAGGATAGTTACAGAGAAACACATTCCTCCAGAAAAACTTCACCTTAAAATTAAAGTTTAAAATCACAACACCAGGTTATAGTCCAACAGGTTTATTTGGAAGCACTAACTGTCGGAGCAGTGTTGTGTGATTTTCAACTTTGTCCACCTTAGTCCATCACAGGCACCTCCTCATCATGGCTTAAAATTAGAGCCAAATTATGTAGGATTGAAATCAGGAGCACCTTTTCATACAAGCATTGAAGGTAGCAAGGGCACATAATGTACACTCTTTGGGGAATGTCAATGCCCATCACCATGTTTCACTAATGGAGAACATAGGTATAGGTGCTGAGGGAACCACCAAAATGGAAAAACATACTTGACATACCTTATCAATCTACCTGTCATAAATAGATTTGTCCATGAAACTTATTGGTGAATTTTCACAATGAGGATCAGTCAATCCCTCAACTAATTATGTTGAGTGGCATAACCACCATGCTAAATGGGATAGATTTTGAAAATATCTATTAACTCAAATGGAAGTAATCACGAAGTGTATGAACAATGACCAACAGTAGAATTGTGTTTTGCCACAATCTGTAATCTCATCACCTGACATAATGGCAATGATAGAGTGGGCAATAAGTGTGGGACCAACCCTAGTTCAAAGAGAAATGGAAGAGGGCATACCACCTCTCCAACTGTGAATGCTCTATCAATTGAAATTTAAGTCAAAGATTGACAAGGTTTTGTTGGTTAAGAGTATCAATGTGTGTGCAGCAAGATGGGTAAATGGTAGTTGAAGCAAAAAACTCAACTGTGATCCAACTGAAAGGCAGAACATATGATCTGCCTTTAACACAATGATCCCCTCCTTTTTATTTTCCTATGACTTCCTTTCTGGTCAAAAATTTCCTCAGAAGCAGCCTTGTCAGAGGAGCCATAGTTTCAGCGTTCTGTGAGAAAAACATACCATAGTGATCAAAAGCTAGTGCTGCCCGGTTGACGAAATGTGCCACGATGCCAGCATTTATTCAGTCTTGGCATCATCTATCGCAAAGATTGTCAAAACATGCCTTGTCAGTGTCTGAGTCAGCAGAGAGATGGGATTGTGATACCTACCAGGCATGTAGAGCATCAGACTAGCATATTCAAGGGCAGTGATTTTCAGCTGTCACCTGAAATTTGTCTGTACCTGCTTGCAAGGATGTGACATGTAGGCCTACCCACTATGTGGTGGCACAAAAGGCAACTTGCTTGCAGGCATCACACCTGACAATGCTGACTTTACTAACAGCCATTTTTCATTTGTTTGTGGATCAAATCTACAATGTTTCTATAACCTTTTATTGTCATTGCTCTTTTGCTACTTAATTTACAGTGGTTTTCACTAACGACAGTGATATGTTGAGATTGGAGACCATCCAAAGGTATTCATTCATTTTTGTTTTTCTTTATATCTGACAGATCCAGCTTTCTTCCCCCAACAGAAGGAGCTTGTTCCTCTGCAGTTTTATACGACACATTGTGCTATGGATATTTTTATTAAGAATAATTACATTTGAGAATTAAGAGCTATTAATATTTGAATTCTCAGATGTGATTTGCTTTTAATTATTTAAAATTAATTTCCATCTGTAGAGAAAGATCAGCCCCACGGTTTCTAAAGCAATAGCTTACACTTCCCTCTAGAACCTTTTCAAAAGATGCCTGCAGCTTATGAGGTAATGTCTGTATTTCAAGTAAATTATTCCAAAAGGCACAGTCCATGAATCCTCTGATAAACATGATGTCTTGGCCATGAACTTATCAGATGTGATTGAAAATCTGCAGGTATTCTATGGATTTGCACTGTAATCTCATCAATCATACCCCTTGGCTGCAAATTCATCTGGGAAGCAGAAAGGACATAATGTGATTTAGAGTCAATGTTTCTGTATCCTTGTTGCACAAAAGTCTGGAATGTTTCTACATATCGAATGATGTGTGAGAGAAGGATCAAGGTTCGGGTGCTCCTTAAAATTGGCTGTTTCCGTATCTTAGATCTCTGTCAGGACCTGATAGAGAGTCAGGACATGAAAGCTCTTCATTTCACTGCAGACCTTGTGAAAATGGGCAGATGTGGAACCTATCAAAGATCTAGATTGGGAGCAAGGACTGGATCTAGAAAACATAAGGCCAAACACAGCAGATCACTGGGAACACAAACAAATTATTTCCTGGTGTGGAACCAGAAACCTGTTTAACCCCCTGACCTGCAGATTATCAGCATTTCTAGACTGCATTCATCCAAAAGTACAAGTACAATTCCAAAATGGCGGCAGAGTAGCCGGACTGCATGCAGGTTCTTGCCCAGGCTCATCCATTCCCATATGCTTTCTTTTTTTTTACTTCTGCTTTTTCTTTCGTTTCTTTCTTTCTTTTTTCTTTTCTTTGGCAGGTTAGTCTGTGGTATTGGTGTGGCAGTGAGAGTGTGCCATACGCGGTGTCAGCTACCTCCCAGCAGTAAGAGGTGGGGGCAGTGGATGCAACACCATCTGGTCATCGGAGGCAGCGGTAGCAGCAGCAAGGGTGCCCTCCTGGCATTTGGGATTGGCAAGAGCAGCGGCGGCGGCAGCAACAGACTCTTGAAGGTG
Organism: Hemiscyllium ocellatum; assembly: GCF_020745735.1. Classification (NCBI taxonomy): domain Eukaryota; kingdom Metazoa; phylum Chordata; class Chondrichthyes; order Orectolobiformes; family Hemiscylliidae; genus Hemiscyllium; species Hemiscyllium ocellatum. Next base: position 56,130,155 of record NC_083402.1, read on the forward strand.
GTGACACTGGCAAGGTGACATCTCAGAGGAGGGCAGCCAGAGCAGGACTTTTGGTATGGTGGTGGCCTGGCATGGCGGTGGAACCAGGGACTCCTGGTTGCAGTACACCCAGAACAGGGACTCCTGGCACTGGCGAAGTGGTGGCTGCAGTGTGGTATGCCCACAGCGGGTGCCCCTGGTATCATTGAGGCTACAGCAGAGCTAGAGATTCCCGGCTGCAGTCACTGTAGGCCCGGAGAGGAGATTCCTGGTTATTGGCAAGGCAGAAGCGGCAGCAGAGCTGGGGACTCCTGGTTGTGGGGAGAGTGAGTTCAGCTTGGGATTCGGTCGCAAGGTGAACCCAGCAGCAAAAAGATGGCGCTTAATGAATGGTGACCCTTATGTTAGTGGATCCGGTGCAAGCAGCAGCAAAGTGGTGGAGGGGATGTGGCAGCGCATGTGTCACTGGTGAGCTGGCTGAGGACCTTGGTGGAGGCAGTGGAACAAAGATAGACTCTCTTTCTTCTTTTTACTCTTTTTATTCTTAAACTATTCAAAGTGATGCTGGATTGTGGCAACAGTTGAAGCTTTTTACTGTATGTTACTGTATTATTCACTGTAAAAGTGCAACTGACAATAAAGCATTCAAATCAGCAAACTAAGAAAGGATAAACTCTCAACCTGTAAAACACAATCTGTTGTATATACAAGGTGAATGATGGACAAATATGTATCACTATAGAGATAGCAGGAGAGTGGGACACTTTGAATAGCTTTTTCAAATAAGTAGAGCAGGGATGTGGGTCGAAAAGTCACCTTCCATGCTGTAAGATTCGAGCATTCTAAATAACTTGTGTCACCATGTACACTCCTTCTAAATTTGTGTGGAATGGGAGCCAATGAGTGGGAATTTTTCGAGCACGACAAGAAACTCAAAGAGAAGATATTACTCAAGATGTATAGTTGCCTCTGTTCTCGTCTTTCAAACAGCCAGTTACTATGGATGTTAGGAAGCATACAGAGCATTAGTTCAGTCACCACAAAAGACTAGTCAGCTGAAAAAGTGGTAGAACTGAGAACCTGTTGTTGCCAACATAGAGCAACAGATGCACGTAGGAAGGAAACTTGCTAACTACAGTGCCTGAAATGATCTCAGAGTCATTTTATGTTTTACAGCAAATTCTTACATTAAAAGAACAAGATAAGGGCAATTCAAGGTACTATTAGAGATTATCAGTGTAACCGATGACAGCAGTATTTAATTTATCTCAAGAGATACTCCAAAAGAATATTGAGTCTTACTTGACACATGAACATTTCAAAATAACAACCTCAACAGGCATTTAGCCATCATTTTTAACAGTAAAATCTTAAATCTCATAGGGTGTTATCAGTCAAAATATGACACTTTGAATAACTAACTTAGAATTCTTCTGCCCTTTGAGTTGAAAGTTTTGGCTTCTGTTCAAAATCAAGACTGACAACAAAACTGAAAGATTGAAATGTTGCCTTTCAGATGAGATATTAAACCAAGGTTAATTTTTAATATATCTTTCATGGCTGGGCATTTAATTTGCAAAAGAGAAGCCTAAAGGGAAACCTGGTGAAGATTTTTAAAGAAGGACAGATACAGCAAAAACATATCTGCTTGTGAATGAATCAGGCCTAAAATTGATTACTAAAATCACACACTGGATTGAATTCTGTGTAATTTATACATAAAGTTCAGGGTAAGTCCCCCTTTCCTTGATCACTTAATGACCATTAGGCCTTTAATTTGCTTGAAGCAAATCTTCTGACCCCAGCTGAGAGGAAGTCCCATTATCAAGCTGTCAGTCAATCAAAAAGCCAGCATCTTTCTCATACTGACTGACTTACCAGGAATGATGGCTTCTACTGAAACTACAGACAAACCTGAAGAAATAGACACATTGGATGCAATCGTACAGGCTTCTGAGCAACGTGTGTGATGGTGAGATTTGTGGCAGAAATGACGAGGTGTCTGGCAAGGCCCATCTCATCATCAGGAGTGTCTTGCTCCATGATCAATGATTTGACCAGCGGCGTTGGCAGCTTACTGTTCAGCTGGAACGAGTTGTCACTTATTGTTTGATAAATGCTTTACAAATGGCCCAAATCTCCGTGTTAATATTCAGCTTCCTATATTAGCAAATGCACCAACCAAGCTAGAGGTTGAGGAAACTCGTCATGGAAACCAGAGTGGGTATCTGTATGTATCAATCACTGTATGCTCCAAAGATTGTTCAGGATGGATACCGGGTAGCCGCATATCACGGGATGTTTCATGGGCTTCATGCACCCCAGACATTGACATCTTAAATGTCCCAGCTACGAATAACAATCATTTTCATACCATTGTAAGGACAACAGCCTGGACTGGGCCAGGCTGCATCTCAGGGATATTTGCTTTCTGTCTTAGTGCTCACCCACTCGGAGCCTACCTGGATGCCCCCAGCATCCTGCCTTGCATTGTCTTGTCTTGATTTGTCTTTTTTGCCTATTGCCCTCTCAATCAGAGATACCAGGCTTGTGTCACTCCTGTCTTGCCATGCTGTTTAGCTCAGGTACAAAGGTTATTAGCAAGCTTCAGTCAAGACAAGGGGAATATCCTGCACTCAGAGATCATGACACATTTAGTCAAAGATAGCCTCCGATACCAGTCCAGTGGTTTGGAAACCACTCAAGGTAATCAGAGGCAGGATGCTCTCTATATAAGGTATAGCCCACCAGCCATCTTGTGTCATTCTGCCCTTTCTTCGTTGGTGGGAGGGAAGGGTTTCCTCCTGGGATAGAAGAGAGGTGCAGGTAGTACAGAAGATGTAAGTGGATGTAGAGGTAGAGTGGGTAGGCAGTGTTAAGGCTCGCAGTGTCAGGGATTGGAATGAATGACAATGAGTGAGGAAGGTATTGCAGGCATTGATGAAAATATTATAGTATGAGCCTTGGTGAGAGTTGGGCATAGTAGCAGAGATAGAGTGAGTGTAATGTTGCAGAGGGAAAGGTGGTAAAGTGAAGAATGTCATTGACATTCTTCCTACAGTGCTGGGTATTCCTCCAGATGATGCAGAACGCTTTAACCCAGGTGGCAATCTCGAACGATGTGTTGTGGACTTCAGTGCCAGCCCGGGGGAAAGATGAATTCCTGTCTCTGTCTTACTCTGTCCACCTGGACCAAAAGGCCATACGATATAGGAACAGAATTCGGCCATTCAGCTGACTGAGTCTGCTCCACTATTCAAACATGGTTGTTAGATTTCTGAATCATAATTCTCTTGCTTTCTCCCTGTAACCTTTAATTCCCTTACTAATCAAGAACCTATCCATCTCTGTCTTAAAAACACTAAATGATTGGTCTCCTAGCTTTCTGTGGCAATGAATTCCACAGATTATCCACCCTTTGGCTGAAGAAATTGCTCCTTATCTCAGTTTTAAAGAGTCAGCCCTTCACTCTGAGGCTGTGTTAGTCTTCTTTATTTATGGAAACATCTTTTCCACATCCACTATATCCAGGCCTCTTCTGGAAACAGCAGTCACCAACAGCTTCATTTGCCACGTCTAAGGCAAATGTCAGAAACTATAGAGCGCAGCTCTGGACTGACAGTGCTGATTTGGGCAAACAATGGGCTTTTAAAGATGGCATGGGTGCAAAAAAGCTACTAAGTTCCAAAAGAACTGCTGAGTGGAGAGCTGTTCTGGTAATAATGTGTGGTGAGTCAGGGTCAGGATCAGATGTGATGAATGTCATAAGGGTGGGATATGTAATTAATGTGATGTGCTGGCCTTCCAATGAAACATAATAACACAAAGTTGCAGATTTGCAGATATGCTGAGGAAACATGCTAGGCCTTGTGGCAGAAATTCTTACAAAATATTCAACGTAACTTGGACTTAGCCAAAACGTTGCATAAGATTCACCCATATGTGTCTGGACTTGGGGGCAACTGGTGGCTGGAATTGGCAGGACAAGAGGGAGAGTGGAAATGCAGATGGGAGGTGGTACAGTGTGTCGGAATTAGACTCCCCATGCTAAATAAGGCCACAATATTGCCAGGTTTCACATTGAGCCTTAACCACTTGCCATTGGCCTCTCCCACTGCAGGTAAAGTCCCAGTGACAGCAACAGGAAGCCCTTACAGGACCATTAATTGTCCAAGAGGCTCAATTGACTGATAGCAAACAGACCACGAATACTTAATGCACCATGGGTAAAATATCAGGAGGCAAAGCAGTTGACAAGCTATACATTATACCTCCTCCTGCTACCCACTACTCATAGGCACAAATTTCTTCAATATTATCCGTCACAATATTAACATTGAATTTGTGATTCCAGCTGGTATTACAACTAGACAAGTCAGATCCCTGTTCATACTTTATTTAATTTAATGTGACAGTCTTGCCCTGAAACATAAACATACAAAATTGCAGGAATAGTTTTAACAACAAAAGGCAAACATTTTATAATACAAAATAAATGTAGAGTAAAATAAAATGAGTGATTTAAATATAACACAGTTTCAAAACTATAAAACACACGGTTTAATAAACGCCACCTACTTCCCAACACTGTCACTTTACAGTCAATAAAGATCCAGAGAAGTTCCTCTCCTATCAAATCTGCTTGTTGCCTGAACTGCTTCATTCTCAGTACAGGTTTGATGAGCTGTGAGGCCTTTCCTTTGACCATGTACATATCTGACAGCTTAGACCTCCTCAAATTTAAATAACCAATGCAGGTTTCTAATCAAACTCTGCTGGTCTAGAAGTTCCACAAAGAAAATACAGAGATGACTTGTTTCCTTAACAGCTCTGAACAGTATCTGATTTTCTAGGAAAAGCGATACTTGCATCAAACTTCCATCTAGTCTCCTTTCAATTACCCAACAGTTTTTGAACCGATTTGAAACATTAGTCATGGGGTGGGGGTGAAAATGTAGAGTAATAGGGTAGGGGACTCTTTGGAGGGTCGGTGTGGGCTTGTTGTGCCAATGGCCTGTTTCCACACTGTAGGGATTCTATGATTCTAAAACAAAGTGTGCTCATTCTAGTTTCTGCCAAGCCAATGACTTAAAGTTTTTTCACCTCAGTTTCAAATCTTCATTATAAAAATAAAAATCTGTTAACACTCCAAGAGGCACATACTCGTTTCAGAGGCATGGTTCCAGAATAACTGGCTAAATAATTTTTAAACCCCCCTTCATAAAATTGAACAATACCCATATGCCACAGAGTTGAAATTCAAACTGTAATAGAAGATTTTAATTTTTTTATATATATATCATACATCTGTCATCGGAATTAAAACATGCTGTACATTTAATGTGCTAGCTCTCATAGTCTACCAAAGGATGACCCAATCAGTTATATATTTCACAAAAGCAATTTCCTTGCAAACAACTGTGCTCCCTAGTCTAAGATCTTATCTAGGCAGACATAACAGTAAGATCTATTAGCTGAAAATATTTGCTCCCTAGAGTCTGTTTTTCCTGGCAGCAGTCATGATATCTAAACACTGTGTCGATCCATTCCCTACCAGCAAGTTAAAGCCTGACTATTTGTCAAGGGCTATCCATTGGTGAAATGGCTCATGCCACCAATGTACAAATTGGACAGCATGCATACAACAAATACCAGACTACCAAATGAAATCTGATATAGCATTCGGATGAAAAAAGCTATTTAGCACTGGTGGCATGCAGCATTTGTACAAATGAGCATGCAGCACGCTTTTGGCAAATTGCCTACATTGCAGGCAATGCTGTAGGTTAATATACCATCATGCCTGTTTTAGACTCCATTGACCAGTTAGGCTGAAATGCTTAAGGATTCACAGTATACCTTTCCCATTGTACTGCTTCTTTCCAGGTAGATGATTCTGAGCTGGCTAACAACCTTAAATATTGCCAAGTATTTCTTATCACTAACTGGGTGAAATTCATCTTCTATGCAAATGCAAAATGGGTAGGCATGAACTGACTGATGAAAAATACGATTGAGCACTGTCAAGTAGAAAATATGCCAATTAACTATAGTCCAAGGTGCATAGCCAGCCATCTCCTGAGTTATCAATCCTACTTTGCAGCTGTAAGAGAAGATAAGATCATAAGATGCAGAAGCAGAAGTAGGCCATTTGGGACATTGAGTCTGTTCCACCACTTAGTGAGATGATGTTGATCTGACATTTCTATCTCGGCCTAGACCTCTCCATTTCTATCTCGGCCTAGACCTCTCCATTTCTATCTCTGCCATCTCAGACTCCTCCCTCCCCTTCCTAGACCTCTCCATTTCTATCTCGGCCATCTCAGACTCCTCCCTCCCCTTCCTAGACCTCTCCATTTCTATCTCGGCCATCTCAGACTCCTCCCTCCCCTTCCTAGACCTCTCCATTTCTATCTCGGGCGACCGACTCAACACAGACATCTATTATAAACCGACTGACTCCCACAGCTACCTGGACTACACCTCCTCCCACCCTGCCCCCTGTAAAAATGCCATCCCATACTCCCAATTCCTTCGTCTCCGCCGCATCTGCTCCCAGGGGGACCAATTCCAACACCGCACAGCCCAGATGGCCTCCTTCTTCAAGGACCGCAGATTCCCCCCAGACGTGATCGACGATGCCCTCCACCGCATCTCCTCCACTTCCCGCTCCTCCGCCCTTGAGCCCCGCTCCTCCAACCGCCACCAAGACAGAACCCCACTGGTTCTCACCTACCACCCCACCAACCTCCGCATACAACGTATCATCCGCCGCCATTTCCGCCACCTCCAAACGGACCCCACCACCAAGGATATATTTCCCTCCCCTCCCCTATCAGCGTTCCGCAAGGACCACTCCCTTCGTGACTCCCTCGTCAGATCCACACCCCCCACCAACCCAACCTCCACCCCCGGCACCTTCCCCTGCAACCGCAGGAAATGTAAAACTTGCGCCCACACCTCCACACTCACTTCCCTCCAAGGCCCCAAGGGATCCTTCCATATCCGCCACAAGTTCACCTGTACCTCCACACACATCATCTATTGCATCCGCTGCACCCGATGTGGCCTCCTCTATATTGGGGAGACAGGCCGCTTACTTGCGGAACGCTTCAGAGAACACCTCCGGGCCGCCCGAACCAACCAACCCAATCACCCCGTGGCTCAACACTTTAACTCTCCCTCCCACTCCACCGAGGACATGCAGGTCCTTGGACTCCTCCACCGGCAGAACACAACAACATGACGGCTGGAGGAGGAGCGCCTCATCTTCCGCCTGGGAACCCTCCAACCACAAGGTATGAATTCAGATTTCTCCAGCTTCCTCATTTCCCCTCCCCCCACCTTGTCTCAGTCGGTTCCCTCAACTCAGCACCGCCCTCCTAACCTGCAATCCTCTTCCTGACCTCTCCGCCCCCACCCCACTCCGGCCTATCACCCTCACCTTGACCTCCTTCCACCTATCCCACCTCCATCGCCCCTCCCCCTAGTCCCTCCTCCCTACCCTTTATCTTAGCCTGCTTGGCTCTCTCTCTCTCTCTTATTCCTGATGAAGGGCTTATGCTCGAAACGTCGAATTCTCTATTCCTGAGATGCTGCCTGGCCTGCTGTGCTTTGACCAGCAACACATTTGCAGCTGTGATCTCCAGCATCTGCAGACCTCATTTTTTACTTGATCTGACAATCCTCAACTCCACTTTCCTATCTTTTCTCCATTTCCCTTGTTCCCTTAGTGATTAAAAATCTGTCTATCTCTTAATGACCCAGTGTCAACTGGTCTTTGCTGTAAACAATCAGACTCACTACCTTCTGAAAGATGATAGTTCCCCTTCAACTTCATCTTAAACAAGTGACACTTTACTCTGAGATTATTCCCTCTAGCCTGAAACTTTTCAGTAATGGGAAACAACCATTCTGCATCTTCTCCATCAAGACCCCTAAAAGTCTTATATGTTTCAATATTTTTCTCATTTTCTGAACTCCAATGAGTATAGACCTAAACTACTCAACATCTTCTCATAAGAAAATCCATTTATGCCTGGGATCAACCCAGTGACTTTCCATAGAATGCCTCCAATGCCAGTGTATTGTTCCTTAAATAAGAAGCCAAAACCTTTTCTCATTATTCCAGCTGTGGTCTGACTAGTGCCTTACATAGTTTTCGCAAGATCTCCTTGTTTTTATGCTCCATTTCCTTTAAAATAACGGCTGACATTCCAGTTGCCTTCGCCATTGCCTGTGAACATGGATGTTAGGTTTTTATAATTTATACTTCAGGACCCCGATACCTCTCTGTGCTGTACCTTTATTATTCTTCCATTAAAGCAATGTACTGCTCCTCTACTCTTCTTGCTAAAGTATATAAACTCACAATTTCTCACACTATATTCCATCTGCAAGCAACCTGACTACATCCCTCTGTAGATTCCTGGTGTTATCCTGAACATCTTGGCTATGCCATCTATATTTGGATCATCTATAAATGTCGTAACAGTACACGAATTCCCTCATCTAAGTCATTAGTATTGTAAATAATTAGTACTCCATTCCACTAGTTACAGGTTACTATCCTGAAATGCCTCCTTTATCCCATTTCTGTGTCTTCAAATTGTTAGCCAATCTCATATCAATGCTAATATACATCTGTATCACTTCTCAGTTATAATTTTTAATGAAATACTATATCAAGGCAAGACTTTTACCTCAGCATATGGTATAAAAATGAAATTTTATCACTGTTCCATCCACTTTATTTGCCACAGAATTTTATTAATATTTACAGCATCCTGGTAAAATTATCAATGAATAATCTCAGTGTGAATTTTTCATGAGACTATATGTCAGACTTAAATATGGATAGTCACTTTAAATATGGATAGTCACTGCAAGGGATTTAGTAATAGTCATTTGGAACATTTGTTGCAAAATGAACACATATTGAATTTTTCCATTTTCACAAAATCCCTACAGCATGGAAACAGGCCATTCGGCCCAGTAAGTCCACACCAACTGTCCAAAGCTGCCTGAACTGCTGTGCTCTTCCAGCACCACTGATCCAGAATCTGGTTTCCAGCATCTGCAGTCATTGTTTTTACCTCGTTGATTTTAACCCTACTGCAAATCCTCTTGCAAGGATGCCTGCCTTGAAGAAGTTTTCCTTCTCTCTCTACAAGAATCTCAGGGAGTCCCTCTCCCACTGCAACTCCCAGGTCATTTCCTCTGCCCTGAAGCTCTTCAACTCCCCCTCCCACTCTGCCAAGGACATGGGCCTCCTTCACCGCCGCTCCCTCACCACCAGACGCCTGGAGGAAGAACGCCTCATCTTCCGCCTTGGAACACTTCAACCCCAGGGCATCAATGTGGACTTCAACAGTTTCCTCATTTCCCCTTCCCCCACCTCACCCTAGTACCAGACTTCCAGCTCAGCACTGCCCCCATGACTTGTCTAGACTTGTCCTACCTGCCTACCTCCTTTTTCACCTATCCACTCCACCCCCTCCTCCCTGACCTATCACCTTCATCCCCTCCCCCACTCACCCATTGTACTCTATGCTACTTTCTCCCCACCCCCACCCTCCTCTAGCTCATCTCTCCATGCTTCAGGCTCACTGCCTTTATTCCTGATGAAGGGCTTTTGCCCGAAACGTCGATTTCACTGCACTTTGGATGCTGCCTGAACTGCTGTGCTCTTCCAGCACCACTGATCCAGAATCTGGTTTCCAGCATCTGCAGTCATTGTTTTTACCCCAAAGAGTAATCCATCCAGATCCATTCCCCCTACCCTATTAGTCTACATGTACCCCTGCCTAATGCACCTAACCTACACATCCCTGAACAATTTAGCATTTTGAGTTCAGTGAAATGGCGAATCACCCTAACCTGCATATTATGGGAAGAAACCCACACAGACATAGGGAGAGCATGTAAACTCCACACAATCACCCGAGGCTGGAATTGAACTGGGGTCCCTAGCACAATGAGGCAGCAGTATTAACCACTGAGCCACCATGCACTAATCAGAACAATCAGTGAATGTGCTAATGCAAGAGGAAAGAATATTTCTAATGTATAAGAGGAGAGTGCCAATTAACTGGAATGTGGACTCTGATTTTTGGAGGCAATCCTCCAAATAATTAACTAGTTAATGATGACCAACAATTAATTGCCAGAATTTGCTTAAATTTTAAACCAGGCATGTTGACATTAATTGGTGAAGGTATTACTCTGAGAAATGAGCCAGAGAATGGCTGTCACCTCTTGTATTGAAATGAACAGGTACAATGTGTCTACCTGTTTTTTTCTGTCTGGAAAGAACAGGGCTCTTTATACCAATATAAATAACTTCCAGTACAGTTAAGTATGCCGCACCGAGAGCCTGACTGACAATCCTAAATTGGTTATCAACATAATTCTTTGTATATTTAAAATTATTTAGTAAATGTTGTCCGATTGCAAAATTACATCTAACGTTGGGCACTGTGTTGCAAGCTTTACAAGCAGAAGCTGGTTGGGTACCTTGCTTGCCACAAATAATTCAAAAGATATGCTGCTTGTGTGATCCATCAGTCTTTGGAATATAACACCTACTAAACTAACAATAGAGTAGTAATGAAATTCACATATCCACATTACACATTTGAATGCTGGGGATCAACCTCAGTTCAAGGAGGATTGCAGGGAGTAGCACAGACATGTGAGAAAATGAGGTGTCAACCTAGTGAAGCTACAAAACAGAACCACTCATGCCATTATCAGCAAGTGATACACAGGCTAAGCAATTCCATAATGATTGGATCTGATCTAAGCTCTGCAGACCCTGCTACATCCAATTGTGAATGTTTTTGGACAACTAAATAACTCAGTGGAGGAGGAAGCAGCAAAAATGTCCTCATCCTCAATGCTGTTGGAGCCCAACACATCAGACCAAATGATAAGGCTGAAGCATTTTCAATAAGAAGATCCAAGCAGATGATCCATCTCAGCCTCCTCCAGAGGTCCCCAGCATCACAGATGCCTTCAGCCAATTTGATTTAGTCCACTTTCCATAGATACAGTGAGAGGCATGATTTACTACAAAAGCTATAGGTCCTGATAACATTCTGGCAAGAATGCTGAATGCTTGTGATCCATAAGTTGCTGGATGCCTAGCCAAAATACTCCAGTATAGCTGCAACACTGGCATCTATCCAACATGTGGAAAATTGTTCAGGTATGTCCTGTACACAAAAAAATAGGTCAAGTCTAACCTGGCCAATTGCGAGGCTTGATCAGTCTACTTTCAATCATCAATAAGAAATGGAACGGGTCATTAACAGTGCTATTAAGTAACATTTGCTTCACAATAATCTGCACACTCCGTTTAGGTTCTGCCAGGGTCACTCAGCTACTGACCTTATTGCAGTCTTGGTTCAAATACAGACAAAATAGTTCATCTCCATTGGCGAGATGAGAGTGACTACTCTTGACATCAAGGCAGATTTGGATCAAACATGGCATCAAGGAGCCCCAATAAAACATGAGTCGATAGGAATCAGAGGAAAATCTCCTCAATGGAGTATTACCTAACATAAAGGAAGATGGTTATGACTTTGGAGGTCAGTTATCTCAGCTCTAGAATATTTCTGCAGGAATAGTGTCCTCAGCCAAACTATTTTCAGCTGCTTCGTCAATGACCGTTCCTCCTTCATAAGGTCAGAACATGGGACTTTCATAAGTGATTTGCACAATATTCTGTACTATTCATATCTGCTCTGATATTGAATTGGTCCATGTCCAAATGCAGCAAGATCTGGATGATAACCAGGCTTGGGCTGAAAGGTAGCAAATCACATTTATGGCACACAAATACCAGGTAATGACCATCTACAGCAAGAGAAAATCTAATTGTCATCTCCTGACATTACAGTTGTCAAGTTCCCAATGATCAACATGCCAGAGGTACCAATGACCAAGCACTGAACTGGACGAGCCATGTAAGTGTTGCAGCCAAAGCCTATTCCCTATCTACAAAGCACACATCAAGTGTGTGATGGAATATGTCCCACTTCCCTGCATGAACACAGCATCCAGCACAAAACATTGATTGATTGATTGATAGATACCACATTCACAAATATTCACTCCCTCCACCACTACACATAGTAGCAGCACTGCGTACCATCCACAAGATTCCCAGACAGCACCTTCCAAACCCACAACAACTACCATCTCGAAGGACAAAGGCAACAGATACATGGAAACCTCCCCCCCAACAGTCAATTCTCCTTTAACCACTCACTGACCTGTGCCACAGCTCCCTCACTGTCATTGATTACAAAACCTGGAACTGCCTCTCTAACTGCATTAGGAGTCTATCAACAGCTGCAGCCATTTAAAAGACAGTTCACCCCTACTTTCTCAGGGCAACAGAAGCCAGCAATGCCCACATCCCATCAATATATACTAAACAAAAAGTCTTTGACCCATCAGTTAGTAGAACAACCCAGTAAGCTGAAGTCCCCTGCAGTTCCCATAGCCCTGCCAGTTTATTTCCTAACAAGTGTCAATTAAGTTTCCTTCAGAAATCAATGATGAACTTGGCTTCTACTACCCTGGTAGTAGACTTTCAGTTCATTATTATAAAAATTATATTCTTCCTCACCTCCCCATTCTATATCTCTTGCTGAACATACTTAAACAAATAATGGGAACAACTTTCTTATTAGAGCAATACAAGTTTAAAATAATAATATCTGACTAAATGGTAAAACACGTTTGCAATAATGAAAATGAATACAGGAGTTAGTATGTCTTTTGTATATTTGGAAATTTATCATGTTTCGAGTGAAACTTTGATCTAGAAATATTGCCATGCAACATCCATTATTCAGGTAGTAGCTGGCTGACTAAATCTTCAGCGTCCAGATTAGTGTGGTGCTGGAAAAGCACAGCAGTTCAGGCAACCTCTGAGGAGCAATAAAATCGACGTTTCGGGCAAAAGCCCTTGATTCCTGATGAAGGACTTTTGCCCGAAACATCGATTTTCCTGCTCCTCGTATGCTGTCTGAATTGCTGTGCTTTTCCAGCACCACTCTAATCTAGACTCTGGTTTCCAGCATCTGCAGTCATTGTTTTTACCCAAATCTTCAGCGTGGCAAACAGAAAGCACACGAGTTACAGCTAGCAATGTCCTCCATGCCATATGGAAAAGTGACAAACATGAATGCAAGACCCACACCTTAAACAAATATTTGTACCTTTGCACCTTCAAACTTGGTGTCTGATGCTTCTTTTGCACTGAGACAATGTGAGCAAATAGCAGCTACCTGGAGGCTACAAGTTACAGTTTTTATTTCAATTACTTGAATGTAAAGCCTGGAAGAGCAAAGGCTGGATTCTACATTTAAAGACCACTCACCACTTAAGGACTTATGCCCGAAACATCGATTCTCCTGCTCCTCGGATGCTGCCTGGCCTGCTGTGTTTTTCCAGCACCACACTTCTCAACACTGCTCCTGAGCTGCCCTGTTCACTACTAAATGTGAGATCACTCTCAGCCAGCAATTCATACCTCTTAGCATTTCCCCTTGGCATTCAGCCCTGAAGCTCTGTCTCTTCTCTCATTTACAACCTTTCCTTTCTCAGCCTCTCATTGCAGCCCTGTCACCCTGCCAGATTCTTCCTCTTCTCACAAACCTTCAACCTCAGGCCTTTTGGATGTCCTCCACCTTCATCTGGCTGACTTCAACAGGGAAAGGCAATGGCCTTGTGGTATTATAGAGCGGCACAGTGGCTCAGTGGTTAGCACTGCTACCTCACAGCACCAGGATCCCAGGTTTGATCCCAGCTTCGGGCAACTGTCTGTGTAGAGTTTGCACATTGTCTGTGTGGGTTTCCTCACACAGTCCAAAGATGTGCAGGTTGGGTGAATTGGCCAAGCTAAATTGCCCATTGTGTTAGGTGCATTAGTCAGAGGGAAATGGGCCTGGATGGGTTACTCTTTGGAGGGTCAGTGTGGACTTGTTGGGCTAAAGGGCCTGTTTGTCACGCTGTAGGGGAATCTAATATCCCACCAACCCTCCTCATGTTAACTGCTAGGCTATATTTATCCATGACTGAAGGACTGTCAAGTATCATCCAGCCATTGTCTAGAACAGGAGGTGCAAAATGTCACTGACAAAATCCAAGTGCAGTCATGGTAACATGTGGGAAATAAACAGAGGAAAGCCCACTTTAAACAGGAATTCAATGTTAAATTTATTCCTGTCGAATGATTTAACAGAATGATCTTGTTTCCTACATTACACTGAAATAAACACAACCATTAGTATATTATTTCTGGTTGCAGGGTGACAGGGTCAAAATTTTGGAAGAGTCTGCCTAAAAGCATTGTACACCATAACGGCTGTCAGGTTCAAGATTACAGACAAAAAAAACTGCAGATGCTGGAAGCAAGGTAGACAATAGGAGGCTGGGGGAACACAGCAAACCAGGCAGCATCAGGTGGGTTATACCCGAAATATCGACTTCTCCAAATCCTGACTCCCAGTCCCCTGCCTGTCTATGTCAGGTTCAAGATGGCAGTATACCACCAAGAAGGGCAAAAACAGTTTGACTATAAATGCTGATCCAACAATGTCATGAACAGAAAAACATTTGTACCTCAAAATCTGGTTTTCTGATGCCTGTGCCAAACCGTTTGATCCACAGAGTGGTTAGCTGTTAATCTAGTTTACATGTAAACTTGATGCTTCAATGAGTTTGCACTTTAAATAACATATTAATTATAGTGATTCAATTGCAAATGAATGGTTCTAATTTGTATTAAAATTGAAAATATCACTTAAAACATTCACAAGGATGGTGAGTATCAATACCAAGATGCGATTGATTAAACTTGGCTTTTATTGGTATCATGTTTTCAAGTAATTGTTGGAAGAATTAGAGGGCAGGAAAGATTGTTGACAAACAATGGCAGCCATTTAAGAAAATACTTCATAACTCACAGCAAGATATATCCCCAGTGAGGAAATGGCCTCTAGGAAAGGATTAACTTCCCCAATGGTTAATTGGGGAAGTTAAGAAGAGTATAGTATTGAAAGGCAAAAATCATACAAAGGTTAGTGGTAACAAGAAGATTGGGAAAGTTCTAAAAGCCAATAGAAGATTACCAAATAATAATAAAAGGGCACAAAATAAACAACGAGTGCAAGCTAGCAAGTAAGATAAAAATAATAGTAGTAAATAAGTAAGAATAAATAAGAGTAAGAGCTTCTGTAAATATATATATAATGTGTGTGTGTAAAAGAAGAGAGAGGCCAAAGTGAATGTAAGCCCCTTCAAGAATAAGGATGGGGGAATATTAATGGTGAACCAGGAAATGACAGAGGAGCTAAACAAATTCTTTGCATTAATCACAGCAGAGAACATTAATAGCAATCCACAAATTCGAAATAATCAAGAGGCTCAAATTGGGGCTGGGAAGGAAATAAAATAGCTATCACTAGAAAGAGTTAAAAAATGCTGGAATAACTGTGGGGCAGCTTAGGATCATATGGCTTAATCTCAGAATAAGGGATCACCCATTTAAGACAGAGATGAGGAGGGTTTTTTTCAGATGGTTATGACTTATGGAATCTTTTTATGCAGAAGGTTAGGTCATTAGTGTATGCAATACTGAGATAGACAGATATTTATTCATCAAGGGAATCAAGGGGCATGGGGAAAGTGCAGGAAAGTGGAATTCACTGTTATCAGATGAGCCATGATCTCATTGAATGGCAGAGAATGGGTCAAATGGATAAGTTAATGGCCAAGTTCTGCTCCTTACAGTTTTTCAGTCAAAAGTTGAGAAGAACGTTTTTCAGCCATTGGGTGTAAAAGGCAGAACCCATCATTGCATTTAAAAGATAGTTGTTGATGCTCTTGGATTCTAGTGATCTACAGGACTACAGTGATTTGGCTGGATAGCTCTTTGATTGCAAGCAGAGACTTGGCAGGCTGAATGATCTACTTATGTCCTGTACATATGCTGTTAATTTGTATTTATTTGCTGGTATATACATAGTTTATGAGGTGTTTTATGTGAGATTATTAAGATCTTGTAAAGAGAAATAGTATCCATTGATGGATGTGTCTAGAATAAAGAGATATAACGTTCATTTCACAGCCAGGTCATTCAGAAAAGAAATTAGACAACACATCTTCAAAATAAAGATACCAAAGTGTGGCATTCTTTCCAACAAAAATGCAGTAGATGCTAGCTCAATAAGTCGATCGCTTTTTGTTAGACAAGGATAGTAAGGAATATTGGGTCATGAAGATGGATAGAATCAGGATACAGATCAGTCACAGAGGGCTGGAGAGACCGAATGGCTTGCTTCTCTTATGTTTCAGGAAACTCGCAATGTTTCTGGATATGCTGTACATGTAAAGGGAACAACTAATGACAAAACTTATTGCTTCACGTGCGAAAATTTTCTGTCTCCTTAATCTTGGATTTCTTTCGTCTGTTGAGCTAAAATAGATATTTTCCTTTTAAAACCAAACATCGAGAATTGGACACTGTAGTCCTGAGTTTCAAGAATAATAGACCAACGAGCAGGCAAACACAAATGTTACTTTAAAAGCAGATTTTTAGAAACAGTAGTGTTTAAAATACCTTACTATGAAAACAACACAATACATCAAACATCTGCATTAAATTTCTGATGGATATCAATTATTTTCCCAAGACAGGAAGAGGAAAAATGCTTTGAGCAGTTAAGTGGCAGGAGGTGTACAAAGTAGATTATGTCATTTATAGTGTGAGAGCATAATTAGTTGACTTCTGTATAATTTAACAAGCCTTAAATGAGACTCAAGATTAGAATTTTCTTTCCCTACAAACCAGTTGACATGTGAATATTCGTCAATGTAAACATTTTAAGTTATGCTAATTAATTCTTGTGAAGACATAAATATACATGTAGTACATATAGGCATGTTTTGAAGATTAGATTAGTTTAGAAGGAATTTGTCAAATGAGACTTGAAACATTGACTTAGAAGCAGCTGAGATTATAGCGATACGCAATGGAAAGCAACTGGTCAAAGAAGAGCAAAGAACATTGCAGTGTTGAATAGATATTCTGAAAATTTCTATGGCTATCTTTAGAGAATCTGAAGTCAACCTTACAAAACTTTTCTCTTGGATGTTAAATACATTTTGCAAGATACATGGTTGTTAATGTCAAGTAGATAGACCAGGGAATCAGGTTACCGCCCCAGAGTGTGAATTGAGGAAAGGAGACACCTGGAATAAGGGGGGAGGAAATTGAATGGGGGAAAGGTGGAGAGTTGGTGAGGGGTGACAAAGTGATCATTGTCAGATGCGCAAGATATTTGTATATTCTAAGAAATAGGAAGTAGGAATTAGGAAGATCAGATGGATAGGGAACTCTGACCAAACTGTGAAGTCTCATTGCCAGCGAGAATAATCGGTTGCCTTGGGATAGGATGCATTCCCCTGGCTCACAAGGCGTGCTGGAAGGGTATGTATCATCTGAGAAAAGAAGTTACAAAACCAGAAAAAAAGTGTTTACGTTAAAGAAGGACAATTACTGTAATCTTTGAAATATATCTGGAAAGAAAATTGTGTTTAAGCATGTGCACGCCAGAAGTTGTTAAGCAGTAACATTACTAGAATTACACATTAAATGATCATCACTATTAATCTGTAGAAAATCCAATGATTTGACTAGTAGAATAGGCAGTCCCTGAGTTCCTATTGTCTACGAATTGAAGATGACCCACTTCACTCTATAGTTAATTTTGCCATAAGGCTCCCATTATACTGGAAAGCAATGATGCAATTCTGAATTAATAACCTTACTACAACTTATACCTTCTTCAGATGTTTAGCACTGTTCATGCCATTGTTTCATGTATAATGGCAAAAGGTTAGTACTTAGTTTTGTTTTGTCCATCAATTGCTATGCTCCAATGACAGCAGTGCAATGACATACACACAGTATTTTGTCATTTTTGATCTTGATGGATGGGGTAATTCTGTACTTTATGAACCCAGCATGTTTGTATATTTACAAAATTATCTCTGCCATTCACTTACCAACTTCTCAAGGACCAACACAGCACTCAGCAAACTCAGCTGACTGACAGCATCTTCCTCTGATTGTTCATTTAAAAATGTTCCACTATTGTTTTCTGTCTCTTTGTTTGACCCCTTCATCAAGCCTCTTTCTTTCTCTGCCTTTTTTTTTCTTTCTATGTATTTCATTTGACTTTCATTCAACCCATTCCCTTCTCTGCTTTTTGTTTCATTTCTTTCTCCAGCTGTTTCTTTCATGCTCTGTGAAATGAGTGCTGGCATTCAGAAAAACAAGGTGCTGGCTTTCACCAGATCCCAGATGTAACAGTGCCAAATTTACACTTTTATTAGATGGAGGATTCAACAAATTGTTGTGCAAATAGAATACAGCAGTGGGCATATAATTTCAATTAATGTCGTTGACCACCAGTAGAAACATCATGTCATAGACAGAGCTATGTAATTGTACAGTCAACAAATCAGATCAAAGCTCTCCAATCTGGTCACATCAAATTTTGAATGGGTGAGGACAATCAAACCAGTAGGTGGAGGGCCCATAAAAATATCTATGCAAAAGACAAGGCCAAAGGATTGGCAACCTTGAAAGATGTCCAAAGATGATCAGTTTGTTCCACAATAACATAAAAGAAGTTTCAATCAATCCAATCCAGCCAATTACTGCCCCATTGGTCTACTCTCAATCTTCAGCAAAGTACAAATGTGATTTCATGAAGCACTAAACACAGCAATAACCTGCTCATCAATGTCTGGCATGCTTGCCTTCATTGGAGGGGGCATTGAATATAAGGATAGACAAGTTATGCTGCAGCTTTATGGAACTTTTGTCAGGTTATACTTGGAATATTGCGTACAGTTTTGGTCACTACACTACCAGGATGTGGATGCTGTGGAGAGGGTACAGAAAAGGTTTACCAGGATGTTGCCTGGTATGGGAGATTTTAGCTATAAAGAAAGCTTGGGTAGACTAGGTTTGTGTTCACTGGAATGCAGGAGGTTGAGCGGACGACCTCAAGTTTATAAAATTATGAATGGTGTGAATAGAGTGGAAAGTATGAGGATTTTTTCCCAGGGTGGAGGAGTCAATTACGAGGGGACACAGGTTCAAGGTACGGGAGGGGAAATTTAAAAGAGATATGCCAGGCAAGTTTTTCACACAAAGGATGGTGAGTGCCTGGAAAATGTTGCCAGAAGAGGTGTGGAAGTCGACACAATAGCAGCATTCAAGAAGCACCTGGCCGAATACAGGAATAGGAAGGGAATAGAGGGAGACTGATCATGTAAGTGAAGAAAGTTTTAGTATGGAAGGGCAAAATGTGTCGGCGCAGGCTTCAAGGGCTGAAGGGTCTGTTCCCGTGGTGTATTGTTCTTTGTTCTTTGTATCAGTTCACAGTGTTCTGCACTAAATTAAAGTGTTGTGTGCCTGCCTCTTGTCTACTAAAAGTTTTCTCATTGCTGCCTTCTTGATCTGCTGCCACCCATGGAGTGTAGGGCCAATAACAGTGACGTTAAATAAACTAGAGATGGTTCCAGACTCTTATGCTTTGGTTTATGATTTCAGGTCAAATGGTAATATTGGTCCATAGTTCTATGTAGAACTGATTAAACAAGTGTTTTAACTACATTCTTCTGACACAAACATTGGCTGGGAATTTCCAATGGCCACACAGTTGTTTTTCTAGTGTAGATGGAAGTTGCACATGGGGACCCTGGGAAATCTCCATTGTAGCAGATTCTGAAGGTATTGTTCAGGTAATTGAGGATTCTGTTAAGCAATTCCCTAATGCCCTTCACCCTTCAACATTCTCCACTTACATTAGAGAATTCAGAATTTTCTGATGAAATTAAGAAAATAAATACTCAGGAAATGTTAGACTGTTAAATACATGGTCTAGTCCATGAGTAACTATTCAACTGACCCCATATATATCTTTCTCACAAAACACACATAACTCAACTACATCTTCCACAGACCGTTAATATCTCACAATTGGTGTCCCTGGGTGGGTAACACCACCAAGTTATTTAAGTCACACACCCAACTCCTCCCAGAACCTGAGACTTCTGATTCACTCTGGTCATCCCCCTTACCCATTCTGGACTTGCTTCCTAACCCTGCTCTGATTCCCCTCCTACCATTCCTGACCCTCTCCTCCCTACTCGCTGTGGAGGTGGCACGTCCCTCCCCTGTACCAGGCACGATCAGTTACCTTCATATATGTATGCATGTACACACACTTTTAAAAGAATAAAGGGGGGAAAATGGTTGATCCTAGGACACTGTGCTGAGGAACTCTTAAGTGATAATGTGAAGGTGAATGATTAGTCTTCAACAATCCCAAACATTTGTCTTTGACAGACATGTCCAAGATTACAAAAGTTTTCAATAAAGTAGATAGGAGGCAATTGTTTTCACCAGCAGCAGGTTTGACAACCAAGGGTCACAGATTTAAGAAATTTTTCAAAAGAACCAGGAGGGAAAAGAGAAGTTTAATTTAAAAGATAAAGTTTTGTAATTCAGAATGAATAATCTGATAAGTTGGAAGCAGATTCAAAACTAATTGGATTTATATCTGAAGAAAAACATTAATAGGGCCATGAGGAAAGAGCAATTGAATGGAATTAGTTGGGTAATTCTTTGAAAGAGTTGGCTCAGACAGGATTTTCATTGAAACATAGGAAGCAGGTTTTCTATTATCTCCTTGCTGCTGTTCATCATTCAACAAGATCATGGCTGGTCAGTTTCATAAGTCAATTTTTCAGCCTTTCACATTCTTTAAAATTCTTGGTTTGAAAAATTTATCACTTTGAGATCTAAAATTTTTAACTAAGGTAGCATTTAGAGTCATAGAGATGTACAATACGGAAACAGACCCTTCGGTCCAACTTTCCCATACCGACTAGATATCCTGACCCATCTAGTCCCACCTTTCAGCACCCAACCCACATCCCTCCAAACCCTTCCTATTCATATATCCATCCAGATGCCTTTTAAATGTTGCAATTGTACTAGCCTCCACCACTTCTTCTGGCAGCTCATTCCATACATGTATACTGCTTTTTGTGGGAGAGCATTTAATTCAGAAATCTTACTGGTTCTTGCAAATATAGTGACACGTTAGTAATAATGCTTTCTCACTACCACCAGTTCTCAGACGGTTAATTTTTCTTTAACTCTCTGATTTAATTACTGTCCTCAACTCATTCCACTATCTCATTCCAAATATCACAGCACATATATGTGATGCTTTTATTTCCTTCTCATGCCTTGGTGGTATTAAATTGTCTAGGGATACAATTCTCCAAATGCCAGCTTTCCATTAGATATTCTCCACATGTAGCATTTGTTAATGGCTTTGCCAATGAATCTGAGGAATGCACTGGAGGCATGGCTGATGGAATTTCTTGAGACCTGTGACTGGTCAAAATGGAGAAGGCTCATTTGGGAAGGCACTAAATGTATTCATTGGGAACATACAGCAGTGAAGTCAACACATCAGAGGGAACACACATACCTCCAAATGAACCATCTAACAACCCTTCATGTGGAAGATTCTGTCGATAGTGCATTGGCCTTATCAGCCATTGCAGAGTCCATTGGAAGCAAATCATCCTTAATAACAAGGAACTTCCTAAAGAAGAGGATGTTAAGAGTTTACTTGATTTTATGTAATTCTTTTGAGTCTTCAAAGAATATGGACAGTGTTGCTCCCTCTTTAAATAAGTCTGTTGGGCAATTTAATTTCTGCATTAAATAATTCAAAAAGGGAATTAGAAATGGAACCATCTGGCGAGAGCAGGTGTTCAAACAGTTCACAGCCTGATACAAGCAGCACAAACAGCAAGGGTAGTGGACGGATGGTGTGGAAATGTCCTGCATGTGATCAGTCACATATTTGATAATGAACATTTGCAGGCAGAAGATATTTTGCTATGGGGTCACAAGCAAAATTCCCTCTGGGCTGCACGGATGTGTGATCATGTAACCCTGAAGTTGCCATGCAGGTCATTCCCCAGGCAACTGACTCACAATATGTGTGTGCAGATGCAGAAATACTTCAAGTTTCACACTTTTTTTTTCATAGGAAATGGCTTTTATTGGCAAGACCAGCATTAATGTCCAACACTCAGTGCTCTGGAGGATGTGGTGTTGAACCATTTTCTTGAACTGCTGCAGTTCATCTGGTGTGGTTACATGTATGGTGTTGTTAGAAATGGGATTTTAACACAGGGACATTGAAGGAATAGAGATACAGCTCTGAGTTCTGATGCTGTGTGATTTGGAGGGGAACTTGCAGGTAATGGCGTTGCCATACATCTGTTGCTTTTGTCTTTCCAAATGGTCATTGTGTCCTGTGGTTTCCAGAAGTTTGAAGCAATCAGAGTTTTACACAGCAACACAGATGGAAGTAATATCAAATGTAATTCTAAGAGCTAAATGAAGATAGTCCTTGACCTGGCAGCAATTCTCAAGCTCTACATTAAAAGTTTGCAGTTAATGTTAATCTTCCATGCATTCTGTGTGCTTGCCTTCCACTAGTTTTACATCTTCTAATTGTGTCCCCTCTGCATATATAGATAGGATGGTTAAAAAGGCCTTTGGCACGCTTGCTTTCATTACTCAATCCTTTGAATGTAAGAGGTAGGATGTTATGTTGTGGTTGTGTAGGACATTTGTGAGACCTCTTTTGGAATACTGTGACCAGTTCTGCTTGCCCAGTTATAGGAAGGATATTATCAAGCTGGAGCAGGTTCAGAAGAGATTTACCAGGATGTTGCGGGGTATGAAAGGTTTGATTTATGACGAAAGGTTGGATAGGCTGGGATTTCTGTCACTGCAGCTTGAGAGGTGACATGATAACAGCTAATAAAGTAATGAGAGGTATAGATAGAGTTGGTGGTAGTTGGCTTTTCCTTAAGATAGGGAATTTCAACACTCGGGGCACATTTTTAAGGTGAGATGAGAGGGATTTGAAAAAAGCATAAAAGGCATTTATTTTACACACAGGGTGGCTTGTGTGTTGAAAAAATTTCTTGAGGAAGTTGTGGGTGCAACTAGAATTACATTTAAAAGACATTTGGATGGATACATGAAGAGGAAAGGTTTGGAAGAATATGGGCCAAGAGATGACTAGTTTACTTTGGGATTATGTTCAGCATGGGCTGGTTGGATCGAAGGGTCTGTTTCCATTCTGTATGATGCTATGACTATTTCTTCTTTTAAGTACCTCAACATTTCTTGCAGTGTGTTATTAGTCTCCAGTTTATCATTCTCTGATGGTGATATGCTGCTGAACTGTATTTGCAGTTCACTAACATGCTATCTGATCATAGCATCATTATTCTTTTCTTTTAAACTTCTACTACTTGAGGCATGTGCTGCTGTAGTTTTGACCTGAGTTCAGGAGCTTCCTATTAGATACCTCTTCTGCTAATTTGTAAAAGATATGTAGTTTGTCTTGTGTATGTCCAGTTTCAATTTGCCAGTTACATCCTGCTCATTTTTTCCAGGTCAACAATCTCAAGCTCTACTGCAAATTTTTCATGTTGTAAGTTTCAGGAATCCTGTGTTAGCTGAAGAACTTTCTGAATTAGCTTTTTTTTTATGTCAATATGGATGTTGCAAATTTCAGTATCTGAATGCCACCTATTTTCTTGGCTTTGCATGTAATCTCTCACAATGGTGTAATTTACACAATTTTAGAGTCACAGTGTTTTTACAGCAAGGAATAAAGTCTCTTGACCCATTGTGTCCAAGCCAGTCATCAAGCATCTATCTATTCTCATTCCAACTTCCAGTAACTGGCCAATCTAAATCTCAAAGCCAATGGTACAACTTCTACCAACATTTTGGTCAGCAAGTTGCAAACATCCACCACCCTCTTGGTGAAATATTTTTCCATAAATTCCTCGAAACCTCCTGTTCTTTACCTTAGAATTGTGCCCCCTGGTTATTGACAGGGAAAGTTTCTCAGTATCTACTCTTCCTCTACCCCTCATAATTTTATGCATCTCAAGGAGGAGCCCCTATGATCTAGGGAAAACAACCTTAAACTATCTAGTCTCTCTTCACATCTGAATCACAGCAGCCCATGCAACATCCTGTGGAATGTCCTCTGCATCCTCTCTCATGCAATTATACCTTTTCTGTAGTGTGGCAACCAGAATGCACACTGTACTCCAGCTGGGCCCTAACTAATGTTAGGTACAGCTCCATTATAACCTCCTTTGACTAATAAAGGCAAATTTCTCATGCACCTTCTTAACCACCTTATGTATTTCTTCTTCTGGGCTCTGTTATTCTGGTAATCTCACTTTTTTTTTTCTGTGAGCTCTCTTGAAGGAGACTTTTTGCAACCCTTTCTTTTATATCTATTTGTACCAATCTGCTCTTTCAAGGGTGTGCTACTTTCAGCCCTTGAGGAATCTCCACCATCTCATGATTTACTGAGGTCAGCTGCAGCTCTTCACATCTGTCCACCCCTATGATGGCAGGAACACCTGTTTCAGTGATATAGAACATGCTGTTAATAATTTTTCCTTTGCATGATTTGGAACATTGCATATTGCTGTATCTCAGATCTATTGTATACCCTGATATTGCTTGATTTCAGAACATAGTTTCTTGATAATCATTTTCGTTCAAATTTTTAGAAAATATCTTCTTATACAGCTGAGCAAGATGAAATGACTCTGTATTCCTGTATAAGCCTGCAGTTATGGCTTTATGGTTGCTATTTCTCACCTCCTTCCTATTCTAAAATATCACATTTTTCCCCTCTAGAAACTGTTCCATCCTCACAATTTTTATAGATGTTTGGTTTTAATGTCTGCTATGTATTCAAACTCATTGCTATCTTGTTGGATATAGAATCCTTATAGCATGGAAGCAGGCCATTCAGCTCATCGAATCCACAATGACCCTTCAAAGAGCAACCCATACCGACCCACATCCCTAACCCTGAAACCCTGCTTTTCCCATTGCTAATCCATCAAGTCTGCCCACCTGGAATTTAGCATTCCTGAAGAAGAGCTTATGCCCGAAATGTCGATTCTCCTGCTCCTTGGATGCTGCCTGACCTGCTGCGCTTTTCCAGCAACACATTTTTCAGCTGGAATTTAGCATGGCCAATCCACCTAACCTGTACATCTTTGGCCTGTGGGAGGAAACTAGGGAACCCAAAGGAAACCACACAGTCATGCAGGAAGTATATGCAAACTCCACACAGATTGTCACCAAAGGCTGGAATTGAACGCAGGTCCCTGACATTGTGAGGGAGCAGTGCTAACCACAGAATCACTGTGCCACACAGGGACAGGACTAGTTTAGTCCTCAATTATCTTGTTGGTCTGCCAATGATTTATTTATCCTCTTCCTTCCTTATTCTGCACATCTTTGTTCCAGTAACTAGGTTTTCCACAAGTTCTGCAATTTGATCCATGTTTAAGACATTTCTTTCTGTCTGTGAACTCGTTATCCACTGCTCTGGCAAATCTTTCACTCTGTCTGGTGTCCTATCTTTTGTAGCTGGTTCATTACATTAACTGACATGTCTAAAGGCTAGCAGTTTGGGCAGGAAACATCTTCATCTGTCATCTCTTACTTTCATGTTCACTGGCAGTGTTAATGTCTGTCATATTATGAGCTTGTCCTTTCCTATCAAAGTGTTTTGTATAACTGGGTGTACAGGGTCTCAAATGAGCTGATATACTAGCCTCTCATTCATTTCCTTGAATTGAATCATTCTGACTAATTTTTCAAGCTCATTAAGGAAGTGTCAACAGACTCACATGGTTCCTGCCTCAGGTTTTGAAATTCAAGTTTGTGATTTCAATGGTTTGAATTGAATTTTTCATAAATTTTGTTTGGCTTTTTATTCTCATCCTGTCTCATCTCCAAGCTAAGAAACTGATCTAAGCCTTTTCCGTCCCACCACAAAAGGATGCAGATAACCTATTCGGAAAACTACAGACTATCTATGTTTGCCCTTTTGTTTAAACTTCCCAAATACCTTTTCAAGGTCATCAGTTACCGATCCATTCTAAGCTAGAGCTATATGTTCATTCCTGTGGCAATAGTCATTTCATTTTTGCACTCTTTTCTCTCTCTCTCTCTGAATAAGTTACATGAGCTATGGGCACATATTCAAATCAGAGATTATGATTTGGTAGCCATTCTGAAACATACCTGCAGAATGATCAGCAATGGGAATTAAAAATGACCAGGATAGGGAAAATGGCAGAGGAGGTAGAGTAGCATTAATGACGAGAAACAAAATTACTTCAATGGTGAGGGATGATATGATAAGGGGAAAGAAATCAGTGAAGACTGTATGGGTGGATAAGAGGAACTGGTAAAGGATCTAAAACTGTAATAGGTTTTGTCTATAGGCCTGAAAATGTGTTGCTGGTTAAAGTGCAGCAGGTCAGGCAGCATCCAAGGAACAGGAAATTCGATGTTTCGGGCATAAGCCCTTCATCAGGAAACTCGAAGATTTTGTCTATAGGCCTCCTAGTGATAGCTCTGAAGTGCTGGACCATAAAAGTATAGAAACTAGGCAAGTGTGTAGCAAAGCCAGAGTAATATTAATGGGGGTTTTAAGTTTAACATGGATTGAGAGAGGTAGACAAGCATGTGTCACCAAGATAGTGATTTTCTGGAGTGTGTCTGGCATAGTTTCCTGTAGCAGTAAGTCCTCAATGCAACTAGTGGACAGCAATATTGGATTTCATAATGAGTAATGAGCTGTTTAATTAGTAACCTAATTGTGTGTGAATGTTTATCAAATACTGACCTTAATATGATCAAGATCAATGCAGCGTTTGAAACAAAAAGCATAAGATTAGATTACTTACAGTGTGGAAACAGGCCCTTCGGCCCAACAAGTCCACACCGACCCGCCAAAGCGAAACCCACCCATACATTTGCCCCTTACCTAACACTACGGGCAATTTAACATGGCCAGTTCACCTGACCTGCACATCTTTGGACTGTGGGAGGAAACCGGAGCACCTGGAGGAAACCCACGCAGACACAGGGAGAACGTGCAAACTCCACACAGTCAGTCGCCTGAGGCGGGAATTGAACCCGAGTCTCTGGCCACTATGCCACCGTGCCACCCATAAATCAGCTACTCGAGATTTAGATTTAGGTAAGGCAAACTTTAATGGCATAAAACATCAGAAAAACAGTGGAGGATGTTTAAAGATACATTTAACGCAACACAATTTGTTTTCCCTGAGGGAAAAAAATCAATAATGAGGAAATTAATGGAAATTAAGAATGACAAATCCCCAGAACTTGACAGCTTCCATCCAAAGGTGTTAAATGAATTAGGGGAGCACATTGTAGATGCCCTAACTATAATCTTTCCCAAAACATCGATTTTCCTGCTCCTTGGATGCTACCTGACATGCTGTGCTTTTCCAGCATCACACTCTTGACCGTAATCTATCCGAGTTCCTTAGATTCATGAGTCATCCTCCTGGATTGAAACAGTGCACATGTTGCTCCCACGTTTTAAGGAGGGCGAGAAAAGAAAACCAAGAACTTACAGATCAGTTAATTCTAACATCTGTGGTGGAGAAATTACTGGAGTCTATCATAAAGGATGGAGTAACAACATTTCAAAAACTTTCAGTTAATCAGGGAAAGCCAGCATTGATTCATGAGAGGTAGGTCACACCTGACAATGCTGATTGCACTTTTTGAAGACATAAGGCTTTGACTAAGGTGGTGGACGGGGGAATACCTATGGATGCTATTTATATGCATATCTAGAGGGCATTTGATATAGTCTCACATAAGGGACTGTTAACTAAGCTCGAGGTCCATGGAATTGAGGGCAAGATTCTGACACGGCTGGAAAATTGTAGACTGGCATGAGATAGAAAGTCGGGATCATGAGGGGGTACATAAGTTGGCAGGATGAGTGGTGTCCCAGAAGGATCTATCTGGGTCAGGTTCGCAATTATTTACATTTACCAATTGGCTAATGGCATTGAAAATCATATATCCAAATTTGCTGATGACACAAAATTGCGTGGCATTGTAGATTGCATCGATGATAACATAAAATTGCAAAGGGATATTGATAGATTAAGTGAATGGGCAAAATTATGGCAATTGGAGTTAAATGTAATATCGTGTGAGATTATCCATTTTGGACTGAAAAGGAAACGTCAGGGTACTTTCTAGATCGAATAAGGTTAATTACAGTGAATATTTGAAGTGATTTGTGGGTTTAGATGCATAGATCATTTTTAAATTGTCACAAACATTTGCAGAAACTAATCAAGAAAGTGAATGGAATGTTGGTCTAGAGAACTGGGATACAAGGATGCAGCTGAAAATGTGTTGCTGGTTAAAGCACAGCAGGTTAGGCAGCATCCAAGGAACAGGAAATTCGACGTTTCGGGCATAAGCCCTTCATCAGGAATGAGGAGAGTGTGTCCAGCAGGCTAAGATAAAAGGTAGGGAGGAGGGACTTGTGGGAGGGGCGATGGAAAAGTGATAGGTGGAAGGAGGTCAAGGTGAGGGTAATAGGCCGGAGTGGGGTGGGGGCGGAGAGGTCAGGATGAAGATTGCAGGTTAGGAGGGCGGTGCTGAGTTGAGGGAACCAACTGAGACAAGGTGGGAGGAGGGGAAATGAGGAAACTGGAGAAATCTGAGTTCATTCCTTGTGGTTGGAGGGTTCCCAGGCGGAAGATGAGGTGCTCCTCCTCCAGCCGTCGTGCTGTTATGTTCTGCCGGTGGAGGAGTCCAAGGACCTGCATGTCCTCGGTGGAGTGGGAGGGAGAGTTAAAGTGTTGAGCCACGGGGTGGTTGGGTTGGTTGGTCCGGGCGTCCCAGAGGTGTTCTCTGAAGTGTTCCGCAAGTAAGCAGTAATACAAAACCTTGGTTAGAAATCCCGTTTGGATTTCTGTGAGCAGACCTGATCACCACACCTTAGGAAGCTGTATTCACAATGGAGAGAATATAACATAGGTTTACAAGAATGATACACGGACTTTGGAGGCTAATTATGAGGGAGATTAGACAAACTGGACTTTTTTTCTCTAGAATGTAGAAGGTTAAGGGATATCTGATTAAGGGTAAAATTGAAATCTTCAAGATATTATCAAACAAAAACACTTTCACTGATTAGGCCTGGGGCATAGTCCAAGAATTAGGGCCAGCTGTTCAGAGGAAATGTTATGAAGCATCTCTACACACAAAAAATGGTAGATGTTTGGAACTATCTTCCACAAATGACCGTGGATGCTGGATCAATTGTTAATTTTAAATCTGAGATAGATAAATTTGCATTAAGCAAAGATTTTAAGAGATATGAGCCAAAGGCAGCTATATGGAGTTAGGCTGCAGATCAACTACAATGTCATTGAATGATAGAACAGACACAAGGGGCTGAATGGGGCTGACCTCCTGTTCTTATGTCCCTACATTCCTCTGGCACTACTTGGGGTTGATTCTTCTCACCATATTTTATTTTGTTCATAATGTTTGGTTTTACTTACAGACATTTGGTGCCACCATGTCCTGTCTTATGCTTCCCAGAATTTTAAAATAATTGCTCTTTGAGTCAAATGCTTGAGTTGACATTTAATGTATTTCTTAGCTCTCATTGCATGTTGTGAACTGACACATTGGTAGTTTGATATGCAACCTGAATACTTATATGAATACAAATAGGTGGCATGGTAGCAAAGTGTTTGGTACTGCTGCATCACCATGCCAGGGATCCCAGTTCAACTCCAGTGTGGGGTCTATATGTTATCCTTGTGCCTGCATAAATTTCCTCTAAGAGTTAAATTATGCTTCTATATTAGAAATAGAAGATAGATTTGTAACTTTTTATGGAATGAACCTTTTGCAGCTAGTGTACAGTGTCTGTAAGCTTCTGTGTAAATAGGAGACATTGTTAAGATTCTGAGCGAGGAGGTAATGTAGGGCAGACACTGCTAAGGAAGAGACAACAACATCCAGTAAGATTGATTGTTTATACCCTGGGTGGGTGAAGGAGGCCTTACCACATTAACCTAGAACACAGAGGTACATCTGCTTTAATTGTCGGGTAGAAAATGAGGTTGGTATGTGGTTAAGGGGATGCTATAATATAACGACAACCAATTCTTTATATGTGTCAGAGTTTAACTTCAGTGTAATAACTGATCTATTTTTGCATCACTTGAATAAAACGATCTTGAAAAAAACTGTACTCGGTCAAAAGCAGTTGATTATATACATGTCAAGGCAACAATGTCAAGCGCAGTCATTTGCACCTGAATTCTTTTGACCATGGATAGATCAAAGCTGGAATGCAGTCTGGGGCCTGGTAGTCCTGATGGAACGCAAACTGAACATCAGTGAACAGCTTATTGCTGAGTAACAGCCATCTGTAAGTGCCATCAATGATGCTTTCATCACTTTGCTGGTAATTGAATGCATAAGCCATGCCCAGAAAGAAAAGGAGATATCAGTTACAACTCAGAAGGAAAACCAAGTAAAACTTGCCAATGACAAAGATTGGTCCAACTCATCTCATTTACTTCAAAATGGAGCTCCAGTAAATTCATTTCCAAGTATTATTGCTTTTCCCGCCCATAGGTTAATTTTTTAAAAATTAATTCATGCTGCCCAGGCCAACATTTAATGCCCATCTGTAATTGCCCCAGCTAAGGGTCAACCTCAGTACTGTGGGCCTGGAGTCACAGATGAGCCAGACTAAGTAAAGATAGCAGTTTCCTTCCTGAAAGGCCATGAGTGAACCAGATGGTTTTTTAACACCAAGTGACAAATGTTTCGTGATCATCATTAGATTCTTCTTTTCTATTTTTTAAACTGAATTGAGATTCCACCAACTGTCATGGTGGGCTTCAAACCGAGGCAACCAGAGTATTGTCTGGATCTCTAGATTAATAGAGTGACAATACCACTAGGGCATCACATCAACACACAGTATCGCCTGTATCCCTTCATGCAAACCTATAATCCATCAATAGCCCATTAAAGAAAACATGCAAAAAAGCCTTTTTTTAAGAGCAGTAGCTGACATTGCTGCTTCACAGCGCCAGGGACCCGGGTTCAATTCCAACCTTGTGGGACTGTCTGTGTAGAGTTTGTACATTCGCCCTGTGTCTGCGTGTGTTTCCTCTGGCTGCTCCGGTTTCCTCCCACAGTCGAAAGATGTGCAGGTTAGGTGAATTGACCGTGCTAAATTGCCTATGGTGTTTGGAGATGTGTAGGTTAGGTGCATTAGTCAGGAGTAAATATAGGGTAGAGGAATGGGTCTAGGTGGGTTACTCTTCAGAGGGTCAGTGTGGACTTGTTGGGCTGAAGGGCCTGTTTCTACATTGTAAGGATTCTAATGTAGGGATTCTAATATCAAATTGTGGATAGAGGTTGTTCTCCTTCGAGAAGAAAATTAGCAGAGGGCTCAAAAACCACTCCAGAGACTGATATACTTGCAAAACTGCAGTCTCATTAAATCGATTGGTACTACAGATTTTGTTTGCCATTTTACTTTGTTGTTGGTTTCAGGCTTCCTGTCAGGAGACATTGCAATCTCCAGTAATCATTAACTTAAGGTAACTGGTAAGAAACACTCACGAAGACATGAGCAAAAACAAATTCTGCCCAGGGATTGATTG
The DNA here is from genome assembly GCF_020745735.1 of Hemiscyllium ocellatum. Taxonomy (NCBI): domain Eukaryota; kingdom Metazoa; phylum Chordata; class Chondrichthyes; order Orectolobiformes; family Hemiscylliidae; genus Hemiscyllium; species Hemiscyllium ocellatum. The sequence continues at coordinate 56,161,868 of NC_083402.1, forward strand.
GGATCTGGTAATGCCATTTCTGGAAGTCTGGTTTAGGTAAATTCAAACAGAAATTAGAAAAATAAAATGAAAAGGAAAAAATTGCAGCATTGCATAGAAAGAATTGGGAATAGAGGAGTGGGAAAAAATACTTTTTTGTGCAGTAAGTTGTTAGAGACATGGTAGGCTGAATAGTTCTATAATAAAATAAGGATTAATTTGATTGCTTGGAGTTTCTGCTTCTCAGCCTTCAAGCATCAATAGTTTATCTCCCTCAGAAAATTAACTTTGAAAAAGTCAATGGCTGTTAGAAAGAGTCAGCTGAATGGCCTTTTTCACATCTCATACTTTATGCAGCTCAGTGACTAAGTTAATAAAATGTGCATTCCCTCACTGTCTCACTGGCCTTGACCTCTCTTCAGCAATCATTGACCTGATTCACAACCTTTTCCTCGGGTCCTGCAATCAATATCGTCTGGCAGGAAGACAGAAGTCAACAGCAACAAAGCAAATGGCAAAAAAGATCTGTAATGGCAACCCATTTAGTGAGACCGCAGTTTTGCAGTCTGTGTAATAACTCCTGCTTTCTCACCAGCATTAACGTTGAATGGATTGTGATGTGGAATCACTTTGGGTGGAAATAAGGAAAAGCAAGAAAGTAAAGTTGTGGGTGGGAGTCATCTATAGGCTCCTGAAGAGTTGCCTCACTATTCAGTAAAATATAAATCGGGAAATAATGGGCGTGTGTAAGAATAGCAATTGTCATGGGTAAATTTAATCTGCATATCAACTGTACAAATTAATGGCAAGAGCAACATGGAAGATAAATTTGTTGGTTGCAACAGTGATAGAGCAGGGTGTTGCACCTCGTACCCAAAAACAGTCTACTTTATATCTAGAAATGTAAAATGAGTTAGAATTAATAAAGGCTTTCATAGTTAAGGATCCTCAAGAGCGTAGCAATCACAGCAAGATAAAATTTCAAGTTCAGTTTGAGGGAGAGCAACTTGAGTCTCAATCCAATGGTAAAAACAATGACAGAGATGCCGGAAACCAGATTCTGGAAAAGCACAGCAGTTCAGGCAGCATCTGGGGAACAGGAACATCGACTTTTAGGGCAAATTACCTTCATCAGGAATACAGGCTTAGTGCCTGAAGGGTGGAGAGCTAAGTGAGAGGAGGGTGGTGGTGGGGAGAAAGTTGCATGGGGATGAAGGTGATAGGTCAAAGAGGAGGGTGGGGGAAGGTAGCAAAAAGTACAATGGGTGGATGGGGGTGGGATGAAGGTGACAGGTCGGAGAGGAGGGTGGAGTGGATAGGTGGAAAAGAAGATAGACCAGTAGGATAGGTCATGGGGATGGTGTTGAGCTGGAAATTTGGAGCTGGGGTGAGGTGGGATGGGGAAATGAGGAAACTGGTGAAGTCCACATTGATGCCCTGGGGTTGAAGTGTTCCGAGGCAGAAGGTGAGACTTTCTTCCCCCAGGCGTCGGGTAGTGAGGGAGCGGCGGTGAAGGAAGCCCAGGAACTCCATGTCCTCGACTGAGTGGGAGGGGGAGTTGAAATGTTGGGCCACAGGGCAGCGTGGTTGATTGGTACGGGTGTCCCGGAGAGGTTCCCTAAAGTGCTGTGCTAGGAGGCGTCCAGTCTCCCCAATGTAGAGGAGACCGCATCGGGAGCAACAGATACAATAAATGACATTGGTGGATGTGCAGGTAAAACTTTGATGGATGTGGAAGGCTCCTTTAGGGCCTTGGATGGAGGTGAGGGAGGAGGTGTGGGCACAGATTTTGCAATTCCTGCAGTGGTAGGGGAAGGTGCCAGGATGGGAGGGTGGGTTGTTGGGGGGGTGTGGACCTGACCAGGTAGTCACGGAGGGAATGGTCTTTGCGGAAGGTGGAAAGGGGTGGGGAGGCAAATATATCCCTGGTGGTGGGCTCCGTTTGGAGGTGGCAGAAATAGCAGCAGATGATTTGGTTTATGCGAAGGTTGGTAGGGTGGAAGGTGAGCACCAGAGGGGGTTCTGTCCTTGTTACAGTTAGAGGGGTGGGGTCTGAGGGCGGAGGTGCGAGATGTGGATGAGATGCGTTGGAGGACATCTTTAACCACGTGGGAAGGGAAGTTGCAGTCTCTAAAGATGGAGGCCATCTGGTTTGTTCTGTAGTCGAACTGGTCCTCCTGGGAGCAGATACGGCAGAGGCGATGGAATTCCCAATTCCTCGGCCTCCGCCATATAGTGTCATAGAGATGTATAGCATGGATACACACCCTACGGTCAAACTCTTCCAGATATCCCAACCCAATCTAGTCCCACTTGCCAGCACCCGGCCCATATCCCTCCAAACCCTTCCTATTCTTATACCCACCCAAATGCCTCTTCAATGTTGCAATTGTAACAGCCTCCACCACATCCTCTGGCAGCTCATTGCATACACGTACCATCCTTTGCATGAAAAAGTTGCCCCTTAGATCTCTTTTATATCTTTCCCTTTTCACCCTAAACCTATACCCTCTAGTTCTGGACTCCCTAACCCCAGGGAAAAGACTTTGTCTATTTATCCTATCCATGCCACTCATAATTTTGTAAACCTCTATAAGGTCACCCCTCAGCCTCCGACGCTCCAGGAAAAACAGCCCCAGCCTGTTCAGCCTCTCCCTGTAGCTCAGATCCTCCAACCCTGGCAACATCCTTGTAAATCTTTTCTAAACCCTTTCAAGTTTCACAACATCTTTCCGATAGGAAGGAGACCAGAATTGCACGCAATATTCCAACATTGGCCTAATCAATGTCCTGTACAGCTGCAACATGACCTCCCAACTCCTGTACTCAATACTCTGACCAATAAAGGAAAGCATACCAAATGCCTTCTTCACTATCCTATCTACCTGCGACTCTACTTTCAAGGAGCTATGAACCTTGAACTCCAAGGTCTCTTTGTTCAGCAACACTCCCTAGGACCTTACCATTAAGTGTATAAGTCCTGCTAAGATTTGCTTTCCCAAAATGCAGCACCTCGCATTTATCTGAATTAATCTCCATCTGCCATTTCTCAGCCCATTGGTCCATCTAGTCCAGATCCTGTTCTAATCTGAGGTAATCCTCTTCGCTGTCCACTACACCTCCAATTTTGGTGTCATCTGCAAACTTACTAACTGTACCTCTTATGCTCGCATCCAAATCACTTATGTAAATGACAAAAAGTAGAGTACCTAGTACCGATCCTTATGGCACTCCACTGGTCACAGGCCTCCAGTCTGAAAAACAACCCTCCACCACCACCCTCTGTCTTCTACCTTTGAGCCAGTTCTGCATCCAAATGGCTAGTTCTCCCTGTATTTCATAAGATCTAACCTTGCTAATCAGTCTCCCATGGGGAAACCTTGTTGAACGCCTTACTGAAGTCCATATAGATCACAGCTACTGCGTTGCCCTCATCAATCGTCTTTGTTACTTCTTCAAAATAATCAAGTGTGTTAGACATGATTTCTCACGCACAAAGCCATGTTGACAATCCTGACTCAGTCCTTACCTGTCCACATACATGTAAATCCTGTCCCTCACGATTCCTTCCAACAACTTGCCCAACACTGAGGTCAGGCTCACCGGTCTATAGTTCCTTGGCTTGTCTTTACCGCCCTTCTTAACCATTGGCACCACGTTTGCCAACCTCCAGTCTTCTAGCACATCACCTGTGACTATCGATGATACAAATATCTCAGCAAGAGGCCCAGCAATCATTTCTCTAGCTTCCCACAGAGTTCAAGGGTACACCTGATCAGGTCCTGGAAATTTATCCACCTTTAACTGTTTCAAGACATCCAGCACTTCCTCCTCTGTAATCTGGACATTTTGCAAGATGTCACCATCTATTTCCCTACTGTCTACATCTTCCATATCCTTTTCCACAGTAAATATTGATGCAAAATATTCATTTAGTATCTCCCCCATTTTCTGTGGCTCCACACAAAGGCCGCCTTGCTGATCTTTGAGGGGCCCCATTCTCTCCGTAGTTACTCTTTTGTCCTTAATATATTTGTAAAAGCCCTTTGGATTCTCTTTAATTCTATTTGCCAAAGCTATCTCATGTCCACGTTTTGCCCTCCTGATTTCCCTCTTAAGTATACTCCTACTTGCTTTATACTCTTCTAAGGATTCACTCGATCTATCCTGTCTATACCTGACATATGTTTCCTTCTTTTTCTTAGCCAAACCCTCAATTTTTTTAGTCATCCAGCATTCCCTATACCTACCAGCCTTCCCTTTCACTCTAACAGGAAAATACTTTCTCTGGATTCCTGTTATCTCATTTCTGAAGGCTTCCCATTTTCCAGCCGTCCCTTTACCTGTGAACATCTGCCTCCAATCAGCTTTCGAAAGCTCTTGCCTAATCTGCTCTTAGGAGGACCAGTTCCACCACAGAACACACCAGATGGCCTCCTTCTTTAGGGACCGCAGTTTCCCTTCCCACGTGGTTAAAGATGCCCACCAAGCATCTCGTCCACATCCCGCACCTCCGCCCTCAGACCCCACCCCTCCAACCGTAAGAAGGACAGAACCCCCCTGGTGCTCACCTTCCACCCTACCAACCTTCGCATAAACCAAATCATCCCGCCGACATTTCCGCCACCTCCAAATGGACCCCACCACCAGGGTTATATTTCCCTCCCCACCCCTTTCCACCTTCCGCAAAGACCGTTCCTTCTATGACTACCTGGTCAGGTCCACGCCCCCCAACAACACACCCTCCTATCCTGGCACCTTCCCCTGCCACCGCAGGAATTGCAAAATCTGCGCCCACACCTCCTCCCTCACCTCCATCCAAAGCCCCAAAGGAGCCTTCTACATCCATCAAAGTTTTATCTACACATCCACATATATACTTTATTGTATCTGTTGCTCCCGACGCGGTCTCCACTACATTGGGGAGACTGGACGCTTCCTAGCAGAGCGCTTTAGGGAACATCTTTGGGATACCCACACCAATCAACCCCACCGCCCTGTGGCCCAACATTTCAACTCCCCCTCCCACTCAGCCAAGGACATGGAGGTCCTGGGCCTCCTTCACTGCCGCTCCCTCACCACCTGATGCCTGGAGGAAGAACGTCTCATCTTCTGCCTCGGAACACTTCAACCCCAGGGCATCAATGTGGACTTCACCAGTTTCCTCATTTCCCCTTCCACCACCTCACCCCAGTTCCAGACTTCCAGCTCAACACCGTCCCCATGACCTGTCCTATCTGCCTATCTTCTTTTCCACCTATCCACTCCACCCTCCTCTCTGACCTATCACCTTCATCCCACCCCCATCCACCCATTGTACTCTTTGCTACCTTCCCCCACCCTTCTCCCTGACCTATCACCTCCATCCCCACCCCCACTCACCTATTGTACTCTGTGCAACTTTCTCCCCACCCCCACCCTCCTCTCATTTATCTCTCCACACTTCAGGCACTCTGCCTATATTCCTGATGAAGGGCTTTTGCCCCAAACGCCGATTTTCCTGCTCCTCGGATGCTGCCTGAACTGCTGTGCTTTTCCAGCACCACTCTACTCTCAATCCAGTGTCCTCAACTTTAATAAAGGCCATTACAAAGTTGTGAAAAAACAGTCACCTTAAAGGGACTGGGAAAATAGTCTAAGGGGAAAGTCAGTGAATGACCAGTGGCAGACATTTAATTAGATATTTCATCATTAATGAGGCACGAAAATTGAATGTGAGTGAGAAGATAAAGGTGTTTTAGTATCATGAGTTTGCAAGTATAGAGCTATTATTATAGAGGCTTTATTATCAGTCAGAGGGAAATATACAGTACGGGGATTAGGTATCCATTGAGACTATACTAAATATACCCCTTTCCCTTCAGGAGATACTGATCCACAATATAAAGGAACATGTGGGTGAGTGGTTGACATCGGTATCCTAATGCCTGCAGAGAAGGTGGCAGTGGAATTGACCTGAAAGCAGAAAAACAAAAGTTCCGGACCTGCAAATCTGAAACAAAAACAGAAATTGCTGGAGAACCTCAATAGGTCTGGCAGCATCTGTGGAAGGCAAACAGAGTCAATGTTTCAGGTCCAGTGACCCTGCTTCAGAACAATAACATAATAGTGCAGCTCTGAGGATAAAGGCACTCACAACTAAGAGGATATATTATAAACATCTTTCAGTTTTAGTGTTCCAAAGTCATACAGTGATCTAAGAAACAAGACAGTGACCTTTGCAAATAAGACTCAATTTATTTGTAGAATGCAAGGTGACAAATGTTTGTCTCCTCCCTAACCAATGCCCAGTGTCTCCCAGCTGTGTTTGTAATTAATCAATATCCTTAACCTGAGTTTCCCTAATCTTGATAGTTTGAGTAATAAAGGTTAATATTTTCCCTGTAGGCCCTACCACCCCAGAGATAGTCACCATGTGGGAAATGTGCTCATGGTTAGTTTTGGGGTCGCAATTTGATGAACAAGTAACACGTACATCACAGAATCTGATGAAGTCTATTACAGACTAGATATCAGATAGTCTGAAGACTCTTGGACACCAGTCCATCGAGCCCTATGCTGATGATGGGCCTCTGATCATGACCAGGATAAACTTTCTGGAAGTATAAAGCTGGAAGCGAAACATCTGGTCTTGCTGCCAGAGATCATGGACAGCACTGCACGAATCATGAGCCATAGGTTCTGTCATGCATCAGGCGTGTGAGCACACGGCTTTATCCATGGAGAGGTTGATGAATGCCAAGGAGGATGAGATCCTGTAGATCACTCAGCTGCTGCTGAGTATATGTTTTTGAAACTAATTATCAATGTACTGCGTAAATGGTTTAAGCTTCAAGAGGTTAAGGCTTAACTCCTACCTACTCCTACTCCTTATTTATATGCAGATCAATCAGAACTCCTTAAATGGACCACTGGAGGATTCACCAACTGCATATGCTTTTATAAATAATACTTATCTTAATGTCAATTTAATCTTTAAAAAAAAAATTCTGCTCGTCCCAATTCTTTTGCACAACTGCAGGTCACTGCCTACTCCCATTCAGCACACCTCACCCTTCCAACCCACAATCGTCACCCACCCCCTTCCAAAATCCATTGGCAGACATTGCTAGTACTTTCAATGACTCAGTGTCTCAACCTCCAGTGATAGATACTGGTCACTTTCCCAAAATTGAGGCTAAATTGATTCATCTGTTCATTACCTATTTGGTCCCACTCTCACTCATTAATCCTTTACAACCAAGAGCTGTCGCTCTATACTCCCCTCGAGCACAATTTAATTAATAATGCATTTTTTACACAGTAAGGCTGTAATGAAAATGCTGTTCAATTCTTGGTTGCGAGTCATGCCTGAGGAGAGCAATGAGAATTTACATTGAGCTTTGCTACTTTGATGGCTCTAAGTGGGGTACATGTATAAGACTTAAAAAGATGCTGCATACGTTATTCAATAGTCCATTAGTATAAGAAACTTGAATACTAAAGAATGATATAAGCTTTTGAAAATTTTTTTCCATGTAACATTGGTCAATAAAATTAGTTATTGACAGGTTAGTTATATATAAATTTCTATTAAATGCATTCTGGCTACCTTTGCCAGTTTCCCTAGGTTTATAATCACTGCTAACTGCACCATTTGCACTCAGATTAGCATTATATTAAATAAAAATAATTCTGATTAGACTGTTTTCTAGGAAACTGTCAAAAGGCACGCAGTAATTGCTGATAATTTCTTAAATTATTCAATGAAAATGTAAAAGATAAAGTCACCATACTTCCAAGATATAGTGGAGTAGGACACCTAACCCAGAGCTCAGCAGCTCCTGGGCACGGACAGCATCACCAATGTCCAAGATAAAAGTCAGAGACTTTTAGCATGACTCGGACTCCCAGCCTCAGTGTGGACTCGGACCCCGGCCTCAGAGTAGACTTGGACCCTCGGCCTCAGCAGGAATTCGGACTCCCGCCCTCACTGTGGACTCGCACCCCCGCCCTCAGTGTGGACTCGCACCCCTGCCCTCAGCGTGGACTCGGATCCCCGCCCTCAGCGTGGACTCGAACACCCAGCCTCAGTGTGGACTTAGATTCCTGACCTCAGCATGGACTTGGACTCCCAGCCTCAGCGCGGACTCGGACTCCGGCCTCAGTGTGGACTCATACTCCTGGCTTCAGTGTGGACCCGAACTCCCGGCCTCAGCGTGGACTCGAACTCCCGGCCTCAGTGTGGACTCGGACTCCTGGCTTCAGTGTGGACTCGAACTCCCGGCCTCAGTGTGGCCTCAGATGCCTGGCATCCGTGTGGACTCGTACTCCTGGCTTCAGTGTGGACCCAAACTCCCGGCCTCAGCGTGGACTTGGACCCCTGGCTTCAGCGTAGACTTGAACACCCGGCCTCAGCGTGGACTTGGACCCCTGGCTTCAGCATGGACTCAAACACACAGCCTCAGCATGGACTCAGACTCCCGGCCTCAGCATGGACTCAGACTCCCGACCTCAGAGTGAACTCGGACTCCTGGCTTCAGTGTGGACTCGAACTCCCGGCCTCAGCGTGGACTCAGACTCCCAGCCTCAGCTTGGACTCAGACCCCTGGCTTCAGCGTGGACTCGGACTCCGGCCTCAGCATGGACTCGGACTCCCGGCCTCAGCATTGACTCGGACTCCTGGCTTCAGTGTGGACTCGAACTCCCGGGCTCAGCATGGACTCAGACGCCTGCCCTCAGCCTAGACGCAGACTCCTGGCCTCAGCGTGGATTCGATTCCAAGCACACCAGGCCTCGAGGTGAAGCCTGGCATGACGTGGGTTGGAAAGGGTATTATTCTGGACTCTTTATTTGTCAATTTTTCTAATTTATTACTGGACTTTTTATTTCTTTAATTTTGTAATATTTTGCCCTCTGAAGTTACACTTAAGAATCTGTACCTAGGTACCTTTATAATAAAGCTAATTCTAAATCATAGTCCTGCTCTCTCACTGAATAGAGACAATTAGTGGTGGTTTAACCATGTCACAGGAAAGGGTGGAGGTTGAGAGAGACAGTCCTTCCTCACAAACCAACCAGCCAAGCAAATGAGTTCACTAACTCCACTAAATTCTGAAGTAATGCTGTATACTGTTCTGCTTAAAGCAACCCTCCAATTCAGAAGAAGAAACTGAGGGACACAGGCCATGTAAAACACAACATATGACCAAAATCTTAAATCTGACAATTTATTTGCCTCTGTCTTTGAGCTTTGATCTATTTAGTTTCTGAATTAACCTATCAACCACAAGTCAATTCAAGTATAGTATTGTTGCTGATCCTATAATCTTTCAGCACTGAAGGAGATAATTTGGCTCAATTTGTCTGCGCAAACACTTAGCAAGAGCTATCAAATTAGGCACTCGCTCCTCTTCACAGTTCTGCACAGGAATCCCCGTCAAGTATTTATCCAATTCCTTTTTGAAAGTTGCCCCTGAAATTGCTTCATCACCTTTCCAGATTGTGTATTCCATATGATAACAATTCATTGCATTTAAAATAATTTCCATCTCATTTCTCTCCTTAAAATTTCATCTGCTCTCGTTCTGCCCATTTCATCAGTCTGCCTTCCATACTGTGTTGCTATCTTCACTGTTTACTATTTTTTTGAGTTTTATATGTTTGCAAACTTTGAAGTTATGCCTGATATACCCATGTCTAGGTCTTTATTCCATACCAAAACATAATTCTCATACCTACCCTCGAGGCAATTGATTTCACACTTACCTTGAGTCTGAAAAACACACGGTCACCATTACTTTCTGTTTTCTGTCATTTTGCTAATTTTGTACCAAATCTGTTTCAATATTGTTATTAATCTAAAATGTGATTTTACAATTCTACAAGTCCACCTGCATCACACTGCCCTCACTAAAGCTGTGCTAATTGATCACAGTGGCTCAGTGGTTAGCACTGCTACCTCACAGCACCAGGGTTCCAGGTGTGATTCCAGCCTCAGCTGACTGCCTGTGTGGAGTTTGTACATTCTCCCTGTATCTGCGTGGGTTTCCTCTGGGTGCTCCAGTTTCCTCTCACAATCCAAAGATGTGCAGATCAGGTGAATTGGCCATGTTAAATTGCCCACTAGTGTTAGGAGGGAAATGGTTCTGGGTGGGATACGTTTCAGAGGGTCGGTATGGACTGGATGGGCCGAAGGGCCTGTTTTCACACTGTAAGGAATCTAAACTCAATGAGATTAGTCAATCACAATTTGCCTTTAGTAAATCCACGCTTACTATTACCATTTTCCAAGTGACACAATTTTCTTGTGGATTATAGTCTCTAAAGGTGGAGTAATGGGTGTCTTGGCCACTGACTGGAAAACCAGCAAGACTAAGACATCACCTCTTTTTTAGTAGGTCTGGCACATCTTGTGCCACTCAGGAACTTAAAATGATAATTCCCAAAATGACGGACTTGACCTGAGGATGGAAGCCCTGCTTATGAAGAACTGCTGACCAATCAGAGGCTGGCAGCTTCTTTGTACTCAACAGCATCAGTATGATAGCGGTGGCTGCTTCTGGTAGTACATTGACCCAATGATCCCTCTGTGTGGTGATGGGAGAAGTATTGCAGGATTTGGATCATGGGAAAGATGTGTGGTAGGTGTGAGCAGCAAATGCAGGTGATGGCTTAATCAGACACTAGGTGCCTGAAAACAAGGGACTCCGACTCCCCCTGCAGGAAGTCCACAAACAAACCATTAGGATTTTCTTGTCATGTTCCCCATGTCGTGAACACCACACCCATTATTCAGTTATTAGCAATATTGACTAGATAAGACTCTCTAGTGGACCCTTAGCATGTCTACAGGTCTTCCCGCACCAGACTTACTCAGGGTGCAGGTAAAAAAAGGCAGGGGGTCACACCCACCAAGTTCTGATTCAATTAAATCTCCCTCTGCAACAAATTTGCATTGGGAGAGAACATAAGATTTGAACTCAACAGTTTATCCACCGCTGACATTCAGCTCGACTCGACCTGTGATTCCACAAGTTTCTCCCTGAGCTCTTTTTTTTAAACAGAAGTACAATATTTGCTAACCTCTAATCGTTTGGCACCATTCCCTCACCAAAGGAGAAACAAGAGATTGTGGTTAGAGCCTCTGGTGTTTCTACAACATTTTCTTCAGCAACCCAAATCAACACAGACTAGAGAATGTTAAAGCTCCACTTGTTCTCTCTCTCTCTCAATGTAAGAAATGCTAGTAAAGCTACGATGAACAGTTTTCATGAAGCATTGTAGTTGACGATTTATCTTATTATATTTGAAAGTTGACATATTTTTATCTTTATTGTGATGCTAGCAGTAAATGGTTTCCCCGATGAGCAGTTGCATATAAATAAGAACATTTATAGTACTTAAATTGATAAACATTTACTCTTGCAGGTTTTGAAAACCTTGTCAAGCCATGACAATAAAAGAATATGATCCATGAAAGACAGATAGTTCAAATCTGTTCCACACAGTGCACAAGCTTAAACATGTGAAAACTATGTAAAGAATGTAAAGTGCATTCTGGTATAAAAGAGAAATGACAACTAAAGGTTACAGAACAGAAAATAACTTGTTTACTACAGGTTCATATGCTTATTCAGTAAATTATAAAATTGCCATTTGTGCACAGAATTATTTAATTTATGAAAAAAATCATCCAGAAATGTTTAAAGTTCAAAGTAGACACAAAGACTAGCTTTAAAAAAAACTAGAATATTTTTACCGAAAGTGGACATGTGAAGGATTTAGATAAATGTTCATTCACCAAAAAAAAGAATTAAAACAGAATCTTACATTCTTTCGAGCTACCATAACTCTATTCTGCCTCTGCTTAGATTTGGGGCCATTAAAGATATGGCCATTCCGAAGAATATCAGCTAACACAAACAGACAGATTGTAATTGGGAAAGCAAGGTAAATTATGCAAAATATCTAAACTACTGGGAATAACTTGGCTCAAACTTCATCTCAGACAGGCTACTTGCTGTTCAAATCATTTCAGCAAAAAGGAATTATTTTTACATGAGAATTTTGGTAAGGATGCACTGCCTGAAAAACCTGTGGGCCGGAAATACCATGATTTGAAAACTCCCACCCATGGAGAAGTTGAAACTTTGTTTAGATCGATAGCTGAGTCACCTTTCTTACCAATATTTATCTATAGTGTTCATCATCTCTTCATTTCCATGTCCTGTAATCCCACTTTGGAAATCGTTCTCAAAAGGTTCTTGTGAGCCAGAAAAAAGACCAAGCACTTAAGTGTCTCATAGATATCATGACAATAGTTTGGAATCCTGAAATACTCAGGGCATTTTTAACCCCGAATTCCTATTTTTTTTCCAAAAGTGGAGGACTGGTACAATGACAAAACCGAAGATTCTGCGTGGGATCAATCCAATGGAATGTAACATCAACTGGTATCAAGCTAGAAGTCAGCTGGCTAGCAGCTAGCCAAAAGGAAACTGGACAGCAAAAGAACTGTCTCATGTCCTGAATAGTGGAATTCATTCACCGTTGAAAGGAAATAGAACTACAGAATTGCAACAAATCTGAAAAACTAAGGATTCTTCACAAACAAGTCAAAGGTGTGTGTGTGTGCGCGCGCATGTGTGTGTCTGTGTGTGTATGTGTGTGTATAAGACACAAAATGGCCACCAAGGGTTAAACAGAAGTAAAAGAGCCAGCAACAGAAATAAAACAGCCTACTCCAGCATTTAGGTACCTTTGAACAGGGCAACTCCAAGGTGAATGGGAGGTGCTATATAAGCATCCATCCAACACAGTTTGAAAAGAGGATATCTAAGGATAGAAGCAAGTTAATTAAAATATGACAATTGATTGATTCCAGCCTCATTAATAGAAGGATGTTGTTCCATTAGGTGAACAACACCAGTTAGCACAAGGCATGTAAATCTTAAAATCTGATTGAAGATTTGTAGCTCGGGTATCCGTTGTTGCAGTTCTGCTCGCCGAGCTGGAAGTTTTTGCTGCAAACGTTTCGTTCCCTGGCTAGGGAACATCATCAGTGCTGTTGGAGCCTCGTGTGAAGCGCTGCTTTGATGTTTCTTCCGGTATTTATATTGGTTTGTTCTTGCCGCTTCCGGGTGTCAGTTTCAGCTGTAGTGGTTTGTATATGGTGTCCAGGTCAATGTGTCTGTTGATGGAGTTTGGGGATGAATGCCATGCTTCTAGGAATTCTCTGGCTGTTCTCTGTCTGGCTTGTCCTATGATAGTGGTGTTTTCCCAGTCAAATTCATGTTGCTGGTTGTCTGAGTGTATGGCTACTAGAGATAGCTGGTCGTGTCGTTTTGTGGCTAGCTGATGTTCATGGATGCGGATTGTTAGCTGTCTTCCTGTTTGTCCTATATAGTGTTTTGTGCAGTCCTTGCATGGTATTTTGTAAACTACGTTAGTTTGGCTCATGCTGGGTATTGGGTCCTTTGTTCTAGTGAGTTGTTGCCTGAGCGTGGATGTTGGCTTGTGTGCTGTTATGAGTCCTAAGGGTCGCAGTAGTCTGGCTGTCAGTTCTGAGACGCTCCTGACGTATGGTAGAGTGGCTAGTCCTTTTGGTTGTGGCATGTCCTCGTTTCTCGGTCTATCTCTTAGGCATCTGGTGATAAAGTTGCGTGGGTATCCGTTTTTGGCGAATACCTTGTATAGATGTTCCTCTTCCTCTTTTCGCAGTTCTGGTGTACTGCAGTGTGTTGTGGCCCTTTTGAATAGTGTCCTGATGCAGCTTCGTTTGTGTGTGTTGGGGTGGTTACTTTCATAGTTTAAGACTTGGTCTGTGTGTGTTGGTTTCCTGTGTACCCTTGTGGTGAATTCTCCGTTGGGTGTTCTCTCTACTAACACGTCTAGGAATGGGAGTTGGCTATCCTTTTCCTCTTCTCGTGTGAATCGGATTCCTGTGAGTGTGGCGGTGATGATTCGGTGTGTTTTTTCTATATCTGTGTTTTTGATGATTACAAAGGTGTCATCAACATATCTGATCCAGAGTTTGGGTTGGATTTGTGGTATGGCTGTATGTTCTAACCTTTGCATAACTGCCTCTGCTATGAGTCCCGAGATTGGTGATCCCATGGGTGTTCCGTTGATTTGTTCGTATAGCTGATTGTTCGTATATCGTACAGCTGAAACTGACACCCGGAAACGGCAAGAACATCCATCAACAGACACATCGACCTGGACCCCACATACAAATCACTGCAGCTGAAACTGACACCCGGAAGCGGCAAGAACAAACCAATATAAATACCGGAAGAAACATCAAAGCAGCGCTTCACACGAGGCTCCAACAGCACTGATGATGTTCCCTAGCCAGGGAACAAAACGTTTGCAGCAAAAACTTCCAGCTCGGCGAGCAGAACCACAACAATGTAAATCTTAGTCCATGAACCAGTCAGCCTAATTCACTAGTCGATAAAGTGTGGCACTAGAAGAAGCACAGCAGGTCAGACAACACCCTAGGAGTAGGAGAGTTAACATATCAAGCAGGACCCTTCATAAGGACTGGAGAGAGGGAAGTAGTTTGAGAAATAAATAGTGGCAGGATTGTGAGGCAGGGTTGGGGGGGGAAGTAGGTGAGATGGCGATAGTTGGATGCAGATGAGGAGGTGATTGTGATCGATTTGTGGGGAGGGTAGAGTGGATAGACGGGAAGGAAAATGGACATGTTGGTCAGGTGAAGAGGGCAGTGCCAAGTTAGAGGGTTGGATGTGGGATGGGATGAGGGAGGGGAGGTTTGCAAACTGGTGAATTCGATGTTGAGGCTGTGTGGGTGTAGATTCCTGAGGCAGAAGATGAGGTGTTTTTGCCCCTGTTTGCAGGTGGCCCTGTGTAGGAGGCCCAGAATGGACATGTCATAGGGGGAGTGGGAGAGGGAGTTGAAATGGTTGGCCACTGGAAGGTGGAGTTGGTTAGTGTGTACACCCCTTGTTCTCACTGGTGCTGTTCACCTTATGGGACATCAGCCTCTCGTTAATAAGGCTGGAATCAATCACTTGTCATATGTTAATGAGCCTGACTCATTAAGCAGCTATGAAAATAACAGGTAAAGTTATTTTATAGTAAACAGCTGTTTCTTTGAAGTTATGCACAAGCTTAAGAAATAGATTCTAGCCAAAGATTCTTCAGATAATCATCGAGATAAATTTCAACATAATTATATATAACCAAATTATAATAGAAGCATTAGGGGAAAAGCATTCAAATATAGATGTGACAGTTTTGGGAAAAACTTTCCTTTTCTCTAAAATGATGCCTGACACACCCTGAATGAAATAGATTATTCACAACTTAATAGTTAAAAAGTGCTAACAGTAGGAGTAACTGTAATACTCTTCAATACTATGAATCTTATAGCAGTTAGTTCAAACCAACTGTCTTTTGTACCATAAATATACCACATATACTCAAGTAATAGTTGATCTCATGTAAAAGTTGACACCTTATTTTTGGTTAAAAATCTGGAATTTTCTGTATATCTTGTAAAAAAAATCGATCCTAGTTCTTCACAGATAACAGATCAACATTTATGAGTCAGTGTGCTGGCCATCACACTCTGCTCCAGCATTCTAGTCTGCCGGTCATCCCGCTCCACTCAGGGTCTTCCAGTCCACTGTCAATGAGCTCCATTCCAGGTTTTCAGAATTGCCACAATTTTTTTCCTTCATTTGTTTAGTGATCAATGGGGCTTCTGCTAATGACACGGTAAGAGTTTTGATGGATATGAATTTCAGCCACTCTAAGGTAGTATCCATGAACTGGTCAACCCCATAAATTTAACCTTGAAAAGTAGTCAAGAAAATTTGGGTATTACTCGAATATATACAATAAAAGGTATAACGGAATTTGATGGAGATAGCGTATGGAACACAATGAATAACAGGATTCAAGCAGTGTTTAGAAAAAAACCAGGTCTGGGACAGGCCGTATGGAGTATAACCAGTAACTTTGGAATGTGAATTAATAGGATGCATAGAAAGATCCCAAGGCCTGGTGATTACAATTTCTGTCAAAACACCATGAGATCATAGGATCCTAGGTTTGTCCATAGGAATGCCCATCACTGATTGTGTTTCACAGGATTGTGTGTATAGAATAAAGGGAAGGACATGGTGGCCATGTTGTATGTGATTATTGTAACACAAAATATATAAAAAATGTTGCATTTCACTGTAAACATCAGAGTGTGTCACTGATCTCTTTCTGGATCTGAGCCATAGATTAAGAGAATGACTGGATTCTCATATCAAGGCCAGATTCAGGGAAGATCTTTGGCCCTCTCCCTGCATTAACCAGTTATTATTTGAATAACAGTCTGCCACTGCCTGGATCCTGCGTGCCTCCTGAGTCTTTGTCCCCAGTCAGGGGTTTATGCTCCTACAGAGTGAAATTAGATTCCTTTTAAACATTTGGCCTAGGAGAAAGATGCTTACAATGGAAGGGATCTTTTGAAATTAATGTGATATCAACCAGGTTGTTTGGGTGAATATACCTAAAAGCTTCATAGTTTGGGCATCTCATCTAGAATCAGAATGAATACTGGAAACTTGCCTGGGGTTTCATCATAGTAGATAAGATTGTAAAGCAATTGTAAAGTATTGACAGACCACTGACAAGGGCGGCAGAGGCATAGTGGTAATGTGACTGGATTAGTAATCATGAGTCACTAAGTCGGGGACCGTGGGTTCAAATCTCACCATGGTAGAGGTGAAATTTGGGTGGGCCTGAGGGTGGTGAGCCTGTGGAATTCATTGCCACGGAGTGCAGTGGAGGCCGGGACGCTAAATGTCTTCAAGGCAGAGATTGATAGATTCTTGTTGTCTCGAGGAATTAAGGGCTACGGGGAGAACACTGGTAAGTGGAGTTGAAATGCCCATCAGCCATGGTTGAATGGCGGAGTGGACTCAATGGGCCAAATGGCCTTACTTCCACTCCTCTGTCTTATGGTCTTATGGTCTAAATTTAAGTTCAATAAAAATCCAGTCAAATGGTGACTGTGTAAGTATCATTCTTGATACTCATCTAGTTCACTAATGACCTTAGAGAAGGAAATCAGTTATTGCTACTTGATCAGAACTACAGGAATATGATTGAAGCTTAAGTACATTCTCAAAAATGGCATTGAAAGGCACTCAGTTCAAGGGTAAATAGGAATGGGCAATAAATGCCAGTGATGTCCACAATCCATGAAAGAATTACAAATAACTTACCTAAAACATCAATTACCTTATTAAGCTTTATATCATGAAACCAAGTTATGTTTCACACAAAAAAACTAGGAAGAATTTCTCTGTTACTCTCCTCCAAATCGTGTCAGACAGTGATAGGAAAATTGAGAGGCCTTTGAAATGAAAAAAATGCAGAAAATAAAACAGAAACCAGATCCACTACTGTAAATTTTCCGTCCAGCAGTAAAACTACAAATTCACTCTATTGACAATTAACTCAGAAGTGTTGGTGGACCATGGCAGGGGTAGATGTCCTAACCAAACTCTTCTGGCATGAGACAAGCAGAATCTATTTTTTCCAATATCCCATAAAAATTGTAAATTTTTGTTGTGTCACAGTTCATGAATTTCACAAATGGCTTTCTTCAAGGGCAAGCCAAGAGAGTGTATAAAAACAAAATATTTTCGCATTGTGGGTTTCAGAGTTGTGCCTAATTTTACTGCCACACAGTGTCCACTGAGACTTACTTTTCAGCTCAGGTTATCGGATTAGAATCAAAAGCTACAGCTCTCACTGACTTTCCTCTCTCTGGTTAAGGGTGTCCAGCCTAAAAGGAACTACCTCAGAGCACACTGTGTATTGAACTTGGAGACTTCCTAATTTCTGTACCTCATGCCACAATTGGAAAAGATATTTTCCACTTTATTTTATTGGATCTTGCTCTAACAAATAAATAAAGTTAGAAAGAAGAACAAAACAGGTACTTATTCGCAATCTATAACAATAAAAAAGTAACAAACAGGTAACACACAAGCAAATCATCAACAGGAACTAGTCTGTCATGTCACACACTTCATTATAAGAGTGCGCATTGCAGCACTTACAAGAGGTTCTCCGCAGATGGGCATTATGGAGTCTTCTCCAGTTAATGAAGACCGAAGATGACTGTTTGAATTGTCCTGTAAAAGAAACAACAAACTCTACTTCAATAATTCAAGAATATAGTAAGGATTTTGAAACATAAAAACATAGAAAATAAGAGCATGAATAGACTATTCAGCCCTTCAACTGGGAGAAAGTGAGGACTGCAGATGTTGGAGACCAGAGTTGAAAAATGTGATGCTGGAAAAACACAGCAGGCCAGGCAGCATCCGAGGAGCAGGAGAATCGATGTTTCGGGCATAAGCCCTTCTTCCTCATTCCTGAAGAAGGGCTTATGCCCGAAACATCGATTCTCCTGCTCCTCGGATGCTGCCTGGCCTGCTGTGTTTTTCCAGCATCACATTTTTCAACACTATTCAGCCTTTCAAGCCTGGCTCAACATTCATTATCATCTCAGCTGATCATCCAACTCAATAGCCTGCCTCACTTTTTCCTCATTATCCATTGGTTCCTTTAGCCCCAAATGTTATATCCAATTCTTTCTTGAAATCAAACAATGTTCTGGCCTTGACTGCTTTCTGTAGTAGCGAATTCCAGAAACTCACCACTCTCCAGGCAAAGAAATTTCTCTTCACCTCAATCTCAAAAGGTTTACTCCATAACATTACACTGTGATCCCTAGTTCTGGACTCCCCTTGCCAATAGGATCATCTCTCCTCCAATCATCTGTCTACTTCCATTAGAATTCTATAGGTTTCCACAAGATCCTCCCTCATCCTTCTGAATTGCAGTGTGTATAATCCTAATCGATTCAACTTCTCCTATTATGTCAGTCCTACTATCCCAGAAATTAATCTGGTAAGCATGCACCACAATCTTTCTAAAGCAAGAACATTCTTCCTCAGAGAGGGAGACTAAAATTGTACATAATATTCCATCTCCATGCTCTGTATAATTGCAGCAAGATTTGCCTGCTCCTATAATCAAATCATTTCATTATGAAGGTGAATGTACTTTTTGCTTTTTTACCACCTGCATGTTTACCTTCAGTGACTGGTGTACAAGGACACCCAGATCTCATTACCCATTCCCTTCTTTCAATTTATAGCCATTCACACAATAATCTGCCTTTTTGTTTTTGTTACCAAAGTGGTTGACCATATATTTTTCGATATTATACTGCATGTGCCATGCATTTGGCCACGCACTCAGATTGTCGAAATCACACTGAAGCATCTCTGCATCTTCCTCTCAGCGCACTCTTCCACATAACCTTGTGTCGTTTGCAAATTTGGACATACTGCATCTCATCGCTCATCTAAATCGTTAAAATTAATTGTGAATAGCTAGGGTTTTAGCATTGATCTCTATGGCACCTCAGTAATTAATGCCTGCCAGTAGGAAAGAGACTTATTTATTTCTGCTCCTTGTCTGCCAAGTAGTTATAGTTAGGGAGTCATAGAGATATACAGCCTGGAAACAGACCCTTCAGTCCTATTTGTTCATGCTGACTAGATATCCCATATGAATCTAGTCCCAGTTGCCAGCATTTGGCCCATGTCCTTCTACACTCTCCTATTCATATATCCATCTAGATGTCTTTTAAATGTTATAATTGTATCAGCCTCCACCACTTTCTCTGGCAGCACGTTGCATACATGCACCATCCTCTGCGTGAAAAAAATGTCTCTTAGTTCCTTTTTATGTCTTTCCCCTCTCACCTTATACCTATGCTATCTAGTTTTTGTACTCCCCCACCCTGAGGAAAAGACCAAGCCTATTTTCCCTATTCATGGCCAACCTGATTTTATTAACCTCTAGAAAGTCACCCATCAGCCTCTGAAGCTCTGGGGAAAATAGCCCCACCTCTCCCTGCAGCTCAAACCCTCCAACCCTGGCAACATTTTTTTTATCCATCTCAATATTCTACTCCCAAACCCACACACTTTAACTTTACATGAAAATCTCTTATCTGGGACTTTGTTGAATGCCTTCTGAAAATTTATACAAATCAGATCCACTGGCTCCCCCTCATCAACTCTCCTAATTACATCCTTGAAGTCTTGACCTGACACATAAAGACACAAAATTATACCTAACAGCCATATTTAAATCCAGTTTTATAAATATTAGCTGTTATCCAAGTGTTTTGCTTAATTGAACTGAAGGTAATTTTTGTTTCTGTTCTTTCTGTTAACCCCCATCTGAAATGATCACTGATTCACCAATTTTAAACATCCTTTGATTGTTGCTTGATATTTTCGATTCTGAATATCAAGCATGCATAACATCAGAAGATGAAATAGCCTGAATTTCTCCTCACATTGGTAGGTATGTGGAGTGAAAGTGCCAAAGCTACCTCACATCAAACCTTGCACCGAGCTGCATATAAAGTAGCTACTTTAGTGGCATCAACCAGTGGAAGGCACTGTAGTCAAGTTTTACTGGAATCTGATGTAAATGCATCTTCAAAACAGTGCTATTAGTCAGACTCAGTGATGAAACATCAAATAATTTCAAATGCTTTTAAGAACAAAGTGTTTTTTTTTAAACGTTGCAGATTAGATTACATTCCCAACAGTGTGGAAACAGGCCCTTCGGGCCAACCAGTCCACATTTACCCTCCGAAAAGTAACCCACCCAGTCCCATTTCCCTTTGACTAATGCATCGAACAATATGGGCAATTTAGCACGGCCAATTCACCTGACCTGCACATCTTTGGGCTGTGGGAAAAAACCCATGCAGACACAGGGAGAATATGCAAACTCCACACAGTCAGTTGCCCGAGGCTGGAATCAAACCTGGGACACTGATGCTGCGAGGTAGCAGTGCTAACCATCGTGCCGCCCGTGTTGTCACAGAATCAGGAAAAACATATATCACTGAGGCTACAGATCCAGAGATAACTATAGAAGAGACCAGTGGGTGTGTCTCCTAAATGAAAGAAGTACTCAAAGTGAATAATTATAACTTCCATCACCTTGCAAAAAATGAAGGGTAACAAATCAGCAGTCAATTTTAAATCTCTCCTGAAATCAGGAAAATATAGCAGACAGAATGAGTCTAGGCCAATGCAATTTGAACTATGTTCATCCTGCACAGACTGGGATTAGTAACATTTTCAGGTAGAGTTTTTGTCTTACTATTCAGGGCAGGTCCTTGGAAATCTAATAGCATGCTATTGCCAAGATTGGAATGGAAGTTAATCTAATGGTGCATTAATGGCACCGTATCAATACTTAAGTATAATTTACTTGCATCATCCTAAATATCCCATGGGCAATTGGTTTAAAATTTCAAAATAGCTTACCTTGGGCAATCTACTTCATACACAATTAATCATTAAAGAAATATGGATTCTGTTCCTTTAGTCTGGAATTGTCTTCATAGCTTAACAGCAGAAAGTATGAAATGGTGCAAATATAATTTTAACAATATTATTAACAGATATTAAACTGTGGACTGCTACCCTGAGTCATTGCCTCAGGTGGTGGGCCAGTTGCACTTCCTTTGGATATTAACTGGATATTAATCATTAATGGGTATGAATTAGTAAGGAACATACATCCATCATAAGGGCAGAAGTGTAGATGTTTACAAATGCTTGTAACAGTGTTCAGCACCATTTGCAAATCTGGAGCAAACTGTGCTCACATACAACAGACCTGCACAAAATTCAGGTTTGGCTAAGACCATGATATATAGGAGGAGCAGTAGGCCATTTGGCCCACTGCGTCTGCTGTGCTATTCAATGAGATGTTAACTGATCTGATAATCCTCAAATCAAGTTTTTGACCTTATCCTCATCGCCTCGATTTCTTTACTGATTAAAAATATATTGAATACAATGTCTTGAATATAATTAACGATTCAGCATCAACAATCCTCTGTGGGAAAGAATTCCACAAATTCACTCCTTTCTAAGAGAAATTCTTTTTTTCCTCAACTACCTACTTCTTACACTAACATTATGCCTTCTGGTCACAGCTCTCCTCAAAGGAAGAAGCAACCCTTGATTGGATTCTCTACAGCATAGAAACAGGCCCTGCAGCCCACCAAGTCCAAACTGACCCTCTGAACAGTAACCCACCCAGACCCATTTCCCTCTGACTAATGCACCTAACACTATGGGCAATTTAGCATGGCCAATTCACCTGACCTGCACATCTTTGGATTATGGAAGGAAACCCACACAGACATGGGGAGACTGTGCAAAATCCTACAGACAGTCACCCAAGGTTGCGAATCGAACCTGGGACCCTGGTGCTGTGAGGTAGCAGTACTAACCACTGACCAATGTGATTAGGAGTTAGGTTTATTGTCACATACATTCAAGTATACGCATACAGAAATACAGTGAAAAGCGTGGTGGATTAGCTAACTAATAGAAGACAGAGGTTCTGGTGCCATCTAAGTATACAAAAGACAAGATTAAAAACAGAAGCAGAAGTAAAAGAAACAAGCAAGTCTTTGAAAAATCATATATAATTTGATTAGGTCGCTTCTCATTCTTCTAAACCCCTATGAGTACAAGCCCAACCTACCAAATGTCTCTTCATAAGACAATCCCTCCATTTCTAGAATCATGCTAGTAAAGCTTCTCTTGACTGTTTCTAAGGCCAGTATACCTTTTCTTAGATACAGTGACTAAAACCATTTACAGCATTTTAGGTGTGGCTTGACTAGTACTTTGTATAATTTTAACAAAACCTCCCTATTTTTCTACTCCATTCCCTTCGAAATAAAGACCAACAGTCTATTTTCCTTCTCTATTAGCCACTGAACTTAGATATTTGCTTTTTGAGATTCATGCACAAGGAACCCCAAATCTCTCTTAGCTTTCTGTAGTTTTCGACATTTAAATAATATTCAGCTCTTCTATTCTTTCTGCCAAAGTGTATAACCTTGCACATTCCCATGTTATATTCCATCTACCAAGTTTCTGCCCAATCACTTAGCCTCTTTATATCCCTCTGTCAATTCTTTGTGTCATCCTCACCACTTGCCTTCTCACCTATCTTTATGTCATCTGAAAACTTGGTCACATCCAAGTCACTAGTATATATTGCAAATAATTGGATACCAGCACTGATCCCTGCAGCAATCCACTTAGTTACAGGTTGCCATCTTCAAAAGACCCATTTATCTCAACCCTCTGTCTTCTATTAGTTAGCTAATCCTCCATCCACACTAATATAGCACCTCCAACACCATAGGCTCTTATCTTATTAAGTACCTTTTGTGTGGTACCTTACTGAATACCTTTTGGAAATCCAAATATATTACATCTATGGGTTCCCTTTTATTTACCTCTCTTGTTACCTCAAAGGACTGTAATAAATTTGTCAATCATGATTTTCCTTTCATGAAGCCATGCTAATTCTGCTGTATTTTATTTTATATTCTGAAATTTTCCACTATTACATTGTTTATTGTAAATTTTAACATTCTCTGAATTATAGATGTTAAGTTAACTGGCCTATATTGATATGTGCTGATAAGTGGTAAGTAATATTTATGCCACATAAGTGTCCAGTAATGGGCAACCCAAAGAGAGAGAATCTAACAATTCCTCATGACATTCAACAGCATTACAACCACTGAATCCCACACTATCAATACTGTGAGGTCCACCATTCTCCAGAAACCTATCTGTATGAATAAGCTGCTGCTGCTACAAAGGGAGAGGCATGGAATTCTGTGGCAATTGACTCACTTGCTGACCCTCCTAAACCTGCTACCATCTCCAAGATGGAGGTGGGCACTGCAGATGCTGGATATTAGAGTCAAGATTAGAGTAATATTGGAAAAGCACAGCAGGTCAGGCAGCATCTGAGGAGCAGGAAAATCGATGTTTCGGGCAAAAGCCCTTCATCAGCTTCCTGATGAAGCCCTTTTGCCCAAAACGTCAATTTTCCTGCTCTTCAGATGCTGTCTGATCTGCTATGCTTTTCCAGCACTACCATCTCCAAGACACCAGTCAGTTATGTGATCACATATTCTTCACTTGCCTAAATGAATGCAAATTCAATAATACTCAAGAAGTTCAAAACCATTCAGGACAAAATATCTCCCATTGATTATCAACTTATCCATCAACTTCAACATTAATTTCTTCTACTGATGACTCAGAGTGGCAGAAACACTTAGCATCTCGAACATGCCATGCAGCAGTCAGCCAAGTCTCCTTTAATACCACAGAGGGTACAAAGATCAGCAGATACACAGAAACTTTATGAACTACAAGTTTCCTTCCAAACTACATCCTCATTTGGAAGTGTACCACTATCAGCATTCGAGTCATAGAGATGTACAGCATGGAAACAGACCCTTCGGTCTAACTCATGCATGCCAAGAAACAGGGATTGACTTGTAAAGGTTATCACTGAACATGAGTGGAATATAGCTGAAAGGGAGAGAGCAAGATTGTAAACAAGATCTCCTGCCTACACTGGAGATGAACTGTGAACAAATGTGTTGAGCTGGATCAAAATCCTGGAAGTCTGTCCTTAACAGCACTGTAGTCTACCTCCGCCACATGGGCTGCAACAATTTCAGAAGGCAGCTCACCACCCCTCCTCTCAAATGAGGATGGGAACAAATGTGGCTTTACCAGTGATGTCAATATCAATGAACATTTTTTTTTAAATGTTACAGAATCAGCACCAATGATTCAAGCAACTGCTACAGTGGTCCAACTCTGAATGTCTTCTCCCATCCAAGCCAATAATGACTACAGTGACTGATCTGTGGTTGCAATTCCACTTCAGAGTTCCCATTTCAGTCAATCATTGCAAAAATCATTTCCATGTGACGGAAATCCACCCATCACTGATAATAGTGCCAGGAAAACCAGATGAAACCCTTAATGACCATTTAAAGTGTCTCAATTTATCTCTGGGTGGGAGTATATGGAATTACATTTGTTCACTTCAATGAAGTTGTGCCTGTAAAGCAATATTGGGAGTCTAGAGCAATCACTCTTGCAAATATTGCTGTTCACCAATGCTGTCGATGTAAGATTTACCAAAATGACCCATATTTTTAACTTACTCAGGGTTTAGAGCTGCAAGGTGCAAACACTGCCATGTGTTTTACTGCCATGACACAACTAATGTAAAAAAAAACTGTGGTGATATTCCAGGAGCTGAATTGTTTTGAAAGTTATTGAGAAGTGAATTATTTCAAGACTGATTTCAAATGGTATCATATATAAAATACAACTAATGAGGCCATGAAATTGAAAAAAAACAGCTTGTAGGTGATTTATAGGCAAATGGCAGTTCTGGAGTTTATTGACACTTGCTAAATACTCAGAGTTGTACACTAACTTGCACTGGATTGTGTCTTTGAATGATTAACAAAGAAAACAAAAGCCTCAAAAAGACAGCTCATTCAAATTTAAAGCAATAGTGACATTTTTAATTGAAATAAAACAAAAACACGTGAATGATAACTTTTTGCTCCTGATTCCTAAAATGAGTAGCAAATAATGCACTCTCCATCCTTTTTATGTTTGATGAAATAAGTGGATAGTTTCAGCACTGAAAATTAAAATTGCAATTTTACTTTGATGATAAAATCTTCAGGAGCATGTTATGCAAAATACTAACAACACAATGGGCCATAATTTTCCAGAAGCAGGATTTTTTGTTGGGGGGTGGTCGAACGTAGCTGCATGGATACCCATCCATAACTGATGTTTTGCTGAATAAGGTAATTAAAGCCCTGTTGAGGCCTATAAATATCTCTGATCAATTTGTTCAGACATGTCTTACCAAAACTCTGGGGCAGGTGAGATTTGAATCAGACCTTCTGGCCCAGTGGTACACTGAGACATATATACAGAGTCAAATTGGAATATTTCAGTCAGGCTCCAGATGAGGGACAGTTTAGCTGCATATAGTTGTCCTTTGAGTGCCAGACTAGGGAGTTTGAGTTCCAGATTCTCCCTGGATTCAGTCACTCCTTGGAGGAAATCTCCATGGCAAAATGGTAGCCAACCACAAAGCCATTTTTCAGTTCAATTTTTAAGTTGAAAGAAAAAAACACCTGTGTGTTTGCGTGCCTGCTCTCTGACTTACCTTGAATGGCACCCTGTTGTTTTCAAATCAGACAGTCTTCAATGAATCCTCCGCTATCTGTCCACAGATCTCAGTTGTACAGCAAAGCCAATTTAGTGGCCAGAAGTTGGCTATCTCAGAGGAAATCAGAAGCAGTAATTTTTCCCAAATAGAGATAGATTCTACCAGCCTTCCAGGAGAAGGGGGAGGCTGTGAGTTGGCGAGAGAGAGGAGATGGCATAGTGTCCACCATTCCAGCATGATATCAATTTATCAGCAAAAGTAACATGGGGAATGGTCCTCCCAGCCAGAATTCAATTAGGCACTTTAAGTGGTCATCTGCTGTTACTTGCATTATTACCAGGGCATAGCAGACCTTACACCACATGGAAAGACTCCAAGAATACTTGGGAAGGGTGAGCCTCCAATTCAGGCACGTGATGGCAATCCCCCTTACTCTGTCTAGAGGTTGGAAGTCACTATACGCCTTTCCCTGGACCATTCTGGTCCCAGCAATGCCTGATCCAACTTACCTGGGAAGAGGGCCATCTTCACATCATATCATCTTCTTCCAAGTCAACTTTAAGATTGGCAATGGCATCCACCAATTCCAAAGCTAACATTGTGAATCTCTTAACTGTGAATCCAGAGTAGAGCACTTCACTGAGTTCACCACTTCATTACATTGTTGTATCTCTCCACCAATATCCAACTGTTTCCTCCTCCTCTTGTTATCTGGTAGAGGGAGCCCTAAAATGTACAAAGCACCTGCTTCTCACAAGGATAACTGACTTTGTAAATCTTGCCTTTAAAACCTTCTTTATCTCACTGTCATTCAGTTCAGAGCAGGTAAATGCAATAATAAATTCTCGACCACATTTTAATAGTTTCAGCCTTGACAGTGTTTCTGTTATCTAGTTATTCATTCTGATGGCATCCTACTGTATTATGTTCAGGATTTTGCAATTTATGTCAGAATCAACAGGGCATGCATCAAAACATCGATTTTGTGTCTTCTGGATTGCAAGATAGATATGATGGCAGTTTTGCATTACTTGCAGGGTAAAGGCACTGGTCCCAAGTGTATTGAGAATGTACTTGTTCCATTGACACCGAACAGCCCTGCAACTTTAATAGAAAGCCTGGAGCTTCCCTTTCTCATTTGGTGGTGACACGGCTCTTGTCCATAAAATGTTATGAAGGTCAGCTCATCATACATGCCTGCATTAATGTATGGATGAACACTTAAAGTTCCTATGCTATAGCTACATTTTATCAAGCCTACATTTATACAGCAAAGGATCCCATAAGTCTTAGTAACCATTTTTATTTTCTTCAGTTATAAGCCTTGAGCTTTTTAGGCAGGGCAGCATTGTTTGTCTATCTCTAATTTTCCTTGAGAAGGTGGTGATCAATTGCCTTCTCAAACCATGGCAATCCCCCTGATGTAGGTACACTCACAGTTAGGAAGGGAGACTTAGTATTTTGACCCAGTAGCAGAGACGAAATGTCAATATATAGTGGCAATCTATCCTGTCATCTTTAGCAATTCATGCATTTATTCCCCCAGAGCCCTGTGTTCCTGTACCAGATTTGCATTGTTTTATCTGGTCTTTCCTTGTTCTTCAGACCAGAATGAATCACTTTACATTTCTCTGCATCAAATTTCATTGACCATGTGTTAACCCATTCCACCTAGCTACCTAACCACTCTTCTAGCTGATCACAATCCTCCTAACTCTTCACAATACTTCAAAGTTTTCTGTCATCTGCAAATTTTAAAATTATGTCCAGTACACTCAAGTATTGGTGATTAATATAGATCAATTTTTTTTTAAATCCCAATTCCAACCCATAAGGAACCTCAATATATTTTCCTACAGTCCAAAAATAACTATTCAGTATTACCACAAAAGGAAGATATTACAGGTGCTGGATGTGATGAAAGGTCATTGACCTGAAATGTTTATTCTGTTTTGCCCTCCATTGATGCCACCTGACCTGCTGAGTATTTCCAATGTTTTCATTCTACTCTCTGTTTCCCATCCCTCAACTCTGGTGAGGCTTCAGAAGAGATTTACCAGGACATTGCCAGAAATGGCGGATTTGAGTCATAAGGACAGGCTGGATAGGCTGGAAGGTTTTTCACTCGAGCATAGGAAGTTGGGAAGTGACCTTATAGAGACTTAGAAAACAATGAGGGACAGAGATAAGGTGAATGGCAAGTGTCTTTTCCCTAGGGTGGGGCATTTCAAAACTAGGGGCTACTTTTTAAGATGAGAGGAGAAATATTTTAAAAAGATTTTTTTTTTAAACAGAGGGTGGTTCGTGTGTGGAATGAGCTTCCAGAGAAAGTGGCGGATGTGGGTCCAGTTACAACATTTAAAAGATATTTCAGTACGTACATGAAAAGATATGGGCCAAGAACAGGCAGGTGGGACTAGCTCAGTTTGGGATTATAGTTAGTATGGACTGGTTGGACTGAAATCTCGGTTTCCATTCTGAATAACTCTCTAACTCTGTGTCCATGCTGCCACTGCCCTTTTATTTTGTGGGGCTCAACATCATGAAAAAACCTGTTGTGAGGCATGTTATTAAACATCCTTTGGAAGGACATGTACACTAGATGCTCACATTGCTCTGGTGAATCTGTTCACTAATTTGTCATAAAACTCAACAAGTTATGTAAAAACAAGTTGCTCTATAAAAATTAGTGCTGACTTACTTTAAAATAAATTTTTCAAAATTAATGGATTACTGTTACTGATTATTACTCCCAACCACAAAATCAGAAACAACACAAAAGCAAAATACTGCAAAATGCTGGAAATTGAAAATAGGAACAGAAAATTCCAGGAATACTCAATATCTATGACAACAATTGTGGAGACAAAAACAAAGCTAATATTTTACATCCATGACCTTACATTAGAAAAACACTGATTCAGAATTATCTGGAGCATTGTGTCCAATTCTGGGTGGTCACATTTCAGGAAAGATTATAAAAGAAAATTGGAGAGTGTACAAAATAAATTTATGAGAGTGATTCTAAAGCAAAAGACCAGTTGCAAGGATAGATTGGTGAAGCTGCATATATCTTTCAATAGAAGACTGAGAGGAGATTCAATAGAAGTGTTCAAATTCATGAGAGAGCATCAGAATGTAAGAATTTGAAATACAGTAGACAATTTGGTCCTTTGACATTGCGTCACCTTTCAATAAGTGAATGGTTGATCTGCTTGGGGCTTTAACTGAACAGTCCTGCTTGTCCCCATAGCCCCTGTCTCCATTGTCAATCAGAAATCTGCTTAACTCACCATTGATTATATTCTAAAACCACGTCTCCACTGATACATGTGGAAAATAGTCTGAACACTAATGACCATCTGAGAGTAGAAATTCCTCCTCGTCATTGTCTTAAATAAGTTCCACATTATTTTTAAACTGTGTCCCCAGTTTTAGATTCCTCTATGAAGGGAGATGTCATGTCAGGATCGAATCTGTCAAGCCCCCTCAGAATCTTACATGTTTCTATTAGACTCACTACTCATTCTTCCAGACTCCAATGACCATTTTGTTTATATACTCATTCATAAATGAGGACATTACTGGCTGGGCCAGTATCTAATTTCCATCCAAGGGTACCCTTGAGAAGGTGGTAGTGAACTGTCTTTTTTGACCACTGCAGTTTTTTCAGTGTAGATACGTCCACATTGCCATTAGGGAATGAGATCCAAGATTTTGTCCCAAGCACACTGAAGGAATAGCAATGCATTTCCAAGTCAGTATGGTGACAGACATGGAGGAGAACATACTGTTGGTGGTATGTATTTGCTGCAGTTATTCTAAATGTTTGTATTCATGGATTTGGAAGGTGCTATCTAAGGAATATGAAGGAATTTCAGCAGTGCATCTTTCTGCAGCTAAGCGTCAGTGGTGGAGGCAGTGAATGTTGGTGGTTGTGGATAGGCCCAAACTGTGCAACCTTTCCTCATAACACAAATCCTTCTTTCTAGGAATCAGCTTCCAAAGCAATTAACTCCCTCCCTAAGTAAGGTGACCAAAATTATACACAGTACTTTATATATGGTTTCACTAATACCCTATACAGTTGTAGCAAAACTCCTTATATTTATTCTCTCTGGCAATAAAGGCCAGTATTCCATTTGAGTTCATTATCACTTGGTATACCTGCATGCTGAGGTTTTGATGATTCATGTATAAGGATACCCTGGGACTGTACCATAATATTCTGTAGTCTTTCAATTTAAATAATATTCTGCTTTTCTATTCTTCCTGCTAAAGTGGTCAATTTCACACTTTCCCATATTTTACTCCATCTCCCAATTTTTTTGTCCATTTACAAACACACATCCCAATTTTTGAATTGTGAACAGGAATAGACCATTCAGCCCCTTAAACCTGCTTCACTATTTCTTAAGATCATGACTGATTGTTACATCACTGAGGTAAATCCCTCTATTAATTAAACCAAACACCCAGAAAAGCTCGCCTTGCCTTATAATCTGTTAAAATATGAGTGACAGAGAACTCCCAGATTCCACTATTTTTAAAAAATCAATTTATTTTTTAACTCTAAGCGTGAACATTGAACAACAACTATTCACGACTCCAAGCCCTCCTTTCTCTTAACTGCTTATTATCTACCTCAAACTCTCTAACAATGCGTTGTTCCAATAAGACACTTAAAGTGTCAAAACCATACAGCTGCTATCAACATCTGTGTCTTTCTTTTTCCAGCTGAGGATCTCCGTGTCTTCTTTCTTTTTACTGCAAGTATGCTTCATATGAAAAGGTACCTCTGATACAGAGTGTTTTCTAACTTACTACAGAGCAAGATGTTAGCTCTCCATACATTTCTATCTCGATGGTGGTGGCTCTCTGACCAATTTTCAAAATGTCTGCATTTTTTATCACCCCACCCCCAACATCGGATCGTCTCATTTTAGTATCCGAGGGTATAATTTAAACTGATTGGTTAAATCTGAATTGTTGTCAAAACAGCAACCAAAACTCAGGTATCACTTTCACAGTCAAATATTAGATATTTTTAATTTCCCAGTACACTCTGGGGTGTTTGTAATCTCTCAGTTGAGAACAGTATTCACTCTCTTAAAGGTACAGTCCATGCCTTCAACTTCATAACACTGACCTAATTAAGGTCTCTATATCCTTCTCCACCCCTGTGGCTTTTGACTCACTTTTCGATCAAGAATCCATCTAATGCTGCCTTAAACAGATTCAATGACCCAGCCTCAACTGCTGTCTGGAGGAAGAAAATTCCACAGAATAATAACCTTTTGTGACAAAAATAAAATTCTCCTCATCTTTGTCTTAAATGGGAGAGCAATTATTTTTAAGCTGTCTGCCCTAGTTCTAGTGTCATCCAAAAGACAAGACATTCTTTCAGCATTCACCATCAAGTCCCTTCAGAATCTTGAGTTTTAATAAGCTTGACCACTGTGAAAGTCCATTGGATACAGCTCCAAAGTGTTCAACTGTCCTTCACCCTGGAACGAGTCTAATTAACATTTTCTGAATTCCTTCTAATGCAATTATGCCTTTTGTTAAGTAAGAAGATCAATTTTTTACATCGGAAAGGGGAGGCGATGGCATAGTGGTATTGTTGCTGGACTGTTAATCCAAAGATCCAAATAAGATTCTGGGAACCTGGGTTCAAATCCTGCCATGGCAGATGGTGGAATTTGAATTCAATGAACACCTGAATTTTAAAAATCCTCATAAAAACCCATTTGGTTACTTATGTCCTTTAGGGAAGGAAACTGCCATCCTTACCTGGTCTGGCCTACATGTGACTCCAGACCCACAGCAATGTAGTTGACTTTAAATACCTTCTGGGAAATTAGGGATAGGCAATAAATGCTGACCTAGCCAGCGATGCCCTCACCCTGTGAATGAATGAAGAAAAACATGTTCCACCAATTATAGCTAAACATCCTGATTTTACATTTTATTCCCATTAAAATAAACAAAAGTGCTCCACTTGTCTTCCTAATCATTTGCTGTACGTGCAAACTAACCTGTTATGCACCTGGTCCACAGATCCCTCTGTACTCTGGAGTTCCACAATCTCTCTCCATTTAAATAATGTCATGCTTTTCATTCCTCCTGCCAAAGTGGGCAGGTTTATATTTTCCAACATTATCCCCCGTCTGACATTTACTTTATTCACTTACTGAATTATCAATATCCCAATGATATTGCCACAGACACTCCTTCTGTTCTCTTCCTATTATTATTCTGCAATTTACTTTGGGTCATCAGCCCCTTCATCCAAGGCATTGATATAATTTGAAAGTAGTTAGGACTCAAGCCCTGATCTCTGTGGCACACTGGTTGCATCTTGTTGACCTGAAAATAACCCATTTGTCCATTACACCGTCTTCATCAGTTAATTCTCTATCCTTAATCTATCCATATTCCTTTGCAATAATAAAACTAGAGAGTGCTGGAAACACAAGGTCTGATAAGGTCTGCAGCAACTGTGGACTGAAGAAGAGAATTCTTCTATAAACTTTTAATAACCTCCACATAACTCGCTTTCAAACCAATTTGGATACAGCAAATAGGATTTTTTTGTCTCACAGGAACTAAACAGCGCTGTCTGAAAGTGTGGTGGAGACAGATTCAATTGTAGTCCGCTGAGGCTAGGAATAGACAGCAAGTGCAGCTCAACATGTGGCTGCAGACCTAGTGTAGGAGAGAGGGCTTCAGATATGTGGATAATTGGGATAACTTCTGGGTAAGGTGGGACCTGTCCAAGGAGGACAGATTGCACCTGAACTGGAAGGGTACCAATATCCTGGACAGGAGGTTTGTGAGAGCTCTTTGGTAAGGTCTACATTAGTTTGGCAAGGGGTTGGGAACCAGAATTATAGATCAAAGGATGGGGTAGCTGGCGAACAGGCAGATACAGCAAGAGAGAGTCTGTGAGGAAGGACAGACAGTTGATAGGGCAAACTTGCAGTCAGTGTAATGGGTTGAAGTGAGTCTAATTTAATGCAAGAAGTTTCAGGAATAACAGTGATGAAATTAGAGCATGGATCAGGACTTGGAGTATGACGTTGAAGCTATTATGGAGACTTGGATATCACAAGGTCTTAGAATGGTTGTTGTATATTCCAGAGTTGTAGATGTTTCAAAAAGGATAGGAAGGGAGGTAAAAAGAGTGGCATTGCTAATCAGGGATAGGTTCACTGCTGCAGAAAGGAAGATTGTCGAAGAGGGTTTGTCGACTGAGTCAGTATGAGTGGACGTCAGAAACAAAAAATTAGCAGTCACTTTATTGAAAGTTTTCTACAGAACCCCCAACAGCAACAAAAACATGGAAGAGCAGATTGGGAAGCAGAGTTTTGAAAGGTGCAGAAGTAATAGGGTTGTTGTCCTGGGTGACTTCAACATCCTTAATATTGATTGGAACTTCCTTACTGCAAATAGTTTGGATGAAGCAGATTTTGTCAGGTGTGTCCAGGAGGGATTCCTGACTCTATATGTAGATAGATTGACTCAGGAGTAGGCCATATTGGATTTGGTGCTTGGCGATGAAACACATCAGGTGTCAGATCTCTTGATGGGAAAACATTTAGGTGATAATGATCACAACTCCCTGACCTTTACTGTCATTATGGAGAGGGATAGGAGCAGACAATATGGAAAAGTATTTAATTGGGGAAGAGGAAATTGCAACGCGATTAGGCAGGAACTATGCAGCAGAAATTGGGAACAGATATTCTCAGGGAAATGCACAACAGAAATGTGGAGGTTGCTTAGGAAACACTTACTGCCACTGTTGGATAGATTTGTCTCACTAAGGCAAGGTAGGGATGGTAGGGTGAAGGAACCTTGGATGACAAGAGATGTAGAACATCTAGTCAAGAGGAAGAAGGAAGCTTACTTAAGGTTGAAATGGCAAGGACAGGGCTCTAGAGGGTTACAAGGTGGCTAGAAAGAAACTGAAGAATGGATGTAGGAGAGCTAGAAGGAGGGATGAAAAAGCCCAAGGATTGAGGAAAACCCCAAGGATTTCTACACTTACATGAGGAACAAGGGAATGGCCAGTGTGAGGGTAGGGCCAATCAGGGACAAGGGGGGAACCTCTCAGAGTCAGAGGAGGTTGAGGAGGTGCTTAATGATTACTTTGCTTCTGTATTCACAAGTGAGAGAGACCTCGTCATTTGTGAGGACAGCATGAAACAGGCTGATATGATCAAACAGATTGATGTTAAGAAGGAGGATGTGCCGGAAATTTTTAAAAATGTGATGATAAATATGTCGCCTGGGCCAGACGGGATATACCCAAGTTTACTATGGGAAGAAAGGAAACAAATTGCTGTGCTTTTGGCGATGATCTTTGCTTCCTCAATGTCCACAGTAATAGTCCCAGATGTTCAGGCAAATGTTGTTCCCTTATTCAAGAAAGGGAATAAGGATAACCATAGGAATTACAGATCAGTCAGTCTTACATCGGTGGTGAGCAAATATTGGAGAGGATGCTGAGAGCAGGATTTATAATTATTCAGTAAAGCATTGCTTGATTAGAGATAGTCAGTGTGGCTTTGTGAGGGGCAGAGCATGCCTCATAAGACTTATTGAATTCTTTGAGGATGTGAAAAAACACAGTGATGAAGGTAGAGCAGTGGATATGGATGTTAACAAGGCTTTTGTAAGGTTCCCCATGGTAGGTTCATTCAGAAGGTAAGGAGGCATGGGATACAGGGAAATTTGGCTGGCTGGTCACAGAATTGGCTGGCGTATAGAAGTCAGAGCATGGTAGTAGATGGAAGGTATTCGGCCTGGAGCTTGGTGACCAATGATATCCCACAGGAGTTTGCTCTGAGACCTCTGTGATTTTTATAAATGACTTAGATGAGGAAATGGAAGGGTGGATTAATAAGTTAGCCATTGACAGGAAGGTTGGTGGAGTGGTGAATAGTGTGGAGAGTTTTTGTAGCTTGCAATAGCATATCGGCAGGATGTAGAGCTGGGCTGAGAAGGGGCAGATGGAATTCAACTTGGAAAGGTGTGAAAACAAAACAGAGAACTGTACAGCACAGGTGAATGAGTAGCGCTCCAAAAGCTAGTGCTTCCGATTAAACCTTTTGGACTACAACTTGGTGTTGTGTGATGTTTAGCTTTGTTCACCCCAGTCCAACACTGGCATCTCCAAATTATAGATAGAGTGGATAGCCATAGACTTTTCCCAGGGCGGAAATGGCTATCATGATTTTAAGGTGATTGATGAAAGTTTTAGGGGAGATGTCAGAGGTAGGTTCTTTACACAGAGTGTGGTGGGTGCATGGAATGCTCTGCCAACAGTGATAGTAGAGTCAGATACATTAGGGACATTTAAGCGACTCCTGGATAGGCACATGGATGAGAGTAAAATTAAGAGTATATAATATCATTTGGTCTTAGAACAGGATAAAATGTTGGCACAACATCAAGGGCTGAAGGGCCTGTACTGTGCTGTACTGTTCTCTGTTTTGTTTTCTATCTAGCTAAAAACATCTGCATAGCAGGATAGAAAAGGTTGGGTTTTGGGAATAGCTGAATAACTCCTACAAAGAGTAAAAACAAGTCAAGTGGTCTCCTGACCTGTAAGCATTCTATGAAGCAGGTTTGTTGCTGTTATAAATGTGATAACACAATAAGTTTCATTTTCCTTTTGCCTCCTTTGATAAACAAAGTAGCCAAGTTTCTATTTTGGAAGAAGGCTAACATTTTAATTGCTGCATTTAAGGAATACATTAATTTTTCTTAAGAGTTTTTAGAAATATTTAGAAATATTAGTTTAGATATCTACTCCATTTATTTGTCAGAAACTATGACTCGTGATACTAGAGAACAAACAGTTAACACATTTGTATGATATTTTATCTCCTACAGAATGTGACTTTGAACAGCTTGTTGAGAGTTGGATGAGAAAAGGTGTTCTTAATCTCCTTCTAAAAGTCTAATTTTTCTGTATTTGACATTTAATATTTCACTATAGTTTACTGTTTAAATTCTAAGTTTAATGTAAGCATATACAGGCATATTCAAGCTCTCTACTTGACAGAAGCTGACTTTAATTAATTGAGAAAACCACTTAAACCACTTTTTCTGCACATGGGGCTGAGATAACTCTTAGTTTCAGATACATCTCAGTGCAACTTAATAGTGAGTGCAACTTTAAACAGGATGTGCAGGTGCCATTGTTGGACTGGGGTGGACACAGTTAAAAATCACACAACACCAGGTTATAGCCCGACAGGTTTATTTGGAAGCACTAGCTTTCAGAGCGCTGCTCCTTCATCAGGTGGTTGTGGAGCAGGATCAAAAGACACAGAATTTATAGCAAAAGATCACAGTGTCATGTTTGCAAACGATACTATGTAAGGACAAACCTAGATTGCTGTGAAGTCTTCCCTCTTTTAGAATGGGGTGCAGGTTTTGGTTCATTAATATGTAAATCCCAGAACTTCTTTCAGATCACATTCTTGAGATAAATTAAGGTTTTATAAAAAACAAGGTGACATCTTTCTAGACATGCGTTAGAGTCTGTCTGTATCCCAATTCTGTGGCAGACTGGTTCAATTTCCAACGTAGAAATTTATCAAATGTTACATGGATTGACTGCCTGCAGATTGTGAACTTTTTGAACAAAATAAGTATATCTGCGATTAGAATACTGCAAATTCAAATTCACCCCATAGACTTATATGTGTGCGTGCATGTGAAGGGGAGGGAGAGAGACAGAGAATATGTGTGAGAGTGTGTTTGCGTGAATATGCCTCTCAGGGGGTGTATGTGTGTGCATCTGAGAGACAGCGTGTGTATGAGAGAGGGTCTGCGTGGGTGTATGAGTAGTAAGTGTATGTGTGTGTTTGAGTGAGAGAGAGAGAGAGAGAGAGTGTATAGTGTTGGGGTCACTTGTAGTGTGACATGAACCCAAGATCACAGTTGAGGTCATCCCATGTGTACTGAACTTGGCTATCAGCTTCTGCTTGGCCACTCTGCATTGTTACGTATCCTGAAGACTGCCTTGAAGGATGGTCACCCGAGGATCCAAGGCCGAATGTCCCTGACACCTCACACGTTTAATGCACTGTCTGAGCTGAGCTTAAAGCTTTTTAAACTTTAAGTTGTCTCAAAAATTTGAAAGATGTTCTGGGACTTACATCCTAATGGACCTAAACCTGCAATCCATTCTAAAAGATGAAAGACTTAACAGCAATTTAGGTTTGTTCAATATATCACAGCAGTTGCGTGCATGACACTGATCTTTTGCAATAAATTCCATGTTTTATGATCCTGCTCCACAATTTCATGATGAAGGAGCAGCGCTCCAAAACCTAGTACAGGTAGACAACCCTTTATCCAAAATCCCAAAATCCGAAAAGCTCCAAAGTCCGAACGTCTTTTGTGAGGTTTTTTTCTCATTAACATGGTTGTTTGGTGTGCAAACAGTTCACTCAAGTCGACACCCACTCAATGAATGTCACTCAGATGCGACATGGGGGCGTGACCCAGCACTGGCAGACTTCAATTCTGTTTCAAGGTCTGTTTTACTCATTGAGTCTGCTCCTTCAGTAAGATTTTTAAAAATTTCACCTTCAAGCTGTCACTTATTCCAAAATTTGAAAAATTCTACATTCCGAAAACCAGCTGGTCCTCAGTATTTTGTATAAAGAACTGTGCACCTGTACTTCCAAATAAACCTGTTGGACTATAACCTGGTGTTGTGTGACTTTTATCTTTAAACAATGTTGAGAGTTCGGTGTTTGAGGGAGTTAAGTAAGGAGCAAAGGAGGTGCTCCCAAGTTTTTTTCAAAAGAAAGTGAGAAGCAAAGAAAAGATCTTTAAGAATGTTACCAGGACTGGAAGGTTCAAGTTATAAGGAGAGACAGGATCAGCTGGGATGTTTTTTCACGGGTGTGTAGGGGACTGAGGGGTAACCTTACAGAGGTTTATAAAATCTTGAGGGGCAGAGACAAGGTGAATAGCAAAGGTCTTTTCTTTAGGGTAAGAGAGTTCAAAACTAAAGAGCATAATTTTAAAATGAAATGATAAAAATTTAAAAGGGACCCGAGGGGCAATCTTTTCAAAAAAAGATTGTGGTTCATATATGGAATGAACTCCCTGAGGAAGTGGTAGATGCAGGTACAGATACACCATTTAAAAGACATTTGCACAGGTACATGAATAGGAAAGGTTCAAAGGGAGATGAGCCAAGTGCAGGCAAACGTGACGAGATTAGTTTGGGAAACTTGGTCGGCATGAACGAGTTAAATCGAAGGGTCTGTTCCGTGCTGTATGACTCAATAGTGTTTATTGAGTGTCCAGTATATGAGGATTATTTAACACCCCCAGTTTATCCTAATACAGGAACTGATGGTAATGTTAATGAAATATATAGAAAACAAAAATAAACAATTAAAATTAATTATAAATAGTAAAATTAACTAAGTAAAATTAATTAAAGCACTTCAAGGACAAAGAAAGAGACGAAATGTCATTGTCGTAGTATGTAGGCGATCCTGTGTTCCAGTGTGATCCACTGCAAACATTTCACTGTCAATGTTTGCAGACTGCGCTGTTTCAACTCGCAGTTTATGAGCTGAAGGTTGAACTACAGACAGGAGAGATAGACTTACCTGAATGCTTTTTTTTCAAATTTGGTTAGGAAAAAAAGGGCTGCAAATGTGTTGCTGGTCAAAGCACAGCAGGTTAGGCAGCATCTCAGGAATAGAGAATTCGACGTTTCGAGCATAAGCCCTCCTGATGAAGGGCTTATGCTCGAAACGTCGAATTCTCTATTCCTGAGATGCTGCCTAACCTGCTGTGCTTTGACCAGCAACACATTTGCAGCTGTGATCTCCAGCATCTGCAGACCTCATTTTTTACACTAGGAAAAAAAGGGCACAGTAAGTGAGACAGGGAAGGGAACCCAGAACACTCCGCCTTTAAAGCTGTCTGACAGGTTTGACATTCTTTCAGCTTGTTTAGGTAGGGAAGTAGAGAGAGGTTTAAATGAAACATTGGATGCACATGATCAAATTTGAAAACAGTCATGTTAATCAGGCGTCATTAACATGATTGTTGTGGAAAGGGAAATCATGTAGAATTAATCAATTGAAGTTCTTTTAAAAAGTAAACATGTTGTGAAACATATGAGGAACCAATGGATGGTCTGTACTGAGAATTCAAGAAGGTATTTAATAAAGTTTCACATTAAAGGTTAATGCAGAAGTTAAAAGCTGATCATGTAAGGGTGGCATGGATAGAAGACTAGTTGGTAAACAGGAAACAAAGCGTTGGCAATGAATGGGTCTTCTAGTT
This sequence comes from Hemiscyllium ocellatum, assembly GCF_020745735.1. Classification (NCBI taxonomy): domain Eukaryota; kingdom Metazoa; phylum Chordata; class Chondrichthyes; order Orectolobiformes; family Hemiscylliidae; genus Hemiscyllium; species Hemiscyllium ocellatum. The sequence continues at coordinate 56,201,345 of NC_083402.1, forward strand.
TGCAAGATGTAATATGTGGTGAATCATTGGGTTCAACACTCAACTTCACACAAATTATATAAATGGCTTGAATGAAGGAATGAAAGGTTACTAAACTTACTGATGCCCCAAAAATAGGTAGCAATGCAAGCTGTGGAGAGGACATAAGCAGGCGATGAGCAAACATAGATAGTTAAGAGAGTGAGCAATGATCTGCCAAATAAAGTATAATGTGAGAAAACGTGAGATGGCTCATTTTGCATTAGATTCTTGATAAGTAAGGTGGTGAAAATTTATCAGGTTTAGGAAGGAATGTGGAGTAAACATGTCAGCCATGGTTTCATTGATAAGTTAGGCAGGTTCAGCAGGCTGAGTGGTCTACTCCTGCCCCTAACTCATATTTGTTAGTACTTAACAAAGGTTTAATGGACTGGATATACTGGATCAATGCGTCTAAGAGATCTGTCAGAAAGAGTACTTTTTTATTATTGATGTTTTAGCAACTTTTAGGAATAGTAGGATAGATTTATGCTAAATTATCTGTTACTGCCTCTTGTTCTACTTCAAGGCAGTGACCAGTGTGTAATAACCTCAACAAACTTGACTCTGATAATGCCAAACCTACAGCAATTTCTGCTATTTTGGAACATACTTTACATTTTATTTCCTGAATCTCTTAATCTTTTTGTTTAGATTACTAATTTGTATTTTCATTTTCAGTAAACGCTTCTTGCACAAGCAGTTCAAACCCTACAGGAAGAGCGAGTCAAAGGCTAACAAAACCACAGGATTGTTTCAATGCAGCTTGTGAGACTTAGGGCAGTCTTGAGCTTGAGTAAATACAGGCTCAGAAACAGGAAGTAATACACTGGTGTCAAAGAGTGAGTGACAATACTATAACCAACAAACAGACAAAATGAAATAGAAACTGACAAACACAAAGTGCTGCAGATACTGACAATTTGGGATTTAAAAATTAAAATGCCTGAAATACTCAGCAGTTTAGGCAGCAGCTGAGGATACAAAATAAAAAAATCGCAATTTTACATCAGACTACAGTTATGTTGGTAACCTCGGAAGAGGTTGGGTGACGTGCATTACTGAAGGTGGATTAGTACAGAGAACATAGAATAGTACAGCACAGTATAGGCCCTTTGGCCCATGTTGTGCTGAGCATTTATCTTAATCTAAGATCAATCTAACATACACACCCCTCAATTTACTGACGTCCATGTGTTTGTCCAGCAGTCGCTTAAATGTCCCTAATGTCTCTGACTCTTCTACCACTGCTAGCAATGCATTCCACACACCCACCACTCTCTGTGTAAAGAACCTACCTCCGACATCTCCCCTATACCTTCTTCCAATCATGTTAAAATTATAACCCCTCATGATAGCTGTTTCTGCCCTGGGCAAATGTCTCTGGCCATCTACTCTATCTATGCTCACATTACCTTGTACACCTCTATCAAGTCACCTTCTTCCCTCCAGTGTGAAAAGCTCTAGCTCCCTCAACCTCTCTTCATAAGACAAGCCCACCAATCCAGGCAGCAACCTGGCATATCTCTTCTGCACCCTCTCTAAAGCATCGACATCCTTCCTGTAATAAGGCAAGCAGAATTAGACACATTATTCCAAGTGAGGTCTTACCAGGGTTTCATAGGGCTGCAGCAAAACCTCGTGGCTCCTAAATTCAATCCCCCTGTTAATAAGAGCCAACAAACCTTATGCTTTTTAACAACTCTATCAACTTGGGTAGCAACTTTGAAGGATCTATGTAAGTGGACCCAAGATCCTGCTGTTCCTCCACAGTGCCAAGAATCCTGTCTCTAATACTGCATTCAACATTCAAATTTGACCTTCCAAATTGAACCACTTTGCATTCACTACCACTCGCTGTCTACATTTGGCCAGCCAATTCTGTATCCAGATAGCCAAATTTCCCTGTATCCCATACCTCCTAAATTTCTGAATGAGTCCACTATGGGGAACCTTATTAAATGCCTTATTGAAATCCATATACACCACATCCACTGATCTACCTTCATCAACTTGACTCGTCACATCCTCAAATAACTCAATAAGGCTTGTGAGGCATGACATGCCCCTCAAGGAGAAAGTGAGGTCTGCAGATGCTGAAGATCAGAGCTGAAAATGTGTTGCTGGAAAAGCGCAGCAGGTCAGGCAGCATCCAAGGAACAGGAGATTCGACGTTTTGGGCATAAGCCCTTCTTCAGGAATGAGGAAAGTGTGTCCAGTAGGCTAAGATAAAAGGTAGGGAGGAGGGACTTAGGGGAGGGGCGATAGAGATGTGATAGGTGGAAGGAGGTCAAGGTGAGGGTGATAGGCCAGAGTGGGGCAGGGGCGGAGAGGTCAGGAAGAAGATTGCAGGTGAGGAAGGCGGTGCTGAGTTCGAGAGATTTGACTGAGACAAGGTGGGGGGAGGGGAAATGAGGAAACTGGAGAAATCTGAGTTCATCCCTTGTGGTTGGAGGGTTCCTAGGCGGAAGATGAGGTGCTCTTCCTCCAGCCATCGTGTTGCTATGGTCTGGCGATGGAGGAGCAGATGCGGCGGAGACGAAGGAGTTGGGAATATGGGTTGGCGTTTTTACAGGGGGCAGGGTGGGAGGAGGTGTAGTCTAGGTAGCTGTGGGAGTCAGTTGGTTTATAGTAGATGTCCGTGTTGATTCGGTTGCCCGAGATAGAAATGGAAAGGTCTAGGAAGGGGAGGGAGGAGTCTGAGACGGTCCAGGTGAATTTGAGGTCGGGGTGGAAGGTATTGGTAAAGTGCATGAACTGTTCAACCTCCTCGTGGGAGCATGAGGCAGCACCGATACAGTCATCGATGTAGCGGAGGAAAAGGTGGGGGGTGGTGCCAGTGTAGTTGCGGAAGATGGACTGTTCCACATATCCTACGAAGAGACAGGCATAGCTGGGGCCCAGGCGGGTGCCCATGGCAACTCCTTTGGTTTGGAGGAAGTGGGAGCATTGGAAAGAGAAGTTGTTCAGAGTGAGGACCAGTTCAGTCAGTCGAAGGAGGTTGTCAGTGGAAGAGTCCTGTCCCCCTTAGTCCAAGAACTCCCCACCTACATTCAGGACACCACCCACGCCCTCCACATCCTCCATGATTTTCGCTTCCCCGGTCCCCAACGACTTATCTTCACCATGGACATCCAGTCCCTGTACACCTCCATCCTCCATCACAAAAGACTCAAAGCCTTCCACTTCTTCCTTTCCCGCCGTACCAACCAGTACCCTTCCACTGACACCCTCCTTCGACTGACTGAACTGGTCCTCACCCTGAACAACTTCTCTTTCCAATCCTCCCACTTCCTCCAAACCAAAGGAGTTGCCATGGGCACCCGCATGGGCCCCAGCTATGCCTGCCTCTTCGTAGGATATGTGGAACAGTCCATCTTCCGCAACTACACTGGCACCACCTCCCACCTTTTCCTCCACTACATCGATGACTGTATCGGCGCGGCCTCGTGCTCCCATGAGGAGGTTGAACAGTTCATCCACTTTACCAACACCTTCCACCCCGACCTCAAATTCACCTGGACTGTCTCAGACTCCTCCCTCCCCTTCCTAGACCTTTCCATTTCTATCTCGGGCGACCAAATCAACACGGACATCTACTATAAACCGACTGACTCCCACAGCTACCTAGACTGCACCTCCTCCCACCCTGCCTCCTGTAAAAATGCCATCCCATATTCCCAATTCCTTCGTCTCCACCGCATCTGCTCCTCCATCACCAGACCATAACAACACAACGGTTGGAGGAAGAGTGCCTCATCTTCCGCCTAGGAACCCTCCAACCACAAGGGATGAACTCAGATTTCTCCAGTTTCCTCATTTTCCCTCCCCCCACCTTGTCTCAGTCAAATCTCTCGAACTCAGCACCGCCTTCCTCAACTGCAATCTTCTTCCTGACCTCTCCGCCCCACCCCACTCCGGCCTATCACCCTCACCTTGATCTCCTTCCACCTATCGCATCTCCATCGCCCCTCCCCCAAGTCCCTCCTCCCTACCTTTTATGTTAGCCTGCTGGACACACTTTCCTCATTCCTGAAGAAGGGCTTATGCCCGAAGCGTCGAATCTCCTGTTCCATGACATGCCCCTCACAAAGCCATGTTGTCTATCTTTAATCAAACTCTACTTTTCTACATAGTCATAAATCCTATCTCTCAAAATCCTTTCCAGTACCCCGCTTACAACAGACATAAGACTGACTGGCCTGTAATACTCAGGGATTTCCATATTCCCTTTGTTGAACAAAGGAACAACATTCGCCTCCCTCCAATCTCTCGTCGAGAGTGAGGATACAAAGATTATCACCAGAGGTGCAGCAATCTCATTCCCGTTTCCTGTAGTAACCTTGGATATATCTGGTCTGGCCCTGGAGACTTACCTATCTTGATGCTTCCCAGAATTTCCAGCACATCCACTTTCTTAATATCAATCTGTTCAAGCCTATTAACCTGGTCCACGGTTTCTCACTGTCAACAAGGTCCCTATCTCTAGTGAATAGTGAAGCAAAAAACCCATTTACGGTCTCCTCTACCTCTTTAGACTCCATGCACAAGTTCCCTCCACTATCCCTGATTGGCCCTACTCTGATCATTCTGTTATTCCTCAGGTAAGTGTAGAATGCCTTTGGGTTTTCCCTAATCTTTCCCCTAAGGCTTTTTCATGCCCCCTCCTAGCTCTCCTCAGTCCATTTTTGAGTTCTTTCCTAGCTACCTTGTAATCCTCTAAAGCTGTGCCAGATCCTTGCTTCCTCAAACTTAAGTTAGCTTCCTTCTCCCTCTTGAGAAGAAGCCCCTCTTCTCTTGTCATCCAAGGCTCCTTCACCTTACCATTGCTTTTCTGTCTCAGTGAGACAAAGTTATCCAACATTTGCAACAAGTGTTCCTTATACAGCCTCTGCATTTCTGTTGTGCATTGCCCGTAGAACAATTGTTTCCAATTTATACTCCACAGCTTCTGCCCCAATTAAATACCATCCCATACTATCTGTTCCTATCCCTCCCCATGGCTATGGTAAAGGTGAAGCAGTTGTGGTCACTGTCACCCAAAATGCTCTCCCACCAAGAGGTCTGACATCTGACCTGGCTGGTTGCCAAGCACCAAATCCAGTATGGCCTCACCCCGAGTCGGCCTATCTACATAGTGAGTCGTGAATCCTTCCTGGACACACCTGACAAAATCAGCTCCATCCAGACCATCTGCACTAAGGAGATTCCAAGCAATACTGGGGAAATTGAAGTCACCCACAACAATTCCGTTAGATCTGCACCCTTCCAAGATCTGCTGTCCAATCTGTTCTTTCATCTCTCTGCTGCTATTGGGGGGTCTATAGAAAACACCCAATAAAGTGACTGTTCCTTTCCTGTTACTGACTTCCACCCAAGCTGACTCAGTAGACAAACCCTCCTCAGTAAGACAAACTCCTTGTCTGCAGCTGTGATGCATTCTCTAATTCACAGTGTTATCCCCTCTCCTGTTTTACACCCTTCCTGCCTCTGTGACATCATGTCTCTGTCATGGCCACAACATCGTAGTTCCAGTAGTGATCCATGCTCTGAGTTTGTCACTCTTATTCCTGACACTCCTTGCATTCAAACAGACACACTTTAATCTATCCCTTTGCCCTATCAATTGTGTACCCTTCCTGACAGACACTCTGCATTCTATTTCTGCCCGTTCAACAACCACCCTCTCCTCTGATCTATAGCTCAGGTTCCCATTCCCCTGCCAAAGTAGTTTAAACCCTCCCGAAGAGCTATATCAATTTCCCACCAAGGACATTGGTGCCCCTTCAGTTGTGCAACCCGTCTTTCATGAATAGGTCCCACCTTCCCCAGGAGGTACCCCAATGACTTACGTATCTGAAGCCCTCCCTCCTGCACCAGTCCTGTAGCTACGTGTTTAGGTGCACTTGCTTCCTGTTCCTCACCTCACTAGCACATGGCACCTGTCACTGCTTGTCCTGCTTTTTAGTTTCCAACCTAACTCCCTGAAATCAGATCCTCATCCTTTTTCTTAACTGTGTCATTAATGCGAATGTGCACCACAACTTTGGCTGCTTCCCTCCTCCTTCAGAATCTTGTAGACATGATCAGAGACATCCTGGACCCTGGCACCTGGGAGGCAACATACCTTCCGGGAGTCCTGTTCGTGACCACAGAATCTCCTGTCCATTCCTCTAACTATTGAGTCACCTACCACTAGCCCTTTTCTATTCTCCCCCCTTCCCTTCTGTGCCACAGAGCCAGGCTCAGTGCCAGAGACCTGGCCACTATGATATTCCCTTGGTAGGCCGCCCCTCAACAGTACCCAAAACAGTATACTTATTATTAAGGGTAACGGACACAGGGGATCCCTGCACTGTCTGCCTGTCCCCTTTCCATCCCCTGACTGTAACCCATTACCTTTTTCCTGCGCCTAAGGTGAGACTACCTCTCTGTAACTCCTCTCTATTATCCCCTCTGCCTCCCGAATGAGCCAAAGTTCATCCACCTCCAGCTCCAGTTCCCTAACGTGGTTTCCAAGGAGCTGGAGTTGGGTATACTTCCCACAGATGAAATCAGTGGGGACACTGATGGTGACCCTTACCTCCCACATCCTACAGGAGGAGCATGCAACTGCCCGAACATCCATTCCCACTGTTCTGAATTCCCAAAGAGAACACTGAAAAAACTAGTCATCAACTCCAATTATCAAACTGGGGAACAATGCACTCAGACACTGAAATACATAAAGCAGTTACATTTCAGGAAACTGCTTTTGGCAGGACAGGGGAAATCAATTTGTGACTGTGGAACTGGTGAAAGGACTCTCTTGCTGCCACTCAAAGGATGAAGCACCGGATGACAACAAAAATTAGACAGAAAGGTCCAGTTACTGACAACTTAAAGAAATCTGTAATAATTGCTACTGCTGAGGACACAACAAAACAGCCCTGGTCTCATGTTAAAACATTGTTACCTCAAGGACAACCTATGGACATTAAATTATACACTCTTTCAAAGTTCCTTTTGTATTGAACACCATACCTTTCGTTAACTGTGCGTATGTGTGCTTGAAATTATATATTTATTCTTTGGTTAGCAGATAATAAAGTTGCTTTCCTTCACTCAACAAAAGTCTATAATTGGCTCCTCAACAATTCGATAGAAATTGGGTAAGGCATTATTATTAGAGGTACAGCCTCATGCTCAAAAACCCTAAAATCTTTGTGTAATTAAATAAGGAAATTGAAAGGAAGGGAGACCATTCAGATCTCCGCAACTTGTCATAAGAACCTGCATACAAACAATTTGTGATTTATATTATCACAACACTGAGGTCCCTCTGTACCTGCAATTTCTGCAAACGCTCTTCAATTAAAAAGTATACTCATTTTCAATTACTCCTGCCGAGGAAGACGACTTCACAAATTATATCCAAGTTTCTGCCTGCACACTTTACCTAACTCTATTTTTGTGGACTCTTCATGTACACTTCACAATTTACTCTCCTACTTATCTTTGTGTCATCCTCAACTTCAACAACCATACTCTTGGTCCTTTCAAGAAAGTCATTTATATCGATTACAAACGGTTAACACCCTTGCAGTCACACCAGGGACATTGCGTTACACCATTCCAACTCAAAAGTGAAGCACTTGTGTCTACTTTTCATTTCCTGTTAGCTAATCAATCCTCCACCCATGCAAATAAATGATCCTCTATCTTCATGAGCTCTTCTTCTCTGCAGTGACATTTTATACTGCACCTTGTCAAATGCTTTCAGGAAATTGCAGTATACCACATTTATAGATTTCATGTCATCTACTTTGCTTGTTACTTTCTCATGAGACTCCAAATAAATTGGTTAAAGACAATTTCCCTCCCACAAAACCATGTTGACTTTACCTGACCGCATTCAGATTGCTTAAGTGCCAAACTGTAACCTCCTTCATAACAGTTCCAGTATTTTCCCTACAACACATCTCTGACCAGCTTGTCGTTTCCTGTTTTCTATCTCCCCATTTTCCTGACTAGAGGAATTCACTGCTTCCTGATCTAGTGAGACAATTTTGGACTCAAAGGAACTTTGAAAAATGTTTAAAGATGTGTGGAACACACCCAGCATTTTCTGTTTCCCTTTTGGAAACCCAGCATCTGCATTCTTAAGTTTATTACTCTCTCTAATTGAGCTGGGAAAACAAGCCTGATAGGAATTTAGAAGAATGAGAAATGAACTTATGAAACACAGAAGATCCTGAGGAGATCTGACAGGATGGACGTGAAAAGGATGTTTCCCATTGTAGAAGAGATGAGAACCAAGGGACTACATTTAAGACAGAGGTTCAGAGGAATGTTTTCTCTAAGTGAATCATGAATCTTTAGATCTTGCCTTAACAGACATTGATGGAGGAAAGGTCATTAAATACTTTTAAAACGGACATAGATAGATTTGTGACTAACCAAGGAGTCTAAGGTTATGAGGGGAATGTGGGATTTGGAGTTGAGGCTATGGTTAGATCAGCCATGGACTTTTTGAATGGCAGAGTTGACTGAGGCCAAACAGCTCTTCTTCCTCCTAATTGCTGCATTTGTCCATATATACGTGGTGACAATTTTACATTTGTCACTGTATTATGTGCTTAGCCTGCCTAGTGCTAAATAGTTGCCCTGTGTATCATTTGGTATTCTACACTACTGCTAATTCAAAAAATGTATGTGTTTAAATTAACAAACGCTTCATGATTCTAGTGCCAACTGTGTAAAAGTTTATGAATGTGGCTCCTTTTCTCCGAGCTACAGTTCAACAAGAAACTAACACTGAATGCGTTGCATCAATAAACTCCTCAGATTTATTGCTGATTCAAATCCCTTCTCCCACTTTAGTCAGGTATCGACTGGACTAAATTTGATTAACACACTCTCTTCTATGTAATGCAGACAGCACCTGCTATTTCAATGATTCCAGAACTAGCCAGCAATAATACCACAGTTAATTGGTTGGACTCTTCAGTTAGCGACCGGAAGCAGAAGTGACTTAGCAGCTCTCCATGCTATAATTAGTAATAATGAGATAAAATGGGACAGTGTAGGCTCCAGGATTTTCATTGCTACATCAAGGAGGTGAGAATAAGGAAACATGCCTTGTATCCACATAGGTCCAGGAGATGGTGTACTTACACTTAATGCTCTATCTCATGTCCAACGAACCTTATCACTTCATTCTTTTCTGATCTGGAAGCTGCAGATCGTCTAAGCATTCCTTCTCCTCAACAAAGCCTTATTATTTTACATTTTGTTTTTTCAGATACCCAAGATGGGAAAGCTGCTTAGGCAGTGTAGGAGGAAGACGGTGAGAATAAAGGTATAACATCATTTGGTTTCGCACTCAGTCACTAGCTCAGATACTGACACTGCCTGTAAATGAATGAATAGTTCATGGATGGAATCTCATCTTGGTGAGAGATGGTCAGAACAGGTCTGCAGGACGGTAAGAGGGCAAAGGATATTCCACATTGCTAGAAGGTAAGAATTTTGCTGCAGAGGACTCAGATGAGAACTTTGATAGACAATTTATATAAGAACACTGATAGGAATCCTTGGCAGAATATTCAGTGCTTTGAGTAGCCTGCGAGAAATCTTGTATCATTGTCAAGCAGCATGTAGAGTCTGGCACTAACTTGGAACAGGTCATTGTGCAGAGCTTGGAGTCCATCCTTTCCAGTGTGGATGCAACTATATTATACAGCATCTGATGGCTAACGTTGCAGCTTCCATTGTAGCTGTGCAGCAACTATCAGAAGTCTAACTTGTACAGTGGAAGATCAGGCGCAGCAGGTCAGGCAGCATCCAAGGAGCAGGAGAATTGAGGATTCTCCTGCTCTTTGGATGCTGCCTGACCTGCTGCGCTTTACCAGCAACACATTTTCAGCTCTGATCTCCAGTATCTGCAGTCCTTACTTTCTCCCAGTGGAAGATCAGGCCAGGCCTGCCATCACATTTGAGGATTACAATGTGCAAAGGGGCTTGAAGGGCATCACAACAGTCTAATAGTCTGTCCCCTTAACAGATTAATAAGAGTGCTTAGGGCCACCGTGGGAGAATTGGTGGGAGCTACATGGAGCAAGATCTGGCTGTCCTCTTTCAGGCAGTTCTCCTACCATATCAGCTACTACACCAGGATCCCCTTGCTGTTGGCTGTCAGCTAGCCAACTCTAATATCCGCCATCTCTTACACAGGCGGAGCAGCCAGCAACCAGGTCTTTTAGGGCCAGATAATATCCAGGTCTTCCAAGGCCAATTGTATCCACAGGAAGTCAGCAACCTTCAACCTGTCACTGTGATTGAGAACCAAGCCAAGCAAGGGCACACAGAAGACAGGCACAATGAGAATGCAAGATCTTGATTGATGTTCTTTTTCATGCTGAAAATGTGTTGCTGGTTAAAGCACAGCAGGCCAGGCAGCATCTCAGGAATAGGGAATTCAACGTTTCGAGCATAAGCCCTTCATCAGGAATGAGAGAGAGTAGCCAAGCAGGCTAAGATAAAAGGTAGGGAGGAGGGACTTGGGGGAGGGGCGATGGAGGTGGGATAGGTGGAAGGAGGTCAAGGTGAGGGTGATAGGCCGGAGTGGGGTGGGGGCGGAGAGGTCAGTAAGGAGATTGCAGGTTAGGAGGGCGGTGCTGAGTTGAGGGAACCGACTGAGACAAGGTGGGGGGAGGGGAAATGAGGAAACTGGAGAAATCTGAATTCATACCTTGTGGTTGGAGGGTTCCCAGGCGGAAGTCCCACAACCCCGCACCGCCCGTTTCTACCTCCTGCCCAAAATCCACAAACCTGCCTGCCCCGGCTGACCCATTGTCTCAGCCTGCTCCTGCCCCACCGAACTCATCTCCCAATACCTCGACACGGTCCTGTCCCCTTTAGTCCAAGAACTCCCCACCTACGGTCGGGACACCACCCACGCCCTCCACCTCCTCCAGGATTTTTGCTTCCCTGGTCCCCAACGCCTTATTTTCACTATGGACATCCAGTCCCTGTACACCTCCAACCCCATCACGAAGGACTCAAAGCCCTCCGCTTCTTCCTTTCCCGCCGCACCAACCAGTACCCTTCCACTGACACCCTCCTTCGACTGACTGAACTGGTCCTCACCCTGAATAACTTCTCTTTTCAATCCTCCCACTTCCTCCAAACTAAAGGGGTTGCCATGGGCACCCGCATGGGCCCCAGCTATGCCTGCCTCTTCGTAGGATATGTGGAACAGTCCATCTTCCCGCAACTACACTGGCACCACCCCCCACCTTTTCCTCCACTACATCGATGACTGTATCGGCGCTGCCTCGTGCTCCCACGAGGAGGTTGAACAGTTCATCAACTTTACTAACACCTTCCATCCCGACCTGAAATTCACCTGGACTGTCTCAGACTCCTCCCTCCCCTTCCTAGACCTTTCCATCTCTATCTCGGGCGACCGACTCAACACAGACATCTACTATAAACCGACTGACTCCCACAGCTACCTGGACTACACCTCCTCCCACCCTGCCCCCTGCAAAAACTCCATCCCATATTCCCAATTCCTTCGTCTCCGCCACATCTGCTCCCAGGAGGACCAGTTCCAACACCGCACAGCCCAGATGGCCTCCTTCTTCAAGGACCGCAGATTCCCCCCAGACGTGATCGACGATGCCCTCCACCGCATCTCCTCCACTTCCCGCTCCTCTGCCCTTGAGCCCCGCTCCTCCAACCGCCACCAAGACAGAACCCCACTGGTTCTCACCTACCACCCCACCAACCTCCGCATACAACGCATCATCCGCCATCATTTCCGCCACCTCCAAACGGACCCCACCACCAAGGATATATTTCCCTCCCCTATCAGCGTTCCGCAAGGACCACTCCCTTTGTGACTCCCTCGTCAGATCCACACCCCCCACCAACCCAACCTCCACCCCCGGCACCTTCCCCTGCAACCGCAGGAAATGTAAAACTTGTGCCCAAACCTCCACACTCACTTCCCTCCAAGCCCCCAAGGGATCCTTCCATATCCGCCACAAGTTCACCTGTACCTCCACACACATCATCTATTGCATCCGCTGCACCCGATGTGGCCTCCTCTATATTGGGGATACAGGCCGCTTACTTGCGGAACACTTCAGAGAACACCTCTGGGCCGCCCGGACCAACCAACCCAACCACCCCGTGGCTCAACACTTTAACTCTCCCTCCCACTCCACCGAGGACATGCAGGTCCTTGGACTCCTCCACCGGCAGAACATAACAACACGACGGCTGGAGGAGGAGCGCCTCATCTTCCGCCTGGGAACCCTCCAACCACAAGGTATGAATTCAGATTTCTCCAGTTTCCTCATTTCCCCTCCCCCCACCTTGTCTCAGTCGGTTCCCTCAACTCAGCACCGCCCTCCTAACCTGCAATCTCCTTATTGACCTCTCCGCCCCCACCCCACTCCGGCCTATCACCCTCACCTTGACCTCCTTCCACCTATCCCACCTCCATCACCCCTCCCCCAAGTCCCTCCTCCCTACCTTTTATCTTAGCCTGCTTGGCTACTCTCTCTCATTCCTGATGAAGGGCTTATGCTCGAAACGTCGAATTCCCTATTCCTGAGATGCTGCCTAACCTGCTGTGCTTTAACCAGCAACACATTTTCAGCTGTGAACTCCAGCATCTGCAGACCTCATTTTTTACTCGAGTTCTTTTTCATGCATTAGGAATTAAGTTTATTTAGAAATTTGTTTTGGCATGTCTAGTTTGTGCTGATTTTTATTTCTGCTTTGTGACCAAGCAGATGCTGTGAAGTTCAATAACAAAAGGAAGGCGAGAGACTGTTGTGATCAGGGAAATTGGATGCAGTTATCGGTATTGTACTCAGATGAGTTTGCAGGGAGAGCTCAGCCAGAGAGCTGTTACCTTCACTGCTTCTACTTTCCTTTTCATACCTATATCTCCTCATGCTCCTGAACTGTTCATCAAAATCCTGTGAAAAAGCTATCCCACCAATGTTAACACATTTGTGCAACACACAGCTAGCCACTGAAATCTTAACTTGCTCTGCTGTGGTATACAGGGCTCTTCCAACCAGGAAAGTGGTGTTTCACCACACCAAGAGTCAGTCCTATCACATATGTGTCATCGTTCCCAGTGCATGCACTCTGCCTACATGGATTTCTACCTGAGTCATGAGTTTTACAGTCAAAGAATAGGCCATGCCATCCGTATTAAGCATTTGGTTAACCAGAATTGTTTAAATATAGCAGTGACCAGCTGGGCAGCTGAGCTTGAGGGATGGAATTCCCTTTGGTTCCTGCACAGAACAGAATTGCCGTGTTCTGTTGTGAAGCTCATGCCTCTAAGACATCTGAATGTCTTAAAGGTAAGTGTACACGTAAGCCACTGTGAAAGATTTCATTCCCATTTCTGCAATTGTATAATGAATAATTGTCAGTGATAACATATAAGGAAAATGCTTTTGAAAACATGTAAAACAATGCAATGAATGAAGTTCACCGAAGCAGACTGCAGCTGTGCTGATTTGTCCAATGGCAGCCAGAACCTATTTCTAGAGCAGCATTGGTTATTAATAGTCTCTTTGTGATGTCTGTAAGTTTAGTGGCGTGGAGGGACTATTCTTTTGATTTAAAGGTACACTGCCCAGATAGGGGAAGGAAGCAGATTCATTTGAGGTTTTCAAGAGGGCATTAGATAATTATTTAAAGAGAAATAAGAAGCAGGAGGAGTTTGGTATTGAGTCAAAATGCTCAGAGAGCCAATGTAGACACAATAGGAAAACCGCCTCCTGCACCATAATAAGTTTGCGATTCTGTGATTCAGTTTACTTCTTGAGAAAAATTACATTATAAATATTTACAACACCAAAGGAGGTCATACAGCTTACTATATCTCACATCAACCATCAATATCTGACTAATCTAATCCAGCTGGTTCTAGTTCTATAGGTTATTGCACTTCAATTGTATATCCAAGTGCTTCTAAAATGATATCAGGCATTTTTGCTTCTACCAGACTTTCAGGCAGATCCCCACTAACTTCTGTATGATCACATTTTCCATTGAATCTCTCTAAATGACATACTTCTTATCCTAAATCTATGCCCGACCCTTCAACTAGTGGAAGTAAAGGCTTCCTATCCACAAAGTAAATTATTAATATGTAATTTAAATATCATCTGGAAGAATGAGAGTATCATTTTTAAATTTAAGATGTACGATTCTGAAAACAAAAACCAGTTTCTATTTTCTAGGTGCTGTCTCATGCCCAAAATGGTGCCCATCCACTTCTGGTGTGGGCAGTGCCAGATATCATTTTGGGCATGATATGGAATGATTATCCTCATCCTTAAGTCAGTGTTATTTGTAAGCTGTAGTGTCCAGTGCTGTATACCACAATCCAGATACAGTCTAACCTTGGCTTCCACCACATTGCATTCTGATTACAATGGCTAACATTTCATCTAACATTTTGATTAATTTTACATGATAAATAATTTGCAAACGAGAATCTCTAAACTTATATGGATTCATCTAGACTCTTCACTGTTCTTAGCTTTTCACTATTTTAGTAATACTTAACTATGCCCTATTTTGGCCAAAATGTATTATCTCATACTTACTAGCATTGAAATTCAACTGCAATAATTTCATTCACTCACTTAATCTATCAATATCCCTTTGTAAATTTATGCTGTCACGTACCATTACTAACAAAACCATGTTACTTCCAAAATATGCTAACTTGTGCCAAAAAGATCAAACCAACAAATTACCTGGTACTTTGATAGTACAAAGAACTTTCATTTATAAAGCTCCAAAGCACTTTAAATTGAACAATTTACTTGTTAATTGCAAACTCTGTTATTCAGTAGATTAATGGCAGCATATTTGCACAAATTAGAATCCTGCCAATAGCAATTCAATACATGACCAATTAATCTATTTTTTGTGGTTGTGATTATACAGAACAAGCCTGCACTAGCTCATCTTCATCAGCAGCTTTGAAACTGCTGTTTGGACCAACCTGATAGTGCTCTGATATACAGAAGGTACTGCTCAAATCCAATATCTAGGACACCTGCCTCTAAGCCATAAATAAATGACACCACAATTTCTAAAAGCATCAGTCATTGGTGCAAGATTGATATGTGCAAAAACAACTCATCCAATTTTTAATACACAGCTGGGGACACAAATTTCAAAGATGCTGGAGATGAACTTTTTTTACACAGAAAATGACAATATACAGTAAGTTACTACCGAGGAGAATGGTGGAAACAAAGATGATGAATTATTTTAAAAGGAAGTTGAATTGGGACTTTCGGGAATACATTTGCAGGGCTACAGGAATAGAGCAGTGGAATGGGACTTTATTGGATTGCTGTCTCAAAAGTCAGCATGAACTTGCTGAGCCAAATGCTCTCCTTCTGTTCAGAAATTACTGCATGACTTATAAATTTAGAGGTGAAACATCAAGGGATTTTTACTTTTATTTCAAGTTTCAATATCAACAGCTCACAAACTGCAGATGCTGTAAATCAGAAACAAAACCAGAAGTTGCTGGAAAAGCTCAGTAGGTCTGGCAGCATTGTGAAGAGAAATCAGAGTTAATCTTTCAGGTCCAATGACCTTTCTCACAACTGATGGTAGCTAAGAAAATGTCAGTTTGTTTGCAGGAGAGAGGGTGGGGGGAGGGGATAAGGAGTAAATGCTAGGTGCAGATAGAGCACAAAGAGAGAGAAGAACAGTTGGACAAAGGGGTGGATAAAATGGCCATTGAATCATGTTGAAATTTGATACCTTTCATAGACAAAGGAGGGTGAGTCACTATTAATGGGCACTGTTAGTGGTGAGTGAAACAGTGCTTATGTTATTTACATTTGTAGATATCAGTGCTAAATTGATAACTGAAATAAATTCCACTGGATATTTCCTTGGTTTACATTTTAGAGTATTTTGTTTTGTTGATGTTGAAACATTCTACAGATCATTTAGTTTGGGAATGTCCCTTTATTTACAGTAATTGTTTTAGGAATTGAACTATAATCAAAATGTGATACCACTGAAGTGGATGCAAGCGATACCGAATGATTCTAAAGCTATAATTACTCAGGTCCTCCCATTAATGGCAAATATAACCAATAATTCACTTATCATGGCTCCATCATTGACATCTTCCTATCATACAATGCTTTTCTAAGTACATTGTTCAGAATAAATTCCAGTACTTTCCACTATAACTGTTGTCTGACTAACTGATATATTAGTTCTTTATTTGCTCTCACCCTCCATTGTTGAATAAACTAACTTTGAATCTATTCAGACCATTCCAGAATCTAAAGAATTTGGAAAAGTCACAGCCAGCACATCCACTATCTATCTCTTTTGGAACTCTTTTAGGATGCAGGCCATCAGATCCTGGGGATTTATTGGATTTTAAACCTTCATGCCTCCCAAACATTTTGTTCTGCTGAATACTTCTTTCCTACCTTTCTAACCAAAGTTTCCATGACACTTAATTCTCAGTGTTACTACTATTCTTTGCAACTTTGTACGCCTCTTATTTTAATCTAATAAAATCCTTAGCTGCCTGAGTGAGCCACAGATGAACCATTCTCACTGAGTTTTTCTGTGAAATGTATTTTTATTAAACATTTTGATTTTGTCTTCAAATGTTGCCATTATTTATTTCAAACTATGCTTTTCAGTCTATTTATCCTATAGATCTTTGACTAGAACATTATTAAATAGACCTGCCTCATTGTACATTACTCAATCTATAGTAACTTTAACCCAACATGGTTTCACAACATTGTCCTTCTGGAAATTGCCACAAAACCATTCTACAAACTTATCTTCCAGGCAACCTTTGCCAATTACATTGGCTCAGTCCATAACAAGATTAATATTGCGCATAACAATTATATTCCTTGTTAATAATTTATTGCTTAATGTTCTGTCCAAATGCATTTTTATATCTGGGGGCGGGGGTGGGGTAAGAAGGTTTATAATGTATTCCCAGCAGAATTTCTGACCCTGGCTATTCATTATCTTCTTTTGTCTCTTTGTGACTTAAAGTTAGTTTATTATCAGGGCACACTTCATCCAGTTTCATTCTGCTTGTCATTTCAGAATGTTTAATACCCTGGAATATTGATTTCTTAGGATTGGTCACTTTGCAACTAAATCTCTGTTTAATGATGATGAGATCTAAATTATTATTTCTATGTATACCACTAGTTCATCTATCTAATGTGAATGGTCTGCCTATTCATATAAAGGGATTTCAGTTTTATTTTCTGCATTTCCTGACAAAGACCTTATTTTCTGATTCCCCATAACTACTAAACTCTCTCTATCCATTCCTATCCCACTCACCTTGTCTTTACTCACATTCAAAAACTTACTCATCGCCTCAACATTTTTCACAAATTTATAAATCTTCACAAACTCTCCTATGTTAACTTAAAATTATTGTTTCCTTAGGATTGTATTTGCAAATGCAACCTTACATTTCTATAACCTTTCCACTCTTGTTGTCTTGTCCTTTCTCCTGAACTTTCCAAAACACCTCTCATGTGACTATCTCCCAGATGCTTAATTTACAGCCTCCTCTACAGCCTTAATTAACAACTCACCAAGACATCAACACACTTCAAGTGAAAAACGATCTTAACCGTACAGCTCCCTCTTTCCTAGTACTGGTGCCAGCACCTACATCAGTCGTTGAGTCAATCATACAACTTTTTGACTTCACTAACCCTGTGCCAACCTGTTCCTGGCTCAAACAGTAAGCCAGAGATTATTATCTTTGTGGTTCTGCTTTTCAAAGTTTAGCATGTAGCAAACTAATCTACTCAGCATAAATCTATTTCTTAATTCTACTTATGTCATTGATATCCATTTGTACCATGGCAACAGAATCCTTCCTCCCCAATTGAAGTTCCCCTCCAGAACAGGACTAATTAATTGGCTACTTAAAGGCTTAAATTGGCATAAGGGCAGTCAGGTTATCCAGAGCCTCCTTGCCAGTGGTGAAAATACAGCAGAGGATGAGATAGGTAGCCCTGTCTTGCCACCTAATTTTATGGCTACCCTGCTTCCTATCCTGGTCCATGGAAGGTGTGAAATTCTACCCTCTGTGTTGCCTATTGTCATGAAAAATGTCCTTCTAATTCAGAAGCCATTGAAATCTGGCTGATTAATAACTTCAAGATGTTGTGTACACTGGAAAGCTGATAGAAAATAAAAGAAATTCGAGGAACACTCTGCAGGTCAAGTAACATGTGTGAAAACAACTGACTAGTTAATGTTTCGGATGTGCAGCCTTTTTCAGAACTATGTTCAATGGTCCCTTTGTGAGTTCCAATTAAAATTTCAATTAAAACTATCTGTCTCTAGCCTAGTCTGCTGAGCAAGTCTAGCATTTAGAGTATTTCTGTAATAGCTGCTCTTGGTACCTGAATTTCACACCAACAGACTTGTTTTAATCCTGCTCCAACTTCACTCAATACCAACATTTCAGTCCAGTTCACATCTCTGATGGACCCTGGGATAAACTTCTGTGATTTATGGTCTGGTCAACCCCCATCAGCCCTTCTGTTGATATTCTACCCATCGAACAACATCTGAATTTATTCCTTCTCGACTATGACTCTGACAAACATGAACATTGGCCAATGGTTGCTAACTCCAAGCTGTCTACAAATGACTCTCAGCATCTTTGGGCTGTTTGAAAATCATCCATTTCTAAACGTGTATGTTTCACCCCATTTTTACCATACCAATGTAATCTAAAACTACCCTTGTGCTCATTCACACCTGCACTTTGGCAGCTACTTCAGACTCAGTTCCATTGCATCCATTTCTCTTGTTTTAATATTGGCTCCTCTTGGGCTCTTTGTCCTCCTTGGATCATCATTCTAACAGGCAACCTTTCAGCTCTCTCTCCCCTTTTGGGTTCCTTTGCATCCCCATTCTAACTCAACCCATGCCTACTCTTCTCTATGTTAATTGTTTGCCACTGTTTCACTCTTGGATTTCTGTGGAGCAAATGTTTGCCTCAATTTCTGCCTCTCTCAGTATTCTGTGATTAACCCATTGTGACACCAATGATTGTTCCTTCAACAACAGTTACTTCAGGTTCTGCATCCTTCTGTCTCCTTAATATTCACACTAGGTTTATCAACATTTGACTGGCATGGATTCGATGGACCTAAGGACTTTTTTCTATGCTGTAAACCTCCATGGCTCAATAAGTAGGAGTCAATCACACCAATGCCTTTTCCCATTCATTTCTTGCATCATTTCCATTGGATCAATCAATTATCACCAGCTATCCTTGTATTTCCATCTAAAATGCCTGCTGAATCACGTTGAAGCTCCATACCTTCCACAGACTTACTTAAGATGATCACATTGATATTCTGGCAACAAAAGAAAATTTCCTCACAGGTGGCGACACCTTAAACTCAAATAAAACCATATCCTTTTCCCTGTTTTTCTGGTAACTAGTCTGTCTTTGAGCATCTAACCCTGGTTCATCATCCCGCCCCCTTCACCACTCCTTTCAGTTCATCATAGTCTACTTATCTTTAAACATCAGACAGCATTTCTTCCCAGGATTTTTCTGACTTTCCCACCAAAGCAAGAGGTCAATGAATCATTATTGAAATGTTGCCTGACAGTTGAAGGGTTTGGCTTGCTATTTACTTATATGATTCAAATACTGCCAGGAATAAACATTCTGGTAGTCTCCCTGGTGAAATTTCCCTTTTCACACTGTTCATTTTCAGTGAAGTCCATTCCACTTTTTATTCTTTATTTTTTGTATATAGGATGTTGTGGGTCAGTAGCTAACACTTTCTGTGCCGGAAACTCTAGGTTTAAGCCTCACCTGAGCATTTTCTGGTGACAAATAGATTCAAGCAGCTGATATTTCACCAACTAATCTTTCCAATGTTTGATTATTCCCCATCAGGAAAATTTTGTTTGAAGATATCAAACATCTATTTGGCAACAACCATGTCTTTTTTCCTCCACTCCTCTCTTCAGTGCTGAAATTCCACCCTTCCCTTTCAGAAGCAGCAACTGTGGCCAGTCTCGCCAGCTGGTTTACAGTGTTATCTCCTCTGAATAGAATGCGCGCAATATAAGTGGCGCGTTGCCATGAAAGTCAGGCGAATGAAAATGAGTGATGTACAGCACAGAAAACAAACATGTGCATGTGAAATACAACTAGAAGGTAAGCGAAACTTACTTTGATAACAAATCAAACAAGTCCCCAAGAGATTAATGCAATGCGCATCAAGCAGTACAACACAGTAAACAAAATTTCATTGTAATTGATGATCAACTTGTCTCAGGAGTGTCAGTTCCAAATTACTTCCAAACTAGAGACAATAAATGCAACAAAAGCAGCCTGAAGCTTCCCCTGAAAGCATACAGCAGTGATTTTATTGACTAGAAGAAGCTTGCTACTTCCAAATGTTGATGTGTCCATCAAACTGCAATAGGCTTTCAAAAGCAACATCTTTATAATGATGCAGAGCAACAGCACACAAGGAAAGAAAAGATCCTGCATTTGTGTTCCCATTACCTCATGGGACACCTTGCCCCATATGCCGAAAGGCCTGCACATTGATAACTGTCCTGCTTAGTTATGTGAAAATCCAAGGAAGGAAGAAACTCATGAGCTAGAGTAAACATCATCCTCAAACTGAGGGATTGTTAATGACAAGAAGATCCTTGACTTGTGGAGTTCTGTGCAGGAGAATGTTCAGCAACTCATTTTGGGAATTGGGATATAAATTTTTTTATGCCACTCATCGGCTTTGCTCTCCAGAGGTCCTCTGGAATTTTTCTTTCTCTTTGGCATATGTCTACTCTGTGTATCCGAAATGTCTCCTTAAATGTCTGCCACTGTACCACCAGTGACCTGTCAACTTAATTTGCAAGTTCACTTTAGCTAGCTCTACTTTCACACCCTCACAAGTGCCCTTTAGGTTTTAAATACTAGTCTGAGACCCACTCTTCTCTCCCTCAAGATATAAGCAAAATTCAATTGTATTGTGATTGCAGACATCTGTGGTCATCTTCATTTGGTGGAATATAAAGAATCTTATCATATTGCACAATAAATATCAGGTCAAGTATAATCTGCTCGTAGGTTTGCTATAAAAGACACTATCCTGGGAATATTCTCTAAATTCACCATAAACACAATCTTTGCCCAAGTGATCTTTCCAGTTGGCAAAAATATTAAAATCTCATGTGATTACTAGTCCATTTTTCTGATCATTTCCCATTATTTGTTATTTTTCACACATCCCACTGTGTGAGGTTGATGTTCCAGCACTGGGGACATGGAGATCCCATGGCTCCACAGAGAGGGTGAGGCCCTGACAGCGGACACAGATAGAGGATGAGCTTCCGATAGCAGGCAGATGGAGAGAGTGAGGCTCTGATAGCAGGCACAGGGAGAGGGTGAGACTCCGATAGCAGGCACAGGGAGAGGGTGAGACTCCGATAGCAGGCACAGAGAGAGGGTGAGACACCGATAGCAAGACACAGAGAGAGGGTGAGCCTCCAATAGCAGGCACAGAGAGAGGGTGAGGCACAGATAGCAGGCACAGAGAGAGGGTGAGACTCCAATAGCAAGACACAGAGAGAGGGTGAGACTCCAATAGCAGGCACAGAGAGAGGGTGAGACTCCAATAGCAGGCACAGAGAGAGGGTGAGACTCCAATAGCAGACAGAGAGAGAGGGTGAAACTCCAATAGCAGACAGAGAGAGGGTGAGGCACCGATAGCAAACACAGAGAGAGAATGAGACTCCAATAGCAGGCACAGAAAGAGGGTGAGGCACCAATAACAGGCATAGGAAGAGGGTGAGGGTCCCACAGCAGGCATATGGAGTGAGTGAAGTTCCAATAGCAGACACGGGAAGAGGGTGAGGCTCCAATAGAGGAGATAGGAAGATGCTGAGGCTCTGATAGCAGGCACAAGGAGAGAAGCTGAGACCCTGCAGTGGGCACAGCAGAGGGTGAGGCTCCGGCAGTGGACATAGAGAATGGGCGAGCTCCGATAGCAGGTACAGGGAGAGAGTGCTGCGCCAATAGCAGGCAAAGGGAGTGGGTACAGTTCCAATAACAAGCAGATGGAGAGAGTGAGGTATAGATAGCAGATACAGGAAGAGGGTCAGGCTTCAACAGCAGGTATAGGAAGAGAGTAGGGCTCTGATAGCAGAAACAGAGAGAGAATGAGGCTTTGATATCAGGCATAGGAAGAGAGTGAGGCACCGATAGCAGCCTACAGGGAGCGAGTGTGAGACTGCGATAGTAGGCACAGAGAGAGTGTGCGGCACCAATAACAAGCAGAGGGAGAGAGAAAGGCCCCAAAAGCAGACACAGAGAGAGGGTGACGTGCGGATAGCAGGAACAGAGTGAGTGTGAGACTCCGATAGCAGGCATAGAAAGAGAGTGAGGCACTGATAGCGGGTAAAGGGAGTCAGGGAGACTCTGATAGAAGGTACAGAGAGTGAGGGTGAGGTGCTGATAGCAGGCACAGAGAGAGGGTGAGACTCCAATAGCAGACACAGGGAGAGAGTGAGGCTCTGATAGCAGACACAGGGAGAGAGTGAGGCTCTGAAGGCAGACACAGGGAGAGAATGAGGCTCTGAAAGTAGACACAGGGAGAGAGTGAGACTTCAATAGCAGGCACTGGGAGGGAATGAGACTCCGATTGCAGACACAGGGAGAGAGCGAGACTCCGATTGCAGACACAGGGAGAGAGCGAGGTTCTGATAGCAGGTACAGGGAGAGATTGCGGTTCGGACTGCAGACACATAGAGAGGGTGAGGCCCCAATAGTGGGCATATGGAAAGGATGAGGTTCCAATAGCAGAAACAGGGAAAGGGTCAGGCTCCAATAGCGGGCACTGGGAGAGAGAGGGGCCTCAATAGTAGGCACATAGAGAGGGTTAGACTCCGATAGCAGACACTGGGAAAGAGTGAGGCTTCGATACCAGCAGAGTGAGAGGCTGAGACCCTGCAGTGGGCACAGGAGAGGATGGGGCCTGGCAGTGGGCACAGGAAGAGGGTGAGGTCCCAGCAGTGGGCAGTGGGAGTGGGTGAGCTCTGATAGCAGGTACAGGAAAAGAGTGTGGTGTCAATAGCAAGCAGAGGGAGAGAGTGAGGCCCCGATAGCAGGCACAGAGAGAGGGTGAGGAGCCGATAACGGGCACAGGGTGAGGGTAAAACTCACATAGCAGGCACAGGAAGAGGATGAGGAGCTGACGGCAGGCACAGGGAGGAGAGTGAGGCTCTGAAAGCAGACACAGAGAGGGTGAGGCCCCAACAGTGGGCATATGGAGAGGATGAGGTTCCGACAGCAGACACAGGGAAAGGGTCAGGCTCCAACAGCCGGCACTGGGAGAGAGGGGCCTCAAAAGCAGGTGCATGGAGAGGGTGAGACCAATAGTGGACACTGGGAGGGAGTGAGGCTTTGATAGTGTGCACAGGGAGAGGGTGAGGCTCCAATAGCAGGCAGAGTGAGAGGCTGAGACCTTGCAGTGGGCAGAGAGAAAGGTTGAGGATTGGCAGTGGGCACAGGGAGAAGGTGAGGCCCCACCAGTGGGCACAGGAAGAGGGTAAGGCCCCACCAATGGGCACAGGGAGAGGGTGAGGCTCCAGGAGTGGGCACAGGGAGAGGGTGAGCTCCAATAGCAGGTACAGCGAGAGAGTGCGGCGTCAATAGCAAGCAGAGGGAGAGTGAGGAGCCAATAGCAGGCACGGAGGGAGGGGGAGGAGCCAATAACAGGCACATGAAGAGGGTGGGACTCACAGAGCAGGCACAGAGAGAGGGTGAGGCACCGATTGCACGAACAGAGTGAGTGTGAGACTCTGATAGCAGACACAGGGAGAGAGTGAGGCACCGATAGCGGCTACAGGGAGCCAGGGAGACTCTGATAGCAGGTACAGAGAGAGAGGTGAGATGCCGATAGCAGGCACAGAGAGAGGGTGGGCACTGGGAGAGAGTAAGGCCTTGATAGCAGGTACAGGGAAGAGGGTCAGACCCTGCAGTGAGCACAGGGAGAGGGTGAGGCCCCAGCAGCCGGCACAGGGAGAGGCTGACACTCCAGCAGTAGGCACAATGAGTGGGTGAGATAGCAGGCACAGGGAGGGAGAGACTCTGATAGCAGGCTCAGGGAGAGGGTGAGGTGCCAACAGCGGGCACAGAGAGAGGGTGAGACTGCGATAGTAGGCACAGAGAGAGAGTGAGGCGCCGAAAGCAGGCACAGAGAGAGGGTGAGACTGTGAAAGTCGGCACAGAGAGAGAGTGAGCCGCCAATAGCAGGCACAGAGAGAGTGAAGTGCCAATAGCAGACACAGGGAGACAGTGAGACTGATAGCAGGCACAGAGTGAGTGTGAGACTCCGACAGCAGGCACAGGGAGAGACTGAGGTGCTGATAGTAGGCACAGGGAGAGACTTTGCATCTGTTTTTACCATAGGGAGAGATGCAATCCAGGCCACAATGACAGAAAAGGGAACTCAGTCACAACAAGAGTTCCAAACTGTTAGGGTAAAAGTATTGGATAGACCATTTGTACTGAAAGTTGACAAGGCAGATGAGATGCATCCAAAAATTTTCAAGTAAAGTGACAGTTGAGACATTGGTCACAATATCACATTTTGTCCTAGCTGCAGGGAGATGCTAGAAATTATAAACATTACAGCCTTATTTAAGAAAAGTTGCAAGGATAAGCCTCGTATTTACAGACCAGTCAGTTTAACGTCAGTGATAAGATACCTTCTAGAGACAAATATTTGGGGAAAAATTAGTAGTTGTATGAGAAATGTTGGGTTGAGTAGAAAGAGTCAGCATGGATTTCTGAAGTGGAAATCATATTTATCTAACTTGTTGTTTGTATTCTGAAGGGATAACAGAAAGGCTTGATGAGAGTAATGCTATTAATGTAATGTATAAGGACTTTCGGAAGCATTTGGTAAGTGCTGAACAATAGATTTGTCATAGGTCATCAATAAAAACAGTCAGTAGCAACAAAAATGGCTGTGTTATGGGAAACAGAATTCATGGTCAATGGATATTTTTCAGACTGGAGGAAGGTTGAGTGGAGTTCTCCAGGGAGTCAATATTGGGGCACTTACTTCACCTAATGTAAATCAGTGATCTAAATCTTGGTGTGCAAGGGCCAATCTCAAAGTTTACGGATGACACTATGTGTGGAAGAACTGTAAACTGTGAGGAAGAAAGTATAGGACTCAAGAAGAACAAAGAGAGTTGGTAGATTGGACGATAGGTGGCAAATACTGTCATAGAGTCAAACAGCATGGAAACAGATCCTTTGTTCCAACTCATCCACACTGACCAAGTTTCTGAAACTGAACTAGTCCTATTTGCCTGCATTTGACCCATATCCCTCTAAACTTTTCCTATCCACGTATCTGTCTAAATGTCTTTTAAATGTTGTAATTGTACCCACCTCTACCACTTCCTCCAATAGCACCCTCTGTGAAAACGTTGCCCCTCAGGTCCCTTTTAACTCTTTCCTCTCTCACCCTAAACCTAAATCCTCTGGTTTTGGACTCCCTTTTCCTGGGGGAAAAAAAAAGATCTTGGCTATTCACTTTATTTCTGCTCATCATGATCTTATAAACCTCTATAAGGTCACCCCTCAGTCCCAGCCTCTTTTGTAACTCAAACCCTCCAGTCCCAGTCATATCCTTGCAAATATTTTTTGCAACCTTTCTATTTGAACAACATCCTTCCAATAGAAAGGTGCCCAGAATTGTACACAGTATTCTACAATTGGCCTCATGAATGTCAGATGAGAAATGTAAGGTAGGAAGAACATTGAAAGACAGTATAAAGTAGAGGGTACAATTCTGAAGGGGATGCAGGAACAGAGAGACATGGGTGTATATTGAAGGTGTCAGGGCTGGTAGAGAATGAGGAAGTAAAGCACAGTATTTTTCACTTTATTAATAGGGATATATAGTACAAGAGCAAGGAGATGATATAGAACTTAAACAAAACAATTTGCTAAACCTCAGCTGGAGTATTGTGTACAGTTTTGGATGCCACGTTAGAGGAAGAATCTGAATGCATTAGAGAAACAATGGAAGCAATTTACAAGAACAGTTCCATGAATTAGATATTTCATTTATGAGGAAAAATTAAAGAAGTTGGCCCATTTATCTTTGAAGAGAAGACACATGAGAGAGATCTGATAGAGGTTATCAAAACAGTCAGCAGACGAGATAGAGTAGACAAGGAGAAACTGTTGCCACCTGTCAAATGAACAAGAACAGGAGGACATTGAGCAAAAGAAGGTGAAGTGAGGAAAAACTTTACAGTATGGAAAGTACTGCCAGGAAATGTGATGGAGGAAGGTACAACTGAGACATTCAAGAGTGCATTGGATGATTATTTGGATAAAATATAATGTGCAAGGATATGTGGCGAAAGCAGGAGATTGACACAAAGTAGTGATACCCAATTAACCACTTGGTGAGGGCTGAATGGCCATAGTCTGCACTACAACACTTCTGTGACACTATGAAGATCCAGGGTAAGTGACTGGATAATGTGGAACAATTCCCATACAATGGGAGTGAGAGTAGACATTGATGACAAAATTCAACATTACTCCAGTGTGCCAGTGCAATATTTAACCAGCTGAGGAATCCAGTGCAAGATGATAAAGAGCTCAAACCTGACACCTATCTCATTATCTACAGGACAATCGTGTTCCCTGACCTCCTGTATAAGTCAGAGACATAGATAATTTATAGAGGACACTTCAAATCCATTGAGAACAAGAGACCAGTAATGCCTCATCAAATCCCTGCAAATCCACTGGTAGGATAAGTGCTCCAGTATCAGTATCTTCTCTCAGGACAACATGAAGGACAAATTAAGGCACTACTTTGTGTCAGCAATAGGGCTGGATGAGCCATAACATCTGCATGCTTCATGCAAGACTTCCAAACCAAATTATCTATTTCAAGCTTTGTCATGACAATCAGTTACCAATAGAGCAGAGGAAACGTTCAAGATTGTCTCTAAAGGCTCCCTGAAAAATGTAAAATGTGAGAATATCTATCCCAAAACCACACATATTGGAAAAGAAGCATTCTTCGGATACCAAATATTTTCAGCATATCTGATAGGTCCAAATGGAAGCCAAATACAAATAATGGAAGCAAACCTATCTTGATCCCAAGGGGCTGCCTACACAGAAGAGACAATGTGGTTGCTGCGATCACATCTCATTTCCTCCCAAACCACTTCTCCATCCTGTTTTCCTTAACTCAGGTTTTCCTCTCTGTTATACTATAACTAATGAACAGAGCCAGCCCTCAACCACTTCCTCATTTCCTGTAAGTCCTAAATGTATGAACTCTTCAATATTCAGGTCCCAGCTTATGTCATTCTGCAGCCATATCTCTGTAACAGCTACCAGATTGTATATATTTATTTTTATTTGTTATATTGTTTCATTTGTCTTGTTTCACAATCTATGTATATTCTTGTGATTTATGTAACCTCTAGTCTTATTAGATTTGTACTCATTAGTCCCATTGATCGATTACTCTGTTCACATTAATCTACACTGACCTCCAGTCAGCAAAGTATAGTTTAAAAATTCTAAAATGAATTTGAAATTCTCTATGTTGTTTTTAAACCTGTTCCTTTTTCTGTAATCTCCTTCAGCACTACAATTCTGATCTCTTGCAGATCACCAATATTCATCGCTTCCAAACTCACCATTTAACATAACCCATAAAGGATAGCATCTCTTTAGCTGAGACCAGCCCATTGTACTTTTAGTGCCATTAGCCTGAAGGCATTTTACTCATGACATTATAGTTTTAGCTATAAAATTGACAGAATCTGACTTCGTAACAAGTCACTGAGTCATCACATCAGAAATGGGCTGTAAATATACTATAACAAGCAGCTGAGTACTGAGTATGGATCTCATGAATTACCATTACCCATCTAACTCATTTTTCAATTATTCAAGAATCATAGAAGCTTAATGTCCATGTTGCTCAATAACTGCAAAGACAAAGTCAACTGCCACATAATACAAGAACTGCCACAGTCTCGACTATTACAATGTTTGCCTGTTCAGTCTTCCACTTTCCCTCCATAAACCTCCCATACAATTGTAGAGTCGTACAGCCATGCAGCATGGAAACAGACCCTTCGGT
Organism: Hemiscyllium ocellatum; assembly: GCF_020745735.1. NCBI lineage: Eukaryota > Metazoa > Chordata > Chondrichthyes > Orectolobiformes > Hemiscylliidae > Hemiscyllium > Hemiscyllium ocellatum. The sequence continues at coordinate 56,229,613 of NC_083402.1, forward strand.
CCAACTCCTAAATAAACCTAGGCCCACTTGCCAGCATTTGGCCCATATCCCTCTAAACACTTCCCATTCATATACCCATCCAGATGCTTCTTAAGTATTGTAATTGTACCAGCCTCCATCACTTCCTCCGGCAGCTCATTCCACACAAGCACCATCCTCTGAGTTTATTCAAAACTCAGTTGACACTATCCTCACTTGAAATAAATCACATAAAGTCATTACACCTGTCCTAATTAAGCTACATTGGCCTCAGGTAAGAAGTAAGGAGGAAGTAAGGGCTGCAGATGCTGGAAACATTGACTCTCCTGCTCCTTGGAAGATGCCTGGCCTGCTGTGATTTTCCAGCACCACACTTTTTGACTTTGAGCTAAGCAGCAGCCCTGATTTTAAAACTCTTCTACTTATTTTGTAACCCTTTTCCTTCTTTCTCCTCCACGTCTACAACATTCCTTCAAATCTGGCCTCTTACTCACCTCTATATATTTATTGCTCCATGACTGGAATCTGTGCATAAAACACCTTTATATAGTTTGTATATACATAAATCCCACCAAATGTCAAATTTTACAAGTTCAGACAACAAAGAGGTTTGATTATCCTCTGAGAAAATGATCTCTTCAGACTTAGAATACTTAATAGTTTGGGAAGATTTGCTTCTTGACAGCATGAGGTCTGTAGTAATGTTCACTCGAATACTTTTCTGCCATGTGGACCTCTAAGCCCTCTGTGTGCAGTAATCACTTCTAGAAGTGGAACCAATTTGTCGTCATGCTGATTGCTATAGACAGAACCTCACTATGACTGTGTGATCCTGAAGCACCTGTCCATTTCTTGGATCTCTATTGCAAAGAATGCCTTCCCTGCTGAAGCAGGCACTTTCCACTTTCCAAAACCCTGAATCTCCAAAACAGACAATTTCTTGTTTGCAGTAACTTCAATTGTTGGGCATTGGTTGTCTCTTCTAGTGATGGCTTCCATGGAGTTGCATGTATCTGATCTTCAATTGGGGCATCAATTTGTATTCTCAATCTGTCTGTAGGTTTTACTGAAGAATGCAAATATTTTACATCAATATGTTTATTAGTTTGGGCTCTTTCATTTGTCCTTAAAGTTTGCATTATTGGTGAAACCAACATGTTCATCTCTTTAGTTCCGCTATTACAGATTGCTCTGGCTTGGCATGATCTCTGTCACTGTTACTAAAGATTCCTTCTGGATAAGAAAGAAAGACAAATATTTTGCCTGAACTTACCTCTTTTACATCAACTCATTATCTAACATCAGACTTGAAGCAGACACAGTTATTTGTTCACCAAGCTGTGTTTATTTTAATTTATTTCAGTTCTATATTCATTAGTTGTCTCAAGGAGTATGTTGTTCATTGATTATCTCATTGTTTGTTCTTCCTCATAAACATAGCTCAATCTTGCTATCTTAGTGATAGTCAGCATCTTTCCAAAAAGACCACTCCCTCCGTGACTCCCTAGTCAGGTCCACACCCCCCACCAACCCAACCTCCACTCCCGGCACCTTCCCCTTCAACCGCAAGAAATGCAAAACTTGTGCCCACACCTCCTCCCTTACTTCTCTCCAAGGTCCCAAGGGATCCTTCCATATCTACCACAAATTCACCTGCACCTCCACACACATCATTTATTGCATCCGCTGCACCCGATGTGGCCTCCGGTATATTGGGGAGACAGGCCACCTACTTGCGGAACGTTTCAGAAAACACCTCTGGGACACCCGGACCAACCAACCCAACCATCCTATGGCTCAACACTTCAACTCCCCCTCCCACTCCACCAAGGACATGCAGGTCCTTGGACTCCTCCATCACCAGATCATAACAACACGACGGTTGGAGGAAGAGCGCCTCATCTTCCGCCTAGGAACCTCCAACCACAAGGGATGAACTCAGATTTCTCCAGTTTCCTCATTTCCCCTCCACCCACCTTGTCTCAGTTAAATCCCTCAAACTCAGCACCGCCTTCCTAACCTGCAATCTTTTTCCTGACCTCTCCGCCCCCACCCCACTCCGGCCTATCACCCTCACCTTGACTTCCTTCCACTTATCGCATTTCCAACGCCCCTCCCCCAAGTCCCTCCTCCCTACCTTTTATCTTAACCTGCTGGACACACCTTCCTCATTCCTGAAGAAGGGCTTATGCCCGAAACGTCGATTCTCCTGTTCCTTGGATGCTGCCTGACCTGCTGCACTTTTCCAGCAACACATTTTCAGCTCTGATCTCCAGCATCTGCAGTTCTCACTTTCTCCTCATAGTTAGCATTGATAATAGTTGAACAACTTAGTGCCAATCATAAGTTCTTATCTCATTGACAATATGAAACTTATGTTTTGCCAAAATAATTAATCACAATGGGGCTTTTTTGTAAGGTTTGTCCATGAGAGTGGGGAAGCCAGGTCTATGAAACCTTCTACTAGCTGCTATCTAACGTTTTGTTCTTAATCTAGTTGTTACATGATTTTAGATAGTTTCACCAGCTGAAAAAGATTGAGGTCAAGGTATACCTTCATAATTATGGATGAGATTAATTGATTGTGAAGCAAGTATAGATGTTCTATTATTTGGCATCCCCTAATTGGAGAGCCACTTGAAGCATAGCTATAATGAAGTGCGATGCCTCCTGGACCATGTAGTTGCACTGTTGACAGTTTTCTGAACTGTAGATCACTGTCTGCTGAATTAGTGACACTCGACATAGTATTTAACTTCAAACCCATGTGATGTACCATTGATGTAAATATATGGATCCCCTGTTTCCCTTTGAAAAACTGGAGTGTTGTTTGTTCTGGATTGGATCGCTGTATCTCATGAACCACTTTGCATAAGTAGCTGTTTGATTTCTTTTTGTTCTACTCTGAAACTGTATCCAACTTCTGCACATTTTTTGGAAGTGATTTATGTGACAGATAAAGCATTCACTGGTAATAGATTCACTGTCTGTGCCTGTGATGTTTCTTTGCACCACAGCGTTGACCAGACTTTTAGTATCTGATAGATGTCAGAATCACTGCATTAGCTTCTCACAATAAATTAACGCTACTAGTCTCCTCAGCCATGGTTGATTTTCCTTTCTTAGGATCAATCTGTTGTTTCTGGATTTCTGGTTCACTCCCCTTTCCGGTTTTCTCCCGAGTCAGGTCTTTAGACTGCAATAAATCTGGAAAAGACACATCAGCAATTCCAACAACCATTTCTACTCTTACAAATTCAGTCTAGAAGTAATCATAGTCGCATTTCTCTACTAATTTGTAAAGACCATTATGAAATTATCCTTGAACTCCTCTGGATGCTGAACTCCTTTTTTAAATCTTGCTTGTTTAAGAATTGGTTCTAACGTTGAAATATTTGTCAAAGGCTCTCAGTACCTTTTCAAGAGTATCTGTTCATTATTTCATCCCTCAGTGAACTATAAGATTGCCAATTGTATTCTCAATTATGCATAGCAGTGTATTCCTTATTCAGCTTCTGATTTAATATCTAATTTGGAAGTTTTTCAGTATCTCAGAAATATTTTCACAAAGATGTCCAATCCTATGTTCTATCTGGACCATCTAGGAAGTGATGTCTTCTTGGCAATATTGTTTCTGATGCCATGTCTTCTTGACATGATCACATACTTTACTTCCTTGCTTTTTACTTGCTTTGATTCTGCAGTAATGGCAGTGGTGCTCTTTGCTGCCATCCTGGAGGGTGTGCCTACATTTTGCTGCTAAAATGGTAGATTCCTGTTGTTATCATGCATCCACTGAATTCCACTGTTTATGCCTTTAAAAGCAATTCCAACTTTAATTGTGATTTCCTTAATGATTTCTGCCTTTAAAGCAGCTCTCCTGAAGGATCTCCCACCTTTTCGACAATCTGAATAAACTCTACTAACTTTCTGCCCTTGTTGGACCAGATCTATTCAGGCTTTCGATCTATCCAACGTACTGCTTTAAATGCTGGTTTCACAACATCCTCGGTTTGCAATCTTGAATTAATATTTCTTTCATGGCCTTTTACTTCTGTGACTGTAGCCATACTTCACATGCTCACTTGCTATAGTGGCAAAGCTTCAAATGAGCCAGCAGTAATTATTTTTTTAAATTGCTGTTTTTTTAAGCCTGGAATTATTGCTACATTTAAAGTTTCTCCAGCGACTGTGGATTTTACACATTACTGACAGAGCTTCCGATGTCTGTTCTGCCTTGGAACTTTTCCCACAGACCAGCACTGCACAATGCAACCCAAATCTGCTTTGGATATATTAATTCCCTTTCTCCTGTTAACCCAGTCCTAACCCTCATAGTGCACTGCAGCACTTAACACATCTTAAATGCTTCTACCATTCACTGGAGTATTCTTCCTGAAGTAACTTCACAGAAGCTGGTATCCCATCACCAAGCACACCCTTTATTTATACCTAGAGAGTCACTAACACTGATCCAGCTCCCTCAGAGCCAACTTTCAAAGTGTCAGAATATCTAATACTCCTGTTCTTCTCTGTCAGCTAGGCTTCCCTGATTAGGCCAGGTTAGCAGCCCCAGTCAGGGAACTCACATTCTATTGTTACAATCATCACATCTTCTTATTGAGGATTGTCATAATATATATTAAAAATCGTCCTTGAAGAGGATTGGGAGATATGACTGTAAACTTGACTCGTCTGCAAAGCAATTATCCACAACTGCTTTCTACTTCCGACTCTTAGTCAATTTTGTATTTATATTGTTTCTCCTATTCCAAACCCATGAGTTTCAATTTGATAATAAATTGTGACACATTGTCAAACATCATTCAAAAATTCATCTATACTACTTTCACCAATCCTCTTTATGATTTCATCCAAAAGCTCATTCACATTTTTCAGATACTTAACAAACCTGTTTTGACTAACATTAATTAACCTACACTTTTCCATACTTTTTAGATTATGTTCTCTCGAAATGTGGATGTTAGGCTGATGAACTTGAAGTTTTGTATTTATTCCCCTCCCCTTTTTAACTGTTACTGTTTTACTGAACATTGTTAACACATAGGTCTGAACTCCTTGTGCTGAATCTGTATGCTGGTTCACCAATCAACTATTTGGAAGAAATGTAACTATCAACTGTAGGCAAATGTAGAGTTTAAGCTGGCACTGATTAAATATATGATATAAAAGTACCCTTACTTTTATAAGGGGCATTTCGTACAGCTGTGGAGCACACTTGCATAGGTTCACACTAATCAAGGTAAGCAGCACAATATCTAAAGAAGATGACACATGATGTCAAAAGGCCCTAAATAATCAAAATAATGAAACTTTCCCAGCCAGGAGGTCAAGTGGCTTTCGTCCCCAGTATGCATGCAACACCATGCAGAAATGGATCAGGACTCAAACTCTCACTTTCTTGCCCTTTTCAGTCTCATAAGAACATAAGAACTAAGAGCAGGAATAGGCCATCTGGTCCTTCGAGCCTGCTCCACCATTCAACAAGTTCATGGCTGATCTTTTTGTGGACTCAGCTCTGCTTACCCACTTGCTCACCATAACCCTTAATACATTTACTGTTCTAAAGTCTATAATGCCTGCACAGTTTGCAGAGGACAATAAATTCCAGGCCCACTGAAGCTACTAAAGACTTCATTTAATTTAATAGTCCAAGATCTCCTCACCAGAAGATGACCTGCTCCTAACTCTTTAGTATTTGCAGATTTGCACTTTTAATGGGAAATAAGATTGATTTGAACCCTTTACCCACCTCCTATTTCCCTGCATGTGCAACAACTATAGCAGGTCAGGTGATGCACCAGTGTGAATGCCTTCACTTTTGCAATCTGAACTTCTCGTGCCCTGAGACAGCTTATGAATTGAAAGATGGCTATTCTGAAACTGTAGAAAATTTTAATATGTTCATCTGTGTCCCTCAGTGCCTGACTTTAAGCTTCTCAGACAAAATCTGGACTTGAAGCCAGAGAAACCAAACTGAGGGCTAATTCGATGAACTACCAATTCCAATCACAATTGGTGTAAACTTTTCCACAGTCTATTATTTTACCTCTCCAAAAGAAATTGCCATGTTATCAATAAAATTAATGTAAATTTATATTAAATGTTCAAAATATTGTAAATTAATTAATTGGGGCAGCATGGTAGCTCACAGCACCAGGGTCCCAGGTTCGATTCCAGCTTCGGGCGACTGTCTGTGTGGAGTTTGTACATTCTCGCTGAGTCTGTGTGGGTTTCCTCTCACAGTCCAAAGATATGCAGGGCAGGTGAATTGGCCATGCTAAATTGTCCGTAGTGTTAGGTCCATTTGTCAGAGGGAAATGGGTCTGGGTGGGTTACTCTTCGGAGGGTCAGTGCGGACTGGTTGGGCCGAAGGGCTTGTTCCCACACTGTAGGGAATCTAATCTAAAACTATTGATCAGAAACTTTTGAGGTCAATGGATGCAGGTACAGGAGAAAATAGGATAGGAAATTTCTGGTAATTAACATTGGATCAAGATTCTGAAGTGATCATCATCTTCTGGCTTTCCTTTGGAGTTGGAGTGCAGGGGAGAAGACAACTCTCTTAGATCCCTTGTGCAATTAGTTAAGAAGGGGTAGAGGTTGTTAAGAGACCAGTTTGAGGTACTTTAATATTGGTACTATAAATTTTCCAACTGTGGAATATGTTTCACAACTTGCTAACAATTCAACAGGGTCACCAAGGCAAGTAAATGCCATCAAAATCAGCTCCAGCAGCAATAATACCAACAATAATACCAGCCTTCTTGGCAAACACATACTCTTTCATGGACCAGAGGGAATTATTAGATTTCTTTGATAAAATTCCCTACGGTATGGAAACAGGTCCTTCGGCCCAACAAGTCCGCACTGACCCTCCGAAGAGTAACCCACCATACCCAGATCCATTTCCCTCTGACTAATGCACCTAACACTATGGGCAATTTAGAATGGCCAATTCACCTAACCTGCACATCTTTGGACTGTGGGTGGAAACTGAAGCACATGGAGGAAATCCACGCAGACATGTGCAAACTCCACATAGACAGTCACCCAAGGGTGGGATTGAACCTGGGTCCCTGGCGCTGTGAGGCAGCAGTGCTAACCCCTGAGCCATCTAACTAACTATATCTAACTAAATGAGGCAGATCCTGAACACACGGTCTACTGGCTGATAACCAGCTCTCAAAACATGTTTGACCATCGGCATATTAAAATGTCATATCAGGTCACTGTGATATTTTCAGTCTCCCAGAAAAGACCCTCTTCTTAGAGGGACAGCTAGGCACACACTGCCAGTGTCCTTCAATTGCCAGCGGCCAATAATTTCCAGCCCCTGAAGGGCTGAGGTTCCTACCTCTTACAAAGTTATATGCTCCCTTCTCCAGTGAGAGGATACAGCAGAAAACTGTGAATGGCTGTAACTGCCTATTTAGGGAAGGGGTGATGGATGCAATTTTTTGTGGGTGACCATGGGATATATATTCAAGAGTTTAATAGACCGAGGATGGGTATGAGAGTTGGCTGTTTGGATGGGGATTTGAGGTAGCTAAAGAAAAAGAAACAGCTGAAGTTGTAAGGTATGTTAGCATGGAGAATGTTGTTCAAGACAATGTTAATCAAGGTGAGTATTTGATTGAGATCCTGGAAACTCCTGGTGCACTGCCTTTAAGGGCCTGGATGTCTTTGTACTAAAGTAAATGGGCAGCATGGTGGCAAAGTGGTTAGCACTGCTGCCTCACAGTGCCAGAGACCTGGGTTCAATTCCCGCCTCAGGCGACTGGCTGTGCAAACTCCACACATTCTCCCCGTGTCTGCGTGGGTTTCCTTCGGGTGCTCCGGTTTCCTCCCACAGTCCAAAAATGTGCAGGTTAGGGGAATTGGCCACGCCAAATTGCCCGTAGTGTTAGGTGCAGGGGTAAACGTAGGGGAATGGGTCTGGGTGAGTGAGCTTCAGTGGGTCGGTGTGGACTTGTTGGGCTGAAGGGCCTGTTTCCACACTGTAAGTAATCAAAGTTTACCTAACTTACAGGTGGAGCAAGTAATTAGGAAAGGAAATGATACGGCAGTCTTTATCAAAAGGGAATTTGAATACAGAAGTAAAAATGACTTGCGACAATTGTATCGAGACTTGGTGAGACTGCACATGGATCCATGAGTACAATTTTCATCTCATTACCTAAGGACACATATACTTGCCTAGAAAGGAAGGATATTGTATTTCAGCTGTACAAGGCATTGGTAAGATTGTGATTTCCTTATTTAAAGAATGTAAATGCATTGTCATCATTTCAGAAGATTTACTAGGTGGATAACTGGAATGAGTGGATTGATTTATAGAATTCAGGTTTTAAGATTAGATAGGTTAGGTATGTTTCCACTGGTATTTCGACGAGTGAGGGGTGACTGCATTGAATTGTATAAGATCCTGAACAATCTTAACAAGGTGAATGTGGAAATGAGATTTTCCCTCATGGGTGACCTCAGGACTAGGGGGCACTGATTTAAAATTAGGGGTCACTTCTAAAGACAAAGATGACAAGAAGTTTTCATTGATTGTTCGAAGCTTGTGTGACCTTGGAATAATTTGCTTCAGAAGTGGGGTTGTCGTATATTTTCAAGACAGACGGCAACAGATTCTCGTTATGCTAGGGCTTCAAAGGTTGTCAGAGGCAAAGACGAATGTGGAATTTGAAATACACAGTACAGCAATGATCTTATTCAATGCGGAGTAGGTCCAAGGAGCCAAATCATTTCCATCTGCTCCTATTTCATATGTTGTGTGTAGACAGGAGGGCAGGGAAGTTCATCAGACTGATTCCTAGGTTAGCAGCATTGGCTTATGAGAAGAGATTGAGGGAACTCTGTCTTTATTCTCCACAGTTACAAGGATGAGAAGTTAGATTAGATTACATTACAGTGTGGAAACAGGCCCTTCGGCCCAACAAGTCCACACCGACCCGCCAAAGTGTAACCCACCCATATCCCTACATCTACCCCTTACCTAACACTACAGGCAATTTAGCATGGCCAATTCACCTGACCCGCACATCTTTGGACTATGGGAGAAAACCGGAGCACCCGGAGGAAACCCACGCAGACACGGGGAGAACGTGCAAACTCCACACAGTCAGTCGCCTGAGGCAGGAATTGAACCCGGGTCTCTGGCGCTGTGAGGCAGCAGTGCTAACCACTGTGCCACCGTGCTGCCCACTAAAGTGATTTAATTGAAATTTCACTGAAATTATTTCAGACTTTGACAGGGTGGAATTCAAAGCATTCTGTGTTGACAGCCGACTTACTCTCTGGTATCAGAGCTCCATCCCAAATTGCCATGCTTATATATTTTCTTTGTCTAATTAACTACTCTATCATAACTAAACTGCTGCTTCTTAACAAACTCAATGAACAATGAGAAAATTACTTACGATCATTGAGTGCGATTTGTAAATAATATTGGGTAACTGTAAATACAAACCCTGAAAATCAAACACTCTCAAACTGAACTGGGCAGCTTGCTTTTCAAGCAGCACCAAATTTACAGTCAAAGACCGATCACTGCATCCAGCTCGAACCTACTAGATCCGGGTGTTAATGAAGTCTTGTCTGGCTTGTTGCGCCTGATGATGCAACGTTCTATCATGCAGAATGTGATGTTCTTCCTCCAGCTTAATATCCTCACCTTCCTACTTGGAAGACTGCTGCGCTCTCCCAGCTCTTCAGTGTCTAACACATCCCCTCGTTGGTTGTTCCAGTTGTGCACAGCACAGTATACAAGGATTATGTGGCATATTCTATCTAGAGTGTACTTTAAGGCACCCCAGTCCAATCCAAATATCCAAATTTCAGGAGGGCTATCATGGCTTTCACGGAAGAATGGATAACATTGTTTCTATGTTTGGCCTCAGGCAGGCTGGGTAGTGGACTTGTCAGTCATGGTTGCAGAGAGTATCCCTTGTCTCCCAATAACCATTCTTGTAAGGCATCTGAACCTTGAAATGCAGTAGAAACGTGGAAATTATCAAGGATATAAGCATCATGGTAGTTTCCAGGGTACCTTCTAAGATGTGGTATTGATGATCCCAGATGATCTGAATATTGATGGAATGGAATCTTTTTCGAATCATTATGATATGGCACTTTCAATGTGCTGTGTGTACAGTCTATCACAGCCTGTACCTGAGGGAAGCCAGCTATGTCGGCAAAGACCACTACATAAATGAGCAGTGTGATTTGGCACAAATTGTATCAGTAACAGCCTCAGTACATTTGTGAGTTGAGGATCAAGAAATTCGACACAGAACTCCAGTGGATCTTGAGTGTAGCTAGTTGCATTGACATTGAGCACAGCTGTCAGACTGACAGCCATTGGCATGGGTTAGCCACCACTCCTTCATATTGCAGGTGGTGCTCCAAAGGCTGGGATAGTGTCAGTGACAGTGCCCTGGCACATAAGTGGTGGCACTCCACCTCACTCATCAGGAGGAAATGGCAAGGATGACAATAAACTCTGAGCCTCCTGTATCTCCTGCCCATACTGCAGGACCTTCAGCCGTGAGCTCTTCATTTAGAGACTTTTGGCAGCCTGCTGGAGGTTGTTGTTAGTGCTGCGCTTGCTGGCATATCTGTTCCTCCTTTACTTCTTTTTACGCCACAGCAACAGCAATGATAAGCCCTGCAGAGGCTGGATCCATTTGTCCAACTTTCAATGAGCCTGTGTGGAGGACATCAGAAACAGAACGGGTCCCTTAATAATGGGAGCAGTCTGCATTTGCGTCATTCACAAAAGATGTTTCGAAAAGTTTTTAATATGGTGGGACTTGAAATTCAACAACGAGGAGGACCATCGAATGCTCCCACATGAATTTCTGACATAGGGATCTTATTCCAATGAATGCAGCAAATGGGTTGTCATAGAAATACAGTTCGAGATTGTAAGTACTGTATGATTATTGATGGCTTGTCCTGCCATCTCCACATCACCCAAGCCGTTGCATATAAGAGCATATTGGCACAGTTCAAGATGAAAGGAGATCCGTTCTGTGCCCTTGTGCAGCCTATGGGATCTTGCATTAGCTTTGTGCGTGGTGGCCCACAGGTGTCATTTTTAAGAGCACCTTCGATTACTTCTGCTTCACAGAGACAACTACCTGTAATCTGCAATGACCAATGATATGGTCATGATTGCAGGAGATGGTCAGGATTTGTATTCTACACAGCATGTTGTATACAGTGTGCCTTTCACATCAGGGTACTATGTTTTTATTCATGATGAAGGGCTTTTGCCCAAAACATCGATTTCGCTGCTCCTTGGATGCTGCCTGAACTGCTGTGCTCTTCCAGCACCACTAATCCAGAATCTGGTTTCCAGCATCTGCAGTCATTGTTTTTACCTACTCTGTTTGTAGATAACCTCAGTCCATGCTTTGCAAGTGACTGATCAATGTAATTGCTCTGTTGAGGGCTTCACATTAGTAAAGTGAGAAGAACCCACACTTTTTTCAGATAGTAAGAAGCCATTCTGGGTGTGGTCCTAGCCGTTTTTATTTCATTTGCTTCTTCCTTTCGGTAAGTGGAATTTGCCCCTTCACCATTCCTGTACCCCCTGCATCCCAGCTTGCTATCCCCAATTCATAGAATTGACCAGCCCAACTTCCCAAACCCAGCAGTGTCCTCTGATAATTCCCCTTGACTTTCATTGGGCTGATCCCCAGGACTGACCATTGCTCACCCCACTGACTGACTCAGATGGACACACCCAACCTTATATGACTGGTATTTTGTACTGACTGTGGCCCACTCCCTGGACTAGTGATATGAACTAAATCCTGACCATTCCAAGTGGCCAACTGACAATCTCGTAGTCCCTCAACTGATAGCAAACCCTTGACACTGCACCTGATGGACTGTCGCAGGACCCTACGGCTCTCTCCTTTGGCGTGACAGAGGACTATACACTAAGACACAGCCATTTGGGTTGAAACTTATTAAGTCAGTTTGCTACTTAAGTCACTGACACATAGTGCAAAGTGAGGGATTGATGTAGCACAATGCCATACAGAAATGTCTCCACCCTCTTGACTGAAAACAGCTTACAATCATGATGAGTTAATGGCTTTGTGGCTGCAGTTAAAAAAAAACAAGTGAGGACATAAGTATCAGGAGCATTTAAGTCCTGGCTGAGAGGGAAAAGCACAAAGAGGTGCTTTTTGAAGGGCTTATGCCTGAAATGTTGATTCTCCTGCTCCTCGGATGCTGCCTGACCTGCTGTGCTGTTCCAGCACCACACTCACGACTTTTTTAAGGTTAATACATGTCCAATGCTAAAGTCGATTGTGAGCGCTGATAGTCATTGCCCATGAAGAATGCCCCATGAGGTTGGTGACAACAGTCCAAGATAGAGGCCTAGAGGAGCAAGCAGTGAGCTTGGGTCACAAGATAATTGCTCTGACATCCATGTTGGGAATTGTTACCATTTAGTTTCTAACCAGCAGATGGGAGTATATGAAACTGCACATTGATAAGATTATGTATGCAAAATAGATGTAAATAGAGCTGCTCACTAGCAAGGATCCTGTCTTCCTCTTCAAAACTGTTCAGGATTGGACTTCATGCTCTCAAAGTTGTGAATCTCATTTATACGGATATAAGCCATTTTCCCAACTGACTCACCAATGCCCACATCAGTCAGGGCCTAGGAAGACTCTGTTCATAGTCTCAGAATAAGAGGTGAGCCATTTAAGATTGAGATGAGAAGGAATTTCTTCACTCAGAGGGTGGTGGAGCTTTAGAATTCCCTACATCAGAGGGTTATGAACAGTCAGTCATTAAGCAGGTTCAAGCAGAAATAGATTCTTGAAGATTCATTATATCAAGAGATCTAGAGATAGCACATAAAAGCGATGTTGAAATAGACGATCAGCCATCAGAGGGAAAACAGACTTGATGGTCAAAATGGCCTGTTCTCTTATGTCCCCATGTTGGAAGGACCACACTTGCAGAGGATTTCCTTGCCACTTACACCCTTGGCTAAAGGAGTTCTGCCTTTCCTCTTGTCCTCTGGAAAGCTTCTCAGTTAACATTGTCTGTGCTCCAGCTGTATAACATGATGGGAGCTTTCCAGCGTCTCCTCTTCATTCCGATGGTTGCTGCAGCCTCTACATTCCAAGAGCAGATTTGTGGCCTGTCCCTGTGCCGTCATCCTTCTAATGAGAAATCCTTTGTTTCATAAATTGAATGCACCATCTTCCCTATCTACCCTAATTGATCAGGAAGTCCAGAGGTCAGATGCCAATAGTTTGCTCTAATTAAGAGCAATAACCAGGCATAAAATTCAAAGAGTCAGGTTCCTATCCCAGTAATGATCATTTCTGTAAGGACTAAGGTTTCAAAATAATTTCCATTAATTCAGGACTGGACATCTTACGAAACCTGGTATTGCTAATGTTGCCTTCAACAGGATCACATTCAAATATTAATAATTAGCATTTGGCAGGTAACTGTCACATCTGCTATTCAATTCAGACCAACATGCCCAGAATTAGGACAGAGTCACTGTCTTAAAAAAATAGATGTACTTGCAAATTCTCCATTAATAAAACATTAGAGCGTATGAATGAATATGAACTAGTTCAACTGATTCAATACTTTGAGTTACTTTCTTATAACAGTGGGATTTATTCTCATTTATAAATAATAGTACAATTCAAGGTTTGTGTAAAGATTTGTTGCTCAGGTGCTGGTTGGAGTTGTTGTGGGTATGTTCGCCGAGCTGGGAAATTGGTTTGCAGGTGTTTCGTCCTCTTTCTAGGTGACATCCTCAGTGCTTTGGAGCCTTCTGTGAAGCATTGCTGTACTGTGTTCGTTGGAATTTATTTGGTTTCATTCCTGCTGCTTCCAGTTGCCAGTTCCAATTGTCCACTGGTGTGGTCGGTATATTGGTTAAAGGTCAATACATTTATTGATGGAGTCTGTAGATGAGTGCCATGCTTCTAGAAATTCTCTGGCTATCCTCTTTTTGGCTTGTCCTATTATCATTGTGTTGTCCCAGTTATAGAGTCATAGAAACATAGAGATGTACAGCATGGAAACAGACCCTTCGGTCCAACCGTCCATGCCGACCAGATATCCCAACCCAATCTAGTCCCACCTGCCAGCACCTGGTCCTTATCCCTCCAAACCCTTCCTATTCATATACCCATCCAAATGCCTCTTAAATGTTACAATTGTACCAGCCTCCACCACTTCCTCTGGTAGTTCATTCCATACACGTACCACCCTCTGTGTGAAAAAGTTGCCCCTTAGGTCTCTTTTATATCTTTCCCCTCTCACCCTAAACCTATGCCCACTAGTTCTGGACTCCCCAACCCCAGGGAAAAGACTTTGCCTATTTATCCTATCCATGCCCCTCAGTTTTGTAAACCTCTATAAGGCCACCCCTCAGCCTCCCACGTTCCAGGGAAAACAGCTCCAGCCTGTTCAGCCTCTCCCTTTGGCTCAAATCCTCCAACCTTGGCAACATCCTTGTAAATCTTTTCTGAACTCTTTCAAGTTTCACAACATCTTTCCGATAGGAAGGAGACCAGAATTGCATGCAATATTCCAATAGTGGCCTAACCAATGTCCTGTACAGCCGCAATATGACCTTCCAACTCCTGTACTCAATACTCTGACCAATAAAGGAAAGTATACCAAATGCCTTCTTCACTATCCTATTTACCCGCGACTCCACTTTCAAGGGGTTATGAACCTGCACTCCAAGATCTCTTTGTTCAGTAACACTACCTGGGACCTTACCATTAAGTGTATAAGTCCTGCTAAGAATTGCTTTCCCAAAATCTAGCACCTCGCATTTATCTAAACTAAACTTCATCTGCCACTTCTCAGCCCATTGGCAAGGTTCCCTATGGGAGACTGATTAGCAAGGTTAGATCTCATGGAATACAGGGAGAACTAGCCATTTGGATACAGAACTAGCTCAAAGGTAGAAGACAGAGGGTGGTGGTGGAGGGTTGATTTTCAGACTGGAAGCCTGTGATCAGTGGAGTGCCACAAGGATTGGTGCTGGGCCCTCTACGTTTTGTCATATACATAAATGATTTGGATGCGAGCATAAAAGATAGAGTTAATAAGTTTGCAGATGACACCAAATTGGAAGTGTAGTGGATAGCGAAGAGGGTTACCTCAGATTACAACTGTGGTCCTGCAACAAAAATCCAGAACTGGCAACTGGAAGCAGCAGAAACAAAACCAAATAAATTCCAACCGACACAGTACAACAGCACTTCACAGAAACCTCCACAGCACTGAGGATGTCACCTAGAAAGTGGACGAAATGTCTGCAAACCAACTTCCCAGCTCAGCGAACATATCCACAACAACTATAATAGTACAAATTTAAGGGACTATATACAGTCAGTGGTATAGCTTCACATACACCTTCTTTGGTTCAGGGTTGCCACCTTGTCCCACTTTTAGTCAAGTCTCTTACATTATGTGGAATTGGCTTATCCTGCCTTCCTCCTACTGGGTCAGAAGTATGACACCAAAGGTGCAGTGTTTCTGACCAAGTATTGCAACTGCTTAATTAATCGTCTCTCAGTTGACAGAATTTTTACTAAGTCATACTACAAGTTAGCAACCAAAAGGGCTTGTTCTCATGGCCTAAAGCTGTTGCAATTTGACTATATTTTAAAAATTGGACTCAGATCTAATTTTGATGTAGGTTGGCCTTGTATGAAAAGCAGTCATGAAAATAACCTGCCAGCTGTTCCATTGTTAATGTGGTTTTCCAGATGATATCCATAGCAACACTAGGCCTCTTTAAATATCATGCAAACGCACAAAGTAGGTGTAGGTCTAGATCGATCGGTCATTCAAGCTTACTCCACAATTCAAACTGATCATGGCTGATCATCCAAACTCTGTTCCTACCTTCTCCGTTTACACTTAGATCTCTTTAGCCCTCAGAGCTAAATCTAAATCCTTCTTGAAAACATTCAATATTTTGGCATCAATCACTTGCGGTGGCAGAAACTTCCACCACCCTGTTGGTAAAGAACATCCATCTGGATAAGGCTCTTTCATAGTTTAAAAGAGATTTGAATGTAGATTTATGTAATCCTACAAAGTTATTAACATTCTGTACTTCTCCATAATAGTGACTCATGTGGCTTGACTTAAAATAATCTCTGACGATTCACTCCTGCATTTATGATTCTCACAGGTGACGCTGTCTGACTGCCATACAGCATTGCAATTCAAAAAAAGACTTAATTCTCAGTGTTTTATCTTTGACCTCTGTTACTGAACAAAAGCATCTCGCCATTGATGTGAGGAGTTTTCCAATGACTGAGACTGACAAAATGCTTATTGTTCACAATCTTTGTTGAAAATAACTCCAGTTAGCATACTAATCACCTTTTGATAGGTTCCTTCTTTAAAAAAATTATGTAACTTGCTTTAAAGGTCTTACATTTGGAAATAGCTTTCCTTTTAATCCTTCCTGTGGAAAATGATCCACAAACCCCAAAAGGTTTGTGATCATTAACATGCACTGTTTCAATGCCACTTTTACACAGCTTTTATATCTCTTTTGCCATGCATCATTTGATCAGGCTGCCATAAAAGATTGAGATTTGTTCATCAGACATTTGCACCACACTGCATGACTGGGACAGTTGTGTCTTAATGAACTTAGTATATCAGTTTTGTTTATGTACTTTGCTGTCAGGGATTTGCCTTGTCATCTGATTGTCACTACTCATCTCAGGCAAGTAGGTGAAAGTGATTCAGCTTCTTAATATATATTGTTCAAACAAATTCTCAAATGGGCAATGTTCCGGGGAAGACATGTAAAACAGTACACAGACACTCTAAAGCTCTCCTCGAAGCATGTCAGCATGATCGTTCATGACTGGGAAGCGCCTAGTGTAAATAATTTAGAATAGCAATGAGCAATGCATCAAGCTGCAACATGTTTTCAGTCCAAACGATGTAAAGATGAAACTGAGTGGTGGCAGAGAAGGAAAGAAAAGCAGCAAATCCAGCACTTCATCCCACTACCTCATGGGAAGTCATGTCTTCAGGTTGAGAATTGACTTGTTCAGTTACATGAAAACTGATGATAGAAACCTACAATCCTTTGGAAACCTCATTCTCAAACTGAGGGTCAGCCAACAGCAGTAATGATAGTCAATTCTGAAGAAGGGTCAATATACCCAAAATGTCAACTCTGATTTCTCTCCCCAAATGTGGTCAGACCTGCTGAGTTTTTCCAGCAATTTCTGCTTTTGTTGTTGCACAGCAATGACAATAGTGTTCAGATTAAAATTGAAGAGATGGCCACCTGTTATGGATCTTCTGTTTGAGAGTTTTGAAACCCTAAGAAGAACGACAGCCAACCAAGCACTGGAGAAGGCTGCTCCAAGTTTGTAAACAGATTCCTCAGTTATTAAGTAAAAAATGAGGTCTGCAGATGCTGGAGATCAGAGCTGCAAATGTGTTGCTGGTCAAAGCACAGCAGGCCAGGCAGCATCTCAGGAATAGAGAATTCGACGTTTCGAGCATAAGCCCTTCATCAGGAATAGAATCCTCAGTTATTAACACCGATATAGTGTTTGCTCTTTGATTGGCAGTTGCCAGTTCAAACATTATTGAACTTATGATTGATCTTTCACAACTGCCACACAGATTGAAGTAGTTTACAGAGGCATTTGACTAAGGAGTCACCAGCTGCTTTGTATATAACTCATATGAACACAGGAAGTTGAGTCATTAAGGCCCTCAAAGTATTCTGCCATTCATTTCGATCATAGCTGATCTGTAACCCGACTCTACATACTTACCTTTGGCCTACACTCCTTGAGATGTTGGGATAAATGAAATCAATCTCTTCAGTTTTCTATTTTTTGACAACAGATTTGGCATCAATTATTATTTGCAGAAGAGTTTGATAAACATTTCCAATACTTTAAGCTGGATTTTATAAGATATTTATGCAATTGGCTGACCGTCAATTTGAGAATGAGGTCTCCACAGGATTGTAGGATTCTGCCATCAGTCTTCATGTAACTGAACAAGATAAAATGAAACACCAGGTTATAGTCCATCAGGTTTATTTGGATGCACTCGCTTTCAAGCACCGCTCCTTCATCAGGTGGTTGTGGGGAAGGAGCCTGATGAAGGAGCAGCGCTCTGAAAGCTAGTGTTTCCAAATAAACCTGATCGACTATAACCTGGTGTTGTGTGAGTTTTTTTTCGGGCATAAGCCCTTTCCTGATGAAGGGCTTATGCCCGAAACGTCGAATTTCCTATTCCTTGGATGCTGCCTAACCTGCTGTGCTTTAACCAGCAACACATTTTCAGTTGTGTGAGTTTTAACTTTGTCCACCCAAGCAGCAACTCCAAGTCAAGATAAAATGGAGTAGCTTGAAGCTGGGGAAGTGAATTCCTCTGACATTTGTCTGAAGAGAAGTCCATGAGCCCTAGTTGCCATGGAAGCAAAGGCTCAGTTAAAATTATCAGAAGCAAGTTGTAAGTTTTAATGCCTGGACATAAAGGAGAAGGTATCTGGTCTTGCCCAGACTTTCAGAATCAATTACACAACAGATGATGATCACAGATCCTACTATAAGCATCCGCCATGACCAGGGTCTCCAAGCCCTCTATTTCTTCCCCTCCCGACATCCACAACAGTACCCTTCCACTGACATTCTCATTTGTTTGGCTCAACTGGTCCTCACCCTCAATAATTTGTCCTTCAAATCCTCCCATTTCCTCCAGACTAAAGGGGTAGCCATGGGCACCCGTATGGGCCCTAGCTTTACCAGTCTCTTTGTTGGCTACGTATAACAGCCCATCTTCTGCAGTTACAACAGCATCACTCCCCAACTTTTCCTCCACTACATTGATGACTGCATTGACGCCACCTCGTGTTCCCACGAGGAGGGTGAACAGTTCACCAACTTCACCAACACATTCCACCTCCACCTTCAATTCACCTGGACGATTTCTGACACCTTGCTCCCCTTCCTGGACCTCTCCATCAACAGTAACTGACACAACACTTAAAAAAAATCACACAACACCAGGTTACAGTCCAACAGGTTTAATTGGAAGCACACTAGCTTTCGGAGCGACACTCCATCAGGTGATAGTGGAGGGCTCAATCCTAACAGAATTTATAGCAAAAGTTTACAGTGTGATGTAACTGAAATTATACATTGAAAAATGGATTGTCTGTTAAGCCTTTTATCTGTTAGAATACAGTGATAGTTTCACTTCTTTCATGTGTAAATCACAAAACCTTTTCTTAAAAAAGTTGCATTCTCGGGTTAGCTGTTAACAATGGTGATAACTAGACAATATGTTGAAGGTGTTGGCCCCCTGTGTTCTCTGTCTATGCCATGATGTTTAGATTGATTCTAATCTTAAAAGTGAGATAATGGAGTTTTACATGAATTCATGCAGTTTTTGAGCCCAGAGTTCTGCATGAATGCATGCAGTTTTTGAGCAAAGTACAATGTAACCCTGAAAGTACAAATTCACCCCACAAAATATATGTGTGCATGTGGGTCTTTGTCTGTCTGTGTGTGTGTCTGTCTGTCTGTCTGGGTTGGGGGTTGTGAGTGTGAGAAAGTGTATGCGTGCGTGTATAGTGAGTGCAGAGTGTCTTAAGTCTGTGAGGGGGTGCATGTGTGAGTGTGGGAGTGTGTGTTTCTGTAAGGGTGTGTGGGTGTCTGTGTGTGCGTCTGTGTATATGTGTGCCCGTGAGTATGTATGTATAGGTGACTTTTAACTTTGTACACCCCAGTCCAACACCAGCATCTCCAAATCATGACTCAACACTGACATTTTCCACAAACCCTACGACTCCCACAGCTACCTGGATTACACTTCTTCCCATCTTGCCTCCTGCAAAAATGCTATCCCTTATTCCCAATTCCTCCGCCTCCGCTGCATCTGTTCCCAGGAGGAAAAATTCCACCACATAATACACCAGGTGACATCCTTCTTTAAAGATTGCAATTTCGACTCCCACCTGGTTGATGATGCCCTCCAGCGCATCTCATCCACTTCCTACACCTCTGCCCTCGAACCCACCCCTCCAACCGCAACAAAGACAGAACCCCCTGGTCCTCACCTACCACCTCAACAACCTCTGCATACATCGCATCATTCTCCACCATTTCCACCACCTACAAACGGACCCCACTACCAGAAATATATTTCCCTCCCCACCCTTATCCGCTTTCCATAAAGGCCGTTCCCTCCGCAACTACCTAGTTAGGTCCAAGCTCCCAAACAACCCACCTTACCCTCCCGGCACCTTCCCCTGCCACTGCAGGAATTGCAAAACCTGTGCCCAGACCTCCCCCCTCATCTCCATCCATGGCCCCAAAGGAGGCTTCCACATCCATCAACGTTTTATCTGCACTTCCACTCGTCATTTACTGTATCCATTGATTAGATTACTTAGTGTGGAAACAGGCCCTTCGGCCCAACAAGTCCACACTGACCCACCGAAGCACAACCCACCCATACCCCTATATTTACCCCTTACCTTACACTACGGGCAATTTAGCATGGCCAATTCACCTGACCCGCACATCTTTGGACTGTGGGAGGAAACCGGAGCACCCGGAGGAAACCCACGCAGCCACAGGGAGAACGTGCAAACTCCACACAGTCAGTCGCCTGAGTCGGGAATTGAACCCGGGTCTCAGGCGCTGTGAGGCAGCAGTGCTAACCACTGCGCCACCGTGCTGCCCACATTGTCCCGATGCGCTGTCCAGTACATTGGGGAGACAGGATGCCTACTCACAGAGCGCTTCAGAGAACATCACCAGACACCTGCACCAACCAATGACACTGCCCCTTGGCTGAACACTTCAACTCCCCCTCCCACTCTGCCAAGGACATGCAGCTCCTGAGCCTCCTCCATTGCCACTCCCTTACCACCCAATGCTTGGAGTTAGAATGCCTCATCTTCCGCCTTGGGACCCTTCAGTCCCATGGCATCAATGTAGATTTCACCAGTTTCCTCATTTCCTCTCCTCACCACCTTATCCCAGTTCCAACCTTCCAGCTCAGCACCCACCTCATGACCTGTCCCACCATCCATCCTCCTTTCCACCTATCCACTCCTCCCTCCCCTCCAATCTATGGCCTTTATCCCCACCTCCATCTACCTACTGCACTCTCAGCTACCTTCCTCCTAGCCCCACCCCTCCTTCTTTTTATCTCTCCACCCTCCACCCCCGAAGCTCCCACCCTCACTCCTGATGAAGGGCTTTTGCCCAAAATGTCAATTCTCCTGCTTCTGGATACTGTCTGACCTGCTGTGCTTTTCCAGCACCACACTCTTGACACAGATCCTACTGTGTCAATCAAATGAAAAAAAATTGCTTTGGCCTTAACTAAGTAGTGTGCACCTAAGGATGGGTTATCAGGTTGGGACACTTAGGCTTGTAAAGATTTAAAGACCAAGGAATCATCAGAATATGGAAGTGAAAATCCATTGAAACATGCTCAGAAAATTGTGTGAAGGGAACGTGGTTCAAAAGGTTACGAGAATATTGCTGAAGCATGTTATCAGTGGGCAGACAGAAGAGTTTCTCTCAAAGGGAGAATCGTTGGACGTTCAGTACAACTTTTCTCCCAAGTGTGTGTTTGGTGGTGTGTCAATGAGATAACAGGGGACATCATCAATTTAAGAAAGAACTGGGGATGCTGGAAATCAGAAGCAAAAACAGAGATTGCAGCAAAAGCTCAGCAGGTCTGGCAGCATCTGTGGAGAGAAATCAGAGTTAATGTTTCCCTCCTTCAAAACACCTTCAATTTAGTTTGTGTTTCCTCCCAAATAATGCTTAGTCAATGTTGATTTATATTCCTTTGTTACAATAAAAGTCTTAATACATGATATCTTGTGCAAAATTCACATTTCTTTTTAAAAAGTATTTTTCTCCAGCTGACCATAACAAATTGTAAAACTGTTTCCTATTTTTTATCTCTGAAACTCTAATTTTTAGATGATACTGCAATTCATAACCCCTTTTCCCAACTAACAAAAACAGATTCTCCCAATCCACTGATTCTCTTGGTATTGAAAATTTCTAATCATCCTTTGACATTCTAAATTCCAGAGAATACAAACTTAGTTTCTGTAATCTCTTAGAATAACATAATCCTTGGAATCCAGATTACATTCTGGTAAACCTAGACTACAGTCCCTCGAAGGATAACCCATCCTTCATAAATTATGATGTAAGGTATATTCAGGGTTTTTGAAAAGTTGAAACAGGACTTCTATCCCCTTATATTAGATTATTTACAGTGTGGAAACAGGCCCTTCAGCCCAACAAGTCCACACCGACCCGCTGAAGCGCAACCCACCCATACCCCTACATTTACCCCTTACCTAACACTACAGGCAATTTAGCATGGCCAATTCACCTGACCTGCACATCTTTGGACTGTGGGAGGAAACCCACGCAGACACGGGGAGAATGTGCAAACTCCACACAGTCAGTCACCTGAGGCAGGAATTGAACCCAAGCTTCTGGTGCTGTGAGGCAGCAGTGCTAACCACTGTGCCACCGTGCTGCCCACAAATTCTTTTCCTCTAAATATAAAGCATTAGATGTTGATTACTCTTCTACTCCTGCTCAAAACATTTAATTGATCTATGTGCCTGAAATTGTAAATTTCTTTGTTTCTAGCTTTTCAGATTTATAAGTACCTTGCTCTATTCTGCCTCAGTTCAAGGTGAATCTCGCGTTTGCTTATGCGATAATTTATTTGCCACAGTCTTGCCCATCTGTTTGTTCTCTCAACTGCCCTTTACAATGAGAAGCTGCCATGGGGGCGGCATGGTGACTCAGTGGTTAGCACTGCTGCCTCACAGTGCCAGGGACCCAGGTTTGATTCCAGCCTCAGGCAACTGTTTTTGTAGAGTTTGTATATTCTCCCAGTGTCTGCGTGAGTTTCCTCTGGGTGCTCTGGTTTCCTCCCACAGTCCAAAGATGTGCAGGTTAAGTGAATTGGCCATGCTAAATTGCCTGTAGTGTTAAGTGCATTAGTCAGAGGGAAATGGGGCTGGGTGGGTTACTCTTCGGAGGGTCGGTGTGGACTTGTTGGACCAAAGGGCCTGTTTCCACACTGTAGGGAATCTAAAAATCTCCATTGTTTGTAATAAAAACAGAAAGTGCTGGAAATACTTGGTACCTCCACAAGCATCTGTGGAGAGAAAAGTAGAGTTGACATTTTGATTTGAATATGACTTTTGTTCAGAACAGTACATGTCACAATCTGCTTAAAATGGCACATTTGTTTCTGTCCTATTACATGCTGTCAGACTGCTGGGTATTTCCAGAACTTTCTGCTTTTAGTTTGGGTTCCCAGCATCTGAAATATTTTGATTTTGTTCCACTGTTCATAATCTAACCCACTCACCATCCTGACTAGAAATATATCACTTTTCCTTCAGTGTCACTGGATTAAAGTTCTGGATTCCCTCCCAATGGCATTGTGGATGTATCTGCACCAAACAGACTGCAGACATTTACAAAGGCAGCTCACAACCATTCTCTCAAAGGCAACTCGGGATGGCTGATAAATATTGGCCCAGGCAATGACTCCCACATCACAAGAATATATTTTTTAAAAACTTAACTCACTCACATTTGATGCACTCAGCATGTTAGTTGACTAGTTGACAATTCCCTGGTTTATATCTGTCTCCTTTCTTAGCATGCATGAGTTTCCCCTCATAAGAAATAGATTCATGATTTTTTTAAAAATTGAAAAATTATGTTCAGACATCTGCAATGCTTTCTCCCAACTCCTTTACAATCCTGAGATGAAAACAATTTGGTCCCAAGGATTGTTACATTTTAATAAAATTAGTTTCTTCAATATTGTCACTTCCTTAGATAAACTCGTGTGGGTCTCTGAACTTGACTGAATATCAGCTTCACTGGGATGCTGGCCTTTTCCTGATCTCTTATCAGACGGAAACCAATTATTTACCATCTCTGCCATTTCCTTATTTTCTTTGCTCATATTATTATTGAGTTCATAAGTGCTCCATGTTGCTCCTAGTAATGCCTTTTTTCCTCATAGATTTACAACTTATTTTGTATTGAATTTAATATTGGTTTGCAAGTCTCTTTCCTTAATCTCTTCTTATAGCTCTCATTATCTTTTTTTCAGACCTTCAGATGTTGGCCAGGAGAAGGTAGTCTTGGACATCGATTCCTGAGAATGGGACAATTGTGAGGGAAAATGAAACTGAACAACTAAATGACATGAAGTGCCCAGCAATTATAGAAGTGGGCATCAGGGGAGGGAAAAACATGGAAACAGGCAGAAAAATCTTTTGGGTGGATTCTGCTGGATTCAGTTTAAAACCATTATCAATAATGGGGTATAAAGAGATTATTAATCAGCAGAGACCAGATTGTTCCATTCCTCTGAGCCAGGACAAGTTAAGCTTCTCACCCACCACGGTTTGAAAGACTAATCTATTGCCACTCAATAAACAGCTTTTCGCTCCTCAATCACCTTTGTGTAACCTATGAACATTGATCAAAAATTTAAATCATTGAAGTTTTATATCTTTAATCGCTAAGATAAGTCCTCTCTCTCTGTACTAATACCTGTACCTTTCCTGTAGACCTTGTAATCATAAACAACCTGGGACAGTCTTAACCATGTTGTAGGCATCTTCAGTCATGGCACCAATACTATGCCCACAAAGTTGATCCTGTGATTGCAATTCATTCCACGTTTTCCTTGTACTCTATGTGCTTACATAAGGATTGAGGTCAGGCACTCTAAAGTATGCTTCTGTTTTAATATTTTACTCACACACTTCTTGTTTGACTCTTCTTGCTTAATTGCTTTGCATGTTTTAGATTTTCCTGTAGCATCTATAGCAAAGATTCTAAATGATTTTTTGCTTTGTTACTTTTTGTTTAATGTTGAAGAACTGTTTAAACTACCTGAAGTCTAAATGATCTAATTGATCTTGACATTATCAAGGAGAGCAAACACGGTAAAAGTTTGTCAACATAACTTCAGTGCAACAACAGTCACACTTAAGAACATAAATCAAGAAAAGGAAAAAGAAATTTAAAGAAGTTTATGGATACAATATGGCCACCTGAAAGAAGGAAACACAGACTGAATGTACAGTGAGGAATTCGGATGCAGGTATTGAGTAAATATTATGGGTCTGTATAAAGAAGACTGATATTTAGAGGAGCTAAATAACAAATACTAAGCAGCCATACTTTCACGCACTTTGAACATTTCTTCTCATACATTGAAGAAACATAACAAAAATAACAAAAATGAAAAGAATGGCAAGTTTGGGAAGTGGAATCACATTTCCTCCACCACAAGTTAACAGAGAACAGTACAGAACCCCAACAAAAGCAAAATATAGAACTGTCGATATGTTGAAGATCTGAAGCAAAAGCAAAATAGATTCTGCTCTTCCATTTCCCAGTTAGAAATCTACTGGTGTCATGCTGGACTTAACCAGAGTTTTAGGCCCCTACATGCATTAAATTTACAATAACAAATGTCAGCATTGATGAGGGACAAGGGAGATAGGAAGTCCTTTACGAGCAAGCCCCCAGTTGTCAGCCAGCTGCTATCTGACAAGTATCTTTGAGGAACTATTTAGCATAACATTTTATTAATATCATTTTTAAAGATGCAATATTTCAGAGATTAGTTTGAAAATGTTAAAGGTTTCATTTTTTCCTTGACTAATGTTTTGATTTGATAGCTTAGAAGTTAACGTTAAATAATAAATGCTTTAGTTGTGAACCGACAAGCAACATTTGATTTATGCTCTTTCAAAATTGCAATCATTTCGCAGCATTTCTGTACATTTTCATTCAGCTCTTGACAGTATATAGAAAAGTAACAATATTGCATAGGAACAGTTTGATAAAAAAAGGAAAAACTACATTGTGCATGAAATTTTTATTCCTAAAGATTTCTTAAGGAAGACACACAACACAAGCGAGTTCTTGAATTTCATTTTCTTGATTTTTCACTGCAGAACATCAGATTATTCATTTCTTTTTACATAGTGTTGCACAATCCATCTTCCCCAGATAAAAGAGCAGCCTGATTCAATTTCAAGCTTTGTTGTTGGGTTATTACAGACTTTAAGTTGCCTCAAATGGCCCTTTCTGTAGATGTCTCTCTTTATTTGTTCAGCAGCAATAATATCTACTCATCCTCTTATTGCTTCCTTGAAGGTTACCCTAAGGCCAAGAACTCACTATACACCAGAAGTGGTTTTTACAATTCAGTCCAGTTCCAAGAAGGTTTATTACAATCAGAAATTGTGGCATGATATTGAAGTTAAAATTACAATCTTTCAGATGCACAATAATAACATGAATGTAATAGTTTTTACTTTACTAACTTGCTAAAAACTCAATCCTGCAGCACTGATCCAGCTGAATATTTTTGTGCAGTTTACTGACGTACACTTTAATTTCTGCAAACACAAATCTACCTCTCTCATCTTATATTTAGATCGAGCTTTGCTTTTCCATCTCACATACCAGAGGCAGAAAGTCTGCTTACACTTTTAACAGGAAACGTATTACAGCGATCATGTGAATATTTCTCTTCTCATTTGTTAGCATTCAGCTTTCTAGCTTTCCACCCAATTTACCAGAGGAACACAGGAACAGGAGTCAGCTTTTTGACCCCTTGAACCTGTTCTGCCATTTAATGAGATCATGGCTGATCTGTGGCCTAAATCCCACTCCTCACTTGACCACAACCTCACCTCCCATCACCAAACCAACATCTCCCAGACCAAACACAACCTCATCACCTCAGGGGATCTCCCACCCAGCCTCCAACCTCATAGTCCGGAATCCCGCATCGCCCGGTTCTACCTCCTACCCAAGATTCACAAGCTTGACTGCCCTGGTCGACCCATCGTTTCAGCCTGCTCTTGCCTCACCGAATCCATCTCCACATATCTTAGCCCCCCGGTCCAGGAATTCCCCACTTATGTTCAGGACATCACCCTACGCCCTCCACCTTCTCCATGACTTTTGCTTCCCCATTTCTTACCCTCCCTTCGACCCCATCTGTACCCTTCAACTGACACTCTCATTCCTTTGGTTGAACTGCTCCTCACCCTCAATAATTTCTCCTTTGAAGCCTCCCACTTCCTCCAGACCAAAGCAGTAGCCATGGGAACCCACATGGGCCCCTGCTACGCCTGTCTCTTCATCAGTTATGTAGAACAGTCCATCTTCCACAGCTACACCGGCACCATTCCCCACCTTTTCCTCTGCTACATTGATGACTGTATCGGTGTTGCCTCGTTCTCTCCAAAGGATATTGAACAATTCATCAACTTCACTAACATGTTCCATCCTGACCTTAAGTTCACCTGAACCATCTCAGACATCTCCCTCCCCTTCCTGGACCTCTCCATCTCCATTAACAGTGATCAACTCAAGATGGACATCTACTACAAACCGACGAATTCCCACAGCTACCTGGACTATACCTCCTCCCACCTATAAAAACACTACTCCTTATTCCCAATTCCTCTGCCTCCATCGCATCTTCTCCAAGGAGGACCAATTCTACCGCAGAACACACCAGATGGCTCCCTTCTTCAAAGACCACAACTTCCTCTCCCACATGGTCAGTAATGCCCCTCAGCACATTTCATCCACTTGCCGTAACCTGACCCTCAAAACCCCCCCCAGTCCTCAACTTCCATCCTATCAACTTCTACATACATCGCATTATCCTCTGCCATGTCCACCACCTACAAACGGACACCACTACCAGGGACATATTTCCCTCCCCACCCCTATCGGCGTTCCTTAAAGACCATTCCCTCCATGACTCCCTTGTTAGGTCCACGCCCCCCCACCAAACTACCCTCCCCTCCTGCCAATTTCCCCCGACACAGGAAGAATTTCAAAACCTGTGCTCACACATCCCGCTTTACTTCCATCCAAGGCTCCGTTGGATTTATTTACCACCTTCATTTACCTATCGCATTCCCAGCTGCCTTCCCCCAGCCCCACCCCCCTTCCATTTATCCCTCAGCCCCCTTGGCCACCTCCTCACTCCTGATGAAGGGCTTATGCCCGAAACGTTGATTCTCCTGCTCCTCAGATGCTGCCTGACCAGCTGTACTTTTCCAGCACCACACTCTTCGACTGTGACCTAAATCCTTTGGACAATATTCCTTAGCACTTTTGCTTAATCAAAATTGGTTTGTCTCAGATTTAGATTTAATAACTGATCCAGCTTGTGTGTGGAGGAGAGTTCCAAGTCTCTAAAATACTTTGAATGTAGAAGTGTAGAATATACAGAAATATTACAAAATGGTTGCAGTTTTGATAGACCATAAATCAAATGTTGCTTGCCAGTTCATAACTAAGTATTTGTCATTTAAAGTTAACTTTTAAACAATCAAATCAAAACATTAGCCAAGAAAAAGTAATGTGTAGTGTACTAAAATTAAACCTTTAACATTTCCCAAACTGGTACATCTCTGAAGTAATTGCATGTTTAATTGCATGATTTTAAGGAAATTTTATGCTGAATACTTCCTCAAAAATACTTGATGTGGAGATGCCGATATTTGTCTGGGGTGGACAAAGTTAAAAATCACACAACACTGGGCTACAGCCCAACAGGCTTATTTGGAAGCACAAGCTTTCAGAGCATTGTTCCTTTGTTAGGCAATTAGTGGGGCAGGATCATAAGACACTGAATTTATTGCCATGAAACCATCTAGAAAGTACCATGATCTTTCCTTTTCCAGTCCAAAATGGATAACCTCAAACTTCCTTAAAATGAAATCCATCTGCCACAATTTTGCCTATTCACCTATTCTATCTATATCCCTTTAAAATCTTATGCTATCATCTACACTGTCTACAATGCCACCTAACATTGTGTCATCAGCAAATTTTGATCTATGACTTTTTATGCCATTAACCAAATCATTGATAATGTGGATGAATGAGCTGACCAAATCCTGTGGTACATCACTATTCTTGCCAATTTATGTATCTATCCATTATCCCTACTTCCTGATGCCTGCCACTCAACCAATTTCTTAACCATGTCATAGAATCCCTCGTGTGGAAAGAGCCCCTTCAGCCCCTTGAGTTTGCACTGACCCTCCAAACAGCATCCCATCCAGACCCTGCCTCTCCACCCTATCCCTGTAACCCCACATTTACCATGACCAATCCACCTAACCTGCACATCCCCAAACACTGAGGGGCAATTTAGCATGGATAATCCACCCAGCCTGCACATCTTTGAAATATGGATAGACACTGGATCACCCTTGAAAACCCACATGCACACTGGGAGAAACTGAATCAAATCTGGGACTGTGAGGCAGCAGCGCTAAACACTGAGCCACTATACTGCCTCACGTATAAGCCTCACATGTCAGTAATTTGCCCTCAATTCTGTGATTTTCCAGCTTAGTTAACAGTTTCTTATGTGGGACTTCATCAAATAGCTTCTGAAAGTCCATATTAACAACATTCATATATATTCCCAGTCTACTGCCTTAATTACCTCTTCAAAAAAAATTCAATGAGGGTTATCAGATGTGACCTATCATGCTGGTTCTCCCTGATTAGCTGAAAAAATTTTGAGGTATTCAATTACCCATTCTTGATTACAAACTCCACAATTTCCCACCACATATGTTCGGTTAACTGTCTATAATTCCCTGGATTTCTTCTTCCATCCTTCTTAAAAAGTGGGAGTGACATATGCAATTTTTCAATCTAAGGGGTCAACTCCTGAATCTAGGGCTGTCTGAAAAATGATAACTGGGCATCTAAAATGTGCTCCCTACTTCAACTCCCTCAGATGGAAAGCATCAAGTTCTGGGGACACATCACATCAATTAATTTCCATTAATTTCCTCATTGTCAACATTTTCTTAAGTTCATTTTATTTACTCCCTGAACCCAATCCATTATTAATTTCATCGGGACTTCTGGCCAGCTATCCTTTTTTTCCCAATAGTAAATATTGAGGCAAAATGATTTTTCAATATGTCTGCCATTTCCACAAAACCATTAGCAATATCCCACTTGCAGTCTTTTCTGGGGCAACATTGCTTCTGCCCACTCACTTTCCCATTATTTAACAATAAAAGTTCTTTTTATTGATTTCTATGTTTCTTGCAAGTTTCCTTTCATGATTCCTTTTAGTAGCTCCTGTAAGCTACTTTATGGTCCTTTGATGATCTTTGTATCTTTCCACTTGGGTCAGAATCTGTGCTTTTTCTTTTGCCTTTCTTTCACTCTATGCTGGGAGAAAGTGAGGACTGCAGATGCTGGAGATCAGAGCTGAAAATGTGTTGCTGGAAAAGCGCAGCAGGTCAGGCAGCATCCAAGGAACAGGAGAATTGACGTTTCGGGCATGAGCCCTTCTTCAGGAATCTGAAGAAGGGCTCATGCCCGAAGCATTGATTCTCGTGCTCCTTGGATGCTGCCTGACCTGCTGCGCTTTTCCAGCAACACATTTTCAGCTTTCATTCTATGCTGTCTCTTACCTGCTTAGTTGTCTCTGACTGCTATGTATGTAAAGTGGAGCTTTTCCCTCTTGGGGGTGTAAACTGCTTCTGTATTGTGTAAAATGTTTCTTTAAACATCCTCTACTGTTCCTCCTCAACTCTTTTATCCATCAGCAGATTTACACAGTTTATTATGGACTCACACGGTCTCATCTCATCAAATTTAGTAATGTGAACAGAAATTGCTGGGAAACCTCACCAGGTTTGGCAGCATCTGTGGAGAGAAAGTCAAATTAACATTTCAGTTCCGACAACCTTTCTTCAGGGACCAAAGAAGTTCTGCAGAACTCACTGGACCTGAAATGTTAACTCTGCTTTCTCTCCACAGATGCTGATAGACCTGCTGAGTTTTCCCAGCAATTCTGCTTTGGTTTCTGATATCCAGCATTTGCAATTCTTTGAGTTTTTTTTGCTTAGTCACGAAAATTGAATCTAAATTATAAATAAATCTAAAATTATTGTAGCTGATTCATGTTTTTCACTTTCAAACGCTACATTGAACTCGATCATCTTATAATCACTATTTGACAAATGTTCATGCACAATTAGATTATTGATTAAATGCGGCTCATTACTCACGACAAAATTCAATATTACTGTACCCTGTTTCCATCCCGGACATACTGCTGTAGGAAACCATCCTGGTCACACTCCAACAGTTCATTACCTTTCTGTCAGGTGCTTGTCTGCCTCTCTATGTTAAAGTTAAAATCCCCCACTAATACTATTCTGACTTTAATGCCTAACTTCTGCATTAATATATTTAGCACTTCAGAGCTGCTACCAGGCGATCTGTACACGAGGTAAAAACAATGACTGCACATGCTGGAAACCAGATTCTGGATTAGTGGTGCTGCCAGAATTCAGGCAGCATCCAAAGTGCAGCAAAATCGAGGTTTCGGGCAAAAGCCCTTCATCAGGAATAAAGGCAGTGAGCCTGAAGCGTGGAGAGATAAGCTAGAGGAGGGTGGGGGTGGGTAGAATGTAGCATAGAGTACAATAGGTGAGTGGGGGAGGGGATGAAGGTGATAGGTCAGGGAGGAGAGGGTGGAGTGGATAGGTGGAAAAGGAGATAGGCAGGTAGAACAAGTCCAGATAAGTCATGGGGACAGTGCTGAGCTGGAAGTTTGGAACTTGATGCCCTGGGGTTGAAGTGTTCCGAGGCGGAAGATGGGGCGTTCTTCCTCCAGGCGCCTGGTGGTGAGGGAGCGGAGGTGTCCTGGAGATGTTCCCTAAAGCTCTCTGCTGCAATATGGACTTCAACAGTTTCCTCATTTCCCCTTCCCCCACCTCACCCTAGTTCCAAACTTCCAGCTCAGCACTGTCCCCATGACTTGTTCTACCTGCCTATCTCCTTTTCCACCTATCCACTCCACCCTCCTCCCTGACCTATCGTCTTCATCCCCTCCCCCACTCACCTATTGTACTCTATGCTACTTTCTCTCCTCCCCCACCCTCCTCCAGCTTATCTCTCTACGCTTCAGGCTCACTGCCCTTATTCCTGATGAAGGGCCTTTGCCCGAAACGTCAATTTCGCTAAACCTTGAATGCTGCCTGAACTGCTGTGCTCTTCCAGCACTACTAATCCAGGATCTATACAACACCTATTGCAGTTTTAGACCCTTTATTTGTTCCTCAGCTCTATCCATAATGTCTCCATTGAAGGCTTTCTCCTCAGGATATCATCCCTTCCAGCTTATATATTGTGCCATATTTTAGATACACAAAGTCTGCCAATGTGTTCCTTATCTATTAATTTTGAGTGCAAATATTCCACATCCACATCTTGATTTGTATGGAGGGACTGAAGTGTTGACACTGAACCTGTAATCTTACATAAATGTTAGATAATATTTTGTATTTGCTACATCTGGTGGGCGGCACGATGGCACAGTGGTTAGCACTGCTGTCTCACAGGGCCAGAGACCCGGGTTCAATTCCCGACTCAGGCGACTGACTGTATGGAGTTTGCACATTCTCCCCGTGTCTGCGTGGGTTTCCTCCGGGTGCTCCGGTTTCCTCCCACAGTCCAAAGATGTGCAGGCTAGGTGAATTGGCCATGCTAAATTGCCCGTAGAGTTAGGTAAAGGGGTAAATGTAGAGGAATGGGTCTGGGTGGGTTGCGCTTCGGCGGGTTGGTGTGGACTTGTTGGGCCGAAGGGCCTGTTTCCACACTGTAAGTAATCTAATCTAATCTGCTATAGGCTTATTCTGAGCAAAGTGAAGAATCTAGCCTTCTTTCAACTTCCTATCATCTAAAACCTGAATCACAATTAACCATTGCTTGGGTTCACTGATCAGCCCGGCAATCACCAACACACAGATCATCAACACCCGGATTCCATAATCATCAAATCCTTCGTCAAGAAAGTCTCCAATCTCCCCAGTCATCGAACCCCAACATTTGCTAAAATGTTCATCTTACTGATCACCGAATTCC
This sequence comes from Hemiscyllium ocellatum, assembly GCF_020745735.1. Classification (NCBI taxonomy): domain Eukaryota; kingdom Metazoa; phylum Chordata; class Chondrichthyes; order Orectolobiformes; family Hemiscylliidae; genus Hemiscyllium; species Hemiscyllium ocellatum. The sequence goes on from NC_083402.1 coordinate 56,262,675, forward strand.
ATGAATAACAAACAACCTGATCATCACACACAAATCTCCCTGATCACTGAATTCCAATCTCCCTGATTATCAAATCCCCAATCTCCCTGATCATTAACCCAGTGGGATAGCCAGCTCTGCCATCTGCCCAGATCACTAGTTCTCTAATTACCAACACCCCCAATCATTTCCACAGCTAACCATCAGAACCCAGTCTCTCTGGTCACCAGCTCTCCCAAACCTCCACAAACAATGACCCCTTATCATCAACACCTTGATCTTGCTGATTTACAATCATAACCCCACTCTGACACCACCCCAGCCCCTCAGATTATTTTCTAATCATTGAACCCAAACCCTGCTAATTACAGAAATGGTCACCCTGCTTCACCTCTATAATGCATGAGTTCAGCTCTGGTCCTCTGGGAAAATGTTTGAAGTCTGAAGCTAGAATCCAACCCATCTCATAGCTGTGCACATCCAGCTTTAATCGAAGCAGGATAAGGGAGCAACTAGCTAACCCACTCCTAGGAGGCAGGCTGATTATTTAATATTACAATTAGATTTCTTAACTCATGTTTTTCTGTCTTCCAGCTTTAATTGAGGCCATGAGGACTCCTGTATGGAAAGGCACTACCTGTTCACCAGGAGGACACATGCTACCCTTTTGTCCTCTCTAAGCCCTCTACCCACAATGCTAGCCTGTTTACCCCTATTTCCAGGATCTCTGAAATGACACACCCAAGCTATCCCATCCCTCAAATCAGAATTCTTCTTATCCCACCACTTCAAACCGCTTCACCTCACTAATGCTTTCTGAGTCTGCCCTCAGATTATGATTATCACATCAATACATTCCAAACCTGTTCCAGAGCTGTAATCAGTTAACTTTAACAAAAATCTCAAATAGGCCATGGCAATTAAACTTCCAAATATTCATGGAAATTCACACTTTCTGGGCATAACTCCTGCCCTGTGTTCCAATATTATGTCTGGATACATTTCTGACCTGTGTAATTGTGTGCTCTCAAGATGCTGCTTTGTGCATGGACTATCCATTACTGCAAAGAATTAGACCACTTATAAAACCCTAAATAAGGAGTGAAAAATTTACATACACTTCATCCACATGCAAATAGATTTGACTGTATTTACATTCAAACAAGTTATCAATGAGCCATATACTCTGCCAGGTGTATAAATAATACAGCAGGCAGCAACGTCTAAAGGGGACTTTCATCAATATCTAATTGTAAAACAAAATGCTGTAAACAATTGTCCTTTTTCATATTCAAGACAGCACTCTCTGAATCAGAAGGTGTTACAGCTATTTTTGTGTGACTGTTTCATAAGATGATCATCATACAAATCTCTATATGAAGAATATATTCAATACATATCCATCCATTGGATTTTAAAAGGGGGAGATGAAACATGTAAACATGAAACAAGAACAGGTCAATTAAGCACACACCTTCATAGACCTTATGTAAGCAATCGTTCAATCATCTCCAGTCTACACTTTACCTGTGTAAAATCATTATATAAATATTCATCCTCAGGCACCATTAAGCATTCTTACATATCTGATTTCCAATCTAGACTGCTGTTCTCCAACCATTCTCATCTCTCCAGAAGCCAAGAGGCCACTGTATGTGAATGTCTGATCATTGGTATTCATAGCTAGTGGACAGTCTGGTTACCAAAAATTATGTTATTTAAAGTTCTTTTTGAAAGATTTAATAAAACTAATAAAAACTGCTGTATTGAGACAGTGACAAGAATTTTCCCATTTTCAATTAGAGTGTTTTGTTAAGATTGATGCTGTCCAATGCACTATGGCTTGGAGCAACATTTTTTTTTATTTGCTTATGTGGGTGTCACTGGCATTACACATTTATTGCCCATTCCTAATTGACTAGAGGGCTGGTAAGAGTCAATCACATTGCTATAGGTCTGGAGTCACATGTAGGCCAGACCAGTTAAGGATGCCAGGTCTCTAAAGGAAATTAGTGAACCAAAAACCAGCAATGGACTCTTAATTCCAGATTGCTTTTTAAATTTAAATTCCACTGTACACTATGGCAGATCTCCAGAACATTACCTGGGTATCTGGATTAATATTCCTCTATTCCTGATGAAGGGGTTTTGCCCGAAACTACGATTTTCCTGCTCCTTGGTTGCTGCTTGGCCTGCTGTGCTTTTCCAGCACCACTCTGATCTGATATTGGGATTAATAATCTAACGATAATACCACTCAGCCATGACCTCCCCATTGCTCAATGCTTCAACCTCCATTCCTCACCTCAAATACTGTGTAACTAGGCTCATTGGTTCCTTCTTGTGGAATTGGGAATCAGGAGAGATGGAAGTGCTCACCACTGCCAGTACTTTGCTGCAGCCACAACACTGGCACCATATTTAATGCCCAGCTACACACAATGTGAGATGCTGTGTGCCAGGAACTGGTCCTCATCATTCTAGTGTTCAGCCATGATCACTGAGTTCACAGCCCAAATACTAAAGATTCTGAAAAAAGGGAGGTGCTGTATGTTGGGATAGTGGAAAGGAAGGTCATCCACTTTCCTGTTGACTGCTGCAGGATAACCATGCATCATACTGCCAAATTGGAATTTGATAACAGCCTGACTCGGTGCTGTGTCTCAGGTTTAAAGGAATGCCCAGCAGTGCAAAAAGGTCAATGAATTTCCGTGCTCCTCAAGAGTAAATGCCACCACCTTCTCTCTGCTATCTCACTCTCACAGGATTGCCACTCACTCTAACTCTGTCACTGTATTATAACTCTCAAGACTCATGGGCTACAACTCTCACTATTATGGACATACATCATGTCCACTCAGTGACTCTCACCCAGCTCGTCTTACCTAACTACTAAACCTTCCTTCCCTCTGTGATTCGTATTCATTCACTGGAGACACCTCACTACCTTCTCTGCTCCTGCATTACCACTAACTGCTCTTATATCATCCTCAATTCCTCCTGTTGTCTCATCGTATGTTAATTTGCCCAGTAGCCAGACTAATGTGTCCACAGCTTCTAAACCTAACTGCTGGTAATCCCTGGACTGGTTGCATTTGTCCTGTAGGACTGACCGTGGCCGAGACTACAAGGACATTAATCACTGGAGTCTGGCCACACTAGGCACTTGATTTGACCTGGGCTGAATTTTGCTAGAAATTGGTTGTCTCAATTTTGGTGAGTTTCCTGGTGGGTTTCTTCCCATAAGGAAACAATCTTCTCTCACTATCTTCCAAAATTCGCCTCATTACCTATGCAACATGCCACTTTGGCACTATGCTTGTCCTATTCTCCCAGTGGCCAAAGTTCACATTGTTCAGTGCCTGGAATGATCCCAATCAAAATGTTGAAGGGCTGAAGATTTGTGTGAGTTAGTACCAGAGCAGGTTTGGTGAGGTTGGTGGTTTGCCGCTAATTTGTGTGGATGAAAGGTTAAGCAGAGTGGTGTCCCTAGAGCATGCAAGGGCAGAGTGCTAAAGACACAGTTGATGATAACTAGGTAAAGGAATCAATGAGCTGTGGCAAGCAGGTACCTGTGTGACTTACATATTTAGAACTTACACCATAACATTTCTCAGGGAAGGAGAAGAGGTGTATAAATATGATGTGTTGAGATTTAAGACCATTAGATGAAGATGCAGAAAATGGCAATTTGCCCATAGACTCTGCTCACCATTCAATTTGATCATGGCTGATTTGATCATTCTCAATGACACTTCCCTGCTTTTCAATGCCTTACTGATTAAAGTTAAAAATCACACATCAGGTTACAGTCCAACAGGTTTATTTAGACGTACTTCACTTCAGCGGACAGGGACATTAGGCCTCGGATCTTCAGGTGACCATCCTCCAAGATGGACTTCGGGGTAGGCAACAACACAAAGTGGCCGAGCAGAGGCTGATAGCCAAGTTCGATACTCGTGAGATGGCCTCAACCAGAACCTGGGATTCATGTCACACAACAGGTGACCCCACTACACTATACACTGTCTCTCTCTCTCACTCTCACACACACACAGACAGACTCTAACCTCACCTTTAATGTATTGTCTGAGCTGAGATGTCACCTTTTTTTATAAAACCTTGTTACCTCCGGAATGTGACTTGAAAGAATTTCTGGGATTTACATATTAATCAAAACCTGCAATCCATTCTAAAAGATGAAAGGCTTAACAGCAATCTAGATTTGTTCAATATATCATATCAGTTGCATGACACTATGATCTTGTGTTATAAATTCTGTGTCTTATGCTCCTGCCCCATTAGCTACCTGACAAAGGAGTAGCACTCCAAAAGCCAGTAATTCCAAATAAACCTGTTGGACTATAACCTGGTGTTGTGTGATTTTTAACTTTGTACACCCCAGTCCAACACCAGCACCTCCTCATCATTACTAATTAACATCTGTCTATCTCAGGTTTGGATGTATTTAACACAGTGAACCCCAAAGCTCTCTGTGGCAAAATTTCACAGATTGACCATCCTTTAAGAGAAAAAAAAAGTCACATCATTTCTGTTATAAATGGGCAACCTCTTAACTGATATATGCTGTCTGGTCCTAGATTGTCCCACAATGAGAAACCACCCCTCCGCATTAATCCTGTCAAGACCCTAAGAATTTTATTTGTTCCAATAAAATGTAACAGAAAAATACTGCAAATGGTAGAAATGTGAAATAAACACAGAAATGACTAGAAATATTTAACAAGTCAGACAGCATCTGTGACAGATTATAAACATCACTAATGGTTCTGTCTCTGTCTGTTACTTATGCATCTGCCTGAGAAGCTGGCTGAGTTGCTTAGAATTTCCAATATTTTCTGATCTTAATTATTGCAAATTGACAGGTTTAATCTTAGAATGTTTGCAGGGAGTTTGGAGTGGGGACTGAAAACAATGGCTTCAGTCTTTCCAATATTCATTTGAAGGCAATTTCTGCTCATCCAGCACTGATGTCAGATGAAGGGTTCGTGAAATCAACAACAGTGGAGAGTTAAGACAGATAGTGGTGAGTGTTGTTCGTGTATATGTTAAAGCAAACATTGTACTTTTAGATAATGCTACCCTAGATTAGTGTATAGATGAAAAATAGGAGAGGGCCAACAGCAAATCACTTTCACTTGTCACTTATCTCAAGAGGGTTGGAATATAAAAGCAATGATGTGCTTCTGAGACTTTATAAAGCTCTAGTTAGGCCCCATTTAGAATACTGTGTCCAATTTTAGGCCCCACACCTCAGGAAGGATATACTGGCCCTGGAGTTCGTCCAGCGGAGATTCACACGGATGATCCCTGGAATGGTAGGCCTAACATTTGATGATCGGCTAAGGATCCTGGGATTGTATTCATTAGTGTTTAGAAGTTGATGGGAGATCTAATAGAAGAAAGTGAGGACTGCAGATGCTGGAGATCAGAGGAATCCTGAAGAAGGGCTCATGCCCGAAACGTCGATTCTCCTGCTCCTTGGATGCTGCCTGACCTACTGTGCTTTTCCAGCAACACATTTTCAGGGGAGATCTAATAGTAGCTTACACGATAATGTATGGCTTAGAAAGGATGGACACTGGGAAGTTGTTTCCGTTAAGCAGGGAGACTAGGACCTGAGGACATAGCCTTAAAATTAGAGGGGGTCAATATAGAATGGAAATGAGGAGACATTTCTTCAGCCAGAGAGTGGTGGGCCTATGGAATTCATTGCTATGAAATGCAGTGGAAGCTAGCACGTTGGGTGTCTTCAAGTCAGAGATTGATATATTCTTGATCTCATAAAGAATTAAGAGCTACGGGGAGAGTGTGGGTAAGTGGAATTGAAGCACCTATCAGCCATAATTAAATTGTGCAGTGGACTTGCTGGGCCAAATGGCCTTGCTTCCAGTCCTATTTCTTATGGTCTTACGGTGAATCCTTGAAGGATTCAAGAAATAATGGCACAGGGAAAAATTAACTTTGACAAGTTACACTATGGAGATAAAACAATAGGAAAGAATGTATTATAAGAGCAGTTCCACCTAATAGGATGACAAAAGAGAGGCCTTCAAAGAGGATGGTGTGGTCAACTGTGTTGAAGGCTACACATAGTTAGAGATAGCTGGGGAAGGTTACTGTGTGATCCTGATTGCAGTGGGAAAATTGGTGGATGGCATTCCCATCCAAAGCCTAATTCAGCCACTTAAGTGACCACTTTCAGGTCTCTTACTACGGTTACTGGAATCTTAACAGTGATTCCCCCACCACTAGAAGTAATAGTTAGTCCTCTCTATGATACTAATGTCACCTGCCTTCATCAACATCCTCTATATCAATTGGCTGCCATTGAGAAAATGAAGCCAGGGCCTCCTTCAAATTACCAAAGTTCAAATTTGACATTGGAGTACATTAGTGAGAACTCGACCTTCAAGAATAAAATTCAGCAAATTTGTTCTTCCCCGGATAATGTCGCTCCCAAAAGCTGCAATCACATGCAGACTCTGGATACCACGATTCCTCTCATCTTCAATGGGATGACCTCCTCTCCATTATAAGATATGATGCTCAGTAATGATCACACAGTGTTCAGCACCATTCACGACTCCTCAGATATTCAAGCAGTCCATGCCTAAATGCAGAACAACATGGACAATATCCAGGCTTGAGCTGAAAAGTTGCAGGGAGCATTCACACCACACAAAAGTCAGACAATGACCATCTCCAATAAGATACAATCTAACCACCTGCCCTTGACATTCAATGGCATTACCATCACTGAATCCCCATATCTTAGTAAAATTGCAGTGCCTAATTCACCACCTGAATCCCCAAAACCTCTCTACAAGTCTCAGGTTAGGAGTATGGTGGAATGCTCTCAACTTGTCTGGATGGGTGCAATTCTAAAAATACTCAAGAAGCTTGACACCATCTAGGACAAAGAAGCTCACTTGATTGGTACCATATTCTCAAACATTCACTCTCTCCACTTCCAACACACAGTACACATTGCTACTACTATCTCCAAGATAAACCTCAGAAATTCACCAACAAAGATCCTTAGACAGCACCTTTCAAACCCACGACCACTTCCAAAAAGAAGGACATCAGCAGATACATGGGAACACCACCATCTGCAAGTTCCCCTCTAAGCCATCCACCAATCTGACTTGGAGATATATCGCAATTCCCTCACTGTCATTATCTCAAAATCCTAGATTCCCTCCTTAAAAGCATTGTGGGTCAACTACAGTACATGAACTGTAGTGGTTCAAAAAGGCAGCTCACCACCACCTTCTCAGGGGCGATTAGGGGCAGGCAATAAATGCTAGCTCAGCCAGCAATGCCCTAGACCGACAAGTGAATAAAAAAGATACCTTACCCTTTACCTGATTCCATCACAATCTGCTTTCCAGCAGACTGGTAGCAGCGAAATATGACTGGACCATGACAGCAATAATGGCAAAAGGAAGTTTGGACAATGTGCAAAGTGCTCTAATTTTTCCTCATCTCTCAAGGATCAGATCCATTCTGCAAATTGGATTGGCTTTATCAGGGCCTGCCTGGCCTTCTAAAAATTAAAAGAAAAAAATCATTGCCCATGAGCATCTTCACAGCAGTATCAGGGATAGGAGCAGCCTTCCTCTTACTCATTACTGAGAAGGCAGTTGTGCAGCAGGAACGCCATTGGAAGAGCAATCCATAGTGGTTGATGGAGTTTAAGTTCAATTAATAATTTCTGAAATATGAAGCGTGTCTCAATATTGGTCACCAGGAAATTGTCATTAAAAAATCTCATTTACTAATGCTGATCTGACCTACACACGACTCCAGACCCACATCAAAGTGGTTGCCCTGTGAAATGCCTCAGCAAGCTATTTAGTTCAAAGGCAATTAGGGATGGGCAACAAATACCAGCCTTGCCAGGTACACTTGCCAGTGAAAGAATAAAGAGTGAAGAACACACCTGCCTGATTGCAGAGTGTTGGGGTTGCCACATGGGTTTCTTTGGTGAATTTCAGGAAACCTGGGAAACAAGTGGAAGCACCATTAAATTCTGAAGTGAGTTAAAATTTTTCTCCAGTTGAGTGATTAGCATGTGTTAATAGACAACCCACCTCTCCCAAGGGCTTATGTGCCAGCAGCCTAATTAAGTTAAACACGGATTGGAGCCAATAGCAGAAACATTTTTACATCAACATTTTCAGACATGTCACAATGTATGTCTGGGGCAGGTGGGACTGGGTCCCAGACCTTCTATGCTTATATTTTATATTGTTTAACTCCACCCATACACAAATCCAAATGGTCTTCCAAGTTAAAACCTCTCCCATGCTTCAAAGTAATTAATTGTTTATGATGTGTATTAGGGTATCTTGAGGATGTGAAAGACACTATAGTCTTTCACATTAATTTATGTTATTTGTTTGCAGCCAGTTCTTAGGATCTACTTACATATTTGCACATAAGCATTAACTCTTCTCCTTTTATGGATCATGGTTGTCAGGTTAAGCAACAATGCACCTCCTCCAGTACTTTCATATATTTTATGATAAATGCCAACAATCAATGAATACTTGTACAATTTTACTACTTGTCTGTCTTCATTCTCATTCACTCCCATCACTGACAGCTAACCTAATGAACCCATCACTTTTTGTTTTGCAAAGTCCGAGGCTGGGATTGTTTAATTATTTCTTGATGAATTAGCAGCTGTAGTACACTTCAACATCTGAATAAAATGAAAACTAATGCTAATGTATGACATTTATATATAAGCTCTCCTTTCATGCAACTGAATTTGCACTCTGTAGCTTTCAGCAGATCCATGAGTGTATTGGACTTATATCTACTACCAATATGCACTTATTGCTCCTCATTGCCCAGATATCCAGAGGCCATCCGATTCATAGTGAACTTTACATTTCCAGATAGATCAAAGTGAATTTTATTTTTATTTACTGAATTTATGCACTACAATAACTTAGCATTGTTGCCATGGCTCCTATCACAGATACCCACAACTAGTGTGGTATGTTTAATAATACCCAAAGGATCTTGGGGGATAGATGAAGTGAACCAATGTGACATGTAAGAGTTGTGCAAAACACTTGCACACAAACTGCTTTAAGTTCAAATTTCTGCAAATAATTTTAAAATTTTATACCTAACAATATTGCCATAGCTTTGAATAGAATGGTTAGTGACTGCTTTGAGGGAGAATAAAATGTGTGTATTGTTTGCATGTGAGTTTCTAGGTTAACTCATTTTCATACACCAGGTGTAAATTTGGATGAAGACAGGAGGAAAATTATTGATGGGTGTGCAGTGTTGTACATTTGTGAAATTTAAATTTTATTTAAAAGTCAATTAAAGAAGAGCAAGTGCATCAGGAAAGAAAAATTCTTAGAGCTTCTGAAATCATTAGGAACTAGTCTTGGATTTGCTTACTTCTGCAAAGATAACCTATTGTTTAGCAATATAGCTGACAAATGTCACTAACATAGCTTGAAAATCTCTGCTCCAGAACTGGCCTGATCCTTAATAACTTACTTCAGTAAAGCTACAACCTAGCAAAGAATGGTTCAGGTAAATCCTCTCCAAAAATATATGAAAAATCCAATCCAGCTAATACACACCATATAACGCTTTATACAATCATCTACAAAGTAATGAAAAGGTATCATTGACAGTGCAACCAAACAGCCTTACACACCAATGCCATGTTCTCTAATGCTCAATTTGGATTATGTCAAGATTTGGCTCCAGGCCTCATTACACTTTGATCTAAACACAAACAAGAAAGTGAATTTCTCAGATGAAGCAAGATTAAGTTTGCTATATCAAAGCTGTATCTGATTCAGAATCAGATCCTAGTAGAATGGAAGTCAGTGGGGATGAGGGCAAAACTCTTTGCTGGCTTTAATCATGTTTAAATAAAAGCAAATGGCTATGATTGAAGGCTAAGCATCTCAGCTCCAAGATGTCACTGCAAGAGCTCCTCAGGTTACCACGTTCAGCCCATCTATCTTGGTCACTTCATCAATTAATTTCCCTCATCACAAGTTCATAATTGGTGTTGATTGTTGAAGAGTGAACAGGGTTCAGTTCTATTCACAAGCCTTCAGGTAATAAGTCTGTCAGTGCAACAAAATCCAGAAAACGTACACGTTTGGGCTGATGCATGGCAAGTCCAATTTATACAATACTCATGTAATTAATGGCTATCGTCAGCAAGAAAATAAATGAATCATCTATCATTCTCATCATTGACTCAAAATGTAAATGACAAGCCAACATAAATACTTTGGTAACAAGAGCAAATCAGGATTGAATATTCTGCGTTGGGTAATTAAACTCCTGATTCCCCAAAGCCTATCTACAATCTACGAGGTACAAGTGAATAGTTGCAGGAACACTCAAAACATTTAATAAACTTTCAGGGCATAGCAGGCTGAGAATCCCATTTATTAACTTAAATATTCACTCACCCAATACTGACACTATGACAGTAGTGCATACCACCTACATGATGCACCAAAGCAGTTTAGGTTTCTTAAAATACTATGCAGATGTTCAAACATACCTGTTCAAACTCACATGCCAGCATCAATAGCACAATCTCTTATGAGTTGCACATCTAAACTTCCATTCACCGTGAGGAAGTTAAAAAATTACATTGAAAATTTTAAACATGTGTTCTGGATGTAGATTTGCTAGCTAAGCTGGAAGGTTCATGTTCAGACATTTTGTCACCATGCTAGGTAACATCTTTAGTGAGCCTCCGAACGAAACACTGCTGATGGTTTCTGCTTTCTATGTATTTGTTTGGGTTTCGTTAGGTTGGTGATGTCATTTCCCATGGCAATGTCATTTCCTATGGTAATGTCATTTCCTGTTCTTTTTCTCAGGGGATGGTAAATTGGGTCCAAGTCAGTGTGTTTGTTGATCAAGTTCCAGTTGGAATGCCATGCTTCTAGGAATTCTCATGCATGTCTCTGTTTGGCTTGTCCAAGGATAGATGTGTTGTCCCATTCGAAGTTGTGTCCTTCCTCATTTGTATGTAAGGATATTAGTGAGAGAGGGTCATGTCGGTTTTGTGGCTAGTTAATGTTCATGTATCCTGATGCCTAGTTTTCTGCCTGTTTTTCCAATGCAGTGTTTGTTACAGTCCTTGCACGGTATTTTGTAAATTACATGAGTTTTGCTTAGTGCCTGTACAGGGTCTTTCAAGTTCATTAGCTGCTGTTTTAGTGTGTTAGTGGGTTTGTGTGCTACCAAAATGCCAAAGGGTCTGTGTAGTTTGGCAGTCATTACCGAAATGTCTTTGATGTAGGAGATAGTAGCTAGGGTTGACTTGGACCTAATTTAACATGCCCTGAGAAAAAGCACAGGAAATGACATCACTTCCGGAAATGACATCACCATGGGAAATGGCACAACTACAGGAAATAACATCACCAACCCAAAGAAACCCAAACATATACATAGAAAGCAGGAATCATCAGCAATGCTTCACCCGGAGGCTCACTGAAGATGTTACCTATTATGGTGACAACACGTCTGAACATGAACCTTCCAGCTCAGCGAGCAAACCTACGTCCAGAACCTCAACCTGAGCTACAAATGTTCTCAAACACCTCTATAATGTGTTTCTGGTATAGAGACATAAACTGTTTATTTATTCCTAGGATGCGGACATCATTGTCTAGTCCACTAGTTAATGTTCAATGTAAGTTGTCCAAAGAACGCGTCAGTAAGCCAACTTCTTAAACTACTGCAGTCCTTGTATTGATGGTACTTATACAGTAGCTTCAAGCAATGATGAAGGAAATGCAAGAAAACTGACTTTAGAAAGTAAACAACATTTTATACTGCTTGAGAAGAGTCTGTTGATTGAGTTTATCAAAATAGCTACAGTGATATTGGCTGCCCTAATGCATAGTGTGCAATAGTAAGGGCTTAAAACATCAATCTTTGGCTCTGAAAAGGTGCTTCATTTGCGCAGACTGTTCTAGAAGCAAATGTGTCTCAAAGTTTGAATAACAGGCAAAGCCAGCTGTCTCACAATGCTACATTTCCGAAAACACACAAATGGTATTCTCCATGAATATGATGGTGCTGTTAAGCCAAAAGATGTTCTGCACAGCACAGAAATGGGTAGTATGAGTTTCATTGTTTATGTGTTGAGAGTATTGCAGGCCATATGTCTAAATTACAGGTGGACTTCATCAAACAAAACACTCATTTGATTCAAAATTATAAATTGCTGGAGAAATTCAGCAGCTCTGATAACATCTGCAGAGAGAAAGTAGAGTTAATGTTTTGGGTCCAGTGACCCTTTTTCAAAACTGTTCAACAATGTTGCCAGACCTAGAGTCATACAGCAGGGAAATAGACCCTTCGATCCAACAATTCCATGCCAACCAGACATCCCAATCTGACCTAGTCCCATTTGCCAGCATTTGGCCCATATCCTTCGAAACCCTTCTTATTTATATACTCATTCTGATGCCTTTTAAATGTCTTCATTGTACCAGTATCCACCATTTCCTCTGAGTTTGTTCCGTACACATATCCCCTGTATGAAAAAGTTACCTGTCAAGTCCTTTTTAAATCTTTCCCCTTTCACTTTAAACCTACATCTTTGATTGTGGCCTCTCCCATCCTACTTGCTGAGTTTCCTCAGAAATTTTGGTCTTTGTTTCAAATTTTCTGGATCCATAGTTCTTATTTTATTGTCGACAGCAGACAGTGTGGTGATTGTGCTCAACCAAATGGTGCTGGCAAAACTGAGAGCACAGTATCCGGTATTAGATATGATTCTGTTATTGGACAGCATTTTATAATTCATTTTGACTGCACTAAGAATTACACTGGAAACCAATTTATTATTATCAGTTTGGCTCTGATATTTTCGATTTCTTCTTCACAGATTTCTTTGCATCTGCCAAAGGCTGCATATATTGACATACAGGGCCTTATTCTTTGTCAGCAAAAGGAATATGTCCACACATAACGCTTTCCTAATTGGAAAGATGCAAGAGTGAAAAGGTGAAAGGTAATTCCTGCTATCTTCCCATGGCAAGTTCATTGCTACACCTGACCACAGTTAACTAGTCTAATTTGAACTTAATAATTTAGATGGGACCGATAGTTCCTGTTTCACCTCAATGCTAACCACAGTCTAATTACTCATCACCGTCTTCTCATTCAGCATAACATTTTATTTCCTGTCTAAGACTGTTTTTCTTGCATTTTAATCTGATAATTACAAGACAAACAGCTTTGGCCTCATCTCCCTTTATTCCAATCTTTAAGCTCTGTGTTACCAAGTAACTAAATAATGAAAGAACAGCAATTCCAATCCAAATCAAATGGTATATCACTTGGACAGGAATGTGGAGTCACTGTGTTCCCATGCATTTACTTTAAGTGGCAGAGATCAAGGAAGAGGGCATTAATGAAGCTTTTACAAGTTACTGTCCAGGTGTTGTTGAATGTGGGAACAGACTGCTTCAGTATTTGAGGATTTTGCCATGGTGCTGAACACTATGCAATCAAAAGTGAATATCCTCGCATCTGTACCTATGATGCAGAGATGCAGATAACAAAGCAACTGAAAATGGTTGAGCAAAGGGCTTAGTTTTCAGGAACTCCTGCAGTGGTACCCTGGGACTGGGATGATTAGATTCCAACAATCACAAATGTCTTTCTTTATGCCAGGAATGACCCCCCCCAACAATGAAGAGTTTACTCAATTCTCAATGACCCCAGTGTTGCTAAGGTTTCTTGCTATAATTCCTGCTGTATTACTGCTTGAATGTCAAGGGCAGTCACATTCGCCTAGCCTCTGAGGAAATCAGTTCTTCTCTCCAAGTCTGAATCAAGGCTGAAGTGAGGTCAAGAGCTGAACTGCCATAGACAAACCCAATCTGAGCACTGATGAGCAGATTGTTGCTGATTAAGTAGAATTGTCGGCAACATCTTTCATTACTTTGCGTATGATTGAGAGAAGGCTGATGAAGCAGTAAACATCTGAATTGGATTAATCCTGCTTCTTATGTCAGGGTAATTTGCTATATTGTTGAGTAAATGCTCGTGCTGGAACTGCTCTGAAACAGCTTGGCACAGAGCACAGCTGGTTCTGGAGCACAGGTCTTCAGCACAACGGCTGAGGTGTTGGCAGGCATTGCCTTTGTTGTAATGCAATGTATTATCAATATATCATAATATCATCAACATCATGACAGGCCTTTTAGCTCTTCAGCAACTATCATTGCACTTCCACATCAAAATATTGAAATATTTACAAATGTGATCTATTCTTAGAAACAAATTCAGCAACAGAGGAATACTTGAGAAATTTGGGTGGACCTCTTGATATATGCCAACAATGTTCTTCCTTTATGATTCACTTGGCCTCCTTCATTGCTTCCCAGAATCAGAAATGCCAGTCTTCAGCCAATTTGATTCGCTCCATGTGATCACAATAAATGGCTGGGACACTGTAAAATGCAACAGTTTTGGGCCATGACAACATTCTGTCACCAGTATGAAGATTTGTGCGCCAGAACCTGGTGTTGACTTAGCCAAGCTGTTCCTATACAGCTACAACACCACTGGCATCTACACAATAATTGCAAAAACATTGCCCACATATGTCCCAAACACAAAAGAAAGACCAGTTCTAACCCAACCAATTACGTCCCATCTGTCTTTTCTTGATCATTAATAAAGTAATGGAAGGTATCATCAAAAATACTATCAAGCAGTGCTCAGTTAGCAATAACCCCTGACAGGTGACAATGTTGGGGCTCTACCAAGGACACGCAGCTTCTGACCTCATTATAACCTTGGTCCAGACATGCTTACTATCCTTGAAATCACAACCATATTTGATAGAGTGTGGTATCAAAGAGCACTAGCAAAACTAGAGTCAATGGGAAATGGGGCAAACTCTCAATGTATGGAACCATACATAGCACATAGGAAAATGGTAATGGTAATGCTAATGATTATTGGAGATCTGTCATATGATATCTTTGGAGGAGGTCCTTAGCCATCTTCAGCTGCTTCATCAGTGATCTTCCTTTCATCATAAGGGTCAGAAGTGGGAATATTCCCAGATGACTGCAGAATGTTCAACACCATTCATGACTCCTCAGGAAAGTCGAAAGTTGAAAAGTAATAGGACTTGGTTAATATTCAGTTCAATAAAAGCAAAATACTGCAGCTGCTAGAGATCTGACCCTTTGACTACCAATGCTGAATTCCCCCACCAACTGGGGTTAGCATAGAAACGAAACTGCACTAGACTTGTCATATAACTACAGTGGCTACACAAACTGGTCAGAGGCTAGGAAGCTGGCAGCAAGTTACTCACCTCCTGACTCCCCAAAGCCTGGCCATCACCTACACGGCTTAAGTTGGGAGTCTGACGGAACACTCCTCGCCTGCCTGGATGGATACAGCTCCAACAACACTCAAGGCATTTGACAGTATCCATGCCAAAGCAGCCTGCTTGACTGGCTTGCATCCACAAGAGTCCGCGCCCTCCACCACCATTGCTCAATAACGGAAGTGCCTACCATTGACAAGATACACTGCAGAAATTCACCAAAGCTCCCTAGACAGCACCTGCCAAACCCATAACCATGACCATCTAAATGGACAACAGCAGGAGACATATGGAACCCTATAACGTTTAGGTCTCCTTCCAAGTCACTCAGTGTTCTGACCTGAAAATTTATCACCATTTCTTCAGTATCACTGAGTCCACAACTCTCTTCCAAACAACACTGTGGCTGTACCTACACAAAATCAAAGCTATGGTTCAAGAAGTCAGGCTGCTACCACCTTCTCAAGGTAATTAGGAATGGACAATAAATGTTAGTGCAGCCATTGACACCCAAATCCCATTAACAATTGAAAAACAAAGCTTTGAACATCTTTGTCGGATATATTTTCTTTGTAGGATATAAAATCTGCATATATAATATTACTCGAACAACATTTAGCTTGAGCTGTAAGTTAAACAGGGGGATATGTTTTAAACCACAGCAGTCAGATGTAAGTGTAGAAAGCAGTCCACATTTTGACAAATGCTGTGAATAAAACATCTGCTGATTTGTTTCACAATAATAAAGTACACCCAGCATCTGTCCCAAACCATAATATTGTCACTTGTGCAGTGATGTAAATTGGTTTCCAACTCCCAGCAGGGCAAATGTGAAAACACAATTCCAATACATTAAAACCATGGGCTCTTATATTTGCAGCAGTTTCTGAGTACTTCTCGTGGAAGCTGTATTAACACTTAGTATGAGGAGATGGCCTTGTGGTCTTATCACTAGACTATAAATCCAGAGATCCATATAATGTTCCGGGTACTCGGGTCCAAAGATGTTGGAATTTGTTGTCAGTAAAAAAAAAAATCTGGGATTAAGAGTCCAATGAAATTGTTGCTGATTGTTAGAAAAGCCCATTAGGTTCACTAAATTCCTTTATTGAAGGACACTTATCATCCTTACCTGGTCTGTCCTACATGTGACCCCAGACTCACAGCAATGTGGTTGATTCTCCATTAGGGATGGGCAATAAATACTGGCCTGACCAGTGAGTTCCACATCCTGTGACTGAAAGAAAAGGGGGCTTGATCTTGATACCAGTTGGAAATATAATTCAAATGCAACTTTGGCAGTTTCTGGTGGGGCAAATGACTCATAGAGCAATTACAGAATATCTAACTTTTCCACTGCACCAACACTATCTTTATGAAGAATAAATTTTGAGGTATCATTAGAATTTGTTACTCCCAAAGTTAAATTAAGAGTTACTGTTCTTACATAGGAAAATGTTTAGCTCACTGAAATCACTCAGTTTGCAAGCAGAATCATTGCTATAGTATTCCAGCAGTTTGTTTAGGCAAAATTACAGACACCCGCCTTTGCCCAGTTTATTTCCATGGCTTATTGCACAATAATTTTCTGCAAATGTGTGACTGAAATGGTGCAGTGCCCTCCATATGGCAGCCAGGACCTGTGTGAACAGAGCAACCAACAGTATATCTCATTCATTATCAATAATCGATTGAAGAACTGTTAATTAATAGTGTGGTATAAAGCAGGATTTATAGTAAAATAGTAAGCTGATTGTTAAATGAAGTAGATAAATAAAACTAAAGGGAACAAAAAGATTTAGAAAAAGAGAAGAGAACATACATGGTCTCCAAAGGAATTACTAGCTGAAGGAATTAAACTTCATGCCTGTGAAACTTTCAGTGTCAGAGAGTTTGTTTAACAGTAATTGAGACTTATGATGGTATTTAGAATCTTCATGGACAAGACCTTTGTTTTTGCGGTGAACTCAGCCCAGATCTACATCACCAGTAGAGATCTTTCACATCATTAAATGTATTTGGCTGTGGAGCCAGATGGCACAATGCCACTTTTGTGCAGCTGAAACAGTGCATCTTAGATTACTTCTGGATTCTAGCTTTATGCTGCAGATCAGCATTCGTTTGACATTGCCATTCATGAAGGAATTTGATAGCAATGTATACGTTTTTAAAAATTTATTCATGGGATGTAAGCATGGCTGGCAAGGCCAGCATTTAGAGCCCATCCTTAATTGCCCTTGTGAGGCTGGTGGTGATCCATCTTCTTGGGTGACAGCAGTCATGTCACCTATTCAGGTGGAGTTATCTCTAAAGCACATGTCTAAAACTCTTTCATAGCAGCATCAGTACCATGTTGCATGCTGAGCTATAAATGCAATGTTGCAAATTTCTTAAAAATAATAAGATTAAATTCAGCTATTCAATCCAGAATTACTGAAATTTCCAGAGATATGTTTAAAAATATATATACATTTTAAGCCATGAATTTTAATCATGATTGTGCAACCATAAAAATGAAAATGCATGTGCTTTTTTAAAAGGCGGAAAGGATTATTGAATGGCAAAATACTTTATGTTGTTCTTATAATTCAATATTGAAGTTTATTTATGACAAACAAAAATAAATGTAATGTACTAGCATGATTTTGATGTACTTGCAGGAGGCTGTCATTGAAGTACATAATGCAAGGAAATCTGTTGCTCCATATGTCAATGAGAAATCATTGCTGCAGTATAATAGTACTTAATGCCCAGGAAAAGACAATCTATTGACCCTTTCAATAGGATACTAGTATCCACTGTAAAAGTAGAAGAAATGTTAAAGGGAGTAGACTTCAAAGCTGGACAGGTCAAACGGGAAGAACAGAATGAATATAAAGAATAGTAATGACTTAAAGGTTAATTAGGAGGAAGAAATTAGAATACAAGAGGAAGCTAATTAGGAATGTAAAAATAGATAGCAAGAGTTTTTACAAGTATTTAAAGAAAGAGTAAGCAAAGTAAGTGTTTGTCACCTGGAGAGTGAGAATGGGGAGATAATAGTAGATAGTAAAGGAGTGGCAGATGGAATGAACAAATATTATCTTCTGTCTTTACCATAAAGGATACAAAAAACATTCTAGTAATAGCTGTAACTCAAGAGGTGGAAGGGAGAGGGGATCTTTGTAAAATTAAATTGCGAAAGGAAATGTAATAAGCAAACAGATGGAGTTGCGGACTGACCAACCTTCAGGTCGAGATGGTCTTCATCCTAGGGTCTAAAAGAGAAGGCCAGTAGATACATTTATGTATATTTTCCAAAATCTCCTTGATTCAAAAAAAGGTTCCATTGGGCTGGAAAGTAGCAAATACATCATTTTTTAAAAGTAGGGACATATGCAGTAAACAATAAACAATGGATCAATTTGCTTGACATCGTGAGGAAGGTGGTTGAATCAAGCATGAAAGAGATTATAGATGCACACATGGAAAATCTCAAAGTAATTGGGAAGAATCAGCATGGCCTTACCAAAGGAAAATAATGTTTAATCAACTTAATTGGAGTAATTTACTCACCTCCAAATTTGGGTCAGATGGGAGGTTAACATGTTAAAAATCTGAAAGAGAATCTGAGCCACTTTGATACTGGTGATATGAGGGAGTGGCCATTAATCTACTGTGTGTGAGATTAAGGAGGTTCAAGGAAGCTGCAGGCTTCTACTTCTAATGCATCACTATTGTTAATCAATGTTGGTCGGAAAAGAGTTCAGAAGCACTGGACCTGAAGCAACAAGCTGCCTTTGTGGACATTGTTTGTGGGTCAGGAGCAGTAGGAGTGTTTCCTCCAACAGGTTTACCCATTAAAAACTGCCACCTTCATAATCTCCTGCTGTCACCTTTGCTCTCAGCACAAACCCCAAAATCTCTACTGCAATCTCTGAATCTTCCACAACTTCTCTGATCTCTGACTCCCTTTCAATCTCCCTCAAGATCTTATGATCACTCTGATGCCTCCAACCATGCCTTACACAGCCTGTTTCCTGCATTTTTCACCAATATCGTTCACAAAGTTTTCCTGACCCTTGACTGCAACCTTTTCTGGAAGGCTTCCCTTCTCTTCATGTCTCACAAACTTGATTGAGTTTCTTGAAGAAGTAACAAGGAGGATTGATGAGGGTAGAGCAGTAAATATGATCTATATGCACTTCAGTAAGGTGTTTGACAAGTTCCCCATGGGAAACTGGTTAGCAAGGTTAGATCTCATGGAATACAAAGAGAACTAGCAATTTGGATACAGAATTGGCTCAAAGGTAAAAGACAGAGGGTGGTGGTGGAGGGTTGTTGTTCAGACTGGAGACCTGTGACCAGTGAAGTGCCACAAGGATCGGTGCTTGGTCCACTACTTTTCATCATTTACATAAATGATTTGGATGTGAGCATAAGAGTAAGTCTGCCAATGACACCAAAATTGGAGGTGTAGTGGACAGCAAAGAAGGTTACCTCAGATTACAACGGGATGTTGATCAGATGGGCCAATGAGCTAAGAAGTGGCAGATGGAGTTTAATTTAGATAAATGTGAGACATTTTGGGAAAGCAAATCTTAGCAGGACTTATACACTTAATGGTAAGGTCCTAGAGAGTGTTGCTTTACAAAAAGACCTTGGAGTGCAGGTTCATAGCTCCTTGAAAGTGGAGTCACATGTAGATAGGATAGCGAAGGCGGCATTTGGTATGCTTTCCTTTATTGGTCAGTGTACTGAGTACAGGAGTTAGGAGGTCACATTGCTGTTGTACAGGACATTGGTTAGGCCACTGTTGGAAATTCTGGTGTGCAATTCTGGTCTCCTTCCTATTGGAAGGATGTTGTGAAACGCGAAAGGATTCAGAAAAGATTTACAAGAATGTTGCCAGGGTTGGAGGATTTGAGATTTAGGGAGAGGCTGAACAGGCTGGGGCTGTTTTCCTTGGAGCATCAGTGGCTGAGGGGTGACCTTATAGAGGTTTACAAAATCATGAGGGGTGTGGATTGGATAAGTAGACTCAATCTTTTCCCTGGAGTCAGGGAGTCCAGAATTAGAGGGCATAGGTTTAGGGTGAGAGGGGAAAGATATAAAAGAGACCTAAGGGTAACTTTTTCAGGCAGAGGGTGGTACGAGTATGGAATGAGCTGCCAGAGAAAGTGGTGGAGGCTGGTATAATTGCAACATTTAAGAGGCATTTGGATGGGTATATGAATAGGAAGTGTTTGGAAGGATATGGACCAGGTGCTGGCAGATGGGACTAGATTGAGTTGGGATATCTGGTCAGCATGAATGGGTTGGACCGAAGGGTCTGTTTCCATGCTGTACATCTCTATGACTCCACGACTCCCACAGGGTAGCCAAGCCTGTCTCTCAGTCAGACTGACTTCCATCGAGAAATCAGCATTTAAAACAAATATGCTCACCAAGGAGAAGTCTCCATTCCATTTGGAGAATCATGTCTTTTCATTTTCTCAAACATAACTCCCTTCTCTATTCCTGAAATTCCATTAATACTACTCTTATTTAAGTGAGTGTATGTTACATGTAAGAAGCAGCTAACCCCAGCAATTGGTGGTGTCTGTAAATGTTAATTGCTTGAAAAGCAAATCAGACTGAATTCTTTCAGAGCAGAATCAGTGGTGAGAAGACATATGGTATGTTTGGCATTAAGTGGAAGAAAAATGATTTTTGACCTGGTTTCGGTTCCCAAAGCTCATCATCATTAGGTTTTCCTCCTTAATCTCTGGGTCTGTTCAAAACAAATCGATTGTCACGTTTGGTGAACAGTTTTATTATCGTTCTCTGTAATACCACTCCTTGAAAGTAGACTAGATGGACTCTAACCTCTTATTTTCAATCACCACTTCTTATAATTATGAAAAGGAACCGTGTACTGCAAAGAGGGAAGTGTCCCTGATTTAATTCCGTTCACGGATTATTCTGTGACGTTTCTGGCGAGAGATGGAGCCCTCTCGGAGTTGTCCGATGAAATACCAAGTCGCCCTGGAGCTGCTGCTACTGAGACTGTGCAACCCTCAGTGTCTCACATGGTTTACAACTGCTGCAGGTAATACGTGCGACAAGTTCAGGGTCAGGGCAGCAGCAAGTTGATTTACCACAACAAGGAATCGCCAGCTATCTTCCAGATGCTGCCGCTGAAACAATTCAGCGATGCCCGAATTACATTTGGCCCGGGGTGGAAATATTTCCCTATGACGTTCAAACCCCGCCTCTCCCGGTGCCGGTGTGCTCCGTTTGTTTTGTGACAATTGGAGAAAACAAAAGTTTGGGATCTCCCAAAGGCAGGATTCCCCGGTCCGACCCCCCCTCCCCCTCCCCCAACCCAAGCAGCTGCAGCTTACCCCGTGTCTCCGGCTAGGGCCCGCGTGTCGGGTGAAGTGGGGGTCACCTACAGTTTATAATGATGTGGATATGCCCGTGGTCACTGCTTACACATTACCCACCCAGCCCAGCTTCCAGCCTTCAGTCCCCGCTTAAACCCGGTCCCGTGAAGAGGAACCAGGAACACACCAACACTGCAGCATAAAGCCGGAGCTGAGAGACGGAGGGAGAGCAGTTGTTACTCACAGTCACTGCAGCCTGAGGCTGACTGCAGCTCTGCACTTCCTCAGCGCGGTTTGGGACCTTCAGGCATTCCGAGGAGCTCTTGTGGTGGGTCACTGCAGACCAAACACTGGCGAAAATAGCTTTCTGTCTCTGCGGGGTGGCCGCCTTCGGTTCGGACAGCAGCTTGTTCCCAGCCCGCGAATCCCTCTGGCCGCCGGAGCCCGTGTTGTCGTTCGGTCCCGAGCAGCACAGGTTGGGCTGAGAGGACGAGAAGACGCGGTCCAGCACATGCCTCCTCTTGCTTTTCAGTTGCACTCTGCCGGCGGTTTCTTTCTTAGGGTCGCCCTTCTGCTCTTTCGAGCCGAGGAAGGGTCTGTTCTTCTGGAAGTGTTTCCGGAGGCGAGTCTGGATGGAGTGGGATTCTTGCTTGTTCGTGGTGTTGGTGTCCGAGGCGGCCAGTTCCTCCATTCTGCACCAGGGAGGGAGAGAGAGAGACAGACAGAGAGGGAACCACTCCACACAGCCTCCAAGCTGTCACCGGGCACCCACTGTCTGCGGTGAAAAAGTTCCTGGAAAGCAGCAACTCCTGTCAGGTTTTATATCGAAACGCCACAGTGTTTGTTATGAACAAAGGCTGCATCCGACAACAATAACCAGGATTGCTTCAACACAGTCAGCTGCAGTGGCATCTCCTCCAGCAGCGGTTCCTCTGACGGGACAGAGCACCCGGCTTCACATCAATTAAACAGCAGCTTGAATGTGGAAAGCAAACCGCCTCACACTGTTCACTGATGTAAAGGATCAAACTCGCCTCTCTGAAAGAGAAGCCCTCAGTCACCGGGAGAGGAGGTGACTTTATAACCAACCTGCAGCCTTGTTTACTGCTCCAAGACAACACGTGTCGAAAGGGGGCGGTACTCGTTATATGCTAAAAGTTGTAGATTCCATTCATTTGGAAAAAATTGGTAACAACATCCTCAGCCTATGCAATGGACAAATTAGAAAGGACACCGGGATCTCCAAGGTGCGCCCTCCTATTAATTCGGCGAGTTGCATCGAAGGGCCGGTTTCGTGCTGGACATCTCTATGACTCTATTAGCACACATTTCACGATCTGCATCCCTTTAAGTGATTCTAAAACCTGTGTCACAGAACTCTGCGGGAGTACAGAAAACAACAATTTCCACTGACGTTCTTTTGCTCTTTTCACTGCACTTTACCTGGAATATTTCTGTTTAAATACTGATAACACCAGTTGCTGTTCAGTTCGAAGTGTCGGTATCCCTTACATCTGCCAGATATCTTCAACATACTGCACGTGATCCATTTAGGTGGGTTGTGTTCACAGGATAGTGTACCATCTGCTAATGGCTATAAAGGTCAGTCATTGAGAGACAGGAAATATTATACATGAAGCTGCAATGTGACAATGAGAATCGCTGTTTTTCGACATTAACACCCTGCTGCCAGGCTGCAGTAACTGACCATTGTGTTAATGCTACCAGCCACATGTCACCATTTCCCTCTCCGGCCAACTACTGCCTCCCAGGTGTGCCAGTCCATGTTTAGTGCCCTCATTTTTTCATTCTTGATCAGAGCTTGGGTGCTTCACTGTTAGTCTGGCACTGGCTCCCTAACCATACGGGACATAAACATTTCGAACTTAACCATCTTCCATCTTTCCATTTGTCCAATGCTGCCTCTGATGGGTAAGTGCCAACCCATTTAGGACTCTGCCTTTGAGAGGACTGTCACACTTGTGATTGTACCCAGTCTGACCTAATCTGACAATAATTGGCACATTTAATATACAGTAGTTGAATCATCAGCAGCTCCTTGATCGAGATCTGAAATAGCGGAAATATGTGGAAAGTCCACCTACAGATGTATACTGTAATGCCAGTTTTGAACTTCTTATGAAATAACAACCCTATTTCAATGAATATTCTGTGACATTAATCACTCTGCTTCAAGCTTATACCTGCCAACTGTTTGAAGGTATTAATTGAGATTTGACCACATCTATAGATGTCATGGCATTTAACTTATACAGATTAGGTTATCTATCTTTGGTTCAGTTTTCTGTCAAAAGCTTTTGAGTGAGCACCCCTACCAGAAGGTGAAGAAGGGAAAATGATGGTCAAACCAATGGAAATATAATAACTCCAGTGGAAAAAAAGAGTTAGGGAAAAGGTTACTTCAGTCGGTCAGTCTCACATCTGTTGTCTGCAAGGTGTTAGAAAGGATTCTGAGGGATAGGCTTTATGACCATCTGGAAGAGCATGGGCTTGATTAAAGGTAGTCAGCACGGCATTGTAAGGGGCAGGTCATGCCTCACAAATCTTATTGAGTTCTTTGAGGATGTTACTAGACAAGTTGATGAGTGTAGAGCGGTGGATGTGGCGTATATAGACTTCAGTAAGGCATTTGATAAAGTTTCCCATGGTAGGCTTGTTCAGAACATCAGGAGGAATGGGATAGAGGGAAATTTAGCTGTCTGGATACAGAATTGGCTGCTCGACAGAAAACAGCGAGTGGTAGTGGAAGGAAAATATTCTGCCTGGAAGTCAGTAGTGAGTGGTGTTCCACAGGGCTCTGTTCTTGGGCCTCCACTCTTCGTAATTTTTATTAATGACTTGGATGAGGGGTTTGAAGGATGGGTCAGCAAGTTTGCAGATGACACAAAGGTTGGAGGTGTCGTTGACAGTATAGTGGACTGTTGTAGGCTGCAGCAAGACATTGACAGGATGCAGAGATGGGCTGAGAGGTGGCAGATGGAGTTCAACCTGGATAAATGCGAAGTGATGCATTTTGGAAGATCGAACTTGAAGGTTGAGTACAGGATTAAAGACAGGATTCTTGGCAGTGTGGAGGAACAGCGGGATCTTGGTGTGCAGGCACATAGATCCCTTAAAATTGCCACCCAGGTGGACAGGGTTATTAAGAATGCATATGGTATTTTGGCTTTCATTAACAGGGGGATTGAGTTTAAGAGCCGTGAGATCTTGTTGCAGCTCTATAAAACTTTGGTTAGACTGCACTTGGAATACTGTGTCCAGTTCTGATCGCCCTATTATAGGAAAGATGTGGATGCTTTGGAAAGGGTTCAGAGGAGGTTTACAAAGATGCTACCTGGAATGGAGGGCTTATCTTGCAAAGAGAGGTTGACTGAGCTTGGACTTTTTTCATTTGAAAAAAGAAGGAAGAGAGGGGACCTAATTGAGGTGTACAAGATAATGAGAGGCATAGATAGAGTTGATAGCCATAAACCTTTTCCCAGGGCAGAAATTGTTAACACAAGGGGTCATAGTTTTAAGCTGTTTGGCGGAAAGTATAGAGGCGATGTCAGAGGCAGGTTCTTTATGCAGAGAGTTGTGAGAGCGTGGAATGCGTTGCCATACTGAACATACTGAAATTTCATTGTTCACTAGTCAATTCCCTTCAACAGGAATGCAGTACCCCATTGATAATTTGTATGTAACCTATAGGAATAGATTTTATATTCTGATATTATACCAATTAAAGTGGCAATCTTGAATGATTTCTTGAATGGTTCTCATATTCTCATCATCCAAAAGTAAACTCTAATAATCTCAAACCAAAGCCAATTACTGACAATTGGAAATCAAAACAGAAAAGCACTCATAGAATCCATACAGTGTGGAAGAAGGTCATTAAACCCACTGAAGAGCATTTCACCCAGACCCACCATATCCTTGTAACCCTGCATTCCCCCTGGCTAATCCATTTAACCTGCGCAAACCTGGACACTATGGGCAATTTAGCATAGCCAATCCACCTAACCTGCGCATCTTTGGACTGTAGGAGGAAACTGGAGCACCTGGAGGAAACCCACGCAGGGTGAATGTGCAAATTCCATACAGATAGTCACTTGAGGATAAAATCAAACCTGGGTCTCTGACATTGAGGCAGCAGTGCCAACCACTGAGCCATTCAACAGACAAAATCTTTTACAGATTAAAGAGATCACGAGTTTAGGCAGATCCAAGTTCTGAATCCATACGATTCTCAGAGAACCCACCTGGGAAATCTTTAGCGATCTTTAAAACCAATTAAGAGATTACACCTGGGGTGCTGACCAGTTGAAGAGAGGGCTGCTGTGGCTGATGGCCCAGTCAGAGAGCCAGTAGCCTTTACAGCCTGCCATCTAATGTAGAGGCTGTTTCTGCAGAATGGCACATGAACAAACTTCCCTGAGATAGCTCAAAGGAAGTATAAAACTGTCTGGATTGTGCTCCCACCAGTGCAATTCCTTCACGGCATTGACAGCTATTTGGTTTTTATCTATTGTCTAAATGGAGAGCCATTTCAGGGTATTTTAAGGCAGAGGGATTTGGGTGACCCCTTGTACGAATTGCAAAATACTAACATAGGGGAACAGCAGAATATAAGAAAGGCAATTAGAATTTTAACATTAAATGATAAACAAATAGAGTTTAAAATTGGGAGGTGTGGCTGCAACTGTACATGGCACTAATGACAGCACACCTGGAGTATTGTGTACAGGTTTGGTTCCCTTGCTTGAGAACGGATACAGATTTATTGGAGGCAGTTCAGAGGAGATTCACTAAATTGATTTCAGAGATGAGATGTTTGTCTAATGAAGGGAGATTAAACTCTCCAGAGTTTACATGAATGAGAAAAGATCTAATTTAGGTACTAAAGACACGAAAGAGAATTGACAATGCAAATGTAAAGAATATGTGTCCTCTTGTTGGACAATCTCAAATGTGAGGTCATAGTTTTAGGATAAGGGATAGTAGATTAAAGCAGAGGTGAGGAGAAATTACTTCTGTCAAAGGGCTGTGAATCTGTGGAACTTATTATGCCACAGTGCAGTGGATGCTGGGACATTGCATAAATTTAAGGAGGAGGTAGATAGATTTTCAATTGGTAATGGGTTGAAGGCTTATGGGGAGTGGGCAGGAATGTGGAGTTGAGGCCAAGATGAGATCAGTCATGATCGTACTAAGTGGCAGAGCAGGCTCAAGGGGCTGAATTGCCTACTCCTGCTCTTAGTTCTTATGTTCTCACGTTCATTTCAAGCCATTGGGGATTTTATGAATCATAATTTCCTGTTATATTTTACTTACCGTGGCTGACTGATCTTCCCTATTTCTTGTTAGTTATCATTTTCTGTGTTCTCAATTATGAGCCTTCTGCTGCAACTTTTCAGCTTTTAGATAGGTTTTGCCTCTCTGTAGTCTGGTGTTTAGTGGGACCTTGAATTTGATTTCTGACTGGCCCCTATCATCAATAAGCACCTCTTCAGGAATTTTCTTCACTCTGGCATCAGATCACTGGACAGGCCTTGTAGTTTATTCTTAAGACTGTACTAACACTGAGCTTCACTTTGAGTTCTTACTGTTGCTGACATCTAGTCTTGTCGGGCTGGTCACTACTTGCCATCATGTGAAGACATGAGGTCTACACTTTTATGAGTAAACATTAACAAGCATTATTAAAGAAATATTATTACTTAGAAGATATGGTGAAGAGAATTATTGCTACTGCGATCTTTTGGCTCAGATTTACTTCCATGGGATCTGATATCACTGTGACGTAGCTGTTTTTACACATGTTCAGTAGCTATTCCTGGAATAAAGATAAAACTTAAGCTTTATCTTACACCCAGTGGAGGGGTACTCAGAGGGAGAAGATTCTCTGTCCGAAAATCCCAATTAGGCCACAAACTGAACCTACTCTTAACATTTTTGACTTTTCTCTCACTAACGTCTTCCAGACCCCACAGGAATTGGAAGATTCTGCCTGAAATGCCAAGTAACATCAGAGGCATTAACTTTCAGTTGGTCTTTCTGTTTTTATTTGTAAACAAATGCCTTGGCTCAGATTCAATAAGATTTGCACAGAATGACAGAAATTGCAGCAAATTTAGCATGTGATTCTGTGCTAGTGCTGACATTCTCTTATGTAATCCCATTCCAAAAGATCATTCTATATTTTGGCTTTGCAAATTATTATCCCATTTAGATAAAGTTTGTGGCTCTGACTAGTCACTCAAGATGAAACGTCTTATGATCTGGCAAAGTTTTTTCCTTCTGTTTTGGTTCTTTCAAAAAGAATCCTCAAAGCCTAGTGTTCCCACTGTTCTCTCCAGTAGAAACAATCAATCATATACTCCCTTCACTTACCTGGTACTACTGTTACTGTCAGATTTATCGGAAAACTGGGCTGCATATCCATCTTATTCCTTAGTCTCCCTTTCTCCAGTCTTGCTCCCAGTCTTCCTTGTTTGCTTGCCTAACCTCTATTCCAAAAACACTCTCATATTACCGAAACCCCAAAACCTAATTGCCAGCCCCCATTCTTGACGACTAGTCCATATTGCTCTCTCCATCTGTACATTTTGATTCCCTCTAGTGTCTAGCTAACTTTAAATGGGAATAATTTCCATACAAGATGTGTGGGGGTGATGTCACCCTAAGCAGTAGGTGTGGTAACTGCATTTTTCTGTGGTAACAGCACTGTCATAACAGAGCACTCAAACATAATATCACCACTTACAGAATAACCTCGGTTATCCGAACATCAATTATCTGGATTATGGATTATCCAAACAAGATCCCAAAGTCCTGTAAATACTTTCTTTGTTTATGATCAGATCAGTTATCCGAACAATCAGTTATCTGAACAAAATACTCCCCGCCCATCTCATTCGGATAATCGAGGTTGTTCTGTGATTGCCTATCCATTTCTCCTGTCACTCCCTCAGTTCCTTCAATTCAGCTTCCACCATGTCAGCAGATCTGTGCTTGCGCTATCCAACTCACTGAAGGCTTTTTTTTTTATTCATGGGATGAGGGTATTGCTGGCTAGGTCAGTATTTGTGCCCATCCCTAATTCCTCAAACACAGCTGTGGGTCTGGAGTCACATGTAGGCCAGACCAGGTAAGGATGGCAGTTTCATTCCCTAAAGGACATTGGTGAACCAGATATCTTTTTCTCCCTGACAATTGACCATGGATTTGTGGCCATCATTAGACCTCTTAATTCTAGATTTTTGTTGAATTCAAATTCCACCATCTGCCATGGTGGAATTCAAACCCACCCCCCAGATTGTTACCTGGATCTCCAGATCACCAGGCCAACGATAATAGTACTGGGCTGTTTATTGTCACATTGGTGACAGTGTGCTTGCTCTCTGTTCTGATTTATTTTGACTTTTCTGCAGTTGACCATTCCATTCATTCTCTACCTTCTGTTAGCTATCTCCAGTGTATTGCATTGACTTGATTCAGTTCTTTCTGCCACAATATAATTAGCACACCTTCTGTAATGGTTTCACCTCCCTGCTCCTGCATATTGTATGTGACCTCCTATGACAGGTTTAGTAACCTATGTGCTGCTCATTACTGACGCCCTTCCTAAACTAAGGAACAGCAGATACATGGAAGCACCACTATATGTAAGATTCCTTCTGAGCCACTCACCATCCTGACTTGGACATCTTTTGCCATTCCTTTAGTGTTCTTGGGTTGAAATCCTGGTAACCTCTCCCTGGGTGTTCTGGGTGTACTTACGCCATCTAGACTGCAGCAGTTCAGGATGGCAGCTCACAGCCCATGGCAACAAGAAATGGGCAGTAAATGCTGGCCCAGCCAGCAACTCCCATGTCCCATGAATAAATTTTTTAAAAATACTTCATAGGAATGAGGTTAACACTAAGTCATATTCATCCTCCACTTCTATTCATCAACATTCTATCATTCTCTAACCCTCTACATAATCAATTTTAATTTATCTACTGATCTCTTCGTGATGGGGTGGCACAGTGGTTAGCACTGCTGCCTCATAGTGCCAGAGACCCAGGTTCAATACCTGCCTCGGGCAACTGTCTGTGTGGAGTTTGCGCATTCTCCCCGTGTCTGCGTGGGATTCCACTGGCTGCTCCTGTTTCCTCCTATAGTCCAAGGATGTGCAGGTTAGGTGAATTGGCCATGCTAAATTTCCCGTAGTGTTAGGTTAAGGGGTAAATGTAGGAGAATGGGTCTGGGTGGGTTGCTCTTCGGAGGGTCAGTGTGGACTCGTTGGCCCCTGAAGGGCCTGTTTCCATACTGTAAGTAATCTAATCTAATTTCAACCCCTCCTTACCTGTGCAACTCATTAAAACATTACTTGCCTTTGCATCTAAATTCTATCCATTATTTCAGGCTGCAGGGCCATTAGCTGTTATAGAACCAATTTACTACTTCACTCAATAACTATCCTACTTTCTTGGTCATTAATCTAAGAGTACTCAATATTTGTGGAAGTGAATTTGTTTAATTCTTCAGTTTCTTTATTAACTCATCATTACTCTGTGCTGTTGATAACTAGCAATAAAAAGACATAGTCACCAATAGCCCTAACAGGCCTTTGAGCTGCTCTCCCATCAGAGAGAGATAAGGGACTTGAGTTATTTGGAAAAAGAATGGAGGAGATGGAACTGTTCACCTTAGGTCAGAGAAGCTTAAGGGGAGACCCAGGAAAAGTATTGATATTAAATGAATTAATAGAGAAACTGAGAAACTGAGAAACTGTTTGTTTTGGCAAGCAGGCCAAGAACTAGATGTTATAAATTTGAAATAAATTACAAAGTAAGTTGCCAATAGCATTTTCTCCTTGTCTTGTAGTAAATCGATTGTTGTGAAACATTTTATATGATCTTAGCTCTAGCTCACATATTGCCTTCTACATCCAGCTTTAATCTCTTCAATTCTAGTTATACAATTGTCAGATGATTTCCTGGGTTGTAGCTAAACTCAATTTTCCATGTGCATTTATGAGCATAACTCTGAACATGAAGTCTCTCGTAAATCACTACTTTTCGTCATAATCGATATGTGACAGGATCAAGGTATTCTCCACAATCTCAAAGAGAAGTTAGGTTGCTTGGAAATTAGCCATTCTTTAATGGACTGCTTTTTAATGCTATTTTCTGATGAAGGGCTTTTGCCTAAAACGTCAATTTTCCTGCTCCTGGGCTGCTGCCTTTTCTAGCACCACTCTAATCTTGACTCTGATCTCCAACATCTGCAAACCTCACTTTCGTCTGCTTTTTAATACTGGTCACCTTTTTAATTGCCATTAATTGAATACTGTGACTTGCCCATAAAGCCTTTGATGCCACACAAATGTTATCTTGTTTATTCTAATTGACTATATTAAAACTAATTTTAAACATTTACATCAGTAATAGATAGAGCCGACTGAGGCTTTACTTCATTGTTGGCAACTGCACACACCGGTGAATGGCTCTGAATAACTATCCCATACACCCATCACTTTCGGTACCAGGAAATGAACATAGCTGAACAGTTTTAATATCTGAAAACTCACTGTAACAACATAGGATGTGAGTAGGACTGTATCAGGAAAAGGACAGTGTAATCCAGTATAACATGCTTATGGGCAAAACATGTAACATTCTGCAAATCTTAACAGTGTTGCATTTGATTTAGTTCAAATGACAAAACTATCCAGGTGGAAATAATATGGAAACTGTAAACCATCTAATAAAACATTATAGTCAGAATGAAGATCACTGGGCCCACAGTGTCTGTACCTATTTGTTCATACAGCAGATAGCATGGAGGAGGGATAAGGAGGAAATGATAGTTGGAGATAAACCCCAAAGAGAGACAACAGTTGTATATACAAACGAGTGGATAACACTAAGGCTAGGAGAATGAATAGCAATTAATGGGGACTGTTAGTGGTTAACAATGGATTGTGTGTAATAGCAGGCCATGTGATGACAAGACCTGATGTGTGGGGTTGGGAGTGAGAACACGGGAGAGCTCAAGCCCTAAAGTTGTTGAACTTGATATTGAGTCCAGAAGGCTGTAGGGTTCCCAAACAGGAAATGAGGTGCTGTTCTTCCAGCTTACTCTGAGCCTCACTGTTACTGTTATTTTATTGAAAGATAGCTCCATAAACTCCTATTAGTGTAAAAAATGAGGTCTGCAGATGCTGGAGATCACAGCTGCAAATGTGTTGCTGGTCAAAGCACAGCAGGCCAGGCAGCATCTCAGGAATAGAGAATTCGACGTTTCGAGCATAAGCCCTTCATCAGGAATAAGAGAGAGAGAGCCAAGCAGGCTAAGATAAAAGGTAGGGAGGAGGGACTAGGGGGAGGGGCGATGGAGGTGGGATAGGTGGAAGGAGGTCAAGGTGACCTCATTTTTTACTCGAAGATTTTAACCTACTGCGAATCCTCTTACAAGGATGCCTTCCTTGAAGAAGCTCTCTTCCTCCCTCTACAAGGATTTCAGTGAGTCTCTCTCTCACTGCACCCCCCAGGTCATCTCCTCTGCACAGAAACTCTTCAGCCACATTCTCAAACAGACTCGTTTCCTAACCTGCAATCCTCTTCCTGACCTCTCCGCCCCCACCCCACTCTGGCCTATCACCCTCACCTTGACCTCCTTCCACCTATCCCACCTCCATCGCCCCTCCCCCTAGTCCCTCCTCCCTACCTTTTATCTTAGCCTGCTTGGCTCTCTCTCTCTTATTCCTGATGAAGGGCTTATGCTCGAAACGTCAAATTCTCTATTCCTGAGATGCTGCCTGGCCTGCTGTGCTTTGACCAGCAACACATTTGCAGCCATAAACTCCTATGCTATTCAGTCTACTCATACTTCTCTGTAAATGTTTCCAGCATTCACAAGATTACGCTTCAGCTTGCTCTGAGCTCCCAGTGTGTTT
This sequence comes from Hemiscyllium ocellatum, assembly GCF_020745735.1. Classification (NCBI taxonomy): domain Eukaryota; kingdom Metazoa; phylum Chordata; class Chondrichthyes; order Orectolobiformes; family Hemiscylliidae; genus Hemiscyllium; species Hemiscyllium ocellatum. The sequence goes on from NC_083402.1 coordinate 56,295,355, forward strand.
CTCTCTTCCTCTCTCCTCTTAACTTCACTGGGTGCCCTTTACACCCAGTGAGCCACAACTCTGTAACATAATTGCAGGATTAATTCATGGTCCTAAGGCCTTTACACAACAAGGAAGTCAAAGATTTCATCTCTGGAAGTTGGTTGATGCTACAATGAATAAAGACTATTTTGTCCTACAAAACTTACATTAAATAATAATTCAATATGATACATAAGTAAAGCCAATTTTTTAGCTTTATCTGCACAGTTGATGTATAATTAGGTGTATTTTGTAGTTTCCCTTTTATTTCAAAGTCAATAATTTTTAAATGTAAGTGGTCAATTGAAATTCATAATGTAAGAAATATCCTGCTCAATTACTTCAATATGCAATTTTGTTTCATATGCAATCTTCCGGTAGCTTTCAAATAATAAAGCTATCAGAAAAATTAATGTTGTTGAGTTTTGATGTCAACTTATATTTTTGTTACAACTGCTGCTGAAAGCCAATGGATCTTTCCCTCATCAAATCGCTTCGTGCAATGATCAGATGGCAGTGCTAACCATTCGACAGTAGCTTGGAAACCACAGTAAACAGAAGGTCATTCTCAGATTCGCACTTCCGGGAAATTGACCGGGGTTATTTTACACAATGATCACACTGCAGTTTATGAGCCCTGTTTCAAACTTACAAAACCAGTGAGGTACTGTAGTGGAACGAATAATTCGCGGACTGTGCCGGTTGCTGTACTTGTTAAATTTGTTCTTAGTGTTCGATGTATTCCTGTCCCATTGGAGGACTCCACCCATTACAGGAGAGCCCATTGCAAACAAAAAGGAATCTCAAACTATCCGGTGAGTGCTCTTCTTAGAAAATAGAACTTAGAAAAAGTCAGGTTTCACTTGGCACAATCGAACTTGGCCCAACTTACCTAATGAATTTCAAGATTGTAAAATATCTGTATTCATAAATCTTCAGGAAATCCATTGATGAATTTACATATTATACACACAAGGGAAGCGAGGTGCAGTTTTGAAATGAGAATAATCGATTACTCTATGCTCTCGGAATGTGTAAAGCAGTAAATATTCAACTTGTTAAATCGTTAAACGTGTTAATCTTTTCATGCAGAGTTTGCGAAACACTTGTTCACAAAGAGAAAATAAGAGACAGCCGCTACTTGAACGATTTTTGCTCTTTTTAGCAATGCCTGTTGAACTGACACCATCAGATTTAGGAACCAAAGTAGACCATTCGGCCAGTCGAGTCTGTTCTACCTTTAAATCAGATCCACAACTACCATTGATCTGACTCATAATTCCAATAAATGATCACAACTAAGTGAAAGCAATACTCAAGAAGCTTGACACTATCCAGTCCATTTGATTGGCATGAGATCCACAAACATTCACTCCCTACACCACCAACGCTCAGTAGAAGCAGTGTGTACCATCCACAAGATGCACTGTTGAAATTCACCAAGGCCCCTTAACAGCACCTTCCAAACCCACAACCAGTACCATCTAAAAGGACCAGGCACGACCACCTGCAAGTTCCCCTCCAAGTGACTCAGTATCCTGACTTGTTTCTGTGCTGTATGACTCTACAACACCATTCATTTGCTGTCACTGGGGTGGAAATCCTGGAATTCCCTCCCTAACAATATTGTGCAGCTATGTATTGATTGCAGTGGTTCAAGATGGCAGCTCACCACTGCCTTCTCAAGAATAACTGGAGGTGGCCATTAAATGTTGGCCCAACCCACGTCCTATGAGTGAATTTAAAAAACTGCCTATTTTAGCCTTGAATATACTTAACAATACTACCTCAACAGCCCTCTGTGGTAAAAAATTTCCACAAACTGACTACTCTCGGAGATGAAAAAATTCTCCTCACCTGCATCTTAAATGGATGACTCATAACTCTGAGATTATGTCCTCAGGTTCTAGACTTTCCCACGATGGAAAACAACCTTTCTGCATTTAACCTGTTAAGGCCCTTAAAAATCTTGTTTCATTCAGGTGACTCCCTCAGTCTTCTAAATTCCAATGAATTCAGGCCCATCCTACTCAACCTTTCATTTTAAGAAAATCCCAACACACTGGGCACCAACCTAATGAACTTTCTCCGAAGTGCCTCCAATACCAATATATCTTTCCTTAAATAAGGGGATTAAAACTGTTCATGCTATTCCAGGTGTGGTCTAACTAGTGCTGTGTATAGTTTTACCATTACTCCCCTATTTTTTAAATATACCCTTTAAAATAGAGCCACAGCCCATTTACCTTACCTTTTATGAACTTGGATGATAGATTTTTGTGATTCATGAACAAGGACCCTGAAACCTCCATGCTGCAGCTTTCTACAGTTTTTCCAATTGAAATAACATTCAGCTTTTCTATTCTTTCTGCCATTATTAGCTATCATCAACCTGTAGTGGTGAGTCCCTGAGAATGGGAGATGAGGATAATCCTGATCACCATTGCATTAACTCCTGAACCCACAGAGATTATTATAGGTGGTCTTCTCACAATAGTCTGGGGTAACATTTGAGATTCAATGTATAATTCCTTTAAAATAATTAATTAGCACTTCGAGCTTAACTATTGCTAAGGAAAATGCAGAATCTAGTCTTGCAGAAACATTGCAAGTTAAATCTTTAGCCCAAACAACCCATGGAAAATTCAGTCTGCCAAGGAGGGGGAACTGGAAGTATTGTTGCATTCAATTCGAGTAGATTGTGTATGATAATATGCTAGATGTATGTTAATATGTCTTCTGTGTCAATAATGTGATGTGTGGCTTAAGGTTCTGAAATGGTGAAATCAAATCCTAAACATCAAATGAATGAATAAGAAATCAAGTGAGCACCTAATGTGATACCATATTTCAAAACATTGACTTACCTTGTTTTCTGTCTTTTCCTGTTTTAGAGTGTTCGTGAATAATTTGAACTTTGTTTTAAAAATGTCTGGAGAAAACTTTTTGCTGGTTCAGATACCAGGGAAGTAAGTGTTAGAGACATTGGTTTATGTTATATTCTTATAATGCTGCAGTGATTGAAAGGGTGGCCAGCTCCTCGCATGATGAGAACCGGAAGCAGTTTATTCAACTGTCGATTACAAGCATCATGTTAACATTAAAAAGACTCTGATTATATATCTTGAAATAATGTATTTACCAGTCCAAGTATAAACAAGAAGGCTATGATTATAAGGAGCTAAAATTTTGATATGAGTTGATAGAGAAAAGGCTAAATTTCCTGGTTGATGTTTGACCCTAAAAACAGAACCAAGTTGCACATTGTCATCATCTCCATCCACACAAATGTTTGGTAGGTAGGACCATAGGAATAGGAGTAGACCATTGTGCCCCTCAATTCTGGATTAATGGTGCTGGAAGAGCACAGTAGTTCAGGCAGCATCCAAAGTGCGGCGAAATCGACGTTTTGGGCAAAATCCCTTCCTCAAGCCCATGCTGCCATTCCATGAGATCATAGTTGATGCTTTGGCCCATATCCCTTAATAGCTTTGCTTAACAAAAATTTTTTTCTCAGATTTAAAATGGACAACCGATCTAGCATTAACTGCCATTTGCGGTGGAGAGCTTCAAATCTCTACCATTCTTTGTGTGCAGAAGTGCTTCTTAACATCTCCCCTGAATGGTCTGTCCATAATTCTCAGACTATACTGCCTTGTTCTATAATCTCCAACCAGTGGAAATGGTTTATCTTTATCTTTCCTGCTTTTTCCTGTTAATATCTTGAAGACTTCAAGTAGATCATCCATAACCTTCTAAATTCTGTAGAAAGCTTGCCAGATTAATATAATCTCCCCTCATAACTTCACCCCTGAAATTCAAGTGTCATTCTTATAAACCAACATTGTATTCCCTCCAAGGCCAATATATCCTTCCACAGGTCCGGTGCTCAGATCAGCTCACGGTACTCCAAGTGGGGTCAGATAGCCTCCTGATATTCAATGTGACAAGATCCTAAGGGTACAGGTCCAATCAAAGTGATGTCAGGCTAGCCACCCAGGAAAAGTAACTGCTGCTGAAGGTGTGAACCAATTGCAAGAGCTGCATTGCCTGTCCAGTGCCAGGGTTGATGAGATCGTCTCAGAGTTGGATAGGAAATTAGAGTGAGCAGGGAAGCATCCAGTTGTCACGGTGCATATTGATACCAGTGAACAAAAATAGGACAAAAAAAGAGACTTGGCTGATCAAATATATAATTAGGAGCTGAATTAAAAAGAAAAATCACAAAGTTAATAATCTCTGTATTACAACCTCAGCCCCAAACAAGTTGGTATAGGGAAATGAGATCAGAGATTTGAAGTTGTGGCTCAGAGACTGATGTTGAAGAAGTGGATTTTAATTCATGGGACACAAATACAGTAATGGGGAAGGAAGTAGAAGCTATGCCGTTGATGTTGTGTTCTGGTGAGTATCTAAGGTTGTTAAGAGTGTTCTAAGAGGATAAGAGAAGATTTCTAAAGTTAAGTTGAAAGTACAAGATGATAATGCAGTGGTCTGGTATTGGTAATGATAATCACAGATTGGCAGGAAGGGACAGAACATACAAGCATAAGAGCATACCAGGAATTTTTTGTTTACTGCCCTCCCTCATTGCCCTTGGGAAGGTGGTGAGAGACACACAATGCTGTTAGGGTGGGAATTCCAGGATTTTGACCTAATGACACTTGAAGGAATGGGGATATATTTTCAAGTCAGGATAGTGAGTTACTTCGAAGGGAAATTGCTGATGGTTGTGTTCTAAATGAACCCATCTCCTTCACTAATGCCATGTAGGGAAGGAAATCTGTCATCCTTACGTGGTCTGGCCTACATGATTCCAGACCCACAGTGATATGGATGACTCTTTACTACCATCTGGGCAATTAAGCATGGGCAATAAATGGTGGACTAGTCAAAGGTGCCCACATCCCTTGAGTGAATAAAAATAAATAGCTGTTCTGTTCTCCTAGATGGTAGTGGTTAACAGTTTGGAAGATGTTGTCCGTAAATTTCTGTAATCCATCTTATAGATAGTACACACTGCTAGCATTGAGTACTGGTGATGGAGAGAGTGAACACTTGTGGATGTGGTTCTGATCAAGTAGGGTTGTTTTGTCCTAGATCGTGTCACGTTTCTTGACTATTGCTGAAGCCGCACTCATCCAGGCAAGTGGGGAATATCCCATCACACTCCTGACCTAAGCCTTGACAATGATGGACAGGTTTGGAAATTCAGGAAGTGAATTACTCATTGAAGGATTCCTAGCCTCTGACTGCTCTTGTAGCCACTACATTTATATCGACAGTCCAGTCAAATAAAGGAGGAATTACTTTAAATTAACAGAGAGGGAGAAGAACTTATATAGAAGCTAATTTAGAAATCCAAAGATAAAATTTAAGGCAATGGGAAAGTATACCTCTTAGCATAAAGACCCCCATCACCAAACATACCAAAGGATTCTGCCTATGGGACCTGGCAGGCAGTGATGTAGTTTGTTCACCTGAGAAAGTGAGAACATTTAAAAACAGCAACTTCAAGAGAAACCAAAACTTCCAACTGAACATATTCCTGAGGTATCCGAACAAGATTAAAAATCAGTTTCACATTTTTAAATTACATTTTTCTGCTATATTAGAAACTTTATCAGGAGCCTCTGGACAGTATATTGAAGCAAAAAAGAATTTTAAAAAATAATCTGCAAGTATCTTCAGTGATTTCGTTAATTTGAGTTCTTGTTTCTACTTTATGATAGTTTTTCGTGACTAGATATTTTATTCCATATATACCAAGCTGGTTTGGTAAACTTGACTGTTTTCACAACATTAGTGGTGTTACATTTATAACCTTCCCATCCCATTTCTAAATCCTCAATGGGTTGTTTCTTATCTTCTCTATTCCTTCCTACCTCCTCAGTTTTGACTTTGTTGTCTAATTTGAAGTCATTGTTGAAAATGGTTCCAGGAATGAGAAACTTCAGTTATCAGGTTGGATTGAAGAACTTGAGACTGTTCTCCTGAAGAAGGCTGAGAGGTGATTTGACAGAGGCTCCCAAAATCATGAGTGCACTGGATTGAGCTGATGGGGAGAAACTGTTTCTGTTCATAAAGGGAAGAAGTACAAGAGGACATAGATTTAACGTGATGTGCAAATGAAGCAAGGTTGATGTGAGAAGAAACTTTTTCACTCAGTGGATCATTAAGGTATGGAATGCACTGACTGGAAATATGGTGGAGGCAGATTCAATTGAGGCATTCAAGATGGCATTGGATGATAATTTGAATAGAAGTGTGCAAGGGTGTGTAAAGAAAGCAGGAGATTGGCACTAGGTAATGATGCTTGACTGAAGATCTAGAGCAGGCATGAAGGGCTGGTTGGCTTCCTTCTGTGCTGTTCAAATTCTGTTTATTTTGATCTGGCTGCAGGCTGTGAATACCCTTCACTAGGTTCTATGCATTTCCCACTCCTAGCTGCCTTGAGAGAACATTTCTGGACTTTCTCTGTAAATTGCTCTGTCCTTATTGTGGTGCCTTCAAATGGGTGCTATGAATGAAATTACACTTTGGCATTGATGATGAAGGATGGCTGTCTGTGGTAGCATGAGAATTGCCTGTTATTTGGAGAGAAACGTGGAAGTGTTGCTACTTGTCATGCTGGAAGTTACAAGGCTGGGGGAAACTGTTGAAATAAGTTGGCAAATTGCTCCAATTCCTCCTCTAGATAATGCATACTGAAACCATAGTACACAGCAATGTATGAACTAAAGGTTAATTTCACTGCTTGGGCATTGATGGAGTGGACTGCTCTGTTGGGTATGGTGTCAAGTATCTTGATTCAGTAGCAACCATCTAGACAAGTGCCGAACATTCCCTCACAGTCCTAACAAACCTTGCAGCATAAAGAGGTGACTGAAGGTTTTGGAGGCAAACCACTCAGTGTAGACAATCCTGTTTCTAACCTGGCCCTTTATCTGTATTGTTTAGAGGCTAATTCAGTTATTTTTTCTGATCAATGAGTAGACAATAGACAATAGGTGCAGGAGTAGGCCATTCTGCTCTTCGAGCCTGCACCACCATTCAATATGTTCATGGCTGATTATCCTTAATCAGTATCCTGTTCCTGCCTTATCTCCATAACCCTTGATTCCACTATCCTTGAGAGCTCTTAGTCCTAGAATGCTCCTTTGGAGAGCTTGGTGATGATTGTGTCAGTGAATGGACTTGCCTTGTTGGAAAGCTATTGCCTGAAATTTATGCAATTAGTCTTTCTGCCATTTGACAAACTAAATATGGATATTATGCTAAGTACTGTTGTTTTGTTAACAAATGGGTTTTGAATGGAGATAAACGCTGTAGAATCCAACAACCATGACCAACTTCCTTTGTCTCAGATATGTCCAGATGTTGGAAGCATTTTACATTGCAACTCCACCTTTGACCTCAGTTCTGACAGGTAATTTCATTGCCATCTATTGATATTCACGTTGTGTCCTGACTAGATCAAGGATACAAAGACAATTAAAGCTGAATGGCTGTAGGTGGAACCCTAACTGAACAGCCAAAGATAATGATAAGAATAAAGATAAGAATTAGTAGTTTCATAATTCCCTTCTTAAGTGTACTGTTAAATATGATAGATAGTTAAATACATAAATGTTTTGCTGATCATATCTTCAAATAAGAAGATCTTTAGTTTAATTATTTAACTTGTTGATGTTAAATTATTTGGGATTGACTCCAGATGATAACTAGTCTGGGACTAAGGTTTTGATAGAATTTTTCAGCAAGGACAATCACCAGGACAGCTTGTAATTTGGAGGATGGAATTGGGGAGGCCTCAGGTGAAGAAAGTAGTGCAGATAATAGAATGAAAATAAATAAAAGGAAAGAGAGTAGAATACCTACAAAAATGTGTTTTGTTTTGAGGAAGGGAAAACGAAAAGATATAAAATAATTAAACCATGGGAAGGAAATAGGAGAGATGTGAGTAAATATGGTATTAGATTAGAAGGAGTGAGTAACCCATTAATGTTCTTTATAGTCTAAGGAACAAAGAATTATAGGTACAACCTGGATGGTATATGTTAGCCATGATGGAAATGAAGCTGTTCAATGTTCAGAACTGTGGTGAACTAAATCACATACCAAATGTGATTGGACTACAGGAACGATAAGGAAAATGTGAGAAGAAAGGAAAACCCTTTATGATTAAGGATGAAATCAATTCAATGATGAGTTAAGATATAATGAGAGGTACAGAGGCAATCAAGTTTTAATGGGCGCAATTAGAAGTAGAAAAGGATTTAGGACTATAGTTGTGTTATTTATAGAGTCCCTGGTAGCAGATGAATACACCTGAGGTTAAACAAGCATGTAACAAAAGCAGAGTGATTTCATTGGGGATTTTAACTTTCACATAAATTTGCATAAGCAGATAAGCACATCAGAAAAGTCATGACTTTCTTGTCTTGAACAGTTTTGCTGAGTGAAGTGTAGTGGAACCAACAAGGGCTAAAGCCATATTAGATTGAATAATGGACAGTAAGGTAAAATTATTTAACCTAATGTTGAGTGAACATTTATCTAATAGTGATCATAGTATGGTTGTGTTCAAAACATTTATGAAAGAGAGAAACCTGAGACAGAAACTGAGGTTCTAGATTTCATTAAGGCTGATTTTAATGGATAAGTCAAGGATTGTCCTCAGTAAATTGGACAAATCTATTCAAGGGTAAAATGAACAGAGCATGAGAGCATGGATTCCAAGAAACTTTTAACATGATGCAGTCATAGTCCTTAACCCTATTGGGCATGAGTTGTATTTGCCGACAAAGACTGCCATGGACAACAAAAGAGACAAGAGATTGTGTTAACTAAAGGGAAAAGCTGACAAAGATGCAAAAAAAAGGACTAGCTGAATGAGAAAGATGCAAAAACCAGCAACAGATAACGAAGCAAGTAATAAGCTACAAAAAGGGAGCATGAAAAGGGACTTATGAGGGATATAAAAATCAACAATAATTTTCACAACTGCTTTGGGAAAAAGAAGAGTGGACAGAAGCAATGTTCAGTATGTTACACAGTATCTGTGGAGAGAAACAGTTCAGCCAATATTGCAGGTCTGTGGTCATTTATCAAAATTGGCGTGGCCAGAGGCAATGTGGGTTTTTTGAAAACCAGTAATGGTAGTTATGCCAGTGAGAAAATGGTTAACATGCTAAATAATTACTTTTCATCAGTGATTACAATAGAGGAAGAGGTCAGTTTATCAGACAGGCCAAGGAAACTGTTACTGAATCAGGAATGGGAGCTCAATAAAGTTAAAGTGAGAAATTAATGGTGCTAAAGAGTGACAAATCCCCAGGACAATATGGGTTGCATTCTATGCACGAAGTAGGGGAGAACATTTTAGATGCCCTAACTATAATTTTCCAGATGACTGCTGATTCAAGACATCTTTCCTTTAGATTAGAAAGTGGCACATATCATTATAAAAAGGTACCAAGGAAATATAGATCAATGCAGTTAACATCTGTTGTTGGAAAGTTTTCAGGGCCTATAATTCATGATAGGGTTACCATGAAAATTTTAATTTTGAAAGCCAAGTTGGATTTATAAATGATAAGCCATGACTGCCAAAACTGATTGAATTTATTGATGAGTTAACCAAAATTAAAACTCATGGAATTAGTTCAAAACCAAAATGATTGATCTAGTTAGAAGATTGGCTGAGAGGAAGTAGCCACAAAAGCACCAATGTTTGTGTATCACTATTGAAAAAGGAACACTCTTATTGATAGAAAATAAACATCCAATAGAATGAAAGCTATTTCAACATGTCCCTTATGATAACAAGCATTTCACTTAAGTATTCAATGACTTATTTGAACATGCATTTCACTTAAGTGATTTGTACCTTATGTCAATAAACATTTCACTGAAGTGCTTAATGACTCACGTGGATAAAAGGGCACCCCAATGTCAAAGTGATAGTTTGGGAAATGAGTCATGCAGTGCCAATTCTGTAGCAGTTTTATATAACCAGGCACTCTGAAATACCAAGTTTTTTTTTAGCTTCATTTCTTTTGGACAGTTTCTTGACAACTTTGCAAGTCCCAAAAGATTAATACACATTTTATACATTGTGTTAGAAGATAGAACAATACAGCACAGTACGGTCATTGCTGGCCTTTTATCCTGCTCTAAGGTCAGACTAACCTGCATACTCTTCATTGAACTAACTTCCATGTGCCTATCCAAGAATCGCTTAACTGTCCCTGAATGTGTCTGACTCTGCTACCACTGCTAATAGTGCATTCCAAGCATCCACCACTCTCTGTGTTAAGAACCTGGAGTAGAGTGGTGCTGGAAAAGCACTGCAGTTCAGGCAGCATCCGAGGATCAGTAAAATTGACGATTCGAGCAAAAGTCCTTCATCAGGAACACAGGCAGAGTGCCTAAAGGGTGGAGAGATAAATGAGAGGAGGGTGGGGGTGAGGAGAAAGTAGCATAGCATACAATAGGTGAGTGGGGGAGGGGATGAAGGTGATAGGTCAGGGAGGAGGGTGGAGTGGATAGATGAAAAGAAGATAGGCAGGTAGGACAAGTCATGGGGACAGTGCTGAGCTGGAAGTTTGGAACTGGGGTGAGGTGGGGGAAGGGGAAATGAGGAAACTGTTGAAGTCCACATTGATGCCCTGGGGTTGAAGTGTTCCGAGGCGGAAGATGAGGCATTCTTCCTCCAGGCATCTAGCGGTGAGGGAGCGACGGTGGAGGAGACCCAGGACCTCCATGTCCTCGACAGAGTGGGAGGGGGAGTTGAAATGTTGGGCCACAGGGCAGTGTGGTTGATTGGTGTGGGGGTCCCAAAGATGTTCCAGCATCTGCAGTCATTGTTTTTGCCTCATTGTTTTTACCCTGTGTAAAGAATCTACCTCTCCCCAAAACCTTCCTCCAATTACCTTAAAATTATGTCCCATTGTGATAGACATTTCTGCCCTGGGAACCAGTGTCTGTCTATCCACTCTATCTATGCCTCTCAACTTCTTGTACACCTTTATCCAGTCATAGCTCATCCTTCTTCACTCCAATTAGAACAGCCCTAGCTCCCTCAACCTTTCTTCATAAGACATGCCCTCCAGCCAAGGCAGCATCCTGGTAAAGCTTCTCTGCATCTCTCTAAAGCTTCCATATCTTTCTTGTAGTGAAGCAACCAGAACTGAACACAATATTCCAAGTGTAGCCCTACCAGGACTTTATAGAGCTGCAGCATAACCTCACATCTATTAAACTTAATCCCCCTGCTAATGAAAGCCAACACACCATATGTCTTCTTAACAACCCTATCAACCTTGGTGGCAACTTTGAGAGATCTGTGGATGTGGACCCCTAAGATCCCTCTGCTCCTCCACACTGTCAAGAATCCTGCTTTTAACCCTGTATTCTACATTCAAATTTGACTTTCCAAAGTGAATCACTTCACACTTTTCCAGACTGAACTCCATTCAAACTCCATTGTCCCTTCAAATCCCATAATTGTCCTTATCGTCACTAAACAATGCCTTAACCTCCACAAGAGGTGTCCCAGGACCAGATTCAAAGGTAAATTACCTCTCTAAATAAAGAAGGAGTATACAGCACTCACTCCACACAGACCGAGACCTGTATCCATACAAGCTAAAGGCCTCTGGCCATTCCCCATAGCCTGTCATACTCCTCTGCCAACTATGTGCCCACTTCCATCCAGCATTCTTTCTTCTTTCTCCTACCATGCTAGATCATTGAATGCTTGATTGGTTGCAGCTTCAAACAACACTCAAGAAGCTTATCACTACTCAGCAAAAAGCAGCTGCTTGATATATCTTCTGATCTAACACCTTGAACCTTCATTCCTTCCACTGCCAATCCACAATAGCAACAGTGTGTACCATCTTCAAGATGCAGTGCAACAACCCATCATGGCTTATTCGACAGCACCTTCTACACTCATGACCTCCACTACTAAGAAGGACTAGGGCAGCAGATACATGGCAACGCTATCACATGCAATTTCCAGTCAAAGCCACACACAATGCTGACTTGAAACTAGATCACATTTCCTTCACTGTCACTCGATCAAAATCCTGAACTGATCCCTTAATAGCGCAGTGAGTGTTCCTATACCACAATGACTGGAGTGCTTCAAGAAGGCAGATTACCACCATCTTCTCAAGAACAATTAAGGATGGGGAATAAGTGCTAGCCTGGCCAACAGTGACCATATTTTTAAAATCCACACGTACCCATGCATATTGAAGCTTCTGAATGAAGACTTGGTTTTGGAGTGCTGAGCCTGCCATTTTGCTTCCAAAACTGCTGCTGTCTCTATCTGCCATTCATCACATTTCAGTTGCTGACTAACTGTCTGTGTCCTCTTAAAGCCATCATGCTCTAAAAGTGGTAAACTCTTTAGCTTGAATTTTTGACTTTTATTGGGTCTTTGGGATTTCTTTTCTTCATGTGGGGTGGTGAGTGGGAGGGAGGGTGGAAGATCACTGCTACCACATGAAATTTTCTCAAATGACCACTTCTGGTATCTTTTGATATTTGGTATAGTGTATGGTGCTGGACAAGGAAGTAGTTTGTTGCTGTTGATCCTTTTTTGCCTTTGAGTTGCTTTGGTCCTATCTGGTGAGTGGAGTCCCAGGTAGACAGGGTAGTGAAGAAAATGTTTGGTAAACGTGACTTTATTAGTCAGTACATTGAATATAGGAGTTGGGAGGTCATGTTACAGCTGTACAGGACATACAAGATACTGTAAACTTGAAAAGGTTCAGAAAAGGCTTATAAGGATGTTGTCAGGGTTGGTGGGTTTGAGCTATATGGAAAAGCTGAATAGGCTGGGGCTATTTTCCCTTGAGCATCGAAGGCTAGTTTATAAAATCATGAGGGACATGAGTAGAGTAAATAGTCAAGGTTTTTTCCTCTGGATAGGGCAGTGCATTAGGTTAAAAGTGAGAGGAAAAAGGTATAAAAGGGCAATTATTTTCACTCAGAGGGTGGTTCATGTATGGAATGAGCTGCCAGCGGAAGTGGTGGAGGCTGGTACAACTACAACATTTAAAAGGCACCTGGATGGGTATATGAATAGGAAGGATTTAGAGAGATATGGATCAAATGCTGGCAAATGGGACGAGATTAATTTAGCATATCTGATCAGCATGGATGAGTTGGACCAAAGTGTCTGTTTCTGTGCTGTACATCTCTATGACCCTTATAATTAGTGGTAAACGATGAACTGCTATAGAGAACCTTTAGAAGAAGCACTGTTCTTAGATGACAAGAAAGTTTTGTGGATTTGTGTTCAAATAACAACCGGAATTAATGAGTGGTAAAAATAGCCTCTTTATTTAACAATCATTGCACAAGTTCAAGGCAGCAATAGAATCCTGAAATACAGTTCTGACAAGGGGCCTTTATACACAGTTCTTACATATATTAAAATTCCATTACGATGGTATTACTTTTTTTTAATCTTTAGTACACAAAGGTTTGAAGGGCTTCTGTCCTGGGAGACAGGAGATGGGTTAAAACATGTGCGAAGTGCTGGCTGCTACTTGTGATGGGATGTCTGTCCAGCCTGCTTGTATAACTAGGAAGTATTAGTCATTTTGTCTTTTAAGTTAGTAAATATTAGTAAAAATGCTTGGCTAATATGGCCTAAATAAGTTAAAAATTGTACCTATATTTAATGAAAGAATAAAGGATATTAAACTGATGACTGTAGCTGGGTTGTGAGATTTATTTACTATTTGCTGGTACCAGTTTCATTCATTCATGCAATTTCATGGAAACACAGTTTTGTTAGTTAGTTTCTTAAAGGGATAATGGCCCAGTTAAAAGTTATTTAACAGTTACTTAATCTATTCAGTCCACAAAATGGTTGGTAAGGGCTGATTAATATTATAATGTTTCATGGAGACTTGACGGGGGTGGTATTGTTCTGTATGTTGCACTTATTCAGAGGTAAACACTGCTTGTAGCAAGGGCTGATAAGGTGTGGAAATGCAGTAATGGATTTGAAAGGGTTTGTAAATTTGGATACTACAAAACCACAGTTTTATGAATGAATGAAACAGTGTTATGGTAAATAACGGGTTAATAAAGGATTATGAATAAATGAACAGGAATTCCATATTAATAAATATAGCGAACTGGTGAATGAATTAATAAAGATAGCCTATAACATAGTATCTCACACTTGCTTACACAACAGCAATAAATACTATTGCGTTTAGTCAGGCATGATTATTAGGACCATAGGGAGCTGGCACAGATGCATTTGTACCCTCTGAACAGAACTTCTTTTTGTTACCTAGATACTGAGAATAACATCAATAAAGTGAGTGGAGCCACTGTAATATGAAGATTAACGCCTTCAGAATCATTATCTTATAACATACTCTCCCACATTCTGCCCTCTGCTAACATGAGGCCTTCCAAAACTCTGCTGCATGTTTTGTGACTAATAATTCTTCTTCACCTATTCCTTATGCTCACAGATCTACCCTGAATCAAAATGACGAACAGTGTCTTGATTTTAAAATTCCCATCTTTGTTTGGAAGTCCCTAATAGCCTTGCCCTTAACCTAACTCTATAATCACTTAAAGCTCCACAACCCTCTGAGACACCTGTGACCCTCGAATTCTGACGTCCTACACATTCAGCATCATAATTGCTTCCAGTCATGGTAGTGATGTCTTCAGTTACTTTGGCTCCAAGCTTTGGACAAATTAATCATTTAACCTAATTTCGCCTTTTGTGAGTTATTGTCATTTTACAATATTCTTGCAAAGTACCTTGGAACATTTCATGATATGAATACTGTTGTATAAATATAAGTTGTTGTTGTGCTTGTGATCAATAGATTTTTGCTAGCCAAGGTTATTGTGGGATAGAGGGCAAAGGTCAGTGTGCTGGACTTAGGTTACAGACCATTTGCAGTCTTACTGAGCAGAAGAATAGGTTTAAAACGGATAAATGACTGACCTTCCATTCTATCTTCAATGTTCAATTTCTTTTTGTTTTATTTACTCAGAGACAACACTTTGCTTCAAGTTCCAGTAGTGACGAAGAGCTACTTACAAATGATGGATGATCGTATATCCAACCAGGAAAGGACTACTGCGACACTTCTGGAGCAAGCTTTTCAGATTAAAGAAGACATCATTACCCACTTGAGAGGAAACCAGGCCCACTACCCAGTTGAAAAAGTATCCCAACAGCTTCTGGAAAACCACATACAAGTTACAACAAGGATTCTCAAACAACTAAGTAATGATATAGAGGTACTTTATTTCTTTTGCTGTTCTTACTTATCATCATGGAAGTGATATGAGTGAGTCTGCCACATTTGTACTAATTACTGCATGTTGCTACAGCCAGTGTGGCATCATGAGTCAGAAAACAAAATCCAAGAGAATTCAGGGTATGTATCCATCCATCTTCAATCTACTGAACTGCCATAAGTCTGCCACCTACAGACAGAGATGTAGTGTTTTACAATAAATCCAGTCAGCTTCCTCACAGCATCAGTAAGTTCATGAATAAATTGTTCCAAGTAACATCATCAGTAATAATCTCGTAAAATTAAACTTGTTGTAGATGGTTTTTATTCTCATCACTGGGGCAACACCATGAGATCAGGCTGCCAATTTGATAACTGGTAAAGGTAAATTTTCCTGTTAAGAGTTTTCCATTGAAAGGTTAACATTTTTTTAACCTCTTGCATATTAAGTTTTATTGATTTCTTTTTGCAAATCTCACTGCGATTTGCATTAATTTTGATTTATGTCAAAATGTCCATATTTATTAGCGTTTGTTGGAACATAAAAAACTTGGTGTAAAGATTCAAAGCCTGAGGAAAGTATTGAGATAATGTAAGTTCTTTTTGAAGCACAGTATAACACTGCAGCTGGGTGCTGTGACTTAAAGTCAGCTCCTTTGTATTTTGGGAAACTATGTATAGTATTCTTCCATTCTTTAGTGGGCATTTTTAAACAATTTATTCTTTCACTAAGTGTAGACGTCAAAGGGTCGGTGAGCAATCATTCCCCATTTTTAATAGCCCTTGAGATGGGCTGCCTTTTTGAACTGCTAATGTCCATATTAGCTGCATGCACAGTGCTGTTAAGAAGTGAGTTCCAGGTTTTTGACCAACAACACCATAAAAACTAGGAGAAAGTGAGGACTGCAGATGCTGGAGATCATAGAGTCGAAGAGTGTGGTGCCGGAAAAGCACAACCAGTTGGGCAGCATCCAAGGAGCAGGAGAATCGACGTTTTGAGCATTGATGCTTGAAGTGTCGATGCTCCTGCTCCTCGGATGCTGCCTGACGAACTGTGCTTTTCCAGCACCACACTCATCAACACTGTAGAAATGCATCGAAGTCAGAATGGTATTTGCCTTGAGGAGGAACTTTCACTTTGTGGTATTTACATCCATATCCTACCTTTGCCTTTCCACTTGGTAGAGGCCACAGATTTGCAAGGAGCTGCTGATGGAGCCTTGGCAAGTTGTGCAGTTGCATGCTGGATATGATACACGCTGATGCCACTGGCATAGGGAGTGAATGTGGAATGTGAAACCAGTGCCATTCAAATGGAATGCTTTGTCCTGGATGGGGTTAAGCTTTTTGAATGTTGTTAGAGCTGCACTCATTCCAAGGCAAATGAAGAGCATTATATCACACCTCTGCTTTGTTTATTGCAGATGGTGGACAGGCTTTGAGGAGGTAGAAGATGAGAACCTCACTTCTGAGTTCCCAGCCTCTGACCTACTCTTGTAATCATGTAATTTATATAGTTGGTCAATGGTACCCTCCAATATGACAATACTAGGGCATTCAGTGAATGTCATTTAGTATCAAGGGGAAATGGTTTGACCCTCTCCTGTTGGAGATAGCATTGCTCAGCAATTATAAGGCATGCATGTTGCTTGCCATGTATCAACCCAAGCCTGAATGTTGTCCAGATCTACCTGCATATGGACACAGATTGCGTCAGCATTTGGATCATTGTGAATAGTACCAAACACTGTAAAATCAGCTATCATCTTTGTTGACTATGAAACAAAGAAGATCATTAATGATGTATTTGAAGCTGCTTTGGCCTGGCAAGCTATTCTGAGGAACTCCTGCCAGTGGACCAGGATTGAAGCTATCCTCAATGTGAAGACAGGTGGTCCCTTCAACCATGGACATTCATCTGTAACAGCTAGATTTGTAAAGGCAAAGTTAATTAGATTTTTCCTCACTACCTGTTACATATAAGACCAGAAGACATAGTAGTGGAAGTAAGGCCATTCAGCCCATCAAGTCCACTCCGCCATTCAATCATGGCTGATGGGCATTTCAACTCCACTTACCCGCATTCTCCCCGTAGCCCTTAATTCCTTGTGACATCAAGAATTTATCAATCTCTGCCTTGAAGACATTTAGCATCCCGGCCTCCACTGCACTCTGCGGCAATGAATTCCACAGACCCACCACTCTCTGGCTGAAGAAATGTCTCCGCATTTCTGTTCTGAATTTACCCCCTCTAATTCTCAGGCTGTGTCCATGGGTCCTAATCTCCTCGCCTAACGGAAACAACTTCCTGGCGTCCACCCTTTCCAAGCCATGTATTATCTTGTAAGTTTCTATTAGATCTCCCCTTAATCTTCTAAACTCCAATGAATACAATCCCAGGATCCTCAGCCGTTCCTCGTATGTTAGACCTACCATTCCAGGGATCATCCGTGTGAATCTCCGCTGGACATGCTCCAGTGCCAGTATGTCCTTCCTGAGGTGTGGGGACCAAAACTGGACACAGTACTCCAAATGAGGCCTAACCAGAGCTTTATAAAGTATCAGTAGCACAATGGTGCTTTTATATTCCAACCCTCTTGAGATAAATGACAACATTGCATTCGCTTTCTTAATCACGGACTCAACCTGCATGTTTACCCTTAGGGAATCCTCGACTAGTACTCCCAGATCCCTTTGTACTTTGGCTTGACGAATTTTCTCACCCTTTAGAAAGTAGTCCATGCTTGTATTCTTTTTTTCCAAAGTGCAAGACCTCGCATTTGCTCACATTGAATTCCATCAGCCATTTCCTGGACCACTCTCCCAAACTGTCTAGATCCTTCTGCAGCCTCCCCACTTCCTCAGTACTACCTGCCTGTCCACCTAACCTTGTATCATCAGCAAACTTCGCTAGAATGCCCCAGTCCCTTCATCCAGATCATTAATATATAATGTGAACAGTTGCGGCCCAAACACTGAACCCTGCGGGACACCGCTTGTCACCGGCTGCCATTCCAAAAAAGAACCTTTTATCCCAACTCTCTGCCTTCTGTCAGACAGACAATCCTCAATCCAGACCAGTAGCTCACCTCGAACACCATGGGCTCTCACCTTGCTCAGCAGCCTCCCGTGTGGCATCTTATCAAAGGCCTTTTGGAAGTCTAGATAGACCACATCCACTGGGTTCCCCTGGTCTAACCTACTTGTCACTTCTTCAAAGAATTCCAACAGGTTTGTCAGGCACGACCTCCCCTTACTAAATACATGTTGACTTGTTCTAATCTGACTCTGCTCTTCCAAGAATTTAGAAACCTCACCCTTAATGATGGATTCTAGAATTTTACCAACAACTGAGGTTAGGCTAATTGTCCTATAATTTTCCATCTTTTGTCTAGATCCTTTCTTGAACAAAGGGGTTACAACAGCGATCTTCCAATTATCCGGAACTTTCCCTGACTCCAGTGACTTTTGAAAGATCTCAACCAACACCACCTCCCTCAGGACTCTAGGATGTATCCCATCGGGGCCAGGAGATTTATCAATTTTAAGAACTTTTAGCTTTTCTAGCACTTTCTCTTTTGTAATGGCAACCATACTCAACTCAGCCCCGTGACTCCCTTTAATTGTTGGGATATTACTCATGCCTTCCACTGTGAAGACTGACGCAAAGTACTTGTTAAGTTTTCCTGCTATTTCCTTATCTCCCATCACTCAGCTTCTAGCATCAGTTTGAAGTGGCCCAATGTCTACCTTTGCCTGTCGTTTATTTCTTATGTATTGAAAGAAACTTTTACTATAATTTCTAATATTCCTGGCTAGCCTACCTTCATATTTGATCCTCTCCTTCCTTATTTCTCTCGTTGTTATCCTCTGTTTGTTTTTGTAGCCTTCCCAATCTTCTGATTTCCCACTGCTCTTGGCCACTTTATAGGATTTCTCTTTTTCTTTAATACATTTCCTGACTTCCTTTGTCAGTCATGGCTGTCTAATCCCTCCCCAGATAATCTTTCTTTTCTTGGGGATGAACTTCTGTACAGTGTACTCAATTATACTCACAAACTCCTGCCATTTTTGCTCTACTGTCTTCCCCGCTAGGCTCTGCTTCATGTCTATTTTCGTCAGTTCCTCTCTCATGCCCTCATAATTACCTTTATTTAACTGTAGCACCATTACATCCGATTTTGCCTTCTCTCTTTCAAACTGCAGACCGAATTCTACCATATTATGATCGCTGCTTCCTAAGGATTCCCTTACTTTAAGATTTTTTATAAAGTCTGGTTCATTACATAGCTCTAGGTCCAGAATAGCCTGCTCCCTTGTGAGCTCCATGACAAGCTGTTCCAAAAAGCCATCCTGTAAGCATTCCATGAATTCCCTTTCTTTGGATCCACTGGCAGCATTATTTACCCAGGCCACCTGCATATTGAAGTCTCCCATGATCACTGTGACCTTGCCTTTCTGACATGCCTTCTCTATTTCCCGGTACATGTTGCATCCCTGGTCCTGACCACTGTTGGGAGGTCTGTACACAACTCCAATTATGGTTTTTTTGCCTTTGTGGTTCCTCAATTCCACCCACACAGACTCCACATCATCCGACGCTATGTAATTCAGTGCCATAGATTTAATTTTGTTCTTAACTAACAAGACAACCCCACCCCCTCTGCCGACCTCCCTGTCTCTTCTATAAGTTAAAAATCCTTGGATGTTTAACTGCCAGTCCTGACCCCCCTGTAACCACGTCTCTGTGATGCCTACCACATCATAATCATTCACGATGATCTGTGCCATTAGTTCATCTGCTTTGTTACGAATGCTATGAGCATTCAGGTAAAGTGCCTTAATGCTAACTTTCTTATCATTAGAGATATTGGAGGTCATAAGATGTCCTACATTATCCTTCCTTTTTGCTGCATTCCCAGTCTGCCTCGAGTTTAAATCCGCCTGCACACATGCTATCCTGTTGCTTATCTTTCCATTTAACTCCATACTCCCTGTCACTTTCCCTTCCCCCCAACTCAGAAGTTTAAAGTCCAACTGACCACCCTATTTATCCTCTTCGCTAGAACATTGGTACCTGATCGGTTCAGGTGGAGACCGTCCCAATGGTACAGATCCCCCCGTTCCAAAACTGATGCCAATGCCCCATGAAGTGGAATCCCTCTTTCTCACAGCAATCCCTTAGCCATGTGTTTACTTCCATAATTTTCTTATCCCTGTGCCAATTGGCACGTGGCTCGGGCAGTAATCCGGAGATTATGACCCTTGAGGCCCTGTACTTCAATTTCTTTCCTAGTGCTTGATAATCCTAATGCTTGATATCAATTCTAGTAGCTGAGTCCGTCAGGACTTGGCCAGTTTGGTCATTAATAGTGCTACTGATCTACTCTTGGAGATGAATATTTAAGTTCCCTAAACAAAGTACAGCATTGCTATCATCAGGGTTTCTTACAAGCTTCCAATTGGCTTTCAACATGCAGCAGTGCAGATGTATTGGCTGAGAGTGGGTTGGGCAATAATTGATAATTAGCAGGAGGTTCCTTGCCTTTTGGGGTTGATATCATATGGCATCATGAGACATAGAGTCAATGTTGAGTTCCACGGTAATTACCAATTGTACACCATCGTGCATCACCTCTGTGTAATTGTGGGACAGGACATAGCCAAGAAAGGTGACAGTGGTGTTTGGGGCATTACCTGCAAGGTATAACTGCCATTGGCAATGGCTTGTCAGGCTATTGACAATGGCAGTTAAGATTCAACTTTCAAAAAACTGGCTTTTAGTTCCTAACTTATTCATTCCACCATTTGCTGTCATGGGATTTGAAACAATGTCCTGATGTCCTCCTAGGTTCTAGAAGAACAGATTAGAAGACGTGATGGTGTGACTACAGGGACTAGCTTCGCAGTTCAAAGCCTGAACCAGAAACATTTGCTTGGGATTGGGGACCTCCGTGGAAGAGTTGCCAGGTATGAGGGATGGAGCTCAGATTGGCAGGAAAACACATAAAAATACTAAAGCATAAACACACAACCTGAACTAAGGCCAAGACCACACTTACACATACAACTCTACAACCAGCTCTTGGTTTGTAAGGATTATTTAAGATTAACGCCATCTAGTAAGAATCCTGGCAATTTCTGTCTAATTTCCTGTGCAGTTACAAGGAATGAAATTGAACATGAGTAACGATGTAAAACTGACATTTGGTCTGCCATCTATTATAAGCCTGCCTGATATTCATTTCAATTAATCTCAAAAGAATTGATAACTAGCTGTGTCAGGCAACAAACACAATACTGCCTGTTTTGCATTCCTAACTATATCCAATTTTGTACCCAGAGGCATCATCTCACAAAAATTCATTATGCATTTTTTCATAATTATGCACAATAGTAAATAAAAGCATTTGGGGGATAAACTCTTTGGAGACAGTTCAACCAGGGTTATTTTTCAATCTACGCAATAATACATTTGTAATGATGTTAAATTTGGTGTTTATTTTAATTAATTATCTAAAGTGCAAACCAGAAAAGAGATGGGGGAAATGCCTATTTATGGACTGGATCATAATGTATGACTCAGGTGAGTGTGCATGAGGTATTGACAACATAAATGGAGTACTTGTTTGCAAATATTAAGCTGCTGCACAATGTTTGACAAACATGGTTTTGAACTGTAAAGATTTACAGTGGGAGGCACGGTGGCACAGTGGTCACAGCGCCTGAGACCCGGGTTCAATTCCCGACTCAGGCGACTGACTGTGTGGAGTTTGCACGTTCTCCCCGTGTCTGCGTGGGTTTCCTCCGGGTGCTCCGGTTTCCTCCCACAGTCCAAAGATGTGCGGGTCAGGTGAATTGGCCATGCTAAATTGCCCGTAGTGTTAGGTAAGGGGTAAATGTAGGGGTATGGGTGGGTTGCGGGTCGGTGTGGACTTGTTGGGCCGAAGGGCCTGTTTTCACACTGTAAGTAATCTAATTTCTTGCTAAAAATCACTAAGAATGAATGAAAACATTAAGACCTTCAGAAGTTTAAAATCTACTGCCTACAAAATATTGCAATATTGATATTTACTAGCAAGAAAAGATAAAAAGATTTATTTAGTAGACAAATAAGCAGATATTTTTGTCCACTTATTCAAATTTGAACCAAATCTGAGCAATAGCTGATAATATCTGGATTTTACATTTATATGAATTGATCCATTTGTTTAGAAGCTGACAGAATTGACATTTGTTGAATTCCCTAAAAGCTCTGATTTTTTTAGAGTGTTGCTTGCAATTGGATCCATGTAGTTCCTTTGGTTACTCAATGAGACAGCAGCTAATGTTATAATGTCTATAATTCTTTCTGTTGATTGTGGCACAGCATTAACTGGTCAGTTATAAAGAGCAATACAGCACAGGAACAGGCCCTTCACCCCTCAAGCCTCACCGAAACATTTTGCCTTTCCATAGTAATACTGTCTTCCCTTACAGAATCGGTATCCCTCAATACCCTTCCTATTCATTTATTCATCCAAATGCTCCTTGAATGCTGCTATTGTGTCTGCTTCCACCACCTCTTCTGGTAATCTATTCCAGGCACTGACCAGCCTTTGTGTAATAAGCATGCCTCACACATTTTTTTCAAATTTCTCCCCTTGAACGTGTGTGCCCTGTTAATTGACCTCTCCACCCTAGGAAAAAACTTCATACATTCCACTCTATTCTTATCATTCACAATCCTATAAACTTCTATCAAGTGGCCCCTCAACCTCTTGTGTTCCAGTGAAAATAAATCTAGTCTATCCAATCTTTCTTCAAAGCTAAAATCCCCCATTCCAGGCAACATCCTGGTAAATCCTTTCTGTACCCTTTTCAAAGCATCCACATCCTTCTGGTAGTGTGGTGACCAGAACTGTATTCCAATAATGGCCTAACTAAAGTTCGGTTAAGTTGCATATTAACTTACCTTTCCATATACTCGATGCCCCTTCCAATGAAGGCAAGCATACCATGAGCTTTTTTTACTACCTTATCTAACATGTAGTAAAACACATAACGCTTATGTGTTTCACCTGCGCTGCCCCTTCAGTGATCTGTGGTCCTGCAGATCCAGATACCTTTGTATATCAATACTCCTCTGGGTTCTGCCATTCACTGTATAATTTCCACCTTTACTTGACCTTCCAAAATACATCACCTCACATTTGTCTGGTTTATGTAACCATGAAACATTTTATTACTTATTTTACTGCCTTATACCTGCTGGTTTATCACTTCCTCAGCAGAATTTGTCATTAGCTCACAGTCTGTTCTCTTCTTGCATCCCGTTTTCTTCCCTTTCTTGGTGTTATGATTATTTTTGTCTTCCTAATCTTATGTCTTAACTGCACTGGTGTGACTTCTAATACAAAGCTCATCTCCCTAAGCTTGAAGGGGCAGGTTGCCTGTACCTGCAAAGCCAATTCCCCAAGTGTAGTGCAGCGGAAGAAAAATGGAATGGGGAGGGTTGCAAATGAATATGGGAACCTGCTTAATTTCTGTCAATTTAAAGCAGTGAACTGGCTTTATAATGTTGTTTTCCAACACAAGGTGTGATGCCAGTATCTCCAAGCTGGCTGGGGATGTCAGCATAACCAACAATGAGATTCAAAAAGTAAAGAAAGATGTTCAAGATGCTAAGTCTTCCTTCCAGGAGCAAATCAAAGAATTGGAAATTAAGGTTGGTAGATTTTTTTCAGATAAGTTATGTGAATGGAGTTCTTGATATAAATGTAATTTGTTCGTGTTATCAAAACTTTCACACCAAAGTGTTTATTAGTTATGTGTACGTATACAGAGATGGACTCTGGAAGGAGAGAAAACTTTATGAAGTGCAGCATTTTAGGATATTGTGTAATGTTGATGTTTCCAGAGCATGGAAACATAGTCACTTATGTCATTGTTTTTATAATAGGTGACGCAACTACTGAGAAATATAGATAACTCTAAATGTGAACATAATACAAACTTAAAGACTGCAAGAGGAGAGCTACAACATGAACTTCAGCGACTAGATTTCAAGTAATTTTTTTATAAATGTGAATGTGTTAATTTTTACCACATTCATTTTGTTGAATTATTCTATTTGGAGGTTTTGGAGATTTAACTGGTATTTAAGAGTTAACTTAGAACAACTACATAAATTGAATTATTAACTTAGAATTATGCGGCATACACAACACTGAAACGGGTCATTTGGCCCAACTTGTCATGTTGACATTTATGCTCAACTCAAGCCTCCTCATCTAACATTATTAGCATTATTCTCTTGTTCCTCCTCTACTTATCTACCATCCCCAGAAAAAAGCATTCATACTATTCTCCTCATTGTGCTGAGTTCCATATTCTCACCCAATCACTGCCAAAACAGTATCTTCTGAATCTCCTATTTGAATTCGAGGAGACAATCTTGCATTGCTGTCTCTAATTTTGGTCCTCCTCATAAATGGAAAACATTTTTATCTCTGTTGGATCTCCTACAGCTTTCTTTTGCAAGGGAAAAGAAACCCCAGCATATTCATTCTCAGCTGTTAGGCATACTCCCATTTTTTTGTAATTCCTGTAAATTTATTTTGTGCCTTGTTAATTTGTATTAAGTTTGTTTTTAGTGATTTGTGCATTTGTACCTCCAGATGCTCCTTTCCTCTGATTAGATTTTATTTTCCAGATAACATGCAACCTCCTTATTTTTGTTCCCCAATGTAATACCTCACATTTTTCGATGTTAAAGTTTATTTTCCTGAACTTGTCCCAGCTACAAATTAATAATTTGTTGTCAGTCCTCCTCATTGACCACATCACAATTTAGTGTCAACAGCAATATTAGAAATTATATTTTGATTTAAAACCTTAATCATGAATATAAATCGTGACTAATAGTGGGTCCCGGGCTGATCTTTGTGGAACACCACTTCCCACCTTTTGTCACTCTTAGTAAGTATTCTATTCCCCTACTCTGCTTTTTGTCTTGAAGCCAGATAGCCATTCATTTTGCTACCTACCACGTGAGTCTATATTCCTTGACCCTATTCATCAGTCTATTACTTACTCCATTACTTGTATTAGGATTGGTTAGCTCAATTTGCTGGTTAGCTGATTTATAATGTGTCAATGACAATAGCATGCATTCAATTCCCATTCTCGCTGAGGTTACCATTGAAAATCATGCCTTCTCAACTTTGCCCCTCCTCACATGAGGTGTGATAAGCCTCAGGTTCACCTCAGCTGTAGTGATCTCTCTGGAATGAGACAACAGTCCTCTGCGACTATGGCTACTTTACATTATTCAAAGTTTCAAAATGCCTTCTATGAACTACATCTACTACATTACTCTTTCCTACTTTCTGTTGCCTCTTTTAAAAATTCAATGAGGTTGGTCAAGCAAGATAGAAGATGACAATGTACCTTTGTCATGCACAGATTCCTAATTGAAGGAATAATTCATAACTAAATTGAAAGGTTTTTCTTTGTTTTGAAATGCAGCAAGCAACATTAAATTGAAACACAATGAAAGTTTGTCAAAACTTTCCTTTGTTATTTAAAACAGTCCTGTTCCTCTTCCTCTAAAAGTAGCTGTGGAAAAGTTTGGACATGATTCTGCTTGTATAATCTTTGTAACGCTTATGTGTTTCACGAATGTGAGAATTCCAAGAAATTACTGCAGAACATTGGTAGCTGTTCATCTGTTTTATTTTTGCATTCATTGAAACTGTTGGGTGCTGTATAAACCCTGTTTGAAGGCTAAATTAATTTTATGCTGTAAACAATCATTAAGCAATCATATTCCAGGATTACTACTGCACTGACTGAGTTGCAAACACAGATGCAAAACCAACGGAAGTGGGCAGAATACAAATTGGATAAAACAGAGACTGAGATAATACAGAGAGCAGACCACTCCTTACATGTTATGCAAGAGAAAACCGTAAGCAGTTTGCTTTATATTACTTAACACAGTAAAAAAAAAGATAACTCATAACACTATGCATATGACATATGTAGAGTGGCAGGAAAATCGACGCCTCGATCAATATCCTGATGAATGCTTTTGCTCGAGGCATTGATTTTCCTGCCCTCGGATGCTGCCTGACCTGCTGTGCTTTTCCAGCACCACTCTGATCTAAACTCTGGTTTCCAGCATCTTCAGTGCTCACTTTTGCTTATGTGACATATGTAATTAATCAATAACTTCCTTCTCATAGATAAAAAATTTGCAACTTTAACTTTAAAAAACAGACACAAGGCACATTACAGAGGTTGCAGAGATAAGGATGGACAAACTTACAGAAGCATTTTGAGATGAAAATGCTAATTTTAGATTCAGTGTGCTGAAGGACAGGGAGCCATAGTGAACCGGGCTTAATGTAAGGCAGCAGAAGTCAGCTGAGATTTGGATATCAGAGATTATGGAGCGTGTGTGGAGGGGAGCCTTGAAGAACAGGAAGTTGAAGTAGACATAGAAACAAATAAAATAAGAGCAGGAATAGACCATTTGGTCCTTGAAGCCTGCTCTGCCATTCATTATGGTCAAGGTTGATCATCTCATTCAATAGCCTATTCCCATTTGTCCCCCCATATTCTTTGATCACTTCAATCCCAAGTTCTCCAAGTCCTTCATGAAATCAAACAATGTTTTGGCCTCAACTGCTTCCTGTGGCATTCCATAAGCTCACTACTTTCTGAATGAAGAAATTTTCTCCTCATTTCAGGCCTAAATGGTTTACTGTGTATTCACAGACTGTAACCCCTAGTTCTGGCCTTCACTGTTCATCAGGTACATTCTTCCAGCATTTACC
This sequence comes from Hemiscyllium ocellatum, assembly GCF_020745735.1. NCBI lineage: Eukaryota > Metazoa > Chordata > Chondrichthyes > Orectolobiformes > Hemiscylliidae > Hemiscyllium > Hemiscyllium ocellatum. The sequence goes on from NC_083402.1 coordinate 56,322,500, forward strand.
TTGTCTAGTGCTGTTAGAATGTTGCAGATTTCTATGAGAGCCCCCTCATTCTTCTGAATTCCAGTGAATATAATCCAAACCTATGAAATAAGGATGGATCAAAATATGGGTAAGACACATTTATCAAGGGTGAACTGTTTTCTGGAGGTAGATGATGACAGCAGCACTTAATAGAAGAGGGATTGTGTATAAGCAGAGGGACCCATTAAATATCAGCAAATGTTGGAAAGAATGTATTGAATGGTTCTCAGTGGAGTAGTGAGAAGATTGAAAAAAACAAATTTGGGTCTCCTGGAAGAAATGAGTCAAAAATGGAATGTGACTGACAATCAGAATCAGGGTGATGGAGGAGGGCAGAGGTAAAGGAGGAGGAAACTGCACGGTGAGTCTCAGATTTAGAAATTTAGCTCTTCACGTTTAGCATTGAAGGCGAGGGTAGTGAGGGTGAAGGAAGGGGTTTGAGGAAACAGTATGACCTTCTTGCCCTTGGCAGATATAGTAACAGAAGAACAGCAGTGAAAGGCAAGGTTAAGGTCCAGTCAAATCTAATTAGACGATTTGCTGTCACTATCACAATTTCCCCTTTAACAGGGCTGTTTCACCAGATTTTCTGCTTGGCAGCCAACTGTGCTCTCGAGTCAACAACCTGCGTGATTGAAGATTAGGAAGTCTCATAGGCAAACCTGACAGACCCTGCCTTGAATTGAATTGCCAGTGCAGTCAAAGTCTATAGCCTGGATCAATTCTTATCAATACTTTGTAAATCAGAGCTTACTGCTGCCATTGCTTTTTAAGGGATCTTATTTGAATCACACTTGCAACTGTCATTTGTTGCTCAGAACTACAAACAATTTGTAAAACGTTTATTTTTCAAAATATCTGTAATAATGACACACACAAATTCCTGAAATAGTTTTGAATAAGTTCAAATTTCAAAACTTATAAGATAGTTAATGTACTCAAACACTGAGTGACTTTTCCAAACAAATGTTTGTTGCAACTTTGTCACAAGTTGAATTTGATACATACCAGCATTTCAGGTTGGGTTTCCTGTGGTACATCTCTAATTTTCTTCATGAAGTAACCTGGTCAGACCTGTTCTCTGAGATCAACTCAGAGTGGCAATATAAACAGTGTGGTACACTGACATTGTTTTTTATTGTGGATTTGCGAAAACAAAGGCTAGAATGTGCTGCTCTCTCGACCAGAATGACCATGGATGAGAAATGTTAGAAAATGTAACAAAAATGAAAAATTCAGGATATTGAAACCAAGAAAACTATTTCTAATTTTTCCCTTAAGGTTTAAATGGCAAGTTCTGAATTTTGCGAATGAACAGCAACCACCATATTTCTGAGATGGCTCAGTAGTTAGCACTGCTGCCTCATAGTACCAGGGACCTGGGTTCAATTCTGGCCTCAGGTGATTGTGTGGAATTTGCACATTCTCCATGTGTTTAACTGGGTTTCTGCTGCATGCTCTAGTTTCCTCCCACAGTCCAGGTTTGGTAGTTGGCTATGCTAAATTGGCCTGTTGTGTCCAGGGATGTGCAAGCTAGGTGAGTTGGCCATAGGAAATACAGCATTATGGGCATAGGGTTGGGGAACTGGGTCTGGGTAGGAAGGTCCTTGGTGGGTTGCAGTGGGCTGAATGGCCTCTTTCTGCGCTGTGGGGATTCTATGATTATGAGACCATCTAACCTACTTTCTTTGCACCTTCTAATTCTCCTCTCCTTCGACCAAGAAACTTCTCGTAATCTAGCAGCAGCTTGTCCAACTCTGCTTTCATCACAGCGCTACTACATGCTGCGTGGATACCATCCTCCTCCATCATTCACTCCACCAAGTCAGCAATGGCAAACCACTAAACTTACCACATTGTCATTGCTGCTCTTGGACCAATTCACACATCCATGCAGCCCTTCAGTTTTCAGGTCGGAGCTCAGGGACATGTACAATTTGTATGGGTCTGCCAAGTCTCGTTGCATACATACACAGATATTATGCATCCACACTGGATGCATTTTATGGCTCGTAACTTAGTTGCTTAGTGCTCACTTTGTGCTTCCTTTGAGGCTGACTGTCTCTGTGACTTGAATTCCTTTTTAGAACATTAAGAGTACTGAACAACCAAAGGTATGGATATGTTGTTGTGCTAATATGCTAAATCACTGTCACAGATACAGCACATTTCAACAACATATGCAGCAAACACATTGCATGTGTTTCAACCAAACAGCCATGTATGAAAGTCAAAGGGGACCAGTCCTTAGTGGGGTCAGGGGATCTACAGTTAATCAGGGATACCACCACAGACGATCATCTCGGGGCTCATGTAATTACAGTCAAGGGCTTTGGCCAAGGTCAGACTTGCAGGTCAAGTGCAACCAAACCTCCTTTCTACCTATCACCTTCCCAGCTACCTTCCCCCAGCCCCACCCCCACTCGCATATTTATCTGTCAGCTTCCTTCGCCCCACCCCAGATTCCTGATGAAGGACTTATTCCCAAAACATCAATTCTCCTGCACCTCAGATGCTGCCTGAGCTGCTGTTCTTTTCCAGTGCCACACTTTTCGACTCTGATCTCCAACATCTGCAGTCCTCACTTACGACCAACCCTTCTGTCAATGAGCAGCTCCAGGACATTCTGAAGTGGGATGGTGTGAACAGCCAGTGGTTGTGGTCCACGTCTTTAACAATGACATCAGCAAGAAAACAAAAGAAGTACAAAAAGCAGAATAGGGGAAGTAAGGAAGCAAGTTAAGAAATAGGATCTCAAAAGGTTTGTTACTAGTTCCACGTGCGAGAGTAGAAATAACAGGATATATTGGATAAATACATGGTTGGAGAGATGGTGTAAGGCAGAGGATTTCATGTTCCTGGGGCATTGTGACCTGTTCTGGGAGAGGTGGCACAGTACAAACTGCACGGATTACACTGGGACTGATGTCGTTGGGGGAGTCATTGCAAGGGCTATTAGAGAAGGTTTAAACTAAAATGGCAGGCAGTGGGAACCCATAATAGGCAGATGGATGACAGGGAAATAAGGTCTAAGACAGAAAACAGAGTGAGAAATAAGAAAGGAGATAAGCAGAGTTCAAGAGTTAGAATCGAGCAGTGTCACAGTGGACAGGACGAAGAATGCAATAATTTGGATGAATTAGTTGTGCAAAAAGATTTAAATGGGTATGATGTGATGGGGATTACAGAAATGTGGCTGCAGGAATGGGAACTAAATGTCCAGAGGTTTTCAGTTTTTAGAAAAGACAAATAAAAAGGGAGGTGACTTTGCACTGTTGATTAAAAAGAAAAAATAATGCAATTGCGAGGAAGATTATTAGCTCTGGTGAAGTAGAATCTATGTGGGTTGAGCTTAGAAACTCCAAGAGGCAGTAAATTATAGTAGAGGTTGTACGTAGACCCCCAAACTGTTGCATTAATATTGGAGAATGTATTTAAAAGGAATGAGGTGCAAATAATAAAGGTACAGCTGTAATTACAGGTGACTTCAATCTGCAAATCAAATCAATGACACTACTGTCGAAGAGGAATTCTTGGAGTGTATATGTGATAGTTTTATGGGTCAATAAATTGAAGAACCAATTTTTAAAAATAGGCATTGCTGGCTGGGCAAACATTTATTACCTGTCTCTGGTTGTCATTGAGATAGTAGTGGTGAGCTGCCTTCTTGAACCCGCTGCAGTCCATGTGCTGTAGAATAGACCCACAATTCCATTATGGAGGGAATTCCACTTTTTTAAACCTGAGACAGTGAAGGAGCTAGAAAAAGGCGATCTTGCCTGGATGTTGTACATCGAGGAAGGAATAATTGACAATCAATTTGTGTTGGACCTCTGAGGGTAAAAATGACTATAATAGGATGGAATTCTTCATTTAGCTGGAGAATGACATAGTTATTTCTGAGACTAGGGTCCTGAATGTAAATAAAGGATATTATAATGGTATGAGATGCACGCTAACTTTGATAACTTGGGCATCATTATTTAAAGGGATGGTGGTAAATAACAATGACAAACATTTAAAAAGCACAGGGAGGAAATGCAAAAAGTATTGTACCCAGTTGGGCATAAAAATCAAAATGGGAAATGTGATCAAATGATGGCTAACAAGGGAAATTAGGATTAGTATTAAATCCAACCAACAGGCATACAAATTGGCTAAAAAAAGTCAACAGATGTGAGGATTGCAAGCAGTTTAGATTCCTGCAGAGGGCGACAAAGAGACTGATTTAAAAGAGAATAAAAAGGGTGTAGGGATCATACAGACCAATGGGAAAGCTTCTGTATTTAGGTGAAGAGAAAAACATTAGTAAAGATCAATCTAGGTCCCAGACAGGCAGACAGAGGGGACCTTATAATGGGGAACAAAGAGATGGCAAACCAATTAAATAAATCCTCTAATTCTGTCTTCAGATAGAATGATACAAATAATATTCTAAAAAAAAGGGAGAACACAGGGCTTAAGGAGGAACTGAAATAAATTAATATAGGTAGGGAAATGGTGTTGGGGAAAACTAATGGGATTAAAGGCAGATGAATCCACTGGGCCTGATAATCTCCATCCCAGAGTATTTAAGGAAGTAAGGTCCTGGCAATAAAGATGCACAAGTAGTCATTTTCCAAAATTCTGTCGACTCCACAACAGTCTGTGGATTGGAGGTTAGCTAATGTAACTCCATTAATTAAGAAGGAAGACAGAAAGAAAACAGAAAATTATAGACCATTTATAGACATTGGTAGTAGGACAAATGCTACAGCCCATTGTAAAAATGTAATAGCCGAGCACCTGAAAGGTAGTAACAAGATCAGGCAGACTCAGCTTGGATTTATGAATGGGCAGTAGTGTTTGGATAAATGGACTGGAGTGTTTTGAAATATACATGATAGAATGGATAAAGGGGAACCAGTTGAGGCTTTTGGAAAGCTTTTGGTAAGGTTCCAGATAAGAGCTGAGCATGTAAAATTACAACACTTGGAATTGGAGGATGTTTACTGAAATGAATTGAGAACAGGTTTGCAGACAAGAAGCAAAGAATCGGAATATTGGCTCTTTTTCTGAGCAGCAGGGCAATGACTACTGGGGTACCACTGGGATCAGTGTGAGGACCCCAACTAGTCACAATATATATTAAATTAGATTTAGTTGGGTAAATTATATGTCATATCTCCAAGTTTGCAGATAGCATAAAGCTAGGTAAGAGGGTGAACTGTGAGGAGGATGAAGAGATGGTTCAGTATGATTTGATTAGGTAAGTGGGCAAGAACATAGCAGATGGATTATGATGTGGATAAATGTGATGCTATCCAGTTTGGCAGTAAAAACAGGCAGGTAGACTATTATCCAAATGGCAATAAATTGGGAAAAGGCGAGGTGCAACGAGACTTGATTGTCCTTATATACCACTCACTGAATGTCTCATTGTGAAAGGATTGGAGTACAGGAGCAAGGATGTCCTGCAGCAACTAGACAAGGCATTGGTAAGACCATGCCTGGAGTATTGTGTACAGTTGATCTCCTTATCTGAGGAAGAATGATCTGGCTTTTGAGGGAGTGAAAAGAAGTTTTACCAGACTGATTCCTAGGATAGGAGTGTGGTGCTGGAAAAGCACAGCAGGTCAGGCAGCATCTGAGAAGCAGGCGAATCGACGTTTCACACATAAGCCCTTCATCAGGAATTCTCAGGAATCGACACCCGAAACATTGACTCTCCTGCTCCTGAGATGCTGCCTGAGCTGCTGTATTTTTCCAGCACCACACTCCTGACTCTGATCTCCAGCATCTGCAGTCCTCACTTTCTCCGAGTTGAATCCTGGGATGGTATGCAAGGAGAGAGCTGATTGGTTAGGACTGTATTTAGTTGAGTTTAGAAGGAGAAAGAAGGGTCTCATAGAAACCTGTACGATCCTAATAGGTTGTCAGTGTAGGAGAAGGTTGTTCTTGATAACTGGCTAATCTAGAACCGGGGTCGTAGTCTAAGGATAAAAGGTAGGCCTTTTAGAATAGAGATGAGGAGGAATTTCATTATCGAGAAAGTGATGAGATTGTGGAATTCTCTGCCACAGGAAACTCTTAAGGATGAAACATTGAAGATGTAGATATAGTTTTTAGAAATCAGGAACTGAGTTGGGTGATCAACTATGATCATATTGAACAATGGAGGAGGCTCAAAGGCTGAATGGCTTTACACCTGGTTCAATACTCTACGTTTCTATGTTTTCTATGTAATACCTGCAGTTCTCCATTAACAAACCAAGGAGCTAACTTGTCTCTCTGTGCCATTTGAAGTGGTTTCAGCTAATGCTCAAATTCTCCACAAGGGTCATGAATGTTCTAAAGTGTTAGCAGTGTCAGGGCCTTCCACCCTCTCCTGCTGCACAATTCCATGGGTTGGGTACCAAGGAGCTGATTGCATAATGAATGAGAGAAGGAGTGGAGGATTAGGTGAGAAAAGTTGACATGTATCATGGTGGACTGGGCACCATGAATCTCATTTTAAAAAAACACTTTGCTTAAAAGATAGGAAAATTCAACACGAAGTTTTGTACAAAAGCTGATACACCTTGAGGTACATTTGTTGCAGAACCAATTACACGTCCTCTTTACTTTCTAGTATTTAAGCAGTCAGGAATTCAGGGAGGACAGATCAATAGGTTTACTACAACAAAAAAGTAAAGCAGCCAAGGCTGTCTATCTGCACTGTTACCATAGGGGCTTAACCATATTCACTGGTCATGTCCTAGCACTCTCCTGTACAACTGATTATGCCTTTCTTTCCTTTCCCTCTGAAAGTACGCCTTATAAAATAAAATGTCCACATTATTCTTTGGATATCAAGCAAAAGCTGGATTCAAAAACCAGTCCCTAAATAGGGATAGTATCCACCTGCCTTAGGAGGTGGTGGACTGTGTCTTGGCTGTAGATCATGCCTGGATTGAATGGATTTTGTTGTGGTTGTAGAGGTTAATTTATTAATGGTAAATCCCCAGCTGGCAGAGGTGACTATTAATTGGTTAATCAACTGATCGGTTTTCCTTCACCAGGCTCTTTTTATTTCCCACCTGGTAACATCTTTCATCCTCTGCTTTTTCTTCACCCATTTCACCTGCTTGTCCCCAAGCATTCCCATCAGCAGTGAAGACTTTTCATGCATTGACTCCAATCTCTGTCAACTTGAGGTCTCAGTTGCAGTCACCTATGGATGACCAGTTGGTCTCGAGCTGATAGCAAGATGTAGTGAATATCTCCTCCATCCTTCGTACTGTAAAGGAAGGTGCTAAGCTTGGTACATACATCAAATATAAATTTCTGCTTATTTCTACAGTTAGAAAGCAGTTTATTATACTCCATCACTTCATCTGATGAAAATGCTAACTTTACAACTAAATGTAATTCTAATGAAAATACACAAGGATGCTGTTGTTGATTAATTGTATGGGACTGGATGCCTCATTGCTGAGACTGTTGGCAAACCATAAGCAGGCAATTCAGCAGATGGAGAAATGGCATATGAGGCACTGATTACGAGGTTACCTTTAGACATTTTCTGATAAGAGCTGAAAATGTGTTGCTGGTTAAAGCGCAGCAGGTCAGGCAGCATCCAAGGAACAGGAAATTCGACGTTTCGGGCACAAGCCCTTCATCAGGGCTTGTGCTGATAAAGCATGCATATAGTTGGGGGCACAAATGAATTTTCAAAAGGATTCAACTAAAATGTAACGGTTGACATCTAGTAGGAACACCTTTTTTTTAAAAGAATGAGTAAGCATTTGGCTTTGTTCTGACTTTTCTAGGAGCTAATGGAAAAGAATATACTGGAGAGACTTAATCAGATCTCTGTGAGACTAGAAAAACTGGAAAACCGACAAAGCCTTGACATTGAATCCAACAAAGTGACTTACTCTGACATGAAAATCACTGCAAAACTTGCCAAAGTAGAAAAGACTATTTGGCACGAGTTAGAAAGCATAAAGAATGACTATAGAGAAGGTGAGTAGGTCATTTCATTTAAACTGGTTCAGTGATATGACAATAAATTAGTTCAGACATGTACATTTATTGGGAATGCTTTCGAATCTATATATTCTAATAAAACAAATCCTTCAGTGATGTCAAGGCAAACCTGAAGGTGTGGGGAAAATTCTACTTAGTAAAATAAAACAATGCACACAGTAATTGCAAGCACTAAGTCAAGTTTCACACAACGTGATAAGAATTTTGACACAGGAATGTGTTTTTCTTTCGCCACAGGATATTTCTGCTGAAATGCTCTCTGCTGCATTTTAAAATAAAAATAATGATAGAATTAATGAATCAAAACACAAATGATGGTACAATATTTTGGATAAATGCTAAATTAGTGAACTAACAGTCAAATACACAAGATAAATTTCAAATAGAATTTTCTCTCACTATTCATTAAAACTGGTCATTTTACCCATCAGCATTCTAAAATCTGCTCTGTGCAATTCATTGTAAAGCACAGAAAAAATCTCATAGTCAGAACCAAGTCTGTGACATTGCCATAGCTGAGCTGTACAGGGATGGGGTTGGTGGTTCAGGGGGCAGAAGGAAGTCTGGAAGAGGAGTCATGATTTGATAGCAAGGGTAAAGTATTTCTGCAGCCGTTGACATGAATCCAGGATGGTGTCTTGCCTCTCTAGTGTCAGAGTCAAAGGCGTCACTGAGAAGCTTCTGAGCACCCTGAGGTAGGGAAGGTGAACAGACAGCATGGTGTGAATGACATAAATAGCAAGACAGATGAGGTCCTGCAATGAGAATACAGGGAGCAAAGCAGGAAATTAGTAAATGAGATCTCAAAATTGGCAACCTCTGGATTACTACCAGTTCCATGTGCAACTGAGTATAGGAACAGTAGGATACAGCAGAGAAATATGTGGCAGGAAAGATGGTGCAAGAAGAAGGGCTTTAAATTCTTGAAACATTAGAATCGAGAATGATAGGACCTGTACAGAGGAGACCTATTCAGAGGTGGGACTGAAATTCTGTCAAAGATGTTTGCTAGTGCAATAAGAGAAGGTTTAAACTAACTTGGCCGGGTGTGACAAGAGATAGTATCAGAGAGGAATACCAAATTGTACAGAATACTGAAAAAGATAGATATCAGCAGAATAAGGATTTCATAGGTGGAATCAGAGTAATGGAGAAAGTAATAATGTCTACGTCAGAGTTACTGTGAATGTATGTGAATACATGATGTGTGGTATTGCCAATGAGTCAGGGGTTTACAGCACTGAAAAAGGCTCTTTCACCAACTTGTCCATATCACCCAGTTTTCACAATAATCTAGTCTTATTTGCCTGTGTTTGGTTTATATCCCTCCATATCTGTCCCATCCATGTACTTGTTTCTTAAATGACAAAATTGTACTAGCCTGTGGCAGCCTGTTCCTGACACTCACCACTCTCTGTGTGAAAAATTGCCCTTCTGGACCCTTTGGTATCTCTCCACTCTCACCTTAAACCAATGCCCTCTAATTTTAGATTCCCTTGCCAGAAGGAAAAGCCATTGGCTATCTACCTTTTATCTATGTTTCTCATGATTTTATAAAATTCCACTTGGTCTCCTAAGCTCCAGGGAAAAAGGTCCATGTTGCTATGGGACTTGGCTTAAAGGAGAAGAGAACTTGGTGTTAATTATTCCTGATGCAAAAAGCTGAGGAAAGCTTGGAAAGGGAGAAAAGTGGATAGGATTACAACATTAAGGAGAGCATTACAGTGCTGGGCAAAGGGAATGTCCAGTAAGAGTCTAGAACAGAATTTATTTGGCTAGATTTAAGGAACAGGTAAGATGTAATTACACTATCTGATAATCTCAATAAACCACCAGCTAGTAGAATTGGCACAAAGCTGGATGGGAGTGTTGCTGTAAAGAGGATACATAGATGTTTCAGTGTGATTTGGATAAGCTTGGTGAGTGGGGAAATGCATGGAAGATGAATATAATATGGATAAACGTGATTAATTCACTATGGTAGCAAAATCAGGAGGAAGATTATTTTCTGAACGGCTATCATTTGAGAAGAGAATGTGCCACGAGACTTGCTGGAAAGTAAGCATATAGGTGCAGCTATAAAGAAGGCAAGCGCTGTGTCAGCCTTCACAGTGAAGGAATTCTTATAAGTTGCAGTGATATTTTGCTACAATTATATAGGGTCTTGGAGAGACCACATTTGGAATAGTGTGTGTTGTTTTGGTCTCCTTATCTGAGAAAGGATGTTTTTGTCGTGGAGGCAGTGCAGCAATGGTTTATTACCCTGTATATTGATTTCTGGCAAAGCAGGACTGACATATGAGGAGAGGTCAAATCATTTAGGATTTATTCACTGGAGTTCAGAAGAATGAGTGGGGATTTCATAGGAATCTATAAAATTCTAACAGAACTAGAACAGGGTAAATGCAGGGAGGATGTTCCTGATGGTGGGAGTGGTTACAACCAGTGGTCACAGTCTGGGGATAGCAGGCAAACCATTTAGGATTGGGATGAGGAGAAATTTCTTCACCCAGAGAATGGTGAGCCCTTGGAATTCACTATTACACAAAGTAGTGGAGGCTAAAACATTGTATGATTCCAGTTTTTCTCCTGAGGGATATACTTAAAATAGATTATTCAATTATTTGTTTCTAGTGGCCAAATAATTTCATTGCGTCACATCCTCCATGGATGATAATGATCAAGGAGTAAAATGTTAATGACTCAGTTGTTTTTCATTCAGCCATTTAATGTTGGGTCATAACTTCTAAATAGATTGCTTTTAATAATCTGTTGTGTGTTTAGCAAATATAGAACCTTACCATTTTAATATTTGTTTATATATCAATGGAAAATTACAACTGTATTTTGGATGAACTTCAATATCTGAATTGTAGCTTTTTTTAAAAAAAAGGATTTCACTCCATTATGGAATCAATTAATTCACTGAACAAGATCAGTGAAAAGAAGATAGAAATTGACAAAGGAAAGATCCAGAAAGACCTGAAACAGATTAGGCGGCATATTTTTGATCTTAAAAGCCATCCATAAGCTAACATAATAAGATTCAACAGATATCTGGAAGCAAATGAAGTTAGGAAGTCCGTCGAGAGATTCAATCAGACATCAGACCGGCAACACATGATTTATATTCATCTAAGCTTCAATATTGAATTTACTGCTAAAATGGGATTTACAGTTTTAAATTCATGCAATGAAACTGGTTAAGATTATCTTCCTTAAAAAGAATCAATGTCGCTTATTTCCCATCATCAAATACCAGTGATTTCTATCAAAGAACAAAATGCTCTGGCTGCAAATATACAATTCAAGTGTAATTGTGATGGCTGGAATTTGAGATATGGTAATTTTTGGTACTTAGATATTTTTCCCCAAAATTAAAATCGATAGGTAAATACTCCAGGAAGTTGTAATCAGTGGTCAATATGAGATCAATTGAACATTGGTACTTTTATTAGTAACCTTGTTATTAAGATCACTTCAGTGGCTGTCCTAATGAGATTACATTCTTGAAAGTAATATATTATTGCTGTGGGAAATGCAAAATCGCTCTGCAACTGCTGCTGGACTAAATCATGTAAGAAAAATGATAAACACTGAAAGAACAATTTGTAATTTTAGTCCTAAATCTTTATTGTTCACCCAAAACTACTGACATTAGCGGAGTAAAATCAGATTAGAAAATGTTCATTCACATTTGAATAAATATCATTTTGCGATATATCCACGTTTAGTGTCTATTGTGTGTATTTTGTTCTTCATCACTATCTGCCCATATCACATATATTTAATGATTTTACTGAAACATTAAGTGCTAATACCATAATATGTAGTTATAACAAACTATTAGAAAAGTGTGTACTTTATTTTAAATCCTATGACGGTTCTTTGGGCCAACACAAAATTGTCTTACTGTGGTTCTGAAGTTTCTCCCCATGAGTATTTTTAGGTATTTTGGTTCACAGAATTGAGAGGTTTCAGTTTCCATCATTATTAGAAAATACTTCAATTAGAACTGTTTGACTGAAGACACTGGAAAATGTGTTATTTTGTATACAATCCATATGCTTTACACTACTGATTTCCTGGCCGAAGGATGCAATTTTATTGATTTGTCACATTATCCCCAATTGTTCCGTATTTAGAAGAGTTCAATTACTTCTTACCGTGACTATAAACTAACATCCGTTCTCATATCCAATGCCAGTTGAGTGTGTTTTTCAAGTTTCTGTCAGTCTTCTGCGTAGATTCCTCTGACCATAGCTTACTTTCCAATCATGTTTACCTCTAACCTTATTGTAACCATTCTTATTGGTACTCATTCGAAAAACTCATTGGGTGGAATCAGAATGATGTGAATTGGAACTGAATGATGTTAAATCTGGGAACATTACATGAGAAGTCTAGAGAAGCCTTTCCTGATGTTGAAAGAAACTAGCTGCACTTTCCAACTAAGTTCCAGATGTCAAAATGAGATTCTCACTGGGCAATGGTGAGATGTTAACTGACAGATTAGTGCTTGTTATCAGCCTCATTAACTTCGCATCGCACATCATTAATATACAGTTTCCTATCCTAGCACTCAGATGCTGAGAATTTCTCATGTGACCATCAGAACAAGTACCTAGTCAGGTATGTCACATGGACTATCATCTTGAACACCTGGCAACAGATCTCAGGACATCCATCCCCTTGCCCACAGACAGTGGTATCTCAGGACCTTTGGGGCACATCTCTAAACTACAGGATGTTTCTACACATTATTGTTCTCCTTCAGGTACGGACTGGCAACCAGTAATGAAATGCTGCTGCAAGGACAGCTTAAGCATGGGACAGGTATCCAACTCAGATTGGATTAGACTGCATCTCAGGGTTGCTCACTTGCTCTCTTAGCACTTATTCCCTTTGAGCCTACCAAGAGAAATAATCTTCAGTCAGGGGTCCTATTACAGTAAGGGAAGTCTCCTTTATCAATGCAGAGACTTGGTCTACTCTGAGCGCTCGGGTCAGAATCCTCCCCTTGGGGCTAAGGAGCTGAATGTCACAAGCCACCATTCATTTTGGCTCTTTCTGCCCTAAAGTGGGCTGCTTTCATCTAGAATGCGAGAAAAGGAAAGGATTGAGTAGGTTGAAATTTGGGGCATTAGTGCAAATGGGGAAAACATGGTGACGGATACTGATTGCATGAGTAGGCAGCGTAGAGACCATATAGAGTTAGTGGGGTGTGTGTGGGGTGGGTGAGAGCAACTGAGGTAAGCCATTACATGTAATATTGACAGGGGTAGGGCATGACCCTTGGTTTGAAGAGCATGCAATAGATAAAGTTAATGTTAGGTAGCAGGACAATATCTTGGCTTAGCTGAGAGTGGCAAGTAACATTCACGCCACACAAATGCCAGGTAACAGTCAACTCCGATAAGAGACAATCTAATCATTGTCCCTTATACCATCATTAAATCCCACATAGTCAACACGCTGGGTTTACCATTGACCATATAGTGAGCTAAACCCACTGCATAAATACAGTGGCAAGAACATCTATTCAGAGGCTAGGAATTCTGCAGTGAGTAACTTACTTCCTGACTCAGCAAAGCTTGTTTAACGTCTACAAAGTACAAGTCCAGAGTGTGATGGAATACTCCCCATTCACCTGGAGAAGAAGTTCCAACAATACTCAAGTGGCACCATCCAGGACAAAGCAGCCTGCTTGACTACTCCCTACTCCACCGAAACTCAATAGCAGCAGTGCATGCTATCTACAAGATACTGAAGAAATTCACCAAGGCTCCCAGGACAACAACCGTGACCACTTGCATCTATAAAGACATGGGCAGCAGATACCTGGGAAGACCTCCACCATCTGCAAGTTCCCCTCCAAGCCATGCACGATCAGGCTTTGGAAATATTCCTTCAATGTCACTGGATCAAAATCCTGGAATTCCCTAACAGCACTGAGGGTCTACCTACAGCACACAGACTACAACAGTTGAACAAGACAGCTCAACACCACCTTCGTAAAGGCAACTAGAGATAGGCATAAATGTTGGCCCATCCAGTGATGCCTATATCCCAAGTGATAATGGTACATGAAAGAGTTATTAAATTAATATTTTGGTAGTCTTTTTGTTAAAAACAGATGTCATAATGTAAGAGGAAGTACATGAAACACCAGAAGGGCTAAAAAAAAAGGGAGATATTCATGACTGTACTTAAAACTGAGTCTGCAGGACTAGATCAAATCCAACAGAAAATTATGAAGGAAGAAATAATCTTTCAATATCTTTTATATGTAGCAGTGCTACCAGAGGACTGGGCAACAAAAAATGCTACAACCATGTTCAAAGAAGACTGCAAGAGTAAGCCCAGAACCAGAAGTCAATCAATCAGTTTAATCAGGGTGGGAAAGATTTCATGAACAGTGGATTAAACTTTACACTCTTCAGTCAATGGATCTGAAAGTGGTGGAGGAAACCTAAAATTTAGCAAATCTTCCAAACACAAACTTTCTCAGTATCTGTACCTGACCAAGATGATATGTCAATGCGGGTGAGAGAGCTGCCAACCTTTGGCCTGAGGCTCTTATTGCCACCTAATGGGCACTGCCACCAGTGGAGCTCTGAACTGATGTTCCCCCAACTCATCCGAATCAACAACACCCCTCCCTCCCTCACTCATCAAGGTCATGTCCCATGTAATGCTCCCTCCTCACCCCTGCAAATGTGTTGCTGGTCAAAGCACAGCAGGCCAGGCAGCATCTCAGGAATAGAGAAAAGTGCTGGACAGAGCTGAGTGTCTCAGCACAGTGCAACTGGTACCTCAAATCACAGGAGTTGCCACCATTTCCAGTTGAGCATTAATGGAGGGAAAGTCACTGATGAAGCCTGGCCTGAGCTCCTGGTTGTCCAACTAGGAAGGACATTCCTGGGACAGGGATAGAAGACTTACCTTCAAGCAGTTAATGCTCCTCCTAGCATTGGGGAAGCCTTTAGGATGATGGTTGCGGTTCTCTCTTTCATATTAGTTTTAAAGTTAAAAATCACACAACACAGATTATAGTCCAACAGGTTTATTTGGAAGCACGAGGTTTCGGAGCTTTTTCAGTTGTCAACCACCTGATGAAGGAGCAGCGTTCCGAAAGCTTGTGCTTCCAAATAAATCTATTGGACTATAACCTGGTGTTGCATGATTTTTAACTTTGTACACCCCAATCCAACACTGGCACCTCCAAATCATATTAGTTCCAAGTCTCTTTCATACCTTCCTTTTCATCCTTGTTCTTCTTCACTTCCCTTCCAAGTTTTCTAACTAGTCAGTAGCAACCTGACATTTCTAAGTTGGAGATTTTGATAAGCTTGATGAGGGTAATGCAATTGATGCAGTGTATGTGCACTTACAAAAAGGTATATGATAAAATGCCATATAACAAGCTTATTAGCAAAGATAAATCACACAGAATAAAAGTGAGTTTTATCAGCAGAGTGACAGAAGGTGTTGAAGTCATTAATAGGTGGCACTTAGAGTGATTAACTGTTCACTGGGCTTACAGGGTCAGGGCCACACAACACCTGGCCTCACTTACAACCTTGTTTCAAAAACAGATAAAACAGCTGAACTCTAGAGATTAGAGCAACTGCCCCCGATGTCAAAACAGCAACTGACTGAGAGTGACATCAAGAATTCGGAGGTAAACTGAAGTCAATATAATCACAGAAAAGTTTCTGATGATTGGAATCACAAAGATAGTTGTAGTTGTTGGAGATCAATCTTTTCAGCTCCAGGACATCTCTGCAGGAGCTCCCCAGGGTAGAATCCTAGACCCAAACATTTTCAGCTGCTTCATCAATGACCTTCTCTCTATCATGAGGACAGATTGGAGATGTTTACGACTGCTGTTCAGCAACGTTCCCACCTCAATTTCTGAAGCAGCTATAGAACAAATGTAGCAAGACCCAGACAATATTCAGGTTTGGGCTGACAAGTATAAAAGTTCATTTCACATCACAAAATTATAATGATCGCTCCCAAGTAGAGAGAACCTGTCTTCCCTTGACATTTTGATGAACCCCCACTCTCAACAGCATAAGCTGTTACCATTGACCAGAAACTTGATTTGAACATCCATAAAAAGACTGGAAATTCTGTGGTAACTGTATTTCCTGACACTAAAACATGACCTCCACCTGCAAGGCACAAGTCAGGACTGTGATAGAATTCCTGCTCCCCATTTCATCCAGATGCAAGGAGCTTGACATTATCCAGGATACAGAAGCCCACTTGATAGGTACACCATTCATCCCCATACACTTTCATCTCTCCTCCACCAGGTGTACCAGCTTCATGATACATGACAGAAAGGATTCTTCTTTCAAACCTGCAACCATCACCTAAAAGGACAATGGTGGAAAATACACAGAAGCACCATCACCTGGCAGTTCTTCTCCAAGCACCAAACCAAAAGAACATGCAACAATATCATCACTATTCCAATGTTACCAGGCCAACATCCTGAATGTCCTTCTTGACATTGCTGTGTGCTGATTTACATCATGTGGACTATAATACTGGCAAGCACAGTTAGGAAAGGATATCACAACATTAGATAGGATGCCTACTATAGGAGGCAAGTGAGGAAATTGTTGGTGCTCTGACATAGATATTTAATACTTCATTGGGCACACATGAAGTGCCAGATAACTGGAGGATAGCTAACATTCCTTTGATGAAGGAGGGCAGCCAGAATAAACCATGTAATTACAGAAATTATTGGACAAAAGTTCTGGGGCACAGGATGAATTAATAGTCGGAAAGGCAGGGAGTGATTGGAGATAGACGGGATGAATTTGTTGCAAGGAGACCCTGCCTGAATAATTTGAGTTTTTTTGAAAAGGTGACTAAATATATTGATGAGTGATGCAGCTGTAGTGGTTTAAATTGACTTCAGAAAGGCCTTTGACACGGTCTCACATGGAAGGCTGCTTCAAAAGTTAAGAGCCAAGGCAAGTTAGCCAACTGGATCCAAAATTAGCCTGCAAGAGGCAAAGGGTGATGGTGGAAGTTTGTGTCTGTTTGGAAGCCAGTGTACTGCAGGAATCAGTGCTGGTACCCTCACTCTTTGGTATGTACATTAACAACTTGAATGTAAATGCAGAAGGTATAATATACTAAGTTTGCAGATGACATGAAAATTGGTGCTGTTGTTGATAGAGGAGGACGGCCTCAGGCTATAGTCTGATATCAATCAGCTGATAAATTGAGCAAAACAATGTCAAGATGTAATTTAATACTGATAAGTGAGGTGTTGCATTTTAGGAGATCTAAAAAAGGATTTACACAATAAATGGTAAGTTTCTAGGGAGTACAGGTGGTTTTGTTGTAATACATGTTTCATTAACATTTAATCGCTATAACACAATTGACAAATTGGAGAAGCTTTTTCTACAGTGCAAAGTTTTAACACGCATGTTGGCTGTCACACGGTTACAGCACCACCATTTTAAGCACCGTTTCCAAAGTGCAATCTTTCTATAACATGGGGTTGCACAAGAACACAACCAGCACATTATAGAAGGACTGACTGTACTGATGAACTAAGGGAGGTTGCGCACAAATTTATATGTCCGTGAAGGTGCCAGCACACGTAGTTGGGGCAGTGAAGGAGGTAAATGGGATGTTTGACTTTATTAGCCAGGGAGCAGGAAGTTACAACTTGATGGCACATAGTTTAGGCCACAGATGGAATACCCCTGCAGTTCTGCTCATGTCAGAAGGATGCGACTGCACTGGAAGGATATTGCTTGGCTACAAGGAGAGACTAGGTTAATTTTCTCTCGAGCAGAGGAGGCCAAGGAAGGATGTGAGGTACATTAAATTATGAGGGGCATAGAAAGGGTAGATCATGAAAATATTCTCCCCATGGCAGATATGCCGAACACAGAGGCTGTAAGTTTAAAATGAGGAGTAAATGGTTTAGAGAGGATCCAAGGAATTTTTTTTTCCCCCAGAGAGTGGAAGAAATATGGGAAGGACTATCAGAGGCTGGTGGAGGCAGGTACTCTCACAGCACTGCATGATAATCTAGACAAACATTTCAAATGACAGGGCATTGTAAGTTAAGGACAAAGTGCAGGTAAACAGAATTAATAGATTTTGGTATTTGGTTGGCATAGACGCAGTGGGTTGAAAGGCCTGTTGCAATGCTGTATGCCTCAATGACTCTAACAGGTGATGAGAACTTGTTCCCATTGGCCCCAGGACACAGATTTAAAGTAATGAGTTCAAGTTCCAAAATGACTGGAATTCCTTGCTTGAGGTGAATGTAGGCAGATTCAAAAAAGGTACTGGGCCTGGAAGAAAATCCATGGGCAGGACTGTGGAGAACAGACAATGAAATGGGATCAGCTGAGCTGTTCTTGCAGAGAGCTGACACAGACACAAGTTGAATAGTTTCCTTTTGTGCTGTCATGATTCAACACATCAATAATTACACAACATCCAAGAACGGGTAAACAATGCTCACAAAGCCTGTTTTTAGATTCTATTAAATTTGACAGTATCAAAATGCTCTAAAATTTGCATTTAGCAAAACCCAATTACAAAAAAGCCCACTTCTGGTGAGACTGCTTCACAAATTTTCAGATATCACTTAAGAACATTAATTTTCTTTCCACAAATTCCAACATTACTTCCAATTCTTCCATTTAGGGCCCTGGGGAGTGTTGTCAAACAGACACACCTAGGGGTTCAGGTATATTGTCTACCTGTGACACAACTTTCAAGGAACAGAGTCATTTGGCATGCTTACCTTCATTATTCAGACCATGGAGTGTAGGAAATGTCATGTGTTTGTATAGGATATTGGTGATACCACTTTTACAATATGGTGTAGAGTTTTGGCTGTCCTGCTTTGGAAGAATATTAAATTGGAGAGGGTGCAGAAATATTAACAAGGATGTTACTGGGACTGGAGGGTTTGAGTTATAAGGAGAGGCTGGGACGCTTTAAACTGGAATGTAGGAGGTTGAGGGGTGACCTCAAAACTTTATGAAATCATGAGAGGCTTTGATAAAGCAAACATCAAAGGCTTTTTCCTTACGGTGAGGAATTCAAAAGTAGAGAGCATATTTTTAAGTGGAGAAAGATTTAAAAAGGACCTGAAAGATAATCTTTTCCGCACAGAGGGTAGTGCATGTGTGGAATGGAATGAACCACCAGAAGTGGTAGAAGATGCAGGTACAGTCACAACATTGAGAAGACATTTGGACAGATACATGAATAGGAAAGGTTGAGACTGAATTAGGCCAAACGCAAATGGGATTAGTTGAGTTTGGGAAAACTTGATCGGCATGGACTAGTTGGACCAAAGAGTCTGTTTTTGTGCTGAATGATTCTATGGCTCAATTTTAAGTTACTAGTTCTGCAACTGACAGTAGAGACTGTCAAGGCACCTACTACCTGCTTACTCAGATTAGTTGACTTGTCCTTAATTTTTCTATGTTGCATTAGAACCAATTTAACCATCCATTCTGTATACTTGTTTAAAAATAAGGTGCCATAAATGGGCCCAGAGGAGAATATGATTGTAACAAAGTCCTTTGCATTTTTATTGGTTCAATTAGACAGAACAGAGCATGAAGCAAAACTGTAGGGAAGAGATATTGCAACAAGATTATTCTGGTTCAATACAGAAATGTTTGCTATTGCATAGTGATTTGACAAAACTGAATACATTTGATGCAAAGAACAAATGATATTTCTGTCTTAAATGACTAAGTGAAATAAAAAGAAAAAAAACAAAAATGTAAACACGACTATAGGTTTCAATAGGAAATCATGATGTGAGTGCATAGTTTAATCACAACATTACATTAAACTTTGCAATGAATGTTCAGACATGATTGTTTCTTTGTATTTATACTACAATAATACAGATCATTTGCCAAGTTAAAATGAAGGCGTTCTATCTTAAATAAACAAATCTGCATGCTTCCCAGTCATGATGGTATATTTAAATTTTCAGTTTTTAAGATGAAAAGTGCAGGAAATATGATGGCAGAAGAGAACAAGTCTAAATATTTGCAGTCTTTTTCAATATAGCCAAAGTGCAACAAATCATACTGTAATCAAATTGTTTCAAAAATGCCAGCCACAGCTACTGCTTTTTGACAACCAGAAATCTAAGTAATATGGCAGCTGCAACTATAGCTACAATGTGAGACTTTAGTGTGCATGCATTTGAGTTCAATCTTTTTTCTTGTTTGATTAGGATGCTTCAATAAGCTTCTTGTGCAGCTCTTCAATTCTAGAATCTCCATTCATTTTGCCATTTTGAAGTAATACCTGAAAATACAACAAATACATTTAAGATGACATCTTGAATACGTGAATATTTTCTTGGGAGCTTGTAACAACATTTATCTGGTGAGAATACGATCCTCAAATATCAGCTAAGTCCCATGTTCTGTACCTAGCTCGTGCTGAATTAGCTGAACCCAGTCATTGGCTTCCCACAAATGAGTTCACCCTGTGCTGCAGATATGGGAGAATAAGGAAAACAAAGAAGAAAACAGTACAATAAATAAACAGCAAAACAGCTGGAGAAACTTAGCAGGTCTGGCAGTAGCTTTGGATAAAAAAAACAGTTAATGTTTTAAGTCCAGTGATCATCCTTCAGTTCTGTGAGAGACAATGCAAATTTTAAAGGATCGTGGTATATAAGACCAGATTAAAGTGTTTCCAACAAAGTAAATCTTGTCTTCATTCGATTTTACACTACATTAATATTCTGTTTAGCAAGGAGAGTAATTGTTAGTATTGATTCAATAACCAAAACCAGGAAAACAGATTCAAAATCATTTAGTCTATTGCTGTTTGTGGAGTCTTGTAATGTGCAAACTTAATGCTGAGGTTGCCCGTAACAATGCCTACGCATCAAAAATAATTCTCCGAGCAGTAATGCATTAAGGTTGTGGTAATGCATTAAGGTTGTGAAAGGTACAATTTAAACATACTTTTTTTTTAAAAAACCTTTATGTCTTGGTTATTTTAGCAAGGGGCAGCAGCATCGTGGCACTTTCACTGGACTCAGAACACCCAGGCTAATGTTCTGAGGACATGGGTTTAAATTATTATAGATGTAAAGAGCAGAGAGTGCTGCCCATCCATTGCCCTCTAAATTTTGGCAGTTATATTGGTTCAGTTATATTGTCACTGGATTAGTAATCCAAAGATCCAGGTAATCTTCTGGAAACTTAGGTTTGAAACCTGAGTGGGATATGGTGGAATTTGAATTCAATAAAAAAAATCTGGAATTAAGATTTAATGATGACCATGTTGATTATCAGAGGATCTCAGCTAGTATACTAACGTCGTTTAGGGGAGGTAACAACCATCCTTACCCAATCTGGCCTACATGGGACTCCACAGCAGTGTAACTCTTAACTGATTTCTGGGTAATTAAGAGGAGCAATAAATTCTGCTCTAGTCAGCGACATCTGCCACTACATCATCACTCCTCTTGCTAAAACAATAAAGCTGCAAAAAGAAGAATGTGTTCATATTGTACCATTCACACACAGTCCATTACTTAAAGTACTTCACACTTAGTGAATTAATGTTTGATTTGTAGTCAAATCTCAGCAACAAATTTGCACATTACAAGATTCCACAAACTGCAATGATCTTATAAGGAAGGAAATTTTTACCTGGTCTGGCATGCATATGACTCCAGACACTGTAAATGCAGTTAATTCTTAACTGCCCTCAAGACAAACATGGCAGAATAATAAATGTTGTCCTAGCTAGAGAGGTTCATATCATATGAACAAATAAAAAAAAAATACAAGATAAAATAAAATTGAAAACACTTGTTAAATTTCACTGTAGCTTTATAAGCAAAGATCAATGCCAGCAATAAAACTGTACAACGCTCCTAATTTAAAAACAAAATAGGTGCCAATTGTTTAATCTTACTGTGATAAGTTCATCGTCATTTTTAGCCCACAGATGTCGTAAGAGGTACCAACGGCCAACTGATGCAATGCTCTCTGTGTAACCTGGCTGATATACCACTCTCTCCAGCAGCCGTCGTGTTTCCCTATAGGGCAGTAAAATATGATCAATTCATTTGAACTATTTAACCACTTAAAACCCTCCAAAACTGAGAAATAAAGTCAATAGTTAAAGTCCAAAGATTGAATATATTTTCCACTGCCTACCCCATGCAAATCATCTCATCACACCATCAACATTTAGTCCCTCCTCCTTTCTTTCGGGAGCCTTTCTTCCTTCATAATGTCAGATGCTCTTAAGTTTAAGTTCACTCCTGAAAAATCTTCATTCTTTATCATTTCATTTATCTGTCCCAAATTTCCATGATACATTGGTCCTTCCTTTCTTTCCTCAATAGCTTCAATGATTACTTCAGCAATCACCAACATTCCCTTACCTTTTTCCTCATAAATCACAGCCCTCTCTTTTCATAATAGCTCTCCCACCCATGTTTGTGGTCAGCCTTTTGACCGTGCCAACTTTGGAAGGCAGTGGTAATGTCACTAGACTAATATTCCAATGCAAAATATACTGCTAGAGAAACTCAGCAGATCTGGCAGCATCAGGAGAAAGAAAAATCAAATTAAAGTTTGGAGACCCTTTGTCAGCATTTATATAGCACAAATGTAACCTGCCACTTGTCAGTCCAAGACTGGATACGGTTCAGCTTTTGTGGAATTTGGATATGAACTGGTTCAGTAACTGAGGAATTCTGAATGGTGCTGAACATTGACAATTGCACAATGAACATCACCACTTCTGACATTATAATGGAGCAAAGGTCATTGATGAAGCAGCTGAAGAATGTGGACTTGGGACACCAGATCTGCAGTATTTTGCTTTGATTAACGAGATGGAGATGTGGGTTTGAAATCTGCCAGGACAGGTAGCAATTTTGAATTTAATAAAAATTTGGAACATAAAATCTAGTCTAATAGTGACTGTATAATGATTGTTGTAAAGATCTATCTAGTTTAATAATGTTCTTTAAAGAGGGAAATCAGCCACTTTACCTTTTCTGACCGACACGTGACTCCAGACCCACAGTAATGGGGTTAATACTTAACTTTTCTCCGAAATTAATGTTTTGTTCATTAACAAATGTTATTTAAAATTTTAGCTTGTGCATATTTACAAATTCATTTGTCCACTCCAAACTACAGATGTTGATTGAAGGCAAACTTCAAGAGTTTTAATGCCTTCCTATGAATACCAAGTGTATATTTCCAGTAAGTTGAATGCACTGAAACATTCTTAAAAATAAAGGAAAAAAGTATAGAACTACACATTATAACATTTCATGGAATCTGAAATGTAAATATATATTACCTTGCTCCCATTTTAACTATAAATTGCAGGAGTGCTTGGAATAGACCAGCAAGAGGACAAAGAGAGATCTTTTGAGCTTCACTGGTTGCTTCTTTGACTAATGATGCCCATCGATTGTTCTGAAGTTTAATCTAACAAAAAGAGTTCAAATATAAAAAGTTTATATAGATAGTAATGTTCAATACATTAAATTAGGTTTTAAACTTGACAGGTACAGCAAAAACTATATCACATTTCAGGTTTGTAAATCTATTGCAATGTTTAAGCTATGTTATGTTATTAACAAGGAGTAAGGACAAACTTCATTTAAAATTGAATGCATTGTACTCTGAAAATTTATATTAAAATGCATGATTAAAATATGAAATTTAATTGACCAGATAATAATGATCAAATCTAACTGACCTAAAATGGATGAAAACTGGTGGTGCTCACTTTACAGAATCCTGACCAGTTTTCAGCTTTTCAAAAGTACTTAAGAAATTTATCAATTTGCGTTGCTACTCTCCCTTCCTGTTCATCTTTTAGATTCCAAGTTTAATGCAGGTTTAAAAAGAGGTAGTTTGTGCTGATTATTGCAAAAATCTACATTTGTTAATCTCTAATAATCAGTCTATATTCAAAATAAAACTTGCAGGATAGCAAGTACTTACACGTATCATCATAGTGGACAAGGTGAACATTCTCAAAAACACTCAGAACACCCTTTGAATATAAATTCTCAAATTAAAAAGTTAACCAAAATGAAGATAGGTGCTACTTTCTGGGAAGCATTTATAACTGAATATGCAAATTTTGATGGAGTGGCTATGTTCCACAGCCAAAGACAGTGGGTTGGTTGCAGCAGGAAAAAGGTGTAAGACTTTTTAAAATAATTTATTCTGCACTGTATTGATCTCAAAGTTAAATTTCATGCTACTGTTTAAAAACATTTCATTACCTGTTATCACTAATTGGAATGTTCACTTGTCACAGTCTCCAGCAATTACTCATTATAATAGGCTAGTAATGTCATGATTGCGGTCTTCCTCGAAACCATAATATTGGGATATATTTAAAGGAAAACTTCTCCAACAGATAAATCAATGAGTTAAGACAACTAATTTTAAATATTTTACCAGTTTTCAGTCCTAAAGCGCTACTGTTAGGTCGGTAGGCAATTTTTGAATCTGTCGACATTAAAACTTCATTCAGCAAGAAGAAAACAGGCATATTTTAGGATTCAACTCAAAAGTTAGGAAACAATGAAAGTTATAAAGTCATAAAACTCCTCAAAGGAACTTGCACTGAAAATCACTGTCATATTGGGCTACTCATTGGATGTGAATAAATGTTGTATGACTCAAAGATACCTTTATTCAAATACCAAAGCATTATCCTCCAGAGATGGGAACGGTGGCGGTCTGTAATTGATTCAATTACCAAGATAGAGTTATAGATCAAGATGCAGAAATGCTATCATTAGTCGGGGAGGTGGGGGGGGGGGGGGGGGGGGGGGGGGGGACAAGAAAGAGACAGTGTCACGAAACATGAGGAAGCTAATGAACAATATATTATCTTCAAGTTGAATGGCACTCCACATAGTTTGTTAATGAGGGAAGGAAAAGTCAATGACATCACTATAAAAAGTGGACAGCGACAGAACGCTTGCAGAGTTCATGTATATACACTGTTGAAGGTGGCATGGCATAGTAACAGCATAGGCAGCAAAGCAATTGACACCTGGGATATCATAAATAGAGGTATTGAATATAAGAGCAGGTCAATTTTTCCTTTATGAAGTTATCATCACGCTACAAGTAGACCATTGTATCTAGTCTGGTCACTACACATTAGAGTGGATATTGTGGTCATTGAGAGGGTATGGAGATTTAACAAATCAGTTCAAGGGATCAATGATTTTAGATATAAGGTCAGTTTAAAAAGTTGCATAAAATTAGACAATTATCAGTGCTATTAAAGTGACAGCAGTTGCTCTTGGTGCCGTTTTATCTATCACATAATTGATAGTTCAACTAACTTATACAGGTTGCAAACTTATAGTTTTAATTTTCTTTGATGCAAGCTCAAGATTTGAAATATGACACTATGGGAGATGTAAAGTAGAGGGCTTGGCTTGCTTCTTCAAATGGAGGAAGGTAAAGTTGAAGGGTCATACGCACAAAGTTCTCTTTGAGGAACTGATGCAAGTGGAAGAGCAACTGGATTTCATCGTTGCTGCTACAGACAGGAAATTGATAGGAGAAAAATGTAATTAAACCATTTGTCTGAAGAGAAGGAATCTTTTATATCCTAGGTTCAAATAATCATAAACATCTCTTGCAAATAAAATGGCCATGCAACAGCTTATTTATTCTATTTTCCTGAATAAAAGTTTGAATATTCTTTACTGACAAGGAAATTTGGATGTAGCCATACTTTATTGCTGCACACATCTATTTATATAAAATAGCATGTGACACAGCCCTCTAAATTCTCACTGGATATATTCAATTAACTTTTAAAACCCTGCACTGAATTTGGACGGAGATCACCTAAGGGGAGAAAACAGCTATTATATTTCAATATTTAGGAAGAGTGGAAAACAATTAAACTTGTTAAAATTAATTGTCCTATTAATGCCTTCAGTAGCAGCAAGAATCGAGCTTCTCACCACAAAGTTCAGCATGCGGTTACAAACAGGGTTTAAACAAAACAAGAAAACCTTTGCTTATAGCATGTGCACAAGAAAATTCCAGTTGCAGTTAATGAAATTCTTACCGTACTGAGAGAGAGGGCAAGCAATGCTAATCTGAGTAGACTTGACAGTTTGCCATTCATATTGCCGTGCTGTGAAGATAGTTGCAGTCCTTGCCTGTAACACATTTCCGCTGCGATCATTAAACCCTGAGATTTATATACTTCTGCCAGCCACTAGGTGGAAACAGAGATTTTTAAAAAATGAGCACCGATTGCAGTCTGTGTCAAATACCTGACGTCCTGCTGCACGATTGATTTGCTAACATTAAATCAGGTTCTGAAAATTTTCTGAAGTACAGAGTTGAAAATAGGCAAGTACATTTATATGACAAATAAATGCTTGAGATTACATGAAAAACAGTGGCATTTAAGTGATGCTTCAATGACAGATTTATTTTCAATGATGTTCCATGTTTTAATTCCTTTTCATGACATAAATTCTTAATAAAAGGTAATCTAACAAATACTAACAAAACAAAAATCCACCCAAGGTATCGAGCTGTTTGTGTTTGGTAATGAGTTTGAATACTCATTAAGGCAAACTTTCACAGCTGACAGCCCTCATGGTCATAACCTCAATGGATTTGACCACAACTTCAGAGTTTAACACAATGATTGAAATCCTGAAATTTCAGTCAGTCAGTCATCCACAGTTTTGCCACAGGCTGTGCTGTGGATCCTCCCCAAACCCCCAGTTAAAATCAGCATACAGCAAAATCAGCAGATTGGGCAAAACAATCGAAACTTCCATTCTCATATCAAGTTTGTGTTTGGTAATTGGAGACATAGCTACCACTTCACAACCAATAAGCTTCTGAAATAAAATTCATATTTAGGAATGTTGTTAACGATCATTTGGCTAATTTCTGGAATTTAAGACTAGAATTTGTTTCCTGGTGGCTGGGAGTACTCCTCTGGGTTTAGCCAATTAAGTAGCTTGATGACATCATTGCAGTTTGACACTGACAATCACCATTAAAAAATACTATCCTCTATTTCAGGTCAAGAAATTCAAAAGCTCATGCCACAGAGATCGCTAGATCTCTCAATGAGACTTTCGTTGATGCCTGCAATGAGCATTTTTGTTTTCCTGACTGCAAATCTATCAAATGAATGTTATTAAAGAGGATACAGTTTGTAGATTGTCTCCATAAGGTCGTAAGGTACAAGAGTAGAATTTGCCAACTGGCTCACTGAGTCTGCTCCACCATAGGTTTCTCAATCCCATTCTCCTACTTCTCCCCATAACCCTTGATCTTCTTACTAATCAAGAACCTATTTCTGTCTTAAATACACTCAAAGACTTGGTGTCCATAGTCTTCTGCAGCAATGAGTTCCACCGATTCACCACCCGCTAGCTGAAGAAATTACTCAGCTCAGTACTAAAGTGTCATCCCTTTCTTCGGAGGCTGTGCTCTCAGATCCTAGTCTCTCCTATTAGTGGCAACAGCTTCTCCACATTCACTCTATCCAGGCCTCTCACTATCTGTAAGCCTTAATGAGATCTGCTCTCATCTTTATAACCTCTACCGAGTACATACCCACCTTTATTACAAAATCAATCTGAAATAGAAAATCCACTTTGGGTTTGAGGCTGGTGTATGAAGAAAGCAATGTTCCTGTCCAAGAATCCTACTTCTGACCCACTGAAAATAATGGGACCATAGGTAGATTCATTGATGATCAGGTGCATCTCTGCATCATAACGGACACAGCTTGAGCGCCCACCAGCCTCACGCCCACAAACCGATGTAGGAATACTTATACCTATCCACTGCAATGCTTTCACTCTTACACAGAATATTAGTACATGAACAGGACAGAGTGTTAGCAACGATATAATGGTATTCATACAGCCCTGTAACGTGACATGAACCTAAGGTCCCGGTTAGGCCCTCCCTACGGGTACCAAATTTAGCTATCAGCCTCTGCTCAGCCACTTTTCTCTGCTGCCTATCCCGAAGTCTACCTTGAGGGATGGTCACCCGAAGGTCCGAGGCTGAATGTCCTGGACCACTGAAGTGTTCCCCAACTGGGAGGGAACCCTTCTGTTTGTTGATTGTTGTGCGGTGCCCATTCATCTGTTATCGTAGCCTTTGCTCGGTTTCCCCAATGTACCATGCCTCAGAGCATCCTAGCCTGCAACGTACAAGATAGACAATGTTGGCTGAGTCACATGAGTACCTGCCATGTACAAGGTGGGAGGTGTTCCCACGCATAATAGTGGTATCTATGTCTACACTGTGACACGTCTTGCAGTGCCTACCGTGACAGTTGTATGGAGTTGCCCTGACAGCCGGGCAGCTTGCTACGAACGATCGGTTTGAGGTTTAGCGGTAGTTTAAAAAGCAAGTAGTGGAGGTGTAGGGAAGGTCTTGGTGAGGTGCTCATCCTCATTGATAATGTGTTGCAGGTCACAAAGAACATGGCGTAATCTTTCAGCTCCTGGGAAATACTGAACAATGAAGGGTACCCTGTCGTTGCAGCACGTGTCTGTCTCCTGAGGAGGTCATTACGGTCCCTTGCTGTGGCACATCGGAACTGGCGGTCGATGAGTTGGACATTGTACCCAGTTCTTGTGAGGGCATCCCCGAGTACTTCCAGGTGTCCGTCACATTCCTCCTCATCTGAGCAGATCCGGTGTATACGTAGGGCTTGTCCGTAGGGGATGGCTGTTTTAATATGTTTCGGGTGGAAGCTGGAGAAGTGTAGCATTGAGAGGTTGTCTGTGGGTTTGCGATAGAGGGTGGTGCCGAGGTGTCCATCTCTGATGGAGATGCATGTGTCCAAGAATGAGACAGATAGTCGAGAGTAATAAATGGTGAGTTTGATGAAATTTGTTGAGGTCACTGTGTAGTTTTATCAGTGACTCCTCGCCATGGGGCCAGAGGAAGAAAATGTTGTCAATGTACCTGGTGTACAATGTTTGTTGGAGATCCTGCATAGAAAAGTCATCTTGTTCGAACCGGTGCATAAAAATGTTGGCATACTGGGGTGCAAATTTGGTCCCCATGGCTATCCAGTGTCTGGATGAAGAACTGGTTGTCAAAGGTGAAGACGTTGTGATCAAGGATAAAGCGGATGAGTTGTAGGATGGTGTTTGGAGATTGGCAGTTATCGGTGTTGAGTACTGAGGCAATTGCTGCGATGCCATCATAGTGGGGGATGTTGGTGTAGAGTGCGGAAACGTCCATTGTGATAAGGAATGTTCCCGGTTCGACTGGTCCGTGGGTGCTGAGTTTCTGTAAGAAATCTGTAGTGTCGCGATAGAAGTTGGAGATCCCCTGTACAATAGGTTTCAAGATGCCTTCCACATAGCCGGAGAGATTCTCACATAGGGTCCCACTGCCCGACACAATGGGACGTCCCTATGTGTTGGCTTTGTGTACCTTTGGAAGGCAGTAGAAGTCGCCTACAGAGAAGTACTTGGGATGAGGGCATGTGGGGAACTCTGAAGGACTGGATCCAAAGTTTTCATCAGTGTGTTTAATTCACGGGTGTGTTCTTTGGTCGGATTAGCTGGTAGTTGCCTGTAGTGTTCCTGGTTGTTCAGTTGTTGGTACACTTCCTTGCAGTAATCTGTTCTAGTCTGAATGACAATGGCTCCTCCTTTATCTGCTGGTTTGATGACAATGTTGTGATTGGTTTTGAGAGCCTGGATGGCATTGCGTTGTGAATGGGTGATGTTTTGCTCTACCTTGTGGGTACGGCTGATGAATCTGGTATTTATACATTTCCTGATGGTTTGAGCATACATGTCAAGCCCACGGCAGCAGCCCTCTGGTGGGGTCCAAGTTGACACCACCTTTGGTCGCTCCTCTACAGATCCCTGTGATGACTGTTCCAGTTCATCAGTGGACTCATTGGGATCACTGTTGGCACCTTTAAAGAATTCCCAGAGTCTCATTCATCTGATGAACCCCTCTGTGTCTGCTGCCAGAACCAACGGGTCCATTTTGGTAGTGGGGCAGAAGTTGAGACCCCTACTCAGGACTTCAATCTCTTCTGGTCAAAGGGTGTGATTCGATAAGTTGATAATAGACTTCCCCACAGTGATAATATTGTCTATTTGGTTCCAGGGTGTGCTTTGCTATTACTAGTGAGAATGCCAAATTTCTCCAGTTCTTTGTTCCCATCAACAGACAGGAGTGTTCCCTCCCAGTTGGGGAACACTTCAGTGGTCCAGGACATTCAGCCTCGGACTTTCGGTTGACCATCCTCCAAGGTGGACTTCGGGACGGGCAGCAGAGAAAAGTGGCCGAGCAGAGGCTGATAGCTAAGTTCGGTATCTATAGGGAGGGCCTCAACAGGAACTTGGGTTCATGTCACATTATAGGTGACCACCATTGCACTAAACACACACACAGACACCCACACACACCCACATGCACCCCCTCACAGACTTAAGACACTACCTACACACACACACGCACGCACGCACACATATATTTTGTGGGGTGAATTTGTACTTGCAGGGTTACATTGTACTTTGCTCAGAAACTGCATGAATTCATGTGAAACTTCGTTATTTCACTTTTTAAGATTAGAATCAAGCTAAAGATCATGGCATAGACAGAGAACAGAGGGGGCTAACACTTTCAACATATTGTCTAGCTATCACCATTGTTAACAGCTAACCCAAAATGCAACTTTTTCATAAAAAAAAGGTTTTGTGATTTACACATGAAAGAAGTGAAACTATCACAGTATTCTAACAGATGGAAGACTTAACAGACAATCAATTTTTCAATGTATAATTTCAGTTACGTTACATTGCAAATTTTTGCTATAAATTCTGTGGGTTAGGATTGAGCCCTCCACTGTCACCTGATGAAGGAGCAACACTCTAAAAACTAGTGCGCTTCCAATTAAACCTGTTGGACTATAACCTTGCGTTGTGTGATTTTTAACTTTGTCACACCCCAGTCCAACACCGGCATCTCCAAATCATAAAAATGTAAGTATTGTTAAAATTATTGACATGAAACCTAGTGCTTGGACAACCTAAATCACAAGTCAAACTTAAAAAAAAAACTACTACAAGATACAAGCACAAATAAAACTTACATGCCAAGCTGTCACCGAGGTGAAGTTTGACATCACTGCCTTTTTCAGTTCTTCTAAAACTGGATCTGGAAGTCGTTGCTGTGAAAGTAACAGCTGTTCACATTGAACCTGTCTCAGCAACAGGAACACCATGGGATGGTCTGGGTGCCTCTTCAGAACCTAAATAATAAAGGTGAGACAGAAAAGAAAGTGCTTGTGGCATAGGTGCATACAGTTCCCGAATTCTATGATACACTACAGTACTAACATTAAAATGCATCCAAGTTTTTGTTGTTACACCAAATCATAAAACAATGTCATTAGCATATTATAGAGATATTAAAAATATACTTAATATATGTTAGGACATATTAAGTTTCTAGAACTGAAACTTCATATATTTATAAGAAATTTTGTGTTTTAATAAAAAATGTATTGTATAAGAACTTTTTGGCTTCTTTGGTCTAAGATTATTAATATCGTCAATCACATTGCAGGTAATAAAATAAACTGCATAAATAAATAATTGCATAAATAAAACTGCTTTTTGATTCAGACAGTACTTTAGTGCAAAAGGCTTCAGCTTCAGAGTGCCTGCCCTCTTCTTTTAATCCAGTTGCAGCTTGTTGCAGAGACCAGTTCTCTATGGATTGAAGATAAGGAGTTGGCATGGTCTTCTCTGCTTCAACTATAGGATAACACAAATATTAAAATTATATAACTCAAGAGTACAGTACTCCCTGAAAAACAGCACAGAAGCAACCAATAACACTGATGTAACAGGCAAATGTAAGACAACTGAAAATATTATATATGTTCTGACTAGCTGGCACAGTGGGAAGAAGTCATAGATTGACCTGGATAAGTCAAATCATAAGGTTATAAAAGTATTAATAATATTTCAAGAAACTGTGTGAGGTAACAGCAGGGGTAAATAATGACATGATGGTCAAGCAAGCAATTTACTGATAAATTGGGTTGAAGACCAGACATCCATTCAGCCACCAAGTTTGCTCCATTATCCAATGAGATTACGGATGATTTGATAATCCTCAGATCCAATTTCCTACCTTTTCTTCAACCCCTTAATTCCCTTTCTGATTGAAAAGTTAGTTCTCACCCTTAAATGTACTTTATGTCAAGCTTCAACAGACTTGTGGGGCAAAGAACTGCATGGAATTCATAACTGTCAGAAGAAATTCCTTATCTTAATCCTAAATAGATGATCCATAATTCTGAGATTATGGCCTCTGGTTCTCCTACAAAAGAAAACTACTTTTTTACATCTACCCTATCAATCCCTTAAGAATCTATTAAGTTTAAGTAAGGCCATTTTGCATTCTTTTGAACTCTAATGTGTACAGACCCAACTTATTCAACCTTCTTTCACAAGACGGTCCCTCGATACCCAGGATCAACCTTGTGAAAATTTTGTGGACTGCCTCTAACACCAGTATACCTTTCCTTTGATAAGGGACCCAAAACTATTCATAGTATTGCAGCTGTAGTCTGAATAGATTTAGCAAAAT
Source organism: Hemiscyllium ocellatum (assembly GCF_020745735.1). NCBI lineage: Eukaryota > Metazoa > Chordata > Chondrichthyes > Orectolobiformes > Hemiscylliidae > Hemiscyllium > Hemiscyllium ocellatum. Next base: position 56,355,220 of record NC_083402.1, read on the forward strand.
CTCCCTACTTCTATACTTTATTTCCTTAGAAATGAACAGAAACATTCCATTTTTACATCCTTATTACCTGAACTTGGATGCTATTTGTGAGTTATGCACAAAACCCCCAAATTCCTCTGTGCTGTAGCTTTCTAACTAATATTCACTCTACTCTTTCTACTAAAATCTGCAAAGTCACATATCCCCACATTATATTCCATTTGGCAAGTTTTTGCCTATTTGCTAAACCTGTCTATATCCTTCTGTCATTTCTTATGGTCATCCTCATCACTTGCCTTTACACCCATTTTTGTGTCATCCAGAAACTTGGCTACAGTACATTCATTTATGTCTTCCAAATCAGAAATGTTTATAGCAAGTAAATGTGGCACTGATCTCTGCAGTATCAATACGTTGGGGTCCAAAAAGTGGTCCCCTTATCCAAATTCTGTGTAATAGTTAATTCTTTTCTATGCTAATATATCATATCCAACAATTGGGGCATTTATCTTCTTAAGTAGCCTAATGTGTATAGTACCTTATCAATTTCCCTTTTATATATGCTGCTTTGTTCCTCCTCAAAAGAATTTGCATACATTTGCTTCATGAAGACATCCTGATTCTGCTCAATAATCGTACATATTTCTAAATGCTCTACTACTATCAGATACTCTCCGGGAAACTCTGGCACTTTCCCAGTTACAGACCTGAAGTTAACTGGCTGATAGTTACCTCCTTTTTTTTTGTCTCCTTCTATTTTTATACAAAGGTGTTAGACAGACAGTTTTCCAATCTCTGAGACTTTTTCAGTATCTAAGAATTTCTACCAGTGCACCCACTATCTCTGTAGCTACATAGATTCAGAGAATTTCTACACAGTGTGGAAAGGCGGCATTTGGCCCATTCCATTGAGTCTGCCCAGACCTTGGTCCCTGTCCTATTTCCATAAACCCACATTTCCCATGGCTAATCCACCTAACCTGGAGAACTTTGGACTGTGGGAGGAAACTGGAGCACCCAGTGAAAATCCAGGCAGACAGTGGAAGAACATGCAAACTCCACACATACAAGGCTTGAATCGAACCCTTCTTTTAATATTCTAGAATGCATCCCATTAGGTCCTGGGGTTTATGGGTCTTTAGCCTCATTAGTTTCTCTAATACCTTTTTCCTAATTCCTTTCTTCCTTTTCCTCCTTAATTATTTAGTAACTTTGTAATGTTATTTGCATCTTCTACTAAGACTGATGGGAAGTATTTATTCAACTCCCTTGCCATTTCCTGATTCACCATTATTTCCCCTGCCTCACTCTCGAAGGGACCTAAGTTAACTTTTGCTTTTCTCCACCTTTTTACATATTTAAAGTATTTCTTGCTGCCTGACTTAAATTTTTCATGCAAGTTTACTGTCAAAGTTTATCTTTGTGCCCTATTTATTTTGGTCATCTTTTGTTAGTTTTCAAAATAAAGCTTTCTTAATCATCCAATACAGTCTTGGCCACATTGTATTTTATTTTCAATTTTTGCCAGCCTCAAATTCCCTGGTCAGTCATGGTTCGTTTACCTCCTTCCTAGAATTCCTTTTCTCACTGGGCGATATTTTGCTGTCAGTCATGAACAATTTCTTAAACATCTGCCAACTTTTCTCAGTTGCTTTTGCTCCTAAGTTTCTTTCCCATCCACTTCAGATAGCTTTGCCCTCATTTAAGTTTAGCATTGATGTTCCAATCTCTGCTCACACTATGGCGCAGCATTAGTGTCCCCATTGCTGGACCACGACGCCCAGATTCAAATCCCACTTGTTCCAAACATGTGTAATTACATTTCTGAACAGGTTGATTAACAAAAGTACATATGCAGCATTATGGGCCTGGGCAGTTTAGTCAGACTTCTAATCTGAGGCTCCAGACTTCAAACCCCGGCCTTGACAGTCTCTTAATGTCAGCTTGTTCTACTGACGTACATTTATCAGAAGATGTTTATTCAAATTGCAAGAACGATACTTCAAATTCCACTTGTCATTGTGCTTTTTTTTGGGGGGGGCCTCTTGTGGCACAGTGATAGTGTCCCTTTTGCTTGACTAGGAGGCCAGGTTCAAGTTCCACTTACTCTTGAGGTGTGTAATAAATTCTCTGAATAGGTTGATGAGAAAAATAAATTTATTTAAGATATGCAGCACAATATCCTATGGCCATACTAGTCTGAAAATACCAGATTTCATCGGATTATGGAAGTTAAGGCCTAGTTAGTACTTGGATAGGAGACTGCCTGGGAATACCAGATATAAGCTTTAGGATACTTGTGGCACAGTAGTAGTGTCCCTACCTCTGAACCAGAAGACCCAAATTAAAGCCTCATCTGCTCCAGAGACGTGTCTTAGCAGATCTGAACAGGTTAATTAAAAATAGCTATATAGCACTATACAGTCGCTTGTCACAAAGTGATAGTGTGCTTGCCTGTCAACCAGGAGGCCTGGGATCAGGTCCCACACACTCCAGAGGTGTACAATAACATCTGTGAACAGATGATTAGAAAATACATCCAAAAGAGTATTGATAATATACTACATCCCAGCATCTGAACTATGGAACATTAAAAAGAGCTCTTTTGGTACAGTGGTTGTCTCCCTAACTCTGGGTCAGAACGTCTGGGTACAAGTCCTACATGTTGCAGAGGTGTGGAATACCAACTCTGAACAGGTTGATAGGAAATATCTAAGAAAGAATACAAATGAATCTTTAAATGCATCCGACTAAATAAATGAAAGTTGGAAAATGAATCACTTACCTTTGGTGGTGATTGTTGTGACAAACATCTCTTCTAATGTAGTATGTTTTGGTTTTGTATTTTCTAAATGTGATAATGTATTTTCCATGTGACAGGCTGCCATTAAACTGGCCCAAACAGCAGGATCATCTGCACAAAAGTCCATATATAAACACAACTACTTAAGACATAGTAAATACAAAGCAGCAGCATGTATTATTTTTTCATGCTACATTATACATTTACAATATAGAAGAATGACTGATCAATCGTGGTTGTTTTACCAACATAGCAGGAGGACTGTTCCATAAGAATGGAGTTTAGTACAGATTTTACTTAACATTACACCGAAAGGTTGCAAAAGATAGATTTTTGAGCTTAGCAGCCAAAATGTTAAACCAAACCTTTTTTTTTGAAACAGCGGCGGACAGAAACTTCACCAGTTCAGTCTTCACTTGGTGTGTTAGATGCCATTAGCCTTATTAGCAGATATTTGGCCATTGTTATTGATATTCATATTGCGCCTTGATGGCTAAGGACACTATTTGAGCTGTGCAAACTATGAACATGAAGGCAATTACATACAGTAATGTTAGCAAGAGTCAAAGAGTGTGGTGCTGGAAAAGCACAGCTGGTCAGGCAGCATCCGGGGAGCAGGAGAGTCAATGTTTTGAGCATAAGCTCTTCATCAGAATTCTGAAGACTCTTGGACTCTGATCTCCAGTCCTCACTTTCTCCTAGAAATGTTAGCAAGCCTGGTACAGATATCTGACCATTTCTGAATTTTAAATAGATAACCATTCAGCCAAATGTTCGTACAATTTAACTAAAATGTTAATTCCGGAGTGTTGGAAGGTTTCTCTCCATGACTTCTCAGGAGTTCTCCTACAATTCCCTATTGCTTAAACTCATTAAGTATGCTTCTATCCACAACTGTACTATCACTGGCTCAGCAGCAGTGGAAGTACTGGCCCCACTGCCTGGACATTGAGATTTCTGCCACTGGTGCGAGATTTAAAGCCCAACCATGCACCAGGTCAATTGCTACAAGCCACAAATAACCCCTTTATGTTCTGTATAACAGGAGGGAAATTAGAAATAACTGCTTAAGGCGCATAGGTGGTATGTAAATAGAAGCTCACATTTACAAATGTATTGCTACTTTATATTAGCACCTGTCAGATCAATGGTCATTATAACTACAACTATCCTTAGCACGACACCACGTAAAATGTTCTTTGAGGAAATGCTACTCTTTCCCTAATGTGCTTAGTGCAGCTTAACAGCTTGTCATTGTTTAATGAGAGAAATCACATGTCAGAAAGCCTTCAAACAGTTGAAAACATTAACTTCAATTCAACAACAGAAAATATGAAGAAAACAACAAGTCTATATTTGCTTCTGTTCTATCATTCTAAAGATTAGATTAGATTACTTACAGTGTGGAAACAGGCCCTTCGGCCCAACAAGTCCACACCGATCGCCGAAGCGCAACCCACCCATACCCCTGCCCATTTACCTAACATTATGGGCAATTTAGCATGGCCAATTCACCTGACCTGCACATGTTTGGACTGTGGGAGGAAACTGGAACACCCGGAGGAAACCCATGCAGACATGGGGAGAATGTGCAAACTCCACACAGACAGACAGTCACCTGAGTCGGGATGATGTTCCTTCTACTCAATTTCCTCATTTTGCTCCTCTAAGCTATTGCCCCTCTCCCGGCTCTTCAGCATATATCACATCTCTTCTTTGCCCATTCCAATTGTGCAAAATGTATGCAAGGAATACACAGCACATTCTGTACTGAACAGCAAGGACACCTCCAGAGAAAACCAAGCATCAGAATCAAGTCTTCAAGAATGCTATCATCTGCTCTATAATGGCGCTGGTGGAGAATGGACTGCATTATATCTCGGTTCAGCCTCAGTCTGGGGACTGTGTAACAGAAGTCAGTAGACACGGTTTCAGAGGGTAGTTCTGGTCTTCTAGTAACCATCTGGACCTTGAAGCAGGAACGAGAGAGATCACAATGATATAGCCATCATGGCAACTTCCAGAACAACTGGCGCAGACTTCAAGTCTGTCTAATGATAACAGATGACATGTACATAGATGGAATGTAACCCTTTTCTCACAATGAAGTTAACCTTGTTATGAAAAGCATTCTCCACAGCAGAGTCTATGGCAGACCAGACCTGGGATTAGCCAGTTATACTTGTTAAACCTACTGCCCGGGAAGAAATCAGATGCACAAACAAATTTATCACAGCTGACATCTTGACTCCCAAGCGATAGGATAATCATCACTCTTTCAGGTTGCAAGTCTTGCTCCAGTAGATGACAGTTCTGTAATGGTATTGCGTCTCATTCATCTTGAGAGAACAGCATTGAGAATGATGGATTCTGTATGCCTTCGGTACCTACTTCGCATCATGAAGGGACTATCAGCTGCAACTTTACACAGAGACTGTTTGGCAGCATTGAGAATCTAGCTACAGCACATCAACTGTAGCAGGTCACAAAGGCAGCTCTCCACCAATCTTCTCAAGCCATCTAAGAATGGGCAAGAAATGCTGACCCAGTCAGCAATGTCCACGTTCCATGTGAAAATATTTTTCAAAATGTTACCAAAAGGTTGCTGCTGTACCTGAGCTTGCTAATATATTTGTTCCTCAATGTATCTGCATCTTCATTACACCATGGTTATCGTAACAATAATTGCTATGGTTCAATCCATTTGTCATGATGCCAATGTCCTTTGTAATGTGAGCAGTCAGTATTCACATCAAACACAGTGTAGCATAGCGCTTCGTATACTGAGATGGGGACCCCAACAAGGAGGACCATGGAATGTCTGTATATGACCTTTGACATGTTGAACCTTATTCTCATGTATGCATCAGAAGTCAGGTTTTGCAAATGCAGGAAGGAACTAAGTGCAAAAGCATTATTGAAACCTTACCTCCCCACATAACCCACAAAACACACCATTATGTACAAAAACATGTTGGCAAATATTTAACAAATTCAAAGCGAGGGGAAATCAATGTTATGCTTTTGTGCTGCCTAGTATGGATTGTCTTTGTGAATTATGGCCACCTATGATTGCTTTTGCTTCACAAAGATATTTATGATTAGTTGTATTCACCAATGACATGGTCAAGATCCTGCACTGACAACTGATTGACTTCGCCCATTACAATTCTTCGAGCCAGGTCCCACCAGGGAATCTAAAACAAAAACAGAAATTGCTGGAAAAGCTCAGTAGGTCTGGAGGCATCTGTAGACAGAAATCAGAGTTACTGTTTTGGGTTGAGTGACCTTTCCTCAGAACTCCCCACCAGAGTCTATTTAGTCTATTGAACTTGTCACACACTGCAATCAAAAGTTTTCTTATCATAATCTAGGGACATTTCCCCCAGTCCATGCTTTGTGTTATCACTGTCCTAGTCTACATGCTACAGTCAGTCTACATCTAAAGTCCCCATTGTAACCACTTTATAAATGTTCGCAGCTCTCTTCCCACTAGTCTACAAACTGTATGAAACAACTTAATTGCATCCTTTATGGCTCTAGCCAAATCGATGTTTGTCCTTGAACCCTCTGGGACATTGTCTTTCGCAAGCACTCCAATGCTCTCCTTAACCAATACCAGCACACACCTCCTTTCTTGTCTTTTTTGAACACCTCATACCCAGGTATATGCATTCAGTCCTACCGTTCCTTGAGCCAAATCTGTTTTCAGAAAGATTTTAATGAAAGGTCATTGTACTTATGAAAGGACATCAACCTGAAGCAATAATTTGAAACATTAAAGTGTTAATATGCTGCCAGATCAAATTTCCAACTTTTCAGATTTATTTTATATTTTCAGATTTTATTGCAGATTTATAGAAACTGTTTTGTTGGAGGATTTGGGGATCAGATTCACAAATCATGAAAGCAGAGGCTCAGGTGGATATGGTAATTTGAAAGAAGCTGATATATTACCAATACAAGTGACTGAAGGAGAGGAAACACTGACAAACAGATGACTGAAGTGGTCTATAGGAAACAGAACAGGTACAAGGGTTTAGGATTGCCATTTATATACAATCATCATCAACATATGCTGAATGTACTGTTTCTATTCTATACAATGCTGTGATGCTCTTGTTAGCTGATGCAATAATCTGTTGCCTCAGCTGACTCCATTCCAACACAGCTTGCTGCAGTGTGCTCGTTCATCAACAGACACAAGAAACTTTTAGACAACTGGTGTCACATTACATGTAACATATATTTAATAACAGATTTACCAAGCAGTTGATGACCAGTGCAAAAGGTTAAAATCTACTGATATCACAACCAAGGATAGGACATTGTTGGATTATCCACAACACAGAGTTTGAGATATCCTGAATTTGGCAGTAATAGTACCAATTTTGCATCATTTTTGATTTCAAGTTTGTTATGTACATACTGGATTTACAAAATTGCCTTCCAATGTTCCTCTTCACATATTTGTAGAAGCTTTTGTAGCCAGTTTCTACATTCCCTGCAACTCAACTGTTATGGTCTATTTCCCCACCTTGATGAAACTAAATGTTAATAAAAGATGAATCCAGTGTGAACCCATGAGCCCTAGTTTTGCACAGAAAACAACAGTAGTATTATTTTAAACAGATACTGGAGTTGAGTGGGGGAAGGATGGGATCATTAGATTTGTTTTACTTTGAAACAGACTGGTATTCTTACCTGGATACAGATGGACTGCCTTTTGAATAGTTTTTAATGCATTATTTTGTTCATTGGCTGCTGTACCTTTACCAGCTGCCAACTGATTTGCAGCACTGAACAAAAGTGCATTCTAGAAAAGAGGAGGAAAAAGGTAGTAATTAAAAAACATGAAGATGTTAAGATATTTGTAAAGTACAAGGCTTTTATACAAGATTTGAAATTTGTGATGCTAGTTTGAAAAACAACAACAAAAAAGTACTGGTTTTGTTTGGATTTACCTTTGTCTGATGGGAACTTAAAATCTCTGCAATATTGCCAGCAATTATTCCACCCTACAGAGAAAGGAAAATGTTTGAGAAGATCAAGCTACAGTTTCTGATCATCAGTACACTAAAAGGTAAAACAACATAACACAAAAGTGTTTAGTTGTTCAATTCAGACAGCTGTTTTGTACCAATAGTTTTACATCTTAATGAACTAGTTTGCATTTGTTCATAAAGTATGGTCATAACAACCCCTAAGACAAACTTAGTACTGGTGATGTAGGTTGGCTTCTAAAATAAGGAGCATTTCTGCCTGTGGTCATGTGGGTATTATAGTCCAGAAAGTCAACAGACCAGAGCCAAACTTAGAAACTTTTATAAGTGTTTATGTATGAAATTGCAAGTTACAAGTGTACACTTCCTAGTACAATCGTGGAAGTCTCCTACCTCTCATTAGACCTCGTCTTTCCTACCATTTCGAGAATGTTATTTCTGCCCTCTGGTGTGAAGATAGAATCAAAGTGTGAGTTCAATTATCTGCTATTTCTTTGTTTCCATAATAATTTTTCTTCGTTCCGGATTATCAAATCATAGAATCTAAAATCCCGACAGTGCAGAAAGAGGTCATTTGGCCCATTATGACTGCACCGACTCTCCGAAAAGCATCCCAACTAAACCCAGCACTGCACCTAATCTCCATAACCTTAATTTTCCCATGGCTAATCCGCTTCACCTGTATATCCATAGACACCACAGGGAAATTTAGCATGGCTAATCCATTTAGCCTGCACATCTTTGGACTGTGGGAAGGCTGGAATTGAACCGGGTCCCTGGAGCTATAACTTAACCAGGGCCACCGTGCTACCCATTTGGCGATAAAGGACCTACATTTGTTTTCATTCATTTCATTTTTCTTCTTCACATACTGATAGAAGCTTTTACAGTCAGTTTCTACATTCTCTGCAACTTTACTGTCATGGTCTATTTCCCCACCTTGATGAAACTTTGTCCTCTTTTGCTACAATGCTCACTAACCCAATCCTCCACAATACTACTGTTAGCTTGTTTGTCCAATCTATATGTAAATTAAAATTACCAATGATTACAGTTATACCCTAATGTGTGCACTTGATTTCTACATCTCCACTACTTCAGGCCTTCAGATCATCCCCAATATTTTCTGTGCCATCTGGCCCTCACCTGTACAGATTACACATGATTTTCTACACCAATATTTAAATCTTCGCTAGTATAGACATTTGACCTTTAATAACAATGCTAACCCATCTCTTTTCCCTTTTTGTCTGTCTGACAGAAGGTCCAGGTTAAAGACCTTTTTTGCCCTGGAAATGCATAAGATGCTTGACCAAGTTGATTTAAAAATACTTTTTATACCTCAAACTAACAACCAAAGTTCTAGTCTGTGGGTATTTGTAGGAGTACAAGAAAACCTACAGTTCATGCCCATTACCTGCATAAAATTGGGCGTCATTACCTGGGTTGTGGACTGTACTTCTTCACTGACCATGTAGGCTTTATTATGATTAGCTGACATGCCAAGAAATGATAAACTTATTAGAATTTTCCAGTGATGACCAGATTAACATGGTTACTGTGGGATACTTCTGTGTTTGTGAACAGCATGATGCATATGTTGTTTTTTTTTCCAAAATAAGTCACCACTCATAAGAAGTGGGCAAGCATATTGCCCATCCCTAGTTGCTCCTGAGAAGGTGATGTGAACTGGCATCTAGAATTGCTGCAGACCATATACTGTAGGCAGACCTATAATGCCACTGGAGAGGGAATTCCAGGATTTTGACCCAATAACACAGAGGGAATGGCAATATATTTCCAAGTCAGGATGGTGAGTGGTTTGGAATGGAACTTGTTGGTTAGGAAACTTCAGTTACATTTACAACTATGAATGTTGTAGGGAAATACTCAAGGCAACAAATGTACATATGGTACTGTAATATTCGTTTCGTGTATCTATTATTTCACTACTATAACAGCAAACATTGCAGGTCATATCAGAATAATCAAAACTCTGAATAAGTAGACAAAACGTTGCAGTTTCCAACACTTACAATCTAGGGATCTACCAACAATCTTTATTGCAGAGTGCTGTTAAGACTGGGTTGCTAAATAATTTCAAGGTCGAAAGACAGATTTTTAAACAATAAGAAATCAAGAGTTATGAGGACACAGGAAACAGAATTAAGGATTATCAAATTGCCTATTTCTATGATTTATGAATTTATGGCCTCCCTCACAAAAGCAAAAATCCTTAACGTTGTTCCTGTCCATTCAAACCATATTCTTTCACACTGCCTTACCAGTTTGTTACCATCACCTGGCAGAAACAATGCTAAAGTTCCTTGTGACTCCCAAATAATTTACCTGAAACATTACATTTTTCTCACCATAAACAGCTGAGATACATATAAAACCATAAGAAACTCTCTTGTAAGAAAATATTGCAGAAAAAAAATCCTCTGGCAATAGAATTTTAAGCAAAAAAAAACCTACTTCTGCCATCTGGGGAGTATGTTGTGGAACAAGTCTGGATAATAATGTCCAAAGGGCAGGATCAGCTGGATTGCTGAAAAGTAAAGTTTAAACAGATATATTATTTATAGTTTTTGAACTTAAATATAATATGCTTTCCGTGAAGAATGCAGATGTTATGACACGAAAATCTACAATATTTATAAATACATATTCTTTAAAAGGAGTGAATCCATACAATTTAAAATTAAGACTACTTATCAGAGCATGAAGTGGGTAAAATAAAACTCATACGTAGATCATAGAAGATATATTACACGAATGTACCACCAACAATAATTGCTAAAGAAAATATTCATCATAAGTTTAGCTAAGCACAGGCCAGATTTAATGCAGTGCAAAATCAGTTGCATGGAAGTGCAGCAGAGAGTGTTCCTGATTGTTTTCTGCCCAGTGCTTGGGGAAACTGTGGGAAAGCCACGTTGGTTCAAATTGCCAGGATCGAATCTTTCCTCAGATTTAGGATGATGGTGGCAGAAATCCTACCTGTTCAGAGAGCTGCTGGTCAAGCAGAGACCATTCATTGGAGATGAAGTGCCATAGCAGTAGTGCTGGTGCCACTTGTGTTCCAGGTCCTTCTCCAGGGGTCACCACTGGGTACTTAGACACAGGTGTACAACTGCAAGGTCAGAGGCAAGGTTGGGGATTGATTTTCAGCAGCAGTGCCTCCATCCCTATACAAGGACCTCAAATGGGCGCAAAGTGCTTGACAATGTTACCTCACCACACAAAACACACTCTAAATTAGTGCTGACAAATTTGATTATAGTTTACTGGAGGCCTTCAGGTGACATGGAAAAATTGTGTATTAATCCCCGGAGCCATCACTAAATCACAGCAGGATCAGATTAATTGGTGTTAATTGTCTCTTTAATAAATCTGATGAACATATGCCATGGGTAGTAGAGTTTCCTGTATGATGCCCTTTCCACGTTTGACATAACTGTAGGGATTTATCCATTACTGAAAACAGATATATTGCCTCTCCCACAATTAAATGGGTTCAACTGCCATGCTTTCTGGTGCAGCAGGCTGGATTAAATTCCACTCAATGCTAAAGGTAACAACTGTCAGCAGAAAGATCTCATTTGTTCCTACCTTTTCCCAACCATTCCAAAATGCTGGATATAAAGGTTGCATCGATGGCAAACAGTCCTTTCAACTTATTAGCACTACTACTACTCCTACTACTACAGCCAGTGAACAGACAGTCAGATGCTGGCAGGGCTTCATCACTTTCCTGAAGACCCCATTTCATTTTCTTGTAATTTCACATGTCTCCCCCATTTCAGCTTTGGGAAAGGATGGTTTGTGAATAATCATAATCATAAATTGATCAAACAAAATTGCATGTAGTCACTGCACTTAAGCTTCAGTAGACCTTTGCATTCATTTCTAGCCATTTTCAATTGTTTTGTAGTACAGGTATTTAGGCTGCTAAGTCTATACAGGTGGTTTTCTGTAATGTACAATTTCACTCAAGTTCTTGCTATGTCCCTAAATTTGGTCTTGACTCATAAATCACCTGTTCATTATACAAACGTCCTTTCAATTTTCTTTGGCAAAACATTTACTGAGTGATTATTAATCAGTTTGGAAAAAGAACTTTACTTCATCAAATGTCTTCAGTGTTTAAAAATTGCATAATACCATGGCCTGCAGAGTGATAATTAAATTCTTTTAATAATAAACTAAATACATTAGCAATATATACTTGTATTTAAAGTAGCATAATGTAACAGAGGTCAAAACTCATTCAAACTTGCATTATGATGGTTAGCCTCATTGGACATTTACCACAGATTGATTTATATCTTTTATACATTTTCTAAAATCATTCATTACAAATACTTTAGCTTTTTATTAATGCTACTTAAGATGAATGTCAAATGAAAATATAATTCTGAACGGTAAGGAAAAATCATTGCAATTCAAACCAAGTGTTTAAATGTCAAGCTGCAAGAAAAATTTTAGAGTAGTTCTGAACATTAATTGAATTCCAACTAAATTCCAACCATTTAATTAGACTGCATCACAACGGTCGACATTTAAAGTTTCAAAAATTGAGTTAAAAGTGATCTTGAAGCTTTGAAGACAGGATCTACTGTGGTATCCTTGGAAATAATCAACACTGTAAATTTCTTCTTCAGCTTAAGTTGCATCAGTATCACAGACTAATACCTGTATTGGTGGAGTAGTGGACAGTTTGGAAGAACGTTACAGGTTGCAAGGGGACTTGGATAAACTGCAGAATTGGGTTGAGAGGTGACAAATGGAGTTCAATGCAGCTAAAATGTGAGATGATGCACTTTTGGAAAAAAAACAGGAAGACAGAGTACTGGGTCAATGGAAAGGTTCTTGGTAGTGTGGATGTGCAGAAGGATCTTGGAGTCCATGTATATAAATCCCTGAAAGTTGCCACCCGGATTCATAGTGCTGTTAAGGCGGCACATGGTGCGAGGTTTCATTGGCAGAGGGATTGAGCTCTGGAGCCGCAATATCATGCTGCAACTATACAAAACGCTAGTGTGGCCACACTTGGAACATTGTGAACAGTTCTGGTCGCCATATTTTGGGAAGGATGTGGAAGCATTGGAAAAGGTGCAGAGGAGATTTACAAGGATGTTACCTGGTCTGGAGGGAAGGTCTTATGAGGAAAGGCTGAGAGACTTGGGTGTTCTCATTGGAAAGGGGGCGGTGAAGGGGCAATTTGATAGAGACACACAAAATGATCAGAGGATTAGATAGGGTAGATAGTGAAAATCTTTTTCCTAGGATGATGATGTTAGCTTGTATGAGAGTGCATAAGTACAAATTGAGGGATGACAGATTTAAGATGTCAGAGGCAGGTTTTTTTACTCAGACTGGTAAGGGCATGGAATGCCCTACCTGCCAATGTAGTTAACTCAGCCGCACTAGGGAGATTTAAACAATCCTTGGATAAGCATATGGATGACGATGGGATATATAGGGGGATGAGCTGAGAATTGTTCACAGGTCGACGCAACATCGAGGGCCAAAGGGCCTGTTTTGCGCTGTGTTCTTCTATGTTCTATTTTGCCAAGATCCAATAATACAGCTATTATTCTGTTATTAAGGTATAAATCATAGAGAATTAGAGTACAGCATACACTCATTTTAAATTCTCTTCATAGTGCAAAGAGTACAAATTCTCATTAATATATTAGAGTATGGACTTACATCAACTTTTCTTACCTGTGGACAGCTTTAGCTGCTTGTCTCTGCACAGCTAAATTGTTTGCTTGCAAAGAAAACATCCCTGAAGAAAGAAGGCTGGTTTCATAGGTTGAGTTGATTTTATCTGAATGTTTGAACAGTTCATTAAGTGCTGCTGTAGTGAGGGTGGTATCCTTCTTCGACAGACCCAGAGCACATAAAGCCTGCAGACTTTCTACACTGGGATCCTTCAGCATGGAACTTTTAAACAAATTATACAAAAAGTAGAATTAACAGAATAAAATTAACTTTGATATTCAATGATATAAGCATTCAAGATTGGCAACCTTTCAATATATTATATATTCACAATTATTAAATAAATTAAAACAGAAAATAAAGAAGATGATTTATTTTGTACCTTCTCTGTCAAACTTTATATACAACGAATCATTTCAACTGCTGCCAACATAATTCAGTAAATCTTACAGTATTTTCTAACCAAAATACAGGTTTAAAAACTGCAATTAGATGGATGACCAATTAATCCATTTTTGCTAGGGTTGGGAGAGGTGAAGGGTAATTACTTAGCCTGACAGAATATGGGCAGTAGTGCTCTTACTGCAACTGGTCACCTTTGAAGTTTAAAATCTGTGCACCTTGCTAAGTTGGGGGAATATAATTAATACTGAGGAAGACTGCAACATAAAAAAAGAATACATTAATAAGATTGCAAAATTGATAATTGACCAATTAATTTAAAAACTAAACTGTTGCATTCTGGCAGGAAGAATAATCTTGGTTGCTAATTTGCATTCCTCCTTTTCAAAAACCTGGGATCTGTATTTGTGCCTCAGGTGTTTTCCATATTTATTAGCAATTTAATTGATGGGATAGAAAGGAAAGCCATGTATCTAGATTTGCTGAAGGTAGGCAGTATTCTAAGTAGTGTAAATGGAAGCATAAGGTTACAAAAAGCCATTCATAGGTGAATTAAGAAGACTGTGACAAAGAGATTTAAATCCAGATGAATGTGAAATCATTCATTTAGGACCTGAATAGGATAGAAACAGAGTGCACTTCCAAAACAGTGAATAGCTAGAAGGTGAAGCAATCCATGCAAATACATTAAAATATCATGAACAGGAGCGGCATAAACAAAAAAATCAAAAAGACTAATGGAATGACAATCTTTACATCTGACATTATAAAATGCAAGAGGCTTGAAGTTAAGCTACAGCTATATAAAGTCCAAGCTTCGATTACAACTGGTATACTGTGAACAGATCTGGGCATCACACCTAAGGTTGGTCTTGGGAGGAGTGCATCTTGGATTTAGATACTTTAAAAAAAAGACGTTTACTTTTGAGCACATTAGCCATGGTCTCATTGGAAGCTAAGGGAGAGATTATATGGAACAGAATTTAAAAGTAACGTCAAATCTAATGGGAAGAGGCTAAAGATTGCTCTTCCTTGCTGGCTGATAATTGTTTCCACTAGAAAGTTTTTCTGCAATTAACTCATGGAATTTGGGTGTCTCTGGCTAGGCTAGCATTTATTGCCCATTCCTCAGAGGGCAGTCAAGAATCCACCACATTGCTTTGGGTCAGGAGACACATGGGTCTGACCAGATAAGGATGTCAGATTTCCTTCCATAAACGGCATTAGTGAACCAGATGGGTTTTTCCAACAATCCTCCAAGACTTTATGGTCATCATCATTAGACCCTTAAATCCAGATTCTTTATTGTGGAATTTGAATTCAATCTGTCATGGCAGGATTTGAACTCAGGTCCCCACGACATTAGCTGAGTTTCTGGATTGATAGTCTATTACAGGTCCATTTTCTTCCTGAGGCTTATTCAGCAAGTTCCTAGTAAACAGTGGTCCATGCTGTAAAATTGAATCCAGCGGCTGTTGTGGAAATCTAACCTGTCCTAAACAATTAATAATTATCAATCCCATTGAAGGCACACATCATCTAATGAGTTTTTTAAAAAAGTTACAAAACATCAGGTTATAGCCCAACAGGTTCATTTGGAAGCACTAGCTTTCAGAGTATGCTCCCCAATTACCTAATGAAGCAGCAGCACTCTGAAAGCTAGTGCTTCCAAATAAACCTGTTGAACTATAACCTGGTGTTGTGCAATTTTTAACTTTGTACACCCCAGTCCAACACTGGCACCTCCAAATCATCATCTAATGAAACGTCGCAGTTGTGTCATAGAATGCTTTCAGATGTTGAGATTTTACACTTCCCCATCACCTATCATCACAGTTTAAATGGCTTAAAAAGCCTTAAATCTCTATTTCTCTTTAATTCTGATGAAAAGTCATTGCCCTAAAACGTCAACATTTTCTCTCTTCATGGATACTGCCTGAAAGGAGCTATTCCAGCTTATTTGGTTTGTACTTCGGATATTCACCCTATTTTGTCCTTGTTTGAATTCACATTATAAAAGAGATTGTGAAGCTCATTGCGAAACAAAGCTTGGTGTGTTCCAGGACAAATGATGGAGTCAGGAAAGTCACTTTGCTATGATTTCATTAGTTTTACCTTGTGTTTCCTAATAACTGAACTTGTTTTAGTTCTCTACCCTAGTTTTTTTTGAAAAAACAAAAATAAAACAGGTTATTAAGCTTATGTTGCCTGAACAGTTAAGAATGTATCTTTAACTATAATGTATGTATTTGTTCACTCACATTTAGATATGATGCAGAGCTGGGCTGAGGGGTGGCAGATGGAATTCAACCCAGTCAAGTGTGAGGTTGTCCATTTTGGAAGGACAAATGAGAATGCGGAATATAGGATTAATGGTAGGGTTCTTAGTAAGGTGGAGGAGCAGAGGGATCTTTGGGTCTATGTTCATAGCTCTTTGAAAGTTGCCACTCAGGTGGATAGAGCTTGTAAGAAGGCCTATGGTGTATTAGTGTTCATTAGCAGAGGGATTGAATTCAAGAGTCGTGAGGTGATACAGCAGCTGTACAGGACCTTGGTAAGGCCACATTTGGAGTACTGTGTGCAGTTCTGGTCGCCTCACTTTAGGAAAGATGTGGAAGCTTTGGAGAGGGTGCAGAGGAGATTTACCAGGATGTTGCCTGGAATGGAGAATAGGTCATAAGAGGATAGGTTGAGTGTGCTAGGCCTTTTCTCATTGAAACGGCGAATGAGGAGGGGTGACTTGATAGAGGTTTATAGGATGATCAGGGGAATAGGTAGAGTAGACAGCCAGAGACGTTTTCTCCGGGTACGATAGAGTGTTACAAGGGAACATAAATTTAAGGTGAAGGGTAGAAGGTATTGGGGGGGGGGCGGTGATGCCTGGGGTAGGTTCTTTACCCAGAGAGAGTGGTGGGAGCATGGAATACGCTGCCTGTGGGAGTGGTAGAGTCAGAATCATTGGTGACCTTTAAGCGGCAATTGGATAGGTACATGGATAGGTGCTTAAGCTAGGACAAATGTTCGGCACAACATCGTGGGCCGAAGGGCCTGTTCTATGCCGTATTGTCCCAAGTTCTATATATACCATTTGTTCCATCCTCTGTTGAAGCACATAATAGAGTAATTGTTACTTAAATAAAAAAATTGAAATTGAACCTGCTCTGCCATCCATTTTAATCAAGGATGATTTTCTACTTCATCTCCACCACTATGTCAGAAGTGGGTTGTGAACTCAGTCCCTCTGGCTCAGAGGTAGAGCACTAATACTGCACCATGAGAGCCCTTAACTGCCCAGAGTAGTGTCATAGGACCAGCCACCTTCACTGAACATCATCAGTTTTGACCTAATAATGAAGGGAAGGTTTTCTTTATGAAGCAGCTGATCACCTGCACAATGTTCAACAATAGTTGCAACTCTCAGAGTCTGAAACAATTCATTTCGAAATGCCACAAACCTAGAAAATGCCTAGTTTGGGGTGACAATTGGCAAGTAACATTAGCATCTCTAACAAGAGAGAATTCAACATTGTCTCTTGACATTCAATGGCATTACCATCGATAAAGCACTAGTCAGGAGTGTGATGGAACACAATCCCCTTGCCAGGATGTTTTCAGTTCCAACCACATAAGATGCTTGACATCTTGCAGGACAAAGCAGCCTACTTGATTGGTATCACAAATATTCGTTTACTCCATCACTGAAACAGTAACAACAGTGTACCATCTAATTGACCAGGGCTCCTTCAACATCTTCCAGACAAATGACCACAACCATCTGGGAGGATAAGTGCAGTAGATAATTGGGAAGACCACCTCCTGCAAATTCCCTTCTAAGCCACACACTTTCCTGACATGGAACTGTATCAGCGCCCTTCACTATTACTGTGTGACATTGTGGAACATCATTCATCTTGGAAGTTCTTTCTCAATGGCACTGTGGGTGTACCAGCACCTATGGATTGCAGAGATTCAGGGAACCACTCAACAATTAGGGATGGGTAATAAGTGTTGGTGTAGCCAATGACACCCACATTGATGAATGAACAAAAATAAACTGAGTGATCACTACTCCTGCATTGAACACAGTCCCACAGCATTCATAATAAACAACATCATTAGTGGCATACTTTGATTGTAGTATGGATGATCTCAGGAAGCTCACAAGATGACCAAAATTCATGATGAGACTAATTAATAAGCAGGGCAATAAATGCAACCTTGCTAAGATCTCTTTTCTGAACAATGTCCAGATCCTATTTCAAAACCATTTACATTTGTTCTCTCTCCCTCATGTTCTAAAGTGTAGAAAGCTCAGAAAAATCAACAGACTTCAGCAAAATGCTGCAGGAAAGCCCAACCTTCACCTGGAACATGGTAAATTCTGAAAAGGCACTGAAATTGGGTGTTTTTTAAAAATTCAGTCAAGAATTTTAAAGTTTGCCTCACTACTGGTGTTCAGGTAGCACAAAGAATTACTTCATTTGGTAGACTTCACTTTTTCTTTGTGCGCGCAGGAATCATAGCTTTTTTTAATGTAGTGGGTAAATATTCATCTAATAGCTCATGCTATCTGAAAATGTAATTTGTTTTACAGACAATCTTTGTACGTTAGATTCAAATTACTTCAAAGGTCTTTTAATTACCAAAGTCTATAAATTACAAAGAACAAAACTAGATACATACAAGTAACTAAAAATTGGAATGGCTAGTAACAAATAATATTTTTTGCAGATACTTACCATTTGAAGAGTAAAGTCTTGGCATTATCTATCCTACCCTCTTTGAAAGCAATCATTGCAAGTGCAATCATTATGTGTGCCTTCTCGTTCTCCGTACGGGCAATAGTTAAAGCCTTTTCATAAGCTGTAAAAATACAAAATAGTCAAAAATACCCTACAAAACTTTAACTGATCAGCTTGTTATTAAAGAAAAAAAAGGAACTCCAGTATAATAGAAATAATTATGACTACCTAGTTAATAAATTTTAGAATACTAATTGGATGATAAAATGCAAGAATTCACTCGTCAAAACTAAATCGCATTCTTCAAGGTGGCATTTTATAGTACTTTCCTGTGCAAGGTTGCTGAAATCAGATTCAGACAGGAATTACACTGAAACACAATAGTGATTGTTATTAATCTTTTGACAGCTTTCTCTTTTCCACTTCAAGAAAGGCTCTAATTTTGTGGCGGCAGTAGTGCTAATGAGAAGATTCGTAGCTCGGGTGCTCGTTGTTGTGGTTCTGTTCGCCGAGCTGGGAATTTGTGTTGGAGACGTTTCGTCCCCTGTCTAGGTGACATCCTCAGTGCTTGGGAGCGCTTCTGTGATTTTTCCTCACGCATTTGTAGTGGTTTGAATCTGCCGCATCCGGTTGTCAGTTCCAGCTGTCCGTTGCAGCGGCCGATATATTGGGTCCAGATCGATGTGCTTATTGATTGAATCAGTGGATGAGTGCCATGCCTCTAGGAATTCCCTGGCTGTTCTCGGTTTGGCTTGTCCTATAATAGTAGTGTTGTCCCAGTCGAATTCATGTTGCTTGTCATCTGCGTGTCACCAACTAGCCACGAAACGACACGACCAGCTTTCCTGAGTAGCCACACAAGCAGATGACAAGCAACATGAATTCAACTGGGACAACACTAGTATTACAGGACAAGCCAAACAGAGAACAGCCAGGGAATTCCTAGAGGCATGCCACTCATCCACAGATTCAATCAATAAGCACAATGATCTGGACCCAATATACCGGCCGCTGCAACGGACAGCTGGAACTGACAACCAGAAGCGGCAGATATAAAGGGCTACAAATGCCAGAGGAAAGATCACAGAAGCGCTTCAAAGGAGGCTCCCAAGCACTGAGGATGTCACCTAGACAGGGGACGAAACGTCGGCAACACAAATTCCCAGCTTGGCGAACAGAACCACAACAGTACTGCTAATGCTTCTTCTGAAGCATATGATATCGAAATGTGTAGTTAAACATGGAAATTGAGAAATTGCATGTCTCTGATTTTACATTTCTCCCAAGGGTGCAGTGGTAAATATAATCACTGCTGAAAAATTTTATTTGTAAATGTCAAATGTCTCCACATATTTAAAAGGCAGAGACTTTTTTAAATTTATGGTATCTCAATTTCTACCTTAATTCCATATGTTGTAGTCATTTATTTTGATCTCAGATTATATTCACAAAGTGAAGGATAATTGGTGCATTTGCTTTCCATGAAAATACTTTAATGTAATATGCTGTTTCGCTGACTCGATAGCATCACAGTTGCTGGATGCCTGGAGATCCACGACACTAGATTCACAGTGGAAGACAGCTAAAGTACACACAGAAATCATTGGATCTTTATCGGCAAATTTTTTGGGGGCAGTGGTGATCACTACTGTTTCACTGCTGACCTCAAAATCCAGGTCATTGTAACTTGATTTATAAACAGTTAAACATATATATATTTCAGAGTTTAATCCAGGTGCATTATATATTGGTTAAATAAAGATACAAACTGATACATCTAGACTAATAAATACTGAACATTTTACACAGGAATATTCAACTTTCAGGCTCTCCTCACATTCCTAGTTCATGCTAAATCCATCTTTACCTTTGGCACTCTCCTGAAGAAGCCCTTTCTTCAAGTAAACCAGAGCAAGACTAATTATGTCATCAAACTCCACAAAAGGGTTCAACATGTAAGTCTCAATGGCCTCCCGGTACTGACCTGCAGCACTAAAAAATAGAAAGGTGACTTCTATGTAGAACAAGGTCAACTTCACACTGCTTGCATTATAACCCACAAGGTAAATACAGAGCAATATCAATGCCTTTCAGGGCAGTCACATTGAAACTGACCTTTGTTTAATCCATCAAGATAAAAACTCCAAATGTAACAGTAACCAAAACATTAATTAATTGAACTGGAGATCTATTATCCAGGCTAGATATGTGTAATAGCGTTAAAACTTAAAATCTGACTAACTTTCTTTTTTGTTCCTCCATCTGGATGCAAAGAAAGGATTGTTTGCTGTCACTGTTTGCATGAGAGCTGTCATAGGTCTGAATTATATTTTGGATTTGCTGCATGCTACAAAATGCAACATCAATGTAATAAATTATATCAGAACAAAACACAATGAAAATGATTAAATTATAAGGATCGGCAGTTATCAGCCTTATGTTAAATTTGAAAGAATAGATTATCCTGATTTAGCTTCATATTTGTATCTAATGAAGAAACAATCCAATTTATCTATTTTCACAGCAGCAGTCCAGGAGTGTGGCTTAGGGAGCTATTTAGCAGCTGTCAGTGTGGAAGGGAGTTAGTCGTAACAGTAGCAAGTACAGACTTGAATTACCACGGCAACCACTGGCCATTGTTTTACTCATTCATTTGCAGTGGTAAACATGGTCCAAGAAAGGCAGAGGCTCAGAACTGCCTGTCACTTTACAGAAGCAAACTCAGGACATCCTCAGAGAGGCAATGAACTACTGAAAAAGAGCTTCTTTCCTGGAGGGTAGCAGAGGACGACCACCATCTATTTCAAGCAGACATGCAAAATGCTTTAAAAGAATCAAGATTTAGAGGGCATAGATTTAAAGTGATTTGCAAAAGTAGTTAATGTGGGGTGAGAAAATACCCTAACTACTTGCTATGTGAAAAAGTATGGAATGCACTGCGTAAACATACAGTGAAGGCATTCAAGAAGACACTGAGCATTATTTCTATCCAAATAATTGCTCAAAGGTATGGAAAAAAAGCAGGAGATTGGCTCTAGATAAAGGCCACTCATTTGAGAACCAAGTACAGACACAATGAACTGAATAGTCACCTTCTGCGCCATAACCCTTCTGTGATTATGTGAAATGAGACAACAGAATGGGGCAGTGTAGGAGGAACCTGACACATTGCTGGTAGAGGTTCAATGACTTTACTCAGTCTGGCTAGATGAGTGCATTACCCAGACCCTCAGGACTTACTATGGATATTCAACCTCCAGGAGACTTTCCAACTGAACAGCCCGAGCCTGAGGAATGAGTGCACAGGGCACAGCCTGAACCTTCAGAGGGATTTTCAGTCATGCTGGAAACTTGCCAGCATGGATAACTGCAATTTATATTAATGAGTCAATGGCACCGGTCATAGAATCCAGCAGTAGACTTTTCTCCTTTTGTTCTTGCATGGCATGGTGGCACAGTGGTTAGCACTTGCTGCCTTACAGCACCAGAGACCTGGTTCAACTCCTGCCTCAGGCAATTGTCTCTGGCTTATTCCTGATGAAGGGCTTATGCTCGAAACGTCGAATTCTCTATTCCTGAGATGCTGCCTAACCTGCTGTGCTTTGACCAGCAACACATTTGCAGCTTCTGTGTGGAGTTTGCACATTCTCCCAGTGTCTGCGTGGGTTTCCTCCGGGTGCTCCGGTTTCCTCCCACAGTCCAAAGATGTACAGGTCAGGTGAGCTGGCCACGCTAAATTGCCCGTAGTATTAGGTGAAGGGGCAAACGTAGGGGAATGGGTCTGGGTGGGTTGCTCTTCAGTGGGTCGGTGTGGACTTGTTGGGCCAAAGGGCCTGTTTCCACACTAAGTAATTAAAAAAAAGGTAGGACACAATGCTTGGAGGCATGTCCAATTTGGACCAAAATGGAGAAGGTCACGATGGATATATTAGTGCAGCTGATCATGAGGAAGGTGAGATGTGCATCCCTAGTGGACAGAGTGACTAGGAATAATGCAAAAATGAAGGGATGCTATTTGCTACATTCATAACTCAGATACTTGAGGAAACCTAAACACTATGGAGGCTTCGATTTCAGAGGTTAGATATCTTTATCTTTTCTTGCTTTCTCCATTGATCATAGAGTTGAGGACAAATTCTTAAATCTTTGAAGAGCACGTGCCACCATCAGAAATCTCACAACAGTCACCTCACATCTTGCAAGGGTACCCTCTGCAGCGCAGTTACCATGCCACATCCTATCATACTCTTTGAAGGGGTGAAACTGGGTGATGAGGATATCATGGGCAAGCAGGATGCAATAGATCCGAAACTAGGCACTAGGCTTTTCTGTCCTGCGTACCATTCTGTTGCCGTCCTGTGCTCAGGCCTCTGCCTTTCTTTCTTTGTCAGTGGATCCGAAATCTGAGAGGTCAGAATCTTGCAGTACAAATGTGAGGTGATGTATATGAGGGGGAGGGGGAGGGGGAGGGGTGCTTGGGCAGTTTTAAACCTATCAACAAAAGAATACTCAGCAACTGGGAGTCAGAAAAACTTCAAGTTGCCTGCAAATTACTCTATTTATGGAATGTGTGTCACATATTTAACAAAATCTTTTGTTGCTTGCTTATGATTGTTGTCAATTTAAATAAGGTGAAACCCAGGAAATTTAAGGTTTCCTCTGTGTTTATGGGTTTACATTTAATGGTCTGTTGATAGTTATTGTGAATATTGATGAACTCTAAATCTGCTTCTGCTAAAGTCTAAATTTCCCAAACATTAAGACAAATATAGAAGAAACAGTTACTTCCTAACATTAAAAATCAAAACACCAGGTTATAGTCCAACTGGTTTATTTGGAAGCACTAGCTTTCAGAACGCTGCACCTTCATCAGATGGTTAAGACCATAAGACATAGGAGTGGAAGTAAGGCCATTCGGCCCATCAAGTCCACTCCGCCATTCAATCATGACTGATGGCCATTTCAACTCCACTTACCAGCATTCTCCCCGTAGCCCTTAATTCCTTGAGACAACAAGAATCTATCAATCTCTACCTTGAAGACATTTAGCGTCCCGGTCTCCACTGCACTCCGTGGCAACGAATTCCACAGGCCCAACACCCTCTGGCTGAAGAAATGTCTCCGCATTTCTGTTCTGAATTGACCCCCTCTAATTCTAAGGCTGTGTCCACGCGTCCTAGTCTCCTCGCCTAATGGAAACAATTTCCAGCATCCACCCTTTCTAAGCCATGTATTATCTTGTACGTCTCTATTAAGTCTCCCCTTAATCTTCTAAACTCCAATGAATACAATCCCAGGATCCTCAGCCGTTCCTCATATGTTAGACCTACCATTCCAGGGATCATCCGTGTGAATCTCCACTGGACACGCTCCAGTATGTCCTTCCTGAGGTGTGGGGACCAAAACTGGACACAGTACTCCAAACGGGGCCTAACCAGAGCTTTATAAAGTCTCAGTAGCACATCTCTGCTTTTATATTCCAACGCTCTTGAGATAAACGACAACATTGCATTTGCTTTCTTAATCGCGGACTCAACCTGCACGTTTACCTTCAGAGAATCCTCGACTAGCACTCCCAGATCCCTTTGTATTTTGGCTTTATGAATTTTCTCACCATTTAGAAAGTAGTCTATGCTTTTATTCTTTTTGCCAAAGTGCAAGACCTCGCATTTGTTCACGTTGAATTCCATCAGCCACTTCCTGGACCACTCTCCCAAACTGTCAAGATCCTTCTGTAGCCTCCCCACTTCCTCAGTACTACCTGCCTGTCCACCTAACTTCGTATCATCTGCAAACTTCGCTAGAATGCCCCCAGTCCCTTCATCCAAATCATTAATATATAATGCCCCAACACTGAACCCTGCGGGACACCGCTTGTCACCGGCTGCCATTCCGAAAAAGAACCTTTTATCCCAACTCTCTGCCTTCTGTCAGACAGCCAATCCTCAATCCATCCCAGCAGCTCACCTCGAACACCATGGGCCCTCATCTTGCTCAGCAGCCACCCGTGTGGCACCTTATCAAAGGCCTTTTGAAAGTCGAGATAGACCACATCCACTGGGTTTCCCTGGTCTAACCTACTTATCACCTCTTCAAAGAATTGAAGAGTATAAGAGTCCACAACCACCTGATGAAGCAGCGTGGCACGGTGGCACAGTGGGTAGCACTGCTGCCTCACAGCGCCAGAGCCCCGGGTTCAATTCCCACCTCAGGCGACTGACTGTGTGGAGTTTGCACATTCTCCCTGTGTCTGCGTGGGTTTCCTCCCATACATAGTTCAAAAAAAAAATGTGCAAGTTAGGTGAATTGGCCATAGTGTTAGGTGAAGGGGTAAATGTAGTGGGTGGGTTGTGTCAGTGTGGACTTGTTGGGCCGAAGGGCCTGTTTCCACATTGTAGGTAATCTAATCTAACCTAAGTAAAGCTAGTGCGTTCACTATAACCTGGTGTTTTTGACTTTATCCACTCCAGTCTAACACTGGCATCTCCAAATCATTACTCCAAATCTGAAAGCATTACACCTAATTAAGGCATTCGAGTGAATTTTTAAAAAAAAAAGCCCCTGAAAATGAAAGGAATAATCAACTCCCAAAAATCAAAATGTAGCTCTGAAGAAATCTCAAGATGATCCCTAAAAAAAAAAGACCCCTGGTATATTCAAGTATATCTGCAGACATCAAAACACCAACTCCATATCCAGTTTGATAAGTTAAAAATCACACAACACCAGGTTATAGTCTAACAGGTTTAATTGGAAGCACACTAGCTTTCGGAGTGACAGTTTGATAAGAGCATCATACGCATTTCTAAACTCAATTTTTTAAAAATTCTATTTATTCTTTTAAGGAATGTGGATGTCACGGGCAATACCAGCATCTGTTGCCCATCCCTAATTATCCTGTGGCAGGTTTTGAGTGTAGCACTCTGCTATGGTTTGAAGTCAGATAAGTCTGACAGACTTCCTTCCTTAAGGGTCATTAATGAACCAGATGGTTTTTACCATATTCAGTGATAGCTTTGTGATCACTATTATTAAAACTAATTTCTTTTTGGATTATTTATGATTGACAAATTAATTGATTAATTTTGAATTCCATCCAGCTACCCAAGTGTGATTTGAATCAATGCTCCCAGATTTACTTGTGCAGTGACATTATTACAATGACACTATCTTCCTGCAAACCATTAAAAGTTATGAAAAGTCCAAAGAAAATAAGATCAACTACATGTAACTGAGTTTCATACAATATAGGGAACTTTGTATAGAGTTGTTTAAAGAAAGCTGATTGGGACACAGATTCTAAATATGTTTTATAGCGTTCATTGTCAGAAACAAAATGACAGAAGAAAACTGTAAAAACATCTTTTGCTCAGCAGAAATTTACAACTTACCATAAAGCTCGCATCCAATTCCTCTGTGCATACTTAAGCTTTTCTTCATCTTCAGTATTCTGGAGCAGCAAAAATGCTCTGAAAATACAAGAAACGTATTTCTTAAAGGAAACCATTCTTTTGTGAATATCAGATCCTCAGTGTCATGGCAAGTAATGCAGCTCATCGTAAAATACTTATGCACTGATACCATTCACATGTCTTGAGCAGAGGCACGCACCATACCATATGAAATGATGATTCATCTGTAACTAATATTATTAGAAGGTAAGTCCAATCCCACAATTAAAATCAGGGTCGAAAGAACATTTTGCTCTTGGTATCAATGATGAGTTCTTTCACAGAACTTGCACCAGAACACGCAACCCCACCCCACCAAAACAGTATTGTGGGTCTTCTACAGCACATGGCTGCAGCAGTTCAAGGAGGCAGCTCACCAATGTTCTCACGGGCAACTATGGACAGGCGATAAATGCTGGCCAAGCACATGATGCACACATCCCACAAGTGAATAAAAAACATGCAATGTTGCAGATTCAGTTTGAATATGAAAACAGAAGTTAATTTGCAAAAGAGATGAAGATAAAATAGAACAATCCATACTTGTGCATAACACAAGTTTTCGAAACAGATGGTAAAAAAAACAATCCCACTAACCCCAAAAGCATCTCTTTTACAGCACTCATAAGAGAAAGAATTCCCTTTGTTATCACATCTACAACTCTGCTTTCTCTCTACAGATACTGCCACACCTGCTGAGTTTCTCCAGCAATTTGTTTTTGTTTTAAATTTCCAGTATCTTTGATTTATTTTAGGATGGTGGCTTAAAATGACCCATCTTGAGAATCTGCTATCCTATTCCTGGAGTTTTCATACAACTGAGTTTAGACTTTCCCAGCTTCAAATAACCCATTCCACGTTTTCATCAAACACTTTTGATATGAAATGTTCAAACTAGCTCCTTACACCGAGATAATCTATTCCTCTACAACTCAAAACTATCTTTTATGTTTGGGAGCAACTGATTCTCACAATGAGCTTCAGCCAAGAGTTCTGCCTAACTGCCAAATCATAACCCAAAAGTCTTCTTAAAGATATGGATGTTTTCCCTCATCAAAAATGAGAAAAATCTATCTGACCTTCTAAACTGAAAGGCTAATGCAAATCTGTTTCGTTGTTTACTCACTAAAATCTCTATCAATGTAAAAAAAATTCTCAGTAGCCTCCGAGTATGCACTGTTAGGCTTTTCTTTTAAGCAAAATCACAATGGACATAGAAATACCTGTAGTTTGATCATTAAATCCCTTCAGACCAAAACTCTCACATCACTAGCTTAAATCTAAACTCTTAAATAAATGACATGAAACTAAATATAAATCACAAACCTTACATGACAAATTGAGAGATAGTCACCCAGAGCTTCAGCAACGGTTGATTGTTTGCAGAGAAATAATCATGCCAGAACTGAACATTTGATTCTTTTGCTTTTGGTCATCTGCCCTGTCATTGCATTGAGGTCAACAGGGAGTCGGTGGCATTTTGATAGTGTCACTGGACCATCAATTCAGAATCCCAGGCCAATATACTGGGGACACTGGCTTGAATCCCACCATGGCAAATGCTGAAATTTGAATTCAATCAAAATCTGGATAGGAACCATGGTTAATTGTCACAAAAACCCACCTGATTCACTTATGTCCTATGAGAAAGAAAATCTGCCATTCTAACCTGGTCTGGGCTACATGTGACTTCAGACCAACAGCAATGCAGTTGACTATTAACTGCTCAGGATGAGCAAATGCTTCACCTAGCCAGTGGTGTCCACATTCCGTGAACGATTACAAAATAAAAGCTGTTGGAGAATTGAGCCCAACTGAACAGAAACCACACAAGCCAGATCGGGTGAAATTGACAAGTTGTTTATTAGAAGCTATCTCACTGGAAGAGAAATTGATTAGGTTAACACAGATCTCTCAGTCTGTACAGGTAGATCAAGGGTTCACTTCCCTGAGCAGAGATTCAAGCCAGTTTTTATAGGAATACTGTACAATGGTGCTAATTAAAAAATAGGGTAATTAAAAAATAAGGTATTTTCACGGCTTCTCTCCTGTGAGCGAGGCATTCTGGTGCCTCTCTGTCTGACCTGTCCTTTGTGTGGCTTTCGTATCACTGGGATACAAGACTGCCCTTAGGGTTTTGGGACAGCTGTGTCTATAGGGTCCAGGAAGCTGATTGTCAGTTTGTCTTGGGAAGTGTATTCCCTGGTCTGTGAGTGATTATGGTCATGTCTGGTTTCCCTTGTCAGCCTGTTTGGTCAATGCTGAGGCATTTTAGGTATTTCTTGTATGGTTTGATCAGGTTGACTCTGTGTTCTGTGTGGCCGGTAGGCAGGGTGGCAAATCTTTTCCCACAAAAGATGAAGCTGCAGGAGTTTAGAACATTACCCTGAGGAGCTCTTGCAGTTTGAGATGATTGGTTTTCCTTTCAGCTAGATAAGACTCCAACCACTTACAAGGTAAAAATAAGGACTGCAGATACTGGAAGCCAGAGTCTAGATTAGTGTGGTGCTGGAAAAGCACAGGTCAGGTCACATCGGAGGAGCAGGAAAATCGATGTTTCAGACAAAAGCCCTTCATCAGGAATAGAGGCAGGGTGCCTGCAGAGTGGAGAGATAAATGAGAGGGGGGTAGAGAGGTTAGGTGCCGGCACATGGCTGCGAGCGTGAAGCGAAGGATCTTGAAGGAGAACTGTTGCTGGTGTTTTTGAATCTGTAGTCTGTACCGATTGTCCTGTTCGGTTACGGACTCTGCTGGTTTAAAGGTGGTTTACAGTCCGTGTGGGATGAGTTGGTTATTGAGGCAGGCACTGAGAAAACATTTCTCTCTCCACTCTGCAGGCACCCTGCCTCTATTCCTGATGAAGGGCTTTTGCCCGAAACGTCGATTTTCCTGCTCCTTGGATGCTGTCTGACCTGCTGTGCTTTTCAGCACCACTCTAATCTAGACTCCAACTACTTGCAAGTTAGTTAAGCCTAGAGCAGGTCAGATTTGTGACACAGTCCACAAGGCTATTTTGTTCCTCTTTTGCACCCCTCAGTAAGATCTAGCAAGTTTAGCATATTTGTTCTTTTAGCTGACAGGTTTGCTTACAATAAGAAAGCTAAGAAATCCTATCAGCGTACAAACGCAAGTTCTAGGCTGAATGTGGTTTCTCACGACTACATTGGTGCATATTTTGCTTTAATTTGATTTGACATCGCTGCTTGCCCATGGTGGGGGTACTAGTCAGGAGTTGGAAACCTAACTTAAAGATTTCCTTAATATGGAAGGAAGAGAATATTTGAAATCCAAAATAAAATTGCTCTGGATAATGAAAAATCTCAAAAATTACTTGGCAAGTCAGGCAGCATCTTGGAGGAGAAATAATTAATTACAGGTTCACAACTTTTCATCCTAAAATTTTCAATAGGCATATTATATGCAGCATTATTCCTGAAGACTTACTCACTTCTTTAATAAGTGACTCATTGAATTAAATGCTGAATGTAAAAACAAAGGAAATCCTGTTTCCAAGTTTCCATACATGGTCTGTGGAAGCAGCTGAATTGTTGGGTGTCATCATTGCTTTCTATTGTGATTTCTGTGTTAAAAGTTCTCACACAAGGATCTGGATTAACTAAATTCTCCAATTTTCTATTCCAACAACACATTCACTGTATTTATATATCTTTAAAGCAAAATACAGAGCTCAAGAAGGAGCCTCATCATCACCATCTCACTGCAAGCACAAGTTTTTTTTTCTTAAACATAAACAGCCTTTTGTTAGAATTTGACCTTTGAGCATACATCAGATACTTTCTTTACAGCTGGAAATATAATGAAAAAATTCAAATGTAATTGCTATTTTTTCAGGCATGGTAATAAACAAATTAAAAATCGAGGATGAACAGAACTAACTTTGAAGTACGGAATGTAATATCACCTACAAAGGGCAGGGACAAGAGCAGTTTATAAATCCACTGAACTTTTCTGGATTAACCAACACTCTTCGTTAAAGTGATGAGCAGAAAGTTGCATTATCAAACCAAGTTTTTAGGTTAAAAATCACACAACACCGGGTTATAGTCCAACAGGTTTAATTGGAAGCACACTAGCTTTAAGAGTGCTGATCGTTCATCAGGTAATAGTCAATAGTAATAGCTATTACCTGATGAAGGAGCAGCGCTCCGAAAGCTAGTGTGCTTCCAATTAAACCTGTTGGACTATAACCTAGTGTTGTGTGATTTTTAACTTTGTACACCCCAGTCCAACACTGGCATCTCCAAATCAAGTTTTTATTTAGGAGAATTGTTATCCCTATGATATTTTCCCACAACGTTGTTTCTTGGAAGTTTTGGGACAAGGGAGCCTACACAGAAACGGATGTTGAAACATAATTCAAAGTTTATCAGGACAGAAAGATCTTTGACAATTTAAGGTTATTTTTAACTATGACACAAATTGCTGTCATAAATAAACATTGAAAAAAATTTGTATCTCTATATGATTTATTTCACACAGGAATCTCTCATCACTTCAAGACATTATTCTCAGATAGTGACTTATTCAGTTTTTGTGCCCATTATTTTAATTATCTGTCTTTTGCAAGCATTCCTTTATAAGTCCACTTTATAAAATATTTGTTTAAAATATTTTTCCACGAGTAAAGTAGCTTCTACAGCCTGTTACAATTTTAGGTTTTGCTTAAATATATTCTCGAGTTTAGTGGTGTTAACTGCTCTCATGTATTGATTCCATATCTAGAATTACTGGTGTATGTGTATACTGCTCAAAGACTAATCTGTAGAGGCAATACCAATCTAAGCTTGAGACCCAGAATACCTGTACAGATACCCATCCGTGTGGCGAGGCTTTCAGAACAGGCTATAAAACGAAGTTAAACAGAATTCTCTGACAACAATGCATCCCTACCTGAGCTCAATGCATTCTATGCTCTCTTTGAACAGGACATCAGTGAACCAATGTGAGCTATCCCAACAGCCTCAGACGCATCTGTACCATGGTCACCACCGCAGATGTTAGGTCAGCCTTCTTGAGTGAACTCATGTAAAACGAGTAGCTCAGATAGAGGAGTATGCTGTGCACTCAGATCACATGTGGACCACTTTGGGGGAGTATTTGCAGACATCTTTAACCTCTCCTCATGATCTGAAGTCCCCACTGACTTCAAGACCACCACCACTCTGGTGCCAAAGAAAAATTATGCAGCATGCCTCAATGACTACTATCTGATAGTCATGATTTAAGAGGTTAATCATGGCTCACCTACCAGCGCAACATGTCTACAGCAGACAACATCTCCCTGGCCCTACACTTATCCCTGGAATATCTGCATAGCAAAGATACCTACGTCAGGCTCAGTGTTATAGTCCAACAGGTGTATTTCAAAGTACAACCTTTCAGGGCGCTGCTCCTTTGTCAGGTAGCTAGTGGGGCAGGATCATAAGACACAGAATTTATAGTAAAAGATCAAAGTGTCATACAACTGATGCGATGTACTGAACAAACCTAAATTGCTGGAAAAAGTCTTTAATCAATTAGAATGGAGATGTAGGTTTCAATTGATTAAAATGTAAATCCCAGAACTTCTTTTAAGTCACAGTCCTAAGTTAACTTAAGGTTTTATCAGTCTAAAAGTGACATCTCAGCTCAGACGATGCACTAAAGGTGGGAGGTTAAAGTCTGCCTGTATTCCGAACTTGAGTCAGGCTGGTTCTATTTTAAAAATAGGGATTTATAAAGTTTCACATGGACTGACTGCCTACAGATGATATCCTTTTTAAGTAAAATAGAATATATCTGCAAAAGCAAATTCACCAATACACTTGTGTGTGTACACATGTAAAGAAAGTGTGTACATGTGTGGAGAGGGGGAAAGTGTGTGTGCGTGCATGGAGAATGTGTATGCACACGTGTGTATGTGAGCAAATGTGTATATGAAAGAGGGTTTGTGTGAGTTTGATCATGTCTAAGTGTGTGTCTACGCGTGCTCATGTGAAAGAATGTATTCTGTAGTGGGATTACCTGTAATGTACTTGCAGATGCATTCTATTTTGTTCAAAAAGCACACAATCAATAGGCAATCAGTCCTATTTTGGAAACAGAACCAGTCTGACTGAAGGTTGGGATACAGACAGACCTTATGTCAGACTCCTAGTTATTGACGACAAAAGAACTCTTCTCTAAACTCCGAGACCTGGGTCTCAGCTCCCCTCCCTTTCCGTAACTGGATCTTCAACTTCCTGACCCATAAATTAAGTCAGTAAGAATAAGTGACAACACCTCCTCCACTATAATCACCAACACTGGTAACCTGCAAGACTGTGTACTCAGCCCTCTACTATACACGCATGAATGTGCGGCCAAATTCTGCCCCAACTCCACTTTCAAGTTTGCTGACGACACCATCACTATAGAGTGGATCTCAAAACAATGATGACACAGAATACAGGAAAGAGATTGAGTGCTTAGCAGCATGGTATAAAGATAACAATCTCCCCATCATTGTCAGTGAACTGAAGCAGCTGGTTATTGACTTCAGGAAGCAAAGCAGAGGGAATGCTCCTGTCTGCATAAATAGCACTGGAATGGAGATGGTCGAGAGCAGCAAGTTGCTGGGAGTGATGGTCACCAAGAATCTGACCTGGTCCACCCGTATCCACAAGACGGTCAACAAAACACAACAATCCCTCTAGTTCCTCAGGAGACTAAGGAAGTTAGACATGCCCACAAAGACTATTACCAATTTTTATAGATGTAGCACAGATTGGTATGGCAACTGCTCTTCCCAAGACTGCAAGAAACTACAGTGAAGCACGAACATAGCCCAGTCCATCACATTAACCAGCCTTTTATCCATTGATTCCATCTATACTTCCCGCTACCTCAGGAAAGCAACCAACATAATCAAAGTCCTCTTCCCCTCCAGTTATACTCTTTCCACCCCCTTGTTGGGCAGAAGATGTAAAAGTTTGAATACATATACCAACAGATTCAGAAATAGCTCCTATCCCGCTGTTTTCAGATATTTAAACGTTAATTTTGATCTTTCTGTAACTTCTGTACGGCCATAACACTACTCTGCACTCCGTTCTGCTACTATGTACTTTGTATGGTATGATCTGCCTGTATAACATGCAAAACACCATTTATCACTGTATCTCAGTACATGTGACAACAATAAATCAAACTCAAACTTAAACTCATACAACAACACATACCAGGGCTGTAAGGAAGGCAACAAAACAAATCACTGGAGATGTTCAGCAATCTGGCAGTGTTGTTGAGGAAAGAAATAAAGTTACATTTAATGTCCTATAAGACTCTTCTTGGGAACTCAGCTCCAAAGAAGGGGCATATCAGTCATGAAACCTTAACTTTCTTTCTCTCTCTGCTGACGTTGCCAGGCCTGCTTAACTTCTCAAACACTTTGTTTCAATTTCAGATCCCCAGCGTTCACTATACTTTGTTTTTATATTACTGTGATATGCTACTCCCTCATGGCCTCATCCACGTGCCTTCCTGCTCCATTTGAAGGTAGAACAGTAAAATCCTGAGGCCTGGTTTGGGACCTTAACCATTTACAATATTTATGAAGAACTGAGATTTTGGGTTAGAGTGTCACATATTTGCCAATGACACCAAAATAAGCAGTATAGTAAGCAGTATTTCTATTGTGTTATGACTTCAGATTGCTTACCAAGCAATATATCTGAAGTCATAACACTACAGAAATATTGATATACTACCTGAATCCACAAATTTAGACATGAGCAATAGAATCTATTTGTACTGATTGAGATACAATGTTAAGTGACAGATTAAAAGTTAGAGCTAAAACTTTCAGACAGTTAATGTTAGGTTTACTGGTAATATTAACTCAATATTAATAGATCGCTGTTAACCAAATATATTAAAGAATGTGGAGAAAAGCCAGGCATGTGAAGTTTAGTTCCAGAATTAGCCATGAGCTCACTGAATAGTGGAGCAGGCTTGAGCAATTCATAGCAGGTTAACAAACAGAGGAACAGGTTACATCATTTTGTTGTAGAAAAGGCAAAATTTCCAATTCTCTACATCAGTGGTTCTCTTTATTAACATTAACAAAATAACTAACTTCCTCAAAGGTTAGATCTCATGAAGTACAGGGAGAACTTGCCATTTAGATACAGAACTGGCTTAAAGGTAGAAGACAGAGTGGAAATGGAGGGTTGTTTTTCAGACTGGAGGCCTGTGACCAGTGGAGTGCCACTAGGATCAGTGCTGGATCCACTACTTTTCATCATTTATAAAAATAATTTGGATGCGAGCATAAGAGGTATAGTTAGTAAGTTTGCTGATGACACAAAAATTGGAGGTGTGGTGTACAGCGAAGAAGGTTACCTCAGATTACACCAGGATCTTGACCAGATGGGCCAATGGGCTGGGAGGTAGCAGATGGAGTTTAATTTAGAGAAATGTGAGGTGCTGCATTTTGGGAAAGCAAATCTTAGCAGGACTTATACACTTAATGGTAAGGTCCTAGGAGTGTTGCTGAACAAAGAGACTTTGGAGTGCAGGTTCATAGCACGTTGAAAGTGCAGTGACAGGTAGATAGGATAGTGAAGAAGGCGTTTGGTATGCTTTCGTTTATTGGTCAGAGTATTGAGTACAGGAGTTGGGAGGTCATGTTGCGGCTATACAGGACATCGGCTAGGCAATTGTTGGAATGTTGCATGCAATTCTGGTCTCCTTCCTATCGGAAAGATGTTGTGAAACTTGAAAGGGTTCAGAAAAGATTTACAAGGATGTTGCCAGGGTTGGAGGATTTGAGCTGTAGGGAGAGATTGAATAGCCTAGGGCTCTTTTCGCTTCAGCTTCGGAGGCTGACGGGTGGCCTTATAGGAGGGGCATGGATAAGATAAATAAATAGATTTAAAAAAAAATTTCCCTGGGGTGGTGAAGTCCAGAACTGGAGGGCATAGGTTTAGAGTGAGAGGGGAAAAATATAGAGTTCTAAACAGGTTTACCTAAGCAGATAATTTTCAAGTTACAGTTCACAACCTCAGTCTAGAGTGCGGCTGTTTAGAATCCTCATGGTTGCTAGTCATATGGTATCATCCTGATCCTTGGCTTATACAGTATACTCAGCTCTTATGGAATAACACAGTAATGGGCATACTATTTTGACTGAACTCTGAGATAAGCCTGTGAATTTTTCATTCTTTTGAAACTGCTGCTTTATAGACGACATAAATTCATGGAGATTTATACATGTTTGTTTCAGGAAATCTTTCTTCCAAACATAAGCAGATGCACTTTGTATTTAAACACGATCCTTACCTGTGATATGCCACTTCTGCTTGTTCTTTGAGGTTTAGATACTCATTTAAATAACCCAACATTGTGAAAGCTGTTGCATCACTCTGAATTCTCTCTTAAAAAAAACATAAAACAGCATTCTATTAATCTGGTTCAAAGAAAACAAGCTGCACACAAGAATCCAATACAGTATCTCAGCCAGAATATTTGATCATTGTAACTAGGCCCTTTTCATCCACAGTCTTTTGCAAAAGAATGAATTAACAGCGTTTTCACTGAAAACTGGCTTATCTTGCAGCTTCCTGAGGCCTGGTTATAATTTTCACTACTTGTTCCATGGTGGCAGTGGGACAACATTCATTATGAGATTACATCTTGTTCCTCCCCAGCTCTCTAGCACATTGTACTCTAAGCATCTCGCCTTGTTCTGTACCTCTCAAGTTTTATTTGAGATCCTCATCTGCCAGCATTTTTACATCCCACTCCTGAGACATTCATCCTCAACTACATGGTTGACAACTGCTTCTTACTGTTATAATCTCCTTCTCAAATCACTTTAAGTCTCTTCTGAATTCACAGCCATTTTATAACCTCTCAAGTCATACAAATACAGTTTTGAAATTTAACAGCTAAACCTCCAGTCATGCCAATTCGTGACTTTTCTATTCCAATGATGTTAATCAAAAAAATCCCACCTCAAACTATTTCCTTTTATCACTCATTACCCGAGTGCTAGTAGCATCTCAAAATCACATCTCCTTCAGAGTTTGCTCTTCAGAAGAACTAAATGCTCCAAGTCTCTTTCAATTGCAATTTTAAGGCCTTTCATTTGTCAAGCCAATTGTGCAGCTACCGATCTCAATAATTCACTCACTGTGATCCCCTTATCCTCAGTAAAATCGAAAGAATGCTTCTTGACTGCATCTAGTGCAAACCTGTTTTTTCCAAACACCCCCAAGCTTTGGCTGGACAGCATTAAGGATTATCTGGCTTCACCATCTTCTGTTAAATTCAGACTGTCATGATAATTCATGACAGCAGAGATAATCCCTGGTTTCTAATCTCTACTGTCAACTGTTTTTCTACCGTCACATTCTGAAACTAATGCAAGACGCTGATGTATCTCTGTATCACTAAGATAAAACTATCTGTCAAACCTAACTCTTCCATAGCCTTACATTTCCATGTTACTTCAGTCTCTTTTCTCTTGTGTTCTCTCCCTACTTGCCAGGACACCATTTCTAACAAATTGATGGCACCGTGGCTCAGTGGTTAGCACTGCTGCCTTATAGCACCAAGAATCTAGGTTTGAATCCACCCTTGGGTGACTGTCTGTGTGGAGTTTGCACATTCTTTCCGTGTCTGTGTTCTTTGGTTTCTTCCTACAGTACAAAGATTCGCAGGTGAGGAGAATTGGCCATGGTGAATTGTCCAGAGTATCCAGGGATGTGGTTTGGTGGATTAGCCATGGGAAATGCAGGATTACAGAGATAGGGTGGGGGGGGTGAGTAGAGGTGGGATGCTCTTCAGAAGGTCGGATGGGCCAAATGGCTTGCTTCCATACTATAAAGATTCTTTTCTATGGTTCTAACAGAATGCCTCTCCTTCTAGCCAATCAAATTTCCTCCATGCTCTTAAAACTTTAGCTTACCGAAAATTTATAGCCACTGTATTTTGCAGCAACCAACTCATCAATCCTATCTTCATTAATCTCTGCTGGCTCCCAGTCTTCATTCAAAAATCAAAACTCTTAATTCTGGTGCTCGAATCCTTCATGATCTCAGCATTCTCATTTCCTCCAGCTTTACCACTCACTACATCTGTTTTAGTCTCTAATGTATCCTCCATACCTTCACCTCAGTGTTGACTTATGTATTCAAATAACTAAGCTGAATACTCTGAAACGCCTCTCTCAAGCCTGTCAACCCTCATCTCCTTTGGCATTCCATCTAAACCAACCTGTTTAAACAAATGTCTAGTCAATTTCAATTATCTTCTCATTTCTCTTGATACCCATTATCACCTCATTACATCTCTGAGATACATCTTGGGAAATTTACTCCATTGAAAATTGTACTTAAATAGGTTATTTGGAAGTTGCCATGTTGCAGTGATGGCACTGGACTAGTAATCCACAAATCCAAGCTAATGTTCAGAGGACATAGATTAAAACCGCACCACGGCAGATGGTGAATTTGATTTCAATAAAAGATACGAAATAAAAGGAATAATCTAATGACCATCATGCAACCAGTGCTAATAGGTTTTTAATACAATTTGGTTCACTAATAGAAAAGGAAATCTGCTGTACTTAACTGATCTGGCCTATATACGACTCCAGACACACAGCAACGTGGTGGACTCTGAACAGCCCTCCAGACAATTAGAGATGGGCAATAAATGCTGGCATAGCCAGTCATGCCCACATTCCATGACAATACCAAGAAAATTAAGGATAATTGACCAATGTACCACTAGTTCTTTAATTTCACAATATTCTTATAATATTTTGTTATTAAGATGTGTGACACTTTTA
Organism: Hemiscyllium ocellatum; assembly: GCF_020745735.1. Taxonomy (NCBI): domain Eukaryota; kingdom Metazoa; phylum Chordata; class Chondrichthyes; order Orectolobiformes; family Hemiscylliidae; genus Hemiscyllium; species Hemiscyllium ocellatum. Next base: position 56,393,169 of record NC_083402.1, read on the forward strand.
CAAGAGACTTCATTATTATTAGGTATTGCCAAGCCAATGTAAAATTCTTCAGAAGTTTTGACTGCATTCTTGGAATAATGGATACATTCATAGTTGGGCTATAACATTACCTCTTTTTCTAAATAAACTGAATGAAACATTAATTATATTAAATGCTCCAGTTCAAACATTTTACCATACCTGTATATTTGCTCATGACAACTTGCGCAGCAGATATTGCATTCATTTGTACAATGTTGTACTTGTACAATTCAGAATTTCTGTTTGATTTATCCTGCAGTGTTGAACACACCCAGTGTGCATAACCTTTAGCTCCCTCAGTCTGTAAAAATAGTTTTTTCTAAATTAGTTGAACAAATTAGAATAAACTCAACTTGATTGAAAATTGAACAAGTTAGACATACTTACATATAACCAAAATAATGAACAATACTTACATTAACACCAAGCTCTGTGGTATGTCTAAACAAATCCATGGTCTCATAGCTGCCAACAGCTTCAGCAATTAGTGCCTACAAGTTCAAATAATTGGAAACTTAGACTACCAAAGTAGAAATATACAAGTAACAAATTAAAATTTCTTCCCAATATAGAAAAAAATTTAAAGATGACAAAAGTATGACATTTTTATAAACAAGATGTTGTGAAACTTGAAAGGGTTCAGAAAAGATTTACAAGGATGTTGCCAGGGTTGAGGATTTGAGCTGGAGGGAGAGACTGAACAGGCTGGGGCTGTTTTCCCTGGAGCGTCGGAGGCCGAGGGATGACCTTATAGAGCTTTACAAAATTATGAGGGGCATGGATAGGGTAAATATGCAAAGTCTTTTCCCTGGGGTTGGGGAGTCCAGAACTAGAGGGAATAGGGTTAGGGTGAGAGGGGAAAGATGTAAGAGAGACCTACTGGACAACTTTTTCAAATGGAGGGTGGCACGGGTATGGAATGAGCTGCCAGAGGAAGTGGTAGGCTGGTACAATTGCAACATTTAAGAGGCATTTGGATGGGTATATGAATAGGAAGAGTTTGGAGGGATAAGGACTGGGTGCTGGCAGGTGGGACTAGATTGGGACTGGATATCTGGTCAGCATGGATGAGTTGGGTCGAAAGGGTCTGTTTCCATGCTGTATATGACTTTATACATTAGTATTATAAATAGTAATTAAACATCTAAACAGTGTAAGTGCAAAAGACAAAAGTATATAATTTATGAAAGTTCAGTTAAACAACTTTATTAATTCTTCAGGTTATCGATAACCAAGGAGGAGAGAAATCTGTGATAGTGGCCCGTGTGTGAAATAGCAAAGCAACAGATAGGTCTTGAAAGATAGATAAAGTAGATTTTCGGTCCTTGAGAGAAAGGTACTCCTGTATTTGACAGATCATTTTCACCAATTTGAGCATCACAACACTTAATTATTTAATTTTATAGAGTTATCATGTTTGTATGCTATATGATTATTTCTGATGCTACAAAAGTTATTTTAAAATAAAAGTGGAAAAATTACTGCATAAGTTGTGTCTCAAATAAATGGTAAAGTTACCTATCTAGATCCTTAAACTATCCAAATGTATCAAACTGATACAACAATTGGAAAATATTTTCACCTTGCTTCAAATAATATTAAACTGCAGAAACAGAGATGATTACCTGTCCAATCCAGCATATAACATACGAGGGTTCCAAAGACTGGGCTACCTTAAAGGCTTCATGAGCAAGCTACATTAGAAACATATGAAAGTCATAAGTAGTGATGATAATATTAAAGTAAGGATTACATTTTCAAAAATATTAATGGTTTAAATAGGATTGGATGAGATTTTATCAGCGGTATTATGAATTAACATTGAATAGCTACATAATACTAAGTAATTCCAGTTACTGTGACAATCGATCAATCTTACTTTAACGTAATTACTAGTATTCTCAACATTTACCTCAATATTTTCATTCTTCAAATAAGTTGCCCCCAGGTTGGTCCAGGCCATTACATTCTAGTAGAAGAGATTATAATATTTGAAAAATCAAGTTTTAAGTTTTGCTGGTCTAGCTTTTGAAACATATGCTATTAGAGTTTGTTCTGAATTCAATGTCATTTAAATTATCTTAATATTAACTGTAACTGTACAATGTATTCTGTTTTTCTGTGCAGTTGTGGTTGCATAATAGGAAATATACAAATGGACGGGAAAGAGCCCAAAAGTGATTTACTAGAATTGTTCCAAGTATGAGAAACTTCAGAACCGGATAAATTGAAGTAGTTCAAACTGTTCTCCCCAGAGAGAAGGTGGCTAAGACAACCTCCGATTGAAGTTTTTAGATTAGATTAGATTAGATTCCCTTCAATGTGGAAGCAGGCCGTTTGGCCCAACAAGTCCACACCGACCCTCTGAAGACTAACCCACCCAGGCCCATTTCCGCTCTGACTAATGCACGGTCAATTCACCTGACTTGCACATCTTTGGACTGTGGGAGAAAACCGGACTACCCGGAGAAAACCCACACAGCCACTAGGAGAATGTGCAAACTCCACACAGACAGTCGCCCGAGGCTAGAATCGAACCTGAAATCCTTGTGCTCTGAGTCAGTAGTGCTAACCACTGAGCCACCGTGCCACCCTTTCAGAATCATGACTTAGCTGAGTAGATAGGGTGAAACCTGTTCTGCTTGTAAAAGAAAGATGACTGAGAGGTCATAGATTTAAAGTGTTATGCAAATGAGAAAAGGTTGTGGTGAGGAAAAAAAAGACTTGTTCACTCTGATTGTTAGGATATGGAATGCACTGAGACATTGAAGAGGGAATTAGATGGTTATTTAGATCCTAATGATGGGCAGGAATATGAGGAAAAACAGGAGATTAGCAGTAGTAATACAGCCAATGCATGCACAGTGAGCCAAATGACCTCCCTCTGCACTGTAATAAGCGTGATTCTGCTCTCTTAAAATTATTTCAAACAAACCAATCACCTAATTAATAATAGTTTGAGTAAAATGCACTTACTGGAAGTGTAAAAAATGAAGTTTCAAGTTTACTTACATTTTGTTCAACCTGAACAGATTTGATGAATGCATGTTGGGCTAGGGCATAATTTGCAATACCTGCATCAGAACAATGAGGAAAGTAATCAAAATACATTTAATTAAAGTTATCCAATTAATTTGCTGCTTATCTTATTTTGTACTGATGAGACAATGCATCAAAAACATTTTTTAAAAACAAAAATTTAGTGCACCAAAGTTTTAGAATCATCACAGAATCAGAATCCCTACAGTGGAAGCAGATCATACCTATCCTCAGAACAGCATCCCACCCATTCCTGCCACCCTACCCTATACGCGGAAACTTGCATATCTCGAGTCCAATCCACCTACCCAAACCTTCTTGAACATCATGGACAATTTAGCATGGCTACTCCACCTAACCTGCACATCTTCAGACTGTGGGGGGAAACCGGAGCACCTGGAGGAAACCCACGGACAACAGAGAGAAAATGTGCAAACTCCACAAAGACAGTTGCCCACAGGTAGAATTGGACCCAGGTCACTAATGCCATGAGGCAGCAGTGCTAACCATTGAGCTGTCCCAGAGAAAATTAATAACTTCCAGATAGATTTTCAGTAAGTCAGTTTTTACTGCTATACCAAACTTGAAATTCAATAAAGCAATACCTTTATAACATGCAACAACTCCAAGTGCATTCCAGTGTAGATGATTTTTGCTGTCTAACATCACAGATTTTTTGAGGCACTGTTGAATAGACATGCAATGAAAATTACATTAAAAATTATAAACATGTAATTTTGAGGCAGTTAACCAATTTTCCTCTAATTATAAAACAAAGAATTGCTGGAAATCTGAAACAAGAACAGAAATTGCTGGAGAAACTCAGCAGGCTTGGCCACTTTTGTGGAGACAAAGCAGAATTAATGTAGTGTCCAGTGACCCTTCTTCAGAACTGTAGTTGGACAGAACAGATCAATTGGACACATTGAAGAGGGAGGAAAAAAAAAAGAGGATTGCATGTGCTAATAGAGCTCAACAAATTGACTTATTATTAACATAGGTAAATTAAAAGTCAGATAGAATCCCTGAATCAGAATTGATCTTCTCCTAATCAGTTGCTAGGTGATCCATTATGTTCAAATAAAATAAGAAATGTGCATCAATACTAGCCTGGAATTTCTACTGGGGTTGCAACCGGCAAATTCCTCTTTTCAATTGGGCATAGCAAGCTTTGGCAAAGGTACTGTTGAATTAATGTTAAGCAGCTGCATGGGTGGAAAGCTTGCAAGAAGTCCAAGCCATTATATCCAAGCTAATACTAGACACTAAGCAGTATTTGTAAAACAGGTAGAAAGATGAAATGAAGGCATTTAATTACACAAGAAAGAATGCTTTCAATTCAGAAATAAAACTGAAGTTGTGCAGTATATGTTTGAATTAAAGGTTATACTAACAGACTATGAGAGGACACACGCCATTAAAACATATAAGCAACTAGTAATGGAAAACATCTGCTCTCAGGAGCATTTGCTCCCACTTCAGTTTTGGTTAGGTTTAATACTGACAGGGCAATAAATTGAAACAAACCTTTTTATTGTGTACATGGATGCAATCAATGATCAATCACATTTCTCAAATTGTAAAATTAAAAAACAGAATGAGTGTTGGGAGTATAGTGGTAATCACAGTATGCAATTCAACTTGATGCAAAAAAAGGTCAAAAACCAAAACAAAATACATCAAAATTTTCAAAACTTTGAAAACCTAGACCCTCTAAGGTAGATGTATTTCTCTACTTTTTATATAAAAAAAATTTACCAGTAGTGCTTTTTCCAATAACTCAGACACTATATTCCCTTCTGCAGTAGCCTGAGCCTGTCGGTAGTAGTTCACACCAAGGTCACACCACAGATTGGCAGATGTCGACATCAATGTAAGGGCCCGTCCATAGCATCTAGGAGAAAATAAGTTGCAGTTATAAGTGAAACTACACTTTTCACACCACAAATAACAGAATCAGGCTGAGATTGAACATCTCTTTGAACAGTGTGCTGACAGTTGGGTAAGGGAAATCCTGATCTCTTCCTAGAAATGAATTTTGCTTGCATTTAATATAAATGCGATTTACAGTATTGATGAAAATTTTCCTAATTTTGTTTGAACTCTAAATTTCACTCAGGCTTAAGCAGGGATATAAAAGCTCTCTGTTTGTAGTTAGTTAGTTAAGGAAACCAGTTTGAACTGTGGTTGTGGTTGCTGGAGGTCAGTCATTCCACTTCTCGGACACTTCCTCAAGACTTCCTCAGCGTCCAAGATTTGACCATCTTCAGATGCTTCAATGTCCTTCCCTCCATCAGAAAATCAGAAGTAGAGATATTCACTGAAGATTGCATAATGTTCAGCACCATGTGTGAATCCTTACAGATGACACAAACCACTTTTATATCTATCCCCTCTTACCCTAAATCTGTGCCATCTAGTTCTGGACTCCCCAACCCCAGGGAAAAGACTTTGCCTATTTACCCTATCCATGCCCTTCATAATTTTGTAAACCTCGAAACAGTCACCTCGCAGCCTCCCACGCTCCAGGGAAAACAGTTCCAGCCTGTTCAGCCTCTCCCTATAGCTCAAATCCTCCAACCCTGGCAACATCCTTGTAAATCTTTTCTGAACCCTTTCAAGTTTCACAACATCTTTCCGATAGGAAGGAGACCCAAACTGCACGCAATATTCCAACAGTAGCCTAATCAACGTCCTGTACAGCCGCAACATGACCTCCCAACTCCTGTACTCAATACTCTGACCAATAAAGGAAAGCATACCAAACGCCGCCTTCACTATCCTATTTACCTGCGACTCCACTTTCAAGAAGCTATGAACCTGCACTCCAATGTCTCTTTGTTCAGCAACACTCCCTAGGATCTTACCATTATAATAAGTCCTGCTAAGATTTGCTTTCCCAAAATGCAGCACCTCGCATTTATCTGAAATAAACTCCATCTGCCACTTCTCAGCCCATTGGCCCATCTGGTCAAGATCCTGTTGTAATCTGGAGGTAACCTTCTTCGCTGTCCACCACACCTCCAATTTCGGTGTCATCTGCAAACTTACTAACTGTACCTCTTATGCTTGCATCAAATCATTTATATAAATGACAAAAAGTAGAGGACCCAGCCTTGCGGCACTCCACTGGTCTCAAGCCTCCAGTCTGGAAAAACAACCCTCCACCACCACCCTCTGTCTTCTACCTTTGAGCCAATTCTATATCCAAGTGGCTAGTTCTCCCTGTAGTCCGTGAGATCTATCCTTGCTAATCAGCCTCCCATGGGGAACCTTGTCCAACGCCTTACTAAAGTCTATATAGATCACATCTACCTCTCTGCCCTTATCAATCCTCTGTCACTTCTTCAAAAAACTCAATCAAGTTTGTGAGACAATTTCCCACACACAAAGCCATGTTGACCATCCCTAATCAGTCCTTGCCTTTCCAAATATATGTACATCCTGTCCCTCAGGATTCCCTCCAACAACTTGCCCACCACCGAGATCAGGCTCACCGGTCTATAGTTCCCTGGCTTGTCCTCACCACCCTTCTTAAACAGTGGCACCACGTTTGCCAACCTCCAGTTTTCCGGCACCTCACCTGTGACTATTGATGATACAAATATCTCAGCAAGAGGCCCAGCAATCACTTCTCTAGCTTCCCACAGAGTTCTAGGGTACACCTGATCAGGCCCTGGGGTATATCCACCTTTACCCATTTCAAGACACCCAACACTTCCTCCTCTGTAATCTGGATATTTTGCAAGATGTCACCATCTATTTCCCTGCAGTCTATATCCTCCATATCCTTTTCCATAGTAAATACTGATGCAAAGTACTTATTTAGTATCTTCCCCATTTTCTGCGGCTCCACACAAAGGCAGCCTTTCTTATCTTTGAGGGGCCCTATTCTCTCCCTAGTTACCCTTTTGTCCTTAATGTATTTGTAAAAACCCTTTGGATTCTCCTTAATTCTATTTGCCAAAGCTATCTCATGTCCCCTTTTTGCCCTCCTGATTTCCCTCTTAAGTATACTCATACTTCCTTTATACTCTAAGGATTCACTTAATCTATCTTGTCTATACCTTACAAATACTTCCATCTTTTTCTTAACCAAACCTTCAATTTCGTTAGTCATCCAGCATTCTCTATACCGATCAGCCTTCCCTTTCACCTTGACAGGAATATACTTTCTCTGGATTCTCATTATCTCATTTCTGAAGGCTTCCCATTTTCCAGCCGTTCCTTTACCTGCGAACATCTGCCCCCAATCAGCTTTCGAAAGTTCTTGCCTGATACTGTCAAAATTGGCCTTTCTCTAAATTATAACTTAAACTTGTAGATTTGGTTCATCCTTTTCCATCATTATTTTAAATCTAATAGAATTATGGTCACTGCCCCAAAGTGCTCCTCCACTGACACCTCAGTCACCTGCCCTGCCTTATTTTCCAAGAGTAGGTCAAGTTTTGCACTCTCTAGTAGGTACATCCACATTACTGAATCAGAAAATTGTCTTGTACACACTTAAGAAATTCCTCTCCATCTAAACCCTTAGCAGTATGGCAGTCCCAGTCTTTGTTTGGAAAGTTAAAATCCCCTACCATAACTACCCTATTATTCTTACAGACAGCTGAGATCTCCTTACAAGTTTGTTTCTCAACTTCCCTCTGACTATTGGGGGGGTCTATAATACAATTCCAACAAGGTGATCATCCCTTTCTTATTTCTCAGTTCCACCCAAATAACTTCCCTGGATGTACTTCCGAGAATATCCTCCCTCAGCACAGCTGTAAAGCTATCCTTTATCAAAAACTCCACTCCCCTTCCTCTCTTGCCTCCCTTTCTATCCTTCCTGTAGCATTTGAATTCTGGAACATTAAGCTTCCAGTCCTGCCCATCCCTGAGCCATGCTTCTGTAATTGCTATGATATTCCCAGTCCCATATTTGTAACCATGCCCCGAGTTCATCTCCCTTCCCTTTGCATCGAAATAAATGCAGTTTAATTCATTAGTCCTATCTTGTCCCTGCTTGCCCTGACTGTTTGACTGACTATGAAAAATATTTCAAGGGGGAAGTATCACCATCCATGATTTAAAAAGTTAAAAGGTAGAATTAAAGAGAAAGTAAACCATTTTGTATAAGTGAATGGTAGATTACAAATTGAATGCAATATAAAAATCAGCAAAGAGAAACTCAACTAATAAAAAAGGCAAAATTGGAGTAATTTACACCTTTCGCATGTGTGTGTGTGTGAGAGAGAGAGAGAGAGAGAGAGAGAGAGAGAGAGAGAGAGACAGACAGACAGACAGACAGACAGACAGACAGTGAGACAGACACACAGAGTGAGACAGAGAGACAGAGAGACAGACAGAGACAGATCTTTTGGGAAAGGCCTGAACTGTCCCTAACTAGCACCACCCTCCTCCACATGGCTCAGCCCGTACTCAATTTGAGCTACTTCTCCTTTAACTCTCACTTTCTTCAGATCAAAAGTGTGTCCATGGGTACCTGCATAAGCCCCAGCTATGCCTGTTTCTTTGTGGGGGCCCAATTTTTGACTCAGATTTGCAGCATCTGCAGTTCTTAGTTTCCTCATGTCATGTTGGGCTTCCTTCATTCCCTTGAGATTCTGTTCTCTTGTTTTCAAAACTGCTGCCAATGTGAATAATTTCTCTCCACCTACTTTGTGTAGACTACTCATACCCTAGAAAGTCTCTTTCAAATCCCTTCTCTACATTTTCTTCTCTAAAATTAATGCCAGCTTCTACATATTATTCACATGATTGAAGTTCCTCATCCCTGCAACCATCCTTGAAAATCTTCTCTGTACTGTCTTTAAAGGCATCATCCATCAAGTATATTGCCCAAAAAGGAACGTAACAATCCAACTGAGATTGAATCAGTACTTTAAAAGTGATCCACCATGACTCCATTGATTTTTCTATCCTATACCTCCATTAATATGGAATCCAGAATCCAGTCTGTATTAATTACCTCATCGTAAAATAAAAAAAATATGGCCACTTCTACCTTTCATCTCCATATAGTCAGGTCCCGAATTTAATACAGCCGTCTATTAGCTCACTTTTATCAATGTTTAGGACATTCAACATTACCGTGGCAGAATTTTCTTCCTTGCTATTGCATATGCAATACCGTAATTTATACATAAGATATGCTTTTTGCCTAGAAGTGTAAATCCTCTTTTTGGTGCCTAATCTACTCTATTACTTTTGTTTGTATTGTGTTACTTCTTATATGACTATATAAGATTTAAAAAGTCCATATTATGTTAGCTGCCAGTCTCTTCTCCATGTCTTTGCATGTCTTAGTTCAATTTTCGTTGGCCTTCTGAATGTTATATATTCAGTCTAGTCCTATATTATCAATCTCAGATTGGTCATATGCATGCCTTTTCAGCTTAAATTTTCCTCAAATATCTTTCATCCTTCAGAAAGCTCTGGCTTTACTTACCCTATCTTTGCCTCTTGTCGGAACATATTTCCACTGTACCCAAACTGTATCTTCTTTAAGGCAACCCATTGTTACATTATTAGTCTTGCCAGCCAGTCTTTGATTCCAATTTATTACCTCACTGAAATTACTTCTAATCCAAATATGCATTTTTACCTCATAGTATTCCTCATTTTTCCCCTATTTCTAATTCAAATATAATGGAACTGTGAGTGATGCTCCCTAAATGTCCCACTATTACAACTTAATCTATCTCATTCTTCAGAACCAGATCCAGCAATGCCTCCCTTCCTTATGCAGCCAGGAACATACTGATCTTTGCTCTTTACATTATTAATTTTCTAGTCTCTTATGATTATTGAAGCTCATATTATTAGACTCAATAGTTTTTTCAATTATTAGTAATTCAACACCATTTAATCTTTATTTTGAAATTTGAAATGAGGAAAATGTTGGCTGCTAACTCTGCATTATGCCAGCAGTAGCAATGGTTTTTGGAAGATTTTTAATTTCTAATTTTATTTTGTACAGAGGCAAAAAACAAACTGTTCATTGATTATGGCAGAGACCTAGAAGATTTTCAAGAATTGGGGAAGCTGGTGGCTAACTGATATGACTGAGAGAATGACAAAATAAGTAAGAGTCAATTACAGGGATGAGATCAAGTTCAGAGGCTGTGTTCCTCTGCTTTTCTTCATTGGTACTGGAGGTGAAGAAAAAAGGAATCAAATCAAGAGGGCTGTAGAAAGTAGTGAGTTATAGATAGAAGACTTTAGATTTTCCTCACCTTAAAATGATTTTCCAATAGTAGGCAAGTGCAACTATAAAAATTATGGACTTGAAGGGAGAACAGTCTAAGAAGGTATAGCTACAGGAAGGATTATATAAAAAAAAGAGAGAGACTAGGCCTCTTTTTTGACAAAGTAATTTACCTTCCTCCTAGTCGGAGCAGTTCATTTTTATCTAAATAATGCACATTTCTCTTTTCATCCTGTCCAATGAGAATGGCAGAGACTCTAATGTTAACTTTTGCTGGTGACAAAACGTGGAGCACAGTGCACGTATCTCCAATTAGCTTCCATAGGCAGGATACATCAGGTCGACACTGTACAGCTCTGCAATAAAACCAGAGGTAAAACAATAAACACAGTCACTTAATCTATAGCACCACTTTCAAGCAGCTGCCTTTAACAAAAGGTCAAGGCTACCAAAATATACATACATTTTTTTAAAAAAGCAGTAATTCATTAAATTATTTTCAACCATTGTGAGCTCCTAAAGTTGCTGAGAGAGAACAGGGCATTTAGGACAGGACGAAACAAATGTACCTCCTTAACTAATTATGCTGAAGAACTGGGAGATTAACAGCACTAGGACGAGAAGAAAGTCAAAGTTAAAATGGGTGAATTCAAATCAAATGAAGAACAAAAAGTGATTAAGAAAAAGAAAGCTTTATTCAAAATTAATTTTATCTCATTAAAATCTCTAACACTATATTGTAATTTGTTTATTCTAAGCATGAAAGAAGACGTTCAGCAGTAATTGGTACTTTGAAATGGATAAGACAACTTTAGTTGCTTCTAATCCTGAAGTGCCACAGGATTCAAAATGTTAATTCTGTTCTCTACACAGATGCTGCTGGACTTGCCTAGTTTCTCTAGCAATTTCTCTAGCAAATTGTTTTTTTGTTTCAGATCTCCATATTACTTTGTGGTGAGTTTAATTCCAACAAGTGCCGAGACATCACTCCATTCAGTACATTTCAATGGTGAACAGATGGAAGCCCTGCTGCTTTTACTAAATTAACAGTGCAGTGGTGCATCTTGAAAAACAACTTCTGAATTTCAGCATTTCCAATCTGTCTTTCCTTTTTTGATTTGCATAGCATTTGCATAAAAAGAACTGCAAATGTTATTAGCTTTGTCCCAATTTTGACAGTTAATTATTTCATTGAGTTTATGGTGGGATTTTGCTTTTAAAGTTATTCATTTTTTGGGATGTGGGCATCACTAGCAGGCCAGCGCTGATTGCCCATCCTAGCTGCCCATTAGTAGACTAATGTGGCAGCAATTGGCTAGATTGTATTTGTCCTTTTTATGTACAGAACAAAATTGGGCAACTTTCCACATTGTCAGGTAGATGCCAGTGTTGCAACTGTACAGGAAGTTCTTGGCCAGGGGAGCGGCAAGTTCTGGAGCATAATTCTTCAGAACTATTGCTGGGATGTTGTTGGAATCTGTAGCCTTTGCAATATCCAGTGCCTCTAAACATTTCTTTAGATAATGTGGAGTGAATTGAATTGGCTCAAAACTTATTACCTGTAATGCTGGGGACCACTGGAGGACAGCAAGATGGATCATCCACTTGGCACTTCTGGCTAAAAATTGCTGCAAAAGCTTCAGCCTCATCTTTTGCACTGATGTGCTGAGCTCTTCCATCATTGAGGATGGGGATATTTGTAAAGCCTCCTCCTCCAGTGAGTTGTTTAATCATCCACCAACATTCATGACTGGATGTGGCAGTACTGCAGAGCTTAGATCTGATCTGTTGGTTGTGGGATTGCTTAACTCTGTGTATCACTTGCTGCTTATATTGTTTGGCACACAAATAGTCCTGTTAGTTGGTTTCACTGGCTTCACATCTCACCTTTCTCCTTCTAAGAAGGCAGCCGAAATAAAAAAAAACAAAAATCGGACAGGTTGGCACTAGGAAGATATCTACCTCCTTCTTGCCACCACAGATATTAATTTCTGGGCCGGAAGGCCCATGGTTGACTTTCCCCATCTTCTGGCAAATAGAGCCTTAAGTTATCAATTAATAACCACTTAACAGCCACATCTCGCCTGGGCTGCAATTACTTAAGCAGCAGCAAGGACAAGAAACAGCTAGCCTAACCAAGAAATAAACCAGCACAGATACGCTGTCAGTTTGGGGATTGGTGGTCCCTCAATCTACATTAACGATTGCAAGATTGAGGGGCTCACCTCAGGTCAGGATATGGGCTCTGAAAAACACTCCCAGTGCTCACTTCTGACTTCCTCCCTACAAATAGAAACCTGATGAACCTCTTAACCCCTAAACAGTTATAAATTTCACCTTTGACCCTTTATCAGAGTGTCTGAGACATGAGTGATTGCTTGGCAGCAGCCATGGCCTCTGCCATGGTATTGGCACATTCTGGATTTTGATTGGCTGGTAGCTCCAGGTGAGTAGAACTTTCTGGTGTGGCTTCTTACTTCCAGCAGAAAGCTTACTGGGAACCTTCAGCTGCCAGTGTAACATCTGATTCCAGCAGGCTTTCTGATAAAGGTAAGCCACAGGTTTTAATTCATTAATCTTAGATTTTGGCTTAATCCAGAAATGAACAAATCTGGCTTATATATAACAATATAACAGTGAATTGATGAGTCCACATTTACAACACTGGGTACCATTTTGGACATGGACACATAGCAGGTACAGCGTAGAATCCAAAATAGTGCAAAGGTTGGAAACTAGTTACAAGGCAAAAACTGAAATGCTGACAATATTTACATTAGAGTAGAGAACAAGGTAAAATTTGATATGCTTCTCACAATTACAAAGAGCTTTGATCATTTAGATCAGAAAAAACAATTCTTCCCATTGGGAAATCAGCAAGAGTGAGCAGAGAGGTAAGGTGGAATGGCTTTCCAAAGACAAACTGCTGGCACAAGAAAATACTGAAGTACAAATCACTACGCAAGCGATCATATGTGAATCAGACAGAGGGTTAGGACAGTGTGCTGGAGATTTGTTTGGTTTGCATGAGCACAGGGCCAGTGCGCTAGATGTGACATATGAATTTGCATCGCAAAAAAAATTAAAATTTTTCCTGGCTACAACTAAATAATGTTGGTGACTCCAAGTCGGTCTGCACTTGTCTTTTCAATGAAGACCTGGAACTCAACAAAGGAGAGGAGAATTGCAACAGCAAACCTATATCACCTTTATATTCTACCCTGCTGTCACCACTCTATTCTGCTCACTGAAGTTGTTGTAGAGGATTCAAAAGAAAATAGTTTGTAAATAAAAGCATCCTGTTTTGGATTGGTGTAAATGGTACAAGTACAAAACGTATTTTGCTCTCTTAACTACTAATTTAGTGCTTTGCAAATTTAACAAAGATGTTGAAACAACAATTTCAAAGCTGGTTTAATGTTTGTTTTTACTCACCTCGCTAAGTACTGAAGTGCTTCTTCTGCTGAATCCAAAGCCCTTCCATCTAAACAATCATCAAGGGCACTTCGTGTCATCATTAAATAGCATTCACCTAGGCCTAGAAAAGCATGAATAAGCCATGTGGTTTGAGGATGTCTACTTTTTTAAAAAAAAAAGAAATGAATATCCTCTTCAACTTTATATATTTAAGTACGTTTTTTTCTGCCAACAATACACTTGTAAAACATTTTCATGCTATTTTTGCATACTATTTTATTTTAGTTGTGCATTTCAAAAAATTAAATTTAGATCAGAATACGTGAACGTTATTTCTCTCCCTTCAAAATACGTGCACCCTTGGGCAACTGAAGGAACCCCTGCCATCCTCCAGGTAACTCAGCCTGAAGAGGCTCCTGAAAGCAGTCATCCTAACTTGCAAATAATTTGGGGTGTCGGTGTTGGACTGGGGTGTACAAAGTTAAAAATCACAACACCAGGTTATAATCCACAGGTTTATTTGGAAGCACTAGCTTTTGGAGCGCTGCTGCTTCTTCAGATTTTTTTTTAGATTAGATTAGATTACTTACAGTGTGCAAACAGGCCCTTCGGCCCAACAAGTCCACACCGACCCGCCAAAGCGCAACACACCCATACCCCTACATTTACCCTTTACCTAACACTACAGGCAATTTAGCATGTCCAATTCACCTGACCCGCACATGTTTGTGACTGTGGGAGGAAACCAGAGCACCCGGAGGAAACCCACGCAGACACGGGGAGAACGTGCAAACTCCACATAGTCAGTCGCCTGAGTCGGGAATTGAACCCGGTTCTCAGGCGCTGTGAGGCAGCAGTGCTAACCACTGTGCCACCGTGCCGCCCACCATTTTTGTTGAGTATAAGATCGTAGGACAGAGAATTTATAACAAATGTTTACAGTGTAATTTAATTGAAATTATATATTGAAAAAGACCGATTGTTTGTTAAGTTTCTCGTCTTTTAGAATGGGCATGTTGGTTTCAGTTCTTTCATATGTAAATCCCAGAAAGTTTTTAAAGTTACATTCTCAAATGAACTTTAATAATAGGTGCCACGTTGGCCCAGATAATACACCAAAGGTGTGAGATGCCCTGCGTGAGGCTGTCTGAGTCCCAATGTTCAGTCTGATCCTATCTAAAAAAAAGGGATTTATATAAATCTGTGTAAGATTCTGTAAATCCAAATTTTAGATTAGAGTCAGTCTGACCATTGTGGCACAGACAGTCTCACACAGGGCAGTTCACACCTTCAATGCATTATCCCGGCCAACATGACACCTTTTGTTTTAGCTTACCAGGTTTCAAATACTTAAATGACTGTGATTTAGTGTATATTCTGGCTTAGGTCAGCGCAACATCGAGGGCCGAAGGGCCTGTTCTGTGCTGTATTGTTCTATGTTCTATATAATATGCCATATGTATTTTTTCTTTCCTTTTTTCCAGCTTAATCACAGTTTATTATTAGAAAAAATGAGAATAACCGATGCATTTAAAATCCTTTATCATCCTTATCTTGAACTTGTGTTACGACACAAGGTAAACCCCTGCCCCACCACCACCACCACCACTAATTTAAAACAGCAACACAAACGATTTAGCCTATGCTGTAACCTGTTAAAATTCGAGAGGCCAAGAACTATCCCAAAGGTCATCATTAAAGTTAAAATTAACAACTTTCTTTTCAAAAAAGTCTAACAGATAATAATTAACTAACAATTATTTACAACTCCTTTCTCTAACCTATCTTTTACTTTCCCTCCTATAATACTGTCCGACAAAGCCCCCCCCCCCGATTCAGATTTACCAAAATGTTCAAATTTCCAAAATCAGCTGGTTGACAAATCTTCTCTTTGCATCTTCTCCTTAGTGGTTTTGTTTCACAAGTCGTTGATAAAGATATCCTTAAGAGAACTATTCTGTGGGCAGTCTGCATATTTTGGTGGCTTGGCAGTTCTCCTCCAACTGTTCAATTTTTTTCAGTTTTATACCCAAAAGCATCGGATCGTTTCATTGGTTTTAATATTGTCAAGTACCAAATTCAAACTTGATTGTAGTTTAGTATCTTGGGGCATAATTTAAACTGATAGGCCGAATTTAAATCTGTTTTTGTCTCAAAGTAACCCAGGTACTGCTAGCTGCTGGACCAAGTGTAACATAGTAAATTCTCCAGCACTCTGTGTGCTTGCTAAGTCCTTCAACTCTCAAAATGTACAGTACTCCTACATCTTCATAACATTTGGCTCAGCAATATCCCATAGGTCCAAACATACACAATGTATTTATCGATCACCAGCTACCCCCCTTTCCTTACTTTTTCTCTACCAGTAGTGACCATTTTTTTAGTATCACTGGACAGTCTTTCCAAATTTCTCCATCCTGCCATCTCCCACTTTGGTTTCTGTAGCTTCTAAAAATTACTGTTTTGTAACTAAGTTTAGTGCAACTACGTTTGGTACAATCTGGTTCTGCTCAATAAATTGCTATGAAATATCTTTTGTATGTCTGAAGTGTTTAGAATTCTCAGTTTGATGAAAGCTGGTTTGACTTTAAGGGTAACAAGGAAGAATGATTAGAGGTTAATGCAGCAATCATTTCTGCTCGCTCTTTCTTGGAATTTACTGTTTATTTTACACCCTTTACTAAAATTGGTAACTCACTAGCTGTTACAGAAATCTTAAAATTACTGCTTTAATAATTTGGCATGCTGTTCCACAACAATCCTACATCAAATCAGCGTTGCGATTTTCGTGAATATTCTATCTGGTTCTTTCTATTCTTTTTAAGGAACCTCAAGTTAAATTACAAGTATATTCAGTATTTTTTATATTTAAAGTACTTACTCTAAATAACCATGAGACAGCCTTGACTCATGATCAGATTAGCACCACAAATTCAATTTCTTAATCACTAGTTAATGTGAATCATTCAATTCTGTTTGACAAAGCAAAGCAGCACCTGTACTAAGGTCTAAACTGCACACTTTTTTGATGCTTCTTCAGTAATCGAACTAAACCTTTTATAACAGCTCAATTACATGTTACTGTGTTTCTCTTATTTCCCTGGCCTTCAAAGCGAGAACAAAAGGAAGCAGTACTATTTTCTGCGAGAATTATGAAGCAAACTTAGGTGGGGTGTTGTTTAAAGATGTTCTTTTAGAAAATACTTACAAATGCTAAACTGAAGAGACCCAGCAAAAGTACTGCTTAAATGATATTATGTGGAGGCTCAGAAGAACAAAGAGTACTTGAAACCCCATAAAAATAATTAGGATTTTTCCTTTGCAATCGTTATTAGAACTGTCCTTCTGGGCACTATCCTTGCGAGGCAACCCAGACCTGGCCTGCCTTAATCTGACAAGCCACACAGAGACATTCAATCATCACTCTGCAGCTCAATGATTAGATGTAAAATAGTCCAGAAAAGAATACTCTGACCATCTATTTGCTGCAGCCAGCCAGTACTTTGATTCTGGATCAGTGGTGATGGAAGACCACAGCAGTTCAGGGAGCATCCAAAGTGCAGCGAACTTGACGTCTCGGGCAAAAGCCCTTCATCAGGAATAAAGGCAGTGAGCCTGAAGCGTGGAGAGATAAACTGGAGGAGGGTGGAGGTGGGGAGAAAGTAGCATAGAGTACAATGGGTGAGTGGTGGAGGGGATGAAGGTGGTAGGTCAGGGAGGAGAGGGTGGAGTGGATAGGTGGAAAAGGAGCTAGGCAGGTAGGACAAGTCTGGACAAGTCATGGGGACAGTGCTGAGCTGGAAGTTTGGAACTAGGATGAGGTGGGGGAAGGGGAAATGAGGAAACTGTTGAAGTCTACATTGATGCCCTGAGGTTGAAGTGTTCCAAGGTGGAAGATGAGGCATTCTTCCTCCAGGTGTCTGGTGGTGAGGGAGCAGCGGTGAAGGAGGCCCAGGACCTCCATGTCCTTGGCAGAGTGGGAGGGGGAGTTGAAATGTTGGGCCACGGGGCGGTGTGGTTGATTGGTGCGGGTGTCCCGGAAATGTTCCCTAAAGCCCTCTGCTAGGAGGCGCCCAGTCTCCCCAATGTAGAGGAGACCGCATCGGGAGTAATGGATACAATAAATGATATTATTGGATGTGCAGGTAAAACTTTGATGGATGTGGAAGGCTCCTTTAGGGCCATGGATGGAGGTGAGGGAGGTGGTGTGGGCACAGGTTTTACAGTTCCTGCAGTGGCAGGGGAAAGTGCCAGGATGGGAGGGTGGGTTGTAGGGGAGCGTGGACCTGACCAGTTAGTCATGGAGGGAACGGTCTTTGCGGAAGGCAGAAAGGGATGGGGAGGGAAATATCCCTGGTGGTGGGGTTTTTTTGGAGGTGGCGGATAATTTGGTTTATGCGAAGGTTTGTAGGGTGAAAGGTGCCAGTACTTTGAGTCAGCTGGTGCACCAAATGTCAACGTGCATTTTATGTATCAAAGAAACCAAATCCTTAGGTGTTAAATGGTCAAAAGTTCTGAAACATGGAGTCACAATAAGAAACATTATTCCTCCTCACCTTGTCTGAACAAAGTAACCCAGCTGAAGGACAAGTGAGACACCTGCCAAATTGATCTGGAAATATTAGCTTTCAAGAATTTTCCATATCCTGTCTACCTCAAACAATAATTTACCATGCAACACAGAAATACTTAATGCACCTTGGACAAAGTAAAAATAAATAAAACTTACCTTTGAGGGCAGGGACATACTTCTTTGAATTCTGAATTATCTGTTTATACTCTGTAACTGCTTCTGCATATTTGCCAATAATCTGTTTAATGGCTGCAATCTTGTAAATGTTGTATACAGAGTTTGGATTCAGTTCACTGGCTTTAGTGAAAGCCTTTAAGGCAGCAGTGTAACCTCCTCTACTGAGATAAGCTTCTCCTAAACATTCCCAGCAATTTGAATCGTTCAGGTCTGCTCTCAAGGCTGCTTGTAAACTGTGAAAAATGACAGATCATTAATTCCAATAATATAATCAAAAGCTGATTTTAAAATCATAGAATAAAAGAGAACACTGACGTCGTTCAAACTATTCTCCACAAAGCTATTTTCCTGTGGCCCTAAAATTCTTTAACAGTGGAGAGAATAGATTAACTGGGCTGAAAGACATACAAATAAATAAAAATAAACAAAAAAAAACAAAATCAAGCATTGGTATGGTGTGGTACAGTGAGTCTCAACACTTTGCTCTTTACATTTTTTCAGTTTCCAATTTATGCCTGTCAATGAAATCACCCCTTGTGCTGATTATTTCCCAGCAAGCCTTTCTGAACTTTTGTTATTGGTTTCACCAATGCAGAGAGGTCTAAAAAGGAGGATAAAAAAAACATACAAAGTAAGAGCATCATTGCAAGATTCTCCTTTTCCTCCTTGATCTCGCTCCCTCTCTGGATGAAGTACTTGGGAACTTGATGAGGTTTCCACACCTCAGTATCTTGATTATCTTATAAACTCGGAAAAGCTGAACTGTGATTATTATCTGAAGACTTGGATCCAACTCATTTTCCATCCTAACTGGAGCCTTATTTGGAAGATTTGCCACTTGCAGTAAGCAATTCAATTTTATCAGCAAGAAACCTGGTGCACCCATGAGAATGATCAAATTCTATCCTTTGTTCACAGGCCGATGGTCAATAGAGGTGTATTTTCCTTTTGCCCTAATATCACCTCTGCAGACATTGGCACGTCTGTCGTCTTTTGCACTGTGAGAATGTACCTGTTTTGGTAGTAAAATAAAAATTTCTAACTCCAGATTATGGCCTCGAAGTTAACTGGTTTTGCCTATGTTTAACAATGGTTGTTTTATACTAAATTGATCAATTATTTCATGAAAAAAATACAACTCTGGTCAAAATCCCCTTCATATTGCTATCCAGAATAAAAGACAAACAATTGCCATTTGTGATTGAATTAATTTTTCTTTATGAATCATGCAACATATGGACTAGTGGGGTTTCACCAGCGCATTCCTCCAGTCATAGTTGCTTTTGTTGATTTTTTTCCTTCTCTCCTCCCTCCCCATCACGGGGAACATGTGCTAGATTTATGCATTATACACCTCTCTCAAATCACCCTCAATATTCTCCCTCAGCTAGGATACTCATTTCCCCACCTGCTCTGATAATTCTCTTCTAATGACGCAACTGAGTACCTGGCAATCAAACATAGATATCTTACTCTGCCACAGCCAGTGAACTCTGGTTGGTTCTCATGTAATAAAGTCCTCGTCTAAGCCAAGCCCATTTGGATGTTCCAGCACTTGACTGATCAGTCACTGTCCTCAGAATTGCAAGAGCAGTCTCCTAAAAGTAAACAAATATCAATGTGAAAAGTGATATAAATAAATAAATCACGACTACAAATCGACTCGTTGTGTAATACAATTGCCAAAGTAACAATAGGAATTACTTTTTTTTTTAAAAAGTTGCATTAAAAATTTTCAAGTAATCAATTTGGTCTTGTCCATCATCCAAGTAAAACGCAACAACATGTGACTTTCAAGCTTGTTCAGTTCCAATCATTGCCATCCTACTCACCTTTCACAGAATTACTTAAATTAGATTAGACTACTTACAGTATGGAAACAGGCCTTCCGGCCCAACAAGTCCACACCGACCCGCCAAAGTGCACCCACCCAAACCCATTCCCCTACATTTTACCCCTTCACCTAACATTACAGGCAATTTAGCATGGCCAGTTCACCTAACCTGCACATTTTTGGATTGTGGGAGGAAACCAGAGCACTTGCAGGAAACCCATGCAGACACTGGGGGAAACGTGCAAACTCCACACAGTCAGCCGCCTGAGGCAGGAATTAAACCCGGGCCTCTGGGTCTGTGAGGCAACAGTGCTACTGTGCCGCCCATGAATATACTTTACTAACAGTAAACTAACTGATTGGAATAAGTTGGCAGTATTGCAAGTTAAACGTTGGCACATAATGGGTAGTCAGTGACAAGATTCATGATTCATCCCATGACAGTTGCCCACAAAGGGTCTGCTGGCTTTTAAGCGAAGACTTGTGTGATTCTCGCATCTGCTTTAGCAGGTGCCCTCAGCTGAGGATTTGTGACAACTGAAAGTAGGGAAGTAGAGAAGTAACAGCAAATCTTCAACCAAACAAAAAAAACTTCACAAAGACATGCAATCTAAACCAGTAAAAAAATGCATTTAAACTGTTCTTATATTAGTCAGTGTGTGCAAAGAGAAAGAGTGTTAAGAGAAAGAGAAATTATAAATTAATTAGTTATTATAAAGTCAAAAAGGACTTTTCTTTAACAAAATAATCTCCAACAGAAATAAGCTTCTGAAAGAGTGAGACTCCATGACCAGAGAAGTTACTTGGCAGCAAATGTTATCTCACAGTTAAAACTCAAATACACCAGTCCCAATTATTTTTTGCCGTGATTAGTGTATAACTAACAAACTGCAGGCAAATTTTCAAAACCGAGATGATAGGCAAAGTTCTGTTATAATGCAGAATACAGAGCAGCAGGGTAAATAACCTCTCAACTTTCAGACTTCCTTGTTTAACGGTGAGTGGACAGACCCCAAAAGTTCCTGTACTACTTACTCTAATATTGGTGACTATTGCCAGCCTTGCTGCTTTTGTTGAATGCCAAGTCAGGACTGATATTATTTCAAAACTTAGGGGCAGCACGGTGACACAGTGGTTAGCACTGCTGCCTCACAGCGCCAGAGACCTGGGTTCAATTCCCGCTTCAGGCAACTGACTGTGTTGAGTTTGCACATTCTCCCAGTGTCTGCATGGGTTTCCTCCGGGTGCTCTGGTTTCCTCCCACATCCAAAAATGTGCGGGTTAAGTGAATTGGCCATGCTAAATTGCCTAGAGTGTTAGGTGAAGTGGTAAATGTAGGGGAATGGGTCTGCGTCGGTTGTGCTTCAGCAGGTCGGTGTGGACTTGTTGGGCCGAAGTTGACTTTGTTAGGCTAAAAACTAGCCCAGAAAACGGGATAAAAGTATTTTTATGTAATTATTTTGCGCATCTGAATCCAATTTCAACAGAAGAAAAATGCCCAACAATTCGTCAAGGTCACAGGTCATGTGTTAAGGTACACATGAAATACAAAGATCAAAGAAAAGTATCAGACCTATATATAAAAGGTCAAAAAAATTATGAAGCTTGAAACATTTAAAAGGTATCTGGATGGGTGTATGGATATGAAGGGTTTCAAGTACTGGCAAATGGGACTCCATTAATTTGGGATACCTGGTCAGCATGTACGAGGTCTGGTCAGCATGGATGAGTTGGACCGAAGAGTCGGTTTCCGTGCTGTATCTACCGAACAGCTTTTAGTTTGAACAATATAATAAAAGTCTTAAAGCCTGAAATCCTACTGTGTAATCTTTCCAGTTATTCAATGGAAATTCAAATGACCTTTTAAAAATTTAAAAGTCTGTGTGGGAATCATAACACCGTTTAGATATACTAGGATGAATATGTACCTTTCTAACTTAGCTTCAGTCACAAAGTGAAAACAATTCTGAAAGAATAGTTTAAACATGTGCAGTACCATATCTCCAAGTTCAACACTGAGGTCAACAGCAGCTGCTCCTGCTTCTTCATCACTATTATTTAGCTCAAAGGCTTTTTTGTAGCAACCACGAGCTCTGTTTTTATCTTGTACTATGTCATGATAGTAGTGGCCTAAGTAG
The DNA here is from genome assembly GCF_020745735.1 of Hemiscyllium ocellatum. NCBI lineage: Eukaryota > Metazoa > Chordata > Chondrichthyes > Orectolobiformes > Hemiscylliidae > Hemiscyllium > Hemiscyllium ocellatum. The sequence continues at coordinate 56,415,584 of NC_083402.1, forward strand.
CAGAATGTTCGTCCATTGTATGTGTCCAACTTGGCAGCCTACAGTCGGTTAAGAAGAAACTTAAGAATAAACTGGTAATGAAGTCAAAAATGAAAAAGACAACAGAAGAAACAAAATATCTTGACACTTTTGAAACTATAATTGGTTAGTATTAGACACATTGTAACAGAAACTGGAAAATATACCCTTCGATAGCTAAATTGTAACTGTTTTCTCCTCGTCTTCAACTTTCCATCATGGTACACTCGTTTGAATTTTAATTCCTAAATGAAATAGTTTGTCCTTAGAACCACAGATTAAGGAGGGGGGAGTTAGAATGCTGAGTCACACCTTTCTTTTGCATTATAAATCTATAATGATATTGAAGTAGCAATTATTTTAGCAAAGCTTCCATTATGTTTTCCTTAGTTTCACCTTGGAAAATGTGACAAGATGATCATAACTGCAAAAATATTGCGTACAATTAAGTACCCAAAAGAAATCCAAGCACAGTTACGACAGAAGATACAAAAATATAACTTTTATAAAGTTTGAATTCAGGTGTCTTAGCTTTCACTATTCAGAAATGTCTCTAATTCCAAGATTATACAGTAGTTTATTTTCAAAATCTTACAAAAAAATGCAAGGGAATCAATAAGTTATGGGTTAGAATTAAATACAGTATCCAATTGCCCTCTGGATGTTTCCTTTGAAAGGTTTAAACATGTACTTAGTTGTACTTTATGTTTCTTAATTCTTTTCATGTCAAAAATGGTTACGACATTTTGACAAGGTTTCATACGTGACTTCCAGCTTATTTAGTTTGTAGCAGGTAACATATGTTTAAATGAATGTTAAGCATTCACAGAGCATAAAGAATCTGTCGAACAATATCCAACTCTGTTATATCACATCAATCAGTTTCAATCCTTTCACTGACTTTATTCAAACCAGAGAATCAATAGAAATTTACCAATTAAATGAAGCTATGGTCTGCAGTCCATAGCCAATGATTGCATCCCTCTGCCTGGAGACAGACTACAAGGATGTGACAATTTGACTGAAGGGGTCAACTTCCAACCAGTAATCCTCTCAAGTAACATGATCACCAATCCCACTTCCGTAACTTCGGTCCCACCTAGCTCACAAGAACAGAGAACTAGGAACGGAAGAAGGCAATTCAACCCCTCAAGATTGCTTAGCCATTTATACACGAGGTTGATCTCATCTTGGTCCCAACTCCGCTTTCCTGCCTACTCTCCATAACCCTTCATCCCATTTAGAATGGGATAGAACTAAAAATTTATCTCCTTAAAATTATTTAGCGTCCCAGAATTCATCATATTCTTGGGTAGCGAATTTCATGACCCTTTGAAAAATCTAATTCTTCATCTTTATTTTAAATCTGGTACGCTTATCCCAAAATCAAGACTCCTATTCTAGCTTGCCTCAAAAGGGGAACTATTCCCTCTATGTCTACTTTGTCAATAACCTTTTAGATCTTATATACCTCATTTAGACAATATAGCCCAAAACTGCTCAATCTCACTTTATAAAATAAGTCCCTCATCTCTGGAAGTAATCTAGTGAATCTCCTCTGAAATGCCTCCAATGCAACTAATCCCTCAAGTAAGGAGGCCAAAACTGTATGCAATTGTAGCTCATTTGCTGCTGAAAAGTTTACCTATGCATTTGTTACCTTATTCCTAAACTATACTGGCCCGTCTTCCACTTTATACCCACCATGTACTTGAGCTCATTCAGACTTTCCAAATTATTACAGCACAGGAGACGGCGTTTCGGCTCATAGTACTGCAACTGGTGTGGGCACAAAATTTCGATCCATCTTTTGCCCATATCCTTGCACACTATTCCTAACCATATATTCATTAAATGCTCTCGTGAATGCCTCAGTTGAATCTGCTTCTATTTTCCAGGCAAAGAATCCCATACCTTAACTCCTCATTGTGTGAAAAAGATTTTTCTCATTGCAACTAATGAACTTGAAAGACCCTATACAGAGGAAAATGAACCTTCCACCTCAGCGAGCAAATCTACACCCTTCAGATTAAACAGTACAAAGGGCAGCAACTGTTAAAAGGTGCTGCTCACAGAGTACAAAACAAATGTAAAAGCATTGCACAAACAGGAAAAAAAAAAGACATAAGTGAACAATTTTGAATCACCTACAGATAAAATTGAAAAGAGAACTGGAAATGTGTGTAGACTTATTCTTAAGATACTCCACCAGTATGAACCACCAATCAAGAAAATTGAATGTGAACTACATAGCCAAATGATCAAAGAAAATCATACATCGACCGTATAACAGTCAGATTATACAGTAATACTGTTTTATTCCAATCTTTGAGGCATTTCAGGGAAAAGTTACACATTGAATTTCTTCAAAATTTAGGGATTTTCTTCATGCAATTTTTTAGCAATTTCTTCATACAGAAAAAATGTCAACAGATAGAACAGCTTTCTGGACAAGTGTGGACAAAAACCCTGAAATTAGCTAATACGTAACAATATACTACGGTACAATGGGCTGCAGTGTTTTCTTGGTTAGATGATTAATAAAATTTCATTTAAATCAATCTTACTAGCATCTCTGAGAATGCATATGATGAGTTAAAGCAAGATCAATGAGATTAGGTGATTTCTTAATAAGTCAGAAGTCATAATACCATTGTCTGAAATATTTAAGTTAAAAATCACACAACACCAGGCTATAGTCCCATTCAAAAAGATGAAAGATTTAACAGCAATTTATGTTTGTTCCACATATCATTTTAATTGCATGACACTTTCATATTTTGCTATAAATTGTGTCCTATGGTCTTGCCTCATTAGTTACCTGATGAAGAAGCAGCACTATGAAAGCTTGTACTTCTAAATAAACCTGTTGGACTATAATCTGGTGTTGTGTGATTTAGTTTTTCCACCCCAGTCTAACACCTCCACATGATGAAATATTTCAGCATTTACTTGCAGAATTTATACATTATAAGATCGATCATTATGGTTTCACAAACCTTTAACAAATGTGTAGCAGTTTTAGACTTGTCTTTTCTCATCACCTCCCCCATGAACCAGTAAGTTAGTCCAAGGTAGTAGTAATATTTTCCACACTCTGCTTTCAATTTCAGAGCTTTCTGGAAACTGTAGGTATACGCCAAAAAAGTTATCAGATTTATTTCTCCAAAAATAATTAGGATCATTTAACAGTGAAGATTTTGGAATTCATTCCTTACACAGGCTATTTTAAAACTCTGACTAATGTGGTCATGCAGTTGGTTTCAATATTCTTTCAGTCACCAGCAAGACATCAGTGAAACAGCAATCTAAACAATTGAGGTGGTACTGTATCAGCAATTCAGCTTTCTCTTAAGCCAAACCAGTGCTAAATTGTTGGCATTTATTCTTGCACAAGACCAAATTTTATCTCTATAATCTAAACACCAAGTTGCCTTTTCATTATTTGTAAATAGTTTTTTGCACTGTCTTTAGAAACAGTACATACGTGGCTACTACATATGAAAAATGGTGTGCAGATCACAACACAACGTCAAAATCTGTTGAAAACTCCTTTCTCAACTACATTTAAAGGATTTTTCCATTAAACATACAGGTGATTGATTTCCAAGTCCCTGTGTCACACAAAGAGTTAACCGATATTAGTAACTGAATTAATAACTAATTGCAGTAACTCTTTTGCGTTTGACAAAGTAGTTGTTTTGTATTGAGTTTGGGATTCCAGTTCCCTGATAATGCTACAGAGCAGACTAGGTACTAAGTCTCAAGTGTTTTCACCAGCATTGACAAAGGAATGAGAAAATATATAGGAAATGTGACAGTAGGTTTAAAATAATTTTAAAAATTATACCATCACTTTGCTTCATATGGGTTTTCCTCTAAGAAATCTGTTCACTCAGATTCCACTTTCTATTAAGGTCAATAAAAGTGCCCTTTGTTAGAATCTTGCTGGCACCTTGCACCTGTGGACCATGCAGGCCTCTTCCCACTTCCAAAACTCCATGCCAGGTTTCTTTGAAAGCTGGATTCCATCACTGCACTGTATCTACATTCTGAGTCTAAGGCAATAACTTCACCCCCTCAAAGAAGGTTCATGCTGTACTTAAGACTGCCATTAATGGAATAGATTACTTTCAGCTTGTCCTTTGCAAGCAAGTGTATGCTTCCATTTTGAGGGTACTCAATTCCTTAAAATTTCAGATTCCTCATAACATTTCTGAATTAACACATGTACACCATCATTCCTGTACTTGTAGCATCTCTTCCTATCTCAATAATGCTCAATGAAATCTTGATGGTTGGAAAGCTAAGACGATCAGGAGAGGGAAGAGTAAAATATCAGAATATTTTCATCAAAATAAAAAAAAGTGGGCTGGCTTCCACCTACCCATCCACCAATCTTCCAACTGAGGTTATTTTCAAACTTTTCTCCCCCATCCTGGAATATCTCCCCTCATCTGCAATCCACTACAGTGGAGAATTTATACTCTGCATTGTGAAATTCATTCTCAAATTAAACAACATTTGGGAGAAATCCATTTGGTTCAGGTCTGCATTACTTACTCTAATAGTAACATTGGTTGAGAACCAGAATGTGCCTTAGTTTTAAGAATTCTCACATGTTCAAATAAATTGGCAACATTCATTTTCCATGTTCATAACAAAGTGTCTATTTGAGTGAAGAATCCAATGTGTTACTACAACATAGGAATCAATTCATCACTGTCTATAGATGATTAATTGTGGAGATGGGGAAAGGAAAACCAATTTGAAAAGTGCCTAGTTGCAAAAGTATGCATTAGCAATATAAATTTCAAAAATTCCTTATGCTTCCAATATTTCTGGTTTGCAAACCTTAGTACGATATCTTTATAATTCAGATCTAGTTGATTAATTAGTGAAAAATTAAATGAGTTACAAACTAAAGCTTCTCTTTTCTATAAAAAAAAAATCAGGCCTAACATCTAATTCTGTAAGCAAAAAAGTATCTCTAATTTTATTTGCAAACACAAAGTGACCTCAGAGTTTAAAACCTCTCATACCTTTGTTCTGCTTGAATATAGTCTTTTTGGGCATAACTAACAAGGCCCTGGAGTTCCCATGTTTCTGCCACATCAGGACAAGAAGCTACAAGATCTGCTGCAATCTATCAGGTGAATGAAGAACATATTAATTAATCTTTCAAGAAAGATTTCAAATTCTGCTGAATATCTATGCAATGGATTGTTGCTGATTGGAAAAAAAAAATTATAAAACAACTAAGATCTAAATTTCATGCATGTAAACATTTTCCTACAGTTTTTACATTGTACTAGAATTACTTTTTCTTGCTTTCAATGAAGAAAATGCAACCATTCAAAACAGCGAATTTCAGTTGCATTTACAAAGTGAAAATAATGTTGACAACTATTAGAACATTTGCTTCACATGTACTTGCATATTATTAAGAAGTTTTCAAAACAAACAAACCTGAGATGCTTGCTTCATCAGACCCTTGTTCAAACAAGCTTGTCCTTTCAAGGCAAGTAGTGTTGGTTCATTGGAGTCAGGAAGCTAAAGAGGTAGCAACATTCAAATTATGTCGCAAAGATCAGTCAATTGTTTCTATATTCTCGCTAACATTTCAAACCCTACTTTGGACAAGGTAATTCCTGCTCAGCTATTTCTGAATTAATACGGAGCAGGAGAATGGATTTTAAGTGACTAGAAGATCTCCATAAACTATGTGAGCTCTAAGAAAATATCAGAAGTGAATCCATGAGCTATAAATCATCAGTAGAATATTAGTATTACACTACATCTTTTGGTAACTTGAAGATGATGACCAGGATTCAGCAGCATTGTGATCACCCAAAGTCCTGTCACCTTGCCATGTGTGTAAGCTAAACAGACGTTATAATAAAGAACAGAAAAGCTAAGACAATTTCTAAAAAGCCTCCAATTTCAACAATGCAAACTTTGTTTAACAGACAAAAAAAAATTCAATTCAATAGCAAGTAATCCCTCAAAATAAACTGATTTTCCCTTAACCAGTAATTTTGAACAAAACTTCTGGATACAATGTATATTACTGTTAATAGGAAAAGAATAAGGACTTCACATGAAAAATAGTACAGTTTTTACTTTGCCTCCTTCACAGTGTCTTACCTGTTCCAAGATATCAAAGGCTTTCTCTATATTATTTGCATCACCAGATTTGATCATTGCATCTGCTTGTAAATGAAGCAACTTGTGTTTTTGCTGTGTATTCCCATAATGACCACTGCTTTCCAACAGCTCCAAACCTATGGACATGAATCACAAACAAAATCTGTAACAAACTTCAGCTCCTAATTTGATTTCACTGAATACAAAAAATACTTTAATATTGCACTAGCAATTTTAATGTTGAAATTTAATGAGATAATTTTCAATGACAGATAAAGTTAATAACTTTTTGGTGATGTAGTAAACATTATGATTTTGAGGGCTCCCCTTCAACAGTTTTTTGAATATTTAGCTCCTGGCTAGTCTTTATTCCTGTTGAGCATTTGGGCTTGGAGGAATCTGCCCTGAAGTAATTTCCCATCATCTATTTACACACAGATTTTCATAACACCAAATTCCTTCCTTTCAGCGGCTATTTAATGAGCTATCAAATGTTATGAATTTTACTTTGACACCAGCAACATACTTCATTTGTTTTGTTGGAAGGATCATTCCTCTTTGTTGTTCTGCTCTTTATGGGTATGTCTTAAAATGCCACACATCTTTGTAACACAGTCTGTATCACCTGCTTGATCTCTTGAGCCCAGTTAAGAGATACTGGTAAGGCATGCATTTGTCAAGTGAAAAAGTGATGCTTACTATTAATAAGTGCAGCATGACATGGCTGAAACCTGGGGTCAAAGTATGGGCTGTTTAAATGTAAAAATACTGCTTTTCATTCCAGAAAAATGGGGTTGCCTTTTACATTGTGATGTATAGTACTTGCAAAAGTAGATACATCTCAAAAAAAGTAAGGAAAAAGAAATCGGAGATGGAGGCACAAACAATGAGATGAGATATGAAAATGGAAGTAGCAGTGGAGACAAACAGACAATTAGACTGAGCTATATTAATTTTTATCCAGGAATAACATAGGAATGATTAATTAGCATATGATTCCTTTTATATGTAAACAAAAGAACATTTCCTACCACTTCTGCAGGAGCTAATTGTTGCTTCATATTTGTGCATCCGGAACTGGATCTCTGCTAGGTAAAACCATGCTATTGTTGCTGAATGTGCCTGCTTTAATCCTGTAATACAAGTAACATTTCTCTCAAGTCTTGTAAGAGATCGAACATTCAGATCAAACAACATATATTTAACATTATAAAACATCCTGAGGCACTAAGACACCACCAGGTCACATGGAGATATGAGATCAAATGATCAGATATTTGGTAAATGAGTAGGTTTCAAGGCATGTTGTAAAACATTAAAAAGTGAGGAAGGACCTGGAGAAGTACAGGAACAGCAATCACAACTTGGCAACCAGGAAACACAGATACCTCAGCAGGTTGTGGAGCTAGAGGAAAGTACTGAGAAAGTGAAGGATTTGAAAACAAGGACTAAGATTGTAAGATCAAGATGCTGCTTGACTAGGAGTCATGTAGATCAGTAAGCACAATGGTGATAGGAAAACAGGACTTGGTGGAAGTTAAGGTGTGGGCCTCAAGTTCACAGAGTAGAATGTGGGAGATCAGCAGGAATGCATTGGAAGTCTGGAGGTAATAATGGCATGAATGAGAACAGATAAAGAGATGCCTTGAGCCTGCTTAAAACATACTGGTGAGTAATGCATGCATTTGTGAAGTGAAAAATTGAGGCTTAATATCAATGAATGCAGTGTGACATTGTTGAAACCTGGGGTCAACATGTCAGCTATTTAAATGTAAAAATACTGTTTTTCAGGTCAGAAAAGTGGTGTTGCCTTTTACATTGTGATAAGGCTTATTGCAAATATATCAAATCAACTTTTTGCACTGATATCCTAAATTCCTCCATCATTGAGGACAGACATATTTGTGGGCATCCTCATCCAACGAGCAGTTTTACTCTCCACCATCATACTTAACAGGATGTAGTATGACTGCACAGCTTAGATCTGATCCAATGGTTGTGCAATTGCTAACTCTGTTAATTGCTTGCTGATTTTGCTCTTTGTCATGCAAGTAATCCTGTGTTGTAGCTTCAGCAGGGTGACACCTCATTTTTAAGTATGCCTGCTGTTGTTTCTGGCATATCCTCCTACACTCTTCATTGAACCAGTGCTGATTCCCTCGCTTGACAGTAATTATACAGTGGGAGACATACCAAACCATGAGGTTGCAGATTGTATTTGAATACAGGATGAGTATGCACATCCTGAGCATGCACAGAAATGACTCTGGCATTTCTTGGCTTAGTCTTTCGGAGGGGAAGCTGAAAATGTGTTGATGGAAAAGCGCAGCAAGTCAGGCAGCAACCAAGGAGCAGGAGAATAGACATTTCGGGCATGAACCCTTCTTCAGGAAGCCTGCCTGACCTGCTCCGCTTTTCCAGCAACACATTTTCAGCTCTGCCTCCAGCATCTGCAGTCCTCACTTTCTCCTTTGGGAGGGGAAGGCTTGTTTGGTGGGAAAGTGAAGGAAGGAAAGATTTATTGAACTTTCTGCAATTGTCTACCTTTTGGAGAACATACCTCTGCAAAGTCAAGGAATTCTGTATAGTTCACAGGCACAATACTTTTTCTCATATAATTCAACTTTAGTCTATTTTAATTTGTAATTAACACTGAAATGTTTTCAAATTTCTTTTTTATGAATGATCATTTCAAAATGTAATTGCACCGCATCCAAAACTGCACATATACAACTAAAATTTAATGTGATTTTTATAAATACATTTGACGAGCCATTTGAAATGAAATGATGGGTTCCTTAAAAGTGTATTTTCAATTCCACAATTTATAAGTAATCTAGGAAGAGTTCAAATTAATAGTACCAGTTCCCAAAAATGAAATGCTGAAACCCACAACTACACTATTACAGAAAAAGCAATGGAACCATACTGTCAGAGGAGGCTTGTAACATTGTATCTGCTGCGGGTGATCCAGAAACATCCTAGACAAAATTGACAATCACACTTCGACCCCACAGTTCCAGGTATCCACACCACCAACTTAGAATGTATACAACACAGTCAAATAGCAGGAGGTTATCCTTACACTGCCCTAAAAGCTTGTTTTAACTCCAAGTGGTTTCATCTATCACTTCATAATGATCAGTTCCATAAATGAATCAACCAATTCACTCTACATATATACCCATGTTTCCATGCATGTGTTAAGGCAAATTTGTGCTTGAAACCAACAACCATTAGAAATTAGGTTGAATCTAGTCCAACTTATTTTAAAATGAAACAGTTAGCAGATCACATCTTTTCTGAATTTGGAAAGATATCCTGGCCTAAATAAATTAGCAATAAAAACAGAAAATACTGTAGAAACTCAACAAGTCTGATTGTTTTCTAATCCAAAAGATACTGAGTTAATATTTCAAGCCTAATATAACTCTGCTGAGGAAGTCACCACAAGATTTCTAGCATCCAGATTATTTTTACTTTTAATTAAATCTGCAATTGTAAACAGAAAAATCGACATTAAAATATACATTTTCACTAAACGTGTTTTTGAAAATCAAGAAATAATACAATCAGATTAACTTTCAGAGATTCTTCAGCCAGACACATTACAAATGGTGTATTATATAACCTATTATTGTAGACTTATCACACAAGTATAATTCCAAATGAAACAACCTAAAAAAACTACCTGTAGTTAAGTTCTTTGCAGCTTCTTCATATTTCTTTTCTTGCATAGCTTTGATTCCAACTCCAATAAGACCTAGCCCATTTGTTGGTTCAGTTATATTAAGTCTTGAATAACATTGCAAAGCTTCTTCACTAAAGCTCTCTATTTAAAATTAGAAGATGGTTTAGTACAGTAACATAACCTGATTATCAAGTCTGTAGTGGTGCATAAAAAGATTATCTACCATCGAAGGTATCCTCAGCACATTGCAGAAATTTGCTACTAACAGTATCGATAGCAAGCTTCAAAAGTGTGAGAAAGACAATAGGATAGAAAACAAATATGCTTCAACAGTAGCATGTTAAGAAACAACCTAATTCCAATAATACCCCTGCTAGGAGCTAATAGAGAAGCTGAAACACTTGAAATGTTCAATGCCAATCAATCAATTTAAACATGTTGATTGAGAAGTTTTAAAAAGGTTAATTTAGACTGGCATATTCTTCTTTAACCTGCACCAAACCCCATGTACTAGAGATAAATGTTTAAGACTCAGTTCTGAATCAAAAAATTGCTTTCTTATTCAAACTATTTTACCTTTCAAAGATTGAGCAAGTCATTTTTATCAAAACAAGAAGTACCAGTGTTAGAAAATTGTGCTCTTTCCTACAAGTGTCAACATTATGTACAAATCAAAGTTGTACTGACCATAGAAACACTCCCTCTTGGTTTTATTTCAATAATGGCCCTTAACTCCAGCATCAAGATCATGCCTCTTAATGTACAGTATGAATTTCTTCAGTTCTCAGACAATTAAATCTTTATTAATTCTGCAAGACTCTCAATTTGTGCCAAATTATGGATACTTTTCTGCTTTGTGAGATCTGAACCACCTGGTGTCAGTTGTCTAAAGAGTTATTATTTTAAATCTACCTGTCTGGATAAAATGCATGGCAAGTACTTCGAGTGAAGAAGAAGAATCAGGATACTGGGTTATCAAAGTTTCACATGCTAGTTTTAGCTTATTTCCTTCATGTGGCAGCTGAAAGAAAGAAGTTTTAACAAAGTTACATAATTACATTTTCAAACTACTATGGCTTTGATTTTAAGCAACCTCAAGTAAAATAAAACATATCATAAATCATGTATTAAGTTAAAACTGAAGCTGGAGAAGTGCATTATCACTGGAGTCCCAATACACCATAGTTGTAACATAAAATAAAAATAAATTTCTCCAGTTACCAAAATATATACCATATCTATATCAGGTTTTAAACAACAAGATTAATTAGGTTTAAGAAATACAATTATTGATTTATCAAAACAAAATATATTAATTTAAAATGCAATGCTTGTTTAACATAGTCAGTAATATAGAAGTATATTAGCTTATTTCTCTAAATATTCACCAGACATACATTAAAAAAGGAAGCACTGAAGATGACCAGGAGGCAGATGTACTCTGGATGGAGGACGTCACTCTCGATCACAAACAGTAGATTGGCAGCACTAATACTAGGAGAAAGCGAGGACTGCAGATGCTGGAGATCAGAGATGAAAATGTGTTGCTGGAAAAGTGCAGCAGGTCAGGCAGCATCCAAGGAACAGGAGAATCGAGGTTTCAGGCATTCCTGAAGAAGGGCTTATGCCCAAAACGTCAATACTCCTGTTCCTTGGATGCTGCCTGACCTGCTGCACTTTTCCAGCAACACATTTTCAGCACTCATACTAACCAAAGTAGCCAATTCCTAAAGATCATAGCTACTAGATTAGTTCTGTGGCAGGTCATGAGACAACCATCAAGAGGGGAAAATTTAACTATCGGAGTGACTACCCATGTGGAGCCAAAGCCTGTCTTCACACTGGATCTATCTCAATCATGTTTTAACCATAACCAGAGAGCTAAAACACACAGATTTGGAACAGATTTAGCAACTCAAAACTAGCTATCCACGTGTGTCATTAACAGCAGAATTCAATTCATGTGTTCTCATGGCCTGGATTATCCCTCTCTCTACCATCAAGCTAAGAGATCAATGCTGGTTCAATGAAGACTGTAGAAGAGCATGCCAAAAGCAGCAGACATACCTAAAAATGAAGTGACAATCTGGTGAAGTTATAGCACAGGACTATTTGCATGTCAAGGAGTAGAAGCAGCATGCAACAGACAGGGTAAAAATGATCCCACAATCAACAGATCTCTGCAGTTCTGCTACAAGCATTCATGAATGGCACTGGACAATTAAACAACGAACAGGAGGTGGAGATCACACGTACAACTATAATCTCAATGACATGGGATGGCCAGCGCAATAGTGCGTAAAACAAGGCTGAAGTATTTCCATCCATTCTCAGCCAGGTGTGCCAAATGAATGATCAGTTGCATCCTCCACCTGACATCCTCAGGATCAAAAATGCCAGACATCAACCAATTCAATTTCATCCCAGAAAATATCAGAGACACTTGAAGACATTGGATACTGCAAAGGCTTTGTACCCTGCCAACATTCCAGCAATAGTACTGAAGGCATGTGCTCTAGTAGCTGCCAAACCCCTACCAAAATACATAAGCAGGAGGCTGGAAGAACACAGGAAGTCAGGCAGCATCAGGCGCAGGGTGTGAAGTCAACATTTCGGGAGTGGAGATGGGGTAGGGGGAGTTACGGCAGACAAAACAAAACTGCAGATGCTGCAATCCAAAGTAGATTTCAGCACAGATACAACAGGGCCATCTATCTCACAATGTGGAAAATTGTCAAGCATGTCTTGCATAAAGCAAGACAAATGCTGCCTAGCCAACTTGTGCCTGGTCAGTCTACTGTTGATCATTAACAAAGTCTTGGAAGGAGTCTTGGATATTGCTGATAAGCTGTAATAGCAAAGAAACTACTCGCTTACTGTTGCACAGTTTGGGTTCCATCAGGATCATTTGGCTCCTGACCTCATTACAACCTTAGTTACAACGTGGACAAAAGGATTGACTAGAGATGAGGTGACTGTCTTTAACATGAAGGTAGCACCTGCCAGAGAAGCACATGAAGAAGCCGGAGCAAAATTAGGTTAATGGGAATTAAGATGGAAATGCTTTGGTGGTTGAGATCATAACTGATACAAAAGGAAGATTCATAGAATCCCTAGTGTACAAACAGGTCACTTGTGCCAAGTCCACACGAGCTATCTGGAAAGAATCCCACCCAGACCCACCCCCATAAGTTATCCCTGCAATCCTGCATTTTCAGTGGGTAATCCACCTAACTTACACATCCATGGACTATGGGCAATTTAGCATGCCCCATCCACCTAACCTGCACATCTTTGGACTATGGGAGGAAACTCGAGCACCCAAAGGAAACCCATGCAGCCACAGGGAGAATGTGCAAACTCTACACAGTCACCAGAGGTTGGAATTGAACCTGAATCCCTGGCATTGTGAAGCAGCCCACTATGCCAACCCTGGTCATGGCTCTTGGTCAATCATCTCACCTTCAAGACATCACTGCACAAGTTCCTCAGGGTAGTATTAAGACCAACTATTTTCAACAACTTCATCAATGGCATTCTCTTCATAAGGTCACAAGTTGCATGTTTACTTATCACTGCATAATGTTCAGCACTAGTTATGACTCCTCAGAGGCTGATGCATCAGTTGCAGCAAGATTCAGACATTATTCAGGCTTCAGCTGATAATTGACAAGTAACTATCTCTCCACACAAGTTTCAGGCAATGACCATCTCCAACTACACAGAATCTAACTATCATGCCTGGATATTCAACAGCAGCACCACTACGGAGTCTCCACCAACTTCCTGCAGGCTTATGAGCAGAAAGTGAATTAGATCAGTCACATTAATACTGTGGCTACAACAGCACAACAACATTTCGAAATTCTGAAGTAACTCACCTCCTGATTCTCCAAAGTTTGTCCACCATCTACAAAGTAAAAGGTAGGAGTGCAGTGGAATTCACTCCATTTGCTAAATGGTGCAAGTCAACACCACTCAAGACGCTCAACTTTATGCAAGACAAAGCAGCTTGCTTGAATGGTAACCCATCCACCTACTTCAAGATTCACTACCATCATCACCATTGCACAGTGGCAGTGGTGCATATCATTTATATAATAAGGTGCAGTAACACACAAAGCCTCCTCCAATAGCACCAAGAACAACAGATGTATGGGAACATCACTATCTGCAAGTTTTCATCGAAGGGACACCAGATCCTACCCGGAACTACATTAGCAGGTCAAACTCTTGAAACTCCCAAAATTCTTAAACTGGCTGAGTACAACCAAATGATGACAACTATGATTGTTTTAGACCATTCATTTCAGTCCCTTTGCTGCCGCAGCCACTAAATCCAACGACCACGAGGTCCTTCATCAAGACCTTCCATCCAATAGAACATCAAGAGTGGGTATTTTTATCAATGATTACACAATGTTCAGGAGCATTGCTAACTTCTCAAATATTAAAGCAGTCTGTGGTCACAGGCAGCAAGTCCTGTTTAACCTTTAGCCAGAGGTTATTGAATGAGAAGTTGTACACACATGTGCCAGGCAAGCTCCATTCCTTACAAAAGTGTTTAATTGCCTTTCCCAAGCTACTGACCGAGTGTACCATCATTTAATTCTCTATCAACCAATGCTCATTTGAGAAAGGATATATTTATGAAAGAAGCAGTTCAAAGAAAATTAATTCGACCCACTCCTGGCATGAAAGGCTCTTTTATATGATGAAAGATTGAACAGGTTGGTCCCAAACCCATTACAGTTGATAAAAATCAATAAAGTGATCTTATTGAAATATAAAATTTTGTGGGGACATAATAGCGGGGATACCAAGAGGATGTGGGGAGTAGTAGAGACAGGAAAATGGAATTGCGAATACAGTCAAGTTCATTATGATCTTTTTAAGTGGTGGAGTAAGTTTTAAGGCCAACTGCTCTTGCTCCTAACAAAATGGACTAGCCACTCAATTAGTGTGTCTACCACGTTTTGTCAAAGTCAGGGTATTCATCAACTTCGATAGCATCCAGAACAAAGCAGCCCAGTTGAACTGCACTACATCCACCACCTCAAACAATTATTTCTTGTAATGGTTCAAAATGGCAACGTTGCGTATCATTTATTGTACTGAAGCCCAACACGATAGTATTCTGTATACTGCAACAATGTGTCAATGTACTTGTGACAGTACCTGGCAAAATCAATTTCTGCCAGTCAGTAGCAAAACAGGTAGCAAATGCAACCACTTGTCAAATTCCTTTCCATGTCCCAAAGCATCCTGACTTGGAAAATAGCACATTGCTTCATTATTGCTGGGTTAAAACTTCGGATTTTTCTAACAATACTGGGGGACAACCTTCACAATAAAGATTTCAGCAGTTCAAGAATATAGCTCATCACTATCTTTTCAAGGACAGTTAGAGTTGGGCAATAAATCCAGGCCTTGCCATGAATGACCACAGCTTGTAAAACAATTGAAAAAAGACTTACTTTTGATAGAAATTTAACATAATCCGTGGAAAGCTTCTGATGGCTATCACTTGGAATCTTGTCCATGGAAGCAAGGACATTTTCAAAAGCTGTTATCAACTACATGGAGAACAGAGAATTAGCAATGCATTAGAATTTTGAAAAAATATTAGATTGTGAAAGCTGTTATATAAATGTAAGATGCCCCAATAGGTTACATAGCAAATTAAGTAGCATAATCACTCTTATAATGCCGGCACAAGCAGATCAAATTTATCTTCACAAAGTTTGAAAAATAATTAAATAACTTATTCTATTGAACAGTCTTCTGACATGGAACCACATTTACTACCACCAAGTTGAACTGAAAAGATATTTACAACCAACAAAATTTAACATTAATCAATTACCATAATCTGTAGTGTTTATTTAAGACCATCAATTTCATAAATTATTTTTTTTCAAACTCTACGCTCTAAGACCGAAAGGAGATTTATTTCAATTGTCCTGAGGCATGTGTTTTCGCCCCCATCTGAAAATCAGCTTTCCAAACTGCACATTTGCTGGTTTAAAATGAAAGCCTATCAACTATAAAATGGATTTTTGCTATCACTGTGATAAGTCATAGAGGTTTTACCTCTGACTCAGTACAACGTCGAGAATAGATCAGTTTCAGCTAAAGGTGCAAAATGCATTGACATAATCCTTGAAGGTCAATCACACAACATTCGATCATATGTCAGCTGTTTGCAGTTTGCAAATATTAATTCCTTAGAGCCTAACAGCTTCTTTGCCACCTACACAAGGGCATGACACATACAATTTATAAAGCTTGAATTGTACCTTTATCTTCATTTGCTTTGCCAAAACCCATACAAATCATATCTGAGAGGAATGACTTAGGATATCGCACCCAAGACAATAAAACTCATATCAATGACAGAGAAATATCATGGCCAGTTAATCAATGGCTATTTCAATGCTATACTTAATTGGTTTGTGAAATATTTGAAAAATCAAAAGTAATATTGAAGATGAGTACTGACTAACTAAATTTCTTTTGAAAAGATGTTTTTGCCCATTTAAGGAAATAACAATATCTTGAACAAAATACTAACTTCATTTTTAAATAGTAAGTTTATATGCTCTTTTAGTTTTTAAATTCTTTACTGAAATACAGCATGATAATCTTTCAGAAAAAAGAAAAAAAATGGCTTTTAGCATATGTATGACTACATGTTTCAGTCAACAGAGTGGTTACTGAATGAAGAAAAACACCAGCCCCTTCACTGGTTGAATGCCAATTTCTTCTAAAGCTTAAGGACACATTCTAGCTTGAACCACATGCTGGTAGCTACATTCACTATTACAGTCCAGAATTGCGAGACCGATTCTATTAAATTAAGGACTGTGAATTAGCTCACTGAATGAAGGGAATCAATAAACAAAATTATTTGTTACTATAAGTTCACTGGTTCATTATTCAAACAAATCTCAGGTCTGTAAAAGTGTAAGTACACTGGAAAAGGAAAGTACTTTTCCTTGTTTTCCAAACCGGGAAATAATCCATCCATTCTTGGAAGACTCCTTCCTCAGTTTTTGTTAATGTAGAAAATGGCAAGTGGCTCTATTCTAAAATAATAGCAACTGCAAGTTTCAATTCTGCACAGGAAAAACAACAATTAAACTTCTTTCCAAGTATTAAATTATATATTTCATCCCTTTGAAAATAAATTAAATCGAACCCAACAGTAGTATATGAATCATTTGAAAACCTATGAAATTGTATTATTTATAAACAAACAGAGATTAACATGCATGAGAGGCCTTTACCAGCTGTTGGGTTTCATTATCCTGACTCTCTACTTTATCTGCAAGTAACTGGATCATCTTCCTCCACATCTGATGGAGCTCTTGTTTACTAGCTCCATCTTGTTGTTTTAGCTGTATCAAGCGACTCCAAGTTTTGGCGACCTGTAACAAAGGTGTTATCAATGAAGAAGGAAATACAGTTCAGAACACAGTTTGAGGAATTAGGGCAAATACACTAAGATCAAAAAGTGATGATGATAATAAATGTACAAGATTAGAAAGGTTATGATTGGTAAGAGCACTAATCAGAAAGACAACAACAAATTACATACATTTCAGATAATCATAGAAGAATGAAAGATGGTTCACAAGATTGTATAACTTTTAGCATACAAAATTATTTTCCTCAAACCATTACTGAAATAACATTAAAAGATTATTTTCAAAAAAGAATTATGTGCTTTAAAGATAGAAATACTAAAACATGGAGAGTAAGCAGAGAAGTGAGATGGGAATAGATGGCTCAAGTTGTAAAGCTGAAAATGGAATGGGGCAAGTCACAAGTCAACATGAAATATTGTCTTAAGAATAGCACTGCAAACTATAACTATCTTGGAAAAGATGTAGGTACCTAAAATAAACTTGGACTACTAGCTACTCATTTCTGCATTATCCAGAAATATTACCTTCAGAAAGCAAAGTAGCATAATCAAGTAATTGCTTTTAACTTACATAATCAATTCATTCTCAAATGGAAATTCGTAGCTAGGATTTAATTATGTTCATATGCCTTAAATAAAAATAAAACCAAATCCGAGAATAACTGTCCTTAACCTTAAGGCAGCATTCAAATGTGAATGGCATCAAGGTGCCTCAGAAAACAGTGAAGTAATTGGGATCAAATTTCTTTAGTGGCGAGACTGAAACATGATCCAAAGGATGGTAAGTTTGAACTGTTGGGAGTCCAGTATTTGCACTCACAGAACATTGCTATCGGAGATTCTCAGGCACATGTCTTTCGCCCAATTCTTTAACTGCTACATAATAGTCTTTCCTCCATCATAATGCCATAGCTCCACTGACAGTCCCTCTGATAATGATGCAGTCCTAATGCACCTAACACTATAGGCAATTTAGCATGGCCAATCGACCTGACTTGCACATCCTTAGACTGTAGGAGGAGACCGCAGGAAACCCACACAGACATTGGGAGAAAGTGCAAACTCCACACAGACAGTCAACCGAGGCTGGAATCGAACCTGGGACCCTGTTGCTGTGAGGCAGCAGTGCTAACCACTGAGCCACCGTGCTTCCTGCTTTTGCAAGGGATTTCCATTGTAAGGGAAGCTGTACTATGTATAAAAATAAAATTGCCAAACACAATGCATTAACTACCAAATCCACTCCCATGGAACCTGTCACATCTAATTCAGAACCCAGCTTACTACACAAACTGTTCCCAAAATAAAAACATATGTTAATGGACTTCTACCAGAACATCAGGATTCCTTGAGCCTGCATCATCTTTAAAATACCACAATATAGAGATGAACAATGGAATTCTGAAACTGTATGGATCAGTTAAAAACAGATTCTAAACATATCAAATAAGGTGAAGATGGTACCATAATACTCTGACAGGAATCTGGAGGTTTGGTCAAGGTGAGGTCTCTCCTCTTCCCAGAGGTCAGATGAGGAGGTCACACCACCAGATCCTGGCAGCACAGTATGATGTCACCAATTGGGTCAGTACTGTATCCACCATTTGAAGGAACAGTTGGCAACATCATAAGGAGATCAATGGCCTTATCCCCTGTGCTAAGGTAAGTGCCACACTCGCTCTCTCTGCCCTACTGGACCAACCTCCCATCAAGGCTCCTACTCTACCATTCTTGCTTGCAACATCTTTCTTATCTGCTCTCACACACCTCAACCTCCCACCACCAAACCTCTTCAGCAACCCAAAAATACCTTACTGCCTTTCAGACACCTTCAACAGGACTTACAATCGTGCCAATTATTTTCATTTCATTCAATTCCTCCCTAGCTCTCATTCCAGAACACAGTCAGAACAGGGCAGGGGAGGTCTGTACATGTGAACGGATGAAGGGCATTGTGCTTCTGGCCCTTAGAAAAGACCAGGACTAGTCCTGTGGGGGTGCTAAGACATCCATGCCCAGTCACCTGAGTAAGAACCATTATTTCACTGCAACTCTCACATTAATTTCATGGTTAGTGTCATTTGGTGCACACGACTTGACCACTTTTTCTGGCACCACTATGATGAAATACCCAGCTGATGAGGGACAATAGTACTGAGGACTCAGAGGAAGCACCAGCAAGACTGCCTCCTTCTCTAACCATCAGCTCAGATACTGGCATCTCAATGGGAACGTGGCACTTAAAAAGTGTGGGAGTACAATCTGAGAAGCATCTTACTGACAGTTACACAGCTGACTGGAGTAGTGCCCCAGTTTGCTGGCACCCACAGGAATACCAGAGACCAGGGACCTGCTCAGGCACACGCAACAAAGGATGCCATGGTGTCAGCAATTATAGACTTCATCCAAGTGCTCAAGGAGAAGCAGGAGTGGCAGACAAGAAAAAAGTGCAACATTCTGTCCATCGTAGCCTAAAAGCTGCAGCATTGCAGCAAACTGAACGACTGTCTGGCTGTGTCCAAGCACAGGTAGGTGGCTGTGTGGAGATGAAATCCAGTATACTTAGGATCCGCTGAAAAGGCACACACACCTCAGGACCAACAGCAGGATGGGGAACCCTAGGATGTATCCCAGGTGCCTCTTCCTTTACAAGAGACTAGCTGAAGGAGGAACTACAAGTAGGCACCTGCTTCTCAGAGAGGTTTCATTCAACACAGTCCACAGGCAGCCAAGCCCTCCACTTTTCTCTGTCCTTGCCACCCCCACTCCCAAATGAAGCCACTGCCTATTTAGCTTTTGTAAAACTATGGTCTTAACTTGAGAGTTATTTATGGGAGGATATGAATTTCTAGCTTTTTAAAATTTTTCTAAGTGAATAATTTCTCAGAGCTTTAGACAGGTCATTTACTCTCACCTTCCACCTCGGAACTGTGCAACCCCACGGCATCAATGTAGAAAAGAACTGGTGAAATCATGTCCCCTCCCCACCCATCTTATTCCAATTCCAACCTTCCAACTCAGCACCGCCCTCATGATCTGTCCCACTTGCCCATCTATCCACTCCTCCCTCCTCTTTGACCTATCATTACATGCACCCCCCCCCCCCAAATCTACCTAAAACACTCAATTACCCTTCCCCCCAGTGTGGACAGTGTGGAGGTTTCAGCGTGGACACTGGAGCATAAGCAGAACGAAGCACGCAAACCGATCCCCACTGGAATTGTGCTGTTGCCAACGGAGGTAGGCGTTTTTGAAAATACCGTACTGTAATTCTTCAGCAATGTTATAGCCAAATCGCATTGTCAAAATGCACGTTATCCCAGAACTACCTGTATTCACCAAGGATAGCCTTTTTTAAAACAATAAACCATCGGAACTCCTTTTGAAAGGGTTGAATAAACCTTACGTTCTCTGTTAACTGCTATGCATGAGGAGCCCACAGTGTACCTTCAACTACTCATTTGTTTTACGACCTTCACAAGCAAAATAAAGAATACATCCACATCCTTTTCCTTAAATTTCGGTAAGGTATGTGCAAACTTCAGGATCTCCTTCCAAGACAGAGTGTTAGGCTCAGGTCTTTGAATCTTAGCTTTTTTTAAAAAATGAAAATCTTTTAAGTCAGTATTCACTTTCTCTCCTCTTCACTTGACTGAAAAGTTCATATTTTATACAGTCTCACATCCCTTTCTTAATTTCAAGCGGCTTCATTTCTTTATCATTCTCAAGCTGCTTTAACTGCAACTGACTTTTTGCTCATTCATTTGACTCACCACTTAATGTACCCCCTACCCTTGTATTTCTATCACTCCCAAATGCTGAGCTAATATGTTAACCTTCTTAGCTTTTTGCAGGCATCTCCATCTTTAACTCCTTTGCAAGTTCTATCAAATCTGGATAATATGGAGGCTTGGGCTGACAAGTGGCAACAAACATTTTCGCCACTCAAGTACCAGGCTATGACCATCACCAATAAGAGACAATCTAACCAACGTCCTTGGCATTTAATGATATTACCATCACTGAGTCGCTTACTATCAACATTCTGGGGGTTATTATTGACCAGAAATTCAACGGGACTCACTAGATAAACACAGTGGCTACAAAGGCAGGTCAGAAGCTAGGAATACTACAGTGAGTAATTCACCTCCCAACTCCTCAAAGCATGTCCACATTTACAAGGCACAAGTCAGGAGCATGATGGAATACTCCCACTCACTTGGATGAGTGTAGACCCAACAACACAACAAGCTTGACACCATCCAGGACAAAGCAACACGCTTGACTGGCACTGCATCCACAAGTATCCACTCGCTCCACCAATGCTCAGTAGCAGCAGAGTGTACTATCTACAAGATCCTCAGACAGCACCTTCCAAACCCACAACCACTTCCATCTAGAAGGACAAGGGCAGCAGATCCACCTTAAAGTCCCCCTCCAAGTCACTCACCATCCTGACTTGAAATATACTATCGTTCCTTCACTGTCGCTGGGTCAAAATCCTGGAATTCTCTCCCTAACGGCATTTTGGGTCAAGCCACAGTAGGCCGACTGCAGTGGTTCAATAAAGCAGCTCACCACCACTTTCTAAATGGCATATAGATTAGGTTAGATTGGAGTGTGGAAACAGGCCCTTCGGCCCAACAAGTCTACACTGACCCTCCGAAGAGCAACCCACCTAGACCCATTCCTGCTGGCCAGCCAGCGATGCCCACATTCCATTAAATGAATAAATAAAGAAAAAAGTTTAGCTTCAGTTAAACCTTGGAAGCCACTCAGCATTAATTACTCCATCTGCAAAAACGTTTTAGCCATTTTCAATGCCAATTGGCTTCTTTTAAAATTAGAAATCTTTTATCTTTTACCCAGAACTACCTGTATGAGTTAGTCCATGAGGCCTGTGGGCAACCCCCATAATCAGTAGGTCCAGTTACCAGAGTTTGAGTTACCCGCAGTTTACCACAGCCTGAACATTTAAATGAGAATGTTTCAGAACCAGGGACTAGAGACTGCCAGGAAGGTACATTTCCCATTAAAATGGATGGATTTGCACCTATCTGCAGTAGGTCTTGGGACATATCCCTCGCAGGTATGGAGGGACTACATACAACTATCTGTCATGAGCCCAAGCTTCTAACTCTGACCCCCCATCGATATTGTGCTGCTGAACAAGTCCCACTACAAGTTGCACCATATAAATGTTTTTATATAATCACCAAAATGATGAAATGTTCACTAGACTTCTTTGGTTAATGCAAAACAATCTGTTTAATATAACACAAAACATATTCTTAAAACAAATAGCAAACACTGGTGAATACCTAAGCTGTAAACCAAAATTAAACTATATCCTCTTAATCCCAAATAGATACATTCACATCACACAAAAGACAATAGATTCTACAGCAATGATGTCTTGAAACACAAAAAAGCGAAAGAAAATAAACATCTGTGCGGCCAAGGTTCTGAAAACAAAGTATCGAATTTCATGGATTTTCATGGCCCAAAGTTTCCGGTTGACAAACTGACTTGCCGACAGGCAGACAGATGGAAAACCTCCAGTTCAGATTTAAATCAAGTTGGACCAGATTCTTTAGAAAATAGTTACAGTTCAGCTTTTCAGGATTTATAAAATAGTCAGAAATACTG
This sequence comes from Hemiscyllium ocellatum, assembly GCF_020745735.1. Classification (NCBI taxonomy): domain Eukaryota; kingdom Metazoa; phylum Chordata; class Chondrichthyes; order Orectolobiformes; family Hemiscylliidae; genus Hemiscyllium; species Hemiscyllium ocellatum. Next base: position 56,438,518 of record NC_083402.1, read on the forward strand.
ATGTTTGGAAACTTCATAAGGTTCCCAAGAATGAGGGAAGGATGACAGGCAGAGGATGAAAGAGGCAGAGAGGGAGAGAGGGAGAGAGAGTAACTACTATTGGATTTTCTTCCTGACCATCGAGGTCCAGAATAACAGAAATAAGAGTCCAGAAAGAGTTGCCAAGGAAGCATCAGCACACAAGCCCCTTGTAGTCTTTTCAAAGGACAGGTTTTCCAGCAATTAAAAAAGGTCATAAATATCCTCTCTTAACTCTCAAAGCATTCTTTGACTTTTTCTTTGAAGTCACTTGACTTCTTGTAAATTTTATTTATTCATTTGTGAGACTTGGACATCACTGGCTGGCCAGCATTGATAGCCCATCTCTATTTGCCTTGAGAAGATGCTGCTGAGCTGCCTTCTTGAATTGCTCCAGTCCACTTGCTGTGAGTTGACCCACAATGTCACTAGGGAGGGAATTCCAGGAATTTAACCCAACTACTGTGAAGGAACAGCAATATATCTCCAAGTCAGGATGGTGAGTGGCTTGGAGCGGAACTTGCAGGTAGTGATGTTCCCAAGTACCTGCTGCCCTTGTCCTTCTAGCTGGAAGTGGTTGTGTGTTTGGAAGGTGTTGCCTAAGGATCTTTGGTGAATTTCTGCAGTGCATCTTGTAGATAGTACACACTGCAGCTACTAAGTGCTGATGGTGGAGGGATTGAATGTGGTGCCAATCAAGCCGGTTGCTTTGTCTTGGATGGTGTCAAGTTTCTGGAGTGTTATTGGAGCTGCAACCATCCAGGCAAATGGGGAGCATTCCATCACACTCTCGAGTTGTGCTTGGTCGATGGTAGACTTTGGGGTGTCAAGAGGTGAGTTAGTCTCAACAGTATCCCTAGTCTCTGATCTGCTCTTGTAGCTACTGTGTTTATGTGGTGAGTCCGGTTGAGTTTCTGGTCAATAGTAACCCCAAGGATGTTGACAGTGAGGGATTCAATGATGGTGAGACCATTGAATGTCAAGGGGCAGTGGTTAGTGGCTCTCTTATTGGCAATGATCATTGTCTAGCATTTAAGCCGTGCGAATGTTAATTGCCACTTGTCAGCCCAAGACTGGATATTGTCCAGACCTTGTTGCATTTGAGCATGGACTGCTTCAGTACCGGAGTCATCGCAAATTATGCTGAACACTGCAATCATCAACGAAGATCCCCACTTATGATCTTATGATAGAGGGGAGGTGGTTGATGAAGCAGCTGAAGATTGCTGGACCTCGGACACTACCCTGAGGGACTCCTGCAGATGCATTGGAGTTGGGATGACTGAGCCTCCACAACCACAAACATCTTCCTTTGTGCCAGGTATGATTCTAACCAGAGTGTTTGCAAGCTGATCATGGCACACATTAAACTACTGAACCCACTTCCCGCAAAAAACATGTAATCCAGGAATTGCCCAGTTACATCTTTTCCACTTTTTAACATATCTATATTGATGGACTACATATGTCCAATATCTAAATTCACTCACCTCCAGATAATTCTTTTCTTGATTGTAGAGATCAACTAATTTTAAGCAGACTTCATGCCATTTCTGTTTGTCTGAACTACAGAATGGGAAAGAAAAAGTGTAATATTTGAAATTTTATGAGTGTGGGAACAAATTATTGATGGAGGACCTGAAAACAAATTTTGCCAGCCTGTGGATTGGTTTGAAAATGGAAAAGGAGATGAATTGTTTTTGGTAGTACAGAATTCAAGGACTATTACAAAAAAATACAGAATTGGTGTCAAAGCTTTTTGTCTTGAACTCAGTAGAATCAAAACACCAAATTTCAAACGTAACAACAAATGTTATTGCATAAAGGATGGTACTAATTCATTGGGAAGTCAACTTTGGTCAAGTTGTTCCCATAAAGGTACATCAGGGAATAGTTAATTATCAAACTTTTGTTCAAGTTCAAACTAGACAAGTTGACTTGGGTTGGTCTAGGTCCTACCTTGTGGATTGCACCCAAGAATGGTTGCACACAGTTTTTGTTTCATTGAAAAAGGCACAATGTGTGGACACGTTCATTCTGTTTGAAAGGGAGAGGGCCCTGTATGAACATGTGTAATATCTAACAAGAACAAGTGAACCATATTGTGAGCCTTGATGATATTGAATTGGTTATAAGCATAATTTTTCGCACCATCAGGAGAAAGTGAGGATTGCAGATGTTGGAAATCAGAGTCGAAGAGTATGGTGCTGGAAAAGCACAGCCAGTCATGCAGCATCCGAGGAGCAGGAGAATCGACGTTTCAGGCATTAGCCCTTCCTGATGAAGGGTTTCTGCCTGAGACATCGATTCGCCCGTTCCTTGGATGCTGCCTGTGCTTTTCCAGCATCACACTCTTCATCATTTAGCACATTCAATTTTGTTGGGGGAATGCCAGTCAATCATAAAATCACATCCCACATTGGACACTATGTGCTGAGTTGTGCAAACATAGGCTGTTTGAGTTTAGTCAATTCTCTGCTTGTTACAAAACACACAGTAACATGCTGGTTGTTACAACCTTTGGGATATACGGGATGTATATATCTGGCATTACACTGGCACTGAAATTCATAAGCCACAATATTTAGTTGTGTGGTAAAGAAAAAGTCTTTCTTGACTTGACAGCAGTATTGTGCTACTGAAGATACCACTTGTTTTGTTACGATTGGTAACAACTGAATTATGCACTTATGAGAACTCTCTGATTTTCTATGTAAATAGTTATGGAAAAACTATCTTTCAAAACTATTAGTCTGGCTGCAGAACTTTATGATAGCAAGGTAAGCCATCTGTGTATTAAGTATCATATATTTACATATATATGGCAACCTGCTTTCACTATAAGTTGGGTTCTACTATCTCTCAAGTAGTTTCATCCGGTGACCATCGTGCCACTACATTTCTGAGGAAGAGTCACCACACTCAAAACTTTAACTTTGACTTCTCTTCACAGATGCTGCCAGACCTGCTGAGCTTTTCCAACAATTTCTGTTTTTGTGCCATGATACAACATGTCCTACAGTTTCTGATAGCAGTTTGCTTGTTTGGAGGAGTAACACTAGAAGCTTAGAACAGCATATTACAACACTGGCTAGAAGATAAAATCGTATTACCATATTTTTATTCTAAAATGAGTCAGGTGTAGTTCACAAAGTCATGTTTGTGATTTCCCATTTTGGATAGTACTATTCCTAACATTGACAGATGGTATAAATAGGTCATCAATGCCTGAAATTCCAAATAGCCTGACCGCCTGGATTATAAAAAAGGTACTATTGCATTTATTACTTCACAGCCAAATATAGATCTTCCCCTTTCTGGGGACATCTAGCATTTGGATGGGCATTGCAAATATAAACTTTACAACAATGGCATACATATAGCAAGTTTCTTCCAGTCAGTGAATTACTGCACAATGTTACAAGTAAAACCTGAAACTACAGTAACATTACTTCTTTTGGACGTGATTTTGTGGAATTTGACAATTCTCTTAAAAAACATTGGGAGCAACAAACAAATAATCTCATTGACCAATTTATTCTGTGGAACAAAAAGTGAATTGAAGAGTGGTAAGAACAATCAATAAAAATAGATTTTTTAACAAAGCTATACACTTGAATTTGCAAATAATAATTTCTCTAAATGCACATTGTCTTTTCTTTCAGGAACAAAGAAAAGTGTAAGCTCTAATGCAAACATGGATAGATATACTCATCATCACACAAACACAAGTTCAATACATTCATCCAGGTTACCTTTCATACAACGTCATTAGCTTCTGATAAATTCCCAACAGCTCATGCTTGTTGTCAGATGTATTGTTCTTCTCACAAAGATTTAGCAACCCCTGAAAAGAAAACAAGACATTGTGCAAGCACTGTGAGGAGGAACTAGAACATAAAGACAAATTATTAGAATTTGTGGAAAATTTATTTATATTCCTGAATTTTACAATCAGTGAGTTTTTGGAGTTGAGTGGGGTGGGTGGGGTACACGGAATGTAGCAGGCAACATTCAACTGAACCACACTTTACATTATTTTAATATCTTACTCAACTTCGGCCGAGAAACCAACTCTATAACCTGTCCATGACAAAGAAAATCCACTTGCAACACTGCAATATTGTAAGTCTTACCATATGCATTTGTCATCTGACTTGACAACCACAATGTTCTCTTGGCCAAACATGCATCCCCTATGCATCTCAGCAACTCCAAAAAGATTGATGCCTTTATCCTATCTTACATCAAGTTTCACTCACCCCATATGCCCGGTTTTTCTTTGGCTCACAAATACTCAATTAGTGTATGAAAAATTTTCATATTTATGTTTAATGTTGTGGTTCTGTTCGCCGAGCTGGGAGTTTTTGTTGCAAACGTTTCGTCCCCTTACTAGGTGACATCCTCAGTGCTTGGGAGCCTCCTGTGAAGCGCTTTTGTGCTGATTCCTCTGGCATTTATACTGGTTTGAATCTGACGCTTCTTTTGAAGAAGGGCTCATGCCCGAAACGTCGATTCTCCTGCTCTTTGGATGCTGCCTGACCTGCTGCGCTTTTCCAGCAGCACATTTTCAGCCAGATTTTTCTCTCCCTTCTTTTTTGAAGAGTGGTACATAGGCAGTTTTTCAATCCCGAGACTATTCCAGGATCTAAGGATTCTCAAAAGGTTATTAACAATGCACCCACTATCTCTGTAGCTAATTGTTTTAAAATTTTAGGATGTATCCCACCAGATTCAGGGGATTTATTGGTTTCTCGACTACCTTTTCTCTAGCAGCAGTTATTTTATTTATTTCCCCCTTCTTTCAATTCCTTGATTATCTTGCACTTCTGGAATGTTATTCGTGCCCTTTCCCATGAACACTGAGGCAAAGTTAGTTTTAAACTATTCTGTCATTTCTTGGCTTCCCATTATTATTTCTCTAACATCATTCTCTAAAGGCCTGTGTTCACCATTACCTTGCATTTCCTTTTTATTTAAAAAAAAAACTGACAGTGAGAGCCTATTTATGTTACTTGCAAATTTACTCTATTTATCTATTTTCTCCCTCTTTCTTTTTGGTCACCTTTTGTTGGCTTTTTAGAACTGCTCCTAATTCTTAGATTCACCTCTAATCTTTACTGGATTGCATACTTTTTCTATTTCAATTTGATACTGCCATTAGTTTCCCTGGTCAGTTTATCCCCTTCTAGGATCTTCCTCACTGGTATATATTGTTCCTGCAAGTCCTGGATTTTTTTTTTACAAAATGGCTACCATTGTTTATCAACTTTATTTTCTACCAAACCCTTTTCCTAGTCCACTCAAGCTAACTCTGTCCTAATTTCAATGTAATTAACCTTATAAGTGTAGCATTGTTCTTTCTGACCTAAGTTGCTCATGCTCGATTGAGCACTAAAACTTCTATCATCTTATAGTTAATGATTCTTAGTAAACATCTTATTCTCAGTTCATTTACTAAACTTTCGTTATTACCAGGTACAAAGCAGTCCAATTCCTGGTTTGACCCATAACACATTCCAGGAAGCTATTATGAATTCTTTCTTGCGGTTACACGTGCAGTGGTTAGATGACATTTAAAGTTGTAACTAACAAGGACAAAAGGAAGCTATTTTAATACTAACATGACTGAAGAAGCCATTTCGTAGCTTGTATTAACTACATATATTGATCAAAATACATTATGTTGTGGCCAACTATGAAACAAATGATCAAATTATAATCAATAAAAATAATCAATACATTTAAATCAATGGATGTAGGTTTGCTTGATGAGCTGGAAGGTTCATTTTCAGATGTTTCTTCACCATACTAGGTATCATCATCAGTGAGCTTCCAGATGAAGCACTGGTGGTATGGCCCGCTTTCTATTTGGGTTTACCTAAACACACAAATAGAAAGCGGGCCATACCACCAGTGCTTCATCCAGAGGCTCACTGATGATGTTACCTAGCATGGTGACGAAACATCTGAAAATGAACCTTCCAGCTCAGCAAGCAAGCCTACATCCAGAACTTCAACCTGAGCTACACATCTTCTCAAAACTCGCTAACATCTAAATCAATCATCTTAGGAAAGTGCAGCTTTCAACTAAGAATTAATCACTTTACAGGTTTTTAAATCAGTCTCTCTCATGATGCAGTGCAGTTTTAGTTGATCGTATAAACAAGAAAATCTTTTGCAACCCTAATGAGCTCTGTGAGACAGTACACAATGGCCTTGCAAATATTCAGCTTAATAATTAAAAAAGGTGCTCAAAAGCTGATTAGATAGAATTAATCCAGTTGATTTGTTTGAGGTGTTAAAGTCAGACGGTCTTAGAGAATACAAGTGGAATTCAACAAAATTTACCAACAGCTAGAGCCAATCAAAAATAGATTGACTGTTGCATGGTATGATGGTTATACAGAAGTTAAACACATTGATTTAGTAAGGTTTGGATTCGAACCTTCAAATTTGAAGATTTACATTGGCTGATATTACCATATGGCTCAGCCAGTCAACTGTGGTGGCATGGTGGTGACACTGTTGCCTCACACCGCCAGAGACCCGGGTTCAATTCCCGCCTCAGGCGACTGACTGTGTGTGGAGTTTGCACATTCTCCCCGTGTCTGCGTGGGTTTCCTCCGCGTGCTCCGGTTTCCTCCCACAGTCCAAAGATGTGCAGGTTAGGTGCAGGGGTAAATGTAGGGGTATGGGTCTGGGTGGGTACGCTTCGGTGGGTCAGTGTGGACTTGTTGGGCCAAAGGGCCTGTTTCCACTATCTAAATTACCAAGAAGAACTTGATTAGACATTGATTAAAGAAGCCTTTCTCTGACTAATTTCAGCTGTATTAATGAGCTGCACTAAATATATAATGGCTATTTTCTTAAATGAAAGATCTTTAAACTGAAAATATGTTTTAAAACATTACCCATTGTACTAGTCCATGGTCAATTTTCTGTTGGGTGATATGAAAATAAATATAAGCAGGACTGAGGAAAAAAAAAAATTGTGCTAGATCACCTATTGCATCCAAAGCAGAAACTTTACAACCTCACTTGTATATCACAAGAAACTTTTCAAAATATATTGCTGCAAATCAGACAGAGTGTAAACTGGGTCCAAGTGGTTGTGTTTTCTTTTGTCTAGTTCCAAGCATCAGTCAAGAATCAGCAATTTCATTTCTAAGTACTAGGCATTTCCCGTTGAAAGCAAAAGAATAGTAAAGGCAAGATTCGTGAACCATGGATGACAGGAGAATTTATACGACTAGCCAAGGGGAAAATGGAAGCATACATACAGTCCAGGCAGCTAAGAACAGAATGGGCCCTGGAGAAATATTAGAAGAGTAGGACCAGTCTTAAACGAGGAATCAAGCGGGATAAAAGGGATCAAGGGATCATAGCAAACAGAATTAAGCAGAATCCCAAAACCTTTTATTCTTCTATAAGATTCAAGCGGGTAACTAGAAAAACAATTGGTCCACTAAAGGATATGGAAGGAAGGCCGTGTGTCGAACCTGACAGAATGGGTGAGATTCTGAATTGGTACTTTGCATCAGTGTTCACTGAGGAGAGGGACATGATGAACATTGAGACTAGAGACAGAAGTTTGATAATTCTGGATCACGCTGACACAAGTAGGGGAGATGTGTTGGGTAGGCTAGAAGTTATTAAGGTGGACAAATCCCCAGGACCAGATGGGATCTATCCCAGGTTACTCAGGGAGGTGAGAGAGGAAATAGCTGGGGTCCTGACAGATATCTTTGGAGCATCCTTAAACACAGGTGAGATGCCAGAGACTGGAGGGTTACTCATGTTGTTTCCCCTGTACAAGAAGAGTTGTAGGGATAGACCAGAGATCCTGATGTCAGTGGTGGGAAAGTTGCTGGAGACAGTACTGAGGGATAAAATCTATTTACATTTAGAAAAGAATGGGCTTATCAGAGACAGGCAACATGGTTTTTTGCAGGGGAGATCGTGCCTTACCAACTTAATAGAGTTCTTTAAGGAAGTGACCAAGTTGATAGATGAAGGAAGGGCTGTAGATGTCATATACATGGACTTTAGTAAGGTGTTTGATAAGGTTCCCCATACTTAACTAACAGAGAAAGTGAAGTCACATGATGTGCAGGGTATTCTAGCTAGGTGGATGAAAAAACTGATTCAGCAACAAGAGACAGATTGTAGTAGTTGAAGGGAGTTTCTCGAAATCGAGAAAGGTGACCAGTGATGTTCCATAGGGATCAGTGCTGGGGCCACTGTTGTTTGTGATATACATAAATGATCTGGAAGAGGGCATTGTTGGTGTGATCAGCGAGTTTGCAGATGACACGAGGACTGGTGGAGTAGCAGAAAGCATAGGGGACGGTCAAAGAATACACGAGAATATAGATAGACTGGAGAGTTGAGCAGAGAAGTGACAGATGGAGTTTAATCCAAGCAAATGTGAGGTGATGCATTTTAGGAAATCTAATTCTACACAGTAAACGGAAGAGCCTTGGGAAAAGTTGCTAAGCCGAGAGATCTGGGAGTTCAGGTCCATTATACCCTGAAGGCTGCTACACAGGTGGATCGAGTGGTCAAGAAGGCACATGGTATGCTTGCCTTCATCGGACAGGGTATTGAGTATAAGAGCTGGCAAGTCATGTTAAAATTGAACAAGACATTGGTTCGGCAACATTTAGAATACTGCGTACAGTTCTGGTCGCCACATTACCAAGAGGATGTGGACGCTTTGGAGAGGGTGCAGAGAAAGTTTACGAGGATGTTGCCTGGTATGGAAGGTGCTAGCTATGAAGAGAGGTTGAGTAGGTTAGGTTTGTTTTCAATAGAAAAAAGGGAGATTGAGGAATGACCTGATTGAGGTTTACAAAATCATGAAGGGTACAGACAGGGTAGATAGAGACAAGCTTTTTCCCCAGGGTGAAGGATTCAATAACGAGAGGTCATGCTTCCAAGGTGAGAGGTGAAAAGTTTAAGGGGGATACACGCAGCAAGTACTTTAGACAGAAGGTGGCAGGGGCCTAGAACGCGTTGCCAGCAGAGGTAGTAGAGGCAGGCATGGTAGATTCATTTAAGATGCATCTGGACAGATACACGAGTAGGTGGGGAGCAGAGGGATACAGAAGCTTAGGAATTGGGCGTCAGGTTTAGACAGAAGATTTGGATCGGCTCAGGCTTGGAGAGCCGAAGGGCCTGTTCCTGGACTGTAAATTTTCTTTGTTCTTTGTACTAGAGTGCTATTGTCTATTTATAGTGACATAACAGAAAACTGGCAATTCCCAACCTGATGCTAGGAAGTAGCTTTAGTTACTGAGGATCAGCATCTCTCATCCAAGATGAATATCAAAGTTGTGTTGGGATAAAGGACAGTGTTTAAAGAGGTCATGTGGTCACAAGTGACCCCATTCAACTTTATGTATTTACATTCTATCCCACTTATGACCCAATCCCCTATCTCAACTCTCCGAGTTCTTTAACCAATATCCTTCTCCTCTCCACTGCCTTGCTGGTTGCTGCCTACACATATCTTCAGTTTCAATTTGCCTGGTCCCAACTGTTAACATCCAAATCTGATCTGTACCACTCTTTCTCCTTCGTCCACAACCCCAATATAATCACAAAATATTGGCAAAGGACAGAAAAGTAGAAAATGAGAGAAATAAAAATCACACCAAAAAAAAGCAAAACCAAGAACAAGATAGCAGTCAAAATTGAGAGAGAGAGAGAGAGAGAGATCATTGAGCAATACCAAAACAGCTCTGGTGCACGTACTTTTCACAAATCTTACTGGTAAAACATATCCACAGATTTCCCCTCAGGTTGAATGAAAATGTTGTCAATGTTTGAATCTATCAAATGCTGTTGTTAGTTTGTTGACAGCTTGACTAATGCTTAAGTTGCTGTCAACATGAAGAGATAGCTAATAAAGTACAAGTACTGTATGGTAACAACTGTTTTTCTACTGTACTAATGCAAGCCTCAATTTTACTTGTACATGTAATACTGCTGCAGGTTTGTTTCCTGCTGCACATTATGTAAATACTATATGATACAATTTCATATTCACATAAATCTACTTGATTCCTTATCTACCTGCCATGCCAGCAACTGGTCTGGATCAAGTTCTGTGGCTTTTTTATATGCAGTCTTCGCCTGGTCAGGCTGTTCCAACTCTGCTGCAGCAACTCCAATGAAAACCCAGGCATTGTAGTTATTCTTGTCTTGTTTCAACACAGCCTGGACAGTAAAAACGCAAATGTAAGAAATAACAGTGCAGCATAGATTGACATTGTTCCTTCTAGAAATGGGATTGCTATTTTTAAGTATAATAAACAATACTACCCAACTTGCTATCTAAAATCTGTGACTAGCTTTTCCCCTTTTGGGTTTAGATTTTAATCCAGACCAGGAAAATAGTATAAAATGTATGATTTCAGTCTCTCAGTGATTTTAGAAATATAGGTGACAAGTATAATCACAACACATTTCAAAGACTATATTGGGTCACATTGCAATTTACTGATCTTATGCTACTGTAAGGGTGGCTGGCATAGGAAATGAAAACCATTCAAACTTACAGCAAACAGTATTTGTTTTCAGGCTAAAAAGGTAAGGCAAGTCAGGCAACCTTTTCTTTGCACTCTGCTTTACTGCAATTACTCAAATGGTCTACGGTCGATACAGGTGTCCAAACACATGTAAATGTCAGTGTCATAAATGATCAAAAAAAAAGGTACGAGGGAAATTCTCATCTCAATTTCAGTGAAGCACTTTAGAGTAGAAAAATAAATGGCCACCACAATTAGCCTAACATTATTTCATAGTTCCCTCTTCCAAAAGATATACAGTGACTTTACGTCACTTTACAGGGATATATTTCCCTCCCCACCTCCCGCAAAGACCATTCCTTCCGTGACTACCTGGTCAGGTCCACGCCCCCCTACGACCCACCCTCCCATCCTGGCACTTTCCCCTGCTACTGCAGGAACTGTAAAACCTGTGCCCATACCTCCTCCCTCACGTCTAGACAAGGCCCTAAAGGAGCCTTCCACATCCAAAGTTTTACCTGCACATCTACTAATATCATTTATTGTATCCGTTGCTCCCGATGCGGTCTCCTCTACATTGGGGAGACTAGGCGCCTCCTAGCAGAGCACTTTAGGGAACATCTCCGGGACACCCGCACCAATCAACCACGCCACCCCGTGGCCCAACATTTCAACTCCCCCTCCCACTCTGCCGAGGACATGGAGGTCCTGGGCCTCCTTCACCGCCGCTCCCTCACCACCAGACGCCTGGAGGAAGAATGCATCATCTTCCGCCTCGGAACACTTCAACCCCAGGGCATCAATGTGGACTTCAACAGCTTCCTCATTTCCCCTTCCCCCACCTCATCCTAGTTTCAAACTTCCAGCTCAGCACTGTCACCATGACTTGTCCGGACTTCTATCTTCTTTTCCACCTATCCACTCCACCCTCTCCTCCCTGACCTATCACCTTCATCCCCTCCCCATTCACCCATTGTACTCTATGCTTCTCTCTCCCCACCCCACCCTCCTCTAGCTTATCTCTCCATGCTTCCAGCTCACTGCCTTTATTCCTGATGAAGGGCTTTTGCCCAAAACGTCGATTTCGCTGTTCGTTGGATGCTGCCTGAACTGCTGTGCTCTCCCAGCACCACTGATCCAGAATCTGGTTTCCAGCATCTGCAGTCATTGTTTTTACCATCATGTTAAATGTGTCAAGTATTACATACAGTATTACATTTTTAAAAATAAAATAAGTTATTACACCTCCTCCAACTCAAAGTCAGTAAATCCAAATAAAGCTTATATGTTCCTCCAAACATGTAAATTTTTCTGGCCTCAAAACGCTTGTCCCTCCCAAGTAATGATCATAGTAGTTTGAGGAATGTGAAGCTTTGATGCAACTGTTTTGGCCCAGCTACAGAAATACAACTTGGGTGTCATTTATGTACATGTCTGAAAACCAAAAAGACCTAAAACCTGACCCAAATGAATCCGTAGATACACGGAGTTCAGTCCCTTTGTAAAAATGACTGCACTTAATCTGGACGTATCCAAATAGACCTGGGGACATGCTGAGCCAAAAAAAAAGTCTGCTCTGGTCAGGCCCGTTCTAATTCCATTCAGCTCTAATTGGGTTAAATGATGTCCTTTATCACATGGCCCAAACATACCTACTGTAGACCTAAGTGTATCCTGGTAAATGCAAGTCTTTTGATGATTGATTTGTGTCATATTTTTCTCTGCTGCATTTATTTAAACACACCTATGCACACAACATGGTCAATTTTTTTTTTTGAGTGCAGCCATCACAGGAGGTAACAACCATTGTGAATTAAATAATTCACTAAGCATTGTGACAAAGAACCCCAATAACTGTTGGCAGAACGCGACAAGTGCCAGAAATTTGAACAGACATTGAACAGACATTATGATCTTGATTTTAACCCTGTCAAGTTAAATCAAGTGATTAAAAATGGGCAAGTCCATTTAATGCTAAGTAATCAAAAAAACAGAAATATTCTTCATCTGAAAAGCAGTTGATCCCAATGTTTTTGGACAAAAGATATCTGCTGTACTGGATAATTCAGAGCCCAGAATGCAAAGTGGACCGATAATTCATACATTAAATTTGTGTAGGTAGTTAACATGGCAATTATTAGATTAGATTCCCTACAGTGTGGAAACAGACCTTTTTGGCCCAATTAGTCCACACTGACCCTCTGAAGAGTAACCCACCCAGACCCATTTCCCCCTAACTATTGCACCTAACTCTCCAGGCAATTTAGCATGACCAATTCACCTAACCTGCACATCTTTGGATTGTGGGAGGAAACCGGAGCATCCAGAGGAAACCCACAAAGACACGGGGAGAATGTGCAAACTCCTACTGAAATATATTCACATAAGGCTGCAGATATTCTTAAAAATGAAATATAGATATATTAAACAAAAAGACATTCAAAATATCTTAATGCAGAACAAAGTTTACCAAAATTATCCTTTTATAGATATTCTATTCCAGAGAAATATCACTCTGACCTCAGCTTTTGAATCATCTTTCTGGAATCTTTCCAGTTTCTTTCTCTTGAACTATTAGACATTTTTGTTTACAATTCCGTTCTAATTATGCTGATGTGAACCCTTCAGTGTTCTGATAACTAGAACACTCTCAGTTCTAACAACCTGAAGACTGCTATACAAACATCCTATCGCAGAAGCTCCACAGATTAGAAACCATTTTTGCTGCAATGTCTGGTTTCCTTGCACTGGTCACCCTGCAGATCGGCCTCAGGAACATCCACATTGTCACAGACTACTTTCATGTATGGAGGTACAGGAGGTCACTTCTGTGATCATCTTGTGTTTCTGGGGCCCCAGTCAGCTTGCTCTGTTCAGATATTTCATCATTCCCCATAATTTTCTTCACCCATATGCACCTACCATGTCACAATGGAGGAAGGAAAATTGCAGATGTCTAGAGAATGACCAGACGAGCAGAACTAACTGAGCTGCTCTTGCAGAGATCATATGGACATGACAGACTGAACAGCCTCATATTTCTAAAACTGACTTCACATCAGCTCTAGTATATTTTTTATTTATTTGTTTGTATAGCCACCACAAAATCTACATTATTCTGCAATAATCATTGAGTTGGACCAAACTGAAACGAGTTTATTAACAGCATGCACTTTTCTCTAACCAAGTGGCTTCCAGAAGTGGAATACATGCAGCAAAATGATGATCAACATGCACACGGCAAGGGAATGAGAGTGGGTGGTGAGATCAACTATCAGAGAGGTGCATAGCAAGGGAACACAGGCAAGTATTGAGATCAACTGTCTGACACTACGCTTACCAATTTAAATATTTATGCAATTTTTAATACCAAAATGTTAAACTTAAACATTAATATTAAACTAGAAGTTAACCTTACCATACAAAAAACATTGTTTTACTGTACCTTGCAATGTTTCAATGCCTCTTTAAATTCCTTATTTCTTATAGCTTCCCTTGCATTTTTCAAGGTGGCCTTAACTTCTTTATTGGACATTTTCCTTTAAAATAGGAGACAAGAATTATAAAATCTTTGATATATTGTGCTATAAAAGGAACTACAGTTCAATTGTGCAGGTAAATTTCATGATCTGGTCATTTGGGCTCAGTCAACAAGTAAATGCGGTAGAGCTTATAATGTGGGGCATTACATCAACCATGACAAATTGAAATGTCAAATTGGGAAGTACTCAATTCAACATATCAATGCAATACTTAAAAAGGCACTGACTGTTTTCATGTCTCAGCGTATCAAAACAATGAAAGAAGTAGCTGTTTTCTAGAAATATGTAAGTTGACAAGGCAGTGTTCAAAGAAGAGAAGCAGCTAGGAAATAATATCAATTACAAAATTACAAACTCTAAATTAGAACAGCACTGATATAAAACCATATCCTATCCCCCAACTTGAAACGGACAAACCTAATGTTCACATATTTTGGAATTAAGGCTGTAAGCAAAACTGAAAGGTGCCTCCTTAAAATAAATTGATATACATTCCTAAACAAATTGATATTTATTTTACAATGGCAAATACATTTCCAATTACAAAATACATAAGCTAAAAGTAATGTCATCCATGTATATCAACTCCCAATTCTTAGAACCATAGAGTGGCACAAAACAACAAATTATCATATAACCCTTCAAACTCACGCGGGTTCTCTGCAAGAGAAATGCCTTTCATTCAATTGTCCTCTCCCCGCAAAGGATTTCCCCTTCAGAAGCTTATCCAAGTTCCTTTGAAAATAAGATTAAATCTTCCTCCACAACCCTTAAGGCAGCACAATTCAAATTAAAACCACTTTGCACAAAAACAGCTGCCTTTACTTATCTAGGAGAAAATGAGGACTGCAGATGCTGGAGATCAGAAATGAAAAATGTGTTGCTGAAAAAGTGCAGCAGGTCAGGTAGCATCCAAGGAGCAGGAGAATCGACGTTTCGGGCATAAGCCTTCTTCAGGAATGAGGAAGGTGTGTCAAGCAGGCTAAGATAAAAGGTAGGGAGGAGGGACTTGGGGGGAGGGGCGTTGGGAATGCTATAGGTGGAAGGAAGTTAAGGTGGGGGTGATAGGCCGGAGAGGGAGTGGGGGCGGAGAGGTCGGGAAGAAGATTGCAGGTCAAGAAGGCGGTGCTGAGTCCGAGGGTTGAGACTGAGATAAGGTGGGGGGAGGGGAAATGAGGAAGCTGGAGAAATCTGCGTTCATCCCTTGTGGTTGGAGGGTTCCTAGGTGGAAAATGAGGCGCTCTTCCTCCAAGCGTTGTGTTGCCGTGGTCTGGCGATTGAGGAGGCCAAAGGCCTGCATATCCTTGGCGAAGTGGGAGAGGGAGTTAAAGTGTTCCGCCATAGGGCGGTTGGGTTGGTTCGTGTGGAGGTGGCCCAGAGATGTTCTCTGAAACGTTCCGCAAGTGTGCGGTCTGTCTCCCTAATGTAGAGGACGCCACATCGGGTGCAGCGGATGCAGTAAATAATGTGTGTGGACGTGCAGGTGAATTTGTGACAGATATGAAAGGATCCCTTGGGGCCTTGGAGGGAAGTGAGGGGGGAGGTGCGACGCAAGTTTTGCATTTCTTGTGGTTGCAGGGGAAGGTGCCGGGAGTGGAGGTTGGGTTGGCAGGGGGTGTGGACCTGACGAGGGAGTTGCGGAGGGAGTGGTCTTTCTGGAACGCTGATAGGGGAGGGGAGGGAAATATATCCTTAGTGGTGGGGTCTGTTTGGAGCTGGCGGAAATGACAAAGGATGACACAATGTATCTGGAGGTTGGTGGGGTGGTAGGTAAGGACCAGTGGGGTTCTGTCCTGGTAGCGATTGGAGGGGCGGGGTTCAAGGGCGGAGGAGTGGGAAGTGGAGGAGATGCGGTGGAGAGCATCGTCAACCACATCTGGGGGGAAATTGCGGTCTTTGAAGAAGGCGGCCATCTGGGTTGTTCGGTATTGGAATTGGTCCTCCTGGGAGCAGATGCGGCGGAGGCGAAGGCGAAGGAATTTGGAATATGGGATGGCATTTTTACAGGGGGCAGGGTGGGAGGTGGTGTAATCTAAGTAGCTGTGGGAGTTGGTCGGTTTATAGTAAATGTCCATGTTGAGTCAGTCGCCCGAGATAGAAATGGAGAGATCTAGGAGGGGGAGGGAGGAGTCTGAGATGGTCCAGGTAAATTTGAGGTTGGGGAGAAAGGTGTAAGTATAGTAAGATGGACTGTTCCACGTATCGGAACAGTCCATCTTCCGCAACTACACTGGCACCACCCCCCACCTTTTCCTCCGCTACATCGATGACTGTATTGGCCCTAACTCGTGCTTGCACGAGGAGGTCGAACAGTTCATCCATTTTACTAACACCTTCCAGCCCGACCTCAAATTCACCTGGACCGTCTCAGACTCCTCCCTCCCCTTCCTAGATCTCTCTATTTCTATCTCGTGCGACCGACTCAACACGGACATTTACTATAAACCAACCAACTCCCACAGCTACCTAGATTACACCACCTCCCACCCTGCCCCCCCTGTAAAAACACCATTCCATATTCCCAATTCCTTCGCCTTCGCCGCATCTGCTCCCAGGAGGACCCATTCCAATACCGAACAACCCAGATGGCCTCCTTCCTCAAAAACCACAATTTCCCCTATGACGTGGTTGACGATGCTCTCCACCGCATCTGCTTCACTTCCTGCTCCTCCGCCCTTGAACCCCGCCCCTCCAATTGCCACCAGGACAGAACCCCACTGGTCCTCACCTACCACCCCACCAACCTCCGGATACATCATATCATCCTTCGTCATTTCCACCACCTCCAAACAGATCCCACCAGCAAGGATATATTTCCCTCCCCTATCAGCATTCCGGAAAGACCACTCTCTCCGCGACTCCCTCATCAGGTCCACACCCCCCACCACCCAACCTCCACTCCCAGCACTTTCCCCTGCAACCGCAAGAAATGCAAAACTTGCGCCCACACCTCCCCCCTCACTTGCCTCCAAGGGATCCTTCCATATCCGTCACAAATTCACCTGCACCTCCACACACATCATTTATGCATCTGCTGCACCTGATGTGGCCTCCTCTACATTGGGGAGACAGGCCGCCTACTTGCGGTATTTTTCGGAGAACACCTCGGGGACACCCGCACCAACCAACCCAACCGCCCCGTGGCTGAACACTTTATCTCTCCCTCCCTCTCCTTCAAGGACATGCAGGTCCTTGGCATCCTCCATTGCCAGGCCATGGCAACACGACACCTGGAGGAAGAGCGCCTCATCTTCCGCCTAGGAACCCTCCAACCACAAGGGATGAATGCAGATTTCTCCAGCTTCCTCATTTCCCCTCCCCCCACCTTATCTCAGTCCCAACCCTTGGACTCAGCACCACTTTCTTGACCTGCAATCTTCCTCCCAACCTCTCCGCCCCCACCCCCTCTCCTTAACCTCCTTCCACCTATCGCATTCCCGACACCCCTCCCCCCCAAGTCCCTCCTCCCTACCTTTTATCTTAGCCTGCTTGGCACACCTTCCTCATTCCTGAAGAAGGGCTTATGCCCAAAACGTCAATTCTCCTGCTCCTTGGATGCTGCCTGACCTGCTGTGCTTTTCCATCTACACATTTTTCAGCTGCCTTTATTTATCACCTGAAATCTGAGTAGTCTAGCTCTTAGGGTACAGGAGTTAAGGTATGAACAATCTGCGATGCAATTGGGATTTGATTTTCAATTAAGTCTTCGTGATTCTGCCTCGAACAAACAAGAGACAAAAGTATGCCACTCAGCCCCTCTAGCACGTTCTGCCATTTCATAAGATCATAGCTTACCAAAATCAGAAACAGTTATATACAGAAACAAACCTGGCTGTAAGACTTATTCAGCTACTTAAGCAAATTCAAATCGAACAATGTTTAAATCAAAAAAAGGAAAAAAAAACTGCATAAAAATAGCCGAAAAATTTCAGCAAGACTGCTTTGGAGAAAGGAAGAGTTTGGCTAACCTCAGATTTTGTTGAAACATCCCAAATTTACACTGTATTAAATATTATGAAATGTGGTTCAACTTCTAAAGACCTTTAAAGTTCCATGACAGATTCACTTACAAACAATGTTAATGGGTACTGGAAAATAAATTCGACTTCAGTTCCATTTTTTAAAATCACTCATACAAAAAATACACTTTTTTTCTGTAAGTATATACTTTCCTCATAAAATACAAAAAGGATATTCTAAAATGCTTCAGACTGGACAGTATGGAAAATAAATAAATTTCTCTGTTCAGGAAGTTGCAGTCTTTGATGCCTCAATCAAACTTACATACAAGTGACATTTCCTTTATATATACAGTGCAAGCCCATTGTGATTCTATGTTACCTGCACCTTGGTGTACAATGGCTGAAAGGCCATAGTCAGTGCCCCACTGAACCTTTGCAGCAGTTGCCACCAGCTTTCCTGCATCCCTCAAGTGGCAACATTGCCATCTTTATGGATCAATTAAAGTACATATCATACTACACATATTCTACCAAGAACTTATTTCACTAAATCATATAATCAAGCAGGAAGCATTATATGGGGAGTGAGTTTATGGCAGCTTTTTGATAGAGCTACCTAATTAACCTCAACATGAATGCATACCCTTGCATTTCAAGGAGCTCTTCTGATGCACTGATAACCTGGGCCAAAAGGCCTGGGCTCAAGTCTCCAAAGGTGGGTGTATTAAAATCTTGAACTAAGTGATTATAAAAATACAAAAAACATAAATTGCTGGTGAAGCTCAGCCAGTCTGGCAGCATCTATCAGAAGAAAACAGAGTTAACACTTTCTTGAGTCTGGTGAAATAGCATTATCTGGGTTTGAAATGTTAACACTGCTTTCTTCACTGAGGCTGCCAGATTGCTGAGTTTCAACAGCAATTCAGGTTTTAGATTTCCAGCATCCATCGCTCTTTTCTTTATTAGAAAATACCTAGCCCTGCAATTCCTCTCCTCCCACCAGTACTGATTCAGTTCCCCTTTGAAAATTAGCACTGAATTTGTTTGCACCACCCTTTCAGATAATGCATACTTGGTCATCATAACTCAGTGCAAACACAAATATCTTCATTCCTACCTATCACTCTACCAATTAGTTTCAGATTGTGCCCTCTGATTACTAATCTTCCAAACAGTGGAAAATGTTTTTCCTTTTACTCCATCAACACCATCATAATAGAGATGCTCAATTTTATTTTTAATCAACTTTCTTTAGTTGGGAAGAACAATCCCAACTCCTCCAAAAGCTGAAATAATAAACGGCCACGACTCCAAACTGTTACTGGCCCCATTCACTGGTAGCTGGCCTTCTCCAACAGCCAATGTAATTGTTGACTGTTAACGGAAATCTGTTCCTAAAGGTAACCCACAGTTAAAACTGAGACACTTACCGATCAGCTGTGTCAAAGAGCTTCTCTTGCTGGGTCCAGCAACTTCAAGCACAAACCAATCCCAGCATCCACTGCGGCACCTGCCCTCTCGGAAAGGAGACAAATTCAACTCCATCCAGTCAAAAACCTTTTAATATAAAAATAGACGACGTTAGCATCCCGTTAATCTTAATACCATTCTGATTGTTTTCCGTTCTTTTGATTATCTTTTTTGAAGCTGAAGTTGTGGCAGAACGGTCACGTGGCCAGGCCCGCGGCGTGCCGCAGGGACGGCTGGGAGTTGTAGTTTGAAGCGGGACGGGCGCAGTGCTCTGCCTTGCGCGGACTTGGGGCGACAATGGAACGTTCTCTCGATTTAAACCGTTCTGTTGTAACCACCGCGATTGGGATCTTGATTGTGTTCGCGATTCACGGAGCGGACAGCAGCCGGAGTGACTCCGGGATCGGCACACGGGAGCAGCAAGTGGCAGCTAATATAGTGTTGGTCACTTGTGACTCTTTGGTAAGGGGAAAGTTTGAGCGGAAACGGGGGTAAATGTTGAGAGGATAGCGAATTAATACTTGTGACCTGCTGCCACTGTAGATTCAATGAAGGGCGTAGACTTGATGCTTGTTTATTAACTTATGTCCTTTGAATAGTCTTAGTGTTCATGAATGTGAGCACTTTGCATATTGGATTAGAATCCCTATAGTACAGAAAGAAGCTATTCGGCCCATCGAGTCTGTACTACCCTCTGAAGAGCATCCCGCCCAAATACCCATTATCCCGCATTTACCATGGTAAATCCCCCTAGCCGACACAAACCTAAATTGGGGCAATTTAGCATAGCCTATCCACCTAACCTGCACATCTTCCGTTTGTGGAAGAAAACAGAGCACCCGGAGCAAACCGATGCAAACTCCACACGGACACAGTGAATACAAGATTGTATATTTTTATGATGAGGGGCAGAGTAAGAGAGATGTGGTTTACCCTGAACCCATCAGTGACTTATTCATATTTTTAAAATTATAACTTAAATCTCTGGGGCCAGGTGTTATTTTATTTAGCCCAGAGACTATGGAGAAGAATAATAAGCTACATAATGAGGAAACAAAAACTGTGAAAGGTACTGACAGTCAACAAACAGCCGACCAATTACATCCCTCAATTTTGAAAGAGATGAGTTCATGGGTGGCTGAATCAATCTTGCCCATTTTAACGCTTGCCTAAAAGTCAAAATTGCTTCCTAGTATTTTCTTCGATTTCTGAGCAGGTTATTCAGAGAAAATGACACTATCATTTCCTGTATTGAAGGGCAATTAAAGTTGGGTTCTTAGAAGGAAAATCCTGCCTAATCAACTTCCTTGACAGAGTCCACTCAAGCGGTCACTTTATCAGGATATAAGTATTGCTGGCAATGTTTAAACATTTGCAGCAATCTTCATTGAGAAGTGGGTAATCCATCTTGGCTTGACCTGAGGTACCCAGCATCAGCGATACCAGTCTTCAACCAATTTGATTACTTCCATGCATTATCAAGAAATAGGTGAAGACATTGGATATTGCAAAGTCTAGGGTCCTTGATGCCATTGCAGCATCAATACCAAAGTGTGGTTGTTGGGTCTGATTACTTCAGCCCTAGGATATTAGTGTAAGAATTCCTCAAAATACTGTGCTAGGTTCAAACATCTTCACCTACTTTGTCCACGATCCCCCAATATTAAAAGTGGTTCTGCTTGATGATTGGATGCTTCGTTGCTACTCCGTAGAAATGGAACAGTTCTTCCCAAATGTAGCTCGACCTGACAACATTCAGAAATGGGCTCAGTAAAAAATGCCATTTGTGCCACAAGTACCAAGTAATGATCATCTGTAATAACAGAAAATCTAACTGTCTAGACATGCAAATTCATTAAAATCAGATTCTTTACAATTAAATTGTTTGCCTGATTGAGGTGATGAATAGGATTCAATCATTACACAACTTCTATGCAAGTGTATGTTGGCGACAGTTAGTACCTTTCTTTCTTTATCTGCCTGTTCAGAGTTCTTATTACACATCTCTGGAGCAGGTGAGACTGAAACTCAGGTCTCCTGGCTCAACAGTAAGAATATTACCACTGTACACAAGAGCTCCTTAAAATCCAACTAGGTGCCTCTAAACATGGATAGGATATGAACATGCAGTATGTACCTTTTTTTATATCCCCAAGTTTGTACTTTTCTTTAAAACCTATTTTCCTAAATAACCTCTTCAGAGATGTTATTACACACCTCTGGAGCAAGTAGGACTTGAACCTGAACCTTCCAGGCCAGGGTTAGGGACACTACCACTGCACCAAGAGCGCTGTTGTACCTTTTATTGAGGCCAAAAGTGCACACGATCTTCCAAGTGCAGTTCAATCAACTTCCTAAACAATTGAAGAAAGACTTCACTACTCCTGTCCTGAAATCCTCTTGCAATAAAAGCTAATATTTTGTCAGCCTTGCTAATAGCTTGCTGCAGCTGCATATTAACCTTCAGTTTCTTGTCAACAAGGACACCTAATTTTTCATTTTCCTACCTGTTACCATTCAAGAAATGCTCTGCATATCTGTTTCTCCTACCAAAGTGGATAATCTTTCATTTTGACATATTTATACTCCATGTTTTTGGCTATTCACTAAACTTGTTCAAAGCCTCCTGAAGCCTTTTTACATCTTCATCAAACGCATATTCCCCTTGCACAAACATTAAATTGCTGGAAAAGCTCAGCACGTGGCAGCATCTGTAGAGAGAAATCAGAGTTAATGTTTCGTCAGAACTTCCTTCTTAAATAGTGGGGTGTCATTTGCTACTTTCCGATCAATAGAAATCATCCAGAATCTATAGAATTGTGGAAGGCATTCATTGTCTCTAAAGTCACCTCTTTCAATACTTTGAGATGTAGACTGTCAGGTCCTGGGTATTGGTAAACTTTCAACCATAATTTTCCTACCATCATCTGCTTACTAATACTGATTTCCTTCAACTCCTGATTCTACCATCACTATTTGGTGGCTCATAACTAATTCCAAGCAATGTCAGCTATCCCTTGCTGTTTCTTAATTCCACTTGCTGTGAACAATGTTAATCTTTTCCATTTTGAGTTATGCCTTATGTTCCCAACTCCTGACAAACTAGTTTAGATTACTTAGTGTGGAAACAGGCCCTTCAGCCCAACAAGTCCACACCGACCCGCTGAAGTGCACCCACCCAGATCCAATCCCCTACATTTACCCCTGCACCTAACACTACAGGCAATTTGGCATGGCCAATTTATCTAACCTGCACGTTTTTGGACTGTTGGAGGAAACTGGAGCACCCTGAGGAAACCGATGCAGACACAGGGAGAATGTGCAAACTCCACAAAGTCAGTCGCCTGAGGCGGGAATTGAACTTGGGTCTCTGGCGCTATGAGGCAGCAGTGCTTGCCACTGTGCCGCCCACTCCAACAGCACTAGCATATCTCTCAGTTAAGGATATCAGTTCCACTCTGGTTAAGTATAACCTGTCCAACGTGTACAGGTTCCGACTGCTCAGAAATGATCTCAGAATCATGAGACTTATCTGTAGCTTTGAAAGTTGGAATTGCTCTAAATTAGAATCTTGGAGTCTTCTGGGTTAGAAAGGAAGCATTTTAGAATTGTTCTTTGTTGCAGTATGTATGAATGGAATGGAAAAACACTTATCCACAACTCTAATTCATGTTAAATTGCAAGATACAGGAACACACCATCAAGCTAGTAGAACATGGAAAATTTTGAGTTTTATATCCAACAGGATATAAAAGACCTGTCGTATCATTGGAAGAATATGTAGTGCACTTCATGTCCGGACCAACATTCTTCACACTACCATCATTGTCAAAGTTAAATTAACTGACTGTTTATTTGATAATCATGTGAAAAATAAAACACATGCCTTAAAATTGGGTGTTATTGCAACATTTGATCCTTAAATCTGATAATATTGTGAATCCCATTCAAAATTTTCTTGTAAGAGAGCTAGAAATTTTATTAAAATTCTACTAATCTGATGAATTTATCTTTTCTAGGATGGAAGATTGACATTCAGCCCACAGAACCAGACAGTTAAACTTCCCAACATAAACTTCATGAAGGGCAGTGGTGCTGTTTTTCTCAATGCCTACAGCAACTCCCCAATCTGCTGTCCTTCTCGAGCAGGTATATTTCTTAAAAATAAAACCTTTACAAGAATATCCTATCTCTTCTGAACCTATTGCATCATTGTACATCTAGACCGGAATCTTGCAGTCTTGCCTGAGCTTTAGAATAGTGGACTGTTGGAGGAAGTGAATTGGGGGAAGCAAAAAGCCAGTAGCCCAGCAGTGAGTTAAAATTTGGAATTAAGCTCTCTGAACTTTTCTTGCAGGTCAGCCTTCACAACGTTGATAGTCAGAAGTCTACAATTCATTCATTAGCGTGGTATGAATATTCAGTGAGACCCTATAATGTTTAGGGTGTAATCTGTTTCAGCAAAAATGTGTGTTCATAAACCCGCTAATGTATATGAGAGGTGTGACTGGTAGGGTAGACGTTTTCTAAGCTCTGGAAAGTACAAATTTCTTCAACTTGGCTTCTTCACAACTAAACCATTTCTTGGCACAGAGTTCTACAGTGTAAGGGTTGAAGTCTTGAAGTGATCAACCAGCCTGTCCAAGTTAGACACCCACCTTGGCTGATGTCCGCAAACATGACCAAGGCAAGCCAGTGGGGTTCAACTCAAAAGGTTCAGATAAAGGTGATTAAGTGGAAAGGAACAGTGGAAATAAAAAGGGCATGGCAGTACTGCAAGAATTCCTGAGGAGAGACATGAGAAGGACATATAGGACAGGGAAGGATAGGAACTTCATATTTAAGGTCAGGGACACATTGTGGTTAGGTTTGCTGGGAATGGAGAAACAGCTGGTGAATTGAATAAGGAATGGTGTAAAACTGCATATGGGAAAAGATCTGAGTGTGATCGTGTAGAGAGCACAACTTGGTCTGTGTCTTCTGCCCTTCTTTTCCTACTGCTTCATTTGGTGCCACCTCAGCAGCCACCGTTGATCTTGCTTGTTCTCTTTGATTAAATGAGATTCCCTGTAGTATGGAAACAGGCCTTTTGGCCCAACAACC
Source organism: Hemiscyllium ocellatum (assembly GCF_020745735.1). NCBI lineage: Eukaryota > Metazoa > Chordata > Chondrichthyes > Orectolobiformes > Hemiscylliidae > Hemiscyllium > Hemiscyllium ocellatum. Next base: position 56,463,148 of record NC_083402.1, read on the forward strand.
CTCTGGAGAGTAACCCACCCAGACCCGTTCCTCTACCCTCTATTTACCCCTGACTAATGCACCTAACACTGAGCAGTTTAGCATGACCAATTCACCTGACCTGCACATCTTTGGATTGTTGGGAGGAAACCTATGCAGACACGGGGAGAATATGCAAACTCCACACACACGGTCATCCAAGGTGGGAATCCAAGGCATTGTGAAGCAGCAGAGCTAACCACTGAGCATCGTGCTACCCAGATTCTAATTCTAATTCTTGTGAAGAAATATCATTGAGCTGAAGATGCCTGAGCTGCTGAGTATTGTAGCTACTTTTATGTTTTAAGTAAGAATCTTCACAAATAAGTGAGAGGCAGTATCACTGTGGTACAAATACTGTAACTTTAATAATTACGATGAAGAGCTAGATGATGATTGCATGCGAAGCATTTAATGGATATACCTGGTCCCACACTCTTGTGTAACAATTGTCTGTAAGGGCAGCCTTACAGTTTACGGTGGAAGTAGTTGTTTCAGTAGGATTGGTGCAACTTCTTCCTTTCACTGCCGTTGTTGAAATAAATTATATGCAGCTGTTCCACATTTCATGATCTCAGTAGGATGTCTCTATTGATGTTATGTTTATCAAAAATATCTGGTCATAAACTTATCTGTACCCATGCTTTTGACTTTGTTTGGGATGGACTGAGGCTAAATTCTCAGACAATCTTTTCAGGATTTTCACTGTAAAGCCAGACTTGGCATATTTATGGATCAGTCTTATGTATTTTCCAAAGTTGTGGTGTGATATGCTAGAGCCTTCATGGATTTTCAACCCATTTATTGATGTCAAGAAAAATAAAAGGTAAAGCTGGCCTGACACAATATTCAAATTTGCTGGTGCATGGCCAATATTTCTAGTGATGTTTGTGTAAACCTGCCAATATTAGAAATAGTACAAAACAATTGACTACTTGTTTCAAAAGTGATGATGTATGAGGCAGGAAGTTTCTGTTGCAGTAATTTCTGTGAGCATGAATAACTTTATTTTAAGGTATTTTATCCGTAGGGAATTTTTTAACTTCATTCCAAAATAATTTTGGTCACGTGTATTTTATACCATTGGTTTATTTATCAGTTGTCATTTTTTAAAGGCAGCAATTTTCTTAAGTAATTTACAAATGTCTTAATTTTGTGTGCCAGCTCTAAATTACAACATTTCCCTTGTTGCAGTTTTTGTGGCTTTATATTCATCTAAATTTTGTTCTGACCTATCCTTGTTAGCTGGTGTATCTTGGATGATTATATTGTTTTTTAGGAGCTTGCTTGTTAAAACACTGGCACCCATAGATAAAGGAAGAAGTGCGGGTGTGCTCAGGAGAAGTTATTAAAGGTTCCTTAACAAGTAACCAGTCAGGGAGTATGAAAAAGGTGAGGAGCTTAACTTCAGTTACAGTAGTTAAGGGGACAGCTATGAGATGGGTATGATCAATGCGGGACTGAGGGTGTTGGACATTTTGGTCAGCATGGACTAGTTTGGGCCAATGGGATTGACTTCATGCTTGGGACTCTATGACTCTAACTGCACACAGCATATGAAACAAAGTAGAGGAGCTTGTTGTGCAGATTGAAATTGGATGTATTATGTTGTGCGCATCACAGAGACATGGCTGCAAGGGAATCAGGCTGGGAATCAAACATCCAAGGAAAGGTGTCCTATTGAAAGAACAGGCAGATGGGCAGAGAGATGGGGTTAGTAAGAAATGAAATTAAATCAATATCACGAAGTGATTACACAGTCAGAAGGCATAGGAGCTGAGTGGATAAAGTTGAGATACTGCAAAAGAGAAAAGATCCTGATGGCAGTTATGTACAGGCCCCCTGTCCAGCAGGAATCAGGATATGGGGCAGAAAATAAATGAGATAGATAGTAAGGGCATGTAGAAAAGGCACAATTACAATAATCGCTGGAGACTTCAATGTGCAGATAGACTCGGAAAATCAGTTGGTAGTTGTTCTCAAAAAAAGGAATTTGTGAAATATCTACGAATTTTTTTTTAAGCAGTTTGTAGTAGAACCCCGAGGATACAGTCAGTTCTGAATTTGGTGATCGTAACATGGTAAACTTGGTTAGGGAGCTTATGATGAAGGAACTCCTGGATGCAGTGTCAACAATATGATAGAATTTACCCTGCAGTTTTAGAGGGAGAAGCTGGAGTCAACTCTAACGGTATTATAATTGAGTAAAGACATGAGGGTGGAGCTGGCCAGAATTGATTGGAATGGGACCCCAGTCGGGAAGACAGTTGAGTTTCTGGGGCTAATTCAGGAAGCCCAACCAAAATCCTTCTCAAGGAAGAAGAAACATACTAAGGGAATGGCCTATAAGGGAAGTCAGGAAAAACATAAAGACAGAAGAAAAAGCACACACTGTGGTGAAGATTAGTGGGAAGCCTTTCAAAACTAGCAGAGGACAACTAAAAAAACAATAATGGAGGGGGGGATCGAAGTTATAGACTAAGCTAGCTAGTAATATGAAAGAACATAAAATAGTACAGCACAGGAACAAGCCCTTCAGCCCACAGTGTCTGTACCGACAATTGTGCCATTCTAAACTGCATGTGGTCCATTTTCATCTGTTTCCTGCCTGTTCCTGTGTCTCTTAAACATTCAGTAACACACCTGTTCTACCACCAAACCCTGCAGCACCTTTCCAGGCTCCTAACACCCTATGTGTGAAAAAGCTTTCCTCACATCTCCCTTAAACATTTCCCCCTTACCTTAAACCAATGCTCCCTAGTATTTAAAATTTCCATCCGAGAAAAAAGATTTTGACTATCCACTCTATCCATTAACTCTCATAATTTTCGGTATAATTCTATCAGGTTACCCGAACTCCCTAGTCTCCAACATGTTAGTAAAAGCAATCCAAGTTTGTTCAACCTCTCCATATGGCTAAAATACTCCAATTCAGGCAACATCCTGGTAAACCTCTTTTACACTTCCTCTAACATCTCCATATCCTTCCTATAGTGTGGCAACTACAATTGCATGTTACTCTAAATGTAGCCTAACTTGAAGTTTTATATAGCTGCAACTTGACTTGTCAACTTTTATGCTCAATGTCTCAACCAATGAAGGCAAGCATGCTGAATGCCTTCTTTATTTACACCTTATTTGCTTGTGTTGTCACATTCAGGGAACAATGGACCTGGACCCAAGATCCCTCTGCATATTAATGCTCCTACATGTCTTGTCATTTATTGTATACTTTCTTCTTGCATTTGACCTCCCAAAATGCATCACCTCACTTGTCCTCATTAAACCTCATCTGCCATTTCGCTACCCAGCCTCCCCACTGCTCGATAGTCTGATGTATCCTTCAACTACCTTTCTCACTATCCGCAACTTCTACAATTTTCATGTCATTTGCAAACTTACTAATCAGACCACTTGCATTTTCATCTAAGCCATTTATATAAATTAAAAACAAAGGTTTCAGCACTGATCCTTGCAAAACACCACTGATCTGATTAGAAAAACACCCTTTCACATCTACAATCTATCTCATGTGACGGTAAGACAATTTTGGATCCAATTTGCCAACTTACCATGGATCCCATGTGACTTAGTCACCTGTTACCATGATGGACCTTTTCAAATGTTTTAGTAAAGTTCATGTAAGCAACATCCACTACCATACCCTGACCAATCAGCTTCTTCACTTCCTCAAAAAATAAAAACAGTTTTGTGAGACAAACTTTGCCTGCATAAAGCCATACTGCCTATCCCTAATATACATTTTTTTCCGCAAATGCGAGTAAATACTATTTCTAAGATTCTTCTCCAATACTTTTCCTACCACTGAGCTAAGGCTCACCAGCCTATAATCTCTGTTGCCCTTTTTAATTAAAGGAACAACATTGGCTATTCTCCACTCTTCTGGAACTTTGCCTGTGGCTCAAGAAAACAAGGCCCCAGCAATCTCCTCCCTTGCCTCCTTCAGTATCCTGGGATAGATTCCAACTTACCAACCTTAATGTTTTTCAAGATACCAAATGCCACTACCTCCTTAATATTGACATGCCCCAGAATATCAACATACCCCTCTTTAATCTTACCTTCATCGTTGTCCTTGTCCTTGGAGAATACCAATGCAAAGTACTAATTAAGGATTCATCCACTTTCTCTGACTCCACATAATATATTAACTTCTTTGTTGCTGAGTGGGTCCACCCTTTCCCCATTTACCCTCTTGCTCCTAATATATGGATAAACTCTGTGTCCCTTTCCAGCCCACCTAATTCTTGTTCAAGTTCTTTTCTGTTTTCTTTATCTTTCTGAAGGGTCTTGTTTAATTCAATTTCCTTAATCTTACATTTGACTAAAGAAGATTTGAAGTTTTTTTAAGACATACATAAGATAAAATGGAGGTAAAAGTGGACATTGGACTAGTGGAAAATGAGGCTGGAGAAGTAGTAATGGGAACAAAGAAATGGTAGAGGAACCGAATAGATGCATTGCATCAGTCTTCACAATAGAAAATACTAATAGCAGACCAGGAGAGAATAAGGGAGCAGAGATGAGTATAGGGGAAAGTGCTGGGGAAGCTGAAATGTCTGAAGATGGATAAATCACCCCGAGTGGATAGACTCAGGATCCTGAATGAGATAGCTAAGGATATTGTGGAAGTACTAGTGGTTATCTTTCAGGAATCACTGGAGTTAGGGAGGTCCCAGAGGAATGCAAGATGGAAATGTAACACTCCTGTTTAAGAAGGGAGGGAAGCTGATGGAAAATTATAGGCTGGTTAGCCTGAGCTCACCTTGGTAAGACTGTAGAGACCATAACCAAGAATGCGATTGTGGAGTAATTGGAAGTGCATGGTAAAATAGGCAAGAAGAGGTCATACCTGACAACCTTGTTAGAATTCTTTTGAGGAGGTAATGAGCTAGTTAGACAAAGGTGAGCCAGTGATCTATTTAAATTTCCAGAAGATCTTTGACAAGGTGCCACAGAGGAGACTGGTAAATAAGAGCCTATGGTGTTAGGAACAAGGTACTGGTATGAATAAAGGATTGACTGACTGGCAGAAGGTAGGGGCAAATAGTGGAGTTTTGCAGGGGTTAGCATTGGAACCTTAACTGTACATGTTACACATTGACAATCTAGACAGAAGAACTGAGGGCATAATTGCTAAGTTTGCAGATGACAGGAAGTTAGGGGGAGGGACAGGTAGTGTTGAGGAAGCAGAGAAAGTGTAAAAGGACTTGGACAGATGAGGAAAGTGGGCAAAGAAATGGTAGATGGAGTACAATATGGGAATGTATGAGGTTATGCACTTTGATAGGAATAATAGAGGCATAGACCATTTACTACATGGGGAAAGACTTTGGAAATCTGAAATATTAAAGAAGTTAGCAGTCCTAGTTCAGGATTTTATTAAAGTTACTTACAGGCTCAAATGGCAGTTAGGAAAGCAAATGCAATGTTAGCATTTACCTCGAGAGAACTAGAATACAAGTGCGGGGATGATATACTGCTGAGGCAGTGTTGTGACAGTATTTGGAATACAGTGAGTCGATTTGGGCCCTGTATCTAAGAAAGGATGTGCTGGCCTTGGAGGGGAGAAGGTTCACAAGAATCATCCTGGGTTGAAGGGCTTGTCATATGAGGAGTAAGGATAAGGGGGAAATCTCATTGAAACGGACAGAATACTGAGAGGCATAGAAAGATTTGACGTGAAGATGATGTTTCCACTAAACAAGACTTTAGTACCTGAAAGCACAGCCTCCAAATGAAGGGACGACCCTTTAGAACTGAGACGAGAAGGGATTTCTTCACACAGTAGTGAATCTGTGGAACGTATTGATGAAGGTTGGCTGTAGAAGTGAACTTATTGAGTCTCTTTAAGACAGAGGTAGAAAAGTTCTTGATTAGTAAGGGGACCAAGTCTTATGGGGAGAAGGCAGGAGAATGGGGTGAGAAATGTACAGGGAGAAAGGAAAGACTGCAGATGCTGGAGATCAGAGTTGAAAATTGTGGCATAGACCCTCCACCAGGAATGAGGCTTATGCTCGATACGTCGACTCGCCTGCTCCTCGGATACTGGCTGACCTGCTGTACTTTTCCAGCACCAAACTTGTCAACAGAGAAACATATTGGCCATAGTCAAATGGAGATCCAGTTTAATGTGATTACCACCTCACTTGACACCTCCACTATTCCTAAAATATCAGACTGATTGGACAATGTTGGACAAGCATAAATTTCTCTCATCTAAATAATGGGAAATTATTTTGACTTGAAACATTGTCTTTAGTCATTGCATAAATGGTTACCTAGTCACTGAACCTGTCACTTTTCCTGCAAAAATCAATGCCTGGATGAGACAGTTCATAACACAGACTGTGAGACGTAAAGCATTAGGGACAATAGAAAACAAGGGTGGGAGTGATAAAAGCACTTTTTCTTTGAGAAAGGTGCAACTGTAAGTTAGTGAGGCAAATCTATGGATCAAATGTAACACAATTGGTTTTGTGCTCAATATCAGACAATTGCTATGGAATTGAAGCAGAGATAAAGTTTTGGAGATGTATAGCAAGGAAACAGACCCACCCGTCCAACATGTCCATGCCAACCAGATATCTTAATCTAATCTAGTCCCATTTGCCAGCACTTGGCCCATATCCCTCTAACCCCTTCCTATTCATAAAGGGAAGGCTGGTAGGTGTAAGGAATGCTGGATGACTAGAGAAATTGAGGGTTTGGTTAAGAAAAAGAAGGAAGCATATGTCAGGTGTAGACAGGATAAATCGAGTGAATCCTTAGAAAAGTATAAAAGGCAGTAGGAGTATACTTAAGAGAGAAATCAGGAGGGCAAAATGGTGACATAAGATAGCTTTGGCAAATAGGGTTAAGGATAATCAAAGGGTTTTTATAAAAACATTGAGGACAAAAGGGTAACTAGGGAGAGAACAGGGCCTCTCAAAGATCAACAAGGCAGCCTATGGGAAATGGGGGCGAAACTAAATTAGTATTTTGCATCAGTGTTTACTGTGGAGAAGGACATAGAAGATATAGAATGTGGGGGAATAGATGGTGACATCTTGAAAAATGTCCATATTACAGAGGAGGAGGTGCTGGATGTCTTGAAGCGCATAAAAGTTGGTAAATCTGTGAGAAGCTAGGCATGTGATTGCCAGCCCCTTGCTGAGATATTTGTATCGTCGATAGTCACAGGTGAGGTGCTGGAAGATTGGAGGTTGGCTAACGTGGTGTCACTGTTTAAGAAAGGAGGTAAGGAAAAGCCAGGGAACTATAGACCAGTGAGCCTGACGTCAGTGGTGGGCAAGTTGTTGGAGGGAATCCTGAAGGACAGGATTTACATATATTGGAAAGGCAAGGACTGATTAGGGATAGTCAGCATGGCTTTGTGCGTGGGAAATCATGTCTCACAAACTTGATTGAGTTTTTTGAAAAAGTAACAGAGGATTGGTGAGGGCAGAGCTGTGGATGTGATCTATATGGACTTCAGTAAGGCGTTCGACAAGGTTCCCCAAGGGAGACTGATTAGCCAGGTTAGATCTTATGGAATACAGGGACGTATGCCTGCCTCCTGTCTCAACCTCTTTGAAACAACCTCAAAATACTGGAGAAAATCAGCAAGTCTGATAGCTTCTGCAGAGAAAGAAAGAGAATTAATGTTTTGAGTCTCGTATGACTGTTCTTCAAAACTGACCCTTGTGAAGCCTAATCTCTGGAAAACATCTTTCTTTCATCAGGTTTGTAACCGATATTGTCTTGCATCATCTTCAACTTCAAACCTAAGTCTAAAACGCCAGGCACTTGCATAGTATGAGTTACTATGAAAAATATTCTTCACTGGACACAGATTTTCTGAACTTAGACAAAAATCGCATGAATTAATGTCCAAATCTTAGGTCTACAACTTATTCTTAAGTATAACTCCTTTCAACCTTTTCCACTATTTTCTTTCCTCATTGTATGGTTGTATATGTTTTGACAATTAAATCCCATGATCATGAATACTGAAGGCTGTGTTAGCTGCCTGAAGCTAAGGTTAAGGATATTTCCTTGGGATTAGGGCTGGAAAGGGACTTGGAGTGGGAGAAGAGAGATCCAGTCATTGTCATCCATATTGCATCTAATGGCATTGTTAGAACTGGAAAGTAGATACCATTGAGAGATTTTGAAGAGTTAGGAGTAAACTAAAGTGCTGATCATCCATGGTAATAATCTCAGGATTACACGTGAGCCACTGGAAAATTAACATAAGGTTAATTAACATAAGGTCAAACAGTTAAATGTGTGGCTTAAAGATTGCAGTGGGTTTCAACTCATGGGGCACTGTCATCAGTACTACAGAGGAGGGGAGCTGTACCAGTCAGAGTTTTATTTGAACCATGCTAGGACCAGTATCCCCGCGAATCTAATAACTGGAGCTGTAGAGATAGCTTTAAACTAATTGTACGGAGAGTTCAGGAATTGTCGGAGGATTTACAACATGGGGTAAACCCCTCTGCTAATTTAAACCAGCAACACAGAAAAGATTCATCCTGTACTGTAATCTGTTAAAATTCAATGGGCAAAGAACTAACCCAGAGGTCACTATTTAAAGTAAAAGAAATAGCAACTTTATTCTTTAAGTCCAACAGAGGATATTAAAACCAACAACTATTTACAACTCCCTTCTCTTAAATCTATATTTTACCTCCCACTCTATAATACTAGTCCGGTTAAGAAAATCCCAATTAAGATTTATTAAAAAAAATCACATTACAAAACCAGTCAGCTTTGATGAATCTCCTTTGTAGATTTTCCTTTGTAGATTTTCCTCTGTAGATTCTCTCCAAGTTGGCCTCGATGCTGGGCTGTGCAAACTTCCTACTGACAAGTATGTTTCAGAGAGCTCTTCAGCTAGGAATCTATATTTGCTGTTCTTTGGCAGTTCTACTCCAACCGTTCAAAACATCGGATCGTTTCATTAGTTTTAATGTCATCAAAATAATAAATTTAAATTTGATTGGATTTTGGTATCTTGAGGCATTGTTCATTGTTTTTGTTCATTGGCCAGCCAGCTGCTGCTATTTTTTTCGACAAGTTGTTACATTGTTACCTTGTTCATATATCTCTACACCTTCATAACAGAGGCATGGAGAGGAATGTAGGCTTGCAAAACAAAAGGATATGGCAGCATTGCAGGGCCATTATTTTGACAGCAATTTCCAGAATTACTCAGGAGGTGCAGTGTATACAAGCATTTTTTAAAAAAGCAAAAGCTATGGACAAAAGGAGTAAATTGGCATAAGGGCAAAATTAATGGCTCTTTACATGAATGTGCATGGAACAAAATAAACAAATTAACTCCACAAATACAGGCTCGTGGGTACAATTTTGTATCCACATAGAGTCAAGGTTTAAAGGAAATTGAAACTGGGAACTAAATGAGTATGTAATCCTCCAAAAGGACAACAGAAGGGAAGGGGTTTGGGGTGACTTTGTTATCATGATATGGAGTACATTGGCAAGAAATAGATTGGGTGATACAGAATCCAATGGGGGAGGGAGGTAAGGAATCATAAAGGGAAGAAGGCACTGGTGGAAATAGTTTATAGATGTCAGACCAGCTGTTAGATTTAGAATTAGATTTATTTGATATTGTCACTTGTTCCGAGGTACAGTGAAAAGAGGATAATGTCACCATGTTCTGACGTCATCTTGGATTACAAAATAAATTACTGAATAAATTGTACAACTAGTGAATACATCAACATTAAATTGACATTACTAAAAGTGAAACAGCTTCAAAAGTTCATTGAGTCATACAGCCTCATCAGCCCTACCAGTCGATGCCGACCATATTCCTAAACTAAACTAGTCCCATTTGCCTGCGCTTGGCCCAAACCTTTCCTATTCATGTCCTTATCCAAATGTGTTTTAATCGTTGAAACTGTACCTGCAACCAACACTTTTCTGGCAGTTTATTCTGCACATGAACCACTCTGTTAAAAAAAAAGCCCTCCCCCCTTGTCCTTTTTAAATCTTCCTCCTCTCATCTTAAAAATATGCCCCTTCGTTTAGAACATTGCCACCCTAAGGAAAATACCCTTGTCATTCACCTTATCTATGCCCCTCAGGATTTTATTAACCTCAATAAGGTCACCCCTCAACCTCCTACGTTTCAGTGAAAAAAAGTCTCAGCCCTTCCAGTCTAATTTTACATCTCAAATCCTTCATTCCCAGCGATGTCCTGGTCAATCTTTTCTGAACTCTTTCCAGTTTAATAATATCCTTCTTGTAAACGGCGACTCGAACTGCATGTAGTACTTCAGAAGAGCCCTCACCAAGGTCCTTCCCTCATTACAGCCTTCATCCTCTCTGCTCCTCCAGTTGCCACCATCTGATATCACCCTAGGTCCTGGCAATGTGCTCCTTTTCTGCCACCGGCACCATCACTTCTGCCTCTGCTGCCTGCAAGCAGGTGACTGTCATGCTGCACGGGTCCCACACCATCTCTGATGCTGGACATCGACTGATAGGTTCTGACTCTGAGTTGACTGACAGTGTCTTGGATCAACTTCTGATACTGCTTCCCATGAACAGAAAGAGGACATCAGGAAGATGCCACAGGGAAACCAAACCGAAAAAAATTACTGAGCTGGAAGGACAACAATGAAGCCATGTGGATGTGGCAAAAAACTGTCGCATGAGCCATGAGCGGCTGAGCCCTGTGCTCAGGAGCTGAATGCTGTCAACCCCGCCACCGTCAACTTGGAAAGCTGTTCTTTAAGATAGAGAATAAATCAGAAGATGTTGAGGGCATGTAAAAAAAGAAAAAGGCAGCACCCTAATTTAAGATGACTTTGAAGTTCTTGCAGATTGGGAAGATCAAATTGGCAGAAGTATCACAAGAAAGAATTCATAGTTTTTTGAGATAGTTTCCCAGAATAATATGTTCTGGATCCTGCCAGTGATCAAGTTATGTTGCATTTGAGACAAGTTTAATAAATGATCTCTGAAGAAAAGATCCCCAAGGAAATGGTGAGCATGACATTGATATTCTAGCATTCGATTTGAGCGTGAGATACATGGGGTTGAAAAAACTTGTGATAAACTTAAAGGGTAATTACATGGAAAATGACAACAGAGGTGACTGAAGTATACTAGGCAAGTATTTTAGCAGAAAAAATGACAGATGTTTTCAAAATGAAAAATCTATCCCACTGAGGAAGAAGGATCCTATGAAAAAGATACTCGATCGTGGATAAGCAGGGAAGTTAAGGACAGTATCAGGTTGAAAGAAGAAACACACAATCTGGCAAAGACTAGTGATAAATCAAAGAATTTGGAAAGTTTTAAAAACCAACAAAAGGTCACTCAAAACAAAACGAAAATAAACTGAAGGCAAACCATCAAGTAACACAAAAAATAAGTCAATAAGAACTGCTTTCAGTATATAAAAATGAAGAGGGAGGCAATAATGAACATAATCCCCTTAGAGCATGAAGGTGGAGAAATAACATTGGAGAGCCAGGGAATGACATAAGTTGAACAAATATTTTGCATTGATAGAGGATATTAATTACATTCCGAATACACCAAATAAGTGGGAAGGCTAAAGGGTACCAGGAAGGAACTAAGTACAATAACTATCACGAGAAAAAAATGTACTCTGGTAACTAATGCAGCTAAAGGTCAATATGTCCCCATATTGTGTTGGATCGTCAGATATTACTGAAAGTAGCTGCAGAGATGGTGAATGCACTGGTAGTAATTGTCCAAGAATCCTTAGACTCTGGACCAGTCCCAGTAGTCTGGAAGACTGCCAATGCAGTGCCCCTATTCAAAAAGGAAGGTACCTAATTAACTGAACGTGTCTTTGGCCGAGTGTTAGATGCTATTAGAAAGGATATAAGAGAGCATTTAGAAATGAATATGAAAATTGAGGAGAATCTGTGTGGATTCATGAAGGGATAATTACACCTAATTTTTTTTTACAGTTCTTTTGAGGAGATAACAAGCTGGGGAGATAAAGAGGAATCAGTTGATGTAATATAATAGGACTTCCAAAAGGCATTTGTTTAGGTGCTGCACATCAGAATATTTAAGAGTCTGTGGCCTTGGAGTAATATATTTGCAAGGACAGAAGATTGGCTATCTAATAGAAGTCAGAGTTGTGATACAGGGGCTATTTTAGGAATGGCAAGCTGTGACTAAAATACCACAACTAGGCTCACATTCATTGTCAAATATTAATGACATAGATGACATAAATATACTATTGCTGAGTTAGTGAATAACTGGAGGGGAAGGTAAGTAGAGCAGATGACATGAGGAGTTTTCAGAGGGATATAGACAGATTGACGATGGGCAAAAACTTGGCAAATAGAAATATAATGTGGGAAAATGTGATGTTAGCAAACATGAAAGGCAAATGAAATGTTGACCTTTTTTATTTCAAAGGGAAAAAAGAAAAATGTTGGGGCTGTCTTGCAAAAGCAATACAAGTCACTAGTCAGACCAAAGCTGGAATACTGTGAACAGATTTGGGCCTTTTATCTAAGAAAATATATACTGTCATTGGGCACAGTCCAGAGATATTTCAGTTGGTTAATCTTTAGTATGGAAGGACTTATTTATGAGGAGACATTGAGTAGGTTGGACCAGTACTCATTGGAGTTTAGAAGGATGCATTGTAACCTTTTTGAAACACTTGAGATTCTGAGGAAGCTTGATGCAGTAAATACAGAGAGATTGTTTCCCTTTCTGAGAGAGTCTAGGGCCAGAGTGCGTAACCTCAGAGTAAGGAGTCATAGAGCTATACAACATGGAAACAGACCCTTCAGTCCAACTTGTCTGTGCCGACCAGATATCAAATTAATCTAGTCCCATTTGCCAGCACTTGTCCCATAACCCCCCAAACCCTTCCTTCCTAATCATGTACCCATCCAGATGCCTTTTAAATATTGTATTTGTATCAGCCTCCACCACTTCCTCCGGCAGTTCATTCCATACACACGCCACTCTTGGCGTGAAAACATTGCCTCTTAAGTCCATTTTAATTCTTTCCCCTCTCATCTTAAACCTGTGCCCTCTAGTTCTGGACTCTTCCAACCCAGTTTAAGACAGAGATGAGGAGGATTTTTCTTTTGGAAGGTGGGGAGTCTGTAGAATTGTTAACCGCAGAGGGCTGTTGAGGCTGCGTCATTAAGTCTGAGATAGGCAGGTTTCTAATTATCAAGGGAATCAAGGTCAAGGAGTTAAGAAAGAAAAGTGGAATTGAGAATTATCAGAACAGCTATGATCTAACTGAATAGTGCAGCTTCTCAAAGGGCTGAATGGCTCACTTCTGCTCCTACATCTTATGGTTTTAACATTTCTGTTTCGAATCCTACAGACAGTTTGTTTCATGTCATATTAAAATAAAAATCGACTTTATAAACGGAGCATCTGGAAAGGGTTTTGCAAAAGATGAAAGAATAGACAAAATTTTAAAACGTCCCTGTTTACAGATAGGAAAAGAGGGAAAAAATTGAATTAACCTCCTTGCTTGTTTATTAGCAAGTGCTATTTGAAAAATTGAGCCGTTTTAATAATGATAGGTACAAAATCTGATTGAAGAGAGTGACTTCATGAAAACTGGGATATATTTTGGAAGCGACAATACATTCAAGGATTTTGAAAGGAAAGAAAAGTTGAAGGTGGGACAGTAGTTTTGAAGGATAGAGGCATGAAGCATTGGTTTCTTGTGTGAAAAGAAGTGATGATAGTAGTTTTAAACATGTAAGGGGCAATGCCTGAAAAGAGAAGACCATTTACAATTACAGCTAACTTAGGAACCAAGAACAGAATTTGGGTGCCCAGCAGTTCAGTGGGAATAGGAGGTTGGTTTCATGAACAAAATGAGCTCAGAATGGCCTAGAGGAGGAATGGGAGAGAAATGTGTGAGTGCATGGTCAGGGCAAGGAGAATCATGAAGATAATTTAGTCATCCGGGCTAAAGGAAATGAGATTAGATGACAGAGGCATTTGATGGGGTGGTATTTATATTAATAACAAACCAATCCATGTGGTGGTGAGGGTGGAGGTTCAGGAAAAAAAAGATTTTAGAAAGATGAGAAAAAATGTTGGGTTGCCTTTGCATTCCAGGAAGTTTCAGCAGATAGGAGTAGGACCAAATAGTTTTGTTTTTGGAAGTAGTCCACTCAGACCTGGTGGGCAATAGCTAAACCAGTTGTCTGCCAAATTCTACAACAAAGTCAAAAATCACAAGACACCAGGTTATAGTCCAGCAGGCTAATGTGAAATCTCTGAAAGCTCTGAAATCAGTCCAACAGTGTCACTTCCACGTCAATTCTAGAACAAACAATGCTGAAGAAGCTCAGCAGGTTTGACAGCATCTCTGGAGGGGGTATCAACTCTGGCAGATTCTGTGGAGAGAGAAACAACTCTTGCTGAGTTTCTCCAGCTTTTTCTATGTATATTTATGTTCCTATGTTTGCTAAGCCTGCACCAATTGCTTTCTTCATTGATTTATAGCTTTTAATCATCATCAATTTAATAAGATTTATGATTAGAGCCAATGTTTTTCTAATTATTAAGCCTTGTGGAGTGGCCGGTTTGTTCATTTAACGGAATCCTGGAATAATTACAAGTGCTTGAACCATGATTACCCCACTTGGATGAAAATCCTGCAGAAATATGGTTATTACACAAAAGTCTATGGTAAAACTGATTATACTTCTGGACACCACTCTGTAAGGTAGGATACTTTTTTTTAATTTGTCTTTTTTGGTGAGAATTTCTGTCAGCTTTCCTTCTATTTAGAATCAAGGTTTTCTTTTTTTAAAAAAAGGAACAAAGTCTTTAAATTGCAGCTGTTTGTAGCTCCCATTAGCTATGAATAATACATAATTTGATCATTCCATTTATATGGCAACAGAGTATGTAAAGTGTAAAATGCATCTGGAACATGTACCGCAATTCAATTTTGTTAAATCTATGTAAGTGTAAAGTCACCCTTCCTAGAATGTGCTTTTTAAAAACTTGTCCATTAGATTGGGCATTGCTGGCTAACCTAACATTTATTGTCCATTTCTAATTGCTCTTGAGACAGTAGCAGTGAATGCTGTTGAGCTGCAGATCTTGGGGTGTAGGTATGCTGGCTGTGCTGTCAGAAAGGGATTTCCAGAACTTCAGTGGTGCATGGCTTGTAGGGGTGCTGATGTTCCTATGCTCTATCCCACTTCTCTTTGGTAGATGTCATAAGTTCAGAAGATGCTGTCAAGGAGTCTTTGTGAGTTGCTGTAGTGTATCTTGTAGCTGGTACACATTGTTGCTATGTGCATCACAGATTAATTTGTTGCTAATCAGTTGTGCTTTGATTTTTCCAAGATGATGTTGAACTTTAAATGTTTTGCAGATTCACCCATCTGGACATGAGAGAGTATTCTTTTCATGCCACTGACTCTGCCTTGTAGATAGTGAACAGACATTTTGGAGATGAAAGTTGAGTTACCCATGCCTGAATTGCAAGTTTCTGAGCTGCTGTTCTAGCTACAGTGTTTAATATGGCTAATCCGATTCAATTTCTGGTCGGGGTAACCCCAGGATGTTGTTTGCCAGGTATTCGTGATGGTGGTGCCATTGTATGTCAAGGAGTGATCAGTAGATTCTCTTTTTGAGACTGTCTGTGGTGCAAATATTACTTGTCACTTATCAGCATAAGCATGCATGTTGTCCATGTCTTATTGCATATGGAGCTGACCTGCTTCAGTGTCTGAAGAATCGTAAATAATGCTGATCATTGTGCAATTATCAACCCATGCCTCCAATTCTGACATGTTAAACAGTTTAGGACTATACTCATTGGAATGAGAAGTGATCTCATTAAAACAGAAATGTTTTTTAAGGGACTTGATAGGCAAAGTGGTGGCAGGATATTTTCCCTCATGGAAGAATCTCGGGCACATATTTTGAATTAAGGGGTATCAAGTTAAGACTGAGATGAATAGGAATTTATTCTGAGGGTGAGAGTCTTTAGAACTCCTTGCCAAAGGGAGCTATGTGTTTAGAGTCCTTGTGTATGTTTAATGATGAGATAGATTGTTGATCAGTAGGGGGATCAAGGGTATGGTGAAAGGGCATGGGGAGTGTTGGATGAGTTATGATCCAACTGAATGGCATAACAAGCTCAAGGGGCAGAAAAACCTCCTAATTTCATGGTCTTGCAGCCTGACCTTATGATGGAGGCAAGGTCATCGATGAGGAGGATCACTGGAATCAAGATGTTAACCTTGCTTTCTGTCCACAAATGCTGTTACACCTGCTAAGTTTATCCAGTAACTTCTGGGTTTTTTTGCCATTGATGAAGCAACTGCCTGATTAGTATTTTGGTTTTCTAAATGTCCTGCTAATATTTTTTTAAAATTATTCATGTTGTGGAATGTGGGCTTTGCTGGATGGCTAGCATTTATTGCTTATCCCTAGTTGCCCTTGAGCAGGTGGTGGTGAATTGCCTTCTTGAATTGCTACAGTCCACCTGCTGTCAGTTCACCCACAATGCCAATAGGATGGAATTCCAGGATTTTGAACCAGCGACAGTGAAGGAACGGCGATATATTTCCAAGTCAGAATGGTGAGTGGCTAGGCGAGGAACTTGCAGGTGGTGGCATTGCCACATATTTGCTGCCCTTGTCTTTCTAGATGGGAGTGGTTGTGAATTTGGAAGGTGCTGTCTGAGGATTTTTGGTGAATTTCTGCAGTACATCCTGGTCATAGTACACACTGCTGGTACTGAGCGTCAGTGGTGGAGGGAGTGGATGAATGTGGATATAGTGCTAATCAAACATGCTGCTTTGTCCTTGATGGTGTCAAGCTTCTTGAATGTTGTTGGGGCTGCATTCCTCCAGGCGGTGGGGGGAATATTCCATCACACTCCTGACTTGTGTCTTGTAGATGGTAGACAGGCTTTAGAGAATCAGGAGGTGAGTTACATGCTGCCGTATTCCTAGTCCCTGAACTGCTCTGGTAGCAACTGTGTTTATATGGTGCGTCCAGTTGAGTTTCTGGTCAATGATAACCCCCAAGATGTTGATAATGGTGAATTCAGTAATGGTAATACCATTGAATGTCAATGATAATTGCATGCCATTTGATAATGGATTCTGCCATTTTTTTAAGTGATAGTTATCAGTCTAAATTGCTTTTCTTGTCCTTTGTCTTTACCCCAACAACTAATTCATTTATTTTCTCTGTGGTCACTCCTTTTAACACTCAAAGATCAAAACTCTTTTAACACTACCAATCAAAATCTAAAACTGATTTAAGAGTGAATAGATATTTGGTTGTTGTTTGTGTTAAATTAATAATTTTGTTTTGCACAATAATTCTCATTGACTTCAGTAACCGCGTAGAAGCCTGGACAAGGGATGTCAAGTTTTTGCTTCGCCAGGAAGGTAGACCAACAACTGTTCTGACTGGCAATGAATCAACTGTCAGAGTCATGGACCATGATTGGCAGAATGTAGATGAAGCTACAAAATGGATCCGACACAAAGCAACACAGCTGGATCAACCATTTGTTCTGAGTTTGGGTCTGAATTTGCCTCATCCGTATCCAACGCCAAGTATGGGAGAGGCATGTGGTGGTTCCACATTTAAAACATCACCCTACTGGCTTAAAAGGGTATATTTTGCAAAACTGAATTACTGATCCTGCTTTATTAAGATACATTTAGTTCCCGTTTTTAAACCAAACAAAATGTATCGAACTGTTAGTGTTTGGCTATTTAAAGGCAATATGATAAACCAGACAGTGGAACAACCCCCTTTTTTCTGTAGAAGCTTCCAGATGACACGCGTCTTGTTCGTAAACTCATATTAGCCGTGAGAGAAATAAAATTTTCATTTGGCTGACATGGACACTTTTTTAGGGGTATGCAAGTGGCAAGATAACATGAAAGAAAAGCTTTTCTCTCAGCTGTTACGGAGTGGAAGGTTAGGGAAACAAATTGTTGTAGATTGACTTTGTTGTATTTTGAGTTAGTGAATCATGAATATTAGATTAGATTAGATTAGATTACTTACAGTGTGGAAACAGGCCCTTCGGCCCAACAAGTCCACACCGACCCGCCGAAGCGCAACCCACCCATACCCCTACATTTACCCCTTACCTAACACTACGGGCAATTTAGCATGGCCAATTCACCTAACCCGCACATCTTTGGACTGTGGGAGGAAACCGGAGCACCCGGAGGAAACCCACGCAAACACGGGGAGAACGTGCAAACTCCACACAGTCAGTCGCCTGAGTCGGGAAATGAACCCGGGTCTCAGGCGCTGTGAGGCAGCAGTGCTAACCACTGTGCCACCGTGCCGCCCACACGGTATGTACTGTACGATAAGGGTTTAACTGTTTTTAAGTTAGAGCCTTAAATAAAGTTGACCAAAAGTAAACCTTTCCATCCTACAACAATGGTGCAACACTACAAGTCTTTGAACAAAAAAGAAATAAGGGTCGATTTTCTTAAGTAGGGTAACCCTGAGGAGGAACAACACTCACATGGGTTGCCTTACACATCAATGTTTTCTGTAGGCTACTCAACAACCCAAATTCCAAGTTGAGCATGCTTGAAGTTACCCTCAAAGAATTTAAAGGGCCTCATACTCCAGTAAAAAGCTAGGAAGAATGTTACCTGCACTTCCTATTTTTTTATTCATTAATTTAATCAAGCAGTTGTTAAAATGAACTTACTCTCATCTGAAGGTTAGCTACTATTGAGTTCAACTATATAATATATGCAACTACCAGTTCTGCTTGGTGTATCCGAAGTGGGTGAGGATGAGAATTTGTAGCAAAAATATGATTGTATTTCTCCCAACTTCTGATACAGTTGACTTTAGTAATTCAGCTAATACCTTTGAATCTCACAAGGCCCGACCAAGGCTAGAGCACAAAAATCAAGGCTGACACTCTAGTACGATATAAAGGGAGCGCTGCCAATGTTAAAAGTGCCAACTTTCAAATGCCATATTAAATTAAGGTCCCATCTGCCTGTTCAGGTGAATGTAAAAACTAAACCCATACACAGTTTTGAAGAAGAGCAAGAAAGTTTTCAAAGTTGTTCTGGTCATTATTTATCCTTCAGTCAATATATCAGAAACAGATTTTCTCATCATTCGACCTTGCTGAACATAAATGGAAGGCCATGTTTCCGACATTGCAATCATGTTTACAGTTCAAAAACTACATGATTGGCTATTAAAGCAGTGGTTATTAAAAGTGGTATTTTCTTTTCCCCTGCCGCTCACTGCTGTTATCTCTCTCAACTGAGACTTCTCCAAAGATTTTTTTGAAATGTTGCCTGCATAAGAAACATTTTCCCGTAAAAATCTCCTAAACTCGTTCATTCGTGAAATAAGTAATGTAAAGCCAGATTTTTAATTTCATTTACTCTTCTCCAAATACTCAAAAGTCTTCTCCAAATACTCAATCTCCACACTAAATCTAATTAGACTTTTTAACGATCACCCAGAATTAGCTGGAGCAGGCCAGCTTGTTGCATCATGTGGCCAGACTTTGATTTTCTTTTTGTCCTTTGCTCTTCAGTTCTAATATTTTTGTGCCATAAGTTACTGAAATCCAAATTGATAATAGCATGGTGAAGTCATTGGGGTTTCTGGGACTTAAATACAGAACAGGTCCAAAAGTGTATCTCCTTCATACTGAAACTTTGGTACAGAAAAATAAACAAAAATATGAAGGATAATAGAAGTAAGATAAATTAAATTAGATACAGCAAAAGAAATGGAAAAGGAAATAGTGTTTGTATTAAGAGAGAAAAACTAAGAAAGAAAAAGTAAGGTTTACTATTTAAAAGCAACTTAACAAACAAGCTTTCGGCTTCTTCCTTGACTAGAGGCCTGAACAATCCCCATCCACCACCACTCTCCTTCACTTGGCTGAACTGGTTCTTTCATTGAGCAATTCCTCCTTTAATTCACCTCACTTCTGCCACCTCAAAGGAATAACTATGGACACCTGCATGGGTCCCAGTTATGCCAGCCTTTTTATGGGTTATGTGGAGCAATCTTTGTTCTGTCCTACACTGGCCACCTCCAACAACTATTTTTTTTTTGGTCCAGGTATCCCCCGCTTTTCAAAAGGTTCGCTTTACGAAAGAGCTATATTAGTACCTGTTTTTGCTAACCGAAAGGAATCTGAGAGGGTTTTTCCCATATGAATTAATGCTTCTTTGCTTTACACCATTTTGGCTTATGAAAGGTTTCATAGGAATGCTCTACTTTCAGATAGCAAGGCATACCTGTACATCAACGACTAGTTTGGTGCTTCACGCTCCGCCTGGACCTCAAATTTCCATCCTTCCAAAACTTTCATATCATCCTTCTCAGACACTTCACTTCCTTTCTTTGACCCCATCTCTCTATTTTGGGCAATAAACTGTCCATTGTCATGCTCTACAAAGCCACTGACTCCCATACCCTACCTTCACTACAGCTCTGCAAATCCCACATCCAGATTCCAACCCATTCTCCTCGTTCCTTCACTTACACTGTATCTGTTTGGATGATGCCACCTTCCAAAACAGCACTGCTGACGTAGCTTCCTTCTTCCGTAACTGTGGTTTCCTGTCCACTGTAGTTGACAGGACCCTGAACTGCATCAAAACTATTACCTATGCTTCCGCCTTTGCCCCTTCCCAAGATTCACAACAGTGTATTCGGGTCCACCTTGTCCTCACTTTTCATTCCACTAGCCTTCGCGTTCAAAGGATCACTCTCCACCCAGAAAACATTAGCAGAGTGCCACCACCAAACACATCTTCCCCTTACTCTGCCTGTCTGGGGCACAATAGTCCATGCCTCGACCACTACCAGCTGCCGGTTTCCCACGGCACCTTCCAATGTAACCGCAGAAGGTGCAAATCTAACCCTTCACCACCTCCCTGCTCACCATCCCAAGGCCTAAACAGTCTTTCCAGATGAAGCAACATTTCACCTGTATCTCCTCCAATCTCGTGTATTGTATTTGCTGCACCCAATGTGGCCTCCTCTATATTGGAGAAACCAAACACAGACTGGGTGACCACTTTGCAGAAAATCTACTGTCTGTGCACAAGCAGGACTCAGACCTTCCCATAGCTGGTTGTTTTAGCACAGCATCCTGCTCACATGTCCACATGTCCGTCCTCGGCACACTGCGATGCTCCAGTGAATCACAGTGCAAACTGGAGGAACAACTTGTTATTTTCAGACAAGGCACTTTACAGCCTTCCGGACTTAATATTGAGTTCAACACCTTCAAATTGTTACTGTACTCCTATTCCTTTCCTACTCCCATTCCTTTCCTTTTGTTTTAGCTTTATTTGTTACATCGTCTGTTACTATGTCCTCTCTGCCCTCTTCATCCCACCCCACCCCAATGGGACTGACTGCTCTTTCTAGTCTGGTAGTTAGATACACCATAGTTCTGCTACTTTCACATTCCAAACACTTCATATGAACTTTCACCATCCTTTCTCCACAGCACTCCACTCCCTTCCACTCCCCCACCCTCACCCCCAACTATTGTATAAATGGTGCCCCCTCCCCACTTCACATTAGCTCTGATAAAGAATCATCTAGATTTGAAATGTTAGCTTGCTTTCACTCCATGGATACTGTCTGACCCACTGTGCTCTGTAGCATTTTTTGTTTTCAGTACAGATTCCATCATCTGCAGTAATTTTCTTCTACATTAACAAACTTCGTTGTTGCAATTCTTCCTTTTATGGCTGTCCAGGTTTGAGTGACATTTTCGGGATTACAAATCAAAGGATGTGGAAGATTTGGAAAAGGCTCAGAGGCGAATTACTAGGATGTTGCCCAGTATGGAGGAAAAGTCTTATGAGGGAAGGTCTTATGAGGAAAGGTTGAGGGACTTGAGGCTGTCTTTGTTAGAGAGAAGAAGGTTGAGAGGTGATCAATTGAGACAAACAAGATAATTGGAGGGTTAGGTAGGGTGGACAGGGAGAGCCTTTTTCCTCAGACGGTGATGGCTAGCACAAAGAAACACAGCTTTAAATTTAGGGGTGACCAATATAGATTACTTACAGTGTGGAAACAGGCCCTTCGGGCCAACAAGTCCACACCGATCCGCCAAAGCGCAACCCATCCATACCCCTACATTTACCTCTTACCTAACACTACAGGCAATTTAGCATGGCCAATTCACCTGACCCGCACATCTTTGGACTGTGGGAGGAAACTGGAGCACCCAGAGGAAACCCATGCAGACACGAGGAGAATGTGCAAACTCCACACAGACAGTCGCCTGAGGCAGGAATTGAACCTGGATCTCTGGCGCTGTGAGGCAGCAGTGCTAACCACTGTGCCGCCCATATAGGACAGGTGTCAGAAATAGTTTCTTTACTCAGAGAGTAGTAGGGACATGGAAAGCCCTGCCTGCAACAGTAGTAGACTCACCATCTTTAAGGGCATTTAAATTGTCTTTGGATAAACCTATGGATGAAAATGGAATAGTGTAGGATAAATGGACTTTAGATTGGTTCCGATGTTCGGCATAACATCGAGGGCCAAAGGGCCTGTACTGCGCTGTAATGTTCTATTTTGTAATGAGTCCTTTTACCATGAAATTAACAGACTATTCTTCTGCGGTGAAAATAGGACCAGGAGTAGACTTTTTGGCATATCGTTTCCACTCGACTATTCAGCATGATCACGTATGATTCTCTATTAAACTGTTGTACTAGCTGTCTGTCCACATCCCTGACATCTTTAACTTTAAGAAATTTATCTATTTAATTTCAATTTACTGTGATAATCCAGCCATTTACTCTGATAATCCAGCCACTTCCTGAAATGCATGGAAGGGTTGATGATGTGGACCCATTTTTGCAAGGGTAACAACAACACTGTCCAATTTGTCAAGCAGCAGCGGTGACGCATAATTCATGGACATGTTTTCTCCTCTCCACATATTGCTCAATTTGTTAGTCACTAAAAAGTGGTGTCAACAGGAACTGGTCATACTTTTCTGACAAATGCTTTGCCAATATTATATATAAAAAACATGCCCTTCTAGTTCTTTTACACTTATAGTTAGTCTGATTGTAAGAATTAATATTTAAGCCATTGAAAAATTAATTCGCTGTTTTACAATTATAGTAAAGTTTTAAGTATGTTTCTCTATTTACATGTCATAAAATAGAGATTGAGCTATATCATTACTTTTACTAGAGTTAAACTGAAGAAAATTTGTATGTTATTCAGCCACAACATTCATTCTTAATTTCGCCCATTTCTGAGTTTATAGTTTAGTCTTCTTTTCATTCTTTTAATTGCAGGTGAAATATCACTCAATCAGGATTCCAAAATGGCTTGCTTTCTCTGAGATGCATCCTGTAGATTTTTATTCCTCATACACAAAGAACTGTACTGGCAATTTCACAAATCAAGACATCCTGGACATCAGATCATTTTACTATGCAATGTGTGCCGAAACAGATTTGATGCTTGGTAAGTGATTCACTGACTTTGAAAGATGGCAATGACAGCGTGAAGTTTTGGCAGTAGCAGGTATTGACTCAGCACAGTTGAGGACTGTAGAGGCTGGAGATTAGAGTAGAGAGTGTGGTGCTGGAAAAGCACAGCAGGAGAATTGACGTTTTGGGTAAATTCTGCTCCTTGGATGCTGCCTGTCCTTCTGTGCTTTTCCAGCACCATACTCTAGACATATTCATTACTTACTTATGTTGCAGGCTCATACCAAAATTAATTAATTGTGGAATTCATTTACTGATGCTGCAATTTCACAATCTCATATCAATTTTCTGTTTATCATTTCTGTGTGTCACTCCTTACACACACACACATGGCTGTGTGAATATACATTTCCTATGTCACTCCCATTTTCGTTTGGCAGAGAACAAGGTTAATTGAACTCAGATTTAAATCTCTGTTGTTTGGAGTTCATAGAAGGTGCTATTAAATGAGCCTTGGCAAGTGCATCATGTAGAGGGAAAGTGCATACTGCTGCTAGTGTGTGATAGTGGTGGAGGGAGTGAATGTTGAAGATAGTGGTCAAAATACCAATTAATTGTGCTGTTTTCTCATGCATAATAGTGAGCTTCAAGAGTATTGTTGCGAGTTACCCTCACCGATGCAAGTTTAGAATATTCTGCCACAGTTCTTGAAGAGGATGGGATAGCTGGCTATTTTATTTTTTTAGTGAACAGAACCGCTGACTTTCCTGTTTTTTATTTTCTGTTATTTTTTTCTTTTTTTAAACCCCCACACTACCGCCTAATCGCGGTAGTGCTAGCTGGCTATTTTAAACTTAAATTTGGATTTTCCATGCATGTGACAACAATTCATTAGCAATTGTCTCTCCATAATTGCTAATGACTAATGAGGACACAAAATGTCGTGACTGTCACCTTGATGCAAACAAACAGTAACCATATCACCTCAGCTTTTAGCAATGTCAGCATCAGAACTTAAATATGTCACTGTTGGAGAGAGCATATGAAATGACAATTAAATCCCTGCATCCTGGTTTTAAAATTCAAGATTCATCAGTGCTATTAAAATGAGGTTAAAGCAAAAATACTTGCATATGGCCGACTTACAGGCAGATCACAATATAGATGAAATCTCACTCCTTTTAAATAGAATTACCATCCTAATATAGTAGGATAGTTCCATTTTCATACGATCTTGTATTATTCGAAAAGTGCGCAATAGCTGCACCATTTAAACTAATGGAGCCAGAATCATGATATAGACAAGGCAGGTAGGGAAAATTTGCACCCAACAAATAATGGTCTAAATTCTTCAATGGCGTTAAAGCCAATTTGTGTTGAAGAAATGTGCACTATAGCAGAACCCATTGGTATAGCATATTTTCCCTTCAGTGTAAAGTTTTAAATTAAAAGTTTCTTTTAATTTCACCATTTTGTCACTGGATTGATGTAAGAAATATTTTGTCACTCTTGAACCTGATGGATTTCTCTACATGTCTTTTGGGAAGAAAACTGCTACCTTTACATGGACTAGCTACTTATGACTTTTTTTCCCCAGGAGACTTCTGAATCCCACCATTGTATTCAAATGGAGGCCAGAAGCCCAAACTGTTGGAAAAAATTATGATTTTTCCAATTTGTCAGAATGGACAGAGGGTGAGCTTCCTAGGAGAGTAAATTCCTAGGAGAGAAGGGCAACTTAAATACCTCTCAGCTTCAAAGCAGCAATAAGACACAGGATGGGGTTGGGACAAGTGCTACATTTAGGCAGATAGTGGAAGATAGACCTCTAAGCTTCCTGGAGCACTAGCCATCCTGGGCTGCTGCCAGTGAGTGACCTGCAGACAAATGAAGAATGCCAGTTGACCTTGCAATACCACACCCCTCTACAGAGAACATGCATATAAACTTAAGATGCTGTAGTTTAAAAATGAGACCTCAAATGCTAATATAGTCTCTGATGCAGACTACCCCTAGTCATAATCTAAAGTTCAGTGAGAAAATTTTAAAATTTGTACAGACCCGACCAAAGTTTGAGGGAAAGGGTATGGAGACATTCTTTGTCACTTGGAAAAAAATAGCAAGGCAAATAAATTATGAGAATGAGAAGTTGAAACCAAGTATCATGGCTCAGAGTGATTACTCTGTCAGAAGAATTTAAAAACTTACTATATTCTATATTAAGAAACCATGTTGAAGACCAAAGGGCTGCAACTGTGAAGCAAACAACAGTAATGGCTGACAATTATGAACTGATCAGTGTGGCCGCTGTGCCAACTGACCCCTATTCAAGTTGCTGCGTTAATGTACATTTTGCATGCTAGTTATAAGTTGAAGCTAAGATTGGTGGTGGTATAAGGTCCAATTTTCTTTCCATTACATTGCTCTTTCCACATGCCATTGGTGTAAGCTACTAGGATTGATATTCTCCATGTCTGGTCACACTATGAATGCACCTTTTGTGACCATCAAACCATGGAAAGGAAGATGACCCAGACATTTTAGCTTTGGGTGGGGATGTAGGGACACTCTTACTGCAGTACATGATGTCACCAGATGAAGAAGTACATGACTTAAAAATGTCATCCTGTGCACTTCTTCCATTATTTCTGCTTCAGTATCTTGTTTTTGTTTCAGGATATTCATCTGTAAATAAAAATAATTATAATAGAGTAGTTTTAATCGGTAAGCATTATGCTAAGACAATGACGTGTTGTGTTTATTTGTTCATGGGATGGCCGTGTTACTGGCTGGTCCAGTATTTTATTGACTATCCCTCATTGCCCGTGAGAAGGTGCTAGTGAGCAGCTGTTTTGAACTTTGTACTTGAGGTACAGGTACATCCACAGTGCTGTCAGGGAGTTCCAGAATATTAACTCAAGGACAGTGAAGGGACAGCAGTACAATCCACAGTCAGGATCCTGGACTGTGGGAGGAAACTAGAACATGAGGAGGAAACCCACACAGGCACAGGAAGAATGTGCAAACTTAACACAAACTGTGTCTGCGCCAAATGGCATAACAAGCTAGTAGGAATATGAATCTGGCGTCTCTGACTGAGAGGGCCAAACACGAAAGGCAAAGCTCATGAGTGTCTGGGTAGGCTTCAGTGAGTGAGCGCAATGACATTGAGTGAAGAGTTCAATGATACAGCCTGATCCAGTCCAGCCTGCATCATTGAAGTGTAATACTGGTTGGGATCTAGTGGAACCCAGTCAGACCACGTGGAAGCCCTTATATACAGACCATAATGTCTATCTTTAAAATTTTATTTCTTATTTTTCAAACTTACGCTGCATTATGCATATACATTGTAAAACTTCTTTCTTTATTTTTTCTGTTTTGTACTTAAGATGGTGCCGTATGTTGGCAATGTATACTTTCTACTGTTTCTTTTTGTAACATAAATACACATGACAATAAACCTAATTCTAATTCAATAACATTCTGTAAATTGATTGAAGGTTCATAGACGCTGACATATGTTAGATGCCAGTGTGCATGGACATGGCATGTGTGTGTCTGGTGTCCATAGAGCATGATTCAACATCTGCAAATGTGTTGCTGGTCAAAGCACAGCAGGTTAGGCAGCATCTCAGGAATAGAGAATTCGACGTTTCGAGCATGAGCCCTTCATCAGGAATAAGAGAGAGAGAGCCAAGCAGGCTGAGATAAAAGGTAGGGAGGAGGGACTAGGGGGAGGGGCGATGGAGGTGGGATAGGTGGAAGGAGGTCAAGGTGAGGGTGATAGGCCGGAGTGGGGTGGGGGCGGAGAGGTCAGGAAGAGGATTGCAGGTTAGGAGGGCGGTGCTGAGTTGAGGGAACCGACTGAGACAAGGTGGGGGGAGGGGAAATGAGGAAGCTGGAGAAATCTGAATTCATACCTTGTGGTTGGAGGGTTCCCAGGCGGAAGATGAGGCGCTCCTCCTCCAGCCGTCGTGTAGTTGTGTTCTGCCGGTGGAGGAGTCCAAGGACCTGCATGTCCTCGGTGGAGTGGGAGGGGGAGTTAAAGTGTTGAGCCACGGGGTGATTGGGTTGGTTGGTTCGGGCGGCCCAGAGGTGTTCTCTGAAGCGTTCCGCAAGTAAGCGGTCTGTCTCACCAATATAGAGGAGGCCACATCGGGTGCAGCGGATGCAATAGATGATGTGTGTGGAGGTACAGGTGAACTTGTGGCGGATATGGAAGGATCCCTTGGGGCCTTGGAGGGAAGTGAGTGTGGAGGTGTGGGCGCAAGTTTTACATTTCCTGCGGTTGCAGGGGAAGGTGCCGGGGGTGGAGGTTGGGTTGGTGGGGGGTGTGGATCTGACAAGGGAGTCACGAAGGGAGTGGTCCTTGCGGAACGCTGATAGGGGAGGGGAGGGAAATATATCCTTGGTGGTGGGGTCCGTTTGGAGGTGGCGGAAATGGCGGCGGATAATACGTTGTATGCGCAGGTTGGTGGGGTGGTAGGTGAGAACCAGTGGGGTTCTGTCTTGGTGGCGGTTGGAGGAGCGGGGCTCAAGGGCGGAGGAGCGGGAAGTGGAGGAGATGCGGTGGAGGGCATCGTCGATCACGTCTGGGGGGAATCTGCGGTCCTTGAAGAAGGAGGCCATCTGGGTTGTGCGGTGTTGGAATTGGTCCTCCTGGGAGCAGATGTGGCGGAGACGAAGGAATTGGGAATATGGGATGGCGTTTGCCCCCTGTAAAAACGCCATCCCATATTCCCAATTCCTTCGTCTCCGCCGCATCTGCTCCCAGGAGGACCAATTCCAACACCGCACAACCCAGATGGCCTCCTTCTTCAAGGACCGCAGATTCCCCCCAGACGTGATCGACGATGCCCTCCACCGCATCTCCTCCACTTCCCGCTCCTCCGCCCTTGAGCCCCGCTCCTCCAACCGCCACCAAGACAGAACCCCACTGGTTCTCACCTACCACCCCACCAACCTGCGCATACAACGTATTATCCGCCGCCATTTCCGCCACCTCCAAACGGACCCCACCACCAAGGATATATTTCCCTCCCCTCCCCTATCAGCGTTCCGCAAGGACCACTCCCTTCGTGACTCCCTTGTCAGATCCACACCCCCCACCAACCCAACCTCCACCCCCGGCACCTTCCCCTGCAACCGCAGGAAATGTAAAACTTGCGCCCACACCTCCACACTCACTTCCCTCCAAGGCCCCAAGGGATCCTTCCATATCCGCCACAAGTTCACCTGTACCTCCACACACATCATCTATTGCATCCGCTGCACCCGATGTGGCCTCCTCTATATTGGTGAGACAGGCCGCTTACTTGCGGAACGCTTCAGAGAACACCTCTGGGCCGCCCGAACCAACCAACCCAATCACCCCGTGGCTCAACACTTTAACTCCCCCTCCCACTCCACCGAGGACATGCAGGTCCTTGGACTCCTCCACCGGCAGAACACAACTACACGACGGCTGGAGGAGGAGCGCCTCATCTTCCGCCTGGGAACCCTCCAACCACAAGGTATGAATTCAGATTTCTCCAGCTTCCTCATTTCCCCTCCCCCCACCTTGTCTCAGTCGGTTCCCTCAACTCAGCACCGCCCTCCTAACCTGCAATCCTCTTCCTGACCTCTCCGCCCCCACCCCACTCCGGCCGATCACCCTCACCTTGACCTCCTTCCACCTATCCCACCTCCATCGCCCCTCCCCCTAGTCCCTCCTCCCTACCTTTTATCTCAGCCTGCTTGGCTCTCTCTCTCTTATTCCTGATGAAGGGCTCATGCTCGAAACGTCGAATTCTCTATTCCTGAGATGCTGCCTAACCTGCTGTGCTTTGACCAGCAACACATTTGCAGCTGTGATCTCCAACATCTGCAGACCTCATTTTTTACTCCATGATTCAACATGGTCAAGATTAGAGTGGTGCTGGAAAAGCACAACAGGTCAGGCAGCATCTGAGGCAGCAGGAAAATTGAAGTTTCGGGCAGAAGCCCTTCATCAGGAATGATCGACATGGTGCCTCATGTCCAACATAGAGATCTTTTAGAGCAAGCGAAAACTTCAATCTGCTTGGCGATTGTGCTATTCCAGAGCATCAAATAGAAGGAAACGTTGGGAAAAGGCCGTCATATGGGCGGCACGGTAGCACATAGGCAGCACGGTGGCACAGTGGTTAGCACTACTGCCTCAGCACCAGAGACCCGGGTTCAATTCCTGCCTCAGGCGGCTGTCTGTGTGGAGTTTGCATATTCTCCCCGTGT
The DNA here is from genome assembly GCF_020745735.1 of Hemiscyllium ocellatum. Taxonomy (NCBI): domain Eukaryota; kingdom Metazoa; phylum Chordata; class Chondrichthyes; order Orectolobiformes; family Hemiscylliidae; genus Hemiscyllium; species Hemiscyllium ocellatum. Next base: position 56,492,910 of record NC_083402.1, read on the forward strand.
CTGCGTGGGTTTCCTCTGGGTGCTCTGGTTTCCTCCCACAGTCCAAAAATGTGCAGGTTAGGTGAACTGGCAGTGCTAAATTGTCCGTAGCATTAGGTGAAGGGGTAAATGTAGGGGAATGGGTCTGGGAGGGTTGTGTTTTGGCAGGTCAGTGTGGACTTGTTGGGCTGAAGGGCCTGTTTCCACACTGAAAGTAAGTAATCTAATACCAGATTTCAGTTATTCTACTGTACAGGATTTATGAATTTTGTCTGGAGGACTGGGGAGGAGAATGTCTTTTTTAAAAATTCACTTATGGACTGTAATTGCAAGGCCACCATTTATTTTCCAGCTCTGATTGACTGCAGTAGTTCTCAGCAGCAGTATAATGCATCTAAAGTGCATTTGAGGAGGAAGTTCCATTTCAGGGAAGCTGATCGAATAAAGGTGAATTCACAAAGTTCCACATTAGGATGTCGTGTTTCTTGGAGAGGAGCATTTAAATGGTGAACTATCCACCTTTGTCCTTCGAAGTCAAAGAGGTTTCATGTTAATAAGGAGCTGTCAAAGATGCCTTCATTAGTTGTTGCAGTGTACTTTGTAGATGATGCATGATATTATAAATGCATACTATTAGTAGATGGAATGAATGTTTAACATGGTAGACAGGATGCCTTTCAGGCAGGCAAGGTGCTGTCAATCCTCTTGAATGTTGTTGGAGCTGCATTCATAGTGGAATTGAGAGAAATTCTGTAACATTCCTAAATTTCACCTTGTAGATGGTGGTTAGGCTTTATGGATTTAGAGAGTAAGTTACTTATCAGAGAATCGTATCCTCTTACATTCTTTTCTATCCATAGTATTTATATACCTGGTCACAATAAATTTCTCCCTCTCCTTCACGATGTTGATAGTAGGAAATTTAGCGGTGGCAATGCCATTGAAGGCCAAGGGGCAACCAGATGACATCTTGTTGGAAGTGGACATTATCTAGCCCATCTGCTAACTGTCAATCATAAGTCCAAGCCTGAATGATGTACATGATGCAATATGTCAGTATAGATGCCTCAGATATTTAAGCAGTTTGAGGTGGTACCAAGCGCTGCAACCTCCAGGACACGTTCTGTCTTCTGACTTTATAATAAAGGGAATGTCGTTGAAGCAGTTATCAGAGGTCGGTCCAAGATACTACTCTGAGGAAATCCTACTGGGATGATCTGGACTGGGATAATTGATCTCGAACAACCAGAACACATTTTAAAATACCTAAGCTGGGAGGACAGCAAAATTAGCTTGCGAAAGTATAAGGCTTTAGCTAAGGTAAAATAAAAATGTTTTGTTTGTATATCATGAAGTTGCTAAAGTATACTGTTCTATTTCCACAGGAGAAATTTTAACAGCCCTTCATGACACAGGGCTCGAAAACAACACTTATGTAATTTTTACTTCTGATCATGGTGAACTGGCAATGGAGCATCGTCAGTTCTATAAAATGAGTATGTATGAGGGAAGTTCGCATGTTCCTTTGTTGATGATTGGGCCAGGTATCTCTGGAGGACAACAGATTTCAAATTTGGTATCTCTTGTGGATATTTATCCAACTCTTCTTGGTGAGCAAAACATATAAGTACATGAGAGAAGTAAAGATGGTATCACTTTTTTTCTTGATGTCCATGTTTGGTGAATGTTAATTAGCCTCCAATCTTAGTGCTGAAATCTTCATTTTGATTTGCCTTAAATTGAGAGGATATAAGTTTTTTTGAAGGAAATCTCAAAGGATCTGAATTTGAGTGATCTCAAACCAACTCTAATCTTGACCCTTTCCGTACTTTGGCTTTAGATTAGGAATCAAGGATGCAGTGATCATAGATATACAGAGGAACCTCAATTGTCTAAACTACACGGCTGGGAATATCTTGTTTGGTTAATCGAATGTCAGATAACACAGTTTAGCCAAGCACGGGGACCCTGCGATCTTGTCTGGATAATCGAGGTTCTTCTGTATAAACATTCTGGCATTTATTTGGAATTGACTTGGTAAAAAAGAAAGTGTGTGGCTGGAAAAGCGCAGCAGGTCAGGCAGCATCCAAGAAGCAGGAGAATCGACGTTTCGGGTATAAGCCCTCCTTATGCCCGAAATGTCAGTTCTCCTGCTCCTTGGATGCTGCCTGACCTGCTGCGCTTTTCCAGCAACACATTTTTCAGCTCTGATCTCCAGCATCTGCAGTCATCACTTTCTCCATAAAAGAAACACTGTCAAGTATTAGTATTGATAGGGAACTTTGATGTTTTCCACGTTTGCCTTTTAAAATTCAGTGTAGAAGTTCAGAAAGTGTCATTTTATGCACTTTGTATCCTATCAAAGAATTAAGGTTTGAAAATCAAATGTTCCATATATCATTTGCTTGCTGTTATCTCGACTCTTTGGGTGGGGTCAACTTGATGGAATGATTCTACTTTCTGGCTGAAGCAAGCATCCCTATTAATTCTGCAAGTGTTTTGAGGTTTCCATTTTTTTTTATTTTACACTGTACAAATGAAGAACTTTCCTACTGCTTAAGATACAGAATGCAAATAAACATTTATCTTCACTCATCACAGCTGTTGAAATTGTCAGCTTTTTGCATATGAGTAGTATAATGCTGTATATTAATTATCTTTTTTGATAGTTATTCAGTTTGGTACATGAGCAGTTCATCTATTAAATGCCATATGAAACAGTGCCTGGAAAACCTGGTTTTGAGAGGAATAGGAGGAGATCTACATTACGTGCAGTACCTGCCCTGGGAGTATCTGTTGCTAATATTTGAGTTTTTAATTCCCCAGCAATGACATCCTCTACTTGAGGCCAATAAGCCTACCCTAACTTTAAAAAAATGTTGTTTTGGAATTATTTTCTGTTCTTAAGTTAAAGGGGAGGCACCATTGGCAATGGTGGCATTTTCCTAATTAGCTATGTTTTAATTTCAAGCGTCTTTGGTCAAGAGAAGCAGAATACATTGTTTTTATTTTCAATAGTGCAGCATGGTTCAGTACAAAGTAAAATTTATACATTTATGACACTCCCTATTATCAGTTTGTAACAGAGTTCTTCAAACAAAGTGTTCCCTTTACTAATTTATTATCACAAGACAGAAACTGTAGCATTTTTCATTTTTCTCCAAATATTGAATAAATTACTGTTAACTGATTAATTAAATTCAAATGATTATTTATGCACAGAATTATGCACCAGTATAATGTCTTCCAAACTCCATCAAAACAATAATTTCCTTTTCCATTTAGATATTGCTGGAATCCCCGTTCCTGGAAATATAAGTGGTTATTCTTTGTTCCCGTTGTTGAAAGGATTTGAAGAGGAAGTGTCTGTTAAAAAATTGCGTCCTGACTGGATTTTTAGTGAGTTTCATGGCTGCAATGTAAATGCCTCCACCTATATGATTAGAAGTGGTCACTGGAAATATGTGGCCTATGCAGATGGAATTACTGTGCCTTCTCAGCTGTTTGGTAAGTCTGATTAAAATATTGATGGCGATTTTAAATTCTCATTTATAATGTGATCAAATTGCTGACCTAGGCAATTGTTTCATGTACAAGTTTCATACTTTCAAAATGATATCTGCATTTTTTTTGTGTTGATATTGTGCATTTCAGTCAGATTTCAAAGTGTCTGAAATTTTCAAGCTCACTTTCCTGGATAGCCTCTGCTGCTTAATTCTGGAAAAAAAACACTTTTGTGCACAGCAAACAAGTTAATAGTAGACCGTAGTGCCAATTTTCCTGTCAAAGTTTAATCATTCCATAGTTCTCCTGTGTTATTGCTCACAATTATGTTTACTATTATCCATATGTTTTATTAATTTTGATTCTATCTTGCTTTGTTAGCATGTCCTGACCCTGCAAAGGTAAGTGCACAAGCAGTCACAAATTTCTCTGCTCTTCCCACCTCTTTGAAATTGTATCATTTAAATTATGCCTTCATTCTTCCCATCAAACTATATCACCTCAGATTTTCTGTCATCAAATTGCACCCTACTATGAAAATTGTATATTTCCCCAGCCTATCTGTGCTCTTAAAGTCAGCTAATAGAACATTTACCCTCTGCAGATTTAAAATCTTGGCCTGACAGCCCCACATTTAAGTCATTGATGTTTTAACAAAAATCACCAGTAACCACAAGCCCATCAAGGCTGCTCCACCAGTCAATGAGATCCTGAATGATTTGATGATCCTCGACTCCACTTTTCTACTTTTTTCTCATAAACCTTGATTTCCTTTACTGATTAAAAATCTGTCTATCTCAACCTTAAATAGCAACCCAACATCAACAGCTTTCTATATTTCACTACCTTCTGAGAAAATAATTCTAAGATTATCCACTTTGGTCCTAGACACTCTACAAGGAAAAAACAACCTTTCCATAGCTAAAGTCATAGAGTCAAACAGCTCAGAAATAGACCCTTTGGTCCAACCAGTCTATGCCGAACATAATCCCAAACTAAACTAGTCCTGTAAGAATCTTGTATGTTTCACTAAAATCACCTCTGAACTCCAAGTAGTACAGACCCGGCCCATTCAATTTCTCCTTACAAGACAGTCAATTCAATGCTTGGTATGAGCCTAGTAAACCTTTTCTGTATGCCGCATATGTCAATATATCTTTGCTTGGATAAGAGGCCCTGAACCTTTGAGAAATCTCTTCCCTGCGTCTAAGATTGTAAATGTCAGCATAATTTTTATCACTTATTCTTTCATCAGTGGTCTGAAGACATTGAGCTCCAAAAGAGCAGCCACAGTAACTAATCTTGTGTACAATAACTATGATGGATAATTGTACTAAATGATAGGTCTTGATATAGAATCATAGAGATGTACAGCATGGAAACAGACCCTTCGGTCCAATCCATCCATGCTGATCAGATATCCAAACCCAATCTAGTCCCACCTACCAGTACCCGGCCCATATCCCTCCAAACCTTTCCTATTTATATACCCATCCAAATGCCTCCTAAATGTTGTAATTGTACCAGCCTCCACCACTTCCTCTGGCAGCTCATTCCATACACGTACCACCCTCTGCGTGAAAAAGTTGCCCCTTAGGTCTCTTTTATATCTTTCCCCTCTCACCCTAAACCTATGCTCTCTAGTTTGGACTCCCCAAACCCAGAGAAAAGACTTTGCCTATTTATGCGATCCAAGCCCCTCATAATTTTGTAAAGCTGTAAAGGTCACCCCTCAGCCTCCGACGCTCCAGGGAAAACAGCCCCAGCCGGTTCAGCCTCTCCCTATAGCTCAAATTCTCCAAACATGGCAAGATCCTTGTAGATCTTTTCTGAACCCTTTCAAGTTTCACAACATATTGGACATTTCGAGCTGTTTATGTACCTTTTACACACATTCTTATCCATCATTAACAATCTGAGAGAGCACTCGATCTATACTCATAAATTGGCACACACTTCTGTTTCGTTTTTGCTTTGTTCTCAATGTAGGCAAATCTCTACCCAATCTTCTGTTGATATTTGGTGATAAGCTGCTCTGCTGGGAGAAACTGCAAAATCTTGGTCTTTTGTTGCAGTACAAAATTCTTAGTCTTCTTAAATTCTACACAGCAACCAGAGCTGCCTCTTTAGTTCTGCAATACATAATTTTCTTGCCTATTTCAGCAAAGATTCAATGCTTCACTTCACTGGGGTTACACACTGGAAGTAAAGTCTCACTGATTCTGGAGTCATCACAAAAGTTAAAGATTTTAAAACGTACACAGAATTCCCCAATTTTACAACTTTATACGGGTCTAGATCATTTGGCGCAATGATGTAAGAACAGGGAAAATGCTTGGAGAAATTAAACAGATGCATGTAATTTTAATATTCTAAAACCTAGAACATAGTAACATACGGAATCCAAGACTGGTGGTAGAAAAGAGGACAAATTTAAGGGAGAGAAAATACAAAAATGGTGGGTAGAGCGAATAACCCGAAAAGCGCACAGAAAAGTAGTGAAGTAGTTGACATTGTAAGAGACAAACAGAAAAGCTGACTTGATAAGCAAGACACTCGACGATTCTGGTCCTTTAGTGGTGGTAGGGCACCCTTTAAGATTGTGACAAGGCGTGCTTTATGTATAAATCATGAACAAATTTTTCGAAACTTGCAAAATTCTCAAAACACTGGCCAAAAAGATTTGAGTTTAAAGAAAGGTTTGAGATACTTGTTAGTGCCTAGTCCTATAAAACCATTATAGAATTTGTGACAGCATCTGACAACCACAACTTTCCAGCTTTTAAAGAGGAAGAGTCATATTGGACTCGATATTAGTACTGTTTCTTTCTCTAGAGGCTGCCAGACCTCTTGTATTTCTGCACCCATTTTATTTGTTTATTTTCAGACTTCCAGCATCCACAATACCTTTACTTATATCGGATTTATATTGAGTGATGGACTTTCCAAACTATAGATGGTGTGGTAGCTCAGCGGTTAGCACTGCTGTCTTGCAGAACCAGGGACCCAGATTCAAATCCACCCTCGGGCGACGGTCTGTGTGAAGTTTGCACATTTGTCTGTGTCTGCGTGGTTTCCAAAGGTGCTCCGATTTCCTCCCACACTCCAAAGATCTGAAGATTAGATGGATTGGCTAAATTGCCCCACAGTGTTCAGGGATGTGGAGGCTAGGTGGAGTTGTCACGGGAAGTGCAGGGTTACAGGGATAGTATAAGGAAATGGGTATTGGTAGGATGTTCTTTGGAGGGTCAATGTGGACTCAATGGGCAGAATATCCTGTTTCCACACTATGGATTTTATGATTCTATGATAATTTTCATTATTGGGATCATTTAGATGGCAATGGACTCTGGGAACAGTGCAAGTGCAAAATAGAGCCACTCCCAATCCCAAAGGGATGTCTCTTGGCAATTCTTGATGTCTTCCCGTATATACCATGCTGGAGAGATGCTTTCCATCCTGTGACAATTACAGCTATTATCTCCAAAGCAGGCAGAGACATCACACAGGTAAAGCCTGTCTCAAACCCCAAAATACTCCATATGTTACGAGAAACAGAGCAGCATTAGTGAATTAGTGCAAACTCAGACTTGTAGGTTCAGTCCTATTTTCTGCCTCCATTTCCGCACAGCTCATAAGTGTTTGTCCCAATGCATGTTGAATTTTTACAGCATTTTTTGTCATTGTCATTTAAATGCTATAACATTTGAAGCAGCTAAGCTTAAAAAAAAGATATTGACTTCATTTTAAGAGATTTGCATGCTGGAATACCTCAAGATATTTTAGTTTATATATTCTGCTAAAGTCTTATACAGCTAGAGATATCTTCCAATTTAATCCATCTAAACATTTGCATCCTATCTTTATCATCATCACTTCCATTCACCTTAAGTGCCAATGCTCGAAACCTTTATTCATTATTTCAAAAATCACATACTGCTGTACAGCAATCATGCAGATTAGCGATAATTATTGGTTGATGACGAACTTCCTATTTTCTCTTGTCACCATAGAAATTGTAGCTAGGACAGCAGAAAAGTACTAATAAAACTGGTCAGTATTATTTAATATCGTCATGCATTTGTGTGTGCTATTGAAATTCTGTAGGTCTCCTGTAACCCTGGGAGACCAGTAGAACAGTAAGGGAAATAACACTAACAACCACTGATATTATTTCCATGAGGACTATGCCAGAGTTGTTTGGAAGAATGGTCTCTCTCTTTCTTTCTTTCTTTCTCCCTCTCTCTCTCCCTCTCTCCCTCCCTCTCTCCCCCACTTTCTGCACAAGGGTGTACACTAAAACCCCCTTCCCCAGATAATCTCTCCAACATTGCCCTGCACAGGACAAATATGGAACTTGTCAAAAAGTTGCAGTCAAATGTGTGTGTGTGCGTGTGCACTATTTGGAGACTCAACTCACCACCCCCCCGCCCCGAAAAGGCAACAGCAGTCTGACTGTTGGTGTCCAATCCAGCTACCCTGGAGGGGGAAGGTGGTGCTCTGAGAAATTGCAGCTATAGTTATTCTTTAACCCTTCCATGTGTTTGTGGATGAATGATCTATCCTCTCAACTTTCATTCAAGAACTGATGAACACTAAACTTGCCAATATTTAATTGGCCATTTATTTTAAATTGTTGAACGTTATTGCAAGTCATTACTAGACTGATGATACACTTAGTGTTTGAATGCTCTGGGTGAACTTATTTACATAATTATTTACAGGTGTAGCTTTGAATAAATGTTGAGAAAAAACTAAAATATGGAAGTAATTTAAAGGTGTGAGGGTAGTTGAAGGAAAATATCAAATTATTATATAACCTACAGCTTAGAGAAAACATCAGAAGGCATTTTAACTTGACTTTTTTCAAGGCTGCAAAGCTACAGAGCATTAGGGGCAACAGGCAAAAAACTGCACCAGGTGAATGCATGAGTTAATAGACAAATGATGAAGCAATGCAGTACCCAACAGCATGCTCTATGACTGAAATGGTATTGGTGCTGCATGAGCTGGTTGCAATAAGAGTAAGTCTCTTCACACACCTGTTGATCAGAATTGTGGCATGCCTGCAAGATTAGATTCCCTACAGTATGGATACAGGCCCTTCGGCCCAACAAGTCCACATCAGCCCTCCGAAGAGTAACCCATCCAGACCCCTTCCCCAACCCTATATTTACCCTTGACTAATGCATGTAACACCATGGGCAATTTAGCATGGCCAATTCACCTGACCTGCACATCTTTGGACTGTGGGAAGAAACCGGAGCACCTGGGGGAAACCCACGCAGACACGGGGGCAATGCGCAAACTCCACACAGACAATCGCCTGAGGCTGGATTCGAACACCCCGGTGTTGTGAGGTACAGTGTCGCCCCTAATTACATAGATGATGTAATTAAGTCGTCTGCAGTGAATCGCAACAGGCTTTGGGTGTGGTAGCCCTTTGCTGCATTGCAGTTGTCGGTGACCCATGCTGAAAATACTAATGTCATGTAACAGGGTTACAGAAACCAGGTTCTGAAGAAGCCATACTAGACTCCATGTTAATTCTGTTTCTTTCTCCACAGATGCTGCCAGACATCTGAGTTTCTCCATCATTCTCTGTGTTTGCTTCAGATTTCTGGTATCCACAGTGTTTTGCTTATTTAAGAATGTTCTAAAGAAATTCCTGTTGAGCTAGCTTCAAGGCATTGTCAATAGCAGTGGCACTTTGTGCTTCAAGATCATTCTGCCACACATTGTACATAATGTAAAGGAGGCATTTTCGAAGATACTATGAATTGGCTGCTTCTGAGAAAACTTTTTGACTACAGCTGCATTCACTGAAGCCAGCTGCACTAATAAATGCAATGCCCCCTTTTTGATTTCCTCAAAGACCACCTCCTCTGTTTTTGGTTGCACTTCAGTCCCACGCTCCTGATCTTCGGCCACCTGGTACGGAGGGGGGAGGGCAGGTCTGAAGACTTCCTGGTGGGTCTGCTCCTGGGCCTGGCCAAACTGGCCATAAATAGGTCCAGACAGCGGGCCGTGGAGCGGGCCGTTAGGGCCAACTGCCTACCCCTCTTCCGCGGTTACGTTAGAGCCCGGGTGGCTCTGGAGAAGGAGCACGCGGTGTCCACCGACACCCTGGAGTTGTTCACGGAGAGGTGGGCGCCGCAGGGAGTGGATTGCATTATTTCCCCCTCCCCAACTCTATTTTGATTTAATCCCTGCCCTTCCCTTCGCTGTTTGATCACACAGCATTGCCCTTTGATGTGAAGGGCACTGCTTGTCATTGGACACTTGGATGTTTCTTTTCTTCCTGGTAGTGGAAATTTGAATAAAGATTCGTGCACCTTGTGTCTTTCACTGTATCTCACACCTGCACACACACAGCATGGGTGCTGGGGGAAAAATAAGCACTACCACAGTTAGGCGGTAGTGTAGGGGTTTAAAAAAATTTTTTAAAAATAAATGCAATGCTCCCTTTTGATTTCCTCAAAAAACTTCTCCTCTGTTTTTGGTTGCACTTCAGTCCCACGCTCCTGATCTTCGGACACCCAGTACGGAGGGGGAAGGACAGATCTGAAGACCTCCGTGAGGGTCTGCTTCTGGGCCTGGCCAAACTGACCATAAACAGGCCCAGGCAGCAGGCCATGGAGGGGTTTGTTAGGGCCGACTGCCTGCCCCTCTTCCGCGGTTATGTTAGAGCCCAGGTGTCTCTGGAGAAGGAGCACACGGTGTCCACCAACACCCTGGAGTTGTTCAGGGAGAGGTGGGTGCTGCAGGAAGTGGAGTGCATTATTTCCCCCTCCAACTCTATTTTGATTTAATCCCTGCCCTCCCCTTCACTATTTGATCACGCAGCATTGCCCTTTGATGTGAAGGGCACTGCTTGTCACTCGCCACTTAGGTGTTTCTTTTCTTCCTGTTGGTGGAAATCGAATAAAGATGCATGCACCTTGTTCTTTCACTGTGTCTCACACCTGCACACACAACATGGGGGCGGGGGTAAAATAAGCACTATCGCAGTTAGGCAGTAGTGCGGGGGTAAGAAGAGATAAATGTAATGCCTTGGAGCTGCCTATGGCCAAGTAGGAAAGTTATTGAAACATGCTTAGCTAAATGTGAAGCCAGAAAGGACATGGGTGATCCTGTTAATGCGCCATGATTACCATTATCATTAGTATAATATAGTGCATTTTAACTCAATTTACTCATCCTGAGGGTTGGCCACCATCATTGAATGATCCTAAAAGGGCTGAATTTTCTTTGTGAGACCGAGGTTTACAAGCCACGAACATGTGCTGAAGGAGGACGGGTATGGCAACAAGCTGGTCAGGAGGCCCACCTTTGCTGTTTGAACCCTCCCCTCGATCTCATTCATCGTATGCATTCTTCATAGCTGCTCACCCAGTATTCATCAAATACCCAGTCCTCAAATGCCATCTCCACTTTTATGAAATGTAATACCATTAATACTGGGTGGAAGAGTTCTAATGTGTGGCGGAAGCAGAAAGTTTGCAATACTTGCAATCGTATTTGTCTGTGTCGTCAAAACAAAAATCACATCAAATGTACAATCTCTTCGTTCTCAGATGAAGACAGCACCTAATATGGCAAAACTAATTTGCACTTCAAACTCGATAAAGCATTCATAATAACCTCAATTGTTCCTTTGAGAGGAAAATAACCCATCTCAATTTCAAAACTGCCTCCACCAATGAATGGGTGCAGCGAGTTGGATTTTTTTCAAATGTTAATTGTAGATTTATGTTTTAATAAGCCTGAGCTACCATATATTTAAATTACAGTCCAAAAATATCACAGCACAGGTTGACAGGACACTATGTAAAAATCGTTCACTATTATTATGCTTTCTTTAAAAGTATTGTCATATATATGAACAATTAAACTATGTTGGTGAGTGCAAGGGTCACTTTATCTTTGCAAGACAGATCCCTATCATGGATCACTTCATTGAAAACACATTTGCATTTCTTGCATCAGATGAAAATTCAACCCAAACATTCAAATGAAATTGGGAAAGAAGCATCTGTACATTCAGTTATTGAAAAGGATCAGAGAACCTATATCCTAAAGAAAGATAGACTACCCTGGATCTTTACATCCCAAGAATTGATATGCTTGAAATTACAGAATATTTCAACAGATTGGATCCACTTAATCTTTTCTGCCATGTACAGATTTTAAGGATACACAGGGAACAACGTTTACAAGTGAAGCCAAATGCAAGAGAAACTTTTTTTAAAATCTAAAATTTTAGATAGCATGTGGAATTGTAATCAGCGCAGGTGCTAAAACAGGAAAGCTTGGCTCAGATTTTGCTGAAACAGGGTACCTCACAAGATGTTTTTGTTCAATCTGTCGTCCATGTTTAGGCTTTAAAATCTTTTGCCCACAAGTTTGTTGGAATTGCAGACTGTTACAAAAACAACAAGTACAACTGGTGAGCAGTGGAGTGAATGAGAACGTTTGAATCCAGCAGGTACTGAAAGAGAATTAAAGAGAGAAAAAATTGTATTAAGAGAAAAAAGTCAAAGAAAAATGTGAACAATATTAGAATAGAAAGCATATAATTTGGTGAGTTTTAAAACTTCAAAGAAATAAAGTCCATTCACTTAATTGTCATTTCTAGGCAAGACATCTCTTGCAGTGGATTTCAAGATGCAACCTGACTGGTCAATAAATAACATTTGTGGATATTAAAAATGTGCAAAAGGAAAATTGTTCATAGAAGGCACTAAAGCTTTTTATCCATGAATGAATTGTGTGCGCATCATTGGCAAGGCCAGTGTTTGTTACCCATTCCTAATAAGTGGTCTGTTTTCTTGAATAACCATGTTTAATTTGGTCCAGGTATATTTAGAGTTGCTGGCAATGTTTCCATATCGGGCTTGCGTGGTTTCGAGGTAAACCGTTGCCGGTTGGGGTGTTCCCCTGCATTTGCTGTCTTTCTAATTTTGCCATTAGTATAGATCACTGGTCCAAACAAGCTTTGGTGAATTGCTGACGTTCATTTTGCATATAGTATACATTGCTGCCGCTGAGACAATGAGCCAAGCTACTTTGTCCTGACAGTGTTGACTTGCATCAGATGCAGTCAGGTAGGTAAAAACAATAACTGCAGATGCTGGAAACCAGATTCTGGATTAGTGGTGCTGGAAGAGCACAGCAGTTCAGGCAGCATCCAAGGAGCAGTAAAATTGACGTTTCGGGCAAAAGCCCTTCATCAGGAATACAGGCAGAGAGCCTGAAGGGTGGAGAAATAAGTGAGAGGAGGGTGGGGGTGGGGAGAAAGTAGCATAGAGTACAATAGGTGAGTGGGGGAGGGTGGAGTAGATAGGTGGAAAAGAAGATAGGCAGGTAGGACAAGTCATGGGGACAATGCTGAGCTGGAAGTTGGGAACTGCGGTGAGGTGGGGGAAGGGGAAATGAGGAAACTGTCGAAGTCCACATTGATGCCCTGGGGTTGAAGTGTTGCGAGGCGGAAGATGAGGTGTTCTTCCTCCAGGCGTCTGGTGGTGAGGGAGCAGCGGTGAAGGAGGCCCAGGACCTCCATGTCCTCGGCAGAGTGGGAGGGAGAGTTGAAATGTTGGGCCACGGGGCGGTGTGGTTGTTTGGTGCGGGTGTCCCGGAGATGTTCCCTAAAGCGCTCTGCTAGGAGGCATCCAGTCTCCCCAATGTAGAGGAGACCACATCGGGAGCAACGGATATAATAAATGATATTGGTGGATGTGCAGGTAAAGCTTTGATGGATGTGGAAGGCTTCTTTAGGGCCTTGGATGGAGGTGAGGGAGGAGGTGTGGACGCAGGTTTTGCAATTCCTGCGGTGGCAGGGGAAGGTTGGCGCCACCTCGTGCTCTCACAAGGAGGTTGAGCAATTCATCAACTTCACCAACACATTCCACCCTGACCTAAAATTTACCTGGACCATCTCTGACACCTCCCTCCCCTTCCTAGACCTCTCCATCTTCATTAATGACGACTGACTTGATACCAACATTTTTTACAAACCCAACTCCCACAGCTACCTGGATTACACCTCTTCCCTACCTCCTGCAAAAATACCATCCCGTATTCCTAATTCCTCTGCCTCCTAGCAGACGCCTGGAGGAAGAACACCTCATCTTTCGCCTCGGAACACTTCAACCCCAGGGCATCAATGTGGACTTCAACAGTTTCCTCATTTCCCCTTCCCCACCTCACCGCAGTTCCCAACTTCCAGCTCAGCACTGTCCCCATGACTTGTCCTACCTGCCTATCTTCTTTTCCACCTATCTACACCACCCTCCCTCCCCCCCGACCTATCACCTTCATCCCCTCCCCCACTCACCTATTGTACTCTATGCTACTTTCTCCCCACCCCCACCCTCCTCTCACTTATCTCTCCACCCTTCAGGCTCTCTGCCTGTTTTCCTGATGAAGGGCTTTTGCCTGAAACGTCGATTTTACTGCTCCTCGGATATTGCCTGAACTGCTGTGCTCTTCCAGCACCACTAATCCAGAATTAGGTGCAGTCATCCAGGCAAATAGGAAGAATTCCACCACACTCCTGAATTGTCTATTTTAGACATCAGGCTGGCTTTTGTGCATCAGGAGGGAATTTGCTAAGCTTGGAACTGCCAACCTCTGACCTGCTCGGATATCCAAAGTTGTTATATAATCAGTCCATCATTTTCTGGATGTGTGTAATTCAGTGATGAAATAAAGGCCTTCATCTGCCTGAAACAGATATAATGGTTGTCTGAAAAATCTCCTCAATATTTATTAATGCATTTTTATCAACAGTCCTTCTGACATGAAGCCAAGATAAATTTCTATCTGTTTATGTCTGTGTCTATCCTTATGTTGTAAAGTTACTTCTAAAACAAATTTGTATTGACAGTATTTTTTGACCTTTCTCCAGATCTATCAGCTGATCCAGATGAATTGAAAAATGTGGCTACTAAGTATTTAGATGTTACGAGTGTTCTTGACAAAAAACTTCGCTCCATACTAAATTACCCAGAAGTGTCCAAAACTGTTCATCAGTACAACAAACTTCAATTTGTCAAATGGAAAAGAAGTCTAGGAAAGAACTACACAGATGTTATCGCCAATCTCAGATGGCACGAGGACTGGCAAAAGGATCCTGCAACTTATGAAAATGCTATTAAAAAGTGGTTATATTCACCTGCTAGAATGTAGCTTTGCATATATTTAGTTTTCCACCTTTGTACTGTTAAGAACAAGCTTTTCCAAGGTTCTATCCTTAGCTGTCTCCTCTGCTCATCAACATATTGTTGCTGCTTGTAGACATGGGCAAATGTGGGCCAGCATCTGCAACATTCTTTTAATTTTTGTTTGACCAGAGTCAAGGAGAAAGTGAGGAATCCTGAAGAAGGGCTCATACCCGAAACATTGATTCTCCTGCTCCTTCGATGCTGCCTGACCTGCTGTGCTTTTCCAGCAACACATTTTCAGCTTTGACCAGAGTCAACCCCAGCATTTGTTGCTCATCTGTAATTGCCTTATAGAAGATAGTGATGAGACAGTTTCTTGAACTGCTACAGTTCATTTGGTGCAGGTGCATCCAAAATACTGTTAGGACTGGAGTTCCAGGATTTTGCCCCAGCAAGAGTGAAGTTATGGCTATTGTTCCAAACCAGGATGGTATAGCTTGAAGGGAAATCTTCAAGGTGGCGATATTGCTGTGGATCTGCTGCCCTTGTTCTCGGTGGTAAATATTGAGTATTTGGAAGTTGGCTGAAGGAGGCCTGTCAATTTGCTGCTGTGTCTCTTGCATATCAACCATACTGCTGTCAGGGTGCATTGGTGGTGGAGGAAATGCATGTTTAACATGGTGGGTGTAGTGCTGATGCAATGAGCTGCTTTGTTCTGGACGGTGTCAAACTGCTTGTGTTGTTGACCAAATTAAGAGACAAAGGTATTTCTTAACCAAATGCCAGTCACATGCAAAACTGCAATCAACCAGGCCAATAAAAAATTTAACTAAACAGCCAAAAGATTGAATATGAATAAAATAAATCTGTAATCAAACAATGTAGGTTAAACTGCACTTTTGTGTACTGGGTGTTGATATATATGGGTGATATTTTAGCTCCAAGCATGGTGCAGAACCAAGAAATTGGGTTAATCCATAGAGCTGTTTGCATCTATATCATTGTAACAGATTATCTGGTCCTTATGGTATTGTTTGAGGAAATTTGTTTATGTCCAATAATGATGCCAAATTTACTACATCATACTACTGAATACACATCTGAATTATTTAATTGACTCAAGAAATTTCAAAGATCCTAAAGTCACGAGAGGTATTACACTCTGTTCTAATATAACGTGATAGTTCCGTTCTCGTGCAATCGTGCATTATAAGAAAATCACATAATAGCAGCACCATTTGGAACTGGAATCACGTTATAGCCAATACAGGTCAGAAAAGTTTGCATTCTACAAATAATGGTCTAAATTCTTCAATCATGTTATTGCCAATTTGCGTTGAAGAAATGCAACTTATAGCAGAATTGATTGTATGTAAATAAAAGTTCTTTAATTGCTCTTTGAAAGTGGCTCTGTTGTATTCAATTGCCATCAGTGTTTTCCAGGCTGAGAGGAGGTGTCTGAGAAATGATCCTTTAAAGTGAGAAAAGGTGGGTGAAATGCGAATAGCTGAAATTGAATTAGACAATTGATTCAACATTAGTTTTGGACAAATGACAGAAAATGCTTTTAACAGAGTGAGCAACATATGGAATGAACTTGAAGATAGAGTAAACCAATGTTAGTTGGAAGGGGAATATAAAACATATTAATGTGGAATTGAAATGAAATCTGGCTATAATAATCAAAATGGTGGCACTTCCATATCTGTAATTATCTTACACATAATATGAATTGATTTTTAAACTATTTGCCATTTTTAGAATATTCCATGTCTTCAGCTTCGTGTGCAAATCTTTCTAATCATCAAGGAAACCCTCCACCAGCTAAACTCTATTTCTATGACTCAAGCCTTTTCTTCAATTCCCTTCCTTCACCTCATCTGTGGAGTGTGTATGCCTTCTCCTACATAGAGTCAAGTTCTAAAACCTATTCCCTATCTCCTCCTTTAAGATCCACTTTCTTGATTATGGTTTTGTCATATCAATCTACCCATTTTTCATTCTTGGGTTCTATAGCTTTATACACCTGTGAAGTATCTGCAGATTCTTCCTAGTTAATTTAGAGGGAAAACGTGAATGTAAAATGCTGCTGTCATTATTTGCATTGCAAGAATTATGAAGCTTTTCTTGTGTTTTGTTCATAATTGAGATCAAATCATATGAATGCATACTAACTCTTCATGTAGTTGTATTGATGTATTTGTCAACATAGATTTATTAAGATTTTCTTGAGCATCGTAAAGTTATTTTACTTGTAAGGCCGTAAGAGTCGACCATTTTACCCCACATATCTATTGTACCACTTGGATCATAGATCAGCCAAGATTTCACTAACTCCATTTATTATGTTTTAGCTCGCAGATACACTATTGAAAGAGAACTCCTTGAAGGTAGGTGAACAGAGGAATTGGGGCTGAAAATGTGTTGCTGGAAAAGCGCAGCAGGTCAGGCAGCATCCAAGGAACAGGAAATTCGACGTTTCAGGCATAAGCCCTTCATCAGGAAGGGCTTATGCCCGAAACGTCGAATTTCCTGTTCTTTGGATGCTGCCTGACCTGCTGCGCTTTTCCAGCAACACATTTTCAGCTCTGATCTCCAGCATCTACAGACCTCACTTTCTCCTCGAACAGAGGAATTGGTCAGGCCTCTGGATTTGTAGCCATTGCTCCATTCCATTTGCTTTGCTCTATATTCCATAATATTGCAGTTTAACAAAAATCCATTAATATGGAAAGCTATAGAACCCAAGAATGAAAGACTGGTAAATTGATATAACAAAACCATGTTCAAGAAGTGGATCTTAAGGGTCTTAAAGGAGGAGATAGGGAATAGGTTTCATAATTTGAAATTAACTGTTGACCTAGCACCACTTGCCTTTCTGGCAGCTGGTTCCATGCTTAAAGCAAAATTTCTATGTAGAAGTGTGTCTTAACTTCACTCGTAGCTCTAGATGCTGCTATCAACAAAATCATTTCTCTCTAACTGCTAAATAACATGAAAACTTCAAGCTAATCATTCAGTCTTTTAAATTCCAGGGAATACAACTCTACTTCATGCCTATTCTCCCAATCTCAAATTACAAGGAGAGATATAAACTTGCTATCACTATGTGGCATTTAATTTATGTTTTTTTTAATGTCTTTAGATCAGTTTGTAAATTCTTAACTCAGCTGGATCTTCTCACACTAAGAACTTCCAAGCAAAAACTGCTCCATTGTTGTTCATGAGAGAGGGAAAGTAAGTGAATATGTTACTGGACTACTGACCAATTCTTCTGCATAGCTATCATTAAGGAGTTCTCTTTCAATCACTTATCTGGGAACAATGAATGCTAACAAAGGTGGAAGTGGAGAATTGATATCTCCATTGTCATCAAGCACACTCAATATTATTTTGGAGCGAGTTTAATATCGGATGATTACCATGAAACAGATGATGCAAGGACAATGTATTCCAAAAGACATTCCCAGGGATTACTTGGAATTGGTCCTCGGGCTTCATTATTACTAATGGAGTGCATATTTAATAAGGTAATGCAAGGAACTACAGGACTCCTTTCTGCTTCCATGATCATGCTCATACCCTTCCTCAACAAGGTTCCTCCATGCCGTATTCCTAAACTTCCAACTCTGGTTTCTCCCATGTCTACATTCTTATTCTCTGAGTTCACCTTCTCCCTAACAACCACCTGCTTTCTCCCAGATAATGTACTCTTTTCAAATCTGTCAGCATTATTCTCCCTTCTCAAAGTAAACACCCATTACACCTCCGTCTTTGCAAATCACCCATCCATCCCAACCTCTGAAGTCCTTTAACATGTCACTACACAAATCTGTGCCCATCTTTGACTTAATTCCATACTTTAATGTTTCTGAACAGTCACAAATTGAATCCAGAGTGATTGGTGGTGCACGATTCCTTCTGATCCTTCTCTATCCTCGTAGCCTTTCTTACTCGGTTTATCATGACGTTCTCTTCAAATACCTCTCCTCCATTGGCCAGCCAGGTTAGAATTTCTGCATCCAGATCCGTTCTTATGTTGCCAAATGCTGTCAAAGAATCGTATGGAGTAACTCTTTCCCCACCTCACGCAAACATTTATGGATTCCTCTGAGGAATTTTCCTTAGCCCAGCCCTACTTCTTATCGACATGCTTTCTTGCAGTTAATGTCAAAAAGCACGGCAACACATTTCCACATGTATCCTGATGATACTCGACCTCCGCCACCAAATCCTTAATCCTCTAGTACCTCTTTTTTTTTCTCCCCACCTTCTCCACCCATATCTAGCCCCAGATAAGCTGTGATTTCCACCAATTAAACATTGCCAAAACTAAAGTAATTGTTTTCTCCACTAAAACAAAAATAAATGTAATGGTTGGTGCCTTTTTAACTCCGATGTTCGTGACTATGAATGTATTGATTTATTGTGGCATACCTACAAGGCTATTTTACAGCATGATTTTAATTTGTTAATATTGATTTATATGAACTCATTTTCTTAATTCACATTATTTGGGATACCGTAATTGTTCGAGTCTAACTTTTGTTTATTCCATGCGTTTTTAACTCTATGGTGTTTATCGGGGGTTTTGTTCACTGTTTTAAAGTGTATTGTCATCGTTGCTTGGAACACATTGTCTAGCTCTCTCTTTCCTGTACATGAGCGCATTGAAGATTAACTAGTGCGTTGCAAAGATTAACTGCAGGGGCAAATTCTAGCGACAGTGTTTCCCGGTTGGATGGAGGCTTCATTATGCATGAGTGGTCCACCAGCTGAAGATTATGTATGTGTCTGTAAAATGGCTCTGTACTTTATTTCCACCCGTGTTAATCTGTGAACAAGGTTAATAGTAAAACGTGGAACTTAATTAACACAGCCACAAAATATTAATTGATTTTTAAAAAATCTTTTGTTGAGATATAATTGTTCGTAAGGAAAGAGGTTAAGCACAACTGATGCATTTGCCATGCTTTGCAAAAAATGTGAGCTTTGTTACATTTTGCAGAAATGATTCTGATTTCTCCTTTTTTGTTAAATGTCATTATAATCTCACGGCATGTAGGTAATGAAATGAACTTTTCTTATATAAAGGAAATTATTGTCAAGATTATAAACTCTATTCAATTCAGGGACACCTTGTATAAATCCCTACTTGACAAACTTGATGCTGCCTATGCTGAACTAATTCTCTATGCTGATTAAGTCAAGGAATATGTTTGTAAAGATTTTAATATTGGCTGCCAGAAATCACTTCAAAGAATGCAATGAGGTGTTAGATTATATGTGGTTACTTGACTTCCTTAGCAGACATAATACCAAAACTGAATGAGCTGAACTGTGAACCAAGGGATTTTGACATTTAGTTTTTTACATATAAATGTGAATGTAGTTAAAACTCCCAAATAAACAAATGAAATGCTGCAACATTACCAAGTCGAGAGTAAATACTAAAAAAAACTAAGACAAATAGCTATTTCACCCTGAAAACCTATGTACACAGCTGAGAAACTTAGCAAAGGAATTCAACGGGAAATTTCAGGAATTGGATATGATAGAATAAATCCATTCCTTCAAGTCGATATTGATGGGTTGGCCATTAGGTGTTGATTACAAAACAGTAGAGTTGATAGAGATAATCAATATGCAAAACCCATTCAAAGGACAGTGATTTTTGGGGACTCAGAAAAATACCCACTTCTTCATCCTGTACTTTTAAAGTGAAAGCTAACTTTGACTCCAAGCACCTCTATGAGACAGCATTTTCCCAAATAAAGATAGTCAAGTGCTAATATCACATCCACCCCACAGATACCCATTTGATGTAATGCAGCCTCAAACTTCAAGCCCGAGTTCAATGCACTGGCAGATAATGTGCAGTCATACTGAAACTAAAAACCTTTGTTTTCTTCAGGATAGGTCCTGAGGTGCACTTAAATTTGAAAAGCAATCTTGTGCTCAAAAATGTTTGGAGACCACTGCCATAATGGGTCGAAGAATTGTACGTGCAATTAGTTAGATCTGCACTTGCCCATTTAATTTCTGTTATATTTTGTGTGATAAGTTGCTGAGGTGCGAGTTGAAGTCAGCTTTTAAAGGATTTAAGTGAACCATGCAAACAATTGCGCAATAAGTACTTAGAAGCAAAAACAGAAATTGCTGTTCCTGCTTTACAACACAACCCTATTGAAACACTTAAGATTCTTAGGTGCGTGACAGGGTAGTTGTAAAGGGTTGTTTCCTCTTGAGTCTAGGAATAGAACACCACAGTAAAGAAACATCCATTAGGACGAATTTCTTTATTTAAGAGGTAGTTAATCTGTGGAAATTTTCGCCTCTGAGGGCTGTGAAGTGTATTGACAGAAGCAATTTCTAAATCATTAAAGGAATCGAGTTATGGACAATAAATTGAGGATTATCAATTCAGCCATTATCTTATTGAATGGTAAAACTGACCCAAAGGGTTGATTGACTAGCGTCTGTTCCTACGACTTATGGCGTCACTCTGTATCTCCTTCTCTAATCTGGTAGATCTAAATAAGGAAGACTAAGTTAGAACAATGAATTGAAAAATCTCCGACCACAAAACCTGAAGAAGCGGGACTCTGCAGTAGTAGTGTTAATTCTTAATGCCAGGGAGTTCAGTTAGCAATAATTAAATAGGTACTTAAAATTTGAATTAGCTTGGTTGAGCTTTCTGTGGTGAGACAGCTTAGTTGCTATGGAACTTCATTCTGCTCCATTGCATTGAATTGAGAGCAAGAAAGAGAAATGCGGTTTTTAGATTATAAGGTGGACTGCTGCAACTCCAACAGTAACTTTTTGATTTCTGCATTATTGCTGTTATTTTTGGCAGCAATTTTGAGCCAAAATGAATACTTGGAAACTCTTAAACTGTGGATACGATTTGAATAAAAGTGTATAATTCCGGTATAAATGGCATTACTTCCTTACATTGTTATAAGATTTTGTTTTGAATACATGCAGCCTAAGAAGATTTCTTTCAAATTGCCCTTTTTATTACATTTTGGGGATCAGTTCAAAACGTGAAATATGAGACTAACCTGGAGCCGATGAAGAGAAGTGTTAAAATGTGGCGGCAATTCCCAGACTTTAATATTACACTAAATGAACGACACCAGATCCATTTGATAGGGTTCCCAGCCTTGAAAGATGAACGAATATCAATCCAACCGAAGAACTGATCATACCGATTTTAGGGAAAAACAAAACGGTCGGTATTTTACTCAAAGTCCTTAAGAAAGCAATATATGATGAACGATTCATTAAAATAATAATACAAGGTTTTTAATAATCGAGGCTTTTACTAGATAGCATTTTCATATTGTCTGGAAAATGTAAAGGGTTCTGTAAAAAAAAAATTGATGTATTTTAAGAAACTGAATAGCAATGGTCACTGCCAGCAGTGGACAGTAATCCCGGTTGGGGAATGCGCTCTTCAGACAGAACTCCCTCCGGATGCGAATTCCCTGTTGAGAATTCACAACAGGAGTCTGACAAAGGAAATTGAGTGGATGGTGGCCGCTTCAGTGTGGTGCGGGAGTGCTCTACCCGTTTGCCAATTGCGCACAGTTCCCTGTGAAATGTATTCTCTCTGTAATCTTTCAGACAGGTGAAACACACGCTCTTCTCCAGTCGTCTGAAGTGGACATTGTTGGTTTTGAAGAACAGATAGACATATGGATTGCCAGCACTGTTGGAAACCACAAAGATTCCCAGCGCTGTAATCACCTTGGTGTCTGTCTCAGTGATGGTCCCGAAGGCAACTTTCATCTCTATTATAAAATAAAGTAATCGGCAGACTACGAAGAATATGATCATGACCAAAGTCATCTTTAGAGTCTTCACTTTGGCTCTTGGAATGGAGCCGTTGGTACCGTGAATCTGGACTTTTCTCTGTTGCTTTTGGTTCACCTTTTCACTTGCTTTGCCTTTTCTGATGTGCTGCTTCTGCCTCCAAATGATCCAGAGAATTCTCGTGTACGCTACACACAGCGTGCAAAAGGGAGCTAAAAAGACAATAACAGCTCCAAACATGATATATACCTGGAAGTGCCATTTGGGAAGCTGCCCAAACACGCTCAGACATTTCTCCCTGCCTTCCTGGACTGTCAGTTTGAAGACAAAAGCTTGGGGTAATGACAGCACAAAAGCACCGATCCAAATGACTGCAGTCAGGATCCTGGTAGGGAGAGGAGATGCCAGCGGATTGACTATGACATGGTGCCGTTCCAACGCGACAATGACAATGATGCCGGAAGAAGCAATCAGTCCAAAAGCTTGGAAAACTTTGAACATTTTGCACGCGACATCTCCAGCCAGCCATTCTCCCTCCAACGCCTCCTGGATGATCTGAGAGAGCAGGAGCAGGACAGAGACACACAGGTCTGCAGCGGCCAGGTTACTGACCAGGGCGTCAATTTTCCGCCTTCTGCTTTGGCTG
Organism: Hemiscyllium ocellatum; assembly: GCF_020745735.1. Taxonomy (NCBI): domain Eukaryota; kingdom Metazoa; phylum Chordata; class Chondrichthyes; order Orectolobiformes; family Hemiscylliidae; genus Hemiscyllium; species Hemiscyllium ocellatum. Next base: position 56,516,022 of record NC_083402.1, read on the forward strand.
CAACAGTTCCTGTGCAGCACCGCCACATTCCCAATCAAAGCCAGGCTGAAAATGACCGTCATGGAGATTATCCTCATCTGTCTGTGGTACAACGGGAGCTCGAAAACATCGCTCACATTTCCGGTAGGATTTACACTCCAGGCATCCAGAGAAAAGTTTCTTTCAAATGGACTGTCCAAAGCCATCGCCGGGTCCATGAAACAACACATTATTCCAGTTAGACTCCGGTTTCTTGCTTGTCCAACTGAATGATCATTGTTGTCTGCACTGATGCATTTTATATATATATCTGCACGTCATCTGCTGACAGACCTGCGCAAGTAAACCAATGTTGTGTTACAAAGTCAGCGATTGCTGGAAAAGCTCAGCAGGTCTGGCAGCATCTGGAGAGAACGCTTCGGATCCAGTGACCCTCAGAAACACAATGTTTCGTGTTGACAAGAGAATGTCTCTGATGTCTCCTTTTTACACAGTTAGTTCAGTTCGAAACTAATGCATAATGTTCCCGCAGATCCTTTCAAAAGTCCCACCGTTGATACCTTCATCGACTTGCTGCCAAAGTGTAACAAAACCTGAGGCGAAATGGGATTGGACAGACAGAGGGGGGGGGGGGGAATCTCCTGAATTACATGTTCAATTATCTCTTGACATCAGAAACAAAAACAGAAATTGCGGAAAAGGCAGTGGTCTGGCAGCATCTGAAGGAAAGTCACTGAACCGTAAAACCTTACCACTGCTTTCTCTGCCAGACCTACTGAGTTTATCCAGCAAATTGTGTTTTTTTTGTTTTTGATTTGCAACACCTGGTTGTTCGGTTTGTTTATTTATCTTTTAATATCAGCCTGATGTGAGGGTTCCATTATAGACATAAGATGGTAGTTCTATAAAAGTTCCATATTTTACTTTGTGCTAAAACAGTTTATTTTTCAGAGTCGATCATTGTAATGAATAATAAAACAAATTTTTGATTAAACACATTCTGGAAATGCAAATTTGATCTCCAAAAGATCACAGAATTCGATCAAAATCCTTTTGAAAATCCAAATATACTTCATCCATCATCTCTCCTTCGTCAATTTTGTTAGTAAAATCTTCAAAAAAATGCCACATTTATCTAACACGATTTCCCATTCACAATCATCCAAGTATCTACTAACTCCATCATTTAGAATAGATTGTAGCATTTATTCTACAACTGCTATAAGACAAACAAGTCTCATAGCAGTTCCCTGTTTTCTCCCTCACCTCAGCTAAATTGCCCGTAGTGTTAGGTTAGGGGTAGGGGTATGGGTGGGTTGCGCTTCGGCGGGTCGGTGTGGACTTGTTGGGCCGAAGGGCCTGTTTCCACACTGTAAATCTAATCTAATTTGTAAATCTAATCTAATCTTCCTTAAATATTGGAGTGACATTTGGTACCTCTGCAGGATCATTCCAAAACCTATAAAACTTTGGAACATAATTATCAATACATCTACAGTCCATCTCCTTTACCATTTTTTGATGTAGATCATCTTGGCCTAGTGATTCAACTTTCAGACCCATTAATTTCTCCAGCACAGTCATCCACTTAATGCTGATTTCCTTCATCTCCTCATTCTCCCTACCCACTTGGATCTGTACTGCTGGGAGAATTTTTTGTATCTTCATCAGTGAAAACAGATACCAACTAATCATCTAGCCTTTATGCCAGTTCTCTGTGCCCCAATGTAAATCCTCCTCATTCTACTTGTACTGGACTTACAATTATTTTATTCGAATGCTACCTTTTTAGGCACGCCCAGTACTTCTTAAATTTCATTTTTAATATTTTATGCTACTAGATTGCATTCCATTCTCCCTCACCTTATCAGTTTCTTGGGCTTCTTTAACAAATCTTTCCATCTTCAGAAATACTGTTATTTCTTGTTTTAGACATTTTCTTTCAATCTTTTCTCAGACTTTGTATACTTGCTGTAAGTCATGTAATAGTTATTTTAAAACTGTCCATTGTCTATGTGCAGTCATGCCTTTTAATGTATGTTCCCAATTCACCTTAGCCATGTTTTCATGTCTTTGTAATTTTACATATGAAAGAAGTGAAACTAACATGGTCATTCTAACAGATGAGAGACTGAACAAACAATCAAGGTATTTTTCAGTGTATAATTCCAGCTACGTCTCTGTAAACTTTTGCTATAAATTCTGTGTCTTACAATCATATACTCTACGACTACCTGATGAAAGAGCAGCTCTCCGAAAGCTAGTGCTTCCAATTAAACCTGTTGGACTATAGCCTGGTGTTGTGTGATTTTTAACTTTGTACACCCCAGTCTAACACCAACATCTCCAAATCATTTGTAATTTCCCTCATTCATATTTAACAAACTCTATGAAGAATTAACTATCTCATAAATATAAAATTCAATTATATTGTGATTACTCATTCCAAAAGATTCTTTTACAACAAGACTGTTAGCTCTTTCTCTTTATATAATGTTAGATCTTAAAATAATATGTCTTCCAGTTGGTTCCTTAACATACTGCTCCAGAAAACCATCCCTTACACACTCAACAAACTCGTCCTTCACAGCTTTAGCACTCAGTTGGTTTACCCAGTCTCTATGCAGGTTGAAGTCACCCTTGATAACTGTGCTATCCATGCTATAAGCTTCTCTCATCTGACTATTACATTTTAGTCGTTCCGAAAAGCTACTTTGGTCAGGCTAAGTTTTTATAGAAGCTTTTGTTTAAAGCAGGGCGTCAGTGTATATGTTAAAACAAAGAACTATGGATTGTGGAGATCTGAAGCAAAAACCAAAATTGCTGGGAAAATTCAGCAGGTCTGAGTAGGTAAGTAATGAAGAACTGATGAAGAATCATGGACTCAAAATGTTAACTTTGCTTTCTTCCCACAAATGCTGCCAGACCTGCTGAGTTTTACCAGCAATTTCTGTTTTTGTATCACTGTGAGAGAGAAAGAAAGAGAAAAATACTGTCCAGCTTTTGTTTACATTCCTTAAATTTCACAAAGATACATTGAACTTTTCTTTAGCTTAATTTGATATCATTTTGCAGAAAGAACAAATTATTTAAACTTTTAAATAAACCAAGTATGCATTTGGAGAAAGTGAGGACTGCAGATGCTGGAGATCAGAGTTGAGAGTGTGGTGCTGGCAAAGAACAACAGGCCAGGCAGCATCCAAGGAGCAGGAGAATCGACATTTCGTGTGTAAGCCCTTCACCAGGGATGAAACGCTTTCCTGATGAAGGGCCTTTACCCGAATCGTTGATTCTCCTGCTCCTCGGATGCTGCCTGGCCTGCTGTTCTTTTTCATGACCACACTCTCAATAAGTATGCATTTGAATTGTCCTGACATATAAAGTGAATTTTTTAACAAAAACTAATACCTGTAAGAAACAGAGGACAAAATGTAGCCTTTAGCGGGTAAAGACAGTACACAATTCCAGATTGGCTGCTTATTTTAAACTCAAAAATGACAATGAGCCTGGTATTGTTATTGACAGGCTTAATTACTATGGAACATATTTTCCTTTGCAAGTGAAGCAATGACAATGGGGATCTTTAGCTCCAGGTGTGATCTGCTATTACACTTCACGTTAAAGTATGGGTCTTGATTTTCCTGAGCAGTGGATAATAGTGGAAAATGAGCCAATATTAATAATTACTGACCTTTATTAAAAGGGACAATTAAAGCATTTGCGTGGGAAAAGATGGAGGAGAAGGTTTTACTGACCTATTCAGCTATGTTAAAAATCACACAACACCAGGTTATAATCCAACAGGCTTTTTGGAAGCAGTAGCTTTTGAAGTGCTGTTGCTTCATCAGGTGGTTGTAGACCATAAGATCATAAGACATAGAAATTATAGCAAAAGGGTTACAGTGTCATGGAGCTGTAGTGATATATTAAACAAATTCAGATTAAGTCTTTCATTATTTAGAAAGGGATATAGTAGTTCCAGTTCTTTAATATGTGAATCCCAGAAGCTCTTTTAAATTACATTCTCAAAATAGCTTTAGCTTTTCTAACAATAGGTGCCATTTCACCTCAGACAATACCTTAAAAGTGTAAGGTTAAAGCCTGTGTCCCAATGTTGAGTGAGACTGGTTCTACTTCTAAAATGGGACTTAGAGAATCTTACATGGATTTATGCAGTTTTTGAGCAAATAAAATGCAATTCTGTGAATACAAATTCACCCCACAAACTTATATGTGTGCATGTACAGGAGAGACAGAGTGATTGTGCGCATGTTAGTGTGAGTGCATGTGAAAGAATATGTATATGTGAGTGTAAGCTTGGTCAAGTATGTGCGCGAGTGTGTTGGGTATAAGCCTGAGAGAGGGTACATGCATCGGTGTGAATGCAGGGGTTGCATGTGTGTGCATATGAGAGACCGTTTGTGTATGAGACAGGGTGCGTGTGCGTGTCTGTGTGAGAGAGAGAGAGAAAGAGAGAGCTGGATGTGCTGGGCCTGAATATCGACCTGTGTAACTGGATTCTGGACTTCCTGACTGGGAGACCTCAGTCAGTACGGATCGGGAACAGCATCTCCAACACCATCACACTGAGCATGGGGAGCCCCCTGAGCTGTGTAGTCAGTCCACTGCTGTTCACCCTGCTGACATATGACTGTGCAGTGATGCACAGGTCAAATCACATCAGCAAGTTCGTTGATGATACGACTGTAGTGTGTCTCATCAGCAGGAATGATGAATCAGCATACAGCGAGGAGGTGCAGTGGCTAACAGACTGGTGCAGAGCCAAAAACCTCTCTGAACATGGATATGATGAAAGAGATGGTTGTTGACTTCAGGAGGGCACGGAGTGACCACTCTCCACTGGACATCGACGGCTGCTCCGAGGAGATTGTGAAGAGCACCAAATTTCTTGGTGTACACCAGGCAGAGAATCTCACCTGGACTCTCAATACCAGCTCCATAACCAAGAAAGCCCAGCAACATCTTTACTTTTCTGCACAGGCTGAGGAAAGCCCACCTCCCACCCTCCCATCCTCACCACATTCTACAGAGGATTCATTGAAAATACCCTGAGCTGCTGCATCACCACCTGGTTCAGGAATTACCCCATCTCAGATTGGATAGTGAGAACATCTGAGAAGATTCTCAGGGTCTATCTTCCCTCCATTACAGAGAGAAGATGCAAAACTTGACCTACTCTTGGGAAATAAGGCAGGGCAGGAGACTGAGGTGTCAGTGGGGGAGCACTTTGGGGCCAGCGGCCATAATTCTATTAAATTTAAGATAGTGATGGAAAAGGATAGACCAGATCTAAAAGTTGAAGTTCTAAATTGGAGAAAGGCCAATTTTGACAGTTTTAGACAAGAACTTTCAAAAGCTGTTTGGGGGCAGATGTTCGCAGGAAAAGGGATGACTGGAAAATGGGAAGCCTTCAGAAATGAAACGAGATTCCAGAGAAAGTATATTCCTGTTAAGGTGAAAGGAAATGCTGGTAGGTATAGGGAATGCTGGATGACTAAAGAAATTGAGGGATGGTTAAGAAAAAGAAGGAAGCATATGTAAGGTATAGACAGGATAGATCGAGTGAATCCTTAGAAGAGTATAAAGGCAGTAGGAGTATGCTTAAGAAAGAAATCAGGAGGGCAAAAAGGGGACATGAAATAGCTTCGGCAAATAGAGTTAAGAAGAATTCAAAGGGTTTTTACAAATACGTTAAGGATAAAAGGGTAACTAGGGAGAGAATAGGGCCCATCAAAGATCAGTAAGGCGGCCTTTGTGTGGAGCCGCAAAAAATGGGGAGATACTAAATGAGTATTTTGCATCAGTATTTACTGTGGAAAAGGATATGGAAGATGTAGATAGTAGCAAAATAGATGGTGACATCTTGCAAAATGTCCATATTACAGAGGAGGAAGTGCTGGATGTCTTGAAGTGCATGAAGGTGAATAAATCCCCAGAACCTGATCAGGTGTACTGCCAAACTCTGTGGGAAGCTAGAGAAGTGATTGCTGGGCCTCCTGCTGAGATATTTGTATCACAGAGTGAGGTGAGGTGCCGGAAGACTGGAGGTTGGCTAACATGGTGCCACTCTTTAAGAAGGGTAGTAAGGACAAGTCAAGGAACTATAGACCGGTGACCCTGACATTGGTGGTGGGAATGCAAGGACTGATTAGGGATAGTCAACATAGCTTTGTGCATGGGAAATCATGTCTCACAAACTTGATTACATTTTTTGAAGAAGTAACAAAGAGGATTGATGAGGTAGGTGTGATCTATATGGACTTCAATCAGGCATTTGACAAGGTTCCCAAATGGGACACTGGTTAGCAAGGTTAGATCTCGTGGAATACAGGGAGGACTAGCCATTTGGATACAGAACTGGCTCAAAGGTAGAAGACAGAGGGTAGTGGTGGAGGGTTGTTTTTCAGACTGGAGGCCTGTGACCAGTAGAGTGCACTAGATTGATGCTGAGTCCTCTACTTTTTGTCATTTACATAAATGATTTGGGTGCGAGCATAAGAGGTACAGTTGGTAAGTTTACAGATAACACCAAAATTGGAGGTGCAGTGGACAGCGAAGAAGGTTACCTCAGATTACAACAGGATCTTGATCAGATGGGCCAATGGGCCGGGAAGTGGCAGAGGGAGTTTAATTTAGATAAGTGTGAGGTGCTGCATTTTGGGAAAGCAAATCTTAGCAGGACTTATACACTTAATGGTAAGGTCCTAGAGAGTGTTGCTGAACAAAGAGACCTTGCAGATTCATAGTTCCTTGAAAGTGGAGTCGCAGATAGATAGGATAGTGAAGAAGGCATTGGGATATCATGTTGCAGCTGTACGGACATTGGTTAGGTCACTGTTGGAATATTGCATGCAATTCTGGTGTCCTTCCTATCAGAAAGATGTTGTGAAACTTGAAAGGGTTCAGAAAAGATTTACCAGGATGTTGCCAAGGTTGGAGGATTTGAGCTGTGCGGTGAGGCTGGACAGGTTGGGGCTGTTTTCCCTGGAGCATCAGAGGCTGAGGGGTGACTTTATAGAGGTTTACAAAATTATGAGGGGCATGGATAGGGTAAATAGGCAAAGTGTTTTCCCTGGGGTCAGGGACTCCAGAACTAGAGGGCATAGGTTTAGGGTGAGGGGGGAAAGATATAAAACGGACCTAAGGAGCAACCTTTTCTCATAGAGGGTGGTATGTGTATGGAATGAGCTGCCAGAGGAAGTGGTGGAGGCTCGTACAGTTGCAACATTTAAGAGGCATTTGGATGGGTATATGAATAGGAAGGGTTTAGAGGGATATGGGCCAGGTGCTGGCGGGTGGAACTAGATTGGATTGGGATATCTGGTCGGCATGGACGGGTTGGACTGATGGGTCTGTTTCCGTGCTGTACATCTCTATGACTCTATGCTGTTTCTGAAAGGTTAAGAGCATTGTGGAAGACCCCACACCCCTCACTCAAACTCTTCTCCCTCCTGCCATCTAGCAGAAGATACTGGAGCATTTGGTTTATCTTAGCAACTATTTCTTCCCCCAAGCCATCAGGCTCCTTCACACAGTATGATCGGACCCTTTCCCATCTGAAATTCTTTGCACGACTTTGAATTGCTGCTAGAAAATATGTCTATTATTTATCATTCTTCTGCTTTATGGAACCGAGTGGCATGGTGGCTTAGTGGTTAGCACTGCTGCCTCACAGCACCAGGGACCTGGGTTCGATTTCAGGCAACTATCTGGATGGAGTTTGTATGTTCTCCTTGTGTCTGTGTGGGTTTCCTCTGGGTACTCTGGTTTCCTCCCATAATCTAAAGACGTGCAGGTCAGGTGAATTGGCTATGCTAAATTGCTCATTGTGTTAGGTGCATTAGCTAAGGGAATGTCTGGGTGGGTTACTCTTCGGAATGTCAGTGTGGACTTGTTGGGCCAAAGAGCCTGTTTCCACATTGTAGGTAATCTAATCTATTACACTGCAACTTGTATGTTTTGCACTTTATGCTGTACGACTGTATAGTTTGTGCTGTCTACGTAACACCCTCGGTCCTGGAGGAACACTGTCTCATTTTTACTGTATCAGTTGTATATGATAGAAATGACAAATTAAAAGCTACTCTACTCAACTGTACTCTACTCTCACAGGCTTATACGCAACACACTCATACGTACTTGACCAAGCTTACAGTCACATACACACACTCTTTTGCATGTACTCACACTCACATTCACACACTCACTCTGTCTCTCCTGTACATGCACACATATAAGTTTGTGGGGTGAATTTGTGTTCACAGCATTGCATTTTATTTGCTCAAAAACTGCATAAATCCATGTAAGGTGCTGTAGTTCCCACTTTTGAAATAGAACCAGTCTCACTCAACACTGGGACACAGACAGACTTTAACCTCACACCTTTAAGGTATTGTCTGAGCTGAGATGGCACCTATTGTTAAAAAAGCTAAAGCTATTTTAAGAATATAACTTAAAAGGACTTCTGGGATTCACATATTAAAGAACTGGAACTACCATATCCCATTCTAAATGATGAAGGACTTAATCTGAATTTGTTTAATACATCATTACAGCTTCACGACACTGTAACCCTTTTGCTATAAATTCTATGTCTTATGATCTTATGCTCCACAACCACCTGATGAAGTAGCAGCACTTCAAAAGTTAGTGCTTCCCAATGAACCTGTTGGATTATAACCTGGTGTTAAGTGATTTTTAACCTTGCCCACCCCACTCCAATATCGGCATCTCCAAATCATGACTATTCAGCAATGACATGTCTAGAATATCAGAAATGGTATTAGTTTCTTGTACCTTCTCACAGTCTGTCATATCAGACACCAAGTGCCCTGAACGAGCCAGTCAGTAGTAAACAGAATCTGTATTGTAGCACAGCAACCAGAATGGCACAGGCGCAGATTAGGTAACAGATGGGCAGTACATTCACTGTCATTTCTTCTTCATACATTTCACTTTGTTTGGTCTTCCTTATTCCTTTGGTTTAATTTTCTTTTACTAATCTTCATATTCTTCATTTTACGCATGTTTCCCTTTTTCTGTTTCATTATCTGTGTTTTTCCCTTTAGCCTTTATCCTGACTTGAGTTCTTGTATCTTGATGTTTTTTGGTGTTAGTGTTAGTTTTTAATCATCATGACGCTAAAGAGGAGTGTGCTGTTCTGTAGTCTCTGCTCCATAACAAACAATCAGCCTATTATTTTTGAACTTTTAAAATTAAACATTTTACTTATGGCCTTTATTGGGGGAAACATATGTTTGAAAGCACAGCACAAAAGGTAATATTTCTCCTAAACCACAGAGTATGATGATTTCTACAATCTTGCAGATCCATTGAATGTTCAATGTTTTGATCATGCTTGCTGACTTTACAGTATCTATGGTGTAAACAGTTGAGTAATGGCAATTTGACTCTAACTGTCAAGGCATTGCCTCAGAGGACAAATGGGCAACTGCAGTCTTCTGAAGCTCAATGTAATTCAATATAATTCCAATATATTCACGAGCTTTGAAACGGCAGCCTCATATAAGGACTAGTTTTAGACACCGAATACACATGATCTCATGTTCAATTTCACTATTGAGATGGTTTAAAATCACACAACACTAGGTTATAGCCCAACAGGTTTATTTGGAAGTACAACCTTTCGGAGCGCTGTTCCTTCATCAGGTAGCTAGTGGGGCAGGATCATTGGACACAGAGTTTATAGTAAAAGGCCGAAGTGTCATACAACTGATGTGATGCACTGAACAAACCTAGATTGCTGTTAAGTCTTTAATCACTTAGAATGGGGATGTAGGTTCAATTAATTATTATATAAATCCCAGAACTTCTTTCAAGTCACATCGCTGAGATAACTTAAGGTTTTACAAAAAAACAGGTGATATCTCAGCTCAGACAATGCATCAAAGGTGTAAGGTTAGAGTCTGTCTGTATTCCAACCTTGAGTCAAACCAGTTCTATTTCCAAAGTAGGAACTTATAAAATGTCACATGGACTGACTGTCTACAAATTGTGTGCTTTTGAACAAAATAAAATCAATTTGCAAATGCAAATTCACCCCATAGACCTATATGTGTGTGTGTGCATGCGTGAGGGAATGAGAGAGTGTGCGTGTTTGGGGGGAGGGGGAGGGGAGAGAGTGTGCGAGTGTGTGTGTGAGTGAGACAGAGTATATGTCTGTGAGAGGGTATATGTCTGAGTGTGTGTGTCTGAGAGAGATCATGTGTATGAGAGAGGGTCTGCATGAGTATGTGTGTGTGTATTGTGTACTGGGGTCACCTGTAATGTGACATGAACCCAAGCTCTATAGTGTAGTGTAGCATAGTGAGTGTATTCAATACATCGCATAGGTTGTATGACACTTTGATCAATAATCCTGCCCCACTAGTTACCTGATGAAGGAGCAGCGCTCCGAAAGCTTGTACTTCCAAATAAACCTGTTGTATTACAGCCTTGTGTTGTGTGATTTTTAACTTTGTCCATCCCAGTCTAACGCTGGTAACTCCACATCACTGTTGAGATGGAACAGTCTATTGTACTTCCTTTCTTCAACATGTTCATTAAGAAACCCACTAACGGGTTCCTCACTTCAGTTCAGCACACGCCTAGCTTCATCAGTCAGTTTAGATTTATTTAGATCCCTGTGCTGAAAGATTCACCTTGATCAGAAATCTTGTAGGAGTGGCCTTTGCCCTTGCTTAATAATGACTATACAGTACCTGATTATATCATTCTTTGCTGTGATATCATGCAAACTTGTAAATAAGCCAAAGATTGCCACTTTCAGAACTGGAAAAATGTAAATAGGATTTTTCACCAGCAGGAAGTTGCCATCAGATTAGTCCAAAAAGGCATTCTACCTACTGTACAATTGACTCATATTGCATATGAAATTCAGCATGACATGATGCAAAATAATTGGCCTTACATCCTAATTGGCTAATGAAATCAAACAGCATACTCCTTCAACATTTTATAAAAGAGTACACATGATAATCAAACAGCCCACACAAAATCCAAAACAAAACATCTACTGTTTAATGTGATTCTGCAAATAGGCAACACTCGCTGCATTGTCACTAGTATGATAATAGCTACTGTAACAACTAATTTAACATAATTAGTTGTGTTTGTTTTGTGGCATACAATCAGACACAATGATTGATTCTTTGTAAATAAAATGAATAGTTTTGAAACTATTTGAATGATCTGGAAGCTTGGGGAGCCAAAAGTTCCCCATTGCTTTATCCATGACATTGGACACTAAGCATCAAGCAATCAGCACATTTTTCTCCTGCAACATAAATTGTTGTGATTATTTGACATTTAGTATTTTTATATTTTCAAGGCTCCTTTGGTGCAGTGGTATTTTCGCTACCTCTGGAATAGAGGGTGTGGGTTCAAGTCTCACCTGTTCCGTAGGGTATCTGAACACCTCTGAATAGGCTGATTAAAATATATATACATACTTGCATTTGTCCTGATGAGTGAAAGACACTTAAGTTTCAGCACCATGTTCCTCTCAGCAGCATTTAAGTAAATGTACTACATGTTAATTGCTGCCAAAACAACGTCTCGGACACAGAAAATTAATTGTGACAAATGTGGCACCTCAGTCTTGAGTTTAGTTGTTCAAGTTTTAAAATAGATATTTTGCTCTTTTTCAATAGAATTCACTCATTCTAATTTGGAACTCTTTCTTAGTCCTTATACTTTTTTTATATAATCATATGGCTTGATTAGTTGAAGAGATACAAAACTGCTTGTGCCTGATTATGCCTGATTATCTCAATGTAATCTTATTTCATTGTACTTTCAGTGGTTTGTGGATGCAAAACATTGTTGCAATTAGACTAAGGAGGATAGATTTAAAGCATTCATTGCCCTGCTGCAGTAAATTAAGACCCCTTATTGGCCAAACCTTTCTGCTGTTTTAATTGGAGCTATGTGACATACAAATGTATGAATGTGATGCAGTAATAGGCTATAAGGCTTCTGGAGCATGCTTTCCATTTATTAAAATCACGGCTAATCTGATTGTAACTTCAAGTTCACACTGGCACCTACCCTGACAACCATTCAACCCCTTGGTTACCAATTCTGCCTGAAAAATATTCAAAGACTCCACTGCTTCCACTGTCTTTTTAGGCAGAGAGTTCCAAAGACTCTTGGTCTTCTGTGAGAAAAAGAAATTATTTTTCTATGTTAAATGAGGAACCTTTATTTTTAACCACTGACCCCAAGTTCTACATTCTCCCATTAGAGGAAAAATAATCTCTACATCTATCCTGTCAAGACCTATCAGGATTCTGTATGTTTCAATCAAATCACCTCTTATTTTTCTCAACTGCAGTGGATACTAGCTTAACCTGTTCAACCTTTCCTCAAAGGCATTCCATTCATTCCAGGTACTAGACTGATAAACCATTTCTGAAATGTTTCCAGTTTTTATGATTATATTTACTTTACTTTCCTTCAACTTCTTTCATTAAATGAGGTGGCCAATACTCTAGAATACTCAAGCCTCGCCAGTGTCCTGACTAACTAAAGCATCACCTCCCTACCTTTTGAGTTCAATTCCCCTCAAAATCAATCATAACATTCTATTTGCTGTACCTGCATACTAACGATTTGAGATTAGGGGCTGCGGTTTGGCAGCGATAATATCACTAGACTGGTAATCCAGGATCCCTTATGTTCTGGAGATATAGATTCAAAGCCTATCACGCCAGATGATGAAATTTGAATTTGATAAAAATCTGAAATTGAAAGCTAATCTAATTGTAACCATTATCATAAAGGCTATCTGGTTCATTAATCTCCTTAAATCTGCTATCTTACCTGGTCTGGCCTACATGTGACTCCTGACCCACAGCAATGCAGTTGACTCTGAAATTGTTTAGCCAGCTACTAAGCTCAAGGACAGCAGGGGAAGGGCAATACAGGCTGGCCATGCTCGTAAAATTCCCACCATTTAGCTAATATGTTTCTTTTTATTCTTCCTGCCAAATAATCAATTTCATTTTCCAACATAATACTCTGTTTATCAGATCCTTGTCCACTCAGTTAGCCCATCCATATCTTTTTTGTAATCTCCCTTTTTCCCTATTCACAATTTACTTTGCTACTTCTCATTGTATCATCAGTGAATGTGGTGACCATACCTTATTATCCGTACATCTAAGTTATTTACATAAATTGTAAACAGTTGACGTCCTAGCAGTGACCCCTGTGACACACCAGTCAGTACATCTTGCTAACCTGAAAAAGGCCATTTTTGCTTCCAGCTAGCCAGTCATTCTTGTATCAATGCCAATTTACTGCTCACGTAACATGGACTTTTATTTTCAGCAATGACCTTTGATATATTACTTTAGATGTACATCTACCAGTTCACTTTTATCCACAGCACATTTTACTTCCCCAAAGAAATTCAACAGAATGAACAGACATGATTTCTCTTTCATAAAACCATGTTGACTCTGCCTGATTATCCCATTATGTCCTGCAATAACTTATTCAATAACTTCTTATAACTTCCCTGTAACAGATGTTAAGCAAACTATCCTGTAGTTTCCTATGTCGGTCAGTAGAGGGCACCAGGCTGCCACAACATCTGACTTTTTTGATAAAGCTAATTACAGCGCTACTCAGTGGTAATAATGAAGTATGGCAGGAATGGGAATATTTAAAACAGGAAACAGGAATACTGAGATAAGTAATATAAATGAAAACTGCTAGCCAATTATAATCTAAGACTCGAAATGAAAAATATCGGCGGTCCTTATGGGTACAAATTTTAATGAACATGTAATTATTTTAGTTTTTCAATCCTATCTAATAACTTCTGCAAATAATTCCTTTAGCTCCTAATCCTACATAAAAAGGTCATAAACTGCTGTTCATTAGAATACCAACATCTTTCTTGCAAAAGGAGAGAAAATACAAATACAAAATGTTATGGATTATGAATCAGAAATAACAACAGTAAATACTCAGCAGGGCAAGCAGAAAGCCTCTGAGCCCAAGATTTTGCTCCTTGTATTGAGCTTTATCTGCCTGTCATATAAGACCATAACTTATAGGTGCAGAATTAGGCCAGTCAGCCCATGGCTTAATTGTTTTTCAACTCATTCTCCTGCCTTCTCCCTGTAATCTTTGAGCCCCTTCCTGATCAAGGATCTACCTATATGTCTTCAATACATTTAGTGACCAAGCTCCACAGTCTTCTGTGGCAATGAATTGCACAGATTCACCACCCTCATCTACTTTGACTCTGTGCCCTTAGGTCTTAGACTCTCCTACTATTTTCTCCATTCTATCCAGGCCTTTCAGTATTGTGTAAATTTCACTAAGATAGCCCTCATCCTTCTCAACTCCATTGGATACAGACCCAGAGTCATCAAACACTTCTCATATGACAAGCCCTTCATCCGTGAGATCATTCTTGTAAACCTCCCCTGGATCCCCTCCAACTGGACATATCCTTCCTTATATGTGGGGCCCAAATCTGCTCTCAATGCAGTCTGACCAGAGCCTTATACAACCTCAGCAGTAAATCCTGTTATTGCGTTATACTGTTCTCAAAATGAATGCTAACACTGTCTTTGGCTTCCTTATTCCCAATTGAACGAGCATGTTAAACTTAAGAGAATCCGAAACTAGGATTTCTAAATCCCTTTTTGCTTAGATTTCCAAAGCCTTTCCCCATTAAGAAAATAGCTTATGCTTCTATTCTTCCAACCAAAGTGCAGTACCTCGCAGTTTTCCACATTGTATTCCATCTACTACTTCTATGCTCACTCTCCTAGCCGGTCTCTCTGCAGCCTTCCCCCTTCTCAAGACTACCTGTCCCTCCACCTATCTTTGTGTCCTCTGCAAACTTAGCAACAATACCCCCAATTTCTTCATCCAGAATGTTAAAGTATAACATGAACAGTTGTGGTCCCAAAACTGACCCCAAAAAAGATCACTACTGATGCCCCCATAATCTCCTCAACTATCTGAAGGTGTAGTCCATCTGGTCTGGATGATTTATCCACTTTGTACTTCACCTTTCCCAGCACCTTCTCAATAATGATGGCCACCCACTCCCCTCTATTCCCTGACTCTCTTGAAGGTCTGGAATGCTACTAGTGACTTCCACCATGAAGACTCCTGTGAAGTATCTATTCAGTTCCTCTGCCAGTTCTTTGTTCCCCATTACTACTTTTCCAGCCTCATTTTCCAGCAGTTCAATATCCACTCTTGCCTCTGTCTTCCCTGTTATTGATCTTAAAACTCTTACAGTCTTCTTAGATTACTAGCTAAATTACTGTGGGATATAGGTAAAGTAATATTACTTTTGCAATTATAATTGTTTATACAAAGTAAATGAACTCACACCAGTGTGTAATATGTTTCAGCCAAGAACTGAGTCAACAAGAATGGAAACTATGTGGAGGAAATGCGTAATTGTTTTTTTGTATTAGCTAAAAATGTATGCAAGAAAGAAACGGGACTGCAAAACAATGGTAGAAATACAGGCATTAGATAAGATGCTGTGAAGAGAGGCAGTTAAGCTAGATACGCCTGTATAAACAGTAGGTATAAACATCTGTATCCCACTTTTACAGAAACACAGGAACAAACCCCAATTAAAAGAGTCTTAATGATAAGATGCTGTGAGGGGCGGCACAGATGGAGGGAGTAGATAATGGTAAGCAAAGGATGTGCCTAACAATAACCCACAGCAGGATGAGGTCAAATGGCCTTGTGAGGCCAGGAATAAGCATTTTGTCACAGGCAAGGCCGGATAAGACAAGAGATAAACAGGAGTAATGGGTACCGGTCTTAGGGAAGTGGAGGATGTAAACGGGGGGAGGGGGGGGGAGCAATGAAATTTAAAAAATAGGAACCAACTTATATAAATATCGAGTATTCGTTGAATTTGGGGTGTGTTTTTTGTCCCTGCCTTGTGGACAGTGGACATCACACCCACTTGCAAGTGTGAAATAAATGACACTACTGATTCAGATCTTGTCTCGGACTGAAATTATTTGTTTCTCACATTATCATGATGTTTCATCCTCTCTACACCCTCCCCCCCAACTTATTGTTTTTTAAAAATGATCTTCTGTTGGATTCCCACTGATTTTCACCAAATTGTATCCTTTTGCTTTTATGCTGACCTTGACTTCTTTTTTCAGCCTTGGTTGACTCATCCTCCCGTTAGATTGTTTCTTCTTCCTTGGGGTGGATTTCTGTTGT
This sequence comes from Hemiscyllium ocellatum, assembly GCF_020745735.1. NCBI lineage: Eukaryota > Metazoa > Chordata > Chondrichthyes > Orectolobiformes > Hemiscylliidae > Hemiscyllium > Hemiscyllium ocellatum. The sequence continues at coordinate 56,532,273 of NC_083402.1, forward strand.
GCCTTCCGAGTTATCCCCACAAACCTCTGCCATTGCTGCTCCATTGTCTTCCTTGCTAGGCTGTCCTTCCAGCTCATTACACACCACACAATCCAGAACTGACTATTCCCTAATGGGCTTTACCACAAATCTGCTCCAAACAAAACGTTTGTAGACATTTCACTAAGCCCTTTTCTTGGGAATTGCTACCAACCTGATTTTCCCAGTACATCTACATGTTAAAGTCCTCCACAATTATTATAATAGTGCCTTTCTTATGTGCCCTACCATCTCCTGATTTACATTCTTCTGCTCATCCTGACTACTGCTAGGAGGCGTGTACATAACGCTTTGCTCTCTGCTCCTGAATTGCTCCCTCTAACACAGTGCTATGGTCAGTTTGCTCATCCTCCCCTGCCCTCGCCCACACACACACACACACACACACATACACACACAGCAAGAATCTCAAACCTATTAGACATGCCCTGCACCTCAATTTTACTTAGTTCTTAATTTATTTTGAAAAAAAGTTCCTGCTGGTCTTTCAGTTTGTAACCTGTAAATATTTCCCTAAATTACCTTCAATCTTATAGTAACCTATAATAGATAATCAAATTAACATCTATTACCAACCAATGGACTGACAGCTTTCCTGTGACACTTTGTTTTGTGCCAGTCCCTTGGTTCAGAGCTTCAAAGCCCAGGCAACAAATTAAATACTCGTGCACTGTACTTGTAATGAATGGAACCAACAAAAAAATACATTTGTTTTAATGTTCTTTCAATTTTTCTCCACTTTGATCCCCACTCACAGGCAACTCATCTCCCGAATTGGACTGTGGGTGCCAGGAATGAATGTCAGTGGATTATTCACCTGGTCTGTGATTTAGAGGTGTAAAAATTTTGTGAGAAATCTGGATTTCTTGTCATTGTTACAGATGTGATGTTTGTGAGACTGTTTTTTTAAAATATGTTTTATTACAATGTGGTCACGTGACCTATTCTGAATTCAGCTGACAACAATCTGGTTGTCGGGCTGTTACTTGGTGGTGGACGGTGTGGAGCAGGATGTGGGGGTGGGATCTGGTGTTAGATGTTCACACCAATAAATCTTGAGCAGGGCATCACTGGTAATGGAGGATAGACTGTTAGGGTTTTGTTTTAGCACAATGTCCCGCCTCACCTGTCAAGGAGTTGGTGAGGATTGCATCCCTGTCTTTCAGGCAGTCCTGCGACCATTTCGTGCTTCAAGAGCAGCCGCAGTGTCCAGGACTGGGTAAGCAACCGGGAGGGCAGCCTCCGTTACACAAGTTGTGGTCAGGCAGGAAAGGGAAGGGCACCTCCTTTGGGGGATCTCAACCTACTGGAGCCTCTCCTCTCCCTACACCCCCCACCCCACCCCACACCCCATACCCCATCCCTTCTAAGACTGAGGCCCTCCTTAGCAGCTTATAAAACCATGGCCCCATCTCCACACCTCTCACCAGTGTCTGCCAGCCAAGTTTGGCCAAAGTCACCCAACTTTCAAATACAGGCTCAAAGTCTTGTTCCTGAGGATTTCCTTTGTTTCACCAGTGGCCACCACTCAATGCTGACACTCAATACTGGGATAGTCAGGTTGGCCAGCAGTTCTCCAAGTTTGAGTGTCCTCCCAGATGGAGACAGATGTTTCTGAAATAATCAAGTCTGCTCACAGCATAAGATCACGGTAAGCAAGTTATATTTTTGAGTAAAAAAGCAAGTTATATTTTTGGGCAAGTAGGTTGATTACTGACTTTTCAGTTAAAGGGGTGGTCAAATAGTGAGAATAGCATCCTGTGAAATCAAGCCTAACCCCAAACCTTTTTCTAGTCTAAATGGGGTGTGGTGGGCCTGGCCTATGAGAGTCCTGAGGCCAGTGTGACATTCTGATATGTGAGGACATGAATGAAAAGCAGACATATTGATTAGCATAGAGCTCCTTAGGCAGTAATTGCACTAAAAAAAAGTTACTATTTTGAACCTTGGCTGGTCCAGTTTATGTAAAGTTCAGTAAGGTTAGAAGCAAAGCTTGCCAATGGCCATTTCTGAAAATTTGTACTGGGATCTCTGAATGCTACAACAATTTTGGAAGAAAGGAGTTATGTTTACCTGATAAAATGTGTTGAGCTAAATAATGTGCACTACTTCATTAGAATTTGCAATATCAAACATATTCTTCACACAAAGTATATAACTGTGCTAATTGTGTCTCCACTCCCTCCCTAATTGATTTTTTTTCCTCTCCTGAAGGCAGGCATGTTGTACATAATTCCAATTAACAACAACGTTTGTCTGAGGAGTGAGTACTGGCAAACTATCCAAGAATCATACTTAATCACAGCTGAGTCTTGATGCTATTTTCAACCAAATCCAATCAGTTAAAGGAGATCTGCCAGTTATGCTATCCCTCCCCACCTTGAGCAGCAAGTCTAATCATAGTATTAGAGTCATTTATACAATACAGGCCATGAGAGGATGTGGGAGCTTACTTTTCTCAGCTCAGCTCCTCATCTGCCAAATTGAGAAAAAAAAGTTACAAAAACAGAAATTGCTGGAATAGCTCAGCAAGTCTGGCAGCATCTGAAAACAGAGATGAGAATTAATGTTTCGGGTCCGGTGGCCCTTCCTCAGAATGGCATCTGCATTCTTTTAGTTTTTATTGAGAAAAAGGTTACATTTTTCCATGCATTGGTCAGTTTGTCTGATGCATCATGTTATGGACACCCAATGGACTGCAGCGGATCAAGAAGGCAGTTCCCCACTACCTTCTGAAGAGGAACCAGATGAGCAATTTAGCCAGTGACACCTACATCCCAATCAAAAACATTGTCATTTGTAAAATATTCTGGAATGGTTATTTGTCCCTTATGTATCCTTTTAAACAAAAACCGAATAAAAATTCTGTAACCCAGCTTTACTTGTTTCAGTACCAATGACAAGTGTGAAAACGCTTAGATCTTACAAAGCAGCCGTGCAAGCAATATTACATATAGGAAATGAAGAGCTGGTCCTTTTTGGTTATTGGTGATCCCCCCAGTTGGTATGCGAAAGCAGTTGGATGTGAGCAGCTCTGTTGTGTGCATTTGTTGTTTTTCTCATTCTATCATTATGACCATGACATTGTTTAATGCTTTGAAACTATGTTGTTCTTTTCCAGTGGAGCTCCATTCTTTGTTGTGCAGTGTTTTGAAATTGTAAATTGGTTGTTAATGCTGCCATCCTTTTCCCGTTGTGTACACTGAACCAAAGTAAAGTCCTTCAAAAGTTCCACTGCCATTTTGCTGTAGACTGCCTAAGTGGAGATTGAGAAAGAAAAATACTTATTGAATTGAGTTGATTTAATGCGGAGTGTTGTTAAAAAATGGAGTTATTTAGTTGTTTACCTACCATGCAGATTATTATTGCGTAAGAAGCACACACTATATTATTGACGATTGCCCTTGCAGGAAATGAGATTGCATTTAGTGGATGGTCCCTCTCCATCTTTATAAAAAAAAGAGAAAGAAAGCATATTTATGGCAAAGTCAAAAGTATTCAATTTGAAAATGGCAATCAGAAGGTCAAGTGTCTTTAGTGAAGGTTTGTTATTTGCGTAAACTGATTCCTCTCAACACCCTGCTGTGGGAGGTTGCTAAGGCAGAGCATTACAATATAAATGTAAAGCTAAAGCCTTTGATGAGGTTGTACATGGTAGACAGTTAGAATACATGGAATTCAGGGAGAGCTTGCCGATTGGGTACAAAATTGACTTTATGTTCAGGGACAGAGAGAGGTGGTGGAGGGTAGTTTATCGGACTGGAGGGCTGTGACCAACGGTGTTTCACAGGGATTGGTACTGGGTCCACTTTTATTTGTCAATTATATAAATGATTTGGATGAGGCATAGTTAGTAAGTTAGCAGATGACACCAAAATTGGGAGTATAGTGGACAGTGAAGATTTACAAAGAGATTTAAGATTACAAAGAGATCTTGATCAGTCAGGTCAATGGGCTGAGGAGTGGCAGATGGAGTTTAGTTATGATAAATGTGAGGTTTTACATTTTGGTAAAACAAACAAGGGCAGGACTTACACAGTTAGTGGTAGGACCCTGGGTAGTGTTGTAGAACAGAGAGACCTAGGGGTTCAGATACATAATTCTTTGAAATTTGTATCACAGAATGGTGAAGAAGGTGTTTCACGCTTGCCTTCATTGCTCAGACCTTTCAGTATCGGACTTGGGATGTCATGTTGAAGTTGTGCAGGATATTGGTGAGGCCTCTTCTGGAGTACTGGGTATAGTTCTTGTCGCCTTGCTATAGGAAGGATATTATTAAACTAGAGAGGGTTCAGAAATGATTTACTAGGATGTTGCTGGGAATGGATAAAATGAACAACAATACAGCACAGGAACAGGCCCTCCTGGCCTCCAAGCCTGCAACAATTACACTCAAAAACTGTCTTCACTTACATGATCAGCCTCCCTCTATTCCCTTCCTATTCCTGTATTCTTCCAGGTGCTTCTTGAATGCTGCTATTGTGTCAGCTTCCACTACCTCTTCTGGCAATGTTTTCCAGGCACTCACCACCCTTTGTGTGAAAAACTTGCCTTGCACATTTCTTTGAAACATCCCCTCCTGTACCTTGAACATCTGTCCCCCAGTAATTGAGCCCTCCACCCTGGGAAAATGTCTCATATTTTCCATTCTATCCATGCCATTCACAATCTAATAAACTTTTATCAGGTCATCCCTCAACCACCTTCGTTTCAGTGAAAACTAATCTAGTCTATGCAACCTTTCTTCATAGCTAAAAGCCCCCATTCAAGACAACATCCTGGTAAAACTTTTCTGTGTCCTCTCTGAAGCATCCATATCTTCTGATAATGTGGTGACCAGAACTGTATGCAATATTCCAAGTGTAGCCTCAGTAACGTTCTGTAAAGCTGGAGCATAACTTGCCTATCCTTATACTCAATGCGCCATCCAATGAAGGCAAGCCATAGGACATTTTTACTACCTTATCTATCTGAGCTGCCACCTTTAGTGATCTGTGGACCTGCACACCCAGATCCCTCAGAATATCAATACCCCTAACAGTTCTGTCATTCACTGTATATTTTCACCAGCACTTGACTTTCCAAAATGCATCATCTCATATTTGTCTGGGTAGTTTGTGTTATAAAAATAGGTTGGATAGGCTGGGGCTTTTTTTACTGAAGTATAGCAAGGTGAGGGGTGACTTTATAGGTGTCTATAAAATTATTAGGGCATAGATAAGGTGAATGGCTAGGGTGGGAGATTTCAAAACTATGGGATATATTTTTAAGGTGAGAGGAGAAAGCTTTAAAAAGGACGTGATGGGGCAATGTTTTTTTACACATAGACCGGTTTGTATGTGGAATGAATTGCCAAATGAAATGGTGGATGGAGGCACAGTTACAACATTTAAAGGATATTTGGATAAGTACAGGAATAGAAAAGGTTTTGAGGGATATGGGCCAAATGCAGGCAAGTGGGACTAATTTAGTTTGGGATGATGGTTGGCGTGGATTATTTGGGCTGAAGGATATGTTTCATGCTGTATGACTCTATGACTGTATGACTAATAACCTTCATATTTTTTTGTCTAATATGATTCCCAACATTGTTCTCAAGAGCAAAATGGAATAGAGGTTTTTATTTGATTTTTAACTACACCATCAGGATGTACAACTTATAATAGTTAAGTTAGCAATTCATTATGACTTTTCATTAAATTTTTTTTAAAAAGCTGTACATTCTCTGTGCATGATTTTGTATGAAACATGAAATTGTATTCCTACCTTGAAACCCTCGCAGCAGAGTCCATGCCTGCCCTTTGTACCTTACCGCAACTGGACATACCAACTCCCAATGTTTCTCTGGTTCCTTTATGGGTCAGAGAAGCAGAAGTTTCCAATGCTGAAGTAATTGCCTCCAGCTGTACATTCTCTAACATGTTGGGAGACATTATTAACACTTGGAAGCTGCATGGTGTCAAAGGTCAAAGGTCCCAATTATACTCAGGACTCAAACACAACAATAAAGGAAACCTATAGCCTTTAATCATTTTCTGCTTCTTGCAATTCTTTCTCATATCATTGTGATTTTACGCTGGATAATAGTGTCCCTTAAGGAATGAGGTTGGGCTGGATAGGCGGGAATCCCACATCGTTTTCAGTGGAAGAACTGGTACTATTATATTCCAGTCAAGTGCATTTCTTGGGCAGCCCATGGCCTCAAACTGATTAAGCCCAAGTAGACTGGGTTTGTTTTCACTGAAATCACTCTCTCAAAAGCTGCTGGTCAATCAAAGGCCAGAATTGGAGGTACAGTGGTCAGCAAAGAAGGCTACCTCAGGGTACAATGGGATCTTGATCAGATGGGCCAATAGGCTGAGAAATGGCAGATTGAGTTTAATTTAGATAAATGCGAGGTGATGCATTTTGGAAAAGCAAATCAGAGCAGGACTTTTACACTTAATGGTAAGGTCTTGGAGAGTGGTACTGAACAAAGAGATCTTGAAGTGCAGGTTCATAGCTCCTTGAAAGTGGACCCGCGGGTAGTTAGGATAGTGAAGAAGGCATTTGGTATACTTTTCTTTATTGGTCAGAGTATTGAGTACAGGAGTTGGGAGGTCATGTTGCGGGTGTACTTGGTTAGGCCACTTTTGGAATATTGTGTGCAATTCTAGTCTCCTTCCTATTGGAAGAATGTTGTGAAAGAGTTCAGAAAACATTTAGATTAGATTTTGATTAGATTCCCTCCAGTGTGGAAACAGGTCCTTCGGCCCAACGAGCCCACACCACGCTCTGAAGAGTAACCCACCCAGATCCATTTCCCTCTGAATGATGCACCTACCACCATGGGCAATTTAGCATGGCCAATTCACTTGACCCTCACATCTTTGGACTGTGGGAGGAAACTGGAGCACTCAGAGGAAACCCACACAAACAGGGGGAGAATGTGCAAACTCTACACAGACTGTCGCCCAAGGATGGAATCAAATCTGGGACCCTGGTGCTGCAAGGCAGCAGTACTAACCACTGAGCCACTGTGCCGCCCATTTACAAGGATGTTGCTATGGTTGGAGGATTTGAGCTAGAGGGAGAGGTTAAATGGGCTGGGGCTTTTTTCCCTAGAGCATCGGAGGCTGAGGGGTGACCTTATAGAGGTTTATAAAATCATGAGCGGCATGGATAGTGTAAAAAAGAAAGGTCTTTTCCTTGAGGTGGTAGAGTCCAGAATCAGAGGGCATAGGTTTAGGTGAGCAGGGAAAGATATAAAATATACCTAAGGGGCAACATTTTCATGCTGGGGGTGGTAAGTGTATGGAATGAGCTGCCAGGGAAGTGGTGGAAGTTGGTACAATTGCAGCATTTAAAAGGCATTTGGATGGGTATATGAATAGGAAGGGTTTAGAGGGATATGGGCCAAATACAGGCAAATGGGACTAGATTAGCTTAGGATATCTGGTCAGCATGGACGAGTTGGACTGAAGGGGCTGTTTCTGTGCTGTACATCTCTCTGACTCCATGACTCTAATTGGTGGTTACTACCATTATTATAATGGGGGCTTCACCAGTGATTCCCACTGAATCCCTAAAGGGAGCAAGTGGGTGGAATGGAGATCACAGAGAGGGGATTGTCAATGGTAGATATCAGAAGCAAGGGCTGGGATTTGCATTCTGTGGGGTCCCCCTTCCCAATGCTAAGCCCCCTAATCAGGCACAGAGAACTTGTGAATGTGGGACCACACCTTGGCAGGTCACTGACATGCCTGATAGGGTTTACTGGGAGGCCTCTCTGAGTGGTAATGGATGAATTGGTGGCCATTGGCTTCTGGGTGGGAAGGTTGTCTATTTGTGTCCCCCAGTCAGGAAGTATCTGAGGAGCAGGAGAATTGACATTTCAAGCATTAGACCTTCATCAGGAATGAGGGACCAATGCCTGAAACATCTATTCTCCTGGTCCTCAGATACTGCCTGACCTGCTGTGCTTTTCCAGCACCACACTCTCGACTCTCATCTCCAGCATCTGCAGTCCTCACTTTCTCTTATATGAGTCCTCCCTAGACTTGGTCAGAGGAAGACTATTACATTTTATCCCCAGGGAGGGAGGATTGAATTCAACCCAATTAATTTGGCTATACAATGTACCAAAACTCACTGATGTAAGTTGTTGAAGGAAGCCTTATAGCACAGAGGTATATAGTCAAGACTAAAGTGATAGCAGAGTGTGAGCTTGGCCAATGGGTTCTAGTTATTATGAATACAGGTGAGCTGGCAGAAACAAATAAACTAGATGATTTTAAATGTTTCACAATTCATTTGGACTTGGGTAGGATACGTTGATGGGAATGGAAGATATAAGGTTAGCCAGCCATGAATGAGGGCTCGCAAAGGCAGATCAAGTACTCGCTCCTCTCCTTCCAAGCATGAATTTAAAGTGGTATCACCACCTTCTAAGAAACTGAACATATCATTGGATAGAACTCCAATATTCAGCCAACATCTAGAATCTTTTATGTTTTCAGCAGATTCACAGAACTAAAGATTCCCTACAATTGGAAGCAGGCCATTCAAGTCCACACTGACCCTCTGAAGAGCATCCCACCCAAACCCACCCCATAACCCTGCATTTCTCAAATTCCTAACCATAATTCCTCTAGTCTGCACATCCCTGGGCAATTTAGCATGGCCAATCCACCTAAATTGCACATCTTTCAACTGTGGGAGGAAACCAGAGCACCAGAGGAACCCACAGAGACATGGGGAGAAGGTACAAACTCCACACAGACAATTGCCTGGGATGGAATTGAACCTGGGTCTCTGGTGCAGTGAGGCAGCAGTGCTACCCATTGTGCCACTGTGCCGTTCAAATCATGTTATCATGTTATAATCATGCTAGTATTTAAAAAGATAGGCTCATAAATAACATCTGGTATGATATGAAAATGCCTTAGTTACCTCACATGAGGCCAGGATTTCATATGTAATGTAATTTGGAGATGCCGGTGTTGGACTGGGGTGTACAAAGTTAAAAATCACACAACACCAGATTATAGTCCAACAGGTTTAATTGGACAGGTTTAATTGTAACAGGTTTAATTGCTCCACAAACCACCTGATAAAGGAGCAGCGCTCCGAAAGCTAGTGCTTCCAATTAAACCTGTTGGACTATAACCTGATGTTGTGTGATTTAAAAATATTAAAAATATGCAATGTGGTCATTGATCAGAGCAACCAACTTTAGAATCTCTTGATAGGCCTGAAGCAGTTACATTGGTTTTCCATCCTTAGATCAACTCTGCTGAATTTCCTGCTCCTGATGGTGCACGAGGGAGAGCTTTAGATTCCTGGGACACAGGGTCTTGGGGAAATGGCACATGTGCAAACCAGAGGGGTTGCATGCGAACAGCCCCTTTCCCTTAGTTGGTGGTCTATAGACTAGTCTGAGCAATGTAATTGTACCCTTTTTATTCCTTAGCTCTAGTCAAAATGATTCTGTCCTTGAACATCTGAGACATGTTTTTCCCCAGCAGCATAATGAATTCCTTAACTAATACTGCAACTTTTTCTTTCTAATTTTCTTGAACAACTACACCCAGGGATATTTAATACCCAGTCTTTCCATTCATTTCCTTTTTTTAAAATTCTTTTGTGGGACATTGGCGTCACTGGCTGGCCAGCACTTAGTGCCTGTCCCTAGTTGCCCTGGAGAAGGTGGTGGTGAGCTGTTTATTGAACCACTGCAGTCCATGTACTTTAGGGAAGGAATTCCAGGATTTTGGCCAGTGACAAAGAAGAGACAGTGGTATATTTCCAAGTCAGAGCAATGAGTGATTTGGTGGGGAACTTACAGTGTTGTTCTTGCCAAGGCGGAAGTGGTCATGGGTTGGAAGGTGCTGTCTAAGGATGTTTGGTGAATTTCGGCTGTGCATCTTGTGCATAGTACACACTGATGCTACTGAGCTTCAGAGTAAAGGGAGTGAAAATTTTTGGATGTGGTGCCAAACAAATGGGCCGCTCTGTCTTGAATGGTGTCAAGCTTCTTGTGTTATTGTTGGACCTGTGCTCATCCAAACAAATAGGGAGTATTCCATCACTCTACTGACTTGTGCCTCATGGGGGATAAACAGGCTTCGGAGAGTCAGGAATTGAGTTACTCGTCATAGTATTCCCAGTCTCTGACCTGCTCTTGTAGTCATTGTGTTTACCTGCCAGTCCAGTTGAGTTTCTGGTCAATGGTAACCCCAAGGATGCTGATAGTAGGGTACTCAGTGATGATAATACATTGAACGTGAAGGGGTGGTTATTGGATTGTCATTGCCTAGCATTTGTGTGACGTATATATTACTTGTCGCTTGTCAGCCCAAGCTTGGATATTGTCTGGATCTTGTTACATTTGAACATGGGCTGCTTCACTATTGAAAAAGTCAATGCTGAACATTGTGCAATTATTGGCGAAAATCCACTTCTGACCTTATGATGGAGGGAAGGTCATTGATAAAGCAGCTGACGATGTTTGGACCTAGGACACTACCCTGAGGAACTCCTGCAGAGTTGTCCTGGAGCTGAGATGATTGACCTTCAACAGCCATAACCATCTTCCTATGTGCCAGGTATGATTGCAATCAACAGAGTACTTGCCCCTGATAACCATTGATTTCAGTTTTGTTAAGGATCGTTGATGCCACACTTGGTTGAATGTGGCCTTGATGTCAAGGCCTGTCACTCTCACCTCACCTCTGGAATTCAGCTCTTTTTTCTGTTTGAATGTAATGAGGTCAGGAGCTGTGTGGCGCTGGCGAAACTCAAACTGAGCGTCAGTGAGCAGGTTATTGCTGAGTGGGTGCTGCTTGATAGCACTGTTGGTGACACCCTCCATCACTTTACTGATGATTGAGAGTAGACTGATGAGGCAGTAATTGGCCAGGTTGAATTTGTCCTACTTTTTGTGTACAGGACGTATTTGGACAACTGTCCACATTGCTGGGTAGATGCTAGTGTTGTAACTGTCCTGAAAGATCTTGGTCAGGGGAGCAACATGTTCTAGGGCGCAAGTCTTCAGTACTCCACACAGACTCCCTGTGTGGAGTTTGCACATTCTTCCCATGTCTGCGTGGGTTTCCTCCCATAGTCCAAAAACGTGCAGGTTAGGTGAATTGGCCAGGCTAAATTGCCCGTAGTGTTAGGTGAAGGGATAAATATAGGGGAATGGATCTGGGTGGGTTGCACTTCGGCGGGTTGGTGTGAACTTGTTGGGCCAAAGGGCCTGTTTCCACATTGTAAGTCATCTAATCTATTACTGGAATGTTTTCAGGGTCCATTGTGTTTGCTCTATCTAGTGCCTCCAGCCATTTCTTGATTTCACGTGGAGTTTAATTGTCTACCACAATTCTGATCCATTGGTTGTGGGATCACTTTGCTCTCTCACTTGCTGCTTATATTGTTTGGTAGCTTCACCAGGTTGACCCTTCACTTTCAGATGCTGCTCCTGGCATGTCCTCCTGCACTCTCCGTTGAACCACAGTTGATTCCCAGCTTGATGGTAATAGTTGAGTGGGGAATATTCCAGGCCATGAGGTTGGAAAGTGTACTGAGTATAATTCTTCTGCAGTTGATGGCCCAAAACACCTCATGGATGCCCAGTTTTGAGTTGCTAGATTTGTTTGAAGTCTGTCCCATTTAGTACAGTGATACTGACACACAACACGAACAAGGGATTCTCAGTGTGAAGGCAGGACTTCATCTCCCCAAGGACTATGCAATGGTCATTCTGTCATGGACTTATGCACCTGCAGCTGACAGATTGGTAGGGATGAGGTCAAGTATGTTTGTTCCTCTTGTTGGTTCCTTCATCACCTGCCACAGACCCACTTTAGCAACTATGGCCTTTAGGACCCAAACAGCTTGACCAATAGTATTGCTATCAATTGGTGGTGGATATTAAAATCCTCCCCCATGGTATATTTTGCACCTTTGCCACCCTCAGTGTTTTCTCCAAGGGTTGTTCAACGTGGAGGAGAATTGATTCATCAGCCGTAGGAGGTTGGTACTTGAAAACCGACAGGAGGTTTCCTTACCCATGTTTAACTTGAAGCTATGAGACTTCATGGGATCCACAGTCAATGCTGAGGACTCCCAAGGCAACTGGGACTGTATACTACTGTGGTACCACCTCTGCTGGGTTTGTCCTGCTGGTGAGACAGGGCATACGTAAGTATGGTGATGGTAGTATCTGGAAAATATTCTGCAAGGATTGATTCCATGAATATGGCTAATGTTAGGCTGTTGCTTGAATAATCTTTAAGACAGCTCTTCCAGTTTTGGTACTAGCCCCCAGATGTTAGTGAAGAGGATGTTGCAGGATCAACAGGACTATTTCTGCCATTGTCTTTTCTGGTGCCTAAGTCAGTGCCAGGTGATCTGTCCTGTTTCATTTCTTTGTTGAGACTTTGTAGTGATTGCTATAACTGATGGCTTGTTAGGCCATTTCAGAGGACAATTGAGAGTCCACCACATTGCTTTGGGTCTGGAGTCACATTTAGGCCAAACTAGGTAAGGATGGTAGATTTCCTTATTTGAAAGGCATTATTGAGCCATGATTTGAAGATGCTGGTGTTGGACTGGGGTGGACAAAGTTAAAAATCACACAACATTAGGTTATAGTCCAACAGGTGTATTTGGAAGTACTAGCTTTCGGAGCACCGCTCCTTCATCAAGTGGCTGAGGAACAGTGCTCTGAAAGCTAGTCTTCCAAATAAACCTATTGGACTATAGCCTGGTGTTGTGTGGTTTTTAATATTATTGAGCCAGATGGGTTTTTCTGACAGTCAACAACAATTTAGTGGTTATTAGTAAATGCTTAATTTCAGATTTTAAAAATATTAGTTCAAAGCCCAACATCTGCTGTGGTGAAACTCAACCCTGGGTCCCCAAAGCATTAGCTGACTTTCTGGATTTCTAGTCTGGTGATAATACCATTCAGCCATTGACTCCCCTTAAGCTTTCCTTCCCCTTCTGTGTATTTACAAACATAGATGTTAGCTTTGTTTTGGACTTCATTTCTTTATTCTTTACTCTGACTTCACCTATTAACTTACTGCTGCTCTGCTAATGCCACCTGCATCTCTAAGCATTTCCTGAACCTTGATATTCTACTCTGCTACTCTCCCTTGGTTCATATACCCCTGTCAAGTTATGTTAAAGTTCTCCCATTAACACTTGTAAAACCACCTGTAGTTCTGAGGAAGGGTCATTGGACCTAAAACACTAATTCTGATTTGTCTGCACATATACTGATAAGCCTGCTGAGATTTTCCAGCAGTTTCTGTTTTTGTTTCAGATTTTCATCATCTGTAGTTCTTTTGGATTTTTCACAGAGCTAAGCAGGATTGATTTCAATAAGAGATTGGCAGGAAAAAAGCAGTAATTGAACATTGGGCCACCTTCACAGAGCAGATGGTTCAGGTAAGGTTGAGGTAGATTCCCTCAAATGGGAAAAGTAGGTCAAACAAATCCAGCATTCCTTGGATGACAAAGGTGATAGAAATTAGAAGGATATGGTCAACTTATGACAGAAGTAAAAAATACATTTGGGAATCTAGAGGAATACCAAAGTTTAATTTGGGTGACAAAACAAATAAAGGAAGGGAAAGAGAGATTGTTAGAAAAGAGTAGCAGTTAGCTTAAGGGGAATCCTAAAGTCTTCTATAGGGATAAATAGCAAAAGAGTGGCTAATGGAGGAGAAGGGACAATTAGAGGTTAAAAGGGTAAGCAGTATGGCTGATGAATACTTTGCATCTGTCTTTATAAAAGGAGGTTTCTACCCAGGCCATGATGACATAAAAGGAAACTCTATCACTAATTGGGTACAAACTTAATCATGAAGAAGTGTTGGTGCTTAAATTTGATAAGGCATTGGGAGTGGGTGAGATATATCCAAGGACTTTGAAGGGACTGAGATTAGAAATTAGGGGAGCACTGGCCATGATTGTTCACTCTTCCCTGGACTTGAGGAAAGTGACAAAATGAAATGTGGTGCCTGGAATTGAGTCATTTAAGATGGCATTGGATGATTACTTGGATAGAAATGGTGTGCAAGGATGATGATGCAAATTTTAAGAAATACAATGGGCACATTGGGCCGATTGGCTTCTTTCTACACCGTAACAGTTTTTAATTCTTGTTATGAAGGTGTAGGTGTACTATACCTTTATGAAAGAGAGCAAACTGGCAAGGATTAAAAGCACAACGTGTGCTGAACAGTTTAAAAATGTAACATTTGGTTGACATAAATAGCTGGTGCTGTGTTGCCATGGTATAAAAAGAAATTCAAATTCGGCCAATCAGTTTAAATTATGCCCCGAGTCCAAACTCCAATCATATTTGAATTTTACTATTTGGGATGACATCAAACCAATGAAATAATCAGATATTTTGGGGTATGATACTAGGCATTTTGAACAGTTAGAGGGAGAACAGTAAAGGGCACTCATAAGTAAAGACTGCCAGCAGAATAGCTTTCTGAAAGGTACCTGTCCACAAAAAATTGTGCAGCAGAAGACCGAAGCCAATCTAGAGAAATCTACAGTGAATGTTCGATATCTATCTGAAGATGACAACTGGGTTTGAAATTGATTTACTGAAAATTTAAGAGGGAGTTTATTGGACCAGTATTGTAGAGTGGGAGGTAAAAGAGAGATTGAAGAGAAAGGAATTGTAAATAGTTGTGGTTTTAATGTTCTCTGTCAGACTTAAAGTATCAAATTCTTAATTTTTACTTTAAATATTAAAATCTGGGATTGTTCTTTGCCTCTTGAAATTTAACAGATTACAGCGCGGGCAAGCTTCTCTGTGTGTTAGGTTTAAATTTGCAGAGGGATTACCCCATGTCAGAACATTCTTAAATTTGCCAATTGTCTCCTCTTCCTTTTTCAGTTCTCTGCTTAGATCCATCTCAGCAGAGATTAGGCAAGGCGATAAGTTCTGAACCCATCCCAGCCAAAACCAGAATTGAATCCAGTGCTGGTTATATCAATCTGATTCACACTAGCCATCCAGCCATCAGAGATAACTAGCTGCCTATGGAGCATAGATTGCTATGACAACCATATACCCTTTCATGCATATTGTAGATGAGCATGGTGATAGTTGTGATTCCAATTTTTTTTCCCGTTACAGGGTTGACCATGTAAAATTCCTTCCACTCTTAGTAAATTTGGAAGAATTTACAAGTTGATACTCAACCTGTTTTTGGTTGTGTTATGAACCCACTTTCTTTGGCCATTAAGTCCTCAAATGGATTGTGAACCCAAAGCATCTGGGGTCTCGATTGTTCTCCATTTTGCCAGAAGTTTTCCTTACTTGTCTCCTTAACAACCTCAGTTAAGTAAACTATAATGAGCCCTGGTGGCATTGAATTTCCTACTTTTGCACTTGCAGAGCACTGACAATTATAAGCCACAACTTGGTCAGGATAAACTGGGACGGGCAGAAATGAAAGCACCTACACCCAAGAGTATGCAAAGTTTCGTTTGTGGTTCTGCAGGTGGGAACCTCTCGTTGAAGTCATTTTCTGGTCATGGTACCACACCATTATAGATTGGGTAGTGACATCATTCAAAAAGGCCAAACTTGTATCATCCTCATCCTTTCCCCATTCACAATTTGGCCATATTCCTAGAAATGGAAATACTTTTTCTAATGAGCATAAGCTTGGATGCTGTTATTATGGAAGGGCAATAGAGATGGAATGAGTGAGTGTCAAGTACCATTAAAGGAAAGTACCAGTTTTAACTGCCCCCTCCCCCCGCCCCAACTGCTACAAGGCTTTGAGAAAATTTGCATATATGATATGTGTATTTTACTGAAGAGGCAATACAAGAGCTCTGCCACCAGTTACATAGAAATCTGTAACATTGGTGATCTATCTGTGTTTATCTTGGTGTAAATATGAGGGACTTCCCCCACCCAATCTTTATAGGACAAACTCTTTCCAGGCAACGAATGGCAAGGCCTGCAATATCATTCGCTGCATTTATGTTTACATCTGAGAGCCTTCTAGTCAGCCAGAACCATGTAATAACTGCAATGCACAGCCTCTTAATAGACATTACACAAAGCACCTTGTCGTGAGCTTTACTCAATGGCAACATGCTATTTACCTAGGCGGATTGCAATAGGTTGCAGGTAATTTGAGTGATTCAGCAGCTTCTGCCCATCATCAAAGAAGCAGTGAGATAAAACTATCCAGTTGAATGTGTTTGAATGCATTCACAAAGTTTAGAAGGGAATTGACAGGATCAATAAAGTTTCGCAAACTTCAACATAGAAGCTATTGGTGAATTTAATTAGGATAACATTGGTTGTTAAGTGGAAAGCAACATTTACATTACAGAAGTGCCAAGCAACAGCTTACTCCAACAAATTAATTTAAAGAGACCTTTTACCTTTCAATGCCATTATAATCACTGAAGTTTCCTTCATCAACACCATTACCATTGCCCAAGAATTCAGCTGGATGTGAAAGCTGTGCTTACTAGAGCAGGTCAGAATTTCTGTATTCTGTGGTGAACTGTTCTCATCTCTTCTAAATAGTCACCACTGTCTCTACAAAATATGTCTAGAATGTCTGGACTCCAGCAACTAGACAAAAAGTGGAGAGGAGGTGAGTCGATTCCATAAATAAGATGAGGGGTTTTGGGAAGGGGGGTTGCAATTGAAGATAGTAAGGGCATGGGAGTTGAGTTGCTGTATGATTGAGGGGTTGGTGGGGGAATGGAGGGGGTGTTTGGAAAAGAGGCTTCATGTTTGTGAGGTGACAATAGAGTTTTGAAGGTAAGTGGGTAGTGTGTGTGTGTGAGAGAGAGAGAGACTGGGAGAAAGGGAAGGTTTTTAAAATGTGTGGAAGTGAAAGGGAGAGGCTTGGCAGAATTCTCTTGTCAAGAGGGAATAGGGGAAGTCAGGCAGAAATCAACATGTGTAAAACTGCTATTATCTATTGTACAGCATACTTTAAACTCCGATTTTCATATTGATATGAACATTGAGTTATGAATGTTACTATGCTGCTTTAGATGTCAATTTTGCTTTGTTGGCATCTGTTAATTTTCAAGTGTTAAACGGGGTCATTTTGGAAACTTTCTGGAAACTGTTGGGTTGAATTATGAAGATAGATCATTTAAACTTAAGAATATTATGTTGAATAGAGAAGATTGAGGGTTAGTCTAATCAAAATCTCTAAAATTTTGCAAGTATTTGATCGGGTACATATGAAGAAAGTAATTCTTCTAGTGGAGTTAGTGAAGTATAATGGGAAATAATAGATTAGATTCCCTACAGTGTGGAAACAGGCCCTTCAGCACAACAAGTCCACACCAACCCTCCGAAGAGTAACCCACCCAGACCCATTTCCCCCTGACTGATGCACCAAATGCTATGGGCACTTTAGCATAGCAAATTCGCCTGACCTGCACATCTTTGAATTGTGGGAGGAAACAAGAGCACCCGGATGAAACCCACCAGACATGGAGAATGTGCAAACTCCACACAGACAGTCTCCCAAGGCTGGAATCGAACCTAACACCCAGGTGCTGTGAGGCAGCAACGCTAACCACTGAGGCACCATGCCACTCCAAGTAAAAGATAGATCTTTCAGGGACTTTTGCACAAAAAACAGCAGAAATCTTGAACTCTATTCCCTAGGACGCTGCCGGTGCTGGGGCAATTGAAAGATTAAACATCGAGGTGGATAATTAAATAAATATATTAAGAAATGTAAATCAACCATCATTTAATGAAATGACAAAGCAACTTTGAAGGATTGAATGACCTGTTCTTTATCTATGCACACCAATATTTATCATTTATGTGACATAAAGAAGAGCTTCTGATAATTTCTCTCATTGTTTTTTGCAAAACTTTGCTGGACACAAATTGCCAAATATGTTTGCCTGCAATGCAAACATAACTTTCAACCATACTTCTACTGACTCTCAAATATATTGGGATGCCCTAATGTTGTCAAAAGTATTGAATAACACCTGTTTTTTCCTTCTTTTGATTGTTGCTGCTATTGCTACTGAAATAGTTTCTTAAAAAATAGACTCTTCTCTATATTCATGGAATCATAGAAACTAGGAGCAGAAGCAGTTCATTTGGCCTGTTGAAACTCCTCACCATTCATTATGACTCCATGCATTCCAGCAAGTTATACCCATCTGACATAGGATTTCTACCAGTTAGTATTCCAATGGATCTGCTAACAAACTGACCCAGGAAAGTATTGGGTAAATACCACCAAAGGCTATTGACATAAAAGCAGAGCAATGAACTATATGGTAAATCGCTGTCTTAATGTTGATCCAAGTTTATTTCCAAGTGTCAGACTTAACTAAAGTTCAAAGCATTTTAGGTCAAGCTAAATACCAGGAATGTCAACGGAAATGGCAATTTTGTTCAATTCCAATTAAGTATCTACTCTGATGTCTTCTTTTAGGACTTGTAGTGCCCAACAATGAAGAGGAATTGGCCTTGTAAAATGGGATTAAAACATCTCATTTCATGAAAAAAATGATGAACGTATGAATGATGGATTTATTAACTAACCACTCTACCTTTTTAGCTGTGACTATTGCAAAACAGTAACCAGTATCACAATAAATTTCATAATAATTACAATTTCCTACCAGTTGAGGTGGTTTGATTTGTGCTTGGGCTGTCATCAGTTGGTGGGCTTTGCGATGCAGGTTCCCCATTTTCGGAAGGAATTGAGTCCGCAGAAGCAGAGGTGTTGATCTGCTGAATTTGAAGATATTGGTCATTCCATTAGCAAGCTCTTCATCATTGTGTTTGCGCATGACTTTAGACATTATGCTTCTTGATCTTTTAAATACTGGTTCTCTTTTCTGCGATGAAACAATACTTATCAGTTAAACTTACAGTTAAAGCGCATAAACAGTGACTTGTTTGTGCAAAATCTTCCACATCAACGTATCTACTACAGACACTCAAAGCTGACTTGTCTCACTGAGATTGCATTGCAATTGATGGCTGGAAATATTTATAGCTGCACAGATCAGAAAAGTTGTTTTGACTGGAGATACATTAAATGTGAACATTATGAAATCTTAAATGATCAGAACAATCTGAAACAAAATTGGGTTGAGGCACTTACAGATTTATGAAAATGAAATAGGGATATGGGACTAAGCATCCCATATTGTTGATTGGACTTTGAAAGAGATAGTACAGATATGATGGGCCAAACAGCCTCCATCTGTGTTGTAAATTGCGATGGCTAAATGCTTTTACTGCATTAAAATCATTTTAGTTACATGCAGGTTGTTACTGTTCTTGTTCACAGGTATCATAAACAGCCATTTTTTTCAGGCACTTAAACCCAAAGTGAATATCAAACCGTGGCATAAATTGAATTATTTATCTCTGAGTGATCCTTTCAAGTGGTTTCCATAATCTGAGTTGCAAGCCTTTTGATTTAAATAATCGAGTAAAACTGTAAATAAATTGTTTCTTCAATGGGGTCTTCTGACACGGTTGTACTCTTCCTAAGCCTAGGCCGGTGGTCCACATTCAAGTCTCACATGTGCTGAGAGGTGTGTTGAAACATGTCTGAATAAGATGATTCAAAATTTTTAAAAAGTATAATTAATGATGACAATATAAATATGGCGATATGAAGTAAGATCTGAGTCAGGATTGAAGTGTAATTTTCTCCCCCAGACCTCAAAGAATTTGATGATTGTGAGGAAGAGATACATTCCTTTTCTAGCATTGCTTTATGGGCCAAGAGAAGCAGGTATCCTCCCTAAAGCCCAACAACCAAAACTATCTTTCATTCCGCATGCTAGGACCTCACTCATAAGCACTGACTAACAATACTTCCCAAACAATTAGACTACCCCTCTTTGTGACGGGACCTAATCATGTGATCATGATTTCCTCTTGTAATTAACAACCCTGCTCCACAATCTCTGAATTCCTGGACCCCCATCTCTAACTCAGTTTCTCTGACCTTCTAAAACTGCCTACAACACTTACAAATCTCACTGTAGCAAACTCTACAGCTGAGCAGCACAAAGTTACTACTTCATCGCCAGTGTCTAACAGCATTTTGCATCTACAGGGATCCAAGCCGAAATCAGCTCACTTTCTAGGTGAGGAATTGGTTAAAAAAAATGCACCTCATTCAGTCTCATCACAAAATACCTCCCACTGCTTGGAAATCCTGCACTGGTTGATATCTAAGTCAAGGTAGTTGACACAATGGGCTAAATACACCATGTAAAAAATGAGGTCTGCAGATGCTGGAGATCACAGCTGCAAATGTGTTGCTTCTCTATTCCTGAGATGCTGCCTAACCTGCTGTGCTTTGACCAGCAACACATTTGCAGCTAAATACACCATAACAACTCTGTGATTCTGTGAATTAATAACAATCCTCAATACATCACAACTTCTCTCGGACAAATTTATTGGTGTATCACAATTGCTACAGAAACAGCTGATATCATTTGTTAGGACGGGCTACCGTCCCCGTGTTCGTTTGAAGGAGAGAAACACTGGATCTGATTCAAAATATAAGCTGTTTACTGAGAGAGAGACATACACAAAAATACAGTGAGGTGTTTACAGCTCACTGGAGAAAGCGCCTTCTGTCTATTGTTCTCTTTGTCTAGCTTTTTAGCCCCTCGCATCCCAGTGCTACATCCTTATTTGGTAAAACTCAGAATTTTCATATGTGATTGGGTCTCACCTGATAACGTTCTATTACCTCAGTTTGAGCTACGTGTATCTAGACACGGCTCTAATGTCCTGTTATCTCTCACCCTCCCTGGGGCCTCTTCAGGCTATGCCATCAGCTTTTCAGTCTGTTCTTAGTGTAACATAATGGCTTACTGTTGTCTAGTGAAGCTAACAAGTTCCAGACTTGCTAATACTACCTTACGTGAGCACTACCTAACAATAAAGTTTCTTACACTGCCTAACCTTAATAATGGATCCCAACACATTAAAGAAATTGTCAAGAGCCACACAGGTAGTGATTGCCTACCCCAGCGAAGCTGAGCCAGCCTGTCAGTGCTGCATAGACAAACTTCTGTCGCTCCATCTTTTAAATTGTAGTTACATGGAACATTTTTAACAGACAAAGTTCTAAAGTGAAGTCATTGACAATTTCACACAGAAGTGTGATAAAATAGTTTTTCAGAGACACCATTTGAATGGCCTATTTTTTTGATGGAATGGAAAACAGATTTAGCAAAGGCAAGCAAGATAGAGAATATGACTTGACCAGTAAAGCATCAGGAGTAAAAAGTCTAATTTAAAAACTAATTGTTGAGTGGTGAAATGGGGTTCTAGCTAGCACACAGCAACAGACCAATTAGTAAAAAATGAGTAAATAAGACCAATTATATTTCATTATTTCCTAATTTCACCTCACTGCAACACAGAATTCCAGTCTCCCATCTGCAGAATAGAAACCAGATGGTGATCGTATTTGGCATTACAGATAGGGTAGGTAACCTGGGGATTCCAGCTCACCTCCTGCTCCTCCAGACCTCCACCTTAGACATCAATCACTGACATCTTAGAGAGCAGTGACCTCACACATCCCAGTTTGTGAAACAGGCATCTGATATGTACCAGCAACAACGCACCACCTCCAGTCTAAGAACTTTGGTATCTGATACATATCAGTGTCACTGCATCATATGGAAACATTTCTGATCCAATTACAGTTCTGCATTTCAATTCTGCACTTTGGAGCACACAGCACCTTTCATTGCAATGCTGTTATCAGGATACGTTGTTTGCGAATTAGACCAGGCTGCACCTCAAGGCTGCTTGCTCATTCTTTTTAGTGCTCACTCACTCACTTTGTGTTTGCTTGGTGCTAACAGCATCTGCATACAGCATTGAAGAATGTAATAACTGAGCATAAGTGATAGGATCGGTCCAAGTCAGTATGGATTCACTAAAGGGAAATTATTCTTGATAAATATTCTGAATTTTTTTGACTAGTAGAGTAGACAAGGATGAATCAGGAGGTGTTGTGTATCTGGACTTTCAAAAGGCTTTTGCCAAGGTTCCACACAAGAGATTAACAAGCAAAATTAAAGTTCATGATATCCGAGGTAATGTATTGATGTGGATAGAGAATTGGTTGGCAGTCAGGAAACAGAGAGTTGGAATAAATGAGTCCTTTTCAGAGTCAGGGCAGTGACGAGTGGGGTACCGCAGGGTTCAGTACTGGGACCCCAGCAGTTCACAATATATTAATGATTTGGAAGAAGGAATTGAATGCAATGTCTCCAAATTTGCAGAGGACACTAGGCTGGATGGCAGTGTGTGCTGTGAGGGGGATGCTAAGGGGCTGCATGGTGACTTGGACA
Organism: Hemiscyllium ocellatum; assembly: GCF_020745735.1. Taxonomy (NCBI): domain Eukaryota; kingdom Metazoa; phylum Chordata; class Chondrichthyes; order Orectolobiformes; family Hemiscylliidae; genus Hemiscyllium; species Hemiscyllium ocellatum. The sequence continues at coordinate 56,554,695 of NC_083402.1, forward strand.
GGCTGGCTGTGTGGATAAATACTGAGCAAATGCAATATAATTTGGATACATGTGATGTTATCCACTTTGGTGGCAAAGATAGGAAGGCAGATTATTATCTGAATGGTGGCAGTTTAGGAAAAGGTGAGGTGCAATGAGACATGGGTGTCATAGGAGAACAGTCATTGATGGTTGGCATGCAGGTGCAGCAGACAGTGAGGAAAGCTAATGGTGTGCTGGTTTTCATAGGGAGAAGATTTGAGTATTGGAGTAGGGATGTCTTGCTGCAAATATACAGGGCCTTGATGAGACCACACCTTGAGTATTGTATGCAGTTTTGGTCTCCTAGTCTGAGGAAGGGCGTTAAGACCATAAGACTGTAAGACCATAAGACATAGGAGTGGAAGTAAGGCCATTCGGCCCATCGAGTCCACTCTGCCATTCAATCATGGCTGATGGGCATTTCAACTCCACTTATCAGCGTTCTCCCCGTAGCCCTTAATTCCTCGAGACAACAAGGATCTATCAATCTCAGCCTTGAAGACATTTAGCGTCCCGGCCTCCACTGCACTCTGTGGCAATGAATTCCACAGGCCCACCACTCTCTGGCTGAAGAAATGTCTCCGCATTTCTGTTCTGAATTGACCCCCTCTAATTCTAAGGCTGTGTCCATGGGTCCTAGTCTCCTCGCCTAACGGAAACAATTTCCTAGCGTCCACCCTTTCCAAGCCATGCATTATCTTGTACGTCTCTATTAAGTCTCCCCTCAATCTTCTAAACTCCAATGAATACAATCCCAGGATCCTCAGCCGTTCCTCATATGTTAGACCTGCCATTCCAGGGATCATCCGTGTGAATCTCCGCTGGACACGTTCCAGTGCCAGTATGTCCTTCCTGAGGTGTGGGGACCAAAACTGGACACAGTACTCCAAATGGGGCCTAACCAGAGCTTTATAAAGTCTCAGTAGCACATCTCTGCTTTTATATTCCAACCCTCTTGAGATAAGAGACAACATTGCATTCGCTTTCTTAATCACGGACTCAACCTGCATGTTTACCTTTAGAGAATCCTCGACTAGCACTCCCAGATCCCTTTGTACTTTGGCTTTACTAATTTTCTCACCATTTAGAAAGTAGTCTATGCTTTTATTCTTTTTGCCAAAGTGCAAGACCTCGCACTTGCTCACGTTAAATTCCATCAGTCATTTCCTGGACCACTCTCCCAACCTGTCTAGATCCTTCTGTAGCCTCCCCACTTCCTCAGTACTACCTGCCTGTCCACCTAACTTTGTATCATCGGCAAACTTCGCTAGAATGCCCCCAGTCCCCTCATCCAAATCATTAATATATAATGCGAATAGCTGTGGCCCCAACACTGAACCCTGCGGGACACCGCTCGTCACCGGCTGCCATTCTGAAAAAGAACCTTTTATCCCAACTCTCTGCCTTCTGTTAAACAGCCAATCCTCAATCCATCCCAGCAGCTCACTTCGAACACCATGGGCCCTCACCTTGCTCAGCAGCCTCCCGTGTGGCACCTTGTCAAAGGCCTTTTGAAAGTCTAGATAAACCACATCCACTGGGTTTCCCTGGTCTAACCTACTTGTTACCTCTTCAAAAAATTCCAACAGGTTTGTCAGGCATGACCTCCCCTTACTAAAACCATGTTGACTTGTTCTAATCAGACTCTGCTTTTCCAAGAATTTAGAAACCTCATCCTTAATGATGGATTCTAGAATTTTACCAACAACCGAGGTTAAGCTGAATGGCCTATAATTTTCCATCTTTTGTCTTGATCCTTTCTTGAACAAGGGGGTTACAACAGCCATCTTCCAATCATCCGGGACCTTTCCTGACTCCAGTGACTCTTGAAAGATCTCAACCAATGCCTCTGCTATTTCCTCAGCCACCTCTCTCAGAACTCTAGGGTGTATCCCATCAGGGCCAGGAGATTTATCAATTTTAAGACTTTTTAACTTTTCTAGCACTATCTCTTTCGTAACGGCAACCATACTCAACTCAGCCCCGTGACTCCCTTTAATTTTTGGGATATTACTCATGTCTTCCACTGTGAAAACTGACGCAAAGTACTTGTTAAGTTCTCCTGCTATTTCCTTATCTCCCATCACTAGGCTTCCTGCATCAGTTTGAAGTGGCCCAAAGTCTACTTTTGCCTGTCGTTTGTTTCTTATGTACTGAAAGAAACTTTTACTATCATTTCTAATATTACTGGCTAGCCTACCTTCATATTTGATTTTCTCATTTCTTATTACACTCTTTGTTATCCTCTGTTTGTTTTAGTATCCTTCCCAGTCTTCTGATTTCCCACTGTTCTTGGCCATTTTATAGGATCTCTCTTTTTCTTTAATACATTTCCTGACTTCCTTTGTCAGCCATGGTTGTCTAATCCCTCCCCGGATAATCTTTCTTTTCTTGGGGATGAACCTCTGTACAGTGTCCTCAATTATACCAACAAATTCCTGCCATTTTTGCTCTACTGTCTTCCCGGTTAGCCTCTGCTTCCAGTCTATTTTTGTCAGTTCCTCTCTCATGCCCTCATAATTACCTTTATTTAACTGTAACACCATTACATCCGATTTTGCCTTCTCTCTTTCAAACTCCAGACTGAACTCTACCATATTATGATCGCTACTTCCTAAGGGTTCCCTTACTTTAAGATCTTTTATAGAGTCTGGTTCATTGCAAAGCACTAGGTCCAGAATAGCCTGCTCCATTGTGGGCTCCATGACAAGCTGTTCCAAAAAGCCATCCTGTAAGCATTCCATGAATTCCCTTTCTTTGGATCCACTAGCAACATTATTTACCCAGTCCACCTGCATATTGAAGTCTCCCATGATCAATGTGACTTTGCCTTTCTGACATGCCTTCTCTATTTCCCGGTACATGTTGCGTCCCTGGTCCTGACCACTGTTAGGAGGTCTATACACAACTCCAATTATGGTATTTTTGCCCTTGTGGTTCCTCAATTCCACCCACACAGACTCCACATCATCTGACACTATGTCATTCAATACCATTGATTTAATTTTGTTCTTAAATTTGGGCGGCACGGTGGCACAGTGGTTAGCACTGCTGCCTCACAGCGCCTGAGACCCAGGTTCAATTCCCGACTCAGACGACAGACTGTGTGGAGTTTGCACGTTCTCCCCGTGTCTGCATGGGTTTCCTCCGGGTGCTACGGTTTCCTCCCACAGTCACAAAGATGTGCGGGTCAGGTGAATTGGCCATTCTAAATTGCCCGTAGTGTTAGGTAAGGAGTAAATGTAGGGGTATGGGTGGGTTGCGCTTTGGCGGGTCGGTGTGGACTTGTTGGGCCGAAGGGCCTGTTTCCACACTGTAAGTAATCTAATCTTAACTAACAAGGCAACCCCACCCCCTCTGCCCACCTCTCTGTCTTTTCGATAAGTTGAAAAACCATGGAGGTTTAACTGCCAGTCCTGACCCCCCTGTAACCAAGTCTCTGTGATGCCTACCACATCATAATCATTCACTATTATCTGTGCCATTAGTTCATCGGCTTTGTTATGAATGCTACGAGCATTCAGGTAAAGTGCCTTAATGCTAACTTCCTTATCATTAGAGATGTTGGAAGTCATATGATGTCCTAAGTTATCCTTGCTTTTGTCTGCATTCTCAGTCTGCCTCAATTTTAAATCCGCCTGGACACATGCTATCCTGCTGCTTATCTTTCCATTTAACGCCATACCCTGTCGCTTTCACTTTCCCTTCCCCCCAACTCAGAAGTGTAAAGTCCTACTGACCACCCTATTTATCCTCTTCGCTAGAACATTGGTACCTGATCGGTTCAGGTGGAGACCGTCCCAACGGTACAGATCCCCCCTGTTCCAAAACTGGTGCCAATGCCCCATGAAGTGGAATCCCTCTTTCCCACACCAATCCCTTAGCCACGTGTTTACTTGCCTAATTTTCTTGTCCCTATGCCAATTGGCACGTGGCTCGGGCAGTAATCCGGAGATTATGACCCTTGAGGACCTGTGCTTCAATTTCCTGCCTAGTGCTTTGTAATCCCCAAACAGGTCCTCCACCCTAGCTTTGCCTATGTTGTTAGTACCAACGTGGACCACAACAACTGGATCCTCCCCCTCCCGTTCCAATATCCTTTCAAGCCGGTCGGAGATGTCCCGCACCCTGGCACCGGGCAGGCAACACACCATGCGAGACTCCCGATCCGGCTTGCAAAGGATACTATCTGTCCCCCTAATTATAGAATCCCCTATAACCACTGCTTGTCTATTAGCTCCCCCCTCTTCTGCACCATGGTGCCTTGGTCAGTTGGCTCATCGTGTCCAGAGCCCTTTTCCTCATCCGTTCTTGTTATTGATGGGTTCAGTGAAGGTTCACCGGACTGACTCCGGTGATGGCAGGACTGACATCTGAAGAAAGATTAGATCGATTAGTTACTCAAATTTAGAAGAGTGAGAGGGCATCTCAAAGAAACATATAAAATCCTGATGGGACAGGATAGGCTAGATGTGGGAAGAATGTTCCCGATGTTGGGGAAGTCCAGTACAAGGGGTCACAGTCTAAGAATAAGCCATTCAGGACAGAGATGAGGAAGAATTTCTTCACACAGAGAGTTGTGACCCTGTGTAATTGTCTACCACAGAAAACTGTTGGGGCCAGCTCATTATTTATATTCAAGAGGGAGCTGGATGTGATCCTTACAGCTGAAGGGGTCAAGGGGTATGGAGAGAAAGCGGAAGTGGGATAGTGAGATTGCATGGTCAGCAATGATCTTACTGAATGGTGATGCAGGCTCAAAGGACTGAATAGCCTACTCCTGCATCTATTTTCGATGTTTCTATTTCTGCCTTGCCTTTTGACACTTCACCTCCTGAGCCAGAGCTTGCTGTTTGCTGCTTAGTGCAACCACAAAGCCAGGGCAGCTTGTATTAGTTGTCAGCAGTTATCACTCAAGGAGATGGATATGCTGCTATATAGCATCATGTTATGTTAATCTTAGACCTACAGCACATGCCAGCACCCTACACAGCATATACAGTGCACTTGCATCAATCAAATGGCCATGCCCTAAAGTCCAAGACTTTAGGACCTTACCTTTTCCTAAATTCCTCAGTCAAGTCAAGAGGGGTTGCCATCAGTCAGGGGATCCTGGTAAAGAGCATCATCTAATTCCAGTCCAGTTGTTGCTCACGATTAGTCAACTGCTTGGGGAGGACACAATTGAGGACTGTTTCACCACCATGCAGGGAGTAAGCCACAGTCAGTCATCAGGAGCTGCACATAAGTTATTCAGTGGTCTAGTCACTCATTAATCAGGGCCTTCTCTCAAAGTTGATGATGAGGTGGGCAACAGTCAATGAAACAGCTTAATGAAAGTCAAAGGGGTTTATCAGGGGACACTGCTTTGTTAGGGAAGTTGGGAATACGATGCCAGGACCAGAGCTTCAGACAAAATTCCAAGTAGTGTGTGGGGACATATGGGAAAGTGTGCACTATTCAGGAAGAATAGAGGCATAGACTATTTTCTAAATGGGGAAAGGCTTTGGAAATCTGAAGCATAAAGGGACTTAGGAGTCCAAGATCAGGATTCTCTTAAGGTAAACATATAGGTTCATTTAGTAGTTAGGAAGGAAAATGCAATGTAAGCATTCATATCAAGACAGCTAAATACAAAAGCAGAGATGTACTGCTAGGTTGTGTAAGGCTCTGATCAGACTGCATTTGGAATATTGTGAACAATTTTGGGCCCCATATCTAAGGAAGGCTGTATTGGCATTAGTGGGGAAGAAGCTTATAAGAATGATCCTGGGATGAAAGACTTGTCATATGAAAAACGGTTGATAACTCTGGATCTATATCTGATGGGGTTTAGATGTGGGGTGAAAGGGATTTCATTGCAATTTACAGAATACAGAGAGGCCTGGATAGAATGGGCATGGATAAGATGTTTCCATTAGTAGGAGAGATTGAAACCTGAGGGCACAAACTCATAGTGAAGGGTAGACCCTTTAAGAATCGAGATGAGGAGGAATTTCTTTTATCAAAGGGTGGTGAATCTGTTGAACTCATTGCTGCAGAATGCTGTGGAGGCCAAGTCATTGAGTGTATTTAAGACAGATAGATAAATAGGTTTTTGATTTGCATAGGGATCAAGGATTATGGGGAGATGCCAGGAGAATGGGACTGAGAAACATATCAGCCATGATCAAAAGATGGAGCAGACGCAGTGGCTTAAATGGCCTAAATCTCAACCTATATTTTATAGTCTGATGGGTAAGCTAGGGAATGTCAGGCATAAAGACACATGAAGGTGCAGAGGATGCCCTTGCCTGAGCCTTTGTACCAAATGCAATTTGCATTGCTTTCCATGTTTGATCAACTAGTAAACACACACTGGAAATGGAAAATGGCCGCAACCATACCCAGAGTGGCTGGGGTCAGTATTTCTTTACTGTCTGAATGCGTGGGCTCTACTTTATGACAACATGAGGTCCATCAAAGGGCAATGAAATTAATTAGGCACTTTTACAGCATAGCTTTAAGTCTTCTGCATTCATAGTGCTCTGCATGTGAAATTCATGCAGTATATAACTGTGTGGGGCACAAATGCTATTCCCATGTAATTTTGGTCATCAGCCACTTAGGATTGAGTCATCATTGTGAAGAGAAGTAACCACATGGAACTTAAAAGTAGCACCTGCAGACCACTAAGATAGAGATAATGCAAGATCCCATTGGCAATACAGGGACACAGAACTAATTTCCTCTTACCTTGAGCTTTACCTATTCGCTAAGATAGATGATGTAGGGCTGGGAGGTCAAAGGCTCATGTAGCAATTTCAACCTCCTACTGTTTCTTTGCATACACCACAATACGGTGAAATGTCAAAGATCCATTTCATGGCCCACCTTGTCTCCATGTCTCACTGTATGAAGGAGTAAGGTAAGTTGTCACGAGTGAGTGATAAGAATATTGAGTACTCACATTACTAATGAGCTGTTCTGTTTCTTATGTTCCCCACACAGACTCATTGTAAGCATGATTGATGGATACAGTCATAATGGAGTTATTGTCTTTATGGCTATGATGTTCCAGCAAGCCTAGGACCAGCAACAACCTCCATTGGATCCTAAACATCCTCAACATGAAGCAATTACCACTGTAGGTCCCCTCAGGATGCAGTGGAAGTCCAGGAGGCTGAGAGTCTGTTATCTTCAAAGACATTTCCTCCAAATGTGTGCAGCAGAGTGTTGCTGCAGGCTGAGGATGTCTCAACACACTGTCATCGAACTGTATCATCTGCTGGAGTGGGAACTTCAGTCTGATACAGAGTGGCTGTGCTATCTCGGTGACCATCAGAGTAGCATCTATGCTAAACTTTCATTCAACTGGCTTTTTCCAAGGAGCCTGGAGGAATGTATGGGATCTCTCAATCCTTAACCCACAAGTGTATCAAGACTGTTACCAGTGTAATTTATGAAAGATCATAGCACTTCACTTGATTTCCCTATGACAAAATCAGTGCTGTAGTTTCAGCAGTAGGTTTTGCTAACAAAGCTGGCACCTCCTATGTGCAGGGCATGACAGACTTTACACACATTGCGTTGAGAAGGTTGTGTCATAATGCAGCTGAACGCATCAACAGAAAAAGGTTCCATTCTATGTTCAAGTCGCCTGTGATCATCGGTATCACATACCAACAGTCTGTGTCAGGTACCTTGGCAGCTGCCAAGATGTCTAAATCCTTGAGAATTGTCATGTTCTTGCTGTATTTCAAGGCATGGAATCCTACGAGGATGGTTACAGAAAGACAGGGCTACACTCTGACCATGGCTTATGGCTCCATTACAAACCATCTCCGACTGAGTTGGAGCGTAGTTTCAATGTTGCTTGTTCTTCAACAAATGTCATGGCCGAGCAAACAATAGGCCTGCTGAAGATAAGGTAAAAACAAAGACTACAGATGCTGGAAACCAGAGTTTAAATTAGAGTGGTGCTGGAAAAACACAGCAGGCCAGGCAGCATCTGAGGAGCAGGAAAATCGACGTTTCGGGCAAAAGCCCTTCATCAGGAATAGAGGCAGGGTGCCTGCAGAGAGATAATTGAGAGGGGTGTGGGGGTGGGGAGAAAGTAGCATAGAGTACAATAGGCGAATTGGGGTGGGGATGGAGGTGATAGGTCAAAGAGGAGGGTGGGGGAAGATAGCAAAGAGTATAATAGGTGAATGGGGGCCATTCTGCCAAGGACATGCAGGTCCTGGGCCTCCTCCACCGCTGCTCCCTCACCACCCGACGCCTGGAGGAAGAACGCCTCATCTTCCACCTCGGAACACTTCAACCCCAGGGCATCAATGTGGATTTCACCAGTTTCCTCATTTCCCCTTCCCCCACCTCATCCCAACTCCAACCTTCCTGCTCAGCACCGTCCCCATGACCTGTCCTACTGGCCTATCTTCCTTTCCATCTATCCACTCCACTCTCCTCTCAGACCTATCACCTTCATCCCCACCCCTATTCACCTATTGTACTCTATGCTACTTTCTCCCCACCCCAACCCTCCCTCTCATTTATTTCTCCATTCTGCTGGCACCCTGCCTCTATTCCTGATGAAGGGCTTTTGCCTGAAACATCGATTTTCCTACTCTTTGGATGCTGCCTGACTAGGTGTGCTTTTCCAGCACCACTCTAATCTAGACCCTGCTGAAGATAAAGTTTTTATACTTAGTTTGAGTTGGGTAAGCCTCGCAGTACACTCCTGATAGATTGTTCTATGTAAAAAGAATAGACAATGAGGGGAGGTGATGGACTCTGAAGAGCTGGGAAAGCAGAAACAGACTTCTCAGGAGGAAGATGAGGACATTGAGAAGGCCAAGCATTATCTTCTATAGAACAGCACAGCGTCAGGTACAAAAAAACCAGGACTCAATTAACGTTCAGTTCTAGTGAATGTGAGTGGGATCACTGGTTGATTGTAAATTTGTTGGTGCACAAAAGGCAAGCAATCTGCTTCTGTTTGAAGAGGTAAATACAATAAGACTATAAAATTACAGGAGCAGAATTAGACCATTTAGCCCATCTGGTCTACTCCACCATTTAATCATGGCTGATATGTCTCTCAACCCCATTCTGCTGCCTTCTCCCCATAACCATAGGTCCTCTGATTAATCAAGAACCAAACTATCTTTGTAATAATTACACTCAGTGTCTTGGCCTTCACAGCCTTCTGCAGCAATGAGTTCCATAGATTCACCACCTCTGACTGAAGAATTTCCTCCCACTCTCAGTTCTAAAGGGTCATTACTTCATTCTGTGGCTGTTCCCTCAAGTCTTGATCTCTCTTATTATGGAAATATTTTCTCCACTCCCATTCCAGTAGACCTCTCAGTATTCCATAAGTTTCAGTGAGATCCCCCTCATCCTTCTAAACTCTATCGAGTACAAACCCCGAGTCCTCAACTGGCCCTCATATGTCAAGCCCTTCATTCCTGAATTCATTCTGATGGACCTACTCTGGGCCCCTCCAATGCCAGCGTAATCTACTTCAGAATCACAATATTCCATAATGGTCTAACCACACCTCATCAATATATCTCTGCTTTTGTATTCTAGTCCTCTTGAAATTAATGAAAATATTTCATTTGCCTTTCAAACTGCCAGTTGAACCTGCATGTTTAACCTTCAGAGAATCCTGAACTAGAATTCCTAATTCCTTTTGGGATTCATGTTTTTGAAGCCTTTCCTGTTTAGAAAATAGTCTATACCTCTATTCTTCCTACCAAAGTACAAAACCATGCATTTTCCCGCATTGTGTTCCATTTGTCTCTTTGCCCAATCTCCTAGACTGTCCTAGTCCTTCTGCAACTACCCAATTTCCTCACCAGTACCTGTCCCTCCGCCTACCTTTGTGTCAAACTTAGCAACAATGCCCTCAGTTCCTTCGTTGAGATCAAGGAATAACGTGAATAGTTGTATTTCCAACATTGATTCCTGCAGACATCCACAATGACAGCTGCCATCCTGAAAAAGACCACTTTGTCCCTACTCTCTGCCTTCTGCCAATCAGCTAGTTCTCTATCTGTGCCAGTATCTTGCCCCTAACACCATCTTATCTTATTCCTCAGTGTCTTGTGCAGTCCCTTGTCAAAGGCCTTCTGCAAATCCAAATAGAGCACATCTACTGGCTGTCCATTTACTAACTTGTTTGTTGCCTCCTCAGAGAAATCTAACAGATTTGCCAGGCCTGATCCCACCTTGATGAAGCTGTGCTTGCTCAGCCCTATTTTCCCTGCATTTCCAAGCACTCTGCAATTTAATCTTTAATAATGGACTCTAAAACCTTGCCAGTGATCGAGGTCAGGCTAATCAGCCTATAATCTCCTGAGTTCTGCTTCCCTCCCTCCTTAACCAGCGATGTTAAATTAGTAATTTTCCAGTCCACTTGAACATTCCCTTATTTCAGTGATTCCTGAAAGATGACTCCCAATGTCCCTAACAATCGCCTTTGCTTTAAAACTCTGGGGTATCGTCCATCTGGTCCAGTTGATTTATTAATTTTCAGATCCTCAGCCTACCCTGCTTCTCCTTAGTGATGATTACACTCACCTCTTCTCCCTGACTCTCCTGAAGATTGGATATGCTGCTAGTGCCTTCCACTGTGAAAACTATGCATTGTACCCATTCACTTCCTCCGCCATTTCTTTGTTCCCCATTACTACTTCTCTAGCTTCATTTTCTAACGGTCTAATGCCCACTCTTGCCTCTCTCCTACCTTTTATATATCTAAAAAAACCTCTTACAACCTCCTTTTATATTACTAACTATCTTCATATTTTATCTTCTGATGTTTTAGTTGTTCTCTTCTGATTTTTAAAGTTTTCCAAATTCTTTGGCTTCCCACTAATTTTCACCACATTGTATGCTTTTTCTTTTGGTTTATGCAATCCCTGACTTCTCTTGTCAGCCATGGTCCTCCTTTTAAAATGCTTATTCTTCCTTAGGATGAGTTTCTGCTGGCCTCCTAATTTGTCCCAGAAACTCCTGCCATTGCTGTACCATTTTCTCCCCGGAAGGTCCCCTTCCAATCATCTCTGGCCAGCTCCACCCTCATATCTCCTGTCATTAGCTTTACTCAATTTTAATACCGTTACATCTGATTCAACCTTTTCTCTCTCAAACTGCAGGGTGAATTCTATCATATATAGTCACTACACCCTAGTGGCTTTCTTTACCTTAAGTTGGCCTCATTACAAATCAGCAAATCCAGAACTGTCTGTTGCCTAAAGTGGCCTCTACCACAAACTGCTCAAAAAAATTCTCCTTGACATTCCACGAATTCCTGTTCTTGGGATCCACTACCACCCTGAATTTTCCAGACCACCTGCAATATTGAAGTCCCCCATGATTATTGTAATAGTACCTTTCTTACATGCCTTTTCATTCTCCTGATTTATTTTCTTCCCCGTATCCTGACTACTGTTATGAGACCTGTACACAATTCCCATCAGGGTCTTTTTTCATCCTTTGCGGTTCCTCAACCCTATCCACACGGATTTGATAATAGGGCTTCTCTTTGTTTTTGTTCATTATTACTATTGCTGAATAACTTGAATGCTTTGAACCAATTAATGACTTTTCTGTATATGATACTCGCACAACGAACAATGTGTAATTGCCGGGATACACTCATCATTGAAGAAGAACTGGTGCTGATTTTGATAGGGTTGTAAGATAGAATATGGCTAAGATTGTGAAAGCTGAGTATCCCTTGCTTCTTAACTAGTGATATAATTGTGTTCTTGTATGTCAACTATATTACTCATGCACCCATGTTGGTTTGTATTTGCTCTCCCAGTACATGCCTCATCACGAACAACTCCAGAGCTTCAATGCTTGACTGGGTGCATGGCTGGGCTTCAGAAATTGCACCAATGTTTGGGTATTCTGGGATATCCCAGCAATGGTGAGAATGTCTGCTGAGAGGGAGTAGGAAAATAGGATGAGCAGAGTGCCATAGAGGCATGGTGCATAAGTAATGAGATGAGTTTGGCAAGATAGAATGAGAAACTGTATTAGGTGCAAAAAAAACCCCTCTATGAAACAAACCAAAATTGACATTTTGCCAAATTCTGGTAAGATTCAGCTTTCTGTGCTCTTCTGCTCATAGACCAGTCAAACAAATGAATGTAAAGACAACCAATGCTGCAGTACTTTGGAACAAATATTATTCAAGGATCAGAAACTAAATTATCAGAGGGATAGAAACACCTTTCAGCAGCCTGTAGCTGGCTGTTGAATGGCTTGTTGTCTGTCTGGTTCCAAAATGAAGGGCATAACAGGTCAGATCAAAAAATTTTTGAAAAGAGTGGGAGGGTAACCTAAAAGCGCTAGGAACTGATGATGCAGGATTGAAAATGCTATGAATATGCAGCGGAGACAGTATGATAAAAGTTAGCATCAGGCTTGAAGCCAAGACCTTAACATTTAATAATTTGCAGATTACTTAATAGAATCCCCACAGTGTGGAAACAGGCCATTTGGCCCAACAAGTCTCGCTGTGTGCGAGATATGGCTCTCTGAAAACTAACACACCCAGACCCATTTCCCTACCCTATTACTCTACATTTACCCCTGACTAATGTACTTTTCCTATACATTCCTGAACGTGCTGGCCAATTCACCTAATCTGTACATCTTTGGACTGTGGGAGGAAATCGGAGCACCAGGAGGAAATCAACACAGACACTGGGAGAATGTGCAAACTCCACATAGACAGTTGCCCAAGGCTGGAATCGAACCTAGGTGCTGTGAGGTAGCAGTGCTAGCCACTGTGCCATCCTCATGATGATTCTATGATTCTATGATTCTATGATGATGATATGATTCCATTATATGATTTTATGTGATATGATTCATGCATTGAGCAGATTAGGCAAGGACAATTAAATCCCTTAACACAAGACTTGAGGAGAGATTCATGAGGTATTAAGATGCCTACAGATACTGGTATCAGTTCTGTGATGGGTTATTAGGGAGGACTCACTTGTATTGCAAGTTGCTTTTAAGTGAATTTAAAATGCAAAGCAAATGGTGGATGAGATATCAGTCATGATGGCTGTGTTATCTGTGATGGCATTAATTTTGTTGTGTGTTATTGGAGCTGGATTAATGCAGGCAAGTGGAAATTGTTTCAATAGTATTCCTCACTTGAGTCTTATGAATGGCAGAATAATTGGCAATGTCAAAAGATCTGTTATTCACTATATAATTATCAACCTCTGACACGCTTTGTAGCCACACTAATTATGAACTATTCCACTGAAGCTTCTGCTCAGTGACAATCTCCAGGATTTAATAGTGGGGCATTGAGTGAGGGTGTAGCAACCTCCTGGCTGATAAACACAGACAGATTGCTAACTTGGCCAAACAGCAAGGGATGCTGCATATGTTGGCCAAGTAAAAGTTTGAAATCACAAAACTCACAAACCAGATGCAGCGCAAACACAATAGCTAGGTGCTAATGATATTTGCATAATATAATAGGGCACAGTTATCCTGCATAGACATACCTCCAACTTATCCTCTAAACCAACGAAGGCCCAAAGATAAAGAAACTAACGGTAGCATGCCATCCAAATAATTGCCTCTGTTTCAAACTATTAAATATATCTCCCTGACTGGCCAGAACTATAGAAAGTTCCAGAAAACCATCTAAAATGTATAAATACAGGGTTCACTTTCAGACCTCTCTCTCGGACCTGATTAGAATCATCTGAGGCCTTCTGAGCAGACCAGCATGGTGGGAGGCAGAGACCAGCTGAACATCCAGGAAGAGAAAGAGAGAGAGAGGGAGAGAGGAAGGAAGCAGCTTCGCAGATCCAGAGAGAGAGAGAGCGCCACGGAGAGCGCCTGTGCAAATCTGCATGAGACTCAGGAAATATTGTAACCTTGAGGGACCAAACAGGTTTAGACGTATAGTATGTTTAGTAGTAAAGGTTATTGTAACTTTGTTGCTAATAAAGTTGGGACTATTTTGCATTGGCACAGACTTGAGTTTGTGTTGATTCGATCGCTTCAGTATTGTGGGATATCTGGGCAAATTCATTCATAACTTTTTGGTCAGAGTTGTCTAAATTGTTTTAAGGAGAGACTAGACAATAATGGCAATTGCATTAGACATCAAGGGAAATATTTAAATTCACCGTTATTGGAGGTAGTCATTGCCTAACAATTGCGTAGCATGAATGTTATTTGCCATTGATCAGCCCAAGCCTTAATGTTGCCCAGGTCTGATTGCATGCAAATATGGATTGCTTCACAATCTGAGGAGTCGTAAATAATTATGAACATGGCAATCATCAGCAAACATTGCCACTTATAAGTGAATGAAGGCACAAAGTTTACTGATAAACCAGCCAACAATGGCTGGGTGTGGGATTCTACATTTAGGAAATCTTACAGTGATGTTCTTATGATTAGATGCTTAGTATCCAACAGCATAATCGTTTCGCTGTGTGCGAGATATGAATCCAACCAGTCGAGAGTTCATTGACTCCAGTTTTGCTCAGGTTCCTTGATATTGCACTTAATATTGCTTTAATGTCAAGGATCTCAAATCTCACCTTGCCTCTGAAATTCAACTCTTTTGTCCATGAATGGACAAAGGCCGGACATCAGCAAACAGATTATTGGTGTGGTAAGTTCCACTTGTTAACTTTGTCAGTAACACCTTCTAATATTTTGTTGCTAATTGACAGTAAAATGACAGGATGGTAATTGGCAGTATTGGATTTGTCCTTTTTTTTGTGCAATCATAGAGAGTCATAGAGGTTTTCCAACATGGAAAGAGGCCATTTGGCCTATAGTGTCCATGTTGGACGTTAAACATCCAACTATTCTAATCCCATTTTCCAGCAGTAGGCCTGTAGCCTTTTAAGCAATTGCATTTCAAGTGCTCATCTAAATAGTTCTTAAACAGCTCGAGGGTTCCTACTTCTACCACACTTTTAGGCAAAGATTTTCAGATGCCCACAACCCTCCGGGTGAAAAAAATGTTTCTCAACTCCCTTCTAAACTCAAAAAGCTCAGCAGATCTGTAGGGATTTGTGGAGAGAAATCATATTATGTTTCAGGTCAAGTGACCCTTCCTCAGAGTCGTTCTGATGAAGGCCACTGGATCTGAAATGCTAACTCTGATTTTTCTCCACAGATGCTGCCAAACTTTCTTTGCTTCTCCAGCAATTTCTGTTTTTGTTTCTGATTTACAGTATCTGCCGTTCTTTCAGTTTTTAGTCCCTCTAAACTACTTGGTTCTTAAAACTATAGCCCAGGTTATTGATGCTTCTACTAATGGGAACTACGCTGCCTATGCAATTCAGAACTTTATACTTTGCAATCAGATCCCCTGTCAGCCTTCTCTGTTCTAAGGAAAATAAGCCCAGTATCTCTCATAGATGAATCATTCCATTCCAGGCAACATCCTGGTGAATCTTCTCTGCACCCCTTTCAGTGCAATCATATCCTCCCTATACTGTGGTGAACAAAACTGCACACTGGACTCCAGCTGTGACCTCCTTGTTCTTGAATTCAATGCCTTGACTAATGAAGGCACATATCCCGTATACCTTCTTAACTACCTTATCCACCTGGAGGCTCATATCCAGCACTTTCTCACATTATCAGGTTACTGATTTGCCAGCCTGCTTATCACTTCACAGAAAAGAGTTTGAAATTCTTCAGATAAGATAAAGGGAAATCTTCAGCAGCCGGATCTAGCATACACTTCAATAAAAAATGTAGAAAGGCAAATTTTCAGGAGCAGCACCAGTCATAACTAAGAATGACTCACAGCTATTTGTTATGGTAGGCATTTAAACAACACTGGAGGAGGCAGAGGCTCCACCAATATCCCTTGAAATGTCAATAGCTCTTCACCAACAACAAGGCTCAAAACACGACCTACCTGGAAGGAAGTAGCCAGAGGTTATTGATGTTCAACACCATCCTAGACTGGCACACCATGTATGCTAATGAGTTGGCCAGTGTGCTTAGTTCCACCAAATATTACTGTAACACCAGCATCCACCTGATGTGAAAAATTGCCCAGGTATGTCCTGTACACAACAACCATGACAAATCCAACTCAGTCAATTGCTGCCCAAACAATCTACCCTCAATCATCAGTAAAGTGATAAAGGCATCATCAACACTGCTATCAAGCATCATCTACTCAGCAATAACCTGCTCAGCAATGCTCAGTTTGAGTTCCTCCAAAGCCACTCATTGTAGCCTTGGTTCAAACATAAACAAAAGAGCTAATTTACAGATATTTGGTAAGAGTGACTGTTGTTTTTGATCAAGTATGGTATCAAGAAACCCTAGGAAAACTGGAATCAATGTAATCAGCGGAAAGCAAGTTAGAATCATATGTGGGACAAAGGAAGGTCATTATGATTGGTGAAGGTCAGTCATCTCAGTGCCAGGACATCTCTGCAGGAGTTCCTCAGAGTTGTGTTCTAGGCCCAACCATCTACAGCTACTTAAACACCATTTGCAACTCTTTAGACACTGAAGTAGTACATGTTCAGATGCAGGAGAAAGTGAGGACTGCAGATGCTGGAGGTCAGAGCTGAAAAATGTGTTGCTGGAAAAGCGCAGCAGGTCAGGCAGCATCCAAAGAGCAGGAGAATCGATGTTTCAGGCATGAGCCCATCCTGAAGAAGGGGTCATGCCTAAAACGTCGATTTTCCTGCTCTTTGGATGCTGCCTGACCTGCTGCGCTTTTCCAGCAACATATTTTTCAGCATGTTCAGATGCAGCAAAACCTGGACAACATCTGGACTTGGAATGGCAAGTAGCAAGTAATGTACACACAACTCAAGTGCCAGGCAATTACCAGCAGCCTAAAGAGAGATTGTAACCATTGTCCTTTGATATTCAATGACATTAGCATCACTGATTCTCCCACTATCAACATCCTGGAAATTACCATTGACTACGTATCAAACTTGACCAGCCATGCTGTGGTTACAAGAGGTCAGAGGCTACTATCTTGCAACAAGAAACTGACTTCTTGAGTCTACAAAGCCTGTCTCAATCTACAAGGTATTTTAGTGAGTTTTGAGAAGATTTGTAACTCAAGTTGAGGTTCTGGATGTTCAGCAAGCAAACTTACAAGGAATATGTTAAGAGTATTATGGAATATTCCCCACCTACCTGGATGAGTGAGTGCAGCTTCAACAACACTCAGGAAGCTTGACACAATCCAAGACAGAGCAGTCCATTTGATTGGTACCCCATTCAACATTCACTCCCTCCACCACTGACACATTGTGGCAACAATGCGTACCGTGTGTACAAGATGTTCTCTAATGATTTACCAAGACATCTCAATTACTTTCCTCAACATGACCTCTACCACCTCAGTAAAAATGAACAAATCCGGGGAATACAACCACCTCCTAGCTCCCCTCAAAGCCACATACCATCCTGATTTGGAACTACATTACCATTGCTTCACTGTCACTGAACCCAAATCCTGAAACATCTCCTCTTTTATGCTGTGGGTTAGTACCACATGGACCACAGTGGTTCAAGAACACAGGTTAGCACAAAATATTCAAAGGCTTTTAGGAATGAGCAATAAATTCTGGCCTAGTCAATGCTGTCTGTATCCCACGAATGAGCAAAAAAAGTCAGCATACTTTTACAAATGTGAAAGTGCTGTTGTTAGACTGGGGTGGATTAATTACTGCTCCTCAGATGCTGCCTGAACTGCTGTGCTTTTCCAGCACCACTCTAATCTAGACTCTGGTTTCCAGCATCTGCAGTCATTGTTTTTACCGAAGTTAAAAATCACACAACACCAGGATATATTCCAACAGGTCAATTTGGAAGTACAAGCTTTCAGAACACTGCTCATTCATCAGGTAGCTAGTGAGGCAGGATTATAAGATAAAAAATTTACCATAAAAGATCAAAGTGTCATACAACTGATGCGATGTATTGAACAAACCTAGGTTGCTGTTAAGTCTTCAATCACTTAGAATGGGTTTCAGCTTTTGATTTATTAATATGTAAATTATAGAACTTCTTTCAAGTCACATTCCTGAGATAATTTAATGTTTGAAGAAAGATATCTCAGCTCACAAGGCATTAAAGGTGTGAGGTTATTCTATCTTTATTCCAACCTTGAGTCAGACAAGTTCTATTTCCAAAGTAGGAATTCCTGTGCTGAATTTGTTTGCTCATTCATTCTTAATTTATGTCAAAATTTCTGAGGCACTAGATAGAAATTGCTTCGACTGGTGCTTGAATCAGTGGTTAAAGAGTACAAATTTAAAATAATTTATTTTTTTTAAAAAGCATAGAAATAATGGAAAATATTTTGGTATGGTTATGTGATATGATCTGGAACGTACTGGAAGTAAATTCAATAGTAACTTCTAAAAGAAAATTTAGGTTATGTTTGAGAAAAACATTTCTACAAATGGTAGAATGGGACAAACTTCGTAACTCTTTTAAAGAGTTTAGAGGGATGTGATGGAGCTGAATGGCCAGCTCAGGTGTACTTCAATGGTGGACTGCTGAATAACGTCCAAGCTCATAGGATAGATGGATATATATTAAAAATTGATTGGTGAGTGATTGATTTTTAGACAACAATGAGGAGTAAGGGATTTGTTGGCTGACAGTTAACAGCAAGTGTGTGACAAAGTTCAACATTGATGATGCTGTTGTAAAATCTTTTGAATAAAATGGAAGATAAATTGTTTCCAAAATGCCCTAATTTGTGGATGGCACAAAATTTAGAGAATACTTGGAGTAGGGCTAAACAAATGTTGTTAGTATGCTCAACTTCAATAAATTTTGTAAGTATTGTGAGAAGATAATATTTGGCCCAGAAAAGTTTGTTGTAGTCAATGTGTTACTTAAGGTTACAGAACAGGAGTGAGATCCTGATGCTATAATGGGTTGGTGGTTGGACTGAATGGCCTCTTTCTGTGCCATGATTTTTCTAGAGTTCTGTGGTTTCTAGGCATCAAAGCATAATGTTTCTAAACTATTTTCAAAGGAAGTTGAAAACTGTGTCATTGGAACAGCACAGCAGGTCAGGCAGCATTCAAGGTGCAGGAGAATTGACGTTTCCGGCATAAGCCCTTCATCAAAAATGATAGGAATGAAAGTCGATTCTCCTGCTCCTTGGATGCTGCCTGACCTGCTGCACTTTTTCAGCGCCATGTTTTTTGACCCTGATCTGCAATCCCTACTTTCTCCTATTTTCAAAGGAAACATGGTAGTTACACTTTGAAACATCCATATCATTTCTATTGAGGAAACAACTTATTGCAGGTGGAAAAAATCACTACCTGCATAAACTCTCGGAATATTAGGTTTAAGCATATTGTACCCATAATGACATTTATTACAATTGAATGTGAAACATTGCTGTCTTTATCTTCCATCAGGACTTGAAATTCCGACACAGCAAATGTTTGTGTAACTTTTTGGGTTTTGCCCAATAGTTTTGCATGGCATTTGACTTCATCAGTGTTGAGAATGTTGACTAATAAAGAAACTTTAGAAACATCTGGTCCTGACCTCTACACAGTACACAGCTGGCTACTCAGTGCCCTTTGGCATAGTAACATCTGCTGGAGCTGCGAGCAATTGATAGCGTTTGCTTTTCACTCCTTCCACAATTATTCTAATTGGCTAAAATTAACCTCTCAATACAATGTTCACGATTTTTCCTGTGGATCTGACACTGAACTTTTAATTTGTGTTGCATACCCTCTTAGCAGATAAAAAATATGCAGTCAGCAAAAAGTAAATCATGTACAATAATCACAATACATTCAGGAAAGAGAGGAAGGACTGCAGATGCTGGAGATTAGAGCTGAAAATGTGTTGCTGGAAAAGCGCAGCAGGTCAGGCAGCAACCAAGGAGCAGGAGAATCGACGTTTTGGACATGAGCCCTTCTACAGGAATGAGGAGAGTGTGCCAAGCAGACTAAGATAAAAGGTAGGGAGGAGGGACTTAGGGGAGGGGCGTTGGAAATGCGATAGGTGGAAGGAAGTTAAGCTGAGGGTAATAGGCCAGATTGGGGGTGGGGGCAGAGAGGTCAGGAAGAAGATTGCAGGTTCGGAAGGTGGTGCTGAGTTCGAGGATTAGGACTGAGACAAGGTGGGGGGAGGGGAAATGAGGAAACTGGAGAAATCTGAGTTCATCCCTTGTGGTTGGAGGGTTCCTAAGCGGAAGATGAGGCGCTCTTCCTCCAGCCATCGTGTTGCTATGGTCTGGCGATGGAGGGGTCCAAGGATCTGCATGTCCTTGGTGAAGTGGGAGGGGGAGTTGAAGTGTTGAGCCACAGGGTGGTTGGGATGGTTGGTCTGGGTGTCCCAGAGGTGTTCTCTGAAACGTTCCGCAAGTAGGCAGCCTGTCTCCCCAATATAGAGGAAGCCACATCGGGTGCAGCGGATGCAGTAAATGATGTGTGTGGAGGTGCAGGTGAATTTGTGGCGGATATGGAAGGATCCCTTGGGGCCTTGGAGGGAAGTAAGGGGGCAGGTGTGGGCGCAAGTGTAGCATTTCTTGCGGTTGCAGGGGAAGGTGCCGGGAGTGGAGGTTGGGTTGGTGGGGGGTGTGGACCTGATGAGGGAGTCACAGAGAGAGTGATCTTTTCGGAATGCTAATAGGGGAGGGGAGGGAAATATATCCCTGGTGGTGGGGTCGGTTTGGAGATGGCGGAAATGACGACGGATGATATGATGTATATGGAGATCGGTGGGGTGGTAGGTGAGGACCAGTGGGGTACTGTCCTGGTGGCGATTGGAGGGGCGGGGCTCAAGGGCGGAGGAGCAGGAAGTGGAGGAGATGTGGTGGAGAGCATCGTCGATCACGTCTGGGGGGAAATTGCGGTCTTTGAAGAAGGAGGCCATCTGTGTTGTTCAGTATTGGAACTGATCCTCCTGGGAGCAGATGCGGCGGAGGCGAAGGAATTGGGAATAAGGGATGGCGTTTTTACAGGGGGCAGGGTGGGAGGAGGTGTAGTCTAGGTAGCTGTGGGAGTCGGTCGGTTTATAGTAAATGTCTGTGTTGATTCGGTCACCCGAGATAGAAATGGTGAGGTCTAGGAAGGGGAGGGAGGTGTTTGAGATGGTCCAAGTAAATTTGAGGTCAGGGTGGAAGATGTTGGTAAAGTGGATGAACTGTTCAACCTCCTTGTGGCAGCACAAGGCAGCGCCGATACAGTCATCACTGTAGCAGAGGAAAAGGTGCCAGTGTAGCTGCGGAAGATGGACTGTTCCACATATCCTACGAAGAGGCAGGCATATATGGGGTCCATGCGGGTGCCCACGGCTACTCCTTTTATTCCATGGCCCGAAACGTTGATTCTCCTGCTCCTTGGATGCTGCCTGACCTGCTGTGCTTTACCAGCAACACATTTTCAGCTCTGATCTCCAGCTCTTCAGCCACATTTTTAAACAGACTCGCTACCACAGCCACATCTACTTCCTCAGTACCTGCCTATGGAACCGACTGACCCCACACCAACTCCAGACTACGTTCAGACCAACAAAATGTGGACCCAACCAGGACAAGCAGTACCTACAACAAATCCAAAGCCCCCAGCAACAGACCTCCCTCCGGATCCTCCGCTCCACGCTTGCAGCCATGCGCCGCTACCTACATTCCCTGCAATCAGCCCTACCCCAGCTCAGGACAACATTCTCACAGACCTGCAAAGGACCTCTACTCTTCTTCATCCACAGAAGAAACCACACACTAAACAAACAGTTCTTCCTAGCTATATCGGAAATTAAATACAGTAAGTACCAAAAACTTTCATGTACTTACCCCCACACTCTGGGTTCCTCAACTGTTCCAGAATCTTCCATTGGCCTCTGAAATCACTCAGGCACCATTAACCAAGCGGCCGCTGCAGCGCCCGCAGCAGCAACCGCTGCCGCGAACCATGATGTCACTTTCGCCCCCACCGACCTCGCAGTTCCGCGATCGCCGCCCAGACAACCGCCTCCACGATTGCCAGGAAGACCATCACCAACAAATTCGCAGCCTCCGCGGGGTCCACGGCTATCGGGAACAACACTGTTTCTGCCGTTGCCATAGATACTTCCGCCCCCAGTGACATCACTCGCCTGCACAATGACCACGTCGCATGCGTCTCCGCCCCCAAGCCGATCTCCGTCCGCATGCCTAACCCGCCCCCACGCTGAACCCCACGCCCGCCCCGATCTCCATCCCCGCCCCCACGCCTAACCCCACCCACACTCCCAGCTCCAGCCCCACACCAGGTCCTAGCTCCCAACCCTGCCGTGTTTTCACCATCCCTCCAGAACTACTGCTCTCTGAGGATGAAAGGTCAGTCCTTGGCAGAGGCCTCATCTTCATTCCCCTCCGCTCTCGGATTAATGAGTTCAACACGCGGTGAGACATCGAATAATTCTTCCGCCACCTTCGCCTCCGTGCCTACTTCTTCAACCAGGATTCTCACCCACCCTCTGACGACCCCTTCTCCCACCTCCAACACACCCCATCCACCCGGACACCCCGTGCTGGCCTCTTACCTGCCCTCGATCTTTTCATAGCCAACTGCCGCCATGACATTAACCGCCACAACCTCTCCACCCCTCTCACCCAATCCAACCACTCACCCTCGGAACGTGCAGCCCTCCACTACCTCTGTTCCAACCCCAACCTCACTATCAGACCGGCAGACAAGGGATGTGTGGTAGTAGTTTGGCGCACTGACATTTACACCACTGAGGCTAAACGCCAGCTCGTGGACCCCTCCTCCTACTGCCCCCTTGACCATGGCCCCACCTCCCACCACCAAACCATCATCTCCCAGACCATCCATAACCTCATCACCTCAGGAGATCTCCCATCCACCGCCTCCAACCTCATAGTCCCACAACCCTGCACCGCCCGTTTCTACCTCCTGCCCAAAATCCACAAACCTGATTGCCCCGGCTGACCCATTGTCTTAGCCTGCTCCTGCCCCACCGAACTCATCTCTGCATATCTCGACACGGTCGTGTCCCCCTTAGTCCAAGAACTCCCCACCTACGTTCGGGACACCACCACAGCCTCCACCTCCTCCATGATTTTAGCTTCCCTGGTCCCCAATGCCTTATCTTCACCATGGACATCCAGTCCCTGTACACCTCCATCCCCCATCACAAAAGACTCAAAGCCCTCCACTTCTTCCTTTCCCGCCGTACCAACCAGTATCCTTCGACTGACTGAACTGGTCCTCACTCTGAACAACTTCTCTTTCCAATCCTCCCACTTCCTCCAAACCAAAACAGTAGCCATGGGCACCCGCATGGGCCCCAGATTTGCCTGCCTCTTTGTAGGGTATGTGGAACAGTCCATCTTCCACAGCTACACTGTCACCACGCCCCACCTTTTCCTCCACTACATCGATGACTGTATCGGCGCTGCCTCATGCTCCCACGAGGAGGCTGAATAGTTCTTCACTTTACCAACACCTTCCATCCCGACTTCAAATTTACCTGAACTGTCTCAGACTCCTCCCTCCCCTTCCGAGACCTCTCCATTTCTATCTCGGGTGACCAAATCAACACGGACATTTATTATAAACCGATACTGAACAACCCAGATGGCCTCCTTCTTCAAAGACCGCAATTTCCCCCCAGACGTGATCGATGATGCTCTCCACCGCATCTCCTCTACTTCCTGCTCCTCCGCCCTTGAGCCTCGCCCCTCCAATCGCCACCAGGACAGAACCCCACTGGTCATCACCTACCACCCCACCAAACTCCATATACATCGTATCATCCATCGTCATTTCCGCCATCTCCAAATGGACCCCATCACCAGGGATATATTTCCCTCCCCTCCCCTATTAGCATTCCGAAAAAACCACTCTCTCCGTGACTCCCTCATCAGGTCCACACCCCCCACCAACCCAACCTCCACTCCCGGCACCTTCCCCTGCAACCGCAAGAAATGCTAAACTTGCGCCCACACCTCCCCCCTTACTTCCCTCCAAGGCCCCAAGGGATCCTTCCATATTCACCACAAATTCACCTGCACCTCCACACACATCATTTACTGCATCCGCTGCACCCGATGTGGCTTCCTCTATATTGGGGAGACAGGCCGCCTACTTGCGGAATGTTTCAGAGAACACCTCTGGTACACCCGGACCAATCATCCTAACCACCCCGTGGCTCAACACTTCAACTCCCCCTCCCACTCCACCAAGGACATGCAGATCCTTGGACTCCTCCATCGCCAGACCATAGTAACAGGACTGTCATCCGCCTAGGAACCCTCCAACCACAAGGGATGAACTCAGATTTCTCCAGTTTCCTCATTTCCCCTCCCCCCACCTTGTCTCAGTCCCAACCCTCGAACTCAGCACCACCCTCCTAACCTGCAATCTTCTTCCTCACCTCTCCGCCCCACCCCCACTCCGGCCTATCACCCTCACCTTAACCTCCTTCCACCTATCACATTTCCAACGCCCCTCCCCCAAGTCCCTCCTCCCAACTTTTATCTTAGCCTGCTTGGCACACTTTCCTCATTCCTGAAGAAGGGCTCATGTCCAAAACGTCGATTCTCCTGCTCCTTGGATGCTGCCTGACATGCTGCACTTTTCCAGCAATACGTTTTCAGCTCAAAATACATTCACTCTATTTTTATTTTGCCAGTTTACAAGTAAGTGCATAGAAAGTTAAAACACACTGTACACTCTGCATGTATGCTTAGCAATAGGATCCGATACTCATGCTCAATTTACTAATCAAAAATGGAAATGGCTACTTCTAGATCTCCAACTGGCCATATATGGCTAGTGACTAATATATTGGACGATACTGCTGTAAAAAATATCTTTACACAATTAACATCATAGGAACGAGCGGTATAGCTCACATATTGTCTGTCTTACTCCTGTTTACAGATCTTTTCAGTAGAAATTTTATTTTCTCATTCCTCAGGAAGCTATAATGTACCTGGGATTGCACTAGAGATGTCAGATTTGGAAATTCATCCTTGGCCTCCTCTACAATGCCCAATGCAGCCCGTTGGATGACAGTAGCTGTAAGAGAGACAGAGTAGAACAGAAACCAGAACTATTAGCTCAAGCAGATCAAAATAAGAATTTATATAAGTGATCAAGACTTGAACCAAAACAGTTTTTTAAATAGTCTTTTAAACCTCTCCCAAATTAAAACATGAACAAATATGGCAGCATGAAATATACATGATATACATGACAAATTTAAGGCTTCTAAACAGGTATTAAACATTATGGAGATGAATTAAAGAAGACAGAAGTACAAGCATTGAAGGAAAATTGCAATTTGAATAGATTAATAACTCAGTTTGCCTTTTAACCAGAATTAATTCAGGAACTGCTTTCATACCTTATCGCTTTTCAGATGGTAAGGGATCTGCTGTATAATTTCATTTTTTTCTCAATGATAAGAGGTCTTGGCATTTATGCCATCATTAAGATTGAAGTATTAAATTTAGACATGGGATGCTTTCCATTTCAGCTCTCCCAAGTAAAGTATTAAGAAGTTAAATGGAGAATAAATTTCCTTCAAGAGTTTCTCAATTTGATTCTTAACTGCATTATTCCTAATTTCCAATGAGTCATTTTGTGAAATGGATAAACTAAAAGAACATTTTTCATGCTTTGGACTCCTGTCCACAAAGAACTGGATTGATAATATCAAATTGATTTCACATTGGTCACTTTGAGAAGCAAAGTTCATTCTGAGTGACAGAATTAATCTGCACTTGGGGAGACCGGGATTAATCAAGAATAGTCAACATAGTTTGCTTAAGGGGAGGTCATGTTTGACCAACTTGATTGAATTATGGAAAGAGATAACCAGGTACGTCAGTGAGAGCAATGCATTCAACATAGTCTACTTAGACTTCACTAAGACTTTTCATACGGTCCCACATGATAGATGAATAGCGAAGGTAAGAACCCGTGGAAACCAAGGAAATTTGACAAATTGCAACCAGAATCAGGGTGATGGCTGAGTGTGTGAATGTGATTGGAAACCTGTGTTGGGCCTTTGCTGTTTGTTGTATTTTTAAACAAGTTAGACTTGAATGTAGGAGGGTTGATCAAGAAGTTCACAGAATAGATCAAGTGAATCCTTAGAAGAATATAAAAGGAAGTAGGACTATACTTAAGGGGGAAATCAGGAGGGCAAAAAGGGGACATGAGATAGCTTTGGCAAATAGAATTAAGGAGAATCCAAAGGGTTTTTACAAATATATTAAGGACGAAAGGGTAACTAGGGAGGGAATAGGGCCCCTCAAAGATCAGCAAGGCAGCCTTTGTGTAGAGCTGCAGAAAATGGCGGAGATACTAAATGAGTATTTTGCATCAGTATTTACTGTGGAAAAGGCTATGGAAGATATAGACTGTAGGGAAATAGATGGTGACATCTTGCAAAATGTCCATATTACATAGGAGGAAGTGCTGGATGTCTTGAAATGGGTAAAGGTAGATAAATCCCCAGGGCCTGATCAGGTGTACCCGAGAACATTGTGGGAAGCTACAGAAGTGATTGCTGGGCCTCTTGCTGAGATATTTTTATCATTGATAGTCACAGGTGAGGTGCTGGAAGACTGGAGGTTGGCTAACATGATGCCACTGTTTAAGAAGGGTGGTAAGGACAAGCCAGGGAATGATAGACCAGTGAGCCTGACCTCGGTGGTGGGCAGGTTGTTGGACGGAATCCTGACGGACAGGATGTACATGTATTTGGAAAGGCAAGGACTGATTCGGGATAGTCAACATGGCTTTGTGCATGGGAAGTCATGTCTCACAAATTTGATTGAGTTTTTTGAAGAAGTAACAAAGAGGATTAATGAGGGCAGAGTGGTAGATGGGATCTATCTGGACTTCAGTAAGGTGTTCGACAAGGTTCCCCATGGGAGACTGGTTAGCAAGGTAGATTTCACGGAATACTGGGAGAACTTGCCATTTGGATACAGAACTGGCTCAAAGGTAGAAGACAGAGGGTGGTGGTAGAGGGTTGTTTTTCAGACTGGAGGCCTGTGACCAGTGGAGTGCCACAAGTATTGATGCTGGGTAGTCTACTTTTTGTCATTTATATAAATGATTTCGATGTGAGCATAAGAGTACAGCTAGTAAGTTTGCAGATGACACCAAAATTGGAGATGCAGTGAATAGCAAAGAGGGTTACCTCAGTTTACAACAGGATGGGCTATAGGGCTGAGAAGTGGCAGATGGAATTTAATTTAGATAAATGCGAGATGCTGCATTTGGGAAAGCAAATCTTAGCAAGACTTAATTAATGGTAAGGTCCTAGGGAGTGTGGCTGAACAAAGAGACCTTGGAGTGCAGGGTCATAGCTCCTTGAAAGTGGAGTCGCAGGTAGATAGGATAGTGAAGAAAGCATTTAGGTATGATTTCTTTTATTGGTCAGAGTATTGAGTACAGGAGTTGGGAGGTCATGTTGCCACTGTACAGGACATTGATTAGGCCACTGTTGGAATATTGCATGCAGTTTGGGTCTCCTTCCTATCGGAAAGATGTTGTGAAACTTGAAAGGGTTGAGAAAAAATTTACAAGGATGTTGTCAGGGTTGGAGGATCTGAGCTATAGGGAGCGGCTGAACAGGCTGGGGCTGTTTTCCCTGGAGCATCGGAGGCTGAGGGGTGACCTTATAGAGGTTTACAAAATTATGAGGGGCATAGATAGGGTAAACAGGCAAAGTCTTTTCCCTGGGGTCGGGGAGTCCAGAACTAGAGGGCATTGGTTTAGGGTGAGAGGGGAAAGATATAAAAGAGACCTAAGGGGCAACGTTTTCATGCAGAAGGTGGTACATGTATAGAATGAGCTGCCAGAGGAAGTGGTGGAGGCTAGTACAATTGCAACATTTAAGAGGCAGTTGGATGGGTATCTGAATAGGAAGGGTTTGGAGGGATATGGGCCAGGTGCTGGCAGGTGGGACTAGATTGGGTTGGGATACCTGGTCGGCATGGACGGGTTGGACTGAAGGGTCTGTTTCCATACTTGTACATCTCAATGACTATTTTTGTTGGGGTGGTAACTAGTGAGGAGGGATGGCCTTAGATTTTTGTGGGGCTATAGACAGGTTGGTCAGATGGGCTGATCAGTGGCAAATGGAATCCAGATGAATGTAAGGTGGTGCACTTAGTCAGGACAAACAAAGCAAGGGAATGATGATTGGTTGGACTCTGGAAAGCACTGAGAATCAGACAGACTTTGGTGTGCATGTTCACCAGTACCTGAAAGTAGCAGGACAGATAAATAATGTAACTAAGAAGACATATGGTATATTTGCCTTCTATTAATTGTGGCATAGACATTAAGAAGGTGATGGATCTGTATACAATGTTGCTTAGGCCACAGCTTAAGTATTATGTGCAGTTTTGGAATCTGACATTCAAGAATTATAGGAGGGATGTGATAGCACTGGAGAGGGTGCAAAGGACATTTGCGAGGATATAATCTGGGCTGGAGAGTTTTAGGTATGAGGAGAGATTGAATAGACTTGGGTTGTTTTCCTTGGTGCAGGGAAGACTGAGGTGAGAAATGGTTGCGGGCATTCAAATTATATGGGGCATTAAATTATATGGGGCATTCGAGAATAACCTTTTACCCTGTGCTGAGGGGAGTCAATGACCAGGGCTATAGATTTAAGGTAAGGGGCAGGAGGTTTAGAGGGGATAGCAGGAATATTTTTTCACCAAGTGGATGGTGGGAATCAGAAACTCACTGCTTTTCAGAATAGTGGAGGCAGAAATCCTCATAACATTTAAGAACAGATCAGCCGTGATCCAATGAAAGGTGGAGCAAGCTCAAGAAACCAAAGAGCCTCCTCCTATTCCTATTTCTTGTGGTCTCATGGTCTTAAGTATTTGGATGACAACTTACAATGGCAAGGCATACAAGGCTATGGGTCAAATGCTGGAAATGGAATTAGAATAGTTAGGTGGTTATTTTTATGTTGCGCTAACACAGTGGACCAAATGGCCTTTTCTTTGTTGTTGACCTCTTTAATTCTATAACCAAATGTTAATCTGAGCCAAGAGAAATCTTAGAGTGAAACGCAAGAACCTAATTCCACTGCATCAGCATGTTTATAATATGAGTTTATCAACAAGTAATTTGTTCTCACTTAACTTACCATGCCCTGAAAACTTAGAGAGAAGCTCACCACATAGCCACCCTATTGGTCTTGTGAACATGCTAGTGTCAATTCCAGTGGGCCTTCCCAGAAGATGAGCACGTTAATACAATAAAATGGTCAGTGGGGGTTTCTTAGGAAAGACTCTTAAAAATGGTTACAATGCAGCCCGAGGGAGTCTTGTGACTGAGCCACTCCTCAGTGCAGCAGTAGGTAATAATATCAACCCATTGTGATGCAGCAGTAGCTGTCTGAAAGTTATATATGATGGATATTACAGTAACTTGACATTTTTCACATACATGTCATTAAATATCCACTTGGCTTAGTATGTTCTACTCTTTTCTTTCAATCGAAAAGTTGACTGTTCATCTTTTACAGCTAGAAATTGATCACATGATCCTTTGCAGTCCTGAGGGAGTGGCACATAGATTACTCCTTAGGTAAGATGTAAAGATGAGTTCCACCTCACTTCTCATTGTGGTAATAAGATTTTGATTGCTTTCACTCAAATGTACTTCACTCAAATGTATCTTTTTCTTTACTTATTCATGGGATGTGTGCAATGCCAGTGAGATTGTCACTCATTGCCCATCCTTAAATTGCCCTTTAGAAGAAGGCGATGAACTGTAGTTAATGTGTGTACTGTATTTGTACCTTGCATTTTATGTGCTATACAGAAGTGAAGAGGAACCTATTTTCATCTGTGAGGAAATCAATTAACAAATTAAAAAGATCAGCATAATTCAGTATGGGAAAATATGCAGAATTTGTTCATGTTACATCTGTTAGCCCCTAACATTAAAACAGCATTTGATCATGTGTGGTATCAAGGAGTCATAACAAAACTGAAAACCAGGGAAATATCTCCGTAGTTGGAGATTCACATAGATGATCCCTGGAATGGTAGGACTAACAGATGATGAACTACTAAGGATCTTGGGATTGTATTCATTAGAGTTTAGAAGGTCGAGGGGAGATCTGATAGAAACTTACAAGATAATGCATGGCTTAGAAAGGGTAGATGCTGGGAATTTGTTTCCATTAGGCAGATAGACTAGGACCCGTGGGCACAGCTTTAGAATTAAAGGGAGTCAATTTAGAATGGAAATGAGGAGACATTTCTTCGGCCAGAGAGTGGTGGGGACCTGTGGATTCATTGCCACGGAGCGCAATGGAGGCTGGGATGTTAAATGTCTTCAACGCAGAGATTGTTAAATTCTTCACCTCAAAAGGAATTAAGGGCTACAGGGGAAGTGTGGGTAGGTGGAGTTGAAAAATGATTAAATGGCAGAGTAGACTCAATGGGCCAAATGGCCTTACTTCCTCTCTTATGTCTTATGTCTAAGGTCTTAATATGCCACACTAGTGTCAGTTCATGACTATCTCTGATAAGAGAGAATCTAACCATTAGCTCTTGACATTCAATAGAATTACCATTACTGTATCCACCACTATCAAAGTAGTAAGAGTTAACATTGACCAGAAACTTAACTTGAACCAGTGTTACAATCAGGCAAGGAAGTGTGGTTGACCTTTTCTCTTCTCTCAGTTAGCTGTACAAAGTATTTTGTTTAATTTTAGTAAATCTATCTTACTTAAATTAAAATGTCGTACCAGCTAATATTAAGGAACCAATCACAAAATTTTCTTAAGTGGAAGTACTAGCCTTGAGAAAATTAATAAAATCTAGCTCATGTACAGAGTGGGGGAGAGTTGGAGGGAGTGGACAGCACATAAAACAATACAAAGAGAAGAGAAACAAAATCTTAAGAGTAACTTCACAGGAAAGTCATGATGTTTAGTTGTTGATCTGCTGCTTTTAGGAACTGTGTTTCAACTCGAATAATTTTGAAAAACATAAATTTCTAAATAAAAAGGGAAGGTAAGAATCTATAGATATGAGAAAGTTGATTTGTGTGCAGAAGCAAAAGATTTCTACTTATTGCAAATCTCCAGTTATTATTTAATAGTAAAAGAGGAAGGTTAAAATGAATATTACAGTAATTAAACTAAGGTAAGTGGAATAACTGAAAAGTGTAAGTGAAGTTGTGGCGGGTCAGCTTAACAAAGCAGAATGCCTGTCCTATGACTTGTGGAGAATTGTGGACTAGACAAGCCCAGGATGTGTCGCCATAAGCTCAAGCTCCAGATTTCAGAGATCAAGCAACTGTAAGAATCACTGAGCTGTATTTGTTAGTCAGAGAACTAGAGGGATAGCATGTCCAGAGAGGTGGTCGCACTGCGAGTGTGGGGCAGGCCAGCAGATAGGGGATGGCTGACTGGCAGAGTGACTAAGAGAAACCAACAGATAGTGCAGGAGCTACCAGAGATCTTGTTCACCAACTAGTTTCCCATTCTGGATATTAGTGAGGGTGATGGATTATTTTAGGAACATAAAAGAGACAAGCCTGAGGGACAGGGTTAGCCCAGCTGCATTGAAGAAGAAGAAGAGTGGAAGGGTCGTACTAAGAGTGGATTGTTTCATTAGGTAAACTGTTTTTGAGGGGAGAGTGAATAGCCAAAATTTGTGATGCACATTGATACTAGTGATGTAAGTAGCAAGAAGGATACAGACCTGCAATCAGAATTTAGGGGGTAGGTGAAACATTCAGCAAGCACTACTGTTGGATTGCTACCCATGCCATGTGCAGGTGAGTATAGAAGAAAGAAGATAAAAATTATGAGTGTGTGACTGCAATGATGGTACAGGAGGAAGGGCTTTAGATTTCTGGGACATTGGCAATGGTTCACCGAGTGATAGCACAAGGCAGATGGGTGGATCCTGTCACAACCGGGTCTAAGCTCCTTATGTAGCATTTTGCTAGTGCTGTTGGGAAGAGTTTAACCTAACTCAGCAGGAATGTGGAAACCAGGAGGGAGCATTAGAAAGTAATACAAGAGTGCACAAAATGCTGGCAGTTAACAAGAAATGGAGAATAGTAAGTTAATACGTGGGGTCCAAATAAGGGAGAAAGTATTAAGCTTAATTGCGTTGCATGTATGTGAATGCATGAAGTCCCGTTGATAAAATTGGGGATTTACAGGCATAGATTGTTTTGTAGGATTACAATCCTGTGGCAATATTGAAGACCTGGTTCAAGGAATGGCAGATCTGGGTATTATCTTTTTGTGGTTACAATACTCTGTTTTTAAATAATGGGTTAAATTTGCCACCCTCCAATCTGTAGGAACTGCTCCAGCGTCTATAGAATTTTAGAAGATGACTACCAATGCATCCATTATTTTCAGAGCCATTTCCTTTAGTATTCTGGGACGTAATTTATCAGACCCTGGCAATTTTTTTTACTATAAAACTGTATCCTGCACTGTGTTCCGTTACCTTGATGCACTGGTGTAGTACGATCTGCCTGTGAAACCTGCGACTCAACATTTTTCATTGTACATCTGTACATATGACAGTAATAAATCAAATCAAAAACAATTGTGGTCTCAGGTTAAACCCACCATCTTAAACTAAGGACTTCTTAAACTGTTATTTTTATCTTCCTTTATAAACCAGTCACTTGCCCATTTTTAAATTTTATTTGTGCATTTTATGCGTGTGCATGTTTCATGTTCTGTTAATATTTTTCTAAATGTTTATAGGGAATAAAATTTCTTTTTCTCTTATTCAATGAAATCTTGTACTTGGCTCCTGCATTTTTGAACTAATGAATTGCATTTTAACTGAAGTGTGATTTAGCTGTTGCTAAAACAAAGCTTTAATCTTTGTGGCAACCTTTCTAGCAGTTTAAAAAAAAAGGGCAGTCGATTCACCTTGACTCATAATAGATGGTACGTCAAAAAAAATCTTTGATTTCCATGCATCATGCATCATGAAGTAATTTTAAGGTTTATTATGAATAAATATTTAACTGATGGCAATGAGATTAATTTATGCTTGTTATGGTTATGAAATAAAATTAAATGGTTTTAATTAAGACTCAAACTCTGAACTTGGTAGATAAGTGCCAAACCTCCTTCTTGCTGATTAAGAATTAGACAAACTTACATCAGCCCAAATGAGCACTTTTAATACAACTTTGTCTTTTGCATGTATTCTGAACAGTGATCAGTGTGATGCAGTTCACTGCTTCATTACCCCTAAAGTGACTTTTCTGGCTGTTTGGCTTGCATCTTGGAAATGAATATTTCTCTTCCACAGTTAAAAATCTTACAAATTTTTCCTGCTAGCTTAAAAAAAGTATGTCACCGCCATAGGGTGTAGTAACTTCCGCCTCTCCCCCATGAGCATTATTGGTAGCTAATGGCCACTAGACCATGATACTGAATGCCTAGCTGGTGTAACCCTGTCTTAGCGCAGCTTCTTCTTTGCTCTGTCTATGCTCTGGCAGGCTATTTGCAACCATTGAGCCTATGTTAACCAGCTTATATGACCCCAACAAAGGGCATTGTGTTGAGCCAAAGCTGACAGCTGAAGTATATGGTTAACCTAAGAATGTTGCAAAGAAAATGAGAATAATTGAGTGCATCCTTCTTTAACTTATAGAACCATTTTATTTAATAGTTTCAGGATCAACTTCAATTTCAGTGATATTACGTCTTTTCTAACTAATTTATAGGTATCTTCTGGGCTATTAGTTAGACAATGGGGAACTAACTTTAAAATTCCATCTCTATTAAACTTAAGATTTTCCTTTGAGAACATCCAAGAAAGCCAAACTCTGATTCAAACAGTTCAAGAATTTATTCCTGTATCTGCTGGCATACCAAGTGAGACTGAATCTAAACCAAGTGTCAGAATGTTGTATACAATGCAATTATTACCCTCTGTGAATGGTGCAAATCCCCCAATTTCAAGAGCTGAGCTCTTCCATGAGCCAGCTGAGATGATGATATTATTGAATTGAATGTAGGTACGATCTTGGTAAAATTCTGATTGCAACCTAACTACAGCACTGCATAGCCGATGAATGCCTTTTAAACCTATTGCCTATGGATTAATTGAAAGTTCAAAATATGTTATTTAATTAATATTAAAAGTATAATCAAAACTTTCAAAACAGGATCACAATAAATGGTGAGATGTGATTTCAGATTTTTTGCAGGCAATTATTATGAAATGACTTGTAAATTGAGGGGCCAGTGTATAGTCACTGGACTAGTAATCCAGAGGCCAGTCTAATGATCTGGGGATTTGGATTTGAATACAATAAAAATCTAGAATTAAAAGCTAGTCTAATAGCAAGCATGTAACCTTTGTTAATTATTGTAAATATGTACCTGGCTCACTGATATCCTTTCGGGAGGAAATCTTCCATCATTACCTAGTCTGGCCTTTTTGTCACTCCAGACCAAAACATTGCTGTTGGCTTTTACCATTTCCCTCTGAATTGGGCTCGCAAGCTACTCAACTGAAGGAAAACTGGAGGTAATTAATAAATGCTGGTCCATTCAGGGATACCCACATGCCATGAGCTAATAATTTTTGAGTCATCTGCAAACTTGGCTGTAATATATTCACTTCTCTCCTCAGAATGGTTCACTCAAATTGTGAATACAGTAATGGCGGCAACTAGCACTGATTCCTCTGACAGGGTAAAAACAAGGACTACAGATGCTGGAAACCAGAGTCTAGATTAGAGTGGTGCTGGAAAAGCACAGCAGGTCAGGCAGCATTCGAGGAGGGCTTTTGCCCGAAACATCGATTTTCCTGCTCCTCAGCTGCTGCCTGACCTGCTGTGCCTTTCCAGCACCACCCTGATTCCTCTGACAGTCTACCAGTTAAAGCTTGTCATTCTGAAAATGAATCCTCTGTCTTCTATAGTTAGCCATCCTTTATCCATGAGCTTTTGTATTATCAAGTAACCTTAGTTCAGTACCTTATCAAATGCCTTTTAGAAATTCAAATATATTACAAATACTGGTTCTCCTTTATCTATCATGTTGATACCTTTTCAAAGAATTGTAACCAATTTGTTAATTAAGTCATGCTGACTTTGTTTGATTATAGTATACATTTCTAAATGCCCTGGTATTGCAACGTTTGTAATAGATTCTAACGTTTTCTCAATTTGCAGGTGCTATGCTTACTGACCAAAAGTCACTTTTTTCTTGTCTCCTCTTTTTAAATAATGTTGTCACATTGTCTGTTTTCCAACCCTTGGAACTTTTCCAGAATCTAAGGATATTTGGAAGATTTCAGCTAATGCATCTCGTATCTCTGTAGCTATGTTCTGTTGTATCGTGGGATGTAATCCATCAGGTCCAGGGGGACCTATTGACCTTTAGCCCCATTAGTTTGCCTAGCATTGTTTCTCCAATGATAGTCCTTGCATTTATTTTCTCTTTTCCTTTTAGTATTTTTAGAATATTGTTAGTGTCCTTTGCAATGAAGATTGGAATTAGAGGTGCCTGTATTCGCACGCCAGTGGTGCCCTTGCTCTTTTAGCCATTGAAGGTTTAGGAGTGCTTCTTCAGAGGGCCTCATGAATCGCTGCAGTGTGTATGACTTAGCTCTGGTATGTCAGTGGTGAAGTGGAGGAGTGAGTGTCTATGTTTTCAAATAACATATTTGTGCATAACAGGCAAGATAAGAATAGAACTAGATTAGCTGTCAGGAAGTATTTTGTTTTACAAAGATTCATTAATCTCTGCACTAAGTTAGCAGGTGATGGAATTTTTGCTGATTTACTGCAACTATTTAAAGTGAAGATGTTTAAGATACTGTGTGAGGACAGCAGGAGATTACATGACACGTGAATGGCCAACATTATTCTGCGGGAAGACTTGCCAGAGTCAGAGTTAGCTGTGGTTACTCCCCCTTCAAGAAGGAAGGACAGACAGATACCGCCTTAGCAATTGTAAGAATGGAAACTCCCCCCTATAACACCCAGCAGGAGGTTTTCTCATACCTGTCAGTGTTCTCTGAATCAGTGTGGTTTTTTTCTTTCATATTCATTCACAGGATGAGGGCATCTTGGGTAGGCAAACAATTATTACCCACCTCTAAATGACCAGAGAGCAGTTAAGAATCAATCACATTGCTGTGGTTCTGGAGTCACACCTAGGCCAGACCAGGTTAGGATGGTCTGGAGCAGATGCTGGAATCTGTACTGAAAATAACTCAGCAGGTCAGGTACTGAGATCACAGCAGGTCAGGCAACACCCATGGGGAGAAAACAAGTTACATTTCATGTCGAGATGCCTCTTCACTAGAGTTGTTCTGGTCACAGGAATGACTCTTACTTCCAGATTTTCATTGAATTCAAGTTTTATTATCTGCTGTGGTAGGGTTTGAACTCAGATCCCCAGAACATTACCTGGGTCTTAGGATTAATAGTCCAGCAATTATACTACTAGGCCATTGCCTCTCTATACATGGGCAAAGTTTATTTTCATTCATGGGATACGGGCATTGATAAAAGAACCAGCATGTATTTCCCACCCCTAATAAATCTAGTGAAGATGGTTTGTAGGCTGCCTTCTATAAATGCTGTCGTTTTTTGAGTGTGGGAAGCCCACACTCCTAGTGGAAGGGGGTTCCAGAGTTTTGAGACAGTGACAGTAAAGAGATGATGATACAGTTCCAAGTCTCTCCACCATCATGCTCCACCAGCATGGTATGTGGTTTGGAAAGATATTTGCAGATGGCAGGATTGGCGTTCACCTGCTGCCTTTGTCCTTCTGGATTGTCGAGGTCATCAGTTTGGAAGGCTCTTTTGAAGGATCCTGGGTGAGTGCTTGCAGTCGATGTGATAGACAGTAGTGAAGAGAGTGAATGTTGAAGATGGTGAATATAGGGTAAATCAGGCGGATGGACAGGATACTGTCAAGCTTCATAAATGTCATTGGAACTGCACCCATTCAGGCACGTGGAGTCTATCCCATCACACTCCTGATTTGTGGAGATGGTGGAGAAACATTTCGGAGTCAGCAGATAGAATACTCACCACAGAAATCTCCTCTGACCTGCTCATATAAATAAAGTGTTTATATGGCTCGTACAGTTCAGTTTCTGGTCAATGGTAATCCTGAAGGATGCTGATAATGAGGGATTCAGTGATGGTTGTGTCACGAAGCATCACAGAGTGATGGCTAGGTCCTCTCTTGTTGAAGATGGCCAATGCCTGGTACTTATTATTTATCATCCAGGCTTGGATATTGTCCACTTTTTGCTGCATTTGAACTTGAACTGCTTGAGTACATAAGCAATCGTAAAAGGTGCTGAACATTGTGAACATCAGTAAATATTCCTAATTCTGACTTTATAACAGGGAGAGGTTCATTGATGAATCATTGAAGGTGACAGGGCGGGGGACCCTAACCTAAAGAACTCCTGCAGTGATGTTTTGGGGCTGAGTTGATTGAGTTCCAATAGCCACAATCAATGAAGCATTTTCCCTTGATGATCAAGAGTAGACTGATCATGCAATAATTGTTCAGGTTAGGTTTGTCCTCTGTGTTGTGAAATGATAAACCTGGGAATGTTTCCACATTGTCAGGATAGATGCCAGTGTTTTAATTGTACTGGAACCATTTGACTAGAAGCATGGCTCGTGCTGTAACACAAGTTTTTAGTTCTATTACCAAAGTGCTTTAAAGACATATAGCCTTTGGAATATTCAACACCTTCAGCCATTTCTTAATATCACTTGGATTAAACTAAACTTGTTGAAGACTGGCATCTGTAATGATGGGAACTTTAAGAGGAAGAGGAGATGGATTATCTATAGACACTTCTGGCTGAATCTGAAAGAAAATGCATTAATGTTGCTTTTTTTACACTGATGTGCTGGACTCTTCCATCATTGACAATGAGGGTATTTATCCTTTTCTTCTTGTTCGTTAACCATCACCATTCATGGCTGTATGTGGTAGAGCTTAAAGCAGACCTGTTGTCCGTGGGATCACTTAGCACTGCCTTAGCACTGCTCTCACATGACTGCTCTCCTCCATAATGTGAGCAGACAATTAGACTCTTATTGAGTATTGTCAATCAGGGATTAAGATAGGTGATTGGGATTTTCCAGCTAGTCTCTAATTTCATGGTATGCCAAGGGAGATTGTAATGGTGTGGAGTGACAGGTTGAGATTTCAGTGTTACTGGTATACCCATAGACATTCTCACCCTGCAAGCTTCTGGGTATAGCCAAATGCTGCTTTCCCAAGTTTTCTAAGTTAAATTTTAGAAAGTGACTGAGAGGGCACCTTGTTGATGAGGTGGCCTCTCAGTTACATACATCTATTGTAGCTGGGTGCATTGCTATACTTAGAAGGCACCTTATTTGTCCTTTCATATTCAAGAGTGCACCTTCTACTCTCATTAGACAGTTCACCTATGTCTGTTAAAGGGGGTAATAGTCAAAATTGAGTGATTCTTCTCCCACTCCTACCCCTACTGGTGTTGATTTGGGACTTGAAAACAATCTCTGCTCTTGTTTCTCACTGCTGAAATGAAAATTCAGCCCATGAGTCAATTCTATATGTAGATCATTCTCTTCCATGAAGAAGAACTTTTTGATAATGGTGCTATAGGGAATTCTGTCTTATACCAGATTGAACCTGCATCTATTTGTGAATGAATGAGAAAAAGTTTAATGCATTTGCATTCCTATCACATAGTCTAAGGTATAATCACAACATGACTGCTGTGTGGGTATGTATGCATGCTGTACCTGTATTGTTTTTAAAAAGCTCTGCAACATTTTTTTCCATATATTAGAAATTGTGAAATGTATTGTTTTGGAGAAGGTATACAACATTTTTTCTCATGTATTAGAAATTGTGTGTTGTCTTTTTTTAAAAGTATAATACTTTTGATTTCTAAGGCTAATGGCTTGCCAATTAGAAACAACCTGCTTGGGGATGTGAATATTCATTCAAAACAAAATAACTCAGGACAACTGATTGAAAACAACATTGTTTATTAGACAATAGACAATAGACAATAGATGCAGGAGTAGGCCATTCTGCCCTTCGAGCCTTCACCACCATTCAATATGATCATGGCTGATCATCCTTAATCAGTATCCTGTTCCTGCCTTATCTCCATAAACCTTGTTTCCACAATCCTTGAGAGCTCTATCCAACTCTTTCTTAAATGCTTCCAGAGACTGGGCCTCCACTGCCCTCTGGGGCAGAGCATTCCACACAGCCACCACTCTCTTGGTGAAGATGTTTCTCCTCATCTCTGTCCTAAATGGTCTACCCTGTATTTTTAAGCTGTGTCCTCTGGATCGGCACTCACCCATCAGCGGAAACATGTTTCCTGCCTCCAGAGTGTCCAATCCTTTAATAATCTTATATGTCTCAATCAGATCCCCTCTCAGTCTTCTAAACTCAAGGGTATACAAACCTAGTCGCTCCAGTCTTTCAGCGTAAGGTAGTCTTGCCATTCCAGGAATTGACTTCATAAACCTACGCTGCGCTCCCTCAATAGCCAGAATGTCTTTCCTCAAATTTGGAGACCAGAACTGCACACAGTACTCCAGGTGTGGTCTCACCAGGGCCCTGTGCAGCTGCAGAAGAACCTTTTTGCTTCTATACTCAATCCCTCTTGTTATGAAGGCCAGCATGCCATTAGCCTTCTTCACTACCTGCTGTACCTGCATGCTTACCTTCATTGACTGATGCACAAGAACACACAGATCTCTCTGTATTGCCCCTTTACCTAAATTGATTCCATTTAGGTAGTAATCTGCCTTCCTGTTCTTGCCACCAAAGTGGATAACCATACATTTATCCACATTAAACTGCATCTGCCATGCATTTGCCCACTCACCTAACTTGTCCAGGTCACCCTGTAATCTCCTAACATCCTCATCACATTTCACCCTGCCACCCAGCTTAGAATCATCAGCAAATTTGCTAATGTTATTACTAATACCAACTTCTATATCATTAACATATATTGTAAAAAGCTGCGGTCCCAGTACTGATTCCTGTGGTACACCACTGGTTACTGCCTGTCATTCCGTTTATCACTTCTCTTTGTTTCCTATCAGCCAACCAACTTTCGATCCAAGTTAGTACTTTGCCCCCAATACCATGTGCCCTAATTTTGCTCACTAACCTCCTATGTGGGACTTTATCAAAAGCTTTCTGCAAGTCCAGGCACACTACATCTACTGGATCTCCCTCGTCCATCTTCAGAGTTAAATCCTCAAAGAATTCCAGAAGATTAGTCAAGCATGATTTCCCCTTCATAAATTCATGCTGACTCTGTCCTATCCTGTTGCTACTATCCAGATGTGTTGTAATTTCATCCTTTATAATAGACTCCAGCATCTTCCCCACCACTGAGGTCAGACTAACTGGTCTATAATTTCCTGCTTTCCCTCTCCCACCTTTCTTAAAAAGTTGTATAACATTAGCCACTCTCCAATCCGCAGGAATTGATCCCGAATCTACTGAACTCTGGAAAATAATCACCAACGCATCCACGATTTCTCGAGCCACCTCCTTCAGTACCCTGGGATGTAGACCATCAGGCCCCGGAGACTTATCAACCTTCAGACCTAACAGTCTCTCCAACACCAATTTCTGGCAAATATAAATTCCTTGAAGTTCAGGTCCTTCAGCCACTGTTATCTCAGGGAGATTGCTTGTGTCTTCCCCAGTGAATACAGATCTGAAGTACCAATTCAATTCTTCTGCCATTTCTTTGTTCCCCATAATATATTCCCGTTTCTGTCTTCAAGGGCCCAATTTTAGTCTTAACCATCTTTTTGCTTTTCACATACC
The DNA here is from genome assembly GCF_020745735.1 of Hemiscyllium ocellatum. Taxonomy (NCBI): domain Eukaryota; kingdom Metazoa; phylum Chordata; class Chondrichthyes; order Orectolobiformes; family Hemiscylliidae; genus Hemiscyllium; species Hemiscyllium ocellatum. The sequence goes on from NC_083402.1 coordinate 56,595,588, forward strand.
TAAAAGAATTTTTACTATCCTCCTTTATATTATTGGCCAGTTTATCTTCGTACCTCATTTTTTCTCTGCGTATTTCCTTCTTAGTAATCCTCTGTTGTTTTTTAAAAGCTTCCCAGTCCTCCGTTTTCCCACTTATCTTTGCTATGTTATACTTTTTCTCTTTTAACTTTATATGTTTCTTAACTTCCCTCGTCAGCCACGACCACCCATGCCTCCTCCTAGGATCTTTCTTCCTTTTTGGAATGAACTGATCCTGCAACTTCTGCATTATACACAGAAATATCCACCATTGTTCCTCCACTGTCATCCCTGCTAAGGTATTGCACCATTGAACTTTGGCCAGCTCCTCCCTCATAGCTCCATAGTTCCCTTTATTCAACTGAAAAATTGTCACTTCCAATTGTACCCTCTCCCTCTTGAATTGCAGATGGAAGCTTAATGTATTATGGCCACTACTTCCCAATGGCTCCTTCACTTCGAGGTCCCTGACCAATTCTGGTTCGTTGCACAATACCAGATCCAGAATTGCCTTCTCCCTGGTTAGCTCAAGCATCAACTGTTCTAAGAATCCATCTCTGAGGCACTCCACAAAGTCTCTTTCTTGAGATCCAATACCATCCTAATTCTCTCAGTCTACCTGCATGTTGAAATCTCCCACAACAACTATAGTAACATCTTTGCGACAGGCCAATTTCAGCTCCTGATTTAACTTACATCTGACTTCCAGACTACTGTTTGGGGGCCTGTAGTTAACTCCCAAGAGGGTCTTTTTACCCTTAGTATTTCTCAGCCCTATCCACACTGACTCTACATCCCCTGATTCTAGATCCCCCCCCGTGCAAGGGACTGAATATCATCCCTTACCAACATGGACACCCCACCCCCTCTGTCCATCAGTCTTTCCTTACAATAGCACGTGTAGCCTTGAATATTCATTTCCCAGGCCCTGTCCACTTGAAGCCACGTCTCAGTTATCCCCACAATATCATATCTGCCAACTTCCAAAAGAGCCTCAAGCTCATCCATCTTATTTCTAATGCTTCATTCATTCATGTATAGTATTTTTAATTTGTTACTGCCCTCATCCTTCCCATCAATCCCTATTTCACTCAACCTTACAGCATGATCCCTCTCTGAGTTTTCTGCCTCATTGATACAGTTATCTTTTTTGACTTCCCTTGTTCTAACTTTCCCTCCAATTTCCTTTTTAAACATCCAGTTTGTCCCCTCCCCCCAGCTACTTAGTTTAAACGTAGCTGTGTTGCAGTTTATTGTTAAATACCAAAATAAAACCACTGTCTGTGGCATTCATAGGTTAATCCCAGCCCGATCAGACAGTTCTGCAAACCTATCCCTGGATCTGCTTTATTTTGCTTTCCCCCCCCAATCATCAAATCACAGTGGTTATTTTTTTAATTTATTAACCACTACCAGAAAATCACGTGTATTTCCAATTGATTAATTTACATTCAAAGCCTGCTTAGTCTGCTTTATTTTATTTTCAGACTCAGGTGAGTTTCCATTGGACAGTCTATTGCTTGTTACAAAGGAATTCACACTGAATGATCTGAACAGGGAGATTAATTATTGCTTCCACATGGGCGTTGTAGGAGTTATTACATTGCTCCCTTTTGCGTCTGAGGGCTCTGCCTTTCTCCTGAGATGATGGGGCCTCCCGTGTTGCTTAACCCCTGTACCCACTCCTTTTGCATTTTGGGTCTGATCAAGGGACATATCATTAGATTAGATTAGATTACTTAGATTAGATTACTTATAGAGTGGAAACAGGCCCTTCGGCCCAACAAGTCCACACCGACCCGCCGAAGTGCACCCACCCAGACCCATTCCCCTACATTTACCCCTGCACCTAATACTACGGGCAATTTAGCGTGGTCAATTCACCTAACCTGCACATTTTTGGACTGTGGGAGGAAACCAGAGCACCCGGAGGAAACCCACGCAGACACGGGGAGAATGTGCAAACTCCACACAGTCAATCGCCTGAGGCGGGAATTGAACCCGGGACTCTGGCGCTGTGAGGCATAAGTAGGTGAATGTGTCTTCCATGAAGATTGTTGAAAGGTCACTACAGGGTGCTCATGCTCAGTAGTGTATGGGTTGAAACAATCCTCTTTGTGGAGGGTTTCTGCTAGAGCTGGTCAACATTTGCTTTGTGATCTTCTCCCCATTTTGACCATGTACAATACAAGTCCTGAGTTTTAAGGATAACCCCAAGAATCCCTGTAGAGTCATCACCAAAGTTCTTTTCATTGGCCATATCTCCCCCTTGTGATTTCATGAACTAGGAAAGACATCAAACTTCAGTTGTGTTCTTTGGAGTCAGAGTGTATATATGGCTTCACCTTCTCTTTGACAGGGTATAAACTGTCTTTATTGACTCTGCACCTGAAATACATAACCTCTTTTACCTGAAACACATATTTTTCCTTTGTTAGCTGGAAGTTGGCCTCAGAAGGCCTCTTCCAAACTCTCCACATGTTCCTATGCATTAGCTCCTGAGATTAAAATGCTATCCAGACAGACCACTGGTCTGGGCACCTCTTGGAGAATGTTGTCCATTATGTTTTGAAAGATGGCTCAAGTCGATGACACCTCAAAGGGCAAGCAAGTATACTCATATTGTCAAGTATTTATAGTGATGTACTTCCTGGATGAGTCTCAAGTTCCAGTTCGAGGTAGGTGTGGGTCATGTTCGATTTAGAAAATATGTAACCTCCAGTCAACTTTGCAAACAAGTCTTCTATGTGTGGCATATGGTATCTGTCTAAGTGGAAGGCTGTATTGACTGTCAATGTATAATCTCTATAGAAACAGATTGTGAAATAATTCCACAGAGGCCGGTATCCCACCAGCAAAGCTTCTGTATTTGCATAGTGTTTGTCCAGCTTCCTCAGAGCCAGCTCTCCGAGTGAAGAGAACCTCTGACACTCCCAATTATATCCATCAGTCACGGCTCTCTGATTGTAATGGATTAACAGTCTCAATCAAGGGACTCATATTCTAAGCGGTCTACCTGGCTGACCTCACTACATTGCCCCCACCCCAACCAGGTACAGGGATTGTAACCTATCCTGGGGCATATTTCATCAAGGGTTCTGTTCCTCAGATGCAGCCTCAGACACGGGTGATGAGTAGCAGATTATAGCCGCCTTTTACACTTGGAGCGTCTTGGCAGAAATCATCCTCTTCTTCATGCAATAGAGACATCGAGGCTGAGTTATCAGCTGTGCCCATCTCAGATCATCATTAATAAGATCAAAATCATTTGAAGTTAGAGAATCCATTCATCAGTCTAATAATGACAGGAAAGTAGCTGCTCTTGAACCTATTGGTGCGTGTGTTCAACTTCTGTAACACCTGCCAGATGGAACAGGTTGTAGGAGAGCATTACCGAGCTGGGAGAGATTTTTGATAATGCTGGAAATATTTCCATGGCAATGAAATGTGTAAACTGAGCCAAGGATCGAAGGTTGGCTTCCATGATGGTCTAGGGTGTGTACACCATCTTCTTGATCTGCTTTTTATTAATATCCAGAAGTATTCTTATAGACATTTATTAACCATAACCTCTCATGTATGGGTCTGCTTCTTTTTATTATTTTCTTTTGTATTATCCCAGATCCAACCTCCAATTCGGCACCGCCAAATTGAATTGCCCTACCGGTCCATCTTCTTTCCCACCTATCCAATCCTCCCTCTGCTCTCACCTATCACTATCACCCCTCACCTTCATCTACCTATCGCATTCCTAGCCACTTTCCTCCAGCCCCACCCCCTCCCATTTATATCACAGCCGCTTCTCACCCCTATCTCCCAAACCACAACATTCCTTATTAAGAACTTATACTCAAAATGTTGACTCTTTTGTTCTTCAAATGCTGCTTGACCTGCTGTGCTTTTTCAGAACCATACTTTTGACCCCCACAAAGAGATTAGTTAATGATTTCACATGAGCTTCTCAGGGTTATCACACTAAGGCACTCTACTTCTCCAGTTTGTCATGGAAATAGTCTGTGCTGTAGATTCACCAAGTTGATTTCATGACTTGTGCAAAAGTGCCCGATTAATTTGTGGGTGGCACAGTGGTTAGCACTGCTGCCTCATTGTGCCAGGTGACTGACTGTGTGGAGTTTGCATGGGTTTCCTCCGGGTTCTCCTGTTTCCTCCCACAGTCCAAAAATGTGCAGGTTAGGTGAATTGGCCACGCTAAATTGCCCGTAGTGTTAGGGGCAGGGATGAATGTAGGGGAATGGGTCTGCAGGTTGCGCTTTGGCGGGTCAGTGTGGACTTGTTGGGCCGAAGGGCCTGTTTCCACACAGTAAGTAATCTAGTCTAATCTTGATACCTCATTTTTAGGTATCTCTGGCTTAAATTTTCCATTGTTAACTGTCAAACATCATCTAACTGGTACATCGTTCATGGCAGCATCTCCACAAATCAGGGTTCACTTGACAACCAATCAGCACTCTTCTCTCATAGGTATAAATTATCTTACAAATTATCCTGATGAGCACAGGACAAAATTCTTCAACGAAATGGTCTTTTTCTTCAGCAATATTAAGAGACCAATGAACTGTGTTTAATTGTTAGACAAGCACGGCGTATAAAACAACTGTATTGTCAAGCTTTGATTAGAATTGGGACTGTTAAATTTAAGTACACCGAGAATACAGTTTTAGTATCAATGTCACTGTTTAATTCTCACTGTGGAAGTGTCTTCTTAAGGTGTTCAACTAATTGTCTGACCGAAAGCTGTGCAAGAGGCTAGATTTTTAATTTAATGGGTTTTTTAAATTTGGGTGTAAAATGCCAATTTCTGAGTAGGGGGCACAGTGACCGATATGTTGCGATGATGTGGCAGTGGAACAGCCTTTGGTATATAATGTACAGCAGCAAGTTTTATAACAATACTGTCTTTAATGAAATAAAATGTCCCAGGGGCCCTTCATCGAAGCATATTCGGACAACTGTTTTCACTGTGATGCACAAGGCAATATTAAAACAAAACTTAAAGGTTCAGTCAAAGAAGATTTTAGATAAAGGGGGAGATGTTAATGAACATCTTTAAGAGGTTACAAAAACTCAGTGGTGTAGGTGGCCAATTCCAGAGGTTAAGATTTGGAGAAACAGCTGTCAAGGGTGGAATTATGAGGATTGAGGATGTGCAAGAAGCCAGGGTTAAGGAAGCACAAAGATCTTAGCAAGTTTGAAGAGAATACAGGGACAGAGAGGAAAAAAAATCATGGAGGGATTTGAAAGTGATGACCATGTTAAAATTGAAACACCAGGAAACTGTAGGTGAACAAGCACAGGGACAATGTGGAATGGATGAATGGGAGTCGGTGTGAGTTAGAATGGCCAGCAGGGTTCATGCAGGGTCAAGTTCAAAACAGTTTGCTGCAATTAATTGAACTGTGAAACATTGTCTCACAGATCACTGCGCACAAACAAATCATGAATCAATACACTGAACTCAGAGAACATTCTGTCTCCTACTGTATATTCTTTTCACGAATTGTTGATTTGTTGAAATGACTCCTCTTTCCTTTGAGCTAAGTAGTCTAATCCTGTGGCCCAGCAAATGTTCCAGTTGAATTAATTCTCATTCTTGCACCATTTAGTGTGCCATGTTGCGGTCATACCGAATTCAGCTCTGAGTAAATTTCTGCCTGCACCAATTTAGATTTCAGGAAGCATGAGCTGAAAGTAGACTCAGCACAATGTCATTCTTCCCATATGCTGAATATATTGGAGTGGAAAAGGACCAGAAGCACAGAGAATAAGAGTCAACAAGTTATCAAGCTGCATCATAATGGCCGGTGAATATTTTCTCGATAAAAACAGGGACAGTCAGTCAACAGCAGCCTCAGTGTCAGACCAGTAAAGGTCACAATTGGCCTCAACCAATTTGTTATTTATACCTTCCAGCCCCTTATGGAACACTTCAGGACTCAGCAATTTTGCCACAATACCATTCCATGAAGCAAGCTAGTCATCAAAGTTCTATATCACCATGTATCCCACTGGAGCAAGGACCCACAACTTTTGTTCCTGAAGATTAATGCATCATGCCTTTGATTCCCACTTTTTTCATCGGACTTTACAATTAGGATCTGCCAGGCCACCTGCTAGTGTTCAATGGAAGCAGGCAGATCCTGCTGATGTAATAGTCTTTATTTGAGAGTAGATTCACTATGTTCTACATCCTCAAAAACATCCACAGTAGAGGAATGGAGACCTGAGTAATCATTACCTACCTGAATCAACTGATTTTGTCTAGGTAAGCTCTGCACTTGCTAAAGCTACCCACAAGTTGCCAACTGATCAACCTTTGATCTCTAGCTACGGATTCCATCTCTTTCCCCAGCAACAATCTAAAGTTAAGCCAAATAGTTTGCAAACTTGGCATCTCATTGATGATCCCATATTTGTGTCATCAGTAGGAACACTTGTATACAACTAGAAAGATCAAAGCATAGAAAACCAGAGCAGGGGTAGGCCCTTTGAGCCTGCTCTGTGATTCACTACAATCATTGCTGAGACTCAATACCCTGTTCTTACTTTCTCCCCATACCCTTTGATCCATTCAGCTCTCAGAGCTCCATCTAACTCCTTCTTAAAAACATGCAATGTTTTGACCCCAACCACTTTCTGTGGCAGAGAATCCCACAAGTTCATAACATTCTGGGTGAAGACATTTCTCCTCACCTCAGTCCTAAATGGCTGACCCTGTATGCTCAGACTGTGAGCCATTGTTCTGGACTCCCCAGTTGACAGGCACATCCTGTGTTTACCCTGTGTAGTCCTGTTAGGATTTTATCGGTTTCCATGAGATCCCCCTCATTCTTCTAAACTCCAATGAATATAATCCTAACCGATCCAATCTCTCTTCATAAGTCAGTCCTGCCATCCTAGGAATCAGTCTGGTACACCAGCATTGCACTATCACTACAGCCACAGCATCCATTGTCAGATAAGGAGACCAAAACTACACACAATGTCATCTCACTAAGGCCCAGTACAACTGCAGCAAGCCAACCCTGCTCCTGTACTCAAAGTCCTATCATGCTGAAGGCCAACATTCCAATTGCCTTCCTTTACCATCAACGGCACTTGCAGATTTACTTTCAGTGACAGTTGTTCGAGGACACCTAGGTCTCATTGCACTTCAGCCGTTCCTATCTAGTGCCATTCAATAAATACCTACCTTTCTGATTTTACTCCCACATTGTACTTCATCTGCTCTGCCTTTCCAATACTCACTCAACTTGTTCAAATTTACTCATGATGCCATTGAACTTTTCCCCTGCCTCAGCTCATCTGCTGCTGAAACCTTCGCATGTCTTTGTTAACTCTTGAATCAGAATTTCAGAATTGTTACAGCCAAAGAAAAGGGCATAAGGCTGATTATACTTGTACCAGCTCTCTGGATGAGCTCCAGGACTTAGTGAAGCAGTGTCTCTGCACTCGAAACATTAACTGTGTCTTTCTCCACAGATGCTGGCAGACCTGCTGAGATTTTCCTAACAATTTCTTGTTTGAGATTATATTTATTCAAGAAATTGTTTGTCTTAGTGCCATTACCTTGCTGTTTCCCCATAATCCTGTTCATTATCTCCGTTTAAAAACTTATTACTGCACTATTTTTTCTCTTGGCTGAACCTATCCCCACCACTGTTCTAGGCAGTACATTCCAAACCAAAACACACATTTTGTAAAAATAATTAATTTTCTCACATCTGTGATTAAAGGTAGATCATTGATGTACATATATATATTCAAAGTTTGTGAGAAGATTTGTAGCTCGGGTGCTTGTTGTTGTGGTTCTCTTCGGCGAACAGAACCACAACAACATATATATATATATATACACACACATATATATATATAATTTTTGGAATTCAAAATAGGGACCAATGTGCATTGGTTGTTTTTGTGAACAGTATTTTTTTTAAAGAAAATGTCAGAAAGCCTTTCGCAACAGTGAGTGATCCAGCACTTGTAATAAAGCAAATGATTGTAGGCCTTTGTGGTATTAATGGAAATATTTTTACACTTTTAGCTTTGTGACAAGCAGAATAAACCCTCAATTATATTTACAAAGAAATCTGGTTGATAGATCTTTTTGTTTAAAACCCGATATAAATAAGATATTTAATGGTAAACCTGGCACTAAACAGGAATTTTAATTTGTATTGCAACTCTGCACACCAAGATGCAGGTCATTAATATAAATCAGAAAGCAAGGTTCCTAATACTGGGAACTCTACTACAAACCTCAGACAGCCTGAAAAATATATATTTACCTAACATTACCTTCTGTTTCCTATCCCTTTGCCAATTTTGTATCTATGTTGCTACTATCTTTACAGCTTTAAATTAAGGGGTGATAGATATAGGATAGATGCCAAAAGTAGTTTCTTTATTCAGAGAGTAGGAGGGGTGTGCAATGCTTTGCCTGCAACAGTAGTAGACTCACCAACTTTAAGAGCATTTAAATGGTCATTTATTAAACATATGAATGAAAATGGACTAGTTTGAGATAGATAGACTTCAGATTGGTTTCACAGGTCGATGCAACATTGAGAATCAAAGGGCCTGCACTGCGCTGTAATGTTCTATGTTCTACGTTTTATGTTCTATCCTATTTATTCCATTTGTTGTTACTTATCTCTAATGTCTGTTGTGCAACTCAACTATTCCAATGCTTTCCTGTTTGGTCTACCATTTTCTATTCTCCATGAACTTGAGATCAGCCAATCACTGCTGCCCATGTCTTAATTCACAACTAACCCCTTTCAGCCTGTGTTGCTAATCTACATTAGTTCATAGTCAAATACCATTTTGATCTTAAAATACTCATCTTTGATTTTAAAACCGTCAAAGGCTTCCTTCCTCCTTAATTGCTGTAATTTCCTCCAGCTTCACAATCCTCAAAATTATCTGTATGCCACTAATTCTGGCCTTTTGTGCTTTCCTCATTTTAATTGTTGCCCAATTGTTAGCCAAGACATGAGTTAGCTGCCTAGGCTCCATACTCTGGAATTCCCTCTCTGCCGTTATATCTTGCTTTCCTTCTTTAAGATACATCTTGAAACTTATGCATTTGACCAAGATTTTGTTCATCTGATTTATCTTCCTTATGATTTGGTTTTTTTTAATATAATATTGTTGTAAAGCATCTTGAGACATTTCATCTGATAAATGTTTTCTGATGTTAGCATCTGTTGGAGAGATTTGCTGGATATGTTAGTGCGGAATGCATCTCCAGTGATCTCCAAGGACATTAAATAGTTGGAGCTGGGCCTGTGACTCGTCAATAAAGCAGAAGTCCTATCTTAGAGAGATGTCAGATAATCTATTTTGTCAAAGTGCTAGAGCCTCTTTTTGCAGGTAAACACGGGTTCACATGATGAGGAGGATTAGGAGCCCATGTGGTAGGGCAAGAGAGAGTGACTGGTCGTGCTTTGAGAGGGGAGTCACCTTGTCCTTCACACATTCACCCAAAACTGGGTGGATATTAATAATTAGGTGGATATTAATAAGTTACAATAGGGCGTCCTTTGAAATTGGGGCAGCAAAGCTGCCTTTTGCCTCACCCCCTTCCACCCTGGCCACCTAGTTACATTGTGGATATGTACATAGAGAGGATCCATAAAACTCTGCCCATTATGTAAAGGAGCTATAAGATGCATTGACCTGTTATTGATATCCATGCAAAACCTATCATCACCTACTGCTAGTTTCCTTTGGAGACTATAGTCATTCAACTTTATCATTTATGGGATCCCATTATACAAGTGGACCTGGCTCAATAGTAATGTAGAGCAAGGTAAAAACAAACTAACTGCATTAAATTTGAGCCTGGGAACATCTACGTGTTCAGTGCAAACACTGGGGATGATGTTTAAGAACAATTGAAGAATTTGTCACCTCAAATAATCAGCTTGACTGCAGTTGAATCCAGCTTTAGTGAGTGCAAGATAGTTCAGGAAGTCACCAGCAGCATGCACACACTAAAATCAAATTTGCCACTCTGCACTGAGTCATCCTGTGCACTATGTCTTCCCACTCCCTTGGAGAAGGCTATATTAGTTTAAAAGATATTTGTTAGAACACTCATTGATTTTTCATGATTTTTATTTTATTCTTTTATCAAGTTTGGTTTGGAGCTGTGAACTATGAGCTGAAGATGACATTTGGACTGTGAGCAGCAGCTTGTGTTTAAAAAAAGGAAGAAATACACTATTGTTTGTTTATGAGGATCGGCCTGAAATTGCAGGTTGGATTTTGACAAAAACTGCGACATTTAGGGAGAGCGGTTTGGCCATTGATGAGGTCAGTACCTGGGAACTGGTGCTAGCAAGTCTGGGCTGGAAAAGGATAGTTTAGCGGAGGAGAGGTCAGATTCTGAACTGGTTTTTAGACTGCATTTGGAGTTCTGAGAGAAGAATTTTGGCTGTAATTACAGAACATGAAGATTTGAAAGCTCCCTGTCCAACGTCCCATTATCTGCTATTGGAAGTTCAAAGAATAGAAGCTGAGTTATAAGTACAGCTGATTTATTTTCCTCTGAATGAACTGAAAAAGTGGCACTGATCAATGTCTTCAGAAAGTCAACCAAAAAACAGTCATGTATGCCCGTGGAACAATGTATCAGGAAAATTACTTAAGTTATTTGGCCAGTTTTTTGAAAAACATTATTCTTTCATTTGCCTGTCAGTTTTTTGTGAGAATGGGGCTGAAAACAAAGGTTATTAGTTTAAATCATAGACATCAATTAGATCATGTTGTTGTTTAACATTACTCTGCTAAAATTACTATATTTTAATAAATTATTAAGTCTTTTGTTTAAATTGCAACCTAGTGTGTAGAATCAATTATTTACAAAATCTGGGATTGATTATTTAAAAATTCTGGTTCGGAAACATTGGAGTCAATTTTGACAGTCTTTGAAGTTTTTAATTCTATCATATTGTGAATATAGAGGTAGGGAGGCTGCCTTGACTTAATTGTTTGTCTCCATGTTATAACACATTTCTGCACATGAACTGATGTAAGTGATGTGAGTGAATCGCTGTCACTGTTGTTGCCACCTCATACAACTCAGAGTCCTGGATTTACTGAGCAAACCAGAGTCCCAGCTTATTCAGGAGCACAGAATATTTTGTGAATCAGAATCATATACCCAGAGGTAGAAGGCAGACGACTTCCAAGTTCAGTCAAATGTACATGTGGATAATGAAGAGTGAACTTGATCTGGTATAAGTGGGCATGAAAAATTTTGGAGTAGGGAATAGAATGCTATTAGTGGAACTCTGTCTTCTGAATGTTTTGACAAAACTAACACTTTATATCCTAGTCCTGCTGTCAATTTGGCATGTATTTCCAAAGTCCCATCATTCAGGAAATGCATAACTGATTTCCTGCAGCATCTATTCATCTTGCATTTATCCTAATCATCCTCAGTTCTCTCCATGGGTTGCTATTTATTCCAGTCATAAAATTTTAGTTGATCATTGTTTTGTACACTTGTACATCTAGTGCTCAAATGCACACTCTCCTCCAATTCTTCTGAATATTTTGAATCCCTGGATAGAAAGAACAGGGCTCAAAATTGGTAGCCCCTAGAATGAATGCAGGGAACAAGTTGCATAATGTAAGCACACTCTTCTGTCTGATGCCACTCAAGGAATTGAGAAAGACAAGAGAGGAGCTAGGTCCCAAATTACAGGTTTTGGTCAATTTGAAGGTATTTAATATCATTTCATGTGAGTGACAACTTCTCAGATGTCAGAGTCCAATAACAGTGTCATTGGTTAGCTGGATCCAGTCGCTTTCCTTCTTGCTGGCAAGGTGTAATCATCTTTCCAATCAGCCACTGGCAGACAGAAATCGAGGGTCTGAGGCAAACTGCCAACATTTGAGCTCTGCTTTCTCTTTGGAGATCAAATAACAACTCACTTAAACTCTTAGAATTCTATATTTAAGCAATTCAAAAGGTGTAATTTCAACCAGGTGACTAGGAGAAGTACCTCAGGTGCTGATGGCCTACCTAAGTGGAAGATTATTAAGCTAACAGTGTTGTTTTCCCACCCACAGCAGAGTTTCCATTGCAAAGTAACAAAGCCACTGTAATCCATTGGTGTTGTTTTAGCTAAATAGGTTCTGGTGTTTTCCTTTATCCAGAGATGATTAGAGGCAGATGACTTATCTCCACATTGTCAGCTTTATCTGGAATGTCTATTCAATGCAGGGAGTTCAGAACTTCCCGGAAGTACCATCATGTGATCAACCTCACCTATTTTGGGATTCAAGCAAAATTGTCCATTTTTAAAAGATAAGGACAACAGGGAGAGGGCGATAGAAACAAAGAGACAGCCTAGACTGCACAAACAGCAAAATAATGGAGGCTTTACATGGATGAAAACTGATGTGTGTACACATGAAAATAAGGATTTCTGGAAGGCACTTGATAATATATCATGTAGGAAACTTAATACAACAAGACACTCCAGTGTTGGAGGTAGCACATTATTGTGGATAGAGGACTGGCTAACTAATTCAAGACAGAGATTTGGGAGGCCTTTTCAAGATAGCTAAGTCTAACCAGTGGAGTGCCAAGGGGTAATACTGGGGCCACAGTTATTTACAATATAAATACATGACTTGGATGGGGGAAGTAAATGTCCTTTAGTCAAGTTGTAGATGACATAAAAGTAGATGGGATTGGAAATAGCGAGGTTAACACAAAGAGTCTGCAGAGGGATATAGACAAGTTAAGCTAGCATTCAAATTTAGCAGTTAATAGGGAAGGCAAATTGAATGTTGGCCTTTATTTTAAAGGGAATGGAGTATGAAAATAGATAAGTCTTGCTGAAACTGGGCAAGGTACTAAGTAGACCACAGCTGAAATACTGTGAACAGTTTTGTACCTTTTTGTAAGAAAACAGATACTGGCACTGGAAGCTGTCTGGAGACAGTTCACTGGGTCGTTTTCTGGTATGGAGGAATTGACTATGAGCGTGAGTTGAGTCGGTGTACTCATTGGAGTTAAGACAAATGAGAGGCAACCTTATTGAAGCATTCAAGATTCTACAGGGGCTTGACAGGATCGATGCAGAGAGATTGTTTTCCCATGTGAGAGTGTCGAGAACCCAGAATAAGGGATTGCCCCTTTAGCACGCAAATGAGGAAGAACTTTTTTCATGTAAAATTCTTCATGGCAAAGGGCTGGTCAGGCTGAATCATTAAGTATATTCAAAGCTGAAATAGATTGAGTTTTAATTAATTCATTGATAAAGGAATTGACGGTTATGGGAAAAAGCCAAGAAAATGGAGTTGAGGATTATCAGGTCAGCTAGGAACTCTTGATTAGCGGAGTAGTCTTGGTGGGCTGAATGGTCTACTTCTGCTCCTATACCTTATGACTGAATTCAGGGATATTTGTTTAGCATGTGATTATAAAGTGACAAAACTGGAACTGAATTATAGTATGCGTACATAGGGATGAACGTTTGTGGCTTTTGGAATACCGTCTCAGACTGCCTAAGGCTGCTTCTCCTTGTGAATGGTTGAATAAATGGCCATTACCCGAGTTTGAGTTTCCTTGTGCCTTGTCAATTTGCAACACAGTATAATTTTAAATGTAGGACGCGAGGCCTTGGAGTAGGAAGTGGGATGATAAAGAGACATGCGCGATCTACAAAGGATAAAAATACTCTACAGACCAACACTGCAAGGTAGTAACAGCAAATAGTCCCCGGGTAACATTGAACATAGAACAGTATAGCACAAAAACAGGTCCATTAGCTCATGATGTAGTGCCGAACATGACACTAAATCAAACTAATCCCTTCTGCCTACCCATGATCCATATTCTTCCATTCATTGCATATTCATGTGCTCCACCACCAGCCCTGGCAGCATGTTCCAGACTCCAACCACGCTCCGTGTAAAAAAACTCGCCCCTCACATCCCCTTTGAACTTTCCCCTCTCACCTTAAATGCATGCTCCCTAGTATTAGACATTTCAACTATTGGAAAAAGATTCTGACTGTCAACACTATCTATGCATCTTAGAATTTTATAGACTTCTGTCAGGTCTCCTCTCAGTTTCCGCTGCTCCTGAGAAAATAACCTGAGATTTTCTAGCCTCTCCTTATAGCTCATACCCTCTAATCCAGGCAGCATCCTGGTAAACCACTTCTGTACCCTCTCCAAAGCTTCCACCAACCTTCGTATAATGTGGCAACCAGAAATGAATGCAATACTCTAACCATGGCCTAACCTAAGTCTTATAAAGCTGCAACATGACATTCTTGTACTGAATTCCCCAACCAATGAAGACAAGCATGCCGTACACCTTTGGCACCCATCCACCTGTGTGGCCACTTTCAGGGAACTATGGACTTGAACCTAAGATCCCTCTGCACATCAATGCTATTCAGAGTCCTGCCATTAGTTGTATATTTTCCCTTAACATTTGATTTCCAAAGTGTAGCACCTCACACTTGCCCAGATTAAACTGCATCTGTCATTTCTCTACCCATATCTGCAAACGATCTATATCCCAATGTATCCGTTGACGGCCTTCTACACTCCACCGCTCCACCAATCTTTGTGTTGTCTGCAAACTTACTAACCCACCCATTTACATTTTCATCTGAGTCATTTATATATCATAAGCAGCAGAGGTCCCACTATGGATCCCTGCAGAACACCACTAGTCATGGACCTCCAGCCAGAAAAACACCCTTCTACTACCACCCACTGACTTCAGTGGGTAAGCCAATTCTGAATCCACGTATCCCCTGTATCTTAATCTTCTGGATGAGTCTACCATGAGGGACCTTGCCAAAAGGGACCTTACTAAAATCAGTGTAAACAACATCCACTACTCTACCCTCATCAATCACCTCCTTGAAAAATTCAATCAAATTAGTAAGACATGACCTTTCCCTCTCGAAGCTATGCTGACTGTCCTTAATTGGGCCATGCTTTTCCAAATGTATTCCTAAGAACTCTTTCGAGTAGCTTTCCAACCACAGATGTTCAATGACAGTTCATTGACAAAAATGATCAAGGTGAGTGAATGCATTACGAAATGCCAGAACCAACCAATTGAACCATTAGCCTCACACACTGCTAAACTCACCAATATCTGCTTTACTCATTTATCTATAATCTGTATCAACCATGCTGCAAACATCAATTTTCATAACTTTCCCTTACCCTTACACGTCACATTGCTACAGGCTTCCCAGCCACATCTCACAACTTAGGCAAAAGTGAGGACTGCAGATGCTGGAAATCAAAGTCTAGATTAGAGTGGTGCTGGAAAAGCACAGCAGGTTAGGCAGCATCCGAGGAGCAGGAAAATCAATGTTTCTGCCAAAATCTCTTCATCAGGAATGAAGCAATTTGCACACACTGCAGCTAATTCAACTAGAACAGTCACTTCTTCCAAGCACATTGTACAGCACTGACTATCAAACTTACCTTTTTCCTTTAGGACTTTTCCTTTAGCACATAACCAAAAGCAGCAATACCTAACTAATCGAGCACAGACATGGTTGAATGCCTTCATCTCTCAGAAGGAGATAGTGCTTGCCATCACAGGGACATGGCCATGATAAATGCTATGATAAGAAAGAGCTTTGGCTGCATGGTGGGCCTGGATTGGGACTCCTAGCGACGTCAGGGAGGGAGTAGCAGTGGAGCCAGGGACTCCTGGTGTATCGACTGGACCCGGAACAGGGACTCGTTACAGCCTGGAGATGGGAGCACCTTAAAAAACCTATGACAGCTTAAGAAAACCCAGAGCCATGCTTGACAAGAAAGACTATTAAGCTGAACACTATTTCCTATTTTTCTGCCCTGACATCTTTCTGTCAATTAAACACAAGATGAAGCACAATTTAAGTAATTTATTTTTATTCATTTTGCAGTCCAAAATGGCACTGGATTGTGGCGACAAAACATCTTTCACTGTATTTTCCAAATACATGTGACAATAAAATCATTCATTGATGGAATGTTGTTATTTTATCTTATTGTGCTCTGATGCTGAAGTCCAGGCTGTGAAGCAAAATATCTGATGTATTATTCCTCACTCTGATTGAAGCATGATACCTTAAACATCTTAAGACAAAATTTTCTCCAGGTTTCTCTCCCGACCTGTTCTCCCTCTCCATGCAGTTTGTCCTGCTCTCTGTCATCTGTCCTGTCACAGAGCAGCACAGCAGTACGCATGAAGTGGGTGATTAAGTGAAGTGGGCAAGTGGCTGAACTGGGTAGCTAGGTGAGACTTTATTTCAAACTGTCTAACATTTCCAACTTAATTCCTGTGTGCTCGGTAAAATCTCCAATGTCAGTTCAAAGTCAAAGACATTCATTGAGGGTACTTAGCAAGGAATCAAGCCACCAAACGTTTAACCTTGCTGGACAATTTTCACAAACATCCTTAAGCCAAGACATCTGCATGTCCCAACATGGATCTCCAGAAAAAAAAGTTCCAGTCTTTGATAGTTCAGAGAATGGAAGATTTCGCTCTTTTTAAACTTACAACTTAATGCGATTGAATTATGCCATTGCACATGATCAGTTTCAATGATTGTCAATTATTAATGAAGTTAAACATTAAAAAGGAATAACACACTGTGGCATGTCACAAGGCAGAAGTAGGAATAAAGTATTAGTTGATTCTAAATTGAAATAAGCAGACCTCAAAATTAGCTCAACATTAAAATTGATGTTGAAAACTAGCATCAATAATAAAATTTAACCAACATACTTTAATAATAGCATCACAATAGTAAAAAGTCTATATAATAAATAGATTAAGAAAAATCCTCACAATGGTCCTGCTGGAGAATAACAGGAAAGTCAATTCAATTAACAGAAGAAAGTATACAGAATTACTTAACCATGAAAAATGTGAGCTCGGCACTGAAGGTGAAAAACTAACTTGTAGTTGGTGAGCTATGGGTTTTGTAAATATGTTCACTGCTTTCCTTTAAAGGCCATTAAAATTTTAAAAGAATTTTTGAAGAATAGCATTCAAAGGCAATATTGGTTGGGATGGCGACAGATCTGCACGCAAGTTAAGAATAAGATGTAAAGGCTAACTATATATAGAACATAATATAGTTACCAAACGGACATCCTGTCATGACATTACAACATCCTTCTTTCTCACTTATAATCGACTGAAGTGAGACATCACCAATACGCTGCTATGTTTTATGAAATCATTTTTAATTTCTCCAGTTTGTTGTCATGACAGTAATTTTATTAAGTAATCTGTAATTAGCCAACACTGAGTAAGATGGATATTACACATTTTTTGGTGGTGTTACGTCTCTTCAATTGATTTGGATTTTTGACAGTTTTACCTTTCTCCATTCCTGTTTAAAGCTGATCTCTGCTTTAACATTTTGTGGTTGTTCTGTTTATTCTCTATAATTCTTTCACTACATTGGCAGACTGTCTTGGAAATGTGTTGGGATTATACACTTGGGTAAAACCGAATCTCTGAGCAATTTTCTTTGGTTTATTTCAAATTACTTTTGTACCTGTATATTCCTGGTGGTTGATTGAAGCACTAACAGTTACAGGAAAGAAGCTGTCCAGTGAAAAGGTAAGTCACATATTGAGGAAAATAGTGACAAAAGTTCATTTTTAAACACTTTGCTGAAAACGTTAATTTTAATTAGGGTGGCCAGGAAGCAATTCCTGTCCACGTTAAATAAAGGCCTGTATTTGCTGTTCTGACAGTCAAGGGTAATAGATATCTGGAATAATTTACTGCAGATAGGGCAGAAGAATATGTGTCAGGACTTCATCATTTATATTTCAGCTTTATCCTGATAAATAGCGTCCTTCAATTTCTTTACTTTAAACGTCAAATGCTAATAGGATCTTTTGTGTCTGGGGAGGAAGTATTGTTTTACAACAACAGTGACATCACAGTCAATACATTTAAATGAATATGTATAGTGATGCCATCTGTTGGGTTTCCGACCATATATTGGATACATCACCCTCAATTTATAATAATATACATTTGACACAATCATAATGTTAAGTTTTGACATAGTTCTTTTGGTTGACTCTCCCAATGTCTCAGTGAGTTAATAATGTGTGTAACTAAGTTATGTGACCCAGGATAGTCTCAGGTTCAATCACCAGTCTGTGTGGATTAATATCTCTCAGCTGCCACAATCTTTGAGGCAATAAAGTGTCTATGTATAAATGGAAATTCCACAGTTGTACTCAGAAATCATATTTAGTTTTCATATTCATGAGCAGGCAGTGTTGCCTGACCTTCTGGACAGTGGGTGGGATATTGGCACTTGTAAGAATTTGGCCTATGACTCCTTGAGAAGACAAGTAAGAGTAAATAAATAGTTCTAGAATACATTGTAAGTGATGAAAGGGACAAGTCTTTGTCATCCATAAGAATGTAAAGGGAAAGAACTTTAAAGCTGGTGTTCTAACTTCACAGAAAATTGATGAACTCTCTAAAGAAGCAGTAAGAATGTCTCCTTCCAATTTTACTTCAGGATTTTCAACAATCTTGAGCAAAGACATTTGGGTAGAACATTACAAGAGCCCTTCAGAAATTCTGCCTTGGGAAATTTGTTATCATGCCTGAAGAATTCAGCCTCTTTTTCATACTTTGAATTCATCTGCCTATCTTTACACAATGGGCCTAATTGGCTGGGTTTGTGTTGCACCACATTGTCCTGTACTGATTTTCACTGTGAGGGCAACAGGTTTGCTTATCTAATCATACCAAACTTGCCTCATTAGCTACCTACTGAGCCTCGAAGACAGCACTCAAGCCTTACTACAGCCCCGTATTACCATGCACCATTTTCATAACAATGTGCTACTGTTGGGATATCCTGGAGGCAACCAGCAACCAGCATCATTTGCACCTGTTGCATCTTAAATACCCATCGTATATTCCACAAGCACTGTCACGTTGAAGCTGCATGGTTGCTGAAATTTATCCTAATCATATCAGACAGGGGAGAAATCAGCTTCCTGCTTTATTGACAAAAACTTGGAGAGCTGTGGATTCGGGTAGTGCACAGGTGGGACCCTTTTTCACGAGTACCAACAGAGGAATCGCAGTCCATGCCTACCTGGTCTGATTCTAACCTGGTTAGAGCCATCTGGAAGAATTCCCAGCAATGTAGGAAGAAGGTCAATGACTTTTTAAAATACCACTTTATGTGATACCATACACTTTTTGAGACCTCACACACACTATCTCTGCTACTGTACCCACCTCTCAACAAGGCTCATGCTCAAACCTTCTAACTGTTCCTGGAAATATCTTCCCTCATTTGCTGTTACCCAGTCCAACCCCTGACATCATGAGCCCTGCATGCCCTCTGTGCTGCCTTCTTATTCATTCGGGGCACATTTCCACCAACACTAAAAGTAACTTTCATCTCCCTTGATGCTTGCATCAGTCTCATTCCATGAAGAAAACAATCCTCAGTCGGTCTGAAAGTGTTAAACCAGTTGGCATGGACGGATTGGACCGAAGAGTCTGTTTCTGTGCTGTACATCTCTATGACTCTATGTTCCATGATGGTTCTTAAGTTGGCTCATATTGGATGCCAAAGTCCATGGACTTGGGTTGGGTGTGGCCAGTGCTGCTGGAGCATTCCCTGAGATGTTGGTGCCTGTTGTCCAATGTGGAGGACCTGCGGAGCAGGCAGCAAGCTGAAATTGCTGGGTACCCGTCCTGATTTCTATGTCAGAAACCCTGGTTAGATCTCACCATATTTTAAGAATGAAATATTGATCTAGGAAGGAGTACAGTGTGGGTTTACAAGAATGATACCTGGAATTCTAGAGTTAAGTTATAAATAGAAATTTTCTTTAGAATTTAGAAGGATAAGGGGTGACCTGATCAAAGTCTTCAAGATATTAACAGGAAAAGATGGGGTATAGATATAAATCATTTCCAGCTTTAGTAGCAGATTCCACTTCATCAGCCTCATGAGCAAGTAAGCGCTGCATTGTCACAGATATTGTCTTTCAGATGAGAAGCTAAAATGGACCCTTGTTTGTACTTTCAGATAAATATAAATAATCCAGTGACACTGTTTTTGAAGAAAAGCAGGTCAGTTATCCTTGGAGTCATGGCCAATATTTAATGCTCAATCATCATCATTAAATTGGATCGTCTGATCAATACCACATTTCTGTTTGAGGAAGCCTGCTATGCTCAAATTAGCAGCTACATTTCTGATATTGCAGCAGGGACTGTAATTCATGGGCTCCTCATGATTATGTACACCTCAATAAAGAAAATATTGGTTAAGTATACGACTATTCTTATTTATCTTGTGATTGTGGATCTAAAATTATGCCCAGCACACTATTAAAAAAAAATTCCTTTCACTTGTTAAGATGTTAAGCTGTGATAATCACAGATTTTTCTGAAACTAGTTTATAGCTGTTTACCAAACTCGCTGATCAATGTGATGGAATCAATGAGAAGAAATCCTCTTGGTCTCGTCCTGGTCCTATGATTTCTAAGACTGAATGCTGGCATTGGAGGGTAAGAGTTTCTTAATTTATGTATAAATCCAATCTTGTTTGTTTATACAACATAGACCAGTGTGCACAGGAACAGGCCCTTCAGCCCACCATGTCTGTACCAACCTTAATGTCATTCTATACTAATCCCATGGGCCTGAATAAGGTCCATATCCCCCAATTCCTTGCCTGTTCATTTGTCTATCTAAATGCCTCTTAAACATTACTATTGTATCTGCTTCTATCATCTCCTTTGGCAGTATGTTCCAGCTGAAAATGTGTTGCTGAAAAAGCGCAGCAGGTCAGGCAGCATCCAGGGAACAGGAGATTCGACGTTTTGGGCATAAGCCCTTCTTCAGGAATGAGGAAAGTGTGCCCAGCAGGCTAAGATAAAAGGTAGGGAGGAGAGACTTGGGGGAGGGGCGATGGAGATGTGATAGGTGGAAGGAGGTCAAGGTGAGGGTGAAAGGCCGGAGTGGGGTAGGGGCGGAGAGGTCAGGAAGAAGATTGCAGGTTAGGAGGGCGGTGCGGAGTTCAAGGGATTTGACTGAGACAAGGTGGGGGGAGGGGAAATGAAATCCTTGTAGAGGGAGAAAGAGAGCTTCTTCAAGGAAGGCATCCTTACAAGAGGATTCGCAGTAGGTTAAAATCTTCTAGGAGAAAGTGAGGTCTGCAGATGCTGGAGATCAGAGCTGAAAATGTGTTGCTGAAAAAGCACAGCAGGTCAGGCAGCATCCAGGGAACAGGAGATTCGACGTTTCGGGCATAAGTCCTAATTCAGGAATGAGGAAAGTGTGTCCAGCAGGCTAAGATAAAAGGTAGGGAGGAGGGACTTGGGGGAACCTACCTTTTATCTTAGCCCTCCTCCCTACATTTTATCTTAGCCTCACATCTCCATCGCCCCTCCCCCAAGTCCCTCCTCCCTACCTTTTATCTTAGCCAATCTTCTTCCTGACCTCTCCGCCCCCCACCCCACTCCGGCCTATCACCCTCACCTTGACCTCCTTCCACCTATCACATCTCCATCGCCGCCCCCCCCCCCAAGTCCCTCCTCCCTACCTTTTATCTTAGCCTGCTGGGCACACTTTCCTCATTCCTGAAGAAGGGCTTATGCCCGAAACGTCGAATCTCCTGTTCCCTGGATGCTGCCTGACCTGCTGCATTTTTTCAGCAACACATTTTCAACTCTGATCTCCAGCATCTGCAGACCTCACTTTCTCCTCGAGTACGTTCCAGGCAATGACTATCCTCAGTGGAAAGGTTTGCTTCACACGTCTCCTTTAAACATTCCCCCCTTCACCTTAAACCTCTGCTCTTTAGTATTGACCTGTCATAATTTTATATACTTCAATCATGTCACTCCTTAATCTTCAGTGCTCTAACAAAAATAATCCAAGTTTGTCCAAGTTGTCCTTATTTCCAATACTCCAATCCAGGCAACATCCTGGTAAACCTCTTTTACACCCTTTTCAAAGCTTCCATACCCTTCCTATAATGTGGTAACCACAACTGTGCATAATTCTCCAAATGTGGCCTAACGGAAGTTTTATACATCTGCAACATGACCTGCTAATCTTTATACTGAATGCCCCAACTGATGACTGAAAATATGCTGTATGCCTTCTTTATCACCTTATCCACCTGTGTTGTCACTTTCATGGAGTTATGGACTTGCACACAAAGATCCTTGTGTGTATCAATGCTTTGAAAGGTCTTGCCATTTACTATATGCTTTCTTCTTGCATTTGACCTCTCAAAATGCATCACCTCACACTTGCCCATCTGCAATTTCTGTCCAACTTTCCAGCTGGTCTATATCCTGTTGTGTTTTTGACAACCTTCCTCACTGTCCACACCTCTTGTCAATTTTCATGTTGTCTGCAAACTTACTAATCAGAACACCTACAATTTCATCCAAATTGTTTATATATATCACAAACAACAGAGGTCGCAGCACTGATCCTTGCAAAACACCACACCACAATTACCCTCTGTCTTCTAAGACCAAGCCAATTTTATATCCAGCTTGCAAACTCATTGTGAATTCTATCTGACTTAATCTTCTGGATCAGATGATCATGAGGGACCTTGTCAAAGGCCTTAGTAAATCCATGTAGACTACATCCACTACCCTACCCTTATCAATCATTTGTCACTTCCTCAAATAAACTCAATCAAATTTATGAGACAAGATTTCACCTGCTAAAAACCATGTTACCCTTCTTAAACAAAGGAATAACATATGCTATTCTTGAGTCTACTGGGACCTCAGCTGTGGCTAAAAAAGGCCCCAGTAATCTCCTCCCTTGCCAACCTCACTATCCTGGGATAGATCCCATCAGACTCTGGGCATTTATCTACTTTAACGTTGTTAAATACATCCAGCACCTCCCCCTTCTCCATACTGAAATGCCCTAGAATATCAAGGGACCTCTTCCTCAGTTTAGCATCAATATTTTCCATCTCCCTGGTGAATACCGATGCAAAGTAATATGTTCAACTACATTATTTTCCTATTTCTGGCTACACTAGCATGTGGCGTAGTGATTAAAACCCGAGAGAACCTGCTTTTCTACTTCCTACGTAACTCCTAATTTCCCTTTGCAGGACCTCTTCTCTCTTCTGGCCTATATTTTTGGTACCAATATGACCTACTGGCTCACACTTCCCTTTCAGAAGGTCCTGTGCCCACCTAGAGACCTCCATTACCTGGTACCAGGGAGGCAACACACTATTCTGGAGTCTCAGCTGCAGCCACAGAATTGCATATCTGTGCACCTGACTATAGAATCTCCTAGCCTACACTGTCACCTTCCCTGGTGTACAACAGAGCCAGTTCTGGTGCCACTGATCTGGCTGCTTTGGTAGCTTTTACCTGAGATGGAGAGGCCATCTCCTCGAACAATATCCAAAACAGTGTATCTGTTTGTGAGGGGTATAACCACAGGGGACTCCTGCACTGCTTGCCTGTCCCTCTTGGCATCGCCCAATTACCTAACAAAACCTTTGGTGTGGCCATATCCCAGAAACCTCTGTCTCTAAAAGTTTCTGCCTTCTGTGTGCTTCTCAGTTAGTTGAACTGCCGCTCCAACCTATCTATGTGGTCTGAGAGAAGCTGCAAGTGGACACACTTCCTGCTGGTATAGTTGTCAGGGACTTCTCCTGGATCTCCCCTGATCTCAGAGGAGGAGCATACCACTCCACTCACTGCCATTACCACCCCTCTAATAACTTCTGGAGGAAAAGAAAAGAAAATACCTTACCTTGCTGTGGCTTAGCCGCTACTCGCCTTATTCAGAAAAGCCCAAAGTTGAAAAGTCTGGCGCTGGAAAAGTGCAGCAGGTCAAGGCAGTATCGGAGGAGCAGGGGAGTCGACATTTGGGGCATAAGCCCTGTGTCCGGAATGTTGGGAGGGTGTGGGAGGGGGCTGAGTGATCAATAGAAGAGGGGTGGGGATGGGAGGGAAGGTAACTTGGAAGGCGATAGTTAGATACAGGTGGGGGCTGATAGTGATAGGTCAGAGCTGTGAGTAGAGCGGATAGGTGGAAAGGAAGATGGGCAGGTAGGGCAGTTCAAGAGGGGGTTGCTGAGTTGGAAGGTCGATCTGGAATGAGGTGTGGTAGAGGGGAGATAAAGAAACTGGTAAAATTGACACTGATGCTGTGCAGTTAGAAGGTCCCAAGGTGGAAGATGAGGTGTTCTTCCTCCAGGCATCAGATGGCTAGAGTTTTGCAGTGGAGGCTCAAGACTTGCAGGTCCTTGGTGGCGTTGGAGGGTGAGTTGAGGTGATCCGCCACAGGATTGGTTGTTTGACACATGTGTCCCAGAGATGTCCTCTGAAACGTTCCGCAAGTTGGCATCCTGTCTCCCCAATGTAGAGGACAGCACATTGATTAGGTGTTTAGATGTGCAGGATAATCTCTGCCAGATGCGGAAGGATTATTTGGGGCCTTGGATGGAGGTGAGGGAGGGAGGTGTGGGCGCAAGTTTGAAACTCCTTGGGCGGTGGTTTTACACCTCTTTCTTAATCTCGCAAAGAATTAAGGGATATGGGGAGAGTGTGGATAACTGATGTTGCAATGCCCATTAGTCATGATTGCATCCACTCCTATGTCTTATGGTTTTATGGTGGCAAGGGAATGTGCCGTGAGTGGAGGGTGGGTTGGTGGGAGGCATGGACCTAACGTGGGAGTCGCTGAGGGAATGATCTCTGCAGAATGCTGATAGTGGTGGGGAGGGAAATATATCTCTGGTGGTGGGATCTGACTGTAAATGGCCGAAATGGGCGAGGATGATGCATTGTATCGGAAATTGGTGGGGTGGAAGGTGAGGACTGGGGTGAGGGGGGGTGGGGTTCTATCTTTGTTGTGGTTGGAGTGGTGGAATTCAAGGGCAGAAGTGCAGGAAGTGGAGGAGATAGACTGGAGGGCATTGTTGACCACTTGGGAGGGGAAATTGTGGTCCTTGAAGTAGGAGGTCATCTGGGATTTTCTGATGTGGAATTGCTCCTCCTGGGAGCAGATATGGCTGAGATGGACGAATTGGGAGTAAGGGATAGCATTTTTACGGGAGGGGTTTGGAAGGAAGTGTAGTCCAGGTAGCTGTGGGAGTCGGTGGGTTTGAAGTAGATGTCAGCGTTGAGTCGGTCACCAAAAATGGAGATGGAGAAGTCCAGAAAGAGAAGGGAGGTGTCTGAGATGGTCTGTACCAATGAGGGACCCAAAGGACAGGAACAACTGAACCTCAGCTTTTTCAATTGTCCAATCAATTGATTGAGATTCTTTCATCATGTTTAGATGGGGTTGGGGTTACTGCATGGATAAACTAACTGATCATGGTGCTGTGATCACAGAAAGCCATTCAAGTGGGGGGAGAGAAAGGAATCTAGTTGTCATGGGTGAGTCAATACAGGGCTGGACAGCATGCTCCAGAGGAAACAACATGTGTCCAGACGGCTTTGGGATCTCGGCTTGTAGCTGGACAGGAACTTGTGGGAGGGATAGAACCTAGTTATTGTTGTCCATGAAGGTACAAATGAGATAAACAGCACAAAGAAGGAGATTCCATCTAGTTGGTACATAGAGTTTGGAGCCAAATTAAGAAGCAGAATATAAAGGTCATGATTTCTGGATTATTACTTGAATCATGTGGAAATTGATATAGGCTTACCCAGCGAGATATATATATGGCTCAAGACCTAATTGGATTCAAGCTTTTAGCCTGTCAGCTCCAGTCCTGGGGATAAAGGGACTGAAGCAAAAGGACAATCTCCACCTGAACTGTTCTGAGGAGGGTTGACTTGTGAGCCACATAACAAGGAAAGTAGAGGGGTAAAGGATTGAATTTAGAAAAATATGGTAAGTAGAGACAAAACGTAAATACAAATGGATTAGTATGAGAAATGATAGACTGTGACAGGAAAGGATAAAAAGAACAAATCTAAGAGAAAATCAACAGATAACACTAGAATTGACAAAGGGATTAAAAGGGAAAAAAAACTAAAGGATCTGGATGTAAATGCACGATGCGTTGTATCCAGAGATTGGTGGGGTGGAAGGTGAGGACCAGGGGGGTTGTATCCTTGATGTAGTTGGAGGGATGGGGCTCAAAGGCAGAGAATTCAAAACAAAAGAGAAGAATTGAGAGCATAAACAGAACTATGTATATATATTTATAATATGATCTGGTGATCATTACAGAAATGGCTGCAGGATGACATGGATTTGGACCCAAATATTGATGGGCACATGGCATTTCAGAAGGGCAGGCAGCTAAGAAAAGCTGGAGGGCTGGGGTCATTAGTTATTAATGACATGAGCACAATCAAGGAGATCAGAAATCTAGGATGTGAAAACTGTTTGAGGAGAGATGAGAAATGATAAAGCCAATAAATTAAGATGGTGTACAGATGCCCTAAGAGTAACCACATGGTTGAGTGGACCATAAAGGACAAAATACTGCAAGCTTGTCAGAAAGGCACAGCGATAATCCTGAGAAATTTTAACTCCACCCATCAACTGGAAAAGTCAGATTGTCAAAGGTAGTCTAGATAAGGAAGTAATAGAATATTTTTGGATATTTTCTGGAAATTATATTTTGGAATTGACAATACAGTAGACTATCATAGACCTTGTAATGTGCAACAAGGTAGGATTAATTAATGATTTCATAGTGAAGATGCCTGTAGGTAGCAGCACCCATAATGTGAGAGGGAAAGGAATGGGTCCAAGATTATTTTTAAAAATTTATATAATGGCAATTATGAAGGTATCAAAGCAGAGCTGGCAGAAACAAATTGGTAAATTAGGTGCAAGAGTAATTTGACACAGATGCAGTGGCAGAGATTTAAGAGTCTACATACATACCAACAACTAAGAAAAATTCCAAGGGACATACCTAACATCCATTGTTTACTTGACATGTTCGAGATAATATCATGTGTAAAAATAATGTAGTGTGCATGTTCAGCTCGCAGGTCAGAACACAGGATGAAATATAAGGAAAAGCAAAGAATGAGTAAAATAAAGAATATAACAGAGGATTAGCCAGAAATATAGCAGATGGTAATATATTGTAAAAATACTTTAAAAAATAAGAGTTAACACCTTGATCATTGGTATATAGAAAGTAAGTCTAGAGGAATAATAATGCAAAATCTGTAGATGGCAGATGAATTGAATGGATATTTTGTTTCAGTGTTCACTATAGAGGATACAGATAACATTCCTGCAGCAGCTTACAAAGAAAGGGAGTGATTTACTTTAGAAAACTACCATCACCAGACAACTAACTTAAAACGTATAGATTTTTGGAGCTATGAGCTGACAGCTGCCCAAGGCCTGATGAACTTCATCTGAAGGTCTTACAAGCTATAGTTAATGAGGTTGTTAATGCATTGATGGTAATTTTCCAAAATTCCCTAGGTTTGGGAAAGGTCCTATAAGGGTGGAAGATAACAGAAATAACTATTTTTCTTCAAAAAGGAGAGACTGTAAAAAGTATACAAGTCATTTAGTTTAGCATCTGTCATGGAGAAAATGTTAGAGGTTATTACCAAAGAGGTTGCAGCAGGGAACCTAGATAAATTCCAGGTAATCTGGCAAAGTCAACATAGTTTTGTGAAAAGGAAATCATGTTTATCAAATTTATTAGAGTTATTTGAGGAATAATGTATGTTGTAGATAAAGGAGAACAAGTTGTTGTACTGGAGTTAGATCATCAGAAGGTATTTCATACCATGTCATAACAGAAGTTATTGCAGAAAACAAAATCTCACATTTTATGAGGTAGCATATTGGCATTGATAAAAGATTGGCTGGTTAAGAGAATGCAGCCAGATGGTATAAATGGGTCTTTTTCAGGTTGGTAAATATAATGAGAGATGTGTCACAGGAATTAGCTTTGGGATTTCAGTTGTTTACAATTAATATAATGTCTTAGATGAAGGTACAAAGAAAGTATGCTACCAAATTTTCTTATGATACAAAGGTAGGTGAGAAAGTAAGGTGGGAAGAGAACATAAGGAGACTACAAAGAGATTTAGATAGACTTAAGTGAATAGGCAAAGATGTGACAAATGGTATATAACATGGGAATGTGTAGAATTTTCCATTTTGGCCAGAAGAATATGTAATTCTGGCTGGGAGAATATTTATGTATACTGAGGAAACAGGAGGATGCAGAGAACTTGGACAGGCCAGGAAAATGTGCAAAGAAGTGGCAGATGGAATGCAATTTGGGGAAATGCGAAGTTATGTACATTGGTAGGAAGAATAGAGGTCTGGACTATTTTGTAAATGGGAAAAAGCTTCAGAATTCTGAAGCCCAAAGGGATTTGGGAGCTCTAGTTCAGGATTCTCTTAAGGTTAACATATAACTTCAGTTAAGATTTAGGAAAGTAAATGCAAGAGAATCATAGAGTCATACAGCACAGAAACAGTCCCTTCAGTCCAACTCTTCCATGACGGCCATGCTGAACTAGTATCATTTGCCTGCATTTGGTCCATATCTCTCTGAACATTTCCTGTTCATGTATCTAGTCGAGACTGTAGTGCTGGAAAAGCACAGCAGGTCAGGCAGCATTCGAGGATATGGAGAATCAACATTTTGGGCATAAGCCCTTCATCAGGAATGTGGCTTGTGAGCCACGGAGGCTGAGAGATAAATGGGAGGGGCTTGAGGCTGCGGGTAAGGTAGCTAGGAATATGGTAAGTAGATGAAAATGTGGATGGGTGGGAAGGAAGGAATATGGTCAGGTAGGACCGGTCAAGGGGGTGGTGCCGAGTTGGAGACTTGGGACTGGGATAAGGTGGGGGAGGGGGACATGAGGAAACTGTATCCCGTGCTGTTAAAGGGTCCCAAGGCAGAAGATGAGGTGTTCTTCCTCTACATGTCAGGTGGTAAGGGTTTGGTGATGGAGGAGGCCATGGTGGAGTGGGAGGGTGTGTTAAAATGTTCATCCATGAGCAGTGGGGTTGGTTGGTGTCGGTGTCCCAGAGATGTTCTCTGAAATGATCCACAAGTTGGAGTCCTGTGTCCCTGAAGTAGAGGAGACTACACCACATGCAATGGATACAGTAGATAACATGCATGGAAGTACAGGTAAATTTCTGTCGAATGTGGAAAGATCTTTTGGGGCCTTGGATGGAGGTGAGGGGATGTGATCCAAGGTCTCAAAGGATTTTTCTGCATCCAACAAAAATTTATCTGTATTTCAACATACATTATCTTTTGTATCCGCTCCACCCTCCCCTCTGAGCTATCACTTCCACCTCCACCTTCATCTACCTGAAGGCATTCCCAGATACCTTCCCCCCAGCCTCAACACCCTCCCATTTATCTCTCAGCCCCTCTCCCCGCCCCCACCTCCCCCGTCTCCCCAAACCCAGCAGGTGGCTGGAAGAACACACCAAGCCAGGCAGCATCAGGAGGTAGAGAAGTTGACATTTTGAGTGTAACCCTTCTTCAGGACTGAGGGTGTGTGTAGGGGGAGCTACAGATAAAGGAGGTGATGGGGGCAGGGCGGTGAAGTGGGGATAGGTGAAGACAGGTAGAGGATACGACTTTGTTGGTCAATGGGAGGAATGAATCTAGCTTGTGACAAGGAGGAGTGGAAGGGGGGGAGGGGCTGGGAAGGGACTAAGGGGATGGGAAGGGAGTCGGGGGATGGGAAGGGAGTCGGGGGATGGGAAGAGACATTATTTGAAATTGGAGAATGCAATGTTGAATCGTCCTGGCTTTAGGTTAGCCGGGCAGAAGATGAGGTGTTGTTCCTCCAATTTGCGGTGTGGTTTGTTGTGGCAATGCAGGAGGCCAAGGATGGTCATGTCAGAAAGGGAGTGGGAAGGGGAATTGAAATGGGTGGTGACTGGGTGGTCTGGGCCTGTCTGACAGGCTCAGTGAACCGTTGCCTAAGTTTACGCTTTGTAAAAAGATCACATTGGGAGCAGTTGATGCAGTAAACTAGGTTGGAGGAGAAGCAGGTGAACCTCTGTCTCACCTGGATGGACTGTTTGGGGCCCTGGATGGAAATGAGGGTGGTGGTGTACTGGCAGGTTTTGCATCTTTTTCGGATGTCGGAGAAGCTATCTGTGGTTCAGGGGGGTTAGTTGGGAGAATGGTGCAAACCAAGAACTGTCGAAGGGAATGGTACTTGTGGAAGGCAGAGAGGTGGGAGGAGAAGATGTTCTTAGTGGTGGGGTCTAGTTGGAGTTGATGGATGTATTTAAGGATGATGCGGTGGATGCAGAGACTGGTGGGGTGGGAGGTGAGGATGAGGAGGACTCTGTCTTTATTGCATTTGGAGGGGAGGTTAGAGCAGTGGACGGGGAATGAAGGTGGTACGGTGGAGGGCTGTCTGGATGACAGAGGAAGGAAAAGCACGCTGTTCAAACAAGTGGACGTCTGGGATGATTGGGAGTGGAATGTCTCCTCGTCCAAGCAGATGTGGTGGAGATGGAGGAATTGGGAGAACAGGATAGAGTTC
Organism: Hemiscyllium ocellatum; assembly: GCF_020745735.1. Lineage (NCBI taxonomy): Eukaryota > Metazoa > Chordata > Chondrichthyes > Orectolobiformes > Hemiscylliidae > Hemiscyllium > Hemiscyllium ocellatum. The sequence goes on from NC_083402.1 coordinate 56,626,159, forward strand.
TTGCAGGATATGGATGGGAGGATGTTTAGTCCGGGTTGTTATGGGAATCTCTGGGTTTGTAGTAAATGTCTGCCTGGTGACTGTCGCTGGAGATGGAAATGGACAGGTCAGGAAAGGGGAGGGAGGTATTTGAGACTGACCAAGTGAATTTGAGGACAGGGTGAAAGTTGTGGACGAAGTCAATGGACAGCTCCAGTTCAGTCTGCGTGCAGGACACTGCACCGACACAGTCATCGATGTAACGGTGGACGAGTTAGGGCACAGTGCCTGTGTAGGTACTGAAGAGGGACGGTTCGACGTAGCTGTCAACGAGGCAGGCATAGCTGGCAGTTCATCAACTTTGCCCACAACTTCCATCCTGCCCTCAAATTCACTTGAACCACTTGGACACTTGCCCCCGCTTTCCTAACCTCTTCATTTCTATCTCCAGCTACAGTGTCCAGACGGACAATTGCTACAAACCCACAGGCTCCCATAACTACCTGGACTACATTTCCTCCCACCCAGTATCCTGCAAGAACTCCATCCCATTCTTCCAATTCCTCCACCTCCGCTGCATCTGCTCAGAAAAGAAGACATTCCACTTCCAAGCATCCCAAATGCCCACCTATTTCGAACAACGTTCCTTTCCTCCCTCTGTCATCTAAACAGCTCTCTACTGCACCACCTCCATTCCCCATTCCACTGCTGTATACCACCCCCAAATGCAATAATGACAGAGACACCTTGTCCTCACCTATCACCCCACCAGTCTCCGCATCCACCACATCATCCTTAAACATTTCCATCAACTCCAATAGACTTCACCACCATTTTCCCTTCCCCACTCCTCTCTGCTTTCTGTACATCTTGGTTTGTGCCATTCCCCTCACCAACACCCCCTCTCTCCCCACTCCCCCCAAACCCCCAGGTACCTTCCCCTGCAACCGGAAAAGATGCAAAACCTGCCGACACCACTCCTTTCACCTCCATCCAGTCCCCAAACAGTCCTTCCAAGTGAAGCAGAGGTTCACCTGCCTCTCTTCCAACCTAGTTTACTGCATCAGGTGCTCCCTATGTGGTCTTCTCTACACTGGGGAGACAGAATGTAAACTTAGGGAACAGTTCGCCAAGCAACATAGATGTGCCAACTGGGGCCAACCGGACCTCCCAGTCACCACCCATTTCAAAAACCCTTCCCACTCACTTTCCGACATGACCATCCTTGGTCTCCTTCATTGCTACAACAAACCACTTTGGAGGAACATGTCATCTTTCTGTCTACACAGACTACAGCCTGGAGGACTCAAATTGATTTCTCCAATTTCAAATAACTATTCTTCCCATCCCCCGACTACCTACCCAGACCCTCCCCCTCACTTCCACTCCTCCCTACCACCAGCTGGATTCATTCCTCCCATTGACCAACCAGGTTGTACCCTCTACCTGTCTTCACATATTCCCCACTTCACCATCCTGTGCCCCCGACTTCACCAGCCTGCCCCTGCCACGCCCTTTACCTGCACCCACCCCAATCCTGAGGAAGGGGTACACCTGAATCGTCAACTTCTCCATCTCCTAATGCTTCCTGGCCTCCCGTGTTTTTCCAGCCTCCTCATTGTCTGCTTTGGGTTACAACAGCTGTAGTTATTTTTGTCTCTAATATCTTGAATGGCTAGTTCTTCTAATGAGAAAGGTTGGACAGGCTTTGTTTGTATCTGTTGGAGTTTACAAGAACAAGATGCAACTTGAATGTAACACATAAGAGCCTGGGAGATCTTGAGTGGTTGGATGTGTAGACATTGTTTCTCTTGTGGGAGAACCTTGGACTTTGGATCACTATTTAAAAATTAGGGATGACCCATTTAAAATAGATTCTGGATCAGTGGTGCTGGAAAAGCACAGCAGTTCAGGCAGCATCCAACGAGCAGCGAAATCGACGTTTCGGGCAAAAGCCCTTCATCAGGAATAAAGGGCTTTTGCCCAAAACGTTAATTTTGCTGCTCGTTGGATGCTGCCTGAACTGCTGTGCTCTTCCAGCACCACTGATCCAGAATCTGGTTTCCAGCATCTGCAGTCATAGTTTTTACCCATTTAAAATAGAGGCAAAATATAATCTATCAGCAGATCATGAGTCTTTGGAACTCTATTTCTGAAAAGGTAACAGAAGTTCAATGGTGCAATACCCTAGCAGGGATGGCAGTGGAGTAACATAGGAGGTTACTGAGCAAAATTAGGGCACATGGTATTAGGGGAAAAATACTGACATGGATTGAAAATTGGTTGGCTGACAGGAAACAAAGAGTAGTGATAAACGGCTCCCTTTCGGAATGGCAGGTGGTGACCAGTGGTGTGCCGCAGGGATCAATGTTGGGACCGCAGCTTTTTACAATGTACATTAATGATATAGATGAAGGTATTAAAAGTAATATTAGTAAATTTACTGATGACGCAAAGCTGGGTGGCAAGGTGAAATGTGAGGAGGATGTTAGGAGAATTCAGGGTGACCTGGACAGGCTAGGTGAGTGGACGGATGCATGGCAGGTGCAGTTTAATGTGGATAAATGTGTGGTTATCCACTTCGGTGGCAAGAACAGGAAGGCAGATTACTATCTAAATGGAGTCAAGTTGGGTAAAGGGGCAGTACAACGAGATCTAGATGTTCTTGTACATCAGTCAATGAAAGCAAGCATGCACGTACAGCAGGCAGTGAAGAAAGCTAATAGCATGCTGGCCTTCATAACAAGAGGACTTGAGTATAGAAGCAAAGAGGTCTTTCTGCAGCTGTACAGGGCCCTGGTGAGACTGCACCTGGAATATTGTGTGCGGTTTTGGCCTCCAAATTTGAGGCAAGACATTCTGGCTATTGAGGGAGTGCAGCATAGGTTCACGAGGTCATTCCCGGAATGGCAGGACTATCTTACGCTGAAAGATTGGAGCGACTCGGCTTTTATATGCTTGAGTTTAGAAGGCTGAGAGGGGATCTGATTGAGGAGTATAAGATTATTAAAGGGTTGGACACTGGAGGCAGGGAGCATGTTTCCGCTGATGGGTGAGTCCCGAACCAGAGGACACAGTTTAAAAATAAAGGGTAGGCCACTTAGAACAGAGTTGAGGAGAAACTTCTCTGGATACTTTCAAGAAACAGTTGGATAGAGCTTTTAAGGATAGTGGGATCAAGGGTTATGGGGATAAAGCAGGAACAGGATACTGATTGAGGATGATCAGCCATGATCATAATGAATGGTGGTGCTGGCTCGAAGGGTAGAATGGCCTACTCCTGCACCTATTGTCTATTGTCTAAGCACAGTTTTTGAATATATTTGGGCGGCACGGTGGCACAGTGGTTAGCACTGCTGCCTCACAGCACCAGAGACCCGGGTTCAATTCCCGACTCAGGCGACTGACTGTGTGGAGTTTGCACGTTCTCCCCGTGTCTGCATGGGTTTCCTCCGGGTGCTCCGGTTTCCTCCCACAGTCCAAAGATGTGCAGGTCAGGTGAATTGGCCATGCTAAATTGCCCGTAGTGTTCGGTAAGGGGTATGGGTGGGTTGCGCTTCTTGCGGGTCAGTGTGGACTTGTTGGGCCGAAGGGCCTATTTCCACACTGTAAGTAATCTAAATATTTACAGCAGAGGTGGATAGTTTTTTTGATATAAGGGTATAAATAATATCGGGGGTAAGCGAGAACGCTTGAAGATACTAGTTACTATCAGATTGGCCATGATCTTATTAATGGTGCAGCAAATTCAAGGGCTGAATAGCCTACTCCTATACTTGTGAGTATATTTGTCTGATAGTAATATTACTATGTGAGTTAAAACCTTCAATTTTGGTCATATTTTGCTTCCCATCTCCTAAAGATCATCCGCTACCCATAGAAACTAACAAATGACCAGGTCTAAATGTTAAATCGAAAAAATACTTTGGTAAAAAGATGGTGAGTGAAATATTCCAACATTTTAATAAAGACAGCTGCACTCATTTTCATTCTCCAGGATTTCGAGTGCCAGAAGACAGCATAATCTCAATGATTTTTTAATATTCATGTGTAGAATCCAAGCCTCACTGACAAGACCAGTGTTTATTGCCTGTGTATAATTACCCTGACGGAGATGATGGTGAAATGTTATCTTTGTAATCTTTTGAGAGAATTAAAGGACAGTGAAGTAATGGTGACTTAACTCCACCTCGGGATGGTGTTTGACCTGGAGGGGAACTTGAAGGTGCTGATGTTCTCAGATTTGCGGCTCTGTTTTAAATGGGCAACCTCTAATTTTTAAAGTTAAAAATCACACAATACCAAGTTATAGTCCAACAGGTTTATTTGGAAGCACGAACTTTTGGAGCACTGCTCCTTCATCAGGTAGTTATGGAGGATTTGCTTCCAAATAAACCTGTTGCACTGTAACTTGGTGTTGTGTGATTTTTAAATTTGTCCACCCCAGTCCAACACCGACACCTCCACATGGTGTCTAATTTTTAAGTAGTTGCTGGGCACACTGATCAATGCTCCTGGCCCGTGCTGCCACTACAGAGCTCCTGATCTAAAAGGTAAATACTGCAAACAATACATATTGCTGGAATTCAGAATTAATGAGCACAAAGTCAAACAGATTGCATAAAACTGGAGTCACTGATATTTAATTCCATGGATAATCTGCACTGTTCAGACAAGATAGTATTCATTCTGAATTTCTTCAACAATAGGTTCTGCACCTAAGATAAAAATTTAACAGAAGGAGATTGATCCTTCAACTCCAACAATTGTGTTGGTTTGATCCATGGGCTTTACAAAATTGCACTCTAAACAAATGTTTCCTTGGCAACTACAATAACATTGATCTGCGCATAAACCAAGACTATTTAACAAATTAAAGTACACCTTGCATTTGTATCCAAGACAAGAATGACACAATCAATGCTTCTAAAACTACATGTTATGCTCTGAAGACTTAATGACATAGAGTCATAGAGATGTACAGCATGGAAACAGACCCTTCGGTCCAACCCATCCATGCCGACGAGATATCCCAACCCAATCTAGTCCCACCTGCCAGCATCCGGCCCATATCCCTCCAAACCCTTCCTATTCATATACCCATCCAAATGCCTCTTAAATGTTGCAATTGTACAAGCCTCCACCACATCCTCTGGCAGCTCATTCCATACACGTACCACCCTCTGCATGAAAAAGTTGTCCCTTAGGTCTCTTTTATATCTTTCCCCTCTCACCCTAAACCTATGTCCTCTAGTTCTGGACTCCCCGACCCCAGGGAAAAAGACTTTGCCTATTTATCCTATCCATGCCCCTCATAATTTTGTAAACCTCTATAAGGTCACCCCTCAGCCTCTGACGCTCCAGGGAAAACAGCCCCAGCCTGTTCAGCCTCTCCCTGTAGCTCAGATCCTCCAACCCTGGCAACATCCTTGTAAATCTTTTCTGAACCCTTTCAAGTTTCACAACATCTTTCCGATAGGAAGGAGACCAGAATTGCATGCAATATTTTAACAGTGGCCTAACCAATGTCCTGTACAGCTGCAACATGACTTCCCAACTCCTGTACTCAATACTCTGACCAATAAAGGAAAGCATACCAAACGCCTTCTTCACTATCCTATCTACTTGAGACTCCACTTTCAAGGAGCTATGAACCTGCACTCCAAGATCTCTTTGTTCAGCAACACTCCCTAGGACCTTACCATTAAGTGTATAAGTCTTGCTAAGATTTGCTTTCCCAAAATGCAGCACCTCGCATTTATCTGACTAAACTCCATCTGCCACTTCTCAGCCCATTGGTCAATATCCTGTTTTAATCTGAGATAACCGTCTTCGCTGTCCACTACACCTCCAATTTTGGTGTCATCTGCAAACTTTCTAACTGTACCTCTTATGCTCGCATCCAAGTCATTTGTGTAAATGACAAAAAGTAGACAACCCAGCACCGATCCTTGTGGCACTCCACTGGTCACAGGCCTCCAGTCTGAAAAACAACCCTCCACCAACATCCTCTGTTTTCTACCTTTCAGCCAGTTCTGTACCCAAATGGCTAGTTCTCCCTGTAATCCATGAGATCTAACCTTGCTAATGAGTCTCCCATGGGGAACCTTGTCGAACCTCTTACTGAAGTCCATATAGATCACATCTACTGCTCTGCCCTCATCAATCCTCTTTGTTACTTCATCAAAAAACTCAATCAAGTTTGTGAGACATGATTTCTCACGCACAAAGCCATGTTGACTATCCCTAATCAGTCTTTGCCTTTCCAAATACAGGTACATCCTGTCCCTCAGGATTCCCTCTAACAACTTGCCCACCACCGAAGTCAGGCTCACCGGTCTATAGTTCCCTGGTTTGTCCTTACCACCCTTCTTAAACAGTGGCACCACGTTTGCCAACCTCCAATCTTCCTGCATCTCACCTGTGACTATGGATGATACAAATATCTCAGCAAGAGGCCCAGCAATCACTTCCCACAGAGTTCTCGGGGTACACCTGATCAGGTTCTGTGGATTTATCCACTTTTAACCGTTTCAAGACATCCAGCACTTCCTCCTCTGTAATCTGGACATTTTGCAAGAATTCACCATCTATTTCACTACAGTCTATATCTTCCATGTCCTTTTCCACAGTAAATACTGATGCAAAATATTCATTTAGTATCTCCCCCATTTTCTGTGGCTCCACACAAAGGCCGCCTTGCTGATCTTTGAGGGGCCGTATTCTGTCCCGAGTTACCCTTTTGTCCTTAATATATTTGTAAAAACTCTTTGGATTCTCCTTAATTCTATTTGCCAAAGCTATCTCATGTCCCTGTTTTGCCCTCCTGATTTCCCTCTTAAGTATACTCCTACTTTCTTTATACTCTTCTAAGGATTCACTCAATCTATCCTGTCTATACCTGACAAATGCTTCCTTCTTTTTCTTAACCAACCCTCAATTTCTTTAGTCATCCAGCATTCCCTATAGTTACCAGCCTTCCCTTCCACCCTGACAGGAATATACTTTCTCTGGATTCTTGTTATCTCATTTCTGAAGACTTCCCATTTTCCAGCCGTCCCTTTACCTGAGAACATTTGCCTCCAATCAGCTTTTGAAAGTTCTTGCCTAATACCGTCTAAATTGGCCTTTCTCCTATTTAGAACTTCAACTTTTAGATCTGGTCTATCCTTTTCCTTCACTATTTTAAAACAAATCGAATTATGGTCACTGGCCCCAAAGTGTCCCCCCACCAACACCTCAGTCACCTGCCCAAGAGTAGGTCAAGTTTTGCACCTTCTCTAGTAGGTACATCCACATACTGAATCAAAAAATTGTCTTGTACACACTTAAGAAATTCCTCTCCATCTAAACCTTTAACACTATGGCAGTCCCAGTCGATGTTTGGAAAGTTAAAATCCCCTACCATAACCACCCTATTATTCTTACAGATAGCTGAGATCTCCTTACAAGTTTGTTTCTCAATTTCCCTCTGACTATTGGGGGGGTCTATAATACAATTCCAATAAGATGATCATCTCTTTCTTATTTCTCAGTTCCACCCAAATAACTTCCCTGGATGTATTTCCAGGAATATCCTCCCTCAGCACAGCTGTAATGCTATCCCTTATCAAAAATGCCACTCCTCCTTCTCTTTTGCCTCCCTTTCTATCCTTCCTGTAGCATTTGTATCCTAGAACATTCAGCTGCCAGTCCTGCCCATCCCTGTGCCATGTTTCTGTAATTGCTATGATATCCCAGTCCCACATTCCTAACCATGCCCTGAGTTCATCTGCCTTCCCTGTTAGGCCCCTTGCATTGAAATAAATGCAGTTTAATTTATTAGTCCTACCTTGTCCCTGCCTGCCCTGACTGTTTGACTCACTTCTGTTCTCAGCTGTACCCGTCTCAGATCGATTTCTTTCCTCACTATCTCCCTGGGTCCCCCCACGCACCCCCCCCCCCCCCCGCCCCCTTATTAGTTTAAATCCTCCCAAGCAGTTCTAGCAAATTTCCCCAACAGTATATTAGTCCCTATTCCTGCCCTCACGAGCTCGTAGCACTGGGAGTAATCCATATATTACCACCCTTGAGGACCTCCTTTTAAAATTTCTGCCCAACTCTCTGTAATCTCCCTTCAGAGACTCAACCTTTTCCCTTCCAATGTCATTGGTTCCAATGTGGACAATAACCTCCCGCTGGCCCCTCTCCCCTGTGAGAACATTCTACACCATCGCTGATACATCCTTGATCCTGACACCAGGGAAACTTTTTCTCTGCTGGCCACAGAAACATCTGTCTGTATCTCTGACTACAGAATCCCCTAACACAATTGATCTCTTGGAAGCCGACGTACCCCTCGTTGCATTAGAGGGGGTCTCAATACCAGAAACTTGGCTGTTCGTGCTACCCTGAGAATCCATCACCCCCTACATTTTCCAAAACAGCATACCTGTTTGAAATGGGTATATCCACAAAAGACTCCTGCACTAGCTGCCTACCTCTCTGAACCTTCCTGGAGTTAACTGTGACTGTATCTGAGACTTTCACCCTTTCTATAACTGCCATCCATCACATACTGTTGCTGTTGCAAATTCCTCATCGCTTCTATTTGTCTCTCCAACCGATCCACTCGATCTGATAAAATTTGCATCCAACAGCATTTATGGCAGATATAATCCGCAGTAACCCTTAAATTCTCTTTAAACTCCCACATCTGACAAGAAGTACATATCACTGTAAAGGCCATTTTTGCTCCTTCACAATCTACAGACCCAGAAAATAACACCATCTTATTCCTCTACAAACACTGTCCCAGGTTAAATTAATAGCTATGGCTTATGTTTTAAGTTTAATCAAGAGGTTTATCTCCAAAAACATATAATCAAGAAAGAATCCATTGTTGAAAATGTGTTGCTGAAAAAAGCGCAGCAGGTCAGGCAGCATCCAAGAAGCAAGAGAATCGACGTTTCGGGCATGAGCCCTTCTTCAGGAATCACTGTACCCACTACTGTATCCTTTCTCTTGGACAGACTTAAAACAACAATTAACTGATCTGATTCTGTGCTGTAAACTTCGCCCAACAGTTCCTCCAAGATTAGTTGTGAATTTCACTGTTTATTAATTTTCCCAGATGCACTCCGATGTCCAGCAAGACACGAATTCAGGACCTATCTCATCTTAAGATCCACCTCTGCTGTAAGCTGCAAAACATGTTGACCTGGATTTCTGAGGAGTCCCAACCACACTCAGATTGCAATTCTGTGCCTTTTTTTACATTAAGAAAGAACTCTGCATTTCAGACAGGCGATACCGATTACGACAAGTGCTCTAATTCTGACAGTTCCCGTAATAGCTGGGGAAAGGCAAACCACATCTCCTAACGCTGGAAGTTAATGGCTGTATTTTGTGAATTGGATGTCCAGACTGTGACTTTAATACCTCCTGTGAAAAGTTAAGTGCTCAAGGTAAGTGTGAGGTCAGGGTGCCACTTGAGTAGGCAACAGAGTATTGAAGTGTCGGGTAGGTAGAGTGTCATGTAGGTAACGTGCCAACTTCCAACAGGCTGACTGGGGGAGGATGGGAGGCATTGAGAAGGTTTGAGCAGGGAACGGAGATTGTACCCTCTCCCCTCCCTCCCCTCCCCCACTCCCACCCCCCCCCCCCCCCACCCCAGCCTAATCAGGGTGTTGTTTGATGGTGGGGTGATTCAGGACTTGAGGGGAAGGCAATGTCGAGTGCACTGATGGGGGAAGGTTGTTAGGTCAGGGAGCGGGGATGTATGGGGTCTGGGGGAGGCAGAAATTTGTGCATGTGTGTGTATTGAATATAATACTTACCCAGCAGTTAGTCTATGTATTCAATTGTCTAAACTTAGGGCTAAAGGGATCAAAGAGTATGGGAAAAAGTGAGAACAGGGTACTGAGTAAGATGAACAGCCATGATCATATTGAATGGTGGAGCAAGTTCAAAGGGTAAAATGGTCTACCCTTGCTCCTATTTTCTGTGTAATTGCAATAGAACCCTCTGAAATCTTCAGTTTCAGTGAATACTGTCAGAGGGTTCCAAGCATAGGAGAACTATCCAACAGAACCTTCACTTTCCTGGGCAAATCCTCTGTCTCTCCTGTGTACCCATGGGCAACTCCTATGTAAAGCTATTACTTAGCGATTGGAAAATTGGGCCATTATTTGTAGCCATTTCAGATTATACAACGGGTTAGGACTAAACAAAAAAGAAGTCAGAAACCAGTCAGATATTGCAGCTTTCTGAGAAATTAATTTTCGTTCATATATTTGTTTGAATAAGCATTATGCAATGGATCTGTGATGCATGTGTTCTATTTCTGGCACCCAAGCAGAAACAAATATTATAGTATAGAGAATTGTTACAGTCCCAGAGGCGAATGTTGGTCCATCATGGGTCTGTGTCCACTCTCTACATAAACAAACTGAAATGATGACATGATGACAATATCATATAATAACTTCAAGTAACTTTGTAGAGCTTTACAAAGAGACTTTCAAAAGTCTGCTTTGATATCGGCTGCCAACTATCGAAAGAATGGAAATAGAAATTAGGCAGTTTCTGTAATAGGCATTTGGCATCCAAGGCCAGATTGACAGTGGAAGGCAACTTAAAAACGTATTTCAATACCAACACTTGCCAACTGGTCAGCTTTGAATTAGCTTTGCAATGTATCCTGCTGCTGGTTTTGATACATATCCCTGTATATGTCTGATAGTTAAGGCTGGTCCTGTGTAAAATCCTGCCACAGTTTGGGGTAAACTGTGGTGACACTTGAGCCAAAACCTCTAATCGGGTATTTTACAGGTATCATGATAAAAACAGACTTTCTTATCCAAGGCTATTTAGTTTTGAGATTTTATACATACAATTGTGTGGCTAAACAATCAGGATACCAGTAGACTCTGTTAAATTAAGTAATTAATGCAAACTCAGAAAATAGACTTAAAATGCAGAACATTTCTTAAATGCAACTTCTTCGTCAAAGAAAAATTTTTCATGGTAACTACTATCAGATTATAATGCTCAAACAAGCATAGCTTAATTTTTATTTGTTATGGCTTAAGGGCTCAGTTTGATTAGTTTCATAGCAGTTGTGTTTCACACCTTCATTTCTAATATTTCTTTTTCTCTACTGTTTTATTTTTGTGGGAAGGGAATGTGTACATTCGCACTTGGGGTACTTACTTTTGCATCATACCACTTTCTGACTATTTCCTTGAACTACAGAAGTTCTACTTAAAATTAACTTTACATTTTAGAAATATGTTTCAATTGCTTTACTTAAATTAAATGCAGCCCAGCTGCTCTTCAAAGTAATGTGACAGCCATTTTCACAGTTAAAACTAAACTGGGCACTGATTAATACCAAGATCAAGAATGAATTCTGGCCACATCACAATGAAAGAGATTCTAAGCTTTCGAAGTTTAGACATCCAATTTCCAACAAAACTTTAAAAATCTGAAATGCAAATGGATTAGCATCATAGGTCATGAATTTTAATGTTAAAAATCACACAGCACCAGGTTATATTCCAACAGATTTATTTGGAAGCACACTAGCTTTCAGAGCGATGCTCCTTCATCAGGTGGTTGTGGAGGACACAATTGTAAAGCACTGAATTTATAGCAAAAGTTTACAGTGTGATGTAACTGAAATCATACATTGAAAAATACCTTGATTGTCTGTTGAGTCTTTCATCTGTTCGAACACCATGATAGTTTCACTTCTTTCATGTGTAAATCACAAAACTCTTTTTAAAAGTTGCATTCTCAAGTTAACTGTAACAATTGGTGTTAGCTAGATATTATGTTGAAGTTGTTAGCCCCCTGTGTTCTCTATCTATGCCATAATGTTTAGATTGATTCTAATCTAAAAGGTGAGATAGAATTCCAATGGCTAAGAAAGGTAGAAGTTGACAATTGTTAAAATGTTTCTTGAAACTTGGGCAATATTGATTTCGACAAAGTTATGCTCCACTTACATCCCAGCTAAGTAAGGACAGGAGTAAGACTGCTGGCTCTGCTATTTGTTTGGAGATTTAGGTTGATTGTTTCATCTGTATCTTTTGGATTATTTACTGTTCTGCTATTGATTGATAAAGTTTGTGTCAGTTAGTGCCTGGGCTAGTTATTGGTGTGTTTACAGTTGCCAATATACCAAGAATAAAAGTAAGAATTTCTCTTCATGTAGTGTTGATAAATACATTTTCAGTCTGACAGTCAGGGATAATTCTACATTCCTTATACAGTGGCAGCAATGTACAGAAGACTGGTTCGATACTGAATTGACCTCATGTTATGAATCCTATAAATCATAGGACCATGCATTCTGCATTGATAGGCTTTCTTTTAATTGTTCCTGGGATGTGAGCACAACTAACAAGGTGAGCGTTTATTCCTCACACATAATTGTCCTCAAGACGGTGATGGTGAACTGTCTTATTGAACTACAGCAGCCTAGCTAATGACACACAAACTGCTGCCTTCAAAGGAGTTCCACGTGTTGACCCAGTGACAGAATGCAATATGGCATCAATTGATGAAGCAGCCTCCAAGCAAGTGTTTAAGTGCTAACCATGTAACTTTCAAGTGAGGTGCATTTGACTCACCTTTGCTGATGCGTGGCTAAGATTAGGATTGTTGCTAGATGCCAAACTACTGAGACTACACAACATAAAAGAGGGGGGAGCAAGATTAGATTACTTACAGTGTGGAAACAGGCCTTTTGGCCCAACAAGTCCACACCAACCTGCAACCCATCCGTACCCCTACATTTACCCCTTACCTAACACTATGGGCAATTTAGCATGGCCAATTCACCTGACCCGCACATCTTTGGAGTGTGGGAGGAAACCGGAGCATCCGGAGGAAACCCACGCAGACACGGGGAGAATGTGCAAACTCCACACAGTCAGTCACCTGAGGTGGGAATTGAACCCGGATCTCTGGTGCTGTGAGGCAGCAATGCTAACCACTGTGTCGCCCACCAAAGACCTGGCACTGTGTTCTGGATGACAATCAGAATCGGTTCCCCTGATTTTGTAGCTATGAAGGATAGGAGGATATAACCATGAGTTATGCTGGTAAAGGGGCCAAGCAGATATAATGACGAAGGGTCAGACTTTGCAATTGTCAAACCAATTTAAAGTGCTCTCATCCTGTATGGAAAAAAGCAAGGCCCAAAAGCTGGATGAGCAGTCTGGCCATGGCGTGTTGTTGTACAAGGTGAAGGGGAGCAGAAAGGAATGTAGGGTAATAATGGACAGTATAGTAAGGGAGATTGACATGCTCCCTGCAGCAAAAGTACAGGCCCAGACTGCTGTGTTGTCCACCCAGCTCCAGGTTCAGAATGCCTGCCTGGAACCATTGAGGAACTTGCAGCCTCGAATCCCTACAGTGTGACATAGACAATTCAGCTCATCAAGTCCACACTGACCCTCCAAAGGGTATCCAACCCAGACCCACCCTCTGTACCCTATAACTCTGCATTTCCCAAGGCTAATTCACATAACCTACACATCCCTGGACATAATAAGTAATTTAATATAGCCAATCTACTAACGCACATCTTTAGTTTGTGAGAAGGAAACTAGAACACCCAGAGGGGACCTGTGCAAACATGGAGAGAAAATATGAATTCCACATAGACAGTCTCCCAAGGGTGGAATCAAGGTGGGTTCCTGGCATTGTAAGACAGCAGTGCTAACCACTGAGCCACCAAGTCACCCCTGAAATAGGAAGGGGAGGATTTAGTCGTCACCATCTGTGTTAGTACTCGTTACATAGAATTACAAAAATGTTTCTGAGTGGTCAGCATAAGAACCATACACCAAATTAAGTGGCAGACCCTCAAAGGTAACAAACTCTGCATTATTATCTGAGCCACATACAATCTGTCATAAAACAAATCAGACTACAGAGATAAGTACATGGCTTAAAGATTGGTGTTGGAGAATTGCGGAACTGGAGAGCATTCATGAATCTGAACAATAACATTTTTGCTTAGTAAATCTTTTTGTTTCTATTGTATAAGTTTTCCTTTTGCTTTTTGAGTTGCGTTTATGTTCAGGTTGGTGCCCCAGGAAGAGGGATGTTTTATTTTATCTTTGCTTCAATTTTTGAGCCCCTTGAAGAGTCATAAGGTCTATTATTTAATCAAGAAATAATTATTCCAGGTGGAAGAAGGTTCTCAAAGGTCCCACACACCAAGGCTATTTAGCTCTTCTATTTTGACCTCAAACAAGAGCAGAAGGTGGGCACTGAACAAGACCACAAGCAGGCAAAGTTCCCATTTCAAATGGTTTTCGAGATCTTCAGCATTTATGTGCTTCCTGTAAGTGAATTTTATCACAATATCTGTCTTATAAACATTCAATATGTGAGGAGAAGCTGGACCAATAATAGTTGATTAAGTATATTGCCACAATAAATTATTGCTCAATAAAGATTAAAATTAATTGCTTCAGTTCCTTAAAGTAGCTGCTATCAGAACCAATGGAAAGTGTGTGTTTCAAATGAACATTGAGCTTTAGCATCTTTGCCTGAGCTGTCAGGACTTGGCATCCGCTCCCCAAATGCTAACATTGATAAAATAGCCAATTCTTTGAGGTGGCCTTTCCAATGCTGCTGCTCATCAGCTTTTAGAGACTCTTGGACTGCTTTCCCTTTTTCTGGTTTTGGCTGCCTGACTAATGTTATCACAATGGGTAACTATACACATAGGACCACAGATTTAATCATTGTACTGGTTATTGATTTATGATTGTTTTATCTAGGCTGCATATAGCTGTACATTTATCAAGCATTCTGAGTTCCGCATTATTCCATAATCAAACATATTATTCCTTTTTAGGCAGTGTTGCCTGTAAAACATTCAAACGATAAAGAGGTGGAGGTGGTAGAGTAAGGTGGGGAGGTGTACGTGCCCAAGTCATAACTGCAGGGGAGCTTAGCATAACCAATTCAAGGAAATTAGTGATCAATCTTGACCTCACTTTAATCTCAAAATGTTGAATGGCTTCAAACATAAATTTTCTCAGGACTTTGTCACAGTAACACAGTACAATGTTACTTCAATGTGTTGTGCCAGGGTTTAGCATGTTATGGATTTGTGCCTATGATTATTCGTGTGAAAGAGTTACTGGATACAACCCACTCATGTGTACTTCTTGGAGCAAGATCAAAAGCTTATTTGAAGATGCAGTTTCCTCTAGATGCCTGGCAAGGAAATAGTATATGAAGCTGCATGACACAAGAAGGAAGAAAGTAAATGATATAGAATAATATTGATTATTAGACGAGCAAACAATCATTTTCAATTCTACAATTATTTTAAAACATGTAACAAATGCAGTAGAAAATACTAATGAACCTCAGACAAGAATTATTTTCCTGATTTGCTTGCAGTGTGGTTAATCAGGTTAGAAATATAAATTTTCATGTAAGATTGGCTAGGACCTGAAAATTGATTCAGGATTTCGATGTAGGATTGTCCTGTACTCTGTTCCTAATACAGGTAGCACACAATCCTCTTGTTAATTTAACTGATTGCAGCATGCAGCCACTGTTAAGCCCTCTCTCCTGAGTGACTGCATTTCTAAGAAAGGCTCACAAAGTCATAAGAAGCTATCACATGTTAAAGCTGGCCTGAACTACATCCAGCCAGCCTATACCTCTTGAAGATGTGGCACATTGTGGCTGGAGCAGGTGCTGAAAGCCATTACAAAATTAATTTTGAATTGAGGATCTCAATAATAGCACATGTTGGCAGGGAGAGGACTCTATGATATTCCAACCTTGCATTGGAGACCTTGTTACAGGAGGTAGAGAATAGGAGAGATGTGACCAGTGGATCTTAAGACACATTTTGAGAAGGCAATGGATTGGGATGAGTGTGGTGATCACTGTCAGGAATCTATAATTGAGGTTCTGAATGCAGTACCTCAAGACATTCAATGATCTCCCATGTGGTCAAAGTCAAAGTATATCTTAAATAACATCACTTTTTCTCGCCAGCAATGATAAATTTTAATTCATTAATGACTCCATTTATAGCTTCACATTACCTTCACACACTTAGCGCTGCTGCAAAACTCACCCAGATCTTGCGGCACATTCACTGTTATACTACACTGGTATCACTTGCTGACAGTGCAGTATGCAACTGAAGGCAACATGACCTAACTAGCAAAGTGGGAGAAAGTGAGGACTGCAGATGCTGGAGATCAGAGCTGAAAAATGTGTTGCTGGAAAAGCGCAGCAGGTCAGGCAGCATCAAAGGAGCAGGAGAATCGACATTTCAGGCATAAGCCCTTCTTCAGGACTAACAACAATGTGCAAACTCAACTATATGTCCTTACTCTGATGGAGGAGACATCAATAGTTATCTTTGGAACAACCATGTCTGAGGCTATGGCTTGCAGTCAGTTTAAAATCAAGGAAGATAGTGTTATCTTCATTACTAATCTTCCATCTCACCTCTTACCAACCCCATTTGCCACAATCTTTTCTGATTACAAACTGAAAATTGTGTAAATATCCATCTCTTGTTTTCCAACCTTCCTCTTACAACAATATCATCTTTGTACCTTTTTCATTTCTGATTGGCCCACAGTTGTGATTTGGCCAGACAGTGGTAGAATAACAAAAGGCGCAAGAACAGAAAGTAAGTGTTGACATAGAAACAATATAATTTGTACTCACATGTGAGTCACCAGCTCAGATGCTGATCCAACACTTTTTAGGCAGATGTAACATTTGCATACAGTGCATGAAGCCACGCATATATTGCACTGCACCACAACTGCAAAACCTTTATTGCTGCCAGACATTTGGTGCTTTCGAAGGGTCTTTTTTTTAACTGCAAGCCAACTTCACAGAGAATTATGCTGAATTATACCTCAATACTGATCCTGGCTTGGTAGCTATAGTTGGCACACTCGGTTGACTTTAAGGGCTCATTTCTTCAATTGCCATCTATCATTAAGTACTTCAGCAGGACATGCTGTATTAGTGTCATGGCTTGTTTTGCAGTCTGAAGCAGCAGTGGTAGTGATCAGTTGTTCCGTATATAGCCTCCCAGCAAATCTTGACATGACTTATCTCAGAAGTGTATGGTGAAATTCAAACTCACAAAATTCCTCAAGCCATCACAAATGTGTAAAATCTGGATTAAACCACCAAAGTGATCACTTTGCCTGACTGAGTGCTATTCAGGACAAAAACAATTCATGCTAGTTTTCATCATTAACAGCGAATAACTACATTTCTTGTAAGTCCACTTATTTTTAACAAATGGAAGCGAATGGATTGCTAATCCATAGAACTCCTACAATGTGGAAAAAGGCATTTCAGCCCATTGGCTATGCACCAATCCTCTAAAGAGCATCCCATCCACACCCAGTCCCCTACACCCACATTTATCATAGCTAATCAACCAGCCCTGCACATCTAATACTGTGCAACGTAAACCACACCCATTTAAAACCCCAGATATACACACTTACTGTAGTGGTTCTGTTCGCCGAGATGGAAGTTTTTGCTGCAAACGTTTCATCCCCTGGCTAGGAGACATCATCAGTGCTCTGGAGCCTCCTGCGAAGCGCTTCTTTGATGTTTCTTCCGGTATTTATAGTGGTCTGTCCTTGCCGCTTCCGGGTGTCAGTTTCAGCTGTCCGCTGTAGTGGTTGGTATATTGGGTCCAGGTCAATGTGTTTGTTGATGGAGTTTGTGGATGAATGCCATGCCTCTAAGAATTCCCTGGCTGTTCTCTGTCTGGCTTGCCACGAAACGACACAACCAGCTATCCCTAGTAGCCACACACTCAGATAACAAGCAACATGAATTCGACTGGGAAAACACTACTATCATAGGGCAAGCCAGACAGAGAACAGCCAGCGAATTCCTAGAGGCATGGCATTCGTCCACAAACTCCATCAACAAACACATTGACCTGGACCCAATATACCAACCACTACAGCGGACAGCTGAAACTGACACCCGGAAGCGGCAAGGACAGACCACTATAAATACCGGAAGAAACATCAAAGAAGCGCTTCGCAGGAGGCTCCAGAGCACTGATGATGTCTCCTAGCCAGGGGACGAAACGTTTGCAACAAAAACTTCCAGCTCGGCGAACAGAACCACCAAAACAAGCACCCGAGCTACAAATCTTCGCACAAACTTTGAATACACACTTACTGACAAATGAAACAATCAAAAGACAGATGGTTTGACAAAAAAATGATGGGTGAAAAAAAAAGACAGCAAGAAACAAAATTCTGAAGTTTAAACATCCATATCTCAAGGACAGGCTAAATGGTCTTTCAGTTTCTTTTGCTTTAAGTAATTCTAATAGCTTGTGCTAGTAAACTGATGTTGTTCCTCACTTCAATAGTTAATCCAATGGACTATGATTTTCAATATATTAAAATACTTTCTTTTAAATTTCTTGGGTTTTACTTGACTTGTCACTCATACCAGTTTGACAGCTCTGGAGATCTGTAGCTGCCCTACACTTACAGCTGTGTAACAAACTGCAGCTTGACCAATCTGAGATCTAATGTTTAGTAGTCTTTCCTTAACCTAAAAATTCCTGGTGCTGCTCTGACGCAATACTCCATCGCTCTTGTTACTTTAAAAGCAACATTAGGCTGAATATTACCAGATATCAAATGTCAATTGTGGCAATTTTCATGAAGAGTCTCTCTGTGAGCTGTAGTGAGATTCAGACCATAAAAAGACCACATGACATCATTGCAGAAGGAGGACATTTGGCCCAGAGAGTCTGCTGGCTAACCTGATAATTCTGAACTCCACTTTTCTGCTTTCTCCTCGTAACCTTTGATTCCCTTACTAATTAAAAATATGTCTATGTCTTGAATATACTTAATGACCCAACCTCTACATCCCACTGCGGTAAAGAATTCCACAGATTCATGCCCTTTGAGAGAAGAAACTCCCTTTCATTTCAGTCTTAAATAAATGGCCCCAGATCATCTCCAGTCTATTCTTCTAAACTCATCTCATTACATATGCATCCCGCGTCTAGGCGCCCTGTGCACCAAATCTTCCCTATGGCCGGAGGCAGAAATCCTCACCACTGCCAGGATCTGCAGACAGTCCCTGATTTGGTATCATGTCTGAAGCCCACTGTGCACCAGATTAAGTGCTGACAGACAGGAGATTAGCTTTGCCCGTGCACAGATTGAGGGGAAACCAAAGGGGAAATGCTTGTAAAATTATTGCTACTTAAATACCAAAGCAACACAGGTTGTCCATTCTTAATGTCATCCTGTCTTAAAACCCTGTCTGTAGGAGTGCCATTTTTCCCTCAGTGCCCAGTGTAGCCAACCATCATGCTGCGCCATTCCCCTATTGAGGCCAGGATAGTTGTGACATTGATGGTCCCACTCCTCCCAACCAACCCATGTCCTCCAATGAACAATCATCTCCTCCTTTATATGTTTCACCCACTTTGCAAATATTGTCTCCTCTGTATTCTAGTATGCTGCCTCCAAACTCCAGTGTTGCCATGCACAACTTTCCTATTAAGGTAGTGGCCCCTGGTAACCCCCTTTGATGTTCATTAAGCTGACTCCCAGGACTGACTGTGAGCTGATCCCCTGACAACTTGGTTGGTCAGCCATGACTGATGATTCTTGATGAAGGGCTTATGCTCGAAACGTCGAATTCTCTATTCCTGAGATGCTGCCTGGCCTGCTGTGCTTTGACCAGCGAAGGGCTTATGCTCGAAACGTCGAATTCTCTATTCCTGAGATGCTGCCTGGCCTGCTGTGCTTTGACCAGCAACACATTTGCAGCCCTGACTGATGCCTGACTAGACCCCTGATCGATTTGTGTGAAACTCCCTGACAGGGTTAATGCAAATCCCTGGATAGATTGCACTTGCCTTGCAGAATTGACCATAGTTCACACCCTGAATTGCAGAGTTTTAGTTGTCCTGACCTTGATTGCCCTGATTGACTGAGTGACTGTGCCCAAGTCCCTGGACAAAACAAGAGCTGCCCTTGGTTTACTATGCCAGGACTTCCCCTGACTGAAGGCTATCTACCTTGATCTTACTGAGGACTGCACCTTGTAGTCTTTGAGACATACATGTCCATTTGGTTCAAGCATATGCAGTACATTTCAGTAAGCTGGAGATGTGGACATAATGTTACATGTTTTCATACAGCAACTTGCCCACCCACTTAGCAATCTGTCCACCCACTTAGCAATTTGTCTGGCTTTTGGCTTGCATTAAAGGACAAGGCAAGACAGAAGTACTGTGAGCCCCAACCAGAGAAGGCAAAGTACAAAAAGCCAAGACAAGGCAGACACTATGTAGATCCAAATAGGTATAAAGTGAGCATGCACTAAAAGAGAAAGCAAAGAAGACTAAGCTGGGTCAGAGGTCTGGACAGTCATGAGTCAGGCTTTTCATCTATTTTAGTTGTGATGTGGGGATGGTGGGCATGGGCCACAATCAGTCATGTGGGTTTGCTCAGTGAAAGGCAAGATGGATTATCAACAGCCATTGCAATGATAGGGAAATTGGAGAAGTCAATTCCTGGGACTTCAGGCAGATTCTGGGATCACACCGACCCGTCGAAGCGCAACCCACCCATACCCCTACATTTACCCCTTACCTAACACTAGGGGCAATTTAGCATGGTCAATTCACCTGACCCGCACATCTTTGGACTGTGGGAGGAAACCGGAGCACCCGGAGGAAACCCACGCAGACATGGGGAGAATGTGCAAACTCCACACAGTCAGTCACCTGAGTCGGGAATTGAACCCGGGTCTCAGGCGCTGTGAGGCAGCAGTGCTAACCACTGTGCCACCGTGCCTCCCACTACATTCCCTGCTGTCCCTGTACACAAAATGTCCTGGCAGCATTTCTGTAGAACGGTCATTAGATCCAAAACATTAACTCTGATTTCTCTCCACAAACGCTGCCAAACATGCTGAATTTTTCCAACAATTTCTGTTTTCATTTCTGATTTCCAGCAATGCCACAGTTCTTTTATTTATTTTTTGGCAGCTTTACCTTGATAGGTACACGGTGCTCCAAAATGCAACATTAAAATGCAAGACTGTTTTGTAAGTCAGTCAGCGACATGCCATGAGGGTGTGGTGAGGTCTGATGTCAATATCCATTGTCAAGTGGGGGGGAGGGGTGTAGCTAGCAGTTTCTGCCCAAGGAACATGCCCTGAACTGTTGGTAACTGTTATCCAAGAGGGAGCCTGGAGCTGCAAACAATAGGCTGGAGTCACCAGGTACACGACTTCCATGTCAGGATTTGTCAACATCTAGCAAGTGACACCCACATCCCACGAATTAATTTAAAAAACAAGATGAGGCAATAATAACATGCTAATGCAGGCAAATGCATGCAAATAGATTTCTCACGGCTCAATAGTGAGATTCTTGTCGCACTGTTCAAAACATGGTTGGAGGATTGGACTTTTTCCTTTCTGCATTGAGAGTTCCATTGCTACTGATCTCACTCTATTTTCCTGACTGACCCTGACCCACCAATCATTCAGGAGCTGGGAAGATGCTTACCCCCCCCCCACCCCCACCCCCCCCCCCACCCCCCCCCACTCACTTGGACAGCTAAAAATAAGCACCACTTGATTTTTCTAAGTTGCAAAATTTCCTTAGTATTTTAGCTATTTAACAGTGTCTGATTTCCAATCCAGTTTGTCATCAAAAAGGAAAAATATGTGATCTCTCCCAATTTATTTGTACACAGTCTTGCCTTCAGATCAAGAACACACACTATTATTCCACCACTCCCTATGTGTGTTTTGGTACTTTTACGTTAAAAGACATCACAACAGTGAGAAAGAACCGTCTTAGAATGAATTGTCTTGAAGGTTGCTTCTGCCTATGTATTACATTCTGTTCATACCCATGCAAAAGCTCAGAGCTCTATTCACACAACAGCTGCTTTTTAATGTCAGGAGACAGGCTCAACCATTTCTGTTATTGTTCAGTGCCACAAAATCCTGTTTGAGTCATAGAGATGTACAGCATGGAAACAGACCCTTCAGTCCAACTCATCCATTGCGACCAGATATCCCAACCCAATCTAGTCCCACCTGCCAGCATATGCCCCATATCCCTCCAAACTCTTCCTATTCACAAAACCATCCAGTTGCCTTTTAAATGCTGTAATTGTACTAGCCTCCACCACATCCTCTGGCAGCTCATTCCATACACGTACCACCCTCTATGTTGAAAAGTTGTCCCTTAAATCTCTTTTATATCTTTCCCCTCTCACCCTAAACCTATGCCCTCTTGTTCTGGACTCCCTGACCCCAGGGAAAAGACTTTGTCTATTTATTCTATCCATGCCCCTCATGATTTTATAAACCTCTGTAAGGTCACTCTTCAGCCTCCGGCATTCCAGGGAAAACAGCCCCAGCCTGTTCAGCCTGTCCCTATAGCTCAAATCCTCCAACCCTGGCAACATCCTTGTAAATCTTTTCTGAACTCTTTCAAGTTTCACAACATCTTTCCGATAGGAAGGAGACCAGAATTGCTCGCAATATTTCAAAAGTGGCCCAACCAATGTCCTGTACAGCTGCAACATGACCTCCCAACTCCTGTACTCAATACTCTGACCAATAAAGGAAAGCATACCAAATGCCTTCTTCACTATCCTAGCTACCTGCAACTCCACTTTCAAGGAGCTATGAACCTTCACTCCAAAATCCCTTTATTCAGCAACACTCCCTTGGACCTTATCATTAAATGTGTAAGTCTTGCTAAGATTTGCTTTCCCAAAATGCAGCACCTCGCATTTATCTGAATTAAATTCCAGCTGCCACTTCTGAGCCCATTCCATTGTATTCTGAGATAACCTTCTTCGCTGTCCACTACACCTCCAATTTTGGTGTCATCTACAAACTTACTAACCATACCTCCTATGCTCACATCCAAATCATTGATATAAATAACAAAAAGTAGTAGACCAACACCAATCCTTGTGGCACTCCACTGATCGCAGGTCTCTAGTCTGAAAAACTACCCTCCATCACCACCTTTTACTTTTAAGCCAGTTCTGTATCCAAATGGCTAGTTCTCCCTGTATAGGGAGTGATAGGGTAGGGGAGTTGGTCTGGGTGGGATACTCTTCAGAGAACTTGTTGGGCCAAATGGCCTTTTTCCACAGTGTAGGGAGTTTATTTCTATTCTACAATCCTTTCACTAACACCACTCTGTTCAGTGGCCTACAAAAGTTCCAGATTCAACAAACTAATTTTATAAATCCACATCTTCATTTTCAAATTCAACATTTCAAAATATCAGAAATATTTTGCAATAAACAGAACAAACCTTAATAATAAAACCCAAGAACTGCAGATGCTGTATATCAGAAGCAAAACCAGAAATTGCTGGAAAAGCTCAACAGGTCTGGCAGCATCTGTGGAGAGAAATCAGAGTTAACGTTTCGGGTCAAGTGACCCTTCCTCAAAAGTGTGTGAGAGAACAAGCGGCTTTCTACCTAACTTCTAAAAAATCTACAGTGTGGAATGAAGCACCTACAAATAAACCCCTGGCGTAAAATATGCCCAGCTGTTCCAGGAAATTATCCAGGAAAAATCAGCTTTTCATCCCAGTGGAGTTATACAAATACAAAGCTTATGCAGTGTGGGGTGGTTTTGTTCTGCTCAGTGAACAATTGAAACAAATGCAGAATGGCAACATAACCACATTTTTTTAGTGAATCCACGTATATCTTTGTAAATTAAAATAAGATTACTTTAAAAATACTACATATAAGTCTGTAAAAGGTATGAAAATTTTTAAAATGACTATGTAAAGGTTTGACACATTCTGAGAGGGAATGAATTTTATGGCTTCATCTGAAATATTTGATTAAATTGCATAAAAACAATCACTGCTCAAAAATCAGCCACTCTATTTGCACATTCTGTGTAAGGTGGATTGAGTATGACTTTTTTTAGTCATTTTCCCCACTTTCTGTTTTCAGCAGCCCATGTGTTTGCTCAAGTAAACTGACAACTATCACAATTATTCTCACCTTTCTGAAAATGTTGTTCTTAAATGAACCCTAAGAGTGTGAGAACAGTCAAATGATGATAGGTCTCATTTTGTTTTCCTCTTCCCATTTGGACAATCCCTGAACTTGGCAAGTGACAGGTTAGGGAATTGAAAGTTGCACTTCTTGATAGGGCTTATTGCATTTTCAATGTAAGGCATAGACATTTCTTCCTTGCATTTTATTCTGCATTCCTGAATAACAACAGTGACTGCACTTTGCTATGTGAAGCCCAGGAACATGTTGTAATGCTATTTAAATGAAATTGCTTTTCTTTCAAACCTGACTCGTCCATTGAGCAGCTTTTCTTATATTGTTTGAAGAAAGGAAGCTGCCAGGACCTTTGGATGACAGTGGTAAGAATACTTAGCAGAAAGAATTGAGAATGAACGTCTCATCAAAAAAAGTTAAAATTAAGCACTTTATAGTCAAGGTAAATTGTATTTTAGATACTTGGACAGTTAATTATGTTTCTTTCTTTTTATGATCCTTACAAATATTCAATGCTTAAGGTTAACATTTTACTGAATGTCCAACTTGATGAAACTGAACAAATTCAGTGATTCATGTTTCATAATTGAATTAAAAGGAAATAGATCCTTCTAAGATTTGGAGCAAATTGTGGACTTTCACAGAACATTCCACTACTTTTTTATCATTGTGAGGATAAACTAGGTGGAGTTCCTGATGTATTAAGGGAATTCCACCACACCACCACACATGCTTTTTGACATGGAGGAGCACCGAAATTCAATCAACATTTTACTCCCAACTCCATCGGCCAACCCCCCCCCCCCCCCCCCCCATTGCTGTAGAAACTAAAATACGACTTGAAACTGGATTAAATGTGAATCTGGAAGTCTATCCTCTCTCTAACATTGAGCCAACGTGAAATTTCAGGGCTCTGGCAACAACAGATCTCACGTAAAGCAATTTTTAAAATTTTCATAGTGGGTACTTATAACTTAGTGAACTCCTCTTTCGTTTTATTTTTTAGCCATTTGCATTATTTCTACAGGGATGCGTCAGACTTCCACTAAATTTATGATGTGTGATTGGAAGAATTCTTGCAGAATATTGATAGCTTTGTTCTGACCTAAAGATTAGGATTCACTTAGCATCAATATTTATGCAATAGTGTAATTATGTCCTTATGAAATGAACCAAATTTGGCACCTATTTCACTCCTCCCTCACCTCCACTCCCGACAACAAGACGCTTGCCTCAAGGTCAGATAAGGGACACGCAAGTTTCATCTGAACAAATCTGATTGGAATTCAGTTGTATTTGTGGATCCAAACCAGGTGGGAGAGTTTGACAGTGGTTTACACTTGCTTTAGTCTAGTTTTCAGCCTGCTTTAGAAAATTTTCTCAGGCAGATGGGTTTTTAAAAAGTGCTACAATCAGGTTTGTGTACTTTAACAGTTAGACCTTTAAATGCCATTCCCCCAGGGGAATTGTAGGACATCTGGAGGAGATGCCTCTTCCACTGAGAAGGGGAAAAAGGAGGAGAGCAGTCAATAGATGCACCATGTATTCCACCAAGGTGTGCAACCTACTGGTGTGCAAAGGGCTGTAAGACAAAGACAGTGACCATGGACACATAGATGGAAGCTTCAGATACTAGAGTGGTGGAATATTCTTTCATTTTGCAAAGATTTGAGGAGTGTTTGTTCATTTCCTTAATGAAAACTTCTTGGACTTGCACATGTTTTCCTGGTATCTCCCACACATCCGCAGCCAGCAGTTGTATACATGCCAATGTGGGTACCAAATGAAGCCGAACACCTGGACAGCCATGAACAAACATTCTTAAAGGCATGTAGTCAATCCAAATGAAAACTATCAATTTGCACACATAAACACTTTTGGAACATCAAGAGAAAATAACATTCATGTAATTTCAAAACAAATTAACAATTTTTGTCACTATCAAAACTGAACAATTACCCTTATGAAGCCATACATGAGTAACCTCTTGTTTCGTTACATTATCTCCATGTGCAAAGGCATTGAGGTTGCCTGTGACCATGGGGCCCAGGTATGGCATGACATATGGAGGTTCCACTGTTGCTGTGGCCATTGGGGCCAATAGCAAAGGAGAGGCAGTGCCTATACAGGAGTGTCCTGAATTGCCTCCCAATGTTGGCAGCAGTTGTTCATCAACATTTCCATTCCATTGGTCCTCTCTACTATCCTGAGAGGAACCAGGACCTGGCTCTGAATCCAAGCTTCTCAACACTAGCTCTCCCTGACTCTGGGCCTTGGATGTTAGATTCAAAGGATAGAATACAAGCTAGAACCGATACCCAGTATTCTCTCAGTGAGCTGCTGGATTTAACCATCTATGACAATCATTAGTCACTCAGAAAAGAAAATGTGTGTTCTGAAGAGTAGGTGATAGCAATGCACAGAGTCTGATTGACTCCTTCACTGTCCATCTAATCTGGAACCGCTCTGAAATTACTGAATTGTCTCCATGTAACTCACTTTAAATCTAACACCTTGTGTCTGCTGGACCCAAATGTTCATCATCTATTTGGGATGCAGCATCTAGTTTGCCTCAATTGCCAGAGGCCTGCCCAATCTAACCTGATCACTTGTCTTGTGACTGCGAATTGCTTGTGCCATTGTGTAGATCCCTTTCAGCCAATTCCCTCATACAAGCCTGAGATGTGTGCATCTGTGCCTGGACCAGAGCAAGGATGTGACTCTGCACCCTGTCAGAGTCCTTCCTTTTCCTCCCATGGGTTAGCATTGATCCCTTGGGGCAAGCATGCCCAGTGTCAACTTATGGAGGGAAAAAAACTAAGGCGAATGAAGGCAATGCCAATGTTTCAGGTGACAATAGAGAGAGACATCTTCAGAGATATTAACCGTTGTTTCAATCTCAGCCCCTTTAACACTGAGGCACACATTTGTCCCCCAAAATCTGCAAGTCTCCAAAGTTAAAAGTCATCAATGTTACCATCACCATCAACACTGTTTGCAGGGTTGCAAGCTCTGCATCCTTGGAATTGCAGAATCCTGAGACTTTCCTCCAACATTGGTGCATCTTCATTGAAGTGACAATGGCTACACCATTGAGGTGGCACGGTGGCACAGTGGTTAGCACTGCTGCCTCACAGCGCCAGAGACCTGGGTTCAATTCCCGCCTCAGGCGACTGACTGTGTGGAGTTTGCACATTCTCCCCGTGTCTGCGTGGGTTTCCTCCGGGTGCTCCGGTTTCCTCCCACAGTCCAAAGATGTGCAGGTCAGGTGAATTGGCCATGCTAAATTGCCCGTAGTGTCAGGTAAGGGGTAAATGTAGGGGTATGGGTGGGTTGCTCTTCGGAGGGTCGGTGTGGACTTGTTGGGCCGAAGGGCCTGTTTCCACACTGTAAGTAATCTAATCTATTTCCTACTCGATAAAGTTGAGAATGACCATTTTGGCTTCATCATTTCCATCCCTGCCTCTGACATTATATGCTGTCCTTTCCTGTAAATGTAAAGGGGCATTGTAATGAATAGGCTGTGTGCAAATCATAATTTCAAATGCGTGCCAAAAAGTCCTTTGTTGGTAATTAATATTTCTTAATGGCCTTTGCTAACTAACAGATATTGCAGACAATAAGCCAACTTCCCTAAGAATTTAATTAATAATGGGTTGAAGGGTTATTCAGATTCACCAGGGAAGTGGGGTTGAGGCTGAGACGAGGTCAGCCATGATCATATTAAATGGCAGGGTAGGCTTGATGGGCTAAATTTCCTACTCCTGCTCCAAATTCATATGTTCTTTAAGAATCCCTCAGCATAATGCAAAGTGGATGTCTGCTTCATACTGCCTTAGGCCAAGACACTAGGCAAACTCCACATCATCACACCAATGAACATAGATCCATCTCCAAAATCACCATGCACTCTGAGAGAAATCAAGCTGATGGAGGGAAGGTAGGGGCATATTTTGCAGAGTGGAATCCAACTGTTGTTTCAGGTTGAGAGGCCTAGCATCATATCACATTAGAAATTAATTCACCACATTAATCATTTACTTAACCTCATAGTGGAAGAGACCACTTGTGTTGCTTCTGCATAATATCAACATGAAACACTACTGCTCAAACCTTTGAAATACCAAACCCCCAAAGTAATTAGGACACATTTTCGAACCTTGGCAGGTCTTTATGATAATGCCTCCAGCAATTAAAGTCTACTTGGCAACCAAACTGCACTCTCCGTGTGTTAACATTTTTCCTTTACATTGACATTCTTGCAAATTGTCCTGATGTAAGCAAGATGAAAATGTTCAACAAAATATGTCCTTTTTTCAGCAATTCTCTTAATTGATTAAATCAGAGAAACTTGCCCAAACAGTTTTTTTTCTTTTCACCAAGTTTCTAAATGACTCTGTGGGAGAAAACCTTTCTAAAATGAAATTATATAGACTGGTATTAGTTGTAAGTCAGTATCACATGAAGTTATCATTCTTAATTCACAAATTGTTAAAAATTAAGTTTCAACACATTATCATAATTTGAACCTTAAAACGTAACACAACCTTGGAGCACTCTATCCATGTCAATAATTGTGACTTAGAATTTGAAATGTTATTTTGTTCCACTTCTGGACTTTATTTTTACAGCTCATTGATGTCATAATGACAAATGGCAGACTCCTGCATTCAGTTTGCATGCTTCAAAGTCAAGTACAGTATGGTGTTGGGTGATTCAAACTGAAACAATGCTGTACTGTACGATTTGAACTCCAGTGATTTGGAGAATTATTTCATTATGTTCCAGGGGAATATATGTTAGATATGCTTTGGATAGGTTAAGACACATGAATCACTTTTGTGAGTTCTTTTTAGTCCAGAGAGAAACTACACATGGGGGTGAAGCTCAGAACAAGTCTCAATTTATAGTTAACATTTCTCGCGATGTGCTAACATCATGCAACTTCTGCTCGCCCATCTCAGTTCATTACACTCAAAGCGGCAGAAAAATACTGTAAGGTGAGCAATTATCTTCTGAAATCGTGATAAACATAGCATTAGCATCATTAAGAGAGACTACTGATTTTGTCTTAAGATATTCCCAGTGTAATATCACTCCAGGACAAAGAGATTTTTGCTTGGCACTATGCCAACCAGCTTTTAGCATGGGGGAGGGAAGGAGGGTGTTGGAGTTGGGACGGGTGACCCCATAGCACCCACTGCAGTAACATACCCTAAGTTATTTCACAAAGATACAATGGAACAATAAATTGTTTGTAAGCTAAATGAGAAAATATTCAGATGAGTGACTGAATGCTTTGTCAAAAGTTTGTCTTAGAGGCTGAGAGAAAAGTGGGTACAACATGTGAAAAAAACCTACAGATGAAATTTCAGAGCTTAATGCCTTGATGGCAGAAGGCACAAACATCAAAGGTATATAAAAGACATGTAGAATGCAAAAGAGGCTGCAGTTAGAGGATTGCAAATTTGTATGATGGAAAGTGACTGCAAAATTGGAAAAGGAAAAGGCTACACAGGGATTTGAAGGCAAGGATGAGAAATTTAAAATCAGTATTTTTGTGGAACTGGAAGTCAAACGAGCATAGGGCAGATGGATCAATGTGTTTCAATGTGAATTAGGTTATGGGCCACTGAGCTTTTGATGACCTCAGTTTTATGTAGGATGGAAATGAGAGAGAAGCTGTCCAGAATAATAGTTTAGTAGTTGTGTCGAGAAATTAAATAAAATCTGGATGAGGATTTCAGTAGCAGATGGATTGTGGGAGAGCCCTGAGAAGGATGACTTGTTTCCAAGAGTGGTTCCAGGAATGAGAAATTTCAGTGATGAGGATAGACTGAAGAAGTTGAGACTGTTCTCCTTGGAGGGAAGAAGGCTGAAAGGAAATTTGATGGACGCTTTTGAAATCATAAGTACACTGGACAGAATAGATAGGGAAAAGATGTCTCGCTCCTGAAAGATCAGACACACGAGGACATAGATTTAAAGTGATGTGTAAATGAAGAAGGGTGATGTAAGAGAAGTCTTTTTCAAATATTGATTTCTTAGAGTATGGAAATGTGGTGAAAGCAGGTTCAACTGAGGCATTCGATAGAGCATTTGGTGGTTAGTTGAATAGAAGTAGTGTTCAGAGATTTAGGTAAAGGGTGGAATTTGGCACTAGGTAATGATGCTCATTTGAAGAACTGGTGGTATGATTGGCTTAATGGCTGGCTTTTATACTGTAACAATTCTGTGATTCTGAAATTCATCACAAGACCATAAGACATAAGAGCAGAATCAGACATTTGGCCCATTGAGCCGGTTCTACCATTTGATCATGGCTGATATGTTTCTCAATCACATTCTCCTGTCTTCCCTACATAATCTTTGAACCCCTTACCAATCAAGAATCTATCTATCTTTGTGTTAAATGGACTCAATGACTTAACCTACGCAGCCTTCTGCAGCAATAAATACCACAGATTCACCACCCTCTGGCTGAAGAAATTCCTTCTCATCTCAGCTCTAAACAATATCCCTTCATTCTGAGGCAATGCCCTCAGGTCCTAATCTCTCCTATCAATGCAAACATCTTCTCCATGCCCACTCTATCGAGGCCTCTCAGTATTCTAGAAGTTCCAATGAGATCCCTCATCATCCTTCTAAACCCAGCATCCTCAAATCATCAACCAAGCCCTTCATCCTGGGATCATTTGCCCCTTCCAATGCCAACACATCCTTCCTTAGATATGGGGCTCAAAGCTGCTCACTAATATTCCAAATGTTCCTGACCAGAATCTTGTACAGCCTCAGCAACAAATCCCTGCTTTTGTATTCTAGCCATCTCAAATGAATCCTAATATTGCATTTGTCTTCCTAACTGCCAACTGAACCTGAACATTTACTTTAATAGAATCTTGAACTAGAATTCCCAACCTCCGAGGATTCCCAAAGCCTGTCCCTGATTAGCAAAGGTCTATGACTCTATTCTGCCTACCAAAGTGCATGACCTCACACTTTCTCACACTAAACTCTTTGCCTAGTCTCCTAATCTGTCCAAGTCCTTCTGCAGCCCCTCTGCTTCTTCAACACTACCTGTCCCTCCACCTATCTTTGTTTGCTTTGACCAGCAACACATTTGCAGCTGTGACCTACAAACCCAGCAACAATGCCCTCAGTTCCTGTATCCAGATTGTTATGTATAACTTAAATAGTGTGATCCCAACACTGACCCCTATGTAACTTCACTAGTCACTGACTGCCAGTCTGAAAAAGACCCCTTTATCCCATTCACTGTTTTCTGCCAGTCAGCCAATCCTCTATCCATGTCAATACCCTGCCCCTAACATCATGGGCTCTTATCTTATTTAGCAGCGTCTTGTATGACGCCTTGTCTAAGGCCTTCTGGAAGTCCAAATAGATCATGTCCACTAGTTCTCCATTGTCTAAGTGCTCATTACCTCTTCAAAGAATGTCTCGTTTCTCTTCTTCAGTTCTCTGCCCAAAGACAAATCCATCTCAGCACAGATTGGGCAACATGACAGGTTCTGAATCTACCCCAGTTGAAATTGGGATCAAATCCCATGCTGTTTTGCACCAATGGAATTCACAGGCAGGCACAATGAGCTGGATGGTCTTCTTCTGAACTTTAACAATTCTATGATTCTGTCTTTGGAATGGACAGCATTGGAAGGGGGGGCAGAATTTTATTTCACGATCAAATCAGTTGCTAAGATTGTGATAAAACAAAGAACTGCAGATGCTGAAGGTTGGAAACTAAACCAGAAGAGACTAGAAAAACTCAACAGGTTTGACAGCATCTGGGGAGAGAAAGCAGAGTCAATGTTTCGGGTCCAGTGACCTTTCTTCGGAACTGATGTAGCTAGGAAAAGGTAGTATATCTGTGGAAGACAAGTAAGCAGATAGGTGGAGACAGAGCCCATAGAGACAGAAAGACAGTTGATGGAAAAAGAGATGGATGATGGGGAACCATGGAGGGAGAAAAGTTGACAATAGGGAGTATTAATGGATAGAAATGGCTTAGCTGTGATGAAAGCAGCCCATGTCATGACAGGGCCTAAGGTGTGTGGGGTTGGTAACGGACATAGAAGGAAGTGTTCAGATTCTAAAACTATTGAACTCGATATTGAGTCCTGAAGGCTGTAGAGTCCCAAGTCTAAAATGAAATGCTGTTCTTCCGGCTTGTGCTGAGCTTCACTGAAGCACTGCAAGAAGCCCAAGGCAGAAAGATTGGTGTGGGGACACAGTGGTGTATTGAAGTAGCAGACTGCTTGACGCTCAGCACCATTTTTGCAGACAGAATACAGATGTTCTGTAAAGCTAACTTTCTGTCCAGCACCTTAGCTCTCAAGACATGTTGTATCATCAGCCAGTAGCAGCATGAGGCTTGCTTCAGTATCTCTCAACAACTTTTTTGATTTGCCTCCTGGAGAAAAAAACACATTCCCCCTTTGAAATTAAATATTCAAAATCTCCACTGATTCTCTTGGCAATCTTTAAGGAAGACCTTGCTTGATTTTCTTGACCGGTTCCATCTGTACCACAGCTACAGTTTTACCATCCATTTCCTTTATTGATACACCCTTTTCTCCGGGTTCCTTGGGTATTCTGATAACTGCAATAGTTCTCCCATTTAACTTGCAGCAATTATCTCTAATTTGTCCAATCGTATTACTATGGTAAAAGAAATTATTTTCTTTGTAAGATTTTTAGATTCTAACCTTGGTCCTTTATTATTTTGGTGTCCTAGGGTGGAAGCTTACAGGGGTCTGACTAATATGGTCTATGACAAGATTTGTGGCAGAATTGGCCAAGAAGTCAGTTGAGGTCAATTTCGATGTTGGGTGCACATAGTCCATCTTTTATCCTTTTGCTGGGGGGCAAGGTTCTCACTTAGGCATGATAGGTTGACAATTAAGATGGATTATAGCTTGGTAATTTCAGTTCCTGCTTTAATAATGTCCCAACTCTACCCATAATATTTTGCTTTTCATTGAACCAAATTATCTGAACAAGTTAGATGTCCAGAATTCTTGATGTGGAAATCAGAATGGGTACCTGGTGACTTCAGTTCTCTGATGGTTGTGAATAGCTCAGCACATGGTCACAACCAAGGCAGGCCGTGCATACCTCATGCCCATGAATATTCTCATTTGGCATTTGCCAACCCCTCATGTCCAGCATGGCATCTTCCTGGTTGCTTAGAAGTACATCTTGTATTGCAAGCAGCAATTGCAACTAGCATTGAAAAAGAGAATCCGGACACTTTGTGTACAGAAACAGGTATCTGCATCATGATTAGAGCAGGGCTGCATCTCATGGTTGCTCACTTGTCCTCTTAGCAATTACTTGCTTGATGCCTTCCTGAATGCTCACAACATCCACGCCTTGTCTTGCTAGTCTGTTTTGCTGGTCTGCTCCTCAGACAAGAGGGCAGATGTCTTGATACATTAACCTCATACCAGTACAATGTACTAGCAGCTTATGTGGCAAACACACTGCATGCACAGCAAGCAAGAAGCCATGTCTCATGGTCTTAGAGAGTAGTCCCCACTGAAGTGCATGGAGATGCTGACCAGAATAAGTCAACCTAATCCAGGAGATTGTGCATGGTCACGAATCTGGATGGTGTTATCTCCATCAGGAGATCCATGGCTCTCCATTCCAAGGCTTGGGTGGTAGTCAGTGACTCCATAAGAGCTAATATTGGGGGAAGAATAGTAGCCATCAATCGGAGTTTGGGTACCTCTTATCATGGCGTCCAATTAGGTCCTCGAGAGAATGGTCACAGTCAGTCTATCAGGTCCTTTCACAGAAACTGAAAATGTGTTGCTGGTTAAAGCGCAGCAGGTCAGGCAGCATCCAAGGAACAGGAAATTCGACGTTTCGG
Source organism: Hemiscyllium ocellatum (assembly GCF_020745735.1). NCBI lineage: Eukaryota > Metazoa > Chordata > Chondrichthyes > Orectolobiformes > Hemiscylliidae > Hemiscyllium > Hemiscyllium ocellatum. Next base: position 56,660,107 of record NC_083402.1, read on the forward strand.
GCAAAAGCCCTTCATCAGGAATGAGGAAAGTGTGTCCAGCAGGCTAAGATAAAAGGTAGGGAGGAGGGACTTGCAGGAGGGGCGATGGAGATGTGATAGGTGGAAGGAGGTCAAGGTGAGGGTGATAGGCCGGAGTGGGGTGGGGGCAGAGAGGTCAGGAAGAAGATTGCAGGTTAGGAGGGCGGTGCTGAGTTCGAGGGAATCGACTGAGACAAGGTGGGGGGAGGGGAAATGAGGAAACTGGAGAAATCTGAGTTCATCCCTTGTGGTTGGAGGGTTACCAGGCGGAAGATGAGGTGCTCTTCCTCCAACCGTCGTGTTGTTATGTTCTGGTGATGGAGGAGTCCAAGGACCTGCATGTCCTTAGTGGAGTGGGAGGGAGAGTTAAAGTGTTGAGCCACGGGGTGGTTGGGTTGGTTGGTCCGGGCATCCCAGAGGTGTTCCCTGAAGCGTTCCGCAAGTAGGCGGCCCGTCTCCCCAATATAGAGGAGGCCACATTGGGTGCAGCGGATGCAATAGATGATGTGTGTGGAGGTGCAGGTGAATTTGTGGCGGATATGGAAGCATCCCTTGGGGCCTTGGAGAGAGGTAAGGGAGGGGGTGTGGTCGCAAGTTTTGCATTTCCTGCGGTTGCAGGGGAAGATGCCGGGAGTGGAGGTTGGGTTGGTGGGGGGTGTGGACCTGACGAGGGAGTCACGAAGGGAGTGGTCTTTGCGGAACGCTGATAGGGGAGGGGAGGGAAATATATCCTTGGTGGTGGGGTCCGTTTGGAGGTGGCGGAAATGACGGCGGATGATACGCTGTATACGGAGGTTGGTGGGGTGGTAGGTGAGAACCAGTGGGGTTCTGTCTTGGTGGCGGTTGGGGGGGCGGGGCTCAAGGGCAGAGGAGCGGGAAGTGGAGGAGATGCCGTGGAGGGCATCGTCGATCACGTCTGGGGGGAGTCTGCGGTCTTTGAAAAAGGAGGCCATCTGGGCTGTACGGTATTGGAACTGGTCCTCCTGGGAGCAGATGCGGCGGAGACGAAGGAATTGGGAATATGGGATGGCGTTTTTACAGGGGGCAGGGTGGGAGGAGGTGTAGTCCAGGTAGCTGTGGGAGTCAGTCGGTTTATAGTAGATGTCTGTGTTGATTCGGTCGCCCGAGATAGAAATGGAAAGGTCTAGGAAGGGGAGGGAGGAGTCTGAGATAGTCCAGGTGAATTTGAGGTCGGGATGGAAGGTGTTGGTAAAGTTGATGAACTGTTCAACCTCCTCGTGGGAGCATTTCTTTTGACAGGTTGTCCTGGTTGGGTCCAAATTTTGTTGGTTGGAATGTAGCCCGGAGTCCTTGCGGGATCAGTCGGTTCCGTAGGCAGGTTTTCTTTTTACAGGTTGTCCTGGTTGGGTCCAAATTTTGTTGGTTGGAATTTTCTTTTAAGGGAAGAGGATTGGAGGGGATGGAGAAATTTCTGGGAAGCCTTGGCAAACTGTTCTTCAGATTTGGGGGCTACAGGGTAGGGGGGAAATAAGGAAATGATAAATGTGAAAGGGGGCACCAGTATCTGCAAAGGGTTACATCGTAACTTATGGATGGGGAGCAGGTCATACAGGAGGGGGATTTGCCCAGACTTAGGAGAACTCATATGCCAAGGGTCAGGAGATAAGATGGCTGGTGCAGGCTTGTGTAGCTGGGTTGGGTGGAGATCTGGAGAGTTCACAGGAAGGGCTACCAGGATGGGAATCTGCGAGCTGTTCCTTCACAGCATCGCACTGATCTGCTGACAACCTTGGATCAGGCTGCCACAGTCTGTGGTGTGACGTCTTCTGGCAGTACTCTAGGAAAAAGACTCATCTCCTTTGCACCAATTCTTGAACCAAAACATCCAGATGCCCATTGGAGCATCACAGAGCTATGTATCATCTTTCTGACAACTGCAGAAACATTCTTGACTAAGCAGGGCAGCTTCAGAGTGGTAGAGCTCGTCTGGGTGAACAGTGGTCTTTTGAATATGGTGCAGGAACCAAGGATGCTAGTCCTTTAAGACCATAAGACCATAAGAAATAGGAGTGAAAGTAAGGCCATTCAGCCCATCGAGTCCATTCCGCCATTCAATCATGGCTGATGGGCATTTCAATGCCACTTACCCGCACTCTCCCTGTAGCCCTTAATTCCTTACAAGATTAAGAATTTATCAATCTCTGCCTTGAAGACATTTAACGTCCCGGCCTCCATTGCACTCTGTGGCAATGAATTCCACAGGCCCACAACTCTCTGGCTGAAGAAATGTCTCCTCATTTCTATCTTAAATTGACACCCTCTAATTCTGAGGCTGTGCCCACGAGTCCTAATATTTCTGCCTGGTGGAAACAAATTTCCAGCATCCACCATTTCTCTACCATGCATTACCTTGTAAGTTTCCATTAGATCTCCCCTCAACCTTGTAAACTCTAATCCCAGGATCCTCAGCCATTCATCGTATGTTAGGCTTACCATTCCAGGGATCATCTGTGTGCATCTACACTGGACATGCTCCAGTCCAGTCTGTCCTTCCTGAGGTGTGGGGCTCAAAACTGGACACAGTATTCTAAATGGGGCCTAACTAGAGCTTTATAAAGTCTAAGTAGCACACTGTTGCTTTTACATTACAACCCTCTTGAAATAAATGACAACATTACATTTGCTTTCTTAATCACAGACTCAACCTGCAAGTCAGCCTTTAGAGAATCCTGGACTAGCACTCCTAGATCCCTTTGTACTTAAATTGTATGAATTTTCTTTCTATTGAAAAAATAGTCCATCCCTGTATTCTTTTTTTCTGAAGTGCAAGAACTTGCATTTGCTCACATTGAATTTCATCAGCTATTTCTTGGACCACTCTCCTAAGCTGTCTAAATTTTTCTGCAGCCTCCCCACTTTCTCAGAACTACCTGCCTGTCTGCTTAACTTTGTATCATTGGCGAACTTCATCAGAATGCTCTCAGTCCCTTCATCCAGATCATTAATTTATAAATTGAACAGCTGCAGCCTCAATGCTGAACCCTGAGAGTCACCACTTGTCACCAGCTGCCATTCTGAAAAACAACCTTTTATCCCAACTCTCTACCTTCTGTCAGACAGCTAATCCTCAATCCATGCCAGTAGCTCACCTCAAATACCATGGCTCCTCACCTAACTCAGCAGCTTCCTGTGAGGCAAAGGAAGTCCTTTTGGAAGTCTAGGTAGACTACATCCACCGGGTTTCCTTGGTCTAATCTAATTGTTACCTTTTCAAAGAATTCTAATAGGTTTGTCAGACATGACCTCCCCTTACTAAATCCATGCTGACTTGTTCTAATCCAACCCTGCACTTCCAAGAATTTAGAAATCTCATCCTGAATGATGGATTCTAAAATTTGACTTACAACTGAAGTTAGGCTAATTGGCCTATAATTTTCCATCTTTTGTCTTGATCCTTTCTTGAACAAGCGGGTTACAACAGTGATTTTCCAATCATTTGGGAATTTCCCTGACTCCAGTAATTTTTGAAAGATTACAACCAACACCTCTGCTATTTCTTCAGCTACCTCCCTCAGAACTCAAGGATGTAGCCCATTGGGGCCAGAAGATTTATCAATTTTTAGACCTTTTAGCTTTTCTAGCACTTTCTCTTTTCTAATGGCTACCATACTTAACTCTGCCCCCAATTCTCCTTAACTGTTGGGATATTATTCATGTCTTCCACTGTGAAGACTGACACAAAGTATATATTAAGTTCTTCAGTTATTTCCTTATCTCCCATTACTAGCCTTCCTGTGTCAATTTGGAGCAGCTCTATTTCTACTTTTGCCTGTTGTTTGTTTCTTATGTATTGAAAGAAACTTCTATTATCATTTCTAATATTATTGGCTAGCTAACCTTTATATTTGATCCTCTCCTTCCTTATTTCTCTCTTTGTTATCCTCTGTTTGTTTTTGTAGTCTTCCCAATCTCCTAATTTCCCAGTGCTCTTTATGGGCTTTCTCTTTTTCTATGATACATTTCCTGACTTCCTTTGTCAGCCATGGCTGTCTAATCCTCCCCTGGATAATCTTTCATTGGGATGAACCTCTGTACTATGTCCTCAATTATGCCCAGAAACTCCTGCCATTGTTGCTCTACTGTCTTCCCCAGCAGGCTCTGCTTTCAGTCGATTTTTGTCAGTTCGTCTCTCATGCACTTGTAATGATCGTTATTTAACTGTAACATCCAATTTTGCCTTCTCTCTTTCAAACTGCAGACTAAACGCTACTATATTATGATCGCTGTCTCCTAAGTGTTCCCTTACTTTAAGATCTTTTACATAGCATTAAGTCCAGAATAGCTTGGTCCCTTGGGGCTCCATCACAAGCTGGTCCAAAGAGCTATCCTATAAACATCCCATGAATTCCCTTTCTTTGGATCTACTGGCAACATTATTCACCCAGTCCATTTGCAGGTTGAAGTCCCCCATGACCGTGACCTTGTCTTTCTGACATGCCCTATCTATTTCTGGTCTGTACATAACTCCCACTGTGGTCTTTTTGCCTTTGTGGTTCCTCAACTTCATCCACACAGACTCCACATCATATGATACTGTGTCATTCAGTACCATAGATTTAATTTCATTCTTAACTAACAAGGCAACCCCAACCCCTCTGCCCAACCCCCAGTCTCTTCAATAAGTTGCCAGATATCCAAAGCTGTTTTGGTAAGACGATGATGCAATTGGACATGATGGATTCATTCTGTTAGGGGTGGGGTAGCTGGTTAATTAGGTATGCAGAGAGAAGGCTGGAAGAACTTACCAAATACCATCAGGAGGTGAAGAAGTCGCTGTTTCGGGTGTATCCCGTCTGGTAATATACAGAAAGAAATCTTACTGGGGCCACACGGAAGAATCCCTGAAAAAATACTTGAAGCAATGTGCACATCTAAGAAAAGGTCTGTTTCTTCCCTAAAACTCATATAATTTCCATTCCCAGAAATGTTTCCATTTTCTTTCTTGATTCTCATATGACTATTTCTTCCCATCTAACACTCTATGTGAGATATCAATGGTAACCACCAGAGATGCCATTTTTTGGATCTTTGACATTTGACTCTCATCAGGATAAGTATTACGGTGTGCTGAAACACTATTCAGAATTAATACATAGTCATGATTTCACTTGCATTCTTAAAATTTTTCTCCAACTTCAGTGATTGAAACCACTGATTCCACAGATATTTCTTTTCTGTTGCAATGTCTGTAAGTATATGATTAGAGTGCTTTATTAGAATCCTACATTTTAATTAAAATGCTTCAGCGGCAAGCTCATAAATGTTGATTGTTTCCCTTTTAACAGCTTCATAGTCTGCACTTTGTGACTCTGACGAAATAGTGTACACATTCATAGCTGTACCTATCAGGAAACTGGCATTGAGTTAAAATGCTCAGACAACTGGTGCAGACATAATGGCCCCCTACACTTAATGAATCTGCTAATAATCGATTTTATAATATTGAGGGCCAAGGAACTTTTGGCCATTTCAACATCATGGGTACTACGACAATATCAATGAATTACATCCTCTATAACTTTATGAACTAAACACCGATTTCTAGTTTAATCCCACATGGAAACAGAATCATCATTTTTCACCACTTCTTTCTCCCTTTACTTTCAGTATTTCTCAACCAAGTCATGTCTGAGTTCTCTTTCTAGAGTTCAAGCCTTTTAAATTCCACTGTCTTTCTTTTTCTTCCTTCACACTTTTCATTTCAAGCTCAATTCTGCCCATCTCTTTTCAAATTTGTCTGTTTCTCATTTTCTTTATCATTGTTTTTCCCTTCCCTTTCCTTATTTTTCATTTCTGTCTATTCAACTACCAGAAGGCATAGGTTCAAGATGAGAGAGGGTAAGTTTAGGGAGAAGTTGTGGAAAGTTTTTCAGACAGAGGATGGTGGATGCCTGGAAAGCACTGTCAGTGGGGGAGGTGGAAGTAGGCACATTAGCAATGTCGAAAGTGTATTTTGATAAACACATGAACATGAGGTGAACAGCAGGATAAATATTATGAATGGATAATAATATGTAACTGGCCTAAATAAGGAGTAGGAATGTTCCTCTGTATTGCATTGTTCTGTATTGCATTTTCCTTTTGATTCAAGCTTTTTCATTGAAAGCTCATTTTATCAATGACAGGTCAATTTCAAGTTTCCCTCTTTTTAACTCTAAATTATATTTTTATTTTTATCTTCAATTTCTTCGATATCTTTCTTAATTTAGCCTTATCAAAGATTTCAAGTAATCCTTTTGTGACAGTTTGTACTTCCAATAAAGTCTGGCAATAGGCAATACAGGTGGCACAGTGGTTAGCACTGCTGCCTCACACCGCCAGAGACCCGGGTTCAATTCCCGACTCAGGTGACTGACTGTGTGGAGTTTGCACATTCTCCCTGTGTCTGCGTGGGTTTCCTCTGGGTGCTCTGGTTTCCTCGTGCAGGTCAGGTGAATTGGCCATGCTAAATTGCTCGTAGTGTTAGGTAAAGGGGTAAATGTAGGGGAATGGGTGGGTTGCGCTTCGGCGGGCCTGTTTCCACACTGTAAGTAATCTAGTCAGTCATTTTGAATGTCCTACCAGTACAATATACTACATATTCCTATTTTTTTAATGCAGTGTACTTGCACATACTTTTTAAGATACACAGATCCCTCTTAAATTCCATGAATTTTGATCCTGTTAAGATCCCAGCTGACTGGAACACTGGACAAGTTTAATCCCCAAGTAAGATCTGGCTTATTGCTCTTAAGTGTTGTTTTTCTTTTCCTTTACCATGGAAATTAGTTACTGAACATATTCACAAGATACTTTTAAGAAAATAACTTGAAGTTTTATTAGACAAAAGAAAAACGTGATCCATGTTACACTGTATAAGGACTATTTGAAATGATCTCATTACAAATATCAAAAAGAATGATTCAACCCTTTTTATCCAAACAAACACCCAAAACTCAGTGAAGGTACTGTCCATCTTCACTTTACATTTGTACATGTTGAAGAAAAAGCTTTAGTCAGGTTCTTTCCAGCAAATTTATGCAGTTCATTCAATTATATTTTCTTTGGTTAATGGCTCATCTTAAGACCCTTAAAAAGCAATAATACCTCAACTCTTTTGTTACAGAACATTTGTTCCATAAACATATATCTTTATCAGCTGGAGCCTTTCTCCTAAACAATTGGGACTTTTCCTCATTCCTGCTCTGAATATTTTGAAGATTGCTAACCTTACTGTTACAGATCTTTTACCTTTGCATGAACCTGCACACTGCCTGATTTCTTCCATATTGTAACTTTCTGTTTTACTGGACTCCTGTCACAAGGCAACAACAGTTTTTCTCTGTTCTATTGTTTTTTTTAATGCTCTGAACTGTTCACCTCATGCTCTAATTCAAGGCTGTAACCTTCATTAAACAAATGTATAAACAAACATGACATTTCCTCTCAAAGTGAAACTAAAACTGTGTCTTCTCCCATCTTAACATGGACAATACAGAAATACAAAATTGTTGTTTTTCTGGATGTTTTCTTTTCTTTTGGCTGTTTCCTTTATTTCTGTTTCTGTTTGTAATCCTGTCTTTTGTATACTAAGTTGGTGCCTGAGACTGGCAACTTTGTACACTTTTTACTGTACTTGAATACACATGACAATAAAATATAAATCCAAAACAACACTAATATACTGTCAACTTCCATCACAATTGTATGACATTACTGTTACATGCCACTTGTCAGTCCAGGTCTTGCTTAAGAAGGACACAGACCTCTTTGCTTTGAGGAGCTGGAAATGCTGCTGAACACTGTACAATCTTCCGTGAATGTCAACACTTCTGACCTTAAGATGGAAGGAAAGTTATTTATGAATCATGTGAGCTGCGTTTAGAAGATCCCTGGGGATCTCATGCATTGATGTTTCAGGCCTGAGGTGATTGACCTCCAACATCCACAGTCCCTTTCCTTTGTATGAAGTCACTCCAACCAGCAAAATTTACTTTCTGACTCCCACTGATTGAGGTTTTGTGAGTGCTGCTTGATGTCAGACTCAGTCAAATGCAGCCTTAACATGAAGAACAAACAGTCTCACGTCCTCTCTCTCTCTCGATTTCAGCTCTTTTGTCCATGTTTGGAGCAAGGATATATAATGAGGTCAGCAGCTGAGTGGCCCTGGCAGAACCCGACTGAACATCAGTAAGTAAGTTATTGCTGTGTCAGTGCCACTTGATAGCACTGTTAATGATGTGTTTCAATACTTGGCTGATGATTCAGAGTGGACTGATGGAGCAATAATTGGCTAGGTTGATTTGCCCTGATTTGTGTGGATAGGGCATACCTGGGTCATTTTCCACATTGCCAGGTAGATGCCAGTGATGAGGCTGTGCTGAGTATTGCTTGGCTAGAGGTACAGTTATTTTTGAAGCAGAAATAATGGGAGTTTACACTGAGTTTCAGAGAACACGGATATATGTGATGCTTGCAGTTATAATATTGCTGAGCCCCCACTTTACTAGACTATTTATAGAACGAAAGCTATCCCATGGTTGATGTATTACAGTGTTTGGCAGGATCATTGGTAATCTATCCTAATGTTGCTGGTGGACAGTGTCAGGGCCTGTACCTGTGGTTAACTGACTACTCTGAGAAATTAAAGTTTAGTTTAAAAAAAAACTATCTGAAACAATATAAGTTTTTGTGCCCATTGCTGCTGGGTTAGTCATTTAGGTCACCAGTGCTAACAATGGTATCAACTACCAGCAGCCTCCTGTCCTTCCCACATGTTGGAGGACACACAGGGTATATTGATCCAAGCATGGTGTTACAAATGATTTCCCGTTTCCAATTCCCCGCTGCCCGAGAAACCTCCCTCGCTCTCTCTCTCTGTCTTTCCTTATCATTAACATCACCGTGATTTTCCTCATTTGAATAAAGTCAGGGGATAAACCCCGTGTGTGGCTGCAGCAGTGTTTTGTGAAAGGATTTAAATCTAATTCCTTTGCTTTCACTGACGTCAGGAGCCTGTGACTGGACCGGGTTTTGCGGGTATACAGTGTATGGGGAAAAAAAAGAGAGCTCTGTCCTGTTGTCCACAGAGCAGGCTGGCTGTACCAGAGCCGCCTTTGCAGCCTCAGTTGATCCGCTCTGGACTAAGGACAAACCCACAGCGAGAGTAAAGTTCACCGCCTCGTCTTGCTGGCTATTGCTGCATTCTCTGCGGTCTATCCAGGGCAGGGAGCCAGCCTCCGCTCACTTCGAGTTTCTTTGTTACTCGCACCGATATAAGTATGAATAAACCCCAACGTTGGCTCGGCGTTTGTGTTAATCTGTCGAGCCAGCATTGATCATGTAAGTTGCACGGCACCGGTTCGGTTAAAGTCGTTTGGAGTTTTTTTTTGGTATTGAGTTCACTTCTGCTGTATTCGGTGTTAAAGTCAGCCTGGGTCTCACAAAGCCCCCCCTCCAAGCTGCACGCCTGTAATTACACGGCTGATGCTCGTCTCCGTTGACTGAGTGCCCCTGTGTGTAACTTGTTCTCCTTGTTTAGGTCGGTTCGGATCGTGGCTCTGGGCAATGAGAAAGCGGGCTTTGAGGACAGCCTGCAGCAGGCGGATCTGATCACCACCTATTTCGGCAGACATGCCATTATCCGGCACGTTGAAGAGAGGCGCTTGCTCAGCTTTGCCACCCACATCACATTTCCTGCCTTTGTCGAGTACCAGGCTTATGTCTTCGGCAGAGTCCGAGTGCTGATTCACGACTGTCCCAACTGGGTAAGGAGGCAAAAAAGTTACAATGGGGCTCGCCCCTTAAGGTCACCTGAAATATAAGAACACTTGTAACGTTTGTGCAGCGCTCCCCCAAAGATCACTTGTCCCTAGTATCAGTGATGCGCTGTTTTTGCTTTGGGTAATCCAGTAGACTATCTGATACGCTAATGTGAAGTTTGCAATTTCAAATGCTGCAATTTTATCAGAAGCTCGTTAGGTGGAATGGTGATTTTCCTCCCCGCTTACCGTTGTCTTAAATTGATACATTTATTTGCATAATTCGACCATCATGTTACATATTGTCCATTTGTACACTGATCTCATGTTCAAAACATGGCCAACACTGCTCAAGAGTCATACTTTAACCCTGAAACAAATAATAATGATCAATTTTGAGCTTTCAATAAAAAGGAAAGAATTGCTTTTGTTTTGGTGACTTCTCGAGGTCTTAACCACTGGATTTATGAACATATTTCTACAGTAGTTATTCTTTAATTGACCTCAAGAGGTGCCTATTTAGGTGCAATCCCATCAAGGTAAAGGCAAAGTCACCATAATCCCACTCTTTCAATTAGAGAGAGATAGTTCTGGTTTAAACTGAAGGCCACCATGCTCTAGGCAAGGGAAAAAGTTGAGAAGGAGAATCCTTCATTAGAATCTCATCCAGTGAGGGAATTGAAACAGCATTGTTGGCATTGCTTACCAGCTAATTAAGCTAACCAGTAGTGAAAGGTTATGCCACTGGGGAATGAACTCCATTATAAGATAGGTTTCATAACTGGGTTTAAGGTTCTAAATTACCTGAACAATGATGGTAGAGGTCAGTTACCAATATTATAATATTTTGCCAGAATATTCATCTGCACTTTAATAGGATTTCATTTCCTGACACTTATTTTGAAGGAAATTGCTTTCAGAAATTGAGAGACTGAAAATGCTGCAAAGGTGCTTTTAAAATAACTAGAATTATTTTAAAATATAAGAAGAAAGGCTCTGAATTATACAGCTATAAAAGGCAAATGGAATAATATAGCCCGTCTAGCTAGATATTTCTTCCCATATATTTCTATGGGGAAATAGTGCTTTCCCTGTTTGTACACACATTGCTATTAAATATGCAGAGCACTTGTTCTTGCGAGTGACGAGAAGTAAGTCAATCAGAATGTACAGTACTGTTTTGGGAACTGCCATGCACACCTATTATTAGTTTGTTGTAATGAAGTGTGAGTTTCAAGTAACAAACTGCAGGATCATTTCAATGACAGTCATTGTATGAGTATGTTATTCTGTTAGCAACAACATAACTGAGACTAGCTGTATGCAAGCCTGTTCTCCCACCCCCACCCCGAAAAGGAGGAGTAGAGATGTTAAAGGCAGTATGTGAGTGGAGTGCTACTTTTCTAATGCACGATTAAGACTTGGCAGCCTGTCATGCAGGTAGACATAAGCTCTGGTAAGTGCGCACTCAAAGAGATGAGCAGCACAGAATTCTGATCACAAGACCTTCCTTAGCAACAGCTGAGGCACGACATGACTGAAATGAAATAAACTCTACCTTTGTGGAAGAAACACAATAGTCACATTTCAAGTAAATAATTAATAGTTAAAAGAATGTGATTGAAATTTGTGGAGGCAGATAATTGTCAAAAACTGATAATTCTTGGTATGTGTGCATTGTATTACTAATATGATGTACAGGACACAAAAAATAACATGAATGTAAGAAAGTACCTTCAAAGCATACCTTGGTTTTTCTACAGTAGACTTTTAAAAATTTTTAGTTGACTTGACAGATCATCATTTTAACACCTTCTTTATAGTTTAATGGAAGTGAAATTCAATGGAATTTCAAAGCACTTGACACCGGTAGGTCTCTCCAAACAGGGGGAAAAAAACAACCCCCTTGATTTAACGCAGTTGCTCAAAAGGAACTGAATTAACTGCAATTTGAAAATCTTGAGTATATCAGTCACATTGGACTTGAACAGGAAAGCTGCTTCATTCTTTGCTTCTCCAGAACGTTCCACAGACTGCAATTACATGTAAATATAAACGGAGGAGAATTTGCCCTTCCATGCTATTTCTAAACAAAAATCTCACTCATTGGATGTAAGTAAAGCAAGGAGGCAATGTTTTAGTGGTATTATCACTACTGGTAACTGAGGGACCCAGGTTCAAATTCTGCCATGGCAAATGGTGGAATTTGAATTCACTAAATATTTAGAATTAAGTCTAACAATGACCATGAGTCGATTGTCAAGGAAAAAAAAATATATATATATGGTTCACCATTGCCCTTTAGGGAAGGAAACTGCCATCTTTATCTGGTCTGGCCTACATGTGACTCCAGACTCACAGCAATGTGGTTGACTCTTAATTGCTCTCTGGGATAGGCAATACATGCTGGCCTAGCCAGTGTTGCCCTCATTCTGTGAATGAATAAAAAAAAACTGACTGGGTTAGCATTTTTGCCAGTTCCTGGTTACTCTTGAAAAGGCAATAGTGAACTGCCCACTTTAACAGTCCATGTGCTGCAGGTAGGTTGAAAATATCTTTAGGGAGAGAATTCCAGGAAATTGACCCAATGACTGTGAAGGATGGCAATATATTTCCAAATCAGGGTGTTGTGTGGCTTGGAGGTGGTGGTGTTCCCATGTACTTGCTGCTCTTGTCCTTCAAAATGGAAATGGAAATGAGTTTGGAAGCTATAATTTAAAGATCTTTGAATTTTTGCATTGCACCTTTGTAGGTACTGAGTTTGATAGTGGAGAGAGTGGATGTGGTACCAATAAGGCAGACTGCCTGATCCTGAATATTGTCAAGCTTTTTGAATGTTGTTGGAGCTGTACGCATTGATGCACATGGAGAGTAGTCAATCACGTTCCTGACTTGTGCATTGTAGATTCTGTACAGACTTTGAGAAGTGAGGTGAGTTGATTGCAGCAGTGTTCCTAGCTTCTGACCTGCTGTAGAGGAGGTGAAGGTTACATTGTCCCCTGTTAGAGATGGTCATTGCCTGGTATTTCTGTGGCGTAAATGTTACTTGCTATTTTTCACCCCAAGCCTGGATATTGTCCAGGTCTTGCTGCATTTGGACATGGTCTGTTTCAGTATTTGAAGAGTTGCAAATAGTGCTGAACATCGTGCAGTCATCACCAAACATCCCCACTTCTGACCTTATGATGGAGAGAAGGTCATTGATGAAGCAACTGAAGATGTATGGACCTCAGACACTATCCTGAGGAACTCCTGCAGAGATGTCCTAGAGCTGAAATGACTGACATTCAACAATCATGATCATTTTCCTATGTGTCAAGTTTGATTTTTCCCTGATAGCCATTGATTGCAGTTTTGCCAGGCTTCCTTGATGCAGTCAAGTGGAGCCTTGATGTCAAGGGCTGTCACTCTCACCTCACCTCTGGAATTCTACTCTTTTGTCCATGTTTGAACTAACACGGTAATGAAGTCTGAAGCTGAGTGACCTTAGAGGAACTGAAACTGGGTTTCACTGAGCAGGTTGATGAAACTTTGCATCACTTTACTGATGATCAAGAACAGACTGTTTGGATGGTAATTTGTCAGGCTGTATATGCCCTTCTCTTGTATCCAGGACATACCTGGCAATTGCCCACATTGTCAGCGAGATGTTAATATTGAACTTGAACAGCCTGACTAGGGACACAGCAACTATTGTTGGAATGTTGTCAGGGCCCACACTTTTGCAGTATTTAATGTCTCAAACCATTTCCTGATACCATATGGAGTGGATCAAATTAGCTGAAGACTGGCATCTATGATGGCAGGGGCCACTAGTGGAGGCCAAGATGGATCATCCATTCGGTACTTCTGGCTGAAGATTGTTGCAAATGCTTCAGGTTTATCTTTCACACTGATGTTCTGGGCTCCCCCAGTTTTAAAAGTAGAAGTTATTGTGGAGCTGCCTCCTCCAGTGAGTTGTTTAATTATCTACCACTGGTCAACAGTGCAGAGTTTAGATCTGAATCATTAGCCCTGATGGGATCCTTAGCCCTGTACATCACTTGCTGCTTATGCTGTTTGGCACAAAACAAGTCCTATTGGTAGCTTCACCAGGTTGATCTCTTAGGTTTAGTTATGCCTGGTGCTGCTCTTGGCATGCCCTCCTACCATCTTCCTTGAACCAAAGTTGATCCCCTGGCTTCCTGGTAATGGTAGATTGGGGGACATGCTAGGCCATGAGGTTGCAGATTGTGTTGGAGTACAATTCTGCTGCTTACTGCACCTCATTGGTGCTCAATCCTGAGTTGCTAGGACTGTTCAAAGTCTGTCCCATGATAGTGCCACAAAACATGATGTAAGATCTTTCAATGTAAAGGTGGGAGTTTTGTCTCCACAAGGACTGTGCAGTGGTTACTCTTACTGGTGCTGTCATAGAAGATGCACCTAGAGCTGGCAGATTGGTAAGGATGAGGCCAAGTATGTTTTTCCCTCTTGTTGGTTTGCTCGCCACCTGTTCAGACCCAGTCTAGCAGTTATGTCCTTTAGGACCTGACCAGCTCAATCAGTATCACACTGATATTCTGGGCTCCCCCAGTTTTAAAAGTAGCAGTAATTGTGGAGCTGCCTCCTCCAGTTTAATTATCCACCACTGGTCAATAGTGCAGAGTTTAGATTTGAATCATTGCTGTATTTCTGATGAAGGGCTTTTGCCCGAAACGTCAATTTTACTGCTTCTCGGATACTGCCTGAACTGCTGTGCTTTTCCAGCACCACTAATCCAGAATCTGGTTTCCAGCATCTGCAGTCATTGTTTTTACCCAGCTCAATCAGTACCGGTGCTGCTGAGCCACTCTTGGTGATTGACATTGAAATCCCCCACCCAGTTTACATTCTGCCACCTTACCACTAACAGTGCTTCCTCTCAGAATTGTTGAACATGGAGGAGCACTGCTTCATCAGCTGAGGGAGGATGGTACATGATGATTAGTTTTGATTCTGGATGCAATAAAGTCTCAAGATTAGATTAGAATAGATTCCCTGCAGTGTGGAAATAGGCCCTTCATCCCAACAAGTCCACACTGACCCTCCGAAGAGTAACATCCAGACCCATTTCCCTCTGACTAATGTACCTAACACTATGTTGTGAAATTCCAGGGGAACTCCGTTCTCAGTGTATTCTGTCACTACCTCTGCTGGGCCCGTTCTGCTGGTGAGACAGGACATATCCAGGAATGAGTGATATTGGCTTTTGGAGCATTACCTGTAAAATGTGATTTCATACGTCTAGCTGTTACTTGACAAAAATGTGAGGCAACTATCCTATTTTTGGCAGTAGCCGCAGGCGTTAGTGAAGAGGACTTTGCAGGATCGACAGGGCTGTGTTCTTTATTGTTTTCGGTGCCAGGTGATCCTTCAGTTTTCGTTCCTTTTTTCCTCTCTAGCTGTTGTTACAATGGGGTTGCTTGCTAAGCCATTTCAGGACAGTTAAGAACAGCCATATGCTGTTGGGTCTGGAGTCACATGTAAAGATAGCAGTTACCTTCCCTCAAGGACATTAGTGAACCAGGTGGGTTTTTCTGTCAATCACAATGTTTCCCAGACATCATTAGACTCTTAACCTCAAATTTTTATTGAATTCGGATTCAAACCAGGGTTGCTGATTAATACTCAATTAAAACTGCTAGGCCATCACCTCCCTCTGCTAACTTAGCTGCATAAACCCTTGGAAAAAGTAACAGTTTGTTGAGTAATTTGTAAGTTTGTTTTCAGTGACATATTGTTACTAGGTTTACAATTACTGCTGAACAGCTCAGAGGCCAAAAAAAGAACTAATTTTTTATTTGTGCATTAATCAGTTTTTGATTTAAACCATCCACAGATTTTTAAAATAACTTCTTAAAGGCGGAAAGTATTACAGTGAGACAGAACGATGTAGAAAGGATTCCAGAAATTAGGATTAAGGTAACTGATAGCATGATCACCCAAACTGGAGCAATTAAAAATTTGGCACGCAGTGCAGGCCATAATTAGAGGCACAGGGATATCTCAGAAAATTCTGGGATTGGGAACGATTAGAGAATTCTTTAAGTATAGCACTGATTGTACAATTTCTACATTGGTTACTGAAAATGTGTTTAGAATGTAAAGTCTGAGTGCTGTTCAGATACCGAGATATATTTTCAAATGCATTTTGAATGATTTTGGAAAATACATACTGTGCACTCTTTGTTAGCAAATGTATTGAATTATTTTCCTGTCATTCTTATCTTTTGATTCACCCGTTATTTCAGCACCATGTTCATTATTTTCCACAAGTTTTCCTGTTTAAATGTCTGTTTGCAACAGAGATTTTAGATTTACCGGAATGGTTGGCTGGCAAACTTTACGAATATCTTAAATTTTTTTTACCAATTACCAATGAAAGCGATCAGCTTAATAAACCTTACAGTTAATAAGATCAATGAGCCTCAGAAAATAGCAGTCTGCTTCCACTTTTAAGACGATTCTGTTGTATACTTGTCATATCACGGAAATGTTACGGTGCCAAAGGAAGCCAATTGGCCCAGTGTTTCTGCACTGCCTCACCAAAGGAGTGATATGACTTCATGCCATTTTCCCCCATCCACCTTATTTCTATTTAAATAATCATCTAATGCCCTCCCAAAAACCTAAATTAAACATACCTCCACCACACTTCTAGGTAGTACATTGTGTAAAAAATGTTTATTTTCTCATATCACATTTACAACTTTGGCAAATCATGTTAAATCTGTGCTCTAGTTTTCAATTATTTTATCAGCAGAAATTGTGCCTCCGTATCCATTCTATTCCAATTACTTCATAGTTTTGAAAAGTTCTCGCAGATATTTTGGGTTGGAGGAAAGTTTGCTGTAAAGTTCCCCAGGGCTTGGAATTAGGACCCTTGATCTCCCTGGTATATATTAATGATTTAGATCTTGCTACACGAGGAAGACTGATTGAATTTTCTCTCTCTCCAAGGAACACTGTTCCAATTTCTCCAATCTGTCCTCATAACTGAAGCTTTTCCTGGAACTATTCTTATAAATCTGTTTGCATTCCCTCCAAAGCTTCAAATCCTTCCCACAGTGTGACACCCAGACTGTACACAGTATGTCAGTTGAGATCTAGTCAGTGCCTTACATTAGTTCAGCATCACTTTCTTGCGGTTGTGCTATATGCCCACATTGGTAAAGTCCAGTATACTGTTGCTTTATTAACTGCTCTCTTCACTGTGGGCAGCACGGTGGCCCAGTGGTTAGCACTGTTGCCTCACAGCGCCAGAAACCTGGGTTCCACTCCCGCCTCAGGCAACTGTGTGTGGAGTTTGTACATTCTCCCTGTGTCTGCGTGGGTTTCCACTGGGTGCTCCAGTTTCCTCCCACAGTCCAAAAATGTGCAGGTTGGGTAAATTGACCACGCTAAATTGCCTGTAGTGTTAGGTGAAGGGGTAAATGGAGGGGAATGAGTCTGGGTGGGTTGCACTTAGGCAGGTCGGTGTGGGCTTGTTGGGCCGAAGGGCCTGTTTCCATGCTGTAAGTACTCTAATCTAATCTAAACATGTCTTGCTACCACCAATTATCTATGCACATATTAACGTCTCCAAATGTCTTCGCTTTGCAAAACTGAAAAGATCGTAATCCCTACTTTGTATTGAATGTCCACGTAATGCAAAATGCATTACTTCACTCTTTGACACATTAAACTTCATCTACCACCCATTTGTCCATTTAAAAAAAAAACTTGCCTATACTATTTTGGCTTTCTAAGCTGTCCTCCTCACAGTTTACAATTTCAAGTGGTTTTGTATCATTCACAAATTTGCCTCCTATGTGTGTAGCAAGATCAAAATCATTAATATATACTAGGAAAAGCAAGGGTCCTAATTCCAAACCCTGGGGAACTTTACAGAAAACTCCCCTCCAACCCAAAATATCCATTTCCTATTGCTCAACTAATTTTGTATCCACTTTGCTACTGAGTTTGTTGTTCCATGAGTTCTAACTGTTTTAACATGTTACAACGTGTTTCACCAGTCTGTGTGGCACAGACTATTGAATGCCTTTTAAAAATCCACTTGCAGCACCTCAAAAGTTTTGCCCTCATTGACCCTTTTTAAAAAAAACCCTATTACCTCCTTTAAAAAAACTCTTCAGCAAGTTAGTAGATGTCTCTGCTGGCTCTTCCTAATCAAACCACCATTTGCCATCTGACCAGCCTTCTCCCAACTGAAGCTAAACTGGTCAGTAATTGCTGGGATTAACTTTAAAACATTTTTGAACAAGGAAATAAGGTGGCACGGTGATTCAATGGTTAGCTCTGCTGTCTTACAGCGCCAGGGACCCGGGCTCGATTTCAGTCTTGGTTGACTATATATGTGGAGTTTGCACGGTCTTCCCGTGTCTGCATGGGTTTCCTCTGGGTACTCTGATTTCCTCCCATGGTCCAAATTAGGTGCAGATTAGGTGAATTGGCTAAGCTAAATTGCCCATAATGTTCAGGGATGTATAGGTTACGTGCATTGGTCAAGGGAAATGTGATGAGGTTGGGGGATGGGTCTGCGTGGGTCTCTCCAGAGGGTCGGTGTGGACTTGTTGGGCCAAATAGCCAGTTTCCACACTGTAGAGATTCTGTGGTATTTGCATTTCTTCTCTGACACCTCCCAAGTCCAGGAAAGATTATAGACAGGGCTCCGAAATTTCCACTCTCTCTTCCTTCAATATCCATAGATGCATCACATTGGCTTCAGTAACAAAAATAAAAATTGTTGGCAAAACTCTTCTTTAGAACTTTGGGCTTGAAGGTCTTGTCAACATTTAAGCACTGGCAGTCTCTCCAATATTTCCTCCACTCAATTAGTGACTGAGTTTCCTCTGTCACTATGACCGTGGTAGCAATCACATCCTTGATAAAGGCATGTGCAGAGTATCTGATATCTCAGCCATGCAACATGCCTTCTTGTGTAAGTGTTTGTTCCCTAATCAGCCCTATTATGTCTTTTCCAACCCCTTCACTATTTATATGCCTATAGAAGTTCTTAGGAATTATTCTTTATGATGGCTGTTTGTCATTTCTCATAATGCCTCTTTGCTTCTTTAATATGCTTTTTTATATTCCTTCTTTAACCTTTTTCATGTTCCTCATGGTTTTCCATTGTATTTTTTGCTTGACACTTATCATAAGCACTCCTTTTCTTCTTTATCTTATTTTCTATTTCTATTTTTATCCAGTGAGTTCTGAATTTGTTTGGTGTACCTTTCCCTTCTGAGTGAATGTATACCTTAACTCTACCCAAAACATTTCTTTTTTTAAAGTAGGTCATTGTTTTACAGATTTTTCCTTTCACTCCAGTTGATCCAGCTCAGTTTTATTTGGCTCTCTCTCTCTGTTAATTATTTCTTTAGATTGCCTTCTATCCTTTTCTATCAACATATTAATCCTAAACTTACACAGTATCCAGTGAATGGAATCACAGAAAGCAGTATTCACCCATTTACAGTCTCATGGTATCAGTGATCAGAAATAGGCTGAACTCTCATGGAAGAGAATCGAGTTAGTAATATTCCAGGAGACAAAGGTGGGATGTGGTCTAGCTTTCTGCCTCCAGTGCATGCCTATGGTTGCATGGGAGTCAAGTGGATGAAAAGGCCAAAACGCTGGAAAACCTGGTCAGGTTTTGATGATGAATGTCAGGCCATCAAATCATCACTTCTCCACCCAACATGTCCCGTCTATATCCCCTCATGTTCTCCTATGACTCCTCATGCCCTCCATACTAAATCACCTTCTACACACATCCTTGTACACTCATGCCGCCTCCATGACTCTTCATACCCTTTCACCTGTTCCAATGCCCTCCAACCAGCATATGCTCCCTCTATATCCCCTTACTTTCTCCCAGGCCTCCTCATGCCCTTCCACACTCCCTCATATTACTCATGCCTCTTTCCTATGCCCTCTGTAGCCGCTCAATCAGCTTATACTACAAGAAGACCTCAGGAGGCATGCCATTAAAAAATAAATGAAACCATATTATACAAACAAACTGAGCTCTCACTTAATCACACTTCCTCCTGAAAACAGCTCAATCATGAATTCTGTTTGAAAAAGTATTTCTCTCAATTTTAAATATGTTTCAAAAACAAGCAAGCATTTAGTTAACCAAGCAAATAAAAGATGTAGACATTTAATAATTTCATAAAACTATTCATCAAAATGTGAACACAGAGCCCTCCTGGCATAAGTGATTTTGAACCCTTTGGTAAGAATTGTTCACATTTGGCATATGGGTAGGATTGATGTATTTATCCTAAATTTCACACCAGTGAGTTAAGAATGTGTAGGACAATTGTGAGCTGTTGATGCTATGTTTTTGTTCATAGAATCCCAAAAGTGTGGAAACAGGCCCTTCAGCCCAACAAGTCCACTGCAACCTTCCAAAGAGTAACCCATCCAGACCCATTCCTCCTACCCTATATTTACCCCTGACAAATACACCTAATCTACACATCCCTGAACACTGTGGCAATTTAGCCAATTCACCTAACCAGCACTTCTTTGGACTGTGGAAAAAAACCAGAGCACCCAGAGGAAACCCACACAGACACGGGGAGAATGTGCAAACTCCACACAGAGGCTGGAATCAAACCTGGATCCATGGTACTATGAGGCAGCAGTGCCAACCATTGAGCCACCATGCTATAATTGGTTCAGTAATATCTTGACTTATTATCCTTGTTTGCAAATCCCTCTGTGGTCTTGTTTTTAATTTCCGAAACTCCTTCAGCCCTATAACTCTCTGAGATCACAGTGCTATTCTTATTTTGGCCCCTTGAGCATTTCCTATTTTGATCACTCCCACCATTGGTAGTCTTCAGCTGACCAGCTCCCAGGCTCTGTATATCCTGCCCATCTTCCCTTTCTTTCTTTAAGGCACTCTGTCAAACCTATTTCTTTAACCAAGCTTTTGTTCACCTGCTTTGATGTGTCTTATACCTTTTGATTTCAAATTTATATTGAAAACAGTCATGTGGGATCTTGGATTCTCTATTTTATTATTTTATAAGTGCATGTCATTACTGTTATAGTTGTTAGTTAGAGCAGTGTAGAAGGTCAAAGAGGAAAAGACCAGATGGCAATGGTAGAAGGAATTGAAATGAGAACCATGACTGTTTCTTACTTTGTACCTTTTGTTCTTTGTTTATTCAAAAGTATAATTTTATTTCCACATTTTCTTATTGAAATTGGTTTGACAAATTGAAGTGACAGGGTGGTACTAAATATAGAATTTATTTTCTGAAATGAACTGCTTTAAACAGACCTTGTATTAAGAATTCATTAATTGAGGTCAGATGTTAACCACTGAATATCATGTGCTTATATTACATTTCTATTCTTTGCATCACATTTGCATCACAAACTCTTGTGATATAGATAATTGCCTTTTACTCAGATATTGCTATGGATTAATATTCATTGATTATTTTGAGACATCTCACGCCTACGTGTGAAATTCTGTTCTCATTTACAAAATGAATGAAGGTCGTGCCTCATAGGTATTTTTAATCAACTTGTGCAGATGTGTTATCGTGGTTGTGGGTATGTTCGCCAAACTGTGAAGTTGATTTTCAGATCTTCTGTCCCCTGTCTAGGTGATATCTTCAGTGCTTTGGAGCCTCCTATGAAGCACAGCTGTACTGTCTTTTGGAATTTATTTGGTTCTGTTCCTGCTGCTTCCGGTCACTGATACTTTGTTATAGTGGCTAGTATATCAGGTCTAGGTCTGTGCTTATTGATCGAGTCTGTGGACATATATTTTGAAGCTGATGCAACTTGAATGCAGATCTCCTGCTCCAGAGATAGGAAAACTACCACTGTGTCATAAGAGCCTGCAATCACTCCTCAAGAGTTAATGTCAGCCAAGGCTCATTTGGGAAAAAATGAACCTCTGAGTTTACATCCCACTTTACCAATTACATGCAAAGATCTAGATCGTTGGTCATATTGTACTGGCTTTCAAATGAAATATTACATAAAGTTCTTATCTACCCACTCAAAGAGACATAAAGAATTCTACAACAGTAATTTGAAGATAATTAAGGATGTTACTGCTGTTGCCAACGATGACAATTTTTTTCCTGTGAATGTTGAGATAAAAGGTGTGTCCATCATTCTTTCAGAAGTCAAAGGAATGAACTCCTTTGAAGAATTATATACTGCTGAATGTGTTTTATGTGCAATTTTGAATAAATTTTTTCCTGGGGTACTCAATGGGTGCAAAAGTCAGTGAATTCCAGCCATCTGAAGTTGATGGGTTTGCTTTGAACTTCCACACAAAAGCTTTGACCTACAACAAAAAATATGACCTAAGAAGATGCTGCGTTTGTATTTTTTTTGCCTGAAAGTCCACAAGGACAAGATTTTGAGATTGGTTTAAGCTGAGTTTTAATTTCACATACCATGATAGTCATTGCTTCCTGTGCTGTTTTAAAATATGTAGCACTGTAGTTAGTTTAATTGAAAATTACCTTGAGTCTCACTTTCAATGTTTGTAAAATATTGTAATCTTTGAAAATAACATTATTTCTGCCCACAGAGAATTATTCCTACTGCATAAGTATTCATGTTTTACTTTCAGTGAACAGAGAATTCCAACATATAGTGAGTTTATTTCATATTGAAAGAAATTAGAAAATATTGTTGTGCTGGTATCAGCAGATAATAAGCTTCCTGTGAGGATGGCAAAGATTCTAAATTGTGAAATCTCCAGATATACAACAGTCCCATTTCTTCTTTCATTCTTTGTAGATTTCTGTCAATTATTGCTAATGAGCATAACTTAAAAGTACAAGAATGTAGAGCCAAGAAAAATTGTATTCCATATCATTTCACTACTTGTAATTCCTTTAAGACATTTTTCTGCCATATTGCAGGGCTTTACTTTGATGGCTGGAAATGGGTGCAGGCATTGTGATTAATGATTAACTCAAAGCAGGTCCAGGATCAAGCTGCACTTGTCAGTCAGGGAATGAATCTGGCCTAGCAAACTTTGAAGAGGGGGCAACATGGGAGTCAGCAGTCCCCAAAGTTTTTAGACACAGCTTTGAAGACTTTGGGAGACAGGAGGAGTGTGTAATCATGGGGGTCATAAAACCTTCCAGACACATGCAGTGAGAGTAAGTAGCTGTGAAAGTCAATGACAGAGTTACACACTGAGGGCCTGGATGCAGTGCCATAAGAATTTCAATGACCTCACACAAATGATTGAGATCAGTAATGCAATTTCAAATTCCATTTCCTATCAACTGCACCACTATCCCAGGTACTGCTTAATTTCTCCACCCCCCCCCCCCCCCCACACTCATCATCATCTACCAACAATCAAAATTCACACTCAGCCATTTTTTTGCTTTACTGCATCCTCATGCACTCAGTACTTCTGCAAGTCTCAGACCTACATTTCACTTATACACATAATCAGTGATTCAAGCATTGCAGCCACATAATCCAAAAGAGTAAACCACACTGTCTGGCTCTCCCTGCCTTTTGAAGAAAACAAGATGCCCACATGTAGAGTTATCAGGAGTTACCTGGAGGGGGGCAGGTTCACTTGCATGTCCGGACCTTCATGGAGGAAACTATGCTAGCCATTATTGGAATGTCCATTGCTGAACCCTAGGCTGAAACTATAGAAAGTGAGTCTTCTCGTACCTAACATGCTTCTCCAATTCCACTTTATTCATCCTTAGCTTCCGATTTACATGCTGTACAACATATACTTCATACAAGGTAGAAAATAAGAAATCCAATAGGGAATTTTGAAGAAACATTTTAGCTGAAGAGTAGAATAAACTTAGTACTTGCAGCCAACGGGTGTGATTGAAGTGAATAGTACAAGCGCATTGAAGAGAAGCTAGACAATCGTATGTGGGAGAAGGGAACAAAGGATTATGACAATAGATGAAGAAAGCTAAAAGCAGGCTTCAGTGGAGTGTAAATGCTGGCATGGACTGGTTGGATCACACGGCCTGCTCTTGTGTGCTTTTCCTGGGCAATGCAATTGTCACACTACAACTATCCTTTACTCTCTATGACCCAGTACCACATCCTTACACTTCTGCTTTTCTCATTCAGATATCTAAGAAGTGGAACCTGGCCAGACAATAGAGGAACAGGACAAAGGTTGTGATAATGGAGATACACATGCACATTCACTTGAACTTATACTCAGTAATCAAC
Organism: Hemiscyllium ocellatum; assembly: GCF_020745735.1. NCBI lineage: Eukaryota > Metazoa > Chordata > Chondrichthyes > Orectolobiformes > Hemiscylliidae > Hemiscyllium > Hemiscyllium ocellatum. The sequence goes on from NC_083402.1 coordinate 56,684,124, forward strand.
ACAGATACTGATACTACTCCTCCACATCATTATCCTCTCACTTCTGATACACATGCTCCTGCCTCTCATCTGCCTACTGTAGACCTGGTGACAACGTTATCCCTCTTGTTGCTGAGATGTTACAGCATACAGCAGACCATGCCAATTTTGATACCCTCTCTGTCAATGTTTCCCCCAACTGCTGTATGTAATGGAAACACTGTTTCAATGTAGCAGTGATCTGCTCAGTTACATTTTGTGTGACAGCATAGCTTTCATTGTATGCATACTGTGCATGTGAATCATTGCATAACTAAGTCAAACTCCCAGCCGAACTGGGAGTTTTTGTTGCAAACGTTTTGTCCCCTTTCCAGGTGACATCCTCAGTGCTTGGGAGCCTCCTGTGAAGCGCTTCTGTGCTGATTCCTCCGGCATTTATAGTGGTTTGTCTCTGCCGCTTCCGGTTGTCAGTTGCTGTCCGCTGCAGTGGCCGGTATATTGGGTCTAGGTCGATGTGTTTGTTGATAGAATCTGTGGATGAGTGCCATGCCTCTAGGAATTCCCTGGCTGTTCTCTGTTTGGCATGCCCTATAATAGTGGTGTTGTCCCAATCGAATTCATGTTGTTTGTCATCTGAGTGTGTGGCTACTAAGGATAGCTGGTCGTGTCGTTTCGTGGCTAGTTGGTGTTCATGGATGCGGGTTGTTAGCTGTCTTCTTGTTTGTCCTATGTAGTGTTTTGTGCAGTCCTTGCATGGGAACTTGTACACTACGTTGGTTTTGCTAAACTATTTGGTTTAGTTGGTAGCTCCAACTCAGCTGGTATTGTGGGCTGCCACCCACAAAGGGCATTGTGCCTGCTGCTAAGATGCTGGATGCTGGTCTGCATCATTTGCTGCATGTGTTTGCTCACCAGCCAGGTGTTAGATCATAGGATCACAGGATCTCTACAGTGCAGAAAGTCACCATTCAGTAGTAGCATCAGACCCAAACCTACCCCACCCCATCTCCATCCCCATATTTCTCATGGCTAATCCACCTAACCTGCACATTTCTGGACACTGCTAAATTGCTTTGTAATCTACCTAACCTGCCCAGCTTTTATGGGAGCAAACCGGATCACCCAGTGGAAACCCATGCAGACATGGGGAAAATGTGCAAACTCCTCACAGATAGTCAACTGGGGCGGAAACTGAACCTTAGTGCTGAGGCAGCAGTCCTGTCCACTGAGCCACCATACTGAAAGAGTGAAATTCATTTTATTTCCAGTATAATGCAGAGTTGGCATGTGGCCCAAGTTTTGTGTGCACATTTGTAGCACAGTCCATCATACAGAAGCTTGCAATCCTAGCAAATACACATTCACTCTGCCCTACTGTCTAGTATAAGACAATGAAATGTAGTTAGCTCCCTTTAGATGGGGGAGGCTCTTTGATATCCCTTACATAATATTGCATGCATACAACAAGATTTTAAAAATATTTCCAACTACACAGTAAAAGACATGAGAAACATCAGTGCTCATCTTTGCATCTACTGGCAATATGGACCTTGCTATCCTCCAGAAGGTTCACTTATGCTGCAGCAAGTGGCAGTGTTCAGAGAGGATGTCTTTACTGAATCACAGACATCCCACACATTCTCCTTGAAAGTCAGTCCAAACAATAAATTCCTGAGTATCTTGGGTGGATGTAACCTCCTCCTGAAACTCTGTTTTCCCCTCTCCCCTTCCTAGGTCCTTTCTAGCAGCTGGTTCTATCTTTTATGGTCTCTGTCACATTTTAATGTCGTGCTGTGTTCATCCAGAAACCTTGAAGTCAGCATAAAGTCAAATCGGCATCATCTACACCTCTCCCTGTAAACATTTGTAAATTTAAGCAAGTGAATATATCAGCGCACACATATTCAGGCTGTTGCATCAATTCTATCATTCAGCAGTTAACTTCTATGTATTTGATCCCTTTAAATAGTATTGGTGAAGAAACCTCTTGGTGTGAAACGTTCTTTGGAAGTTCAGGGTTGAGAGAAGCTGTTAACTTAATCATTGAGATTGAAAATGGCATTGATTGTGTCAAATCAGTATTGTACACTGATTACTACCATCGTGTCTCATTCTGCATTGCTCCACCAGCTATTAATTGTCAGTGTGCTAATGTTCTCCCAAATATGTCAGTTGAGATGATTCACCTGAAAAGCGTGCACGTGTTGCAGATGCTTTTTTGAAGGTGAGTGTTTTTCTTATTAAGTAGCAATGAAAATTATTCTAATTGTTGACTAAATAAGATTACATTAAGCTATATCAGAATTAATGCACTCAAAACTGCTCAGGTTGCCCTGTAATTTGCAGTTTGCAGATTCTTCCCCTTAATATTTTATCCCTCAATGTTTTATGAATGATATCTTTTATGAGATGATTGCCAGTGTGCTGGACTGTGTGTATATTTTGAGGAAAGAGAATTGGGACTAATGCAGGCAGCTGTGGAAAAAGATTTTAAAGGTGACATGATGAGGTGATAGGATCCTTCCTATTCTTGCACATAAATAATTTAGCAAATCTGATTTGCACTACATGCTGTGGCTGACTGTCTGATTTAATGTTTTAAATTTTCAGTTTCATTTGGATTTCTCAATTTGGCTTACTAAGTGTTCTCATCTCTTTGTTAGGAATTATTCGACAATGACTGGTATAGATCACGGAATGTGGTTGGGCTAGCAGACATCATTGTCCTAAAATACTCCGTCAATGACAAAACCTCATTTCAAGAAGTGAAAGATAATTATGTTCCCATTATTAAGCGGTTACTTAACCAATGGACAGTTCCAGTCATAGTTGCTGCAGTTGGTACAAGACAAAATGGTGAGTAATGAAGATTGTGCACATATTATTTAAATAAATAGTGGGAAAATAATGCACAATTGTGTTAGTACAATTCCTGTAGTGGTCATGTTTCAAATGTGACGGTTTATATGTATTAAATTAGTCAGAAATCAAGCTACATTTTGTGAAAATTTTTCCTGTTCATCTATGTGCTATGCACTCCCCACAGTTTACAATATCAAAACCTTTTAACGTCAGCTTCCACCTAATAATTCAGAAGGCAAGCACATCACATGATATTGAATGAAACCAATAACCCCAAGATGATCTCTGGTTTAATCCCAGAAGAATGAGTTAGCTGGTATCAATAAAGCTGCATTGGCTACAGCATCGCTGGGCTAAGAAAGGCAGGGAAAATGTCAGTCAGAATGTTTTCTGCTGTCCATTGCCAATGACATATGGTAGAAAGAATATTTTCTGGCATGTATATTGGAAGATTAAATCTAATTTAACATAACGAAAGAGTATTGTAATGAATAATTAGCCTGAATTAGTCAGTAATCTAATGGTAAGGGAACCTTTGTTTATAATGACCATAACAAGATTGTATCTGATGTGAGGTTTGAGTAGCAGTAATTTAAGTCATCATTCAGGTTTTAAATTTAGGTAAGGCTGATTGTGGAAGGATGAGGCAGGAATTTATGAAAATAGAATCCTGTACACGGTGGAAATCTAAAATAAAAACAGAAAATGCCAGAAATTAGCAGTCAGGCAGCATCAATGGAGAGGAAGATTTACTGGGTTAGATTTTGAGTCTCGCCAATTTTGGGTACCTTTTTAAAACTGGTAACAGGATCTAAATTTGCAATGCTCAGAGCTGACCGTTTTTCTTAGCATAGCATAGCAAGCCCACAGCCAATGCCTTACCTGGCCATCACCATTACAGGGTTGGCATATCAAACACTTTAAGTTTATTGGGAGGCAATGGCCTAGTGGTATTATCAGCTGCCTGGGATATCCAGGTAATATCCTAGGGAATCCAGGTTCAAATCCTGCCATGGTAGATGATGGAATTTGAATTCAATTAAAATATGGTATTAAGAGTCTAATGATGATAATGAAATCATTGCTGCTTGTCAGGAAAAAAAAACCCATCTAGTTCAGTAATGTCCTTTTAGAGAAGGAAATCTGCCATCTTTACCCAGTTTGGCCTACATGTGATTCAGCAATGTGGTTGAGGCTCAACCGGGATGGGCAATAAATAGTCGGCAGGCCAGCAATGTCCATGTGCCGTGAATGAATTTTAAAAATGGAGTTCAGGCTATTTCTCAAGAGCAGAAAGTTCATAGCTCCTCAGTGGAATATTGAATCATATGAAGTATATGTTTCGAAGGTCTTACTCCTGCCATACCATGTCCACTTTATCTCCTCCATACTGAATAAGAGAAACAATGAATCATGTAATAATAAAGGCAAGTCATGAACACTTAGACCTGAAATTCTATTTAATTTCATACCTCTTGGTTTTGTCCAAATATCCATATTAACAGTAAAAGACATAGGTCAAAGAAAAGTGTAACTTGTTATAACCTTATAAGAGTGTTAAACAATCAAAGCCAGCACTCCACTTGTATCTGGGAAAGCAGCACACCTGCTGAGCCATTCCTTTAGTGAATCCTGATGCTCAACAAGCATTTATCATTAGGCCATCTGAAAGTGATAGCCAGACATCTGTTTGTCCAGCTGGCCTTATTTAAAAATACTTGGCTGAGCTCCAACACTTACTAGTAGATTAAATAAACAGCCATTCTATTTCAACAGGCTGCAACTTTGTGAACTTATAAAACGTTATTATATCATTGAATTGTTTCTTTCAAAGTTCTGCATCCATGCTTGGCAAGATGAAGAAGTGTGAAGTGAGACAAAGTTTCAGATATTGATAATATAATGGAGCAGTTCATTTACAATTTTTCTTGGACTGCAATGTGCTTCTTTTCTTAAAGCACATCTTTAAATTGCAATGTTTTACATATATTTAAAGACTTCCAGTTTTGTGATCAAATTAATTGATTCTATAGCGCATGGAGGTAAGTGTGCTTGGAGGATGCCTGGAGATAGCATAAGATGTAGGAGCAGAATTAGGGATTGATCTGTTTCTTAACCCATTCTCATTCTTTCTCCCTGTAATTCTTGATCTCCTTATTCATCAAGAACCTATCTATCTCTGTCTTAATACATTCAATGACTTGGCCTCCACAGCTTTCTTCATCAATGATTTCCACAGATTCACCACCTTCTGGATGACTAACTTCCTCCTTATTTCAGTTCTGAAATGGCAATCCATTACACTGAGGCTCTGCCCTCACAATCTAATCTCTCCTACTCATGGAAATATCATCTTCATGTCCGCTCTATTCAGGCCTCTCTGCATTTTGTAAGTCTCTGTGAGATTCCCCTACATTGTGCTAAACCAGACCTAGAGTCCTCAACCAATTCTCAAATGACAAGCCCTTCATCCCTGTGGTCATTCTTGTAAACTTCCTCTCGTTCCCTTCCAGGGCCAACATATCCTTTGTTAAATTTGGGGCCCAAAACTACTTACAGTATCCCAGAGTTAAACTGGGTTATGGAGATTGTACTTGCAGCGTGGAGGGACAGCATCTACACGAAAATGGTGTGGAGTGCATGGAGGCACCATGGAAGTGGATGGAGTTAGGGTCTCTCTGCCTCTATCAGCTTTGAATACAACTGGGAAAATGTCCAAGAGAGCCAGGCAGCCTTGTAATCAGGCTGTTTTGACACTTTCCCATATCTGTAGCTACATCCATACCTGACTGCTCCTTGAATTGTCAGACCCAACTCAGTCCAGCCCCTGCCTCGAAAATGATGCATGTGGAGGCCGCTTCTATGCAGATGAGTCTTGTTTTCCACTCCAGTTATGAAAATACAGCTTAGTATTTCTGATTAATGGCTTTTCATTGGAACTGAGGGAAGATAAGAATATAATAGTTTTTCAGCAAGGGAAAAATAATAGGTGGGGAGAAGGCCAATCAAGAACATCTATGATAAAGTGGAGGACAAGGTAGATGAGATGTCCAGAGGTTTCTTAGCAGGAAAATCAAAAATTAGCAAAATGATAGATTATTTGACTTCCTTTATATTTTGTATAAGTTTTCATAGTCGAGGAAATAGATGGATCCCTGCAAGCCACAGTCCCAATACTTTAGATTACTTACAGTGTGGAAACAGGCCCTTCGGCCCAACAAGTCCACACTGACCCACCAAAGCACAACCCACCTAGACCCATTCCCCTACATTTGCTCCTGTCCCTAACACTACAGGCAATTATGGCATGGTCAATTCACCCAACCTGCATGTTTTTGGACTGTGGGAGGAAACCCATGCAGACACAGGGAGAATATGAAAACTCCACACAGACAGTTGCCTGAGTTGGGAATTGAACCCAGGTCTCTGGCGCTGTGAGGTAGCAGTGCTAACCACTGTGCCATCATGCACTTTCTGCTCCCATATGGGCTTTTTACTGAATAATGTAACTTTCAGCAAATTTGGTTTGTACCTCTCTCTTCCATCTTCCCAGTTTCTTTTAATAGAGTGGATTGTCTCAGCCTGCTCCTGCCCCACCGAACTCATCTCCCAATACCTCGACACGGTCCTGTCCCCTTTAGTCCAAGAACTCCCCACCTACGTTCGGGACACCACCCACGCCCTCCACCTCCTCCAGGATTTTCGCTTCCCCGGTCCCCACCGCCTTATTTTCACTATGGACATCCAGTCCCTGTACACCTCCATCCCGCATCACGAAGGACTCAAAGCCCTCCGCTTCTTCCTTTCCAGCCGCACCAACCAGTACCCTTCCACTGACACCCTCCTTCGACTGACTGAACTGGTCCTCACCCTGAATAACTTCTCTTTTCAATCCTCCCACTTCCTCCAAACTAAAGGAGTTGCCATGGGCACCCGCATGGGCCCCAGCTATGCCTGCCTCTTCTTAGGATATGTGGAACAGTCCATCTTCCGCAACTACACTGGCACCACCCCCCACCTTTTCCTCCGCTACATCGATGACTGTATCGGCGCTGCCTCGTGCTCCCACGAGGAAGTTGAACAGTTCATCAACTTTACTAACACCTTCCATCCCGACCTGAAATTCACCTGGACTGTCTCAGACTCCTCCCTCCCCTTCCTAGACCTTTCCATCTCTATTTCGGGCGACCGACTCAACACAGACGTCTACTATAAACCGACTGACTCCCACAGCTACCTGGACTACACCTCCTCCCACCCTGCCCCCTGTAAAAACTCCATCCCATATTCCCAATTCCTTCGTCTCCGCCGCATCTGCTCCCAGGAGGACCAGTTCCAACACCGCACAGCCCAGATGGCCTCCTTCTTCAAGGACCGCAGATTTCCCCCAGACGTGATCGACGATGCCCTGCACCGCATCTCCTCCACTTCCCGCACCTCCGCCCTTGAGCCCCGCTCCTCCAGCCACCAAGACAGAACCCCACTGGTTCTCACCTACCACCCCACCAACCTCCGCATACAACGTATCATCCGCCGTCATTTCCGCCACCTCCAAACGGATCCCACCACCAAGGATATATTTCCCTCCCCTCCCCTATCAGCGTTCCGCAAGGACCACTCCCTTCGGGACTCCCTCGTCAGATCCACACCCCCCACCAACCCAACCTCCACCCCCGGCACTTTCCCCTGCAACCGCAGGAAATGTAAAACTTGCGCCCACACCTCCACACTCACTTCCCTCCAAGGCCCCAAGGGATCCTTCCATATCCGCCACAAGTTCACCTGTACCTCCACACACATCATCTATTGCATCCGCTGCACCCGATGTGGCCTCCTCTATATTGGGGAGACAGGCCGCTTACTTGCGGAATGTTTCAGAGAACACCTCTGGGACGCCCGGACCAACCAACCCAACCACCCCGTGGCTCAACACTTTAACTCTCCCTCCCACTCCACCGAGGACATGCAGGTCCTTGGACTCCTCCACCGGCAGAACATAACAACACGACGGCTGGAGGAGGAGCGCCTCATCTTCCGCCTGGGAACCCTCCAACCACAAGGTATGAATTCAGATTTCTCCAGTTTCCTCATTTCCCCTCCCCCCACCTTGTCTCAGTCGGTTCCCTCAACTCAGCACCGCCCTCCTAACCTGCAATCCTCTTCCTGACCTCTCCGCCCCCACCCCACTCCGGCCTATCACCCTCACCTTGACCTCCTTCCACCTATCCCACCTCCATCGCCCCTCCCCCAAGTCCCTCCTCCCTGCCTTTTATCTTAGCCTGCTTGGCTACTCTCTCTCATTCCTGATGAAGGGCTTATGCTCGAAACGTCGAATTCCCTATTCCTGAGATGCTGCCTGGCCTGCTGTGCTTTGACCAGCAACACATTTTCAGCATAGAGTGGATCAGTCAAGTAAGAAGTGAAACTAAAATGAATCAAGCGATTATGCTAATTATATTCAATGTGAATTTACATCAAGGTTAATACAGAAGCTAATGAGACCAGTGGTAGTCAAAAATCCAGATCCTAATGGGTTTTCATCCCAAGGTATTAAATGAAGTAGGTCATGTATATTTGGTGCGTCAGTCAAGATCTTTCCAAATTCTCCCAATTTGGAATCTTTCTCTAATTTGTTTGATGGCAAGGGGAGTTATTAGGGGCAGGGTGACTGAGCATTTAATTAACTGTGTGCTGATCAATGACAGATTAGCATGATTTTGTAGAGACCAAACCATGTGTAACAAAGTTGAGTTTTTTTGAGGTAATTAATGTAGTAAATAAAGAAGAGTCTACAGATATTATTTAAATTAATAGCCAGTAAGCATTCAACAAAAGTTAAGAATGCCTATCAAACAACATGAATGAAGAATTGGTTAAGAGACAGAAGACTGAGATTTAGGAGAACGGATAAGTATTCAAATTGGCAGGATGTGACTAATAGTGTTCTTTCTTGTTCTGAACTTCAGCCTCAGCTTTTCACAACATTTTCACAAGTGACTTGGATTGAGATCTATATGTCCAATTATTTTGATTTTTAGGTGGTAGAATACACAACGTAATTGGATGTACACAAAGTTAGAAGGAAACCTCAGTAGATTAACTGAGTGTGGGCACATCTGTGGCATAGGAACTTAAATTCAGGGCAGTACAAAGTTACCTGCCCTAGTTCTTGTGTCAGAATAGCTTTGAATTTGAAAGAAGTTTGGGTCTATGAGTTTAAGAGTTGAAATGCAGAAAGCACTAAAACAATGGACATTTTGAAAAAGTAATCTAATAAAACATTTGCCTTAATCTTGTATGCTGGAATAAACAAAAATGTAAATTCTTATGCTGTACAACTGGAGTATTGCATTCACTTCTGGACTTGCATCTCATGCACTAATCTTGGAAGGAGTGCACTTCAGACTCACCAGCATATCCCAGGGATCAAAGGGTTTTGAATTATGAAGATAGGTTGCTTGAATTTAGTTTGTTCCTTGAATAGAGCAGACAAAGGCGTGGGATAATTAACTTCCTTTGGATGGTCAAAGGAAATGTTAAAGTTAGAAAAAAATTACTCGAAGAATGAATTTTGTACAAACTTCTGAATGTAAACTAGAATCAATGGACAGTCTAGTTTCATAAAACTAATGTAGAAATAATTTTGATAACTGAGAATCCTTTGATTATTTCTAACTATGAAAGGTATGGTAGCGAAATGATTCAGAGCAGGCATTAACTATGTAGTAGTAAATTGAAAAGCAAGTCTATTAGAAATTAATTGCAGAAAATGTCTTTCACAGAGCTTTTTTGTTAATCTGGGGGGAAGAACTTAGTCTGTTCTGATCTAAGAATATGAGATTGTAAGAAACGAACTAAATCCAAAATGATTATGCAATAAAAATAATAAAAGTGCCAAGGATAAACTGCCAGCTTTTGTATTTTTTTTTACTAATTCCTTTAGTGACATCAAGCTGGATTAAGGCTTTGCAAACTGCTTGCTGGGTGGCATTAAGCTTTATTTACATTTACATAATTCTTTTCCTTTTCTGCAGTTAATGAAATCTTACAACAGTTGTAACTTAATTTAAGGCAAAATCATAATAATTTGAAAGACATAAAGCAAGTGTTAAATTGAAAGTATTTAAATTACACCGGCCCACTGTTTAGTAGAACAGAGGGTAGCCCATGATAACAGCAACTATTCTGGCATCTACCCAACAATTTGGAAAATTGCCCAGGTATATCTTTTATGCAAGAAGCAGGACAAATACTATTGGCCAATAATTGCACCAACAGTCTACTGTTGACCATCTAAAATATGATGATAGGGGTCATCAACAGTGCTATCAAACAGAACTTGCTTCCCAATAACCTACCCACTGCACAGTTCTACCAGGGCCATTCAGCTCCTAAGCACATTGCAGTCCTGGTTCAAACCATGGACTTGGACAAAAGAGCTGAACTTCGGAGGTAAGGTAAAAGTGATTTCCCAAAACACCAAGGCTATATTTGAGTGAGCTGAAAATGTGTTGCTGGAAAAGCACAGCAGGTCAGGCAGCATCCAAAGAGCAGGAGAATCGACGTTTCGGGCATAAGCCCTTCTTCAGGAATGAGGAAAGTGTGTCCAGCAGGCTAAGATAAAAGGTAGGGAGGAGGGACTTGGGGGAGGGGCGTTGGAGATGTGATAGGTGGAAGGAGGTCAAGGTGAGGGTGATAGTCCTGAGTGGGGTGGGGGCGGAGAAGTCAGGAAGAAGATTGCAGGTTAGGAAGGCGGTGCTGAGTTTGAGGGATTTGACTGAGACAAGGTGGGGGGAGGGGAAATGAGAAAACTGGAGAAATCTGAGTTCATCCCTTGTGGTTGGAGGGTTCCTAGCCGGAAGATGAGGTGCTCTTCCTCCAACCGTCGTGTTGCTATGGTCTGGTGATGGAGGAGTCCAAGGACCTGCATGTCCTTGGTGGAGTGGGAGGGAGAGTTAAAGTGTTGAGCCACGGGGTGGTTGGGTTGGTTGGTCCGGGCGTCCCAGAGGTGTTCTCTGAAACGTTCCGCAAGTAGGTGGCCTGTCTCCCCAATATAGAGGAGGCCACATCTGGTGCAGCGGATGCAATAAATGATGTGTGTGGAGGTGCAGGTGAATTTGTGGTGGATATGGAAGGATCCCTTGGGGCCTTGGAGGGAAGTAAGGGGGGAGGTGTGGGCGCAAGTTTTGCATTTCTTGCAGTTGCAGGGGAAGGTGCTGGGAGTGGAGGTAGGGTTGGTGGGGGGTGTGGACCTGACGAGGGAGTCATGGAGGGAGTAGTCTTGTCAGAACACTGATAGGGGAGGGGAGGGAAATATATCCCTGGTGATGGGGTCCATTTGGAGGTGGCGGAAATGACGGCGAATGATACGCTGTATATGGAGGTTGGTGGGATGGTAGGTGAGAACCAGTGGGGTTCTGTCCTGGTGGCGGTTGGAGGGGCAGGGCTCAAGGGCAGAGGAGCGGGAAGTGGAGGAGATGCGGTGGAGGGCATCGTTGATCACGTCTGGGGAGAAATTGCGGTCTTTGAAGAAGGAGGCCATCTGGGTTGTCCGGTATTGGAACTGGTCCTCCTGGGAGCAGATGCGGCGGAGATGAAGGAATTGGGAATATGGGATGGCTTTTTTACAGGGGGCAGGGTGGGAGGAGGTATAGTCTAGGTAGCTATGGGAGTCAGTCGGTTTATAGTAAATGTCCGTGTTGATTTGGTCGCCCGAGATAGTAATGGAGAGGTCTAGGAAGGGGAGGGTGAGTATGACATCAAGGATCTCTAGCAAAACTGCAGTCAGTGAGAATCAAGAAAAACTCTCATGCAAGTGGAGTCTTTTGTGGCACATACAAGATGATTATGGTTGTTTCAGGTCAGTCATCTCAGATCCAGGGCATCTCTGCAGGAGTTCCTCAGGGTTATGTCCTAGGTTCAACCATCTTCAGCTGCTTCATGAATGACCTTCCTGCCATCATGAGGTTAGAAGTGGGATGATTGCTGATGTTCAGCAACATTCATGGCTCCTCAGACACTGAGACTGTCCATGCCCAAGTGCAGCAAGGCATGGACAGTTTCCAGGCTTTGGCTAACAAGGGGTAAGTAACCGTCATGCCACACTGGTGCCAGGTAATAACCATCGCCAACAAGAGAATCTCACATTGCCCCTTGACATTCATTGTCTATGATGTCACTAAATATCCAAAATTCAAACCTTGGAGTTATCATTGAGCAGAAATTGAATTGGACTTTGACCTGTTTGCCAAATCTTAGTCCAGCTTCATATCACTGAAGCTATTTGTTTTAAAAAGCAAAGTAGAAAAGTTGTCGATTTGAATACTATACCACAAGAACATATCAGAGGCTAGGAATCCTGCAGTGAGTGACTCTGCTTCTGACTCCTCAAAGGTTGTCCATCATCTGCAAAGTACAAGCCAGGAGTGTGATGGATTACTCCCCACTTGCCTGGATGAGTGCAGCTTCACCAATACTCAAGAAGTTTGATATCATCTAGGACAAAGCAGTCTACATGATTGACAGCATGTCACAAACATTCAATCACACAACCAAAGATGCTCAACAGCAGCAATGTGTACTATCTCTGAGAAGGAGTGCAGAAATTCATCAAAGCTCCTTGGATGGTACCTTCTAATCTCAGTATCTTCCACTATCTAGAAGGATAAGGGCAGCAGATAGATGGGAATACCACCACCTGCAAGTTCCCATTCAAACCAATTATTATCTTTACTTGGAAATATATCGCTGTTCCTTCAGTGTCACTGTGTCAAACTCTCAGGACTCCCTCCCTACCAGCATTGTGGGTCTGCCTACACCAAGTCGATTGCATAGGTTCAGGAAGGCAGCTCTCCTTCTCAAGGGCAAATAGGGAAGGACAATAAATATTGGCTGTTACAACACGGAGAAGCCCTACTGCTTAATTTAAACTAGCAACACAAGACACTTATCCTGTGCGGTAATCTGTGAAAATTTGAGAGGCCAAGAACTAGTTAAAGTAAAAGTAACAACTTTATTTTTTAAAGTAATACAGAGAATAATGAACTAACAATTATTTACAACTCCGTCCTCTAACCTATCTTTTACCTTCCCTTCTATAATACTAGTGTGATAAAAAGCCCCAAATAAGATTTTCCAAACATTCAAGTTTTGAAAACCAGCCAGATGTTGAATTTTCTATTTGGATCTTCCTGTGTCTTTTCTTCTTCTTAGGGATTATGCTTCACTGGTCATGGATTGATAAACATACCTTTAAGAGAGCTATTATGGGCAGTCTCTACATGCTGGTGGCATGGCAGTTCTCTTCCGACTGTTCAATTTTCCCTGGTCCTATACCCCAAAGCATTGGATTGTTTCATTGGTTTTTAATATTGTCAAAGTACTAAATTCAAGTTTGATTGGAGGTTGCTATTTTGGCATATAATTTAAACTGATTGCCGAATTTGAATTTGTTTTTGTCTCCAGACAACCAGCTACACTAATTGCTGGACCACATTGTACATTGTATCTTGCTGACAATACTTGGTGTTGGTAGGTAGTTCTGCTAGCTTTTAACTTGCTTAAAGGTATAGTACATCCACATCTTCATAACATTGGCCCAAACATCAATGCACATATACCATGAATTAATTAATAAATAAACTTGGCTAAGCTACACAACCATCAATTCCACCTGTGATTACAGATGAATTTAATTATTGCAGATTTCGTGTTTGAGTGGAAGGGAAAGTTGAGTACAATATAAAACAAGTTGTTGATTTACTGTCACCCTTTTTGCTGAGCATCAATTTCACTCCTAGTGATCTTAATCAGTGGAGGAACTGAAATGCCTCAAGTTGTCAGTTGAGTTAGATATGTTTACTCAAGGCAAGACTTTAAGTGGACATGCTGTGAGTTTAATTTCACAGTCTTAAAAAGTACAACAAAAGAGATTGGTTTTATGTTTAATGCAGTAATTAAGATAAATCTTATTCTTTCCATGTAAAAAATGGGAGTTCTGGATTTACATTCTAGCCTCAGTTCTAGAACTCAATTTCCCTAAGCTGACAAGTTTAATGATTCTTAATCAGGATCTTGGATGTACCTCCTGATGACATACAATTTGTATCAACTAGGGGCAATTGCATCTTAATGCCATGTTTTTATGTGATGAAGTGGTAACCCACCCACTGAACAATGTCACGGGTAAGCCTGCATCTTCTGGCCCTGGAAGTCATGTATCAATGGTACTTTGTTCAGACATTGAACTGCGTGCAGTTGTGGCTTCTAACCGTCTAAGATAGGATGCCTCTTTCTCAAAAAGCTGCCATGCAACTAAAAGGATACAAGGTTCAAATGAAATATCAGCGATGGATAGAGGGCTGAACAACTGGTCAATTAATAGCCATATAAGTACCTCAATTCACCCAACAGTGGGTGGGTGGCACATGCCCCCTACTCTACCACTGATGAAATATGGTATTCCTTGTCATCCCACTTAATGTTATGCCTACTGCTATTGGCTTCTCGGGATGGGCAGGGTGCAAACTCTCTATGAAGGAATCCAGACAAAATGCTGAATGGGTTTAAAGGATGGGGATAATTACACCTGGACACACAGACATAATTCAGTTGTCTATTTAAAACCACATGTCTGAACTTTATTTTTATTTTTCCATGATAAACTCTAGTGCATTCTATTCATTGAATTAAACCTACTGATGTAGTTTTGTAATTATTGCAATCTTATGATACTAGCTGAAAAATGTGTTGTTGGAAAAGCGCAGCAGGTCGTAGGATGCTGTCTGACCTGCTGCGCTTTTCCAGCAACACATATTTCAGCTCTGATCTCCAGCATCTGCAGTCCTCACTTTCTCCTATCTTCTGATACTAGCATGAGTGGGAAAATCATACAGAAGAGGAAGGAAAAGAGGATACAAAGGCTTTATTTTAGGGGCAGTAAGGTGAGGATCTGATATTTTCTGTGAAAACTCATTATGAATATTAAAAGAAAATCTCTTGTCACTTGAATATTGCATTTATTTTCATCCAACAAGCTTGTCAACAATTATGCCTAATTAGTATACACAGTTCGTTTAAAAGAACGTCAGATGCAAGAAATCTGAGATAAAAACAAAGTGCTGGAAAAACCCAACAAGTTTGTCAGCACCTGTAGAGAGAGAAACAGAGTTAGTGTTTTGAGTCCAGTAACCTTTCATCAGAATGTCATAAAGACGTAGTTAAATGTGGGAAGGGAGATTTTCAGATCAATTGATTTATTTTCAGAATTGACATAACATACTAGAAATTTAAACTTGCAGTTAAACTCTACAAACTGGGAAGAAAAATTGAGGGAATGGTGTGAAGGTTAAACTAATGGCTAGCTGCAGAAGAGAGAATATGAACACTTGGAGGCTCTAAAGGTATCCGGAGAGAGGATAGACTTTGAAAGTATTGAAACACCAAGTGTAAAGCCATAGAGCAGCTAGCTAGTGAAATTAGAATGTTAAAAGGTTATGTTGGCAAAACGTGTTGGTAACATTTATAATGAGAAGCTTAAATAAAGAGTGTAAAGTGGTGCCAAGGCAACCAGGAAAATCCAGAGTAAGTCTTAAACATATGCAGATTGTCATTGATAATACTGAAGAATTCAGCAGTACAGTACCATGACTAAAAGCAACTTTTGATGGCTAAAATGAGTCCTCACCTCAGATATGACCTTCCATTTTTAATTGAGAAATCAAATTAAGTATAAAAGAGCAGAATATAGCAGCAAGATTGAGAAATTGTCCAAAAAAGATAGAAGAGATCTGCATCAAATATATCAACAAAGGGGGTGGGTGGGGAGCTGAGGTGCTGTAAAATCCAGCTCATGAATTCAAAACCATTGGTTAGCCGACAATAAAGGTTAGTGTTAGAAGATTAAACAAACAGACGTGCACACAATTTTATTATGTTCATAATGTGCAAAATGTTCTTGTTAATCGGTATTTATCTTGAGCTGCAGTTACAAACAAATCATATTTGATTTGGTAATAATTTCAACCAAAAGGTGACTGTACTAAAAGCAGTCCCTTTGACATTTACAACATTCAAAATGTACAAATAACAAATAAAAATAATGTAGATTTTACTGAGTTGCCTGGGGCTTTCAATCCAGATTGTACCACCTGAACCATGGCAATGTGGACATTCTGTTTTTGCTTAAAAGTAGAAGGCAAGATGGGGTTGGGTGTGCTGAGGGCCGGAATATCGAGAAGCAGTATCTAGGCATTCTGGAAAAATTGAATTTGTGGATGAGTCAGTGCAGTAAGTCTTTCCCAGTAAATCCAAAATGAAAAGTTGTGGTGATTTCAAGTAACATTGATAAAGAAGGAGAGAGTTTGTGTTTGGATACTGTCTCTTGCCTTTGTAACATTCAAAACTGCTTTACAACCAGGGATGACTTTTTCATTGCAGACAATATTGTAATGTACAAAAACATGCATGCAAAAAAGTTTCAAAGACCAAATAAGTGATTTGATCAGGCAATTTGGCCAATAGATTCCATTTAGTTCTGATCATATTTTCAGTGCAATTTGGCCAAAATTGGTGTTAGTGGCACTGAAAATTGTTGAATTTTAAGCAAAATTTGCATCAATGACAACTTGTTTCTGTCAGCTCTAGAAATTCTTTTAAAAGCATCAGGCTGAGTTTCCCCATTTGCAGTTAATGTGGTGGTGAGTGATTTTCATCATGTTCACTCCACCATAGCCTGGGACATGTTTTCTTGCATGTTCTTCCTTTTTTCTCCCCCTGAATTAAAGGAACTGAGATGTGCACATTTTTCGAGAATCTCAGAGGGAGTGAGATGGAAGTTCTTGCCTCGCTCAGGGACTTCTGGTTTCTGTGTTTAGGTGGCATGTTTAAAGTGGCACACCCCTTCAGATGCTGCAAACTAGGAACAACCCCGCAAACTGCGATGCTCCTTTTGAAGTTTGTAGAGTGCTTTAGAATAGATTAGATTAGATTACTTACAATGTGGAAACAGGCCCTTCAGCCCAACAAGTCCACACCGACCCGCCGAAGCGCAACCCACCCATACCCCTACATTTACCCCTTACGTAACACTACGGGCAATTTAGCATGGCCAATTCACCTGATTTTAAAGAGAGAGAGAAAACGGCAGTGTGGTGTGAGTGTGTGAGAGAGGGAGGCTGTGTGTGTGTGTGTGTGAGAGAGAGAGTAATGGCATGCTCGCTCCTTACTTCCAGGACAGAGATCTGGAGGTCCTGGTGGATGGAGTGATGGAGACAATGTCAAACCTTTTCCCTGCTTACACCAATAGACCCGGCCAGTCTGCTTGGGTTAGTGCAGTGTCTCAATGAGTCACCCAGCAATGATTATCTGCACTACCTGCAGCGTTAGGTGCCTCTATATGCTCCCTGCAATCTCACATTCAAATGGCCATCACTTATCCTGTCTCTTTCACTGCACACATGTTCACCAAAGACTACAACTCTCACTATTCCACTCAATGGCTCTCAGCCACTTCTTCCCAAAATACCAACTCTTCCTGCCCTTTGTACTCGCTCTTCTCTGCTCATGCATCACTGCTCTTGTATCCACTTCCATCATACTCCCTTTATAGAAAAATATTGACCTATTCATTCTTAATCTACACATTCTATTATAATTATCTTCTTCAATTAATTCCCTCTCTTCTCATATGCAGGCACTAACAACACTCAGAGCTCTTCTGCTAAGAAGAAGCTATTGCAGAAGATCCTCAGTACCATTTCTAGCTGTAAGGAGGAAGCGAGTTAACCCTCAGATGCTGCAGCAGCAAGGCTTTCCCCCACAGCCTCCACCAGCTCAGAAACATTCACCTCAGTGGGTCCTTTTTTTATTTGATTAGACTCAGGAGCACAATCTGGTGAGCACATCACTGACACCTTTGCAATTCAGATCTTTGACACTTAGATGATTAGATTCCCTACAGTGTGAAAAAAGGCCCTTTGGCCCAACCAGTCCACACCGACCCTCTGAAGGGTAACCCACCCAGACCCATTTCCCTCTGACTAATGCACCTAACACCGTGGGCAATTTAGCACGGCCAATTCACCTGACGTGCACATCTTTGGACAATGGGAGGGAACCGGAGCACCCGGAGGAAACCCATGCAGACACGGGGAGAATGTGCAAACTCCACACAGTCGCCCAAGGCTGGAATTGAACCCAGGATCCTGGTGCTGTGAGGCAGCAGTGCTAATTTGGCAGAGACTAGGGACCTGGCCAGCCCCAGACCGAAGTCAAGCCCTTGCTTTCAGCTATAAATTACTTGGTCAACCTGCAGAGACAGGCAAGAGATCTCAGGCAGGTTTGCCAGAAGCAGTCAGTAAATTGAAACAAATAATGAAGGAGTTAATCAATAGTATCAGTACTGTACTGACTCCAATGTGCAGGCGTTTGGTGGTCTCCATGGACAAGTTGGTGATCAGCTTGGGAAAGAAGCAGAACACTTGGTGTTTGCTGGATATCCACTCACATTCGTTCTCCATGGCTTTAACCATAGGTGTTCACCTTGAATGGCAGCCTTTGCTTCTCTCCAGTTTCCCCTTGCTGTCAAAGAGACAGGGACAATGATTGGAAGGAGGAACAACTCACAGGCTCCCACAAAGCTCTTTCTCAGGGCACTTTAGAGGTGCCATGTCCCTCCACCTGTTCTCATCTGTGACCCCCAAAACCTGCAGCAGTTCAAGTCAATGAGGATGTCTCTGGGCAGGAGACTCTCAGCAGGCTTGGGCTCCCTAGGCCAAAAGACACTTGACCCAAGTCAGCAAATTCATCTGCAGAGCAAGCCCCTTCCACTGCAGCTGTGAAAGTTTGTCCTGCATCTCTATGTTGTCTGGAGTTAGAAAGGGGGAGTGAGGGCAGAAGGAGGAAACAAACTGAAGGCAGGTAGTTAATATGGATGCTATACGTCATTGTAAACATGCCATCACTTTTGTCAATATATTTTCATTTCTGTTGTAGTATTGATTTCACTGTGTAGGACTAGATTAAGTCAGACCGAGGTGATGTGCCTTTTGATTTATCCCAAGGATGTAAAATGTTACAACACCAAGCACCATTTATCTCTCACAAGCTACAAAGTCTTTGACTGCAGGTAGTGGTATTCATCAGGGATCTTTTAACTCTGAGGATTGCATTTAGGGCTTTATATCTGAAAGTGAAGGACACTGAGACTAAAGGTATTGTACAGGGAATGTGCCAGGGTCTGGCCTGCACATACTGTTTAACACTCACACCTACCGATGGCTGAGAGTATAGAATTGGTGATGATTTCAAGAATCTCACTAGGGAAGGATTGTTCTAAAGGATGAATTTTTTAAAGGAGCACTGTGATATTCAAGGCAGGGAGATGTCCAATGGGTAATTCACATGTGAACTGTCCTCAGTACAACAGTCTGAAGAGAGAAGGTGCACAAAGGAATGTCTCTCACAGGTTAAACACCCCTGTAGAGGATGTTCAAGCATGAGAAGGCAATGTTTCAGTCTCTGCAAATGCTGAAGCATTAGGGATAGAGATGAAGGAAAGGTCAAAATGGACTTGCTTAGGATTCAGGTCAACTTGTTGGCTGTTGTGAGGACTTAGAGATGACTGATGTGTCACATTCTCAGAGCATTTCAGCATTAAGTTGCATGAGCATCATATAATATAAACGTATTGTCTCCCTGCTGCTTTTTACCTAATGGTGATGTCGGGCAAATTATGCTTGGCTGCTTTCACATTAATTCCACTGAAGTTATTCATCACATATTAACAAGGAGAATATCACACTTCATCTGCAAGACAAAACCTGAGGAATAGCCATCAATACATTAGAACTTCCCTTCAAACTAATCAGGGATGAGCAACGGAAATGTGCAAAAAATCAAACAAAGTCTGAACCCAGCTCAATCACCCCAGAAGCATGTGACTATAAGTTTGTCTCTGACATCTCAGATTCTTCAAGACATTGCTCTGCTCTTCTCTCATAGTCAGCCTACCTGGACATTGTCCTGATCATCAGTGTCCTCTTCATCCTCAGAAGCTTGCTCTCACTGCCCCATTTCATCCAGATCCAGGAAATCCTTGCTTTATTGGCTCACATTTTGAAGAACATAGCACATCCTAGTGATGTGGAACACAGTGTGCAAGGCCCCACCGGAGTGGTACAGGTGGTGAAACCTGACCTTAAGTGAACCAGAACCAGACCCTATGGTCTTTTCCACTTTGGCCCTGGGAAGAGTGAGCATCATTGTATTTTAGCTCCACGTTCTTCGCTGGATTCTTACCGGTCTTGTGGGCCAGTTTTGGAGGCAGCACCTCTTGTCTTCCAACACCCAAGCCCTTATGTGATGAGGACTTTGAAAAGAGACAGGAACCTGTGACTGTTGCAGTTCGTATGCATGGCAGCTCCTTGGGTATTTGGTGCAGACCTCTATTAGGTGTCATGTGTATTTCTGCTCTATTGTAAGAATCTGTGGAGGAGTTCAGAGATAATGTGTAATGTTATTGAAGGGAGACCTGAGCCTTACAGCCCTAAAAAAACTTAATCTTCTTGTTTTGACATCACACTGAGTGGTATAGGGGCTTCACAAGGTCATAGTAGACATGGATTGATAAGGAGTTGTGAGGTATATGCCCTTACCAAGAGCATGGTGGACAGCCAAAATGTCTATAATTGAATGGGAGTACACCTCTGCCAAACAATCTCCATGAAACATACTCTCACTCCTAACCTCCTGTCCATATTTGGATTAACTTGTTCAGTAGGCACCACTTGGTTTTGTTTTTAAGTTCCTTGCTGAGCTTACATCACAAGGTAGCAATCAGTGTGCACAATGTCATATTTAAAATTGTTTTAAGACACAACTTGTGATCTGCATTCTTTGACAATTACATACCTGCAAATCAAATGAGAATTAAAGACAGGTGAGCAATGTTTTTACTCAATGACACAATGTGTGCTGCAATTGCCCCCTTAGAAAATCGCATGATCTGCGAAAAACTAGTAACTTTCTCCTCCCACTTTGGATGTGGTCCAACTATTTTCTGAACTTACAGTTGATTTTTCAATCAATATGGTGAGGTTAGAACTTTCCACAATTTCCCCTGTTCTACATGTTCCTTTTGTGTTGCTGCCCTTGTAGCTCCAATGACCTTTCAACTTCCTTCCATTTCAATCCCATTTATTTATATTATTAATGGGCCTGCCTACCTACCTACCTCTAAACTCCATGAATCTGGAGCTTTCTATGCCCTTGCTGGCTTCATACCCTCCGTAGGTAAAGGCCATAGGTGAGTTGCTTGAACCAGACCTTTGAGAATGCCCTCACTGTCAGATCCACTTTACTATCTCAAATTGATCTCTATCATAGTATCGTTGCAATAAGGCCTGTCTCCAAATTTGAGTTGTCCACTTTCCCAGGAGGCCATGGACTCACATCAGAAAAGTTCCTTGACTATTTGTGACCCAAACCCCATAAGTGTCCATGGCTTACATCCACCATAATCTATTTTGTTTGGACAACTTTGACACTTGTTCCTTTTGACTTCCCCACATTGCCATTTTCTTTGAGCACATTTTGTATGTTTTCTATGTAAACAGCCAACACATGCTTTAGCTTTGATTTTGACATGATGTCATGGCATACAGTAACATGCCCATCCCTTTTCTGAATGAGGCAATTAAACTTCAGTGCATCCCATCATCATGAGCTTCCTGCCTCCTCTTCTGCACAGAAAGCAAGCTATAGTTGGTTCTGTTTTATAATGCATGTTTTTTCTATGCGAATTGGATATAATGTGATTGAAGAATTTAGTCCATTATTTGTAGAATGCAGACTTTCCTTGTCTGTATCGGCTATAATGTAATTCTGATCCTATTGGTTTGAATGGTGCTGCTATTATGTGATTTTCTTATACTATGGGATCACACTGAAACAGAACTTTATATCAGAAGAGACTGTATACCACCGAAGCTGCCGGTCTCAAACTTGGCACTAAAGACCTTCTGTGGCTAGAATGTCAGCTAAAACACAGAAGCTGCCTGCCTTAAAGTCAGTGCTAAAACCTGTGCTGTGAGCAGTCTCAGACACCAGACACTGCCTGGTTCTAAGGACTTTGTGTACTAACAAACAAGGTAAGACTTTAAAGGTACCTGGCTCTATCTTGGCATTAAAAATGCCGCATTGGTACATAAGCTGCTTGGCCATCTCTCAGCGCAAAATAACCTGTGACCAGGATGCAAGTCCTGGCTTTCCCTCACCTCTAAAGTACATGCTTGGAACCTTGAGCACATATCCAAGTTGGGCTGAGACCAAACACATTGACATTGTGAAGCTGGTGCCTTGCCAGTACTGAGCTGAGTGGATGATGAGTATAGGAAAAGCATGGCCATTGACCACATATGTACCTTGTGCTGAAGAAATGGTTCGATTTAAACAGAAACTAAATGGTTTGTACAGCCATTCCGTGAGCTGAATTGGGCACAGATAAGATAATAGGATACTCATCACCTTTTAGCAGTTGAATCTATGCGTGTCAAGTTTCTCTCTATTGTGAAATGGAGGATTGGGGATTGCTAATATGGCAAGTTAGGCTATTGATAAACTGAAAATACAGTGCATGGAAATAAGTTTCTCAACACTTAGAAGTGAGACTCTGAGCTTGCCATCTAAAGCATGGTGAATTCATTGACGGATTTTTACTTCATATCAAAAATTAGATTTTTGTTTACTCTCAATCTATTCAAATCAACTCACTCACCATAATTTTCACCACTTCAGAGAGGAAAGTTCCTCCCATCGTTCTTTTAGAGCTTTTAGATAAGTAGATTTTGTGACTGTGCGATAAGCTACAGGAATGATCTGAAAGATTAATTAGCAAATTTTTGTAAATATATTAAGACATAAGAGGATGAAGTCAAACAGTTTCTCACTCTTACTTTGGTAAGCTTTATTTTTACTAAGATGTCTCTTTCTACACAAGGACTCCAAATTGTTAGAACAGTTTGGCTGTGGCTATATGTTAAGCTGTTTTATAACCTCAAAAGCAGTTTGATGTTTCATCACTCAAGAAGACTAGGAATTATATTGACAAACCTTTATTAAAACTTATTAAAATATCTTATGAATAGAATGAATAGAAAATAGCTGACTACTTCAACAAATTTTATATAGGAATTATTTCCCTTGGTTAGTTTAAAGGCAGAAGCAGATTGTGAAGTCAATTATTCGGAGATGTTGTCAATTATTTGTACAAAGTCACCATTTTAAATTGGTAGTATATCTGATGTGAACCTGAATCTTTACCATTTAAAGTTCTTGACCTAACCAGTATAGTTTTTAAACAGAGCTTGTCAAAGCCCCTCAACTTTGCCTAATTTTCCTAAACTTTCTTCAGTGAGAAAAAAGGAGATATTAAATTTATTACATGAGCCAAGCATTATATTTTTCATGAATCAACTATAACCATAGCATAGAAATTGTACCTTGAGCCCTTAACTATTATCTTTATTATCCTTTCATTTATTTCATTGTTGAATTGAGAATGCTTGTAGCTAATGATAAAACAGTGCAAAAATTCTAGGATCTTATTTTCTCTTTAGCTAATTTTCAGCCAATGACCCATGTTAAAGGTGTGCCTTAACAGTAGAGAACTGTGTTCATCACCATGTTCACTGCTGCTTTAGTAATTCCCAAACCTCCCTGAAAAGAATTAGATATTACTGGCAGAAAGAGTTTGTTTCCATATCAATAAGGGAATTAATGAAAAATTTATTTACCATTTTACACTGAGGCTGAGATTTCTAGTTTTGGGCTAGCTTGAATGCAGAGTTGAGTGCATTCCCAGTTCTGGAACCCCAACCTTTTAAACTCTCCATCTATGCTTCTGATTTTTGGTCTAGGGCTGGGGTTGGAGATTGCAGGTTTGGCTTTAAGTTAGAGCAGGCAATCCCAGAAGACTTGTGCAGGCTACCAGTGAAGAGGCTTCATGGCTGTAAGGCCTGCATCAGGTACACGGCCCTCTGTCTAACATTTAAAAAATAAAGAATGAACGATCTCTCCAACTCTCACCACCATCACCCCACCTTTTATATATTCCCCATGTCCTATACATGACATCACTTGCTACATCATTGCACATACTCATCCCCTTGTACACTCACGTCATCCACAACAATGCCAAGCTATCCCCTACCCATCTCCATGGCCTTTGTAGACCTTGTGCAGACTTAGTGCAATCTCAAGTGAAAACACCCCTCTCACCCATCACCCTTTGTCCTTACACTCAATATGCCATATCAACTAATATACAAATATGGCAAACTTCAGGTTCCAGATGAAGGAAGTCATAATGAAATAAAATTCTCAATATGTATTGAAACGTTCACTATATTGAGAAAATAATCTGAATCTTACAGATCAATTTATTAAAATTTCAACAGGATAAAATCTTATAACAAGCATTTTAGTTAAGTTCAAGAAACATTGAGATTCATAATACCACATTGAAAGGCCAAAACAATTTGAAACAATAAAGCTGCCTTTGAAATTGAAGACCCCCCCATTCTGAGTGATGGTGAAATCAGTCATGCAGGACGCAGCTTTATGTC
The DNA here is from genome assembly GCF_020745735.1 of Hemiscyllium ocellatum. Lineage (NCBI taxonomy): Eukaryota > Metazoa > Chordata > Chondrichthyes > Orectolobiformes > Hemiscylliidae > Hemiscyllium > Hemiscyllium ocellatum. Next base: position 56,708,588 of record NC_083402.1, read on the forward strand.
AGTAAAGTGAAATATCATGCAATCTTTTTAGCAAATACTTAAATCTGAGCACTTTTAAATGCCTTGGCACTTTTGACCAGTCCCTTTGATATTATAGACCACCTCCTTTGACAAGTTCCTTTAACAGGCCCTTCTGACAGATTTAGCAGGTCACTTTGACAGGTATTTCTAACAGTTTTTCCAGTTGATTTTGCTCAAGTTGTATTTTTTTCTCACTGGAGAAAGTTTAAGAAAATTAGGCAAAGTTGAGGGGCTTTGACAAGCTCTGTTTAATAACTATATTGGTTAGGTCAAGAACTTTAAATGGTAAAGATTCAGGATCACATCAGATATACTACCGATTTAAAATGGTGACCTTGTACAAATAATTGACAACATCTCCGAATAGTTGACTTCACAATCTGTTTCTGCCTTTAAACTAACCAAGGGAAATAATTCCTATATAAAATTTGTTGAAGTAGTCAGCTATTTTCTATTCATTCATGGACCGATGAGCTTTACAATAATGCATTTAGGTACTTTTTTAATGCAGACCTATGCCTACCTTTTACAATCCGAAATAGCACACCTGATCTGCCCCAGCCGAAAGGCCTCTGACTTTCCTCAAAGGGTGCAGTGTCTCGACAAAGCGCATCTGATCCCCCTCGAAGGTGTCCTGGGACCAGATCCAAAGGAGTCCATTGGCTATCCAAAGAAATCCACAACGTCCAGACCTCTGTGAGCAAGTCTAACCCGTATTTTCCTGATTTCACAGTAAAGTGATGCCAAAGTTAAACTTGGGTGGAAGTAACTGATGATTTATTTGGCCAATAACTTTCACAAACTGCACAAGTGAGATTTGTCCCTCTGAATTCCACCCTCTGAAAATCGATAATGCTGAGTTCAAAGGCAGGATTTAGGATTCTGATTAGTTCTGCCATTTTCACCATATCAGAGAATACTGTCCTATGATGAAGAATGAACCTGAGCATTTCACTCCATTTCCAGCTGAGATTTAGTAAGAAGAATGCTTAGGAAGAGTTCCAATAATTAGCATAGGAATAATATAATTGAATAATATATACGAGATCTTTAGCATTTAGCATTTGTGTAGCATGTCACCAAACTTTTGTTTTAACATTTATAACTGAATCTTCTGCTTTCTGTGGTACCAAGTTTGAAGGGGGGAAGGGCATTTAGTTAGGCAAGATAGTGATATCATTGAACCTTTTTCTATTTAGCTGCAATTTGACTCCTTTGTGGAGAAATCAGATCTTCAGTCTCCTGGTTCACAGAGTTTATCACAGGCATTCTGAGTGGTCAGTCATTCGCCAATTATATTTAATTAAGCCTTAGAACTGAATCTACTGGATGTACACAGAGGCGATGCCACCAAGTCTGCACCAATTTTGGCCAAAAGCTCAATCATCTACCTTGTTACAAATCATACTTCTTAATTCTAGTAAGTAATGTCACCCTAACTAGAAATGTTAGAAAACAGTGCATTGCATTTATTGCTATTGGTTAAGCTACCTCACTTTTGGTGGAGAGGTTATTTTGCTTACAACAGGCCAGTAGTAACATTTGAAATGTTATTGACTGTAAAGTGCATTGCATAGTCTAGAGGGCATAAAAGGCATTCTATAAAAGCATGGTCATTCTTTTTCACTTGAAGTCAATCTATGATTTGAGCAAGCTATGTATTATTACAGCTAGTCACAAATCAAAATGCAGAATAAAGCAGGTACAATTTAGTATGGCTAGATGATCATTTTGTACTTTCCTGCGTAAAGAACATCATGACTCATAAGCTAAAAAAGAGATAATAACAAGGATCCATTATAATTAGGCTGCCACTCCCACAGGAAGAAGCTCTTTCAAACACACAATCTGAGATCCAGACAGCCTATACTTTTTCTCTATTAAACTGATATCAGAAGAAATGATGGCTTTTCATTGAACCAACTAATAGGTTGATTTATGCATTTATTTTCTACAAAATTGCACACAGTATCAACTTTTCAATGAAATTGGTTTAATGTGATTTGAAAATGTCTTTCAAGAAAGTTGAAAGGGCATTTCAAATGAAACCGCAAGATTTCTGCTCCATTCATCCAAATGTTTTGAGCAAAACAGACATGTGTTCATGGATCGCAAAGAAAATCCTGCCCAAATTATGGAGATGAAATCCATTAACCCTCGTGATAGGCACACTGTTAGGATGCACATGGGGATGCATAGATCAGTCATACATTTACCAAGTGACATCCAAATGAAGGAATTGTCAGAAGTTTTCGCTTTTTGTAACTTAAATATGAATGAGAATCAGTGTAAACCAAACATAAATTAACAGCAAATTCTGGCAGTGAGAGTTATAACTTTATATACAAGATGGCAGTTACCATATATGGAAGTAGTGGCTACCCTGGTTATATGGTTCCAGTTTCAACTGCTCAAAATTTCAATTTAATCTGCACAGGAGGGGGTGGCAGGAATGAATAGTGCCATTTAGCTATTGCTGATGAGCAGCCTTCCTCAAGCCCAATACACATCCTTAGCTTTGGAATTCCAGAAAGCTGCATCCTCCCACTCCTCATATCCTTTAAATGGGGACATTACTTTGATGACATTATCAGTTTGATGCTAGGCAATGCAATGTGAAGGGAAATAGCATTGCAAAACACTTCAATCTAATGGTGTCTGAGCAGAATATGTTAGTACAAAGGACTGGACTAAATTGTTTGCAATCATCAACTAGAAGATATTCCTTCCATTATAGACCGCAGACTTCAGATAATTCAAATTGAAAGAGCAGTGATTGCTGGAAATCAGAAAAAACCCAAAAATTGCTGCAAAAGTTCAGCAGGTCTGGCAGCATCAGTGGAGAGAAATCAGAGTTAACATTTTGGGTCCAGTGTCCTTTCCTCAGAACTCCAGTTCTGAAAAAGGGTCATTGGACCTGAAACACTAACTCTGATTTCTCTGCACAGCTACTGCCAGACCTCCTGAGCTTTTCCAGCAATTTCTGTTTTTGTTTCAGCTAATTCAATTCATGTGTTTTCAGGAAATGCTGAGTACATTGAATACTACAAAGGCTGTAGTGTTGATGATGTTTTGACTGCACTATTTGCTGAAGGATTGTGCGTGAGAACTGGCTGTGCCATTAACCAAGATATTCCAGAACAGCTGCAACAGTGAGATCTATGAAACATAATGGAAAATTGCCCATTATGTCTTGTGCATAAGCAGGAGAAATCTAATCATGTCACTTGCTGCCCCAGTCCTCACTCATTCATACACAAAGTAGTGGAAGTATTGTTGACATCAACATGAAGCAGCACCTGAGGTGAGGGAAGGTGCCTTGATTTCAAGGCAGCATTTGAGGCAGCATCAATGATCCGAGTAAAGTTTAAATGAATAGTAGTCAAGAAAATTCTCTACTTGTTCGAGTCATACTTTGTGTAAAGGATAATGTTAGAGGTCAAAAAACTGAACCCTAGACTATTGCTGCACGAGTTCCTTAGGGCAGTGACCAAGGTGTGACCATCTTGGCTTGCTTAGGCAATACATTTCCCTTCATAATAAGGTCGTTAGTGTGCATGCTCATTGATGGTTGCACAGTGTTCTCAGTGCAACAGATGCTGAATTATTTTGTGCTAAATTGCAGCAAATCCTAGGCAACATGCAGCCTTGGGCTTTGGTATCACCTTGCATCTGCGTTTGACCTTTCATGTTAACTTATCTTAGGCAAGAAGGGAAGTAAAGGAGTAATGAACCGCTGATGTGCTGTGTTTACAAAACAGAAATATCCAGGAACCCAAACAAAAGCAGCAGTTTGTTTTTCAATTTCCCAATTCAGCTTCAGCTGTAACACTCGGGTTATATGAGCAGCAAGAATGTAGACATACTGCATGATGGTTCATCGCCAGATGATAAAGCAATTATCCCAACATTATTGCCCCTTATTAAGCTAATATATATGTTGTGTACATTAACACACAGAAGTCTGCAACCATGATCTGAGATAGGGAATGAGGTAAGGAGCATTTGGAAACGTGCAGCAGGCTGCACCCCAGAGTTTGCTACCCTGCATTTTAGTTTTGATTTATGTAGGAATTAGGCTATTGCATGAGTTCAACAAAATGAACATGCTGTTATTGATTAGAAGAAATTCTGTCACTGTAGTTCAAAAAACATTTATAATCCTTGGCAGCCATTCAACTGTTTCCCCAAATGAATACCTCTCCTCTGAGGAAACTGGTGACATGAATGTAAATATGTGTTCTCAATTCTTGGTTGAAGACTTTGTCATGAAGTGGGATTTTCCCACGGGAAAGTTAAAGGAATAGCTTGTTTTTTTTACACACTGCAGGACAAGCACCACAGGAGTGTTTGGATGAATATTTTAAACCACATTTTTCTTTTGACTGATTAACATAGTTGGGTGGAATGAATAATTTCTCCAATCATAGTTACACATGTCTTTTCCTACAGTCCATTGATGACAGTGTATGTTTTAACATCTTAATGATTTATTCATACATTCTGCTGTGAAGATACACCACAACATCTCTTTTCATATGTTTTATATTAGTTTCTTTATGGTGGAAATTATCTGCAAGTTGAGTCTTATTCATTTAGAGTCATAGAGATGTACAGCATGGAAACAGACCCTTCAGTCCAACCTGTCCATGCCGACCAGATATCCCAACCCAAACTAGTCCCACCTACCAGCACCCGGCCCATATCCCTCCAAACCCTTCCTATTCATATACCAATCCAAATGCCTCTTAAATGTTGCAATTGTACCAGCCTCCACCACTTCCTCAGGCAGCTCATTCCGTACACGTACCAGCCTCTGCGTGAAAAATTTGCCCCTTAGTACTCCCTTATATCTTTCTCCTCGCCCTAAATCTATGCCGTCTAGTTCTGGACTCCCCGACTCCAGGGAAAAGACTTTGCCTATTTATCCTATCCATGCCCCTCATAACTTTGTAAACCTCTATAAGGCCACCCCTCAGCCTCTGACGCTCCAGGGAAAACAGCCCCAGCCTGTTCAGCCGCTCCCTGTAGCTCAGATCCTCCAACCCTGGCAACATCCTTGTAAATCTTTTCTGAACCCTTTCAAGTTTCACAACATCTTTCCAATAGGAAGGAGACCAGAATTGCATGCAATATTCCAACAGTGGCCTAACCAATGTCCTATACAGCTGCAACATGACCTCCCAACTCCTGTACTCAATACTCTGACCAATAAAGGAAAGCATACCAAATGCCGCCTTCATTATCCTATCTACCTGCGACTCCGCTTTCAAGGAGCTACGAACCTGCACTCTAAGGTCTCTTTGTTCAGCAACACTCCCTAGAACCTTACCATTAAGTGTATAAGTCCTGCTAAGATTTGCTTTCCCAAAATACAGCACCTCGCATTTATCTGAATTAAACTCTATTACCACTTCTCAGCCCATTGGCCCATTTGGTCCAGATCCTGTTCTAATCTGAGGTAACCCTCTTCGCTGTCCACTGCACCTCCAATTTTGGTGTCATCTGCAAACTTACTAACTGTACCTCTTATGCTTGCATTGAAATCATTTATGTAAAAGACAAAAAATAGAGGGCCCAGCACTGATCCTTGTGGTCCACTGGTCACATGCCTCCAATCTGAAAAACAACCCTCCACCACTACCCTCTGTCTTCTACCTTTGAGCCAGCACTGTATCCAAATGGCTAGTTCTCCCTGTATTCCATGAGATCTAACCTTGCTAATCAGTCTCCCATGGGGAACCTTGTTGAACGCCTTACTGAAGTCCATATAGATCACATCTACTGCTCTGCCCTCATCAATCTTCTTTGTTACTTCTTTAAAAAACTCAATCAAATTTGCACAGAAGACTCAAAATCCAATCCCTGTCTGCTGTGGGAATCTCTCAAAACATATCCATTTGAACAAAACATGTTTTGCACCTATCAAAGTCATAGAGAGTTGTGTAACCATGGAGTTTTTACAGCACCACAAGAGACCCTTTGACCCATGTTGGTCATCAAACAACTATCTATTCTAATCCCATCCTCCAGTATTTGGCCTGTGTCATTTTATGCTTTGGTATTTTATTGGGTATTTTATTTGGTATTGGGTTCCAGATACCCATCACCCTCTGGGTAAAATAAACTTCAAGTTCCCTCTAAATCTCCCACTCCTTAATATAAAGCTATGCCCCCTGATTAGTGACCCCTTTACTAAGGGAAATGCATATCCCTATCTACCCTGCCTATGCCCCTCATAACTTTGTACACCTGAATCTGCCACCACCATCCCTCATTTCTCTACCTGAAGGAAAACAACCCTAAACTATCTAGTCTCTCTTCATAGCTGAATTGCTCCAGTGAAAGCACTATCCTGGTGAATCTCCTCTGCACCTCCTCCAGTGCTTCCTATTGTGTGGTGACTAGAACTGTACACAGTTTTCCAGCTGTGACCTAACTAAACTTATAGCTCCATCATTTCCTTCTTGCTCTCATTTTCAAGGCCATAATCAATACAAATAAAATTAAATATTCCATATGACGCCTGAATCACCTGTCTATTGTCCTGGTGTCATCAATGGTCTAAAGACATGCACTCCAGGGTCCCTCTGTTCCTCTGTACTTCTTACTATCCTACCATTCAATGTGTACTCACTTGCCTTTTGGCCCTCTCATAATGCATTACCTCAAATTGTTCAGGATTAATCATCATTCAACTGTTTCATTCATCTCTGTGACTTTTGTACTCCTGTGATCTCAGTGATAGTCAAGGTGATCTCAAACAACTTTTGTGTATCACTGATAACTTTTTTCCAATCTTGTTTACTTGTTCATCTGAACCTAGGAAACAAGTAACTCTCAGCTGCACTTACAAGTTGCCAAGTATCTAGCCCTTTGGCCTTTATTCCCCAGTGTATGTTTGCAGTCTGTGATCAGCTCAGTCACTTGCTCTTCTCTAGTTTTGATGTTCTTTCCATTGCAGAAATCTGTCCTTTTTCCCCCCATCTTGATCATTTTCTAGTATAGCCGATGTCTTTGCTCATTCATTTTCAGTTGCAGTAGAGAAGAATGTATGGTGCAGAAATAGTTTAATGACCAAACTTTATTTCACCACTATTTTCCACTATAGAAATCATTTATTACTCTAGGCTCATCCTCAATGGGCATCTATTTTCTGACATCAGCTATCTTCTTACATCACTTTCCTCACCCAATTCTTTTCTAGTAGGTGTGAACACTTTATTGATTAAGACTGAGACCATCTATTGTCTTGTATTTATTCTTCCAACAGTGCCTTTTCCCATCAACCCTCCCTGTAGCCCGCACACAAACCAAGCCTGATCTCTCACATTTCTTTAGTTACTCTTCTATCGTTTCAGAATAGGCAAAAGTGAGGACTGCAGATGCTGGAAATCAGAGTCTAGATTAGAGTGGTGCTGGAAAGCACAGCAGGTCAGGCATCCTCCGAGGAGCAGGAAAATCAACATTTCAGGCAAAATCCCTTTATTGGCACCACTCTAATCTATCTTTTCAGAATGCATACCTGAGTTTATCATCTCCTGCTCCCTTATCTCCCATTCCCACTGAGTTGTTGATGACTCACTTTTCCTTCCTGGTCCTGTTAAATAGTTTGCATTCCTTAAGTACTGCTCCTAACTTTTATAACCATAATCATCAATTTTGTGCCCCTGACCTTACCCACATTACAATCACTCGCCCCTAATATTCTTGCAAACTAACACCCTATCTATAAGCTAATGTTTCGAGTCTAGATGACTCATCATCAGACCTGAAGTGTGGTATGAAGGAGACAGCGTTTATGCTGACAAAGATGATGCTGTCCTGTTGTGGTCTGGCACACTGATCATTACCTTGCCAAGGCTTAACGCCAGCTCTCGACACTTCTTCCTATTGCTCCTGGACCATAACCTCATATTCGAGTCTCAAGCCTCAAACCATTGTTGCCAGGACTGTGACCAACTTCATTACCTCTCTGTCTCCACTCCGTATCCCTACCCCCGCCCCCAAGTTTCCAACCAAGAAGTCCCTAACCGTGGACAGCCTGCTTCTACATCCTTCCCAAAATCCACCCCCCGTAGGCCCATCATATCACTCTGCTTCTGGCCCATTGAGTTCGTTTCCTCCAACCTTGACTCCATCCTCAGCCTACGTGTCCAGAGCCTGCCCAGCTCCATCTGCGATTCCTCTGATGCCCTCCACCATATTGACAATTTCCAATTCCCTGGCCATTAATACTTTCTGTTCACCATGGAGGTTCAATCCCTCTATACCTCCATTCCCCACCACCACTCTCCTTTGCCTGGCAGAACTTGTTCTCTCACTGAACAATTTCTCCTTTAATTCATCTCACTTGTGCATAGTCAAAGGAGTGGCTGCCAGTTAGGCCTGCCTCTTTATAGTATATGTGGCATGATTCTTGTTCCTGTCTTACACTGGCCCCTTTCCACAACTCTTTTTTATCAGTACTTTGACAACTGCTTTGGTGCTGCTTCATGCTCCCACCAGGACCTTGAAAACTTCATTCATTTTGCCTCTAATTTGCACGCCTCTAAAACCTTCATATCGTCCATTTCTGACACTTCCCTTTACCTTTCTGCCTCCATTTCAGGGAATAAACTGTTCACGGACTCCCACAGCTACCTTCACAGCTCACCACACCCTCAGCATTCAGGACTCTATCCCATTCCCCCAGTTCCTTTGCCAACGTCGCATCTGTTTGGATGATGCCACCTTCCAAACCAGCGCTGCTGACTTGTCTTGCTTCTTCATGACTGTGGTTTTCCGCCCACTGTAGTGGCATCTGACCTATCACTCGTGCTTCCACCCTTACCCTTTCATGATCAGGTTCTCTTTGTCTTTGCTTTTCATCCTACCAGCCTCTGCATTCAAAGGATCATTCTCCACCATTTCAGATAACCCCAGCATAATGCTACCACCAAACCTATTTTGCCCTCACTCCCCCTGTCTGTTCCGTCTGGTTCACCCTAGTCCATTCCACAACAACCAACTACTCCCCTCTCCACGGCACCTTCCCATGTAACTGCAGAAGGTGCAGCACCTGCCCTTTCCTTTCCTTCCTGCTCACCATCCAAGGGCCTAAATGGTCTTTCCAGGTAAAGCAGGGCAGCACGGTGGCACAGTGGTTAGCACTGCTGCCTCACAGCGCCTGAGACCCGGGTTCAATTCCTGACTCAGGCGACTGACTGTGTGGAGTTTGCACGTTCTCCCCGTGTCTGCGTGGGTTTCCTCTGGGTGCTCCGGTTTCCTCCCACAGTCACAATGATGTGCAGGTCAGGTGAATTGGCCACGCTAAATTGCCCATAGTGTTAGGTAAGGGGTAAATGTATGGGTGGGTTGCACTTCGGCGGGTCGGTGTGGACTTGTTGGGCCGAAGGGCCTGTTTCCACACTGTAAGTAATCTAATCTAATTTCACCTGTACTTCCTTCAATCTTTTGTATTATATTTGCTGCACCCGATGTAGCCTCCTCTACATAGGAGAAACCAAATGCAGACTGGGTGACTGCTTTGTGGAACACCTTATGGTCTGTGTGCAAGCAGGACCCTGACCTTGCTGCAGCGGTCATTTTAACACAGTGTCCTGCTCACATGCCCACGTGTCAGTCCTCAGCCTGCTGTAATGCTCCAGTGAATCACAAAGCAAACTGGAGGAACAGTATCTCGTCTTCAGACTGGGCACTTTACGCCCTTCTGGACTTTAATATTGAGTTCAACACTTTTAAAGTGTGAACCATTTCTTTCCTTCCTTTTAGCTTGTTATCATCTTGTTCCCCTCCCGCATCCCCTTTATTTGTCCTTTGAAATCTGGCAGGAGACACAACATTGCTCTGCCATTCTCACATTCCGATCACTTAATCTGAACTATCAACATCTCTTCTTCACCAGCACCCTACATGCACTACCCCAACATCCCCTACCCCCAAAACTACAGCATAAATGCTCTCCCTTTCACACTTCACTTGAGCTCTGATGAAGGGTCATCTAGACTTCAAATATTCTCTTGGTCACTCCCTCACTGCCTGTGGTTGCTGTCTGACCTGCTGTGATCTCCAGCATTTGCTGTTTCAGTACAGATTTCAGCATCTGCAGTAGTTTGTTGTATCTTCAACATTTTCTCAAGCCCTTGAGTACATTGTCAGCAGTGAAATTATATAGTCCTTCATGAGATCTTCCAGGGAAGCAAACAAAACATACTGTTTTGTACTCTGCTTTTTGTGGGGATGACTGAGTAGAAAAAAAAGCTTTCCTGGATTGTTAAAAGTGACTTTATATAAATCTCTAAAGCCAAATGAAGGAAGGTGGAAAATAATTCTTAATGTGTAGATCTAAGAATGAATCTAGACCCAAAAGCACTATTGCAGTTCAGAGGAGATAAGTTTGAATTGGATTAACTATTGGCAGTAGCAAGAAGAAATAAAATGCATCTGAGGGAACAACAAATGACATGAATCTGTACAGCAGCTCATTGTTGCAATAGTGAGTTACTAGTATTCTTTAACAAATGGGAAAGATCAGTAAATCAAGAGCAAAGATGTTTTTGGCACAGTGCAGTGAATTCCTGAACTCTGGCATAGCTGATACGGGGCTCAAACTTGGGGTAAACTTTTACATTCAGTCTAAAATGAAAGATTTGTTATGGCACAGCATACCGATGTATTAATGTAGTGCGGACTCGAACAGTTAGATATAATTTAATTTCATAAATTTTTATTATTGTTAATCCTTATCATTTTGGGTTATGTGAAATGTAAAGTGAAAGAAATGTGCTTCACAATGCACCCAGTATTTTGCATTATAGGAAGATCGATTTAATTGCTGCATTCTGACATGCTTTCCTGTGGAAGATTATTGAGCTGCATCATGTAGAAGGTCACTTATTCACAGCAGTGAGTGATGCAGAGCTAGTGTCTGTTTGCTGGGGGCTAAAATGAAACTTAAAAGAAAAAAATGATTACATTTGGAAGGGTTTTATTCATTCTCTTATTTAAATCCCACAAAGCTGTGAAGGTGTTGGTCCTCTTTAACAAAAGTCAGGAGGTACTGAAGGAATGTAATATCACTAAATTTAATTTGTTTTGCTTTGACAATTGCCCCCAATAGAAAGAAAAAAGTAATCAAGTATTTTTGCACATTCTCCCCGTGTCTGCGTGGGTTTCCTCCGGGTGCTCCGGTTTCCTCCCACAGTCCAAAGATGTGCAGGCCAGGTGAATTTGCCATGCTAAATTGCCCGTAGTGTTAGGTAAGGGGTAAATGTAGGGGTATGGGCGGGTTGCGGTGGGTCGGTGTGGACTTGTTGGGCCGAAGGGCCTGTTTCCACACTGTAAGTAATCTAATCTAATCTAAATGATTTACAAATTGGCAAGCATAACATTTAGTATAGTTAAATCAGTAGTACTAAATTATACAGTTCACAAATATGATACTGTACAGTGAAATCTGTCTACTTGAATGAGAAAAGAGGTTTAAAAATATCTGCACATAGTTATTAAATATAATAATCTGTAACATGATCTCTCCCTTTATGGGGTTATTACCTTAACGTAGTGGAGAGGAATGTGTGCACCAATGATATCTTGAATGGCGCTGTTGGGAGTTTCTTACACTTGGTAACATCAAGAGAAAGTGCCAGACAAAATACAGCCCAAAATATCCTCACTGACAAAACAGGCTGATGAAGACTATGTGCTTCACTGGTTGTGAAAGAAGAAGTAGTCTGCAGCACCAAGGTGGTCCCAGTAAACATGATTTGACATGTGTGGGGTCATGTTAAATAATGACCAAAATCAGTAAGTGGCAAAGATAGCCTCCTTTATTCAAGTAGCACAAGTATGAGGTGGCAATAGAATCCCAAAATACAGTTTTTGCAGGAGCCCCATTATATACAGTTCTTACACATAGTAAAATTCCATTTCTATGGTGTTACATTAGGGTTGTACATAAAGCTTTGAGGTGCTTCTGTTCTGGGAGACAGGAGATGGATTGAAATATGTGCTAAGTACTGGCCGTTAGTTCTGATGGGATTAAGAGTGTTGGTTCGGTCTGCTCGCATAATTTAGAGGTATTAGTCCTTTTGTCTTTTAAGTTAGTAAATGTTAGTAAAAATGCTCAGCCTATATGATCTAAATAAGTTAGAAATTGTACCTGTACTTAAAAATAAAGGCTATTACTGCAGCTGGGCTGTGAGATTTGTCTACTATTTACTGGTGTGGATTTCATTCATTCATGCAATTTCACGAAAGTGCTGATTTGACAGTTAGTTTCTTAAAGGGATAATGGCCCAGTTAAAAGGTATTTTACAGGTACATACTAATTGAGGAAAATGTTTGGAGTTCTGTAATCTCTTCAGGTCCGACAGTTTTTAAGGGCTGATTATTGTTACAATCGTTTCATAGTTTTGGGCAGTCATGGAGACATGATGGTGGGGATGTTATTGTTCTGAATATTTGTTCAGAGATATCTTTGGTATTTATTCAGAGGTAAATAGGTCTAAACACTACTTGTAGCAAAGGCTGATAAGAATTGAAGGTGTAAAAAAGCAGTAATGGTTGAAAGGGGTGGTTTAATTAGAAAGGGTTGTTTTAATTTGCTCTATTTTAGAGTAAAATATACTACAGAACCATGGTTTTATGAATGAGTGAATGAAACCATGTTATGATAAATAACCCATTAGTAAAGGGTTATAAATGAATGAACAAGAACCCGGTAGTAATGAATATAATGAGCTGGTGAGTGAGGTAATAAAGATAATATAGGACACAATATCTGAGACATGTCACCATAATCTCACCACCAACCATTAAGATCATTTGGCCTGTGATGGCATGCAATGTCTCCATGTTAAACAAAGCCATCTGCAAGAATTTCTAATCAGGGTTCATTTGCCGAGTCATATGGCAATGGAGAGTTGGTGATGGGCTGTGAACTTGCAATCCATCATCAAGAATCTTCACTGGGGCCAGTTGTTTGTTCAATAGCTGTGTTGGGACAGAGGTGCATTTGGGCAGCAGCTTCTGGAACTGAGCGATCTTCTTCAGGGTATCCTCTACTCATCCCAAATGAGGAGTAGTCCAGAAAGGTGCCCTAGTAATAGACAGCCTGTTTTCTCCTGGCTGGGGATCTTGCACATTCTGGCATTACTATTTTCATGATTAAAGAAAGAAATCTTCAAATGTTATGGTGTTCATTCCTTCCCACCTGGAAAGAAGAACTGTAATCATTTCACTTAAGCTGTCAAGACTCCAAATGGATATCACTGTTGTCAATGTGACCTGCATTCCTGAAGAGATACAGCAAAAGGAAGAAGCAAGGTTTTCACCTTGAACCAGAAAGGCAAGACTGACAGTCGCCCTTATATCCATGGAGTTAATATGGCTCTCTGAAATAGGATCGTGGATGCTCTGCCAGAACTGCCCAATTCTATAAATTAAAGAGTTCTGAAACTTCACCTACAGGTCACACACAACCGATATGCCACTGTTGTCAATGTTTGTCCAACCCTACATTCCAATAAGTATGTTTAGGAAAAACTTTATTCAACTGGCTGAGTACCTCACAGGCATCCAAAGGGAAGAAAAGGTCATCATTATGGAGACTTAATTGTTATGATTAGCCATGACTTTAATGGCTACAACAGGATCATTCGGGTAAACAGGATGGGAAAAACCAATACAAATGCCATTCTCATGCTGATTGGTAGAGTGTAGTTAGCCTGGTCTCATTATACCAAATGATTTAATCCACCAGAATGGCAAATGCAAAATCCCATGTAGGAAGCATCTTAGTTCAGTACAAAACCAAAAGGGACCTGCTGGGGAAAGATATGAGCAGCCAACATTATCTGGCAGAAGAATTCAAGATCACAAACTGTTATGACTTAGGGTTCTCTAACCTGATCATTTACTTTCCCCTTCTACAGTACTTTCCAATAAAACCCCCAAGTAAGATTTATCAAAAATTCAAATTTCAAAACCAGCCAGCTATCGAATCTTCTGTTCATATCTTCCTCTGTCTTCTTTTTTTCTTCTTAGGAATTTCTGTTTCACAGGTTACTCTCTGGGTAGTCTGCGTGTGTTGGTGGCTTGACAGTTCTCTCCCAACTGTTCAATTTTTTCCGTTCTTATACCCCCAAAGCATCGGATTGTGTCATTTGCTTTTAAGATTGTCAATATACTAAATTCAAACTTGATTAGAATTTAGTATTTTTTGAGTGGGTATAATTTAAACTGATTAGCCAAATTCAGATATGTTTTTGTCTCCAGGCAACTAGCTACACTAGCTGCTGGACCAAATGTTACATTGTATCTTGTTCAGAACATTTGGTGCTGTCAGGTATTTCTCCTAGCTTTTAACTCTCTTAAAGGTGCATCACACCCACTTCTTCATAACACCTCCCTCCCCTATAAAAAATGAACCATCATAATGAAAAGATGGCTTAATTTCTTTTCTTGACTCTTTAAACACATTACCTGAACATACCAATAACTTTAATCTAAGTTCACCTTGATTTCCTCCCATATAACTGTGTGTGTGTGTGTGTGTGTGTGTGTGTGTGTGTGTGTGTGTGTGTGTGTGTGTGTGTGAGAGAGTGTGTGTGTGTATATATATATATATAATATATATATATACATATATAATATATATATAAAATCTCATCTAAACGTTATCAGTTAAATCCGTGATAACACATCAGCAATTACATTCTTATGGCCTGCAACATGTATGATTTTTAAATTAAAAGTCTTGTAACATAAGACTCATACAAATTAGTCTCATATGCTTGTCTTTAAAGCATTCTAAGAATGTAAGAGGATTGTGACCTGTGTACACCGCCGTGTCCGACACATTGTTCATGACATACAATGTTGTAAGGCCAGTACCAAACTTAGTGGTTCTTTTTCGATTGTGGAGTATTTCCTTTGGCGGATGTTGATCTTCTTCGAAAAGTAACCAACTCTCAGTTCAATCCCATCCTCATCTTCCTGTAGGAGTACAGCTCCAACTCTTCTGTCATTAGCATTCATGGCAACTTTAAAAGGTTTTGAAAAGTTTAGTGTAGCTAAAATTGGTTTGGTGATTAATAGCAATTTCAAATGGTTGAATGCCTCCTGGCCACTGAAACTTTCTGTTATTCTTCAGCAAATTGGTTAACAGTGCCACTACACTGCTGCAGTTTGGGACAAACTTCCGATAGAATCCGCTGAGTCCTAAGAATCGAAGCACCTCTTTCTTCGAGGTTGGTCATGGAAGTTCCTCAAAAGCCTTTGTTTTTGCATTCCGTGGGGTCAACCTTCCCTGACCGATGGTATATCCCAAGAATGTCACCTCTGCTTTCACAAATTCTGTTTTATTTAAGTTTATCACCAGTTTTGCTTCTCATTGTCATTGAAAGAGCTCTGCCAACTGTACTATGTGATCTTTCCAGGACTTACTAAAGATCATTACATCTTCCAAGTAGATGGCACAGTTTGTTAACCCAGCCACAACACTGTTCATGCATCTTTCGAATGTGGCGGGCGCATTCTTCATTCCAAAGGGCATCACTTTAAACTGATATAGCCCAATTGGAGTTACAAATGCAGAAATTTCTTTTGCCATATCTGATGAAGGTACCTGCCAGTAACCACGTACTAAGTCCAACTTGCTGATGTAACTGGCTTGCCCGACTTTCTCAATACAGTCCTCCAATCTTGGAATTGGATAAGAGTCCAGTTTTCTAATGGCATTGACATTTCGATAATCCATGCAGAATCATTGAGTCCTGTCAGGTTTGGGAACTAAGATGATCGGCGAACTCCACTTGCTCGGGCTTAGTTCGATGATGTTCTCGTCAAAGATGACCTCCATCTCCATCTGAACCTCTCTGGCTTTGGAAGGGTTAAGCCGATAGAGGTGTTGTTTTATCGAAGCAGTATTCTCTACATCCACCTTCATGTACAACAGCATTAGTCTTCCCCATCTGATTCTTACATATATCCTTATACTGCAGTAACAAATCTTTCAACTGCATTCCATGCTCCTGAGACAGATAGCTTACTAATCTATCCCACTTCTCAAGGACTTATTCATTTTTTAAACTATTTTGAGGCACCTCACAATCAACATCATCTAGATTTGATTCCTCACTCTGCGGGGCAGTAACTAACACCTGTTTCTCCAGTTCTTTCTCTATACTATAATACGGTTCAACATGTTCACATGACATACCTTTTTCATCTATCTGGCATATTTATAGATGGTTCAACTTTTTCTCAATTTCATATGGACGACTAAACCTGGCTTTGAAGGAATCGCCTATCACTGGTAACAGCACTAACACATCACCTCCTTGGGAAAACATCCGAGACTCAGAGCTTTTATCTGCTACCTGCTTCATTCTACACCGTGTCCTCTTCAAGTGCTGTTTAGCTAACTCACCTACTCGATTTAGTCTTCTTGCCCAAATATTAACTCAAAGGGAGTGAACTGAGTAGATTCATTTGGGGCATGTCTAATGGCAAACAATACGAATGGGATGCCTTTATCCCAATCATTCAGGTAATCCTGATAATATGTTCTCAACATGGTCTTCAGGATCTGATGCCACCTTTCTAAATCTCCCTGAGATTCAGGATGATATGCACTAGATTGAAAGTGCTGTATACCTAAGGTATCCATAACCTCCTCAAACAGCCTAGCAGTAAAATTTGACACTAAAATTTGAATCTTTCTGGGTAGCCCATATCGTGTGAAGAAAGCTACTAACACCTCTCTTACCTTTTGTGCCTTGATATTCCATAATAGAATTGCCTCCAGAAATCTGGTAGACACATCCTTTATGATTAACAAGTACAGTCATAGAAATGTACAGCATGGAAACAGACTCTTCGGTCCAACCCATCCATGCCGACCAGATATCCCAACCCAATCTAGTCCCAGCTGCCAGCACCTGGCCCATATCCCTCCAAACCCTTCCTATTCATATACCCATCCAAATGCCTCTTAAATGTTGCAATTGTACCAGCCTCCACCACTTCCTCTGGCAGCTCATTTCCATACACGTACCACCCTCTGCGTGAAAAAGTTGCCCCTTAGGTCTCTTTAATATCTTTTCCCTCTCACCCTAAACCTATCCCCTCTAGTTCTGGACTCCCCGACCCCAGGGATAAGAGTTTGTCTATTTATCCTATCCATACCCCTCATAATTTTGTAAGCCTCTATGAGGTCACCCCTCAGCCTCCGACGGTCCAGGGAAAACAGCCCCAGCCTGTTCAGCCTCTCCCTGTAGTTCAGATCCTCCAACCCTGGCAACATCCTTGTAAATCTTTTCTGAACCCTTTCAAGTTTCACAACATCTTTCCAATAGGGATTTCGGGAGGGGACCTACTCAATCAATTATAACCCATGTGAAAGGTTCTTCAAATGTGGGAATTGGCAGCAAAGGTGCTGGTTTTCTTATTGCATGTGGCTTACCTACCATGTGGCATGTCTGACATCAACGGCAAAGGTTAACCATATCCTTGTGCATTCCAGGCTAATAAAAATGTTTTTGTACCTTAGCTTGAGTCTTTCATGCCCATAGGTGACCTCCTATTGATAGTTCATGTGCTACCCATAACACTTCCTGTCTGTATGCTACCGGCAACATAATCTAGCGCACTTCAGCTCATTTCTCCTCTGCAATAACCTGTCGTGATCTCCACTTCTGCCTTAGGAGTCTATCTTTCAGAGTATAACCTTCTGGAATATTTTCTGCCTCCTTTTCGGAGTACACAGCCACATATATGTCTTTTAAAAAAATCTCTACAGTGTAGAAAGAGGCCCTTTGGCCCAACGAGCCCACACCGACCCTCCGAAGAGTATCCCACCCACACCCATTCCCCTACATTTAGCCCTCACTAATGCACCTAACCTACACATGCCAGAACACTATGGGACAATTTAGCACGTCCAATTCACCTAAACTGCACATCTTTGGATTGTGGGAGGAAACCGGAGCACCCAGACGACACCCACGCAGGCACAGGGAGAATGTGCAAACTCCACACAGACAGTCGCCCAAGGCTGGAATCGAAGTCAGGTTCCTGGCGCTGTGAGGCAGCAGTGCTAACCACAGAGCCACTGTGCTGCCCCAACCTTGTATTGTTTTGTCTTGTTGTTACAAGTCCCTTCGCCTTTCAGGATTAAACACTTCTGTCTGACCCCCTGCCTGTTCAAGCATTTCCTGCACCATTACGTCAAAAGGGTATCCGTTAACTGAACTTCCATTCCTTCACCTTTCACTTTACTTTTCGCTTAGTGCTAGTGGGATCTAGTTACCACACAGTCTGGGAAAATACCAGAATGCATCTGTTTTAACTCCTCACTTCCTTGGTCTTCCTTGGGCTTTTCCACAACAGGGGTGTCACTCCCACCTTGGATCCTACCAAATCATTCCCAAGAACAAACTGAATTCCTGGAACTGACACTTTGTCAATCACTCCCACTGTAACTTCCCCAGTCGTAAGTTGGCACTCCAACCTGATCTTGCATAGGGAACGCTAAATTTCTGTCCATCTATCCCACAAGTTACCACACTCTCAGTAACAGAGCAGAAAAAGTGCATATTTGCTCATCTCTCACTATCAGCGACTGGTTAGATCCTGTATCTTTCAAGATTATAACTTTTTGTCCTTCTCCTCCTGTTTTTTCTGAGTAAACCTTACCCACAGAGGTGAATTCTTTGTGACAATCAGGTGCTAACTCCATACCTAACCCCTACCTCAGCTGTGCACTCTTCTGCAGTTCCTCGGCTCTTCTTGGGGCCTCCTTTACTAACTTCACTAATGCCACTAGCTTAGCTTACTTAACCACATCTTTTCCCACAGTGCATTTCTTTAACAACCAGCACTGTGACTTTACATGTCCCACTGTACCACAGTGGAAACACCTGAGGCCTTTTACCTCCTTTCCAGTCTCTTGGACTTCTTTTTTATCCTGTGGTAAATTCTTACCAGTGCTCTCTATTCTTGGTTTAGAAGTGTACAATCTCCCCTTCTCCCAACTTCTGTGCCTCACAGGATAAAATTCTGGCCAGAAGCTTGTCTTGTACACCAGCATGTACTCATCTGCTAATTCTGCTGCCCTTCTGACTTCCTGAACTTTCTGTTCCTCCACGTGAATTCTTACAATCTCTGGAAGTGAGTTTTTGAACTCCTCCAGCAGAATAATCTCTCGTAGAGCCTCAAAACTCTTATCTATTTTGAAAGTGTGCACCCATCTATCAAAATGACTATGTTTAATTCTTTCAAACCCAACATAAATCTGACCTGGTTCCTTCTTTGTGTTTCTGAACCACTCTATGCTTCTAGTATCAATTTACAAGCAATTAAAATAGCCTGTTAATAATCTCTTCATAATCTCTTGACCCCTCATCTGACAGTGCGGCAAATACCTTACTAGCTCTGCCTACCAGTTTAGTCTGAACTAGCATTGCCCATAAATCCTCAGACCATTCCATCTGCCTAGCCAATTTTTCAACTGAAATAAGTAAGGCTTCAACATCTTTCTCATCACGTTTTGACATATTTGTAGATATCACGCCTTCTGTTAATCTTCATCCTGTTAACTTGACTTTGCTGACTAAGTTGCAACTTCTCAAGTTCAAATTCTCTCTCATATTGCTCAGCTAAGAACCTTCTCTCTCTTTCTTTTTGCTCTCTCTCACCGCTCTTTCTTTGTCTCTCATCTTTCTCTTTGCCTCTCCCTTTCTTTTCTCTCTGTTTGCTCAGCTAAGAAACTTGTCTCTCTTTCGCTCTTTCCTCTCTCTCTCTCTATTTATCTTCTGACTCCATTTTCCTCAATTGTAATTTAAGTTTTTCTACCTCTATTGCATTTGTCTGTTTCTCTGACACACCTAAGTGTTTGAGTAATCCCTTTACAATTTTAGCTTTATTTCTGTCCTTGGTTAAACCCAAATCTAACTTCTTTGCAAATTCTAAAAGTATGGCATTTTTCTTTCTTTCTAAATTTGTTTGGCAAATTTGGAAATCACCTTCAAATCCCAGAACCTCTTTAGCAATTTTAAGAGCCATTTTTCTCACTTTTAATTTAATCAACCACTAGTCACCGAAAGTAAACAAATTGCCTCACCTATGTTTTATTTAAAGATTAGGACACTAACCCACAAGTGTTTAAATCTGCTGGAAGTTTTTTTTACTCCATATCTATTCAAATCTGTCTAAACCAGTTCAAATCTCAGATGTGTCCCAAACTGTTTTGATACAGGGTAACCCCCCCCCCCACCAACTCCCACAATTTTACCAGCAACACAGAAAAGATTTACCTCGTGGTGGAATGCGTGTGTGGGCCACAATCAATGGGAAAATTGCAACAACTGACTAAAATAAAACAAAGCCCTGATGATATTTCACCTGATGTCTTCAATCTGGTGAACTTTATTCATATCTAGACTCCAATCCTGCAGATTTAGGAGGAAAGAAATTTCCCCACCCCCTCCATCCTGATGTCAGAATAGCAAGAATTGTTCCTTCACATAGGATGATTATTCATACTGTTGAAATGATTGAAGTGATTTCCCTCTTGTCGACAGGAAAACGTGAAACACATTCTCTGGAATCACCAACTTCCTCTGACTGAGGAAATCCTTCTAGAAGCAGTGTAATTTTAGAATGTTCAGAGGAACCTCTGACACGGTCTTTGTTGCCATACAATTTCAAGTGAAAAAAACATCAGACACTTTTCATTACATTCATCAACCTGACCAAAGCAGTTGACTGTAAATTGAAAGGTGCCAAGGTTTGTGATGCAAACATTTGCATGTCCACGGATCTTCATCACAATCCTGCAGTTGCTTCATTAAAATATGAGTACAACTGCCTTGAAAGAGGCATGTGACCACAGACAATCTTAAAATCCAAATCATGATCAAGCAAGGCTATGTGATAGGCCATACTATTTATATTTGACTTTAGAGTGTTATTCACCTTGTCACAGATCAACTAGCCATTATTGTCAGTATTAAATGCTACATAAATGGGAATCTCTTTCACATCAGTCACTTCTGTCCCAAATATGAACTGACCTTTACAGACGCAGGTGATCTATAGCATGTCGATAACTGCAGTGGTCATTGCCTAAATGTGATGAAAGTTTGTGATTCATTATTTCAGATTTTTGAATTTTGAACTCATAGCTTTACAGGTTTTCCTATGTGTTTGAAGAAGGTTAGTCACTAACTTGTAGGTATTGTAGCAGCTATGATAATTTAACTTAAAACACAGCAGTGGAGAGAGAAACTTTCTGGAGAGTAACGAAGTTTTGTTAACATTGACAGATGAAACTGTTAAGGAAGAGGTATCTCAATGTCAGGAGTTTAGTTTAAAAATTCCAGACTAGAAGTGGTTGGTTAATTCATGACAGCATTATACAAAGTTGTGAAGATCTAAGCTCAGTTATATAAATTAGGGAAGTTGAATTGAAACCACAGCAAATTCAAACCCTGTGTGGGACAGAGAAGAGAATTCTCTCTGATATTTCTGTACTATATTTTAACGTTACTAGGATGAATTGGATTGTATTTTTACTGAGTGTTTTGAAATATTTAAACTGGTGTTATATATAAAAACCTTGGCTTGATTGTAAATCATCTTATCTTTGGTTTGTATTGTAAATATTTGTTTTGTTGTTAAAATCAAAACTATGACATTTGAACTTGTGTTTCGGTGAAAGGTCACCTTGTAAAAACTAAATATAACAAAAAGTCATCTATCAAGCCAGATTTCAATAGGAGACTTGTCATGTTTAGTAGTAACATCAGCTGGGATCCTAACACATTTGCATTATGTTTCCAAGCCACTCTCAATTTCTTCCAAACAGGAAACTCAGCCTGTTCATGAATATTGTCAAAATGAAACTCATACCTCAATCCACACCTGTAACCAAATATACCATGCCCCATGTATGATAAATATGTTGACCACTTTCTATACTTTGGCAGCCACCTCACTAAGAAGAGGAGATCCAATGTGGATTAGCTGTGATAGATCAACATTCTACAAACTACAGCAGCAAGTGTTTGACAACAAAACCTCTGTTAGTCAACAATGATACTGTGAAGTTCTCTTTGTAACATCACAGTATTATCATTAATGACTGGAAGGAGCTTTCTTTCAATCATTCAAAATGACAACAATTTTTCCATCAAGTTGCATCAAATATTGAATTACAATGTCTTGATGAGACACATAGCGAAGAGAAAGAAAGAAAATGAAGTAATGCCTTTATTCCAGATCCCACAACTTTGTGGGACATCCAACCCCATGCACTCAAAAGACCTGTTTGGTCACATGAAGACCCATGGCAGAAACACCCCATTCTGAGTGGACATTATGTTCAAATTGAGGGACAGCTGATGACATCATGTGATTTATTTTAGCTATAGTGGGTGCTAGATTGCGTTTTCTTTTAAATTATTCATGGAATTGCAGCATCCTTAAGAATTGAACACTCTCACAGAATGTGTCATTGGTTACAGACCATTTTATTGAGTGTCAGATTAGCAAATGAATTGCACTTGGCACAAATAATATAGTTATGGTCATTACAAACTTCACAATGTTCTCCAGGAATATCAATCAACAAAGATACTCTTGCAATAACCCAATCCCTTGTGGTTTACATGGTGGTTCACATCCACAGATGGCCTGACTTACCACTATTGACTTCAGAGTAATTGCTGCCAGAGAGGAAGTCAGCTTCAGAGGTACTGTTTAAAATACTTTGGAGACATTAGGTTTGATTTCAATTTGGGATCGGGAAACTGGCCCCCAGCATTTTTATGTCCCCACCACACCCCATGTCTGTATCACTGATATGACCTGTTTTGAAATGAGTTGCTATTGATTACCACAGAGATGAGTTCAGCTCACAAATGGAGCTGCTGGGAACTGCATAGAGGCAGGATCATCTCTAGATTGCAATCTTCAATGGCACATTGCAATCTTCAATGGCACATTGCAATCATACAGTCTCCGAGTCCTTGCAGATGGTGTAGGCAAGAAATCACTGACTTAATAGTGCAATGGTGCAAGCAAGTGACCAGATAGACAATTGGAAGGTACTTGATTGAATCTGTTTGAATCACCCTATTTCATTAACCACATTGAACAATGGTTTACCACATTGCTTCCGACAGCCAAATACATGTACACGAGTCTCTAATGTAAAAATGTTCCTTTAACCCTTACTGGCTCTTTGTGAAACTCTTTCAGGAATGCGAATAGTGCTCTGAATTGGAGATGGCATGGATACCATGAATCCCATCCTCATTTTGAAAAGAGTAATGTGTTCTGGAAGACTGATAGACCATTTAGATACATTAATTTTTAAGTGCATGTGCACTCGATCTTGCTTCTGTGAAAATTTGAAAATCCAACCCATTTAAATTAGGGTTGAGAAATATCTCAGCCTACCCTTATCAAAATGACATAGCAAACTGACCCCTAAATAGAATAACATCCAGCAGAAAGATGAATAGTGTCCTACACATTCCAAACCTTGTGTTAAAATGCAGTGCTGGTTATTGTGTACTCCCAGAGGAAACTATGTTGGCTGGCGCAGTGGCTCTTTCTTTTATCTGAGATGGGCTTAGTTTGGAGCCTTTAGAAATGGTGGCCAGGACTCAATTCTGGGAATCCCACACCACTCCTATTCCAGCAAATTTTGCCAGCATGAGATAAGGTTGTACTAGCACAGCTGCATGCCTTGGTCAGCACTATTTCAAGGCTGGAGAGCTTAAATTTTCAATTTTTATGAAGAATATTTGTAAGACGGAACACTTGCTGTACCTTAGAAAAAAAATCATAACTACCTGTTTCTCCACATTCAATAGACTTAATCGCCTCCACTTTAACTGTTTTACTTAGACAGCCAGGGGTCATTAAGTGCTTGGCTAAGTTTCAAAAGTTACAGAACTACATGTTTTATTTTGGCAGACTGTAGACAGTTTCATTCGTACTTAGTGAGAATTCTATTTTAGTCATTCATTCATGGCTGTTGCCAAAATGTTT
Source organism: Hemiscyllium ocellatum (assembly GCF_020745735.1). Lineage (NCBI taxonomy): Eukaryota > Metazoa > Chordata > Chondrichthyes > Orectolobiformes > Hemiscylliidae > Hemiscyllium > Hemiscyllium ocellatum. The sequence continues at coordinate 56,732,675 of NC_083402.1, forward strand.
TGTGAACCCTGTTTACCCAGTTGGAGGTGCTAGTGGGCGGTGTTCTTGAACTGCTGCAAGCCCTCAGTTTTAGGGACAGTAGTTTTAGGAAGAGAATTCCAAGATTTTAACCCAGCAAGAATGAAGAAATGGTGATATAGCTCTGTGGCAAGATGATGTGTGGCTTGAGGTGGGGGCCTGGGGGTTGGGGGTGGAGCGATGTTATTCACAGGCTGTGGCATTCGCAAGGATCTGCTCCCTTGTCCTTAGAGTTAATAGGATTGTAGAGTTAATGCAATGCACCTTATAGATGGCGTATACTACTACCATGAAATGGAAGTTGAACATGGTGGATACAGTCAAAAGGGATGCTTTGACCTGGATGATATCAAGCTTCTTTAATGTTGTTGGAGCTGCATTCATCCAGGCAAGTATAAAACAACTTCCTGACTTGAGCCTTATAGATGGTTGACAGACTTTAGGAAATCAGGAGGTGAGTTAGTTGCTGCATGATTTCTAATCTCTGTCCAGCTCTTGTGGCTCTTGTTGTCAAAAGCTCTAGGATCTTTTTTAAGAGGAGATGGATTTACAGAGTTGGGAAGCTTCCGAATTTGAACTTTCCACCTCCTTCACAAAATCTGGCTGAATGTTTACCCGAAGCATCCAGTCTCTTTCCCCCACGCTGTCAGCAGGGTCTAGCTCATGGTTATTTGCAGAAATACCAGTTAAATGCTGTTGCCCTGCAGTGCCTTTATTGCAACCAGTAGTATTTATTTTCCACATTCATCGATGTACTGTACTTCCAAAAATATTTCCAGCTGGGACCTCACTTTTGTTTAGAAAAATTTATAAACAATAGAAAAACTTATTATCACTGAACTTGTTATTTACTTTACTAGCCATAATATTTGAGTTTTGCAGTCTGTACTCAGCAAACAACCTCATACTTCAGTCTGATGGTTTTCAACGAGAAATCAAGGCATAGCAGCAAGCCAAGAAAATTTGATACCATGGAAGTTACTGTATACATTTGACAATGTCATAATGCAGTGAGTCCTCCAAGGTGTTTCTTTTTTAAGGCATTAGGTAATTAATGACAGAAGAAAATTTGTCCTTGTGAAGATCACTTAGGATCAAAGAGTTATATAGAATAGAAGAAAGGAATTGCACTCAAATCAGCTCTTGAAAGCTTTTTAAAAATTCATTTCTGGGAATGAATTAAATAGGCCAGTATTTATTGCCTATCCCTAGCTGACCAAATGCTGCCAGACCCACTGAGTTTTGCCAGCAATTTCTGTTTTTTTTAGTGAATCAGATGGTTTCTTTTTGACAAACAACAATGGTTTCATGGTCATCATCAAACTTTTAATTTCAGATTTTTATTGAATTCAAATTCTGCCATCTGCCCTGATGGGGTTCAGACTCAAGTCACCAGAATATTATCTGGATCACTGGATTAATAGTCTCATGATATCACCACCATCACCTCCTCCTTGTCCACTTAGGCTTGTTTCTGTCACTTTTCTTTGCACATTTTAAAGATGTTGTTTGTTTAAATATTTTTCCTTACTGTAAAGCCATAATGGATTCTGCATCCATCACTGTTTCTGGCATGTTCTAAAATTCCTCAGTGGAAAAATGAAATCAGCTAACCTCTCTCTTCATCTTTCTTGGTAAACTACTAATAACCCACCGTTTTGAAAATCATACATTATCTGGAATTTCTTGACAGGATCCTCCATTAACTACCCAGGGCTGAATCTTACCTTTGTTTGACAGTTCACTGTCAGTTCATAAATGCAAATTTCATTGAGATTTATGGAGATTTCTTTCTGCAAGGCATTTTCTTGCCACACTTTACCAAATACGCCACATTAACCCCCTATTATGCCCCATTGGTGCCCCTCCTGTCTGATTCTAATCCCATTCTACCACTTGCCATATCAGAAACAGTTAGTCACTACCAGGATATCCCAGAATTGACCAGCATCCCTTGCACCTGCACCATCTTTTAAAGCTCATAGTGCACCCAGACTAGCACCAGCCAGTAGCTGGCATTATTCCTCATATTTGCCATGGACATGGCAGGCAGGGAAAAATGTTGGTGCCGCACTGTGTGTGCAAGGTCCTGGATTGACTGATACAGAGAAAGGATGTCATTTTCCCTCAATAACGCAGAAGAGGCCACAAAACCAGATCATGCCAGTCTGGTCCAAGGTTGCCACCCAAGGTAGTGTAGTCTTAGCTGTCTGAAAGAATGCACAGAATGTAGGAAGAAGGTCAATGACTCTCTCACTCTGCTAGGGTATGTGCCACCACCTTCTATCCCACACCTCACACTTACTCCATCTCTGCTCCTGCACCCACCCCTGACCAAGACTCATGCTCTACTGCTGTTATGAACACTTGCAACATCTTCCCTAAGTATAAGATCATAAGACACATGAGCAGAAGTAGACCATTCAGCCACTGGAACTTGCTTCATCATTCAGTGGGATCCTGGCTAATCTGAATCGTCAGCAACAAAAATAGAAATTGCTGGAGAAACACAGCAGGTTTGACAGGATCTGTGGAGAGAAAGCAGAGTTAATATGACTGAAATATTCTGGTCTCCAGCATCATGATTTTCTGATAATCCTCACCTTCACTTTCCTTTCTTTTCCCCATAGCAGAATAAAAATCTGCCTTGAAAAATTTAATGACCCAGCCTCTATACCCTTCTGTCGGTGGTTAAAAAAAAACTCCACAAATTCACTATCCTCTGAAAGAGGAAATTCTTCCTACCTTCTGTCTAAAAGTGTGAGATTTTGAGATTGTGCTTTCTGATCCTAGATTCTCCCACAAGGGGAATCAACCTTTCTGCATTTACCTTCTCAAAACCCTTAAGAATCTTATATGATTCGGGACTTATCTGTTCACCATGTTTCACTTGCTTTCAACACAGGCCCCCCCTCACCTCCCACAGTACAACCAACACCATGAACCCTACAAACTCCCTGAGCCGTCCATTCAGTAGCTCAGGGCAACTTCCCACCTGCAGCTAAATTAATAGTCACCCAGTTTTAACTCCCTTAATCTCTACCTCTGTCTCATTCCTGGATAGAAAGAGCCCAGAATAGGGAGGAGAAAGAGTCAGGACAGGTGATGGCCTGCCCTATATTTGGCTTCTATGCCATATGATAAGTAGATCCTAACTGAACTGACAGTGTGCAAGCCCTTGGACTGAGGCTGCCCTTGACATACTGCACCAGGAACACCCAATGGAAAGCTTCCTCCCTTGACTGAGAACTGCTGACAGCCCCAATGGTCATCCTTGCTTTGGGAATGACAGTGCAGCAGCACTGTGAGCCTCGATTCTCTGACTCCAGGACGAGGTGCAAAAAGGCAAGGAATGCAGCAAGCATCCAGGTAGGCTCAGAGTGAGTGAACACTGAGGTAACAAGAGAGATGCAGTCTAGTCCAGCCCATGAGCTTTTTGCATGTCCCTCATCACAAAGTATCCTTGATATAATCATAGTTGACTTTGTGACCCAAGGTAAAGCATTGAAATACAGAAGTATCCTATAAAGTGGTTCAGAGATGTGCCATGAGGATTTCTTGAAGCTGCACATGCCAGTGTCCATGGATATGGCTTACATGTGGCTAGTGTCTATAAGGTTTGCCCTGAGATGCTGGTGCCTGATGTCGAATGTGGAGGTCCTTTGGAGCAAGCAGCAAGTTAAATTAATTGGGTACCTGCTCCAACATCCATGTTGACAATCCTGGTACTTAGACTGCTCACAGTGGATGATTTGGTAGAAGGCTGCATAATATTGAGGCAAAACCTACAATTAAGAAGGCTGTTAACAAGCAATAATTCCCCTTCAGGAGGGAGTATCTCTTTGAAACTTACAGAATACTGAGAAGTCTGGATAAAGTGAATGTGGAGAATATGTTTCCATGGGTAGGAGAGACTAGGACCTGGACAGAGTTAAGGAATGACCCTTTAAAACTGAGATGGGGAGGAACTTCTTCAGCAGTAGGGCTGGATCTGTGGAAGTCATTGCCACAGAAGGCTGTGTAGGTCAAATCATTGAGTGCGTTTAAAACAGAGATAGCTAGGTTCTTGATTGGTCAGGGGAGAAGGCAGGAGAATGGGATTGAGAAATATGTCAGCCATAATCAAACGGCAGAGCAGACTTGATGGCTGAATGACCTAATGCCCCTGTATTGTATGGTCTTAATATGAAACCTATCAATGCCTAACAAGAATCTCATCTCAATTAGGTTAACACAATTGTTCCTGAAATGAAGATATGCCTTATTGGAGTTCTTGTGCACTCCTGCCACATTTCTTCCTTAGAATCCATTGTTTGGACTCCTTTAAGTTTCTGCCCCGAGGTTTTCTTGTAACTAAAGCCTGTCCTGCCTATTTTTCTCTTGGGAAATCATCTCAATGCCCTTTTGTCTCCGTTCAAAATGTGTTGTAATGTACTAACTGGCAACATAATGATTTGAAAGTTTTACTGTTTAAGCTCGAATATGTCTCTATTTATAAAACTTATGCTCCTACTTTTGAAGTTTATTTCTGTCCCTTAAATGTGGGCCAAAACATTCGAAGAAAATATATTGAATGTCATTAGTACAATAGCATATCGTCAGTTTAAAGCAGAAACAAAATCATCAGGTTGCCTTTGCCTTGCATAATTTGATTGATTGGAAACAGTGGTTTAGTGGTGGTGGATAATAGGAAAGAAACAATATAATCAGGAGTCATTAAGTGGCTCTGAACTGGATTTTCCTGTCCCAGGGTGGAAGGACTGGGAAGTGGGGGCGGCCAGGAACATACTTTAGGGCTATGTCTGTTTTGCAGTCTGGTACTTAGCCCAATCAGGGGCATTACTCAGCATCAGGCAGGGACACTGATCCAGTAGCAGATCAGCATGTAGGAAGCCCCCCCATTAGAGGCCATGTATAGGGCCCAATAAGATTTTGTTGTGGAAAAGCCCTGCAGTGTTGGTGGCCTGGGAATTTAATAGGCTAACACCCCAAGGAAAGGTCACAGGCATCAAAGGATGTGGCCCCAATGGTGCAAACAGAGGGGTTTTCCCTCAGGCTCTCCACCACCCCAAATTTTATAATTTGTTTTTCTGCATCAGTGGATGGCCCATGATGAGGCATTTTTTCCTCAGCTCAAAAGCATTCTCCCCTCTGATTGGGGTATTATTAAGGCAACAAGATTCAGTGGTATATCATTAGAATACTACTTTGAGGAATATCCACCTGCTGCTCCTACTCCTGCAAGTGTAAGTATCAGAACCCTCCCCCCCCCCCCCCGGTCCCATTGTTGGAATTATAAAACCAGGAGTAAAATTCAGGCTTTTAAATCTTGATTTTATATTACATTGGTTTAAAACAAGGTAGGTGATGGCCTAGTTGTACAATCACTAGACTGTTAATCCAGAAACTTGGCTAATATTCTGGGCACCAAGATTTGAATCCCACCATGGCAGATGGTGGAATTTGAATCAAATAAAAAATATCTGGAATCAAGAATCTACTGACACCAGGAATCCATTGTCGATTGTTGAGGGGAAAAAACTCATCTGGTTCACTAATATCCTTCAGGACAGTAAATCTGCTATCCTTACTTGGTCTGGCCTACATGTGATACCAGACTCACAGCAATATGGTTGACTCTTGACTGCCCTCTGAAATGTTCAAGCAAGCGGCTCAGTTGTAAGAGTTACAATGTGGTCTTAACAAACAAACAAAACTGGATGAAATGGAAAAGGCAATGGCGGATGCAGCCCTGACAACTCTGCCAAGTCCTCCTTACCAACATCTGGGGGCTAGTGCCAAAATTGGGAGAGCTATCCCCAGACCAGTCAAGCAACAGTCTGCCATATTGTAGTCATGGTATCATACCTTACAATGTGCCAGACACTGCCATGATGATCCTTGGATATGTCCTGTCCCAGTAACAGAACAGACTCATAGATTCATAGAGATGTACAGCATGGAAACAGACCCTTCAGTCCAACTCATCCATGCCGACCAGATATCCCAACCCAATCTAGTCCCACCTGCCAGCACCCGGCCCATTTTGCTCCAAACCCTTCCTTTTCATATACCCATCCAAATGCCTCTTAAATGTTGCAATTATACCAGCCTCCACCACTTCCTCTGGCAGCGCATTCCATACACGTACCACCCTCTACATGAATAAGTTGCCCCTTAGGTCCGTTTTATATCTTTCCTCTCTCACCCTAAATCTGTGCCATCTAGTTCTGGACGCCCTGACCCCAGGGAAAAGACTTTGTCTATTTATCCTATCCATACCCCTCATAATTTTGTAAACCTCTATAAGGTCACCCCTCAGCCTCCGACGCTCCAGGGAAAACAGCCCCAGCCAGTTCAGCCTCTCCCTATAGCTCAAATCCTCCAACCCTACAGCATCCTTGTAAAACATTTCTGAACCCTTTCAAGTTTCACAACATCTTTTCGATAGGAAGGAGCCCAAAATTGCATGCAATATTCCAACATTGGCCTAACCAATGTACTGTATAGCTGCAACATGACCTCCCAACTCCTGTACTCAATATTCTGACCAATAAAGGAAAGCATACCAAACGCCTTCTTCACTATCCTATCTACCTGCGACTCCACTTTCAAGGAGCTATGAACCTGCACTCCAAGGTCTCTTTGTTCAGCAACACTCTCTAGGACCTTACCATTAAGTGTATAAGTCCTGCTAAGATTTGCTTTCCCAAAATGCAGCACCTCACATTTATCTGAATTAAACTCGATCAACCACTTCTCAGCACATTGGCCCATCTGGTCAAGATCCTGTTCTAATCTGAGGTAACCTTCTTCGCTGTCCACTACATCTCCAATTTTGGTGTTATCTGCAAACTTTCTAACTATACCTGTTATGCTCGCATTCAAATTATTTATATCAATGACAAAAAGTAGAGGATCCAGCACCGATCCTTGTGGCACTCCACTGGTCACAGGCCTCCAGTCTGAAAAACAACCATCCACCACCACCCTCTGTCTTCTACCTTTAAGCCAGTTCTGTATCCAAATGGCTAGTTCTCCCTGTATTCCGTGAGATCTAACCTTGCTTACCAGTCTCCCATGGGGAATCTTGTCAAACCTCTTACTGAAGTCCATATAGATCACATCTACCGCTCTGCCCTCATCAATCTTCCTTGTTACTTCTTCAAAAAAACTCAATCAAGTTTGTGAGGCATGATTTCCCATGCACAAAGCTATGTTTACTATCCCAAATCAGTCCTTGCCTTTCCAAATACATGTACATCCTGTCCCTCAGGACTTCCTCCAACAACTTGCCTGCCACTGACGTCAGGCTCACTGGTCTTAAACAGTGGCAACATGTTAACCAACCTCCAGTCTTTTGGCACCTCACCTGTGACTATTGATGATACAAATATCTCAGCAAGAGGCCCAGCAATCACTTCTCTAGCTTCCCACAGAGTTCTCGGGTACACCTGATTACATCCTGGGGATTTTTCCACCTTTTATGAGTTTCAAAACATTCAGCACTTTCTCCTCTGAAATATGGATATTTTTCAATGTGTCACAATTTATTTCACTACATTCTATATCTTCCATATCCTTTTCCACTGTAAATACGGTTGCAAAATATTCATTTAGTACCTCCCCCATTTACTGTAGACTCAGTGGAGGTGGCAGCACAGTTGTATACAGTCAGGAGGGAGTTGTCCAGGGAGTCCTTGATATTGACTCCAGATCCCATGAAATCTCATGGCTCAGGTTAAACACTGAAACTCCTGCTGGTTACTATGTACCTGTCCTCCCTCACTTGATGAATCAATACCTCTTCATGTTGAAGAACATTTGGAGGAAGCACTTGGGTGGTGGGGCGTATTGGGGGAGGGGGGACGGTCAAGGGTGTACAATGTACTCTGGGTGGGGCTTTCAATATCCACTACCAAGAGTGCCTCAGCAGCAGTATCACTGATTGAGCCGGTCAGGTCTGAAAGGTTTTAGCAGCTAGATTGGGTCTGTGGCAGGTGGTGAGGGAACCAACAAGAGGGAACAACATACTTGACTTCATCCTTAATCTCTGGCTTCAAATGCATCTGGCCATGACCATATTGACAGGCATGACAACCATACAGTCCTTGTGGAGAGTCACATGTAGGCCAGACCAGGTAAGGACAGCAGTTTTGTTCCCTAAATGACATTAGTGAACCAGATGGGGTTTCCACAACAATCAACAATGCTGTCACAGTCATCATTAGACTTTTTATTCCAGATTTATATTGATTTCAAATTTAACCATCTGCCATGGGTGGGACTTAAACCTGGGTCCCCATAACATTCGATGGGTCTCTGGATTAACAGTGTCGCAATAATATCATTAGACCATTGATTCCCCTCTTTCAAATGGAAGAGAGTAATCTTGACTATTCACTGCAACAACAGTGAGGGTAGGGAGGCAGACAGATACACCTGGAAAACCAGACATCTTAGTCAAGACTGGGATTGTGTTTTTGTAGAAACTGGTGGGAGATGAAGCTGCTACGAGGTTCTTTTCCCTGTTTAGGAAAATCTTGGGCTTTTGTTTGCCGTTTCCCTGGGACCTATTGTCACTTTCCCGATGAAAAGGGAAAGGAGAGTAAAACAAGTGACCAACTAAGGGAATTTTGAAGAGCAAAAATCCTCCATACTTCAATTACATATTTTCCAAATAATTATTGATATGACATTCTGAATTTTGCGTTGTGCCTGAAATATATGTGTTAGTCAAATTTAGTAGACCTTTTTTTGGTCTTCTGCCTTTGAAATAAAAGTCCATAGCAATTATCTATTCCAACCAAAATGGCCTTCAAATTGTGTTCTATTTTAGTCTTTCACAAGATTTTTGTGGAAAATCATGTGTAATAATCCTGGGTGATATTTTGACAAGAGCTTCTTGGACAGCTTAACAGTGACATTTAGCAGGTCATTTAGAGTCTGTTCAGTTTTTAACATACTTTCACCAGGCCTTGACAGCTATACTAAATTCTGGGACAAGTTTATCCTAGTAACAATGGCTTATCACTTGATTAGATGTTTTGCGTAGTAGTCATGGTATTTTAATGGCATTGCCATTGATCCACAATCACCCATCCTGGATTGAAGAGCAGAATTAAAGAAAAATCAAAATAGCTGGCATCTTCAATTTACATCCTAGTTGTGCTCGAAAACAGGACGTGGATTGCTTACAGTGTGGAAACAGGCCCTTCGGCCCAACAAGTCCACACCAACCCTCCGAAGAGCAACCCACCCAGACCCATTTCCCTACACCTAACACTACAGGCAATTCTTTTTTAGCACAGCCAATTCACCTAACCTGCACATCTTTGGACTGTGGGAGGAAACCACAACACCTGGTAGGAACCCAAGCAGACACAGGGAGAATGTACAAACTCCACACAGATAGTTGCCTGAGGTGGGAATTGAACCCAGGTCTCTGGTGCTATGAGGCAGCAGTGCTAACCACTGTGCCACCCATAAGCAATTGATGAAATCCCTCCGGCTCATGTCCTTTATACCAAAAGTATTTTTTTCACACACTGATTGAATGCTGAAATAAGCTAAGGAGACTTTGGCTTCTTTCTATAGACAATGAAGCCTTATTCCACCCACTGAGAAAGGAGTCAAATATCACGCGATAATTGTGTAATGTATCAACATTCTAATCTGTCTAATCAACTGCACAGTCATACATTTACGTTGTAATATTTGGATACGCAAAGAAAATATTTAAAGTACACTTGGAAAATTTCTTTCCTGGAAGCAGCCGAAGAGCAAGAGAGTCGACGTTTCAGGCATAACCCTTCTTCAGGTTATGCCTGAAGCACTGACTTTCTTGCTCATCGGATGCTGCCTGACCTATTGTGCTTTCTCCAGCACCATGCTTTTTAAACTCTGACTCTCCAGCATCTGTGGTCCTCACTTTCTCCTCATATCTTTCCCTGCAAACATGAATAAAATTAGATATGAACTTATCTGTATTTTGAACAAGTCGAATTCTATGAGCATATGGGGCCAATTTTCCTCAGCTGCTCATGCTCAGACAGGATAAGTGCAGTAGCTATGCACAAGGATAGAGATTGTGCTTTGGGCACAACTGGCAAAATGGGTGCAAATAACCAAACATGCTGTGTTTAGGATATTTTCCCCTGTTTGAAGAAACTGTCTTTCTCTCAAATTTCCACTGAAGCACATTGGCCTCTCACTGAAAACAAAAGCTGTTATGAACTAGTGCAAAAAGGCAGCAATTAAAATTCTAATTTACAAATAAAAAACAACGTAAGAACTAATCTTTCACAACTCATAGAGTGATATGGTGTGGTTAGATAATGCAGGTGAACTGGATTTATCATAAAAATATAAGTATTTTGAATGATCGAGCTAACCTACTGCAAGTGAATAACATAAGTTTCAAATGACTGGAAATTACTTTTTAAAAATAACTATTTCCTGGTTACGTTAGTGCATAGTGGTTAGTTCCTTTGTAAATTGACTTAACTGACATTTAGATTCTTTCAGAAGGTTCTCATTGGTATCCTTGCACCTGAAAGTTCCAAAGTTAAATTCTTAGCCCCCTCAAAGGCCTGAAAATGAACACAGTAAGCAGCAACTCACAATGGTGACTGATTCACCCTGGGAGCAGGGCCAACTTTGTGGGCAGTGTATGCTTCTAACACAGTACTTTTAAACAGTTGCAAGATGTTGCAGAAATTTGAGTTGTGTTGAATTTCATATGCATTTTAAAATTTAATTATGTAGTCTTTTGTGCAGATATGCCAATTTCAGGCAGCTAAAGTCAAGAAAAGATTGTCTTTGTGTTGAACCCCAGGAGATGGGAGCCATAGTAAATGAATATTTCATGTCAGTTTTTACTGTGGAGAAAGAAATGGAGGTGAGAGAACTCAGAGAAGCAAATATTGATGTTTTAAAAAACAGTTCTCATTACAAAGGAAGAAGCTGTCAAGGTCTTAGAGAATATAAAGGTGACTAAGTCTCCATGACTTAATCTCATGTCCCAGAATACTGGGAAGTAAGGGAGGAAATTGTGGGGCCCCTTGCAGAAATATTTACATCAACTATAGCCAAGGGTGAGGTTCCTGATAACTGGAGGGTGGCTAGTGGGTGTCTTTGTTTAAGAAGGGTTGTAAGGAGAAACCGGGGAACTACAGATTTGTGACTTTGCTTTTGGGAAAGTTGTTGGAGGTGATTCTAAAAGATAAGATTCAGACAGATAAAAGTTGATTAAGGATCGTCATCATAGTTTTGTGTGAGGAAAATACTGTCTCACAAACCTGATTGAATTTTTTTAAGGAAGTTATCAAAAGATTGATGAAGGCAGAGCAGTAGACATTATTTACTTGGACATTAGTAAAGCCCTTGACAAGGTTATGCTTGCTAGACTAATTAGTTCTGAGGAAGGGTCACGAGACCTGAAAAGTTAACTCTGATTTCCCTTCACAGATGCTGCCAGACCTGCTGAGCATTTTCAGCAATTTCTATTTTTGTTGTCATTGGATATATGGCAGGGACAGGTTGGACCGAAGGGTCTGTTTCGATGCTGTACATCTCTATGACTCTATATAATTGGCTTAACAGCAGGAGACAGAGTGTGATGGTGGAGTGTTGTTTTTTGGACTGGAGTCCTGTCACCAGCAGTGTTTCACAGGGATTGGGTTTGGGTCCTTTTATATTTGTCATTTACATAAATGATTTGGATGAGAATAAAGAAGGCATGGTTAGTCAGTTTGTGGATGACACCAAAATTGGTGGCAAAGTAGACAGTGAAGAATGTTTACTAAGATTACAAATGGATCTTGATCAAATGGATCAATGGGCTGAAAAATGTCAGATGGAATTCAATTTGGATAAACCTCAGGTTTTGCATTTTAGTATAACATACAGAGACAGGGTTTATACAATTAATGGTAAGGCCTTGGATAATGTTGTAGAACAGAGGGACCTAGGTCAGGTCCATAATACTTCCAAGTTTGCATGACATATAGACAGGATGATTAAAATGGCATTTGACAATCTAGTCTTCATTGCTCAATCCTTTGAGTATAAGAGCTGAGATGTCACACTGATGTTGTACAGGACATTGGTGAGACCTCTTCTGGAGTACGGGGTCCAGTTCTGGTTGCCTTGTCATAGGAAGGATATTACCAAGCTAGTGTGAGTTCAGAAGAGATTTACCAGGACGATGCAGGTGTGGAAGGTTTGAGTTATAAAGAAAGGCTGGATAGACTGGGACTTATTTCACTGGAGCATTAGATGGTTGAGAGGTGACCTTATAGAGGTTTATAAAACCATGAGTATTATAGATAGGGTTAATGATAAATGTCTTTTCCATAGGATGGGAGATTTCAAAACTAGGAGGCATATTTTTAAACTGGGAGGAGAAAGATTTAAAAAAGACATGAGGAGCACATTTTTTACATAGTGAGGGTTCACGTGTGGAATGAACTTCCTGACGAAGTAATGGGGCTACAGGCACAGTTGCAACATTTAAAAGACATTTGGATAAGTACATGAATCGGAGAGGTTAGGAGGGATGTGGGCAGGTAGGTGGGACTAGTTTAGTTTGGGATTATGTTTGGTATGGACTGATGGGACCGAAAGGTCTGTTTCCATGCTCTATGACTCTATAAATTGTCTGACCAAACAGCTAGCATATGAATAGAAGAAATGGGAGCAGGATAGATCATACAACCCCCAGAGTCTGAAGTCAATGACAGAACTGTGACAGTGCAGAAGGAGACCAGTCAGCCTATTGAAGTACCACTGCTCATCAAATGAGCATCATTGCCCATTGACAAAGTGCTGCTTTTTCCCAACACCCATGCGCATTGTTTCTACCCAAATATTCTCTTTAAGTCTTCAATTGAACCTGCATCCACCACAATTCCAGGCAGTACATTCTATACCCTTTACAACTTACTCTGTGAACAAGCTATTTTTCCCCTAACACATTCGCTCCTTCGGCACATCATTTAAAATCTGTGCCCTCTGGTTCTTGATCATTTTATGAGTGAGGTCAATCAAGCCTGCTAATGATTTTGAAAACCTCTAATAGATCTCCTTTTAGCCTTTTCTCCAAGGAGAACAATCCCAACTTCTTCAAGTCTATCCTCATAACTGCAGTTCCTTATCCCTGGACCAAATTGCTTCCCTCCAATGTGTTCACATAATGATACACAATACTCCAACTGAGGTCTAAAATATGTATTACAACAAGTTCAACATCACCTTCCTGTTTTTATTCCTTATGCCCTTATTAATAAACCCAAGGTTACTGTATGCAGTATTAATTACTCTCAGCCTGTACTGTCACCTTCATTGATCTGTGCAGTATACGCCCATGTCCCTTGGCTCCAGCACCCCATTTAAGAGTATATCCTTTATACTGTACTTCAATATGTTTCCTACTAAAATGCATTACCTTACATTTTTCTGCAATCAATCTTAACTGCCATCAATCCACCCAGACCTTTTGGAGCTCTATACTCTCCTCCTCACAACTTATAAATATTCCAAGTTTTGTGTCATCTGTAAACTTTTAATTTGAACCCTGTACAATCATGATCTAATTTTAAATCATTAACATGTATCAGGATCCCAACACTAAAACCTTGGAAACTCCACTACAAATCCTCCTTCTGAAAAATATCCCATGTTGCTAATGACCCTTTTATTCCATGGCCTATAACTTTCCTCACAAATCTCTTGTGTGAAACTTTAGCAAACACCTTCTGGAAGCCAACGCACACCACATCAACTGGGTTACTTCCATCAAACCTATCACCTCTCCAAAAAATATTCATCAAGTTCGTTAAACACAATTTCTCCTCAGAAATACAAGCTGAATCTTTCTAATCTAGCTACCTTTCTTGTGTGACTACTAATTATTTTCCAATTAATTGTCGTTTGAACCCTCCCCACCACTGAGGTTAAACTCACTGCTATGAGAAGTGGCATGGTTTACCTTCCTCTGATACTTCTGCACTACACAATGAAAGAACTGTCAGAATGGAAGGAATGCTGATTGGAACTTCTTCTCAGAAATGTAATGCTCCCTTCTTATGTTAAAAAGAAGCATTTAAAAAAAAAATCACTTGTAGGATGTAGGCATCGCTGGCTGGCCACCATTTACTACCCATTCCTAGTTGCCCTTGAGAAGCTAGTAGCAAGCTACCTTCTTGAATTACTGCAGTCTACCTGAGATGGAACCACAATGTTATGAGGGAGGAAATTCCACGATTTTGACTCAGTGACAGTGAGCGAATGGTGATATATTTCTGAGTCAGAATGGTGTGAGGCTTGGAGGAGAACTTGGAAGTGATAGTGTTCCAATGTATCTGCTGCCCTTGATCTTCTAAATGGTAGTGGTCGAGAGTTCAGAAAGTGCTTTTGAGAGAATTTCTGCAATGTATCTTGTACACAGTACACATTGCTATGACTGAACGCTTGGAATGGAGGGTGCAGGTGCTTGTGGATGTAATGCCAATCAAGGAGGCTACTTTGTCCTGTATGATGTCAGGTTTCTTGAGTGTTTTTGGAGCTGACTCATCCAGGCAAGTGGGGAACATTCCAACACACTCCTGACTTGTGCCTTGTAGATGGTGGACAAGCTTTGGAAGTTTGGAGGTGAGTAACTCATCGCAGTATCCCTAGTCTCTGACTTGCTTTTGTAACCACTGTATTTCCATGATGAGTCAAGTTCAGTTTCTTCAAAGGCAACCCCAAGAATATCAATAGTGGGGGATTCAATGATGGTAATGTCATTGAAAATTAAAGGGCAGTGGTTAGACTGTTAGTAGAGATGGTCATTGTGTGGTGCAAATGTTACTTAAAACATTTGGGTCAATATATAAGTTAGTTACTTTCTCTAAAATTTAGAAGGCCGTATCAAAACTCAAATAATATTATTTGGAGTCACACCATGGTGAATGCTATATAACTAAATTCAGTTTATCTTGCCATTGGAGTTTTACCATGACAACCTTCTAGTTAATGCAGAGACTTTAAATTCAAAGAGTACACTATCACTTGCATCATCATCACTGCAATTATCTGCATATTTTCACTTAAATTTTCATAAGACAAAGCCTTGTGTGTTGTCTTGGTTCAAAGTCGAACAACAGCAATAATCTTTTATCTGACTTTACAGTCCGAGCAAGAATAAATTGAGTTGCATATATTTTCATTGCAATGCCTAATTATACATGCATGACTCAGATTCTCAAAAATGTAACAATTTCTGGAATATTGTTGTTTCAGGAAGAGCATGGATTCCCCGAGGATCCTGTCCAACAGTTGCCCCTCAACAAATGTCAACAAAAACAAACCAGTTAGTTATTCACTTCTGTGCTGTTTGCAGGTTATTGCTGGATGAAAAATAAATGATTTATTTAATATTTCATTCAAAGAAGTACTCCTTACATATACTAATAGCCATTTTATGCAATTTTCACTGTTGGAGACACGGGACAGTCCTTGTGTATTGAATAGTAAAGACTCTGCTATTTCCAATATACAAATTCCCTAATATTTAATAATTTTATTGTTTCTCTTGACATTACATATAGTATGTACAACTACATTGTGAGCTTTGTGTAAAGTACTTTGACTTGGAAATTCATGATGTTTCAACATTTTTAACAGAAGAAGGGCCGCCTTGCTCATGCCCACTGTGTACATCAGATAAAGGGAGCTGTGTTCCTTTCTATGAGGGAATTGAACTGTCTAAAGAAATTGGAGCAGCCTACTTGGAACTTCACAGTCTCAATGACTTTTATGTGGGGAAATACTTTGGAGGAGTGGTGAGCAAAATTGTCATTTTCTTTCTAAAATATGAAGTTTTAAATTGCAGTTTATTTTCTTCATATTCTATTGTTTGGTATAATTATTAGTGAAATAATTATCTTAGAGTTTTGTCAATGTGTTTAGTTGCATTGGATTTGTTACTGACACAGCCTGCGGAGCTGAATTGCTTGCTTGGTATTTTTACTATTGACTCCTCAAAGTATGCATCATTTGGAGGGGTGTTGGTCTCTCAGTTGAGACACCTGTACCAAAATGAGTGTATTTAGGCTGCCTGTAAAATATTTTGTCATCTTTTGTAAGATTCCTGTTTTAGAAGTAAGAAAAAAAACAGTTTGACTTGCCTTAAATCTTTGGCATCAAGACAACAGTCATTCGTGCAAACCACCCTTTATAAGCTTTTTATGATTGATCTCAAGGCACACCATTGCTGATGATTCACTATTCATTGTGATGATACTACAAGTGCATTGAACTCCTGACTTAATTTCTCTGATGTACTTTCATTGGACTTATTGCTTGTTTTAAGTCTGTCCACTAGACTGCAGTAGTGAGTATAGTGGATTCTTTCTTGATTATATGTTTTTTGGAGATAAGTCTCTTGATTAAACCTAAAATATAAGCCATAGTTATTAATTTAACCTGGGGCAGTGTTTGTAGAGGAATAAGACGGTGTTATTTTCTGGGTCTGTAGGTTGTGAAGGAGCAAAAATGGCCTTTGCAGTGATATGTACTTCTTGTCAGATGTGGGAGTTTAAAGAGAGTTTAAGGGTTACTGCGGATTATATCTGCCATAAATGCTTTGGATGCAAATCTTATCAGATCGAGTGGATCGGTTGGAGAGACAGATAGAAGCGATGAGGAATTTGCAACAGCAACAGTATGGGATGGATGGCAGTTAATAGGAAGGGCGGGGGGGGGGGGGCGGAGGTGGGGGGAAGTCTCAGATACAGTCACATAGCTGGGTTAATTCCAGGAAGGGTGAGAGAGCTCAGCACCTAGGGCAGGAGTCTTTTGTGGATATACTCATTTCAAACAGGTATGCTGTTTTGGAAAATGTAGGGAGTGATGGATTCTCAGGGGAACGTAGCATGAACAGCCAGGTTTCTGGTATTCAGACTGGCTCAAATGCAACGAGGGGTATGTTGGCTTCCAAGAGACCAATTGTGTTAGGGGATTCTGTAGTCAGAGGTACAGGCAGACGTTTCTGTGGCCAGCAGAGAAAAAGCAGAATGGTGTGTTGTTTCTCTGGTGCCAGGATCAAGGATGTATCAGCGAGGGTGTAGAATGTTCTCACGGGGGAGAGGGACCAGCAGGTCATTGTCCACATTGGAACCAACGACATAGGAAGGTAAAAGGTTGAGACTCTGAAGGGAGATTACAGAGAGTTAGGCAGAAAATTAAAAATAAGGTCCTCAAGGGTATTAATATCTGGATTACTCCCAGTGCTACGAGTTAGTGAGGGCAGGAATAGCAGGATAGAGCAGATGAATGCATGGCTGAGGAGCTGGTGTATGGGAGAAGGATTCACATTTTTGGATCATTGGGATCTCTTTTGGGGTAGAAGTGACCTGTACAAGAAGGACGGATTGCACCTAAATTGGAAGGGAACTAATATACTGCCGAGGAAATTTGCTAGAGCTGCTTGGGAAGATTTAAACCAGTAAGGTGGGGGTGGGGAGGGTAAGGGGGTGGCAGGAGTGGTGGTGGGACCCAGGAAAATAGTGAAGAAAGAGATCGATCTGAGACGGGTACAGCTGAGAACAGAAGTGAGTCAAACAGTCAGGGCAGGCAGGGACAAGGTCGGACTAATAAATTAAACTGCATTTATTTCAATGCAAGGGGCCTAACAGGGAAGGCAGATGAACTCAGGGCATGGTTACGAACATGGGACTGGGATATCATAGCAATTACAGAAACATGGCTCAGGGATGGGCAGGACTGGCAGCTGAATGTTCCAGGATACAAATGCTACAGGAAGGATAGAAAGGGAGGCAAGAGAGGAGGGGGAGTGGCATTTTTGATAAGGGATAGCATTATAGCTGTGCTGAGGGAGGATATTCCCGGAAATACATCCAGGGAGGTTATTTGGGTGGAACTGAGAAATAAGAAAGAGATGATCACCTTATTGGGATTGTATTATAGACCCCCCCAATAGTCAGAGGGAAAATTGAGAAACAAACTTGTAAGGAGATCTCAGCTATCTGTAAGAATAAAAAGGTAGTTATGGAAGGGGATTTTAACTTTCCAAACATCGACTGGGACTGCCATAGTGTTAAAGGTTTAGATGGAGAGGAATTTCTTAAGTGTGTACAAGACAATTTTCTGATTCAGTATGTGGATGTACCTACTAGAGAAGGTGCAAAACCTGACCTACTCTTGGGCAGGTGACTGAGGTGTCAGTGGGGGAGCACTTTGGGGCCAACGACCATAATTCTATTTGTTTCAAAATACTGATGGAAAAGGATAGACCAGATCTAAAAGTTGGAGCTCTAAATAGGAGAAAGGCTGATTTTGACGGTATTAGGCAAGAGCAGTTAAATGCGTGGCTACAGGGATGGTGCAGGAGGGAGGGATTCCGGTTTCTGGACAACTGGGGTCCTTTCTGGGGAAGGTGGGACCTCTATAAAAAGGATGGGCTACACCTGAACCTGAGGGGCACCAGTATCCTTGGGGGGAGGTTTGCTAGTGCTCTTTGGGAGGGTTTAAACTAACTCCGCGGGGGCATGGGAACCAGGACTGTAGCTTTAGGGTACAGGACCTTGAGTGTAGGGAGGTTAGGAATAATGCAGCGATCCACCAGAAAGGTGGATTGAAGTGTGTATACTTCAATGCCAGAAGTATAAGGAATAAGGTAGGTGAACTTGCAGCGTGGGTTGGTACCTGGGACTTCGATGTTGTGGCCATTACAGAGACGTGGGTAGAACAGGGACAAGAATGGCTGTTGCACGTTCCAGGGTTCAAATGTTTTAGTAGGATCAGACATGGGGGTAAAAAAGGGGGAGGCGTGGCATTACTTGTCAAAGACAGTATCACAGCAGTGGAATGGACGATGGAAGAGGACTTGCCATCTGAGGTAGTTTGGGCTGAGGTTAGAAATAGGAAAGGTGAGGTCACCCTGTTAGGTGTTTTCTACAGGCCTCCTAATAGTCCTAGAGAAGTAGAGGATAATATTGCGAGGATGATTCAGGAAAAGAGTGAAGGTAGCAGGGTGGTTGTTATGGGGGACTTTAACTTCCCAGATATTGACTGGGAGAGCTATAGCTCGAGTTCATTAGATGGGTCGGTGTTTGTACAATGTGTGCAGGAGGGTTTCCTGACACAATATGTCGACAGGCCAACAAGAGGGGAGGCTATATTGGATTTGGTTCTAGGTAATGAACCAGGCCAGGTGTTAGACTTGGAGGTAGGTGAGCACTTCGGGGACAGTGACCACAACTCGGTGACTTTTACTTTAGTGATGGAGAGGGATAATCGTGCGCCGCAGGGCAAGAGCTATAGCTGGGGGCAGGGAAATTATGATGCAGTGAGGCATGACTTAGGATGTGTGGATTGGAAAAACAGGCTTCAAGAGAAGAACACTAATGAGATGTGGGGATTGTTCAAGGAGCAGCTACTGCGTGTCCTCGATAGGTATGTACCAGTCAGGCATGGTGTAAAGGGCCTTGTGAGGCAGCCGTGGTTTAGTAAGGAATTGGAGTCCCTTGTGAAAGGGAAGAAGGCGGCATATGTAAAGATGAGGCGTGAAGGTTCAGTTGGGGCAATTGAGAGTTATAAGGTAGCCAGGAAGGAGCTAAAGAGGGAGCTAAGAGAAGCGAGAAGGGGACATGAAAAGTCTTTAGCTGGTAGGATTAGGGAAAACCCAAAGGCTTTCTATAGGTATGTCAAGAATAAAAGGATGACTAGGGTAGGTATCGGTCCAGTCAAGGATAGTAGTGGGAAGTTGTGTGTGGAGGCGGAGGAGATTGGAGAGACATTAAATCAGTACTTTTCATCAGTATTCACTCAGGAACAGGACACTGTTGCTGATGTGAATATGGAATCACAAATAATTAGAATGGATGCCCTGGAAATATGCAGGGAAGAGGTTTTGGGAATATTGGAAAGGATGAATATAGATAAGTCTCCTGGGCCTGATGGCATTTACCCCAGGATCCTATGGGAAGCTAGGGAGGAGATAGCAGAGCCATTGGCCTGGATTTTTATGTCGTCATTGTCAACGGGAATAGTACCAGAGGACTGGAGGATAGCGAATGTGGTCCCATTGTTCAAGAAAGGGAGTAGGGATAGCCCTAGTAACTATAGGCCAGTGAGTCTGACTTCAGTGGTGGGCAAAGTCTTAGAGAGAATGGTAAGGGATAAGATTTATGAACATCTGGGTAGGAATAACGTGATCAGGGATAGCCAGCATGGTTTTGTGAAGGGCAGGTCGTGCCTCACAAACCTTATTGAGTTCTTTGAGAAGGTGACTAAGGAAGTGGATGAGGGTAAAGCAGTAGATGTTGTGTATATGGATTTTAGTAAGGCGTTCGATAAGGTTCCCCATGGTAGGCTAATGCTAAAACTTCGGAGGTATGGCATTGAGGATACATTAGAGGTTTGGATTAGGAATTGGCTGGCTGGAAGGAGACAGAGCGTAGTAGTTGATGGATTATGTTCATCTTGGAGCGCAGTTACTAGCGGTGTACCACAAGGATCTGTTTTGGGACCATTGCTTTTTGTTATCTTTATAAATGATCTAGAGGAAGGACTTGAAAGCTGGGTAAGCAAGTTTGCGGATGACACAAAAGTCGGTGGAGTTGTGGATAGTGAGGAAGGAAGTGGTAGGTTACAGCGGGATATAGATAAGTTGCAGAGCTGGGCGGAAATGTGGCAAATGGAATTCAATGTAGCTAAGTGCGAAGTCGTTCACTTTGGTAGGAATAACAAGATGATGGATTACTGGGCTAATGGTAGGCTACTTGGTAGTGTGGATGAGCAGAGGGATCTTGGTGTCTATGTACACAGATCTCTGAAAGTTGCCACCCAGGTAAATAGTGCTGTGAGGAAGGCATATGGTGTACTGGGCTTTATTGGCAGAGGAATTGAGTTCTGGAGTCCTGAGGTCATGTTGCAGTTGTATAAGACTCTGGTGAGGCCTCATCTGGAGTATTGTGTGCAGTTTTGGTCGCCATACTATAGGAAGGATGTGGAAGCTTTAGAACGAGTGCAGAGGAGGTTTACCAGGATGTTGCCTGGAATGGTAGGAAAATCTTATGAGGAAAGGCTGAGGCACTTGGGGCTGTTCTCATTGGAGAAGAGAAGGTTTAGGGGAGATCTGATAGAAGTGTATAAGATGATTAGGGGTTTAGATAGGGTAGATACTAAGAACCTTTTACCGCTAATGGAGTCAGGTGTTACTAGGGGACATAGCTTTAAATTAAGGGGTGGTAGGTATAGGACAGATGTTAGGGGTAGATTCTTCACACAGCAGGTTGTGAGTTCATGGAATGCCCTGCCCGTATCAGTGGTGAACTCTCCTTCTTTATGGTCATTTAAGCGGGCATTGGATAGGCATTTGGAAGTTATTGGGCTAGTATAGGTTAGGTAGGATTCGGTCGGCGCAACATCGAGGGCCGAAGGGCCTGTACTGCGCTGTATCCTTCTATGTTCTATGTTCTATGTTCTAACTTTTGAAAGCTGATTGGAGGCAGATGTTCACAGGTAAAGGGACAGCTGGAAAATGGGAAGCCTTCAGAAATGAGACAACAAGAATCCAGAGAAAGTATTTAGATTACTTACAGTGTGGAAACAGGCCCTTCGGCCCAACAAGTCCACACCGACCCGCCGAAGCGCAACCCACCCATACCCCTACATTTACCCCTTACCTAACACTACGGGCAATTTAGCATGGCCAATTCACCTGACCCGCACATCTTTGGACTGTGGGAGGAAACCGGAGCACCCGGAGGAAACCCACGCAGACACGGGGAGAATGTGCAAACTCCACACAGTCAGTCACCTGAGTCGGGAATTGAACCCGGGTCTCTGGTGCTGTGAGGCAGCAGTGTTAACCACTGTGCCACCGTGCCGCCCTTATTTCTGTTAGAGTGAAAGGGAAGGCTGGTAGGTATAGGGAATACTAGATGACTAAAGAAATTGAGAGTTTGGTTAAGAAAAAGAAGGAAGCATTTGTCAGGTATAGACAGGATAGATCGAGTGAATCCTTAAAAGAGTATAAAGAAAGTAAGAGTTTACTTAAGAGGGAAATCAGGAGGGCAAAACAGGGACATGAGATAGCTTTGGCAAATAGAATTAAGGAGAATCCAAAGGGTTTTTACAAATATATTAAGGACAAAAGGATAAAAAGGGAGAGAATAGGGCCTCTCAAAGATCAGCAAGGCGGCCTTTGTGTGGAGCCACAGAAAATGGGGGAGATACTAAATGAATACTTTGCATCAGTATTTACTGTGGAAAAGGATATGAAAGATATAGACTACAGGGAAATAGTTGGTGACATCTTGCAAAATGTCCAGATTACAGAAGAGGAAGTGCTGGATGTCTTGAAACGGTTAAAGGTGGATAAATCCCCAGGACCTGATCAGGTGTACCCGAGAACTCTGTGGGAAGCTAGAGAAGTGATTGCTGGGCCTCTTGCTGAGATATTTGTGTCATCGATAGTCACAGGTGAGGTGCCGGAAGACTGGAAGTTGGTAAACGTGGTGCCACTGTTTAAGAAGGACGACAAAGACAACCCAAGGAACTATAGACCGGTGAGCCTGACCTCAGTAGTGGGCAAGTTGTTACAGGGAATCGTGAGGGACAGGATGTACATGTATTTGGAAAGGCAAGGACTGATTCAGGATAGTCAACATGGCTTTGTGCGTGGGAGTTCATGTCTCACAAACTTGATTGAGTTTTTTGAAGAAGTAACAAAGAAGATTGATGATGGCAGAGGAGTGGATGTGATCTATATGGACTTCAGTAAGACGTTCAACAAGATTCCCCGTGGGAGACTGATTAGCAAGGTTAGATCTCATGGACTACAGGGAGAACTAGCCATTTGGATGCAGAACTGGCTGAAAGGTAGAAGACAGAGGGTGATGGTGGAGGGTTGTTTTTCAGACTGGAGGCCTGTGACCAGTGGAGTGCCACAAGGATCGTTGATGGATCCCTTACTTTTTGTCATTTACATAAATGATTTGGATGTGAGCATAAGACGTACAGTTAGTAAGTTTGCAGATGACACCAAAATTGAAGGTGTAGTGGACAGCGAAGACGGTTACATCAGATTGCAACAGGATCTTGATCAGATGGACCAATGGGCTGAGAAGTGGCAGATGGAGTTTAATTCAGATAAATGCGAGGTGCTGCATTTTGGGAAAGCACATCTTAACAGGACTTCTACACTTAATGGCAAGGTCCTAGGGAGTGTTGCTGAACAAAGAGACCTTGGAGTGCAGGTTCATAGCTCCTTGAAAGTGGAGTCGCAGGTAGAGAGGATAGTGAAGAAGGCGTAATGTATGCTTTCCTTTATTGGTCAGAGTATTGAGTACAGGAGTTGGGAGATCATGTTGTGGCTGTACAGGACATTGGTTCGGCCACTGTTGGAATATTGCATGCAATTCTGGTCTCCTTCCTATCAGAAAGATGTTGTGAAACTTGAAAGGGTTCAGAAAAGATTTACAATGATGTTGCCAGAGTTGGAGGATCTGAGCTACAGGGAGAGGCTGAACAGGCTGGGTCTGTTTTCCCTGGAGCGTCAGAGGCTGAGGGGTGACCTTATAGAGGTTTACAAAATTATGAGGGGCATGGATGGGATAAATTGACAAAGTCTTTTCCCTGGGGTCGGGGAGTCCAGAACTAGAGGGTTTAGGGTGAGAGGAGAAAGATATAAAAGAGAACTAAAGGGCAACTTTTTCCACAGAGCGTGGTACGTGTATGGAATGAGCTGCCAGAGGATGTGGTGGAGGCTGGTACAATTGCAACATTTAAGAGGCATTTGGATGGGTATATGAATAGGAGGGGTTTGGATGGATATGGACCGGGTGCTGATAGGTGGGACTAGATTGGGTTGGGATATCTGGTCGGTATGGACGGGTTGGACCGAAGAGTCTGTTTCCATGCTGTACATCTCTATGACTGTATGACTCCAGATTGTCGTCACTGGTGTACTGTCTTGGTGTGTTATGGGATATGGCTGGAGATACATGCAAGGTTTTTATTGACCTTACAAATACTTCAGCAGCAATTCTGGAGTATTGACCTTTAACACTGAAGTTAAAAGTAAAATTCAGTGTTGAAAGTTTGATATCAAAAGATAAGGTTTTGGAAATACTCAGCCAGCCTTTCACAAACAAACTGAGAAAAAAAAGTTAATGTTTAAGAGAAATTAAACTTTAATAAAGGGTTGTACCTTTATATTTAGATGCTGATGGAGCAACTGTTTATAATATAACATTTTAAAAATTATATTTGGATGATTAAGCTAGCAAAAGCTGACAAATTGATTTTTATAACGTATTGGTCAAAACTAATTTTCTTTTATAGCCAATTCATGATGATTTTTGTTATTTCATAATATGAATGTGTAAGTATGTAAATTCACCAGTGCCTCAAAGTGCTGTGGAGATCTAGAAGGTGCCACCATGGTGAAAACTGTAGCCAACACTTAGCCACAGAGGAAGGAAAAAGCAGAATGATCATTGATTTTATTGCATGCACTCTAAGAATTACCTATTGAGTGGTGCAAACAATAAGATGGCACTTGCTAATACACTTGATTGAGTTGAATTGATATGTGAGAAGGTAGGCAGTAGTAAAAGAAAGAGGGAAATTTCATGTGATTTCCTTTAGAATAAATTGGATTTAGTCAGAAAACATTGATAAATACGTAAAAGTGGAGAATTACCTCATAATTTAATCTTCTTAATAATACATTGAGAGAATCAGGAGGATTGGTGAGCACAAGGTGTAACATTTTCACTGGATGGTTTATTTTCAATGGAACTGTGCCTGGATAACTACATCTGTTTAAACTCCTTTGAAAAAATAAACGTTTGGAGAAACTTAGAAATACGTGTAATATATCTGTGAACAGTAATTACATAACTCTACCATTTCAAAATATTTCTTTAAGCTTCATTAAATGTAATTTCTCCTCCTCAACGGTCGCATGTGTATTCTGGGCATTGAATTATTTCCATAGCAGTTTTAAAAATAATTCTAGTAGCTTCACTAAACATAAGGATGGAGAATAGGCCTCAATGTGGTGGCTGGCAATTGCTTTCAAAGATAGTAAACTGAATGTCCTCTTCTATATCCTGAGGTGAGAAAAAACAGTAAATTGGACAAAGGGTGAAGAGTACATCGTGATACCAAAGGGTAATCCCAAGGGTTAATTTACACAGTAATAACCTTACAAGAAAGCTAGTGGACCTTGATTTGAATTGGATACAGAAATTATTGGCTCTGCAATGGAAGGATAATGCATTTCACCAGATTATTAGCCATGTGTTGAGGGTGAAATATCATTAGTTATAAAGTATAAAATTAACATTGCTGGCAAGAGTTCAAAATAAATGTTTGAGAAATGGTGCAGTTTCTATCTTTGCTTGAATTATTTTTGCCACAGTTTGGAAGTGATTTCTCTCAGCTCCTACAAAAAGGAGCTGAGTGATGAGTTAGAAACACAGGTTAAATGTTGTTAGTAATATACAGCAACATCCATAACATTTTGTAATATTGCGCTCCCTACTGGGGAAGTGTTGATGAATTTAGTTAATAATGTCTGCTTTCTCTGAATCCACATGGTAAGTTTTTCCCTTTGCATTAGACAACACAGTCAATTTTCAGAAAGAGACCAAATGAAATCATAGAGGGTTTGTTATTGTAGTGTGTAGATGCTGTTTACAAGGAAAAGTGCCTTGGATCAGTTTCTGGATGTCTCTAGTCACTGCTATTTATTTTTGCACTTTGATCTTAGTTATTGTTGTTGGTTGGCTTCATTGGCTATCTAGAGGTTGACATTTTGCTCTATGGCTTGCATGACATATCTTGTGAACTTGTGGAATATTGCAGACACCATATTAATCCTGGAAAATCAAGTTAGACTCTTCTAACAAGGTAATTCAGCCACCTGATTTAGAAATGTAACATCTATGTTCCATCATAACCCTTGTGGAAATGTTTTTACAATATGTAGTTGTTATCAGCTAAGTATGCAAAGATTTTTGCAAAGAAAGTGTACTACTGCAATTTCCTGTTTTGCACACATCAGAACAAACAAAATAATACCAAATTTCCAACAATCACAACAATGTATAGGGAGGGAAGGGTGCTAATCAGTTAGCAAGTCAATTCTGAATGACCAAGGTCATAGAGAAAGCAAATAGACTTGCTGGGTAATACAAACAAGGTACAAGGGTTGAACATATTCTTTTTGGTTATAGCAAATGGATCCATGCATATGAATGATAGAATTTTTCTAACTATAAATGATCCATGTTGTAAGCTTGACAGATTATCTTAAAATGGTTGTCAGTGCAGCTCTTGGCTTTCGGGATTGTTCAGAAAGCACTTATCAAAAGCAGAACCTTATGTGACAGTCAAGATTTTGTTTTGGATTTTGCTGACCATGGATTTGTTGATCATGGCCTGAACAGTGCCAGTTATAAATAATTGAAGGCAAATCATGTTTGGTTCAATCAACAAGTTTTGGGATGTGGAGTCTATAATTGATACAATATTTTGGACTTAAAGCAGCTTGTTGTTAGTGAAAAATGCCATTCACATAGCCCCTGCATAGTAACGGCATTAAATGACTTGCCTCATATTATTCCAATATTTTAGGTAATTTTCCCTTTAGGTAAAATTACCATAGTACCAGAGGACCATGGTTCTCTCATCAGAGAGAATTGACTATTGATGATTTAACTTGAGGGTCACTACATCATAGGTAAGGGGTGAGATTGAGAAGGTGGAATTTTCATGGCAACTGTAGCCAGTACAGGAATTGAACATAATTCTCTCTATATCAAAAACCAGCCATCCAGCCAACTGAACTGTCACCCACTTTGACTTTACAATCTATTTAAAAATACACTGGGTATTTTTCAGGTCAGAAGGTGCCAGCCTTTTGCCCAGTTACAACTTTGTGTGCTGCACAGACAGCAATGGCCTGATAAATATAGCCATAATCTCACAGGACAGCTTTAATGCACTCTATTTCTGCATAAAGCTTGTAAGATAAACAAATGGCACTTTCCTCAATCTGTTGGTTCCCATATCTACTATAGGTTCTCCATAACTTTCTGTGATAAACTACCTTCACCGGTCAATATGCATTGGGATTCATTTGGCTAATTGACCTGATTTGTATACAAGATTGGTTTCAAGTACAGTTCTATAAATCAGAGTTATTTGTTAAGCAACTGATGTTTAGTAAGCTGAAAATACCAAAACAAACTAGAAAATGAGTTGGAGGGATTTGCCAGCACTCACAGGATATAAACATTATGACATATTGAAGATCCTTCCAGTTCGACCTTTGACTATTACAAAAGGACACACCTGTTTTATATGGATATCCTTTCTGTTATGAAGGCGTAATTACAGAAAATGTCTTCATTTAAATATCTGTTCCAGAAAAAAAATCATGTATTTCTGCTGAAAACAATTACACACAAAAATAGATAGAGCCCACCCACATCAGTTTGCCACTAAATTGGCAGACCAAAGGTAAAAACCACCATACCCATCTCAAACTCATATTTCCCTTCTCACATTAAAATGCTATTGAAGATATGAGTATATCTAAACTTAAATGCACAAACACAAACTACTTTCTTGGGAGTTGAGAGTTTGCAGGAAATATGAAATTAATTTCCCACCACTCCTGTCACCAACAATCCCCTGTAACCATCTATTATTTAAATTTTCAATTAGTCAGCAAGCCCACTGCTGAGAAATTAGATCTCCAAAATGAAATCTGATGCTATGAGTTTAATTTTACCAGAAATTGGCAAATTGTGGATTCTGAAGGCCTACAAGGCCTTCTCTCCACAAGGCCTAGCCCATGTTTTCACTCTATCTTCCCAAACCTGCCTCATTACCTCTGCATCATTTCTAATGACACAGGTTTTACTCTCCTACTCTTCATAGGTAGACGCACTGACCATTGCCAAGATCTCCCAAGAATCTGGGTGCTGGCACCATATTTAAAGTTCGGCAGTCAGCCAACTGGCAATCCGGAATTAAATTAGTCCATGCGCACATGCAGCAAGCCCGAGACAATAAGCAAGTTCGGGCTAACAAATGACAGGTAACATTCATACTACACAAATGCCAGACAATGGCCATTTGTACCAAGAGAGAATCTAACCATCACCCTCAACGTTCAATGGCATCACCATCACTGAATCCCCCACTCTCAACATCCTGAGGCTTATCATTGGCCACAAACTGACTGCACTGGCCTTATAATACTATGTCTTCAAAAGCAGATCAGAAACCAGGAATCCTACAATGAATAACTCACCTCCTGACACCCCAAAGTCTACTATCACTCTGTCTATAAGGACATGGGCAGCAGGAACACCACCTTCTGTAAGTTCCCCTCTAAGCCATTCACCATCCTAATTGGAAATATATCACCATTCCTTCATTGTCACTGAATCAAAATTCTGGCTCCCTCCCGAGCCCTCCGTTATAGGTCTGCCGACAGCACTTGGAATACAACATTTCAAGAAGACAGATCGCCACCACTTTCTCAAGGGCAACCAGGGGTGGGCAATTAATGCTGGTTCTGTCAGCAACACCCACTTCCCATGAATGAATAAAGACAAAGAAAGCTGCCTCACTGGTACATTTGGCCCAGATGTGTTGGATAAGAGTAAATTAATGTCCTGCTTTGCTCAAAGGGATGTTTTAGTCCCAGTAAATGGATTGGTGCTGAGGAGACCACCCTCTTCTCTAGGACAAGGAAAGGAGACCATGATATCAGACTCTGCCAGCCTGGTCTGGGGTTGTCGATCGTGGTCAGTGATGTCCATGGTCTGAAGGCATGCACAGCAGTGCTGTAAGATGTTCAGTTACCTTCTCCACTTCACAAAGGTAAGCACTACCTCTGCTATCTCTCTCTCATTGTATCTCTGCTACTGCACACACACCTCACCATGGCTCATGGACCACCAATCTCACCATTGCATCTCAGCAAATGCCCCTCTCTCGACTTCTTGCCCTGTGTGCCTTCTGCACCACTGCACCTCCATGCTCTTGGATGTGGTCTGTTTGTTTGTGGTGGTCAGGGAGTCTGTACCTCTAGAATCCAGTCCTCTGGAACTAATGCAACCAGTCTGGGAGTCGCGAGTAGTCAGTGGGAAAGCTGGAATCACCAGGTACATGCTCTGATTTTATGACACAAGTTGTTGCTGTCTAGTTTCTATTCCAGCAGGTGGGAGAATACAACAGCATCCAAATAAGGAGGGGCTAGGTAATCGTGAGATATTAATGGATGCTAATGCATTGCCTCTCATGAGTGAGAATCTCACCTCGCCATCCAACACTTGGTCGGAAAATGGAACGTTTGCTCTTGATGACAAGATTTAATATGATTTTCCCAATTTTCTCATCAAACCCGTGTTGTTTAACGCCTGGGAAGATTCCAGCCTTTGAATGTAAATACAACATGGCAACAAAAACCTTTCATGAAAAGAATGCAGAAATTCTCAGACATATCTGAAACCAAGTGTTCATTATATTACTCTGCTTGCGCTGGGAATTCAGAATTATTGTGAATTAAATCTTATCTCTAAAACTGGTAAGAGCACTACATTTTCAGAGTGTAAATTTACCCACAGCTGTTAAAATCAGAAAACTATAATGATGTTAAATATATTCCTTCAATACTGCAAGGGTCTGTATCTAGAGAAGAAACAGAAACATGTAGAATTACTGCTGTCATCAGCAAATAAATATCATAACTTGGATTTTTTTTTCCTAAATTAACACCCTCCTTTGCTGTAATTCAATCTGCTAGTTACTTTTAATATTTAAATAATAGTTTAATAATATGTCATGTTATTGTTATGCAATTCAAAGGTCATATCTCCATAATAACTGGAAAGGTATGAAATTATCTGAACTTCACTTGCTATTAAACAAAGGATGCAAGAGGTGTTATAGATTAAAACTGAGAAGGGCAAAGAAGATCACAGAAAGAATGCCAGGAAAATCTGAGCCAGATTGTCTGTATTCACTCTTCAATTATATCTGGAGGCCGCTGTCACAGATACTTGCCAATCTCCAAAGGGGATGATCTTTTTTCAGATCTGCCATCTGTACATTGGTAAATGTAGACGACCTTTAGAATAAAGATGACCCTGTGAGTGACAGCCTAGAGTATGTTCTCCTACAACTTTCCTGCATTAATTTCCTTCCCAGCACCAAGATCAGCTGGATAAAGACCAGCTGCAGTATTGCCCAGATTGCCAGTCACAGCTTTCTCAGATGGCTTCCCTGATGTATTATGCAGTAGAGACAGCTTGTTTTTTTAAAAATATCTTACCTGCTGCATAGCAACAAGCTCACAACACATCAGCCCTATTTTACTGTATTGCTGTGTTTTGCTCTGTATTCATGTAGTCATTTCATACACCATTCCACTAATTGTACAGCATATAACTGCACAATGAAGGGTTCTTGTGGTAATGTCACTACCTCTGAGCCAGTCAGATAAATTTAAGTCTCTCCTGTCCCGGAGGTATGTCATAACATATCCAAATAGGTTGATTAATAAATAATTAACAGTGCTTTGTTGGGAGGCTTTGCTGTGTAAAGTATCAAGAAAACTTCCATGTGAAAGAAGAATTTCTTTTCTAAATTTTAAACCCTAACTGTCATCCTGCATTGTCATATAAATTTCAGACATAAAACGGTTCTGCTTTTCTGAGAAAAGAAATAAGGTAGTTCAAAGTTGTGGAATACTTGGCATCATTATAATACTTCAGTTCAGTGTGCTCCTGAAATAATTCTTTTGATATTGTGTTCCCCATGGATGTGCTTTCGATGCTTTGGCATGTAATGTATGTTGGGTGCCTAGTCCACCTCCTCCCGATCACCCTCAACGTATGAAGGCTTGACAGATGCCAACATTGACAGTCCACTGCTCCCTTCCCCATATATAAACAAATAATTAAAGGTGAATTGAACTTGTTTAACAGCTCAGTTGACTCTGACAATATGTTGTCCATGCCAAGTTCCGGGTGGTATTGACAGTGGGCCGGAGAGTTCAAGCTGCTTTTTTAAAAGACAATGTGAAAGACATGGGGGGTTACCATCTTAAGGTGGTGTCCTTTGTGTATCGAGGGCACTCCACCTCCTTCCTTCCCACTTGCTTACACTTGTGGAGTCTGCCCCTCCACTGCAATTTTTATACTCTCTCCTTTTACTGTAACAAAACATTGTGATTACTTCCCTTCTTTCTGTTTGGTCTGTCACCATGATTTTATTTTTCCGCCGTGTTTGATAAAATTCTTCATCATCATCATCACAGTAAGGACTTCTTTGTTGATCTCACAAAGGCATTTGGCACTGTCATCAGAACAGGACCCTACAAGATTTGATGGAAAATTGGCCGTCCACCAAAGCTCTGCAGTCTCATCTACTCATTACACGACAACGTGCAGTGCGTGGTATAGTTTGACAGCTCCACTTCCGACAGTTTCTGAGCACAGACTGGAGTGAAACAGCATTGTGGCCAAGCCCCAACTCTGCTTGGTATCTTGTTTTTCCTGACCTTCACCTTCCCTGCAGATAAGGAAGGATTATATTTGCTTACTAGGTCAGATGGCAAGCTCTACAATCTATCAAGAGAAAGCAATATGAGAAAAAATTAGGCTGATCTTTCCCATTTGCAGTCGAAGTGCGGTAGCAAGTGGGTTTCATGAGCCTGAATGCCCGCTTTCTTAGGTGCGTTTTCTGTAGACGTTTTTCATAAAACACCTATAGCATGGAAGCAGGCCATTCAGCCCATTGAGTCCACACAGACCCTCTATATCCCACCCAGACACGCCACCCCCTCCCCTTACCCTATCCCTATAACCCTGCATTTCCCATGGCTAATTCACCTAGCCTGCACATCCTTTGACATCATGGACAATTTAGCATGACCAATCTACCTAACCTGCACATCTTTGGTCTGTGGGAGGAAACTAGAGCATCGGAGGAATCCCATGTGATCACAGGGAGAATGTGCAAACTCTACACAGACAGTTGCCTGAGGGTGGAATTGAACCCAGGTCCCTGGTGCTGTGAGGTAACAATTATAACCACTTAATCACCTTGGATGAGTTCTTAGTAAGTGAAGAAGACGAGACTTTGTATGAGAATGTGTCCTCAGAGTAGTGGCAGATTGAGTGCCTGGCACAGTTACTGAGCAATTTTCAGGAGACCAACCTTACAGGAGATTTCTTCATTGAGTGTTTGAAGGTCAGTGACACGGCATCAAGCTAACTCTTCAATTCTTATCCTGAAGGAGTACAAGGGGACAGTTCAGCTGGGAACCAGGTAGAGAGAAACATCAAGCTTCATCTGATAAGTTCCTGTTATGAAAGTAACAAAATGCAACCTATGAACAGAGATTGTCAGATTTTTTTAGAAATGAAATGCAGCCAATTCTTGCAATATGTGATGAATTAGCATATCCTTAAAAATTCGTTCGTGAGATGTGGGTGTCTCTGATGGGGCCAGCACTTGTTGCCCATCTCTTGTTTCCCTTTAGCAGGTGATGGTGAGCTGCTTTCCTGAACTGCTGCAGTGTATTTGGTGGTGGTAAGCCCACAATGTGACTAGGAACACAATATGAGGATTTTAAGCCAGCAACCCTGAAGGAACCATCCAAGTCAGGATGATGAGTAGCTTGTGGTGTTCCATGTATCTGCCGCCCTTGTCCTTCTAGATGGAAGTGGTTGTGGGTTTGGAACATGTTGTCCAGGGAACCTTGGACAACGCCATCTTGAAATAGGCTATTACACAAAATACAGAGACATGGGATTGAGGGTGATTTAACGGTTTGGATCAGAAATTGGCTAGCTGAAAGAAGACAGAGGGTAATGGTTGTTGGGAAATGCTCAGCATGGAGTTCAGTTACTAGTGGTGTACCGCAAGGATCTGTTTTGGGGCCACTGCTGTTTGTCATTTTTATAAATGACCTGGATGAGGGTGTAGAAGGATGAGTTAGTAAATTTGCGGATGACTCTGAGGTCGGTGGAGTTGTGGACAGTGCTGAACAATGTTGTAGGTTACAGAGAGACATAGATAAGCTGCAGAGCTGGGCTTGAGAGGTAAATGTAATTTAATGTGGAAAAGTGATGATTCACTTTAGAAAGAGCAACAGGAATAAAGAGTACTGGGCTAATGGTAAGATTCTTGGCAGTGTAGATGAGCAGAGACATCTTGGTGCCCATGTACATAGATCCCTGAAAGTTGCCACCCAGTTTGCCAGGGCCTTCTAACTGATGGTGGTCTTTGTGGACTTTGGTGCGGACTACTCCCAAAGGCATTGAGACATGGCAGCTTGCTTGCTGCACGTGCACAACTGCTGGCACATGATGCAAGTGCAAGATGAATATAGCAGCCTGCTGTACTACAAGATGTACACTGCTTAACTGAGGACTGTTGACCAGGAAGGAAAGCTGCTTGCTTGTGTGACTGCATTAATTGGCACGGCATGGCAAAGCATGAGCAAGCAAGTAGGTGCCACGTAGGTGAGCAGATACAGCCTGGGAACTCGGTATCTGCTGCTGCTTATAAAGTCTCCATAGAAGCCTTTCAGGGTCAGTTGCTGCTTCACCCTGCAATGCAGCTTTGTTCCTTCAGAGTGTCCTGCAAGTGGATCAGAAGGGTACAGCCATGGTCGTGAGGAGCTGACAAATATAGGATGCCAGTGGCTGTGAACGAGAGGTGCATGTGGATCATGCCCTGAGATGTTATTTAATCTGAGCAACATGGAAGCTCTTTACAACCAATGGTCAGCTAAGTTGCCAGATACATACTTTGATTTCTGAGTTGAGAATTCCTGATGTTGAGCTTATTTGGTGCTTTTGGTAAAGTTAGAAATGGAACACTGATGAGTTGAGTTCGGATATTAATAAAGAATTTAAAAAGCAGTAATCCCCTTAATAGGCAATTCACTGCTGCTGAGTGAAAACCCTGACACGCCACTTAGCAAATGCATAAAAGCTCCAGCAAGATGCGTCTGATATTAAGACAGACTTTGCTGGATGTCTCTTCTGATTCTGCCACAAATTTTGCATAGCCTAGTTTTCCAGTGGTGTTCAGTCTGCCATGGTCTGGGAAGAATTTACAATAAAAACTGAAAGAACTGCAGATGCTGTAAATCAGAAACAAAAACAGAAGTTGCTGTAAAAGCTCAGCAGGTCTGGCAGCATCTGTGAAGAGAAATCAGAGTTAACATTTTGGGTCCAGTGACCCTTCCTCAGAATAGAGTTTACAATGATCTTTTGTGTTCTGCATGGATAAGTGCCTCATCTTCACTCCACAACCACATCATCACAGAGTCCCCATTCATTTTAACTCTGTCACTGCACACATCTCTCACCAGGCCGCATGGATTACAACTTTGAAAGGCTGCATTAAATTCAACCCATTGTCTTGACTTAAAATCTGCCCACCCTCTTTTGTTGCATAGTCTTCAGCATCAAAGGGAACAGGGTCACCTAGGTGTTTCCAGTTGATATTGTGAACAGTGATCCCATCTTTTTGTTCACCGTATGGCAAACTGTACCCTTTTACAACACTCCTTTCTTGTGTAAAGGAAATGTTTTACCTGAGGTAAAAAAATTATTTTCTAAATTAACTGATCAAACAGTCATTAATATGGTCCCATCAACTTTGTTCATTATTCCCCCTTTTGGTCATATTCCAAAATC
Source organism: Hemiscyllium ocellatum (assembly GCF_020745735.1). Lineage (NCBI taxonomy): Eukaryota > Metazoa > Chordata > Chondrichthyes > Orectolobiformes > Hemiscylliidae > Hemiscyllium > Hemiscyllium ocellatum. The sequence continues at coordinate 56,767,450 of NC_083402.1, forward strand.
ATATGCTGCAGTTGATTTGTATTTTTCATTGTGTCAGCACATCTTCGAACATTAACCTTTAACAGCATGCACTTTGCTTGAGGACAATATTCTTCCTTATCACTAGTTTGACAAATGTCATAAAGATAGATAAGTTACTGTTCGTGTAGATCTATTATTAGTGAGTGATTATGAGGCATCGAGAAAAGCCTGTTACCACAGGCCAGAGTTAACATGAACTGATGAAAGTGTAAGTGTGACAATGGCAAATCTATGGGCAGAATCCTATGGGGATGTAAGCTGTGTGGGCTATGGCAGAAAAGGTTGAGAAATCTGCCAAAGCCTAGCTTAATGATGGGTGCATCTTATATACATTTGATGAGCAGCGAGATGAGTTTCTGACTAGGCAGTAGCAAGTTACCAATTAAGAGGAATTATTCATTGTTAAACCCATTATTACTGCCATAATTTGCCTCATTAATTTTTAACTTAATGTCATACCTTTTGTTTTCCAAAACCATGGGATAGGCTAGATATGGAGAATTCTGGAAGTCAGAGTGGGTGCCTGGTGACATGAGTTTGCCCCTTGCTCTGAAGGACCTCCATGTTAAACTCCAAACACGAACATCTCCATGGGTGCCAGCACCCCACATTGGCATTCAACATGTGCCAATGTCTAAGAACTCTCAAGGCGCATCTCTGGTCCACTTACAGTACACCTATTCACTTTGTGCTGTACTGGCAACTGCTATTGTGATGCTGTAGCAAGAACGTGTGTGCTCAGGGACACATACCCAGCTGGATGATGTCCATCTCTGGTACTTTGCTTGCTGTCATAACTTACTCACTCTGAGCCTACCTGGATGCTTACAACACCCCTACCTTGCATTGTCTTGCCTTTTTCCAGTTTTCCCTCTCAGCCTGATATACCAGACACATTTTACTTCTGTTTTGACTTGCCATTTAGCATGGACACATAACCAGGAGATTTGTCATAGTTATCAGTAGTCTGCAATCAAATCAAGAGGGATACTCTTCAGTTAGTAGGTCCAGGTGCAGTAAGTCAAGGGAAGCCTTCAGTAATGGTCCAGGGACTGGAACAAGGTCAGTCAGCTGCTTAGAGCAGTCACAGTGAGGCTGCTGTCCACAGAGGGGATGAGGAACTGAATGTCAGGCAGTCCATCACCTCTATTGATTCTTTCAGCCCTATTTATGAATGTTTTCCCTCAGGAATGAGAGATAGGCAGGTATTAAGTGTGGTGAAAGTGGCTGGCACAGCAAAGAGCATGAAATGTTATTGGTATTGGTGGTTGGGTGATAACAAATGAGGAAAGGTGCTGCCGGCAACAGTGAGAGTGATAGAGCATGAGCCTTTTTGGGAAGTGGGTACAATAGCAGAGAGAGAGCAAATGTGAGGTATCAGAGAGAAGGTGGAATGACTTACATCGATAGAATGGAGGAGCAGTTTTACCCTGGCATGCTCTGCATTCCTCCAGACTGCACTGAAAATGCACTGAGCTGGCTGGCAGCTTCAGACCATGGTCTAGTGTCAAGGCCTCCTGCAATCCTGAGCGAAGTGTCTGCACTATCCCACCCAGCAGGAACTCCAGATCCTTGGCTGCTGGGGCACCACTTTCCCCTAACTGCCATGTCTGGGGCAAATTCAGAAACCGTGCAGGCAACCCTGGACTGACAGTGCTGGTCTGGGCTCATATCAGGTTCTCATAGATGGTGTGGGAGCAAGGGTTGTGTGAGATACCTCACTGTGATGTATCTACATAGGATGCTCTCAATGGTGCATCTATAAAAATTGGTAAGAGACTTTGTAGATATGTTGCTCTTCCCAAGACAACAAGAAACTACAAAGGGTCATGAACGCAGCCCAGTCCATCACGTAAACCAGCCTTCCATCCACTGACTCCATCTATACATCCTGCTGTCTCGGGAAAGCAACCAATATCATCAAATACCTCTCTGGTCCCGGTTATACTCTCTTCCACATTCCTCCATCTGGCAGAAAGTAGAAAAGTTTGTATTTATGCACAACCAGATTCAAGAACAGCTTCTTCCTCACTGTCATCAGACTTTTGAACAGGCCTCTCACTCTGCACTTTCTCTGCTGCTGTAACACTGTATTCGGCACTCTGTTATAGAGTCATGGAGTCATACATCATGGAAATAGATCCTTCGGTTCAACTAGTCCTTGCCAAAATAATCCCAAAGGAAACGAGTCTCACCTGCCTACTCATGGCTCATATCCCTCCAAATAGAGTCACAGAGATATACAACTTCAGTCCAACTCACCCATGCCAACCAGATATCCCAACCCAATCTAGTCCCACCTGCTAGCATCTGGCCCATATCCCTCCAAACCCTTCCTATTCATATACCCATCCAGATGCCTTTTAAACGTTGCAATTGTACCAGCCTCCATCACTACCACATTTAAATTAAAATGTCATTTTCTAGAAAATAAAGGAGCCAATATCGAGGTTTCCTTGAGTGAAAGAAAGAAGGATTTTATGACCGACTAACCCATGAAAAAGTAATAAAAACATGACACAAAGAGACAAGTAATAAACTTAAAAAAGATAGTGTCTGGCACAGACAGCAAAAATAGATTGCGCAAATAAACATTCCTTAGACTTTTCAATGGGACTGATTCTCGCCCTGAGGTCACAGTTGTTTAATTGTTGATTTGTATTCTTAGCAGTAGCCTAATCATTAAATACCTTTCCGTTTTTGGTCAATTGATATTTTACTAATTTGATTTTACACCAGGCAATGTATTCTGAAATGATTGAGAAATAGGCAGAGAGAGAGGGTTCCAACTCCCATTGTTACAAATTTATTTTTCCTTCTCTCTGCCCTGCTGTTCAAAAACAACGATTGTAAAAGAGTTAAAATGTACATTCTGGAGTATGGTTCCATTGTCTGTCCACATTGACTGATGGGCAAATCTTTTATCTCACAATATGTATCAATTAAACAGGAGGTGTGAATTTCTTGCTGCTGACTCGGTTACTTTTTTCTATATGTTGAGGTAAAAATAGTAATTTCAAATCCCAGTTGATTTGTTTATTTTTTTAGCACCCATTGATTTGTTTATTCCACATGAGTCTCTTTCTGTGATCAGATGCATCCAATAGAGCGCCATGCATCATCCGTTTTTAAAAAAAGTATTTAGTCCATAAAAGGTCATAGGTATAACAATCAGACACTAGACATTATAATTCAATAAATTATATGTACCACTATCGTAGCATCTCCCAATCATAAAGAATCAATACAAACAATGCTTCGTGTAGTGGCTCAGTGGTTAGCACTGCTGCCCCACAGTTCCAGGGACGTGAGTTTGATTCCAGACTTGGGTGACTGTCTGCGTGGACTTTGCACATTCTCCCTGTGTCTGCGTGGATTTTCTCCAATGCTCCGGTTTCTTACCACAACCTAAAGACATGCAGGTTAGGTGAGTTGGCCATGCTAAATTGCCCATAGTGTTCAGAGATGTAGGTTAGGTGCATTAATCAGCGTAAATTTAGAGTGATAAGGTAGGGGAATGAGTCTGGGTGGGTAACTCTTTGGAGGGTCATTGTGGACTCATTAGGCCAAATGGTCCGTTTCCACACAGTAGGGATTCTATGAAGTTTAATATAAAGTAATAGTACAGACTTGGAATGAACAAACACACACATTCTGTGTTCACTGTCTTCAGTTTTACCCAGATTCAAACCCTTCTTTGCAAGAAACACACAGACCTGTTCTGTGTGCTGTGGCCTCTCCCAAAGCTTTCGACATTCACTACCCAATTCCCAGATTCCACCCATTAGATTCAAGAATTTTTACAAATTTGAACTGTCGGATTTTCAGGTTGGTTAATCTGAGGTTTGCCTCTTGTAGGATACCTCCAATATGAATCCTGTACTCCTCCTTTCATTTAGGGTCATAGAGTCAGAGAGATGTACAGCACGGAAACAGACCCTTCAGTCCAACTTGTCCATGCAGGCCAGAAAACCCAACCCAATCTAGTCCCACCTGCCAGCACCTGGCCTATATCCCTCTAAACCCTTCCTATTCATATACCCATCCAAATGTCTCTTAAATGTAGCAATTGTACCAGGCTCCATCACTTCCTCTGGCAGCTCATTCCATACATGTACCACTCTCTGAGTGAAAAAGTTGCCTCTTACGTCTCTTTTATATCTTTCCCCTCTCACAGTAAACCTATGCCCTCTAGTTCTGGACTCCCCTACCCCAGGGAAAAACTTTGTCTATTTATCCTATTCCGGCACCTCACCTGTGCCTAAGGATAATACAAATATCTCAGCAAGAGGCCCAGAAATCACTTCCCTAGCTTCCCACAGAGTTCTACGGTACACCTGATCAGGTCCTGGGGATTTATCCACCTTTATGAGTTACAAGCCTAGCACTTCCTCCTCTGTAATATGGACATTTTTCAAGATGTCACCATCTATTTCCTTACATTCTATATCTTCAATATCCTTTTCCACAGTAAATACTGATGCAAAACACACGTTTAGTATCTGCCCCATCTCCTTCGGCTCCACACAAAGGTCGCCTTGCTGATCTTTGAGGGGCCCTGTTCTCTCCCTAATGAATTTGTAAAAACCCTTTGGATTCTCCTTAACTCTATTTGCCAAAGCTATCTCATGTCCCCTTTTTGCCCTCCTGATTTCTCTCTTGAGTACACACCTACTGCTTTTATACTCATCTAAGGATTCACTTGACCTATCCTGTCTATACCTGACATATGCTTCCTTTTTCTTAACCAACCTCAATATTTCTTTCGTCATCCAGCATTCCCTATACCTACCAGCCTTTCCTTTCACCCTAACAAGAATATACTTTCTCTGGACTCTCGTTATCCCATTCCTGAAGGCTTCCCATTTTCCAGCCATCCCTTTAACTGCAAACATCTGCTCCCAGTCAGCTTTTGAAAGTTCTTGCCTAATACAGGGTAACCTCGAATATCTGAATATCAATTATGTGAAAACCGGATTATCCGAAGAAGATCTTGAAGTCCCAACAGAAACATGACATACATCAAAGACGTGTGTCCAACACTGATCACGTCTTTTATCGGCAGTGATCTACAGTCCTGCCGAGAATGGTCCTGGACTGATGAGAGCGCAGGCACTGTCTCTAAATGACTGACCTCCCACCCCCTCCCTCTCTTTTCATTCACTTTCCCTGGAGTTCTGCACAAGCGTGTATCCTAATCACCTCTTCCCCGGATAACCTCTCCAACATTGACCTGTACAGGGCAGAGTTGGAACCTATTAAAAGGTTGCTATTTGGAGACTCACCCTTCAAAAGGCAGTAGCAGCACCAGTCTTGTTGTTGGTGTGGAGTCTGACTGCACCGGAGAGGGGGTGGGTGGGGGGGGGGGGGAGGGAACGGTGATATTGGGAATGGACAGGGGGCAGGCTGGGGGTGGGGTTGGACGGGGTTTGGGGGCGTGGGTAGGGGGTGGGGTTTGATGGGGTTTGGGGGCAGGGTTGTAAGGAGTTTAGAGGGGCGGGTGGTGGGCGATGTTGGACGAGCTTTGGGGGGTGGGCACTGTTGGATGGGGTTTGGGGGGATTACGTGGTGTTGGATGGGGTTTGGGGGGTGGTCGCTGTTGGATGGTGTTCAGAGGGTGGGTGGTGTGCAGTGTTGGATGGGGTTTGGGGGTGGGCCCTGTTGGATGGGGTTTGGGGTGTGGGCGCTGTTGGATGGGGTTTGGGGGGTGGGTGGTGTGTGGTGTTGGAGGGGGTTTGATGGGGCATACAGTATTGAATGGGGTTTGGGGGGAGCGGGCGGTGGGCAGTATTGGACAGGGTTTCGGGAGATGGGTTTGGACAGGGTTTGGGGGCGGGGTTGGATGGGGTTTGGGGGTGGATGGTGTGCGGTGTTGGATGGAGTTGGGGGTGGGCAGTGGGTGGTGTTGGATGGGGTTTGGGGGATGGGCGGTGTTGGATGGGGTGGGGGGGGGGGGGAAACACTGTCCGATAGGGTTTGGGGGGCGGACAGTGTTGGATTGGGTTTGGGGGGATGGGCAGTCTTGGGTGGGGTTTGGCGCGGCAGACAGAGTTAGATTGGGTTTGGGGGGCGGACGGTGTTGGATGGGATTTGGGGGACGGACAGTGTTGGATGGGGTTTGGGGGGAGGTCAGTGTTGGATGTGGTTTGGGGGGGGCGGACGGTGTTGGATGGGGTTTGGGGGGAGGTCAGCGTTGGATGTGGTTTGGGGTTGGGCGGTGTTGAATGGGGTTTGGGGAGTGGATGGTGTTGGATGGGGTTTGGGGAGTGGACGGTGTTGGATGGGGTTTGGGGGTGGATGGTGTTGGATGGGGTTTGGGGGTGGATGGTGTTGGATGGGGTTTGGGGGAGCAGATGGTGTTGAATGGGGTTTGGGGGGACAGAAGGTGTTGGACAGGGTTTGGGGGAGCACCTGGTGTTTAATGGGGTTTGGGGGGCTGGGTGGTTTTGGGTGGGGTTTGAGGGGGCGGACGGTGTTGGATGGGGTTTCGATGGGGTTTGGATGGGGGGGTCAGGCGGTGGATGGTGTTGGGTGCCGGTGAGGCCTCGTACGTGCTGTGCTGCTCCTAATCTCCTGAATGGGGAGCAGACTTAATAGAAAACTCTGAGCCTCAGAGGAAAGGCACTGAATCGATTAACTGAATAATCCATTATCCGAATAAAATAGCGTCCGCCCATCTCGTTCGGATAGTCAAGGTTTCCCTGTACCTTCAAAACTGGCCTTCCTCCAACTTAGAACTTCAACTTTTAGATCTGGTCTACCCTTTTCCATCACTATTTTAAAACCAATAGAATTATGGTCGCTGGCCCCAAACTGCTCCCCTGCTGACACCTCAGTCACCTGCCCTGCCTTATTTCCCAAGAGTAGGCCAAGTTTTGCACCTTCTCGAATAGGTACATCCACATACTGCATCAAAAATTTTCTTGTTTACACTTAACAAATTCCTCTCCATCTAAACCCTTAACACTATGGCAGTCCTAGTCGATTTTTGGAAAGTTAAAATCCCCTACCATAACCACCCTATTATTCTTACAGATAACTGAGATCTCCCTACAAACTTGTTTCTCAATTTCACTCTGACTATTAGGGGGTCTACAATACAATCTCAATAACGTAATCATCCCTTTCTTATTTCTCAGTTCCACCCAAATAACTTCCCTGGATGTATTTCCAGGAATATCCTCCCCCAGCACAGCTGCAATGCTATCCCTTATCAAAAATGCCACTTCCCCATCTCTCTTGCCTCCCTTTCTGTCCTTCCTGTTGCATTTGTATCCTGGAACATTAAGGTGCTAGTCCTGCCCATCCCTGAGCCATGTTTCTGTAATTGCTATGATATCCCAATCCCATGTTCGTAACCATGCCCTGAGTTCATCTGCCTTCCCTGTTAGGCCCCTTGCATTGAAATAAATGCAGTTTAATTTATCAGTCCTACCTTGTTTTCTGCTTTGTCCCTGCCTGCCCTGACTGTTTGACTCGCTTTAGTTCTCAACTGTACCAGTCTCAGATTGATCTCTTTCCTCACTATCTCCCTGGGTCCCACCTCCCCCCACCTTACTCATTTAAATGCTCCTGAGCAGCTCTAGCAAGGCTCCCTGCCAGTATATTAGTCTCCTTCCAATTTAGATGCAATCCGCCCTTTTTGTACAGGTCACTTTTACCCCAAAACAGCTTCCAATGATCCAAAAATGCGAATCCTCCCATACACCAGTTAGTCAGCCATGCATTCTATCTTCCCATTCCTGTTCTCACTAGCTCGTAGCACTAACCTCACATCAATTGACTTGATTTGACTAGTTGAGATTTGAGACCTTTGTTGCTTAAGGGTGTTTCTGTGTTTAACTCATTGATATGCCCTGACCAGTTTCTGCTGTGGGAACATGTTCCCTTTCCTTCTCCCTTTGAATTTCCCCTAACCTGTTCCACTCTCTCTGCAGCACTACTGCCACCCGGTGGTTGTTCATGCTCCCTTGTGGCTCATCCACTGTGGGATGTAACCTTTACTTTTTCCTACCCTGTCTCAGAACTCCACTGATCAGAGTTCCTAATTCTAATCTGTCATCTTTTGCCACCTTCAGTTATTCATTCTTGTCTTCGTTTATGACCACTCGCCCAACTGTAGCCCTGAACCTTTCCAATTCCACTGCATTGTCCTTGGCCATCACCTGATGTAGAAACAGTGCTTCGGAAAGTTATGATTCCAAATAAACCTGTTGGACTATAACTTGGTGTTGTGTGATTTTTTAACTTTGTCCTTGGCCCTGTTTATCTGAAGTGACGCTTGCTCCACCACCTTAAGCCTTATGGGTTTTAATGGTGCCGAATCTCATTCACTTTATGGACTCTCTGCCACTTACTGCTGGCTTCACCATTCTTTCCAGCCTCTTTGGGCCTTGCTTTCCTGGTTGGCAGGCATATTTTGTTATCTGTCGAGAGTGTGGTGCTGGAAAAGCACAGCAGGTCAGGCAGCATCCAAGGAGCAGGAAAATCGATGTTTCCAGCAAAAGCCCTTCATCAGGAATGAATTTGGGCTTTTGCCTGAAATGTTAATTTCCCTGCTTCTCGGATGCTGCCTGACCTGTGCTTTCCCAGCACCACACTCTTGACTCTTAATCTCCAGCATCTGCAGTCCTCACTTTCGCTTATATTTTGTACCTGGCAACTCATACATCAAGAAGATCTCCATTGCCAACTCTGACAAGCTTAGGACTAGCCCCACTGCTGCCAGACTCATAACAACTTCACTCTCTGAGTAAACTTTAACCAGTGGCATCTCTATGCTCTTTGTCATGAGCCCTTTTACCAGAGCACTAGAATATAATTTGCAGCAGGTGGAAAATCTTTTATTTTCCCGCTAAAAAGGTCTGTGAGTTTGCAGTTTCTCAAAGCACGCTAAGTTTTTTCTCTGACTGTGCAAACCAGTCATTAGTGACCATTCCTTTAGACACAAACTCCCGCCAACCATCCTTGCACATGAAAGCGTATGGAGTAAAAGCAAGAGATGGGCATTTGGTAAAGATGTTTGTTTGAAGAATGAGTGCAGATACAATGGGGATTGAGAGTATGGTGCTGGAAAAGCACAGCCAATCAGACAGCATCCAAGGAACATGAAAATTGATGTTTCAAGCATAAGCCATTCATCAGGAGTGAGGCTTGTGGGCCAAGGGGGCTGAGAGATAAATGAGAGCTGAGGTTGGGGAGGGGGGGGGTGGTGAGTGAGACTGAAGAGAAGGTAGCTAAGAGTGCGGTAGGTAGATGAAGGTAGGGGTGAAGGTGATAGGGCGGAGAGGAGGGTGGAGCAGACAGATGGGAAGGGAGGTGGACAGGTAGGACTGTTCAAGGGGGTGGTGCCGAGTTGGAAGGTTGATCTGGGAGAAGGTGGGGGGAGGGGAAATGTGCTTGGAAGGTCCAGAGGTGGAAGATGAGGCGTTCATCCTTTAGGCAGCGGGTGGTTTGGCGATGGAGGAGGCCCAGGACCTGCATGTCCTTGGGGGTACAATGGGCTGAGTGCTATAACAGTTCTGTGATTCCATGGCCAACTGTTACACCTGAGCAGAAACTGACCACCTTTACTACTACTGACACTACTCTTGCCATTTGGCTTTCTAGGAATGCTGGTCCCATTCATTCTCCTTCGCATGATCTGGTTTCCCACAGTGGAAGCAAATGGGCCAGTTTTCCACCTGGCTCCACGTAGGTCTTTTCCTGTTGTGTCTGTACCTGCCAATGAAGAGCGGGCTGCTTAATCTACTCAAATTCCTGGTATGTTTGATCAGGCCATTTCTTGAGGATATGGATGTTTGTCTGGTATACTTCCAGCACTAACTGGTAGATATTCAGAATAGCCCATTTTACTTACTGATGATGGGTAGCACTCTCCTCAAGTCAGAGACAGTAAATTTTGTCAATGTTCCCTGTCAGTCTACTCTGTAATATTACTTTCCACCGCTGGCCTGAATACTTTAACCGCTGTGCTGACCTTTCAGAAGAGGCTTATGTGAGGATGAGGCATGAAGGCTCAGTTAAGGGGCTTGAGAGTTACAAGTTAGCCAGAAAAGATCTAAAGAGAGGGCTATGAAGAGGCAGGAGGGGACATGAAAAGTTGATGGCAGATAGGACCAAGGAAAACCCGAAGGCCTTCTATAGGTGTATCAGGAATAAAAGAATGACTAGAATAAGATTAGCGCCAATCAAAGACAGTAGTGGAAAGTTGTGTGTGGAATCTGAGGACATAGGGGAAGCCCTTAATGGATACTTTTCCTCAGTATTCACATCGGAAAAGGGCAATGTTAGTGAGAATATGGAGATGCAGGCTACAAGATTAGATGGAATTGTGGTTGACAAAGAGGAGGTTTTAGGAATTTTGGAAGATCTGTAAATAGATAAGACCCCTGGGCCAGCTGGGATTTATCCTCGGATTCTCTGGAAAGCTAGGGAGGAGATTACAGACCCTTTGGCTTTGAGCTTTACATCATCATTGTCGACAGGAGTAGTGACAGGAGACTGGAGAATAACAAATGTTGTTCCCTTGTTTAAGAAGGGGAGTCAGGACAACCCTGGTAATTATAGGCCAGTGAGCCTGACTTCAGTTGTGGTTAAGGTGTTGGTAAAGGTTATAAAAGATAGGATTTATAATCATCTGGAAAGGAATAATTTGATTAGGGATATTCAACATGGTTTTGTGAAGGATAGGTCATGCCTCACTAACCTTATTGAGTTCTTCGAAAAGGTGACAAAACAGGTGGATGAAGGTAAAGCGGTTGATGTGGTGTATCTGGATTTCAGTAAGGTGTTTGATAAGGTTCCATATGGTAGGCTATTGCACAAAATATGGAGTTCAGGATTGAAGGTGATTTAGTGGTTTGGATCAGACAGTGGATAGCTGAAAGAAGACAGGGTGGTGGTTGATGGGAAATGTTCATCTTGGAGCTCAGTTACTAGTGGTGTGCCGCAAGGATCTGTTTTGGGGCCACTGCTGTTTCTCATTTTTATAAATTATCTGGATATGGTCATAGAAGGATAAGTTAGTAAATTTTGTGGATAGTGCCGAATGATGTTGTGGGTTACAGAGGGACATAGATAAGATGCAGAGCTGTTCTGAGAAGAGGCAAATGGAGTTTAATGTGAAAAGGTAGTTTACTTTTGAAGAAGTAACAGGAATGCAGAGTACCGGGCTAATGGTAAAATTCTTGGCAGTGTAGATGAACAGAGAGATCTTGGTGTCCTGGTGCATAAATCCCTGAAAATTGCCACCCAGGTTGAAAGGGTTGTTAAGAAAGCATGTGGTGTATTGGCATTTATTGGTCAGGGGATTGAGTTTCAGAGCCACGAGGTCATGCTTCAGCTGTACAAGACACTGGTAAGGCTGCATCTGAAGATTGCATACAGTTCTGGTCATCGCATTATTGGAAGGATGTGGAAGCTTTGGAAAGTGTTCAGAGGAGATTTACTAGGATGTTGTCTGGTATGGACAGAAGGCCTTTTGAAGAAAGGCTGAGGGAACTGAGGCTGTTTTTGTTGGAGAGAAGAAGGTTGAGAGGTGAAAAAATTAAGATGTATAAGATAATCAGAGGGTTAGACAGGGTGCACATTGAGAGCCTTTTTCCTTGGATGGTGAAGGCTAACATGAGGGGACATAACTTTAAATTGAGGGATGATAGATTTAGGACAGATATTGGGGCAGTTTCTTTACTCAGAGAAGAGTAGGGGCAGGGAATAGCCTGCCTGCAAACAGTAGTAGACTTGCTGATGTTAAGGGCATTTAAATGGGCATTGGACATACATATGGGTAATAATGGAACGATGTAGGTTAGATGGACATCAGATTAATTTAATAGGTCGGCTCAACATTGAGAGCCTCAGGCCTGTGCTGCGCTGTAATGGTCTGTGTTCTATAACAAAGATGTATCCTTCATCTTCATCAAATTTAGGGATTAACAGAGCAAATGTGAATATTTCAGCCCTTAAAATTGAGTGGCTCCCTTGTCAAAACTACCTTCAGTCTTCCTTCTCAGCTCAAAGTGTTTCAGTTGGATATCTTTCATTTTCCCTTCCCTGGAATTCTTTTTTCTGACCTTTATTCTGAATTCCAATTCTTTTTCTTTTCTATTTCCTGCCACTCTCCCTCTCCTTTCCATTCCTAGAATTGTATTTCACTTTCCAATCTGTGCTGTTTCAATCTTAAATGATTTGTTTCTCTATCTCCAGGATAGATAATTTGCACTTATTTTGCAACTTCTATTTTTTTTCTGTTATCATGCTGAACTCCGCCTAAAAATGCCTAGCTATACCTTTCAAGGACAAGGCTTTTAATTTTTCATCATATTTCATCCTGCTGTATTAAAGTCAAACATTGATATCTTGGTGTTTTTGATCTTAGAAATGCAAGAAAGCCTTCCTTCAGTTTACTTCTTTTAAAAACTGTGTTTGAAGGAATGGTTTATTTTCTTCTACAATGTATTTATTTTTTGAATGTAGGATCTATCTCAAACTCGGAACCCTCAAATCTGTTATGAGGAGGGGAGGAGAGGAAATTGGCTTCCCTCTTTTTAACCTCAGCATAGTCAGTCGCATCAATATATTTTATTCTTTCTTTTTATCATGCAGCTATCAAATAAAATGCAGTTTGCTAGGAAATGAAGAGCCAGTTACCTAGGTTCTTTCTAGTGAATGAAAGATTCATTTTATTATCTACTAACCTTGTGTAAAAAAAATAGTAACAATGTGACATCAGTCACAAAGTGAGGTAATAGGTTTCAAAGGAAGACTGTGGTACAGTCAGTGAAAAGAAAAATTTCGCAGTTAAATCGTCCTTAGAATGTTAGCTATTAGATTGATATCCTGAGACCACATGTTTAAAATTGACTTGAATCCACATTCATAGCCTTTAGTTTATATTGTCTCTCCATATCTTTGTCTAAAAATATGCTACCTTATACTTTACCACACTGAACTTTATCTGCTACATATCCCCCACTCCAACATTTAAATGTTCTTCACTGACCCCCTCACTACTTAAAATGCTTCCAAGATTTTTATTTAACTCATCTGCAAACTTTGAAATTGTCCCTTGCACATCAAATCTGAACCATTTATATAAATAAAAAGAAATAAAGGTCCCAACACTAACTGGAGAACTCTACTACATACTCCCCTCCAATCTGAAAAATGCCTGTCAACTATCACTCTTCATTTCCTATCCCCGAGTCAATCTTGTATCCATCTCACTGTTGTCATTTTTATTCCATGAGCTATAATGTTCCTCACAAGTCTGACCCGCTGTATGAGCACCTTTTGGAAGGTCATGTAAACCACATCAATAGCCTGCCATTATCAACCTTTTCTGTCACCTCTTCAAAAAACTCCAGCAAGTTAGTTAGACATGATTTTCTTCTAACAAATCCTTGCTGCCTATTCTGAATTAACTCCTACTTTTCCCCATGACATTTATTCCTAACCTGAATTATTGATTCTAGAACTGCACCCAACTAATCAAGTGGGGAGTATTCAATAGGTGAAGGACAGGTTTCAGGTTGTCAGGAGATGCATCATTTACCACAGAATGTCCAGCTTCTGATTTGCTGTTATAATCAAAGTGGATTATTCCATTTTGGTCTCTGGACAATTATAACTTCCAAGACATTGCTGTTGGTTAATCAGTGATGATAATGCAAATTGAATGTTCAAAGGGAATGGCTAGATTGTCCTTTGTTGGAAATGGTCATTACTTATCACTTGTGTTATGAATAATACCAAGCATTAATGGTGTCCAGGCCTTTCTACACATGGACATAGATTGTTTCAGTATCTAAATGGTTGAACCCTGTCAACCATCAGCCAGCAGCCTGAGTTCTGATCTTGTGATGGTGAGAAGATTATCAATTGAGCAGTTGAAAGTGGTTGTCCCTGGGACACTGTGTTGCTGCTGCAGTGTCCTGAGGCTGAGATGATCAGCCTCCAGCAACTGCAAGAGAATTTTCCTTCTGATTCCTACTGACTTCAGTTTTGGAATGCTTCTTGAAGTGACCATGTGGCAATAGCACTGGGCTGTTAATCCAGAGATGCAGAGACCAGGTTCAAATCCTGGCAGGCCGATGGTGGAATCTGCCTTCAATTTGGGGCGGCTCGAAGGTTCAGTGGTTGGCACTGCACCCTCACAGCCCCAGGGACCCAGGTTCGATTCCAGCCTTAGGCAACTGCATGTGTGGAGTTTGCATGTTCTCCCACTGTCTGCGTGGATTTCCTCCGGGTGCTCCGGTTTCCTCCCACAGTCCGAAGATGTGCAGGTCAGGTGGACTGGCCATGGAAAATTGTCCATAGTGTTAGGTCCATCATTCAGAGGGAAATGGGTGTGGACCTATTGGGCTGAAGGGCCTGTTTCCACACTGTATGGAATCTAATTTAATCTAATCTAACCTAAACACTTGCCTGAATGCTGCCTTGCTGTTAAGGGCAATCATTCACTTGAACTATGCAATTTAGCTCTTCTATCCATGCTTGGATCAAGGCTGTAATGAGATCAGAATCACATGGCCCTGATGGAACCCAAACTAAGCATCAGTGAGAGGTTGTCACTGAATAAATGTTATTTGATAATACAGTCAACAATTTGTCTATCTCTTTGCTGGTAATCAAGACAAGATTAATTTGTGGATTGTAATTTCCCACATTGTTTCTGTTGTAGTTGTACTATTGTTATCGCCTGGCTGGCAGTATGACAAACCTGGAGCTCAGATTTTCAGCATTCCTAATGGGGTGATGTTTGGGTTTATAGCCTTTGCTATATCATTCACAGATTTCTCAATATAGCATGAAGTGAATTAAATCACTCAAATACTGGTGTCATGATACTGGGACCTGTGGAGGAAACCTAGATGAATCATCCAGTAAAAATGTCTGACCGAAGATTCTGAGGAAACTAGAATGTATAGTTTTAAATCAGAGTTTGGCATGAGAAGAATTTTCAGAGTGACTTTGCATGAGAAGACAGTATCATGTTAAATTCTGAATCCTGCCCAAAATCCCCACATATGAAGAGTAAAGCAAAGCACTTTTGGTGCTAGGTAACATCTACGTTTGTTCAACAATTATGAAACATGTAGCTTTTACTCTGTCCAAGAAAAATAAATGTATCATCTAAAAGATATTTTCCACTTATAATTAAACCTTGCTGGATACAAGATTGGCTTGGTCATAAATTGGTTGTGGAGAGGTGTTTTTCTTACTGGAGGTTTGTGACCAGTGGTGTTCTTCAAGGAACAGTTTAGGGACCTATGTTGTTTGTCATATGTATAAATGATTTGGATGAAAATGTAGGTGATTTGATTAGTAAATTTTTAGATTACACGAAAATTGATGGAATTGTGGATAGCGCGAAAGGATACAGCAGCATATATAGATCATCTGGAAAACCTGGGTGGCGAAATGGCAGGTGGAGTTTAATCTCAATAAGTGTGAGGCAAGGTCACGTGCAAAAGGAAAGTATAAAGGGATCTTTATGTGCAGGTCCAAAGCTCCCTGGGAGTGGCAACATAAATGGATAAAGTGTTTTTTTAAAAAAAGCAAATGGCATGCTTTCAGTCATCAGTTCAGGCAATGAGTTTAAAGTTGAGAAGTCATGTTGCACCTGTATAAAACTTTAGTCAAGCTATATTTGGAGTATTGTGTGCAGTTCTAGTTTTCACAGTAAAGGAAGGATGCGAAGGCTTAGGAGGGGGTGTAAAAGAGATTAACCAGGATATTTCCTGGATTGGAGTATATTAGCTCTAAGGAGAGATTGGATAAACTTGGATCATTTTCATTTGAGTGTCGGAAGCTGAGGGAGGACCTGATCTGAAATATATGAAATTATGAAAGGTATGGATGGGGTGATAACCAGAGTCATTTCCCAGGATGCAATGTCAAATACTTGGGGGCATAAGTTGAATGGAAGTCGGAGAAAATTTAAAGGAGATGAGTGAGGCAAGATTTTTACATAGCGGGTGGGAGGTGCCTGGAACGCACTGTTAGGGGAGGCGGTAGAAGTAGATATGATAGAAATGCTGAAGAGGGATTTAGACAGATATATGAACAGGCAGGAAATAGAAGGATAGAGGCCATGCGCAGGAAGAAGGGTCTAGTTTAGAATGACATCATGATAGGCATAGGCATGGTGGGCCAAAGGTTCTGTTCCTGGGCTGTACTGTTCTAATGTTCAATATGTTCGAATTTTACAGTTATCCAGATTTTTGTAGTTTTGATTTCTGCATTCTTTCTGCATGCAATTTTGCAGTTGGAATACTTTATCATACAGTGTTTAAAGCAGAAGTCTTCTCAAAAGAAAAAGAAAAGGAGCAGCAGACCCCACATGATACCACCGCCTAGACTGGGAGAACCAGGTAAGAATTGACAAGGGAATGAGAGTCTTTTCAGCTTAGTGAAAGGAATCTGGAAAAGGGCAATCAGTTGTTTGACTGTCATATACTGCAGCAAGACTTGAGTTATGAATATCTAAGATTTTGTAGCTGAGGGTATTTCATCAATAAGTTGAATGATCACCTTAGATAGAATAAATTCAACCACAGGGAATCAGACTATATCTGTTTTTGGAAATTGGTTATGAATCCAACTCGTACTGATAGAATGAAACTCTCATTTACAATTGGCTATAAGAGCACGAGCCAAATATGTCATTGAATAGATTCGCCGCAGGAGGAGGCCATTTGGTTAATCAAGTCCAATTTCAAACTAGCTCTTATCAGCATTGTTTCCAAGAGAAAGCTGTCTATTATTTAGCAATTGTGGATAAAGAACTGAATTTTGTTAATACACTAGCTAATATTTTTGTCTAATAAGACCATAAGACAGGAGTGGAACTAAGGTCGTTCGGCCCATCGAATTCACTCTGCCATTTAATCATGGCTGATGGGCATTTCAACTCCACTTACCCGCACTCTCCCCGTAGCCCTTAATTTCTTGCGAGATCAAGAATTTATCAAGGTCTGCCTCGAAGACATTCAACATTCCGGCCTCCACTGTGCTCCATGGCAATGAATTCCACAGGCCCACCACTCTCTGGCTGAAGAAGTGTCTCCTCATTTCCATTCTAAATTAACCGTCTGTCATTCTAAGGCTGTGCCCACAGTTCCTAGTTTCCCCGCCTTATGGAAACAAATTCCCAGCATCCACCCTTTCTAAGCCATACATTTTATGCAATGAACAATCTGTTCTTTTATGCAGTTTTGCTCAATATCTAAGAGGATAGCTAGTTGATGAACAGGAACTGCTTTTTCGAGGTTGGGTAAAGTTTCTTCAGTCAATGATTTTAAGAAGCAATTAAAGTTTGAGTAAACCTATTTCATCCTCGTGTCAACTTGATTGACCAAATTATTAGTTGAGGAAATGGATACACATTAAAGGGGAGTAAGAAGAGCATAGACCACAGCAGCTACTGAAATTTGTGAAGTGGAGCAAGCTTAGTCTTCCCTTAATTTTGGAAAATCAATTTTTCAAAAATAATTTCAAGCTGAGGCTTAAGCATATTTGCCTATATAAGGGTTCAAATTCCTGGCTTGATCCATTACCAGGCATCCTTTTGCATGGGATAGTTGGTTCCTGAAATAAAATAGGAAGCACTGGAAATATTCAACAGATCTGGCAGCGTCTGTGAGAGTAATACAGTTCAATGTTTTGAGTTGAACATGACTTCTATATGGGGAAGTGAGGCTATGAGGTGGGAGACTATGTGAGGGATAGACATAAGAGATGCAGTTAGTTCACAGAGAGACAGGTTAGAGTGGATGGGGAGAAGGAGAGAATTGATAGCAAAAGAAATTTTGTGTCTTATGACCCTGCTCCATGTCTACCTGATGAAGGAACAGCGCTTCAAAATCTAATGCTTCCAAATAAACCTGTTAAGTTATAACCTGGTGTTGTGTGATTTTTAACTTGCCTCTTTATATTACACGTAAATAGATTGAGATTTCAAGTCATATACTTATTAAATAGTTTACTTCATATTGAAACAATGAACAGAATGTCTTACTAGATTTCAGCTGTGTGCATATTTCTGATTCTGTACCCAAGATGGTTATTACTTCTCTGTTATTTTTCCTTCTAGTCAAGCTACCTTGTTTAAAGATTGAGGAATCCCGGTACCATCGCGACTTGTTGAACCTATACTACAGCTCTTTATGCACAGATGTGGTGTTCTTTTCCAAGGATGGACAAGAGATGGCAAGAGCTCACAGGGTTGTGCTGTGCAATGCGAGCCATGTCTTCATGTTTCTGTTTGGCTTGGAGATTGCCAGTCACTCTGGTGAATTACCTGGGAAGGTTGCACATAATTTGTTTGCAATAGACCAAGGGGACACTACATTGAACTCCAGCCAAGCTTCACTTTATAACAGCCAGCCAGTAAGGGTCATCATTTTAGACTCACTGCTCTGTGCCTGCTACTCAGAGGTGTTGAAGTTCATTTACACAGGTATACAGCCTGTACCGCGGAGGACTGATGATGCAGTGCTACCATCCTGAAAGTTATATTTATATTAATTTTCTTGTATAACTTATTTTCTGAAATTGCTGTTCAGTTTATCTATAGTCCCTAAAATTGTGTTCTGGTAACATTACTAAATTGTGATAATATATGAATCAGAAAATAGCAATAGGTAAAACATTAATTTCTCTTTTTGAGATTCAATTATATCCAAATGAATTGACACGCAGCAAACTAAACTCTACGCTGATGACAGCTAGCTTTACTTCTTGCCACTACCTCCATGATTATTGCTTGTTCCAATCTCTGGAGAGACCAATATTGTTTTAAAAAGATATTTGAAGTCTCAGTAACTGACTGAAAGGATCAAATGACATGATTTCAAGTTTTAATAACTTGTAACTTTCCTTTTTCCAACTGATTATTTTCAATTCTTGAGAGGCATTATGTGGGTTCAGGTGTTGTCTGACAAATGTGGTGATACCAGCTAATAGGAGAAAGTCAGGACTGGCAGATGCTGGAGATCAGAGCTGAAAATGTGTTGCTGAAAAAGCGCAGCAGGTCAGGCAGCATCCAAGGAGCAGGAGAATCGATGTTTCGGGCATGAGCCCTTCCTGCTCTTTGGATGCTGCCTGACCTGCTGCGCTTTTCCAGCAGCACATTTTCAGCTCTGATACCAGCTAATATCAGTTTGGAAAGCCTAAATGTTGCAGCATGGGTTTAAATCATAGAACTGGTTATTCTCATAACGATACTAGCAATATTTTAAAAAAACAAACAGAGAAAATTCATATCATATTGCAAAACTTAACCTCACACATTTTACAATTTTCATAGATTATTGAATTGACAGGCATCTCACTGATCAAATACCTTTGAGGGGTTCCTGTGTTACCAGTGATACAATGTGGACCTTTCCATGCAAAACTAAAAATGAGGAGATGAAGAGAACCTTTTTTTCTTTCAGTGAATTGTGTGACTTTGGAACTCTCTGCTTCAGAAGGCATTAGAGTGCGATTGTTGAATATTTTCAGGACAGAGACAGATAGGTTTTTGTCAGGCAGGGGATTCAAGAGTTCTCAAGGTGATGGGAATGTAGAATTTGTAACACCAACAGATCATCCACTTACTCATTAAATCATGGTGTAGAGTCAAGGAACTGAATGTTTTGGCTTCTATATCTTACGTTCCTAACATTTTTTAGGAAGGGTTTGAGGCTGCAGAGCTTTGTCCATTATCCCTATCTCCTTGGGCTGTAATTCAGGTAACTGTGTTCCTGATGCAAAATATAAAAAAACAAATTCCTGTCTTTGGAAATCCAAGCTGTGAATCTGAAATGATGACTCACTCAATTGAGTCAGTTGAGTGTCCAGTATGCTTTGTCCCACTTGGTGTACCAGTCATCCGCTATCAATCCAGTGCATGATTGGCTGGGAATGATGGAACTCCCTGCTTGGGGAAGCACTCCTTCAAACATAGCTAATGTAAAGTTAGTATCTGCTTTCAACTCTAGACTGTTTCTTCTTGCAATGGCAAGTTACTGGGTAATTTGGCAGCATTCGTCAAGATGACTATATTGTAATGCTTCAGAATAATAATTTAATTTTCTTTAGTTTTTTTTATAATTTTAATTTATTAATTTAGTCTTATTATCTCCCACTGGGAGCACAGGGAATTGTAATGTTTCTACCTTAATATTCAAGGTTTAAATGTTGCTGTTGTAGCAGTAAAATTCAAGATGCAAACTTTTCTTGATTCCAACGGTAGAAAATTATGGTTTAAGTGGCACTTGGTTGTCATGATTCTTAGAATGCATTTTATCCTAACAAAACACAAAAAAAAGAGGAAATCATAGAAGAATATTTATACTCAAGCCAATGTTTTCATCAATAATCATATCTATTGGAGTAAAATATATTCTTTTTTTCTACTTCTTATAAGTGCTGTGGAATTTGATCCAAAATATTGAGATAAAGTGATTATATTTGTAGGAAGGGACCTATTCTCTACAAATAAAACACATACCATTTTTGAATTATGCTAAAGCTTGGGGAGACGTTAGCACATGCTTTCTTCAAGGTCAATCAGAGTTGACTTATCAACCGCGCAGAACCCTGCTCTCTTGTAGTAGAAATTGTTGTGATCATTTGAAATTTGGCATTCTTGCATTTGTCCTGATGAGTACATGATGAAAAGTTTCAGCAACATGCTAATATCAAGTATATTCATGGCTGGGTTATATTTTGTTTTCATTCAACAAGAGAGTCAAGGTTATGGAAAGCATTCAGGAAAGGGAAATCAAAGTACAATCTTGTCACCATAATCTTATGGCAGACGAGGCTTGAGTGGCCAAATAGTCTATTCCTGCTCCTAGCTCTTGTGCTGTTGTAGTTCTCTTTTCAGCCACATTCAATATTTAAAGTTTACAAAGATGCAAGTTTGTAAATCATGCCTGGTAACCACCTTGTTATGAACATCATTTTATCTGCTACTATAGGCACTAACTGCTGGGAGGAACTAAAATCAGTTCTCTGGAAGAAGCTTAAAAACCTAGAACAAGTGAAACATGTGATGGAAACAGTCAAACTGCTGTTCAAATGCAACGCTAAGGTAGGTAGTCAAATAATGTAGTGTCAAATTCACAGGCAGGAATAAGGAACACTTTTTAAAAATCATATTAAGGCATTTAATTATTTGTTAAAGACATGAAGATGCTAATGATATAATGTTACAGAGTAACATGGAATGTTTCAATATATGCCCAAAGATGTGCAGGGCAGGTGAATTGGCCATGCTAAATTGCCCATACTGCTAGGTGCATTAGTCAGAGGGAAATGGGTCTGGGTGGGTTACTCTTTGGAGGGACGGTGTGGACTTGTTGGGCCGAAGGGCCTGTTTCCAAACTGTGGGAAATCTCAGCTAATCTCCCAAGTATGTTCATGTTTAACATTTGTCAGAAGCTGAGCTCCTAAATTCTTTCGTACAGAAAAGTGGTGAGTGGGAGAAAGGTGTTTGATAAAGAAATAGGATTAATCAGTGGATAAATAGCCAACTCTTGTCATGTATGCTCTGATATTTATTTATTCATGAAATGTGGATGCTGCTGGCAAAGTCAGCATTTATTATTCACCCTAATTACCCTGGGGAAAACGATGCTGTGCTGGTATGGTGGAATTTGAGTTGGAATCGGCCACAGAGCCAAATGGGTTGGAGAAGGGGAGGAGTTCCTGCAGATCTTAAAAATTGGACCTTATTATAATTTTTTGAACTTGATTCCCACCTGACAATCAGCCAAGTTGGTAATTCTGTCATTTGTGGTAAGGCCAAGCCTGCAGCAAGAGGTCACAGCCAGAGAGCCTTGGGGATGAACTACAACAAGCATTAGGAGCAGGCAGTTGATAATGCTGGATCAGTGAACAAGTGCAGGAGGGGAAAGAGAAACACTGTGATCAAGGGGGAGAGAGGCAGGCATTGGACAGGGGCCAGGTGAAGATACTAATTACAGTGAGATACTCAGATGTCCTGCTATTAGCCAATGTAAAAGTGGTAGCAATCTTTGATTCCTCCATGACCTTCTCTCAACTACTGTTAGACTAGTGGATTATAATCACAGCCTAAATCTGAGGTTATCCAATTAATTAATTTCATAAGTTAAATGAAAAGAAACTATATGGGCATTTTTTTCTCATAAATTGCAACAAATGTGATTGCTTTCTTACAATTTCAATGTGAATCATTTCAATTTGCAACTATGGTAAGTCTTCAGTTTAAGTCAACCTTGGCTTAGAGAAAAGATTTGCTAGAGTTTGCACCTACACATTATAATGGCATGACAGCAATAGCAAAAACAATTACTTTTATGTAGGGACTTTAGCATAATGAAACATTCCAAGATGCTATTGTGAAACAAAGTATAATACTGAATCATATAAGGAGGTGTTAACTCAGATGTCCCAAAGGGACATTGGTCAAAAAGATGTGTCCTGACAGAAGGGAAGTGAAGCAGTGTGGAGAAGATATTCCTGAGCTTCAATTAGCTTATAGAGCCGGCTTCAACACTCACCTTGTGCAAAATTGAGAGAGTCAGGAAGGCAAATAGCTGTCCATCTCATGCCTGCACACACAAATAAACAGCCCCTCTCTTCATCCAGCTTCCAAGACCAGTCCTGAACAGGGGACAATTATTTCCCTCTTGTTTCCTTCAAGGTGTCAGAATCATATTACGCCATTATCAGTACCTGCTGAACACTTTTCATCATGAAGATTGATCCCTGAAGTCTGCAAGTTCACCAAAATGTACTAGGAATCATTTTCATTTCATTTCAATAAACTCACACAAGATAGGCAGCACTGTATTTCTACAACATAGCAATTCCAAATTACTTCTCAGATTGTATAGGCAATTTTAATAATGTATTTAATGTAGCCATTCAAAAGTATCTTCAACATGGTGTAACAAAAGATTTAAATAATCCGCCCTTTGAAGTATTGCCCTTGACATTTTCCTCTGTGTTTGTTCTTGTGGATTCAGGATTGTCAAGAATGGTGGGAGAGCAACAAATATAACATCAACTTGCTTTTCATAACATCTGTAACAGAGTAAAAGTAAGGAGTTAAAATATAATTTGCCACTGAATCACGTAGGAGATAGATTATCAAACATTTGGTCAAATAGAAAGGGTTTAAGAGTGTTAAAACAGGAAAGAAAGGAACAATTGTTTTAGGAGAGGAATTTGAGAGCTTAGTGCCTAGGAGGCTGAAGGCACAGCCATCAGTGGTGCAACTACTAAAATCATAGATACAGAATTGGAGGAACACAATTATTATAGGATTGAAGGGCTGGAGGAAATTGAGGAATTTTAATATTCATGCATTTCTTAATGCAGAATCTTTATAGGCCAGTGACTATAAAGGTATTGGGTAAATGAAACATTGTGAATTCAGACACAGGCAACAATGTTTGAATGTGCACAAGTTTATGAAAGGTGAGAAAATGGGAAGCTGTTCAAGAATGCATTGGAATGTTCAAATCTAAAGATATCAAAGTTATAGGAGATGAAGACATCAGTTGCAGATGACCTGAAGCAGACTGGAGTCAGATAATGTTATGGAGGTGAAAGTAGGTAGTCGTAGGAATGGCATAGACATGCAGTCAGAAGCTCATCTCAGAAATATTTTTAATTGTTAGTTCATTGGTGAAAGCGATGAAAAGTTACAAAAATGACCTCAAATAAGGAAAAGCATTTATTGTAAAAGCATTTGAATGTATCTTTAGCACAGTAGAATGTGACAATCAAAGACTGCAATCCCAGCCAAACTAGTCAATGGAATATAGTAACAAGCAGCAGTCTTAGTTTCCCATTGATGGAACATGTTTATAACTCCAAATTCTACAATTAACATATTTTGCTGAAATTACTCAAAGGCAAATCCCTAAAAGAAACAGAAATGACTAAATTAGGAACTGTATAAGAAAGTGTAAGTGGCTAAGTCTAAATATCCCAATGCTTCTTTTTATGCCTTATTAGACATTTTGTTCCAGCGATGTCAGCAATCAAACAGCAAAAAGCAAAGGGCAGTCTCAAAGTTGTTGCTGTTCTTTAAGTCTTTTCTTTCAAAATCCTGACTTGGCTGATGTCACCTTTAAAGTGCAAGGTATGGAGTTCATTGCTAACTGTTCAGCCTCTTTCAAAGTTATTATTCATGTCTCATTAATACTGTCAACATCAGTTCACAATATGAGAGAAATTCTCCAAGTCAGTGTTTACATTCAATGAAACTCCAAGTAGTTCAACTAAGTTTCTTGAAGCACCTTAGGTCACCAGTTTGCCAGTAACAAGTTGGAAATACAGTGAAGCAATTGCAAATTCCAGTTATGTAATTGTGACCAGTATTTCTGTGAGGAGAAAATAAGAATTGTTCTATTTCATTGAGGAAAGTGAGTGTCTTTGATTTATAATTCCTTTTCACAAAAAACAATGGGAGAGTTTCTAAAGATGCATGAAGATAGGCTTGGAAGTGTCCTGTCAGGGAAAAAGAAGGGAACCACATTAGTAAATGTCCTTCTTCCTGGGGTAAGACATAACAGGTTTGGCTGCCCATTCCACTGGGACAGGCCTTTGAAAAGTCCAATAAAGATCCAACCCATAGGTCATTCTGTGATAATACCTGAGGTGATATTTCCCATTACTGGAAGTGCATGCGTTCCCTCTGCCATTTGCAATGGCTGACAACTAATTCAGCTGACAAGACTGAGAGGACCATTAGAACTAGAGGCTCCATGCACCAGTGATGACACTGTGAAGGGGAAAGGCTGTGACGATTCTCTCACTGTTCCTGTACAGGGATTTCCTTTTCAGTCCAATCTCTCAAATCTCTTTATTTCAACAAGTTTATACTGATGATTGATGGAACTTTCATGTAGAGGCACCCTTGTGCTCACTAGTCTGCATCAACTGTGTCCACCTTTCCTCATGGCTGCCAGTCTGACATTGCTGGATTGAACCTACAGCTTTCTTATTGATATGTCAGTTTAGGAGGTCACTTCCCAGAGTGCTATGTTGGCAGGGATATCGCCAACATGCACAGACTTCGGACGCGCCTATGGGCCTGACATTGTGATCACAATGCCTGTCGGGAAAAACCAACCTCATTTATCACCACTCATGAAGAATAAATTTACGCCTTGCTCTCATTAATATTTGTAAACTATATGGATTATAGTGGCTGATTGAAAGGACAAAAACATTTAATTCCTTGCACTGAGTTATTCTTTATTGGAGTTATTTCTAATTTATCGTGGAGACATTAGTAATGAGTTAGACATGAGTTTGTGTGTTGATGGTAGGTATTGGTGGGAGTCCAATGTGATTATAGGCCTTTCTTCATTACTTTATGATGGTGGAAGCTAGAGCCATTTGTAGCTGCATTCTGTGGTTTGGTTGCATCAGTCCACAAATTCACACACCTGTAACTTTACACCTTTCAATGTCTTTGTGAGTGGCACAATGGCACAGTGGTTAGCACTGGGTTCAATTCCCGCCTCAGGCAACTGACTGTGTGGAGTTTGCACATTCTCCCAGTGTCTGCGTGGGTTTCCTCCGGGTGCTCTGGTTTCCTCCCACAGTCTAAAAATGTGCAGGTTAGGTGAATTGGCCATGCTAAATTGCCCGTATTGTTAGGCGAAGGGGTGGATGTGGGGGATTGGGTCTGGGTGGGTGGCGAGTCGGTGTGGACTTGTTGGGCCGAAGGGCCTGTTTCCACACTGTAAGTAAACTAATCTAATTTGTAAATGACACTTCTTCAGCAACCTACATCATTACAATTCTTGATAAGACTCCAAAAATAGAAATCAGTTTTCAAATGCCAAGGGTTAACGGCATTTCATTTAAGTCTAAATTGTTTATTCCCCACTTGGAATTCGAATAGACGGCTGTTGATGAATGAGCAGTTGGTTTATTCTCGGTCTTGGTTAACACCAGTCTCATTGGGCTGCTGAGATTCTGCTTTTAATCCTCTCTGAGAGCTACCTCATATCAATTCAGAACATCCACTGACACCTTTTCTTTTCTGGCACTTCCTTTTTTGTTTTGAAAGTATGCAGCCATATCTTTTTCAGTTCTCTGCCTAAAGGCAGGTCCACTCCAACTTGGGTAGGACAAGGAGGTAGGTACCAGATCTACTCCAGCTGGAAAAAGGAATCAACTTCCAGATGGAACCACTGATCTGAACCACACTACACTGCACTGCCCCCATCTCCCTGCTTCCCAAGGAATCCAAGTTGCTCTTGCAGTAAGTATCTCGCAATTTAGAGCAATGGATAATAATGGTAGACCTTTCAAGTTTCTTTCTATCACTTGGATTATCAGGAAGCTCTCCTGCGTTTGCTACCTGCCACTGTCATATTTGTAAGGATTTATGTAGATAATGAGCAAACCTTCCTTAGCCATCAGATCCTGGAGAGGAACTTATACCTGGGATTCTGACCCATACACAGGGGTACTCTCCATTGCACATGCGACATACACTTGAGTTTAACCACACTGTAAAGTACTTTATCTCACATTTCTAACTGAAATACATTTGTAGCCAAGAACATCACCTATCTAAAGTGATTAAATTCAGAGAAAGAATACCACTCTGAGGTTGTGCCTTTATTTTTATAAAAGCAGCGTAGAATATGAAGTATGCTAGAAGGTACTTCTTGCAAATGCAATTTGTTCAAGCTAATCTTGCTCAGAGGAAATTATTTTAAAAATTGTATCTTGGGTTAATTTGCAGTTCTGATGATGCTACGGTTTCTTTATCTTTATTCAAGATACAAAAGAATCATTTGTTTCATCTGAACCATTAGTTCTGAATGAGTTCACATTGTTTTCTGTCTCTATCTCTCTCTTAAGGTGCATCTATCTATGCTCATAGAGCAGTATTGGTAGCTCGCTGTGAGGTACTGGCAGCAATGTTTAGTGGATACTATGCTGAAACAACAGCATGTCAGATTCCTATTCAAGGTGTTTCCAAAGAAACCTTTCTCTCTTTCTTGGAGTATCTGTACACTGATGCCTGCTGCACAGGTAAGGAATAAATTCTGCAGAGGTGGAGAAAGTGTATTTATATAAAAAGAAATTTTAATAAAGATCTTGCAGATCAGCTGTCTAAAAATGTGATCGACTGAGTTCCTGCATGTTACTAATGTAATGTAAACTCGATCAACTTTGGGCAGTACAAAGACACTGAACAAAGACGAAGAGCCTTCCAGGTTCAAACCACCCTACTTCTCAGTTACAACAACAACAAGAATTTTAATTCTGTAAAAAGCTTGTCGGTGATCTCAATTGTCCTAACAGCAAGTCAGTGTTACCTAGGAAAATTTCATAATTTATTTCTTTTCTGGTAATCAATGATACTTTATGATTTGGAAATGCCGGTGTTGCATTGGGGTGGACAAAGTTAAAAATCACACAATGTCAGGTTATAGTCCAACAGGTTTATTTGGAAGCACTAGCTTTCGGAGCGACGTTCCTTCATCAAGTGGTTGTGGCTTTATGTAGTGAGAGCAACATTTCCACAGGACTGCTTGGAGACCAGGGATTATTTAAGAGTCACAAGTTCACAAACTCACATCTTCAACTTTGGATTGCTTGAGTCCAGATATTTTCTGACACCCACTTCAATAGTAAATGCACCATCAGAGCCAGTTTTCACCATGGGCTAGTGAGAATGGGATCTCCAGAAGAGATCAGTAATGGGGGATGGTGGCACTGTGTGCAGAAACAGGCTGGTTAAAGGCACATATCAGTTCTTCAAGACATTGCTGCAGCTGTTTGCTTATATATTAGGGCCTCTAGGCTCACCTTCATATACAGTTACATCCTCAATTCTCATATCACCTCTATACCAACTCATACCACCACCAAACCAACTCATGTCACCAACAACCAAGGGCATCACTAAGAGCACAAACCACAGTATAGTCTTGCTACCCACATCCTTCTCCTGTACTAGCAAAAATGGGGACACAGACAGAAATCTTAGAATCAAGTCACATCCATTATTTTAAAGTGCATCTACTCTGATAAAGTTGGAGGCGTCAAAATCAATGCATAGAGGCAAGGGCCTCTATTTCCATGTCTCTGTCAATGCAGAAAGGATCAAACAAAGTAGGCACAAGCAGCATTGACAATACTCCTGGCTGTATTCATGTTGCAAGGTGAAAGAATAGGCCTGAGGCTGGAAAGGATATGAGGCAGAAATCCCAGCCATCTCTATGCAACAGTCTAAAGTGAGACCTTTCAGAATTTTCACTTCCATAATCCAGCCAAATGCGAAGATGCAGGAGATAGGACAGAAGCTCAGGAACCTTTTGAAAGACAGGTTTGACTATCTTTAGGGGCGTAAAGGTAGCAAGGAGGCAGATGAACATGGAGACAGGTTTGGACAAGAAGGCAAAGTGGCAGTGGGTCAGCTCCATTGGCTGCAGTCCCAGATAATGTTATTACTTGACAAGCCAGGTGTCAGATTGAAACCTGACTTGATAGATTGTATTTTGTTTTATGTTTGGGTTTAATTAGGTGATCTTTCTCTGAAACACAAATGTGCAATTCTGCAGATTCAGTTTTAACAATAAAACAAGGGTTTATCACTTAAAACAAATGAAGAATAAAATAGAATAAACCAATTTTTTTATATAAAGCACAAGTTTAAAAATGTCAAATCGCATGATTAAATACAATCTCATTTATTCTGACAACACTCCATTTCCAGTATTCACAAAAGGAGGGAATTCTCTTCTCTATCATATCTTTAGGGTTTAACTTAACAGATTTTTTATTTCTGGTCCTGACAATCTGATAGTCTCTTCCTTGAGTCTTCATAAAACTGAGTCTGAAATTTCTCAGCTTCAAGTAAGCCCTTCAAGTTTTAGCCAACCATTTCTGGGCTAGAATTTTCAAACAAACTCTTTATACTTGGGAGTTTCTTAACTGGTTCGTAACTGTTTCTTAACAAGTCTAAACTATCTCCTTCTTTGGACGTAATTGTTACACAGTGCAGGTGCAGCCAAGGCTCCCGTAAACGTGACCAACCCAAAAACAGCTTTCTTCAAGCTATGGGTATATCCCTTAAGACAAAAAAATCCATTCTGGAACCTTCTGACTGAAGACTGTTTGTTTAGTTTGTTTGTTTGTAAAAACTCTCTCAATGAAAACAATATCCCATTACTCTCCAGGAAGACTTTACTCATGCAATAATTTAAAAGAATAACCACTGATGCAAAAATAATTATAAAGTTAATCATGACATTCCTTCATACTTACACACAGACTAAATCACTCAGACTACTAATTCAAATTCCAAACTCAAACTTTAATTTTAAATATATATATATTTATATATGTATATTTATAAAAATAAGTAAATCACACAGCTTACATCACACACACAGAACTTTGAACAGGCATCAACTTTGATGGGATGTACCTTACGGGCCTAGGAAGTTTATGTGCTGAGAACTGAAGCTTATGCCTGTTTGGTGGAACTTCCAAGTGATCATCACAACTCATCAGAGATGTGGCAGCCAAGTCAGGTCCTTTAGCAAATTTGCCATCAGCACAAAATGGGCTTTTCATCCAGAAAATCTCACTTTCTAGCAGCTTTGTGACAGATGCCAGATTACAACATTGGAAATAGCTCTATCTCCCAATTTCTACTTCAGTTATGAAAATCCAGACCATAGAGACTTCAGCACAGAAGGTGGCCATTTGGCCAGTCAATCCATGCTGGCTGAATGAGTCCCAATCAGTCCCATTTAGCGAGTCCCATTTGCTGACTATCACTATAGCCCTGAAAGCTTACTTCCTTCAAGGGCCACCCTCACTTTCCTTCTGAAAACATTCATCGTACCCCTTTCCACTATCCTCATGCACATCAAATTCTCATATGTAAAAACGTTTATACTTCTACATGGTCCCCCCATCACTTGTTCAAGACTGTATACCTGTACCTATATCCCTGAGTCCTTACATCAACAGGGGACAGTTGTTTTCTTTGCCTATTCTACTTAAGCCTGTCATAATCCTGTATATAACAATCCAATTTCTATTCAAATATCCTTTGCTCCAAAGAGAGCAACACCAGCTTCATGGTGATGGGAACAGGAACAGTCTACCAAGCAGCGAGGTAAAAGTAAGGACTGCAGATACTGGAAACCGGAGCTTAGATCAGAGTGGGCTGGAAAAGCACAGCAGGTCAGGCAGCATCCGAAGACCAGGAAAATCGCGTTTCAGGCAAAAGCCCTTCATCAGGAAGGGCTATGAGGCAGCGAGAGCAGGCAGCCCAGAGCAGTGGCTGAGGTGAGGTTGTGCCCTTGTGAGGTGTGAGAGCCTGGCATGGCCAGGTGCTTATGGATTGCGGTGTTGAACTGTTAACTGTTTCTTTGTTTTTCGATTTTTTTGTAGCAAGGACTGTAATGTTTAATTTTTTTTAACTTTTTGTTTTCTTTGTTTCACTACTTTGTACCAAGCTACTTTTGAACTTAAGATGGTGCCATAAGTGGCGACTTATTAACTTTACACTGCACTCATGTGAGTACATGTGACAAACATAGTTTATTTCAATTAAGTTTGTAGCTGAAGTCCCTCATCTCTGGAAACCCTTTAGTTAAATCTCTCCAGCATTGTCTCATGGACCTTCACTTATATTATTGGACTTGGCCTAACTAGAAATTATAAAGGATAAGCATAACTTCCAATATTTTTCTCTCAATACCCCCTCTCGTCATAGAGCCCAACTCCATATGTTTTGCCTATGTATTTCTCTGCCCTCTCACTTCCAAAGATCTAAACATGTAAATTCCTCTGTTCTTCCACTCCTGCAAATTTTTCTTTAGAATTGTGCCAGTGAAATTTTATATTACTTGGCAGAAGAATATCAGTAGAATATATTATCTGTAGTAAATTTCATCCACCACTTGCTTATCCATTCTGCTGGCCTATCTATGTCCTGTTTCATTTGATTGATAACATCCTTGCTGCCTGCCACACATCCATTTTTGGTGTAATGGCAAATTTCAAAATGTTACTCTGAATTCCAATATTCAACTCATTTGTATTTGTCAAAATAAAGCAATGGTCCCAGCTCTGATCTTTGGGAAACTCCCTGTCTATTAGCTGGTTGAAGAACGACCAGCATGGCTCATTTCTTTCAGTCTGCGAGCCAACTTGTTATGCAAATTGACACTGACTCTCCTATTCCATGGTAACCAGTTTTATTAACAAGCCTTATACGTGCAAGCATTCTCATTGATACAGGTAAAGTTGCCATAGCCATATCACACAACAGGACTGCTCCGTCATCAAACAGAGACTTTAAGTCAGAGAATGGCTTAACTTAAGGATCACTACATCTCAGACAAGGGGAGAGGTTGAGAAGGAGAATTCTTCATGGTAATCTCACTGATACAAAGCACTAATCAAACGATATAATCT
This sequence comes from Hemiscyllium ocellatum, assembly GCF_020745735.1. NCBI lineage: Eukaryota > Metazoa > Chordata > Chondrichthyes > Orectolobiformes > Hemiscylliidae > Hemiscyllium > Hemiscyllium ocellatum. The sequence goes on from NC_083402.1 coordinate 56,798,929, forward strand.
TAACCTGCAGCTCTAAACATGTATTATCCTATTCATCCCTAACAGGACCCATTTCAACCCTTACTACCTGCTTATTATTACATACTGGTATGAGCTGCTATGCGATTCTAATATACTTGTTTTGCCTTTTGTAAAATTTTCTTTACTTCCGCTCTCATCCTATTGTGTGGTACTTAGCCTGGTTCTTGCTTGTAAAAAAAACCAGCTGACGTGAGTCATACACTCTCTTCTTTGGCTTCCAAAATATTCTGCCTCTATCTTGACATCCGGAACCTTGGCTTTGCTTCCCTTCTTCAATTATTCCAGATGACCTTACATTGGAAATTTCAGGAAAGACCCCATATAGCAAATGGGGCTATGCCTCTGGCCATAAAAACTCATGAAGACCTCGTGTGGGCCTTACTTGGAGTCTGTGCTGGCAACCTGGAACTAGCATCACTGTGTGCTCTCTAGTGAAGGCAAGCACTTGTATGGTCTTGTAAAAGCCTGCCACTTTTACTCTGTCTCAAAAAGTCTCCCAAGGACAATTATTAGCAACTTGCAGAATATATGATCTGAATGTAATTATTAGACTTGCAGATTTGTGCACTTTCAATGTTAAAAAGAGACTTTTATATCAAAAATATTATTGAAGGTGAGTGAAGTGGCACCAATTTGTTTCAAATCAACATCCTTTCTTTGGTGACCTTTATTTTTGACGAAGGGCATAGAATTAGTTTGTGAGAAAAATATCCTGAAATCAATTAATACACAAAGGAATTCTCACTCTATTTTTGGAATGTTAATGATTTCTAAACTTAGATATTAAGAGAGACAAATTGTAAAACCAGTTTTGCATTTATTTCTGTGACTTAGTAACTGACCCTAAATTAACATTGTCAAAGAACTATGCTTGATAAAATTACCAAGAGAATGAAGAATATCTTGGATGATATCATTTTAATATTGTGATTATTTGGAACAAAATGTTAATTTGCCTAAACTTCTGTTTTCTAGCCAGCATTCTCCAAGCCATGGCTCTGTTAATATGTGCTGAAATGTATCAAATACACAGACTGCAGCAGATATGTGAATCATACATTGTCACACAGTTACAGAGCATGCCCAGTAGACAACTTGTATCGACCAACCTTAACATTGTAAACTTATATAACAAAGCCAAGGTAAGCCAATACTCATAAAATTGAAATACTTCTCCACCATTTATAGCGCATTATAGACCAGTTAAAAATTAAATGTTGAAGTCATTTCTTCAAAAATATGATTTGATCTCACAGAAACCTAACAATATATGAATTTTGCCAGCTTGATTAAAGCAGTACATCCATTGGTTCCAAAGAAAGTCATATTGGACTTGAAATGTCAACTCTGTTTCTTTCTTCACAGATGCTGCCAAACCTGCTGAGTTTCTCCAGCTCTTTCTGTTCTTGTTTCAGATTTCCAGCGTCTACAGCATGTTGCTTTCTGCTTTGCTGCCTCAGTTAGACAATAGGCAAAATAGTTAGCAAATGTGTTCTGAACTGTGTTTCAAAATGAGCCAAGTATTTATAATGAGGCTGGTGATGACATCTAAGATAATATCATGGTATCAAATAATAATATGGTGTATTTTTGATTCAAAGGTAATTTTATGCGGATGACCTTAAATGTCCATTAATTTACTTTAAACAACATAAATTGGGAATTTGGTGGTGACAGAATTTACCAGGCAATTTAGAATAAAGGGATAGAAATTGGACAGGGATACAAAACAGACAATGTTGCACCCGTAGCTCAAAGTTCCTTATATTGCTTCACTGGTTTTGGCTTAGATTTACCCAATTGGGATCCTTTAAATTAGCCTTTCACTAGTTAAATCTGTTCATGGGATTTGGACATCAATGGCTACTCCAGCATTTATTACCCATTCCTAGTTACTCTGTGGAAAGTGGTGGTGATGGTGAGCCTTGCTATGGTTGTGAGGAGGGTGGGTGTTGTCAAGAAGGGACCTCCAGCTTTTGACCCAATGACCCAGGAACAGTGGTATACTTCCAGGTTAGGCGGCACGTGGCTTGAAGAGAAACTTGAAGGTGATGTCGTTCGCGTACATTTTCTGTACTTGTCCTTCTTAGCAGCAAAGCATGTAAATTTACAAAATGGATGCAGAGTAGACTTGCAGAGTTGCAGCAATGCCTCTTGCAAATGGAAGAAGAAATGCTGCCACGCTGCATTGGTGGTGGAGGGATTGAATTTTGAAGGTGTTGAAGTTCCAGTCAAATAACTGCTTTGTCCTGGGTGGTGTTGAACTTCTTGAGTGTTGTTGGAACTATTCTAAGGATTTCTTGCAGTGATGTTCAGGGACTGAGCTGATTGATCTCCAACAGTCATAGCTATCTTTCTTTGTGCTAGTTATAATAGCAACCAGTTGTTCAGATGCAGTTTGGAGAGTGCACCGTCATTCCTAGTCTCACCACTCTACTGGTCAAAATATGTTTACTTAAGTGCTTTACTCAGTTGCTGATCTGGCCAAATTATACTTTATTAAAGAAACTTATTTTTAAATTCTGAATTGATAAAATTATTGTTGCATTGCTGAAAAATACAAATTTTGTTGCAGCTTTTTGATGTGCACTCATCAGGACTATTTGCAAGAATTTTAATTGACTGAAAAAACAATTTAAAACTGCACATGATTCTAGGGTTATCCTAGAATGCAAAGATAATCCCTTGAGTTTTTTCTGTACTGCAGCCAGTCTTCATGAACTCCTACCCCCTCCACCCTACCTCGAGAATCACAAGGAGTTTGTCGATTTGTGTGTCTTTGAGAGAGGAATCTGATCAACTGCCTCTGTTGTATCCTCTTTCATTAGCCCATGGGATCAAATTTCCTTTAAACGTCCCTCTTGCAAGCCGTGAACTCATCTTTCTCTAATTCTGCTCCTCATGCCAGCTGAGTTTATCTTCTGTAGGAGATTAATTTTGTACTCCTTTAACCCTATTTCCACTAAACAACTGACCGCCCCACTTCTCCTTCTGGTCCTCAGGGTTTGCTGATTTTGTTAACAGTTCACATTCTCAATTCAATCTGCTGACATCACCCTTCTGCTCAGAAATCTGAGCTTGACCCCACTGTTTTTGGTAAATCACTTTTATGACCTACCATCTTCAAGATGCCAAATGCATCTTTCTCAGGATTCTGTATTTGAATGTCTCCAATCAATATTCTGCACTATTACAGCTCTTATCAAATTTGCAAATTATATCCTACCGTCCAACTGGACTGTCACCAGAATCCTTCCATTCTTCAAACTATATTCGGAGTTCAACTTGTAAGCCTTTTCTTATGTCCCCAGCCTCTCTGACTCAGATGGTCTGCCTAAGGATGTATCCACAAGGCACAGAACCACTAAAATTCATTCCAGACCGATCTGTCAAAATTTCACACTGACTCTGTCCCTGTTGATGTTGTGTACATTTTAATCTGGAATACTTTATTTTCAGTTCCACAATGCGACAAGACTGTCTACTTGGTTACTGCATTTCATTGCCAGCAACTACCTCATCTTCAGCCAAAAGCTAGAGTTTCAAGACCTTTCTGGTAAGGTGTTATTTGTACTATTTTAAACTCTCAGGAATAATACAGATTACTTCACTGAATTAATATTTACTAGTGATAATGCCTTTTTAAAGAAAAAAACATGTTGTATCAAAAATCAAAGGAACTTTCATAAACCCAAATTAAAATCCAGCCTCAGAGTTGAACATTTTATTTATATTTACAATAGTGTAGTTAGATGGTAAATAATTTTGCAAAGCTTGGGATTTGCCCTCTCCTGTAAGGTAGCTCAACATTTCCTTTGGCTCAGTGCAGGTGCTAATCATGGTCATAGCTAATGCTCACCACAATCTCCATCCATTACTGTCAAAGTTTCCCTCCCACAATGAGGTGATTTGCTGTCACTTCCTGCATCAGCCATTTCATTTAATAGCCCTGTCAGTTAATTATCCTTTTCACTAGAATTTGACGTGATTTGGTCCTGCCTGTCACACAAGAATGGTAAAATATGATGTTGTTGCTGACCAGACTCCCTCAAAATATATTAAGACAGCCTAGACCTTACCTTTTAAAGTAAGAAAAAGTTAAGTGTAAGGTGTTACACATTCCAGATGCAATTTGATTGGTCAAACGACTAGATTTGAAGCAAAACACATTTTGTTTATATATTCTCATTAAAATACAACCAAAGAAAGCGTAAAGAAAACTACATGAGCACTAACTCTATTAGAAAATTTAACAGAATGATAATTAATTAGCTGCTAAACAGTAACTGGTCCAATAAAGTCCCATAAACACACACTTGGCAAAAGGCAAATTCAGAACGCAGATAGTCTCACATGCAACTGTAGCAATCCAGGAAGAAAAACATTCCGAGGACTCAGTGTAATGGGGAGAGATGTAATGCAGCAACAGACCCAGTGTAAACTCTTTATTATTTTTAAAGAGCTCAGACCCTCAAGAGCCTATGGATGACAACAGATTATCAGCAACAGTAGATACAAACCAGAAAGAGGAAGAATTAAGGACAGTTAGGATGGAGTGCTCAGTAAATAGGGTGAATATCAGAAACAGGAGAGGGATTCAAAAAGATGATCAAATGATTTTCCATTAGCTGAAGAAAGAGAATATCCCACTGAAGGCTTGTCCCAGCCACAATCACACAGGAATAGAAAAAAGTTTCAGCTAAAAGGTTTTAGCCCATATTTCTAGGGTTTCTGCCTATCTTTAAGGTCAGGAGAAGTGTACCTCCTCAAAAGCAATTCCACTCATGAGATACCATGTGCTGATTTGAACTTCGGTGAAAATAGTGTGTGTCTACCCAAAATGACGAAGCTCAAGGCTGAAATGATTTGCAGCTTGAGCTTGCTGCACTGCTGACTGAACAGCTAGTACGTTAATTATTACATTGAAATGAGGGCTCCTGTTTAACTACACAAAGTGATGGAATTGCAATTTCTTTAGAAGTTGCATAATTTCACGTACAAAATATTTGAACAGGAATTTTTTTTAAATGGCAGAAATGTTTGAATTAACAGTGTCCTAATGCAGGATAATGCATAGACGGGTTGGACCGAAGGGTTTATTTCCATGCTATACATCTCTATGACAATGGTTCTAAATCATTTAGTCAAATGCAATATAGAGCAAAACTTTAGGGATATTTTTGACCTCTAAAAGTCCAGACAGGATGTCAGATAATGCAACGAAATAGAAAAAGAGAAACCACAGACAACAGTATTATTCATTGTCAATCTTTTTATTATTTATTTGCAGAGGACGAGCAAACATTTGTAGAAAATCATAGGTGGCCTTCAAGTTCGTACTTGCAGGAGCTGACTGAGTACAGGCACCACATTCACTCTGGGAGATCTCGTTGTATCCTCATGTAACAAAACGTCAGCCAGACCTTGGATACCTATCAAAGACTAAAAGAAGGATATTTAGAAAACTTTGTGCTACATTAGGAAAACAGCAGACAGAAGCACACTTCATCTCAAGAAGAATGAAGACAAGAAAATTTGAAGAAATTCCCAAACTTGTGTCCATTACAATGCTCTGATGACATGCACTTTTCATGACCAGCCGACCAACATTTTGGATTTCTTTTCTAAAATTAAGACATACAGCTCCTCAGTCCTCCTCTGATAGTGAATCTATGGATTGTGCATAAAATGTTAAGAATGGTATTGATTATATACCTTCTTATCATCTTCCTGGTGGCAGTTAGTATTTGTTAAGCAAGTCTTAGGCAAAGTGATGCACGTCATAAGCTTAAGTTTTCCTTTCTGCACGTTATATCCAAATGAAATAAAATGGTTGACAGAATAGGTAATTCAACCACAGACACCAATGCACTCTCCTTAGAGTGCTGAACTGTACAGCTGCCCTAGAATTGGGCAACACAACTGATGGCCAGGAGCACAACTCCAGCCAGCTAGCACATGTTGAAATTCAATATTAGTGAGTTGATTTAATGACATGGTTAGAATCGTAGTTAGAAAAACATAACATTCTAGGATTGCAGTAATGAATACCTACAATATTTTAAAGAATTTTCCAGCTGACAAGGTCTCTTTTGCGTTTATTTTGTATAAACTAATAGCTATAGAAAATTCATCTACTCCATTTGGTATTAAGCCAGCTGATATTACATTGGTGAGTGGTGTTTACAGTGAAGATTATTATATACTTACTACCAAGGTGGGAGACCATAGTTGGAATGAAGTAATTTCAATTCTGCTATTTATGAATAACTGATATTCAGCTATTAAATAGAAAATATTGGAAATATAAAGCTCATGAACATTTGTAAAGAGGGAAAGCTGTAGTGTAATGATAACGTCACTGGGCTAGTGAACCAGAGGCTTTGGCTAATGCTCGTAGGACTTGAGTTCGATTCCCAATCTAGATGATGAAACGTGAAATCAAACAATCAAATTTGGAACTAAAAGCTAGTTTAAATAGGGACCACAAAACCTTTTGACAATTGTCATAAAGACACATCTGGTTTGCTAATACCCGTTAGAGAAGGAAGTCTGCCATCCCTAACTGGATGGGCATGTGTGACTCCAGACCATATAATGCTGTGGTTGATTCTCAAATGCCTCTGGTTAGCTCTCAAATGGCTTAGTAAGCCACAGTCGTACTTTATTTTATTCATACATCAGATCTGGGAATTGCTCATTCCTAGCTTCCCTTTATAAAGTTGTGGTGAGCTGCTAAGTCCATTTGGTGTAGTTAGATGTGCAACACTTTGGGGGAGGGATGACCAGAAATTTCCTGACTTGGAAAGGACAGTGATATGTTTCCAGGTCAGGATGAGGACTGGCCTGAAGGGGAATGTCCAGGCAGTGGTATCCTGATGAGTCTGCCTCCCTTGTCTTTCCAGACCGTACTGATCATGAGTTTGGAGGATACCCTTTAAGGAGCCTTGGTGAATTTCTGCAGCACATGGAACTTGGAAACAGACCCTTTTGGAATATCGCATGCAATTCTGATCTCCTTCCAATTGGAAAGATGTTGTGACCAGATATCCTAACCTAATCTACTCCCATTTGCCAGCACTTGGCCCATATCCCTCTATACCCTTCCTATTCATTTAGCCATCCAGATGCCTTTTAAATGCTGTAATTGTTATTCTTGACAGTGGGGTTCAACAATGGTAATGCCAATGAATGTCAAGGCATGATAGTTATATTCACTCAGTCTTAGATTTGTACTGTATGAAAACAAACTCATCAGTCCAACTCGTCCATGCCAACCAGATATCTTAAATTAATTTAGTCCTATTTGCCAGCATTTGGCCCATATCCTCTGAACCCTTCCTATTCAAAAATCTATCCAGATGCCTTTTAAATGCTGTAATTGTACCAGCCTCCACCACTTCCTCTGGCAGCTCATTCCATATATGTACCATCCTCTTAGTGAAAAGATTGCCCCTTAGGTCCCTTTTGTATCTTAAACCCATACCGTCTAATTCTGGACTCCCCCACCCCAGGGAAAAGACTTTGTTTATTTATCCTATCCATGCACCTCATGATTTTATAAACTTCTCTGAGGTCAGCCCTCAGCCTCCGACGCTCCAGGGAAAACAGCCCTAGCCTATTCAACCTCGCCCTATAGCTCAAACACTCCAACCCTGGCAACATCTTTGTAAAGCTTTCCTGAACCCTTCCAAGTTTCACATCTTTCCAATTGGAAGATCGGAATTGCACACAATATTCCAATTGTGGCCTAACCAATGTTTTGTACAGTTGCAACATGACCTCAACTCCTGTACTCAATACTCTGACCAAACAAAACATACCAAACGCCTTCTTCACTATCGCATCTACCTGTGACTCCACTTTCAAGGAGCTATGAATCTACACTCCAAGGTCTTTTTGTTCAGCAACACTCCCTAGGACCTTACCAGTAAGTGTATAAGTCCTGCTAAGATTTGCTTTCCCAAAATGCAGCACCTCGCATTTATCTGAATTAAACTCCACCCACCACTCCTCAGCCCATTGGCCCATCTGATCAAAATTCCATTGTAATCTGTGATAACCTTCTTTGCTGGCCATTACACCTCCAAATTTTGGTGTCATCTGCAAACTTACTAACTATACCTCCTATGTTCACATCCAAATCATTTATACAAATGACAAAAAGTAGTGGACCCAGCACCAATCCTTGTGGCACACAAGGTCACAGGCCTCCAGTCTGAAAAGCAACCCTCCACCACCACCCTCTGACTTCTATCTTCGAGCCAGTTCTGTATTCAAATGGCTAGTTCTCCCTGTATTCCATGAGATCTAACCTTGAATTTTGCAAGGGATACACATTGCTACTGAGCACTGACACCACTTCACTGAACCAAAGGGGTGGGATTATATCAAGCTTCTTGAAGGGTTCTGGAGCTGCGCTCATCCAAGTGGAGTTTAATTCACTACAATCCCGACTTGTACCTTGCAGATGGCAGATAGGGTTTTTGGGAGTCTGATAGAGAGTTACTGCAGGATTGCACACCTCTGACCAGCCACAATATTTATAGTGGATCATCTATTTTAATTTGTCGCCAATTGTAATCTCCAGGTTCTTGATAATGGGGTTCAGCAATGGTAATGCCAATGAACGCCAAGGCATGATAGATAGATTCATGCAGCCTTAGAGCTGTACAGCACGAAAACAAACCCTTCAGTTCAACTTATTCATGCCTACCAGATTAGATTAGATTAGATTCCCTACAGTGTGGAAACAGGCCCTTCGGCCCAACCAGTCCACACCGGCCTTCCGAAGAGTCACCCACCCAGACCCATTTCCCTCTGACTAATGTACCTAGCAGTATGGGCAATTTAGCAACAGCCAATCCACCTGACCTATACATCTTTGGACTGTGGGAGGAAACCAGAGCACCTGGAGGAAACCCACACAGACACTGGGAGAATGTGCAAACTCCACACAGACAGTCACCTAAAGCTGGAATTGAATCTGGACTCTGATGCTGTGAGGCAGCAGTGCTAACCACTGAGCCACCGTGCTGCCCCAGATATTAATTAATTTAGTCCCATTTGCCAGCATTTGGCCCACATCCTCGGAACCCTTCCTATCCGCATACCCATTCAGATGATTTTAAATAGTTATTATACCAGCCTCCACCATTTCCTCTGACAGCTTATATCTTACAGGCACCACCCTCTGCATGAAAAAGTTGTCCCTTAAGTCCTTTTAATCTTTCCCTTCGCACCATAAACCTATGCCCTCTAGTTTTGGATTCCCTGACCCTGGGGAAAATACCTTGGCTATTCATCCTACCCATGCTCCTCATGATTTTATAAGTCTCTGTATCGCTCTACACTCCAGGGAGAACAGCCCCAGCCTCTCCCTATAGCTCAAACCTTCCAACCTTGGCAACATCTTTGTAAATCTTTTCAAGTTTTACAACATCTTTCCGACAGCTAGGAGACCAGAACTGCATGCAGTATTCTAATAGTGGCCTAATCAATGTCCTGTACAGCTGCAATGTGACCTCCCAACTCCTATATTCAATGCACTGACCAATAAAGGCAAGCATACCAAATGCTTTTGTCCCTATCCTATCTACCTGCATCTTCACTTTCAAGAAACTGTGAATTTGCACTCAAGGTCTTTTTGTTCTGCAACACTCCCCAGAACCTTACGATTGGGGATTAGGACTGGTGTGGTGTGAATGTTAGTCATCACTTCTCAATCTAAGCTTGGATATTGTCTAGGCGTTGCTGCATTTGAACACAACTGCTTCAGGTGCTGGACATTGTGCAATCAGCAATAAAATTCTCAATTCTCACTGAACATCTCCACATCTCATCTTACAATGAAGGGAAGGATAATATTGAAACAGTTGAAGACTATTGGCACTAGGACACTAGTTATTTGATACTGAAGTAGTGCATGTCCAAATGCAGCAAGGTTTGGACACGCAAGTGGCAAGTAACATTCACATCATAAATACTAGGTAATGACCACCTTGAACAAGGCAGCTTCTAACCATTGAATCTTCACATTCAATGGTTCCCATCACCAAATCCTCCACTATCCACATTCTGAGGGCTATAATTGACCAGAAGCTGAACTGGATTATCCAAAGAAATTCCTACGGGATTTCCTGCAATGAGATGATTGACCTACAATATTCACAACCATCTTTGATTCCACCATTTGGGCTGATACAGCATTAGCGGCGTCGGTGGAGTCTGAATTGGTGAGGTTCATTAAGGACTCAGTGCAGAGGCTGTTGGTGGAAGTGAGATGGCGCCAGAGAGTGGTGACTATTGTTGCAGCAGCAGTGGTGCAGTGAAGGGGGTGCCACTAGGACCAAGATAGCACTTAAGGACTGTAAAGTTGAACATGTTCTTTATTTCTTCATTTTTCTGCCTTCATATTCTAAGTTTTGGATTGTATTTCTGCATTTTAAGATGTTGCCAGAGACTAGTGACACTATGTGATACTTTTCACTGTATTTTGTAACAACAAAAATCAAACCTATTGACCCCTTTCTGTAATCTGTTTGTGACCCCTTTGCAACTTGCCTTTCCAGCTATTCTTGTAGTCTGCAAGTTTGGCTACAGTACACTTGCTTTCTTCTTCCAAGTCATGGATATATATTACAGTCCCAACACCAAACCCTGTGGAACCCCACTGGCTACAGGTTTCCTCTGAAAAAGAACCTATATCCCCCAACTTGTTATTTCCTGCCCATTAGCCAATTCTTCTATCCATGCTGATTTATTGTCTCGAACAACATGGGCTCTTGTGAGGTTTGTTGAATAACATTTGGAAATCCAAATGCAAGGCATCTACTGGTTTGCCATATCCACTCTGGTGACATTTCCTCAAAAAAGCTAACAAAATTAATCAGATATTAATTTCCTTTTCATGAACCCATGCTGGACTGATTGGAGTGGACCTGACAGCACTCGAACTGAGCTGGTTATTGTTCAGCAAGTGTTGCTTGATAGCACTGCTGATGACATTTTCACCATTTTCCTGTTGACCAAGAGTAGATTGATGGGACAGTTATTGGCTGGGTTAGATTTGTCCTGCTTTTTTCTTTACAGGATGTACTTGAACAATTTTTCACATTGGTCAGGTATGTGTCAGTGTTGCAGCTATGTTGAAATACCTTGGCTAAGGGTGTGACAGGTTTTGGAGCACATGTCTTCAGTACTATTGCACGGTGTTGCCAAGTCCTCTTGTGACAGTACTGAATGTGAAAAATTTCAACAAATGTAAAATTCAGTGAGCCATCAAAAAACAGTTGGAGGCACTAGCTTCTGGAAAAGGCCATTACGACAATACTAAATGCCTGTGCTGCAGAACCTGCCGCACATTTAGGCAAGCTGCTCCAGAAAAAGCAGGACAAATCTGACAGGACCAATTATTGCCCTATCAATGTACTGTTGTTTGGTAAAGTGATGGAATGTGTATTGATAGTACTATCAAGCAGTACCTGCTCAGCAATAACCTGCTGACTAACAATTTGGGTTCTGCCAAGATAATTCTGCTCAATAGAAACATGGACAAAAAGTTGAATTCCAGAGGTGAGGAGGGAACAGTATAAAGGGAGCATCTGATGGAGTGAGGCATAAAGGAACCGTAGTAAAAGCCAAGTCAACATGAATCAGGGTGAAACTTTTCCATTGTTTGGAAACAATGGACCTGGCATGTAGGAAAATGGTTGTTGGCGTTCAGTCACCTCAGTTCCAGGGCATCTCTGTAGGAGTTCCTGAGGATTGTGTCCTTGGTCCAACCAGTTCAGCTGCTTCATCAATGACCTTCCCTCCATCATAAGGTGAGGAGTGGGGATGTTTACCAATGAATGCACAACATTCAGAATTATTCACGACTCCACATGTATTAAAGCAGCCTGTGTCCAGCTGCAATGAGACCTAGACATCATCTGGGCTTGGGCTGAGAAGGTGACACATTACATTCATGTCACACATGAGCCAGATAGTAACACCTGAAGCAAATATAATAATCAAACTAGATTCTGTTGACAGTCAAAAGCATTAGCGTCACTAAACTCTCCCACTAACAACATCTTCTGAGTCAGTATTGGTTAAAAACTGAACTGGACCAACCATAAAAAACCCATGATGACAGCAGCTGGTCAGAAAAGTTTGATTGAATATTCTCCTCTTGGCTGCAACAACACTCAAGCAGCTCAACACCATCTCGAGTAAAGCAGACTGCTCAACTGTAACCTCAACTGTCGCTATCAAAATCTCACTCCTTTCACCAATAAACAGGGTACAATACCTACAGATGCTGGGGCATAACTCATCAAGGCTCTAAGATCACCTTCCAAACCCAAATGCACTACTTCCTAGAAAGACAAAAAATAGCAAACTATGAATCACAAATATTCAGCATCCAAGTTCAGTGAGCAATAGCGAAGGCATGGACAGTGGGCCTTTAATTCAAAGGGAATGGAGTTTAAAACTCTTGCTAAATGTGTACAAGACACTCATCTGGAATACTGAACAGTTTTAGTTCCTGCATTGACTGAAAGAGATGTTGGCATAGGGGGCAGTGCAGGGAAGGTTCGCTAGGCTGTTCCTAGACATGTCGAGATTTTCTGATGAGAAGTCGAGCTTATACTCATTATACTTTAGAAAAATAAGAGGTGACTTTATTGAAACATGCAAGATTCATCTTGAACTTGATTGGGTAGATGCAAAGAGGTTGTTTCCCTTTTTTGGAGAATCTAGGGCCAGATGACATAATCTTAGAGTTGGAGATTGCCTTCTTAAGTCAGAGGTAAGGAGGAATTTCTTCTGAGGGTAATGAATATGCAAAATTCTTTATTGGATAAGGCTGTTGAGACTGGATCAGTAAGCGTGAGATAGAGTTAATCAAGGGTTACTGGGAAAGTGCAATTGAGAACTCTCAGATCAGCCATAACTTCATTGAATAGCAGAGCAGACTTGCTGGGCCGAATGGCCTACTTCTGCTCCTCAATCTTATAAATATAGGGATTGCTACCATTTGTAAGATCCCCTCCAAGATGCAAAACATCCTAAATCGCAACTCTCATCACCGTTCCTTAACTTTCACTGAGTCAATGTCCTGGAGCATCTTCCCCGATAGCACTATGCCCACACCCAAAGGACCGCAGCAATTCAGATCCAGCTCAACATCACCTTCAAGGGTAATGAGGGATGGACAACACGTCCTGACCTCACCAGCAACGCAACTAGATCATGAAACTAAGAATGGGCAAAAGTAGGTAGATGCAGTATAATAAGGAAATGTATGATATTTGGCAGCAGAGTACAGAAGCAGTATACAAGGTACAGAGGTATCTTGGTGTCCTGGACCATGAATCATGAAGATAGCATGCAAGTACAGCATGTGATTTAGAAGTCAAATGGAATGTCGTTGGTGGCAAGAGGAATGAAAAATAAAAATAGGGATGATTTTCTGCAGGGGTGGGATAACATTTAGAATACTGTGTAAAGTTTTGGTCTATGTTAGAATTACATTAGAAACAGCACAAAGAAGGTACACTCAACATCCCTTGGATACAGTGTTATAAGAGATAAAGGATGGCCCCTGTTTCCATTGCATTTAGGAGATTTAATATTTCAGTAAGATTATATGAGACTTGACAGCTGACCTGATGAAAGGTTGGTTCCCCTTACACGAAAGACTAGAACTAGAGGACACCGTTTTTAAAAAAAAAAGTTGTATGTCATATCACGGAGATTTTTTTTCCTCCAAGGGTCAAGTGTATGGAATTGCCTTCCCCATACAGCTGTAAAGGTAGGGTCATTAAATATTTTTAAGGCCAAGTTATACAGATTCTTGATTAACAAGGGATTCAGAAAGGGATGGGAGAAAATGTGTAATTAAAGCTATAATCAGATCGGCTATGATCTTATTGAATGACAGAGCAAGATTGAATGGTTACATGACCTATTCCTGCTCCTAATTCATATTTGCAAATTCTCTATGGAGGCATGAATCTTAAGTTACAAGAATTAGAAGTGAGAGCATTCAGATGTAATTTGCTGAAGCCACGTAAACAAGTTCTGCCAGGATTGTTTGAGGAAGAATAGAAATGTGTCTTAGATTAAAACATGGGACAAACGGATTAAGCAGAAGGTACAGTAAGCAATGAAGCAAGTTTACTATTGAAGTGAAATTAATCGAGCAACAAACCAGAAAATGGATATCCATAAAAATTAACTTAGCAAAAGCTATAATTTAAGTTTAATAAATGCTCTTCAGCAAGGACAACATTCTTTGAATGGGATTGCAAGTACAAACCTCAAATCAATTCATGGTTCTGCTCATACATAAATCAGGTTACAGCAATACAAAGCTTCCCAAGTAATTTTATAAACATGTTTTAAAGTTTAGCAATGGTGAAGAGATATTTAACAAATTAAGCTGTATTCATTTCTTCCCACCCCAACCTATTGTGTTCATCTTTTAAAAATCACACAAATGATAACTGCCAAATCATAATTTACAAATGCCATATTGTATTGCTTGTACTTTGGGATAGTTTTTTTGGTTCTAATAAAATAATTTCTGTTTTTGTACATGAACAGCTTTCTAACACCAGAGTTCTGTAGGATGCAAAAGACTCCATCTAGAGGTCAGAAACTGCACTGCATACTCAACAATTCCAGTCTCAGTTCATCTTACCAAGGGTTAGATGGCACCAATGGCACTCAGTTTGCCCTTCAGCAATCCGTCGTTTTCCAGCTTAACAACATCCGAGCCACCTCCAACACATTCAGTCCCAATGAACACACGTGGCACCTACAATAAAATCAGTCTTATTATTTTAATCAGAAGAAAAGTCAAAATTGCACAATTTAATAATAACCTGCATTTCTCTTTAGCTTTGATAAGTGAGCAACTAGTTTAGATCGATTGTTTCTACCATGGAGGTATAGAAGAAAAGCTACGTTTTAAGAGACATCTTTAAAAAGTAGGAAAGAGAAAGGCGCTTATAAATGGAATTCTAGGATTTAAACTTTGTACCATTAGTAGCAGTGTCTCTGGCTGCCAAAGTTAAAAATCACAACACCAGATTACAGGACCTGATGAAGGAGTATAACCTGGTGTTGTGAGATTATTAAACTTTATCCACCCCAGTCCAACACTGGCACCAACATATCATGGCTACCAATGGTACAGCGCCTGAAATCTGGAATGCTCAAGTAGAATTAAAAAGGTTATGCATGATTTTGAAAACACAAAACAAAATGTTTAAATTGAGACATATTGTCAGATAATGAAATTCAGTGAGCACAGATATAGTGACAAAGTGGGGCTTGGTATAAGTTAGATACAAGGGCAGAGCTTCACATGAACTTACATTTATAGAGGGTAGAGCATGAGGGGCCAGCCAGATATGTTAGAATATCAATGTCTAGAGTTAAAAAGACATGGAGGAGGCTTGAGGATTTCAGCAGATGAGCTAATGCCGAGAGTGATTATTTTCAGGTAGAAACAAATGGTCTTTATGCTCGTGCTGATTTAGTAAGAAGTACATCTCATGATTAACATGACACCAAAATCTCAAACAGTCTGGTTCAGCTTTAGTTAACTGCCAGGAAACAGAGATGGAGAATGAAATGAGGATTAAAGTAACATGGCTTCTTGTCACAGAAATGGAAGTGGAATGGCTCCAATCCCATTAAAAAATATTTAACAGGTATAGAAACCTTGGGAGAAAAAAGGTGAAACAAAGGATATAATCTAAATGGTGAGAGAGATTGCAGAGCTGAGATGCAGAGGGATCTGGGTGTCCAAATGCATGAATCAAAAAGATTAGTATGTCGATGCAACAAGTATTTGGGAAGACGAGTGTAATATTATTTACTGAGAGAAGAATTGAATTGAGCTGGGGAGTGCAGATGCTGTTTAACTTGGATAAATGAGAGGTATTGCATTTTGGCAAAACCAATCAAGGGCAGGACTTATACAACTAATGATAACATCCTAGGTAGTATTGTAGGACAGAGATCAAGGGGTTCAGGCACATAATTCATTCAAATTTGCATCACATGTAGACAAGGTGGTTAAGAATGCATTATTTTAGCATACTTGCCTTCATTGCTCAGACAATTATGTATGGGAGTTTGGGACATCATGCTGGCGTTGTAAAGGACATTAGGGAGGCTCCTTCTGGAGTACTGTGTGCAGTTCTGGTTAAATTGGAGAAAGTTCAGAAAAGATCTACCAGGACGGTGCCAAGAATGGAAGGTTTAAGCTACAAAAATAGGCTGTCATAGTGCTACACAAGAGGACCTGGCCAAGGACCAAAGCAAATCTCTGGGAAACATGGGTTTGAATGCAACTAATATATCAGGAATTAAAATTGAGGATTTCAGCAGATGAGCAACACTTGTGTTGCTGCTTGCACTGTTTAACAAGTGAATTGTCCTGTTTTAGCTTCAGGTTGGAACCTCCGTTTTTAGGTATGTTTTGCTCTGCTCTTGCTCTTGCCATGCCATCCTGGACTCTTTGAACCAAAGAGTATTCCCTATCTATGTTAATGAGCCAAGAGGTTACAGATTGTTACAGATTCAGCTGTTAGTTATGGCCCACAGCACTCCATGAGGGTGGTTTTGAATTTCTAGATTAATTTTTGAAGTGTGTTCAATTCTGGCATAGTGATCGTGCCAACTGATTTGAGGGCATTCTCAATGTGAAGACAAGATTCTGTCTTTGCAATCATCACTCTTAATGATAATCTCATGAACAGATGTCATCATTTTCTATGGCAGGTTCAAGATTAAGTACATATTTCCTTCGCTTTTTCCTCATTTGATTCAATCAATAGAGATGCTGCTGACCCGGTCTTGATGATGAACATTGAATTCCCCTAGCCAGAGCACATATTGTGCCCTTTCCACCCTCCGTTTGTCTTCCAAGTGTTGTGTAACACGGAGGATAAATTAAATTGAGCAAAGTGGTAGTTAGCTGATTTTAATGTCCATGTTTAACCTAAGATTTCATGTGGTCCAAAGTCAATGTTGAGAATAACAAGGCCCCAGATATATGACACTTTGCCATAACTTCTGCTGAGTCTATCCAGCAGGCGACACAGGGCATACCTCATGATGGTGGTGGTACCTCAGATGTGTAAGATATGATTATGTGCGTATGACCACGTCAGTGTGTTGCTTCACTCATCTGTGGGATAACTCTCAACTTTGGTACAACAACCCCAGATGACTTTGAGATGTCAACAGCATCGAGTGTTTTTGAAGAAGTAACAAAGAGGATTGATGAGGGCAGAGTGGTAGATGTGATCTATATAGACTTCAGAAGGCGTTCAACAAAGTTCCCATTGGGAGACTGATTAGCAAGGTTAAATCTCAAGGAATACAGGGAGAATTAGCCACTTGGATACAGAACTGGCTCAGAGGTAGAAGACAGAGGGTGGTGGTGGACGGTTGTTTTTCAGACTGGAGGCCTGTGACCAGTGGAGTGCCGCAAGGATCGGTGGTGGGTCCTCTACTTTTTGTCACTTACATAAATGATTTGAATGCGAGCATGAGAGGGATAGTAATATTGCAGATGACACCAAAATTGGAGGTGTAGTGGACAGCGAAGAGGGTTACCTCAGATTACAACAGGATCTTGATGAGATGGGCCAATGGGCTGAGAAGTGGCAGATTGAGTTTAATTCAGATAAATGCGAGGTGCTGCATTTTTATGACTGACTTAATGGTAAGGTCCTAGGGAGTGTTGCTGAACAGAGAGACTTTGGAGTGCAGGTTCATATCTCCTTGAAAGTGGAGTCGCAGGTAGATAAGGGAGTAAAGGTGGTGTTTGGTATGCTTTTTTTAAAAAATTGGTCAGAGTATTGAGTGCAGGAGTTGGGAGGTCATGTTGCAACTGTACAGGACATTGGTAAGGCCACTGTTGGAATATTGTGTGCAATTCTGGTCTCCTTCCTATCGGAAATTTGTTGTGCAACTTGAAAGGGGTCAGAAAAGATTTACAAGGATGTTGCCAGGGTTAGAGGATCTGAGATACAGGGAGAGGCTGAACAGGCTGGGGCTGTTTTCCCTGAAGCGTCAGTGGCTGATGGGTGACCTTATAGAGGTTTACAAAATCATGAGGGGTATGGATAGGGAAACAGACAAAGTATTTTCCTTGGGGTTGGGGAGTTCAGAAGTGGAGGGCACAGATTTAAGGTGAGAGGGGAAAGATATAAAAGAGAACTAAGGGGCAACTTTTTCACACACAGGATGGTACATGTATGGAATGAGCTGCCAAAGGAAATGGTGGTGGAGGCTGGTACAATTGCAACATTTAAGAGGCATTTGGATGGGTATATGAATAGGAAGGGTTTGGAGGGTTATGGGCCGGATGCTGGCAGGTGGGACTAGATTGGGTTGGGATATCTGGTCGGCG
The DNA here is from genome assembly GCF_020745735.1 of Hemiscyllium ocellatum. Taxonomy (NCBI): domain Eukaryota; kingdom Metazoa; phylum Chordata; class Chondrichthyes; order Orectolobiformes; family Hemiscylliidae; genus Hemiscyllium; species Hemiscyllium ocellatum. The sequence continues at coordinate 56,817,374 of NC_083402.1, forward strand.
TGGACAGGTTGGACTGAAGGGTCAGTTTCCATGTTGTACATCTCTATGATTCTATGATAAATGGAGTTAAGGACTTCCATACAATGGATCATATCTTGGCTTTGCAAGTCCTGCTACTTCCATTGACAATTCAAGGGACACTTAAATAGTCACCTGCTCACTGATGCTCGGTATCAGGATCACTCAGCTTCATTTGTCAAGCCAACAGTTAAATGCTAGAGGGGAAAGTAAAGGTGATTGCCTTTAACATCAAGTAAAACGTGAGGTCTGCAGATGCTGGAGATCAGAGCTGAAAATGTGTTGCTGGTTAAAACGCAGCAGGTCAGGCAGCATCCAAGGAACAGGAAATTAGACGTTTCGGGCATAAGCCCTTCATCAGGCAACATTTTACCAAATGTAGCACCAAGGAGCCCTAGCAAACTGAGCCAGAGGAAAACTTTCCACTGATTTGAGTTATATCTAATAAAGCAGAAGATTGCTGTGGTTATGGAGATTAATCATTTCAGCCCAGGACATTCCTGCAAGAGTTCTTCAGGATGGTATCTTCAGCTCTTCATCAATACCTTTCTATCCAAAGGTCAGCAATGGGTTGTTTGCAGCATAATTTGCAAATCAAATGCTGAAGCAGCTCATGTCCAAATGCAGCAAAACTTACACAATGTGCAAGCTTAGGCTGACAAATAACAAGTAACATTCACAGAACATAGGTTCCAGGCATTGAACACCAGCAAAAAAATGTAAACATTGCCCCTTGATATTCAATGGCATTATCACTGAACTCCCCACTAACAAAATCTTGGTGATTTCCATTGAGCATAAACATAACAGAACTCATCAAAGAAATACAGTGGCTAGTAGAGCAGGCCAATGGCTAGGAATTCTCCAACAAGCAAATTAGCTCATAATATCTCACTACCTACAAGAAACAAGTTAGGAGTGCGATAAATATCACCCCACTTGCCTGAATGAGCACAACTCCAGTACCTCAAGCAGCTTGACATCATCCTGGAAAATGTTTAACACCTTCAATATTCATTCCCTTCACCACTAACATACAGTGCCAGCATTATGTACCATCCACAAAATGAACTGGATTAACTCAGTTACAAATCCAGCAAAGAAAGGTGTTTTTAGGGTAGATGTTAACTGGATAATATATCAGAGGACCATGCCCAAAGTGGAAGCCTTGGAAGTGAACTGGGGGAAAAAAAGCAAATAAGAAGCAAACAGTATTAAAAAGACTGACAGTTTATGTAATTAAAGATTAATAAAAATAAATCATATCTCTGCCTCCGTAGATAAAATAAGGTACTAAACATACTTGGCATCTTCCTTTACCAAACAGTGTGATGTATAGGTCACTTGGTGAAAGAGGAGATAGTTTAGACACTGCTTAAAATTGATAAATAAACAGGGTCTCTGTTTATTGTTCAAATTGACAAAGCACCAGAATTAGAATACATGCATCCAAGGATATTGAGGGAATACAACAGATACTACAGAAGCATAGGTTTTATTTTTCTAGTCTCCCTTAAACTTGTGGCTGATGTCAGAGGACTGCCCAATTTCAAATGTTATAATCAGTGTTCATTAAAAAACAATGCTTGTCCAAGAAACCTAAAGGCTCGTTTGTTGAATCTTAAATGGTGGAGATGTCAATTTACCCTTTTTGTTCGCAAAATATCCTGGATCGATAAAAGGTCAAAGTGTGTTTGGATGATCCACTACCTTTTATACGTTCCTTCAGCGTGGTTAGGATTGGGAATCCACTATCTAGGAGCATGATGGAGTCAGGTTCAGTTAATGGTTTAAAAAATAAGAGTTGGATGATTATCTGAAAAAAGAAGCAAATGCAGGGATATGGGGAGAAGACAAGGAATTGCATTCTGAATTGAACCTTTGGAGGACCAATACAAAGGCCAAACTGATTGGTTACATCACAGAAGGACACCTGTTTTTGAAACAAATGTTAGGGAATAGTTTTCAAAAAGAATTTACAGCGTCAGTGGTATTACAATGCAGCATTTAAAAACCTGAGTCTCAATAATAAAAAGGCATTTGGTATTCCTATTAGCAAACATCAAACTGCAACATAAATCTGTGAATATTTGGCCTTAGACATATATACAATGCATCAGCTCTCCAATGCCATTTCTTTTAGGGAGTGGCAGAGTGAACAGCTCAAATAGAAAAATTGTGATTTCTAATTTCAGTGAAATTGGATTACCTACCAGTTTTCAGCAAGGTTAACAGCAGACCATAAATCATCAGAAATTATGGAGTTCCATAATTAGTAATGCAGACCATTTACCCCATAATCTACTCTTACTTTTGCAACATTCAAAAGTCCCCATATATGAACAGTGCAAGCTCCCCAGGAAGATCCAGCTCCAAATGAGAGCAGTTTAGGTCTGTGAATTAATGGTTAAAACAACACTTTCTGTCTCTTAAATTTATTCAAAAATCAGCAGTGTCAATTCTAACAATGTTTGCAGAATTACAATTTTCCAAAGATAGAATATCATGCATACTATCTTATTAGGCCCAAAATGATTACAATATAAATTTGCAATCCGCTCATTCTATTCCAGATAATCTATAGCCAGGATCTATTTCTGGAAAGGCCATCCAGGATTTAGGGCTCATGACCTACATGTAAGCCTTCTGCTTCTAAATGCCACTCTAGTTGCAGATTGAGTCCTAGGTACTATCAATAATGGTACTCCCAAACATAAATAATTCAGCCTCTTCAGTCAATGAAAGTGGCTAGCTTGTTCAAATCAGAACAAGAAATTTTAAGGTTGGCCACTGCCTCACTTAATTTAATGGCTTGTCAATGGAGATAAAATAGGACCAGTGTCAAGAATACATACCTGACACTGCTTCCCATCATAAAGTCAACAGTGGCAGCATTATTATACAATGTCCAGCATCATTTGCAATTCCAAAAATACTGAAGAAGTCCATGTCCAAATGCAACAAGACTTGATATCTTTGTAGTTTGGGCTGGCAAGTAACATTTGTGCCACACAAGTGCCAGGCATCTCCAACGAGAGAATCTCCCCATTCTGCCTTGAAATTGAATGACATCACTGTCATTGAACATCCAACATCATTGTTTCTGGGGGAGGGGTTAATCAGTCATCATTGTTCAGAAACTGCTCCAGTGTTGTATAAATAACAGCTAAGGAAAAGTTGGTTAGAAAATACATCTACGTCAAAGAGAAGTAACCATATATCACATACCCAATATCGGAATATAGATTACTGAAAGGGCTCATGTGAGCACAGTGACAGCATCTATTCTTCTAGGTCAAAAAGTCTGGATTTAAGCCCCATCTACTCCAGAGATGTGGAATAACAACTCTGAACAAGTTAATTAGAACATACCTACGGTGCACAAATTGACTGCAATGGTTTAAGGGGGCAGCTCACTGTAACCTTCAAGGGCAACTAGGGGTGGGCAATAAGATTTCAATTTTGCATTTACTTTGGAGGGACAGAGGAGTGGTTCCATTCAAAATTTAAATAAATAAACTAAAGTAAATTGTTGGATTAAGTTTAGGGAAAATGCAATGGCAGACATTTAAGAGGATATTTCAAAATACATGCAACAACAGATACATTACCATTAAGAAAAATTCTAAAAGGACCAACCCATCACCTATGGTTAACTGGAAATGTTAACAATAACATCAAAACTTTAAAGAATAAAATATTTAAGTGGCACATCAGAAGATTTGAAATTTTTAAAAGGCAAAGAATTAACAAGGAAAGTATGAGAAAACACTAGTCAAAAAATGCACAGACAGACAGTAAAGTTGCTGTAGTCTTACTAGACCATTGGTCTGCTCTCTCAGGGACTATTGGTGGTGGATTAACGTGAGGGTCGCACATATCTCAGGCGAGGGAAGACATCGAGAACGAGAGCTCTTCATTGTAACCTCAGCTCATGTGGAAATTAAACTCAGACTGTTCACATTTCTGCCTTGCAAATCAGCCACCAAGCCAACTGAGCCAACCAACATTCCAATACAATATAATAGCATGAAATTCATCAAGACCCATCCACTTGCTATCAGTTATCATGAGAATCTTTTGAATACAAAAGCAGAGAGATTATGTTTCAGTTATACAGGGCACTGGTGAGACCTCATCTGGAGTACAGTGTATAATATTGATCATCTCAAGGATGGACAAATGCACTGGCAGTAGTTTTGAAAGGTTTACCAGCCTAATATCCAAAATGACAGGGCTGATGTATGATGAAAGTTAGGCTCGGGTCAATTGGAGTTTAGAAGAGCAAGAGGAAATCTAATCGAGAGATACAAGATATAAGGATTTTTTAAAAAAATTAGTAGAGATCAGAACAACATTCTGGAAAAACTCAGCAACTCTCCACAAATGGTACAAGACAAAAATACAGTCAATATTCCTAGTCCAGTGCTGCCAGACCTACCCTGTTGCTCCTGCAATTTTCTTTCAGATCCTGAGAGGCCATGACAGGGTGGATGCTGAGAGAATGTGGAGAATCTAGAACTAGGGGGTCAGTGTTTCAAACAAAACACAAGTCACCCACTTAAGTCACCATTGGTGACACAATGGCTCAATGGTTAGCATTGTTGCCCCACAGCACCAGGGACTCAGGTTCATTTCCAGCCCTGGGCAACTGTGTGGAGTTTGCACATTCTCCTCATGTCTGCATGGGTTTCCTCCGGGTGCTCTGATTTCCTCCCACAGTCCAAAGATGTGCCAATTAGATGAATTGGCCATGCTAAATTGCTTATAGTGTTCAGGGATGCATAGGTTAGATGCATTAGTTAGGGGTAAGTCTGGCGTAACAGATCTGGGTGGGCTACTCTTTGGAGGGTCCATGTGGACTTGTTGGGACAAATGGCCTGTTTCCACATTGTAGGGATTCTACGATTGTTAAACAGATTGATCTTTTATTTTCTGAGGCTCACAAGTGTTTGGAATTGTGTTATCAAACAAAGAGAAGCAGAATATTGGAATATTTTAGATGGCTAGACAGATTCTGGTGAAGCAAGGGGGTAGGCAGGGATGCAGATAAGGTTACAATCGGATCTGTCATGATCTTACTCTATATCAGAGCAGACTTCAGGGTCAGAATGGCTTGCTCCTGCTCCTCATTTAAATGTTTACATAGACTCATACCTCACAGTGGTTAGCACTGCTGCCTCACAGCGCCTGAGACCTGGGTTCAATTCCCGACTCAGGCGACCAACTGTGTGGAGTTTGCACGTTCTCCCCGTGTCTGCGTGGGTTTCCTCCGGGTGCTCCGGTTTCCTCCCACAGTCCAAAGATGTGCGGGTCAGGTGAATTGGCCATGCTAAATTGCCCGTAGTGTTAGGTAAGGGGTAAATGTAGGGGTATGTGTGGGTTGTGCTTCGGCGGGTCGGTGTGGCCTTGTTGGGCCAAAGGGCCTGTTTCCACACTAAGTAATCTAATCTAAAAAAAAAACCTCACGACATCTCCATTTCTCATTTTGCCCCTTAAACAGTCAACGGGAATACTGTTTCTAAATCCTGGTGGACAAATGCAGGGAGGTGGTATTTCATCTTCAACCTCCCCTCCCCACACACCTATTGCTGCCCACCCAATATATAAACCTTTTATCTTGCTTTCACAATGTATCTCGCTTACTTATGCGCAGATGGCTGGAGGTGGCAATGTGAACCCCAAAGACCAGCAAAGTCCACCCAGACAGCAGGGAAGTTGAGTCTGGTGGGCAGCAATAGAAAAAAGAACAGGCTGGAGCAGAGGAGGCGGCAGCCAGCAGAGAGACACAGCAGCTGATCCTAGCTCTAGCTGGGCAGATGGAAGCAATGGAGGAGGAAGTAATGAAGAAGGCAGAGGAGTGGATACCTGTTAAAAACAGGAAAAGAAAATCCTGCCAGGCCCCCAAAATATCCCAGCAAAGGGGGAAAAGACAGCTGCACGAGGGAGGTATGGCCAGCTCTTCGGATGGTGAAGACGGGTGCAAGGAGGGTCATCACCAGAAGAGACAGAGCGCTGTACGTGAAGAGGAGGGCATTTCCTCCCAACCAGGAAACAACAGACCCCCGAATTCCACCCTCCACCCAGTGAGAACCATGGGGTACCCATTGCCCCACAGCTACAGGTAACTGAGAGCCGTGATACTCTGACAGTCCCACTGTCAGACACAGAACTGAACAGTTCAGACCCTTGCCTTGGCTCAATGACCCCAGTGAGGAGCTGGACAGCTAGCTCAGCCCAGCGAGGGTCCAGCAGTTCGTGCTCACTATGGGGATGCAGACAGCTACCCCAGAGACATGACAGTCAAATGGACAATGATAACCCCATAACCTGGGGGTTAAAGAAGGTTCTTTTGCTATTGTATAACAAGGGGCCCACTCAGTAGTTGGGTCCCGCTGAAGCCTCAGCTAAATAGTAAGAGACTGGATGGTTAATAAACAGAACTGTAAATATGATAACTGTAAACTCGATTAATTCAATCTGTTCTCTGTAATGTTAAGACATGCAATATATATGTATATATATGAACGACATGATCAATTATACAGGTACCAAAGATTTGTTTCTATGAATAAAGTATATTTTGAAATAAAAAAAAGTCTCTCGCTTTTGACTTTTGAAAATCTGGGCCACTTATGGACAATAACGGATTAGTTCGAGGAGAAAGCATTGATCAAAAATACAAAGCTTCCGTCCAACAAACACATTTTAGGCTTTGGAAAACTTCGTCTGAATTACGTCACTTCCAGAAGGGGCTGACACGTGAATGAAAAAAAAATCATCTTCCTATCCACATTTTTAAAGCAGGGGTCTGTCCAGAGATCAGTGAGCTTTCAGGGTTCCTTATTGGTAATAATTCCGGGAGGCACTTACACTGACTGCAATAGTGTGGCGTGTGTAATGGTTACAGTGTGACAGTGAGCTACATTACTGAAACTAAACCAGTCCCTGGCACGGCCCTCCTGAATGCCTCTGCACGGCCCTCACTTTCAAGTAGGGACAACACAGAATCTCTTCAGTGTGGGTACAGACCATTCGGCCTATCGAGTCCACACCGACCCTCTGAAGAGCATCCCATCCAAATCTACCCTACCCCTGAAACCCTGCATTTCTCACAGCTAATCCACCTCGCCAGCACATCCCCAGACATCAAGGGGCAATTTAGCATGGACAATCCGCCTGACGTGCACACCTTCGGACTTTGGGAGGAAACCCGCGCAGACACCGGGAGAAAGTCTGAGAGGGAGTTTGCAACAGTAACCCGAGGGTGGAACCGAACCCGAGTATCTGGCGCTGTGAGGCAGCTAGTGCTAAGCATTCAAGGAAACCTCCCCGCAGTTCACAGGATTCAGTATTCGGAAAATCTGAGCAACGACAATAGAGGAAATGCCATTCTTACAAGTAATCATACACTCTGTAACTCAATCGTTTCATTTACCAAAGGAGCCTCGCCTCCCCTCCCCATTGCACCACCAATTAGCAGAAAATTGGACTGCAGGGAAGGTTCATCTGCTTATTTCGAGATGACTTAATTATATTTTTCCCAAATAAACATTACTACGTTAGAGCAGATATTGTCCATTCCATTTTTAAAAGGCAATAGTCCGAAGATGTGGAATAGGAATGGCGGGGAGGCATCTCAATACTGCTCGTCAGCTGACTGCAAATCGAAATCGACTATCTGCGGTTTAAAGCGATTACTTTGTCTCGAAGTAAACTAACACACAAGACTTAAACAGTATTATATGATGCAATAGCAACTCAGCTACCGAGATTCACACCAGCAGAGGCAACTCCCAAGAATGAACTCACAGTTCTGGCTCCGGTTATTTTTTCAAAGTAGTCTTGGATAGCTTTCATTTCGGGAAGGCCACTAATATCGTAGATCTGCAAACGGCCTTGCTTGAAATCGTAGGCTTCAAGCACATTCCGCGCTGATATACAATAAGGGCAGCCCTGCTTGATGAAAAGAACCACCTTATCTGCATGAATTTTACTGTCCACGTAATCCTGTGCCATTTCTTTTTCTCGTTAGACCGTCACCTCAATGATTCAGCAGCAAACACACGCAGTGCCCCTCTGTTGTCACAACTGGGAGGAGTTTTAAATTGACCAGCGAGAATCGAAACCATTTGGCACAGACGCAGTACTGAAGGCGGGAAAGAGGAGGATTATTTGATTTTAAAGTTGTTTGATTTATTTGTTTTCCAGTCATTCCAAAGAAACCCTAAAATTGTTTCTCTCAAAAAAAACCTCTGTTGAAAAATTATGTGATTGATGCATCAGTGCATGGAAACAATTTGAGCGGGACGTAAAATTATTTTCTTATGGTTACAGTAAGGACTGTCAGATGCTGAAAGCCAGAGTCAATAGATGTGAAGCTGGAAAAGCACAACAGGTCAGACAGCATCTGAGGAGCAGGATGCTGTCTGACCTGTTGTGCAGTTCCACCTTCACATCTATTGACTCTGGCTTCCAGAATCTGACAGACCTTACTGTCTCCAAGTCACTGAAAATCAACACTGCAAAGTCTCTTATAAGGATAAAGTTAAAAGTCACACAACACCACGTTATAGTCCAACAGGTTTATTTGGAAGTAGTAGCTTTCGGAGTGCTGCTCATTCAGGTGATTTTTCAGGTGTTGTGTGATTTTTAACTTTGTCCACCCCAGTCCAAGACCAGCACATCTCATTTAATAAGAATATCCACCTTGAAGATGTTTTCTTCCTCACTTCGAAGAGAGCTCAGTGAGTCTCTCCCCAACTGGAGCCCCAGGAACACCCCTCACTCTATGTACTTCTGGACTCATCAAGCTTTCACTTATTCTTCCTCCTCAAATATGCCACCCTGCGTGATCTCCAATTAACATTCCCAATGTATTGTATGTGTGGCATGTGGGAAGTCAATTTCTTCACTGTGCGTTTCACAGCCTTGCCCAGTGTTTCTAGCTTTTTCTGCCTTTCTTTGCAGATTTATTGCATGCAGTGCATTTTTGTTTCTCCATTAAAATCCCTAGTTATGTAAAGTCTAGTGAACCAGGCATTGGATATTCTCAGGGTTTCTGCACACTATCAAAATCCCCCACAAATTGATGGTACTTTGAAATCAGGCATCAGGTGTGAATAGTCTTGGATGGCACTATAGCAAATTCGGTATCTGTTTAAGAGTCTATTACTGTACTTATCCAACTATTTTCCGGTTTCTGTACTGCCACATGTGCACAGTTCTGTGATTTTCAGGTCTTCCTACTTTAAATGTTACCCCAAAAGATATTCTTGCCAATGCTTACTGCAGATTAATATTTGGCACTGTAGTTTGAGCAGCACCTCCTTAAGCATTCCTACAGCACAATAGGGTAAATCAAAAGTTTCAGTGTTTACGACATTCTCAATAACAAATTATGATTGTCAGCACATGTCCTATTATAATTTTATGGTATTAGCTAGTAAGTTGTCTAGTGACAATATGTCTAAGAAACAAATTTGAAAGACAGAGATGAAAGGACCAAGGCAGGGTATTATGGTCATCTATACACTCTGTCAATGGACTCTAAGGTTAGTTGACTATGCATTGCCTGGCAGATTAGGGACTTGATTTTTGGTGTGTGTCCATGGGTTGACAGATTATTCCTTCAGTTGTGGGGCATTTGTTTTCATTCAACCTTGAAGTTGATTATTGACTGAGTGATTTATACCACACCTATCAACCATGGTGTGCTTGATGGCACTCTTGCTTCTGAGTCACAAGGTTATGGGGTCAATTTCTACTCCATGCAAATGACCACTATTTCTCAAGAGAGTACTGGCTGGCCAGTATTTATGGCATGCCTCTGTTTTTTGAACTGCTGCAGTCCTAGTGCTGTAGGTAGATTGACAATGCTGTTAGGAAGGGAATTCCAGGATTTTGATTCCTAGCCTCTGACCTACTCTTGTAGCCACTGTGTGACATGAGTTGCATTTCTGGTCAATGGTAACCCCAGGATGTTGATAGTAAGGAATTCAGTGATGGTAACGCCATTGTATATCAAGGGCAGTGGTTAGATTGACTCTTAACAGAGAAGGTCATTGACAAGCGGTGAGTAACATTTGCACCTGGCAATCTGGATATTGTCCAGATCTTGTTGCATTTGAGCATGGATTGTTTCAGTATCTGAGGAGTTGCAAATGGTGCTGAACATTGTGCAATCATCATCAAACATCCTCACTTCTCACCTTATGATGGTGAAAAGGTCATGAATGAAGCAGCTGAAGATGTTGAGACCTAGTACCTTACTCCAAGGAACTCCTGCAGAGGTGCCCTGGAGTTGAGGTGACAGATCTCCAATACTCACAATAATTTTCTTATCTGCCATACCTGACTCCAACCAATGGAGAGTTTGCCCTCTGATACTGTAGCAGGTCAGGCAGCATCCAATGAACAGGAAATTCGACGTTTCAGGCATAAGCCCTTCATCAGGAATGAGGAAAGTGTGTCCAGCAGGCTAAGATAAAAGGTAGGGAGGAGGAACTTGGGGGAGGGGCGATGAAGATGTGATAGGTGGAAGGAGGTCAAGGTGAGGGTGATAGACCGGAGTGGGGTAGGGGCGGAGAGGTCAGGAAGAAGATTGCAGGTTAGGAGGGTGGTGCTGAGTTTGAGGGATTCGACTGAGACAAGGTGGGGGGAGGGTAAATGAGGAAACTGGAGAAATCTGAGTTCATCCCTTGTGGTTGGAGGGTTACCAGGCAGAAGATGAGGCGCTCTTCCTCCAACCATCGTGTTGTTATGGTCTGGCGATGGAGGAGTCCAACGACCTGCATGTCCTTGGTGGAGTGGGAGGGGGAGTTAAAGTGTTGAGCCACGGGGTGGTTGGGTTGGTTGGTCCAGGTGTCCCAGAGGTGTTCTCTGAAACGTTCCGCAAGTAGGCGGCCTGTCTCCCCAATATAGAGGAGGCCACATCGGGTGCAGCGGATGCAATAGATGATGTGTGTGGAGGTGCAGGTGAATTTGTGGTGGATATGGAAGGATCCCTTGGGGCCTTGGAGAGAAGTAAGGGAGGAGGTGTGGGCGCAAGTTTAGCTGTCTTCTTGTTTGTCCTATGTAGTGTTTTGTGCAGTCCTTGCATGGGACTTTGTACACTACATTGGTTTTGCTCATGCTGGAGAATGTGACTTAAAAGAGGTTCTGGGATTTACATATCAATGAACCAAAATCTGCAACCCATTCTAAAAGATGAAAGACTTAACAGCAATCTAGGTTATTCAATATATCACTTCAGTTGCACGACACTGTAATTTTTTGCTATAAATTCTGTGTCTTATTATCCTGCTCCACAGTTCCTGACGAAGGAACAGTACTCCAAAAGCTCGGGCTTCAAATAAACCTGTTGGACTATAACTTGGCGTTGTGTGATTTTTAACTATAACCTGTAAACAGTAGCAGAGAAGCAGTAATGTTGTTAACTCTAAGATTCTTTTACTTACACCAGAAGGTAGCTATCCATGCACACACTAGACCACATAAGCCCTAAACAGACCACACACTGAGCAGATGTGAATGGCAGCAGACTCAGCACTTACAGTGTATGCTTTTAAACTAAAATAAATACATTTTCCCCAAATAAGGAAAAGTTGAAATTCCTGCAAAATACCTGCAGAGGGCACCAAATACTAATGGATTTGTTCCTATGGGCCTGTAACACACAAACAATTGTTTACAGTGAAACAGCTTCTGTACTTCAGATAAATATATTGTATAAGCAAAATCGAAAGTGAAGGCATTTAACTGTCCCATTAAAAATGGCATTGGTTAAGCCTCCATAAGTTTTTCTTTAGAAAGTACTAGAACTCAAATTATAATGGGAATGTTCTCTGTTCAGCTAAAAAAAGACATACATTCATTTAATGCCTTTCTTGACCTCAGGTCAAAAGCAAAAGCAAATGAATACTGCTATGCTTCAGTTATACAGGGCTTTAGTGAAACTAAATCTTGAATACTGTATGCTGCCTCCTCATTTAAGGAAAAATGTAACTGCATGGGAGGCGGTTCAGATGATGTTTACCAGATTCATATCTGGAACGACTGAGTTGAGTTATGAGAAAAGTTGGATAGATTAGTTTTGTTTCTACAGGAGCTTAGACAAGTGATTTGATTAAAGTTTATCAGATTGCAGAGATGGCCACCTTGTGGATCAGTACAGAATTAGAAGACTCTGTTTAAAAATTAGGAGTTACCCTTTTCAGGCAGAGATGAAGACAATACTTTTCTTTCTGACAGTTGTGCAATTCTGGAAATGTGTGCCTCTGAGGTACTGAAGAAAGTAGATCCAGAAAAAACAGAAGTGTTGGCAGTCATTTTGAAGCATTCAAAAGAGTCTGGAACAACTCTTAAGTATTGGAGGGTGGTTGACATAACATCGCTACCTAAAATGTTAAAGAGCAGCATGGTGGCTCAATGGTTCGCACTGCTGCTTCACAGCACCAGGGTCCCAGCTTCGATTACCAACCTGTGTCTGTGTGGGTTTCCTCTGGGTGCTTTGGTTTCCTCCTACAGTCCAAAGATGTGCAGGTCAGGTGAATTGGCCATGCTAAATTGCCCATAGTTGAAAAATGTGTTGTTGGAAAAGCGCAGCAGGTCAGGCAGCATCAAAGGAGCAGGAGAATCGACGTTTCGGGCATAAGCCCTTCTTCAGGAATGAGGAAGGTGTGCCAAGTAGGCTAAGATAAAAAGTAGGGAGAAGGGACTTGGGGGAGGGGCGTTGGGAATGCGATAGGTGGAAGGAGGTTAAGGATGAGGGAGATAGGCCGGAGAGGGGGTGGGAGCGGAGAGGTCGGGAAGAAGATTGCAGGTCAAGAAGGCGGTGCTGAGTTTGAGGGTTGGGACTGAGATAAGGTGGGAGGAGGGGAAATGAGGAAGCTGAAGAAATCTGCATTCATCCCTTGTGGTTGGAGGGGGTTCCTAGGCGGAAGATGAGGCACTCTTCCTCCAGGCGTCATGTTGCCATGGGCTGGTGATGGAGGAGGCAAGGACCTGCATGTCCTTGGCGGAGTGGGAGGGGAAGTTAAAGTGTTCAGCCACGGGGCGGTTGGGTTGGTTGGTGCGGGTAAATTGCCCAAAGTGTTAGGTACATTAGTTAGAGGGAAATGGGTCTGGGTGGGTTACTCTTCAGAGGGTTGGTGTGGACTTATTGGGCCAAAGGCCTGTTCCCACATGATAGGGAATCTAATCTAATCTAATATGTAGTCAGAATTGGACAGAGACAGCATGGATTTATGATAGGGAAATCATTGTTGGGAAATCTACTTCTTTGGGGATGTAACAAGTAGAATTGATAAAGAGGACCCCACAGCATATGGTTTATTTGGACTTTCAGAAGGCTATTGACAAAGTCCCACTTAAGAGATTAAAGTGTAAAATTAAAGCACAATGGATTGGGAGTAGTGTTATGTGATGGAGAGAAAATTGGTTAGAAGACATGAAACAAAGAATAGGAAAAAGCAAGTCTTTTTCTGAAGGACAGGCAGTGACTAGTGGGTCACCACAGACATTGGTGCTTGCAACCATCTTCGAGTAAAAAATGAGGTCTGCAGATTCCTGATGAAGGGCTTATGCTCGAAACGTCGAATTCTCTATTCCTGAGATGCTGCCTAACCTGCTGTGCTTTGACCAGCAACACATTTGCAGCTTGCAACCATCTATTCACAATCGATGAGGGAACTAATTAATATCTCCAAATGTCCAGATGACACATAGCTAGCTCGAAGGGTGAGCTTTTAGGAGGATGCAGTGATGTTGCAGTGTAATTTGGACACGCTGAGTAAGTGGGTAAATACATAAGAGACAAAATATAATGTGGATAAATGAGAGATTGTCCATTTTGGGAGCAAAAACAGGAACGTGGATTATTATCTGAATGGCTAGCAATTGAGAGACAGGGATGGGCAAAGAGACCTGTTTTTTCTCGTACACCAGTTGCTGAAGGTGAGCATGCAGGTTAAGCAGGATGTAAAGAAAACAAATGGTATATTAGCCCTCACAGCGAGAGAATTCGAGAGTAGTGCGGGGATGTCTTGCTGCAATTATACATGGCTTTAAGAAGATCATACCTAGAATATTAGGTGCAGTTTTGTCTCTTTTATTTGAGGAAGGACGGCAGCAAATGATAACCAGGTTGATTCCTGGGATGGCAGGACTGATGTATGAGACATGATTGAATTAGTCAGGATGATATTCACTCGTGTTCAGAAGAATGAGTAGGGATCTCGTAGAAGCCTCTCAAATTCTAATAGGACTGGACAGAGTAGAAGCGAGAAGGATGTTCCTGATGCCCAGAACCAGGGTCACAGTGTGAGGAAGCAGGGTAAACCATTTAGGACTGAGATGAAGAGAAATGTCTTCACCCAGAGAGTGATGAGCCTGTGGAATTCATTGCTACAGAAAGCAACAGAAGCCAAAACATTTCAAGAAAGAGTTGGATATAGCACTTGGAGCTAAAAGGATCAAAGGATACGGGGAGAAGCAGAAACAGGCTATTGAGTTGGTTGATCAGCCATTAACATTCAATGGCAGAGCAGGCTTCAACGCCAAATGGCCTTCTCCTGCTCCTATTTTCTATGTTTTTATGTTTTGAGTTTTACGGCAGAGTTAGATAGGCTGTTGTTAAACAAGGAAATCAAAGGTTGTGGAGTAGAAAAAACATGTATGTCAAACAAAAACAGATTGACCACAATCTTAAGGAGCAGTAGAGTAGGATTGAGGAGCCGAAAAGCCGGCATCTGCTTGTAATTAGAGTTATAGAGTCATAGAGTAAAAAGTGAGGTCTGCAGATGCTGGAGATCAGAGCTGAAAATGTGTTGCTGGTTAAAGCGCAGCAGGTCAGGCAGCATCCAAGGAGCAGGAAATTCGACGTTTCGGGCAAAAGCCCTTCATCAGGAATGAAGCCCTTCTTTTGCCCAAAACATCGAATTTCCTGTTCCTTGGATGCTGCCTGACCTGCCGCGCTTTAACCAGCAACACATTTTCAGTTATAGAGTCATAGAGATGTACAGCATGGAAACAGATCCTTCGGTCCAACACGTCCATGCCGACCAGATATCCCAACCCAATCTAGTCCCACCTGCCAGCACCCGGCCCATATCCCTCCAAACCCTTCCGATTTATATACCCATCCGAATGCCTCTTAAATGTTGCAATTGTACCAGCCTCCACCACTTCTGCTGGCAGCTCATGCCACACATGTACCACCCTCTGCCTGAAAAAGTTGCTCCTTAGGTCTCTTTTATATCTTTCCCCTCTCACCCTAAACCCTTGCCCTCTAGTTCTGGACTCCCCTACACCAGGGAAAAGACTTTGTCTATTTATCCTATCCATGCCCCTCGTGATTTTATAAACCTCTATAAAGGTCACCCGATGGTCCAGGGAAAACAGCCCCAGCCTATTCAATCTCTCCCTATAGCTCAAATCCTCCAACCCTGGCATCTTTTCTGAACCATTTCAAGATTCACAACATCCTTCCGATAGGAAGGAGACCAGAATTGCATGCCATATTCCAATAGTGGCCTAACCAATGTCTGGTATAGACGCAACATGACTCCTGTACTCAATACTCTGACCAATAAAGGAAAGCATACCAACACCTTCTTCACTATCCTATCTACCTGTGACTCCACTTTCAAGGAGCTATGAATGTGCACTCCAAGGTCTCTTTGTTGAGCAACACTCCCTAGGACCTTACCATTAAATGTATAAGTCCTGCTAAGATTTGTAGGATTAAACTCCATCTGCCACTTCTAAGCCCATTTGGTCACGATCCCGTTGTACTCTGAGGTAACCTTCGTCGCTGTCCACTGCACCTCCAATTTTGGTGTCATGTGCAAACTTACTAACTATATCTCTTATGCTCACATCCAAATAATTTATATGAATAATGAAAAGTGGTGGACTCAGCACACACAAAGCTATGTTGACTATCCCTAATCAGTCCTTGCCTTTCCAAATATATGAACAGGATCTAGATTAGAGTGGTGCTGGAAAAGCACAGCAGTTCAGGCAGCATCTGAGGAGCAGCAGCAAAAATCGACGTTTCGGGCAAAAGCCCTTCATCAGGAATACAGGCAGAGAGCCTGAAGGATGGAGAGATAAGCTAGAGGAGTGTGGGGGTGGGGAGAAAGTAGCATAGAGTACAATAGGTGAGTGGGAGAAAGGATGAAGATGATAGGTCAGGTAGGAGGGTGGAATGGATAGGTGGAAAAGAAGATAGGCAGGTAGGACAAGTCATGTGTACAGTGCTAAGCTGGAAGTTTGGAACTGGGGTGAGGTGGGGGAAGGGGAAATGAGGAAACTGTTGAAGTCCACATTGATGCCCCGGGGTTGAAATGTTCTGAGGCAGAAGATGAGGCGTTCTTCTTCCAGGCATTTGATGATGAGGGAGTGGCGGTGAAGCAGGCCCAGGACCTCCACGTCCTTGGCAGAGTGGGAGGGGGGAGTTGAAATGTTGGGCCACAGGGCGGTGTGGTTGATTGGTGCGGGTGTCCCAGAGATGTTCCCTAAAGCGCTCTGCTAGGAATATGTACATTCTGTCCCTCAGGATTTCCTCTAACAACTTGCTCACCACTGATGTCAGGCTCACTGGTCTATAGTTCCCTGCCTTGTTCTTATCACCCTTCTTAAACAGCAGCAGCACAATAGTCAACCTCCACTCTTCTGGCACCTCACCTATGACTATCACTGATACAAATATCTCCGCATGGGGCCCAGCAATCACTTCCCTAGCTTCCCAGAGTTCTTTTATTCTTTTATTCACATACACAATTGAGATTCATTTGTGAGAAATTCACGTGGACATATAAATATTGAAGGCTTTAGAGTTTCCTAAACTCCTTCAGCATTTGCCAGTGGGGCATGGTCCGCATGACTGACCCCAGTGATGAGGGAACCTGTCAAAAGTATTTTCCAGGTTCAATGAAAGAATTTACCAGAAGCTATATTTTACTAGCTAGCGTTCTTCATTCATAAGTGACTATTTGTACTTTGGAGTCAATACAGGTTTGAGATTTATAATAAAGTAATAACATTTTGTCATAACGGCTATGAATGGAGTGTAAATATTGATTTTTAACAACTAAAGGAGAAAACATGGTGGATGGTTTCTGGAAAGTATACTATTGTTATATGATTTCTTCAGCAACAAACAAAGGGCATAACAGAACTAGCTGTCAGAAACCCCAGTTAGTGCTCTGACTTCATATCTCACCAATGCAACTGTTGGAATTTGAATTCAATTGATTAAAAATCTGCTTTTGAAAGGTAGTCCAATGAAGACAATCTAGGTCATTAATTTATTCAATTTTACAGGGGGAGATCTGCCATTCTTCTCTGGTCTGGTCTGCATGTGACTCCAAACCAACAGCAATGTGACCAACTGTTAACTGCCCTCTGACATGACCTACCAAAGTATTCAGCTCAAGGACTTCAGCTACTGAAACAGGTTCATACCAGACTCAAAGTATTAACTCTGCTTCTCTCTTCACAGACACTGCCAGACCTGTGGAGTTTCTCCAGCATTTTCTGTATATTAAACATGAGTCAAAAGAAGTTGCATGGTTAAAAATTATTCCCCTCAAAAATCCAAGTTGGAGTGATCATGCCTCTGCTACCCAAATCCCCAAGTTCAACTCAGTAACAGGCTTCTCAATCTTCCTCTGCCTCTTATAAAATGTCCGACAGATTGAGGGGTGAGTAGGGAGCTGAAAAGCAAACCACATATTCTCTTTTACATGCCCGTCCCTCTCCTCAGACCATGAACCTAGAACACAATTGTTATTATAGACAACAAGCTTGCTCACTTGCAAAGGTTCCAGACTCAGAAACATGTCAATTCTAAACTTCTCATCCTGTGTTGTCTTTCCATGGCTTCACCTCTATTTATTCTAACCTCCTCTTATCCTATAATCCTTGAAGAGCTCTAAATTTCATCAATTCCCGTGCATTCACCCTCAAAATTTCATTTGCTCAACAAAGGCATCTTCAGATACCTAAGCCTCAAACTCTTTAATTCCTTTCTTACATATTTCTACTTGTCTCTCTTCTAAGATGCTTCTTGATTCAAGCTTTTCCTCATTTGCCTTAACATATCCTTCAGTGGCTCAATGTCAAATTTTATTTGGTAAAATTATTTGAAATCCTTTGGGATGCTTTACTATATTACAAGTGCTATGTAATGCAAGTTGTTTTTGAGATAATTAATGCTACATTGACTATGTTGCTCAACCAGAAAACTACTCAAAATAACTGGAAATTATTTTTGAGTACTACATCTAAATTTGGAAACAATTTGCTGAATAAAACACAACACTGCCAGCAGAGTAGATGATGTGTCGCAACTGACGCATGTGGGCTCTAGTAGCTAGCAGGCTGATCCACAACAGTCCCGTTTGCAATAAATGTCTGGAGCTTGAATAACCTGATCCATATATGATGACTAGCAGTCCAAATTTCATTGCTGAGGGTGAGAGTAACCGGACGTTTTATTCCAACGAGGCAGTCACACCCTTTAGGCTAAGCACAATAGGTTTAATCTGTAGTCAGGGACAGGAGGGTGTGACTATGCGTTGACTCCAATGTAGGGATTCTAAAGCTATTGTTGTGGTTCTGTTCGCCGAGCTGGTGATTTGTGTTGCAGACGTTTCGTCCCCTGTCTAGGTGACATCCTCAGTGCTTGGGAGCCTCCTGTGAAGCGCTTCTGTGATGTTTCCTCTGGCATTTATAGTGATTTGTATCTGCCACTTCCGGTTGTCAGTGCCAGCAGTGGCCAGTATATTGGGTCCAGGTCGATGTGCTTATTGATTGAATCTGTGGATGAGTGCTATGCCTCTAGAAATGCCCTAGCTGTTCTCTGTTTGGCCTGTCCTATAATAGTAGCGTTGTCCCAGTCAAACTCATATTGCTTATCATCTGATAAATGCCGGAGGAAACATCACAGAAGCGCTTCACAGGAGGCTCCCAAGCACTGAGGATGTCACCTAGACAGGGGACGAAACGTCTGCAACACAAATTCCCAGCTCGGCGAACAGAACCACAACAACGAGCACCCAAGCTACAAATCTTCTCACAAATTCTAAAGATATGTTTGGAGAAACTGCTGCCTTTGCACATGTCCAATAAATTTGTGGCTCTTGTGTGTAAGAGAGCAGGGATAACAGGAAGGTGAACAGACATACCATGGTACTGTGATGGAGTAAGCCAACAAAATGTAGCAAATAAGAAAGACTGTAGTTGTACTAGTTAGGGATAGAGACATCATTCACTGTAACTGAGAACATCAGTTTCATAGGCTATGTGGTCTGCCTAGTGCCAGGTTTATGGACATGTCCTTCGGGGCTGGAACTATCTGCTCATTGCGAACAAAGGTACTAATAACATTAGCAGAACTAAGAAGGGGTATGAGCAGCGAGGGATTAAATTAAAAAGCAGAACGACAAAGGTAATAATCTCTGGCTATAATCTGAGTCACAAATTGGCATAGGGTAGGTAAGATCAGGAAACATTCAAAGATTAGTGTGACAGAAAGGAGTTTAAATTTCAGGCATCAGTAGTAGGGAAAGAGGGAGCTTAATTTGGCCTTTGTATTTTAACTACATTGGCAAGTTGTATAACTAAGTTTTTAAATAATTGAGAGCAGGGTTGAGGAGAGTGGTGTTGGAGTGGTGGCAGTGAGGAGGATTGACATGAGGGAACATGTAATGTATTAAAGAGAAAGGACAAAGCAATATAATTGGTTATCATTCCCTATATTGCTATCCTGAGTGGGACAGGAAGGGACAGAGTCTGCAAACATTAAAGTGCTCCAATAAATTGGAGCAGGATAGGAAAACAGTAAAATGACAACTTTAAAAGCTCTTTATCTGAATGCATGCAGCATTTAAGATGGATGAATTGATGGCACAAATAGAAATAATTGTGTATGAATGTTCACTACCACATCTCCATAATGGTCAAATGACCAAGGCTGAAAACAAAAATATTCAGTAACATTTTACATTTTGGAGGAATAGAAAGCATGTATGTGACTTCCCCTCAGTTTAACACTATGCAGGAAGAGAGGGAATGGGTGATAACTACTATCAAAATGAATCAAACGTTGCTGCAGGAGTCCCCTGAATGCATCCCAATCACCAGCCTGTATGGTGTTCACAAGAAGAATCATACTGAACTCAAAATAGTTACTCATTTTCTTTCTCCACAGATGCTAGCAGAATAACTGAGTTTCTCTGGTGGTTTTAAAAGCTACTGTTGAGTACGGATTAATTAGGGAAATGCAGTCAGTGTGAAATTCATGACACAATGTATGCTTCAGTTGTATGAGGGTATAAGGAAGATTGGAAGAGTCATGGTTAAATGTGATTTGCTGGTTAGGGAAATAGGTGTACATGTGGCTGCAGACATGAATCTAACAAATAAAGGAAGAATAGGGTAGGTTCAGTCTGAAGACTCCATATCCTGCCTTATTTGTGAATTCTAAGACAGCTGTCAGTCCTTGATAACCATTTATACCCAAAGTGTTGGTGCCAGAGGACTGGAGAATGGCATGTTGCCTCCCTGAGGCCAAGGTCAAGATTGTCACTGAGCAGTTGCAGAATACCCTGATAGGTGAACAGCAAGCAGTTGTGGTTTTCAATGGTGTGACAAATATGCAGTCAGAATTTTGGCAGCTAGGAAATTAGCAAGCAGGATGTTAAAAGTAGTAATCTTGCTCCCAGTATCATTGTCAGCTAAGTATAGAAATTGAGACATATAAAGACAGATCAAAATATGAATGAAAAGATGGTGCAGGAGGATGGGTTTTAGATACTTGGGACTTTGAGGAAGATGGGACCTAGACAGGCCTCATAGTTTGGATCAAAATAGATTTGGGTTCTTTATGTGGCATTTTGTTAGTGCAATTGGAGAAGGTTTCATCTAATGTGGCCAGATGTGGGAATCGAGACACCATGTCAGAGAGGACCACCAAAGTGAACAGATGATGGAGTTAGGTGAATAGCACTAACATAAGGAATAATCATTTATAGATAGAATCTGGGTAAGGGAGAAGGTAATAAAGTCTTAATCAAGCTTAGTATGCATATATGTTAATGCACTGAGCACAATGAGTAAGACTGGAGACTGACAGCACAGATTGCAATTGGAAATATGATGTTCTATCTTTAACAGAGACTGGGTCGAAGAAGGGCAGGACAGGGTGTTAATTATTCCTGGGTACAAGGCATTCAGCAAAAATAGAGGAAGAATGAAAAAAAAGGGTGTGCTGTTATTGATTGAAGACAGTATTACAGAACGAGAATGTCCATAGGGGCTAAGGACAAAATCTATTTGGCTTGTGCTAAAAAAAAGGTACAATAATATTGCTTGATATAGTCTGTATAACATCCTTTCTCACTAGTTGGTGGTGAGAGACAGATTTGCATGAAAACTACAGAGAAGTCTAAAAAAATGATCAGATAGTCATTATGGGTGACTTTAATTATCCAAAAATAGACAGGATGACTTTAATTACCTAAAAATAGACTGGAATGGTGTAAAGGGCAGTATCTAGGAACTCTTTACCGTTAGTGTTCAGAAAAATTTTCTACAGCAGTACGTTTCATGTCCAACAAGAAAGGAGATAATGCTAAGCTTGGTTCTTGGAAAAGAGCTCTGTCAAGTTTGTGCATTGTCTGGAGGGGAAAGTACCGTTGTCTTCAAAGTCTTACCAGACCATAGGAGCTGCTCTCTTATTAGAGAGGGAAGTGACTGGTGGTGATTTAATCTGAAGGCCACCAGACCTCAGGCAAGGGAAGACATTAAGAAGGGGAGTAACCTCAAAGCAGTGATGGGAATTGAACCCACACCACTGGCATCACACTGCGCTGCAAACCAACAATCCAGCCAACTGAATTAGATCAATTCCCAAGAGGAAAATATAGGAAATAGTAATCATTGTCACATAAGTACAGGTAGACTAAAAAGGAACAATTCACAGTAAGGATAAATAACATGGAGAAACTCTATTATAATTAATGTGAGCAAAAGTGGATCTGCACTAAAAGAAGTTTGTTTCAAAGAATGGCAGAGGAAATATTAAACGAATAATGGATTACCTTCAAAAAGGAGGAGGAAATTCAAGTAGTCAAGGTGCACTCCCTCTATTGGGAAAGGTAGGACAAACAATGCCAGAATCCTCTGGGTGACGACAGACTTTAAGTTAAAGAAAAGGAAGCGTGCTCATGATAGATGTCAGGTAAAATATATGGTTTCGAACCAAACTGAGTACAGAAGATTGAGAGGGATGTGAAAAAGCAAGTAAGAGGAGCAAAGGGGAATATGAGAAAAAACTGGTAGCAAACATAAAATAGAATCACTATTTATAACTCCATATAAGGAATTGTAAGTGTGGTAAAAGGAGGAGTAGAGTCAATTAGGGACCAAAAACAGGATTCACGATTGCAAGCAAAGGAGCTGGGTAAGGTATTGCATATGTCTTTATCAAGAAAAGAATATGTTACCCAGTAAACGTAAAAGCTGGTATTTCAGGTATTTAGTCAAAATTGATATTAGAAACACTGGATTGACTGTTTTAGACATTTAAAATGGGTAAGGCATCATGATCAGGCAAGATGCATCCAAGATTAGTGAAGGGACTGAGTTGGAATTGCAGATGCACTGGAAATAATTTTTCAGTCTTCTTTACACTGGGGCGGTGGTGCCAGAGATCTGTCGAATTGCAAATATTACATGCTTGACCATACAATAAGAACATAAGAGCAGGAGTCAGCCATCTGGCCCTTCGAGCATTCCGTAGGATCATGGCTGATCTTTTCGTGGCCGCAGTGCCACTTACCACACCCTCCCTCCCCTCTCTCTCCTCCCCCCTCCCCCCCCCACTTCACCATAATCCTTAATTCCTTTGCTGTTCAAAAAAAAATCTATCTTAGCTTTAAAAATGTTAACATTATCCCTGGGCAGGGAATTCCATAGATCCACAACCCTCTGGGTGAAGAAGTTCCTTCTCAATTCAGTCCAATCAAAAGTCAGTCAGTTTAACTTTAATGGTGGGGAGACTTCTAGAAAATATAATTTGGGAGAGATTTAATAGCCTCATGGATAAATGGCAACATGGAATTGTGGACGTTTGACTCACAACTCCGGATGACACAAGTTCAAAGGTAGATGTTTTATTAGCGGACAGCTGTGAAGAGATTCTCCGTGACATCAAAGCCTACATGTTGTGGCACCTCTCAACGAATCTTTAATCCATACATGGAAGCAGTATCTTTTACATAGTAATACAGAGGTCTACAAGTCACAGGGCTGCTTACTATTACATTGTTGAAGACAGGTAATTACAATTTTACAGTGCCCAGTGATTGCTGAGTTCGTGACAAATAACGAATGATATACAGGAACTGGCTATCGAATTTCTCACAATCGTATGTTAATGAACAAAGGTTTAGACAGTAAGATTTTGCTTAGTTCTTATTGTTGGTCTTCATATTCCCTTGTTAATAGGTAAAGGAAGGACGACAATGGGAACTGGAGACAGCTAATAAGGTTCTGACCATGGCCATCAGCCTTGTGCAGGGAGAACAAACAACTTTGCCTGAGGCCGAAATTAAAATCTACATGTATTACTCCAGACCATTTTGTCAGCTTGGAGTGGGCCAGACCCCTTACTGGGGTGGTCAATCTCACTGTCAGAAGACAGGCATGCAATTGATACTGCAGCGAGTCCTTTTAATAGTGGATCTTTAACCCTTGAGTTCCCAATATATCATGATAAGAAAGTAAAAAATAAAACTTATTCTTTTGTGGTTCTGTAACTTCATCAGACTTTTTAAGGGAAAATCATGTTTAACAAATTATTGTTTTTGTTGAAGAGGTAGCAGAGAGGCTTGTTGAGGACAATGCAGTTGATAAGGTGCACATGGATTTTTTTTAAAAAAGGTATTTGCTCATGGTCTGCTGCATGGCATTGTATCAAAGTTAAAACTCATGGAATGAAAGGGTCAGGAGCAACACGATTTTAAATTGAATGAGTGACAGGTAACAAAGAATGGAGTTTTCATTTCAATAGTGTGGTGTGACGAAAGGCAAAAAAGGGAGAAAAATACAGTGAGAATGAAAAAAAGCTCCCCATGTTGAGAAACATTTTCCCCAGTTTCCCCTCAAGCTGTAAGTAGTGACTTCACAATCTCACTATTGAACACTAACTTATTTCCATTACCTTATTTGCCCCATCCCAAGCAGTAGTTCCACCTCAATCCTGACCAATCACCGTGTGAAGACATATTTATCTACATTGGACTAAATGGAAGGTGTGTGTGTATTTGCGCACGCACGCGCATGTGGGGTTTGTGTGTGTCTGTGTTTATGCTGAGGGGGGAGGGGGAGGAGGATTGGTACAAAGGGGAACTCAAGAAAAATATAATGACCGGGAAAATGGGAGAGTAAATTGTTGGATCTACTGGCTAGGCTCCGGTGGACCTAGCCTCGAGTCTTAAAAGAAATACAGAGTGAGAAACATGCTATGTTAGTTTAAATTCCACAAAGTTTCTAAGGTTCCATTAGATTCAAAAGTTGTGAATGTAAATCCTTTATTCAAAAAGAGAGAGAGAGACAGAAAGCAATAAACTATGGGCCAGTTAGTTTAACATCATATCATAGGGAAAAGATTAGAAACAATTTTTAATGCCATCTTTGCAGGGCACTTACAAAAATGCAAAGAAATTGGGACAAAGGTGGTCTTATGGAGGGAAAATTATGTTTAACCATGTTAAAAAATCATTCGTTAGAGATTTATTGCTGATACCAAATAGCTCGAGAGGATATTGATGAGTTACCTTCTTAAAGAGTTTCAGTTTTTGGGTGTGGGGGCACCCACAATGTTGTTGGGAATATTTATGTATTAATACATCGAGGAACTAACTAGAGGTCAGGTTATCCTGGAGTGTGGATTGTACGATGACTAAAGAATAATAGGAAATTTAGCAATGCAAGGCCCCCGAGGGAAGAGTAACCATAATATGATATAATTCTTTAAGATGGAGAGTGACATGGTTGATTCTGAGACTAGGATCCTGAATCTAAAAAGAGGAAACAACAAGGAATGAAAATGAGATTATTATGATAAACTGGGAAGAAATACTCAAAGAGATGATAATGGATAAGCCTTGGGGACGTTTGCTGATATTTAGCATCATTTGCAACTCCTCAGGTACAGAGGCAGTCAACGTGCACATGCAACAGGACCTGAGCAATATCCAGGCTTGGGCTGATAAGTGGCAAGTGACATTCAGGTGCCAGGTAATAGCCATTGATCAATAGAATAAAATACAACCATCACCTCCTGATATTCTGGAGGCATTACTGTTGCTGACTGCTAACATGCTGGAGGTTGGCATTGACCAGCGTGAATTTGATCAGCTATTTAAATATTATAGTTACAAGAGCATAATAGCAATGGGAACTCTGTAACAAATAACAACTCCAGAATCCTAAAAACATGTCCACCACATATAATGCTTAAGCCTGGAATTTAATAGCATACTCTCCACTTGCCTGAATGTGTGCAGCTCAAGATGTGAAGCACTATCCAGGACAAAGCAGTCCATTTGATTGGCACCTAATCCAACACCTTCGACATTCATTCCCACTAACAGTAGCAAAAACACATATGATCCACAAGATGCACTGCAACAGCTCACCAAGGATTCTTCCGCAGTACTTTTCAAACCTCAACTGAGGAGGATAAGGGCAGCAGATACATTGGAACATGAATCCCCTCCTGACAAGCTCCCTTCCAAGTCAGATAACATCTTGACTGGGGACTACATTGTCATGCCTCCTATGTCTCTGGATCAAAGCTTGGAACTCCTTTCAAAGAAACACAAAATAGGACAAGGAGTCGGGTATTCAGCCTTTTGAGACTATTCCATGATTCAATATGATCAGGGCTGATGATCATCCTACACAGTATCCTATTCCTAATATCTCTCCATACCCTTTGATTGCTTCAGCCCAACAACTATATCTATCTCCTTCTTGAAAACTTTAAAAGTTTTTACCTCAATGGCAGAGAATTCCACAGGCTTGCCAATCCCTGGATGTAGAAATTTCTCATCTCAATCCAAAATGGCTTACCCCA
This sequence comes from Hemiscyllium ocellatum, assembly GCF_020745735.1. Lineage (NCBI taxonomy): Eukaryota > Metazoa > Chordata > Chondrichthyes > Orectolobiformes > Hemiscylliidae > Hemiscyllium > Hemiscyllium ocellatum. The sequence continues at coordinate 56,843,544 of NC_083402.1, forward strand.
TAACCTTAGACTGTGGTCCCTGGTTCTGGACTCTCATCCATCAGGAAAATCCCTGGCTAGTCTTGTTAGAATTCTACAAAATCCCCCTGATCCTTCTAAATTCCAGTGAATATAGTCCTAACTGATTCAATCTCTCTTCATAAATCAGTCTTGACATCCCAGGAATGAGTCTGGTACACCTTCATCACACTCCCTCCATAGCCAGAATATCCTTCCTCAGGTGAGGAGACCAATTGAACATAATAGTCCAGGTGTGGTCTCATGCTTACCTGCAATGATTTGTGTATAAGGTATCATAGCAACCCCCCCCCCCCCCATCTCCCCAATCTATCACCATTCAGATAGTCAGCCTTCCTGGTTTTGCGACCAAATTGGATAAGCACACATTAAACTTCGTCTGCCATGCATTACCTGAAATCACAACTGCTCCCAATCCTCTGGTCTGCTGCTCTTTTTGGACAACTTCTACAGCCCTTCCTTGGATGTAGTGAGGAATTGCTGGGTCACCTTATTTTATTTTTGTGCCAGACAGAAATGAATATTTGTTGCAGTTCCTCCATGCACTCCTTAAATATTTGCCATCACCTATTTTTAAAGGACCTCATGATTTGGTTCCTTGGCAGGTGGCTATAGCCTTGGATGTGGACAATACAGCAGAAATGGCCAGCCTATAAAATGGAAGTACCAAAATCTCTCATTTCCACATGTGGAGGAGTATCAAAATTTCTTTGCTGCTGACCTCTGTCACCATTTCCCAGTAAAACAGCCCTTGTTGAAATAAAAAAAATCTTCAGAAGCACTGAAAGGACAATGTGAAAGGGGGGTGGGGGTGGGGGTAAGGGGGCAAATTTGCTAATGCTATTTTGGAGGGTTGAAACAAATTCAGCAAGGGGATGGGAACCTAAATTGTACTTCCAGTGTCCAGGAGGAAGGTCAGAAGTATGGTTTCAAGCTCACAAGAGTTCACCAGCAAGCAGGAAGGAGGTTTGAAGTGTGTCTACTTCAACTCCAGGAGCATCCGGAACAAGGTGTGTGAACCTGCAGCATGGCGCTGCTACCTAGGACTTAGATGTCGTAGCCATTTTGGAGATATGGGTAAAACAGGGACAGAAATAGTTGTTGCAGGTTCTGGGATTTAGATATTTATAGAGTCATAGAAATGTACAGCATGGAAACAGACCCTTCGGTCCAACCCGTCTATGCTGTCCAGATATCCAAACCCAATCTAGTCTCACCTGCCAGCACCCGGCCCATATCCCTCCAAACCCTTTCTATTCATATAACCATCCAAATGCCTCTTAAATGTTATAATTGTACAAACCTCCACCACATCCTCTGGCAGCTCATTCCATACACATACCATCCTCAGTGAAAAAGCTGCCCCTTAGGTTCCTTTTATATCTTCCCCCCCTCACCCTAAATCTATATCCTCGAGTTCTAGACATCCCCATCCTAGGAAAAAGACTTTGTCTATATATCCTATACATGCCCCTCAATTTTATAAACCTCTATAAGGTCACCCCTCAGCCTCTGACTCTCAGGTAAAACAGCCCCTATCTGTTCAGCCTCTCCCCATAGCTCAAGTCATCCAACCCTGGCAACATCCTTGTAAATCCTTTCTGAACCCTTTCAAGTTTCACAACATCTTTCCGATAGGAAGGAGACCAGAATTGCAAGCAATATTCCAAAAGTGGCCTAACCAATGTCCTGTACTCTATACTCTTACCAATAAAGGAAAGCATACCAAATGCCTCCTTCATTATCCTATCTACCTGCAACTCCACTTTCAAGGAGCTATGAACCTGCACTCCAAGGTCTCTCTGTTTAGCAACTCTCTCTAGGACCTTACCATTAAGTGTATAAGTCCTGCTAAGATTTGCTTTCCCAAAATGCAGCACCTCGCATTTACCTGAATTAAACTCCATCTGCCAATTCTCAGCCAACTGGCACATCTGATCAAGATTCCATTGTACTTTGAGGTAACCGTCTTCACTGTCCACTACATCTCCAATTTTGGTGTCATCTGCAAACTTATTAACTGTACCTTTTATGCTCACATCCAAATCATTTATGTAAATGACAAAAAGTAGAGGACCCAGCACCAATCCTTGTGGCACTCCACTGGTCACAGGCCTCCAGTATGAAAAACAATCCTCCACCACCATCCTCAGTCTTCTACCTTTGAGCCAATTCTGTATCCAAATTGCTAGTTCTCCCTGTATTCCGTGAGATCTAACCTTGCTAACCAGTTTCCCCATGGGGAACCTTGTCGAACGCCTTGCTGAAGTCCATATAGATCATATCTACTGCTCTGCCCTCATCAATCCTCTTTGTTATTTCTTCAAAAAACTCAATCAAGTTTGTGAGACATGATTTCCCACACACAAAGCCATGTTGACTATTCCTAATCAGTCCTTGCCTTTCCAAATACATGTACATCCTGTCTCTCAAGATTCCCTCCAACAACTTGCCCACCACTGATGTCAGGCTCACTGGTCTATAGTTCCTTGGCTTGTCCTTAGTACCTTTCTTAAGGAGTGGCACCACATTAGTCAACCTCCAGTCTTCCGGCATCTCACCTATGACTATCGATAATACAAATATCTCAGCAAGAGGCCCAGTAATCAATTCTCCAGCTTCCCATGGAGTTCTAGGGTACACCAGATCAGGTCCTGGGGATTTATTCACCTTTATGCATTTCAAGACAGCCAGCACTTTCTCCTCTGTAATATGGACATTTTTCAAGATGTCACCATCTATTTCATTACTTTCTTTATCTGCCATATCCTTTTCCACAGTCAATACTGATGCAAAATACTCGTTTATTATCTCCCCCATTTTCTGTGGCTCCACACAAAGGCTGCCTTGCTGATCATTTAGGGGCCCTATTCTCTCCCTAGTTATCCTTTCATCCTTAATGTATTTGTAAAAACCCTTTAGGATTATCCTTAACTCTATTTGCCAAAGCTATTTCATATCCCCTTTTTGCCCTCCTGATTTTCCTCTTAAGTGTACTTCTACTGCCTTTATACTCTAAGGATTCACTCAATCGATCCTGTCTATACCTTACATATGCTTCCTTCTTTTTCTTAACCAAACTCTCAATTTTTCTAGCCATCCAGCATTCCCTTTACCTACCAGCCTTCCCTTTCACTCTAACCAGGAATATACTTCCTCTGGATTTCTAAAGGCTTCCCATTTTCCAGCCGTCCCTTTACCTATGAACATCTACCCCCGATCAGCTTTTGAAAAGTTCTTGCCTAATACCGTCAAAATTGGCCTTTCTCCAATTTAGAACTTCAACTTTTAAATCTGGTGTATCCTTTTCCATCACTATTTTAAAACGAATAGAATTATGGTCACTGGCCCCAAAGTGCTCCCCCACTGACACCTCAGTCACCTGCCCTGCCTTATTTCCCTAAGAGTAGGTCAAGTTTTGCACCTTCTCTAGTAGGTACATCCACATACTGAATCAGAAACTTTTCTTGTACACATTTAACAAATTCATCTCCATCTAAACCCTAAACATTATGGCAGTCCCAGTCCATGTTCAGAAAGTTAAAATCCCCTACGATAAGCACCCTATTATTCTTACAGATAGCTGAGATCTCCTTACAAGTTTGTTTCTCAATTTCCCTCTGCCTATTAGGGGGTGAGGAAATGATAACAAAGGTAATTCTGGATATGACGGAGTTTAATAGGGTAGTTGTTATGTGTGACTTTTACTTTCCAAATATTGACTGGAAATACTGGTTCCCTGACAATTTGTAGACAAGCCAACAAGTTTTGTGGGGGGGGGGGCGGGCATTGGCTTTGGTGCTGGGTAATGAACCTGGCCAGGTTTTAGATTTGGAGGTAGGTGAGCATTTTGGTGATAGTGACCACAATTTGGTTAAGTTTACTTTATCTATGGAAGGGATAGATATGTAACACAGGACTCAAGTTATTGCTCGGGGAAACAATTATGAAGAAATTAGGCAAGATTTAGGATGCAGGAGGAAACTGCAGGGGATGGGCACTATTGAAATGTGGAACTTACTCAAGGACCCGCTACTGCGTGTCCTTGATAAGTACGTACCTGTCAGAGAGGAAGTGGTTGAGCGAGGGAGCCATGGTTTAATAAAGAAATTGAATCTCTTGTCAAGAGGAAGGAGTCGGCTTATGTTAGGATGAGCTGTGAAGGCTCAGTTAGGGCGCTTGAGTGTTCCAGGTTAGCCAGGGAAGACCTAAAGAGAGCTAAGAGGAGCCAGGAGGGGACATGAGAGGTCGTTGGCAGATAGGATCAAGGAAAACCCTAAAGCATTCTGTAGGTATATCAGGAATAAAAGAATGATGAGACACACAGATCAGGGCCAATCAAGGATAGTAGTGGGAAGTTGTGCATGGAATCCGAAGAGATGGGGAAACGCTAAATGAATATTTTTCGTTAGTATTCACACTGGAAAAAAGACGATGTCGTTGAGGATAAAACGGAGGTACAGGCTACTAGATGGGATTGAGATTCACGAGTTGGTGTTCGCAATTCTGGAAAGTATGAAAATAGCTAAGTCTTCTGGGCTGAATGAATTTATCCTTGGATTCTCTGGAAAGCCAGGGAGATTGCAGAGCCTTTGGCTTTGATCTTTATGTCATCATTGTCTACAGGGAGGATAGCAAATGTTGTCCCCTTGTTCAAGAAGGGGAATAAAGAGAACCCGAGTAATTATAGAGCAGTGAGCTTTACTTTGGTTGTGGTTCAAGTGTTGGAAAAGGTTGAGGATTTATAATAATCTAGACAGGAATAAACTGAATAGGGATAGTCAACACAATTTTGTGAAGGGTGCCTCTAACCTTGAGTTCTTTGAGATGATGACCACACAGGTGGATGAGGGTAAGGTGGTTGATGTGGTGTATGTGGATTTCAGCAAGGTGTTTGATAAGGTTCCCCACAATAGACTATTGGGAGGCATGGAATTGAGGGTGATTTAGTGGTTTGGATCAGAAGTTGGCTAGCTGAAAGGAGACAGTGGTTGATGGGAAATGTTTATCCTGGAGTTCAATTACAAGTGGTGTACTGCAAGGATTTGATTTGAAGCCACTGCTGTTTGTCAGTTTTATAAATGACTGAAATTAGGGCGTAGAAGGACGGGTTAATAAATTTGCAGATGACACGAAGGTTGGTGGAGCTGTGGACAGATGGATGAATGGACATTGCAACAATCGTTAGACAGGGATATTCCCTCCCACTTCAGCGGTCAGGGACATTCAGCCTCAGATATTTGGGTGACTGTACTGTAAGGCAGACTTTGGGATAAGCAACAACGCGGAGTCACCGAGCAGGGGCTGAAAAGTCTGGTTCCCATGAGGATGGCTTCAACAGGGATTTTGGGTTCATGTCACACTACCATGAGTCCACAACACACTCACAAACATACACACTCTTTTACACACACACACACACACACACAATCTCACTCTCACAGACCCTTTCTCATTCACACTCTCAGATACACTCACATGCACACCTTCTCACAGACAGATACTCCATCACACCCGTGCACACTATCAAACACGCACACAAGTCTATGGAGTGAATTTGCATATTTGTATTTGCAGATACATTCTATTTTGTTCAAAATGCACAATCTATAGGCATTTTATAATTAGCTACATTGGAAATAGAACCAGTCCAACAAGGTTGGGATACAGACAAACTACCTCACACCTTTAATGCATTGTCCTAGCTGAGATATCACTTTTTCATATAAAACCTGAAGTGATCTCAGGACTGTGACTTGAAAGAAGTTCTGGGATTTACCTATTAATCAAATCAAAACCGGTATCTCTATTTTAATTGACTTAACAGCTATCTAGGTTTGTTCAATACATCGCATCAGTTGTATGGCACTTTGATCTTTTACTTTACATTGTATCCTATGATCCTGCCCCACTAGCCACCTTACAAAGGAAGTGCTCCAAAAGCTTGTACTTCTAAATAAACCTGTTGCTCGATAGCCTGATGTAGTGTGATTTTTAACTTTGTCCACCCAGTCCAATACTGGCACCGCCACTTCAATGTGAAGGTGGAGCATCATCGCCACAAAGACCATGTGGTTATCATTTCTATTGATACTCATGGACATATACATCTGCTAAAGGTAGTTTGAGTGAAAATACAGCCAAGCATGTCTTCCCCTCTTGTTGGTGGTTTACCACCTGCTGCAAAGGTAAATCATACAGGGGAATTGTCGGATGTACTGGACTGAGATTTCCGGAAGGCATTTGATATAGGTCTCTCAAAGGTGATTGCAGAAGACAAAGTATGTTGGGAATATCATTGGCATGAACAGAAAATTAATTAGCTAAAAAGAAACAGTACATGTTATTTTCTGGATGGCAAGCTACAACAGACAGTGGGCCACAGAGATCAGTGTTGGGGCCTCGACATTTTACAATGATTGAAAGGAATTAAGTTTAGTTGCTAAATTTGATGGCACAAATATATAAAGGAAAGTAAGTTAGGAGGAGGACATGGGTAGCCTATAAGGCTGGATCAGGATCCTAGAATTCCCTAACAGCATTATCTATAGCAGCTCACCATCACTTCACGTAGGGTAGCCAGGGATGGACAATAAATGCTGGCCCAGCGATACTCACCCTTTGAGCAATTAAAAAAACTGGATTACTGAGTTGGCAAAAAAGTAACAATTGGAATTTGAGAAATTGTGAAACTTTCCACTTTGGCAGAAAGAATTACAAAAAAAATGGTACTGGAACAAATCCTTGAATATTTTAAACCACAAACTAGAGAGATTGTTAGCATCAGGATCAGTATATGCTCAGAAGGTTGGCGAGGAGTGGGTGGGGGTGGGATGGGGATCAACAAGAAGGGACTCCAAAATGGCACTGATCAGTCATGCAACACCATGTCAGAGCACTGATCATTAAAACAAAATACCCAACCTGAGTACCACTCATTCACTGCACAATGTTAAAGTGAAACAGCTTGAAACAATGCAACTTAAATCTGGGACTTACTGCAAGGGACTTATTTAAGATGCAGCCGAGGAATGCTTTTCCTCAGTCATTAACTTTTGCCATTCTCTATCTGGATAACAGACTTAATTCATTGAATATATTTAAGGCAGTTAGGCAGATTTCAGATCCACAGACATAAAAGGTTATGAAGGCAGACAGGAAAATGGAGTTAGGCCACAAACAGACTAATCATGACCATTTTTCAGTGGTAGAACAAGCTTCACAGGCCAAAAAGCCTCCTCCTGATCAAATTTCTTCTATTTCCAGTGATTATATAAAAGTGCCAGTTACTGTACAAAACTTCAATCTTATAATAAAACACAGAACATCTCGTATGCAAAGTCAATAGTTTAATGTAATTTAAATTAACAGCTTACATTACATGTGGAATGGACACATTGTGGCTCAAATATCTTGTATTTTCATTGGTGAAAACACTCCTGCGGCATTTCCAGTTTCAATGGTCCTAACTAGGTGGTAAAGGTTTACTGTGTAACTTGGAAATCAAAAGACATTCACAATAGCCAAAAGACTACTGAGAACATAACACATTCCAGTATTGTTTTAATTTCCATTCTTTGTCTTCTGTAATAACTACTATTCCATATCAATTTGAACTGCTGGTTTCAACTGCATCGATCAAGGACATGTGAAGAGGAGAAATAATTAAACTGAATTTAAAGGCAAAGTATTTAGGCAAAAACCTGTCCATTTGGCACACATTAATACCAAGATTAGAGGAAAGATAGATATTAGAAGTGTAACAATAGAAGGATGGAGGGACAATGATTTTCCCCATCATTACTTGTAAAACAATTAAATATCACTTTACTAGTAATCCAATAACATGCAAAGCTGCTAGCAAATTAATTAACAGCTCAGAATTTAATACTGTGATACATTTATGCTAAGACTAGTTTTGTTGCTCAGGTTCTGGAATAGCAAATTAATATTTTGAAATAGGACAAACTGTCATGAAAAGAAAAGAGTTTTACCTAATTGATTAGGATCTTATACAATTGTTGAAAACACTTACACTTGTTTAAGTTGATTGCAAATTGCCTCAAAACTCATGCAGAATTGGGCAGTTTTGGAACAATAATATCCATTTACCAATTAAATGGACAATTGATTGCATTTTCATATATAAAAATGCAGCAATCAGAACCAAATATATTATATACATAAAAATAAAACTGGATCTCTGATCACAAACATTTTCAATGAATGCAACCCCTTGACTTTAAAACAAATACTTGTAATAGTAAATATTTGCTTCAAAGCCAAATCTGCATCATTAACATTTTGAATGATACTTTGCTAAAATTACATGAATCAGATTGTATTAAAAATACCAACTGTTCATGCAATTTTACTGCTTATTTTGAAGCATGATCAACTTAAGCATATAAAACTGAAAAATTAAGGTTTTTTAAAAACTATGCTTTCTAGCTCGAAGTACAGCAGAACTGCACAAAACGTAGGCAGCTTTGGTGTAAATAGTTTGCATTCAAAACAACTTTTCTTAAATTAATTGCACTGAAGTAGTGGTCAAAAATAGTAAACTGCTGATAGGCTTTTATGCTTATTTTCTTTGAAATAGAAATTTAGTATAGTTACTGAGGAATTAGTGTTCAGAGAACTTCTTGGTTTCAGTTGTGAATGTGACCTTATATTTATAGGATCCAAATTTAGGACCAACATCAGAAATTCCAAGACTATGCTAAAAGCAAAAATACCTTTCTTTAGACCATCATGCATGAAGATGCATACTTACTGCACTGGTCATGCTCCTTTGCTTTAAAAATATTTTTAATTACACTAAGGAACGTAGATAAGGTTTTGGCTTTATTAGCATTCTTTAGCCTTAGTGGAATTGGTGAAATAAATAAAGTTCAAGTATTAAAAGAATCTGGGTTATGGCAAAAAAATCCCTCCAATAATAAAAAACCATTATTTTCTTAAGTAAACTACCACAGACCTAACAAAATATATTCCTACTGTGAGGCCAAATTGGCTCCATTAGAATACTACACAAAACAAAACAACAAAGGCATTTCAGTAGTACTCAAGTAGTAAAGTGATAGGCACGGCCACAAATTCAGTTTCTTCCAAAAGGACTCCAGCTGTGATTGGACAGTTATTCCTCGTGACTACGTTAAAACTACTTGTGAACTCTATTATTATTATTTGGGCAAGGGGTCAAAACTAGACTTTTTTTTTACACTCCAGTGTTGTACCAAAGTATGATTCAAAACATTAAAGTTGTCTTGAGTGATGCTAATGAATAGTGCTCAAAATTCATCTTCAGGTACAATGCTAACTAGACAGTGGAGTAGGTTTAAGTCAATCTACTCCCAGTGATTGTAAAATGGGAAGTATCAAATCTGTACTTTTACAACTCCAATTTCAGACTGGAATTCCAAAGAATTCCAGAAAGTTTGAAAAGTTACACTAAGTGAATGTTTTGTTTCATCGAAGGATGTTAGTATATAACACAAATGAATAACATCACTTAATTTTAAGATGATGAGGGATACAAAGCAAAATGCTAAAAATGGAATCCAATTTATTTAAAATTACACTTATGTCAAATGCTATCCAATATTATTGACGCACAGTTTACCAGAGGAACATATCCCTGTCAGGAGAGGATTTTGTTAAATAAACCTAATGCTAACTTAAAATATCCAAACATTATCAATGCTAATGTAATAATTCTGGAATTATATGAAGACACTCTTAGCGTAATGAGAAAAGAAAAGTGGGAATAACTCAAAGAACCAATATAAATGATTGTGAAGTGTGAATCAAGTTTATAGTCCTTGGTAATCCCAGTGATTAGTACCATAAATATACTATGAAAATATCACATTGGGACTCATCCTAACTAACACCTAAACTTCAATGTTTAGAATTAGTCCAAGTTAGGAAGAGCAAGTTTCATGGTTTACAGCATTGTTTGATGATACCAGCATTTGGAGCGAAGCTGGAGACATGGAATTTATTGAAGATTCAACCAAACAGTTTGGCAAACTTTCCAACGTTCATTTGTAAACATTATGCTTCCCTTTTCACTTGGCAGCATTTCGTAAAGACAAAAACATTACACAGATTATTAGTCTCAATATCTATCCAAAACCCCGCATCATCCAACCAAATAACTTAATGTTCCCACATGATAAATTAACTATCTTATTGATAGGCATTATACCAACTGAAATGTAATGCACTGGTAAGTACAGAGACACTTTATAAATTCAATGATTTCTTTGTGCTGTTTGATGGTCACAGTATAATTAAATACATCTGTTTTCAGTAATATTCCTGGCACATAGGAGAACAAATTTTAAATAAACTAGTACATGCAGGTGACTGCTTCTTTGTATATAATTTGTTTTCAAAAATACTTTAAAGTAGTATACAAATAAGTCTCCTACATGAAGGTTAGCATCTTAATTTCCCCAAAACTATAAGATCTCTTTCAAATTTTGCACAGTAGCAACGCATTCATGTTAATAAAGCTGATAAATCGTTTAAAATGGAAAGGCTTTCATTTCCATGGAGGAAGTAGTACATTTATAGGAAAACACCTGCAATGACTCAGTTTTTTTTTGTCCTGAGCATCTAGCTACAGACAGCAGCTTCTCTTCCCCCTCAAGATGTATATTACATTTACACACATTTACAGAGACACTCATTCACACATGCACATACCGGGAGGTCAAAGTTACCTTCCCACTTGTACAAGATAGAAGGAAGCCATTTGTAGCTAATAGTCACTATACGTATGTACATAAGGAACACCTTAAGGCAAGGGGTACAGGAGCTGACTGTTTGCATTTTTAACATATGGTTTGAAATTGCAGCACAGTGTAAAGAATTATAGGCAGTTTGTAGTGCTTGTCATACTTTCCAACATTAAGGATTTCTATGAATTTTTTTGAAAACTATTTGTGCAAATTGCCTTGGGAACATTCAACCACTTAAGGCAAAGTGTTTAAATTAGCAGAATGTAGCAAGTACCACATACCTTTGTTTATTTAATGGTTACATTGTTTGCTGATAGTGCTATCAATTGTAAATGTGTAAATCAAATCAGGAGATTGTAGAAGAGCCCAAGACTAATATGATGTATTTGGATAAACAAAAACATCTTGGTATAACAGTTAAAAAGGAAGATGCAAGTTCAAAAGCAAAAAGAACATCAATTTAGAATAAATTAGTGTGGGGTGAGGGCAGCGCAGCTTAGATGCTTCAGGGAAGTAACAGAACTCAAATCATTAAACTTCTGAAATCTTTCAGAAATCTCTTGCCACCATTCCTAGAGCAAATGTTTTGAAAAATTCAAAATATATTAGCTTTTAATGTTATTACACATCTCCTTCTGATCATAGAACAATATAGCAAATCGTCCAGTGAGTTCTAATGCCATGATTGTAGCTGTTGCTTATCATAATCTGCTATTAGTCTCTTAATGTGAGCCAGTTTGTTATGCAGGTATTCACATCTTTGTTTCTCTTCATGGTAATTGGGACTATTCTGTAGACACAAAATATAAAATTCACATTTTATTCCTAAGTAAACAAATGCTTTAAAATCTACTAGAATTCATAATCGATCGTACAGAAACCACTAATTAGATAATCATTTCACTGGATCAGTGTAGTAAATATCAATTTATTACAATATTGGAGGTTGGAAAATAATTTTTAAAGAACTGTATTAAACATGAGAATATTACAATTCAACTCCCTCCTTTTATGGCTGGATTAGTCTTATCCATGGTTAAAATATATCAACAAGTACATTATCAAATAGTTTTACAAGTCACACTAGATTCATACATATAAATGGAATGCACATTGCATCTATGTATTTTCATCGTTCTTTCCAAATTTCAAATGAGCCAAATTTCTAAAATATTTTATTCTTCATTAATTTTAATTAAAATACATTTGTTTTTCACTTCTTAATTGTTACTGTTACTAATCAAATGCCTAATGTTTTGAAGATAAAGGGTACTTAGGCATTATAACCTGCAAACATCAAAAGTACTGTACCTTGCAACGGTTAAGTACTTCATGTCTGATTAGTGAGATCTTACAGTTCAGCTGATCTGTTAATTTTCTCTGCTCACAGCAACAAAATCTACAATTCAGGTAATCAAAAGGCATCTGGTGTGTTTATATTTTGGAGCCACTGAATTTGCTTTCAACTTATCACTGCAACCTTATTTAAATAACTGCACAGTTCATCAATTTGCCATTAGTGATTTCTTGCAGGAACACAGTCCCCCACACTTCAGTTGCTCTGCGTAAAATCAGCTAAGCCACAATCATACTCGATAAGAGGGGAAAAGCATGTATTTTTGAGTCAGTGAGTGTACTCAATATTGAGCATCTTTGACATCTGAATTCCCAATGAATCATACAAGAGTGTGTAATTAAACATTGTGCGAAAATCCTGGAAGGCAATCTTAATTCACAACTTCTTTCAGAAGAGAGTCCATTACTGAGTGGAAGACTGGTTCCAATACTAACTTATGAAATATTCAAGAAAAATCAAGGACAAACTTAAATCAGATTGTAACATTACTTCCTAACTCCAGTACAAAATGGAAGGATAAATTATGACGATTCCATGTGACAAGACTGCACCATTCTAAAAATGACAACTAACCTTTGTAATTTTCCAATACTCTTGTAAAACTTCCTCATCGATAATCTGCAAATAAGTGAAAATCTGTTAGAACCCAAAATTGTCAGGATTAAATGCTGAAGGGTTTTTCTCCAAATTTTAATGTCTCATCATTTCAAGTGAAAAGTCCACAAATAATTAATAATTATTTTCTAAAATACTTTCAAAAAAAAAAGGAACACAAATTTAAGCAAGGAGAAAATTGAATGTGACCAGTAATGCCAGTTCATTTCAGAGAGAACAAAAATTTGAAAATTCAAATGAATAGTTGAGCCAGAAGATGTCAAAGACCATACACAATCCTGGAATTCAGATGAGAGTACTCTTACTGCAGGTTTTACTTTTTCAGATTTATTTAATTGGATTGATACAGGGGAAAAAAAGTCTCATAGGAAGAGAGCAGGTAGCCAAAAACTAAGACTAGCATTGAAAATATGCTTTAACCTTGCCTCACTGAAGTTGCATAATTGTTATTGTAGATATCGGAACATTTATCGACTCAAGTGAAAATTGTTACTTTAATGTAAACATACTAAAATCAGAATAGCTAACAATATTTTGATTGGCATCCCTAATGTTTTTAGATGGAAGGGGTTCATTTTCTGTTTTGGCAAAGAAAAGCATTCTGGACTATGACTGCCAATTTCAAATATGCTCGTCAGAATTGCCCAGTAAAAGTAAAATGAAAAACATTTGACGACATGCACCAGGCCTAATTTTAGTCTATGAACTTACATAAATGCAAAGAAGGTAATTTAAGAAGTTGGCTGCTTGGCTTTTTATTTGGTATTCCTAACTTCAGCGGAACGACCAACAGAAAAAGGAAAAAACATTTTGAAAATAGCTTAAAAGCTTAGTCTCTTCAGTGGAAGGATGACGATCATGCCAAAGGAGTTCCAGCTAACCTCTCCTATATACATATACTTGCAAACCAGTCTATGGTGATTCATGCTGATAAGTATACTAACTTCATTACCATGAAGAGCAAAAGTGAAAATGTGTATATACTTCTCCCTCCCAATTGCTCAAATCAGGTTGCTCGAGTGACATACCAGGTCAAATATAGAATATTGACATTAATAACACAACAGGATAGAGTCAGGCACAGTCACAGCATTAAGATTTGAAAAGAAGTATGGAACATTAGTTTTCCAAATTAAGGGAAACTCAAAACGGAAAGGGTTTGTTGAACAATTTTTAATTGTTGACAACAGGTTAAACAGCTGAAAGTGTGTGTCAATACCTTGTACTCTTCAGTATTAGGAGAAAGGCGCTTCCGCTCTGCATCCAGTTGCAAAAATCGTTTGGTCACTCTCTCTAACCTGGCATGCAAACTTCGATATTCACCATATTCTGCATTAAAGTCATCTTTGTAGTTTTGCCTCTGCTCATGTGACATAATGGCTGCATATTTGCTGTTGAATAAAAGTGATAATATTAAAATGACATCACAAATGCATCTTTCATTTTTGCAGATACAGTCCAAAAGGTTTGCTTCCTAGTTATGATGGATGATTTGAATGAGAGAAAAGGTTAAGAACATACAATCAAGGAGAAGTAAGCCATTCACCACTTAAGAGTATGAGTAATGTGTTTTGACTTCAACATCTACCTCAGATAAGTCTCAATTCCCTTGAACAAAAATCAACTTAAAAACATGCAATGGCCCTAGCTCTACCACGTTCCGCAGCAGTATTCCGTAGTTGCACACCCTCAGCAAAAAAATTATGGCCAATTCCCCTTGTAATAAGATATAGCATTACATGAGCTTTAATTACTTATTGTAACTACACAGTAACTTTGTGCCTCTTGACAGCTCCCCCCGCCATTAAAAAACACGAAGATCTAATTGCATCTTGGAATCTGTGATTCTACAAGTAGTACTCCACTTAATTCATCCTGCCAAACTGAAGAAGTTCAGTTTTCCACACATTATTGTATGTTCAAAATTTCTGCCCCCCTCACACAACCTATTTACTGATATTCAAACTAATCAACCTGCTCACAGGTGTCTTTACACACCTCTGGAGGAAGTGGGACTTGAACCCAAAGGCATTTTACTCATACGTGAGGAGTAAGAGAATGATCACAGAGTAGGTAGGGCTGGTCAGGGATAGCAGAGGGAACTTGTGTGTGGAGTCTGAGCAGATAGGGGAAGCCCAAAATTAGTTTATTGCTTCGGTTTTCACTAAGAAAAGGGATTTTGTTGTGAATCAGAACTTTGAGGAGCTGGGATACAGGTTTGAACAGATCAAGATTGATGAAGTTGATGTGCTGGAAATTTTGGAAAACATTAAGATTGACAAGTTCCTAGGGCCAGACCAGATTTATCCTAGGCTGCTCTGGGAAGTGAGAAAGGAGGTTGCTAAGTCGCTGGCGAAGATCTTTGCCTCCTCACTCACCATGGGAGTCATACCAGAGGATTGGAAGGAGGCAAATGTTGTTCCTCTTTTCAAGAAGGGTAATAGAGAAATCCCTGGCAATTACAGACCAGTCAGTCTTACATCTGTGGTCAAAGGTTTGGAAAGAATTCTGAGGGATAGAATTTATGACTATTTGGCAACGTATAACGTGATTAAAGGCAGTCTGCATAGCTTTGTGAGGGGCAGGTCATGCCTCACAAATCTTAGAGTTCTTTGAGGTGACAGGACAAGTCGAAGGTCGAGCAGTGGATGTGGTGTATATGGACTTGAGCAAGGCATTTGATAAGATTCCCCATGGTAGGCTCATTCATAAAGTCAGAAAGTATGGGATACAGGGAGATTTGGCTATCTGGATTCAGAATTAGTTGACTGACAGAAGGCAGAGATGGTTTGTCGATGAAAGGTATTCTGCCTGGAGGTCAGGGTTGAGTGGAGTCCTGCAGGGCTCTATTCTTGGGCCTCTGCTCTTTGTAGTTGTTATAAATGACTTGGATGAGGAGCTTGAGGGGTGGGTTAGTAAATTTGCAGATGACACAAAGATTGGAGGTGGTGTTGATAGTATTAAGGACTATTGAAGACTGCAGCGTGACATAGACAGAATAGAGAGCTGCGCTGAGTGGTGGCAGGTGGAGTTCAACCAGGATAAATGCAAAGTCATGCATTTTGGAAGGTCGAATGCGAATGCTGAATACAGGATTAAAGACAGGATTCTTGGCAGTGTGGAGGAACAGAGGGATCTTGGTGTGCAAATACATAGATCCCTCAAAGTTGCTACCCAAATGGATAGGGTTGTCAAGAAAAGAGTGTTTTGGCTTTCATTAACAAGGGAATCGAATTTAAGAGCTGCAAGGTTTTGCTACAGCTCTACAAGTCCCTGGTGAGACCATACTTGGAATATTGTGTCCAGTTCTGGTCACCCTACTATAGGAAAAGTAGAAGCTTTCGAGAGAGTGCAAAGAAGGCTTACCAGGGTGCTGCCTGGACTGGAGGGCTTGCCTTATGAAGGGAGGTTGAATAAGCTTAGACTTTTCTCTCTGGACAGAAGGAGGAAAAGAGGAGACCTGATCGAGGTGTACAAAATAATGAGAGGAATAGATAGAATCAATAGCCAGAGACTTCTCCCCAGGTAGGATTGACTGGTACAAGGAGTCATATTTTTAAGATATTAGGAGAATGGTACAAAGGAGACGTCAGAGGTAGGTACTTTACGCAGAGAGTGAATGCATGGAATGTGTTACCAGTGGTGGTGGTAAAAGCAGAGTCATTAGGGACATCTAAGTGACTGCTGGACATGCACGTGGATAGCAGCAGGTTGAGGGGTGCGTAGGTTAAGTTATTTTATTTTACATTAGGATTAACCCTCGGCAAAACATCATGGGCCAAAGGGCCTGTTCTGTGCTGTACTTTTCTATGTTCTAAACTCAGCAGGTGTGGAAGCATCTGTGACAAGAAAGAGTTAATATTTGAACTCCAGGGACTCTTCATCGGGTAAATTGTTATATTTAATTCACATGTCGGACCTGGGTGCTCCTGGCTGGCCAGCACTTATTGCCCATCTCTTCAGGTGGTGATGGTGGGCCTCTTTTTGAAATCCTGCAGTTCGTGTGTTGTCGGTAGACACACAATGCTGTGAGGGAATTCCAGAATTTTGATCCAACTGTGACCCATGTGTTTCCAAGATAAACAAGAAGTCACATGTCAAGAGGTAGGTGATTGGTTGATATATTTTGAGGACGATTTCTCTGTAAACCCGGGCAGTGGTTTAAATCAGAAGTGAGACTCTAAGTAGTACTCCATTAAAAATACAGCTTAAGTATATAGCCTAATTAATGAAATCTCAACAAAAACAATTTGCTGGAAAAGCTCAGCAGGTCTGGCAGCGTCTGAAATTTTATTAAAAACTGAGAACTGGGGATGAGAAATCTCTAATTCGAATAAGTACATAAATTAGTATTAAGAGAATTCGCTTGGAGGTGTTTAGAGGAATTAGAACATAGAACTAAACAGCACTGGAATGGACCATTTGGCCCATGACATTATGCCAAACATCACGCCAAATGAAACTAATCTTGTCTGTCGGCCCCTGGTCCATATCCCTCCATTCCTTCCATGTTCATGTACTTATCTAAAAATCCCTTAAATTGCCCTTATCGCATCTGCCTCCTCCACCACCACTAGCCTTGGCAGTGTGTTCCAGACTCCGACCATTCAAGAAGCCTGCCCCTCACATCTCCATTGAATTTTCTCCCTTTCACTTTAGATGTATGCTGCCTAATGTTCAACATTTCAAATCTAGGGAAAAGAGTCTGATCATCAACCCTCTTGATGCACCTCAATTTTATAAACTTTTATCATGTCTCCACCACTCAAGAAAAAAACCTGAGTTTTTCTAGCCTCTTATGTCCTCTAATCCAGGCAACATCTTCTGCACTCCCTCCAAAGCCTGCAGCATCCTTACTATAATCAGACAACCAGAAATGAACAGAATACTCTAAGTATGACCTTGTGGACGGCACGGTGGCACAGTGGTGAGCACTGTTGCCTCTCAGCGCCAGAAACCTGGGTTCAACTCCCGCCTCAGGCAACTGTCTGTGTGGAGTTTGCACATTCTCCCCATGTCTGCATGGGTTTCCTCTTGGTGCTCCGGTTTCCTCCCACAGTCCAAAAATGTGCAGGTTAGGTGAATTGACCGCGCTAAATTGCCCATAGCGTTAGGTGAAGGGTTAAATGTAGGGGAATGGGTCTGGTTGGGTTGCGTTTCGGCGGGTCGGTGTGGACTTGTTGGGCCGAAGGGCCTGTTTCCACTCTATCTAATCTAACCAAAGTCTTATAAAGCTGCAACAGGACACTTGCACTTAATCCCCAAGTAATAAAGGCAAGCATGCCATAGGCTCTCTACCACCTGGTCACTTTCAGGGAGCTATGGACTTGAACCTCAAGATCCTTCAAAGTCTTGCTATTAATTGATCTCCCAAATCACAGCACCTCAGACTTACCTGGATTAAGCATCTGCAGTTTTGCCACCCATGGTTTCTCTGCAACTGGTCAATATCCCACTTTATGCTTTGATAACTTTTATGCTATCTATAACTTCAATCTTTGTATTGTCTGCAAACTTACTAATCCACCCAACCATATTTTCATCCAAGTCATTTATATAAGTCACAAACAGCAGAGGTCCCAGTATGGATCCCTGTGAAACACCATTAGTCGTGGACCTCCAGCCTGGAAAACACCCTTCCACCACTACCCTGTCTTCTACAGGCAAGCCAATTCTGAATCCATGCAATCAAATTATTCTGGATGCAGTGGCATCTTAATCTTCTGAATGAACCTACCATGAGGGACTGTCAAAAGCCTTACTGAAATCCATGTAGGCAGCATCCATTGCTCTACCTTCATCTGTCACCTCCTTGAAACGTTCAATCAAGTTAGTAAGACATGATCTGCCCTGCACAAAACCATACTGATTGTCTCTAATTCGGCCATGCCCTTCCAAATATGCGTAAATCCTTATCCCTGAGAATTGTTTACAACCAATGAGAGACTCACCAGTCTACACGTTTCCTGGATTATCCTACTTGCCTTCTTGAACAGATGAACAACATTAGTCCTCCAGGACCACTCTAGTAGTTAGCAAGGATATAAAGATCTTGGTCAAGGCACCAGCAATCTCCTCTCTTAATAACCTAAGGTAGAAACTATCAGGCCTGGGGACTTATCTACCTTAGTGCTCTTGAAGGAGATCGAACATCACTTCTTACTTGATCTCAAAATGCCCTAATATATTAGAATGCTCCACACAAATCTCACTATTCTCCATATCCTTCTCCTGGATGAAAACCAATGCAAAGTACACATTTAGGATAGTGAAATCATGCACTTCCTCTGATATAAAGCACAAGTTCCCTCCACTATCCTTGCGTGGTCCCACCTTCTCCCCAGCTATTCTCTTGTTTTTAAATATATCTATGGACTGCCATGCGATTCTCTTTAAGCGTGCTTGCCAAGATCATTTCATGGAGATGTGGAGGACTGCAGATGCTGAAGATCAGAATAGTGTGTGTGGTGCTGGAAGAGCACAGCAGGCAAGGATTCCTGATGAAGGGCTTATGCCGAAACATTGATTTTCCTGTTCCTCACATGCTGCCTGATCTGGTGTGCTTTCCCAACATAATTTCATGGTCCCTTCTTGCTCTCCTGATTTCCTGCTTGAGTACTTTTCTGCTTTTCTTATATTCCTCACAGGCCTTGTCCGATTTTAGCTTCCTAAACCTCACATACGCTTCTTGTTTTCTTTTGACTAAATTCAGAATCTCCCTCATTATCCAAGGTCCCTCTTACCTTGACACCCTTTTCCTTCCTCCTTACTGGAGCAAGCTGGTCTTGAACTCTCAGCAGGTCTTTAAACAGTTCCCATATGTCAAATGTAGATTTGCCTGATAACAGTTCCTCCCAATTAACACTTCCCCAGCTCCTGCCTAATATTGACATAATTTGCCCTCCCCCAATTTAGTATTTCCCACAAGGTCCTGTCTTATCCCTGTTCATAGCTATCTTTAAAAAAAAAACTTGAGTTGTGATCAAATTTTCCAAAATGCATTCCCACTGAAAGATTAGTCATCTGACCAGGCTCATTAGCCAAGACAAGTCCAGTACATCCCTTCCTAGCTGGACTACTGTGTTTCAAGAAACCCTCTTGAATGCACTTAAATTCTGCCCCATCTAAGCCTCTTGTTCTAAGGGACTCCCAGTCAATATTGAGAAGTTAAAGTCACCCAATATGACAACTGCTGTTATTGCACCTTTCCATAAACTGCCAATATTTTTGTTCCCTAATCTCTTGATGGCTGTTGAGAGGTGGGGGGTTGGCTATGGTATAATCTTAGAGTACCCATCTTATTTTTGAGCTCTACTCATTGCCTCAGTGGATGGAGTGCAGATATGATGTTCTCCTTGATCAGTAGTGCAACTCCTCCATCTCATCTAAAACAAGAAATCCTGGAACATTGAGCAGCCAGTCTGCTCCTTCTCTCAACCAACTCTCTAATGGCTACATCATCATAGTCACATGTACTGATCAAGATTCTACACTCATCTGCCTTTTCTATAATATTCCTTGCATTATTAAAAGGCTGCAAGGAAATTCTTAGTAACTACAGGTTGAACATTTACCAATGTTGGTAAGGTATTGGAAATCATCAGAAAAGTAAACAGGTGTGTGTAAATTAAGAAGAGTCAACACAGATGTAAATGGTAGACTGTGCTCAAGGAATCTTATTGAACTTTTTGATAAAGTAACAAATTACTGATGCAAGGATTATATAATTACCTATATGGATTTTGAAAAAAAATGGCTGCCTTAGAACTGCATAAAAGCTTTCTAAATCAAATTGATGTCCATGGAGTAGGATAGCCATTGTCAGTTTTGATATTTTGACGGTGATGCTTTTCATGGTTTAGCTGAACCAATGACAGTGAACAAACAGCAATACAGTTCTAAGTCAAGGTGTTGCTGTTTGAAGATGGTGGCTTTCCAATGGGTCTAAGCCCTCTTACCTCGAGACAAAAAGATTCATGGCTTGAAAAGCCTTTAAGAATTGTTGCAGATAGTACACATTCAGCAAGATCATATTTTTTGCAAATTGTAATTAACTGGAACTCACTGCCTATAAAGTGGTGAAAATGAAATTGATCAATGAGTTCAGAAGGAAACTATGTATGTACTTAAGGGAAATAAACTGATACAGAGAAGGGAATGATGGATTATGAGATTAACTGGATTCTTGCAGAGAGGTGGCATACACTCAATGGGCCAAGTTCTTGTATGTGCCATAGAGACCAAATGAGTATCTAAGGGTTGAGGTCTTCAGCATTGTACCAACTATTGAGACACTACAGCAAACTAGCAATAAATCAGTGCCAATCACCTTCCCTTACACACCCATCTGACAAGAAACTTTCAGTCCCTTAACTCTGAGCTTAAAGCCAGCCCTCTTCAATGGTAGTTTGACTTGGGATATTTGAAGTAATACCAAATCCTAACCAACCAAACCTGGTTGGTTGAAGTAGGAAATGGAATGATAACTTCCAAAAATGAGCATGTGTCAGGCCAACTTAAATTGAACAAACATTTGGAATTCAAATTTAAAAGGAAGATGTCTAATTCAAATATGGAGAGTGTATAAACTGAACTAAAGGCTATACAATGTTTCAAATGCTAGAGACATATTTGAAAGTGATGAATTTAGAGGAGCGGTGTTGGATAAAAGGGCTAACTGGCTTGCCCTTTCAGGAGCCAGTAGCAGACACGATGGGTCAAATGGTCTTTTTTATATTGTAAATTCTATAGGTTAAATTGATTAAGACAACAACCTGTCAAAAATCTGCCTTCCAGAAAAGAACTGTTTGTATAAGATCTGGAGTGATAATTACAACCGATTGTTGAAAAATGAACTAAATCCAACATTTGTCATAGAACTTGCAAAGCTGACATTGTAACTTAGAAATAGAGCAGGCTCTGTTCAATGCAATAAAATTAATTGTTATTAATTTAAACCAAAATTTAGAGGAGCAAGGATCTTAAAACTAATTGCTGCAGTTTATCAGACAGTCAAAATAGCTGACCCACTTCATGCAATTTAAGCAGTCTTTGCAATGAACATTTTTAATAATGGAAAAATTGGTGTTGTCATTGTCAAAATAGATAGTTGCTTGGCTTTGTGGGAACAGTGTTAAGCAATGGGGACTGTATGTTATATTTTTCCTTATTAAATTTAATATGACATTGTTGTGTTACATATTTTGTCTGTATCATTCTACAAGTTGAGCTGTCCTTTCTGCTACCAAATTATTTGATAGTCATTCACTAAATTTGACCACACAGCAGAAATTTCTAAATCCAGGTCATATTTGAAAATTAGACATAGCTGTCATGTGTTTTGGGTCATCTCAAATGCTGCCATAACATGCCTTAATTTCAATTGTTCAACCAGTTTCCTGTTCTTGATAATGCTTATTTTAAAATTCTATATCTGAGTTTAAGGCAGGATTGTTCTTGTTTGAATCCAAAATGATTGCTGTCTAGATAGCCTTTAAATTCAGTCCAGATTAAATACCAGAAGTTGAGTCTTGGTTAAACCATTTCCAGAACTATACTTTTGTGGTCAGAGTTTATTCTAACACTGATACCAGCAATTCCCAACCCCAATTATTACTTGCTCTTCACTACACCCATTTATATCATGCAAAAAACAAAAGTATAATATTATATTGTTAAGAATGAAAACATATTACATTCCTTTCTTGTGTATGTTAACTGTTTCTTAAAGCTTTCTCTTTTCCTCGTAATTCAGTCAGATTAGATGACTGCTTTTATCCACCCAACTAAATATGAAGACTTCTTCATCCTTCAGCATGTTTTAAAATTGCAATATCAATTCTCAATCTTCTTATTCATGCAAATATATATTATCTCATTGTGACTTATCAATATAGCCCTCAATAGGTATTGCTGCTGAACCTCTTCCTAAAATTCCTTCAAAGATTTTGTCTATGAGAAACACCAACTCAATAAGCGCAAGTTTCAGCCAAAGGTATTTCAACTACTCTTACAGACTTACTATATGCTGTGACTGTGTCCGTCAGTATTTCTTACAAACATCAAATTATTGCATTACAAATTCTTTTTCCTGCATCTTTTACTAAAAGAAGTCAAGTTTTAAGAGGATGAATGGGTGAATTTCCCTGATAGATTTAACACAACTTAAGGAAAGAAGTAGACATTGCATATTAGTGAAATGGGTATAGGATATGGATTTTTAGTCTTTGAAAATGTAACACAAGAAAATGTTGGGTTAAAAGTTAGGTGTTTAGACATGGCATCATGGAAAGCTAAAAAGTGCAAGAGTGGTGAAAACAGACTAAGAGTTAAAAGGTAGAATCATTGCAAGTGGTTAGTATTACATCACTTCTGGGAGACCTATGTCTAATGTGCCGAATGACATATATATAGGCCTCAAGAGATGTGTGTCAAATTTATAGCTGACACGAACATTCAAAAGATATAAAATTCAAAATAGTAATACTGATAAAAAAGCAGATGGAATTAGTTCCAGAATATTAAAAAGAACCACCTTTGCTAGATAAAATATTAGTGGTATGTGAATGTTTTATCCCACCAATTGTGGGATTTAAAAGCCTGAAGAGATATACATAGTTTAACAAAGGTTCAGTTACAAAACTATAAATTAGTATGGTACACATTGTAAGAAGGATATTGAGACTTCACTTAGGATGATTGCAGATTTACTGGAATGTTGTTCAAAACAAAATGGTCTCTCTTTTTCTTCAAGCATATTATGGGGCAAAATGTTTATAGGTATTCTTGATCTCAAATCCCTCCATCAGAACCAGTTAGGTGCTGATACAGAGCAAATTTTGGTGATTGAATGGATGAGTAATCAAAAACCCAACTTGGACTCAAATAAAAAATATTGCATCATTTTGAATCAGCTCCAGATAGTTGAAGAATGAAATGTGGCCCTCAGAAGGCACTCATGACTGGGCCAAGGAACTTGACCCGATGTATCTCCAATATTTAGTTGGAGGGCATTTTTGCACATTGGATACTGAATAAATCAGAATCAGTACAGATCCTAAAACTTGGTGGCAGCCTAAAAGAATGATATTTTTGTATGATCTCATGGAGGGGTACCACGTATATAAGAATGTGGAGGAGCCAAGGAAAGATCTTTGGATATTTCTAAGCTAATGGTGAGGAAAAGCTTACTATTCAAAAGAACAGAAAATTTCTATTGTGTTTTCTCAGCTGTTAACCTTCAGGTTAATTGGTCATTAATTCATGGGATCAGTTTGCAAAAAGGGTGGCATGTTGGTAGAAGAGGGAGAGAGACACAATACAGGCTCAATGATACAGGTTTGATAAACACAAGGAAGCAATGCTACATTGCTACAAATCATTGTTAAGAACATATTTGAAGTATTGTATTCAATTCTGGGCACTTTAAGGAAGGATGTTAAAACACTGGGGAGAGTTCAAAAGAGACTTACTAGAATGATTCCAGGAATGAGGGATATTAGATTGAGAAATTGGATTTATTCTTTGTGGAGCAGAGAAGATTAAGAGGTGACCTTATTTAGAGTTGCTTAGAGTTATGAACAATTTTGACAGGATAAACAAGGATATTGTTTCCACTAGTTGGTATGAAAGTAACTAAGGGTCAGAATTTCAAACCTATCAGCAAGGGTATTAGGAGTAACAGAACAAAGTTCTTTACTCAGTTATTAGGATTTGGAATGCATTGCCTGCGAAAATAGTGGAGGCAGATTCCATAGAAGGATGTGTATTTGAAAGTGATGAAATGGAGCGAGAGCTGAACAATAGGACTAGCTGAGTAGCTCTTCTGGGTCGAATGGCCTCCTGCTGCGCTTTAAATTTATATGATTCTACAATTGCCCTGCATTACAACAATTGTTTACTTCAGAAGTACTGGACTGGTTGTGAAATGTTTTGATGTCCCAAGATTGTAAACTGTCTTCTTTCTTTACAAATAGGCAAACTCAGCACAAACGGCTGGTTTCCAAAGTTTCATTTTATCATTTCAATTTGATCAAATTATTTGGCATTTTCATTCAAATTTCATGTGAATTATCAACCACTACTTCAGTAAAAGCTGCTCACACTTGACAAGAACCATTTATTCTCTCTCTCTCTTTAAAAGGTGTCACATATTTAACATTTTATTTCTGGCATGGATTTGAAGGGCTGAACGACCTTTTTCTGTGCCATAATGACTGACACCAGTGTTCACTATTTCAAATGCGGTGTTTAATGATGTCCACAAACTAAACTAAAGAACCTACAGCAGAAGTCATATCTATAAGCTAGTCAGAACACAAGTACATTTTTCCAAACAATCACCTTGAGAGGAATGTCTTTATTTTCATTGTTAGGTCAATTGAACCAAATGTATTTACATTAACCCAACTTTCTCATAGTAATTCACCAAACCTTTGGAAAATTCATGTAAAACCACATATATATTGGTGAGTCCTTACACAGTTACAAGGGTTGGGAAAACAACGCAAGTGACATAAAATTAAATTTCAGTACTAACTACGGTGTTTGAAAGTTCATTAAAAATACTTAAGAAATCTGAACTTGAACAAATCAAATCAAATGACTACCAGGTTAGTTGGTTTTTTTATCTAAAAAGACTGAGAGAAGAGTGCATAAGATAAAGGCATAAAACAATGAGCAGGTTTACTTACATCAAGTAATCAGGTTTTTTGGTTGGTAATGTAGGACTGCTGGAACCAGTGCACTTCCTATTCGTTTCTGCAAAAGAATAGAGGTTGCTGAATTTCTGTTTTGCCATACAGTAGAGGACAGCAGAAGGTACAGAAATAACAAGAAACTTTTGACCTTTGCCACACTGCAGCTTAAAACATGTGGGAATATTTTATTGCTTTTGTTTCTGTATCACATCTATCATTGCAAGTAGTGCACTAGCTTTAAAGTCTACAGATTGCAAACAGCAGCCGCCATATGGTTAGCTCAGTCACTACCAATAACAAGCCCAGAGTCTGTAACGGCGATAAGTGAATTACCCATACAATAGAGGTCAAAGCACTAGGATCTCCACCCAGGGTCAGTCTCCTACTGTTTTAAAATCAGGCAGACAAGGGACCATTCAGAAATTAATTTATTGAAAGCGACAGATGTGGCTATAGTGTTAAAGAATGCAATTTTAGGGCCTTTCTCACCCTGCGTGTAGTGAGAATCATGAATGAGAGCACAGCATTGTTATTAAATTAGATTAGGGCACTTGGGACGCATTTTAACATTGTATTCTGCTTCTTTAGCTGAGAGATCTGAAGAGTTTAACATTAGCAGCAACATGGAACAGCGAACATGTTGCAAATTTTGTACTTTTTTGGAATCATGCTAACAACTTCAGTCTGACCCAATTAAAAAAAAACTGTGGGCGTTTAAAAATTCAAATCAGACAGTGTAGAAATTTCAGAGTTAAGCATGTTTAATGGCGATAATTTTATTCTTGATCTACAATAGTTAACTTTATGTATCTGCATTATCACATACCTTAAACCTTCCTCGTCAGCTTTTATTTAAAAGAGCGCAATTTGTGTTTAGGATTAGAACTTACTGTGTTAAGAGTTGATAACATTCTTTGATATTTTTAAGATGTCCTTGCATATTTTGATTACAGATTTGCGGGTTAAAGCAAAGTTTACATTAACCTCTAGGATAAAAAAAATAGAAATTGTCCTCCTACAGTTTTTTAAAAATTGGTTGAGTTCATGATCCATTCACAATTTTCCTATCTTTTATGCAGATTATAACATTTTAAGGATGTTATTGAAATGAGCAGATGAATTTAGTCTGATTAGATTGTAGTCAGTGTTATTTATGCAGAATTTAAACTGCCTCAACTATTTTGAACACACATCACACCTTTAGGAATGACATTTTGCCATGAACCAAAGTCCAAGTGATTGCCCATCTCTATGGCTGATCAACCCGGAGGATTGTCTTAAACATTTACTTGCTGTAGTTACTTTCAACTGTACAATTCCCATCCATGTTTCCTCAAATTTATCTAATTGAGAGTAGACTGGTTTAGCCACATAACATCTTCGAGTAAAAAATGAGGTCTGCAGATGCTGGAGATCACAGCTGCAAATATGTTGCTGGTCAAAGCACAGCAGGCCAGGCAGCATCTCAGGAATAGTAGCTGAAGGGCTTATGCTCGAAACGTCGAATTCTCTATTCCTGAGATGCTGCCTGGCCTGCTGTGCTTTGACCAGCAACACATTTGTAGCCACATAACATATTTGGTTGAAATATAGCAGAAAGGAGGAGCCAATGTTGACCCCTCCAGCCTGCTCAACAGGGCTGACCTGACTGTAGCCCCAACTCCATGTTTCTCCCTGTCCATACATAATCCTCAACTCCTTTGCAATTCAAAAATCTAACTCTGATAATTCAAGATTACCAACCCTCTGTATATTGCACCTCATCTCAAACTTTAATGGGAATGTATTTTTTTTTAACTGCCCTCTAGTTCTAGACTCCTCTACATTTACTATATTATGCCCTCTCATAACTAATGTTTCAACAAGATCACCTCTCAATCTTCTCCATTAGTATAAGCCCAACCTTCCATCCGAAGTCATGCTCTTTATTCCAAAAAAATCAGTGCTTAATCTTTGAAATGCCTCCAACGCAAATATTTACATCTTTCCTTAAATATGGATTCCATTATATGATTCAGATTCTGGAAACCTTCATGGATTAAAGTCATTTTTTGAAAAGGAGTACAAACACGAACCTAAAACATCTGCTTTGAACACCTGAGCAAGTTGAGCGAACTGCATGAAACAAGGACCGGACAGAGGCAAAATTAATATTGTTATAAAATCCAAGTTCAGATTTGTATTTCATGGTTGATTCACACCATCTGGAAGTTACATATGAGAATGAAAGTAGCTTGCAAATTAGCTTGGAAAGAAAATGGAACTAGACACTAAAATACACAACTATATTTTAACTGCTGCTTTTTACCAGCAGAGTATAAACAGGAAGATGCACAATCATTGCCTGTATTTCTCATCATCTTCAAAGACCAATACTTGAAGAGACAACTTGGATTAATGACATGTAAAGAGGTATATCTACAAACTTCAGCAGTGAACAAACAAGACAATAGCTAAACAATCAAGTGTCAGGTCATTTTCAACTCAAAAACTTTAAAGGTCTTTAAGCTGCAATTACCTTCCTAACGGTACTAGACTTCTCCCTCCTTAACCTTTGAAGCTTTGTACCTATGTTTGTATTCAGGATTGAGATTGCATTTTAATTTTTTCCAGGGTTGAGAATAAAATTCCTTTCTTTCACTGAATAAAACTCTTATTTTGATCTAGATAATTATGTTTTAATTGAAGTGCAAAGCTGTGCACTAAAATAAAATGACTAATGGAGAAGAGAGGAGCCAATTCCCTCTCACTTAAATCAAGATGTACCAGAGCATTCTGTCCAATTTTTCTGTACTATTTTTCTCCTCATCCTAGCAAAGTGGACCAATGTTGCATCTTCACTCAGTTTGACTGTATTTTGATTTTGTAGTTGTCCTACTTCCTTAACAATGAATTCCAGAATCTTTTAAATGATAAGTTGGCTAGCCTCTAGTTTGCTTCTATTGCCTTCTAAATTGGAGGTGCTTCATTTGTACTTTTATCTTTCACTACAGAACCTCGGAATTCTCACCACCGTCATGCACTCCTCCAAGCGAAGGCATTTTAAATCGTATGAAAGAACGGAAAACTCTATGTCTTTGCAATGTGGTGGTTATAATTCTCATCCTCGAAAAGCCACCCTTAATACAACCACAATCTCAAATCTCTATTTCTTCACAAAGTCTTTGACACTGTCATTGCAGTGATCGGTCAGAAATTAAATTAAAGAGCAGTTTAAAACTGCAAATCAATGTTATAGCAATAGACATCCTTCTTGACAGATAACTGATACTTTTTCGTGATCCTGACTACCTTGACCTCTGCAATTTTTGAAGTGGTTTAACACACTGCGCTTTTCTAATAATTCCCCATCAGCAGGGTCCTTGCTTAGATTACAGCAACATCAGAAGTGGTATCTCTTATCTTTGCACCAATACTTCTGGATTCTCTCAAGAACGAATGCTGTACCTTGTCCATCCACATGCTGTTATAGTGCCAGAGTCATACAGCATGGAAACTGACCCTTCAGTCTAACCCAACAATCTCAAACTAAACTAGTCCCACCTGCCTGTTCCTGACCCATATCCCTCCATGTATCCTTCCAAATGTCTTTTAAATATAATTGTACCCACTGCCTGAGGAAGTTCATTCCACATGTGAACCACCCTCCATGTAAAAAGAAACTTCTCATCTTTTTTAAATCTCTCTCCCCTCACCTTAAAATTGTACCCCAGTCTTGGACAAAAGATAACTATAATTAATTCTATGTTGCATTATTTTATAAACTTCTATCTGGTCCCTTCTCAACCTCCTGCACCCCAATGAAAATAGTCCTTGCCTTTCTTTCTAACTTAAACCTCCATTCCTGGCAACATCCTGGTAAATCTCTTCAGAACCCTCTCTGGCTTGATAATACCTTTGCATAATTGGGGAACCAGAACCAGAGTGTACCAGAAGCAGCCTCATCAATGTATTGTACAACCGCAACATAATGTCCCAACTCCTATACTCAAAGGACTGAGCAATGGCTGAGGGGTGACCTTATAGAGGTTTACAAAATTATGAGGGGCATGGATGGGATAAATAGAGAAAGTCTTTTCCCGGGGGTCAGGGAGTCCAGAACTAGAGGGAATAGGTTTAGGGTGAGAGGGAAAAGACATAAAAGAGACCTAAGGGACAAACGTTTTCACGCAGTGGGTGGTACGTGTATGGAATGAGCTGCCATAGGATTTGGTGGAGGCTGGTACAATTGCAACATTTAGGAGGCATTTGGACAGGTATACGAATAGGAAGGGTTTGGAGGGATATGGGCCGGGTGCTGGCAGGTGGGACTAGATTGAGTTAGGATATCTGGTCGGCATGGACGGGTTGGACCGATGGGTCTGTTTCCATGCTGTACATCTCTATGACTCTATGCCAAATGCCTTTTTAGCCATCCTGTCTACAGTGACATAACTCTAAAATTTATGTACCTGCACCCTTGGGTAGTGTTGTAGAACAGAGGGACCTAAGGCCTACCATTAATTGTATAAGTCCTACCCTTGTTTGTTATACCAAAATGCAATACCTCGCATTTATCCAGACTGAACTCCATCTGCCATTCTTTTTAGCCCATTGACCCATTCATCAAGATCCTTTTGTAATTTTAGAAAACCTTCTTCACTGTCTACTATGCCACCAATTTTGGTATCATCTGCAAACTTACTAAACATGTCTTCTATATTCTCATCCAAATCATTTATATAAATGGCAAACAAAAGACTTTCAGCATCATCCAAAGACACAAGTGCAAAGTCCACACATATGCTAGTGACACCTAGTTCTAGCTCTCCATCTTATTTGACTTTTCCCCACAGTTTATACAATCTTGAGTAAGCTGTAATTTTCCAGTTAAACACCAATAATAATTTTAGTCAACCCATCAACCTCAAAAAAATCTTTCCCATCATATTTTGGATTCCAAGAAGTTTTTTTTAAGAAAAGAGAAAGAAGAGTATCAGCTTATTCAACATTTTGTGAGGAGAGTCATCCTCTGGATTTAGCGTGGATCCTGACAGGATGGGCTACAAAGTGGTTGACAGCATGTCAATGAATTAATTGATGGGAACAATTTTGCCCTTAGTATTTTTGAAATTGTTGAACTAACAAATCAATGTCCTCTGGCGTAGTGCCAATATCGATATTCACTCATGGGAGTGCTACGTCAAGTGGTTTTACATCACAGATAAAAAGTAGACGTAGTAGCAAATCAGATGACCTTGAGTCTGCTCCACTCTTCAATAAGACAATGACATTAATTTCCCACCTGATCCCCATGGCCTTGGACTTTTGTCATGAAAATATCCATTTGAGAGTTCAATATTTCAAAACCGATCAGCACAGCTCTCTGGTTTAAAGAATTCCAAAGATCAATAACCTCTTATGTGACTGGCTTTGCTTTCACCTATCCTAAATGACCGCTTCCTTAATCCCTGTTCTAGATAATCCATCCAAAGGAAACAACATCTCAGCTCAAGAATAAAGCATCTTAGTTTAGAGAAACAAAAGTGCATTCTACTCAATCTTGTCTGATACCATAATCTCTTCATCATAGCAATCATCTGAGTAAAACCTTCTCTAAAAAAAAGTTTCATGGTAATTAGACATCACTGGCTAGAAGTATTGATAAGGCATGGGTAATTGCCATTAAGATGGTGATTGTGACCTGCCTTGAACATCTGCAGTCTATACCTATGCCAAAGTGTCTCTGTGGTTAGCATTGCTGCCTCACGGCACCAGGGACCGGAGTTTGATTCCGCCCTCAGGCTGTATGGTGTTTGCATGTTCTCGTGTCTGCGTCGATTTCCTTCAGGTGCTCTGGTTTCCTCCCACAGTCTAAAGATGTGCAGGTTAGGTGAATTAGCAATGGGAAATGCAGGGTTACAGGGATGAGGTGAGCATAGGTGGGATGCTGTTGAGAGGGCCAAAAGAATCCCTAAAACATGTAAGCCTACGGTGTGGAGAAGATACACATACACAGTGCTGTTAGGAAAGGATTTTGACAGCGAAGAAACAGCAATATTGTATCAAGTCAGGATCATGTGGGGTTTGGAGATGAACTAGCTGGTGATGGTTTTTTTTCCCCATGCCCTTTCTTTTTGTTTGCCTGGAGCTGCGAACAAGAACATTTTCATCATCTGCACTGTTTGGTAAAGAGTCCGCAACTACCTGGTCAGGTCCACGCCCCCTAACAAGCAATCCTCCCCTCCAGGCACCTTCCGCTGTCACTGCAGGAATTGCGAAACCTGCGTCTACACCTCCCCCCTCACCTCTGTCCAAGTCTCGAAGGAGCCTTCCACATCCATCCATGAACTTTCATATGTCATTTATTGTATCCTTTGCTCCTGATGCAGTGTCCTCTACACTGGGGAGACTGGACGCCTTCCGGCAGAGCACTTTAGTGAACATCTCCGGGACACCCAGACCAATCAACTCCAACGTCCTGTGGCCGAACATTTCAACTCCCTCTCCCACTCTGCCAAGGACATGCAGGTCCTGGGCCTCCTCCACCAACATACCCTAACCACACGATGCTTGGAGGAAAAATGTCTTACCTTACACCTTGGGACCCTTCAACCCCAGGGCATCAATATGGACTTCACCAGTTTCCTCATTTTCCCTCCCCCCACCTTACCCCAGTTCCAACCTTCCAGCTCAGCACTGCCCTCATGACCCCTTGCACCTTTCAATCTTCCTTCCCACCTATCTGCTCCACCTTCCTCTCTGACCTAATCACCTTTACCCCCACCTCCATCCATCTATTGCACTCTCAGTTTCTTCCCCCCCAGCCCCAGCCCCACCCCTGCCTCCCCTCCCCTTTATCTCTCCACCCAGAGGCTCCCAGCTTCATTCCTGATGCAGCGCTCTGGCCCAAAACGTCGATTTTCCTACTCCTCTGATGATCCATGACCTGCTGTGCATTTCCAGCAACACTCTCAACTCTGATCTCCAGCATCTGCAGATGTCACTGACTCCCAGTGTTTGGTATAGTACTAGTGAGTGTGTAAGTGACTGCTGAAGTCAATATGTACCCCGATGTATCTGCTACAAATAAAACAGGAGTGTGTACGGATTGAGTTTTAGACAAATTGCTAGCTTGACACTTCTACTCCTTGGAACTGTTTCAGATGGTTCAGCTGGTATAGCAGTGGACTGCAAAGAAAAGCAAAGCTGATCTTCCAAGGCCGATAGTGCAAATCTTGCCAAAGGGAGTCTTTCTCTATCCTTCAGCAAGGAGACCAAAACTGCACTCAGAACTCAATCGGTGGTCTCCCAGGACAAGATTGTAGCAAGACTTTCTTGCTCTTCTACGAGCACCTCCATCCAATCCATCACACAACTGGTCTTCCAAGCTATTTGCATTTTAACTTCATGATTTCTGTTTGAGTACTCAAATTATTCCAAATACCAACTTGCCTCAACTTTTAAAAATATTCAGTTTCTCAATTCTTCCTACTTGCCCACATCGGCCACCTTGTTAGAGAGCCGTGAAGCTGTTCTATACAGTTGGTTCTGCTATAACGTGGTAGTTCTGTTCTTGTGCAATCCTGTTATAAGAAAATCACATAATAGCTGCATGATTTAAACTAATGGGGCCAGAATCAAGTAATAACCAATACGTACTCGAAACATTTATGCTTTAGAAACAGTTTCCTCAATTTGTCAATCGTGTTAGTGAATTTGTATTAATGAAACACATGTTATAGTAGAACGACCCTTTGCAGCCACTTTGCATCATCCCTGGATTAAATTCCTATCTAATTTTGTAGAGTCAACAACTTAGATACATACTTAATACACAATCATTGACATAAACTGCAAACCATTAGTGGATGTTCAAGCACTGATCCTTGCAGCCCAGTTACAGCTGAACTCATTTCTTCCTATTTTGTGTCTGCTAAATCAACTCAAATTTCTCATACAATAGTTATCAAGTGACTTCTAAAAAATTTAATTAGCAACTGGTTCCCTCTTTTACCCTACTATCTCCATCCTCAAACACTACATTACTTTCTTGAACAACATTGATTCTCCATAAACAATTTTCCAATTGCCCTAATACCACTAACAAATTCCAACTTTTTTCTATTAGGGTTAGGCTAACAGTGGTTATTTTCTCTCTAGCTTCTTTCTCAAATATTTAAGTTACATTTCTAAGCTTTCAATCCACTGGGACCCTATAGGAAACCTATGGAGTTTTGGCAGATCAAAATAAAATGCCACTAGCTACATCTGTATTCAACATCTGTGGTGGGAGAAGAGATTACCAGCTACTTTAAAAGGAAACTGCATGGGATTTGAGAAAGAAACGTACAGGTCCACCAGGAGAAAGGAGGGAAACAAGATTGACTGGATTATTCAAACTGTTGATACTAATTTGGGATTACTAGTAAATCTATATTAGTTTTTTCTTTTCAGTCCTTCCTATTGTTTACGCTGTCTACTTTCCTTTTTCACAGCATGGACTAAACAGGCAGTATGACAGTATGTGCTGTCATGACTATATAACTAGGTCCAACTTCATTACATACCTGGATTGGCACCTTTAAGGAGTTTTTGTTCCTCAATTTCATTTCTACATTCTTCACTATCATCTTCAGTCTTCTCCTTATTCTTTTTCTCTTTATCTCTTTCCTTGTCTTTATGCTTTTTAGCTTTTTTTTTTGACTTTCCATGAGAAGAACAGTCTTTGCTGATAAGTTCAGAGCACTCCAGTTGATGCGATGGGCTTTCCAATGTAGTCCGAGAAGTAAGCTTTACTTGCTGGTCCTCATAATCTTCACCAGTTTGACCAAGAGCATCAACTGGCAGATCTTGAGTTCCCCTTCTTTCTGGTGTGCATGGGGAATTGGAGTTAGAATTCACAGTGTGAGCAATAGAAACCGGAAGTGGCACAGGAGAAGGAGCTTGAGGAGGAGCAACCGGAGCAGAAATAGCAACAGTTTTTTCATTGGAGGGGTTTAAATGGCCATTAAGTGTTGGTTGCACACGATTAGTGAGGTGTGATATCCTGGGCTTCTTGCTCGCTAGAGGATCAATGAAATCTGATGGCAGAGGTCTCTTCTGTAAAGATATCATAGATATTATTCTCTTTAATATTTTCAAAGCAGGACACTATACACTTTGTTACAATTAATTCAATTTATTATCACGGGTCAAGATTATTTTCTGAACATTATGACAGAACATGCATATTTTGCTAAAATTTCTACTCAGATCTACATCAATACTATTTCCAGATTGGGTAAGTGCTGTTTGTGGACTACTAGTGTCTTTCCATGTTGAAACCTTGATTTAAATGCAACTTAGGTTGAAGAAATTAAATATATTAGCTTTGTCAAAATGATGCAATAAAGTGGTTTTGAAATGCAGATTAGAACATGCATTGATATGGTATAGAACAGAACCTTGGTATCCAACACTGACTGTATAACTGAAGCAGAAAGGGTTCATTTTATTGCAATGATATCATTCTTATAAAACCCTCTTGTGCTGGCTATCAGCTGTCTAGTGTTAAATATATTCTTTAACCACTTTCCATTGCCTCATATACTGCCATCAAGTGCAAAGAACACAATTGGTTTCAGTTGTGTTGGCATCACCTAACTGCCTCTGTCACTTCCTTTCTTTCCACTAAGCCAACTGCGAAAGCTTCCCTCAGGGCTCCCCCTGCCCTAGCTCTGAATTCACATCTTTCTTTGATGGTCATGTCTCTCCTAATGCCTTCGGAGTTCATTTTGTTTATAAAATGCAACACCTGCTCCCATTGAACAGCTGACCACCAACTTTCCTTTTTGGCTTCCAAGTCTAATAATAGAGAATCCTTGGTTAATGTTTTAAATAGTTTACTTTTATTTTTATACAGTCTGTAAATTAGAGGCATTCGTCAAAGAGCACTTGCATCCATATTCATTTAAGTACAGTTACGGAACATGTTTAGTCTTTAAGAAAAATAAACTGCCACCTTACTCTTCTCGCCCCAAATGTGCTCTCTGCTTCCTGATCATTTGCGGTTTTCCTCTTCCACAGCCCACTGTCCCACTTGCATGCACTCCCTCCACCACAGATGCTCAGTACCCACTGCTACCACCATCTCCCAGATGCCCTGCAGAAATTCACCAAATATCCTGAGACAGCACTTTCTAAAATCAAGATCATAGCTACAGACAGGAGAAAGAGAGGACTGCAGATGCTGGAGATCAGAGTCGAGACTGTACTGCTGGAAAAGCACAGCAGTTCAGACAGCATCCAAGGTGCAAGAGAATCAACTTTTCAGGTACAAGTGTTCCATGATGAAGGGCTTATACCCGAAACATTGATTCTCTTGCTCCTCTGATGCTGCCAGATCTGCTGCGCTTTTCCAGCACTCCACACTACTCATATCTACAGGACAAGCCAGGGAACTATAGACCAGCGAGCCTGACATCAGTGGTGGGCAAGTTGTTGGAAGGAATCCGAAGGGACAGGATGTACAAGTATTTGGAAAGGCCAGGACTGATCAGGGATAGTCAACATGGTGTTGAGCATGGAAAATCATGTCTCTCAAACTTGAATGAGGTTTTTGAAGTAGCAGCAAAGAATTGATGAGAGGAGAGCAGTAGATGTGATCTATATGGACTTCAGCAAGGCGTTCGACAAGGTTCCCCATGGGAGACTGGTTAGCAAGGTTAGATCTCATGGAATACAGGGAGAACTAGCCATTTGGATACAGAACTGACTCAAAGGTAGAAGACAGAGGGTGGTGGTGGAGGGTTGCTTTTCAGACTGGAGGCCTGTGACCAGTGGAGTGCCACAAGGAGTGGTGCTGGGTCCACCACTTTTTGTCATTTATATAAATGATTTGAATGTGATTATAAGTGGCATAGCTAGTAATTTGCAGAGGACACC
Source organism: Hemiscyllium ocellatum (assembly GCF_020745735.1). Lineage (NCBI taxonomy): Eukaryota > Metazoa > Chordata > Chondrichthyes > Orectolobiformes > Hemiscylliidae > Hemiscyllium > Hemiscyllium ocellatum. The sequence goes on from NC_083402.1 coordinate 56,879,888, forward strand.
AAAATTGGAGGTGCAGTGGACAGCAGAGACAGTTACCTCAAATTACAATGGGTTCTTGATCAGATGGGCAAATGGGCTGAGAAGTGGCAGATGGAGTTCAGGTAAATGAGAGGTGCTGCATTTTGGGAAAGCACATCTTCGCAGGACTTATACACTTAATAGAGCTAGATTACAGTAGTGGAGACAGGCCCTTTGGCCCAACAAGTCCACACCAACCCGCCGAAGCGCAACCCATCAAGACCCATTACCCTACACCTAACACAACGGGCAATTTAGCATGGCCAATTCACCTGCATGTTTTTGGACTGTGGGAGGAAACCCAGGCAGACACAGGGAGAATGTGCAAACTCCACACAGTCAGTCGCTTGAGGCGGGATTGAACCCGGGTCTCTGGCTCTGTGAGGCAGCAGTGCTAACCACTGTGCTGCCCACTCATGGTAATGGTAAGGTCTGAGGAAATGTTGTTGAACAGAGACCTTGGAGTGCAGGTTCATAACTCCTTGAAAGTGGAGTTGCAGGTAGATAGGTTAGTGAAGGCGGCGTTTGATATGCTTTCCTTTATTGGTCACGGGTGGGACAACTATGAAGCACTTGCAGCAAGGGCAGGAACATGGCATAGATCTAAATTCACCCTTATCCTGGTTGACTTTGATTACCAAAAAGACGACCTGTTCTGGGATTCCTGCCAGTCTTCCTGCCCACCTTTTTAAAAGATTCCAGAGTTGTCCTGATTTGGTGGAAATCTATGCCAGAGGGCAGAAAAGCAAGGGAGATTAAGTTTAACCTTTACAGGGTTCAGACTCAACTTATTTATTATATCCAATTCAGGGTACCACATATGAGCAAGAATGTTGAAGATCTTAAAAGGTTGCAGAAAATATTTATGAAAATAGTTCTGGGGATAGGGACTTCAGTTACATGGAAATATTGGAGAACTTGGAATTGTTCTCCTTGAAGTTAGGCTATGGTAGAGGTACTCAAAATGATAGCAGTCACAACAGTAAACAGAAAGAAACTGTTGCAATGAGTAGAAGCAATGGGCACGAAAATAACATTATTTAGGGTTACAGATTTGAGGGAAAACATTTTTTAAAATAGCATGTTCTTCGGATCTGGTATGCACTTCCCCAAGTGGAGACAGATACAATTGTGGATTTCAAAAGGGAACAAATTAATCACAGAAGCATTTGGCTTACAGAGCAGGAGTGGAACGGTGTGTGGCTGAATTGCTTTCAAGCTTCTATAATTACAAGTGCTCAACAAACAAATTATTTTATCTGTTAAGATATGTTTGTTCCTCAACAGAATGGAAGTCAAAAATGGAAGAGAGATTGGCAGAAGCAGAAAATTGCTATTTTTAAATTACTTGTAAATTACTTTTACAGCAGCAAGTAGGACCTCAGAATTAAGTATTTCTGTAAACCACTAAGGTTTAAGGCCTACTTCTTAGAAAGCCCAAAGATAGCTGCAGTTATGCTTCAAGTACAAGAATATTCTATTTTAAAGAGCTGTGAAAGAATTCAAAACCACAATTATGTACAATTCTTCAAAATAAAGAATGCATTAGAAATTAGCAAACAAGTGGAAGTTAATTTAACAAGTTTCAGAATTAATAGTAGAAATCAGGGTGCAATCAAAGAATTATGAATTTGGCAGCTGATTTTATTTACCTCAGGTGGAGATGCAGATCCTGTGTCTTTGGGGGAGCTTGATGGAACTTGTTCTGCTTGTTGGCTGCTAGAATTCTGCAGTTGAGATAATTTTCTGTTCATAAAATTCAGAAGAAAATGTTAGATCCATCTTCTCATCTTGGATCCAAGCAGTTAATTTTACTGTTTTCATTATATTCATGGAAAGCCTTAGTTCTATTTTTGGTAGAAACAATTTTCACTGCACAGAATAAGTATCATTCTGAAGTCTGTGAAACTAGTTAAATCAAAGTTTACATCAAACATCAATAGATTCACAAAATTAAACAAAGATGAGGGTTACAAATGACCATCTCAGTTACATTGCCAACTTTACCAGAAAGAGCGCAGGGAGAGCGTGTGAGAGCAAGCCAGCGAGTGAGTGCAGGAGAAAGGAGAGGGGGGCAGAGAGCAGGACAAAGAAGTGAGAGAGCGCAGGAGCATGAGAGAAGGGATTTCAACGCTACTAGCTTTTATTATAGGATAATATTTGGACTATAAGTTTTAGACTAATGACAATGTTAAGTCTAACCATTACTTTAATAGATGTCAATTTTCCTTCAAGCAAGTGGCCTCCAATAAATTAAGTGGCCTCTAATTCTCACTTGATTAGCTGTCTCATTGCACATCTAATTATTCAAAGCCTGAATGTATTACTCAAATCGGTGTTAAGGCTTTTAAAAAAATGCTCGGTAATGTTATACCATTAGGTTTAGACCAAACTAGTTATAGCACCTTAAAATATTTTCACTAAAATTTGACTTTTATGACTATGTAATATTAGAATATTAACCTTAAAACAACTTAAAAATGACTAGCAAATCAATAAAAATGTTATACTGTGCAAGATCACACTAGTGCTGCCATTTTCATACATGCTGCATTTGCACAACCAATGTAATCTTTAAGGACAGTAGTTTCTAGGAAGGTTAAAGAAATGTTTTGATCATTAGCTTCAGCAAATCTCACCAACTTAACTTTAGATATTGTCACAGTTTGTGACAAAGGTCTTGTCAGCATTCTAGCCGTTTTGACAATAGCTTACATTAACAGTCAAATTAATGCTCTTGTTACGTCAGATTGAATACATCAACAGAATCATCAGGTTTTATGTTGCAACATCCAGCTTGGGAAAAATTCAGGTAGGATATTAGCATCAAGGTAATATGCAAAAGTAGTTTACAAAAAACTGTCAAATGTTTGAGTTGTTATCGAGGTAACAAGGTCTTGAAAATGCCTACACCTGGAAAAACCCAATGTAAACCACAATAATGAAGATAGTCATTTTCAAGATTTAAATTAGACTTATTTTATATATTGACTTGCATTGCAAGTGAAGTTAAATTCTAGAACAATAACAACAGTCAATAAGCTTTCACTTCGCATCTAATCTATAAAATGCACATGAATGAGAAAATCCAAAAGGCTCTTTTGAAGATATGGCTTGGCATGTGGAATTGGGTGGTGCAGTATTGAATGCTCCAGGTGAAACATTCAAATTTAGAGATGTCTAGACTACATTATGACAAACTAATCCTATTAATCTTCTATATCAACACACACTTTCAAGTTCTAATTTTCTTTTGTCATTTAAGTATTCACGGATATAATATGAATTAGCAGCACTTAGTTTTTGTTTTAGATTTCAAACTTAAAAATGATTTGAAATCAAAGTTATCATACTGTAGCTGTACTCTACCCAGTCAGCTATTTTATGAATACCTATGGCAAAATTAGCCTGCAGATTAGAATAAAGATTTTTTTGTCACACAACAGGACAAGCACAACAATGTCAATTTTCAGACAAATCAACACTAATTGGAGAAAATGGTACTAACTGAACTGATTGACCGCGGTACTGAAACGGAGAAAGCAACAGGTAACTATCTTCCCAAACTTAGGTGCAATTCAAATGTGCAAGGCTTGAACATATTCCTTGTATTTGCAGAGAATGGGTCCCTGAATGAATGTAGATTGCTTCTAACAATGCCAGGTGTCTCACTTTAAGTTCAAATGATCATTTTAAATTGATTTAAATCAGTTAAAAACTATAATTAATTTCTCCACAGGTACCGAGTTACAATTCACAAAAATGGAGTATAGTTTCATATCTCCTAACAGCCTCTTAAAACACACATCATTTCGATGACAGCTCATCTCTCTAGTACTGAACTCACCCAGTTTTTCTGTCTACTGCAGTCAGAATGCATCTAATACCTTAGGTGCTAACACTTAAGCAAATTGCTCCAAATTCCAATTCCAAAACCTCCATTTCTGTAAAGACATTTTGAATAAATAAGAATTTTTCATTCGTTTCCTCAGTTTGCTTCTGTTTGTACTGTCCAGGTTTGGTTCAATTATTCTTTATCTTTGTCATTCAAATATTTACACAGGAGGTTATCATTAATATTTTATCTGGAGATTGAAAGACAAAACTTCTCTAACTGTTCTTCATGGTTCCTTCACATTGATGTTCTCTGGATCCTCAATGTGCTCATCTCCCTTTCAAAGCATGGTGACCAGAACTGCACTCCATAAGGATATATTTTAAACATTATGTAGTCGTGTTAATCGTAATTAACTTTCTTTTTGCCTTGTGTTTTTTACAATACCTCCAATTTGTAAGTGTTACAACCAGATCTCCAATTGTCACTGTTAATCCTGGGTCTAAATCAATGTTTAGAAAGGTAAAGTAACAGTTAAGAAGTTGAGCATGTATGGTGAACAACAAACTGGTTGAAAGCCAAATTTTATGCCCCCTGCAGAGTTAAAAATTTAGGACATTCTTAACATGATTTTTATTGCCTTTAAGCACACTTTTGGGGGATGGGAAGTGTGAGCTGGGAAAAATATATGGTGGGGGAAACAAGAGCATGAGGCAGAGTGAGTGAGAAATTTCTGATGAAGAGCTTACGCTTGAAACATCGACACTCCTGCTCCTCCGATGCTGCCTGATTGGCTGTGCTTTTCAGCACCACACTATGACTCTGATCTCCATCATCTGTATTCCTCATTTTATTCTACAGTGAGTGAAAAATAACTACTGGACAGGAAGTGGGGAGGCTGCAGAGGGACTTAGACAGATGGTGAGATTAGGTAAAAAAAAAACAGTGGCAGATGGAATACAATGCAGGGAAGTGTGAGGTTATGCATGTTTGTTTGAAGACTGGAACAGACTGTTTTATAACCAGGGAACGGCCTCGAAAATCTGAAGCACAAAAGGGACTTTGGAAGTCCTAGTTCAAGATTCTCAGGTTAACATGCAGGTTCACATGGCAGTTAGGAAGGTAAATGCAATGTTGGCATTCATTTTTAGGAGGACTAGAATACAAAAGCAGAATGGACACAGAGAAGATGTTTCCACTAGGAGACACTGGCACCATTGGGCATAGTCTCCAAGTGAAGGGACAACCCTTTAGAATGGAGATAAGGTGGAATTTCTTCAGTCAGAGAGTGGTGAATCTGTGGAATTCATTGCCTCAACAGCCTTCTGCAGCAAAATCATTGAGTGTATATAAGACAAAGATAGATAGATTGATGATTGTTAAGGGAATCGAGGGTTACAGGAAGATGCAGAACGGAGTTGAAAAAAACTGTTTGCCAAATGGTGGAGCAAACTCAACTGGCTAAAGGCCTAATTCTGTTCCTATATCTTATTGTCTTATGGATAGGGAGAAGTCTCTCAACTTTGATTCCAATTGATAACTAGGCAAATGCTCTGGGCACAAGGGTTCACTTTGGTATTGAAAGCAAGTATCAGTAATGGCACCATTAAATCTATGCAGAGAAGATGAAGGCAACATAGTAATGTCACTGGAGCAGCAATCAAACGTTCAGGTTGATGCTCGGAGGAATTGTGTTCACATTTAAATTAAAATTATTCAAATAAATCTGAAATACAAGTTTGGCTGCAGAACAGCCACTTTGAAGGGAAGCTGTTAATCCGAAGATCCAAGTACTGTTCTGGGGACGAGGGTCCAAATCCTGCCACCAGGATGTGGTGGAATTTGAATTCAATCCAAAAGAATCTGGAATTGAGAGTCTACTGATGACCATGAATCCATTGTTGATTGTCAGAAAAAACCCATCTGGTTCACTAATGTCTTTTCGGGAAGGAAACGGACATCCTTACCCATGATCTGGTCTACATATGATTCCAGACCCACAGCAATGTGGTTGGTTCTCAACTGCCTTCTGGGCAGTTAGAGACGGGTAATAAATGCTAGCCCAGCCAGTGATACCCACTTCCCATGAATAGATTTTTAAAAAAATCTTTAAATATTAGCAGAGTAACAGCAGACCAAATGGTTGACTCCTGCTTCCACACCCTATGATCCACAACGTATGATCTGCTGATCTGAACACATGCAGGGCAGGTGGTGCTCAAATAGTTCAGTGGATGGGTTGTTTGAAAGTTTGTGCACTCCCTCTGATGTCACAGCTTCATCTCTGCACTTTCAGACAGAGCTTGTGGATATGTTGTGGCTGTCCGAATGAGCCTTCTCCATCTTGAGTCACAAACCAGAGTCACCCTGGAGTTGGCAGGTATGTCTGACTTGTTCAGGGATGCTTTATAAAAATCTTTAATGGGTTTCCACTGCTCTACATAGGAATATCCTCCGTAGCTCCAAGAGAAGCAGTTCCTTCAGGAGTACAGTGTCAGGCATGTGAATGACATGTTCCATCCAGCGAAGCGGATTTTGAGTGATTAACATCTCGATGCCGGAGTCATCAGCTTGGAAATAGGACATTGCTGCCTTGATTGCCACCAAATGTGAGGTATCATGCAAAGATACAAATGTTGATCTCCAATATTGAAATGCCTGTTGAATTTTATCCAAATCTTTGAAGCATAAAGGAACATGTACATCATTAGTCAGAGATTCTCATCTCTCTTTTCCTCCGTCAGCCAAAGACTGAGCTGGCATATAAATGGTGAAACTCATCCATGTCTCCAATGTCTGCGCTATTCAAGAGGCAGCTTTCAAAGATAGGAAAGTGTTTCACATTTCCCCAGGTCATTATCTTTTGAGGTCCCTTAGAAGGCGCAGGTAACTGGTCAAAGAGCTTTCTGCAGTTACAGGAACGAATCAAACAAGCAACTCAAAAACTCAGCTCTGGCAGCACCCGCTGAGAGAAAGCAGAGTGAATGTTTTAGGACCAATAACCCTTCGTCACATGCTGAAAGAGGGTCATGAAACATTCATTCTGTTTTCTCTCCACAGATATTACCAGACTTGCCGAGTCTTCCACCAATTTTGGTTTTTGCTTCTTATTTCCAGCATCTGCAGTTCTTTGGCTTTTTTGTTGTTTAGAATCAAATGAGCAACCAAGTATTATCAAACAACTTGGCAAGGTGCATATTGACACAAGATTTCTGTAGAATGATGGTTCATTCGACTCCAGAACACAGTATAACTAGTCAACAAATGATTTGTATGAACGATACAACAAAAAGTGATCGACTGAAATGAATTAATGAAGTGGAGGTTGTGAAGTAGTGATTGATTACCCATTCAGTAATTATGAAAATTATAAGAAAATGCTTCCTTCTTGTTAAAAGATGTCAAAACTAGGGCAAAGAATAAATCAAACACACTAATTACACGCCAACAAACAAAACTGAATATGGTCAGAGCCTGAACATTTTACCGATATGTCAGACATCAAAATTCCAACTCTGAAGCATTTAATAAATGCGTTCAAAAGCAATTCATAAACCTTCTCAATAAGTAAGCAGAAGTGCTGACCACAGGGAATCAAGTTTTGAATTGGGCTATTGCTTTGAACTCTTTTGGTTTGCTTACTGCATACGAAGAATTACAAAATGTTTTCTAGTTTTAGGAATAGAACTGCAGACCATTTTTCATAAGACTGGTTTCAGTAAATTTGAAAATATTCAAAACGCTTGTTGCCTTGTTAGTTCTTAGTTCACCTGTCATGGTGTTACCAAACTCTGGTCAAGCAATATGTTGATAATGAAATTCTCAATTGTCTTTTCAAATCAATCAATCATTCTCCTGACCTTATTTTTTCCTATCTAATTTCCTGCAAACCAAATAACCCTGTCAGTTATCGGAATTCTTGGTCATCAATGATTTTAACCGCTCCGTCATTTGTGGCTGTTTCCTCAGCTGCCTGTACACTACCCTGCAGAATCCTCGTTTCAGCTCATAAATCCTGCCTTTTTGACAGATATCGGTCATCTGCATGCAAAATCTCCTTATATGGTTTAATGTCATATTTTGTTTAGTAAAACTTCTGTGAAGCTCCTTAGGGTTTGTTACTTTGTTAAAGATGCTAAACAAATAAGATTTTATAACCTGTATCATTTTAAAAAAGACTACTTGAACAAATTAAGTCAATTTACCTGGAAACTACTCTGTCAAACAGTTGTCGATCCTCTTCTGAGTAACCAGGCCAGTCTCGCTGAACATCCTTGTACACAAAATCCTTCACAGTATAAGAGTTGTCTTTTGGGTTTATATTAGCCACCTATAAGAAAGCAAGCTTTTATACTCTTGTTCTAGATTAACTATGTAAAAAAAACCAGGATTATGCTGAAATAGTATTATGTATTTTAGGGCAATTATGGTATGGCAAATCCAAAATTAAAAATAAATACTTAGTTTAGAGCAAAGAGCGATCACAACTTCAGGTTCCACTCCAAGCATGGGGCATAAATGTAAGCTGACAGGCTTGTGTAGCATGAAGGATATGGGGCTTGTAGTTAAAGCAGTCTTCTGTACAGGTCCTATGGCTTAAGTAGAGGTTACTAGTCTAACTAAAAGGAGCTCTCTCTCAATCCCAGCTATACTTGGATCTCAATTAACATTACTAAAAAACAGACAACATCCCATTCACATTATTGTTGAGATCTGTGTCTGCTGACTTAATGGTGAAGTGCTTTTGCATATATTAAGACACTTTATAAATTCAAGACTTTCAGGGAGTTTTTTTTTAAATTAGGAGCCAAACTGGTTCTAATGAGTTCAGTCTTGAAACCTTCAACTAAGTTTTCTAAGTTCATTAATTAAGAGGTCACAAACTTTAAATATTTTCATTGAAGAAACATTCAACAGCAAACTGGTCTGGCTTTGTGAAAATGACACTCCAAAAATACATCAGGTAGGAATGAATATTATTTTTTTTTCATAACTCATGTGATAGTCAACGCTGAAGAAATTTCTTTTAAGATTCCCTAACAGCAAACCAAAGATCAGAAACCAGAGGCTGGATTTTACATCTTCCTGCTGGCATGCTTCAAGGCAGGAGAGGGAAGGATTGTAAAATGCAGTGAAAGACCTAGCTGCCACCCACTTACAATGGATATTACAGGGACAGTGAGGCTCCTGAGGCACTGTGGTAATGGCCAATGTTCAATGTCTACATATTCCAGCGGTGTGTCACAACACATCAGAACAGGTTAATTAAAATGTCTACAAGCTTAGTCCGCAAAATCTGCCCTCAAGACTTTAGGGATCTTGTGTTGCAGCACTCCCATCTCAACCTATGAACCAAAGGCCTTGGGTTAAAGTCCCACCTCTTCCTCAGTAGTTTCAGAATTTCAGCTGCACAAAACAAGATAGACGTAGGTCTAGAAGTAGTCCATTCAGCCAGTGAGATCACAACTGATCTAATAACCCTCAGCTCTACCTTCCTGCCTTTTCCCTATAACTCTTGATTCCCTTACTGATTAAAAAGATCAGTTTGAGCCTCTAATATATATGATCTAGACATGACAGCCCTTTGTGGTAAAGAATTCCACACATGCACTACCCTCAAAAAATCCATTTATCTTAAATGTGTGACTTTTAGTGAGATTATGCCCTCTTGTCTAAGATTATTCCAAAAGACAAAACAACCATTCCAGATCGACCTTACCTAATATCCTAAGTATTGTAAGTTTCAATAAAGTTGCTCTTATTCTTCAAAGTTCCAAAGAGTACAGGCTAAATCTACTCAACATCTCTCCAGAAAACTGTTCTTTGTACCTGGTATCAGCCTAGTGAACCTTCAGCAGACAGCTTTCAATGCCAGGAAACCCTTCCTTAGAAAAGGTGCCCAAAACGAATCCCCGTATTCCAGTTGTGATCTAACTAATGCTTTATAAAGATGTAGCAAAACTTCCTCATTTTATACACCATTCTCCGAAATAAAAGCCAACATTCATCTGCTTTTATTACTAATTGAACTTGAATGCTAGCTTTTTGAGAGATTCATGGTCAGGGATTTCCAAACCATAGAGCTGTAGCTTTATACAAATTTTTTTTCATTCATGTAATATTCAACTCTTCTATTCTTCCTGTTTCGTCACCAACCTGGCTGGAAAACTGCATCCAGCAGGCTCATCTACCTTTGGTCTGAAAACCAAGTCAAACACAATCGCAAAACCTGGAATGTATAATTCTTCATGGATAACCAACAAAGCAATCATCCAGAATGAAAAACTGCCCTTAGCCTTGAGCACTTCAATAGTGATATTGCTGCGCTGTAGGAGACTCAGAGGTGGTGAAGAATAGCTGAGGGAAGGAGGTGGTAGTTACACCTTGTTCTGGAAGGGTGGACCCAAGAATCAATCCAAGATGCACAGAATTGGATTCACTATCAAGAATGAATTAGTCAACAAACTGTGTGGGCATCAATGTTAGAATAGTGAGGCAATCTATACCTTGCCAAGACCAACAGGCAATGGTCATGAATGCTTATTCACCAACCTTTGATGCGAAAGATGATCCAAAAGTTAGCTTTTACTCCTCCCTGAACACCATACTCACCAATATCCTTAAGGAAGATAATTTCACTATCCTAGAGGATTTAAAGGCCAGTGTCAGAAAGGACACCGAACTCTGGAAGTGAACCAGGAACTGCAAGTCCAGTGACATTCTCCTACTCGCCAAATGTGCAGACACCAGCTGATCATCACCAATTCACCAAAAAGACAAGTTCAACACTTTTTGGAGGTATCCATGATCAAAGCACTGGCACATGATCGACTACATCATAGTTGAATTCTGAAACCAAAAGGATATCCTTGTTACCAAAGCAGTGGTAATTACCACTGCAGAGGACTGCTAGACAGACCACAGGTTGATCTGTTGCTCAATATCAAAATGCCACCAGAAGCAGTTCAAGATGCAGAATTAGTGCAGGGAGCTCAATGCTGAGCAGCTTCAAGAGCTGAGCAGATTTCCAAATGTCTTCACTAACCATCCAAGGAATTCGTTTAAACAGAGCACAGGAAATCTTATAAGAGTCAAGACCATTATCTCATGCTGTGAAGTAACCAGGACAAGATGCTGCACAGAAGGCTGCTGAATAAGACAGCTGGCCCGCAGAAGGCAGATAGTGGGGGGATAAAGGGATCTTTTTTCAAAATGGCAGCCAGTAGGGATCAGTGTTGGGACCCAATAGAATTTGTGTTATATATTAATGATATGAATAAAGGAACTAAAGGCACTGTCATTTTCAGACTTAGCAACAAAGATGGAATAGATGCAATGTTCAGGAAGCGGAGATGCTACAGAAGGACTTGACTAGGAGTGGGCAAAGAAGTGGAAGATGGAATACAACATGGGAAAGTGAGAGGTTATGCACTTAGGTTTGAGAGGAGAGATGTGGGCTATTTTTTAAATGGGGAAAGAGTTTAGAAATCTGAAGCACAAAGAGGTTTAAGAGAATCCTGAGTAAGGACTAAGGCGAACGTGCAAGTTCAGGTGGCAGTTAAGATAGCAAATGCAATGTTTGTATTCATTTCAAGATGGCAAGAATACAATAATGGGGATCTATTGCTGAGGTTGTAAAAGGCTGTGGTCAGACTGCACTTGAAATATTGAGAGCTTTTGGGTCCTGTATCTGGGAAAAGATGTGCTGCTGGCCCTCAAAGGTGGTCAAGGGGAGGTTCGTAAGAATGAACCCAGTATTGAAGGGCTTGTCAAATGAAGAGTGGTTGAAAACACGGAGTGTTCTCAATTGGGTTTAGAAGGATGAGCAGGAATTCATTGAAACTTACAAAATAGAGAGCGCCCTGGATTGAGTGGATGTGGAGGAGATGTTTCCATTAGTAGGAGAGACTTGAACCCAAAACACCATTCAGGGTGATGGGACAACCCTTTAGAATTTAGATGAGGAGGAATTTTCTTTTTTGCAGAGGATGGCAAATCTGTGGAATTCACCGTGGCAGAAGCGTGTTAAGGCCAAGTCATTCAGTGCATTTAACACTGGGATAGATAAGTTCTTGATGAGCAAGGGGAGAAAACAGGATAATGGAGCTTAAAAATATAATCAGCCATGACTGAACGGCAGGAGACAAAAAACTGCAAATGCTGGAATCTAAAATAGACTAGCAGGAAGCTGGACGAACACAGCAGGCCAGACAGCATTAGGAGGTGGAGCAGTCAACATTTCTAGAACCTCCTGATGCTGCTTGGCCTGCTATGTCCTTCCAGTCTCCTATCAGTCTATTTCCGATCGAAAGGCAGAGCAGGCTCGTTATGCGAAGTGACCTAATTTTTCTCCTATATCTTAGGGCCTCAGAAGGAAACAGCAAGGCTGATTCAATGAGAATGACCACATCATTCAAGACCTTATTGAAAAAAAAGAGGAAAGCACTCCATGCCTGGCAAAACATCACCCGCAAAGTAAAGACGAGAATTTAGTCAAGGAAAAGGTAGAGTTACAAAGAAGAATGAGGGAAATCAAAAACAAATACTGGACTGAGAGCTGAGGAACTCCTTACTGACAAACATGATGCTCAAGGTTTCTTCGGTGCCATCAAAGCAATATAAGAACCCAACACGTTTCACCTCAAACTGGTACAGTGCAAGAATGGAACCAGTTTGAGACATAGAAAACATCCAATGGAGAGAGCACTTGGAAGAAGTCCTGAACCACCACAATCATTGACAAGGGTGTGTTTGAAGAAAGCCCCAATTCCCCAATGATGATCTTAGACTCCCACAAAGAGTGGCAGCAGTTGAAGTGCCAGTAGATACTTAAAAATGGAAATGCCGTAAAAAGTAAATGGATTCCAGTAAAAATTCTCAAACTTGAAGGAGTAGATCTCCAACAATTGTTCCTGAAAATCTGGGACAAAGAAGAATATTCTGATCTCAGGGATGCTGCCATTGTCACCGTCTTCAGTAAAGGAGACAAAGTGGATTGTGGAAACGAACAAGGAATCTCCCTACACTCTAACACCAGGAAGATCACTACCCAAATCCTCATGAAGCAAGTTCTCCCAGTCTTAAGAAATCCTCGCTGAAAGCCAGCATGGCTTCTGATCAACCTGTGGAACTATGGACATCATAATTTTCACTGTTTGGCAACTCCAAGTGCCAGGTACAACACCAGCCATTCTATACGATCTTTGAGTTGACCAAGGCTTTTGACTCAGTCAATCAAGAAGTGCTTATGGATGGTTCTGTCAAAGGGTGGCTGTTTAGTGAAATTCATCAAAATCTTATGTCTCCTCCACAATGAGATGTCTGTAGTCTTTACCAAGTATAATATGATAAGATTCCTTTGAGATCAAGTAGGGAGGTGTCATCACCCAGATACTTTACTCCATCTTTATTGCCAGCATTCTTCATCTTGTCAAGAACATACTTCCCAATGGTGTGGACATTGGGCCCATTCTGTAGACATAAAAGCTTTAACCTCAATCTGTCAAAATCTGAAAAAATGGCAGCAAAGTCACTTGTGGAACTTGAGTGATTGAAAGACAATGTCATCTCTGTTCTCTTAGAAGAGAGTCGCAAGCCTCACTTAGTGCCTTTGCAGAAACTAACTGAATAATTCATCTCCATCTGAACTCAGAGTCAAATCCTTCAAACTGATCCAGGTCAAGTTCTGGTACATCTCTCTATTAATGGCAATGGAGAACTCCCCTCAAACATGGAATATGTTCCTTATCTGGCAAGTTACCTCTCATCTAAAGCTGATATTGATATGGATATTCAACATCACAACCAATATGAGAGTGCCAACTTATGGTTTTTCTGCATCAGTTGGGAGGACAGTCGTACAAACAGCAGCATCCTTGAGACAGCTAATGGTATCAGCATCGAGGCCATAATCATTTGAAACTAACTCTACTGAGTCAGTCTCATGTGAAGGATGCCTGAGTTTTGACTATCAAAGCAAATCATCTTTGCCCAGCTCAAGGAAGGCATTTGAATGAGGAGAGCAAAGAAAATATGTCAAAGACTCTGAGGGCTTCCCTCAAAAAAACTGAACATCTTTCAGAAGCAACTGATTTGAAGTGAGCTCCTATAAGAGGAGGCAAACTTCTATGAGAACACTCGTAGGCAAGAGGAAATACAGAAAAGAAACTGAGAAAGAAATGCTGATGAACAAGGCCAAGGATCACTTCTGGATCAAAAAGTGGGGTTACAGATGTAGGAGAAAGTGAGGACTGCAGATGCTGGAGACCAGAGTTGAAAATTGTGGAGCTGGAAAAACACAGCAGGCCAGGCACCATCCAAGGAGCAGGGGATTCGACGTTTTGGGCATAAGCCCTTCTTCAGGAATGAGGCTGGTGTGCCAAGCGGGCTGAGATAAAGAGTAGTGGGGAGGGAATTTGGGATAGGTAGGTGGTGGTGAAGGGGTGGGGGCGTAGAGGTCAGGAAGAAGATTACATGTCAAGAGGGCGGTGCTGAATCCAGGGATTGGGACGGAGATAAGGTGGAGGGAGGGGAAATGAGGAAGCTGGAGAAATCTACATTCATCCCGTGTAGTTGGAGGGTTCCTAAGCGGAAGAGGAGGTGCTCTTCCTCCAGGCGATGTAGCTCTAGAATTGGGTTCGTTAGTCACACAACCTATGACTATGACAGAATTTCCTCTGTGGACAATCAAACTTGTGAGCAAATGGTTCCCAATGAGTCCAAAATCCAATATGCCCTATAAGCCATAACTCAACTTGCCCTAATATCTTTAATGTTGCTTTTATTCTAGCACCCTGGGTTTACAAATGCATTCTTCCTACCTCTCTACATTCACCTTACTAAAATGTATCAGTTCATGTTTTTCTGCCTTAAATTTCATCTGCCACATATTGTCACAACCAACAAGCTTGTACTTCCATTATTACCATCCTCACTACACCAAAACTCAAAAGCAGTTCTTCAAAATTCTGTCTGAGGTTCATTTCCTGCTGCTGCTCCTTATGCGGTTTTTGTGCTTGTGCCTTCACTATCATGCAGCTGTCAGGGAAGAGCAGCCATATTCCTTGCAAATTAGGAAGTGGGGGGAAGGGGTGGGTTAAAATTCATGAAAGGTTGTTCATGTCTTTATTTCTGACGTTTATTGAACGCATCTTGGGGGTTAATCAATCACTCTGTTTACTCACAGTACTGATACATAAGATACTCTGTCGATATCACTGATAATTATTTATTTTCTCCTTGAAAATGATACATACCAGTGTCAAATTCATGCTTTAAATTAAAAATGCAATCACTGCTTCTGATTCTAAAGAAGCTTCCAGTAAATCAGTAAATGCAGCCACAATTCAATTGTTATTTCTGTCCAGAGATGGTCCTTTTTACCATTTAGAGCTCTTCAAAGCCGCACAAACAATACAATTCTGCTTCAACACCAGAAAATTACTTTTCACAACACTACACCTCAAGTTTTTCAATTCTGAACATTTCCCAAAATGGACCAAATGTTCCGGCTTCCAGAGATCAGTTTCTCAATTCTAATAAGGACATGATGTACTTACATGCCCAAGCCTACTCTCTCTAATCCTACCTGGTTTGGGTGCTACATTTGGCTTCAACCTCCCACTTGCAACACAGTGAAAAGAAAGCTCTATGTGCATGACGTTTGCTATGGACAGTCCCGAACTGTTCTTCTCACACCTCCAACACAACTGCAATTATTTCATAATGTTCCTGCCTTTTTAAAAACAAAAATACATCTATACATACCAAAAATAGGACACACAAGTAATAGATGTATACAATATCTCATCATATGAACAATTTAAATTTTATTTCTGAAGTCAAATTGCTATGGCTATAAATAAACTGTGCAAAATACTTGACAGTATGTTGACCTCGCACTAAGCAGTAGTAGCATATGGGACAGTTGTCCTGAAGTCAAAAAAGGCTACATTATACTGCAGTTTCCAAATCCTCTCCTCCAACACTTCCAAACATAGCCAAAACCAAGTCCGTTGGCATTGGAGGTTTATAGGATATATAGTTACACTATGACAGCCATGACCCTGCAAAGATTTATACCACATCCTAAAGTAGGAAAGGCAAATGTAGTGATGAGATTATGATAATTTTCTAAACTGGCTAGAGCATACTGTATTTCTCCCTCTATCACTGAGCAAACAGAATCCAAAAACTGAATGCACATATGAAAAATAGTAATACACAGTTCACCATGACACAATCTCTCATCAGAACAAATATCAGGAATCTATTCCATAAAGGAGGAAAGAAATGAAGCAATCTGAACAAATCTTGGAAGATGACAGCTTGAGGACATTGAAAGCATGGATCACTGACACCAGTGAAGTCCCAGCCACCAAGTGAAGAGATCAAAATAAAACATGAAAAATACCATACATTTCCCAATACCAATCCACTGCACCTCTACCACACTCCTCCCCACAAGAACAATCAGGAACCCACTCCCCCTGAAAGTAGCAAGAACTGACGTAGTTTTCATCAGTTGTCTCCCTCAGCTCAAATTACCTTTAGTTCACTGCTGGGTTCAAATCCACCACCTCCTCCCTCACTCCTACTGGCTACTTCAATCTCTTCCTCAAACACTTGAGATGCAGATTTCCCCTCAAGACAACCTCAGCTCATTTCATTTTCCAGTTTAAAAGTAACTTCCTCCAACCAGTCAACATATTCCATTCACAGAATTCCTTTCCTTCTCCCATGAAATCAAAGTAGCCAAAAAGATTCTGCAATCCAATTTTGCAAAGTTCCCAAATTCATTTTCTACAATGAATCACATTTATGGCAGCATTATGGTTATGTAACTGGAATAAAAAAGCCAAACAGAGAAAGCATAGAATGAGAGAGACAACTACCCAGGACTATAAAAACAGAATGCAAGAGATTTTACAAGTATATAAAAAAACAAAGTAACTAAAGTAAATGTTGCTTAAAGAGGAAATATTTCACAAAACTCTTTCATATTACATTAACTATTGTAATAAGGATTTTTAAAAGAAGATTGATTCAATAGTTTTGTTGAATTAACTCTTGCTTCTAGCTGGAGAATCTAAGTTGCATGCAAGTTTAAACTTTCTAAAATTAGCATGCATTTAGAAGAGATAGTGGATTAATCAAAACTTCAGTTATATTGACAGCCAAGAACTGGACTGAAGAGTGATGAACGGGAAAAATATCTGGAACCACTGACCTGTTGCAGAATTGGTCCGAGAGAGTTCTTATCTTTCTGACTGACCCCATCTTTTTGTAATCGGGCCAGAAGCTCTGGTTTCTTGAAGGGTTTTAAGACCAATAAGTGGATTACCCTATCCCTGTAAGATCGTTGAGAAACACTGTTGTTTATATTGCACTTCCTTATTGTACTTGCAGGATTAATGGGAGTTGACCGTTTCCGTTCAGGTACAGCATCTGGGATGCCTGGTGCTGGTTTACGAATCTGCACTCGCTTACCTAGAAATGGAAAAAAACTTTGAACTTTAGTGACAAATCAAGAGATAAGAAACGCACAATTACTAATATATTATATAGTTGTGTTGAGTTAAATGTACATTTAAAGAAAATTGCTTGTACTTTGACTTCAATACAGTTCTACTTTATTTACAGTGAGCAAACAGGTTGTATATAAAATGGATAAGCTGCCTATGAACCCACTTGACTACAGTGAAGTTTCTCAAATTAAAATTGATGTTTTCCTTCGGGTGGAGGATGAGCACAAGTAGTGAAACCGACCCACTGCTCCAACGTGCACATGTGCTGAAAATTGCTGATGAATTGATTGCAATTAAAAAAAGACAGCTCCGAGCATCAGAGATAGAGTTTTTTTGGACAAAAAAAAATGTTCATAATCACAAAATACTAGGAGATAGAAATAGAAAGAGAGAAATAATTTGTTAGAAACAATACAAAAATCAGGAAGAACAATGTTTGAACCCACTTGCATTAAACTGCAAGGAAATGCATCATGGGCTTTTCCTCTTCCAAAAGATTTTCCCCTTAAATTTTGAGCTTGCAGTTTAGTGAAAGAAATTGTAAGCACAGTCGCCTTGGAATAAACAGATAGGAAAAAATAATTAAGAAGGGGAGGTATAAGTGTCAGTGAGAATTCTGCAAATCCCATTTGTAAATAAGGCAACACTCCATAAAGAGTCTAGTCTGGAAAGTGCAGTGAATTTTGGAAAAGGCCACTGCTCATTTAGTTAATGAATGTAAAATCTGGCAGCAACTGCAACAAGAACTGCAAACTGACTTTGAAAACTGCAGTTATAGAAAAATTGATTAATTACTACAATAGGTGAGGCAGCATCCGAGGAGCAGGAGAATCGACATTTTGGGCATGAGCCCTTCTTCAGCCTTCAGGATTCCTGAAGATGGGCTCATGCTCGAAACGTTGATTCTCCTGATCCTCAGATGCTGCCTGACCTGCTGCCTTTTTCCAGCGACACATTTTCAGCTCTGATCTCCAGCATCTGCAGTCCTTTACAGTACTAAAGAAAAGGTAGACAAAGTAACACTTGAAATTAGAAACCCTGGAATATGAAAGAGGGATTGTTTGGAGTTAAAGATTACTATTAAACTTGAAATGACAATATCAATGTTGAATTGAAAGTATTGGATGACAGAACCAATTGAGATGCACAAGTGTGACTTGGCTTATCTTAGGATATGGGCAGCAGAATTGCAAGAATGGGCGACTAGCCAAGGAAGCATTGGAGTGGTCTGATCTGGAGATCAGTGCGGACGTGTGCACACATGCGTGTAACAGTTTCAGAAGTGGATCGAGTGAGAAATGAACAACGTCACAAGCATGGAAGCAGCCTTCACAATGTACAGATTAGGTGGTCAGAAACTCAGCTGAACACCAAGTAGGAAGCGGAGGGTGTGAAAAGTCAGCTTCAAATTGAGACAAAGTCCAGAGAGGGGTTGGGATCAGTGGCAAAGCAGAGGAAAATAATGGCTTCATAGCTGTGTTTGATTGGAGCACATTGAACATAATTAAGGTCTGTGTCAAACAAACAGACTAAAAAGAAGGGGAGTGTTTGGTGAGGGCAACATACATATGGAATCTGATATGCTGTCACCAAGAGATCATAATTTAGCTAAGTATTAGCAGGAGTCCAAGAATAGATTCTCAGAGGATCACAGAGGTAAGTGTGCGAGGTAAGAGAGAAGTCACTACTGTAAATGCAGTACAATTAAATACAGAAGAATGGAACCAAATCAAAGGCAGCTTCACTATTTTTAGATTAGATTAGATTATTTACAGTGTGGAAACAAGCCCTTCGGCCCAACAAGTCCACACTGACCCGCCGAAGCGCAACCCACCCAGACCCATTCCCCTACATTTACCTCTTCACCTAACACTATGGGCAATTTAGCATGGCCAATTCACCTAACCTGCACATTTTTGGACTCTGGGAGGAAACCGGAGCACCTGGAGGAAACCCACGCAGACACAGGGAGAATGGTATATGAGAAAAACAGTGTGATTTACAATGTCAAAAGACTGCAAAGAAGTTAAACAGTAACAAGAAATAGTGCATCATGATCACAGTTGAAGAATGTTATTTTTAACTTTAAGACTATTTCAATACTGTGGCAGGGGTGGAATCCACATCTGAGGAGTTTGCACATTTCTGATCTTCTTGAAGCAGTTTGTATAAAAAAGGAAGCACTGGAGAAGTTCAAAGATGATTTATAAACTTGACACTGAAAGAGAAGCGTGTGTGTTAGAAATAATCAAACTAAAAAGTACTCTTTAAAATCATGAACAGGTTTGATTATGTTGACAAAGCAAAATATTTTGACATAGGAGAGCCCAAAGTTACTGGCCACAAGTATTGTCAACTAATGAATCCAACATGTGAAACCTCAGACAGAACAAAGTGGTAATATCAACTTTGCTGGCACAGAACATAATCTTAACAGTCCAGAGGGAGGCCATCGAGTCCATGCTGTCTCTGGAGATCAATCTAATGAGTTCCATCTCTTGCTCATTTCTTTGAGAAACCTTGCAAGTTTGTTTTCATGTGCTCTAATTTGCTTTTGACGTGATTGATTATCTCCACTGCCACCAACTTCCAAGTTACTGTAGTCCAGGACATTCTTTACACAGCTTGGTAAAATTCTTCCTCACATCCTCCCGATTACCTTTTGCCTAATACTTTAAATTTGCCCTCAACCTTGTGTCATGAAGGGAACGGTTTTTTGAATCACTGGTGGATCTCTCAATTCCCTTTCCTTGAGGGAGAACCACCTCAGCATTTGCAACCTAGCTTTGCAGTGAAACTATCTCATTCTTGAAATCATTCTGGTAAGTTTCTTGTACAACCTTTCAAGGACCTTCACATCCTTTAGTTGATGGAGTTAATATAGAAGCACTTAAGGAGAAAATGTACAATAATGAAAGAGAAAGATTTTAAGTATGTGCTGATTAGGTCAAAAGGAGAAGAATGGAAGGCTGGTGCAAGTATAAGCACTAGGTGTAAACCACTAGTTGAACAAACAGCACAGACAGATCATTCTATGAAAGTCCATGACTGAACAGATTTGAATTTGGGAGACATCAAATGTGAGCTGCATAGAAGTTGTCAGGGAGCATTTCATAAATCAGTAGGTTTCCTCGTTCACATTTAACTTGATTGTGTCCAGAGCCAATGTTGAGGATTCTCAGGGCAACTCCCTCCCAACTATGACAATGACATCATTGTGCCTCCACCTCAACTGGTCATACTGCTGGCGTGAAAAGACATACCCAGGGACATTGACGGTGGTAGCTCAAACATTATACCTTTAAAAGGAACAGTTCAGTGAGTATGGTATTATCAGGCTGCTGAGTTAGTCTGAGACAAATGCCCCAACTTTTGCATCAGAGCTCAGATGTTAGTAAAGAGGGCTTTGCAGAATCTATGTTTTCCATTATTGTTTCTAGTGCGCAGATCGACAACATGTGGTGTAACTAGTTCTAATCTTTTTTTTTGACAGTTTTTAGTGACTGATACTAAATGAATATTTTGCATCAGTATTTACTGTGGAAAAGGATATGGAAGATATAGACGGTAGTGAAATAGATGGTGACATCTTGCAAAATGTCCAGATTACAGAGGAGGAAGTGCTGGATGTCTTGAAACGGTTAACGGTGGATAAATCCCCAGGACCTGATCAGGTGTACCCTAGAACTCTGTGGGAAGCTACAGAAGTGATTGCTGGGCCTCTTGCTGAGATATTTGTATCATCGATAGTCGCAGGTGAGGTGCCGGAAGACTGGAGGTTGGCAAACATGGTGCCACTATTTAAGAAGGGTGGTAAGGACAAGCTAGGGAACTATAGGCCGATGGGCCTGACCTCAGTGGTGTGCAAGTTGTTGGAGGGAATCCGGAAGGACAGGATGTACATGTATTTGGAAAGGCAAGGACTGATTAGGGACAGTCAACATGGCTTTGTGTGGGAAATAATGTCTCACAAACTTGATTGAGTTTTTTTGAAGGAGCAGCAAAGAAGATTGATAAGGGCAGAGCAGTAGATGTGATCTATATGGACTTCAGTAAGGTGTTCAACAAGGTTCCCCGTAGGAGACTGATTAGCAAGGTTAGATCTCATGGAATACAGGGAGAACTAGCCATTTGGGTACAGAACTGGCTGAAAGGTAGAAGACAGAGGGTGGTGGAGAGTTGTTTTTCAGACTGGAGGCCTGTGACCAGTGGCATGCCAAAAGGATCAGTGCTGTGCCCTCTACTTTTTGTCTTTTACGTAAGTGACTTGGATGCGAGCATAAGAGGGACAGTTAGTAAGCTTGCAGATGACACCAAAATTGGTGGTGTAGTGGACAGTGAAGACGGTTACCTCAGATTACAGCAGGATCTGGACCAGATGGGCCAATGGGCTGAGAAGTGGCAGATTGAGTTTAATTCAGATAAATGAGAGGTGCTCCATTTTGGGAAAGCAAATATTAGCAGGACTTAACACTTAATGATAAGGTCCTTTGCTGAACAAAGAGACCTTGGAATACAGGTTCATAGCTCCTTGAAAGTGGAGTCACAGGAAGATAGGATAGTGAAGGTGGCGTTTGGTATGCTTTCCTTTATTGGTCAGAGTACTGAGTACAGGAGTTGTGGGAGGTCATATTGTGGCTGTACAGGACATTGGTTAGGTCACTGTTGGAATATTGCTTGCAATTCTGGTCCCCTTCCCATCAGAAAGATGTTGTGAAACTTGAAATGGTTCAGAAAAGATTTACAAGGATTTTCCAAGGTTGGAGGATTTGAGCTACAGGGAGAGGCTGAACAGGCTGGGGCTATTTCCCCTGGAGTGTTAGAGGCTGAGGGGTGACCTTGTACAGGTTTATAAAATTATGAGGGGCATGGATAAGGTAAATAGGCAAAGTCTTTTCCCTGTGGTTGGGGAGTTCAGAACTAGAGGGCATAGGTTTAGGTGAGAGGGGAAAGATATGAGAGAGACCTCAGGGGCAACTTTTTCACTCAGAGGGTGGTACGTGTATGGAATGAGCTGCCAGTGGAAGAAGTGGTGGAGGCTGGTACAATTGCAATGTTTAAGAGGCATTTGGATGGGTATATGAATAGGAAGAGTTTGGATGGATATGGCAGGTGGAACTATATTGGGTTGGGTTACCTGGTCAGCAGGGATGGGTTGGACCGAAGGGTCCTTGCTGTACATCTCTATGACTCTAAGTGGCTTGCTAGGCCACTTCAGAAGTAGCCAGGTAGGAGGCTGGAAGAATACAGCAAGCCAGGCAACATCAGGAGGTGGAGAAGTTGATATTTCAGGTGTAGTCCTTCTTCAGGACACCCAAAACATCAACTTCTCCACCTTCTGATGCTGCCTGGCTGGTTGTGTTCTTCCAGCCTCCTGCCTATCTACCCTGGATTCCAACATTTGCACTTTTTTTTTGTCTCAGGCCATTTTAGAAGGCAGTTAAGAGTCAACCACATTTCCGTGGTATGGAACCACATGTAGGCCAGATCAGGTAAGGATTGCAGTTTCCTTCCCTAAAATACATTAGCAAATGAGATTGCCGATTGTCGGAGGGAAAAACCAATGGGTTTATGGTTATCATTAGACTCTTTGGATTTAAATTCTGCCACTGAATTCAAATTCTGCCATCTGCTGATGGTGCAGATATTGCTATACCATTAAGTCAGCAACAAATCAAACTGATATGGTCTTTCAGAGAATAGTGTTGAAAGTGTCAATATTACTTTCTCACGCAAATGTGGCATTTGTCAATAAGAAACACATTGAAGCAGTGCCAAATTCCTGATTTGGCTGATAGATCCTAGGTAATGTGGTAGACCTAGTAGCATGAAAGCTTCCTGTTGTGAAAATTTGAGATATGATCTGCAGCTGCGATTCCAGGCCTTCCAGAAGACGGTTCAACATTTCTTGCAGCCCTTATGACACAGATGGGGTAGAATTAGCCAGTGACACATTCAGAAAGGTGCAAAAGGGGTCTTTTTAGTCCAGAGATGAAAAAGCTTGCTAGTACAGCAAGTGTCACTGCACCAATATTTCAAAGTTCAAAGTCTTTCATCTCAATTTGTAACCGGTCTCAGCATTTTCTTTAGTCACAGAACAAAGACATGGCACCTTGGGGCAACTTAGTCTTGAGTGCAATTTGAGTGGAGGTACAGGTGGTCAATTGCTTTCTTTTAAATAAATTTTCATCTGACAGGAACAGGTTCTAACTCTTACCCTCAAGTATCCAACTTATTCATTCCCTTTTTCTGTGACAATAAGAGAGTAATTGCACTTTCCACTCATCTCCATAACTTAATAATAATAATAGAGACAACTTGGCACAGTGAATGCCCGCAGTGCGGTCTATGGGGAGTGTTGAACACTTCATGTGACTTAAACAGGCACATGTGCAACAATCAGCAGCAGTTACAAAAATTTGGTTCTGGGTTCAGAGCTGAAGTGGCAGCGAGTCACTGTAATGCAATAGCAAGGCAGAGGAGTACATAGGTTTCATGCTCAGGGAGCTGCTCATAGCGTAGGGTGGCGGCATGCAGATAGGGAATAGACGACTGCAAACCAGTCCAAAAACAGTGCAGGAGTCCCACATGATTTTGCTCACTAAGCAGTTCTCCATTTTGCTCTTCAGAGGAGTGCAGCATCAGCAATCCCACGACACCACCAGCTTCTGAGGAAGAAAGTTAGAAGACTGGAAGAGAGGCAGCATTGGAGATTCATGAGTTTGGAGAACTAACAAATGTTTTTGCAACTAAAGATGATATCACAGAATGATATGCTGCCTCTCTGGTGCCAGGGTTCATCAGAGCAGCTTCTTCTCCGAGAAGGCAATCAGAGGATTCGGTCCGCACTGGTTCCAATGACATAGGAAAGGCAAGCAATTTGGTCCGGATTTAGTCAAAATTTAGGAAGTAGAAAATTAGTAAGCAACACCTCAAAAGCAGTAATCTCCAGACTCCCACCAATGCCACACAGGAACACAAACAAGACAAGACAGATGAATACGGCTAGAAAAGTAATGGACAGAGGGCTTTAGATTCCTGGCGGAGATGGTACATGTCAAAATGAACACCTGAATGGATTATAATCAACTGAATTCCTCCAGGATCATC
The DNA here is from genome assembly GCF_020745735.1 of Hemiscyllium ocellatum. Lineage (NCBI taxonomy): Eukaryota > Metazoa > Chordata > Chondrichthyes > Orectolobiformes > Hemiscylliidae > Hemiscyllium > Hemiscyllium ocellatum. The sequence continues at coordinate 56,904,377 of NC_083402.1, forward strand.
TACCTGTTTGGGAAGGGTGAAACAACATCAGCAGAGACATGGGAATGAGGACAGAATATTAGAAAAACAACACCAGCTGCACAAAATACAGAGAGCAGACAATTAACATTAGAATAGAGAAAAATTAGATGGCGTCAGAATAAGGCAGAAATTAAATCATTCCAAACCTGATTACAGTGCATGTATGTGAATGCAGGGAGTATACTTAAAAAACTGGATGTATGGGCACTGATGGCCACATGGAATAACGATGTTATGGCTATCACAGTAGAAAAGCGGTATTCCATGTTAAATATTCTGGACACAAGATGCCCAGGAAAGAGAGGAAAAGATGAAAGGAAGGAGAGGTGGCAGTTATAGTTATGGATTGTCACAAAGCTGGCCCTTTTCGCAAGGATATTTGATTTTTTTCCCAAGAGGTGTTGTAAATAGGCTGGGCTCCGAAGCATTGGGTTGGTACAGAGAAAGGGTATTGGGAGGCTTTTTTGTTTATACGTACACAGAGGAGACGTTAGGCCACAGCTTTCATGTTTTAGAAGTAACCTGTATGAAGAAGATGTGCTAGAAAGTTTGGAAAACATTAAGATTGATAAGTCCCCAGGGCCAGACCAAATTTATCCTAGGCGGCTCCAGGAAGTGAGAAAGGAGGTTGCTAAGCCGCTGGCAAAGATATTTGCCTCCTCCCTCTCCTCAGGAGTCATACTGGAGGATTGGAAGGAGGTGAATGTTGTTCCTCTTTTCAAAAAGGGTAATAGGGAAATCCCTGGCAATTACAGACCAGTCAGTGTTACACCTATGGTCAGCAAAGTTTTGGAAAGAATTTTGAGGGATAGGATTTATGACTATTTGACAAAGCATAGTGTTATTAAAGGCAGTCAGCATGGCTTTGAGAGGGGCAGGTCATGCCTCACAAATCTTGAGTTCTTTGGGGAGGTGTCAAGACAGATCGATGACGGTCGAGCAGTGGATTGGTGTATATGGACTTCATCAAGGTATTTGATAAGGTTCCCCAGGGTAGGCTCATTTATAAAGTCAGGAAGTATGGGATACCGGAGATTTGGCTACCTGGATTCAGAATTGGCAGGCTGACAGAAGGCAGAGAGTGGTTGTAGATAGAAAGTATTCTGCCTGGACGTCAGTGTTGAGTGGGGTCCTACAGGGCTCTGCTCTTTGTAGTTGTTATAAATTACTTGGATGAGGAGGTTGAGGGGTGGATTAGTAAATCTGCAGCTGACACAAAGATTGGAGGTGCAGTCGATAGTACAGAGGGCTACTGCAGGCTGCAGCGTGACATAGACAGGATACAGAGCTGGGCTGAGAAATGGCAGATGGAGTTCAATCTGGATAAATGCAAAGTAATGTATTTTAGAAGGTCAAACGCGAATGCTGAATATAGGATTAAAGACAGGATTCTTGGCAGTGCGAAGGAACAGAGGGATCTTGGTGTGCAAATATAGATTCCTCAAAGTTGCCACCCAAGTGGATAGGGCGGTCAAGAAAGCATATGGTGTTTTGGCATTCATTAACAGGGGGATCGAGTTTAAGAGCTGCAAGGTTTTGCTACAGCTCTACAAGTCCCTGGTGAGACGACACTTGGAGTAAAAAGTGAGGTCTGCAGATGCTGGAGATCAGAGCTGAAAATGTGTTGCTGGTTAAAGCACAGCAGGTCAGGCAGCATCCAAAGAACAGGAAATTCGACGTTTCGGACCAGAGCCCTTCATCAGGAATCATTTCTGCTGTGCTTTAACCAGCAACACATTTTCAGCAGAGACGACACTTGGAATATTGTATCCAGTTCTGGTCACCCTACTATAGGGAAGATACAGAGGCTTTGGAGAGGGTGCAAAGAAAGTTTACCAGGATGCTGCCTGGATTGAAGGGCTTGCCTTAAGAAAGGTTGAATAAGCTCGGACTTTTCACTCTGGAGTGGAGAACGAGGTGAAGAGACCTGATCGAAGTGTACAAAGTAACGAGTGGAATAGAGTTAATAGCCAGAGACTTTTCCCCAGGGCATGATTGATTGGTATGAGGAGTCATAGTTTGAAGATATTAGGAGGAAGATACAAAGGAGACGTCATAGGTAGGTTCTTTACGCAGAGCGTTGTGAATGCATGGAATGTGTTGCCAGCGGTCGTGGTGAAATCAGAGTCATTGGGGACATTTAAGTGACTGCGAGACATGCACATGGATAGCAGCGAGTTGAGGGATGCGTAGGTTAAGTTACATTAGGATTAAACCTTGGCACAACAGTGTGGGCCAAAGGGCCTGTTCTGTGCTGTTCTTTATGTTCTAATGACCAGAGGGCGGTCAGTCCTGGAAGCTGAATTCTTGTTGTTAGGCAGTTCGGTTCAGCAGTGGGCTGTTTGGAAACAGACTGTGTGACTCTCTCCTTTAGCCCTTCTAATTTAGACTTCTAAACCTCTGTTTCAGTTTCACTATTTTTAAGGGGTTTGTTTACTGGGACTATTGCACATATTTTTCGGTACAGCATAATTAAGTCTAGTTTGGATAGACTGAGTTCTGTGGATATTACATATTCTGTTCTTGGTGTTTCATTCCGTAATTTTGAAAATACATTTTTATCTGTTTTAAAATGTGGTAGTCAACCTAGCTAACTTACTCCAGGTAATTTTCACTGTACACTAACTGAAACAAATAGCAAAGTTGTGGTCAGGGCTACCTGCTTAAGAATGTTTTGAGTAGTCTGGCCTAGTCCATAACAGTGCATTGCAGTCTTACTGAAAAATAACATTCCAGTGCGTACAAGGACAAAGTCAATTTGGGTGCAGTGAAAGAACAAAAAAAAGATACAATTACGTTGTTCAGTGTCGTTAGCAGGCCACCAACTAGTGGGAAGATGAAGAGTAAGGGGATGTCTAATCTACAACTTATTGGCCACTAATGGCCTGCCACAGTAAGGGGCAGGGTTACAGCTGCTGCATCCCAGATTGGCAGGAAGACATAATTGGGAATGGAAACATTCTGTCCCTGGAGTGACAAAAGGCTCAATTGCTGATGCTTTGAGACAGTTAAAGATCATCACAAATGCTGCAGCGCTTGGTTTAACTTTGATCTGTGAACAGTCTGTCATTGCTAGTTAATGCATTGTTTTCTTTGAAACTTGGCCCAAAATGAAAAGATCCTCTGAACTCCTATCTCATCATTTTAGCCATTTCTAAGACAACTTGGGACATCTCATGAATGATATTTTGTTTTCTACTTTATGACAGATATCAAAGCTAACAACTGGCCTACAGTTTCCTGTATTCCTCCCTTGTGAACAGTAGGGTTATATTTGCTAATTTCCAGTCTGATAAAATGTATCACTTTCATAAAAACTCATATGGTCCTTTAGGGAAGGAAATCTGCCAGCCTTAGAGGCGGCACGGTGGCTCTGTGGTTAGCACTGCTACCTCACAGCATCAGGGACCAAGCAGACGACTGCATGTGGAGTTTTCACATTCTCCCTGTGTCTGTGTGGGTTTCCTCCGGGTGCTCCAGTTTTGGCCCACAGTCCAACAGTGCTGGTCAGGTGAATTGGCCATGCTAAATTGCCCATAGTATTTGGTGCATTAGTCAAGGGTAAGCGTAGGGGAATGGGTTTGGGTGGGTTACTCTTCGGAGGGTCAGTGTGGACTTGTTGGGCCAAAACACTGTTTCCATAGCGTAGGGAATCTAATCTTAACTGGTCTAAACTTACATGCGACTCCAAAGCCACAGCAATATAGGTGACTCTTAACTGCCCTCTGGGCAAGTCGAAATGGGCAATAAATACTGACCTTGCCAATGACACCTGCAAGCCAGGAATGGTGTCAATTTTTGTATTTAATGCATATGAGGGAGGAGATGTAATCTCTTTCAAGACCCTTGGTTGAAGCCTATCAGGAGCCAGGGTCTGGTCAGCACAAATCCCCCCACCCCATCAGCTTGCTCAGTAGATCTTCCCAGGAACTTTGTTAAATAACAATTACTATTAAACTTTGAAAGTCCCTTTCTTTCTTCTACCTACTGATGTCCAGCTATTTTGGGGATTTTCTTTTAAATCTACAGTGAAGACAGAAACAAAATGTGTCCATGAGCCACCATTTCCTTATTATGCACTATTAACACCCCTTCAATAGGAAGGGCAGGCAATTTGGTCCTGCTGACAAAATTTAACGAGTTAGAGTGCAGTTAGGAGAATGCTGCAAGGATCAGTGCTGAGTCCTCAGTCATTTATAACCTATGTTGGTGACTCTGATGAAAAGGCAGAGGATAATATATCTGTTTGCTGACAATTGAAAGCTAAGTGGGAAAGCAAGCAAAGAGTTAAGACAAGATAATTGAGTTGGCAATAAGGTGGCAGATGGAGAAACATGTTGAGATGTAGTAAGCTATCCTATTTAAGCTGTTTTTAAATAAAATCAGCATTGCACAAGTTACATAATTCCAATTTGCACACAAAGTGTCTAAGGCCAGTTAAATTTTGCTTAAAGTGGAAGAATCTTATCTGATAAATGCAATTTCAAGTAGTCTTGCTTCCACATGAAACAGGGCCAAAATATTGGTTCTCTTTAAAAGCTACCTCTTGACCAATGATTTAAAATAAAAGCAACACATCTATCTGGTTTCGTCATACTTAGCATGTGACACGCGCTGACTGGGATGTTACAACGACCCCACAGCATATCTAACACGACTCTTGACCACAGCATTATAAGAGAGAATGTTTTTTTGAACAGATGTAGTTGGAAAATAAACATATGCTGTCATCAAAATATTTTCCATTCAGTTGAAATTCTTCACCTCTTGGGAAACATAACAAGTAGAAATAAACTTAACTCATAAGTTTAAAAATGCATCCATACCATGTTATAGTTTTTCTGCCATTAGTACAAAAGGAATTTTGCTAATCGTTCCATTCAGTTTTTTATTCTGTTCTGCTTTTGTGTAAATTTGCAAAATCACTCTCACCTACATATCGTCCACCAGGTTTAATAACTTTGGTACTTCGACTACGGGTTTCCTCTTCAGCCTGAGTCATGCGTTCTCGTGTTGTCTGATAGGAATCATTTGTTGCACATATTGTAATTTTATCTTGTATGCTTCCAAAGCAGTCCAATTCTGAAACTCCATCACTAGAGAGAGAGAGAGAGAGAGAGAGAGAGAGAGACACACTGTATGAGAGATTGTCATCTTCCCTTGCACAGATAGATTATGGCAGTTATTTTTAAATGGTGGATCATTAGCCTGCATTGGGAACAACTTTTTAAGATGCCAGAAAGTTGTATATTGTCTCTCAAAGGGATTCAGGTGTCCATGTATACAGAATGCAGCATGCAGGAATAGCAGGAAGCCAAATATTATACTGGCCTTCACAGTAAGGAGACTGGAGTTGAAGAATATAGTCTTGCAAAACCTTTACAGGTTTTTGCTGGAATCACACCTGGAGTAGTGTGTGCAGCTTTGACTTCAATTCTTAAACACAAATGTACTTGCATTGGAGGCATTACAACAAAGGTTCACTGCGTTGGTTCCTCAAATGAAACAGGTGCCCTAATCATGAATCTTAGCAAATTGTCTATATTCTTCAAAATTAAGAAGAATGAGAATCTTAAGATAGACATTGATAGGTGAACCCAGAGACTGGATGGGGACCAGACAGAAGGGTCCGAACATTTAGGACTGAGGTCAGGGAGAATATTTCACCCAAATCATTGCGACTCTTTGGGATTCACTACTCTAATGTGCTGTGGCTATTCAAAGACTGGGGAGCAGATAGGAAGTGAAGTTGAAACCAAAGATCTGCCATGATCATTCTGAAGGCCAGGGAGCTCAATGGGCTGAATGGCCTACTCCTGCTCCAAGGTTTTATGATCTCATTGAACAATTTGGTTTCACTGACTCACATTTGAAAAACTATTAACTTTGCAATTTGGTTTAGTAACAACATTCCTCAATTCTATATTGTTTGTTCTTCCACCCCTCATCCTCGAACTGGACTCATCACAGCAGTTGAAGGTCAGTACTTTAACAGCATCCTGTTGGGATATATTGTTGTACAAAGTCAATAGTTGAATAAAATGTGAGATTTTACAGTATCGTCAGTTATAAATTAACCTCAGCAAAAGAAGAAACCTCTTACTGCTGGATATTGTGTAGCAACAATACACCATGCAAAAATAAACATTTGATTTAAGAACTTTTGGCCCATCTAAAAAGTTGTGCTTGATGTACTAAAACATGAAGTTTATTATGAAATTCAAAAGAAAACATCCTAAAAGGCTTGGTAGAAACAACATTGCATATTAACAATCTTTTTCAAGTCATGGCATTTTTGGCTTCTCAAATATTAACAGCCTCTAAGGTTTCTTGGAGCTTTTAAGCGAGAAAGTATCTGCCATTCGTAATGTTTATATGCAAGCAATTCAACTTTGAAACTGCTTTAGTAATTCCAAGTGATATATTGCCAGTTAATTAATTCTGTTTGTTTTGTGATATGACCAACCTGTCAATCCTTTTTGTAATCATCATACTAAAGAATAATACAAAGCAATATACCTCAATCTCTTTGGAAAAAGTAGATGCAAACCAATATTCCCTTTCTGCCACATCATAAGTAGATTTGTCCCACACAAATGGCAGGCACTAACCATCTCCAATGAGGGTATCTAACCATTACCTCTTAAAAATTCAATGGCAATACCCCCGTGAAATCCCTCACTACCAATTTTCTTGGAGTTACCAATGACAAGAAACTGGACTATCCATATGAATATTGTGGCTACAAGAACACATCAAAGTCTAGGAATCCTGCAGCAAGTAACTCACTTCCTGGCTCCCCAAAGCCGGTCCACTATCTCAAAGGCATAAGTCACAATTGAGATGGAATATGTCCCACCTACCTGGACAAATGCAGCTCCAACAAAACTCAAGCAGCTTGACAGCATCCAGGACAAAGCAGTTTGCTTGAGTGGCACCATATCTACAACCACTCGGTCACTGCCAGTCAGTAGCAGTGTATACCAACCTTTTTGGTGCAGAAATATGCTAAGGCTAAAATAACTACTTCTGACCCAATAACCACTTCTACCTAGAAAGATAAGAGCAGCAGTTACACGGGAATGCAAGTTCCTCTCTAAGCCACTCAAAAATATATCCTTCCCTCGGTCAAAATGGAACTCTCCCCAATAGCACGTGGATCAACTTACTGAAATTCATTTAGTGTTTGAGGCTGCAGCTCATGATCACCTTCTCAAAACTAACTAGGATTGAACAATCAATTCTAGTCTAGCTAGCAATGCCCAGATCCCATGAACAAATACTAAATATGTTGACTCTAGAGAGTCCCTTGGGCTCCTAATGAGGAGAAAAAGTTGAAGTAGAACATGAGCAATGGATGAACAGAACTTGTGAGAAAACACACAGTAGAGCTTCTAATAGCCACAAATTCATAGTACAATGTGACAGGTTTGGATTTAGATCACTAATGGTATCGAATTTAAAAAATCATTGATAAGTTTCGACAGAGCAGCTGAAGCAGGGATGAACTTACACAATACTATGGAGATGAAAGGTGGAAATTTACACCAACAGCATATTATGCAGCTTTTGACAAAGGGTCAATTAGACTCGAAACGTCAGCTCTTTTCTCTCCTTACAGATACTGCCAGACCTGCTGAGATTTTCCAGCATTCTCTCTTTTGGTAGCATATTATGCTATTTTGAGATGAAATTGCATCATACGCACTCTCTGTAGTGGTCCTATTTATAGGTCCATTTATTATGATCAGCAGTTGAGGTGCTTGCTATTGACTCAAATTAAAACCCCATTCTGATATTTAACCTCTCCCTGTGCTGATTACAGTACGCAGCCAGTTAAGGCAACCATAAGGGGCACTAATGAGACTGAGAAGCCCTGCCTCCTTTGATGTCCATGACACAAAACACTCAGATGCGATAGCCTGCAATGAACAAAGGCTGAGAATGGGAAAGGAAATTGTCCAACAAATTTAGGCAAGACAAAGGCCTTACCGACCTAGTCTCTGCTAAAAATAATTTTGACCCTAGTCCGATATACGTAATTTATAATCGAACTGAAAGGTATAAATCTTGAGGCAACTTCAAGATCATGTCTAACAATGCAGTCACATTGGAGGGACTACAAAAGAGATTTATTAAACTGCATCCTGGGATGAAGGCCTTCAAGGTCCAGAAGTCGGAAAAATTCTAAATACCAGACTTGTTCGAGCAAGGTTGCAACGATTAGCCCAGCAAATACAGACCAATCTGTTTTGCTTCAGAACAGAATTAGTAGTCACAAAACAAAATGTGGGTTGATTAAGAGGCAGCATGGAATTCTACAGGAGAAATTGTATTTGACAAAATTGCTGGACATTTTTGATGAGCTAACAAGAGTCAATGAAGGTACCACTATTGATGGGTAAGTCAACTACCAGAGGTGTTTAATACAGTGTCACATGACATTCCTGATGAAGGACTTTTGCCTGAAATGTTGAATTTCCTGCTCCTCAGATGCTGCCTGACCTGCTGTGCTTATCCAGCACCACTTTAATCTAGACTCTGACCTCCAGCATCTGCAGTAATCACTTTTGCCTAGTGTCACAGACAGGAGAAAAGTTATTATAGCCCATGTAATATAAGGGACAGTAGATCTGTGGATACAAAATTAGCTTAAATAACACAAGAATATTTTTAAGGCTGAAGGAAGAGTCGCTACTGGGTCCCTTGCTTTTTCTAATATTAATGATCTGGACCTGTGCGTGTGTGCAGGGGACAATGTCAATATCAAAAAGTTTGGTGACAATAATTGGAATCAATGTAAATGGTGAGGAAGATAGTGTAAACTTCCAAAAAGAACATTGACAAGTTGGAGTGGATGGGTGGATGGATTGATAGATTTCAAGTGATTGCAAAAGGAACAAATGTAAGGTGAGGGGGAAAAAAAAAGCTTTTTCACACAGTGGAATGCACCACCTGGAAGTGTGATGGAGGCAGGTTCAAGTGAGACATTCAAAATGGTATTGGATTATTTGGATAAAAATAATGTACAAGAGTACAAGGAAAAAAATAGAACAGAACAGTACAGCACAGCACAGGCTATTCGGCCCTCAATGTTGTGTTGACCTTTCATCCTACTCCAAGATCAAACTAACCTACATAATAGAACAGTGCAAAATTCAGAGATCAGTATTAATGATGCTCATTTGAAGAGCCAATGGAAAAACAAAGACCAAATGCCTCTTCAGTGCTTTAACAAATCTGCCATTGTGATTAACTCGGATTATAATTTTGCTCAGAGCTGGTGGTTTGTCCTTATGAGAGTGAGCTCAGTGAGCAAATTTACAATCTGAACCTCAACCCGAGCTACAAATCTTCTCATAAATCGTGATTAACTGCTGAAAAGTTTGGGGCTTTATTCATTGGACTATAGAAGAATAAGGGGTGATCTTATTATAACATACAGGACTCTGATCAGGCTTGCAGGCTAGATGTTGAAAGGATTAGTGTGGGAAATTTGGACTCGGGGACATTACAACAGGAAAGACAACACATTTTAAATAAAGGTGTAGCATAATTCTTTAACTTAACTCTAGTTAAGAGAAGGTAGATTTTTGAAATATCAGAGTTGATAGTTCTGATGAGCTGGCTTGAAAGAGTGAAAGACAAAAAAACCTGCAGATACTGGAATCCAAAGTAGACAGGCAGGAGGCTGGAAGAACTCAGCAAGCCAGGCAGCATCAGGAGGTGGGTTACACCTGAAATGTCCTGATGCTGTCTGGCTTGCTGTTTTCTACCAGCCTCCTGCCTGTCTACTTTGAAAGAGCAGCCATTATTCTGTTGAATGATGAGGCAAGCTCAAGGGATCAAAAGACCTAGTTCTGCTCCTATACATCTTGTATTCTTATAGAAATCCTTGATGGCAGGGTCAAATGTTGGAAGATCCCAATGATAGGCAAGATATGCTGCCCATACCATTTAGAAATCTGAAATTCATGCAAAAGTACCATGCCTTTTTGAACATTTACAGATTGTCAGAGTCCCAATACTCAAAGTGATACTTTTATTGGAGGAACTGAACTACAATCAAATGGATAAGAGGCAGTTTCAAATGTAAAAATTTTGGACATTTTTTTGCTATCAACCAATCCATTTTATAGGCTAACTCTGCAGCCAAAGATATAAATTATTCATCCCAATGAGGGCACATTTTCAAGCCAGATTAGAGGCAAAATGTATAAACTATTGTGTAATTCCTTTCTTCCAGATTATTGTTTCACATGCTAGTTTGAAGCATCCAAGCGCCAGGGTTTGCTAATTTTAATGCACAGGTTTTACCAAATTGAAGTATTGGAGATTTTTTTTATTACACAACATATCTATGTGGCAGAAAAACGGTAAGAATGTATATATCTGACATCAAAATAAGACTGCAGCAACAAGATTAGATTCTGGAAATAATTAACTACTCAACAATGTGACTAGATAATCTTTTATTCAGTTTTTATCTGCAATGACTGAGAATGATTTAAATAACCCACTGGATTCACGACACTGAGCAAATTCCAAGTATCTACCAAACATGCCTTTGGATCAAAAATGTGTCAGAATAAAATCAGAGTGTAATAGAATACATATCCCAAATTTAGGCTTGGCCATTTTTTGGTTAAGTTAACTGCCTGAATCATCAGTAACTGAGCTGCAACATATATAACCGAATAACAATCTTTCAATGAGTCTTCTCACTTGAGTAAGCCACGGTAAAGAAAAGTCAGTTTACAGTACCTGGAGATATATTGCTGGACACAATCAAAACTTCCCTGAGGGTTATCTTTTCCAACATTGGATACATAAAAGTCAAAATTTCGTGTGTCGTTGTGGGCATCTGTTCTTGGAATCTTTATTAACTATGGAGAAAGGAAAATAAAACTAGCAAAATGTTTTAAAAAAACAAAATTAGATTTAAAGATTTTCATTGGGTAAAAAAAATCAACCAACATTCCTTTTCAACACAGTGCTTAGAGAACAATCCTACCAAAGAGGATGAAGTATCACGAACGTAATTTATACACAATGGACTGGCTGAAAAAGGGACTCCGCTGCCACAAGTGGTCGAGATTACTGTTCTATGAAGTTGCAGCTTTCTGGTAATAAGACTTCTCTTAAAGAAATAGAAATTTCAACTTAATTTACAAGGTATGTGTTTGTTCAATCTTAAGAGCTCAGTTGCATAATTAGCACTGCTGCCTCACAGCGCCAGAGACCCGGGTTCATTACCCGCCTCAGGCAACTGTCTGTGTGGCGTTTGCACGTTCTCCCAGTGTCTGCGTGAGTTTCCTCTGGGTGCTCCGGTTTCTTCCCACAGTCCAAAAATGTGCAGGTCAGGTAAATTGGCCATGCTAAATTGCCCATAGCGTTAGGTGAAGGGGTAAATGAATGGGTCTGGGTGGATTGCGCTTCAGAGGGTCGGTATGGACTTGTTGGGCCGAAGGGCCTGTTTCCACACTAAGTAATCTAATCTAATCTCACCAATTTAGCTTTTGCCTTATCAATAATTTTAATAAATCACCCCAAGTGCAAAGTGGAAGAATCAATGTCCATTCCCAAGGAAGCATCTATTTGTATGTAAATACTTCTGATATGGTTAACCAAGTGAAAAAAATGGTTTATTCTTTATCCTGTGGGACCATAAATATTTAAGCCTGTCTCACCATTCTCAGTGGTTAATCTCTACCTCAACTTTGTTACTCAAATTTGAGCCACACTTTTCATGCCCCTCACTACAACAGAAATCTTTCAAGCTTAGTCTAAATCTTAAGGTTTATTTGGGCTATCATGTACAGCTTTAAATGTTTTCCAGATTTCTATTATCTTTTGACCTGACTCCTAAGTGGCCTAACTCAAATCTAAGTTTTCAGCATTTGCCTGGCAGAGTACATAATTTCTATAACTGACCCAAATTTCTTGTGGCTTTTAAAAAGAATACTGGATTAGCTCAAAGGTAAGCTAGCTATGTTTAAGCAACATCTACACATACTTTGATAATCTTGTGATTAACTAGAAAAGTAAAAGAAAACAATGAAACTTCAACAGTTTAACATTTATATGAACTTGAATTATAATTTTCAAGTGGAAATTTTACAGCTTTCTCAATATCAGGTTCAACAATTTTAGGGGTTGAGGCACTTTCGCTTATCCCAATCCCCACACACCAGGCCTTGTTATCAAATGCCAAACAGTGTGCTGGCCAGGCAGCATCTGAGGAGCAAGAGAGTCGACGTTTTGGGCATAAACCGTTGATCAGGAATGTGGATGGGTGGGAGTGAGAGGGGGAAGAGTGTGCTGAGATAAGACAGGAAGGTGGGGGTGGGGGTGGGGGTGGGGGTGAGGGGGCGGGGGAAGTGTGGTAGTTGGGATGGTGATAGGTGGATGCAGACGGGAAGGTGATTGTGATAGGTTGGTGGGGAGGGTGGAGTGGATAAGTAGGAAGGAAGATGGACAGGTCAGACAGTTCAAGAGGGCTATGCTGAATTGGACGGTTGGATCTGGGATGAGGTGGGGAAGAAGAGATTTGGAAACTAGTGAAGTCAAAGTTGACACCATGTAGTTGAAGGGTTCCAAAGCAGAAGATGAGTCATTCTTCCTCCAGTCATCGAGTGGATTGGATTTGACGGAGATGGCGGCCTAGGAATTGCATGTCCTTCGTGGAGTGGAAGAGGGAGTTGAAGTAGCTGGCCACAGAGTGGTGGGGTTGTTAGATGTGTGTCTCATATTCCTTAACACACTCCACAGGTTGGTGTTCTGTCTCCCCAATGTGAAAAACCAATCCCTTATTCCCATTTCCTCCACCTCTGCCATATCAGCTCCCAGGAGGAGCATATCCACTCCACGACATCCCAGATGGCCTCTTCCCAGAACTGCAATTTTCCCTCCGATGTGTTCAACAATGTCCTCAAGTGCATCTCCTCCAATTCTTGCACCTCTATCCTTGAACCCCATCCCTCCAACTGCAAGGATAGAACCCCCTGTTCCTCACCTTCCACCCCACTAATGCCCAGTATAGTGCATTATCCGTCACCATTTCCGCCAACAACAATCAGACCTCAATACTAAAGGTATATTTCCCTCCCCACCCTTATCTGCATTCTGAAGAGACCATTCCCTCCACGACTTCCTCGTTAGGTCCACATCCCCCAAAAATCTACCCTTCACTCACACCACCTTTCCTTGCTGCCACAAGAGGTGTAAAATCTGTACCCACACCCCTCCCTTCCATCCAAGGCCTCAAAGGACCTTTCCACATCCAGCTGGGATTTTCTGGTCAGGTTTTGGGGAGTCAGGAGGCAAGTTACTCGCCACAGTATGACTAACCTTTGATCTGCACTGGTAGCCACTATGTTTATGTGGGGAGTCCAGTTGAGTTTTTAGACAGTGGTAACTCCCAGAATGTTGATAGTGACAGTGACAGTGACAGTGATGGTAACACCATTGAGCGTCAAGAGACAGTGGTTAGATTGTCTCTTATTGAAGATGATCATTGCCTGGTATTTGCGTTGTGCAAGTGTTACTTGCCGGAAAAAAACACACCCACTCAAGAATGTAACTTAACAGGTTGAGGAAAATTAGGATTCGATAAGAAATGCTAGACTTTCCAATGACAGTCAAACTGAATTTTTAAAAATCAGCATGTATCCTACTAATTTTGAAAATACTGTTGTGAATATTCAATGTAACTAAGTAGTTGAAGTATTTTTCTTTGGACAAATGACTTTTCTTGTTCCTCTGAAGGGAAAGGGAAGGATGGATGCAGGGGCAGAAGACAAAATTGGAGAGGAAGGGAGGGAGCTAAGAAAACAATAAAACCATAAGATATAGGAGCAGAATCGGGTCATTAAGCCCATCTAGTCCGTGACACTATCTGATCATGATTGATGTTTAAAGGTTACATGTGTCTTAAGAGTACTTATAATGAGGTATGTTAATCTCCAAATGTAGACTAAGAAGACATTGGTAAAAGGAGCAGGGAGGGTCAAGCATGCTTATTGTGCACTCAGGAAAAATGTCTACAGCAGTATATATCCAGTCCAACAAGAAACAAGGTCCTGCTTGACCTAGCTCTTATGAACAAATTGGGCCAAGTAGATTAGGCATCAATGGTGGAATATTTGGGGTGCGGAAACAGGAGGAAGAGAGATGGGTGGGAGGGAAGAGAAGTGGGCAGGAGTGAGAGTGAGTGGGGGGGGGGGGGGGGGGGGGGGGGGGGGGAATGGTGGTGAAAGGGTGAGATAAGTGCAGGGACAGTTTTGATGTTTGCTAAACTTAAGACTATTGTAACCTGCAGGAACAGTACAGGTAATCAAAACGTTTTACCAGGTTGGGAGAGGACAGATAAGTAGCTGAATTTCCATATGGAAAAATGTGGGTGATACATTTTGGTAAAAAGAACAGAGTAACAGTATAAACTAAAAGCTATACTCTATAATGTGCACAAGAGCAGACACACCTGGGTGCATATGTTTACAAGTCATTAAAAGGTAAGAACAGCCGTTACCTTTTAATGACTAAAAGGTAAAGAACCGTGTGGGCGGCACGGTGGCACAGTGGTTAGCACTGCTGCTTCACAGCGCCAGAGACCCAGGTTCAATTCCCGACTCAGGTGACTGTGTGGAGTTTGCACATTCTCCCAGTGTCTGTGTGGGTTTCCTCCGGGTACTCCAGTTTCCTCCCACAGTCCAAAGATGTGCAGGTCAGGTGAATTGGCCATGCTAAATTGCTTGTAGTGTTAGATAAGGGGTAAATGTAGGGGTATGGGTGGGTTGCGCTTTGGCGGGTCGGTGTGGACTTGTTGGGCCGAAGGGCCTGTTTCCACACTAAGTAATCTGATCTAATCTAAACAGGTGCAGCACCACCAAAATTTGAGACTCCAGATAATCAATAAATTTAAAATAAATAGTTATCAAGAGGATAAGGTGCAAAGAGAAACTACTTTTATTCATGCAGCATAGAATATTTTATCATAGGGAAGCAAAGATCAATGCATGGTTCAAAACCAAATTGGATAATTAAAAGAATAGACATGAACTAGATTTAATTCAGGATTGTTTTACTAAGAACCAGTACAGACAGTGCACCAAAATAGCTGCTTTAAAATTACAAGGTAGGCCATTGACTATCTTTTAATTCTAATAAAGTATTGTCTAATGGGAAAGTAATAAGCTTCCACTTAGCATTCTGCCTTAATAGTGTAGCCTGGATTGGGAACTGAATGGAAAATAGATCTTACTACTCTGCAGCATAGTTTTTCCCAAAATGTTTAATAGTTTCAATTAATATAGACTCCTACAACAATCTCAAATTTTAAACACTATGCATTTACAAGAATGCATCTGAACAAAAGAGTGAAGATTCATACTTTGATCAACACCCATTAGACTCTTACCATGAACAATAATGCACAACTAGTATCTATTTTGAGCAGTACTGAAACAAACGAAAATACTTCTCTTTCTCTTATTGAGGCTTTATGGCTCCAGGCAGATAAGTTTGTATACCTATTAAAGCTTTTAGGAAAAGCAAAGGTGAATTTAAACAGAATTTGTTTGAATCACTACTTGGAACGGTCACTACGTAGCCAGGTTTAACTGCATGCACTAATTTCAGTAGAATTAAAAATATACCCAATACAGGCAAATGTACTTCATGGGCACACTTCTATAGCTAGTCAGACACTTGCAACCAACTTCATTCACCCAAATTTAGAATTCTGACACAGCATGATTATAAAGCTTATCTTTTTATAAAAGAGACACAAACAGTACTTTGCCTTAAAATGATTATGGAAAGTGCTGACTCAGGATGTGCAAGACCTACCCTGGATTCCTTTTTAAAGGGTGCAGTAGGCCTGCTGGATCTTTTGCAATGCTTTTCCCCTGCCTGGTTGGAGCTGCTGGTATTTATTACACATTGTGTCTATTAATGGACTGAGGTGTTTATTTAAATTGATCAAGCTACCTTTAAGGTTGTTCACTACTCCCCTTGCTATGAAATACTGATGTTTCCAAGATATGTCAACCACAGTTTCACATAATTTACACACTATTTTAGTAAACTATCATAGGTAGTAACCAAAGAAAGCAAGCTATGTTTTTGTCATAGAATATCATTTTGCTTGATAACTCAAAAAAGATATAGTGCAAATCCAAATGACACAAATGATTGAGACTGAATGCCCAATATCAAGAATGTCTTAAACTTACACATTAAAACCCAATTAGTCACATTTAGATTCTCAATTAGCTGGGTATGCAGCCTCTAACGTTTTGGTAACACTGACAGAAACCTAATGTGCAAGATTCAGAGATTTAAATGATGAATTTAATTGAATGAGACCAAAACTTCTAAATATTCAATGAAATTGCCCCAACTCTCTGCTTGGTGTGAAGGATATCCTTGTCAAGAATTTCAAAGTGCTTGCTTCAGAATGTCTTACATTTTATCATAAAGTTATTTGGGTCTTTGTGAAGTGAAAGCAGAAGTTAATGGCAGATTTGCAATTTCACATCCGACGAGTGAATAACCATGCATTAATCATCAAAAGATTCAGGAACTTAAAACTGATCTTTTGTATTATTTTCAAATTGTTAAATGAAGGTTATGTTGTCTAGTTATTAACCACATTCGTGCACAATCTTGAATACTTAAAATATTCTCATCTGCTGAGTTTTGATCACTGCTGTAAAATATTGTTTTACTGGTTTTTGCTAATGAAAAGCCACAGCAAAAAAAAGTGAGCATTATAATAAGTATCTGAACTGACTCACTGCTATACTAGAAGCAGCAGCAGCTACAAGGCCAATGTTCCAAGAGGTGACTTCAGAACAAGCTTGAAATCATGTTCAAGTTCCCAGACAGCCCACTGGTACATCTGGTAACTGTTTACATTTAATTTTAATGCAAGCAAAGAACAAACAGTCCCTGCCAACATTAAAATTTATCACTTGCTCAGAAGCCAGTGACTGCAGCTTTCAGTGTGCATAAATATATGCACACATCTCTGCTATCTCTGGACAGAAAGTGGCAAAGGACTTAATTAGCTTAGGATGTGCAGTCCATTTCTATGAAAAATACTATTACTTCTTAAGAGACCAGATGAAATACCTCAGGAGAACCACCACATTGCTAACATTTAATGTAAAGTAGCACCACAGTAAGAAAAAGCAATGTCTTAGGTGGGGCCAGGCTAAGACTGTATATAGGTGTATATTAGGTTTACAGTACATACTTTATGATCAAGATTTGATAAATAAGGTTGGTGAGTTGCAAGTAACAGCAGGGAATGTTGTTGTAAGGATAAAAACAAAGAGGCAGGACTGGATATGAAATGTTCCTGGATTTGGGTAAGCAGAAAGAAAGGATGCAAATTATAGATGTCAAGGCTGAATATGCAAAGTTCACAGGGGATTCTGTGATGATGACATTAAATGTCATGGGGAGGGTTTGATTCCATATTGTTGGAGATGGTCATTTCTTGCAAAATGCTTATCTTAGATATACATGACCAAAATTCAATAATTTTCCAAGATATGGAAAGACTTCAATAAGGTTGAACAAGCTAAACAAACTGATGGAGTGGATAGGTGTGAAACTGATGAACTTTAATTCAGACAAGTGTGAAATAATAGTTTATATTATCATTTATTTCATTAGGGCGATAAGGGAGCTCATGTACAATTATGGTAGCATTCCTACCTCTGAATCAGGAGGCACCCTAGAGATGTGTAATAACATCTCAGTTCATATTTCTTTCTGAATCTGCTCAAAGTGGTACAACTCCAGAGAGCTTGAGGAACAAAGGAACACAACAGCCACTCTTCCTGTCTGACAGGCACTAAATGCTCTTTCAAAAAGACCCCTTAGTATTAGAGACTTGTTGCATGACCCTCTGAAGACATGGAAAAATGATGGCAGTCATGTGAATTATTTTTAAATTAATCAACCTGTGTCAATGTTACAACTGGTTAGTGGTACCAATCTTCTGGTCAAGAGGCAAATGGCAAAAGTGTCACTTGGCGTGAGACTTATTTTCCTCATGGACCCAGTTACTTTTCCACCACTTGATTAATATGCCACTTCTCCCATGATAAAGGAAAGCTGGCTGCCATGTTTTTAGCCATGATGGATTACATTAAATCCAGCTGACTATGTAATTTTGGTGTCCATATTGAAGGAAGGATTTACTTGCATTCATTGCAGTACCAGAAAACGCTCACTACCTTTATCTCTGGAATAATGAGATTATGTAAATTCAGTCTATATTCTCTGGAATTTAAGGTAAAAGGGACTCAATAGTGTAGATGTTGGTTTTATTTTGCTCCCCCACTCCCTGCCCAAACTGGCTAGGGAACTGAAAAACACAGACACAGTCTCTGTTCTAATTATTTGTCCCCTTATCCTGAGAGAGTCAGAAATGTGCAGCAAGGAAACAGACCTTTCAGCCTAACATGTCCATGCCTACCAGATATCCTAACCTACTCTAGTCGCATTTGCCAGCATTTGGTCCATATCCCCGTAAACCCTTCCTATTCATATTCCCTTCCTATTCATATACCCATCCAGATGTCTTTTAAATGTTGTCATTGTACCAACCTCCACTATTTCCTCTGACAGCTCATTCCATCTATGCACCATCCTTGTAATGAAAAAGCTGACCCTTAGGCCCCTTTCAAGCCTTTCCCCTCTCACCTTAGTTTTGGATTCCCCTACCCTGGGAGAAGACCTTGGCTATTCACTCTCCCATGCTATTCATGATTTTGAAAGGCTGTGAAGGTCACCCCTCAGTCTCCAACACTCCAGAGAAAAAAAGCCCCAGTCCCATTAGTCTCTCCCTATAGCTCAAACCCTCCGACCCTGGCAACATCTATGAGATTCTTTTCCGAAGTTTTTCAAGTTTCATAACATCCTTCCTCTAGGAGGGAGACCAGATTTGCACACAACATTCCAAAGGCGGCCTAACCAATGTCCCGTACAGCTGTAACATGACCTCCCAACTCCGATACTCAATGCTATATCTAACGAAGGAAAGCATACTAAACATCTTCTTCACTATCCTACCCGAGACTCTACATTGAGGGAACTTTGAACCTGCACACCTAGGTTTCTTTGCTCAGCAACACTCCTCAGGACCTTACCATTAAGTAAGCTGTGCTCTGATTTGCCTTTCCAAATTAAATTCATCAACCTGTGTCAATGTTACAACTGGTTAGTGGCAGCACCACACATTTACCTAAAAAAATTAAACTCCATTTGCCACTGATCGGGTCATGCAGAGTTATCAGCCTTTACGTATTTTAAGATGTCCACCACCAACTCCTCCTACTCTGTAATACAGCCATTTTTCACAACGTCGCAATTTATTTCCCCATGTTCCATATCTTCCATGTCCTTCTCCAAAGTATGCACTGTCAAAAACTTGTTTAGTATCCCCCGCCCCCCCCTACAGTTCCATACACAGGTGGCCTACTGATCTTTAAAGGATCCTATTCTCTTCCTAATAACCCTTTTGTCCTTAAAATGTATTTATAAAATCCCTTTGGATTCTCTATAACTCTATTTGCCAAAGCTATCTCATGTCCCCTTTTTGCACTCCTGATTTCCCTCTTAAGTATACTCCTACTGCCTTTATACTATAAAGGATTCACCCTATGATGTCCATACCCGACAGATGTTTCCTTCTTATTCTTGACCAAAATCTCAATTTTTCTAGTCATCCAGCCTTGCCTTCACCTTGAAAGGACCACACCATCTCTGGATTCATTTTGAAGGTTTCCCATTTTCCAGGCATCCCTTTAGCTGCAAACATAGACTTCCAATCAGCTTTTGAAGGTTCTTGCGGAAAGCGGTCAAAATTAGCCTTCCTCCAATTTTTAGACCTGGTCTATCCTTTTCCATCACTATTTAAAAACTAATAGAATTATTGTCGCTGGCCCCAAAGTGCTCCCCTACTGACCTTGGTCAACTGCCAGGCCTCATTTTCCAAGAGTAGGTCAAGCTTTGCACCTTCTCTGCAAGTACATCCGCATATGGAAGTAGAACACTTTCTTGCACACGCTTAAGTTCCTCTCTATCGAAGCCTATAATACAATGGCAGTCCCAGTCTATGTTTGGAAAATTAAAATCCCCTTACATTACAACCCTCCCTCTCTTACAGATAACTGGGATCTTCTAACAAATTTACTTCTCAATTTCCCACTGACTAAACAGGGGTCTGTAGTACAATCCCAATAAATGATCATCACTTTATTTCTCAGTTCCACCCAAATAACTTCCCTGGACATATTCCCAGGAATATTCTCTTTACATACAGCTGTAATGTCATCTGTAATTAAAAATGATACTAGCCCCCTCTCTTGCTGCCACCTGCTCCCCTTTCTATTCTTCCTATAGCATTTTGCATTCTGGAATATTAAACTGCCAGTCCTGTCCATCTCTGTGCGACATCTCTAATTGACAAGACATCCCAGTCCTATGTTCCCAACCATGTCTTGAGTTCATCTGCCTCCCCTGTTAGGCCACACGCATGTAAATGCAGTTTAATTTATCAGTCCTACCTCATTCTTTGCTTTGTTCCTGCTTGCCCTGTTTGACTTGCTCCGTTCCCCAACTGTACCAGACACAGACTGAGCTATTTCCTGTCTCCTAGAGTTCCAATCACCCCACTATACTAGCTTAAATCCTACAAAGCAGCTCTAGCAAATGTCCCCACTAGTATATTCGTCCCACTCCAATTCAGTGCAATCCGTCCTTCTTATACAGATCACTTCTACCCTAGAAGAGATTCCAAAAATGTGAACCCTTATCCCCGCATCAGCTCCTCAGCCACACATTTATCTGCGCTATCCTCCTGCTCCTACCCTCACTAGCTCATGGCATCGGAAGTAATCTAGATATTAATACCTTAGAGGACCTCTAAATTCCTATCTTCTTATATTCTCTCAAGATCTCATCCTTTTCCTTTCCTATGTTGTTTGTTCCAATGTGTAAGATGAAGGGCTCCGGCCCGAAACATCGATTTCCCTGCTCCTTGGATGCTGCCTGACCTACTGTGCTTTTCCAGCAACACACAATTACAATGAGCTCCTGCTGATCTTTCCCTCCTTTGAGATTATTCAGTGCCCACTGATTTGGCACTAGTTCATCAACACACCATTCGGATTTCTTGCTGTAGCTGTTAAAATGTCTACCTATGCCTCTAACTAGAGAGTCCCCTATCACAATTGATCACTTGGAATCTGAAGCATTCCTGGTTAAATTGGAGCCAGTCCATCCTAGATTTCACAGAGTCCATCACCACCTACTGTTTCCAAAACAGCATACATATTTGAAATGGGGATAGCTACAGGATAATTGATGTTTCGGGCAAAAGTACTTCAATTTTCCTACTCCTCGGTTGCTGCCTGGTCTTCTGTGCTTTTCCAGCACCACACTCTTGACTCTAATCTCTAGCATCTGCAATACTCACTTTCGCATAGCTACAAGATACTCCCACATGACCTGCTTCGCCCTCTTACCTTTCCTGGAGGTGACCCATTTACCTGACTATATGTGCTTTTATCTCTCTTCCTAGAACTGCCATCCCATCACCCCTCCAGCTTCTGTAAATTCCTTATTGCTTCTAACTGCCGCTCCAACTGATCCAATAAGATTCGCAGAAAAACACTTGACCTAGAAAAATAGCACACAATCTTACTGCTCTAGGCTAACTTAATGCCTATGTTTTATATTTTTGAAACTTAAATCAAGAGACATATCAATCAAAAATAATCCACTCTACTATTGTACATTTGCAAAGAACAGAAAGCTCATACTTTAAAACTGCTCACTTAGCTGCTTTGATGCTGTGAGCTCGCCAAACAGATTTCTCCAAGGTCAGCTGTGAATTTCGTTGTTCATTAATTTTTCTTAGATGTACTCCGATTTCCAAAGATATCTGAATTCAAACAGCAGATGCAGTAGCTGTGCAGACTCATCACTAGGTCAGACAGCAGTGGAGGTTTCTTTCTTGTTTGAATTTTGAAAAGCAATGAAGTGCTGTTTAAGTATCTTGACCTATTTTACTTCTTTCAGATATCACATCAGATTAGGTGGTCATTTAATTACACGACTATTTGCAGATATTTCAAATTTCTGTTGCAGTTGCCTCTATTACAACAGCAACCATAAAAAGTCACCTATTGGTTGTGAAACATTAGGTTATTGAATGAAAAGGTTATAATATTTCTGAATATCTATAATGCCTTTGGGACTTGAACCTACCCTCCTGGTCCACGAGTAGGGACACAATAAGAGTCCCCACAAGAAAGTTATAAATTTGTTCAAAACTTTACTTTATAATTAAATTAATTATATATTGTAACAAATGCAATGAAAGGAGTACACTGATAATCAAGTCCCACTACTCCACCACTTGCTCCATCAGCATCAACTTGCTGATGTAAGTATCAAACGGGTAATTGCTTTCATTCTGGACAATCCAAAAACAGAAGTTCAACTTTAAATAAACCAAATTGCTTATTATAAGCTATAAAAGTATGCAAGTGACAAATGCTGCACAATATCTATGATCTGGAGTTAAAACTACATCGCTCTAATCCCAAACATCACAAAAAGACCTTTTATCAAAAAGAAAAAAGACAAGAGAAAAAACACATGTTGCAATGGGTCTGGAAATGAAGGATAGGTGATGACTTCTCCAATCCACTGGGTTTCCTGTCAACAAAGTTGAATTGCATTCAGCCTTAGATCGATGGTAGACCTGGGTAAAAATCCTGGAATTACCTCCAATGACATTCTAGGTTTACTTATAGAACAGACGGCAGCAGTTCAAGAGATAGCTCACCAACAGTTTCACCAGGACTACAGACAGGCAATAAATTCCAGTCCAGCTAATAAAACCCTATGTCCCATAAGTGAAAAAAAAAGTAAGGCCGTAATAGATTCTTGATTGATGTGGGACTACACAGGAAGTGGGATGCGAGGCAGCAATCAGGATAGATGTGATCTTATGAAATGGTGGAGATGGCTTATGGGGCCATGTGGTTTCACCCTGCTCCCAGTTTGTATGTATGAATGAAATTAAAGTGCAAAATAGCTTTGTGAAATAAATTAGTGTTTTCAGTATTTCCTTCTGTATTCATACGTCCGTGCTCTTTCAAAGGTGGCTTGTAACTAATCCAACTAGGATATTTGCTATGATACATTCAATGCATTTGTCCATTTTTGTACTCTCACATCCAGTGTAACTCATCTCCAATCACTCGCTATGTCTATCTTCTAACTACATGTTAGTCAACCTAATTTTCTGCAGCCCTGCATTTTTCTTTCCAGAAGAGTTATGTTTTGATTAAATGATCAAAAATACAGATGACCTTTTCTTTTCTAAATATGAGTTTATCTTGAAATTTCAAGAACTTCCATTTATCTTATGTACACCAATTCTTTATGCACAAGTCCTAGTATCCATAATTCAAAATATCACCACTTCCTCCAGATTTTTTTTATTAAAATATTTTCATTCTCTCAAAATTACTTCTATCGTCATCTTTCTGCTAATTTCAACATCACACCTAACATCTTCGATTAGCATTTGTCATAAAGCAATTAAACATCTATTGCTTCCAATGCAACACCATCCATTTAAATCTACAAAATCAAGTTTCTGCTCAATATTCCTAACCATTGTTCTTTTCAGTGCCAGTACTCAACCTACACACTAATTTTTTAGATTTTTAACACGATTCAAGAAATTTTCTATATCCTGTTCTGATTCTGCAAATTTGGTATGTTTATTCTATTCACAGATTGAATAACTTCAGGCCTGCTGTACTCCTTTGTTCATTTTTAAGATTTGATAATCTATTATCTAGTCTGAAAATGTACTCTGAATGTTTCATTTTTACCACCAATGTCGTATCAGTAACATACCTGGTAGCATTGCATAATAATGACAAGGTTTAAATTTCAACTAAGTATTATTTCAAATGTATAAATGATTGGACCCGGGCAATAATTTAGAATGTTGTTTGAGTATCTGCATTAAGATGGTAAGGCAGTGCTATATTAAAACATAGAGACATGATGTCAAAAGATGCACTATGTTTAAATAAACACCTGATCAGAAAATTTGGCATATGCACAGCATTAAAGCAGTTCAAGGTACACAGGGATGATTACCAATTGACAATTATAGGCTGACTTCACATTAGATGAAACAAGACTCAAAAGAAAATTAATTCCTTAAGCATTTCTTTCAGAATTGAAATGCTTAAAGTTCTTTCCAACAAAGAACAGTTAGTGTGGAACATTTTATTAATCAAAATTTATTTAATTAGTACATGACTTGATGATATTAGGCAAGGTAATTGAAAGCTTGGTCTTAAATGAGCAAAGGAGATAGGCAGATGTTAAAACATTTAGAGAAGGAATCTCAGGGCTCTGTTAAGGGAGAAAGTGTGGGGAAAACAGGCCTGCTGTAAATGTTAGGGTGAAGTGAGTCAGGAAATTGGAGCAGAGGCTAGAATTGGATAAATTCAATTGTCATGTTTGTTATCCAAGTTAGGCAAGGACATGACTAAAAAAAATGTATAAAGATGAAGATAACAATTTTAACTGAAAGTGCAATTGGAGATGCTAAAAAACTGGAAGCTCAAATAGATCAGAGACTGTTAATGGCAGAGCTAGCTTCACGATAGGATTGTAGGAGATTGAGAATTAACATGAAATATATATAATATTGACTAAAAGAGCAAAATGATAAAAGTTCTGAGTTGAGAAAGGCATGGCAGAATGTTTCAACAGAAAAAAAATCAATGATCTGCAAATTCTTTTTAGATTTACACAAGCAAATGCTCTATATAATGTTAAATATATTAGAAACATTTCGTATAGCACATTATTACTTATAAAACATCCAGTTCAAAAGGTATCTCCCATACACATTTCATGCAAAAAATACTTTCAAAGAAAACTTACCTCCAGAAAATAAACAAACATGACTAAAAAATACCTTGTGCTGACAGAAAACATATCAGATAATCACTGAGTACATAGACCAGGGTTGAACTAGCTACAGGCCACTTCCAGCAATGCTAGATTTGCATTCTGCCCCGAGCTGCAACACATTGCACATCAAGGCTTATAGAATACTATATGCACTTCTCCCATTGGAAGCTGAACATTGTTAACTACAACTCCCAGTGGACCCTGTGCCACCAGTCCTCATCTGATGACAGGACTGCAAATGACTGTAGAGATTTTGGTGGGAATTTTTGCAAGTAGTAAAATGCAATCACAATTAACCAGAATATATCTGTCAGATTTCTTGCATATATCTTCTAGCCACATTAACGCACTGTCCATGTCATTTTCTTTTTCTAAGGAACTACTCCTATACCTTTGCAGTCAAGTCAGCAATGCTTCCAGAAAGCTCATGAGTCACAAGACATTTGACTTGTCTCGAAAACCTCGAAAGATAATTTGGGACATTTAAAAATTAGCCTTGGTCTTAAATTTTGTTTGAACTCTTGTGTTCAGAACATCTGTGCTGTGGGGCAGTGCTTTGGAGGGGAGCTGTTTTTGGTGCTACTGGAATAATTCATGATTTAACAAGCTAATTTACAGAATTAAAATGTAAAGAAATCATCAATGTGTGAACACTTCCAAAACTACATATTCACAGTGCACAAAGTTTGATAATAAAATTTTTGTTTTGATTTCAGCAATAACATTATGCCAAAATCAAATTATGTAATTTTCTAACAAGCCATTGTAAATTGTAATACTTAAAGAAGCCATAGGTTGAAGGCAAAAGGGAAAGATTTAAAAGGAACCTAATGAGCAACTTTTTCACATGGAGGGTGGTGCATTTATGGAATGAGCTGCCAGAGGAAGTGATGAAGGCTGGTACAAATACAACATTTAAAAGGCATCTGGATGGGTATATGAATAGGAAGGATATGAGCCAATTGCTGGCAAACTGGACTGGATTCTGTTAGGATATCTGGTCGGCATGGACAAATTGAACAGAAGAATCGGTTTCCGTGCTGGACATCTGACGCTATGGCCACTGCACCAAAATGAATTGTTTCTTGATCATTTATTGTTTGCTATATGACTTCTACATTTGCACAGATGAAGTGGAAGATTTTTTAAAAATGAATGTAGCAAAATCATAAGTGAAAACAAAACTCAAATTCAAAAACAAAAGTATAGCTCAATTCTTGTTAGATTAAATTAGATTCTACAAGCACCAGCTTTTGCTGCCCAACCTCCTAGAAACCAAATTAATAGAAAATTATATTTCCATGAGAATCCCAACAAGAATTAACAAACTCAGAGCACAGATACAGAAGGCTCAGAACAACAATGCAAATTCACAGATGATTACAAGCAGGGTAAAGAGTCAATCACAACAAGCATTCTCTTAAACCAGAATAAGGTTAAACCAAGACATAATCATTGTCAATTTGTAATCCTGCCATCCACTTTATTAGAACTGAATTGCAAAAGATGTTGAAGATATTTACAACTATTAGCTCACCCCAGTAGCACCACACTTAATCCCAAAATTCAGGATTTGAGCAAAATGTCAAGGTCATGCTTCAGTGCCGTGCAGGGGAAATCTGAAGCACAAACCATCAGTTGAGATGTTAATTTAGTTCTTTCTCATTGTTCAAGTGGATATAGATGAAAAAAAAGTTATCCCAGGGGCTCAGCCAAACGTTTTCCCCTAGCAAAACAGCAATTGTCATTAATCACTGGATAAAAACAGCGAACAAACCAACAACGCAAACACAGTTTAAAATCAAAGTTGTGTGTTTTGCGTTGCTCTGGTTTGACAGTTCAAGTTTTAAAAATACATCCAATGTTATCATTTTTAAAAAGGTATTATCCAATGTGAGTAGTACATTCTTCTAAATGAACTGCAACACAGACTGCAAATCTGTTCAGGCATATGTTAATTTTTTTAAACTCCGGATATAAATCAAAACAAATTGCATTTGAAGTCAAAATAATAGTCACTGCCAGCCCGTAAGAAATAGGAACAGGAATAGGCTATTTGGCCTCAAATTCAATAGGATCATGATGATCTGATAGTCCTCACATCCACCTTTTTTTTTTAAAAAGATTACTTACAGTCTGGGAACAGGCCCTTCGGCCCAACAAGTCCACACCGACCCGCCAAAGCACTACCCACCCTACAGAACCATTCCCCTACATTTACCCCTTCACCTAACACTAACAATTTGGCATGGCAAATTCACCTAACCTGCATATATTTGGACTTTGGGAGGAAACCGGAGTACCCAGAGAAAACCCACGCAGACATGGGGAGAATGTGCAAACTCCATACAGTCAGTCAGTCGCCTGAGGTGGGAATTGAACCCGGGTCTCTGGCGCTGAGAGACAGCAGTGCTAACCACTGTGCCACCCATTCTGCCCTTTGCCTTAATGCTAGATTTCCCTACTGATCAATAATCTCTCTCAGCCTTAAATTACACAAGGTCTCCACCCCACAGTTCTGTGTGGCAAGGAGTTCCAAAGACATTCAACCCTCAGCATGAATTCCTCCTCATTTCAGTCTTAAATTTGCAACTCTTAATTCTGAGACTAAGTCCACTGGTCCCAGATTCTTCCATGAGGGGCAATATCCTCTAAGCATTTATACTGTCAAGCCCCTTAAGATTCCTATATGTTTCAAGGAAATCATCTCTTATTCTGAAGTCCAAGAGTAAAAGCTCCAACCTGTTTAATCTTCAAATTATCTGAGTTTAACCAGAGTAGCACTAGAGAGGACAGATAGAGATTAAATAAACTTGGGAAGCTATGTTCCCAAAACAGTAAAAGCACTATGTTCTGATCATGGAGAGAAATTAACCTGGTATGAAGTAGTCATACTAGGAACAAGGAGAGAACAGAGGAAAAGGCATCATTCAAATCACATCCAGGTTGGAAATTTAAATTCATGACCTGTAACAGCTGATGATTAACTTGGAAATAGTAATGTGCTAGCACATCCTAATTAACAGTTTAATGAATAGTAAGTGTCCATAAGAGATATTCTTTACTGATTAAATACTTGACTCCCATAATCAAGTTGTATCACAATGGAAAATAGTTGCAGACATAATAGCAAACAAGATATTACTTAGTCTACAATGACTAAAAGATTTTTAACCAATGACCCCTACTTGACATGGAGGTGGTATGTAATTGCCAGGTGAAGATAGCATGAAACTTAGGTATGGTGGTCTCCTCGCCTTTATCTTGCTATAAGTATGGAGGCATAAATAATAGACACTGGGTTAATACTCCAGCCTTCATGAATGTAACCTATTAAACAGGAAGTAAAGTAGTGACAAGATAAAAATAACCAGGACAAATTTTAAAAGCACACCATCTAGTAAACAGTGAGTTCAGTGCATTAATCTAAAATAGACTTATATTGGAACTAACTACCTTAGGCACAAAAACAAAATGCTGGCAAAACTGGCAGCATTTATGGGAAGAAAGCAGAGTTTAATATCGAGTCCAATGCCTCTTGATTAGAACTGATGGAGATAATTAATGCTTTCAGACCTGCTGATTTTTGCCAGCAATTTGTATTTTTGTTTCAGATTTCCAACATCCTCAGTTCTTTGTTTTATTTTAAACTATTTTAGATACAAGTATAGGATAATCCCCAAAAATTCCTGAAAATTGAATTGATTATTCACTGCTTCAAATAGGAAATAAGGGTAACATTCAAAAAAAACTAGCCAGCAAAGCAAAATCAAGTGAAACAAAGGATTACGTTGAATTGTTCACCTGTGGTTCTTCACCTTTGTTCTGGTCAAATGTCAATTTACATTCTCACAATGAATCATCAGGGAACTTACCTGGATGAGTGTTTTTACATGTCTGGCCCTGACTTTGTAATCCATGCAGAGCTGGTAGTGGCATAGTCAGAGAATTTGTAATAACTACATTTTTACCTTCTTCAGTTGCAGATCAATCTTTTATTTCTACACCTAAAAGTCACAGCTTTTACAGGGTTTTCCTAAAACTTACTGGACAATAATTAGACAATAGCGAAGCTGCCCTACTCTATTATCAAAAGGAAACTACAGGCTAAAAATAGTTTGCCTGCAATATCTGAAGGCACTGTCACTTAAATGAATTTATTAAAACAGTGTATGAACAAAGAGAAAGAAAACAAGTATCAGCGAATATGATAAACTACCAGAAATGCCCAAATAGTCATACAAATCATCTCAAAAGATTGCTTAGCATTTTAAAAATTAGAATTTAGTTGTTTAATATAAAATTAGATCTTCCTTACCCCCTGAAGTCCTTGGAACTGGATTGTTGGTTGAGGATTAGATGAACTCTGAAAAGAAAATGATTAAATTGGAATTATTTATAAGGTATAAATAAAGTGTGTGTTACAAGATACTAACGACTGGTTTTATTTATCACCTTTAATCTCATAACATAATCAGACACATTTTGACATCAAGTCATAAAGAACATTAGAAAGGGCAACAAATAACTTCGTTAACAAGGTAGCTTTATGGAATGTCTTTAAAGGGAGGAGAAATAGTGAAGGTTTTTTTTTATATTCACTCCTGGGATGTGGGTGTTGCTGACTGGGGTTATTGACCATCTCTAGTTGCCCTCAAGGTAAAGGGCTGTCGTTTTGGACCACTATAGTCCATTTGTGGTAGAAAGATGCCCAGCACTGTTAGGGACGGAATACCAAAATTTTGTCCCAATGCCATGGAAGGAACAGCAATATATTTCCAAGTCAGGATTGAGTGTGGCTTGGAAGGGAGCTTTATGATGTTCCATTCTTCCATGCCCTTGGCCGTCTGCATGGAAGTTGTCATAGCTTCTTAAACAGTACCATCCAAACCCTTGGGGAATTCCCACTGTGCATCTTGTATTTGGTACATATTGCTGCTACTGAACATATGTTTGTGAATGCAAGCTAATCAAACAGGTTGCTTTGTTCTGGATGATAACAAGCTGGAGAATTGATTGAGCTGCACTTCAGGCAAATGGGTAGTATTCCATCACAATCCTGACTAATGCCTTGCAGATAGTGGATAGGCTTTAGGTAAGTCAGGAAGTGCCTCCAAATCATTATTTACTCCAGGATTCCTAGCCTCTGATTTGCTCTTGTTGTCACATCTAGTCCAGTTCAGTTGTGGTCAATATAACCTCAGGACATTGAATATAAATACAGGATCGTTAGATTTTCTCTTGTAGAAAATGGTCATTGCCTGGAATTTGTATGGCACAAGTGCAGAGATCTGACAGGGCTGGAGGAGGATATAGGAAAAGGGAGGTCATTGAGATTCAAGACCATTGACAATGAGATACTGAGGAAAGATTTCATTTTGCTGGAGTTGTTTGCTTTGAATTAGATGCAAAGGTAAAAGGTAGAATCAGCTGATACAACATTCAGCACATGCACTTTGTATGAATGTTTAAACTAAACATTCTTTACACAAACCAAACACATGCATTTGTTATATCAGTAAGTGACTGAAATCCTCAGGTTTAATACCGCACAAAATTAACTTGTCACCTTAAACCAGCCCATGAACACTGCTTCCATTTACTTAAATGTGTTGTAAAATTCAGTTTTTGCTCTGACAAGTAAACATTGACCTGCAGATACACATGAGTTTAAAGAGAGCATAGGCAAACATGATTAAAGTACTTTCGAAATTACATACAAAAAAAGCACGTTAGCCTCCAAAAGGTTACACTGATCTGTTTTTAACACTTTGCATGCATCATATATTAACTTACCATGTTTGCCCAAATAATCACCAATAGTACCACAAAATAAAGTTTATTTTGTTCCTTCTTCATAAAGATATCATTAATGAAAACAATGCCAAAAAGATCAAAACTTTTGTGAATTCAAACCAGTCAAATACACATTCCTCATCTAAAAATATTTTGCAATATTTTACCGAGCACAACCAAAAATTACAATTTGTTTGATCACTTCTGGGATGAAAGACAAAACCAGGAGGATTGTGGCACAGTACTTGCACCTTGTGGCTAAGGATTTTAATCAGCAGTCTTTGTTCTCCAGCATCTACCATTTCTTTTGTATCTTTCTACACACACATGATCCAATTTTGTTTTCACCTCCATCTCTTGAACTATGCCTCGAATTTAATTACCAAACAACTTGTTTCACCATTCTCCTCATTCAGCAAATAATCATCTTTGCATGAGGCCAAGGGGACAAAAGAAGACAAAAAAATTCAAATACCCAAACATTTCAAAACAGAGGTAAGAAACAAGATATGTCCAAAATGGAATAAGGTACATGTTATAACTAACTACTTATAACAGTAATGCCACCAGACATTCATTAGAAGTGGTTATTGATTATACAATGCTCAGGACCAAGCTGCAACTCCTCAGATATTGAGGCCAAGCGGACCCACATGTGGCAAGACCAGGGCCACATCCCATACTGGACTTGTAAACTCAATTAATATCTGCGCCACAACTTCTGGATGTATGGAATGACCTGCCACAGGAAGTGGTGGAGGCTGGTTCAGTTACAATATTTAAAAAGGTATCTGGATGGGTACATGAATAGAAAGGGTTGAGAGAGATATGGGCCAAGTGCTGGCAAATGTGACTTGGGTTAGGTTAGATTAGAATAACTGGTCAGCATGGTTGAGTTGGACCAAAGGGTCTGTTTTCGTGCTCTGCATCTCATTGACTATGACAGAATCTAAATCTCTCCTTGACATTCAATGAATAGATGAAGTCTCACACGAAACATCCTGAGGATTATCAATGACCACAGACGGAACTGAAACAACAGTACAGAGGTTACAAGATAGGCCAGAGGCTGGGAATTCTGTCATGGAGTACTCATCTCTCGATCCCTAAAACAGATCAATTATCTAGAAAAGATAGAAATCAGGGGTTTGGTGGAATATTCTCCATTTGCCTGGATGGGTACAGTTCCAAGAATTGTAAAAATATAGCATTCTGATTGATGGGCACTCCTGTCACCACCTTTAACATTCACTCCCTCCATCACCAATGCACATTGGTTGCCACACGCACCGCAGCAACTATTAAGGTTCCTCCAATAGCACCTTCTAAACTTGTGAACTCTCGTCTGGCCAAATACATTATAAGCAATCACCCATCTAAATCACACTATCACCCGACTTGAAACTATATCATTCCCTCAGGGTTGCTGGTCAAAATGCTGGAACTCCATCTTTATAGCATCCAAGTGCTCCTGCACTAAAGATTGCTGAACAGAGATACTTTGGAGTACAGGCTCATAGTTCTTTGAAAGTGGAGTAGAAGATAGGCAGGCTAGTGAAAGTGGCATTTGGTACACTTGCCTTTATTGGTCAGTGAATTGAGTATAGGAGTTGAGAGATCATGTCACAGCTGTACAGGACATTGGGCAGGCAACTTTTGGAATATTGCATTCAATTCTGTTCTCCCTGCTATTGGAGCCATGTTGTGAAACTTGAAAGGGCTCAGAAAAAGATTTATAAGGATGTTCCAGGGTTGGAGGTTTGAGTGATGGGGGAGGTGGGGATCAGAGGCTGAGGGATGACCTTAGAGGTTTATAAAATCATTAAGGGATGGATAAGATGAATAGCCAAGATCTTTTCCCCAGGGTATGGGAGTCCCTGGGTGAGAGGGGAAAGACTTAAAAAGGGACCTACGGGGCAACTCTTTCATACCGAGGTGGTATGTGTATAGAATGAGCTACTAAAGGGAAGTGGTGGAAGCTGGTACAATTGCAGCATTTAAAAGGTATCTGGATGGCTATATGAATAGGAAGGGTTGAGAGGAATATGGGCTAAATTAAATGGGACTAGATTAATTTAGGATATCTGGTCAGCATAGACAAACTGGACCAAAAGATCTATTTACATGCTATACAACTCTTAGACTCTAATAATCCAGGAAATTCAAGGTCATTATGGGGAGGTGATGGTCTAGTGGCAATGTAATTGGATAAGATTAGATTAGATTACTTAGTGTGGAAACAGGCCCTTCAACCCAACAAGTCCACACAGTCCCGCCGAAGAGCAGCCCATCCAGACCCATTCCCCTATATTTACCCCTTCATCTAACACTACGGGTAATTTAGCATGGCCAATTCACCTAACCTGCAAACTTTTGGATTGTGGGAGGAAACCCACACAGACACGGGGAGAATGTGCAGACTCCACACAGATAGTTGCCTGAGGCAGGAATTGAACCCGAGTCTCTGGCACTGCGAAGCAGCAGCGCTAACAGCTGTGTCACCTGTAAGTAATACAGAACCCTAACAAACATTCTGGAGACATAGGTCAAATTCATCAGTCGCAATTGGTGTCATAAAAAGACTGCCAAATGGTGACCAACCACTCAATTGTTATAAAAACCCATTTGGTAGACTAATGTCCTTTAGGAAAGGAACTTTTCCATCCTTGTCTGGTCTGGCCCATAGATTCCTAGCAATGTGGTTGCTTCTTAAACAACCTCTGAACAATTAAGGATGGACAATAAATGCTGATCTGGCCACTGATGCTTAATCTCAAACAATGAAAAATTGGGGTAAGTAACAAACGTTAACCTTGTATTGAGATTCACTTTTCAATAAAGCTTAAAAATACATTAGCGCATTGCATGAGGCAGTTTTGTGAGATTCCACGCAACTTAAGATCTGTCACAAACTCAGGTGGTCAGTCTTAATCCTGCCACTCTACAAAATTCTCAAATCTGATGCACTACTCGACACACAAACTACCGATATTTCAAATTAAAAGCAATTTTTTAAAACGGAAGGCATGATAGTTGAAGTCTCTGGATAATGGCAGATTTAAATATTTAATGAAGCACTTTGTCTATAGCATGTCTACTTTGTACACATCTCATTTGATTAGAAATACTCTAACCCTGAGCAGATTCACATGAAATAAATCCAGTTTATTACAAATTGGTGACCATAAAACAGTCTGCTATAAGAATCAGTGAAAGCAAACTATTTTAATTCTTTCATTTTAAAAATTCAACCACATGAATGACATTTCAACAGCAACTTCAAGAAAATAAAGCTCAGTATATGCTGGCATCAAAAATTGGGCCAACTGCCATTTAGAAATTAAGATAGCTGAGCAGAACAGTGTGTTCTTACAAAATTAGACAATTGGTGAAGTCAAGCAAATAATTTCTATTGGTGACCTTTACATAATAGACTATGAAGAACCAACTGTTAACAGCTATAAACATCACAATTCACTTTTACAACTGGCTAGTTGGTAGTAGAAATAATTTTCCGAGCTGATTGGTACTGCAAACTAATCAAGCACAATTACGAAGCACAATTTGTATTTTGAGAAAAAATAGTTGCAACAGTCTTGTTTAAAAGTGTTTATGTGCCATGTTAAACTAAATCACACTGGTTCACAATTTCAAAAACTCTAGGCTCTCAATTTTGAATTGATGCAATTCCCAACTAATGTTGCTAAAACAAAGTGGTAATCTTGAAACTGAATTTACAAATGAACTTTATTTCAGATAGTTTAAAATTGTGTATTTTGGCTCTAATTACCTCCCTTTGCAAACTTTGTATCCTCTTTTCTCCTACCTCCTTTGGCACTGCCAGTAAATTTGGATAGTAAATAATTGGTTCTTTCATCCAAGACATGAAGAGAGATTGCAAATACCACAGGTCCAGCCACTAATCAGTATGATACTCCACAAGATACAGGTTGCCACACTGACAAGTGAGCCATTTAGTCTGGCTCTCTGCTTTCTTTTAGTCAGGCCTACATAACAATCACCACAGTACCACAAGGTCTTAGTTCAATTAAAGAATCCCTACAGTACAGAAAGAGGCTATTCAGCTTATCAAGTCTGCACCAACCTCTGAGCAGCATCCCACCCAGACCCCCACCCTATCTCCCAACCTTGTCATTTACAATGGCCAATCCACCTAAACTGCATATCTTTGACTGTGGGATGAAACCAGAGCACCTGGTGGAAACCCACACAAACATGGAGAGAATATGAAAATTCCACACAGATACAGTCACTCAAAGCGGGAATTGAACCTGGGTTTCTGGCACAATGAGGGAGCAGTGTGAACTGAGAATTAGGAAACTTTTATCTGGCACCTTACCAAATGTTTTTGGAAATCCAAATACACTACAAACTGATCCCACTTTATCCGTGCTGCTTCTACATCTTCAAAGAACACAAACTTGTGCAACATAATTTCCTGGTCACAAAATCATGCTGTTTTGTGATTTTCTAAAATGTTGTTCCTGCTTCATTATGAAATGAATTTTTATTTAAGTGATGGGTTGAAAGATTTATGCTTTGTCATATTTATACAGAAGTGTTATATGTTCTCCAATCTGCTGAGACTTTTGCAAAATCCAGAGAATTTTGGAAGATCACAACCAAAGCAAAGCATCAACCATGTCTGTAGGTTTTACTTTTTAAGATTTTAAGATGCAGATCATCGGATTGAGAGAACTGGTCAGCCTTTAGTTCCATTAATAGTTACTGGCAGAGGGAAAAAAAATGACAATTATTTTGAGCTCCTTTCTCACTTTTGCCCTGAAGTTCTACTATCCTTGGAATGCTTTTTAAATGCCTTTCACAGCAAACACAGACAATATACTCATTCAAAGCCTCTACTGTTTCAGACTCATTTCCCTACCCTTGGAGGATGAGTTCAATACTCTCAATTGCTACTCATTTTATTTTCATATACTTGCGGAAACTTTTACTGTTTTTCTATTTCTTACTGATTTTTTTTCCTCATACTCCAATTTCCCCGCTATTATATTTCTTAAACTAAATTATTACAATTGTTAAACTGAGAATGGCATCAAACCATACTATGCAGATAAAAGCACATTACATCACATTTGTAGGAACAGCATGGAAAAAATTTAACGGAGAAACATTTACTGCCAACTTTGTCATAAACTGACATGCCTCAAAAGATTAGCTGAAGTACTTGCATCTGTCTTCAGCCAGGAGTGGTGAATGAATGATCCATGTTGGCTTCCTCCTGAGGTCCATAACATCTCAGTGGAGGCTCATAACAAGGATCTATTCTAGTGATGAAGGATTCTTGAAAGGTTAACAAGAATGGTTAACAAAGAGGTTAAGGATAAGATCAGAATGAAAAAGAAGAGAGACACTGTGGCAAAGATCAGTAAATCAGAGAATTGGGAAAGTTTTCAAAATCAAAAGACAAACAAAAGGGAGAAAATAAACTTGCAAGTAATATCAATGTGGACAGCGAGAGTTTAATTTTATATAAAAGAGAAGCCAAAGTGAACATAGGCCCATTAGAGAATGAGGGTGACGTAACAATAATGGGAAACCAGGAAATAGCAGAGAAGTTGAATGGTACTTTGCAGAAGTGACTAATAGCATTTCAAAGTTACTAAAGCAGGGGCAAAAGGAAGTAAAGAATTAAATACAAAAATAATCACCGAAGAAAACTTGTCAGGGAAATAATGGAGCTAAAGACACAAAAGTGTCCTAAAGCCAGGGATGCATCCTAGGATATTAAAAGAAACAGCTGCAGAGGTAATGCATGCAGCAGTACTAATCTTCAAAGGATCATTAGATTCTCGAAAAGACCCAGGGGGTTGGAAAACTGTAAATGTAGCACCTAACTATAGGCCAGTTTGCTTAATGTCTGTCATTGAAAAAATGTTCCTGAGTCTATTACAAAGGATGTAAAAGCAGAGCATTTAGAAATATATAATGAGAAGTAACTACACCCAGAGAGTCGAGAGTCTGGAGAATTTTCTGAAAATGGGAACAACTGGAAGATTAGCCACGATCATACTAAATGATGGAGCAGGCTTGAGGGCTGAATGGCCTTCGCCCGCCATGATCCCATGTTCCCATGGATCAGGATAGCTTCATGAAGGGGATATCATCTTGACTAATTTGCTACAAATCTGATGATAATAAGCACGATAGTTAAGGCAAAGAAATGGATGTAATATTTGGATTTTCAGAAGGCATTTAATAATGCAGCAAACAGACTAAAGGTAAGAATCAACTGGGTTAAAAATAAGGACTGCAGATGCTGGAAACCAGAGTCTAGATTAGAGTGGTGCTGGAAAAGCACAGCAGGTCAGGCAGCATCCGAGGAGCAGGAAAATCGACGTTTCGGGCAAAAGCCCTTCATCAGGAATAGAGGCAGGGTGCCTGCAGAGTGGGTGGGGGTGGGGAGAAAGTAGCATAGAGTACAAAAGGCGAATGGGGGTGGGGATGGAGGTGATTGGTTAGAGAGGAAGGTGGAGGGCACATTTGTTTCTCAAGTCTCTTTGTGATACTTAAGAATTAAGCAAAGTATTAAAAGTGGTTCTATGTATGTAACATGTATATTCTGCAAATTATTACATCTCCATTACTGCATAAAGCTCTGAAAGTCATGACAAGAATGCTAATGTAATATTAATTCCCAAGTTTCACAAAGAGACTTGAGAAACAAATGTGCTTAATCCAATGTACATTGCTAATTTATTTAGCAACAGCACAAATGATGTTCAATTTGAAAGATTCCTTGACAAATGTTAATCCAATGTGTCATATTAATATACTACAAGTCTGGATTTTCACATGTTAAATAGGACACTTTTTCTATCATCCCATCAGTTGAGAGTTAAAATATTGGAAGGCAAAAAGTAATAAGTAAACTGTAAAAGACAAAATCTTAGACTTAGCTGAGAAAATCCTAGATTCAGTGACCACTTTAAGCTACGGCATCTGCAGCATGCAAATGAAAATAAAAGCAAAGATTTATATCAGCAATTGGATAGAGGGTCACTCCAAAAGACACTTAAGAGACAGTTCTTTCTCTGCATTTGCTTGATGATCTTTTGCAAGTATCATATGAACTTGATATGGGTCTTTAGTGTTCAAAAAAGGATTCAAT
The DNA here is from genome assembly GCF_020745735.1 of Hemiscyllium ocellatum. Taxonomy (NCBI): domain Eukaryota; kingdom Metazoa; phylum Chordata; class Chondrichthyes; order Orectolobiformes; family Hemiscylliidae; genus Hemiscyllium; species Hemiscyllium ocellatum. The sequence continues at coordinate 56,942,382 of NC_083402.1, forward strand.
GATTCTTTAGCAACATGAAAATATGCAAAGGACAGAATATCACTGGAGCCAGTTAAGTATGGAAAGCCCCTTCCCACTGCCATTTATTCCTCAATGCCAGCCTCTTCCTCTGCTGGAGACATAGTTCGGTCCCACAGGACACAACAACAAAAACACAGTTAATAAGAACAAGTTGATTGAAGGCATTACTACTACAGAGGACAATTCACTCCTCAGCAAGGCATTTGCCAGAGTTATTCTAGTAAGACTAGACTAGACTTACAGTATGGAAACAGGCCCTTCGGCCCAACAAGTCCACACCAACCCGCCGAAGCGCAACCCACCCATACCCCTACATTTACCCCTTACCTAACACTACGGGCAATTTAGCATGGCCAATTCACCTGACCCGCACATCTTTGGACTGTGGGAGGAAACCGGAGCACCCGGAGGAAACCCACGCAGACACGGGGAGAATGTGCAAACTCCACACAGTCAGTCGCCTGAGTCGGGAATTGAACCCGGGTCTCAGGCGCTGTGAGGCAGCAGTGCTAACCACTGTGCCACCGTGCCGCCCGACTTATTGGCTAGCCAATAAAATATACCTGAAGACATAACTTGGCTTCAGAGTAGGTAAAGCTGATTATCTCCCTATGTCAGTTCTAAGACAATTCCAGAGAACAAATGTTACCTTTGAGGTCTTTTGTAGATTTCTCAAAACCTTCTACGCTCCAGGGAAAAAAGTCCCAGCTTATTTTTATAACTCAAATCCTCCAGTCCTACTGATATCTTTGTAAATCTTCTCTGCACCACTTCCAATTTAATAGCATCCTTTCTATAGCAGGGCAATCAGAACTGTATGTCATACTCAAAGTGGCCTCACGAATGTCCTACACAGCTGCAACATGTCCCAAACCCCTTTACTCAATGTTCTGACCAATGAAGGCAAATGTGCCAAACACCATCTTCACCACCCTATGTATCTGTGACACGGCTTTTAAGGAACTATGTACCTCAACCCTGAGATCTCTGTTCAATAGATGGGCGGCACGGTGGCTCAGTGGTTAGCACTGCTGCCTCTCAGTGCCAGGGTCCTGGGTTCAATTCCCGCCTGTCAGTGTGGAGTTTGCACATTCACCCAGTGTCTGCGTGGGCTTCCTCCGGGTGCTCCGGTTTCCTCCCACAATTCAAAGATGTGCAGGTCAGGTGAATTGGCCATGCTAAAATTGCCCACAGTGTTAGGTAAATATAGGGTAGGGGAATGGGTTTGGGTGGGTTTCTCTTCAGAGGGGCGGTGTGGACTTGTTGGGCCGAAGGGCCTGTTTCCACACTATAGAAAATCTAATCTAATCACATTCCTTAGGACCCTACCATTAACTGTTCAAGTCCTGTCCTGGTATGTTTTACCAACATGCAACACCTTGCATTTATGCAAATTAAATGCCAACTGCCACTCCTCAGCCCAATTAGGTAAATATGCTGCTGTTATTTCAACTACAAAGGAGACCTTTAAACTAAGGTAACTCTTTGCTAACACAGTGTCCTTCAAAAGGAAAGAGATTTCAAAGCTTCTAAACAAAAACAGAAGATAGCAGAGAAAATTCACTTTGCTGTGTGGAATGGTATGTTACCAGTATATTTTTTCTACATACACGAGCACAAAAAAGGCAGCAGGCAGGGACAAAGGGGGAAAACAAAGGTAACAAGGTCAAATGAACAGCTCTTTCCTTAAATGTGTGGAGCATTCAGAACAAAACTATTAATAGCACAAAAAGATTAATGATTATGATTTTCCAGCCATTATGGTTACAAGGAGATCAAAGCTGGGAATTGAACATTCATGGATTTTTGAAAGCACAGGCAGAAAGAGCAGGCTGGTGGGATGACTTTGTTTCTCCAAAATGAAATTATTAATATTTTATCAAACATATTAATCTTGCATAAAATTTGAGAATCCATATGGATGGAGGTAAAAAATAAGGGGCAGAAAACACAGGTGAGAGTAATCTATAACCCTCCTTAGCCATGTTCTGTAGGAGAGAGAATAAACCAAAAGATAATGAGGCCACTTAAAAAAAAAAGGCAGCACATTAAACATGGGTGACTTTAATCCTCCTATAGGATTGGGAAATAAAATTAGCAAAGATAGCCAAAAAAGAAGAATTCAGAGAGCATTTGGGATAATTTCTTATAATGATATATTGTGGACTCAACCAAGGATGAGGCTGTTTTGGATATGATATATAATAAGACAAGTTTAATAAGTGATCTGAGTGGAAGATCAATTAGGTGACAGTGACATAACATCTTAGAATTCTGCAGTTTGAGTGGGAGAACCTTGGTGCAGAAACAACAGTATCAAATGTAAGGGTAGGCACATGGGAATAAGCACAGAGTTGGTGTTGCCCGAGAAAGTAGTTTAGCAGAAATGATGATGAACAATGACAAAGAAAACCTGTCGCAAGGAAGGAGGATAGTATCAAGACGACAAAGCAATTCTGGTTAAACAGGAAAGTTCAGAAAATATCAAACTGAAAGTGAAAAAACATACACTGTGGTTAAGACTAGTGGCAAGTCAGTGGATTGGTTACATTTTATTAGCCAAAGAGATGGGTGAAAATAAACTAAAATGCAAACTAGTAAGAAACTAAAACGGACAGCAAGAACTTCTTCAAAAATCTAAAATGAAAGACAAAGAGAGTAGCGAACATTGGGCCCTTAGCAAATGAGGTTGGAGAAATAATGAGTTTCTAAATTCTCTGCTAGGACGTCCTTCATAATAGAGTAACATTTTTCCCAAAACCAGAAAACAGAACTGTGGGCATTAACATCTGGTGGTAGTAAAATGTTAGTCTATTATGAAACACTTATTAGCAGATTATTTAGAAACCCATAATAAAATCAAGCAGCATCAGCATGTCTTCCTGAAGGGAAAATCATATCTGACAAATATATTACAATACTTTTGAGATAAGTAGGAAAGGGAAAGGGAACCAGTAGATGAAATCTATTTGGATTCCCAAATGGCATTTGATAAAAAGGTACTGCACATTTCGCTGATTAAGATAAAATCCCTGGAGGTGGGGATAGTAAATTTGCATGCGTTGAAAATTGGTTAACTAGAGTTGAGATAAAAAGTCATTTTTAGGATGGCAACCTGCAATTGGTTGAATGTCACAGGGATTAGTGTTTGGGCATGAGTAAAACTACATAAGGCACTGGTGAGACGACAGTTCTGAAGAGGGGTCAAAGGAGTCGATGTTAACTCTGCTTTCTCTCCACAGATGCTACCACACCTGCAGAGGATGACAGATTTCCTACCCTGTAGGGAGATAGTGAACCAGATGGGTTTTTGCTACAAATCATATAGTAATGACGACAATCTTTTAATTCCAGAATGGGGACATGATAGCATTGTGGTAAATGTCACTTGACTAATAGTCTAGAGATCCAGGCTAATTTTGGGGATAAGGGTTCAAATTGTAGCTGGTTAATTTTAGATGCAAGTTTCTAATTCTCTCCTTCATAGGATGTGGGTACACTGGCAATGCCGGAGGTCAAGAACTGAGTGCAGTTGAGAGTTAACCATGTTGCTGTGGATCTGAAATTACGTCTGGCCATACCAGATAAAAAAGGCTTATTTTTTTCCCTTAAGGGCATTATTCAGTTTGTTTGTTATGACAGCTGATAATAGTTGTCATGGTCACAATTACTGGATTTTAATTCCAGATTTGAAGAAAAGGCACATATTGGTACAGCTTTACATCTTACATTCAGACACTTTGTAAGAAATACCAAAAGTAATGGGAAACCAGCATGTACACAGAAGAGTGCTGACTGCTTGGCAAGTGGACTTTGATAGAGGCCTTTCAATTAGTATATTCTTCTCGAAGCACCTCTACCAAACAAGTACACCACATTGAGAGCCCAACTGACAAGCCTAAATTGGTTGTCAGCATAATTCTTCACACATTGAGAATCATGTCACAAATGCTATGTCCTCCTTGGCCTCTTGACAGAATAATTCACAGTGCCACTCTTACCTTTTCCTCATAGCTCTATTTTTTTCCCCTTCAGGTATTGATGCAATTTGTGCTTGTGAAAACTTCAATCAATTGTTCTTCTAGCATACTCAGGCTGAGCATTCCAGTACCTAATCACTCGATGCATGCAAATCTTTCTCTCATATTAGCATCAATTCTTTTGTCAATTAACAAGTATGTTCCCTCTGGTTTTTGATCCTAAAAGAAATCACTTCCGGTCCACTCTGTCCAAACTCCTCAGGAGTTTGAATACATCCATCAAATCTAATCTCACTTCTTCAAGTTGAATGGCCCAAATTGCTCCAATCCATTTATGTAACTGAAGCTCAAGCCTCAAACCATTCTTGTGGATCTGTTTTGCACTTTTCCCTGATGCCTTCACATTAGCATGCTGTCCAGAACTGAACTGCAATTGAATGGTTGCAACACCAGGGAACTCTACTATAAACCTTTGCAAAGTCTGAAAAACAACAGTGCTTCACTGTTTTGCCACCCAAACAATTGTGTATAAACATATATACACATACATCAGATATAAACACAACCTTTGTGTGTAACTTCCCAATTAACACTCACTTCTGTTGCCATGGTCATTTTTTAATGCTGTTGAGAGAGAAGAATTGCTGGAGACCAATGAGCTTTTGTTGACATTGGAATAATCTTATGAGCGAAAAGTAAACAGGTGAGAAATAGGCTTCAACTTTTTTTTCTCATTTGGATTACAGGAAAAGATTTTTTTTAAAGCTTAACTTTGCAAATTTCTGCAGGCTTTTATTGAAACTGGATGTATAAAGCAATGGTTCCTAAGAAAGGAGTTACGTAGAATTGTTAAGTAATGGATTATCTCATGATAGGATTTAGCCAAAGTTTCAGGCCAGAAATTTCCTGTTTAGAACTTTGGGAAGTTTAAGCTCGGGCATGTGAAGACTGCAGAAAAAAAAAGTTATCTGATTCTCAAGGTTGGGTGTTTAAACCACACTTACATGTGATCATGAAGGGAATTCTCTGATATAAACTCTGTAAAGGTATGTCTTGGGATTAATAGGTTTTTTTTTAAACCAAAGGTTTCAAATCTTTGACAGTGTTAAAAGTATGTAGTTTGGTATATTCTATTTTATTTTCATTTCTTTTGTGTAATAAACTTCTATTTATTGTTAAATTTGAATGTGAAACATTACATGTTTATGTTTCAGTGAGAGATCACCTCACTAAAACCAGAGAAGAACTGTCTAGCTACAGAATTTAGTCTGACAGCTTATTTGTCCAGTAATAGCATCAGCTTGCATCATAACATTTTCTGACATCTACTTTAACAGCAAGCACTCAACCCTTTGATTCCTCACCAAAAGAACACAAGTTACGCCTTTGCAATTTGCCTTTATGAAATTTATCCTCAAAAACGCAAATCCATCTAAGCACCTATAAACTTTGCCCTGAATTAGTGTTCCTTAAAGCTTTCCATTCAGAGGTTAAGCAAATTAGACTGCAATTAGTGGCTTTCCCAGTTTTGAATCAAAGGTTTAAATGTTTGCAATTCTCCAATCCTCTCCCACCGAAGTCTAACAGATGGGAAAATCATGATTTTATAGTCCTTTATAATCTCCACCCTTGCTTCCTTTGGATGCACCTCATCTGGCCCTGGTGTCCCATTAATTTTAAGAACTATACAGACAGACAGTCTAATACCACCTATCACTTTTAAACTTGTGATTGAACTTTCTCTTTCACCATGTCCTGAACAGTAACATCATCTTTGATAAAGATGCAAAATTAAGGTATAACACGTTCCCTAAATGAAATGTGATCTAATGAATGTACTTTAAGAACATGAGGAAAGCTGTTAGAATCAAAAGTTCAGTAGAATGCTTTGTTTTATTAAATGTTAATTTGAACCTTAGAACCACATAGCCTTTGTGCAATTTTTACATTTAAATCATGCAATGCAATGTATGATGCTATTATTTTGCATAATATTGCTGACAATTGATTTTTATTATTGATGCAAGTTGTGTTTGGTCATCTTATTCCTCTTTGTAAGGTGTCTACACATGTACACTTCAAATATTTTTCCACATTATGTCTCATCTGCCAAGTTTTTGCCCACTTGCCAAACCTGTCTAGATCCATCTGCAGACTAATCCTGACTGCTTGCCTACCCACCTATTTTTGTGTTATCCACAAACTAGACTACAGCACGTGCATTTTCCTCATCCAAATCATGAACATATTGCAAACATTTGCAGTCCCCATGGCACCACACCACTGATCATATTGTGAATGAATTTGCCCCCATATCCCAATTCATCTAGAATTTTATCAAATAATGCTAGTCCTCAAACCTAAAAATATTTGAATTTTAAAAAAGGAATTCCCAAAGATAATGCCTTATCTCAATTCTGTCTATAAATAATTAGCTAATTCTCATTCCACGTTAGTATAGTACCTCAGACAAATTTTATCTTATTTAAGGCAGTAATACATGGTACATGATCAAGTGCTTTCTAAAAATCCAAATACATTACATCCGCTGCTTCCCCATGATCTGTCCTGCTCATTACCTCAAAAGGAGTCTGATAAATTTGTCAGGCACAATGTCCCCTTCATGAAAGCAGTCTGACTCTGCTTGATCATATTCTGTATTTTTAAATACTCTGCCAATAAATCATTTATAATAGGCTATTATTTTCCCAATAAGAGACACTAAACGAACTAGTCCATAGTTAGCTGTTTTATTATTTCTCATTCACTTTTAAATAAAGATGTGATTTTGGTAGCTTTCCAATCTTCTGGGTCTTTTTCAGAATTTAGGATTTTTGGAAGATTACTACCAGTGTATCTACAATCTCCAGAGCTACTTAATTTAATATTCCACATATTGGTCTTTAACCCCATTTGTTACCCGAGCACGTCTTCCCATGATAGTTATTTACGCATTCCCTCTCCTCCTCTTGTCTAATGATTATTTAATAAGTTTTGAAATGCTGATAGTGTCATCTACTGCGATGTTTGTTGGCTTCCATTTCTCTCCATTTTTATACGTTGAAAATGTTTTTGCAGCCTCTCAATATTACGTGCAGAATAACTCAAAACTCCCACCTCCTCTTCATTTTTTTCTGGTCATCTGTTACTGGGTTTTATTAAAAAAAACTTCCCCAATCCTCTAGCTTGCCACATTGAAAGAAAAACCATATAATCTGATGCGATCCTGAACTTTCCTTTAACCATCGTTGGTTTATCCCTTCCTAGAATCCTTCTTCCTCATTGGGATATATCTTTGTTTCGAGCCCTGGATTATTTTCTTTACCATCTGCCATTTCTTCTCAACAGTCTTTGCTGCTAAGCTCCTCATCCACTCACTAAATCTGTCCTCATTCCTTTGTATTTATTTCTATTTAAACTGAGCTAAATTGTTCCCAATCCTAGTTCTTCCTTCTCAAAACAATGCTAAACTCTACCATATTATGATCATTGTTTCCTATGATCACTATGATTTGGAGATGCCAGTATTGGACTGGGGTGTACAAAGTTAAAAATCACAACAGCAGGTTATAGTCCAACAGGTTTATTTGGAAGCACTAGCTTTCAGAGTGCTGATCCTTCATCAGCCAGTTGTGGAGTACAAGACTGTAAGACACAGAATTTATAGCAAAGTTTACAGTGTGATGTAACTGAAATTATACATTGAAAAATACCTTGATTGTTTGAGAAGTCTCATCTGTTAGAATGACTTTCTTTAAAAGTTACATTCTCAAGTGTCTGGATAATCCAAGACGGAGGACGGGAGAAATTTCTGGCTGTAACAGTTGCTCCTTTTTTTTTTGAGGTATTTTAGGTGCTGGAGGCGATTTCCTCAAATTCCTGTAATTGTCTCTCTAACCGATCCATTCAATCTGATAGGATTCTCAACCAACAGCATTTATTGCAGATAAGATCCTCAGAAACCCGTAAACTCTCCCTGAACTCCCACATCTGACAAGAAGAGCATATCAATCTACTAAAGGCCATTTTTGCTCCTTCACAATCTACAGACCCAGAAAATAGCACCGTCTTATTCCTCTACAAAACACTGCTCCAGGTTAGTTTAAACAAGAGACATCTCAATAAAACAATAAGCAAAACGGAACTGTTTTTCATCAGTGCCAATGATTTTGTGAATGAGTGACCCTCCCCCTCAATATAGCCAGAGACTTATTAAATAGTGCTAGTTCTCAATCTGAAAGTGTATTTTTGATTTTTAAAGGGCTATACCAAAGCAGTAACTGTGGATTAAAACTTAGAAAAATTCAATTGCATTCTTTTAGAACATTAATGGAATAAAGTTTAGCTTCGTGTAAATTTATTAGGAATTGACAAGTTTCTCCAATTTAAGAAAAATTGGAAATTTCAGCCTACAGATTTGCATTTTTGCTTCACATACATTATTCATGAGATGTGATGCACAAGGAGGCAAAAGGCAAAAAAAATTTTTGGAAGTGCCTTTTCTGGAAAGTTAAAGAACAAACATTAGTCTTTTAATTGTAGATAGGTATAGGAAATGCACTCTATAAACTTAGGCAATCTAACATTAACAATGATTTGTTTAGTAAAGTTAAAACATTTTTATCCATAAGTCTAAATAATTGCATACACTTACAGCAGCAGGTAAAGTAAACAGTGACCTTCTAAAATTGGAGGGGACAATTTGATAGTAGCTCTGCAAACATTTTATCTGTTAACTACATAAAGAATTGCAGGCAGCTAGTTGGTTTACATTGAACATTTAATAACCATGTTTTTAATTTGAAAGTATAATTAGAAGAATAATTTCCCTCATCCAGATGGTCTAAGATTAACTTCAACTTATTTCTTCATTCTAAAAACTGTTTTAAAAGCTTTAACTTGGCAATAATCCTTTCTGCAGGAATAATCTTAATTACGGCAGAGTTTATTTTGAAGTCTGATTATTGTCATTGACCTATAAAACTTCATTCTGCTTTTCAAATTCAGATGTCAGTTACCTTCCGTAAAGGGCATTAGTAGATCAGATGCTCGTTATACTGTATATGACAAGTCAGTAGCGGCTACCATTTAACTAGTTTTTTATTCTGGATCATTATTGAAGTCAAATTTCACTTTCAGTTCTGGATTACTGATCCACTGGCATTAATCATTACAAAACAGCATCGCCATTGCCATGCACTCTAAGCACAATTCACAGGAAAACCATTGCAAAGGGGAAAAAGATTTATAATGAAGGGAAGAGTGCAAATTTAGCAAGTGGACTCTGATAAAGGTGTTGTGCTAGTTGAATATGAAGTTGTCCGTTTAGAAGGGAATTTTTAAAAAAAGCATAAGACCATGAGATGTAGGAGCAAAAGTCAGCAATTCAGCCAGCAAGTCTGCTCCAACCTTATTCAGTTCTATCATGGCTAATCTAATTCCTCACCTCCACTTTCTTACCTTCTCCCCATAAACCTGGATTTCCTCACAGATTAAAAATTTGCCTTATTCAGACTTGAATACACTTCATGATCCAACCATGACAGCCTCTAAGGTAAAGGATTCCACTGATCAATTACCATCAAGAATTTCTCCTTCAGGGTCAGTGACCCTTAATTCAGATTATACCCTCTTGTCCCAGACTTGCACACAAGGGAAAACAATCTGTATTGTTATCAATGTCAAGTACTCCAAGAATATTATTTGTTCAATAAGATCTACTCTCATTCTTCTAAACTCCAATGATGGCAAGTTGAACTTAATTAACCTCAAAGTTAGTATTGGACCTCCAAACCCAGAATCAACCTAGTAAACCTTCTCTGGATTGCCATCAATGCCAGTATGTTTCCTTAGAAAAGGGAACTAATATCATTCACAGTCAACCACCTGTAGTTTGATTAAGGCCTTTTATGCTTTTAACAAGACTTCTCTACTTTCATACTCATTCCTTGAGAATAAAGGCTAACCATTTATTTGTTTTCTCTATTACCCAATGCTAGTTTTTTTTGAGATTCATGGACGAGGGGCACCAAATCCATGCAGCTTTCTCAGTCTTTCTCCATTTAAATAGTCAGCTTGTCTCCTCTTCCTGCCAAACATTTCCCCAAATCATATTTCTCTGCCACATTTTTGTCCACTCACTTAATCCATCTATAGATTCCTGTGTCATCTTCACTATTTGCCTTCGAACTTAGTCATGTGTCATTTGTAAAGTTGACAATAATAAACTCACTTTCCTCATCCAAGTCATTAATACATATTTTAAATAAGTGTGGCCCTGATCCCTGCGGTACTCCACTAGTTACAAGTTCCCAAGATGAAAATGCCACCTTTATCCCAACTGTGTGTTCTATTAGTTGGCCAATCCTCTCTGTGCTAATGTATTGCCACAACAGCATGGTAACTTATCTTAATTACCCTTAGTGCTGGACCTTGACAAATGGCTTTTAACAAGTCACTTATACTGCATCAATTGGTTCTCCTTTATACATGCTGCTTATTACTTAAAAGAACTTTAATAACTTGGTTAGACATGATTTCCCATTTTAAAACTATGCTGCCTCTGCTTGATTAGGTGTTTCTAAGTGTTTTATGATACCCTTCATTATTGATTGTCAACTATTTTTTCCAATTAGATGTCAAACTAACTGGCTTAGTCATCACCTGTTGCTTGTCTCCCTCATTTTTGAATAAGTGTATGTGAACAGTGAGAGATTGCAGAACTAAGTGCATATCCTGGGGCACAACTGCAATGTTGAGCCAAGGGGCCTGATTCAAGTCCCAACTGCTCCAGAGGTGTGTAATAACATCTCTAAACACGTTGGCTAGAATTGTTTTTCTGAAGTGCATGAATGATAAAGGCTAGTATGCAGAAATGCCAAATTAGGAAAGTTAATATAAATTTATTGTTTATTGCAAGGGAATTTAGAAAGGAACATAGGGTGGTTATGCTTTAGTTACACAGGGCACAGATGAGTATTATACATAGTATTGGTATTCTTAGTTAAGGAAGGATGTAATTGCATTACAAGCAGTTCAGTGTCAGCTTACTACACTAATAACAGGAACTGAAGGCTATCTTATGAGAAAAGGCTAGACCAGCTGGTCTTGTATATGCCAGACTGAAGTTGTCAGGGTACATATGGAAAGGATGTTTCCTCATGAGAAATTTTTAAACTAAGTATCACTGTTCAAAAAGAGTTATCCATTTAACAGATAAAGTCAATCTCTGGAACACTTAAAAGGCAGTGAAAGCCTGAATATTAAAAACAAGTAGATTATTGATAAGTGAAGAGTGAAACATTGCTGGATACAAAATGAAAATGTAGGGTAATCAGTTCCATACCACCAATTTGTGTCTTCCATGAACTTCTTGAATGCACATCTTACATCCAAGTCCAAATCACCACATCAAAGATACATGGCAAGAGTCCTAACAGGAAGCTCTGCAGATTTCTTCTATTGGCCGAGAGGCAGGAAGCAGGAAGCAGAATGCAGTTTTAGATCCAACATGGCACTTCACATTGGATCTCACGGGCTCTTAACCTTCTTCATCAGCCTGTCATTGGGGACTTTATCAAACGCCTTGCTAAAGTTCATGTAGACCACATCATATGCATTAGCCTCATGGATGCTGCTGGTTGCCTCAAAAGATTAGATGAAGTCACACTACTTTCCCTTAAATTCATTTCTTGCGACAGAATAACTTTTTAAAAACCAAACAACTTATCCAAGTTAAGCACTAATTCAGCCAACCTATCAGTAAAAGCTCTCTCTCCATTCACAAGATAGGAAACAGTTTTCAAAGTTAGATTGAAGTTCCTATTGGCGCCCATTAGGTTCAGAATAAACAATGTTCACAAATAGAATACCTAACCTTATGATTAAAATTTCTAACAGGCTGGCAGACAAAAGCAATATCTGATTTAAAATTAGATAAAGAAAATCTTCCATTTAAGTCATGCCCAGAACATAAAACATGCCAAAGCATTCCACATCTAGGACTGGAGAAGTAGAGACACCAGGACATTTAAAGAAGGAAACTTTTAACTTTTGTGCCTGCAACTGCCTAATGTGAACAGAAACCAGCTTGCACTGTATTAGAATAATCAAATCCAGAGCTCTCAGCTCATAGATGAATATTTTGGCAAAAAAAAGAGGGAGTGAAGCAAGGACAGAGGCATGTGACACCAACTTCAATGGCTGGGCAGTGTTGAATTGGATTATCTTAAATGGAGATGTTGCAATTGATTTCAATATCCGTGCACATTAGAGGCATTTAACCTGGGATGGGGGAGATAAAAGACTGATCCCCATTGAGCTTAATTGCTAGTGATACAATTAGGTTTGGCCACAACTTTTGACATGTTTATTGGCTACCCACACAAGGGCATATGGAACAATTTTTTATATATTGCAAAACTAAGCAATTCAAGCAAAGGAGAGAAGGATACTATTTTCTTCCTGCAGCAACTGTCTCTTCTGAAGGCACAATAACAGTAGATTAATGGTTTACTTCAGGATCTTGCTCAAACTACTATTGAAAAGAGAACCTTTATTGGTGGATATTAGGCCATTGACTAAAGGATGTCAAAGAAAACCTCAACACTATCCTAACCAGGATATCAAGAAATGGGAACTTTGAATGACTACCACTTCAGTGATCTTCCAAGATGAAATATACACCTCAGGTGAATGCATTACCTCACTTATCTTACTTTACACTGTAAAAACAATTGAAAATTAGGGCCAAAGAGGAGAAATTTTGAAGAAAACTGGAACAGAAACAATTAATAAAACATTAATTTGTCTGAGGACTGCTACTCAATGCAAGAACAGTTCTCATTTTAAAAGTTCATATTTAATGAGCTCCCAAATAAAGCACTGAAGAATACAACTCAGACCATTTCTCCATACAAAGCACAGGTGATAGCAGCTGGCACAAAGTTATGGGTGAATATACAAATTCTACCCATACTTTCAATGGTGAAAGATCAATGAAGGAATGGAATTAAAATAGATAATAATGCTTTTGATAAGGTTCCACAGACTAATTAGTAAAGTTAGATCACATGGGATCTAGGGTCAGCTTGCCAATAGGCACAAAAATGACTTTACAGTAGGTGGTGATGGAGGGTTGTTTTTGACACTGCAGTTCTATGACCAGTGCTGTTCTACAGGACTCGGTACTGGGTCCACTTTTGTCTGTGAATTACATAAATGATTTAGATGAGAACATAGGAGGCATGCTTAGAAACTTAGCAGATAACACCAACATTAATGGCATAGTGGATATCTAAGATTACAAAGAGATCTTGATCAATTGGGTCAATGGACTGAGGCATGGCAGATGCATTTTAATAAAACAAATTAGGGAAGGACTTAATGTAGGGCCCTGGATGTTGTAGACCTAGGTGTTCAGGCATGTAATTATTTAAAATCTGTATCACAGGTGGTCAGGTGGCATTTAGCTTTCATTGCCCAGAACTTTCAGTATAGGAGTTGGGATATCATGTTGAGGCTGTACAGGACAGAGAGGCCTTTTACAGGGAGGATATTATGAGTGGGTTCAGGAAAGATTTACCAGAATATTGCTGGAAATTAAGGGTTTCCGTTATAAAAATAGACTCAGACTTTTTACACTGCAGTGTAGGAAGTTAAGGGGTGACCTTAGAGGTTTCTAAAATTGAGAAGAGCATAAATAAATTAAACTGCAAAGTCTTTTCCCTAGGGTGTTCAAAGCCAGGGGACATATTTTTAAGATTTTCTCCTTTCGCCTTAAAGAGAACTGGAGGGTCTTCTTTAAAAAATGAGAATCAGTAGTGTGTGGAATTAACTGCCAGAGGTAGTGGTAGATACAGGTATAGTCTCAACACTAAAGACATTTGGATAAATGCATGAACACAAAAAGATTTGGAGGGAAATGTGTCAAACAAAGGTGGGGGGACTAGTTTAGTTTGAGAACGTAGTTAGTGTGGACTAATTGAACTGAAGGGTCAGTTTTAGATTAAATTCCCTACAGTGTGGAAACAGGCCCTTCAACCCAACAAACCCACACCGACACTCGGAAAAACAACCCACCTAGACACATTCTCTGTGCTATATGATTATAACAAGAGAAAAGTTCAGTCACAAATCAGTAAACTGAAAACACATTTTATGGCACAGATTGTCAAATACAACAGCAAGTTTCCTAGCACATCTAGCTTTCTTTTTCCAATCAGGATTTAAGATTCAGGCTTACAGTGCAGCTTCTTATAAATAAGTCTGCAAATTACAAAAGCTGTCAACAGAATTGACCTGCAGACTAATGAATGCCTGCTAGGAATACTTTTAACCCCACAATAGTCGATGTTTGCTGACACAGCAAAAAGCAGCAGTCCAACCTAGCTTCCCACACGGCCAAACCAAAAAACGATCAAAAATATTGCTGAAATCAGTACAAAAAAGTGAACTTTTTTTAAAAAAGTTACAGGTATATTGTCAGTCTATTACAAAATGATAATCTGAAAGTTTTTCCTTCGGGCAAAAATTCTCAAATAACGTTCAACTTCACTTAAATGATCGAGACAACAAATCTGAGTGCTATTTTGATTATACATCGAGGATGTCTGTGCAGAAATCAAAAGCAAGCTATTCTATGAGTTAAAGACATGGCTCGATGAAAACTGTTTTGAAATGGATTGACTGTTAATTGTTAATTCTAGGTCTGCTGGGCGCCTGGGCAGGTTCAGCAGTCAATGCAATGATAAACGTTTTCTTCGTGAATTATTCATGAAATTATGCTCGATAGAAAACATTCATTTAAAGATCAAAAATAACGAACCGCCAAATGGTCATAAACTATTAAAGTCCCTACTTCTACAACACGATTTATCACTTCAACCAAGCCACGTTTGCTCTCCATGTCAATGCAATTTACGTAAATCAATACGACTGCAATACGTCCGCCCTCCCCCCTCAAAAATTAAAAGTCCAAAGCCAAGAAAATGAAAAGCCATATTTCTTCACAGTTTACTTGCTAATATATAATTAAGTTTGGAAAATATTTAATTTCAACGGAACTGTCGAAACAGTGATCCATTATTTTTAACGGAATCTGCGTTTTCGTTTAAATTAAATACACTGCTAGGCTTGCTACTGGTGTCGAGACCCCGTTCTACATTACTGTCCAGTAAGTACATCTCAGATTAAAAACCTGTAGCAAGATATTCCTATTACTGAATATTTAACGTCAAAAAGTTGAACTTAAAAAATGCCCAAGAGGTTAATTTGACACTCATTAGTCAGCGCGATTTAAAATCTTTATAATGTCTGCATAATAGATGTACAGGGAACTAGCTGGTTTGCAAATACGAAGTGTCTCGAGTGAAATGGTTACTGCAGAACTTAATCAGCCTTGCCTAATCGCTTCCCGACACATCACGTACTCTGTCTCCACTCGCTTATGCTATTAGAAAATCTGCTACATCCATGTTAAACTATTCCAACAAAGTTTATTATTTTGATTACAAGTCGAAAATATTTCAATGTCAAACGAACATCACCGAACTTCAACGAACTATATATCTTTGGCAGACATTCGAGGTCATAATGGCATGTAATATTGGACATTAAAATAAAAGGTTAAATCGGCATTTAATGAAAAAAATAACAGCAACGGGTGACAGCGACAAAGATATGCTTTAGTCAAAGGAAAATCGAGCTGGTCAAGTTATGTTGGTTGTGGATTGGGAGCATTCACCAAAAGATATATTAATAATAAATTCGGTCAGCAAAATTGTCACTTTCTTTTTTGCACATTGGCTTAAAGGTGAAAGAAAACTCAAGGTAGTGGGAAGAAGCACTTGGGGTTTGACAGACGTGGGGAGGGGGAGGGAAGAGAAGTGGAAGAAATAATCTTGATTGAAAAAAATTTGAATTGGACCCATTAAACAGTGAACGGCTGGGATGTGCATTTGGTTTTACAACAAGTCCATATTCCAGGTTGTTACTATCGCCATCTGAACTGTCAGTCACTACAGCTGCTCGCATTCGCGAAAAGTTGAAATAACACTTATAGAAAAATAAATCTTCTCCCACCCCCACCTTTGAAAACTGAAAGGCTTCCAGCGCTCGGAAGGCTGTCTCTGTCAACTTAACGTGAAAGACGGTGATTTTGCCGGGGTTCGCTTTCCCACACGACAGACCGTAACGCTGATCTTCGGTGAGCGCTGCCGCCGCCGCCGCCATCTTGGATTGGCCCCTCCGACATCAGTTTGATGCCCCTCTCATCGTCCGAGTCCCCCACCCCCTCCTCCCGTACCTCCCCAGCCTCCGAGGCGACGAACCAACAGAGCGACCAAGGAGATAAGTCCGGGGCAGACGCCTGCCACCCAACTTCTTTGCACAGCCACATCCCGCCCAGCTCGCCACCTTCCGCAATCTGTGATTGGCCCGTCCGAGTCCAACAGCAAACACCGCCTCCAAAGAGATCCAATCTATGATTGGCCAATTCAACAGTCTATCGTCTTGATACCGGCCAATAGGGGAACTAGTGATATTTCAATTGGTGGAATCCGGTGTGGCGAGCTGGAGGCGGACACTAATGTGTTGACGTCACGCCGTCGACACGCTGCATGTCTTCTCCGCCCCCATCAACTCAGGCGACGCTGATTGGTGAGGGTACGTCATAGGTCGAACTGTGTCGACCCAGCAACCAAGGGGTGTCAATCAGATGACGCAAAGAATATGAAAATAATGGTAAACGTCACAAAGAGCCGTCAGCTGGGCGATTAGATAGGACAAGTTGTGGAAAGAGCTGTGCACACTGCCTAGCTGCTCAAATATTGCCAGCAATTTACTGATTTCATGTCACCGTTTACTTAAAATCTTAAACAAACAAAACCAGAAATTGCTGGATAAACTTAGTAGATCTGTGGAGAGAGAAAATAGATTTAACGTCTAACGTTCAGATCAAAAGAATATAAAATATAGGTTCAATGGAGGTCACTTGACTTGAAACGTTAACTCTGAATTTTCTCCATAGATCTGCTGCTGAGTTTCTTCAGCAATGTATGTTTATTTGCTTCAGATCTCCAGAATTCGCAGTTCTTTGTTGTATATTAGCTGAAACTCAAGTCTGTCTTTACGCAGACGCTGTATTCTTTGCTCAGTATTTCCTGCATTTTGTATACCTTGATAGCATCTTAATTTAGACGAAAAAGATGTTTGTTTTGCACCTACAGTGAAATGTACAGCTCATTAATCATTTTCATTTGTCAGGATTACTACTAAGGTGATGTGTCGGCTTGTACAAGGATGCAGTGGTGCCGAAGGGTAAGAGTTAAACAATAGAGGCTGAAAATAAATGACTATGGATTTCCCTGCGATCAGCTGGAGGGAGTTGACACAGAAATCTGTGTGAAATAAAACAGAACAGAACAGAAAGTGCTGACAAAACTCAGGAGGTCTGGAAGCATCTATATAGAATTACAGACTGGAGGGAAACATTAACCCTTCATAGATGTTGCCACACCTGCTGAATTTCTCTCGCAATTTCTGTTTTTATTTTAGATATCCATCATCTGCGGTAGTTTGCTTTTATTTAAGTGTGTTTTCATGATCGAGTGTATTAAAGTATATCTTAAGTGATATATTTGCAAGTTGCCAGTTGCCTGGACTGAAAAATATAGTATTCCTGCGGACGCTGTCATTGGTTAGTTAAAAACGATAGCTAACCAGTTGTCTTTCATTAATTCATGGGATATGGGCATCATTGGCTGGAGCAGCATGTATTGTCCAGAGGACATTTAAGAGTCAACCACATTGCATTTTTAACAAAAAAATAGAAATTATTGGAGAAGGGTAGCACGGTGGTTCAGTGCTGAGCATTGCTGCCTCAAAGCACCGGGGACCCGGGTTCGATTCCAGTTCTTGGGTGAGTCCGTGTGGAGTTTGCACATTCTCCCCGTGTCCGTGTGGGGTTCCCCCTAGAGCTCGGGTTTCCTCCTAGAGCTCAGGTTCCCTCCCACAGTCACAAACATGGACTGCTATATTGCCCGTAGTGTTCAGGGAATTGCAGGATTTGCCATTGGAAATGCGGGGTTTTAGGGTTGGATGAGATGCTCTTCGGAGGAGCGGGACGGGCTGAATGGCTTGCACGACACTGTAGGGATTCCTGGCTATGACATCTGTCGACAGAGAAGCAAAGTCCACGTTAACTTGCTGATTACAACAGTCTCCTGTAGCTGCAGACAATCGCCAAATCCCAGACTTTAAGCGCAGGTGAGCATTTTAATGAAGCAGTTTACATAAAATCAACCACAAAAAAGGTCGAAACGAGCGACAGAAGCACTGGCGCAAAATCTGATCTGGCATATTTAAGGTGTGATTTGGATCCGGAAGGAAGGTTGTGCTAATTAAATTTCTATTGTCAACTGTGAAGAAACGGTTGCACTTCTAAATTAAATGTTTCCTCTGCCAATTTCCCAAACGTATCCCCACTGAAATTCCAAGTTGTTCAAAAAATGTACAGTCCGCATTTTGTTTTGCGTCTTTTATCTCACCGCCACACTCTCTGTAATTTCCGAAGTCGAAACGCATCGCGATCAAAATGCTTGGGAATGGAGCCGCAGGCGTACCCAGCCTAACTTTGCAAAGATCCCGAGCCGTCTGATTCAAAATATCGTCATCCTGTTTTGATTCCGTAAATGCCGCTGGCGTTGTCACCTATTCACGGAATTTCCTCGGAATTGCTGACGCTTCACCACCGTAACATTGCGAAAAATGTTGCGGAAACTCCCATTACGCATCGAAATGTGGTTTCTGCACACATCAGGCAAACTCAACGTGCCATGATCCGAGCAACTGGGTGGAAATTCTTGACTCTTACTTCATCTGGAAATCTCAAAACCTTGCCTCTTGATGCCCCATCATTCGGAAATCAATTTTGAAACAAGAAACAAAACCAAACTACTGCTGACGCGAGAAATCATGGCTAAAACAGGAAGAAGAAGGCAATGTGTCAGGATAGAACTTAAGTGCTAACCCTGTTTCACTCTTGATAGATGCGGCTCCACGCTGAGTTCCTCCAATATTTTCTGTTTCTACTTCAAGATTCCAGCTTCCTTGATCAGTGCAACGAGCCTGAGACAGAGATGTTGGCAGGGAACGCTGTGGTGTGTTGAAGTGCCAGGCAAATGGAAGCTTGGGGTCTTTTTTGTGAAGAGAATATAGGTATTCTGAGGAAGGGTCACTGAACACAAAACTTTATTTCTGATTTATCTCCATATATGCTGCTAGACCATCTGATCCTTTCTACCATTTTGTGTTTTTATTTTCTGTTGGGAACTGGCCTGTAAAGATAATGCAACTACTTACTGATCTTACGATACTATATATGAGCTAGCATCAAGATGCTGCTCTGCTCAAGGCTGACAACTAGTTAGATGTTGAACCGGTTGATCAAAAGAAAACTGGTTCTGACTGAATTGGCAGGAGACAATGTGAAGTGCTGCCAGGTTTTGCTCTCTCTCTCTAGTTTCTCCCTAATTATCAATTCTTGATTGATCTACAAATTTCAGTCTGTAAGAAAGAAGTACATATTTTGAGAAGTCTCTTGAAACTGTTTGCACTAACCAGTGATTTCAGAATTTAAACAAATATACTGTTATCCTTGCCTGTGAATAGCCCACTGTCCAAAGATTTCATGAAAGATTGGTAACTACCAACTGAAATAATTTATTGAACTAGCAAATTACAATTCTTTTATTTAAAAAAAACCTCTCAATTATGTCTGTCAGTCTGTGTGAGAGTGGGGATATGATTAAAGAAGATTGGGCTTTAGATCATAGATACTAATTGTTTATCTGTATTGTGTTAAAGTTACATTATAAATAACAAATTGTTCATTTTTGTTTAATTTATAAATTTGACATCCAAGACTGTTGTCAGTAAAGTCTGGTTAGGAACAATTGGGCATATGGAGGGTCATTGAATGTTCTAATTTCACTGTGCTGGAAATCTAATAATAGTGAGTTTGATTTGGTTTGGCAGACTATCCCCATGTCATAATAATAATCAGCTAATGACCTCTTGAATGTCTCAATTAAGCTTGCCTCCATCACGCTTCATTCTAGTGCATTCCAAATCCAATCCACTCAAATGACAATTTTATTTTCTGTCATTAAATTTGCCACATTTCCAAATCACTTTATATCTGTTCCCTCAACTTCTTGATATTTTTATGAGCTTGAACTCATATTTTTATGAGTTACTCATTATGTACGTTATTCAGACCTCTTCAGATTTTAAAAGCTTCAACAGATCTTCTCTTAGCCTTCTTCTTTCCAAGGAGAACCGTCCTAACCTCTCTAATCTATATTCAAAACTGAAGGTTTTCATCCCTGGAGCAATTCTTGTAAATTGCTTCTGCTCTCCTTCCAATGAACGTGCATGCTTCCTAGAGCATGACAAGCAAATCCATACACAATACTTCAGCTGAAGTCGAACATATGTGCCGGTTCAGCACATCCTCTTTGCTTTGTACTCCATACCTCCACTACTAAAGCTAAGCATACAGCAGTTTGCAACAGTTCTCTCCACTTGTTGTACCATCTTCAGTGATTATTGTACATATAAGCTCAGGTGCGTAGATCATGTACGCTAACTCGTTGTGCACTCCCAAAGCCCTGTTTTTATCACTTCTAAGACCATAAGAAATAAGAACAGGAGGTTGGCAGTTCAGCCCATTGAGACTACTCTGCCATTGGATAAATACATATCAGATCTGATATTTCTCATTTCCACTTTCCTCATTTGATTCCCCCACTGATCAAGGATCTTTTTCTTGGCCTGAAATACCTGTCTGTCTATGGTCTTCCTATCATAATGTATCACCTCATACTTTTCCCTAAAGAACATCATTTTCCACCTATCTGACTATTGTCCCTTTGGAGTACTATGCTGCCCTCCATTAAACTAAAGAATGAAGAGGAGGTTTCAGTTGCATGGAAGATTAGAAATTAAGAGCGAATATAGGAGTGCATCTTAGTGATGAGGCTTATTGTTACCATACAATGAAAGGTAGGGATGGAACATGTGAACATGCGAGTATGTGAACTTGAAGCATTCAGAATAAAATTAATGAGTTAACAGCATAAGTACAGATGAATGAATATAATTTGGTGGAGGTTACTGAAATGTGGTTGCAGGGAGACTGGGCTGGGAATTGAATATGCAAGAATACACAGTTTTTCAGAAGATCAGGGAGGGAAGAAAAGAGTGGTGTGACTTTATTAGTAAAGGAAGATATCAATGCTGTCATGAGAAATTATACCAGCACTGGAGATCAAGACTTAGAATCAGTCTGGGTAGAAATAAGAAATAGCAATGGGAATTAGTCCCTGGTGAGAGTAATCTACAGGTTCCCAACCAGTAATCTCACCGTGGGGCACAGTACAAATCAAGAAATACTGCCAGCTTGTAAGAAAGTTACAGCAATAGTCATGGGTGATTTTAATATGCATATAGACTAAATTAATCAAATTGGCAAGGGTAGCCTTGAGGGACAGTTCATTCAATGTAGTAGCGAATGTTTCTTGAAACGATACTTTGGCAAACCAACCAGGGAGTAGGCTTCTTCTGGATTTGGTGACAAGTAATGATGTAGAATTAATTAATGATCTCATAGTAAATGATTCTCTAGGGAAGAGTGATCATACCCATCTAGAATTTTAAATTCAATTTGATGGCAAGAAATTGAAGTCTCTCAGTAGTGTTCTTGAGTTAATCAAAGGTAATTATAAAGGTACGAGGACAGATTTGTCCCTCATAGATTGAGCAGGAAGGTCTGTTACTAAAATACAGGACAGTTGACAAGCAGTGGCAGATATTTAAGGAGATATTCAATTGTTCCAAAGTAAAATACATTGTAAATAGGAAGAAAGATTGTAAGGGGGGATAAACTCATCCATGGCTAAGGAACAACATTAAAGATAACACAAAGACAAAAAAACTAAGGCATACCATATTGCAAAGGCCAGTGGCAGGCTAGAACATTGGGAGACGTTTAAAGACCAACAACAAAAAAGAAATAAAAAGAGTGAAGGTAACTTATGAAAGAAAACTAGCACAAAATATAAACCAGATAACAAAAGCTTTGATAAATATAAAGAAAGGAAGAGAGTAGCTAAAGCATTTGGTCATTTGGTCATTTGGAGGATTAACACTGGGAGTTAATAGTGGGGAAGACAGAAATGGCAGAGGCACTAAATCAATATTTGCTTCAACTTCCACAGTGGAGGACAATAGTACCATCCCAATAGTAAGAGCTGAGATAGAGGTTGTAGAAATGGAGGAACTTAGAACAGTCATCATCACTAGGGAAAAAGTACTGAGCAAACTATTAGGATCGAAGGTACTCAAGTCCCAAGAGCCTGATTGCATTCATCCTAGGTCTTAAAGGAATTGGCAACAGGGATAGCAAATTCATTGGTTATAAAATTCCAAGCTTCTCTCAATGCAGGAAAAGTTCTGGTGGATTGGAAAAATGCTAACATAAAGCTGTTATTCTAAAAGGGAGGGAGACAGAAAATAAGAAAGTATAGACAGCATGGTGGCTCAATGGTTAGCACTGCAGCCTCACGGCGCCAGGGACCCGGGTTTGATTCCAGCCTTGGGTAACTATCTGCATGGAGTTTGTACTTTCTCCCTGTGTCTGTGTGGGATTCCTCCCACAATCTAAAGATGTGCAGGTCAGGTGGGTTAGCCAAGCTAAATTACCCAGAGCGTTAGGTGCATTAGTGCATTTTGAGAAGATTTGTAGCTCAGGTTGAGTATCTGGATATAGGTTTGCTTGCTAAGCTGGAAGGTTCATTTCCAGATGTTTTATCACCCTACTAGGTAACATCTTCAGTTGGCTTCTGGGCAAAGCACTGTCGATAATTCCTACTTTCTATTTATATGTGTGGGTTTCTTTGGGTTGGTAATGTCATTTGCTGTGGTGACATAATTTCCCATGGTGATGTCATTTCCTGTTCTTTTTCTCAAGGGGTAGTACCTGGGGTCTAATTCGATGTGTTTGTTGATAGAGTTTCTAGGAATTCTCATTCATGTCTCTGTTTGGCTTGTTCTAGAATGGATGTGTTGTCCCAGTTGAAGTGGTGTCATTCCTCCTCTGTATGTAGGGATACTAGTGAGAGAGGGTCATGTCATCTTGTGGCTAGCTGATGTTCAGGTATCCTGGTGTCTAGTTTTCTGCCTGTTTGTCCAATGTAGTGTTTGTTACAGTCTTTGTACGCCATTTTGTAAATAACATTAGTTTTGCTTGTTGTCTGTAAATGGTCTTTCAAGTTCATTAGCTACTGTTTTAGTGTGTTGGTGGGTTTGTGGGCTATCATGATACCAAGGGGTCTGAGTAGTCTGGCAGTCATTTCTGAGGTGTCTTTGATGTAGGGGAGAGTGGCTAGGTTTTCTGGATGCGTTTTGTCTGCTTGTTTGGATTTGTTGCTGAGAAATCAGTGGTGTGTGCTCATTGGGTAATCATTCTTTTTGAATACAATGTATAGGTGATTTTCCTCTGCTCTTTGTAGTTCCTCTGTGGTGCAGTGTGTGTTGGCTCATTGAAATAATATTCTAATGCAGCTTCATTTGTAGATGTTGGGGTGATTGCTTCTGTAGTTCAATATTTGGTCCGTATGTGTTGTTTTCCTGTAGATGCTGGTTTGAAGTTCCCCATTGGCTGTTCGCTCTACTGTGACATCTAGGAGTGGCAGTTTGTTGTTGTTTTCCTCCTCTTTTTAGTTAATTTTATGCCAGTAAGGGTATTATTGATGGTCTTGAAGGTTTCCTCGAATTGGTTTTGTTTAGTGATGACAAAGGTAGATTGGAAAAATGCTAACATAGTGGACCCAAGGTTTGGGTCGGATGGTTGGCAGAGCTGTTTGTTCAAGTCTCTGCATTACTGCCTCTGCTAAGAACCCTGATATAGGAGATCCCATGGGTGTTCTGTTGGTTTGTCTATAGGTTTTGTTGTTGAAGGTGAAGTGTGTGCTAAGGCATAGGTCCACTAGCTTGACAGTACTGTCCTTGCTGATGAAGTTAGTGGTGCTTGGTGTATGTGTCTTTAGGTCTTCTAATAGTGTAGTGTAGTCTGTGTTTCCTTGGCCAGATTAATATTGATTGTTTGAAACAGGGCTGTTACATCAAAGGAGACCATTTTTTCATCCTCTTCTATCTTAGTGTCTTTAATGGTCCTCAGGAATTCTCGAGTGGAGTGGATGGACTGGCATAAGTCTTCTACTAAGCGTTTTAGTCTTTGGTGTAGCTCCTTGGTCAATCTGTAAATTGGTGTTCCAGGTAGCAAGATTATGGGTCTGGCGGGGGGGAGGGGAGAGGAGAGGTGAGGTTTGTGAATTTTGGGTAAACCGTAGAAGCATGGTGCATTAGTCAGAGAGAATTGGGTCTGGTTGGGTTACTTTTCGGAGGGTTGGTGTGGACCTGTTGGGCTAAAATGGCCTGTTTTCACACTGTAGGTAGGTAGGTAGGTAGGTAAACTAATCTACTGTCATTGGGAAATTATTTCAATTGATTATTAAGGATGTAATAACAGGACAGTTGGAAAGTGAAAACACAATCCATCAGAATCAGCATGATTTTATGAAAGATAAATTGTTTGATTTGCTAGAGTTCTTTGAAGATCTAACAAGTAAAGTGGATGATGGGGATCCTTTAGTATACTGTATCTGGACTTCCAGAAGGCATTTGATAAGGTACCACATGAAAGCTTAATACACAAAGTGCCATTACATGGGTTTAACGATGTTTTATTGGCTTGAATAAAGGATTGGCTAATCAACGGAGACCAGACAGACAGAATAAATGGATCTTTTCCTGGCTGGCAAAATACAACTAGAGGCCTGCTGCAGGATTCAGTCTGCGGGCCCCAACTATTCACAACCTGTAATAACGACCTAGAGTCAGCGATAGTAAGCACTTTAGCTAAGTTTGCAGATGATGGCAAATTAGGTGGAAAAGTAAGTTGTGTTGAAGAAAGAAGAAATTTACAAATGGACATGTATAGGTTAGGTGAATGGGCCAAAATTTAGCAAATGTAGTTTAATGTGGATCAGTGTGAGCTTATTTATTCTGGTTAGAAGAATAGAAAGGCAAGGTACTATCTGAGTGGAGACAAACTTCAGCATATTTTGGTGCAAAAGGATCTGGGTGTCTTGGTGCATGAATTGCAGGAAAATAGCTACTACCGGTTAAAAGGAAAACCAATGGGATTTTGGTATTTATTGCTGAAGGGTAGACAATAATTTAGGGAAGTATTTCTGCAACAGTACAAGGCATTAGTGAGACTATCCCTGGAGTATTGAGGATCATTTTGGTCCTCGTACTTGAGTAGAGATATAGGTGGAAGCAGTTCAAAAAAACTGAGGTTCACTAGGTTGTTTCCAGAAATGAGTAACCACAAACAACCTGACTGTACAGAAGGGAAGAAAGAAGAAAACAGGAACAATACTAATAGGTGATTCATAGTTAATTTAGCATGGGCAGGGCACAGTGCATTAGTTTAATTGTGACACAGCATACGTTAGAAAAGGAAACTAGGCAGAAGGAGTTCAGTGATGCTGTGTCTCAAATGAGTAAGGCAAGGCTGAAGGGCCTTTACATTAATGCTAGGAACGTTATAAGTCAGAGAGAGAGATGAGTCAAAGGCATAGATTGACATGTTGCTGTCACCACAGAGATGTGGTTGAGCAAAGGGCAGGACTGGCAAACTCAACTTTCCAGTACACACGATCTTCAAGCAAGACAGGAGAAGGTGTAAAAGATGAAGTGGTGTCACACTGCTAACTAAGCAGCCAGTTACTATAGTAAGGAAGAACTATCTTGGAAGGGTCATCAAATAAGGTTTTGTGGGTGGAGCTTAGGAATAAAAGAGGGGCAGTCACACTATTAGGCGTGTATTATAGGCACCAGTCAGCAGGCAGTTGAGGAGTAGATATGTAGTCAAATCACTGAGGCCATATAAAGTAATAATAGGGTAAATATCCAAGGGAATTTCAATAATTCCCTTTATTCATTGGGATAATTATAGTATCAAAGGTTTAGAGGGGGAAGATTTCCTGAAAATATTTGAGGAGAGCTTTTTATTTCAAGGGACACTGCTGTGCTGGACTTAATTTTGGGGAATGAAGCCAGGTAAGTGTTTAGGGTAACAGTAGAGGAACATTTTAGTTATAGTGACCACAAAACCACATCTTTCTAGTTTGTTTTGAGAAGAAAAATGTTGATCTGCTAAAACAGTTTTGGATTGGGAAAGGCAGATTTCATTAAAATAAGATAGGATTTATACAAGTTAAACTAGGAATAGCAATTTGATGGTAACTCTACAGCAGAACAGTCATTCAAAAAGGTACTGGGGAGAGTACAGGCCCAACATATTCCCTTTAGAGTGAAATGTAGGAACAACAAGCCCAGAGGTATCTCGGTATATTCAGTCCTGTATAAAAAGGAAAAAAAAATGATATGGAAAACAGTTGCAAATGGATCAATCAACAGACAGTATAAGGGGACCTAAAGAAAACAATTAGGAGACAAAATATGGGGCATTAAAAAACACTGTTGAGCAAAATTAGGGTGAATTTCAAGATACCCTACAAATAAATCAAGGGGAAGAGAATAACCAGGGAAAGAATAGGGCTGATTATGGACCAAGGAAGCATGGAGCCAGAGGACATTGGTGGAGTGTTAAATGAGTACTTCATATCTGCCTTTACTGAGAAGGAGTTTGTAGGTACAAAACTCAAGAAGATAATACGAGGGGCATGGACAGGGTGGATAGAAAGTAGCTGTTCTCTTTAGTTGAACAGAGCAAACTTTTAAGGTGAAAAACAGAAGGTTTAGAGGGAACTTGAGGAGAATATTTTCCACTCAGAAGATCGTAAAGGCATGGAATGCACTCTGGTAAGGTGGTTGAGACAGATAGCCTCACAATATTTAAAAAGTATTTGGATGAGTACTTGAAATTTTATAACATTCAAGGATATGGGCCTAGTGCTGGAAAGTGGGCCTAGTGTAGATTTAGTGTATTTTTGGTGGTACAGACTTGAGGGACCAAAGGTTTTCTTTTGTACTGTATGATTCTACCGTCAGTTCTGCTATAATGATAGTTCCATTCTCATACAATTTCACGTTATAAGAATATTATGCAATAGCAGTGCCACTTAAACTAATGGGGTCAGAAACACATTATAACCATACAAGCTTTAGAAACAGCGCCAATTCATCAATCGCATTACAACAAAATTGTGTTAATGAAACCTGGATCATAGCAGAATGACCTGTGTGCCTTATGAATAGAGATTGAACAGTTTTGATCTATACTCTTTTGAGATTAGAAGAATGAAAGGAGATCTTTTTGATGTTTATAAGATGTTAAAGGGGATTGACAGAATAGACATAGACAGGATGTTTCCTCTTATAATACAATCTCGAACAAGAGTTTTTAGGATAAGGGGTAGCAGATTTAAAACAAAAGTGAGGATAAATCCTGTTTCTTGAAGTCTTGTTAATTTGTGGCAATCACTATCCCAGAGTGTGGTGAATTCTGTGACTTCAGAAAATTTAAGGAGGAGATGATAGATAGTTTTAACTTTGTAATGGTTTGAAAGGTTATGGAGAGTAGGCAGGAAAGTGCAGTTGAGGCATAGAAGAGATCAGCCAGGATCATATTGCAAGATGGACCAGACTTGAGGGGCTGAATTGCTTACTCCTGCCCCTAGATCTTATGTTCTCCTCACAGTTTACAATACTTTAAAGTTTCATATCATCTGCGAATTTTGAAATTTTCCCCTCTGTAATAAGATCTGTATTTTTATCAGGAAAAGCAATAGTCCCCATATTGACCCCTGGAAAACACAATTCAAAACTCCTCCAGTTCCTTGACCATTACTCTTTACTTCTTATTACTCAGCCAATTTTATATCCATGTTGTTGCTGTCCCTTCCATTCCATGAGCTCTAACTTTTCTTTGTAAATCTGCTATTGTATCAAATGCCTTTTGAAAGTCTGTGTATGCCTCAAGATTGACCCTACTCTCAATAACCCTTCCAATTACTTCTTCCAAAGCTCCAGCATTTAGTTGTTCCTAATCAACTCACCTTTTTCTTTGTGACTACTGATTCTACCCTGAATAATTGTTAATGAAAGCTTCTCCACCTCTGAAGTTAAGCAGGCTGAACTGTAATTGCTGGGTTTTCCGTACAAAGTTATTTGAAATGAGGCATAATATCAGCAATTCTCCACACCTCTGGAACCTCCCCTGAGTTTTGGGAAGACTGCAGGATTGTGGCAAATGCCCTTGCCACTCTTTCACATCCTTCAATATCTTTGGATGCATCTCATTTCGTTCTAGTGCCCTATCAACTTTACTTGTTGATAGGCTATGCAACACTTCAAGAGTTTTGTCTTTGTCACTATGACCTGCTTAGCATATTCCTTCTTGATAAGACTGAGACAAATAATTCATTTAGCAGCTCCGTCATGCCTCTTGCTCGACATGTGAATCCCCTTTTTGGTTCCTCAGCAGTCCTGCTCCTCATTTGAATAATGGATTCCACAGCTCATTTGAAAAAGAGCAGAATCTTCTAAACTAAGTAATGCAAGTTTCCATCTTGTCTCAAGTAAAATTTACATTTGCATTCTTCTTTTTAAAATATAGATGTCCACCTTTTTAATGAGTTCATGAACATAACAATGTGGGTGTAACAGTTGGAAAGAAATAATGTACTAGAATGTCTGCAGCAATTGTGTGGGATAATCACCCCAATTGAACGTTATTATCCCATTTTTCTTCAATAACACTGTATGTATAAATTATGTTTTATACATCTCCCTGTCAGCTTTGTAAGATCTGGCGTTGTAAAAATAAAGACATTCAAGGGAAAAAAACATGGATTGCAAAATTATTTAAATGAATTTAACAAAATTTATTTTTCACTGTGAAGCACATAGAAAACTATCACAGGAAATAGACTTGATGCCTATAATTTGTCTCTTTTTCTGGTTACTTTGGAAGGCAACGTCTTCTCATTGGTGCATTGGATTTCCTAACCACTACATCAATGGAGTTTAGTGTGGTTCATCACCACAAGGAAATGAGAGCTTATTTCACTGTAATGCTCCCAAAAAGAAAACACATTTTGAAATTAAAACACAGTGAGTCCTATATTGGGCATGATAATAGGTCTGCAGAGCAATTAAATTTGCTTAATTTATTTTAAGGACCTATATTTTATGTATTGTGTCCTTGGCTTTAACTCCACCTTGAAAGGGTACTCTGTGGTCGCATTGCAAAGCAAAAGTTCTGTAATTATAAAACCATCTTATTCACGTATGTTACAAATGCTAATCTTCTTTTCGTATCACCATTGCTCAAACTTTGATATTAAAATACAATCTGCCTTGTCACATGCCCAGAAAGAAAACTTCAATCATAACGTGAAAACAAATTGCATTTGAAAAGCATTTATTTTGAACTAAACATTGCAACGTATTTCAAATCCAATCAATTATTTTAATTACAGTTTTTCTGAAAGTAAAAAACAGATAGTTTGCATGCAGTAGTGAATTGTATGACCATTTATGAAGTCTACTAAATAATATGGCATGGTGGCTCAGTGGTCAGCACTGCTACCTCATAATGCTAGGGGCCTGGTTCAATTCCACCCTTGGATAGTTGTCTTTGTCAAGTTTGTACATTCTCTCTCTGTGTCTGCATGAGTTTTCTCCCAGTCACAAAAATGTGCAGGTTAGGTGGGTTGACCATACTATATTGTCTGTAAGCAAATCTTTTTGTAATCTGGACATTCATTCAATGGATATTAACAAAGGATTGATTATTGCATTTTATTGATAAGAACTAGAAGAAAAAAATGCATTAATTATCTGTGTGACAGGATTATCATTTCATAGATTTAGAAACCTGGACTACGATTGCAGAGATTCTATTTGGAAATTTCTCATTCTGTGCTTGCTTTCAAATTTTACAATACGCCAAATTTTATACATAGATAGGCTTCAGGTATTAACTATTGCTAGGTTCTCAGAAGGAGACACACTTTGGACCAGATGTCAGCCTTTAAAAAAACGGTTTTGGGAAAGTAATCATTTCCAGTTGCTTTCATGGCAGAAAATGAGCATTCGGTGATCATACAAAATAAACAGGCTTCAATGAGACAATGAGCATTTTGACACTATGCTGACACTCTGAAAGGATCAACCTTTCTGGCAGCTCTGACAGGAACAAGGTAACTGTAGAACGAGAAAAAAACCCAGGAATGTATGCGGAATCGTCAACAGATAGTTCACATTTTGAAATAACACTTTTGACTTTTGAAATAACACACAAAATGGAAAGTTCAGAAGGTGAGGGTAATGATACCGAATACTCAGAGTGAATTGTGCTGGTCACAAGTAGCTCCAACCCAATAGTCAATGTTCTAGTTGTGGATCCATTCAATTATACCATGTTGGATAATAAGTGCTTGTCCACAGTATGTGGAGTGGTTTGGTTAAAATGTTACCTGGATTTTTTTAAATAGTAAGGACCAAAGTAAGGCGAAGAAATGTGAAAGTTCTACTTGTTTCTGGTTTGAGGATAACAACCCATTAAATTAATTGAAAAATGTGTTGATTCCGTGTAAAGTTGCGGAGGGAAAACACTTTCTCACAGCAGGTGAAAGTAAGGGTAAAGTCACCATTATCCAATGTTCTCATAAATACACAACTAGTGGGAGTTTAACCTGAGTGTTACATCACCTCAAGAAAGGGAAAAGGCTGAGAAGGCAGGATCTTCATGATGACTTCAGCTAGTGTAAGACTGTCAGCATTATTCTGTATCATAAACCAGCCATCCAGATGACTGAGATAACTAATCTTCAGTACAGATGTAGTCTCCAGTGAGATACCATTACTGTTGATGGGGAACATGAAAAGACAACTGTGTTAGGGATGTCAGTGGATTGGTCATTATTGCACGGACAAAACATCACTAATCAAAGTAGTCAGAAATGTGAGTGGCATCAGTGGGTAAGAGTTTAAAGGAAACAAAGATTAATTGTCTTCAAGCTAAATTAACAATTTGCTTATTCATCTTGTCATAGATTACAAATTCTTCCAAAAGATGTGGGAGTAATGGTAATGAAAATATTAAACTTATGGAAAAGATCCATGAAAAAATATAAGAGATGTAAAATATAAAGCAAAATAAAACCCTGTCATGAAATTGTGGCAATAGACTTGAAGGAAGAATAATGGTGAAAATGTTTTCATTTTAGGCTTTGAACATACTGTAAACTGGCAATTAAGCCAGTCTAAAGGAAATCCTGTACCAGGGACAATCTTCGAAAGATTTGCCCCTAGAATGTCACGTGGGTAAACATTTTCTTTGGGACAATTTCATTCCACAAAGGGTATTGCGAAGAAAAGATTAATGATTGATCTCAATAGTAAAAAGGAAATGTTGGTGAGGAAAGATTTCTAAAATAAAGTAGGTCGATGCAACTTACCAAGTTGTTTTGTAAAATGAAGTGTTTTCTCCAAGAATAAATAGAGGTCTCAAAGATGGATGTCTTTGTTACAATGAGTTATAAAATCATGCAAAAACAACATTTGTTTGGATTGCACTGTAATTATTTCAGTGTGATGAATTTTTTTTCTAAATAAAGAAAGTGCCATATGGAGTCCATTCATGGTTAGTACTGGAAGAAGAATGATCATATTACAAAGCAAGATATAGAGGATGGAAGAGTAACTTTTTAAAACTTTTCTCATTTTGAAAAAAAAAGATATTTTTATGTCACAAAAGTGTTCCGAAAATGAAAGGGTGGAAACTGTTAAAATCAAGTGAACTTAGTAAGTGGGTGATGGTTGTTAATGTCATGTGTACAAGGTTGCTCATTGATTATTCGTCTGTGCCTACAGAAAGAAGGGAACGTCTGTCGTGGCCTTGTGGTGATGTCCTTACCTCTGGGCTAGAAGTTATGGATTTGAATCACATCTGTCACAGAGATGTGTAATTACATATTGTTTTTTTTATGTAAAAGAAGAGAAATACAGTAAGACTGACACCTTAATCAGAATAGTCATGATCTTATACAGTGGTAAAGCAGGTTTAACAGACCAAATGGCTTGCTCCTTCTCCTAATTCATATTTTGGTTGTATCTATTCAAAACTACCCAGAAGTAATAGGATTTGTCCAAATTTTTGTAATAACTAATCATTTCAGAAATAAGAGTGGTTTTCATAATTTTAGAAAGTGTCAAACTCAATATAATAAGGATACTATTGTAAGTTTAAGATTAGTAACATTTCTAATGGAAAGAGTCTACTTGAGTAAACTCAATGTGATCCTATATGATAAATGGGGATAAGAAAATCATAATGTCACTAGGGTCAGTTTGGAGATACACATGTTAGATTGATGGGAAGAGTGCCATCATGGCCAGAGATCCTGATGCAAACTGGTGAAGTGCAGGATTACATGCAAGCTAAACAATGACAGAGATTTCACAACTAACAAATCAGTTCTATGCTCTCCAATCTAGTTATGAGTGGTGGTAATAATTAAATGAGTAACGCACAGAAAAGGGTCAACAAACATTTGCTACGGGAATCCAACGTGTCAATGCAAAAGACAAAATTAAGGCATGTGCAATAATCTTCAGCCAGAAGTGCAATGTATGATCCATTTTGGCTAGCTTTTGAGATGCCATCCAACTTTAACCAAATTTTTTCTTTATTCTTTCATGGGATGGCAGCATTACTGATAAGGCGAGTTTTATTGGGCAAATCCTTCATTGCCTTCGAGCCAGTGGTAGTAAGTGGCCATCTTAGGCTGCTGCAGTCCAGTTGGTGTGCATGGTGCTGAGAGGGAGTTAAAGAACTTCGACCAATTCACAATGAAGGAATAGTAATATTATTGTAAATCGGGATGATGTATAGCTCATTGGGGGAGCTTGCAGCTGTATTCACATGCATCTGTTGCTCTGGAAAGTGGTGGGTTTGGTAGGTGGTATAGAAGCAACCTTAAAGGGTTGTTATAGGGGAATCTTGTATATGTATACACAGTGATAAAGTGCTGCCATTGCACAGCAGTGGTGGAGGGAGTGAATGTTCAGGTTGGATGATGGAATGCTGATCAGGTGGACTGACTGGTATTGAACTCCTTGAATGTTATTGTAGCTGCACTCATCCAGACAAACGGAAAACATTCTATCACACTCCTGAACTGTGTCTTGAAGATGGTGAGGAATGTTTAAGGAGCATGGCATGAGATGTAGCCACAGTATTTAGGTGGCTCATCCAATATAGTTTCTAGTCAATGAAAATCGAAGGATGTTGATTGTTG
Source organism: Hemiscyllium ocellatum (assembly GCF_020745735.1). NCBI lineage: Eukaryota > Metazoa > Chordata > Chondrichthyes > Orectolobiformes > Hemiscylliidae > Hemiscyllium > Hemiscyllium ocellatum. Next base: position 56,975,782 of record NC_083402.1, read on the forward strand.
GAGATTCAGAGAGGTCATGTTACATGTCTATTACATGTCAAGGGGAGATAGTTGAATTCTCTCTTGTTGGAATTGGGCATTGTCAGACTATTCTTTTGCATGAATGGTTAGCACTGTTGCTTCACAGCACCAGGGAGTTGGGCTCGATTCTGTCCTCATGGGTTTCCATCAGGTCTTCCAGTTTTCTCCCACAGTCCAATGCAGTGCAGAGTAAGTGGATTGGTCATGCTAAATTACTGTGTAATGTCAAAGGATGTTCAAGCTGGGGTGTTAGCTATGGTAAATGTGGGATTACTGGGATAAAGTGAGAGGGTGGGTCTGGGTGAGATGCTTTTGGAGGGTCAGTGCAGTCTCACTAGGCTTAATGGTTTCTTTCTACGTTGTAGGAATTCTATGATTCAATGAATATTACTTGTCATTCACCAGCCCAAGCTCAGATGTCTTTTAAGGCTTGCTGCACACAGAGAGCCTATTTCAGGATATGATCAATTGTGGATGGTATTGAACACTGTGCAGTCACCAGCAGATATCCCTTACTCTGTTCTTTTAGTGGACAGAGGATTGAGGAAGCAACTGAAGATGACTGGGCCTAGGACACTATGATCCTCCTGTAGTGGTGCCCTGGAATAGAATTATTGGTCTCCATCCACTAGAACCAACTTTCTTTCATGCTAGATATAACTCCACCCAGTGACAAGTTTGCCTTCCTGATTTTCATTGACTTCAGCTTTGCCAGGGCATCTTGTTGTTTGGTCAAATGCTTCCTTGATGTCAAAGACAGGTGCTCTCACCTCCTTCCTTGCACATGATGTGAAGAAATCCACATTGTCCTGTTTCACAAATTTAACTGAGTTTTTTGAAGAATAACAAAGAGGATTGATGAGGGCAGAGTGGTTGACATGATCTATATGGACTCCAGTAAGGCATTCAACAAGGTTCTCCAAGGGACACTGGTTAGCAACGTTAGATCTCATGGAATACAAGGAGAACTAGCTATTTGGATACAGAATTGACTCGAAGGTAGACAGTGGGTGGTGGGGTGGAGGTAATCTTTCAGACTGGAGGCCTGTGATCAGTGGAGTACCACAAAGACCGGTGCTGGGTCCACTACTTTTTGTCATTTATATAAATGATTTACGTGTGAGCATAAGAGATATAGTTAGTAAGTTTGCAGATGACACCAAAATTGGAGGTTTAGGGGGAGAAAAGAAAGTTACCTCAGATTACAACAGAATATTGATCAGATGGGCCAATGGGCTGAGGAGTGGCAGATGAAGTTTATTTTAGATAAATGTGAGGTGCTGCATTTTGGGAAAGCAAATCTTAGCACGTTTCATACACTTAATGGTAAGGTCCTAGGGAATGTTGCTGTACAAAGGGACCTTGAAGTGCAGGTTCATATTTCCTTGAAAGAAGAATCGCAGGTAGTTGGATAGTGAAGAAGGCGTTTGGTATGCTTTCCTTTATTGGTCAGAGTATTGAGTACAGAGGTTGGGAGGTCATGTTGTGGCTGTACAGGACATTGGTAAGTTCATTTTTGGAATATTGCATGTAATTCTGGTCTCCTTCCTATCAGAAAGATGTTGTGAAACTTGAAAGGATTCAGAAAAGATTTACAAGGATTTTGCCAGATTTGGAGGATCTGAGTTACAGGGAAAGGCTGGGGCTGTTTTCCCTGGAGTGTCAGAGGCTGAGGGGTGACCATAAAATCATGAGGGGTATGGATAAGATAAATAAACAAAGTCTTTTTCCTGGGGTGGGGGAGTCCAGAGCTAGAGGGCATAGATTTAGGGTGAGAGGGGAAAGATATAAAAGAGATCTAAGGGGCAACTTTTAAACACAGAGGGTGGTACATGTATGGAATGATCTGCTGGTACACTTATAAGATTTGAAAGGCATCTGGATGGGTATATGAAGAGGAAGGGTTTCAAGGGAATGGTCCGGGTGTTGGCAAGTGGGACTAGATTGGGTTGACATATCTGGTCGGCATGGACGGGTTGGATCGAAGGGTCTGTTTCTGTGCTGTACATCTCTATGACTCTGTGACTCTATGATAGGATACAGGCGTTACTGGCTAAAGCAGCATTTACTGCCCATCCCTACTTCGCTCAAGGTCAGTTAAGAGTCAACCACATTACTGTGGACCTGGAGTCACTTATAGACCAGAACAGGTCAGGATGGCAGTTTCCTTCCCTTAAGGGCATTAGTGAACCCAATGAGTTTTCTCCTCAACAATCCATGATCAGCATTAAATTCTTGATTCCAGAGTTTTATTGAATTCAACCACCTGCCACGGCAGGATTTGAACCCAGGTCCACAGACTATTGCCTAAAGTAATGTTCTCGTGATAATACCACTAGGTCACTGTTTCTGTACACAAGGCCCATGCTGCTCCTTTGCATTCAACACATGAACTGGTATTCTCCACTAAGCTGATGTTGCCATCAAGCTGAAAAGACTTTTTTTAACCTACTATGTAAATCAGTAATGTGGTATGTGTTTCAATTCTGGTGTGATACCATGAATGAAAGCTGAACCAAAGGTCAGCAAGCTACAGCAAACATCTTTCATTGTCTGCAGTGGAAGTAGGCTGACCATACTCGAACATCCAATGCTTGCAAAACCCAAAACATTGTGTCCAATATTAAATGCGATTCTGCTTTTGGACAAAGTTTATTGAATGAGACTGCCCTATGAATTAGCCCTGAAATCAACTTCAGATTATCAGTCAGATTTGCAGTGTAGTTCATTTGCTAGAAGCTATACTTACTCACGCTCCCTGTTCTTTATAAACAAAAGGTATATGAATATGTATTGCAAATTTTAAATGAGGAAAAGGCTATGGAGACAGACAATCCCTGCTGCATTCCCATGATAATACCATGAAACTGCCTGGCTTGAATTTAATTTAAGATCAAGAGCTAATTGTTCCTGCTCCATCTCCATGCTGACCATAGCTCAACCAATCAGCTCACTTTTCTCATGCTGTTTAAATTGATGTTGTTTTCCTAAATTTGGTTTGCTTGTGTTTCACTGCTGATGAGTGAAAAATGAAAAGTTTTGACCTCAAGTCTCTCTTTAGCAGTGTTTAAGAATCATAATTTACATTGTATAAAGAGGCTATTTGATCTGCTGTGCTTCTGCCACATCTTTGAAAGATTTATTTAATCCATTCTCCCATAGAGAACACTTTATTTTCTCTTTCAGGTATCAGAAACCTTTAGAGTATGAATGTCATACCAGAGCTAAAATTCACTTTCCTTTGTGGATTATAGCTTTGGTGTGACATTCATATCCTAAAGGTTTTTGTATTAAAATAATCAGCATGGCATGTACATTTATTCTCTTGGGGATGATGATCTACCTACAACATTGGGATGGGGTGTTGACAAATGTTGCCCCTGCCTTACAAGAGGCTCCTCATTGACTTCACAGAGAACAAAAGTCATGGATTTTTAACAGCAGCATTCTGAATACCAAGCTGAGGACCAAGCAGAGGAATCTATGCTATACCATAAGACCATAAGATATAGACCATTCTGCCCATTGAGTTTGCTCTGCTGTTCAATCATGACTGACATGTTCCTCAACTACATTCCCCTGCCTTCTCCCTATAACTCTTGATCACCTTATTAGTCAAGAAACTATCTATCTCTGTCTTAAAGAGACTCAGCCATTGGCTTCCACAGCTAACTAGAGCAATGATTTCCTCAGATTTACCATTTTCTGGAAAATAAATTCCTCTTCATTTCAGTTCTAAAGGGTTGAACCTTTACTCTGAGGCTGTGCCCTCGGTCCTAATCTCTCCGATTAGTGGAAACATCTTCTCCATGTCCAATCCAATCAGGTCTCTCAGTATTCTCTAAATGTTAATGATATCATCCCTTATCCTTCTCAACTCCATTGAATAAGGACACAGAATCCTCAAACACTCCTCACATGACAAGCTCTTCATTTCTGAGACCATTTCTGTGAATCTCTTCTGAACCCTTTCTGACACAGAAACATGTTTTCTTACATACGGGGCTCGAATCTTACATAAGGGGTCCAAAAGTGCTCATAACATTCCAAATGTCTGAGCAGAGCTTATACAGCTTCAGCAGTACATCCCTGATCTTTTATTGTAGCCCTCTGGAAATGTATACCAACATTGCATTTGCCTTCCTAACTGCTAACTGAACCTGCATATTAGCCTTGAGAAAAATGTGAACCATAACTCCTGAGTCCCTTTGTCGTTAAGATTTCTGAAGCCTTTCCCATTTAGGAAATAAGCTGTGCCTCTATTCTTCTGAAATAAGTGCATTATCTTACATGTTTACATATTTATTCCACCTGCCATTCTTTGCTCACTCTCCTAGGCTCGTGAAGTCCTTTTGCAGCCTCCCCACTTCCTCAACCTACCTGTCCCTCCACCTACCTTTGTGTCAACTACAAACTTAGCAACAATGCTGTCAGTTCATTTGTCGAGAATGGTTAATGTATAACGTGAGTATGTTGTAGTCCCACCACCTATGCCTGCGGAATTCCACGATCTGCCATACTGAAAAAGACCCCTTTTTCCCCACTCTTTGCCTTCTGCCAGCCAGCCAATCTCTGTCTGTGCCAGTACCTGGCCCATCACACCATGGGTTCATGTCTTAATTAGCACCCTCCTGTGTGGCACCTTGTCAAAAGCCTTCTGAAAATCCAAACAGATCACATTCATTGGCTCTCTTCATTGATATCTCATATTGATGTCTCAATGTCCTACCAGTAGTGGTGGGGACCCTGACATTCTGCTTCTTATGCCTATGAGGAGAGGATCCAGACCCTGACTGCTCTGACCATTTGACTGACCATGACCAAGGCTCCACACTGGTATCAATGGTTTTTATATATTTACCATGCAAGGTCCCCTGACCAAAAGCTATCTCCCTTGACGTGACTGAGGACTGCTTGCAATAAGGAAAAGCTTCCTGGCTTTATGTCTGTGCAATGCTCAAAATGTGAAAGTACTATGAACTCAAGCAAAGAGACCAGAGATGCAGCCTGTCCAATCCATGAGCTGAGTGCCTGTCACTGAGTGCAGAGTTTTCAGGCTGCAGCCCTACAGTAATAGTTGCTGTTGTGCTCTGAAGTGCAGTATTGAAATGCAGGTGTGTACTAAGGCTATTTAGAGGCTGGTGTGTGTCATATACCAATTTGTGGCCATGGAGCATGATCTGTGATGTATCTGAAATGGACAGCAAGTGGCAACTCAAAGTTGCTTACTCTGATTTCAATGTTCAGTATTGTCAACACCTAGGTTGGTCAGGGCAGGTGGCAGATTAAGATGCTGCATATTAATGAGAAGGGATGTCCATTTAATAAGATCATTAAACACGCCATAAATCCCTTTAATAAGAAACCTATTGTCCCAACTTAGAACTCACTTTGACCTCTGGAACTTAGTTATAAGATGCAGTAAGTTATTCCCAAAGTCAAGAAAGGCCTCACTGGACTTTCTGCATGGCTTTGCCATATCTCTCACCACAGAGCACATTATACAGGCTCCTATAAGATTCTGCACAAATTTTCTGTAAATGAGTTGGCAGCTAGCCTGTATGCTTCCCAGCAAATTGTTATTTGCTGCAAAAAGAATCCTGAGTGGAACCTGCAAACACAAACTGACAGCCTATGTGCTATTCACACTCCCTCCATTGGGACCAGCTGCTGAGTGACCTAATCAGCAGTTTAGATTAGATTCCCTACAGTATGGAAACAGGCCCTTCAGCCCAACAATTCCACACCGACCGTCCAAAGAGTAATCCACCCAGACCCATTCCCCTATCTTTTATTTATTCCTGACTAACGCATCTAACACTATAGGCAATTTAGTATGGCCAATTCACCTCACCTACACATCTTTGGATTTCGGAGGAAACCCATGCAGACACAGGGAGAATATACAAACTCCACACGCACAGTCAACCAATGCGGGAATTGAACCTGCACCCCGGTGCTATGAGGCAGCAGTGCTAACCACTGAGGCACTGTGGCTCCCTAAGTCATAAACAAACATTAAAAGCTACTCAAATTCAACAATTTCTATGTTTATCCTCCTGAATTCACAAAATACTTTAGGCTGAAGTAACAATTGGTGCATGCAGTGCACAAGTAACATTAAAACAATGCTAAAACTAAAAATTATTTGGGCCTCCTGATGCAGGTGGCAACGTTGGTCTGCCAACTCCACATCTGTTTTAGTTGTAAATGAAGATCAGGCCCTTTTGTATCCTCTGACCTGGAAGATCTGACAATTTAAGATAAATTTTCAGTTACCTTAACACTATACAATGGCTTTAGCAAGTGGCAAAAATTCAAAAATACATTATGTACATTTCAGCAGATACCTCCAAATGCAGCATTGCAATGATAAAGTGTAGCATTCTCTATAGTTGAAAATAATGAAATGATTGTTTAATTGAATTGAACATTGGTTTTATACTATTATCTAAAGACCAATGTTCATAAATTTTACCAATTTTGATCCATCAAAGCACTTAGTTTGTAATTATCAGGATTACTCATACTACAATTTTCTGTTTTATATGGCTGTACCACGAGACGTTAACCGATTAACACTCATTTCAACAACTAACATAAGTGACATGAAATATATAACACCTTAATGTAACAAATAGTTTCATGGTAAGAAGTTAAGGAAGGAGAAAGAACATAGAACATAAAACATAGAACAGTACAGCACAGAACAGGCCCTTCAGCCCACGATGTTGTGCCGACCATTGATCCTCATGTATGCACCCTCAAATTTCTGTGACCATATGCATGTCCAGCAGTCTCTTAAGTGTCCCCATTACCTTGCTTCTACAACTGTTGCTGGCAACGCATTCCATGCTCTCACAACTCTCTGTGTAAAGAACCCACCTCTGATATCCCCTCTATACTTTCCTCCAATCAGCTTAAAACTATGACCCCTCGTGTTAGCCATTTCTGCCCTGGGAAATAGTCTCTGGCTATCAACTCTATCTATGCCTCTCATTATCTTGTATACCTCAATTAGGTCCCCTCTCCTCCTCCTTTCTTCCAATGAAAAAAGTCTGAGCTCAGTCAACCTCTCTTCATAAGATAAGCCCTCCAGTCCAGGCAGCATCCTGGTAAATCTCCTCTGAACCCTCTCCAAAGCCTCCACATCTTTCCTATAATAGGGCGACCAGAACTGGATTCAGTATTCCAAGTGTGGTCTAACCAAAGTTGTATAGAGCTGCAACAAGATCTCACGACTCTTAAACTCAATCCCCCTGTTAATGAAAGCCAAAACACCATATGCTTTCTTAACAACCCTGTCCACTTGGGTGGTCATATTAAGGGACCTAGGTACCTGCACACCAAGATCCTTTTGTTCCTCCACACTGCCAAGAATCCTATCCTTAATCCTGTACTTAGCCTTCAAATTCGACCTTCCAAAATGCATCACCTCGCACTTATCCAGGTTGAACTCCATCTGCCACCTCTCAGCCCATCTCTGCATCCCGTCAATGTCATGCTGCAGCCTACAACAGCCCTCTATACAGTCAATGACACCTCCAACTTTTGTGTTGTCTGCAAACTTGCTGACCCATCCTTCAATCCCCTCATCCAAGTCATTAATAAAAACTACAAACAGTAGAGGCCCAAGGACAGAGCCCTGTGGAAGACCACTCACCACTGACTTCCAGGCAGAATATTTTCCTTCTACTACCACTCGCTGTCTTCTGTTGGCCAGCCAATTCTGTATCCAGACAGCTAAGTTCCCCTGTATCCCATTCCTCCTGACCTTCTGAATGAGCCTACCACGGGGAACCTTATCAAATGCCTTGCTGAAGTCCATATACACCACATCCACAACTCGACCCTCATCAACGTTTCTAGTCACATCCTCAAAGAACTTGATAAGGGTTGTGCAGCATGACTTGCCCCTCACAAAGCCGTGTTGACTGCATTTAATCAAGCCATGCTCTTCCAGATGGTCATAAATCCTATTCCTCAGAATCCTTTCTAACACCTTGCAGACAACAGACGTGAGACTTACTGGTCTGTAATTGCCGGGGATTTCCCTATTTCCTTTCTTGAAGAGAGGAATTACATTTGCCTCTCTCCAGTCCTCAGGTACGACTCCAGTGGAGCGCGAGGATGCAAAGATCTTCACAAGTGGCGAAGCAATTGCATTTCTCATTTCCCAAAGCAGCTGAGGACAAATCTGGTCCGGGCCTGGCGACTTGTCAATCTTAATGTTTGGCAAAATTTTCAGCAAATTAGCTTCAAAGAACTAATTTTTGAGAACTGCAGGTGTTGAAGTCAGAGTTGATTGGTGTGAAACTAGAAGAGCGCAGCAGGTCAAACAGTATCTGGGGAGCAGGAAAGTCAATGTTTCAGGCCGAAATGTTGACTTTCCAGCTTCTCAGATGCTGTCTGACCTGCTGTGCTCTTCCAGCTTCACATCTAAGTTTTGAGGTTATTTTATCCATTTCAGGAAATGGTCCTAAGCACTGAGTGAACGACTGGAGTATTTGGGAAATGTGGAGATACCAGTATTAACAGACTTCAAAGTACATAAGATAGCATCTTGGCTGACTAAAGGCTATTCAGTTGACTGTTCATTATGAATTTAAGAATCTTTCTAATTCTGCGAAATTTCTTTTCTTACTATTCACTGCCAATCAGAATTCTGTTTTCACATCCAATGGAGAAGTTGGTGTATGTACCTAAGTGTCTGCTTCTTTTCATAGCAACAACATGTGGAATTGTTTCCCTTCAGAAGCCTTCACCTTTGTAGGATTAGACTTTCAAGGAACACTTGACAAAGGGGAAGGTATGGCACCCTAAGAAAAAGATCACCTGTGTCCCAAGAGACTCACAATATTTTGCAACAACTTGGCACATTTTAGTCCTCAGCCCCTTAAAGGCACACTTAAGAAATGCTGAATGGAAGAAAAAATTTGCATGTTTATAATGGGTGTGGACAATGACAGAAACAAGTAGTCCATTTTCTAATATATAACCTAAATCAGTGAAATGTTTGATGAAAGGAATATTTCATGTTTTATTTTCATATATGAGACTGAGAAGCAGGCAAGATACTGATTCAAATTTTCCTATATATTACATAAAATGGGATTCCCTTTGGAAAGCCCCTGGGAAACTCCTCACACTTGATTGTAACACAGTAATTGGTTTGACTTCAGATAATTTCCAATTGTAATGTAGAATGTAGTAGAAGGCTTTCTGAGTAGAACACTGATTTGTTTCTCTAATACCCATGGTGACAAGTCCTAGCCAAAGCTTCCATAAGCAAACTCAATTATACAATGTAATTTTAACAAAACAATCAATCTTGATGATGGGGCCTGACAAACTGAATCTTTGAAACAGTAATGCACATTCCAAAGGGTCGATATTCAGATGGAGTTTGTAATCTTTGAAAAATGTGATACCATCCTATTGGAAATCAGTTACTTGATTGTGGCTGTTATTGGAATGGTGGGCATAGTTTCAGTGAGTGCAGAAATTGATTGTAAGTTCCTCTGGTGTGCAAAGATATAATTGCTAATGTACTCACTTCCTTGACATTTAAAGTTTAGAATCTCTGAGTTTCTGTCATATGCAGTCACTGAACTTTCTCATCATGCTCATGTCAGACATCTTGTTTTCTCTTGTTGAATTCATAATATAAATCACACCATATCTAACATAGCATATCAAAAATAGAACAGTAGAGCACAGGAACAGCCCCTTTGACTCACCATGTCTGCACTGTCCATGATGCCATTCTAAACTAATCCTGTCTGCCTGCATATCGGCCCTATCCCTTTTTTTTCCTGCCTGTTCGAGAGTTCAGAATGTTTGTTCAAAATGCCTCTTCAATGTTGCCAAGGTATCTGTCCCGAACCTCTCACCAGGCAGTGCAATCAAGCCACATTCTGTACAAAAAAACCTGACCGGCATAAATCCTTGAAATTCTCCTCCCCTCATATTAAACCTATTCCCCTACAAATTTGACATTTCTACTCTGGGACTAAGACTCTGACTATCCATCCTACACATAACTCTCATAATTTTATATACTCTAGTGATGCTCTCGTGACAACAACCAAAGTTTGTCCAACCTCTCTTTATAGCTAATACATTTCGATCCAGGCAACATTCTGGTAAACCTCCTTTGCACTCTATCTAAAGCCTCCACATGTTCCCTATTATGTGGCAACCAGAACTGTTTACATATTCCACATTTGGGCTAACTAAAGTTTTAAACATCTGCAATTTGACTTGACAACTAATACATTCCTAAGATTATTTATATGATTAGCCTTCAAGCCAAAGTACATTAGGTTGTAGCATATTCTTCAAAAATAATTCCTTCCTATAAATCATATTAATTTAAAATCAAACCAAAATTTTCAGCAAGCTAGGTAGTTTATTACATTAAAACTGACTTTTTTCCATGTCATTTATTATCAAGCTTTTTATGCACTCCTCTATTATGCAAAATCTTAAACTGGAAGCCAAATATGTTACTATTTACTTATATTGTTCTTATTTTATGCTTTTAATCCATGCAACAATTACAGAGGAATATTGCAAATTTATATGTAAGGAGAGCAGATAATTTGTCTCTAATTGTTATATTTTCAAACAGGAAGGCTAAGTATGGTCCTCTGTACTCATCTTATTTTAGTCTGTTTAATCACAGGAGAACTACATCCCACTTTCTTTATTCTAATTTGGTTAAGAGATCCTCTGCCAATAAGAGTCAGGTTAAGTTGAACTCACTTCAGGTTAGGATAAGCAGTTAGGTTACAAGAAAATGCTTTATCTAGCCTAGGTCACAGAGACATTGGATTTTCTTCAACAAAGTGAAGTTTGCTTCATTTTGTGCTTAGGTTTTGCCTAGTAAAAGGAAATTATTACATATCACAGTTTGCTTTTTAAATTTCTGAATACAATGCAAATAGAAGTGGGAATGTAATGGATAAATTGTGCAGACTATTAGAGTATTTGGCAAAAAAAATGTGACTAAGCAATCACATCCATATGCAGTTAAACACTTACCTCTGTATGTCAACTGAAAGGATTTGACTTATGTGAGAAACTCTAAGCAAACATAATAATGACTTAGCCACATCCCTATTATGGTCAGAGGAAGTAGAAGTGCCATATTCTGACTTCATTCCGTACAGCAAAGATCTTCTGTACTGGACCAAAAAAATCGAGAATCCCCCCCCCCAGATATAAAAGAAATAAGATCCAATATATGAATGTTTTCTCTCATGAAAAATATTATGACTGAAATTCCTTGTTTGAGATTCACTGAGGATCAGAGTTCCTACATTTATATAGCAAAGTTGTGATTTAAAATTAAGTAACAAGCAAACTAAGCCTTTCAGTTAGACATCAATTTTGTATACCTTAGTTAGTAAGGTCAATTGTCCATACCTTCTTTTTACTTAGCTGAGTAATTTTTCTGTGAAAGAGTTCAAGTCTATTTTATTTTTAACCTAGAAGAATAAGTGGGGAGAAAAAGTGGTGCACAATCATTTGAATTGTATTGAAGAATAAAACTTGTATAGTTTTCAATACCCACCCACCAACTCAAAGTCTCATTATTCCTTTATATTGCAAGTGTGTGATTATAAAGCACAGAAACAGACCAATAAGCCCAACCAGTCCATTCAATATTTATGCTCTACTTGAGCCTGCACCCATTTCTTTCCTTTACTAAATCTATGGTTGCAAGCATCTATTCCCTTCTGCATAGAATGGTTGTCCAGTTTCCCCATTTATTTCAACTCTCGCTGTGGTAACTACCTCCGTATTGTCATCACTATTTGGATGAAGAATCTTTTCTCAATTCCCTTCTGGATTTTTGGTGACCTTCTTGTATTAAGGGCCTCTGGTTATTCTCTTCACCACAAAATAAAAAAAAATCTGTCTGTATTCATACTATCAAACCTTTTACAGTTTTAAGGAACTCTATTATGCCACACTTCAGCGATGAGACCCAATATGTTAACCTTTTCCTGATATATTTTTCATGCATTTCCATTACTATGCTTATAAATCTTCTCTATGTTATCTCCAGTCTATCAATACCCTTTACATAATATGGTTGGCCAAAAGAATACAGAGTACTCTAAAGATGGTCAAATCAATATTATGGATTAGTGGTGCTGGAAGGGCACAGCAGTTCAGGCAGCATCCGAGGAGCAATAAAATCGACGTTTCAGGCAAAAGCCCTTCATCAGGCCTGATGAAGGGCTTTTGCCCGAAACGTCGATTTTACTGCTCCTCGGATGCTGCCTGAACTGCTGTGCCCTTCCAGCACCACTAATCCAGAATCTGGTTTCCTGCATCTGCAGTCATTGTTTTTAACCAAATCAATATTATGGGCCAGAGCAAACCCCTCAAAATATGTTAAAAGTTATAGTCTAGACCCCAATTTTTTTTCTTATTTTTAAAGGCAAGTGTAAGGTGTTGTGTTCCAGATATTATTTGATTTCTAAAACTACCAGGCTTGAAGCAAATCACACTTTATTCATATACTATTGAAAAATGCAAACAAAAGAAAGAAAAATTGGAATAACTTAACTCCATTGTAAAACTTAACAGAATAATAGATTATTTAACTGCTAAGTAGGAACTTAATATAGTAACATCCCATAAATTCACTCTTGGCAAAGGGAAATCAAGTAAAATAGATCATGTCACATGCAGTTCTCCAGCCCAGGAGTAAAGACCATCAAGAAAAAATTCCATGAGAGAGAAAGAGAGAGAGAACTCAAACATTTATCTGTAGCAGGGAGAGATGCTTAGCACTTCCAAACCCCAACAGCTACTGAAAGTTAAACTGAAATGGGACCTTGCACCCATCCATTTATACTGCTTCTATTATTCTAACTATAAAAAAGAATCACAAGACCTCACAAGCTATTCACTTTATTGGCTTGGAGCAGACCACTTGCCACCTCTGTCTCAACTCCTGTTTGTAAAAAAACGGACAAAATACTCCTCTTAAAGCCATTGTGTTTTCACATAAAACATTCTTATGCATTCTATTTGCACTGATAAAGACAATTCACAAATACCAAAGGAAAGGGTAAATAATATTTTTTATAATATATGAGATAAAAATGTGCATTTATGGACTCTGATTGGCTGGAGCATTTCCATGGAGAATACCCCAGTTAACTGATTACTGATGGCCTTCAAACATTTCTTTCAAATTTTCCTGACGAGTGCAGGAAAAACAGCCTCAACTGAATTTATGTTTCTTCAGCAACACATAAAAGAAGCTTTAATTGCTCATTACTTCTTTTTGCGTAACTGCCATATATTGGCCCACTTTTGAGAAGTGCATATAGAAAATTTCAGAATCACAGTGAGTTGCCACCACACCTTCATCCTTGCTTGCCCTCCCCTGATTCCCAAAAATTTATCACCTGGATATATTTGTTATTCTGACTGGGGTTTTGCCCTGGTGGCTCACAAACCCTGTCAAGTGGCTACTTTTTAAATTGCAAGTCTGGTTTTTGAGAATTGGTATATTATTCCATTGGGAAGGACATCTGAGCTAATGTTCACATTCTAGCAAGGATCACTGTACCATGGTAAATGGGAACCATGGCTGATTTTTACCTAAGGTTTATTTTTTGTAATGCTCCAACTATTGACTAGGTTAAAATGAACTAAGTGAGCACAGATGGACCATTAAGCACATTCTATTTCATGGACTGGCAGGGAAATTGGAAACCAGTCAATAAAGCCTGGCCTTATACAAACTGCTGTACTTATAGAATTATTGGAAACAAAATGATCTTTCATAGCAGGATGCAGCAAACCATTTGCATTTTAATAAACTGACTAAATAGAAGAAAATCTTTAATTCGAAAAGGTCAGGACAACTTTATTTTGTGTAGTTTCAAAACTTTATTTAAATCAGAAGACATGATTTGAAAGTATAGCAGACATGTAACTATGCATCTCACTTTTTAACATATAAAGCATTCTTAATTGAAATTCACCAAAAGCCCAAAGGACCACTTGGCTCTCTTGCCACCACTATTCATTAAACAACAACAAGTTTTATTAATATGGAATAAAATGGAATAAAATTAATGAATTTGCTGGTTCCAAATTCTTGAAGAAGGGCTCATGCCCAAAATGTCGATTCTCCTGCTCCTTGGATGCTGCTTGACCTGCTGCACTTTTCCAGCAACACATTTTCAGCTCTATCTCCAGCGTCCTCACTTTCTCCTATTTTAAGGGGGCATTACAAAATAATATATTCTTTCAATCTGGTTATTAAGTGAATTCATTGTTGAGTATGGCAAAATTCCTAACCACTTGAACAGCCAAGTTAACTTCATTCTTGTCTTGTGTGCTTTCCCCTACTGGCTTAGGCTGACTCAGCCACCTTGGTGCTCCTGGCTGTTCTTGTCTCTGGTCAGCTGGAACCTCTTCTGCACCTCTGCTCCCATCTTCAAAATTCTTTAAAATACCCATAGTGGCTCTTATGTTTGGCACATGAAATCGATGTTTACAGCATATCTCAAGCTGGTCTTTGACTCTATTTCAAATTTCAAAGTGATATGAACAAACATCGTTATATACAATCATGCTGGTCCAGCTCTTCTATGCTTTCTTCATGGCCCCAATGACAAACTGATAGGAGGTATAGTGAATGAATAGTTTTCCACATTGTAAATTTGTTATAGTCACTACTAGTTTTCTTGGTTCACTGGTGCTGTATTGATCAATTAATTAGTACCTACAGTTTGTGTCAATTTATTGAATGATTTACAGCTTTGTCCAATATTTCGCTAATTCATTTTTCTCTTTCCTCATCAATTTACTTACTTGTCAGTACTTCCGCAGGTATTAACCTCCTGGTGGCTGGTGCTCCATTGATGCATTAATCACTCTTATGGCTATCCTGTATGAATGTATTAAATCACTGGTTTCATTGTTCTATGACTGTATTGGTCCAACCCATTCCAGTGCGGTAATCATTTATCAACCACTGGAGCTTGTTTCGCTGTGCTTCAGTGCTTGTAACTGACATTTTTGGTCCAAGTAAGTGCTCATGCATGTTGATCTAAAGGATGAGTTTTCTTGCTGTGATTGTACAGAGTTAAACAACATATTTGGTTTTAACTTGCATTCTATATTTTATTCTATTTATTTTTAATCTTCCTTGGAGCTATCATAATATAGATATTCTGTCATCTCCTGCTTTTAATCAGTAATGAAAATATTTTCAGAACATAGAGTTAAATCTTTTTGAAGAATGTACAGACTGCCTATTGGGAAATATAATGGGAGATTGATTATTAACTAAATAAAACCACTGGATTTTTGACCAAGACTAAGATACATGTAATGCCTCAATTGAAGTTCTGAGTATTTTAGACCGTGGGCTAGTGTTGCGCAACTGAGGAACCAATGATGATATTGAAATGAAACAAGAGGAAGCCACTATGAAATGGCTTCTATTGATGATATCCAAGGTAACTTGTTATTTTGTTGGGTCTAGAATCAGGGTCTCCACTGTGGTCCTGAAAAGTGCCAATAACTTGGAAGGAAGCAAGAAAAAAATTATTGAATCCCACCACAAATATGCAGCAAGTGGAGGTCTGACTGAGATAAGATCAGCTAGGTGGTGGTAGCTTTATTGCTCACATTGTCACATAGTTTTCTGTAATCCCATCACAGAACTAATTTGCTTTTCATCTATATAGAAATCCAGTTACCTTGTTTGAAAGTTACTTTAATCATCATTTTGTTTGTGCACTTTACATCAAACATGCACAATGTACATCAGTGATATCACAATGGCAATTTGCATTATAATTTGGGAATATGGAAGACATTTGCATGAAAAGAGACTCGACAAAGCCTTTGTGTGCAAAGTAGAATGCAGAATATAGTGAGTAGAACCTCAATTTCCTTCCACCCGCAAAAATGCTTTTTATAATTCACCCATGACTTGAGGGAGAAAGATTTATTTTTGGGCCACAAGTCTCTATCCCAACAGAGTATATTGTGAGCTAATTAGTGATTCAGCCATTGTAATGTGAGCCAATTTATTTCAGTAAAATAATCTTTGTTCTAGTTGAAACTATCTTTTTTAAGTGCTTGAAATTATGATGTAATTAAAATCAATATTTGTTCTGACACATGTACATGACAAATGTAACATTAAATATTTGGAAGTGAAATTTAAGTTGAAAAATATACATGCTATCTTTGTGCTTTCAGTAAACCTTGAGATTGTGATTGCAATGTAATCGAGCAAGAAACTTGTGGCTGTAATGCAGAACCACTTTGTTTGTTTGGGCTCACTCATACCTCTGCAACATCAACTAACAATGGGTTTCATCAATGAAAAGCTTCCCCAATGTGTGATTACAATTGTCTCTCATATTGCCGCCAGCAATGTTAATTAGAATCAAGAGGAGGCTGGAAAGAAGCAAGAGTCTGAAAGCGATGCCTATTGCCTATCCTGCTGTTATGGTGAAAATTCTATCCCTGATGGTGCACTCACAGTCAACACAACTGGTCTTTCTGGTATCTACAGGTGCAACTATCCAGACTGATCTTCTCAATAAGTCAACTTGAGCCCCATTCTTACTGACCTCCTTCATTCCTCCATTGTACAACTGTAACTATCTGCAACAGTAGAGAAACAACTTTATAATCTCCTGTTTTGTTTTCATCTAAATAATGACAAAGGTAGGAGAATGAATTGTTTTAGGTGTAGTATTGTGTAATTAGGCAGGTTAATGAACAATCTCCTCATAAAAAGTGATCAGAGTGAAACAGAATTCCATATTAAGGCTGAGAGTGGCATATCCAGTTTTGAACAAGAATCTTAAAACCAAGCTAATTACTTAGATTTGAAGGAAAAATTGTGCAAAGTTTTCTGGCTTTCTAAGGAAGGTATTAAATTAACAGAAGAGGTGTATAATTTTGTGAAGAGTGTAGTAAACTGAAAGAGTGATAAACAAGTGAAACGTTATCACAAGGAATGGTTGAATTGAATAGGAAGCTAAGTAAGCACAAGGGAGAAAGAAAGAGACAGGTCTGTTGATAACGTTAGATGAAAGTGGTCAGGAGAAGTGTAATAGCTGCGTTGGTCAAATAGTCTGTTTCCA
The DNA here is from genome assembly GCF_020745735.1 of Hemiscyllium ocellatum. Lineage (NCBI taxonomy): Eukaryota > Metazoa > Chordata > Chondrichthyes > Orectolobiformes > Hemiscylliidae > Hemiscyllium > Hemiscyllium ocellatum. Next base: position 56,992,950 of record NC_083402.1, read on the forward strand.
ACTCTACACAAATGCTATTTCCTTCTTTCTTCCCTCATTTACTTCCTCTTTACCCCACCCCCTTCCTCATATGTGTCTTTCCTTTCTCCACTATTCTCATCATCTTCTAAGATAACTTTCACTTGCACTGACCCCCAACAATGGGAATTCAGATCCTTTTAAGGTGTGTTTTTTTTAACCTAAAATACTATATCCTTTCCTTGTTCTTTAGTGACTGAAATCAGTAAGGGCTGTGGACTGAATATCTATTGGAGTCCCTGGAGTTAATATAGCTCCCTCTCCACATTTCTAATTCCACCACATTTGATACAGTTGAAGGCTTCCTGGCCTCACATACTTCCAGATTTCTGTACATTTAGTGGAGGGAGACGGTTGAAGGTCAGCTCAGGGAAACCAAGACTGACCTTTCAATCTTTTCATATCTTGACTATCACAATTTTTTCATGCCCAGCTATTCTTTGTGGGTCACCTGGTGTAACATACAAGGTTCCCCTGAGGTGAATATATTATGAACTGGTGAGTGGGAATGTGCGCTGTTGATTTCTTTAATGTTCTTGGGAGGTTCAGGACAATCAGCCAGTCTGGAAGAGTCCACTGACTAGTCCAAGCAATGAAAGCTACCACCAGTGAACATGTTTTTGCTGTGGGCTTGTTTAAAGAAAAGGCCTAGAATTTATGATTGTATAGGCAGCAAAGTTATCAGTGTTCTCCTTAATTTCTGTAAAAAGCTGACAATAATTTCTGGCATATCCGCATTTGTGATGAAGTAAGAATGATCTGCAAGTTGTTGTCAGTCATGTTCAGTCCCCACAGTGTGCAATGTCAGAGTCTCCATAGGTCTAAAAGGCATAGAATGATTTGACAAGAATCTTAAATATTTATGTAATACTTTGCTGTTAAGGAAAATATTGAAAATGCTAAGCTTGAATGGAATCCTACTGAGTTTTAAAAAATGCACTGAGTTTTAATTAATGCTAAACAAATTCTCTGTTCCAGAAAACTAATTTTGTTTGTCATTCCTTCTGTTTCATGATAAAAGAAATCCCTGATGTTTAAAAAAAGACTATTCCTTTTAAAGTTTCTGGCCTTTCAAAATATATCTTCTACCTATGTGTATAACACAAATTTTATCCTGCTTACTGTAAAATGATTAGAAGCTATGTTAAATCTATGCTTCTACCTCATGTTTTGTTGTCTATGAAAATTCAATTTGATTAGTTGTTCAGACTGCTCGATGATTTCACTGTTGTTGGGCATTAAGGATCCCTGAGAAACTGGGCCAGATTGGAAGTTACATTGGAATAGGGCAAATCAAGCTCTAAAGCCCAATAAATCTTCCTGAGTGTTGTCCTTTCACTGCTGCCCTCAAAGCAAGGCCCATTATAATATGCATAAGGACAGAGACTAATGACATGAAAGTAGTTTTAGGTCATCTGCCAATGAGCTGTGTAGCATCATTGAGTCCCTGAATCACACTGGTAACTTTTGGAAAAAAACAAAAGGTATGTATTAGAGTTCTGGGAAGTTTGAGCAATACGTTTAGAGCAACAAGACAAATAGAAGCCTCATAGAACAGATGGCAGGTCTACATCTGTCAAGGCCATTGAATGAATGAGATATGTTGTTTGAAAAGATAAGAAGTATCTGAAGTTGTTCTTGGAAAGGCATTTTATAAAATCTGATCTTGTTCAAAAGTTGCTTTTGAGATCAAGTCTCTGATGTGTTTCTGTTTATCATGTGGAACACTTAATACTGAATCTGCAGACAAAACGACAGATATCAATTCCTTGAGAAGCATATAGGAAAGTGGATCTTATTGTTGTGGTTCTGTTCGCCGAGCTGGGAGTTTTTGTTGCAAACGTTTCATCCCCTTTGTAGGTGACACCCTCAGTGCTTGGGAGCCTCCTGTGAAGCGCTTCTGTGATGTTTCCTCCGGCATTTATAGTGGCTTGTCTCTGCCGCTTCCGGTTGTCAGTTGCTGTCCGCTGCAGTGGCCGGTATATTGGGTCCAGGTCGATATGTTTGTTGATAGAATCAGTGGATGAGTGCCATGCCTCTAGGAATTCTCTGGCTGTTCTCTGTTTGGCTTGCCCTATAATAGTAGTGTTGTCCCTGTCGAATTCATGTTGTTTGTCATCTGTGTGTGTGGCTACTAAGGATAGCTGGTCATGTCGTTTCATGGCTAGTTGGTGTTCGTGGATGCGGGTTGTTAGCTGTCTTCCTGTTTGTCCTATGTAGTGTTTTGTGCAGTCCTTGCATGGGATTTTGTACACTACATTGGTTTTGCTCATGTTGGGTATCGGGTCCTTTGTCCTGATGAGCTGTTGTCTGAGAGTGGCTATTGGTTTGTGTGCTATTATGAGTCCTAGTGGTCGCAGCAGTCTGGCTGTCAGTTCAGAAATGCTCCTGATGCATGGTAGTGTGGCTAGTCCTTTCGGTTGCGGCATGTCCTCGTTCCGTTGTCTTTTCCTTAAGCATCTGTTGATGAAATTGAGCGGGTATCCATTTTTGGTGCTAGCTGAGGGCCCTACCATACATCAGGAGCATTTCCGAACTGACAGCCAGACTGCTGCGACCACCAGGACTCATAACAGCACACAAACCAACAGCCACTCTCAGACAACAACTCACCAGGACAAAGGACCCGATACCCAACATGAGCAAAACCAACGTAGTGTACAAAATCCCATGCAAGGACTGCACAAAACACTATATAGGACAAACAGGAAGACAGCTAACAATCCGCATTCACGAACACCAAATAGCCATGAAATGACAAGACCAGCTTTCCTTAGTAGCCACACACACAGATGACAAACAACATGAATTTGACTGGGATAACATTACTATTATAGGGCAAGCCAAACAGAGAACAGCCAGGGAATTCCTAGAGGCATGGCACTCATCCACTGATTCTATCAACAAACACATCGACCTGGACCCAATATACCGGCCACTGCAGCGGACAACAACTGACAACCGGAAGTGGTAGAGACAAGCCACTATAAATGCCGGAGGAAACATCACAGAAGCGCTTCACAGAAGGCTCCCAAGCACTGAGGATGTCACCTAGAAAGGGGACGAAATGTTTGCAACAAAAACTCCAGCTCGGCGAACAGAACCACACAACAAGCACCCGAGCTACAAATCTTCTCCCAAACCTTGAAAAGTGGATCTTATGAAAACAGGTATATTAAGCATTATGCTTTCAACATGGCACTGAGCAGCAGCATAAATTGTGTAATATACTGACAGGTGTCCACAGTGATTGCAGCTTTTATAACACCAGAATGAGGGGATGCTGTGACGGGACATTGTGCTGATGTCTTCATCCATGGCCACCTGAAGGATCAGCAATTGAACAAGTGCAGTCTCCCCCTGGTCATGCGCTGAGCAAACCTTTTCCAGAACCATGTAAGGCACTAGCTGGGAGTGTTAAAGATATATTGGCATATTTCCCTGAATTGCTTCAGCCCCCTCAATTGCTACGTTTATTTACTTTGCTTTTACAGCCAAGTTACAGGAAGCTAGTGAATCCAAACATAAACTCAAACATCTATGTCAGTATTGCTCTGTTTGAACGATTAACATATGGTAAGGGACAAGCTTCCTTTTCTGGGGGGAATTATTCATTTCAAGTCTAACACACTTCAGTGAAACCCAAACAGTAGTGACTTGTCAAAAACATCAGTTTTAACTCCCAAACATTAAACCTGGCCCATAGCGACTGAACAAGGATGGGAAATTATAGACATGAGAATAGTTTTGATAAAATAGGTCTTTTCAACTAAAGCAAAGCTAGACAATAAATTATTTAGAAAAGTCTTAAAACTAAGAAAGTTATCTTTGAGTAAGTAAAGAATAAAAAAATGTCCTTTAGTGGGGGAATTAGTGAGTGATGTCAAATGAAAACAATCACCAAGAGAGTAAAAGAAGTCAGGGGGTATTGATTTACATGGTGGATGTGTTACAGTGCTACATGCTTTGCCAAAAGGAATACTTGAGACAGCGAGCCTTGCAAGTTTTAAATGAAAACTGTGTAAATATTTGAAATGAGGAAGAGACACAGCAGTGAAAAACATGCAGGGCACTGGGATTAGTCTTCAGAGTAGCAAAGAGTTGCCGGGAGTAAATGATCTGTAACGTCCTTTGTTCTTTGTACATAGATACCACACACATCATTCTGAACTAGGATGGCATGTGGCTTCGAGATGAACTTGGAACAAGAGGGGAGAGATTTGGCTGTCATAGTCCATAGAGATAGTAATGACTTTGGTAGGTCTGCAGAGGAGGTTCTATTGAAAGATTTTGAATAGGTTAGGAGCTAAATTAAAAAGCAAACCTTCCAAGTTAATAATTCCCAGATTACTACCCAGGTCACAGGCAAACTAGCTCAGGGTAAATAAAGTTGAGGACACAAATGCATGATTTAAGGATTGGCTTCAGTTTGTGGTACAGGCACCATTGCTGGGATAGAAGGGAAATGCTCCAGTGGTGCAGGCTTTCCAGAGGATTCCAGAGTTCAGAAATGTAGGCTTACAAACCAAAAAAAGTTATGGTGGCATTGCAGGACAACTATTTTGGTAATGATAATTAGAGTGGGCATGGAAAGTGCAGAATATACAGGCATTTTGAAAAGCAACAAATAGAGTTAAAGGGGAAAATGGTAAAAACAGACAGCTAATGGTTCTCTTCTCAAACATAAATGGTATTTGCTTACATGGTTACAAGATCAAAACTGGGAAAGAAACATTCAAGTTATATGCAACTATTTGGAAGGATAAATGGGAAGGGAAAGGTGGTGCGATAGCTTTATTAGTAAGAGGTAGAATAAGTATGAGAGATATGATCCAGGATTGGATAATTTAGAATCAGTAAGGTGGAAATAAAAAATATCAAGCAATTGAGGACACTTGTATGAGTATTCTCTGGTACCTTAACAGAAATAGGACAGAGAGTAAAACATGAGTCAATCAGGGTATGTAAAAAAAGGCAGTACATTAATTATGGATGATGTTCATGTTCATGTAGATTGGGAAAATCAAATTGGCATAGGTAGTCACGATGTACAATTCATTCAGGACAGCTTCCTGGAACAATATTAGATTAGATTACTTACAATGTGGAAACAGGCCCTTCGGCCAAACGAGTCCACACCAACCTGCCGAAGCGCAACCCACCCAAACCCGTTTCCCTACACTTGACACTACGGGCAATTTAGCATGGCCAATTCACCTAACTGTCACATCTTTGGACTGTGGGAGGAAACCAGAGCAAACCCACGGGGAGAATGTACAAACTCCACACAGACAGTTGCCAGAGGTTGGAATTGAACCCAGGTCTCTAGCGCTGTGAGGCAGCAGTGCTAACCACCGTGCCACCCCAATGTGTTGTGGATATGACCAGGGATCAGGCTTTTTTTGGATCTGCTTATGTCTAATGAGGAACATTTAATAAATTATCTCAGGATAGGAGATCTCCTTGCAAATAGAGACCAGAATATGGTAGAAATTAGCATTCAGTGTGAAAGTGTGAAATTTTGTTTGGATAGATTGCAAAGGGATAAAACCTGAGTTGATTGGAGTGGACTGGGAAAGGAACAATGGCAGAAAAGTCAGTGAAGGAATATTGGCAGACATTTCAGAAAATAGTTTATGAGTCACAGTCAAGATATATCCGGTGACGAGAAAGGACTCTAGGTAAAGGATAAACCAATCATGGTTAATCAAGAAATTTAAGGATAGTATCAAATTGAAAGAAAAATCTTTCAATGCGGAAAATATTAGTGGTCAACCAGAAGATTAGGAAATGTTAAAAGCCAGAATTCAAACTTTTCTGGATCGGGAGAGACCAGATCACAGTACAGGATGGCATATAATTATGGGGAGCAAAAATGATTGTTCCGAGCAAAGGTTACCACCAGCAGCTCCCCTACATTCATGGGAATGGCCAGGTAAACCCTTGACTCAAGTAGATGTTATCTATGCATGTCCTTTCATGGGCTCAAGGTTCTTAATCATTGTGGATGCCCAATCAGGTGGCAGAACATGAATAGGATTCAATCGTCAAACACGAGCACCATGACAGAAAGACAGCATGCATCTTTTGCAATACACAGATTGCTGGAAACAGGCTGTCGTTTACCAACAGGGGATTTGAGTATTTCCTGAAGACGAATGGCATTCAACATATAAGGACAGCTCCATATCATCCATCATCCAATAGCCTGGTAGAAAGGGCAGTCCAAACATTGAAGGCAGGCTTAAAGAGACAGCTTCCAGCTTCAGTGGATGACAAACTATCCCAGTTCCTATTTGATGAAAGACCACCCCTCATGCAACTACAGGGAGAGCTCTAGTAGAGTTGTTAATGGGGAGAAGACTGGATGGGAGGTTAAATGGCATCAGGAATGCTAATGCCATTAAGCAAGAGATAGTTTGGTTTAGGAACCATGGGAATGGCCCTGCATGGATAAGATGCATAGTGGACGTAAGGTCAGGTCGAGTGACATATATGGTTCAAGAAAGGTGTGATGTTCCTCAACAAGCACAAAATTGCAAACAGTGGGGTGTAGAACATGTCAGGCATCTCAAAGGTCTTTCTGAATGTTCTGGAACTCATGTGTTCCATCAAATGCTGAAGATACCTTGGAATCTGACATGAAAATGGTGGGTATCACCGACTTGATGCCTTTGCCTCCTCTAAGCACACCACACATATCAAAGGCATAGGAAAGTACCTGACCTGGTGCTAAAATGCCCCATGAGGAGCTATAAAAAATAGAACTGGCTTATGTCCCTGGACTCAGAGGAGGAGGGATGTAGTGGTTGCAATGAGGCCAGCCAGGTGGATCGCATAGAATATGAGATCCCTGACTGGGGTAATTAGCCTGGTCCAATCAGGGAGCTCTGGCTGACAAATGAAGACAGGAGAGTCAGAAGTTCTGTTCATTCTGAGAGCTGGCTTTGAGGGAGGTGGATCAGCATCAAGAACTCCCCACATGTAAATAAAGGGTGACTTGGTGATTGGATAGTATCCTCTGGAATTATTTTACAGGCAGTTGCCCAAGGCTGGAATTAAACCTGGATCCTATGGGAAGTGAATTATAATGTGGGAAAATAGGAGATTATGCACTTTAGCAGGAAGAACACAGGAGCTTAATATTATATCAATAGAGAAATCCTGCAGAAAGCTCCAGCACAGATGAACTTGGGTTCCTCATGCATGAATCAAAAAAGCTGGCATCCAAGATCAGCAGGTAATAGGGAAAGCAAATGGAATATTGGCTTTTATTTCAAAGTAAATAGAGCATAAATATAGAAAGGTTATGCTAAAAGTAAAGAAGGCAGTAGTCAGACCACAGCTGGAATACTGTGAGCAGTCTTGTTCTCCTTATGTAAGGAAAGATATAGCTGCACTGGATGTATGGAAGTGAAGATTCAGGTATGGGGGGATGTTATTTTATAGTGGTTAGTTGAGTTGTGTTTGTACTCATTGGATTTTAAAAGAATGACCATATTAAAACATAAATGATCCTTAGGGGCTTGGCGAGGTGGGGTAGTTTCCTCTTGTGGGAGAGTCCAGGATCAGAGGGCATAATCTCAGAGTAGAGGGTGGTCCATTGAAGACCGAGATGAGAAGGAATATTTCCTCTGAGAGGGCAGTGCATCAGTGGAATTCTTTACTGCAAAGCATTGCTAGGGCTGGGTCATTAAGTACATTCTGAGGTGGACAGACTTTTAATGAGTAAGGGAGTCAAGGTTAATGGGGAAAGGAAGAAAAATGGATTTGAGGATGATCAGATTAACTATGGTCTCTTTGAATGATGGAGCAAACTCAAGGGGCTGAATGGCTTCTGTCTGCTCCTACCTTTAGTCCCAAGGAAAATATGGCAATTGAAAATGAGGGATACTTTTGTTTGGTATTGCTGCTGAACCCAGATTATGCTTATGAAACTGTAATTACTGACAATCATTTGTATGGTTGAAAAGAAATGGTTTCTATTTAAAATAGTGGTATGTTTCTATTCAACACAAAGGCTCATAGATAACTTTTAAATAAATGCGTTTGGCGCATGTTCCTGAAATTGTCCTTCAACCTATGCTGAACTGGAGAAATAATAAAATAGATGTCTGAAATATCCGTTGTGAAGGCAGGTTTATGATTCTCAACATTTGCTGATAGTTAACTGCTTTATAATGGGGAAATGTGGTGGGACAGCAATTACTCCACTGGAACCTGGATGCCCTAATCCAAGTAACCATTGTTTGTGTATTAAGCATAGCAATCAATCTCAATAAACTATTTGACTGTGAGAAATATGACAGCTGAGCATGATCCTGACCTTGCCCAATGCCCACAACTGATTACTTGCCTATGTTTGATTGGAATCAAGACTCGGAATTGCCACCTCGGATTTTTCCTGGGTAACCTTGGGATGTGGAGGTTAATTATGGTTGATTAACTCTTTGCTGTATAGATACGGAAACATGTTATTTTGCTCTGCGCCACATGATGCATTCACCTATTGAGCCATTGGGACAATTAGTAAGAGAATGTCAAGTTATAGAGTCACACAGTGTTTTACAGAATGGAAAGAGGCTGATCGGCCCATTCTGTTCATGTTGGTCATTAATTGCCTAGTTATTCTAGTTCCATTTTTCAATTCTCAATCCATAGATTTGTATAGTATGGCACTTCAGTTGTTCATCTAAATATGTCTTAAAAATGATGGTTCTACCTCTACCACCTCTTCAGGTAGTGAGTTCCAGATATCCACAATTGTCTGGGTGAAGTATTCTTCCTTTTTTTTAATAGATATTTTAATTGAAAATTTGACATGTTTTTACAAACTTACAAAATAAAAAACACAAATACAAGCATTAATATACAATTAAATATTAAATAAATAATAACCAAAACCTATCAAACAAAAAGAAGAGATGAAGAGAAAGAAAAAGAGAGAAAACAAAACTCAACTAACTACTAATCTAATCTATAACTAACCAGTGTGTATAATAAAATAGCTTACATTACTCAAGAGTGAAAAAAAGGATAACATAGTAATGAAATAGTGAAGTACATGCTTGGAAGGAATTAACATCAAGTCATAAAAAAACCCGTATTCATGCGGGATTCCTCCCCCAAGGGCCCCCGGACCAGCCAGCACTGCTACTACAACTAGATGAAAGCCCTTGACAAAATGACCGAAATATCTGTATCTATATAATTCAGGAAGGGCTGCCATATTTTATAGAATAATTCAGTTTTTTGGTGCACCATATTTGTAAGGAAGTCAAAGGGAATATATTTCATGATTAACCTGTGCCAATTCGAAAGTCCTTTAGGGCCCTCAGCTAGCAAGTTCACTAAGATATTTTTCCTCGCACAAAAGGAATGGAAAATAATTTCTTCCCATGTACATCCAGCGAAGGCAAGCTTGAAAAGCCCAGGAGAAGAGCTTCTGGATCTACTCTAATTTCCGTTCCCAATATTTCTGTCAAAGCATTTGCTACTCTGACCCAGTATTTGCGGATCTTATGACATGTCCGTAAGCAGTGTGTGAGAGTGCCCACCTCTATTTTACATTTGGGATACATTGGAGATGCTCTGGCCCTAAATTTTGCCAATCATTCCGGTGCTATATGAGTCCTATGGCGTATCTTTAACTGAATGGCCTGGGTTCTATTACAGATGGAGATTTTTCTGGCATTTTCCCAGATGTCATCCCAGATTTCTATGGATATTTCCAACCCCAATTCCTAATCCCATGTTCTAAGCAAGCGTTCCATGTCTTCCAACACTTCATTATGTAATAAATGAGAGAGAATGCTGACCAAGGGTAAACCCATGGCCACAACACTCTACATTCTTTATCTGATTTATAAAGGCTATCTAATAACTTAATCGTCTTTTGTATGAAATCTCAAATTTGGAAGTATCGAAAGAGGTATCCATTCGATAGTCCAAATTTCTGGTGCAGCTGTTCAAAAGGCATCAAGACCTCCTCATCTAACAAATCCCCTAAACAGGAGATACCCCTGGACCTCCAGGATTTAAATGTGGCGTCTGTGAGCCCCAGTTGAAAATCCCATGCCTCCACTATGGGGGTATAGGGGAGGTTTTATATGAATTACCCTCGTTTTGCTGCATTATCTTCCAGGCTATAATTGTGTTTAATACTAGAGGGTATTTACAATGGTCCACAATGACTTCCATCTTATCTAAAAATAAGAGGTTAATAAGAGGACACTTTACTTGAGAAGCCTCGATGTCCAGCCAGATTGATTGCGGGTCAGAAGAGACCCAATCGGCTATGTAGCTTAATAGGGAACTCAGCTGATGCTTCCTAAAGTCTGGAAAGTCCAGCCCTCCCCTTGCCTATGGAAGCTGTAGCTTCTTTAACTTAATGAGGGGCCGTCTATGATTCCAGATGAAAGAACCAAGCCAACCATATAATTGGCACAGTGCCGGTCTCGGCAGCACCACCAGGAGCATTCTCATAGGGTACAAGAGACAGTGCAAGACATTCATTTTAATTAGAGTTATTTTAACTAGCCAAGAAATTGGAAGATTCCCCCCAATGTTGAAGGTCCTGCCTTATTCTTTCCAGTAGATGCACAAAATTGACCTTGTACGCCTGACAAACCCTCCAACCACAAGGGATGAACCTAGATTTCTCCAGTTTCCTCATTTCCCCTCCCCCCCCACCTTGTCTCAGTCAAATCCCTCAAACTCAGCACCGCCTTCCTAACCTGCAATCTTCTTCCTGACCTGTCCGCCCCCATCCCCACTCCGGCCTATCACCCTCACCTTAACCTCCTTCCACCTATCGCATTTCCAATGCCCCTCCCCCAAGTCCCTCCTCCCTACCTTTTATCTTAGCCTGCTGGACACACTTTCCTCATTCCTGAAGAAGGGCTCATGCCCGAAACGTCGATTCTCCTGCTCTTTGGATGCTGCCTGACCTGCTGCGCTTTTCCAGCAACACATTTTCAGCTTGTACGGCTGACCAAATACTGGGGTGATAAAAATACATAAATATAAAAAACCCTCCAGAGACCACTGAAAGGGAGAATGAAATCTGTCCAATAAATAGGACATACTAGCAAGACCACCCATCGGCATGGCCTCTGATTTTGAGAAATTAATTTCAATGCACTAAATAAATTAATAATTTGGATCAGATGGGGTATGGATGTCAAAGGATTACTAAGAAAAAGGAGAACAGCATCTGCATAAAGGGTAGTCTTATGTTTACCCATGCCAACCATCGGGGCCATTATATTAGAATCAGCCCTTATAGCTTCCGCTAGCGGCTCAATTATTAGCCTGAATAGTAACGGTGAGAGAGGACATCCCTGATGGCAGCCCCTACCCACACTGAAGCTATCCGAGCTTGAACCATTGGTGATCACGGTTGCTTTGGGCTCATTATACAATGTTGAGACTCATTTAGTAAATACCTTTCCAACGTCAAACCTTTCCAGTGTATAGAATAGGTATGACCATTCAACCCTGTCAAATGCTTTCTCCGCATCCAACGAGACTACTATTCCCAGTATTCTTTCCTGATGGCAGACTTGAATTACATTCAAAACCCTTCTAATATTATTAGATGATCTACGGCCCTTGATAAACCCCGTCTGGTCCTCTTTTATGATATATGGCAATACCCTCTCCAGTCTCAATGCTAATGTTTTAGAAAGAATTTTAAAATTTGCATTTAGCAAAGATATTGGCCTGTATGATGCACAATCTTCTGGGTCCTTTCCTTTTTTGAGAATGAGAGAGATATTTGCTTCTCTCAATGAAGGCAACAGGTAGCTCTGACTATATGAGTAGTTCGAGTAAAAAGTGAGGTCTGCAGATGCTGGAGATCAGAGCTGAAAATGTGTTGCTGGTTAAAGCACAGCAGGTCAGGCAGCATCCAAGGAACAGGAAATTCGACGTTTCGGACCAGAGCCCTTCATCAGGAACTCTGGCCCGAAATGTCGAATTTCCTGTTCGTTGGATGCTGCCTGACTTGCTGTGCTTTAACCAGCAACACATTTTCAGTATATGAGTAGTTGTATATGTCAATAAGTGGACCAGCTAATACGTCTGTTAACTCTTTGTAGAATTCAACCTGAAATCCATCTGGACCAGGTGCTTTACTGCTCTGAACCTGCCTAATTGTGTCAAGTACTTCCTGGGTTGTTAGGGGAGCATTCAGGACTGACACCTGTTCTGGGGTTAAGTCTGGAAAGGCCAGGCTTTTAAAAAAGGACTCCATCTTCCTGGCTCTATCTTCACAATCCTGCAATTCATACAAATCAGAGTAAAACTTTCTGAAGATTGTGTTGATCCTTTTATGATCATGAGTCAGAGTACCAACACCTTCCTTGATGGACGTGATAGCTTGAGGGGCCTTTTTTTTTCCTTGCGAGAAACATTAGGTATCTACCAGGCTTATCGTCAAATTCATATAATCTTTGCTTTGCAAATAATATTTCCCTCTTTGCCATTTGGGTAAGCGCGGTATTCAGGGCTGTCCTAAGGACCGTAATCCTTTGCGATTTAGCAACAGAGGGCCTATCAACGTATGCTGTCTCAGCTGCCTTTAAGCGAGCCTCGAGTGGATGCTGTTGTTCTCCCTTTAGTTTTTTCTGGGTCGCCAAGTATGAAATGGTCAGACCCTGCACATAAGCCTTAATGGTCTCCCACATCAATGATGGGTTACTGGCCGTACCTGAATTAATTTCCAAAAAGGTTTTGAATTCTTGAGAGAAATATTTTACGAATTCACTATCCTTCATTAAGAAAGAATCCATACGCCAATGTCAGGGGGCCATCTCATTGTTCCTAGTCTTGATTTCCACATACACTGCAGCGTGATCAGAAATTATTTTATTACCTATTTTGCAGGATAATATGGAATTCAAAAAGGTCAAGGGGGCAAAAAACATATCAATTCTAGTGTGACACTTATGTGGATTAGAATAAAAAGAGAAATCTCTGCCTTGCGGGTGGAGGCACCTCCACACATCTACTAATTCTAGCTCTTTATTCAAATCTGCCAATTGCCTGGATCTGGGAATATACCGGCAGTACTCTTGGGTATCCTGTCTATCTCCGGGTCTGTAATGCAATTAAAATCTCCCCCTATAATTATGTGATGAGCCCCGAGAGCCATTAGTTTGGAGAAGGCTTCCATTATAAATTTGAAAGGATGCACTGGGGGACAATAAAGATTCAAAATTCCATATTCCTCTCCATTTATAAGGGCTTTAATAAGTATGTACCATCCAGATTCAACTTTTATCAGACTTAAGATTTTGAAAGGGAGATTCTTCCGAATGAGAATGACTACTCCCCTACTTTTTGAACTAAAAGATGAAAAGAAGGCTTGATCAAATGCACCCTGTTGTAATTTCAAGTGCTCTTTATCCAGTAAATGTGTGTCCTGTAAGAGAGCTATATCAACCCTTTCTTTTTTGAGGTTTGATAGTATTTTCTTCCTTTTGATTGGTGAATTACTCCCCATGACATTCCAGGTGCACTATTTAATCGAATGACTAACTATAATTGTTCAGGCAAGTCCAAGACTCCCTGGGAGAAAGAACCCCATCCAAAACACCCCGAGCATAGACCATAGAAAATTCACAAAACTAGAGATTCTTTAATAAACTCACGCCAATATAGTAAAAAACAATTTCTAAATAAGAAAAATATAAAACCTATTTAAAAGGAGATTTTCCCCTTTGCTTCCAGGGGGCATCACTTCCTATCCGAAAATCCATTGTATTCTCTCCCAACCAGTGCCCCACCCTCAACCCAGGCACCCCATAATAAAATAGAAAAATTCAAGGGTACTATAAAGCTAAAGTTAACGGTGAATACCCTACCCCGCCCCCCCACCCACACCATCACCTAGATACGTTTAGTAATGTTAATGCCATGTATAAACATATAAAACTATAAAGTTACAGTCTCAGCAGGTAATAATTAAGTATAACAACACAAACAAAAGGGGAAAATATCCCCGCTCTAAAAGAAAGAAATAAGGTAGGACAAGGCAAATGCCCCCCCCTCAACTGAATCAACTAAACCGCCCGGCCTATATAAAAAAAAGTAAATTGCATAGTGGAGAACAAATATGCCCCCCTCCCTACCCCTCCTGGAGATGATATTAACCAATAAAGGAAATAAGGGGGGAAAAAAAGGGTAAACTGGAGTGGTGGTGGTGGGGTGGGGGGAAGAACAGCATCATTAACCACACGGATTAATTCTTACAATCTATTTAAGAGAGTCCAAAAATTCCTTGGCCTTCTGTGGCCATCCGAAGTTATAAACGGACCCTTTGTGGTTAAAACGCAGCATCGCTAGGTAGCGCAGGGAGTACTGAATGTTCAGATTCCTTAGACGCTTCCTCGTTTCATCAAATGCCTTCCTCTTATGGACCAAAGCTGGGGAAAAGTCCTGAAACAGCATAATCCTAAATCCCTTATATGTCATGGCCTGGGGATCTTTTCCGAGAGTAAAAAGTGAGGTCTGCAGATGCTGGAGATCAGAGCTGCAAATGTGTTGCTGGTTAAAGCACAGCAGGTCAGGCAACATCCAAGGAACAGGAAACTCGACGTTTCGGGCCAGAGCCCTTCATCAGGAAAGCACGACTGAGAAAACTTTCCTGATGAAGGGCTCTGGCCCGAAACGTCGAGTTTCCTGTTCCTTGGATGTTGCCTGACCTGCTGTGCTTTAACCAGCAACACTTTTTCAGATCTTTTCTGAGAGTTGTTTTGGCTTCCAGGAGCATTTGCTTCTCCCTGTAACACTGAAGCCGAAACAGGACCGGGCATGGGGTTGGTCCGACCTGGGCCTGCGTATTACAACCTGGTGGGCCCACTCTATCCGCGCCTGGCCTGATTCAGCATCCAGCTTCAACATCTGAGGGAGCCACTGCTCCAAAAACACTGCAAGCTGGCCTTCCTCTTCCCGTTCGAGAAGGCCAGCAAATTCTCGAGGTCGTCGATGCGATCTTCTAAGGCCCGGACTCGCTGTTCGAGAGTTCGGACCTGACCCACGGCTGATTCTGCAGCAGCCTCGGAGGTCGCAGCTTTAGCTCCGCCCCTCCAACTTGATGTTCGATTTTTGTCATTTTCTCAGTCGTGCTTTTGAAGCACAACCGAGAGCGATTCCCACCTGCTCACGGACTGCTCTATGAAGACGTTGATCTTCTCTTCCAGCTTGGTAATTACTGCAACAAGGCTTGCCACCATAGGTAAGTTCCCCGGGGCAGCTGCAGACGCCTCTGCTGCAGCTGGGGAGAGTGAGGGAGGGGTTCCTGCCTGCTGTGAGCTGCAGCATTCTTTCACTTAGTCATTTTAACAAAGCGCCAAACTACTCAAGTTTGATGCAAAATGACTAACTGTATTGAATATAAGTTATTTTGAATGGTTTGGCAGGTGTGGTGAAGGTGGGCCGCCCACTTTGCCTGAGTCGTGGGCAGAGCACTATAGATTCAGACTTGCTGGGTCACCACCATCTTGGATCTCAAGTATTCTTCCTTAAGTCTCCTCTAAACCTCTTGCCCATTGGTTTAAATCTATGTCACCAACTATTGTTCCCTCTGCTAATGGAAATTTTTCTTCCTATCTACTCCATCTGCCCTTAATCATTTTACACACCTAAATAAGGTTTCCCTCAACCTTCTCTGTGCTAAGGAAAGCCTATCTGGCCTCATTCTTAGTAGTTCAAGTGATAAACATATATTTGTTGGAACTACAGAAACAGCTGTCACGCTGGAAAGGTATTTCATGATGTATGAAAAGACAGCATGACAATGTTGTTCATTTGATGCTTCAGAATTAGAGATTAATTGTGACCAATACAGAGGTAGAGAACAGACTTCGTAGCATAAGGCAGCTAATGATACCTGTTCAAAAAACAAAGTAAGCAATGCTGATATAATATTTTTATGTGTTATATATTATATTACAGCACGATGATTATGGTGGGCAAGACATGCGCGTTGTACAATTAATGATTTATTTTTCCACAGTTTTGGAAGATTCTATTTGGGGATTAGCATTAGATAGTGGAACTGTTTACAGAATTTGAACAAAATAATAACTCCAAGTCTTTTCCATTACCAATACCATCTACACTGATCTTTACAAGTAATATTACCCATCTCTAACAGACTTCACCATACCTGTTTCTGATACCTCATCTTTGCTATCTCAAGACCTCTGTCCTGGCTGGCCTACCATTTTCCATTCTCCATAAACCTGAGCTCATTCAAAATCTACTGTCCATTCTGGACATTCACCAGTTCCCCTCCCCCCCCACCATCATTTCTCTGCTCCCTGATCTGTATCAACTGCTACTGTGGGAATATTCTGATTTTTAAAGTTATATTGTTTGTTCTTAAATCCCTCTATGATCTTGCCATCTACCTGACCAGCCTGAGACGTAACTTTGCCGATGAGCTGGAAGGTTCATTTCCAGACATTTTGTCACCATATTCGGTAACATCATCAGTGAGCCTCTGATGAAGCACTGGTGTTATGACCTGCTTTCTATTTATGTGTTTAGGTTTCCTTGGGTTGGTAATATCATTTCCTGTGGTGATGTTCTTTTTCTCAAAGAATGGCAAATAGGGTCCAAGTCAATGTGTTTGTTGATAAGATCTGGTTAGAATGCCATGCTTCTAGGAATTCTAGTGCGTGTTTCAATTTGGCTTGTCCGAGGATGGAAGTGTTGTCCAAGTCGAAGTGGTGTCTTTCTTCATCTGCATGTAAGGATACTAGTGATAGTGGTTCATGTCTTTTTGTGGCTAGTTGATGTTCATGTATCCTGGTGGTTAGTTTTCTGCCTGTTTGTCCAATGTATTGTTTGTTACAGTTCTTGCAAGGTATTTTATAAATGATGTTCATTTTGCTTGTTTTCTATATGGTGTCTTTTTAAGTTCATTAGCTGCTGGTTTAGTGTGTTGGTGGGTTTATGGACTACCATGATGACAAGAAGTCTGAGTAGTCTGGCAGTCATTTCTGAAATGTCTTTGATGTAGGGGAGAGTGACCAGGGTTTCTGGATGTGTTTTTTCCTCTTGTTTGGGTTTGTTGCTGGGAAATCAGCGGACTGTGATCATTGGGTACCCATTCTTTTTAAACACAATGTATAGGTGATTTTTCTCTGCTCTTTGTAGTTTCTCTGTGCTGCAGTGTGTGGTGGCTCATTGAAATAATGTTCTCATTCAGCTTTGGTTGTGGGTGTTGGAATGATTGCTTCTGTAGTTCAGCATTTGGTCCATATGTGTTGTTTTCCTGTAGACACTTGTTTGAAGTTCCCAGTTGGCTGTTTGCTCTACTGTGATACCTAGGAATGGAAGTTTGTTGTTTTCCTCCTCTTTTGTGAATTTTATGCCAGTAAGGGTATTATTGATGGTCTTGAAGGTTTCCTCTAATTTGTTTTGTTTAGTGACAATAAAGGTGGACCCAAAGTTTAGGCTGGATGGTTGCCAGAACTCATTCCTGATGAAGGGCTTTTGCCTGAAATGTAGATTTTTCTGCTCCTTGGATGCTGCCTGCTGTGCTTTTCCAGCACCACTCTAATCTAGAATCTGATCTCCAGCATCTGTAGTCCTCACTTTCGCCTGGTTGGCAGAGCTGTTTGTTCGAGTCTATATATTATTGCCTCTGCTAAGAACCCTGTTATTGGATATCCCATGGGTGTTCTGCTGGTTTGTCTGTAGTTTTTGTTATTTAAAGTGAAGTGGGTGGTAAGGTATAGGTCCACTAGCTTGACCAGTCCTAACTTTCAGCCGTAAAACCTTGATAATTTTTCAACTCTGGATTCTTGCCCATGCTTGACTTTCCTCACTGCACCAGTGATGACTATGCTGTTAGCTAGGTTTGAGTACTGAAATTCTATTGTTAAATATTTCCTTTTCTTTAGCTCACCTTCCTCCCTTAAGATGTTTTTTAAAAGTTTCCCCATTGACCAAACTTTTGACTACCAGTTGTAATAATCCCTTATGTAGTTAAATTTATTTCTGAATTGCTTATGTGAACTGTATGACATTATAGGCACTATAAAAATGTAATTTCTTGTTGTCATCTTGAGTAAATAAGCCAATGAATAGGTGAGCCATAAAGGCCAGAGGTAGGCCCATTGCCACTGGAAACAATACAGATGGAGTATCAATGGATTCCAAGTAGTGAGTTGAGCTGGTTAAAAAGACTGCATATAGTTGCACTAAAAGCAGAAAACAAAACAACTGTCTTCTAGATTATATCCCTCACATACTGTAACCTCCACACATTGCCTAATGTGCCAACTATACTAGCATATTCTACTCAAGCCTCCCCATTCCAATGACTTTCCGTGCCAACCTATACCCCTCTTCTCACTGCCATGCCATTATATCTTGTATGGTAACCCATGTTCTCCCCCAATCATTAAAGTGATCCTTTACAACAGATATATCAACTTAATACCAACTCCTCCTTACACATGACCCCAACCCACCACTCTATGCTCTTATACTTTACACCTTCCAAGTCATTTATCCACTATTCACTCTTGTCAGAACTTAGGAGCTATCTTGAGATGAAATTATGTTGTAGGTAACTATTACAGATTTTACTATATTTTTGAAAGGAAACTTCATTAATGAAAACACAGGTAATACATTTAAACCCATTCAAGTCTTTACTCCCTCATAAAAATGAGCACTTGTATTTTTAATCTGAAATAAAAGACAGTTAATCTCTTCATAATCACTTGAAATGATAAAGTGAACTAAATTTACAGGCTCCCTACTGTGATAATGATAGGCTGTGGTGTCAAGCAAAACTGATCCTATAATGTCAACCCTAAAATGTATTTCAACAAGTATCTATTCAAATTGTAAATACTGACTGCTTTCAACTGGAGACTGTTTACCTGCTCCAAATTTAAGGATATGAAGATTTAAATTGATGGACAATTCGACAGACCTTATCCATATTCATGTTGATTCTTAGCAATCACAAATGAGTAAATAGTCCTCTTTATACATGCATCTATCTTTCCAAAGAACACCAACAAGATTTGATGAACACCAACAAGAAGACAGCTGTACTTTTAGATGTGTTGCTGCTTTTTTGAAACACAGACACTCCCCAGTCCCAAATTATACCTGCCACCAAATAATTGCTGATGTCTGGGTTTTCCTCAGGAACTGACAGGCACTATACATGTGGAGCAGAACCTGTGCCTGCTTGATTACATTGGATACTTTTCCGGAGATAATTCAAGTAAAATATTATGGGCAATTTCCAATTCATAGGAATTCCTTCCACTGGGAGCTCACTCTATCTTGAGCATGGAAGTAGCATGTTGCCTCAGCTTAAAGGATTGATGAGATCAGAAGACTTTTCATAGGAAGCCAGAGGCTTGTATGGAAATAATCAGACAGCTCTACTACCGAGGACAGGCTGCTAGTGCTCATTTTGGTGTTGTTGTGCAGTAAGTGAGGAAAACTCATCTTGGTACTGATGCATGTCAGGCCTTAAGGAAACTAACACCAGAAAGATAGAAGAAGATTGCAAAAGTAATTTGAGTCAATTTTACTTTGAGGATCATAGCTACTAAATATTATAAAACATAAAGGGCTGAATCTTACCAGCAATCAGTTAAGTGGTCTTTCTGTGGAGTTCATAGAGGGTTTCTCTCCATGAGCCTAAACAGGTTTTCTCGCATGATCATTCCAAACTTGCCTCATTGACTATGTGCCATGCCCCAATTGCATCCTACCTGCCCGATCTAGCCTAATTCTCCCATTTCTACTTACAGTGGTAGAAGTACTCACCACTACTGGAACATCGTGGACTACCTAGCACCTGCTCCAGATCTAAAAGGTACTTTGTCAAGTGCTTTCTGTCCAGAGCTGCCCTGCACAGTTTGTGACATTTGCCTCGGACAGAGTAGACATGGGAAAATTGGTGGCTGGCTTTGTGGACATGATCCTGGAGGTCCTGGTAGACAGGATGGTGCAGAGGAGGGCCATTCTGTCCTCTCTCCAGGACTGACAGACCATGTCAGCCATTGTGAATTGGCTACTCTGGTCAGTCTAGTCTCCAGCATCTGAAATATTGCCCAGCAGTTTAGGAGGAAGGTCAATGACCTTCTCTGTTCCACCAGAATAAGTGCCACCATTTCCTACCTCACACTCAATCCATCTCTGCACTAATCCCCTATCAAAAATCACTTTCACTTTTACATGTAATGACATCCCTCACTCACTGTCACCCATTTCTCCCCCCAGTCTATTAAATCTGCATGGTCTCTGAGCGTCCTACTCACTCAGCTCAGTTATCTTTTCCCCTCCTGTACCAGCACTAATAGCTGTGCCAGCCATTTCCATCTTACTCAATCTCTGCTGTGTCTCATTTCATGAGAAAATGGATTATTATGGGAAAAAGAGCCAAGTCAGTTGATCAGCTGCCCAACATTCCACCCATCAGCACCTACAAGGAAAGAACCCTAACCCTGACTGTCCCAAGCGAAAGACTGACTTTGACTGAAGGGTATTCCCCTGGACCTGACTGAGAAGTCCACCCTTCAACTTGGAGTGATGGCCATTTAGTTGAAACACATGCAGTGCGTTTGGAGATTCGTGTCTGGCATGAAGTGGCATACAGTAACATGTCTCACCCCTTTAACTAATGACTGCTGACAACTATGACAAGCTGCTTGGCTTTGTATCTGCTTTAAAAGACCAGCCTAAACAGAAGTACTGTACGCCTGTTAGCTCCGGCTAAGGGGGCAATGCTCAGAAAGGTCAGGCAAGGCAGGGCAAAACAGAGATGATGTGAGCATCAAAATAAGTTCAAAGTGAGTGTGATCTAAGAGAGCAAGCAAGGACCCCTGAAATGCAACTTGGTACAATACATGAAATGGGTGCACACTCTGTGGTACAAAGTGTCTGGGCAGCAGTTTTGCAATGAATGGTGCCAGTGCACTCCAAAATATAGAATTGATGTGCAGAACAGCACTGAAAGTAGATTGGAGATGTGCCATGAGGTTGTGATGATGCTGATACACGTTAGATGCCAGTATCTGAGATGGAGTTGAAAGCAGAGTCACTGCCCATGGAGCATGCCCTGAGGGGTTGCTGACTGGTATCCAGGACGACAATCTGGAGAAACCAGGGGTGAACTGGAGGCACCATGTACTGAGGTGCTGTGAATTGCATTTGAAATTCTTGGTATCTACTTTCTATCCAGTGGATACAGAATGGGAATCAACATATTAATGTGACATGGTTAAGTAATAATGAGGGTGATAGTGAATCCTAATCCATGGAAATAGGCCTCTCACCATTCATTGGTGAGAATCTCATTTCACTGTTCGACAACTGGTTAGAAAATGGAAATGTTTACTGTCAATGTTAAGAAACTCCTTGCGGGACTTGTCACTTGATTTTTCAACTTTCCCACCATGGCCCATGTTATTCAAGTATTGGGAAGATTCCACTCTGAGTATTCTTATCAGCTCCATGAAGGTAATGAGGAACTGGCTACATTTTTCAAGAATACACTGTTTAGCATTTATACCCAGTGCCTCCTCATTGTGTTCAATTGCATCAAGGGCTTATTATTAATGCCTGTAAGGCAGTGTGAACATAAGCACATAAGAAATAAGAAGTAGGCCATTTGGCCCCTCAAATTTGACCTGACCTGCAACAAGCTCAGGGTTAATTTGCCCCAGGCCTCAACTCCTCTTTCATGACAGCTAATTGTACTCCTTAACTCCCCAGTATTTCAAAAATTTATCTACCTCCTCTTTAAATAATTCTAACCGCTACAATTCTGGAATAGAACATTCCACACATTCCCTCCTCCTGGAGAAATCCTTTACCTCCCAGTTTTAAATATGTGTCCCCTTATTCTGTAACTACATTCCCTAGTTTGAGATTTCCTTACTAGTGGAAACATCTACACTATCAAAATCCCTCAGAATCAAGTATGTTTCAATAAGATCACCCCTCGTTGTTTGAAACTCTAATAAATAGAGGCCAAACCTGTTTCATCATTCTTAATTAAATCAACACCTTATTCTCAGGAATCAGCCTCATGATAGTCTTTTGAGCTGCATCCAGGTCAATCCATTCTTTATTAAATACAGGAACCAAAACTGTACCTATGCCCTGGAGGATTTCCTGGAATGTATGAGGGGTTGTTTCCTTGTGTAAAAAATGAGGTCTGCAGATGCTGGAGATCACAGTTAAAAATGTGTTGCTGGTTAAAGCACAGCAGGTCAGGCAGCATCCAAGGAATAGGAAATTTGACGTTTCGGGCATAAGCCCTTCATCAGGAATGAGGAGAGGGTGCCAGGCAGACTAAGATAAAAGGTAGGGAGGAGGGACTTGGGGGAGGGGCGATGGAGATGTGATAGGTGGAAGGAGGTCAAGGTGAAGGTGATAGGCCGGAGTGGGGTGGGGGTGGAGAGGTTAGGAAGAAGATTGCAGGTTAGGAGGGCGGTGCTGAGTTGAGGGAACCGACTGAGACATGGTGGGGGGAGGGGAAATGAGGAATCTGGAGAAATCTGAGTTCATCCCTTGTGGTTGGAGGGTTCCCAGGCGGAAGATGAGGCGCTCTTCCTCCAACCGTCGTGTTGTTATGTTTTGCCGGTGGAGGAGTCCAAGGACCTGCATGTCCTCGGTGGAGTGGGAGGGAGAGTTAAAGTGTTGAGCCACGGGGTGGTTGGGTTGGTTGGTCCGGGCGTCCCTGAGGTGTTCTCTGAAGCGTTCCGCAAGTAAGCGGCCCATCTCCCCAATGTAGAGGAGGCCACATTGGGTGCAGCGGATGCAATAGATGATGTGTGTGGAGGTACAGGTGAACTTGTGGCGGATATGGAAGGATCCCTTGGGGCCTTGGAGGGAAGTGAGGGAGGACGTGTGGGTGCAAGTTTTACATTTCCTGCGGTTGCAGGGGAAGGTGCCAGGAGTGGAGGTTGGGTTGGTGGGGGGTGTGGACCTGACGAGGGAGTCACGAAGTGAGTGGTCTTTGCGGAATGCTGATAGAGGAGGGGAGGGAAATATATCCCTGGTGGTGGGGTCTGTTTGGAGGTGGTGGAAATGACGGCAGATGATACGTTGTATACGGAGGTTGGTCAAGGTTGTTTCCTTGACCAATATGTCGAGGAACCAACCGCCAGGCCTAGTCTGGATATTGTGTAAATGAGAGAGGATTAATTAGCAAACTTGTGGTGTGAGATCCTGTGGGGAAGGATAATTATAATATGGTAGAATTCTTCATTAAGGTGGATAGTGACACAGTTAAATTTGAGACTAGAGTCCTAGTCTTAAAGAAATCTATCTTTGATGATATGAGGCATGCATTGGCTAGGATAAGCTGACTAAGGACAATTAAGGGATTGATGCTGAATAGGCAATCACAGACATATATAGAACACATGGATGAACTTCAATAATTGTACGTCCATGTCTGGTGTAAGAATAAAACAGGGAAGGTGGCTCAACCATGGCTAACAAGGGAAACCAGAAATAGTGATAAGTCAAAGAGGAAGCATATAAATTGGCCAGAGAAAGCAGCAAACCTGAGAACTGGGAGAAATTTAAAATTCAGCAGAGGAGGACTAAGGGTTTAATTCAGAAGTGGGAAATAGTAAAAGAGAGTAAGCTTGCAGAAGACAAAAACTTACTGCAAAAGCTATTATAAATATTGAAGAGAAAAAGACTGGTGAAGGCAAACGTAGGTCCCTTACAGTTAGAATCAGGTGACTTCATAACGGACAACAAAGAGACGGCAGCACAGTTGAATGAATACTTTAAATCTGTCTTCACTAAGGATAACACAAATAACTTTCCGGAAATGTTAGGAGACAGAGGGCCAAGCATGAAGGAGGAATTGAAGGAAATTCTTGATAGTCAAGAAATGGTTTTGGGGCAATTGATGGGATTAAAACCTAATTAATGCCTAGGGCCTGATGCTCTGCATCCCAGAGTGCTTAAGGAAGTGGCCCTAGAAATAATGAACATATTGGTTATCAGTTTCCAGCATTCTCTGGACTTTGGAAGAATTCCAATGGATGGGAGGGTAGCTAATGTAACCACACTCTTTATAAAAGGACGGAGAGAGAATAAAGGAAATTGTAGGCTGGTTGGCCTGACATAAATCCTGGGAAAAATGCTGGAGTTTTTGGAAAGCAGTGACAAGGTCATTCCAAGCCAGCATGGATTCACTAAAGGGAAATCATGCTTGAGAA
Organism: Hemiscyllium ocellatum; assembly: GCF_020745735.1. Classification (NCBI taxonomy): domain Eukaryota; kingdom Metazoa; phylum Chordata; class Chondrichthyes; order Orectolobiformes; family Hemiscylliidae; genus Hemiscyllium; species Hemiscyllium ocellatum. The sequence goes on from NC_083402.1 coordinate 57,017,204, forward strand.
ATCTTCTGTAATTTTTTGATTTGTGACCAGTAGAGTGGACAAGGGTGAATCTGTAGTTGCTGTGTATCTGGACTTTTAAAAGGTTTGACAAGGTTTCACACAAGAGCTTAGTAAGGAAGATTAAAGCTCAAGATATTGGAGGTAAGGTGGATAGAGAATTGGTTGGCAGACAGGAAGCAGGGAGGTGGAACAAACAGGTCGTTTTCAGAGTGGGGGTAGTGACGAGTGGGGTACTGTGGCATTCAGTGCTGGGACCCCAGCTGTTCACAATGTATTAATGATTTGGAAGAAGGAATTGAATGCAATGTCTCCAAATTAGCAGAGGACACAGGCTGGATGGCAGTGTGTGCTGTGAGGAGGATGCTAAGAGGCTGCAGGGTGACTTGGACAGGCTGGCTGAATGGGCAAATACTTGGCAAATGTGGATAAATGTGATGTTATCCACTTTGGTGACAAAAATAGGAAGGCAGATTATTATCTGAATGGTGGCAGTTTAGGAAAAGGTGAGGTGCAATGAGACCTGGGTGTCATGGTGGAACAGTCATTGATGGTTGGCATGCAGGTGCAGCAGACGGTGAGGAAAGCTAATGGTGTGCTGGTTTTCATAGGGAGAAGATTTGAGTATTGGAGTAGGGATGTCTTGCTGCAGATATACAGGGCCTTGATCTGACCACACCTTGAGCATTGTGTGCAGTTTTGGTCTCCTAGTCTGAGGAAGGGCGTTCTTGCTATTGATGGGTTCAGTGAAGGTTCACCGGACTGACTCCGGTGATGGCAGGACTGACATCTGAAGAAAGATTAGATCGATTAGTTACTCGAATTTGGAAGAGTGAGGGAGCATCTCAAAGAAACATATAAAATCCTGATGGGACAGGACAGGCTAGTACAGGCTAGTGTTGGGGAAGTCCAGTACAAGGGGTCACAGTCTAAGAATAAGGGGTAGGCCATTCAGGACTTACATAAGGAAGAATTTCTTTACACAGAGAGTTGTGATCCTGTGGAATTCTCTCCCAAAGAAAGCTATTGGGGCCAATTTGTTAGATATTACAAGGATGTTGCCAGGGTTGGAGGATCTGAGCTATAGGGAGAGGCTGAACAGGCTGGGGCTGTTTTCCCTGGAGTGTCGAAGGCTGAGGGGTGACCTTATAGAGGTTTACAAAATTATGAGAGGCATGGATAGGATGAATAGGCAAAGTCTTTTTCCCGGAGTGGGGGAGTCCAGAACTAGAGGGCATAGGTTTAGGGTGAGAGGGGAAAGATATAAAAGGGACCTAAGGGGCAACTTTTTCCACGCAGAGGGTGGTACATGTATGGAATAAGCTGCCAGAGGATGTGGTGGAGGCTGGTACAATTGCAACATTTAAGAGGCATTTGAATGGGTATATGAATAGGAAGGGTTTGGAGGGATATGGGCCGGGTACAGGCAGGTGGGTCTAGATTGGGTTGGAATATCTGGTCAGCATGGACGGGTTGGACCGAAGGGTCTGTTTTGATGCTGTACATCTCTATGACTCTATATATTCAAGAGGGAGCTGGATGTGGCCCTTAGAGATAAAGGGGTCTAAGGGGTATCGAGAGAGAATGGGAGTACGATAGTGAGATTAGCCATACTCATGTTGAATGATGGTGCAGGCTCGAAGGACTGAATGGCCTACTCCTGCACTCATTTTCTATGTTTCTACTCCAAGTGTAGCCTCACAATTGTAATGAGACCTCTTATTTTTAAACTCCTTTCAGCTAGCAATAAGGGCCAAAGTTCCATTTTGTGTCTTAATTATTTGCTATGATTTTCTTTTAGCCAGCTTCACTTTGCATCCAAGCCTGAATGACCCAGCCCTTAGACCCATTCCTAATCCCAAAGTTATGGATCAGACCTGTCAACTTCCCTTACCTATTAACTGTTCTACAGGCTACAGGTTGTCCACCTTGGAGATTTGCCATGGAAATGGGGATGCTTCAGTGAAACATATAAATGATCTCCCTGATAATCTATATATCCCCAGCCTTCTCTCAATTGTGCTGTCAAATTAATTCGCCAAGTGCTTCACAAAGAATCAAATTGTTTCATCTGCCTGTCAGCACCCCATCATAGGCAGCATCCAGATAAAAAGATTATCTGCATTTTATATTCGATCATTTAACTTTCTCATTTTTGGTCAACACAGCTTACTATAACCATTAGAGGCAGGAAGTCAATCCAAACAATGTCCTATCATCCCTAGCGAGAAGCTTGCTTGAATATCCTGGAGACAGAGGGAGATGGGGCAGTTGGTGAAGAAGAGATAGGCAAATAAAAACTGGCTGCTTGTATATTCTGCTTATCTTTGTTGTTATTCCTGCTGTACACTGTACAACCTGAGAAACCATATTATGTCACTGTCTGTTGCAAACTTGGCTGTTCATTATCTGATTATAAACTCTCCTCCTCTTATACAAACATTTTGGAAAGAAAATGTAGTTGAGTAATATCCCAGATCCTCTCCTCTAGCCAAGCAATGTTTTATTACACGATCTATTAATCAGTCTACATGTCCCAAGCACTCGCTTGGTTGTGATTATATTTGTTGGGGAGGGTAGTATTTGAGGTGGGAGAAGAAGTTAGAAACACTGAAGTAGGCCAGAAATGAATGCACATGAATATGCACTAGCCAAAAGTAGGCAGGAATTACTGAGCACGTTTGATGACTAGGTATTGGTGGTTCAAGAAATATTGCTCCTCAGCTTGACTGCATTCAAAACATCTTGAAAAGACTAAACACTAAAACATTGAATTAGGGTGAACCTTGGTGAGGAAATTTGTGATCCAGCAGTTGTGATATCTGAAGCAGGGCAATGGAATGCCCACACCCAATTCCCACCTCCTCTTGTAACTCACTCTAATGGGAAGTCCCTTGGTTGACCTTCCTACACCAGCACTAATGGACCTTGGCCCATTGCCACTAAGATTAACCCAGCTATAGTCAGGCCTGTCATAATGTGCTGTTTATGAGACTGTAAGCCTGTGGGCAATTGGGATGGGTTGGTGAGTAAGACAGTCAGTGCTTAATCAAGGGGCTGGACATTAGCTGGGAAGTTGATGCTGGGACTCATCCCCGAAACCTGCTATTGACTACCCTGCTCTCCCCGCCCCTTCTCATGACCCCTAATGTGAGAAAAGTCTTTCTGATTACACTCACCATGTCCCTTCACCAGATCACTTACTTTTGTCCTAAGAGCTCCATGATCCACATGTATCCTATACCAACTGCCACAGCCTCCTTAATGGCACTGCTGAACAGAACTGCTGACCTGCTGGCTATAAAAAAGCTGGGAGGGGCAGCTCTTACTAGCCTGGACTCTGCCTGCTGGTAGCCTTGCCACTGCCTGACCTTCTCCAAAACAGGCAGATTTCTCATTGGCTCTTCTAACAGTCAGCTGACAAGCTCCTGTCACCTCAACAAGGTTCCAACCTTGAATATTTCATGAAAGAACAGAATAGTTCAGCATTCCGAGTTTTTAGTTGGCTTTGAACCTTGCTGTTCATTGTATTTTCCATTGCCCTTGACACTTTGTTAATTCTGAAATTCCATTTTTAAGTCACTTGCACAATTTATTGCATGCAAACTAAAAATACAGACGCTGAAATTATTACAGCTCCTGAAGTTGAAGGCTTTACCTTACATTTCATAAAGCTGTGCTCACATTTAAAACTACCTGACCACAAAATAGTGTACTTATGAGGATTTTTTCTTTTGAATTACTGAAAGTTGGCACACCAGCTGTTTCAATGTTGTATTTACCTAGCAAAGCAAGGCTAAAAAAACCACAGGCAAACAGAGACAAATAGATCAGCTATTTGTACCAGGGTCAAATTGGACCATTTCCCTTATGATATGTTCATAGGAAAATGACTTTTATCGTGCTATAAGTTACTGACTTTATTGTATAGTCTAGGGATTATAATAGAATTTGTTATAAATGGTCTTCACCTGTCATTCAGACTGCATTATGTTTACTGCCTGGCTGTAAACTACAGTGAGGAATGGTGAGTAGGAGCACAACCTAATGGAACCAGTCCAACTTTCCTTTAATTTAGTCGATGAAACATTGGACACACTCCATTACAATAGCGCAATTTCTTCTCATTTTGCCTCTCTGCACTGCACGTACACAGTGTTTGCAGCCTGGGATATCCTTTACATTAAATTTTCACTTGCGCAACAATGTATCAGAGATTACAATTAGCAATATGAATTTTGCAAAAGCTGAAAGCAATCGCAAACATACAGAATCATAAGAAAAACATGTGGATTTGTTTTGCAGTTAAGGTACACTGGGTCCAATTTGGGGTGAGAGTTTAGACCTTTCCAGACTTTCCCTCGTCTTCTGTTTAGCCCAGGGTGCCACATCAGCAGCAATGGAATGTTATTTGGAGTAGAACTGATGTCCCAGCCAATTTATAAAAAAAGGATAAGCAAACAGACTTTAATACTGAATTGACCAGTTACAAAAACAAAATCTCTCTTGATCTGGAGACTTGCTTCTAACTGGTTAGAAATCCAGCAATGAGGATTATTGGAATTCAGTGTCTGTTTTTGATACCTTTTTTTGGTGGGGGAGGTAAGAGGATATGGAGACACAGCATCTGGCTGCATTCGGCATTGGATTGGATGCTTTATATTCTCTTAATCACTGATTGTGTTTCCCATTTCAGGCATTGAAATAGCTGAATTCTATTCAATTGTCTAATAAGTGGCTTTCCACTTAGATTGGTAATGCATAGCAATGGAGACCATGATGAATTTATGCAAATGCAAGGGTCGAAGATGACAATTAGAAGTGTACACTTTTTTTTCTAGGATAACAGCAGGCTATTTGAATTTAGCTATGTGTTTCAAAATAGGCTCTTTTGTAATATTTTGGCACAGGAATCACAGATTGAGCTATAAGGTCGTTTCTACAATTGCCACCAAAGCCTCTCTCATGTACTGCTTCAGATTGCCTTCAGTTATATGAAAAATTTAATTAAATTCAACTGTAATGGGTTAACAATTATTTGTTTTCAATGAACAATAGCGGGACAGATAGTGTGGTCAATAAATACATCATGAAATATAGCACCGAAATACAGAGACTAGGAAAACTCCAAGTGCTGTCTTTGATCTGCATTCAGTGTTTTGATCTCAGCCCTTCTCCATTCTAATGGAAAGTACAGGTGTCAAATGGTCTTACTTGTTTTTCTCTCTTCACTAGCTGGCCTACTGTATTTTTGCAGAATTTCTCGATTTTATTTCATGCCTTGAGCTGAGTGGTAGAACATTATAACCTTTGTTAACTATGGTGACTATCGAGATGTATTGCTAGGGAGTAGATTTCCTAAATGTTTTTAATGTAAGACTTGACTTTGCAAAACAAATTTGTAAGAACCTAAGTGTTTCTCATCTTTTGTTTAAAGCAGTATGTTGTTGCCATGCTTCAGAAATCTTGGACTTGTACATTCGCTGTACAGAATGTAGAGAAAAAGCCATTAAATTTTCTTCAAAATCATTTAGAGTCAGAGAGTCATAGACTTGTACAGAATGGAAACTGACCTTCCGCTCCAGCTTATCCATGCCGACCAGATATCCCAACCCATCTAGTCCCACCTCTCAGCAGCTGGTCCATATCCCTCCAAACCCTTCCTATTCATATATCCATCCAGATGCTGTTTAAGTGTTGCAATTGTATTAGGGTCCAGCACTTCCTCTGGCAGCTCATTCCATGCACCTATCACCCTCTGCGTGAAAATGTTGCCCCTTAGGTCTCTTTTATATCTTTCCCCTCTCACCCTAAACCTATGCCCTCTAGTTCTGGACTCCCCAACCCAGGGAAAAGAATTTGTCTACTTACCCTACCATACCCTTCATGATTTTATAAACCTCTATAAGGTCGGCCCTCAACCTCTGACACTCCAGGGAAATCATCCCCAGCCTGTTCAGCCTCTCCCTATAGCTCAAATCCTCCAACCCTGGCAACATCTTTGTAAATATTTTCTGAACCTTTTCAAGTTTCACAACGTCCTTCCAAAAGGAAGGAGACCAGAACTGTACACAATATTCCAAAAGTGGCCTAACTAATGTCCTGTACAACTGCAACATGACCTCCTAACTCCTGTACTCAACACACTGACCAATAAAGGAAAGCATATCAAATGCCCTCTTCACTATCCTATCTACCTGCGACTCCACTTTCAAGGAGCTATGAACCTGCACTCCAATGGTTCTTTGTTCAGCAACACTCTCTAAGACCTTACCATTAAGTGTATAAGTCCTGCTAAGATTTGCTTTCCCAAAATGCAGCACCTCACATTTATCTGAATTAAACTCCATCTGCTACTCCTCAGCCCATTGGCCCATCTGATCAAGATCCTGTTGTAATCTGAGGTAACTTTCTTCACTGTCCACTACACCTCCACCTTTGGTGTCCTCTGCAAACTTACTAACGATACCTCTTATGCTCACATTCAAATCATTTATATAAATGATGAAAAGTAGCGGACTCAGCACCACCCTTCTTAAACAATTCACTTCTGCAGGTGACCAGAGGCGAGTATAAAGAGAGCAACTCAGATCAACATTTCAGCAAGAGTTAGATTCTCAGCTAGCAATATGTTGTTGACACTGCCTGGCCGTGAACCTAGCTGGTAAATTTTAGAGCAGACAATGTAAAATTGCAAAGTTGCATTTGAATTTGAGAAAATGGTTCAAGATGAGAATTCACCAGATTTTTGCTTCAGAAACACACAGTAAATTGTGAAACAAGAAGAAAGGAGTGCAACTTCTGCCCATGCCATACTCACTCATTTATACTGGTATTACTAGAAGAGGTTTTTCTGTACTACCCTGGGAATTTGCCTCTCCCATTTGGCTATCATTAGCCAAGCAAAATCAAACAGTAAGATAAGTAGTATGTTCAGCTGAAACCAAACTGAATACGAAACCTTCAGAGGAAGAGAAAAGCAAGTAAGAGCTGCAGGGCAGCATAGTGGCTCAGTGGGTAGCACTGCTGCCTCACAGTGCCAGGGACCCAGGTTCAATTCTAGCTCGGGTGACTGTCTGTGTGGAGTTTTCACATCTCTCCCTGTGTCTGCATGGATTTCTTCTGAGTACTCTGATTTCCTCCCACAGTCTAAAGATTAGAATTAGAATCCCTACACTGGGGAAACAAGCCTTTTGACCCAACAAGTCCACACCAACCCATTCTTCTCCCCTCCATTTACCCCTGACTAATGCACCTAGCCTACATATCCCTGACCACTTTGTGCAATTTAGCATGGCCAATTCACCTAACCTGCACGTCTTTGTGATTGTGAGATGAAACCAGAGCACCTAGAGGAAACCTACACAGACACAGGGAGAATGTGCAAACTGCACACGGACAGTTGCCCAAGGCTGGAATCAAACCTGGGTCCCTGGCGCTGTCAGGCAGAAAGTGCTAACAACTGAGCCACCATGCTGCCAACATGCAGGTTAGGTGAATTGGCCAAGATAAATTGCCCACAATGGGCAGGGATGTGTAGGTTACATGCATTAGTCAGGGGTAAATCTAGAGTAATAGGGTAGGTGAATGGGTCTGGGTGGGTTACTCTTCAGAAGGTGTGGACTTGTTGGGCTGAAGGGTCTATTTCCACACTATAGGGATTCTAAGAAAGATGAATTATGAAAAATATTTGAAAACTAACATAAAGGAAAATTCCAAACTTTCCTATGAAGTAATGACGGAAAGAGTAGGGCTGATTAGAGACTAAAAAAGGGGTTTACACTTCAAGATAAGCGGCATAGTTGAGGACTTAATTAACATTTTTCATCTGTCTTCATTTCGTGAGGCCATGGTGATAGAGGGGTGGAATTAAGTGATGAGAATGGTATAAAATTGAGAAGGAAGAGATATTAGGTAAGCTATTGGTATTTAAAGTAGATGATCTACTGAGACAAGATGAAATGTATCCAAGGATACATTCCAAAAGAGGTTAGAGTGGAAATTGCAGAGGCTCTGGAAATAATCTTCCAGCATTCCTTATAATCAGTGGTGGTGGTGGGAGAATAGAGAATTGAAAATATTACATGCTTGTTCAAAAAAGCTTGCAAAGATATGCTGAGCAATTGGAGACTGGTCAGTTCAACTTTGGTGGTGCAGGTAGCCAGGGGAACCTTTAGATATAATGATTTGGGATAAAATTAATAGTCATATGGAAAAAATGGATGTTTGAAACAGTATGGATTTGATAAGGGAAAACCATGACAAACACACTTCCTGGATGAAGATGTAACAGAGAGGATTGAAGAGAGGAAGGCTTTTGATGTGGTGTGCATGGGTTTACAAAAGATATTTAATACTGGGACACACAATAGACTTGTGATAAAGTGGTAGGTCATGGAATAAAATGGATGGAAGAAACTTCAATACAGAATTGGCTGAGGGATAGATATCAGAAAGTAATGATTCATAGGTTTTTTTGGGCTGGAATAAAAGTTTGTAGTGGAGTTCCTGATACATAAATAATCCAGATCTTGGTTTGCAGGGAATAATTTAAAAATTTGCAGCAACGCAAACTTGGAACAACTATAAACTGTAAGGAAGACAGTATAAAACTTCAAAAAGACATTGATGGATTGGTCGGGAGTGTAGATAGGTATCAGATGAAGTTCAACACAGAGAAGCATTTCATGAATCACTTTGGTGCAGAGAACAAGGAGAGACTTTATACAGTGGTGCAGGAGTAGAGAGATTGGGTGTAAATGTGCGCCTTTTGATTTGATTTGATTTATAATTGTCATGTGCTAATATACAGTGAAAAGAATTGTTTTGCATGCTAACCAAATGATACTTCACATAAGTACAATAGTGCTTATGCAAAACATAGTATTACAGTTACAGAGAAGGTGCAGAGAAAGATCAACTCTAATACACGAGAGATCTGTTCAGAGGTTTGATAACAGTGAGGAAGAAGCTGTTCTTTAATCTGTTGGTAAATATTTTCAAATGTTTGACTGTTGGAAACGGCTGAACAGGAATATAGGTGGCAAGGGCAGGTAGATAGAGCTAAAGGATACACTTTTCTAAGCTTCATTAAAAGGGATTTGTACGAGATCAGGGTGGCTATGCTGAACATGTATAAATCTCTGCTGGAGTATTGCATGCATTTCTGAGCACCACACTTTAGGAAGAAATTTACTGAATGGTTCCAAAGGATGAGAACCTTCAGTTGTGATAAAAGATTGGAGAAGTTGTTTCCTTGGAGAAGAGAAGGCTCAGGGGAAATGTGATAGAAGTTTTCAAAATCTGGACTGATAAAATGTGGAGAAACTCTTCCCACATGAATAAGGATCAGAGGCACAGTTTTAAATGTGAGGTAAGAGAAACTGTTTTCACACAGTGTGTAGTTAGACTGGAAGTGTGGTGGAGCCTTGTTTAATTGAGGCATTCCAGAGTGCTGTTGACAATTATGCATTGTGTTATGAGATAAAGCAAGGAGTTAGACCATAAGACAAAATGCTCAGAACGACAGACACAATGGGCTGAATAGCCTCAATCTGCACCATCACAGTACTAAGATCAGTAGCTGGGAACTCTGCAACAAATAATTCATCTCCTGACCTCCCAACATCTTTCCACCATTCACAGGACACAATTTGGGAAAATGATAGAATCTTTTAAACTTGCCTGGATAATTGCAGCTCCACTGACACTCAAAAATGTGACAACATCCAGGACAAATTAATCATATTTAATCATAATTTTGAACATTAACCCTCCACTGCCAACACATAGCTGTGCTCATTTGCAAGAGATACTGCCGCACTGTTGACAGCACATTTCAAACCTGTGACTTTTACCTCCCAGAAGGACAAGGGTGGCAAATGCATGGGAACACCACCCCTGCAAATTCACATATTATGTTGACTTAGAAGTATATCACCATTCCTTCACTGTCCTGGAACTCCCTTCCTAATAGCACTTTGAGCGTATCTGCACAAGACAGATTGCAGTGGTTCAAAAAGCAATTCGAAAGGGCAATTAATGATGGACACTTACAAGTGGCTGAGCCAGTGATTTTATCACTCCACAGAAGAATTTAACAGATCTTTGTCTCCATGTCTGAGCACAAGTGCCTCAACAGGCTGAAGATGTCACAGAGTAAAAAGAGGAGGAGCGCCTCATCTTCCGCCTGGGAACCCTCCAACCACAAGGTATGAATTCAGATTTCTCCAGTTTCCTCATTTCCCCACCCCCCACCTTGTCTCAGTCTGTTCCCTCAACTCAGCACCGCCCTCCTAACCTGCAATCCTCTTCCTGACCTCTCCGCCCCCACCCCACTCCGGCCTATCACCCTCACCTTGACCTCCTTCCACCTATCCCACCTCCATCGCCCCTCCCCCTAGTCCCTCCTCCCTACCTTTTATCTTAGCCTGCTTGGCTCTCTCTCTCTTATTCCTGATGAAGGGCTTATGCTCGAAACGTCGAATTCTCTATTCCTGAGATGCTGCCTGGCCTGCTGTGCTTTGACCAGCAACACATTTGCAGCTGAAGATGTCACAGAAGCCATTTGAAAAAAGGCCTCCTTCTGAATGGACCCAGTAGATATATGTTGTCAATGGCTGACAAGGCACTTGTCACTGGTGAACAGCAAATACAACTTCCCATTCCCACCCCATAGTGTGCCCTCTTCTTCATATTTACAATGTATACACCATCTCCTGCATATCCATAATGGCTCTTGTATAACAGAGGGACAGGCACCATTTGTTGAGGATAACTGCAAGGTAAGATGTAAGAGGGTTTTAAGCTCTGGGAGAGTGTCAATGCTGGTTGTTCAGACTGGGATATGAGAAGGTGCTTTGAGGAAAAGGGATGTGTTGGTTTGAGGTGTACCATGAAAGAAAATGCAGGACAGGTCAAAGTGTAGGGCTTGGCAATCAGAAATATTACACCACTCACCTGTGATGCCCTCTCAATATAACATGAAATTTAACCTCTTGGGAGCACAATAATCACTAGGGAGGAATTGTTAATTCCACTGGCGTCAAGTCATTAGAAATGAGTGGTAAATTAATGATAAATATGGAACTATTTACACTATGTACAGGAAATGACCATGTGGTTACAAGGCCCGAGGAATTCCTTTCTTTACATGTTGCTGCAAACCTGTTGCTGAGGTGTCTGCTCCTTGTAAATCAGAGTAAATAGCTTTGTTTATTTTAAAGTAGACAAATGAAGCATGAGTGCAAGGGGTAAGGTTTACACAGACCTAAGGTTTTAGTTTTAGCTTTCAGTTGTTGAAGTTGAGTTTTGGAGTTGAAGCTTTGAGATACAATACTTTCTCTGCTACTGCAAAAGCTTGAGTTCTATCTCTGCTGTTAGATTTCTTCTGTCAATGTTCCTTCTTTTGGACTGGAGGAGATAGCATCTGGGGGAAATCTATTTTGCTGAATTTGCCTTTGCCAAGGGTGTGTTTTTGGGATGCGGCTTTTCTGGAACAGTTGAGGAGTAATAGTTAAATAATATATTATTTTGTTAAGAATTTTCATTTAAAGTTATGCCAATTTTTTTTTGTTTGGATTTAATTGTGGTGTAAGAATAAAGTGTGTTTTGCTTAAAGCCGAGTTGTTTGACCAATCAAATCAGATCTCAAACACAACAGCTTATACTTGTCTTTAAATAAGGTTAAAGTTAGGGTCTAGGCTATCTCCTTGATATATTTTGAGGGGATTTGGTCTGATCTATAACAATATGGATATAGTTAGGTGATTAAAGTAGTGTTACATGTTTCCTCCAGGTTACTGACATCTCCCACTTTCACAGTGTCATGTGGAATTGATTCCAGAGTGATGTAGCCACTTTGTCTTGGTTGAAAAGGAAAAGTGCACTCTGAAATACCAACGAGGTGTACCTATCATGAAGAAAAGACAGGATAATAACAATTCGTCATCTTGCTTGCACTGAGTACCTTACAAATAGAAAAAACACAGCTAAGGTTTGTCTGTACAGTAAACATTTTTGATGAAAAAGCATTTTAAAAGTCTTTTGGAGTGAGAGAAATTTGAAGATGGAAGCAACTTAGTTGCAAGCACCTTTGTGTTGAATTTCTATGGAGGTACTTTGCAAGTTGGGGGAGGAACAAAAAAGAAAGTTACAGTGGAAAAGTTGTCAGAGATGTCTGAAGGTTTTCTTAGAAAGAAACAAGGAAACATAAATCTCAGTGCAGAAGTAGGCCACTCAGTCCATCTCAACTCTGCCAATCAATATGATTATGGCTGATCCTTTATCTCAATACCTTATTTCCATTTTCCCTCCATACCCCTTGATGCCTTTAAAATCTAATTATTTATATATCTGATTTTGAATACATTCAGTGACTTAGCCTCCTCAGCCTTCTGGCGCAAAAGGCTTCCAGGTTCACTGTCCTTTTGAGTGAAAAAATATTTCCTCATTTCAGTCCTCAATTGTCTACCTCGTATCCCAAGATTGTTTCTCCTGAGTCTCTAGAGTTTCCAACCAGAGAAAAAAAAATCCTCTCTGTTTCTAGTTTTTCATGCCTTAGTAGAATTTTATACATTTCAATCAGATCCCCACTCATCCTTCTAAACACTAGTGAATAAAGGCCCAGTCAAACTAATCTCTCCCTGAACTGCACTGTCTCCCTGGCCAGCATATTCTCTCTTAGGTAGGGAGTCCAAAATTCTACACAAAATTCTTCTCTCCATGACAAACATTTACACTACATGCTGCATCTGAAAGACTAACAGCATTGTGAAAGACCCCACACATCTCTCATACAAACTCTTCTCCCTCCTGCCATCCGGAGCATTCGGTTTCACAGCCAAACTGTGCAACAGTTTCTTCCCTCGGGCCATCAGGCTCCTTAACACAGTATGATCAGACTCTATTCCATCAGAAACACTATGCATGACTTTGAATTGCTGCTAGAACAATGTTTTGCTTCTTTTAATACATTGTAATTTGTACACAAACTGTGCCTATTGTGCTGTCTTACGTCTTTTTGCACCTCTTATGCACTTTGGCTGCCTTGCATATGATCGTGTAGTTTGTGCTGTCTATGTAGCACCTTGGTCCTAGAGGAACACTGTCTCATTTTTACTGTACCAGTTGTATATGGTAGAAATGACAAAGCTACTTCTGACTTTTGACTTCACTATTCTGGGTATGGTCTCACCAAGGCCAACGGTGTTCTGAAGAAAGGTCACTGGACCAAAAACATTAACTCTGCTCTCTCCACAGATGCTGCCACATCTGCTAAGTTTATTTCCAGCAATTTCTGTTTTTCTGTCTACTTTCATTGACTAGTGACAAAGGTACCTACATCCACACTTCCCAATATCACAACTCAAATAATTATCTTTCTTGCTGATTTTCACACTGGAGTGTGTATAGCTTCACATTTAGTCATGTTGTATTGCATCTACCAAGAGTTTGTCCACTCACTTAACTTGTCTCAAGAAACTTGAAGTCTCCTTACATCCTCCTTGAATTTACTCAATGTCCCAACATCCACCGCACTGTGTCATGATGAATTCCACAGATTCACAATCCTTTGAAAGAAGCAATTTCTCCTTATCTCTGTTTTAAACCTGCTACCTCTTATTCCAGAAATATCACCTCTCATTCTAGATTGCCCCACAACAGGGGACATCTTCTCTATGTCTATGTTGTCAATCCCCTTTAGCATCTTATATACCTCAATTCGCTCTCCTTTCATTCTAAACTCTGGAGAGGTTAGACCTAAAGTATCCAGTCTCTCTAATAATATAACAAAGATTAGCTCTGATTGCAAAGCAGTGAAAACAAGAGAGAGATTCTGGAAGGTTAGGAATCCTGATGATTTACTCAAATGTTTAATCTCATGTGCAAATTTGGTTTGAGCAGGTGAGTGAGAGTATGCATATTGAGTTTCAATCTGATCAATTGGCTGCAGATGAAAACTACATCAACATCTGACACAATCTACTTTGCCTCAGCACAAATTTTGGAAGATGGGGCAGATATAGGAAACACTTGTCTCTTTATAAGCAGGCAGAGTCAAATAATGCTGTAATCACACAATGATTTGGACACTGTGGAAAAAAGAATTGAATCAACCCCTTCAGCAATGTTATTACACATCTCTGGAACAGGTGGGACCTAAATCCAGGTCACCTAGGTCAGAGTAGGGACACTACTACTGTGCCACACAACCCTTCTTGTCATTGCCATTCCAGTTAAACTGAAACCAGGCCGATTGAAAGCAGAGTACTTGCTTACCAGGTGAATTTTATGGAAATAAGTTTCAAGTTATTTGATAACGTTTTCCTTCACTATCTTTTGATATTAGAATGATTGGAATTTTATTCTTACTTTGCAGAACTGTTGAACATCTTTCCCTTAACTTGGACAATCACCAAACTTATCACCAAACAAAAATAGACCAATTGGTTTCTTAGTGTGTTTACTCTGTTTGCCATCCTGGTGGTGAACAGTTTGTCTGTAGGGAGGAATGGCTTTCCAGCATTAAGCTAAGATCCTTTCAGAGCAGCCATCCAGCCCCTCTGAATGAATTTATAGACAATGCAGAGAAGTGAAGGGTTATGTTCCAGGAGACTGTATTCCAGCAAGGAAGCCTGAACAATCTCTGTCTCCTTTTGGCTTAAGATCTGCAGCTTGAATCCAATTCTTTTGCATCTCTGCCAGAGGAACGTTAATTTTCATTCAAGCTCCTTCCAGGTTCAGCTAGAGACCTTTGCAAAATTAACCAGGTGCACACTGTTCCTGCACATGGCAGGTCATGGACATTCTGTTTACAAACCAGGGATTTTTATTAATTTTGGTATGAATCAATGCCAAGTAGCTTGGCAGGGCCATAGAGATTTATAACTTGACTAGCTGTCTTACATACACAGGACTATAAATGGAATCCACATTACCATATGGTTTGAAGTCTTCTGTCAATAAAGACTGCATTTCTACAATGTCCATCTAGTAAATGATCCCCGACAATGTGCCCTGAATATGAATGCCCCCATTGTTGCCACTTTTCCTGTTGCCTCTATGATGCAGCAATTACAATGGTTTTGGGACAAAAATATGCAGATGTTAATGTTTACACTACTATAAGTAACTACTTCTCCAGCATAAATAAACCTCAATTTATATAGCACCTTTCCCAAACTCAGAATGTCCAAAAGTGTTTTGCAGCCAATGAATGGTTTTAAAACACAGTTTTACTGTTGGGAGTAGGGTAACCAGCTTGGACTAGTGTAGATATAATAGTTTTTTTGTAGGTGTAGATTTGTTGGGTTGAAAAGCCTTTTTTGTACTATGTGATTCTAGGTTCTTTTGGACTGTAAGGTCCTAGAAATAATAATGACAAAAAGACCAGATAACCTGCTTTAATAATGTTAAGCAAAGATACATGTCTGCATAAAAGAGGCATGGAGACAATATGGGTAACTATGGGCCAGTTAGCTTAACATTTATTTTTAATCTGGGAAAATGTTAAAGTCGATTTTAAAAGATGTAATAGTGGATCATTGAGAGTAGTAAGTGTATGGAATGCTTTGCCTGCAACGGTAGTAGATTTGCCAAGTTTAAGTGCATTTAAGTCGTCATTAGACAGGCATATGGACGTACATGGAATAGTGTAGGTGGATGGGCTTCAGTTTAGTATGACAGGGTGGTGCAACATCGAGGGCCGAAGGGCCTGTACTGTTCTGTAATGTTCTATGTTCTATGTTTTATGCTCTAAAATGATCAAGCAGAGTTAGCATGACTTCATGAAGTGAAGTCATGCCTGACAAACTTACGAAAGTTTTCTGAGGAGCTAAAAAGCAAGGAGTTAAAGGACAAGTAATGGATGTAGTATATTTGGATTTTGAGGAGACATTTCATAAGGTACCATACATTAGGCTACTTAATAAATGCCCATAGTGTGGGAGGTGGTATATTAGCATGGATAAAAGAGATGGAATATAATGTGGCGAAATGGTAGGTTATGCACTAGAATAAAACAGCTGCACATTATTTAAATTGAGAAAAGCTGCAGGAAGTTACCAAACAGAGAGATTTGGGGGACCTTGTCCATGAATCATAAAAAGCTAGTACATAAGTTCAAAGGATAACAGGGAAGGTGAATGGAATACTGGCATTTGAAATAAATGTAGTATAAAAGTAGCAAGGTTTGTTAAAACTATGTAAGACACTGGCCAGACCATAGTTGGAATACTGTGAACAGTTTTGGGTGCCCTTATCTAAGGAAAGTTTTACCTGCATTGGAGGCAGTCCAAATTGGTACCAGGTTTATAGGAACTGTTTTTTCAGGGGAGGTTGAGTAGACTGGGCCTTGACTCATCAGAGTGAGAGATGACCTTGTTGAAACATGCAAGATTCTGCTAGGACTTGACAGAATAGATATGGAAAAGGTACTTCTCCATGTGGGAAAGACAAACACTGGAAGAAATAATCTCTGAATAAGGGGTTGCATATTTAAAACATAGATGAGGAAGAACATCTTCTTTCAGACTGCTGTGGATCTATTGAATTAATGATCATAGACGTCTGTTGAGACTGGATCGTTAAATATATTCAGGGCTTGGTCAGACGGATATTTAATCAGTGAATCAAAAATTATGGGAGTTGAGGGTTAACCGATCAACCATGGCATGTATATTTGAAGGGCTGAATGGCCTACTTCTGCTCCACTGTCTTATGGTCTTATGATGAATGTTGACAAGTTGTAAACTTACATACTATGAGACACTTGCTGTTCCTTGAATGATACATCAGGTTAAATGAATTAGTTGGAAGGAGCACTGAACTATGTTCCACATACTGGCCACACATTGTGGAGGTTTGCAATGTAATTACATGTTCTCACTCTCTAAAAACCCAGGAAATGTGTGGATAGACTGTCATGTTGATGGATAAAAATGATGTACGTGTTGTTTGGAATGGAAAGTTGTTTAAAAATTGGTTAATCCAGGGTCAGTACTTTTGTGTTTGTGATATGGACTTTGAAGATAAGGAACCCAGTTTGGAATTCGTTTGCTGACGTAACATTAGGAGCATAGCAACCAGCGGAGAAGACTGTGTAAATATTTCAGACAGACAGTCAATGTTAGCAAATGGGAGACACAATTTAAAGTGGATAACTGTGAGTTGTTACATTTTTCATGGCAAAACAAAAATCTACACTGGCAAGGTTGGCTTGGAAGTTTCTGCAGAGTTTGGATAAATCGAGACAGCCATATCCAGATTTTCCCATTGGAGATTGGAATTGGGAGGAGAGTTCAATTTTTAGCTGAAAGCTCACCTCTGATGCCAGCAAACTAGGAACTGAGATTTTCATGGCAACTAGTGCTAGGATGGAGACAGGACACCATGTCTGTGGTTAACATCTGTACGTGGCATTCACAAAATGAGAGGATATTCATGTTTAAAGAGATAAGAGCAAATGGACAGTTGGGGCCCAGAATAGGAAGGAAAATGTTGGCTTGTAAAATTTTATTATTCCTGAATACTTTTTTAAACCAAATTTTTGTGATTAATAAAACTTTCATCTTTGCTATCCTTGTTTCTGCCAGGTGATCAGTGTCAAATAATTCCTAACACAATAAACAGGGGCAGTAGTTTAAACAGATACAGGGAGGCATAAAGATTGTATTAAATTTATGGCTTAATTAGTTGAAAGACCTGATATAACTACACGTAATCATTGAGTGATGTTTCGAAACCTAATTTGCTAACAATAAAACAGCAACAATTCCTGGACAGTGAATGCGTTTCATATATATGTGGGAACCGAATTGAACTAGCTTTGTTGTCATATGTACTCAAACGAGTGCAATGAGAAGTTTACAAGTGGCAATTTATGGCACCATCTTAGGTACAAGGTACCTAGATTCTTCAGTACAATTTCTTAGGAAAGAAAATTAGAGAAATACAGAAATAAAAAGTCCCACATTGCAGATCATAAGAATAAATTAAAAATAGAGAAATGAAAGGCTAGAACATTGGCATTCCAACCTAGTCTACCCTGGCATCGAGTCTCCAGTCAGTGCTGGGCCTTGCCTCCAGGCTTCAGCGGACTTCACACCAAGGCTCTCAAGGCGAGGAGACCACTCTGGATTCACTTTAAGGCAGAGTTCCATGCTGAGGCCATGCTGGGCTGAAAGATTGTCAGGTAGGGCCGCTGAGAGACAGCCACACTGGGCCACTGAGAGACAGCCATACTGGGCCCCTGAGAGACAGCACACTGCGATGGGAGTTCATCATGCCAGTCCGGGAGGCCACCTGATTGGACCTAGAGGACACCATACTAAGCCAAGAGACTCCCATGCCAAGCTGCAAGACCACAACTCCAGGCCAGGTTCACACTGAGGCCAGGAGTCCAAGGCCGAGAGTTCAAACCCACGCCGAGGCCCAGAGTCTGAGGCCAAGAGAAAAGAAGAGAGAAGGAAGAAACAAATGAGAAAATAAAAGAAAAAAGAATAGATAAAGTAGACGATCCCCAGCTGAAGCATCGTACTCCACCATTATGTTGCTCGAAACTGTGTGATCCACAACAGCCATACTTGTAGTAAGTGTCTGCAATGTTGGCTCAGAGTTAGTGAGCTGGAGTCCAAACTTCAGATACTATGATTCACCAAGGAGGGGGAAAGTTAATTTGTCATTGCGTCAAGAAAACACATTGGCTAGGTACTTTGAATTTGCTCCTTGGGCTGGCACAAGAGGGTGTGATGTGAGTGAGACAGGTATGAGCATTCAGAAGGTAGTGATGGAACATAACCCTCACAACTGTTCCAAAAGTTTGTTCTTGTAACTTGTGTGAACAAGAGCAGGGTTTGCAGAAAGGATGAGCAAACTGGTCACAGTGCTGGGTTGCGTGAGGCTCTTCAAGTAGTTGGTTAAAAGGACTGTAGTTGTGGTTAGGGAAATTATAGTTAGTAGTATAGACAGTGTTCTTTGCAGCTGAGAATGAGTGTCTGAAAAGTTGTGTTTTCTGACCATCAGGATATCTCCTCTGGACTGCAGAGGAACTTGGAGTGGGAGGGGAAGGATCTAGTCATTGTGATTCATGTGGATACCAATAACATAGTTAGAACTAAGAAAGATATTCTTTGAAGGAAACAGGAGCATCTAGGAGCTACATTCAGAAACAGAATCACAAAGATACTGATCTCTGAATTATTACCTGAACCACAAACAAATTGTTATAGAGTAAATGAGATCAAAGTTGCATGTATGGTCTAATGATTGTTGTGGGTGAAATGGGTTTTGTTTTATAGGCTCCCAATCTAGTGCTGGGGAAAGAAGGAAATGTACAGTTGAGGTATCTGTCACCTGAATTCTGCTTCAACCAGTCTTTGGGTGAATTGTACACATAGGGCTGTAGAACTGGCATTAAATGAAATAAGGAAAGAGGGGTCACATGAAGGAAGATTTGTAAAGATTATTACAGAAAAATTAAAGAGATAATTATGGGAACTTAAGGCTGATTGGTCTCCTGAACCTGATCACACCCTAGTATCTGAAATGAGGTATCTACAGAGATAATAAATGCATTGTTTGGATCTTCCCAAATTTCCTAGATTCTGGGAACATTCCAGCAGATTAGACTCCAAATTGAACACAGTTCAAAAACAGGTGAACAGAAAGTAAAAATCAATAGGCTAATTAGCCAATTAGGTCATTTCCCAATCTGTGATTTGGAAAATACAAGGAGTCAGCATTAAAGAGATAGTAGCAGGATATTTACAACATCATAACATTATCAGGGAGATTTGACATGGTTTTGTGAAAGGGAAATGTATTAGGGGGATTTATTATAGTTTTGTGAGGATATAATAAACAGGATGAATGAAATGAAACATGTAAATGTAGTGTATTTAAATTTGCAAAAGGCATTTGATAAAGTGCCACTTGAAAGACTGCTGAATGAACTAACAGTCTATTGCACTGGGTGTGATCTATTAGCATGAAATAGTTAATTAACCAGTGCAGAAAGTATGGATAAGTCAATAATTTTCAGGCTGGTAAACTGAAACCAATGTAGTGCCGAGCATGTTCAGAAGGGGTTCATAAGAATGGTCCCAGGAATGAAAAGCTGAACATATAAGGAATGTTTAAGGACTCTGGGTTTATATTTGATAGACTTTGGATGGATGAGGGAGGATCTCATTGAAACATATAGAACACTGAATGACCTGGACAGAGTGAATGCTGAGAAGATGTTTCCATTGGTAGGAGAAACTAGGATGTAATGGCATAGTTTTAGAGTAACGATCTTTTAGAACGGTGATAAGGAGAAAGTTCTTCAGCCAGAGAGTGGTGAATCTATGGAATTTATTGCCACAGAAGACTGTGAAGGCCAGGTCATTGAGTATATTTAAGACTGAGCTAGCTAGGTTCTTGAGTATCAAGGGAATCAGCGGTTAGGGGGAGAAGGTGGGAGAATGGGGGGTTGGGAAACTTACCAGCCATGATTGAATGGCAGAGCAGACTAGGTGGGCTGAATGGCTTAATTTCTGCTCTTAGGTTTTATGGTCTTATGGATCAGTGCTGGTGCCTTTATTTATGAACTGTTTTAATGACTTAGACAAAGGGACCAATAGTGATGTAGAGTTTAATAACAATTTAAAGATAAGCAAATTTTGAAGAGGTTCTGCAAAGGCCATAGAGAGTTTGAAAGATTGGTAAAAAATCGGTGATAAAGTATAGTGTGAGAAAGTGATATGTTATCCACTTTGGCAACCAGATAATTAAATGGAGAGAGTCTATAAAATAAAATAATACAGAAGAACCTGTAAGTCCTTCTGCATAAATCACAAAAAGTGGTCAAGCAGTTATAGCAATTAATTAAGAAGAAGAGTGAAATATGACCTTTTATTGCAAGGGGAATGAGTGAAAAATTAGAGATGCCTTGCTAGAACTGTACAGTGTATCCAAAGATAAAGTGGACCTCTTCAATTCCCCCTCCCACTCCACCAAGGACATCCAAGTCCTGGGCCACCACCATCGCCAAATCCTAGCCACCTGACGCCTGGAGGAAGAACACCTCATCTTCCACCTTGGGACCCTCCAACCACACAGCATCAATGTCAATTTCACAAGTTTTCTCATCTCCCCTCCTCCCACCTCATCCCAGATCCAACCCTCCAACTCAGCATCACTCTCTTGAATTGTCCCACCTGCCCATCTTCCTTCCCACCTATCTGCTCCACCCTCCACTCTGACCTATCACCATCAACTGCCACCTTCATCTAGCTATCGCCTTCAAAGCTACCTTCACCCCAGCCCCACATTCCCATCTCTTTATCTCTCAGCCTCACCCTGTCCAACATTCCTGATGAAAGGACTTATGCCCGAAACGTCGATTTACTTGCGTCATGTTGGCGTAGTGGACAGCGTAGGAGGTTACAACAGGATCTTGATCAGATGGGCCAATGGGCCGAGAAGTGGCAGATGGAATTTAATTCAGATAAATGTGAGGTGCTGCATTTTGGGAAAGCAAATCTTAGCAGGACTTATACACTTAATAGTAAGGTCCTAGGGAGTGTTGCTGAACAAAGAGACCTTGGAGTGCAGGTTCATAGCTCCTTGAAAGTGGAGTCGCAGGTAGATAGGATAGTGAAGACGACGTTTGGTACACTATCTTTTATTGGTCAGAATATTGAGTACAGGAGTTGGGAGATCACGTTGCGGCTGTACAGGACATTGGTTAGGCCACTGTTGGAATATTGCATGCAATTCTGGTCTCCTTCCTATCGGAAAGATGTTGTGAAACTTGAAAAGGTTCAGAAAAGATTTACAAGGATATTGCCAGGGTTGGAGGATTTGAGCTATAGGGAGAGGCTGAACAGGCTGGGGCTGTTTTCCCTGGAGCGTTGGAGGCTGAGGGGTGACCTTATAGAGGTTTATAAAATTATGAGGGGCATGAATCGGACAAATAGGCAATGTCTTTTCCCTGGGTTCGGGGAGTCCAGGACTAGAGGGCATAGGTTTAGGGTGAGGGGGAAAGATATAAAAGAGACCTAAGGGGCAATTTTTTCACACAGAGGTTGGTACATATATGGAATGAGCTGCCAGAGGAAGTGGCAGAGGCTGGTACAATTGCAACATTTAAAAGGTATCTGGATGGATATATGAATAGGAAGGGTTTGGATACTTGGAAGGTGGGACTAGATTGGGTTGGGATATCTGGTTGGCATGGATGGGTTGGACTGAAGTGTCTGTTTCCATGCTGTACATCTCTATGACTCTATGTCCACTCATGGGCTAATATCCAGGCGTCACTGGCTAGGCAGCATTTATTGCCCATCCTCTAAATGACCAGTGGGCAGTTAAGAGTCAACCACATTGCTGTGGGTCAGGAGTCACATATAGATCAGACCAGGTAAGGATACAGTTCCCTTCCCTAAAGGGCATTAATGACCCAAGTGGATTTTTCTAACAATCGGCAATAGATTCATGGTCATCATTAGATTCTTACTTCCAGATACGTATTGAATTCGAATTCCACCATCTGCTATGCTGGGTTTTGAACCCAGGTCCCCAGAACGTTGTCTGGATCTCAGGATTAACAGTCTAGCAATAATACACTCGGCCATTGCCAAGAATTACCAGCAACCCAATGAGAAGCATAGTACTGTGCTCTCCTCAGAGCACCAATTCTGACACTTTGCATAACCTTCTTTCCAACTTCATCAACAAATTCCCTCCCAGGTACAAGTGGCACCCAGGGACCTTCATCCAGTAAAAGACCACAGCGTAAACCTTACCTCAACAGTACAGCCTCTGAGACGACAAGTGTGAAACCTCAGAGACTTCACAGTAAAGTGTGCACTGCTACCTTCCACCAGCACAATGACAATCACCCTGGTTCATACTCTATTCAGATTGAAACCAAGGGCTGGTGCATGCCTCACTGGTATAGGTTTACAGCTGGCGGAAGAAGAAATGTATGGTCTGTGACACTCGAAGGGCTGTCAGATACCAGGTATCTGCTAGCCCCTCTGCTTGGCCATTAGTGACAGGGACAACTTGCAAAAACAGGCAATAGGAGCATGAGGCACGTATGCTGTAATGAAACATGACAGCTTTTGCATTTTCACTGCTGTGGAGGCTGCAACATGCAAGTGCACCCATTCAGAGGGTGGCATCTGCCTTGGAGATCCAGATCCAGCAGAACACTCAGTGTTAAGGACCAAACATCTCAAAATATATTAAGAGAGTCTAGATCCAAACTTTTTCTAAGTTTAAAGGCAAGTGAAAGGTCTTGTGTTCCGGATTGGTCAAACCATGAGGCTTGGGACAAAACACACTTTATTCATATACTGTAATTAAAATACAGACAAAATAAAAAGAAAATAGAAGAATTGGCTTACTGTAACTCTCAAAATGCTTAACCAAATAATATAGATATTAACTAACACCAACTAACTGTTCTAACATAGCGACATGTCATAAGCATACCTTTGACAAAGGCAAATTCAGTAAAATAGATTACCTCATACACAATTCTAGCAGCAGGAAGAGAAACCCAGCTTTTGGCTGTAACAGAGAGAGGAATAAAAGGTTCCACTTCCAGTTTGGAGACCCCAGCAACGGCCAGTGAAAGCCACAACTAAAAAAAATTCCTGGTTCTGTGGAATCTTGACCCCACCCATTCAGGCTCCTTCTTTTGTTCCAATTTAAAAGAACACAAGGCCTCACAAGTTGTTTACTTATTGGCTTTGGAATTGACTGCTCAATCTCTCTGTCTCAATGTTTCTTCATTAAAAAATAGGACAAAATTCACCTCCTAAAACCATAGTATCATCACACTTAGTGACTGCCAGATATGTGATTGGACTGGCATTCCATTGTTTTATGCATCGGTGCTCAGCAACAAGGGCAAGGGGAGTTGGGGATATTGGAAACTATTTGTGTGTGTGGTAAATCATACCAAAAGGACTGAATTAAGTTCCAAAGTCTGAACAATATGGAACATTCAACCATCAAAAGGATGTGATGTGTTGCAAACTTTGAATATTCTCTCATAACTAGAAATATGGGTGACTGAAGATACCTGAACTACCAGCAAAGAATGCACATTTAAGATGGGGATTGTAATCAAGTCATTACTGATGGACCTTGGTAATATTGAGGCTAAAGGTATGGTGCAGGACAGGAGTCACAGCCTGGGATATCCATCTCATCACCTCTCATACTCACTTTATGCTAGAGATGGCTATATATCTGATGCTTCTACATATTTTCTAAAGGAAAGGCTTGTCACGTTTCTGTCCTTTTGAAGGGAATGCTGTAACATTCAACTCTGTGAGATGGCTAATGGCTAATTCAGGTGTTCACTATTACCCTTCGCACAATGTTCTGTAGTGAACAGGTGTACTAGTTGCAGTCCACTGTAGCTGAAGTACTCTCTGATAACATGCTCAAGTGTAGAAAGGAAGCTATGGAGCCTCATTTCATGTGAAGTTTTCAAGGGATCGGGATGGATTATCTCTCATAGCAACATTCTCAAGATGAGTGCCACCCCTCTGGCATGAATGACCCTTCACCTCTTCCCCCATGTCCTATTTCATTTGAATCCACTTTACATCAATGCAGTCATTTTACCCCAAAGCTTGTGCATCTTGCTGGCCCTGCACCTTCCCAATATTAAGAAAAGAGTGACCATAATATGCATTAAACCCCCTCCCCCTCAATCTGAGACCATGCCATCCTCTCCAACATATTATCTGATCCTGTCCTACTAGCTGAAATTGCCCCCATCACTGTGACCATTTCCTCAGAGATTCAGTACAATGAGGATATTTTCCAGACCTGAGTGACCTGCAGCCTTGTCAGTATAAGACCATAAGACACAGGAGTGGAAGTAAGGCCATTCGGCCCATCGAGTCCACTCTGCCATTCAATCATGGCTGATGGGCATTTCAACTCCACTTACTCCCATTCTCCCCGTAGCCCTTAATTCCTTGAGACATCAAGAATCTATCAATCTCTGCCTTGAAGACATTTAGCGTCCCTGCCTCCACTGCACTCTGCTGCAATGAATTCCACAGGCCCACCACTCTCTGGCTGAAGAAATGTCTCCGCGTTTCTGTTCTGAATTGACCCCCTCTAATTTTAAGGCTGTGTCCACGGGTCCTAGTCTCCTCGCCTAATGCAAACAATTTCCTAGCGTCCACCCTTTCCAAGCCATGTATTATCTTCTAAGTTTCTATTAAATCTCCCCTTAATCTTCTAAACTCCAATGAATGCAATCCCAGGATCCTCAGCCGTTCCTCATACGTTAGACCAACCATTCCAGGGATCATCCGTGTGAATCTCCGCTGGACACGTTCCAGTGCCAGTATGTCCTTCCTGAGGTGTGGGGACCAAAACTGGACACAGTACTCCAAATGGAGCCTAACCAGAGCTTTATAAAGTCTCTATAAAGTAGCACAGTGGCACGAACTAACCCATGAAATGCCCCTGGATTGTGATGACCCACCACTCTCTGACTGACAGTAGCCCATCTCCTCGACTGATTTAGGGGGAGTATCCCAATAGACTGAGAAGCGATACCCTGACTGCTTTTACTTGACTTTCAGGACTGACCATGGCACGAACCCAGGCATGGAACCCTGGACCAACGTTGAATTTTAACTGCGTAACTGACCATGGCCATCTTCCTGGACGAGAATTGGTTCAGCCGTGGACTGTGATGTTACCCCCTGACTGACTAGAGTCCACCTTCCCTACAATAAACTTCTCCCTTTTGACTTTTGCATGTTCTCACTCTCTTCAAGTTCCTTCAGTATGATTTCCATATAAACTGTTGGCAGATGCTGCATTTCTGACATTGAAACATACAGCAACATGCCCATCCATTGAAGGACTTTTACATCTACTTTTCACTGTTTTCTTGAGACACAGCTTCATATCCCTCTCTCTACACAAAACCACTAAACCAGAAGCTTCCTGACTGTTTGTCTGCAGAAAGCTACAACTAAAAAGCAGCTAAAATGCGAAATGAGACCTTTAGGTCAAAAGTGATATCTGAGCCTGCATGATGAGAAGCAATCTGATACCCTAGTATTCTGAGATTGGCGTGATGCCATTGCCCATTGCGGGGAAGGAAATCCATTGCCATTAGTCACGGAGGCATTTAATATTGTTGAAGCATTTCCATGTCAATCAAAGAAAAGGAAGGTGACCAGTTCAGTCAGGAATTCACCAGGACACAGCCAACTCAGCAGGTGCCTGTTCAGCTTTTAGTGTTGAGTTCCTGAAACTTTGGGCAGGACATTGAAATCATCTGACTTTAGAGCCCCTCCCCAAAAATTTAAAATATTGCTTATTATTTCAAAGTAGTAAGGATCGATGTTTTGAAATTCTATTTTATTTCCTGCTTGCTAACCCACCCTCTGCTCAAAATTATTTCATTATACAGATTGCAGATAAATTTGCAACTGGGAAATCACTGCTACTTTTAAACTAACTTTAGAAATTTAAAACTCAGACATAGGTTGTAAACTTTTCAGTCTTTCCAGAGTAATGCCTAAAACATGTAATTACTTCAAATTTAATTGTATATAATGGATGATTCTTAAATTATGCATCTCTTATTTATAGATCTTGATATATGAAGGGTTCTCAGTAAATATTATATTTAGCTTTTCCACATATTGTACAGAAAAAAAATCCTTTACACAAGTATGCAACCCTGTAGAATAAGATTCTCTATTAAATTCTCCTGATTTACTTCCAGTAAGTCTTTGGTAGTCTATAGCTGACGGCTGTTCAATTCACTCTCTTAAACAATGCCGCATTAAAGTCTATTGCTGTCAATTCATTAAAATCAATTAAAATCAATTTTGAGTTATAAACTGAGGGTTGGCCTGTGTAAATTAATATATATTCTTGTTTATAACAACATAAAAGTCTGATTTGTAATAATAATCAGTCTAAGTAAATTCTGCAAGTACTATTGAAACATTATCTTGTTCATGTGGAAATGTTCCTTTTGGTGCATTGCAATTATTAGGATTAAAGTTCCACTGGGCTTCTAAATAATGGACTATTATCCATGCAAAAAATAATTTGTACCTCCTCCACTCCTCATTACGGGTAAAATCTTTTGCTTTTTTTCAAATCAAACCCGCAGTTGGGCCTTTCAGTAATCTAATAATATTTTATTTCTCTGTCAGCAGTCAATTCCATGGAAAGGAGAATGGTCAGGTAATGAGAAAGGTACTGTAATAACTCACATAATATCCAATTATAATATACTTTTCAGCAGGTTTTAGAAAGTTCTTCAGAAAATGCTTATTTATATGAATCAAAGCAAACATTTTCAGCCCAATAGACAGTCTTCTTAACTTGCTCATGAATTAAGCTTGCTTCAAAATATTTTTAACCAAATAATATGTACGCCCGATCTATTGCATTGGGCAGAAAGACAAATCTTTTTCTTGATAGTAGATTTTGTAAGTTTTTGTAATATTTCTCGAGTCAAATGTTCTTTGAAATAATTTGCAACTTATAAAAATGGAAGCTAGTGTCAAAATTACTTTTACCTACTGCTATAACAAGTTGTATTTTAAAGAAATAATACATAAATTTAATAATTCTGCGTACTTATACATCTGATTTTCAAACACATATTTGTAATCTAAAACGATGAACGTGACTTTCCCTTAACTATGCAGCAAAACCGCTGAAATATTCCATCACTTTTGTCGACATTGAGACTTTTCAAGGTCTATCAATTGTCTTCTTCCTCGTTCTGAAGCGTATTGAATATTGTTAATCTTCGTTTTCAATGGCTACCACAATTAGTATTTTTCATGGAAAATGATAAATGAAGGGTATCGTGAACTCACAGGACAAAAGTCCAGCTTGTGTTATGTCTTCATTCAACTGACTGTAACATTGATTCCTGCAGTGAGCACTTCATGGTAGAAGTCACATGAATATAGCAAGCCAGGAGGCACATAAGTGTAGCATTGCATTTCTAATCCAAACATCCCCCTTTTCTTACAAAAACAAAATGAATTACAAGAATTGTCTTTGACACAACTATTATGTTTTCATGCAAGAGCAGTTTTTATTTTTCATTTGTCTCTGCCCATGCCATTGCACACAGTTTTTAAATTGTGCTGGCCTTTTAGTGGTACAAAATCTTGGCTATCCACCTGACGATGTGGACAATTGTCCAGCTATGTCCTGTACATAGAAAGCAGGATAAATCTAACCTGCCAATTACTGCCCCATTAGTCTATTCTCAATCATCAGTAAAGTGATGGAAGGTGTCATCAACAGTGCTATCAAGCAGCACCTGCTCAGCAACAGCCTGCTCAGTGACGCTCAGTTTGGGTTCCTCCAGTGCCACTCAGTTCCTGACCTCATTACAACCTTGGTTCAAACATGGATGGAAGAACTGAATTCCAGAGTGGGGTGAGAGTGACAGCCCTTGACATCAAGGCCTCATTCAATTGAGTGTGACATCAAGGAGCCCTAGAAAAACTGGAATGAATGAGGATCAGGGACAACTGTTTGTAGGTTGGAGTCATACCTGGCACATAGGAAGATGGTTGAGGTCAGTTATCTCAGCTCCAGGTCATCTCTGTAGAAGTTCTCAGGACGCTGTCCTAGGCCCAACCTTCTTCAGAAGCCTCATCAACAATCCTCCCTCTATTACAAGATCAGAAGTGGGATATTCGCCAACGACTGCACAAGG
Source organism: Hemiscyllium ocellatum (assembly GCF_020745735.1). Classification (NCBI taxonomy): domain Eukaryota; kingdom Metazoa; phylum Chordata; class Chondrichthyes; order Orectolobiformes; family Hemiscylliidae; genus Hemiscyllium; species Hemiscyllium ocellatum. The sequence continues at coordinate 57,045,939 of NC_083402.1, forward strand.
TTCAGTACCATTCATGACTCCTCAGATACTGAAGTTGTCTGTGTTCAAGTGCAGGAAAGCCTGGACAATATCCAGACTTGGTCTTATAGGCGGAAAGTAATATTTTCATCACACAAATGCCAAACGATAAACATCTCCAACAAGGCAAAAACTAACCAGCACTTCTTGGTATTCAATGGCATTATCATTGCTGAATACCTCACTATCAATATCCTGGGGATTACCATTGACCAGGAACTGAACTGGACTTGCCTTATTAATACTGTGATTATAAGAGCATGTCAATGGCTAGGAATCCTATGGTGTGTAACTCATCTTCTGACATCTAATGTCCTATCAACCATCTCCAAACCAAAAATCAGGGTGTGATTGTATACTGCCAGTTCTCTGGACGAGTGCAGTTCTAACAGCATTCAAGAAGCTTGGCACAATGCAGGAAAGAAACCATGTGATTGATCCCACATACACAGATATTTACTACCTCCACCATCAAAGCACAGTCGCAGCAGTGTCTACTATCTACAAGATGTGCTGCAGAAATTCACCAAGGCTGTAAAGACAACACCTTTCAAAATCCATAACCTTTGCCGTTTAGAAGGACAAGGGCAGATACATGAAATACTATCACATGCAAGTTCCTCTTCAAGCCACTAGTCAATCTGACTTAGAAATATATATTGTGCCTTCAGTGTTGGTGGATCAAAATCCTAAAGCTGCTAAACAACATTGTGGGTGTTGGCCTAACAGTTGGTTTGTGGTACAGAATAATGCCAGCAACATGGGTTCAATTCCTGCACCAGCTGAAGTTACCATGTAGGATTTTCCATCCTAACCTCTCCCCTCACTTGAGGTATGGTGACTTTCAGGTTTAAACACCACCAAATATCTCTGTCTAATGATAGAGAAGCCCTATGGTCCAGTAGACTATGGAGACTTTATCTTTATCTTGAATCTAAACAAATAGATTGCAGTGGGTCTCACCACCACCTTCTCAAGGAAAGAGCAATAAATACTGGCCCAGCCAGTGAAACCCATATCCTGTGAGTAAGTGAAATATTGAAAGAGTAATAAAATATTTTTTGTAACTCATGCCTTATGTTATTTGTGTCTTCTGAGCAGTTTATGGGTTGTTTTCCAGACAGTTTATTGAAACAGCCCTTTATGGAGCCAACCAGAAGGTAGGTCAGATTAGGCCTGGTATTGTGCAATGAGATTGGATGAATTAATCATCTCAAAATGAAGGTGCCCCTAGGTAGCACCAACAATAATAAAGTTGAATTTTACATTTAACTTGAAGGAGAAAAGAATGGATCTGTAACGATTTCTTAAAATTTAAGGAAGGGATGTTCTAAGGGCACGAAAGGAGAGCAGGCTACAATGAATTGACAAATTATGTTAATGAATAGGTCAATGCAGATGCAGTGGCAGACATTTAGTGGAGTATTTGAGGACACAAAACAAATATTCCAACAATTAAGAAACATTCCAAGGCATGGACCTACCATCTGTAGTAAATTAGAATGGTGGAAGCTAATACCAAACTAATAGAAGACAATGTATGATTGTGAAAAGGCAAGTGGTCAGAAGATTGGACAGAATATATAAAATGGCAAAGAACGATCAACCAAATTATAAGATAGGATAAATGAAAGTGTGAAAAAGAAAGCTAGCTAGAATATCAAAACAGATATGAAGAGATTCTATAAATATTTAAAGAAGAACATAATTGGGCAGCACTGCTGCCCCACAGCACCCCATAGACTCAGGTTGGATTCCAACCTTGGACAAGTAGCTGTGTGAAGTTTGCACATTCTCCCTGTGTTTGTTTGGGTTTCTGCCAGGTCTTCCCACAGTCCAAAGATGTGCAGGTTAGGTGGATTGGACATGCTAAATTGTCCATAGTGTAGGAATATACAGGCTAGGTGGATTAGCTGCTGTAAAAGCGGGATTACAGGCATAGGGGAGTGAGTCTGGTATGAATGCTCTTTATTGAGTCAACTTGATGGTCCGAACAGCTTCTTTCTGCACTGTAAGGATTCTATGATTAGCAAAGTGAATGTTGGTAATATAGAAAATGAGTGTGGAGAATTAATAATAGGAAATTTTAAAAAATGAACGGAACAGGTGTTCAATATAAAGGACATGAGTCATATCTTTGAAGCAGCTATGAATCAGAAAATGTAGAAGAGATAAGAACTCAGGAAAATTGGTATTGATGTATTGATTTCACTTTTCTGAAACTCTCTTGATTTGGGGATTAGATTGGAAGATAACAACCATAACTCCTTTATTCCAAAGGGAGATGAACAGAAAGCAGGAAATGACAGGACAGTTTGCTTAACATCTGTCATAGGGAAACTATTATGGACTGTTATTGAATAATTTCCAGCAAAACACTTTAGTATTTTCAAATTACAGTCATTAGGAAGATTCAGCGTGGTTCTGAGAAAGAGAAATCATATTTGGCCAATCTATTGGAATTCTTTGAGCAAGTAACTTCTGGTGACCAAATAACCTGTAAATAAAGAGTAATATACATTGGCGCCTTGGAATCCGAATTTAATTCATTCCAGGAGGTTGTTTGGACTGCGAAAAGTTCGGATTCCGAAACTATTTTCCCCATAGGAAATAATGGCAAGTGAATTGATCCGTTTCTGGGCCCAATAAAAAACATTTCCAAGACAGTTTTAACTGCAAATACACATGGTTAAGGTAAAATAAGATGAGTAGATGACCTAAATATCAAGTAAGAATAATAAAAACAAGAAATAAATGTACTAACATGAAAATAACTTCATTTACCTTAGTGAGGAGTGCTAATGGTGCATGTGGAAGCTGAAGAGGAGGAAGGAGGGAGAGGGTTTACTGCTTGGAAAGTGAGTCACCTTCCATAATAACATCAGGTAACTGGGCTCTGGTGTTTGCTGTCTTTTTCTCTTCATTCTCATAACACTAAGACCACTTGTAGAGGGCTGGGGCTCAGTGGACTGGCTTTCTTTAGAGAACCACCTTTCCAAAATTGTCTGGTGTTGGCGACTTTTCTGAATTTTTCTGAAGTGGTTAATCACATTGTCATTGAACATGTTTATGCTCCTATTGACCACTGCCTTGTTAGGATGCCACTTTTCGACAATGGCCTGTGCTTTAGACCACAGGAAGCACAGTTCCTTAATTTCAGCACTGGAAATGTTCCCACTAGCTCTCTCTTCCTCCTCTGAAGAAATTTCCTCTGCCACTTCTTCTTGCTGTGTCTTGTGGAGGTGCTGAAGTTCTTCTGTGGTGAGTTCATTCTTGAGGTCCTCTATTAACTCCTCCACATCCTCTTCACTCACCTCCAAGCCCATGGACTTGCCCAGAGACACAATAACAGGCACAACAGGCGGTTCTTCAAAGCCTTCAAAGTCTCTCCCTGCAACACATTCAGGCCAGAGTTTCTTCCAGGCAGAGATCATTGACCTCAGAGACACTTCCCTCCACACTTTGTCTATGATTCTTAAGCAATGGAGGTTATTATAATGATCTTTCCGAAAGTCTCTGAGGGTCAGTTCGGTCTCGTTCGTCTCCTTAAAGCGTCTCTGGAACATAGCCTTGGTGTACAGTTTTTTGAAATTTGAGATAACTTGCTGGTCCATGGGCTGGATGAGAGGAGTGGTATTGGGGGACAAGAACTTAACTTTGATGAAACTATATTTGCCCACCAAGTCTTCTTCCAAGCCTGGAGGAGAAGAAGGAGCGTTGTCCATCACAAGAAGAGCCTTCAGGGGTAGATTATTTTCCTCAAGATAAGCCTTCACAGCAGGGTCAAACTCCTCATGAATCCACTTAGTGAAGAACTGCCTGGTAACCCATGCTTTCATGTTTGCCCTCCACATAACATTAAACTTGCTCTTCATAACATTGTTCTTTTTGAATACACGTGGATTCTCTGAGTGGTACACAATCAAAAGCTTTATCTTGCAGTCTCCACTAGCATTACCACACAACAAGAGAGTAAGCCTGTCTTTCATTGGCTTATGACCTGGTAAAGACTTCTCTTCCTTAGTTACGTAGGTCCTCCTTGTCATCTTTTTCCAGAAGAGGCCTGCCTCATCACAGTTGAACACCTGTTGTGCCACATACCCCTCAGTGTTCACAAACTCATTAAATTTCTTCACAAAATTTTCTGCTGCATCCACATTCGAACTAGCAGCCTCTCCATGCGCAACAACACTGTAGATCCCAGTTCTCTTTTTAAAGTTTTCAAACCATCCCCTACTAGCCTTAAACTCATCACTACTTCCAGGCATGTCTTTTTTAAGGTCAGCATACAGGAGCCTGGCTTTCTCACAAATTATGCCCTCAGAGATGGGATCACCAACCAACTGTTTTTCGTTTATCCACACTGAGGAGTTTTTCCACCTCCTCTATAAACTTTGATCTCTTAGAGGTCAGAGTCGTTACACCTTTTGCCACATCAGCTGCTTTTATCACTTCTTTATTTTTCAGAATCGTACACATGGTCGATTTCGGTATCTCAAACATGGCAGTGAGATCAGACACACACATGCCACTCTCATGCTTAGCGATAAGTTCTTTCTTCAACTCAAGTGTCGTTCTCACGGACTTCCTCTTACTTTTATTTGCTTCACTGCTCTTCTTGGATGCCATGGTGAATGCAGAAGGGTGATCATTAAAACAACCAGCACAAAATCAAGGTGAAAACACGAAGTAAACTAGTAATGGACACATGAGAGATAGCTTTCACTTCTACTTCCGGGGATGAACTAAACAAACAATGTGTGACCTGAACGGTACGTGATGTTCAGATTCTGAAAATGTGTTCGGATTTTAGGGCAAAATTTTCTCAAAATAATTGTTCGAATTCCGAGTTGTTCGAACAATAGGGCGTTCAGATTCTAGTTTTCCAGAAGGCATTTAATATGGTGCCACATCAAATGGTATTATGGAATATAAAATCCATAGTATATGGGATAATGTATTGCATGGATAGAAGATTGAATGGCTAACAGGAAGTAGAGAATAGACATAGACAAATCTTTGCTGAAAATGTGTTGCTGGTTAAAGCACAGCAGGTTAGGCAGCATCCAAGGAACAGGAAATTCGACGTTTCGGGCCAGAGCCTTCATCAGACAAATCTTTTCCAGATGGCAAGTTGTAACAAGTGGTGTGGCAGTCGGTCAGTCAGTGTTGAGTCCTCAACTGTCTACAGTTCATATAAATAACTTGATGAAGGAATAGAAGGTATGATTGCTAAACTTGCTGCAAAGTTATACAGAAAAGTAAGTTTTGAAGAGGATGTAAGGAGGCTGCAAAGAGATATGTTAGGTTAAATGAGAGAATGAATGTGATAATTGGAGTTTAGTGTGGGAAAATGTGAAATTGTCCATCTTGGCAGGAAGACTGAAAAAGAAACCAAGGGTGCAATCGTAAAGGGGTCTGAATACTATGGACTCTGGCAAGAATTGTGACAGAATTAGGTGATAAGTGTAACAAGACCCATCTCGAAGCTGAGGTCATCTTGTGCCGTCTTTTATGCTTACTAGTGACATGGTGGGATTTCAACTAGACAGTGACAAGATGTGAATTGATGACCATTGTTGATTGATGGTCCCTCTTATGGTGCAGTCATACTGCCCCTTCCACTGGATCAGGAGTCCCAGTTTCAAGTCCCGCTTGCTCTAGAGGTGGGTAATAATATCATTGAACAGGTTGATGACAGAAGTATGTTAAATATAAAATACCAATCTTTTTAAGTAATTTCAATATGGGAATCAAAATAAATACAGGGCAGAGTCAGCCAACTGCTTGTTCCGAATGAATTCTATGACATTGCTCACAAACTGGGACACCAATTTTCCGCTGTCTGCTGTTTCCATGACAAATGTCAGGAATCATGCAGGGCATCTCTGGGTAGACAGTGTGATTCTGTGTGCACAGTGGCCTTTCAAAGATGGCGTAGGTGCAAGGGATGCCAGTGTTTTCATCATTATGGGTTGAGTGACATTTTATTCTGGGAAGGGTGCATGGTAAGATGGAGAGGAAATTGACATGAGAGATGCCATAGTGATGTGGTTGGAATTAATTAGGTGAATTTGATACGATAGAATGAGAACATTTGTTAGATTTAACACTGAGAAATCCCCAAAAAACTCGACATAACTCAGACTTAGCCAAAAGCAACATAAGGTTCAACCCATATTATGTAATTACAAAGAATTCTGAGGTGTGGAGGGATCTGCATTTCCTAATCCATGATTTAAAAAATGGTTAGTATGCAGGTATAGCAAGTAATTAGGAAAGTTAACAAAATGTTATCATTTATTTTGACAGTAATTGAATACTAAAGTATGGTAGTTATGCTTCAGTTAAAGACGGTATCTGTGGTACCATGTACAGTATTGGTCACTTTATTTAATGAGTAATGTAAATGCATTGGAGCCAATTCAAAGAATGTTTACCAGATAAAAAACTGGAATGAGCAGCTTGCCTTATGAGGAAAGGTTGGATAGGCTGGGCTTGTATCTGTTGGCATAAGGGGTATCTTAATTAAAACATATAAGATCCTGAGATGTCTTGATGGGGTAGATGTGAAAATAATATTTCCTCTTGGGGAAGAATCTAGAACTAGGTTTGCTCCAAGTCCTGTTGCTTCCTGCTTCACACTGTCAGGTGACTTTATCAGTTGCATCATAATACTGCATTACCAATGTTGCATCACAAATTGCTTGATTTTTGTGAATATTGCTTCTTGTCCTGTGCTCCAAAACCACTGCACATCCTTGGCAATTAGTTAGTGCAATGAGTCAGACGAAAAATTGTGCAAAAAGTTTGTTCAGCAGTTGGCAAATCCAATAAATCATTGCACTACTTTTACAACCGTTTATCCCCACATCTCTGTTACAGCTCTCAAGGTTTCAGAATCCGGTTCTATTTCTTTCAGTGCGTGGCCCATGTATTTGACATCAGCCATCTTTAATTTCTCTTGTTCAGCTTCACATTAATCTGACAAGTTCTGTCTATCAGTTGCACTTTTTTAAAAAAATTGTGGACAGTTCTGGATTTTTCCATTGAGTCTCCATAAATGATGATATTATCTGTTCCAGGTCACTCATTAATGACCTGCTGCGCTTTTCCAGCAACACCTTTTCAGCTCTGATCTCCAGCATCTGCAGTCCTCACTTTCTCCTACTCATTAATGATTGCTCGGTGCCTATTTTGACATTTCTCTGGAGCTATGAGTTACCAAACGGCAGGCACAGCACTATATCTCTTGCAAGGTATCCGGACCATAGTCAGAAAGCTACTGCTTTCATCCAGCTTCACTTGCAACTAGCCATCCTTCATATCTAGGGTAGAGAAGCTTTTTGTGCCATTGCATGTTGTGGCAAAATTTCTTTTTTTGGAAGAGGTAGTGAGATTTCATCAGAAATGTATTTAGATTCCCTTGGGTTAATGTGTACGTTCAGATTTCCAAATTGTTTCACTGTTATCATGCTGCTAATTCATTCAGTAGGAATTGTCAATTCTTGGCTATGGCTTCCCTTTCTAGCTCGTCTGTCTTGTTTTCCAGGCTGGCCTTGAGGAGAGTTGGAACATCTGACATTCTTATCTACTTTGAGAGAATATTCTCCAGGAAGACATCCTCTCCCTTTATGCACATTGTTGTACTTGTCTCGGATCTGGTCTATAGTCCTTGGCCAAATGTAGTACAACACATTGCATTGTCTCTTTCGGCATGTTAAGAGTTATCAGTTTAAGTTTTAGAGATGAGTGGCTTTTGCTTGCCGTTTATGACCTGGAATTTGTTGAAGGCTTCATTTTTGGATTGCAACATTGAACCAGTTCACACGCATTTGTGAAGGTCATAATGTTGCACAATGCACCGGTGTCTATCTAGCACTTTATATTGACTTGAAGTGATTTATTACAATAGGCAAATGGAATGTGTGGACATGTGGCAAGTGAAGGTTAATGCAGAGAATTGTGAAGTGATACATTGTGGTAGGAGAAACGAGAGGAGCAGCAAGGGACAGACCTTAGAGTTTACATGCACAACAAGTTGAAGGTGTTAGGGTTATTTGCAATTGTTAAAAAAAAACGCATGTGGGACCTTGACCTTTATATATGGAAGAATTGAGTGCAAAGCCAAAGAAACTTTGATGAACCTTAATAAAATTTTGGTTTAACTTTAACAGTTTATTCTGGACCGTGCGGTTTAGGAGACAGTGAAAGCTTTTGAGAGGATGCAGAAAAGATTTACAAGAACTGTTACATGGCTAGATTGGAGAAATTTTAGGGCAGGAAGAGTTGAGAAGTGATTTGATAAAAGTGTTCAAAATCATGACGGATTAGACCAGTACTTCCCAAATTCTTTTTCCAAGCATGGCACCATTTTAATGCCTAGTACATTATATGGCCCTAGAGTGAAAATCTGGGAGGTATGTGAGTTATTGAGATACAATGGGGGTGGGGGTCTTCAATAGGGGGAAAGGGACTTTAGCTCCTTATCGCAGGAGGAGGTGCAAAGGATCAAGAATTGAATATGGACAGAGTTAATTAAACACTTTCTATAGAAAAGAATGTCTCCCTTTTCACAGGCTTTATTTTCCACAAAGATCAGGCCTGAAAAAGCAGTCCATTGGTCATGCCCACCAACACAAGAAGGTAAGCTTTTAAAGGGGCTTTGGAGCTGTTACAAACCTGCCTGAGTTCTGCCTCTGAGCTCATGGCCCCAAAATCTCATCTCCAGCTCTGGTCTAAGCAGAATAGGTATACTGATCCCATTGGTAGAGTCATAGAGGACTAGATGACACCAGTTTAAGGTGACTGGTAAAAGAGCCCACAACTCCAGGAAGGAGAATGTTTTACATACTGAATGGTTAAGTTCTGGAATGTGTTACTTAAGTACGTGGTGGAGGCAGAGTAAATGAGGGCTCTGAAAAAGAGGTTGGATAAACACCAGAAGAGAAAATAATTAGCAGGAAAGGACAGGGAGTGGTGTAACAAAGCTGGTTGGGACAGTTCAGGCCATTAAGTTTCACCCTGTGCTGTAATCATCATGTCGTCTTATGATCCCACCTCCAAAACTGCAAATGTATGTTTCAAATGCAAATAATTTTTTGCAGTTCCCAAATTGTGCATAAATGGCAAGTCTAAGTGAGTCATGATTTTATAACTGATTAAATAATTAGTCCATTCCTTAAATCAGGGCTTCTCAAGTGGTGGATTTCCCGTGACAACACCAGCCAAAATGTGGGGGGAGGGAGTTGCAAGGAGGTAATTGTGAAGCCGTTGTGAAGCTCCCACTGTGGGTAAGTAACTGTGTGGCCTCTTCAAATACTTGCAGCTGTTTTAATCATGGGCATGGCTTAAGTGGCCAATGCTTGAAGTCTGATTAACCTTGCAAATCCCTGTTGAAATATAGTTTGAATGCTCTGTGGATTAAACAACCCTTTTCCACTTCTGCTCTCACAAGTTTCTCACACCTTGCCCATCTCCAACCCAATTGCAAACCCCCTTTCCTGCTGCCTCAGGCTTCTCATCACTTGTGCAGCTCCCACCTCCACCATCCCTCACTCTCCTTGGTTTTCCATGTATACACTTTTGCCTCACAGGTCTGGGTTCACAGTAATTTCCAAGCAGCAAAATGGAGTTACAATGAGAAAACGTTTGGGAAATATTACCTTATCTAGAAATCTTAGTTTTGTGATTCCCCTAGTAGTCCCAGGGTAACCTTTCATATTGAGCTGGTGATTTTTCTATTAAGGAGCTTGCCATTATTTTAAGTTGTGGTTCTCTAGTTACATCCAGCCTAACGCCTCCCCACTGCCTCTTCCTTTATTACTGTCTTGGTCACATCTCTTACATAGATATACACTTATTTAGTTTGCCAGCCATATCTTATACTTCAGACAATATTTGAGGTTCCCCTTTTTGGTCTAGTTTTCTGTCTTTCAGCTAATTTCTAATCCACTCCCAGATTTCCTTTCCTAGATTTCCAAAGCTTTGAGCTCGATCTTATTTAGAAATTTCCCAACTCCCTTTTGGAAGCATAAGTGAAACACAAAGAGGATTCTGCACATTTTTGCTGTTGTGGAAGAAGTGAGACATGTAGAAGTTTTCAAAAGAACCATTGGAGATGCAGATTATGAGGCGATTGGTATTTGTCAGCCTTACTAGAGCAGAAATATAATCCACAAGTTCAATGACAGGTGGTGAGGAACCAAATCTTTCATGCAAGTATGGAAGGCCCCACTTCCTGTGTAATGAATGGTTATACAATCATTTTTTTCTTTCCGTGACTGAGATAGAATAGACATTCCTTGTAAGATATCTCAGTCACCATCGCATGATGTAGTGGTAAGATTCCTTAGCAAGAGAAGTAATGTACAGACACTGAATTTTTGATAGATAAAGCTTTCCTCAGAAAATAGCATTGAGATAACTCTCCGATGTTGAATTTGACTTATTATTTGCATTTATATCTTTTATGGCGTGGCAGGGGTTAAATATTCTGAAGAAGCGTCACTAGACTTGAAGCATTAGCTTTGCTTTCTCTCCACAGGTGTTGCCAGACCTGCTGGGTTCCTCCAGCAAATTCTGCTTTTTTAAAAATGCTCTGATGGACTGGAACAGGATCTGACAAATGGTGTCTTGAGCTGAGCCATTAATTTTGTTTCTCTCTTCAGACGCTGTCTGACCTCCAAAGGTTTTTAATTTTTTAAAATAACTGTTTTTTTCAGATTTTCAGCATCTGTGGTATGTTGCTTTTGTATCCATCATGCAGCAGCCTGACATTTTTCAATAAAAATCTGGAATTAAGATCTGGAATTGTCCTGAGAGTCCTCAATATTAAATCTGGACACCATGAAGTATCTTGGCACCAGATGAAACATGGGTAAGGAAATCTCTTGCTGATTAGACTTAGACTTAGACTTACAGTGTGGAAACAGGCCCTTCGGCCCAACAAGTCCACACCGACCCGCCGAAGCGCAACCCACCCATACCCCTACATTTACCCCTTACCTATCACTACGGGCAATTTAGCATGGCCAATTCACCTGACCCGCACATCTTTGGACTGTGGGAGGAAACCGGAGCACCCGGAGGAAACCCACGCAGACACGGGGAGAACGTGCAAACTCCACACAGTCAGTCGCCTGAGTCGGGAATTGAACCCAGGTCTACAGGCGCTGTGAGGCAGCAGTGCTAACCACTGTGCCACCATGCTGCCCAACCGTCCTCCTTCAGCTGATAAACCAGTCCTTCCCATGTTGAACAATAGTTGGAGGAAGCACTGAGGGTGACAAAGGCACAAAGATCCAAGTGGAGGATTTCAATGTCCACCACCAATAAAGGCTTGGCAGCAGCACTACAGTTTGAGCTGATCAGGTCCTAAAGTTCATAACTGCTAGACTGGGACTACGGCAGGTCATAGAATTCCTACAATATGGAAGCAGGCAATTCGGCACATTGACCCTCCAAGGAGCATCCCATCCAATCCCAGCCCATACCCTATCCCTGTGACCCAGTATTTCCCATGGCTAATCCACCTGGTCTGCACATCCCTGGATGCTATGGGAAATTCAGCATGGCTAATCCACTGAACTTAAACATTTTTGGAGTGTGAGAAGAAACTGAAGTACCTGGATGCAGACACAGGGACAATATGCAAACACTTGCCTGGATAAATTGAATTCCAAAAAAATTCAAGAAGGTTGACAACATTGAGGTCAAAGCAGTGACTGTTTGGCACTCACACGCCATCTTTAACATGATGCACAGAAACAGCAGTGTGTACATCTAGAAACACTAACATTGCTGTTTCTCACCAAAGCTCCTTCAACTTCCCTTTCAAAATCTATCATCTCTCCCACCTGTAAAGACAAGAGCAGCAGATAAATGAGAATACAACCACCTGGAAGTTCCCCTCAAAGTTACATACCATTTTGACTAAGAACTAAATTGCTGTTCCTTCACTGTCACTGGGTCAAAATCTTGCAACCCCCTTCTAACAGCACAATGGATGGAAGTACACTCCAAGGACTGCAGAAGTTCAAGAAAACAGCTCACTGCCACCTTCTCCATGACAATTAGGAATAAGCAATAAATGACACTCACATACAGCCATACAGCATGGAAACAGGCCCTTCACTCTAATATATCCATGCTGTTTCCTAAACTGAACCAGTCCTATTTGACTGTGTTTGGCCTGTATACCTCTAAACATTTCCTATTCATGTACACATAGACAACCCTTTATCCAAAATCCCGAAATCTGAAAAACTCCAAAGTCCAAAGATTTTTTTAGTGAACTATTTTTCTCATTAACAAGGTTGTTTGGTGTGCAAACAGTTAACTCAAGTCAACACCCACTCGATGTATGTCACTCAGATGCAAAGTTGGGGTGAGGTCGTGACCCAGCACTGGCAGGCCTCAATTCTGTTTCAAGGCCCGTGTTACTCATTGAGTCTGCTCTTCTGCTAGGATTTTAAAAAAATTCACCATCAAACTGTCACTTATTCTGAAATTTGAAAAATTCTGAATTCCAAAAACCAGCTGGTCTTGAGCATTTTGGATAAAGGATTATGTACCTGTACTTGACAAAACATCTTTTGAATGTTGAAATTATACTCACTACTATCACTTCCTCTGGCAGCTTGTCCCATACACCCACCACTCACTGTGTGAAAAAGTTGCCCCTCAGATCATTTTTAAATCATATCCCTCTCACCTTAAACTTATGCCTTCCAGTTTTGGACTCAGGGTATATATAACCTTGGCTATTCAGCTTATCTATGCCCCTGATAATTTGAAAAACCTCTATAAGATCAACCCTCAGTCTCCTACACTTGGATAAAAGTCCTAGCCTATCTAGCCTCTCTTTTTAACTCAAACCCTCCAGTCTTGGTTACATCCTTGTAAATCTTTTTTGCACAGTTTCCAGTTTTATGGCATCCTTCCTATAGCAGGGTGACCAGGATAGAATGCAATACTCCAAATATGGCCTTACCAATGTCTTGAACAGGCATGATATCACAATTCCTGTATTCACTGCTCTGACCAACAAAGGTAAGCATGCCAAACACCTTCTCCATCACTCTGCCTGTCTGTGATGCTACTTTCAACAAATTATGTACTTGAATCCCTAGGTCTCTCTGTTCGACAATGCTCCCCAGGGCCCTAAAATTAATGGTATAAGGTCTGACTTCCCAAAATGCAACACTTTGCATTTATTTAAATTAAACTCCATCTGCCACTCCTCAGCCCACTGACCCAGCTAATTAAGATCTCATTTTATTCTCAGATAACCTTCTATCAGTGTCCAATATACCACCAATTTTGGTGTCATGTGCAAACTTACTAATCATGAAAAACATACTTTTATTCAAATTATTTATATAAATGCTGAACAACAGTGGATTCAGCACCTATCTTTGTTGCACACTGTTGGACATAGGCCTCCAGCCTGAATGACAAACTTGTACCATCTCTCCTAATGTCAAACCAGTTTTGTATCCAATTGGCTATCTCTCCCTGTGATCACCAAACCTTGTCAAAGGTCTCGCTAACGTCCATGTGAACAACATCTACCACTCTGCCTTCATGTATCTTCTTGGTCACCTCTTTAAGATATTCAGTAAAGTTCATGAGACATAATTTTCATGCACAAAGTCATGTTGACTATGCCTCATCAGTCCTTGTCTTTCCAAATGTAGAACCTGTCTCTTCAGATTCCCATCCAACAACTTATTCACAACTGACATCAGGCTTATCAGTCTATAGTTTGCTGGCTTTCCTGACAGCTTTTCTTAAATAATGGCACAACATTAGTCACCCTCCAGTCTTCCAACATCTTACCCATGGCTGTTGATGACATAAATATGTCTGCTAGGGGCTCCACAATATCTTCCTTGGCATCCCACAATGTCTTGGAAAAACTCGATCAGGTATTGGGGGATATATCTACCTTTACATATTTTAATACCTCTAGCATCTCCTCTTCTGTAATGTAGACTCTTCAAACTGTCATTGTTTATTTTCCTGAGTTCCGTAGCTTCCATATCTTTCTCCACAGTAAATGTTGACATGAAATAATCATTTAGGACCTCACTCATCTCCTGTGGTTCCACAAATAGATGGCCTTGTTGAAGCTATCTCATGTGCTCTTTTTCCCTTCCTGATTTCCTTCTTAAGTGTATTCCCAGAATTCCTGTACTGTACAAGAGATTCACATGAGCTCAGCTGTCTATGACTGATATATGCCTCCTTAATTTTCTTGACCACAGCTTCAATGTTGCTCATCACCAAAGTAAAGTCAATTGGCATCAGGGAAAATTCTCCACTCATTGGAGTCACACATATACAGGTACATGGTCCAGCTCAATGAACAATGCCCAGAGTACCAACTTAACTCAAGGATCTTGGTGAGTGAGAGAATTTTAAGGGTTGATCTTTTTATAAAATCTACTGAAGTTTGTACTTTGCATTTAAATTGACTTTAAAATTAAACTGTCATTACTTTCAGTCTTATTCAGTAATGAACAAGTTGTCCACAGTTGGTTAGTTGAATAGCACACTACAACTGGTTTTCTAACCAACAGGTCTTGACTCAGATAATTGGAATTGCAGCTAGAATGAATACAGGAGAATTTGCTAATGCATAAAATAATTAGTGCCACATATAGCTTCATGGTGCATGGCTATAATGAATACTTACTTAACCTGAGAATTTGGTGAGTGAGGGAATTTGACACAGTGCAGGTATTATTGCTGTTATGATCTTTTATGGGGTAAAGAGTGATCTGAGTGAAGGCATGAGAGACAGAAAGGCTGATTTTCAACTTTAATTCTTTTCTCCAAACTGGTTTACATTTTTCCAGGGAAATATAAGTAATGCCTTAAATAGTAACTTAATTAGTGAAACAGTCTTTTTAAAATTTAGTCATAGAACATGGATGTCACTGGCCAGGGCAATATTTGTTGTCCATCCCTAAATACCCAGAGGCCAGTTGAGAGTCAATCATATTGCTTTGGTCTGGAGTAACATGCAGGCCAGACCAGATAAGGATGGCAGATTTCCTTCACTAATGGGCATTAGTGAACCAGATGTTTTTTTTTCCAAAATCAGGAATTGGATGCCATGGATGCCATTTAACACTTAATCCCAGATTTTTTAAAAAAATTGAATTTAAATTCCATCATGTGCCATGGCAGGATTTGAACCTGTGTCCTTGGATTAATAGTCTATCAATAATACCACTAAGCCATTTCCTCTCCTAAACCTTGCCTTCTGTAGAAATAATCATGAAATATTTCTAAATGTAAACTTTAATTAGTTAAACGAAATGTGACAAAGTTGTCACGGTAGATGATGTGCTGCAACTGGAGCTTGAGAGGTTAGGACATCGGTATGATCTACAGCAACCACATTTCATTAAGTATACAAAGTCTTTCCTCAGAATTAATGTGCTGTGCCTGTGCTTTGAACACCATGAGACACCAGGAAAGGCAAACATTACTTGAACACTTCATTCCAGGAGGTAGTTTCATCCCTTAGGTTAAATACATCAAATTTATCCTGTGGTGAAAGGGTGGGTGCGGTCATGAATGAATTTCCAAAGTCAGCACAGGAGGAATGTTTCTGTCATTTCTTATGGATGTTAGCAACAATGCCAGCGTTTTTTGCTATTGTTGTAGGTGTGGAGTCACGTGGAGATTAGACTGAATAAGGCTGGCAGATTTCCTACCCTGAAGGGCATTCGTGATCCTGGTGTTCTTTACAACAATTGCCAATGTTATGGTTTCTATCACTGATGATGTTGATGCTATCAGTCTCACTGAGACTCATTTCATATTCCACATTTAATAATTTAGTTTAAATTCTACCAGCAGTCATGGTGGAATTGGCCTATAGATTACTAGTCAAATGACATTACTACCATACTACAACCTCCCTCATCATCTGAGTCTTGAGCTTTATGTAGTCTGTGTGGATGAGAGCAAAGACTGCAGGAAGATTGAGCAAACTGATTTCAGCATTGTGGAATAGTGCATCATTCAAGTATTTGGATTGTAAAAGAATGCAACAGTGTTAAGAAACAAAATAGGCAGGATATTAGACATTATTCTCTGCATTAGAGTTTGTAAATCTAAAGAGTGTGTTGTCTGCCCAGTGTCAGTATTAAAGATATCTACACAAGACTCGTGAGGAACATGGAACTCCAGTTGTTGTGACCCGTACAGGTATCAATGACCTGGAGTTAAAAAAGAGATAAAGGTTGGATTAAGGAAGACATTCTGCAAAATGTGTATCAGCAGCTCAGAGCTAAATAAAAATGCAGAATTACAAAAGCAATTTTGTTTGGATTACTACCTGAGACGTGTAAATTAGCAGAATACAACAAAAACTCAGAGAATAGAATATATAGTTGAAAGAATGGTGCGGGAGCCTTGACTTAAATATGACTAGGACCAATGTTTGCATCTCTTTCTCTCTTTCTCTCTTTCTTTCTTTCTTTCTTTCTCTCTCTCTCTCACACACACACAGACACACATCAGGTAAAGGAAAATGAATTGTAAAACGATATTTATTTTGGGAGTAAAACACTTTTTACCAGTAATGGTTAGTTTTAAGGTATGAAGTGGCCAGGTAGCTGTTGATCTGGCAATCTGGCCCACATAGATAGATCAATAGACATGTAAAGTTGCATCTACGGTCTTGACAGATGCGGTTTGCTGAGGAAATACAACAGACATCTTCCAGATGTCCTTCCAGAAGACAATCAGGTTTCACCCTGGACTCACAACAGGGTGTTTCAGAAAGACAGAAGGATGAGCTGGGAAACCTTGGCCTTTTCAAGCTTCTGCCCCAATTGTGTCATGATGTCAGAAGGTAAAGTCAATTCTGGTACATTCACACAGCCTTAATAAATGGGAGCTGAGAGTTGAGAACATTTCAGAATGAATTATGCCACTGTATATAGGATTATACTTGTTTATGTGAAAGCTGCTGCCTACAGAGAGCTGGCTACACCCTGGAAGAAAGTGAACTGGCATTCTGCCCAAGGAAGAACCAAACTTGGAAAAGCTTTAAGATTGAAATTGGTGCTGTGCTGGTGAAGTGGACTGCCTAGAATATTGGTGAGGTCTAATTATTGAATGCACTATTTTATTTGCAATTTAAGATGCAACTTGATATGCCTGTTAATTTATGCTGGGCTTATTTTGATTCTGATTCATATTGAAGTAAATATTACAAGAAGTAAAATGTTCAATGATTTCTTCATTTGGGGTGATTCTGCAAACTTCCTCCTTTTGGTTTGCAGATTCCTACATGGATCATAGCAAAGGTCTTACAGGAAAGGATTCCCTTGGCAAATGTGAGAAAGAGTAAAATTTCACGTTCAATTTGAGGGTGAGAACCTATTGTCAAAAACTAGTATCTGAAATTTAAGCTGAAAATGTGTTGCTGGAAAAGCGCAGTAGGTCAGGCAGCATCCAAAGAGCAGAAGAATCGACGTTTCGGGCATGAGCCCTTCTTCAGGAATCAGGAGGTTTTCTCCTCATCTGAAATTTAAATAAAGACAATTACAAAACTATGAAGATAAAGTTGGCTACACTGGTTTTGAGAATAGGTTTGGAGTTAAGATGCTACAGAAGCAGTGACAGCATTTAAGGAGGTATTTAGTAAACCTCAATAAAGTTGCATTCCACTGAGGAAGAAAGACTCTAGGAGAATGATGAAGCATCTATGGCTAACCAAGGAAGATAAGGATTATACCAATTGAAAGGAAAAGCATACAATAATACAGAGATTATTGGTAGGCAAGAAAATTAGGAAGACTTTGGAAATGGATGGTTTAAAAATATGTGAAAAAGTAGAATGACAATAAACTAGCAAAAAACATAAAAGGAGACTGTAAGAGTGTCTACAAGTATATAAAACACAGAGCAGTAATTAAGGTGAGCATTATTCCCTTCACAGATGAACAATGGATAATTACAGAATGATAGAGAGTTTGAAGAATTACTTCTCATCAAGATGAAAGACATAAATTATATTCTAATAACAATATGCCAAAATATAAGAACAAAATTAAGGGAGATACTTAAACATCTCAGATTAGGAAAATTTAAAAAATGCTACGAAAGCTAATAGGTCAAGTTCCCTGGACCTATGACAGATACCCTGTTGTCTTAGAAAAAGTGACTGCAAAGATAAAGGATGCTTTGGTTGTAATATACCCAATGTCCTCAGATTCTGGAAAGGTTCCAGTGAATTGGAAATCTGAAAATGTCATATATCTATTCAATAAAGGAGAGAGAAAAAGGAAAGTCTAGGTCATTTACTCTAACGTTTGTTATTGGGAAGATGCTGAAATTCATATTCAAGTATTTAGTAGCTGAACCTTTGGAAAATTATTACACAATTAAACAGAGTCAACATGGTTATATGAAAAAGAAATTGTGTTTAACAAATTAATCACAGTTTTTCAAAAATAAAGCAAGCAAGTGAGGGAGGACTGGGAGATATTTGGATTTTAAAAAGGCATTAACTAAGCTAAAATGCTACAACACAATATGAGATTTCATGATGTGGCAAATACTACATTGGAGTGGATCAATGATTAGTTAATAAAGAGGATGTAGAAATTCAGGATAAATAGTTGATTTTCAGCTTCTCTAACTGTAGCTATTGGAATGCCATACGAATCAGTTTTGGAGCCTTAATAATTTACAAATGATTTGAATGAAATTATCGTGTATGTCAGACAAATGTGCTGACAATACCAAACCAGGCACAAAAAAATAGTTGTTACAGTAACACAAGAGTCCACAAAGATTTATAGAGAGGCGAGATAAATGGACATAAATTTGGCTGATGGAATATAATTTGTGAAAGTGTGAAGTTGTCCACTTTGGTCAGAAGAGTAGAAAATCAGAATATTAATCAAATGGAGATAAACTGCAGAACGCTGCGGTGTAGATGGATCTGGGATCATTTTACGTGATTCACATTGTTAGTATGCAGGTACAGCAAATAGTTAGGAAAGCAAATGAAATGTTAACCTTAATTGCAAAGGAAACGGAGAGGAACAGATGGAGTTTAATTTGGATAAATACAAGATGTTATATTTTGGTAAGACAAACAAGGGCAGGACTTTTATAGTTAGTGGTAGGGTCCTGGGCAATATTATCAAACAAAGAGACCTAGGAGTTCAGGTACATACATTTTTGAAAGTTGTGTCACAGGTAGATAGGATGGTAAAGAGGGTGTTTAACATGCTTGTCTTTAACATTGCTCAGACTATTAAGTTATAGGGATAAAAATAGAAATTGCTGGAAAAGCTCAGCAAGTCAGGTACCATCTGTGGAGAGAAATCAGAGTTAACATTTCAAGTCTAGTGATCCTTCCTCAGAACTGGTTAACTTTGATTTTTCTGTAGATGCTGCCAAACCTGCTGAGCTTTTCCAGAAATTTCTGTTTTTGTTTCTGAGTTTCAGCATCCACAGTTCTTCAGGTTTTCATTGTGTGTGGGAGTTGTGCCATTATGTTGAAGTTGTACAGGACATTGGTGAGGCCACTTTCAGAGGAATGTGTACAGTTCTGGTTGTCCTGCTATTGGAAAGACATTATTAAATTGGAGAGGGTAAGAAAAAAAAATTACAATGGAGAGTTTGAGTTATAAAGAGATGCTGGGTCTTTTTTCCATGGAGTGTAGGAGGTTGAAGGGTGACCTCATAGAGGTTTATAAAATCACAAATACCTTTTCCCTAGGGTCAGGGAGTTCAAAACTAGAGGGCATATTTTTAAGATGAGAGGAGAAAGATTTAAAAGGGGACAATATTTTCACATTGGAGGCAATTCGAATGTGGAATGAATTCCCAGTGGAATTGGTGGATGGTACAGTTACAATATTTAAAAGATATTTGGACAGACACTTGAATTGAAAACATATGGAGGGATGTAGGTCAAACACAGACAAATGTGACTAGTTTAGTTTGGGAAACTGTAAGGTCTTTTTCCATGCTGTATGATTTTATGACTTTATGAACCTTGCTACAACTGTGTGTTGGTGAGATCATACCTAGAATATGCATACAGTTTTGATTCCATTATTTTGTGACTTTTTTTTCTTTTTTATAGGATATAGCATCCTTGGCTGGGCCACTGTTAGACCCATCACTAAATGCCCCTGGAAAGGGGACAGTGGATATATTTGCATTACAAGCAGTTCAAGAAAGGCTCACTGATTTAATTCCTAGATTGAAAAATTTGTTTAATTGTGAATGTTGCACTGGTTGGACCTGTATTCATTTGATTAAGGAAAATTAGAGGTGATCTTAGCAAAGAAATTTGAAGGGACTTGACAGTTTCTGAAAGAATATTTCCCTTTATCGGGGTGTCTAATACTGGAGGCACAGTTTTAAAATAAGTCCCTTAGTGAGAATGAATATTCACTCGGGAGTGTTAGATTTTGAAATTCTATGCCCCAAGAATAGTGCAGCTTGGATTTTTGTATTCTTCAATTTGAGTTGGAGATTTTTTTCATCAACAAGTGAGTTAAGGGTTATGGGAGACAGACAGGAGAGTGTAACTAAGACCACAATTAGATTAGCCATGAAGTTATTGAACGATAAAGCAGATTTGAAGGACCAAAAGGCCATGAAGTAAATAGTTTCCTGGCCTGTGCAAGGCCAATCACTCCCAATATGGTTCTTGAATTTTGATGACCTGTACAACAGCTGGATGAAAATGAATACAAAGTATCTAATCAATATATATCTAAGCAGAGTCAAAAAGTGTGGCATTGGAAAAGTACAGCCAGTCAGGCAGCATCTAAGGAGCGGAAGATTTGATGTTTTGAGCATAAGCTCATCATCAAAAACATGAAGAGCTTATGCTTGAAACATCGACTCTCCTCCTCCTCGGATGCTAGCTGACCAGCAGTGCTTTTCTAGTGATGCGCGTATTGACTCTGATCTCCAGCATTTGCAGTCCTCACTTTCTCTTATATATCTAAGCACTCCTGAATTAAATAGTGAACATTGGTTTGACACAATTGCATGCATATTAACTGCATATCACAGAGTCAAAGAATTGTCACACTGCAGAAGGAGCCACTTACTGAAACATTATTAACAAGTTCTTGTTTATATTACTGGAAACATGCAAAAGAATAAAGGTAAAATGCATTTGCTTTGGTGTGATGTCATGTGAAGTTTAATGTTGTTTCTGTGAGGTACAATGTAATATTGAAGAAATGAATACATTCGGATTAGTAGCAAAATGATTGAAATATCCTTTGAGAAAGGGGAACAAAGCTGCCTTTGTTTCACTGGTATTTATCTTCCATTTGACTCATGTTACTTTGCTATTCTTACTTTTGCTGCTTGAGAATTCATAGTCATTTTAAGGAGTGAAAATTGAAGATAATATTGTTGGTTAAAGCTGCCAAATCTGCAATGGCTTTCAAGCAAGAATGGTAACAATTTCTGGCAGAAAGATATATGAATCTAAGGCCTTTACAATCGGAATAAAGGAATGTCTCACGCATGCAAAGGCACATGTTCATTTACAAACCTGCAAGATCTGCTTTTGTTATGTTAGCATCATCAGTTATAACACAGGTGGTTCTAAACTCGAGAAACAGAATATAAAATGTTAACCATTCTGATCTACAAATGTTCTTGTGTGCAAGGTCCTCACTTTATTGGATTGCTATTTGTACTGCATTTTTAAAAATGAAATAGATAGGTGTTTGCTGTGATAAATACTTGGTTGAAATAAAACTGTGGCATGAGAAAGGGCACTTAAAAAGCTCCAGATATTCATCACAGACACCAGATATTATAGAACTGGCTCAAGGTTCAAAATCTCCCAATATTCTGTTCTGTTGCATGAATAGTCGTTATTAAAATTGGCAAGCACTGAGTTGAAACAAATTAATTCAACAACATTGAAAACTGTCTGGTTAGAAGTTATACTTCATCAATGCCTTACATGTCCTCAGGATATCCCAAACAATTTTATCATAAATGAGGTAGTTTTTTGAAAAATAAAGGTAGATTTTTATATCTACATTCTTGGCATTAAACTTTGCTTAGGGAGAAGTACAGAAAGGAAAATCAAATCACAAGAATGACAAGCCTCATCACTGGAAATGAAGGACAATCAAATAAAAGGGTTTTGTTACTGGCGTTCAATTTCTGTTGAATTTTCCTTGGCAGATGATCCTGACTACGTTCTCCCCAAGGAAATGTTTTACACTCAGGCGATAAACTTGTTAAGTTTCTAGAGTGTGGATTGAACTCATGACCTTGTGACCTGGAGGCAAAAATGCAATTACTGAACCATAGTTGTAATTTGGGGAGGCTCTTAAACAATGTGCTGGCATTATAATCAAGGTTGATCCAGTTCCCAACTAATATCTACATACTTGCACAGTTCAGTAGGGTTTACTTGGCAACAAAAGAGAATAGAACCTCTGGATGATTTTTGATTCATTCTGTAGTTGCAAAGCTCTGACGTCAATTGTGCACTTCAAATGGTAAGCTCAGATAATGAATTTTACTTTTTCCCTTAGTTCCCAACACTCCTCATAAAATAATATACAATGAGGCAATCTACTTATGTCTGGCAGTCTTCGACTTGAATCAGTTCTCAAAAATTGATCTTATAATAAAGGCAAGCTGCACAGTGGTTTGTAGACAGTAAAAACTGCAGATGCTGGAAGCTGCATGGTGGTTTTGTTGGAACTGGAATCACTTTTGGGGTCACTGAGTGAAAAATATTTAATTCACCAGTGTGTTGAGAAAGAAACAAAATGCACAGTATATTGTCCATTATGCACAATTGTATGGTTAAAAAGAGAATTGAAAAAAAATTGAAATCTAAGAAGTTGGATTTTAGAAACTCTACTGAGGTAAGTGTCACATACTATAAGTACAGATAGATGTGTCCCACAAAGTGATCGGAGATGTGTCAACACTTATGAATCATCATGGATGGGTGCAAGGTATTTGAAAGTGACCTGAAGTGACTTGTTCATTGATTTTTCCTTCCTTCCTATAACAGAGTAACCAGCTTCTTCATATTAGATTAGTCACATTGATTGCTCAGCAGAGGTGATTCACAGCTAGAGTTCCCCTAAATTATTTCAGCATGGAAGAAGAGAATAACTTGCATTTATAAAGCAGCTTTTTGGTTTCCACCTTCTTTATTTCTGTTGTCTTTCTCCGTAAGCCTGACCGTCTGTTTTTTCCATGACTGATTTGGGTTTAACAGGTTTAAGAGTTTTCACTCTTTTAAAGAAAATGTTCATAAATCTCTTGGTAACATGACAAGCTGTCAGTTAACAGCTGTACAGTTTTGGCTGCTGCAATCTGTCAGATGATTAACACAGCCATGAGTGTGCAAGCACCTCAGTGTGAGGCTTTTTTCATGTTCTAGTGGCATGTCATCATTGTCATCATCTAAATTGTCTTCTCTGAATGCTGGTGCATCCATCTCTGTCAGGACCTTGTCAGTGCGTGGTTTGAAATGGGACTTGAGCAACAGCGTGAGATCATCTTCTCTCACCTCCTCAAAACCTACCTGCCATGCCAGATTAACTCCCTTGTTATGAATGGCATTTGTTTCAAAACCAACTAAGTTTCCCATTGCCCACAGTAATGGAATCTCCCACACATTGTTCATGTGATAAACTGAAACTTCACCTCATGCAGCACTAATGATGTTATCAGCATCCATAATACTAAATATTTTTCAGAACTCTTGGATAGTTAACTTCCCATTACTAACCGTTTTCTTGATGAGAATCCAGAAAGTCTTACTTAGATAACAGGCTTTAAATGATGCTCTGGCCCATCGGCTATATGATGGATTCATTCATAGAGTGAGGAACACAACTTGGGCATTTGGCCAAAGAGCCTCAGGGTCTAAGTCAGGAATAGTCAGAAAAGAGAGCAATAAATAAACAAATGTATGACCTTGGCACAATATCCTTCATTTCAGGCATAAGGTGGTCCATGTGCCAGTCATGGAAAATCTGTCTCCTTATCTGTGCCTTATGGTGCAGTTTCTAGGTGCCAGGGAGATGAGACTTGACATAATTTTTTTTATTGCTCAGGGCTCTTGCTATGATAAATGAGCATAGGTTTCTTGTCACCTTTTGCATTGCCACCTATCAACAGAGTGAGGTGACCTTTCAAAGCTTTAAAATCATTTTTCTTATTGACAGAGATTTAGGTTCTTGACTGCATGCGTTTTTAATACATACCTGTCTCAGTGGTATTGAAAACTTGGCAAGGTTCATAGCCATTGTCCTCTGTAACCTGTAGCAACATCTCTGGAAGTTTACCAACTGTATCAGTGTTGGCACATTTAGCTTTCCCTCTGATGCATATATTCCTAATGTTAGACTGTGCCTGGAAGTAAGTAAACCAGCCACAACTTGTACTGAATGTTTCCTGTTTCTTACTGGGCTTATAGTAGAGCTGTCTCCCTTATCTTTTTCTAATGGTTTCATAAAGAGTTAGTTAAAAATCACACAACGCTTGGTTATAGTCCAACAGGTTTAATTGGAAGCACACTAGCTTTCGGAGCATCGCTCCTTCATCAGGTGATAGTGGAGGGCTCAATCCTAACACAGAGAATTTTTAGCAAAAATTTACAGTGTGATGTAACTGAAATTATACATTGAAAAATTGATTGTCTGTTGATGAAGGAGCGATGCTCCAAAAGCTAGTGTGCTTCCAATTAAACCTGTTGGACTATAACCTGGTGTTGTGTGATTTTTAACTTTGTACACCCCAGTCCAACATCGGCATCTCCAAATCGTTCATAAAGACTGATAGCTTTCTACTGGATAAGGCAAGGCTGATTGGCATGTTCTTATAAAGGTCTTCAAGCCACTTGGCCAGCCTATGTTCCATTATCTCCATTGCTTCACTGCACTGTTGAGTTAACTTTTGCACTGAATGCAGCATAACATGTTTAACTTCCTTGCTGACCTCTTTGATTTTTTGCAGCATGGAACAAATGGTCATCAACTTCAATTCAAGATGGTGAACAATGTCGTTAGCACAATTACCACTTTTACTTCACTCAATTATGTCTAGTTTTACATGATAGAGTCACACTTTAAGCTGTTGCTAATGTTGTGAGGATTCAACAATTGCACTAACAATGTATTTCCCACTTCTGTCTGCTTGGCTATACAGACACAACGTAAGAGTTAAGAACAATCCTGTGACACACTTTCATTA
Organism: Hemiscyllium ocellatum; assembly: GCF_020745735.1. NCBI lineage: Eukaryota > Metazoa > Chordata > Chondrichthyes > Orectolobiformes > Hemiscylliidae > Hemiscyllium > Hemiscyllium ocellatum. Next base: position 57,071,211 of record NC_083402.1, read on the forward strand.
TAAACACAAAGAAAGGAAATGCTGCACACGTGATGCTGGGCTGGATTTGCCATGATATCATGTGTGTTGCTAAAAGTGCTTGGTGTGGTCTATTGGGTAGATTCAATACTGGCTGGGAAACCTGGAGAAGAAACTTTCTCTTTGTGGCATTTTAATGCAGCTATTGACTTGTAATGAGTTTGGCAAGAAATATGTGGCAGCAGGTGTTATAATGTTAGAACCAATATAATATCAATTCAACTTCCTAACACTTTTAGGATGTTTGAAAGCTAAATACAGTTTACCGGCTCCTAAATACAGTTTTATCGATGGTAGCATTGATGAACAGATTAGAAATATTCTTTGCAATGGGAGGAATAAACCAACTGCTACCTCAAAGACAGTTTGGCTAGATGTCATCAAGGAGATCAGCAACAGAAACATACAACAATGATTTAACCAGATCAGGAAAACATGAATGCAGGTCTCCATTCACCTATATCCTCCTGTGCAAACAATCACCAACACCTGAGCAAATCTTTTCAGGTACGTTCAATCAGATCAATTCTCACATCCCCTTTTTTAGCAAGCACACTTATTGATCTCTTTTTACTCACTTCCTCACACCATCACCACTATTCATCATTGCCTCTCAAATTGTTCCTGATACAATTTGATGACCTCCCTGATCGTGATGTGATGATGCTTCATGAGACCTAATGCTGAAAGAGAACAGGGAAATGGGAATTTTATTCAAATCACTCTGCTTTTCATCTGTTGCCCTGACCCCCTTTCCTGCCAGTATCCAACATGCTGCTATCTCTCCCAGTGGCCAAGCTTGACCCAGCACCAGCACATATGCTCGGACTTTTTCATTAGAGAAAAGGAGGAGGAAAGGGGACCTAATTGAGGTATACAAATAATGAGAGACATAGATAGGGTCGATAGCCAGGGACTATTTCCCAGGGCAGAAATGGCTAACACGAGGGGTCATAGTTTAAAGCTGGTTGGAGGAAAGTATAGAGGGGATGTCAGAGGCGGGTTCTTTACACAGAGAATTGTGAGAGCATGGAATGCGTTGCCAGCAGCAGTTGTGGAAGCAAGGTCATTGGGGACATTTAAGAGACTGCTGGACATGCATATGGTCACAGAAATTTGAGGGTGCATACATGAGGATCAATGGTCGGCACAACATCGTGGGCTGAAGGGCCTGTTCTGTACTGTACTGTTCTATGTTCTATATGCAACAATCTTTATGAGATATTCACAGACATCATTACCCAGACAACATTGGCAAGGGTATCTCAACAGTTAGGGTAGGATTTGAGTTGAAACCCTATGACTGCAATGTGGAAAAGTGTTAGGAAAGGTCTTGGGGCCTGTGGGTTGCCAAGTGTGCACAGTCCATATCACCGTGTGTCTGTGAATAGTCAATCAGAAACATAAACCTCAGCAAAAGGTCATTCTGACTTGTATCATCACAGGAGAAATACATATAATTTTAGGCAAACAATCCATTAATAATCCGATGTTTGTATATGCAACCGCATAGGCTGTCTTTGATATGTCTTTGGCAGCATCTTGAAAGGTTCAGGTGAAAAGGTAGGAGACTGTGGTCACTTTCACCACCACTGGCAATATGTGCCCAAGAGAGAAAGCAGGAAGCAAGATTTGGTTGTAGATGAAAATCTCAGCCACTCAAAGATGCTCTTCTAAGAGAGCAAGCAAATTGAATCTGCCTATACATGCTATTCTGTGGTTTGTATCTTCTGCTCTATCTGCTTCCCTCTTTGCGGATCTCTTTTGCACTGTCTAGCTGTAGGACACTTCAGAGGAGGGTCTTGTTGCTGTTGCTGCTGCTGATCATCTTGTTGCTGTCCGAGGTCAAACCAGGGATGCCATGCTACTAGAAATCCTTGACCTTGAATATCAATACCGCCAAAATGCAGAAATTAGCCTCTTGCTAAAAGCACTCTCAAGAAGCCCTTTCTCAGTGTGAGGCAAGAAAACAAATCAAAACAAACAACAAATCTAAATATGTGTTGATGTTCTACCCCTGACTTTTGATTAGTCTTATCAATGTCATTGTAGCTTTACCTTGACTTCAATGCTGAGTTTCAAGAAACTTGGGAAACTTGTCCATGTGTCATTAAGTGTAAATGCACATTGAAATATCACTGTAATTCTTTAATTAATATATTTGGATTATTCACCCACCTCCCTGGAAAGATTTGGACTTGCGCTTCTGCTTTTGTTATGATTCTGTCAGTTTCCAATCTAATATCCATATTCTGCCAAGATTTCTGCCAAGAACCGTGCGACCTAAGCTAGGTATTGTCTGCTGAGAAAGTATTTGTGCAAATGAAAACTTTTAAATGGGAGTAATCTAAAGATGGCCTTGAAAATTTCAAGTAAGACAAAATATTGGCAGCTTTTTCTATTGTGGAATTGTCTTTCGGATGTGCACCAAATGGATCCAGTTAAGAGTTGGAGTCAGCTTCCCAACATGATTGTAAACTTCCTCACACACTTAATTGCACATACCCTGCCACGTTAAAATTCCACATGTTTAAATTCTAAGTGGGAATTTAAATTCCAAAGCATGATGCCTGTAGATGGGGCTTGGTCCATTTTAATTGCTGTCTTCATTAACATCCCACAACCAGAGGATAACTCTAAGAAATGGACTTCCAAAGGCAGCTTTGGGCTTATGAAAAGCAGCGGTCAGTTAAGTGGTTGGACTAGTGGAGTGACTTGTATGTTGGAGGATTTTGCAAAAGAGAGTTTCCATAAGAAAAACAAGAAAGACTTAAATTTATATTGTGCAGTTAATAGCCTCAAAACCCTTTTTAGACAATGGTTTACTTTTGAAGTGTAATCAACATAATAATGTTGAAAATATGGCAGCCAATTTACCTACAGTGAATTGTCACAAACAAAAATGTGATTAGGACTAGCTAATCTGTCTCAGTGAAGTTGATTGAGAGATAATACTGGACAGGACTTCAGGGAGAGTTTCCTTACGCCTGTTCCTTCAGGCTTCAGGAGCATACATTTTAAATTGATCTGATAACAAAACTTAGTTCGCACCTAATGGAAGCCATAACTGGGGTAATGGAGGGGTCATGTGCTCAAGCGGGAATAAAATTAGCATCAGGTTTCAATTTGGATGTATTTATGAGGCTTCCACATAGGCCCAGCAGGTTCATCTGTTTCCCCAATACCTGTTGAAATAACTACATTGCATGAAATAAGTGGTTAAGCACACCACTTGACTTTGAATGCTGAATCTGATGAGATACAGCTCTCCCTCAAGTGTCTGGAATGTGTGTCTAACCTCCACCGTTGTCCATCACTGTGAATCACATTATATTTCAAAGGATTGAGAAAGTTTTAAAAAAACAATAAAAGGTGTCCAAGAACAACAATAAAGAGAGAAGATAAATTTGGACAGTAAACATGCAAGTAATATCATGACAGAGAGACGCAGTGGCTGCAATGGTAGTAATATTTCAAGAATCTTTGGATTCTGGCAAAGTTCCAGACAGCTGGAAAACTGCCTATGTAACACGCCTATTTGAAAAGGGAAGGAGACAAAAAACAAAAAAAAAGTTATCGTGTTATCTTTATTTCAGATTAGATTAGATTCCCTACAGTGTGGAAACAGGCCCTTCGGCCCAACAAGTCCACACTGACCCTCTGAAGAGTAACACACCCAGACCCATTACCGTCTGACTAATGCACCTAACACTATAGGCAATTTAGCACAGCCAATCTACCTGACCTGCACATGTTTGAACTGTGGGAGGAAACCGGAGCACCTGGAGAAAAAAATGCTATAGTCTATTAAAAAGATGTAAAATGTAATAGTAGATTATTTAGAAATACATAATATGATCAAACAAAGTTAGCATAGCTTCATGAATGGGAAACCATGCCTAACACAAATTTACGGGAGTTCTTTGAGGCGTTAACACGTAGGATAGATAAAATGCAAACAGTAGATGTTATATATTTTGATTTCAGAAGGCATTTGATAAAGTATTGTCATATTAGGCTACTCATTAAAATAAAAGCCCATTGTGCTGGGGTCGTATATTACCATAGATGGAGGATTGGCTAACTAATAGAAGTCAAAGAGTTGGGATAAGAGAGGCATTTTCACAATGACAACCTGTTTCTAATTAGAATGCCACATAGATCAGTGCTGGGGCCGCAATCATTTACAATATACATTAATAATTTGGATGAGGAACATAAATGTAATATTGCCAAGTTTGCAGATGACACAAAACTAGGTGAAAGGCAAGTGATGAGGAAGACGCAAAGAGGGATATGTACAGGAGAAGCAAGTAGGTAAGACTTGGAAGAAAGAGTTTAATATGGGAAAATGTAAGATTGTGCATTTTGGCAAGGAGAATAGAGGAGCTGAATATTATTTAAATGAAGAAAGACCGCAGAAAACTAGAACTGTCCTTGTGCATGAATTACAATAAGGTAGCACATGAATTCAGCAAATAATAGTGAAGGCAAATAAAATGTTGGCCTTTATTTCAAGAGGAATTGATTTTAAAAGTAGGGAGGTTTTTCCTAAGGCTATACAAGGCACTAGTTGGATCCCAGCAGAATACCATGAACAGTTTTGGGTCCCTTACCTAATTAAACATCTCCAGGAATTGCAGGCAGTCCAAAGAAGATTCACAATGCTAATGTGGAGGGACTGTTTTATGAGGAAAGTTTGAGTATGTTGGACCTATATTTATTGAAGTTTAGAAAAATAAGAGGCAGCCTGATTGAAAAATACATGATTCTGTGGTGACTTGCAAAAAGCTTGTTTCCTTTTGTGGGAAAGTTTAGGACCTTTGGGCTTAATTAGAATGAGGGGTCACCCATTTAAGACAGAGACAGAAGTGATTAGGTATTGAATCTATGGTATCCTTTACTGCAGAACATTATAGAGGCCGCATTATTAATTTTATTCAAATCTGGGATGGACAAAATTTTTATCAGTGAGTGTGACAAAAGGCAGGAAGGTGACATTAAGGATAATCAGATCAGCCATGATTCCACTGAATGGTGGAGCAGACTTGATGAACTGAATGGGCTAATTCTGCTTTCACCTCTTATGGTCTGATGACAAAACAGTTTATTAAATTAAAGAAAATTGTTAAGAAAGCCAATATTGTGGCCCCAAAGCAAGAGAGAGAACTTGGACAAATTAAATCATAAAAATACTCAGTTTCACACATGCTGACATTCTTAGCCACATCTGAATAGAAATTCTTTTGCGATCTGGATTGCTATTAAGGAAGTGTGCAACTACCTTTTATCTTGATCATAGGATTATAATATGATTAGATTACTTATAGTGTGGAAACAGGCCCTTTGGCCCAACAAGTCCACACTGACCCGCCAAAGTGCAACCCACCCATACCCCTACATTTACCCCTTATCTAACACTACGGACAATTTAGCATGGCCAATTCACCTGAGCACCCGGAGGAAACCCACGCAGACACGGGGAGAACGTGCAAACTCCACACAGTCAGTCGCCTGAGTCAGGAATTGAACCCGGGTCTCAGGCGCTGTGAGGCAGCAGTGCTAACCACCGTGCCGCCCACACCACCGTTTTAACCTAAACATTTACCTGAGTGACAGAATTTAACATGACAGTCACTGCAGAGTAATTCATCTCCAATATGAAAATCATTTATTTTAATACATGCAAAGTCTTTTCAGACCTCAGCAGTTTGAAATAAGTGCTTTGTTATTGTATCTCATTCATTCACTGTTGATATGGAGCTCTTGGGCTATATATTACAAGCAACAACAATAGTAGAAACACAGCATCTTCATTGAAATAAAGCATTCCAATGTATTTCACAAGAGCATTTTGAAGCAAAATTTGACAGCAGACTGGACAAAGTGATATTGAAATATGTGGCCAAATTATCAAGCAAAGGGTTATGCTTTAAAGGGCAGCTGCAAGAGGGAGGAAGCAGTGGAGCAGTAAAGAAGGGAGAAACATTTCGGAAAAGAATTCCAAAACTTTGTGCCCAGACAACTGAAGGCATGAGGATGTTCCGAGGACAGAACCAGATGAGTCCAGATAAATTGGAGGGTTGTGGAGCTGGAGGAGTTTACAGCAATGAGAAGTGGTGAGGACACGGAAATGTATGAAATGTATGCTGTCTGGATGAGAATTCTAATATCAGGTTATTTCTTGACCAGGAGACAATGTAGGTTTATGAGCACAGATTTCATAGACCTGCTATAAATTAAGTTGCAGACAGCTGGGTATTTTCATTCACAACACGCAGCCCTCCATTCCATCTGCTCCAATCCCAACCTCACCATCAAACCAACGGATAAAGGGGGTGCAGTGGTAGTTTGGCGCACTGACCTCTACACCGCTGAAGCCAGACACCAACTTGAAGACACCTCCTCCTACCACCCCTTGACCATAACCCTACTCCCCATCACCAAATCATCATCTCCCAGACCATACACAATCTCATCACCTCATCTCCCACCCACAGCTTCCAATCTCATAGTCCGGGAACCCCGCACCGCCCGATTCTACCTCCTTCCCAAGATCCACAAGCCCGACCTATCACCTTCATCCCCACCCTCATCTGCCCATTATACTCTTTGCTACCTTCCCCCGCCCTTCTCTCTGACCTATCACCCTCATTCCAACCCTCATCCATCTTTGGTACTCTTTGCTACCTTCTCCCCAACCCCACCCCCCTCCCTTTCTTCTCTCCACCCTGGAGGCACCCTGCCTTCGGTCCTGATGAAGGGCTTTTGCCCGAAATGTCGATTTTCCTGCTCCTTGAATGCTGCCTGACCTGCTGTGCTTTTGCAGCACCACTCTAATCTAAACTCGCCCTTGTCATTTTCATTGCACATCCTAACAGTGATTGTGTGATTAAGTGTTTCCAGTAGGAAAACCTTGAATGGGCAGATGCATAATAACATTCCAATTTGCAGCTCTAATTATTTTGAGATACTTTCATTTTGGGTACTGACACAGTTTTAACCTCTGCATTTATCTCTGTGGCAATCATCAGAGAAAAAAGGTTCTACAATCAATGACTTTGGTAAATATGAATAAATACAATAATCTTACTGTAACCATTCTATGAATCAAGCTCCATTAGAGGTCTATGGTTAAAGGTGAAAATGAACTTTCCCGGTGGGCCCCTGGTCCAAGTTCCCGATCTTCCTGCTGCTGAAAACAGAAATGGAGGCCTCTGATGCTTGAGATAAGGTTTTAAAGATTTAAATTAGTGACTCACCTTTCCTGGCAGGTCCTGGTCCAAGCTCCCACTCTTCCTGCTGCTGAAAACAGAAATGGTGCAATAATTTAAATCTTTCAAATCTTACCTCGAGCATCAGGGCCCTCCATTTCTGTTTTCAGCAGCAGGCACAAAAGCAGGAATAAGGAAATAAATGAAAGTTTAATTCACTGTAAAAAAGTGTGGTATGTCTTAGGTCCCAACCAAGGACATAACATAAACTGTCAATATATTGACGTTTCAAATTGACTGCGCTAGTTGTTCTCTGATACATGTTTGTATTAACTCTGCATGAAGGCCATGTGTCTCTCTGCATATGTCCTCTGCACTGTAAGCCATCTTCTGTGCAACCCACATGGCCTCTCCATGGTGTTCCAGAGAATGTGATATTATACATACTAGCCAGATTCTGTGATCCTGCAGTTGTAAGCTGAATGATGAACATTTGCCCCCACATTATTTACTGATGATTCGTTGGTGCAGAGTCACTGGATCTGCAGCACAATGAGGAGATGGAATAGACACTGTAGTGAAGGAAAGTTTGCATGATGCTGTCTGGAATGTTGATGTTAGATCCTTCCATGCTACTAACAGTAACAGGCTGTCTGTCTTGCCAGTGAGTACACAAGTATCTGGTGTGGCACAGTGGCTCAATGGTTAGCAATACTACCTCACAATACCAGGGAATCGGGTTTGATTTCAGCCTTGGGTGACTGTGTTGAGTTTCCACCTTCTCTGTGTGGGTTTCTTCTGGGTGATCTGGTTTGCTCCCATTGTCCAAAGATGTGCAGGTTAGGTGGAATGACCATGCTATATTGTCCATAGTGTTCAGGAATAAGCAGTCTAGGTGGATAAGCCATGGGAAATGCAGATTATAGGGATAAGGTGAGGTGGGTTTGGGTGGGATGCTCTTCAGAGGGACAGTGTGAACGTGATGGGCTGAATGGCCTGTTTCTGCACTGTAGTGATTCTATGATGTACATGTCCATCATTGTTTCTCCATCAAGTTCCTCATTTGAGTTCTCTGTAGCAGCACTCATCTACCACCTTGAAATTCAGTGAGTTACAAAACAGCTTAACCTCATTTACTCAGATGACTCACCTGGTGCTGTCCAAATGTTACACTCATCTCTTGAGGCACATGCATTGTCAGCATGTAAGAAAGGTGCTGTAAGTGTTAGACAGGGGAGGCAGTAACATATGAAAATGTCACTGGACTATCAATCCAGAAATCAGGCTAATGCTCTGGGACATGAGTTCAAATCCCACAATGGTGAATGATGAAATTTGAATTCAATAAAAAGCTGGAATAAAAAGTTAGCCCAATACTGACTCTTGTAGCCAATGTCAATAGTCATAAAAAAACTAATATCATTTAGTGAAGGAACCTGCCATCCTTACCTCGTCTGGCCAGATGTGAGACCCGACCTCCAGCAATATGTTTGACTATTAATGGCCCAATAAACCAATTGGGATGGATAATAAATTGCCAGTGATACCCTCATTCCATGAACAGAAACAATTGATGTGGGCCATTAATGTACTGACTTTACTCTCTTTCCTCCTCTCAGGTTTCAGAGATTGACCAGGGGTGAGTTTTCGGTTTCTGAAAGTAAAAACTCAGAGGAGGAGGTTTGTATAAGGAAAGTGGTGTTGGGATTGGAAGAGATTTACACTCAGTCTATCTGTGTTTTGTTCTTGACAGAAAACATTACAGGCTATTCTGGATATTGTGAAAGGGGATAAGGAAGGAAAATCTTGTTATTCTCATTTTTTTCAGCAAAGCTGGTGCCATGGATCCTATTGCAGCCAGCTCATGATGCAGAGAACCATCACCTTTAGACTCAGAGCTAATAGGCATTCAGTTTACCCTAGTAGTTCTGCTTTTTGCCCATCCAATGTGTGCCATTGCATTTCGCTATGATTGTATTTGGATGATGCAGCTATTTCAATGAAAAGCTGCAGATATCTGGAACCAGTGAGAAGAAGTGTGAATCAGCAGTACATGGGTGAGGATGAGGGTGAAGGGGAATATTTACATGTTAGATGTGAGTCCTGCGTAGAGGAAGTACTACTGCGTAAGTGATCAGGGTATAGTGCAGTGAATAGCATGAATGGTTGATGTTATAGCAAAAAGAAGCTGTCAAGTCAGGATTAACTCACTGCCATAGAGTCATAGAGTCATAGAGCGTGGAAATAGACTCTTCAATCCATGCCGACCAGATTTCCCAAACTGAACTAGTCCCATTTGCCTGCATTTGACCCATATCCCTCTAAATCTCTCTTATCCATGTACCTGTCCAAATGTCTTCTAAGTTTTGTAATTATACTTGCTTCTATCACTTCCTCTAATAGTTTGTTTCATATATGCACCACCCTCTATGTGACAAAGTTGCCTCTCAGGTCCATTTTAATTCTCACCATCTCGTCTTTAATCTATGCTTTCTAGTTTTTTGATTCCTTTACCCTGGGGAAAAGACCTTGGCTATTCACCTTAGCTATGCTGCTCATGATTTTGTAAACATCTATAAGGTCACCCCTCAGCCTCAGACACTCCAGAGAAAAAAATCCAGTCTATTCAATGTCTCCCTATAACTCAAACCCTCCAGTACCAGCAACATCCTTGTAAGTCTCTTCTGTGCCTACTCCAGTTTAATAATATCCTTCTGACAAGAATTGTATGTACTACACCAAATATGGTCTCACCAATGTCTTGTACAGCTGAAATGTGACATTCCAATTCCTATAATCAATGCTCAGACCTATGAAAGCAAGTGTATTAAATACCTTCTTAACCCTCTTATCTATCGGTGATGCCACTTTCAAGAAACTTTGTATCTGCACCCTTCTGCCTCTCTGTTCGATTACACTCCCCAGGGCAGTTGATTATCTGTGAGCTAATTCAATATTTCTTTTGGTGCTGTTTCAATCAACTTTGATTCAGACTCCATCTCTAGATCTTCCCAACCATCTGTTCCACTCATTCCAAAGGCAGTCACTAAGGGTGTCCTGGAACTTGGAGCCATGGTACCTCCCACCAATCTGCAACACTAGTGCCTCCAGCACTTCATCCATCATTACAGAATCCTGTTGCTACCCTTGTCTTTGCACTAACTTACTGTGCAGCAATAGTCTTATGCAGTTCCACTTGAAGATACTGCCTGCTTTAAGAAAAACATGCTGGCTAGACCACAGAGCCGACAAAGAATGTTGCCTGGGTTTTTTTACTTTCTGCTGAAACATAGGCTGCATTCAGGAACAGAACATCAACACAGCAGGCAACCAGGTCATTACCACAAACCCACAGATGAGGTGGGTACCTGAGGTTTACGTGTTGTCCACCTCAACCTGAATGGGTATAGAGAGGTATTGATTGTAACTTCCACACCCAAAAATCAGGGTTAACCAAATTCTAACCCACTGTACATAATATATAAGGACCGATTTCCTAATTATCGCTATCAATTGAGGCTTCCTGTCAGTCATGCACATTTGAAATATTGACTCCAATAAATACGTTCAAATTTAAAAGGATCCATCTGTCAGCATTTTCTGGTGCTCTGGTATTTTGAATGTCCTTTAATTGATCCTGCTTAAAAAGCACAATCTGATTGAAGTAAATTTGCCGAATTTTCAAATTGATGTCAATGTAATAATTGAAATTTACAATTGCCTTGTCCTTGTGCCTATGGTTTAAAAATTGTGCTTATAAGATGCTTATATATTCAACCAGGTTAGTGGCTCTGGCTTCCAACATACGGATTGCACACGGCCAGTTGCAACTTGAGAGTAAACAGTCAGGAGCAGGGTAATACCTCCTGATCCTCCTGAACATCACAAATGGGAGGCAAGTGTTTTTTAGGCTGTAGCTTGCTGCATAACTCCAAATGTCTGAACAGGACATAATTCACAGGAGTCTCACACAATATTGCCAAATGAAGCCAGGGAAATTTATGTGGAGACATTCTTCCATGATAGTGTGGAATTTCACTGCTGAGCCCATGATGTAACTAGACAATTCCTGGTATGACTTCAAGAAATTCTATACAAAGTTCCACCTGTAATGACAAGATATTAATTTGAGGTACAATTAAAACAAAATCCCGTGGATGCAGAAAATCTGAAAACAAAAAGAGGGCAAGTTGGAAACACGTAATAGTCATAACAGTTTCTATAGAGAAACTGGAGTCAGTCCAACTTTCAGGAATAATAAATAAGGAAATGGAAATGGTTGTACCTCATATACAGGAGTGATAGTTGATCTTGTATAAAAATCTACTCTGTCTTCTGGTCAAAGAAATCATTCATTTTCCATATATCTCATGTATTGTGATGTTGGCTGTTGCAAGAGCAAACAGATGGGAGAGAGTGGAGAAACATTACTTTGACAGGAGTATATAGGGCACTTTATTTCTTGATTCCAATTCAGTAGTACTGGGTTCCCATCGAAGGAAATAAATTCTCTGTACATGCCCTCTCGAAACTTTTTGACATTTTAAAAAAATCTTGGTTAGATCAATCCAAAATCTTCTCATCATAGGACAGTATATCCTTTTTGCAGTCATTCCTCACAATTTAATCTTTTAATTCCTGGTATTGTTCTGGTGATTCCGTGCTGTTCCACCTGCAAGACCAAAGGCTCAGTGCCCAAAACTGAACCAAAAATTCCTGTCTCTGTATGACTGAAGCCTCACTTCCAACCAAGATTACATTCTTCTAGGTTTTTTTTTTGAAATACTATTCCTTTAACTGAGATGATGGGATCTTGCCGTCTGGGAGCTTACGGTTAAGTTCATGCTGCTGAGTTTCTTTTCCTTAAACGGTCATGGTATCATCAAACCATGGAAAACATCCAATAAGTTCTGGAAAACAGGTGTAACAACACAAATACTTTGAGCATGCTTATATTTACAGGAGATGCTGCCTGGCCTGCTGTGCTTTGACCAGCAACACATTTTCAGCTGTGATCTCCAGCATCTGCAGACCTAATTTTTTACTCTATATTTACAGGATAATTAAGTAGAAGTTAAAAGAACAATATAAATGCAGATATTAACATTAATAACTTCGATTTTGTTTAAGAAAAGCAGAATTTTTTTAAAAAATTCTATTTCAACTTGTTATATTGGTGAATTGTCCACATGTTTGAAACATTAAATTGCAACACTTGAAAACCAGACCATTCAACTGAAGCCAAACGGTTGGCAGACCTAAACCCCTCCTCACACTACCCTAAAATGTGCCACAGTAGAACTACCAGTAAATCAGTTTAAAGTTGCAGTATCTTTTTAATGATTTTCATATAGCCTTAGATTATTATATAGCCTTAGATTACAAAACCAGAATATTCTTTAAACTTGTATGATGTTAAAAACATTTATTTGTCATCATCATTGATTTATGGTTTAATCTTACATTATGTTTCTGTCTGGAAAGGAATTGAAAGGCCTCTCCTGATGACTCATCTGGTTAAGCCAGTGAATAGCTGAACCGGGTTGATTCCTGGTCACTGCTGTGTTAGCTGATTCCAGCAGGATTGGCAGCAGATGGATTACAATTTAACCATTGTTTCCTGGGCTGGGAGGAGGAAAATCAGGATTCCCACTCTGAACTAATTTCCAGTGACCCCTGCTGGAATTATCATGTTTGATTACTGGATCCAGCCAAGTTTAAGCTTCACTGTAATGACCCCAAAGTTAGAATAGGCTGCTGACATTCAGGGGGACATGTACATTCATGGCTGGAGCAGAAGGATAGTCAATAAAAATAGGCTAGTTCCTATAACAGGGTCCTTTCATAAAGCAGTTTTTACATTTTGAGATTATTCACTGTCAAAGCCCACACAGGAAGCATCACTTATTAAACAAGGATTTGAGCATTTGTGAAACTGCATAGGCAAGGAATTAGGGTGAAAGTAACTGGTACTTTCCATGTCACAGAATTGGACAATTGAAAGCCACAATTTCCTAGATTTTGTTTTGCATATCATTTGTGCTGACGACAAACACTTCTGCCATGTACTGGAACAGTCATACTGGCTGCACAGCTCTACGGAGATGGTGTTTCCACTTTGGGTGTGATATGGAAGTAACTTCAAATTTATGGTAAATTCATGAACCAATGAATGAATGAATGAATAGCATGCTTTTTTGTTGCTTTCCAACTCAAAGTATTTTTTGAATTGTGTAAGAATGGTGTCCTGGTGCAGTTCTCATGAACCAGTTGAAAATGGTTTATCATAAAAAATAAGCAACTTCAATGAGGGCACCCAGACATCTACCTGTGACCAGCCTGATTTAAAATAACTGAAAATGGTTTCAAAATGCTCAACCAATTAGTAATTACATAAGATCATAAGATATAGGATCTGAATTAGGTCATTTGGCCCATCAAGTCTACTTTGGCATTCGATTATGGCTGAAATGTTTCTCAACCCCATTCTTCTGCCTTCTCTGTAACCATCAATTCCCTTACTAATGAATATATGTCTTAAATCCACTTGGTCTCCACAGTCTTCTACAATAATTAATTGCACCTATTCACCACCCTCCAGCTGAAAGGATTTCTCCTCATCTCAGTTCTAAAGTTTCATTGTGATTCCTCCTCATCCTTATAAATTCATTGAGTACAGACCTAGAGTCCTCAATTGCTCCCCATTTGACGTCTTTCATTGCTGATCATTCTTGTAAACTCCTCTGGACTCCCTCTGGACCCTCTCCAGGACCTGCATATCTTTCCTTAGATATAGGGCCCAAAACTGCTCACAATATTCCAAATAAAGTCTGATCATAGCCTCATACAGACTGAGCAGGGCAACTCTGCTCTTGTATTTTAACTGTTTTCAAATAAATGCCAACATTGCATTTGTCTTCCGATCTGTCAACTGAAGCTGTATGTAACCTTCAGAGAATCCTGAACTAGGCTTTTCAAGTCCCTTTATGCTTCAGATTTCTGAAGCCATTCCCCATTTAGATACCTCTATCCTTCCTACTGAAGTGCACAACCTCACACTTTCACACATTGTATACCTTCTGCCACCTCTTTGCCCACTCTCCAAACCTGTCCAAGTCCTCCTGCCGCCTTGCTACTTGTTCAATATTACCTGCCCCTCCACCTATCATTGTGTCTTACATTACTATCCACAGTTAGTCTTTTCCTAAATTACATAATTTTTAATTTAAAAAATCATTTAAAATGTACTAAATCATGCCTGCTGTGCACAAAGAAAATGGTAATAATTTGAAATGCCTTTTCAGCAGGCAACCCCTGTATCTTTAGTATCGTGCAGGGTGGGTGGGTGGTAGAAGGGTGGTATCAGGGAAGGGTGGGTGGGGTGGTAGAAGGGTATTGCTGGCATTTCCAGACCTTGTGGGTAGGATTTGATTCAACAGATTTGAGGAAATGAAACTTGAGCTGAAAAGACTGTGGAATGTACACAATAAGTGGCTTTGAACATTCATCACCTTTGTTTTAAATTGCTGTCCATGTTAATTCTGCCAAAATTACACAAATTACACAAGGAACTTGGTGCAAAACTCACAGAAATGTGCCTCAACATTACAAATTAAAAGGTCAGAGTAGAGGGTTTTAATTTGGCTGCCTGTGCAACTATTCCAACTAAATACTTTTAGAAGCATAAGGATTGACACAACATCAGTATCATGTTTATTAGATAAAATGTGATTTGTAACATAAAATGTTACAGTGCAGTACAGGCCCTTCAGCCCTCGATGTTGCGCCAACCTGTGAAAATAATCTGATGCCCATCTAACTTAACACCGTTTCATAATTATCCATATGAACGCCCAATGCCCATTTAAATGCCCTTAATGTCAGTGAGTCTACTACTGTTGCAGTCAGGCTGTTCCATGTCCCAACTCCTCTCTGAGTAAAGAAACTACCCTTAATATCTGTCCTAAATCTATCACCCCTCAATTTAAAGCTATGTCCCCTTGTGTTAGCCTTCACCATCCAAGGAGAAAGGATCTCACTGTCCATCCTATCTAATCCTTTGATTATGAATAAACTCAGTCCTTGTTTGCTAGCATGTGGATCCACATAATCACGATGGCAGCCCCAGATTTCATTTTTTTTCATTGACCCATCCAGTCTGATCACACACTCTGTCATGATACATAGGAGAGTCACGTTGGAGGGTACCACACTTTTTTTATTATCAGCAAGAATTCTATGCCCTTATCTCATGCAGTTACTGAGGATTTGGTGTATTTGATGTACAGTGTTGTGTAAGTACCATTTAAACACTGGCTCGGTTTTCTGAAAGCCCAGGATAACATAACCCAAAAGCTGCTTTATTCAGAGGTAGATTTTTAAGGATGTAAGTCATTGAAAACTGGCTACCAGCAGATTATAAAGAATGTTAAGGCCCTGACATGTGACTGTCTCAGTCGCTCTTCAGCGTGTGTGTAAACTGTCCTCTCTTAGGATGACAGCTTATAAATTTCCACCATACTGCTAGTGTTCTGGTTGTTACCTGCCGATGGTTTAGATCAATTTGCTGTCACCTATTCTGATCTTTTCTAGTCTTCAGCTGTGCTTTCTAGTTTCAGAGCCATTCAACCTTGTCATTTAAGAGCTTGGACTTCCTCAGCTTTGAATAACCAAGGTAAGTTTCTAACTATGGACTGAGATTTCCACGAATAAACTCTCTCACTGAGGTAACCTATTTCCTTCAACAAAAGTAAAATACTGATTAGATTACTTACAGTGTGGAAACAGGCCCTTCGGCCCAACAAGTCCACACCGACCCGCCGAAGCGAAACCCACCCATACCCCTACATTTACCCCTTACCTAACACTATGGGCAATTTAGCATGGCCAATTCACCTGACCCATACATCTTTGGACTGTGGGAGGAAACTGGAGCACCCGGAGGAACCCCACGCAGACACGGGGAGAACGTGCAAACTCCACACAGTCAGTCACCTGAGGCAGGAATTGAACCCGGGTCTCTAGCGCTGTGAGGCAGCAGTTCTAACCACTGTGCCACCGTGCCCCCCACATCTGTACTGTGGATGCTTGGAATCTGTAATGAAAACAAGAAATACTAGAGAAACGCAGCTGGTCCAGCAGCAAAGATTTTGCTTCAGAACATAGTCCTTGGACTCAGCGTTAACTCGTTTTCTCTCTCATGAGTTTTACCAATATTTACTGTTTTTGTAACTGAGTTTCTCAACTGCTCTGAACGATTTTTTTTTGCCCCGGGAGAAACTACTCTTACATTGAACTTGTGTCAGGTTTCCTTTGAACAGATTTACTCCATCTAGCACCAGGTCTACATCAATCTGGCCCAGGAGGAGATTGTCAAGGAGTGATTTACCATTCCATTTGATGGGAACACCTACTGCATCTGTCAGAAGGCATGCAGTGCCACACTTGCAAGGAGGTGGTGCATGTAAGGAAGAAGTGCTCCTGCTACAAGGCCGCCAAGTCCACCCAGATGACTTCCTATCCCTCACCAATCTGCCTCATATCCTTCAAAGGCAGTCTCCACCAACAGTCAATGGCATCAAAGCTGACAGTGAGATCGGATGGGGAGAGCATCTGGTGGATGAAAAGCGCAAAGGAAGATGGGACATAAAAACATCTGCCTCAACAGTCATCCCCTTGAGCCTATCATGCCCCAATGTAGTCTCAAACCCATCATGCCACCCCATTTCCATATTTGGATTTCCATAACACCTTTGATAAAGTGTTGCATGGTGTGAGGGGCAAGGTAGTAGCATGGATAGAGGACTTTCTGACTGGTAGAAGGCAGAGAGTAGGGGAAAAGAGGGTTTTTTTCAGGATGACAGCTGTCAACCAGAAGTCCATGTTGGGATTACAACTATTTACGTTACACTAATAAACTGGATGAAAGAACTGGGGCATTATTACTAAGTTTGCAAATGACACAAAGATAGGTGGAGGAACAGGTGGGGGTTGAGGAAGTGGGAGGCTGCAGAAGGACTTGAACAGGCTAGAAGAGTGGGTAAAGAAGTGGCAGATGGAATAGATTGTGCAGTTTGATGGGAAGAGTGGAGGCGTAGATTATTTTCTAAATGGGAAAGGCTTCAGAAGTCTCAAGCATAAAGGGACTTGAGAGCCCCATTTCAGGATTCTCATAGGTTACATAAAGATTCAGTTGGCAGATAGGATAGCAAATGCAATGTTGGCATTCATTTCAAAAGGGCTAGAATACAACAGCAGAGATGTACTACTGAGGCTGTGTAAGACCATGGTCAGATTGCATTTACAATATAATGAGTAGTTTTTGGCACCGTATCTAAGGATGGATATACTGGCACTGGAAGTGGTCCAGAGGAAGTTTACAAGAATGATCTCAGAAAGGAAGGGCTTACTGTAAGATTAGCAATTGAAGATGCTGGGTCTGCACTCGATGGAGTTCAGAAGGATGACAGGGGATCTCATTGAAACTTACAGAATCCTGAGACACCTGGGGAGAGTGCATGTGAAAAAGGTATTTCCACTAATGAGAGAGACAAGGGCAGGTGGCCCTGGTGGCACCAGGTTTCTAAGTGCTTCATGAAGTCTAGAGGAGCTGGCTGATCCTCTCAGACAGCCCTCTAGAGACAAATCTCTGTGGCTGGACCAGCTGACCATCGAGATGCACAGAGTGTTCTACAATATTTGAGGGAAACAAATGCACACGGATCCTGGAGGAATGTTAAACAATCGAAGAGATGTTCCTCTCATGACTGAGAACTGTCACAGCTCTCCTACCAAAGAGAGATATGGTCATCTTCTTAAAATCTGGAACCTGGTCTTCCTCTTCAGCATGGATTACAGAATCTTTGCCAGGGTAGTATTGAAAAATGTGTTGCTGGAAAAGCGCAGCAGGTCAGGCAGCATCAAAGGAGCAGAAGAATCAACATTTCGGGCATAAGCCCTTCTTCAGGAATGAGGAGGGTGTGCCAAGCAGACTAAGATAAAAGGTAGGGAGGAGGGACTTGGGGGAGGGGCGTTGGGAATGCGATAGGTGGAAGGAGGTTAAGGTGAGGGTGATAGGCCGGAGAGGGGGTGGGGGCTGAGAGGTCGGGAAGAAGATTGCACGTCAAGAATGCAGTATTAAGGCTCAAGATGCAGTTTGCTGACTGGATATGACTTCAGTATATTGCTGTAGTGTGTGTAATTAAGGTTAATGGGTCCTGAAGGGGCCCCTTTGATTTGAGCCTCCTGTAGAAGAATGTTGTCACGTTTGGCTCCATTGGGCCAGATATAAAGGTAGCCCATGATGATCTTCCCCTGTGCATGGACTCAGTCAACCTGTTGAGGGTGTGAGAGTATCACAAGGGATACCCTGTGACATCATCTATAATGATTGACTAAGATAGGTATTCCAGTTCAATCCTGCTCAATCGGTGGCAGGTGGATTTATGCCAGAGGAGATCTTGCACCTCATCATTGCCCTTACTTAGAAATCCATCTCAGCCCTGCTGAAGAGTCCTAGCTAGCAAAGCCAGCCTTCATCTACAGTGCTAGACAGGATCACTCTATGGGCTATTCTATAGACTCCAGTGCTGGTCATGAACCAAATGATCACCACCATGTTGAGTTGTTCACACAGTTGGTTTCTTCCTCCAGAGTTTGTCATAAAGAACACTCATGGAATTCTTCTGGGGCAAGAAGGTGTATTTCAGTTGCCGCTGAAGTTCTGAGTCTCTCTTTTAGAAAAGGGGTCAGTTGCTGTTGTGTATTTGCAGTCAGTTGGTGACTTTCTGGCTTCACACTCTATATTGATTATAATGAGGGCAGCCAGGTGGACCTCATAGAATATGAGTTCCCTGATTGGGGCTGTTAATCTGGTTCATCACCCTTTTTCAACAAAAAAAGGACAGAACTGTCAGACATCCTGTTCGGTCTGAAGGAGTTGGATCACATCAAGGACTCTGCACGAGTAAATAAAGAGTGACTTGGTGACAGGATACCAGCTTCTGTAGAATTATTTTATTACCTTTTTACTGAACTTCCTCCTGGATAGCCATGTATTTCTTCCACTGGTTGCGTGACTCAATTATAACATCCATAATGGTTAATGGATGTTCAAAAACCATTCCTTCCTAACACTTTAGGGAGTCAATTGTCTTTTACAACAGCCTGGTCTAGGTTTGAGACATTTTCGCCTCAAGCCAGAATTCTCCTCCATCAAGAGTAGGAGCTGTACTTCAAGAATCATCTCTCAGGTATCTGTACCTCCACCAGTCTGGCTTTGAGTGGCTGATGTGCTAGATGATGGAAGAGTGGAATGGATGCCGGCAACTTGCTGGCCTGGCATAAGTTACTGGCCAGCAAATGGCCAAAGCCATTCAGAGCCTTAAAACAGCGGCACTAATCCTGAGGGCACTCGTAGTGTCAAGGCAGCTCATGCATGCAGTGGGCATTCATTTGAGCTGACTCCTGTCTGGCACAACCACACACTGGCTGCAGACCCCATGACCTCCCATACAGACCTCACCATATAATTTGAGTAATCTGTAGGAAATACTCTCCAAGTCTTCGCAACTAGTCCATTGCAGTTTTCAGTTCAGACCTTTGTTGTACACTCTTCATTTCCTTTCCTATGTCTGCAATTTGGATATATCCTGGCATTAAATGGTGGTGCACCGCTAGTGTCTCTACCTCTGGGCCAGAAGAACCATGCAGGAATCCCAACTCAGGCTATGATGGCCATTGACATGTGTCATAATAAGTCCAAATAAACTAATTGTAAGATTAGATTAGATTACTTACAGTGTGGAAACAGGCCCTTCGGCCCAACAAGTCCACACCGACCCGCCGAAGCGCAACCCACCCATACCCATACCCCTACATTTACCCCTTACCTAACACTACGGGCAATTTAGCATGGCCAATTCACCTGACCCGCACATCTTTGGACTGTGGGAGGAAACCGGAGCACCCGGAGGAAACCCACGCAGACACAGGGGGAACGTGCAAACTCCACACAGTCTGTCGCCTGAGTCGGGAATTGAACCCGGGTCTCAGGCGCTGTGAGGCAGCAGTGCTAACCACTGTGCCACCGTGCCGCCCAATTTTTAGAAAGGAAAATGGTGGCAAAACTATACCCGAACACAAGCTGTCAGTGGCTGTGCTGACAGAACCCATTCCGATTCCTTCATGAGTGAGACTTGGTATGGCTATTGCAGAATTGCCACATTGAGGTAGTTACTGATCCTGGTGAAGATGGTAACAGAAAACAAGGAAATGGGCGGCATGGAATCTGTGTTTGGTTATCATAGTATTTCCAAACAATAGGATGAAAGAAACACAGCTACAATCAGTTAATGAATCTGTAACATTCAGGATCAAGTGGGACATATATATTGTAATCATTATTTAAACATGGCACGGAGTTAAAGAAATGACATTAAGCTGTATTTCTCGTTACAATCATTCTGAATGCCATGTTTCAATGTGCGTATTGTAACAAACAATGAAATGGTGTAAAGGCCCATAGTGAAAAAGCAACCTTCAGAATTAGAAACAGGCAAAAAGGTAAGGGACAAATGTCTACAAAAGAAACTTCCTTTTGACGAAATACTGAGTCGTGAATTTTCAAATGCCCTACTCATATTCTTAACTCTGTGGAATGCTGCTACGTTTATGATGTAAATTTATTAAATGCAATGTTTCCATTAAACTAAATTTAGTTGCAATTAAAATATAAGTACGAAAGGCCAAGTTAAGAAATTATGTTATAAAGATAATTATAATAAAGTGTATGGGTATAATGGATATAGGAAAAGCTAATCTTCAGTGTGTTTTTTGGAGCAGTATGGGATTTTGCACCAGCGTGCCACTTAGAAAGGGAGAAGCCAAAGCCAAATTTTGGTTGAAAAAGCACTTTACTTATTTTTGAAGTTCTATTTTACCTGAGATGATAGCAATCAGTCTTTCTGGGAGTGCAATGTAAGAGAGCAGAATAACCTGTTAGATGTAGTGTAACTCCATTTCAGTTTGCCAATCATTTAGAAATTTGTTAGATCTGGGTTCAACCCCAAGTTATGAACCCCTTGTCAACAGCCCCTCCAACACTGAAGAAGTGGTGGCTTGGAATTCACAGATAGAATGCGTGTATATTAGCCTTGAAACCACATTCATACTTTACTGCATATGTACAATTCTTACTCTTCTATGCTCCTGCTTGCAAAGGAGGGCCAAGGATTGCTGGATAAACTTGACACTTTCTGACTGTTTTTACTGCGAACAGCAGAATCTTTTTTTAAATCAACTTGACATTAATAAATAATGAACGATCAGATTGCATTGAATTGTTTTCACTAACCTAAAAAAACTGCCCATGAGATGCTTTGTTGGTAGTCGACTTCATAACTTTTGATTATGAAGTAAGATAACCTCATGAAAACAATTAAGACTGATGGAAAAATAAATATAAACTTTAAGTTTGCAGATTACTTCTCCTCTGTGAGTTGTTTTTTGTTTTCTTAAGCTGCAAATTATATCGCATGTTAAATCACTGATCAAACCTCAGTCAACCAAGGAAAAGTACATGAATGTATTCAAATCTCAAAGTGAGATAGCGTTCACTCAATGTTCAATAAGGTTAGTATTTAAGGTTAGGCATCAGCAATCTGTCATCAAAGCCATCATCTATACGCCACATCTTCCCTGAATTTGCATGGTATTAATGTATTGACACTGACTGCCAAGAACATCTCAACGTAGAGGACCATATGTAACTTATTTTCCTGACAAAAACAAGATGATACCATCATTTGAGTGCAATGCTTAAAATAGTTTTCCTTGTGAGAATGGTTATTTTTTCTGGCAAACCTCAATTAACTTTCACTCTAGAGTTATTGTACTTAAGCGCCTGAGGCAGGATAAAATTTGAGTTAATGACAGAATTTCAAGAGGATGGAATCTACATTGTGTAAGGAATCTCTTGGACTAAGTTATAAATAGGAAATTTATAAAATTGTTATGTTTGGGACTGTATCTTTAATTTAAGGTAAAGATGGAAGACTCATGTTGCCTGCTCTGAATTCTGCTGAAAACAAGCTTGGGTGGCTTTGCTCTTAAAAGGTGCTCAGGTAGTTTTACTGAGAGAAAGGTGCACACACATAACCAATGACCACACAACTCTTGATGGTAGATAAACTGTATAGGATGCTGGAATGTCAGATTTTGTAAGTGGTTATACTTTCATCAGTCTAGTAATTCCAGTTATAGAATAGAGATGGGCTGTGAGAGGGGAATGTCCATAGGAAGCTACGATAAGATCAGATTACAGGTTTCCTAAAAATAATTGCTGGACCTCAAAGTTAGGGTCAGTCTGCAAGAATTTAAGAAAGAGAGAGAGAAATCTGAGAAAACAGAGGCTGCAAGTCACTATTGTTCACTGTGCACAGTCTGGGTAGGAAATCACACTTAGATTGAAGTAGAAAGTGAGGTCTGCAGATGCTGGAGATCAGAGCTGAAAATGTGGTGCTGGAAAAGCGCAGCAGGTCAGGCAGCATCCAAGGAACATGAGATTTGACGTTTCAGGCATAAGCCCTTCTTCAGGAAGTACTTCTTAGATTGAAGTAACCAAGGTCATACAAAGCTAGAAAATTTCCTTAGCTTTGGCTTAAAGGGAGGGATCTCCAGAGTAACATAACGTCTCAAGTTGTTCCATACTGAAGTCTATAATTTTGCTATCATTCCAGTTCATCTCCTTTGCATCTTCTTCAAAGCTTTGTGAACCTTCTTAAATTGGGTGCCAAGAATTGGACACAATACTCTAGCTATTATCCAAATGGTGTTCTATACAGGTTTAACTTAACTTGCTTGCATTAGTACTGTATGCCTCTGTTTGTAAAGCCAAGGATCCCATTACATTTTTTTTTAAAAACCTTATCAACTTACGTTATCGCCGTCATAGTGCGAGGTTGTAACAAGTAATTCAGGTTTGAATATGTTATGTCAGCACAGAAGTTGCAGAATAGCTAAATCATTCTGTATCTTTACAGTTCATCATTTTTTTTCTGCTTTCCACAGCAGCCAGATTTTAGTCAGCCAAAGATTCACTAATTTATGAAAGTATAGCTGTTATAATTCTGAAAAACAAAAAGGTGATAAATCAACGGAACAGATTTGTTATCTGACAAATAAAGTCTGCTGGTTAATATTTCTAACAGGCCAAGTAGACAATGTATTGACAATGAACTATTGATAATGAATTTAAAATTGCTGCTTTTTGTAGATTGAATGCATTTCCACTGTAATACCCACGTAATGTAATTCCTTTGAAAGAAAATAAACTCCACAAAGCTTGTTTAAAAACAAGGGGTGAAATTTCTATCATAGACAAGGTAGTGAAGAGTATTGCATTATTTTGAGACCAAGGTTGAGATGAGATCAGGCATGACTATATAAAATGGTGTGACAGGTTCGAGTAGCTGAAATGTTCATCGTTCTAATATTCTTCAATTTTACTGTTCTTCTCTTCTGTCCATAATGGAAATGTTCTTTTTGAAGTCTTTTTTTTCTCTTTAAAAATCGGCAGTGATGTGCCTTCCCAAACCTTGTTTGCAAAGTCTATCTAGAAATGACCCACAGAAAATTCTCTAGGCTTCAGGCAAAGTAGTGTTGATTTATATATTCAAAATTCCAGGAAATGGTGCATAACACATGTTCACTCATACATGTATCGAAGGAAGAAAGAAAGAGAAAGGACAAAGGAGAAGTTACAAATTACTTAAAATCAACATTAGTTCACATGAATTAGAGTCATTCAGGACTTCCATTTGACAGTGTAAGGAAAGCCCTTTCACTGGTCAGATGTGGTCAAATTGCAGCACTTGTAAACTGCGAATTATTTGAAGTTGCAGGTGAAATAACCTGTACAGGATTCTTTTTAAAAGAGATTGAGATCAGGAGCAGGTGTTAGACAAGCCTGGAAATGCTTATGGTGTCAAAACAGGAAGTGCTGGAGAAACTCAACAGGTTTGGCAACATCTGTGAAGAAAGAAACAGAGTTAATGTTTTGATTTTTAGATATCTTTTCTCACTACTTAAAGTGGTTAAAAAATTGCATTTTTTATGTTGTAGGGGAGAAAATGGAATAGATACCCAAAACAAAGGGATTGTTACTGGTGGTGAAGAGAAGATAGAAATGCAAAAAAAACATATGAATGAAGGTGTGGAAAGGCAAAAATAGGTCTGCTCTCTCAGAGCAAAATCAAGAAGACACAAACAAGATACAGCAGGGTGTGTATGCGGTTATTTGGGCGATAGTGGGGATGGAAGATGGTTACAGTTGTTGAATTCAATATTATGTCCTAGAGGCTAAACTGTTTCTAAATGGAAAACCAAGTCTTGTTCCTTGAGCTTGTGTGTTGTGCTTTGTTGGAAAAAATGTTAATATGAGAACAAGATGGTTTATTGAAATGGCATACAAGTGAGAGGTCAGAGTCATTCTATGGGTAGAATATTAAGTTTGGTCTCACCAATGTAAAGGAGAATGTGATTAGTGGTGGCATCCTGCTGGAGGTGGTGGAAATAGTGGGGGTCATCCTTTGAATGTGGAGACTAGTGGGGTAGAACATGGAATCCTATCATCACTCTGGAAGGCAGGAAAGAGATGAAGGCAAAAGTGCTGGAGATAGATCAGGTATGGTTGAGAGTTCAGAGTGTGGTGCTGGTGCTGGAAAAGCACAGCAGGACAGGCAACATCCAAGGAGCAGGAGAATCAACGTTTGGGGCATAAGCCTTTCATCAGGAATGAGGCTTGTGAGTCAAAGGGGTAGAGATTTCCTTGTAAAGAGACGAGGAGAACTTCTTCAAGGTTGGCATCTTTGGAAGAGGCTTCACAGTAATGTTAAAAGCAATTAGGAGAAAGTGAGGACTGCAGATGCTGGAGATCAGAGTCGAAGAGTGTGGTGCCACAAAAGCACAGCAGGTCAGGCAACATCTGAGGAGGAGGAGAATCGATGTTTCAGACATAAGCCCTTCATCAGGAATGAGGCTTATGAACCAAGAGAGTAGAGAGTTCTGTCAACCATGGTAGGGGTGGGGTTGGGAGTGGTGGGGGAGAAGAGGGAGAACTTGAGAAGGGAAAAAGAAGGACATGTGGAAGGACATTGATGAGACAGATGCAAAACAGAGTGAGAAACTGAGAGAACAGAATGGACTCCTTACAGGAAGCAAGGTTGTGAGGAGATGTACTCAAGGTAACTGTGGGAGTTGGGAGGTTTGTAGTGGATATTCGTGACAAGCCTATTCCTAGAAATGGAAACAGAGAAATCGAGGAAGGGAAGGGAAGTGTCAGACATGGATCTTTTGGACCAAAACTGATTAAAGTTTCCAATTCTGAATGAGATCAAGAAGAAACACCACTGACATCATCGATGTATCAGAGAAAGAGTTGTGGGTGGGGACCCAGATAGAATTGAAACAAAGGATTTCTACATTTCTATCTCACAAAGAGATAGGCATAACTGGGACCTATGTGGGTAGCCATGGCCACCCTTTGACTTGGAGAAAGTGAGATGAGTTAAAGGAGAAGTTGCTCAAAGTGAGAATGAGCTCAGCCAGGCAGAGGATGGTGGTAGTTGGACACTGTTCATGCCTCTTTTCAAGCAGGAACATGAGAACCTTTAGACCATCCTGATGGGGAAATGAATGTGCAAAGAGTTTGTACATCCATGATGAAGAGAACTATGAGGTGGGAAGGAGTAGAGGGGAGGATGAGACAAAGTTCTGGAAATAACAGCTTGATGTTCAGTGATAGGATTATGATCTGTGGGAAGGGAAGAGGAAGTGACTGAAAGCTGGCGCTCAGCCAATGCAAGGTACAGGTCAGCATGCCAGAGGAGCACAGCTACACATTGATCAGCAGGTTTGTGAACAAAGTCAGGGTTAGACCTGAGGGAACAGTAAACTCAGAGGATTGGAGTAGACAGATTAAAGTAGATGAGGGGAGCAGAGAGAGGAAGGCAGCCAATGTCACAATGGCAATTTTCAAAGAAGAGATGAAGTACCAGTAAAAGACCAGAATGGGGTGGATCAGGTACAGGGTGAGTATAGAAGATGGGTGTCAAGGTCTGTGTGGCAGAGAGAAGACTCAAAGAAATTGGCATGGATGTGAAGATGACAGAAGAAGAGTTGAGCATTATGTTGTGTTCAAGATTAATTGAGGTGGAGGCATAAAGTACAAAACAAAGAACTTTGCTGAATGCAGATCATTTAGCATCCTTGAAAAGGCAGTCAGAGGATGTAGTGAATAGACTGCAAGAAGTTGGATCACATGAAGGGATGGATTTGGAAGAATAGGGAAGGGTGATGGGATACAGAGAGGCTTGGTATGCTTGAGTTTCTGGAGTTGATGTTCCTTAACCCATGAAAGGAAGAGAAATACTTTCTTAAAGTCTCAAATGAGATAAATAAATTAAATGGAACCTGGGCCTGAGATTGCTTTGAGATAACATGAGCCAGT
Organism: Hemiscyllium ocellatum; assembly: GCF_020745735.1. Lineage (NCBI taxonomy): Eukaryota > Metazoa > Chordata > Chondrichthyes > Orectolobiformes > Hemiscylliidae > Hemiscyllium > Hemiscyllium ocellatum. The sequence goes on from NC_083402.1 coordinate 57,097,950, forward strand.
GTTGATGGAGAGAGAGCTCATGGCACTCAGTGTCAACAGAGCGTTGTATGTCTCAAAGAATCACAATAATGTGGAAGCAGCGATTCTACCCATCAAATCCATACAGACCCTCCGAAGAGCATACACCCCCACTCCCCCACCCCACCGTATCCCTGTATTTCCCATGGCTGATCCACCTAGCCTGCATATCTTTGGACTGTGGGAGGAAACCAGAGCAACAGTGAGAAAGTGCAAACTCCACACAGACAATGGCCCATGGCAAGAATTGAATTCAGGTCCATAGTGTTCTGAGGCAGCAGTGCTAACCACTAAGCTACCCTGCCATCTCAAAGATGCCTGTGATCTTGGGTGGATTTGAAACATGAAGAATGAAACTTCATTTGGAATCTTTGAGTGGTAAGGTAGAGTTGGAGACAGTCACTGATGAAGAAGATGTGACCTGCGAAAGCAGGTTTTGGCAAACACTTTATCGAACACAAGCAGGGAGATAGAAAATAATGATAGTGAACAAACCAAAAGACTCAAATGGAAGTCCTGTTGGGGAAGAACAGAGCTTCTTCAAGGTGCGTATACCAGGAAGAGAAGTGGCAGTGAATTAGATATTAAAATATAAGCAAAAAAAAACTGCAGAATCTGGAAATCTGAAATAAAAACAGCAAGTGCTGGAGAAATGCAGCAGTCTAAACTTAGAGACAGGAGCCTAAGCTTTTGTTCCAAAATAAATGTTAACTGTCATCTTCTTGTGCTGCCATAGAAACTGAAACATGCATTCATTATAATTATAATCATATAGTTTTCTACCACTTCTGTACTGGGAAAGGTAGACACGAAGCTGAAAATGTGTTGCTGGAAAAGTGCAGCAGGTCAGGCAGCATCCAAGGAACAGAAAATTTGACGCATAAGCCCGTCGAATTTCCTGTTCCTTGGATGCTGCCTGACCTGCTACGCTTTTCCAGCAACACGTTTTCAGCTCTGATCTCCAGCATCTGCAGTCCTCGCTTTCTCCTTGAAGGTAGGCACGAAGCTCTGCACAAAGTCTTGTGCCAAATTTGTGCTTTTTTTTTATGTTGACGATTGTTCTTTGGCAGGCATCCCAATGCACTAAGAACATTGTTTTGTAAATTCATCAGCCAATTGGCACATGCATTCACCTTGTTGCAGGTTAATGATGCCAGGCGACTGATGATATGGTTTTTTTTGTCAGAGGGTGGGGGCTCTAGTCATGGCCTGGAAAGCTGAACGCAACCTCACCCCTAAACCCCAGCCCATTTGGATGACCCCAGCCTCACCTTCAGCCCATCTGGCTGCAATTGAGCTGCCCTTGAAACTTCAATTCCTTTTTAAAAGGTGAATGCCCACCTCCAGAAGCTGCCTTCCAAGCTAGCAGTTCTTCAGTCTCAGCAACACCATTAGTTGTGACAGGATGCATTGATGTACACCATTATCAGAACAAGGCCAGTGGGCTTGGGGATCCCAGAAACTAATTCCGAAGGTCCTGTGGCTGCCATCCAGATCGTGGGGGCTTCACTGCAGTAAAAGGGAGGCCTTTAGATTCCTGGATTCGTTGGGACTATTTTCAGGGAAGGTGGAAAGTACAAATGGGACAGTCTGCATTTGAACCACATTCAGACGAGCATCCTTGCAGGGAGTTAGCAAGTGCTACTGGAGGAGTTTAAAACAAATAAGACAGGGAGAGGGGACACAGAATATTAATGAAATAGAGACACATCATGCTAAAGCAAAGGAAGCAAGTCACAATGAGTTTAGCTATGTTGAGTGTTAAGAGAGTAAGGCAAGTCTGGATGGTCTTTAATGCTAAGAGTGTAATAGGTAAGACTGATGAAGTAATGGCATGGATTGACACATGCAAGTATGATATTGTTGCTATGACAGCAACATGGTTGAGGGAAGGGGGTGGACTGGCAACTCAACATTCTGGGATATTGGGTCTTTAGGTGATAAAGAGAAGGTGTAAAAAGGGTGGTAGTATAGCACTATTAATTAAGAAGTCAATTACTGCAAGAAGAGGAGATGGTATCTTGGCTGGGTCCTCAAATGAGGCTTTGTGGGCAGAACCTTGGAATGTTAAGGGGGCAGCCACTTTACTGGGAGTGTATTATAGGCCCCTAAAGAGTCAACGAGAAATACAGGAGCAAATACGTAGGCAGTTCACCGAGGTATGTAAGGTAATAGTCAAGTAGTTATACGAGAGGATTTCAACTTTCTCAACATAAATTGGGGCAGTCCTAATGTTAAGGATTAGAGGGGGAAGATTTCTTGAAATGTCTTGGGGAATTTTTTGTATCAATATGTAGAAATCCCAACACGCAATGGTGCAGGATCTTGTTCTGGGGAAGAAGCCGGACAAATGAACAATGCAGTGGTGGAGAAACATGTTCATGATAGTGACCACAACATGGTATGGTCCAAAGGAAATAAATGGCTGCAAAAGATGGCTTTAGATTAGGGGAAGGCAGATTGTGTTACAATTAAGCAGGATTTGGCCACAGTAGACTGGGAACAGCTCCTTGCGGGTAAGTGTACAGTGGAGCAATGGAAGGCATTCAAAAAGGAGCTGGGGAGAGTACAGGTCTCTGTAGGAGCAATAAGTTCAGAGAACTCTGGGTGTCTAGGACAATTATGGACTGAATAGAGAAGAAGAGAAGAGTTTTTAGCAAGACCAATTTAGCAATTCAGCTGCAGTCCTCGAGGAACACAGGAAGGACAGGATGTAAATTACAAAAGCAATTAGAATAGCAAAAAGGGGGCATGAAAAAGGATTTGTGAACAGGATTAGGGAAAATCCTAAGATATTTTATAAATACATTAAAGGGAAGAGGTTAACCAGGGAAAGAGTAGGGCCCATTAGGGACCAAGGCGGCAACCTGTGTGTGAAGTTGCAAGATATTGGAATGGTGTTGAATGAATACTTAGAACATAGAGTAAAGAAATTAACACAGTATAGGCCCTTCGGCCCTTGATGTTGTGCTGAACTTTCATCCTTCTCTATGATCAAACTAACATACATACCCTTCACTTTACAATCCATATGTCTAACCAAGAGTCGCTTAAATGTCCCTAATGTATCTGACTACGACCACTGCTGCCAGTCCATTCCACACACCCACCACATTCTGTGTAAAGAACCTACCTCTGACATCTCCCTCTAATCTTCCTCCAATCATTAAAATGATACCCCTTTGTGATAGCCATTTCTGCCCTGGGAAAAACTCTCTGGCTATCTACTCTCTCCATACCTCTCATCATCTTATATACTTCTATTAAGTCATTTCTCATGCTTCTTCGCTCCAATGAGAAAAGCCCTAGCTCTCTCAACCTTTCTTCATAAGACATGCCCTCCCATCCAGGTAGCATCTTGGCAAATCTCCTCTGCAGCCTCTCTAAAACTTCCATATCCTCCCTATGATGAGGCGACCAGAACTAAACACAATATTCCAAGTGTGGTCTAACCATGGCTTTGTAGAGCTGCAGCAAAACCTCACGGCTCTTAAACTCAATTCCTCTGCTAATGAAAGCTAACACACCAAACACCTTCTTAACAATCCTTTCAAGTTGGGTGGCAACTTTGAGGGATCCATGGATGTAGACCCCAAGATCCCTGTGTTCCTCCACATTGCCAAGAATCCTGCCTTTAATCCTGTAATCTGCATTCAAATTCGACCTTCCAAAGTGAATAACTTCACACTTTTCTAGGTTGAACTCCATCTGCCACTTCTCAGCCCAGCTCTGCATTGTGACAATATCCGGTTGCAACATACAACAGCCCTCCACACTATCCACAGCTCCAACAACCCTTGTGTCATCAGCAAACTAACTAAACCACCCTTCCACTTCCTCATCCAAGTCATTTATAAAAAAACCATAAAGAGCAGAGCTCCCAGAACAGATCCCTGTGGAACACCATTGGTCACAGAGCTCTATTCCGAATACTTTCCATTTACTATCACCCTCTGCCTTCTATGGGCCAGCCAATTCCAGCCAAAAACCAGCCAGCCAAATTTCCTTATATCCCATGCCTCCTTACTGTCTGAATGAGCCTACCATGTGTTGGGATCCATTATTAAGGTTAGGTAGTGTAAGAAACTTTATTGTTAGGTAGTGCTCACGTAAGGTAGTATTAGCAAGTCTGGAACTTGTTAGCTTCACTAGACAACAGTAAGCCATTATGTTACACTAAGAACAGACTGAAAAGCTGATGGCATAGCCTGAAGAGGCCCCAGGGAGGGTGAGAGATAACAGGACATTGGAGCCGTGTCAAAATGCACGTAGCTCAAACTGAGGTAATAGAATGTTATCAGGTGAGAACCAATGACATACCAAAATTCTGCATTTTACCAAATAAGGATGTAACTCTGGAATGTGAGAGAACAAAAGGATAGACAAATTAAAATATAGGCAGAACGCGCCTTCTCCAGTGAGCTAGACACCTCACTGTACTGTGTACGATTCTCTCTCATTAAACCATCTGTCCCAACAGAGATGGTGACCCCGCCGCGGGGAGGGAGTAGAGACACGCCTGTTGGCAGGGATTGAGAGCTCGCCGTACGGCCGGCCACTCCTAATCGGGCTTGGAGATGCCCTTTATATAAAAGATCTCCAGTAGGGGTTTGAATACACTAAATTCTTATTTTGTTTGGCGTCTCACAACTCTTTGCCAACCGAAATTCTGGGCTTGTCAGCCCGAGAGAGAATCGAACCGTTTTGTTTCACTGTTAACGAAAGTCTCTGGGTGAAGGATCGAAAGTCCTAGAGATGAGTAAGTAGAGTGAACCGGTGATCAAGAGTGGTGAGTCATTTTTGGATGCAGCGCTGCGAAGTTTTGGTGAAGAGATAGTTTTGGGGTAAAGCGGATACTTCCCCTGCGCTTTGGACTGGTTTGGGGTAAAGCGGATACTTCCCCTGTGCTGACGAGTTTGGGTAAAGCGTATGCTTCCCCCCGCGCTGACGAATTTGGGTAAAGCGTATACTTCCCCCCGTGCTGACGAATTTGGGTAAAGCGTTTGCTTCCCCCCGCACTGACGAATTTGGGGTAAAGTGTATACTTCCCCTGACCAGAGGACAGTGTTGACTGGAACAGGCTTTGTCAGGAGTCGAATTACAAGGATTTGAGAACCCGATTTCTGGACCGTATTTCAGTAGCCGGCCCGTCCTGCAATATAATGGAAGTATTTAATAGGGGCTCACGAACCCTGACGCACATAAGTTGAATTCCTAGAGTAGGGGGGCATTGGGCAAGGAGAGAGAGACAAAGACAGAGGACAGGGGACAGAGACAGACACAGAGTTACGGACAGAGCGACTGTGTGTGTGTGTGTGAGAGGGAGTCCGTTTATGAGAAAGATAGAGTCTCTGGGTGTGTAAAAATCTGTGTGTGTATAAGTATTTCTGTGTTTGTAAAAGTCTGTGTGAGAAAAAGAGTTTCTATGTGTGGAAGTCTGTGAAAAAGTCTGTATTGTTGCCCAGAGAGAGAGAGAGAGAGAGAGAGAGACTTGCAAAAGGCTGCGCAACTAACAGGCAGTTTAACACTTTGTGCTCTGGCTTGAATTCATCTGTTTGATAGTGATTGAATGTTTAAGTCTTGTCACCTAGGGCGTAAGTCCCGGGACTGTTTTGGATGTGATTGTTATGGTTGTTTAACATGATTTAGATGCATCTGTTTGTTTGGTGATTGAATTCTTGTTTTTGTTTCTAGAGCTCGAGTTCCGGGACTGCTGTTTAAAGTGATTTCTTTTTATGTGAACTTAACATGATTTTTTAAGGCTAAGAACTTTTGTTCTTTTATGAGTCATGACTCCCTAACTACTTTTCTTACTAACCTCTTTTATTTTTACATAAAAGCAATATATGAAGGACAGTCGAAGTTTCGTTCGACAGTAGGTTGTCGAAAAAAACGATAACTTCCATGGTTATTATCTGTGACCTTGGATTCGACCATTGTGCATGCGTTAGAAGTTTTTAACTTGAATTGACAAATTGTTGTAAGACAGCTCTGATTATTTTTACGACCTAAAGTATTGTAATTGAGAAATTATTGGTCAGGAGTACATAAGAAAACTAATTTTGGATCTAAATTAGGGTACTAAATCTGGACGATTACAGTGGATTTCAAAATTGGGAACTGTATGCATTTTACATTTTAAATATTAAACACTGAATAAATGGACGTAAATACATAAATATGTTTACAAGTTAGAAACAGGCCTTAAAGTTAGTCAAGCATGAATTGATAAATTGATGTTTGAGCATATGGGAAGATAGGAACATTGGAAAATTTCTTAAAAGAAAGAAACAGGGAAGAACATAACGACTTGTCCCCTTCGGGAAGTGTTGACAGGGGACAAGGAGATTGGGTTTGTGTGTGACCCCCTCACCAGTGGGGAGGTCGGAACATTTAAAAGGAAATGACGGTCTTGGTTGAGAATCCAATAGGATTGTCAGAACAAGTTAATTTATTTTTGAGGCCCAGTCTGTATTTGTGGGCTGAGTTAATGTCTATTTTGAATATACTATTTACTGCGGGAGAAAGGAGACTTATATGGGAATGCTGGATAGGGAAAGATACGGAAGATAGAAGGGTGAAGTGGGATAAAACCATTAAATGAATTGTTAGGAAGGGCACAGAAAGTGTTTGTAAAGAGAGAAAGGAGGAGTGACTGGAGCAGTACGCGTAAATGATGGTAGCTGCGGTTGATGAGGTAATTAGGAGAAGAATGCAACCAGAAGTGAGCAACCGGAGCAGCGAGTGATAGCATGTAGGGCAGAGAAGAAAGGGGATAGGGAGAGACAAGGAGGGGCATTTGATAGAGAGTTTGAGCGACAGGGGCAGAGACGAAGGTCTCCACAGGCAGGATGCCATTATTGTGGAAGGACATTTGATACTGAAACAAGATTGGTGGCTCAGGATTTTGAAGGGAGGCGCACACAGGGAGACAGTGTTAGAGGGGCCACGGAAGAAGGGATAACGGATGGACAGGGGACACCACATGGGAATGAGCGCGATGTGGGCAGCCCGGTCAGCCGGGAGGGTGCCATTATACATCTCATTGAGTTACAGGACCGCGCAAGTGCGGCCGAGAAAGGTGAGTGGGAGAGCAAGGGGGCGGTGGCCCAGACGATTTGTGTGGGGACTTCGCAGCATCGACTATGGAGATCGGCAGGCGGAGAGGTAGTGGCGCCCCGGTCCCTGCTCCCTACACTATTTGCTGAACTCCATGGGCCGACGCATGTGGCGCTGACTAAGGTCCTCCTGGCAGTGCGGGTTCATTGGTGGGCTCCCAAGCTACGGGAACAATTGGAAAATCTGAGAGCAAAGTGTAAGATTTGCAATGAGCATAACGCTTGCAAAGCTCTTCCTCACACACTACTTACTTTCCCAACGCCCCTCGGCCAGTGGCAGGAAATCTGCATGGACTTCACTGACGTGGGGTCCAAGTGGCGCACGCCAGACCACTACAGGTTCCTCCTGGTGATTGTGGACCGTTTTTCCCAGTGGGTGGAGGCGACGCCAACAAAGAAGGAGGATGGGGAGGTAGTGGCCAACTGGCTGCGAAATGAGTTGATCCCCAGACATGGGGTGTCTAGACTCGTTTGTACCGATAATGGCACCCACTTTAAGAACGAACACCTAGCCCGTGTGGAGGCGGCGCTGCGAATAAGCCATAGGTTTGGCAGTGTATACCATCCGGAAAGCCAGGGCTTAGTTGAGCGGGCGAATAGGACCCTGAAGGACAAGATAGCGAAGGTCCTGGCGGGGACCTCCATGACTTGGGTACAAGCACTGCCCCTGGCTCTTATGTCCATGCGCCAGAAGTGCGGAGACACCTTCCTTTCCCCTCATGAGATTCTGACCGGTAGACCCATGCCCGGACCTCGCTTATCACCCCGGTGGGAGGACACCTGGGACTTCATGAACCAGGGCATGACCCAGTACATGCAGGTCTTACACGAGATGGTTAAGTTAGTCAGGCAGCAGGTGATCGATGCTCGGGAAAAGGAGGCTGGTTCAACGGCACCGCTCTTGGTGGGGGAGGAAGTTTACCTCCGGCACCCAGGCAGGACATCCTGGAGTGAGCAGAGGTGGCAAGGGCCATTCCGAATCACCGAAGTGGCTAACAACACCCTGAGGGTGGACAGGGAGGGGGACAATAACTGGCACCACTTTTCACACTGTTCCAGATCTCCAAAAGGACAATCACTGGCGGAGGGCGCTCCCGGAGAGGAGACGGAGAGTGTTGGTGATGATGTCTGAACCAAGGCGGACTGGTCATCTTCTCATAGGGCTGGGTCTGTGCTTTGCGGTACGACTCTCCGTGCAGGTAACAGAGGATATGCTCTTAGCAGAGAAAGGAGGGGTCTGCGCGATGTTTGGTGCAATGTGTTGTACTTCAATAGCAAACAATACGGGCCCAGATGGGAAACTCACTAGAACTTTATGGAAACTACGTGCTCTGGCCACTGAACTGAAGCTGCAGTCTGGGGTCAGTAATCCTGTTATAGATTGGTTGAGTAAAACATTCGGGAAGTGGGGAAATATGTTGGGACAGTTGGCCCTGGGCCTGAGCATTTCTGTTGCTATTTTTATTATTTGTGGCTGTTGTTGTATCCCCTGTCTCAGGACCCTTGTAACTCGAACTATCGACCGAGCCTTTACAGGCAAGGATGACTACCTTTCTTCGCCCCCACCTTATCAAGCTGTACAGCAGGAGTGCGCAGGCGCTCCCTGTGCGACAGTTGGCATGGCCGAATTTGAGATGGAGAGGGACCTCCCACCCGCATGTTACGACTTTTGAGTGCTTATGTCTGTTATGTATTATTTCACTGCTTCTCGTGCCTTAACGATTGTATGCGAACTGGAGAGGCGCCTTGAGTAGGGATTTTTTGCGACGCGGATTGCTTTGTGAAGTTGTATGCTGCTTAGGGACTCCTATCCCCTATAACTATGTCTCCCTAGAGTCAGACAAGCCGGGTTAAGCTAATTGGTCGGTCTTGCAAAGGAGCGACGGAGGGGCGCTCACCGACCATCCGGGTCCTGACTGCTGCGCGCGAACTGCTGTATTTTGTGTGGCCTCTTTCGAGGCCAAGGGAGGGAGTGTTGGGATCCATTATTAAGGTTAGGTAGTGTAAGAAACTTTATTGTTAGGTAGTGCTCACGTAAGGTAGTATTAGCAAGTCTGGAACTTGTTAGCTTCACTAGACAACAGTAAGCCATTATGTTACACTAAGAACAGACTGAAAAGCTGATGGCATAGCCTGAAGAGGCCCCAGGGAGGGTGAGAGATAACAGGACATTGGAGCCGTGTCAAAATGCACGTAGCTCAAACTGAGGTAATAGAATGTTATCAGGTGAGAATCAATGACATACCAAAATTCTGCATTTTACCAAATAAGGATGTAACTCTGGAATGTGAGAGAACAAAAGGATAGACAAATTAAAATATAGGCAGAACGCGCCTTCTCCAGTGAGCTAGACACCTCACTGTACTGTGTACGATTCTCTCTCATTAAACCTGTTTATACTTTTAATCAGACCCGGTGTCTCTCTCCTCCAAACGAATACGGGGACAGAAGATCTGTCCCAACAATTGGGAACCTTATCAAACGCCTCGCTAAAATCTATATTCACCACATTCACTGCTCTACCTTTATCAATGTGTTTCATCACATCCTCAAAAAATTAAATAAGGTTTGTGAGGCACACAAAGCCATGCTGATTGTCTCTAATCAAACAATGCATTTCCAAATGATCATAAACACTCAGAATCCTCTCCAATAATTTGCCCACTATTGACATAAGACTGATTGATCTGTAATTCCGAGGGTTATCCATATTCCCTTTCTTGAACAAGGGAATAACATTTGCCACCCTCCAAACCATCTGGCACTACTCCAGTGGACAGTCCGGTCGCAAAGATCATAGCCAAAGGTGCAGCAATCTTTTTCCTTGCTTTCTATAGTAACCTTGGGTATATCCTGGCTGATCCAGGGGACTTATCTATCCTCATGTTTTTCAGAATTTCCAGCACATCCTCTTCTTAACATCAACCTGTTTGAGCATATCAGCTTGTTTCACACTGTCCTCAAAAACGATAAGGTTCCTCTCACTGATGAATACTGAAGCAAAGTATTCATTAAGGACCTTCCCTACCTCCTCTGACTCCAGGCATAAATTCCCTGCACTATCCCTGATTGGCCCTACCCTTCCTCTGGCCATCCTCCTGTTCCTCAAGTAAATATAGAATGCCCTGGGTTTTTCTTAATCCTACCTGCTAAAGCTTGTTCATGCCCCCTTTTAGCTCTCCTAAGTCCATTCTTCAGTTCCTTCCTGGCTACCTTGTAACCCTCTAAAGTCCTGTCAGATCCTTGCCTCTTCAACCTTAAGTAAGCTTCCTTCATCCTCTTGACTAGATGTTCCACATCTCTTGTCACCCGAGGTTCCTTCACCCTATCATCCCTTCCTTGTCTCAATGGAACAAATATATCTGACTTGCATTTCCCTGAGAATATCTGTTCCCAATTTATGCTGCACCATTCCTGCCTAGTAGCATTGTAATTCCTCCTCCCCCAATTAAATACTTTCGCATACCAACTGCTCCTATCACTCTCCATGACTATAGTAAATGTCAGGGAGTGGTGATCACCATCACTATAATGTTCTCCCATAGGGAGATCGGACACCTGACCTGGTTCATTGCCAAGCGTAAAACCCAATAGAGGGGAGGTCATAATCAGTCAAAGAAAGCACCGTCCACATCAATCCAAAATCCTTTCGTCGGTAGCAAGGGAGAACCACTGTTTCTGCCCAGTTCTCTTCAGTCTGGAAAGGAGAACATAGGTACAGAATTCAGAAAAAGGGACCGTGAGGAACTTGCACAGCTGAAGTAGGAAATGGGCAGCTATTGTAGGCTCTGCCAGGCTTAAAATAGGAAAGATCCCCTAGCCTAGATGAATTGCATCCCAGGCTGCTGTTGGAGGTGAGGTAGGAATTTTTTTTTATATTTCAAAAATATACTTTATTCATAAATACTTTGATGATCTATATAACTGGACATGCCATACATATGTAAACATTCCATTTGTTTGCATACCGAAACAGAGTAATCATTCCTATTTACACGTCTGTACGATTACATTTTTAGCTGAGGCGTCAGCAGAGCCCAAATGACTGCATGGGCCCCCTGTTCTTCTTTAGACAAGCAGACATTACACGGTGGTCTTTCCCCACCGTGCCTTGGCGGCAGCTGCCCCAAACTTCAGCGCGTCCCTCAACACTTGGTCCTGGACCTTGGAATGTGCCAGTCTGCAACACTCAGTCGGGGTCAACTCCTTCAGCTGGAAGATCAACAGGTTTCGGACAGCCCAGAGAGCGTCCTTCATTGAGTTGATGATCCTCCAGGCAGAGTTGATGTTCATCTCAGTGTGGGTCCCGGGGAACAGGCCAGAGTGCATGGAGCCCTGCGTCACGGCGCTGCTCGGGACGAATCTCGACAAACACCACTGCATTCCTCTCCAGACTTCTTCTGCCTAGGCACATTCCAGAAGGAGGTGCGTGACAGTCTCACCCCTCCCCCCCCTCCCCCCCGCAGCTGCTTCGAGGGCAGCGTGCGGTGCAGCTGAGAGTCCGGGCGTGCATAAAGGATCTCACACGCATAGCCCTTCTCACCACCAGCCAAGCCATGTCTTGGTGCGTGTTGGAAAGTTCTGCAATGAGGCATTCTGCCAAATGGCTTTGACAGTCTACTCAGGAAACCGCTCGATAGGATCCACCCTCTCCTTTTCCCGAAGGGTCTCGAGGACACTACGTGCTGACCACTTCCTGATGGACTTGTGGTCAAAGGTGTTTTTCTTCATAAACTTCTCCACGAAGGACAGGTGATACGGAATGGTCCAACAACTACACGGCCCATCTTTCACAACACCGGGGACAAGTAGAACCTCAGGACGTAGTGACACTTGGTGTTTGCATACCAGGGATCCACGTACAGCTTGATGCAGCTACACACAAAGGTGGCCATCAGGGTGAGGGTGGCATTGAGTGTATTTTTTACCCTATTGCCCAGATCTTTGTACAGCGAGTCCCTTCGGACCCGGTCCATCTTTGATCTCCATATAAACTGAAAGATGGCCCGGGTGACTGCAGCGGCACAGGTTGTGGGAATAGGCCAGACCTGTGCCACATATAATAGCAATGACAGTGCCTCACACCTGCTGATCAGGTTTTTTCCCGCGATGGAGAGCGACCGTAGCTTCCATCTGCCCAGCTTCTGCCTCACTTTGCTGATACGCTCCCCCCAAGACTTGGCACACGCCCCAGCCCCCCGAACCAAATACCCAGCACCTTCAGGTGGTCGGTCCTGACGGTGAAGGGGCTCACGGATTGGTTGGCCCAGTTCCCGAAGAGCATGGCCTCACTCTTGCCTTGGTTTACCTTGGCCCCCGAGGCCCGTTCGAACTGGTCACAGATGCACATGAGTCTGTGCACGGACAGCGGATCCGAGCAGAAAACAGCCATGTCATCCATGTACAGGGAGGCCTTAACCTGCAGGACCCCGCTGCCAGGAATAGTCACCCCTCTCAGGTTCGCATCCTTCCTGATGGACTCGGCAAATGGCTCTATGTAGCACACAAACAAGGCAGGAGAGAGAGGGCAGCCCTGCCTGACTCCAGATCTGACTGGGAAGCTATCTGATTCCCACCCATTGATTGAGACTGCACTGACAATGTTGGTGTAGAGCAGTCTGATCCAATTGCAGATTCCCTCCCCAAAGCCCATTTTGGAGAGATCATCTCTCATATACCTGTGTGATATCCTGTCAAAGGCTTTCTCCTGGTCCAGACTGATCAGGCAGGCGTCCAACCCTCTGTCCTGCACGTAGGCGATCGTATCCCTGAGGAGTGCGAGACTCTCAGCGATCTTCCTGCCTGGTACAGCACAGGGTGAATCACCGACCCAGAGCAGACCTGACCCGGAAGGTGATTACCTTTGACAGAATTTTGTAATCCGCATTCAACAGTGAGATTGGTCTCCAATTTTTGAGTTCCTCCCTCTCCCCCTTCCGCTTGTAGATGAGGGTGATGGTGCCTTTCCTCATGGATTCACTCATGGTACCTGCCCGAAGCATACTGAAATACACCTCCAGCAGGTCCTGGCCAATCAAGTCCCACAGAGCGGAATAGAGCTCGACCGGTAAGCCGTCGCTTCCAGGAGTTTTATTCTTTTCGAGGGACTCGAGGACCTTGGTCAGCTCGTCTAGAGATAGTGGTTGGTCTAGCCTCTTGCGTGTTCTGTCGTCTAAGACCTCCGTGATAGAGGACAGGAACATCCGGGAGGCCGTGATGTCAGTCGGCTTCGCATCATACAGACTGGCATAGAAGGATTTACTGATCCTCATGACATCAGCCTGAGATGACGTTATGGAGCCATCTTCTTCCTTGAGGCTGCTGAGCACGGAGCTCTCTTTTTGCACCTTCATGTGTCATCCTGCTCCGCCGAGCGGACCCTGGACCGGAAGATTATCTTGGAGGCCTCCAAGGCAAAGACCGAGGCTTGTTGGCCCTTCACCTCGAGGTCCTCCGTGACATCGACCCCCATCGTCTGCAGCAGGAGCAGATTCTGCATACTTTCCTGGAGCTGGGACTGTTTACCCCGCTTCTCTCTCGTCTCCTGAACGCCTTTGAGGATGGCGAACCTCTTGATTTCCCTTTTACTGTGTCCCACCAGTACGCTGGGGACTCAATGAGGAACTTCACGGTTCTCCAACCTGCGTAGTCCCTGTTGAGCTCCTCAATGTTTCCAGGGTCAACAGCTTGGTGTTCAGCTTCCACGTTCGTTTACCAGCCCGGTGCTCGTCCTGTAGGTGACAGTTGGCCAGCAGGAGGCAGTGGTCAGAGAAGAACACTGGCTTGACGTCGGTGGATCTGACCGAGAGCGTTCGGGACACAAACAGGTAATCTATCCTTGTGCAGATAGACCCGTCTGCCTGTGACCAGGTGTATTAACGCTACGCTCCGTCTGCAGGGGTGCTGAAGACGTCGTGCAGCTTGGCATCTTTTACCGTGCCCATCAGGGTTCTGGATGTGGCATCCAGTTTATTGTCCCCCCTGCCAGATCGTCCATCTGCATCAACGATACAGTTGAAGTCTCCGGCCAGAATGACCAGCCTGGACGTAGCCAGCAACAGTGGAAGTTGCTGCAGGATGGCCAACCGTTCACTCTTACCCACTGGGGTATAAACATTAATCAGTCTCAAGGGAGCATTCCTGTACATGACATCGGTGACAAGGAAGCGCGCCCGCCCGCCCGCCTGCCTGCCCGCCCGCCTGCTACACGGATTTGAACCCACAACACTCCAGCAAAATCTTCCTCACAAACACTGTCTGCTCAACCAGTGTGTGCTCCTCCACCTTCTTCACAGTCACCCTGACTGTGTTGCGAATGCCCTGGCCTGAGCTGTGAGTGGCTGCTGAGGCCATAGCTCTGAGGTTGGCTAGTACCTGAATTGGTGTGAGGTGAAGCCATCATAAAGAAATAATAAAAAATCAAAGATGCACCAAGAGCAGGTTGGCACAACCAAACGATCCTCCAACGTCCAATCACGATCCAGCGATGGTCTCCAGCAGCTCCAACAACTCACAACACAATCCTCATGGTTTCTCCCCTGCCAGCACATGTCCGCTGCGTCAACCTGCAGCACGCGAGCAGAATCTCTTCCTCTGGTCCTCAGGAACTACACATATTCCGTGGTGAGGTAGGAAAGTATAGGGGCTCTGACTCAAATTTTTATTCCTTTTTGCCACGGAGAGGTCCCAAAGGACTGGAGGACAGCTAAGGTGGTTCCACTTTTCAAAAAGGGTGGTAGAGATGAACCAGGAAATTACAGACCAGGGAGTCTCATGTCATTGGTAGGGAAACAATTGGAGAAAATTCTGAAGGAGTGAGTTAATACCCACTTGGAAAGGCATGAATTAATTCGGGATAGTCAGCCTGGCTTTGTTAGAGGGAGGTCATGCCTAACAAATTTGTTAGAATGTTTTGAAAATATGATCAAGTGTATAGATAACAGAAGTTCATTAAATGTTGTTTATATGGATTTTAGCAAAGCTTTTTACAAGGTTCTACATGGGAGACTGATTGAGAAGGTCAAAACTCATGAAATTCAGGGAAACTTAGCAAAATGGATCAGAAACTGGCTTAGTAATAGGATGCAAAGCATACTGGTAGAAGGCTGTTATAGTGACTGGAGGCTGGCGTCCAGTGACGTATCACAAGGATCAGATACTGGGACACTTGTTGATTGTTATATATATATAAATAATTATAGAAGAAAACCTAGGGGGAATGTTAAGCAAATTTCCAGATGACACCAAGATTGGTAGAGTGATTAATCACAAAGAAGATTTCAGTTACAGGGCTATGTAAATGGGTTGATCAGATGGGCAGAGTAGTGGCAGAAGGTATTTAACTCTGAAAAATGTGAGGTGATGCACTTTGGAAGAAGAAACAAAATGAGGGAATATTTAATAATGGCAAAACACTGGGTAACTTAGAGGAACAGAGAGATTGAGGGGGAATTGTTCACAGATCTCTGATGTTAGCAAAGCATGTGAACAGGATAGTTAAGAAGGCATATGGGACACTTGCTTTCATCAGTCATGGCATAGAGTATAAGAACAAGGAGGTAATGCTGGAGTTGTACAGAGCATTGTTTCGGCCACAGCTGGAGTCCTATTACAGTTCCCGCCACTTCACTACAGGAAAAATGTGATAACATTAGAGGGGATACAGAGGAGGTTCATCAGGGTGTTGCCAGAGATGGCGCAATTGAGATATAAGGAGAGACTAGATGGGCTTGGATCATTTTTTCTAGTGTGGAGGAGTCTGAGAGGAGACATGATTGAGATTATGACGGGTATGGACAGGGCGGATAGAAAACAGCTGTTCCTTTTGAGGGGTCAATGATGAGAGGGTATAGTTTTAGAGTAAGGATCAGGCAATTGAGAGGGGATTTGGGGGAAATTTTTTTTACTCAGCAGGTGGGGGGAATCCAGAATACATGGCTTGAGAATGTAGTGGAGGCAGCAAACCCTCAAACTGTAAAACTATTTGGATGAGCACTTCAAATATCATAACCTTCAAGGAAATGGTATAAGTGCAAGAACTTGGGTCCTTTAAAGGGTAGTTATATCAGTGCAGACTCGATGGGCCAAAAGGCTTTTTCTGAGCTGCATGAATCCATGAGTCAATGAGCCATAGTGTTTGTCATTAGCTGAGAACCAAACCCCAAACCCACCCCCATCCTGCAGAACTACACAGGCAGGCTCCTGTGTGGTTTCTCCATGTGGTAGAAGGCCCACCCACCAATGGTAAAATGTCAATGGCATCTAGCAGAGTAACTTATTGATGACATAGCTGTGGCAATTAGCCACCTGCAGAAAAAAAAGTGGGCACCACTCCCCAACTCTTCCTCCACTACATTGATGATTGCATTGGTGCCACCTTGTGCTCCTGCGAGGAGGTTGAGCAATTCATCAACTTCACCAACACATTCCATCCTGACCTTAAATTTACCTGGACCATCTCTGACACCTCCCTCCCCTTCCTGGACCTCTCCATCTCCATTAGTGACAACCGACTTGACACTGACATTTTTTACAAACCCACCGACTCCCACAGCAATCTGGATTACACCTCTTCCCACCCTACCTCTTGCAAAAATGCCATCCCGTATTCCCAATTGCTCCGCCTCCTCCGTACCTGCTCCCAGGAGGACCAGTTCCACCACAGAACACACCAGATGGCCTCCTTCTTTAGAGACCGTAATTTTCCTTCCCACATGGTTAAAATGCCCTCCAACGCATCTCGTCCACACCCCGCACCTCCGCCCTCAGACCCCATCCCTCCAATCGTAACAAGGACAGAACACCCCTGGTGCTCACCTTCCATCCTACCAACCTTCGCATAAAACAAATCATCCACCGACATTTCCGCCACCTCCAAAAAGACCCCACCACCAGGGATATATTTCCCTCCCCACCCCTTTCCGCCTTCCGCAAAGACTGTTCCCTCCGTGACTACCTGGTCAGGTCCACGCCCCCCTACAACCCACCCTCCCATCCTGGCACCTTCCCCTGCCATCACAGGAACTGCAAAACCTGTGCCCACACCTCCTCCCTCATCTCCATCCAAGGCCCTAAAGGAGCCTTCCACATCCATCAAAGTTTTACCTGCACATCCACTAATATCATTTATTGTATCCGTTGCTCCTGATGCGGTCTCCTCTACATTGGGGAGACTGGGCACCTCCTAGCAGAGCGCTTTAGGGAACATCTCCGGGACACTCACACCAATCAACCACACCGCCCTGTGGCCCAACATTTCAACTCCCCCTCCCACTCTTCCGAGGACATGGAGGTCCTGGGCATCCTTCACCACCGCTCCTTCACCACCAGACACCTGGAGGTAGAACGCCTCATCTTCCGCCTCGGAACACTTCAACCCCAGGGCATCAATGTGGACTTCAACAGTTTCCTCATTTCCCCTTCCACCCACCTTACCCTAGTTCCAAACTTCCAGCTCAGCACTGTCCCCATGACCTGTCGGGACTTGTCCTACCTGCCTATCTTCTTTTCCACCTATCCACTCCACCCTCCTCCGCCCGACCTATCACCTTCATCCCCTCCCCCACTCACCTATTGTACTCTATGCTACTTTCTCCCCACCCCCACCCTCCTCTAGCTGATCTCTCCACCCTTCAAGTACTCTGCCTTTATTTCTGATTAAGGTCTTTTGCCCGAAACATCGATTTTACTGCTCCTCAGATGCTACCTGAACTGCTGTGCTCTTCCAGCACCATTAATCCAGAATCTGGTTTCCAGCGTCTGCAGTCATTGTTTTTACCTAGGAAAATAAACCCTCCAGCCTTGTCTTCCCTCTCCAATTGATAGGCTTTCTCATTAGGAAACTGTTTTCTTGAGTATATACTGTCTCAGTATCTGAGACATTGTTCCACATGGGAATTATTAAGCTGAATGATGGTGTTTCTTCATCATTGCTATATTTCTGCTTTTCCACTTGATGCTTTTCTATCGCTAGCTGACCACGTTGTAAATCTTGGCTATCAGCAAAGAGAAAGCAACGGATGAACATTTGAAATAGGAGCACAAGTAGGCCATTAAACCCCTCAAGTCTGCTTCACCATTGAAATATGTCATGGTTGATGTCTTTCTTTAATGTCATTTTCCTGCATTATCGCCATATGTGTTGATGCTTTTAAATCTAGACATTGATCTTTGTCTGGAATGAGTTATGACTGAACC
The DNA here is from genome assembly GCF_020745735.1 of Hemiscyllium ocellatum. Classification (NCBI taxonomy): domain Eukaryota; kingdom Metazoa; phylum Chordata; class Chondrichthyes; order Orectolobiformes; family Hemiscylliidae; genus Hemiscyllium; species Hemiscyllium ocellatum. The sequence continues at coordinate 57,116,282 of NC_083402.1, forward strand.
TCCAAAGCCCTCTGGGGTAGAAAAGGACAAAGATTCGTGATCCCCTCAGTGAAGAAATTCCACCATACCTCAGTCCTAAATGACCCATCTTTTATTCTGAGAATGCACTCCTTATTCTAGACCAACCAACTAGCAGAAACATCTTTCCTGCATCTATTCCATTGACCTTTGTATAAATTGTGTATGTTTCAAGAAAAAAGGCACAAGAGTAGAATTGAAGTGAGTGGAGAATGGAGATTAGAGTAAGTACATGGTGCAGGGTTACACCACCTGCAGCTTGTAAACCTGAAGAAATAGTAGAGTGAGGGATAAATGGGATGTGAGAAGGATCTTTAGTTTTAGCACCTCCATGAGGCTTGGCCTCAACAATGGCTGCTTTGATAATGGTAATTACTAGCTCCTTCATGGGACTAATGACATTCAGATGTGCTGTAACCCAGTAGCTTATGCCAGCTGCGTGTGGTTGTGCTGTAGTTTATTCTGCAAGAGAAAGGGAGATGTGTCAGTGAGCATGGTGCCCTTTAGTTGATTGCTGTGACAGTCATAATTGAATAGATGACATCCCGTTACAGGCTGTAAGGTGTGGGTCTGAGGTTAAGAGAGGGTGTTAGCTGGAGTACGGAGGTAAAAGATGGTGCTATTAGAATTAGACTTGTGTAACATGCTGATGATATCATGCTTTGCCTGTTCTGCGTTCTTCATATTACTGCCTCATTTGTAATCCAATAGTATAATACATTGAAGATAATGTAGCATCTGAATACAGAAACATGTTTTTAAGGAATCAGTTCATTCCAAGTAGTACTGGAATTGTTTCTACTGTCAAACTAATCTCCAGTGGAACAGAATTCAGAAGCAAAACAGATATGCAAAACTTATTAAAAACTTTCAACAGTACTATGTAGAATATTTTGCATTCTTACTTGCATTGTTAGCATGACTGGCCCACCCAAAGTGATCCGCGCTTTTCCCATTTATTACTCAGAATCACACCTCGAACACTAAAAATAAGCATTCTGTGCAACAGCATTTTGCAGCCTTTATCTTTTTAATAATGTGGAAATCAGAACTATGCACAGCATTCTACACAGTATTGTTGAAAGTTTTAAGAAAGTTTTGCATATTTTTTTTCTTCTGTATTCTTTCAAAATGAAGAGATTGAAGACTTGAACACAGAATTCATCAGCTATGATGGCATGTTTAGTTGAATGATTTGGATCTTCTTACACAGGTGGACTCAGCAGGATATCAGAGGGAGAAAGAGAATAGATTCTTGGATCCTTATTCTTTTGCTCTCTTTATTTCTCTCATTATTAGTGCTCAAGATAAAGTGGCCAATATTACCACCTGACCTATTCAAAACATTAACATCCAACTGAGGTATTAGCATTTTAAAAACAGTTCTCTTCTCACTTGTCGTTCTCAACTTTTGTTTTGGTTAATACCTAATTTATAATCTGTTAACAAATGATCAACAAAATGTCATTATTTCCTGGATAAGACAATTCAAAACAGACTTTTCCTAATACCTTTTGAAAAGAAGTATCATTTAAAACATTTTACTTTTCTGAGCATTACCAGATGGTGATTACATGGTTATGAAATTATGTCAGCAAGTTTTGGTTCATCAAGAAATTTAAAATGTGAGTGAGGAAAATGTTTATTATTTTCAAGTGTACACTAAGCTGTCAGGAGCTGCTTTTTCAAGCACTGTCACCATGTCACAAAGTAATAATTTGAACCAGTGAATCATTCATGTTGTAATTTTCAAGATCAACATGAAATGCTTACATCAGCAATAAGCTGTCCTCACTGTGTCATACCCAGAAACAACATGTTGCACCAAGCAAATTCCAACCAATTCCAGTGAAAATACCACTTCCCTATCGTATTCAACTTATTGACAAGGAATTGCTAGGTGGTTCTGCTGTCACGGAAATCTAATGTGGAAGTCATTTCCTCGAAATGGCTTTTTGAAGTTCCAATTCAATTTGTGCATCGGTACGTACAAAGTAGAAGCAGGAGATTAGTCAGCTCCTTGGGCCTGTTCTGTGATTCAATAAGATCATAGCTGATCTGTTTTATGTTTCAAATCCCACATTCCCATTGATCCCTCATGACCTTTGATTCCTATGCCCAACAGGAAACTACCCACTTCTGCTTTAAAAATATTCAATGACTCAATTTCCCCACTTTCTCAGGCAAGGAGTTCCAAAACCACCCTACCTTCAGAGTCAAAATATCTCCTCATCTCTGTACTAAATTGGATATTCCTAATTTGAAAACAATTTCTGGTCTTACGGAGAAATGGAAACATCCTTCTCACATCCACTTTCCAAAAGATCCATTTGGACTTTCCACATTTTAACCAAGTCACTCGCTCACACTTGTAAACTCCTGCAGAAACAAAGTGCAGCTTGCACAACCCATACTCCAACAAACAACTCATTCCAGATATCAACCTAGCAACCCTCATCTGATATGCCTCCAATGTGCTTACATCATCCCTTAAAACAAAAGGCAGCAACCCATTAGTTTCTTGATTACCTGTATGCTAACCTTTTATGACTCATGCATGATAAAACTTCAATCCTTCTGCACCGCAGTGGTTCTCCACTTAATTAGCATTGTTTTCTCATTCTTCCTGCCAAAGTAAACAACTTCATATTTTCCCACTTTATAATCCATCTGTTACATTTTTATTCACTTACTTAACTAGATCTGCAATATCCAGATGTCTTCTTCACAACATACTTTCTAACTCTTTTGGCGTTATCTGTAAATTTAGCCACCTAATTTTGTGGCGTACAAGCACACTAGCCCAGCAGGTTTCATCTGTTCATCCTAATGGTACAGTCCCCATTTTCCCCAGTACTAGTGCAGTGCCCTCAAACTGGAACCTACTTCTTCCAGACCAGTCTTTCAGCCACACATTCATCTTGCGAGTTTTCTGTCCTCAGTGCCAATTTCCATATGGTTCAGGTAATAATCCAGAAATTCGAACGTTTGAAATGCTGCTTTTTAATATAGTTCCGAAAAGCTCATACTCTCTGTGCACATAGTGTCTTACCAAGTTCTATCTAGGTCATTGGTACGTACATCGTCAATTACTCGTGTAAGGCTTTAACAATATTAGTAATGTGTTCCCAACCTGTATAACAATTCAAATAAATGGTAATCACTGCAGATGCTAGAAATCGGATTTAACATAGTGATGGGGTCCAATTGCATTCCATCTTACTTTTGCTTTGGGCTCCTCCCCCTCCGTAACCAGCATAAAACCCTCTGCCAGCTCCTCGCAGTGCTGAAAAAAAAATGTATCAGTCAAAATGTTAACTCTCTTTCTCTCTCTGCGGATGCTGCCCGATCTGTGGAGTTTCCCCAGCATTTCCCTCTTCATTTCAGATTTCCAGTAATTTGCTTTGATTCACATCAAAAAAGCATCATTGCCCAGAAGAAGAGTTGTATCAGACTCAAAACATTAACTCCGTTTCTCTCTCCACAGCTTCAGCTGGACCTGTTGAGTTTTGCCAGCATTTTCTTTTCATTTCAGTATGAACTTAAGGTGACTTTGTTTCAGCATTGTGACTTTTACATTCTTTTTGAAGTTTGCAAATTTGGAACATCAAAATTGAGTGCGTTGATCAGTTCAATTTATAGTAGGCAGAGTTAGAGCAAAGTAAATGTATTATATCCAATCATATTGTCCATATTACTTATAAGAATAACCCATTTTTAATTAGGGTAGAAATTATTGTCACATTAGTTTTTGCAGCTTTGTAGTTTTTCCAAAACAAGGTAAAACTCCCTGGAGATGTTAAAAAATAAACATAATAATTCGAATTAGAAACATGGCATCATGAAGCAAGTATATATAAAACAAAACATATTTACTTTCTTTACTGATGTTATTGTGGGCGGCACGGTAGCACTGCTGCCTCACAGGGCCAGAGACCTGGGTTCATTTCCCGCGACTGACTGTGTAGAATTTGCACATTCTCCCAGTGTCTGTGTGGGTTTACATGGATTAATGCAGTTTTTTTACAAAATAAAATCTAATTCTGCAAGTACAAATTCACCTCACAAACTTATATGTGAGTGTGTGTGTGCGCATGAATCTCTGTGAGAGAGTGTGCACATGTGTATGTGTGGGTGTGAGTGTAAAGGGATACAAGTGTCTGTGAGAGGGTGCGTGTGTGTGTATGTGTTAGCTTATGAGAGAGAGCTTGTGTGTGAGAGGGGGTCTGTGTGAGTATATGGGTTTAGAGGAGTGTGTATGTGACATGGATATACATACACTCTCACAGACACTCAGCCACCCGCCCCCACCCCACACACACACACACACAAATTCGCCACACAAACTTATATTTGCAGAATTACATTTTGTTTTGCTCAAAAATTGCATGAATCTATGTAAGATTTTGTAAATCCCTTTTTTAGATTAGGATCAGTCTGAACATTGGGGCACAGACAGCCTCACACAGGGCACCTCACACCTTCAATGCATTATCTGGGCCAATATGGCACCTAATGTTAAAGTTCACTTGAGAATGTAACTTTAAGAAAGTTTTGGAATTTACATATGAAAGAACTGAAACCAACATGGTCATTCTAAAAGATGAGGCTTAACAAACAATCCAGGTCTTTTTCAATAGAAAATTTCAGTTACATGACACTGTAAACATTTGCTATAAATTCTGTATCCTACGATCTTATACTCCACAATCACCTGATGAAGGAGCAGCGCTCTGATAGCTAGTGCTTCCAAATAAACCTGTTGGACTATAACCTTGTGTTGTGTGATTTTTATTTTAAACATTCCAGGGATGAGTCTAGGGCCAGGGAGATGATGCGTGCCATGAATCTAATGTGATGATAGGTAAATTGTAATAGATCAAGGCAATCTGGGATGCTCGTTCTGATGTTTGCCATTAAACTAACCTCTCAAAGCACTTTATAATTATGGATGTCAAAGCCACTGGATGGTAGTCATCATTGAGGTACATTGTCTGAATTTTCTTTGGCATAGGGTTGATAGAGGTCTTCTTTAAGCAGGCGGGAACCTCATATTGTAGTAAGGAGAGGTGCAAGATGAATATCGAGAGATACTTATATAATCATTTGGAGTCAACTTTGATATGAGCTTTATTTATTTATTCATCTTTTTAATATCCAGTCATCAAAAAGAAGTCTAATAGTGAAGTTTCCATTATTTCATTTAGCTGATTGCCCTGAAGAAAAATGCTAGATGCTGAACAATGGAATGCTTCTCCCCTCAGCAATAAGTGTCAGACAAGCTGTGGCCGAACCAGATGTAGAGTTAAGCTTCTTTTGCTTGTCCCAGCAATGAGCATCAGTCTTAATAATAACTTGCATTTATATTTCCCCTTTACATTGTGAAATGTATCGAGTCACTTCACAGGAACATTATCAAATAAAATTTGACATCCAGCTACATAAAGATTGAGGGTTGTTCACCAATGGTTTGGCCAAAGACATTGATTTAAAACCATGTTTTAATGGTGGAAAGTGAGCTATGGTGAGGTTTTGAGAAGGAAATTGAGTGCTTGGGGCCTTGATAGCTGTTTTATTGTGGGGTATTTGAAAGTAAGGGTAAAAATTTTAAAATTGAGAAATTGTTTAACCAGGAGCAAACACAAAAATATTGAGTGAACACAAATTGCTGAGAGTTAGAACACAGAAAATGGTTTTGTATTATCTCAAGTTTACAGCTATTTTTCCCTTACCCACATTATTTATTCTGTTCATCTATGGGAGGAGAGGGTGGAGGGGAAACTTGGTATATATATTCAAAATAAAGAGGAGTCTCGTCAACACAGAGAGGGAAACATTGTTCCCATTGGTGAAAAGATCGAGAACGAGCTTTAATATAATTTAAAAGCAGCTATGTAGACATGAGGAATAACTTTCTTCATGCAGTGACTCATTACAGTCTGGACTGCATTGCCAAAGATATTGCAGGTTTTTCTGAGTGAAATTACCATTCAATTGCTTTGTTGATTAATTCTATTTGCTGAATTCAGGATAATGCTATGCAGTTGGTTCATGCCAATAGAATTGAGATTTCCCACTTCACGTGCAGTCAGTGGACAGAAGGTCCTGTCTGGACAGGCTTTTGTACTGGTAATGAAAGCTTTCTATTTTGCAGCTGTATGGAACTTAGGCCATATTTGGAATATTGTCTACAGTTCTGGTCACCCCACTACGAGAAGGATGTGGAAGCTTTGGAGATGGTACTGAAACGGTTTACTAGGTGTTGAGGCGTTGCCTGGTTCGGAGATTATTAGCTATGAGGAGAGGATGGACAAACATGATTCACTTTCACATGAATGTTGAAGGTTGGCGGCGGAGGGGGGGGGGGAAAAGAGGGGGGGGAGGGGGAGGGGAGGTGACCTCACCTGATAGAAATTTACAAACTATGGAGAGGCATGGATAGTTTTCCCAGGATACAAATGTCAATTATTGGAACACATAGGTTTAAGGTAAAAGGAGGTACGTTTAAAAAAGATATGAAAGGCAGGTTTTTTTATACAGGGGTTGGTAAATGCCTGGATTGCACTGCCAGGTAGGGGAGGCAGATGCATTGGAAATATTTAAGAGGCATATTGACAGGTATATTAATAGGCAGGGAATAGAGGGATACAGACTGCGTAGAGGTAAATGGTTTTTAGTTTAGAAAGGCATCATGTGTCAGAGTAATCTTGTTGGGCCGAAGGATCCGTTGCTGTGCTGTACCCTTCTTTATTCTAAGTATCTATCCTATTATCTTGTCCAGTCTCTCAAGCTCATGAATCTGAAACAAGTAATTTTCAAAATGAGTAAATTTGGTTTCTACATCAATGCAAGGCATCACATGTTATTGATTAATAAAATCTGTAATTCCAATCTTTAATAATAGTTTGAGTTTTCATTCTGGATTGACAATCATATTTTTAACAACTTATACTAAAGACTTGTTGAACGGAAACTCTACAGTCCATGTTGTAAATTGGGTGTGGTATAATATGAATCAAGGCAGTAATTTGTTGCATTACTTTTGTCTAAAACTTATAGAAGCCTAAACAAAACCATATGCCTGTTATTAATGTGGAAAGTGGGATTTAAATTTCACATGCATTAATGTCAGTATTCCAAACATTTCATCTTCACTAACTTTCCTCATAACTTTCTTTATCCCTCGTAAGTTTTAAAAATCTGTTCACAGGATGTGTGTGTTGCTGCCTAGTTCAGCATTTTCTGTCTCACCCTAATTGCCCTTGTGAAAAAGTGATGTTAGAAAGGGAGTTTCAGGATTATGACCTGGTGTCAGTGATTTAATCATAGTGAATCTCTTCTGCATCCTCTCAATGGCTTCCTTGTGTCGAACCTCTGTTACTGGACATAACCACTTAAGTTGGAGACAGTGAGGTCTGCAGATGCTGGAGATCAGAGTTGAGTGTGCATTGCTGGAAAAGCACAGCAGGTCAGGCAGCATCCAAGGAGCAGGAAAATCGATGTTTCGGGCCAGAGCTCTTCATCGGGAATGTGGTCATTCCTGATGAAGGTCTCCAACCCGAAACATTGATTTTCTAGCTCCTCAGATGCTGCCTGACCTGCTGTGCTTTTCCAGCAACACACTCAACCATAACCACTTAAGTTGTACATAGACATTGAATTGTGTAGGTTTAGCATTATTTCTTTACATTTGTATTATACTGAAAGTTAGGACCTGGTCTTCTTTTTAAACAGATTTGTTATCACTTTTAAAGAATTATCGATCTGACAATTCTCTGCTCTTCCACCCCTTATATTCCTTTCCCAAGAATATGTTATCTCCCGTTTCTCTGTGTGAAGTTTAATTGGATTTCAGTTTTCCCAATACACTAGTCTATTGTTGAGCTTCTGGCCACAGAAAATCCTTTTCCTTGGTAATTAAACACTTTTTATGTCCGGTAAATTCTAAAATTAGGCCACTATACCCAAGTCCAGCTCCTTTATACAGATTGAGAAGGGCATATATCAAAATATTAATCATTAGTCTGATCCACAGTTCTTGTTTATGTTTGTAAAATGTGAAATGGAAAGATAGCACCAGAGTGGGACCGCATTATTGTGGAAGGTGCAGAGCTGTTTAGGTACCTGTTAATTAAATACAAGAGAAGAATAACAAGACGAGATTGAAAATACTAAGTGGCAAGAACTAGGTCTGCAAACATTCACAATGCCTTTAGCTTAACGCTAATGACGTCAAGATGCCAATCGAGATAGTGGGATGTTGACATATTCAACTCCTGGGATAACAGCAGATGATATGCATTTTACAAAACAACACACATTTCACTATGGATTAAGGAATCTCTGTCCCTAGGTAATAGCATTCTAGTTGCTTTGCTCCCATTTAGACTAGACATTCTAGGGGGAACACAAAAAAAAGGTCTGTGTGTCCTGTTTGCCCCTGTCCCTTTGCTTTCTTTTGCCCTGCTGTTCCCCCAATATTAGACTATCTGTTCTTTCTGCCTTTTTTTTTGCTTGTATCCAAATGTCCAAATTGTTCAAGATGACAAAGGTCCATCTGCGTCACATTAAAATAGGAAGGGACATTCACTGTCAGGATGTGCAGCCATCACTGACTGCAGGTACTTGATATCTTGACCATAGATTTCAGTCGTCTTTACTCTATATCATGCACAATGCATGTGGAACATGACTGAAATGTGAAAGTGGACTGACCTTGCAATATTGCTTGTTCTCTCACTATTGCCTAACCTCCTGAGAGCACTTCTTGTTTTTTTTTGTTCTGAAGAAGAAAAAAAGAAAAGTAATAGCATGAGTTGAATCCAAACATCAGCAACTTCCTGTGGTGGAGTGATCTCTGTAGATGGAAGATGGCAAGAGGAAAAAAAATGACAGAAACATTAAGAGAGAAATAAAGACCATATGGAAGAAGTTTATAAAATCATACTAGCTTTTGGAGTGATGCTCCTTTATCAGGTGGTCTACCATCTGATGAAGGAGCGTTGCTCCGAAAGCTAGTGTGCTTCCAATTAAACCTGCTGGACTATAACCTGGTGTTGTGTGATTTTTAACTTTGTACACCCCAGTCCAACACCGGCATCTCCAAATTATAAAATCATGAAGAGCTTGGATAGGGTTAATAGTCAAGGTCTTATCCCCAGGGTATGGGTGTCCAAAACTAGAGGGCATAGGTTTAAGGTGAAATGGAAAGAATTAAAAGTGACCTAAGGGGCAACTTTTCACACAGTGAGTGTTATGCTTGGAATGAGCTGTCAGAGGAAATGGTGAAGGCTGGTACAATTATAACATTTAAAAGGCATCTGGATGGGTACATGAATGGAAAGGGTACAGAGGGATACGGCCAAGTGCTGGGTGAAATGGACTAGATTAATTTTGGATATTTGACCTGCATGGACAAGTTGGACTGAAGGGACAAATGTCCATGCTGTACATCTCCATGACTCTAAAGAAATGAACAATTAAAAGCATTGTTGGGCTACTCAAAAGTGAAAAATTATCCATTTTCTATGCTTCTGGCATCATAATTTTATGGGACAAGCTGAATGAATCAGTAGAGCTTTTATTGTCCATTATTTTCATATATTTGCATATCTTTCCTATGGGTCTCATTGAAATGAAAGCTGCACACCTCATTATTCTCATCTGGTATCCATCCATTTACAATATAACACTGCAGAACAATCAGGAACAGAAACACTTCTTCAGCTAATGGTTTGGAATGTGATTGTAATTTTTAGCAAGTGGCTTGGGCTGAGAAAACATAAATTTGAGAATAATCTTATATCAACATATAGCATTGAGATGCAGTGATAAGTAACAGCAATGACATCACCCCTATTTGGACATAATAAAGAAAAGGATCCTTACTGAAAAAACACAAAACACTTCACAAAGTTCCTCATCATTTAAATTTATTAGCCCTTTTTGCAGGAATTCTGTTGGGTCTCTGCTGTAACTTTTGCAGGACATAACAAAACCCAGGGAAAACATGGTGAATGGCTACTTATGCCATTAAATTCTGATGGTCTGTTGCTGGTTTTGCAGCAGGCAAAAAAAAATGCAGATGCTGGATTCCAAAGTAGACAAGTGGGTGGCTGGAAGCCACACAGCATCAGGAGGGGGAAGAAGTTAACATTTTGTGTGTAACCTTTCTTCAGGAATGGAAGTAGGAGTAGGGGGACCTGCAGATCAGGGAGGGTGGGGATGGTAGTGGAGGGCTTTGAATGTGGCGAAGAACGGTACAGTGAGGTAGTGATAGCTGGGTTCGACCTGGTTGGTCGATGGGAAGAATGAATCTGGTTGGTTGCTGGAAGGAAGAGTCGGTCAAAGGAATGGAAGGGAGGGGGAGGGAACTGGAAATGATGTTGAGGATGGGAAGGGAGGTTACTTGAAATTGGGGAACTCAATATGGAGTTCTCCAAGCTGTAGGCTGCCCAGGAGGAGGATTTAGGGGCAGCATGGTGGCATAGTGGTTAGCACTGTTGCCTCACAGCATCAGAGACTCAGTTCAATTCCTGCCTCGGGCGACTCTCTGTGTGAAGTTTGCACATTCTCCCCGGGTCTGTGTGGGTTTCCTTCCGGTGCTCTGGTTTCCTCCCACAATCCAAAAATGTGCAGGTTAGGTGAATTGGCCATGCTAAATTGCCTGTAGTGTTAGGTGAAGGATTAAATGGAGAGAAATGGGTCTGCGTGGGTTGCGCTTTGGTGGGTCGGTGTGGACTTGTTGGGCCGAAGGGCCTGTTTCACACTAAGTCATCAAATCTAAAAAAAGATGCTGTTCTTCTATTTTGCGGTCTGATTCACTATGGCAATGGAGGAGGCCTAAGATTATGTCAGACAGAGAATGGGAAGGGAAATTAAAATGGGTGGTAACTGGGAGGTCAGGTTGGCCCTTGCAGGTCCAGCTGAGATGCTTGGTGAAACGTTCCCTTAGATTAATGTTTGATCTCACTAATGTAAAGACGACCACATCGGCATCAAACTGTCCTTCCAGGTGATAAAGACAGGGTCCCCCTTGTCTTCACCTATCATCCCACCAGTCTAGCATTCACGTATCATGCTTAAACACTTCAGCCAATTCCAACTAGACCCCACCACCAAGACCATCTTCCCCTCCCCACCCGTCTCTGCCTTCCACAAGGACCGTTCTCTTTGCCAATCCTTGATTTGTGCCAGCCCCCACCCTGGTACCTTCCCCTGCGACCATAAAAGATGCAAAACCTGCTAGCAGAAGACCTCCTCTCACCTCCATCCAGGGTTCCAAACAGCCCTTCTAGGTGAGACAGAGGTTCACCTGCCTCTCCTCTAACCTAGTTTACTGTATCAGGTGCTCCCAATGTGGTCTTCTTTACATCGGTGAGACCAAGCGTAAAGGTGATAACTTTTTGTTAATAAATATTGTGTTTTTTACCTCTCCATACCAGGCCTGAGGAAGGAGTTGAGCTCCAAAAGCTTGCAATTTCAAATAAACCTGTTGGACAATAACCTGGTGTCATTTTATTTTTGATCATTGTAAAAGACAGGCTAAAATATTTGTAAGCATCTGAAGGTACTGAGTGGATGCTTCATCATGATTTCCTCCTAATGTTCCCAGCATTACTGATGCTAGTCTTCAACTAATTTGATTCACTCTACATGATATCAAAAAATGGCTGAGGACACTGGATACTGTGAAGATTATTGACCCTGACAGAATTCTGGTGATAATGCTGAAAACTTGAGCTCTAGAAGTAACCACATCCCTAGCCAAAATGTTCCAGTACAGTTTCAACATGTCACCTACTTGACAATGTGAAAAAATACAGATAGTTGTACAATGCAATCATTGATGTGCAAGTTACCGGTAGTGTAATAGCCAATTTCAATATTCTTTGTTTTGTACTTAAGCTGAGATTCTATTCTTATTCCTTTCAATTGTGACTTTGGAGGAGAGATATGAAGTCTCCTTTTGCTTGGCTTGCTAGCTTGTTGACTTCTAGCACTCAGAATCAGAGAATCTCTTTATCTGCAACACAGATGTGACTAAGGGACAGTTCTTTCAAGTTTCTCAACATCCTTCAGATAGGAGGGAGACCAGAATTGTACACAATATTCCAAAAGTGACCTAACCAATGTCCTGTACAGCCACAACATGACCTCCCAATTTCTATTCTCAATGCTCTGACCAATGAAAGACATACCAAATGCCTTCCTCACTGTCATATCTACCTGCAACTCCACTTTGAAGGAACTATGAACCTGCACTCCAAGGTCTCCTTGTTCAGCAACACTCCCCAGGATCTGGCCATGAAGTGTATAAGCCCTGCTCTAGTTTGGCTTTCCAAAATGCTGCACCTCACATTTATCATGAACTGTAGGTGGGGTTGAACAGGGTATTGTCAGATCTTTTAACATTTATAGTCACAAGACATCATAGTTCTGTCTGCTGTGATGTACCTCTTATCCCCTTAGAATTGTTGTTTGAAGGTCCCTTTTTATCTTTAGATCTGCCATTCCATTGGTTTCTTTCTCCTATTCATTACATTAAATCCATTGCAACATTTTTGGCTGTATCAAGAAACACATCTGGGGATTGCAAGTTAAAAATTTTCATAGTGCTTTGGGATCTGACTCATAGTCATGATAATAGGTAGATTTCTAGAGGCTAAAGGCATATGGATCTTGGGACAGAATAGGAATAATGATGTTGAGATAGAGGATCAGCCATGATCATATAGAATGGTACAGCTGGATCGATGGGCCAAGTGGCCTACACCTACTCCAATGTCCTATATTTCTGTTTGTTCATGTACTATGCCCAGGCTTGGGCTGATAAGTGGCAAGTAACATTCACAGCATACAAGTCTCATACAATGACCATCTCTAAAGCAAAGAATCTAAACATTGTCCTTTGATGTTTGATGGCATTACAATCATTGAACCCCCACTATCAACATCTGTGTGTGGTTATTGACCAGAAACTTAACTGGACTCTCCATAAAAATACAGTGTCTACAAAAGCAGGTCAGAGCTAGAAATTCTGTGGCAAGTAACTCACTTTAGATTAGATTACCTACAGTGTGGAAACAGGTTCTTCTGCCCTACAAGTCCACACTGACCCTCTGAAGAGTAACCCACCCAGACCCAGTTTCCCTCTGATTAATGTACCTAACTATGGACAATTTTGCATGGCCAATTCACCTGACCTGCACATCTTTGTAGTGTGGGAGGAAACTGGAGCACCCAGAGGAAACCCATGCAGACACACAAACTCCACACAGACAGTCACTCACGGCTGGAATCGAACTTGGGACCCTGGCGCTGTGAGTTAGCAGTGCTAACTATTGAGCCACCATGCCCCTATCATTTACAAATTAGAGGTACAATTACTTTTACAGGCACAGCCTTGAACAGTGGAAAGCTCATGGACCATACAGAACAAGAGCATGATGAAAAACTGTCCACATGCCTGGCTGAGTGCAGCACCAACAACTGTCAAGAACATTGATATCATTCAGAAAAAAACAGCCTGCTTAATTGACACCTCATCCACCACCTTCAATAGTCACTCCTTTCATCACTGACATGTGTGGGACCTATGTATACACCATCTACAATAGGCTGTGCATTCACTCATCAAGGTTCTTCTGACAGCACCTTCCAAATCTATGACTTTTATCACCTCGGGCTATAGATGCATGGTTTAATCTGCAAGTTTACTTTCAAGCTGCATACCACTCTGAATTGGAACTATATTACCTTTCCTTTACTGTTGCTGGGTCAAATTCTTTGAACTCCCTTCCTAACAGCACTGCATGTGTCTATACAGCCAAGAACTGCAGCAATTCGAGAGGCCAGTTCATCAACATCTTCTCTAGGAGTGTTAAGAAGGGGCAATAAATATTGCCCTAGCCAGCAATGTCTGTATCTAAGAACAATTTTTTTTGAAAAATGACAGTACGGGAGAAACTATTTCTGTTGATTAGAAACTATTTCTGTTGACACAAGAAATGGAGTAATCTGGTATGTCTTGTCCAGACTGCTCCAGTATTTAATATGATCTTGAGCTTCAAATCCATCTTTCTGCTCACCGTGTATATTTCTTGCCTCCTTGGAGAGACCAAGTAGTGTGTATCTCAACCTTGAATATATTTAACAATGAGCATCCGCAACCCTCTGGGGGTAGAATTCTAAAGATTCACAAACCTAGAAGTAATTTCTCTTCATCTGCCGTAAACGATTAGCCCTTGAGACAGCCCAAATATTTCACATTTCCCAATAATGGTAGGAGTGGGAAGCATTCTCGAAAATTAGAACCACATGTTTCAAGATTGAAATTAGGAAATGCTACATGCAAGGCATAATGACAGTATGGAATCCTATTTTGGAAATGGCAACTGATGTCTGACTTTGAAATTGAAAACTGATATAGTTTTGTGAACCAAAAAGGTACTGAAGGATACCTTCAAAAGGCATATACATGGAATTAGAACACAGATACTTACAATCTCATTGACTGCCACAACAGTATTGAGGGGCTAAGTGGCTTACTTCTCTTCCTATATCCCCCATATGAGAGCCTGAATTTTGCATTACAGTAGGAAAGAAATGGTGCCTACCATTCATCAAACTGGCAGCTGCATACAGAGGCTTCTGATGGAGGATTTGGTGCCATTAAAGTTGTGGTCCATCCAAACCTATTATCATAATTTTGGGTCTAAGTTTGGGTTAAGTGCTTGGTTAAGACTGACAAACAATGTGGGAGGCTAAGCTGTTCGCGAACTTAACCTTTTATTGAACAATGTTTTCTAATTATATCATGGACAACACTTCACATCAAACCATCTCACAGAAGGCAATGTTGGGATCTGGCATCATCGATATTGCATATTTCACATTAACCCTTAAAATCAGTCAGGATGATGCCTCCTACTGGAGATTGATGTGATGTGTGAACAAGGCAAACAATGCTCCCCCCTATAAACCATCCTGACTTGGAAATATATCAGTTTTGCTTGTGTATCCCAGCAGATATGTAATGTAATTTTAAGTGTCAAACTCATGATGTCATCATTATATCATGGCATGTGACCTAGCGGGGTAAAGTTCACTCTCCATCTTATGGAGCGTTTTTGCATCATGTCATCTGTGTTGAAAGTGTACTAAAGTACATTTGAATTCCTCAGCATGAGTGCTTGTGATTATAATGTAAACTTATATATACTTGGTCTCACAATAATCTTTCATTGCATTCTTCAATACTAGTTGACTCACATCTCTTCCTATATTACAGCAGCTAACATAAGCAACAGTGTGATAGTGGCAGATCATCACACCACACTACATAAACCACCACATTGCATCATGACGGCATGTCATGTCAAAAACCATTCCTACAATGTCACTAGGTCGAAGCCATAGAACTAACTCCACTAACAATACTGTGATGTACCTATACCTTATTGCTTGCAGTGGCTCAAGAATGTCACCACAACCTTCTCAAGGACATTAAGGGATGGGGAAAATGTTGGCCTATCCAGCAACACCTGAATCCCATGAATGAATAAATAAGAGAAAGACATTACAGTTCATCCTGTACTGGCAGACGGTCAGAAACAAAATAAATCTTATCATCCCTTGCACTTAAATACAACAAACCCTTAAGCCCTGGGGAGAAATGTACTCTTCCAGGTTTCACAATCTCAAAGCAGCTCGTCTATAAATTCATGCTTTATTTTAAATGGTTAGATCTTTGTGTCCCAGTAAGCTTTCATGAGTGAGCTGGTTTCTTGAACTGCTATAGTCCACGTGATGTTGATACAGCCGTTGTTGAGAAGGGTGTTCCAAGATTTTTTCCAATTTGGTATTAGCAGAAGTCTATCCCTGTTGTCTAACTACAGACTCCATTCCTATCTCCAACTGTCTGATATTATGTCACGATGTTCACAAATCTTGATATTGCATTTGATCCTCAGTTGTATTTCCTATTCGTAGTTATGCCATCGCTAAGACTATTTCCACTTCTTGTCCTTCCAACTCATTTACTGAAATCTTAATCAATGCCTTCATTCCCTCGAGATATAAGGTTGGTCTCCCACCTTCTACCTTTCTTAAACACGATGTCTTGTGAACTCTGCTGCCCATGTCTTAACTTGCTACACATTCTATTCTTCAATTGTCCTTGTGCTTGCTGACCCAGAACAGCTCTTGACCAAGGTCGGTCTCCGTTTTAAGGTTCTACTCCTTATTTGCAAATCCTTCTGTCGCTTCCCTCCGCTCTATCTCTGCCATTTCCTTGAAGTCCCCCATCCTTTGAGATATCTATACGTCTCTATCTGGTCTCTTTATGCATTGCCAATTATAGCTGCCATTGGTGGATGTACGAACAGTTACCCAGGCCTCATGTTCTGCTATTCCCTCCCTTGCACTTGTCTGCCTCTCTTCCTCACTTATCTCCTTTAATACACTTCTTTAAACCTATCACTTAGGCCTAGCTTTTTGTTCTATCCCATATATTCCACTGAGGTTTGGTGTCATACTGGTTTTGTAAAACTCCAGCATTGCCTTTTCATAATTTTAAAAGCATTCCATAAATATAAGTTGTTCTTTACTGTTTATAGATATGTATTTGTTGCTCCATTTATATGGCTGACATTTGTGAAGAATCCATCAAAATGAATTAATGAGTTTATTTTAATAGAGCTATATATTACCACTTTAACTTTTAGTCCTGGCAAAGAAACAATGAATTCGTCAGTGTGTACAGTATTTTAGAAGGATGTGAATCATTGTATTGAGTCTAAAGACAGTGTTTTTAATTATTTGATCTATTGTATTGAATCCAACAATCCTAAGTCACAGCAGTAAATTCAAAAATCCTGAAAAATAATGGTATTTATGATCTGCCAAATGCTGTGGGTAAACAAGCTGTGTACATATAGCTGGATGAGAGTAAATAAGTGGCCGATTTTCAGTAATTAGTTGCAAACCTTATTTTCATGACAATGTTGAAGCTGCGTACGTGTTGAAAGTCATGAGCTGAACAGTCTCATTATTTATATCTAAACATCCAGACCTACAAGGACTGTTTCAGATGTCCCTCCTGATTTGATCAGTATCTATGTTAAACACCTTGCTTGGGGTCCATCTCAAATGTTTTTGCTCCTCCCATTCACTCTGTTACCACTGCTATCTCTCTAGCCAAATGCTGCTCATTCCCAATTGGATTTTCACAATGAAAAGTTCACCGGCTAAGGTTCACTCAGCATTCTCACTACTTGTGAATAAGTTGATTTCTTTTGTCGTTATGACAATGAAGGGATAGTTCTATCATCAGAATTCTCTCTGCTACAATGAAACCAATAAAGAATGACAGTAGGAATAGAAAAACATTTTGAAAAATATCTTTAATAATGTTCGGACATCCCAAAATACTTTACAATCAATTCTGAAGTGCAGTTGCTCTTGTAATGTAGGAAAATATAGTTGATAATTATTTCATGGCAAGACTTCAGGAACAATAGTATGACAAGTGACAGGTAACCATCTTAATGAAACTGATAAAAGGATAGCGATTTGCCAGGGCAATGAGAGAATACCGCTCTTCTTTAAACAGGGCTAAGGAATTTCTTATATCCTTCTGAGAAAGTTGACACATTCACGATATAACTTTTTATTCAAAAGACAGCAAGTTCTGACAGTGTAAGCACAAAGAAAGTCACCTCAGAGTGCAACAGGATCTTGATCATATTGGGCAATGGGCCGATGGAGTTTAATTTTGATAAATTTGAGGTGCTGCATTTTGGAAAGGCAAAACAGGCAAGACTTATATAATTAATGGTAAGGTCCCGGGGAGTGTTGCTGAACAAAGAGACCTTGGGGTGCAGGTTCATAGTTCCTTGAAAGTGGAGTCACAGGTAGATAGGATAGTGAAGAAAGCATTTGATATGCTTTCCTTTATTGGTCAGATCATTGAGTATAGAAGTTGGGAGGTTATGTTGTGGCTGTACAGGAAATTGGTTAGGCCACTTTTGGAATACCATGTATGCAATTCTGTTCTCCTTGCTGTCAGAAGGATTTGTGAAACTTGAAAGGGTTCAGAAAAGACTTACAAAGGATGTTGTCAGCATTGGAGGGTTTGAGTTATAGGGAGAGGCTCAATATGCTGGAGCAATTTTCCTGTTGGAGGTTGAGAGGGTGACCATATAAGAGGTTTATAAAATCATGAGGGGCATAGATAAGTCTTTTCACCAGGGTGATGGAGTCCAAAACTAGAGGGCATAGGTTAAAGGTGACGGGGAAAATTTTAAAAGGGACCTAAGGGTCAACATTTTCATGCAGAGAATGGTGTGTGTATTGAATGAGTTGCCGGAGTAAGTGGTGGAGTCTGATACAATTACGGCTTTTGAAAGACATCTGGATGGGTATAAGAATAGGAAGGGTTTAGAGGGATATGGGCCAAATGCTGGCAATTGGGATTACATTAATTTAGGATATCTAGTCAGCATAGACGAGTTAGACCAAAGGATTGGTTTCCATGCTGTACATCTCTATGACTTGATGACTCTATATGCAGTTGTATGTTAATACAACTCAATTTGTGTCTCTGAACAGGGTCTTAAACCCATGACTTTCTGATTCAGCTACCATTCAGTCAAGGCTCATACCTAATTGATAAAAGTGAGGAACAGCTAAGGAATATGTGGAGAAAGGATGTGGTTTAAAGCAGATGATGTGGGAGATGTAAAATTTGAGCTACCTCAATTGAATTTGTTCCTGAATTTACTATTATATCTCTATCATTTTGACTGTTAGTAACACTTTAGATTTAGTAGATACAATGAAGCCATTTTCTGTCCATTTACATGAGCTTAACAACATCAGACAAAATTGTAAGCATGTAAGACCATTGAAGGTTATTATAGCGACAATACTTTCATGTTTCCGTTACGCTAGAAGGAAAAATAGCCAGGTGTAAAATCAAAAATAAAATAAAATCAGCCCCATGATCTTTTGTGCACAATGAAGGAACTGTCTAGATGAAAAGATATCTTATTTTTGAGAAGTGCTAAAAGAATGATAACAACATCAAATGTTTTTAAATGACTATGTAAATTATCTGGCAGAGCAGTAACTGGAAGCAATTCTTTTATAAGATGTACCACTATATAGATATTACGGCAAAGAGAGAGTCTGTAAATATTTTCTATTTGATGCAAAAAAATGGATACAACCTGAAACAAAATTGTAAGATAATCTTAACTCTGTCCTTGCTTATCCAAGCAAAACTTCAATCTGTTTGTGTCTGCATTCAAATAATGAACCGAAATGACCTTTGTAAAAGGCTGCAGGAACTGAGTTATGGCATCAAAGACAAATGTTAACAAAAACAGCACAGATCTGAGTTCATTCAATCTTTCTGACGCTGCATGATGCATCTTGGCACAATTTGTGGTTTGTGTATATATACACACAGCTGTAGATAGAATTTCTGAAGCAGTTTTTTTTAAGGGGCCCCTTTAATTCAAGGTGCAAAAATGCAAGCGCTAACAGTAATTTTCTAGCTATAGTATGAACTAATACAAAGATAGTAAAGAAACTAAGTGTTCCCAAGAGATTTATATTAAATTGACATTCCCTTCCATCAGAGTTATCGGTTAAGCATCTAAAACCATTGATTACGTCCATAATGATGTTAATGTTTATTGTTTGCACCAGAATAAGAAAACAATTTTGTTTAGAGTGTATTGCTGCTCTGTTGCTGATTGCATAAATTGTGATGTATGTTCATTTTTATTACGCTAAGTTAGCTTAATACTACTGCCAGCATCCCCATGTATCAAACTGGAAAGCAGTGGAAAGGGGACCAGAAGAGGGATCAGTAAATAACATACTGCTGATGCTGGAAATCTGATACAAAAATAGATAAGGCTGGAGATACTCAGCCGATCTGGCATCATCTATGGATAGAGCAACGGAGTGATTGTTTTGAGTACAATATGACACTTCTTAGATCTCAGGTTTGGTCAATCTAGTGTTCCACCTCCACTAATTATACACTTGAATCATTTAAGTTAACAGTTTGGGAAGAAAAACACAGCTAAATACTATTTATCATTTATGGGATCAGGAGTGTTTTTGAGTTTTATGTTGAACAAACTGAAGATATGGGTATGTTACAACCAACAAATGCAACACATGATGATCTTTTCACCATCTAACAGTATTTATATTATTTCTACCCACTTTCTCAGAAGCCAAATGCTAAGGCTTCAAAGAGCTACAAAAAAAAAACCTAGGTTCCATTTGGCAGAAATTATATAACAAGAAATAACATGTGACTTTCTTTATCTTTTTAGCATGATCACAATAAAATATTGTTACATTGGCTCTCCCGGCTTAATTTATTGCATTATAAAGTGAAATTTATGGATTCAATATTTTGATAAGAACGTCTAACAAAAGGCAAATTTCAAAAACTTTTTTTGATATTTAAGATAAGCAACAATAAGAATGATTTATTAAGCACCCTCAACTGGCAACACAATATCACAAAAATAATTTTGATATTTAGCTAAGTGGTAATTAAGGTTTTACATAGAGTTTTACACTATTTTGTCAATAATTCTAAGTTGACACTAACCAATTGTATAATAAAATAGTTTATTAGATATTAGTTCACTGTAGAGCTTCCAGTGGAACTATTGTCTGTGCCATTAATTTTGTATCAAAATAACATGATATAGTGGCAACATTATTAGATAATCCATGAGTCTATATGAATACTCTAGAGACATGAATTTAAAATCACACCACAGCAATTAAATTGATGAATTAATCTGAGTCTAACATCTAATCTCATTAATGATGATCATGAGATTATTGGTATGTCATAAAAATCCATCTGATTCGTGGATGTCCTTCAGGGAAGGATAATTGCCAACTTTACTCAGCCTGAACTACATGTGATTTGGTTCAATGCAATATGGATCCTTAACTGTCCTCTGTCATGACTTACAAAATCACTCAGATGCATCAAGCAACTCTGCTTGTTGAATAAGAATAAAACCAGATTGACCTCTTGGCATTCACCAGGAACCAGGAATGATAAACAGTGTGCCCAGTTGACCATGCAAAATTCTTCTTTTTAACTTGTGGGGACACATGTCAAAATTGAAAGGTTGTCCCACAAACTTGACAGGCAGCAGCATAATACAGAGAGTTATGCTCACCAAATCATACTTTCCAGCCATTGCCACAGCCTTTTCCATAATCATCCTTAAGTATGCAGTCTCTTCCATTATCATCCTTAAGTATCCTTAACAGATCCAGAATGTGTAGCAGCACTGGGTTCTACTCTTAAGAGGGATTAACCTTGTGAATCCTCCATATTGAATCTGGACCCTGTAAGTTTCATTTCATAAGTCAAACCTCAGGAGGAAAACCTCCTGTTGGCTGTTACCGACTGCCTTTGCTGAATTGATTAATCGACTCTCCTCCAGTTGGGAGGAACATGGAGGATCTCAGGTCACAGAAATTACACATGGTGGGGACATCACTGCCATCACCATGACCACACACCATGAGATTATTAATGGACATATCAAACTTTCATTCCAAGATGTATTTGTTAAAAGTAAATTGATACAACCAAAATGACTACAGTTATAAAATGACTGGTTGGAGAAAGAGACCAATGTCTGAGGATGCTTCAAAGAGATGGATTTAAATGCTGGGGCTTATTACAAATTGAACTGTAATATTCTGGGACTTTATTCACTCATGGGATGGCCTGTCTAGGCCAGCATTAATTGCCAATCCCTAATTGCCAAGCAGCCAGTTATGAGTCAGCCACATTGCTGTGGATCTGGAATCACATGTAGACCAGACCAGATTTCCTTCTTTAAAGGACATGAGTGAACTAGGTGTGTAGGCCCCAAAGGAGCCTTCCACATCCAAAGTTTTACCTGCACATCCACTAATATCATTTATTGCATCCATTGCTCCTGATGCAGTCTCCTCTACATTGGGAAGACTGGATGCCTCCTAGCAGAGCGCTTTAGGGAACATCTCCGGGACACCCACACCAATCAAACACACCACCCAGTGGCCCAACATTTCAAATCCCCTTCCCACTCTGCTGAGGACATGGAGGTCCTGGGCCTCCTTCACCGCCGCTCCCTCACCACCAGACGCCTGGAGGAAGAACACCTCATCTTCCGCCTCGGAATACTTCAACCCCAGGGCATCAATTTGGACTTCAACTGTTTCCTCATTTCCCCTTCCCCACCTCACCCTAGTTCCAAACTTCCAGTTCAGCACTGTCCTCATGACTTGTCCGGACTTGTCCTACCTGCCTATCTCCTTTTCTACCTAACCCCTCCACCCTGACCTATCACCTTCATCCCCTCCCCCACTCACCTATTGTACTCTATGCTACTTTCTCCTCACCCCCATCCTCCTCTAGCTTATCTCTCCACGCTTCAGGCTCTCTATTTCTGATGAAGGGCTTTTGCCTGAAACGTCGATTTCGCTGTTCCTTGGATGCTGCCTGAACTGCTGTGCTCTTCCAGCACCACTAATCCAGAAAATGATTATCAGACAACCCTTCATTCCAGGTTCTTTATTGTTTTCAATTGCTACCATTTGCCATGATAGGATTTGAATCCAGGTCCCGAGAATATTAGCTAAATTTCTGGATTAATAGTCTAGTGATAATACCAATAGATCAATGCCTCGTTGTGAATACAATGGGAGAAAAGACAGCAGTCTGCATGAGAGACATGTTTTGTGTGTTCCCATTTCAAAAATACACAAAAAACCGGGGTTAAACGCCAGTACAATCCTCATCTATGCATATTGGTGGAAGAAGGTTTGTTTGCGAGCTGAGTGCTTTTGAGTGCCAATAGACTAAGGTACCTGTATGTATCAGGCTAGGTTTGCAGGTTGTCATACTGTGAAGGTCACAGTCAAAGAACTACCCTATAGTTGCCCCTATGTTACAGGTAAAGGATTCTCACACCCTGGCTCTGACTATCCAGCAAGCCAGTCAAAAGGAAATGGGACAAAAGAATTTCATTCAACCTGCAAAGTCAAGAATTTCAAAATCGGTATCATGGTGGCTCAATGGTTAGCACAGCTGTCTCGCAGCACCAGGGATCTGGGTTTGATTTCAATCTCGGGTGACTGTCTGGGCGGAGTTTACACATTGTCCCCGTGTCTGTGTGGATTTCCTCTGGGTACTCTGGTTTCCTCCCACAGTCCAAAGCTGTGCAGATTAGATGGATTGCCCATAGTGTTCAGGTGTGTGTGTAGGTGAGGTGCATTAGTCAAGGGTGAATGTAAAATATAGGGGAATGAGTCTGGGTGGGTTACTGTTCGGAGAGTTGGTGTGGACTTGTTGGGCCAAATTGCTTGCTTCCACACTGTAGGGATTCTAGGAAATCAACCGCTCCAACGTTCAGCATTGTCCTATCTACCCTTCATGAAGGTCCGAAGACCAAATTCCTTTTTTCTAGCTTTTATCTTGTTTTGAACTAACTTCTCATTTCTACCCTGTGTGTGTTGTGTTGTTATTTCTTCTCATGTTTAATAACTTGCAAGTAATCACCAGGCAAAGTTCCCAAGTTATTATGATTCTCGATGATATGCTCCAAATGATCAAGCTCTCAGATGAATTGAGGTAAATTGGTTTCACGTCTTCTTCGTCTGCCATCATGGCTGGTTGTAACAAGGTTAATTTACAGAAGTATCGCCTCCCATTTGGATGCCTTTTCCTAAACCACAGCGCCAGAGACCCGGGTTCAATTCCCGCCTCAGGTGACTGACTGTGTGGAGTTTGCACATTCTCCCCGTGTCTGCGTGGGTTTCCTCCGGGTGCTCCGGTTTCCTCCCACAGTCCAAAGATGTGCGGGTCAGGTGAATTGGCCACGCTAAATTGCCTGTAGTGTTAGGTAAGGGGTAAATGTAGGGGTATGGGTGGTTGCGCTTCGGCGGTCAGTGTGGACTTGTTGGGCCGAAGGGCCTGTTTCCACACTAAGTAATCTAATCTAATCTAGTACAAACTTATAAACCCACTCTTTGTTCATTCAAGGAAGCCTGTTTCCTTTTAAAACATAAATTCATTTGCTTTAGGAAAAGGCATCCAAATGGGAGGCGATACTTCTGTAAATTAACCTTGTTACAACCAGCCATGGTGGCAGACAAAGACGACATGAAACCAATTTACCTCAATTCATCTGAGAGCTTGATAATTTGGAGCATATCATCGAGAATCATAATAACTTGGGAACTTTGCCTGGTGATTACTTGTAAGCAACTGGAGGTTTATCAACTATTGAGTTGTAACACCATGAGTGGTTTGATAACCACTGCTGATTAAGCTAGCTGAATCCTATAAGACACATCTGCCACACAGGGCCTGTGGCAGGTGTTGAGAGAATCAACAAACTGGACAATCCACCTCTACTTATCCTTACTCTGAGCAATTTACCTGTCTTCAATGATAGTGGAGCTTGGCACATAAGTGCAAAAAATAGGCAGGAGCATTTACAACAATCTTCAGATGGAAACGTCTGGTGGATGGTCTATCTTTGCTTCATCCTGAGTTGTCCAGTATCACAGATGCCAGTCTTTTGTAAACTTAGTTCACACTGCCCATTACAAAAGAAAGGGTTGGAGATACTGGATGCTGCAAATGCCATCAGCTCTGACAGCATTCTGGCAATAGTTCTGATGATGTCAGCACCTGAATGTGGTGCATCAAGCTGTTCCAGTTTAGTTTCAACTCTAGCATTTACCCAACAATGTGGTAAATTCCCCAGGTATATCCTCTGCACAAAAAGGATGTTAAATCAAACGTGGCCAATTACCGCCCCATCAGTCTAAACTTAATCAGTAAAATAATGAAAGGTATCATCAACAGTCAACATTTAGCAATAATCTGCTACAAATGCTCAGTTTGTTTTCAGCCAGGGCCACTCAGCTCCTGACCATGTTACAGCCTTAATGCAAACATAGACCAAAGGCCAGAATTCAAGGAGGTGAGGAGAAGGCAACTGCCCTTGACATCAAGACTACTTTTGACCAAGTGTGTCATTGAAGCAAAACTGGAGGTAATGAGAATCAGAGGAAAGGGGAAACTGGTTGGAGTCATACCCAGCACGTAAGAAGGTGGCTTGGTTGTTGGAGATCTGCCATCTCAGCTCCTGGTCATGTCAGTAGGAATTCCTCAAAGTACCATCCTTGGCTCAACTATCTTCAGCTATTTCATCAATGACCTTCTCTCCACTGTAAGGTCGGAAGTGGGATCATTTGCTAATAATTGCAAAAAGTTCAGCACCATTCACCACTCCTCAGATACTGAAGCAGTCCATGCCAAATGTAGCAAGACCCTGGACAATATCCAGGTTTAAGCTGATAAGTGGCAAGTAACATTCATGCCACACAAAGTCCCCTTCCAACAGTAGAAAATCTAACAATGGCCCCTTGATATTCAAAGGCACTTGCATCACTGAATTTATTTTAGTTCATTCATGGGATGTGGGCATCACTGTTCAGCCCAGTATTTATTGCCCAGAGGGTAGTTAAGAGTTAATCATATTGCTGTGGGTCTGAAATCACAAGTTGAGATGGCAGATTTCCTTCCCTAAAGGACACCAGTGAACCAGAGGGGTTTTTTTTCCCTGACAATTGACAATATCTTCATTGTCATCATTAGACTCTTAATTCCAAATTCTTTATTGAGTTCAAGTTCTACCATCTGACATGATGGGATTTGAACCTGTGTCCCTAGGGCATTAACTGGGTCTCTAGATTGATAGTTCAGTGTTAATACCACTGGTCCATCACCTCCCCCTACCATTAACCAGATACTGAATTGGACTAGTCATGTATAAGTACTTACAAGAACAAGTCAGAGGGTGGGAATTCTACAGAAACCAACTTACTTCTTGACTCAAAGCCTATTAACCATCTACAAGGCACAATTCAAGCACCAGATGGAATAGTCCCCGCTTGCCTGGATAAATTCAGCTCCAACAACACTCAAGAAGCTTGACACCATTCAGGACAAAGCAGCTCACTTGATTGGTACTACATTGATAAACAATTGGTCCCTGTACTGCTGATGTTAAGCAGCAGTAGTGTACACCACCTGCAACATATGCTGCAGAAATTCTTTAACACTTCTTAGGTTACATCTTCCAAATCTGTGACAACTACCATTTGGATGGACAAGGGCAGCAAATAGATGGGAACATCAGCATTGCAAGTTTCTCTCCAAGCCACTCATGATCAAAACTTGGAAGTATATCACCATTCCTTCATTGTTGCCAAGTTAAAATCCTGGAATTCCCTCCCTAACAGCATTGTGGGTCTACCTGCAGCAAATGGACTGCAGAGATTCAAGAAGTCAGCTTACTACCACCTTCTCAAAGACAACTAGGGATGGGTAACAAATAGTGCACTAACCAGTAATGTCCATATGCCATGAATGAAAGAAAAAAAAACATTTTATCCAACAACAATGCATCAAATTGAATCCAAGGAAGACAAGAGCCATCAATGAATTTCTGGCACCAAAATGCATAAATGATAAAGTGTTTCTCAGACATAGTGAATCAAGTGGAAAAGTTTATTCTCAAATTTAGCCAGTCTTACTAACCAATAAAGGAGTCATTTTACAAAAAATTAGCAATAGGATTGGAATCAGGAGTAGACTACAGTTATTGAAGGGGTTAACAGGAAATCACTTTATATGGATGCTCTAACACATTACGTTATATTCATTACAGTAACCGCAAGGGGAGCTGCCATTTTTCCAGTTATGATGCACCTGGGCAAGTGCACAGATTCCAGAGCCCAAGGGGACAACATGCTGGTTCAATGGTTAGCACCACTGCCCCACAGCACCAGGGACCTAAGTTTGATATCAACCTCAGACAACTGTCTGTATGGAATTTGCATACTCTCCTCATATCTGTGCAGATCTCTTCCAAGTGCTCTGGTTTCCTCCCATAGTTCAAAGGTGTGCATATTAGGTGGATTGACCATGGGAAATGTAGTCTTAGTGGGATGCTCTTCAGACATCCAGTATGGAGTTGATGGCTGAATGGCCTCCTCCCACATTGTAAGGGTTCTATGAATATTCCCAGGCTCATTGGAAAGGTTTAAGTTTGTAACTTAAAAGTAGTGTCTGCAGGTCTCTGTGCACAAAGACAATATAAGATCACACAGGCTGCACAAGAGGCACAGAACTGATTCCTTCTCATCATGAGCTGTATGTGTAATACAGTTCAATGCTGCCTTTCCTGAGTGATGTGAGGCTGGGATGATAAGTTTCAGTACTCATGCTGACTCACACTAAAATTGGCACTTAGCCAAGTTCAAGTAAAATTTGATCCATGACAGAGAGTAGAAGAAAACTGCAAGGTATTTTGTAACTCTCACCATCTTCTTCTGTTTGTAATGTTATGTTTAACATTTTCAATTCGTGCTTTCATTGGCATAATTTGAACGTTCCATATTTGAATATGGAGACCAAAAATGTGTTCAGGTTTGCAGTGGTTAAGGAGTTCATTCAACACTAACATTCAAAATTATCTACTTTGTTCTATTACTCTGCCCTTTCTTCTAAATGTTTCTTTTCTGAATCCTTATCCATAATTGCGTGGTGAAATAGCTCCACAGAAGCCAATATAAAGTCACCCTTTATTTCCATTTGGAGAGTCTTTGACACTGACCCAGCTTCTTTCAAGCTAGCTGTCAGAGTGAGCAGAACTTCTGATACTCCTGTTTATTTCCATCAGCCTGATTGGACTAGATTAACAGCCCCAAACAGGGAACTCCTATTTTATGAGGTCTGCCTAGCTGACCTTGTTACAATCGCTACATCCTTCCCCTTCTGAGTCCAAGGACAAAGGCTGTGTTTTTTTTATTGCAGTTCCTTCTGGGACACCAGGTCAGTTTCCTTCTGCTGTGCCTCTGATATAGCAAGTGTATAATGCACAGTAGTTTGCTCCTTGTGCCTGGAGAATCTCAGAAGAAATCCATTCTCTTCTTCAGGTGGCGAAGACATCCAGTGACATCCATGGTGTCCCTCTCAGATTCCAAGGCATCTTTAATGCCTGATGGAGAGGGAGAACCAATGGGTTTTGGAACATTCAGAAAGGTTGTCGAGGAGCCAGGCGCATTTTTCTGCTGCATGGTTTGCAAGTTTGCAGCTTTCAAATGGACCATATGTTTGTTCAGGACTGTCACACTTACTAAACCTTACACATCACTGGACCTGACCTCGTCTCGACAGTACCTCTTACCCATGCAAGGCCATTCCTGTGGTTCCTACATCAAACTTCATCCCTTGAAGTAAACTGTCTCCCTCAGTTAGTGGAGTCTTGTGTCCAGCATTGGCGTTCCTGATGCCGTTTCATCCTCACCCCAAATCTGGGAAGATTAGGTGTAACCTGATGCAGAGTCTTCTCCCCATTAGCAATTCTGCTGGAGCTATCCCTGTACCTTCATGATGGGTTGCCCTGTAATCAAACAGGAACTGGGACAGTTTGGTATCTAGTGAGGCTGTAAGCCACTTCTTTAAGCCTGCACATCCAGTCACTTTGAGTGGACATCCACAATGACTAAGAACATTGAGTCCATGGAAGGGCCGGCATAGTCAACATGTAACTCAGTTTAGGGTTTACTGGCTATCCCTCAAATGTGGTGGAGCTACTGTCGGTACTTTAGGCACTGCCTCACCAACCCACCACACAACTTCTCACTAATATTTTCATTTTCGAAACCCCTAGATGATCCTGGTGGAGTTCAGCCAGTGTCTGGCAATGATTTTTGCTCAGGACAATCGTTTTTGCTTCCCATAATAATATGCCACCCTCTACTGTGATCTGGTCTTGCTAGGTCCAGAAAGAGTTCAGTTCTGATCGTGACGGCCCGTTGGGATCTCCCATCACCACCAATTGCTTCAGTTTTGTCAGGATGGGATCTTCCTACATCCAAAGTAGGACAGTCAGCTGTGACTGGAAGTCAGAGTCATAAAGGTGTACACCACAGAAACAGACCCTTCGGTCCAACTCAATATGCCGACCAGATATCCCAATCAAATCTAGTCCCACCTGCCAGCACTTGGCCCATATCCCTCCAAACACTTCCTATTCATATATCCATCCAGGTGCCTTTTAAATGTTGCAATTGTATCAGCCTCCACCACATCCTCTGGCAGCTCATTCCATACACGTACCACCCTCTGCATGAAAAAGTTGCCCCTGAAGTCTCTTTTATATCTTTCCCCTCTCACCATAAATCTATGCCCTCTAGTTCTGGACTCCCCCAACATAGGGAAAATACTTTGTATATTTATATTATTCATGCTCCTCATGATCTTATAAAACTCTATAAAGGTCACCCCTCAACCTCCGATGCTCCAGGGAAAACAGCCCTAGCCTATTCAACCTCTCCCTATGCCTCAAATCCTCCAACCCTGGCAACCTCCTTATAAATCTTTTCTGAACCCTTTCAAGTTTCACAACACTTTTCTGATAGAATTACATGCAATATTCCAACAGTGGCCAAACCAATGTCCTGTACAGCCGTAACATAACCTCCCAACTCCTGTACTCAATACTCTGACCAATAAAGGAAAGCATACCAAGCACCTTCTTCACTATCCTATCTATCTGCGACTCCACTTTCATGGAGCTATGAACCTGCACTCCAAGGTCTCTTTGTTCAGGAACACTCCATAGGTGATGTATTTGCCAGTGGGAGGCAGCTCAATGCATCTGCATTTGCTACTTGACTTCCCACATAGTGTTCCACTGTGTAACCAAATGCACTTAGTATTAGAGCCCACTGCTGAATTCAGCCTGAAGTTATGGGTACCACTACCTTGCTCTCTTTAAGTAGGCCTAGCAAGAGATTGTGGTCCATTATAATGACAAATTTATGTTCATAAAGTTATTGGTGGATTCTCCTGACTCCAATATGACCATCAAACCTTCATTCTGTGTCTGAGCATATTTATGCTCTGCATTAACCAACCTTCTAGATGCATAAACTATTGGGTGTTCCTCTCCACTGGGCCTCCTATGAGTTAATATTACCCCGATGCTGTACGGGGTTGCATCTCATGCCAACACCAAATCTCACTTGGGATTATACTGTGCCATCTCCTTAGAGGATGATAGTTGTTCTTTCACTTCCCTGAAAGCAATGGCTTGGCTACATGACCATTTCCAAGGCCTACCCTTTTTTCATGAGTTGATACAAAGGTGCCACAATAGAGGCCAGTTGATGCATAAACTTTCCATAATAATTCACCAGCCCAAGGAAAAGACCTAAACTCTGATCCAGACATGAGAGCGGGGGCACGTTTAATCATCCTCGCTTCATTTTCCAAAGGGTGTAACCTGGTCTTGTTGATTCTATAGACCAAGGAGATCACTTGAGATGCCTGGAACACACAATTCTTCCTTCTAAGACATATACCCGCCTGGGGGAAGCACCTAAGGACAATGTCCAAGTTCTCAAAGTGCTACTTATTGATCTTCCCTGTTTTCGCACTCCATCTGCATAAAATGGTGATTTGGGGTAGACCTTGTAAAATGTTCTCCATCATCCTCTCAAAAATGGCACAGGCTGATGATGCCCCAAAAGGGCAGTTTCGTATGTTTGTACAAATCTTTATGGGTATTAATTGTAGCATACTTTTGGGAATCCTCACCTAATCAATTGCAAATACGCATGGCTCATGTCCAGCTTTGTGAAGGACAGCAACCCCCCCCACCAGCTTTGAATATAAATCCTCAATGCGAGGGATTGGGAATTTATCAAGCTGCAAGAAGCCATTTATCATTTGTATAAAATCCTCACAAAGGTGAATTGACCTACCAGCTTCACAATCAGTACGACCAGTAATGCCCATCCTGCAAATTGGACTAGTTTGATGATTTCTTGCTATCCAGCCTCCTGATTTCTGTGTTTACTTTTGCGCAAAAGGCAAATGGCACTGGGCAGATCTTGAGACTTACATAATTGCTTCCTGGTCAATATGCAATGTGGCCTTGGCTCCTACCTGGACCTTCCTGACAAGCCTCCGGGTGTTTAATTCAGACTTCACTCAGGCAGCCATTTTGTAATTGATAAATTTTGAGCCAAACAAGGTGAATCTTTCTCAACCAATTTCATCCCATCAAGCTTGGGCCTGAACCTTTACTACAATCAATGGTAACTGAACAACTGCTTCTTATCAGAGATCAGAACCAAAGAAATATCCTTAATCTCTATATGTTCCCTGATGTAGGCTGTCAGTCTAGATGAGGTCTTACATAAACATAAGGCTTGGAGTTCAGAGTGACTTTTATTTAAGACTTGTTCTGTGATCATTGAAATGGCTGCACCAGTATTGGCCTCCATTAGAACTGGGTGACCATTTAATCAGATATCTACTTTGATTGGTTCTGATTTGGATTGCTGAGCAAGTTAACCATTCCAAACTGGATGTAGGTGGCCTTTACATGGTGTGCACTCCTTGATGCTGGCCTATGATTAGATTAGATTCCTTACAGTGCGGAAACAGGCCCTTCGGCCCAACAAGTCGACACCGACCCGCCGAAGAGTAACCCACCCAGACCCATTCACTCACTCATGCACTAGCACTATGGGCAATTTAGAATGGCCAATTCACCTGACCCGCACATCTTTGGACTGTGGGAGGAAACCGGAGCACCCAGAGGAAACCCACGCAGATACAGGGAGAACGTGCAAACTTCATGCAGACAATTGCCCGAGGCTGGAATCGAATCCGGGTCCCTGGCGCTGCGAGGCAGCGGGGCTAACCACTGAGCCACTGTGCTGCCCCCATGAGTTTCCATGCTCAGTTTAGGTCTAATGGGACTCTTTTCCTGTCTTGGGTCTGCATACCAGCAGCAACTTCAATGGCTTGCTGGGTCAGATCCTGAAGAAAATGTAAACCGTATGGCCAAGGCTTGGCTTTGCTTTGCTTTGGGGTTTTGCTGTGAGCTGATCCAGACACTTTCCGTCAGGATATGGTCTGAGTGAGACTGTGCAATTGCCTTCACTCAGGTGGTGTCCCCCAACTCAGTCAGACTGGTGAGGGTGTCCACTTCCACAGGAATGCCTTGCAACACAAGTTTAACTTGCTTCATTTTCCAATGATAAAGCCAGTTGTAGAGCCTGTTTGAAGTCCAGTTGGGATAAGCTAGTATGTGCTTTTGCATGGTTACATCATCAATTCCACATACCAAATGGTCTCTCAGCATTTCATAAGGGTTAAACCAATGTCACTTTCCTCTGCCAGTCACCTTAACACTAGTGAAAAATCCCGACACAGATTTCCCGGGTTCTTGAATTGCTGAGTAAAATCGATAGCATCTCAGAATTAGAGGTGTTTTGGGGTCATAATATTCTAAACTAAATCTGTCAACTCTTGAAAGGTTCTAGTATCTAGTGCCTTGGGGAGAATTAGGCTCCTAATTACCAAAAATGCTGCAGGTCCAGAAGCTGTCAGGAGAATTACTCATTGCTTTTCATCTGCCCCAATGTCATTTGCCTAGAAAAAAAAACTCCTTCTTTCCACACACTGGACCCGGTCTTTGATGGCAGGATTGGACAAATCAAGCTTCCCAATTAATGGCATGATACCAAAAATGCTTACCCCCAACCCAAAGACAACTGTTATGAGTGAATTTCTTCAGGTGTGTGCTTGCCCCTCATCACCACTAAAATAACTCCCGAGGCTGATATCCCACCTCCACATCACCCTTTATTTACACGTGGAGAGCCCTTGACACTCTACTTATCTTTCAGCTCGGGTTCCCTGATTGGATCAGATTAGCAGCCCCAAATCAGAGAACTCATTCTCTGAGGTTCACCTGGCTGACCTTGTTACAATGACTGCACATGATAAGCAGAATTTAAACATTGTTAAAAGAAGACAAGAAATTGAAGGGTTTTTAATCTTACATTTATAAAACCAAGACACAAACAGCTGTTAAAAAAAAAAGAAACTCATTCTATACAGCATGAGAAGTGGGTGCCGATTGGTTGTACTAACATTGATATGGAGGAGTGGCAAGAACAATTAAGTGTCAGTCTTAATCCTCAGACTAAGGAGGTAGATTCTGATTGGTTTAATTCCTCATCCACTTTAATCTTATAAGTTTTATTTCTACGAATATTTCTCTTAGGTTATGTAATACTTCAGCAAATTGTGACAAGTGCATCAATAACAATTTTACCATTATGCTTTGGGAATATTGTTTGAACCAGCACTCCAAGGTCTCTTTGTTCAGCAACACTCCCTAGGACCTTACCATTAAGTGTATAAGGCCTAAGATATTCTTCCCCAAAATACAGCACCTCGCATTTATCTAAGTTAAACTCCATCTGCCACTTCTCAGCCCATTGGCCCATCTGGTCAAGATCCTGTTGTACTTGGAGGTAACCTTCTTCGCTGTCCACCACACCACCAATTTTGGTGTCATCTGCGAACTTACTAATTGTACTTCTTATGCTCAAAAAAAAAAACCCAAATGCTAGAACCTCTCCAATCTGGAAAATTGAAGTCTGGAAACACCAGATGTTCACAGCATTTTCAGGCAGGTTGAAGGAATCCATAGACTTACCACTTGACTGTTTGGACACTGCAATACATTGAGAAGGTATTGACTCACTCGACCTTTGGACTGAGGGCAAAACATGGTAGCCGAGGAAGATGCTGTGATTGTGTAGCACAATGTAACACAGTGTCAGAATACAAAGTCATTTGATTTTTCTCTCTACACGGCTTTTCTCTTTGTCTCTTTCTCTATGAAGGTCTGCTTTTCCCTTTACCTCTTGCTTTTTTGCTCCCAGTTTGGCTTTGTTAATTGTTTGCTTCATCTTTCTCTCTCCCCCTCCCTCTCTGTCTCCGAATCCATTTCTTTCTTTATCGCCCTTTCTCAATCTCTCCCTCTTTGCAGTTCAGAGAATTGTGCTTAGTTATTCTAATTTCTGTCCATAAAACAGAAAAATCTGAAGCAATGAAAATCTTGGTCCTTAACATTCTGCATTGCAATGTATTTATGTTGCATTTTATTTTGTCCTTTGAGTAGCATTTCACAACCAGTTTGTGACTTTTAAAGTGCAGTTACCGTGATATGGGCAACATGCAATCTGTGTCAAAGTCCCTGAAACAGCAAATTACATAATTATCTCCTTCATCTATCATTTCCAATGCTAGGGGATTGACAGGGGACACTGGAGAACTGTTTTTTTGTACTTTTTCCTTATTTAATCTTTCATGGGACATGGGTGTTGCTGGCAAGGCAATCATTTGTTGCCACTCCAAACGTGCTTTTGAAACTGAATGGTTTGTTTGTACATTTCAGAGGGCAGTGAAGAATCAACCATACTGCTGTGAGTCTGGAGTTATATGTAGGCCAGACCAGGTAAGAAAGACAGACCACCTTCCCTGAAGGACATTATTAAACCAGATGAGTTTTCACATTTGATGACAGCTTTGTGGTTACCATTGCTAAATCTAGCTTAATATTCCAGATTTATTCATTGAATTTAATTCTACATCTGCCGTATCTCATCAACGTGAGTAGACAGGTTTGTGATTTAATATTTTCTTTGAAAGCCAGCAATTCTGCCAATTAAACATTTGTTCAATGATGTACTCTTGTTCCAACTTAACTTTTTAAGTTCTGGAACTCACAAACCTTTTCAAAGTGAGTGACAAGCGAAGACCTCACTAATTACAAAACAAACAACACAACCCAGTCTCTCCCAAAAGACAATAAAACCTATCTTTTGGCACTCTGACTGACTTACAGCCAGCAGCTGCACAGGATCGGTGTTTTACAAATGAGCATCACATGCGTCTGAATGAAAATCAATATAAAAGCAGCAATCTAAAAAGAGAAACCTCTGTTTACAAGGCTCCTATTTGATTGACATGGAAATGATTTTTTTTAAATAGATGTCACATAAGGCTATTCTGATTCACTTTTGCATAAGCCATCTGGCTACAAGCTGTAAAGAAATGTGTTTTCACATTTAACATATTGACTACCGAGTGGTCTTCATGATATCTGACATGGTTAACTGTTTAAGTCCACTAAGCAAATCTTATATGGTTGTGCTGGAGCTCCTATTAAACTAAAACAAACAGTGGATGTATGGTAGAATATTAATAAAACACAAGCCTTTTAAATTTGTCTGCAATATTAAGAAGGGAACAATGGAACAGGTAATAGAACTGGAATTATTGAGTGGAGGGGTTTGTAATATGGGGACTGTGAATGGAGATCCCAGGACATAAAGCTAATCAAATTCTTTGGAAAAGAGGTCCTGGGATTCTACTGGACTTGGAGATGAGTAGGAAGATTTACAGAACAAATGCTAGCTGAATTAGACCGGCTATGTGATTTTATGAGTCGGTGGTGGCCATGTTAAGGTCTTGGAGGCTTCCTGTGGAGGCACATAAGGAAAATGAGACTGAAGCTGCCTTAGCCACATTCAATCTGTTAGACCTAAACTTCCTGACCACAAGTTTAGCAATCAAATCTGTCTTACACCCGCAGGAATTGGTTCCAATATTTGAGAGTATGAAAGCTCATGTAGTTCTCAATAAATATGAATTTTGATAACAAAAAACACTTAAACTTTTAACATTCATCAGTTAACCAGTATTTAAATAAGAAGAAAAAAATCTTAATGTGGGTGAAAATGTTTGCTCAGAATAGAAACCCTTTCACACATTTTAAACCTTTAGTTTGAGGTTCAGAAAACACAGCATTTAATTAAGCATCTTGTTATCAAAATGTTGTTCATATTTCAAATAAATCTTGGAGAATTCGATATGTTATTTGCAGTCTAGTTTGGATAAATTGGGGTGGCACAGTGACTCAGTGGTTAGCAATGAGTGCTGCCTCACACTGCCGGGGACCGGGGTTTGATTTCACCCTTGAGCAACTGTCTGCATGGAGTTTATACATTGTCCTCGTGTCTGTGTGGCTTTTCTCCAGTTGCTCTGATTTCCTCCAACAGCCCAAAGATGTGCAGGTTAGATGGATTTACCGTGCTAAGTAGTGTGTAGGCTTGGTGGATTAGCCATGGGAAATGCAGGGTTACAGATTTTGGGGTGGGAGTGTCTGGGTAGGATGTTATTTGGAGTATCAGTGCAAACTTGATGGACAAAATGGTCAGCTTCCACACTGTATAGATTCTATGAAAAACAAAGGAGATCAGCAGGAGAGGTTTCACTATAAAGGAGGGATTAGGTAAACTGGAAATCTTCATTAGAACAAATGAGATTTTAAAAAAAAAGGTTTTCATAAAGGTTTCATGATTATAAAGCTTTGATAAGATGAATCACATAGGGAACTAAAGAACATAAATTCAAGGCCAGGAGAATGAATTTTATTTGGTGTCAACATCTATTTATTAGAAATAGTCAGCTCTGAATTGCTACCTCATTTCTATGGCAACAAGTCGATACTTTCTTGCTTGATCTCATCTCTGATGGAGAGATAATGGAGGTTTTCTTCATCATCCCTTTGTATTATAGGTGTGTAATTCATGATATAATTGAACATATGACTCTGACATCATCCGGAGATAGGACATCAGTCCACTGTGAGAATGTGAACAGACAGGCCATAAGCATGAAACTAGCTTTTTAAATAATCTATGATTTACAAATGTAAATAAGGAAATGTTAACAAATACAATGAGTTGAGGAGCCTTATCATCAGTATGGAGTAAGCAGCCCCAGGGGCTGTGTACATGCAGGTAATCACAGCCTGTGTTATTCAAGACATAGCTCCATGTGCAGATAGCAGTATTGGATTAAACAGGAGGATAAAACACCCTTCAGTTACAGGCAGAAGTAATTGTGATGTTATTGGTATAAAGAAATATGGTCTAAATATTCTTTTAAAGATAACGTGGACCCATACATTTCTATCTTGGATTTTTAAATAAAAAGGACTTCTCGAAGGAAAAAGCACTGAATTAAAAAAAGAGCAATGTTGCACCTTCAAGAAGCAGGGAGCTTAAATCAAGTCTGGAAGTTTTTCAAAGGGAGCTCACATTAAATTGAGAGTCAGATAAGACCACTACAGTTTTCAATTCAATGAAGGAGAATTTGACATTTCTGGAAAACAACAATAGATTGCTCACTGGCTCTTACTTTGCAACTCCTGAATGCAAAGTGTGAGAACTGAAAACCCACCAGTAGTCACCTTCACCACTTGTGGATAATTCTTAGAGAAAATGCATTGGATTCCACTGAGTTGTCTCCAGCAAAGGGAATTTGGCCAGCTATAACTGTTCCTGGAAGACAATCCACTGCCAGCAGCGTGCGCAGAATTATTTTAATATTAGAACCCCATTTAGGAAAATCTGTGACTCATCCAATTTTTAATTGAGTTTAATGATGTCCAAGTAAGCATCCTTGGGATTTTCATATTTTATCTGTTTCTGTGCAGATTTGTGTATTAGTTTTTTCTGAAGGATAAGATATGCGTAAACCAATGGTTTGTCAATAACCTTCGTGTCTTTGTCTGAATGTCTTATTTGTTGTTAATTAATGAAAGCCAGCTGTCTTCTGACCAGTGGAAGAGTGAGACTAGAAAAGGAAACAATCTGAAGATTCTTTCTCCATAGATTTAGTTCCTCAGCTCATCACAGGAGTAGTGATAGTTCTCACTTTTAATCACAACTGGGACTACAATTTGCCTATTCAAACATGAAAGCCACAACATATCAACTGAAATATATACCTTTCTATATGACAGTGCTCCATTTGCATTGCAGTTAATACAACCACATTGGGAAAACAGGTAAGAATGTCTACAATGTAGAATGGCACACATTACAGTACCGTTATGGTGTAGGAGAGTGTAAGGTCCATAGAGTCTGCACCAACTCTCTGAGCACTTTAACTGAATTTTCTGCTTTTTCCCTGTGCATTGAATTATCATTTAAATACAAACAATGCTCCCTTGTTAGATCCTGTCACTATACCATGACTGCAAGTGTAGGATTGTCTGAGTGCTGAAGGAGGCTTAAGCTTTAAGGTGAAGGCTGTGATAGTCAAATCGTCTATCCATATTGCATTACCTGTCACAGATCCTGCTGCATCTTCAGTGGTTATGCTCTGAGCTCTTCTGGCATACCAGTACAACATAGCAGTGACAGCGTGTTTGCTTCCCAACAATTAATCAGAGATATTAAAGGTGCATCTTCCTTACTTCTGTCATTAGTCACTGATTGCATCGCAACCCTGTGAATAATGCTATGATAACAACATAGGAATCTAGTTTAATAGTATCCAGCTGCAATCAATTTTAAGGCAATCATTAATGAAGGGAATGGATAGATAGAAGGCTGTGAACAGACAACTTCTATTCTTCACAGCCATGGTTCACAGCATTTGACCATCAGGCATTGACTGTAGAAGAGAGCATGTGTAATGAAACTAATGCTCCAATTAAGTAAATCAGCATTAAATGCTTAAAGCAGTACTTCAAAATTTTTAACCCACTTGGGAGGTTTTAAGCTTCCACAGTGTCTCAGAAATAATTGTCGGAGCAAATTACTGCAGATACCGGAATCTGTACTGAAAACAACAAATGCTGAAAATCACAATGGGTCACCTAGATGTAAAACGTTAGCTTGCTCTCTCTCCTTGGATGCTGTCTGACCAACTGTGAGCTCCAGCATTTGTTGTTCTCAGTTTCAGAAATAATTGGTGTCTGTTACATATTCTTGATTTTTTTTGCCCCAGTTTGGATTGTTCTTATTGAGGAGAAGGGAGGGAAGCAGGATGAAGGTCAGGCTCATTATGACCACTTAAGACCAATTAAAGGAGCCTGACTGGAAAATTCCAGACAAGTTGCTGAAACCATTAGGCACCTTACAGACAAGTAGAGAATCTCTCCACCTGCCTCAGTGCAGCCAAAGCCCTAATTACCAAATACTGTAGAAGGTCTTCCCTTCACCCATCTACACTGGTGAGGTACAAAAGTCATTTTTAGTTCAGCATCATAAAAGATGGAGAGACAGCACCTGCAATTTGAAATACTCTCTCCCTCGGTTACATTGTACATGGTGCTGCTTCCAAGCCTTTTGTTGGCCTTCCAGCCTCAGTAGCTTAATCACATCTTCCATTGGCAGTAATCACAAACAGTGACTTTCCCCATAAGCTTGAAAGCCCCATTTGAACCTTACAATGGGGTTCAAATGATTGCAGGGGAGAAAACTGCCCCAAGTTTTGTTCCACAAAGAAGCCTTTTAATTAAGATAGAAAATAAAACAGCCCAGAGATGTCAAGGCAAGAGTTTCAAAGTAGTATTATTTCCTGAATGTGTATTGCAAGGAAAACTGATTTTTTTGTTATTGACTTGAAGAGGCTTCCATAAAGTATTAAAGCTACACTTTTTTTTAAACCAGAAATTCACCTCACCAAAGAGATTGTGGCAACACAATGTAGAATTTCCTGCATAGTCCCTCAACTACCATCCAGTATTAAATTACATTGCACTCACTCTTAGTTCATTCTAACCAATTATAAAAAGCTGCTTCTTTTTTCCTCTGTCTGCCTGAAGTAAGTCTTGCCCATAGGGCCATGATCTCTAATGCAGGTTGAGCAATAATGCAGGTCCCAAATCCATCCCAGTCAGAATGAGGATTGAATACTGTGCTGTTGGCACGAATCTGATCTATTCCTACCATGCAGCCAACTGAACCTCTCCATTCCCAAGAATTCTAGGTTTCTGTGGCAGACAACACGTTTACATGTATATTGTATACCTGCGCCCATGGATATTGATGGGAGAACCACCAATTCTTTTCCATCATATGCCAAACCAAGAATTTATGTCGCTTTTACTACTTGCCATTATATGTTGAATGGATTTATAAATTAGTAGCCAATTTGCTTGGTCACAACTATGAACATACCTTCTACCCATCAAGTCCTGGAGAGGGATTTAAAACCAGGGTTTATAGTTTAGGAACTGGTATGCTACATTAGTCACAACCAAACTAATGGAGCTGTAGGCTGAGAATCATCCATTTCCTGATGGACTTCATCCTAGTAGCTTAAAAAAAGTTACTGATGAGGTAGAAGATGCAGTGGCATTAATTTTCCAAAACTCCCTAGACTCAGAATATGTTCCATTGGACTAGAAATTATGCTATTGCAATTCCTCTATTCAGAAAACAGATTCCAGTTTTGAAACAGTGCCCATAGTTCAGGATTGACCCACAAGAGGAAACCTCCTTTCCCTGTTCCCATTGTCAAGGCCACAATGCTAAAGAATGACTGAAAGGTTAAATCAGGAGGAATGCATTACAGATACAAGATTCTTCAGCATTATTTTATTCTGACCAATTGCCTGACTTTTTTTTTCACTCATGGGATGTGGGCATCGCTGGCTGGGTCAGCATTTATTGTCTATCACTAGTGGCTCTTGAGAAAAGGGTAGCGAGATGAAGTTTTGAACCATTGCAGTCCATGTGTTGTAGGTACACTCTCAATGCTGTTAGGGAGGGAATTTTCACCCAGTGACATTGAAAGAACGGCAATATATTTTCAGATTAAGATGTTGAATGACTTGGAGGGGAACTAACAGGTTGTGGTGGTGTTCTTATGTACCTGTTGGTCCATGACCTTCTAGGTAGTAGTGGCCAAGGGTGAGTAGGTGCTGTTTTAGCCTTGGTGAATTACTACAATGCATCTTGAAGCTAGTACACACTGCTACTACTCAGTGTCGATGGTAAAGGAACTGAATATTTATGGATTTGTCACTAATTAAGCAGGAATCTTTGTTCTGGATGATGTCAAGTTCCTTGAGAGTAGTTACCGCTGCACTCATCCAAACAGTTGGACTCCTGACTTGTGCCTTGTGAACAGGTTTTGGGGATACAGGAGGGAGTTACTCACTGCAAGACTCTTAGCCTCTGACTCGCTTTTGTAATGGAAGTATCTATATTGCTAGTCCAGTTCTGTTTCTGTTGCATAGTAACATTCAGTAAGTTGATACTGAAACATTCAGCAAAGTTGATACCATTGAATATTAAAGGGGTTATGGTTAGAGTCTCTATTGTTAGAGATGGTAGTTACCTGGCATGGTGTGGCACAAATATTATTTGTCACTTGTGTCAGCAAAATTCTGGATTTGTCCAGCTCTTGCTGGATTTGAGCTTGCACTGCTTCGGTATCCGAGTAATTGCGAATGATGCCGAACATTGTGAAATCATCACCGCACATCCCCACTTCTGATCCTATGATGGAGGGAAGCAGCTAAAGATGATTGGGTCAATGACAATACAGCAAAGAACTCTTTGCACAGTTACGTGCTTCTTCCGAAAGTTTGATGTTTTCCCTAACAGGTTTAGTTCACCATAGTGGTTGTGTATTTGCTTGAGAATTTTAGTTCGAACTTTATTTATTCTGCAATATCTTCTGAAATGTCTGTAGCTGTAACACTATTGATTTAATCCCTCATCTAGTATCTCAACTAACTCGACTTTCATAGGAACACCACCAACAGCAGGTTCCCAACCAAGCCTCTCACCATCCTGACTTGGAAATATATTGCTGTTCCTTCAGTGTGACTGGGTCAAAATCTTGGAATTTCCCCCTGAACAACATTGTGGGTGTCCCTATGGCATACAGATGGTTGTGGTTCAAGGCAGTTTACCACCACCTTCTCTAGAGCAAGTAGGGACGGGCAACAGAATCTGGCCCAGCCAGTGAAGCCCACGTCCTGTGAATGAATTTTAAAAATGCCCACATGATTGCCATTGTGTAGGTTTAAAATAATTGTCTTAGATGCAATCTTCTATCTTTCAATCTAGATATGCAATTCAATTACTTGTGGTTACTGCTACGTAGGGCTGCCCTAACTTTGAAGTAATTAATTAGTCCTGAGAGATTACACAACACAAAGTCGATTCTAAAATGCTCTGTTTCAAAACATACACTGCTAAGAACTTATCGAGTATGTTTTTTTCATATTCCAGGTTTTTAATGCATTTTCGTTTTCAGTTAAATCAATTACATTGCTTTGCCTCAAGATCTGTGACTAAAGTGTGTGGAGTTCAAACACAGGTAGTAAGAAATGCCCTGGGCAGAGTTGAAGTTGCTTCATTAGTGACACATTACACACGGATTTAAATGTTTGCGTAAGCTTGGTAGGCAGTTTGGGGATTTGGAATCCATTGCCTCAG
Source organism: Hemiscyllium ocellatum (assembly GCF_020745735.1). Lineage (NCBI taxonomy): Eukaryota > Metazoa > Chordata > Chondrichthyes > Orectolobiformes > Hemiscylliidae > Hemiscyllium > Hemiscyllium ocellatum. The sequence goes on from NC_083402.1 coordinate 57,158,555, forward strand.
CAGGGTGGTATACTGTAAGGACTGTGGTTCAGTGGGATGAAAAAAATCCTTTGGGTTTGCAAAGTATTTTTAGTTTTCTCTGTCTGTCAACAAACAATCAAATCATTCCCATTAACTGAACTGGAAAAACTGTTAATGAGCTGGACTGGATGTTTCCACTGTCCATATTCTGACTCTTCTTAAAGTGACAGGTGTGAGATTAACTTCACAGTGGCAATTTGATTCAATTTTCAGTTTAACCCATAGGCTTAAGGGGACAGTGACAGCATGAATACCAAATTGACCAAGGGCAGAAAGTAGAGATAGTGATGAATGATTCTTTTTCAAACTCAAGGAAAATATACTTGGCTTTCTTCAGGTATTTGGACCATTGCTATTTTTGATTTATATTAAAGACTTAGATTGGGCATACTGAGAACAATTGCAAAATATTCAGCAATCTTAAGTTCTTAGTCATCTGGACTTGGACCCTAATTCTATATGACAATTATTCAGGCAAGAAAAAATATTTTGTTAAAACATGGTAATTCTTCTATTGATCATACGATGCAATACAGGAATATTGTCACATGACTAGGTATATATTCCTGGATTAGTGGTGCTGGAAGAGCACAGCAGTTCAGGCAGCATCCAAAGTGCAGCGAAATCAACGTTTCGGGCAAAAGCCCTTCATCAGGAACAAAGGCAGTGAGCCTGAAGCGTGGAGAGATAAGCTAGAGGAGGGTGGGGTTGGGGAGAAAGTAGCATAGAGTACAATGGGTGAGTGAGGGAGGGGATGAAGGTGATAAGTCAGGGAGGAGAGGGTGGAGTGGATAGATGGAAAAGGAGACAGGCAGGTAGGACAAGTCATGGGGACAGTGCTGAGCTGGAAGTTAGGAACTAGGATGAGGTGGGGGAGGGGGAAATGAGGAAACTGTTGAAGTCCACATTGATGCCCTGGGGTTGAAGTGTTCCGAGGCGGAAGATGAGGTGTTCTTCCTCCAGGCGTCTGGTGGTGAGGGAGCAGCGGTGAAGGAGGCCCAGGACCTCCATGTCCTCGGCAGAGTGGGTGGGGGAGTTGAAATGTTGGGCCACGGGGCGGTGTGGTTGATTGGTGCGGGTGTCCCAGAGATGTTCCCTAAAGCGCTCTGCTAGGAGGCGCCCAGTCTCCCCAATGTAGAGGAGACCACATCGGGAGCAATGGATACAATAAATGATATTGGTGGATGTGCAGGTAAAACTTTGATGGATGTGGAAGGCTCCTTTAGGGCCTTGGATAGAATGAGGGAGGAGGTGTGGGCACAGATTTTACAGTTCCTGCGGTGGCAGGGGAAAGTGCCAGGATGGGAGGGTGGGTTGTAGGGGGGCGTGGACCTGACCAGGTAGTCACAGAGGGAACGGTCTTTGCGGAAGGCGGAAAGGGGTGGGGAGGGAAATATATCCCTGGTGGTGGGGTCTTTTTGGAGGTGGCAGAAATGTCAGTGGATGATTTGGTTTATGCGAAGGTTTGTCGGGTGGAAGGTGAGCACCAGGGGCGTTCTGTCCTTGTTACAGTTGAAGGGGTGGGGTCTGAGGGCGGAGGTGTGGGAAGTGGACGAGATGCGTTGGAGGGCATCTTTAACCATGTGGGAAGGGAAATTGCGGTCTCTAAAGAAGGAGGCCATCTGGTGTGTTCTATGGTGGAACTGGTCCTCCTGGGACCAGATACGGAGGAGGCGGAGGAATTGGGAATCTGGGACGCCCGCACCAATCAACCACACTGCCCTGTGGCCCAACATTTCAACTCCCCCTCCCACTCTGCTGAGGACATGGAGGTCCTGGGCCTCCTTCACTGCCGCTCCCTCACCACCAGACGCCTGGAGGAAGAACGCCTCATCTTCCGCCTCGGAACACTTCAACCCCAGGGCATCAATGTGGACTTCAACAGTTTCCTCATTTCCCCCTCCCCCACCTCATCCTAGTTCCTAACTTCCAGCTCAGCACTGTCCCCGTGACTTGTCTGGACTTGTCCTACCTGCTGTCTCGTTTTCCACCTATCCACTCCACCCTCTTCTCCCTGACCAATCACCTTCATCCCCTCCCCCACTCACCCATTGTACTCTATGCTACTTTCTCCCTACCCCCACCGTCCTCTAGTTTATGTCTCCATGCTTCAGGCTCACTGCCTTTATTCCTGATGAAGGGCTTTTGCCCGAAATGTTGATTTCGCTGCACGTTGGATGCTGCCTGAACTGTTGTGCTCTTCCAGCACTACTAATCCAGAATCTGGTTTCCAGTATCTGCAGTCATTGTTTTTACCGAGGTATATATTCCTGACTGCAGTGCCATGTGCTACAACATTCTCCTGTTTCGTTGATAGTCCCTCTTGGCATCTCCATGATTAGTGAGATAGTCACTCTTTTCCCTCTTCTTTAATCATCTGATTGTCCTCATGGTTGCCTCAGGCTGAGCACTGCGTTCAGATTCATGGGCTAACTCCTTTCCTTTGTCCCAATGGGTAAACAAAAACAGAAATTACTGGAAAAACTCAGCAGGTCTGGCAGCATCTGTGGAGAGAAATCAGAGTTAATGTTTTGGGTCCAGTAATTCTTGGATTCAGTATCTGAAGAAGAGGAGAAAAATGACAGGATATCACAAAGTTAATATATAAGCACTTTTGTGCAATGAAGAATGTTTGTGGCTCATTTTACTTGTTACATGAATTGAATGAAAATCTTCTTCATTCTTAAGTCTGACTCCTTAATCCAGTCAATGTGTTATTAAAGAATCATGTTGCATAGATAAGTGCCAATCAGAACATAGACACATTTTTTTGTTCCCGTCTGAGGGATTAATTGTTTGCAGAATGATTATCCATTCTGGGGGAACCCCAGGCAAATTGGGAGGTTTGACAATTCTCTGGGTGTATTGTCTCACAGTTAGCATGTGGCATACGTTTAAGCAACATGCACATGATATTAGACTCAGAATCCACCTTAGCTGAGGTCTGTTGAAGCGTGATATGCTGAAGGAGTTGTGCTTTAAACTGAAACTGAATAGTTCAGTATTAGCCCAGTCAATGGAATGCCTGTGACTTTTATTTTATTTGTTCATAGGATGAGGCATCTTTGACTAGGCCAGCATTTATTGTCAATCTTTAATTTTCTAGATGGCAATTAAGCATTAACTATGTTGCTCTGGATCTTGTGCACACTTAGGCCGGGATGAAAGATTAAGCGTATTAGTGAATCAGATGGGATTTCACAACTGTCAACAGTAGTTACATGGTCACAGTGATTACAAAAGCAAGCTTTATTTTATTCCAGATTTTTATTAAATTCAGTTTCTACCATCTGCCATAGTATAATTTGATCTATATCCCTTGAACATGAACCTGGGACTCTGACTTACGAATCCCATAAGATTACTGCTCCACCAGCAAACGACAATGTGTGTGTGTGTGTGTGTGTGTGTGTGTAGAAACCAGGATGTGTCATACATATCTATTATATCTTTCAGTACTCCATTATCCATGTCTAAATCTAATATTACAAAAGCTAATATAAGTATTACCTTATCAGATACAAACAACATGACCACAGATCATAGTAATAAATCAAATCCTACTGCCTATCCATTTCGGATAACTTCAAGTATTGCTGTTCATTGTCTCATTAAGGGTAGGTCACAAGAAGAATAAATTTTCAATTTGATTGCATAACTGAGTAAGGCTTCATGGGTGCCTAATTAATAACTTTAAGCAGCTCAATCGGTGTTCTTCTAAAGTATATTACAATATTGATTAATTATTTTTTAAAAGTGGTTGAAAGCTCAGCAACATGTGAATGATGATTGCACTGATACTTTCTGTTGGTTATATGTTGTTGTTTGAAGATGCTTACTTTTCACTGACATTTGTTTAAGAAATGAAAAATTTGTTGTTATATGAATTAATGTTACTAGAAATAGAGTTCTGTCTGATCCCAGTGAAGGGGTCAAGTTGTTCTCATACATATGTATGAATTAGAAGCAGAAGTAGGCCATTCAGCCCTTCAAGCATATTCTGACATTTGATAGGATTGTGGCTAATCTGATTGTGACCTTGTCTAACTTAGATTCTTGATCGACAACAAGTCAATCTAATGGAGGCTTAAAAAATATGCAATGACCTTATCTCCACTGCTCTCTGGGGAAGAGACTTACCACAGGCCAATGACATTTTGAGAGAAATAATTCTCCTTTTCTCCATCTTAAGTGGGAAACTTCTTTTACAATGTTTCCCCGAGAACATGTCCTCAGCACCCAACTTGTCTTGTCTCATCAGGATCTTACAAATTTTGATAAGATTGTCTCCCATTCTTTTAAACTCTAATTGTCACAGGTGCAACCTAGCTAATCTTTGCTTATTGGTTATCTCAGGAATCATTTGAGTAAACATTCTCTGCACTGTTCCTAATGTAATTCTATCCTTTTATAGTACTCTAGATCCTAAACAACTGGGGCGAAACTTGCCCAATTTTTTTCAATTACCTTGTAAAAAATAACATTATTCCATCTGCCTTGCTAGTCACACATTGTACCCCCTGCATATTAACTTTTTGAGATTCACATACCAGGACTTCCCAACCCCTCTGTAATGCAAAGCTCTGCAAGTTCTCTCCATTTCAAAGATATGTTGCTTTATTATTCTTCCTATCAAAGTGGACAAGTTCAGATAGACTCATAGAGTCATGGAGATGTCTAGCACAAAAACAGACCCTTCAGTCCAACTTGTCCATTTCAACGAGATATCCTAAATTAATCTAGTCCTATTTGCCAGCATTTAGCCCATATCCCTCTGTCCCTTCCTATTCATGTACTCATTCAGCTATCATTTAAATGTTGTAATTATACCAGTCTCCACCACTTCCTCTGACAGCTCATTCCATAAACACACCAGCCTCTACATGAAAATATTGACCCTCTCACCTTAAATCTATGGCCTCCAATTTTGGACTCCTCCAGCCTGGGAAAAGACCTTGTTTATTTACCCTATCCATGCCCCTCATGAATTTATAAACCTTTATAAGGAGATCCCTCAGCTCCCGATGCTCCAAGGAAAATAGACTCAGTCTATTCAGCCTCTCTGTATAGCTCAAATCCTCCAACCCTGGCAACATGTTTGTAAATCTTTTCTGAAACACTTGCACATTTCACCACAGTCTTGTTATAGCAGGGAAACCACAATTGCATGCAACACTCCAATAGTGGCCAACCCAATGTCCTGTACAGCCGCAGCACAAACTCCCAACTCCTGTACTCAATGCACTGACCAGTAAAGGAAAGCATTCCAAATCCTTCTTCACTATCCTATCTACCCACAACTCCACTTTCAAGGAACTATGAAACTGCACTCGAAGACTCAGGCGATTGACTGTGTGGAGTTTGCACGTTCTCCCCGTGTCTTCGTGGGTTTCCTCCGGGTGCTCCGGTTTCCTCCCACAGTCCAAAGATGTGCGGGTCAGGTGAATTGGCCATGATAAATTGCCCGTAGTGTTAGGTAAGGGGTAAATGTAGGGGTATGGGTGGGTTGTGCTTCGGCGGGTCGGTGTGGACTTGTTGGGCCGAAGGGCCTGTTTCCACACTGTAAGTAATCTAATCAAATCTCTTTGTTCAGCAACACACCCTAGGTTACCATGAAGTGTATAAGTCCTGCCCTGATTTTCCTTTCCAAAATGCAACATCTCACATTTGCCAAAATTAAACTCCATCTGAAATTTCTTGGCCTATTGGCCCATCTGATCAAGATCCCTTTATACTCTGAGGTAACCTTCTTCACTGTCCACTGTACCTACAATTTTGGTGTCATCTGCAAACTTGCTAACTCTGTCTCCTATGTTCACATCCAAATAATTTGTATAAATTACGAAAAGCAGTGATGCTTGTGGCACATCGCTGGTCATGGGCATCAAATCTGAAAAGCAACCCTCCACCGCTACCCTCTGTCTTCTACCTTTGAGCCAGTTCTGAGCCTAAATGGCTAGTTCTCCCTTGTATTGCATGTGATCTAACCTTGCTAACCAGTCGACCACGAGGAACCTTGTCGAATGCCTTAGTGAAGTCAATATAGATCACATTCACTGATTTGCCCTCATCAATCCACTTTGTTTCTTCTTAAAAAAAACTCATTCAAGTTTGTGAGATCTTCCCACATTTTATACCCTTGGCCAAATTTTTGGCCACTCATGGAATTATGTCCTTTTCACAACTTACTCTTCTCCCTGTTGTTCTGCCATCAACAAAGTTAGCAACCATGCATTTGATCTCTTCATCCAAGTCTTTGATATCCTTTGTAAGTAGTTCATAAGAAGTTTGTTTGCAGGTACAGCAGGTAAGAAAGATGGCAAATGGAATATTGCCTTTCATTGCTAGAGGAATGGGGTTAAAACACAGGGAGGTTATGCTACAGCTCTACAGGGTGCTGTGAGGCTACACCTGGAGTACTGTGTATGGTTTTAGTCTCCTTACTTGAGAAAGGATGTATTGGCACTGGAGCGGGTGCAGAGGAAGTTCACCAGATTGATTCCAGAGTTGAGAGCATTGACTTATGAGGAAAGATGAACTAGGCTGGGACTATACTCATTGGAATCTAAAAGAATGAGGGAGGATCTTACGGAAACATATTAAATTATGAAGGGAAGAGATAATGTAGAAGCAGGCAAGTTGCTTGCACTGGTTGGGAAAACTAGAACTAGGGTGCATGGCCTCAAAATAAGGAGAGCAGATTTAGGACTGAGTTGAGGAGGAACTTTTTCTCTCAAAGGGTTGTGAATCTGTTGCATTCCCTACCCAGTGAAGCAATTGAGGCTACCTTATTGAATGTTTTTAAGGCAAAGATAGATTTTTAAATGGTAAAGGAGTTACGGGTTACAGTGAACAGGCAGGTAAGTGAGGCTGAGTCCACAAAAAATCTCATTGAATGATGGAGCTGGCTAGAGGGGCCAGATGGCCTACTCCTATTTCTTATGTTTTTATATTCTTATGTTCAATCCTAAGTACCAATTCCTATGGCACTCAGATTAATATAAATTGCCAACTTAAATATGACCTCTTTGTCCCTATTCTCTGCTTATTGTTAGTTAAATAATCCTCTGTTCATGCTAATATGTTACATCATCAACTTGTATTTTACATTGCAACCTTTGTTCTGGCACCTTGCTTCAGAAATCCAAGTCCACCACGACCACAGTTTCTTTTTTTCTTCCACGGGATGGCATGAGATAGGTAGCACTGCTACCTCACAGTGCCTGGGTTTGATTCCACCCTGGGATGACTGTCTGCATGTGTTTCCTCTGGGTGCTCTGGTTTCCTTCCACAGTCCAAAAACTTGCAGGTTAGGTAGATTGGCCATGCAAAATTGCCCATTGTGTTCAGGGAGGTGAGGGTTAGGTGGACTAGCCATGATAAATACAAGGGTATAGGAATGGGGTGGGATTGGATACTCTTTGGAAAGTTGGTGTGGACATGATAGGTTGAATGACCTGTTTCCACACTGTGAGGCTTTGATCCAATGAGGGATCTGGGCAATGCTGGCTGGGCCAGAATTTACTCCCCATCCCAAATTGCTCTTGAGAAGGTGGTGGTGAGCTTCCTTTTTGAACCACTTGGTTGTGGGGTTGGAAAGTGCTGTTTCAGAATCTTTGGTAAATTTCTGCTGTGTCTCTTGTGCATAGTACACATTGCTGCTACTGAAAGTCAATGGTAGAGAAAATTAATCTTTATGAATGTAGAATTAATCAAGTAGATTGCTTTATCCTGGATGGTGTCAAGCTTTTTGAATATTGTTGGAGCTGCAGTATTCCAGGCAAAAGGGGAGTATTCCATCACACTCTTAACTTGTGCCTTGTAGATGGTGGACAAGCTTTGGGGAGTCAGGACGTAAGTTAATAATTGCAGTATTCCTATCCTCTGACCTTCTCCTGTAGCCACTACATTTATGTGACAGGACCAGTTAAGTTTCTAGTCCATGATAACCCCAAGATGTTGGGGATTCAGTGATGGTAGCACTATTGAATGTCAATGGATGGTGATTAGATTGTCTCCTGTTGGAGAAGGTTATTGCTTGGCATCTGTGTAATGCAAATATAATTTGCCACTTGTCAGCCTCAGCCTGGATATTGTCAAGATGTTGTTGCATTTGAACATGGACTGCTTCATTATCTGAAAAGTTTTGAATAGTAATGAATGTTGTATAATCATCATCGAACATCCTCACTTCTGACATTATGATGGAGGGAAAATCATGGATGAAACAGCTGAAGATGGTTGGGCCTAGGGCACTACCCTGAGGAACTCCTGCAGAAAAGTGCTGGAGCTGAGATGACTGATGTCCAACAACAACAAGCAACTTTTTTTGTGCCAGGAATGCTTCAACCAACAAAGATTTTGGTTTCTTCCCTCCAATTCCCTTCAACTGCAGTTTTGCTATGGGCTGCTTGATGCCACATTTGGTCAAACATGGCCTTGATGTCAAGGACTTTACTTTTACCTCTGGAATTATATTTCATCCAGGAATTTGATTTGATTCCATGTTACATTTGAATTAATTAATAAAGCCTAAATCCTCTTGCAAAATAATGTGGCTCAACCTGATTTTATTAAGATTTCCTAAATGTTCTGTACAACTCCCTTAATAATAAATTCTCTCATTTTCCTGATGGCAGGTGTTAAGCTAACTGTGTTCTGAAATCAGTTCTAGTGGATGGTGTGCTTGAATTTCTAAGCAAATAATTAAAACACCTCTCTGCAAGATTTTCTGGTTATGTGCAAAATATAAATACAGGACAGGGAACATCAGCTATATTGATTTATTGAAATAAGAAGGAAAGTACCTCTTAAACTGGCCGAAGTAAAGAACTGCATCTGATTGAGCTGAATTTACATCTAGGAGTAATGTTTAAATAAACTACTCAATTTATCACATAGTATTTTAATTTATTGAAATACTGCCAGAACTTATGTGGAATGCTCACAATAAGACAGTGGATTGGTTAATTTATACAGACAAGGACACTATATAATTTAATACAATGCATATACACACTAATGCATATATTACTGCTAAAGTGCTGACAATGGTTCTGCAACTTTAAAGTATTCTGATCAAAGACAAATCTCAGGTCAGTTAGAGGTCAACTGCTTTTAGGCAAATGGTAAGGTCAATTGGAAGATTGCTAATCTGGTGATAAGCAACAGAAATTAGCTAGTGTTTTGCCTTTATTTCTGAAAACTTTTGCTTTCGTAGCAACATGTTAGATTAGATTCCCTACAGAGTTCAAACAGGGCCTTCAGCCCAACAAGTCCACACCAACCATCCAAAGAGTAATCCACCCACATCCATTATCCTCTGACTAAGGCACCTGACACTATGGGGCAATTTAGCAAAGCCAGCTCACCTGACCTGCACATCATTGGACTGTAGGAAGAAGCCCATGCAGACACAGAGAGAATGTGCAAACTCCACACAGACAGTCGCTCAACACTGGTATCAAACCCGGGTCCCTGGCACTGTGAGGCAGCAGTGCAAACCACTAAGCCACCGTGCCACCCATATATGATCACTTGAGTCTGAATGGACAAGTTCATAACTAATTTATCGAACTTTTATTTCACAGCATTCAATTAATACTTGTACTTTTCCATTCCTTCTTATTTACTCTTTTTCCATTCCAATTTGCTATTTAATTCTTTCCCTTACAATTGAAATCATAAACATTTTCTCAGAATCCACTCAATTTTGAAATTTAGTCACAATTAATTTAGCAAATTGTACATTAACTAGAATGCTGCTTCACACTCCACAGGTCAAAACCAGATTGTCAAGCCACGTGCCCGAATGAAGTGGACTGGGATTTGTTGAACCAGCAAAGGCAGCCAATCAGTAGTGCTCTACAATTTGGGCGTATCCTTACATCATCAGGTTATTATTATTTCTAGAACAGCAGCCTGCACTACACAAACTTATCACCTTTTATGGTTGTTGATATTTACATTCTTGAAAATTATTTTCGAACAGTCTGTGGCACTATTTTTTTAATCAAACAGCACCAAATTTAAGCACTTTAATATAATCTGTCTCCGGAGATTACAGGTGAATTAGATATGCTGATAGTCGTTTAGTTGACATCAGTAAAATTGCAGAAGCAGAGGGCTGCTGTGGTCAAATTTTGGTGTCCCTACCCTCGAGCCAAGTGACCTGAGATCAAATTCCACCTGCTCCAAACCTGTGTAACAACATTACTGAACAACGTAATTCAGGGAAAATAGGTTAATTTTTTTTAGTTAAAAAAATGCATTGGGAGGGATGTTATGGCTCAGAGGTTCTGCTCTCGAGTCAGTCTTCTGACTCTTTCAGTCAGAAGCTTTGGATTTGAGTCCCACCTGCCCTGAGGCAACCTATTAAACATGTCCAAACAGGTTGATATTTAAAGTATATTAGTAAAAGTATAGTCAGCAACACCTTAATTGAAAGGTTTTGCAGAAATTTGAAATCCAGTTTGGCAGGTAAATTAGCAGGCTGTAAAAGCTTGTGTCTTAACAAGCTTCAGATTTAAGGGATTAGTTACCAGGTGTTAACTATCATCATGCAGCTTCAGAATGATCTGTTTGACCCTCTTGAGTGGTCATGTCCTTACGACTGGGCTGAGAGGCCTGGATTTAAGTTCCACCTGCTCCAGAGATGTGTACTAGGACCTCTGAACGGATTGGTTAGAAAAAAAAGATCTTAAAAGAGAATTATCTATTTGGGGCCTACTTGTGGTGCAGTGGTAGTGTCCTTACCCCTGGATTGGGAGGCCCAGGTTCAAGTTCCGCCTGCTCAAGAGGTGTGCGCTAGCATCTCTGAACAGGTTGATTAGAAAAATAGATTAAATAAAAAAAAATTTGACAGTGTTCCAATGACATAAATGGAAATGATTATTTATTTGTAGTTAATAAATGAAAAAAATACAGCTCAGTGATTTGGTGATGAGAAAAAAAAGTTCAGTTGTGTGTTAGATATAAAAGTAAGGAAGGGAAGGTAAACTGAATTATCTATTTACTATTTAGCTTTCATTAACTTGATACTCCACCAATCAGCTAACTGGCCTAAAACAGATAAGATTGCTAATTAATATAGCTGGTATTAGCGACAGTAAACACCATAAACAAGTTTATAGATATTTTAATCAGCCTGTTCAGATGTGTTATGATAGAGCAGGTGCTGTTTGAATCGAGGCCTACTCACTCAAACATAGGGACACTACCACTGTGCTCTAACCTATTTATAATCTGTTCCAAATTCATACTTTCTCCACGAAATCTGTTGACTTAGCAAAGTTTCGATACAATAATTTTAAATTATCACTTCTAGCTAGATTAGATTACTTACAGTGTGAAAACAGGCCCTTCGGCCCAACCAGTCCACACCGACCCGCCGAAGCGCAACTCACCCATTCCCCTACATTTACCCCTTATCGAACACTATGGGCAATTTAGCATGGCCAATTCACCTGACCTGCACATCTTTGTGACTGTGGGAGGAAACCGGAGTACCCGGAGGAAACCCATGCAGACACGGGGAGAATGTGCAAACTCCACACAGTCAGTCGCCTGAGTTCTCCCTGAATATCAGCCAAGCTTCCTATGACATCAATAATCTCATGTTGCTGAATTAGGTTGAGACTGTTATAGTAATTAGACATTAATTTTAGGAAAGCTGACTAATATAGACTGATGAGACAATAATGCTTAGGAATTATATTTTCATAATTTCTAAGCATTCACAAGTAGACTGTTTTATCAGGTAAATCATATTCTTCTTTCATTTTCAATCCTCCCATTTTTAAATTTCATTTTGTTGTTTTATACTTTTGGCTTTTCCATGTCATATATAGCCACATTTTTCCTTTTAAAAATTAATTTCCAAGTGAAGATACTTTTCAGTTCAATTAAATTACATATGTCACTACATAAAGCAGGATAAACTAGTCTGATTCTCGGAATAAGGGATTTTCTTTGGTGGAGAAATTGAGTATATTCAGCTTGAATTGAGAAGAATGAATCAGAATTTCTACAATGCAGGAAGAAGCTGTTTAGCCAATCAAATCTGCAGTGACACACTGAAGAGCATCCTAACCAGACACCATCTCCATAAATTCACAGTTACCATGGCTATGCCAACTAGCCTGCACATCCCTGAAAACCCCAGACAATTTAGCATGGCCAATCCACCTAATTTGCACATTTTTGAATTCTGGAGGAAACCAGAGCACCCAGTAGAAAGACACATAGACACAGAGAGAACATACAAACTCCACACAGACATTTATCTAAGACGGGAATCGAACCTGGGTCCCTGGGCCTGTAAGGTAGCAATTTAGACAGACAGGCAGTTGGAAGAACACAGCAAACCAGGCAGAGGTGGAGAAGTCAATGTTTTAGGTATAGCCCTTCTTTCACCCCCACCTCAAGAAAAAAACACTCTGCTGTAAGGTAGCAATGTTAACCACTGGGCCATCACATCACCCTTAGGAAGATTGTATTGAAACTTAGAAAATTTTTAAGGAAAATGATAGGGTATATTTTGAGATTATGTTTCCCTGGGATGTGGATTATTAAACCAAGGTCATAGTCTCAGAATTACAGTTAATCTTTAGGATTGAGATGAGGAGAAATATCTTCACTCAAATGTTTGGAGTTCTCTGCCTTGGAGAGTTGCGCATGTTCTGTTGTAGAATACCATATGTTTAGTTAGAGATTGTTAAATATTTGGGTATTAAGGGAATGAAGGGATAAAAGGAAAGCATGGGAGGTGGATTTGAGTTTGAAGACCAGTCATGAACTATTGAACAGCTGAGCAGTTTCGAAGGGCCAAATGTGCCCATCCTGCTATTTATGTCCTTATGACTAGATCAATTGCAGATGTTGAATTATGTAACAGTGTGAAGCTTGAATTTGTAAATGTTCCCTCAGCCAACAAATTGTTGAGTTACTATATAGTGAGTCTTTAATAGCTTTTGCTGAGTAAGCATTATCAGGAATGACTCAGCAGCTTACTCCACAATTAGAACTGATAAAACACTTTATCTGTTACTGCTGCTCTGACAGTTTCTCTATCACTACCAATACTCCCAGTGTCAGCCTCCAGTTTGTGCAGAGCATGTCGAACTTAATAGCATTAACACTTAATTACATTGCAAAGAGAAAATCATCCTTGTTTTGTGGGTCAGAATGCAAGGAAAATATGTGAAATTATTTTTGAAAGCATGCGATGCAGATCGAGCTTGCTTTTTTCAACCAGAAGCAACATTTTAGTCTTGTGCAAAAATATACATGAAGGCGGAACATTTGTGGAGGAAAAAGAAAGTGCTTGAACTCTTTCCAACAACAGATGTTGGCACAATTTCAGAAAAGGTTTAACATTGTCCAAAAGGAGTGGAGAATTTCCTTCCAACAATCTTCTGTGCATCAAAAACTTTTGATCTCATCTTCATTATACTTTAATGATGTATTTGTGTCCTTAAGTTAATGTCCAATTGCTCAATGGGATTTCTGGGGGAGAAAAACAAAATCCTGCTAACTCCTAATGACAAAAAAATATAATTTCATTTTTTAAAAGCATTCAGAATTAACAGGGATCCACATTCCAGCCTATAATAGTAACTTTAACTTCAGTGTTGTACTTTGCATTACAATAACATGCAATCTTTCCAAAAGTAAAATAACTGCAGATGCTGGAGATTTCTTCCCGCAAATGCTGCCAGACCTGCTGAGTTTCTCCAACAATCTCTGTTTATGTATCATTCTTTCCTTGTGTCTATATTACGATCTAACTACCTTTCTATATTCTGGTTGCCTTTCACAATTATAGGAATAATTCATTCATTTTGAAAATAATTACATTTAATTCTGAGATTGGACACAAAATGGAAAAGTGCCACATCGTTAATGTTGGTATTCTCCTCTCAATATGTTAGAAAAAAAAACTCACATGCTATTCAAACCAATACGTTTTAGGCCAATTTGTTAAATGTATACTAGGGACACAGGACGATAACATTAAAGATAAAATTCTCACAATTTTCTGACATGCATCATCATTTGGTAAAGCTCTCTATTATTGCTGTTCTTTTATTCATACATTGCTGTGACTATTGTTGGCTAACTCAACATGTATTGACTCCTAGTCCCCCAGAGAAGGTGGTGGTAAACCTCTCCCTTGAACTACTCCAACCCCTGTTGTTCAGTGCATCCATAATGCTGTTAGGAAGAGAGTTCCAGGATTTTTACCCAATGACAGTGAAAGAACATGGTATACTTCCAAGTCAAGATGGATAGTGACTTGCAGGTGGTGGTGTTCCCATGTATTTACTGCCCTTGTATTGCTAGCAGGTAGTGGTTGTGGATTTGGAAGATGCTGTCAGAAAAGTCTTATCAAGCTGCTACAATGCATCATGTAGGTGGTATGCCCTCATGCTATTGAGTGGTGAAGGGAGTGTGTATTTATGGATGTGATGCCAATCAAATGAGTTGATTTTGCTTGGATCATATTAAGTTTCTTGAGTAATGTAGGATCTGCTCTTACCCAGACAGTGGGAGTGTTCCATCACCCTGTCCTATTTTTTTGCCTTGTATTTGGTGGACAGGCTTTAGGGATTCAGCAACTCAGTACATGCAGATTTCATAGCCTCTGTGTTTTTGTTGTCACAATATTTATATTGTTAGTCCAGTTAAGTTTCTAGCTAATGGTAATCTCCAGGTTGTTGACAGTGAGGGATACAGTTTTAGTAATGCCGTTGAATGCAAAAGTTAGATTCTCTCATCAAGCTCATAAATGGCAGGTAGCTTCAGAAAATCATCATGTGCAGAGCAAATGACATCTGTCTTACACGAGTATAGCTTGGAGTGGCACTCTAACCAGGGGCTGTATGTCTGTTCCTAACAGTGATTAGATTCCAACCTGCAGACTTCAAAAGCACAACTTAGGTGAATGTAGAGCTGAATGTTCCTTTTAATATAAAGATTATTATTGCCAGTATCAGTTTGTGTTTTGTCATGTAAATTGAACTGACACTTCTTGGTAGTCATTTCTGCAGGCTGAATCTCGTACCAACTTTTGCCTCAGTCTCTTCCTTTGCCAAACATGGTTATTGCAGACTCATGGAATTTTGACCACAGAGACTTCCATGATTCATCAGCATTATCTGGTGAGGCCTCATGTTTAACAACTTCAAAGAATACCTGACATTTTTGTGTGGTATGAGCACACATGACATGTATATTTCATGTGACTGGACTTAATTATGTTCTGTAGTTGCACATTTACCCTGCTGCTAACGAGTGAATGATCACTATCACAGTTTGTACTATAAAAGGTGAGGGTGTGCAGAACATTAGACAGATATTATCTTCTGGCGATTATCAGGTCAAATTGACATCAGTGATCAGATCTCAGATGAAACCATGATATGTCTTGTGTCAATATTTGTCCTGAAAAGAGGTATTAATAATGTAATGACTATAGCATGTGCAAAGTTCTCCTTTCCACTAATGATTATTGTTTAGATTGGCAGCACAATGATGATTGATTCTGAACACAAAATGTCAACACTGCTTTCTATCCACAGATGCAACCAGTTCTGCTGAGTTTGTCCAGCAATTTCTGTTTTTGTTTCAGATGACTGAAGTACATTTGGCTTGAAATTCTACCTGATCCAACTTTTGCATTAAAATTCCCCAGGAGAAATCCATGTGGCAGCTGCTCCAGAGTATTGTAAAAGTGATCTTTATCTTTGGTATCAGAATACAAGGTTACTGTGTAAATGCGGATAGTTGTAACAAAACCTCCACCTAATGATAGAAATAGAGATGTGAGGTATTCAAAGATTGTGACAGGCACCTCACTTATCTTTATTAATTTGTTGTGGCAGAGAAGCCTATTTCACATTTGCAGTGGTCATCTGTGTTTGCTGTGTTAACAAAAGGAAGAATTGACCTCACTTATTAATCTAGTGTAAGTCATTCTGGTCTGTTGGAGAATAGCAATGTTGATATTGAACCTCAGCTTTCAGCTAATCACTGCCATCTCATGTAACTTGTCTTTTGACTGCAAGTCCTCCTTTGGGCCACGCAGTTGGTACAAGAGGGGAAAACCAGGAACGAAACAATAACACATGGAAATAAATACTGATCTTATTAGAGTTCCTTTTTGAGGTATTTAAGAAGGATCAGACCAGTATGTCTCATCTGCCAGTTTCACTGGTTTTTCCTTCTGGGTTACCATCTAAATACCAGGCTGGATCTCAAATCATTATGCACCTATGGAGGCTGGCAGACATTGATGGTTCATTAACTTTAATGTCTGGGGGCTGCCCAACTTAAGGTGGCTGTGACTAACCAATAGAATGTGATGATTCCCACTGTCAGAGATGATCCTCCCCCTTCTTCAGAAGTACTGTCCTTGCTTTCAAACATATTTATTAGACAATGGTTCTTATTGTTTCAAAGTATTTGGTAAGTAATTTCAAACAGTTACATACAGCTGTATTAACAATGAAAGTGCTTTGTTGGCTTGTCTTTAGCTCATGGGACCTAATTCTTAGATCAGCTAGAAGAAAACATAAGGAACACATTGCTGAGAGGTGAAATAACTGAACTTTCATGCATTATGTATGAAGTAGGGTCTAAATCAAAATATGGAAATTACTTAACTGTGTTTCCAAGGTAACAACTTACCACTTGTTTCACAGTCACTAATTTTCTAGCCTTTTGATAAATTATTTCATATTCAGGCTATTTGGTTTGGGTTAACTAGAATTGTTCGCACTTTTGCAATCACCAAACGAAAGATTGTGTTGTATTAAGACTGTATTATTTAAAGGAAACTACTAGTCTGGATTGTGAATTAAATTGAATTAAATGGTTATGTTATTTACATGTAGCCCAATAATTTATAGAACAAAACATTTGAGTAAGTTGAATTCACAGCTCAATCACATTAGTTGTGGTTCTGCTTTGTTCTCTGCTTTTTAAAATTTAGTCATAGGATGTGAACGTCGCTAACTGGGCCAGCGTTTATTGCCCAGAGGACATTTAAGGGACAACCAAATTCTGTAGTCACTGGGAGGGCAAACCGGCTGGCAGATTTCCTTCCCTAAAACATATTGATGAATTCGATTTTTTAAAATTGCAATTGACAGTGGCTACCTGGTCAACATTATGCTAACTTACCTTTGCCAGATTTTTATTGAATTCCAATTTCATCACCTTCAGCGGTGGGATTCCAACTCATGAACACAGATCTTTAGCCTAGGGTTCCAGAATACTGAGCCAGTCATGTTACCACTTTGCCAGCACCTCTTCGGAGCTACTAATACTGATCGGTTTTAGAAATTGAGATATTTGCTTAACTGCTTAAGCTTCAGCCCATGAGGGTATTTGAGGAGGTAGAGTTGAATCTAAAACGTAAAAGGTTTCAAATCGTAATCTTTGAATTGTTACCTCAACCACAGGAGAGCTGCTGGCTATTGTTCAACTTAATTTGACCAATTTTCTGTCACGCTTGATTTCTACAGCTATGGTTCTGGATCAGTGGTGCTGGAAGAGCACAGCAGTTCAGGCAGCACCAAAGAGCAGCGAAATCAACGTTTCGGGCAAAAGCCCTTCATCAGGAATAAAGGCAGAGAGACTGAAGCGTGGAGAGATAAGCTTGGGGGGGTTGGGGGTGGGGAGAGAGTAGCATAGAGTACAATGGGTGAGTGGGGGAGGAGATGAAGGTGATTGGTCAGGGAGGAAAGGGTGGAGTGGATAGGTGGAAAAGGAGCTAGGCAGGTCGGACAAGTCCGGACAAGTCATGGTGACAGTGCTGAGCTGGAAGTTTGAAACTAGGATGAGGTGGGAGAAGGGTAAATGAGGAAACTGTTGAAGTCCACACTGATGTCCTGGGGTTGAAGTGTTCCGAGGCGGAAGATGAGGCATTCTTCCTCCAGGCGTATGGTAGTGAGGGAGCGGCGGTGAAGGAGGCCCAGGACCTCCATGTCCTCGGCAGAGTGGGAGGGGGAGTTGAAATGTTGGGCCACGGGGCAGTGTGGTTGATTGGTGCGGGTGTCCCGGAGATGTTCCCTAAAGCGCTCTGCTAGGAGGCGTCCAGTCTTCCCAATGTAGAGGAGACTGCATCGGGAGCAACGGATACAATAAACGATATTGGTAGATGTGCAGGTAAAACTTTGATGGATGTGGAAGGCTCCTTTAGGGCCATGGATAGAGGTGAGGGAGGAGGTGTGGGCACAGGTTTTACAGTTCCTGCGGTGGCAGGGGAAACTGCCAGGATAGGAGGGTGGGTTGTAGGGGGGGGTGGACCTGACCAGGTAGTCACAGAAGGAACGGTCTTTGCGGAAGGCGGAAAGGGGTGGGGAGGGAAATATATCCCTGGTGGTGGGGTCTTTTTGGAGGTGGCGGAAATGTCAGTGGATGATTTGGTTTATGCGAAGGTTTGTAGGGTGGAAGGTGAGCACCAGGGGCGTTCTCTCCTTGTTACAGTTGGAGGGGTGGGGTCTGAGGGCAGAGGTGCGGGATGTGGACGAGATGCGTTGGAGGGCATCTTTAATCACGTGGGAAGGGAAATTGCGGTCTCTAAAGAAGGAGGCCATCTGGTGTGTTCTATGGTGGAACTGGTCCTCCTGGGAGCAGATACGGCGGAGGCGGAGGAATTGGGAATATGGGATAGCATTTTTGCAAGAGATAGGGTGGGAAGAGGTGTAATCCAGGTAGCTGTGGGAGTCAGTGGGTTTGTAAAAAATGTCAGTGTCAAGTCGATCGTCATTAATGGAGATGGAGAGGTCCAGGAAGGGGAGAGAGGTGTCAGAGATGGTCCACGTAAATTTAAGGTCAGGGTGGAATGTGTTGGTGAAGTTGACGAATTGCTCAACCTCCTCGCGGGAGCACGAGGTGGCGCCAATGCAGTCATCAATGTAGTGAGGAAGAGGTGGGGAGTGGTGCCGGTGTAATTATGGAAGATCGACTGTTCTATGTAGCCAACAAAGAGACAAGCATAGCTGGGGCCCATACATGTGCCCATGGCTACCCCTTTGGTCTGGAGGAAGTGGGAGGATTCAAAGCAGAAATTGTTAAGGGTGAGGACCAGTTTGGCCAAATGAATGACAGTGTAGCTGGAAGGGTACTGTTGGGGCCGTCTGGAGAGGAAAACACGGAGGGCTTGGAGGCCCTGGTCATGGTGGATGGAGATGTAGAGGGATTGGATATCCATGGTGAAGATGAGGCGTTGTGGGCGGGGGAAACGGAAGTCTTGGAGGAGGTAGAGGGCGTGGGTGGTGTCTCGAATGTATGTGGGGAGTTCCTGGACTAGGGGGGATAGGACAGTGTCGAGGTAGGTAGAGATGAGTTCAGTGGGGCAGGAGCATGCAGAGACAATGGGTCGGCCGGGGTGGTCAGGCTTGTGGATCTTGGGAAGGAGGTAGAACCGGGCAGTGCGGGGTTCCCGGACTATGAGGTTGGAAGCTGTGGGTGGGAGATCTCCTGAGGTGATGAGGTTCTGTATGGTCTGGGAGATGATGATTTGGTGATGGGGGCTGGGGTCATGGTCGAGGGGGCAGTAAGAAGAGGTGTCCTCAAGTTGGCGTTTGGCTTCAGCGGTGTAGAGGTCAGTGCGCCAGACTACCACTGCATCCCCTTTATCCACTGGCTTAATGGTGAGGTTGGGATTGGAGCAGAGGGATTGGAGGGCTGCGCGTTTTGAGGGTGAGAGGTTAGAGTGGGGGAGGGGGGTAGATAGGTAGAGGCGGTTAATGTCCCGGCGGCAGTTGGAAATGAAGAGGTCAAGGACGGGTAATAGGCCAGCGTGGGGTGTCCAGGTGGATGCGGTATGTTGGAGTTGGGCAAATGGGTCCTCGGAAGGTGGGCGGGAATCCAGATTGTGAAAGTAAGCTCGGAGGCGGAGGCGACAGAAGAATTGTTCGACGTCACGGCGTGTATTAAATTCATTGATGCGTGGACGGAGGGGGATGAAGGTGAGTCCTTTGCTGAGGACTGATCGTTTGTCCTCAGTGAGTGGGAGGTCTGGGGGGATGGTGAAAACTCGGCAAGGCTGGGAGCTGGGATCTGGTGTGGGTGTGGAGCTGGGAGTGGGGTCGGGCTATGGGTCAATTTAGAATGTTCAATTTTGAATCCATAGTTGCTTGACCATATTATTATCGAGGCTTAGAGTGAAACTTTCCGCTCCGGATGTACAGTGAACAATGCTGGGAAAGGTGGAAAAATAATTGAGAATTTTTTTAGAAAATTCAGATTTTAGGTGTTGAAAGAAATTTTCTCAGTTTTTACCTCACTGCTTAGATGATAAGTTGAGAATCTTGCCATTTAGCAGTGGATTTCTTACTTCTATGTATAATTATTTCATTAAAGCCTAACTCGTCTTATTTATATGCCATTTCCAATTCTCCTCCCCTTCACTGAGAAACTAGATAATGCAAATTGAGATATGAAACAGGGTGGTTACCTGGAGGATGCAGATTGCCAGATGTTTATCCCAGCTATCACCCAACTGTTTCTTTACAATAATGTCGCTGCATTCTCCACAGATGCCATCTTGCAGGCAGGCAACAACAAACTAACAGCCCTACCACATTGTCATGTCTGATCTAACTTAGACACCACTTCAGCCTTTCAATACATTCTTTGGAGTGAAGGGACACCTATGAGCAGTCATTCCCGGTGTGTATATTCCGGCTCAAGTTTTTTTTAGTCTCCTTCATAGTTGACCAGTGTTCGCACATTGATCAGGCTGAAACCAGAATAAGTTATATCCTTAATCTCTGCCAAATACCCCTTCAATGATAAGTACAGGCCCTCCCAGATTTCTGCAGTCCTAGCCTCTGAACTGATTTCACCTAGAGTCATATTTAATGCAGTCTCACATTATTGTAGCAATGAATTGCTGAAAATTCACTATTACATGCATAACGGATGAAATCTTCAGTTTATTGTCCAGTAGAATCACCCAATTGTCTGGCTAAGTGAGCATTTCAGATGTGGAACTTTTAATATTGAAAGACTCAACATTTCACATTGTATACATTGTGTACATTGGGGGAGCAGAGAGAGATTGGGCCTGTAGATGAATCATTTCTAAAAAGGAGTGGATATAAAGAGGGTGAGGCTTGGTGAGTTCACTTACTTTCAGGGAGTGGAGAGAAGCTAGATCTGTGGGAGAGCAACTCTACTCAGGAACAGATAAATAGATGAGAAGACTAGCATGGGAGTAGCATACAGGCTAACAAGCAGTAGTGGTAATTCTGGATATAGTATAAATCAGGAAATTAAAGATCTATGTATTGTAGGTGATATTGTAATAATGGGCACTTTCTATTTAAATACTGACTGGGTAAACCTAATCAGCACAAATACTGTAGAGGATGAATTCCTGGAGTGTGTGCAAGATGGGATTCTGGAACTATATGTTTAAGAACCAAGTAAGGATCAACCCATTTTAAACTTAGTTTCTATAATGAGAAAGGGCTAATTAATAACTTTGGCAGAGGTGGGTACTGCAGATGCTGGAGATTAGAGTCAAGATTAGAGTAGTGCTGGAAAAGCACAGCAGGTCAGGCAGCATCTGAGGAGCAGAAAAATTGGCATTTCAGGCAAAAGCCCTTCATCAGGTCCAGTGATAACTAATGTCAATAATATAATAGAATTTTACTTTAAATTTGAAGGTGGTGCAATTCATTTTGCAACTGGAGTATTTATTCTGAACAAAGGAAACTGTGAAGGTCTGGGGATGGGGTTGCAAGTTGACCGTGGTTGATTGGGAAAATACACTAAAAGATTTAATGGCTCGTATTTAAAGATATTCTACATGTTTGACAACAGCTATACACTTCTTTGTGGCACAACCACCCAAAGCGAATTCTTAATCAACCATGGCTAACAAAAGAAGTTTAAGAACGTATTAGATAAAAGGAAATGGTTTATAAGGTTGCCAGAAAGATTGGTAAGTCTGAGGATGAGGAACAATTTAGAACTTAACAAAGGAGGACTGAGAAGCGGATTTTAAAAAGTCAAAAGAGAATTAATGCAAACTAGCAGAAGCATAGAAGTACACTGTAAAAGCTGCTTAAGTTATGTGAAGAGAATAAAGATTGTCTAGGCCAAAACACATCTTTAAAATTCACTTATGGATGTTGGTTTCACTATATAAGCCAGCATTTGTTTGCCATTCCTAGTTGCCCTTGAATGTTCTTAAAATGTACTGGTTATATATAAAATACAATATGACAAATGAGGCAAAGTTAAGTGAGGCAAACTTATGCAATGGGATGCAAAGTGGCTTCAAAAGAATTGGCAAAAATGTGGCAGATGGAATATAATATTGAAACATTTAAGGTTATCCATTTGATAGGAAAAAAAATGTGCATTTTTAAGTGGTAAGGAGTTAGAACATGCAAATATACAATGGGGCCTGAGTTTCCTCATCAATAAGTCACTGATGGCTAACATAGCCAAAGGATTTGAGTACAGAACTAACACATTTTACTTCAATTCTATAGAACATTGGTTAAATTGCACCTGCAATATTGTGTGCAGGTCTGTTCTCATTACCTCAGGATATATTGCCATAGCAGGAATGCAAGTCACTAGACTTATTCACAGGATGGCAGCGCTATCCTATGAAGAGATATTTGGAGAACTGGGCCTGTATTCTCCAAAATTTTCAAGAGGCGATCACATTGAAATCTACAATATATTTAAAGGGATGGACAGGATGGATGCAGGCATGATGTTTTCCTCAGCTGGTGAGTTTACAACAGTTACAAAATAATGGGGAAGCCACTTAGGACCAAGAAAAGGGTTGTGTATCTTTGGAATGCTTTACCACAGAGGGCTAAAGAAACTTAGTAAATGAGTGTGGTCAAAATAGAGATTGGTATTTAGAAATCTGTCAATGTCATAAAGGCATATGGGTATTGTGTATGTGTGAACATATGAACAAGAAACAAGAATAGGCCACTTGGTCCTTTGAGCCAACTCCATCTTTCAGTAAGATCATGGCTGAATTGATTTTAACCTCAACTCTACATTCCTGCATATTCTTGATAATCTCTCATCCCCTTGGTAATCAAGAACCCATCTGCCTCTGCTTTCAAAATATTTAAAGATTCTGCATCCACTACGCTTTGAGGGGGGGAAGTGAGTTCAAAGACTCTCTACTCTGAGTGAAAAAATGTTTTCATCTCTGTTTTTAAATGGGTTTCCCTTATTTTTAAACTTGACATCTAGTTCTAGATTCTCCCATAAGAGGAAACAGCTTTCAAAATCCACTCGTGAAGTCCAAATCATACCCTCAGGATCTTCTATGTTGGAATTAAGTCCCTCTTATTCTTTTAAATTCCACAGGATACAGACCTTGCTTGTCCACTCTTTCCTTATAAGGCAATCTGCTTATTCTTGCTTACACACACACACACACACACACACACACACACACACTTCATCCAAGAGTTTTGTTTATTTGCAGATACATTCTATTTTGTTCAAAAACCACACAATTTGTAGTCACAGTTAGTCAATGTGACATCTTATAAATTACAGCTTTTGGAATAAAACCAGCCTAATTTCAGTTTAAAGCTGACAATTCAGTGTCGGACCTGAAATGTCACCTTTTGTATATTCCTATCGCTCTGCCTGATTATCATGACAACACAGCACTGACATTGACTTTATAAATGCTTTACACACCATCTAACACTCTTGGTCACCTGCAGAGATGTATTATCTGACTCTCCACTCACTCCAGTTGTGTGATCTTTTGATCTCTCTGCCTATAAACTCTGTATGTGTGCCCTGCTCTCTCACTGCACCTGATGAAAGAGCTGCATTCTAAAAGCTTGTGTAATTTCAAACAAATCTGTTGAACTATAACCTGGTGTTGTGTGACTTCTAGAGCTGAAAAATGTGTTGCTGGAAAAGCGCAGCAGGTCAGGCAGCATCCAAGGAGCAGGAGAATCAACGTTTTGGGCATAAGCCCTTCTGATTCCTGATCTCCAGCATCTGCAGTCCTCACTTTCTCCTAGTTGTGTGACTTCTAACTTTGTTCACATCATGCTTATTCCAGGTATTAGTCTAGTAAACCTTCTCTGCTCTCAAAGCAATAACATTCTTTTGTAAATGTAGTTACCAGTATTATACACAGTACTCCAGATGCAGTCTCACTAATGCTCTGTATAACTGAATCGTAATCTCCCTACACTTGCAATCGATTCACCTTACAATAAACTATTACATTCTATTAGTTCTCCTGGTCACTTGATGTACCTGCATACTACCTTTCTGCAATTCATGTGCTAGGACACCCAGATCTCTTTGCATCTCACCATTTAGATAATACGCTTATTTTATTCTTTCTGTCAAATGGACAATTGCACACTTGTTCACATTGTCCTCCATTTAGCAGATTTTGTCCACTCACTTAACCTATCTGTATATCCCTTCAAAGGCTCCTTATGCTCCCTTGACCATTCATTTTCCTGCTGATCTTAGTGTCATCAGAAAATTTACTTCCTGTACCTTCGACCCCTTCATTCCAATAATTGATATAAATCTAAAGAATTGAGGGCCTAGCACCGATCCCTGTGGTGCACCACTTGTGAAATCCTGCCACCCTGAAAATGACTCATTATTACTGCTCTCACTTCCCATTAGCTAGTCGATCTTCTATCCAATATTTTGCCCCTTATACCTTCAGCCTGTACTTTTCACAATAACTTTTTGATGTGAGAAAAGACATGGAAGTGGATGATCGGCTCTGATCATATTGAATGGTGGAACAGACTCAACAGACTGAATGGTCTCCTTTTGTTTCTATGACTTGGACATGCTGTGTGAATGGGTAGAACATACCAGATGGAATTTAATGAGAGTAAGTACTCAGTTTTCCTCTTTAATAGCAAAAGCAGACTGGCAAACGTTTCTTCAATGGTGAGGAATAATTTGTGTCCAAAGGGACCAGGCTGTCCTTATTTATGAGTCATTTAAAAAAAATTGCAGGCACAGCAAGCAATTAGGAAAGAAAATGGCATGTTTCTCTTCAATGTGAAGGGCTTTGATTACAGAGGTAAAAATATTTTGCTGCAATTGCAGCCTTGGTAAGCCAGCATCTGGAATATTGGATGTAGTTTTGGTCTCCTTATCTAAGAATGGTCTCTTTGCTGTAGATAGAGTTCAATGGAGGTCAGAGTTGAAAATGTGTTGCTGGAAAAGCGCAGCAGGTCAGGCAGCAACCAAGGTGCAGGAGAATCGATGTTTCGGGCATGAGCCCTTCTTCAGGAATGGCTCATGCCCAAAACGTCGATTGTCCTGCTCCTTGGATGCTGCCTGACCTGCTGCAATTTTCCAGCAACACATTTTCAGCTCTGATCTCCAGCATCTGCAGTCCTCACTTTCTCCCTGCAATGGAGGTCAACCACACTAACCACTGGGACATCTGTAATGGCTTCTGAGGAAAGAATGAGGAATCTCGTTTTATATTCTCCAGACATTTGAAGATTGAGGAGTGTTGTCATTGAAACTTACAAAATTCTGCTGGTGGATGTCAAAATGAACTTTCCCTGGTTGGTGACTCTCAAACTAGAGGACATAATCGCAAGGTAAGGGGTAGGCCATGTAAAGCTGAGATGAGGAGAAGGGTGCTAAGTCATCGGAATTCTTTACCCCAGAGGGCTGTGGAAACTCCATCATTTACTAGGTTCAAGACAGAAATCAATGCAGACTAATTACATCAAGAGATATGGAGAAAGTGGCATTGAGGTATAAAATCAGCCATGATCTAATTGAATGGCAGAGACTGCCTGAATGGGCTCCTCCTGTTCCTATGCAGATATCTCATCTAGCCATACCCATGACTTGTGAGTTGAAGTTTCCATTTCTACAATTGCTGACTACCCCTGAACACAGATCTCTCCAATTTGTTTCTTGCATTTGCATTTTATGTTCCAGTTACATTGTCAGGTGGATTAAATAACATAGAGGTTTCTGGTGTGAGTGCCACAGTCTTTATGTTGCTGTTAAACTCTGTTTTTTTAACAGAATGATGTGATTTGTCCCTGGACTCCAGATGGATCAAATTCATCTGTGGGGAGAAGAAGATATACATTAGCTGCTTCAGAGAAGAATTTGCAAACCACATCAACAGAAATCATTATGTTTCAGGACAAGATGTTACCATATCACATAATGAATGGCATATGCATATGTATATGAATAGTTTTATAAATGTACTAGCTGACTTTGTGGCGTTGTCAGAGGTAGTCTGGTGTCTGGAGTCCAGTTATGAAATTTAGTATTGTTCTATTTCCAGTTGTGGGCCGGATCACAGTAAGATATAGGGAAAATAGGGAATTGGATTTTAAATGTAAAATCATGGGATCTTGAAAAAAAAGTAAAGATTTGTTTCTGTTTCTTTTCAGTGGTTATTAAATTTTCAAAAGCAAAGATAATTTACGAAAGCAGTAAAGAAACTTCATAGTTTATTCCATGAAGTTACAATCACCACTCCACTTCCTTACTTTGTAACATTCCCCATCTCAGCAAGGGCTGTGTTGGGTTACCACAGGCTTTACCTGTTTAATAGCGCTAGCAATGCAATAAACTGTGATGACATCCATTCAGAGAAAATGTTTCATCCTTGACCTAATTTCCATGGGACTGGGCTCATTTCATCTATAAAATATTCTGAGAATTAATTTAATGTGTGAAGAGATAACTGTCAGCTCTAATGATCCCAGGAGAAGAAGATTGTTTGTGAGAAGAAGTGCAAAGTATGTAAGTCCAAGAAGGTAGAGTAAAAGCCAGGGTTCTATGTCATGAAGAAGATTTAAAGGCACAGTGAAGGTCAGCGCTATGCTAGGGATATTTCTTTATTTGAATTACGCCTTCAGTCCAAGATCTATAAGAACATTCTGATTAGATGGATTCAAATATCCAAATTAAGATTTTAAAGAGATAAAGACATACATTTATCTGTTTATAGATTTTTTAATGTGAAGTAGGCACCTGCCAATTGGAAAAAAACTGCCCCAAGTCATAGCTAAAACTCTACCATATTGGACTGTTTGTGAGCTATGTATTTTATTCACTTAAGTCCATCAATCAAGGGCATTGCTGGCTAACAGCATTTATTGCCCATTCCAAATTGCCCAGGCAACAGTTAAGAGTCAACCACATTGATGTGTGTCTGGAGTCATGTGCAGGCCAGACCAAGTAAGGATGATAGATTTCCTTCCTCAAAGAGCTTTAGTTTAGGTTTTCATGATAATTAACAGTAGTTACATGGTCACCTTTTGGCTGTTTTTTTATTCCATATGTTTTATTGAATTCAAATCTCTATCATCTTACTGAGAACATTAAACTTGGATCACAAGTCCAGTGACATTATTACTACTACTGCAGCTGGCAAAGCCAAATCTTAAGGACCACCGTATGTGTACAATGTACTATTGGAATGTCATCAGGTAAAAGTGCAGTTAATCAGCAAATAGTTGATGCAAGCTGTCATTGCTACTCCAGCAAGAACTGCCCTACCTAGGAGCATTTTGGCCTGGAAGCTTATTTAGAATTGAATGGTAAAGATCCCATCCCTCAGGTTTCACTTATGAGTCAGGTTAGCTGAGCAATCATCATTGTAGAGCATTGTGGTTCTGTCTGACTCAGCTATTGGATTACTAAATGTTTCATCATAAAGACTTAATTGCAAGAATGGGATGGGATTTAATGATAGTGGTGGTAGGATGCCTTCAATCTGTCATTGGAACTGATGACATTCTTACCTGATCTTGGGAACCCAAATGATTTAAGTATGCGAGATGGTAATATGAACCCTCTGCTGGGGCTCCTTGACTCCACTGGGTATACCTAACTGTTGCATTTGTTGTGAGAGGGGAAAGCCAGTCAGGCCAGCCTTCCATCCAATCCTTGATATACATTCCCTTATCTAAGAAAGATATACTAACATCGGAGGCTGTCCAGGGAAAGCTCACTAGGTTGATCCTGGGAATGGAGGGACTGTCTTAAAAAGAGAGGATGAGTATGTTGGGCTTGAACTCATTGGAGTTTAGATGAATGAAAGATTACCTTATTGAAGCACTCACAATTCCTTAGAGGACTTAACAGGACAGATATAAAGGAGTTTTCATTCCCTTATGTGAGAGTTTAGAAGCAGAGGGCATAATATCAGAGTAAGGGGGTCACTCAGTTAAGTGAGTGAACTCTCGGTTCAAAGATGAGCAGGAATTTCTATTCTGAGGTTGTGACTCTGTGAAATTCTGTATTGCAAAGGACTGTAGAGGTTGGGTTGTTATGTATATTCAAGGCTGAGATAGACAGATTTTAAATCAGTGAGGGAATCAAGGGTTATGGGGAAAAGGCCGTAAAGCGGAGTTGAAGAGTAACAGATCAGCCATGATTTGATTGAATATAAGAGCAGACTCACATGTGGTGAATGGCCTAAGTCTGTTCCCAAGTCTTATGGGTAAAAACAATGACTGCAAATGCTGGAAACCAGATTCTGGATCAGTGGTGCTGGAAAAGCACAGCAGTTCAGGCAGCATCCGAGGAACAGTAAAATCGATGTTTTGGGCAAAAGCCCTTCATCAGGAATACAGGTCTTATGGCCTTAAATGCTGTAGGAGTAACTTTCGCCAAGGCTAAATAATGGAAAACTGGCGCTGAAGGGGGCGTTATGGTCACATGAAAAAAATCTGTAAACAGTTTGAAAAAGGCAGGAGAGATAATTTACTATGTTCACAGTCAAACATTTCATTTGAGACATTTATCAGAGTTAGTTATGGGAGTGTCTCCCTGATTGGTGTATTCAAAACAAAAGTTGAAAAGATGTGCATCGAGTAAATGGGGTGTGGTGAATGACCAATCAATCCAATGACCTGTGGTGGAGTGATAATGTACATACCTCTGGTCTAGAAGTCTTCAGTTCGTGCCTCATCTGCTCCAGAGGTGTGTCAGGAAACTGCTAATATCAGTTTATGTAGACTAGAAAGGATGGCTAGTGTTTTGGTAAGAATAGAGGCAAGTGAAGACATCATGTGTCTTACAGGCTAATCTATATGCAATTAGAAATTGTTGTAATTGAAGAGAGACAAGAGAGTTAAAAGTAGCCTCTGCTCCTTTCCTGACCAATCCTACAGAGCTCTCTACAACTTTAAGTTTGCATCCACTAGGACCCCCAGTGACTGATAATGAATCAAACAATTAAGACAGATATCTCTTGGATCTTCCAAACAATCTCTTTAACGTTCCCTCCTGAGCAGCTAAAAGGACAAAATACTATGCCTGGGATGACCCAGCATCTAATCCACTGGTAAAGATGCTGTTTCAAATATAGTAGATTCCAACAATGCAATATCAGCTGCTATAAAGACTACATTGATTTTCTCCCCTAAAAATATGTGGCACAGATGCTCCATATATGTCTCTTTCATTACTTGCACTCTTCACACAACAAATTCTCTCAAAAATCAAAGAGATTAATAAGACTCTATCTATTTACAGGCAGTATTCTGTATTTGATTATATTTACTATTAATTTGATTAGTCAAGTCTGATTGTGGATTCAGGTAAAAACAAACAAACTGGAGAAGTTGCTGGAACTTGAGCTGTAAGGTCCTAAGGAGATGGTGCTGCACTGGCAATGTCACTGGACAGTAATTCAGAGGCTAATGCTCTAGGAATATGGTTTGAATCTCATCATCAGTAGCTGGTGGAATTTGAATTCAATTAATGAACATTAGAATTGAAAACTAGTTTCAGTGATGGCGAAACTGAAACCATCATCAGTTGTCATCTAGTTTACTAATGGCTTTTAATGATGGAAATCGGCTATCCTTACCTGATCTGGCCTGTGTGTGCCTCTAGAACCACAGCTTGCAGTTGACTCTTAGCTGCCTCTGAAATAGCCTCACATATCATTCCGTTCGATGGGCATTTAACAGTTAGGTATTACACACCAGCCTCATCAGTGACACCCCCCATCCCATGAAAATAACAATACAAGCATGGAGCAAACATTTTAAAACACTGCACTGGAAACCTGTTACATTCGCTAAAACTAGCATCAACTCCACATAGGTCTGAGGTATAGAAAACACAACAGACATCAGGGAAGGATTACGATTAAGTTTCTTAAAGATGAAGTTTAGGGAATTGCCTCCTTTATCCTTTGACATAATCTAGTGACATATCAGATTACAGTTCATTAGAATCAAATTCAGAACAGATCATTGCCAGAAGTATCAGCTGTCATTCCTGTGTTTTTTGTGATGATAACTTTACATAATTTCTCAAATTGACAGATAATTTAGATTATACTGTTCCTTTCACTGTAAATGTAAAACAATTGCTGTGCTAAGTACCAATCATACTCCACTAAAGCATGAAATCTCTATAATCTTACAAACAAAGTATCCCATTTGCTTGATCATACATTTGAAAACTATTCTTTTCTTCTCCACAGTTTCATAACTTTTTAAAAATGGCAGAGTAGGGGGGATCCAAGGTGGCGGCGACCCAGCAAGTCTGAGTCTACAGTGCTCCTCCCAAGACTTGGGCAAAGTGGGTCACCCAGCCCCACCACACTCACCAAAGCATTTAAAATAGCTGTTTAATTTAATTAGTTGCTCAGTATTAAATTTAAACAATGTAATCTTTAGTAAAAATGACTAAAGGGAAGGGAGCCCGCAGTTCTCAGCAAGCAGGAACCCCTCCCCCACCCTCTCCATCTGCAGCTGAGGTGTCCGCAGCCACCCCGGGGGACTTACCTACGGTGGTGAGCCTCATGGAAATAATCTCCAAACTGAATGCAAAGATCGTCCCTTTTATTGAAGAATCCCGAAGTCGATGGGGCTCACTCTCGGCCGTGCTGCAAAAGCACTACCGAGACATTAAGGAAATCGAGCGCTGAGTCGGAAGGGCAGAGCTAAAGGCCGAGACCTCCGAAACTACAGCACAATCTGCCGTGGATCGGGTCCGGACTCTCGAGCAGTGAGTCCGGACCTTAGAGAATCATATTGATGACCTCGAGAATCGAAGTCGTCGAAAAAATATTCGTTTGCTGGGCCTTCCCGAACGGGAAGAGGAAGGCCAGCTTACAACGTTTCTCAAATAGTGGCTGACACAGCTTTTAAATCTGGAAGCTGGATCAGGCCAGGTAAGGGTAGAATGGGCCTACCGGGTTGCAATACGCGGGCCCATCTCGAACCAGTGTCCCTGCCCGGTCCTGTTCCGGCTGCAGAGCTATAAGGAGAGGCAGATACTCCTAGAAGCCTCTAGAAATCTTGGAAAAGATTCCCAAGCCATGATCTATAAAGGATCCAAGATTATGTTATTCCAGGACTTTTCCCCAGCTCTGGGCCGAAAGAGGAAGGCATTTGATGAGGCAAAGAAGTGTTTAAGGGACTTAAATATTCAGTACTCCTTACGCTACCCAGCGACGCTATGCTTTAACCATGAAGGATCCATGTATAACTTCGGATCACCGGAAAAGGCTAAGGAATTTTTGGATTCTCTTAGATAAATTGTAAGAGATAGTGGATATTGGTTTGCCTTTCCCCCCACTCCGGTTTACATCCCTCCTTTTTCTTCTTTTTTACCTTACTGTTTAATATTATCTTGGGGGGGTGGGGAGAGGGATTTATTTATTTGTTCTCTATTTAATGATTTTCTCCCCCCCTTGCGTTTTTTTTTATATATATGTAAGCCGGGGGGTCTAGCTAATGTTGGTGGGGGGTGGTGGTTACCTAATTCTATTTTACCTCTGTCTCTAGGAGCGGGGTTGTTTTCCCTTATTATATTGTATTATTTGTTGAGGTTGTAATTTTATAGTTATATATGTTTATACATGGTATTAACATTACCAAATATATCCAGGTGTTGGTGTGGGTGGTGGGGGGTGATGGTGGAGTGGGGTTAGGGTGCTCACTGTTAACTCTAGCTTTGTAGTATATTTGAATTCTCCTCATCCTATTGAGGAGCGCTTGGGTCAAGGGTGGGGCACTGGTTGGGACAGGATATGATGGACCTTTGGAAAGGAAGTGACACCCCCTGGGAACAAGGGGGAAAATCTCCATTTAAATACTTTTTTTTATTATTTAGAAATAGTTTTTTATTATAGTGTTGTGAGTGTATTAGAGAACCTTTATTTTTGTGAATTTTATATGCTCTATGCCCAGGATGTTCTGGATAAGGTTTCCCCTCCCGAGGGGTCTTGGATTTGCCCAGACGATTATGGTTGATCAGTCGGTTAAGTGGTGCACCTGGAATGCCGAGGGTAGTAATTCGCCAGTCAAAAGGAAGAAAATATTATCAAACCTCAAGAAAGAAAGGGTTGATACAGCTCTCCTACAGAAGACACACCTGTTGGATAAAGAACACTTGAAATTACGACAGGGTGGATTTGATCAGCCTTTTTTTCTTCTTTTAGCTCAAAAAGTAGGGGAGTTGTTATTCTTATTCGGAAGAATTTCCCTTTCAAAATCCTAAATCAGATAAAAGACGAATCTGGACGATATATCCTGATTAAAGCCCTTATAAATGGAGAGGAATATGGGTTTTTAAATTTGTACTGCCCCCCGGTACACCCATTTAAATTTGTAACGGAAGCCTTCTCAAAATTGATGGCTCTTGGTGCCCGTCATACAATTATAGGGGGAGACTTTAATTGCATTATGGATCCGGAAATAGATAGGATTCCCAAGAGTACTGCAGGAGTATCTCCCAGATCTAGAAAATTGGTGGATTTGAACAAAGAATTAGGATTAGTAGATGTATGGAGATGTCTTCATCCACAGGGCAGAGAGTTTTCTTTTTACTCCAATCCACATACATGTCATACCAGAATTGATATGTTTTTCGCCCCCTCGATTTTTAAAAATTCCATATCATCCTATAAAATAGGTAGTATAGCAATTTCCGACCACGCTGCTGTATGTATGGAAATCAAGGCGAGGAACAACGGGTCATCCCCTCGGCATTGGCTTATGGACCCCTTCCTTATGAAAGATAGTAAATTTGTAAAGTACTTCTCTCAAGAATTTAAAACTTGTTTGGAAATTACTTTCGCTATGGCTAGCAACCCATCAATGATGTGGGAGACCATCAAAGCTTATGCACGAGGTTTGATCATCTCCTACTCAGCGACCCAGAAAAAATTAAAGGGAGAACAATGGCGTCTGCTCAAAGCTCGATTAAAAGCGGCTGAAACAGCATACGCTGACAGACCGTCTATTATCAAATTGCAAAGGGAATACGGCCCTTAGGACAGCTCTAAACACCACGCTTACCCAAATGGCTAAGAGGGAAATATTATTTGCAAAACAAAGGTTATATGAATTTGGCGACAAACCGGGTAGATACTTAGCATTTCTTGCAAAGAAAAGAAAGGCCCCTCAAACTATCACGTCTATCAAGGAAAGTACGGGTATTTTGACTCATGATCATAAAAGGATTAATGCAATCTTTAGAAAATTTTATTCTGATTTATATAAATCATTGGATTATGAAGACAGGACTAGGAGGATGCAATCGTTCCTTAAAAATCTGACCTTTCCGGACCTAACTCCAGAACAGGTATCAGTCTTAAATGCTACCCTGACGCAATCAGGCAACTTCAGAGCGGTAAGACACCTGGCCCAGATGGTTTTCAAGCTGAATTCTATAAAGAATTTACAGGAATATTGGCTGGTCCACTTATGGACATGTATAACTACACATACAGTCAGGGCTGCCTCCTGCCTTCACTGAAAGAGGCAAATATCTCTCTTATCCTTAAAAAAGGAAAGGATCCAGAAGATTGTGCGTTGTACAGGCCAATATCGTTGCTAAATGTAGATTTTAAAATCCTTTCTAAAACATTAGCATTGAGGCTAGAAAGGGTACTGCCACAAATCATAAAGGAGGATCAGATGGGGTTTATTAAGGGCCGTAGATCATCCAATAATATTAGAAGGATTTTGAATATGATTCAAGCCTGCCATCAGGGAAAGATACCAGGAGTAGTAGTCTCATTAGATGCAGAAACGGCATTCGATAGGGTTGAATGGTCATATTTGTGTTACACATTGGAAAGGTTTGGCATTGGAAAGGTGTTTACCAACTGGGTCTCAACACTGTACAGTGATCCCAAAGCGGTTGTGGTTACCAATGGATTAGGTTCGGATAGCTTCAGTGTGGGTAGGGGCTGCCGTCAGGGATGTCCTCTCTCACCATTGTTATTTATGCTAATAATTGAACCACTAGCAGAAGCTATATGGGCTGATCCTAATATAACAGCCCCGAGGATTGGTATAGGTAAACATAAAATTACCCTTTATGTAGATGATGTTCTTCTATTCCTCAATAATCCTCTGATGTCCGTACCTTGCTTAATCCAAGTTATTAATACATTTAGCGCATTCTCAGGCTATAAAATTAATTTCTCAAAATCAGAGGCTATGCCAATGGATGGCCTTGCTATGTTACCCTACTTAGTGGACAGATCCCACTTTCCCTTTCGGTGGTCCCAGGAGGGTTTCTTATATTTAGGCATTTTTATTACCCTAGTATTTAGTCAGTTATACAAGGTTAACTTTGTGCATTTACTGGAAAGGAAAAGGCAGGACTCCAGCGATGGGGAGACCTTCCAATTTCCCGGCTGGGTAGAATAGCACTAATTAAAATGAATGTCCTGCCCCATCTCCTATACCCTATGAGAATGCTTCCAGTGATGCTGCCAAGGCTGGCACTACGTAAATTATATGGCTGGTTGGGTTCCTTTATCTGGAATCATAGACGGCCCCTCATTAAGCTGAAGAAGCTACAGCTTCCATAGGCAAGGGGAGGATTGAACTTTCCAGATTTTAGGAAATATCAGTTAAGTTCCCTGTTAAGTTACATAGCTGATTGGGTCTTGTCTGATCCGCAATCAATCTGGCTGGACATCGAGGCTTCTCAAGTAAAATGCCCACTTATTAACCTTTTATTTTCAGACAAGAGGAAAATCATTACAGATCACCGTAAAAACCCTATAATACTAAACACAATTAAAGCTTGGAATATAATGCGGCAAAATGAGGGCAATTCACATAAAACGTCCCCCTATGCACCGATAGTGGGAGCATGGGGATTCCAACCGGGGTTTACAGATGCCACTTTTAAACTCTGGAGACCCAGGGGTATCTCATGTCTAGGGGACCTATTTAAAGATGGGGTCCTGATGTCTTTTGAACAGCTGCGTCAGAAATTCGGAATACATAATGGAGACCTCTTTCGATACTTCCAAATTTAAGATTTTATATATAGAAGACTACGTTATTAGATAGTCTTTATAAATCAGATAGAGAATGTGGAGTACTACGACCAATGGGGGTATCTTCCGTCAGTACTATTTATCATTTACTACATGATGAAGTATCGGGAGATATGGACAACCTGCTTAAAATATTGGATCAGGATTTGGGACAAGATCTCTCCATAGAAATGTGGAATGATATTTGGGAAAACACCAGAACAATCACCATCTGTAACAGAACTCAGGCTATCCAACTGAAGATACTTCATAGGGCCCATATAGCACCGGATCGATTGGCAAAATTTAAGGCAGGAGCATCTCCAATGTGTCCCAAATGTAAAATAGAGATGGGCTCTCTTGTACATTGCCTATGGACCTGTCATAAGATCCGTAGATACTAGATTAAAGTAGCAAGTACCCTGACAGAAATTTTAGGAACGGAAATTAAAGTGGACCCTGTATCTCTCCTTTTGGGCTTTTCGAACTTACCCTCCCTGGATATACACAGGAAGAGACTATTTT
Source organism: Hemiscyllium ocellatum (assembly GCF_020745735.1). Classification (NCBI taxonomy): domain Eukaryota; kingdom Metazoa; phylum Chordata; class Chondrichthyes; order Orectolobiformes; family Hemiscylliidae; genus Hemiscyllium; species Hemiscyllium ocellatum. The sequence continues at coordinate 57,194,397 of NC_083402.1, forward strand.
CTATTCTCTCTTTCTGTGCAAGAAAAAATATTTTGGTGAACTGGGTGGCTGAGGGCCCCCCTGGACTTTCAAATTGGCACAGATTAATTATGGAATGTATTCCCCTTGGCTTCCTTACAAATATGGTGCACCGAAAGACCGAATTATTTCATAAAATATGGCAGCCGTTCTTGAATTATATAAATACAGATATTTCAGCTATCCTAACAAGGGCTTTTATTTAATTGAGATTACGAACCTGGCTGGTCCGGGGCCCCTTGGGAGAGGAATCCCGCACGAATACGGGTTTTGTTACATTTGATGTTAACACATTCTGAACATATATCTCACTATCCAATTTCTGTGTTATCTGTTGGGTTTTTTTCTTTCTCTTATTTGAATAATGTAAGAGACTTAAATATACAGTTTGGTTAGTTGTAGGTTAGATTAGTAGTTAGTTGAGTTTTGTTTTTTTTCTCGGTATTTTTCTTTTGTTAAATTTTGGTTATTATTTATTTAAGATTTAATTGTATATCAATGTTTGTACTTGAGAGTTTTGTTTATTTTTGTAAACTTGTAAAAATATTAAAATTTCCCTAATAAAAATATCTATATATTAAAAAAATGGCAGAGTAGAACAATTTGTTTAGGAAAGTATTTTCTGCCACCTTGTGGTGATGAATTGCGACAGCTTATTCCGACATCAAGTGATTATATGTCATTTCCAAATCTTGAAAAGAATCTACTTTCTATCAAACTTAATAATCAAGCATTTTCGTTAAGATGATGACATGTACAAATGACACCTTATTCTGAAGCCAGAATCATCCCAGTTTATGAACGACTTGGATAATCTCACAAAAGTTAAGAAAATCTTCCTAGTCAGCAAGGAGCTTCTTGATGTCGGATGCAAAATGTCCCATTTTCTAACCTAACTTGAGACTCTTACTAGTGAGCATCAAGAAGCCTATCTACATGCATTGGTATCTTATATTACCAAATTTCACCTCAATAATATGCAGTTTTCCATTAACCCATCCACTAAGTACAAACCAGAGACAACAATTCATGAAATTCATAGCAATTGCATGGTGACTCCAAATCACTGCTTGCTTCTCTTCCATCTAGGATAAGAGGTACCAACAATTCAGGGAATGCTGCATAAGCAGCCACTGCACATACCTTTCCATGGACCCATACTGGCCTCACCACACCCTCATGGCACACTGGTGTTATGTTGTATTACAGTTCTGCACTTTGGCTCTCTCCAGCATATTACAATGTAATGCTGTTACCAGGCCAATTTGTGAGCAGGGACATGCACCAAACTCATGGATTGGACCAGGGTATATTCTCAGGTCTGCTTGCTTGGTCTTTTAGCACTTAATCTCTTTTCACCTGCTTGAGTGCACACAGTATCTTTACCATCCCGTGCCCTATCCTGCCTCGCCGTTTTGCATTTTCCCCCTCAACCAGATCTTAAAAACTCTTGGCATTTCTGTCTTGCTTTGCCTTTTAGTGTAGACACAATGTCAGGCAGCTTGTCATTGGTTGTCAGCAGTGATCAGTTAATGGAATGGATATGTTGTTGTATGGCACGAGGTTATCTCAATGTTACAACATGCACTATCTGTCAGATGCATTCAAGCTACTTATGTGATATATGCTTCAACCAAATGACCATATCTTAAAGTCTACAGGGGGAAGTCCTCAGTCAAGTTCAGGGAGACACTGTTCAGTCTTGAAGTTCGAGAACAGCAGGTCAAGAGCAGTAGACAATTCAGGAGCTTGGGCACTTGTCATGGTCAGTCACTTTGGATGGTCAGGTTATCTGGACCTCAACAGTCTGGAGAGTGGTACACAGTCAGTCCTGTGGGTCTACTGCAACTAGCTGAGGTGCCATGCCAGCCAGAGAACCACATGTAACTTAACACCATTAAGGACAAAGCAGGCCACATCCATAAGCAGTATTGTGTACTCTTACAAGATACACTACAGAGATTCACCAAAGATCCCTAGATGGCACCTTCCAAACCCACAATCATTTCCATCGAGAAAGTCAACTGCAGCAGATATATGGGAACACCACTACCTTCAAGTTCCCCTCCAAGCCATTCACTGTTCTGACTTGGAAATATATCACCATTTCTTCACAGTCGCTGGGTCAAAATCCTGGAATTCGGTCCCTAATGGCATTGTGAGTGAACCGACAGCAGGTGGACTGCAGAGCTTCAAGAAGGCAGCTCACTTTCTCAAGGGCAACTAGGGACAAACAATAAATGTTGGTCAGCTAGCAACGCCCGCATCCCACAAAATGATTTAAAGCATCACTCAGCGGTCTGCATTGGTGTCAAGCAAGGTGTCTATCTAAGTTAGTCAAAGGGGCCACAGTCAGGCTTGGAGCCTGTCCATTATAGGTGAAGCAGGAATGTCAGGGCTACAGAAGTAAAGTTGGAGAACCTAGTTGTGGGGATAGTTAACAGCATGCTGTGATAGAGACTGAATGCAGAGGATAAGCAAGGGATAACAGAGAAAGGAATAATGTGAGAAGGTAAGTCTTTGACAAGCGGCAACAACATGATGGTGACGTAGTGTGTCACTATATCTGGCATGTTGGCACAATATATGCTTGGGCTGAAGGGTTAAAGTGGATAGATGAACCATTAGATAAGGTCAGGTGGGAATATTGGTAGGTTCAAAGAGATGAGGTATATGTCCATATGTCTGACACTGAGAATGCTGTCTTGGCCTCTCCATGGCAGTCACCATGCTGTCCATGGAGACAGCCAGTGGCATTTTGGTATAAAACAAAATGACATTATCTTGGAGAAGAGCGGGATATTGTCTTTGAGGTCCTAACCAATGTTTAACCTTCTATCAACATCAGCAAAAGATATTAAGAGTCATTGTTGCCACATGTGGAGTTTCAAAAATATTCCAGAGAAGCAGTCAGGACTGGGCTTGTAAAATTGTAGCAATGACATTCCTGGTGCTTACATGTCTCCAAGTGCCTGATCCTGCTGCAAATTTACTCACCGTGGGGTTAATGTTGGGCCACCCATGCACACTCAGAAATTATCTTTTGACCCATTAATTACCATTGAAGAATCTTGTTCCACTCTGACTGGGACAGGCCAGTATGAAGTATTCTGTTCATCATATAGTCCTGACACTTCCCTCGACGTGCTACTTGTTGGAAATTGGGATCCTCTTTAAAAACTGAAATTGTTTCAATGTTTCGTAAGTGTTTCCTGTGTAGTATGAAAATTTATTTAATTGTGGTACACTAGCAACTAGCCTTCCACAAGCAGAACCACACTACCCTGTTTGAGAGAGTGTTTTCAAAAATAAGGTTTTGTTACAAACTGCAGTCCAAGCAGTGACCATTACACTTGATGCCACTGTTGGGACAAGAGATCTGCCAATCCTTGGACTTACTTGGAGCTCTTTGACGTGGGACTTCCTTGGTGATGGAACCGCACGCACAGCTTAAAATCCAGCTCTTGGCATCTGGACATTGGCTGCAGCAGTTCTACATGAGGAATAAGTTATTGGATGGGAGGTGTTTTTGACACACCCTGAGGTTGTGAGAGATACTTCATAAGTAGAGCTCTTGCTTCCTGGTCTTTGGTTTTAGATTGGGATTCACACTCATCTCCTAGCACCATCAGCTTTCTGACATGACACATCAAAACATAAAAAACACAAAGTAAATAGGAGTTTGTGTATTCAACCATACTTTTTATGTGAAAATGGAGATATTTATCCAAAAGGGGGGCAGAACACTTGTACAAAGAAGCCTGAGATGTGGGCCTGAAAATGTATGGGTCATTCTGCCCATGTCCATGTGTTGACGATATTTGGTATTGGCTGCAAGGTCAAGAAGAAACCATCTCATTTAAATTATGCTTGCGGGCATCCATTGATACACGTTGGTACTCTGTTAACTAATCCAGCAGGAGAATGTAGGCTAAGCTAAATAAGTTGTCTTCCCTTTTAACCTATATGTAGACCTTCGCCATTGAGTAAAAGGGCTAAAAGAGTCTGTTAACACTGAGGAATTAACAGTTCCAGGCCAGCAACCAAGGCAGGAATTTCCCAATGAGCATCAGCTCTGCTAGACTGAAAGTGAGAACACCTGCCTACATTTATGGAACAGCTCTGTTATTTTTTGCCAGACCAGGGACCAGGACAGTTTGAGCTTTGAAACCACCTTACCCTCCAATACCCATTATTCGGTTACTGCTCTAGCCATGAGGGAAAGCTTCTGCCTTCGGTTATTTCTAAGCAAGTGCTGCTTGGTAGAACTGTTCATGACCTTTTCCATCACTTTGCCAATGAACAAGAGTCGACTGATAAGGTTATAATTAGCTGCATTGGATTTGTCCTGATTTTGTGTACAGGATGTCCCAGGGCACATTTTCCACATTGTCAGGTTGATGCAGTGTTGTATATGTATGGTGCAGCTGGTTCTGCAGCACAAATTTTCAGTACTATTGCTGGAATATTGCAAAGGCTATGGCTCTGAAACATTCAGTGCCTTCAGCTGCTGCTTGATATCAAATACAGAATCAAAATGGCTGAACTCTGGCACTTGTGACGCTGGGGACATCCGCAAGAGGCCAAGACAGATCATTCCCTCTGGCTCTTCTGGGTGCAGCCTGAACATTCTGTTTCAACCTTAATTTGCACACTGATGTGCTGGGCTCTCTCATCATTGAGGATGGAGATACTTGTGAAGCCTCCTCCTCCTATAATGAGATGCTTAATTGTCCAGCACCATTCACAACCAGACATAGCAGGACTCTCAAGCTCTGATCTGATTCATTGGTGGTGGAATCACTTAGTTCTGATTATTACTTGCTAATTGACATCCGAGTAGTCCTGTATTGTAGCTTCATCAGGTTGACACCTCATTTTTAAGTTTACCTGTACTGCTCCTGGCATGCCTTCCTGCACACTGCATTAAACCAGGGATTATCACCTGAGTTAATGGTAATGGTTGAGTGGGTTGTAATTCTGCAGATCTGAGGTTGCAGATTATGTTGGAGAACAATTCTATCGGTGCTGATGGACCACCGCACTTAAAAGATTAAGTAACTCAAGATTAAGGACCCATTAAGATTTATTCCTGGCAGCACATTGGTAGTGCCATGCAACATGGAGTAGTTTTTTTTAGATTAGATTACTTACAGTGTGGAAACAGGCCCTTCGGCCCAACAAGTCCACACCGACCTGCCGAAGCGCAACCCACTCATACCCCTACATTTACCCCTTACCTAACACTACGGGCAATTTAGCATGGCCAATTCACCTGACCCACACATCTTTGGACTGTGGGAGGAAACCGGAGCACCCGCAGGAAACCCACGCAGGCACGGGGAGAATGTGCAAACTCCACACAGTCAGTTGCCTGAGTCGGGAATTGAACCCGGGTCTCAGGCGCTGTGAGACAGCAGTGCTAACCACTGTGCCACCGTGCCGCCCAACGTTACGTTAGTTCCTCAAAGTGAAGATGGGACTATGCAGTCGTTACTCCTAGCAATACTACCAAAGGCAGTAGTCATTAGATTGGTAAGGATGAGGTCAAGTAAGGTTTTCCCTCTTGTTTGGTCCTTCACTACCTGCTGCAATCCAGTCTGATAACTATATCCTTTAGGATTGAATAGTGCTAGTGTTGAGCCACTCTTCAGGATGGATATTGAAATTCCCCACCCGAGTATATTCTTTGCCCTTGCCACCCACAATATTTCTCCAAGTGCTATGCAATATTGTGGATTACAGATTCTTCAGCTCAGGGGTCAGTATTAAGACTATAAGACATAGGAGTGGAACTAAGGCCATTTGGCCCATTGAGTCCACTCAGCCATTTAATCATGGCTGATGGGCATTTCAACTCCACTTATCTGTACTCTCCTCATAGCCCTTAATTCCTTGTGAGATCAAGAATTTATCAATTTAATTGCCCGACATCCACTGCGCTCCATGGCAATGAATTCCTCAGGTCCCCACCACTCTCTGGCTGAAGAAATGTCTCCTCATTTCTTTTCTAAATTTACCCCCTCTATTTCTGAACCTGTGCCCATGGGTCCTAGTCTCCCTGCCTAATGGAAACAACTTCCCAGCATCCACTATTTCTAAGCCATGCATTATTTTGTAAGTTTCAATTGGATCTCCCCTCAACCTTCTAAACTCGAATGAATACAATCCCAGGATCCTCAGCCGTTCATCGCATGTTAGGCCTACCATTCCAGGGATCACCAGTGTGAATCTCTGCTAGACACGTTCCAGTGCCAGTATGTCCTTCCTGAGGTGTGGGGTCCAGAATTAGACACAGTATTCTAAATGGGGCCTAACTATTGCTTTATAAGTTGTCAGAAGCATATCGCTGCTTTTATATTCCAAACCTCTTGAGATAAATGACAACATTACATTTGCTTTATTAATCACAGACTCAACCTGCAGTTTAACCTTTAGAGGATCCTGGACTAGAACTCCCAGATCCTTTTATACTTTGGTTTTATGGTTTTTCTCACCATTTAGAAAATAGTCCATGCCTGAATTCTTTTTTTTTCCAAAGTGCAAGACCTTGCATTTGCTCACTTTGAATTTCATCAGCCATTTCCTGGATCACTCTCCTCAACTGTCTAAATCTTTCTGCAGCCATCCCACATCTTCAGTAATTCATGCTTGTCCACCGAACTTTGTATCATCAGCATACTTTGCCAGAATGCCCCAGTTCCTTCATTAATATATAAAGTGAACAGCTACTGGCCCAACACTGAACCCTACGGAACACCACTTGTCACCGGCTGCCATTCCAAAAAAAGAACCTTTTATCTCAACTCTCTGCCTTCTGTCAGACAGCCAAGCCTCAATCCATACCAGTAGCTCTTTGTGAACACCATGGGCCCTCACCTTACTTAGCAGCCTCCCGTATGGCACCTTATCAAGGGCCTTTTAGAGGTCAAGACAGAAAACATCCACTGGGTTTCCCTGGTCCAACCTAATTGTTACTTCTTCAAAAAATTCTAACAGGCTGAATCCATGCTGACTTGTTCTAATCCGACTCTGCACTTCCAAGAATTTAGAAATGTCATCCTTAACAATGGATTCAAGAATTTTACCAACAACGGAGGTTAGGCTAATCGGCCTATAATTTTCCATCTTTTGTCTTGACCCTTGCTTGAACAAGGGGGTTCAACAATGAATTTCTAATCATCTGGAACTTTCCCTGACTCCAGTGTATTTTGAAAGATCACAACCAATGCCTCCGCTATTTCATCAACAACCTCCCTCAGAACTCTAGGATGGAGCTCCTCGGGGCCAGGAGATTGATCAATTTTTAGACCTTAGCTTTTCTAGCACTTTCTCTTTTTGTAATGGCTGCCATACTCAACTCTGTCCCCGACTCTCCTCAATTGTTGGGATATTACTCATGTCTTCCACTGTGAAGACTGACACAAAGTACTTATTAAGTTTTTCAGCTATTTCTTTATCTCCCAGCATTAGCCTTCCTGCATCAATTTGAAGCAGCGCAATGTCGACTTTTGCCTCTCATTTGTTTCTTATGTATTGAAAGAAACTTTTACTATCATTTCTAATATTACTGGCTAGCCTACCTTCATAGTTGATCCTTTCCTTCCTTACTTCCCTCTATGTTATCCTCTGTTTGTTTTTGTAGTCTTCCCAATCTCATGATTTCCCAGTGCTCTTGGGCACTTTATGGGCTGTCTCTTTTTCTATGATACATTTCGTGACTTCCTTTGTCAGCCATGGCTGTCTAATCCATTCCCCCCCCCCCCCCGGATAATCTTTCTTTAGGATGAACCTCTGTACTGTGTCCTCAATTACACCCCGAAACTCCTGCCATTGTTGCTCTACTGTCTTCCCCACAAGGCTCTGCTTCCAATCGATTTTCGTCAGTTTCTCTCTCATGCCACTATAATTATCTTTATTTAACTGTAACATCATTACATCCGATTTTGCCTTCTCTCTTTCAAACTGCAGACTGAACTCTACCATATTATGATTCTGTCTCTTAAGTGTTCTCTTACTTTACGATCTTTTATAAAGTCTGGATCATTACACAGCACTAAATCCAGAGTAGTCTGTTCCCTTGTGGGCTCCATCACAAGTTGTTCCAAAAGCCATCCTGTAAGCATTCCATGAATTGCCTTTCTTTGGATTCACTGGCAATATCAGCCAGTCCACCTGCACATTGAAGTCCCCCATGATCACTGCTACCTTTCCTTTCTGACATGCCCTATTTATTTCCCAGTATATCTGGCATTCCTGATCCTGACCACTGTTGGGAGGTCTGTACATAACTCCCATTATGGTTTTTTTGTCTTTGTGGTTCCTCAACTCCACCCACACAGACTCCACATCATCTGACCCTATGTCACTCAGTGCCATAGATTTAATTTGATTCTTAACTAACAAGGCACCCCCCCAACCCGTCTGCCCATCTCTCTGTCTTTTCGATGAGTTGTAAATCCTTGGATGTTTAACTGTCATTCCCCTGCAACCACGTCTCTGTGATGGCTACCACATCATAATCATTCATGATGATTTGTGCATTAATTCATCTGCTTAGTTACGAATACTACGTGCATTCAGATAAAGTGCCTTAATGCTAATTTTCTTTCCTCATGATTTCCAACATCTCTTGTAAAATGTCCTAAGTTATCCTTCCTTTTTGCTTCATTCCTAGTCTGCCTTGAACTTAAACCCTGCACACATGGTAACCTGCTGCTTATCTTTCTACTTGATTCCATTCTCCCTGTCGCTTTCCCTTTCCCTTCCCCCCGACTCATAAGTTTAAAGTCCTAATGATCACCCTATTTATCCTTTTCACCAGAACATTGGTTCCAGATCAGTTCAGGTGGAGATCGTCCCATCGGTACAGATCCCTCTGGTTCCAAAACTGACGGCAATGTCCCATGAAATGGAATCCCTCTATCCCATATTAATTTCTTAGCCATGTGTTTACTTCCCCAATTTTCTATCCCTATGCCAATTAGCATGTGGCTCAGGCAGTAATCCACAGATTCTGACTCTCGAGGAACTGTTCTTCAATTTCCTTCCTAGTGCTTGATAATCCCCAACAGGTCCTTCCTTCTAGCCTTACCTATGTTGTTAGTGCCAACATGGACCACAACAACTGGATCTTCTCCCTCCCGCTCTGCAATATTCTTTCAAGCTGGTTGTAGATGTCCTGCACCCTGGCACTGGGCAGGCAACACACCACGTGGGACTCCTGATCCGGCTCGCAAAGGATACTATCTGTTCCCCTAATTATAAAATCTCCTATAACAACTACATGTCTTTTTGCTCCCCCCTCTTGAGTGGCCTTCTGCACTATGGTGCCATGGTCAGCTGGCTCATCCTGTCCACAGCTCTTTTCCTCATCCATTCAGGAAGAAAAAAATGTCACATTGTTGGACAAGGTCAAGGGCTGAGGCTCCTCCACTCCTGAACTCAGAATCCCCCTACCTGCCTCATTCACAGTCATTCTTGATGAAGAGCTTTTGCACGAAATGTCAATTTTCCTGCTCCTTGGATGCTGCCTGTCCTGCTGTGCTTTTCCAGCACCCTCTAATCTTGACTCACTTACAGTCACATCCTGTTGTCCCTGATCACTAACTGAATTTGAATTACTTAATCTACCAGGTGTGACTGCCTCCTAAAACAAAGTGTCCAGGTAACTCTCCCCCTCCCGGATGTGCCACAATGTTTGAAGCTCAGATTCCAGATCATCAATTCTAATCCGGAGTTCTTCCAGCAATCAACACTTGGAAGTTTCCTTGTCTATGAGGTGATAAAACTTCACGAGGTACAGAATCTATATTGAGGAAACTAAGGACAATTGCCTTCCATTTGTGCTGCCACCTCTACTGGTTTTATCCTGGCAGTAAAACAGGATATACCAAGGGATGCTGATGGTGATGGCTGTTGGTCATTGTCTACAAAGTATAATTCATTGTATTTGACAATGTAAGGTTGTTGCTTTACTAGCGTGAGAGACTCTCTGTCCAGTCTCCCCCATCCCCATCACTGACCCCAGCTTTTAGTAAGAAGAATTTCACAGGGTCAACATGGTTAAGTTTGTCTTTGTTGCCATTTCCACTGCCTAGATTGATGCCAGGTTGCCTGTCCGGTATTGGTAAGGAAGATGTGTATGACATCTTAATTATTGGCTTTTCTGTTGCATTCTAACTGGAATTATTGTGAAGGTCTGCCAGAAGAACTGTAGATTTTAAATCTTCATGTTCATAGATGACCAAAATTAACCAGATTATGGTATAATATAGCTGAAATTCCCTACATGACATGTTTGTAACACAAGCAATTAATCAGCTAGTTTACACTGAGAAAGCTGACAGCACAAGATAAAGGATTTGTCTGCTCCTGCAAAGCTCGTAGCATCTTGTTTAAAGAGTGAAATTGGCCAATAACTGGAAGTCTGGTAATGTTCTCAACTAGGGATTTAAAGAGGGAGAAAAACATACACAAAATAAATAGATTACGATGTAAACTCAAAGTAACTAACTGGAGGGATTATACTTCCTTTTGTGCAATAAATTGTTTGGCTTTTGATAAACAGTTTATAGAAAGGGTTGCAAATAGTAAATAATTAAACCACTAAATGAGATGGTAAAACTAATCTCTGAGTCATCATTCTTGCAAACTGCATAGCAGCCAGAACAGGACAGTAGTGTGAGGGCTTAGAATGGATTTTCATCTAATCTTTCGGGGGGAATTGAAAAATTAACTGAGAATATAAGCTAGGTGTTTATTGACGCAGAAAAATATTGTTTGATAACTTTGTTAACTTTCTTTTATTGACCTCCACAAGATGCAAGCCATTTGTTTTCACTTTTAATCACAGTATAACTTCTTTTTTCCTACCTCTTTGCAATACATAGAAGTGAAGTGTCTTAAAATGAAGACAGGTTATGTCCATGAGATCAGGCCATTTCTGAACTTATGTTAATGTAATTGGTCTGTTAATGTGAACGAGAAAGGATATACAATTTACAATCTCTAAACTACAAAACACAAGCAACCTGTTAACAGGGAAACCATGCTACCCGTAGTAAAAAATGAGGTCTGCAGATGCTGGAGATCACAGCTGAAAATGTGTTGCTGGTCAAAGCACAGCAGGCCAGGCAGCATCTCAGGAATAGAGAATTCGACGTTTCGAGCATAAGCCCTTCATCAGGAATGCATTCCTGATGAAGGGCTTATGCTCGAAACGTCGAATTCTCTATTCCTGAGATGCTGCCTGGCCTGCTGTGCTTTGACCAGCAACACATTTTCAAACCATGCTATCCATCTGTTAATGGGAATGATGGTCTGTAACAGCCCACTTAAATGTACACCTGCAACGTGTTAACAAATGAACACACATTTGTTTGGTTGTACAGCTCTTAATAATTACTGAAAAAAGAGACATATTTGTTAAAATATTTTGTTTTGCACACATTGGGGCGATACAGAAGAATACCAATTCAAGGCTGGAGGATACACGGCAAACCAATATTTGTACTGCATGAGACGAGATAAATGGACTCTGATCGAAATGTTGCCATGGAGATTCTGCCAGTAATGCTGACTGACAGTTAAATAGTCAGGTTGACTGTGATTGGTCAGAGTATTGCCCTAAGAAGTGAACTATTGAATGACTGTCACATATTTTATTAGATTTAAGCAGACGGTGTACATGTATGTTTGTTCAGTCTGCAAAGAACAGAGCTCTGGGTGTTAATATGCATAGCTTCCAGTACACACAAAGACACCACACTATGAGCCTGACTGACAATCCTAAATTGGTTGCCAGTGTAAATCTTCATACAGTCAGGATTATCCATCAAATGTTGTTCCATTGTATAAACAAATCTAATTTTAGTCACTATGTTATGAATTTTGAAGCGTAGGCTGGTTTGGTACTGTCAGTCTCTTGATGCAAACAGCTGAATTGACATTCTCTTTGAAAGGATCCACCAGTCTTTGAGATGTATGGCCTCCATATCTGTTGTCACAATAGCAGTGATCTTCATATACCAGATTACTCATTCCTGTAATAGACAGATGTCTTTTTAGGCGAAAGTGAGGACTGCAGGTGCTGGAGATTAGAGTCAAGATCAGAGTGGTGCTGGAAAAGCACAGCAGGCCAGGCAGCATCCCAGGAGAGGAAAATCGACTTTTCGGGCAGAAGCCCTTTGTCAGGAATGAGACTGTAAGCCTTGGGGGTGAAGAGATAAATGGGAGGGGGTGGGGCAGGGGAGAAGATGTCTTTTTAGCTTGAGGCAGCATCCTCTTAGAGGTGAGTACCCCTCGTGTTGCTACTATATAATCGCCTCGTGAAGCGCCTAACTTCACCTTTGATCAAATCTTTGAGACACTTTTCAAATCCTAATTTGCATCACTCGACTCATAGCCTTGCATGACTTTGCATCACAGTGTATGTTTAAATACGGCTTAAATGTTACAAGTGTTTCTGCCTCTGCCACACCCTTACAGGCAGTGAGATCCTGATTCACCCCACCCTCTCAGAGAAAGCCATTTTATCACATCCCCATTAATACCCTGCCCCTTACCTCAACTCTAGGCCGGCAAGGAAAAAGAAATTCTTGCCCACCCTGTCTATGCCCCTCATTATTTGATATATCTCAATCATATACTCCCTCAGTCTCCTCTGTTGTATGGAAAACAACCCCGGTCTGTCCAATCTTGCAGGTAGGAAGAACTTTGCAAGATCAACAGGGTTAGGTTTGTGTTTGTTGTCGTTTCCGATGCCGAGTTTGATGCCAGGTTGGTCTTGCAGTACCAGCAAGGAAGATGCACATGAGATTTCTGGTCTTGACTCAATTACTAGCTTTTATGTTGCATTCTAACTGGAGTTGTGAAGGTCTGCAGATTTTAAATCTTTGTGTTCATAGACAACCAGAATTAATCAGATCATGGTCTGATATGGCTAAAATTCCCTACATGACACATTTGTAACATAAGCAATTAAGCAGCTAGCTTACTGAAGAAGCTGACAGCACAAGATAAAGGACCTGTCTGCTCCTGTAAAGCTCATAGCATCGTGTTTACGTCTGTTTGTCTCCTCTGCTCCATGTAAAATAACCCTGGTCTATCCAATCTCCCTTCACAACTAACACTCTTCCCCAGGCCATCTTGGCAAATCTGCTCTGCATCATCTCCACTGCAATTATATCTCTCCTATAATGTGCATTCTAGAGCTGTGCACAGTAATCTAGCTGTGGCCTAACAAATTTTTATTTAGTTCCAGCAGCCCCTCCCTGCTCAAAAATGCTATGCCTCAGCCAATAAAGGGAAATATCCCATTAGCTGCCTAAACCACTTTATCCACCTGCGCCACTATGTTAACGGTCAGTGGACATGCATATCAAGGACCTTCTGATCCTCAGTAGGATCAGGGCCCTACTGTTCATCATTGCCTTTTTTGTCCTACCCAAGTGCATCATCCGGATTGAAATTGCCACTGATCAGCCCATGTGACCGAAAATGTCTGTATCTCCCTGAAGTGCAATGCTATCCTCCTCGCTTTTAGCCAACCCATCAATTTGCATGTTATCTATGAACTTACTGTGATATTAAATGGCAAGGGCTCCAACATTGACCCCTGCAGAACTCCACAGTACACACTCACAAAACCACCCTTGGAGCATTACCCTATACTTTCTGCCACTCAGCCAATTCTGGATTTAATTAGCCAAATTTCCTTGGGTCTCACGGCGCCTTACTTAAGTAATCAGTCTCCCATACAGATATTGTTCCAAACTGGATTTAACATTCCCTTTTAAGAGAAAATAATGGCATGAAATTTCATTTTATAAAAGGAACCCAATCATATAAAAGACTAAAACTATTAACTTAATGATATGGCTATAACTACAAATGTCACGTAATCAGCTACATTTCTCACATCCCCCAAGAATTCTCTTGTAAGGCACATCAGTCTGAAAGTTATTTGCCTCTGTAGGGATTATTCACAAGTGTATCATGGTCTGCTGTTAACTAATGTAGTTGTCCTCAGCTTTTTCAGAGCTCAGCTTTTTTATTTACTAACCCATGTCTACAGATACTGTTATGACAGGGAGGTAAACTTCTCTGTTAATGAAACCAAATACCCAGAAAGGTTCACCTCACCTCATAATCTGTTAAAGTATGAGTGATAGAGAACTCACAAATTCCACTAATGAAAGAAAAGAACAATTTATTTATTAATTTAAAAGTGAAAATTAAACAATTATTCACAATTCTATTCCCCCTTGCTCTTAACTGCTTATTAAATGCCTCCAACTCTAAAACAATATGCTGTTCCAATAAAACAATTACAAAAATTACATCAACTTAATTTCAAAACCACACAGACATTGTAGTCTTCTGTGTCTTTCTTCTTCGAGCTAAGGATCTCTCTGGGTTGTCTTCTTTCCCTTTACTTCAAATATATTTAATATTAAGAGATACCTTTGATAGAGAATGTTTACAATTTCTGGAAGAGCAAGGTGTTAGATCTCCAGGCATTTCTGTCTTGATGGCAATTGGTCTTTCTGACCAACTTTCAAAATTGGTAATTTTATACCTCCAACATTGGATCATCCCATTGGTTCATTGCTGGCAAAACAATAAATTCAAATTCGATTGGGTGTGTGTATCCTGGTAAGAATGTGTATAGGGTATAAGCAGGCGGGGAAACAGTTAGGTTTTGAGTTTTGTGAAACAAGAGGTTCAGGTGAGCATGACTCAGATAAGAACTTGCAGTTAACAATGGGGTGCTGGAGGCAAGGGTATTAGGTTAACAAGGTGGAAAAGCACTCATAATGTACAGCCATTTAACAAGATGAGATAGTATTAGTAAGTGAGGTCAGTTTAACAAGGTGAAAAGTATTCATTATGTGAAGCCAGTTATTAAGGGTTGGGGGAAATGGGATGACACTGGGACATAGTTTAAACTGTTTGTTTTGACAACAATTCAAATTTAACCAACAACCAGAATTCAGATATGCCTTCCATAGCCAAATGTTACATATCTTCAATTTTCCAGTACATTCTTGGACTGCCAACTGGTCATATATATATATACAGGTGCTTGTAAGTTCTCAGTTCAGAACAGCATTCGCGCTCTCTTAAAAGGTACAAACCATGCCTTCGAATTCATAACAACTCCCCCCTTACAAAAAGTGAACCATTTCAATGCAAAGATGACTTCATTTTATTTTCTAATTTTTAATCCCATTATGATGAAATACATAGGCCAATAATCTCAGTTATACTTTTCATATTAATTTCTCCACACATAAATAACATTGGAATCTGTTCAATCTTATGTACACTTTTTCCTTTAAATCCGTGATAATGCATCTGCTATCACATTTTTACAACCTGCAACATAGAACATAGAACATAGAACATAGAAGGATACAGCGCAGTACAGGCCCTTCGGCCCTCGATGTTGCGCCGACCGAATCCTACCTAACCTATACTAGCCCAATAACTTCCAAATGCCTATCCAATGCCCGCTTAAATGACCATAAAGAAGGAGAGTTCACCACTGATACGGGCAGGGCATTCCATGGACTCACAACCCGCTGTGTGAAGAATCTACCCCTAACATCTGTCCTATACCTACCACCCCTTAATTTAAAGCTATGTCCCCTAGTAACACCTGACTCCATTAGCGGTAAAAGATTCTTAGTATCTACCCTATCTAAACCCCTAATCATCTTATACACTTCTATCAGATCTCCCCTAAACCTTCTCTTCTCCAATGAGAACAGCCCCAAGTGCCTCAGCCTTTCCTCATAAGATTTTCCTACCATTCCAGGCAACATCCTGGTAAACCTCCTCTGCACTCGTTCTAAAGCTTCCACATCCTTCCTATAGTATGGCGACCAAAACTGCACACAATACTCCAGATGAGGCCTCACCAGAGTCTTATACAACTGCAACATGACCTCAGGACTCCAGAACTCAATTCCTCTGCCAATAAAGCCCAGTACACCATATGCCTTCCTCACAGCACTATTTACCTGGGTGGCAACTTTCAGAGATCTGTGTACATAGACACCAAGATCCCTCTGCTCATCCACACTACCAAGTAGCCTACCATTAGCCCAGTAATCCATCATCTTGTTATTCCTACCAAAGTGAACGACTTCGCACTTAGCTACATTGAATTCCATTTGCCACATTTCCGCCCAGCTCTGCAACTTATCTATATCCCGCTGTAACCTACCACTTCCTTCCTCACTATCCACAACTCCACCGACTTTTGTGTCATCCGCAAACTTGCTTACCCAGCTTTCAAGTCCTTCCTCTAGATCATTTATAAAGATAACAAAAAGCAATGGTCCCAAAACAGATCCTTGTGGTACACCGCTAGTAACTGCGCTCCAAGATGAACATAATCCATCAACTACTACCCTCTGTCTCCTTCCAGCCAGCCAATTCCTAATCCAAACCTCTAATGTATCCTCAATGCCATACCTCCGAAGTTTTAGCATTAGCCTACCATGGGGAACCTTATCGAACGCCTTACTAAAATCCATATACACAACATCTACTGCTTTACCCTCATCCACTTCCTTAGTCACCTTCTCAAAGAACTCAATAAGGTTTGTGAGGCACGACCTGCCCTTCACAAAACCATGCTGGCTATCCCTGATCACGTTATTCCTACCCAGATGTTCATAAATCTTATCCCTTACCATTCTCTCTAAGACTTTGCCCACCACTGAAGTCAGACTCACTGGCCTATAGTTACTAGGGCTATCCCTACTCCCTTTCTTGAACAATGGGACCACATTCGCTATCCTCCAGTCCTCTGGTACTATTCCTGTTGACAATGACGACATAAAAATCCAGGCCAATGGCTCTGCTATCTCCTCCCTAGCTTCCCATAGGATCCTGGGGTAAATGCCATCAGGCCCAGGAGACTTATCTATATTCATCCTTTCCAATATTCCCAAAACCTCTTCCCTGCATATTTCCAGGGCATCCATTCTAATTATTTGTGATTCCATATTCACATCAGCAACAGTGTCCTGTTCCTGAGTGAATACTGATGAAAAGTACTGATTTAATGTCTCTCCAATCTCCTCCGCCTCCACACACAACTTCCCACTACTATCCTTGACTGGACCGATACCTACCCTAGTCATCCTTTTATTCTTGACATACCTATAGAAAGCCTTTGGGTTTTCCCTAATCCTACCAGCTAAAGACTTTTCATGTCCCCTTCTCGCTTCTCTTAGCTCCCTCTTTAGCTCCTTCCTGGCTACCTTATAACTCTCAATCGCCCCAACTGAACCTTCACGCCTCATCTTTACATATGCCGCCTTCTTCCCTTTCACAAGGGACTCCAATTCCTTACTAAACCACGGCTGCCTCACAAGGCCCTTTACACCATGCCTGACTGGTACATACCTATCAAGGACACGCAGTAGCTGCTCCTTGAACAATCCCCACATCTCATTAGTGTTCTTCTCTTGAAGCCTGTTTTTCCAATCCACACATCCTAAGTCATGCCTCACTGCATCATAATTTCCCTGCCCCCAGCTATAGCTCTTGCCCTGCGGCGCACGATTATCCCTCTCCATCACTAAAGTAAAAGTCACCGAGTTGTGGTCACTGTCCCCGAAGTGCTCACCTACCTCCAAGTCTAACACCTGGCCTGGTTCATTACCTAGAACCAAATCCAATATAGCCTCCCCTCTTGTTGTACAATTTGTAAATTAAAAGTCTGTAACATAAGAATCCAACAAAATACTCTCATATTTTTTGTCTTTAAATCTTTCCAAGAATGTAAGTAGATTGTAGTCCCTGTGCACAATTGTCTGCAACAAATTGCTTGTCACAAAGATTAAAATGTCCAAACTCAATAATTATTTTTAATGGTAGAGTATTTTCTCTGGTAGGTGATTTTTACCAGATAGCTCACCTGACTCAACTTTTTCCTCAATTTGATAGGGGCCACTGAACCTGGCTTTGAAGGGATCGCGTACCACTGGTAACAATACTAATACGTCATCCCCATGGGAAAATGTCCAAATTTTACAGTTTTTAATCTGCAACCTGCTTCATTCTATGCTCTGCCCTCTTCTGGTGCTGTTTAGTTAACTCATTTACCCAATTTAACCTCTCCCACACCTCACATACATAATCCAAATGTGAGATCTCCAACTATAGTCCTATCAATTTTTCCTTAATTAATGTCAAAGGGCCTCTTACTTCATGTCTGAATATGAACTCAAAGGGAATAAACTGAGTAGATTAATTTGGGGCATGTCTGATGACAAACAATACAAATGGGATACCTTTATCATAATCATTCGAGTAATCCCAACAGTATGCTCTAACATGGCCTTCTGGGTCTGATGCCACCTTTCCAAAGGTCTCTGGGATTCAGGATGGCATGTATTTGATTGAGAGTGTTTGTGTGCCTAAGTTATCCAAGACTCCCTTAAACAGCCTAATAGTAAAATTAGACCCTTGGTCTGACTGAATCTCTCTGGGTAGCCCATACCAGATTAAGGCAGCTACTAACACCTCACCATCCTTTTTGCCTTAGTACTCCACAATGGAACTGCCTCCAGAAATCTGGTCGACACATCCATTATGGTTAGCAAATGCTGGTTCCCACTTTTAGTTTTAGGGAGAGGACCTACACAATCAATCGTAACCCATGTGAAGAGTTCTTCCAATGCAGGAACTGGCAACAAAGGTCCTGGTTTTATTACAGTGGCTTACCTACCATTTGGCACATGTGACATGCATGGCAATATTTAACCACATCCCTTGTGCAGTCCAGGCCAATAGAAATGCTTTTGTACCTTAACCAGAGTCTCCCTCACTCCTGGTGACCTCCTATTGGTAATTTAATTGCTACCTGTAACACTTCCTTATCTGTATGTTAGTGGCAACACAATCTGGTGCACTTCCGCCCATTTCTTTTCTGCACTAACCTGCATAGGCTCATCTTTCTGTTATAAGTCCCTTAACCTTTCAGGACTAAACATTTCTGACTGACTCTCTGCCTATTCAGGTTTTTCCTGCACCATTACATCAAACAGGTAACTGAACCTCCACTATTTTGTCTTTCTCTTTAGCTTTTGCTTCTTGTTGTGACTTATGACAAAGGGAGCCTGCTACTACACAGTTTGAAAAAATTCCAGGGCACTTTTCTTTTAACTTCTCAGTTCCCTGGTCTTCCTTTGGCTTCTTCGCAACAAAGGGTGTCACTCCCACCTTGGATCCTGCTCATTCGTTCCCAAGAACAAACTGTACACCTGGAACTGACATTCTGTCAATCACTCCCACTGTTACTTCTCCAGTCTTGTTTTGGCTTTCCAACCTGGTCTTATACAGGGGAAAGCTAAGTTTCTGTTCATCTATTCCACAAATTACCACTCTCTTGGGTAACATGTCAAAAAAGGTACAAATACATTCAACTCTTACTATTAGAGACGGATTAGCTCCTGTGTCTTTTAAAATTGTAACTTATTTCCCTTCTCCTCCTGTTCTTCCTGAGTAAACTTTATCCACAGAGGATAAAGAAGTCAGGCACTACTCCAGATCCTGCCTTGGTTGTGCACTGTCCTGCAGCTCCAACTTTTCTTGGGGTTTCCTTTACTTCCACTTATCCCACTGGTTTAGCCTCTTTTACCATATCTTTTGCCACAGTGCCTTGCTTCAACGACCAACACTGTGATTTTGTGTGTCCGACTCTCTGTCAATGAAAACACCTTTTCCCAGTGCCCGTCTTAATCCATCGGCACCAGAATTTTCTGTGTCCCACTGCATTACAGTGAAAACACTTGAGGTCTTTCATCTCCTTTCCAACCTCTTGGGCTTCTTTTTTTTTAACTTGTGGTAAACTATTATCAGTGTGCTCAACTCTTTTGTTTTGTAGTGAAGGATCTCCCCTTCTCCCAATTTCTATTCCTCACAGGATGAAATACCTGCTGGAAACTAAATTTTGCCTTTTATACATCAATTTTTTTTGTAAATATATTTATTAGCAAGAAAAATTTTTTGACTTTACAAAAATATAAAGTTATTGAAAATATAACAAATACCAGTATAATGAAGAAAAACACAAATTATAATACAACTACTGTCTACTAACTACTAATCTATAATACAAAACAAAATCTAACATTGTGCAAAACACCAATAAATAAGTAAGTGACTAATAAAACAAAAGAACACACAAAAACACAAAATAGCAATGCTCGGCTCAAAGCTCCTAAACCAAAGAATAGGAGCATTGTGTGTATATATACCCATGTTAACTCAGGAGTCCCCCCTCCAGGGCCTAGGGCTCAGCAAAAGTAACCGTCCTGGTTAAACAAACACTCTAGTTAAGATAGCAGACAAATCTGTATCCAAGCAAGTCAAAAAGGACTGCCATGTCTTATAAAAAGAGGTATGTTTGTGTGGTGCACCATGTTTGTAAACAAATCCAAGGGAATGTACTCCATAATTAATTTCTGCCATCCCAGCAAGTCCAGCAGGTTCCCAGACACCCAATTCAGCAGAATATTCTTCCAGGCACAGTAAGAAAGAATATTAAATAATTTCTTCCCACACCAGTCTAAAGATGATAAATTCAGCAGACCTAGGAGGAGAGATATCAGGTCTACTTTGACTTCAGTCCTCAATACCCTCCCTATCTCTCCCGCCACAACGCTACAATAAACATGGAAGCTGTGCCATGTCCAGAAACAGTGGGTATGAGTGCCTAAACTTATTTTACATTTGGGGCACATTGGAGATGCCCATTTTTTAAACTTCGCCAGACGGTCCGGTGCCAGATGAACCCTGTGCAGAACGTTTAACTGCATTGTGCATGTTCTGCTACAAATTGAGATCTTTTGCACACTCTCCCATATGTCTTCCCACATTTAAGAAGAGATCTCCTCTCCTCGCTCTTTGCTCCCAGACCTCACATAACTGGTTAATATCCTGCCAGGCCCTTCCACCCAGTAGGTGATAGAGGGGACTAACCAGGAGGTTGCTTGTGGAACGTAGCAACATCCTCTCTGTATCAGGCTTATAGGGCTTAGTGAGAAACATAGTTTTCTTCTGGACGAAATCCCTAACCTGAAGAAGACGGAAAAGATCTCTGCTGGGTAGCCTGCATTTGCGGGTCAGTTGCTCAAAAGACATCATAACCTTCCCCTCAAACAAGTCTCCCAAACTGGAAATTCCTCTCACTGCCCATAGTTTGAACCCTGAGCCCATCATCTCTGGTTAGAACCCCAGCACATCAAATATCGGAGTGAGTGGTGAAGTCTTGGATCAGCAACCCTCACTCTGATGCATCACCCTCCATGCATTGACCATACTAATAATATTGGGGTTCTGGCAGTGGTCCATAACTGTCCTCATCTTATCAACAGGTTAATAAGAGGGCACTTTGCCTGTGAGGCCTTGATATCCAGCCATATTGAGCCTGGATCGTTACCTGTCCAATTGTACACAAAGGACAACAGGGAACTCAATTGATACCACTTAATGTCTGGGAATTCAACGCCTCCCCGTCCTTGAGGCAACTGCAATTTTGATGAGGGGGCGCCTAGGATGCTAGACAAAGGAATAAACCAACACATAAGTTTCTGCAGTGTTGACCTGAGAAACATTATAGGGAACATACATATTGAATACAGCAAATGATGAAGGACATTCATCTTAATGGGCACTATTCAGCCCAACCATGAAACTGAAAGAGCCTCCCATCTCTGGAGATTGCACCTAATATTGTCAAGCAAGTGAGCAAAGTTAGTCCAAAATAAAAGATCAAACATGGGCAAAATAAAAATGTCTAGGTATCGGAACCCAAACTTTGACCACTTCAGTAGGGAACCCAGGGCCACCTTCAACTCTAGCACTTCCTTGAGGTTCCCCAAAGGCATAGCCTCTGATTTTGCAAAGTTAATCTTATATCCCGAAATAGCCCCAAATGAATTGATACATTGTATCAGACGGGGTGCAGAAGTCATTGGGTTTGATAAAAACAGAAGGACATCATCCGCATACAATGTAATCTTCTGTACCCTCAATCCCACTTCCGGAGCGGTTATGTGGAAGTCCTGACGAATGGCCTCTGTTGGCGGCTCTATCACCAACATAAACAACAACAGTGAGAGGGGCAGTCTTGCCAACGACCCCTACAAATCCTAAAGTTCCCAGAATTCACCCAGTTTGTGATGACCGTGGCCAGAGGGTGGCGATATAAAACCTCTACCCACCTAACAAAGACCCCATCCAACCCAAACCACGCTAAGACATAAAAGAGATATGGCTATTTCACCCAGTCAAATGCTTTCTGTGCATCTAAGGAAATCACCAACCCCTGAATCGGTCATTGCTGACAAACTTGGACCATATTCAGCAACCTTCTAATATTATTAGAGGACCTACGGCCCCTTATAAACCCTGTCTGGTCCTCTTTGACAATATGGGGGAACAACTTCCAGTCTCAGCACCAAAACCTTAGACAGAATCTTGAAATACGAATTTAATAGAGAGGCACAATCCTCAGGAACCTTCCCCTTCTTAAGAATGAGGGAAATATTAGCTTTTCTCAAAGATGGTGGTAAACATTCATGCATATAGGAGTGATTGTGCAACTCCAACTTCGGCCCTGACGAAATCCCTATAAACTCCTTATAAAACTCACCTGGGAGACCATCAGGGCTAGGTGCTTTCCCACTCTGAAGTTGCCTAGCTGTCTCCTGTATTTGCTGAACTGTCAAGGGGGCATTAAGGACAGAGATCTGTTCCAAGGTTACCCCTGGGAGGTCCAGTTCTAAAAGGCTTCCATTTTAGCCCACCTATCCTCGCAACCTTCAGACCAATACATTTCAGAGTAAAAACTCTGAAAAGCCTCATTAATCCTGTTGGCATCATATGTAAGCAATTTGGCACTGTTCCTAATTGCAGTAATGAATTGGGGAGCATGCCTTTTTCCTAGTCAGATACACTAAATACTTCCTGGCCTATCCCCATACTCGAACAGCCTTTGCCTAGCAAAAGCAAGTTTTTTCTTTGCAGTTTGTGTAAGTATTGAATTCAAGGCAGCCCGGAGGGCCATGATCCACTGTAGCTTAGTCACTGAAGGCAGCACAAAACGTCCACATAACCACTCCCGAAGTGGGATTGAGGGTACACAAGGTCACACTGTATGCGGATGATGTCCTACTGTTTTTATCAAACCCAATGACTTCTGTACCCCATCTGATTCAATGTATCAATTCATTTGGGACTATTTCAGGAAATAAGATCAACTTTGCAAAATCGGAGGCTATGCCTTTGTGGAACCTCAAGGAAGTGCTAGAGGTTGAAGGTGGCTCTGGATTCCCTACTTAATTGGTCAAAGGTTGGGTTCTGATACCTAGGCATTTTTATTGGCCCCATGTTTGATCTGTTATTTTGGACTAACTTTGCTCACTTGCTCGACAATATTAGGAGCATTCTCAAGTAGATGCTGCTGTTCCCCCTTCTGTCATTTCCAGCTAGCCGAATAGGAAATAGCTAGGCCCCCAGCAAAGGCCTTAGTGGTCTCCTGTACCATAGATGGACTACTAGCCATACCCGAGTTGATAGTCAAGCACTCCTGAAACTCCTTCAAAATGTATTCCACAAATTTGAAATCCTTAAAGAGAAAACAGTCCAAATGCCAGCGCCATAAACTTAGTCCCTCACTCTTGGCCTTAACCTCCAAATATACTGCTTCATGATCAGAGATAGCTATGTTCCCAATTTTACAGCCCATAATCAAATCCAGAAGGGTTGCGGGAGCCAGGAAGAGATAAATCCTTGTGTGGCATTTATGTGGGTTTGATAAAAAGGTAAAGTCCCTACCGGTAGGGTGAAGACATCTCCAAATATCCATCAGCCCCAACTCCTCACATAAGTCAGTCACTTTCTTGGCCTGTGAAGAAATTTTTGGGGGTCCACTAGACATCCTGTCCACTGTTGGATCTAAAAGACAATTGAAATCCTCCCCTATAATAATATGCCGTGTTCCAAAGGCACTCAGCTTAGAGAAAGCACTAATCAAAAATTTCAGGGGATGCGCCGGAGGACAGTAGACATTTAAAATGCCATATTCCTCCACCATGTATCAGGGCCTTAAATATCACAAGCCACTTTTGATCATCTTTCACCTGCTCTAAAAATGTGAAGAGAAGATTTTTCTGGCTAAGTACTGCCACTCCCCTACTTTTAATAGTAAAGGATGAAAAGAGTACCTAGTCATAACCACCCTGTTATAGTTTCAGGTGTTCCCCTTCATCAAGATGGATTTCCTGCAACAGAGTGGTATCAACCCTTTCCCTCAAGGCTAGAACGCACTTTCTTTTTCCTTTTAACAGGTGAATGACTTCCCCTGATGTTCCAGCTGCACCATTTAACAAGACACTTAGCCATATCCCTTTCAGAGATGCTTGAACCCCTCAGAAGGAGAACCCTCTGCCAACTAGTCATTACATAGGTGTTTGTAAGCTCTCAGCTGCAAATGTGTTGCTGGTCAAAGCACAGCAGGTTAGGCAGCATCTCAGGAATAGAGAATTCGACGTTTCGAGCATAAGCCCTTCATCAGGAATAAGAGAGAGAGAGCCAAGCCGGCTAAGATAAAAGGTAGGGAGGAGGGACTAGGGGGAGGGGCGATGGAGGTGGGATAGGTGGAAGGAGGTCAAGGTGAGGGTGATAGGCCGGAGTGGGGTGGGGGCGGAGAGGTCAGGAAGAGGATTGCAGGTTAGGAGGGCGGTGCTGAGTTGAGGGAACCGACTGAGACAAGGTGGGGGGAGGGGAAATGAGGAAGCTGGAGAAATCTGAATTCATACCTTGTGGTTGGAGGGTTCCCAGGCGGAAGATGAGGCGCTCCTCCTCCAGCCGTCGTGTAGTTGTGTTCTGCCGGTGGAGGAGTCCAAGGACCTGCATGTCCTCGGTGGAGTGGGAGGGGGAGTTAAAGTGTTGAGCCACGGGGTGATTGGGTTGGTTGGTTCGGGCGGCCCAGAGGTGTTCTCTGAAGCGTTCCGCAAGTAAGCGGCCTGTCTCACCAATATAGAGGAGGCCACATCGGGTGCAGCGGATGCAATAGATGATGTGTGTGGAGGTACAGGTGAACTTGTGGCGGATATGGAAGGATCCCTTGGGGCCTTGGAGGGAAGTGAGTGTGGAGGTGTGGGCGCAAGTTTTACATTTCCTGCGGTTGCAGGGGAAGGTGCCGGGGGTGGAGGTTGGGTTGGTGGGGGGTGTGGATCTGACAAGGGAGTCACGAAGGGAGTGGTCCTTGCGGAACGCTGATAGGGGAGGGGAGGGAAATATATCCTTGGTGGTGGGGTCCGTTTGGAGGTGGCGGAAATGGCGGCGGATAATACGTTGTATGCGCAGGTTGGTGGGGTGGTAGGTGAGAACCAGTGGGGTTCTGTCTTGGTGGCGGTTGGAGGAGCGGGGCTCAAGGGCGGAGGAGCGGGAAGTGGAGGAGATGCGGTGGAGGGCATCGTCGATCACGTCTGGGGGGAATCTGCGGTCCTTGAAGAAGGAGGCCATCTGGGTTGTGCGGTGTTGGAATTGGTCCTCCTGGGAGCAGATGCGGCGGAGACGAAGGAATTGGGAATATGGGATGGCGTTTTTACAGGGGGCAGGGTGGGAGGAGGTGTAGTCCAGGTAGCTGTGGGAGTCAGTCGGTTTATAATAGATGTCTGTGTTGAGTCGGTCGCCCGAGATAGAAATGGAAAGGTCTAGGAAGGGGAGGGAGGAGTCTGAGACAGTCCAGGTGAATTTCAGGTCGGGATGGAAGGTGTTAGTCCAGGTGAATTTCAGGTCGGGATGGAAGGTGTTAGCCCAGGTGAATTTGTAAGCTCTCAGTTCAGAACAGTTTTCACTATCTCTTAAAAGATACAGTACATGCTTTCAACTTCATAACAAAAACTTGGTCCCTTATTGTGGTTAGTTTTCCAATATTCACAAGCTAATCTTGATATTGTATAAGAATTTATGAGGATTTGGGTCGATTCTTCCACGTTTCACAAAATTCAAACTGAGGTTAAGCCTCACCCGTATTGCATGTACTAAATGAAGAAGTTAGTTTTTTAAACTCCGCTTACAATGCAGATCTGACTAATTTTATTTATTTTACCTCTCTTCTCTTAGCCAGCTGTAAACTATACACACCAGTACCAAGCTGCTACTTGAAGGCTCTATGTCCTTTTATTTGGCTCTGACCAGTTCAATCTACCCAGAAGTTTTGGTTTCCAAACTATTGGTACAGATTTTGTTCCTTCAAAACAGAAGACCACTCTCCTACTATGTTTCCCTTTACTCTTTGCACTTCCAGTTTCTTTTTTCAATTATTTATGTTTTTCCAGGTGCTGTTTAGTAGCTCTAACTCTTCTGTTCTGATCTTTTACATATAATAACCCAGTTTATTTATATTGCATTTACCTAATTTTCTACAGTTAAAACATTTACAACAAAATGTGATGTCCTAAAAGACATGAACAATTAACTAGATAGTCATAAGAATACATAAATGGTAACAATCTGGTCATTCTATCCCTCCCCTTTCTTTATACTTTAAGCCTCCAATTTCATTCAAATGCAGCCATTGTTCTATTTTCTTTTCTTATATAGGGTTTACATCTAGAATGTTACTTTGTATTTGATTTTATAAGCACAGGCCTGCAAACATTTATATTTGCAGCAGTTTCTATTGTTATTTCAGATTGCTACTGTTTTAGTATATTTATTTTATGGATAATTTCTTATTGTTTAGCCCCAATTCCCCCAAAAAACCTTTTCCACATTTGACCAGGTAAATATTTTTGGTGTTTTACATATGAAGACACAAAATAGCAACTGAAATAAGCCATTCAGCCCCTCGAACCTGTTTGATCGTTCAATAAGACTAGGTTGCATCGGTTTGTGTTTGCAAAGCCTCATTCCCATTGAGTCCCTAAAGCCTTCAATCTCCTTCCCTAACATGAGTCTGAATCTACCTACCCCTGCCTTAAAAAATATTCAATTACTTTGATTCAACTTCTGAGAGAGAGTTCCAAAGTCACTAAAACCTCTGAGCAAAAAGATTTCTCCTCATCTCAGTCCTAAAAAAGGACTCCCATTTTTATTTTAAACAATGTGCTTACTCACAAGAGGAAACATCTTTTCCATGTCCACCTTGTCAAGACCATTCAGAATCTTACACATTTTAATCAACTGACCCCTCACTTTTCTAAACACTCCTTTTCCATAGTACATATTGTTCCATTAAAAGAAGTCTAATAAATTGGTTAACTATTTCACTTTCACAAAAGCATGTTGACAGTTTCTGATTACCATATTAGATTAGATTACTTACAGTGTGGAAACAGGCCCTTCGGCCCAACAAGTCCACACTGACCCGCTGAAGCGCAACCCACCCAGACCTATTCCTCTACACTTATCCCGTCACCTAACACTATGGACAATTTAGCGTGGCCAATTCACCTAACCTGCATATTTTTGGATTGTGGGAGGAAACCGAAGCACCCGGAGGAAACCCACGCAGACACGGGGAGAATGTGCAAACTCCACACAGTCAGTTGCCTGAGGCGGGAATTGAACCCAGATCTCTGGCACTGTGCCACCATGCCGCCCAACCACTGTGCTACCATGCCGCCCACCGTACCACTGTTTTAATCTGTTCCATGATCTATTCTGACACATTTCCTTCGTTTATAGTTAAAAGTGAAAACAGACTAATTAGAGTCATAGAGTCATTGAGATGCACAGCATGGAAACAGACCCTTCGGTCCAACCCATCCATGCTGACCAGATATCCCAACCCAATCTAGTCCTACCTGCCAGCACCTGGCCCATATCCCTCCAAACCCTTCGTATTCATATACCCATCCAAATGCCTCTTAAATATTGCAATTGTACCAGCCTCCACCATTTCCTCTGGCAGCTCATTCCATACACGTACCACCCACTGTGTGAAAAAGTTGCCCCGTAGGTCTCTTTTATATCTTTCCCCTCTCACCCTAAACCTATGCCCCTAATTCTGGACTCCCCGATCTCAGGGAAAAGACTTTGCCGATTTACCCTATCCATACCCCTCATAATTTTGTAAACTTCTATAAGGTCACCCTTCAGCCTTCGACACTCCAGGGAAAACAGCCCCAGCCGGTTCAGCCTCTCCCTGTAGCTCAGATCCTCCAACCCTGGCAACATCCTTGTAAATCTTTTCTGAACTCTTTCAAGTTTCACGACATCTTTCTGATAAGAAGACCAGAATTGCACGCAATATTCCAATAGTGGCCTAACCAATGACTTGTACAACCACAACATGACCTCCAACTCCTGTACTCAATACTCTGACCAATAAAGGAAAGCATACCAAATGCCTTCTTCACTATCCTATCTACCTGCGACTCCACTTTCAAGGAGCTATGAACCTGCACTCCAAGGTCTCTTTGTTCAGCGACACTCCCAGGACCTTACCATTAAGTGTATAAGTCCAGCTCAGATTTGCTTTCCCAAAATGCAGCACCTCGCATTTATCAGAATTAAACTCTATTTGTCACTTCTCAGCCCATTGGCCCATCTGATCAAGATCCTGTTGTAATCGGAGGTAACCCTCTTTGCTGTCCACTACACCTCAAATTTTGGTGTCATCTGCAAACTTACTAACCGTATGCTCACATCCAAATCATTTATGTAAATGACAAAAACTGGAAGACCCAGCACCGATCCTTGTGGCACTCCACTGGTCACAGGCCTCCAGTCTGAAAAACAACCTTCCACTATCACCCTTTGTTTTCCACCTTTGAGCTAGTTCTCCCAGTATTCCATGAGATCTTACCTTGCTAATCAGTCTCCCATGGGGAACCTTGTCGAACGCCTTACTGAAGTCCATATAGTTCACATCTACCGCTCTGCCTTCATCAATCTTCTTTGTTACTTCTTCAAAAACTCAATCAAATTTGTGAGACATGATTTCCCACACACAAAGCCATGTTGACTATCCCTAATCAGTCCTTGCCTTTCCAAATACATGTACATCCTGTCACTCAGGATTCCCTCTAACAACTTGCCCACCACCGAGGTAAGGCTACTGGTCTATAGTTCCCTGGCTTGTCTTTACCACCTTTCTTAAACAGTGGCACCACGTTTGCCAACCTCCAGTCTTCTGGCACCTCACCTGTGACTATCGATGATACAAATATCTCAGCAAGAGGCCCAGCAATCACTTCTCTAGCTTCCCATAGAGTTCTCAGGTACACCTGATCAGGTCCTGGGGATTAATCCACCTTTAACTGTTTCAAGACATCCAGCACTTCCTCCTCTGTAACCTGGACATTTTGCAAGATGTCACCATCTATTTCCCTACAGTCTATATCTTCCATGTCCTTTTCCACAGTAAATACTGATGCAAAATATTCATTTAGTATCTCCCTCATTTTCTGCGGCTCCACACAAAGGCCACCTTGCTGAACTTTGAGGGGCCCTATTGTCTCCCTAATTACCCTTTTGTCCTTGCCTGTATTTGTAAAAACCCTTTGGATTCTCCTTAATTTCTGGATTCTTGTTATCTCATTTCTGAAGGCTTCCCATTTTCCAGCCGTCCCTTTACATGCGAACATCTGCCCACAATCAGCTTTCAAAAGTTATTGCCTAATACCATCAAAATTGGCCTTTCTCCAATTTAGAATTTCAACTTTTAATCTGGTCTATCCTTTTCCATCACTATTTTAAAACTAATAGAATTATGGTCACTGGCCCCAAAGTGCTCCCCCACTGACACCTCAGTCATCTGCCCTGCCTTATTTCCCAAGAGTATGTCAAGATTTGCACCTTCTCTAGTAGGTACTCCACATACTGAATCAGAAAATTGTCTTGTACGCACTTAACAAATTCCTCTCCAGCTAAACCTTTAACACTATGACAGTCCCAGTCTATGTCTGGAAAGTTAAAATCCCCTACCATAACTACCTTATTATTCTTACAGATAGCTGAGATCTCCTTACAAGTTTGTTTCTCAATTTCCCTCTGACTATTGGGGGGGTCTATAATACAATCCCAATAAGGTGATCATCCCTTTCTTATTTCTCAGTTCCACCCAAATAACTTCCCTGCATGTATTTCGGGGAATATCCTTCCTCAGCACACCTAGAATGCTATCCCTTATCAAAAACGTCACTCTCCCTCCTCTCTCACCTCCCTTTCTATCTTTCCTGTAGCATTTGTATTTTGGAACATTAAAGCCTCCTTTGCTTATCATAATGTTTTTGGGACTTATTCTATGTACTTCATCCCAATTTCCTTGAACATTTCTAAGAACTTGCCAAAGTTAAAATAATGCAGAAGAAATAGCTTTAATCACTCTCCTGCATTTGGAAATTCAGAATGCCAAGTGTAAGAACAATTTATTAATATCATGCAATGACAAAAGTGTTCATATGGTTGGGAAATTCATTGATTCTTGCAGCACATAGACCAGATCAAGAAGACAGCTCACCACTTTCTTGAGGGCAACTAGGGATAAACTATAAATGCTAGCCAGCCAATCAGTAAATGTCCCATGAGTAAATAAAAAAAGATGCAGGCAAAGAATAACGAGAAATGGACAGGTATTCTAATTGACAGGCAGTATCTAATTATCCAGTTAGGACTTTGAGACTTCAATTATTCATCTATTTGAAATTCTCAATGCATTCATTATGACCGTCACTTTATATCCATATAGACAATACACCAATGGACACTGTACATTTGTAAAAGTAAAATGCGATCATGGATGCTGTACGCTCACATTTGGGAAAGTCAGGAAACTTCAGTTTGTGGTTTCTGGACAGACACAGATAATATGCCTGCCAAGTTACTAAAACACTTCCCACAATGAACCAAGCAGGGATAAATATCACGAAGGGATCAAACCCACCAGGAAATTAAGAACTGTCTGAAGCAAACAAGACAAATCAAGCAGTGAAAATGAACCAATTAAATTTATCCATGTGATTATATTTCCTCTCTACAGGAACTGGGCCACCATTTTATCTGAGAAAGCCAGAAGGATCCAAACTCCATTTGTCTTCAAAAGAAAATTAAGGAAGCAAATCCTTAAGCCTGCAATTCTTTTCAACTTCCATTCTTAAAGGGTTGATTAAAATAAGTGATATATTTCTTATTACTCTATTAGCTATCTCAGTGCATTTTACAGCTCTAGAAATCATCTTGTGTAGTTGTGTGTACATATACATATCATCTGCAGTCATTGTTTTTAACCTCGTTGATTTTAACCCTACTGCGAATCCTCTTGCAAGGATACCTGCCTTGAAGAAGTTTTCCTCCTCTCTCTACCCCCACCCTCCTCTAGTTTATCTCTCCACGCTTCAGGCTCACTGCCTTTATTCCTGATGAAGGGCTTTTGCCCGAAACGTCGATTTCACTGCACTTTGGATGCTGCCTGAACTCCTGTGCTCTTCCAGCACCACTAATCCAGAATCTGGTTTCCAGCATCTGCAGTCATTGTTTTTACCATGTACATATCACACAATCACTACAGCATGGAAGCTGGCCATTAAGCCCATCAAGTCCACATCAACCCTCCAAACTGCATCCCACCCAGACCCAATCCATCTCTATAACCATGGATTTCCTATAGCTAATCCACCTAGCCTACACATCCCTGGACAATATGGTGAAATTTAGCATGGCCAATCCACCTAAACTGCACATCTTTGGACTGGGGTAGAAACCGGAACACTCAGCAGGAACGGACACAGACATGGGAAGAATATGCAAATGCCACACAGACAGTTGCCTGAGGATGCAATCAAACCTGGGTCCCTGGCAATGCGAGGCAGCAGTGTTAACCATTGAGTCACTGTGCCGCCCTGCACCTTTGAGGAGTCAGGAACTGTTGCATTTATATCTTAGGTATTATGCAAATAAATTCACCTTTTTTTAATTTAAACTTACAGAGAAGTCTGTATAGGTCATTCTGTATAAACGCGTTTTGTCAATATGAATTACGCTGTAATGCGATTAATGAATTGGGGATATTGTTTCTACAGCACAAACTTTTAAAACGTGTTGGCTTTAACACCATTACAGAGTCAACACTTTTAAGTGCTGTTTCTAAAGCATGATTTTCGATAATGCGGAGTTGCACAAGAACAGAACATCACATTATAGAAGAACTGACTGTATATGTCTTTTCTTTACAAGTCACAAACTTTCAAACTGTTAATACATTCTCAAAAGTGCATCTTGTTGTGTTTGGCTGAAAGGTGAGAAAAAGCAAGAAAAAGCACCTCTGCCCATCACGACAGCATAGAAAATTACATCGCCAAATTTGCTGATGACTCAAAGGAAGCTGGAATTGTAAGCAATTTAGATAAAAGCATAGAGTTACAAAGAGATTAATTCTGTAGCAGAGGGGTTTCAATCGAGGTAAAAATGAGATCAGTGAGTTTGGAGAAGGTTTGTAGCTCAGGCTGAGTTGTGGATGTGAGACCATTCACATTGGACCTAGAAAAATTAGAACGAGATATCTTCTAAGTGGTTTAAAGATAGAGACAAAAGCGGTCTCAAGAGTAATTATGCTTAGTCAGTTAATGTAAACTGGATCAATTGCTATAATGAAATAAACTGTGATGTCATTAAGACAAGTGCACCTTTTGTTTAAAGTCTTTATCCTCTACCACGATAGTCTCAGCTGAGAGAAAGGAAAATTGATTGGGTACTCAAAAAAGACCACCAATGCCTGCATTTAGTGCTATCTGAAAATACAACCGATCCAGAGAAGTTTTGTTGGCCATGTACTCTCAAACACATGTAAAATGGGATATGGGGCCTACTGCAGCCAGACAAACAGGCCAAGCCAAGGATAGGGAGAGTGCTGAAGCCTTGTGTAGTGTTGCTATTGGGGATAATGTGTACCCTCAGGGTCTTCTCCATGGTACAAATTGTTCCTGAAAGGAAGGGACCTCAGTAGGTTTCTCAGAGGCTTACTTGAAGAGCTCCCCTAACTATGGAGGCTAATTCCTGCCCAAATGCAGGTAAATTGGCAACAGAAGGAGGAAGAGTTTTAAATAGCCACTTAAGAGTCTAAATTGGGAACAAGGCTATCTGCCACTTTTGCCTTTTCTAACAAGATAGCATAGCAGTTGGAAGATACCATCACACCATTTTCTGTCTTCCTTCTCACCTCCTAGTCCATCCCCAAAGGCCTGTCAGAATCTACATCCTCTGGTTGACAGTGAGAGGAAGTGATTTAAAAATTAGAACCAGGCCTTTCAGCAGTAAAATCAGGAAAAAAATCTACACACTGAAAAAAGGAGAAGTTTAGAATTTTCTTCCAAAAATGGCAATTAATGTTAAATCAATTGTTAGCTTTAAAACTGTGCTGGACACATTTTTGTTAACCAAAGACATTAACTGGTCTAGGACAAAGGAAGGTGTCACAAGTTAGTAATCATCTAACTGAATGAAGCAGCATGTTTGAGAGATTGTGTTACTTATGCCTGTTCCTCAGCAGTGGCAGGAACAATTGACTCAGCAATGAGTCAGACCAAGTGATGAGTCAGATGGGAGATTGTCTTAGGAAGCAGCTTGAAAGTTCCCAAACATATAAGGAAGACTTGAATCCTCATTTAGTCACTTTACATTTAAAGACCTTTCATTCCAAATGGATGAGAACAATGTTTGGCTAAAATTGAAAATTAAGGACTTGTATTAATCTGGTTAAATTTTGCAAGCCAAACAAAATAATAAGACAAGTTATTGATGCATTATGCAAGTTGTGAAATGAAAGAACGAGGAGCACCTCACAGAAACTCAAAAATTCCAAAAGCACTAGACAGGGTGGACCCAGAAAGGATGCTATTAATGACAATGGAGACAAAACCAGAGGTCACAGTCTAAAGGTAGGAGATAAATCATTCAGGGCTGAGATGACAGATTTATTCACTCAGAGAGGTGTGATCCTGTAGAATTCTATGCCACAGAAAATGACTGAGGGCAACACATTTAATTTTTTTTCAAGAAGGAGTTAGATATATTTCTCAGAGCTAAAGGGCTCAAAGTTAGATATATTTCTCAAAGCTAAAGGGGAGAAAGTGGGAATAGAATACTGAGTTGGAAGGACAGACAATATATATATTCAATTATATTGAATGGTGAGCAGACTTGACGGGGGTTGAATGTTCTACTCCTGTTCTTATTTTCTGTTTCTATGGTGCATCCTTCCAGACATTCCAATCTGGATTACCCTATAGGATAAATCAGAATAAAACATGCATCATTGTTTGCTTGTTTTTCAAGACATTAGAATTTTTCTTTGTCTTTTTTGACAGTGTGAATTTGGCATGAAATTTTCCTTGAAAATGACTTTTTTCAGCAGGGAAGAACATCCTACACTATTGGAAAAAGAAGTTGATTAAGTAGACATGAGAAAACATTTACTCTCACCATTGTATTGTTTCTTGATTAGTTAATGTTGTTCTTCAACAATGAGAGGCAATGCTTGTAACTCAACTTTGTCACAAAGAGGTATGAGACTAAGTTCCTATTGGAGAATTGCAGTACCATCTTCCCCTACTCAGATGGAGTCATGCAGCTTGCAAAAGGCCCTTCAGCCCATAGAGTCTGTGCCATCCTATCTACTCTAATTCCACTTTGTGGCATTTGGCCCATGAATGTTCTCACATTTCAAGTGCTCATCCAAGTACTTTCTAAAGATTGTGAGGTTTCCTACATTTTCCAGCATAATAGTACATTTCAAATCCCACCACCCTGGAGTGAAAATATTTTTCCTGTAAGTCCCTTTAAACTTCCTGCATTTCACCTTGACATTATATCTCTTGTGTTTGACCCTTTAATGAAGAGTAACGGTACTTTCTATCCATCCTGTTCATGCCCCTCGATCTTATACACTTCAGTCAGGTCTTCATCAACCACCTCCCCCCCTCACCCCCCCACACTCACCACACACATGCACACCACCTTTCTCAGCCTTCCCTGCTCTAAAGAAAAAAAAACTGAGCCTATTCAGCCTCTCTTCTTAGCTAAAATGCTCCACCCCAGGCAACATCCTGGTGAATCTCTTTGCACCCCATCCAGTATAATCATATCCTTCCCATAGTGTAGTGACCAGAACTGCACACACTACTCCAGTTGTGGCCTAACAAATGGTTTATATAACTCCAATATAATCTCTGTCCTTATAATTTTTGCCACAACTAAAGGCAGATGTCTCATTTGCCTTCTTCATTACCCTATTAACCTGCCCTGCTGCGTTAAAGTATTAAACACCTCAAGGTCCCTTTGTTCCTCTGAACTTCTTAGTAGCCTGCCACTCATTGAGTGCTTGCTTGTTTTGTTTCTTCTTCCAAAGTGCACCACCTCACACTTATCAAAGTTAAATTCCCTATACCACTGATCTACCCATCTGACCAACCGATCTGATCATACGTCAGTAACCTAAGACCTTCTTCCACACTATTTAACAACCCTGCTAATCTTTTTGTTATCCACAAATTTACTTATTACCAACAGCATCCCCACCCAAACAAACATTCTCATGTACATTTATATATATCACCAACAGTAAGGGACACATCACTGATCCCTGTGGTATGCTAATGGGCACCAGTTTCCAATCACAGAAACAGCCTTCTACCATATCCTTTGTCTTCCAACACTAATACCAGGCCAAGTTACCCTGGATCCCATGTGCTTTTACTTTATTTATTAGTTTCTCATCTGGGACCTTGTCAAAGATTTTGCTGAAGTCCATATAAATCACATCAACTGCATTACCCTCATCTACAGATCTGAATACCTCCTCAAAAAAAATCAATCCAATCTTATGGGTAAGCCCTCCCTCTGACCATCCCTGGTCAAATCTTAGGTCTCCAAGTGGCAATTAAGTCTCTCCTTCAGAATTTGTTCCAATAGTTTCATTACCACCAATGTGAGGCTCACCGGTGTATGCTTTGTCTCTACCTTCTTGAAACGTAAAATCACCTTAGCTGTCCTCCAGTCCACTGGCCTCTCTCCTGTGGCTAGAAGAGAATTAAATTTTGGGTTAGAGCCCCTATAATTTCCTCCCTCACCTCCCACAGCCGTCTGGGGCACAATTCATCTGGACCTAGGGATTTATCCACCTGTAAAGCTGCCGAAACCTCAGGCAGCTGGATGGTTTGTTTGTGTTGCAGAGTCATTCTAACAGTATGGGTACAGTTCCTACACAAGCTAAGATTGCTGATGACGAACTCTTTTTTTC
Source organism: Hemiscyllium ocellatum (assembly GCF_020745735.1). Lineage (NCBI taxonomy): Eukaryota > Metazoa > Chordata > Chondrichthyes > Orectolobiformes > Hemiscylliidae > Hemiscyllium > Hemiscyllium ocellatum. The sequence continues at coordinate 57,230,692 of NC_083402.1, forward strand.
AATCTCTCCCCATATCAGAGGGGTGGTGACCCTCAGGTCATCTTCATTTAATGAAAGTGTGGGATTGTAGTGGATTTATTTCACAGCAAAATGGAGTTCTGTTAGATTATAACCATTGCTCTGGATAGGGTTTTGCAGTGGCATAGTAAGCTTGCACATCTCATATTCAACCTCACCTCCTGCAGCGTCTTTTTTAATCCATTATGGCAAGGTGTGAGGGCAGGTTTGCAAACAATATAAATATCCAGCGTAAACTGTACAAAAGTACTGTCCTGGAATGCACTGTTATTTTGTCAGATATTGGGAATTACAAATGGCTAAGCGCAGGATGCTCCGATGATTTATGAAAATAGTCAGCACCACAATAACTAAATGTATTTTAGCTCAATCCTATAACAGTTGATTAGCGTTCATTTTTTTCCTGTCATGTTCACAGACGGAGATACTTTAGCATGAATTTTCACCTGCTACCTTACATTCTGCTCTCTTCTTGGCTTTACTTTAAAGATCTAGCAATGTACCATACATGCTACGACCGAGTCCGAGAATATGGTATGCTTTTAACAGTGGTACCCATTGTCATGAGCAGTGATTATAACCCTATACAAGGGAATAAATGTACTACAAACTAGTCTAATCTCCTGGGAGTTACCTCAATCTCTAATCATGACAGGAGAAAAAAACACAGTAGCCTCGGCGAGACACAGTTTGTACCTTCACTTTTCAAGAACACATTAAAAAAGGGATAAAGATTCAATTTAATCCTGGTCTGGATGTGCCAATGGAAGGCTATACTAGTGAGATATGGTGCTAATGTATGCCAGTGGGCTGAGGTGCATGTATAGCAGTCTAGGTTCAAGTGCTAGTGTACTGTGAATGTTGCTGTCGAAGACCACTGATGACCCTGTGCTACAGGTACATCCTTACTGACTTCTCAAATCCAGCAAACCAATCAAATGGAAGTAGACTTGCTAAAACTATACAAGCCACTAATCAGACAAAATCTTGTTTATTGTGAAAGTTCTGGTCCCCTTATTTAAGGAAAGATTGCACTGGCATTGGAGGAAATCTAGAGAAAATTCACTAGGATGATCCAAGGTATGGAGGAATTGTCTTATAGAGTCATAGAGACATACAGAAACAGACTCTTCTGCCCAACTCATCCATGCTGACCAGGTTTTCCAAACATTTGCCTACTTTTTTTAATTCATTCATAGGATGAGGGTTTCGCTGACTAGTCTAGCATTTATTGCCAATCCCTAATTGCTCATAGAGCAGTTAAGAGTCAACTGCATTGCTATAGGTCTGGAGTTATGTAGGCCAGACCAGGTAAGAATGGCAGTTTCCTTCCCTAAAGAAAATTAGTGAAACAGATGAGTTTTTCCCTAACAATCAACAATGGATTCCTAGTCATCATTAGACTCCTAATTCTAGTTTTTTCAACTGAATTCAAAATACACCATCTGCTGTGGCCAGATTTAAACCAGGTCCCCAGAACAGTATCTGGGTCTCTGGATTAGCAATATCTGTCTAAACCTTTCCTATCCATGTACCTGTCCAAATGTCTTTTAAATTTTGCAGTTGTACTCCCCTCTACCACTTCCTTTAGCAGCTCGTTCTGTACATGCAACATCCCCTGTCTGAAAAAAAAGCTCCTTGGGCCCCTCTTAAATCTTTCCCCTCTCACCTTAAATCTATGTCCTCTAGTTTTGGACTCCCCTGGGGAAAAGATCTTGGCTATTCACCTTATATATACCCTTCATGTTTTTCTAATCCTCTATAAGATCAGCCCTCAGTCTCCTATACAGCAAGGGAAACAGGTCCCAGCCTATCCAGTCTCTGTAACATTCTTGGAAATCATGTTTGCACCCTTTCCAGTTTAATAAAATCCTTCCTACAGAATTGAATGCAGTACTCCAAATGTGGTCTTACCAACATCTTGTACAGTTGTAACATGACGTCCCAAATGCTGAACTCAGTCCTCTGTTTTATGAAAGCAAGTGAGCCAAATGCCTTCATCACCACCTTGTCTACCTATGATGCCACTTTCATGGAACTATGACCTGAACCTTAGGTCACTCCCCATGGCCCCACCATTAACTGTGTAAGCCTTGCCTTGTCTTACCAAAATGCCACACTTTGCTATATCTAAATTCAAGTCCATTCTTTGGCCCACCGGCCCGGTTGATCAAAATCATAGATAACCTTCTTCACTATCCACTAAACCACCAACTTTGGTGTCATCAGCATACTTACTAACCAATCCTCCTATACTCTCCTCCAATCATTTGTTTAAATGACAAAAAGCAGTGGACCACCACTAGTCACAAATTTCCACTGTGAACCCTCTACCATCACTTTGTCTCCTACTGTCAAGCCAATTTTGTACCCAATTGGCTGGTTCTCCCTGTTATCTAACCTTATTAACTAGTCTACTATGTGAAACCTCATTGAACACTTTGCTAAAGTTGACGTAGACAATGGTCTACAGCCTTGCCTTCATTTACCTTCTTGGCCACATCTTCAAAAAACTCAATCAAGTTTGTGAGACACAATTTCACATGCACAAAGCCATGCTGACTATCTCTAATCAGTCCTTGCCTGTCCAAGTGCACATAGATCCTATCTCTCAGAAATCTCTCCAACAATTTACCCACCACTGATGTCAGGTTCACTGGACTGCAGGTCTCTGGGTTTTCTTGGTACACTGTCATACATAATGGCACAACATTAGCCACTCTCCAGCCTTCTGGCACCTCACCCTTGTCTATCACTGATACAAATATCTCAACTACGGGCACTTTAATCTCTTCCTTAGCTTCCCACAGTGTCCTAGGATACATTTGATCAAGTCCCAGGGATTTACCTACCTCTTTGTGTTTTAAGACCTATAGCATCTCCTTTCTGTAATGTAGATTCTTTTTGAGACATCACTAATTATTTCCCAAAGTTTCACGGCTTCCATGTCTTTCTCCACAATAAATACTAACAGAAAATATTTGTTTAAGATCTCACCATCTCACATAGTTGTCCTCATTGATCTATAAAGAGCCCTAACCTCCCCCTAGTTTCTCTTTTGCTCTTAGTACACTTGTGGAATCTCTTTGTATTCTCCTTAACCCTATCTGCCAAAGCTATCTCACGTCCTGTTTTTGTCCTTTTGATTTCCCTCGTAAGTGTACTTCTACACCCCCTATACTTCAAGGGATTCAGTTGATCCCAGTTGTCTATACTTGACATATACTTCTTTTTCTTGACCAGATCCTCAGTATTTCTAGTCACCTAGTGTTCCCTACACCCATCAGCCTTGCCCTTCACACTAACAGGAACACCTGCCCCTGAACTCTCATTAGCTCACTTTGGAAAACCTCCCACTTACCAGATGTCCCCTTACCTGTGTACAGCTCCCCCAATTAACTTTCTAAAGCTCCTTTCTAATATCATCAAAACTGGCCTTGTCCCAACTTAGAACTTTAATTTGTGGACCAGGCCTATCTTTCTCCATCATTATTATAAAACTAGTAGAATGCACCACCAACACCTTAATCTCTTGCTCTGCCTTAATTTTAAAGAGGAGATTGAGTTTTGAGGGGATGTTTTGGGGCTTAAGTACTTGTTGGAGTTTAGGAGAATGAGAAGAAACCTATTGAAACATCTAAGATTATTATAAGATGTCAAGAGGTTGTTCCCTCTTGTGGGAGAGTCCAGTACTATAGAGAGCATGTGGTCAGAGTAATTTAAGACTGCAGAAGGTGGTGAATCTCAGAATTCTTTACCACAGAGGACTGTTGCACTCTGATCTGATTCCCACCCCATATTCACATCAGTTCAACTCTTCATTGAATTCAGTCAAGTCCATTGTGATTCTCATGTGACAGATATGCTGTAATGTTCCCACAACATCCTTGAAAATTTTACAAGTGTTGGGGTGCTTTTGGCCAGTATTCGCCTCTTTTTTAAACTCATTGTTTCAAATTTCTGCACCGCTGAGAAAACAGTGATAGATTTCCAAGCACCAATGATATATCATAGCTGTTGACTAATAATTGATGCCGAAGTACATTGCAAATGGATGAGGATTTAATTGCAAATGAAATGAAGCTGATATTTGCAAATAAATTCTTCATAGATTTGGCCCTTTGATGCCCTGGACTCCAGTAAATGTGGATCCTGTGTTTTCACCATCAAACTGACACTGACTTTACCCACCTTGAGCATTGTCTCAGCCATTTTCCAGTTGCAGTTTGCACCTAAAGTAATGGCCGGAAATACAGTGTATAGTGGATGCCATCATGACTCTGTCTGGTCATGACGTACTTTCCCAGAGCCTCTATGTCCCCTTTAGACTCACTTTACTTTGACACCCCATTTCCACCCATCCTCTCCATATGGAGACCCCCACATGGAGTTTTGTCTCAAATGAACCTCCCTGACCAATGAACCCTGACATTATTTCTGATGCCCATCTTGATGCTCCATGCCTCCTCCACTCTGTGAAAGCCACAGTGATGGTCACTATTGATAACCACTCCTGCCTTAGACTACCTGATGCTGTTCTGTATATCTCCCATATATCCTGAGCTTCCCCATCACTATCCTTGTCCTCAATTCTGAGACTATCACTACCATCTAAGGACAAGGTTGGCAGATACATGGTGCCACCATCGCGAAGTTCCACTCCAAGTCACTCACCATTCTGACTTTAAAATATATCACTGTGCTTTCAGTGTCATTGGGTCAAAACCCTGGAACTTCCTTCCTAATGGAACATTGACTGCAGCAGTTCATGGAGACAGCTTGTTACCACCTTCTCAGGAGAATTAAGAACAGACAAAAATGTTTGCTCAACCAATGTATAAAAGTAAGCTGCTGGTACACTGTGCAACGCAAATCTGTGCTTCCTAAGTGGATCAGAGAGGTGTCATTAGGTCCATAAAGTATTGATAAATATTAGTTGCCAAAGTCCATGGATGAGGATTGTATGTAGCTGGTGACCATAGATCATGCCCTGATCTACTGTTTGGTGCAACAGTGAGCTGAAGTGGTCAGGTACCCACTCTGACATCCTCAGAGATTTCTGAATGTCAAGATTGTTCAGCTAGTTTGATAAGTCAAGAAGGTGGATAATGTTTATAAGGAGCTATAATCCTCATTAATTGTTAGGTAGTGATGAGTTTTTTTTAAAAAAAAGCCACTTTGCACACTTGACAAATTCATAAAAATTGCAACAAGTTCTCCTGAGGTTGAGATGGACCTTGTGGACATCTCGCCCAATTCTGTCACATATTTCACCATAGGTCATGTCATACAGGCTACAAGATTCCGTTTTTGAATATTTTTCAGACAGAGGCATGTAGATTCTTCATTAACAAAAGGCAAACGCTTGTTACAGGTAGGGAGAAACTTTGGAGTTGACGTTAAATCAGATCAGCCATGACTTTATTGAATGGTAGAGCAGGCTTAAAGGGCCATATAGTCTCCTCCTGCTCAATGTGTATATTAATCAGAAAATTGGTGAAAAAAGACTAATGCCTTCTATTCTTTATCCCCAATGTGAGAAAAATGGAGCCAAAATTGTGTGTCTTTTTACAAGACAAACACATAGGAAGTGACTGACTCTTGCAGTTTTAATTGGGCACAGTGGAATACTAGCTATGTTAATAGACTAATGAGTGGTTAAGACAAAAGAAAACTATGAATGTGAGCTCATATCACGTCATGACCCTGGTGAGAATTTAAATCCTGTTTAAAGAATAAATGTTGAAGCAAAAAGGCGGACATAAGTTAATGTGACCAAAATGGTTTTGTCAGATCTCTGTGAAAACCCAATTAGCTAATGTTCAACATGGTTTACCCAAGCAATCTCTGAAGTGATCCAGTAAACTTTTCAGTTGTATCAAACCACTGTGTGCTCATGATATTCCAATGAGGGCCAAAGTTAAAAGTGACTCAGACCTCATGCTTAAGCCCCATATGGATGTTTTCCCCTCGCCTAGCCAGAGTTAAAATTTAATGATCAAAATAGAATTTCAGCCAAAATCAGATTCTAAACAGAAATTAAAAATGGACATTAAATTTTGAGAAGTGAATCTAAAATTCCATTATCTAATTATTTTGTTATAACGAGTTAAGCTATAAGCTGAGAAATATTCAACAGGGAAAACAATGCTGTGTTTGTCCCATTATCATGCAGTGGGAAAGACCAATATAATTATCTGCCTGAAGCTGTCTTAAATGCTAGGCTACTGTTGCAATGGCAAACATGATAATCATGAAAGTAAATAGTCACATTATCCTTTGGGTTTTAACTGCGTCCAGAAAGTCTCCATGAAATATAACCGATGCCAGCAGCAAGTGAGCAAGTGACTGAATCAGTAAATTATTAGTCGCACTAATGAGGTTATGATTGTAATTAGAAGTGCATTTGATTTTAGAATGGATGATATAGGAAATGAGTTGAGAAGTAATGACTTTTCTGAAAGCACTATGATTTCCAGGGAAGGACTATGAGTCAGAACTTTCCAGCTGATCGGAAAAGACTAAATAATTGAATACAAATTTTCTAAAAATGTAATACCACTTTCTTCATGGTTTTGTATAGGGAAACATTCCAAATTCACTTTTGAAATAAAAGCAGTTCCCAAGCGGAGAGAAAGGGAGTACCTGTTCCTGAGCTTTCTCTTCACATTACATTTTGTTGCCAAGATAAAAGACTAATGGGTGGATTTTCTTTGATTTCCCCTTTCTCCCTCCTGTATATGTTTATCATTTCTATCTACTGTATAGTGAAACAGATTAGATAAGCCCATACCATGGGTACATGGACCCCATTTAACTACCGTGTAGATGAGTATATTGCAATCCCAATGTATTTCTGCTGCACTTTCTCTGTGTCTCCACTTCATTGCACTATCCAAATAACAATATTAAACCCAAAGGCAAAATCTGAAGGCAGACTTGTTTTGCAGAAACTGGTTTTACTTTGAGTTTTGTGCAACTAATAAGATGGTGAAGAAACAAATCAAATGCTGCAGATTTATGCATCAAACTAACTTAATAATCTCATAAATAAGGCCTTATTAGTACCACGGCATAAATAACATCACAATGCTGAATACTGTGGATGCTGGAAATCTGAAATAAGAACAGTAAGTGGTGGCAATACTCAGCAGCTATTTTAACAAATAATTAATCACTTTTTACAATAAAACTTGGAGCAATATTAGTGCAATTAATTAGCTTTCATTATGTTTCAAGTATAAAACTATACTGCTGGTTGTTTCTTAAATTGAAACAATCAATAATTATCTAGGAAGGACCCTACCTCCTGATCTTCGAGGAGAAAGTGAGGTCTGCAGATGCTGGAGATCAGAGCTGAAAATGTGTTGCTGGAAATGCGCAGCAGGTCAGGCAGCATCCAAAGAACAGTAAATTCGACGTTTCGGGCATAAACCCTTCATCCTGATGAAGGGCTTATGCCCGAAACGTCGAATTTCCTGTTTCTTGGATGCTGCCTGACCTGCTGCTCTTTTCCAGCAACACATTTTCAGCTCCTACCTCCTGATCCTCAGCTTTCAGCCTCCCACCCCAGCCTCTAGCAGACACTTCCCAGGCAACTCTTTCACTGACTGTAGTAAACTACCCGACTGCTCACTGCTCCACCCATCATAACTTACTTTTCTCCTACATTTATCGCACATGAGCTCCCTTGTATAATGAGCCTATCAGCAGCAAGCACCAGAGGGAGCCAGCATATGATAGAGGTGTAGCACCTCACCATTTCCTTTCTTTCAACTGGCAAGGTGACATTCTCCCATTGAGCCGGCCCCGTGAGTGAATTTTCTAAGGTGCCTTTTGAGGTTCAATCAACAGTTTTGGAATCCTCACCTTATTTTATTTGATGACTCCTCCTTGCTTTGTGATTCACCATTAAGATAACATAGCCTGATTGTTTGCTTTCACCTGCTGTAAAATCCACAGGAAAAGCCATATGGCTTTCAGGGCCATTTTGTAACACTCTTTATGTCCATTTGAAAGAGAAATTAAATTTAATACAAAATATATTCCAGACCATACATTTGTGATATTAGAATGAAAGGCATCGTGAGTCTAATTCTTATCATGGAATCTCTCCTGTCTTCCACCATATTAGAGACCTTCTTTCTGTTCTGTCACATTGACCCCTTACTTCAAACCAATTGCATCTTTAATTTTTTCATAGTTCTGATGAAAGGTCATCAACCTGAAACATTAACTATTTCTCTCTCCACAAATGTTGCTTGACCTATTGATTATTTTAATATTTTTTGTTTTATTTTTAAAATGCCATTATCATTGCCAATCTATGCTGATTCAGCATTAGCTTCAAAACTTCTACTCGTGTGGTGATTGAAATAATATTGTTCCTATGATACTCTGTGTAATACATAGCCTATTATGAGACAGACTTTATTACAGATTACAGCCTTTAAACATTTCTATCCTGCGTCATTTATTATCTAATAACTATAACCTCATTTATGTAGAGCTGTTGAAGATCGACTAGGTTGAATGAGATCAATGCTTTGTGTTACTAATAGGCATATTAGACTGGAGGTACATTTGTAGAAGGAGTGCTTGTTGTTTTGAGGACAGTCATTATGCTCAGAGCTATCATATAGGTTCACATTTCTAGTTTTACAACAGGGAGTAATGAGTCCCTTAGGGCTTGTAAAATAACAATGCCAGAACAAAATTATACCATTACAGAAAAGGCAAAATTTTGCAAGCGCTCCAAGTGTGACCTTATATGGAGGCATCACATAAAAGAAAGGGTGTCATTATTATCTGAAATGTTCTGGCTGCGTGCAAGGTAATGCTAGCAATACAGGGCCTTTGTCAAATGTACCCTTTCTACAAGCTCGGGATATTCTCCTGAGAAATTGTGAATAATTTTCTTGTAAGATTTGGCAGGCTAATATTCCCCTTCCAGCTCTGTTCAGAAGATTCTGTAATAGTTAGCACACAAGAAGGCAGCATAATCTTAAAAAACACAGATCAGACAAAAGCGTCATGAGAGAAGCAAAGGTTTCTGAACAATCAAAGAATTACCTAGAGTCATAGAGACGTACAGCATGAAAGAGAACCTTCGGTCCAACTCGTCCATGCCAAACTGATATCCCTACCCAATCTAGTCCCACCTGCCAGCACCCAGGCCATATCCCTCCAAACCCTTCCAATTCATATACCCATTCAGATGCCTTTTAAATGTTGCAATTATACTAGTCTCCATCACTTCCTCTGGCAGCCCATTCCACACACGCACCAGCCTCTGTGTGAAAAAGTTGCCCCTTAGGTCCCTTTTATATCTTTCCCCTCTCACCCTAAACCTATGCCCCTAGTTCTGGACTCCCCCATCCCAGGGAAAACAAAACTGTATTTATCCTATCCATGCACCTCATGATTTTATGAACCTCTATAAAGGTTACCCCTCAGCCTCAAATTCCAGGGAAAACAGCCCTAGCCTATTTCACTCTCCCTATAACTCAAATTCTCCAATCCTGGCAACATCTTTGTAAATATTTTCTGAACCCTTTCAAGTTTTGTTAAAACAGAATCTATAGTGTCTTCAAGATGCTCTAAAGCACTTCATAACCAAAACACACATTTGGAACAGGATGATTCTTCTACTATCTTCAAATGGTGCCGTGGGATCTTCCAGAACAATTGTATATGGCAACAATTTAAATGCACCATAAAGACAACATGGCATAAAGCAGCAAAACAATTTCCAGTTCTAAAATGACCTTCAAGAATTCAGGCAATATAAAGTGCTGTACAGCCAATTAAGCATTTTATTCTTTAATATTATAAATTCAGAGTCAGAGAGATGTACAGCACAGAAACAGACCCTTTGGCATGGACAAGTTGGACGAACCTGATATCCTAAATTAATCTAGCCCCATTTGCCAGCACTTGGCCCATATCCCTCTAAACCCTTCTTATTCATAAATCCGTCCAGATGCCTTTTAAATGCTGTAATTGTACTAGCCTCCACCACTTCTTCTGGCAACTCATTCTATACATGCACCACCCACTGGTGTGAAAATGTTGCCCCTGGAGGTCCATTTTAAATTTTTACCCTCTCATTTAAACCTATGTCCTCTAGCTTTGGACTCCCCCTCACCAGGGAAAAGATCTTATCTATTTACCATATCCATGCCCTTCATGATTTGATAAATCTCTATGAAGGTCAGCCTCTGACGCTCCAAGGAAAACAGCTCCAGCCTATTCAGCCTCTCTATAGCTCAAACCTTCCAATCCTGGCAACATCCTTGTAAATCTTTTCAAAACCCTTTCAAGTTTTACAACAGCCTTCTTATAGCAGGGAGACCAGAATTTCATGTAGTATTCTAAAAGTGACCGAACCAATGTCCTGTATGTCTGCAACATGACCTCCTAACTCCTATAGTAAAAAGTGAGGTCTGCAGATGCTGGAGATCAGAGCTGAAAATGTGTTGCTGGTTAAAGCACAGCAGGTCAGGCAGCATCCAAGGAACAGGAAATTCAACATTTCGGGCCAGAGCCCTTCATCAGGAATGAGGAGAGTGTGCCAGGCAGGCTAAGATAAAAGGTAGGGAGGAGGGACTTGGGGGAGGGGCGATGGAGATGTGATAGGTGGAAGGAGGTCAAGGTGAGGGTGATAGGCTGGAGTGGGGTGGGGGCGGAGAGGTCAGGAAGAAGATTGCAGGTTAGGAGGGCGGTGCTGAGTTCGAGGGAACCGACTGAGACAAGGTGGGGGGAGGGGAAATGAGGAAACTGGAGAAATCTGAGTTCATCCCTTGTGGTTGGAGGGTTCCCAGGCGGAAGATGAGGTGCTCTTCCTCCAACCGTCGTGTTGTTATGTTCTGCCGATGGAGAAGTCCAAGGACCTGCATGTCCTCGGTGGAGTGGGAGGGAGAGTTAAAGTGTTGAGCCATGGGGTGGTTGGGTTGGTTGGTCCGGGCGTCCCAGAGGTGTTCCCTGAAGTGTTCCGCAAGTAGGCGGCCCGTCTCCCCAATATAGAGGAGGCCACCTATACTCAATTGACTGACCAATAAAGGTAAGCATGTCAAATGTCTTTGTTATGAAGATATGGGTGTACTGTACCTTTAAGAGAATCAAAAGCTAGCAGTGACAGCACCAAGTGTTCTCAATAAGATACAATGTAACATGTGCTCCAGCCACTCTGGTAGCTAGTGTAGCTGGTTGCCTGGAAACGACAAATCAAATTCGAATTAGGCCAATCAGGTTAAATTATACTCCAAAAAATACCAAACTACAATCCAGTTTGAATTGAGTATGTTGATGATCTTAAGAGCCAATGACACAATCTGATGCTTTGAGGATATAAGACCAGGGAAAATTGAACAGTTGGGAGGAGGACTGCCAAGCTACCCGCATATAAAGGTTGCCTGAAAAATAGCTCTCTTAAAAAATACCTTTATCAATCAGTAACTTGTGAAGCAGAACCTCCAAAGAGAAGAACAGAAGATAGGAATACAGAGAAAGCAGAAAGCTGCCTTGCTTTGAGATAAGAAGTTTTGCATTGTAATTCTTAATTGAGAGTTTTAGTGGACCAGCATTGTAGAAGGAGAAGGTAAAAGATAGTTGGAGGAAGGACTTGTAAATAGTTGGTTAATTATTCTCTGTTTTACTTTAAGAAATACAGTTGTTATTTTTTCTTTAAATAGTGTGTGGCCTCTTGAATTTTCACAGATTACTGCACAGGATAAATCTTTTCAGCATTGCAAATTTTAAATTAGCAGAGGGGTTTACCTCATGTCATAACACATTCTTCATTAACCTACCTACCGGTGACTCCACTTCCAAGGAGCTATGAACCTGCACTCCAAGGTCTTTTTGTTCAGCAACACTCCCCAGGACCTTACCATTAGGTGCATAAGTACTGCCCTGATTCGCCTTTCCAAAATGCAGCACCTCACATTTATCCAAACTGAAATCTATCTGCCACTCCTCGGCCCATTGGTCCGTCTGATCAAGATTCCATTGTACTCCAAGGTAACCTTCTAACAGACCACCAATTTTGCTGTCAACTGCAAACTTGAATTAATCTGATTAAAATATACCTTTAACCAAAAGTATATTTTCATTTACATTTTTTTAAACAAATTTCAGTTATTCCTGAATTCTCCTAACAATACAGCTAGAAATTTACAACTTGCTACAACTGCCTCCTGGTATTTTCAAAGGTTTTAAAACAGCTGTATTTATATGGATTGATGTAAAAACTGTAGATGATCGGTCAAATCTTATAAAAATCAAAGCAACATGCGTCATAATATTCTGAGGTGGGCAGGAATGAAAATAAAAGACTTAAAGTAAAAGAAGAATAAACGGAATTGTCGTGCAGTTTTCTGAAACCACTGGCTATTTTAACATAGCAAACAAAGTGAGGACTAAAAATAAAGAACTAGGATATGTTTGACCTTCAGTACAAAAGCAAATCACTTGTATTCAGAATAATGAGTCATTGCTTGTCTCCTGTTTGTTTATTGATTGACATTTAAAAACTTCTTGTCAAAGGTTGGATATTTGTGGTAGCTCTCCAGCTGCTGTAAAAAGGTTCTTTTGTGCCATTTTACCTCATCACTAGATTTCATCTCTTGGTAGAGCCAAGTGCAGCACTTTACTGTCAAATGTTTTATTAGGGTGTTTATTACTTTCAACTAGGGCAATTATAAGCTATTAAATTTTCTTGGCTGGTTCGTTGTTTAGAATAAAGAAAGAAATTTGTCTCCAGTCCATGTTAAGACAGGTTCTACTCTAAATCATTAGCTTCAGGATATTCATGTGAAATTGATAGACATGTAAAAATATAATTCTGGATTAGTGGTACTGGAAGAGCACAGCAGTTCAGGCAGCATCCGAGGAGCAGTAAAATCGATGTTTCGGGCAAAAGCCCTTCCAGCACCATTAATCCAGAATCTGGTTTCCAGCATCTGCAGTCATTGTTTTTACCTATGTAAAAATATCAACAAGAACCCAGAACACCCCAACAATTTCTCCACACCCATTACAGTGGGGAAAGGTGGCAATTTATATGAAGCAAAGCCATATGGGGACTGCAGGGGCAGACATTGTACAATGCAGTAAAAAAAACTCCAGTCTGGTGCAAGATTATAAAAGATATAGTTCGTCAAATCTAATTTATCCTGCAATCCTACTGAATTGTAATGTCACCAGCAGAGATGGAGGAGACCCGCACTAAGGAACTCGGAGTGTGGGACAAACCAAAACAAAATTAAAGGACAGGCAGTTTTAGGGGAATGGTGTCCTGGTGTTTAGGGGTAAAGGTGTGGTGGTTTGAGGGTATCCAGGTCTTGAGGAACAGCCTGAGAGGAAGGGCTGGCAGAAAGGCAGTAAACCTGCCTCATGTTGCAAAATCACAGAAAGATACATTTCATTACTTTTTTTTAAAAAAAGGCCTGAAAATAGAATATTTGACTGTGTGGGGGATCCAGTTCTCCTTTTATAATCTCCTTTTATAAATCAATCCCTCAGTGCAACACTGTGTAGTCAAGATCAAAAGTGTGTGCATTTTGACAATTATTAAAGTTAAGAAGATAGAGACTGAAATTAGAAATAGATAGGTTCATATGCAAGATTAAAATATTATAATTAGAAAGCAAAATTGAAGTTGGACAATTCCACACTTTCCATAGTCGTCCAAATTTCACACATACTATCAACACCCCTTTGATTAGATCCGGTCTCTGCCTTAATACTGCCTCAGTACTCTGGACTGCCTCAGTACTCTGGACTGCCTCAGTACTCCGGACTGCCTCAGCATTTGGCAGTCTTTAGTTCTATTCCAAGTCTTTATCTTTTCAATATTCGCATCTTGATGCAACCAGTATTCTAGAGTTCCTCATGTTACACCAATATGAGTGCCCAATGATCACAGGACTGCAATGTGCACCCTCTCCAAGATGCAATACAGCAAGTCAACAAGGCTTATTTGACAGCAGCTTCAAAACTCTCTTCCACCTAGAAGTTCGAGGACAACATGGTGGCTCAGTCGCATGGTGGCTCAGTGGTTAGCACTGCTGACTCACAGCGCCAGGGTCCCGGTTTCGATTCTAGCTTCAGGCGACTGTCTGTGTGGAGTTCGCATATTATCTGCGTGTGTTTGTTTCGGTTTCCTCCCACAGCCCAAAGATGTACAGGTTAGGTGAATTGACCATGTTAAATTGCCCATAATGTTCTGTGCATTAGTCAGAGGGAAATGGGTCTGGGTGGGTTACTCTTAGGAGGGCTGGTGTGGTTTTGGTGGGCCGAAGGGCCTGTTTCCACACTGTGGAGAATCTAATTTAGATTGATAAATTCTTGACGTCACAAGGAATTAAGGGCTACGGGGAGAACGCAGGTAAGTGGAGTTGAAATGCCAAGCCATGATTGAATGGTGGAGTGGATTCGATGGGCCGAATGGCTTTGCTTCCAATCCTATGTCTTATTTGGAGGATCCATTCCAAACCATCCTGACTTTGAACTATGTTGTTATTTATTCACCATCATTGCATCAATAACTTGAAACTCCCTTCCAAACAGCATTTGGTATACCTACACTAAATAGACTACAGCGTTTAAGAAGATAGTTCACCGTTACCTTCTCAAGGACAATTAGGGATGGGCAATAAATTCTAGACTTGCCAGCGATACCCAAATCTCAGGTTCTCAATGAAAAAGGAATGAGCAGTTAACGTGATCTTGGCAGTATCACCCAAATCTTGAGAATTAATATGTTAGAAGATCGGTGCTGTTTGATAGCTTGGCATCCTATTGAAGTGATTGAACATTTTGTTGTTTGCAGCAAGTCCTTCGCATGATTCTCTTAGCTGAGTGGCTAGCTTTGCAAATGTTTTCACCATCTCTCTGTAGGATACAACCATTTTCCCCTCAGGAAAATGGTTCTCATCAGATGAATTTGCTTGAATTACATTGACTGAGTCAGTTTGCAACTTTCTTGACATTTGGAAAAGTAGTTAGCAAAGCTCCCTTAGGTCTTCTGCTTTTTTGATGAGAAAATGTAGAACGTGCTTTTCAGATGTGGAAGCAACACATTAGTTCATTCAGGAGAAAAAGCAATGAGTGATATATTATGATGAACTCTTATCTACAATTCATCCACAACAGGTGGATGTATCAGACAGCCATGTCACTGAGGGCATATGTTCCCAAAAACTAACTTGGAATCAGAGTTTGGAGGATTCAGGTTCCTTCCCTTTCTCTCAGAAACAGTGCTGAAATGTCACCAAGTTATCTATCTTTCAGGTCCAGACCTCATCTCTGATATGGATTTCTGGGCAGGTACCACATTGACAGATTGCTATGTTATGACGACAGGCCATAAACCAGAAATGCCACTGACATTTTTTAGGCCCCTTTCCAAAATGGATTTTCCAAAAGATGGCTAATACAGCCAAAATGGGTGCGGATGTAAAATTAGGTGGCTCCCTGGAGAGAGAGATACACAGAGACAGCCACAGAATGTCTCATCTACAGATACAAAGGGAACCTCAAAACAACAGCCCTTCAAAAAAAAAAGGGGGGAGTAGGAGTGATGTAAGTCAATACAAACTAGATTGTGACAGCAAAAGATGATGAAGGATTAATGACCCTCCCGACTCAATAGAAAGTCACCTTCTATGGATTCTGTCTCAAATTACAGAAACAAGTTGTGTTTTATCCTTTGAAGAATATCAATGATCAATGGTTTAAAGGAAGTTTCAACTATACTGGGTGTGCTAGTGGGGCTGAATGCTCTCATATGCACCTGCTTGAGTTCAAGCATTGGCACTGCATGAAGGTGACAGTTGAAGAACTGTTCTGCAGTTACCAGTGTTGCAGGCAGAGGGACCCTCTCCAAATAAGACAAAAGGAAATGGGTCAAGGAAAACAACTCTGTCTCTCATGACTTCTGTATCTTCTTGTTCAGAGATGTATAATACAACTCGGGAGTAGGTAGACCCTGAACAATGGTTGCCTGGCTCAGAAGTAAGGACACTACCACTGTACCACAGGAGTCCCTCAGGAATGCTGGAATTTAATCCAGTCAAAAGGAATCAGAATAACAGAAACTCAGCCAAACAAAGCAAATCAATTCTTCAATTATTGATGTCAACGCCAACAGCAGCTTCAAATTTAATGGCTATAAAATTCAACTATAATTCTTCACAATCAATTCAGAGACTGATCATATAACTTTTTTTTACTTTTAGCTTTTTGGACTCACCTCTTATTTCTAATCTGTGGGTATGTGTGTTGCATTCGTATTTCTTCTTCTGTGTAGTAATTAATGAACTCACTTTTTATTAATTAGGGAAAGCCTGACTAAAATTTAAAACATGCTCATTTGGGTTTTGGAGAAGGTTGTCTATAAGGAAAGGACATTTTAAAAAAATAATCTTGTTGCAACAAACCAAGGGTGTTAGGAGAACCAGTTTATCCATCCTCATCCCAGAAGCTCAATGATTGCAGTAGCCTGTCTGGAACTACATTCAACTTGAGAAACCTCACCTAAGATCTGATCATAATGCATGCCTGGTCTGTCCTAATGTACCAGCATGCCATTTCATTTCTATTAAATAGAAACTCTTAGCCAGGAACATCCATGCTCTAACCATGCCCATTTTAAAAATTGAATGGAGGCTCAGCCACAGTGTGCCTTGTGGAAACTATGTGAAAGATTAGAATTCCCATCATAGAATCACAACCTTGTTACAGCACAGGGGCTCACCAGTCCACTATGTCTGCTTTGGCCTACTGTGGGAGTAATTTACCGAGTGCTATTTTCCTGTTGCTCTGCTCCTAACCAAAATTATCACCCTTCCATGTACTTCTCATTTTCATGATAGAATTTCCCTGAAAGAGTGACAAGGTCATTTCACTTATTGCAACATTGTCATTGCTGACTAGAAGTTGCTTCCTGTAGTAAACATTTTCATATCCTGGTGACTCAGAAGTTCATTTAAGTACCTGCTCTATCAAAACATATCTATTTAACAATATCAATTTTTTAATTGAAATAACTAGTCATCTCTTTGATCTTAATCTGAATTTCAAACATGAACTTCTATCAGCATCATTTCCCAGAGATTAAGATATCAAAGAATTGTACATTTTCAGATTATTTTATTAAACAAACTGCCAGGTTACTGAAATAGCAAACATTAATTTTTGTTACTATTTGAAAGACAAAAGCCGAAATGCTTTGATTACATGACTGTACAAATGAACATTAAGGTGACAAGTCATTTTAATTACTGCTATTGTAAAGACCACAGCTTATTAAAAATATTCACTATTAATTTTCCACTTGAGTTCTTATTTCTTCACATTCCAACTGTACACATTAAATGGTTATTTCCTGTGTTATTGTATTATTCAGCTTCTAATTTGTTTTTTCCATTCTAATTCACTAGCATGTTTGAGAATGTGTGCAACAACTGTTCCCTTTCTGTGTACTGAAGTCTAATGAGAGCAAGATAAGTAAACTGTTTTTATATTCTCTCTCTGGGAGGAGGGAGGGAGAGCCAGCATTCATTACTAATTCCCAGTTACCCTAATTATCGCAATTTAATTCTAGACAGTAATTTGCTAGGTCACCTCACACAGTTAAGTGTAAACTAACTTGGTGTGGGACTGGAGTCACATATGGGCCAGACCAAGCAAGGTTGACAGATCTCCTTCCCAAAAGGAACAATGAACTGTTGTGGTTCTCTTTGCCGAGCTGGGAATTTGTGTTGCAGACATTTCGTCCCCTGTCTAGGTGACATCCTCAGTGCTTGGGAGTTCCTCCAGCATCTATAGTGATTTGTACCTGCTGCTTCCGGTTGTCAGTTCTTGCTGTCCGCTGCAGTGGCCGGTATATTGGGTCCAGGTCGATGTGCTTATTGATTGAATCTGTGGATGAGTGCCATGCCTCTAGGAATTCCCTGGCTGTTCTCTGTTTGGCTTGTCCTATAATAGTAGTGTTGTCCCAGTCGAACTGATGTTGCTTGTCATCTGAGTGTGTGGCTACTAACGATAGCTGGTCATGTCGTTTTGTGGCTAGTTGGTGTTCATGGATGCGGATTGTTAGCTGTCTTCCTGTTTGTCCTATGTAGTGTTTTGTGCAGTCCTTGCATGGATGAACACCAACTAGCCACAAAACGACATGACCAGCTTTCCTTAGTAGCCACACACTCAGATGACAAGCAACATGAGTTTGACTGGGACAACACTACTATTATAGGACAAGCCAAACAGAGAACAGCCGGGGAATTCCTAGAGGCATGGCACTCATCCACAGATTCAATCAATAAGCACATCGACCTGGACCCAATAAACCGGCCACTGTAATGGACAGCTGGTACTGATAACTGGAAGCGGCAGATACAAACCACTATAAATGCCGGAGGAAACATCACAGAATCACTTCACAGGAGGCTCCCAAGCACTGAGGATGTCACCTAGACAGGGAACGAAATGTCTGCAACACAAATTCCCAGCTCAGTGAACAGAACTACAACAACGAGCACCCAAGCTACAAATCTTCTCACAAACTTGGAACAATGAACTGTTTAAGTTTTTTTCAACTTTGTTTTCTGATATCTGCTCTGAGCGTGCCTTTACTGTTGCTTCACTCTGACATAAATCAATTGTTTCCACACAATCTCTATTCAGTGTTTTGTGACTTCTGTTGTATGTAAAAATCTGACAAAATTTTAATTCTGCCACACACAAACTGCCCTGAATTAAGTCCCATTCATCAGTTGCATTTATTTGTGCAAACATCCTGCAGATCATTTACAGATTTCAAGTTAGTTTCTGAGTATTTAAGTCCCTCCATGACTTTAAAAATTCCCTGCCCTGGAAACTGCCTCCAATGTTATAATTCCTTTCTCCTCTCACCCTAAATATAAGCCCCCCAGTCCTGGACTCTCCCACTCCAGGGAAAAGACTTTGTCTATTTACCCTATCCATGCCCTTGATGATTTTATAAACCTCTATAAAGGTCAGCCCCAGCAAATCACCAGTCCCTTCCACCTTCCGGCCACTCTAAGGGAGCCTGTTCCTACATCTCTCCTGGCTCTGTCTGCCCCAATCCCTTTCCTGCTCTCAGTCTGCCCTGACACCTTCTAGCCACCTCTAAAACAGCCTGTCCTGTTCTCCAGACCGTCCCCCCCACCCCACCCCTAGTTACCAGGATGGCCTAACCACCTTCCAGCTTCCCTAACTGCCCTTCTCCACCTTCCGGCCACCTCTAGGACAGCCTGCCCCAGTACCTTTAGGGGTGACAGCGCTGAGCCTGGCCTACCTGCCTTCCAGCTCTTGGTATGCCCCTACATACCATTTGGCTCTCGCCCACCCCAGCCTGAGGACTGCCCTGACAGACATCTGGGCCAGTGTAGAACAGCCAGTCCCTCTCCCTGGCACAATGGTGCACAGGGCAGCCCACAAGCCTTCTGGATCTCAGCCTGCTCCTATGGGACTTTTGGCTCTTGGCTGCTCTGACAGACCTTCTGGTCACTCCTAGGACAGTCCATCCCAATTACCCCTTCTTGGAATGATAGCACTCAGAGCAGCCTACCCACCTTTTGGCTCTCTGGGCAACCTACCCACCTTCTGGTTCTCAGAATGGCAGCCTTTAAGATGACCTATGAGCCTCCCAGATCACAGCAAGGCCTGCCAGACCCAGGGACACACAAGCCAGAATGGGTGATAAATCCAACCACCAACAAGGCAGAGTCCTTTCTGGTAGAGTCCATTATCACAAATAATTCTCTCCAGGATGCAGAGCCCAGACCAGTGTTCAAAGTGCATTGTCAGAAAGTGTCCATTCCAGTATACAGAGTCCATTGCCAAAAACAGAGTACACAACCAAAGGCAGAGTCTACTCCTGAAGGCACACCTCAAAGCACACATAGGCATTCAGTCTCCTTTGAGGCCAATCACAGGAACACAATACATTGTAAAGGTATAGTTAACTCCTAGGGGTTTGGTCCACTCTAGGGATGCAGCAAGTGTTCACCTCCTAATGCATACAGGTGTTCAGTCTTCATAGAGGCCTAGTCTACCCACAGAGGGCCAGGCCTACCCACACAGGAATAATTCATCTGGCAAGGTGCACTTTCTCATAGGAGTTCAGTCCAAACACAAAAAAGTGAAAACACGTAAAAAAACAAGTGCAAGGGCTAAGCCCTACCACAGAATCAGCATAGTCCTTTTCTCAAAGTAAAAGAAAAGAATACCACACAGGTTTATAACCAGCTAGTGAAACAACAGTTCCCTAATGAGAACTGCTAAGATCAGCCAGTTTTTAATAAAACAAGGAATACTAGTTAACAAACTGCCTTTCTGGGTTGAGTTTTCCCCCACAAACAAGCAGAAACCAACAGCAGTACACGCTGGCTGTAGCCAGCCAGCTCAGAGTCAATCCCCTAAACTGAGGAGATTCTAAACCTCTTGTTAATTTTGTTTTATTTAACCTATTTTCTTTTCTTTATCAACCTGCTATGGAGCAAGTGAAGCTTCTCAGTCCAACAGTAGAGAACTACCTCTGCACTTCAACAGCCACTAATCCTCTGTTAATATTGGTCAGCCAGTTGATTAACTTCAACTAATCAGGAGCTTGTGATCAACAAGATCCACTTTGATCCATTCACTACACAATCATTCTCTTTACATATTACATTTACCAGGTTCATGAAATTTCCAAAATATGAGTTGAAGTTATACCCAAATCCAGGTCATTCATATATATCAGAAAGAAGTGGTCCCATTATAGACACCTACAACAAATCTTTATTATTCCTCACAGTGAAAAATGGCCACTCTGTTTTTCTCCCTAGGTAATGTTGAACATCTGTCATTCATTTAATTCCATTGATTTATTTCTTTAATAAATCTTTTTGAGGTACTTAAACACATTTTAATTCTTATACCAGCATTAACTGTACTACCCTCATTGATTAACTAATGGAGAGAGTCAGAGAACTTCGATAAGTTAGTCAAAAATGATCTGCCTTTAACAATTCCATATTAGCTTTCATTTATTAGTCTCAACTGTTTGAAGTGCCAAATAACATTGCTTTGAATTATTGAATTTAAGAATTACTCTATCACTGACATTAGGTCAACTTGCTAGTATTTTCTTGTTTGATCCATCCCTTCTTTTTCTTCCTAAGGTAGGTTGCATCATTAGCCAAGGTGCAGACATTCAGAGAAATTAGAGGGTTTTCAAAGCTGATAGCTTTCAACAACTCTTAAAACATTTTCTGTATCCCAGACTTTCAAGTTTAAAAGAATCAAGCCTACCACCACATAATGCATTAGCATCATGTTGACAGAATATGAATAAATCTGATGCATACCCTGCACAGTTATTTCCTCAGCCATTATATATTGTTAAGCAGTTACAGAGCAGATCTCAGTAATTGATATGAGTCACCTGAGTCCAATGTGCGTCAAAGTTACTGACACGAAGCACAGTTATTATCAGCCCCTATATATGTACTAATTCCTTTATGCCTTCAAGGCTGTTGTAAATTTTCGAATCAATCTGTTCAAAGATTTTATCATACAACTCTGGGGCAGGTGGTACTTGAGCTGAAGTCCAGAGGTAAGGACATTACCACCATGCCACAAGATCTCCTTAAAACGTTAGTACATTCGTCTGGAGCAGGTGGGATTTGAACCTGGGCCTTCTAGCTCAGAGATAAGGACATTATCACTACATCACAGGAGCCCTCAAGGCTCCTGTATTTCTAAAGTAGAAACATCATTCAGTACATGGAGAACAGATTTGCAATTTAAAAATAAGACCCAACTGAAAGAATAGACACTTTGTGAATAATAACCTTTAGATAATGAACTAAAAGACAATCATGTTTCCTAATAATTTAAATTAGCAGTAAGACATGTGTTTGGAAATATGAATCAGTGGACTATTATAAACTTTAGTCTCTGTTTATAATTGATGTTTTGGGATTTGAGCTATTGCCACTAATTAAGGTAAAACTCTGGAAGTGCTTAGTAAGTCTGATGACTTCTGCAGAGAGAGAGAGAGAGAGAAAAACAATGTGAAAGTTTTAAGTTGAATACAGCTCTTCTGTAGATAAAGGACTGTGAGATTAACTTTTTTACTCTCTCTATAGATCCTTGCAGATCTGGGAAGTATTTCTTGCACGTTTTTATTTGAGTTTCAGCATCCACAGGAATTTAGTTTTATTTCTAACCCCCCACACTACCACCGAACAGCAGTAATGCTTATTTTTCCCAGCACCCATGTCACGTGTGCACAGGTGTAGGACACTGAAAAAATGAGTGCAGGAAACTTTATTCATATTCCACCACCAGAAAGAAAGGAAATGTTAATTTAATTTTACTCAATTCACTGATTGACATCTCTGTCATCATTTCTGAGGATTAGCTGTGCACCAACATTCATGACACGTCCACTGTCTCTCACAACTACTTTGACTAAATCTCCTCACTACACACCCCTGTGCAACACCAGGCTACACAATAACTCCAAAGAGTAGCACACCCAGACCCATTCCCCCCTTCTCTATATTTACCCCAATTAATGCACTTAACACTCTCAATAACCGCTCACATGGCAATCAGACTGCATGGGCTCCCAGCAAATGGTCTTATCAGCAAGTCAAAGGGGAGTAATCTTTAATGGAGTCAATTCAGCAGCTTGTCTGATTTCAATCTGGGGGTTAGTCATAGCTTTCGAATCCTTGCTGATTTTTTCATTATTTTTAATGTTTCTTCTTTTGTTCATTTTGCTTTGGATTGGGAATTGAGTGGAGGATAGCCTGTGGACTTTTTGAAACAGTTTGTGGTAAAAGGGCAGCATGGTGGCTCAGTGGTTAGCACTGCTGCCTCACAGCGCCAGAGACCCAGGTTAGATTCCCACCTCGGGTGACCGACTGGGTGGAGTTTGCACGTTCTCCCCCATGTCTGTGTGGGTTTCTCCAGATACCGTGGTTTCCTCCCACAATCCAAAGATGTGTAGATTAGATGAATTGGCTGTGCTAAATTGCCTGTAGTGTTAAGTGCATTAGTCAGGGGTAACTATAGAGTTGGGGAATGGGTCTGGGTGTGCTACCCTTTGGAGGGTTGGTGTGGATTCGTTGGGCCAAAGGGCCTGTTTCCATACTGTAGGGAAATCTAATTAAAAGGAAACCGACAGACCAAACAAGATTTGTTTGTGACTCGGTCTGGAGGCTAATTGAAGACTGATCCTTTATTAAAGTGATATTATTGCTGGGCTGTTAATATCTGGGAATTAGTTCTAGCAAGTCTGGGAGAGACATCATGTTCAGATGGCAGATGTTAGAATGGCAATTTGAAAAGGACAGTCAGTCGCTTGGAGCAGAACCAATGTTGGAGCTGTTTTTGCTCCGTGTTTTCTGGAACATAGCTGCTGACAACACAGCATGAAAATTTGAGAGCTATCTCACTTACCTCCCCCACCAAACTTTGGAAGCCAAAAGATAGAAAGCTGAGTTAGAAGCTTGACTTCTGTAATGGAGTGTACTGAGAAGGAGACCTTGCTCTGCAGTTCCAGAAACACAACCAAGGAGTCCATATCTGTGTTCGTGAAACAGCACATAGTGAAGAACTGGCCAATTTAGTTATTTTCTTTTATTTATCCCTTAACTGAGTTTGTTTCTTTGTCTGTCTTTTGGGTGAATGGGGGTTGAAAGCATAGTCATTAATCAGATTACCTAGTTATTTAATTTTTTTTCTGTGCTAATGTCATTGGGTACTTAATAAATTGTTATGTCTTGTGTTTGAGATACAAATCCAGTACCTGGAATTATTTATTTATAAAGTATGGTATTGGTGTTTCATAAGTATGATTAGAAACCATTGGAGTGTTCATCCTTTTTCCACTAGATTCTTGAATTTTGTAACAAAGACAGAAATTGCTGGAAAAACTCAGCAGGTTTGGCAGCGACTGTGGAGTGAAATCAGAGGTAGTGTTTTGGGTTGAGTGACCTTCCATGAATTTTGATACATATTAAGGAAAGACAGCAAATCAGAATTGAATACAATTTCCCTATACAGTATTAGCAACTCTTTTGTTCTTAGTAAGCACCCAATCAACACACTATATAACAGCTTGACTAGAATCTAGATACTACCCGTACATAGCAAACTTGCCAAGTTCATGCCAACTAATCTATTCTTTTGAGAACCAAAGTCAAAATCTTCTGTTTCTTTATCTAGAATTGTCACTGTTGATGTCTCAATATGTCTTCATTAATTTGTTCTCCCAGTCCTCCAGACTGTTTGGTGTCATGCCTCCCTTGCATAAGATCCCTCAGTTCTGAGTCCATTTATCCAAAGGTTGTATGAGACATCTGTTTCCATTGTTAGCATTAGACAATTGTTTTATTCAGCAGTCTAAATTTCCCCTTTTACAGCAAATTGATTCAATGCCTTCATGAAGTTAGCACAATTTTCCATCATGGCTGTTGAACTTCGACTGATAACTATGTCGCCGCAGTTTTCCATTAGATTACAGGGAGGGTGGCATTTTTCAATGGCTTACGCTACTGTGTTGTGGATAAAGATGTAGAGAGACTGATTTGGTTTGGTACCTGTCTTTGTGTCACAACAGTAGTTAATCAGGCACTCAGTCCTCCCGGATTCCAGGGATCTGTGTCCTTACTGTCTGGTAACAGATCCACAGTCAAGTGCAAGTGTGCCACACTCATAAGTAGGTTAGTTGGGGTTACTTTGCATATCAGTTGAGGGGTGGGCAATGAATAACTGGAGGAATCGCGTATCATGGCACTGGAAGGAAAAGCAGTTTTTGATAAGGCTACCACAGTGAGTGAGTAGGTGGTGTGGGGGGAAAGAAAAGTTAATAGTTTGGGGAAAAGTTATTAAGTGCATATCTTATATGCCACAGTGAGAGTTGTCATCCATGAGATGTGCCAGCCTCCATAACCTCCCATGACATATCTCCAACGATACTGAAAGCTCATACATTTTACTGCTGTGCCTTGGATTGCATCAGCTACTATTGTTATGATGCTGCAGTAAGGACATGACACTGGAGGGTCATATAATCAGCCCATTGTCTGAATCAGGCTGCATCTGAGCTCTTCACTTGCTGTCATGGGGTCAGTCACTCTGGGGCAACCTGGATGGTCACAGGTTCCCCATATTGTTTTGCCTCATCTTATTGTGCATTTCCCCCTTAGCCAGAGATACCAGGCTCATATTATTACTGCCTGGACATGCTAATAAATGCAGTTACAAGGCAACAAGCTGGCCTCAATTGTCAGTGGGCCTCAGTCCAGTAAAGTGGGACATCCTTCACGTAGGGGTTTACAACACTATGTCAGTGGCAGTCTCTGATACCAATCCATGCCATGTTCAGTGGTCAGAGTAGGATCCTTTCCGCATAAGGGGTGTCAGGTCAAATATGGTTCAGCTCATTACTCCTCTTGACACTTTCTGCTTCATTGCGGGCTATTTTCCTTCTGGAATGAGAAAGCCATCAATTATACAAGATGTTGTGCAACTGGGGAGGTTTTCTGACCGAACAGTTAGGTAGCAGAGAGGGCACACAGCATTAAATAACTGCAGAGGCCAAGATCCCGTCACCAAGTCCCCCTTTATTTACTTGTGCACAAATACACTGCCTGTGGCCAGCCAGGTCGTAGTCAATTGCCTGAACTGAGTAGATTTTAATTTCCTGCTTTTTTTTTTATTAACCAGTACAAAATTACAAACAGTTAGTTAATATGAACAGATGTATACAAGAAACAGGGCGAAAGTGAGCACTGCAGATGTAGGAGATTAGAGTCAAGAGTGAAAAGCACAGGTCAGGCAGTATCCAAGGAGCTGGAAAATCGACTTTTGGGCAAAAGCCTTTCATTAGGAAAACCTGATTTCCCGTTTAAAAGTAACAGTAATTTACAGGGGAAAGGGGCAGCAAGGCCAGACCCCTAACCCCACCATACAATCAGTTTTCAGGTAAATGAGGACAAATTTCAAATCCCACTTTCAGTAAATCACAAAAGTAACAGTAACAAATACGTACAAGACAGTCCAAACAAATAAGAAGCAATGCAGACCCCACACCCTCCCCATCCCAAGCAAACCACCGGTCCCTCCCACCTTCCAGCCACTCTAAGGCAGCCCACCCCATGCTCCTCCTGGCTTTCGGTCCGCACCATGCCCTTGGTCCACCCTGACACACCTTCTGGCCACCTCAAAGACAGCCTGTCCTGTTTCCCCACCCCCCCGAATAACAGCAATCAGTACAGCCTACCTACCTTCCTGCTTCCCTAACCACCAGTCACACCTTCCAGCGACCTCTAGGACAGCCTGCTCCAATACCTGCTAGGATGGTCAGCACTTAGGATGGCCTCCTGCCTTCCAGTTCTTAGTCTGTCTCTGCCTACCATCCGGCTCTTGTTCACCCTGAAACACCATCCGAACTGTGGACTGCCCTGAAATACTTTCCAGTCACCTCTCAGACAGCCCATCCTGTTTTCCCACCCCTCTCCCCATCCCCCAGGAACAGCGATC
Organism: Hemiscyllium ocellatum; assembly: GCF_020745735.1. Classification (NCBI taxonomy): domain Eukaryota; kingdom Metazoa; phylum Chordata; class Chondrichthyes; order Orectolobiformes; family Hemiscylliidae; genus Hemiscyllium; species Hemiscyllium ocellatum. The sequence continues at coordinate 57,257,278 of NC_083402.1, forward strand.
AGGATGGCCTACGCACCTTCCGGCCACCTCTTGGACAGCTCGCCCCGGTACCTGCCCGAGGTGACAGCACTGAGGACGGCCAACCCACCTTCTGGCTCTGTCTGCCCCTAAGTAACATCTGGCTCTTGCATACCCCGACGTGCCAGACAGCCTGTGGACTGCCCTGACATACCTTGTGGCCACCTCGACGACAGCCTGTCCCCTTCTCTGGGATGACAGCGTGCAGGGCAGCCCATAAGCCTTCAGGATCTCAGCCTACCCCTACATACCTTCTCGTACTCAGCCATTGACACCTTCCAACCACCTCCAAGACAGTCCATCCCAATTACCCCTTTTCGGGACAACATCAGCCAGAACATCCTACCACCTTCCAGCTTCCAGCTTTCAGGGTGACCAGCATCAGGGTAGCCTACCCACCTTCTGGCTTTCAGGATAGCCTATCCACCCTCCAGCTCTCAGGACAACCTATGAGCTTTCCAGTGAAGACTGCCAGACCCAGGCACACACAAGACAGTGCAGGTGATAAACCCAACAAGCAACAAGACAGTCAATTACCAACAAACAGAGTCCTTTCTGATACAGAGTCCATTACCATAAACAATTCTTTTCAAAATGCAGAGTCCATTTTCAGGAACATTGAGTCCACTCCAATATGCAGTATGCATTGTCAGACAGAGTCCACAACCAAAGGCAGAGTCCACTCCTGAAGGCAGCGTATACACACACACGTGTTCAGTCTCTATAGAGACCTGGTTTATCCACAAAGAACCAGGCCCACTCACAGGAGCAAAGTATATTGTGAAGGTGCAGTTAACTCACAGGGGTTTGGTACACTCCTGAAGGCAGAGTCTATTCCCAAACTCTAGGACACAGCAAATGCACATCTCCCAGCACGCACAGAGACGTTCAGTCTTTACAGAGGCTGAGTCCACCAACAAAGGCCAGACCTACCCACAGGAACAGCTCATCTGGAAAAACGTATTTTTCCACAAGGGCTCAGTCAAAACACCAAAAAAGTGAAAACATAATCAAATAAAAAGACAAAAACACAAAAACAAAATGCAAGGGCTAAGCCCTGCCACAAAATCAACATTGTCATTTCCTCAAAGTAAAAGCGAAAAAAGTAACGCAGGCTGTAACCTGCCATTGAAATAATGGTTCCCTAATGAGAACTGAATTGCACATTTTAAATATCAGTCAGTTTAGAACTCAGTCTTCAATAAAAAAAAAGGAATGCTAGTTACCAAACTGCCTGAATGTATAAACCAGCCAGTTCAAGAATCAGGTTTCAGCCTTAAGTGGTGTGCAACTGGGCTTTAAGTATGATGCCAGTGGTATGGATGTTGCAGTGCTGTCGGAGTGATAATTACCTCTGCCTCTCTGGCTAGGTGCTTGTATGAGAAAAGCACTGACAAACTTGGGTGCACAATAAACCAGGTGAAGAGCAGAAGATTGCATGGGAGAAGTTGCTCCAATGCCATGGTGGACCAGTGCCATGAATCTCACATGACAGAATATCTTTACTGAAAATGGAAATATTTCATTGTTTGTTATTGCTTCACAGATGCTGCCAGAACAGCTGAGCATTTCCATCATGTAGGTTGTATTCTCTAGCTCAGTTGGCTGGATGGCTGGTATGTAATGTGGAATAATACAAACAGTGTTGGTGCAATTTCCGCATTGGCTGAAATTATCATGAAGGCCACTCCTCCTCAATCTCTCCCCTTACTGGTGGCATGGTGATCCTGAGGTTAAACCATTACCAGTCCCCTCTCTCTAATGAGAAAGCAGAGTTCTAGTCTGGTGACTGCACCTTTTTTAATCAACTTAGTTTATGATTTATGTAATAACCTCATCCATATGTATTTACATTAATGTCAATGCAAGATTACAAGAAATCGTCAAATAAAATATCTGCTTCTAGTTTATTAACCATTAATAAAATGTAGTCTATATGGATATTTAAGTGGGCAATATTTATACTGAATTAATGTGTACATTAGTTTGTGAATAGATTTCCAGAATCATTTTCTAAAATTTGTATCAAAACCAGAAAGTGCTAGACAAACTAAGCAGTAGAGAGGGACATAGTTAACATTTTGAGTCCAATATGACTCCTCTTCTGAACTCAAATTGAAATGTAACTCCTGTATTTCTCCCTCTGCAGATGCTGTCAGTTATGCTTATTTTCTCCGGCATTTTCTGCATTTGTTTCAGATTTTCAGCAACTGCAGCACTTTTTTTCTGAAATGTGTATGTGTCCAGAATAAAAGAAATCACTAGCAATGTAACCAAGGAACAATCATGCAGCAAAAGGTCAAGTACAGTAATATATTGGAGTCCATTCTTACCAATGCTTTGTTTGCCACTTCTCAAATTCATCTTATACATTTTAATTTTTCATCTGCTATTGCCATTCTTTATTTTAAATTTTCACCTAGCATCACTTTTTAGAGGCACATTTCATGCACAGTTGGATTTTTATTATTTTCATCACTTCACATCCTACACTAACAACATCAAAAAGTTTTGAAATGGGTTATTTAAAGATAGTCACAAGACCACATAAAATTCATATCAAAACCACACAATTACAAGAAATGATTGCATGTAGACTGTACTCTTAAAACAGCACCAGTGCCTTTAAAATAGAGTTCCATTGTCAGCACTTGGGCATTCTGAGTGATGCCTGCATGTTTCCCTGTTCAGTTCTTTCACATGTCGCTTTCAGATGTAAGCACTGTTAATCAACACCACAAAATGCTAGGATGCCATTTTACTTTGTAATAGTTCATGTAGTTTTTGCTTGATTCCTTTTATAAAAGATGTCAAATTCATATGAAACTTCCCAATTCCATTTAATATATTTTAATATATTCCAGTTAAAGCAAAATTGATAAAAGGAGTCTCCACTGTACTACAGAGGGGAACAGTGCCTCAGCATATTCTGTGATAAAGTTTCTCAAAATAAATTAAACAAATGCAGTTTTTTTTTCTCCAAGAAGGTGTTTAAAAATGTTGTTAATTGAATGGGAGAAATGCTAGCAAGGCCATCCCTAACTATAGGTCACACCAACCTTCTGAAGGCAAAGCAGGGATGTGCATTAAATGCTGGTTTTTGCCCAGAATGTTTACACTTCAGAAAAGATTGTTTTTAAAAATCACATCTAATTTAAAAAAAAACTCAGGAAAACACTACAAACCTCAGCAAAGGATTAGTAAAACTATGGTTGTGTTATTGGCATATTTACAATTGTAAAGGTTCCTGACCTCCAGTATGTTAGCAAATCTGATGCCAGGAATGAGCCAATAAACAAAAAAAGGAATTGTATTGTTTGATTGAAGTTGTAAAAATTGATTGTGTTTGCACAATAGATTGCCTCTTTGAACATAATTGTAAATTCTGGGAAAATATGTCAGAGGGCAGTAATAAGATATGAGATAATAAATTTGGTAGATTTTGTTTAGCTAAGACTATGAATATAGGTGTTCAAAAATACTTTTTTGTGATTCTTACTGTTTTTATAAATTACTACAAAACAATTCAGTTGAATAAGTAGAGAACAAATAGTGAATAATGGGATGTAGGTTTATTCAATGAATAAGAAAGATATAGTCTACAAGAGACTTCCTTAATTCTTACCATCACATTTTCTCAGAACTCATATCAGAAAATATTTCTTCACATAAAAGGTCACAGAAATCTGAAACTGTCTCCACAGAAATCTGATGAATTTAGATCAATTTCAAATTTCAAAACTGAGATGGAGTGATTTTTCTTATGTCAGGGAACTAAGGGTAGTTAGGCAAAGTTGTTAGATTTGTTATGATAATGATTTAATTGAAAGGTAGAACAAGTCAATATAGCCCACTCCTGTTCCTATATGTTCTGTCAATGCCTTGAATACAAACCAGTTTTAAATTTAATTTCAAAAAACCTAACTCATAGTATGTAGAAACAGTTACTTTCTGAGCTATCCTCATCAATGATTTGTAGTATAACATATCACAGTAATTATCAAGATGTTATTTTGTAATAAATAATAATTTTTAAGTTGGAATCACAAACTGGATCGCTTACCTTTACGTGTTGGATGATTTTTTGATTACAAATTCCCAGAGCTGGGAAATATTTTTATGCAGAAGTTAACAAATTATAGTTCATCTAAATTCTAAAAATTCATTAAGACTTCTATATAGCTACATGAAGTATCATAGAGTCATCGAGTCAGAGATGGACAGTATGGAAACAGACCCTTCAGTCCAACTTGTCTATGCCTAAATTAGTCTATTCCCATTTGTCAGAATTTGGCCCATATCTCTCCAAACCCTTCCTATTCCTATATCCATCTAGATGCTTTTTAAATGTTTTAATTGTACCAGTCTGCACCTCTTCCTCTGGCAGCTTTTTCCATACACACACCATCCTCTGTGTGAAAATGTTGCCCCTTAGGTCCCTTTTAAACCTTCCCCTCTCACCTTAGACCTATGCCCTACTCTTGGGGAAAGACCTTGACCCTATCTATGCCCCTCACGATTTTATAAACTTCTGTAAGGTCACCCCTCAGGATCCAACACACCAGGGAAAACAGTGCCAGACTATTTAGCCTCTCCTTAAAGCTTAAATCCTCCAACCCTGGCAACATCCATGTAAATCTGTGCTGTCCAACAGAATTATATTTTGTTATATTTGTATTATAAATGATAATTTGCATTTTATAACAAAATTGCTGGTATTAAAAAGAAGTATATCCCTTTCTCCACTGAACTTGATTTTCACTCCTCACAGTAACATTGTGAAATCAACCACTGTCTGTCTGGGATTGACAGCATTCCTATTCGACTAATGTTCATGACCAGGCCTCAGAAACATGCTACATGACAACCTTCCAACTCCAGCAAATGAGAAATTGGCAGGAAGTATTGCCAAGCCATTAGATTCTATCAGAAAGAGATCACCACTGAGGGCCTGCATGAATTATCCCAGGGACATGATGTTATTCCAGAATGGAAATTCCTGCCAAAAGCAGTGAAAGTTCAAGGTCTCTCACAAAGGAGCATTTTTCTTTTAGCTAACAAGCAAGGGAAGTCAATTCTTTATTCACTACTATTCTCCGACATATAATCTTATCTTGTCAAAAGATGGGTAAAGAATAAATAGATCAATATGTTTTTTACATACATCTGTCTGATCTTTTTATGTGCTTGTGAACATTTTTTTTCATAGATTCATAGAATCTTTACAGTTCTTGCAAGAAATTTATTTTAGCAAATATGTACACATATTGCTTTCACTGACTATAGTCTGTCATGCTGTGGAGCATACCATCAACTGACCCACAACTTTCATTTTTTAAACTCTGTTTTCCTTCTGCAAGAAGGACATGCCCTGAGATGTGGTCTAAATATCCTTAATCATCTAGGCTGCTAAATAAGTTACCTGAACACCATCTGCTGTCAGCTACTAACGTACTGTGCTGGTTGATAAATTCGCTGTTCTGCTGGAAATTTTTAGTCAACATTTTATGTCAAAACTATTTCAAGTAGCCATCTGTACCAATAGTAACCTTCCATCATTTTATCTCCTGGCTTGGTAAAGTGTTAAGGATGGTGCATATCTAATGTTTTAATTTTATCATGGAAATAAAAGGAATTTGGGTCCAGCAAGAAACTTTGAGAAATTTAGAAACTGATTGAAGACATAAATATTTCTAGACTGACAAAATCTGACATTTGCAAAGATGCTCTAGTGGTTTGGTTGGGTTTCTTTTTATTTCTCTATGAAGTTATACTTATTGTAAACCTTCTTCTGGAAAACCAGCAAAATCACTTCTCACTTAGTATCTTGAATTTCATCTCCTATTTCATGGACCAGTCAAATGTGATATCCAGGTTATTCAATTAAGACAATACAAAATGAATCATATGCTTATTAAGGCAATGGCTGTTGGTGCTGAATTTTGAAACAAATTCCATATTTGGTCTCCAGAGTCAGTAATCGAAAATTTACTGATCAGCACTGTAGCAACGTAAATAGGCATGATTTGGAGTCGGTGGTGTTGGTCTGGGGTGTACAAAGTTAAAAGTCACACAACACCAGGTTATAGCCTAACAGGTATATTTGGCAGCAGTAACTTTTGGAGCACTGCTCCTTCATCAATTGGTTATCGGTATACTCCACAACCACCTGTTGAAGGAACAGTGCTCCGAAAGCTACTGCTTCCAAATATACCTGTTGGACTATAACCTGGTGTTGCGTGATTTTTAACAACGTAAATAGGAATTAACTTTAGATCCAAGATGTGTCTGAATCTCAACCTCACTGCAGTGAAGCATTTCAATTGTAATTACAATGTTTTGACAGCTTTGTGTTAGCTAACTTGCTTAATATCAATTACTGCTACAGAGTATGGAGGATGGTATTAGTTCCTTAAACAGTACTTGGAGACTGACAATTCATTTTACGTAGGACCTTCCAACAGAAAAGAGAGAGGAGAAAGAAAATGATTTTCCCGTCAGTTTAGATTTTGACTCCAAGTTCCAGATGTGTGAAGGTACTGTGCCAACTGGTTGATCAATCCAATTGTAGTTTTAACAACAGAAACACTTGCTTTGTTAGCAGACAATTGTACATTGGCACATAAAAATGAATTCTGTTGAATGTGTAAATGACTTTCACCTCAAACGAGTTAGAATATTCATGAATGTTAAAATATCACTTCTTAATCAATGATATTTGGTGCTATCTAGCTCGTATTTGTACTGATTCCAATTTTTCCTTGAATTATAATGTAGTTTCTACTCATGCCCAAAGTTGGTTTGTGGCCTACATCAAATGGAATGGTAACATTCATTAGATTAGATTAGATTACTTACAGTGTGGAAACAGGCCCTTTGGCCCAACAAGTCCACACCGACCCGCCAAAGCGCAACCCACCCATATCCCTACATTTACCCCTTTACCTAACACTAGAGGCGATTTAGCATGGCCAATTCACCTGAACTGCACATCTTTGTGACTGTGGGAGTAAACTGGAGCACTCAGTAAACTCACTCAGACTCGGGGAGAATGTGCAAACTCCACACAGTCAGTCGCCTGAGTCGGGAATTGAACCCAGGTCTCTGACGCTGTGAGACAGCAGTGCTAACCACTGTGCCACCGTGCCACCAGTCAAACTGTGAATCTTTCTTAAATTTACATCCATTATCTAATTTTGGAAAATTGGAAGATTTTATCTCCGTTGAGACTGAATACTTCATGATTAAGACACACCTTTCTTGTTTGGTGAACAGCTGAATTGAAATTCATTCTAACAGCAGATCACTAGATCAAAACAGTAAATTACTCAGGGACTTGGCCATTTGGTTGGAATTCAGTGGTGCAAACAACAAAAATCATGGCCAAGACAAATGACAGTTGCTTTTATGATAAAGTATTTTGTGTAAAAATTATATTAAATTGTTATGCTTTCCACATCATCAAACAATTAATCATGTAAGCAACAATTTTGTGAAACTAGGGCTAAATAATCTCTCCACTCATTAGCAAAATAAATCCTTTGTTAACAAAAGATCTATGATAATTACTATAAAGTATTAATGATTTGTTTATAAACAATTAACAGATAGGTTGGATTCTGTTGGACTATATTTTACTGGTATCATGCTTCAGATCTTTGGATGTGGTCTTAATATTTGTTTCAGGTCCACAGCCTGCATTTTTGTACCATGAAACAACATAATCACACAATACTTGATGGATATTATGAAAATTATAGACCATCTATAAATAAATAATGAAAATATAGTTTAAATGTTTTGTCAAGATTATTTCTTGTCAAATTCATTTACTTCTTTACACAGAATCACAGATATACCAAGACAATACTCTACTTAACACAAAACCTGCCCACAACCAAATAATTATTGGCTCTCTGCCAGTATCTCTAATAAAGCTTGAAGCAATCTATCATCTCTATGCGTAATAGATTTGGTATCATAAAGCTGGTCACGGTATTCATTTAATTCACTGTCCTCCAAGTCTTTCAAATAGGCCTGTTTGTTTAATTTTCCAGTGGCTTGATAGAAGTTCTGACTAGGTAATTTCATATCATCATGGGACCTACTGCGATGGAAAAATTGCAGAGCTCTATTATCTTGATTTTGTTGGTCGTATGGCTTTTGAGCAGAAGTAGCGTGTAAGGCCGCTTCTTCTTTAGTGTCTTCTATGTTTACATTTTCTTTGCTGGTGTTCCCCTTTCTGTATGGATTTCTAGGATCAATGTCCCTGAAAATGTCATCCTGCAACAGCAAAATGGAGAATGCTAAATACTGCAACTACTTACTTCAAACTTATTCAATCGACATAAGCATTTATTCAGTAGATTCAAATAAATTTGCATTAATACATTTTTCAAATAGCATTATAAGATTTTTAATATTCCTCTGAACAGGCAAGTACAACTTCTCTTTAGCAGCTCCTTAATATTGTGCAAGAGTGCCACCTAATTAATAGATTCAAATACTGGTAGGAGTCCTAGTAATTGAGAGCTAAACTGAGATATAACAACTAGCTACCATTTACATAAGGCAATAATTATAAATTGTTCAATGGAAAATCATGGGTAATGCATATACAAATTATTGGTATGAATTCAAGGTGGGGTTATGTGTCACAAAAAAAAATTCCTTCAAAAAAAACCACTAAAAAATATTTCACAAACCTGTTGCAAATATACGGTATCCAATCATAGAGTAATTGTAATGACTTTGTGCTAATGCATGATACAAGGTTCTGACGGAATGAGCAGCAATCATTAATTCTTAATTAAAGTAGCAGAGTCAAATGGTTTAGGTGCACTTAGACCATATAAATTTCCACGGGGTCCTCCAACTTTTTTGCAATAAAAGCACTAGAGAGATAGTGGATGTACTAATTTTACATGAATCCTTAGACTGTAGAAAAAGTCCCAGGGGATTAGAAAACTGCCAATGTACCTCCTTAGTTCCAAAAAGGAATGAGACAAAAAACATGCAGGGCAATTAATGTAATATCTGTCATTAGGAAAATGCTACAGTCTGGTGTAAAGGGTGTAATAGAAAACCTTAGCAATACATAATAAAATCGAGCAGAGTCAACATTGAAAAGGAAATGATGACTGACAAATTGAATAGAATTCTTTGAGGAATGGAAACAGTTAACATTCTTAAAGGGCTTGACAGAGGAGATACTGATAGGTAGCTTCCCTTGTTGGAAAATCTTAAGAAACGGGGGCATGATCTGAGAGTAAGGGACTGCCATTTAAGACAGAGATGAAGAGGAATCTTTCCTCTTAGAAGGTAGCCAATCTGTGGACTTCTGTACTACAGAGGGCTGTTGAAGCTAGGTCACTAAGTCTACTCGAGGCTAAATAGTGGAATCAAGGTTTAGGGAAATAATGCAGGAAAGTGGAGGTAAAGATTATTATATCAGCATAGAGCAGACTTGATTGGTTGAATGGTCTATTGCTGTTCTTATGCCTTATGGTTTTCTGGGATTCTACGTAGTTAGAAGATGAAATGAACTCCTTGTTAGAAATGGTGGGACTTAAATGCTCAATGATCAGCTTTTCGATAATGCTACTAAAATATCCAGAGAACCATGGAATTCTATGATACAGAAGAAGGCCATTGGGGGCTGCTGGTCCTTTGAAAAAGCTCCCTTCCTGATATTCCTAGTCCATAACATTACAGCAGTTAAGTTGTTATAATGTTAATGGGTCATATTTAGATGTCAGAACTTGCTGTACAAAAATCATTCTCTGCAATTGTTTTATTCAAGATTTAAAAAGTACTTCATTAGAAAGCTAATCTCATTCTCACAGTATACCACTTACCTCTATGAGTTCATCCGTGGTTTCTACACCTCTCCTGTCATTCTGAACAGCATTATAAGGAGTGTATACTCTTGGCTTCTGCATGTGCTCTGGTTTGGTGGAGGTACCATGTAAAATTAATTTCCAGTCAATGATTTCACCTTTGTTTTCCATTCTTCCAGACTAGACAGATCAATATGCATGGTTTCAAAAAGAAAATTGCATTTTAACAGTATTAATAAAAATATTCTCACATCCATCTATTCATGAAACGTAAAATTCTACAATCCATATACAGAAATCACCGATAGACATGCAAATCAAAGGATACAGATCTTGTTGAAGTAAAATAGTTTATTTGCTCTTGTGGTTCAATCAATATGATTCAAATAATTGATGTAAATTTTTCCTTCAACTTCATGTTTATTACCTGATCATACACACCTGGACACTGCAGAAAATTTCAGGAAAGATTTAACTATTAAACATACACACAATACAACAGGGGCCACATTTATGTTTGGAATGAGGATCTTTTTATTGCTATAAATTGTTACTTTGTTAAAGATGCAGTATGAAAGCAAGTTATTGCTGTTCTTTCTCATGGTGAAGTTTGAAAAATTGCCAAAACTTACCACAATTTGACTCAGTCAAAGTGTGTGGTGCTGGAAAAGCACAGCCGGTCAGGCAGCATCGGAGGAGCAGGAGAGTCGATGTTTAGGGGATAAGCTCTTCATCAGCCCTTCCTGATGAAGAGCTTATACCCAAAACATTGATTCTCCTGCTCCTCTGAGGCTGACCAGCTGTGCTTTTCCACCACCACACTCTTCGACTCTGATCTCTAGAATGTGCAGTCCTCACTTCCTCCTACATGATTTGACTAACACAAACATCGTCAACCTTACAAAATATCACTTCACAAAATTGATGTTGCAGTGTACAACTATAAGACTGTTGATTTATTCCACTCACACCCAGATTTCAGCCATGATGCAAAGTCTCTACATTGTGATGAAAAGTGTTGTAAGTCCTATTCCTGAATGATTCATTTCCAATTTTTAAGGAGTGGGTTTGACCTGGTCCAGGCTTCAAACACCTGCAGTTCATATAAATAACTGCTCATTTAAATGATCAGCTCTCTCCATTTATATCTCATTTTGACATCTCTGCTACCTGGAAACAAAATTATGCAGAGATGACGTAGTCAGAGCTGGTTAAGGAACTCTCAAACTGTCCAAGAACTTCCAAATTATTAAATAAATCAAACCTTCAAAGGACTCTCAAACTCTGATTGCCAAGGGATTAACCATTAGCTTGATGACTTCTATTACTGGACTAATGCCACTTAACTGATTTCACAAGGATATATTATCACAGTGGGGTAACTTTTGTTTTAGTTTGATTGACAGCTACAAGTTGTTTTAGACTCTAAGGTGTTTTGAAGGTATAAAAATGTACTGTACCTTTAAGAGAATGAAGGACTTGGCAAGTACACTGAGCGCTAGAGAATTTACAAAGTAACATTTGATTCAGAATAAACAGCACTTGCTGAGTTGCAATGAGACAAAAACACAAATTCAAATTTGGCCAATCAATTTAAATTATACCCAAAAAAAAACAAATTCCAATCCAGTTTGAATTGAGTGTATTGACAACCTTAAAGGCCAGTGACACAATCGGATGTTTTGTGGGTATAAGACCGGGGGAAAATTGAATAGCTGAGAGGAGAACTACCAAGCCTAACATGTACCAGACTGGTTGAAAAAAACATTTCTCTTAAAAGTACCTTTTTGATCAGTTACTTGTGGCGCAGAAACTTCTATCAAGGAGAAAAGAAGATTCTCTAGCCTGGTTTTGAGATAAGTGTTATTTTATAAATCTTAATGGGAGCTTTATCAGACTAGTATTAAAGAAGGAAAGGTAGAAGATAGATTAGAAAAAGAAATTATAAATAGTGGTTAGTTAATTATTCTCTGTTATACTTTAAGAAATAAAATTGTTAATTTTTACTTTACATAGTTCTTGGCCACTTGAATTTTTATAGATTACTTCCTGAACTTTCTGTTCCTCCACATGAATTCTTTATCTTTGGAAGTGAGTGCTTGAACTCCACCAGTAGAATAATCTTTCATAGATTAAATCTCTCATTTGAACATATTGAAACCATTTTACACTAGAGAGGAAGAACTGGAGAAACAGTGTTTCGCTGCCCCTCAGAGTGAGGAATCAAATCCAGCTGATCTGGATTTTGATGTGCTTCAAAATAGATTTTAAAAAATGAAGAAATCCTTGAGGAGTGGGATAGGTTAGTAAGCTATCGGTCTAAGGAGCATTGAACACAGTTGAAAGATTTGTTACTACAGTATAAGGACATATGTAAGAATTAGATGGGGAGGACCAATGCTATTGCACATGAAGCAGACGTGGGGAATACTGCTCCGATATAAAAACACCCCTTTCGGCTTAATCCTTTCGAAGCCAGACAGGTCCAGATGGAGGTGGAGGCCATGCTCGACAAGAACGTCATCGAATCAAGCCAAAGCAAGTGGAGTTCACCAATCATCTTTGTTCCCAAACCGGACTGGACTCAACGATTCTACGTGGATTATCGGAAGGTCAACGTTGTTATGAAATCGGATTCATATCCAATTCCTAGACTGGAGGACTGTATCAAGAAACTCGAGCAAGCCAGTCACATCACCAAGTTGGATCTAATACGTGGTTACTCGCAGATACCTTTATCAGAGTCGGCGAAAGACATTTCTGAGTTTGTAACCTCAAATGGACTATATCGGTTTAAAGTGATGCCCTTTGGAATGAAGAATGCACCTGCCACATTCCAAAGACTCATGAGTAGAGTTGTGGCTGGGTTAACAAACTGGGCAGTCTATTTGGATGATGTATGATCTTTACTAAGTCCTGGAAAGATCACATAGTACAATTGGCAGAGCTCTTTGAATGACTACGAGAAGCAAAACTGTTGATAAACTTAAATAAAATGGAATTCGCAAAAGCAGAGGTGATATTCTTGGGACAGAAAATTGGTCATTGGAAGGTTGACCCCAAGGAATGCAAAGACAAAGGCTCTCGAGTAACCTCAATGACTAACCTCTAAGAAAGAGGTGCTTCGATTCTTAGGACTCAGTGGACTCTATTGGAAGTTTGTTCCAAACTTTAGCAGTGGAGTAGCACATATCCAAGGATAGTAGCTTCTATTACTTTGACTTGCCTGGCTTACCTCCCAAGGAGCCCCATCACCCCAAATCGAAAAGCTAACTTGCTTTGCCAGTTTTCCTGTGTTTGATCTGTGGACCTCGGAGATGTCCCATCTCTGAGCTCCCAAGAAATGAAAATCAGGGCATCAGTTGCACATTCTCCCTGTGGAGTTTGGGTATCTGTGTAATACTTTGTACAGAGAACAGTCATTTCCCCATAGAGAGTACAGAAAATTAACTTTGCTATTGTACATTTGCTCTTACATATCTCCTACAAACTATATATATAAGCTAAGTGAAATAAACTGTAGGACAAGGAAATGGAACTGCAATCAGCAAGGGCTATAGGCATGTTGCTGACAATTTGTTATGGAACACTGCAGTCAGAAAATGTTAATGAAATAAGAATGACAAATAAATTGGGTTTCATTCATGTAATACGAATTTATAAATACTTAACACCCATTTGGAATTGTAAATGAAATATAGTACAGCCTTTTTATTCGGGATGAATTCCCATGTTGCTGTTTCACTCACTTGCTGTAATTTAAAATGAAAGGCTGCAAGAACCCCAAAAGAATTGGTCAAGACAATAAATACTCACCGGGCAGCAATATTCATAACTCAAGAACAATTAATTACATAAATAAATAGAGACAGTGAAGTTTAAATGGTCATTTTGAGATAATATTATAAGCTTTGATAACAATAACAAGACCAAATTACAGGAATTTCATTATTGCTTATGGTTGGATTACATATTTTACCTTAAAGAACAATTTTCTGACTTTTCTATCCTCATTGGGAACCTTATCCTTTAACAATACAGACTGAAAATTCAGGTCCATATATGATTCTCAAGCTAGTTTAAAAAATACAAATGCAGTGTACGCTGAACACTCTTAAATATACTTTCAGAGATTAAGCTTTCTTGTTCAGATTGTGAAATTAGGAAATTACTTCTTCGTTACAGTGGCTAGCATTGCTACCTCACAGTTCCAAAGACCCAGGTTCAATTCCCACCTCAGGCAACTCTCTGTGTGGAATTTGCACATTCTCCCCGTGTCTGCATGGGTGTCCTCCAGGTACTCCAGTTTCCTCCCACAGTCCAAAACTGTGCAGGTTATGTAAATTAGCCATGTTAAATTGCCCGTAGTGGTAGATGTAGGGGAATGGGTCTGGGTGGGTTGCTCTTCAGCGGGTCGATGTGGACTTGTTGGGCCGAAGGGCCTGTTTCCACACTAAGTCATCTAGTCTTATCTGTTATTTAGTATAATATATTGATCTTAGGATTTCTTACCATTTGATACTATATCCTGAAAAATATCATACACCTCTATGACACAATTACTGTAAGATTATCAAAAAATCATTTACAATAGAATACAATGAAATTTCCAGTGTATTCATCATTTAAAGAATCATTCAAATGAGATGTCTTGTATTGTCTATCTATCTGTTGCTGATTTTACTCAACTTAAAGAAGCACCATATCATAAGTGATCTTATGATATATCTGCAATTATAGGTAAAGTACTTGTACGTTTTAAACATTATTTATTCACTTCTAATCCCTCTGATTACTATTATCAAAATCTGTGGATATGTTCAGTGTTCTACAATATAAGTCACAGCAACAATTAGCAACACTTACCACATCAGTAATCCTTAAGAGCCATGTACCCACTGGATCCTCTCCCCAGGTATGCACTGACATAAAGGCCCAGTTCTTAAAACCATTTGGTGACGAGTCCCTTTCACGCTCCGCTAAGAGCACAGTGTTGGTTCCTGTGGTCAACAAAACAGGGTACTGTTACGGACTCTCTGGGCTGAAGTTTTGGGTCCTGCCAAATTGGGAACCGAGGCAGCTGAGTTACAAATTCATGAAACTGATCAGTATCTTGTTTCCCAAATAAATTTGCAGCATAGCCATTTTGGCAATGTGCTTTAGGGCTTGGCAAAGCCACACAGGAATCTCAGCTCCATGTTTCTCTTTCCCTGCCTTATCAAGAATCTATCCAGCTCCACTTCAAATTTTCTACTTCCAGCCCCTTTTCAGGAAGAGATTTCACCTTCTCTGTCTTAAATGGGCAACTGCTTCTTTTGAAATAGTGATACTGACTTTTAGAGTCTCTATAAAGAAACAACATCCTTTCCACAGCTAACTTTGTCAAGACCACTTGGGATCCTTCACGTTTCACTCAAGTTCCCTCTGAGTCTTCTAAATTCTTTGTAACCCTTGACTGTTCAACCGTTCCTCAAAGGACAGCCCACTCATTCCAATTATGAGTACAGTAGACCTCCTCTGGTCACCAACAATTGTTCATATTTCCTTAAATAAGGAGACCAATAATGTACAGAGCACACCAGATATGGTCTCACTTGTGTCCGGTATAACTAAAATATAATTTCCAGTATTTTAATGTGTATGTAAAGATTGTGACTATTAATTTGTGTGCTTTCTTTAAAATAAATTATGGTCTGAAATAAGAATGACTTGTTTTAAACCAAACATTTTTAAGGATTGCTGCATGTTTGAAAAGAGCTGAGAAGCTCTGTACACAGATGGGTGGCAATATGAAGTTGATTGATTCTTAGACCAGTGACCAGTTGTTAATGACAAAAGCCTTTTGCCTCCAGTAACCATGTGATTGATTCTTAATTAACTAAACAACGTATGGTTGGGAACAAGAGAGAGAAGAGTGATTTGATCTCCATCAGCACAAAAGCTGTTCTCTGCTGTCCAAGCCCATTTTAAACTTGAAGGAAACCAGTTAATCTCTCTTTCAGCAATTGGTGTGAGTGGTGACTTTGAACTATTAAGACAGGGATGTTTTATAAGTGAACCAGCATCTGGAGAAAGATGATTGAAAAGTGACCAGGGTATAAAATATGAGAATCATCTTAGAAATCCTTGAATAGAAGTCACTGAACATGCTTCCAGATTTCCTTCACCCAAAACCTATGTTTCCCTGTCTTTTGTCTGTCTACATGTGTAAGGGGTTAGAGTTTTAATTAGTAGTGTTATATGCTGACAGTTTTAACCTGTATATCTCTAGCTAGAATCTAATTACTGGCGATAAAGTGTAATTCCTGTTCAGTATAGAGATCTGGTCTGTACTTTCTAGCCAGCTGAGTTTGAAATCAAATAAATTGGAAGTTTTGTTACTTTAAATCATGAACTTTTGTGACAACAGTGGAAATAGAGGGGACTGATTTCCAGTCCACTTCTCTAGTGAGTTGTGATGAGTATTTAATTCCCGTCATAGTAAATGATAACATTTCATTCACTTTCTTAATTACTTACTGCACCTGGAAGCTAGACTTCGCTGTTCATGTATAATGACATGGAAGATATAGACTGTAGGGAAATAGATGGTGACATCTTGCAAAATTGTTGTGGTTCTGTTCGCTGAGCTGGGAGTTTGTGTTGCCAACGTTTCGTCCCCTGTCTAGGTGACATCCTCAGTGCTTGGGAGCCTCCTGTGAAGCGCTTCTGTGATGTCTCCTCCAGCATGTATAGTAGCTTGTCTCTGCCGCTTCCGGTTGTCAGTTCTTGCTGTCCACTGCAGTGGCCAGTATATTGGGTCCAGGTCGATGTGCTTGTTGATAGAATCTGTGGATGAGTGCCATGCCTCTAAGAATTCCCTGGCTGTTCTCTGTTTGGCTTGCCCTATATTAGTAGTGTTATCCCAGTCGAATTCATGTTGCTTGCCATCTGCGTGTGTGGCTACTAAGGATAGCTGGTCATTTCGTTTTGTGGCTAGTTGGTGTTTATGGATGCGGATCGTTAGCTATCTTCCTGTTTGTCCTATGTAGTGTTTTGTGCAGTCCTTGCATGGGATTTTGTACACTACATTGGTTTTGCTCATGCTGGGTATCGGGTCCTTCGTTCTGGTGAGTTGTTGTCTGAGAGTGGCTGTTGGTTTGTGTGCTGTTATGAGTCCTAGTGGTCACAGTAGTCTGGCTGTCAGTTCGGAAATGCTCCTGATGTATGGTAGTGTGGCTAGTCCTTTGGGTTGCGGCATGTCCTCATTCCGTTGTCTTTCCCTGAGGCATCTGTTGATGAAATTGCGCGGGTATCCGTTTTTGGTGAATACCTTGTATAGGTGTTCTTCTTCCTCTTTTTGCAGTTCTGGTCTGCTGCAGTGTGTTGTGGCCCTTTTAAATAGTGTCCTGATGCAACTTCTTTTGTGTATGTTGGGATGGTTGCTTTCATAGTTCAGGACTTGGTCTGTGTGTGTGGCTTTCCTGTATACCTTTGTGCTGAA
Organism: Hemiscyllium ocellatum; assembly: GCF_020745735.1. Classification (NCBI taxonomy): domain Eukaryota; kingdom Metazoa; phylum Chordata; class Chondrichthyes; order Orectolobiformes; family Hemiscylliidae; genus Hemiscyllium; species Hemiscyllium ocellatum. The sequence continues at coordinate 57,274,618 of NC_083402.1, forward strand.
TTCTCCGTTCGGTGTTCTCTGTACCATCACGTCTAGGAATGGGAGCTGGTTGTCCTTTTCTTCCTCTCTCGTGAATCGGATTCCTGTGAGTGTGGCGTTGATGATCCGGTGTGTGTTCTCTATTTCTGTGTTTTTAATGATTACAAAGCTGTCGTCTACATATCTGACCCAGAGTTTGGGTTGTATTTGTGGTAAGACTGTTTGTTCTAACCTTTGCGTTACTGCTTCTGCGATGAGTCCAGAGATCGGTGAGCCCATGGGTGTTCCGTTGATTTGTTCGTATATCTGGTTGTTGAATGTGAAGTGTGTTGTGAGGCACAGGTCCAGTAGTTTAAGTATGCCATCATTGTTAATACGTTCAACGTCCTGTTGTCTGTTCTGTATGTCCAGCAGGTTGAATATTGTTTCTCTGGCTAGGGTTTTGTCGATAGAGGTGAACAGTGCTGTTACATCGAATGAGACCATGGTTTCTTCCTTGTCCATGTGTATATTTCTGATGATGTCCAAGAATTCCTGTGTTGATTGTATAGATTGTCTGGATCCGCTGATCAGGTGTTTCAGTTTCTGCTGTAGTTCTTTAGCCAGTTTGTGTGATGGTGTCCCTGGTAGTGATACTATGGGTCTGAGTGGGATGTCTGGTTTGTGTACTTTAGGTAGTCCATAGAATCTGGGGGTGTTGTTGCTTTCTGGTTTCATTCTTTGTAGGTCAGACCTGGTTATCTGTCCGTTTTATCTGAGCCACTCTCAGACAACAACTCACCAGAACAAAGAACCCGATACCCAGCATGAGCAAAACCATTGTAGTGTACAAAATCCCGTGCAAGAACTGCACAAAACACTATATAGGACAAACAGGAAGACAGCTAACGACCCGCATCCATAAACATCAACTAGCCACAAAACGACACGACCAGCTATCCTTAGTAGCCACACACGCAGATGACAAGCAACATGAATTCGACTGGGATAACACTACTAATATAGGGCAAGCCAAACAGAGAACAGCCAGGGAATTCCTAGAGGCATGGCACTCATCCACAGATTCTATCAACAAACACATTGACCTGGACTCAATATACCGGCCACTGCAGCGAACAGCAAGAACTGACAACCGGAAGCGGCAGAGACAAGCCACTATAAATGCCGGAGGAAACATCACAGAAGCGCTTCACAGGAGGCTCCCAAGCACTGAGGATGTCACCTAGACAGGGGACAAAACGTTTGCAACACAAACTCCCAGCTTGGCGAACAGAACCACAACAACGAGCACCTGAGCTACAAATCTTCTCCCAAACTTTGATCTTGCAAAATATCCAGATTACAGAGGAGGAAGTGTTGGTTGTCTTGAAACACGTAAAGGTGGATAAATCCCCAGGACCTGATCAGGTGTACCCTAGAAGCTAGAGAAGGGATTGCTGGGCCTCTTGCTGAGAATATTTGTATCATAGTCACAAGTGAGGTGCCGGAAGACTGGAGGTTGGCAAATGTGATGCCACTGTTTAAGAAGGGTGGTAAGGACAAGCCAGGGAACTATAGACTGATGAGCCTGACCTCGGTGGTGGGCAAGTTGTTGGAAGGAATCCTGAGGGACAGGAGGTACATGTATGTGGAAAGGCAAGGACTGATTTGGGTGAATCAACATGGCTTTGATTAGATTAGATTAGATTACTTACAGTGTAGAAACAGGCCCTTTGGCCCAACAAGTCCACACTGACCCGCCGAAACGTATACCGCCTAGACCCATACTCCTACATTTACCCCTTCACCTAACACTATGGGCAATTTAGCATGGCCAATTCACCTAACCTGCACATTTTTGGATTGTGGGAGGAAACCGGAGCACCCGGAGGAAACCCACGCAGACACGGGGAGAATGTGCAAACTCCACACAGAAAGTCGCCTGAGGCGGGAATTGAACCCAGGTCTCTGCCGCTGTGAGGCAGCAGTGCTAACCACTGTGCCACCGTGCCGCCCTGTGCGTAGGAAATCGTATCTCACAAACTTGATTTCAGTTTTTTGAAGAAGTAACAACGAAGATTGATGAGGGCAGAGTAGTAGATGTGATCTATATGGACTCCCATATAATAGTAGTGTTGGCCCAGTCGAATTCAGTTGTCCCAGGGAAAGACAACAGAACGAGGACATGCCGCAACCCAAAGGACTAGCCACACTCCCATACATCAAGAGCATTTCCGAACTGACAGCCAGACTACTGTGACCACTAGGACTCATAACAGCACACAAACCAACAGCCACTCTCAGACAACAACTCACCAGAACGAAGGACCCGATACCCAGCATGAGCAAAACCAATGTAGTGTACAAAATCCCATGCAAGGACTGCACAAAACACTACATAGGACAAACAGGAAGACAGCGAACGATCCGCATCCATGAACACCAACTAGCCATGAAACGATACGACCAGCTATCCTTAGTAGCCACACACGCAGATGACAAGCAACATGAATTCGACTGGGATAGCACTACTAATATAGGGCAAGCTAAACAGAGAACAGCCAGGGAATTCCTAGAGGCATGGCACTCATCCACAGATTCAATCAATAAGCAAATCGACCTGGACCCAATATACCGACCACTGCAACGGACAGCTGGAACTGACAAGCGGAAGCGGCAGATTCAAACCACTATAAATGCCAGAGGAAAGATCGCTGGAGCACTTCACAGGAGGCCCCCAAGCACTGAGGATGTCACCTAGACAGGGGACGAAATGTCTGCAACACAAATTCCCAGCTCGGCGAACAGAACACAACCTCAGAGGAAGATCCCGATTTCAGGCCCCAGAATGCAGGTAAGCAGGACAGTTTCACTTGGAACAGCTAAACAGTCACCAGCACAGAGGTGAGGAGGACAGTTTAAAGGAAAGGAGCCCTCTCTGTTGAGAAGACCATTCTACTGAGCACAAATAGTGAGGGCCGCAATACACTCCGATAGAGAGCATTGAGGTTCCCCTACACAAAATCCTAAACTTAGATAAAATCCATTTCCAGTGTAAAGTAATACAGCATCAGACATGCTGTGTCAACATTGAACACTCCTGATGCATAATCAGATGCAAAGCTAAACTCTTCATATTTCATCCTTCACAACAGTTCAGAATATCCATTTCAGTTATGCACATCCTGTGCAGAATATAAAGTTGACTTACCTGCAGGAGATATCAGAGTAATGTGAAGGTCTCCTCTCCGAGTATATTCAATTGTTGCCTCCAGTTGGACATGTTCCAAAGCTTTAATATTATTGTCTTGCTTTTCACAAGCTTTGGTGGGGATTTCTATAGTAACCTCTCCACCAGCTTTCAAAGCCCTGCAGAAATGTATTAAATGGTTGACTTAAGACAATAATCAACAGATGAGATCCATGATTCACGTTGCGTGTCCATCATTTATTTTCCCTGAAGCATTTCCTAAAACTGAATTAGGACGTCTTATTGGATGCAACTTATTACGTATGTAATGTAAGTTAATGAAATAGAAAACAAGGTTTTCCATCACAAATTTTAATAAAAGTGCAATTTCTCTCAATGAGAATCTGTTGATATAACATTTAATCTTTTCAGCAGCTGAACCAAAACAACTGGTATTTGACCATTTTAAGCTGTGGTAAGAGGTTAAAGGATTATCAAACTATTTGATATCCATTGTTTACACATATTTATTTTCAAGCGGTTTCAAACAATTTATATAATTAAAATAGTGAATTTAAAACACAAAAGAATTATTCTTTAAAGCTGTGAAAGTACTCCAGATCCCTGTATTTAAATAAGCTTATTTGGTCAATACTGACAGCTCCAATATTAACCTGGAGTTTGACTAAATTGTATTAATTTTGTTTTGGAATTGGCCAAGCAAGAAGGGACTTCAAGCACAAATTACCTGCCACCTAAACTGAATTTCTGCAATCAATAATGCTAGTTTACTAAAAACATTGTGCTAGAAACTGGCTATGTCCCCAGATTAAAACCCGATTAGCAAGTTTCTGTTAATTATATCCATTTGAGATCTTCCAAGAAAGGTGACAAAAGGAAGCTTTTTTGTGTGCTAGGGCACAAATAGGCACATTTTGAAAGTTTTTAGCAACTTTTTAAAAAAGAAGATTCCAAGAACTTGATTATTGTACACAAACCGATCAAACAAATGGTTTTATGTAGTATTTTTCAAGTCATTTTCAAATTTTTAAAAACAGATGCTCATAGTGTCTGAGATCATCGGATGTAAATAATTACAGAATCACAGAATTGATATGGAGCAAAAGAAGATCATTCAGTACACCATATCTGGACTAGCTCTTTCTATGTGCATAATGACCTAGTGGTCTTTGCCTGTACATTTTTACTATTTCAAGAATCATATAGTGCTCTCTCTTAATTGAATCTGCCTCCATCACACTTCCAGGCAGTGCATTCTTGACCTAGACCATTCGCTTTATGAAAAATTCTTACGTTTCTCATTTCTTTTGAAAATTATTTTTAGTCTGTGTCCTCTCATTTTTGACCTTTTTACAAATGGAAACTGTTTTCCAATGTCTGCTCTATGCAGACCTCTCATGATTTTGAAAACATTGATCAAATCTTCTCTTAGCTTTCTCCTCTCCAAGGAAAATAGTTCCAACATCTCCAGCCTATCTTTGTAACTGAAGTATCTAATCACAGGAGCCATTCTCATAAAGCACGTCTGCATTCTCTGTAATATTCACATCCTTCAGAAAGTGTAGTGCACAATATTGCATGTAATATGACAGCTGAGGTATAAGTCATGACTTTTACACATTCAGCATAATCTCCATTCTATTGTACTCTATGTAACTAATAATAAATCCTAGGTTACTGCATGATTTATTAATTGCTGTCTCTGACTGTACAGCTACATTTATTGACTTATGATAATACCTATCTCGGTCTCTCTGCTCCTACATGCTGTTTGTAATAGTATCCTTTATTATATACACGCTGTCTTCTTTCTATCTTACACTTCTCCATACTGAATTTCTTCTGTACTATCCATCTATTCCACCAACCTGTCCAATGTCCTTTTTTAGTTCAACACTGTCCTCCTCATAGTGTAGAATGCTTACAAGAATTGTATCATCACAAACTTTCAAATTGTCCTTTCTCTTAAAAGATGTTCAATGCCACAATGTGAGTTTGGGTTTCAGACAAACTGGTTGAACTGAAGATGACGTTTTCTTATATTAATTCTCCAGAAAAAGAGTCTCGTAGTTCATCCACAGATCATTTTTCTTCTTCAAAAGAAATTCATTCTCTTTCAATGATGACCTGTCCTTCAAAGTTTTGTTCAAAGGCATTAGTTCATACTATTTGGGTTTGGAATGATTAGGTTTGTTGCTTGGTATGTATGCTTTGTGTCCCTTTAGTCTGTAGCACATCTTCAAGAAGTAACTTCTTTTGCTACCAGAGCAAGGTGTTGGGAGAAGACTGGAGAGTGCCATTTTTGCTGGTATTTTAGAACCACAATAGTGACAAAATACTGTAAGTATGAAGATTTTGTGTTGATATTGCCATATGTGGTACAGTATTCAAATGAAGGTCTGTTTCCTCTGGTTAACTGGTCTATTGTGCTTTAAGTCATAAACCCACTATAGATTATTCTGAATTAAATGGAACTTTTGCTTCTTGAACAATTTTCTGGACTCTGTATCCATTGCTATTTGAAGTGCTCATTCTAGAATTAGATCATCTCTCAACTGAAGTTCAGAGACTGAAATATCTTCAAGACTAATAGCAATTCTGTCACAAATGACCTCTTGTTGTATGAGCCTGACATTTTGAAGATATTTGAAGTTGTTGATTATTTTCTTGATTTGTAAGAATATTGTTGGTATTTTAACGTGCTTGGACTGATATTCATCTTATTGTTTGTAATATTCTTAGCTGAGTAATATCATTGTAGTAAAGATGTTGTTGTAGTACTAAAACTGAAAGCTTTTCACAATTATGCTGTTTTAAATGATGTTTACCTAATAACGTTCCATTTCCCTTTACCAAACTGGTGTCTTCATTCAGATAAATGAAGATATTTCTTTTCCAAGATTGGTGAAGGATTTCTTGAGAATCATTGGGTAGAACTTTCTCAAAACACCTTCAACTCAATAAGATTACGAGACTATTGAGTAAGATTTTAATTGTATAAAGATGGCAACCAATGTTTTGACTCTAAATTAAGCTGTTGTGATATCATTTTGGCCGATTGTTTTTCAGTCTCATTTATAAATTTGCATTGGATTTGACACATAATTAGATTTGCACTTTACCTGATTTTGCACATTTTGATTATTAATAAAATTAATAAAACATCGTTTTTGAATAAAACTTGATGTTGTCAATCAAATGATTGAACTAATTAAAAACACTAATTTCACATCAGGGCTCTGATACTTTGAATTGCAGTAACAATTTTTTGCTAGATTTTTCTTTTCCTTTTTCAATGAGTTTCGCCCGTATTCAAGGAATTACCATATTTTACTGTTTTAGTTTTGTCATCAATTAAATAGTGCATGCATTTATTAACTGTTAGAAAACGTAACTGCATTCCTCAGACTAGTTTAGCAAGTCCAACTATACCTCTGTGTTCCTTCCCTTAAGAGATCAAATCTGCTCGGTATAGATAATAAAAGGCTTCCTTACATGGATTCCAAATTCCAAATTCTTCCCATAGCTGCTAATAGTTTTTAAAAATTGTTTTAAAGTTTTTTGTTTAACTATGACTGGCTGTAATTTTTGTTTTGACACTTAACAGTGCTCTGATGGCTCCTCTGTGGGAGTTTTCTGTTCAGAGATGTTTCCTCACAACAGCAGTACGGCTGCTCTCTGCTAGGAGAAAGTGAGGACTGCAGATGCTGGAGATCAGAGCTGAAAATGTGTTGCTGGAAAATGTGTTGCAGCGGTTCAGGCAGCATCCAAGGAGCAGGAGAGTCGACGTTTTGGGCGTGTTTCCTGAAGAAGGGCTCATGCCCGAAACGTCGACTCTCCTGTTCCTTGGATGCTGCCTGACCTGCTGCGCTTTTCCAGCAACACATTTTCAGTGGCTGCTGTCTGCTAATTGGTCTTAAAGTTGTATCAACAATTTCTTGAAAAAATGGATTTTTAAAAATTTTTCTCTCCAAATAATCTCAGATTTTGTTACTTGATTTTCACTGCTGCCACAATTTTCCAGGTAGCGAATCCTGTGACTGTTCTACCTTTTATCATGTGGTTTGATGTCACATTGAGCATTAAAGTTTGAAACAGATTGGGTCAAGGAAATGTTGAAGTCAAGAATTATTTTCAAACTTAAAATTTATCATCATGTTATTCATTATGCATTAATACTAAATACCATAAATACTACACTAAAAAGCTATATCAAGAGCTATATGTTAGGCAACCATTGTTTTCTTTGCATTCAAGCCAATGTTGAAGTCTGGTTTGGTTTAGACTTGTGGAGGGTTCTAACTTTCTCCTCACTGTGTGATTTATAGTCAATGATGTGCTACTCTGTGCATCAACTGGAAATGGTGTAATAATGTTCCACATTTCCAGATCTTGGTCATTAATAGAAATTAGAAGAACCAGGGTACCCAGTACTGCAGTAGTGCCTTGGGACTACCACTACAAACCTTAACAATTTTTTTCTCATAAAGCTGCTGTTTGATATTGTATAACATAACTTTTGGGAATTAAAGCACATCTCATTAACAACATTTTCTTCGTTATACTTTGCTGTTGACTCTTCAAAGAGATTCAGTAAGTTGGTACAAGATAATTTTCCTTAACAAATCCATGCTGCCTCCCTCTTTTTGAAGCATATTTTTCAAGGTGGCTTTTATTTTAATCCAGCATTATTATTTCTATAAGTTGCCCCACTATCAAAGTTAAACTGAGGGGTCTGCAATTGTTAGGCTTTATCCTGAGAAATGCATGCCAACAAGGGTGTGATGTTTGGAATTTTCCAGTTTTCTGGCACCATCCCTGAGTCAAAGGAGGACTGGAAGATTATTGCCAGTACTTCTGCAATTTTTATTCTCCCTTCTTTCAGCATACATGGATGCATCCCTTCTGATATAGGTAACTTATCAACCATAAATACCAACTTATCAATATTTCCTCCTTATCACTTTTTAACCCTTCTAATGACTATGTTTCCTGCTTTGTTACAATAGCCCAGGTAACATCAAGCCAGCAGACCAACCTGGTTCAATGGAGAGTGCAGACGAGCATATAGGGAGCAGCAGACACACTTCAAAGTGAGGCGTCAACCTCTTGAAGCCAAATAATGGAAGAAGCCAGTAATAGAGAGATAATCTGTTCCACCTCCAATGGATCAGATCTAAGCTCTGCAGTCTTGCACATCCAGTCATGAATGGTAGTGGACAATTAACAATTCTCAGGATTCACAAGTATCCCCTTTTTTAATGATGGCAAAGTGTGTACATCAGTACAAAACAGAAGAGTGAAGTATTTGCGATTAATCTTCAGGAAAACTGTCCAATGGATGATTGATCTCAGCCTAAACCAGAGGTCCCCAGAATCATAGTTGCCAGTTTTCAGCCGATTTGATTTGCTCTACATAAGAAATGGTTGGAGGCACTGGATGCTACAAAGGTGATCAGCCCTGATAATTGTTGTACTGAAGACTTGTGCTTGAGAATGTGGTATAACCATAAACCAGGCTATTCGTGTATAACTAAAACATTGGCATCTACCCAGCAATATAGTAAATTGCCTCGGTCCAGTACACAAAAACAGGACAAATCCAACCCAGCCAATACTGTCCTAGCAGTCTATTCACCCTTGACATTCAATGCCATTTGCAATCCTGTACTGTCAATATCCTGGGGTTGTCACAGTCTAGAAACTGATCTGGACTCAGCATATTAGTGCTGCAGCTACATGAGCAGGTCGGAGGCTAGGAACACCACAGAGAGTAACACATTTCCTGACTCCCTAAAGCTGTCCACCATGTATAAGGAGTGTGATGGAATACTTCCCACTTGTCTGGATAGGTATATCTCCAAAACTACTCAAACTTGACACCATCCAGGCAAAAAGCAATCCGCTGGATTGGCACTACATCCACAAACATTTAGCCCCTCCACCCTGAAGCACAGTAGCAATAGTGTGCATGACTTATAAAACGCAGTGCTGAAATTTACCAAGCTTCTTTAGACACCAGCTTTAAAATCCAAGACTACCATCTTGAAGGACAAGGACAGCAGCTATGTGGAAACAGCACCACCTGCAAGCTGCCCTCCAAACCCCCATAGTTCCCTGAGTCAAAATCCTGGAAATCCCTCCCAAACATCATAGTGGCTCTACCTATACCAGGTGAACTGCAGCAGATCAGGTAGGCAGCTCACCATCACCTTCTCCAGGAATAGACAATAAAAGCTGACCCAGCCAGTAACACCCGCATCTCATGTATGAATTAAGAAAAAATGTACTTTCCTGTTAAAGATAGATGCAAATATTTATCTGACACATGAGTCATACCCTCTGCTTCCATGCATAAATCTCATTTTTGGTGTCAAATTCACTATTTCTCCTTTTATCACTGTTATTTTTTAAGTTCTTATTGAAGACTTTGACATTCCCTTTTGTCTTAGATGCCATCCTTATTCATGATCACTCTTTGACTCTCGATTATATTTTCTACCCGACAATCTCAGAGCAGACATTTCCTTCTTTGTCTTATTTGTTGTTTCCTCTTTCATCCAATGAGTTCTGAATTTGTTTGCTCTACTTTTCCTTTTCGAGGGACTATACTTTGACTCTGTCTGAAAGATTTTTTTCTTTGGAAGTAGCTCATTATTCAGCTACAGCTTTTCCCACCAATCAGTGGTTTCAGTCGATTCAACCCAGCTCCTATCTTGTCCCTTGAAGTTAGCTGTCCCAGTTCATTCTTCTTACTCTGGATTAGCAACTGTTCTTTTTCCATCAAATTGTTGCATGAACATTTCTCCTGTACACAATCCAAAGATCCTTGCCCCTCTCTTTCCTTTAAATGAACTATCCTAGACTACATTTAGGTAGGTAACCTATACCCCCACACCCGCCCCAGTTCCCCCCGCCCCGTACCTAATCAATAATGCTTGCAGGTTTCACTATTTCTTTGCAGATTCTTTCCTCTTTCCTTCCAATTGGTTGGTGATCAGTGGACTACTCCGAGCAACATAATTGCATCCTTCTTGTACTTCAGCTGTTAACAAAAACAATTCTGGCCTTGAATCCTCTGAGACACCCTCTTTCTGCAGGACTGCAACACACTCCTTACTCAATACTGCAATCTCCTCCTTTTCTAACTTTCTTGAACATCCAGTAACCAGGAATATTTTGTGCTCAATCCCACACTTTCTTTAGCCAGATCTATTCAATCACCATGGCATAATACCACATGGGAATCTGTGCCTGTAACTCACTAAATTTACTTACTCTACTCCACACATTTGCAACCATGCAGTGTATCCCTCATTTAAAACATTTTTTCCCCTTTCTGCTCATCTACCTATTCATGTAGTGTTCTCTCTTTTAGTGGTATCAGTCTCTCCCAGAGTTTGGTGAACCCTGACATTTCTCTTTAGTATTCTCTCCTGTTCCCTCACTCCTTTTGATTTACTCCTTTTCCCTCACAGCAGCACCAGCAAAATGGCACTTAATTAGAGTAGTCTCATTTCTGTTCAGACAGTATTTTTTCAGCATGTACAGGTGCTGTCTCACTGACGGCCAAATCCATGCCCCAGGAATTCAGTCAAAAGTCAAACATCACCAGGTTATAGTCTAACAGGTCTATTTGAAATTGCAAGCTTTTGGTGACAGATTTGAAACAGGACCTCACACCCAAAGTGTATTGTATAACCTCAGATGTCCCCTATTGTACCTTGATTAACTCTTTAATTATCTATGAGCAAAGACTATGGAATCTGGATTTTGCAATTTAATCAGTAGTCTGCCTCCTAAACGATTCAACAAGGACAGCTAGTTTTAAAGTTGTTAAATTTTTGCTCCTAAGTATTGTGTCTTGTACCTCTTTACCATACCATGTCTGAGGAAAGAGCTGAGCTTCAAAGACTTACAATTTCAAACAAACCTGTTGGACAATAACCTGGTGTTGTTTGATTTTTGACCTTATCCACCCCAGTCTGACTCTGGCATTTCCGCATAAGGAATTTAATACATTCCCTCCTGCACCAACTTTCCAGCCACGTAATCATCTGTCTTATCTCCTTACATTTTTGTACTCACTTGTGCATGGTATACAAAGTAATCCACATTTGGTACTAATAATGCTTAGCTTTGGCTTTCAACTTCTTAATTTCTGTGTTTCATCTGAAGCCAAGTATTAAGTCAAATTCCAAAAAATCTAAATGTTAAACTCTCTGATCTCTGATAGAATAGAAGGCGCATAAGAGATCGAATGCCAAAACAGATGATACTGATAAGACAAGAAGAGATGGTTTGGCACAAATAGAAAAATAACATGGGTCAAGAGGAGATGAAAATGTTTAGCGCAAAATTATCAGAAACAGCTGCCATCCAGGAGTATGGTTTAGATCTGAAATTGTTGAGCTCAAAGTTGAGTTCAGAAAGTTGTAAAATGTGTAATCAAAAGTCAATAGTCTGTTTCTCCAACTTATACTGAACATCATTGGAACAGCATCAAAGGTCAATGACAGAGACAGGTCGAGGAAATGGGGTGGAGGATTAAAATGGCAGGCAACTGGAATTTCAGGGTCACACTGACTGGAGGTGTTCAGCAAGATGATTACACAATCCATGTTCCATCTCCCAGGTTTAGAAGAGAGAACTACATTACAAGTGAATACAATGTACTTCATTAAATAAAGTCCAAGTAAATCACTATTTCTCCTGGAAAGAGTGGTTAAGGTCCTTAATGTTATGAAGGGAGAAGTTAAAAGGACAGGCATTGTATCAGTTAAACTAGTTTGAGAAGATCCAGTGGAAAGCAGAGGGGGCAATGCAATTGACTGAGCTGTGGACCAAGGTATCAGAGCAGAAAAAGTCCCTTCTGAATACTGAAAAGTGAAAGGAAGATACCCTTGGCGGGACTATCACTCTGGAGTTCGTGGAAGTGGCAGAGTTAAGAAGAATGTCCAAAAGACATTTAGTATTCAAACTGGAAGGAAAAGTCAGAGGGATGTGCTGAAGTGAAATTAAAAGGGTGAAACTTTGGAGAAAGTTTCCAATGCGCTTTGACTTCAAGCTTGTTTCCTTCAAATATCAGGTATTCTGATAAGAACCTGTATCTCTCCAAACTACAGCTGCATTTTTATATGAAACTTCCTTTGCCCTATTCCTTTCCCCGCTTTATCCAATATATTGATGACTGTCTCAGTATCATTTTGTTCCAGTTTGAAGGTGCTGGTGCTGGACTGAGGTGTACAAAGTTAAAAATCACACAACAGCAGGTTATAGTCCAACAGGTTTAATTGGAAGCACTAGCTTTCGGAGCGCTGCTCCTTCACCAGGTGGTTGTTTGTTGTTCTTACCCACAAAAGTGGAAAATTTAGTCAACTTTGTTTTGACTTTCAACCATTCCTTTGACCATCTCCAACTCTTCCTTCCCATTAATTGATATCTCTATTTCTATTTCTGGAAGTAGACGTTAAAAACCATATTCACAATAAACCCACTGGCTCTCCCAGTTAAATTGACTATACTTATATCCGACTTGTTTCCGGTAAAGACCCCATTGTATTATTTTAGTTACTTCACCTCCGTCACATTTCTTCTGGAAATGCTACTTGTAGTTCAGATATGTTTTCCTTTTCCATTACTGTCCTTAAATGTGTCCATCCCATTTTCCCATCCTTCTGCTTTCATGCCTTCTCCTCTGAATCAGTTTTGTTTTGTGGAATACCTCAGTTCAGTGCACTATCTTGGCCCCCAATTTCCAGTCACCTTCCATTTTAATTTTCCTCTCCAGTTCCACTCTGACCTCTTTGTCTGTGATATTGTTCCAATGAAACTCAATGTGAGCCCTAGGAACAGCACCTCAATTCTCAATTAGACTATTTACAGCCCTCCATACTCTGCAGTATTTTGATGATTCCTGATCATACCCTCTGCTGTCACTTTTTTTTTGGACAGTTGCTATAGATAATGGTTCTGCCATTTCTTTTCCCAACTCCTCTCTTCAAGACCTAAACCCAACTTTTGTTTCTTTAGTCATTCCATTACCATTAATCTTTTGCCTGCAACCTTCAATCTTTTCATTATCTTGGGTCAGGTTTTCACCAGCGATATGGGTGGATGAAGATTTCCCAGCTTGTTTCACTAACCCTTGGAAACATTGCCCTTGAGTTTTCACTCCAGGAGTATGAGGGGTCATTGGGTGTGGTACGGACGTGGAGTGGAATACATGTGTAACATCTGTTTAAGTTACTTTTCAAATGGTTCCTGCAATCAACAACACATTTGAGGGCTGTGAACCAAGAACTTTTAAGAATCTGACTCAATTTCATAAAAATTGTTGAGGGCAGGAAGATTTCTGCCTTCCACAATGAAATTGACCACATCAGGAGCACAGAACCTACATCCTTTACACATACCAGCGGAAATTACAGGTGCCCTGGAATAGTACCATCCATGATTTTTAATGGCCCATGACATATCCCCAACTCCATAACAAATCTGGCCTTTAATCTTTCCTGTCTTCCTATCACATACATTCTCTTTCATGCTTTGCTCTATTCTCCTTTTCCCACACTTGTTTTTGCTTAGAACCTGTAGCGCCAGGATATAATCTGAACCGTTAACTTTGTTTCTTCTCCACAGCTGCTGCCTGATCCGTTGAATATTTCCAGCAGTTTCTGGTTTTATTTCAGATTTATAGCTTCTGCAGTATTTTCCTCTAACATCTACTTAGTGTCAAAGTTTGTTTGAGATTGTTCCTGTAAAATACATTGTTATTGTTTTTGTTATTAGCACTTTCCTAAGCAGCTTCATTAAAATGAAAAGTTGGTTACCACATTTACAGGCAGAATCCTCCATATAATTAATTAATAATTAACAGAATTAAGGGCAGGTATCAAATGGCGTCCTTGTTAGCAATATGTACATCCCATGAACATATTTAAAAAGCAGCAGTCAATCATAATGAAAGTAACTGGGTTCCTGTTCATCTCTGAGAATTTTACTGTGAAATGGGAATGTGAGGAAACAGTGATCACAACTTTCACTTTTTCTAAGAGGATAAAATAGTTAGTATTGGATCAGCCATCTGTTAAGCTTTATTCAATGATGCCATTCCCCTTCACTGATAGTTAATCAAACTCCATTGTGGTGTCATCTTGTCATGAGAGATTGAGTAGAGTTAATTATTATTTTTAGGAATCTAGAAACAGAGAAAATTTTAAGACAGCCAGAGAAAGTAAATGCTGTGAAGCTGTTTTCCTTCACTTTAGAGCATTGAACCAAGAGTCAAAGACTCAGAATAAAAAAAATCAGCTATTCAGTACTGAGATGTTGGGAAATTTCTTTACTCAGAGGATTGTGAATCATTGGAATTCTCTACCACTGACTGCGTACTGTGCATCAATTCAAGGCTGTGATTGACAGATGCTTGGGCACCATGAAATAATAGGATAGTGCGAGAAAGGTGACTTATTGTAGAAGTGCAACCCCCATAGTTTCATTACAGGAGTAATCTTGACGAGAATTGCACACCCTGCTGCTAACTCTAATATTCTTAGAATCTCTATCGATGAGTGCAAACATTATAGCAATGCAATACAGTTAAATCACTTAACCTTTAATCAATAAAACAGCTAAAACCTATTCTCACTACTTAATTTTCCATTCCCATATCAGCCAACATTACGGACTTTCTCATTGATGTTATTAAATTGATTACTGATTGTTGTTGAATTGCAAGCACTTTTTTGTACTGCGGACCTAAATTCACTTCATACCAGTTTCAAACAGTACAAATTAATTTACTTGACAATCCAAACCTTCGACAAGGAGGGATTTTCAATCTAATTAGACTTGTTTGGAGTGAAATGGAGATTTAACAGATGGATGGATAATGTTTCAAGCTGTTATGTAGAATACTATTACAGATCATTTTTAATGTTAGATAACTGATCATAACCCTGATTTATTTTCTCTTTCTCTCAGTAGCTATTAACAAATATCAATGAAAGATAAACACTTTGTCTGGGTTATAATCATAGCTGGAACAAAAATGATGATTGCTAAAATATAAACATGCCTAGTTGATTATTTACTTTATTTCCATACTTTGCTCTCTGAATTGTAATTTAAATCTATAGGGCCACAATGTACAGTACCAATATAGTAGAATAGATAGTCTGGAGCAGCATGTGAAGCTACTTCTTTATATTTTCCTCTAACATTCGAGTTTTATTGATGGTTATCTGAACTCTTCAAAATCAGGATTATTAAACTTTGAAGTTAAGAATAAAGTATGGTAACTGAAAATATATTAAGTTTTATAACACTGAAATGTTAGGAATGCAATAAAACAATATAATTACTAACCTGGATTCAAAACTATTATCTTTGACAATGCATTGTTTCTTCTCTGGCACTCCCTTCCAGGTTTTAGGATCTGCCATATCAACCAGCGCCTTGGCATTGAGCAAGCCAAACCCAAATCGACTGTTCACCATTAGGCCGGCTCCATTCTTTTTCCAGCCTAGGTTGTTGGCCAGTGGATCATATTCAGAAGTCCAGACAATTAAATGTTGCAATTCCCTCCATGTAAGATTTGGGCTTTTGAAAAAGCAATAACATAACTTGCTAAGTCAGGCATTAATTAATTTTTAGTACCATTGTAAAAAAGCATTATTGTAACTTAACTTAAAGTTGTCCATTTTACCATGCTTCTATTAAGCCAACCTCTGCTCAGCACCTTTCTGCATCATTATTGATGGAATTTGCTGCTGATACAGACTCTATAATGCACAATATAACTGCTATGTCGACCCAATTATATCTATAAAATTACATGCTACTCTTTTGAAGTTTTGTTTCGATTTATCAAGTGCTGTAAGCTTAGTATCCTCGTAGATTAAGACATCGACTACAGAACAGTAAACAATACGTCAAATTCTATTTTTATACATAGACAAAAAAGAGTTTTGTAACTATAATTCAACATATATAATTTTTCAAAACTTTAAAATAAGAATATCTTAACTATGCTTAAATGAACAATCAAGTTGCAATTCAACTCAGTCTACAGTTTAACCACATAAGTACAAAACTTTACCTTGTGTCTTGTTTATACGAATATGCAAATATTGCGACAAACATTACACAAATCAGTAACATTTTGATCTTAACCTGTAATTATGATTTTGAGGTAGCTAACTATATGAAAACAAAAGCAGGCTAAGACTGCTTTCACACAGTTCATAGTAAAATTAAATGTAATGTACCACAGCTAACATAATGGAAATTTCATTTCACTTTATTGCAACTTTAAAGCTAAGTATTATACACTAACACTTAATGTCCAGATAAAATGAGCAGCTAGTATATGGTATGGATGATGGCATATTTAATACTGATAGCACCATTCAAACTCTAGGGGGGATAGTAACAGTCTCACTTGATGCAGCCAGTCAATGCCTAGCACTTCTGTGGCATGAATGTTTTTACTTCATTCTTTCATTGAATGCAGGTTTCTCAAACAAGTCTGGCATTTTTACCTTTCCCTAATTGACCTCGAGTAACATGCTAGGCCATTGGACTGAACAACTGAGAGTCTACTGTATTGCTGTGGGTCTGGAGTCATATCCAGACCAGCCCAGGTAAGGATGACAGATTTCCTTTCCTGAAATATTTTAGTGAACCAGAGAGATACATAGAATATTTTTAAAATATTTTTACAATCACCACTGATGAGACTAGCTTTCAACTCCAGAATTAATTAACAAAAATTGAATCCACCAGCTATTGTGTTGGACTTGAATCCATTTCCCCAGAAATTTAACTTGGGCATGCAGATTACTAGTCCATGACATTGCCACAACATCACCATCTCCCTACAAATGATGCTATTTGCCCCTTATCAGCCCAAGTGTGAATACTGTCTAGGTCCTGCAGCATGCTGCAAAATTTGTGAAGTCTTGAATTTCTGAACCTTGTGCGATATTAAACATCTCCACCTCTGATCTTTTGATGGAGGAAGGCCATTGATGAAGCAACTGAAAAAGGTTAGATAGGCCTCAGGAACTCCTGCAGTTCATGTCCTATACTGAGACTGGTCACCCAATTGTAGTACACTCAGTGTTAAATATAGAGTTTCTGTCTTCATCATTTCCAGTACCTAAATCAATGCTGAGTGATGTGTCTTGTTTTCTTCTTTTTCAGATTTCCTGTAATAGTTTGCTGAATCTGAGTGACTTGCTCAGCTATTTCAGTGGGCAGTTACAAATCAGCTACACTGTGTCAGCCTGGAGGCACACACAGGCCCGATCAGAGAAGGATGGTGACACAATTCCTTTCTGAAGAAGTCATACCAGACTCAACGCATTAACTATCTTTCTTTGCCAGATCTGCCAAGTTTCTCCAGTATTCTCTATGTTTATTAAAACACATTGGAGGCTGAGTTTAGCTTGCAGTCATCATTGAGAAGCTACCTTTCACCTCTCCCCAAATAAGCGTGGGTATGAACCCACCAGTGACTCTGTCAAAGTATGCATGGTTAGGAATTTGTGAATGCCTGCCTCTACAGGCTTCCATTGAATATGACAGCCTAAAATAACAATGTGAACATTCTTGAGAATATGCTCATGACCAGTATAGCTGTGGATGCTCTACAATCAATTCTAGTGGAGACAAGTGTTCATCTTGTCCTGGGATGATTATGGTGCCTACCTATTGTTTAACATGATTCAAATAATTTTACATGCACTGATTGAAAGTAAGCTCACTTAGATCAATAGTATGATTCAACAATTGCAGTAAGAAAGCTATACTTGAAGGAACTACATGTAGGAAGAAAGCTGAATCATTGCAGCCGAATTTCCCAACCTCCATTCTTGACAAATGTGACCCCTTACCAAACCACTCCTTGCATCCAGGATAAATCATTAGGATAGTCACAACTTTCTTCAGACAATACATTTTTTTGTAACTCATTGTGTGCTTTTTCTTAAAAACAAATGACAAATGAGCATCATCTGTAGCTGCGTTAGTGATTGATTCATGTATGGATGATAACTATTAATGTTACAGTGACTGCTCCCTGAATCCTCAGGAACACTGGACTCTCTGTGAATGAATCAGAGGGAATATTATTTGCGCCTAAACTCATATGAATTATGTTTTCATACCTTATGCGATAAACTAGGCAATATTAATCTGCTTAGTCAGCAAACCTATAAGATGGCTCAGATGATTAGTATGAAATGTACCAGGTGGTCTGTGCAATAATTTAATTTTTCCAAGTACTAGAGCCTTTCAGAACCATTTCCCTCATCTGCTGCCTAAAATGTCACCAGGAATAGTATGCCATCAATGTGTATCTTTGTTTTTCAATGAGCTGCAACTCAGGTCTTTTAAAATAACAAATGCACCAATTAAGAAGAGAGGCTGATGATTTATATTCATTCAATTTAACTGCTTGAAAAGTTCCTTAATTCCTCAGGCTCATCTTGATGCAGTTTGCCCTTTGAAAGTTATATAACTATTTCTGGTGACTATTTCCTAGGTCCTCACAGCTGTCAGCCTTAGGATGAACCATTTGGTGACAACTACTTGCATTACATCTCCAACATCTGTTTAACAAAAGACCTTTAATCAGGATTCCAGTGTCTCAGCTCATATGAGTTTCTCCATGTTTTTCTGATTCCATTTTGAAGATTTTCCATACTCTACATAAGATGAACATTTTTATTTATGTTGGCTGTGTGACAACCTATCTGCTTGAAAATTTAAAAGGACAATAATTCTTAGTGAGTCACAATTTGCTGATTGTCCTTTGTTCCTATTTGCAACCTTGTACTGCATAAAATTG
This sequence comes from Hemiscyllium ocellatum, assembly GCF_020745735.1. Classification (NCBI taxonomy): domain Eukaryota; kingdom Metazoa; phylum Chordata; class Chondrichthyes; order Orectolobiformes; family Hemiscylliidae; genus Hemiscyllium; species Hemiscyllium ocellatum. Next base: position 57,293,643 of record NC_083402.1, read on the forward strand.
TTTGCAGGAATTGTCATATATATATATTTGAGGATTAAATTCCTTACAATTATTGTAATGTCAGAAGAATTTTCTATTCACAAACAAAATGAAAGAGCTGAATATCAAATAACCAGTGCTGTAGCGAGGGTTTTAAACTAAGGGTGGGGGGGGGGGGGAGGTGTAAAAAAAAGCAAGACAGTTTTTGGTAGAATTACAGGATAGCTGTTTGGATAATAATGCCCAGAATGGGACACGAAGGGACAAAGTATACCAACATAGAAAAACAGCAGAAAATAGGGTCAAAAGAGAAAAAAAAAGAAAAAATGGCAAAACTAATGGCAGTTTCCCTGACCACACGTAGGATTCAGACAAAACAGATGAATTAGGTTAATGTGTCAGATCTTATAACTATTATGGGGGTACTGTGACAAGGAGATCAATGTTGGGAACTAAATATTTAACGGAATGTAACTTTTGCAAAGGACAATCAGGAAGGAAAGGGTGGTGGGGTAGCGTTGCTAGTACAGCAAGAAGTATTCTGAAATAGAAGGTGTGGAATCCATATGAGTGGAGTCAAAAATAAAAAGGCAAAGAAGATCTTGTTAGAGGTAGTCTATAGGTTACACCATCACCCCCACCTCCCCCCCCCCACCCCCCTCTCCCCACAACAGTAGCTATATGGGGGCAGAGATTAAATCAGGAGATAATGAGGTCATATAACAAATGCAGTACGTTAATCATGGAAGAGATTAATTTTCATGTGGATTAGGATAGTCAGGGTGGCAGGGGAAACCAGAGGGAAGACTTCATAGAGGGTATCCAGGTCAGTTTCCCATAATAATATGATGTGGATTCAACCAAGGATCAGGCTATTTTGGATCTGGTGATGTGTTAAAAAAAAAAGCAGGTTTAATGCATGACATTAGAGTAAAAAATCCCCTTTGGAAACAGTGACAATGGTATAATTTAGCATTCAGTTTGAGATGGAGGAACTGGACTCAGAAACAACTGTGCTCAACTTAAATAAACACATTTATAAAGGAATGAGGGTAGAGCTGGCTGGAGTGGACTGGAAAAGGAGTTTAGCAGTAAAGACAGTTGAGGAATGATAACAGGCTTTTAGGAGAAGAAGTCCATGGCTTACAGCCAAGATATATTTCACTGAGGAGGAAGGATTTTAGGGAGAAAATAAACTAACCATGGTTAAACAGGAAAGTTAAGAATAGCATAAAATTGAAAGAAAAAACATACAATGTGGCAAAGGGAGTAGTGTCTAAAAGTTCAGAAATGTTTCTGAAATTCTACAAGACTATACTAGTCAGACCACAGCTAGAATACTGTGAACAGATTTGGGCCCCTAATCTAAGGAAAAATATATTGACATTGGAGGAAGTCCAGAGAAGGTTCACTAGGAGGGATTGGCTTGTGAAGGGAGGTTGGGTAAATTTGGCCTATACTTGTTGGAATATAGACGGATGTGAGGTAACCTTATTGAAACACACAAGATTCTTAGGGAACTTAGCAAGGTCAAACATTTGTTGCTCATTGTAGGCGATTCAAGGTCCAGAGGGCAGAATCTTAGAAAAAGATGGAGATGATGCAGAATTTCTTTTCAGAGGGTAGTGAATCTATGGAATTCTTTACTGCAGAGGGATGTAGAGTTTGGGTCATTAAGTATATTGAAAATCTGTCTGTTTCACTTTTTAATCAGTAAGAGAATCAAAGGGTATGGAAAAATGGCAGCAAAATAGGGATTGAGAATTATCAGATCAGCCAGGATCTTGTTGAACAGAGGAGTGAATTCGATGGGCTGAATGGCCTACTTCTGCTCTTGTTTTATGAACTTACACACTCGTATAGTACTGAGGGTGGAGCTGTTGACCGAATTAAGGGGAAAAGTAAGACCCAGGCTTTTCTTGCAGATGGATATAAGAGAAGACATGACTTGCTGAGCTCCTCCATCATTTTCTGTGTTTGTTTTGGACATCCCAAAATCACACTGTTTTTGATTTTATTTGCCTTATTAATTATTTACTCTATCCCCATGACATCTCTCATGCCCCATTGTATCACACACCATTTTGGGAACAACTCATCATTGGCAAAATATTCTCAGACTGATTACCATCTCTGGCTCAAGTGCCATCTTTCAAAGATGATTGTGCACCCAGACTAGCATCATTAAACTAGTGCTGTGCAATTTCTGGTATTTGCCCTAGACATAGCAGGCAAAGAAAAATTGGCACTCTGCTTTGTGGGCAGAGATCTGAAGCTGCTGCTTCATGGGGTGGAGACAAATCACCACCAGACCATGCCAGCCATTTCTAAGGTTGCCATCCATGTCTGCAGTTTCAGCTGTCTGAAGGAATACGCTAGGCAGAAAAAAGTGGGTATTACAGATGCTGGAGATTAGAGTCAAAATTAGAGTGGTGCTGGAAAAGCACAGCAGGTCAGGCAGCATCTGAGGAGCAGGAAAATCCATGTTTTGGGAAAAAGCCCTTCCTAAAGAAGAGCTTTTGAAGGAATACATTGCAATGCCACCTGAAGGTAAATGATGATCTCCACTTCACCAATGTAAGTCCCACTATCTACACTCTGATACCTCATACTCACTGTAACTCTGCTACTATAACCAATGAGGCTCATGCTGTTCGACACTCACTATGGCAACATCTTCTCTCTGCCGCACTGTCACCCACTCTACATCTCACATCACTACTATCCCTGCATGCCCTCACTCACTGGGGATATGTCCCTGCCCGAACCAAAAATGACAGCTTTGCCACTCACTTTCGTCTCTCTTAACACCTGCCCCTCTCTCATTCCAGCCAGAAAACAGACACAACAGGGCAGAAAAATCAAAACAGGTGGTGGGCTGCCCGGCATTCAGTTCCTCATCCTTATCTGAATAGAAGTTTGACTCTGACTGCCCCTACTTGTTGACTGTTGGTGTCCAAACCTATAGAGTGGTGTCAAACTCTGCACTTGACTCTATGGTTTAACAGACTGTTGTGCCAGGACTTACTTAGCGAAGGCTAACTCCCTTGACTTGACAGTGGACAGCTGGCAATCACAACTAAGCTTCTTGGCTTTAAGACTGCATTCAAGAACAATCAAGATAGAAATAAGGCGAGCATAGTTTTACAGGCTGGGGGATTAAGGCAAAGCAATGTAAGGCAGGGATGTTGTGACAATCTAGATAGACCCAGAGTGACTGTGTACTATGACAGCAAATGAAGAGCACAAAGATACAGCTTGGACCAGTCAATGAGCTGGCTACATGTCCCTGAGCCTCCAGTGTTCTTGCTGCACTATTACAGTGATGGTGGCTGGTATAGCCCCAGGTGCAGAATTGAAATGCAGAAGCATCCTGGAGGTGGATTGGATATGTGCCATGAGAGTTCTTGGAAAATGGCAAATGTCAGCTGCCAATGTCCATGCACATGAGGTGTGTGCTGCTAGTGCCCATAGACTGTGCCCTGAAATATTGGTGCCCAAAGTCCAACATAGAGGTCCTTCACAGCAAGCAGTGAACTGAATGCCAGGTACCCACTCTGATTTTCATGTTGAGAATTCTTGATGTTTGGCTTGTTTGGAGCATTTGGTATGATGGGATGTTGAATATTAATGAGGCAAGTTGTTGTATTAATAAGGCAGCTAACAAGCAATAATCCCACTCAGCAGTTGTATAAAAGATATAGCGTATTGCTCGCAATATCGAGATAGACCTTGCCAATTTCAATCAATGTCTCAAATACATACTTACAAAGCATTGAATTCATTCTTATGTACCTGTTCAATGTATCAAATATGTGCCACATCACATACTTTGTGGGAACTACCTTTCATAAGGACAATAATGCAGTGTAAATTCGTTAGCTGTGGATTAACTAGTTTCACTGTCCACTAACCATCCATTTCAAAGGAATTATTCTAGTTTAACGTACTTTTCTTCAAGAGCAAGAGCAATAATGCCTGCAGCCAATGGGGCTGATGCTGATGTGCCAGTGTGAGTCTCTGTGCAGTCGTTGTGAAGATCGGCACTTGTCTGGAAAATGAAAAGAAATAAAGTTATACTGCTGCTAATCTTTGCTACATTTTGAATAAATTGCACAATATGCACAAGCTGGAGAATATTCACAAATTTATCAAACCTCAATGAACTGAAAATTGTAAAACACTATTGCTCTCAAAATATTATCATTTATATCTTGACAGGTTGTAGTGATTAACATTGTTTATCAGGGATTGAGATTTGAGCTTCAGCATGGTCAGCCGCAGGAAACCATTTCTTATGAGGTGATCTGCAATTAAACATTCACGCATATTAAATGTCTGCTCTTCAATAATGTTTATTGATTTTTGTTTAAGAAAAGAGACCAACATATTTTGGTTAAACTTATTTGTATTGTGCATGAAAATCTTGTGCCTTTCTTTAAGAAAGACTGCAAGGAGAAGCTTGGAAACTATAGTCTGACATTGGTGGTGGATAAATTGCTTTAAGTGACTCTGAAAGATAGGGTTTATATACATCTGAAGAGGGAAGAACTGATTAAGGATAGTCAGCAAGACTTTGTGCAAGGGAAATTGTGTCTCACAAACTTGATTGAGTTTTTTTTTCAGGATGTAACCAAAAAGATTAATGGGCGCAGAGAATGGACCTTAGTAAAACCTTTGACAAAGTTCCACATGTTAGGCTAATTAGTAAAGTTAGATCACATGAGGTTCAAGGTGAGCTTGCCAATTGGAAATTGGCTTGTCAGTAGAAGACAGAGAATGGTGGAGGAGGGTTGATTTTTGGACTGGAGGTCTGTGACCACAGTGTTCCACAGGGATTGGTACTGGGTCCACTTTTGCTTGTCGTTTAGATAAACGATTTGGATGAGAATTTAAGAGGCGTGGTTGGTAAGTTTGCAGATGACAGCAAAATCAGTGGTATATTAAACAGTGAAGAGGGTTTTCTGAGATTACAAAGAGATCTTGATCAATTGGGTCAATGGGATGAAAATTGGCAGATAGAGTTTATTTTGGATAAATGTGAAGTTTTGCATTTTGGTAAAATAAACAATTAATGACAGGACCCTGGATGATGGTATAGAAAAGAGATACGTAGTGGTTCAGAGACATAATTCTTTGAAATTTGAGCCACGTGTAGAGTGGGCAGTTAAGAAGGCATTTAAGACACTTGCCTTCATTTCTCAGACCTTTGAGAATAGGAGTTGAGATGTCATGTTAAGATTGTGCAGGACATTTGTGAAGCCTCTTCTGGAGCACTGTGCAGTGTTCTGGTCACCCTGCTATAGGAAGGATATTATTAAATTGGCGAGGTTTCAGAAAGGATTTACCAAGATGCTGATGGCAATGGAGGGTTTGATTTAAAAAATGGGATGAGACATTTTTGCACTGGAGCATGGCAGCTTGAGGGGTGACTTTATAAAGATTTATAAAATCATGAGGGGCGTAGATAAGGTGAATTGTAAGGGTCTTTTCTCTAGGGTGAGGGAGTTCAAAATTAGGGGGCATATTTTTAAAGTGAGAGGAGGAAGATTGATAAAGGAGGGGCAACTTTTTTATCTAGAGAGTGGTTCGTATGTGAAATGATTGTCAGATGAAGTCATAGATGCAGGTACACTTACAAAATTTAAAAGACACTTGGTTAAGTCCACAAATAGGTAAAGTTTGGAAACATGGTCAGCGTGGACTAGTTGGACTGAAGGGTCTATTTCCATGCTGTCTGACTCCATGACTCTATCTTCTAAACTCTTAATTCTACATAAAAGACATCTAAATTACATTTATAATATTTATTTATATACATTTATATATACATATTTATACATTATATATACATTTATTTGTATAACTAATATTTCTGAAGTAAGTAAGAAGTTGAGACCTGTTTATAATAGGCAATGAGTGCACCTCCTGTATGTGTGTACCTCAAACAGCCTAATGGCCTCATTGGGCTCAGCAAAATTAACTTTTAGCCCTTAAAGAGTTTAGTATTTTAGATTAGATTAGATTACTTACAGTGTGGAAACAGGCCCTTCGGCCCAACAAGTCCACACCGACCCGCCGAAGCGCAACCCACCCATACCCCTACATTTACCCCTAGCACTACGGGCAATTTATAAGCCTGTCTTATGAGGTGTTTGAATAAGAAGTGTGCCTTGGACCTCTGGCTTGATAGTATGGGATTGCCTCAAAAAGTTTATTCAGTGCAAGCGGCACAATCATTGTGTTATCAGAATGTATTTACATATGATAGCCTTGCAATCTACACTTAACTAGCTTCACCTTCACTTCTGATAGTATATACGTATATTTGAACTTTTTAAAAAATCGTATTATCAAATTCTTAGAAGCCAAATTGAGAGAAAAAAATATTTCTGATATGAAACCTCCATTGGTAGCACCAAATTCTCTAGTTCCAGATCAGCACAGTCAAATACATGGCATACTCTAGAAAAGCAAATTTATTTTCTAAGGAAGTATACTTTGTGTCCTTTTTGAGTTAAAGATCCAACATGGTATTAAAGAAACAATAATTTTATGATCCAGATGTGAGACTACCTACATCCATTTCAGCAACTGTAAACATGATACCTTGATCCATTCCTTTGGACTGCGTTGGATTGGAACTGAAATCCCATGACAAAAGAACACAGCTTTGGCCACAATTGACATTCAAAGTTGGTACTCAATTTTTTAAATGCACTTTTTGTCCTAGTTTCTGTTCACATTTATTTGAAAACCACCAAATGCAAAATCTTCCTTGAATCAGAACAATTTAAGATTAAAATGTCATTGAAAAAATGTATAGTTTAAACAAGCTATTTGAACAAACATTGATGATTAGGTTGCAGTTGGAATAAAGCTGAGGGGTTCTGGATGAAGCTTGGTCACAACATGAAGTTGATTGGTCTATGGACTAGTGATAAGTTTTTGATGACAATGGCTTTTGCTAGCCAAACAACCATGTGTTTCCTTCTCAGGTAACTGAACAGCTTGGAGCTCAGAGCAAGACACAGAGAAGTAATCAGGTCTCTACCAGCACAAGAATTGTTACTGTTCTTGCAATCAAAATCCAGTTTAAATCTTATCTTTCCTTCAGAAGTTACTCTAATTTATGATGTTTTAAATTGATAAATTAGAAGCCTTTCACAAGTGAGTCAGTCACCCTTTGCCTCTTGCAAACCATTCAGAAAAGTAAGGCTGAGAAAAAAATTTCTGATCAACAAAAACCAACTCAACAGATCTTGTGAATAAAGGCAACTGAACTGCTTTGCCAGTGTTCCCTTCATTCATTTTTTCCCCTGCCTGTGCTAGAAAAGCTAGAGAAGTAAAGCTCTACAGGCACATGAATAAATTGATCATACAACTTGAAATGGATTCTGTAGATGTTTACTTCCACCTCAACAAATTCATTAGATATATCCATCTGTTCCCATAACATTCAGCCTTTTTCTCTAAACCACCCATTCAATCTAATCTAGAATAGTAGTGTAATTCTACTTCAATTACTATCCTTGGAAATATATGTCATAGCCTCAGAGCTGTTCAGAAGGAAATTTCTCCTATTTATTCTAAACCTCTTAAATTTAATTTACACCTCTCATTCTAAACCTCTCTGATTTTGTAAACAATGTGTTTCATTTATCCTGTCCTATATAAATTTTAAAGTCATCCATCACAACCCTGCCTTAGTATAATGGCACCCAGTTCGAATTGCTTTAAATCCATCTCCATGAGTGTCATATAAGGCTTTTGGTACCAACCACTGAAAGTTGTGTTTGGAGTAGCCCACTGCCATTAATCTTTCTTTCAAGATTCTTCTTTTTAAATCAACCTGATGACAGATAATACCTAGAGAGTTTGTGGGACTTGAACCCAGGCCTCCTAATCCAGAGGTAGGAACACTACCACTGCACCACACAAGACCTAAATCCATCTTCCTTTCTGTACTCACTTTAAACGTCTGGTTAATTATTATTGGTAGAAGATAGACCACCAGTCAGTCTTAACAAGGCGAAGCACTTACAGAATAGTTAATTGTAGGATAGTAATGGATACAAATAACATTAAATAAAAAGTTATAATTACAACAATCAGAAGCCAGGTGTATCACCTTCATCTCAGTCAGGACACCATGCTAGACTTCCTGCTTGTCCATCTGGATGATGTTATCATAATGGATGGAGTTTTAATGCAATTTCAACATGGTTGAATTTCTATTTGGGTGCAGGAACATGATCTTAAGAATCAGTTCTAGATATGGACTCCACCTGGATTGTGCAGTTATGTAGTGGTTTTAAATAAACTGCTGCTGTTTTTAAAGAAATTGTCAATGTAACGCCAGAGAACAGGTTTGCCAATGGGTGGCCCTCCAGCAGGAACAGAATTATAGGTGTATGAACCAAGGTGGAAGCTGCTGCTCTGAGATGGGGAGAGAGAGAGAGAGAAAGGGGATACCAGAATAGTCTTTCTTTACTTTTTAAAATTAAAAGAGCTGTTTGATCACTATCTCCACACGATGGGCAACCTTGTGATCATTATACCATATGGGGCATCTCTTTTGTTGTGGAAACTTATTCTATCCATCCCTTTTCAACTTGAGCCAACCACATGACTCTGGCCAGAGTCATGTGGACAGACCACATACTGGAATTTCCAGTCAAAGTGGGAACAGTGCCTTAATACATTTTTGTTTATATTAATTAGGTCTAAATTGATGACAAGCTGCAAACTGGTGAGTTGGCCTCCATGATCTGATCCAGCAGCTCAGAGAATGGCTGCGGCTCAGGATTGCATTCGCATATACTAACTGACAGCACTGACTGCCCCCAATTCCAACCCTGACCCACTTGAAAAATACAGCCTGATATTTGTATTTCTTCATACCAGGAAGAATACCAATGAATCTGCCTGCTAATATGTTCAAAGTCTTCATAGATTTCCTTCGATGCTTGAGTTGAAGTTTTATTAAGGTTTAATTAAATATATCATAAACTATATATGCAAATTTAGTTTAATCACTTCAAAATAAATAAACAGTGAGCTTCCTGTGGCAGATACTTACAATTCTTTGATCTGTGTAGTCTCCACTGCTGTAAGCTGTAGCCAGGGTGGAAGAACATTTTTCTGCATACCACGGAGAGAGCCCTTGCTGTGATGCACTGCTTATAGAAACTGTATAGATGCTATCTGTGTACCCATCACAGTCACAGTTATCACCTTGACGACCGCCATTCCCCGAAGCCCAGACAAAAACTGACCCTTTTCCTCCTCTACCCTGAAAATACATAATTTTAAATTGAATATCATTGACAAGTTGCGTATAATATAATTGAACAGAAGTAACTTATGATATTGAATGTTTCTGTATAATATTTCCTGTCTGCGTTAGTTTGTCAGAACAGCAATCTATATTAGATCGCCATGCAGTCTCATTATAGCTTTACATCTTCCTCCATTTCAATAATAATCCATTATTCACTTGAAAAATCATCTACTGATACCAGAATCTGTGACACAACCATTTCTTCTGATAAAATATTTTATGCTAAACAATCTACACAAAGAAATTTCCCTTTTTTTGTGGCATTTTAAATTGATGGCTTGTTGTCACTAAAATATCAACTAAAGGAACTAACATTTCTTTGTTAAGCTATCAAACTCATTCAATATTTTAAAAACTATTATAAAGTGTCCTCTTACCCTTCTCTGATCTTAATTAACAACATTATTTAAAATCTTCACAAAACCATCACTTTCTATATATTCTCTCCTGCATCCATTAGGGGTCCTACTTTATCTTTAAAATATTTATTTACTTTTCATATATTTCCAAAAGCCTGATAAAATGATCTGTTAAATTATTAAGATAATATAAATCTCTTTCTCTTGTTTGGACAATCACAACAGCACAAATGTTTTTTCTACAAATATTTAAAAATTATATTTGTTCTTGGTCAGCTGTAAGGAGTTCAGGAGTTCAACAAGTTTGAAAATTAGAATAGCTCTGCATTTCTACTTTGGCATAAAATTATCTGCAATACTTACCTTCTGAATGCCATGTTCAAATGCTTTTTGTGCAAGTCTCCCAGGACCTTCCACAGTCTTTCCATCATCATTTGGACCCCAGCTTGCACTATAAATATCCACATGCTGTGGATTGAATCCAATTGAAGTGGCCTCAATTGCATCTGTAACGATGCCATCCAGCATTCTAATACCTAAAGAAAAGTAGAGATTTTAAAATTAGTGATCGAGTGACATTAGTCTGAAATTCAATTGAAACACAATAAGTTATGTAAAATTCACCAATCAGAAATAGCAAATAGGACATGAACTAAAGTACTGAATATTCAAGCAATGGGTGAATAATCAAACCATACCAATACCATTGGGTTTTATTCCACTCAACATACTTTGCGCTCATGCTTCAAGTGGTTTTTTTGGCATGACAGAGGTTTGAAGCTTCAGCACACTGTATTATAGAGTGATAATTACAGCCTTTATGTCCAGAAAATTATATGTGTCACGGTGATGATCTCACCTTTATGAGAGCTGACATTTGCTCTCAGGGAGAAAAGATTATCGTTTAAGGTAGTCACTCTGGACATTATCAAATGATTCACCACCATCAACTTAATGACAGAAGTCTGGGAGCAGATCACTTAGCTGCCATTCATTCAGTCTCTAGTGGATAAAATGGGGAAGTTTAAAGTTAGAGTAGGATATAGTTGGGGGAATGCAAAATAACTTGAAAAGAGAATTTTCTTCTAGCAAAGAACCTATAAATCTGGAAGTTACTCAGCAATGTTAATGCAAAAACATATATTGTGTTTTATGATTCCAACACTTTGGGATGTTTCACGACAATTATGGCATTTTATAAGTGCAAGTTGCGGAAGGAGCTCGTGTGTCAGTAAGTAATGTCCCTGTATCTGAGCTAGGAACTCTGCATTCCTGTTCCACTTGCTGTACAAAGTGACATTTGACATATACATGACTTAATTTTTCCTACTGCAACAATCCCTGTGGGGAGATGAGAAACCAAAATAACCAAAGTTTTTGGGTGACCCTCATCAAATGATGAAATTACAAGCAAGGTTCTGCTTTTTGTAGCTTTCTCTTTAACACTAATTAGAATCAATACAAATTATACCTAAAGTGATAAGTAATTTCAGAAAACATAAATTTCACTTTCAATGGTTGATATAACAAAGTTAGATCTTAGTTAACCAAAAGTATTTGCATTACTCTCCATACAAATGTAACATTTGTAGCAATACAGTTCCATAATATGCCATTATTTGCTCATGTAAAATGGATTAGTGGCCCTATTTGACAACACCCTTCACCTTCAAGTTTCATGATTATCATCAAGGAACAGATCTATGAACACACTCCTTCTCATTTTATATCCATCCTCATGGTCTAACTTTCTAGAGTTCTTCTTCAACTGATCAATTAAAACTCTCCACTTCTCTGTTCAGGTAGTTTTGGGAATATACTTAACACTTTAATGTCTTCAAGTTAACCATTACAGACTTCCAGGTTTTATATCTTCTTAATTAATTTGTACTTTGTCTCTAAGAAGTCCTCTCTACTTTTCTGCCAAATAGAAAAATTCACCTCTTCCTTATTTGCTTCTGCTGCTCACAACAAACATTTGCACTTTTCTTTCTGTTTCCATCTGCTTTCTCCTTGTGTCTGCCTTTGTGTCTTTACAGTCCAGTTCCTCTGTTTGTAATACTTCTTTGTATCTGCAGCTCCCTTTTTATATCTTCCAATCATGCAACTGTTTTTATAAACTTTTTGTCTTTCGGTATTGCATTCAGGTCCAGGGTCATCACATTGTGTAGCTCAATATTTCTTGTTATCTAATGAAATTACTACCATTATAGTTGATAATAACTCTTAAAAGTCATTCTCAAATCATCTTAAAAGCAATAATAGATTCCAAAGATCTTTTAAAGCAGTTACAAATCTCCCTTACTATATTACTTTCAAATCAAAATTCGTCTTGCTACTAATTATGCACATATTCCTACCAAATCACTACTATAACCAGCAGTAACATATTGGAGAAGATATACTACATAATATTTCATAACTTGTATTGCCACAATAATTAACATGTGTGTGTATTTAGATCCAATGAGCAAGGGATCTATGTCACTTTGTTAATGCATTGCCACAGCACAGTATGTAATTGTGTGTGACATTTGTAAATATTAACCCAACAAAGATATAAAATGCTTTTTTTTTAAGTTGCCTATAGTTTATTGTGTTGTGAAATGTCAAAAGGTAGAATATATTGGTTTGAATTTCCACATGTCCACAGAGTCTCACTATTATCGTCAAAATGATGAATGAGCCTGTCAATCTGAATTACTGCTCCCGAAAGATGGCACCTACCATTGTAACAGAATTAGAATATAGTCAGGTCATATTTCTCTCATGCACTCTTTATGGAGGCAGCTACCCATACAAATCAGTAACTGCTTGTACTCCTGTATGAGTTTGGTGTCTTGGCTATCTGAAGCATAAAATGTCCAGATGAGCCAGGGTAGGTCTAAACTTTGTGGATTCACTTGTCTAGGCTGGGTACCCAAATAGAAAGGTAAGGCACCCTTTTGAATATGGTCTTGGAACTCGTTTGGGAAAGGGAAAGTGCCGTTTGGAATTGGTAAAAGTGGGAAGAATGTCTGTAAAATGTGGATCACCTCATTGACAGTGATACCCATTAGAACTGCTCACTTACCTTTCAGAAGCAATTATCAAAATAACCGCCAATGGAAACAGTCAAAACTGTCAAAATAATATGTCTAAAGCAACTTCCAAAGGATCTGTCAAAATTATTAAAGTATTTAACTCTTTATATCTTTGAAAAAAATATCTAGAATGCGAAAAGAAATACTTGTAATTTTACACTGTCCATTGACATAAACTGTGGGCTACAATTATTGGATTAATGATGTATGATTAACTTCATGTTTCATTATTTTAGTTTGGCTAATGTGGTTGTATTTTCCTTCAAGTAATACTATATGTTTTTGTGTCATTGTCATAAGGAATTATGCATTTAAATAAAATAAAATGTCAGGAAGCACAACTTCCAATTTGTCTTATTATAAAGTCTCACAAACAGCAATAAGCGGAATGACCAAAACCAGGTTCTGATGGTGTTAATTGATTAATTTGTTGTTTGAGCAGGGATGTATAATTCATTACTTCAAACTAAAGAAAGACAACTTTATGTTGCCACTGATTACAAGAAATTAATAAATCCATTCCAAAACCAAGCGACCTTTTAATAAGCTTCATGTTCAGGAAAGAATTATCAAATTCTGAGTTAATTTTAGATAAGAGGACAAGAAAAAACAGATCTATATCTTCTGCCATTGTGGTGTGTACCTCTTAAACTCACAGCAAATTAGAAAATGCTCTTGTTCAGCTATACTGTACCTCCAACTTTTGAATTATAAGCCACTCCTACACCACATTTCTTGTTATTGGCTTGCATTGCAATTTCCCCAGCACACCTGGTACCATGCCTAAGAAAAAAGACAGATTAGAATTCATCAAATCCAATGGCAAATAAAGCTTTGTTTTTGCAAACTGTGCAGCTACAACTTTTTGTATAAAATGTACAATGTATAAATCTATAGTAGCACATATTTTGTTTAAGACCAACATTAAAAAATAAGGTGATGCTTTTGATTGTGATCCAGTATAAATCTTATCATGTTAATATTATTCTTGTAAAAATATAATGAAACTCATAGTTGGCATATGCCTGTAGTTGATTAAGACTCCCAAGACATTTGTTGATTGCCAGGAATGTGAAGCTTAAACATATAGGAAAAACCTCCAAAATCAAAACATTGTTCAGGTTTCAGGTATAAAATTGAAAACTGGGTCAAAGTCAAGCTAATACTTTCCTACACCTGTTTAAGCTACCGCAGATTGATTCTTGATACAGCTAATATAAATACAACTACCCAGGTCAACTTTTTAAAACTCTTGTCTTTGTGCATATTCCAAATTTTAAAATCAGGCAAACGTATACGGTGCTGACCTCAGTTCCCATTTGTTGATAGAATCACAATGTGGACATTAAACCAAGTGTCTGCGCTCTAAATAAACATGTACCAGCAACTAAAACCTTCACATTATGGCAGTGTTTACACAGGATATGAGAAAGCATGGACTGAGGAAAGCTTACTCTTTTCATGCATGAAGAGATGAAAAGGAATACAGGAAAAGGAATGAGAGTTCTCTGTTTGTAATACTTGGCTCTACTGTATTAGGGTAACATTTCACCAGCCACTGATAAATGTTTGTTTAGTTTCTCTCTGGTCTGTATCAATACCCTTTCAATGCTGTGAGCTAAATTAAAAGTCCACCTCCTGCACATTTCTAAATCAGAAATCATCCTTGGAATCTGTAACCATACTCCAACCATAGTTTAACGATTCTGGAAATCTGCAATAGTTCTCAGAATCTTTCTCTGAAAAAGATTACTAATTATGCTGACTCACTGAAATAGATGTGAAGAGATGATTCAATGGGAACTGCATTGATGGATTCCCAGGATGCCCTTAGTTCTCATCAATTCAGGAAGTCATTATGCAAGCAAATATAAAATAATGCTGCGTCAACATGACATTTTTCAATGTATCTTTTGTGCTCCAGCAATGCTGGTTACAAGAAACACTTTAGTTTTCCTGGCTGAGGAACTTTGGGGAAAGGATCTAAAGGTTATTTTCATTCATTGCAGGCATTGCAACATTGTAGGATTCTGGATTAGTGGTGCCAGAAGAGCACAGCAGTTCAGGCAGCATCCAAAGAGCAGCGAAATCGACGTTTCGGGCAAAAGCCCTTCATCAGGAATAAAAGCAGAGAGCCTGAAGCATGGAGAGATAAGCTAGAGGAGGATGGGGGTGGGGAGCAATTAGCATAGAGTACAATAGGTGAGTGGGGGAGGGGATGAAGGTGATAGGTCAGGGAGGAGAGGGTGGAGTGGATAGGTGGAAAACGAGATAGGCAGGTGGGACAAGTCCGAACAAGTCGTGGGGACAGTGCTGAGCTGGAAGTTTGGAACTAGGGTGAGGTGGGGGAAGGGGAAATGAGGAAACTGTTGAAATCCACATTGATGCCCTGGGGTTGAAGTGTTCCAAGGTGGAAGATTAGCGTTCTTTCTCCAGGCGTCTGGTGGTGAGGGAGCGGCGGTGAAGGAGGCCCAGGACCTCCATGTCCTCGGCAGAGTGGGAAGGGGAGTTGAAATGTTGGGCCTCGGGGCGGTGTGGTTGATTGGTGCGGGCGTCCTAGAGATGTTCCCTAAAGCGCTCTGCTAGGAGGTGCCCAATCTCCCCAATATAGAGGAGACTGCATCGGGAGCAATGGATACAATAAATGATATTCGTGGATGTGCAGGTAAAACTTTGATGGATGTGGAAGGCTCCTTTAGGTGAGGGAGGAGGTATGGATGCAGGTTTTACAGTTCCTGCGGTGGCAGGGGAAGGTGCCAGGATGGGAGGGTGGGTTGTACGGGGGTGTAGGGCAGGCTTTTTTAAGGACTTTCTCAAATCTTCACATAGCAGCTTTCCCTATGACAAGTTTTTCCAACAGAATTCTTGTCCAAGATGAGTATTCTAATTACACTGGAAATGGTGTTAATTTCCAGCAAAATATAGAATTGCCCTTAACACCAGAAAATGAGTCAACCCAGATGTGAAAATCCTGAGTCCCTTACTGTTGAGCACTCACTACTGTTGCAGCAGATAGAAAATTTATGACTCTCATCCCTAAGAATAGGAAACGTTGACAATTCCAGTCATTATCGTGCTGTAAACAACAGACTCAATGCATTGTAAGTGATCATCTTCATATTCACTATAGTATGACAACAGAATTAAATTCAAATGGGCATGGGACTGTCTAAGTGCACATTTATTGGCAACTGAATCCATTTCAGGACTTCAAACAATCTTCATTAAGACCATAAGACTAAAGGATTAAGAGCAGATTTTAGTGTGGAAACAGGCCCTTCAGCCCAACAAATCCACCCCAACTCTCCAAACAGTAACCTACCCAGGCCAATTCCCCTACCCTCTATTTACTCCTGACTAATAATATATACTATGGGCAATTTAGCATGGCCAATTCACCTAACCTTCACATCTTTGGATTGTGGGAGGAAACCCATGCAGACACAGGGAGAATGTGCAAACTCCAAACAGACAGAAGCCTGAGGCTGGAATCGAGTCCAGGTCCCTGGCGCTGTAAGGCAGCAGTGCTAGCCACTGAAGCACCATGCTGCCCCAAACTCCAAAGCAGCAAAATGATAGGCTGCCAGAACTGTTGCATCACTGGTACCGGAGGGATTGTGGTCATTCAGCCCATTGAGTCTACCCTGCCATTCAATGAGACCATGGTTGAGCTGATAATCCTCAACTTCATTTTTCATGGAAACAGATTGAACTCTGCAATTGTATGGCAAATTCCCCATGCAAAAACTAATGTCCCTGAGTTATCACCTAGCAGTAATTTTAGTAAAAGTCATTGTCAGCATAAGATGGAAACTCCCAGCCTGTGCTGACTGCAAATTTTCCAAACAAATCATTAACAGGAAAACATTTCCAAGAATAGTTTGATAACTTAAAGGAAAGTTTGTAACAGATATTTGAGTCCAGGGTTTTTGTTAATTATCACTGTTGGGGAACAGTGCAGTCTTTAGTATGTGCATTATATATTCCTAATTCATATCAATACCCCAGCATATCTCTTTTCACACTAACCCTATCAAAAGATAGAATCTCAGCAGTTCGCTTGATATCCTATTGTATCCTTTGCAGAAATACTTAAGGATATTCTGGGGCAGCACAGTGGCTCAATGGTTAGCACTGCTGCCTCAAAGAGCCAGGAGTCCTGGTTCAGTTGCCACCCTTGGGATAACTGACTGTATGGAGTCTGCAAATTCTCCTCCTGCCTGCATGGGTTTCCTCCGGGTGCTCTGGTTTCCTCCCACAGTCCAAAGATGTGCAGGTTAGGTGGATTGGCCATGCTAAATTATCCATAGAGTCCAGGGATGTATCAGCTAGATGGCTAGCCATGGGATTTGCAGGGTTACCGGGATAGGGTGGGTCTGGGTGGGTTGCTGCTCAGAGGGTTAATGTTTTTTCCTGCTCCCTTCTATTGTGCAAATGTGGACTTCCGCTTTCCCATGTTAATTACTACGTACTGATCAACACCACATTATAGACAATTTTGAATACAAATACATACTAACTGGGTGTGGGATCAAACAACCCAAATTCAAGTTTGCATTAGCTAGCTTCAGCTCATGGAATCAAGAATTGCTACGGTACTGGAGCAGGCCATTCAGCCCATCATGTCTGCACCAGCTCTCTGAGCACTCTGACATAATGCCAAACCCCTGCCCTTTTTCCATGACTTCACATTTTGTTTCTATTTAAATAATAAGCTATTACCTTCTTCAGTTGATCTGCCACCACCATGATACCAGAGAATGATTTCCAAACCCAGATCACTTGCTGTGTGAAAGAGTGTTTTCTCACCTTGGACTTGCGTCTTTTGCAAATCCCTTTAAATTCCATCCCGTCTGATTCTCAATCCTTTTGGGAGAGGGAACAATTTCTCCATGGAAATTCTGTCCAGACCCCTCAGAGTTTTGAAAACTTCAATCAAGTTTCCCTAGACTTCGCATTTCCATGGAAAACATTCCCAAATTCTCCAATCTATCCTCATAACTAAAGTTTCTCATCCTTACCGAGAAGTAGCCTTTACTTTCTTATTTATTAGTGACAGTTGATTTTATCAACTTCCCATAAGTCAAAAGAAAAAAGTAATTATGCAGATACTCCCCAGTCCTTCCACTGTTACTTCATCAGACTCAGAGTAGGAGGTTTCCGCTGTACTTCCAGCAAAACTACAAAGGCAGAGGGAATTACTGACTAAATTCTGTTTAACTTCTCATTTTACTAAAATGAACCTAGATCCTGATGTGTGAATTCACTGGCTTCAGTCAATTTCATGTTTTATGATAAGTGTAAACTTACTTATTTTCATTAGTTGGATCATATCTGGGGAATGGATCAGGGTCATTATCATTAAAATCATAGCTTGCTTCCGGATCCTATAGAAATAAAAATGGAAATTAAAGCATTAATAGTCAAATATCACAACTAATGTTTTTTGAAACATTGTCATTATATTTGTTTGACTTAGTTGGAATATTGCTCAG
The DNA here is from genome assembly GCF_020745735.1 of Hemiscyllium ocellatum. Taxonomy (NCBI): domain Eukaryota; kingdom Metazoa; phylum Chordata; class Chondrichthyes; order Orectolobiformes; family Hemiscylliidae; genus Hemiscyllium; species Hemiscyllium ocellatum. Next base: position 57,311,902 of record NC_083402.1, read on the forward strand.
GAATATTTGTGATCCAAGTCGACAGAGGATTGTTTAAAATCTAAATGATGTGATCAGCTTCCATACAAATGTAATCAAATATTTTTCTTAACAATTGGTCATTATTGCCCTCTGAAACTGTAAATAAGAAAAAATAATTTCCATGATATGTTGAAATGTATCATGCAACATATTTTACCATAGGCCACCCTGATCACATGTATTGAAATGTAAAGAAAACATCACAGTCAATGGCAAGAACTCATACTTGTACTGCTGATTTTATTATATTTAATTAAAACTTACAGAAAACTACAAGAAGATTGTGTACCAATTTGCCCAGTTAGTTATGAATAATATAAATAATTCTACTTCTTTGTGGTTAATAAATTATTTCAGACCAAAATATAGGTTTCATTTAATATAGTAATTGTCATTGAACAAAACTTGATCATGTATCCCTCCAAATTACACACCATTCTGACTTGGAACAATCTCATTTTTTCTTCACTGCAGCTGGGTCAAAATCCTAGAAATCTTCTCCTACTAGCAATGGTTATATCTATAGCACATGGGCTGCAGCAGTTTAAGAAGGCAAATCATCACCTTCTCAAGTGCAATTCGGAATGGGCAATAAATGCTGGCCCAGCCAGCGATGCCTATGCTTGAACATGGGAAATAAAGCCTTGATCATTTAGTACTGCACCATGTGCTGTATTTGTCTTTCGATGGCCCAACATCCAAAATTATTTTGGTTAAACTTTGGGAAGTAACTTACACAAGTGTAAATCAAAATACATTTTGTTAAAAATTTGAAATGCTGAGGAAAACCATGTGTTAAATGTAGCTTTGTCTCCCTTTCTCTTTTTGTGAAACTTATTTTTTGCAGGTTCAGCTCCATACATTTCCAATATTGACAAACTGACAATCTATCAAGAACTGAAATAGTATTAACTTAATTTAACTTTCAACATATCATGGAAATTATTTTTTCTTATTTACAGTTTCAAAGCGCAATAATGACCAATTGTTAAGAAAAATAGTATAAAATAAATCTGCACTTACTGCTCCAAAAGATAAATTTATTGTGATAAACATTGAAAATCTATAGCACTGAATAGTTTCCATGTTTATTCTGAGTTAATATTTTCAAAAGTTCTGTTGGCATTGAAATGTATTAAAAAGTAAGTTTGCCAAAACTTTGGTGAAAAGAAACCATTGCTTTCAAACAAATCTAGTGAGATGTGTCAAGCTGAGAATACATCTGCAATTTCTATTAATCTTAGCCTCTTGGTATACCATGTCTTCAGAAGTGGTCCAAAGCAAATTTCTATCTCTTCTCCATGGAGCCACTGACTGCCTTTCCAAATCAGTATATGAATTGAATGATGCTGTCATTTAACGTGTGATAGTTTTATCTTGCTGCAAAGGACAGTGCATACTTCAAAAGAGTAAAAGCTCACAGGAGAGACAATGTCTAAACTATGAAAAGTAATTTTATAAGGAGGTTCAGATTAAAAACTGAAGAATCTTTTAGGCATCTGATCAGGGTGGCCTATGGTAAAATGTGTTGCAGGATCAGGCAGTAAGTGTGGTGAAACCCATCTTGACATTGAGATCAATTCACTCCAAACTTATTCTTTCCGCATGCTGCTTGGCATTCACTGGCCTATCTGTACAGTTTGTGTGGTATCTATTGGCTATGTGTTTAGTTGTGGTTTTTATGATCTCCGTAAAGGCCATTAAGTATTTAAAAAGAAATTCAAAGACACAGTGATTAACTAACAGAATGGCACCACAAGATTTCACATTTTTAAACAAGAACTGCTGTATATATGTATTAGATAAGCAAGCACCACTGACTTAACACTGTTGACTGTCAAAACATAGGGTGGGAATCTCCCAGCCCTGAACGAAACAGGCAATAGAACATTAGTTAGGAAAATCTGGTGAGATCAATGTAATGAGATTCTCAGCATCAAAAAAAGAGAAAATCTCAATTTTTCACCAAGTTTGGAATGGTGAGACAAAAAAACTCACTAATAGCAGTAAGAGACACATTTCTCTCATTAGCATCGCACTGTGGAGAGAAGCTAAACAACCACAAAGCCAATCACTTTGTCATTGTTGTCAGTAAGGATCAGTCAAGGTGTAGTTATGTGGTTGTACATCACCAGGTTACATCAATGTCACACTGACAGCATGTGCCAGCAGCTTACATGACAAACATACTGCAAATGCTTCATCCAAATGAGCATGTCTCATAGTCTAAAAGGCGTAGTCATCAGTCAAGTCAAGGAGTCTGACATCATTCAGGGGGTGAGAAAGTGAGAAATGCAGATGCTGGAGATCAGAGTCAAGAATGTGGTGCTAGAAAAGCACAGTCAACATGGTTTCATCAAGGGCAGGTCATGTCTCACACACCTCATTGAGTTTTTTGGAAATGTGACCAAGCATGTAGATGAGGGTAGGGCAGTTGACGTGGCATACATGGACTTCAGTAAAGCCTTTGATAAGGTTCCACATGGTAGGCTGTTGGAGAAAATGCAGAGGAATGGGATTGAGGGTGATCTATCAATTTGGATTAGAAACTGGCTTTCTGAAAGAAGGCAGCGAGTGGTGATTGATGGAAAATATTCAGCCTGGAGTCTGGTTACTAGTGGTGTGCCACAAAGATCTGTTTTGGGACCACTGCTGTTTGTCATTTTTATAAATGACTTAGACGCAGGCATAGGTGGATGGATTCGTAAATTTGCAGATGACACTAAAGTCGGTGGAGTAGTAGACAGTTTGGAAGAATGTTACAAGTTGCAAGGGGACTTGGGCTGCAGATTTAGGCTGAGAAATGGTAAATGGAGTTTAATGCACCTAAATATGAGATGATGCATTTTGGGAAGAATAACAGGAAGGCAGAATGCTGGGTCAACAGAAAGATTCTTGGTAGTGTGGAGGTGCAGCGGGATCTTGGAGTCCATGAACATAGAATCCTGAAAGTTGCCACCCAGGTTGATAGTGCTGTTAAGAAGGCATATGGTGTGTTAAGTTTCATTGGCAGATCTGCGCAACATCGAGGGCCGAACAGCCTGTTCTGCGCTGTATTGTTCTATGTTCTATGTTTTATCTGTTTGCAGCTGGTTTGTAGCAAAATGGTAGTAGTATTAAAAGCCAATTTATCTTTCCTCCTTTTGCAGATAGGTACTTCATGGGGAATAAAAACTCACACTTGTAAATGCATTGTTACTTTTATTATAGCCTATTTGATCAATCTTTGTTGTTTATTTAGAATTCAAATTCACTATACCAGAATTTTGAATGCTTGGAACATGAGTTTATCCATATACTCAGGACTTGTATATGGGTTCCAATATCAACTAAAATTGCTATATTAAACAATCCATGAAATTAATTTTGCAACACTGAACCAACTTTACAAATCAATACTTAATTATAAGTTTATTGGTTTAACTTCCATAATGAATTAAATGATATTCATTCTCAAGATTTTGCCAGAACAAATAGGAAAACTTTGCAAACCGAAAGTGCAGAAATTAATTCTTGAGCTGTTGAAATCCATTGCTGCCTATAAATAGTTGCAGTTCAATATAATCACATTGAATTCATATTTCAGCTTCAGGAGAGTTATGATTAATCTTGGAAATGAAAAAATCTAAAAATATTCCTTTCAGCGTTACTCACATAATTTGCTTGAATATCTGTGTGATTCCATTCCAATCCATCATCAAGCACAGTTAGCACAATTCCTTTGCCTGTTATTCCCTTCTTCCACACAGGGATAACATGAAGGTCTAATTTCGGGAGCATTGATGAAGTCCTTGTATCTTGCTTTAGATGGAAGAATATATAAAACGTAATAAGATTTTGAATGCATTTTTAATAACAAGTGCATCTCTAAAAGATGAACTTTGTTTTGAAGCTAAGAGCTTTGAGCAGCAAACAATTAATTTAGTAGATGAATAATTCAATGTTGTGGGTGGTTGTTGAGAACTCTGGTGAATCATAGCTAACACAAATATAACCCTGTCTCTGCAGAAATTACTGGCAATCCATGACTCATCTTATGCTGTACTGTCAGCAGGATCTGTCGGGACTGCTCTTTGAAATATATGATCCTTTCTTTCCCATTGGAGTATATTATGGACTTCCTTTACACTCAATAAGTAATCAGTTCTCTTTTATCCTTATTGTTTCAGGCTATTGCACGTTATTGGAGTTGCATGATGCATTTGATTGAATTTCTAAAATACCTGAAAGTCCTAATCATTGTTCTGTAAAGCATTTTGAGGTATGCAAACAAAACTAAAAGCTTTCATTGCTCCTGCATCTGCATTTTTTCCAATTTTGTTTAATGCTTAATGATTCGCCAACATTAATGTATGAGTTTTATGTCTCAATATAGTTTCCAGAAGATACCCAAAGCATAACCAAACAGACTCTGTATATAGACAAAAGTTACAATCACAATCAGAAAAAGTCAGAACGATTTGCTGTGAAAATGGAAGTATCATACTGCTGCAATAAAGTTACTCCATGGGATAAGGTTTGAAGAACAGTGACAAAACGGTATATAGCAGTAAGTTCTCCAAGTACATGGCAGTTGCAAGGTAAAAGGTAAAGTCACTATAGACCTACTGGACTGTGGAGCTGTTGTCTCATTAGACAGATAGATGAGTCAAGTTTAACAGAAGGGTTACCATGCTTCAGGCAAAGGGAGAAGTTAAGAAGGAGAGTCTTTCATGGTTTCCTCAACCAGTGCAAGAAACAAGCCTGTGCCATTCACTTTGCATCCCAAATTGATTCCTAGTGGCCAGAGACATTGTCAGTCATTAGAATATTTCAGAAGAAATATCAGCTTTTGCTTGGATGTTCAATGGGGTGTTCTGTCTCAGGGAAAACTTTATGGATGTTATAGCCAATAAACAAGATATTGTTCACTGGTATTGCTGAAATGGACCTTGTAATTAAATTGTATTCCAGGTCAACATCAGGGAACCAAAACAAGTTAGAAGTGAAGCAGAGGACAACAATTTTTTAAGCATAGTGATGAAATTTGCATTTTTTTGCCTAAGACTGAATTGTGTTGAATTTTTTGGAAGGATTTCCAACACAAGCCCTAGCAGGTTTTCTCTCCATATCTCACCAAACCTCGTTAATTACTTACCTCAGCCCTATAGCAGCTCTCCTATCCAATTACAACTCCATTTTACCACATGAGAAGATTTACAGAACAACCCACAACTCAGAGGATAGCTTAAATTTCACTGGCATTGCTTGCACCCACACCATCTTTAAAAACCCCATTGTGCTTCTGGATGAGCACTGTCAGTCCAGAGCTGCTCTACACAGTTCCTGGTACTTTCCCAGGACATTGCAGATAGGGGGAATCCTCATGCTGCTTTGTGAGAGGGTTCTGGAGCTTCTGCTGAATGGGATTGCACAGAGGCAGGACTTACAACATAAGATCAAGCCAGCCTGATCCAAGGATGCCATGTGGTTCAATGCAATTATGGTCATCTGGAGAAATGCACAGAGCTGACAGTAATAGGATAATTACCTTCTTCACTCTGGTAACGTAAACCTCACCTTTTTTAACACTGCACATTCGATCTGTCTCAGCCACTGTACTCACCTCCTAGCAAGACTCAACACTCAAACACTCTCACCATTACCTGCAGAAACTTTCCTCACTTGCTTTGCCCTACAACTGCCCTGCATGCCCTCTATGTTGTCTACTCATTCACACACAAAACATAACGGCTGTGCCACCCACCTTCATCTCCCTTAATACTTGCCCCTCTCTCATCCCAGAAGAAAAACAACCCATAATATGGTAGAAAGGGTCAAGATGGTGGTGATTTGCCTAACATTCAGCCATCATCCCTTAAGTGAAGAGCATCCTGACTCTGACAGCTCCATTGGCTGACCAACAGCTTCCAATCACCTGGACTGTTATTGGAGACTGCCTTTGATTCAATGTGCCAATACCCTCTTGATTTGATTAAAGCCTGCTGACGACCATGACCAGCTTATTAACTTTGTGTCTGCTCAAAACAGCAAGGCAAGATAGAGGTAATATGAACTTGGTATCTCTGCCTGAGGGATTAAAGCACAAAAAAGACATGGCAAATCAATGCTATGCTGGGAGCATCGAGTAGGCTCAGAGTGAGTGAGCAGTTCTGCAGCAAGAGAAGAGCCAAGGCATGTAGCTATATCAGTCCACGTCCTGGGTGTGCATCCTTGAGTGCACAGTGTCCTTGCAGAGGCATTATAATAAGAGTGGAGGGCGCAGCCTAAGGTGTTGCATTAAAATACAGAGACATCATGAAAATAGAATGGAAATATGCCATGAGGCTGGCATATATTGGATCCCAATGTCTATGAAAATGGTGTATGTGTGTGTGTGTGTGTGTGTGTGTGTGTGTATGTACAGTATCCATGGTACATGTTGGTACCTCGTGTTCATTATGAAGATCCTTCAATCCAAGTGGCAAGCTGAATTCACCAGGTACCCTCTCATTGACCTCTCTCAATATCTAACTTGTTCGGCAAGTTTGGTATGGTAGAAAGCAGAATATGAATGAGGGGAGTTGGCATGTCATCGAGGTATTTTATAAACAATAATCCTCCTCTCCAGGCAATTCACAGTTGCCCAACAAAACATGTGTCTCACCACTTGGCAAATGCATACAAAATACAGCGCGATGCTGTCAATATCAATTAGGCCTCACAAGACCTCATCCAACTCTGCCGCAAACCTCACCATCGCCCACATCAGACAAACCCCGAGGAGATTCCACCCAAGGTATACAACAGCTTGGAATTGTAAAACCTATTTTATGAAATAGTGCCTAATTCATATTTGTGGTCAACAACATTATATGGATTTTAAAATGGGACCTTGAATTCTGAAGTCAAAGGAGTGCATTTGACAGATAGGACTGCTGAACTAAGTCAAAAATGATTTGAACATCAGCAATGTCTAAACATAGAGTCCTTGAACAAATACAAGAAGAAGTGAATAAGTTGACTACGAGCAGAGAGATGACATATCATTAGTTACCTTAACATAAAAAGTTACAAAAGTTTGGCATTACAGAATTGAATATTGATGAAACAAGACAAAGTTTGTTGAAGATTTTCATCTTGCACTCAGCAGGATATTTTCCAAGAATACAAATTCAAGGGGAAAACCAACATTTATACAGCATGAGAGGAGAGTGCTGAGTGGTTGGCAAGTGGATTCTGATTGATAGATACATTGCCATGTTGAATACATCAATAAATGATGACTGACAATTAACTACAAAGCTTTGGCTAAATTTTAAACTGGGGAAATTGTTGAGAGCATTATCTTGAGAAATGAATTCGTGAATGTTGTCACCAATTTTACTGAGTTGAAACAGATATGGGTGCAGTGCCTCTGACAAACGACAAAATGTATCCTTATTGCTAAAAAAAGGAAAGTTATTGTGATTATTACTTTTTGGGAATACTGAGGAGTTAATTTTGACATTTTACTCATTCATGGGATTTGGGTGTCATGGAGTGAATGGTCTGCTGATGCTCCAACATCTGATGACCTACATTTTGTGGAGGCAATGGGTGTCTATGTCACTGACTAAAGAGACATCAAGAGCTCCCGTATTGTCTCTTGCCAGATCTTGCATAATTCAGGACAGTAGCAGGCCTTCCAGAAAACACTGATGGCCAACCAGAGGTTGGCAACTCTTCTATGATCAGCAGTGGGAAGGTGGTGGCTGCTTCAGATATGAACCCCACCCAAAGCCTCAGACAAAGCAAACTAGCGACAAGTGAGTGATTGCAGAATTGCAGATGAGAAGCAAACGCAGAAAAGTCTAGAGAAAGTCTAGGGTGGAAGGAAAAATGGGGTTAACATTTCAAGTCTGGTATGACTCTTCAGAACTGAAAGGTTTGGAAAATAGGTTCCTTTATTTTACATTTTTGTCCGAGACCAAAGAGGAGCAAGCTGGCAGATAGTGTAGAGGTCCAGTGCAAAAGACAAAGGGGTTGGCAATAGTGGAGAAAGAAGAAATGATATGTGAAATGGCTGTAAATTAAGGCGTAAAAGGGTGAGGATTGGTCCCCTCTACACACAGCAAAGCCAACAAAGCATAAATACGACGCAGCTGAGGGTAAGGGAGAATGTAAAAAATCTAGAGAACAGACATAATGTGATCAGTTTCTGGAGTTATTGAATTCAATGTTAAAATTTTGAGGCTGTAAAATGGAAAATGAGTTGTCATTCCCAGAATTTGCATTGTGTGAAGACTAGTGGGACAAGTAGAACCTTATTGATGTTCTCAGAAGGAGGGAAGAGGTGAGGGCAGAAGTATGAGAAATGGTCAGAGATGGCTGAAGGCCCTGCCAGCCACAATGATGGAGAATCCTCGGTTGAGGAAAAAGGAGGTCATGTCAGAGCAGCCCGGTGGAAGGTAGCTTCATTAGAACAAGTAAGACTGAGATGGAGAAATTGGGAGAACAGAATTAAATCCTTGCAGGAGTTAGGGTATGAGGTGGGCAGTCAATGTAACTGTGGGAGTCGGTGGGCTTGGAATGGATATTGGTACACAGTCTACTCTCAGAAATGAAAAATGTGAAGGGAAGGAAATCCAGCTGTCAGCTGTTATTTGCAATAAATATTTAACTGGACACTGTTTTACTGCAACTTGTCAGAGAACTTACCAGATACCATTGCTGATTCCACATGGGATCAGTAAACATTTTCTCTGCCATACAATCTCTACAGTCCCTTACTGGAGACCGCTTACTTCTTTGCTTTTCGTACTGTTGTTCTGCCCAAGACACCTACAGTTAAGCCACACACAAGAATAGTACAAGCGTGATTAAGCCCACAATTTGTGGTTTATTATATTATTCATATGTAATGTGACATAAAAAGGATACAAACTATTGAAATGTTGTTTATGCTTTTGTCAAAAAAATTGAGATTAAAGTCCTTCTCATTATTATTCACACACGAGAAACACATGAGCAAAATATTTCCTCGCAAAACAACGGCCTCACCTTAACTTTATAAACTCTAAATTTTCTTTTTGACAAGCTGATATAGTTACTGACACAATCCTTTAGAGTGAGTATTTGACTTTCTTTAATGGAACAGGACTGTTATGTTATCAATTAGTCTAAATGTTTATTAATTACTTCTTTTCTGTCAATTTCCCTCTGAATGTTTTTCATATGCCTGCTGAAGGTGGTCATTCATGTTGGTGGACCATTTCACTGGGACACTGGTCTGTGGTACATTTCACAACATTCATACTTGATATATGAACATGTATAATAGAAGGATACTGTTGCAAAGCTCCACTACATATGAGGGTTATGCCACAGCATCCGTATTATTGTGTTAGAGTCTGACACAAACCTTTAATTCCATTTAGTTAGATACCACATTGAGAACAGGCTGTAGGAAATAAACTGTCACAGCTCAACTTAATTCTTGATTTTCCTATGTCCAATAAGTGTACACCCATTCTACATCCTCACTAGCAGTTAGGATTCTGAACCTTATTAATTTATATTCTCCATTCCATAAAGAGAAGCAGCTTATTCAATGACTTTCAATGGAATGAAAATTAGATAGACTCTACAGGAATGGAGAAACTGGCTCACCAGATTCCAGACCTTGAAGTGAAGCTGAATATTTAGTTTGAAATGTGAGGACAAAAACTAGTTTGATTTTTGTTTAATGGGAATAGTTGCAGAACAGGAAATATTAAGTTATCCGTGGATTTTATCCCGTAAACTCACTATTAATGATTTTACTTAAATTGTTAAAAAGTACCGACTGTCATATTTCGTTTAATAGTTTTAGAATGTATCATACCCGTTCATCTTCAAACAATCTTTTCGTAAAGTGATCAGCACTTCTTCGAGACCTTCGTGGATGAATTTTGTGTCTGAGTAGATAATGGTTTTGAAGTGTTCCAATCTAATCAGGTAGAGATTAAAGAGAATGTTCAACATAAATGAAAACATTAAAATGACACAAAGATAGTCATAAAGATCTTCCTTACTGTAATATCTCCTGAGTTCTCTAGATTTTGCCTTTGGATTTGAAAATACCACTTCATTATTTAAGAAGGAAGAATGGATCCTCAGAACTACAGATAGTTTAGTCCAACACCAGTTATGGGAATGTTACTGGGATTTACCTTCAGAGACAATGGGAAGAACCTTTCCCATGGAGCCCCTGTTGGTTCAGTGAAGTCATTTCAGGTTGGGAACTTGACCAATTAAGGTAAAAGTGAGGACTGATGATGCTGGGAAAGCACAGCAAATCAGGCAGCACCCAAGGAGTAGGAAAATTGATATTTCAAGCAAAAGCCCTAGTCCTGATGAAGGGCTTTTGCCTGAAACATCGATTTTGCTGCTCCTCGGATGCTGTCTGACCTGCTGTGCTTTTCCAGTACCACTCTAATCTAGACTTGACCAATTAAACTGCGTGCCTTGCTGTTGCACTTTCCCAGATCAAATTTATAAAATCATGAGGGTCATGGATAGGATAAATAGACAAAGATTTTCCTTGGGGTGGAGGAGTCCAGAACTAAAGGGCATCGGTTTAGGGTGAGAGGAGAAAGTTATAAAAGAGCCCTAAGGGGTAACGTTTTCATGGACAGGGTGGTACATGTACGGAATGTGCTGCCAGAGAAAGTGGTGGAGGCTAATACAATTGCAACATTTAAAAGACATCTGGATGAGCATATGAATAGGAAGGGTTTGGAGGGATATGGGCTGGATGCTGGCAGGTCAGACTATATTGGGTTGGGATATCTGGTTGGCATGGACGGGTTGGACCGAAGGGTCTGTTACTGTGCTGTATATCTCTATGACTCTAAATTCATTACAGTTCAGCCACTATGTTTCCTGACTACAGAATAGGGGACAGTCATTTAAAACTGAGATGTGAAGGCGTTTATTCTCTGAGGATAATAAATTTCTGGAATTCCAGACCATTGTAGAAGTTACATCTCTGAAAGCATTTAAAGTGGAGGGAGATTGAGTTTTGAAATATTGAAGAGTTGAGGTCTATCTGAAGCTTCAAAGAGAAAGATTTTATAGCATCACGCAGCGAGCTTGAGAGAATGATTGTCCTACTCCAGTTCCAATTTCTTATGTTCACATACATCAAAAGATCAGACTCTAGAAAAATGGAGTCAGTCAGGTCAATACTCCATTGAGCTGTATTGCACATACAGCTAATCATTCCCAAGTTTCACTTCAACAGGATTTCAAAATTTCGTCTCTGGAGTCTATGGGGTAGATTTTTACCGATACTGTAAAATAGGTGATGCGAAATCCATTGCCTATTTTAAATCACAACCACAATCAAGCCATAATTTAAGAACTCCATAATGAATTATGGGCAAAAGTGAATTTCCTTACTGGTGTAGAGTACATGAGTTTAATAATAAGCTGTACTATTGATCTACTCACATGTATATTATTTCTCTTTTTCACTGACTTGGGTTTTCTTTCTTTCTTCAGCACTCTCATGATGTCTAATTTGGACTGTTGGCTCTCAATCAGTGTACACTAAAATATGGTACTCCAAACTCTAACAGCTAATCTTGAAATTTTGCTGCTGGCTATCCTGAAGAAGGGCTCATGCCCGAAACGTTGACTCTCCTGCTCCTTGGATGCTGCCTGACCTGCTGTGCTTTTCCAGCAACACATTTTCAGCTGCTGGCTATCAGAGCCTTGACATAATTGTCTACTATAAATAATAATGAAACAGTCAGAGAAACAATAAGATTGTTTGAAACACAGCTACAAAACAATGAATGATGTATGGCAGCAAATATTTCTTGGAGGTTTTCAGAATATCAATACAGAAACTTAATTCTGAGCAAAATAAATGATTTTTATTTTATGGTTATAAACATAGATTCCAATTAGAAATAAGAATGGATTTCTGTTTTGATACAGTGCTGTTGTCAGGTCATTAGCGTTAGTAGTATGAGGCTATGTTCACTCCAAATTGAGCCAGTTCTGTCAGAGCAGAAATCAGTGAATTTAGAGAGTTCATGTTATTGAAGATTAATAATAGTATTCTTTACATCATTCACACCAGTCAAGGTCTCTGATGGTTTCTCAATAACTAAACAATAATGTTCTTCATTTTGCACTGGACTTCCCATTAACCATTTGTGCCTGTCTGAAAACAGTTTTAAGTAGCTCAGTGTCATTTAGGTCTAAGCTGCCTGTTTGAGCATCACTTCATCTACCCGCTGAATCCTGGCCCCCAGAACCTTGAGGGGAACACCACCCCAGCTCATGACTACACTCGCATTCCCCCCACCATCACACCCACTCCAGTTACTGGCTCCGCCCCCACTCTCAGCTCCACACCCACACAAGATCCCAACTCCCAGCCCTGCCGAGTTTTCACCATCCCTCCAGACCTTCCCCTCACTGAGGACGAACGATCAGTCCTCAGCAAAGGACTCACCTTCATCCCCCTCCGTCCATGCATCAATGAATTTAATACACGCCGTGACGTCGAATACTTCTTCTGCCGCCTCCGCCTCCGAGCTTACTTTCACAATCAGGATTCCCGCCCACCTCCCGAGGACCCCTTTGCACACCTCCAACACACTGCATCCACCTGGACACCCCACGCTGGCCTATTACCTGCCCTCGATCTCTTCATTAACCGCCTCAATCTGTTTACCGCCCTCCCCCACTCCAACCTCTCACGCTCACAACGCACAGTCCTCCAATCCCTCTGCTCCAATCCCAACCTCACCATCAAATCAGCAGATAAAGGGGACGCAGTGGTAGTCTGGTGCACTGACCTCTACACCGCTGAAGCCAAACGCCAACGCGAGGACACCTTTTCCTACCGCCCCCTCGACCATGACCCTACACCCCATCACCAAACCATCATCACCAGAACCTCATCACCTCAGGAGATCTCCCACCCACAGCTTCCAACCTCATAGTCCGGGAACCCCGCACTGCCCGGTTCTACCTCCTTCCCAAGATCCACAAGCCTGACCACCCTGGCCGACCCATTGTCTCAGCATGCTCCTGCCCCACTGAACTCAACTCTACCTACCTCGACACTGTCCTATCCCCCCTAGTCCAGGAACTCCCCAAATACGTTCGAGACACCACCCATGCCCTCCACCTCCTCCAAGACTTCCATTTCCTGGCCCCCAACGCCTCATCTTCACCATGGATATCCAATCCCTCTGCACCTCCATCCGCCATGACCAGGGCCTCCAAGCCCTCCGTTTTTTCCTCTCCCGATGTCCCCAACAGTACCCTTCCACCGACACTCTCATTCGTTTGACCGAACTGGTCATCACCCTTAACAATTTCTCCTTCGAATTCTCCCACTTCCTCCAGACCAAAGGTGTAGCCATGGGCACATGTATGGGCCCCAGCTATGCTTGTCTCTTTGTTGGCTACATAGAACAGTCGATCTTCCGTAATTACACCAGCACCACTCCCCACCTCTTCCTCCGTTACATTGATGACTGCATTGGTGCCCGGGCTCCCGCGAGGAGACTGAGCAATTCATCAACTTCACCGACACATTCCACCCTGACCTTAAATTTACCTGGACCATCTCTGACACCTCCCTCCTCTTCCTCAACCTCTCCAACTCCATTAATGATGACCAACTTGACACTGACATTTTTTACAAACCCACCGACTCCCACAGCTACCTGGATTACACCTCTTCCCACCCTACCTTCTGTAAAAATGCCATCCCATATTCCCAATTCCTCTGCCATATCTGCTCCCAGGACGATCGGTTCGACCACAGAACACACCAGATAGCCTCCTTCTTTAGAGACCGCAATTTCCCTTCCCACGTGGTTAAAGATGCCCTCCAACGCATCTCGTCCACATCCCTCCGCCCTCAGACCCACCCTAACCATAACAAGGACAGAACGCCCCTGGTGCTCACCTTCCACACTACCAACCTTCGCAAAAACCAAATCATCCGCCGACATTTCTGCCACCTCCAAAAAGACCACACCACCAGGGATATATTTCCCTCCCCACCCCTTTCCGCCTTCCGCAAATACCATTCCCTCCGTGACTACCTGGTTAGGTCCATGCCCCCCTACAACCCACCCTCCCATCCTGGCACCTTCTCCTGCCACCGCATGAACTGTAAAACCTGAGCCCACACCTCCTCCCTCACCTCCATCCATGGCCCTAAAGGAGCCTTCCACATCCATCAAAGTTTTACCTGCACATTCACTAATATCATTTGTTGTATCCGTTGCTCCCAATGCAGTCTCCTCTACATTGGGGAGACTGGACACCTCCTAGCAGAGCACTTTAGGGAACATCTCCGGGACACCCCCACCAATCAACCCCACCGCCCCGTGGCCCAACATTTCAACTCCCCCTTCCACTCTTCCGAGGACATGGAGGTCCTGGGCCTCCTTCACCGCCGCTCCCTCACCACCAGACGCCTGGAGGAAGAACGCCTCATCTTCCACCTCGAAACACTTCAACCCCAGGGCATCAATGTGGACTCCAACAGTTTCCTCATTCCCCCTTCCCCCACCTCACCCTAATTCCAAACTTCCAGCTCAGCACTGTCCCCATGACTTGGCCTACCTGCCTATCTTCTTTTCCACCTATCCACTCCACCCTCCTCCCTGACCTATCACCTTCATCCCCTAGCTCCCAGCCTTGCCGGATTTTCACCATCCCTCCAGATCTCCCCCTCTCTGAGGATGAAAGATCAGTCCTCAGCAGGGGCCTCACCTTCATTCCCCTACGCCCTCGGATTAATGAGTTCAACACGCGGCGAGATATTGAACAATTCTTCCGCCGCCTTCGCCTCCGTGCCTACTTTCACAACCAAGACTCCCGCCCACCCTCTGACGACCCCTTCTCCCGCCTCCAACACACCCCATCCACCTGGACACCCCGTGCTGGCCTCCTACCCGCCCTCGACCTCTTTATAGCCAACTGCCGCCGTGACATTAACCGACTCAACCTGTCCACCCCTCTCACCCACTCCAACCTCTCACCCTCAGAACGTGCAGCCCTCCATTCCCTCCGCTCCAATCCCAACCTCACCATCAAACCCGCAGACAAGGGAGACGCGGTGGTAGTTTGGCGCACTGACCTGTATACCGCTGAAGCCAAACGCCAGCTCGCGGACGCCTCCTCTTATCGCCCCCTTGACCACGACCCCACCTCCCACCACCAAACCATCATCTCCCAGACCATCCAGGACCTCATCACCTCAGGGGATCTCCCATCCACCGCCTCCAACCTCATAGTCCCACAACCCCGCACCGCCCGTTTCTACCTCCTGCCCAAAATCCACAAACCTGCCTGCCCCGGCCGACCCATTGTCTCAGCCTGCTCCTGCCCCACCGAACTCATCTCCCAATACCTCGACACGGTCCTGTCCCCTTTAGTCCAAGAACTCCCCACCTATGTTCGGGACACCACCCACGCCCTCCACCTCCTCCAGGATTTTCGCTTCCCCGGTCCCCAACGCCTTATTTTCACTATGGACATCCAGTCCCTGTACACCTCCATCCCCCATCACGAAGGACTCAAAGCCCTCCGCTTCTTCCTTTCCCGCCGCACCAACCAGTACCCTTCCACTGACACCCTCCTTCGACTGACTGAACTGGTCCTCACCCTGAATAACTTCTCTTTTCAATCCTCCCACTTCCTCCAAACTAAAGGAGTTGCCATGGGCACCCGCATGGGCCCCAGCTATGCCTGCCTCTTCATAGGATATGTGGAACAGTCCATCTTCCGCAACTACACTGGCACCACCCCCCACCTTTTCCTCCGCTACATCGATGACTGTATCGGCGCTGCCTCGTGCTCCCACGAGGAGGTTGAACAGTTCATCAACTTTACTAACACTTTCCATCCCGACCTGAAATTCACCTGGACTGTCTCAGACTCCTCCCTCCCCTTCCTAGACCTTTCCATTTCTATCTCGGGCGACCGACTCAACACAGAAATCTATTATAAACCGACTGACTCCCACAGCTACCTGGACTACACCTCCTCCCACCCTGCCCCCTGTAAAAACGCCATCCCATATTCCCAATTCCTTCGTCTCCGCCGCATCTGCTCCCAGGAGGACCAATTCCAACACCGCACAGCCCAGATGGCCTCCTTCTTCAAGGACCGCAGATTCCCCCCAGATGTGATCGACGATGCCTTCCACCGCAACGCCTCCACTTCCCGCTCCTCCGCCCTTGAGCCCCGCTCCTCCAACCGCCACCAAGACAGAACCCCACTGGTTCTCACCTACCACCCCACCAACCTCCGCATACAACGTATCATCCGCCGCCATTTCCGCCACCTCCAAACGGACCCCACCACCAAGGATATATTTCCCTCCCCTCCCCTATCAGCGTTCCGCAAGGACCACTCCCTTTGTGACTCCCTCGTCAGATCCACACCCCCCACCAACCCAACCTCCACCCCCGGCACCTTCCCCTGCAACCGCAGGAAATGTAAAACTTGCGCCCACACCTCCACACTCACTTCCCTCCAAGGCCCCAAGGGATCCTTCCATATCCGCCACAAGTTCACCTGTACCTCCACACACATCATCTATTGCATCCGCTGCACCCGATGTGGCCTCCTCTATATTGGTGAGACCGGCCGCTTACTTGCGGAACGCTTCAGAGAACACCTCCGGGCCGCCCGAACCAACCAACCCTATCACCCCATGGCTCAACACTTTAACTCTCCCTCCCACTCCACCGAGGACATGCAGGTCCTTGGACTCCTCCACCGGCAGAACACAACAACACGACGGCTGGAGGAGGAGTGCCTCATCTTCCGCCTGGGAACCCTCCAACCACAAGGTATGAATTCAGATTTCTCCAGTTTCCTCATTTCCCCTCCCCCCACCTTGTCTCAGTCGGTTCCCTCAACTCAGCACCGCCCTCCTAACCTGCAATCCTCTTCCTGACCTCTCCGCCCCCAACCCACTCCGGCCTATCACCCTCACCTTGACCTCCTTCCACCTATCCCACCTCCATCGCCCCTCCCCCTAGTCCCTCCTCCCTACCTTTTATCTTAGCCTGCTTGGCTCTCTCTCTTATTCCTGATGAAGGGCTTATGCTCGAAACGTTGAATTCTGTATTCCTGAGATGCTGCCTGGCCTGCTGTGCTTTGACCAGCAACACATTTGCAACCTTCATCCCCTCCCCCACTCACTTATTGTACTCTATGCTACTTTCTCCCCACCCCCACCCTCCTCTAGCTTATCTCTCCACACTTCAGGCTCTCTGCCTTGATTCCTGATGAAGGGCTTTTACCCAAAACGTCGATTTTACTGCTCTTCAGATGCTGCCTGAACTGCTGTGCTCTTCCACATCACTCATCCAGAATCTGGTTTCCAGCATCTGCAGTCATTGTTTTTACCCTGCAGTGTTTACTGTTAGAACAATACATTTCAGCACATGCACTACCAAGATCACATTCAGTTTGGAGACTGGAGCAATGATGGATAAATGGAATTATGGTATCGCTCAATGATGATGTAACTAAGACACTCAAGACACATATCTGGCCAATCCTGTTCCACCATTCAGACAAAAGAGCCATTTTTATTATATCATCTGAATAAGTGTCAGAGAAATTTGCCCAATTGGTTAGCGATCACAAAGCATGCAACTCGAAGTGAAATTAACAAACAGTTCATTGCAAGCCATATGGCTGGGAGAGAAACTGACTAGGCTGACACAGAACTGACAGTCTGCACAGGTAGATCAGATTTCTCTTCCCAGAGCTGAGGATGAGACCAGTTTTATGCTAATGTGCACAATGAGGCTGATTAAGAAATGGGAAACTACAATGTACCTGGTTAAAAATCACACAACATCAGGTTATAGTCCAACAGGTTTAATTGGAAGTCGGCGGTTAGTGGTGTCGAGAGCAGTCATGATTTGGAGATGCTGGTGTCGGACTGGGGTGTACAAAGTTAAAAATCACACAACACCTGGCTCCTGCGCAAGGATGACACGCACATTCGTGAAGCGTTCCATATTTTTGTGTGCTTCCAATTAAACCTGTTGGACTATAATCTGGTGTTGTGTGAGTTTTAACTTTGTACACCCCAGTTCAACATCGGCATCTCCAAATCATACAATATATCTGGAAATGGTATCTAGTTGCAAGGATACTAATTGGAAAACAGTTATCGGATGAATGTCCTGTTCCTTCACACAATGCAACATCCTGACAGCATCAATGGTTTCATTCCTCTTCACAGGTAGATGTTAATGTCTTCTCTGAAGTGGTGAGGTGCTTCCATTGTCCTGTTCCTGGAGCATGCCCTTGCTGGTGCCTCTCTGTCTGACCTGCTCTTTGTGTGGCTTTGATATTGCTGGGTTGTGAAACTGCCACTGGGGCTTTGAGATATCTGTGGTGCTCTGTGATTGTTAACGAACTTAAAGTGAATCCTCTTGTCTGCGTGGGCTGTCTTGGCTTGTGAGCCTGCTTGGGAATTCTGGGTGTTTTTGGTAATGTTTGGCAAATTTTGCTTTCGTGGGCCTATCATGGGTTAGCAGATCTTTTCCCACAATGAGGTAGTCCAATAATCTCCTTTAAGAATTTGTGTTTTCTACGTCACTTCCATTATACAATATTTGATACTTAACAATTCATCCTCCATAATTGCACCAATTCTAAACTTTCACCTAACTCTTACAGTTATCAGCTGTCTTGTAAGACTCAACTTCTGTCATAGAGTCATCGAGTCATAGAAATGTTCAATATGGAAACAGTCCCTTTGGTCCAACTCATTCATACTGACCAGATATTCTAAATTAATCTAGTCCCATTTGCCAGTACTTGGCCCATATCCCTCTAAACCCTTCCATGTGCCCATCCAGATGCCTTTTAAATGTTGGAACTGTACCAGCCTCCATCACTTCCTCTGGCAGCTCATTCCATATACGCACCAATTCTGTGTGAAGAAGTTGTCCCATAGGTCCCTTTTAAGTCTAAAAAATGTGTCTATTTACCCTATCCATGCCCCTCATTATTTTATAAACCTCTATAAAGGTCCTCTGGTCCTCCTATAATTTAGTTTTATGTCAAATAGCTGGGTTTCTAAATCCAGTTTATGTAGCTTGACAATAATAAGACATCCAGCACCAATTTTTGGAAAATTCAGATTCCTGTTCATCTGTTCATCTGAACCTATCCAGATTAACACCTCTGACATCACTTTCTAGCTTACACATCATTCTTCCCTTACTTTCAGATAACTCTATTCCATTCCATGTTTTACCTACATTGGTCCATATACTCTGATGACCCAAAAATCGGGTGGCACTGCGTCTCAGTGGTTAGCGCTGCTACCTCATAGCGCCAGGGACCCGGGTTCAATTCCCACCTTGGGTGACTGTATGTGTGGAGTTTGCACATTCTCCCCATGTCTGCGTTCCTCCAGATGCTCCGGTTTCCTCCCACATCGAAAAATGTGTAGTCAGGTGAATTGGCCATGGTAAATTGCCCGTAGTGTTAGATGCATTAGTCAGGGGTAAATAAAAGGGAAGGGGAATAGATCTGAGTGGGTTACTCTCCAGAGGGTCAGTGTGGCCAAAGGCCCAAAGGGCCTGTTTCCATACTGTAAGGAATCTAATTAAATCTAATTAAAAATCATTGGCAAAATGTAGACTGGAGTTACCAGTTAGAACTATGTGGAATTCCTGAAGAAGCTGACTCTATGGAAATTCTAAAGGGCATGGCAGATGGTGGAATTTGAATTCAGTAAAAAGTCTGGAATTAAGAGTCTGATGATGACCATGATCTGTTGGGTATATCCTTGAGGGAAGGAAACTACTTTCCTTTCCTGGTGTGGTCTACATGTGACTCCAGACTCACAGCAAAGTGGTTGACTCTTAACTACTCTCTGGGCAATTAGGGATAGGTAATAAATGCTGAACTAGCCAGTGATGGCCACAGCCTGTAATTTAATTTTTAGAAAACTCCCTCACGTCTGGAATAATTCAAAAATGCCCTTTGAAGTTGGAAACCTTAGAGGAATTCACTCAATTAAGTTTAGTAATTGACCAGAAAATGCAAGACAATTAAAAACTTGCTTTAACGCCTGAATCATTATTAAACTGATGCCCCCCCGAACCCATTTCACCACTGATGCCTCAACTATATCTCACCCAACCCCTGACAACACCCAATCCGCTGACAACCATTCCAACCCCAATCAGATCCCTATCCCCATCTTGCTGAACTCTATCAATCTGATCAAAAAACATTGCTACTGTAATTCTGACCTCCTCTGATGCAATAATCCCTCCTACCTGTTGGACCCAATTAGTCTCACATCTGACGGACCTTGGCCTAACCAAATATTCACAGTGCACCCACTCCCTGTTGAGCAAGGGGCAGTGTTGTGAAAGTGGGACCTTGATGGTGACCTCAGCTGGTACAGACAATGAACTTGTGCTGTTGGCATCATACTGGATCACAAACTAACCATTCAGCCACCTTATCTAACCAAACTCTGGACCCAATAATTTTTCACCCGAACCAAAACACCTCTTCTGCCAGCCTGACACACAGGGGCATGATACCCTCTCCCATCCTTTGAACCCAACATCCTTCAACTCTAATTGGATCACAGTTTGATGTTCTTGATGTATCCCTCTCTTTCACCAGATTTGATAACTTCTCAACCAGAACATCCATTCCTTTTTGCCACTGTAACTATTTCCTACTGTCAGACTGAGACTGACTCCCCATGTCCTCTACCAGCTTAACCTTCCCAGTATCTGGCACTTGCTCCCACCTGTTGTACCTAATATGTTCCCTTCCACTCCCTTCCTCTGCTGCACCGATAACAGCTCACCAAAACTATCTTACTTTACTTTATTTAGCTGGCACCCTTGCATCCTATCTATGTGGCACCATACTCATTTCATCCACCTGGACCCCACTCACCTTGCATGCCAGTGATCATTCCTACTTTGCACACTATCCACTTGGCATTCCACCCACCTGGCATCCTATCTATCTCTCCCACAAGTCACTCTTCTCCCTACCTAGCTGGCACCTTAACCCCAAAAGCAGCTTTACCCCAGAAGCCTTTAGCATGCTGACCTTACATTCTTACCTTTTCACAGATGCTGTCAAAGTGACTAGCTATGCTGTTCAGTAATTAAATCACATAACATGGCATACTCACTCCTGCAAAAGGGGCATGGTTTTATCTGAAATCACAGCATTTGTTTTCACAAACATGCAGCAGCTTTATTCACCATTATCACACACAACTCCTCCACTAGTATTTAATTATTAGATTGCTATTGACTTCCAGTACAGAAGGAACAGAAGTTTGCTCCAATTAAATATTAAATATTGTCTTTAGTCTGCACTACAAGTTATTTTCTCTAACTGCTGACTCCATTACTTTCCCTATGATTAAACCAGACTGTTTACAAATTTCATGTCATGAGCTTCTGACCACATATTTGTAACACTAATAAAACCAGCTGTTTCTAACTCCATAACAGCACTTGACTTTATTCATCTGCTCATCAGCTTCTGAAGCTCTCATTCATGTCTTTGTTACCTCTGTATTGGGTTATTCCAATAAACTCCTGGCTAGCTTCCCACATTGTGAGACCCATAAACTTGTAGTTATCCAAATGCTGCTTCCCATATTTTAATTCACAGCTAGTCCTAATCAGTTAGCATCCCTGTGCTTGCCAACACACGTTGATTCTCAGTCAAGCAACATCCTAATTTTTATGTTCTCATCTCTCATTTAAAATTCCTACCATGGCCTCGTGCATTCCTGTCACTGTATTCTCCTCCAGTCCCACATCATCTGAGATATTTACACTCACCTCATTTTAACCTCTTGAGCATCCTCAATTTTAATAAAACTATAATTGGTGGTCAAGCTTTTGATTACCTTCACCCTGAGTTCTGAAATTGTCTGCCTTTATTTATCAGTCTTTCCACTTGGCTTTCCGCTTTAGGACACTATTTAAACCTTATGGCCTTTTGTGACATAATTTGTTTTCTAGCTCCTGAGAAGCATGTTGGGATATTTTGTTGTGTCAAATTCTCCACATAAATATAAAGTGATATTGCATATAGCTTCCTGTGAATTTGTCAAAGTTAAGAATCACACAACACTAGGTTATAGTCCAACAGGTTTAATTGGAAGCACACTAGCTTGCGGAGCGATGCTCCTTCATCACCTGAAGCTAGTGTGCTTCCAATTAAACCTGTTGGACTATAACCTGGTGTTGTGTGATTTTTAACTTTGTACACCCCAGTCCAACACCGGCACCTCCAAATCATGTGAATTTGTCAGTTTCTATCCCTTTAGGTCATCTAAGAAAGACAGTCAGTTGACCAACAGCCGCTTATGTTTTGATGTACAATTTCCAATGTTGGTAGAAGCTACTAATACCATTGTTAGTGGAGACTTTTTTGAATAACTGTAGTATGTTTTTCAATGAACAGTAACTAAAAAACTTCAAAAGTTACTGGGTTATCCTCTTAGCTCAAATACCTCAATAACATCTTTCAGGGAAGAGAACAGGATCTATTCCTTTTGGCTGAAATTATCTTGTGTTCTATTTCCTGACCAACTGACTCTTGTGCAGTCAGCTGCCAAACTAAACCACCAGCAATGAAGCAATGAATGTAATGTAAATGGTATACTTCATTCACAGTTATATATTTATATATCTTCATTTAATACCATTTTCTATTGTTAATGTAGTATAAGAATTTCTTATTGCTGACTGTTGGGCTTAGAGTTTTGAAAACATTTTTATTTCATTCATGAAATGTGGGCATCACTGGCGAGGCCAACATTTATTGTCCATCCCTAATTGCCCAGAGAGCAGCTCAGAATCAACTGCATTGCTTTGGGTCTGGAGTCACATGGAGGCCAGGCCAGGTAAGGATGGCAGTTTCCTTCCCTTAAGAGCATTACTGACCAAGATGGGTTTTCCCAACAATTGACAATGGTTTTGTGGTCATCATGAGACTCTTAAT
The DNA here is from genome assembly GCF_020745735.1 of Hemiscyllium ocellatum. Classification (NCBI taxonomy): domain Eukaryota; kingdom Metazoa; phylum Chordata; class Chondrichthyes; order Orectolobiformes; family Hemiscylliidae; genus Hemiscyllium; species Hemiscyllium ocellatum. Next base: position 57,334,948 of record NC_083402.1, read on the forward strand.
TCCAGATTTTCATTTAATTCAAATTCCATCATCTGCAGTAGCAGGATTCAAACCTGAGACCCCAGAACGTTAATAATCCGGGGACAATACCGTTTAGCCATCATTTTCCCATGAGTGATTTATTGTTCTCCTTTTTTGTCATTTTAAATAGTTGTGAAAGTTCATGAATACATCACAATGGTTTCCCTTATCTAGTTGTCAACTGCGACACAGTTGGTAGCACCTTTGCCTTGTGATTTACAAGGGTCAGAATTCAAGTTTAATTCCATGGTTTGAGTACAAGGGTCAAAGCTGACACTTGAGTGTGATATTGGGTGAGCACTGTACTGCTAAAAGTGCATTTCTTGTATACAATATTAAACCAAAGCCTTATTTCCATTTCAGTGTGTGTAAAAGATTTCATAGCACTACACTGAATCTGCAATGAGTCAAATTCAGATAGCTCAAAATTCTAGTTGTAGTGAAGTTGTGAGCATGTCCTGACAAAATAATAAGAAATCGAATGAAAAGATCCACTTGATAAGACAAAGTTTCAGACTGGTATCTCTGGATTATTTGAATGGCTGCACACTAATCAATTGGAGTAGAGTTAGGTGAAGGACAAAATCACGGCAAGTCTGCAGTGGTGACCCATATTCTGAGCCAACATGCAGCAAGACACATTTTTATAACAGATGAATTATTTTGTTCTCTTTTTCCAGATCGCTCTTTGAAGATTAACAATGAAATGTATAAAAGTGGAAAACCGAACAAGGAATATGTCACTGCTCTGCTCTATGCCAACATGGATAGCACTGAAAGGTTGTTGCTTCTTGTGATCATGAAGTCCAAGAAGCCATGTTGTTTTGTGACTGTCAAGACACTACACACACAATTTGAAACCAACAAACCCGTAAACTGACCTCCAGCATTTTGTGGCATATGGATCAGAAAAGTGGACAAAATGTGTCAATGGAAGAAAATGAACTGTATCACACTGAAGAGCCTGAAGAGTCTGATGAATGCATAACTATGTACATGATTTGGAGATGCCAGTGTTGGACTGGGGTGTACAAAGTTAAAAATCACACAACACTAGGTTATAGTCCAACAGGTTTAATTGGAAGCACTAGCTTTCGGAGCCCCGCTCCTTCAACAGGTGAAGGAGCAGCACTCTGAAAGCTAGTGCTTCCAATTAAACCTGTTGGACTATAACCTGGTGTTGTGTGATTTTTAACTAACTATGTACATGTCAGTTTTCCTAGCTGAAGCCACAAAGATCATTCTCCAGAATTTTTCATTGCTATATAAAACACAGGAAACATGTTTGGTTACACTGATGACATGGCAGACTCATCCGAAGATAGCATTCTAAGCAGAATAAGGTTACTAATGTTTTCTAGTGCTAAATCCCAGCCTTTTATAATACAAGGTTAGGCCATTGTAAGGTGTGACCAAATTGAAAGATGAAGAACATTTCTCACATATTTACTTTGTCATAGCAATATCCTTGTTTCACATATTGAGTGCTTTAGAAAAACGGGGCTATGTAGAAGGTTTCCTCAACTATGATGAAGCTCCATTTAACACAAATTTCTGGGCAGACTCCTTCCTATTTAACTTATCATAATTTTACTGTATTTCTTTTAGAGATTAGATACTGTACAGGCCCTATGGCCCAACAAGTCCACCCCGACCCTCCGAAGAGTAACCCACCCAGACCCATTTCCCTCTGACTGATGCACCTAACACTATGGGTAATTTAGTATGGCCAATTCACCTGACCTGCACATCTTTGGACTGTCGGAGGAAACCCACATGGACACAGGGAGAATGTGTAAACTCCACACAGACAATCACCTGAGGTTGGAATCGAACCGAGATTACTGGTACTACGAGGCAACAATGCTAACCACTGAGCCACCATGCCACCCCAAACAGGAGGCTGTTAGCTGGTCGTTATAACTTTTGCTGCTCTGCTGAGAAAACATTAGTTTCTGTGTTTCCTACAACAGTGAATACACTTCAAAATGTACTTAATTACCTGTAAAGCACTTTGAAACATATGTTGGCTGTGAAAATCTCTATGCACACGCTAGTCTTTCTTTCTCCTGCAACCTTTGTTTAATGTATTTGTCATACTAATTTCAAATATGTGACTCACTTGAAGCCCATTTAAAGTTATATTTATTTAAGTCCTTCAAATTTGACTGTCCTGCATGTTCAGGATACTTTATAAAGTATTTCATTGGTCATCCACTGAATGTATATTGATCAATTCTATCCTCTCCATTGCTATCTAATTGCTTAAACTTGAAGTTGCATACCTTGGTATTGATTTGCAGTAAAGGTGTCAGTTTTTAAAATCATATTATAACAGTATTAATTATTTTATAGCTTTGTAGTGCAAAACATGAGTTTATATATTAAAATCACATGCTGTTTATCAAACATCCTGATGGATAAATGCAAAATTATGCAAATTGATCAACAATATGTACATTGTAAATATAAAATAAATAGAAGGAACGACTTGGAAAGGGATTTGAGATTGCCAGTGGTTTGGACAATTTATGAGGCAGTTAATTTTAAAAATGAATACAGGATTTATAGTGAGACCAGTAGTCTATCTTTGGAACTCTATAGGCAATTGGCCAGATTTCCTCTAGACGATTGTGTTTCCTCCTTTTAAGTATGATTCGAATACAGTTTAATCCTTATTTCAGGTGATTCTATCAACAGATTTCGGCTTCAGCACAAAGGTGGTGTTTGAAATTCTTTACATTGTTGCTACACCATCGTATCTTCTGTTCCCAGTAATTAAAGAACGCTTAATACAGAGCACCTAAAACTTTTCTAAAAAAAAAATAGGTTGCATGAACATTAAGAAACGATTACAATAAATCTCGGTAAGTAATGACTAGAAGGACCGCTTGGTATTTTTGAACCGCAGGAAAAGTTATGGTGTCTTGCAAATAAGCCCGCCTTCTGTTTTGAATTTCTGATAGTATGTTGTGGCGAGAGGGTGAGAAATAGTGAGCTTTCTATCGGTGCAGTAAGCTAACAGCACAAGGTTGAGACAGCTCGCAACCAGACTGGGTCACCAGATAATACAGTGGACGCGGAAGACCTGAAATACATGCTCACATTGGCCGTTAACGGAGTTGGGTAGCTCGGGAATACTAAGATCTCATCTTAAGGAATTATTTGCTCAATTTTAAGAGAGTTGCCGTTGTCCCGGCCCAATAAAAAGATCAAGTGCCAAGTCATTTTAGGACCGTCATCTATGCAGTGCTGACCTGTAACGTTTCTGCCATATGTTTGTCACGCTGTCACCCATTGAGGGTTTCAATATGTCTCTATCTAGATCGAGTACATAATGAAATCCAGTGATATGTAGTTTCATAAAACGATTCCTCTTTGTGAAGGTACAAACTCTAAAGTTCATCACCTGTCATTTCTCTCCGAAGTGATGTCTAACCGGCTGTGTTTTCTCTGTTTGGTTAGATTTTACTCCTTTTTCAAGCTGCCGAGAGTCTGGAATTCTATAATTTCTTTAATGTGATAGATAAATGTGTGGCATTTCTTCCACGCGTGCTTAAGAACCACCGCTTTCAAGTCACTATAACTAAATATATAGCATTAACGCCAATTTTCATTCATTACAGCGATTTACTCTCTTAAGAGGATGGTCCCCAGAGATATTATATAAACTATCCAGCCTCCCCTTCGCATACACCTAGGCTAAATATCCATATAAAGTCTCCTCGACATAACCTGAACTATGTATCACTCTTCATCCCTTCTGTCTCTACCCTGGATATGAGTATAGCCTGGGCTCTGATGCTCATGGTCTGCTTTGTGATAAATGCGAACAATAACAGAACAGCAGACGAAAACTTTCAAAATATCTGAGATACACGTTTTGAGAGATCACTGTATATTTGACATTAATCTGACATTTCTTCCTTCCCCTTTTTGTCCCGTTTTCTATCTTATTTACTGTTGCCCATTGTGTTGTCTCCTCAGATTTGAACTACCCTGAGCTATGTTGCTGAAATTTGTCAAATTATTTACTCGAGATTGTGCACGAGCTTAATGAAGAGCACAAGCTCCAGCGGGGATTGAATACCACACTGTATGTTATACACAATCCAGCGTTAGGTTAGTTAAACATTTACAAATGCATAAGATCTGGATGCAGACATCAAAATTCCAGCGAATGCATGCATACGATCTATCTATATATGATCTGCCTATCTTAAGAACAGCAGTGTGCTGCAGTTAACTATAATACTATTTAATCTGACTGTTGAACAAGTAAATACATTGACCGCCTTGCTGCTTTTGCCTTTTGAAGTGTTTAGAGTCTATGTGGTCATGGCCTTTGCCCGAAACGTCGATTTCGCTGCACTTTGGATGCTGCCTGAACTGCTGTGCTCTTCCAGCACCACTGATCCAGAATCCTGGACTATGTCACCGAATTCAAATATATCAGACGCTTGGTGTGTGTTCTGGCGTACCTCCAAAGGGCATGGCTAATTGAGTATGAGCTGGTCTGTGGTAAAATGTGAAAATGAATACCCGAGAAAGCAGTGCAGACTATCATCTCTCACCCTTTTCGGCTCTGCATACACTATGGGCGCACAGCCTGCCTTGAGATCAGTTTTCTCCACTGGTGATGAATGTTGAAAATAAGCACTATCAGTTATTATTTTAGCCCTCTTGTCACTCTCATTTAAGAAAGTGGTACACATACACATAGGTTCAAAACATTGAATATTTACCTGACCCATAAAATCATAATCCAGTTCTTCGGCAATAGCTTTCGCCACCTCGGGTCCTCCAAGCACTTCCACTGCCCACTCATTAACGTATTGCTTGTCTTCATTGGCCATGCCCGGTGCACAACAAATTGCAAACACCGTTACAGCTACACATCGCAAGGAAAGGCAATATTTTTGTTTCATAATTATCTTGCTTTAAGAAAACCAAAAGGGTTTAGAGAAGTAAAAGATGCAGAATGATTGCAGACGCCTCCTGCACCCGGGTTGCTGCTTTAGTAAGTGGGGAAGCAAACTGCTTTTTTCATGAGCTGGATGCAAGCAGACGAAATGAAAGTGGGATACCTTTGAGCTTGAATGGAAAACAGTGTTTACGCACCAAATGCTACGCAAAGCATTGCCCTGACGTCAAGTCTAGTGCACCTTCTGTACTATCGACCAAATGTTCCCGGGGGAGTTGCTGAAAGCCAGTCAGAGGAACGCATTGTGCAAGAGGGGGACAAATCTTTACCGGGAGCTGTCCAGTGCTGAAATCCACATAACTCGACAGCCATTTCGAGCCATCGCATCCACCACACCGTGCATTTTGCTACAATTGGCTCACATATACCCTTGGTTTCTCAGGATTCTTTTCAAATGATAGTTCTCCCCCATGTTCAGGGGAGATGTGGTATTCATAGCATTTGACAAATAAAATGCTGTCAACATTCACTTTTCATCATAACCAAAGCGGTATTTGCATTTATGTTTTGCAGATTTTCTGACAGCACTCAACATATTGCCGCTCTTCATCCGGATTAGATAGGGAGATGGAGGATTAGGAGATCGAATTGCAAAAGTTCCGGCCTTAGGACAAATCCGATTTCACATTCCACAAGATGAGACATTAATGGATACAAGCCACCAAAATTGGAATTGTACTTTTGTTGTGTTAAACAGAAGAACGATTTTTGAAACATAAAGGTAGCAAATGAATCAGCTACGGAGTCAGTTGAGTCTATAAATCAGTGAATTTAGGAAATGCAACCGCTTGTACAGTAAACACAATCTGCAGCTTCCGTCTAGGGGCTGTGTGTAATCCATTCCTACTTTCAATAATATCAGTAAGATAGAAAGCCTTTCTGGACTAGCCCCGTCCCATGAAAGAATGTTGAAAGGAATAACTTAACGAAAAAAAATCAGATGATTTAGTAGTAAACAAGTAATACTACAAATCCTACAGTAAGATCAATCTCCAAAATAAATGTATGCTCATTCAGACTACAGTCAGTACATTCTGGGGCAGGATGAAGCAAAGTTCAAAATTTAAAGCTAAAAATATTGTCTGCACTTTCCAGCAGCTGTTATAAAACTGGTGGTGCATGGACAGTGCAACATGTTTATTCATATTTTGTGGTAATGATAGCGACTGATTATTGCCACTGGACAATAGTAACCAATAATAATTAATGCTGACAAACCCAAATAAGATAGTGTGATGATGAATATTTCATTACTATACATTACCATTCACAATACATTCGTGTATATATAATGTGTTCAGTCCAAACTTACTGGACTTTCATTGCAGAATATTTCTCCAATGACTATAGCCTACAATGGCTAAAGTACTAACAGCATCCTGTTGAAATGAATATTTAAGCAAAAATCATTAAAACTTACTTATATTATGCTTCCACGTGATAAAAAAGGAAGTAAGTTGCAATCACTTCTTGATAATTTGAAATGCATTGCAAACTACCTCCATTCTAATCAGACCTAGTAATGAGATAGTCAACATGCTAAGCTAATAACTCAGCTGGGGTTTAGGCCAAAGTTCACGATAATAAATGATTCTTATATAAAAATAGAAAAGGAAAAGATAAACTTTTTAAGCTAAACTTGCAAGTAAAATCAGACACCAAGAACTTTTTTTTTAATAAATAAAAAGGGAGAGAGAAGCCAAGTGAACATGGACCTCTTAAAAGATAAAGTTGGAGAAAAAATAACCAGAAACTAGGAAATGGCAAAGGATTTTATAAATACTTTGCAGCAGTTGTTTGGTTAAGAAAAAGAAGGAAGCATATGTCAGGTATAGACAGGATAGATCGAATGAATTCTCAGAAGAGTATAAAGAAAGTAGGAGTATACTTAAGAGGGAAATCAGGAGGGCAAAACGGGGACATGAGATAGCTTTGGTAAATAGACTTAAGGAGAATCCAAAGGGTTTTTACAAATATATTAAGGACAAAAAGGTAACGAGGGAGAAAATAGGGTCCCCCAAAGATCACTAAGGCGGCCTTTGTGTGGAGCCACAGAAAATGGGGGAGATACTAAATGAATATTTTGCATCAGTATTTACTGTGGAAAAGGATATGGAAGACATAGACTGGAGGGAAATAGTTGGTAACATCTTGCAAAATGTCCAGATTACAGAGGAGGAAGTGCTGGATATCTTGAAATGGTTAAAGGTGGATAAGTCACCAGGACCTGATCAGGTGTACCAGAGAACCTTGTAGGAAGCTAGAGAAGTGATTGCTGGGCCTCTTGCTGAGATATTTGTATCATCAATAGTCACAGGTGAAGTGCCGGAAGACTGAAGACTGGCAAACGTGGTGCCACTGTTTAAGAAGGGTGGTAAAGACAAGTCAGGGAACTATAGACCAGTGAGCCTGACCTCAGTGGTGGGCAAGTTGTTGGAGGAAATCCTGAGGGACAGGATGTACATGTATTTGGAAAGGCAAGGACTGATTCGGGATAGTCAGCACGGCTTTGTGCGTGGGAAATCATGTCTCACAAACTTGATTGAGTTTTTGAGGAAGTAACAAAGAGGATTGATGAGGGCAGAGCAGTAGATGTGATCTAAATGGACTTCAATAAGGCGTTCGACAAGGTTCCCCATGGGAGACTTATTAGCAAGGTTAGATCTCATGGAATACAGGGAGAACTAGCCAGTTGGATACAGAACTGGCTCAAAGGTAGAAGACAGAGAGTGGTGGTGGAGGGTTGTTTTTCAGACTGGAGGCCTGTGACCAGTGGAGTGCCTCAAGGATCGGTGCTGGGCCCTCTACTTTTTGTCATTTACATAAATGATTTGGATGTAAGCACAAGAGGTACAGTTAGTAAGTTTGCAGATGACACCAAAATTGGAGGTGCAGTGGACAGCAAAGAGGGTTACCTCAGATTACAACAGGACCTTGACCAGATGGACCAAAGGGCTGAGAAGAGGCAGATGGAGTTTAATGCAGATAAATGTGAGGTGCTGCATTTTGGGAAAGCGAATCTTAGCAGGGCTTATACACTTAATGGTAAGGTCCTAGGAAGTGTTGCTGAACAAAGAGACCTTGGAGTGCAGGTTCATAGCTCTTTGAAAGTTGAGTTGCAGGTAGATAGAATAGTGAAGAAGGCGTTTGGTATGCTTTCCTTTATTGGTCAGAGTATTGAGTACAGAAGTTGTGAGGTCATGTTGTGGCTGTACTGGACATTGGTTAGGCCACTGTTGGAATATTGTGTGCAATTCTGGTCTCCTTCCTATTGGAAAGATGTTGTGAAACTTGAAAGGGTTCAGAAAAGATTTACAAGGATGTTGCCAGGGTTGGAGGATCTGAGCTACAGGGAGAGGCTGAACAGGCTGGGGCTGTTTTCCCTGGAGCGTCAGAGGCTGAGGGGTGACCATATAGAGGTTTACAAAATTATGAGGGGCATGGATAGGATAAGTAGACAAAGTCTTTTCCCTGGGGTTGGGGAGTCCAGAACTAGAGGGCATAGGTTTAGGGTGAGAGGGGAAACATATAAAAGAGACCTAAGGGGCAACTTTTTCATGCAGAGGGTGGTACGTGTATGGAATGAGCTGCCAGAAGATGTGGCGGAAGCTGGTACAATTGCAACATTTAAGAGGCATTTGGATGGGTATATGAATAGGAAGAGTTTGGAGGGATATGAGCCGGGTGCTGGCAGGTGGGACTAGATTCGGTTGGGATAGCTGGTCGGCATGGACGAGTTGGACAGAAGGGTCTGTTTCCATGCTGTACATCTCTATGACTCTATGACTCTAAGACACTAAATGCATTCCAAAATTACTAAATAATCAGGGGCTGAAGAGAGAGGAAATATGTAGAATAAGTTTCAGTAGAGAAGAAATGCTAGGAAAACAAACAGACCTAAAGACTGCCAAGTCCCCTGAACCTTATGAGTTAGGATGTTAAAGGTGTACTACTTATATTGTGGATGTACTGATAATAATCCTTGAAGAATTCTTACATTCTGTAAAAGTAACATCATTGGAAAACTACCAAATTAACATGTTTGTTTTAAAAGGGGAGGAGTACAACAAAGACAAGAACCTATAGGCTACTTAGGTTATTTTCTGTTGTTGCAAAATTGTTAGAATTTATTAGAAAGGTTGTAATGGCAGAGGATTAGAAATACATCAAACAAAATCAACATGGCTTCATAAAGGGGAAATCAGATCTGAAAAATGTTTTCCAAGTCTTTGAGGAGGTAACAAGCAGGAAAAAAAGGGGAAACAGTAGATGTAATGCATTTGGATTTTCAGAAGACATTTGAAAAATTACCACGCTTAAGTTTATTTAATGTGATAAGAGACCAACATTTGGAGGTTGTATATTTAACAAGGGTAGAGGATTGGCTAACTAAGGCAGAGATTTTGGATAAGAGGGTATTTTTAGGATGGCGATATGTAAGTAGTGGAGTGTCAGTGCTGATGTCACAATTATTTGAAATATGAATTATTTGGATGAGGAAAGTGTAAATGTACTGTATCAAGTTTGCAATGACACAAAAGTAGATGGGAGACAAGTGGTAAGGAAGTCACAAAAAGCCTGAAGAGGTATGTAGACAGATTAAGTTAGTGGGTATAGTCTTGCAGGCAGAATAACTTGTGGAAAAATTAGAGGTTATGCATTTTTTCAGCAAGAATCGAGGAGATGAATATTATTTACATGGAGAAAGACTACAGAAAACCACAGAACAGAGGGATTTGGGACTCATCAGTCATGAATCACAATAAGCTAGCATACAAGTTTAATGGGTAATGATGAAGGAGAATGGAATGTTGGCCTTTACACTTCAAATGACATGGAGTATAAAACTGGACAGGGGACTGTAGGAACACATCTGGAATAATTTCAACAAATTTCAATCCCTTATCTAAGGAAAAATATACTGGCTTTGGAGGCAGTCCAGAGAAGGCTGATACTGGGTATGGAGGGATTGACTTATGAGGGCAAGTTGCGTAAGTTCGACCTGTACACACTGAAATTTAGAAGAACAGGTGGCAAGCTTATTAAACCATACAAAATTCTAAGGTGACTTATGACAGGGTAGATGTGCAAAAGTTGTTTCCCCTTATGGAAGAGTCAAGGACCAAAGGACATAATCTCAGAACAAGGGGTTACACATCTAAAACAGAGATGAGGAGGAAGTTCTTTTCTCAGAAGGTAGTAAATCTGTGGAATTCTTTACTGTAGAGGGCAGATAATGCTGGGTTGTTAAGTATTCAAATCTGAGGTAGACAGAGCTTTATCAATCAGGCACTCAAGTATTATGGGGAAAGGGCAGGAAAGTGGAGTTGGGGATTATCAGAATGTTGCAATCCCACTGGATAGCAGCTCAGCCTCAATGGGTTGAATGGCCTACTTCTGCTGTTACATTTTATGGTCTTAATAGATGAGTGATGGCTGTGTACATAAAGATTGACTGTACAGTCAAGTTACCACTGAACCATTATTTCTAGCTGTCCTTCTACTGCAAGGATACCTGCAAAACATGAAGATAGATTCATAGAGTCACAGAGCTATATAGCATGGAAACAGGGCCTTTGGTCCAACCTATCCATGCCGACCAGATATTCTTGTCCCATTTGCCAGTATTTGGCTCATATCCATCATATACCCATCCAGATACCTTTTAATTGCTGTAATTGTACCAGGCTCCACCCCTTCCTATGGCAGCTCATTCCACACATGTACCACCCTCTGTGAAAATGTTGCCTCTTAAGTCCCTTTTAAATCTTCTCCCTCTCACTTTAAACCTATGCCCTCTAGTTTCGTACTCCCCAGCTCTGAGGAAAATTTGTTGGCTATTCACCTTATGCATGCCCCTCATGATTTTATAAACCTCTATATGGTTAACCATGAGCCTCCGCGCTCCAGGGAAAATAGCCCCAGACTATTCAGCCTCTCTCTCTATAGCTCAAATCCTTCAACCCTGGAAACATCCTTGTAAATCTTTTCTGAACCCTTCAAGATTTGCAACATCCTTCCTACAGGAGGCTGACTAGAATTGAGCACATTATTCCAAAAGTGGCCTAACCAATGTCCTGTACAGCAGAAAGGTGGATAAGGAGACTGACGACTGGGGTATAATCATCAAAGGCCTCTTGAGGCTGAATATTTCAAGGTCACTCGAAGAGGAAAGTGGGAAAAAAAACCTCAGCTGGCCAAGAAGAGGACTCAAATAAAACTGAGGTCCATGAATCATGCATCTTCTCAACTAACTTTCTTACAAACGCAGCAATGACTGTCATTACAGACTGGAGTTCTAAGCCACACCAAACCTTGCTTAACACAGAGTTCATCACCACTGTGCAAGTCATTATTTTATGAGATGAAAGACTTCCATACAAACAGTATTTCAAATTATATATAACAATGCATAGCTTTTTACAGATTCTTTCATGGAATATGGGGATCACACGTGAGAGCAGCATTTGTGTCCATCCCAAATTGCCCTTGAAGCAAGTAATTCACTAGATCATTTCAGGGGCATTTGAGGGTCACATTGCTATGGACAATGTGCAGGTCTTACATTGCTCCTGCATAGTGATATCCTAGGGGCTGCAGCATGGCTGGTAGGAGAACACCTAATTTCACTGCAGGGGATTACAGATAGCCTAACAGAACGGTCACAAACACCTCTAGACTTAACCGGCCGAACATCGGATTGCATCATCTCAACAGCAGAATGGATTGCTTGGTTGATAGTAAGGGATTTGAATGGATAAAAGGGATGTGAGGATAAATGTTAAAATCTGAAAGAGCCAATATGATGCTCAATATCATGACTGAGTCACAAATGTTCTAATACAATTTCCTACCACATTCATGCTAGAGAGGGTGGGCTGTGAACTCCATGCAAACTCCTGTGCATAGCTTGGAGCTGGGCTCCTCCATGGTCCTTCAGAGTGAATGCTAGCTTTCAGGCCAGCCTTTCAATGCACCAAGATTTTCTTTGTACCTATCTGTTAACATCAGTCTTCTTCCACAGCCTACCCAATCTAAGTGCTCTGATTCCTCTGCAGGTAAACACACACACAACACTCAAATCTATGCTACTGTGGCCTAATTCTCTGGCTACTGACAAAATATACTCAGAGTTTTATTATTCTCAGATTCCATGTCAAAGTTTTCCTTTGTACTATGGACAGCATCAGGGTCTGAATTGATGGTTGCAAGTATGGGGTCAAGTTATGGTATTTCTTTATCTCCCATTACCATCTTTCTCTTGACCCTGATGTTCTTCTAACACTACCTGACTATGCAGTTCATAGGTATCTGAAAGCAGAAAGGCTCAAGCGCAAGGTTGTAGTGACATAAGAGGGGCAAATTAAGAAATCCATGTTTACACTATCTTAGAATCCCTACAGTGTGGAAACAGACCCTTGGACCCTCCGAAGAGTAACCCACCCTGACCCATTCCCTTATTTCTCTACATTTCTCCTGACTAATACACCTAACCTTACAGGCTATTTATCATTGGCAATTCACCTAACCTGCATATCTTTGGATTATGGGAGGAAACCAGAGCACTCTGAGGAAATCTACGCGAACACAGGGAGAATGTGTGAACTCCACACAGACAGTTGCCCGAGGCTGGAATCGAACATGGATCCCTTGTGCTGTGAGGCAGCAATGCTAATCACTGAGCCACTGTGCTGCGCCAACTTATAAACCCCAGCTTAGAAATCAAAAGAGATGGTGCGATGAGGAGGAAGTGTTATGAGAAGTATGATTGCATGTGAGAGTATCATTGCTTTGTCTCCATGAATGCATTAGGCAATAGATGTATGGCTTTCAGCCTTTGAGATCAATGACACAAGCATATCTCTGCTATGCTATGGTTGCCCTTTAACTTGCCATGGTGATGCTCCCTCTGAAATGTTGCTGCTGTCAGAAGGAGGTTGGTACAATAGCAGGAAATCTGAAGCAGATTTTAAATTAGTCATTAATTGAGGCTTTAAATGCCTTGACTTAGTGAATTGCTGATTTCAATGACATTCCATTCATGCGGTCTTTCCTACAGGTGTGGAATCCATCCCAGTGAAGTTTTCCATTAAATTCTCAGCTCACCTGCTTCCAAAAACTTCCCCAAGTAACTGGGAAAATTCCCTCTTACTGTTTTCATATATATATGTAGAAGATTTTCCAAGCAGGTTGGAAGTTTAGCAGGTGGATGAAATAAGCTGTGCCCAAGCTGATCACTTTCATAATGCCGCTTTTAAATGTAAATGGCCTAATTGGTCAGCAAGTGATCTTGTTAGTTAGTTAGTGTCTCCAGGAGACTTGTGCTGTCAGAGTGGAGATGGTGGTGGGAGCAGATCATTGCTGTTAACTTACCAATTAGAGCAGGTAGCTCTTCAAAAGATCAAGAGGAAGGATGCAGTAAAAAGCAACCTTGGGTGATGAGATTAGGAGCAGCACTCATGCTAATGCTGGTTGGTCTCACTCATGCGGATAAATATTAACTACTAAAAGGAGACAAGAAACCAAAGCTTTCATCTTGCACTCACCTGAAACAGTCTTGAAAAAGTGGACACTAATTTACATAATATGGGGAAAGGTTACTGAGTGGTTAAGCCATCATTGTCCAGTTGTCTTAGAGCTGATAAGAGCAAGATGAAAGCTTCAATTTTTTTTGGTCTCTTTTAACAAAGTATTCCTAGAATCCTCAATGTTGACTCCAGAGTCCATGAAGTCTCATGACATTTGGTCAAACATGGGTTGGAAACTTCCTGTTGATTACCACATACCAACAACCACCCCTTAACTGATGACTCAGTACTTCTCCATGTATGACAGCACGTGGAAGAATCATTGAGAGCAGCAAGGGCACAGAATTTACTGTGGGTGTGGGATGTCAAAGTTCATCACGAGGAGTAGTTTATAGCACCACTTGAATAAAAGCAAAATACTATGGATATTGGAACACTGAAACAAACCCAGAAAATGTTAGAGCATTTCAGTCAACTTAGCAGCATCTGTGGAGACAAAAACAGAGTTGACATTTCAAGCCTGGTATGAGTCTTCTTCAGAACAGAAACGTGCTAGAAATGATTATTTTATATACTTGTGATACAAGAGACAGAGGATAACAAAGGGGAAGATGGTGGAGATGCCCAGTGTAAAGAAAAATGAGTTGTTAATGATGGTTAAAGGAGAAAAAGATGGAAAATAGGTGTGAATTCAGGTATGAAAGAGAAAAAAATGAGTCCTGGCTACTGAGAGCAAAGTAAACAGGACTCGGATAACACATGACTGTGGGGGGACTGTTGGAACTTTGCACAAACTTAGGACCGACTATTAGCATGAGACTAAGGTGGTGTATTGAAATGGAAAGTAACTAGGAAGTCAGGATCATTCCTACTGACAGAGTAGAGGTTTTCTGAAAAGTACTCACCCAGTCGGGGCTTGGTCTTGCTAAAGCAAAAGAGACTGTATTGCGAGCAGCAAATTCTGGATAACTCCCTGGAACTTCTTTTCAAGCAACAGCTGGTTCCACACTGAAACCAGGTGATTCAGTTTGTGGGGTGAATTTGTACTTGCAGAAATACATTTTATTTTGCTCAAAAACTGTAGGTTCAGTAAATCTTTTTTTTGGAAATAGAATCAGTCTGAACACTGGGGCACAGACAGCCTCACAAAGGACACTTCACACCTTCAATGCATTATCTGAGCTGACATGGCACTTATTGTTAAAGTTCACTTGAGAATATTACTTTTAAAAAGAAAAGTTCTGGGATTTACATATGAAAGAGCTGAAGCCAACATAGTCATTCTAAAAGATTAGAGTCTTAACAAACAATCCAAGTCTTTTTCAATATATAATTTCCGTTGCATCATGCTGTAACCTTTTGCTATAAATTCTGTGCCTTACGATCTTATACTCCACAACCTCCTGATGAAAGAACAGCACTCCGAAAGTTAGTGCTTCCAAATAAAGGACTATAACCTGGTGTTGCATGATTTTTAACTTTCTATCTGTAGATTCCCCTACAAGAGGAAACATCCTCTCCACATCTATGCAGTTTAGACCCTTCAGGACCTTGTTCACTTCAATGAAGTCACCTTTTATCTTTCCAAACTTCAGTAGAGCTGAAAATGTGTTGCTGGTTAAAGCGCAGCAGATCAGGCAGCATCCAAGGAACAGGAAATTCAACGTTTCGGGCGTAAGCCCTTCATCGGAATGGGGAAAGTGTGTGCAGCAGGCTAAGATAAAAGGTAGGGAGGAGGGACTTGGGGGAGGGGTGATGGAGATGTGATAGGTGGAAGGAAGTAACGTGGCTGAAGAGCTTCTGTGCAGAAGAGATTACCTGGGGGGTGCAGTGAGAGAGAGACTCACTGAAATCCTTGTAGAGGGAGGAAGAGAGCTTCTTCAAGGAAGGCATCCTTGCAAGAGGATTCGCAGTAGGTTAAAATGCTCGAGTAAAAAGTGAGGTCTGCAAATGTTGGAGATCAGAGCTGAAAATGTGTTGCTGGTTAAAGCACAGCAGGTCAGGCAGCATCCAAGGAACAGGAAATTCAACGTTGCGGGCATAAGCCCGTCATCAGGAATGAGGAAAGTGTGTGCAGCAGGCTAAGATAAAAGGTAGGGAGGAGGGACTTGGGGGAGGGGTGATGGTGATGTGATAGGTGGAAGGAGGTAACGTGGCTGAAGAGCTTCTGTGCAGAGGAGATGACCTGGGGGGTGCAAAACTTCAGTAGATACAAATCTAGTCTGTCCAATCTTTCCTCATAACGCAAGCCACTATTCCAAGTGTAGACCAGTAAACTGCCTCTGAATTGACAGCAAAATATTGCATTTTTCCTCAAATAAGGTGACCAATAATGTGCACAACATTCCAAATATGGGCTCCCCAGGGCCCTGTGTAACTGAAGCATACGGCCCTGGTTTTGTGTTCAATTGCCCTGGCGATAAATGGCAATTTCACATTTTCCCACACTGTACTCCATTTGCCACATCTTTGGGCATACTCTTAAACTATCAATATCTTTTTGTAGTATTCTTATGATTTCTTCACGACTTATGTATCTATTGGCCTTCAGCAAATCTGACAACTATAGTTTCCATCATTCCATTTAATTCATTTGTATAAATTAAAAGCACTTGCGATCTCAGTACTGATTCCCAAACCACACCAGTCGTTGCATCTTGCCAGCCTAAAAAAGACTCTTTTATGTCTACTCCCAACTTCTGTTAGCAAGCTAGTCTGAATGATACACCGTACAACATGAGCTTTTATGTTCCATCTTAAGCTTTGGTGTGGCACCTTCACAAACATCTACCAGAAATCTAAGCATTTTACATACACTCAATCCCTTGTATCTACAGCATGTCCTACCTCTTTAAAGAACTCAAATAGATTGGTCAAAAATGATCTCTCTTTCACAAGACCATGTTGACTCTACCTAATTATCTCAAACTTATCTAAGTGCTCTGATATAACTTGTTATATTAGCTTGTAACATCTTTCCTGTGACAGATGTTAAACTAATTGGTGTCCAGTTTTTCAGTTGCTTGAAAACATAACGTACATTGCTTTCTCTCAATCTAATAGGATCATCTCCAAATCAAGAGTGTTTTAGAACATCAAAATCATGCATTAATTATCTCGATAGCCACTCTTTTTAAGTCAGAGAGTCATAGAGTCATAGAGATGTATAGCACGGAAACAGACCCTTCGGTCCAACCTGTCCATGCCGACCAGCTATCCCAACACAATCTACTCCCACCTGCCAGCACCCGGCCCATATCCCTCCAAACCCTTGCTATTCATATACCCATCCAAATGCCTCTTAAATGTTGCAATTGTATCAGCCTCCACCACTTCCTCTGGCAGCTCATTCCATACATGTACCACCCTCTGCGTGAAAAAGTTGTCCCGTGGGTCATTTTTATATCTTTCCCCTCTCACCCTAAACCTATGCCCTCTAGTTATGGACTCCCCAACCCCAGGGAAAAGACTTTGCCTATTTACCCTATCCATGCCCCTCATAATTTTGTAAACCTCTATAAGGTCACCCCTCAGCCTCCGACACTCCAGGGAAAACAGCCACAGCCTGTTCAGCCGCTCCCTGAAGCTCAAATCCTCCAACCCTGTCAACATCCTTGTAAATCTTTTCTCAACCCTTTCAAGTTTCACAACATCTTTCCAATAGGAAGGAAACCAGAATTGCACACAATATTCCAACAGTGGCCTAACCAATGTCCTGTACAGCCGCAACATGACCTCCCAACTCCTGTACTCAATACTCTGACCAATAAAGGAAAGCATACCAAACGCCGCCTTCACTATCCTATCTACCTGCGACTCAACTTTCAAGGAGCTATGAACCTGCACTCCAAGGTCTCTTTGTTCAGCAACACTCCCTAGGACCTTACCATTAAGTGTATAAGTCCTGTTAAGACTTGCTTTCATAAAATGCAGCACCTCGCATTTATCTGAATTAAACTCCACCTGCCACTTCTCAGTCCATTGACCCATCTGATCAAGATCCTGTTATAATCTGAGGTAACCCTCTTCGCTGTCCACTACACCTCCAATTTTGGTGTCATCTGCAAACTTACGGATTGTACCTCTTATGCTCGCATCCAAATCATTTATGCAAATGACAAAAAGTAGAGGGCCCAGCACCGATCCTTGTAGCACTCCACTGGTCACAGGCCTCCTGTCTGAAAAGCAACCCTCCACCACCACCCTCTGTCTTCTACCTTTGAGCCAGTTCTGTATCCAACTGGCTAGTTCTCCCTGTATTCCATGAGATCGAACCTTGCTAATAAGTCTCCCATGGGGAACCTTGTTGAACGCCTTATTGAAGTCCATTTAGATCACATCTACTGCTCTGCCCTCATCAATCCTCTTTGTTACTTCCTCAAAAACTCAATCAAGTTTGTGAGACATGATTTCCCACGCCAAAAAAATGTTGACTGTCCTGAATCAGTCCTTGCCTTTCCAAATACATGTCCCTCAGGATTCCCTCCAACAACGTGCCCACCACCGACATCAGGCTCACTGGTCTATACTTCCCTGGCTTGTCCTTACCACCCTTCTTAAATATTGGCACCATGTTAGCCAACCTCCTGTCTCCTGGCACCTCACCTATGTCTATCGATGATACAAATAAAGTCCCTTGATGAAGTCAACCAGAACACTTAGCAGCAGAGGTACTTATCATCAATTTACACAGTACCACTTCTCTGGTGATTGTAATTTTTCTGAGTGCCTCTCTCCCTTCCATTCCCTAATTTATTGCTGCTACTGAGATATTACTTATGTCCTCTATTGTGAAGACCGATGCAAAATATTGACTTAATTTTTCTGCCATTTCCACATTTTCCATTGTTAATTGTACAGTCTGCCTTTCTATATGACCAACATTGTTAACTCTTTCTTTTTTAAAATATTCAAATCAACTTTTTTTGTGTGTTTTGTCTAAATTTCTCCAACTTTCTAACTTTTCCCTCAATGTTTCACTAATCTGTTTATTTCCAATTTTCTGACTAGCCACCTATATTTTCACAAATATCTGCTATCCTTCTTATTTCTAGTTAACCAGTGAATTCCATAGCAAACATTTTTCTTCATGCTTCATGCATGGCTTCAGAAGTCTAAGCGTGCATGGCTTCAGGCATTCGTGCATGCACAGCTGATCAGGGTTCCTGGTGTCCTCAGATACTGTCTTCCATAATAGACATCAAGGCTCCAGAGGAGATCAGAAGCACTGACGCTGCCTCAACCCCAGGAAAAGTGGCACTGCTTCCCGAAAATTCCACAGCACACATCTCAATGAGTCACGGCACACCAGTTGGAAACCACAATTCTATCTCAATGCCATGTTCCCATTTTCTCCCTACACCCTTTGATGCCTGTAAAATCTAAACACACATTTATCTCTTTCTTGACTATACTTAATGACTTCTGAGGCCAGCTAGCCCATGTCCTGAACAGCTAGGCCCGAAAACAGAATGGACAGCCAACCCTGGACTTGTCCTGGAAAACAAAACTGGTTGTGTAATGTGCACAGTGAGCAAACTTGCCGGTGCTCTAGGTTCATATGTGAAGAAAGGGAATGTGCCCTTGACACACCAGGGATCCAATTGGATACTAGTGCCTTGACCTGGAAGATTGATTGTCTGAGAGCCAGAGAACATTCTCAAAAGATGTAGGTGGGAGGGAAAAGTCTCAGCAAAGACTTGACCTGGCCCAACGGCAGAGCTCTTAACACATGGAGGGTGACAGAAGATAACCGCTTGTGAGACCAACCTTTGCCAAGTCCATCAGAGCTGTCCTGATCAAGTTTAACTGAGCAGGTATCACCTGATCCTAGTTGGATAGCCAATAGTAATTTAGATAAAGATTGTGACCAAGCCTTAACTTTGTGATTGTTAGAGTAATTAATGTAAGAATTGTGAGATTTATTGCAAAAGAGTAGGATGTAAAATTATACTTAGCCATACAGTTCCTTCTGTGCCTTTAGTGTATGTTGTGAATAAAATTGCATTGAATTGCATGGTGTCTCTGACCCTATGGTTGTTGTTACATGTATGCTACCTGAGTAAAATGGGTTTAGATAGAAACTGGTTGAAATGTCCAAAGCATGGATGACACTTGTTGTCTTCCGTGGTAGAGAATTCTACGGGTTCAATACCCTCCAAGTGAAGATGTTTTTCCTCATCTCAGTCCTTAATGGTCTACCAGTATCCTGAAACCATGTTCCTGGTTGTAGATTCCCTTCCAGGGACCTAGGAAAACATGCTCTTTGCCCCTAGACTGACCAGCCCAGTTGGAATTTTATATGTTTCAATCAGATTCCTTCTCATCCTTCTAAATTCTAGTGAATACAGACCAAGTCGAAACAATCTTGCCTCACACAACAGTCATTCCATCCAGCATCAGCCTAGTGAACATCCAGTGTGTTCCTTCTATGGCAAATATATTCCTTCTTAGGTAGGGAGACCAAAACTGGGCTTAGAGGGGGAGGGACATATTGATTGGAACAAGATCAGCGAGGTGGACCTCATAGAATATGAGTTCCCTGATTGGGACTGTTAATCTGGTCCACACAGGAAGTCTTGTCTTACAGATACAAACAGGAGTGCCATTCTAGGAGCTGGCTCTGTGCTAGCTGGGTCAGTGTCATGTAGATTAGATTACTTACAGTATGGAAACAGGCCCTTCGGCCCAACAAGTCCACACCGACTCGCCGAAGTGCAACCCACCCAGACCCATTACCCTACATTTACCCCTTCACTTAACACTACGGGCAATTTAGCATGGCCAATTCACCTAATCTAAAAATATTTTTTTGGACAGTGGAAGGAAACCGGAGCACCTGGAGGAAACCCACACAGACACGTGTAGAATGTGCAAACTCCACACAGTCAGTCACCTGAGATGGGAATTGATCCCGGGTCTCTTTACTGTACATATGTAAATAAGGGGTGACTTGGTGATGGGATACCAGCCTTTGTAGATTTATTTCACCAACAACTGCTCGCACTCAGTAAAACTATAAAGCTGTTATTATTTAGCAGACACTTGTTAGTTAAGAATCTATCTGCCTCTGCTTTAAGATTGGGGAGAGACTGTAAATTCAGTTTGCTTTCAGCTCAAAGAGGTTATTTAAAAAAAGTTGTCTTTTTATGGGGCGCTACACATCCAAATCTTCACTTCTTTTCATAATCGCCCAGACCAAACCTGCTCAAAATATATTTAAAAAACCAAGATCCTGACGTTTTCTCATTTTAAAGGTACTGGTTGTGTTCCAGATGCAATTCGATTGGTCAAACTACTTAACATTAAACAAAATACACTATAGGTAAAATGCAACAGAAGGAAACATTTTTTTAAAAATTGGCTTAGCATTAACTCTGTTTAAATGCTTATCAAAGTAATAGGTACAGTAACTATTACTAATTAACTGTTCCAACATTGTATCCCGTAAGATGACCCTTGGCAAAAGGGAAAAGGCAAATTCAGGAAAATAGATTGTCTCACATGCAATTCAAGTGGCAGGAAGAGAACCCACAGCTTTTAGCTATAACTGAGAGAGCTTCCACTTCTTCAAGACCTCAGCAGCAACTGCTATTGAAAACCTAAGAAACTAAAACTCTTGATTCTATGGGAGTTTGACCACACACATGCAGGCTGCTTCTTTTGTTCCAATTTTAAAAAGACATCCCAAGGCCTCACAAGCTGATATTTTATTGGCTTTCCAAAAAGACAGCTCTATGCTTCTGTCTTAAACCCTCTCTTTAAAAACAGCCAGGACAAAATAACCTCTTGAATTCATAGAATCATCACATTATAAAGGGTTAGGCATTTGGCAGCATTTAAATGTATGGATTTTCTTAAATGGAAGAGTGTTTGTCTATTATAAAATTAAACCTCTCATAGATATTTAGAACTTCAGTTTTTTTTATATTTCAACACCATTCCTGCAGTCTACATTTAAATGGGTACTGTTTGTATTGAGTTCTTTCACTGGACATAGTGTAGCTGGCTAGTCTAGCACTTAACTCTCCTCCCTCACCACCCTTGAAAAGATGGTGAGATGAGCTACCTTCTTGAACCACTGACAATGCAGTGTCAGTACACCCACAGTGCAATTAGGAAGGGAATTCCAGAATTTTGACCCAGCAACTGTAAAGGAGATAGAGTTTGAACTCAATATAATGTATTGTTAGAAGGGAACTTACAAGTGTATGTATTCCCATAGATTTGCTGCCTTTGTCCTTTTAGGTGACATAAGAGCTGTAAGGTACAGGTTAGCAAGTGTTAGGCATTTTTAAATGAGCATCTTTTTGGTCAACAATTAATATTCATCCTTGATTGCCCCTTGAACTGAGTGACTCATTAGAGGTCAGTCAAGAATCAACCACATTGCTATGGATCTGGAATCGCATGTAGACCAATGCAGGCAAGGATGGCACATTTCCTTCCCTACAGGATATTAGTAAACCAGATGAGTGTTTATGACAATCAACAACAGGTACATGATTGCCATTAGGCTAGACTGATATTTTTAGTGAATTCAAATTTCAGCATCTGCAATGGCAGTATTCAATCCAAGAGTTTAAATTAAAGTCTCTGGATTATTACCCAGTGACATTGCCACTTGACCATTACCTCTCCAAGTATTAGGAGGTGAGGGAGACTGTGTATGAGGGATCAAGGTTAAATGGACAATACACCTCGAGTAAAAGCTCAGAGAACTAAGACCAGTCTCCTAAAGAACTCACCTCAACACTCAGCAGCTCCTGTGGCTTCCTCGCTGTCTAACTCCCTCACACTTGACCCCAACTCCACTGCTCAATTGTGTAAAGATTGTACCATTTGGGGCACATCTCACAAGTTGAATACAGCAAGTATAGAAAATCCAGCTTAATGTTCTTTTTATCTGGTGTGACCCATATTTGACTCCAATCCAATGTGAGTTGCACTTGACAATCCTCTGAAACAGCTTATGCACCAACAAAAATAGGCAAAATAAGAATATTACCAGATAAACTACCAACCTCAGTCCATCCTGAGGCCTTGTGTTATAATTGGGAGAGGTGTTCCATTGATGACTTAAAGAACCTAGTCTGGCAACAATCTCCTTCAGACCAGTGTCAGATGAAGGAGCTTCAGACAATGAGAGAAATAAGTGAATTACTGTATAATTTGCCAAGCTCCTTTCAAGGACCAAAACTTCTGTAACATAATTTCCCACACAAATTACATCTATAATCTAAAAGCACAGGACAGCAAGCTCTCTCGGTCACATCCTTTTCTGATGTGGAAATATATCTGCACCTTTTTCTTCATTGGATCAAAATCTTGAAATACCATAAATATTCGCCATCTGACAAACTCTGGTCATTCAAGAAGGTAACTCACAACTCATTCTCAAGAGCAGTTTCAATTGGGAAATAAATATTATTCTTCCTAGTTATGTCCAAATTTGGTAAATGAATGAATATATATTTTTAAAAATTTAAGCCAGTAGATTACTTTTGAAGTCTATGTTTGTTTCTGTCCTACTCCAGATGGATTGTATATTTGATGGATTGAATTTGATTTAATGCAGACACCTGTCAAAGGATTAGGAATGCTTCAAGAAATGTATTACATTAATTGATATAGTTTTACATTAATTGCTGACTTTTTTTGCATTTGAAAAGGAAACTTCTTTACAATAACACATAAGTCACAGTGGTGCATAATCTCAGCATCTTCATCTAAAATTTCCCTTTCTTCAAATTGAGAAGATATATTAAATATATTCAAATAGATGTGTTAGCATTATTTTGAGGCAGAAGAGCAAGGAAATACATATGATATTGTAACAACTTGCCATAAATCTTAAGGGTCTGTATATATTAGAAACTTAGGATTTACCATTTTCTGTCAGAGATCTGTCTAGTTCAGATTGAAAGGATGGCATTTTTATGTGATTGCCCACTGCAAAGATGTGGAAATAAAATAAATTGTACAATCTCAATCAATTCTTACCAAACATGTCAAAGACAGAATAGAAACATGTTTATTATATATCCAGCAGTTAAAATAATTATCTGGTATTATATGACATTTTCACAGAATATAATGTTTTCAATCCTTTTACTGGTAATGAACACAATACATTAATTGGCCACTCACAATCCAATGAATGATGGTGGTGTAACATATGATGATGATGCACCATGCAGCATAGTGGATGGGGATGAGATCTATTTCCACTTTGCAATCTGTGATTTCAGCTTTTTTACTGTAGGCAGACATTGTGGCATTTTCCCAGATGACAACTTCTTTTATTTTGTGGTACTTACCACATCAACCAATCCTCTTTCATCTTGTGCCTACATGGTGATTAGCGCTAGAGAATACACTACAGTACAATATCTACATAAGAGGCACTCTTCTTAGGTAACAAGAAGGTTTACCACAACTACATTTGGTCAGGCATAATTATTTGGACATTAGGGCGCTAACTCCTATATTATATGTGCTCCCTCTGAAAGATAGAGTACATCTCTTTGGGCAGAATCTTATAGGAGTCTGAGCAACATGGTTTATTGCAAGGTGTGTGGTCGAATCAGGTGACAAATGCAATGAGATGCCGTCTTCTCTGCTTTTCACAAGTGGTGTGGGGACATTCTTATTAGGCAGCAGCAAGACGCCAATTGACCAGGTTTAAAACTTGTTAAATGTCTTGTTATTGGCACATCCTGCCTCATTTTCTTCCTCATCTTACCAAACATGTCAAACAAGTTCGGTGTTGGGAAAACCTGACAAGGAATCTTGAGTGAGCGCCTAGCAGATTCAACTCCAAACAATCTCCACGTTGGAAACCAACATCTCAGGACATTCTCTGTGAGCATTGGCCACATGTACCCTCATGCCCATGGACATTGCCATTCAACATGTTCCAACTTCTAAGAACCCACATGGCAATTACAGAATGCTTCTGCATTTCAATATTGCAGAATTGGACTGCATTGCCAACAATTGATAGAATGTTGTTACAAACACACTGTACCTTCAGGGACTGGACTAGGCTGCACCTCTAGACCCCTCACACACTGTCATAGTGCAAATTCACTTTGACCCTACCTTCACAGTATCCCTGCCTTGAATTGCCTTGCTTTGTCTTTTTACGTGCTATTCCCTCAGCCAAGGTTACCAGTATTATATTACTTTTGGCTTTCTATGCTGCTATCAAAGACACAGAGCCATGAAACTTCACATGTTTGTCGGTAGGCTTCAGTCATCGGAGACAGCCTTGACTTGGGCAATCCTGGCACAGACAGTTAATGGCAGCCTTTGATATTAGTCCAAACCCTGCTCAGAGCAGTCAGAATCTGTAACCTCTGCTCATTAGAGGTGGGGAGTCGAATGATAAGCAGCACACGTCTTGGCTTGAGCCAGATAGTGGGCTGTTTTCCTCATGGAATGAAGGGGAAGCAATTATTACATGATATTAAAGTGGGTGTCACTTTTAGTAGCATTGGTGCAGGTGGGGCTGAGTTTTGAATAGGTGAAAGGCAGTGCAGATGGTACATATGGTTAGTAATGTCAGTGGTTTAGATGGGTGACAGCAAGTGGGGAAGATCCTACAGGCAATAGCGAGAGTGATACAACTTGAGCCTTGGTGGGAGGTGGGTTCAATAACAGAGATAGAGTAAAGGTGAAGTACCAGAGAGAAGGTAGTTGTACTTACTGTAGCAGAGTGGAGAAGGACATTGATCTTCTCCCTACAATGCCGCATGTTCCCCAGGCAGCCAAGACTGTTTTAACCTGGATGGAAACCATTGACCAGTCAATCATAGTATGGCAGCATGGTGTCCACTGCTGGTCCTGAACAAAGAGGAAGTCTGTCTGTGCAACACCCCATTCAGCAGGATGACCAGGGCCTAGTCTGAAAAGCAGGTGGGCTTATTTGCCTCATCCGCCATGCCTGGGGCAAACGTCAGTAACTGTCCAGGGCAGCTCTATGCTGACAGTGCTTGTCTGGGTGTTAAACTGACTTTTAAATATTATGTGGGTAGATGGGATGCTGGTGAGTTCCAGGATATCTACTGAATGGCAGGTTGTTCATGGAATGGCACACGGTTAAATAGGGCAGAAATCAAATATGAGAGACGCCATTGAGAATGAGGTGGAAAATTAATGAGGTAAGTATGGTAATGTATGGTGAGAGAACCAGCATGACCTTGCAGCGAGAAACTCTCCAAAAAATACAATGCCAATAAGACTTGTTCAAAAAAGGATTCAGCTCCTTGTCACCTTCCACAGACTATGGGTGACATCATTGGAATAAGTGGAGGCAATGCATTGTGAACATTACCTCATTGAAAGCCATTACCTTATACAACTGATATCCAGTAAAGGCATAAAACAGGAAGTAAGGATGTAATCAGATGAAGAGATCCCTTTGAACTATTCCATCACCTACTGTTTGGCTACTGGACATATGTTCCTGAGGGTAGATGACTGTTGAGCCTTCTTAAATGTCATGCACTGCCTGACAGGAACCAGCAATGATGTGAAATCATCAGGGTGGTTTAATGGGATAGCAGAATGGAGTGGAAGAGGAAAAGACAGTGCATGTCATTGTGAGAATTTATAATCCCAGAAGCAAAAGGAGCTTTAATGGCTTATTATTTTGTTTTGATTACACATACTGTGATTCAGACTAGTAAAGAAATGTTAGAATGTGTAGCATCTCATTCTGAACCATATCGCCAAAATTGAAATAATTAATGTGACACTGCTGGTGCAGCTGATGTAAGCATTGCACTGTTTTTAGCACAGTAGTCATAGAGACCATATTACCAACCCATAGTGAGCTCATAGGCTGAAATGAGGGAATGACAATGTTCATATTGAATACTGAGTGCGACAGACATGTTTAACATTAGATTGATTTCTATATGCACAAGAGTTTGGTAAAGGTTAATTGGATTTGATTTTCTTCGAGTGTTGTGATATGGAGTAATTAAAGAAAAGCTTACCACTTGAAGATTCTCTAAGCAAGAGTTTGGAAATATGTGTTATCAAATATTTGGTGTTCCCAATTTAATTAATTCTCACCTCCCCACGTTTCCTTGCTCCCAATTCTGTTATTTTGTAATCTGAGGATGAGAAGCAAGAGCAAACAGCATTGACTTGCTTTTGAAATTCCTCTAACCCCTGCTCCCAGCACAATAAGAACATCATGTAGCCGGGTCTAAATGACACACTGAACCTGAGGAATGCTTTATGTAAACCATAACTATAAAACTGACACAAGACGATTATCTTAATTGTGCAACAGGAAATACACATTTTTAACAATCTGCAGAAACCATTTTGTTCTCAAAGGATTAAGCATTCAAAATGTTTTTTGTTTGCCCAACCTTAAAGATTTTATGACATTTAACTCATTTACTATAGGCAATCTGCTAAACAAAATGTTTTTTCAACTGCTTGAGAACAGAGCATCATTATTTTAAATTATTTGGAAGTCTGAATTTTAAATTGCTATTTAAATATTTTGCTCTGGTGTCTGCTATCAAAAGTATTGATTTCTCTTAAAGCAAGGATTATGACCAGATAAAGAAAAGGCTCTAATGTTGGAGCATTAACAGTCTGCAATGTTATTCTACTGTCTCATCCCCTACTTAATATCCTGATTTCTTTATCAGTCTCATGTCCAGTTCGGAGGAAAAAAATGGGATGGGAAACTAAGCATTCACATTACTTTGTGCATTATATATACAGTACAAAATGCAGTCACAGTTTGCAAATGAATGATACTGGACGAAGTGCCTATCAAGAAAATGACTGTCGTGGATCATGTCAAGAAGCTTGAGAGCTATTGCAGTTTTCCAATATAGATAGATGGAGAGAATTCCATTCCACTCCTAACTCCCACTTTACAGGTGATGAAGAGATTTTAGGAGCTCAAGAAATGAATCACTTGCCATGAAAGACATTGCCTATGAACTGATGTACTGGAAATGACATTTATATGTATGGTTTTTGGTCACACTTGGAATGCTGAAGATGGATGACTCAATGATGATAATATTGTTGAGTGCCAAAGGAAGTGTACAGACTCTTTCTTGTTGAAGATGCATTGCCTGCCAGTCATAAGGTACAAACATTACTTGTCACCTATCATCCCAAACTTAGATATTGTTCAGGTCTTCCTGTATGTGACAGTTATAGTGGTTCTGTTCACCGAGCTGGAAGTTTTTGTTGCAAACGTTTCATCCCCTGGCTAGGAGACATCATCAGTGCTCTGAAGCCTCCTGCGAAGCGCTTCTTTGATGTTTCTTCCGGTATTTATAGTGGTCTGTCCTTGCCGCTTCCGGGTGTCAGTTTCAGCTGTCCGCTGTAGTGGTTGGCATATTGGGTCCAGGTCGATGTGTTTGTTGATGGAGTTTGTGGATGAATGCCATGCCTCTAGGAATTCCCTGGCTGTTCTCTGTCTGGCTTGCCCTATGATAGTAGTGTTTTCCCAGTCGAATTCATGTTGCATGTGACAGTTAACTGTGTAATTATTTGTGGAACTTTAAATGGATCTTACTACGGTGGAATTATCAACAATCAACTTAATTTCTGACATGGTAATGAAATAAAGATCATTGATAAAGCAGATGAAGACAGTTAGACCGAGGACAGTACCTTATAATATTCCATGGCAATGACCTGGGATTCGATCTCCAACAATCATAATCATGTTTTTCTGTAGTAGCAGTGACTCCAGGCAGTGAAGCAGCACTACCCATCCACTAGTACCTACACTCTTGATTTTGAGTACCATTTTGATGGGGCTTATTAAGGCTGATGAAGGGCTTTTGCCCAAAATGTCAATTCTCCAGCTCCTCGGATGCTGCCGGACATGCTGTGCTTTTCCAGCACCACACTCTCGACTCTAATCTCCAGCATCTGCAGTCCTCAGTTTTTCCTTATTAGTACCATGTTCAGTCAGTTATTACTTTGATATCGCTTACATCACTTCTACATCATCATGGAATTCATGGCTTGTAGCCATAATTGAACAAAGGCAATTATAAGATTTAGAATAAACAGATCTGGTATAACATAAACTGAGCATTGATGAGCAGGTCAACAGCACTAGTTGACAGCACATGTTATACCTCCATAACGTGAAGGTGCTTGTGTTGGACTTGGTGGACAAAGTTAGAAATCACACAGTGCCTGGTTACAGTCCAACATGACTATTTGGGAGTACTAGCTTTCGGAGCGCTGCTCCTTCATCAGGTAGCACCAGATTTTTAACCATATTTCCATACATCTCTTTGCATGGCATAAGAATGGTAGGACCATGCATCACTGCATTTAACTTATTCAGTTTTTTGTGAACATACTGATATTGTTTGGGAGATACCAATGTTGTGGCTATATGAACAAATGAATTAAGAGCAGAAGTAGACCACAAGCTTGCCCTGTCATTCAATAAGATCGCAGATGATCCATTTGTATTTTAAATTCTACATTCTTATATATGCCACATAACCTTTTATTCTCTTTCCTAACAAGTATCTATTTACCTCTGCCTTAAAACGTTCAATTACACCATTTCCACCACTTTCTGAGATAGGGGCCCAAAGTCATGCAACCTTCTGAGAGAAACCATTCTCCATATCTCAGTCCTAAGCATTGACGTCTTTAAGTAAAACTTTGATTTTTCGTTCTTCCACACACATACTCACACATTCTTTCTCACATACTGCTCTATGTAACCTATTGAAAGCTGCCTGTATTCCCTTTATATCATCGACAAAGCATGCTTTCATGTTTCTCCTTTATTCACAGCTCATGTTATCCCTAGAAACAGCTTCAATAAATTGGTTTAACATGATGTTCCTCTCACGAAGCCACATTGATTCTTTTCAATTACCTTGGGTGGGTCTAAATGCCCAGCTATGATCTGTTTAATGATCTAGCTCTCATATTTGTCCCCATGATGGGCATTAACATTCTAAAGTCCAGTCATGTTTGGAATATAAACAACAGAACATCTGCCAAACTTTTCTTAACTGCGGACTCCCACCACTCCTTAAACCCTGGCTCTGCCTGATCTATTTCCTGCACTCTACCCGCATCCTTGCCGCTCCCTTCCAGAACAAGAATAGGATTCTCCTTGGCCTCTGTTTCCATCCCAACATTTAAAACAACCCACCATTCAAAACATTGTCCTCCACCTTTCAGCAGGATATCACAATCAAACACACCTTCCCCTCTCCTCTCTTGATAATACTCCACAGGAACCATTTCCCTTGAGATACCCCAATCCACTTCGCCATCACTCCTAGCACTTTTTCACCATCCCATGGCAGCTTTCCATGCAATTGCAGAAACTGTAACACTTGACCTTTTACCACCTCACTGTCCAAGGCCTTCAACACACTCTGTAGGCAATGATTTACTTACATATAATGGGATCTCCTCTATATTAATTTGTGGAACTCCTCCATGCTGTCTGTAAGAGTGACTGATCTTCCAGTCACTTCCTATTTCAATGTGCTATCTGGTTCTTATGAACCAGGCCTGCAGCAGTGTTTTAGCAAGCTGGAGGAACAGCACCTCGTTTTGTGTTTCATTTTACAGACTTCAGAACTCAACATTGATTCATCAACTTAAGGCGTTCAACAAGTTTCCCCATGGGAGACTGATTAGCAAGGTTAAATCTCATGGAATACAGGGAGAACTAGCCAGTTGGATACAGAACTGGCTCAAAGGTAGAAGACAGAGGGTGGTAGTGGAGAGTTGTTTTTCAGACTGGAGGCCTGTGACCAGTGGAGTGCCACAAGGATCAGTGTTGGGTCCTCTATGTTTTGTCATTTACATAAATGATTTGGATGCGAGCGTGAGGGGTACAGTTAGTAAATTTGCAGATGACACCAAAATTGGAGGTGTAGTGGACAGCGAAGAGGGTTACCTCAGGTTGCAACAGGATCTTGACCAGATGGACCAATAGGCTGAGAAGTGGCAGATTGAGTTTAATTCAGCTAAATGCGAGGTGCTGCACTTTTGGGAAAGCAAATCTTAGCAGGACTTATACACTTAATGGTAAAGTCCTAGGGAGTGTTGCTGAACAAAGAGACCTTGAAGTGCAGGTTCATAGCTCCTTGAAAGTGGAGTCGCAGGTAGATAGGATAGTGAAGAAGGCATTTGGTATGCTTTCCTTTATTGGTCAGAGTATTGATTACAGGAGCTGGGAGGTCATGTTGTGGCTGTACAGGACACTGGTTAGGCCACGTTTGGAATATTGTGTGCAATTGTGGTCTCCTTCCTATTGGAGAGGTGTTGTGAAACTTGAAAGGGTCGAGAAAAGATTTACAAGATTTGGAAGATTTGAGCTAAAGGGAGAGGCTGAACAGGCTGGTACTGTTTTTCCTGGAGTGTCAGAGGCTGAGGAGTGACCTTATAGAGGTTTACAAAATTATGAAAGGCATGGATAGGGTAAATAGGCAAAGTCTTTTCCCTAAGGTGAGGGAGTCCAGAACTAGAGGGCATAGGTTTAGGTGGGAGGGGAAAGATATAAAAGAGACCTAAGGGGCAACATTTTCACACGGAGGGTGGTGCAGGTATGGAATGAGCTGCCAGAGGAAGTGGTGGAGGCTGGTACAATTGCAAAATTTAAGAAGCATTTGGATGAATAGGAAGGGTTTGGACAGATATGGGCCGGGTGCTGGTAGGTGGAACTAGATTGGGTTGGGATATCTGGGCAGCATGGATGGGTTGGACTGAAGGGTGTGTTTCCATGCTGTACATCTCTATGACTCTATGACTCTATAACTTCAGACAATGATCACTGAATTTCATTTTGCTGACAATCCCTTCCTCCAAATTCTGACTGCCAACCCCCATATCTTGTTTGTATGGCTTTGTTCTCAGCAAAACATATTTTCTGCTAGCAATACCTTTACTAATATCATTAATATCTATTCTTCACTTATATCTCTCATCAACTATTTTAGCACATTGTTTGCTTTTGCTCGGGGCATTCTCACCATCAGTTCCACTTGTTCTTCCCCCCACTTTGACAACAGTATAAAACAGCATCACGTCCCAGCTCTCTTCACTGTGGTATCAAACTTGAAACATGAACTAAATTTCTCTGTACACAGACATTAAATATCTCCAGTATTTTCTGTTTTATATCAGAGCTCTAACATGCACAGTTCTTTTCTTTTAAGTATGTGACTCAGCCTTGTTTTCTACACTCAGATGCTGGGCAGCACAACCATTGGGACAGAGAATGCAAAGTTTCTTTTTAGATTTATACCAGCTCATGCCATCAATCCGAGCACCTTCAGTAAGAATTTCTTCAGGAACTTCTCCACCCGTCTTCACCTTTCCAATGTCCTCCTTCATTTCCATGAGATGAAGACAGCGATTCATAAAGTTACTCAAATATTACTGGGAGTATTGTAATCATGTGCAAATAATGGAAATTCATCAACCAACATGTTGATTACCATTAGTGAAATGTGACAATAACAGTGAAGTAAACAAATGAGGGTCTACCTTTCTCCATCCACCTGATCAGAGGGTAATCAATGGTCACAATGAAGACACTGTCTGAACATTTCTTTCTTCATTTAATAACACAAGGCAATCCTCAGCACTGAAGGTCATATTGCAAGGTTGTTAGTAACTAGACCAATTCTTTGCATACTCCTAGGCAGCTCCCAGAGGGGTTAATCAGAGTCAGAAAAGACCATTCTGGCAGCTGTATCTACATTCTTCCACACAGCAATACTTAATTGTTTTGCACAATGTTCTTAGATTGCTGTGGGTTCGGTAAGCCTGCCAAAATATGCTGCCCTGAAATTTCTCTCTCTGAAACCCATGAACCATTGCACCAGAAGCAAATAGGCTCCTACCCACATTAAATATATCATAACCCGAGTATACAGTGCTAAGTACACAGAACATGGGCTTCTGAGGTTCTTATGACAATCAAAGGTGGGGATGGTCACCAGTGATATAACATTGTGCCTATAAGGGCAGACTAATCCAATGGAAATCTCTGGAGTTTGTGCAAAAAAGACAGATAGACTTCACAATTAATAATTCTAAAGCTAAAAACATATAGTGTTTCCACAGTTGAACCAAGTCCAGATTCCTTGATCCACTGTATTTGGTTTCTCCGTGTCAAGTATTAGCTTCCAAATTTTCCTGAATTCTTCCTCTCATTGAATTGTTGCTATTAACCTTTCTTCTGATAAGCTCCAACACACATTCTCTGCCACCAAGTTCTCTCTTTCTTCACATTGCACAATTCGTGGCCTCTTCCTTTCCTTCTCTCTCTCTGTCTTTCATTCTCTCTCTATCTCTCTTCCATCACCCTTTCCCCATCCATTAATCAATTGTCATTTGAGGGAACAGGTATTGGAGTTGCAACATTTGTCATTGTCTCAATCCACTTTTGTTCATTCGTGTCAATGTATACAATTAATATTTCGAGCTGTTTAGTGATGTCTCAACTGCAAGCTACTAATTGAGATTTTTGGGGAATGATATATAAATGCCTCTAGCTCCCAGCTAAAATGTCCAAGTTCAAGTCTCACCTGCCTCAGACATGTATCATAGCATATGCAAGCAGCCTGATTAAAATATAAGTCATTTAAGGGTATAGGGTATAGAATGTTAAGGACAGCTCCTCAGTTCGATAAGGCTGCAAAGGAATGTTCCATGAATTTGAGGCTTTTAGTATAACAGGCTGTAGAGTTTAAAAGCCAAGAGGAATGGATTTTTTAAAAAATCATACTAAAACTTCAGAATACACTTTATAATATTGGGCTTTGTACTATAGAGAGGATATTGCTGTTCTTAAAGTTGACATAGAGCAGATATACATTTAAAATATATGTAATGTATAAATTTATATAATACTTAATATAGGGAAATGTAAACCAACAGAATTTGTATTATAAGTTAAAAATTGCAGGCTAAAATGGTTATTTGTCCTATTTTCAATTGTAAGGTTACAATTTTCAATAATCCTGTGTCAGTTCCAAAGGAGATGACAGCACTTAAATTTGGTGCTACCACCTCATTCACCTGCCTTTAGACTGAACAGCTCCTTCCCTGCTCTCTGCATTTGTGTCTGTGGATAAATGTCATTATAACTATTTGCTTATGTGTAAAGTAGCCATGGGCCAAATGGTGTGTTTGTGTGTTGTTCCATCTATGTATATCTACATAATGGGACCAGCATCAACATGCATTGAAAAATATTTATTATATCATTACTTAATGATATCAATCGTCTAGTTTATTTTGCTATGGACAGTTGTTCTATAATCTACCCAATCACTCAACAGTTGTGTTTATTGACATTTACTGACTGATCAATGCCTCTTCTCAGGATTAGATAGCAGCATTTATTTTCCTTCTCCAGGAAGATTATTATCAACATTCTGCATACATGTTATTGTAAATAGTAACAGGTGATCCAACTGTCTGTCATCTTTTCCAAGCATATGTTAATATATTGGTGATATTCACACTTTTCTTTCATTGACCCAGTTTTTGCAAAATTATTAGATTTCAATTGAATATACTGATGCTACAAGCTGAAATTTGCAGCACTGCCTTTTAATATACACCGATTCTGGTTAAGAAGCTACAGTGGAAATTATGTCTCAATCTTTAATTCTTGTGTCACAAATGAGGAAAATGGTAATAATACATGTAGTAAATGACTCCATAAAAGGTAAATGGAAGCATTGTAGATTAGTTTTATTAGGCAGTGCTAATGTAAAGCAAACATTACTCATTACACAGAATTCTCCCACTACCTAATACTCTTCAGTTGTTTCCGGGCATTGCTTTTGCCATCTTATATGTTTATGATGCA
Organism: Hemiscyllium ocellatum; assembly: GCF_020745735.1. Taxonomy (NCBI): domain Eukaryota; kingdom Metazoa; phylum Chordata; class Chondrichthyes; order Orectolobiformes; family Hemiscylliidae; genus Hemiscyllium; species Hemiscyllium ocellatum. The sequence goes on from NC_083402.1 coordinate 57,369,353, forward strand.
TTTCAGTTTACTTTCCATTCAAATAGAAAACTCAACCTATTTGTATCTAGGTGAAATATATGCAAACATGCACTTAGAGTAAAACGTGCAATTGAGTATAAGTGCATTGTGTGGATTAGATTCATTTTTTTGTACACTACCTGCAAACAGGAAGCAGTTGAATGAGAGGCTTTAATCTTTTATCCTAGCAACCAGTCTGTGGTTGTTTACTGAGATCTTTGGCTCATTCAGCCAGGACAGTGGAAAGTGCATCAAAAGAGTATCAAAAACACAGTGGCAAACATCAGGAATTACATGATCAGTGGAGAAAAGCACTTCATGGTACAATGACAGCCAGTGGATGAAGAGCAACTTCAATGTAAACCATTAAGCTGTCATATAAAGGTATTGTTCCACTGGATGCTAATGTAATGAAGAGAAAAAAGTCATGCATATGGCTGCTGAGACTACAGCACTCCTGGCTTCAGCTATTGCCATCTGCAGGTTATTGTTTATAAATAAGAAGATTGGTTCTTTTAATAGGAATATAGGAATTCATTCATTAAAATAGATTAAGGATCATCTAGCTCACCTTAGAATATCTGGCATACAACAAATCAATATATCTCTACCAAATGGACTGCAACATACCTGCATATGGTTTGTCGAAAGCATCAGTGTTGCAGAGCTTTGGGAATCACTGATCAAAAGTCAACAGAATCACACTAGATATTTTTTAATCAACCTGTTCAGGTATAGCTCTGACAATAGTGGATCTTAAGCAGAGACTTTCTGACTTAGAAATAGGGACATGATCACTGTGCCATATGACTTTTACCTCTTCGATGCTTTACTTACCACATTTCATGTCTTACATTATTCAAATTCTGTGTCCCATCAGTTAATATTTGAAAGCAATCTGTTCAACTTTGAATTGAGTGATAATTACTAACTACTCTCGACAAGTGCTCAGATAGCCCATACTGTAGATCAAGCACCAGCTTGCTGAAGTATCAAGCTGCATCTTGTGGTCAGTGGTGAAGAAATGACACTCACTGTTCATCTTAAAGGAAGCTATTCATGGAGATTTGGCTATTTCTGCTGTTAGACCTCACTGAAGTAGCAGACTGAAAATCAAATCCTGCTACTCCTTTATTCATAAAGACATAAACAGTCTTCATAATTCCCCAATTTACCTACCTGTTTGGTTCAGGTTGACAGAAAGCACAGACCAAGTTTCTGTACTTAATAAACATAACAATTTATTACAAATAAACAGAATCTAGCTACTGGTAGACAACCATGAACTGTCAACATACAACTCCACAAGTTAAAACTCTAATCCCCTTACATGGCAACACCTACATTCACATAGAGATAGTCAAGGGCAAAAACCAAAAGGAAATGGGTATTATAGAGGGAAGTAAAACTAGGAAGGCTGTTCAGTAGGGCTCCCTGAGGTAATCCTTTTAGTTTAGATTACCTACAGTATGGAAACAGGCACTTTGGCCCAACCTACCCTCAATCCTGACTAATGCACCTAACACTATGGGCAATTTAGCATGGCCAATTCACCTGACCTGCATATCTTTAGCTTGTAGGAGGAACCCCACACAGGCACAGGAAGAATGTGCAAACTCCACACAGTCGCCCGAGACAGGAATCAAACCCAGGTCCCTGATGTTTGTGAGGCAGCAGTGCTAACCACTGAGCCACCGTGCCACTCATTTAGCTTGCCAGGATTTGCTGCTCTTCAATCCTCCTTCTCCAGGTATTTTTCACTTGTTTACAAATGGTTAGAGGGATTAGTTCACATTTTATAAAGTCTGACTTTGTGGTTAAAAACTGCAGATGTTGGAATTCAAAGTACGTTAGCAGGTGGTTGGAAGAACACAGCAAGCCAGGCAGCATCATGGGCTGGAGAAGTCAATGTTCCCACATTTATCCTGAAGAAGGGTTATACCTGAAACACTGACTTCTTCACCTCCTGATGCTGCCTGGCTTGCTGTGTTCTTCCACCTCCTGCTTGTCTACACAGTGGTTAAAAGAAACAGCTTACAGCAAAGTATGAAGGGAAAGAAACTGAATCAAAAGCAGAAATTTCTGGAAAAACTCAGCAAGTCTGGCAGCATCTGTAGAGAGAAAGCAGAGTTAACGTTTCGACTCTAGTGACTTTTCTCCTGAGAAGGGGAATTCTCTCCACAGATGCTGCCAGACTATGAGTTTCTCCAGCAATTTCTGTTTTTATTTCAGATCTGCATTATTCACAGTTCTTTGTTTTATTGAAAGAAAATAAGCTATCTTTCTTTCAGGCTTGAGGTATGTTTAATTTGCATTGTAACAGGCAGCTACTTCCTTTTTTTTTCAATGTTCCTTACATTCATTTGAAAAGCATATCAGGCCAAGATCAGAACAGTCAGAATGGGAACTAGATGGAGAATTAACATGGCAAACAACTGGAAAGTCAGGGTCTTGCAGACTGACCTACCCAGTCTGCATTTCAATTCATCAAAGTAGAGGTTACCATATTGTGAGCTATATGCAAAATTAAAAGGCATACAGGTAATTTATTCTTTCACTTGGAAGGTATTTTAGATTATGCAAAGGAAGGAGGAGAAATGGAACTGTTGCATCCTCTGCTCTTGTATGGAAATGGAGGGAATGTTTGGGTGATTGAGGAGTGAACGAGATTCTGGTAGATGGAATGCTGGTAGGGGTGATTGGAGGAGATGTGTTTGGAGGTAGCATTACACTGGAGCAGGCAGATTACTTAGAGAATGATCTGTTAAACATAAAGGCTGGTGGGTTGCACAGTGAAGACAAGGGAAGCCTCATTGTGTTCTTAGGATTGAGGGTGTGAGGAGGGGAAAGAAGTGAGACAGAAGTACATGAGATTGATCAAAGTAGAGGGGCCTGTGAATATGGTTGGAGGGAGTTTTCAGTTAAGAAACATTGAACACATGTTGGAAGCACATGTATGGAAGGTTTCATCATTTGAATAGAAGTGATAGAGGTGGAGGATTGAGGAAAAATGAAATATACCAATCACATAAGGGAATGTGAGGAAGTGTAATCAAGATGGCTGTGGGTATACATTAGCTTGAATATTAATCAATAACCTACTCCCAGAAATGGAGACTGAAATGATTGAGAAGGCAAGACTCCGAAAATAATCACATAAAGACAAAGGAAGGCCGGAAACTGGAAACAAAATCAATAAAGTTTTCCAGTTTAGGGAGAGACTGGGAAATTCAACAAAACATGGATCAATATTCTAGAAAAAGAAGTGAGGGAAAGTTTCTGATAGGATTGGAACAAAGAACTTTCCACATGTCTGATATAAAAACTGACAAAGCTGGGACCCATGAAGCAAAATCCACTATTTAGAGAAAATGAGTGAAGTTGAGCATAAATTGTTCAATGTAAGAAAACGTTTACTCAGACTCACTCCAAAGAGAAAAGGACGTAGATAAGCACAGGTTCGGCCTCCATTTAAGGAAGGGGCGGAATGACCTCAGACTTGGTGCAGGATGGAGTTGAACAATTAGACAACAGTAGTGATAAGGAGATGATTAGAGACATGAAACTATTGAAGTTACTTTGGGCATCACAGAGTCAAGGATGTTGACAGGAAGAATCGGACAATGGTAAAACAATAGAGCTGAGATAGGAAAAGATCATTTGAGAGGAGCAGAAGCAGATTGAACCAACTGATGAAATTTATGTAGGTGACCAAGGTCTTACCCACCAACTGGTGGGAGCTCAATATCTTTTAATTTGAAAGATCCACTATTGCAATAGGTCTTCCCCAGGATCCAAGACCTTAGTGGTGGAAGTTCTTCCCAATGCCAGTCAACTATATTGAAGCATTTTCATAGACAGCAAAACAGGTAGATAGCAACATAGTTAAAAACTGTATATCTCATTTAAATTTTTAGTTCATGACATAATTTCTGATTTGATAAGATACAATTAAAAATGACATTATCAAAAAGACTTTGTAATCAAACTTCTTTTATTAAAAGTGAGGATATTCTCCAAACATAATTTTAGCCTTTCACAGCTAATTAAGTTATTTATTAGTAATTTGAAACTTAGTCAGCTCTAAGAACCCTGTGCACCTCATTCGACAACATAGAACAAAATTTCAGGTTTTATATAAAAGTGGAAATTTCCAATAATTCACTGATTGTTTAAGGACTGCATTATGAAGAGACATGAACAGTGCACCCTTCAAACATGCACTGAATAATTGACAGCAACTTTTTGATTTCTATATAATTCTGCACATACACAGATAGTTTTCCCAGTGTTACTATTGCGAACTTCATGTGCTTGTTTCCACAAATTTGTTCAGAATTTATCCAAACTCCAAATGATTTCCCCAGTTGTACATGCAAGGTGTAATAACTTATCATGGTCTTCAGTATCTAATCCCTCTGAAATTGTAGCAACATTAATCCTTTGGATTTTAATTATTGTTGGAGGTTTAATACAATAAAACAAATTCTTAACTTCTTTAAACATTTTATTTGTGTCTTCTGACTCTCATAATCTCATCTTTCCCCTCGATTTATTTTGTTTTCCGTAACTTTTACAGTAATTTAAATATTCTAACTCTTGCTTCTTGATTCATGCATGTCACAGTAAGGATTCTTCAACTTCATTGATTAAAGAGAGGTACAATTGCTTCCCCTGTTAACACAGGTCTCAGTTACCCTTAAGAGAGAATGTGTGGCTTTTGACTAGATCCGCTTTGAATGTGTCGGGTAACACAGCCAAATGTTAATATTTTATCAAAATTTATGAATGCAGTTAACAATATGAAAATGATCAGATAAATATTTCATTTTATGGTATTGATTGAGCATTATATCTTGACCAGGACACCAGGAAGAACACCTGCTATTCTTTGAATGGTGCCTTGAGATTACGCACATCCCCCTGAACAGGTAGATGGGATTGCAGTTTAATGTCTCATAATGAAGACCCCGCCTTAGTACTGCAGTATTAGATATGATTTTCATGCAATCAATCCCTAGAACAGGATTTGATTCCAGAACCCTATGGTTTAGAGACAAGTGTGCTTCAATCGAGCAATGTTTTGCAATCCATAATCACTGGGAATTCTGGTGCAAAGGTATACAGAGCCAAGTGGATACAAAAGCCGGCACCTTTTGTTCACCATTAACTGGAAATTGAAAACTTACCATTTTCCAAAAGGTGTATGCAGTCGATATAGTCTTTTCTTATCAAATCTCTCCATCCTCTCTAAATATTAGAGCTTTTCACCTCTGCAATCTGTAATTCATTTTTCTACTGTGAAGATTGGAGCTATACACAATATTTTAAGTGCAGCTGCACTGATGAATTGTAAAGTGGCAGGATTACCTCATCCTTTAGTATGAGCCTGTGATACAGCCCAAGGTCTGAGTTTGCTTTTCTTACCAGCACCAAGAATTGTTGCATTGGTTTTAATTTATTGTCAACCAGGGCCTCCAGATCAATGTAATTTTCCAACCTATTAATTATTTCTATTTAAGTAATAATTTCTTACGTATTTTGCAAACATTTTTTCCTTGGGAATGAGATGGGCAAAGCATATTTGAGTGTCGGTGGGGAACTTTTAGATAAAAGTGATCATTATGTAATAAGGTTTAGGATGATGGCAGAGAAGAACAATGGACAATCAATGTAAGATTAACCAGGAGAAAGCAATGTAAATGTGGCACAAACTGAGCTGGGCTGGATAAAATGCAACTAATGTTTGTTGGGAATATTTGTCGCTGAAAAATGAGTTACCTGTAAACAAAAGATTGCATGGGCGCAGTCAAAGCATATTCCCTCAAAAAGGAAATACAGGGCTAATAAGACCAGAGCTCCCTGGATGAACATGGGGATGGAAATTAAGATCAAGAAGAAAAGATGTGCTTATGACAGGGATGAAAATATGATTGCGAACTAAGCTGAATGCAAAATATTCAAAAGGGAAATTCAGCCACTAGAAGGATTTGCCATTGTTAAGGAAACAATATTGAATAACTTGTTGGTAATGAGAGTTGGTTCATGCCAGATGAGATGCATCCAAAGAAGCAATGAAGAATTTGGTTCAAAAAACAAGATAATAATGGTTAATGAATATATTTTTACAGCTGGAGGAAAGTTTGAATGAGGTTCCCCAGGAGTTAGTATTCAGACCCTAGCTTTTCTTAATTTGTATTAATGATCAAGATCTTAGTGTGCTGAGCTAAATTTCAAAGATTGCATGTGCTACAAAACTTGGATGCATTTTCAGCTGTGAGGAGGACAATATAGAATTTCAAAATGAAATTAGCAGGAAGGTAGAGTGGGTGGATAGATAACAATGTGGAGAAGTGTGAGGTGATACTTTTGTTGAAAGAACATGGGGAGACAGTCTAAAATTAGATGTCATGCAGATACAGAGAATCCTGTGACATCTACCAACTTGATGGATAAAGGCAGCAGATGCATGGGAGCACCACCACCTGCAAGTTTCCTTCAAGCTACACGTGATCCTGACTTGGAAGTATATCGCCGTTGCTTCACTACTGCTGGTTCAAAATCCTGGAACTCTTTTCCAAACAGGACTATGGCTGACCCTAAGGACTGTAGCAGTTTAAGAGGGCAGCGTGCCACCATTTCTTCTGGTCAATTAAAAATAAGCAATAAATGCTGGCAGAACACGTACCACCCACATCCTATGTATGAATAAAGAAGCTGATCTGCCATTAAATGTGATAGAATGGGCCCTCATCCATAGGCCCCTTGAATACAAGTGCTAGGATTTTATGATGAACCTGTATAGGACAATTGTTAAAGCTCAGCAAGAGTATTGTATATAATCTTGGGACACACATTTCAGAAAGAATGTGAATGTATTGGAGACAGCGCACAACAGTTTTACAAGAATAGTTCGAGGAATGAGAACCTTCAATTATTAAGTTAGATTGGAGAAGTTGAGATCATTTTCCGAGGAAAGGAGAAGGCTAAGGAGAGATTTGATTGATTTTTTCAAAATCACGAAAGATCTGGACAGAGTGTACAGAGTGAAACTGTTCCGGCTCAAAAATTAATCAAGCTTAAGTCAGCACAGATTTGAGTGATTTGCGGAAGAAATAAATGTGATGTGAAAAGAAGCTTTTTCATGCAGCGAGTGCTCAGGTCTGGAATATACTGCTTAGAGGTGTGGCAGAGACAAAGTATTAGATGATTACTTAAATAAAAATAATGTGCAGAATTTTGTGAAAGGACAGGAGGATGGTGTAAAGTAATGATGTTCATTCAAAGAATTCATGCTGACGTGATGGACTGAATGCTAGTCTTCTGCATTATAATAATTCTGGGGTTTTACAGAACAAAATTGTAAATAACATTCCTTGTTTATATAATATTTGTTGTACTTGGATAGACTGTCAAACCTGATTTTCTCCTGAACAGTATTTTTTAAAAACTTCGCTTTTTGCTATGAGTACAATTCCCAGCTGAATTATAAATGATGCAGTTAAAAGAACTGCAACATCACTTTCATTTTTTTAATTGCAGTCATTAGCCCTTACTGTTGTTGACCTAAAGGCTAAGTGATCTGATGAAACACTGCAAAATTGGATTTGATTAATCATAGCCCAAAATTACGAAGTGGTATTTAAGGGTCATAGATTCATACAGCATGGAAACTTTGATCCAACTAGTCCATGCCGATCATGTTCCCAAACCACATTAGTTCCAGTTGCCTGCATTTGGTTCATATCCTTCCATTCCTATTCATGTACCAATCCAAATGTCTTTTAAATATTGTAAATGTATTTGTATCCATCACTTCCTCTGGCTGTTCATTCCACACACAAATCACTCTCTATACAAAAAAGTTATCTCTCTTTTTAAAATCTTTATGAAAGATTTGGGATGGCACAGTGGTTCAGTGGCTAGCACTATTGCCTCACAGCATCAGGGTCCCAGGTTCAATTCCAGCCTGAGGCAACTGTCTGTGAGTTTGCACATTCTCCCTGTGTCTGTGTGGGTTTCCTTCCGTGGGCCAGGTGAATTGGCTGTGCTAAAGTGCCCATAGTGCTAGGTGTATTAGTCAGAGGGAAATGGGTCTGGGTGGGTTACTCTTCAGAGGACTGGTTGGGCTGAAGAGCCTGTTTCCAAACTGTAGGGAATTTTATCTAATCTTTCACCATTTACCTTAAAACTTTACCCCCTAGTTTTGACCTCCCGCACCCCAGGGAAAATCCCCTTGCTATTCACCTTATCTATGTTCCTCATGCTTTTATAAACCTCTGTGAGGTCACCCCTTAACTTCCTTGCTCGAGCGAACAAAGTCACAAACTATCCAGCCTATCTGCTTATCTTTATAAAGCAAACCTTCCAGTCGCGGCAACATCCTGGCAAATCTTTTCTGAACCCTCTCCAATTTAATGATATCCTTCCTACAGCAGGACAACTGGAACTGTACATTGTTTTCTAGAAGAGGCCTCACCAACATCCTGTACAACGTCAACGTGTCATCCCAACTCCTTTACCCAAAGGTCTGAGTAATGAAGGCAAGTGCTAAACACTTCCATAACCACCTTGTTTATATGTGACGCAAACTTCAATGAACTATCTACCTAAATCCTTAGGTCTTTCTGTTCTACAACATTACCAAGGGCTCCACCATTACTTGTTTAAGTCCTGCCCTTGTTTGTTTTACTGAAATGCAATACGTTGCATTTATCCAAAATAAACTCCATCTGCCACTCCATAGCCCTTGACCCAATTGGTCGAGGTCTCTTTGCAATCTTAGATAACCTTCTTCACTGTCCACTATACCACCTATTTTGGTGTCATCCACAAACTTAGTAACCGTATCTCCTAAATTTTCGTCCATATCGGTATTACAAATGACCCCCAAACAAAAGTGGACCCAATTCTAATCCCTGTGAAACTTCTCTGGTCACAGGCCTCTAGTCAAAAAATAAACCCTCTATTATCACTATCTCCTATCATCAAGCCAATTTTGTATCCAATTGGCAAACTCTCCCTGAATCCCAATCTAACTTGGCATGCAATTAAAATCAAAAAGGGTCTTGAATATGCAATATCTATAATCTTAATTGGGAAGTTGTACCAAATCTCTACCTGAACATTGCTACACCATACTTGGAGTGTTGCATACCATTCAGATCACTTTTTTGTGACAAGGATACAGAGGCACTGGAAAAGATGTAGAGAAGATGTACATGAACAATGCCAGGAATGTGTGAATACTCATTGTTATGAACACTGGACTTTAGAAGATGGATTTATTTATCATGTTTTCTTTAAGTTACAGTAAAATTGAGAATTACAGAAGAATTGAAGCTTAGCGACACGCTTATGTGGCCTGGTTACCATCGGAGCAAAACTCGAACAGAAACTGACTGACATCAAGTGACAGTTTTCATGCCTGTGCATAGTAACTCACAGGAAAGGGACAATTACTTTGTGAGAGATGGGGGGAGAGAGAAAAAGCAATCACTGCTGTGTGGAGAAATAAAGTGACCGTTCCCTGAAGGGCAAAAATGGACTGTTTCATACAAATGAACAAGCAGAACGCTTTGAAATTTGTTTTTCTGTTTGAAAGGAAGGGGAGAGAACTGACAGGATGGTTGGAGTTTTAAAGAACAAATGGTCAGCAATGCAGTCCTTGGTAGTGGAGAAGGCACTTGACTGAGTTGGAGAGCCATCTTAGCTTTGTTCTTGTAAGACGTGCAACTGCCATAAGTGCAAACACAAGCTAAAGGTAAGACCCAATTTAATTATTAGTTAATATGGAATTCCTTTTCTTGAGCTCAATGAATTTGTTGCCTGTTAAATAATGTTTGATTTCCATTGATTTTAGATTTGATGTTATAGTAGAAGTCTTAAATGTGAAATATTGTCCTTTAGTTATTTCTTTGGTTGTTTGGGAAATTAACTTTCTTTCAAACACTATTGGAATCTAGAGAGATTATTACAACATAACAGTAAAGGGTAAAGAACCTGCATCCCCTTCCTCTTGTAATAATGAGGCTAAGTGAACTAATAGAGGCCTTTAAAATGTTTATACTTCCTGATAAGAGATTATAGAGGAAATGTTTCACTTATAATGAAGAACGTAACTACAGCCCATCAACATTTATGACCATCAATATGTATGCTAGTCAACAAGAATCTCAAATTGGAACTCAAAAGAAACATCTTCACCCAAAGAGTGGTGAGAATGTGGAACTTACGGTCATAAGGAATTGTTGAATTAAATCGCTTAGATGCATTTAAAGGAAAGCCAGTCAAACACATGAGGGGGGAGGGAATATGGTGGAGGGTTAAAATGATGAACTTTGATGAGAAAAGACAAGAGGAAGTTTAAGTGAAGCATAAATATCACCATGGAATATGGCTGAATGGCCTGTTTTTAGACAGTGGACCTTTAATTACAGGGTGTTGAACAATTTCTGATAAGACTAATAGTGAACTGTCTCAGACTAATCTACTCAGCAACACTGACTTCTACTTGCATGTAATATTTGGGACAGTGAATATGCCCAAATATGTTTCAGACAGTTGGCACCAAGTATAGGCAGGTCTAGGGAAAGAAAGAAATAAAGAAGATATTCAAAGTTGAGGAGTGAAAAGTGATCTTTTGAAGCATAGAGATATTGAGAGAACCTGATAGGATGAATACCAAGAAGATTTTCCTTCTTGACTGAAAATAAAAAATGCTGGAGAACACATCAGGTCAGGTATAGCCATGGAGAGACAGCAAGCTCATGCTTCAAGTCTAGACGACTCTTGCTCAGAGCGACTCTTATGAAGAGTCATCTCAACTCAAAACGTTAGCTTGCTTTCTCTCCGTGGATGTAGCCTGACTTGCTGTGATCTCCAGCATATGTTGTTTTCCATAGAGATTCCAGCATCTGCAATAATTTGCTCCTACATTTGACCTTTCTTCTTGTGGGGGGGCACTAAAAGTAGGGGACATAGCTTACGAATAAGAGGTCTCCCATATAAAACAGAGATGGGGAATACTATTTTCCTCATTAAAAGCAAAATGTGGCACCGTGGCTCAGTGGTTAGCACTGCTGCCTCATGGGAACTCAGGTTCAATTCCAGTCTTGGGTGACTGTGTGGAGTTTGCACATTGTCCCCAGTGCCTGTGTGGGTTTTCCTCTGGGTGCTCTGGTTTCCTCCCACAGTGCAGAGATGTGCAGGTTAAATGTATCGGCCATGGGAAATTGCCCATAATGTCCAAGGTTGTGCAGGCTAGGTGAATTAGCCATGGTAAATTTAAGCGGGCTGCTGTTTGGAGAGTTGGTGTAGACGTGATGGGCCGAGTGGCCTGCTTCCACACACACAGTAGGGATTCTATGAATTTTGTCTTCTGAAGGTAGTGAAAGCCAGTATTTAAATTCATTTAAGGCTGAGCTATAGAGATTCTTAACAGACAATGGAGTCAAGGATCATGAAGGGGCAGATAGGAATTTGTAGCTGAGACCACAACAAATCAGCTAACATCTATTAACTGGTGGGACAGACTCACAGGGCCAAATTGCCCACTCCTGCTCCTAAGTCCTGTTATCTTAAAGGCAAGTTAAAAGGGATTTAATGGTACTGAGACTTGCAGAAAGACGAAAGCATTTAAAAAGAAAATTGCACAGTAAGCATGAAATGACTAAACATTCAGGCAACACAGAGAAACTAGTTACAGGAGAAGAGGTTGGAATGGGTGAGAGGTGGAGAGAAATTGAGGGACCTGTGTGTGTGAGACAAATAAACTAGTCATACAGTTCCCCAAGTTGAGTGAAATGAAGATGTGAGTGAGATGTAGAGCTAGAAAGGTTGCAAATATAAGTTGGATAACTGCCCTGCGTGATTTGTAATTGAGGGTGAAGGTTGAAATCAGTGCCCTAGCTAGAAGGACTCAGAACATAGGAGATGGATGGTAAAAACTTCATATATATGGCAACTTATGATGGAAGATAATTTATGTGATGAAATTTATGAGAAGGATGGAATTATGTTTCAGTCTCTGAGGAGATAAAGTTGCCTCTGTCATTGTACAAAATCTCTCCAGCCAATGAAGGACAGCCCGTATAGAGTCTGAAGAAGTCTCAGGGGCTTTTCAGAGATTCCAAGAGTCTCTGAGTTGCTAATAAAATTAGCATTTAAAGAAAGTAGCTACCTCCTCAGGATTATGCAAGCATCTTTGCTGCACTGATATTGCCACTGAGAAGAATTGAAAGGCCCTTGTCAGCTGTCATAGTAACACTTGATACCAGTGTTACCATGACAGTGAACAGAGATCTTTCATTTGTGGTCTCTGCATTAAGTATTGCAAAGGAAGAAATTACAAACAAAAAAAATCAAGAATATATTTCATTTTCATGCAATTTCAAAACATTCATCCTTCTCATAGAAAAATCAATTGCAGTCAGGAACAAGGTCAAAATCAAGCCAGTTCTTTTGCTTTTTAATAAATCTTCGGTCTGAGCACAGGCATACATATATATTGCTGCAAGATATCACAACATGTTCCCTTTCTGCTGTCTGAAGTGGATGTTGCTACCTGATCACCATTTTAAATTTTCTGATACTGAGATCTTTGTCATTATTGAAGATGCAACAACATGAAGAGGGTTTTTTTATTTTCTTGCGTGGGCTATGAAAGTCGGCAGCTAGGCCAGTATTAAGTACTTATCTCTCATTACCCAGAGGGCAGTTGAGAGTCAACCAGATTGCTATAGGTCTGGAGTCACATATAGATGAGACCAGGTAAGAATGGCAGTTTCCATCCCTAAAGGATATTCGTAAACAAGGTTGGTTTTTATGGAAGCAGTTAGAATTGTTAGATTCTAAATTCTAGATTCTTAAAAATCTTTCATTTATTTTTAATGATCCCACCAATCCTCATCCTAAAGCCACAGGGATTATTAGTTCCAAAACACTATCTGCTTGCCTTCAATTTTCAAGGATCTTTTAGTAAAAGATGCTCATGTTGCTAATCTCAAGTGTAAATCAAGGAGTCAGCCATCAAATGCTTATGTCTTAATCTACTAAATAAACAAATAGTTGCCAATTGCAGTTAAAATATAGAGTCATAGAGATGTACAGTATGGAAACAGATCCTTCGGTCCAACCCATCCATGCCGACAAGATATCCCAACCCAATCTAGTCCAACCTACCAGCACCCGGCCCATATCCCTCCAAACCCTTCCTATTCATATACCCATCCAAATGCCTCATAAATGTTGCAATTTTACCAGCCTCCACTACTTCCTCTGGCAGCTCATTCCATATACGTTCCACCCTCTGCATGAAAATGTTGCCCCTTAGGTCTCTTTTATATCTTTCTCCTCTCACCCTAAACCTATGCCCTCTAGTTTTGGACTCCCTGATCCTAGGGAAAAGACTTTGCCTATTTATCCTATCCATGCCCCTCATAATTTTGTAAACCTCTATAAGGTCACCCCTCAGCCTCCGATGCTCCAGAGAAAACAGCCCCAGCCTGTTCAGTCTCTCTCTATAGCTAAACCCTCCTGGCAACATCCTTGTAAATCTTTTCTGAACCCTTTCAAGTTTCACAACATCTTTCCGATAGGAAGGAGACCAGAATTGCATGCAATATTCCAACACTGGCCTCACCAATGTCCTGTACAGGCGCAACATGACCTCCCAACTCCTGTAATCAATACTCTGACCAATAAAAGAAAGCATACCAAATGCCTTCTTCACTATCCTATCTACCTGTGACTCCACTTTCAAGGAGCTATGAACCTGCACTCCAAGGTATCTTTGTTCCATGAGATCCAACCTTGCTAATCAGTCTCCCATGGGGAACCTTGTCGAATGCCTTACTGAAGTCCATATAGATCATATCTACTGCCTTGCCCTCATCAATCTTCTTTGTTACTTCTTCAAAAAACTCAATCAAGTTTGTGAGACACGATTTCCCACTCACAAAGCCTATCCCTAATCAGTCCTTGCCTTTCCAAATACATGTACATCCTGTCCCTCAGGATTCCCTCCAACAACTTGCCCACCACCGAGGTCAGGCTCACCGGTCTATAGTTCCCTGGCTTGTCTTTATCACCCTTTTGAAACAGTGGCACCACATTTGCCAACCTCCAGTCTTCTGGCATCTCACCTGTGACTATTGATGATACAAATATCTCAGCAAGAGGTCCGGCAATCACTTCTCGAGCTTTCCATAGAGTTCTCGGGTACACCTGATCAGGTCCTGGGGATTTATCCACCTTTAACCATTTCAAGACATCCAGTACATCCTCCTCTGTAATTTGAACATTTTGCAAGGTGTCGCCATCTATTTCCCTACAGTCTATATCTTCCATTTCCTTTTCCACAGTAAATACTGATGCAAAATATCTCCCCCATATTTCATGATAATGCAACATGCTTAGTGCCTTGAGTTCCACTCTGAAAACACATACAAACATATACACCATCAACTCCACCCACCCTACCTGTCCCCCTTTGGATAATATCAAGTTTCTTGAGTGTTATTAGAACTGCACATACACGGGCAGTGGAAGGCATTCGATTACAATCCTGACTTGCCTTGTGGATGGTGGACGAGCTTTGGGGAAACAGCAGCTAAGGTATCAGCCTGAGAATTCACAGCTTCTGACTTCTTCCTGCAGCTAAAATAGTTACATGTCTGGTTCATTTCAATTTCTGGTGAATGGTAACACACAAGAAGTTCACTCTGGGCAGTTCAGTTGCAGTAATGCCATTGAAGTCTAGAGTAGATGGTTAGAAACTCCTTTGTTGGTGATAATCATTGCTGGGCACATTGGGTCATAGAGTTGTCGAGAGTCATAGAGGTTTACAGCATGGAAGCAGGCCCTTTGGCCCAACCTGTCCATGTCATCCAGTTTTCACAATTAAACTAGTTCATTTGCCTTGTGTTGACTAAACGCTGTCTAGAATTTCCTGGATAAAGACACAAATTGCTTCAGTATTTCAGATGTTGTGAACTGCATTGAAGTTTGGGCAATCATCAGTAAATATCCCTACTTTCTGACCTTATGATGGAGGGAAGGTCATTGTTGAAACAGTTAAAGGAGGTCAGCTTTTATATACAACCTTGAGAAATTCCAGCAACAATGTCATGGAATTAAGATTGATGGCCTCCAGCAACCAGAATAACAGCAGTAGTTAATACATTTCAGTTCATCAAAAGATTGTTCATGCTTCAAATATCTTCACTTGGGTAATTTATGGATCATTTAAGTTGCAGCTACAATGCTAGTCTACAATGTCATGACATGCAATGCATTTCAGTGGTGAGACAAAGTTTTGGTAATGCTGGTACTGACTGTCAAAGAAAATTGACATTGCACCAATTCTCTTCTCTGTTCTCCTCACAGCACCTCAAATCCAGAAAGCTACTCAGAAGTGAAGGAATAATCTATAGAATTGCCTGAAAAATGTTCAGCCCATGCCATTTTCAATTCAAAACAAAACTGCTCCAACCTCATTCATTGTGCTTCAGAATATAGATGATGTCATGTCTATGCTCACTCAGGAACTGATCTCCAGGTCAGTGTTGATTTCTTCTGCAAAGCAAGCATGAATGGACCTTTTGCTAAATACCCAGAAAATTCTTCCAACCAGCTCCTGGAACACAAAACCTCTTCCTTTTCATCAAAATCAACAGTGAGATCTTGGTAAAACAGAGCTTTTTTGTAGCTTGGAAACTTTGTCTCAATAAAGGCAGACATTGGCAACAAAATCATCTTTGCAATGTACCACTTCAGCCTTCAAGCAACTGAGGAAGACAGCAGTTATGTTCAGGATCTTAAATCCAATATTCAGGTCATGATTTACTGGGATATATGAATTCACATGCTCCTATGTGATTTGGAGACTTGGACAATCTATGGCAAATATCTCAAATCACAAGAGAAGTTCCACATATGATATCTTTATGAAATTCTCTAAATCCAGTGACAAATAGCCAATCCAGCATTAATGTCCTTTCATAAGTTAACTTGTCTAACATTGAGGTATGAATCATTAAGTGCTGGATCTACAGAGTTGGTTATATAGTTCATATGCCTAACATCAGGCTCACAGAGCGACTGCTCCACTCGTGACCCAGTTGTAGCAATAAATTTCCAGGAGGATAGTGGGAATATGTTAACAAAATCTTCAAAGCATCTTTGCACAATCAAACATCCCAATTAACTCAAGAGAATTGCTGGCCTGTGACCTATCCAAATGGAAAGGATGTAAGCACATGAAGACCATTTATCAGGAAGGTGCAGAGGAAGAGTCAAGCTATTGCTCGACCACATGATCCTCCACACAACCCATCTACCCAATACTTCAAGCAGCAACTAACCTGTAGATGGCAGAGTGTGCAGATCACACATTAGACTTGAAAGTCATTTCAAACTGGAGTGACAGTGAGCTACCCTCCATTTTGAGAAAAACAAGTCACCCTCAATCCTGAGGTAACAAGTCACTCTTGATCCTGAGGGAAGCATGTCATATATTTATATACAATGTGGATTGTAATCATTTTGAATTTACTTTTTGAATCCTTATTCTCCTAAAAAAAAACCAGAAAACATGTGTATCTACTGCAAGAAGTGATGTGGCTAATATGTTTAAGGATTAATAGAATGGATATGTTAAAGATGATTTTCAGCTAACTGCATCACTAAATCTAAAGTGCTGGGAAAACAGATAATGAGCCCTCTTCAGGTTATGTAGTGAAACACAAGCATATGCTGTTTGTTTGCAACATTAAAACCAGCTAAGCATATAGAGAAAGATGGCATTTTGTCAACAGATTTAATATTTCACATCTCAGTGAGTTATATTCCATCCAGGGTGTGGAAGAAGTTTAGGCCAGTAAGAAAAACAGATGGCATCATTCTGTTTTCAATTAAACTGACTTGCTCACAGGATTTGATCTAGATTGTGGGCAGTATCCATAGAAACAATAGATGACTTATAATAAAAGGATTCACATAAAAAATGAGCTGGACACTGCTAAAAGGAAAATATACATTGAAAAATATACAACAGCACTGAACATTTATTTTCTATGTTATTCCATTTATATCAACTTTTACAATTCTGATCAGAGACTGTGATTGATGTTGTAATCATTATATAAATAATGTCATATCTTGTTGGCTACATTTATGTACAGAATATCTACAGGTCAGCCTTCTCAATTTATCCTGTTGCCTTCAAAGGTTTCTATGCATACACAATCATATTCACCAAGTCCCGCTCTGTACTTGTATTCCCTTTAAATTATATTTTTCTTTATATACATCCTTTCCTCACTCTTCCTACCCACTAAACAGATATCTGCATTAAATTCATTAGAAGTCCTGCATATGTTCTATCTCAGCAGCAGTGGTGGTGTAGTGACACACAGTTGGACCAGAGTTGCCCTTTGAAGTCCTCAACGTTGACCCGAGACCCCAATACTTCTGCAACTACACAGTTTCTTCTATGTCTCTAAAATATTATAGCAGCAACATTTAATTAGAGGAATGCACACAAATATACAGAAATATTGATTTGCCAATGTGCAATCATTAAATACTATAGTACAAAGTATTTGGAGTAGATGGGAATTTCAGTAGTATTTCAGAAAGCAACAACAATGGATCACCATTTGTTGTCGCTGCTCCCTCACCACCAGACACCTGGAGGAAGAACGCCTCATCTTCCGCCTCGGAACACTTCAACCCCAGGGCATCAATGTGGACTTCAACAGTTTCCTCATTTCCCCTTCCCCCATCTCACCTTAGTTCCAAACTTGCAGCTCATCACTGTCCCCATGACTTGCCCTACCTGCCTATCTTCTTTTCCACCTATCCACTCCACCCTCCTCCCTGATCTATCACCTTCATCCCCTCCCCCACTCATCTATTGTACTCTATGCTACTTTCTCCCCACCCCCACCCTCCTCTAGTTTATATCTCCACCCTTCAGGCTCTCTGCCTTTATTCCTGATGAAGGGCTTTTGCCCGAAACGTCGATCTTATGATAGAGTCAGTGGAGAATTGGGGTGGGGGATCATTCTGCTAGTAGAAATTACACATAGTACAGAGAGAGTTGGTGGTGATTGTTGGAGCTCAGCTATCTCAGCCACAGCCCTTCTCTGCAGGAGTTCTTCAGCTTGGTGTTTTGGGCCCAACCATCTTCAGCTTCTTCATCAATGGTCTTCTCTCCATCATAAAGTCAGAAGTGGGGATGTTCGCCAATGATTGCACAATGACTTTCAGCACCATGAATATTCAGATGCAGAAACAGTCCATGTCCAAATTCCACATGACAACATCCAGGCTTTGGCTGGCAAGTGGGGCAAGTAACATTTGCACCACATAAGTGCCAGGCAATGATTATTCCCAACAAAAGAAAATCTAACCATCTCTCCTTAATATTCAATGGAGTGATCATTACTAAATCCCCCACCATCAACTTCCTGAGGGTTGCTACTAACCAGAAACTGATCTGAGCCAGCCATATAAATACTGTGGCTACCAGAGCAGGCCAGAGGATAGGAATCCTGTGGTGTGTTACTCACCTTCTGACTCCTCAAAGCCCATCCACCATCTTCAAAGCAGAAGTCAGAGAGTGTAATGGAATACTCTCCACTTGCTTGGATGTGGGCAAGTCCAAAAACACTCAAGAAGCTTGACACCATTCCGGGCAAATCAGCCCACTTAATTGGCACCACATCTACAAATATTCACTCTCTCCACTACGATGCTCAGTAGCAGCAGTGTACACCATCTACAAGACGCACTGCAGAAAGGTCTTGAAACATTATATTCTCAACCCATGTCCACTACTATCTGCAACGACAGGGGCAGGAGCTTCATAGGAACAACACCACCTAAAATTGCTCTCCAAGACACCCATCATCTTGACTTGGAAATATATCATTATTTCTTCACTGTCACAGGCTAAAATCCTGCTGGGCTATTAAGTGATATGGGGGTCTAGATTACAATGGTGCTGGAAAAGCACAGCAGATCAGGACAGAATTCCTGATGAAGAGCTTTTGCCTGAAACATCGATTTCCCTGCACCTTGGATGCTGCCTGACCTGCTGTGCTTTTCCAGCATTGCTCCAATCTGGACTCTGATCTCCAGCATTTGCAGCCCTCACTTTCACCAGTTAAGGGATATGGGCCATAGATAGGTTAGGCCACAGATCAGCCACGTTCTCATTGAATGTTTGAACAAGCTTGAGGGGCTGATTGGCCTAATCCTGTTCCTATGTACCCGAATACATTAGATGTTATCTCCCAGAAGTTCCCTTCTCAATGGCATCTCAGAATCTGGAAATCCCCAATCCTAAATCCTTTGCCACAACCTCCAAATATTTACCAAATGTTCATCCAGCACTGAATGACTTCACAAAGCTAAGAGTGCAGCACCAGCAGTGGCTACTGAAGGTATTGGAGGGCTACTGGTCTCCAGCAGTCCTCTGAGTCAGAAGCTCCTGTAACTGAGGGGCACAAGTCCCTCCGCAACACATAAAATGGACAATTGGCCGCTAAATTAAAGTAGATGTTGTGGGGAAAATCACCAGCTTTGGAGTCAGAGCCGGTGTTCAATGACAGAGTTTATTGTCTATGGAAATATCAGAGCTCCAGGGAGAGAAAGACACCAACAGCACAGTGGTCAGCTGTGAGTCTTCTCTCAACCCGGAGCACATGTCAAGATACATTTATACATTTTGTGGTATAATAGGTCAGTGATGAGGTTATTGTCTCTGTAACATGGCTTGTTTATTGTAAACATTGCAGAATCATTAATAGCTTCGGTGCAGTCATTGTCAGTTCCAGCACAATCTTTGTTAATTTCATTGGCCGCACGGAAGTCCACTGCTATATTAATGGACTCTAATCACTCTTTTTGAAAAGGACGATTACTGTGGCCCTGGCTATCATTACTCTGTATTGAGTCTGTATCAGTCTGTTAGCATTTCTATCAAAGATGTTGCTGGACCCAGACACCTCAGTGGGCAGTATGCGCTATTCATGTGTATTCTCTTCCCCACCCGCCTTAAACTAATCAATTAGGTTGTGAGTGCATTATTCTGGCATTCTGGTGGCCCCAGGCAGTATCTTTGCTTGCTCTGCTGTCTCTCTCCATATTGTGGTCTGACGGCCATCTTGTGTGTCAAGTGGCCAATTTATGGCTCAGCAGCCATCTTGTGTGTCTGTGCGCCTAGTGTCTCCCTGCCCTGTGCCATCTCCTACTTCACACAGCAGCTCATTCCAAGCATTGGCATGCTGCCCCACCCTCCCCAGTGACATTTTATCTGCCAGAGGTTGACATTGTGGGGGATCAGAATTAACTAAGGCCCACTCCGCACAATCCAGTCCAATGTCTATATTATGTTCTTTAACAATTGCTGCCAGACTTGCTGAGTATTGTCAGCAATTCTCTTTTTTTATTTTTTCATTTCCATGTTCCAGCATTTATAGCATTTAGTTTCTAGATGGTATTGAGTAAGCATTGCAGATACAAAATTTCTAAACTTTGCTTGAATGTGCCCAAGGTAGGGGTGTGCAGAGCATTTAGAGTTTCCTTTGCTGATAGCTACACAGTCGGTTATGATATAATGCGATAGTCCGGTTTTCATGTGATCTCATGTTAAAAGAAAATGGCGCAATAGCAACGCCATTTAAACAAATGGGGCCAGAATCATATTATAACCAATACAGGTAAAGAAAGTTTGCATTCTAAAATAAACGTCTAAATTGTTCAATTGCTTTAAAGCCAATTTGCATTGAAGAAACGTGTTATAGCAGCGGGAATTAAATCAGACTCTGCTATAATGCTATCAGTTAAGCAGGATGCTAGCACTTACTGAATCATGTCAGAAAAATTATATTTTTCTGTAGGTGTAGGATGGTCACCAAGATCCATAATAAATGCCTCAAAAATAGGTAGGAAGGCAAGAAGAGAATGAAACAAGGACCCAATGGAAGAATATAGATAGGTTAAGTAAATGGACAAGAACCTGGCAAAAGAAATATAATGTGGGAAAATGTCAGGTTGACAGAAGAATCAAAGCACTATTAAATGGCAAAGACTGTAGAAGATTACAGAACAGAGGAATTTAAGAGGCCTCATCCATGAATCACAAAAAGCTGGTATCCAATTTCAGGAGGTAATATGGTAGGCAAATGGACTCTATTCAATGGGAATAGAGTACAATAGTAGGGAAGTTTTGCTAAAACAATACAAGACCACAGCTGGAATACTGTGAACAGTTTTTGTCCCCAAATGGGAAGGATGATATTAAACTGGAAAGGGTTCAGAGAAGAGTTACAAGGATTTTAGCAAGACTGGAGGGTTTGAACTGGGCTGGGACTGGAACATAGGAGGTTGAGGAAGGAACTTAGAGGTTTATAAAATTGTGACAGGCATAGATAAGGTGAACAGCTATGGTCTTTTCCCAAGGTAGGGGAGTCCAAAACTAGAGGGCATAGATTTAAGGTGAGAAGGGAAAGATTTAAAAAGGACCTGAGGGGACAGCTTTTCACACACATGGTGGTTTATGTATGGAATGAGCTGCCAGATGAAGTGGTAGAGATGGCTATGATTACAACATTGAAACAACATTTGGACAGGTACGTGAATAGGAAAGATTTAGAGGGATACGGGTTAAATGCTAACAAATGGGATTAGATTAGTTCGGGAAATCAGGTTGGCACATACAAATTGGACCAAAGGTTCTATTTCCTTGCTATTTGACTCCATGACTCTATAAATGCATAACAGAAAATTAGAGAATAAAAAAGTATGCTTACAATCTTAAAACAATCATAAATATCAGGGTCTCATGCTGCATGAAGAAAACGCAATCATCTCTCAATACTTTTGTGTCATAACAGAAAATTATCTGAAGTTCTTCATTATGTTGAATATTACATACCTGTTTATTGGTATATTTTTTAATCTCAGAAATATGAGCACTAACTTTTCTGATCTTCATTAGTCATACCTTACATGCACTTTAGAACAAAATTAATCTATTCATGCTATCTGTCCAGTTCAATTAGCAGAAATAATTAACTTTCCATTTTCTAATGCATAGTTCTGGAGTGCCTCTCATATCTCACTGAGCCTTTTTAGAATTAATGAATTATTTATCTATTCAGCAGCTGTAGAGTAGACATTTTGCATTTTCAGTTCCAGTAAGCAGTTGGATTTATTTACAATGTAATAGATCACATAGGTAATCTAGAGTTCAAATTTCAATGGGCCTGAAATTAAACAAGTACAAAAAGCTAACTTTTCATGCCATTTAAACTTGGACAACAGACAGCTGGTTAGTATGTCCTACAGTATGTCTACAAGTAATTATCTCACAAAAAATGGATAACTACTATAGTGTGGTTTTGAAGACAATTTGGCTGTTTATCGAACTGGTATATTGTTTTAAGTACAATATCTTGCACACAGTGTTTTTACAATTATGAAGTGCAGTATCTTACATAGTTTTTTTGTAATTAAGAAACACAGTACATGGCAGAAAATTATATTCAAATATTTTATCTTAAAACAAGAAGAGATACATCTTGCAATATTAATCTGCCAACACAGTGACAACTAAAAACATTTATTCTGAATTATACTTTAAAACCAACAAACACAGCATGTCTTTTTTCTGAGCACTGTATCTTTCAGAGTTGTATATATTTCCACAGAGCCTGCATTAATATTGTTGTTTGAGTTAAAAGGCTCATCTCATCTCAACCTTTTCACACTTTATATAGATTCTTTAGCTCTTCAAGCATGTTCCACCATGCAGTGAGATTATGGTTCCAATTTTTTTTACCATGCCCCCTTGTCCTAGGTTCCTAAACTAGCAGAAATAGTTTCTCCCAAACTAAGCTATTGGTTCTCCTTAATAGCTTGAAAATGGTATTCAAATCAACTGTAACCTTTAAATTTTACAGAAATACTATCTTGTGTTGTGTAATCGCTCCTCATAATTTATCTTTTTCATCCTGTGTATTACTTTTGGAAACCTATGCTACACAACTTCCAAGGCAAATATATCTACTTAGGTATGCTTACATATTTTGCATTTGGTATGGCCAGTACATTGTAGAGATGTAGCAAGACTTCTAGCTCTTGCCTTCTAATCCTGTAGATATAAAGACGAGCATTCCAGAAGCTTAATGTTGTATATGGGTCGGGAAAGATTTAAAAGGGTTAAGATTTAACTGAGTGCAATAAGCACAGTTTTCTAATTGCATGACCTCATTGTGGGGTAGAAAAAAGTAGGATCTCATGGGAGACAGAACTAAGACTAGATCCTTTCCTAGATTTTGGTCTTCACATATAATGATCTTCTTCCTGGTGACTGCCTTATATGTGTGTAGTGGGGGAATTTGAGATTAGAGTTTTAACTTCTAGTCATATGCCTAAGGTCCACAATTGTTTACTTGTGTTCAGAGTCTATTTGTTTGTAATAAATAGTACTTTTTTGTTAAGCATGCTTTACGTCTAGCTGTCTCGGAAAATGAGGTAAGTTGGGGAATTGTACACAATTTTAAAAATGTTTAACATATGTCATGACTGCAGGAATAGCAGAGTTTGATTTTCACTTCATTACCCCCGTGAGGTGTCACAATATTAGTGTTGACAGACTGAGTCTCTTTTCTCTTCAAACAGAAAGCTCAGGTGTAACTAAATAAAGAACATCAACATTTAGAAAGATTTGGGTAGAGTGAATACAAGGAAAATGTTTCCTCTTGTGGGGAAGAGCATAACGAGAAGCCATCAATATAAGGTAGTCACCAAGAGAAACCAATAGAAAATTCAGAAGAAACCTGCTCATCTGAAGAGTGACAAGAATGTGGAACTTGCTATCACAGGTTGAAGCAAACTGAATAAATGCACATAAAGGTAAATTAAATAAGTACGTGAGGAACAACTGATGGTTACAATAATAGATTTAGATGGAAAATATTGGGAAAAGACTTATATTGAAAATTTATTGACTGATTGGGTTGACTGGTCTGTTTCTGTACTATCATATGCCGTGTAATCCTAAGGTTTAAAATACACTCCTGTACACACCTTCAATTGCAGGAAGGAAACCCAGTTAGTTCAATTTAAAGGATTCAGCAATCGCTTGCAGATCAGATTACTTACAGTGTGGAAACAGATCCTTCGACCCAACAAGTCCACACTGACCTGCCGAAGTGCAACCCTCCCAGACCCATTCCCCTACTTTTACCCCTTCACTTAACACTACGGGCAATTTAGCATGACCAATTCACTTAACCTGCACATTTTTGGATTGTAGGAGGAAACCAGAACATCCAGAGGAAACCCACTCGGATGCTGGAAGAATGTGCAAACTCCACAGAGAGAGTCACCTGAGGCGGGAGTTGAATCCGGATCTCTGGCACTGTGAGGTAGCAGTGCTAACCACTGTGCCACCGTGCCACCCACTTAGTTGCTGACTAAGTTTTTACTCAGGAGAAAGTCAGGACTGCAGATGCTGGAGACCAGAGTTGAAAAGTGTGATGCTGGAAAAACACAGCAGGCCAGGTAGCATCCGAGGAGCAGGAGAATCGATGTTTTGGGCATAAGCCCTTCTTCAGGAATGCGGAGTTTTTACTCACAATGTCTGGGATTTATTAAAGCATTTGAGAGTGGGGGGGGGGGGGCATTTCTAAAGTTGTTTAAAAAGGGTGAAATTGGCTGGAATTGGTGTTGCATCTGGAAAAGATGTTGGTTTTGATATCAAGAGTTCCAATCAGGTTGGTTGCTCCAGTCATAGTTGCTATAGTAACCATCTCTGCAGCGGACTCAGCACAGAAAAGGACAAATCTCTCCAACAGGCTCTACTGGCAGCTTTTCTCCAACCCCAGCCTCAGGCTGGAATTGTGACTGAGACAACTCTGTTTTCCAATAAAGGAAGTTGGTCACCTCCTCCTAGAACCTCAGAACTGAACAGGATGACACTGTCAGTGGCTTTGAAGGGGACATGGCTCTGCATTTCTTAATGTCACAATCTCTCTTACTGGAGCAGGTGACATCAGTAACATGTCCCAGTTCATCACCCACTGCTGAGTAAGAAGGGTGAAAGTCATTCATTATGCTTGGTATACTTGCCTTCATTGGTCAGTGCATTGTTCAGGTCAGTTGAAATGTTCATGTTGCAACTGTACAAGACATTGGTGAGACCACTTTCGAATACTGCATTCAATTCTGGTCTCTCTGCTATAGGAAGAAAGTTGTGAAACTTGAGAAGGTGAAGAAAAAATTTACAAAGGTGTTGCTGGGACTACAGGGTTTGGGTTTTAGGGAGAGGCCTGATAGGCTGGGGCTTTGTTCCCTGGAGTTGGACCTTACAGAGGTTTATAAAATCATCAGGGGCAGGGTGGGATGAATGGCCAAGGTCGATTCCCCAGGGCAGGGGAATCCAAAATTACAGGGCATAAGCTTAAGGTGAGAGGGAAGAGATTTAACAGGGACCTGAGGGGTAATGATTTGTTGCAGAGGGTGGTGTGTATATGGAATAAGCTACCAGAGGAAGTGGTGGAGGGTGGTACAATTACAACATATGAAAAGCATCTGGAAGAATAGCAAGGGTTTAAAAGGATATGAGACAAATGTTGACAAATGGGACGAGATCAGTTCAGGATATCTGGTCGGCATGGATGAGTTGAACAAAAGGCTCTGTTTCTGTGCTGTATAACTCTGTGACTCTATGTTCTTTAATTGTTTCTAAATACACCTTGTGGGAAGAGGACCTCTCTACTCCTATCCATATCCTGCACCTCAACCATCAGTGTTGCTTCACTGCAGCATTCCTTTTTGCCCTTTGGCAATATATTACCTGTTCTTCATGTTGAAGGAATATTCCATAAACAGATTCAGCATCTGCTATTGTCAAAACCCATCTACTGTTGAAGAAATGAATGCTGGTTTTAAGTAGAGCTTAAATGTGCATTTAGCCCTGGACTGCATGTATCTATCATCTAAATTAACAAGCAGCATGAAGCTTGCATGCTGCTTACAACACTAAAATGGGAGCAGGTTAATAACAATGCATCTTGGATTGCTGGTGATTGCCTAAAGATCTTTCAAAAAGGTGAATTATCTAACAAATAACAAATTATAATGGAGGAAAATCAGAAATGCTTTCAGTGATGCATGATGTGACCTATCCAAAACAAATAATACTAAAGCCCAAGGGTGGTTTCAATTATGGTTATTTTACTACCCATGTTTGATAGCACTTTCAATTCCTTATCCAAATATTGGGCAATAAAGTTAACTGCAAGGTATGTCATTTTATACCAGTTGACTTCCAGTCTACATTTTAAGCATACAGAATTAGGTTTACAACAACATGTTCCATGATTTAGATTCAAATGAACTTTAATCAAGGATGGTCATATAGATTAGGTCCAAAAGCCAAAGTGATTAAATCACATGCTTAAATCAGTCCCATGTCAAATCATGTCATTTGGATAGGTCACAATATGCGTCATTGAAAACATTCTGCTTTGGCTCCAATATAATATGCATCTCTATTATAATATGCTCAATGTTTTAATTTACTTGCCTTTTTAAAGATATATAGACAATCATCAGGAAATCCAGAAATGTCACTCTTTAATTTGCAATTGAAGATCTTATAGCTGGATTGGAAACCAGGCTTTTGAAATTTAGTCCATTTTAAAACTGTGTTAAATTGAGCATTTCCTGCATGGTTTAACAAGCTTCAGCTCACAAAATAACCGGCTTTCAACCTAATGGAGTTTGTGTCATCAAGTGACCAACAGTCTTACTCTTGCAACAGTTTCCATCTTAATGCTCTTCGTCATCAACATGTTACATATTACACAACTAGGAAAAAGAGCATACAGTGTGGAACATAATCAAGAGACTATTGAACAACAGTACTCTGTCTCATCCCAGATTCTATGTAGAAACCTGTCAAACAAGGGGCTTAGTACAATAACTGGCCAACTAAGTTGATTAGAACTACACAGCAGAATAACTAAAAACAGAACAGCAACCAGCTCAGCAACAGAACAACTTTCAAACAGAATCAACATACTATTTTAACATTTTGTCAAAAGAAACAGATCTGTTTCTGGAATAACGGGCACATTTTTGAGGCTTCAGTCAGAACCCTGATGTCAGAGTCAAATGTGAATTATGTAAACAACACTATATCAGAACCAACAACCTGACATTGATTTTTGTGGGGTTAGCCAACTAAAGATTGTTTGCAGGCTCTTAAAGCTGGAGGGGCTACAGAATGCCCATCACAACAGAAGGAGCTGCAGGTAAGGGAGAGGAAGGCATCCCCATCTCTCTCAGCACGGTTGTCACGCTTGAAATGAAAAGTAGTGACAGACATTGGACTATGTCAGTGGGTGACTGTCTGCGGGGAGCTTGCACGTTCTCCCCATATCTGTATGGATTTCCTCTAGGTGCTCTGGTTACCTCTCCCAGTCCAAACATGTGCAGGTTAAGTGGATTAACCATTGGAAATGTGGAGTTACAGGTTACGGTAGGGGACTGGGTTTGGATGGGATGTTTTTCAAAGGATAGGCACAGATTCAATGGCCAAATGGACTCCTTTTACAATTTGCAGGGGTTCTATGATTCTAAATAGTCCTTTCACTACAGTGGGTGATTCTTGGCCTAAAATCAGGAAACAGGTCCTGCTGGATTTTCCCCATTTTATTTCTATATATCAAATATAGGTTAAGGCCAAAGATTTCTGCATCAGCACAGTTTATCAAGGTTCAGAAAGAAAAACAAAGAGTAGATTTTAATATGATAGCTGACCTACCAAACAAACAGCAAGAGAACCCATCTCTACTAATGTTGCTTGCCAGCAACCATTTAACACATTGAGTGATTTTGATTAGAGGCAAGACTTCCATCCCTGACATGAGAAGCTGCAGGAATATTATGGGGTACTCCTGCTAGCAAGCCCTTCGCAGGAGCCCCTAATATTCTGTCCTGAGATGATATGTCAATTGTACCTATAATGTCTATTGAGTCAAGTCAGAGGGGGTGAATGGAAGGCGGATGAGGGAATGCAATCAGAAATTGTTCAGTTAGAGGGAGGGGGTCACATTGAAATTAGGAGCAGAATTAGGATATTCGGCCTTTAGTGTCAGCTCTGTTTTTCAATATGATCATGGCTAATCCTTTATTTCAAAGCTATATTCCTACTTTCTCTCCAGACTGCTTGATGTCTTTAACATCGAAACATTTATCAATCTCTTTCTTGAATAAACTCAGTAACCAAGCCTCCACAACCTGCTGTGGTAACAAATTCAAAAGGCTGACTGCCCTCTGATTGAAGAAATGTTTCCCATCATTGTCGTAAATGGCCTTCCCCATATCCTAAAACTGTAACACCTGCTTCTAGACAGGTTAACCAGAGGAAATGCCCTCACTGCATCTAGTTTTGTCTAGCCCTATTAGAATTTTATGCATTTCAATAAGCTGTGCTCTTATTCTTCTAAATTCTAGTGAATACAGGTGCAGTTAAACCAGTTCTCTTCATATAACAGTTCAAGCATCTCCTGTATCAGCCCAGCATACCTTTGCAGTATTCTCTCCATGGAAAATATATCCTTACTTCAACAGAGAAGCCAAAGCTGCCCACAACACTCCAAATCCAGTCTCAACAAGGTCCTGCCTAATTGCAGTAAGACATTCCTATTTCTGAACATACGTTTTTTTGCAATGAAGGCCAAAATATCTTTTGCTTTCCTAATTGCTTTCTGCACCTGCCTATTTACTTTAATTGACTAGTGCATTGACAGATCCCTTTGTACACCTATATTTTCCAGCATATCACCATTCAAATAATATTCTGCCTTTTTGTTTATCACAGTGATGTGTACAACTTCACATTTATATTGCATCTGCCATGTGTTTGCTCACACACTCAACTTGTTTAGATTGCCCTGAAGCCTCCTTGCAAACTCCAGACAGTCTTTCTGGCATAGGACCAAACAGCATAGCAGCAGAAGTAGGCCATTTGTCCCAATGAGTCTGCTCCACCATTCAATGAGGCAATGGCTGATCTAATAACCCTCAACTCCATTTCTCTGCCTTTTCCTCATAACCTTGATTCACTGACTGATGAAAAATCTCTCTATCTTTGCTTTCAATATTTGTAACAACCCATCCTCTATGTTAATGAGTTCCACAGAGAGAAGAAATTCATCTTCATCTCTGTATTAAATCCTGGAAGCTTTCAAGCACCACCTGTCTCACAAATAGTGTCAAGCAGATTAAAAATTGAAATTATCAGCCCATCTTACTGGGATCAAGTCATTCTCAATCCTGAGTATTTGCCTAAGAAAGGAAAAAGATGAGGCCGAGCAATTTATGTTTTGCTGAAAGATGACATATTTTGTCAAAGTTTTTCATCTTGCACTTACCAAAGCAATTCACAAGAATACTAATTTAGGGGGAAAACCAAAATTTATTCTGAGTGAAGGAAGAGTTTGATTGATTGGAAAGTGTACTCTACTTTAGTCTAAAACTTAAGCAAAGACTAACCATCAATTATCATTCACTGGAACACTCGCCAATGCCTCTACCGGTCGCAGCCCATTTGCCAAAATATCAGAATTTTCCTCTGACACAGCATAAATGTCGCTTTCCTCCTTAAATTGATATTCTTACAAAACTGTCCTAATGAGTGCATGACAAAAATCTTCAACAAAATGTATCTTTTTTTTTCAGAAATACTCAAGCTCTGTACCAGCAAATGATATTTCCTAGTAAGTTCACACACAATTGTGTAGATACACAAAGAAGTCTAAATAAAAATTGCTGCAACGAATATTTAATGTAACTATTTTACTAGTAGATTCCTGTAAAACATAATTGAAAGAATGTTTATTTGTCATGTAATTAGCAGCAAACGTGTTTTTAACAGTTTTCATTTCCCAAATAGATTTATAGGAATATTTTATCAAAGCTATTTCTTATTCACTCAGGTCAATATAAATATATGAGTTTATAGAACCTTCGCCTAGAAGACAAGAAGATGGAAAGTGGCACAGCGCCCATTTAAATTAGCGGACAGTGAGAACAATTCTCCTGTTTGTGCCAAAGGAGGACAGTAGGATCATTACCTAGGCTTACAATGACTAACTCCTTTAAAGGATTGCATAGGATTATAGGATAAAGTCATAGTAATCCCAGAGAGCTGCTCCTCTCTCTATAGACATGAGTTTAATGGAGGGTAAACAGACCCCTGACACGGGGCAAGGTTGAGAAGACCTCAGCTGGTACAGGAATTGAATTCACACTGTTGATGCCACTCTGTATTCACAAGCCAACTGAGGTTACCATCCCCAAATGCATAGGACTATATTATGTGGGATATAGTATACAGAAGGATGCCATTTAGTCCAAACAGCCTGTAATGGTATTAATGCTGCTGTCAAACTGCCTGTTCCTTTCCTAATCTAAATCTATCATTGTAACCATCCATTTCCCTCTCCTTCATACACTTGTCTACTTTCTTTTTAAATGTATCAATATATTCATTTCAACCACCCCATGGTAGTGAGTTCCACATTCTTACTATTCTTTAGTAAAGAAAGTCTTACACAATTTCCTATTGAAGTTCTTGGTGACTATCTCACACAGATATTTCACACTTAAAGTCATGCTGTTTAGTATTTCTTTTGTTTTGCTCCGGTTTTACTTTTAGGACCTATTTCCCTTTTAAAAATCAGTGTCCCAGCTTCAAAGTACTTCCAAGTTTGTGGAGCATGTCAGCATATATTCAATCTGTATCCTTGAGTTTGAGCTGTCATATGTTGGGCCCTGTGACGGGCATGGCTTTTGCCCGAAATGTCGATTTTCCTGCTCCTCAGATGCTGCCTGACCTGCTGTGCTTTTCCAGCACCACACTAATCTAGGCTCTGGTTTCCAGCATCTGCAGCCCTTGTTTTTACCTGCACCTTTCATCACAGACTGCCATATTCAATCCTGCAGCAAGAAGCGGTACACGTACGGCACAAAATTTAAAGGAACTGATTTTGCTTGTGGGCTGCTGCTTTGACTGCACACGGCTGATGACCCACTTTAAGTCACTGGAAGAACCAGTGATGGCGAGAACAATTTTAAAGGCTTTTTAAATTTCAGACTTGAGGTGCAATCCCTTTTCAACATGAGACTGAAATGCCCAGCAAGTGTTGGCAGTAGGCCTCAGAGATCAAGAGAAAATATAAACAACAAAAACAGAAATTGCTGGAAAAGCTCAGCACGAATGGCAGCATTTGTGAAGCAAAATCAGAGTGAATGTGCCAGGTGCTCCTGAAACATTAACATTTGATTTCTCTCCACAGATACAGGCAGATCTGCTGGGCTTTTCCAGCAATTTCTGTTTTTGTTTCTGATTTCCAGCAACTGCAGTTCTTCTGGTTTTTGTTAAGAAAAGAAAGAACTTTTAAGACATAAGTCTGAAAGTATGAGCAGTCAATATTACTAGTGTGCCTGAGCTAGACCCAACAACTGTGAGAACAATCTGTGGTAATGCAGACAAAATCTAGCATTTATTGCACAAAGTTGAGAATGTGGTACTGGAAAAGCACAGCAGGTCAGGCAACTTCCAAGGAGCAGGAGAATCAACGATACAGCATAAATCTTTCATCAGGAAACGTTGATTCTCCTGTTCCTCTGATGCTGCCTGACTGCTGTGCTTTTCCAGCACCATGCTCTCGACTCTGAGCTCCAGCATCTACAGTCCTCACTTTCTCCCATTTATTGCGCAAAGTGTTCCACCTGTAAGTGCAGGCATGGGAAGTCAGTCTAGAAACAGCAGCATGGAGAATATAGAAAAACTCTAGAGTGAACGGACATAAGTCTAAAACCAACAGCAAGTGCTTCTTAGTCACATGATGATCCCAGAAAAAGCCAGAAGCCTGTCTGAGACCTTATAGAATGAGAAAAGTTAGAGTTCACAGGCAGACAATTTCAATGCTTGTCAACAGTCCTATTGTAACGACAAATATGTCTATTTTCTCAACATTACCAGACAAATGTGAGGTGATGCATTTTGGAAGGTCAAGTACACATTGAAATTATGCAGTGAAAGGCAGCAATCTTAGGAGCATTGATATGCAGAGGGATCTGGGTGTGCAGGTCCAAAGACCATTGAAGGTTGCAGCACTGGTAGATAAGGTAGTTAAAAAGGCCTATGGTATGCTTGCCTTCATTGAAAGAGACATTGAGGAGAAGGATATCCAGGTTATGTTGCAGTTTTATAGAACTTCAGTTCAACCTCCCTTGGAATTTTGAGTATAGTTCCGGTCACCACACTACCAGAAAAATGTGGATGCTTTGGAGAGGGTACAGAAAAGGTTAGAATGAACTGCTTTGATATCAAGGCAGCATTTGACCAAATCTAATATCAAGGGGCATGCAATGACATAGAATTGAGTCAGGCAGTGGTCTCATGGTAAGGTCATTAAGCGAGTAATCTGGAATCTCAGGTAAATGTTCTGATGGTATGCATTCAAATCCCACCATGACAGATGCTGTAATTTGATTTCAATTTAAAATACCTGGAGTTAAAAGATGACCTAATGGCAACTGTGTAACCATTACCAACATCATAACAACCCATCAGGATCACTAACATCTTCCAGTGAAAGAAATCTGTCACCTTACCTGGTCTAGCCTACCTATGACTCCACTCTCACAGCAATGTAGTTCACTCTGAGCTTCCCTCTAAAAGGGCCTAGAAAACCAGTAAAATTGCTATTAAACCAAAAGAGAGAGCTGGAAGTGAATTTACCACTCAGAATTAATCTTGATGCTGGAAATAGCAGTGGCCAACACAGTCCTGTCGACCCTGAGAAATCTTCGCAACCAACATCTGCGGGTTTGTGCCAAAATTTAGAGAGCTGACCCCAGACTAGTTAAACAGCAGCTTGACACAATCATACTCACAGAATTATAGCTTATAGCCAGACAGCCCCATCACCATCCTAGGATATGTCCTGTCCAACTGGCAGGACTGACCCAGCTGAGTTGATGCAACAGTGAAATTCAATTGAAAGGGAATTACCACCTGAATCCCAAACATTGATTCCTAAACTTAGTGATCTCGGATTAAGCCCCACTCTCTGCAACTGGATCCTCAGTTTCCTGACCCACAGGCCACAATCAGTGAGGAATGGGGACAATATTTCATCCACACTAACACTCAACACTGGAGCCCCCCGGGTTGCATACTCAGTCCTCTACTGTATTCACTGTGTACCCATGACTGTGTCGCCAAATCCCAGACTAATGCCATTTACAAATTCGCTGATGACACCACCATAATTGGCCGAATTTCAGATGGTGACAAAACAGACTACTGATGGGAGGTGGAATACCTGGAAAAATAGTGCACCGAGAACAACCTAGCTCTCAATGCCGATGAAACCAACAAAATCATTATTGACATTCCGTACGAAATTACTCATGCCCCTCTACACGTTAACAGCACAGAGGTGGAACGAGTGGACAGTGTCAAGCTCCTGGGAGTGGTCATCCACAGCAACCTCTCTGGACTCTTCATGTGGACGCATTGGTTACAAAGGCCCAACAACGCCTCTTCTTCCTCAGGCAGCTGAGAAAATTTGGCAAGCTGGCGAATACACTTGCCAACTTTTATAGGTGCACCATCGAGAGCATTCTGTCTGGATGTATGGTATGGCAGTACCATTCAAGATCGGAGACAGTTGCAGAGAGTGGTGATCTTGGCCCATACAATCACCAAGGCCAACCTTCCATCTATAAAATCCATCCACCAGGCCTGCTGTCAAGAAAAGGCAGCCAGCATTCTCAAAGATCCATCCCACTCTGGCAATGTTTTCTACAACCTCTACCATCAGGGAGAAGGTGCAGAAGCCTGAACACATGCACCAGCCGATTTCAAAACAGTTTCTACCCTACTGATGCCAGAATACTGAAAAGACTCACAAACTCTTAACATTCGCCTGTACCTGTGTTTTTGTTTTTGCTGCTGTTTACCTATTATTTACTTATCTATGCTACTTAACTTTGTGATCTGCCTGTATTGCTCGCAAGACAAAGCTTTTCACTGTGCCTCGGTACACGTGACAATAAATTCAATTCAAGCCTCACGGCATTAGGTTAAATGTGAGGAAACCTCTTGCTGATTGCAGTGATGAAGAGATTGTCCTATAATGAGAGGCTGAACAAATTGCGCCAATGCTCTCAGGCATTTTGAAGATTTAAATCTCATTGAAACATTAAAAAGAATAAGTTGACAGGGTCAGTGAGAGACCATTTCCAGTGTTTGGATTATCTAGAAAATTAGGCTATGGACTCAGGACCAGGAGCCATTTAGGATTCAGATGACAAGAAATTTCTTCACTCAGAGAGTTGTGAACCCTTGAAATTCTTTATGCCAGAAGGTTCTGAATGCCCCATCGGTGAATATGACAGAGGCTATATGGGAATCATCAAGTATAGGAACTGAGCAGGAAAGTGACATTGAAGCCTAAGATCAGCCATGATCATATTGAAAGGCAAAGCCCCAGGCTTAACAGACTGAATGCTTTCCTCCTGCTTCTATTTCTCATGCTCTTGTGATGATCTGCTACCCCTTCCCATGAGGCTGATGAATCAGAATTTCTCCAGAGTGAACAATACTTAGAGAAAGGACTGAGCGTAGAAAGGGCACAGAATGTCCTCTGGGTGGAGGACTTCAGTATCCATCAGCAAGGGGGGCTCAACAGCATTGCTACTCACTGAGATAAAGACATAATTTCTAGACTGGGTTAGTGGAAGTTGGTGAGGGAACCAACCAGAGGGAAAATACTGCTTGAGCTCATCCCCGTCAATCTACCTGTTACAGATGAATCTGCGAGTAAAAAGTGAGGTCTGCAGATGCTGGAGATCACAGCTGAAAATGTGTTGCTGGTTAAAGTACAGCAGGTCAGGCAGCATCCAAGGAACAGGAAATTCGACGCTTCGGGCCAGAGCCCTTCATCAGGAATGAGGAGAGGGTGCCAGGCAGGCTCAGATAAAAGGTAGGGAGGAGGGACTTGGGGGAGGGGCGATGGAGATGTGATAGGTGGAAGGAGATCAAGGTGAGGGTGATAGGCCGGAGTGGGGTGGGGGCGGAGAGGTCAGGAAGAAGATTGCAGGTTAGGAGGGCGGTGCTGAGTTCAAGGGAATCGACTGAGGCAAGGTGGGGGGAGGGGAAATGAGGAAACTGGAGAAATCTGAGTTCATCCCTTGTGGTTGGAGGGTTCCCAGGCGGAAGATGAGGCGCTCTTCCTCCAACCGTCGTGTTGTTATGTTCTGGCGATGGAGGAGTCCAAGGACCTGCATGTCTTCGGTGGAGTGGGAGGGAGAGTTAAAGTGTTGAGCCACGGGGTGGTTGGGTTGGTTGGTCCAGGAGTCCCAGAGATGTTCCCTGAAGCATTCCGCAAGTAGGCGGCCCGTCTCCCCAATATAGAGGAGGCCACATCGGGTGCAGCGGATGCAATAGATGATGCGTGTGGAGGTGCAGGTGAATTTGTGGCGGATATGGAAGGATCCCTTGGGGCCTTGGAGAGAGGTAAGGGAGGAGGTGTGGGCACAAGTTTTGCATTTCCTGCGGTTGCAGGGGAAGGTGCCGGGAGTGGAGGTTGGGTTGGTGGGGTGTGTGGACCTGACGAGGGAGTCACGAAGGGAGTGGTCTTTGCGGAACGCTGATAGGGGAGGGGAGGGAAATATATCCCTAGTGGTGGGGTCCGTTTGGAGTTGGCGGAAATGACAGCGGATGATACGCTGTAGACGGAGATTGGTGGGGTGGTAGGTGAGAACCAGTGGGGTTCTGTCTTGGTGGCGGTTGGAGGGGCGGGGCTCAAGGGCGGAGGAGCGGGAAGTGGAGGAGATGTGGTGGAGGGCATCGTCGATCACGTCTGGGGGGAATCAGCGGTCCTTGAAGAAGGAGGCCATCTGGGCTGTACGGTATTGGAACTGGTCCTCCTGGGAGCAGATGTGGCGGAGACGAAGGAATTGGGAACATGGGATGGAGTTTTTACAGGGGGCAGGGTGGGAGGAGGTGTAGTCCAGGTAGCTGTGGGAGTCAGTCGGTTTATAGTAGACCCAAGATAATATTGGTAAGCACTATCCTTGGAGCAAAGGCCTGTCTTTGCATTGAGGATACACTCCATTGTGTGACATGCTGCTACCACTGTGCTAAATGAGGCAGATTTTGAACACATTGAGCAACTCAAAGCTGGGCATCTAGGAGGTACACTAGGCAATCAGCTCTACAATATTATATTCAACTAAATTCTGTAGTCTTGTGGCATGCATATACCCTACTGTACCATTGTCATCAAGTCAGAAGATCAATCTTGGTTCAGTGATGATTAAGAGGGCATGTCAGGAGCAGTATTAGACATACATAAAAATGAGCTGAGAACCTGGTGAGGGAACAACACAAAATTCCTTGCCTGCCAAACAGTGGATGCAGCATGCAATATACACGGTTAAAGAATGCAAAACATACAGGTTCAGCCCTGTTTCATGGTGTTGTGAATGCTGGTGGACAATTAAACGACTCATGGGAGGAAGGGGCTCCACAAACGTACCCATTTTCAATAATAGGGGAACACAGCACATGCGACAAAGCCAAGGCTGAGGCATTGGCAACCAAATTCAGCCAGAAATAAATTCCTCTTGAGGTCTCCAGCATAACAGGAAGCAGTCTTCAATCTCAAGATATCAAAAAAAAACTGATGAAGACATTGTATACTGAAAGGCTATAGGCCCTGACTATAGAAGTAAAAATCTAATTGTGCCTCTAGCCATGCTGTTCCAGTATAGCTACAGCACTGCAATTACCCAACAATATAGAAAATTTCCCATTTATGTCTTGTGCACAAAAAGCAGGACAAATCTAATCCAATCAATTACTATGCTGTCAATCTACTCTTGATATTAGAAATTGATGGAAAAGGTTGTGATAAAATACAGTAATCTACTCACTGACACTTGGTTTGTGTTCACCTAGGGCCATTCAGCTTCTGGTCTCATTATGCCTTGGTCTAACCATAGACAAAAGATTTGAACTCCAGAGATGAAGTGAGAATCACTGTCCTTCACATTAAGGCATCAAGGCAGCCTAACAAAAATGAAGTGAATGGGAATCAGTAGGAAATCACTTCACTGGTTGGAGGTTTCTCGTATAAAGAAAATTAATTGTGGTTATTGGAGGTAAATTATTTCAGTCTTGTAACATCACTGTAAGAATTCTTCAGGGTAGTAGTAAAGAAGACTACAGATCCAAGAACTACAAAAGTAAAGTTCAATCTTATTATTCTAGTTGTAGATCCTGCTGATTCATTCTCCTATTTTGTTATCAAATCAGTCGGATGTTGGTATTGAAGAAAACAACTTCATGTAAAATCTGCACCTAAGTAAGAAGGAAAATCAAAATGTACATCTCAAGATATTAGGCAATCAAATACATTTTTCAAGCATTTGAAGGGAATGTGAATTATGGTATTGAATGTTGCATTATTTATTAATATTAACATTAATATTAATTCTACTTTAGTGATCTCAGTGTGCCATCTAGTGACAGTTTATATTTTCACTTTAACCTGATAATTTTAAAGTTCAACGAGTAATTCTAAAAACGTTTATTTAGAATACATAGGATAAGGAATTTTTGTATTATAAATCCCTGATTCCCATGGAAAATCTGATGATGTCAGCAGATAAAACTTTATCCATTTGACATTTTTTTAATTTATGTCTTTGCTTGTATTACAATTAATATTTAATTCAAATATCGCAAAGTCTACATCCAGCTCTTCAAAACTGGAGGAAGAATCTACAGGGCAAGTAATTCACACAAAATGAGTTGGCATAGCTTGTGGCATTGTACAAGTTGTTGCTGGAAAGGAGAGTTGCTGCTAAGTCACAGTACAAACCACTGGGTAACCACAGAAAGCTAAACAAATCGTGAAAGAACGTATGAGCATCAAAGAGCACTTGAGACCAATGCTGTCTGTTCCACTGCTTATGTTTGAAGTCAAAGACCAGTCTCTAGGTTGACATTCCTGTGAAGTTCTTTAATTAATAGTAGTTTTGAATCTGGATCCACTACAGGATGGTATTTCCTGATCAGTTAATTCCTGCCAAGTTCTATGACCCATGGTTTGGAAACTCAATGGTTTTTTTGATGAGCACAATGTCTTGCTATGCAGGCTTAAATGACAGAATGATAGAAGGATTGTAATGTTGCAGAGATACTGGGATAATGATACTGCCATGTCAGCAGTTGGTGAATTTAATTTCAGTTCAATTCATAAACAAACTCATGGATGGCCAGGCTTCATGGAATGAGCAGGATGATGAAGGCTGCCATCACCTTCCCACCACTGCTGCTATTTTACCAATGGCAGGAGAGGTGTTGAATAGTACACCTACCCTCAGGTCAACTGAGGCCATTAAGTGACAGACTATAATCCAATTAATGTCTCTTTGTTGCAGATATTTTATGACTGGTGAGTAGGCATTTTACTATATGAAGAGACCCACTGCAGACCCTGGTGGGCTAATTGCAGGTACATTGGAGAGGCATGCTATGGTCCATGAAGGACTCCAAGCTACAAGGATGGAATTTGCCCTCAGTATTATTACCCCAGCATCTCATCAGGTTCCCTGGCCAAAATCTTTGTCTCACTATGTCCAAAACATCGACTCTTTTGCTCCTCAGATGTTGCTTGACCTGCTGTGCTTTTTCCAGTGCCATACTTTCTCAAAGCATCTGCAGTCTTCATTATCTCATAGTCTCTGTCTCAGACTGGCTGTAGTGCTCCAGCGACGCTGAATATGAACTGGAAAAACAACATCTCGTTTTCTGTTTGGAGACCTTGCAACCTTCTCAACTCAAAATCAAGTTCAATAACTTTACGGCTTGAACTCTCCTATATCCTAGCCTCCTTCCCCATGTACTAGGCCCAGTTATCACGTAGTCTGTTATTACATGTAACCCATTGTTAGCCACTAACAGTCTCCAATTTCAACTATTCACCCTCCTAGCCAGATTGTTTGTTCTTTGCCTGTCTAACTGTTCTTCTCTCTCTTAGGGTTCTATTTCCACCTATCATTTATTCCTTACCCCTACCTTCTGCCTAAAAACTGACATTTCTCAGCTACATCTGTTCTGAGGAAGAGTCACCAGACCCAAAACATTACATTTGATTGTCCTTCACCAATGCTGCCAGGCTTGCTGAGTGCTTCCAGCAATTTCCATTTTTGTTCCTGTAATAATTGGGTCCAGTAAGCACTAATCCCCAACTATGGGACTCCTGCCAAGCCACCAGCGGCCACTGTTGTTGGGAGCACTGCTAAGCTTCTAGCTTTATAATTAGCCTGCAATTCGTGGGAGTGAACCATCCTCCCTTTAAAGGCAGAAATAATAGCTACATATGGTTAATTGTTTGGCCAATATAAAGTTCAGCGGGACATCCATGATCAGCAGAGGCAGGATTAACTCAGCTTTCTGGTCAGTGAACAGACCTACGGACATTTCATTACCTCCTAGCCATCGAATCATTATGGCTTAGAAGAAGCTTATTCAGTCCAGATTATTATGACATGGGGTAAACCGTCCCTGCTTAATTTAAACCAGCAACACTGAAAAGATTTATCCCATGCAGTAATCTGTGAAAATTCAA
Source organism: Hemiscyllium ocellatum (assembly GCF_020745735.1). Taxonomy (NCBI): domain Eukaryota; kingdom Metazoa; phylum Chordata; class Chondrichthyes; order Orectolobiformes; family Hemiscylliidae; genus Hemiscyllium; species Hemiscyllium ocellatum. The sequence goes on from NC_083402.1 coordinate 57,409,096, forward strand.
GATGCCAAGAACTATTTAAGTAAAAATTAACAACTTTACTTCTTAAAGTATTACAGAGAATAATTAACGAACAACTATTTCCTCTAACCTATCTTTTACTTTCCTTTCTATAATACTCGTCCAATAAAACTCCTGATTAAGACTTACCAAATATTCAAATTTCAAAACCAGGCAGCTGTCAAATCTTCCCTTTGTATCTTCCTCTGGAGATTTTCTACTTAGAATTTCTCTTTCACAGGTTGTTGATAGATAAAGGTACCTTTAAGAGAACTGTGTTTCAGCCAGTCTGTACATGCTGGTGGCTTGGCAGTTCTTCCCCAACTGTTCAAGTTTTCCTGGTCTTATGCCCACAATGCATCAGATTGTGTCATTGGCTTTTAATATTGTCAATATACTAAATTCAAACTTGGTTGGAGTTTGGTATTTTTGGGGGATGGTATAATTTAAACTGAATGGCCTAATTTGAATTTGTTTTTGTCTCCAAGCAACCAGCTACACTAGCCATTGGACCAAAAGTTTACATTGTATCTTCTTTACATACAATGAACAATTGGTGCTGTCAGGTAGTTCTGCTAGCTTTTAACTTTCTTACAGGTACAGTACTTCATGACAATATAATCCAGCAGAATTTTATTCACTTAACACCTATAACCTTGTGGTTTGGTGTCAGTTGATGGATCACACCGTTCTGGAGCTCCATTGTTCCCAGACTCAAATATGAAAAAAAAATTGAACTATCAAAATGCCCAATTTGCCTGATTGGTTGATTTGGTTTTCTGCCATTTCCAAGAAAATAATTGTTTATTGTTTATCTCTGAACATAGTTTTCCTCTTTTTTGAGAGACTGGTGAAAAGAAAACTTTACTTCAGTAAAGGGATAGTGGGGGAAATGACGATGCAGAGCTGAAAATGTGTTCCTGGAAAAGCGCAGCAGGTCAGGCAGCATCCAAGGAGCAGGAGAATCGGCTTTTCGGGCATGAGCCCTTCTTCGGAATTTCCAGCAACACATTTTCAGCTCTGATCTCCAGCATCTGCAGTCCTCATTTTCTCCGAAATGACTATGCAGCCAGCTTCTGGAGGTTTCCTTTCTGTGTTCATATTTCACTCACAGAGTCTGTGTTAAACTACAACTGGATCAACAGAGACTGTTACTGTGCTGAGCTCTCTTGATCCCATAACTAATGATGCCAATTTATCTAGATTTAAAGTTGCAAAAACTAATGTCTCGTATGCATCAGGTAGCTACATTTATTTTTGTAATTTGCAAATATCTCCTTGTACATTTTTCCCTTTTAAACGCAGTGTCTATTTTCTCAATTTTGGTTGATAGGCTAAATATTAAAAAATGTAATTTCTTATACTTTATATTCAGCCCATATAGTCTAACTGTACTTGAGCATACTCTATAACCCTATCATCCAGTATATTCTTCTGTTGTCATGAAGTCGGAGGACAAGCATTGTTCCAATGAGAAAAATAGGAAATCATGTCAGTTGCTGCACGAGCTATATCCACTGAAACTACATATTTTAATATGAAGCAGAGGAAACAACATGCTATAGTGTTAAAAAGCATGACATTACAAAAAGGGTTATGCTTTAAAATATCTCTTAACTTAAAATAATCTATCTGATAGGGTGCATTGTGAAGATATTTACTCTTCATAGGGACAGGCCCAGAAGACCCAAATAAAACCGATTAAAAATCAAATGATGGTTTTCGTACCTTGACACAAACTAAGGGACAAATACATTTTGAACATCACATCAAAGACTGAGTGAGACAAAGGCTTCACTGCTGTAAGACAGAAGGAGCAGATTGTGCTGTGATGAGCAAGACAAATAGTTTTGTGTTTGGTTTTCTGTTTGAAAGGAAGGGAACGGAATTTTCAGGAGTTTGCAAGATTTAAACAACAAGGTGTCACTAAGTGGAAGTCTGTTCCAGATCACTGAATGCAACCTAAGTGGGACAATTTTGAAGGACAATGGAAGTCTTGACCTGGTATGGCAGGGAGAATTGAGCTTGCTGGAAACTTACAGACACTTCAATTTTCAGCTCATATTGTTACCCATTTGCCAGAAGTGTGGTGTAAAGTAAAACCTTTTCACAAGGCATGCCTGTCATGTATATTAGCTGGTGTACTGGTAGGATTAAAAATGATATGTTCATACCAGATCATTAAGGGTTAAGTGTTAAGTGTTAATTGGACATGACAGTTAACAATTGAAGACAAGTGGAAAATTACTGGTTTAGTGCAAGACAGTGATTTTGGCTGTCAGGGAACGATGTGATACGGACATCTAGAGAATGGTTTTCTGTACACTGGAGTGTCTGGGAAAGTACTGAAAGCACCCAGGATAGAATTAATATCAAGGACAGCAGAACTCATTGGACTCCATGGGAAAGGTGATAGACAAGTCAAGAGGGCGGTGCCAAGTTGGAGGCTTGGGACTGGGATGATATGGGGGGAGGGAAAATGAGGAAACTGGTGAAATCCACATTGATCCTGTGTGGTTGCAGGGTCCCAAGGTGGAATATGAGGCATTCTTCCTCCAGGCGTCAGGTGGTAAGGATTTGGCAATGGAGGAAGCCCAGGACCTGCATGTCTTTGGTGGAGTGGAAGGGTAAGCTGAAGTGTTCAGCCATGGGGCAGTGGGATTGGTTGTTGTGGGTGTCCCAGAATTGTTCTCTGAAAAGTTCCACAGATTGGCATCCCATCTCCTCGATGTAGAGGCGATCACATTGGGTGCAGCGGATACAATAGAAGAAATCGGTGGAGGTACAGGTAAATTTCTGTTGGATGTGGAAGGATCCTTTGGGGCCTTGGACAGAGATGAAGGGGGAGGTGTGAGTGCAGGTTTTGCACTTCCTTCAGTGGCAGGGGAAGGTGCCGTAAGTGGGGTGTGGGCTGGTGGGGGCGTGGATCTGATGAGGGAATTGCAGAGGGAGTCATCTCTCTGGAACGCTGATAGGGGTGGTGGGCCCATTTCTGGGTGGCAGAAGTGGCGCAGGATGATGCGATGTATGCGAAGGTTGGTGGAGTGGAAGATGAGGACCGGGGGGCTCTGTCCTTGTTGTGTTGTGAAGGGTGGGGTTCAGGGGTAGAGGGGCAGGAAGTGGAGGAGATGTGCTGGAGGGCATCATCAACAATGTGGGAAGGGATATTGCAATCTTGGGAGAAGGAGGCCATTTGGGATTTTCTAAGGTGAAATTAGTCATCCTGGGAACAGATGCAGCAGAGGTGGTGGAATTGGGAATAAGGGATTGTAAATTTACAGGAGGTGGCGGAGGGGAAGGAAGTGTAGTCTAGATAGCTGTGGGAGTCAGTGGGCTTGTAGTAGATGGCCGTGGTTAGTTGGTCTTTCCCTTTCACCTTTCACCCGACCTCGAATTCACCTGAATCTCTGGAGACCAACTAACCATGTAATAATTATATATTAATATATAAATGTATTATATTAACTAATATATTAATTTACTGCTGAATATGTTCATCACCACATTTTTTATGTACATGCACACATACATATAACCATCAATAAACTTGTTAATTAGAATAATTTAATTCATAGAGTATTTTATTACATGCCAAGGGCTCTGTTGTGGTACAATGTTAGTGTTCCTACGCCTGGATGGAGAAGCCTGGGTTCAAATCCCACCTGCTCCAGAGGTGTGTGATAACATCTCTGAATGACTTGATTGAAAAATAGGTTTGTTACATCCCACTATGGAGCCATAATGGTTGGTGAATGGGGAAGTATTGTCACTTAAGTGCAGTAGCTGCCTGTGAAGGGCTTTTGCCTGAAACAGTGATTTTCCAGCTGCTCGGGTGCTGTCTGACCTGCTGTGCTTTTCCAGCACCACTATAATCTAGACTCTGGTTTCCAGTATCTGCTGTCCTCACTTTTGTTTGTTAAGTAACATCTAGTATTTGTTGATATTAGTGTGTTTGTTACAGAAAAAGTCTTAAATCATATAGTTAATCTAGTTAGCTACTGGGAGGTACATTAAAAAAAAATTTTCTACAGGAATCACAATAATAAATTGGGTTAGTGATTTTACAATCAGAGCAGATCAAATTCTGAAATATGAAGAATGGAGGAAGTAAAACAGTTAACGGGAGGAAGAGGCCCACAAATGTTTAGAGTGGAAAGTGGATAATCAATCTCATCCTCCTATTGACACCCCCATCATCACAGCTGCCAGATTTCAGCAAGTTTGATTTAAACCATGTGTTTCAACAATTGACTGAAACGACTCAGTACAGCATTTATAATGGGCACTGACAACATCCTGACTATAGTGGTGTTATATATGTATGAGAGCTAGCCGTGCCCCTAGCCAAGGTATTCCAGTGCAGCTTCAACATAACGTGGAAAATTGTATGTCCTACATACAAAAAGCAAGATAAATCCAATTTGACAGAGGACCGCTCCGTTTTGGCTGCAATAGTCAGCAGCAAAGTATTGGGACACATAATCAGCAATGCTAATGATGACATGTATTCAATAATAGCCTACTAATCTATGGTCAGTTTAGGTTCTACCAAAATATTCAGTTGCTTCATAAGTGGCCTCCCCTCAACCTTAGGTGAGAAGTGAGGATAGCTCACATTTGTGATTGACATGAGAGGGAGCATCTCTCAAATGGTATTAAAGTTTGGCATTCTCTTCCATAGAGAACAATAGAATCGTGTCTTTGAATATACTCAAGGCTGAGTTGGGCAGATTTTGATTGATAAAGGAATTAAGAAGAACAGGCAGGAAAGTGAACTAAAGAACACAGTTCAATCAGGTTTGATTTCATTGAATGGTAGAGTGGGATCAAGATGCTCCTACTTTACCCTTAGTGTGAAGCTATGAATATGAATTATGAGTTATAATTGATTAAGATTGCAGGTAGATGTGTGAACAGAATGTTAATGAAATGAGCACTATATAGTGCTAATGACTTATTTGGTAGGGTATGACAGTTGAGGATTTAATTAGGTCCTTACACTTCAATGCGTCTGGATCTTTCAGGCGAGACTACTGACATTGACCACAATAGCTGTCTGCTCCCATTAACTTTGTAATATCCGTTTGGAGGGCATCTGGTCATATAAATATACAGGGAGAAAGTGAGGACTGCAGATGCTGGAGATCAGAGTTGAAAATGTGTTGCTGGAAAAGCACAGCAGCTCAGGCAGCATCCAAGGAGCAGGAGAGTCGACGTTTCGGGGCATGAGAAGAGCTTATGCCCGAAACGCCGATTCTCCTGCTCCTTGGATGCTGCCTGACCTGCTGCACTTTTCCAGCAACGCATTTTCAGCATATAAATATACAAGCAAGGAACAAGATTAGGTCACTTGTTCCTTTGAGCCTGCTCTGCCATTCAATAAGATCATGGTGTGATGATACTATGGCTTTAAGAGGTGTAATTTGTCCTTTGTTTTCCATGAAGAAAGAATGCATCTCCCCTTTAAGAAGTGGCACAGGTTGATTCAGAGGTTTTGGATTCCAGACCAACTACTTTTCATTCAAAGGACAACATATCTGATATGTGTCCTTTGAATGAACAGTTAAACCAAGGCTCTGCCAACCCTCTCAGGTGGATATAAAGGATGCCATGGAACCAAATTAAACAGCAGGGGTGTTATTATCATTGTCCTGACCTATATTTATCTCTCAATCAACAACACAATTATCTGATCAATATCACATTGCTGTTTATGAGACTAAGCAAGTTTTTTTTTCTGCAGTAGAGCAATAACATTGTTTTAAAGTACTTGGCTGTTCAGCACTTGGGATATCCTGAGTTTTCAGAAGGCACTATATAAGTGCAAGTATTACCTTTTAACTTTAAGTGACTAGAGCCTCATACAAACCTGAACCGATTAACTAAGCATCTACTCAACAGCCATGTGAATAGTGCGGGGCTGCACTCTTTCTTTTTCAAAACTTCATTCATGATAATTATCTGTAAGATACGGGCAAAGACCCTATATACAGACCACTGCAGTGGACAGCAACTGACAACTGGAAGTGGCAGATTCAAACCAGTATAAATGCCGGAGGAATCAGCACAGAAGCGCTTCACAGGAGGCTCCCAAGCACTGAAGATGTCACCTAGAAAGGGGACGAAATGTTTGCAACAAAAACTCCCAGCTAGGCGAACAGAACCACAACATCTCTATGACTCTATGACTCTATATGTTCTAAATCAGCTCTGAACACACTTTGTAGACAGAAAAAGAACAAACATTGGAGTTTTAACATTTCTCCGAACTTCTCTGCAGTTTCAACAAAATAAAAATATTTCGTATTCATGCAGGAAACTTTGAGGCAAACAAAGGGTTTGACAACTGATATGACCTTAATTATACATTGGAAAAAAACCCTAGATAGTAGTCTTTCCCCGCTGTGCCTTGGTGACAGCTGCACCAAACATTAGTGCGTCCCTCAGCACATAGTCCTGGACTTTGGAATGTGCCAGTCTGCAACATTCGATTGAGGTGAACTCTTTGCCTTGGACGATAAATGGGTTTTGGGCAGATCAAAGGGTGTCTTACACCCAGTTTGTGCTCCTCCTAATGTAGTTAAAGTCTGTCTCAATGTGTGTCTTGGAGGACAGACTACAGAGCACATAGTCTTGCATCACAGAACTACTCAGGACGAACCTAAATGAAAACCATTGCATCTCTCTCCAGACATTCTTTGTAAAGGTGCCTTCCAGGACAAGATGTGGGACAGTCTCTTGAGAGTATAAAGAGTGTAGGGGCATTCTCAATGAGTAGAGCAAAAAAAGGATATGAGATACCCTTGGCAGATAATGTTCTGAATAATCCAAAGAAATTCTGCAAGTACATTAAGAGGAACTAGAGAGAGAATAGGATCCCTTAATGGTGTCATCTATGTGTTGAGCCTCAGGAGATGGGAGAAATGTTAAATGAATATTTTGCTTCTGTTTTAACTGTGAAGGAAGAAATGAGCACTAGTGAACTCAGGGAAATAAATATTGATATTTTGAAAACAGGTCACACTACTGAAGAGGAAGTGCTGGAGGTCTTAGAAAACATATAGATAAACGGCTGGGACCTAATCAAGTGGATCCAAGGACATTGTGGAAAGTAAGGGAAACAATTGTGGGATGCCTAGCAGAATTAGTTGTATCATCTACAACCATGGATGATGTGACAGAAGACTGGAGGGTATCTAATGTTGTACCTTTATTTAAGAAAGGTTGTTAAGGAGAAGACCAGGAACAATAGACCTGTGTGTCTAATGTCTATGGCAGGTATATTGCTGGGGGTGCTTCTGAAAGATAGGAATTACCATGCATTTATAGAGATAAGGATTAATTAGAGATAGTCAGCATGGTTTTGTGTGAGGGAAATCATGTCTCACAAAAGTGATTGAGTTTTTTGAGGAAGAAACGAAGAAGATTGATGAGTACAGCGTCAGACATTATTTACGTGGACATTAGTAAAGCCCTTGACAAGATTCTGCATGGATGGATTCAGGGTGAGTTTAACAGTAGGATACAAAATTGGCTTGATATTAGGAAACAGAGGGTGGTGGTGGAGGGCTGTTTTTTGGACTGGACGCCTGTGACCAGTGCTGTTCCACAGGTCTCAGTGATGGGTCCACTTTTTTTGTCACTTATATGAGAATTTAGGAGACATGATTAGTAAGTCTGCAAATGACACAAAAATTGAAAGTATAGTGGACAGTGAAGAATTTTATATAAGATTACAAAGAGATCTTGATCAATCAAGTCAGTGAACAGAGGAGTGGCAGGTGGGGTTTAATTTGGATAAATGTGAGGTATTGCATTTTGGTAAAATAAACAATGGTAGGACTTATGCAGTTAATGTTAGGGCACTGGGTATGTTGTAGAATAGTGAAATCTAGGGGTTCAAAAAGATAATTCTCTGAAAGTGGAGTTGCAGGTAGACAGTGATTAAGAAGGAGTTTAGCACACTTGCCTTCATTGCTGAGTGTGTAGGAGTTGGAACATCATGTTGAGATTGTAAAGGACATTGGTGAGACCTCTTCTGGAGCATTGTGTTTGGTTCTAGTTGCCCAGCTATAGGAAGGATATAATGAAATTGGAGACGGTTCAGAAATTATTTACCAGGATGTTGCTGATATTGGAGGGTTTGAGTTATAAAAATAGGCTGGATAGGCTGGAAGTCTTTTCACTGGAATGTGAGAAGTTGGGGGGTAAGCTAACAGAGGTTTATAAAATCATAAGGGGCTTGCATAAAGTGAAGAGCAAGGGTCTTTTCCCTGAGGTGAGGGAGTTCAAAACTAGGGGGCATATTTTTAAAGTGAGAGAAGAAAGTTTTAAAAAGGTCAGAAGTGCCACAAGGATCGGTGCTGGGTCCTCTACACTTTGTCATTTACATAAATGATTTGGACGTGAGCATAAGAGGTACAGTTAGTAAGTTTACAGATGACACCAAAATTGGAGGTGTAGTGGACAGCGAAGAGGGTTACCTCAGATTACAACAGGATCTGGACCAGATGGGCCAATGGGCTGAGAAGTGGCAGATGGAGTTTAATTCAGATAAATGTGAGGTGTTGCATTTTGGGAAATCAAATCTTAGCAGGACTTATACACTTAATGGTAAGGTCCTAGGGAGTGTTGCTGAACAAAGAGACCTTGTAGTGCAGGTTCATAGCTCCTTGAAAGTGGAGTCGCAGGTAGATAAGATAGTGAAAAAGGTGTTTGTAATGCTTTTGTTTATTGGTCAGAGGATTGAGTACAGGAGTTGGGGGGTAATGTTGCTGCTGAAGGATCTGGTGGGCATTGCTCTTCTCGCTACAAGCTACATCTTGGAATTGCTTTAAGTTCTGGCGATGAGGCAATCTGCCAAATGATTTTGACAGTCTGCTCACAGAACCACCTGTTGGGATCAACCCGCTCCTTTTCCCACAGTGCCTCATAGATGCTGCGCGCTGACCACTACCAAATGGATTTGTGGTGCAAGTTTATACATGGTATCCCTGCAGACACAGTGATCTTTGGCCTCCAGATGAAGTGGAAGATAGCTCAGGTGAATGCAGTGATATGGGTTTGGGGAATGGACCACACGCAACAACATGGAAAATATCTCACACCAGGATTTTACTTGCAATGGAGAGGGAGCAGTGCTCCCACTTGCTTACTTTCTGCCTCACCTTGGTGTACGCTCCTCCCATTCATATTCCCAGCATCTTCAAGTAATCTGTCCTGACAGCAAAGGGGATAAAAGATGGTTAGTCCAGTTCCCAAAGAACATGTCCTCACTTTTGCCTTGATTTACCTTGTCTCCTCAGACCAACTCAAACTGGCCATAAATGCTCATAAGTTTACACATTGACAGCAGATCCAAACAGAAAATGGTGGTGTTATCCATGGACAGGGAGGCTTTGACCTCCAGGCCTTCACTGACTGGAATAGTCACACCTCTCAGGCTCTCATCTTTCCTGATGGACTCAGCAAGGAGTTCTATATAAAACACAAAGAAGACAGGAGACAGTGGGCAGCCCTGACTGACTCCAGGTCTTATCGGAAAACTTTCTGATTCCCATCCATTGATTGTTACTACACTCATGATGTTGGTGTAGAGCAGTTGGATCCCATTGCAGATCCCAATGCAAACCCCATTTTGGAGAACGCATCCCACATATAGGTGTGTGATATCCTGTCAAAGTCCTTCTCCTGGTCCTGGCTGATGAGGTATATGTCTACCCTTGATAGCCCGGAGGAACACAAGTCGCCTGAGATCTTCCTGCTCGGTACAGCCAAGTTTGATCAGGATGAATCACTGAGCCCAGAGCAGACCTGATGCAGTTGGCTCTGATCTTATACAGGATTTTGTAAAATGCATTGGTCACCTATTTCGAATTTCCTCCCTCTTGCTCCTTCCAGTTATGGAAGAGGGTGACGAGACATTTCCTCATGGATTCGCACATGCTATCAGCCAGCAGCGTACTGTCATACTGTCGTACTGAAAGCAACTCAGCTGGTAAGCCATCACTTCTGAGAGTTTTGTTCTCAGAAGATTCAAAGGCCTTGGTCAACTCATCAAGAGATATCGCTGGTCCAGCCTTGCCCACATATTATCATCAACGACCTCCGTGTTGGAGCTTGAGTTTGAGTTTGACATATTGTTGACATATGTACTGGTATACAGTGAAAAGTGTTATTTTGTGTGCTATACCGGTAGATTGCACCATGGAAAGTGCCTCAGGGTAGCAGAACAAAGTGTAGAATACAGTGTTATTGATGCAGAGAAGGTGCAGAGAGATCAGAATTAACATTTGAGAGATCCGTTCAAACGTTTGATGATAGTGGTGAAGAAATGTTCTTGAATCTGTTTGGACGTGTATTCAAACTTTTATATCTTCCTCCCAATGGTTGGAAGACAGTATAATTGGTATGGATGGGTTGGTGGGGCTGGCCTTTGATTATGTTGGTTGCTCTCCCTAGGCAGCAGGAAGTATAAATAGAGTCAATGGATGGGAGGCTAGTTTGCATAATGGACTGGATTGTGTTCACGACACTCTATAGTTTCTTGCAGCCTTGGGAAGACCAATTGCCAAAGCATCCTGTGATGTATCCCGAGAGGATGCTTTCCATGGTGCAACTAAAAAAATTGATACGAGTCATTGTAGGTATACTGAACTTCCTTTTTCTCCTGAGGAAGTAGAGGTGTTCTTGTGCTTTCTTAACCATCACTTCGACATGGGTGGACCAGGACGGATTGTTAGTGATGATCACTCCCACCTCCACCTCAGCACCATTGATGCAGACGGGAACGTGCCCTCCACTCAGGTTCCTGAAGTTAATTAGGAGATAGTGAGGACTGCAGATGCTGGAAAGGCATGCAGGTCAGGCAGCATCCAAGGAGCAGGAAAATCAACATTTCAGGCAAAGGCCCTTCATCAGGAATGAGGCTTGTGAGCCAATGGAGTGGAGAGATACATGGGAAGGGGTTGGGGCAGGGGTGTGGGTAGTTGAGATTGCGATAGATAATGATGATAGATTGGAGAGGAGATAGAGCAGACAGGTGGGAAAGATAATGGACAGGTAGGACAGGTCATGAGGGAGGTGCTGAGTTGGAAGGTTAGATCTGGGATAAGGTGGGGAAAGGGGAAATGAGGAAACTGGTGAAATCCACATTGATCCCATGTGGTTGGAGGATCCCAAGACAGAAGATGAGTGTTCTTTCTTCAGGCATCAGATGGTTAGAGTTTGGTGGTGGAGGAGGCCCAGAACCTACATGTCCTTAGTGGAGTGGGAGGGGGAGTTGAAGTGTTCGACCTTGGGGCGATGGGGTTGGTTGGTGCAGATATCCCAGAGATGTTCTCTGAAGTGCCCTGCAAGTAAGTGTCCTGTCTCCCCATTGTAGCATTGGATACAGTAAATGACATGTGTGGAAGTGAAGGTAAAACTCTGATGGATGTAGAAGGTTCCTTTGGGACCTTGGATTGAGGTGAGGGGTCGGGGGGAGGTGTGGGTGCAGGTTTTGCAATTCCTCTCATTCCTAAAGTCAATGACCAGCTCCTTCATTTTGCTGCTGTCGATGGAGAGATTGTTACCCTTACACCTTAAGCTCCCAATCTCTTTCCTGCATTCCATCTCATCATTGTTTAAGATCGAACCAACAATGATGGTGTCATCAGCAAACTTGTAAATCGAGTTAGGGTGGAATTTGGCCACACAGTTGTGAGTGTATAAGGCTATAATAGGAGACTGAGTACGCAGCCTTTTGTGGCACCAGTGTTGAGGATTATGGTGGAGGAAGTGTTGTCACCTCTTCTCAATGACGACGGAATACAGGAACAACTGGGAAGCTGCGCTGTCAATGTGCTTCATGTCATGCAGACTGGCATAAAAGGATTTGCTGATCCTCAGGATGTCAGACTACCTTGATGTTACCGAACTATCTACTTCCTTCAGGCTGCTGATCTCAGAGCTGGACTGCAAGCTATAAACAGTTAACTTAGCAGGCAGTAGAAAACTTGGACGATGTCTGCATTGGGAAGAATGAACTATTTTGCTATGATGATCCACTGTTCATTTTGGTGGTTTACAAATATTTTCCCCTTAGTCTTTTGGGAATTACTTTATAATTTTATTCTAATATTTATGATGCAAATAAAATATATATTAAATAAAATATAATCATTAAGTTTAAAATGCATTTTTTCTTCTAATGTAATAACACTGGTGCGATGTAAATTATGTTTGACAGTACCAATTCTTCCTGCTGCTTAACCATATATTTCTGTTCCACAATTTAAATTAAGCAATATTCACCATCTGGTTTTATTATGCATCCAATACACCACCAGGTGGAAGCACTGCTACATAATTTGATGCTGTCAAAAAATGGCACCATTGATTCACAGCAACATATAGTGCAAAAATAACCCAGAAAATGCAGGCGGTCAACCAACATGAGTCAGACTGAAGAACTCAGGAATGCTTTAGGAAATGTTCCTTTTCAGTGTTTGTTTTTGTTTTAGATGAGCAGCAATTGCAATTTTATTTTTGCTTTTGAATTCTACATCAGATATAGCAATATTAGCAGAGCAAGGGTGTGGTTATTAAGTCACACCTTGAAACGAATGGAGAGAAGATTATCTCCAGTTATGATCAGTTGACAATAGGATCAAGGAAAGAAGGGCTTATGCCCAAAACATCGATTCTCCTGCTCCTTGGATGCTGCCTGACCTGCTGCGCTTTTCCAGCAACACATTTTTCGGCTCTGATCTCCAGCATCTGCAGTCCTCACTTTCTCCCAATAGCATCAATGTTTTGTCTATGCATCTCTTTAGTTTGCCGATGCCTAAGGTGTGGGTGTGGAAGATTTTAAGCTTCAGCAGAAATGCCGTTGCATTTAAATTATAGACATTGTTTTCCGGGGGAGGAGTTTGATCTGCTTTAGAACTAAATGGGCCATTGGCAATAATCAGTATATAAAATATGCACGAGTTTTAGCTTGCCTCAGACATGAACAACTGGTCGGACCAGATGATCTGGTTATGTAATATTAAAATTTTCTTTCTCCGATCTGAAATTTCAAACTGCTCCTCAGCATCTCTTTAAAGCATTATTAGAAATTGCTCAATATTTTCACCAACCCCTCATAATTATCAATTATTGCTGAATAATTCTATTAATATATCAATTAATGTTACATGCTAGAAACTTGAAATTAACTTGAACAAACTTTTTGAGGCAAAATATAAATTAGTCATTGTGAAGGAATTAGCAATATTTTAAACTGCTAATGATAAATAATATTGATTTTTTGGCCACAGTGCCCCCTTTTTTTGATACTGCACTCTAACAGTAAGTTTGCATTGTCAATAAAGTATATTTGAATGATACATTCACTAATTGACTCTCACTCTAGTGCTCTGTCCATGTTGTAAAGGGTAAGATGACAAGGAAGCCCTTTCAATGGAGTGTATGGACTCCACAGAAGTTAACAACGATGACAGAAAAGGCTGTGGTAAAGGTACAAAACTCCACACCATATTGCCTAGCACAAGAACTGATGTCAAGACCGTGAATCATTAGAATGTCTAAACAATGTGAAACTTGAGATTTAAGGAACAGTGGTAGAGCATTGAACAGGGCACATGGAAACAAGAAAAAGCTCAATGCATGATTATTTTACAGTATTTTATTATAATTAAGTTTTGGATAATAAGCAATATTTTCCGTACAAGAAAATTCTAACTTCCAATGGGTACTGAATATCTTCTGTTAAATAACTTTCTGTCATTAAAAGTAGCCTGCGCTCACTTTGTTCTCTTCTTCTGGATACAATACTTATGTTGGTCATTAGTGCACCAACAATACACAAAATCAACTTTATTTTTTTTTACTTTCTATACCTATATCTAATTGAAGAAGATGCTTCCCATATCCAAAGCAGGTCAACGTATACAGTAGATAGCTGATCACACACATAAAGATGACAACTAGAGAATATAGAGAGAAAATGGGGAACATATGAAGCTACAGGCTGTCTCCAAGCAAAATAGGTGGTGTGGATTTTCATTCTTTTCCTCCTTATTCAGGAATTTATACTTCCTGAAGATATTCTGGCTGTATTCTGCATTGCACTGTAAAACCAAAAGATGTTGCTACAAAGAGTGTCTTACTTTTGAAACTGCTAAAAAAAATGCTTTGTATACTCTTGACACTTAGAGGTGAAAATGGCAGTGTAGTGATAAAAGTCAATCAAGCACTTAAAAAAAAATCACCTATACCACAACCTCCACAATGTAACTAGATATATGTACTTTGGGTGGGGTACATGTAACATGGAATGTATCAAATTATAGAAAAAAGCACAAAGTACACGCATTGGAAAGATGGAGCTCAATACATGATTAAAAGTAATTGAACAACATGCATCAGGAAAATTAATGATAAAGTACAATATAGTCTTGTAAGTAAAGATCATCACATGAATTTACCATGGGGTGGTGCTAAAGAAATGTTATTGTCATGTTAGGATGCTTTTACTCACGCAGAATCTGGAAAATCCAACAACAGAGAAGCAAGGCATCATATGAGTAGTTAATAGAATTGGTTCCAAAATAACAGCTCAAAAATGTGACAATGGCTGTGATTTAAGAATAATAGTCAGCATGATGACTTAATCGGGTGTGATTCCAAAACTCAAATCCTCACCATCAGTTTGAAATTTATCAGATAAGCCCTCCCCCCCATCTGATCATAAGAAGCCTACATACATGCATTTGCAAAAATTAATTATTCAGCTTTCTAGAATTAATTTGGCTGTCCCAATTCACTTCTGCTCAGTCAAATCTAGTCTGTGAGTACCCAGCTCTGGCTGCCTCTGGCGAAACCATATCCTTTTCCTGTGAGCTAAAACAACTGTAGTAGATTAATCCAAATACATAAAGACAGGATGGTCCATGGCCATCACAGGAACCAACTGGAAAAGGGCGACACACCAGCTTCTACTTCATGGTGGCAGCTTAGTGCAGAGAATTAGCCAGCAGCTTTAGTGTCAGTGTGGCAAGTTAGTATAGACGGCAAGGCATCAGCTTGTGGCTGTAAAGAACACAGTGAAGTGTCAGTGTGAAATAGGAATTATCTGCCACTGAGGAGCACAAAGCTGCACCAACATTGGAGCTTGTATATGTGCCAGTTTCGCACACAGCCAACACTGTGTCTGTACAAGAACTAATGGCCGTATGTGAATACAAAAGGGGATGTATGGTTGGTCAGGCTCCACAGCTGGTTGGTCCAATTCAAACCTGCGAATTGCTGGTCATTCTTTCAGGGACATCTTGCAAGTTCAGTTGGCAATATGGGTCTTACATAAGCCAGGGAAGATTTCGAGATCCTGATCATGGCATCATTGAGTCTATGGACAGCTCAAGCCTGGAGTTTGACCTACTTGTATTGGCTAACTGAGGAAATAGTTACAGTAATAGGGGAAATTGAAATGACAAGGGAGATATTTGGTTTGATAACAAATGGAAGTGAATGTCCTCAAATGCAAAGGTGCAGGAGCTCAAAGTAATTGATGGCCACTTTGGGCTTAATCTGGGAAGGAGCAGGGCCAACAGCACTTTGGCAGTGAGGGTATTCAGAGGTAACCTTTAGGCATTGTAATGTAACATAAAGGGTCTCAATTGAAACAGGAGGTGAATGTTCAGCAGAGAATTGGAATCATAAAACAGTGGGGCAAGTAAAAAATGAGGCGTATGCCACCCGTAACATGGAAACTCACTGCACTGGACTCAAATTTTAAGCTTTCTATTTTGATCTACAAACCAACTGTGTAATAAGCCTTCAACATGGATAAGGAACTCCCCAAAGTGAAGCTTATACCCCAATAATTTGGCATAATTTGATTTAATTTGGATGAATTGTTTTAATTGATTTCAATTTGCTTTAAAAGATGACATCCAGGTAATGTTTCTGCAAATGTGGTGGTTATCATGTTTGCCTCACATTGAAAAGGTCTCTAGTTCAAAACATTGTTGGTAGGGTGTTTTAATGCTTTATAGTGACTTCGCCTCTGGCCGAGTAACTCTGTATTCAAACTTCAACCAGTATGCAAAAGTCAGAAAGGTGTGCAAGAACATAACCATTATTTTTAAGCTCATGCCAATTGTGACCTGTGTCATGAAGTGCTGAGTGAGAATTTACTGTGGCCTGATTGGCATTTCATGGTCTCTCAGGTCTACAATAGCTACGAGAGCAAGGGAAATTTACTCAAAAACTCGTTGTTCCTATTTGTGGTGATGCACAGTCTGTAGGATTATAAGACATGACATTGTAGCTGCCATATCCTTACACACAAGATGAAGAGTGCGAGGAGATGTTCAGAATGAGAGGATCTAGATTGTAGGAGGGATTGGGTGGATCTTGGCAAGACAACATTGACACTATTTTGGGCTCCTTCTTTGAGACCAGGATGACTATTGAGCCTGGGAGGAGGAATACAGCAGTAATAGATGCCTCTGAACTCTTGTGCTATTGGTGGCAAAGAGCTGTCTCTGAAAAACCATAGCAAATGCAGAATCAGACAGGGAGTGCATGTTGGCTGTGGACTTGGCCAGCTGCGAGACCAGCGTCTAGGCAAATAACCCAGACCTTCACGGTTAGGAACGTCAGGGATAAAACTTCCTCATACTAAGGCTATATGTAAAATCTGAAAGGTCTTGAGACACTGTTTCTGCTTGTGAGCGAATCTAGAAGTGGCAGTCATCATTTAAATCAAAGCAGAGGAGAATTATTTTTCCCAGAAAGGATCTTTGGATCTCTTCTCCTCAAATGCAGTGGAAGCACAGGCCTCAAATGCTTTCAAACCAGAGGTGGTAACTATTCACACCTTAACAGAATCTATCAGACATAGAAAGGAATATGGGGTAATTAGAATAGTCATGACTTAATGAAATGGCAGTGCAGTCTTGAAGGACTAGGTAGTCAGCTTATGCTTTTACATTTGTATATACATATGAAAGCACTTCCTTAATGTTCGTATTGTCTGTGACCACAGCAATCAGGTAATCTGTGCTAGGTATCCAGAAAGCTACCTTAAATCTTATCCTGGATTACTCATTTATGCCAGCCTCATTCAAAAGCCCTCAGCACACAAGACAATGTTGCTGTAAAATAACTCCAGAGGCCAATATCCCATCACCAAGTCACCTTTTATTTACATGTGGAAAGTCCTTGATTCTGGTCCAACTGCCTGAAAGCCAACTCTCAGATTGAATAGAACCTTAGATTAGATTACTTACAGTGTGGAAACAGGCCCTTCGGCCCAACAAGTCCACACCGACCCACCGAAGCGCAACCCACCCATACCCCTACATTTACCCCTTACCTAACACTACGGACAATTTAGCATGGCCAATTCACCTGACCTGCACATCTTTGGACTGTGGGAGGAAACCAGAGCACCCAAAGGAAACTCACGCAGACACAGGGAGAACTTGCAAACTCCACACAGTCAGTCGCCTGAGCCATGAATTGAACCCGGGTCTCAGGCGCTGTGAGGCAGCAGTGCTAACCACTGTGCCACCGTGCCGCCCATTAACCTCTGACACTTCTGTTCTTATATGTCAGCCAGGGCTCCCTGATTGGACCAGATTAACAGCCCCAGTCAGGAAATTCATATTCTATGAGTTCCATGTGGCTGACCTCGTTGCAATTACTACATTCCTCCCCACCACACCCCACCCCTACCCCCGAGTCTGAGGCCATAGGCCAAATCTTTTTTTAGTAGTTCCACCTGGGGCGTTTTCACACTCAGTCAAGCTTCTCCAACTCTGCCTCAGATTGAGGCTGTGTACAGTGGTGTTTTTGCCAGTGGGAGGCATCCACATGTGCTACTTGGCTCCTGGATGATGTTCCAACTTGTAATGATACACAGTTAGTATTAGAACTCACCACTGAATTAGGCCTAAAACTGTAGGTGACATTGCCTTATCCTCTTGAAGTAGACTTAGCAAAGCTTTGTGGTGTATTATTACAAATTTATGGCTGTAATGGTATTGCTGGGACGTACTGACTACAAATATGAACGCAAAACCTTCCTCCTCTTTCTGTGCATATTTACACTCTACATCAGCCAAAGTCCGGAATGTATATGCTATTGGATGTTCCTCCCCACTGGGCAACCTATGAGCTAGTACTACCCCAATGTCATATGGGGAGGCATCGCATGTCAATACTGGATTTTGCTAAGGATCAATGCATGTCAACACCTTACAGGATGATTGATGTTTCTTCACTTCATGGCCATTTCCAAGGCTGACCCTGTTTTAAGAGCTGATGCAAAGGTGCCAGGATGGAGGCCTGGTTATGTATGAACTTTCCATAATAATTCACCAGCCCAAGGAAAGACCTAAGCTCTGGTACAGACATGGGAGCTGAGGGACCTTTGATTGTCCTCACTTTATCTTCCAACAGGTGTAACCCAGTCATGTCAACACTGTGGCCCAAGTAGATCACTTGGGGTGTTTGGAACACACATTTTTCCCTACTAAGGCATACAACTGCCTAGGAGAAATGTCTAAGGGATCTGTCTCTGAGTGCTCCTTATTAGGCTTCCCTGTTATTACCACATCATCCAAATAAATGGTGACTTAGCTGTATCGTATATTGGTACAAATCTTCATGGGTATTAATTGTTGCACACTTCTGAGGATCCTCGTCTAATTGCAATTGCAAGTACACATGGTTCATGTCCTGCGATATGAAGGATAGCTCCCCTGCCAGCTTTGTATATAAATCCTTTATGCAAGGGATTGTGTATTTATCCAGTCATGAGAAACAGTTAACCATTTGTTTAAAACCCCCACAAAGGCGGACTGACCTGTCAGGCATCACAATCAGTACAACTGGTGCTGCCTATTCCGCGCTTTCCAGCCTTCTGATTTCTGCTTCTGCATTTGCCCGAAAGGCAAATGGCATTGGGCGGGCCTTGCAGAACCATGGAATTGCTTCCTTGTCGACATGCAGGGTTGCCTTGATTCCTTTGATAGTCCCTAGACCTTCCTGAAAGACCTCTGGATATTTAACTAGGGCTGCACTCAGGCAGCCATTTTCTAATCAAAAAATGCTGACTCAATCTAGGTGAATCTTTTTCAACCAATTTTCCCCCATCAAAATTGGACCTGAATGTTTAACTCAGTCAGCAGTAACAACCAGCTGCTTCTCGTGAGAGACTAGAACAAAAGCTGTGCCCTCTGGCTGTAAAGGTCCTCCAATGTTTCGGGGCAGCACGGTGGCACAGTGGTTAGCACTGCTGCCTCACAGCGCCTGACACCCGGGTTCAATTCCCGACTCAGGTGACTGACTGTGTGGAGTTTGCACGTTCTCCCCGTGTCTGCGTGGGTTTCCTCCGGGTGCTCCGGTTTCCTCCCACAGTCCAAAGATATGCGGGTCAGGTGAATTGGCCATGCTAAATTGCCCATAGTGTTAGGTAAGGGGTAAATGTAAGGGTATGGGTGGGTTGCGCTTCGGTGGGTCGGTGTGGACGTGTTGGGTTGAAGGGCCTGTTTCCACACTGTAAGTAATCTAAAAAAAAGTATAGGTTCTCAGTCTAGATGAGGTCTTGTGCAAACTTAACATTTGAAGTCAAGAGTGATCCTTGTTTAAGACTGGTTCTGCAATCACTGAAAAGGCCGCGACCGTATCAACCTAGAATCGCTCTGTTCAGCTATGCAATTCTCATCACTCAAGTAGTGTTCCCTAAGCTCAGTTGGAATACCATGCAATTCATATGCTCCACTTGCTGCATTTTCCAATGACAAAGCCAGTGGTAGGGCCCAGGGTTAATCGCACTGTTGTCACTGCTGAAACAACTCCACATAGGCTGGTATCCCGTCACAAAGTCACTCTTCATTTACATGTGGAAAGTCCTTGAAATTGATCCAGCTCCTTCAGAGCCAGCTCTCAGAGTGAACAGTACACTCCTGTTTCTGAGTGTCAGCCAGGGCTCCCTAATTCAAACAGGTTAACAACTCCAAGCAGGAACCTTATATTCTATGAGATCCACCTGGCTGACCCCATTACAATCATTACAGCTGGGTGTAGACTATGTATGCATTTCTCCTTTTTAATTTTTTGAACTGTTTTATTAGTCCTTATAATATCTTCACGTATAACATGTTTCATTGTGGTGCTTAGCTTCAATGCATCAAAACTGGAGTCTGGTTTTGTCTGAGTTTACAGCAAATTCAACTGTCTAAGCAAGCTTCTCATCTGCTCTGTTTCTTCATTAGATATAAGATCATCTTTCTTTGGGGTCTTGGCATAATCTATCAGGATCCAAGGTAAAACTTTGATTCAAGGTTATTACTGCTTAATGCCAAAGACCATATGTAATAAAATTTCCCTGAAGCCCAATTTCCAATTTTTGAAAACAATAAATGCTGGGGATCACAGCAGGTCAGACAGCATCCACGGAGAGTGGGGAAACTAACATTTTGAATCGAGAGATTCTTCATCAGAGCTGACATGAAGCTGTGAGTTTCTGTAGCAGTTGAAAAGTGTGGTGCTGGAAACACACAGCCAGTCAGGCAGCATCCGTGGAGCAGGAAAGTCGATATTTCAAGCATAAGCTCTTCATCTGGAATGCATGAATGTTCATGCTCAAAACATTGACTCTCCTGCTCCATGGATGCTGCCTGACTGGATGTGCTTTTCCAGCACCACACTTTCTGACTCTGATCTCCAGCATCTGGAATCCTCACTTTCTCTGAGTTTCTGCAGTACTTTGTTTTTATTTCAGACTTACAACATTTGCAGTATTTTGCTTTTATTGCCATATCTAATTTCAACTGAGTGCAGCTTACTTTCTGCAAGATAGACCTACCCTCAAAGCATAATCCATAAAAACATGTACTTTGTTTTCATTGCTTCCATCTGTACTAGCTTCCCCTGTAGACACCTTCAAAAACACTTCCCTCTCAAAATTTCCTCCTAACAAAAATGCAACTTCTACATGTTGCAAACACAACTAAGAAAATTTTCGGGATCACTTTTCGTCTAATGGGTGAGTCCACTCTAACATTTGATCATAAAATCAGAGACCCTAACTCTGAAATGTGGTCATTTCCATATCTACTTTGAGAATTGATGGATCATCATCTTTACCATCATCTTGGATACTTGCACTTGCCAGCACCATTGCCTGACCTCCCTATAATATCACATGCCTCCATTCACTCCACCTTTAGATATGTAAGTCAGCTATAGGCACTGCACCTTGCCTAGCAAAGCCTAGCATCAGTATTATTCACGGTCAAGAGTGTGGTGCTGGAAAAGCACAGCAGGTCAGGCAGCATCCGAGGAGCAAGAGAATCGATGTTTCGGGCAAGCAACCTTCATTGGGAATGAGGCTTGAAAGCTGAGGGGATGGAGATATAAATGGGAGGGGAGTGGGGCTAGGGGAAAGGTGGCTGAGAGTGTGATAGGTAGATGGAGATGGCAGGGGGTAATGGTAATAGGTCGGCGAGGAGGGTGGAGCGGATAGGTAGGAAGGAAGATGGACAGGTAGGACAGCTCATGAGGGCGGTGCCGAGTTGAAAGGTTGGAACTGGGATAAGGTGCGGGGAGGGGAAATGTGTAAACTAGTGAAGTCCACATTGATGTCGGTGGCTGGAGGATCCCAAGGTGGAAGATGAGGTGTTCTTCCTCCAGGCGTCGAGTGATTAGGGTATGGCAATGAACTTGCATGTCCTTGGCGGAGTGGGAGGAGAGGTTGAAGTGTTTGGCCATGGGACAGTGGGCTTAGTTGGTACAGGTGTCCAGGAGATGTTCTCTGAAGCACTCTGCAAGTGGACGTCCTGTCTCCACAATGTAGAGGAGACCACATCGAGAGCAATGGCTACAGTAAATGACATATGTGGAAGTGCAGCTAAAACTCTGAGGGATGTGGAAGGCTCCTTTGGGGCCTTGGATGGAGGTCGGGAGGGGGAGGTTTGGATGAAGGTTTTGCAGTCCTCACTTTCTCCATCAGTATCATTCAGACTACCAGCCTCCTGCAAGCTTGCTATTCCTCAAAACTGTCACATGTATGAATAAATAAATTACAGGGCACCCCACCACTTTCTATTAATTACAGAGATTGTAAAAGTTTGCAATCAATCATATTTGACCAAGATGAATAAATATAGTTTTGCCTACCATGTTGGAGATATACTATTTAAATGTCATGCTCTATCCCATTACCCAGACCTTTCCACTTTTTATGGCTCCCTTTTCTTATAGCATAGTAAATCCACAGAATTAAAATTTATCTCAGACAGCCAAATGTATAGCCTTAGAGCTTTCTGAATGTCCCAAAGACTTCTGCCTTGATGAATACCCTTCTTCCTGCAGGTCAAGTATTTGAGTGTGTAGAAAATAATTGAACTAATTGTAGCCCATTCCAGTCCAGGGGACTGTAACACAGCAGTCAGAATTTTGGGATCAACTCAAAAATCATAGACACCCACTATTTGAAGCAGATTCTTTGAATGGACTGTTCACAGTAACTTGAATTTGGTCATACTGCTAAGATTGTATGAAGCATCTCATCTCAACAAAGAACTATCAACATCAGAGACAGTGCAGAAAAGAGAACTTTACAACACAGTGTAAGAATTCACGATATGGGGTAACATATGAGCATGCATAGAGAATTGATTGGGTAATAGGATGCAGAAGATAGGCATAACTGGGTCATTTTCATTGTAGGTGGTGTACCACAGAGTCACTGGAACCTTAGTTATGTACAATCTACATAAATAACTTGGATAAATGTACCAAAAATACAGATATTAAATTTGCTGAAGATACTAAAATACATAGGATAGCAAGTTCTGAAGAGGACAAATTTGGCAGATGAAGAAAAATAAAAGGGGAACTTAGCACAAATTACATGAATCACAAAACATTGGCATACAGGTGCAGCACATGATTAGGAAAGAAAATGCACTGATGTTATGTTTTACAAGGAAAAGGAATATAAAAATAGCAACTTTTTAAAATGATTATATAGGACGCTAGGACTGCATAAAGTTATTGTCTCCATATTTAAGAAAGAATTAAAGTGTGTTGAAGTTTTTCCAGAGAAGATTCATCCAACTTATACCTGGGATGTAGTGGCAGGCAGTCATCACATGAGAAAATATTAGTCTGACTGGGCCTGTAACCATTTAGGTTTAGAAAAATGAGAGGTGATCTTCTTGAAACATGTGAGATTCTGAACAGGTTTTATAGGGTGGATGCTGAAATGGCATTTTCCCTTCCAGGACAGATTAGAACCAGGGGCCCCAGTTTAAGTATAAGATGTCTCTCTTTTAAAATGGCTAAAGAGGAATCATTTCTATCAGAAATTTGTGAGTCTTTGGAACTCTCTTCCCCAGGGAGTAATGCAAACAGGATCATAAATGATGTTTAAGGCAGAGATCAATAGATTTTTGACTAATAAGGGAGTCAACCCTTTTTGGGGTAGGTGGGGATATGAAGTTGAGGCTATTATCAGAGCAACCATGATCTTATAGAATGGTGGATCAGGCTGAAGGATACAATGATCTGTAGCTACTCCTAATTTGTATGTTCAAATGCTCTGTCATCCACACTGTCATCCAGGGGGAGTCTTCCAGAGTCCTTGAATTTCCATACAAAATCTATCATTTTGACCAGAAAACAGTGGCCAACATGGAACAAACTTTTCCCCTGCTGTTTACAGTCACTGTTATTTCACTGCCTTTCTCTTTTAGAGACTCACCGTCTTTGCTTAGAGACTTTGAATCTAACTGTCTAAGAGTCTTCCCATAGGAAAGCCAGCCATTCTTTTCATTGTATTCAGATGCAAAAGTTGAGATTTGAGTTTCACTGGGAAATAACCTAAGCTCCCAGTCCATATGGCAACCAGGACCTTTCAGCTGATTGCCAAGTAGAGCTTGGAGGAGGTCACATATGCCCCACTTTATCTTGAATTAAGAGACAAATTGAAATCTGGCCAACTTGTATTGACAGCAATGCTGGAAAATCTATGTAATTCTATATGATAGTAAAACATTATAAGGTAGCAAAATGTCCCAAGATCCTTCATAAGTATATGATCAAACATCATCCCTGCACAACCAAGGAAGATCTGAATGTGGAGGAAATCTCTAGTCACATATGTCATTAGGGCAGAATCACAGACTAAAATCCATTTCCCGCCACTTTAGAACCAACATTCTCAAATAATGATATATTATGAAAGTTCATAACTTCAGAAGGCAAACAAGAAATATATTATCTACAAGGTGAGAGATTGCAGGAAGTTAAGATGCAGAGAGATCTGGGTGTCATTGCGCATGAACATAAAAGATTAATGTGTATGTACATCAAGTCATTATGAGAGTTAATTGAAAGTCATTATATATTGTGAGGGGAATTGATTACAAAAGTAAGGAGGTTATGCTTCAGTTAAACAGGGCATTGTAAGAATAAATGTGGAATTCTGTATATTATTAAAGAAGGAGGTAAATGCACTGTTACCACTTCAAAGAAGCTTTATAAGACTTGTATCCGCTGGAGTTATGTAGAGTAGGAGCAACTTGATTGAAAAATGTAAGATTCTGAGGAGGCTTGACTGGATGCATGTGGAAAGCATGTTTCCTTGTATGGGAGAATCTCATTGTTTCAAAGCAAGCTTTTACCTATCAAAGTCAGCAATAAAGAATTTTTTTCTCATCTTGAAAGGTGATAGAAGTAGAGACTTTGAATATTTTTGTGGAGAAATAGATTCTTCGAAAGCAAGGGTGAAAGCTTGTTGAGGAGAGGTGGGAATATGAAGTAATCAGATCTGTCATGATCGTATTCAATGGCATAGCAAGCATGAGGGGCCAAATGGCCTACTCCAACGCCGAATTTATATGTTCATATTGTAAATTCTGTAATGTTCAAGTCAAAATGTTTTGTCATGCAACTTTACCAATTTGATGAACAAATGATATTTTTGGGAATAATGTTCAGTATTTATGTACAGAAAAACCACAAATAACCACCAGGTGGCTATGAAATTACAGCTGCAGAAATGCATTTGAAGGGAGGCCTCATTACTTAAGATTTGTGGCATTCTCTTAGGGTGAGGCCGCATTCTTTTTTCAATTAGTAGGTTGGGTTGTAGAGAAAACAGAGATATAATTGTACAACAAAATGGAAGAGAAAGTTATTAAATATTTTTTTTTCATATGCTTCACTTTAAATATTGGACAGAGACTAAAAATCCAAAGTTTAGTTTAAATAAAGTTGTTTCATTTGTACTGAGTGTTTATATTGCCGACTTTATATATCATCATAAGTGCACCTGGGTTTATGTGCATGGGCGTGAATTTACAAGTTGTGGCAAGGAATGCAGAGTTGCATTAATTTCACAAAAGATGAATACATCATGAGCAGTTCTCTGATGTCAGTTTCATTTGATTATTTGATCATTTGATGATATCCTATCTTCTGCCCTCTTCACATGGAGATATATTCTCAGTGGGGAACAATTCCATTGGGATGCTAACCACTCAAAGGGCAAGCAAAAATTCTCAGAATGTGAGCATAAAGTCAAAGACTGATGTTCTCTTCAAGGAGGAGGTCTAGCACAACAGGACATCAAAGGCTTGAATCTGCTCCAACTTCAACTTATATGTAAATTGAGGAGCTTAAAGCGATTCCTCAAAGATTACCTTAAAACTCCTACTGAAGATCCTTGCCAAGTCTATTCCAGCAAGCACGTCCTGAGGCCTAATTTGAAACTACTATAAAACTTGTTTCCCCAAGGCAAAATCCCCAAATCTTGGAATTTACTTTCTACATCAAAGAAAGCAGTTTGAGGGATGAATGAGAGAAAACAATTATTCCACAGAATCAAACATCATCCTTTTCTGCCATTTGTATTTGGTGGGTGAGAATAAGATTGGCCACCAGTGGATTCAATGAGGATAGAGGTATATAACTTGCAGATGGGGCCCTGAGGCAGCAGTGTTTTCCAACCAATATGAAGCGGATTTCAGAGATGCATCCTGACCAGTTGTTGTCAGGTTACCCAATACGTATGAACATACAAACTAGCAATGAGGAACAGTAGAATCATGGATGAGCCCGAACTATTTTCACATATGCACTTTCCAAAGGTAACTCTATGTAAATATTGGAAACTGGAATTCAATAACTTAGTGACTTTAAAGCTAGAAGGAAAGATTGCAGATGTTAAATCTATTTACACTGGATAGCAATAATTCAAAAGTGAAACTCATCAATGAATTATAAAAATATTATTAAATTAAACTGTGAAACTGCTTAGTCTTTTCAGTTAAATTTATGAAACTTGAAGAAGGAACAGTGTATGAAAAATTCAAATATACTCTACATACTTGTGTAAAAGTCATTTTTTTTAAGGTTGAATTTATGGGGTTGGCTATTACTGTACATGGATACTACTTTTGAGGGGCTGAAATTCATGTTACAGTCCAAAATACCTTATCATTAACAGAATCCCAACTGATCTCTAAATGAGTAAGAACAAAACACCATGAGCTGTGGTGATTACCAGATAAAGACAATAGGAACAAAAATGAATTCATAAGGTTTTATTAATGCATTAAAAAGTGAAGTAGAAATATACTACAACTTTAAATTCCAATTACAAGGTACATCTTAAATTAAACATGTCAAAAACAAAAGTTCATTAAAATCCTGCAAAATCACACAGTTCAACATCTTCAGCACCGAACAAAGCTTCACAATCATCAGGATGACTGATGTCATCGTATAGATCCTCTTCATCTTTGCTGTCCACAGTTAGAGGTAGCACATCATCCACTTCTTCTTTTTCATCTATGTCATCCCATAGATAGTCATCCTCTGTACCACCCAATGCATTTGACATTCCACAGTTAATGAGGCATACAGGAGGACATGCCAGGAGTAACGCCTAAATAAAAGGCGTCAGCTTAGTGAAGCAATAACACAGGACTACTTACA
The DNA here is from genome assembly GCF_020745735.1 of Hemiscyllium ocellatum. Lineage (NCBI taxonomy): Eukaryota > Metazoa > Chordata > Chondrichthyes > Orectolobiformes > Hemiscylliidae > Hemiscyllium > Hemiscyllium ocellatum. The sequence goes on from NC_083402.1 coordinate 57,436,096, forward strand.
TGGCAAACAGCAATAACAACATGCAACAGATGGTTCCAAATGTTCTCATCACCAACTGATAAGATCTAAGCTCTTCAATTCTGCCACATCCAAACACAAAGGTTGGTGGACAATCAGTCAACCAAATAAAAAAGGATATTTTACAAATATCTCTGCTCTCAATGATGGGGAAAGACAGCACATCGTTGCAAAAGGCTAGGCTGAAGCATTTGCAACCATCTTCAGTCAGTGTGCCACATGGATGATCCATCTTGGCCTCTCCTTCAAGTCCTCAGCATTCCAGATTGCAGTCTTCAATCAATCTAATTCACTCCAAGTCTTAACAAAAACTCAATGAAGATGTTGGATACTGCTGACCCTAAAGGATATTAGTGACCCAAATAATTTTTGACAACAATTAGAGTCATTGAGTCATAGAGATAAACTGTGCAGAAACAGATCCTTCAGTCCAACTCATCCATGCTGACCAGATATCCGAAATAAATCCCTGGTCAGTTCCAATTAAACGTGATAGTTCTGTTCTCGTGCGATTTCACGTTATAAGAAAATTGCACAATAGCGCACCACTTAAAATAATGGGCTGGAATAGCATTATAGCCAATACAGGGAAGGAATGTTTGTGTTCTACAAATAACAGTCTAAATTCTTCAATCTCATTAAAGCCAATTTGTGTTGAAGAAATACACATGTAATAACCATTTGCCAGGATTTGGCCTTCATCCATCTAAACACTTTCCATTCAGATAACCATCCAGATGCCTTTAAATGTTGTAATTGTACCAGCCTCCACCACTTCCTCTGGCAGCTCATTCTATACACACACCAAACTCTGCATGAAAGCGTGATCCCTCTTAAATCTTGCCCCTTTCTCTTTAAACTTATACCCTCTCATTCCAGACTCCATGACCCTGAGGAAAGGACCTTGCCTATTTACCCTGTCCATGCCCCTCATGATTTTATAAAGCTCTATAAAGGTCACCCCTCAGCCTCAGATGCTCCAGGGAAAACAGCCCCAGCCTATTCAGCCTCTCCCTATCGGTTAAACCCTCCAACTCTGGCAACATCCTTGTAAATATTTTCTGAACCCTTTTAAGGTTCACAACATCCTTCCTAGGGTAGGGAGACCAGAATTGCATGTAGTATTCCAAAAGTGGCCTAACCAGTGTGCTGTACAGCTGCAAAATGACCTCCCAACTCCTATACTCAATGTACTGACCAATAAAGGTAAGCGTACCAAATGCCTTCTTCACTATCATGTCTACCTTGAGCATCCTTTTAGTTACCATCACTGATACTAGTTTTCTTTTCCAGAATTATTAATTAAATTTAATGCCACTACCTGCCATGATAGAATTTGAACTCATATCCTCGAACATTAACACTACTAGTCTAGTGACATTACCGCTATACAACAATTTCCCATTAATTGCTTTTATAGAGTTGTGATTGTAGCTACCTAATATAGCAGACAACAATTTGTAGTAATTTTCGCATTGTGTATTGTGCTTGTTAAGAAGCAGCAGTTTAGACACGATACATTAGTTAAATAAAGAAAGTATACAATTTTGACAATTGAGAATGCTTCACTGATGCCAGAGCTGATCTGCACAACAGGTGAGGCAGCATACTCCCAAGCCCAGATGTAGTGAGGTCTTTTGTGGTAGTTTTTGATGGCAGCTGTCTTTGTTCTTCCCTCAGACTGTTGTAGGGAAACTAGTTTGGTTTCAAAAAGGTGAGGGCTCGTCCCCTTGCATTTACCCCTTCCTTCCCAACTATCCCAAAAAGAGGTTGAGAGAGGACCTGATTGAGGTTTATAAAATCATGAAGGGTATAGACAGGGTGGAGAGAGACAAGCTTTTTCCCAGGGCGAAGGATTCAATAACGAGAGATCACGTTTTCAAGGTGAGAGGTGGAAAATTTAAGGGGGATACACACGGCAAGTACTTCACACAGAGGGTGGTGGGCATTTGGAACGTGTTGCCAGCAGAGGTGGTAGAGACAGGCTTGGTAGATTCATTTAACATGCATCTGGATAAATGTATGAGTAGGTGGGGAGTAGAGGGATACAGATGCTTAGGAATTGACCAACAGGTTTAGAAAGTACATTTGGATCGGCTCAGGCTTGGAGGGCTGAAGGGCCTGTTCCTGGGCTGTAAATTTTCTTTGTTCTTTATTTATCCTGGTTGACATACCTTATTTTAAGGGTTGGCCATTAATGCAATTTTAATCTTTAGTCTAACCCTTCTTGATCAATGATCACATGCAGCTATCATGATGCCAGGATCACAGGATCATAGAATCATTGCGTTCCATTTGAAGGGAAGTGTTCATTCCTTCAAAGAATAAAACCTCCTTATTTTTCAATACGCTCCATTGATAATGAAGTAGGGTGGCACCTGACAAATTTTTGACGTGAGTCATGACCTCAATGACTCTTATGGCCTCTCTTTTTCTCCTTTGTAGAAGGATAGTTATTAATGTGACCCAGTTAGATGAGGTCTCATGCTACAAGAAATACTACATATGGAATGCAGAGTTAACATGGGTCTAAAGGGATGGGGGTGTAACTTCCAACGACACCTATATATTTGTTTACCACAAAAGTGTGATTGTGTGAAGGGTGTTAAAAATCCCACATCCAAGGGTATATATTTATAATAAATCAAGGAGTATATGAAAGTAAAGTGCTACATTCCAACTATTTATAGCGAAGTGATCAGCTAAATGCTTAGTTAATACAGAAGTGATTGCATTAAGTATGTATTCAGTACAGTTTCAACATATTTAATGTAACAAACTAAAGGTATTGAAATTGGTCAGAGTTTTTTTTAGAAAACAAATATTTTTAATAGAGACTGTCAAATATTTGTATTCAGAGAGACCTGGATGAATCACAGAAAGTTAACATACAGGTACAGCAAGCTATTTGTAAGGCAAATGGTATGTTAGCTTCTGCTACAAAGGAATTGGTGTATAAGAGAAAAAAGATTTTACTGAAATTAGGTAGGGCATTGGTGAGGCCACACCTAGAGGATTGTGTGCAGTGTTGGTCTTCTTGTCCACGGAAGAACATACTTTGAGTTGTGTTGCAATGGGGTATTTCCTTTTTCAGACTAAGTACAAAAGTGGGGAAATTTCACAGACAGAGATCCACTGCCTACCTTGTTTAAAAGTCCGCTGGATCAAAATTCAATCAAGCAATTGATTGGCTGCTTGTGGGCTTTCTGCCAGAATTATGAAGTGGGAGCTGCTGGCCAATCAGAGACTGGAATTTCCAGATCTTGATTGAGACCATGACTCCTGTTGGATCAGCCTTTCTGCACAATCTCCCCTCATCCAACCCCACCCAACCATATTCCCAAATTGAGGATCAAGGTGAAAAATATACATGTTATTTGAAGTGATGTTTCTGGGGTTGGAGTTCACAATGTAGGATGGTGGAAATAAGGGTAGGTGATAGCTCTGGAGACCCACCCATACCCTAGGTCGAACTCTTCCATCTTGAACAGATTACTGCAGATTGATAGAGCATCCCGCAGTTAATAACACCCACCCCCAAAAAGACCTGACAGTCTACAGATTCTAATTTGTCACTTGAATAGGCTGACTTTTTTCCCCATCCCTCCTGGAGCTGAAATAAGTGTGGCCCAGGCAAGAGGAGATGTTGAAATTGTCACAAGTTGACTAAGTGAGTACAGGAGTTGGGAGGTCATGTTGCAGCTGTACAGAACACTGCTTAGGTCACTGTTGGAATTTTGAATGCAATTCTGGTGTCCTTCCTATCAAAAAGATGTTGTGAAACCTGAAACTGTTCAGAAATGATTTACAAGGATGTTGCCAGGGTTAGATCAAAGGAGAGGTTGAATAAGCTAGAGCTGTTTTCCCTGGAGCGTCAGAGGGTGAGGAGTGACCTTATAGAGGTTTATAAAACCATGAGGGGCATGGATAGGATAAGGAGACAAAATCATTTCCCTGGGGTCGGGGAGTCCAAAACTACAGGGCATAGGTTTAGGTTGAGAGGGGAAAGATATAAAAGAGACCTAAAGGGCAACTTTTTCAGGCAGAGGGTGGTAAATGTATGGAATGAGCTGCCAGAGAAAGTGGTAGAGGCTAGTACAATTGCAAGATTTAAAAGGCATCTGGATGTGTATATAAATAGGAAGGTTTGGAGGGATATGGGCCAGGTGCTGGCAGGTGGGTCTAGATGGGTGGGGATATCTGGTTAGCATGGATGAGTTGGACCATAGGGCCTGTTTCCATGCTCTATGACTCTATAAGTGATAACCTTATTTGGCAATTAGTTAGATAGGTTAACTATGTATGCAGAATTAAATTCTGAGGTGGTAAGCACAGGACAATATCACCCCAGGTGCCAACCCACCCAATTATCTGTCCGTCCCACCCAACAATGTACTATTGTATTAGGTTTTAAAATTGGTTTTCCACATCAATTTGACGTTCAAAGTGAAAATAATTGTTACTTCAAGGTCCTAGTAGCAAATCAGTTCCTTTCACTGCATATTACATATGCTTGCTCTTTTCTTCCAATGTGCAACTGTCAGGATTAAACTTTATTTCTTGTATGTATTTTTATTTGCATAACTAATTTAAAGCTGCCATATAATCTATAAATTTAACAAGTGTACAGTTAGTTTCTGCTTCAAGCCATTTATATGGATGAATAAATGTAGAGGCCCAATTACCCACTCCCACAGCACTCCAACTATGCAAAGTCTATCTCTCCTATTGTCTTTTCTGGATTGCAGTCTGTTCTGGATTTCCATATTCCTTTTTTTAATTGAATGTTAGTTAAGCCAGTGTTTCCCTTCCACGTGCATATTGATATTTTCTTATTAAACTGTTTCTGTGTTTGTGCTTCACTTTTATTCTTCGGTTTCTATTATTTTACTCACTATTAATATTTGATACATTTCTTCTCTGTGCCCCCACTGTATCTTATGTTATTCCCCAAATCTTTGCTTGGAAACATGTTTTTTGTTTGTAATTACCATTAGTTTTGTTATTTTTAGACACAAGTTGATACCTGATCTTGGAATACAACCTAATTAGAAACAACAGGAAATTTGATACATAGATGAAGTTGGTACATGTGCTAAATACAATATTTATATCAATGTATCATTGCTTGAAGTCTCAGCATTTTGTCTTAGAGAGTAATCATTGCTGGTGTACATAGGAAAATTGTATTTAGGATTTACTATTATTCTCATCTACTTTTTAGAAGCTATCACATAGCTCATGAAAATTCATCTTCTTAAACTTTCTGACAATATCAGAGCTTGGCTATCGCAATTATGATTCACATTCATCACCAGCTCTCCCAAAGTGGCAAAATTGGCATAATTGGCTGAGCCTGTGTTTATTGCCTTTCCTCAATTGCCCTTGAGAAGATGGTGATGGTCAATTGCCTTTTTGAGCTGCTGCAATCTATTTGCTGTAGGTACCCCAACAGTTCTGTTCGAAAAGGAGGTCCAGAATTTTGAACCATCAACACTGAAGGAATAGTGATACATTTCCAAGTCAGCATGGGGAGTGATTTGGAGGACAGTATCAGCTGCTGATATTCCCAGAGTTTTTGTCCTTTCAGATGATACCTAAGTGCTATCTAAGGATCTTTGTCAAATTTCTACATTACATGTTATAAACAGTACACAGTGCTGTTACTGAGCATCAATGGTGGAAGGAGTGGCTATTTGTGGATGTGGTACTAATCAAGAGAGGAGTGTGCTGCTTTGCCCTGAATATTAAGCTTCTTGAGTACTACTGGATAAAGTGCTATCTATGTTACCATCTGGTAAATATATTTCAAATTTGTTTAGATTTTTTTTCATTTAAATTTTGTTTATTTGATATGTTGAGGTACAAAAATAGCTTAAGTTCATTTATTGTAGAATATTAGTGTATAATCTAAAAGTAATTCTAAACAGTCAAATGTTAATCTTTGTGCTTAATTGTGTGAATAATACATAAAGTAATACTCTGACAATAATGAAAGTTCCACCCATTTCAATGTGTATCCATACACCTCAGGGCATGGCATGTCTATTTAAGAATCATATTAATGTCACCGACAGAAACTGGATTAATGACTGATCTAATATTTCACTCACTTATTTCATGGTGGAACACTTTAAAGCTTTCAGCAATTAGTTAGCAATTTAGATTAATTCCAAAAAGATTTTAATACTAGTTACTATCTTGCAGCATTGCCATAATTTGAGATTAATTACTATCAGACTCAGCATGAGATATCTTTTCAATATTACATTTGTGAAAATGTATTCTCTGTGTTGGTAGTTCGTCTAATGTTCACATTTGTTTTACCAATTTTGTGAGGAATTTTAATGTTTAGCTATCAAATGATTGTATTCTAGTATTTTTGATGAGAATGGGATCCTGATTTACTCCTTGTATAATTTTGCACTCAGTTGTCCTCAAAGGATCTGAAAATTAGGCAAAATATAATTCATTATTTCTTATTGTGATGCAACAACTTAATATTAGAGCTAAAGTGTTGAGCTCGAAGAAATTTTTTTTAGATTAGATTTGATTCAATTCCCTACAGTTGGGAAACAGGCCCTTCATCCCAATGAGTCCACACTGAGTAACCCACCCAGACTCATTCCCCTACTAATGCACCTATTACTATGGGCAATTTAGCATGGCCAATTTACCTGACCTGCACATCTTTGGAATATAGAAGGAAACCAGAGCACCCAGAGGAAACCCACACAGACACGGGGAGAATGTGCAAACTCCACACAGGCAGTCACCTGAGGCTGGAATCAAACCCGCGTTCCTGGCGCTGCGAGGCAGCAGTACTGACCACTGTGTCACTGTGCCAATCCCATTTAAAAATGGACTTTCATTTACACAGTGCCTTTCACCTTTGTCAATTAAGTACATCAGAGGTGTCATTCCCATTGTATATCAAGATACACAGTAGCCAATTTGTCCATTGCAAGGTTCCTTAGACCACAATATGTTAATAATGATTTATTTTAAAGATGTTGATTGAGGATTAAATATTTACTTGGACAATAGAGCTATCTCCCTGGTTTTAATCATATGTCTATGAGAGTGACAGTGAGGCTTCAGTTTAATATCCTATTCAAAATAAAGTGCAGCTTTTCCTCTGAGATGTGTTAGAATGCTAACTTGGATTATGTGCTTGAGTGTCAAAAGTAGAACTGTAAGCATACATCCTTTTGATTCAGAGGCAAACAGACTACAGTTGACATCTTAAAACACAAAAGTAACTTTGACATACCTCACCTCCAAATTATTATTTCCTTTAAGTATTTGATGAGGCCTCACATCAGAGAATATAGCAGGAACTAGGGGAGGGCTGATGAAAAAAACATTGCCTCAGACTGCAATATAGTCTCAATTCTCAGCAATTCTTGCTGCCCACTGCCTCAATCCTCACCCCAGTAGAAGTCTTACACACCAGTCTTCATAGGCCTTCATTTCACCCCACCTTTCCACGCCTCATACCCCACACACCAACCAATTGGGAGAATATCAGAAAGAGGTGGATGTGAATGTCTAATCCGATGTATTTATACTGTGAATTGGAGGATTTGGACTTTTCAGAGAGTTCTGTGGTGCTGAATTGTCTGGGTATCAACAAACTTCTTGCGGAAGCCTACACATAACATTTACAGTAATACCAGGTCAAAGCTTTTTGATATACAGCCTTCCAAAATGCAAGTCCTTTATTGTAGTAAGGAATAAACATAATTAACATTTACCAAACATTTGCCCAAATGCTCTGATCAGCATCTGAACCTCTGAATATGTTCATTATGTGGACTGGGGGAGATATACAGGAGTCAAGGTCAGGAATAACTTATCCACACCTTAACTTGATCATTTATCCAAGTCAAAATTCTTCCAGTTAAATATCCTCCAAGACTCTTTAAAAGAGAAGCAACAAGCCAGCGACATTCCACTGCTTCTTTGTTGTTTACATAAATGATTTACATAAACAGAGGAAGAATGGTTAGTAATTTTGCAGATGACACTAAAATTGGTGATGCAGAGGACAGTGAAGAAGGCTACATGAGAATACATTGAGATCTTAATCAGATGGACCAGTGGGTTGAGGAGTGGCGGATGGAGTTTAAGTTAGATAGGAAAGGCAAATCAGGGTAGGACTTATACACTTAATGGTAAGGTCCTGGGGAGTGTTGCAGAACAAAGAGACCTTGGATTTCAGGTTCATAGTTCTTGAAAGTGGAGTCGCAGATAGATAGGATAGTGAAGAATGCATCTTGTATGCTTGTCTTTAATGGTCAGTACTTTGGGTGTAGGAGGTGGAAGATCCTGTTGCAGCCGAAGGGGCCATTAGTTCTGCCATTTTTGGAATACTGTGTGCATTTCTGGTCTCTCTCCTATAGGAAGGATGTTGTGAAACTTGAAAGGGTTCAGAAAAGATTTGTAAGAATATTGCCAGGGTGAGAGGATTTAAGCTATATGGAGAGGCTGAATAGGCTGGGGCTGTTTTCCCTGGAGCATCGGTGGCTGAGGGCTGACTTTATAGAGGTTTATAAAATCATGAGGGACATGGATAGGGTAAATAAGCAAGGCTTTTTTTCCCCGGGATGGGAAATCTTTTCAATGAAAGGGGCCTAACAGGGAAGGCAGATGAACTCAGGGCATGGTTAGGAACATGCAGAAACATGGTTCAGGGATGGACAGTCAGCTTAATGTTCCAGGACACAACTGCTACAGGAAGGACAGAAAGGAAGGCAAGAGAGGAGGGGGAGTGGTGTTTTCATTAAGGGATAGCATTACTGCGGTACTGAGGGAGGATATTCCCAGAAATAATCCAGGAAAGTTATTTAGGTGGAACTGAGAAATAGGAAAGGGATGATCACCTTAGGGAAATTGAGAAACAAATTTGTAAGGCGATGTCAGTTAGGGGTAACATGGTGGCTCAGTGGTTAGTACTGCTGCCTCACAGCACCATCGACCCAGGCTCGATTCCAGCCTTGGGCGACTGTCTGTGTGGAGATTGCACATTCTCCCCATGCTTGCGTGGGTTTCCTCCAGGTGCTCTGATTTCCTCCCACAGTCCAAAGATATGCAGATCTTTCCTATGTATTGACGGTTTAAAAAATGCTTTGGTAAAGCAAGCAATGCATTTTTTTCTTGAGTTTTATAATTTACTGTGCTGTTTCAATGAAACAGTGCCACGTTAAAGTGGAGAGTCTAACAGTTATTAGGCAAACATTGATTCAGGTAGACGTTTTACCTGTTGCGTGATGAGGGTAAAGAAAATAGTTGTCAGTTTCAAGGTCCAAACCAGCACAGAATGAGTCAACCTCTCCTTTTTTTTTCAAGATTGTTTTGCACCTCAAGCAAAATGTATACTAAAGCATTATTGACAAAGTGCATACAATCTTTTTTGTATATCTAAATGATAACCTGTGGAATTCCACATGGATACAAAGTTTTATAAAAATAGGTGCACTTTACTTTGAAACAATAATATCAAATGACCATTACAGAGGAGGAAGAACAGTTGGCCCACCTGCACAGCTGAATTTTAGCAGCCTTGATTCCCAAAATCATATCCAGTTATTAAATTATTCTGGGGTTCTGCTTACTTTGTTTTGTCAACATTTATTCCAAATATTAATCATAAAACATTAAAAGCATTATAATTAGGGTAAGCAATTTGTAGGGTGTACTATTCCACATTTTTTCACCGAGAGCCGAACGCACTGTTTATCTATTAACTAGCAGATTAATTGTGATTAGAATGGATGTAGATTTCCTGTACCTGTAAAACATTTTTGTTAACAGTTTCTCTGTATGTTTCTTTTCATAGAGTCCAAGTCATAGAGATACGCAGCACAGAAACAGACCCTTCGGTCCAACGTGTCCATGCCGACGAGATATCCTAACCAAATTTAGTCCCATTTGCCAGGCTCATATCCCTCTAAACCCTTTGTATTCATCTGCCCACCCAGATGCCTATTAAATGTTGTAACTGTACCAGCCTCCACCACATCCTCTAGCAGCTCATTCCATACACATACCACCCTCTGAATTAAAATGTTGCCCCATAGGTCCCTTTTAAATCTTTCCCCTCTCACCTTAAACTTATGCTGCCTAGAGTCACAGAGTCATGGAGATGTACAGCACGGAAACAGATCCTTCGGTGTTCAACCCGTCTATGCCGACCAGATATCCCAACCCAATCAAGTCCCACCTGCCAGCACCCGCCCATATCCCTCCAAACCCTTCCTATTCACACACCCATCCAAATGCCTTTTAAATGTTGCAATTGTACCAGCCTCCACCACTTCATCTGGCAGCTCATTCCATACACATACCACCCTCTGTGTGAAAAGGTTGCTCTGTATGTCTCTTTTATATCTTTCCCCTCTCACCCTAAACCTATGCCCTCTTTTTCTGGACTCCCCCACCCCAGGAAAAAGATTTTTTCTATTTATCCTATCCATGCCCCTCATAATTTTGTCAACCTCTATAAGGTCACCCCCTCAGCCTCCAACACTCCAGGGAAAACAGCCCCAGCCTGTTCAGCCTCTCCCTATAACTCAAATCCACTAATCCTGGCAACATCCTTGTAAATTGTTTCACAACATCTTTCCAGTAGGAAGGAGACCAGAATTGCATGCAATATTTCAACAGTGGCCTAACCATGTCCTGTACAGCCGCAACATGACCTCCCAACTCCTGTACTCAACGTTCTAACCAATAAAGGAAAGCATACCAAAAGCCCTCTTCACTATCGTATCTACCCCACTCCACTTTCAAGGAGCTATGAATCTGCACTCCAAGGTCTCTTTGTTCAGCAACACTTCCTAGGACCATACCATTAAGTATATAAGTCCTGCTAAGATTTGCTTTCCCAAAATGCAGCACCTCGCATTTATCTGAATTAAACTCTATCTGCCACTTCTTGGCCCATTGGCCCATCTGATCAAGATCCTGATGTAATGTGACGTTATCTTTTTCATTGTTCACGACACCTCCAATTTTGATGTCATCTGCAAACTTACTGACTGTACCTCTTAAGCTTGCATCCAAATCATTTATGTAAATGACAAAATGTAAAGGACCCAGCACCGATCCTTGTGGCACTCCACTGGTCACAGGCCTCCAGTCTAAAAAACAACCCTCCACCACCACGCTCTGTCTTCTACCTTTGAGCCAGTTCTGTATCCAAATGGCTAGTTCTCCCTATATTCCATGAGATCTAACCTTGTTAATCAGTCTCCCATGGGGAATCTTGTCGAACACCTTACTGAAGTCCATATAGTTCATGTCCACCACTTTGCCCTCATCAATCCTCTTTTTTTACTTCTTCAAAACACTCAATCAAGTTTGTGAGATATGATTTCCCACACACAAAGCCATGTTGACTATTCCGAATCAGTCCTTGCCTTTTCAATACACATGTATATCCTGTCCCTCAGGATTCCCTCCAACAACTTGTCCACCACCAATGTCAGGCTCAGTGGTCTATAGTTCCCTGGCTTGTCCTTACCACTCTTCTTAAACATTGGCACCACGCTAACCAACCTCCAGTCTTCCAGCACCTCACTTGTGACTATCGATGATACAAATATCTCACCAAGAGGCCCAGCAATCACTTCTCTAGCTTCCCACAGAGTTCTAGGGTACACCTGATCAGGTCCTGGGGATATATCCACCTTTATGCGTTTCAAGACATCTAGCACTTCCTCCTCTGTATAATGGACATTTTGTAAGGTGTCACCATCTATTTCCCTACAATCTATATCTTCCATATCCTTTTCCACAGTAAATACTGATGCAAAATATTCATTTAGTATCTCCCCCATTTTCAGCTGCTCCACACAAAGCCCGCCTTACTGATCTTTGAGGGGCCCTATTCTCTCCCTAGTTATCCTTTTGTCCTTAATATATTTGTAAAAACCCTTTGAATTCTACTTAATTCTATTTGCCAAAGCTATCTCATGTCCCCGTTTTGCCCTCCTGATTTCCCTCAAGTATAGTCCTACTGCCTTTATCCTCTTCTAAGAATTCACATGATCTATCCTGTCGATACCTGACATATGCTTCCTTCTTTTTCTTAACCACATCCTCAATTTCTTTAGTCATCCAGCATTCCCTATACCTCCCAGCCTTTCCTTTCACTCTAAAAGGAATATACTTTCTCTGGATTCTCATTATCTCATTTCTGAAGGCTTCCCATTTTACAGCCATCCCTTTACCTGCGAACATCTGCCCCCAATCAGCTTTTGAAAGTTCTTGCCTAATACTGTCAAAATTGGCCTTTCTCCAATTTAGAACTTCAACTTTTAGATCTGGTCTATCCTTTTCCATCATTATTTTAAATCTAATAGAATTATGGTCGCTGGCCCCAAAGTGTTCCCTCACTGACACCTCAGTCACCTGCCCTGCCTTATTTCCCAAGAACAGGTCAAGTTTTGCACTTTCTCTAGTAGGTACATCCACATACTGAATCATGTGGGGTCACAGACTTGGAGGTTCTTAAGCAGATTGACATAGGGATTGAGGAGATATTGAAAGTTTTGGCAAATTTACAGATGGACAAATCCCCGGGTCTGGATGAGTTATATCCGAAGTAGACAGGCAGGAGGTTGGAAGAACGCAGTGAGCCAGGCAGCATCAGGAGGTGCAGAAGTCGACCTTTCAAGTGTGACCCTTCTTATATCCCAAGATACTGTGGAAGGTAAGGGAGGAAACTATGGGGGTTCAGACCCAAACTTTAATTCCTCTAGCCAAAGGGAAGGTGCCAGATAACCAGAGGACAGCTAATGTGATTCCATATCTCAAGAAGTTTGTTCAGGATAAATCAAGGAATTACAGACCAATGAATTTCACATCAATGATAAATAGACTATTGGAGAAAATTCTGTAGTAGCGAATTATCTCTGATTGGTTTAATCAGGATTAGTCAGCTTGGCTTTGTCAGAGGGAGGTAATGCCTAAAAAATTGATTGAACTTTTTTGCAGTGACCAGGTGTAGATGAAGCTAATGGAGTTTATGTAACTTAGATGGATTTCCTCATAACCTTTGATGAGGTCCCACTTGAGATATTGATAAACAAGATAAAAATATAATGGATCCAGTATAATTTGGCAAGATGGATGCAAAATTGATGTAGTGATAGGAAACAGAGGGTGTTGGCAGAATGCTGTTGTATGACTGAAGAGGCCAGTATCCACAGGGATCAGTGTTGTGATCCTTATAGTTTGTATCCCAAATGAGAGAGATGAGAATGTGGGACTGCTGACAGGTAAGCTTGTGGATGACACTGACACTGGCCGGGTGGTTGACAGTGATGGAGAAGGTCAAAGTTTTTTTTGTTTCTTTTTTCTTTTTTTCCCTTCTGTGTAAATTCCCATTCCCCCCCCCACTCCCATTCCCCCCAACTACTGCCTGAGAGTGGTAATGCTTATTTTTCCCCGGCACCCATGTCATGTGTGTGCAGGTGTCAGATACATTGAAAAACAACAAGTGTGTAAATCTTTATTTATATTCTATCACCAGGAAGAAAGGAAACACACGAGTGGCCAATGACAAGCAGTGCCCTTCTCAAAGGGCAATGCTGCATGATCAAACAGTGAAGGGGAAGGCAGGGATTAAATCAAAATAGAGTTGGAGGGGGAAATAATATACTCCTTTCCCTGCAGCGCCCACCTCTCCCTGAAAATCTCGAGGGTATTGGAGGACATCGCGTGCTCCTTCTCCAGAGACGCCCGGACTCTGACATACCCACGGAAGAGGGGCAGGCAATTAGCCCTAATGACTCCCTCCACGGCCGGCTGCCTGAACCTGTTTCTGGCCAGTTTGGCCAGGCCCAGAAGCAGATGTATGAGGAGGTCCTCTGACCTACCCTCCTCCCTCTGCTCCAGGTGCCCAAACATCAGGAGCGTGGGACTGAAGTGCAACCAAAAACAGAGGAGAAGGTTTTTGAGAAAATCAAAAAGGGAGTGCAAGTGCCCACACCCAATATATGCATGGTCCACGGATTCCACAGCACCCCAGAACAATCAGTTGGGCTGGGAGTCCGTGAACCATCGCAATCTGAGGTTGCAGGCGTCCGCTGCATGCAGCATCCTCCGAAAGAAATGGGGAGGACTCCCACGTAGAGAGCCCTCCAATGGGAATCCCCACTGCCCGGTGGAAGGTCTTAGCTTATAGGAAGCTAGGTTGATCAGATGGGCAAGTCAATGGCAGATTGTATTTGAGCCTGAAAAGTGTAAGCTGATGCAGTTTAGAAGAAGTAACAAGTCAAGGAAATACTCAAAGAATCACAGAGTACTAATGAGCTAAGAAGATCAAAGGGATCTTGGGGTGTTTGTCCTCAGATCCATGAAGTGGCAGGACAGGTTAACAGGGCAGTTAAAAAAGCATAAGGGCATTTTTTTACTCAGTGGTGGCTGAGATTATCGGAGCAGGGAATTTACATTGGAGCTGTACAAAACTTCAGTTAGCTGGAGGTCAACTACAGCGTGCAGTTCTAGTCACCCCACGATAGGAGAGATGTGATTGCAGTGGAGAGGGTACAGAGGAGATTCACCAGGATGTTGTCTGTTTGGAGGATTTCAGCTAGGAAGGGAGGCTGGAGAGCCTTGGAGTATTTTTTTTATAGAAAGAGAGAGCTAAGTGGGGGCCTGATTAAGGTGTCTAAGATTATGAAGGGAATGGATAGGTTAGATAGGAAGCAGCTGGCCCCTTAGTTGAAGGGTCAATAATGAGGAGGCATAATTTTAAGGTAAAAAGCAAGAGGTTTTGGGGGGCTTTCAGGAAATTATTTTCATACATAGGATGGTGGGAATCCAGATGCACTGACTGAGAGGGTAAGCTTACAACCTTTAAAAATCACTTGAACTGTCATAACATTCAAGGCTATGGGCCAAGGGCTAGAAAGTGGGATTAATGTGTATAGGTCAGCACAGACTTCAGTGTTGTATGACTTTATGACTCCAGTTCCACTGTAATAATATTGAGATTAGATTAGATTAGATTAGATTAGATTAGATTAGATTAGATTACTTACAGTGCGGAAACAGGCCCTTCGGCCCAACAAGTCTACACCGACCCGCCGAAGCGCAACCCACCCAGAACCATTTCCCTACATTTACCCCTTCACCTAACACTACGGACAATTTAGCATGGCCAATTCACCTAACTTGCACATCTTTGGACTGTGGGAAGAAACCCACGTAGACACGGGGAGAATGTGCAAACTCCACACAGTCGGTCGCCTGAGGCGATTGAAGGACCCTTTCTTCACCGCCTCTTCAGGAAGAGAATGACAAAGGCTTACAACTCTCTGAAACAAAGGGTTTTGCAGAAAATCTGTTTTAAATGGGCTTTTGACTTTTAAATGTTCATCTATAGTTCTAGATTCTCCCACAAGAAGAAACATCCTCTGCACATCATTCCATACCCCCAGATTTCATTTTGCCAGTTTATAAACTTCAGTTGCATTTATTCTGATGCCACCTTCTACCAGTCCTAAAAATTTGTGACCCATCTACTTCTAGCCTATACTGAGTGTCATGCTTCGTCTGAATTTATGTGTTTGAAGCATATGAGGTGGAAGAATGGGTCTCAATCATCATTATGGACCTTAAAATTCCAGCTAGCACCCTCCCTTACAAACTCTGAGCTAAACATGCTTTCTCCTGCACAAATGACCCTTCCCCAACTAATGCAACTTAAATAGATCAACGTAAGAGTTTTAGGTGAAGTGCTTCCAGTTTTCTTTCATTGCTGCAGTTTTTAAAAGTCCTACTTTATTGCAGAAGGTCTGACAGATTGTTCAATCTGAAGGGCCTGGTCCTGGTATTATCACAGGTATTCAGAGGACTTTGAAGGCCTCTGAGTAGAAAGCCTACAATTGCCATTCATCTGGGCAGCAGAACTACATGGATATGGAGCACGTGTAACAGGAGGGGAAGTGTGCACAGAGGTAAGGAGAGGAAAAGGCCTCTAGCCACCTACAATGTCCTGAGAATACTCCTCATAGAGATGGCCATTGAACCTCCTTGGTGCTAGCAGGTGGGACTACATTGGGTTGGGATATCTGGTCAGCATGGACGGGTTGGACCAAAGGGTCTGTTTCCATGCTGTACATCTCTATGACTCTCTGACTCTATAACCAGGACTACAGCTACAAATATCACTGCAGGTCTCAATATCTACACTTCTGCATTCTTCCAGGCTACAACCAATGATATTGTCAACATCCTGGCATGTTTGTCATGTATCGCTGCATCAGAGGTGTCCTATACACAACAAGAGAGGACTTTATCACTGTGTCTCTTAGTAGAGAAAATCAGAAAGAGCAGAAACATGGCTTTGCCAATAATGCACAATGTGATTGATTGCTGTGACACTCTGCAAAGTTCTTGCAGCCCTGCTATGCTGCACTAGTATTGTAGCTGCCTGAGCCAGCATGACAGCAAACGCAGATGCCATGATTTCAGTCTGAACTTCCAGATCAGCACTGAGGTCTTTTGCCTGTGCTTCAATGGAAGGTGAGCAGAGGCTACACCATAATTGGGACCACAGTGCCATCATGATATTGGCCATCACTTCCATGCTGCAAGTGATAAACTCCAAGCACTGTATAGAGTCACATAGCAATTGGCGCTGGATTTTTGATGCTTCTTGACAGGTCTGCCAATGCAATAGTCACCTCTGAGTACATCCCTATCAATCTCTCCTCTACACTGTTCTGTCAAAGCCCCCTTCTGTGTTATCCACGGAACTAATCTGTAACCTCATCCTTCAGTAACTGGTCACATTCACAGTCTGGCTACAGGTCACCATTACTTGCTGATGCACCACATGCTGATCTCACTTCTATAGAATCCTCTATAGTTTGTGCAGTGCCAGTGTCTGAGTAGGTGGCTGCAAGGGTCCTATCACAAGTTGGTGCTTCTTCAATAGATCTTCTTCATTCCTCAACTTTCCTCAAGAGGCTGCTGGAATTCTTGGATGCATAAAATAAATGTATGAGGACTGGCTTGGGAAAAGGGAAGGGGAATGGAGAGTTAGGTATGCATTGGGTGGAAGTCTGAAAGTTCATATGCAATTTGTTTTTCATGATGAATAGCAAGATAAGAATAGTTTGGTACTGGAAAAGTTACATAAAGGAAGAACGCACTATTATCCTGAATGTAGACAGATTTGTGAGAATGAGGGCAGGTATGTTTTTGCCTCTAGTTAGTAGTTACGTCATCACCTTTGCCATATTTTGAATAGACGGTAACATGTAGAAGCTGTGATAAGTGGCTGTAAGGCTTGCAGCATTATTATGTACGGTATATGAGGATGAGCAGGAACACCTGAATCTTGGGTATAAGTCCTTATTACAGGAAATTGCTTGGTCAGTGAATTGTAGAGCTCTGATGTATTGACCAGAAAATCAGGCTGGTGGTACATTGGAGAAAAGATGGCATTTGAAGATGTGTTTTTTGAGCTTGACCACTGATTAGGTCATTGAACATTTTTTTGGCATTGCAGCCAGATCATCAGAGTCAGGAATAATGACAATGAATGTATCTTCCCATTCCCTTCGCAGCATGTGCTTTGAGGGCCTTCTGGCTCCGGAACATGAATATAGGAAGACAGGAAGTTGGAGCTGAAGTAGGCTACTTAGCTCACCAAGGTAAAAACAATGACTGCAGATGCTGGAAACCAGATTCTGGATTAGTGGTGCTGGAAGAGCACAGCAGTTCAGGCAGCATCCAACGAGCAGTGAAATCGACGTTTTGGGTAAAAGCCCTTCATCAGGAACACAGGCAGAGTGCCTGAACGGTGGAGAGGTACTTAGCTCACCAAAACTGCTCCCCATTCACATTGCTCAAAGCTGATCTTCTACATCAAGGTAATTTTCATCACCATCCCCATATCCTTTAATATATTTACTATCTAGAAATTCAGAAACTTCTGTCTTGAATCTCCTTTCCCTTCTCAGCAGTCCATTGCGATCAAGACTGGCTTTCTTCTGTTCTGGGGTTGTGAGTTTTGTGATGACTAAATGCGCCAATTTTTGATTTGCATACCCTGCTCCAGGTGGAGTAGGTAATATTTACTGAAATGGCTGGATGTATTGTTCAGGTGTTCACACGCTTTCTTCTGCCATTTACACTCACCATTTACACACATTTCAATGAGTCAGATATGCTCAAAATAGTTGGTTCCTTCATGGATGCTTCTTTTCCACTTTGGGTAGTCTCAGGGCTAGAGATTCCCACAGGATGGAGGGATACTGTACTTGTTTCAAGGAGGCTCTGAGGACATCCTTGAGGTTGTTTGTTGCCCTCCTGGTAACCAGATGCCATGATGAAGCTTGAAGTATAGAGTGTGTTTGAAAGTCTGTGTTAGGCATGCAAATGTTATGGTTGCCCAGCCCAGTTGACTGACAGTAGGCAATGATGTTATGCAGGGAATGCTGGCCTGAGAATTACACTAATACTGAAGCATTTATCTGATCTGTACATTTGTAGGATTTTGTGGAAGTATTGATATTTCTCAAGTTTTTTGAGGCATCTGCCATACATTGTCAATGTCTTTAATGCATTCAGAAGGGCAAGTAACACTGAGTCTCTATGGTCCATGAGCTTTGAGTTAGGTTTGAGGTCTTTGTCATGAAACATTCTGTTCCTCAGATGGCTAAAGGCTACACTGGCACACTGGATGGTGTATTTCATTGTCTACCTTTGCTAAGAGAAGGGTCCCAGGTTTTGGGGATTGATCTACATGAAACTTGAAAGGGTTCAGAAAAGATTTACAAGGATGTTGCCACGGTTGGAAAGCCGGTGCTATAGAGAAAGGCTGTTTTTCCTGGAGCATCTGAGGCTGAGGGGTGACCTTATAGAGCTTTATAGAATCAATTGAGGGCATGGATAGGGTCTTTTCCCTGGGCTGGGGAAGTCCTAAACTAGAGGGCATAGGTTTAGGGGAGAGGGGAAAGATCTAAAAGGGACCTAAGGAGCAACTTTTTCTTGCAAAGGGTGGTACATGTATGGAATGAGCTGCCAGCGGAAGTGGTGGAGACTGGTACAATTGCAACATTTAAAAAGCATCTGAATAGGAAGGGTTTCGAGGGATATGGGCAAGTGCTGGCAAGAAGTACTGAAATAATTTAGGATATCTGGTCAGCATGGACAAGGTGGAGTGAAATGTCTATTCCCATGCTGTACATCTCTCTGATTCTACATTGTCCAGTGGCTTTTGATAATCACAGGCTGTGGCGGTGGAGGTGGTGCTGGGCTGGGGCTCTGTGCACTACAAGGTCCACATTGTGCAATACTGTGACATTCCAGAAGGATGATGCCTGAATTCTGTCCTGATATCTGCACTTTGTATTCATTCCAGAAATTGTGGTCACTTTGCATCATGTGATTGGTGGCAGCTATGCTTTGGCCGAGCAAAGCTTGTTTTAAACTTTAAATGAGGAAGTATAGTTCTCAAAACAAAATTAATTTTCTTCATGTCAGGCATAGAGTAAGACTCAGCATCACTTCAGAAAACACAGCAGCCTTACTTTGATATGCTACAAAATTGGTTTTCTGATTCCTTCACTGAAACACTTTTTTGATTTATATTCATCAGCTGGTGCAGCCAGATTTCAGTATCCCTTTAAGAAGAGTAGACTGCCTTCAAGAGGTGTAAGCCAGCTGTTATATGTGCAGGATGCACCTGGGCCTCTGCTGCTCTGACAGTGGATTTAATAATGGACTGCACTGTGCAATCATTGTGATGAACAAGCAGCTCAAACTTTGTACACTGGCCACATCAACTTCACCAGACACAGTTGTTGACCTGAAGATTTGCAATATCAACCTTTTGGTCAACTGAACAATTGCAGATCAAAATCTCTGCCCCCTATTATTTCAGACAGCAGCTCTTGGTAGTGACTCTGCTGTTTCACTTACACCTCCTCCAGAGGCAACACTTATTCTCTTATCCCATTATCACCCCTTTTGTCTTACACCATCGACCCTTGCACTTATTTATCTCTCCTACCATTCACCTAATCATACACTTTCTCTTTTATTATTTCTTTCCTTTCCCCTTTTGCTGCTTCTGTTGTTTTGGGTTTTGCTGAAAGGCCATCAACCAAAAAAGTGAACTTTCTCTCTCTACAGATACTGTTCAACATACAGAAAATTTTAAGCATTTTCTGACTCTGTTTTCTGGCATCCACGGTATTATTTTTGTAGACGATTCAATTGCATTTGTTCATGGGGCATGGCCAGCATTTATTGCCCATCTGTAATTATCCTTGAGAAGGTCATGACATGGACATGTATTTCACTGCGATGTAAGGACAGTCTACTACACTCAGAGTGTTTGGAAAATAGCGTCCTGTTTCCTCCTGCCAGATATGAGATGGAAAAACGAAACTTCGATCGGAAGAGCAGCTGCTATGGTGGATACATTTGTAGGGAGTGGACAACCTGAAGTCTGTCATGTCAAATGCTGGAAATCCCAGCTTTGTTGAAAATGAAGGTAGTTATCACATTTGCTGCTACTAGAAAGACCCTTCACGTCAATCTTCTGTTCCTAAGATTAAAAAGAAACAGGCGCTATATACTCGCACCCTTTCTCTGTCTCAGCTCACAACACTATTGCTAACTTCGAAGATTTTCCTCTGTACTGTATTGCTGAATGTCCATTGAAACCTGATTTCTATGGATATGCACCGTCTTGTAATTAGACTG
Organism: Hemiscyllium ocellatum; assembly: GCF_020745735.1. Taxonomy (NCBI): domain Eukaryota; kingdom Metazoa; phylum Chordata; class Chondrichthyes; order Orectolobiformes; family Hemiscylliidae; genus Hemiscyllium; species Hemiscyllium ocellatum. The sequence continues at coordinate 57,456,850 of NC_083402.1, forward strand.
CGTATGTAGTGTAGTCATCCAGTAACTATTGTACAAACAATTCCATTAAGTAGTGGGTAGGATTTCATGGCCATGATTGATTTCCCATTTTGGCCAGAATCACTTTGGCGCTAGAGAGGAAAGGGAAAGAAAATAATCATCTGGGGACTAAACAAGTCTGTTTGAAGGACTGTATGTCCAGAATGTTCAGTAACTGTTATAGTAACACATTGTTAATGATGCATTTATATATGATGAACACTGCTTGTGCATATAAGTGTGGATAATCTATCATCACAGGACCAGAAATGTGATGATTGGACTATAAGTGAAATGCCGCTAGATCTAGTTTAACCTGTGGCAGAGGGTGTTCCTAAACAGAGAGAGAAAAAAAATCAGAGGGATTGAAAAAGGATACGCCCTAAACTGGAACTGACTACAACAAGTTTGGACGGAAAAGAGCCAGCGTCTGGGGTTTAAGGCTGACAGAAGTTCGTCTGGGTTCGGCTTTGCGAGAAAGCAGTTTCCTCCGAGACAACATCGAGTCCTGACAACACGGCCTGAACCATGTCGCAGCCGAACAAAAGGAAAGCTAAAGAACCCAAAAAGGTAAAACAGGGTGGGAGCAGGCTCTTCCAGTGAGGAAAGCTTGGGGCTGGAATAGCAAGAGCCGCGGTTGAAACGAGGGATGCCCTTTTCTGGCATCGCCCGCCGCCGCTGTTAGAGTTTTGTTTTCCGCTGGAACTGATCGCTCGCACATTTGCGAAGTTTGCACATTTTCTCGCCGTCCTGTAATTCGACTGGGAGGAAATCCGCCACAAGGCGCAGAGTCTTGATTGAAAACATCCATCGGCATTCAGGGAGAGTTCATGGGACAGTTGACATCACTTATTCCATGAGGTGTCAAGAAGGCTTCCCCCCCCGCTCCCCTCGCCCAGCCCTGCCCTGCTTCAGCTTTGGGCAGTACAGTTACACCCTTGCTGGCTGGAACGCCCATTCTGTTACATTGCGGATGTCTTCCCTGAACTGCCCGCTGCACAGACCAACACTGACCTACAGCGAGCAGGAAGCCGTTTCTCCTGTTTCCAGGTAACCCTGGTGGAGAGAGTGTTCAATATCAGTGGGGGCTGGGAGAGGAATGGTTCCGCACGGTTGGGACATTTCTGCCACTGGGTGTGTGTGTGTGGGGGTGGGGTGTTTTAGGGTGATATACAGGCGGGCTGGAGCACTGCGGCTGCCTGTCTGAGCATGAGCAGACCCAGCCCCAGCCCCGGGTCTCCGGGGGAGCTCGGCGGTACGAGGTCACTTTCAACCTCGTCATACCAACGGTGCCGCAAGAGTTTGGTTTCGATGTCGGGTCGTTAAAATCCTTTGCTAAACACTTCCGCAAAGTTATGTCACTGTTGCATGTAGGAAGTCAGATAGAGAGCAGTTCCAGTCGATCATTGCTCAGTGCGTTTCCCATGGCCATGATTAAAAGTGGAACTTTGTTCCCTGGGACAAATATTCGTACCCTCAGATATGACCAGAGGGTTTTGGAGATCAAGACCCGTTTTAGTTGTCATCTATTACTGCACTAATGGTGGCAAATACTTTATATATATATATATCACATTCTCTGCGTGTGTCTGATAACTGTGGTCATTCCTTAGTTATTCTGCAAGCTGGTGGAGTTGATATCAGCAGTTTGCTAGCCCACTTCAGAGGGCATTCATGAGTCAACCGTTAATTTGAAATTGAAGCCACATAATATCTGGATAAGGATGATAGATTTCTTTACTTAAAGGACAACAAAGTGTCAACCTTTTATGATGAGATGGATGCAATATGGGGCTACATATAATCCAGGACATAGTGGCTGGGTCCAGTTACTTGTGGGAGAGCTCTGTATCAGTCTGTCAGTAGTGGGGAGAAACATGATTCCTGCCTACCACCAGTGGGATGACAATTAAGCTCCTTGTTGACAAAATTGATACCCATTATCGCCTAGAAGCTACTCCTTTCAATAATCTGTGACCATCCACTTCCCTGACTCCTCCCCTGAGACCCCCATCTTGCCTCCACTGACCTGCGATCCCTCTGTGATCCTGGGTCTGCTTGTGCTGATGCCAATGATAGGCTGTAAGCTTCTGAGTGCCAAACTGCTGAGTTACCAGCCAATGTCAGGAATCCACAATTGTTGACCCTTGTGGGAAGGCATGACAGCAGGCTGTTAAATGCCTGAAGAATACTTCATTTTATCAGGCTTTCCCAACCTGAACTTCTGGGAGTTTCCCACCACTTCTCTAACTGTAGATCTCACACATTGTCTTGAAAAGTCTAGGCCATAGTGCTTTGGAAGGAGCAGAGGGACAAGAAAGCCATATCTGCTTTCTGAAACAGTTTAATCCTTTAGGATGTGCGATGAAAGGCAAGATTTGTGCAAGACACGCATAAGGTGCTGGAACTTGGTGTCTAGAATTCCTACCTAGTGAAGTGAGTTAGTTCTAGTCAAAGACGTACAGATGGAGTCTTTCTTCCGTTCTGTTCCCTGGCCACATGGTTAGCAGCGCTTGAATTATGGTACATTTGCCTTGAAGTGCAGGAGAGATACTTAAGGCATCCTTTACTGGTTATATACATTTTGAGGCAGTGCAGTATTTTAGTTAATAGAACTGTCTGCAAAACATAGTGAATTAAGTGTTACTAAGTCAGTGACTTAGATAAAGCTGAAGTTTAAAGTATTTTCAGTTTGAATTTACATTAATGGCTTGTGATGTATTTGAAACCATTATGACTAAAAAAAAGTCTTTAGGTGTATATTCCTAGAGTCACATCCTAGAATCAGTGCAAATACATTTACCTGTCATAAACTTAGGATAATCAAGCCCCATTTGAGACTAGAGTCAGCACATCTATGTGATTCAAAGGGAATGCTGTCCTGTCAGAGATATGCTAACTTTTGAGTGTTAAATCAAGATTGCCTTCTAACTATTTAATGATGAATGAAGAAGTTGTCTTTGTTAAATGTATTCACCAATCAACACTGAAATATTTCATCTCATTAATTAAAATGCAAACACATAGAAAGGTTAAGGTATATTTGCACATACTGTGCAGGTATTACACATGAGACAAAATTGTTTTCTAAAACTGACCCTGCCATTTTCTGGCCTAAATGTCTCCTTTGTGGGTCTTTAGTTCTGAACATTATAGCTCCCAGTTGTCAGATAATGGGAAGGTTCCCTGGAGAATGTGTGTTTCAGCTTGAGGTTTGTTTCAGGTCCAGGCTTGGGTAATTGTTCTGGCTCCCTGACTGTGCTCTCCATTTATTGAGTGATTGCTCCAGTTACTCCTGTCCTTCATTCACAATTTTTCACTCCTTAGACAACTCTTTATTCTGGACTAGCTATTAACAATTCCCAGAGAAATTGATGATTTGAAATGGTTCTAGCAATGCTTTTAGCGTCAGAACTTGTCTTTATTTTGTCATGAGATGATAGTTTGCTAGAAACAAGATTTGTTGTGTAACCAGCAACTATGGAAGTATTGGCTTTTTCTTCTGTTGTATTATTTGCAGCACTATAACATTCTGAAATTGTGCAACTTTTGCAGGATTTCAGTGCTCAGTGGCAAAAAAGTATTTATTGGATTGAATTAGCTTTATTGTCTTACGTGCTCAAATTAGTAGACAGAAAAGTGTACAAGTTGCTGCTTATGGTGCCACCTTAGGTACAAATGTCCCTAGGTACAGCTTCTTCGGTCACAGTTCTTAGAAAAGTAGAGAAGTAAAAAGTCCAGCATTGCAAATTTTAGGAATAAACTTAAAAATGGAGAAAGAGAAAGAAGTTCCGAGCAATGATCTTCCAACCCAGTCGATGCTGGCACCTAGCCTCCAGTCGCATCAGGATTTGACTGCAGACTATGCCAGGCTTCACCTCAGTGCTCATGAGGCCGGGAGATCGCTCTGGAATTACCTTGAGACCAGAAGTCCATGCTGAGACCATGCCAAGCCGAGAGACCTCTACATACCTCCAGCAGACCACTACACCAGGCTGAGAGATGATCATGCTGGGCCATTGGGAAATCACTATGCCAGGCCAGGGGATGCCACACTGGGCCGAGGGAACACCTGGGATAACAATGGTGTGAGCAACATAGAAGGGAAATCGTCTTGCTGCCAAAATTCCCACAAAAATCAAGCAACACAATGTCAAAGTTTGGTGTTCCAATTATTGAGTTTCCCACCTGAAAATCCATTTATACCATCTTAACCGCATTAGGGCAGCACTTCCACTGCATGAACTGCAGTGGTACAAGAAGGTCAAAAAAAAACACCGTCTCTATAAGCAACAGGGCTTTGGCAAGATCACTGGTATTGTGTCCTGCACCTTCCACACACTTCGAAGTCTTGGTCACAGCAATACTGAGCTGTGCAACTAATGGAGCTAAGTTTTAATGTTGGTTTTTTTTCTAAGGCTCTAGTAAACAGATTTCCACATCGAAGGATTACTCTGACATAAAGGAGAGGCGTTTCACATTATGGAAGAGAGTGTGGGTTGCCCATTTAACACAAGTGGAAAGGACTTTTTTCTCTGAGGACAGTCAGTCTGGGGAATTCCTCACCACAGTAATCTCTTGAAGCTAAGTCATTAAGTATATCTAATGCTGAGATGGATAGATTTTTAGTCAGTAAAGGAATCAAAGGTTATGGGGAAAAGGAAGGAAAATAGAATTGAGAATTCATCATCTCATTGAATGGCAGAGCAGTCTTGATGGGCTGAATCTGTTCATACAGTGTTTGGTCTTATAAGCAAATGGTACTTTACATTAAATAGTTTACATTGACAGTATACAGAACATACAAGAATAATTCTTTATGATGACCAAATTCAATTTGTAGATCAGTTTTGTATGCAAACAGTAGGAGATTGACTTTTACACACAAAACATTATAAAATGGTATGAACCTTTAATCATTTTCATAAAATTGGTATCAATGTCTGGGTTCCTGGAAACATTGAACAGGGATAAAGGGGGACAACAACACTACTTTTTAAGAGGAAGAAAAGGAAAAATGAATGTAACAAAAATCTAGCTGCTTTACGTGAACAAGTAAGCAGAAGACAAGATGCCTGCCTCCCTTTTAGAAAAGTCGAGAGGGAACCAGGGTTAGGGCGACAGTAAACAGGGAAGGATGGTGGGTTAGTGGAGATGGCTGAGCTAGAGAGGGTGGCACCTGGACAGGAGGCTTATGATATAACATTGAAAGCTGAAGTAAGCAGGGTCAACACACTGCATACTTTCCCTGATACCAGAGATGCCCCTTCCCTCTAGAATCATTCAAGGGACTCAAGAGACACCAATATAAAAATGGAAGCTATTTCCTGAAAATGTTGTCAGATGCCAGACAATATGACCCATGAAAATTAATAATGAAAATATTGAGTGTTGCAGGTTTCCATGCAACCATTCCATTGTTTTTTTCCCCTCATGTTCCTTGTTGTCATTCTGAACTCAAAGCTTTCTTTTTGAATTATTAATACAATTCCAGTTGTGTGATATTTCCATTGATATAGCTCAACTCCCATTCCCAAATCAGCAGTTAACCATATTATTACTATGGTTGACGTACACATACAATGTATTTAAAATTAATACTTTTTGACCAAAGGTTAGGTGTTGATTTTTGAATTTGGCTATAACTCTGGTATGTGCAATAGTGCATTGTTGATTTTGTTGTTTTAAAGGTGCAACATACTTACATTTTGGACAGAGGTATGTCACATTTCTATTAGATTGGCTGTGAAGTTTCTTTTATTCTTTCTAATTTTTTTAGCTAACTAATCTCTTTCCAAATGTCTGCCCTCTTCTTTCCTCCTTGTGCCCAGACTCTTTACGCAACATCCACATTAACATTCCCCCCCCCCCCCGCCCCCCGCCATGCTCCTTATCTAATACATTTTTTAAAAAACCAACAATATCAAATATTGAAGAACCTAAACTCAAAAATGGATGCAGGACTTGCCATTACCACAGATCCTAACCTTGGATCATCTATAGACACTTTGAACTTTGTATTGCAGGAATTTATTTTCTAAGATGAGATACAGCCGAAAGATAACTGTCAATGTAAATGCAGTGGCTACCTGGAGAAGAAACTTGGAATGTCACATCTGAAAACATCAAGGAAGCTTCTAAGTGAGAAATGCCCTAAAAATGAACTGTCATCTCCTGTGAATTTCTCAGACTGTGTTCATAATGAGAACTGTGACATCAGTCTGGTTGCAAGACATGTTAACTTTCTTCCCCCTTTTGAGAATTCACCAGAGACAGTTTAAAAGTGAGTTTCAACCTTGGTTCGTGTGTACACTAGTAGGAGGTGGTATGCTGTAAAAGTAACAGTCAAAATACCATCCAGAATCATCTACTTCACAAGTAAAGGAGTTACTTGCTCTGAGTGCTGGAAGCCAGTCAGTGAAATGGACAAAAGAATTTTAGCTAACCTGCAAATCCAAGAATTTCCAAGTGCTCAACTGTCAAAATTCCACTATTTACTGTTCACTACAGACTGATCTGTATACCTTTTTCCTTTGATCTTTTGGACTTATTTCAGTGTGCATATGTATTACGTTATTGTTTCTTCTTGTGTTTAGTAACTGCTAAACTTACTTTTCACAATGATTATTGCTATTGAGACACATTTCCAAAGATAGTAATTGATTCTCATTAAAAACAAGGAAACTAGCATAATTTTCAATGGCTATGTTTTCAGAATCTTTTAAGTGTACTTCAGCAAAAATATATCACAAGGCTGAAGCATCAATGATTTGCAGATAGTGAGGAGTGCAGATGCTGCAAAGTCAGAGTCAATAAAGTGTGGAGCTGGAAAAAACACTGTAGGTCAGCCAACATTAGAGGAACAGGAGAGTATATTTCAGGTTGGAGGTGAATGTGATTGGTCAGTGCGAAGGGTGGAGCGGATAGGTGGGAAAGAAGATGGACATGTTAGGTCAGGTCAAGGAGGTGGGGTAGGGAGGGAGGGCTCGATGGATAGGAGGGTTGGGGAAGTTTAGAAACTGATGAACTCTTACATTAAGGCCATATGGTTGTAAGCTTCCGAGGCAGAAGATGGAGTGGTCTTCCTCCAGTTTGCCCTGTCTGAGAGATGAAATTCCTCTTCACCTCCACTTTAATTAGAGAGCTGAAAGACACGGGCGGGGTCTGGTTCGTTCGGTTAATCGAATTCTGGATAATCAAATGCCAGATTACATAGTTTCGCCGATTATCAAGACCTTGCAATTTTGCTGGATAATCTGATATTTGAATAATCGAGGTTCCTCTGTACATAAATAAGGAGTCTAAACCTACACCTACACTAAATTTTCTCTACAATGTCCTGTAACAAGACTTCCCTATTTTTTACACGTTATGCTTGTACTGACGTTGATCCATATATCACCAAGAAGATCACAAATCCTTGTTGAATTAGCTGATACTTGGTTTGTTTGGTGGTAAATGCATTATATTTGTCTTAAACACCGCCAATTTCAGGAGTGGAAATAATGACTAGGATTGACTCCCCAATAATAAAACAGGTAAAAAAGGACAGTGCTGGAAATATGAAGCATAAACAGAAAATGCTTGAGATACCAAAAGGTGATTGGAACATATGTGGAGAAGATTTCAGGTTGAGTCTGTTTTTGTTACATAATGTACCATTGACTTCTGAAAATAAATGCGTAGAGGTCAGGTAAAATAAGACTGGAATTGGGAGTAATGTTTTTCTCATGAGGCAATTTTTCTTCCACCTTCCTCACTCTTGTGCTTTAATAGCATAACATGTTTGTGTTCATATCAGTCATCATGCATCCATCCACTCCAGTTCCATTTTCCTGTACTGTATTTTGGTAGCTTGTATGCAATGGTGTTTTAAATGTTATAGAGTTATAGAGACATAGAGATGTACAGCAGACAGACCTTTTGGTCTAACTCAACTAAGCCAACCAGATATCCTGTATAAATCTAGTCACATTTGCCAGCATTTGGCCCATCTCCCTCTAAACACTTCTTATTCGTATACCCATCTAGATGCCTTTTAAATGTTGCAGTTGTAGTAACTCCACCACTTCCTCTGGCAGCTCATTCCATACACATACCACCCTCTGCAAGACAAAGTTGCCCCATTAGGTCCCCTTTATACCTTTCCCCTCTCACCTTAAACCTATGCCCTCTAGTTTTGGACTCCCCCATCCCGGGGAAAAGACCTTGCCTACCCATGCTCATCATTGTTTTATATATAAATGCCTTATTCTTTATCCTATCTACCTGTGACTCCATTTGCAAGGAACAATGTACTTGCACTCCAATGTTTCTTTGTTCAGTAACACTTCCTCGGTCCTTACCATTAAGTGTATAAACCCTGCTCTGATTTGCCTTTCCAAATGGATCACCTCACATTTATCTAAATCAAACTCCATCTGCCACTCCTTGACCCTTTGGCCCATCTGATCAAAATCCCATTGTACTCTGAGGTAACCTTCTTCACTGTCCATTGTATCTCCAGTTTTGGTGTCATCTGCAAACTTACTGACCATAAATGTTGATCTAAATATCATTACAGTTCGATCTGTGCCACCATTATTTCATGCAGAGAGTTCCAGGTACCTATCAACTCTGGATGAATAAAATCTTTCTTAAACTTCCTGCCCCATAGCTTAAACTATGCCCTCTGGTTATTGACCCCTTCACCACTACACTTCTCATAATTTTGTACCTCAAATTGCAACCCCCATGTCTTCCCTGAAAGTAAGGAAAACAACGCCATCCTGTCTCATCTCTTTTCATAGCTGAAACACTCCAGCCCAAGGAAACCCTACCTTGCTCTTGTATTTAGTACTTTGATTAATAAAGGCACATATCCTTTAGAACTTCTTAATCACCTTACCTACTTGTTCTGTTGCCTTCAAAGATTTATGGATGCACACATCAAGGTCACTCTGATCTTCTGTACTTCCTAAGGTCGTTATAGAACTAGAATACCTATAGTGTGAAAACAGGCCCTTCGGCCCAACAAGTCCATACCGACCCTCTGAAGAGTAACCCACCCTGACCCATTTCTCTACCCTATATTTGCCCTTGACTAATGCATCGAACCTACACATCCCTGAACACTATGGGCAATTTAGCTTGGCCAATTCACTTGACCTGCTCATCTTTTGGATTGTGAGAGGGAACCAGAGCACCCGGAGGAAATCCATGCAGACACAGGCGAATATGCCAATTCCACACAGACAGTCACCCTAGACTGGAATTGAGCCCAAGTCACTGGCGCTGTGAGGCAGCTGTGCTAACCACTGAGCCACTATGCTGCCACATGTCTTGCCACTTGACTGTGTATTCCTTTGCCAAGTTAGTCTAAAATGGATCAATTCACCATTTGAGAGTAAATTTCAGTTGCCACTGTTCTGTCCGTCTGAGCAGTCCATCTAGATTGTCTTGTAGTCTAAGGCTTTCCTCCTCACTATTTACCATACAGGCATTTCCATGTCATCTGCAAACTTACAAATCATACATTCTACATTCGTGTCTAGGTCATTAATATAGACAACAAACCACAAAGGATCCAGTATTGATTCTTGTAGCATGCCACTGGACACAGTCACAGAAATACCTTTCGAATATCCCTTTCTGCTTCATGCCACAAAGCCAGTTTTAGAAACAATTTGCCAAATTGGCCTGGATTCTATCTTACCATCTTGGCCAGTGTCCCATGAGATGCCTTACCAAAGACAAAGTAGGCAATATCAACTGCATTACCTTCATCCACGCACCTAGTTACCTCCTTGAAAAACTCAATCAAACCTGCCAGACATGATCTCCTCCTGAGAACACCATGCTGACTGTCCTTGATTTACACTCTGGGTGGAGATTAACTCTGTTCCTCAGAATATTTTATAGAAGCTTCCTTTTACTGCTGTTAGAATTACTGTCCTGTAGTTTCACGATTCATGCCCACCACCATTTTTGAAAATGGTACCACATTAGTTATCTTTCAGACCACTGGCATTTCTACTGAAGCTAGTGAGGATTTGAAGATCACAGCAGGCCCCCTGCAATCTGCTCCCTTGCCTCCCACAGCAGCCTGGGATACATCTCATCTGAGTCTGGGGATTTATCCAATTTTCAAGCCTGCCAAACCTGCAAATATCTTTTCCATCTCAATGCTAATTTGTTCAAGTATCATAATCCTCTCTGATTTCTATTCCCAGATCATTCTTTGCTATCGTGAATACAGATGCAAAGCACTCATTTAAAACCACAACAACGTCATCCATCTCCATGTACAGTTGGTCATGTTAGTTCTTAACCCCTAGTCTTTCTCAGGTCATCGTCTTGAACTTAATCCAGTTAAAGTATCTTTGGATTTTCCTTTACTTTTCCTGCCCGTGTTTCTCATGCTTCATCTTTGTATTTTCTTCAGGTTGGTTTTGACCAACCCTCTGCACATTCTGTCTGCCTCTAGGGCCTCCAGTTTTTTGAGACTTCTATGAGAACCTGTTGGTCCTGCATTCTCTCTATCTCCTCTTCGAATGAATCCTAATGCCACAACATAACTTCTCTTACAAGTAGCTGCTTCCAAAGAACTTTGGCCAAATCTTGTTTTACCAAATCTATATTGACCTGCCTCAATGCATTACTTTATTTCTGGTCCTTCTTTGTCCTTTTCCATGATTACCTTAAATCCTACTGAGTAATGGTCAATCTCACTAAACTGCTCCTCCATTGACATGTCTGCCACTTTCCTGCTTGCTTCCATAAAATTACACCAAACGCAGCAACTTACTCCTCTCTCAACACCAACACACACACACACACACACACACACACACACACACACACAGTGTTAAATGTACTAACTTGAACAGCTCTCCTGGGTACGTTCAAGAATTCCATCTCATCTAAGCCTTTCACTCTCCATCTATACTAGTTAGTATTCAGGAAGTTGAAATCCTCTATTACTCCACCATTATTTTTACACTTCTCTGAGATTTACCCGCATATTTTCTTTTATCTCCTCCCTAATTTGATTGCCGTACCCTCACTTTTGTTTTTATCTTCTCACAAGATCTCAATTGAGGAGCTGTCTCAGATATTATTGCTCCTTATTGCAGCAGTTGAACAATATTGTTACACCATCTATTTCTTTGCAGCCTCCCTGCCTTGCCTGAAGATTCCACACTCTGGAATATTGAGCTGTCAGTCCTGCCCTCCCTCAAACATGTCTCCTTGAGAGCAATGACATCATATCCCCAAGTGTTAATCAACACCTGGACTCCTCTGCCTTACATGGAAGATTGTTTGCATTCATCTAAATACTATCCAGCCCTGTTATTTGTTGGATGGCTTGTTTGTGATGCAGAGCAATACCAACATCATGAGTTCAATTCCCGCACTGGCTGAGGTTACCACGAAGGACACTCCTTTCCAACCTCTCTTCTTAGGTTAAACCACCTCAAGTTGTCTCTCTCTCTGTAATGGGACTGCCTTCTAATCTGATTGATTTCTACTTAAAAATTTGGCCATGAATCATTCCCTGTTGTACCTCCATTGTGTGTTCTGTCCCTCTGCCAAATTAATTTAAACTCCTCACTTTAAACTTGTTCTTTGAGAGATTGCAGATTTGGAAGGTGCTTTTGAAACAGCCTCGTGAAGTTGTTGCAGTGCATTCTTTAGGTGGTTCAAACTGCACTATGCATGTTGTCAGAAGGTGTAATTATTTAATTCGATGAATGGAATGCCAATCAAGCCTACTGCTTTATCTTGGGTGCTGTCAAGCTGCTCTAGTGTTTTTTTTTAAGAGCTGGGCTTATTCATGCAAGTGGGGAATATTCCATCACATTCCTGACTTGTGCCCTGTAGATAGTATTAAAGCTTTGGAGAGTCAGGAAATTAGTTACTCGCTGCGTAATTTTCAGCCTCTGACCTGTTTTTATGAACATAGTATTTGCATGGCACGTCCAGTTAAGTTTCTGGTCGATAGTAATCCCCAGCACATTGATGGTGATGGATTAAACAATGGTAATACCAATCAATGTCATGGGAACATGACTACACTTGCTGTTGTTGGCGATCAGCATTGTCTGGCATGTGTGGCGTAAATAATATCTGCCATTTATCAGTCTTAAACCTGAATGCTTTCCAGGTCTTGCTGCATGCACGGACAGACTGTTTCAGCACCTGAAGTTATGTAAATGGTACAAAACACCATGAAATCACCAATGAATATCCCCACTGCTGACATGATGGAGCAAAGATTCATAGGTAGAATTAGTACCCTGAGGAACTCCTGCAACGACATTCTGGGACTGAGGATTATATAATCGCGAGTAACTTTCTTTGATTTCCTTGCCCATGTTTGAGCTAATGTCATTAGATTTCATGGAGCCTGGTGTCATCGTTGAGCATTGTCAGGGCCACTGCTTCCCAACTGTGTCCTACTGTGACATTACCTCTGATGGGTCTGTTCAACAGAACTGATCATTGCCAGTTTGATGGTGGACAAGGCTGAGGCATTGCCAATTATGATTCAGGGAGTATGTCGAATGCTTGAGTGTTCTGTAGGACAACCGTCCTGATGTTGGCACAAACTGACAGCTGTTAGTCAGGAGAACTTTCCCAGGTTGACTGGAAATGATACGCTGTTTTCATTACTGGTGGCAGGTGGACCATGTGGTTTTATTGCTTTTGTCATTTCTGCATCGGTTTTGCTAGGTCATTTCAGAGGACAGTTATGAGGCAACCACATTGCTCTGTTTCTAGTGTTGCATCCCATCCAGACCAGGTAAGGATGGGAGTTTCCTTTCACTAAAGGACAATAAAGAACCAGATAGATTTTTAAAACAATCGAATTGTTCCCATCCACCATTGAGATTACCTTTAATTCCAGACTTTTAATTAATTCACCCAGCTATTGTTAAGGGGTTTAAACTTGTGCTGTCGGATCAGTAACCTGAGTCTCTGGAGACTATTCTGATGACATTACCACCAAGCCACCATCCCCTGTGGGATTTATGCTCAGTTCTCTTCTAAATTTGAGATAAGCATTCATCTGTTTCTATTTTCATGAGAGTGTATTTCTGTCTCCTTGTCTGAGCCAATTGGAGCAATGTCAAGTGGATTTTCTTTTTGGCCCTTCATGAGATAGAAGATGAGGAGGAATTTGTCCTCCGCCTTATAATCTAAGACTGTCAGGCACAGGCACAATGTTTTGGAGGTGGTAGAAGCTGATCTTTGCCAGGGGGTAATTGCAGAGATGGGCCATTTATAAAGGAGGATCTGAGAAGTCTTTACATAATTGCCACCTCTGTCTGATGGCTAAATTTTCTTTTAAAATAATCTGCTTGGTTATGTTGTGACATGCTTCTATAGCAGGTGGGACGAATGACAGAGAGATAGGGACACTATCACAATGACACAAGACTGCAATTAATTGAATTTAAGTTGTACCATCTGCTATTGTGGGATTTGAACCTCTATCTCCAGAGCATTAGTTTGGATTATTAGGAGAAAGTGAGGACTGCAGATGCTGCAGATCAGAGCTGAAAAATGTGTTGCTGGAAAAGCACAGCAGGTCAGGCAGCATCCAAGGACCAGGAGAATCGACATTTCGGGCATAAGCCCTTCTTCAGGAATGAGGAAGGTGTGCCAAGCAGGCTAAGATGAAAGGTAGGGAGGAGGGACTTGGGGGGTGGGGGGTGTTAGGAATGCGATAGGTGGAAGGAGGTTAAGGTGAGGGTGATAGGCCGGAGAGGGGGTGGGGGCGGAGAGGTCGGGAAGAAGATTGCAGGTCAAGAAGGCGGTGCTGAGTCCGAGGGTTGGGACTAAGATAAGGTGGGGGAGGGGAAATGAGGAAGCTGGAGAAATCTGCATTCATCCCTTGTGGTTGGAGGGTTCCTAGGCGGAAGATGAGGTGCTCTTCCTCCAGGTGTCATGGTCTGGCGATGGAGGAGGCCAAGGACCTGCATGTCCTTTGAAGAGTGGGAGGGGGACCTCACCCCCCACCTTTTCCTCCGCTACATCGATGACTGTATCGGTGCTACCTCGTGCTCCCACGAGGAGGTTGAACAGTTCATCCACTTTACTAATAACTTCCACCCCGACCTCAAATTTACCTGGACCGTCTCAGACTCCTCCTTCCCATTCCTAGACCTCTCCATTTCTATCTCGGGCGACTGAGTCAACACGGACATTTACTATAAACCTACCGACTCCCACAGCTACCTAGATTACACCACCTCCCACCCTGCCCCCAGTAAAAACACCATTCCATATTCCCAATTCCTTCGCCTTCGCCGCATCTGCTCCCAGGAGGACCCATTCCAATACCGAACAACCTAGATGGCCTCCTTCTTCAAAGACCACAATTTCCACTCAGACATGGTTGACGATGCTCTCCACCCCATCTCCTCCACTTCCTGATCCTCCGCCTTGAACCCCGCCCCTCCAATCGCCACCAGGACAGAACCCCACTGGTCCTCACCTCCCACCCCACCAACCTCCAGATACATCGTATCATCCTTTATCATTTTCGCCATCTCCAAACAGACCACACCACCAAAGATATATTTCCCTCCCCTCCCCTACCAGCGTTCCGGAAAGACCACTCCCTCCGTGACTCCCTTGTCAGGTCCACACTCCACACCAACCCAACCTCCACTCCCGGCACCTTCCCCTGCAACCGCAAGAAACACAAAACTTGCACCCACACCTCCCCCCTCACTTCCCTGCAAGGCCCCAAGAGATCCTTTTATATCCATCAGAAATTCACCTGCACCTCCACACACATCATTTACTGCATCCGCTGCACACGATGTGGCCTCCTCTACTTTGGGGAGACAGGCCGCCTACTTGCGGAACGTTTCAGAGAACACCTCTGGGACATCCGCACCAACCAACCCAACCACCCCGTGGCTGAACACTTTAACTCCTCTCCCACTCCGCCAAGGACATGCAGGTCCTTGGCCTCCTCCATCGCCAGACCATGGCAACACGACACCTGGAGGAAGAGCGCCTCATCTTCCGCCTAGGAACCCTCCAACCACAAGGGATGACTGTAGATTTCTCCAGCTTCCTCATTTCCCCTCTCCCCAACTTATCTCAGTCCCAACCCTCGGACTCAACACCGCCTTTTTGACCTGCAATCTTCTTCCCGACCTCTCCGCCCCCACCCCCTCTCCAGCCTATCACCCTCACCTTAACCTCCTTCCACGTATCGCATTCCCAACGCCCCTCCCCCCAGTCCCTCCTCCCTACCTTTTATCTTAGCCTGCTTGGCACACCTTCCTCATTCCTGAAGAAGGGCTCATACCCGAAATGTCGATTCTCCTGCTCCTTGGATGCTGCCTGACCTGCTGTGCTTTTCCAGCAACACATTTTTCAGCTTTTGATTATTAGCCCAATTACATTATCTCTATATAACCACCTCTCCTTCATCCAAGACCCAAGATAGGACGTCTATCACATCAAGCTGTATGTAATGTCTTACCACTTGATCAGGTCCCTGAGATTGTTGAAAGAGAAGGGGAGTTTATCAGTTCCAAAAAGAAAAAAAATGGGGAGAGCAGGAAATCGAGAAGGATATCCCCAATTGAAGATCTAATTAGCATCACTCTCAGAGCATGGTCTTAATCCCATGACATTTATTGGAAGGAAGGAATTCTATTCAGTGGAAATGCAACTCATATCAGAATCCTGTCAGACAGGTTTATGCAAAATACTGAAAGAGAAACTCAATTCTTTATTCTGACCGATGTGACAGTACTACACTTGACTGAGAGGTAGAAAGAGATACAGCCAAGGAGAGATGGCTGCTGGGAGGCCAGGATATTCACTGATGTCATATGCATCCCATAAACACTAGCATGGAGAAAATTCAATGAGGTTAGTTCTGCCGTCAGGTCATATCAGGTATACCAATGGCCTTTGAAGCAGCAATACTTGCTCCTTTATAAATAGCCACGCTCTTTCTCCACTCAGCGGGTGTTGCCTGCTTTATAAAATTCTGGTGTTGGCAGAGGCGTTGTTCCACAGTATTCATTAGGAATATGTGTGGGATTGATTTATACTGCTGCCTCCTGGCTGCCACCAAGTTTTGGGAATTAACGTTGCTGGCAGATCTCTGACAGATTCCCCCAGAAAGACTTTTCTAATTTATCTTTCCTGAGCTGCTGTTTAAGTGTTTTCAGTTTTAAAAAGATATATTTATATCCTTGCAAAAAGTCAAAAATATTTTGGTGATGTTGTATGTGTTTGTTTCAGAAATCTGCTGTCAAGCTAAAATGCAGCTGGGCAACATATTTATTTTCTGCTTAGAAGTGAAATCCTCATTTATCCTTAAACACTCCCTGCTGTGAACCCTTCTACTTTTACTTAGTTGGCTCATTGGAGATTCGCTCACTATCCTATAACATGCTGTCTGTTCTTTGATACTTAGACAGAGGCAGTATTTAGTACATTGCCACCCTTCCTGTCCTTTTCCCCAAGCCTCTCATGCAATTATGGCTTTCATATTGGCAGAGAAGGGAAGACAACCATAAATTCCATTAACAACTGCCTGATGCATCATTATATTTTCATGTACTTGTTTTTACATAGAATCTCTAAGTCATGCTGGTTGCTGTTTACAAAAACAAAGGCAGCAAAGCCGAGTGTTGAAACGAAAGTATTATCTCTCTTCAGTCTGTGGCAGGGAAGGTCTTTGCTCACATCATCCTGAACAGACTTATCATTGTGACTCAGTGTGCTTTTCACCCAGATTGCATTACTGTGGACAAGCTTTGGGTAAAGAGAAAATGCCTCCAGGAGAACATGGCCCTTTGTTTTTGTTGCAAAGCCCTTTGACACAATCAGTAGGATGGCTCTCTGGACAATCCCAGAACAACATAGTTACCAAAAACAAATTGACAAGGGCATGTTTCAGGATGGAATGGTAGGCTAATTTCTTTTAGATGGTGAAATATCAGCTCCGTTTGACATGTGGAATGGAGTAAACCAGGGCTTTGTTTGAGCTGCAATGTTCTTTAACTTGCTCTTCAACTGTGACCTTAGATTGTGAAGGATCTTGAACAGAAAAGTATAGCTCTGGTATTGTCTTGATAACTCACATATGAGCTATGATATCAAAAAGAAACATTTCTGTGAAACTCATCCAGGACCTTCTGATGTTCATGCCCAAATTACTCACAAAATTAGAGATTTACAGATCATTCTGAGGCTTCAAACCTCGAAGCATTGACCATTAGTCTTGGAAAGATTGAGATTCTGCACTATCCTTTGCCAAATTCAACACTATTCAAGGAAAAAGTGAGGTCTGCAGATGCTGGAGATCAGAGCTGAAAATATATTGCTGGTTAAAGCGCAGCAGGTCAGGCAGCATCCAAGGAATAGGAAATTCGACGTTTTGGGCATAAGCCCTTCATCATTCCTGATGAAGAGCTTATGCCCGAAACGTCGAATTTCCTGTTCCTTGGATGCTGCCTGACCTGCTGCGCTTTAACCAGCAACACATTTTCAGTTCAACACTATCCAGCCAGCTATCTGTGACAATGATACAAACCTGATGAGTGTTGAAATCTTTAAATAGCTTGGAATAGTTACCTCCAATGCTTGATAAAGAGATGTCAGCAAGGTATTTGGAAGGTTTTGACCAGTGTACTAAATGACTGTAGCGTTAGACTGTCCCAACAGATCAAGGTGTACAAAACTCTTGTCATTACTTCCCACCTTAATGGCTGTGAATCTGAAATCTCTACCATGAACATATAAGGCAGTTGGAACAACTTTCTGTTTGTGTTCTTCACTTTATCTTTGACACTTGCTGACAAGATCAGGTTACAAAATTCAAAAATTTAGACTGAACCCTGTTAGCAAGTCACATAATTACACAGCATGCAAAAAGCCCCTTCCGTCCAACCAGTCCATGCTGACTGTAATCCCAAACTAAACTAGTCCTTCCAAACATTTCTTATTCATGTACTTATCCAAATATCTTATAAAAATTGTAACTGTACCTGCATGCACCACTTCTTCTTGAAGTTCATTCCACACTTGAACCACGCTTTTTGTAAAAAATTGCCCCTTGTGTTTTTAAACATCTTTTTCCTCTCACCTTAAGAATATGTCCCCTACCTAGGGAAATCCCCCACCTGAGGGAAAAGACTTCGGCTATTTACTTTCTGCATGCCCCTCGTGATTTTATAAACCTTTCTTTAGGTCACCCCTTAATCTTCTACACTCCAATGAAAATAGTCCCATTCTATCCAACCTCTCCCTGTAACTCAAACCCTCCATTTTGGACAACCTCCTGGTAAATCCTTTCTGAATCATCTCTAGCATAATAATTCCTTCCTGTAACAGAGTGATCAGAACTGAACACCGTACTCCAGAAGAGGCCTCACCAACATCCTGTACAATCTCATCATGTCATCCCAACTCCTAAACTCCAAAGTCTGAGCAATATTGGCAAGAGTGCTAAATGCCTTCTTAACCACTTTGTCTACATGTGATGTAAACTTCAAAGAACAGTGTACCTGAACCCTTTGCACACAACCATGTGGACTATCCTTAACCATTCCTTGTGTCTCCAAATGCATATAAATCTTATCTTTCAGAATCACCTCCAACAACCTACCACCAAAGTCAGACTCACAGATCTATAGTTCTCAGGCTTTTCCTTGCATTCTTTCTTAAACAAAGGCACAATATTAGCCATTCTTCCACCATCCACCATTTCAGTAATTATAAATGATACAATTTTTTCTGCAAGAGTCCCCACAATTTCCTCTCTTAATTCCCACAACGTCCTGAGATACACTAGATTAGGCCCTCTATATTTATTCACCTTTATATTTACTAGGACCTCCAGTATCTCCTGTAATGTGAACTGTTTTCAAAATATCAATATTTATTTCCCTGAGTTCTCTAACCTCCAGTTCATGCTCAACTATCCATTGTCTAATTTAGCCCCAGCTCTTTTTGATATCTGGTGTGGTTTTTCAGAGGAAAACATCAGATGAACCAAAAATGATTCTGGTTCTAACTGCTTTCTACTTTACTGGTTACAGGTAGAGTTTATTCTGTGGGTGCGATCAGAAATTGGACCGAATCTGCACAGGTTGAAGCGTTTTCCTTTCCCACCTAACTCACAGCACAGTTTCTGGCAAACCTATTCCATTATCATTGAATATAAGATCTGCCTAGAGCCAGTGCAATCAGAGTACATTTTAGAATGCACTCTGAAATAAATTTTTACTTCAACACATCTTCCTAAATATATTATAGATCGGTAAAATATACATAGGCAGTTTGATTAATAATAACTTAAAGTTCACAGAATTGTTACAAAGCACAAAGGCCATTTGACCCTTTGTAACAAAAAAGGTCATGTCATAGTAACCAGTTATTAACAATTACAACTCTTTGTCAGTAGTAGAATTACAACTACTGGTGTATTCTAGTTTTAGTTGAAGTAAAAATTTAAAGATTTCAAAACATGTCCATTTGTATCCTTGCACCAAAATAATGGTGGAAGGTTTGCATAGAAGTGCAATTATTACAATCAGAACAATGTGATCTGGAGGCATGGCCATACTTTTTTTAAAAAAAAACAAATGGAAACCCCAAATTCTACTGAATGTAATTTGTGCTCTAAAAACTGTGCAATCCTTGCACTAGTTTGCCAATTTTGAGGGAATTGCTCAGAGACACTGTGTCACAGAACAGAAGCTCTGTTTAAAAAATGTTTAAAAAATTCTTTAATTTTTCCTCAAATGGAATTGTGACTTCATTTAGTGAATTATAGTGTGCGCTATAAACAAGAACATTAAGAGTTTAATATTAAAAGACGAGCCACTTTGCATTCCATCAATATTGGTGTATGATATCATACTTAATACAAAAATAATAAAAATATAGTTACACTTGCTGCCTGACTTGGGATGATGTTATCAAGAATCTAAAACCACCGTACAAGTCAACTTGGCATATCAAGAGACATAACTTTTTTAATTAAAGACTTTTTTATTGCTAATGCATGCATGATTCCGACTGATCATCCATGCAGAATATTTACAGACCTCCAGGGGCAGCACAGTGGACCAGTGGTTAGCTCTTCTGCCTCACAGCACCACGGATCTGGGTTCAATTCCAATCTCAGAAAAGTGTTTGTGTGGAGTTTGCACATTCTCCCTGTGTCTGTATGGGTTTCCTTGGGATACTTTGATTTCCTCCCACAGTCTAAGGATGTGCTGGTTAGGTGGATTGGCCATGCTGTAGTGTCCAGGGATGTGCAGGTTAGGTGGATTAGCCATGGGAAATGCAGGGTTATAGGGATAGGGTTGATAGATGAGTCAGGGAGGGGTGCTCTTCAGAGGGTTGGTGTGGACTTGTTTGGATGGCCTGTTTCCACACTGTAGGAATTCTATGAAGCCTCCATTTCTTTCTCCATAGTAAAAACTGATGCAAAATATTTATTATCTCTAACATTTCCTGAGGTTCAACATAAAGGAGACCTTTTTGATTTTTAAGGGGTCCTACTCTCTCTTTAGTTGTTCTCTTGCAGTAGAATCTCTTTGGATTATCTTTAGCCTTGGCAGACAAGATTATCTCTTATCCCCTGTTGGTCTTCTTGATCTTCCTCTTAAGAATGCCCATACACTGTTTATACTGATTAAGAGATTCATTTGAATGCAGTTGTCAATACCTAATATATAATTCCTTTTTATTCTTGACTAGAACTTCAATATCCGTATTCATCTATTATTCTGTAATCCTACCAGTTTTACCTTTCAATCTAACAGGAACATAACAACTCTGAACTCTCATTATCACACTTTTGAAAGCCTCCCACTTTCAGGCTTGTTTTTACCTATGAACAAGTGAAGGTGAGGACTGCAGATGCTGGATATCAGAGTCTAGATTGGAGTGGTGCTGGAAAAGCACAGTAGGTCAGGGAGCATCCAAAGAGCAGGAAAATTGACGTTCCGGGCAAAAGTCCTTCATACTGATGAAAGGCTTTTGCCTGAAACATCGATTTTCCTGCTCCTTGGATGCTGCCTGACCTGCTGTGCTTTTCCAGCACCACTCTAATCTAGCCCCTTTACCTATGAACAATCTATTCCAATCAACTTTTGAACCTTCTTATCTTGTACCATTAAAGTTTGCCTTATCCAGTTAAAAACTTTAACTATGGAGGGCTTACCCTTTTTAATGACTATTTTAAAACTAATAGAATTATGATCGTTAGACCCAAAATGTTCCCTTACTATCATTTCAGTCACTTGTCCTGCCTTATTACCCAAAATAAGATCAAACTTTGCTCTTTCTGTGTAGGACTATTTATAGATTGATGAAGAAAATTTTCTTGAACATATTTTACAAATTCTTCAACATCCAAACCTTTAAAACTATGGTAGTTCCAGTCAAAGTTCAGAAAATTAAAATCACCTGCTATTACAACATTACCATTCTTACATGATCTTTCTACATATTTGTTACTCAATTTCCCGCTGATTGTTGGGAACAATTCATTGAGGCAGTTCCTGGAAGTCCAATAGTGCTGGGTAGGCAGATCATTAGAACAAAGGACCATTGCATTTCAAGACTGTTGCTTCATAAAGAGCTAGCATCTGGTAAAATAAACCAAGATTGATTGTGCTTATGGAAAACCTGAAATGGTGCAGCATCAAACTCCAGGAGCTGAAAGAAACAGCATGAGAAAGAGTTCTCTGCAGCACCTTGGACTGTAGCGTTTTTGAAAATGATTGACATCAATGTCACAGAGCAACATTGTCCATGTTGCCCCACCTTTTTCCAAGTCTGGGTATCCAGACCAGGGCTATATATATCAATGGTGAATATGGAGACTGTTGAGTCTACGTATTCATTATTGCTTTCAAACTCAAACGGCAATTGTTATTATCATGAACATTAGAACAGGCCATTAGTCCAATTGGACTATATTGGTAGCTGATTGTGTACCATAGGAGCTAACTCTTTATTCATTTAGAAAGGAAGAAAAGCTGTATGTGGAAACTTTTGTCATGTCACATACAAGCAACTAAATTGAAAAATGCTTGCAAAATGGTTTTACGAAGTTATACAATAAACATAAAAGGATATTAAAAGAGGAAGGTCTTTGCTTTGTGAGTGAACTTGCAGGATTTTAAATTGATTTCGGTGATAAATTCTGTTGCTGCCTTACACAATAAATCATGTCCATTGCTGTGTGAACTTTAGTAATAACGAATCTTTTGTAGTTGAGTATTCAAAAAGTTCAAACCCAATTTCTGTCTCTCACAAATCATTTGATTTTCAAATTGAGAAAGACTTGCAGTAACAGGAAAAAAAATCCTCTGATTAATTTTGTTGTGTATAGTGACTTCGTTGTTCATAGAAATTGCAATTGTAACCTTTCAGAAAGGGAGTTTACATTGAGGACAGCAGGGTTCCAAATGGCTGTTTGCTGGTTGGCAGTAAATCAGATTGTTGCTTTACTCTAGGGTAAAGAAATTCTGTATAGAATTGGTTCTGGAAGAATTTGATTTCAAGATATACCAAGATTAAGCAGTCTTACAAAACTTGAGCTGATGTCTTTTTGTTGGGAGTAAATCAGGCTTGTAAACCTTTTTGTCTGAGGATTTGAGTGACAATCTAATAGAAGTGTTTAATGGTCCATGTTTGTATCGTGAAACAGAGCAGCAACTGAATGCCATGTGGAAAGCAAAGTGTACAATCAATTACTGTGGGAATAAAGATGAGGATTAACTTCAGGGAGGTGAGAACAAAAATAATTGTGTCTCAAAAAGTAGATGAAATAATTGACACATATGGGTTGACGAAATAAGGAGAAAGTCGTCGATAGTGTCATGATATTAAATTATTGGTATTGATTTACAAACCACCTTGTTTAACATTCTGTTCTGTAGTACTTGTAAATGCATATCATGTGATTTTCTCTGTTATATGGATGGAATAAGTGGCAAATTTGAATACATTGTGAGCCTCCGTATTGATCTGTAGATGAGTGCTATCTCATTTTGAAACCAACACTCATGAGCTTTATTGAAGGCTTGTATAGTTT
This sequence comes from Hemiscyllium ocellatum, assembly GCF_020745735.1. Lineage (NCBI taxonomy): Eukaryota > Metazoa > Chordata > Chondrichthyes > Orectolobiformes > Hemiscylliidae > Hemiscyllium > Hemiscyllium ocellatum. The sequence goes on from NC_083402.1 coordinate 57,479,948, forward strand.
TGTGTTAAGTTCCTAAATCAGTATCATTTAAAATTCTAATTACAAATATTTTGTGCACTCAAGTAATATGATTAACTAAAAGTTTTGATTTAGTTTAAGACCACTGGAAAAATAACAACACTAGTAATAAGACGTACAGTTAGGCCTTTTAATGAACCAATTGAAACCAAATTTAAACATGACAGCTCCTTAAAGAGGAACTATAAAAATATCAAAACACAAATGAAACTTAAAATCTTGTGCCGGGAGTGATTGTACATTTCTCTCCAGTTCCCACTTGTCACAGAAGTTCTGAAGAATAAAACCCAAGTCCATGCAGGCCCACATATAAAACAAAATTGAGAAAGGTGCTAGGGCAGGTTCAATTGAGACATTCAAGAGGGCATCAGATGGTTCTTTGAATAGAAATGGTGTGCAGAGATAGCAGGTAAATTCAAGAGCTTGATGTCAAATAATAATGGACTGAATGGCCTCCAGTGTTGTAATAACTTGATGAGAAATAAGCAGCTAGGAGGGAATTTGAATCCAAGGATGCAAGGCACAATGGCATAGAAACCTGTGACTTTAACTTCTTCGGCATGCCACCTCATACAAGATCTGCCTTTATGCTGCAGCTTCATGTTTAGTAAGTACAGGATTTCAACTCAGCAAGATAACAGCACGTTACTGCTAATTGGCATCATTTATTTCAACATTTATACATTTGATTACTGAAGTATCAATTTGTTGTTCCTTCACTCTATTCTTTAAACGATCCTATTTGCATTGCATTGGAATGTCTGAATTCTTTAAAGTACTGAAATGAAGAAATACAGACTTGTGTTTTCAGTCCTTTAGACGTGTAATGGATTAAAGATCCATCTCATTTCACTTTGTAAAAGAAATTCTGTAGCCTATACAGTTCGAGCTGCCTGTATATGTCTTTGCAAACTTAGCAGAATTCATCTCTATCATTGGACCTCCAATTCTTGTATCGTTCTTCATGGCATTTCCAAATATCCATTCTAAATGATGAGAGGATGTTTTAGCAGTGTTCTATGATGGTACAGACTATCTTTCTGTCATCTTTGCACTGCTGTTTTGCCACTTGAATTTTATTATATGATTGGTGGTTTTGTTGTGAGCAATTCCTCTTAATCTCGCCATAGTACAGCATTCAAAGAGAGAGATATCATGTCTTAGGGCAAAATATATTATCCAAACCTGGTTCAAAATAAGGGGATTAATTTATATGTCTGCTGCAGTTTCAAGGTATTTATTATTCTGACACAATCTATAAATTAAATGAAATTTGAAAGCTTGGTGATAACAACTTTTGCTTCCATTTCACTTTATTTTGTTATAACGCAAGTCGCATTTATTTATTTGTTTGACAGGCAAGTGAGTGATGCAACAGTGAGTGGGAATGTATGTTATGTGGAAGGTGCAAGGAATTTTTAAGAGGACTCAGAGAGGCTAAGAAAGTGGGTAAGGACAGAGCAGATAGAATTTAATGCAAATAAAAGTAGTTATTCCCTTTGGTAGATAAAAGAGAAAAGAAGTATTTCTTAAATGGTGAGAGGTTAAAAGGTTTTCATATCCAAAGAGACCTTGTGTCCTTTTTAATGAGTCACAAAATGCTAGCAGGTAGGTGCAGCAATCATTTAGTCTGAATATAGTGTGAAATTAGAATTTGTTGCAAAGGGATTTGAGCTCAGGAATAAAGATGCCTTTCTGAGGGTGTACAGAGCTTTGGTGAGACTGCACTTGATGTTTTGCGTATAGTTTTGGTCTCCACATCTGAGGAAGGTTATACTTACCATACAGGGATTTACTTATGAGGAGAGATTGAAGAAACTGTGCCTGTATTCTCTGGAGTATAGGAGATTGAGGAGTCACCCCATTGGAATTTATTGCTGTAGAATAATGATATTATAGGGTAGGGGTTTTTTTCTTAAGTCTCTGTTCAGCCCTGATCTAATTGAATGATGTCGCAGGCTTGAAGGGCTGAATGGTCTATTCCTGCTCCTATGTTCCTGAAAGAGATCTTATTATTAGTACAGCATGCATTGAAAATAAAATTAGTTTCATTCATACATACAATCACGTTTTATGTCCCAGACCTATAAAGACAGAAAGACAGATTTTTGTATTTAGCATGCAAATAGAATTAAGGAGAATCCAAAGGGTTTGGACAAAAGGGTAACTAGGGAGAGAATAGGGCCCCTCAAAGATCATGTGCTTTGACCAGCAACACATTTTCAGCTCTGATCTCCAGCATCTGCAGACCTCACTTTTTACCCCTCAAAGATCAGCAAGGCAGCTTTTGTGTGGAGCCACAGAAAATGGAGGAGATACTAAATGAATATTTTGCATTATTATTTACTGTGGAAAAGGATATGGAAGATATAGACTGTAGGGAAATAGATGGTGACATCTCGCAAAATGTCCAGATTAAAAGGAGGAAGTGCTGGATGTCTTGAAACGGTTAAAAATGGATAAATCCCCAGGACCTGATCAGGTGTACCTGAGAACTTTGTGGGAAGCTAGAGAAATGATTGCTGAGCCTCTTGCTGAGATATTTGTATCATCGATAGTCACAGGTGAGATGCCGGAAGACTGGAGGGTTGGACCGAAGGGTCTGTTTCCATGCTGTACATCTCTATGACTCTATGATTCTATGAGGAATTATTCGAGGAGAAAGTGAGGTCTGTAGATGCTGGAGATCAGAGCTGAAAATGTGTTGCTGGAAAAGCGCAACAGGTCAGGCAGCATCCAAGGAGCAGAAGATTCGACGTTTCGGGCATAAGCCCTTCTTCAGGATTCCTGAAGAAGGGCTTATGCCTGAAACGTCGAATCTCCTGCTCCTTGGATGCTGCCTGACCTGCTGCGCTTTTCCAGCAACACATTTTCAGCTATGAGGAATTATTGTCAGGAGTGAGTTTGAATTGTAACAAAGGACTACAATTAGATTACTGTTCTAAATACCTCAGGAAATTCTACCAAATTTTCAAGGCAAAAATTCTTTGGATATCAAAGCAGTGACAGCTAAAGGCAGAGAAATAATAACCACTCTAAAATGCAAACAACTGCTCTTGTGTACACTGAAGAATAAGTTGAGCGAGAATATATAATTGATCTATTCAATATTGACCACATTAACCTGACTACCATCCCTAATGGAATAAGAATGTGTTTGTGATCAGAACATCTTCAGTGGTTATTTGTGTTTTTGTATGTGGCAATTGTCCATGAATATATTAGGTACTGTGAGATGGCCAACATTGGATCTTAATCTGAAATACCAGCTTAGTCTACACTTGGTACAAGGTGTCAGCCTGAAAAAAGGGTTAAAGCTACTCTCTAAGCAAATACCTGAGGAACATTAGTAGTTTGTTGTCACTTCAGTTGCTTGCTACTGCCCACTAGTGAAACTGTTTAACATTTTCTCCAAACAATGAACAAGTGATTGGGAATAACCAAGTTGCTGCAAAGGACGTTGAACACTATTTAAAAGTTTATCACATTCTGTTGATCACTTTCTGCTAGAAGTTTGAAAAATGTATTTAAATCACATCGGAGACAGCCTGTTGCCCTTTGTTAAAACTGTCAGTTTTAGTGTCAGTGCTCAGTCTAGACTTTGTCTCCTTAACAACTGAGCGCTGGGCTAATGTCCCTTATTTGACACCTAATTTGTGTCATCAGGAGGAATGGGAGAAGGAGGTAAGATGAGGAAGAACAATACCTGGAGTAGTGAGGGAACTGCTGAAGTTCTGGATTTATTATGGTCATGGTGGGGTTTCAGCTGCTGACTGGATGTGTCAATTTCCTGTGTATCATGAAGTTACCAAGAACTTCGGCTTATTTTGAAAACAATACTTTCATGATTGGCTGACTGCATTAGCAATCAGAAATACATTCCTGTGCCTGTAGCCATGTACCAAATTAATCTCTCTACAGCAGTGCCTGGTATTTGAGATGCCGAGGCACACATTATTTTGGGAGTATAGCATCTGCCTGTATTCCATCTGATCATGAATACATGGTGGTGGTGCTGCATGTCTTAGTGGAAAATAATCTCATTTCCCAACATTGACAATCTGACCAACACAATGTGTACTTTAAACACAACATCTTCAGGGTAACATGACAATGAAACATTTTATAATATCAGAGGAGATCCTAACTGTACTTCACAGCAAAACCTTTAGAGTAACAATGACTTACACACTGAAACTTCTGGATTTTAGTGTCAATCTGTGTTTAATCTAAGTTATAACTTTAAATCAGATTAAGAAGAGTAATGATGATAAAGCCAGATTGTTCACCATCAAAATCATTTAACTGAAGTGGCATAATATGTGAAAATTCTTTTTTAAAATTGCAATATTAAATTTCTATTTATCCAACATGTGATGTATAGTTTATATTACTAATACTTGAGTTTTATATCATTCAGTGTGAAATACTTTAAAGATGCTCGACTAAAACTTGTCATTAGGAGAAAGTGAGGACTGCAGATTCTGGATATCAGAGCTTAAAAATGTGTTGCTGGAAAAGCTCAGCAGGTCAGGCAGCATCTTTCCTGAAGAAGGGCTTATGCCCGAAACATCGATTCTCCTGTTCCTTTGATGCTGCCTAACCTGCTGCGCTTTTCCAGCAACACATTTTTAAGCTAAAACTTTTCATTGCAGTGCTCTGAACAAACATGAACAGTGATTGGTGACAATTGGTGTATGTCAGAGTTGAAACAAACGATCTTGATTCAACAGCACTTCCCTTTTCTAAACACTTTACATCTCATTTACTAATTGACTATCTCGTTGACTCTTTGTTATTTGAAATATTACCATGTTGACCTAGAGAAATTTTATTACACTTTAACAAAAGCACTTTATTTGCAACATAAACATGGTCTCAGTTTATGCTTGCTGTTTCCAAGTTTTCATAATACTGACCTTGAGTCAAACATGTGACAGAAAGTGATGAGTTGATATGTGCAGCTGTTGAACTTGCACCATTCAGACAGCATCTCTGAAACATAATATTAGAATGATGATATTCACTGGTAGTTGCACAATTTTCAGTTTAATTTAACTTCAAACAGGAGTCTGTACCAACCTGCACCATGGCTTGGACATTCAGTCTTACCTCTCCACACTCTTCCCCCTCCACATTCCAGATGAAGGGCTTTTGCCCGAAACATTGATTCTCCTGCTTCTTGGATCATGCCTGACCTGTTGTACTGTTCCAGTGCCACACTTCTGACTCTCCAGCATCTGCAGTCCTCACTTTCTCCTTAGGTTGCTAGCTGTCAAGTAACATGTCTCCAATTATTTCAGTATATTTCGAAGACCACAATATCAGTTTTGCAACATCCCTCATACCCAGAGGAAAGCCAGAGGTGGCATAATGGCAGAAATTCCCTCACGTAGTAACAGTAACAACAAAATCTACCACTTCTGTGGACTTCAGTGTCCAAAGTGGATTGGACGCTTCATTGACATGAGAATCCATGGAAGATGAGGAAATCATTAAAAGCTTTCATATATTCCAGTAATGAGGAGTTAGTATCATAATTCATGCCGCACAGAGGCCCAGATCCAGCAAGAGAGAAGCTAACAGCATCCTTTTATATTCGATGTATTACCATTAAAATTCTCGATTTAAAAACTTAGCTGGATTAGCCATGTCAATGCTATGGCAAATGTAGCAGGTGGGAATCCAGGAGTGAGTAACACACTTCCTATATAATCATACCCTGTCCACCACTGACAAGATACAAGTCAGAAGTGTACTGGAGTATTCTGCACTTGCCTGGATGGTTACTGCTTCATAACACTGTTCTGACAAAGTAGTCCATTTGATCAATCTCATTCTCTCAAGCCCCCATTTGCCAACTTAAACATTCACTGGCTCAGTGTAGCTGGAGTATGTAGCATATACAAAAATGCACTGAACAATTCACCAAGTTTCTTTAAGAGCATTTTCCAAACTGAAAAGCTCTTCTACTAAAAGGGCACAGGCAGCAGACACATGGGAACATCATAGGTTCCCCTCTAGGCCAAACACCAACCTGAATTGAACCTGTATTGTTGCTCATGCACGATGACTGAGTCAAAACCCTGGATGTCCCCTCTGGACAGTGTTACCCACAGAATATTCACAGCAGCACTCTATCATCTTCTCAAGAGCTTTAGGGATGTGGCCCAGATAGTGAAGCTGACATTGAATGAATGAATGAATAAATAAAAACTTGCATTGCTTTTTAAATTTTATGCCTTGAATTTCCAAATACATACACACCTACAAGTAAAATATTTCTATAGGACATGCATTAATCTACCTGGGAATTGTTTAAGTAACTAAAATTCCTTTGTATTTCTTTAACAGGGAGCAAAGAAGCAAGATTTATCTAAATCACCGAAACAAGGAGTCAGCATGAGTGCTCAAACACCAGAGGTAGGAAAACTAACAAACTTGTTGAATTTGCAGCGAAGTGATCAGTTAGGAGGTGAAGGTAAAATGTTTTAGGGGAGATTTTTGTTGACCTGCTGGATAGCCTGACACTGGTGATTCTTAATTTTACAGGAAACCTCCAAAGAAATGGCTGTCACTGGGTTTGCCATCATATTTCGGACAGAGGCTCATTCTCAGGGCTGGCATTTCAAAGGCTCATCAGCTCCTTTATAAATGGTGGGCATGCTCAGGCAGGCTGGAGACTTGCTGCATTCAGCAAGGAGGGAGAAATATCTTCAAAATTGATTTGATCTGGCCCATTGCTGGGGGGGAATCCATAGGGCAGCAGGTTCACCTTTCCTACCCATGTCCTCCTGTTTGATTAAAACATAATCCCCCTCCTGATCTCGTTAGTGACCTCCTTGTGCGACAGAGACATGACCAGCTGTCAACAAAATGATGACATCTTCACAACATAGTTCTTATTTATTCCATTATGTATTTGCCTCATCCCTTAAGCCCTCCCATCAGTAAAAATCATCAGTAGCATGGCATGGTCTAGGAGCTGACCTACTGCAGCTTCACATGACTTTACTGAAGCCTTGCTGTGTTTCCCCCTTCTACAAGCTGGTAAGAATATTCCCTTTAATTCCAGCAACACGAGGAGCCTTGTGCTGTTTTGCAAATAATGAACAATATGTTGAAATGAAATATGAATACATTTGCACAATAGTACGAATACATAGTTTTGGTTCAATGTTAGGAAACTTTTACCAAATTTTACCAATTGAGCTACCAAAACACAGGAAACCTACTTGCTGAAAACATGTAGGATTCACTAGTCATTTATAGTTGTTGGTCTTTTTATCTGTTATATTAAGTTTAGATATAATTTACAAAATGTAACTCCCTCTTGCAACTATGATATTGTAAACCACAAAGTTATTGACTTTCTTGCATAGTTAGTGAATGAAGTAGCTGAACATTGAGCAGTTAGCATTATGAAGATAGCTTCTTATTGGAAGCTTCAGTTTACCACATTGATCCATGTTATAAATAGAGAAAGTTTCTGTCTGAATTATCTGTTTTGCAAGAGGAAATTGATCTGTTGTAAAGGACTGATTGTTGTCAACTCTGAGTGGACTACACGAGACTGTAAAATTGGGTTATGTCTGACAAAGGGTCACTGGACTTGAAACTTCATTCTGTATCTGTCTCTGTAGATGCTGCTGGACCTGCTGACTTTCTCTGGCACTGTGTTTCAAATTTCCACAGTTCTTTGTTTTTATCTTGTATTAGATCAGTTTCTTAGTCAGCATTTAGCCTCCAAGCAACATTACTAAAATTGGCTGTGTCCTCATCATTGTGCAGTGTGCAACATTGCTGCCATGTTTCCTGATGCACAAAATTGTGATGATACTTTTTAAAAAGTACTTTATTGGCTGCAAAATGCTTTGGTATGTTTGCAACTCATGAAAGGTGTTTCTATAAATGCAAGCTTTCTTCCCTTCTCTGTGTATTAGCAAGCAGTTGGTAGGAGCTGATTCACCCTTTAAGCTTCAGACTTTATTCAGCAGCAGCAAAATCAACTATTCAGTTTTATTTATTTTTTGGGGAATGTAAAGTCCACTTGTATTCATAAATGATGTGTCTTGATTGCATCGATTGGAGAGTATATTTGTGAGGTGTGTCTTGGGAGTTGGTTGGCTCAGATGCCAGATGGGAGTTTTGCAATACAGAGTAACGCTGGTTTAATTGCCACACCAGCTGAGATCACCATCAAGATCCTGCCTTGTCAACTTTGCTTTTCACCTGAGGTGTGGTGATCCTCAGGTTGAACTCACCGCCAGTCACGCTTCCTGAGAGAACAATTCTATAGTGTTCTGGGGCTTTGCTGACTATTACTTTACAGATAGAAGATGCAAACAAATGCTGTACCTATCCTGGGAGTGTTTGATGGGAATAATGTAGAAGCAGCTTTGATTTGTATCAAACTCTGTGCAGTACCTGTCCTGAGAGTGTTTGTTTGAGGGATACAGTGTAGAGGAAACTGTACTCTGTATTGAACTGTGAGCTGTACCTATCCTGGAAGTGTTTGATGGGCTCAGTATGGAGTGAGCTTTACTCTGTATGTGACCCTGTGATTTGTTTGTCCTGGGAGTGTTTGATGAAGACAATGTCAAGAGAGCTTTACTCTGTACCTAACTCTGACCTGTCTCTAGCCTGGAGGTGTTTGTTGGGGACAGTGTAGAAAGAGTTTTACACTGTATCTAACATTGTGCTGTACCTGTCCTGAGAGTATTTAATGGGGACACTGTAAAGGGAGCTTCATTTTGTATCTAACTGCATGCTGTACCTATCCTGGGATTGTTTAGTGGGCACAGTGTGGAACAAGCTTTACTCTGTATCTGATCCTGTGCTTTGTCTGTCCAATAAGTGTTTGGTGGGGATTGTGTTGAGGGGCCTTTACTCTGTATCCAATCCCCATGGTTGTACTTTTCCTGGTGGTGTTTGGTGGGGACAGTGTAGATGGACCTTCACTCTCTAACGAATTGTGTGCTATATCTATCTTGGGATGGTTTGGTGGGGAGAGTGGGGAGCAAGCTTTACCTTCGGTTTAAAAGGGATATCTAGTCGGCATGGACAGGTTGGACCGAAGGGTCTGTTTCCATGCTGTACATCTCTATGACTCTATAACTCTAATAGAATTCCAAATGTCACATGTGCATAGGTAGCTAAGCAAGGATCAGGGTAATTAAACAGGAACCAAATTAGGGACTTTGACAAATTTCCTTTTTAATCTAAAAACAACTTTGACAAAGCATACAGTTGTGATGAATAAGTAAGAAATGTGATTTTGCTCCACATCCCCCACCCCCACCCTGCCCACCCATCCTAACTCTCCAGCTTGCACATGTGGCTTTCATATGTAATCCCAGTTTAAACTATGACATTAATTGAAAATTATATTTAACTTGCTGGGATAAATATCAGTAAAACATTTCTGCAGATTATTTTCTCTAATGCTGCAGAGAGTTTACATTATCAGGAAGCCAAAAACTAATTGTGAACCAGATTATTGAAAGTATGTAGCATTATAGGCCAAACCAAATCCCCTCAAAATATTCAGAGGATAGTCTTGACCCTAACTTTCTCTTATTTTAAAGGTAAATGTTATGGTTCTGTTCGCCGAGCTGGGAATTTGTGTTGCAGACATTTTGTCCCCTGTCTAGGTGACATCCTCAGTGCTTGGGACCCTCATGTAAAGCGCTTCTGTGATCTTTCCTCTGGCATTTGTAGCGGTTTGAATCTGCCGCTTCCGGTTGTCAGTTCCAGCTGTCCGCTGCAGTGGTCGGTATATTGGGTCTAGGTCGATGTGCTTATTGATTGAATCTGTGCAAATCGATTGGTCAAACTACCAGATTTAAAGCAAAACACACTTTATTTACCCACTATAATTAAAATACAACAAAAGAAAGAAGCAATTGGAATAACTGAACTGTGTTGGAAAACTTGACAGAATAATCGGTACAGTACCTATTAACTGTTCCAATATAGTAACATTCCAAAAACACATCTTTGGCAAAAGGTAAATTCAGAAAGCAGATTGCCTCACATGCAACTCCCACAGCAGGAAGAGAACCCCCAGCTTTTGGCTGTCATCAATAAAGGGAAGAAATAGCTTCCACTTCTTCAAGACCCCAACAGCAACTGCTGAAAGCTAAACCTAAAACCCCTGGCTCTGTGCATGGGAGCTTGACCACACCCATTCATGTTGCTTCTATTGATTCAACATATTTTTTTTAAAAATGCAAGGCTTCGCAAGTTGTTTATCTTCTCATAGATTTCTCAGTACATGTCCCGCAACTTCTCTCTAAAAGAAACCAGGACAAAACAATCCCTTAAAGCCACAGCATCGTCACAACAGTCATTACGAATCCATAACCAGATGTAAATGTGTTTAAAATGAGTCATTAGGTCGTTATGATTCAAACAAAGGCAAACATTGCATTTCGGGCCTGCCTCATCTGTGGCTTGGCAACAGAAGGAATGAGTGAAACATTGTACACTGCAGAGGCTGTAATCTTTTGACAGCCTGAGCTTTTAAGAAAGCAGCTAAAATCCATTCTAGTTTGGAATTATTATAGTTTTTGAATGATATAGAGAAGCCTGATAGACCGATAGTTTCTGTTTACTCGTATCTTAACTTTAAATGGAAATTTTAAGTGACCTTCTGGACTGAGTGAGGTAAAACAAATTCTCAGACATATTTTGGATGTGCTTAAAGCTAGTTTGATGCTCAGTATGTTAATATCTCACAAGTATTTCAGATAATCATAATTTCTATTGATGTAGTGTTGTTTCGATTCAGAGAAGCATCCTAAAATAAGATTAAAATTACTGCAGATGCTGAAGATCTGAAATAAAAACTGAAAGTTCTTGAGAAACTTAAGCAGGTCTGCCAACACCCCCAAACAGTAGCTACTCTGTAGGAAAGGCTGTAAATCAACAAATAGTAGGAGCATGTAAAAGAATAGAATAATTACAGGTGATTTTAATCTTCTTGTTGATGGGTTAACCAAATTGGATTAGGTCGCTATGATAACAAACTCGTAGAATGCATTAGCGAGAGTTTCCTAGAGCATCTGTCATGAAGCCAACAGGGGAGCAGGCTATTTTGGATCTAGTAAATCTCCGAATAAAATAGTGATAATAACATGATAGAATCTAATGTTTAGCTTGAGTGAGAAATTTGAGTCAGAAACAACTGTATTTAACTTAAATAAAGGGAATCACAATACAATGAGGATAGAGCAGATAGATTAGCAGGAATAACAGTAAGTAGTGGCCGACATTTAAGGAGGTGATTCATGACTTCAGCAAAAAATACATCACAGTAAGGAGGGGAGGCAAGATTATAAAAGAGAGACAATCTAACCATGGGCTAACCAAGAAGGTTAAAGAGAGTATAAAGCTGAAAGAAGAAGCATATGAGGATGCAAAAGTCCTGAAGATTGGGATAAATTCAGAATCAAGCAAAGAAGGGTTTTAAAAAAAAGATAAAGTAAAAAGTACAAGGACAAACTAATGATGAATATAAAACCTGACAATAAGAGCTTTTTAAAATACATAAAAAGGAAGAGAGAGGTCAAAATGAACATAGGCCTTTTAGAAAATGAATTTGGAGAGATGGGGAATAAGGAAACGGCAGAGGAGTTAAACAGACATTTGCATCAGTCTTTGTGGTGGAAACTAATTTGAGCATCCCATTAACACTAATGAGTATGTGGGAGGAATTAACTACCGTCACCATCACTAAAGAAGTAATACTAGAAAAAACTAATGGGGTTATAAGCAAATATATCCCTCAACCTTGATGGTTTGCATCCTAGAATCCTAAAAGATGTATCCACAGAGATCATGAATGCATTGGTTTTAACTCAATAGATTCTGGAGAAGTACTAGGGGATTGGAAAACTACTAATGTGACAACTCTATGCAAAATGGGAAGCAGCAAAAAACAAGTTATTATAGACTGATTAGCTAAACGTCTATTGTTGGAAAAATATTGAATCAGATATTAAGGAAGAAATAGCAGAACATTTGCAAAATCATAGTTTGATCGAGAAGAGTCAGCATGGCTTCATGATTAAAAAAAAGGTGCCTAATTTGTTAGAGTTTTTCAAGGAACTCGCAACCAAAGTGGATTGGAAACAGCAAGTAGGGATAAGGAGTTCTTTTTCAAGTTGACAACCTGTAACCAAAGGGGTTCCATGGGGACCAGTGTGGGGACTGCAACTGTTTAGAAGATATATTAATGACTTGGAGGTAGGAAACAGATATACTGTAGTTGAATTTGCAGATGACACAAAAATAGGTGGAATGGAAGTTGCGAGAAGGATAGAAACAGTTTAAAGAGAGGTTAAGTAAGTGGCCAAAAAATTAGCAAATGGAATACTGTTTTGGGGAATTGTGAAACTGTTCATTTTTTGAAGGGAGAACCAAAGAACAGGGTATTACAGGGGAACCTCGATTATCCAAACGAGAGGGGTGGGCAAACGAGGTGGGGTTGGTTCGTTCGGATAATCGATTATTCGGTTAATCAATTACATGCCTTTCTTCTGGGGCTTGGAGTTTTTAAAGTCTGCTCCTCGTTCAGGAGGTATGGCAGCATCACAGCGCGTAAGACCCCACAACCAACACCGCCCCCAGAACCCCGTCGAACACCCCTGCCCCGGAACCCCAACACCATTCAACACTAACCCCCCACCTGACCCCACCCCTGCCCCCAACTATGTCCAACACCGGCCCCCCGCCTGCTCCCATCCCCAACCTCATCCAACAACACCCCCCTTCCCCCAACCCTGTCCACCACTGAACCCCTTCCCTCAACCCTGTCCAAAACCGAGCCCCCTTCCCCCAATCCTGTCCAACACCGCCCCCGCCTGCCCCTGCCCCCCAACCCTGTCCAACACCACCCCCACCTGCCCCCATCCCCCAACCTTATCCAACACCAACCCCACCTGCCCCTGCCCCTGCCCCCCCAACCTGGTCCAACACCAACCCCACCTGCCCCACCCCCCAACCCTGTCCAACACCACCCCCGCCCCCCAACCCTGTCCAACACCACCCTCGCCTGCCCCCGCCCCCCAACCCTGTCCAGCACCACCCCCCACCCACTCAACCCAATCCAATACCACCCCTGCCCCCTTCCCTTTCCAACACTACCCCCAACCCCCATTCCCAACCTGACCACCACCGCCCTGCCTGCCCCCGCCCCTCCAACCCTGTCCAACTCCGCCCCCGCCTCAACCCTGTCCAACACCACCCCCGCCAGCCTCTGCCCCCCAACCCTGTCCAACACCAGCCCTTGCCCCTGCTCCTCAACCTGTCCAACACCACCCCACCTGCCCATGCCCCCCAACCCTGTCCAATACCACCTCTGCCTATCCCCACCCACCCAAACCTGTCCAACACCCCCCCCGCCCCCCCCAACTCTGTCCACCACCACCCCCGCCCCCCACCCCCCAATCCTGTCCAACACCACCCCCACCTGCCCCCCAACCTTGTCCAACACCACCCCACCTGCCCCCGCCCCCCAACCCTGTCCAACACCAGCCCCGCCACCCCATCCCACAACCCTGTCCAACACAACTCCCACCTGCCCCCGCCCCCAACCTTGTCCAACACCAGCTCCACCCCCCCCCGCCCCAACACTGTCCAACACCAGCCCCACTCCCCCGCCCCCAACCCTGTCCAACACCACCCCCACCTGTCCCTGTCCCCCACCCCTGTCCAACACCAGCCCCGCCCCCGCCTCCAACCCTGTCCAACACCACCCCCACCTGTCCCTGTCCCCCAACCCTGTCCAACACCAGCCCTGACTCCATATCCCAACCCTGTCCAATACAACCCCCACTTGCCCCCGCCCCCCCAACCCTGTCCAATACCACCCCCACCCCCCAACCCTGTCCAACACCACCCCCGCCTGCCCATGCCCCCCCAATCCCATCCAACACCACCCCCCTCTGTCCGCCCAGCCCCCTCTCCGGGGCTGATGGGCTGTGCACCAACAAGACTGCTGATGCTGCTGCCTTTGTGGGGTAGGTCTCCAAATAGTACACACACACAGCCACAGCCACACACACACACAACTTTTTACTGCAACGTTTCAACAGGTTCCACGTTTGCCCTGTACAGGACAATGTTGGAGAGATTTTCTGGGCACGAGGGGGGTTTAAGGTACACTCCTTTGTAGAACTCCAGGGAAAATGTGGGGAGAGAGAGCGGGCCGGAGGTCAGTCATTTGGAGACCGTGCCTATTTAAGAACTCTAAACAAAAGATGCGATGACTGTTGGAAACATGTCTTTGATGTAATGTTATATTGGGACCTTGAGATCTCCTTCAGATAATCCGATTTTCAGATAATTGGTATTCGGATAAGCGAGATATTTAAATGGAGAAAAACTGCAGAAAACTGCAAAGGGATTTGGGGTTACTTTTGCATGAAACAGGGAAAGCTAGCAGCTAGGTGGAGCAGGTAATGGACTATTGGTCCTAATTTCAAGGGAATCGGAGTTTAGGAGTAGGGAAGTCTTACTGCAAATGTATTCCTATATTCCTATCCATAATACAGCAATGCAGGGAATATTCTAGCTGCCTTCTCATTCATTATTTCAACAGGATCTCAGGTTCTGCTGGATTAAACAACCAGGTGCAGAGTAAGTTTCGGAGAGACCATGGGAGGGAAAAGGCTGGTGAGACCACACCTGGAGTACTGTGAGCTGTTTTGGTCCCCTTATTTAAAGATAGATATTATTTCATTGGACTAGGTGAAAGTGAGGACTGCAGATGCTGGAGATTACAGTCGAGAGTATGGTGCTGGAAAAGCACAGCAGATCAGGCTGCATCCGAGAAGCAAGAGGGTGGATGTTTCTAGCAAAAGCCCTTCTTTTGGCACCATATTCTTGCCCCCCAATATTTCAGTGGAGCCAGTTCAGAGAAAATTCATTAGGATAATCCCTGACATGTAGTAATTCTTTTATGAGCAAAAGCTAAGTGGGTTGGGACTAATGTCTAGAGTTTAGAAGACTGAGAGGTTTTCTCATTAAAACATAGAATTCTTAAAAGATTTAGCAGGGTATATGCTGAGAGCATGTTTCACATCATGGAAGAGTCTAGGACCAGAGGGGATAATCTCAGAATTAAGGGTGCCAAATTAGGACTGAGATGAGGTGGAATTTCATGTGTCAGTGTTGTAAGTCTTTGGAACTCCTTGCAATAGAGAAGTGTGTGAACGGAGTACCAGTGTATATTTGTGGCTGAGATAGATTCTCGATTAGTAGAGGAACTGAGGGTAATGGGTCTAAGGTACAATCACGATGGAAGTATCAAACTGGAGCATAAAGTTTGTGATCTGCAGCTGTTGACCTCAATGTTGAATCCAGGTTGCAAAATGTCTTAACAGAAAGAGGTGTTGTTCCTCCAACTTGTGTTTGACTTCACTGGAATGCTGCAGAAGGCATTGAACAGCAATATTTCCACAATTGAACAAAAGGAAGACATGTCAGAAGAGCCTTTGTGTAAAATTGTAGCATTGGGACAATTGTGATAGAAATGGAGAAGCTTGGAGAACAGAATTGTATCCTACAGGACGCAGGGAGGTGTGGAAATGTAGTCAAGGTAGCTGTGGTACCCATCAGCCTCCAGTGACTTATTGACAAGGAGATCCAAATTGCTTTGTACGTAAAGCTAATCGCTTACCATTTAACAGCTACTCAGCATATCTGCAGAGATAAACGATCACCTCATATTTATCCAGATTCGATTCTACCTGTCATGTTTTCCCCACTTTAAGTCTTTCAAATCCTCTTGAAAGGATTTTGCATATATTCCCACCTAGTTTTGTGATATCTGTGAACTTGGAAATAATACATTTGTTCCCTATGTGAAAAGCTGGGGCCAACTACTGGTCCTTGCAGTAGCCCACTAGCCATAACCTGTCAATGAGACAGGGAAAGAATGTACAACCTCCACACAGTCAGTCACAGGATGATTTGTTTATTGCTACTATTTTCTGCTTGTTAGTGAATCCTCAATCTATGCTGATATATTACCTTCTACCCCATATGCTTTCATTTTAGTAATGAACCTCCTATATGGAACTTCATCAAAATTCTTCTGAAAATCCTACTAAACTAATG
The DNA here is from genome assembly GCF_020745735.1 of Hemiscyllium ocellatum. Taxonomy (NCBI): domain Eukaryota; kingdom Metazoa; phylum Chordata; class Chondrichthyes; order Orectolobiformes; family Hemiscylliidae; genus Hemiscyllium; species Hemiscyllium ocellatum. The sequence continues at coordinate 57,496,091 of NC_083402.1, forward strand.
CCCATTGACTCCCTTGTATGAGTTCTGTAAGGTTCCTCAAAACCACCCAACAAGTTCGTAAGACATGATTTCACATTGTCACAAGCATGCTGTCTATGTCCAATCAGATCATTATTATCCAAGTGTTCTTTTATCACATCTCTTATCATAGATTGTACCATTTTCCTTATTATTGACAGAAGGTTAACAGATCTGTAGTTCCCCATTTTCTCTGTCCCTCACTTTTTAATTAGTGGTTCATGAACATACAAACAAGAAACAACAGTAGTCTACTTGGCCATTTGAGCCTGCTCTGCCACTCAATAAGATAATCTTTCATCTCCTTGGTAAGCAAGAATCTAGCAACCTCTGCCTTGCAAATTTTTAAAGATTGTGTGTCTACTGCCTTTTTGAGGAAGGAAATCCCAAAGACTCTCAACCATCTGAGAGAAATGGGTCATTCCTTATTATTAAACTCTGACTCCTAGTTGTAGATTTGTCCACAAGTGGAAACATCCTTTCAACATCCTCTCGATCAGTTCTTTTTAGGATCTTCTATGTTTCAATTAAGTCAGCTTTGACTCCTCTAAACTCCAGAGGATACAGACTTACCTCATTTGGCAATCTACACACTCTAAGTATTCACCTAATATTCCTTGTCTGAATGTTTTGAATGCATTAGCATCATTTTGTAAGTACGGTGACCAGTATTAAATGCAGTTTTCCAGATGCAGGCTCACCAATTTACTGTATAACTGAAGGATTACCTTGCTACTTTCCAACTACTGATAGGCCCACATGTGAAAAATCACCCCCAAACAAAACCACATTGTAGCCACACGCCATCTGCTGGACAAGCTGGTTTTGTAAGAAACTGCCTTCTCTTCTATCACAATCTCAAATTATCTTTGGGACTTCCATTATCATTTACTTTTGTTTCAAGAACAGTCTTAAGTTTTCCGACATTCCCTTTGCCTGGTAAGCCTTTTCTTACATTTTGGTGAAATGTCTCCAATCCTCCAGCTTAGCCCATGCAGTGATTTATGTTGAATGCAGCGGGTAAATCAACTCAATGGATAAGACTCAGTTTATTTTTTTCATCTCTAAAATCACATAGATTACAAGTTCAGCAGCAAACCATTGCGTACTCCTAAAAAGAGGTTGCTCAAAGTAGATGTATTGATATTAATTTTCGAAAATGCATTGGATCGTGAAAAGTTTCAATTACAGTGGTGGAAAAAAGACAAATATTCATTCAATACTTAATTCAAGAAGGGCACGAGGTTTTAAAAACCAAAAACTGTAAGCCACTTAGTTTGACATCTGTTATAGAGAAGCTGTTAGAATTGATCATCAATGAGAGTATAACTGATGAAAGACTTGGTAATCGGGAAGAGTCACCATGATTTACTGAAAAGGACGGGGAAAAATGTAGGCTAGGCTGTAAGTTGGAAGGTTGTGGAGTATGCATCTCTCAAAATGCCCTAACTGGAGGCCATTGAGAACTATTCCACAATCCTTGCTTTCAACTCCCAATGCACCCAATCATCAAGCCCAAACATCAGCCATTCGCGTGGCTCATTCCCCCATTGTGGGAGTCCAGTGATGGTACTGACAGTAGTTACAACTTGCTCTGTGGCGCGGCCAAGTGCTAAAGGTACCAGTTAGTTTCTCATTGGTTGTCGTCTCTTGGCAGGCTGGACTTAGTCAATCAGGGTCCTTACATTCTTAGAAAACTGTTGGGTGACCAAGTAGGTGCATGATTGTTGGCAGATGGAGTAGGCTTTCTGATCTTCACAGGACACCAATTATTTTTCTATTATCAATCCCATATTCAGACTTCGTTTGAAAGCAGGAAGGTTCTGCTCTCAAACTTGACTATTGTATGAATTATGCTTATATTTATTCATGGGATATGGGCATCACTGGCTGGGCAACTATTGCTCAGTACTGATGAAGAGTTTAAGGGTTACTGCGGATTATATCTGCCATAAATGCTGTTGGATGCGAAGCTTATCAGATTGAATGGATCAGTTGGAGAGACAGATAGAAGCGATGAGGAATTCGCAACGACAACAGTATGTGATGGATGGCAGTTATAGGAAGGGGGGGGAAGTCTCAGATACAGTCACATAGATGGGCTAATTCCAGGAAAAGTAAGAGAGGTAGGCAGCTAGTGCAGGAGTCATTTGTGGATATACCCATTTCAAACAGGTATGCTGTTCTGGCAAGTGTCGGAGTGATGGATTCTCAGGGGAACGTAGCACGAACAGCCAAGTTTCTGGTACTGAGAATGGCTCTAATGCAATGAGGGGTACGTCAGGTTCCAAGAGATCAATTGTGTTATGGGATTCTGTAGTCCGAGGTGCAGACAGACGTTTCTGTGGCCAGCAGAGAAAAAGCAGAATGATGTGTTGCTTCCCTGGTGCCGGGGGGGGGGGGCGGGGGGGTGGGGGAGTGGTG